>NC_142128.1:28975000-38975000 GCF_024610735.1 Ursus americanus
AAATAAAATAAAATAAAAAAATAAATAAAAATAAAATATTACATTTAACTGATTTTCTTTTAGAAGTCTGGGGCTTCTGAAAGAATTTCCAGGTGTTGAGTGCCAAGATTGTTGACCAAACAAGGAGCTGCCTTTGGAAAGCCGGATTGTTGTCTCAGTTTGCTCCCCCCAGCCCCGTGGCACTCTTCCATAGGCGTATGGTGGCGTTATACCACTGAGTCAAAAATAGATGGACACATTCGAGCAAGTTCTATTTATTTTTAAAAGTCTAGAAGGTTGGTTTTGCATTTACTCTAGTTCATAGCCTTCTCTAAGAGACTGAGGCCAAATTGAATTTATCTGGGAACCTGCCACATCTATAAATGCTACACAGAGTAATAAATGGGCCGTTGGCTTCCAAGAATCGGTGACAGTGCACTTCAGTTCCTAATTTAGAGTTCATGAAAATTATCCCTTGACAAACAAGATTATAAAAAAAGAAATTCTGCTTGACGGATCCATCTTTTGATAAACAGTTAAATGTTGTTTACACAGACAGTGCTGGAGCGAGTCAAGGTAGGGGGTAAATGATGGGATTGGAAGGAATGCAGATGGCAGGTGTTTTTGCGTTCAGGGGAAGGGGAGGTGACTGAGCCAAATCTTGTCCCACTTGCTTTGTGTCACTCAGTAGACTAGGCTGGTGGGGAATAGCTGTGGTCATAATTTTACATCTTGATATCTGGGAAGGTGCTGGGCGAGAGCTGGGGAGGCTTGGAGGAGAGGCCTGGGTAGGTCCTTGAGAGAGGGCCAAGAAGAGGGAGGGGTGTGCAAGCACCAGAGGTAGGAATCAAAGTGGATGTTGGTGACAGTGTTTGTCAGAGGGTAGTTCACTCTCTCTCGGTGGGTTGTGAAATCATTTTAGTGAGTGTGACCAGCATTTTTATAAAAGGAAGGAATTAGAAACTTTGCGAGTTGAGTCCCATGCACTAAAGGTAAGCTTGCTTTTTTTGATGTAACCTTTCTCAGTATAAATCTGTACATGCAAATGTATGATGTGCCCCAGGTTGTGATAAAAACATACTATGGCAGGCTGTGGTCACAAAGGTTTGAACTCACATGATTTAGGCGACTTCCCTGTATGCTGAACACTGGGGCAGGTGCTAGGAGAGGAAGTGAGGGCAGCTCTGACAAAGATCTTGATCCCTGGGTGCTTCCTGTCTCTAGAGCAGTTTGGGGCCAGGGATTCATGTGGGCGGCACCTGGGAGCAGTGCTCATTCCTTTCCATCTCCACTGGCCAGGAGGAGACTTCGTGCTCTTCACCAAGAAGGGGTATTATGGTTGGACATGTCACCCTGCTCTCCTTCCCCTTTGCTTAGGCCTCCTTGTGGAAGGAAGACAGATGTCATGAATAAAGTCAGGAAGAAACTGACACCCCAAGGGCCTTTTTGACCAGGGGGTAAGGCCACTGCGGTGAAGAAGGCAGGTCTGGAAACCAGCTTTTGGGGTCCCTTCTGGCAGCAGAGACTAGGAAATAGTTGAGAGCGTAGAGGCTCCTTGCAGCCATCCGTCTCTTCACTGATGGGGTCTCCTGCTCTGGGTTCCTTACGCGCAGGCAGCAGCCATAGTAGGAAGCCCCGTTTACCTCAGGCCCAAGCCCCATCTCCAGTAGCATCTGCTAAGGACTCCTATACTTTGGGGGAACATACAGGTGATGCTGAGTTATCATTAGCTCTCCCATCTTTCCCTCAGCTTGTTAGGACCTGTAAGAGGTTGCTGCTTCCCACCTGCCATCCCCTACCTGTGGGAGTTGTGGTTGGAAAGGGTCAGATTCAGAGGGCGTTGGTTGCGATTGCTGGCCCTGTCGGTGGTGTGTGAGCCATGTGAGGCCTCTTTTGCACACTCTGTGGGGTATGGGTGTGACTTTGGTGCTGTGATAAGGAATTTCTCTGACAGGGTATGACAGGTTCTGCAGGATGGGAGAGCGGAGAGGCCGGCTGTGGCTGTATTGTGTCCAAAAGCGGAGTGACCTCTGGTTAACATTTTTTATGTTCTGGGATTGGTCTCTGAGGGTGTTTACTTACCACTGACATTGTTCAGATTTTGTGAAAACTAAATTTTCTCGTTTGCCACCCTTCTGGGTTAGTTACCAGACAGGTCAAGTGCCTTTTAACTCCGGACGCGACTTTCTGTGTCTTGATCAACGTCTCACCAACCAGAAGATGGTGCTGTCGTGCTGGCAGCCGAGCTACCGTTCCCTCATCAAGTCAGACTTGCCATCTAAATGCTTATTCATGCTAAGTAATGTGGGCAGATTTAGCCTGCGGTGTTCACAGTGTACCCCTCATGCCACGTGTCACCAGATAGGCAACATGGAACATTCGTGGGATCAAAGCTTCAGAATCTGGGGCTGGGGAAACCCGACACTGGGGCCTTGGTTAAGGTGCTTGCTCAGGGCCACCTTTGCACTTGGGGTAAAGTGACAGTGCTGGAGTCAGGACGAAAACATCTTTTTGGTGCTGTGTTGGTTCCTGCACTGGCCCCCATACTCACAGAGGACAAGGAAAGACTGAAGAACGAGGCCGACCACTCCAGACGGGTAGGCAGCAGGTTTAATAAAGCAAGGGAGCTTGCTTACCAGCCAGGCTTGTCTCAGGCACCGCAAGCTTGGTAGACCTCTGCAGCTGCTGGCCAGAATATTCAGTTTATATAGAGGCCTTGACGGGATTCAGTCACATGTACTGTCCAGATGGTCTCCACACCACCTCACTGTCTCAAGGTTGTGTCCTTGGAACAGCTCCCACCACGGGAACGGTAGGCAGGGAAGGACAGGAAGGGGGTGAGAATCTTCTGATTGCCCAGAGCCAGCTCATGGGTCAGCTGGAGGTCACGTCCTCACCATTATCTCCTCCAATGTGTGTTTGATCTGTGTGCAGTCTTCCATGATTTGGTTTGAAGACTTATGAATAGAGATGAGAGACATTTCCATAGACAGAAAACATTTCTTCCTGTTCTCTTTTTGGAAAAGATCTGAGTACCTAGAGGAAAACTCATGAATTAAGTTTATAAGAAATATTGTGCACAGTTCGGTGCTTAATTGACAACTCAACCAAGTTGAAAGACCTGAGCCATCTCTCAATTTATTTTAACCACTTGAAAGAAACCCAGATGGTATGACGGGCTTGGAGTAAAGCTGTGTGATCTTGGGTGCCTGACTTAACCTCTCTGAGCCTTCAGCTGTAAGATGCCGATGGGAAAAGCTGCTGCTTAGAACTGGGAAAAACTGATGGAGGTAGAAAGGTAATGTTCTCAGCACAGTGCCTGGCACTAGCTGCTAGGTCGGTGTTCACTTCTTCCCCTGTGTCCCCCCTTTCTGCAGTTCAGACATTTAAATGATATCGCATGGTTGATTTTACTAAAAGTATGCATTGCAGCATTATGGAGACTGCGTGCAAAAGCTCTTGGTATTTGTTTGCTCAGCCGATGGAATGACACGGCCGTCAGGTGAGGCCATCCTTGTTGCTGTAAGTGACTTTCAGTTGAAATCTCCTGCCCATACCTCTTGAACAAAAGACCGAAACTGTTGCCGCAGTGGTTTTCAGTTGTCTGCCCTTTTCTTTCCCATGGCTCCCGACAGCTGGGTTGCCGTTCTGATGCACCTTTTTTTTTTTTTTTTGACATAGACAGCCAGCGAGAGAGGGAACACAAGCAGGGGGAGTGGGAGAGGAAGAAGCAGGCTCCCAGCGGAGGAGCCTGATGTGGGGCTCGATCCCAGTACGCTGGGATCACGCCCTGAGCCAAAGGCAGATGCTTAACAACTGCGCCACCCAGGCGCCCCTCTAATGCACCTCTTATCCTTGCAGTTAGGGGTCCCCCTCGGAGTCTTCTCGGTGGGTCCACTTCATCACCTATGGGGGCAACTTTCTGTTAGGGGGCTTAGCTCTTGAGAAGGGTCATCAGTAATGGGAGGATTCTGGGTTCTGCAGACACAGAGAAGTCTGTAAGATTGCTCTAAGGTAGGTCTATGAATCTATTCTCAGACTTGGTTTGGGAAGCTGGTTTGGGAATGGTCTTAAAAGTACAGTCAGTCCTCATTCTGCACAGATTCTGTGTTTGTGCATTTACCTACTCGTTAAAATTTTTTTGTAACCTCAAAATCAGCACTCACGGAGCTTCTGTGGTCATTCACGGACATGCGCAGAAGGCTGAAAAATCCGAGTCGCCCAACGCACACGTTCCCCAGTTGAAGTGGAAGAAGGCGACGCTCTGCCGTCACGTTGCAGCTCTCAGGCTGTAAACAAGTGCCCTTTCACAGCCCGTGTGGTGCCACGTTTTCCGTAGTTCTGTGCTTTTTGCAACAGCCCCCCCGGCACAGTGCCCAAATGCTGCCTAGTGTTCCTGAGCACGAGAAGACTGCTGTGCCTTCTGGAGAACACATGGGTGTCAGATGCGCTTCGTCCAGGCACGAGTTATAGTGCTGTTGTTGGCAAGTTCAATAGTAATGAATCAACAACGTTTATTAAATAAGGTATCTTGAAACAGAAGCACACATAAAGCCAGAGCACGTGTTGAATGGTTTACGAAAATGGGGCTCACGTCTCTAACCCTGGTTTTCCGCAGGGGCCGGGGTTCAGAGACTGTACTGTCTGTTCCTTTCTGCCTTCAGGGGCTTCGGCCCAGAGCCCTTAGGGAGAAGGATTTCTGGGCTGCCTACTTTTTATTTGTTTTTCAAGGACAGGTACCTGTTGCAGAGCTTCTAGAGAACGGTCTGGCTCTTGCCTGACGGGAACACTGGGCTGTCGTAGAGACGCAGCCTAGCAGGTGGCTCGCACACTAGCTGGCAGTGTTCATAGACAGGTAGGTGAATGGAGACATAGGGTCTTTCTTTGATGAGATGAGAACATGGAGCTGTATCCTCAATTTATTATGACTTCGATCATTTTTAAAAAATTATAGTTGTCTAGCCAAAGGATCAAGATTAGGTACATTCGGTTGTATATTAAACATTTGTGCTTTTAATTCTGTGCCTTGAATTTGACTTTAATCGATGGTGTTGTCTTTCTTTCTTTTTTTTTTTTTTTAAGATTTTATTTATTTATTTGACAGCGAGAGAGAGCAAGTAGGGGGAGCAGCAGGCAGAGGGAGAGGGAGAAGCAGGCTCCCTACTGAGCAGAGAGCCCGATATGGGGCTCGATCCCAGGACCCTGGGATCATGACCTGAGCTGAAGGCAGACGCTTAACCGACTGAGCCACCCAGATGCCCCTATTTCTTTTTCTTGATATCAGCCTTCTGGTCATCAACTTCTACCTTAACTTTTTCCATTGCGTGGTGGGCTTGGGAAAACCAGGGATGTGTGGTTTACCTGGCTAGCCTCTTCATTTCAGCCTCATTTTAACTGGCGTGTTGGCCCTTGAGAAAGGAAAGGGCTGAGATGGGAGAAGAATAAAAAGTAGTGAAAGATTCTTTTCGTTCTTTTGGCCGGCAGTTGGGAAAGGGACATACAGCAAATCTGGTTGAAATCAAAGTGAGAACACGGAGTGTCCCATTTTGCAGTTTTCTTCTTACCCGTGTACATGGAACGCATGGAAGTCTTTCCCTAGTGGAGCTTACATTTAAGAAAAGTGTTGTTTTTAAGCCTGTTGAGCTAATCACATCCTTGGATTCTCTGTGCAGCTCTGACCTGTCCTTTGGCCTGCAGGACCCCTTAACAGGTGGGTGATAAGGAGGAGGGGCAGCTTCGGGTGTGCTGGACACGCTGATCTGGACCGTCCCCTACCCTGCTGATCACACAGCAGGCTCGCCACCTCCCTCACTCATGCACGTGGAAGTCTGTTCCACAGACATGGCTGCAGCGACTTTCATTTGAATGGGGTGTTATGAGCACCCTACCTCCATCTAGAATGACTGGGTGCCCTGTCTTGCTGTCTTGGGTGGGTGGGTGGGGATGCCCCTTTTGTGACCGCAGCGTTGATGGGACCGTTATCAGTATTAAGTACTAACACTGACAGGACTTGGCCAACTTCAAGCTAGTCTTCCTGCGTTTTCCAGACACATCCTTATCTTCCAGAGGGGAGGGCGTCATCTGTTTCATTTCTTGGCAGAGAGCAGCCTTTATCCATTGGTGCATTTCCTTCCTCATCTGTAGTAAGAGTGGCATAGGAACTTAATCTGGATGCTTTCTTCAGAGGTCTTCAAACTGGAATTCCGTGAGGAGATAATCTGTAAATCTTCTGGATAACTTCAGACAAGTACAAAGAAGGAAATACTTCAAGACCCCCATGTGTTGGTTTTGAAAAAAAATTATTAGTATTTGTTCTGGAAAATATCTATCATAGACTGTCTTAAAATCTATCATTGTTTAAATCCTTTTTGTCCTTTCTCATGAAATTAGATCTTTCTTCCTTGCCATTACATACACCGCGTTGGGCTGTATTTAATGGGGGGATTCATATATACGTATATAAAATACAACCACGGTATCTCGTAATAGAAAGATTTAATGGATCCGAACGAGGAAAGATACACATCAGAACCACAGGCCAGGATCTGAATGTCACCGATGGCTATATTTTGTTGATGTTCATTGCTTGGAGAAATTTTTACAACCAGTTGATAATCAGTTTTAATATTGCTTCAGAGACATTTTAAGGGAATAATGTTTGGGAAATTACATATAAGTGGAGATAAAATGTTTTCAGTAAAGTATTTTAAGTGAATTTAAAGACTTTCCTCTAAATTTTCATTGGATTTCTAATTTGAATAAAGGGAACTTTTCCCCTGCCTTGCTTGCTAGCGTTTTGAGAAGTGATTATGTTAGAGCTTGATCTTTGGCTTCTTATCTTGATAAATCGAATCCTCTTAATGCTGCAATTTAACAGCGGCAGTGAACAGCTGCCCCTAGGAGTAAAGATCTTTTTTCATAATTCATGTTTGGACAGGAAGGTGTACCTGGTAATGAATCTTGATTATCTAAACTGCCAGCGATGGACCTCAGCTATGATAATATACCGGTTTGCCTTCAGGCCTCAGCTCTTCTTTGAGCACTTACTGATAAGGAAAAACAAAACAAAACAAAGAATTCTTAACTAGGTAATGGCCTTGGGGAAACAATACCTCCTGAAATGTTTTCTGTGTCTTAGGCTGAGAAAAAAAGAGAATTTAAATAAAACTCACAGGTTAGAACCAGCTACTTAAGTTGTTTCTGGGCTCCCCTGCATGATTTAGTCCTTTGTGTCCTTAATCCCACATCACTCCCAGGAGACCCTGGGGCGGGGCAGAGTTTGTTTCCCTCCTGTGGTTAGCTGCTCTGTCTTGGATACTGTGTCATAATGATTCTCCCCTGTTCGGTGTGAGTGTATAGCCTTCCCTGTAGCGGTTACCTCATATATGTATACAATTTAGCTGGAAGATAGGCTTCTCTGTACTCAGAGAAACGGGGCAGAAAGTGAAGATTATTCTAATTTGTACCCCAGTCCTCACCACGGAGTTGCTGACTCTGTTCACATCATGTCAGAGAAGGGGGTTAAGATAGTCTGTGGTATTTAGCTGAGTCTTGCTTTATGACCTGATTCATTTTTATAAAAATTCCAAGTGTGTTTGGAAAGAAAAGTGTAATTTTCTGATTGGGAAGTATAGGGTTCCATATGTCCAGGAGATCCAGCTTGTTAAATACATAGTTCTAATCTTTATTTACTAATTCTTTTTGTTTGCTTGACTATAAATGTATAGTTGGAATTTTTTTTTTTTTTAACTCCTACGGTGGTTTCGACATTGTTGGTTTTTTTCCTTGTAATTCTGTCAGTTTTTGCTTTGGGTAGTTGAATGCTGTTGTTCTAATTAGTGATTTGTTGTTTTGGTTTTTGCCCAGAACTCAGTTTTGTCTGAAATAACTTGTTTCTACCAAGTTTTTGCTTTTTTAGCTGGTATTTGCCAAATGGACAAGTATCTTTGTCCATCCTCTTATACTTTCAACCTTTCTGAGTTGCTCTAGATGTGTCTTTTGTGAATGACAGATGAAATTTGCATCTCTTCAGTCTGAGAATGTTTGTCTTTTAAATGGTGAATTTGGTCAATTTATCTTTACTATTTACCATGCTTGTTTCTTTTTCTTAACACCCGCTTGTGGAGCAGGCTTGGTACAGTTTCTCTTATGGACTCCTGTCTCCCCAGCCGTGGTCTTCGGCAGGGACAGACTCGGTTGCCACTTTCTCTGGGCCCTTTGGTGAGTTCCTTTGTCCTCTTGAGTAAGGAACAGGCAGGGCCAGGTAGGGAGAGATAGGTAGGGGACTACGGGATCAGGCTCACAGAAATCCCAAAAATGTGGAGATGTAAGGAAACCAGAGATAAGGGAACACACCAGACCACCCTGCCCTAGGTGTGGGAAGGGGGTGGGTGTGGGGTGGGTGGGGGAGTGTCTTTTTAATGACAGTTACCTGTGACCAACGAAGAATAACCAGACCCTAAAGAAGTGAGCCATTAAAGATGTTATCACTAGTCCTTACTCAAACCAAGACATTACAAGAGTGATAAGGCCACAAGCTCCCTGGTCAGTTCTAAATAAAAGACTGTCAGTGGAGGCCCACGTTGGCAACCCTGTCGAGACCCTTCTCACTCCTGAGAGCTTTTCTTTTGTGGATCCTCGCTTAATAAATCTCTACAGCTTTACTCACTCTCCTTTGTCCCCGAGATTGTTCTTTGACTTCGTGAGACAAGAACCTCACTCTCCCACGTCACACTTCTCTGTGAGAAGGCAGCTCTTCTGTGTGCCCAGCCCGATGCAGACCCCTCGGTGTAGCTTCCTGCCCTGCACACGCCCGAACCCACGAACCCACATCTGGATCTGGGTGTGGCTTCTGGGTGTTGGGGCCACTCCCCAGGTCTCATCCCCCCAACACCACCTCTGCTGCTTCTCTTCTTCACCCCTGGCTTTAAGTTCTCTGATTTCTGACACCTAAGGATTTCCTTTTCTTTCTTTTGAGCTCAGCTATACATTTGGGGGGGGGGGTGTGCTAGTTTCCTTTCTCTGACACTCCTGTATATTTCAGGCGGGAGGGGACTCTGCGTCGTGCGTTAGCTCCATCTGCCTTGACGGCACCCGAGTTCTCTTTGTTTCTTCCTGGAGTGTAAGCGATGTCTGGGACTTCAGATCTTCTTATAATGTTGGTGTTGGGCTTTTCTCGCTCTCACCTGCTGAACGACTTTTACCTTTGCCTTCACCCCTGTGTAATATTTAACAGGAGTTCCAAATGGAAAACAGCAGTATTTCTCTGTTGGTGTGCTCGGACGTTCAGTGGTTCCATGTGCTCATTTACTGATGTGTGACTCTGTCCAGATTTTACCACATGTCGGATGTTTGCCATGCTGGAGGATCGACGGGGGATGGGACCTGCAGACCACTGAATTTGTTGGCGACCCTCGTTTGCTCTCCAAAAACAGCTGCAAAAGCTTGATTTGGGTCATGTGTTGACTCCATTTATTACTTGAACTCCTAATGCCCGCAAGTGCTAATGTTCCAGGGGAGCCAAATTCTGGTCGGGGTGTAGCTGATGCTTAGGCCTCGCCTGGATTATTCTAGAAAAAACAAAACAGAGGAACTTAGTCTAATGCACGTCAAGTGTTCTATTTTCCTTTTTCATATGAAAAAGAAAAGGGAATGCTTTGGTTTGCCAAAGTATGTTGTTCTAACAGCTCTTGGGAGAGCTAAAAAGTGAAAATGACATTCTGACAAATCTTTTACCTTAGTTAATTAAGCTCTTTGGGGAACTAGACTGGAAAACAGGTTATGCATTGCAGCATAGTTACTGGAGAGGCCAGTACGATGGTGAGTCTTGGGGCGTAGAAAATTCTTACAGACTGTCTGAGGGGCCTGCAGAGGGGAGGGCAGAGGCTCCTGTGGTCTGGTTGTCTGTTTGGGTGAATTTTTTATTGCAGAAAACTTTTGAAGATTACCCAGAACAATATGGCACACCCGGGTGGCTCAGTTGGTTAAGCGTCTGCCTTCGGCTCAGGTCATGATCCCAGGGTCTTGGGATGGAGTCCCTCAACAAGCTCTCTGCTCAACAGGGAGCTGCTCCTCCCTCTCCTGCTGCTCTCTCTCTCTGTCTCCCTGTCTCTGTCAAATAAATAAAACCAAAAAAAAAAAAAATACAGAACAATATCATAATGAATACTCACCCCCTCCCTCTTCAACAACTACCATGGCCAATCCTGTTTCATTTCTACCAACACCCACTCTCTCTGTTTTTGTCTTACTTTGAAGCATGTTCTAGATACCATATCATACTCACTGGTAAAAAAAATATTCCATTGTGTATTTCTCCAAGACAGACTCTTCTTTTAAACATAGCCACGATATTATTATTGCTCTTAAAAATGAAGTTCTTAATATCTTAATATCATTGAATATTCAGTTACTGTTAAAATTTCCAATTATCTTACAAATATCATGACTTTTGCTTTTTCTGTTTGAGTCAAGATCCACATAAGGGCCACACATGGTGATTGTTGAAATATCTGTCATGTCTCTTAATCTATAGGTCTCTCTCACAGACTCTTCCTCTCATTTGTTGAAAAAACAGGGTCATTTGTCTGCAGGTTCCTGCAGTCCTGATTTCACTGATGGTATCCCCTTGTGTTGTTGTATGTATTCTCCTGTCCTCTTCCTTAACCTAGATCCAGTATTTCATTAGTGGTTGCTATATGGCACTATTGTAATTCTAGCATTCCTTTTCCTGTATTTGTTGTAATGCATCTATAAAGAGAAACTCTGCGACTTGCAATTAGCGTAGGAAAAGCAGAATAGATATTTGATTCTTTCCTTTCCTTTATTGCTTGTTGAAAAAGTGAGTCGATTTACTAGCATTCTCAATGGTGACCAGTAAGTTAGTCATTTTGTTTTAGTATCATTATGAACTCATGGATGTATAGCATGTAAATATCTTCAATGTGATGCAGCCAGTTGCGGTTTTGACCCTTACTGATGATCCAGTGGTCCCAGCTTTGTATGGGAGAACCTCTGTAGGCTGGCTGAGTCCTTTTGACTTGTCCTGTGATATGATAAGATGATCCAAGGTTCATCTTGGACATTTTCTGCCCCAGACCTGGAACCAACACTTCTCCAAGGATCTGTGGTTACTTTTCATGAAAATACTGTTTCAAGACCACAGTCTGGGTGCTAGAGTGCTCACAGTACTGGGTTGATCATTGTTTCTGAGCCTTTAATAGGCAGAGCTAAGAAAATTTATATTTTCTTTGTTGCTTTCCCTCTTTCAGATAAAAATACATCATGAGTGGGGTGCCAGGGTGGCTCAGTCGGTTAAGTGGCTGCCTTTGGCTCAGGTCATGATCCTAGGGTCCTGGGATCGAGCCTTGCATCGGGTTCATTGCTCATCAGGGAGCCTGCTCCTTTCTCCCTCTCTGCCTGCTGCTCCTCCCTGCTTGTGCTCTCTCTCTCTCTGTCAAACAAATAAATAAAATCTTAAAAAAAAATACATCCTGAGTTCAAACTGATATTTCTTATTCAACATTAGGACTACAAGTTTTTCATTTAATCTCTTTCTGTCTTACATATACATCTTCTTTTTCCCATACCAAGAATCCTGGTTCTCAGTAATACTGGTAATGGTAGAAATAGAATACCATGTAATTATTCATTTGCATTTTCCCATAATACATACCCAGCAGTCTCCGAATAACCAAACCAATGCAGTCAGCAACAGTATGACAGTTTAGTATTTTTTCGCATTTCTTTTGAGCTTAGAGTATCTCCTTTGAAGGATGTACAATCTGATAGCTATTTTTAAAGCCTCCTCAGTTCTGTCATTATTTTATATTATACATGTATGTGCACAAATCTTTTATAGGGATAGCCTTTCTCTATATGGTCTGTTTTATTTATTCTCTCTCCTTTAATTAGTATGTTTTTAGGTTTTGTTTGTTGTTTTCTGTGTGTGTGTGTGTGTGTGTGTGTGTGTGTTTAGAGCAACTTAGTGTTTTTGTTCTAAGGGCTACCATATTCTTATGCCACTATGTAATTCCTTAGTCACCTCCTTGTTTTATCATCTGTTATTTCCCTTTGTGTGCACTATGCTTGTTAATACACTTTTAGCCAAAGCAGGTCACATGACAATTTTGGATTCAAGGGGAGAAGTAAATGCACTCTTGGTGGAAAGAGCAGGAAAGCCACATGGCAAAGGGTATGCATAAAAGGAAGACAGCATTTTTGGCCATTTTACAATCTGCCACACTAGCACTATGTCATGTTTTTATCTGGCCCATTTTTAGTCATTGTCTGTTGGTTTCCTATTGTGAGCAGTATTGAAATTAGCTACTCATCTTTTGTTTTTCCTACCTTCACTGTCCCCTGCATCTGATTTGAAGAAATCCCCTTTTAGTCACCAATGCCAGGTGTAAGGAAGGCAACCCTCTTTTTCTGCTCTCATGCCCTCCCTTGTTCACCTTTTCTTTTTTTAGTGACTGTGTCGTATCTGCATTGTGAGAGCAAACAGCCATTATGCACAGTACTCTGTCCACCATAACCATCAGTCAGGCTTAGTTGTACAGGCAGCCATCCATGTAGTGCCCACTCTCGGTACTTAGAACGATGCTGCCTCAGTTTGGTTGTCTGGAGTTTGTTCTCTAGTATGGTTTTTAGGAAGTCGTGGAAAGAATGCTTGCGAATTCTTCCGTGTTGCTTTGTCTATAGCTTTTATACTTGAAAGCCACTTTAGTTAGATACGTATTTTTATATAAAAGAGCATTGGTTCAAATATTCTTTCCTTGAGTATTTTATATATAGGTATTCCATTTACTTCTGGCTTGAAGTACTTCTCTCAGACTGTTAGGGCAACCTGATTTTTTTTTTTTTTCTCTTCTAAATGACTTACTCTTTTTGACTGGGTGCCCAAGAGATTTTTTTTCTTTAATGTCCACTAGTTTTATTAGAATGTTTTCAGTCTAGTTGTTTGAGATCTGTGTTCCCAGGCGTGTGGTGTGTTCTTTCAATGTGCAGTAAATATCGAATCTTTTTTTTTTGGTTACTTCAGCAAAGTTGTCTTGAATTATAATTTTTTTAAAAGATTTTATTTATTTATTTGACAGAGAGAGACAGTGAGAGAGGGAACACAAGCAAGGGGAGTGTGAGAGGGAGAAACAGGTTTCCCACCGAGCAGGGAGCCCGATGTGGGGCTCAATCCGAGGACCCTGGGATCATGACCTGAGCAGATGCTTAATGGCTGCACCACCCAGGCACCCCTTGAATTATAATTTTTTTTTTTAAAGATTTTATTTATTTATTTGACAGAGATAGAGACAGCCAGCGAGAGAGGGAACACAAGCAGTGGGAGTAGGAGAGAAAGAAGCAGGGGCTCATAGCGGAGGAGCCTGATGTGGGGCTCGATCCCATAACGCTGGGATCACGCCCTGAGCCGAAGGCAGACGCTTAACCACTGTGCCACCCAGGCACCCCCCTTGAATTATAATTTTGAGCATTGTTCTGTTCCATTGCTTTTGTTTTTGTCTGTGTGAACTTGAACCCGTTTGGGTCTTTTCTTTTTTTTTTTTTTTAACCTGTCTTCTGTGTCACTTTTCTTCCATATCATTTTTAATCTCTGCGTTTCTTTTTGGTTTAAAATTTTTCCTCCTTTTCATCTTCTCTCCTCCTGAGACGTAGTGCATTTACTCATTTTTGTATTCTGATTTAGCCTTCATTTATGAAAGCGTTTCTTTTAAATCTAATTCTTTCCTGAGTTCTGTTCTTTTGAGTACTGTCACCTCCTTTCTGAGTTTTTCTGCTTGTGATTTTCATCCTTATATATTCTATTGTGCTCTTAAACTCTTTCAGTTCCTTTCAAAACATTAGGTACAGTTTTCATGTCTTTTGCAGGCCTGTCTTTCTGGCATGCTTTCACCGGCTATAGGGATAATTTTTCTGCTGCTTCTTTATAATAACTTCCCATGGGATTTGAACACAATCCTCTTCTGTTACTCATTTTGGCTGTACTTTCTTTTTCTTTTTACTATTAAAACCCCTGAAGAAACGTTAAATTGGCAATAAAATATGTTGTCGTACACGTATTCGAGCTCGGTTGTCAGTGCCAGCGATCTAACGGCAGTGAAGCGTAGCTTAGCATCAGCTACCCGAAGTGAGCTACAGCCACTTCCTGTTCGTACTGCGAACATGGTTCACAAAGGAAGCAAGCATCTGCAAGTACGTGGATTCAAGTTCCGTATGAAATGCTGATGTCTGAACAGTGCGAGTCAGGAGCTTGTATGTGTTTTAGAATTTGACTAACACAATGACGTGGGTTTGAGGGGACAGTGAAGAGCAGGTAAGTGTTGATTTGGGCCTTCTGTAAAAATGTTCGTTCTGTGGACCACATGGCATATTACCAACAGAAGAGTTCTGTGATGAAGACTTTGCTTCACCTCGGCAGCTGGGATAATTAACAGTTTGACTTAATGTAGCTTTTTAAAAAAATTATTTATTTATTTGACAGAGAGAGATAGCAAGCGAGAGAGAGCACAAGGAGGGGGAGCGGCAGGCAGAGGGAGAAGCAGGCTTCCCAGCTGAGCAGGGAGCCCAACTCAGGGCTCGATCGCAGGACCCTGAGATCATGACCTGAGCCTAAGGCACACGCTGAACCGACTGAGCCATCCAGGCGCCCCAACTGAACATAGCTCTTTTGTGCCCTTTCATTTATGCAGAACACGATTATTGAATGCTCACTGTATGTCTCCTTATTCCAGGCACACGTCTGCTTCAGACCTTTCCACTGGCTCCTTCCTCCACTTGGGTTTTTCTCTAGATGTTTGGTGATGCACACTTTCACCTCACCTCCTGTAAATCATGGCTCAAAATTCTTCATGATGCTTTGCCCTGCCTCACTCCATTTAAAAGTAACTCCTCCACCCCTACTGCCTGCCTTGCCTTATTGTTCTCCAAAGCACTGTGAACTGTTTGGTTTTTCATTTTGTCTTTACCCCTTCCCCCATGTCTCTTTCCCCTAATAGAATCTAAGGTCGGTGAAAGATCCCTGGAGCCTAGAACAGCACCTGACACACTAGGCATGTGGAGATTTTCTGAATGAGTGCATATATGCTGGGCACTGACCTAGGTGCTGAGGATACAGTGGTGAGCCACAGTTGCCCCACTCTCTTGGAGTTTTTTTGGTCTAGTGGGAGAGAGAAATTAAATTAGTCCAAGTGTGGAAAGTGCTATATGAGAGAGCAGAGCAGGAGACAAGAGCTTCGTCTAGGGCAGTCACTGTGGGCTTTTCTGAGAAATAGAATTTTGCGCTAAAAAGTGAAGGAACAGTTGAGTCTGAGCTCTGTGACTGTGATGAGGGTGTTCTAGAAAGATGGAGCACCTTTTTCAAAGGCTTTCAAAGGCCAGAGGGAGCAAGGCTGACAAGTTCAGCTCAAGGAATTGGACGAAGGCCAGTGAAGCTGGAGCGTTGGGAGGGAGTAGGAGAGAGGTGAACGGGCACCTGGGCAGGGCCACACCAAGCAGCGCCTTTGGGCCAAGCTCTAGGTTTTGCTCTTCCTGAACTACCTCAAGCATATATCAGTCACAGCCACGTACGTTGTGTTGTAATTTAGACAGTACGATCTATCACAAGATGTATAGTGAATACAGGATTTTATAGGACATCCAGCATGGAATTATAATGATTAATGACAGAATCCATTCTTCATGGCCTACGAATGGTTCCCTCATAGGGATTTTGAGAGACCTCAGATAAAATGAATATATGTACAGTACATGGTTCATATTTGTATTGTGTGCTGGCGAGGTTACAGTGTTGCGATGTTCTTGTTCTTAATAGTATACTTTATTTGCTGAAGTTTGGAAAATATTTTTTAAGTGCTCCTGGAAGAGAAGCATTTATTTTAGTCGTAAGATTAAAAAAAGAAAGAAACCTTTAAAATGTACTAGATGGCTACTTTTATTGCTAGTCTCACTTGGAAAAGTCAGGTTTTATAGAAACATATGGATAAAGGGGTGTCTGGGTGGCTCAGTGAGTAGAGCTTCTGACTCTTGGTTTCAGGTCAGGTTGCGATCTCAGGGTCGTGAGATTGAGCCCTGCGTCGGGCTCTGAGCTCAGCACAGAGTCTGCTGGAGATTCTTTCCCCATGCTCTTCCATGCCCTCTATTCCTTGTGCAATTATGCATGCTCTCTTTCTCTAAAATAAGCAAACAAAATATTAAAAAATAAATATATAAAAGAAATGTGTGAGTAAAAAAAATATCCAAGGCAATAAGGCAGGGTGGACAGGCCTTCCTGGTTTGGCAGAGGCCTCCCTGCGACTTCTGGGGCCTGGCTCTCACCAGCTGTGGGATGTCGGCCCATTACTTATCCAGACTCTCTGAGCCTGGGTTTCCTCCCGTGTGAAATGAAGCTGAAATCTTACTTTGCTCACCCACCTGTAGCACATCAGGGATGCCCCATTCCCAGTAGCTGCTATGTCCTTGGCCTTAGAGGGTCGGTGAGGATGAGTGAGGTGATGACTAGTGCCCACTCAACACAGGCCTGGCCCAACTAAATGGTAGCTCTTACCTACAGAAACGAAGACAAAATTATTTGTCTTCCTGGGTTTTGTCCACAGTTAATGGGCTTTAAATTTATGTGCTCCAAAAGGAAAAAAAAAATCACTTATTTTTAGACCCTGAAGGTTTTTCAGAATTACTTTTTCGATGCATTTAACCCTTTGGGTCCATGGATCTCAACTTGAATCTGTTTAATGTAGTAACTTCAGAGGTGGAGAAGAGCCGAGAGATTTTGATCTCATTTTTGTCTTGATTTCAGTGTGTTGATTCAAGCTCATGTTATGTGTGATGTGTTTATCAGCCACCCTCTCTGACTAATGTTGTAATTCATCTGCTGCTTGATCGCGTCCCAAGAAATTCTATTTTTTGTTTTTTTAATGAGCCATCAAATAGGATGTGGCTTGGGATTTTCTCAGCAATGGGAATATATTTGTGTTAATATGTCTAGACTCTCTTTCCCCCCTCCTTTGTGAACAACAGCATTCATTTCCGAGCAGGGTGTTAGGGGTGTAGGCCGTGTCTGGTCTCATCCTTGACCTTTAAAAGATAACAGGACCTTGGACTTATTACCCTGTGTTAACTCATGGAGATAAGCAGGCTCTGTGCTTTAGGATCTGAGCTGCAGTGAATTTTTAATTTTTTTTTAATTTAAGGGAAGACCATTGTACAATATAAAGGAAATACGTAGATTGGAGATTTAAAAAAGAGTAAGAATTTACAATCTGAAATTTGAAATGGGCAGTGACCCAAAAACTATCTTTATTGCACAACCTCCTGATTGGGTGGCGTTCAGAACTTTTGAAATTGATGAATAGATTTTTTTTTCTTTTGTGGTTCAGTTCTTTTCTACCTTTTCTGCTCTATGTATAGATTTCTTTTCTTTTCTTGTCTTTCCTCCTTCCTGGTTTCTCATAACAGACGAGCAAGCTCGGCTAGACGATAAGCATTGTCTGCATAGCTAAGTCAAAACACCGTGTCGCGGAGGGGTGGTAACTGCGTGGTGTGCTGCCCTGCGCCCCTGCCCCTCTGCAGTTGTCCGTGGAGACCCAAGGCTTAAAATGCAGTGACCTCCTGTGGTCTTTGGAAAAGCAGAATGATAGATTAAGAAACTAAGTCCAACCGTAGGTTTGGGTTTCCTTCTTTGTCATTTTAACCAAGCAGTTTCTCCTTGCCTTGATCATCTTTTTTCCCCTTCTTCACATCATACAGATTAATCTTTGTTCTTGTGCTTTTAAAAAGTGAATTTCTAAAAGTCCCTGCATCATTTGTGGTTCTACACAGGAACTTAATCATCCCTAAGTAGATAGTTTTCCCAGCCTTCATTTTCTTCTAGAATTTGTAAAAATGATAGAAACACACAGAACTAGTTAAATTGGCTATTGTATATGTATTAAGAGTTATGCTTGGTGGCATTTTATAGTTTTGGGAGAATTTCTGTTTTCCTGCAGTTTTTGTTAAAATTTGTTTGGTGAAACCCATTAGTACCCCCACAGTTTGGAAATGGCCCTGACCTTTTCTTTTCTTCACTGATGAACATATTCCCAACCCTCTGCTGTTTCTTCTCTTCTCTGGGGAAGAGTCTTAGGCCTCAAAGATGCTTGAGATGTCCCGCAGCAACACTGGGTAGGTTAAATTAGTAATCGCTGGAGTTCTGGGAGTCTTTTCTGAATAGAAATGTTTCCACCAGTTTTTCTTGTCTTTGTTTTGTTGGGATGTTTTTATTCATTTATTGGCTCTGGATGAGGACTTAGACCTTTCCACTGAAAGAAAATTTAGGAAAGTTAGCATGAAAGTTGTCGATCTCCACTCTGGAGAGTAGTGAAACCCATTTCTTAGGGGTCAGAAGTAACAAGGACACTTAACCATATTCTTCCTTACTAAAGAAATTCACTGCCAGAGTCTTTATTCCTTCAAGAATAGAAAAATATGTATACACCCCAAGGGTTAGAAAAGGCACTTTTTCATGTGAAATGGGTTTCTGCTTGAAACACTAGCTTCCGTAGGCTTTTTTGTTTGCTCTAGTTATAAAAATTTCTGTAATTCGTTTTAATATATTTTACCTTAAATGTTGTAGTTAATATTATAAACTAAAAAATGCTCTTAGATATTGGTGATATTTGACCAAGTATTAGAGGTTCATATCTGTGAATTTTAAATCATAACAATAATGATTGGAGCTTATAATTCGATATCCATTTGATAGTTCTGATGCGATGGGTGGGGTTAAGGGTTTAAAATTTTCATCCCCCAAATATTCGTTCCCATGAAAGTGAATTGGTGGTTACATTATTGCTTTACCATTTGTGACATTTCAAAATAATCTCTTCTAGCCCAGGAAAAAGTTACTAAATAATGCAGTAAATCACATTTTTTTGAATAAAGCCTTTTTTCCCCCTTCTCTCCACCCCCGATTCAATAAGTCTTTGGTGCATACTGTTCATTCTTTCTGTGGGGAAGCAACATGGTCAACTTAATGGGGACATTCCCAGCATATGCAGGCTGGAAGTCGGAGCCCATCTCTGTGGTGGTGTCCTTGTTTGGATCCCACATCAGGGGCTGATCCGTGAGGTCAAACAAAGGGGTTGACACATTGTTTACTTCTTTTCTTTGGCAGCTTAGAGCCTGCTAGGAGAGGTTTCCTTCTCAGTGGAGATGGCTTTCTCAAGAGGTCAGGCTCAGGAGGCTGAGTCCACTAAGTGGTTTTTTTTATTACAAATTTTATGTAATTATTTCAGAATGATTTTTACTTATTTGTAATTTAGCTTATTCTTTGGAACTTTTACCTCCTGGATTCTCCAAATAATTTTATTATTCTCAGAACAGTTTACTTCCAAGAGTAATTTTTAAATTCTCCCAGAAGTTAGAAATTGTCAGCTTGGGATGTAGATGTGCATACGGTCAGAAATGATAGAGGGATTTCCATTCACTCTGTGCTCTCTTAACCCAGTAGTCATAAATGAGATGAATCGTGGAATTTTGGTTGTGCCTCGATGAGGACTTTTGAGGTCGAGCTATAGCCAAACACCACATTAATTAAATAAAATCTCAGGACTGCATTTATTTTGGTCTTGGCTGGCATTAAATCAGTCCTTTTGAGTATAGCATTTCAGCGTATTAGTAATGATATGTGTAAACTTATTCATAACTCATAACTTTCGTCTAGAATTTTCAGAAACTTTGCTATACCATCGTCAGTTAACAAGTTTTCTTTTTAAATAGGGCTCTCCTCGTTATTACAGAGGACAGCACTGTAGGAATATGAGCCTGTGTTCCCTGCACTGAGCTTTCAGATCATCTGATCGGGTAACTTCAAAAATTTCACTGTTTCAGCTCTAAGAGCGCCAATTTTTTTATCTTTTTATTTTTAAAAATACTTTAAAAAAATAAAATGAATACATGCTCATTGTAGAAAATTGAGGAGAGACATACAACACACCAACAGAATAAAAAAAAAATCACCTAGAAATAATCATGATGACCTTCTGGTATATTTTCTTTCCTGTATTTTGCCTCTTTATCTTGTGCTGGTATAATCCTACTATAGACAGAACTTGAGGTTTTGCTTTTTTTCATTAATAGTCATGAGAAGTTTTTTTCAAGTTATTTCACCTCTGTGAAAACTGGCTACATAAGTCATCAGGTCAATATAATTTACCCAGCATTATTGTTAAAGAATTTTTAGGTTATATTTCAGTTATTATGCTAATTAACACTCTCAGACCTCTTTGGGCACAAAAATGTTGTGTGAAGAAGGGACTTGAAATGCAGAATTATAAGTCTCTGGAATTTCACTTGGCCTGTCTATGACATAATTTGGGGTTTTTTTCCTTGGGTTGTTTTTTTTTTTTTTTTCAGTAGGCTCCACGCCCAGCATGGAGCCCAACATGGGGCTTGAACTCATGACCCTGAGATCAAAACCTGAGCTGAGATCAAGAGTCAGATGCTTAACTGACTGAACCATCCAGGAACCTCATGATTTTTGGTTTTAAAAAAAGTTTAAAAATCATAATTTCTCATATTGTCAGATTGCCCTGTGCAAATCTTATGTCAGTTTATAATCCATACAGTGCTAGTTAGTTTTTTTAAAAGATGTTATCAGCAGTTCTTTGAATACTGAGGGAAGTTGTGTTTTCTTTCTTTCTTTCTTTTTTCTTTACAAATGGACTTCATGAATTTTATTTTGGTTTGTTTTTGTCGTTTTCTCCAACATTTTATTTTGAAAAATTTCAAACCTATAGATAAGATAACAACTTTGTCATATCTGCTTTATCTCCCCCTTACTCTGCATGTGCACAGACATGCACACACACACATTACACACACGTTACACACACATTCATAACATGTACATATATCAATGTGTGTGTGTATATATATATATATATTTTTTCTCTATTGTAGGATATTTATGATCTCATGTTTGGGCCATAGTTAAATTTCCCCGAATGTCCTAGTTAATGACTCTTACAGTTTTTTATTTTTAGTTTTTGATCCAAGATCCAGTAAAAATCATGTGTTTCGTCACCATAGCTCTTCAGTGTTTTTTAATCTAGAACCGTCCCCCAGCCTGCTTTTGTTTTTCATAATGTGGACAATTTTTGCAGAGCTCAGGCCTGTTGGTGTTTTGCAGGGTCCTTCCGTGTGGCCTTTGTCTGTCCCATGATGAGATTCAGAGGAAGTGCTTTCGGCAGGGAGTACTGCATAGGTGATGTGTTCTCAGCACATCACGTTGAGAGGCATGTGACGTCAGTTTGTTCCGCTGTTACTGATGTCTTGTTAGATGAGCTAGTTAAACGGTGACCTCCGCTCTCTCCACTGTCGCTCTCCCCCTTTGTGATTAATAAGTGCTCTGTGGGTCGTATGGTGCTAGGATGTCACTCATTCAGTGTACGCGTTGTCAAAGCGGCACTAGAGTTACTTTGAAAAGCTTAATTCGTTCTTATTTTGTAACTGTGTGCTTTTCGTACTGATTTGTAAGTATACTTGTATTACGAGTATTATTTATTTTCAGTATTTAGTGAGCCCTGAGTTATTAGGTACTAGATGCTATTCTAAAATCTTCATAACAACTCTGAAACACATGTGTGATTTCCCCCCTTCATTTCGCAGAAGTGGACACCTAAAGAGAGTAGTTCTGGGTTCTGTTTTTGCAAATATTTTCCCGTTTGTTGTGTACTTCTTCATATAGGTCTGTTTTGCTGCACCAGAGCTTTACATTTTTCCATAGTAACAGCTATCAGTTTATTCTCTTATAGTTTCTACCTTTGGCATCTTACTTAGAAGCATGAAATGTTTTACTCCATTAGGAATGAGTTTTGCTCAAATGACACTCGTTGGTAAATAGGGTTGCCAGATTTTGTGTAAATGTGTCCCAAATACTATATGGAATGTAAAAATGGTCTGTCGCTTACTTGAAATTCAGCTTTACCTGGGTATTCTGTATTTTTATTGGCTTTTTCTCCATAGCGCTATGCAGACACGGTGTATTTTCAGTTTTTGGTTTAGCGTCTGTGTTCTTCCACTGCTATGTAAACTTCATGGAGTCGGGATTTTTTTTTTTTTATTTTAAAGTTGAGGTTTAACATACATATAGGAAAGTGTGTGTGACGTAAATGTACATCTCAGTGAATTATCTCAAAGTGAACATACCCGTAGAACCCCCGTCCAACACAGCAGAGGTTTTTATTCTAAATATATTTTCAGGGGCGCCTGGGTGGCACAGCGGTTAAGTGTCTGCCTTCGGCTCAGGGCGTGATCCCGGCGTTATGGGATCGAGCCCCACATCAGGCTCCTCCGCTATGAGCCTGCTTCTTCCTCTCCCACTCCCCCTGCTTGTGTTCCCTCTCTAGCTGGCTGTCTCTATCTCTGTCAAATAAATAAATAAAATCTTAAAAAAAATAAATAAAAATAAAAATAAATAAATATATTTTCAGTGCCTAAAGTAGTACCCCACCTATAGTGGGTGGTCAGCACATATTTGTATGAGTGCATCAGTTGTAACTTGAGAGCTGGGTATTCAAGTTACTTTTGTCCAAATAACTAGCCAGAGGATTTACTGATTATTGTTTGGTTATTATCCCCTTGAAAAGCATAATTTTTAGTGAATATGAATAGCGTATTACTTAGCTATTACCCTGCTGTGGAACATTTAGGAGGTTTGTTTATGGTTTTGTGGGTTTTTTTTAAGATTTTATTTTTAAGTAATCTCTGTACTCCGTGTGGGGCTCTAACCTAACACCCTGAGATCAAGAGTCTCATGCTCTACCAAATGAGCCAGCCAGGTGCCCCTGTGGTTTTTCAAATGTATGTATGTACATTTTGATCTCCAAACCTCTTCGTGTAAAAAAAAAAAAATCAGTCCTCGTTTCAGATTGTTTTCATAGACTGGTTTCCTAAAAGAGAAATTGGTTGGTCAAAGGATAGGAGTGTCTCTAATCCCCTTCTCATGTAGACAGAACATTCACTGACAGTCTGTGGACTGTCTGCTGAGGAAGGCACACAGAAAGAACTGGTACCATGGCCCCGTGTTCCCTGCTTCCGAGAAAAGTGAGAGTAGATGGCCAGGGTGCGGCAGCTTCATTGACATCATTCTCCTTGGTTGGTAGAATGACTGAATGCCTTGGGTTGGAATGCAGTTCCTCTCCTTATATGAGCTACCAGACTTTGGGCAAGTTGGTCAACAGGTTTCAGTTTCCCCTCTCTCGACCGTAAGGGTAGCAGCAGCAGTGTGTACCGCGTGGGACGTAGTCTCAGAGAGCAAGTGCTGACTGGTGCTCGGGTGCACACGGCCCCTGCTGCCCACAGCTCCCCCAGGCCTGGGTCCAGACCAGTCTCGATGAGCTGACTGGTGCTAGGGGACCTTCACCCGGGCCCAGAAATCCTTGTCAAGTCAGTGAGGGCCAGGGTGTGAGCTTGCGGACAGGATTCCTACCTTCCCATCACATCCACACATAGGTGGGTTAGAACCCCTTTTGGACAGATTTATTTGAACTGTGAGAGCACACCCTCAGAGCATGGGCTGCCCCTGCCTTTCCTTGCTTGTCCACAATACATCCATTTCTGGCACCTTTGCTGGAGAAATAGATACTGCATTACCCTTTTCTTGTACCAGTCAGCTCTTCCAGGACTGCTTCTAACTACAGAGAACTCCTTACAGCTCCGTGAATGTCGTTTATGAATCTAGAGTACAAATTGTCTTGTGTAAACTACTCTGTGTGTACATTACATTCACCTCCTTGCTGCCAAGAAGACAAAGTGGGGGTTTCTTCCTCCCTCTGATATTCTCACTCTCCCAAAAAAGAGAATTGGTCATTCATTCAGCTAATATTTATTACTAAGGGCCTCTGCGGGAGAACATTAGTCTTAAATTTCTACACTTCCACTAACTACCCTTAACACCAAAGTAGAGCAGATAGGAACGCCCAAGGGCCTTAGGGGCAGATGGAAGGAGAGAGAGAGGAGGGAGTTGAAATTTCTCTGCCCTCTCATGTTTTATTTAAACCATTCTCACAAATTTTAAAAATTCCACTGTATAATACATCTCTTTTATTTTAATATTAAAATGTTTTAAATTATCAGATTAATTATTTAACTTTTCCTCTCTGACCTCCAGTAAAATCCATGCTCTAGGAAGTTCAGCCCTGGTTATTCAGTGGCCTGTCGCGATTGCGGGCAATAGCCGTGTTAGATATTGTCTCCTGGAGAAATGTCACTGGTGATACAAGATGACTGAAGCACGCTCCTTGTCTCCTGAGAACTGGCCTGGGTGTGATCGGAGGACAGGCTCAAGGCGTGGGTCTTACAGTCCCTGGGTTCCAGCCACAGTTGCGTCATGCCATTTTTAAGCTTGAGTGGATTCACATGTGCTCATTTGGAGGCGTTACTCCTTCGGTAGCAAGACTGGTTTTGCTTGTCACTCCAGTCAGTGAAAATGTGCATCCGAGTGAGTCGGAGATGAAATGGGAGATACGGGTCTGCTTTGGCCACGTGACTGTCAGTCCTCATGTTCTGCCTGTGGGGAGCCTCCCGCCGACTGGAAGCCGTGGGCGCACACGCACGTGGGTTCAGTGGCCTGGGCCTCCCGTGCAAGCTGCCTTCTGCCTCTGGTGTGCGAGAGAAGGAACGCAGTGTGTTCCAGCCCTGGCGGGAAGCACTGCCACAAGAGGTGCCAGGGTGGCCCCTCCAGGGGGCATTTTCAAGGGTAATTTGGACTAACTCAATTTTCACCTTTAGTTTTCCCACACACATGCACGCTGTTGCAGCTCCCCAGTGCTGGTTGCTTGCCCTGCAGCGGGTGTGGAAAGCACCTCGGCTCAAAGATAAGAAGACAGTGGTCTGCAGGGGTGAAGTGGTAGTCCCTCAGTGCGGCGATAACTGTCCCACCGCAGAATGCAGCCTCATCCCACTGGGCCACTCGGCTCATACAGTTGCATTAAAATCTTTTAAGTGTCTTGGGCGGCAGCGATGAATGCCGGCTGCCCTCTGGCTTGAGCTGGAGAAAGAACATGCCCTGATGGGTGTGCGTTTTGCTCCTTGTCTGTGACTCTCAGGCTGCATTCAGGTAGCCGCTCCTCACACGTTCCCCGGGGAGCGGGTTTGTGGGGCGAGTGTGTGCACGGGGAGGCGGCCAGCTGTGAGCTGGGAGGGCACACGATGTAGCCAGCGTTCCAGCCAGCCCTTTGAGGATTCTCACTGCCACTGCTTTCATAAAATGTAGCGTGTGAGTCGGCGGGGGATTGTTGTCTACCTACTTCACCAGGAAGCCCTCTCTCGGCTCTTGGCTGACCGGTGGCTCGGGGGGGAGTGGGAGATTCACTTGGCTCTGCAGGCCGACTTCTTTAGTTTTCACGCCTCTGTCTGCATTATAAAGTCTCTGTCTCTTCTGTTCTCTTTTGTGTATCACTTAAAAGTAGAAGCTGGACAGTTCGACTCCCCAGTCAAGTCCTGAGGGGGAATTAGTTACTGAAAACATGGTCTTTTTTTTCCCCCATAGTAGTCAGTATTACTTCATCTGTGATTCAGGCCTGTGGAATGTTGCCCTGAGTGTGCTGTGTAGCACCGGTCTGGAGTCATGCAGCTTCTTGCTGTGGGGTTGGTTTGACAAATCCATTTGTAGCCTTAGAAGCAAGCCTGGCTTGTTCTTCTTCTGTGGCCGAAGGCCTCTGACTGCTGCCCCGGCCTGGCACGGGGCACTGTCTGTGAGCTTGCTGGGAAAAATGTGCTCTGTGGAGCTTTGCACCTGAGTCCCAGGGAGGTTACTATCACACACTCCTGTTTTTCTTCATTAAAATCGTAATGCGGTGCTGTGTCAAGGCAGGGTGAGTGAATTTAGTCACTGCGCAAACATTCTTGAGTTTACATGCTTTAAATCGAGACGGCTTGTGCTAGAGCCATGAGCGGTGGGACTTCAGAGTTATCATTTAAAGGATGGTGGCGTTTTTTTAGGGAAAAGTAAATGTGGAGTACTTTTCATTTATTTATTTTAGAAAGTTTTTTTTTTTGTTTTTGTTTTTGTTTTTTTTTTAAATTTTAGAGAGAGCCCATGCACGAACAGGGGGAGGAGCAGAGGGGAAGGAGAGGGAGGGGAGAAAGACTCTCAAGCAGACTGCATGCTGAGCGAGCCCAACAGGGGGCTAGATCTCACAATCCTGAGATCGCAACCTGAGCAGAAACCAAGAATTGGATGCTTAACGGACTGCACCACCCAGGTGCTCCTAGAGTACTTTTTAAAATCCATGAATGTTGTATCATCAAGCATTCCGTGTTCTATACCGATGTATGACTTTCAGAAGTTGTTTTTCAATTTCCTAATTTGGGTCAAGTATTTTGACATTCCAGGAGAACCCTTGGGTCATTGGGAATTTTAAGATAAAACAGTACAGAACATTCCAAAATACTTTAAAGTGTAGTAAGGTCATGACACCTGCCATTCTATTAATTTTTTCATGTAAACGGTTTTATTATTTAAGTAGGTAGTTATTTTGTAAATT
This sequence comes from Ursus americanus, assembly GCF_024610735.1. NCBI lineage: Eukaryota > Metazoa > Chordata > Mammalia > Carnivora > Ursidae > Ursus > Ursus americanus. Next base: position 29,001,514 of record NC_142128.1, read on the forward strand.
TCTTTTTTCTTTTCTTTTTATTCATGTAAATGTTTTTAAATGTAAGACCTGATTCCATTATCTAACCAGTTGGCTTTTGCATTGGGTGTCCAAACGGACAAAAAAAAAATCTACATTACTTTCTCCTCAGAATGTAGAAAACAAAATGAATATTTAGAACAACTTAAGAGATATTAACAACTCGAGGCAGGAAAGCTTAGCAGTGCCAATATCACTTAAGAAAAACACCTTCCTTTTTCTCCTGCTAGCGGAAAATCTCACAGGTTCTTTTAAGTGTTCAGGAGCAGTGAAGAACTTGTTACTTCTCTGGATTTGGGGAGACGCCACCTTCTGAAAGCACTTACCAGATGGGGAAAGTGGCTCTCCCTGGCTGCACGCTCTCCCCCCCCTTCTGTCCCTCTCCTCCTCTCTTTTTCTTTCCTTCTCCCGCTTGCTCTCCTGTGTATAGATAGATTTGCTTGATTCGAGAGACATGTCACTGAGTTGGCTTCAGCAGCTTTTGACAGCTTTCTGTGCCCTTGTCAGACCTGCCGACTGTTCTGCCCAGGAGCCTTGGCGGCGGCAGCCTCCCGTAACAGGGAAACAAACTTATGTAGAAAATAAAGAGGTGAGTAGTCTCCCTAAAATTGTGAAGTCCTTAAGCGAAGTGATTGGGTAACAGAAAGGGACAAAAGTGATGCCGGTGTAGCATGACTGTTAAATGCCAAGATGGGATGGGACTTTAAAAATCAAAATAACCCTCCTCCAGTTTCATGCTGCCCTTTTGGGTTGTTTGGTAATCCTTGGAGTTTTATTGTGTAGCCTACAGATGGGACCCACCAATGAAATAAATTAGTAGTTGGGGACATCTCAGCAAGGTAAAGAGTCAAACTGATGTGGAAAATGAGACTTAAATTTAATTATTGACTTCTCCTTTGGAGAAGTGTGTGATTCTTTTTGGCTACTTTTTTTCTGAAGTCAAACGTTGCCAGTTCTAACAAATGCGTTTCATTGTCCCAAGGTAGCCTATATCCGAAGAGCAGATTTCTTTTGTTAGGAATGGATACTCTCTCCACAAAGGGTAATCACAGGGCCAGGAGGCCTGGAGGTGGCTGGCCTCAATGTTAAGTGAGGTCGTGTTGGCATTTTTTCGAACCTTTCTGGTGGTGACAGATCCTATGTGGGGTGTCCTGGGGGCACTGAAGAGGCTAGTCGATTTCAGAATGTTCCGCATCCTTAGGTGCATTGCAGGGCTGGAAAGTGGAGGGGACGAAAGGCAGAGCTCGGGAGAGGGTTCTGGGTCACAGGATAGCATCATGGTGCCATCTTGACAATGCCGAGCGGGGCCAGACTGGTGGCGTGCGGGGGAACAGTTAGAGGGAAGCAGAGCAGTCAGAGTTTACATGGAATTGCTGTGACACCCTTACCAGGTTGGGAGAGGCTGCTTTTGGTGGTGGACACCCTCCCTCCCAGGGGGGATGATTCACCTTGCAGGTGAGATAGCTCAGTGGTGCCTGGCTGATAAGGGTCTGTCATTCTTCTCTCTCCAGGTCCCCTCCTTCCCTCCTGGTTTCACTTGGTTAATGAATAAGCTGAGTCATGAGGTGTAAGTAAATTCCTTTATCAAATGAAAGCCACATCAAAACATCCAGCAGAGACATTTAATGAAAGTGTAAAGATTGCAGCACGGCATCACCCGTATCTGGTTGGCTTATAAACAAACAGACTTTAAGCTTTTCACTGTTCAAACATCTACATCGGAAAATGTAGCTGTTCTGTCAGGCTTTTTGCAACGGTGGCAATGGGAAGTCGAGAAAAGCTGGGACACTGATGCTTTTATCACAATAGCACTAATATTGTGGCGGATTTAATGCTGCATAAACAGCTCAACGAGCCGCCAGAAGTATTGTCTTGGTGCACATGGTGAACATTTTTATTGGGTGCATATCTGTATCTGGCATCCCGAGTGTCATTGGTGAGAACTAGTCCGGATTAAAGAACCCACTTCACTCGGACTGTGGACCCAGCCGCTCCCCCCAGCCAGCAGTTCAGTTACACGGAGGCTCTGGTTGGTGAATAGGTTATGTCCTAAAGGTTCTTTTGTTGATTAACCTTTTAGAACACAAAGCGCATTGTGGCGCAGGAATGCCATGTTGAATGGTGGGTGTCAGCGAGCCGTGGTGTGTTTCAGACTTTGGGTTAGGGCCCATTAGTGGGTCAGGCACTCAAGGCTGGTGGACACTAGCATAAAAAAAAGAAGGTAGAAGGAAACAGAACAGAAGACATCAGAGTGGGTTGTGTGTAGTAAAGGTGGATGTTGTTTGGTGATGCTCTTGCAGCTTAAAACCTGTCGCACATGGTGCGCTGCCATCGGAGCCTGAAAGGCTGTCCCGCAGGGGCGTTGTGGCCGCGGTGGCACACATCTGGCCATTCCCACTGTCTAGCACTGTGACGTCAGGCCAGGCACTTGTCTGGGGCTCCGTTTTGTCATATTCACAATGGGGCTGTTTTGTGGAGATGGGATTAGTTAGAGCTGAGAGAGCATGAAAATGTTAAGATGCTACAGAATATAGGGTAGCATATTAGGGTGAGAGCTAATACTGCACTTCAGGCACCGTAACCGTGCTATAAACCACGAGTATTTTTCACACGTGCTCCTTTGTGATCTGTCTGGGCAGACCGTAAAGGTACTATCGTATAATAGCATAACTGAGGCACGGACTGTTTGGTCTCCCTACCGTAAAATTTATTCAGTGTTCTTGACGTTTAGGATCTGCCACTTCAGATCTGGTGGGGTTTTTTTGTTTTTTGTTTTTTGTTTTTTTGTAGAATCTGGGAGATGTTTGATTTTACTTTAAATTATTCCCGTGTAGTTGAGACATCCATCTTGATTTTCTCCCTGAAAGTACGAAGAATGGTGTAAATTCCTTAGGTCTGTTGGGTTCACAGGGGACTAGTAAGTATGGGATTGCTTCCCAATTCTTATGTTCGGTTGTGCGTTTTATCTTAAATAAAAGAAGGAGGGCATTCCCTCTCTTTCTTTCTCTCTCCTTCCCTCCCCTCTTCAAGGTAACTCGCACTTCTAAACTTTGTTGGAAGTCTATCTGCTTCTCCTTGACTCCAGCCTAAAATTCCTTCACTTCTGTACATCACAACACCATCTTTTAAGGAGCTTTGTCAGCCCTTGAGACCTTCTTTTGTGTGTTTGTTTGGCTTAGGTTTAGAGCAGCTGCTTTGTTGATGGCCTTGCCGGGTAGGTTAAAATAGTCAGAAGCATGGCATCAAAGTCACGGAGGCCTGTAAAAATAGAATTTACTGCCCAACTTGTGGGGTTGTTTTGAGGAGAAGCAGCGCTCATGGGAGCACTGCACAGAAGGCCGCTCTCTCTGGCTGGGTCCTCATCAGGAACTGGCTCCATGGCCTGTTCTCCCCCTCTTCTCCCAGTCTCCAACCCTGGGGCTCTCAGGAAGACCCAGTCCCTCTGCCCAGGACACGGCCAACTTCCAGGGGCAGCGTCCTACCCCCAGATTCATAAAGCTCTGCACCGACAGCCCTCTGCTCTCAGAAGTGGATCCTACCCACGTGCTCCGGGCCCCCGTCTCCTCTCCGGGGCCTCGCACTGCCCCTTACCCTGTGCCCACCCACTGACTTTTTCCCAACAGTGTGGAAACCTGCTGAATCCCTCCCATCTTTTCCAAAAACTCCCAAGATCCCAGTTTGCCTTTGCTCCTGGTTGTCTATCCTTCTGCAAAGTCAGATGCTCTGCATGCGTCACCCATGCCGTGTCCCCTCTCACTGTCATCTAGCGGTGGTGTCACACCACTGACCTACTCTCGCTAAGGTCCCTGTGACTTCTGTGCCATAAAGCCACCAGGCTCTCCCCTCCTCTTGCCTGTCACTCAGTATATCGGCCCGTTCCTTCCCCTTGAATTCCACAGCACCATACTTTCTAGGTTAGTCCCCCACTTCCTCAGCCTGTGGCTTCCCAGGCGCCTCAGGCCTGCTCTTCCCTATGTGTATGATGATTAAATGTTGGCGTTCCTTGGACTTCTGTTAGGACTTCTTCTCTTACTCTGGCCTGTTCTTCCCCCTTCAGGGACAGTGGTCTTTCCCCTTCAGGGACAGTGGTCTTTCCCCTTCAGGGACAGTGGTCTTCCAGGAAAACATGTCAGATCATGTCCTCCCCCTGACTCAACACCCAGCGGTGGCTCCCACTGCATGCTGCGTGGCCACAGGCCTTCTGTGCTGTGCCCTTGGCTCTAGCTTCACGATAGGCTCCTCCACCCCCTTTTCAGTCTCCGCCATGTTGGTCCTACTTCCTTGGTCAAGGCTGTGCTTCCTCACTCAGAGATTGGTCACTTCATGTTCCTTATACCCGGAACACAGTCCCCACCCCCAGTACTCTCCCAGCCTTCACGTCTCAGGAAAGAGCCCATGTCTTTTCCTTAGGGAACGGGTCCCTGCATCCTGGGCTTGACCAGCTCCCCATGGAGCCCCCGGAGCGCCTCTCCTTTTCCAACCTCAGCACACGTGTAGCGCTCTGTATGCTGTCCCTCTCCCGGCGAACACAGGGCCTGTGTCTCTGACCCACCCTCCCAGCCCCAGTTGCCAAGGCTTAGAAGATGGTGTGTTTGTTCCTCAGTGAATGGATAGATGAATGAATGAACAGATGAGAATTTAATACATCAGTGTCTGTATTCATAAACGAATGGATGGACGAATAAGCGACCAAGTGAGATCTAAGTACCTTTGTTTGTAAAGCAGTTAGCATAGTTCTTACATACAGTAAGTACTCAGTAAATGATAGTTTTATTTACTTCTCATCGGCTTTTCAGCCAGGAACTATGAAAAGGGAACAAACGCATGGCCAGGCTGGTTAATGGAAGCAGTGTTCTTTAGTGACGTCACTCATTCGACACTCAGGCGGTTGACATAGGCCTGGGGGGGCGGGGGGGTGTCTTAGAACCTCACTAGCAGCCTCTCCCTCACAGTCCACCTTTTGCTAGTTGGGATTTGTCCTTCCCTCTCCTTCCCTCCTGCCCCTTCTCATGTTAAAAGCAGCATGCCTAGGTTCTGGCCTACCTGGTGCTCGCTACCAGTCTGTTCCCTTCCTATTTCTCGTCTAGACCGTGGGCCTCCTTGGGGCAGAGAGTGTCCCGTTTCTTCTGCCATACCCCAGTGCCCTGCACATTGCTGAGCCCCAGTGTTTGTTGAATGAATGATTGAGAGGAACGTCTGTAAGGTGACTATGGTGTTGTCAGCGGAGTTCGTGAAAACGATTTGACTTAACTTTGGCCTCAGTACAATTTTGAAAAATGATACATAAAGACTTCTTGATTTTATATTTCTCGAGTACGGTTGACTTACTGGTCCCTGAATTTTCCATTTTTTCTCCGTGCTTTTGCGTGGAAAGGTTTTGTTAGATTGCATCCACATTCTACATGACAGCAGTATTCCATGAGTTTTTGCAGACTCAGGTTATATGAGCCACCCCCCCACCCCCGCCCCAGCTTCGGGCTCACCAAGGTGAGGTGAGTTCTAGCTCGCTGATTCTGTGTCAACTGCAGAACGCCTTTTCTTGGCCCAGGCACAGTTCTTTTTGTCTGAGCTATAGGTTTTGTGATCTGACAGCAGTAGCCTCATTAATTAGGCACCTACTGTGTGCTGGGCCTTGTGCTAAAAGCTTTGCATGCACGCACTCCACTTCTCCTAGCAGCCTTATTAAGCAAGTAGATAAGCCCATTTTATGGATAAAGAAATGAAGCCACGGAGAGAAGTGAGTTAAGATTTGGGCAGGATTTGAACCCAGGCCTCTGTGGCCTCGGAACCTGTGGCTTTCCCACTTGACTTTGTTGCCTCTCTTTCTTGACGTAGGTTAAGTAAACATTGTCATATACACATGTTAGCCTTTATCCACTTTGTAGAGAGAGTTTCCCTTGCCACGTCTTTGGTCTTCATCAGAGAACTGGGAGGTGAAATGAGGGTGGGAGCAACAGGAGGAACGAGTGGCCATCTGTCTTTTATTGTGGAGGTGATGTGGAGGGAACACGTTGGCTGGGTGTGGCCTGCAGGTGATGGAACCAGGGTCACACGCGCTTCCTCCTCTCAGTCTTGTCAACATGTGGGGCTGCCACCACTGCCCTCCCAGCTGTGAGGCATCTCTATGGTATGGCCCCTGGGCCAGCTTCCCTTACTGAGTACCTCCTGTGTGTCAGGCGCTCTGGGGGAGCCCTTGGGGAGGCAGAGATGATGGGGTCACATGCCTTCTGCCTCTTCCTTTGTTCTTTCTGTCTGTCCATCCTCTTCATGGGCCGGGAGTGCGTTCGGGTGTCCTTGTTTTCATTCTTTCAGCCTCAGTGCTTTTAAAAAATAATTAGCCTCGGGCACCTGGCTGACTCAGTCAGTGAGCGTGAGACTCTTGACCTTGGGGTTGTGGGTTCAAGCCCCACATTGGGTGTAGAGCTTATTTGATTAAAAAAAAATCTTTAAAAAATTACCCTCTGTTGGAGCAGTGCCCATTGCATGAAAGGAAGAACAGGGGGCCAGGGTCCTGAGTCCTCACCGGGTGACTGAGGCAAGCTGGCCAACTTCCCGAGGCTCCATCGTCAGGGGTGCTCGTGCCTCTCTTTCCCAGAGTCACGGTGAGGCTTAGGCGTGGCGACATGTACCGATTGTCCCTGACCCAGGGAGCCTGTCTTTAGAGTCAACGCCAGCTCCTCACTTGCAGTCCAGGGCTCTCGTGCACCAGATCAGGCTTCAACACAGACTTCTTAAGAATTTCTGAATTTTCTCTGTCGGGTAGACACAGGTTGCCAATAGATAGAAAAGCTGTGCTTCTGCACCCCCCTTTCCTGCCATAATCTTAGATTAACCTCCTGCAAAGAACCGAGGTAGGACCCTGGCGCTACGAATGTGGCTAGGACATGGGCCCTGCCCTCGATGAGCGCTGGGCCAGGGTAAATGCGGGGGGCAAGGCGGCATTGAGGCGGGCTCCAGGCTGAGCCGGGCTGCTTCTGAGGGCCTGGATGTCACCCTTGAGGGCTGGTGCTTTCTCAGCAAGCCTCAAGAAAGGACCGGCTCAGGAGGAAGGGGGGACGGTGGAGGGTAAAGCAGAGGGCGCTGCTTTTGGGCTGGCCGGCTGGCCCTGAGCTGTTCGGACACACAGGATGGCAGCCGTATCACAGCGGGCTTCTGTCGGACTCCCCATTCCCGCACACGCCTTAGGCTCTGCCTGCTGTCTCCGATTGATTGCGGGGGCATGCAGTCACAACCACGGAAAAATGTTCATAGTGACCGACAGGGTTGAGTGTGTTTTGTTTTGTTTTGAACGCCTTTCTTTAAAGATTTTAAAGTTTGCTTTCACTAGAATCCTAGGTAAAAGCCGCCATTCTCTATGTGGTAGAAATGAAGAAGTGGTCAATCTTTTATCAACCCAACCTGATCAAAATAACACAGAACATGACAAAACTCACATTCAGTATGTTCATATTTAAATAAACAAGCAAACACAAAACAGCATTCGGCGTCCTCCTGGTGTGGGGTGAAAACCCACAGTGACAGGACTGTTGGTGCAGGGCCCTGAGCTGTGGCTGTGGGAGGAGGAAGGAGAGGCATCTTCGAGAGGGTCTGAAGGAGGCAGGATTGAGTGTGAAAGCACCTGCTGACGCACAGGGAGCGGGGCTGTGTCATCAGAGCTGGCAGAGGCCACTCTCGACCCACGGCCCTTCTGCCGGTGGGTGAACATATCAGGTTATTGCATGGAGATTCCTTCTGCTGGGTATACAGAACTGTTGTGGAGAGACGGACAGACTGATTCTCTCGAAGACAGATGTATATGCCTGCGTCATCTCAGAATGACACCATCTGGGACCCTTCCAGTGCACGTGGTGTCATGAAGAGAATGTAGGCTTTGCTTTGGATCCTGGCCCAAACACTCGTCACCTTTGGGACCTGGACTAGTCCCTTCTTCTGAGCCTCATTGTCTTTACCTGTACAGTCAGGATACCGCTTAAGGATTCCCCATGGCTGGCAGTGTAAGTATCCAGTAAGTGCTTCACCTTCCTGTAGCAATGGGACTACTACGAATGTTGGCATCAGACACTGAGACTTCGTGTAGGCTGCGGGTAGCCTTTGGAGACAGCGCATGCAGGACCGAGGGTGCGTCCCTGCCCCAGCAGCCACCACTCCCCACTGATCTCAGCCTGCAGATGGCCCGAGGAAGGTCCGAGATGCAGTGCTCGCTCGCTCACACCACACACACCATTCAGGGGCAACGCTGTGTCACTGGGGACGTTAAACCTGGAGAGACTCTTACCTCGTCTCCAGGTAAAGGAGACCTTCCAACTTAGACTGTCTGTACCGGAAATGGCCCTAAGTACTCGGACAGGATAAACAACAGAAAACTTAAAGAATTTGTTTGTTTAAGATGTAATGAACATCTGTGAAACCACCACTGAGCCAAAGAACTGAACTACTGCTAATAAATTACATCTATCTGTTGCTCCTCCTTCTCCCATTGTCCTGATCACCTGCCAGGGGTGCCTGCTCTCCTGAAAGTTGTGTCAATCATTTTGCTTTTTTGTTCTGTCTTTCTCTCTCTCTCTCTCTCACACACACACAACTCCCTGGATATAATGGATCTCTTGTTTGTTTATTTTTGTTTTAGAACATAATAAAAAGAGTGTCAGACTACAAGTAGACTTCCGGGACTTGTATCTCTCATTCACCATTATATTCTTAAGATCCATCCATTTTATTTTATGTCACTGTAGTTCATGTACGTTTACTGTGAGACGATATTCCATGGTGGGAATATAACACGGTTTTTCCATTCACCTGCTGGTAGAGATCTGGCTTGCTTCTTTCCTTCTTTCTCTCGGATAGTGTAAACATTGTGTTCTCTAAAAAAAGTTCTTGTATTTCCTTCATAATACTCATGTATCAATATATGTCTAAGAGTGGAACTGCTGGGTCAGAGGATGTGTGTCAGATCAATGTTAAGTGAGAATGCCAGTGGTTTTCCACAGTGGTTGTACCAATAGAAGTCTCGTTGCCCCACATCTTCCCAGCCATTGCTCTTAGCGGTCTTTTAAATTTTTTGCCAGCAAAACACACAGAATGATACTGTTCTCCTAATTTGTCTTTGCCTGAGCTCGAGCAGCTCTTTATATAATTATTGGCATTGTATGCTTCCTTTGCTATGAAATGACTGTGCATACTTTTCACGTCTTTGCCCATTTTTTTTGTGGCGGGTTTTCTTCTTGTTTTGTAGGCGTTTTTATGGATTCTGGTGCTAATCCTTCACCAGTTCCATGCATTACAAATATCTTCTTCCAGTTTGTGGACTGTCTTCACTCTCTGAAGTGTCTGCTGATGGACAGAAATTTTAATTTAATGGAGTCATACTCATTGACCTTTTCTGAATTCTTAACACGTTTTGTATCTTCATAAATTCTTTCTTCCTTCAAGCTCAGAGAGATATTCACTTATATTTTCTTTTCAAGTTTTCAAAGTTTGCTTTTGACATTTCAGTTCTTCATCCATCTGGAGTTGATTTTTCAGCATGGTGTGACTAAGAGTCCAATTTCAATTTTTTCCTATGGATAAACAATTTTTCCAACTTTTCCTTTTCCACATTCTCTGTCATGCTGTCTCTGTCAAAAATCAAAGTTTCACAGATGCGTAACTCTGTTTCTAGGCTCTTCTATATTGCTGGTCAGTTTGCTGATCTCTGTACCATTGCCGCACCATCTTAGTTACTCTGGGTTTGCAGTAAGCTTTTATAGCTACCAGGCACGTCCCCCTTCCTTACTCTTCTTCAGGAAGGTCTGGGCCATTGTTGGCCCATTCGTTCTTCTGTTTAACTTTTGGAATTAACCTTTCCAGTTCCACAGAATAATTGGAGTATAATTTCTGTACAGTAAAGCTACCCTCTTTGTTGTACAGCTCTGTTTCAGCAAATGCATACAGTCATGTAACCACCACCACAGTGAAGATATGGGATGGTTCCGTCACCCGCATAATTCCCTCACCCCCTTTACAGTTGATCTTCTCCCCCAGTCCCTGACTAACCCTGCTCTGTTTTCTACTGAGATTTTTTTAATTTTATTTTTAATTTTTTCAGTGTCTTATTAAAATGTAGAAGTTCTTTTTATTGGAGTTGCAGTAAAATCTATAGATGAATTTAGGAAGGAATCTATATCTTAAGTCATCTCGTCCGTAATCCCAATGTATCTCTGTCAGCTTAGTTGGAGAGACTTTGCCTGACAGTAATGGAAAGTTCTTAACTTTTAGGAAGAAAAATCTAAAACATTTTAAGTAATTCTTTAAGGGGTACCTAGTAAGGGGTACATTTTAGAAGATAATTGTCAGTCTAGATAAACACATAAATACATAAAAACTAAATATGGTGGACACGTGGCAGTATTATTAAAAAAAAGAAAAAAAGTTATGTCTTAGTTCCAAACCGGCTTTGTGGCTTACCTACAAGACTTTCGGCAAGCAGCCTAGCTTCCCTGATCTCAGTCTCTATATCTGTGCGGTGAATAGAGCATCCCCTCCTCACGGGGCCCTTGTGGAGGTGAAATGCTGTAATGGGTGCAGAGTGTCAGGAGATGAGCAGACCTGGTGTGGGGCCACTGTGAGCAGGTGAGCCCACGTGAGGGGAGCTGCGCTTGCTCACCTACCAGGAAGCCGGGAGGGCTGTCGGCATGTGCGTTTCCCCAGAGGCTCTAACCAAGTGGCACGACCGAAAGATGGCCTTGAATCATTTCCCTGACAAATTTGGAAAAGGTTAGTGTTACCAGGCAGCCTGCTACATGCTGTTTCTGACAGGCGAGCTGAAATCACTGGAGGACACAGCTGACAGCCAATTCATTTTGCTGATTCATCCATTCGAGGGGGGATGGCTTAGAGCCAGAGCTTGGCTTCCAGATTAAAGGCCGAGCTCCAGAGCTGCTGGGACGTGAAGGAATGCTGGTAAATGACTACCATGTGAAGGCCAGCGGTGAAAAGTGGGTTGTTATTTGTTTCCCCTTTTAAGTGATCCTAATTCCACATGTGCTGGGATAAATTCCCCACCGTGGTTAGGGAGTTGTTTGTAACGTTTGTCTGTGGGGCTGTGAGCTCAATTATTGGAAACAACCGGATACTGTTAAATAGATCATCTTGGCTCCTTTATGACCCTATCATCACCTTTGCTTTCATGGGGAATATTGACTCAGGCCTTCTCTTTTACTTGGGAGTCCAAGTGAAACTCGAGAGAGGGATTATTGCAGATGTCATCCCTTTGGGGCCTGCCAACAGAATAAACCTGCTGGAATAAAGAATGGCTCTCAAACAGGAAAATCCAGGAGATGCTCTTTTGCCAACAGTCAGGACCAAATAGTAATGGTAGAATCTGTGGGTTCGCATTATGGATCTCACTGATAGTTTAACCCGCATTAGTAAGAAAGTGATATGCTCATAGGGAAATCACCCCTACATGAAGTTTGCGGGTGACGGGATAAGCTTAAGAGGCTGGAAATCTTGTCTTGTTTTACCGAATATCTAACATGGTCCCTGGGACAGTGAGCAGTTGCCGGGCAGAAGCACGGGTGGTTGGTGTTTGTGGGATATTTAAATGGTCGGCTGGTTAAATGAGTGGAGAAGGTCAGAAATGTGGACTGTTGAAAGCAAGAGAAGTAGCTGTCCCAGGAAGTAAGATTTTTGAGAAAAGACCCAGGTTCTGTGGTTCTGTGCTAAGGAGTGACTTTGGTCAGTCACACATCTCCCGAACTGGATGCTTTTTTCTGTTTGTCTCCCTGGGAGTGAGTCAGAGCACGCTGCTTTGAGCTCACATTTCAGTAACTCATGTTCCTTCCTTGGGAGACTTTGTGTAATAGGGAAGTTCTGTAATATTCTGGGGTTCTCCCACCGCCCCCTTTTTTCTCTTTAACTCTAGAGTGGATATTTGAAAAGTTACGCAAACTTCTTAGTGAAAATTTGTGTTTTTTAAAGAGTATTGGGGTATTTTTTTCTTGTTTCGTGGTGGTGGTTGTTATGTATTGCTCCTTAGATGGCTACACATTTAGGGCATGACATTCTGTAAACCACGGTGGTGCTTAGAAGTTTGAGGCAAATCTGGTCCACTTGGAGCGAAGATGAAAAATGTCAGGTGTTGGGTATGTGGAGCTTCTCCTCTCATAGGATTGTCTTGCCCTCTGACTTAAGGTCCCTGATGTACTCGAGTCTGTTGTCTGGCACTGATGTGCTGAGGGACCGCGCACTTGTCACCACTTGTATTCTGCCGTGCATTCATTCACACGCTATCTAGTGAGAATGACTCCATACCAAGAACATTGCTAGGAGTGGGTACACGGACTCTGTGTTTTAGACATCATGGTGCTTTTGCAGCTGCCCAGGTAGCAAGTCTGCTCCTAAGGCCCCCAGCCAGCACGGCCAGCCTCTCACTGTCTCGCTGCCAGTGGGTAGTAACTGGTGGTAGTGATGGCGGGCTGGGAGAGTATATGCTCCAACTGTGGGAGCCCGAACCAGCGAATGGCTGCCCCCTGCCCACAGGTCTCCCGTGGATCCTCACTCCCACGCTCCCAGTGCATTCTGTCCACCGGCCTCCGAGAAGCAGGCAGCAAAGACTATCAGGAAACTGACCTGGCCTTAGTGAAATGTTAGCACCAGGGTGGGAATAAGCTCCAGCTTTCAAGTGCCCCTGCCAGCCAGAGGCACATTACAGAGAATTAGCAGTCTTTAAAAACGGAAGGAGAAGAGGCGTGTCTCAAGTATGGTGGGGATCTCTTGAATTTGCGGAGTTCAAAGTGAGGTGCAGAGTGACAAGAAGGGCCCTGGCCTTAGGGTCGGAGCGGCCTGGCTTTGCACCCCCGCACTGCTGCTGACCCACAGTGTGGCCCATGGCAGCCACCCCTCGGCACTTCCTCCCTTGCAGAGGGAGGAACTGTGCGATGACTGGGCAAAACCCCGGGCACAGACATGGGGTAGACCTTCAGTTTCAGACCCAGTGGTCAGCTCTGCTGTCAATATTGCTTTCATTTTCATTTTTAACAAGTAAGGGTTTACAGTTTTCCCTTAGTGGGGCTTTTTTTTTTTTCCATTTTCTTACACTGAAAATGAGTAATTTTCAGGCAGTAATGTTACCTGCAAATACCTTTCAATTACCACCATTATGGTTCTTTATAGTTTACAGAGCACTCTCAGGCCATCAGGAAGATTGGGGTACAGTGACTCTTTTCTCCAGATGAGAACACTGAGATTTGGAGAGCCCATGGGACATTCCCAACCATACCCGCCCCCCCGCTGCCTTCTCGATGGCAGAGCTGGGGTCAGAACTCAGACCCGCATCTCTGGTTTCTTTGATGACCTCAGGCCACCTTGCAAAAGTGACATCTCTAGGGCTAGGCCAGACTTTTTTTATACAGATTTTTTCTTTTCCTTGTAGCTGTCAATACCAGCAAATATGCAGAAAGCTATCGGATCCAGACCTATGCCGACTACGTGGGGAAAAAACATGAGGAGAAGCAGAGCAAGAGAAAGTGGACAGAAGACACTTGGCAGGAGGTCGAGAGAAAGCGGTTGAACACTCAGTGCATATCCTATGCTCTGCAGAACCACTACTACCACACCAATAGGTAAGAGTTCTCGACTGCTGAATAAAAGGGCAGAGTTGTTGGAGCAATAGCTTTTCTTCCTGCTTCTCACAGGATTTTAAGTCCTAAATCTGACTTTTGAGAGTTTTTTTTTAAGTAACTTTCCACATAATATCAGAAGTGACTGCTACCCGAGTTCCTTCTGTGCCGTGTAGACCCGCAGCTCTTGTGGTTAACAAACTCGCAGAACCCCCTTGAGGGACACAGGATACCTGTCATTCCCATTTCGGGGGTGTGGAAGCAGAGGCTCTGCGATCCAACCACCAGTTCAGTGAAGGAACCAGGCTCAGAGCTGAACTCATCTGGGTCCAGTTGACACTCTCCTCCTCCCTGCAGTCCACCGTGATGCCCCTGTCTGGGCTTCCGACCTCATTTCGGATCCCTGGGAGACACTGAACCACATGCCTGCTGTAGGAAGAGAACTTGACATACTTCCCCTCATTATCCATAATCCCTCCTTCGGAAGATACATACTGGTCACGTGTTGTATCTTTGTGAAATGACAAAATGTGGGTATAGAAAATGGGGGAAAAGTTCATTACAGAAAATGATAAAGATTAGAAAAGTGTGAACTGACAGAAGAAAAGATTAGCCATAATCCCATCACCCAGAAGCTATCACTGTTAATATTTTGGATTACCCTCTATGCTTTTTAAATGGCTTTTTAGAGATTTAAAAAATTTGAGATATAGGGGAGCCTGTGTGGCTCAGTCAGTTAAGCTTCTGACTCTTGATCTCAGCTCAGGTCTTGATCTTAGGGTTGTGGGTTTGGGCCCCTCATAGGGCTCCATGCTGGGTTTGAAGCCTACTTAAAAATAATTGAGACATAATTAATATACAATAAAAGGAACAGATCTGAAATGTGAGTTCAGAGTTTTAAGAGTTATATACAGCAGTGTATCCACCACCCAAAGCAAGGCATAGAACACTTCTGTCTTCTCACAAAATTTCCTAGTGTCCCTTTCCAAGCAACCCCAAGCCTCTCTGCCTTAAACATCCATTTCTCATATCTGTGACTATGCATTAATTTTGATTATTCTTGGAATTTATAAAAAATGGAGTCATATTGGGAATCATATTGTATTGTGTTTGGCTTCTTTCACTTAACTTTTTTTTAAGTTTTTATTTATTTTAGAGAGTGCACCTGAGTGGGGGGAGGAGCAGAGGGAGAGGGAGGGGAAAAGAATCTCAAGCAGACTCCATGCTGAGCGTGGAGCCAGACATGGGGCTTGATCTCACCACCCTGAGATCATGACCTGAGCCAAAACCAAGAGCCACCCAGGCGCCCCTCACTTAACATGTTTTTGAAATTCCCCCTTGATTTTGTGTGTATCAGGAGTTGGTCATTATTTCATTGTCCGGTAGTATTCCACTCTACGAATATACAGCATTTACCTCTTCTGCTCTTGGTGGACGTTTGGGTTGTCTCCGGTTTGAGACTATTCTATGTCAGGTTGCTATGAACATTTCTATAAAAAAGTTCTTGTGGCTGTATGTTTGCATTCCTCTTGAGTCAGTACCTAGGAGTAGCATCGTTGGTTCTCAGGGTGTGTGTGTGTTAAGCTTTATGAGAAGAACCGAACGGTTCTCCAAACTGCATGTACCGTTTTATACCGTAGCACCAGTATTGTGGGACTGTACAGCTGCACTACACCCTTGCCAACGTGTAGTGCTGTCGGTCTCGTTTATTTCAGCCTTTCTAGAGGGTACGAGATGGATGTTGCATGGCGGTCTGATTTTGCATTTCTCTGGTGACTAATGATGTTGACCACCTTTCTGTGTGCTGGTTGGCCATTCAGATATCTTCGTTTTGAGGTAGATATGTAAGCCTCTTGCCTAGTTTCTGATTCAGTTTTTGTCTTTTTACTCTTGATCGGTGGGACTTCTTCTATGTATTCTGGAGACACATCCTTTGTCAGAGAGATGTATGTGCTGCAAGTGTGTTTTTCAAGTCTGGTTGCATATTCATCTTGTTAGTGATTTTGATGAGCAGATATTTTTAATTTTGTTGGAGTCATGTCTATGATTTTTTTTCTTTTATGGTTAAATCTTTGCCTACTCTAAGGTTGCACTGCTTTTCTTCCAGAAGATTTATAGTTTTAGTTTTTCCATTTAAATCATGACCCATTTCAAATGAATTTTGTACATGGAATGAGATAGGAGTCACGATTTAGGTGTTGTTTTTTTTTAATATGAATATCCACTTGTTCTAGCAACGTTTGTTAAAAAGACTTCTCTTTCCTCATTGGATTGACTTGGCATTTCTGTCAAAAATAAATTGACCATGTATGTTTAGGTCTATTTCTAGACTGTTCTGTTCCAATCATTTTTATGCCTGTTCTTGTGCCAGTACCACACTTTCTTATTTCTGTGGCTTTATCGTAAGTCTTAAAATCAGGTAGCATAAACCCTCCAACGTTGTTATTCTTTGTCAGATTGTTTTGGCTGTTCTAGATCCTTTGTATTCCACACAAATTTTACAGTCCTCTTACCTCTTTCTTCATTCAGCCTGTTTTGTAGCTTTTACTGTAGAAGTCTTAGAAGTCTAATGTTAATTTTCTTCTTAACTATTTTATATTAATGATGCTATTGTAAATGGAACTGTTTCTTAAATCGCATCTTCAATCGTTTGCTGCTTCTATATAGACATATTAATTGTTGTCTATTGACTTTGTGTTCTACAACCTTTTAAAATTGACTTATTCTGAGAGATTTAAAAAAAATATATTCCACAGGGTTTTTTAGGCACCCAATCCTGTTGGCATGCTATTAACAACAGTTTTATTTCTTTTCCAGTCTTTATGTCTTTTCTTTTTCTTGCCTGATTGCACTGACTAGCACCTCTGGTATATTGTCAAATAGAAGTGGAAGGGTGGATATGCTTGTCTTGTTTCCAGTACTAGAGAGGGGAAGTCCAGTGTTTCCCCAGGAAGCCTGGCTCTTAGATTGTCCGCTTAGTCCTTTCTTGGGTTTAGGAAGTTCCCTTCCATTTCCAATTTGCTGAAAGTTTGAATAGATGTTGAATATTTTCATACGTTCTTTCTCTATCTTTTAAAGTTGTTGTATGGTTTTGTCCTTTATTTTTTAGTATTTTGAATGACATCAGTTGGTTTTTGAATGCTTAATCAGATTTGTATTCCTGAGAGAAATCTTAGTTGGTCCTGATGTATTATTATCCTTCTTATATGCTGCTGGACTTGATGTGTTAGTGTTTCTTTAAGTATTTTTATATCTTTGTTCATGAGAAATACTGGATTGGAATTTTTTCTTTTTTTAAATCTTTGTCAAGTTTTGGTTATCAGGTTTATGCTGACCTCATAAAAATAGTTAAGAAGTTCCTCTTTTGTTACTTTCCAACAGTGTGTATTAGGGTGGTTTTGGTTTTGGTTTTGTTTTTTAAAGTTTTGGTAGAGTTTATCAGTGAAGACATTTGGGCTTAAAGTTTTTTTGTGGAATGCTTTTGATTATGGACTTAATTTCTGTAATAGATACAGGATTGTGTAGATTTTCTGTTTCTTCTTGGATCACTTCTAGTAATTCATGTTTTTCAAGGAATATTTCATTTCATTTAAATTGTCACATTTGTTAGCATAAAATTATTAGCTCAAAATGTTCCCTTATAATTTTTATATCTGTAGGATCTATAATTATGTCCCTTTAGGGGCTCCCGGGTGGCGCAGTTGTTAAGCGTCTGCCTTCGGCTCAGGGCGTGATCCCGGCGTTCTGGGATCAAGTCCCAGATCAGGCTCCTCCGCTGGGAGCCTGCTTCTTCCTCTCCCACTCCTCCTGCTTGTGTTCCCTCTCTCGCTGGCTGTCTCTCTCTCTCTGTCAAATAAATGAATAAAAATCTTAAAAAAAAAAAAAAAAGAACTCTGTAATTATGTCCCTTTACAAATTCCTGATATTGGTAATACGTGTTTACTCACTCTTTTCCTTGCTAGATGTTTATGAATTAATTCTTTCAAAGAACCAACTTTTTATTGGTTTTTCTGTCTTCCTTTTTTTCATTTATTTATATCTTTGTTCTTA
The DNA here is from genome assembly GCF_024610735.1 of Ursus americanus. NCBI lineage: Eukaryota > Metazoa > Chordata > Mammalia > Carnivora > Ursidae > Ursus > Ursus americanus. The sequence continues at coordinate 29,019,180 of NC_142128.1, forward strand.
TTATTTCTTGTTTTGTATTTTAATGTTATTCTTTGCTAGCTTCTTAACATGGGAGCTTATTAACCAACTGATTTTTATATATTTCTTCTGTTCTAATAAAAGCATTTAAAGCTGTAAATTTTCCTTTAGACTGCTTAGCCACATCCCTCAGATTTTGATAGGTTGTCTTTTTACAATTGTCTTTTAGAAGGTATTTTCTAATTTTTCTTGTGCTTTCTTCTTTGACCCAGAAGTTATTTAGAACTTCTTTGGTAATTATTGACAGTGGTTTTATGGCCCGGCATATGGTCTGTTTGGTGAACATTCCACATGCACTCGAATGGGTGTAACATTTCATTGTTGTCATTGCAGGTTACGTTGGTTTGTGGTGCTCAAGTCTATATCCTTACTGATTTTTTTGGGAGTGGGAGGGGGTCTGCTTTTTCTTTCACCTGCTGAGAGAGGTGTTGAAATTTCCAGCTGTGGTTGTAAATCTGTTTTTCCATCTAATGATACCAATTTCTTGTTTCATGTATTTTGCAACTCTTTTGATAGGTATGTTTCTATTAAGGAATGCTATATGCCTTCTTAATGAATTGCCCCTTTCATCAGTATGGACAATTCCTCTTGATATCTAGTAATAATCTTTTTTGATGTTTATTTTGTCTTATAATTAATATTGGCGCTCTTGTTTCTTATCCTTGGTGTTTGCATAGTATTTTCTCGTTCAGCCTTTTACTGGTAACTTGTTTGTCTCTATAAAGTGTGTTTCTTATAAACAGCATATACTTGGGTCTTGCTATTTTATTCATCCTGCCACCCCCTTTCTTTTACATTTAATCTAATGAATGATACAGGTGGGTCTGCCTCCCATCTTGGTATTTGTTTTCTATTTGTCCTGCTTGGGTTTTGTCCCTTTTTTCTTTTCTGTTGCTTTTTGGATGAATTGTATATTACTTAGTATTTGCTGATATTTTAGCATCTGTTTATCTTCTCTGTTGACCTTTTCACTTATACCTCTTCGTGTTCTTTTTTCAGTCGTTGCTCCAGAGTAGTGGTTGACAAACTAGAGCCCATAGGCCAAATCCGGTCCATGTGTTTTTATAAAGTTTTATTGGAACACAGCCATGCTTGTTGATTTACGTATTGCCTCTGGCTGCTTTGCCTTACATTGGCAGATTTGGGTAGGTTGACAGAGACTGCGTGACCCACAAAACTCAATTTGGATACTGTCTGTCCCTTTACAGGACAATTTGCTGACCCCTGGTATAGAACAGCCCTCTGCAGTACCATAGCCACCAGCCACGTGTGGCTATTGAGTACTTCAAGTATGGCTAGTCCAGACTGAGATGTGTTGTCGATTTAAAATACACATCAGATTTTGAAGAATTGATGACATGTTGAAATGATAATATTTTGGATATATTGGGCTAAATAAAATAGTATTAAAATTAACTTCACTGGTTTCTTTTCGCCTTTTTTTTTTTATCGGGCTCTTAAAAAATTTTAAATGTCATTTGTGATTCACATATTTCTGTTGTCCAAGCACTGCTCTAGAAATGATAATGTGCCTCTTTCCTGTATCACAGTGGATCTTCAGGTGAAAAATCACACTACGTCATGGACAACCTAGGACTCTTACAATAATCTCTTTCTATTTACCTGCCTCCCATCCTTTGTGATCTTTTGTCTATTTTACTTCTCCATAAGCTGTAATCTTGATACGGTGTTGCTTTTGTTCCTTTCCTTTTCTTTTCTTTTTTGAAACGCTTAATACTTGTGAAGAAAATAAGGGGCTGAAGTATATGGTGGAAAATGGCATAAGTATAAACGCAAACATGCAGGCCTTCCTCATTGAAGGTGCAGTGCAGATTGTGGGGGCCCCTGTTGAGGGGAAGGCCGCTGCAGCTCTGAACGTCACATCACCTCTGTTAGCTCTAGCGAGTGGACTCTGAGACCCTGGGAGCGCTGTCACAGCAGCCAAGCTTCTCCCCGGGGCTGTTAGCTGTGCTCACAGAAATGGGCATTAGCTCCTTCGGGTGTTTGCATTGTTATGGTGGCACTGCTTCTTTTCTTGTCTGTGATGGAGTCAGTGTCCAGAATATTCAAGGAGCCCATAGTCAATAACTGGACAAAGCTAGCCCTTAGATTCTGGGAAACTGGACTGGACGTAAATTTGCTTGAGAAGGAGATTTGGTTGGGTGGCATGAAATCTGAATAAATACAGGTTAGCGTGGTGTTTGAAGAATCCTTCTTTACAGTGGATGCTAAAGTACTTAAAAGCTCCCTGGTAGGTATCTGGTCCCCGTAAGTAAGCACTGAAGTTTGAAACCTTCCTGAAAGACAGGTGCTATTACCATTCTCATTTTATTAAGAATGTTCTCTAATTAAAGAAAATGGTTTCCCAAAGCCACTTTGCCCTCAAAGCCATTTTGCCCCGAAGAGATTTTGGTCAGTCATGTCTACGGATTATTTACAATTTGCATTTTTCAGCTGTTGGGAAAAACCCTGTGGCCAGTCTCTTCTTTCTCATGTTTTCTGCCTGTGAGACTCCATTTCAGCCTTCTTTGACAGGGTAGCAGCTCCTGGGAATTCCTGCTTATGCAGGAAATGCTAAAGCACATATCAAAGTTATGGTTTTCAGATTCCACATGATTGTCATAGAAAGTTAGTGCTTTCTCAGAGTGACTGAATGAGCATGTCTCTTTAGAGACAAAGAAGAATTCTGATTAACCTGACTGTATTCCAGGACCCATTGCTTTGTCAGAGTGCTTACGCATTTATTTATAAATGTGGGGCAAGTGTTTTCTCTGATCCTGCTGAAAGATGCCTTGGACGCAGCAGAAGCCATAACGAGGCCAGGGGACTGACCCCAGGCAGCTCGCAGACAAGGGTTCTAGCTCAGGCTCTGCTGGTGCCTTGGAAACGACTTCATTCACTCTTCCCTTCAGTAAATACCCATCCAGAGCCCAGTATCTGCCTCTGTTTTCTCATCTTCAGTGAGGCATTTTGTTGGGAAAAAAAAATGAAGTCCCTTCTGGCTCTTAAATTCCAGATGTTTTTACACCGTACACAGGGCAGAGCATGAGGAGGAAACTGATAGAATCTCTGGAGACCCTTTGCTTCTCTCCTCAGGTAGCCAGTAGTTTCTTCTCAACCTAAGACAGAGTTTTGAAAATGCCCATGGTTGGAGAATTTTTAGATAAGGAGTACATAATAAAAATCAGATTGGGTAAGCCAGTGTCACAAGTGAACCACTGAAAGCCTTATATTACACTGAGATAATAAAGCAGCACACCACGTGAAGAAAAGATCCCTGACCGTTTCAGTGGGTACTGCCTTTTAAATTCCCACCGGCCATCTGTATACTAGAATGTCTCAGAAGCTTCTTCTCCCCATGATTTCAGTACGATTAGAAACTGCTAGCCTGTAGCAGAACATACTCGGACTCAGCCCTTTCTGTCCTCTGTGTCTTGGTCCTCTGTTTACACCTTCAATTCTTTGCTGTTTCTGTGACTTAGAGGGGGTTGCCTCTGGCTTTCAGATCCCCTCCACCCTAGCCGCTGTCTCAGAATGTCTCTGCAGCCTGAGCGCCACCCAACTCACCCTGGCTGCTTCTCACTCTCTCAGTGGTTGAGGAGTGCCTTCGGAATCTCCGTGTTGACCATCTCTTGTTTCTTTTTTCTTGCCTCTGGCTCCATGATGCCACTGCAGAAATCCTCATTCAGCTTTGTCTTTTTTTTTTAATTAAACTTTAAAAAAAAATACTGAAGTATAATTGCCAGACAGTATTATATTAATTTCGGTGTACAACACAGTGATCCAACAATTCTGTACATCACTCAGGGCTCACCACAGTAAGTGCTGTCGCCGTCTGTCACCATGCAACGCTATTCCAGTATTCTCGCCTGTATTCCCTACGCCGTACCTTACATCCCTGTGACTCATTTGTTACAGGAAGTTTGTACCTCGTAATCTCCTTCACCTATTTGGCCCATCCCTCCCCCGCCCTCACCTCTCTGGCCACCAGCAGTTCCTTCCCTTCAACTTTAAGTGCTGCTGCTTCTCCTGGGGGAAATTTCCTGTGATGTCTCTCTTACTCGCTCCTGGGTTCTCTAGCTTAGGAAGCTTAGGAACAGACTTTACTTCTGTGTCTTTATCTTAACCCCACGATGTTTCTCCAGTTTGCATATTCCCTTGGATAAAGCCTCTGCTTCCGGAAAGGACTAATGAAATGTATCTAGTACAGCCACCTCAGAATCTTTCCTGTGTTTGGGAAGAGTAAATGTTGCCAAACTCAGTGTCCATCTTGTGGGTTAAGTATATTTTAGCAGAGAAGGTGTTTCCCATGGCAGTTTTTAAACCATTAAAGTGATAAATGCACATAATCTTTAAAATTTTGCCTAACAGAAGCATATAAAATGAAGGGGGGAGAATCTTTGCTCCTCCCTCCCTGGCTCTTCTTTCAGCTACTCTGACCATTTTAAGCAAATACTTTTCTTGTCTTGTCAACTTTGACCAATATATCTGGGTCAGTTCTGTGAAAGCATATAAATTTAGCACATGCACGTTACCTTCCATCCCTCTCTGTTTCTCTTCTCACCATGATTAGTTATACTATTAACTATCTTTTTGTATCTGTACTTTTGTGCTTTCTTGAGAAGTCGATTTTTGGAGATGCCAGCAGGTATCCAGCATGTATAATCTTATGATGGTGTAAATGCAGTTCCTCTGAAGGAAAGAAGTTGCATGGTGGTGCCCACTGGGGAGAATGTGTATTCTTGTGTCATTAAAACTTTGCTACCCAACCGAGAATCTTCCAAATATCCCAGCCTTTTTTGTGTGGATTTTTTTTTTTTTTTTTTTTTTTTGAGGGATGTACCTTTCTTTTCCTTGGGTGACTTTGATTTCTTTCCTTTTTTGCATGCGTAGTGTATGGTTACTAAATGCTATAAAAATGTGTCTATTTCACCTAATTGATAGTGCTGCTGGATATAGAATTCTAGATCCAAAAATTTTACCTGTTCAGAACCTTAAATACATTTCTCTTCCCACTATCATCACTAATCCCCTTTTCTGTTTTCTGTGTCTTTGTGTCTCTCGCACCTACCCTGGAGTCTGACCCAGAGTTATATCCTCAGATGTTTGGTGAACTGATAAATGAGTAAATACTCAAGCACCAGTTTTAAGTGCAGGCTCTGGGCTAGGTCCTTCATGTTTTTGTTTTTGTTTTGTTTTGGTTTTTTTTAGAGAGAAAGCATGTGCAGGTGGGGGAGGTTGGGGGCACAGAGGGAGAGAGAGAATCTTAATCAGGCTGCACCATGAGCATGGAGCCCTGATGCAGGACTCGATCTCATGACCCTGAGATCATGACCTGAGCCGGAATCAAAGAGTTGGACGCTTAACAGACTGAGCTACCCAGGCACGCCCTGGTCCTTCATGTTTTAGCTCTTGTGATGGTCATGGCAGCATTGTCAGGGAGGTGAGGTTTGTCCACATCTCGCAGAGGCTCAGGGGGATTAAACAGTTCTTGGCAAAGACATCGGTCTGACACCAGGATTATCTGCAGAGCCCTGTTCTTTCCACTGTGCGCCCTTCCCCCGCCCAGTACATTTTCCCAGGTCTGGTATACAGCTCAGTCCTCAAGGGAAGAAGGTACTCAAACAGATTGCAGCTAGGTACATGCCCCATAGGGGACAATTGTCTTGACTGTAGTCACCACACCACCTAAGAAAACCTCTAAGAGCTTGTATCTTTTTATTTAAAAGCAATATCCTGGGAAGCAGAAGAGAGGCCCTTTTGGATTTCTGCTTAAAAGAATCCCAGAGCTTTCATTATAGAAAAATTTCAAACATATACAAAAGTAGGGAAAATAATATAACAAAGTCCTAGCTAGCTATCACAGAGTGTCACCAGTCAGTGTGTGGCCAGTCCTATTTTATTAGTACTCTTTCTCTCCTTCTCCCTTCAGAGAATTTTGAAGCAAATCACAGATGGCATATCCTTTCAACCATGGGTCTCTGTATGTATGTATCTAAAAGATGAACAGTCACTTAAAAACAAAACTACAATGCCACTAGCCAAAAAAAAAAAAAAAAAAAAAAGCAATGACTCCTTAATATCAGATAGCCAGTATTCAAATTTCCTGCTCACATATTTTTTTTAATAATTGTTTTGTTCGAGCTCTAGTTTCCAAACAATTCATATATTACATTTGGTTGATGCATCTCATATCTCTCAGTCTATGAATTCCCTCTCTGTGGATCCTCCCACAACCCCCAGTGTGCTTCAGAAACTAGGTTGTTAGCTCTGTAGAATTTCCCATATTCTGGAGCATTCTTATAAGTTTGTTCAACATGTTCCCTGACTACTATATTTGTAATTAACTGATAGTAAGATACATAAACTTAATCAGATTCAGGACTAAACTGATGGCAAGAATATTTCGTAAATGATGATGTATATTTCCTCCTGCATTACATTGGGCTTCTCCTCATCTCTTAGTTACCTGGAGATACAATTCATATAGAAGAAACAATAAATTCTTTAATCTGTCCCCTCAACACACCTTTTAAAAACCAGCTTTCAGAATAATTAATTGGTTTCACCTTCTAACAGTGAGCAATGAGATTTTGTTTTGTTTGTTTAAATCATGAGGTTTTAAAATATATATTTTTTATATATTTTGGTACATTACAGTTCTTCTTTTTGATGCTCTAATTATCTTGTTTCTGAGCAGTGGGAAGGATTTTGGGTTGACTCTTGCGTCCTCTCTGACAATCCCAGTACCTCTAATAGCCTCTTTGACTTCTGGTATTCTTTATTCCAGGCTCTTCTCTACATTTCCTGCCTTATATTTAGAGTTAGCCATTTCTCCAAAGGGCTTGTCCTTTTGATGGAAAATGGTATTTAGAAACTGTAATCTGGGTTTTCAGGGTGTTTATTGATGCTGGATTCTTTGTTATTTATAGCATTTTTTAATTAAAAGGGCTAGCAAGGAAGTCTTCCTTCTTTCCTTCCTTCCTTTTTCTTTTTAAGATTTATACTGGGGCACCTGGGTAGCTCCGTCAGTTCAGCGTCTGCCTTCAGCTTGGGTCATGATCCCGGGGTCCTGGGATCAAGTCCCATGTCAGGCTCCCTACTCAGTGAGGAATCTGCTTCTACCTCTCCCTCTGCTGCTCCCCCTGCCTGTGCTCTCTCTCCGTCAAACAAATAAAATAAATAAAATCTTAAAAAAAAAAAAAAAGATGAGTTTATATGGTATTTCCAATTCCAGTTAGACTCTAGGACTTATTTAACTTCTTTTAGTTTCTTTTTTTTCTTACACTGAAAATTTTGGTTCTTAATGATATTGAAGTAATTATTTATTTGCTTTATACTATTATGGATAATAATTTCAGAATAACTATAACAATATCTTTACAAATAATGTAATTATTGAAAATAATTTTTTTGCAGTAATTTTTTTCCCCCTAAAGTATATCTGACCAGAGAAGAACAAATTACCTGATTTTAAAGTTGCTTGAAATAATTCCTCTTTGTGTGGTTAAGCTACCAACTCAATAAACATTTAGGTTTCTTTCATTTTTAACTTCAGGGATTGCCTTTTTTCAAATCAGTTTTGCTTTGTAACTATGTAGACCATTTGTGTGCTTCCAAAGTCGGATCTCTCAAGCTTCTTTCCCTGCCTTCCCCACCTTGTTTCCTCCCTCCCTCGTGGCGACCACATTTATTAGTTTTTAGTATATCCTTCTGTTTTTACAAATTTATTAAGCAACTACATATTTATGCCCTCACCTCCTGTTAGGTAGATGGTAATGGGCCACACGTCCTTTTCTCTACCTTCTGTTTTTCATTTAGCCTGGTATCTCGGAAGCCCCTCTTACTCTGCTTCTGGTGAAATGTGATTCTTTACATTGCAGCTGGTTTTAGTGTTCTTGAACCTCCTTAATAAAATGGACTAACCTGGCTAAGTCTGGGTGTGTAATCCTAGTTTAAATGATCAGCCTCATAGTGAAATTCACAAATACTGTCTGTCATATGCGTTGTGAAAAGTTGATTCATGGCCCATGCTCTTGTGGAGGTGGATGGTTCTTCGACCCTCTCTCCCCTTCCCAGCTCTTCCTCTGTGCCGTCATTATGAAGGTGTAAAGCCCACGGACACACTGCCTGCTTTTTGGAGCAATGTGAAAAGCGAGAGAATGCTCCTGTGTTTTAAGCAGAGGCTTCATTCCAGGCACTGTGCTACTGCTTTACATCTTCTTAGAAAATCTCTCTGACAACACCACGAAACCCTTGGTGATATTCCTCAGTTATGTATGAGAAAGTTGAGCCTCAGAGAAGCTGAATAATTAAGCTAGAGCTGCACAGAATTCTTACTTACGGGTGTTTGGGATCCACAGCCCTGTGCATGAAGTTGCCTCTTCGGGACATGGCACACCTACACCTGTGAGTTGCGTGTTTGAGAGAGATGCTGTCTTGTTTTAATGAATTATGTTTTCTTAAAACAAACAAACAAACCTGCATTAAGGAAACCCTAAGTTCAAAACCTCTGAATTTTAACCTTAACTTCTTTGGGGTGAGGGTTCAGATGTGTAGTCTCATGCATCATCAATGTAAAATGGTTAACTTAAAAAAATTTTTTTTAAATCCATGATGCTGGGATGTTCAAGACAATATCAAAAATCCTGAAGTGTTATCCTCTGGTATGCTCAGCACTGGTCATCCCCTTTGTAGAATCCAGTCTTGGGCTTTTTTTTTTTTTTTTTTTTTAAGATTTTATTTATTTATTTGAGAGAAAGAGAGAGCACAGATGGAAAGGGAGAGGGAGAAGCAGACTGCCCGCTGAGCAGGGAGCCCGACTTGGGGCTCCATTCCGGGACCCTGGCATCATGACCTGAGCCGAAGGTGGACGCTTAACCAGCAGAGCCACCCAGGTGCCCCACAGTCTTGGGCTTTGATCGGTTGATTGGTTGCTGTTAAGTAGAGGCACTGCAGAGAGTCCAGAGGAAGAGGACTTCACAGTGAGAGCAGATGGACACGTGTTGAGTGTATTCAGCCCGGGACAGCAGCTGGAGGGAAAGGCAGTAGGAACCATAGTTAAAATCCTGAGATGCCATTATGAGAGTAGTGACTCTCATGGGACTGAGGAAGAACCTGCAGGGGGCTTAGGTAGCATTATTATTATTAGTCTTGCTTCGCTCCTAAGAAAATTCAGGAAGGGGACATGTCTTGCTCCACATCCTAGAGCTGGTGCTGCCGTAGACGGAGCTCTTCCTGCTGATCGGCTACCTTCCCCTCCTCTGTGCTGATTTTGGCCAGGCCTAATGATCTTCTGAGGGCTGTGCTAATTTCAGACTGCGAAGGTGGTGGAGACCTTTAACATCTGTTCTAAGTGATTTTTTGTAATAACTAAAGAAAAATGATCCCGGTCCTCCACTCAGCCCTCCCACTTACTCCTTTCCACATCTGAACAGTTGGAAGGAAGGATCATTCTGGTCTGAAGGGAGTATTTTAAGATATTGAAATAAACATTGAGCATATAAGTAGAGTCTGGTTAATACAAAATGCAGGATTTGAAAGTATGTAGTTACTAATAAAATGGAACGATTAACCAGGCAAATTGGGTTTACCACAGAATGTCCCTAAAGACATAAAACCTGGGAGCTTTTAAATCAAGATGCAACGACTCTTAAGAAGTATCCCCTTTCACATCTACCTGGCTGGTGTCAGAGAGATGAACTGACCTAGCTTGTCTCTTCCCTTTGACTTCTCTTGGGCCAGCAGATCAGGGCACCACTGCTCTCTCTCACAGGAGATATGTCAATAGGATTCCTGAGAATAATATAAAAAGAGGTGCAAGGAACTTGGCTAAACAAAATGTGGTTGACGAATACAGTGGAATATTATTCGGCCTCAAAGAGAAGGGAAATTCTGACGCCTGCTACCAGATGGGTGAACCTTGAAGACATGCCATGGGCTGGGGGCGGGAGGAAACGAGCTGTTGGTTAGTAGGTGTAGAGTTTCTGTTTTGCAAGATGCAAAGGGTGCTAGCGATTGGTTGCACAGCACTGTCCGCGTACTTAACACTACAGAACCGCTCATTTAAAAGGGTTGAAATGGTAAATTTTGTTATGTGTATTTTCCCAGAATTAAAAATTTTAGGGGTGCCTGGGTGACTTAGTTGGTTAAGTGTCTGCCTTTGGCTCAACTCATGATCTCAGGGTCCTGGGATCGAGCCCCATGTTGGGCTCCCTGCTCAGTGGGAAGTCTGCTTCTCTCTCTCCGTCTGCCCCCTTCCCTTGCTCATGCTGTCTGTCTCTCAAATAAATAAATAAAATCTTTGAAAAAATAAAATTTAAAAAGACGAAGGCAACTTGGAATGCATTTTTTATAGTAGAATTTTTTTTTTAGAGAGAGAGAGAGCACGTGCACACAAGTTGGGGGGAGGGGCAGAGGAAGAGAGAGAGTCTCAAGCAGGCTCCCCACTGAGTACAGAGCAGGATGTGGGGCTCGATCTCACAACCCTGAGATCATGACCTGGGCCAAAACCAGGAGTGGGACGCTTTACTGACTGAGCCACCCAGGCTCCCCTTAGAGTTTGCCTCAAAGCCTTTCTCACAGTAACTGGGAAAGGGAGGTAACAGACCTAGAATACTTTAAAAATTTAAATAGAAAATGGTGAATTAACAAGAAAAAGAGTTGATGACTTCATAATTTTCAGTTAGTAGTCTATTTTAGACTTGATTTAAATGCATTTGTAGACGTAAAAATTCTCAAGATAAAATGAGAGCTTGGTGGATTGAGCGGAACATGCTGCTAAGATCTGGCCTTCCCGTTTTCATCTGTTAGATGGGATGTCATGTGTCTGGCACCCAGATGGATTGAGTTTGAGATGAAGGTCTGCCTTAACAGATCTAGAGTATGAAGTGTCAGTGCGGTGGAAACTGACAAAAGCACAAAAGTGAAAGTGGAAAAGCTGCCTTTTACCTCACAGTTGAAAGCAGAATGTCATCTCAGGACTTTATTTTAAATAACATGAAAGCTCCGTTGAGTATCACCTTGCACTTACATGACTTCTGATGTCTTGAAGTGCGTTCACGTCTCCTCACAGCAGTGATATTTGAGAAGTAATGTTTTCTTTTCATATTTTCCCGTTATTTGATCCACCCTAATTAAAAGTAATTATCTGTGTTTGTAATAATGTTATATTATTCATACTTATATTCATGTAAGAGTGTAATTTTTTAAATGGTGCTCATGATTGAATTTGCCCCCGACACACTCAGGTAGGGCAGTGAAGTGCTACTTTTTACGTGTCCGTTAACTAAATAAAAACAAATTTTCCTGGTTGACTTAGCCAGGTCAGTGTAGTTAGGATTCTTTCTATATCTTCTGTAGTAGCTTTAGCTGAAATAAAATATGAAATGTGTAAATTGTATGGATTAATTGCTTAAAGGTAGAAATTTTTAACATTTTTCTGATACTTCTTTTTTTGACTCTGTATACATTTTAATTCTGGTAGTCTGTCCTAAGGCAGCCGAAGCAACAGGCAGTTGGTGTTTATTTGGGGGAGGTCGGGTGTAAGGATGAAGAATGGCTGCTGTGGCCCAGTGCCAGGTTGTCACTGTGCTGATGGGCGCTTCCGTATTGAAATGCCGTCTCCAGATTTGAGGTGCTTCCTTTTGTCCGTGCAAAGATTCCATTCGTTTAGCTGCACTGCTGGTCTTGCAGAAGCCAAGTAGACGCTTGCCAGATGGGAACGTTCACATCCTCCCTTTTGTGCCCCTTCTCCCAAATGCAAAAGAACTAAAATTTGCGGTATATTTTCAAATCTTCAATCCCAAAGTAGAAGTAATTATGGAGTCTAAGTGGTGGCTAAGTGGATGTTTACCGTACTCCTCTTTAAACTTTTCTATATTTTTGAAGTTTTTATAATGATGTGAAAAAATGGAATCACGTCTTCCAGAAGCCTCGTATACATTTCCAACAGAGTAGGGCATTAGGGGTGGTTTTTCGTGGTTTGCAGGTTCCAGACACCCATAAATTCACAAGTGGCAGTTAGCAGATGGCTTCATGTGCCCTGGGGAGGCTCCTGGAAACCTTCCCTCCTTCCCTTTGCCTTGTAGCTCAGGGCCAGCCCAGACAACCTACACAGACTTCTTGCACCTCCCGTCCACACTCTTCTTTCTCTCTGTCTCTCATTTCCTGACGCTTTTCAAAGATTTGGACCCCTGCCTCTGAAGGCTCAGATCAACATCATCTTCAAAAACATACCCATTGCAGGCCAGGGAGGGAACGGTGAAGGCACGTCCTTTGGGTGCCACGTGCCAGGCACTGTAACTTGTGCTGTCTCACCTCATTTTCTTATTAACCCTCATAATAACCTGTTTATTAATCGAGGAGACTTGAGACTTCACAGAAATACGGGAAGTTGCCCAGAGTCACAAAACCAGTAAATGTCAGAACCCGATTCAGGTCCTCATCTCTCTCATCCCAAATTCCATGTATGCTCTTTCCAGAATGTCTGTTCCCTCCTCATCTATCCATTTGTGATCCTTCCCCACCATCAGAAATGCCTTCTGAGATGCCTTCCATGCCACCTGGAATCCTTGGGAATTCTCTGCCTTGGGAACTCCTGTAGAAAGTGAAATAATATTATTTATTTACCTTTGCGTTCCAGCACCTAACAAAGGATGCCCCATGGTCACTCAGAGAAGGGTTTAAATAAATGAATGAACAAGAGAACTAGGAACGCCCTGGGAACGTATCTTCCTACTTTCTGACTGGGAAAGGCCCTGGAGACTGCTTTTCCCTTTTAAGAACAACACAAAGTCAGGCTAAGAATACTTCCAATTGCTTTGCTAAAGACAAGGCAGGAAGGAGTGACATTCTTTTTAAATTACACCAGAATCTACCTTATTTTATTGTCTTACTTGCTGTTTAGACTAAAAGACCCACATGAAGGTGGGAGTACATTGGATCCCTGGAATATCAGGTCTGAAGACCGTTCATGCACACCTTATTGTCATATTGTAAGGGAAATAAGAGGAAATTAATCTTATATTATGCTACAGAAATCAGTGTTCAGACCACCATTTCCTGAGTATCACATCCATTGTCATCTATTTGATATAAAGAATTGGGGAATTCTTGGGTACGACCATGAGGCCCATTAGCTCATCATCTTAGATTAATGATTCTAAATTCTTAGAAGGGATTCATTTCTAGTGTGCTGTAGTCGCAAATTATCCCCAAAAGGTCTTTAAAAACCAAACCAAGGTGCAAGAAACATGTGGTTTCTTGGTGTCAGAACATCTTCTGGTAGGTGGTCCTCTGTTCTGAGGGAGCGGAAAGTATGTTCTCTTCTCCTGGTAAAGCCATCATACCCTATTGATTAATCAGATCTGATTGGTAGTGCTAATGATGTCATCTCCTCATTAATTTAACAAAATATAGGATGTGAATATCCATTTAAGATGGCTAAATTATGGAGATAATGAAACTATTAGAATTTAGAGTGGCATTCTCCAGGTGGGCAATAGCTTCCTTTTTTTTTTTCTTCAATCTTCCTCTTTCATCTCTAGTTTCTCCCTCTCTGTTAGCTCAGATCATTTATGGTCGTCTACTATATGCAAAGTAAAGACTGCCTGTAGTTTTTAAAGTTCCCCAGCTCCCTACATTGTCTCTGTTCCTCAGAGTTTTTTCTCTCTGTATGTTGGCCTCTCTGTACATGGGCATCAGAGAAAGGTGAGTGGCCATGCAGCCAGTGAGTCTAAAAGAGCTGAGTATGCCCGTTTAACATAGCCAGACAAGTACGGATTTACTATTGGTGTAAGGGTTTTTCACAGTTTTAAGTAGATCTTTGTGAGGTCCTTGACATTTTCTTCTTTTAGAATATTTTCAATGAAATACACGAACATTGCTTTTTAAATAAGCCAAATAATAGAAAAATTTTATAATAAAAAGCAGCTGCCCCCTGCTACCCTCATCCCATCCCTCAGAGGCAACCACTTTCAACTTCTCTTCTGATATTTCCTTTTTCCAAGTAATGTAATTATTGCTGCGTCTTAGTTTTTCTGTTTATCCACTGGCTTGCTAATATAGTAGGTTTGTCCAGTCCTTTTTATGGTCCTCTACTATGTGCAAAGCAAAGACTGCCTGTAGGTTTTAAAGTTTTCCCAGCTCCTTGCATTGTCTCCGTTTCCTCAGAGTTTTTTCTCTCTGTCTGTTGGTCTGCTTTGGGTCTTGTATCTTATGTTGAAGATTTTCTTCAAATATTTGACTATTTTCGGCCGTCCATTATTACTTAAGAATGAACTAAAAAGGGATAAGAAACTGTGGGTGTGGAGGCTAATCTTATTGATGTCCTTTCCCTGTAGAGTGAGTGAGGAGGTGAGAAGCTGGCTTTGTAATTACATATATTTTCTCTGAGGCTTCTGATTTTCTTTATGGCTTGTGCTGTTTGTGATCTCCTTAAGAAATCTTTGCCTAAACTAGAGTCAGAAAGATTGTCTTATTTTTTCAAGATTTTATTTATTTATTTGACAGAGAAAAAGATCACCAGTGAGAGAGGGAACACAAGCAGGGGGAGTGGGAGATGAAGAAGCAGGCTCCCAGCCGAGGAGCCTGATGCGGGGCTCGATCCCAGAGTGCCAGGATCACGCCCTGAGCTGAAGGCAGACGCTTAATGCCTGCGCCACCCAGGCGCCCCTGTCTTATTTTTTCTATTAGATTTACAGTTTTTTGTTTTGTGTTTCGGTATATGATCTATTTCAAGTTCTTTTTTTTTTTTTTTACAGATGTCCATTTGTTCTGGCACCATTTTTTGAAAAGACTGTCCTTTCTATGTTGAATTACTTTGACTTCTTTGTCAAAAACCCATGGCCATATATATGTGGGTCATTTTCTGGACTCATTCTTTTCTGTTGGTGTATACGTCTATCCTTTTTTTTTTTTTTAAGATTTTATTATTTCCTTATTTGAGAGAGAGCGCAAGTGAGCAAGTTCAGAGAGGGAGAGGGAGAAGCAGACTCGCTGTTGAGTAGGGAGCCTGATGCAGGGCTCAATCCCAGGCCCATGGGATCATGACCTGAGCTGAATGAAGGCAGATGCTTAAATGACTGAGCCACCCACGAGCCCCTACATCTGTCCTTTTACCGGTACCACACTGTCTTGATTGCTATAGCTTTATAGGGAGTCTTGAAATCAGATGGTAAATCCCTCATCCTTGCTTTTCATTTTCCCACATAAAATTTAGGGCCAATTTGTTGATCTCTACGAAAGGCTCACTAGGACTTTGAGATTATGTTGCATCTATAGACCATTTTGGAGAGAATTAACATCTTATCTGTATTGAGTCTTCTAACTCATGAACGTGGTGTTTCTTTTCACCCATTTAGGTTTTCTTTGATTTTCCTCATTAGTTTATTATAGTTTTTGGTGTACAAAATTGACATAATGCTTTATTAGAATTGTCACTAAGTATTTTGCTTTTTGATGCTATTGTAAGTCATTCATTTTATTTTATTTTATTTATTTTATTATTTTTTTAAGTAATCTCTACACCCAACATGGGGCTCGAACTCATGACCCTGAGATCAAGAGTCTCATGCTCTTTCGGCTGAGCCAGCCAGGCGTCCCATAAATCATATATTTTAAAGTTCAATTTCCAGCGATTCATTTTTAATATCAAGATATACAATTGATTTGTATATGTTGACCATGTATCTTTTTTTTTTTTTAAGATTTTATTTATTTGACAGAGAGAGACAATGAGAGAGGGAACACAAGTGGGGGGAGTGGGAGAGGGAGAAGCAGGCTTCCTGCTGAGCAGGGAGCCTGATGTGGGGCTCGATCCCAGGACCCTGGGATCATGACCTGAGCTGAAGGCAGATGCTTAACAACTGAGCCACCCAGGCATCCCTGACCATGTATCCTTGAACCTCACCAAATTCACTTATTCTAATAACTTTGTTTTTAAAGACTTTATTCATTTATTAGAGAGAGAGAGAGCACAAGCAGAGGGAGAGAAAGAGGGAGAAGCAGGCTCCCAGCCGAGCAGGGAGCCCAATGTGGGACTCAATTCCAGCACCCTGGGGTCATGGCCTAACCTGAAGCCAGACGCTTAACCAACTGAGCCACTCAGGCATTCCAATTGTAATAACCTTTTATAGGCTATTTGGTATTTTCTGTTTAGATAATCACATATACTGTAAATAAAGGCAACTGTATTTCTCACTGTCCAGTGGACCATATAAATTTTATTTCTTTCTCTGGTCTTATTGCAGTGGCTAGGGCCTCTAGTACAGTGTTAAGTAGAAATAGCCAGCATATGTGTCTTATTCCTTATCTTAGGACAAAAGCATTCTGCATTAACTGTGATATTAGCTGTAAGGATTCAGGATTTTTTAGACGTCGATTTTCTGATTTGCAGCTTGGGGAAGGTAAGCCCGACTCCTTGTGCATTGGGTACTGATTGGCAAAAGGAAGCTGGAGGCCTCAATTCTCAGTATGTGGGGAATGCTGCTTCCCTCGTTCATCACTTCCTACTGCCCTACTCAATCCCACTCTTCACTGTTGGACTTGGTGCCTCCGTGAGAGGGTCAGTTTCTCCACAGAGTCAGCCTCCTGTCCAGCTGCTCCTGGCCTGGGGAATTCTGGTCTCCTGGCTTCCCAAGGATGGGATGGGAATCCTAGTACAGCCCTTCCTCCTGTTAATGTAGCCCCAGTCCTTATCACCTACTTGTTTCAGGAATCCGGTGCCTATTACTTGCTGAGACTTTGCAGGGCTCTATTGGGCGAATCAGCCTTTTATACAACACTTCGATTTCTGTTTCCTCCTCTGTGCAAAGTTCTTTGGCACTCGTCTTTCTACTTGTCGTCTCCAAAGCGTGTCTCCAAAGTGAGCTGACATCCTGTCCTCTGATGTTGCTTCTCCTGTTCTCTGTGCCTTTGTCAAGTTATTTATATCCCTCCATAGATAAATATGTGTGTCCAACTGGTCGTGTTTAACTTCCTGGAAATTTTTTAAAAGCTGTTTATTTTCTGAAATAGTTGGGCTTTTGCTGTGGGAGGAGTTGTTTTGTTTTGATTACATTACTGATTTGATTAGTAAATCCCTTCATCAGAGACAAAAGTAAATTTTAGTGCAAAAGTAAATTTCATCCCAGCTTCCGAAAATTTCAGATGTTCTGAATTCGGCTTCAACTAATTATGTGTTGAATTCAGTATAAGTTCCTTATTTAGGAATTCGTATTAATTTCTCTCATGTTTATCATCCATTAATCTTTGCTGTGTTGCATTAACATGAGTGAGCAATAGGGGATTGTTTAGCCAGCTTCAAATCGGGTTCTTGTAAAAAGTTCCAATTGAGTGCCATTGATTCTGTGTAACCCGGAAACATTTTTTTCTTTTATTTAGGCCAATCTCATATTTAAAAATAAATTTGTACCTAGAACTGAGCCATGTATTTACACAACGTACTCATGTCTTCTCTTTCCCCCTGCTTCCTTGATGCTCATTCCACAGGAGATATCCTTTATTCCTGGGTAGCTATCATACAGACATACCTTATTTGATCTTATTTTGCTTTTCAGATTCAAATTCTAGACATAAAAGTCACAGTTCATCAGCCATCTCCATGGGCTTGCTTTCTGAATTGAGCATAGGCTAGTGAACATCCTCCCCTTATCTACCCAGATCATGGACACAAACGCAGAAACAGTCATGCTCGTGGAATTTGAATTCAGTATGAGAGTCTGTGAAAACAATAAAAATGCTTTTTCTAGCTCCCACTTCCCCAGATTTTTCCAGTTCATTTTGCTTTGGGAGGTAGTTTGCACAGAGGGACTTTCCTTCTTTCCCTTAGCTATATCGAATAGGGAATGTGGGGAAGTTGAGTATATACTCAAATGTAAACCATGTTAATATATCACATCTAATTCAGGAGGAAATGAGCAGTTTGGTGTTTGTCACTTGCCTTATTGCTCTTGGGGGGGGGGGGGGAGCATTCACTTAATTCGTCTCTTCCATCCACTCTACAAACCTTGACCTCAAAGCCTGACTGACTTGCAGGCCCTGGGCCAGGTGCTGAGAAGCCCCATGCTCCGCAAGGAGTGCAAGAGCCCATTCTCGCTGAGCTTACGTTCTAGTGGCAGAGAGAAAGAGAATAAACAAAGAAGTAAATAAGAAGCACAGAGATGAGTCATAGGAAGAAAACAAAACAGGATAGAGGGATAAATGCTTCAGGGTCAGGGGCTGCTTGTTCTCTGCAGGGGGCCGGGGAAAGCCTTTCTGAAGGGGTCTTTTTTCAGGGGAGACCTGCACAAGAAGAACTGGCCCTGGGAACATGGGGCTGGGTGGTGGGGAGGCAGGGAAGCAATTCCAAGAGCCCGGACCTGGAAGACTGTTTCAGGTCTACCCAACCATCTGCCTGACTGGGGACAAGTCACTTACTCTGAGGCTGAGGGATCTTGCCTGTAAAATGGAAATAAAACCCTGTGTTCCACTTAAAATAGTCATCTCGAAGTATCACACAAGAGAATTTTGTAAACTGGGCAACCCTTTAAACTGAAAGGTGGCTATTTTATCCAGCAGTGTGAACCTCCCAGCCGACTGACTGAAGGACTTACCCTCTGTCTTCAGGACTTAATGTAAAGCTACAGGTTTAATAACAGTGTGGGGCTTGGCATAGGAAAGATAAATAGATAACGAAACAGAATTGAGTGTCCCAAAGCACAGCCACACATTTGTGGTCTCTTGATTTCCAGCAGCGTTTCCATGCAGGAATCCTTTCCTGATATTTCTAGGGACATTTGTGTTACTCCAAATTGTGAGAAAACTCAGTCAGGAAATCAGGATAAGGAAAGGAAAATCTGTGGGAATTAAAGTTTAACCATCAACATAGGTATTACCAGTTCAAAGGAATTCACTGACATGAAGTTGAAAGCAAGAGTGGAATCAGTGTCAAAGGTTAAGTTCAGCAGTTCTGAAACCAGGACGGAGCATATGGGAGAAAAGGGGCCACGATCCGATCTGTCATTCTTGCTTGCCACTGCTGCCGTGTTGTAAGTGTATGTCTGTAGCCCTACCTGCTGCTAACGATGAATCATTTTTATAAATGAAAACTTACTAATGAGTTTACACACATCAGTATACTTTATAAAAATCCTGTGAATCTTGTTCTGAGAAATAATAAGTTTTGAGAGCAGTCTTTAAATTGGCAGTTCTGAAACATGTTTCTGTGTAATAGTAGTGCTGTTGACCTTGCTAGGATACCCAAATATTATGTTATCTTAATAGAATCCAGTGGTGTTTTAGTGTTTGAATATTTGCTCGAAGGCTATAGTTCTTTGTAATTACTTTTACAGAGGAAATGCAAAAGCGAGATGTAAATAGCATTGTGGAATACTTTGATATGAAATCAGTTCATCTGAAATCTGAATTAGGACAAGGAGTATCAATTTATTAACAACAAAACCAAAATCAAGGCAAGCACACAAAATATTTTCATCCCTCAAAGCGGAAATGAGATTATATGAAGCAATACGTAGTCTAACGCCCACTTTGTATTTGCTTGACCAACTTCAGCACAATAGGAAAGAAACTTCTCTACATCTGGAGATCTGCCTTATGACAAATACTAATACTTAACACAAGCAATAAATACTTGTGTGTTTTAAAACCTCATTTAAGAATAACTTTTAAATATTAAATATTTGTGACCTCTTTCAATTTTTAAATGATGTGTTTTGGGCATCCATTCAGTGCTAGTGTTTTATTCTTTTAGTGTTTTCTATTACCAAATGCCTATATTAGGTAGAGATTATTTTTTGCACGTTATTGAAATATATAATTTTGTTGCAGCATATGGTTCGTAATAATAACCATACATTTATAATTATATCTTCTTTTACTGAACTAACCCCTGAAATCCTGTCACAGAAAAGCAATTCATTGTTTATGATTATAACTCATTATTATTTAAAGACATGAAGTAAAATACTTAGAAAAATATAGAATAATTTACGATTCAGGAATTCTGATTTCTTGGTCTCAAATTTTGAAGATTAATAACTGTCAGGAATTTGGAAAATTTTTAAATTCTTGACAAAAGTGCTGGCAAAGTTAGTTTTTTTTTTGTCAACAAATAATTCCAGAAAGACAAAAAACAAAACAAACAAATCTGAAATGATCGCACAGTGGTATGCAAAAATTGCACTTCTATTCTTATGTCACAGCATATGCATAACAAACTTGAAATGACCCGTAGACCTAAATGTAAGAATTAAAACTATTACATTTCTAGAAGAAAAGATGGAAAAAATATTAGTGACCTTGTGCTACAGTCTGAATCATGGCCCCCTACCCCCGTATTCATATATATCGAATCCCTAATCCCCAATGTGATGGAATTAGGAGATGAAATCTTTGGAAGGTAAAGTTAGGTGGGGTCATAAGGGTGGAGGCCTCATGGTGGGATTAGTGCACTTGTAAGAAGAGGAAGATGGAAAGAGACTGCTCTGTCCTACCATCTACAAAACATTGCTGAAAAAAATGAAAGAAGATCTACATAAATGAAAAGATACCCCATGTTCATGGATCTGAAAACTTGATGTTGTCAAGATTTCAGGTCTGGCCAAAGTAATCTATGGATTCAGTGCAATTCCTGTGAAAATCCCAATGACATTTTTTGCAGACAGAAAAATCCATCCTAAAATTCATATGAATGCTCAAGGAATCCTAGGTGGCCAAAACAATCTTGAAAAAGAACAGATTTGGAGAACTAACGCTTTCTGATTTTAAACTTACTGCAAAACTACAGTAACCCAAACAGTGTGTTATTGACATAAAGACAAACATAGAGATCGATGGAGTAGAATAGAGAACCCAGAAATAAACCTTCACATATATGGTCAGATCATTTTCAGTAAGAATGCCAAGACCATTCAATGGGGAAAGGACAGTCTTTTCAGTAAATGGTGTTGGGTAAACTGGATATCCACATGCAGAAGAATGAAGTTGGACCCTTACCTCACACCATGTCCAAAATGAACTCCTATATCTGATAAGGAATAACTATCTAGAATATATAAGGAACTAAAACTCAACAGAAGCAACAAAACCAACCTGATTAAAAAGTGGGCAAAGAACTTGCATTGACATATCTCTAAAGAAGATATACAAATGGCCAATAAGTTCATGAAAAGATTCTTAACATCACTAATCATTAGGGAAATGCATATCAAAACTACAATGAGATACCACCTTATACCCATTAGGATTGCTACCATCAAAAACCCAGAACAGAACAAGTGTTAACGAGGATGTGTAGAAATTGGGGCCTTGTGTGCCATTTGTGGAAATGTTGCTATGAAAACATTGTGATGGTTCCTCGAAAAAGAAAAACAAACTTACCGTATGATCCGGCAATTCCACCTCTTGGTATATGCCTAGAGGAATTGAATGCAGGGTCTTGAAGAGGTATTTGTACACCCATGTTCATATTAGTATTTCTCACAGCTGAAATCTGGAAGCATCCTAGGTGTCCATTAACAGATAAATGGATAAGCAAAATGTGGTATATCCGCACGATGCAATATTATTCAGCCTTAAAAGGGAAGGCGTTTCTGACACATGCTACAACATGAATGAACCTTGCTTGACGTTGTGCTAAGTGAAATAAGCCAGTCACAAAAAGACAATTACTCTGTGATTCCACTTGTATGAGGTACCTATTAGAGTAGTCAGAATCGAAGCAGCAGAAAGAATGGTGGTTGCCAGGGGTTGCGGGGAAGGGAGAATGGGAAGTTACTGTTTAATGGGTACAGGGTTTCAGTTTCGCAAGATGAAGAGAGTTCTGGAAATGGACGGCGGTTGTGCAACATCGTGAATGTTCTTGACAGCGCTGAACTGTACGCTGAAAGTGGTTAACATGGTTAACACTTATATGATGTGTATTTTACCATGATCTAAAAAAAAAAAAACTCAGAAAAGCCTTTACACAGATGTTTATAGTGTTATTATTGATTAAGAGCAAAATATTGGAAGCAGCCCAAATGTCCATCCACTGGTAAACGAATAAATGAATTGTGGTAGAGCCATACTGGGAAATACCACTGCTCAGTGATAGAAGGAGTAAAATGCCAGGACATCCAGCTGCATGGCTGGTTCTCAGGGCATTATGACAAGTGAAAGAGTCCAACACAAAAGACTTAAATACTGTACGATTTCATTCATATGAACTTCCAGAAAAGGCAGAATACGGGGTCTGCAGGCAGATCCGTTTGCTGGTAAGAGAATTCAGTGCAAAGTGGTACAAGGAATCTTCTTCAGGGAAACAGTTCTAAGTCTTGATTGTTGGCGCGTTTACATGGTTGTATACAATGCCAAAAATTAACCAAGCTGTATACCTGAAATGAGCGAGTTTCATCACATGTAAATAATACCCTCATTTAAAATAAAAAGGGGGAAACTTCATGGGGTAGCTTTTGTAGTTTCACAGAAAATGGTATTTGTAGGAACTTGTAACCCATTAGCAAACATTTTTTTTTCCTACTAAAAGGAAGCAGTTAATAGAAATAGTCACCCTAGAAGAATTTCATTTGCACTTGCTGCATTATCAACACCTTAACTTCTAGCAAATTTCTGAGTTTGACCTCATAGCCATTGTACCTGGCATGGTTTATCATTTGCATCCCCCGTATAATGCTAATCAAGGTTTAATGTTCAGTTTTGACACATCAATTTGCATCTCTAACATTTTATTTTTTAATTAAGTAACACTCCTTCAGTGGATTTAAATGTGCATTTCATATTCATTATGAAGAAGCTGACTTTGTGCGTTATAACTCTGCTTGCAAAATGAGCTCAGACTAATGGGAGGTGGTTTTGCCTGGTTTTCATTTTGACCTTTGACATCAATCTGTAGAAGAGAAAGGAGCAAACCAAGAAACTGACTCTCAGCTCTAGAGAGCAAGCTGATGGTAACCAGAGAGGAGATGGGTGGGAGGGTGGGGGAAATAAGGGATGGGGATTAAAGAGTACACTTATCATGATGCAAAAAACCAAAATAAAAAAAAATGTTAAAAAATAAAATAAAATCAGTCTGTAGAGGTGATCTGATCAGCATGCATGTATTGAGAGTGTCCATACATATATTTATCCATACACACAGCCATACCTTGAAAAATGTATAAATAGTAAAGCATTTAAAGGCTCTACCTCATATATCTGGTTTTCCATGTATAATAAAAATGGGCTTTGATCCAAAACTGCTTTAGTTAAATTACATGGGATATAGTCACAGCTTTTATTTTTATCAAGAGAATGATAGTTGAGAAAGTTTTATGTTGGCATGGATATTACATCCATATACATATCTAAACATATGAAATATATTCGTTCCACACATATCTGAGGGCTTTCGCAGGCAGGATGTCCAATAAACAACAGACCTTCCTAGGAAGCAAAGGCTTCTTACTTGAGAGTGGAAACTACAGATTAGGAACTAGGAAATATGTTGTAAGTTAATTGGAAGAATTTATGAAAATGCTTTCTGTTGTTAACACTTTGCTCTGTTTATTTTTTGCTTTTGTGCACGTGCTCTCTCTTCCTGCCTGCCCCCGTCTGTGTGCACACACTCACTGTGTATCATGCTCCCTTCCTCTCTTTCCTTTTCTTCTTTTTCTTTTTTTCTTTTTCTTTCTCTTTCTCTTTTTCTTTCTTTCTTTCTCTTCTTTTCTTTCTTTCTTTTTTTTTTTTAGAGAGGGAGGTAGGGGCTAGAGGGCAGAGGGAGAGGGAGAGAGAGAATCTCAAGTAGACTCCCTGCTAAGCACCCAGGCTCAGAGCTCCATCTCGAGACCCTGAGATCATGACCTGAGTCAACACCAAGAGCTGGATGCTCCACCACCCGAGCCACCCAGGCGCCCCACTCCCTCTCTTTTTCTCTCCATGGCCCCCAACATACTTATTTTTTTCTGGACCATCTGAAAGGAAGTTAAATACATCATGGTCCTTTGTCCCTGAGTCCACTAAGTAATGCTATTTCCTTACACACCTGCAGGACAGTTACCAACCTCAGTAACTGAACATCGATAGGATGCTTTACTGGTCACATCCCCATTTTAGTATTTGATATAGTATTATCTACATCACTTCCCCCTCCATTGTAAGGCCCAGTCTGTGATAATGTGTTGCATCTAGTTTTCCTGTCTCGTTAGTCTCTTAGGACAGTGGCATTGTTGAGGATCACCAGCCCCTCCCCCCACCACTATTTTTCAGAAAAGTAAGGTATTTTCCATTTGGGTTTGCCTGCTGTTTCTTCATGGGGACATTTCAGTCCTGACCGGAATACTGCACAAGCGGTGCCGTGCAGCTACCAGTGTGTGGGAGACGCTTCCAGACCGTGCAGATAGCCTGCTCTCCATCAGAACATCTCCACAGGCAGAGCAGCTGCTGGGGACGTTTGCCTCCACCATCCTTCATGTGAGGGTTGCACAGGGATCATCTGCCAGCTCCATTTCTCTTCCCCGTTACCAGTTCCTAGTCGGTACTCCCTGTAAGATCTCTCCCTTCTCCCTCCCTCCCTCCCTCCCTCCCTCCCTCCCTCCCTCCGTGTCTTGTATTACATAAACCCATGGATTCCTCTTTCTTCAGTAGTTCAGAATTTGTTACTGCCTCTTACTTTGGCGCTTACATACCTGGCCAGTGAGAGCCCTTCCCAGCTGGGCCTCTGTCCTTGTAACATGCCTCCTCTTATCTTTAGCACTTTCCTGCTTTCTCATATTGCAAGATGTTCCGGGTTCATTTCGTGCCTCCTTTACCCTAGCGGTGGAATCAGCCAGTTCTTCAAGAAGCCCTGTTTTGTTTTGTTTTATTTTTTAGGGTGTACGGTATTAGAAGTTAAGATGTAGACACCAGGTGTGCTCACTGCTACTGAGGTTTCTTTGCTCCTAGGCCCTTTCCGTGGAAAGTGCATGGATATACACACATATATCCCCCATACGTTAGGGCACACGTGCATATGCACGTAACTGCATAAATATGCACACGTGTACACATACTTTTTTTTTTTTTTAAGATTTTATTTATTTATTTGACAGAGAGAGACAGCCAGCGAGAGAGGGAATACAAGCAGGAGGAGTGGGAGAGGAAGAAGCAGGCTCCCAGGAGAGGAGCCTGACGTGGGGCTCGATCCCGGGATTCGGGGATCACGCCCTGAGCCGAAGGCAGACGCTTAACCTCTGTGCCACCCAGGCGCCCCCACATACTTATTTTTTAAATCGTGAGCCTAAGCCATGTCTCCACTTTCATTTCATCTCCGCGGGGCTCTTCCTTGTCTTTCCCCACTCCAGTATTTGTGTGTCTGGCTTCCAACATCAGCGCATTCACTAATTTTCTCAGTACTATAACGCATGTAAATATTTTCAGAATTGCTTCACTCATTCAGCAACAGAAGCAGTCCTCCTAAAGAGCTCAGGATTTGAGTTCTTCCCTGAACCCTACCGCAGACTGGGATACTGGGTTTATAAATGGCTCTTTTGCACTTTGCTTTTTAATCCACTTTTTTTTTTTTAAACTAGAAATCATTCCCTGTCTGTTCTATGAGATCTTCATTCTTTCTTATAACTGCTCGGTACTTCACTGATTGTATGTACCACAGTTTGTTTAAGCGATTTCCAGCACGTTGACATTCAGGCCATATTTTGTAATTACAGAGAAAGCTGCAGTGGATCACTTGTGCATATGTATTTTTGCGTTGCTACACGTGTGTCCTCCCAAGTTCCGAGAAGTGTGATTGCAGGCTCAACGAGTAAATGAATGCGTAGTTTTGCTAGATGTTGCCACATTCCCCTCCGTAAGAGGGAGTTCGTGGCTTTGCCCTGACTCTCGTCAGCTTGAGCATTATTTGTATATGAGGGTCATTAACCTTTTATCTGTGATCCCTGCTACAAATACTTAGTGCTCACCGTGTAAAAAATTTGTATGAGATCAAATTTGTCAATTTTTTGGGTCTGCATTGCAAGTCATAGTGAGAAAGCCTTTTTGTACACCCTGATTTTGGAGGAATTCACCTATGTTTTATTGTAGTACTGTAGAGTTTCATTTTTTACGTGTAGATATCTGATCCATTTGGTGTTTATGGTTTTGTACCAAGTGAGGAATGGGTCTAATTTATCCTTTTCCAGTTGTCCCATCATTTCTTAAAAGTTCATCTTTGCCCCAGTAATTTGAGATAGGACCTTCATCGTACACTAGATTGCTATATGCAGTTGAGGCTATTTCTGGATTTTGTCTTTCTCGAAGTCCCAACTGAGTTTTCATTAAACATTTATATCTCAGAGGCTACCAGGTTCCAGAATTTACAACACAGAGGAATTTTTAGGCCTGTTTCCCTTTGATGGTGGAAGAGTGGGTCCTTATTATTTTCTTACACTTTTTGAATTTTCCAGATTTTCAGAAACCAGCCAAATTATTTTTGTCTTTAAGAAAATTGTTTAAAGGTGGGGTGCCTGGGTGGCTCAGTCGGTTAAGCATCCAGGTCTTGATTTTGGCTCAGGTTATGATCTCATGAGATGGAGCCCTGAGTCTGTTTGAGATTCTCTCTCTCCCTCTCCTCTGCTCCTGCCCCCCGCCTTAAATAAATAAAATATTTTAAAAAGAAAACTTTTTAAAGGCATTATCAGTTTTTAAACAGTAAACTTTCGCATTAATTTTTTTTTTAGATTTTATTTATTTATTCAACAGAGATAGAGACAGCCAGCGAGAGAGGGAACACAAGCAGGGGGAGTGGGAGAGGAAGAAGCAGGCTCATAGCGGTGGAGCCTGATGTGGGGCTTGATCCCTCAACGCCGGGATCACGCCCTGAACTGAAGGCAGACGCTCAACCGCTGTGCCACCCAGGTGCCCCTTGCATTAATTTTTAATAACCCCCCATAATATTACCATTGGTATGCCCCCTTTTCCTTATATCCCCTCAATAAAAGAGATGTTTTGGAGAAGTGCGTGTGATGTATGTGAACAAGAGGACAGGTGCAAGGCCAGCCAGCCAGTCTTAAGAGCCCGTGTATTCTGCCTCTGATGGCTTCTAATAACCACCAGGGAAAACAGTTTATTATTTTCCTTCTTCACATGAGTGAGCAAGTATGAATTACAGAGAAGATGTGAGTGCAGGGCTAACGTGGAGGAACTGGGATAACTGGGTAGCCAGAGTTTTTTTATACATAATATTTTAAGTATTCGCTTCCTTAGAAGAGGCTTAAATAGGGGTATGTGCGCATTCACTCGCTCTCTCCTTTCCCGCCCCCTCTCTGTACTCGAATGGCCTCCCTTAAGTGGAATGACTTGATTTTTAAATGTTTCTCATAACTTGGGGGCTATAATAAAAAATCTATTTATAAGACCCATTTAGAGGAGACAGGACTCACATTGGCCATGTGGTCTCTGTTTTTATCAAGTTATATTTCAGGGAACATATTTTCTCAAGGAAAAATCAGGACATGTAATTTGATTTAATTCAACATGTCACATCCTATAAAGCTTTAAAAGTGAAGCCAGGTTTAATTATAAATTTGACAAGTCACCGTTTAGGAATAGAAGAGAATTCTGTGAAGGTGGGCCATGCCCTGTAAGTGTATTCAGATGACGAGCAACGTGATAGCTGACGCGCTCCAGAATTCTTCCGTTGTGTTGTGTATCCATCAGGCAGCCGTGAAGGTAACAACAGTGCCGTCTTCCAATTTAGCTCCACCAAGACTGTTATTTTATTACAGCAGCTCAACTCTTCTGCTACGAAACAGGAGCTCCACGAAAACAGAAACCAGGAATTTTCTTTAAAATTTTGTTCTTCAAGGAGCGCCTGGGTGGCTCAGCGGGTTAAGCGTCTGCCTTTGTCTCGGGTCCTGATCCCGGGGTCCTGGGATCAAGCACCATGCCGGCAGGCTCCCTGCTCAGCGGGGTTTCTGCTTCTTGCTCTGCCCCCCCCCCCGCCATGCTCGCTCTCACGCTCTCTCTTTCTCAAATAAATAAAATCTTTAAAAAAAAAAAATGCGTTCTTCAAAGCACTAAGAACAGCTTAGATTCCTATGTGTCTGTACACAAGCGTAACGTCGAGCTTGCTTCTGAATAAGCTTGTCATCACAGGGAAACCTTCAGACTTCAGTTCCTATATAAGGTCTTTCACTCTCACACACAAGTGGCAGCCGCCCGTGTTGTTGGCTGCTAGTTAAGTGGTAACAGACTTAAGAGAGTATTAAGACATTTTCGAGGCCAGTGTTCCTGTTAATCTCAACACCTTTCATGTCGTCGCATTATTTGTGTTTCAGTCTTACAGCGACCAGCACGGCAGGAAAGAGAAATCTGAGTCCGAGCCCAGAAGAAGCTGACTTGGAGGCCAGAATATCGGGGGAGATTTCTGACACCGAGCTCGAGCAGACAGAGTCCTGTGCAGAGCCCCTCTCCGAGGGAAGAAAAAAGTCCAAGAAATTAAAAAGAATGAAGAAGGACCTTTCACCAGCAGGTTTGTATAAGATCTTAGTAGAGCTCTGGAGTTGTGTACTCTTTAATGCTCTAGAAACTCATAGTTTGGGGGGAGAAATGATAGCAGGGCTTCGGTTGGTGGCAAAGCCCATGTCCAGTAGTCCCCCACAACCCCCTTATCCACGGTTTCCCATAATCAGCCGTGGTCCAGAAGCAGAGGATCCTTCTGACCTCTGTATCATCAGAACGTCATTGGTAGCCTAATGCTAGGTCTCCATGCCTCTGTCATTCTCCTCACTTCATCTTGTCACGAGGGCATTTTATCATCTCACATCATCACCAGAAGAAGGGTGAGTCTAGGACAGTAAGATTTTTTAAGTGAGAGAAACCAATTCACACGACTTTTATTACAGTACATTGTTTTATAATTGTCCTCATTTGTTATGAGCTCTTGTTAATCTCTTACTCTGCCTCATTTATAAATTAAACTTCGTCACAGCTGTGGATGTACAGGAAATAGCATGGAGTGTATAGGGTTTGGTACTACCGGAGGTTTCAGGCATCTACTGGGTGTTTGGGAATATGTCCCCCGCAGATGAGGGGGGCTGCCGTAGTTTACCACGGGACCAGATGCTTTTTAGGATCCATTTAATTTGAGGAATCCCTAAAAAGCCCTGTCTCTTGATAGAGGAAGGCTTGGCAGGGGCCTTCTCAGTTAAAGACGGTTACTCCATTTTGGTAATCCTCTCTCTCTCCTCCATGGTTTAGAGGTTTTGCTGATGTGTGTAAGTAGCCCCAGTATCTTAAATGTGCATTTAAATGTGCACAGAGGCCTCCTCCTACACATGTTATTTTCAGTGGCAGAGTTTTCACCGTTCCCAGCAAAACGCCAGGCAGCCTGGATTTCTCTCATACACAGAATTACATAAGGAACAAAGGAAACCAGAAGCTAACCCATGTTGAAAGCCCAGTATGTGCAAGGTGCTGTAGTAGGAGCCTTTTCTCTCCTGATGTAATTGCCTTCTCACAGTGGCCCTGACATAGGGGATTACCATCCTGTCTTAGTGACACAGGTACCTGTCTCAGAGAGGTTAAGAAATGTGCAGGTCCAGGTAGCTAGCAGCAGAAGGTAAGTCCAGGCCTGCCCGAGGCGAAATCCCATGTTCTCTCCGTAACCCGGATGCCGCGGGGGGTCCATGACTGAACTTAGCCCTCCATGCGCAGACCCCCTACAATGCTGGGCTGTGACATGAGGGAGTGGCTCGATGGTCAGCCAGGCCAGTTCCTTGCTCCGGAGATCCGGCCGTCACCTACTGGGTCCCACAGCTGTTACAGTGACAACAGTTAGAGCCCTTCACTGACGGCTGCTTACTCAGGGCCCGGTGCGGCATTTCGTGCTTGGTGGGAGTTCTTTCCTTTAAAGGTGGTCCTCAAAGTCCATTTCACGGTTCAGACGTTGGTGGCATGAAGGGTAATGGGACCCACCCAAGGTCATGGAGTCCTTCAGTTTGTCCTTCAGAAAAGCCCGTGCTTTCCCCACATGGCTATGCCACTGCCTGTCTGCTTGGGATAGCAGGGCCGCTGACCAAGCCCCGAGTGCACCTCTCTTTTATCTCATATCACGCCAGTCTCCTGGCTAGCAGAACCAACAGTCAGATCAAAGGAAGGTCTAGGAAAGCCATGGAACTTGATTCATACCTAAGCTAAGAATTCATCGTGTTTCATATTAATTCCTCCCTTTGCAATGTGGCCTGATCTGCTGGCGGGGAGTTTTCTGAATCTCATTGGTATCAATGAAATCAAAGAGGCAACAAAAATGTTGCATATGTTTTTATACATTATGCTGAGGCTTAACTTTAACTGAAAACTTAAACTTCTTGTTTGAAGCCCAGATTGTTTCTTTCAGCTGCCTCCTTGAATTCCGCTGTTCTTGACTTGCCTCCCTTCCGTTCCCTAAACTGAGCACTGGAGAAGGTTTTATTCTGTAACGCCCTTAATCTTCACCTGTGATACCTTCTTACCACTGCCGCATTGTGTCTGCTCAGTGAATGTTCATATTGAACGTCGGCATGACTTTTAGAGATCACGGCTAGTGTGGTGGGGGGCGGGGTCCCCTCTTGTATTCCTTTCCTTCCTGTCTCAGACTCTTCTGAATTTTTCAGCTTATCTGTTAGTTCTCAGGAACAAGATGACAGGTGTTTTTCCCCCTCTATCTCAGCATAATCTTACAGGTATTAACATTAAAATACCTAATAATAGACTGCCTGAATAGATTAGCTCCTTTTATAACTTTCATCATTCTAAGTGAAAACTTTCTGTGAGTTATTTGGGGTTTTGAATGTATAATACCGTCATTAAAATAGGTTTTTATTTTCCTCCCATTGACAGTAAAGCTGTCATTGCCTCAAGATTTGAGCTAAAAAAGAAAAAATGATAGATTTTGTACTTCTTTGTCAGTCCCGCTAAAAGAGAAAGAGAAACATCTTGACAGCTTTTAATTGAATCAGAGAACTTGAGATAATTGGGCTTCTGGAGCACCATTCACCAGCTGAGGCCTTCCAGCAGCGCAAAGCTGGAAGTTTAACGGGTCCTTCTTCACTGTGTTGTTGTAAGCATTTAGCGCTAATATTCTCAGCAGGATGTTGGTTGAGATAACCAGGCTCTGAGCCTGTGGAGTTGACCGATTTCAATTGCTCGGTGACTTTCGTAAGGTCCTACAGTGAGTGAGAATACAAAGGTCTGAGCCTATGAAGGGTCTGCATGAAGCACTCAAGCGTTCAGAGGGTACCAGGAGCCGTGAAGACCTGGTTGGAGTATTGGCAGCAACCGGATGGGACGGTTCGGTAGGGCGTGGGGAAGTCTGACCTGCAGAGACAGGTCCCAGGGCCTCCTGTCTGAGCTGTCGTCCTGGCGAGAGTATCTTGACAGGGCTGTGGGTGATTCACGAAGGTATGTTGGGTGCCCAGCACTGTCGGAGAAGGTATGAAAAGTATAAAAGATACTGTTTGACCTGTGAGGGAGATTCTGTTTTCTAAGGAGGAAGTAGCAAAAAGTAGGACCATAGAATATTGTGTGTTGTAGCAGCCCTGGGACAGTGGGTGCTCAGTAAATCCTACACACAACAGTGTCCTCTGTCTTAGTTACACATTTTAGTATCAAAGATGCACTAAGAACTCAATACCAGACCCCTTCACAGCTAACAAAATGACTTAAATTGCCAGAGAAATGACCGTTTATTGAGTTTATATCATGTAGCAGGCGTTGTACCAGGATCATCCTTTACTGTCTCTTCCTTATAAAAACTCAGTAAAGCATAGATACCAGTATTTCCAATTTCTAGAGAGGAAACAGGCTCAAAGAATTCAGACTTGCAAAGTCAAATATAGCTGGTATTGGGGGCACTGGGGTGGGCAGTCTGATCCAAAGTTCACACGTTGTACCGTTCTGCAATCTGTGAAATTCATCCAAACCTTAGAAGAAGCAAAGGACTCTACCAAGATAAGCATTTCTGGCAGCTGGTCAAGAGCAGAAACAATTGCCAATTTGGGCTTTCTTGTGATGACGTCATGTGACCCAAGCGACCGTTCTCTTTTGGAGCTTACTATGTACGTATTATGTACTTAGCAAATATTTTTCTCCTAAGTGTTGTTTCTATCCTGTGTTCAGGCGGCAAACATAGAATGCAAGTCCCTTCCTTTTATATTTATGAGGATTAGTGTAGATTGGTAGTGCTGTCTGCTTTTCCTCGGGGGGAATTCAAGGCACATTCTCAGTTGGTACATAAAGAAATCAAGTTCTGCGTGCCATTTAGGCTGGAGTAAAGTATCCCGAGGAAATGTTCCGCAGACAGTGTTTCATGGATGGGTTTCCAGAGCACACTTGTTCTTGCTGATAAGTGAATTGTGTTCCAGTGTCCTGTTGCTGACCAGACTGACCATTCTCAAAATATTGACGGACAGTCCAGTAGCCAGAGGTTCCGTCAGGCCCTGTCAGTGTTGGCAGAAGAGTGCTGGAGATGCTGACTATTCTGGTGATTTTTGTGTCATGTCATAGAGAGGCTGCTACAAGTCTTTTTCTTCCTTACATTTAAAACAACACAGTAGACCTTTAAATGTTTGCCAAGAACCAGGGGTATCATTGGAGTCTTGAGTAATCTGTTGAACTTTTCAAGCTTAAATCCTTAAAGTTACAGTATGAAAATTTAGGATCTGAACAGCAGTCTGCAGTTGCTGACCATCCAGACTAGGGAAGTGCAGCCAAGGAGCTTTTTTTTTTTTTTTTTAAAGATTTTATTTATTTATTTGACAGAGATAGAGACAGCCAGCGAGAGAGGGAACACAAGCAGGGGGAGTGGGAGAGGAAGAAGCAGGCTCATAGCGGAGGAGCCCGATGTGGGGCTCGATCCCATAACGCCAGGATCACGCCCTGAGCCGAAGGTAGACGCTCAACCGCTGTGCCACCCAGGCGCCCCAGCCAAGGAGCTTTTTAATTCCTTGGTTAAAATGTGGCTGACAGCCTCAGTGTGGCCCCTGGGGTGTGTGCTGTGCAGTAGTCAGTCCACTGATCGGTCCCTGACCCCTCTGGTGGCCCTCCACCAGGCCCTCTGGATCATCTCCCAGTGAAATACATTTGTATAGCACCCCACAGGATCTTTCTGTCTGCAGAATTCCACTCTAGAAAATGATACGATGGCAGATCCCAGTGTTTGAGATTCTGTTCTGGATTCACCTAAGGGCAGAAATGTCTTTCCTCTCAGAATCTCTCCTTTTCAGCTCTGGATAGAAGAAGGATAAAGAAGCACAAACGGTCACCTTTTGTGTTGACCACTTTTTAATTTCTTTTGTCGTTTTGTTAATAAAGATAATGTGCTCACTATGAAAGGCTATAAAATTGAAGAAAAACAAGAAATCAAACCCCATGGTTGCCTGATACTCCCTTAACAACTGTTTTTACTCTGCATGTCATTTTTATACATAGTTGGCATCATACTTCATAGACAGTTGGGTATCCTGTTCTTTCCCCCATTTAAAAAAAACTTCTGGTCAAATTTTAATTATCAGCATAATATTTTATATTAAAATTTTGTTGGGTTTTTAAACAACATTCCTAATATCTTTTGCAAGGTCAGCTTTATTAAGGTACAGTTTGTGTATAATAAGTCATCGCTTTTAGGTGCACAATTTGATGAGTTTTTGCAAATATGTACAGCCATATTACCATCATTGTGATCAAGAGAGAGAGTAGTTGTAGGGGCATCTGGGTGGCTCAGTTGGTTAAGCGTCTGACTCTTGATTTCAGCTCAGGTCATGATCTCGGGTCCTGGGATCAAGCCCCACGTCGGGCTCTGCACTCAACAGGGAGTCTGCTTGAGATTTTCTCTCCCACTCCCTCTGCCCCTTCCCCTCACCTTCTCTCTAAAATAAATAAATAATCTTAAAAGAGAGAGAGGGAATAGTTGTATCATTCCAGAAGGTTTCCTCATGCCCCATCCCTCCTCCCACCCCTAGATCCTGGCAGCCACTGATGTGCTTCTTTCTTAATACATTTGAGATTCATTTTTCTGTTGCATGTACCAATGGTTCATTCCTTCTTATTGCTGAGTAGTATTCTGTCTTGCAGACATATCGCTGTTTATCCATTTTGCCAGTTAGCATTTAGGTTGTTCCCACTTTTTAGCAACTAAGAATCAAGCTGCTATAAACATTTGCCAACAGGTTTTTGTATGAACTAAGTTTTCTTTTCTTTGGGGTAAATACCGAAGCGTGGAATTGCTGGGTCATTTGGTAAGTGCATGTTTCACCTTCTAAGAAACTGGCACAGCGTTTTCCAAAGTGGCTGCGCCATCGAGCATTCCTGCCGTCGGCCAGCGAGGCTTCCGGTGGCTCTGCACCTTCACCAGTACTGGTATGGTCCTTTTTCGCCATTCCAGTGGGCCTGTAGTGGTGTCTCATATGGCTTTGAACTGAATTTCCCTAACGACTAATGACGCTAAGCATCTCTTTGTGTGCTTATTAGCCGTCCAGATCTCTTTGGCGGAATGTCTTTTCAGATCTTTTGCCCATTTTTTTCATCGGGTTATTTGTTTTCTTCTCCTTGAGTTTTGAGAGTTCTTTGTATATTCTGGAGACAAGTCCTTTTGGGTGTTTTGCACATTCCAGACTCTGCTTTCCTTTTCATTTTCTTAATGGTAACTTTCAAATAGTAGAAGTTTAAAATTTTACTAAAATCCAATTTATCATTTTTTTTCTCGGATTATGCCTTTGGTGTCATATCTAAGAAATCTTTGCTTGACTCCAGATTATAAAGATTTTTCCCTGTGTTTTCTTCTAGACATTTCATGGTTTTAGGTTTTACATTTAGGTGTACAGTCTATTTTGAGTTAATTTTCGTATATGGTGCAAAGTATGCATTGAGATCCATCCCAACAGGAAGCAGACATCCTAAAATATTTGTTTAAAAAGAAAAATTGTTCCAGAATAATTCTTTGCCCTCAAGTGAAACAGGGCTGTGAAAATGAGCTCCCTGGAACGCTGACCTAGCTCCTTATCCACTAGCTTTTAGACTGATCCTTCAGTCTCCAGCACTCCCTTTCTGGAAAGTGCTAGAAAGAACAGCAACAGTGACCTCCAGCCTCTCCTGGTCTAGGTCTCCTTTAGAAAGTTCCTAAAGTTCTGGTTCCTCTGGACACATCACTTGCTCAGCAGCTGCACATTTTAGGCAGTGAAAACAAGGATCATCTTGACTGCAGGCTCTTGGCTTCCTGGAGAAGAACCATATTCAGTGTCCGGCCACCTTACTGATAAGGAAAAGGGACCTGACGTACACGAAAAACTTGTTGTGTGCCCGGAACTCGACTGTACCACAGCAGGCCTGTGCAGCAGAAAGTAGTATTCAGTCCAGCAGATAGATGGGCTAGGGAGAGTTGTTCAAAGCCACACCGCCAGTCAAATGGCCAGGCCAGGCGTGCTCATCCAAAGCTTTTGCTTATCGCACTGTTTCTCACCAGCTCTTCCCCGAGTCACTTCCTGTGTGTCTGCTGGCATGCCGCCACACCCACACACGGTCCCATCCAGCCAGCAGCAGGTGCTAGTAGAAGTAAGACAGAACAGTTGTTTTTAGCCATTTAGCTTTTTGTTTGTTTGATTTCCCTCGCAGCTAGTTTGAATTTATTTCACTTCTCCACACTTGGCATTGTGGCTTTTACCTTTAAAATGGCTAATTGGTGGGGCACCTGGGTGGCTCAGTCCGTTGGGCATCTGCCTTTGGAGTGGGTCATGATCTCGGGGTCCTGGGCTCAAGCTCCGTGTCAGGCTCTGCATTCAGCGGGGAGTCTGCTTCTCCCTCTTCCTCTGCCCCTACACCTCTCCACTCATTCTCTCTTTCTCTCTCTCTTTCTCAAATAAATAAAAATAAAATCTTAAAAAAATATGTGAAATGGCTAATTGGCTGCCGTGATATTTCTCTGATACGTGAATTATAAAAATGCCCTTACGGATGTTTCTTTTCCTCCCTATGATCAGGTATCATATGAATGTGTGTGCTCTGCGGAGGGGAGTGTCTGTATATCTTGTTCTTTAATAACCTAACTGGATCCTGGGAATCTCACATGGAGCATCTCCTGTCCCTCTTCACTTCTCAGGAGTGGTCTTACAGTCTTTGCTGGGAGTGCCAACACAACGATGAGACCCGGGGCAGAAGCCTCCCAAGTATCCCTCTCCCAGGCTTCTTATCCTCTCTGTCTGGACTTCATCTCAGTAAACGATCACCAGTGGGAATTCTCGTGTTGGCTGAAATCCTGTGTTATTTCGTGTGTTCAGACCTAGTTATCTTTAGACATTCCTACCATTGAGGTGGCCACTTTGAGCTGAGTGATTTCCTACTTTGCAGGACCTTGCACCTCCTCCAGTTTTGAAAGTTACCATTTTAGGCAGCAGCCGAGCCCTCTCCCCTTTTGGAATCTTGGAGTGTTAGCAGCTGGGGTTAGCTTTGCTGGTTTTCCCTGCCAACCCTGCTTGAGTAATGTACGCCGCCACCAGGGCAGGAACGCCTGGTCGGTCACGCTTTCCATCGTGGCCATGCTTTTCCCTGACTTAATTCCCCTTTGCTTAGTCTGGACATGGCTGGTCCAGTCCCTGACCCGACTGTGCCGCTGCCGATAGAGTGGCGGGAACGGAGGAGAAGGGCTTCCAGCTTCCGGGTGAAACTGTTTGTACCTGAAGAGGCCCGTCAACACTGAGCCAGTGTTGCTGAACTCTGAAACGGCTGCACGGTTCTACTTGGGCCCCTTTTGGGGGTCTATGAACCCCCACTAGTTAGCTTCTCTAAAAAAGCCACCAGCCCCTTGGGTTTCTCTTCTGGGTGCTAGTACAAAGCCCCCAGCGCAGAGAAACCTGGTGTCCTGGGACGAGACAGGGCTCTGGATGCCGTGGAAAGATCCAGTCCCACCTCAGCCACGTGCTGGCTCTGTGAGACTGGCCACCTTACCCTGCCTTTCTCAGCCTGTTCTTGAATCTGTAAAACAGGGACATGGATACCACTATGCTGGGTTTTTTCTTTTAATTAATTTATTAATTTGAGAGAGAGAGCACGAGTGGGAGGGGCAGGGGAAAGGGAAAGAGAATCTCAGGCCGACTCTGTACTGAGTGCAGAGCCCGATGTGGGGCTCGAGCTCACAACCCTGAGATCACGACCTGAGCGGAAACTAAGAGTCGGATGCTTCACAAGCTCTGCCGCACAGGTGCCCCACACCGTGCTGGACTTGTTACGAAGATTAAATGAACTGAGGGACACCTGGCTCGCTCAGTTGGTGGAGCGTGTGACTCTTGATCTTGGGGTTGTGAGTTCAAGCCCCACGTTGGGCATACAGCTTTCTTAATTTAAAAAAAAAAGATGAACCGAGTGCTCAGTGTGATGACTAGCAAAGAATACAGTGTGTGCCCCCTGAGCAATATGTGCGCGTCCATGTTTTAACCCCTGTGAAGTAAACAGAGGCGTCCAAGCAGGGAGGCAGGTCACTGATCCTCCATGGGACATTTGGGTGGGGTCGCCTCTGTCTGCTGGGCGCTGCTGCCCATGGGCAGGGTCTGTCTGTGGACGTGCTCTGTCCAGCCCGGCCCTGTCTGCCGTGGGCACTCTGCTCTGCGCCGGTCGCTGGTCCCCCGGGTGCTGTCCTGTCCTTGTTCACCATGTTCTGTTTTGTCCACCCCCTCCCCAGGAGTTATCCCCGACAGCCCTGCCAAGCTCTTCGAAGTCCCTGACACGTGGTAACTGAGGCCCGAGGGAAACACACCGCTGGTGCTGTGGCTGAGGCCGGACCAGCCAGCACATTCGGAAGCCATACTGTATTTAATTGAATAAAATGTGGTATGGGAGGGGTTTGAAACCAAGTATGTGTCCTGGAAAAAAAACAAACAAAACCCAGTTTTTATTTTTGTGGCTGTCTCTCTTCCCTTTTAATGTAAACTGTCTGCTGCCACTCAGCACGGGTGTAGGCTGTCGTGAATGTGTACGTTATTAACCCGTTGATCATCTGTCGCTTTCGTGAAGCCCTTCCTGTCGTGAATTTTCACGTGTTTCAGAATCCACCCTGGTGGGGATAGTTGGCTGTGAACCGAGCAAACAGCAGATGCTCTCGGGCGCCGTGATCATGAGTTTGGGGTTGAAGTCTTTCCCGCTCCGAGGGGTTCTCTTCGGACTCAGGGGTCTCCGCGACCCACAGCTTGTCTCCCGATGGATGGAGAGACCACTCGCGTCTGCCTGTTTCCCACCGCAGCTGCCTGAAAATACAGAGGGACAAGCCTGTGTTTCCAGAAGGGAACGGTCTCCCGCTGTCCACCTGTAAAGGAGCTTCACCTCTGTCTTAGCCTTCAGGCCATAATTATTTAGAGTCCTTTCCCCCCAAGATATGAGTTTCTCACGGTGGACTGTACGAGTATGAAAAGTTAACTTCTGTTTTTACATGTTCTGCTGTGCTCCTTCCCCTCGTCTCAGCCTGCTCGTCCTCTCTGTCTGAGTGTGTGCCTGGGGGTGAGGTGGCACGTGTGCATGCTTGTGCGTGTGCGTGAAACCACAAAGGACGTGTGCCAGCCCTTTCTCTGTTGACACTGATCCCAACAGCGACAGAATTTCACGGATCTACTTCAGGAGATCCGCTTCATAGAGATCATTGTTAGATATTTAACATTTTTTTGTATCATGGAAATAAAAAATGAAACATGTATTTCCAAAAGATGAAAATTAAAGGAATTTTCATAGGATTCTGGGGGTTTTTTTTTCCTTTTTCTTTTTTTGTAAGTGAATGACGTATTTGATCTTTACATAGATATGTTTCTCTCAAAAGATCACCCCTAAAAAGCTCTGGTAAGTCACGAATCTTGGTGTTTATGGATTTTTTCTTCTTTTTTAACCTCTGACCCCAATACCTGCATGAATGAGTCAGATGCTTGGAGCTGGAGTTGAGCCCCGTCGAAAATGGCTGTGTAGGAGGAGGGTCCGCATCTCTGTCGTGGTGGGCGGAATGGAGCCCTTCGGAATCGGTGGTGGCATGTGAATTCAGATGAGTGAGACACTCATGTTTCCCCAGTTACGAGCCTCGGAACACGTCCCCTCCTCCCCCTGACCTAGCAGTCTGTGGCAGAATTACAAACCCAAACCCTTCGGGAACGTGCTCCCACCCCTTCCAGAGTTGTCCCTGCGCACAGCTCCGTGGAGTGGTGTGCAGGGAGGTGGAGACAGACAGATAAAGGCTGGGGGTTACAGGGCATTGCTGGACGGTACTGAGTCGGTGAAATCTACAGATAGACTCAGGTAGTGCCGGACACTCTTCACACCACCAACAAGAGGGAAAGCCCCCTGCAGGCCGTGATGGGCGTGCATGGGGCCAGACGAGCGCACCCTGTGTGGAGACCCAGAGCCTCTGGTGGTCCAGCACCTTCTGTGGTACACGGCTGCAGCAGGAGAGGGGTGGGGCCTCTTGTCCTAAAGGAATGAAATCCCACATTGTTCCCCTGAAGCCCAACTCTCCCTGATCAGAAAGCTTTATAGACACACATGGGTTGTACCCCTGTGTCTCCTGGTCCAGGGAGGGGCTCAGGGGAAGGGGGAGCTTTCTGGAAAGGAGGCTTCGCATCATTTACCCTCTCCGAGCCTCCATTTCCTCCATCATGAAGCCAGAATGATAAACCTGCCCTATAGGGTGATTGCAAGGACTAAACGAGATCACATAACATGCCCAGCACACGTAAGCACCCACTAAATTGCTGTGACAGTTGAAGATGACGCTTTTGATCTGAAACCCTGTTTGTATCCTCTTCTGTCAGCTGGAGCTGGTACGGGCATAATCACGTGGGATTGGGCTTAGAATTAATTATCTGGGGGATCTCTCATCCACGTCCACACCCCTATTTTCTTCCCAACTGGATCAGATGACTTAAAATAGTTGAACTGGGTCAACCCAGTTGTCAACCCACTCCACACATACACACAGGCTTTCTTGAAGTCTCTTTGGGTATAAAACCCTAGGATGGTGCTTCGGCTTTTTGATACAGAGGCCCAGAGGCATATGTTGATGATGGGGCTGTGGCTCCAGATTTCTTACACACCGAGCCAAATCTGGAGGCGGGTGTGGAAGTGGGGACCTCGGTGTTACCCTGCAAATTGTTCTGTAGTCCTCTGATTGCAGAGCTGGGGTGGAGACTGAGTGCTGTGCTCTGTCTTTTCTTACAGCTTTATATTCACCAACCACCCCCCACCAACATTTTATTGTGAAAAATTTAGAATATGCAGAGAAGTTGTAAGAATTGTTCAGTGGATACCAATTTACCAGCCCCTCCCCAGATTGCATAGCCCCCATTTTGCTGTATTCACATTATTCTATAACCAGCCATCCCTCCATTCATCAATTCAGCCTAGTTTGTGATATATTTCTAAGGAAGTCATAAACACGGGTGCACTCCCTCTACCATGTACTTCAGCTCGTGTGTCATTAGCCAGAGTTTAACATTTATCAATGGGGGTTCCTGGGGCTAAAATTTATAGTGAAATGCTCAAATCTCCAGTGTACCAATTGAGAAGTTCTGACAAATGAATTCTGAACTGTTAAGGTCCAGAACATCACCATCACCCCCAGAATATTCTCTTCTGCCTCTTCGCAGTCAACCCCAACCCCACTGCCACCCCCCAGAGGCAACCACCAGCCTGCATTTTTTTCACCACAGGTTAGTTTGACCTGTTCTAGAACTTCATGGAAATAGAATCATGAAGTGCATGCTCTCTGGTGAGGCCCTTTCTCTCAGCATGATGTTTTTGAGATTCATGCTGGTGTGTGTGTCAGAAGATCTTTTTTTTTTTTTTTTTTTTTTTTTTTGTGGCCCAGTGTGCATATATCATGGTCTGTTTATCCATTCTTCAACTGATGGACACTTGGGCTGTTCCCAGTTTGGGGCTACTATGAATAAACC
This sequence comes from Ursus americanus, assembly GCF_024610735.1. Classification (NCBI taxonomy): domain Eukaryota; kingdom Metazoa; phylum Chordata; class Mammalia; order Carnivora; family Ursidae; genus Ursus; species Ursus americanus. The sequence goes on from NC_142128.1 coordinate 29,060,096, forward strand.
TACTGGGGACATTCTAGAAATTCCCAGGTCTTTTTCCAAAGTAGTCATATCATTTACACTCTCACCGACACCGTAGGAGAGTTCCAGTAGCTCCCGTCCCTGGCAACATTTGGTGTCATCAGTCTTCAGCTGTTTGATGGATATATAATGTATCTCATTGCAGATTTCCTTTGCATTTCTGTGATGATGGACAATGACATGCTTATTGGCCATTCGTATATGTTCCTCTGAATTATCTGTTCATTTCTCTTGTCTGTATTTTATCGGGTTGTGTCTCTGTTACTAAATTGTAGATGCTCATTATATATTCTGGACATCAGTCCTTTGATAATTTTCTGCAAACGTTTAGTCCCATTCTGACTTGCTTCTTTTTTTTTTTCTTCCAGCCTTCACTGAGATACAGTTGACATACAACGTTATGTAAGTTTAACATGTACAGTGTGTTAACCTGATACACTCATATGCTGCAGAAAAATAACCACCATAGTGATAGCCAACAGGATCATCACATCACATGATCACCTTTTTTTTTTTTTTTTTTTGGTGGTGAGAACATTCAGGATCCACTCTCCCAGAAACTCGTTTATTTTCTTAACGGTATTTTTCACAGGGCAGAATTTTACTTTTCTTTCTTTTCTCTTTTTTTTTTTAAGATTTTATTTATTTATTTGATAGAGAGAAAGAAAGTGCACAAGCAGGGGGACTGGCAGGCAGAGGGAGAAGCAGGCTTCCCTCTGAGCAAGGAGCCCAACATGGGGCTTGATCCCAGGACCCTGGCATCATGACCTGAGCAGAAGGCAGATGCTTAATCAACTGAGCCAGGCATCCCATGAATTTTAGTTTTAATGAAGTCTATTTTGTATATTTTTTTTGCTTCCTTCTTGGGACCCATTCATGGGGATGTCATGCCATATTTTGGTCCTTTCTAAGAAACCCCCACGTTGTAAAGATATCCTTTCATGTTTCTTGCAGAAGCTTTAGAGTTCTGGGGTTTATGATTCCATCTGTGATCCATGTTGATTGAGTTTTGCGTGTATGGTGTGAGGCGGAAGTGAAGTCCCTTTATTCCTTGTGGATATCCAGTTATTCAGCACCATTTGTGAAGAAGACCTTTCCAGTTGGATTGCTTTGGTGCCTTGCACAAAAATCTATTGACCTAATAACAAGGGTGGGTCTTAGGGTGTGTGCTTTAATTTTTGAAAGATTTATTTATTTTAGAGAGAGACGGGGGGCGGAGAAGGGCAAAAGGAGAGAGAACCCTCAAGCAGACTCTTCACTGAGCCAGAGATGGGGCTTGATCCCAGAATCCTGAGATCGTGACCTGAGCAGATGTCAGATGCTTAACTGACGGAGCCACCCAGGTGTCCCTGATGCGTGTACTTTTAAAGGGAGCTCTTACCCTGGCTGAACAGCAGCATAGAGAGGGGCTCATCCTTTCTGCACGTGATGTTCCCACTTGGACATCTTGCAGCCCTTCCCTCGACATGGAGGGGAACATGCCCTGACCCTTGGTTCCTGCTGAGGCCGGGCCGGGCCGCTCTCTCCTGACCCGGGGCACTAGTGAGTGTTAAAAATAGTGCTATCTTTTCAGATTTTTTTTTTTTTTTTTTTGGATCTCATGACTTAAGTTTCATGACTTCAATTGAATCTTTTTTTCCCCCAAATGATTCATGGGGTAAATCGATGTGTCTGATTTTGTCGAGGAGGGGAAATAGGATACGTGGAGGCTAGGTCATGTTTCCCCAGGTTGTGGGCCACCCTGTGCTCCCGAGTCGTCTGGTCCCCGATGACAGCGGTTCAGTCTGTCTTCTGGCCTCTCAGCCCCTTCGCTTTCGGCGTGGCCGCGAACCTGGACTTGAGAAAGTGCTTGGTGCAGCTGTGCCTGCTGAAAACATTCCCAAAAGCTGAGAGGGGCGTTTAGGATGGAAATGGTTTAGGCAAGACAGTCCTGTCAAAAAAAGAAGGGACAACTGAAAAGAAAGAGCCCCCTCCCTTTTTTTCTTTTTTTTTTTTTTAGGGGGGAGCTTTAAATTGTGTTTCGGAAGAAAGGAGATTGAACCTCCATGCCTGTTTCTTTTAAGTAAGAACATGGGGAGACGCTAGACCAGAAAGCTTGGAGCCAGAGAACCTGACCTGTGTGTGTGTGACTTGTGCACACGCGGGAGCCCTGTGGGCCTGGCCTCTTATTCTCAGCCCTCAGAACCTGGAAACCCAGCACTGTTCCTCTGACTCAGGAAGGGCTAATCTGACCTGGCAGCTTGTCTTCCATTTGTTGAATGGGACGCCATGCCTACAAGTCACCTTGACAAATGATTGTGGCCCGGGAGCCTAGGCTTGTGTCTGTGTTCGAAAGCTGCGTCTATGTGGGGAAGATGGAGGTTCCTTGGGGGGTGTTTCGGTTTTACAACCCCCAGCATTCTGCTTGGTCCAACTGTACCCGCTATTGTGCGGGATGTGAATCAGGCGCACCTCACCTCATGGAGCCTCAGAGCCTTCACTTTCTCTCTGCTTAAACACCCACTCCCTCCCACTTAGACTTGGAAGCCTTTCTATGGACACCTGGGCTTGAGAAACCACACAGTCGAGGCAGCCTGCTGCGGGGCACAGCGTCTGCACCCAGGGATTGCCCAGACCTGAGCTTACCTCCAGAACCAGGATGGCAGCTCAGTTTCAGTCTCCTGTGGGTCAGGCTGGACCACTGCCACCCCCTCCCAGATAAAAGGTCTTTGACCATTTAGCTGCCATCATTCACTTACCCTGGGAAAAACCAGAGTCTCCTCCTTGGAAACACATAACCCACGCTCTCCAGAACTTTCCATTTCAAAGTCAACTCCTCCTCAAGTATTCAGTTCTGGCTGTTGAAAAGTAAATTTTCTTCCTACCCCAGTCTAGTTTTCTGTAACAGTAACGGGACATGTATATGAGAGCATACTCTCTTCTAAGTGCTTCGTGATGCTCTCGTGAAAATAAAACCGAGGTCCAGGCCAGTCGGGTAACTTGCCCTGGAGTGGCAGAACTGGAATTCAAACCCCAGGATGTCTGACTTCAGTGCCCACGTGCCTAGCCAAGACTTGACACTGTCGTATGTCCGTATGAAGGGCATCACGTGGAAGGAGGATTAAGAAATTATAGCCATACACCTCTCGAGGGGCTCGGGGTGGCCGTCTCATCTGTGCATGGCCTGTATACGCCCAGAGTCAGTGCACTGGGGTGCGGCCACATTCCCCCCCTTTTCACCCCTGGTCCGTCCATCCCCAGCTCCCGGAGTAGAGAGTTCTACACAGACCTGTTGCCTCCTCCTCTTCAAAGCCACAGGATCATAAGGCTTTGTCCATATCTTAGACAACTTCTGAAGGGACAGCTTCCCAGAAGGGGGATTAGAGCATCAGGGAGCGGAAGCATCCTCAAGGCTTTGGATAGGTATGGCCAAAGCGATTTCCATTTGAGGATCCTACCAAAGACCTCCGCATTTGGAGCAGCATGTCCAAAACGCCCACCTGCCTAGTGAGCCAGCCTGTCATTTCACTTACGAAGCCTGGGGGGTGCCCAGAGCGGGAAGACACGCCCTGGTCTTTGAAGTTCAGTGTTCCCAGGGGCATCAGCATCACCTGAGAACTTGGTAGAAATGCAAATTCTTGGACCTCACCCCAGTCCTACTGAGTCACAAACTCCAGGGGCGGGGCCCAGCTGTCTGGAAACAAGCCCTTCGGGTATTTCTGGTGCCTGCTCAGGTCTGGGAGCCCCTGGTCTTGGGAAAGCTGCGTGAACTGTAGGGGAAATGCACACACTTTATAAACCAAATTGGTGGGGGCTGGGAGCAAATCCAAGGGCAAGGTCACTTCCATCCCTAGTTCCTGTTAAAAGTCATTACCTCTTAGCTGGTTTGTGTCTTTAGGTGCATAAATAGAGCCATGCAGAAAATGTTACTCTCACGTTAAGTGTCTAGCTCTTGTAGGCACTTGTTATTAGTACTTAAGAGGTTTATTATGTGCCAGGTGCATTATTATTATTATTATTATTATTATTATTATTATTATTATTTTATTCCTTTTGTTCCCTTGGGAGGAGAAAGGAAGGCTTTGAGCACTTTAGAAACAGCCTAAGGTCACACAGCTTGTAAGTGGCAGAACTAAAATTTGAACCCAGTCTGTCTGCCAGAGACTGAGCTCTCTCTCCATGGCTCCACGGCTTGAGAGAAGGAGTAGAGATACTTACATAAGGTCGAGTCTTTCAAATGATTGGATTTGTGAATGTTCTAGAATCTTCTAAAGCTCTGTAGTGAGTATCTCGAGAAGTGGCTTTCCCCTGCTTCTGGTTAGCCTCGGACTTTGACACATCAAAGTCGGTCTGGGGCACACGTCACTCTGGCCTGGTTCACTACCCGTAGCAGGTTAGTGAGGTGATCTTTTATTTCCCACTACCTGTTTCGCTTTGACTCCTAAGGGATGGCTTCTAGAGTATCTGGACTGTAGACATCCCCTGGTAGGTAAGTGTCTCTGTGGTAGATCACTTGAGTTCTATGACACTTCGTGTAATGAGCTCTCAAATCCTATCTCAAATGAGAGGTCGGAGCCAGAGGCGCTTGGGAGGGCGGAGGTTGGAGGGGACAGGGACACTGAGTGGAGGCATCAGTGCTTTGTCTTTTACCATTTGACTGAGGGGCGAGCCTAGAGCTTGGGACCCACACTGGCACTCTGGCTACTCCCAGCTTCCGGGCAGTGGCAGCGGGATGTGCCAGAGGCCATAGCACAGGAGCAGGGCCAGGCTCGCCGCTGCCCCGGAGGCATCCCCATGGAGCGCCTCAAGAGGTGCCTGCAATCACATCAAAACAGAGGAGACTCCAGATATTCCCTTTTGGGGCCACGGAAGGGAAGCCAACTGAAATGTGAAGAGGTGTCTGAAAGCCGAGAGGAAACCAGTGAGCCCTTTCCGAAATTCTATTTGTGGTGAGAAGGCTTGGCATGGGGCAGCCAGCCCTCCTGCAAAAATAAGTCCGATGTGCCAAGAAATGGCTCAGTTTTGGAAACAAATGTCCCTCTGCAGAGGAAGGGAGCTGGAGCAGGGACTTCGGAAGGTTCTGCCCCTCTCCTCCACTTCCCTCCGGACCCCAGCTCCAAGGAGAGAGAGCAAGAAAAGCTCAGCATTGAGAAGTGGTCTTGCGTATAGTCACGGCTTCACTGTCCCACATGGGGCCAGGGGAAAAACGGGTGCAGTGGAAGGTTTCAAGTCACCTAGCAAAGGGACCATTTGGTCAGGCTGCGATCACATAGCACTCCTGTCTTCCGTTTGACTTCACATGGTGAAAACTGTCTAGAAGATGGGGCAGGAACTTCAAATCATATTCCCTCACTGATCCCTCTCTAGAAGCACTGGGAAAAGTACATTTTTTGTCATGAAACAAATTACAAGTCAAGCCCAGGCTCCACTACTTACTTGCTTTGAACTTTGGATAAGTTCTGTGTGCTTCTGAAAGTCAGTTTTCTGCTCTGTACAATGGGGATAATAATACTGCAGTGTTGAAGACTGGTTCAGCTGTGAATGCCATAGGTCGTGAACACTGTGGCTTAAAATACTCATGTAAAAGACATCCAAGGATGCTGGTTGTCAGGGGCTAGGGAGAGGGTAAATGGGAAGTTAGTGTGCAATGGGTACAGAGTTTCAGATTCACAAGATGAGAAGAGTCCTGGGGATGGATAGTGGTGATGGCTGCACAACAGTGTGAATGTACTTAATACCACTGCACTGTATACTTAAAAATAGCTAAGATGGGAAATTTTATGTTATGTGTATTTTGTATTTTAACTCAAATCAAATTTTAAAAAAATTTAATTAAGAAAAATGATATAGGAGCGCCTGGCTGGCTTAGTTGGTAGAGCGCATGACTCTTGATCATGGGGTTGTGGGTTCAAGCCCCACGTTGGGCATGGAGCCTACTTAAAAAAGAAGAGGATATATATGAAAACCAAAACCAAAAAGACTTCCAAGGCGGGCAGCTTGTAGGATGGGTCTGTGAAATCATGGACCTGGGCTCCTTCAGTCTCCCTGTGCTAGCTTCCATTCCAAAGGTCAACTCATGGTCCAAGGTGGCTGCCAGAGCTCCAGCCATTATGTTCCAGTCTGCAAGAAAGAGGAAGTACATCCTGACTCACCTTTTTAGAAGCCATCCCAGAAGTCCACCATAAAACTTCCACTTACATTTCATTGGCTAATATTTAGTCATGTGGTCATGCCTGGCTGCCAGGGAGTCTGGGAAAGGTAGTTGTGGGAGGTGGCCTTTAAAATGGCCTCAGGGTGGGTGGCTCAGTCGGTTCAGCCTCCGACTCTTGATCTCAGCTCAGGTCTTGATCTCAGGGTCATGGGTTCAAGCCCCACATTGGGCTCCACAGTGAGTGTGGAGCCTACTAACTAAATAAGTAAATAAAAATAAAAATGGCCGCAATCATCCCTGCCTCCTGCTGTTCACTCCCTTGTATAATTCTCTCCCCTTGAGTGTGGGCTAGACCTTGTAACTTCCTTCTAATCAATAGAATCTGGCCAAAGTGATGGGAGTTCACTTCCAAGATTAGGTTACAAAAAGATGGTGGCTTCTGTCTTGGATGCCCTCTCTTCCTCTGAGGAAATCCAGCTGACATGGGAGCTGTCCTGTGGGGAGGCCCACATGGCAAGGAACCAACATCTCTGGCCAACAGCTAGCGAGGACCGGAGGCCTTCAACCCGGCTGTCTCATGAGTGAGCTTGGACGGACATCCTCCTAGTCGGACCGTCAGATCACTACAGCCCTGGTGGACATCTTGACCGCAATTTCTTGAGATACCTGATCTAGAAAGCCCCCAAAACGGACCCATAGAAACAAAATGTTGATTGTTTTCAGCTGCTACATTTTGGGCTTATTTGTTACACGGCAGCAACCAACTCATCCAGTTCTCCCAACAGACACATTCCCTGGGTTCTATGAGTAAGAAGGAAGGGAAGAGGGAATTGGGAAGAACCAGTAGTCACTGCCACCTCTGGCTACCTCACAGGACTGTAGTGAGGATGAAATGAAGGAAGTCTATAAAGTGCCCACCTGCTGTTGGCCAGCGCCCAGGAAGTACCTAAGGAGACATGATTAGTGAGGGTCTATGTCCCAGGCTTCTCACCAAAGTCTTCCAGGAGATACAGCTGTGTTGTTTCTATCGTGTGATTTTCCCTGGGTCCCTCTCCCTCTCCCTCTCACAGCCTCCCACCAATTCCACAAAATCCAGCCAGTAGCATGACTACTCCTACAAAACCAAAGGTCCCCAAGCCAGCCAGTGGGCTCACAAAATGCTAAGATTTCAGAGGGGAAGGGGCGTAATCCAGTTTCTCCTTTTACAGCATGAACCCCTCTAGAGCGATATCCCAGCTTTCTGCTCTACCAAATTTCTGCACTGCTACTGCAGAGGCAGAACCCAGGATTTGGAACATTTATTGAGTTCCTGATTTAAAAAAAAACAAAATGGCACTAGTTCAACCCAATTTTCTCTCCCCAAGAGGAGCGGAGGTCAGGTTTATGGGACATGGGGTGGCTTCTGAGTGAATGAGCATCATAGTTCTTCCTGGTTTTCCTTTGGGCTTTTGGGGACCTTTCCTCTTGTCTGTCTAGAGAGACCTAAAGTCCTTACAGTTCCCTCAAGAGCCTAACCCCCAAGGGTGTAACTGGGAGAAAAATCTAGAGAGTGCCCTCCCTGGGTCCCACGGTAATGTGTGCACCTCACAAGGGCAAGAATTGAGTCCCCTCTTGAATTATAAGCCCCAATATGTAGGGATTTTTTTTTCACTGCGGAAGAAGGTGGACTCCCAAATTATTTCGCACAAAATGAAATCTCAATTTTTCACAATGGATTAACAACGACCAAAGCCTTTCAGTGAAAACAAATATTCTAGGGAGGGAGGGAGAGAGAAAGAGAGAAGGGACAAATCCCAAGACTTTTTTTCTTAATCTCCTTCAGTAATAATGGAAGACAAAATATGCCCCTATTCTTGCTCGTTATTTTTATTAGTGAACCAGGATATACGAGAACTTAATAAAATATTCACAGAAGGCTCAGCTGTATTATTAAAAATCTTCTTTACCAGTCCTTTGAATTTCATAAAAGCAATGATCTCTTTAAAATCACTAGGAGGGGAAAGACGGGTGCATATGTGGGGTACCGTCGTATTTAATGCCGTGTTAACATGCTTTCTTAAACTAAAAAAAAAAAAATGACTTTTGAGCATGACGTTGCAAAAGCTTACCAGGTTCTTGCCTGTTAAATGCAGAGGAGCTGTACCACCGCGAGCGCTGTAGGAGCAGAGACTTGTCACTAATGTCTCTGTGTGCACCTAATTGGAGAAGTCCAGTGTGCACCGGGGAGATTAAGCGTGGAGAGGCCAAGCATTCCGAGTTTAGAAAGTTGTCACAACAAAATGATGCATGGAGTGTTTTAACACCCTCTCTTCTTGGAAGGCAGAGCAGACTGGCAGAAAGCACTGTGTGTGAACGAGTGGGGGTGCATGTGTGTGTGCATGCACGCACACTCACGCACGCATGTGCATACAGGGGCTTCAGGTGGGAGAGGAGTGTTCAGGAGGAAACTAATGCTCTTGCTCTGATAAAGAGCAGGAGCATTTATTAAGCAGTTGGGAGCTGGATAGGTGTCTCACTTGAGTCCTCCTGATGAGTAATTAATTGCTCTTTGGCTTAGTGACAGAATTACAAACTGGTACTTGGGTGATTGTTTTTCTTTACACCGCGTTCTGCCATTATATTCTCTATTAGGAATTGGATATGCTCAAAAGACGTAGTGAGTTGGCTGTTGGCTAACAATGGGCCTCTTGTGTCATCCGTAGGCAACGTTACCTTGCGTTCCTCTGACCCTGGCATCAACACTTAGCAGGTGGCAACTTCCTAGCCCTCCCCTTTTCCGACCTCAGGGGGTGGCCTTGAAACCCCAGAGCTAAAGCTGCATGTACAAAAGTCATTGGTCAAAGTGTGTCCCTTGCGGGGGACCCCATGCATACCAGGATTCATTGGGGATGATCTCCCTCTCTCAGCCTGGTTTCCCTCACCCCACGCTCTGCACCTGCCCACCTCTCAATGTCGTGGGTGGTCATGCATTTGCAGTGAAGCATGAATATTGTTCTCTCTTATATTTCGTCATGGGAGTCCACCTCAACCGAAAGGTAGCAGGGATCTGCATGGATGGCTGTCTTGGGGCTGGACAGTGTATCTGGTGGGGAAAGAATATGATGGACTCACCTTGTTCGTGGGATGGGTCACAGCATTTGCTGCATGAAGCTGGAGGGCCCGAAGCAGTTTCTAAGGGAATCACTAGCTTGGGGACTGCAGGAGGAAGTGGGTAGCCACTGGATGTGGTTTCTAAAAGCAGTGGCACACAGCAAGGGAGTGATGGCAAGGGAGGCTGTGTGTCCATCCAGTCAGGGGCCCAAGGAGGGAGGTTAGTGAGGGGACATTTCAGGGACTCACCAATGCATCTGTACAGTCTCCTCCTTAAACATTTGGAAGAAAACTTGGGTTTTTTTCTGTCTATAGTTCAGCACTCTAAAAGATGTTTGTCCCAGGAGGATGTGCTGGTGTTTTACCAAAACTAGGACTTCTCACCTGAGGCTTGTAAAGTGCTAGACAGAATCATAACAGTGATAATAAAGACAGACATTTATGTGGCCGTGCTGTGAGCCAGGGATTGTTCTAAGTGCTTTGTGTGTGTTTAATAGCTGACTCCTGGCTTGGAACAGGCAGATGGAAGGGTCCAGAGGCTGGGCAGGGAGTAGCCAGCAGCCTCCTTGCTGGGATCTGCCAGCATTAGTTAGATGAATGAATTTCACTCCACCAACGTGCGTTTTTTAAATGTCACAATCCTTTTTAAAAAACTTTTTTTATTTCAGAAATGCTCCAACTTAATTGAAATAGAATTGACATAGAATGTTGTGGAAGCTGGAGGTAGACAATGTGTTGATTCGATACACTTACAGGTTGCAAAATGATTACCCGCATAGCTTCACTAATACCCGAATGGTGCCCCATTGTGTCACGTGTCACCTTTTGGTTTTTTATGTTGGGAGCATTTAAGATCTACTGTCTTAGCAACTTTTAAGTATGTAATACAGTGTTATTAATTATAATCACCATGCTGTACGTTAGATCCCTAGACCCTGTTCGTCTTATAATTGGAAACATAACCTTTGACATCTCCCCACTTCCCCACCCCCAGCCCCTAGTCTCCACCGTTCTACTCTGTTTCAATGAGTTCATTATCTTTAGAGTTACCTCTAAGTGATATCACGAAGTATTTGTCTCTCTCTGACTTACTTCAGTTAGCATCATGCCCTCAATGTTCATCCATATTGTTGCAAATAACAGGATTTCTTTTTCTCATGGCTGAGTGATATTCTGTCGTGCGGCTGTAGACCAAGGCTTCTTTAGCCGTTCATCTGTTGACAGACACTTCGGCTGTGTCCACATCTTGGCTCTTGTGAATAGCGCAGCAGTGAACACGTGAGTGCAAACGTGTCTTCAATATCCTGTTTCATTTCCCATGACTATATATCCAGAGATGAAATTGCTGGATCCTAGGGTACTTTTATTTTTAATTTTTAGGAACCCGCGTACTGTTTTCCAAGCTGGCTGCCCCAGTGTACATGCCCACCGACAGTGTGCGGGAGTTTCCTTTTCTCTGCATCCTTGCCAACGCTCGTTATCTCTTGTCTTCTGTGATGACAGCCGTCCGGACAGGTGTGAGGCGATATCTCACTGTGGTTTTGATCTGCATTTCCCTGACGATCAGTGATATAGAGCATCTTTTCATGTACTTGTTGGCCATTGGGACGTCTTCTGTGGAAAAATGTCTATTCAGTTCCTCTGCCCATTTTTATCTTTTATTATTTATTTATTTATTTATTTATTTATTTGAGAGAGAGCACAAGGAGGGGGAGGAGCAGAGGCAGAGGGAGAAGCAGACTCCCCGCTGAGCAAGGAGCCAGATGAGGGGCTCAATCCCAGGACCCTGAGATCATGACCTGAGCCGAAGGCAGGTGCTTAACTGGCTGAGCCACCCAGGTTCCCCTCTGCCCATTTTAAAACTCAGATTGTTTTTTACTGAGTCGTATGAGCTCTTTATATATTTTGGATATTAACCCCTTATCGGATGTATTGTCTGCAAATATCCTCTCCCATCCGTAGGTTGCCTTTCCATTTTCTTTATTGCTTCATCTGCTGTGCAGGGTTTTGGTCTGAGGCAGTCCCACTCAGGAATTTTTGCTGTTCTTGCTTCTGGTGTCATATCCCATAAATCATTGCCAAGACCAGTCTCAAAGGAGTGTTTTCCCTGTGTTTTCTTCTAGGAGCTTTATGGTGTCTGTTCTTATGTTTAAGCCTTTAATCCGTTTTGAGTTCATTTTTGTGAGTGGTGTGACATAAGGTTCCAGTTTCATTTTCTAGCTTGTGGATGTCTGGTTTTCTCAGCACCATTTATGGAAGAGACTTTCCTTTTCCCATTGACTATTCTTTCCAGTATTCATTGATTGTGTATGGGAGGGTTTATTTCTGGGCTCTCGAGTGTGTTCCATTGATCTACGTGTCTCTTTTTTTGCCCACATTATACCGTTTTGATTCCTATAACTTTGCAGTGTAGTTTGAAATCAGGAAGCATGATGCTTCCACCTTTATTCTTTCTCAGGATTCCTTGGCTCTTTGCGGTCTGTTGTGGTTCCATACAAATTTTTATGCCTGTTTATTCTATTTCTGTAAAAAAAAAAAATTGCCATTGAGGTTGTGATAGAATCTTTTGATGGCTTTGGGTAACGTGGACGAAACGTCAATCCTTTATTCCTCTCAGTCAAGTGGAATGTGTTTCAAGCACCATCTGTTCAGCACTGGGGCTCCTGCCCTCACTCCTTATATTTGGGACGAAGTCTCAGGACCATATGGAGTCAGAACAGGCATGGAAGGGCCTTCTCATTTTAAATCCACACTGAGACTGCTCTGTGCTCCAACTCTAAGTACCAGGAGCCTCCAAGGTGGCAGCTCTATAGCTCCTGGCACAAGTGTGGGGACCAGAAAGAGTGTTTCTAGTATTGAGGGCCCTCACTCTATCCCACCCCTTTTTCCTCTCAGGGTTCTCTACCAAGCCCCAGTCCCCTCCTCAGGCTTGGGGGACTGTTCCCATCCCTCTCTTCAGCCTGTCCCTTTCTACCCCCCCGACCCCCCAGACATCCCTTCCCTCTGCTGTCTAGGACCAGCCTTGAGTCCTTCTTCTTGCTTCTTACCTTCCTGGGTATGCCTGGGGACTGAAATGCTCAAAGTGGCCTTGTCCCACTGTAATTGTGCCTTATCTCCTGTTAAGCAAGGACCAAACTTTGTCTAGACCAGTGCCAGCTACAGGGTCAGAACAGTAACCTTGGGAGAGTTGCCCAACCACACCAAACCTCAGTTTCTATTTCAATACTGAGGTTCAAGGTGCTTTCACACCGTGCATCTGTTCTCTTCTGCAGTGCAGGCATAGATGTGGCTTCAGGAATAGCTGGATCCGGGTACTCAAATGTGGCATCAGGAATCCTATCTATTGGGGTGCCTTGGCTGGCTCAGTTGGTAGAGCATGCAATCCTTGATGTCAGGGTTGTGAGTTCAAGTTCCGTGTTGGGCATGGAGACTATAAGAAAGAGAGAGAAATCAATCAATCAATCAATCAATCAATCAATCCTGTTTATTGACTCTAGTTTTCTCTGAGGTGGTTTCATACAAATGCAGGTTCCATCCTCATAGTGGCAAGATGGCTGCCACCTTCTCAGCTGCCCAAGGGTAAGTTCCAACAGAAGCCCGGTTTGAGTCTCCTTGGTGCTGATTGGGTCCTCTCCAGTTCTGAGCCAAGTCCTGTGTCAAGTGGGATGTACTGCTTTGATTGGCCCAGCCACTCTGAGCTAGGAGTGGTGTTCTCTCCTGAAACTTCATGAGCTGAGAGTGGGGAGGGGGCAAGTTGTCCAAGGAATATTTAGCCCAGTTGCCACAAAGAGGAGAAAAGGAGGCCAGGCGGGTATAACACCAGCCACCGTTGCACCATCCCTCATTGTCCACTCCCACCCTGGCCACTGGCCCACCTTGACCTAATGTTCCTCCTTCCTCCTGCCCCGGTTCACCTACCACAGCACAGCCCAAGGCCGGGGACAGTGCCCAGCCCCTGACCCACCATCCAGGCATGGTGCAGGTGGATCCCCTGCTGGGTGTGTGGGGGAGGGCTCTACGGGGTTGAATAGTGTCCCCCCAAATTCAAGTCGACCTGGAACCTGTGAATATGACCCAGAAAGAGGGCCTTTGCAGGTGTAGTCTGGTTCTGATGAGGTCATGCTGGATTAGGATGGGCCCCAAGTCCAAGGACTGGTGTCTCTATGCGAAGAGGAAAATTTGGACACAGACACTCCCAGGGAAAAACGCTAACTGATGACAGGCAGAGATCGCATCAGGACTGCCGTAAGCCAAGGCCGACCAAGGGCTCCTGCAAGTACCAGGAGCTGGACAGAGCGGGCGGAATCCTTCCCTCCAGAGTTGGGAAAGAACAAGCCACCACTCCATCAGTGACACTGTGTTACAGTGGCCCTAGGAATCCAGGGCAGGGCTATTCCTGAGCAACGTCGTTCTCGTCCCACCCGCAAAGACTGCAAGTGGGAAACTGGCCCCTTTCCAGGAGAAGAAATTCTCAGCTGATGAAAGACTTTAGCGGAAAAGGCCACAGTATGTTTGCAGCTGTGGCCATTTCAAAGGGAAGGCAGTATCTCGACTCCCTCGGGACAGAGGTGGCCAGCGTCATCCTCACTGTCCCTCCCCTCGCCCCCCACCCCCGGCCGTCAGCCCTGTCCAGCTTGTCCAAGTTCACAGCTGTGTCAGCATGGCACAGGTGGCTTCCTCATTCTGTGCCCCCACCCCTGCCTTGGACTTGACTTGGAGGGGGTTTTTGTGGAGAAAGCTGACTCCTGGATCCTCTCTGCACCTGCTGGATCAGAGTCTCCTACAGATGGGAGTAACGTCTCCCTTGCTTGGCCTGTGTGTATGACCCCACCTGAGCCTCATGAGTGCCATTGCCAAGCAGTTAGCAAGCAGCGAGGACCCAGGAAGCTCATTGCTTGCATTTGAATTCTAAATCAGCTGCCTGCCTATCGTGTGACCTTGGGCAAGTCACTGCTCTGTGCCTTATTTCCTTATCTAAGAGATGGGGGAGGGGCCGCGTGGGTTATATAGCCCAGGTGTTGGCATTACTGTCGAGAGGTTGTAAGTGGCGAGGTGCTGACCTCAGTTTCTAGAGTCAGATGGAACTAGAAGCAAATGGCTGTGACTCTGGGGCACTTGACCCTGCACTCAAGCCTCCTGTCTGAAATGGGGATAAGGCAGCACTTCTTCCTAGGGCTCTAGGCGAAGCACCCATCAAATGTTGCCCTGATGGACACAGATGCTCAGAACAAGCCCGTGAATAATTTGAATTGTGGGCAAAACTCCTACAATTTTTTTTTCTTCTGGTCCTTTGGGGACCCTGTTGCACATGGTTTGAAGCATCCTTCGCTTGTATGAGGACCGATGCTGGGGGCAGTTAAGAGGGCTGAGCAGAGAACATTCCTGCCAAAGATTCAGTGAACTGTTCATGTGGGCGAGGGATCAGGGGTCGCTCGGGAGACCTGGGTCCTGGCTCAACTCTATCTGATCTCGAACATCCCTGACTTCTCAGGCTTTGGTTCCCCACCTGTAAAACGGACAGATGATTGCGATCCACGCCTGGACCACATCTGGGCTGGAGAGGATTTCACCAGTCTTTCCAGGGTGACTCGAGATACTCATCGTCATTGTTCATTCAGTCAGGGCCGGCTTCACGAGTGTGCCACCTGGGTCCCCCCTCGGAAGGGCCCTGAGCTTGGCTGAATGCTCTGCTCTCGCCATCTTGATGAAATCCCTGTTACTTTTGTAAAAAGACACCCTGAATTTTCATTTGCACTGGGCCCCACGAATTTCAGAGCCAATCCTGCCTTTGACAAATATCTACTGATCATTGAAGGTATGTGAGGCTGCCAAACTCTTACGGCAGGTCCCAGGGATATACTGGTGAACATGGTTTCTGTCCTCATGAAGTTGACAGTGTAGGAGGCTGTAGTGGGTTCCACAGTGGCCCACGACATATGCTCCCATCCCAAACCCAGGCAGCTGTGAATGTGACCTTATTTGGAAATAGAATCTTTTGCAGGTGTCATTAATTTAAGAAATCTAGATGAGGTCATTCGGGATTTAGGATGGGCCCTAAGTCCAATGACTTGTGCTCTTAGAACCGCACAGAACATCTGAGGCAGACACAGACACAGAGGAGGAACACAGAGGGAAGGAGACAGAGGCAGAGCTTGGAGCGATGGGTCCACATGCTCATGAATTGCCGGTAACCATCAAAAGCTGGGAGAGAGTCGTGGGATGGATTCTCCCCAACTCCCCCCCCCTTGGAGAACCAGCCCTGCCGACACCTTCATCTTGGACCTTTGGCCTCCAGAACTGTGAGAGATAACTTTCCACTGTTGGAGGCCACCTAGATGGGGTCATTTGATACAGCAGCCCCAGGAAACTGTTACAAGAGTAGACAGACATGGATCAAATCATTACACACAAAAACGTGAAGTAGCAAGTGTGACAAGGGACATGTAAGGTGCCTGTGGGGGAAGGGTTCTCTGGGACTTGAAGTCCAAGAAGGAGGTCACTAATGGGTCAGGAAGAGCATTCCAGGCTGAGCAAACAGCATGGGAAAAGGTCCTGGGGTGGGAGTTCACTCTGTAAAATCGAGAGGAGACACACCTGGCAGCTTGCAGGCTGGTGTGTTTTCTTGGCCACAGAGAGCTTTACAAAGACACCCAATTGGAAGGCTGTCACTGCTTGTGGCAATGGCAGCAACTCGGCGCCTGGGGTTTCAACCCCACCCGTTCCCCACGTTGATGCTACCAGCCTGACTCCTGAAGGCGCTCTGTTTACCAGGCTCTGACCTGGTGGAGCTTCTGTCTGATTGCCCGGGGCCGGAAGTGCCTGGGTGTTTGCTGGTCCTAACCAACAAAGGAGAGGGTTTTCTGCTGCCTTTCATTACCCAATGAGAGAGCTTCCATGTGGCCTGGCTCAAGGCGTGGCTGTGGGAAGGACCCCCAACCTGCTGCTTCCAAGAGCAGAACTTTGCAGGAGCCAGCCTGCAGGCAGTCCTGTACTGCTGGCTGCCGGGGAGGGCACAGATGGGGCCAGAGTGCCTTTGGATTGTTCAGGAGGCCAGCTGCGTGTCCTGGGACACCCCATCTCTGCGCCGTTCTTCCTGGCAATAAATCCAGAGAAAATACTCTCATCGGCCCCTCCTCCGCAAGCTGGCTGCAGAGCTGTCACCTGGGTCAAGTCGCTGTGGGGACCAAATGAGAGGCTTGCTCTTTCGTTCATCAACTACATTTTGAGCAGCTATTAGGTGCTAGGCAAACAAGACAGACATCCATGCTCTCCTGGAACGAACATTCCAGATCAAGGGTCTGCAGACGATGGCTCATGGGCCAGATCTGGCCAGGCATCTGGTTTTGCACGGACCATCAACAAAGAATGGTTTTTGCATTTTTAAATGGTTGAAAATAGGCAAAAGAAGAATCACATTTCATGACATGTGCCAATGATATGGAATTCGGCTTTCAATGTCTGTAAATAAAGTTTTATTGGCACACAGCCACGCCCATTCATTCTTACATCGTCTCTGGCTGCTTGGGGCTGTAACGGCACAGCTGAGTAGTTGCGACAGACCACAGACCGTATAGGATTTGGGAAACTGAAAATGGTTACGACCAGGCCCTTTACACAGACGTTTGTAGGCCCTTCTTCTAGATTCTGTGTGGCCTCTGGACCCCAGTATCAGCTTCACCTGGATGCTTGTTAGAAATCTGGACCCCTTGAACCAGAACCTACATTTTAACAAGATTCCCCAGGGGTCTTGTATGCCCTTAAAATCGTGAGGTGTAGTATCTGCCAAGGTATCTGTGATTCTCTAATTCCCTGAACCTGTGGATAGGTTACTGCACCTGGTCAACGGGGTGTTGCCAGGTGGCTGGTGTGATTAAGGATCTTGAGAGAAGGATACGCACCTGGATTATCCCGTGGGCCCAGGTCATCACGGGGGTCCTTCTATGAGGAGGCAGGAGGGTGGGAGGAGAGGAAGGAGAGGCGAACCTAGAACCAGAGGCTGGAAGAATGAGTTTTGAAAATGAAGCAAGGCGCTCATTGCCGCCAAGCCACGCAGGAGCTTCTAGAAGCTAGAAAGGGCACGGAAAGAGATTCTCCCTTGGAGCCCCTGGGAGGAGAGCAGCCGCACCCGCACCTCGGTTGGAGACTTCTGACCTTCAGAACTGTAAGAGAATATGTTTGTCTTAGGTTAAGTCACTAAGTTTGTGGTAGCTGTTACAACGGCAGGAGGACGCTAATACTGCCGCCATGACATGACCGCTGTGATCATTGTGGGTGCTCCTAGAGTGTGGACCCTGCTATCCTCCTCTTCCCCCTCCCCCCGCACCACTGAGTTGTTTCTGGTGTTGCTTCGCCTCAGTTTCCTGCTCTGTAGAATGCAGAGGGTCATCTCTCCTATAATTTTTCCCTCCTCGGGGCAGTTTGGGGCTTAGACGAGATACTGTACGCAAAGTAGCTCCAAATGGTTGATGACCCTCTCTGAATAGAGGTAGTGGCCAGGGGCTGGCTCTGGGGCACCATGGGCAAGATGTTAAAGCTCTCTGTACTTGAGGTTCCCCACCTACACGCTGGGGGGCTGGGTCATTGTGGCATCTGCCTCCCAAGGCCGTGGTGCAGCTGAACCGAGAGCCTGATCGTGATCCTGGGCCCCCAGCCGAGTAAGGAGAACGCAGCTGTGTTGGTGACCGAGTTGGGGAGTGCAGACCCAGATCTCTACAGTGGGTGCCCCCCAACTACCCTGAGGCGTCCTGATTAAGGCTCTGAATGGCAACCACAGCCTGGCTGCCAGGGGAGTAGATACTTGCGTCCCCTCTGTTGTCCTTGCTTTTCCTCTGAGCGAGCCCCTCGCCCTCTGCTGTGGTTGCTGCAGACTCACTGTGAGGCTGTTCTCTCGGGGCTGGGGGTTCAGGCGGGCTCCCCGAGGAGGGGGAGGGGGCTGCTGAGCCAGGCAGGGGCCCAGGGCTCCACAATCCACAGCCTCCTCTGGGCCTTGTGAGGAGTCAGCACGTAGCTGATCAGGCTGGTGTTGGCTGGCTTCACTGTTCTGGGTCCTGGGTTTGGTTCCCTCGGAGCGTTGGATCCATTGGGTTGGAACTGTCTATCTCTGGAGGGGTTCCTTAAAGGCAAGAACCTGTTAGATTGAGTACGTGAGCACCCCCACCCAGCACAGGACCTGCACGCAGGAAGTATGTCTGGACCAGTGAAGGAGTGACCTGTGGGACTGAGAGGCCCCTTTGCAAACAGAAGGGGGTTGTTGGTCGTGGAGCCTTGGCCAGCCCCCAGGGCAATGCTGGTGGACCAGGCCTTCCTCCTCCCCGAATCTACCCAGCCCCGAGGGGTGGAGGCAGCATTTCCTGAGTGCCTACTGCGTGCTGCTGCAATGGCCAGGCCTCTGGACTCCCCAGGAGGGGCATCCTCATTTCCCCGAGGCAGAGATTGGGGGCGGGGGGCTGGGGCCTGAGCGGGGTGGAGGGTACACACCCGGCTGAGCCCTTGGAGGTGTTCCATAGGCAATGAGGCCCATTGAAGGCTTTGTGTCTTTACTCTTTTTAAAATTTGTTTTGTTTTACTGCTTTCCCCCAACATTTTGTAATGACAGTTGTCAGACCTGTAGCATTGATTCGTTTAACACTTTGCTACACTCCATTTCTCTCCTATCCATTCTTCTATCATGCATCTATTATCCTGTTTTGGTGCATTTTGGTACATTGTTTGGACTTCTGATTTGGGAAATTTCTAGCGAACGCCGAACAGGGAGAATGATGCAGTGAGCTCCGCCGAGCCCAGCCTCCACATCGTCAACAGTTTACTTTTTTCCTTTTTTCTGTCTTCCCTGTCCTCGTTTTTTTTTTTTTCTGGAGGATTTTAAGCAAATCCCAGACACTGTATTCTTTCACCTGTAAATTCCTCATGAAAAGTTTCAGTGTCACATCCTCTTTGGTTATCTCCAGGTAACCGGGCTCCTGGGCCTAGCGCGGGCTGGACAGATTGGCTTAGCCTCAGCGTGGAAGTTAAGTTGGTTAAGTGTCTGATTCTTTATTTTGGCTCAGGTCATGATCTCAGGGTCCTGGGATCAAGCCCCGTGTCGGGCTCCGTGCTCAGTGGGGAGTCTGCTTGAGATTCTCTCTCCCTCTCTCTCTGCCCTGTCTCCAGCTCTTTCTCAAATGAATAAATAAATCTTAAAACAAATAAAACAAAAAAAACCCTAGCCATTTGAAAGTGAACAACCTAGTGGCATTTTGGGTGTTCATGATGCTGTGTACCCAAGACATTTCCATCACCCCCCAGAAAACCCTGTACCCACTAAGCAGTCCCTTCTCATTCCCTTCTATCCCCTAGCACGCAGCAACCCCTCCCCTGCCTTCTGTGTCTATGGATTTCCTTATTCTGGGTATTTCGTATAAATGGAATCATGCACCATGGGTCTTCACGTGTCTGGCTGCTTTCACTTCTTGTCTCGATTTCACGGTTCATCCGTGTTGTGCTGTGTGTCAGGATCCAACACCCAGGAGGCATCCTTTTATTCGTCTCCTTGTACAAATGTTCTTTGTGTTCTTCCGGGGAAACTCCTAGAAGACGGGTTGCTGGGGCGTAGCTGGGAATGCCTCGCCTGCCCTCCTGAACGTATCACTTGACACTTGAAGGGTCATTTCCCAACATGGAGGCCAATACTTGTTGTTAGCAAACGTTCGATTTGGCCCAAACGTCGAGTAACAAATCGTATCTCATCATTTGAGTTTGCCTTTTCCTGACTACCAGCATGGTGGGGCATCTTTAGAAAGTTTTACTCTGGTGGAGTGGAAGTCCTTGTGCTGGCAGCAGAGTCATTAAGGGAGGGGAGGTAATCTGGCAATCGGGAACCTTCTGCCCAAATCTCAGCTCTCACCAGAGGGCAATTGCTAGGGTAACCCAAGGTCCTGCTTTGCCCAGGACTGTCCTGGTTTTAGCACTAAAATTCCCATGGCCCAGGAAGTCTTAGTCCCAGTGAAATGAGTATGGTCATTCACCCTAGAAACTTCCTGTTGCCCCTGAACTTGGACCTTGGGGCTAAGAGCAGGACAGATAGTGACAGTGGGTGGGAACCAGGGAGCTCCCTTTTTGCAGGACGAGGGGGAGATGGTGCTGGCGGAGGTGGGTGCCGCCCATGCTGGAACCCTCTTGGAGAGGTTCTGTACCCAGTACCCAGGGCCGGTGCATCCTATGCCTGTGCTGATCCGCCTGGTTAGGGCCTGGCAGCTGAGATAGATGCGTGGGAACAGGGGCTCCCACCCACTCACTCCCTCCTGCAGCCACCCCGCTCATGGAGCTTTTGGGAGACAGGCAACCTGGCTTCTTGAATGCAACCTGCCTGGTACATTCCCCGCCTCTCCACCTGTGCCTTAAATACCCATCCCCCAGGGTCTCCTTCCACTAACAAAGTTGGCGTCACTCAGGGGGACAGCTGCCAGCTGTTAGGGAGTCAGAGAACTGGAGATGAGCCAGACTCCTATTGGAGGGTCTCTTAGGTGATGTCCCCAGTGGAGAAGTAGAGTGAGGTGGGGTGAACGGGAGGGGCTTGCTGCTCTGACCTGTCCTTCCGTCCATCCTTCTGTCTAGGACACATTATGTTCCCAGCTCCACTGCCCCATCTGAGACAGGCTCCTGGAGATAAGGCAGGAGCATGGGGCCATGTCTGTACATCTGGGTGAGGGGGGAAAGGTGACCTGTGTGCCCCCAAACACAAAACCCCCAAACCAGCAGGCCTGGGGGAGGGGCAGGCGGTAAGCTGGAAGCAAGCTGGGAGGTGGAGGATCTGGGGAGCGGGCTGCTCTCTCAGTTTCCACATCCTCATCTCTGCAGTGTGGGCGGCTTTAGGACAAGGACGTGTCCCACCCTTCACCACCCTTTCCCTCCTGCTCGTCCAGGGCGGCGCACATTGTATGCGCTGGCAGTTGATTCCTGGGCAGATGGGTAGAAGAATGAATGGAACTAACTCACTGTGTGACCTTGGGCAAGTCACCTCTCTCTGGGTCTCACTTTCCTCCTCTGTAGGATGAATCAGGGAATCCTCAAGTCTACTGTTCTGAGCTGACCCCTCGCAGCCCAGCTCAGTTTTGGTCTTGGGCCACGGGAGGCCCTCAAGTGGTTTGTGACCATAGTCCTGCCTGTTAGGGGAAGTGGGGCAGTTCCTGCCGGTGACCCTGGGAGGGGCCACCGGTGGAGGGCCCCCTGCGCCAGCCCTGAGCTCCAGATAAAGGCCTTCACTGGGGTGGGGGACCTTGTGAATGGTGTCAGGGCCCCATTTGAAAACCCTTGGTCTATTCCCCGGGATGGCTGGCATCATCCAAAATCCTGACGTGGCCCGACCCTAGCCCTCATGAACTTCCGGCACTTCCTGCGGTTGTCTCTTGCCTCAGTGTCTCTGCAGGGCTGCTCTCCCTCCCATCCGGACCGCCCCCCCCCCCCCGGTTGCTTCTCTCATTGTGTGCAGTTCCCAGTCAGGTCTCTGTCCAGGTGTTGGCTTCTCAGAGCCCTTTCCCGACCCCCACCCACCAGAGTAGACCTGCCATGGCTCCCCAGCCAAGCACCTGCTGTTTTCCTCAGATTGTACATATCCAGGAGCCGGTCCTGAATGGCTCCTCTAGAAGAGAAGATGCTCCTAGTGCTCTCAGCACCTAGGAAGATACTAGGTTTCTGGAGCTCTGTGCCAGGAACCGGGGCGGGGTGGGGGGTTATATACATTTTCTCTTCTCTCGCACCATTACATATTCATTTTCTTGGGAGCAGGGTTGGGTCTGCCTTGTTTCCTACTCGACCCTTCTGCCTGACACAGAATAGATGCTCAGTAAATATTTGTTGAATGCGGGCACCTGGGTGGCTCAGTTGGTTAAGCGTCTGCCTTCGGCCCGGGGCGTGATCCCAGGGTACTGGGATCGAGCCCTGCATGGGGTTCCCTGCTCTGCTGGGAGCCTGCTTCTTCCTCTCCCACTCCCCCTGCTTGTGTTCCCTCTCTCGCTAGCTGTCTCTCTCTTTCTGTCAAATAAATAAACAAATAAATAATCTTTAAAAAAAAAAAAAAAGCTGCCTTCAGCTCAGGTCATGATCCCAGGGTCCTGGGATAGAGCCCTGCATGGGGCTTTTTGCTCAGAGGGAAGCCTGCTTCTCCCTCTCCCTCTGCCCGCCCCCCCGCTTGTGCTCTATCTCTGACAAATAAATAAAATCGTTTTTTTAAAAGGGGGGATATTTGTTGAATGAGTACGTGATTGAGGAGATGCTACTGGGCTTTGCCCCCTTGCCCCTCCCTGCATGCTGTTCTAACTTACTGGGGGCTTTTTTTTTTTTTTTTTTTTTTTTGGTAGCAGGCACTGTGCTAAGCCTCCTACATAGAGATCCCACGAGGGAGGTACCCCTAGTTCCCACACTCCACAGGTGTGGCAGCTGAGGCTCAGAGAGGTGAGGGGATAGGCCCCAGGTCACACAGCACTGAGTGGGGAAGCCAGGATCTGATGGAAGTTGCTCCAGCCTGAGGCCCGTGCTCTGAATCTCCACCCAGCCGTCCTGAGGTGGGGCCCCATCCTGGCGCCTGCTCTCTCCCCTGCCCTCCACACAAGGATGAGCTAGAGAATTCCGAGGGGCCCCAGATTCCCCACCTGGACAGTGGCCTGGCTCAGGGTAGATCTGCCTCCTGGGCTCCGGGTTATGTTCCACTGCTCCTCACTGCCTCCCAAATTAGTTCCACGTTCGGCCCAGGGCCTGTGGTTTCCACTTGTTTTCTGTAACTGGAGCTTCCCCAGTGCTTGGCACCGAGATCCAGGACTTGGTGTCGGCTCCGGTTCCCGATTTCCTTGGATGCTGAAATGATGTCAAATGATTTTGTTGGCGGAGAAAAATCCAGCCAGGGGTCAGTGGGCAGGTCCCTGCCCCTCCCCAGACTCAGGTAGGAAAAGGGCATAAAGAATTGCCCGTGCCTGCTTTTCTCATTCTATCCTGGCAACAAATGATGCCACGAGAGCTCAGAGAGGTTGGGCAATATGTCCAGTGTCACACAGTAAATGAATTGCCGTGCGGAATGTGCACCGAGGACCCGAGCTCTTCCTCCCACAGGCCAGACAGAACCTGACCCTGGGAATCCAGAGTGTTGAAAACCCGGGCCTTGCCTGCAAACAGCTCAAAAGTCAAGCAGAAAAAGACCAGATTGAGCGTAAACAGTGATCAAAGCGGTGCCCGCCAACATGAGACAATATGTATTTTTAGACAGAAAGTGAGTCAGTCCTTGATGATTCACAGGCTTGGCTGGGCTTGCAGGGCAGCCCCAGGCCACCAAGGGCAGGGCAGAAGATCAGCCACACCAGGCCACAGGCAGGCTGAGAAGGAGGTGAGGACCATGCTGGGCGGGGCCCCTCCTGATCCCCCATTGTTCGTCAAGGCTTGGATACTTACTGACTTGCCTGGAAGATGTGTTTTTGAATCAGTGCTGGAAAAGAGCTCCCATTAGCAGAACTAAAAAATGATGTTAGTAGCAGCTTCCTCTCACTTTATAACCATCTCTGCTGGGCTGGACACCGGGCTAAGGTGCTGGAGAGGTGGCGGAGAACAGCTCTGACCAAGCCCTAACCTCCTGTACCTTCTGAAACAGGTGTCAGCGTGCTTTCCCCAGAAAGAGCTAGATAGTAAATATTTCAAGCTCTTTGAGCCATGTGGTCTCCATACTAATGACTCAACTCTGCTGTTGAAACAGAAAAGCAGTCCCAGGCATCATGTAAATGAATGGACATGACTGTGTTCCAATAAAACTTTACTTATAAAAACAGGAAGCGGGCCACATTTGTCCTGGGGGCTATAGCTTGCTGACCCCTGTTCTCAAAAATGCCATCGCTCCCCACATGCACACGCCCTCGCCCAACTCCTCTCATTTGCCCTTTGCCATGTGGCTAACAGACACTCTCCCCAACCATGACCTTTCTGAAACCGTCTCCTGCCAGGGGGCCTGCTAATTCTGCAGGTAAAAACTGCTCCAAGGCTCTATTTGCAATGAAGGAGTGTTCTTGTTTGGCCTCATGAGCCCCCTGCACACAGGGATGTATAGACCGTATTGGTCTGAGGCAGCAGCCCCCACATATCACTCTGTCCAGCCTCATGCTTAGGACCTAGTAGGGGATGGGCAAGCATTTGCAGAATGGATGGCCCCAAGGCCATGCCCAGACCTATTTTGGACGCTTTAGTTAGAAACTGGCAAAATTAAAAGGGGGGTTGTGATAGACTCATGGCCCCTCTGGTCATCTTCTCTCTCCCCCAGGGGGTCTCAGTACCCCCAGTGTCTCTTCCCCATCCTGTGTTCATGCCATCAGAGTCCAGCAGGAGTGCTGAGAGCCAGCGGGAAGCGTCCTGACCCAGAATCCCAGCACTGCATGTTGTGGGCACATGGCACTGGGCCTCGGCTTCCTCATCTGTGAAATGGACGGGGTGAAGGCCTGCACTCTCCCTGAGCTCGCTCAGAGGTGCACGTGAATCACCATGTCATTTGGCCTCTAAGATGCAAGGTGAACTGTCCCAGGTGTCCCTCTCAGCCCTTCAGAGAGGTGAAGTTAGTTTGTATAGACCAGGGACTTGGGGCATTGAGGGGCTGGCCTGAGGTCACAGCCAGCCAGTGGAGCGCAGGGTTTGGACCTGGCCTCTTTGGGCCCTTTTAACACTTGGCCACCCTCAGCCACCCTCTGTGAGTCAGCGATATGTGACTGGCCACCCATGTGGCTCCCTTTGCTGGCACCTGCTCCTCCACCAACCAGCAGCTGCCCCCCAACCCTCATCGCCACCTGTTCAATGGCCAGGCCGGGGAACAAAGATCTACGCCACCTTGTAGGTGTTTCCAGATAGAGACAGCAGCGTGGTTGAGCAGTCAAGCAGAACCCCACCCCCTAAAGTTCCAGATGCCTGGGCTCTGGGGGATGGGCTGCAGATTTGGCATCGGCAGAGCTGGGTTTGAATCCCATGTCTGAGGACAGCTAGCCCTGTGACCTTAGAAAGGGAATGAATTCTTCCAAGCCCGTTTTCTCATTTGCATAATAGGAATGGTCAATCATACACAGTTGGTTCTTGTTATTCACGGTAT
Source organism: Ursus americanus (assembly GCF_024610735.1). NCBI lineage: Eukaryota > Metazoa > Chordata > Mammalia > Carnivora > Ursidae > Ursus > Ursus americanus. The sequence continues at coordinate 29,085,418 of NC_142128.1, forward strand.
TTATATTCTATTCATTTACTGCAAATGCTGGATTAGCAAATCCTGAGCCATTGCTCTTAGGGGTTACACAGGCTTAGGTTCCTCTGAGCCTCTGGTTACATTTTTGTGGACTGATCAATACATAGTGTGGTTTCATGTGTGTTTCTGTTAAAAGACACCTTATTCACCTTAGTTAATATACATTGTTGATTGATGAACATTGTGCCAATGACACTGTCACTTGCATCTGAATGAAACTTACCTAATGAGTATTTTCTCTTTGAGGCTCATCCCCACCCACTTGTACCCAGGGACACTAGGCAGCATGTCAGCCTTGCATTTAGGGACCATTTAAAACACTGAAATCACCAACACAGAGCACACACACAAAAATGCAAAAGCCGTGGTCCTGACTAGACCTCAAAAAGGACATTTGTTTACAGCATAAGAGCCGAAACAAGAAGGCAGCATGTGGCTTTGTGCAACCTCAGATGGCAGTATGCACATGGGGTTAGCTCAGATTTCTTGCTATTCTGCACATGTCCATGTAGGACCGCAAAAGCACCACGAGTATTGATTCTGGGCTTACAAATAAATTCTAACGAGTAGGCAGTTTCACAAATACAGAATCTCCTACTTGACGAGGACTGGTTGTGTGTGTGTCCGTAGATGTCCAGAAATCTGGAGATAGATTCCTCATATAAATATGCATGCATGTGTGAGTATATGTTTATGCCCCGTCCCTCTTAGAAAGAGGCCTTCGTGGCCCTGTTGCACTCAGTCACTGGTCAGAAGCAGCCTGTGGAAAGCTGCCCTGCTCTTTCTTTCTTTTTTTTTTTTTTTAAAGATTTTATTTATTTATTCGACAGAGATAGACAGCCAGAGAGAGAGGGAACACAGGCAGGGGGAGTGGGAGAGGAAGAAACAGGCTCATAGCAGAGGAGCCTGATGTGGGGCTCGATCCCATAACGCCGGGATCACACCCTGAGCCGAAGGTAGACGCCCAACCGCTGCGCCACCCAGGCGCCCCTGCCCTGCTCTTTCTGCATCTCTAAACTTATAACATTATTGAGAACTTGCTCTCTGCCCATCTAAACTAAGACCTTCCCAGGCCTTATCTCCTTTAATCCTCAAATGGTCCTAGTGGAGTTTGGTACTATGATTTATCACCATGATAATTCTATCACAGATAGGTGCAGAGAGATTAAGCAAATTCCCTATGGTCACATATCACCAGCCAGCAGGTACAAACCTGGTTAGCTGGACACCATGCTTGCAGTGCCCCTTGCTCAAGGCCTGGCCTGGCATGGTAGGAATCATAGCCACCATGTTCTGACCAGGAGTTGACTGAAGCCTATCTAGATGCCAAGGGCATCATACTATGGGAGATGAATATGTTATCATCCTCAAGAAAAAAACTTCTGTATCCTAAGCTTGAGGGCAACATTAAGCAGCAAAATCACCACCAAAACCATGCAAAAATGTGAAAAGCATGGCACTAAATAGACCACATAAAGGACTTTTGCTTATGCTGTGAAAGCCAAAGCAAGAAGGCAGAGCACTGCCTTGTTCGACCTCAGCTGGGAACACGTGTGTCAGATGACTCAAATGTTGTACAACTCTGTGCGTGTTCAAGAATGACTGAAAGTACTGTACTGATTTGGGGATTACAGATACATTTTAGCACGTAGGTATATTTGCCAATACTGAATCTGTGCGTAACGAGGCTCAGTATGGACACAGGGATTTTTATTTCTTGAATATATTACAGTTCATTATAGTCACTATTCTTTCTGATGTTTAAAAGCCCCGTTTTGATTCTTTTTGTCTTTGATAACCTTCTCACTTTTTGATACAAGATAGCCTAACCTCATCTGGAGTCAGCCATTTCTCCAAAGAGCCTCAGTCCTCAGTTAAGAAGAGATGGTAGTTAGAAACCAAGACCTGAGTGGTAGGTGTGCTCATTGTTGCTGGTGTATCTGTTTTCTTTCAGCTTTTACAATGTGTCTCTTTAAGCAGTTAATGGACTATTGGCAGTTGTTTCTAGGTGAAGTAGAAATCTCACTTTGTTCAGTTTCCAAACTGGCCGATTGCATGATCAGTCCTTTGGGGGCTGCTTGAAGAGGCCACCCTACTGCAGACTAAATGGTTTGGAGGACCCGAATCTCTTTCTGGATTCTGTTCTAGTCCATGGATCTGTTGATTCACATTGTTAGAGTTACTGCCCACTCTCTGTCATATGGTCTCTAAATTCCTCCCTGGACTACAGAATCAGGATGCTGAACCCACATTGTGAGGGTCTAGTTTAAGTTAAATCGTGTGCCCAAGCCATTCAGATGATGTATTCAGGTCACACCTCTGTCCAGATATGATCTTCTAGGCTAAAGAAAGAAAGATGATGAAGGCAAGTTCCCCAAGGCTGTCAAGGGTGACTGCTATGGGGTTGGAACTGAGTTGTGATAACTGGATAGAGTTTTCTGGGCAAAAAAGGGGAAAGGGCAGTTGGGAAAAGCATGGGTTGAAGCAAGGAGGCATCAGAGGATGGAGTTCGGGGCCAAGTCCCTAGAACTGAAACAGGGGTGAGGATGAGGGGGGTGTCCCCAGTGCCGGGTGCTGGGAAGCCACTGAAGGCTTGCTAGCAGCAGAGTGGCCTGGTGGGTCTGGTTTGGTAAGGGGGATCCAGGGCTGGCAAGCAGCTGCTAAGAGGGGCAGCAAAAGCCTATCTGACAGTTGCCCCCATTTTCCCAAAGTCCTTCTGGGCTCTTAGGTTCAGAGCCAAGGGCAACTCTGGTGAGTTCGGAGGTCTCTCCCTCCCCTGCAGCTCCTGGGGTGGGTTAGGCAGCCCTCCACCCTGTGACCAGAGGGCCTCCCTCCACCCCACCCATCTTCCACCCTAAGGCCTCCCTGTACTTCCAGAGAGGTCTAGGCCTGATTAAAATGATGTGCCCACTGTGGCAAGTTTGCCTTCAAGCTCATACCTCCTCCTCACTCCTTGGCAGAGGCCTTGACATATGTCCTGGGATGGGTTCATGGGATCATCCCTGTGAGGTGAGGGGTGTGACTCCAGGCCTAAAGGCACTGGGGGGGGGGGGGGGACACAGGAAGAACCATCCAACCTCCAGGTCCCCCTCTCTGAGCCCCCCCCCCAACCACCACTGCTACTCCTTCCAACATACCCGGAGGTACATTAGGGCAGGGACAGAACCTAAGCCTGGGGACTGGCCCAGGACCCATAGGGAGAGTGAGTGCAAAGAGAAGACTGGCCTCAGGCCATCCTGAGGTGGACGGGACAGGAGAGGTGTGGGCTCCCAGGCCTTAATCCCATGGCTGTTTCGAGAGACCCGAGAGGGTGGAGAGGGCTGCTGGGACCCTGCCCAGCTGCAGGGGCCCTTGTGACTCAACGTGCTGGCTCAGCGGAGAAAATCCCCGCGCCTCCCACTCCAGCAGCCTGTGGCCAGCAACCCTTTCCCTTCACCCAGCCTGGGAGCAGGGGGCTCCTCCCATCTGCGGGACCCGGGATCCCAAGGACCCAGCTGCATTCTGGGCTGTGTCCTGCCTGCTCTGTGACCTCGGCCAGGGAGCCCCCTCACCCCTCTGAGTCTCTCTCGGCCTCTGTAAAATGAGGGGATTATCTGGCGTGCCTGGGAGGTAGCCCAGGTCAGGGCATCTACACCCTTCCCTCCTGTCCCTTCATCTTGGCGGATACGAAGGACCCTGGGCTGCTTGAAGGGTTGGAGTGGAGATGGGGCACCTGGCTTCAACCAAGGGACATGTACTGTTCCTGTCTCCCCAGCACTTCCCCCAGCCCAGGGGAAGCACACCCCCCTTTCCTTTGGGCCAGCGGGCTCGAGTGCCCCTGGGCACATTGCTTCCCCGCCCGGCCTCAGTCTGCTCATCTCTAGGGTCAGAGTTAAGGCCTTGAGGGTCCTTCTGAGTCTAAAGTTTATTCAGCTATAATTCACATACCATACAGTTTAACCACTTGAAGTGAAATTCTCTGGTTCTTAGTGAGTTCACAGATACGTGCAACCATCACTCTAATCACAATTAGAACGTTTTCAGCATCTCAGAGAAACAAACCACATGGTACTGGTTAGTTCCCCCCTCCTACCCCCCCCCCACCCTCCCTGCACAGCCCGAGACCACCACTCACCTGCTCCCTGCCTCCTAGATCTCCCGATTTGGACTTCCATATGAATAGAACCATGGAATGTGTGACCTTCTCTGTCTGGTTTCTTGGATTCAGTGTAAGGTTTTCAGGATCCGTCCATGCTGTGGCATTTCTCAGGACTTGACGCTTTTTCTTTTCTTTTTTTTTTTTTTTTTTTTTTGTGGCCGAATAATATTCGGGTATACCATATACTTTTTGGTTCCTATGAATAAAGCTGCAGGGAACATTCCCGTCCAAATTTTTGCATAGATGTAAGTTTTCTCGGGTGTACGTCAGGACTGGGATTGCAAGATGACAGGGCAACCCTGGGTTTAACTGTCGAGGAACAACCAGATTGCGTTTGGCGCTGGCTGTGCCATTTCACACGAGGTGCCGGGTCTCTGTGGGGAGAGAAAAGCAAAAAGAGAGAAGCAGCCCCTCCACCCTGTCCAGCTCCCCAGCCTCAGGGATCGGTCAGGCCTGTTGGTGCCTTGTTACATTTCCAGTCCCACCCCTGGGCCCTGCTGTGCACCAGCTCCCATGTCAGGAGTAGATTGATGTGAAGAGAGGATTCTAGAAAGTTCCGTGTTCATCCCCTTCATCCTTGCAATAGTCCACCAGGTGGGCACTCTTATTGTATCATGGCTATTTTTGGATAAAATAAGTTGGGCACAGAGAGGTGACAGAATTTGCTGGATATCAACCACGTTGTGGCCTAGCTGGGATTTGAACTCAGGAGGTCTGACTCCTGGGTCTGGGCTCATTCCCACTAGCCTGCCCTGCTTTTGCCTTATATCCCTGAATGAGTCAGGGCTGAGGTGCCATGCTGCCCTCTGGCACATAGTGGGTAAAGGGTTCTCATCTGCTCCAAGAGCCCGGGGGTGGAGGTTCAATGTGGAGGACTGTAGCCACGGGGGAGGAAGGGCTGAGGAGGGGGCCTTCTGCCAGTGGTCCCATTCCCTGCCTTGCACCCCTCCCTTTCGAGGGCACCCATGTCAATGTGTGTTGCCCAAAGCATCTGGCTGAATGACTGTGGCTGCATCCCAGACAGCATCAAAAGATGCTGGTTACCCAAACATCAGTGTTCCTTCCCTCCCTCCCTCCCTCGGCTGCCCTGCCGGCCTCCCCCCTGAGGTCTGTCATCCGCTAGAGGGCCTGGGAAGAGGGGAGGCGGCCGGGCACCACCTCACTGTGGCCGCCCCAACAGGGAGGTCCCCTCATCATCCTGCTTTACAAGCTGCACCCGGGTTCATGGGTTCATGCACCGGGAGAGGGTCTGCCTGGGGGGAGGGGGGTCTTCCGATACCTCTGGGAGGCCTTCATTTTAACAAGCTTGATTGAGGTCAACTTCACACCCCATAAAATTCACGCATGTTTGTAAACTCAGAGTTATGCAACCATCACCACAATCTAGTTTTATAACATTTTCCCTGCCACCTCCCCTAAAACCCGCTGCCCGTTTGCGGTCATTCCCATGCCTCAGCATCTTTTCATGTGCGCATTGAACTTTTTTACACCTGTTTTGGAGAACTGTCTCTTCCAATATTTTGCTCCTTTTTCCACTGGGTTATTTGTCATCTTATTACTGAGTTGTAAGAGTGCTTTATATATTCTGCATCCAAGTCGAAGGAAAGCCTCCGGTGCCTCTGTGTCCAGCCCAGGCCCCCGGCTGGTGAGACCACAGCAGGTCTCTGCCCAGACCACTGAGTCAGCTCTTTCTGGAGCCCAGGGTCTGTGCTGGTGTGGCTGGAGAGGGCCTGGAGGGAACCTCAGGGCTCTCGAGCATCTCTGGGCCCCAGCTGGCTCGGGATTATAGTCAGAGTGGAGGGCCCTGGGTCTGTACTTCTGACACCTGACTGGGAGGGTGGAGATACTCTGGCCTTTGACCCCTGGCCCTTCTGCCTTCCACTGCAGGGGGGGTGGGGGTCTCCAGAACCCTGGTCTTGTCTTCCTCAAGAGCCTCCAAGCCTGACTTATTAGACCCCTGATTTAGACCCCAGCTCTCACTAGAGGTCCTCAAAGTGGCCTTTGGGGTCCATGCCCATCTACAGAACCCCAGGCTGGGAGCCATCAGCTTCCAGAACATCAGTTCCTCTATTCTCCTCCTGCCCCACTGCCCACCCCCCCTCCCAAGCATTAGAACTGCTGCTTCAAAGATAGTAGTGTGAGCCCAGAGGCAACCAGGCTGTTTTGTTCAGCCAGTGCAGACTCAGGGACAGGGGGCTGTGTCTGTCCCCTAAGGGCTGATAAGGATTTCTCACCCAGCCCAGCCAGGGGGAGGAGGAATGCACACCCTGTCCTGGCCAGACTGGATTCCCAATGGGCTTGCATCACCCCACTGTGGGATTTGCCATCTTGACTCTTCCATTCCTAAAAGGAGCAGAATCTGGTGGGAAGGGGACCAGGACAGGGAGTGTGCACCCTATCCCTGGTGTCCTCTGGAAGTAATGGACAACCTCGGGCTGCTGGCCCGCCTCCCTGTTCCCATCCCAGACTCAGCGGGTATCACAGCACCATCCTACTCTGTGTTTCCAGACCCATAAAGTTTTAGGTTAAATACATATTAATCACTAGTAGTCACCACCCTCTTGACCCCATACCCTTCTCTGCAAGGTAAGGGGCTTAAAGACATTTACAAAGAGTAGTGCTGTGCCAAAGGCTGTCCCCACTAGGAGTCGAGTTGCCTGAGCTTGAGTCCAGCTTCGGACAGTGACTTCGGACAACTTTGGACCAAGTGACTCTAACTTCTGTTCCTTACATGGCCTTGCTTTCTTGTGAAGGCACAAAGAGGTCATGTACTTAAGGCATGCTTGACGTAATGCCAGGTCCACGAATGCTCAGCGAGTAAGTGAGCCCCCCACCAGACTCAGCAAAGCCCTGCTCCTGAGCCTTCCTCCTGGCTTCCTTTGTGTACTGTCTGCCACCTTCCCTCACCCCCGTAGATATGAGGTGGTGGCCACAGCAAGGGGCTTGCTTCTTGCTCCATGTCCTGGGCTGGGGGAGAATTGCCTCCCACAATTGACTGGAAGAGTCCTAAGTAGAATTGCCACAGAAAATCCAAGACACCCAGTTATTCAGATGAGCAAGGAGTAAATTTTTTTTTGTATAAGTATATCCCAAACATGCCATGGGATATACTTATGCTAAAAATGTTGTTCTGAAATTCAAATTTAACTGGGCACCCTGTCTTTTCATTTGTTAACTGTAGTCCTTATTGCATCCCCCCCCCCAAGCCTTATGTCAGCCCCAGGCTGACTGATTTAGGTCTGGGCCACTGTGTGCAGGACTGGGATTGGTTTAAGCCAGTCAGAGTTCCCCTTGGGGTTGGGCTCCACCTCTTCCAACCACCGGGCTGAAGGCGCTGCCTGGGAAATCCCCCTAGTTCCCCACAACGGAGAAGGTGCCGGTTACTGTGTGTCCTTCCCTCACCCCGCCCAGAGAGACATTGGCTAGAATCGAAAAATCCACACATGCAGGCAGTGTTTGAATCCCCATCCCTCCCTGTTCTCTCTAGTTAAATAGGAGTCTTGTCCCTTTCACAGGTGGGGGACAGAGGCAGGGACCCCAGGAAGGGAGCTGGCCAGCTAGGTGGGTACAGGGGTGTCCCATCCGACAGTGAGCAACCCCTGAACCACTCAGTACTGAGCAGCGCCCATTGGCATCTTCGAATCTGTTCATGTCTGAGATTTTTCCAGGCCAGAAATGGTGCTGTCCGTGGCCCTCAGCTGTGCTGTGTGAACACCCCCCACTGTGGTCTAGGAATGGGGAGGACACTGCTAGTCATCATTGTGCCTTATCGGGGGCCCAAGACTGGCTGGCAGCCATGCCGGGAGCTTTAGGGAGGTGAAATCCCCTCTGGGAGTGTTATTCCTGCTCACCGTGGTGGCCCAGACGAGGGGAAGGACGGGCGAGGGTCACAAGGCAGACTTAGCCACAGGCTGCGGCTCAAACCTGGGGCCCCTGGCTTCTAATCCAGGCGGAATTCTTTCTACTCAACACCTCAACACCAGCTGGACTAGGGTTTCAAGGTCTCTTCCCGGGGAACACGTGGGGGTGCTCCAGATTGTAACCCTACATTTCATGCCTGCTTCATGGAAGGTCACAGGAATGGGCCAGAACGCCCCACCTTTTCTTTTGGAAAAAAGTTATAGTTTTTATAGTTTTTTCTTTATAGTTATTTATTTTTCCCGGGAAGCTGTGAGGGCAGGTAGAAGTAGCCCCCTGGACTAGGAGTTCAGCGGGGAGTGGTAGAACATTTCCATCTCAAATGAATAACAAATGTATATGTATATATGTGTATACACACACACACACACGCACACACGTATGTATGTATATATTTAAGGGGCCCTATTCTGAAAGGTATTAGGTAAGTGATGGTGGGAATGATACACAGGGATACAGTAGACCTGAAGGGGCTGGGGAGCCAGGGATGAATTTTGGCAAATGTGGTCTTGCTGGAAGCAGCTGAAAGCAAAAACCCATAGTCTCCTCTACCTTGGGCTTCCCACGGAGGCTGCAGCCAAACCCTGCTGACGGGGTTGGAAAGAGTGACTCCCAGCTGGCCCGCCTTGGAGGTCAGGGTGACCGTGCGCTGGGCCCCGTGCCCGCCACTCAGCCACACCCACCCAGCTTGGCCGGCGGCTCCTGTGGCCCTCATGTGGAGCTGGGGCCTGGGGACCCTCATCCCTGGGCCCCCCAGAGCAGATTCCCTCTGCCAACCTCTGGGGAAGCCCACAGGGTCTGCATCAGCTCCCTTGGCATCCCCGATGCTTGCATGGGGCTTGGCCCAACCCCAGTGTGGGGTGTTCTCTTGTCTCCTTGGCAGGACTCCAGGGGTGAGGGCGTGGGAGCTGTCCCCCATTTTACAGATAACCCCTAACCAACTGGTGTGTCTAAAGTAAGTGTAGAGTTGGGACTGCCGAGGTCTGGGGCCCAGCTCTGCCACCTCCTCACCAAGTCTCTCTGAGGCCTTGTGGGGATTAAACCACAAAATGGAGGGGCGCCTGGGTGGCTCAGCCAGTTAGCGTCTGCCTTCGGCTCAGGTCATGATCCCAGGGTCGGGGGATCCCACCTCGGGCTCCCTGCTCAGGGGGGTGTCTGCTTCTCCCTCTGCCCCTCCCCCCAGCTTGTGTTGACGCTCTCTCTCTCACAAAAATAAATAAATAAAATATTAAAAAGAAATAAACCACAAAATGGGAAGGGACTTCGAACAGGGCTTGGCATCCAGTAAATGCCATATAAGTGTGTATTTTGGGGTTTGCTGCTGTTTGGCCTCTGGACCCTCAATCGTGGGTCTTCCTTCATGCTTCATTCACACACATTTTGGGAGTCTCTCCAGACATCAGGCATTTGCCTTTGGGTATGTGCAGAGAGCCAGGTACTACCCTCAGGGGACAGGAGGTGACAGGATGGTGTTTCTATGCACCCTCCGCTCCACCTTGGCTCTGGCCTGTGCTGAGCCTAGGTGATGGACTGTGGCATCTAGAAGATGGAGAAACAGGACGGAGACCCTTTGGATCAAGGGCTGTCTTAAAGGAGGGTCAGCGCTGGCCGGGGGGAGGGGTCAGCCCTCTTTGTGCTTCACTCTGAGGGTTGAGATACCTCCTCTAGGGAATGGGTCCCCAGGTGAAGACCAGGAGGAAGGAGGGGGCTCTCTGGGGCCCCACCTGCAGGTTTGGTGTTAGCCGAGAGGTGGCTCTTTGGGATGCATGGAGACCTGCTGTGCCATCCTCCATATGCCATACAATGTGCTGTCCTTCCATCGTGGGAGTATCTTCTTAATAACAGACATAACCTTGTCAGGAACCTGCCAAGGGGTGCAGAGGTATGGACTGCTGAACGGGATCCCCTTTCAGAGATGCTGACACTGGGTACATGAGGCCTAATCTATCTGGGGAGGGCCCTGGAGAGGGGTCAGGGAAAGTTTCAGGAGGGAAATGTCCACAAAGGCAGAGAAGGTGTTCTAGGGGGAGACTACAGCCTGTGCCAAGGTCCTGGGGTATGAAAGAGCCACAATGTCAGTCCAACTGTATGGCTCAAAGCCACTCACACTGTTGGTGCTTTACGGATGGTTTAAGTGGGAAGTAAACTGAGAGACGGGCGAGCTGCCCTTCTGGGGTGCTGGGTGCCGTGTATCTCCCTGATCCCGGTTCAAGTCATTCACAAAATCGCTGGTTTCTGTGGAAAATGTCTCCATGCCTTTCTTTCTCTCTGAGGAACGTTGTTGTCTGAGGTCTAAAGAAGAAAAGACTAAGTCTCTTAGCACTTCCTGAGTTTGGAGCTCAACCAGAGAGGCAGCTCCTCCCCCTAGGCCTGGGGGCAAAGGTTACGTCCCCTACAGGCTGGGCCTGCGAGCTGAACGGTCCCTGTGCCAGACCCTGCTGTTTCGCCCCCTGTGCCTGTGGATGAAAACACTGTAGCAAGTCCTCCGTGAGGGCCCGCGGGCAGGGCCACTGGGAGCTGCTCCCTGGCCTGAGCTGGGGCCTGAAGCTGAGGTTTCTTGGCTTCCAGCTGATCCCTCCTGCCCCTGCTGCTTCTTCCCCACGACAGCCCAGGGGACCAACGGCTGGTCTTGAGCCTTTTCTCATATGTGGCTTTGATGTGAGCCCCTTGGGCCTCTCTGAGCCTTGGGTTCCTCATCTGAAAGATAAGGGAGGTGCCACCTGCCACCCGAGTGTGTTACCAGAGCCGGGTTTGCCTGGAGCCCGCACAGCTGGATGTGGGGCCCAGGCAGCTGACGGGGGAGTCCCTGCTTCATGCTCCGTATGCAGCCTCTGCAGAAGGAATGGCCTGGAAAGTGGGGTCACAGCATAGAGCCAGGCCTGGCGCCAGGCACAGGGCGCTCAGAAACGAACAGCACGGGCATGGCCTTGTGGGGTGCAAGGGTGCCGAGGGCACATCCTTCAGATGTGGTACTTTCTTGCCTCTGAGGTGTATTTTTTTTCCCCTCAGATGTGAGTAATTTCCAAAATCTGGACGCCTTCCAAATAGCATGCCTGTTTAAGAGGCATTGACATAACGTGTTTATTGGCGCCCGCTGATGGCGGGTCGCTTGTGGGGCCCTGGGGATGCAACAGGAAGGAGAGCGATGAAGCCCCCCCCCCTCCCCGGGGACAAGAGAAAGGAACACATTAACAAGACAATGTCAGGGAGCCAGGAGTTCCAGAAGGAAAAAAGTCATGCAGAGGGATGGAGTCACCGGGAAGGGGTCTTGGGGAGACCTGCGCTGGAGAGTTTGGGAGGGAAGGTAACTCTGGAAACGAGGCCCAAAGGGGAGAGCTGAGGCAGGGTTCCAAGGGGTTCATCTTACCGAAGAGCAGAGGGAATGGGAGCAGCAGGGGAGTTGGAAAGGGGAGGGAAGAAATGTCTGAGAAGGAGCTGGTCTTGGGACAAAGTGGCAACTGGCTTCCTTGGCTGAGGGAACTGCCTGGGCCTAGACCCTGAGCTATGAAATAGTCTGTGATATTGGCCTGATCAGGTGGCTTAAAGCCAGTGAAGGTATCACTTTATAAGGGAGTATGGTTGGGGTCTGCTGGGAGATGTGTGTTCCCCACCCATGTACCAGCAGATGTGTGTTCCCCACCCATGTACGGCCCCAGCTCAAGCCATGGCAAGATCTGCTGGGAAAGCCTTCCAGGCAGAGGGAATGGCATGTACAAAGGTCCTGAGGCAGGAGGAGGTTTGACGCATTCAAGAGCTGAAAGGTTAGGGAGGCTGTTGTGGAATGAGAGGAGGGAGCAGGTGAAATTCAGAGAGGTTGCCGGGGGCCACCTCATGTTTGACCTGCGTGCCTCAGGGATGAGTTGGGATTTGAACCACTGGGCATATGTTTTTTGTCTCCCTAGCTGCATTTATCAGATGAGCTGTGGCTTAGAATGGAGGAAAGCAGTTAACTGACGCCTGTGTGCTGCATGACTTGAAAAGAGGCTCTCTGGGGGCCCAGGGAACTGAGTCCCCCTCACCTTGGGGAGTTCCGGGGTGCTTTTCTGCGAGGTGAGGCTCCAAGGGTGAGGAGTGGCGGGGTGGGGTGGGGGGAGCTGGGAACTCCTGGCTGTGTCCGGGAACTGCTGCTACTCTAGGATTCCCTGAGGGCAGGAGGAAGGGAGGGGCATGGGGAGGTGGCCAGAGGAGGTCCACCAGGGTTACACTTTGTCTGAGGCCAGGGGCAGAGTGAGTTATAGACAAGCTTTGCGTGCTCATACAGCACCTAGATTTCTCTATTTTTGGAATTGCAATGTTTAGAAATCAGGATTAAAAAATAATCTAGGTTTCTGACTTGCTGGAACAATAGAAAACTCTGGCAGCCAGGGACCCACATTCCCACATACCAAGCATCAGTTGGAGCTGAGTGAGGGCTCAGCACGTAGGGAGGCCCTGTGAGCCCCCTTGTTCTGGGCCCCCACCACCCCCAGTCTCACCCTGGCCGGGTCCCTGAGGGCATGTGAATCTATGGTTCCAGCTGGGGACACTGAGAGGCCACATTGGGTTGGGGGGGCATTGAGGCTGGGGTAGGGCTGGGAGGGGACAAGACATGCCAGGAGCCCAGGGTGTCATGGTCACACCTGTGGGTGTTAGCAAGCCTTGGCTGCAGGCGGTGGGTGTGGGATGGAAGGATGGCACATGTCAGCCTCTGGCCCAGACCAGTCTTTCTGGATTTCTCATGATGACGGTCTGTGAGTTTGTCTCCTTCTATCAGTTGTCTCCATCCCCGTCCCACCACGCCCTTCCAGCTGACCTTTCATCCCGCAAGGAACCTCTTCACGTTTGGATCAGACTCTCCATAAACTGCCCATACTGGCCAGGAGGTTGTCATCAGCAGTAATTGAAGGCTTTCTACCCAACCCGGGGCTCCCTTGGCACGGGGCCTTCGTTCAGGATGCGGGGGTGGCAGGAAGGTCTCTGCACCGTCCCCATGGCCTCTCCTTGCATTTGCCTCATGCCTGCGTGCACCCTGCTTCCTTAGTCATGAACCACTGACTGAGGTTCTCAGTGACCCAGCACCCCATGCTGACAGTGCCCTTGAGACCAGAGGGCCTCAGAGTTTTTCAGAAGGAGACTGTAGAGCCCAAGATGGAATTTCCAGACGAGCATCGGCCCCTGCACCACTGAGGAGGGGACACAGGAGGGAGTGGGGCAGTGTGGCTTCCCCAGTGTATATGGGTCTCACCCTGAGCGCAGACAGTCTTGTCCCCACCGGCCTCAGGGCTGGAGACGTCCCTTCTAGATGCTTCTAGCTGTTCATCTCTTCCTTGCACACCACCCTCTCATTCTTGTGTGGTGTGGCCTTCTCTTCTTTGTGAGGAAGAAATGCTTCAAGAGGAAGGAGAGTCCTGGATGGCCGTGGAGCATTGTGAGTGCTGGCCCAATCTCAAAGTACCTGGGTGGTCTTGGCTACCCCCATTGTACAGAGGGCGAAGTAAAGGCTTGAGAGCACATGATGAGTGATGGACATTATTTCTGAGCTTGGCAGCCAGGAGTCCCACCCTTCCCTTTGAAGCCCCTGCTGCCACCCACCCTCTGGCTCCTCTGTGACATGTGATGTGGAGAAGGCCTATCACTGTGCTGGGCCAGGCTGGGGACCCTCTTTCTGCTCCCCCCACCCCAGCTTGCCAAATCGGACCCTTTCTGGTAGGAGCTGTGGTCTTTGGCTTGGTCTGGGAACTGGGGGTTGGGGCCTGGCCTCACCTTTCCAGCTATGGCTCAGCGTGGGCAGGTTCTCAAGGGGGAACAGAGAGATGTTTTCTCTTTTCCTCCCAACACATGCTTCAGCAATGAACAAGCTTTAAAACTTAAAATCATCGTCATAACATTGACTGAGGGCCTTGAACCTGATGCTTTAGCTGCACCTTTGAATCATAGCTCTTTAGTCGAATGCCTCTGTGACCTTGGGCAAGTTTCTCAAGGTTTCTGTGCTTTGGTTTCTCATTGGGCAGCTGGAGGCATTGACGGTGCCCCACACTGAAGGATGTGGTATGCATAGAGTCCTCAGGGCTGTGCCTGGCACTGAGTGTGTTCAGTGCATGGCTGGGGCCACCTTGCTCGACCTTCACCATGACACTGTGACATTCATGCCAATCGTGGGACCCGTGAAGTTCAGAGCAAGAAGTGACTTCCTCCAAGATCAAGGCATCATTTAAAAATCTCCTGAAGTCATAATGCCATTGAGGAGATGAGGTGGGGTGGACAGTCACAGCCGTCCCCATCCCCCAGGCACACTGAGGGACCACGTCCCTTTTCCCTGCAGTGACATTCCCCTCCCCAACCCTCCCCAAGCCTCCCCTTGCCTAGGAGCCAGGTCCTTGCCTGTCCCCAGACTCTGGGATCACCTGGGGAAACTGTGCTCTGGATCCAACCTCTTCTTGGGAGTCTCCCCTTCCCCACACCCTCCCCCATTAGGAGCCATCTCCACCCCCATCCCAGTTTCCAGAAAGTTCTCTCTCTCTCCAAGAGTTCCAAACAGTCCTGGACCCCTTCCGGCCCTGCCCTGCAGATGGCCTGACAAACGTGTGACCTGGCGTGGCCGGATTCCACAACGGTGCTTAAGCGTTATTTATTTCCTTTGGTGCGCGTGTATACACACACAGCCGTCTGGAAGAATTCCTGGGCTGCGGCCGGACGGTGAGTCAGTGCCCCCGGCTCGCGCCTGCGCGCGGCTGTCTGGGCGGACATGGATCCACCCATGCATATCAGCATTTTTTTTTTTTTTAAATATTTACTTATGTGACAGAGAGACAGCCAGCGAGAGAGGGAACACAGCAAGCGAGTGAGAGAGGAAGAAGCAGGCTCCCAGCAGAGGAGCCCGATGTGGGACTCGATCCCGGAACGCCGGGATCACGCCCTGAGCCGAAGGCAGACGCTTTAACGACTGCGCCACCCAGGCGCCCCTCGCATATCAGCATTTTTAATTTAACATCTCTACTATGGAAAATTTCGAAGATGCACAGAGGTCGGGAAGACCAGACAGTGTCCTCCCTGGCAAAGTTTAGCAGCTCTGTCACCTCCTTGTGGGCTTCCTCTGCTGCTCTTTCCTCCATTTGGCTAGAGTGTTTGAAAGCAAATTGCAGACATTGTACCATGCGTGTCATTTTTTTTTTTAAATTTAATTTTGAAATAATTACAGAGTCACAGGAAATTGCAAAGATAATATAGCATGGTCCTGTGTACCGCCCTTCACCCGGTTTCCCCCAATGGTTACACCTCCCGTGAATGTGCTACAATATCAGAACCCTGATTCGACATTGGTAAGGGGTGTGTGTGTGTGTGTGTGTGGCTGGATGGCATTTTGTCACGTGTGTAGATTCACTGAGCACCACCACCGTGGTGAAGAACAGAACTGCTCTCTCGCTGTAAAGATCTTATGTGGTCACACCTGCCGCCCTGTCCCCCTATCCCGAGCCCCTGGAAGCTGAGTGTGGACTCATCTCTGTAATCTCGTCATGGGCGAATGTTATATAAATGGAATCCTCTAGCACGTTCCCCTGGAGACTGGCTTTTTTGCACGCAGCATCATGCCCCTGGGAGCCAACTGAGTTGCCTCGAGTATCAGCAGTTCCTTGCTCTTTACGGCTGGGTGGTCATCCCCCAAAGGGATGTACCCCAGTCTGCTTCACTGGTCATCTACTGGGGGGCATCCGGGCTGCCTCTAGTTCTTCGCTATCATGAATGAAGCTGTTATGGACTTTTGTGTGGGTGCAAGTTTTCATTTCTCTGGGGTCAGTGCCCACTCAGGAATGGGACTGCATAAATACCTACATTTATGCTCCGTGCTTAAGAAATGGACAAGATCTTTTCTGGAGTGCCCATACGGGCTTGTGGTTCAAAAGGGAAGCATCTATTAGCAGGAGCTTAGAGGGGCCGGCCCAGAAATTCTGCGCAACCTGCCCTCGCCTCACGTCTGTCGAACGCCTACTATGCCCCAGGCTCTGTGCAAGGTTCCTTTCCCACAGGGGATGTTCAGTTTCCGTTTTCCAGAAGAGATCTGAAACTCAGAGACAATTTGTCTTAGGCCACAGCTCACAAGCGGGAGCATCGGGATTCAAATCCAGCCCCATCTGGCTCCCAAGCCTGTGGGGTTGATACCCTCCCTTTTGTCAGGTGGCAGAAATTGGTGCTGAATGTTTGGGGGGAGCTGCAAACAGACCAGAGGAATCGGGGAGGAAGGGCTGGGGTGGGGAGCACAGCCCCTGGTGAGAGGAGAGGAGACAGGGCCTGCCCAAGGTCTGGCTTCTCTCCCCTTGCCAGGCTGAGTTGGGCGGTACACCCTTCTTCTCTCCATCACCGATGGAAGGAGCCGGTGCTTTGTTGTTAGCTGGGTCACCTCGGCCCCAGTGGGTGACCTTGCCTTCCCTGACACCTCGATTCCTGCATGGGGGGAGGGGACTCCCCACTCAGCCCCATCTGGACCCTGGAACCTCTGCTCCTCCCCGATCAGCCTGAGAAGCTGTGGGTGACGCACTGAAAACCTGTTCTTGGCTCTCTCCCCTTCCCTACAGCAAGCTCTGAGCCTCTGCCCTCTTGGCTGTGCTTTGGTGTCATGAAGATGCCACTGGTGGTGAGAATGGCAATGCCTCCTCTTGCCTGGGTGCTGTGGCTGGTGCTTGATGGTGTGAGTTCACATGGTGGACATGGCCATCCTGCAGGCGGGCTTTATTACCACCACTCCAGAGATATGCATTCCCAGGCTCCCCCAGTTCACTAGTGGTCCTGGGGGGGAGCGCTGGAGGGACCCTCGAGATGTCGTCTCTGCCTGGCCTGAGGTCTTCCAGGCCTGCTCTTCTCTCCAGCCAGCCCCCTCTCACCTTACTTCCAGGCCGTGTGAGCCTGGGTAGGTGACTTGGGCACTCTGAGCCATCTTGTCCCCTCCGTGCGGGGCATGAGTCTTCCTGGGCAGGCCTGCCCATCAACAGATTCCCAACCTGAAAACTACTTAGTGGTCAGAAGGCAGACAAGGGGCCTGGCAGGTGAGGCCTCTGCCCTGGAGTCCCACCCCTGGCCTCAGCCCCAGTACCTGGTGTGACCCTGGGCAAGTCCCTTCAGCTCAGGGCCCCTGTGTCATGTAGCAAAGGTGGTCCTTAGAACAGGATTCGCTGAGTTGACTCCTATGACATCTCTTTGTGTAATGATACCCTGATACCCTGCATACATATGAAGCTTTTCTGTTCCATCGAGCCACACGTTGGGAGCTCTGTGTTTTTCTTTCTGACCCTGCGTCTCTTTTGTGGTTCTGCTTTTGTTTTTTAACACTGAGTTGGGCAAGTATATTTCTGATCAGCTTTCAGGGCCTGTGTGGCTGTGGGAGTGGGGACCAGAATGCCCTCCTCTGTGTGCTTGGCTGGTTCAGCGGCATTTTCTAAGCACTGCTGTGTGCCAGGCTTAGCACTGGGAATGGGAAGAGGAGCCTGGTGTGTTCTTCACCCTCGAGGGACCCACAGGTCACGGGGGTGTCCGGAGTGACTGGACCATCACTCTACAGGTAGTCTGAGTGGCCCTGGAGGGGTGCCATGGTCGGTGGGGAGCTGGTCCTAGCCTGGTTAGAGAGGAGGGCCCCTCGGGGGGTCTTCCGTGAGACATAGAAGCCCAAGAGGAGTCAAAAAAGACTGAGTCTGAGTTGGACAGACAAAGAAGTGGAGAAAGGTGTTACGGGCAGAAGCAGCAGCAACACCAAGACCTGGGACGGTGCGGGCACAGTTACACGCCCCTACCCCATGTCCATCTGTCTCCGAGGTGTGAGTTGCCCAAATCACTCCCCACAGTGGGCTGCCTGCTGGGTGCTGAGGCTTACCTAAGACTGGGCTGTTTCCATCACACCTGGTTTGTACCTTGGGCCTGCAAATTCTCCTCCACTGTCCTTAAAGATTTACAGTGTCATCCATGCATCCATCGGTCTGTTTGTCCATCTATCCATCATTCATCAGCCAGCCAGCCATTCATCCATTTATTCATTCACCCACCCATCCATTCATCTGTCTGTTCATCCATCCATCCATCCATCCATCCATCCATCCATCCATCCATCCATCCAACGATCCCTGTTCCTCCGTCCTTAATCCTTTTATCCATTCATCCATCTATGCCTCCATCTGTCTGTCCATCATCCATCCATTCATGTCTTCACCCATGTATCTACCCCTCTGTCCATCCATCCAACCATCATTTATCCATTACCCATCCATTCATCCATCCATTCATCTGTCCTGTCTGTTCACCTGACCAGCCAGCCATACATCAGTCCAGCCAGGCAGTCAGCCATCCAGAAGGTATTTATTGAGTGCTGATGATGTGCCAGGCCCTGCTGAGCACAGCCTTCCCTGGAGAGGCACAGGGCAGGTGATGAGCAGACGTGGGCTGAGGTTAGCCTTACTCTGCTGGGGCCGTGCCCAAGACGGGCACAGACTTGTCCCTGGAGTCCCTCCCTCTCCTGGGCTGCCTGATCTTGTTAGGAGGGAGGCGGCCCTTGACTTTTTGCTTGGGAAACTGTCCCTGACAATCTGTTCTTGGGAGCGTCACCTCCCCAGACAGAGGGCGAGGAAGTCAACCCAGACCACAGATGGCTGTGTGCTCCCCAGGACATGGGCTTCCCATCCGCCTCTGCCAAGAACGCCACCCTTCACTGCCTTCTAGGGATGTGAACCCTGGTTACACTTGAACCCTGAACACACTGTGAATGATGTGTTCAGCTCTATCTCCCTGTCCCAGGCCTTTGGGTTTCCAGACAAAACTCCAAATGTTCATGCTGCCCATTGAGCATTTTATAGCCCATCCCACCTGGTCCCAGAGCCTGACAATGACCTTTTTAGTTACATAACTTAAAGCAAGTTCCCACTGGTGGTGCTTGGGAAAACCAAAGCCCTAACCTCACTGTGGACTGTGTAGTAAGGGAATGGGGTGCGTCTAACACAGAGCTCTCAGCAGAATGTGGAGAATCAAGGGCTGGGGGACACTCCTGCAATGCCAAGAGGTGGCCCTGGGTGGTGAGGAGGGGTGAGATGGGGGAGATGTTGAGAAGGGGCACTGGGGACCCAGGGACAGTGGTGGATGAAGGAGGGGGTGTCTTTTCTGGGAGCTAGGGAAGCCAAGCCTCCTCGAAGTCCCTCCCCCAAACACCATAAGAGGAGGTCACAAGATCACTAGGGTGACAAGGGTATATAATGTAGGGGGCAGGAAAGAGTTTAGATCTGAAGGATGAAGATGAGCTGGGTGCGTGTCAAGGGAGAGTGGGGGCATCTGTGGCAGATGGCACAGCAGGTACTAAGGCCCTGTGGCAGCAGAAACAGGAATAAGAAGGGGCCAAAGATGGCCCACATGGCTGGACAGGGAGGCAAGGGGTAAGATGAAGTTGGAGGGTGCAGGAGCCAGGCCACAGGGACACTGGGGAGCCACCAAAGTGCTTTTGGTGGTGACATCATCCAATATGTCTGCACTGGTCACCCAGCTGCATGTGACATTCTTAGATCGTCAGTCCAGGAGCTGAAGCACCTGCTCAGGTGAGAGGTGGTGAACTCCTGTGACTTTCATAACCAGAAACAATATTAAACGGCACACACCATACGTGTTAGTTTCCTCCGGCTGCCATGACAAATTGACAGAAACAGTGTGGCTTAAAAAATGGAAATTGATTCTTGCAGAGCTCTGCCGGCTGTAAGTCTGAAATCAAGGTGTTGGCAGGCCTGTGCTCCCTTGGAAGACTCAGGAAGAAGCCTTCCTTGCCTCTTCTAGCTTCTAGGGGTTGCAACAATCCTTAGCATTCCTAGGTTTGTAGCTGCATCCCTCCACACTCTGCCTCTGTTAACATGAGGCTTCTTCTCTTTGTGTCTCCTCTTAGAAGGATCCCAGTTATGGGATCATGGCCCACCCTCATCCAGGATGATCCCACCCTGACTTGAGTCTATCAGTAAAGACCCTATTTCCAAATAAGGTACCTGGAGTCAGGACTTCAACATTATCTTTCTGGGGGACATAATTCTAGCCACAACAGCACGGGATCCTCATTTTGTTTAGAAAACACACACATGGTTATGTTGTGTCTCTTCATCTGGACGCTCATTACGTGGGATATTGTGCTCCGAGAATTCAGAAAGCTATGCATTTCTGCACCATGTTCTCTTCTGCACATGTGTTATACTCCCATTAACTTATTATCATATATGCACGTGCTGAAAACAGACTGGCAGCTGCTCTACCATGACATTAATAGAGGCTTCCCCTGGGTGGTGGGTTTATGGATCAATTTCATTTTCTCCCCATATGTTCCAACTTTTCTGCCATAGGCATGCATTACTTTTATCAAATAATAAACCGATGCATATCATAAAAGATGAGCTGGGATGTTATGTCCCCTCACTCACCAAGCCTTCCCCGTCCCCAAAGCTATTGTAACAGGAGGTGGATGTCTGGATGGGAATTTGACCTGTCCTAAGAATGTGTTCCAAATAAATATTTTTAGCCCCATTACCCACCCCCTTCAAATGCTAATGATCCAAGCAGACTTTCTCTGGAGTGTGGGGCTTGGCAATTACCTCACCTGTGCCCTCTTTCGGAGTACGGAGAACGAGGGTAATAATAGAACTGACCTCATGGGTGGCTGGAGGCTTAACTGGGATAATGCACGTGAAACCCTTTGCATGGGGCCCTGGCCCAGGGACGAGCTGCCACGAATGCCCTCCTGATTAGAAAGTGCCCAGGGTACGTGGCAGGCAGCTCGGTGTTCTTGTTTAACGGTTCACCGCATCGGGTAAAGTCCAGTAAATGACACCTTGCCCCATTGCACAGCATCCCTGGCGGACGCACAGGGTGGCCAAGGCTTCCCTTGCCCGGCATGTTTTCCCGTTTGGCTCCCCCTTTAACACATCTTAGTGCTGGCCTCCGCTGTCTTGCTCACCTGTCGTGGCTGTGTGCTATCTCGACGTGTGCGTTTAAGGCCATGTGCTGCCCTGACAGTTAAGCCATCACAGGAAAATTTAGAGGAAGCAGGTGGGGTGAGCTGCTGAGCTGCTGAGATGCAGAGATGGTGAGATGGTGGCGGGACTAGGGGAGCCAGTCAGAGCGGGGAGGCGGTCTTTTGCCCTCCAGGCCCCACCCCTGGCCTGGCCCCGCCCCAGACCACGCCCTCGAAGGCGGTACTTCCCCAGCTCTCCGTTCCCACCCAGGGCTTGGCTCCCCAGGGTTTTGGGGTTGGGACTGCGCTCTGTTTGGAACTTGGTCTCCTTTGGCAGTATCTCTCCGAATTACAAATACAGAAACCCTCTGTCCCAGCTGGGCTGCAGCCCAGCAGCAGTGCTACAGATAATCGGAGACTTGTGGGACGTTATTTATGTACAAGGTTATCCTTTGCAACATTGTTTCTAAAAGCGAAGGGGTGAAAACAGCCCAAACCCCCATCAGTGGGGAGCTGATTAAAGAAACTGGCACAGTCCATATAATGGAATACTGTACTATGCAGCCGTAAAGAACAGGGAGGAACCATCTCTATGCTTTATTAGGTGAGTAAAGCAAGGTTCAAACAGCATATAGTATATATACCTCTTTGCATAAAAAGAGCAAGATAGGTCTACATTTGTATTAGCTTCTCTTTACATTAAGAAACTGCAGCTACCCACTGAATGGCTAAGTGTTGCCTGTGGAGGTGGGGGCGAAACATAGTAGATGGGGGACTTGGGGAGGAGAGGGGATCAAGATTTGTTCGTTGCCCTTTTTCTTTTTTTTTCTTTCGGACCTAGGTGGAGTTACTACTTCTCAAAATTCCAGAGTAAGTAAAAACGTAGCCTCTTTAAAACAAAGCATATTGTAAACAGCAGCTTTGGCTTGAGTGCTACACTGAGTCTCACTTCAGCCTCTCATAGCGGTGTGACCTTGGGGAAGTTACTCAACGTCTCTGTTTCATTTCCTCTATCGATGAAACAGGGGTAATAATAGCTCCAACTTTGGGCTGTTGGGAGGACTACATGAGATCAGTTGTGCCCAGTGCCTGGCAGGAAGTAGGTGAGCAACAAGAGTGAGTTGGTGGTGTCAGTGGGCTTCCAGAAAGTGCGCTAGTGTGGACTAGGACCCAGGTGGCAGCATGTGAACCCCAGAGCCACTGGGAGCCCCTCTTCTGTCAGTCTGGCATCTGTCTTCCCTCTGTCGCAGGGGCCCTGGCCTGATGGAAGCTGCGCATTAAGCACAATGGAGTCTCTCCCCATCCCCCCACCCCGACGCAGTCGCAGTCGGGGGCTTAGGGCAGCCAGCAAGGGGAGCTCTGGTAGACGTGAGTCCTGAGAATGCATCAGCGGGGAGCTGGGGGGAGGGGGTTGCCTTAAAATGCATCAGTTAGATCCCTGGCCCTGTGCATGAGGACTCCGAATGGTGAGTCCCCCCTTGGAGCCAGCTTGGGCCTCCGGCACTGCCTGAACCTTTGGCTCCACTTCCTGGAAACCCTAAGTGTGAGGAGCCCAGAGTGTAGTCCACAGTATCGCATCTCACGACTGCCCCCAGCCCTAATGCTGCACGGATGACACCAGCAGAGAGGGACACCACCTCCCCAAAACAAACAGCATGCCGGACTCTAGCACTCAGTTCAGAGGCTGTCTTACTTCCTGCCTAGGGAGAGCTTTTTCTAGAAGGTTCTACTCACCATGGCTTTAGGGGCTGGTTTTACTGAATAAACAGCCCCTGTGCCTCACTATGTTCACCTGTGAAATGCGGATGATAACCTTCCTGCCTCCTCCTGGTGAGGACCAGATGAGGTTGGCAGTTGCTTTGGAGGGGAGAGGGACCAGGGGATCTCATTTGTGTGTCTGCCTTTACTCCGTGGAGACATTCCTGAAATACGAGTCAACATGACTTCTGTCACATGACTGCTCTTTCAATAATGTGGATGTGGGTGGGTGTGTTAAGACACAGCTCCAGACTCAGGTGTGTTGGAATTGAAATTTTCCTTAAATTCATTTAATTTCTGTTTAAGCCTAAATCCTGTCAGGCTGATGGAGAAGCTTAGCTTTGCCTTTTCAAGGGCTATCCTGCCTTGCAGGGTCGACACTGTGGTCTGCTGGCCCTGACAGAAACAGGAGATGGAGGGGGGAGGGTATCGGGGCCTCTTGAGGTTCTGGAAATTGGGGCTGCTTGGGACAGGACCCTGTGTTCAGGGTCCTCCTTTTTCCCTCTTGAAGTCTCTCTGACACGCAAGAATCAGAATGTGTTCCCTTCCACCATTCTTTCCCTACTCAGAGTAATGTTTACCCTCTTGGCTTCGAATGTGTTCTTGGCGCAAGTACGGTGCCCTGGCCTCACTTCCCTGAAGCCCCTGAGGGCAAGGACAGGGGTTAGCAAACCTTCTGTAAAGTGCCAGACAGTAAATTTCTCCAGCTTTGCTGGCTGTATGGTCTCTGTAGCAACGACTCCACTCTGCCACTGTAGGTCAAAAGCAGCCGTGGACAGTATGTACACAAAAATGGATGTGACTGTGTTTCAATAAAACTTTATTAACATCAATATAACAGAGAAGTGAGAAATATGTGATATGATAAAAGGGTTAGCCATTGCTAGTAGTAATCATGTTGCAATCTAGAAATGTGTTAAACCAGCACCCGTGCACCTTAAATTTACACAATATTACATGTCACTTCTATCTCCCCAAAATGTTTTTAATCTAAAAGTAATATTTTAAAACTTTATTTTTTTGAAAATAGTACAGCCAAAGAAATAATCAATAATAGACTGGAAAGGCAACCTACAGAGCAGGAGAAATGTCTGCAAGCCTCATATCTGATAAGGGCTGATATCCAAAATCCATAAGGGATCGCCACAGCTCAGTAGCAAAGCAACGAACAACCTGATGAAAACATGGGCAGAGGGCTTGACTAGACATTTCTCCAAAGAAGACACAGCTGGCCAACAGACACATGAAAAAATGTTCAGCATCACTCATCAGCAGGGAAATGCAAATCCAAACCACTGTGAGGTATCCCCTCTCACCCATGAGGATGGCAACTCTAAAAAACCAAACAACAAATGTTGGCGAGGATGTGGAGAAATTATAACCTTGTGCACTGTGGGTGGGGGTGGTACAGTGGGACAGCTGCTGTAGAAATGGTCTGGAGTCTCCTCAAAAAATTAAAAATCGGACTGCTAGCTGATCCAATATGCCACTTCTGGGTCTACAGCCAAGGGATTGAGGCCAGGATCTCAAAGAACTGTCTGCACTCTGCTGTTCATGGCCGCACTCTTCCCGATCGCCAAGATGTGGAAACTCCCCAAGTGACTGATGGACCGATAAAGAAAATGTGGTGTAGACATACAAGGGAGTGCTATTCCGCCTTACAAAGAGAGGGCAATCCTGCCATATGTGCAAATGACGTGAATGCACTTGGGGGACAGCGTGTGAAGTAACATCAAGCCAGACATAGAAAGACAAACACTATGCGATTCTACTTACATGAGGCATCAAAAGTAGTCAGACTCAGAGAAGCAGAGAATAGGGTGATGGTTGCCAGGGCCTAGCGCCCCGGGAAATGGGGAGTTTGCTGTTCAACAGGTCTAGAAAGTTTCAGGCCAAATGAGTACATTCTAGGGGCACCTGGGTGGCTCAGTCCTTAAGTATCTGCCTTCGCCCCAGGGCGTGATCTCGCATCAGGCTCCCTGCCCCACTGGGAGCCTGCTTCTCTCCCACTCCCCCTGCTTGTGTTCCCTCTCTCGCTGGCTGTCTCTCTCTCTCTCTGTCAAATAAATAAATAAATAAAATCTTAAAAAACAAAAAACAAAAAATGAGTACATTCTAGAGATCTGTACAACATCCTGCCTAGAGTTAACAATAGTGTCTTGTGCACCAAAAAATGTGTTGAGAAGGTAGATTTCATGTTCTATTAAATGTTAAAAAAAAGTGCGGTGGGCCAGGTTTGGCTCCCAGGCTATAACTGGCTGCCCCCTGGCCTAAGCCTTTGGAAGCCAAAGCCTCAGAGACCCAGAAAGTGTTCCTGTTTTGAAAAGTAAATCCGATATTCATTGTCAAACAGCAGCTCATTCTTGAAGACTTTTGTTAAGTCAAATATCACTCCCTAATTTGCCTTTGGAGGGGAAGACACATTTTCCTCCCCGACTGGCCCAAAGCTACCAGTGCGTGATGCTGCTGGGGTCATCAGACTCTTGGCAGCTCTTTCTTGAACATCCTGAGGTTTTCTGGACGTCCCAGGAGCACCAGGTGTGTGGCTCAGGCAGATCCTGTTTGGGGGTCCAGCAGCTCTGGGGTAGGGTCCTGGTCACACCACGTTCTTTCTCGCCTTGGGCAAGATACCCATCCTCTCTGATCCTTGGTTCCCTCATCTGTAAACTGGGAGAACTCCCAGCACCTAGGCTCAGGGTCGTCCCAAGGCCCATGTGACCCAATGTCAGATGCCCGGAGGTGAGTGTTTAATGAACATGACATCGTGTGCTCGTTGTCATCTCTCCTCGCACGGTTAATGTCTCCTTCTGGCCAACACTTGAGGCTTTCCCCTGTGAGAGACGTGTGGTAGGTCCTTTAAGAATATTGTTAGGTTTTAAAAAATGAGTTGGTTTAAAGAAAAAAAAAAAGGCAGGGGCGCCTGGGTGGCACAGCGGTTAAGCGTCTGCCTTCGGCTCAGGGCGTGATCCTGGTGTTTTGGGATCGGGCCCCACATCAGGCTCCTCCGCTATGAGCCTGCTTCTTCCTCTCCCACTCCCCCTGCTTGTGTTCCCTCTCTCGCTGGCTGTCTCTATGTCTGTCAAATAAATAAATAAAATCTTTAAAAAAAAAAAGAAAAAAGAAAAAAGAAAAAAAAAAAGGCAAAGAAAGGGCACGGGAGGAACCACCACACAGGACTCAAGTTTGGGAAGCCCAGGATAGGATAGGAGCCTGCCCAGGGAACATGCTGGGGGGGTTTGGGATGGCGAGCTAGGAACCAGATTCGGTGAGGGATTATGTCTGTGTGGCAGGGACCCCACAGCCCAGGGAGCTGGAGGTCATGCCCTAAATCCCTGGCCCTCTCTTCCAATGAGCTGGGGGATGGCTTTTCTTCTGGTGACAGTAATGGCTGGCCCCGGCTGCACGCCAGGCACTCTGCTGAGTTCCAGGACCGTGCAGTGTAAAGCCCAGGTGAGTCCCCGTGCTTCTGAGGGACACTCGACAAGGTCCACATCAGAGAGAGCAAAATGCTGTGGAAATGCTACAGTGAGGTGATGGGGGATGGAGCTGCTCCCAGGCCTCTCTGAGCAGGTCCCATCTGGGGAGGGCCCTGCAGGACAGAAGCACCAGCGAGGCGGCGAGTCTGGGATGCAGCAGCAGGCAGAGGCAACAGTAGAGGCAAAGGCAGGGGGGCAGAGGTCAAGGCAGGAGCTGAGGCCACGGCCCTGCAGACCAGGTAGAGCTGGACCCTGAGAGGTGGGGCCAGGGCAGGGTTCTGGGTACGGGGAGTGTGAATTTCTGGGGACTGGCCAGTGGAGGTGGCCTTGGGGGCATCTGCCAGGAGGAAGGGCAGGTGAGGAGTGTGGGTAGTGACTTGGAGAGGTGGGGTTGCTTGGAGCACATTCTGGAGGTCAGTCTGCTAGGAGTATTCCATTGGAGCTCACTGCCCCCCAAGTCACCCCCTCGGGTCCTCTACCCAGGCTCCAATCCCACCTCCAGGCCTGTGGGATGCCACACGGGAGCCTCCCTCCCTCTGCCTGCTCTGGGAAGCACTGGCAGTGAGGAGGTCTTGTCATTCGTTCTGAAGCGGGGGTGCTGCACAAGCCAGGGTAGAAGACTGGGTCCCTTCACCCCTGCCCCAGCTCCTCCCCAAACCATTTGTCCCGTCAATGGATGCCTGGGGGACATTGATAGCCTTGGACTCCAGTAGAGGCTCCTTCCTCCTCACCCTGGGTAGACCGAGAGCACCAGGGGCATCCTTGGAGCATGGGCCTCCCTCCAGGGGAAACCCTCGAAGCCCTCCCAGGCCCTTGGAAGCACCTGGAGACTTCCAGAGCAGTCACCCCCCTGAGGATCTCAGCAGCCCTCAGCCTCAGCTGCTCCTGCCCATCACCCCCAAAATAAACCTCCCAGGGAGGGCGCAGCTCACCCTAACAGGAACTGAGCTCAGAGGGCAACACCGGGCTCTGACAAGGACACCAACCTGGTCACACCTTGGGGAGCCTCTCCGAGGCGGTCGATCTGAGGTGTTAGTGTAGCATGGCTGGTTGAGTGAGGGGCTGGAAACGGCCTCAATAGCCATCGGCAGGGGGTGGGGCCTATACCTCCAAATATATTGAGATTCATGGCCAATGGAAAATAACAGGAAGCTGCTTAAAAAAAAAAAAATGAGGTCGATTTCTGTGGTCATGGCCTGGGAAAATCTGAATGGAATTAGCTCATTTCTATAAAAATGAAACGAATAAACCACATATATATACAGGGAGGACTGTAAGGAGAAAGGTTTGGAAGGGACAAAAATGGCCAAAGTGTCACCCCCTCCAGGGCACATGGGAGTGTCGCGGGTGGGGCCAGGCGGTTGTGAGGTTCCCTGAAGGGCAGGAAGGAGATTGGGCTTTTCCTTTGTTCACCTCTGCTGTTTGGCTTGTGTTAAGGCACCTCCGTAGCTCGGAAGGAAAATCCAATAAAACGTATTTTCAGAAATGTCCTGAGCTCGGCTCTGTGCTGACAGCAGTGTGGTTGCATTGGCCCAGTGTCCTCTGTGCCCGGTGTTAGAGTCAGACTTGCGTTTGTCACCCTGATGTTGTGGATGAGGAATCCGAGGGTCAGTGAGGTTGGGTGACTTGCCCAAGGAGGCAGAGCCGGCCAGAGCTGGTACCTGGGGACAGAGAGGGCATACATCACCTTTTCCTGTTATCATGGTAAGGAGAAGGGGTCGGGAGTGGAAGTTTGGGATGAAAGATCAACTCGGGCTGTCTAGGGGCAGGTGGCTATGTCTGCGCTCTCTGCCAAGTGGCAAGGCTGTCCCACACATGGAGGTCAGGGAAGGGCCGTTCACGTGGGACTGAGCCTCCCTGCTCAACTTAGCATCACTCAGCATCCATGAGGCCAGGAGGAGAAAAGCCACAATGCACAACACCCTCCTTTGCTCCCTCTTGCTCCAGGGAGGAGCTTTCAGATGCCAGTGTGGGCCTGGGAGGCAGGGCGTCCCCCTCTCCCTGCACCCACCCAGCCACAGGATCCCAGTGGCCAAAGTCTGGCCAGGGAGGTTTTCATGGCAACAGGTGGGCAGCTCCAGGTTGAGCAATGAAGTAGGCTCAGTTCTGTTGATGGTGGTCCAGTTCAGTTTGTCTCCAGAGCCTCAGCAGGTGGTACTGGACATTTACGGCACTAAGAGGCCTGGGTCACATATAGGAACTAGGCCAACATGTTCACCTCTGAATGGGGCAAATCAGAACTTGGTTAATGTAAAGAATGGTTGGAGGAGCACCTGGGTGGCTCAGTTGGTTGATTGTCTGATTCTTGATTTCGGCTCAGGTCTTTATCTTGGGATCATGAGATTGAGCCTGGCATTGGGCTCCATGTTCAGTGTGGAGTCTGCTTGAGATTCTCCCTATCTCCCTCCCCCCACTTGTGTGCACGTGCTCTCTATCTCTAAAATAAATAAATCTTCAAAAAATAATAAAAAGGAATGGTTAGGAATATCTAACTGTGGATAGAAACCATATGGGGAAATGAGGTGACAACTGGTCCTCAACCAGTGATTGGAGAGATCTGGTGTATAAATACCCCAGCTCCCTCACCTCTCAGTGGATCCATTCTGAGGTCAACACCGTCTCCCCAGGTTCCTCAGTGGCATTGAGCTCTGTTTGCTCACAGAAGTAGCTCTCTTTGTGACATGTCCCTACTGGCTTCCTTTCTGGTCTTACATTACCTCCTCCCATGGCCTCTCTTTGATCTGTTGTCCACACGGCAGAGGTGTTTATTAAAATCTAAATACAATCGTGTTCCTCTTCTTCTCAAAACTTGCTGTTGCTTTCCCAGCACACTTGGAGAACATTTCCAATTTGTTTCCTGTAACCTCTGCTATAGACTGAATGTGTCCCCTGAAAGTTCATATGTTGAATCCTAAGCCCCAGGGTGATGGTGTTAGGAGGTGGGGTCTTTGGGAGGTGACTAGGTACACGGGTGGCGTCCTCATGAGTGGGCTTAGTGCCCTGATGAAAGAGACCTCAGCCCCTTCACCAGGTGAGAACACAGCAGGAATCCGGCTGTCTCTGAACCAGGAAGCTGGCCCTCACCAGACCCCCAAAATGGCCAGCACCTTGAGCTTGGACTTCCCAGCCTCCAGATTGTGAGAAATGGACTGAGTTGTTTCTAAGCCTCCCAGGCTGTGGTATCTGGGTTATAGCAGCCCAAATGCACTAAGCCGGTCTCTGAGGCCACATGATCCGATCTGGCCCTTCCTCTGTCTATGTCTTCATCATTCTTCCTCACCCTGCTCCCTCCATACTCAAAACCCCAGGCTCTGCTCTAACTCAGGGCCTTTGCTCAGGTACTTCCTCTGACCTGGATTATTTTTCTTGTAACTCTTTGCACGTCTCTGTCATTCTGGTAGACTCAGCCTAAGCATGCTTTCTTGGAGGAATCTTTCCTGATTAGCCCCCACCCCCACCCCATGGCCTTCTCTCCTCAGTCCTTCTTGGTCTCTTATACCCCATTCTTCACGATTCATAATTGCTTTTGTCTGTCTTCTTCCCTAAATCTCAAGCTTCCTGAGATCGGAGTCCTGTGTATCGCTCGCCGCCACATACCCAACACCTAGAATAGCGATGGTCGTGTGGTAACTGTGAGTGAAGCACACGGTTGGGGTCCCGGGACTATCTGGGACACATCTCCCTTTGCATGGATGACCCAGCAGGGTCTTCATGGGAGCGCCCATTCCCCAAAGCTCCCCACATTCAGGGGCCACAGTCCCTGCTCTGAAAGGCCCAGATTCTAGAAATGGGGGTAGAATCCTATCTTGGCTTCTTATACAATGTGTCTCAGCCTTACTGAGTGACAACGCCCGAACATAGCTGCTGGACACAGCAATTGGTTATTTTTTGTGATGCTGTGGGTTCGCTGGGTCGGGCCTCTGCTGGTTATGCTTGGGCTCACTTATCCAGAGTGCCAGCTGGGCTGGAAGGTCCAGATGGCCTCCATTCCATGTGTGGCAGCTGGTGTTGGCTGTTGGCTTTGGTGACTTCCATGCTCCTTCATGAGGCCTTTCGTGTCCCAGGAGGTAGGACCAGCTTCCTTATGTGGAGGCTTCAGGTCAGCGTTTCCAGTCAAAAAAGACGGAAGCTGCCAGATGTCTTGGGGCTTGGGCCTGGGGTTCATACAGTCCTACTGCTGGCACAGCCTATGAGTCAAAGCAAGTCACGAGGCCAGCCTAGATTTAGGGGGATAGAGATAGACACCACTTCTTGGCAAGGGAACAACAGGGAATTTCTGACCACATTTAATCTATTGCAATGGGCTGTGAAGCGTTGGGCCAGAGACCTAACCTCTCTGTGCCTTGCTTCCCCCCCGCACTGTGAAATGGGTCTGTTGGCATTAAACAGATGGTACATGCAAAGTGCTTAGCACACAGCATATCTCTTAGAAGGGGCCCAGTGAAAAGGAACTATTATTATTACTGCTGTTAGTAACATCATTACTGTACTTAGAGTGGGAGCCTAGCAAATGATGGGTGGATGGATACCTGGATGGATGGATAGGCAGGTGGATGGGTGGATAGGTGGGTGGATGGGTAGATAGGTGGGTGTATGGATAGATAGGTGGGTGGATAGGTAGATAGATGGGTGGATGGATAGATAGGTGGGTGGATAGATAGATAGATGGGTGGATGGATAGGTAGGTGGGTGGATAGGTAGATAGATGGGTGAATGGATAGATAGGTGGGTGGATAGGTAGATAGATGGGTGGATGGATAGATAGGTGGGTGGATAGATAGATAGATGGGTGAATGGATAGATAGGTGGGTGGATAGGTAGATAGATGGGTGGATGGATAGATAGGTGGGTGGATAGATAGATGGGTAGATGGATAGATAGGTGGGTAGATAGGTAGATAGATGGGTGGATGGATAGATAGGTGGGTGGATAGATAGATAGATGGGTGAATGGATAGATAGGTGGGTGGATAGGTAGATAGATGGGTGGATGGATAGATAGGTGGGTGGATAGATAGATGGGTAGATGGATAGATAGGTGGGTAGATAGGTAGATAGATGGGTGGATGGATAGATAGGTGGGTGGATAGATAGATAGATGGGTGAATGGATAGATAGGTGGGTGGATAGGTAGATAGATGGGTGGATGGATAGATAGGTGGGTGGATAGATAGATAGATGGGTGAATGGATAGATAGGTGGGTGGATAGGTGGGTGGGTGGATAGATAGATGGGTGGATGGATAGATAGGTGGGTGGATAGGTAGATAGATGGGTGGATGGATAGATAGGTGGGTGGATAGATAGATGGGTGAATGGATAGATAGGTGGGTGGATAGGTGGGTGGGTGGATAGATAGATGGGTGGATGGATAGATAGGTGGGTGGATAGATAGATGGGTAGATGGATAGATAGGTGGGTAGATAGGTAGATAGATGGGTGGATGGATAGATAGGTGGGTGGATAGATAGATGGGTGAATGGATAGATGGGTGGATAGGTGGGTGGGTGGATAGATAGATGGGTGGATGGATAGATAGGTGGGTGGATAGATAGATGGGTAGATGGATAGATAGGTGGGTAGATAGGTAGATAGGTGGGTAGATGGATAGATAGGTGGGTAGATAGGTAGATAGATGGGTAGATGGATAGATAGGTGGGTGGGTAGGTAGATAGATGGGTGAATGGATAGATAGGTGGGTGGATAGGTAGATAGATGGGTGGATGGATAGATAGGTGGGTAGATGGATAGATAGATGGGTGGATGGATAGATAGGTGGGTAGATGGATAGATAGGTGGGTGGATAGGTAGATAGATGGGTGAATGGATAGATAGGTGGGTGGATAGATAGATAGATGGGTGGATGGATAGATAGGTGGTTGGATAGATAGGTCGGTGGATAGGTGGGTGGGTGGATGATTAGGTGGGTCGGTGGATAGATGAATGGACAAATGGCTTTTGACATTCAAACGACATATAGTCCCAACAGCTGGGGATAAGTCATCTCATTTCATGGAGTTTAGAATAAATAGCAGCTCTTTGCGGGGGAGTTCAAACACTCCAATATCTAAAGAGACCCGACCTCTTGCTCAGTTTCCTTTTCGTCATCTGTATTTGGGGAGGGGGGAGGTCAGGCAATTCTGCTGTAGGCTTCATGCACAAAAGATTATATACAGTGCTCTCTCTCTCTTTCTCAGTCTCTCCTGTGCATGTGAGCGCGCGCGTGCACACCCTCCTCCCCCCACCTCCACAGCCTCAGCCTCGGTTAAATGTAACCAAACACTGGCAATTGTGACAAACGCAGCCCAGCTTCCCGCTGGCAAGCTAAGCAGCAGACCACATGTGGTCAGAGCCCAGGGGAGTTTGTTGGCACACAGTCCTCTGGGTGCTGGCTGGGGTGCAGCCCAGGTGGGCAGCCGTGAGGGACTCCCTAGGGTAGAGTGCACCCTCTAGCTCCTGCTTCAGGGACCCAGCATAGCCTCCCGAGTGAGCGGGAGGCTGTCCCAGGGCTGCATGGAGGGTGCAGGTGATCTTCTTAGAAAGGATGGTGCGTCAGGAGCATTTGGGCTCTGAGGCTGTCCAGGTGAACTGGGAGGGTTTGGGGAATGTTGCCGTCTGCTAGTGACATTTGTCTTGCACCAGCCTGACTCGGTAAAGGAGAGGCCAGGAGAGGAAAGGGCGCAGAGGGAGCAGGGAAGGGTCTCAGTTTCCTAGGGCTGACACAACCAAGTACCGCACACGTGGTGGTAGGGAACAACAGAAATTCACCCTCTCACGGTTCTGGAGGCCAGAAGTCCAAAATCAAGGTGTCAGCAGGGCCACATTCCCTCCAAGGCCCTAGGGAAGAATCCTTCCTTGCCTCCTCCTGGCTTTTGGTGGCTTCCCATGATCCTTAGCGCTCCTTAGTTTGTAGCTGTGTCCCTTCACTCTCTGCCTGTGTCATCATGTGACCTTCTCTGTGTGTGTGCCTCTGTGTCCTCTCCTCTTATTACAAGGACACCAGTCATTGGATTTAGGGACCACCCCAACCTAGTATGACCTCATCTTATTTTGAATACATCTGCAAAGGTCCTCTTTTCAAATAAGATCACATACTCAGGTTCTGGGTGGACATGAATATTGTTGGGGCAGGGGAACACCATTCAACCTGATATGGGAAGTAAGGCAGAGGCAGCCAGGTAGGAGTGGGATAGTCAAGGTGCAGATGTTAAGGGTCTTAGATATAAGCCAGGAGACCATGAGCAGCACTGCCTCAGACTCAGGCAAGGCTGGCCCCAGGATTGGGAGGGGGCTCCCACTGGTCCTTCTCTAGCCAGGCCCTTCCCCACAGGGCAAGGAGCCATGGAGCCAGGGGCTTGTGGCCACCTGTGCCCACACAGTCCCCACTTCTGGGCCATGTTCTAGGGATCCAGGACTCCAGAATTCCTGCCCCAGCAGCACTGAGCCATTTCCAAAGCCTGCTCGGGCGTCTTCCCTTCGTGTGCCCTGCTGAGGGTAGACTGGCTTTCCCAGTATGTGTGCCCCTCACCTCCAGGGGGGTCAGGCAGTGATGTTTTGGGTTCAGGTCAGAATTTGCACTTTCAGGCTGGGCTGTCTGGGCAGGTGCACAAGGCCCTCAAGGTGCAGAATGTAGAAGAAGGGGGGGCAGAGCAGTGGGATGGCCTGTGGCTCTCTAGGGAATCTGGGAGAATTTGGAGTTCAGTCGTGACCTTTTAGGTCATAGCGAGGGTGTGTCTGTCAAAGAGGGAGGCTAGCACGTATTTTATTTATATGGTTTCTTAGCTTGATTTATAACTTTTCAATCTGCCGACATACAGTACCTGGGCCTACGTTTCTATTCTTGCCCTGGGCCCTGTCCATGTTACAGTCTATGAGGTGAGATGAAGAATCTGGAAGGCTCAGAGTCCAAGAATCACCCTTGGGCCCGTCACTCTCTAAATTATGTCCTGCATGTGTATAACTTGATTTTGTCAGGCTCTCTCATTAGCATATATGCTTCAGGAGAACAGGGACCTCTTTCTTCCCATCTGTAAAATGGGGCTAAGAATAGTCATCGCTTGACAGGGCTGCTGGAGGAGTGAGCAAGTTAGTGGGTGTGAAGCATGGAGTGCAGGCCTGGCCTGTGGCGAGCACTGTGTGAGGTTCACTCGGGTGGCTGATGGGTCATCTCTGAAGCCCCAGAACAATGCAGTGTCTGGGAAGCTCTAGCAACTACTGGTGGGAATGGCTGAGAGGCAGGGAGCCATGTCCTGCCCACCTCTTGGGTTTGAAAACTTTGTGCCTGAATGTCAGGTGAGACTGAGGGGTTGCGTGATTCTCAAAACATCCCTAGAGGCAAATGTATGCCATCAGGTCATCAGACGTGGTGTCCCCCAGCAAGGCGATATGATCAGATGGGCATTTTGAGACAATTCCTCTGGATGGGAAGGGGAGCCATATTGGAGGAGAGGGGCAAGAATGGGCACGGGAGAACCAGGTGGGAGGCAATTCTTGAGGCCAAGGTTTCAAGAAGAGAGAACTTGGACAAGGTGGAGAGGTGGACAGGGAAAGAAGTGAATGCTTCCAGGGCTACAGAGGTGGTGGATGGGCAGGACTTAGTGAGGCTTGGGTATGGCCCAGGGGGGTCAGGGATGACACCCAGTTTCTGCATAGCACCCCCATTCTGAAGGGGGTGCTCTCCTAGAGATGGGGACCTTGTGTACAAATCAGATTTGCAAGAGGTTCTCAAATTCAGTTTGAATAAGAGGGGCCACCAAACCATCTAGGAATTTGCCCAGGTTTGAATCCTGGAGTACATACTGGCAATATTATCTGTGCAAGGTTCTGTCACCATTCTGAGCCTTAGTTTCCCCATCTGCAAAACAGAATACCTCAGCAGATGGTGAGGAGGAGCCTCTGTGGAATATACACATATTGCCCAACCAGACCCAGGGACAAGGAGGAGAAAGTGTGTGTATTACACTCTGTCAGATGCAACAGACACAGAAGGCAAATTGGCTTCAACAGGCGAAGAATTTACCATTCCCTATGGCTGCATCTGGGGCTCAAACATTGTCACAGGGGTTTCATATCACCCTCAGAAACCTCCTACATGCATTCACATCGGTCACCAGCCCAGCAAATCCAGTGGCAAGTGGTTTCTTTTCCTATAGTTCTGGCAGAACAAGTCTGTTCAAGGAAGTTCAAGGTAGATTCTGATTGGCCCAGCTTGGTCACGTGCCCATCCCAGAGCCAATCACTGTGACCAGGCCTGGGTCACCGTGACTTCCCTTCTAATATGGCTTCCCTGTTAGCAAAAGGTGGAAACCATGGAAGCAAACCCAGAAGTCCATAGTATTTTCCATGTGTCAGTTGGGAGTTTGGGAATGGGAGATGTGTATGTAAAGTTTCTGGCACAACAGCCAAGACCCAGATCCAACCAAAATGTCCATCAATGGATGCATGGATAAAGAAGACGTGGCATATACATGCAACAGAATATTATTCAGCCTTAGAGAAAAGAAGGAAGTCCGGTCACATGTGAACACAGGGATGAACTCAGAGGACATTATGCTGCATGAAACAAGCCAGTCCCAAAAGGACAAGTCCTACATGATTCCACTTAGATGAGGAATCTAAAATAGTCACACTCATAGAACCAGAGAGTAGAATGAGGAGTGCCAGGGACTGGGAGGAGAGAACAGGGAGATACTGGTCAAGGGGCCCAAACCTTCAGTTATGCAAGAGGAGTAAGTTCTGGAGAGCTAGTGTAAGGCGCAGTGCGGAGCTGATGTTGTATACTTACGGATGCACCAAGAGGGGGGGTCTTAGGTTAGACGTCCTGATCACCAGAAACATTAAAGAAGAGAGGCAGGAGAACACTTTTGGAGGGGATGGATTTGTTTACAGCATAGATTGTGGTGATGGGTGCATACTTACCTCCAAACTCAGCAAGTGTATGGGTTAAATATATACAGCTTTTTGTATGTCAATCATCCCTCAATAAAGTGGTATTAAGCTTCTGGCACACAGAGGAGACTCCGTTCATGGTGGCGGCTGGCGTTAGGATTCGGACCAGAATGGCCCTCCTGGGTGTCCTTAACATGTACGTGTTTTAAAGTCCTTTGCAAATGTGCCCTCCACATTCAATGACATCCCCCTTTCCTCATTCTTCTTCAGTGTTTCACCAAGAGGTCAGACCAGGGGAACTTGAGGCATCCTCCAGCCTGTGACAGGGCATCACGCTGTCGTCTGTGGTCCACCACAAATGGGCCCTAGGCATCCCTGTCACTGACCCCAACTGGGCAACCTGGGTCCTCCCTACCCCTCCGGGGAAATTCCAGGACCTCTGACACCCGCCTACCTCCCCCTCCCCCAAAAGCCTGAACTCTGGAGCGAGAGGCAGACAAGATTAAGAGAACAGGTTTTGCAGAGTTAGACAAAAACCTTTGCGGTTCATAACGTCAGCGAGAAAATTCCAAAACCCCGGGGCGAGCGGTGATGTGGATGCTGCTTGCAGCAGCCCGCCTCTGATTGGAGCTGCCCAGGGCCTCCCCGCCAATCAGCGCGGGTGCTGCAAGACCTGGAACTTCAGAGCTTAGCAACGAGAAATCTGGAGGAACTCTGGAATTAATTTAAGGAAAGGGGAAGGAAAAAAAAAAACGAGAAGGGAATTAGTAGGCAAATAATCAGGCAGCACAGTTTTATTATTACCTTGTGGCCAAGGCAAGTCATGAACGTTTTCAGCATTAATTACCAGCTGAGAGGGAACCAGCCAGCTATCTTGTCTCAAACGCTGGGGCTGATGTTTTGTTGATGTTTTGGGTTTTTTGTTTTTTTCCCCTGAGCTGGTGTTTAGGTAGAGATGGGAACAGAGCCAAGAAAGAATGGGCAGAAGAGGTAGGATAATTAAAGAAAAAAAAACCACCCTTGATCCTGGCTGCCATAGCTCCTTCCAGGAGTCTCTTGGCCAATCTTTTCCTGGGATCATCTTCTGTCACGTGACATCACGGATGCCAGCCTGTCTGAAATGGGAACCGGAGGTCAGGGTGGCTATAAATGGTTTCCGAGATTTCAGATGGAGGCCCAGTCGGAGGTGATGGTGGCATTGGCTGGGCCATTCGATGACTTTTTATTAAGTGCCATTCATGTGTCACCACTGAGACAGAGGCTGTAAAATAGAAGCGAACATCACATAACAGTCCCTGCTCCTGTGGGCTGACAGTCTAGCCCGAGGTGGGGGAGACTAGATAGAACTAATCAGTTCATTATACAAATAAGCCATGTGATTATGTTTGGGCTGACTCTGAGCAAGAAAGACTCGGTGCTAGGAAAAGGGTGTGTGGGTCAGGGAGGGTGCAGTAAGAAGGGCTCCAGCTTGCCTGGTCCCACCTGGAATAGCATAGCGGTGGGGTGGGTTCCAGAGAGGGAGGCAGCTGGGCCAGGCAAGCCGAGCTCAGGGCCTCAGGGCCTGCAGAGTTCAGAGTTTGTCCTAAAGCAATCGGAAAAATGAGAATCCATTCCGGTTTCTAAACTGGGACGTGGGATAATTAGATTTACAACTCAGAAAGAACACTCTGGCTGATGGGGGGAGGACAGATCAGAGAGGGCAAGGAAGGCTGTGGGGTGATGGAGCACTTGGGAGGCCATTGAGACGGCACGTGTGTGGTACCTCCAGGGGACCTCGAGCATGAAGCCCCAGTGCTTCTAAGGGGCCTCGTTGATAGTTCTCCTCAGCCCGCTCCACCCCAGGGCCTCGTGTCCTGGAAAACATTTGTCGAGACATTTCTGTGATTTCAGAAAACTCATCCTGGTTGGTTTAGGACCTGCCTGGTTTCAGCCCTCTAAAGTCCCCATTCCCCGGTAACCCCAGGATGGTTGGTCACCCCACTCTGGGACAGGATTAAGTGGGGCCAAAAGAGCTAGCTTCCCTCACTACGGGACGCTTCTTCGCATCTTCTCCCCAAGCAGCCTGGACACAGGCTTAGCAGCTAATATGCTATGTGGCCTGGAAGAAGTTACTTGGCCTCTCTGGGCCCTTTCTCCTCATTTGCAAAAATGGAGTTGGACCTGGAGAGCCTGTTGGTCTCTTGGCAGCCCTGAGTTCTTTCGGGTGCTGCATTTCAAAGCTTAATCAATGCAGAGGACTGAGCCTTGAGGACAGGGCCACACACCCTCGGTGCGGCCTCCAGCAAGGTTCCTTGCCTCTCTGTCCCTAGTTTCTTCTTCCATAAAATGAGAATAGTAATACTTACCTCATGGTAGCGTGAGCACCACGTTAAGGGAAGTCGTTCTGTGTTGGGCATAGCTGGGTACTCTAGTTCACTAAAAGTAAGACTGGGAGTTAAGATTTTCCTAAGCAGTGACTGCCAGTTTTCGAAACAATGCGGATGTGATTAAGCACATTTACATTTCAGGTTTTGGGACGTGCACTTTATATTTACAGCACTTACACTCTGTTAAGAGTGCCTTTTACCTCCGAGTGTCTGGTTCCACGAGGTGGAGACTAGGTCCTTTTTGCCACTGCCCCCTCCCACCCCCAGATTAGAAATTTGTTGTTAGTTGAGGTCACATTGTGCCCATTGTAGAGGTGAGATCAAGGCTCAGGGAAGTTAAAGGTCCTGCCATTAAGTGGTGAAATCAGAATTTACACCTAGATCTGATTCAGGGTCCTGTTCTGTCTGCGAATTGATCTCAACTTCCTCAGGGGTTACATGAAGGGGGCAAGAGTGATTGAGAAGGGATGCAAGCAGACAGATGTGGGGAGGGGACCCCTGTGAAGCTCTGACTAGGAATGCTCTGGGGGGAGCAGCTGCGGTGGCCTGGCATGACCCCAGCAGCCTAGCCTGATCCTCATGCAGACAGGAGCCTCGTGGAGGCCGTTTTCTCACATCGCTGGTTGCCATGGAGATGGCTGTGCGTGTGCGTGTGCACATACGTGTGTCCATGCTGAGAGATACCTCAAGTCGGCTACCCAGGCTTGCCCCAGAGGTGCCGGCAGTGGGTGGGCAGACCAAGCTGATACCCTTGAGAGAAGGGAAGGAAAAGGCTGGCATTCTTATTTTTATCATGAAAAACTTTGAGCATATGCGAGTATACAGTACAAGGGACCCAGCTACCCATCACCCACCTCCAACAATCCCCAGCTCTTGGCTAATCTTATTCTGTCTCTAGGGGGAGACAGAAGGTCCCCTTCCCTTCCTCCCTCATCCCACATACTTTAAAGCACATTCCAGACATCAACCATTTCTTCTGCAAATATTTTAGTATATGACTCAAAAAAAAAAAAAAAGAATTTTTTTAACCACCATCACCCCTCCTAGAACTAACAGTAGTGCTTTAATATTAGCAAGTATCCGGTGTTCCAATTCCTCTGGTTGTCTCATAAATGTTTTCTTTACAGTGGTTAAAATCAGGACCCATATAAGGTTGATAGGTCTCTTCTGTCTCTCTTAATCTGTAGGTACTCGCTTCCTCCCTTTTTCTTCTCTTGCAATTTATTTGTTGAAAAAGACTGGGTTGGTTGCTCTGTGGCATATCTTACAGACTGAGTTTTGCCTATTGCATCCCCGTATTGCTGTTATATGTGTTCCTCTCCCAGCTGTGTTTCTTATAAATCTGTCGTTAGAGCTAGAAGCTCACTCAGATTCACGTCTGTTCTGTGTGTGTTTGCGTGTTTGTATAACTTTACAGTGGCTGCTTAGTATTTCCATTTGAAGGCACATAATGTCCGGTTGTCCCTCTTTGTGTTGTTAGCAGCCATTGATGATGACTGTCCGGATCCACCGGAGGTTGCAAACTGGTGGCACACTGATTCTATCCTTCTGTCTTTGCTTGTTAGCTGGGATACTTCCAGAAAGGGATACTTGCCCTTATCAACTATTTGGTTACTGCAACGTATAGTTCATACCAGAAAGGATAAATGCTTGGTTCTTTCCCTTTGTTTGACATTGTCAAAATAATGAGTTAGTTCCTCAGCATCCTCCAGAGGTGACATATGAGTTCATGTTTTTCTATTTTTCTTTCTTTTTAAAAAACTTATTCATTTGAGAGAGAGAAAGAGCACGAGCAGGGAGGGGAGGGGCAGAGGGAGAGGGAAAAGCAGACTCCCCGCTAAGCAGGGAGCCCGTGGGGCTCCCAGGACCCCAGGATCATGACCTGAGCTGAAGGCGGATGCTTTAATCAACTGAGCCACCCAGATGCCCCTGTTTTTGTATTTTTCTAAGTATCTTGGCAACCTCATAGATTTGGATGTATATAACATGTTTTAATCCATAGTGGTTATTATTGATACTCAAATTGTCCCATCTTTGGCCAGTGGGAGCCTCTTCACACTACCCCCTGCATCCTTTTTGACATGACTCCAGAAGTCTTTCACGGTCCCAAGTGACCTGGGTGACCAGATGTGCCAGGCTCGCCTTGTACATTCCCTGCCTTACTCCTGGAATCGGCCATATCTCCACAAAGCCCTGATTTCTGGTTCAAAGTGATGGTTAGAGACCATAATGTGGGTGCAGGGAGTGCTTAGATAGCTGCTGAACTGGTCGTTCTTTCTCACCTTTTCAGGAGACGAGGTCAGAAACACATGCTTCCACTTTGTCAGGCAAAATATAGCCGGAGTTCCCTCAGATACTTTCAGCTCAAATCTGGGGCTTCGGGTTTTTTTTTTTTTTGCTTTCACAACTCCTTTCTTCCATGATGGTGTAACAAAGCCTGCTTCCAAAGGCAGAACTCTCTGCTGTGTGTCCCCTCGAGCAGGAAGCATGTGAGAAAGCACTTCTGTCTGTCCTCTGACATGAACCTGAGCTCTCTGAGGAGGACGTTTCGAGGTGGCTCCAGGGGCAGCCCGCCTCCGGGTCCACAAGGGGCCACCATCTCCCGGCAGGTGAACCAGCTCCTTCCCCCATCCTGTGTGTGGATCCTCTCGCCTAGCTGTTCCCAATCCTGCCTGCACACTTGAGTCACATGGGGACTTAAAAAACCCCTCCCAATCACAATTAAGTCAGAATCCCCGGGGCTAGGACCCTCACATCCGTATTGTTTTGTTTAAGCAGTCTGGGTTATTTTAATGTGCAGCCAGGGTTTAGAATCACTGCTCTAGTCTCTGCTTTTCAGCCAAAGGAAGAGAAGAAAGCAGCCAGGGGGTGATAATAGAATGGCGCTGCCTTAGAGCACCACTGGATTTGAATCCTGGCACTCCCAGTTCTGCCTCTGAAATCCCTGAAAGAGCACACAATCCCTCGAACTTTCTTCAACAATCAAAATGGTCTATGTCTATGCTGTGCAAAGTGGTAGCACGAGCCCCATTGAATTAGTTGCTTGTCGGGCAGTAAATGTTGAGATTTTTTTAACTCTTAGCTAATTTACACAAAAATAGCCACGTATGACTAGTAGCTACAGTCTTGGACAGCGCCACTCTGGAGAATGACTTCACAGCTACAAGCTTCATATCCGTAAAATAGGGACTAATAAGAGTTACTTCATCGGGCTGTTGTCAGGATTAGAGATAATGTATAGTAAGGACATAGTGAGCTCAAGGCATTCAATAAAACACCGCTTCCTTTCCTTATTAACATCAGCCTGTCGCTCGTGGGGGAAAACCACCACCACCAACAACAAAACAACAAGAACACAAAAACTTGCCCAGAAATTGAGTGCTCAGAAGCACCCCACCACAGAGACTAAAAATTCTAAGCCATTCCCGAGAAACTCTTGGAAAATATTCCTTAATCATGGAAGTGCAATTGCAGCAGGAGGTTATCAGCGGCAAGGCTGTATTTTGTTACAGATCTAGCCGCAGCTCAATAAATTAAGCAATCACTCAAAATAACATGTTGCTTTAATCCCCTCTTGGAACAATTTCAAGTTGTTTGGTTTTGTATTAGCACAGCCCTTGAAAGGAGACTCACGTGGGTCTCATTGCTTTTTCCTCACTCCGTCAGACCCTCTCTGGATAGATCTCCGCAGGACTCGCAGGAGGGAGGGAGGATGCCGAGCCGAGCAGAACTCCTTTTATCAAGCCCGGAGCATTTCCCATCTTCTGGCCTTTATGTGCTCCACGGCTCATTCGCTAAGTTACTGGCAGGTTTATCTGCAACTAACACAGAAAGAGACACTTCTCAGCAGCCAGTCCCGGACGTGAAGAGCAAACTTGCAGCGGCTTTTCCATTCTCCTCTTCTCCTTAGTGCTTTATAATCTCACAGTAGAATTTCATTTCCCCTAGAAACTTGGCACTGGAGGTGTCAGCCGGGGAACATATTTGTTTGTGTAAATTAAAAGAAGAATATGTTTTGACCATATTTAAGTTCTAACTGCACTAAAGAAATAAATACTGACTTGCATAGCGCTTCTCACTGCACAGTTCTGGCTCACCTCCCCAAACTCTGCCTTTGTTTATAAAACCCAAGCTGATGAGAACTCTAAACAGCTTACCACCTCAGAAGGCTCCAGGGACAAACTCAGGGGCCACGTCCACCCCCATCCAGGTCCACACGGCACATCCCCTTACCTCATTTGGGACTTGCTTCCCCTGACACACTGCGTCCTTGCTGGGGTGGGCGAGGGCGTGGAAATGGGCTCCCCCACCCATGTGCTGTTGATGGTCCCTGGGCAGTAGCTGTAGAAATTTAAAATGCACATATCCTCTGGACCGAGACATTCTGCTTCTAGGAATGTATCCTATGAGTATACTTGGATACGTGCCAAAGAGAGTATATGTTATAATGGCAAAATCCTGGCGTTAACTGAAATGCTGGCTGGTACGGGACAGGTTAAGTATGGTGCAATGCCAGAAGTCATTAGAAAGAATGAGGTGGGTCTGAGGGCTGTCACGTCTTCAGGATATATTGCAACGCCCCTGGCTTTTTTTCTTTTTCTTTTTTTTTTTTTAAAGATTTTATTTATTTATTCGACAGAGATAGAGACAGCCAGTGAGAGAGAGAACACAAGCAGGGGGAGTGGGAGAGGAAGAAGCAGGCTCACAGTGGAGGAGCCTGATGTGGGGCTCGATCCCATAACGCCGGGATCACACCCTGAGACGCTTAACCGCTGTGCCACCCAGGCGCCCCCGCCCCTGGCTTTCTTAATGTTATGAGCAAAAAAAGTGAATGCACTTGAACATGCGACGAAAATGTATGGAGATTATGCAAACTGCGTCCAGGGGTTACTGTTTAGAAAGCGGAATTAAAGATAAATCGCAAACGAGGTGTTCCTTCATTTCCCACATTATTCTCTTCTGTACTATTTTCCTTACCACCAGCATGGTATTATTTTTAAAATTTGGGGCAATTAAATAATCTAAAATCGTGTTTTTAAAATGATTTCCACACTCTGGAGCAATATAAAATGATAATACTCTTTTCATTACATGTCTGTCAGGCCAGTGGAGTGGTGGTGGGAATCCTTGCTTTTCTGGTTTCTTTTTTCTGTCTCCCTCTCTCTCTCTTTTTTTTAGAGAGAGGGAATGGGGGAGGGGCAGAGGGAGAGAAAGAATCTTCTTTTTTTTTAATTTTGTCATCTTGAACTTCTGGATAATTTTTGAACAAAGGGCTCCATATTTTCCTCGTGCAAATTGCATAGCCAGTCCTGCTTTGTTCAGGAGCTGTTCCCTTGCCACCCGACACTGACCCACTCGGGACTCTGCCCCCACTTCCTCTGCTCTCCCCAAAATCTACCCACATAAGGATGTGGGCGGAGGAGACTGGGACGGAAGAAAAATGTGGACCTCTCAGCCAAGGTAACAACATAAAGTCAGTGCTCGACTTGGCTTCAAACTATTTGAAGAGTGACAAAGG
Source organism: Ursus americanus (assembly GCF_024610735.1). NCBI lineage: Eukaryota > Metazoa > Chordata > Mammalia > Carnivora > Ursidae > Ursus > Ursus americanus. Next base: position 29,129,427 of record NC_142128.1, read on the forward strand.
GAGAGAGGGTAGGCAGGCGGATCAGGACGGGCAGAGGCTGGTAACTTTTGATGATGGGTCCACGCGCTCAAGAGAGTATTTTCCTTACGTTCAACATGGCGGGAAAGTAGAAAATAAAAGGACAAAAAGGCCATATAAGACCGTGCTTCCGGCAGCTCCTTAAAATGTTAACCACAAAGCTTCCAGATGACCCAGTAATCCCACTTCTAGGGTGTATGCCGAAGAGAAATGAAAATGTACGCCCACACCAATGTTGGAAGCTGCATTTTTCCTAATAGCCAGAAAGTGTAAACAACACGTGTCCATCACCTGACACACGGATACATAAGTACATGGGTAGTCTTCAGCCACAGAAAGGAATGAAGGAATGAAGTCCCATGGTGCACTCCGGCGTGGACAGACCTTGAGAACACGACGCTCACGGAAAGAAGCCGGTCACAAAGGATCGCACACTGTCTGCTTTATATGAAATGTCTAGAACGGGCAAATCTATAGAGAAGAAAGTAGATGAGTGATTGCTTAGGAGGAGGGTGGGAAGGAGGATTGGACAGTGATGTTTCTTTTTGAGGTGATAAAAATGTTCTGAAACTGACCATGAGGATGGATGCCCAACTCTGTGAATATACTCAAAGCCATTAACTGTCCACTTTGAATGGGTAAATTGTATGGTAAGTGGATTATATCTCGATAAAGCTGTTAAAAAAAGTCATGCCCCCCGCTTCTCCCACCAGAAATCCTTAGTCTTCAACTTCTTGCCTTTTGGAAAATCCCCTCTCCCGCACCCTCTCTCTGTGCATGCATACACACACACACACGCACACACACACACACCTGCCATCCTCCCCTTCATTTTCCTTCTTGTGCCTTAAGATGTTTTTCACTCTATTTCCATTCTCACAGACTTCAGAGAACTGCCTTCTCTGAGAAGTTCCCTCCACAGCCAAGGTGCCCCACTGAGGTATCTTTCTAAGCTATAAGTCTTGCCTCTTTAAAAGTTACTCAGTCACAGCTATTAAAATTACAACTTTCAGATCCCCATGGTGTCCTATTATGGCAGGCACTAATAAATCTAATAGTTACGAATTCCAAGAGCTTCATAATTCCCTCAAGAAAAGAGAGTCCGATTCAATCTCTCCAGAGCCAGGGGTCTCTGATGTAAAAGGTTAACAGTCAATTCACAGGTGGGGAGAGAGGATGGGAAAGAACGTTCCCCGGGCCAAATCGGAAGGCAGGTTTTTGAGTCTGGAACAGGGGTGGGCCAATTATAGCCTGTGGGCCAAATTCGGCCCATGTCTTGTTTTTATAAATAAGTTTTATTGGAACACACAGCCACGTCCATTCATTTCTGTGTTGTGTCTGGTGGGTTTTTTTGGTTGTTTTCTTTTTGTTGTTGTTGTTGTTGTTGTTATAACAGCCGAGTGGAGTAGCTGTGACACAGACCATATGGCCTGCAAAGCCAAGAATATTTAGTATCTGGCCCTTTAGGGGGAAAGTCTGCTGGTCCCTGAGATGGAAAATCCAGGCTTGAACCCCAGCTCATCACATGCTGGCTGTGTGACCTTGGACAGGTCAGTTCCTCTCTCTGTTTCTTCATCAGCAAGCTGAAGGCAGTGCCTCCCTTATGTATTGCTTGGATGACTAAAATGACTTCATATGTGTCAAGCGCCTAGTACGTACAAAGCACTCGATATATGCTGGTGGTTGTGTTATTTAGAAAAGGAGGCCGACCACTCCTACTCCACGGGGTTATCTGATGCAGTGGAGATGGTGCCTGTGAAAACAGTTGACGAAACATACAACTGTTTATTATTGTTCTAAATATCTCAAAGGCTTTTGAGATAATTCTCTGCTTCTTAGTAGTATTTATAATTTGGAGCCTTGAGAGTATAAAAGACCTCTAATTTCAGAGGAAGAAGGACCTCGGATCCACAAATCCAAACCCTCTCACTTAACGGCCCAGGAAACTGTGCCCCCGCCCCCGACCCCCAGCTGGGATTTGAACCTGCCCAGAACCAAAACCTGAGTATTTTTTTGACTGAACTCTGCATCTTCTCTCATAACGAGTGCTCGGGAATCTGGGCCCATGTGTCTCTACATATCCGTGTTGCCTCTGAGCTCCCCACCAGAAGCCATTGAACAGGACTCTGCTGCAGAGCACTGGCAGGTGGGGTCGGGGCAGGGGTTGGAACGAGATGCACATCCCCATACCCTTCAGTGGCTACCCAGAAGTCTGCTGGGGTGGCCAGGGCTGACACTGCACCCCTGACAACCTGCTTTCCTGGGAGGTGTCCTTTAAATGGGTTTGGACCAGGGGTGCCTGGGTGGCACAGCGGTTGGGCGTCTGCCTTCAGCTCGGGGCGTGATCCCGGCGTTGTGGGATCGAGCCCCACATCAGGCTCCTCCGCTGTGAGCCTGCTTCTTCCTCTCCCACTCCCCCTGGTTGTGTTCCCTCTCTCCCTGGCTGTCTCTATCTCCGTCAAATAAATAAATAAAATCTTTTAAAAAATAAATAAATAAAATAAATGGGTTTGGACCAGGATCTACAGTAGCCTCTCCGTCCATTTGCTTTGCTTCGCAATTAACTAAGCAGCTCATACATGCTGGGTCCCGGGGATACACCAGTGAATGAATGACAAGCGCCTGCCCTTGGCTGTTGCCCCCTTGGACTTCTCAAAGGGGCAACAAGCAAACCAATAAGCATCTGGGCAGTTCAGCCCTGTGATCAACCTTCCTTTTGTCCTTCCAGGATTTCTGTCCCACACCTAACCCTGCACTGATGAATTGGAAAATTACTCTGGAACTGGCAGTCGGCTCTGTGGATGGTAAGAGTTCAGAGGGACTGCTTTGGGGTAAATCAGATCTGGGCAGGGCTGCCTCCCTAGTTTGCAAAATGAAAACCCAGCGCCCCGTGTGCCAAAATTATTAAAAATGTCAAGATGACGACAGCAGGGCATTAAAGCAAGGACCGGGCCCACAACTTGGGGTCAGCCTCTTCTAGCTGGGTACCTGCCTGCGCCTTGGTTTTCTCATCTAAACAAGGCCCTGTTAAGGCCCACTTAAGGGTTGGTTGCGGCCGTAAAGGGAGATGAGGTATGGCAAGGGCCTATGAGAATAGTACCTGTTTGTTACTCTTAGATACTGGTTACGCCTTAGGCAGCTCACGGTCAATGCCAGGCACTGTCCGTAGTTTTTTAGGGACGTGTTTACGTCCTCTCTGCAGCCCTGCCGTGGAGGTACTATTATTCGAGCACCTCTGGATGGGGCAACAGAAGCCCAGAGAGAAGAGGGAGCTTGCCCAAGGTCACACACCAGTCGGTGGAAGAATCCGGATTCCAATCCGGGACATCCCGTCCCTGGTCTGTGTTCTTAACCTACCTGTGTGTCTCAGGAATTGACACATGACGGACACACACATGGGCACACACGTGCAGGAATGCACGCCTCTTCCCTGAGATGCTAACACCAAGCTTATGGTGTGAAATTTGCTCCATAACATGGGATTCTTTCTTTGCTTTCTCCTTCGTCTGTCTCCCCTGACTCGAGGGGGAGCCCCATCAGGACAGGGGCTGTCTTGCTCCCAGCTGCACCCCTGGCCCCCGGCATGGTGCTCAGCACACAGTAGGCCCTCAACAGACATGTGCTCAGCAAAGGGAGGCAGGAAGCAGGTGTCCAGCCAGGGCATTCGGATCCAGAATCAACAGCTGCAGTTCTCAGAACTTCAAGACTGTGTGGCCGAAGGACTTGTTCTGGGGAGATCCCGGAGCTAAAGAAATCATCTCACTCACTCCTGGCTTTTCCCACCTGGGGTTCTCTCCACCGAGTGGGAGACAGGCATGGCAGGCCCAGCCCCCATCCTGGCAGGCCGCAGGGCGGGGGCGGGGGTTGTGCTCTGGCAGCTGGGCCGGCAGCTGTCTGCCAGGCTCTCCGTGCCTGCCCCAGCTGGCCAGCTGGGCCCTGATGCCACCCCCCACCCCATGACACAGCAGAAAGTGAAACCAGAGTCCGCCCCTGCTGGCTGGGACCGAGCGCTCGCTGTTTCCCTGTAAAGCCACTGTCCCAGGGGGGCAGGCAGGGAGCTGGTGCCCAGGCCTGGCACGGGGTGGCTTGTCGAAGGAGTGTCCCTCCGGGCTGAAGGTGCTGCTGTGGCCCCTGCCTGTCCCCAGGGCCACTGGTGCTGTTTTTGAGCTACGGTAGCTGCCCAGTGGAGCCCTGTGACTTCCTTGATCTGGGACAGAGGGTTTACTATTCTCCCCGTCTCACTGAGACACCGAGGCCCAGAGAGGTGCCCTGCTGAGGAAGAAGGGTGCTGGGTCGTCACGACCCTAAGACGGGAGACAAATCCAAGCTAAGGGGGGTGGAGGGGTGGTGTAAGGGCAGAGATGTCATTGATGTGGGCGGGCAGGGAAGGGGTGGGGGTACCCCTGAGAAGGGAGGACATGTGAACGTGACGCCCAGGCTGTCATGGGTGGAGCCCGCCACAGATTTGAACTGGCGACCCAACTATGTGGCTGCCGAAAATGGCTGAAACACACACGAATGCTTAGTTCAGTGGGCCTGGGAAACTCGAGCATCTCGGTCCCTGCGCCATCCTCAGGCCACCTCTACTATTCTTTGCTTAATATTTTTCTTCCAAGCAACTTACCCTTTTTCACTTACATGAGTTGGGACAGGAGAGGGGGCCTTCTAAGCCCTACCCTCAACTGAAAAGCAGTTGCTTGCTGCAAATAGAAATTAGCCATACAAAGAAGAACCTAGGAAAATACCGTACACCTGGAGCCAGGTAGCACTTAGAATCGCCGGGTAGATCTGCGCATCTGACGTGGGAGGGGGCTATTCTAAGCTGTGGGTTTCATGCGGGAGGAAATGGTGGCCCAGAGAGGTTGAGCCACCTGCCTGGGGTGACACAGCAGCGGTCCCAGGGCACAAGCAGGCTGATTCCAGAAACCCATGCTCCGCTGCAGGGCTGCGGTCTCCCCTCCTTGTTTGAGTCGCCGCAGCATATAAGGCGTGTGTTAGAAGTGTTAGTACCAACACCTTTCACTGCGAATGCTTTAACTTCCCCATTTTCAAAGCACCTTTGGGGCTTGTATAGCGCTTGGGCTCATTATACCCTTGGGTGCAACCACTGAACCCTTCGAGGCCCGAGCCTGGGGTGCGGCCCCTCCCTTGGCAGACAGGGAAAAGGAGGCAGAGGGTGGGAAAGCGACCTGGCTCAGGGATCGGGGCACGGGGGAGAAAGCCAGGACTGGCCAGGGCCCCCTGCCAAAGTGGAGATCCCAGAGGCCCCGCTGGGAAGGACCAGGCTGAAGGGTGAGAGTCGCCTCACTCCCCTGGTCAAACAGGTAACGTGTGCTCCTTTCCCACCTTTCCCACCTTCCCCCATGCGCCCCCGTCCCCCTGGAGAGCAAAGGCGAACAGGCCCCACGGCTGCCCTGTTCCCCGGGCCTGACCTCCAACACTCTGCCCCTGGAGGCAAAAAGCAGAATTAGCAACCAGTGTCTGTGGATGGCGCCTTTCTCTTTCTCGTGGCCGTAACCAGTTGAGAGCCCTGTTGTGAGTGCAGGAGGGACGTGTGTGCTGGGAGAATTGGGGGGGAACGTCTTTCTCTTCTTTTAGTTGCTGGAGGACCTCAGCGCTGCCATCTTCCCCGCTGGCCCAGGGACCCCGAGGAATACTGCAAGAGCAATAAGGATTTTTAGGGGCATTATGATAGTGGAATGGAAACACATCTGCCCCCAAAAGTCCCTCATTTTCCCTGCGGTAACGAAGCAGCTGGGCAGGAAGTGGTGGCCCTCGGAGCACCAAGAGCCAAAACTAAAAAGGAAAAAATGTACAAAGTTAGAGCAGACTTTAAACAAGCCAAAATTTTCACAGTATGCGGCGGCTCCGCCCAGGCGCCCCAAAAGACTGATGATTATTGGCCAATAATTGGCTAAATATGTCACTGTGCAGCGGCTTCGAGACAGACGCGCCTCCTCTGTGCTCAGAACACCGAGATCGGGAATCTCAGAGCAGGGTAGAAGCATCATTTCCTGACACCAGGCCACTTCCAGGACTCGCCTGTGACGTTTCCCCAAGACCCCGACTGATTCTTCCCGAACTCTCCTTACCGATCTAAGGGAACCACGCACCCATCAATACCTCCTCGTGTGGAATGTGGGAAAGGCAGTCCACATGGAAACCCAGGGGGAAAATATCTGGAAAGGGGAGCAGTTGTTTGCACGGCTGGCCGTACACCAGAGGGTGAAAGGCTTGGGTAGGGGAGCTTGGTGGTCGTGGCTGATGGGGCAGAAGCAGGTGGAGGAGGGGGGATCCCTGCTAAGGTCCAGGAAGCCATCTCTCAGGTCTGGCCCCTGGATGTCCAGCCCAGGGGTTCCCCTGGGGCCGGTGGCCTGCCAGCTCTCTCAAGGTGCAGGTCCCCCATGCCGGCCAGCACCCCTGGGCCCTGAAAGGGTTAACCTCTCCCTGGTTGTTGACACCCGAGGAGGGCTTGCTCCCTCAGCAAGCTGGCATATCACACTGGGCCATCGAGAGAAGAGGGGGCTGAACACAGCCTCTGTGAGCTCTGTGAATGGAAGCCACCTCTGCCTTATCGCCATCGGAACGAAAACGGGACGCAAACCCTTCCCGACGCAGAACCGGCTCCCCGGGTGCTCGGTGGCTCCCTGGCACCTGTCGCGTGGCCCCGGAGCCCTGGCAGGGGCTCGGGGCATCTGTGCCGGTGAGCTCCTGGCCGTCTGGGCCAGGCCTGCAAGGGAGCGATTCTACACTCGCCATGTGACAGCTGGCAACCCGGCCCGGATCTCTTCTTTCAAGCAGCACCTAAAATATTCTCTGGGTGAAGCTGAGGCTAAATATGGCACGGCCTGCGAGTGCCTGGTCTGGACCTTTTAATGCCATTCTAAGATACAATCAGGAACCCACAAGGCCTTTAGGTGGCCTGGAGTCCAGTTGCTGGGGCCAAATGGGAGTCCCGTGGGACTGGCTGACTCAGGGCTGGGTGCAACATGTCTGAGCGGGCTTTTTCCCTGCAAGCTCGCCTCTGGGATGCCCACCCAGTTCTCTCTCAGCTGCCCCCCCGCCCAAGACCGGCTCAGGGGCCCCTCATCTGCCCAGCAGGCCCTCTGATGGGCCTCCGATGCCTTCTCCCCACGTTAGGGCTGCAACCCTGCTCTGCTAGCCCGGGTCTTCCTTGCTGCCCGAGGGAAAAGGGCTGGGGAAGGCAGCAGTTTGCATGGGTGGCTTGCACGGTAGCTGAGATGCCTAAGTGCACGCTCGGCTGCTGGCCCTGCGCCACGCCCCTGGGCCCACCCCAAATGTGAGGATCCCAGGATCCCGGATCCTGGAGAGGACTTCCGGCTGGCCTGCAAAAGCACAGCTCTGCCCCTGAACCTTCTAGCCTCACGTCTGCTCTCTCACAGGCGGATTTGTCCCGAGCCCCTAGGACGGCCTCATCTGTTTCCCTCTGAGCGTCTGGGAGGCTCTGCTTAGCAAAGTGGGCTTCTGCCCTCAGCAGAGACCACGTGGTAAGTGGGACAGTAAGCCCTACAGAGCCTCTGGGGAGGCTGCCCTGAGGAGCCAAACACCCCTCTTCTAGCCAACAAATGCTGCCGGCCGGGTCCCAGCAGCAGAGACCCCCTGTGCACCTGTCCGGGGGCTCGTTTGGGCTCTGGTGGTGCTTCTAAGGCCACGCTCAGGCCTGGGCTGGCAGCGGTCCAGGCTGCCTGGGGCAGAGATGCCAACAGGCCTGGGCACTGATTTCACGCACGATTCCAACAAGAGGGCCTAGCTCTCTGCATGCCTCTGAGAAAATTTTCGCACCACGTTGCACAGCTAACTTCAGGCTCGAGGCGGCCACCACCTCCCTTCCCTGCGGAGGCCAAACAAATCCTGGACAAAAGGCTCCATTTGCCCCATCTTCCGGGTGCATTTTAAATATGGCTTTCTTGTGACACCAACAGCAGTTTTCACTTCCTACGTGTGTGTGTCTCCCTTTCGTGGAGCAGTGTGGCCATTCAGGGACGCCCGAGAAACAAGTTTGCCTTGTGGTTCCTTAAATGCAGATGCTTGATATAAGGAAGATGATGTACGATCCAAAACTTGAAGGCTCTGTAAACACTGACAGGCCTCCTACAACCCAGGCGGGCATCGGATCACTGGCTACTCTGAAGGGAGACCAGAGGAGGCCTGGGGGCTCAGGTTGGTGGAGGCACCCCAAGGCTCACTCCTCCCAAACTCTCTACCTCTTCCACCCTTTTGCTTGAAAAGCCTGCGTGGCTACTGGGCCGGCAAAGTCGATGGTGGTTTTACCTCACAGTCGTGTGGTGGTTTTTGTTTCCCTCATTCCGTACATAAGCAGCAAAAAAAAAAAAAAAAGCATTTTACATGTTCCCAAGTTTGGGATGCTGGGCAAGAGAGAAAATTCCAGAACAATGTTTTATTTCGGTGTGTGTGCACGTTTTTTTCTGGCAAGTGAGCTTGAGGACAGAGTTTCCCTTAACCGTGATCAGGCTAATTTTTATCCTCACCGCCCAAAAAAGCTGTATTTACTCCGCGATCCCAATTAAAAGAGGGTGAGCCGATCTGCTACTAGAAAGCCGTACCTTTACCTGGCGAGAATCATCTTTCTGTTCTTAATATAAGGTGGAGTGTGTGTGTGTGTGTGTGTGTGTGTGTGTGTGTGTGTTTTGGGGGGTGGTGCTGGGGAGCAAGAAATAGAGGGAGTGTCCCCTTGTAGGGACTTTCCCACCTTTCACTGGTTTGAGTCATAAACGCATGTTTTATTCTTAAGGGAGTATTCCTCTCATTGCACTACCCCCTCCAAATATTTTACCCCCCGGCTAGAACACATTTCCCCCCACACCGTCGAAACATTTGTGTCCAGATGAGGTTCCCTGTATCTTGTATATTGCTAAGAACTAACTTCCAAGTTTCTTTTTTCTTCTAAATCTTGGGGGGGTAGGTAGCAACCGCTTAATGAAACTTCACGCAGGCCAAAGAAGAAAACCCAAAATGCATGTAGCATATTCAGCAGTTCTCGTTAATTTGTGCGTGCGTGCGTGCGTGTGTGTGCGTGCGTGTGTGTGTGTGTGTGTGTGTGTGTTTTCTTACCGCTGCGGGGAGGGCAGGGAGAGGGTGGTGGTAGGAATATGCAAAGGAGCTGTGATTCTCTGCCGAGTACTGAGACTTCTCACTGCAGAGCCCTGATTTATAAGCCCTTCACCATACTACCGTGCCTGTTTCCAGACTCCAAAGGGGGGAAAAGTTCCGCTCAATGTATTCAGAGTTACATGCGCCTTTCAGGGGGCTGCGTGTCAGCCAGGGCTGTGCCGTTGCAAACGCTCGCAGGAAAGCAGACTCGCTTCGCACTCAGCACGAAACTCTGTCTGATTTTCCCCACTTCGCAATCCAGTCATGTTAACATACGGCTTCAGCGCCTGGATGCAAGCTCGATGTCTTGGCGCAATATTCCGCGTTCCGGCCTCGTTAATTCGCGCAACACACCCGATTTGTAGAAGTATCATTAAAGGCTAATTTGGCGAGATATCCCTATTTAGCAAAGCAAATAGGATCTGACAGCTCTCTGGGGCTGCCAGGGGGGACGACGATTCAGCAAAGCACAAACACAATTTGTGTCACAACGTGACAATTTCCCATCCATGAGCCACACTGGGACCATGGACTCTTGAAAATTGTGCTGTTTCATCGTGTCCCGTAACAAAGAGAGAGAACTCGGGAAGTAAAGAACTGTTTTTGCCAAGGTCCCAGAGCTCAAATGTCATCTGTGTGTACATGTCTCATGTCTGTTAAACACAGAATTTTCCATCAAGAACCCTGTGTTCCAAAGTTCTTCACGTGCAGTTCACTTTCCTATTCGGTGCTGTGGACACCTGACCAAAATCCAGATTTGCAAGTAGATCAACTTAAGGTATGTGGGTGTCTCTGTATAGGTTACAACCAGAGGGCAGGTGTGTGTGTGTGTGTGTAAATTAATACAACTTAATAAGGTGAATATTCTGGGAAGGGGATTTGTGCCCCTATCACCCTTGTCTTAGAGAGCTCCTGTGAACACACTATCCTGAGTTTCTTATGAAATGGCTCAGAGCAAGGCACCGAAGAAATACCGTGACTCCACGTAGAAAGAAGCCAGTGGAGCGGTGCTCCTTTGACCAATGTGAAGACAAATCTAAGGTCATTACCATTCACAGCTTCAACGGTGTTTGATTTGGAGGGTGTCAAACCGGGATGCCACTCATTCCCTTCAAATCCTATCCTCTACGACATCTCATTAAACCACTGGGCAAAAAAAAAAAAAAAAAAAAAAAATTGTACAATTCCCTTATCTCCTTCTGGCCTCCCAAGGCAAGAGGCCCTTAAAAACTTAGCCGGTTCGACAAACTGAGCGTGTGTGTGCATACACACACACACACACACACACACACACACACACACACACGACTATCCAGCCCCCCCAACAGCCTTTCACTTTTACCAAAAGTAGCAAACCTCCCCCCCTTTCTCCAGTCAGCTTTTAGACGGCAACTTGGAGGTGTTAGCACTTGGCTCTCTCTCCACTGGCTGCTGGGCCTGAATCCCTCGATGTTTAGAATGACCCCAAAAGCGGGACTTTGTGGGCCAGTTGGATAAAACATAAACTCATCTCGCCCTCAAAACCCCGATTCTGGGACCACAGCTTCCAAAACCTTTCGAAAGAAGCGTGTTCCCCTTCACGGCTCAGAGCACTGGGGCAGGCCGCCTCTGAGGCAGGATTTTGGAGAATCCTGGATCATTAAAGGAACCCTGGGTTTTCCTACAGGGATGACAGTAGATCTCAGGGAAAAGCCAGGATGGTGGTGGGAGGGATGGGGGCAGGTATTTGCCCACCCCAAAGCGGGTACCTTTTCCCTCTCCTGCCCCCTGCCCCCAGCCCCGCGGCTGGGCCCAAAAGCTTCCCAGGGAAAACACTGGGCCCCCAAAATGTCCCTTAGCAAAGCGCAAAAGGAGTGCCCTTGGTGCCGCATACAATCCCCACCCCACCCCCAGCTAAAGTTTAGTTATTTATGCCCTTAATTGTCCCTCATTAAAGTCAAATTTGCTGCTTGCCGGGATTGGGGGAAATTATTTCCACCTTAATAGCTCAATTAGCCTCTGGGTTCCAAAAAGGCCACCCCCCCACCTTTTCTCCCCATTTTAAACCCCCTCTCTTTTTCACAACTTCTCCTAAAAATAAATTATAAATATGGATGTGTCCTCAGAGGATCTGAGCGGCACATTCCAACGCTCCCCACGGTGGGGACTGGAAGCAGGAGAAAGCAGAATGGCCACTCCCCCCCATCCCCAAATCAAAATGCCTCCCCCCCCCCTTCTTCCCCTAACTTTTGCCGGAGCAACACAGTGTGGTCTGGGGCCCTGGCACTCTAGTCTGCCCCCCGGAACCTAGTCGTGTTTTTTTTGCCCCCCGCTCCTGCCCATCAAAAGCTAAGCCAACGTGCTATGGCCGCCTGCTCCTCGAGGGGGAGGGAGGGAGGGGGCAGCCAACTTTACTTCGGGGAGGTGGTAACTCTCTGGGGACTGTCCTCTCCTGCTTTGCCGGCGGTCCCCGGGGCCCGGGCCGAGCCAGCGCGGCCCGGGGCGCACGTGGAGTGGCGGGGCGCGGCGCGGCGGGCGCGGACCGGCGAGCGGGCGGCCTGCTCTCGGCGCGGCATTGATATCGGGGTCACGCAGCGAGTCAGTTTCCCGCACGGGCTTTCCGGGGTGGGGGCGGGGTGGCTGCCTTTTCAACCGCCCATTAATTTCCAAGCCCCAGCCTTGGGGAGGTGGGGGGCTGCCTCGCCCCGATCCCACCTCCTCGCCTAACACGCCCCTCTCGGGAGCCGGGAAGGGGGCTGGGGAGGTAGCCCAGCCCCGCCGCCTCGGGGGGCGGCAGCGGCGGCGGATCGCAGCCCAGACAAGCGTCTAGCGCCGGGTCCCCGGAGAGCCCGGCGCTGCCCCCGCCGCCACCTCCCCGCTCCCGTCCCCACCCGCCCCCCCAGGCAGCCGCCCCACACCCCCTGAGCCCGGGGGCCTGGGCACCCACCTGCCGCGGCCTCTGCCCCGGCGCGGGGGAGGGTGCCATGCAGCCAAGAGGGGGAGACTCACCGCCGCTGCCTCCTTCGGGGGCGCAGGGGGCCCCCCGGGGCTGCGCCTTCCTGGGCTCCCGGGAGGCGTGCGCGGGGCGGGGGGCGCCCGCGGGCCCTGCAGCCTCCGCCTCGATTGGAGCCCAGCCTCAAATCCTTCACCGCGCGGTGGGGGGGGGGGCTTCCAGAAAAAGATCCCACCCCTCCCCAGACAAGATCCAAGTGATGGGCGGGGGGCGTAGAAAATCCTTTTCTGCCAAGAGCACGGAGCCGACGGGGCTGCACCCGGCCTCCACGGTCCGCTGCCGCCACAAAGCCGCGCCCCCGCCCCCCCCCGGCCCCCCCTCCCCCGCTCCCCCCCCCCCCACGCCCTATGGCCGGCCCGGGGCGGGGGCTGGGCCGGCCCGGGGTTGGCGGCGCTGGGGAGGCGGCGGCGGCCCAGGCGGGGCGGCTCCTCCCCGGCCCGGGAGAGAGGGCGAGAGCCTGGAAGCGGCGCGCGCCCGCCTGCCCGGGTGGGGGCTGGGGCGGGGGCCGGGGTGGGGGGGTGCCTTCCTAGAAACCCTCGCCAAATATAGTCAGCGTATAGGGGCATTCCTAGAAATGCGGCGGCGACGTCAGCCTCGACCTGTGGGGGCAGAGCCTGGGGTTCTCCAAACTGGGGGGGGGGGGGGCGGGGGAGGGAGAGATTCCCCATTTCCAACACCCCGTGGGCCGGAGGAGGAAGCCTGGGCTGGGCCTCCCTCCTGGGGGCGGGCAGGAGTCCTCCACATGCGCTCCAGGGATCCCTCGGCTGGGGTGCAGGGTGCCTGAATGGGGACACATCTACTTAAGATTCAGACTCGCCCCCAGATCTGCTAGCCTCTTTTGGGAACACTCAGTGACGGTGCCAGCAGGCGCTTTTAGCCGGTCCTCCCATTCTCATCGTTCTCCCCCAACCCCATGAACAAACAGTGGAAGTCAGAGCGGCACCCAGACTGGCCCCCAGGCCTGGTCACCACCCCTTGGTGGCCCCTAACCTGCTCTGGGATACTGGGGTCCCTTGGAACCCCCAGGTTTGAAAACTGGACGGACCTGCTCTGTTCCAAAGAACTCCCCAAATACCAACTGCCTTTCAGGCCAAAACATAAAGTTGTGCTTCCCCCCTCCCCCTTCCAATGTCACTTTGGTGCTGCTTTCCAAGCGGTAGGGTCCAAGAGATCTGCTGGAAATTGGGGGTGGGGCGTTGAGGGTACCTTCTCCACCTGGCAAAGATCTGGCCCCTGGGGTGACACCCCCTCCATAATCGGCGTAAGTTTCAGGCAGTGAGGGGGCCCCTCCCCTACAGCTCAGCCTTTCCTGAAATTTGCCCCCCCTGCCCCCCCTGCACCCCCAGATCATCTCACAAGTGTCCCCTCTTGCCCCAAGAGGATCTAAATAACTGAGACATGACTTGTCCCCCTCTACTGCCCAGCCTCTTTTCGAGTAAATGTGACAGGACTGAGCCTCCCAGGATCATAAAAAATGTATTTGCTGTCCTCTGTTGGCCAACGTGTGTCACACTCACAAAACATTTTGCCCAACCCAGTGGGCCCTCCTGATGCCATCAAGGGGGTCCCAGGGACCTCAGCCAGAGGGAGTGGGCCAGGTAGGCCCCTCTTCTCCTCTGTCCTAGGTGCACCCCTCCTTCCTGCCCCCCGAAACCAGGAGGGGTCCTGGTTTACAGTCACTGCACTGGTCTTTGACCCACTGTTTTGTGTCTCATGTCCCTTCTCCCTGGCTGGGCTCTAATTCCAGGAGCCTGGAGGACAGTGCTCAAAGAGAGGCAAGGAAGGCTGTGGTGGGGAGGTCTCTGGGTTCACTCTGGGTGGAGGGACCCCTAGGGGATAGTTTCTCTCATAGCAACTTGGAGGGGAATGTAGCAAAAGGGGGATAGCTCAGATGCGTCTTAAAGCAAAGGACTGATCATTGATCATCATCAGTCCCCATTTGTTCCTGAGGACCTACTATGCGTCAAGCACGGGAAGTATACTAGCTTACTGAGCTCTGCCCATTTTCCAGAGGAAAAGACTGAGGCTTCGGGGTCAGTTGTTCTTGGATCCAAAGCTTGCTTGCCCTCTGTGTGCCAGGCCCAGAGCTAATGCTGGGGCCACAGTGGCAAACAGGACAGGTCCCTGACCTCAAGGTGTCTGGGTCCAGGCATCATAAGAGACCAAAGCTGGGCTGGGGTGTCCACCTGGGTCCTCCCTGCTGGTCTCACTGGTGCATGGTCTCAATTAAGACTGAATTGTCCTTGCGGCCCCTCTTGTGGGGTAGGGTGCACGAGAGGCTGGGCTCCCCCTGCTGCTTCTCAGCAGCTGGGAGACCCTGGACACTGCTAAGCCTGCCTGGGCCTCAGCTTCCTCATCTGTAAAGTGGGAGTTATTATACCTGTCTTATAGGACTTTCATGGGGCTTAAATGAGACGAATACCCTGGTAAGGACGGGTATGTGGCATTTTTTTTTTCCATCGCTTCCTATAAAGATTTTCTTTTTATTTATTTTGTGTTTAAAAGTTGCAATTTTAAGTCCTATTAACAGAAAATATGTAACAAAACCTTCCTAACAAGTGAAAAAAATATTCAGAAATGCTGCAAAAATTGGCCTCATTGACATAGTTTCAGACTTTTACTTAATATAGCTTCTGCTGGAAATGATTTATGTGACATTTATATAAGCAATTCCAAATCACTCTGTATAGCGAGCGCTTCAGCTCTTTACTGTCTACGCCCGACATTGAGAGTCAACTTAGTTTCTGAAGGCGATGCTGGCAAGCACTGGAAATGGTCCACCTGAGATGCTGTTGATGTATTGTTCTGACCTTCACCTGAAGATGTTTCTGCTGAGTAAGTGTCTCTGTGCTTCTTGACCCTCTTTGCTCTCATCTTCCCACAGCTTCAGAATTAGGTTTTGGATTTCTTCTGGGTGTGTGTGTGTGTGTGTGTGCATGCACGCACGCTCATTTCTGGAGGGGAGTGCACCGGTTTGCCAAATTCATAGGTAGCTCCAAATTGAGAATTGGATTTCTCCTAGAATTTTAACAACATTTGGCCAAGAAGGGCCTCTGAGGGAGTTCAGGAGATGGTTGCTTGTGCCTGGTATTATTACCTAAAGGAGAGGATGTCAGAGGAAAAAATAGGGGCCAGCGGCCAGGGTGGAGTCAGGTATGGCTCAGGCCCCTCTGGGGAGTTGAAATAGCTTCCTTGTGCCACAGCAGCACAGGGGCTCAGGGCCCCAGAGACTGGCTGCCTGCCACCCACGTCTGTGCACAGAGCCACAGGACTCTGGAAACTCACCTTCTCACCCCCAGTTCAGGCGCTCACAGCTGGGTGCAGAAGGAAAAGGCAAGCTTTACTGGGACTAGGTGGGCCTATGGTCAAGACCACCCCACCCTCAAGGCAACCAGGGTCCTGCTTTTACCTTGGACTTTAAGAGCCCCCTTAAAGATGTCCCCTGATCCCTTTGAGACCTGCTCTTGCCCATTCTGGCTCAGAGTCCCATGACTCAAGCTAGTGGCCGGCTTGATATCCAGTTACGCCAGACTTTGGAAAACACCCCACTCTTCGGCCTGAGGCCCCAGCGGCCTACTCTGGCCTTCTCCCAGGAAGGGGTCCCACCCTCACCCAGGTTTCTGACCAGGAGAAGATGCCAAGGCCCAGGCCACAAGTGCAAAGTGGACACCCTGGGCAGAAGGAGCCTCCGGGAAAGGCCTGGACTCCTGGTACCCTGCCCTGTCTGGCATATGGCAGGGCAAAATCAAGTTTTGTTAAGAAATGAATACAAAAAAGAAGGAAAAGTACTGGAAAAGAAGCCCGGCTGGAGGTGGGTGCTGGGACGTCAGTGACGTCCCATCTGTGAAGACAGCGAGGCTTCCAGGAGGTCGAGAACTCCAGGCACCAGCTGGACAGAAAGATAAACGGCCATATGGTGAGTCCAAGGGGTCTGTGCTTCCTGGTCTGCTGGGGACCAGACCCTTGCCTGCTAGGGGCATCGTGACACAAGCCTGTTACAAAGGCCAGTTAAGAATGGCTTTGCAATGGAAAGAGAAGCCAGAGATCAATCAGGCTGTGACCTTGGACAAGTCCTTGGCAGTCCCGAGTTTCAGTGTCCCCACTGGCAACAATAGGCATGTTTTAGAGGATGAAATCACACAATTTGCACAGAGTGCATACTAAGCACTCAATAAATTATGGCAATGGTCCACCCCTGTTAAATGGGAGTGGGGAATCGGTCATGCCTCTGGATGCTACAGATGGATTCAAAAGCATGCGGGGTTCTCCCTTCTCTCCAAGTTGTGGACACCAAAGTGGGAGCGGCACCAGGGACTGGGTGGGTAGGTCAGCCTGGCCTAGCGGGACCTGGTCGCCTAGAAATGCAAAGTCAACATCTTGGAATTTCAGCAGGGTGGCGAAGCTGTATCAGGAAACTGGAAGAATGTTCCACATGCAGCCCAGGTAGACATGAAGGACTTGAACTGTGTCTCCTTCTGCATAGACCTCCTCTCTGGAACCCACATGACCGTGGACCCAGAGCCACTGCTCAGACCAATACCAGCTTAAAAATCAATACTGTTGGCTTTGAAGTGTTTTGACCAGAGGTTGCAACTGGTAGCCCACAGGCTAAGTGGAGCCCACAGACATGTTTCATTTGGCCCGCAGACCATTTAAAATAATAATAAATTTGATTTGGTTGCCAACATTTTTAAATCAGGAAATTTCATATTTTAAAAATCCAGATTTCTGGCTTCTCTTAAAAAAAAATCAGATTATCAAAAGATTTGGCAATGGCGGGCCCGCATTCCCACAGGGCAATAGTTGGTTGGAGCAGAACAGCATGTAATAGAATAACAGTCAGGGAAGGCTAGCTGCCGTAACAAACAGTCCCACACTTTCAATGGCTCACCGCAGTACTGTTTTATTTCTCGTTTGTATCACAGTGCAAGAAGTGGGGAGCAGGGGGATCCACAAGTTATTTAGAAACCTAGGTGACTTTTATTTCATGGTTCTGGGGTCTTTCTAAAAAAATGTTTCAAAATGTATATTCTTAAAGATTTTATTTATTCATTTTAGAGAGAGAGAGTGCAGGGTGGGGATGGGGTGGTGGTGGAGAGGCAGAGGCAGAGGGAGAAAGAGTCCCAAGCAGACTCCGCACTGAGCGTGGAGCCCAACAGGGGGTCTGATCCCACAACCCCGAGATCATGACTGGTGCTCTGATATCTTCTAGGGCTTCATTCTTTCTGCACAAGCTGGGGGAGGCTATAGGGAAAGCAAACCAGCTTTTAACTGCATCGGCTAGGAAGTGTCCCACATTGGTGAGCACCAGTCATGAGGCCCAACAAGTACCCAAAGGGGCTGTGAAATGTGGTGCCTGGCTCAGAGACCAGGAGGAAGAGGAGGCATATGGACTCCAGCGTCTCTGTTTCAAGTGGCTGTCCCAGATGCTTCTTCAACTTGGTCATGGAAATTCTCTTCTCATTGTCCTTCCTCACCCCTCTCCAGCTTAGCTCTTTGGCTCAGAAGAAACCACCAGTCATTGGTTGGAGAATAATCATGTGATACAATCCCAATTAATGACAGACGATGAATTTGGATGTAATGCCTGGAACCACAGCAGCCATTTTGGGCCAGACTTGGGGTGAAGCCAACATGGTGATGGCAGACAAGAGAGGTGGAAGGAACCTGTGTCTCTAGTGGCTTGATGGAGGTGCTCAAACAATCAAGTGAGAAACCCACTGTACCTCTAGACTTCCTGGTAAATGCCTAATAAATTTCCTTATTTTTTAAAGGCAGTTTGAGACAAGGCAGCCCCTGTTCCTTGTAAAAAAAAAAAAAAAAAAAAAAGTATCCAAAGTGCTAAGGACATAGTTCTTGCCTGGCTGGATTCACTTAGGTCATCTGCCTGGTCATGTAGGAATTTGAGTTTTGACCCCTTGACTTAAAATTTTCTCTTCTTGCAATGCAGAGCTGAGGTCAATGTGGCCAGCTCCAACCTTCATGGCCTGGAATAGAAATTTCCCAGTGCCTACCCCTGGAAAATGCAATGTGCAACTTTCAGTGCTGCCTGGGGCAACATGGTCCCATCCAGGGCCTGGATCTCGGGGATGCAGCAATCGCTGTGTGACACTGACTGCAAGGTGTCCTTGGGGTTTGGGGCCTCATACTGGTCAGAGGCTGGTGGTCACTCCTAACGGTGGCGGCCTGTCCCCAAGTCTCTTATTAGAGTCCCTGAGATGTCTGGCTTCTCCTGGAAGAAGGGTAGGAAGAATGACCCATCATCCTAGTTTGCCCAGGACCGGGTGGTTCTCCGGGTCATTGGACTTTCAGTGATAAAACTGGGACAGTCCCAGGCGAACCAGTTGGGGGGGTCACCCTACCTATCCTGGACAGAGGATGTGGGAAGAGTGGAGAGCTGCTGGCTCAGGTCTGTGGGAGTGGCTGTCACTGGGGAGGGAAAGAAAGTAGAATCTTTTGAATCCCCACAGCCAGTCCCCAACGACTCTGTGTTAGCCTCGTGGGCAAGGTCTTGATATGCCTGTCAGGGTACTGGGTGAAGGGACTAGTCAAAAGGAATCCGGACAGCATGGAGATACATTAGGAAGGGACAGAGAGTCTGAGAAAGACTAGATTATGTAGGTGATGAGTGGGGAGTGGGTCAGAGTATCATCCCAGCTGGGTGGGAACAGGGTCTGGGGAGAGGCCAGAGGCAGCTTCCTGCCAGATGGGCCGGTGCGGAGACAGTGGGGGAATTCTTAGAGCTGTTGAGTTGGCTTATTGGAGGCTCTCCCCACTAATGCCTGCTCCGGTCGTCTCTAGAGGGCCACGGGGGACATTGAAAGGGCTATTCAGTTCCATTCTGATACCGGACTGCTGTGGCCTTGGAATGCCACATTGTGCAAATATCCGCATAAATCTGAGCCAGGGAGCGCTGGTTCTGGGGAGGGCCCGGGAATGGGCCGTTTCTACCTCTGCACACGCATCTCCAACCCCGAACCCAAGGCCAGTCCATCCTCTGGAACCTGGGGAACGTAGGTTCCCCTTCTCTCTCTTTCTCTCAGTGATGCCATCTGTGAAATGGACTAGTATTTTCCTCATCGTGTATGTGCCAGGCTCTGGGCTAGGTGGTATGATGTGGTTTAGACCACACGAGAGCCACTTTTTTTTTTTTTTTTTTGCCTTTAAGTGTGAGGTATTTCGGGCCAACTCCAAACAACAGAGAATAAATTAACAAACACCCCTATGCCACCACCCAGCTTAATTAATACATAAATCAAATCAAATCAAATGCAGATCCAGTTAATACCCCGTTGGCCATCTCTGACGTCCCCACGGACAACGCTGTCCTGAATGTAGACGTCATCGCGCTCAGGCAGGCCTTTATACTTTCACCACCTGTGTGGCCAGAAACAAATCGGGCATTGTTTGCATGATGTTTACTCTGTATAAATGGCATCGTCTTTCTCCGCCTGCTTTTTTTTTTTTTCCTCCACATTTTGTGAGCCTTCTCTATGTAGTTGGATGGAGTTATAGTTTATTTCTTTGAACTGCTGAACTTAATTCTATTCTGTGAGCATTCCACAGTTTGCTTTTCTGTTTTCCTGGACGGACGTTTAGCTCTTCCCAGCAATGCTGCTATAAACAGCCTCGTGTACGCGAATTTCCGCAAGGCTTGCAGGCCAGAGGAGGATTCCTGGGTCTCATTTACACGGAGTTTTCAGAAACGCGGTGGCTTTTAGCCTGGCATAGACTCTCAGGTTTCCTGCAGGCCCCTCGAGTCCTTGTTGTCTTATCCCTGAAAGCTTTCACATGTTCACACAATCTGTCTGGCTCCTCTGGGCATTTGAGCTTTCAGCCTCTAGTCTCTTGGGAAATGCATGGGCATGTAAGACGGTAATTGTAATATGGTGTGGTAGGTGCTAGAAAAGCAATAAAGCCAAGGTGCTGGAGGTGCATTGAGGAAAGAGCAACTCCAACCGACGAGCTGAGGCATGATTCAAAAAAAGTAGTTAAGTTAGTAATAGTTAGGCAAAGTTTTGTGGTATGCGTAGGAGTTTTCCAGGAAGCCTGAAATGGAGAAAGGCCATTCATTATAGGTGGAGGGAACCTCATAGATGCAGGCCCAGAGGACTGAGGCACAAGCTGACTTGAAGGCATACTAAAGACTGGTGTAAAACACTGAAGAGCAAGAGGGAGCACAGTAGGAGGGACACTTGGGGCCTGGAATGCCATGCTGAGGAGTTGGGATTTATCCTGGCGGTGGTGGGCATCTTGTGAAGGACAGAATGGTGAGAGTGACAGGTTCACTGCTGTGTCGGAGGGAGGTCAAATGACAGTGAAAGGAGGATGGAAGAGAGGCAAGACTGAAAGCAAAGGATACCGGGTAGGAGTCTACTGTAGCAGTCCGAGCACCAGTTATCAAAGAAGAGATGGAGCAGTGAAGGTCTAAAGCAACACACAGTAGTTGACTGGAGAGAGGTTTAGGCATCAACCAACTGCATGAGCAGGTGAGGGACGAGGGGTGAGTCAAGGGTTGGGGTAAGCAGAGTCACGGTCTCCCAAATTTGTCCACACCTTAATCCCTAGAACCTATAGATATGTTGTGTTTCATGGCAAAAGGGACTTTGCAGATGTAATTAAAGTTATAGACTTTTAAAAAGGAGACCGAGTCTGGATTATCCAGGTGGGCCCAATCCAAATCCAGGAGCCCTTCCAAGCAGAGAATTTTCTTTGGCTTGCACGAAAAAGAGAACTTTTTTTTTTTTTTTTTGGTTTGCATGAGAAAGACGCAGAAGGTGAAGCAAGATTTGAAATGTACAGAGGACTTGGCCTAGATGTCAGGACACTGTGTGCAAGGATTGGAGAGAGGCCTTGAGGTGCCGAGGAAACAGAATCCAGTCCTACCAGTGCAGGGAACTTGATCTGGCCAACCACCCAAGGAAGCACGGGAGCAGATCCATCCAGAGCCTCTGATCGTAGCCCAGCTGGTCACCACCTTTAGACTTGTGTGAGACTCAGAACCCACCTGGGCTTCTGACCTACAGACACGGAAAGAGAAGACGGTGTGGTTTGAAGTCGCTAAGGTTCTGGTAACTTGGTCCAGTGGTGGGAGAAAACCAATGCCAGCCTGGATCCTGAGTTTGTTGCTAGGACGGCCTCCTTGTCCTCACATGGTGGAGAGAGAGAGCACTCTCGTGTCTCGTCTTCTTTTTATAAGGCATGAATTCCACCCTGAGGGTCTCACCCTCATGACCGCATCCCCTCTTGATTCCCCCACAAAGGCCTAACCCCCTACTACCATCACACTGGGGATTAGGGCTTTGACATATGAACTTGGGTGTGTGTGTGACATAATTGTTTAGCTCATAGCAACTGGAAGGACTCACTTTCAAGTTCACATGGCTGCTGACAGAATTTGGTTCCTTGTGGCCCATTGGACCTAGAGCTTCAATTTCTTGCTGGTTGTTGGCTGGAGGACGCCTTCCATCCCTCTCCGTGGGGGCCTCCCCAACATGGCTGCTCTTTTCATCCAACCAGCAGGAGATTCTGCTGTCCAGATGGGTGCGGCCGTCTTATGTAACATAATCAGAGAAGTGGCATCACATCCCCTTTGCCGGATTCCGTTGGCTGGAAGCAGGTCACAGTCCTCCCGCTCAAGAAGAAGGGACGACACAGGGTGCAAAGACCAGAAGGCAAAAATAACAGGAGATCGTAGAGTCTGCCCGCCAACACTTCTCCAAGGAAGAGACGGGGTTTCTTATCTGGGTGCTTTTCCAGAATTGTCGTGAATTTTATATCCAGCGAGGCGTCGAGTCTGGGGGTTCTTCTGTGCCCACAGGGAGTGAAAAATCAGCTCTGCCCACCTGAGTGAAAAGGGCAGGGCTGGGGGGCAGGGGCAGAAGGGAACACTGTCTCAGGAAGTGTTCTTCGTACGCCAGCCTGGTGATTTGCTAAAGCAAAACTCAAGTCGATGTGACACAAACAACGTCTGGTGCTTCTAGGGGCCTGCCACAATATTTTCTTTTAAGTGCTACTCATGCCTGAAATACGCTTCTGGTTTTGAAATGTGGTTCTCAACTCATGCTCGGCTACACATCACTCACTCTCTTATTAAGAGGGCCATTTTTATTCTTCGGCGTAGGTTTTCAAAGCACATGATGTCATTCCAGATGGGAGAGTGCCAGGGCGGTGGGCCCAAGGCCCCTCCTTTGAGGGGGTCCATTCGGATGACAAGAGTGAGCTTTTCCCTTGCAAAGTTGGCATCTCATTCATGCGGTGTGAGCTGTGTGTGAGCCTGTGCCCTCCAGAGCCCCGACGTCTGTGTGCTCCTTACGTGTTCTCTCTTTTTCTGTTACGTTTATAAGTTTTTGCTGTAAAAATAGTGAATCTGAAAGTGAGACAGCTTCTGTCTCTGATGCCATGATAAGAGGAAAGCAATCGGTCATTGGCTCTGTAATTCCCCGCCACCCCTCACCCCCCTGGAGGTCTTCATGGTCACCAGCATGACAGGGAGCCTTCTGCGTGGGGGGGGGGGGTGAATGTTCTTCATATTCTGAGAAACCAACATAAAAATCCATACTTGTGTGGATAAATATGCTTATTTATTTTTTACAAAGACATCCGCTCAAGTTACAGTTATACACGACGGAGAAATTCTAGAGATCTGTACAACAGAGTGATTACCATTAACAAATTTGTTGAGACGGCAGATCTCACGTGAAGTGTTTCTTATCACATACACACAAAAAGCAAAGGGACCTAGCAAGTTGGAGGTGATGGTATGTCTACTACCTTGAATGTGGTGATGGCATGTCCCGGGCATGTCCTTATGTCCAAACTCACCCAGTTGTATACGCTCAATATGTGTGGGTGTTTTTATTAATGATACCCCAATAAAGCCATAAAACAACACCCCAAAAAGCAGGACCCAGCTTTTCTTGCTAAGTTAATCTCCAGATCCATGAATCAGTCATTCCTTTTAACGGCTGCCCATGATGCCATGACGTGGATGGACCACCCTTGGCATCCTGGGGGGTGGATGTTTACAATGTTGTCATCAGAAGGACTCCACCAGACGAGAAGCAAGTGAGTGTGTGTCATTCCAATTTCAGAGTGGGAGAAACTGAGGCCCAGAGAGGTTACGTGGAGGGTCTATGGCTCCCACGGGTTCCTGGTAGATGCTAGGCAGAGAGAAGCCAGGCTAACACTGCCCTTGCTCTGTGCTGCCACCTGGTGTCACTGTTGAAGTTTGCTGCCGAGCTGCCTCTGTTGAGAAACAGAGATCCTGGCTAAGCCTAGGGATCCCAGGCTTCCCCTCTGTGGCTTCAAAATTCTGATTTAACCCTTTTCTGCCACTGATTCTCATGCTCTATCCTTACAGAGCTCCCAAAGCAAACCCACCTTCTCCCCAGTGGTCAAGTTCACACAGCAGGGTCTCAGAGGATCTAGGCTCAGTTACCTCTCCTCCTAACCTCAGCGTCAGGGGGCTTCTTATCTTTCCCTTTACATATGCAAAGCAGACCAGAGAACGATTCTTCACAAAGCAAACACAGTGACTTCTAGCCGACTTTCAGAAATTCATAGAAAAGTTACAGAAATCCAAACATGGCTTTCTATATTCATGAACACAAGTGGTTTAAATCAACATAAAATGGCTTGCTCATTCAGACACATAATCAGCGTTATGCATTTAAGTGTAAAGAGGACCCAAAATCGGGATTTTGATCACTGGTGTCTGATTTGGCAGCATGTGCCAAACTGGATTTTACACCTCTGTGGCATCCCCAGATTCAACCAGAGGTGATGATTTTGAGATTCATGTGTAATCTTCCAGGCTTAAAAGCAAACAAACAAAAGCCAGCAAGTGCTTCTCCACAGATAAATATATACCCTTAGATATTTTGTGCAATTTTTGTGTGTGTGTGTGGGGGAGAATGGTACTCACAGTACCTTATGTAAATTGCCTTTTTCTAAAGTCCCTTCATGTTGTGGGGCCGAGGGGGGCGCCCTTTGTAGGGTGGGGCGGGGAACGTGTTGGGGGTGCTTTCCTAGGATGATGTCACCTAGGAGGGCTGATTCACTCTTTGGAGGGAAGGACAGGAAAATCTCCATGGAGAAGTAACCTCCCCCCACAGACACTGGCCTACCTGTGGGAGGCAGTGCCGTTATCTGTTTGTTTAAGGGGGAGGAATATTTTGGGATATTTTTAATAGGGAGGAACCTAAGTGTTCTTTTGTGACACTTCTTTAAAAAGAAATGAATGGGTGCCCCAGTGGAGAGAAGAGGACACTCCATCATTATCTGTCTTAATTCTGGATCATTCTAATGTGCCTGTGTCCTAATAGGTTATCTTTGGGTTTGTGGGCTCTGGAGTGATTCTGGGGGGAAAAATTACACATGTAATACAATCATCTCCCAGAAAATCCAAACAATATGAACACTTATGGGATAGAAATGAAGGAAGTCTTTCAGTAGCTCCCCGATTGGACTTCCCCTGGGAGAGGCAACGACTGTTAATTTGGTGTGGACCTTCTACCCTCTGCGCAATCAGGGAGGGCAGGCAGCAGCCGTCCCAGCATCAACAAGACGCAGAAATGCAGAGTCTCCGACTCCACTAAAGAAATCAGAACCTGCTTTTTCATGAGATCCCCAGCTTAAAGTGTGAGAAGCCCTGCTGCTCACTACTTTCACGTGTGTGACCTTCCACATTCGTATACATGCACACACACGTGCCCCTGGGTGTAGACTGTGGCTTTAGAATAGGGCTGTCCTTGGAAGAGCGGTTCTCCATGTGGTCCGGCAGCATCAGCATCACGTGGGAGGCAGTTAGAAATGCAAACGGTCAGGCTCGGATTTACTGAATGCAGAAGCGATGGAGGGGGGGCCCAGCTGATGCTGATGAAGGCTGGCAAGTCGGGGACGCTTACCCCTGCCGCTCCTGCCAGGCTCCTCGCCTCTCCCATCACAACCCCAACCCTGCTCTCTCCATTAGAGAGAGCCCGCCCCGATCTCGCTGGATCAGCGAGGTACCCCCAGAGTCCAGCTCCACCACGCATACACCAGGAGCTCCATGACTGCGCCCTCCGATTAGGACTGTCCGGCTGACACAGGTCTCCCCGAGTTAGGTCTAGCCGGTTTTCAGATGACACAATAGGCCAGCTCCCGGGGGTCGAGGTCACCGCATACTTTGTTAAATGCACCCGAGCAGCCCCGTGATGCAAAGGAAATAGGTTCCCTACGAGCCTAGCTCCGTTAACTGAGGCCGCCTCTACGGCCCTTCTGTCTGGCAGCGGCTTCACAAACTCCTGCGGCTGGCCAGAGACCCATTTCACAGAAGGGCAAACGGAGGCTCAGACCGGTTTAGGTTTTCACGTCTGAACCGTTCCACGTGTGGGCAGGATTTCCTCTCTAATACAACTCCCGGAACGGATTTCTTTTTAAAAATAGCAAGCCAGCCAGCAGCTGACTCTGGGTGTGGGCCCGGTAGCAGGCAACGGCAGTCCTCTCATTAGAGAGGATAAAATTGGACTTTAATGTTGAGGAAAAAAGCTTAGTGGCTCTCCAGTCAAGTGCCAGCAGCTGTGGGTTTTTTTTGTCCCGGGCGAAGGGTTTCCGGGGGACCCGCCACTTCCCGCAGGGGACGGCAGGGGGCGCTGTCTGCAGGGAGCGGAGTGCCGCGCGGGCCGAGTTTGCGGACGCGCGGAAGCCAGACCACCCAGAATCTCACTCCGCGAATAGGGAAGAAGAACTTGAACACAAAAGGGGTGAAAACAGTTGGCCAGCTCTACACCCATCTACACCCAAAGGAGAGACTCTACATGCGGAGTACAGAATGGGGGTTCTGCCGGTGGCCACTCTGGAAAAGTAGTTCCACGCCTAAAAAGTCTCCCAGCCAAGGAAGACAGACGCCAGGCACGGACGGGGTTCGAACCCGTGATCTTCGGTTTACGAGACCGACGCCTTACCACTTGGCCACCGCGCCTGCGTTGGAATGGCGGCTCCGCGAGCCTCTATCCTGGCTTCGCTCCCGTGAGCTCGCCCCGCGGGCACGAGCGCGAGCGCGCCCGCCCGCCCGGCCGTCGCGCGGCCCCGCCCCGTTCCTGCGGCCGGCGGGGCGGGGCGGGGCGGGGTGACGCTCCAGCGGGCGCGCGCCGGACGCTCCCCGCTGACTCCCGCCCGCCGACCCGCTGGCGTCGGGTGGTTCGCTGGTCCCCGGCTCCGGCGTGCGCTAAAAGTGTGGTCCCGGAGTCCCCAGTGCCACGGCAGGAGGCGTGTCCGGAACTCGGGACCCGGCTGAACGCTTGTCGGCGACTCACAGTTGGGGTTCGAATCCCAGCTCCGCCATACTTAGTCCGAGACTTTGGAAGGCGCGCGTCGGGGCTTCAGTTTTCCCCTCTGGGGCGAAGCACCCTGGAAGCGGAGGAAAGGTGCAGTTCTCGTTGCCAGCCCGACCCCCGGGCGGTCCACGCCTGCCCTGTGCGGAGCCCATGCTCGGTAAGGGTTGTTGAATGAGTGTGTAAGTGTTAAAGAAGTAAAAAGCCCAAAGCTCCCCGTCCCCCAAATTGCCGCGGTTGAGCCCAGGGTGCGTGCCTCGTCCCAGACCAGCAGCATCACCTGCGAGCTTGCCGCCCTGCAGCTTCGCCTGCTCACCCACACCTGCCAATACACCCGCCCGTGGAGCCCGGCAACCTGGGCTTTCACGAGCCCTCCAGGTGATGCTGATGCGCGGGGAAGTGCTGAGCCCCGGGCTCCCGACAGTTGGTAGGCACACTCATATGCTCAAACGTATTTATATACTCCAACTTTTATTTTTATGCAAATGGACTAGACACTGCAGTTCTTGGCACTTTGATTTTTCATGAATTAATGTATAATGTGTTAATATAGTGGCTTGCAGTGCGTAATACAAAATAATCACTATAAATGATAGCATATTTAATAAATACTAGTAATTTGTGTTTCATTAATAAGCATAACAATATTGTAAATTATGTATACTAGAGTATATACGATAATATGACCCTTTTGCACGATGGGTTACCTTATTCTCTTTAATAGCTGCATGGTTTCCCCATTCAGTGGCCCTGTCACAACTGATAACAATCAATTTCTGGGAGGTGGGCTTTTTGCGTCGTCTGCGGCTCTTGCTGCGCAGAACATTCTGCTATGTGCATCTTTCCCATCTACTACCAGAGATGTTTGTAGGATATATGGAGATATAGATTAGGAATGTGCACAGCCCAACATTGCAAACGTATAGGTAAATAGGAAACTTAAAATTACCAGGCAGTTGTGTTCACTAAGTTGCTTTAAATGTCAGCGTCTGGGAAAGTGAGTGGAAAAGGCACCAGCGTCTCCCCTCAGACCCGGGGACGGGAACCCTGGGACACTGCGCCCACAGTGCGTGAGATCTTCCCACAAGCCTCACTGCACTCCCTAATCAGGAAAAAAAAATTGAACATTTTCAGAATTAAAACATGAATTACCGAGCGATGTTTCCAACTAGCTGATGACAAAATTGGTTCCATCGTCCCCCTCCTTTTTTGGGTGTTCACTGAGCTGTTGGAGGGATTGTGCAGAAGTGGCAGAGGCTTATCAACAATGAAAAGAAATAAGCAAATGAGAGAAATTCACATGGGAGCTGAGCTGAACTAGCTGGCAGGTGGAATGGGAATCAGATTCTAACAGGTGCTTTTTTTCAGCTTTGTTTTCTGAGGGAAGGGAGGGAGTGGAATCGTAGAGGGGCATCTGTACCTTGTTGGGGAGGTGGGATGCCCCGGGGGTTCAGGGTCTGAGGGGCCCTGAGAGAGGCTGGCCCTTCCACCTGCTGTGAGCCCTAAACTAGAGAACACAGGTGCGGGTGGTCTGACCCTACTTATCTCGTAGGGAGAAGAAGCCTGAGAGCCCACACATCTTGGACACGTGGATGGAGAATCTGTCTGTCCTGGTCCCAGCATCTCAGCGTGGTGCCTGCACAAGGTAGGTCCTCAAAAAAATACTGTAGAAAGAATGAACATTCGATGTTCCTTTCATTGTGGTTACCTTGTGGTTCTGCGAAACCTCGTCGGCCGGTGCCTTCCAACCACCGTTCCGGGCCTGTCCTGGCACTGAATCTCCCCCGTCCCCCCTCTTGGATCAAGCAGAAACTTTAAATTCCTTGGTGATAGGAGGTGTT
Organism: Ursus americanus; assembly: GCF_024610735.1. NCBI lineage: Eukaryota > Metazoa > Chordata > Mammalia > Carnivora > Ursidae > Ursus > Ursus americanus. Next base: position 29,157,725 of record NC_142128.1, read on the forward strand.
CCTTGTTCACCCTTACAGAAAGAACTTAAATCCAGCAAATGTTTCCTGCGCCTTAACAGAGGCCCTGGGCCAGGGGGCTCCTGATGGCGCAGAGAGAAATGTGACCTGATCCCAGGCCTCCCAAATGCCAGGGTGAGAAACCAGGGCCTGCTGATCTGGTGACAGAGCTGGGCGATATAATGAAATATGTTTGATTTTTTTTCGTTCCGTCCATTTAATCAAGTGGCCTGGATCTGAATAATTCAGGAGTATCTATGTTTCTTTTGTGTTGAAACACTGTCGCTTTTTTGCATTTTAGAAAAAATACATAGTTTTGCATCTTTTTAAAATTTTTCTTGTACTTTTTTTTGTTTCTCTGTGCCTGTCCCGCAGGTTAAGGTTGCTGAAAAAAAGTTGTCTCTGGAACCTTCTCCCCTTCCGGTCATGACTCTTGTGACAGCCAGCGCTTGGGTCCTGGCTGTCCTTGCTCATGCTTGCTGTGCCCATATTGTTTTCTGTTTTTTTTTTTTTAGATTTTTTATTTCACAGAGAGAGCGGGCAAGTGCACAAGCAGGGGGAGTGGGGGAGGGAGAAGCAGGCTTCAATCCCAGGACCCTGGGGTCATGACCTGAGCTGAAGGCAGACACTTAACTGACTGAGCCACCCAGGTACCCCTCGCTGCCCCCATTTGAATGGCACTTCACAGTCCGGGAGGGCCTTAGCTGTGACCCTGGCAGCACTTCTCACTCGGGCTGGCCCATCTCGGGAAGATGCGTACCCACTCGCATGGTCTCAGGTGGGGCCCGAGGGGCTGCCTTTCTGACTCCCATGCCTTGCTGATGTTGCCAGTGCTGGCCCTCACTTTGAGAACCTCTGCTTTCAAGTATCTTGGAGAAATTCATTTGCATGAGGAAGATGTGGCGGGGTGGAGGGAGCCCCTTAAGCCTAGATATTTAGGTCACCTGAGTTTGTGGCAGGTTTTACTAATAACCTAGATCAAAGCTCTGTGAGCCACTCCCAGCATCCTAGCAACCTCACTGTTAGTCATGGGGGTGGTGAGAGCCCAGGGCTAGAGCCAGAGAACACAGCCTTCCTTCGTTCCTTTCTGTGAGAAATTCGATGTTTCAGAGCAGGCTGAGCACCTCAGATGCCAGGTGGGAGCTGGGCTGTGAACGGAGCAGGTGTAAAGGCCCTGGGGCCACTGTACATTCCCGGCAGAACTATCTGAGTTCCAGGTACTTCACATTTTCCACATCCTGGCGTTTTAATTTTAGCTCTTCCGGTGGATAGGCGATTGTATCTCGTTTTAATTTGTATTTCCTTGATGACTAACAATGGTAAGCACCTTTTCCTGTGCATATTAGCCCCTGGTCAGCTCTCTTGTGAAGTGGCTGCTCAAATCTTTGGCCCTTTTTTATAGGTCGTTTGTCTTTCTATTATTTGGAATTATTTTTTGCATTTTTCTTTCTATTATTGAATGATCAGAGTTGGTTGTGTAATCTGGATACAACCAACTTGGATACAATCTTTTGTCAGATATGCACATAGAGTGTGAGTATTTTCACCTGGTCCATGGCTTGACTTTTCATGTCCTTAAATGTGTCTTTCAAAGTGCAAGAGCTTTTAATTTCGATGAAGTCCAGTTTATCCATTTTTTTTTCATTTATGCTTTGTGCTTGTTGTGTCTTATGTAAGAAACCTTTGTCACCCTAGGTCACAAAGGTTTTCTTCCAGCATTGTTATTGTTATACCTTCTACACTGAGGTCTGTGATGCGTTTTGAGTTGATTTTTTGTGCATGGTGTGAGGCAGGGCTCAATGGGTCTACTTTTCCCATACGGACATCAGGTTGTTCAGCACCATTTGTTGAAATGATTATCCTCTCCCCGTGGAATTGCTGTGATAACTATGTTAAAATGCAGTGTTCTGTGTATTTGTGGTCTGTTTCTGGAGTTTGTGTTAGGTTTCGTTCATCTGTGTGCTTATCTTTATGCCAGTTACCACACAGTCTTGATTATTGTGTGTTATGCTAAGTACCGAAATCAAGTATTGTCAATCCTCCGACTTCGTTCTTTTACAAGCTTGTTTTGTGTATTCTAGGCCTTCGCATTCCCCTATAGTTTTTAGCGCCTGCTCATCAGTTTCTACAGACGCCTGCCGGGGTTTTGATCGGAAGTGCATAGAACCCGTAGGTCAATGTGGAGGAAATAGAGTATTTCATTTTCCAGTTGTCTGGCTGGTGCCTATGGATCCTGGGTTCTAAAGTCATTTCTTTTGCATTTCATTATGTGAGTTTCCTGTGATTTTTCAGTGAGGCAGTAGCTGGGGTACTTGTGGTAACTGTGTTCATCTCCTTTTGGCACCCCACCCATGTGTAAGAATTGTGGGGGTCCCTGCAGAACACAGCCAGCTGAGGGCTGAAGCATGATGTGTTGCCAGTGTAATCTCCGTAACAAAATTAAGAAGGAGCAACAGTAGGGGTGCCTGGGTAGCGCAGTCGTTAAAGCGTCTGCCTTTGGCACAGGGCCTGATCCTGGCGTTCCAGGATCGAGTCCCACATCGGGCTCCTCCGCTGGGAGCCTGCTTCTTCCTCTCCCACTCCCCCTGCTTGTGTTCCCTCTCTCGCTGGCTGTCTCTCTGTCACATAAATAAATAAAATCTTAAAAAAAAAAAAAAAAAGCAACAGTCTCCTAGCTCAGAAAGAGAGGGGATCATTGTTTCAACACACTTTCCCAAATAATGTCAACCGTACACGAAATGTTACAAAGACGTAAAGTAAATTTTTCTGCAGAAAAATGCCAGTGGTACAGAATGCCCTGGTATCACCTCATGAAATCAATCTTAGAACCTCTAACCTTGGAGAAGGTGTTTCAGTAGGCTCATACCAGAGCTAGAATAAGACCAAGTTGGCAGCTATGAATATAAAAACTTTCATGCTTTTACTTTTCCCTTTTGCTTTTTCAGATAAGCTCTAAAAAGGTCAACTAGATTATCTGAGGTACAAACATTCGCAGGCAGCGTCGACAGTGGTTTTATGTATGTGGGGGGAAAAAAGCAGTAGACGATAACAGAATAAAATGGCTATTTCTCTTATTTTTTTGTTTTCTATGGAGCAGAGGACCCTATACTCCCAGCTCTTGCTTCCCTCCTCCCTCTCTTCCTATTAGGAGTTTATTTCAGATCTTTCCGTCTCACTTCTTCTTTGCTTTTGTGTTGATAGGTATTTATACATAGGAAATACAATGTTTGGGATGTGATTTTTCTTCCCTCAAATGATACTCTTTTGTTAATGTTATGTAACCTGTCCTTAAGAACTCTACAAAGCATCAGATGTTTAGCTGCATCACTGCCTATGACTCTCGCTCATTCCTGTTAGCTGCTGTGCGCTACTCGGCTGGCTGACTGTAGCAGTTTTATCAATTCCTGTACGGCTGGCCACCTCGGTTATTTCAAATGTTTCTTCATTACAAACAGAGCTGCCCTTGTATCTTTGCTTGTGCCTCCTTATACATACATGTGGAGGGTGCTTTTGCAGAAATGTCAGGGTCATTTCTTTCCTAAGGTAAGCTTTCTGTCTCGTGTTAGCAGCCTTAAGCAAACATCCACGATACTGACTCTATTTGAGTCTCTCGTTTGTAAATTTGTGTGGCGTTGGTTGGGAGGAAGCAGAGACAGTCAGCCACGCCCTTGATGTGCCGCATGGCTGAGGTCTTCCCAGCTGGTTGAGGTGTGCATTATGGGGATGTTGGTGTCAAAATGAACAGATATCTTTGGTTCTTTTCAGTATGAGAAGCTTGTAAGAGACATGAGGTGAATGTCCCAGATGGGTTCCTTCGTAAATAATTGCCCCTTTCTATAAAGTAGTACCAGTATCTCGTATGAATGATACGAAACAGCAAAGAAGAATTAATTCTCCCTTAGGTGTATTAATATTACATGATATTTCACGAACTCAGATCTTTACTCATATTAACCAGGAAGTCATTTTGATAGATAGAGAGATAGAGAGAGAGAGAGAGAGATAGAGAGATAGAGAGATAGAGAGAGAGAGAGATAGAGATAGAGAGAGAGAGAGAGATAGAGAGAGAGAGATAGAGAGAGATATATAGATAGAGAGAGAGAGAGATAGAGATAGAGAGATAGAGAGATAGAGAGAGAGATAGAGAGATAGATATATAGAGAGATAGAGAGAGATAGAGAGATATATATATAGAGAGAGATAGAGAGATAGAGAGAGACATAGAGAGATAGAGAGATAGATATATAGAGAGATAGATAGAGAGAGAGATAGAGAGAGATAGAGATAGAGAGAGAGATAGAGAGAGATAGAGAGATATATAGAGAGAGATAGAGAGATAGAGAGAGAGATAGAGAGAGAGAGATAGATATATAGAGAGAGATAGAGAGATAGAGAGATAGAGAGAGAGATAGAGAGATAGAGAGAGAGAGAGATAGAGAGATAGAGATAGAGAGAGATAGAGAGAGAGAGGTAGAGAGATATATAGATAGATATAGAGAGAGATAGATAGAGATAGAGAGATAGAGAGAGACCTTTTTCTAGGTCTTGTATTTTAGGATCTTTGTTACATAAATGACACCTGATCTTCTGGGTTGCAATTTTTTTTAAACCAATACAAAGTTTTGGTGAATTTGTGTTTATAATTGGGCCATCTTCCATATACACTCCTCTCCCCTTAAATGTAGGAGTTGAAACAGTATATAGATGGTTAAAGATGACATATATGTTATGAAGTTGAAAGTGACTATTTAAAAATGTCATCTCCTGTCATCTGACGCCAATTATCATATCCCCAGCTTTTGGCGTGGGAGGTGATTATCCCCAGGGCTGTTCTTGGCAACTGGAAAAGACAAACGGGTGAAAGGAAATGAGAACAAACGGGAAGATAAATTTACTTACAGAGCAGAACCTATCTTTTGTATTTTCCCCCCAGTGACTTTACTTTCATGCTGGAAAAACGTAAATATCTCTGTAAAACTCAGGTTTACAAAGGCCAAACACGAAACAGGACTTTGTCCTTTTTCCCCATTGCGTTATGGACACATACAAATTTCTCTTCGGGAAACACGAATACGATTTTATGGGGAACATTTGATGGGGTGGTGTTCTTTCTGGGGGTTCCGTCTCACCACTCTTAAAAAGCCGTCCCTGTGTTTTCTTGCAACGAACGCTTGGAGCGCGGAGCTGCTGGTCGGGCACTGCTGCCTGTGCCGGCCGCGCTGGTGTTCACGTGTGTGCTTTGCTGGCTGTCCTGGCGGATCCGTGAGTGCTGTGCAATCCTCTGCTCTCTGGAAAAATCCCGCAAGAGCAAATATTGAGAGAAAGGACAAACACTGCCTCCAGACCTCAGCTTATCTCAAGTAAAAGCCACGAGTTCCGTTCCAGTAAATACACCTGTAGAAACCCAGGGTGGCTTCTTTCTTTCGAGTTGGGCCATTGGGTTTTGGTTGGGGCTTCTGTCCTTTCATCTTCTCCCCCACCCTTCAACAACTGTTCTGCTTTCTGTCTCTCAGTGTGAGTTTGCAGAGCCTAGAATGTTATATAAGGGCAATCAAACAGAATGTATTCTTTTTTTCTTTTTATTTTTTTCTGGCTTCTTTCACTCAGCATCCTTCTTTCAAGATTCATCCATGTCATACATTATTATTTCATACCAAGACTTCACTCCTCGTGACTGCCGGTGGTACAGATCTTTGAAGCTGTTGCCAGTTTGGAGGGATTACAAATGAAGTTACGATGAACATTCACGTACAGACTTTTGACAGGGTATCGAAAGGCTTTCGCTCATCTGGGTAAATACATAGGAGTGAAATGCCTGGATTGTAGGTTTATCTTTTTAAGAAACTGGCAAGCTATTTCCCAAAGTGATTGTGCCTTTCACATTCCCACCAGATGTGTAGGAAGTTTCCAGTGTCTCCACATTCCCACCAATGCCTGGTACCGTCTTTTTTTTTTTCTTTTCCTTTTTTTTTTTTTTTTAAGATTTTTAAAGAATTTATTGATTTGACAGAGACAGAGAGAGAGCAAGCACACACAGTGGGAGAGGGAGAAGCAGACTCCACTGAGCAAGGAGCCCAATGCGGGGCTCGATCCCTGGACCCCAGGATCATGACCTGAGACTAAGGCAGACACCCAACTGACTGAGCCACCCAGGCGCCCCAGTCTTTCTCATTTAGCCATTGTCACAGGCAGGTGGTGAAATCTCACTGTGGTTTTAATTTACGTTTCTCTAGTGACTGATGATGTTGAGTATTTCTTCATGTGTTTATTTACAATTCATCTGTCTTCTTTGGAGAAGTGTCTGTTCAAATCCCTGATGCGTTTTTTAATTGGGTTGTTTGTTTTCTTCTTGAATTTGGCAAGTTCTTGATATATTCTGGATACAAATACTTCATCAGATATTTGGTTTTTAAATATTCTCTCCCAGTCTGTGGCTCTTTTCATTCTCTTAACAGTGTCCTTAAGAGCAGAAGTTTTAACTTTTGATAAAATGCAATTTATCTGTTCCTTTGCCACATCATTCTTTATCTTGATGAATATAAGAAATTATGTAGAGGCGCCTGGGTGGCTCAGCCATTAAGCATCTGCCTCCGGCCCGGGTCATGATCACGGGGTCCTGGGATCGAGTCCCGCATTGGGTTCCTGCTTGGCGGGAAGCCTGCTTCTCCCTCTCCCACTCCCCATGCATGTGTTCCTCTCTCTCGCTGTCTGTGTCAAATAAATAAATAAAATCTTTTAAAAAAATTATGTAAAGAAATCTTTGCCTAACTCAAAGTTACAGATGTTTTTCCCTATGTTTTCATGTAGAAAGTTTTCAATTAAAAATTGACATTCAGATGATCCATTTAGGGTTAATTTTGTTTATGATAGATGAACTGGCCTTCACTTTTTTTGTATATAGGGATCAAACTTTTCCAGTGTTTTTTGTTGAAAAGACCATCTTTTCTCCACCGATTTCCTTTGTACCTGTGTTGAAAACAAGTTGTCCCACTGCGTGGGGGGTCACTTCTGGGCTCTATTTTGTTCCCTTGATCTGTTTGTCTGTTTTTACACCAATCCCACACTGCCTGAATTACCATAGCTTTACAATAACTCTTGAAATCAGGGTAGCTTTAGTATTTCAACTTTATTCTTCTTTTTGATGATTCTAGTTCCTTTGCATTTTCTTGTGGATTTTAGAGTTCAGTCACAATTTCTACAAAGCACCTGCTGGGATTGCATTAAACCTGTAGGTCTGTTTGGAGAGAACTGACATGTTGACAGTACTGAGTCTCTCCATCCATGAACATGATACATCTCTTGATTTATGTCGGTCTTTGATTTCTCTGAGCAGTGTTTTGTAGTTGTTGGTGTCCGCACCTGTGACATCTTTGGTCAGATTTATCCCTATGTAGTTCGTATTTTTGATGCTATTGTAAATGGTATTATTTTTACAATTTCCTGATGGTTCATTACCAGTAGCTGAAAATAAACTTCAGTTTTTTGTATTAACCTCGTATTCTGCCATCTTGTTAAACTCACTTATGAGTAGTATTTTGGTACATTCCTCCAGATTTCTACATAGACAGTCATGTCATCTGTGAATACTGAGTTTTACTTCTTCCTTTTTAATCTGAATGCCTTTTATATATTTTTCTTACCTTGTTGGCTTAAACTTCCAGTGTAATGTTGAATAGAAGTGGTGAGAGATGACCTTCTTGGCTAATTTCTAATCTTAAGGAAGAAGCATTCAGTCTTTTGATACTAAGTGTGATGTTAGCTGCTGTGGGTTTGTCATAGATGCCCTTTATCAGGTGGAGGAAGTTTCCTTCTATTGCTACTTTGTTGAGGGTTTTTTGTTCTTTTTATTTTTTTAAATTATTATTATTTTTTTATTATGTTAGTCACCATACAATACATCCTTAGTTTTTGATGCAGTGTTCCATGATTCGTTGTTTGTATATAACACCCAGTGCTCCATGCAATATGTGTCCTCCTTAATACCCATCACCAGTCTATCCCAATCCCCCAACACCCTCCCCTCTGAAGCCCTCAGTTTGTTTCCCAGAGTCCATAGTCTCTCATGGTTCATTCCCCCTTCTGTTTACCCCCCCTTCATTCTTCCCTTCCTTCTCCTACCGATCTCCCTGCTATTCCTTATGTTCCACAAATAAGTGAGACTATATGATAATTATCTTTCTCTGCTTGACTTATTTCACTTAGCATTATCTCCTCCAGTTCCAGCCATGTTGCTGCAAATGTTGGGTAATCATTCTTTCTGATGGCCGAGTAATATTCCATTGTATGTATGGACCACATATATGTAATTTTTTGTTTCATGTTGTTTGAATCTGTTGTTAAGTATGTAAACAGAATTCCTTTGACTTCTGTTGAATTCGTCATTATGACAGGACCTTTTTTTTTATCTCTGGTAATACTCTTTGCTCTGAGATCTTTGAAATTTTGTATCATATAAATATAGCAATTTCAAAAAAAATATAGGCATTTCAATAATTGACTAGTATTATCATGGCAAACTTTTCTCTATATGTTTACTTATAACCTATATTTGTGTCTTTATAATTGAAGGGTGTTACTTTTAGGCAACATAGAGTTAGGTTTTGCTTTTTTAGCCTTTCTGAAAATCTGTCTTTTAACTGGAATATTTAGACCATTTACATTTAATGAGTCAATTGACATGGTATCTTTATCATCTTCCTATTTATTTTCTGTTTTCCCCAGCCACGTATCCTTTAGGAGATTTAAATACTAAGAAAAACTGTGCTCTTCATTTCTTTGTGTAGATCCAGAGTTGCATCTGGTATCATTTTCCTTCTTTCTGAAAGACCGCCTTTAGTATTTCTTTTTTTTTAAGGTTTTATTTATTTGAGAGAGAGAGAGGGAGAATGAGCAGGGGGAGGGACGGGGAGAAGCAGACTCACCACTGAGCAGGGAGCCCGATGTGGGGCTCGATCCCAGGACCCTGGGATCATGACCTGAGCTGAAGGCAGACACTTAACCACCTGAGCCACCCAGGTGCCCCCTTCCTTTAGTATTTCTTGTTGTAAGAATCTGCAGGTGATGAATTGTTCCAGGTTTTGTATGTCTGAGAAAGTCTTACTTTCATTTTTGAAAGATGTTTTTGCAGGTAATAAATAGAACCATAGTTTAACAGCTTGCTTTCCTTTCAGTATTTTATTTTATTTTATTTTTTATTTTTTATTTTTTAAAGATTTTATTTATTTATTCTACAGGATAGAGACAGCCAGCGAGAGAGGGAACACAAGCAGGGGGAGTGGGAGAGGAAGAAGCAGGCTCCCAGCGGAGGAGCCTGACGCGGGGCTCGATCCCATAACGCCAGGATCACGCCCTGAGCTGAAGGCAGGCGCTTAACCGCTGTGCCACCCAGGCGCCCCTCCTTTCAGTATTTTAAAGATGGTGCTCCACTGCCTTTCAGCTTTCATCATTTACAGCAAGGAGTCTGCCATAATCCACGTCTTTGCTCCATTATACATAAAGTGTCTCCCCCATCCCCCAACTCCGCCCCCGCCCAGCTGCTTAAAAAAATGTTTAATGGAAAAAAAAATGTTTAATGGTGGTAAAACCCACATAGCATCAATTCGACCATCTTGGGTGCAGAGCTCAGTGGCACTAAGTACGTTCACATTGCGTAACCATCATCATTGTCCATCTCCAGAACTATTTTCATCTTGGGAAACTGTAACTTTGTATCCATTAAACAATAAGCCTCCATTGTCCCCTATGACAACCCTTGGCACCTACCGTTCTGCTGTCTCTGAATTTGCATTGTCTTTGAATTTTTAAGGCTGAATAATACTTCATTGCATGTATATGCTACATTTTGGTTTATCCATTCATTCACCAGCAGAAACGTTTCTTCCACATTTTGGCCATTGTGAATAATTCTCCTGTGAACAAGGGCATAGAAATAGCTCTTCAAAAGCCTGCTCTCAATTCTCCCAGGTATGCATCCAGAGTGGAATTGCTGGATCTATTAAATTTTTTGAGGGGATAGTCCTGTTGTTTTCCATAGTGGCTTCACCATTTTACATTTCTACCAACAATGCACAAGGGTTCCAGTTTCTCCAAATCTGTACCAATACCTGTTATTTTCTTTCTTTCTTTTTTTTCTTTTTTAATCATTGTTCTATTGGGTGTGAGATGGTATCTCATGGGATGCTGATTCTCATTTCCCTAATGACTATTAATGTTGAACATTTTTTTTTTTTTTAAAGATTTTATTTATTTATGTGACAGAGAGACAGCCAGCGAGAGAGGGAACACAGCAGGGGGAGTGGGAGAGGAAGAAGCAGGCTCCCAGCAGAGGAGCCCGATGTGGGACTCGATCCCGGAACGCCGGGATCACGCCCTGAGCCGAAGGCAGACGCTTTAACGACTGCGCTACCCAGGCGCCCCTGAACATTTTTTTTAAATCTTGTGACCTTTTCATTTTATTTTTTAAATTTAATTTTAGTTAATTAGCATATAATGTATTATTAGTTTCAGAGGTAGAGTTCATTAGTTCATCAGTCTTGTATAATACCCAGTGCTTATTACATCATGTGCCCTCCTTAATGCCCAGTTACCTCATTCCCCCACCTACTTCCCCTCCAGCAACTCTCAGTTTGTTTCCTATGTTTGTTTCTAGTATGTTTCTCTTGTGGTTTGTCTCCCTCTCTGATTTTGTCTTGTTTTATTTTTTCCTCTCTTCCTCTATGATCCTGTTGTGTTTCTTATATTCCACATGAGTGAGATCATATGATAATTCTGTCTCTGACTTATTTCGCTTAGCAAAATACCCTCTAGTTCTATCCACAACATTACAAATGGCAAGATTCATTTTTTGGGATGGCTGTGTAACATTCCATAGTGTGTGTGTGTGTGTGTGTGTATGTGTGTGTGTGTGTGTACACCACATCTTCTTTATCCATTCATCTGTTGGTGGCCATCTGGGCTCTTTCCATAGTTTGGCTATTTTAGACTTGCTGCTATAAACACTGGGGTGAAGGTGCCCCTTTGAATCAGTACGTCTGTATCTTTGGGGTAAATACTGAGTAGTGAAATTGCTGGGTCGTAGGGTAGCTCTATCCTCAACTTTTTGAGGAATACTTTCCAGAGTGGCTGCACCAGCTTGCATTCCCACCAACAGTGCAAGAGGGCTCCCCTTTCTCTGCATCCTTGCCAACATCTGTCATTTCCTGACTTGTTAATTGTAGCCATTCTGACTGGTGTGAGGTGGTATCTTATTGTGGTTTTGATTTGTATTTCCCTGATGCTGAGTGATGTTGAGCATTTTTCATGTCTGTTGGCCATCTGTATGTCTTCTTTGGAGAAATGCCTGTTCATGCACTCTGCCCAGTTCTTGATTAGATTATTTGTTCTTTGGGTGTTGAGTTTGATAAGTTCTTTATAGATTTTGGATACTAGCCTTTTATCTGATAAGACATTTGCACATATCTTCTTCCATTCTGTCTGTTGTCTTTGGTTTTGTCGACTGTTTACTTTGCTGTGCAAAAGCTTTATATCTTGATGAAGTCCCAATAGTTTATTTTTGCCTTTGTTTCCCTTGCCTTTGGACACATGTCTAGCAAGAAATTGCTGTGGCCAAAGTCAAAGAGGTTACTGCCTATGTTCTCTAGGATTTTGATGGATTCCTGTCTCACATTGAGGTCTTTCATCCATTTTGAGTCTATTTTTTTTAAAAGATTTTATTTATTTATTTGAAGAGAAAGAATGAGAGAAAAAGAGCACAAGCAGGGGAAGGGGGTAGTGGGAGAAGCAGACTCCCAAGGACCAGGGACCCTGATGGAGGGGGCTCAATCCCAGGATCCTGGGATCATGACCTGAGCTGAAGGCAGACACTTAACTGACCGAGGCACCCAGGCGCCCATTTTTGTGTACGGTGTAAGGAAATGGTCCAGTTTCATTCTTCATGTGGCTGTCCAGTTTTCCCAACACCATTTGTTGAAAAGACTGTCATTTTTCCATTGGATATTCTTTCCTGCTTTGTTGAAGATTAGCTGACCATAGAGTTAAGGGTCCATTTCTGGGTTTTCTCTTCTGTTCCATTGATCTGCGTGTCCATTTTTGTGTCAGTACCATACTGTCTTGATGACCAAGCTTTGTAATAGAACTTGAAGTCTGAAATTGTGATGCTGCCAGCTGTGGTTTTCCTTTTCAACATTCCTTTGGCTATTTGGGGTCTTTTCTGGTTCCATACAAATTTTAGGATTATTTGTTCCAGCTCTGTGAAAAAAGTTGATGGTATTTTTTTAAAAAGATTTTATTTATTTATTTGACAGAGAGACAGCCAGTGAGAGAGGGAACACAAGCAGGAGGAGTGGGAGAGGGAGAAGCAGGCTCCCAGTGGAAGAGCCCAATGTGGGGCTCGATCCCAGGACTCTGGGATCACGCCCTGAGCCGAAGGCAGATGCTTAACGACTGAGCCACCCAGGCGCCCCAAAAGTTGATGGTATTTTGATAGGAGTTACATTGAATATATAGATTGCTCTAGGTAGCATAGACATTTTAACAATATTTGTTCTTCCAGTCCATGAGCATGGAACGTTTTTCCATTTTTTTGTGTCTTCCTCAATTTCTTTAATGAGTCTTCTATAGTTTTCTGAGTACAGATCCTTTGCCTCTTTGGTTAGGTTTATTCCTAGCTATCATATGGTTCTGGGTGCAACTGTAAATGGGATCGACTCCTTAATTTCTCTTTTTTCTGTCTCATTGTTAGTGTGTAGAAATGCAGCTGATTTCTGTGCATCAATTTTATATCCTGCCACTTTACTGAATTCCTGTGTGAGGTCTAGCAGTTTGGGGTGCAGTCTTTTGGGTTTTCCACATACAGTATTGTGTAATCAGCAAAGAGAGTTTGACGACTTCTTTACTGATTCAGATGCCTTTTTATTTCTTTTTGCTGTCTGATTGCTGAGGCTAGGACTTCTAGTACTATGTTGAACAGCACTGGTGAGAGTGGACGTCCCTGCCCTGTTCCTGACCTTAGGGGAAAAGCTCTCAGTTTTTCCCCATTGAGAATGATATTCGTTGTGGGCTTTTCTTAGATGGCTTTTATGATATTGAGGCATGTTCCCTATATCCCTACACTGTGGAGAGTTTTAATCAAGACAGGATGCTGTACTTTGTCAAAAGCTTTTTCTGCACCTATCAAGAGGATCATATGGTTCTTGTTCTTCTTTTATTAATGTAGTGTGTCATGTTGATTGATTTGCGGATGTTGAACCACCCTTGCAGCCCAGGAATAAATCCCACTTGGTCGTGGTGAATAATCCTTTCAATGTACAGTTGGATCCTACTGGCTAGTATTTTGGTGAGAATTTTTGCATCCATGTTCATCACGGATATTGGTCTGTAATTCTTCTTTTTTGGTGCAGTCTTTGTCTGGTTTCGGGATCAAGGTAATGCTGGCCTCGTAGAAGAGTTTGGAAGTTTCCTTTCATTTCTATTTTTTCAAAGAGCTTTAGAAGAATAGGTATTAATTCTTCCTTAAATGTTTGGTAGAATTCCCCTGGGAAGCCATCTGGCCCTATACTCTTGTTTTTTGGAAGATTTGTGATTATTGCTTCAATTTCCTTGCTGGTTATGGGTCTGTTCAGGTTTTCTATTTCTTCCTGTTTCAGGTTTGGTAGTTTATACATCTCTAGGAATGCATCCATTTCTTCCAGATTGTCTAATTTGTTGGCATAGAGTTGCTCATAATATGTTCTTATAATTGTTTTATTTTTTTGGTGTTGTTTGTGATCGCTCCTCTTTCATTCATGATTTTATTTATTTGGGTCCTTTCTCTTTTCTTCTTGATAAATCTGGCCAGGGGTTTATCAATCTTACTAAGTCTTTCAAAGAACGAGCTCCTGGTTTCGTTGATCTGGTCTACTGTTCTTTTGGTTTCTCTTTTATTGATTTCTGTTCTAATTTTTATTATTTCTCTTCTCCTACTGGGTGTAGGCTTTATTTGCTTTTCTTTCTACAACAACTTTAAGTGTAAGGTTAGGTTGTGCATTTGAAGAATTTCTTGTTTTTTGAGAAAGTCTTGTATTGCTACATTCTTCCCTCTTAGGAAGGCCTTTGCTGCATCCCAAAGCTTTTGAACAGTTGTGTTTTCATTTTCATTTGTTTCCATGAATTTTAAAAATTCTTCTTTAATTTTCTGGTTGACACATTCATTCTTTAGGAGGGTGCTCTTTAGCCTCCATGTATTTGAGTTCCTTCCAAGTTTTCTCTTGTGACTGAGTTCAAGTTTCAAAGCATTGTGGTCAGAGAATATGCAGGGAACGATCCCTGTCTTTTGGTACTGTTTGAGACCTGATTTGTGACCCAGGATGCGATCTATTCTGGAGAATGTTCCATGTGCACTCGAGAAGAATGTGTATTCTGTTGCTTTAGGGTGGAATGTTCTGAATATATCTGTGAAGTCCATCTGGTCCAGTGTGTCATTCAAAGTCCTTGAGAATGTGAAAATATTTTAATGTATAATACTTTTTATATGTTGCTGTATTTGGTTTGCTAGTCTTTATTTTAGGATGTTTGTATGTATATTCTTAACCAGTATTGGTCTATTTTGTTTTGTTTTCATGTCTTTATCGGTGTTGGTGTCAGGGTCATACCTAATAGAATGAGTTGGGAAGTGCTCTCTTTTTTCAAAGAGTTTGTGAAAAATTGGTATTAATTCTTCTTTGAACTTGTGGTAGAATTCACCATTGAAGCCATGTTTTTGGTAGTTACTAAAAGTTAATTCATTCTCTTTACTTGTTGTAGGTCTGTTTGTGTTTCTAATTTGTTGAGTCTATTTTTGGTAGTTGTGTCTTTCTAGGAATTTGTTCTAAGTTAATTGGCATACAGTTGTTTATACTCTTCCCTTATAACTCTTTTTATTGTTAAACAAATCTTTTTTGAAAAGATTTTATTTATTTATTTGAGAGAGACTGAAAGGGAGAGAGCATGAGCCAGTGGTTGGGGGGAGGGTGTGTAGAGGGAGAGGGAGAGGGAGAAGCAGGCTCCCCGCTGAGCAGGGAGCCCTGCTTGACCCCAGCTCATGACCTGAGCCACCCAGGTGCCTCAAACAAATATTTTTTTTTATATGAAATATTTCCAACTCACAGAAGAGAATGGGGGAGAATAAAGAAATTGAAATTGACATGTCTTTACCAGCCATGTTTTTTAATACTTTATATCTTTATATATAGAAATCCACACAGCATTCTTGTTTTAAAATGTGACTTGAGTTTCCTCTGCTTCTTCTTGTCCTTTCTGCCCTGAAGCCTTTTGTTTGGAGATTCTTTTACATTGACACATTTGATTTAATGCATTTATGTAAATTGGCTGTGTTTAAAAATTGTCCGATTGAAAGACTGACAGGTTGTTTTCCTCGTTTGCTCTGTAAAGGATATGTTCTCGTTCATTCTGGTACGTGACGCTCTGGGGACAAGGGTGCTTCTCAAGGATGGACACCAAAATAGTGGAGTCACAGAGTTTGTATCGTCAACTTTATTACGTGTCGTAAAATTGTTCTGTTTTTTTTTTATTAAAGATTTTATTATTGGAGAGAGTGAGCGAGAGACACAGCACAAACAGGGGGAATGGCAGGCAGAGGCAGAGAGAGAAGCAGGCTCCCCAGTGAGCAAGGAACTCGATGTGGGACACGATCCCAGGACCCTGGGATCATGACCTGAGTCGAAGACAGAGGTTTTACCCACTGAGCCACCCAAGCATCCCTGTCCAGTGAATCTTGGGCTTCCGGATGTGCTCAAGGGGCTACAGAAGTCCCAGCCTTGATGGGCACTGTGTGGTTGTGAGTCACTCACGTGTGTGGGGCTCACTGATGACATCCCGGTCTTGTAATCCCAGCTGTGGCTGGCTAACCTAGTCAGAGCCCTACTGGGAATGCCACACACCATTCCTAGGAGTAGCTACTCTGTAAAAAGGTGTGACATTGAGACTTGAGAGACACCCAGTTGGGGGTGAACCTCATGACTGAGGTAAATTAAGTCAGCCATGATTGGTTGAATTTGTAACATATAGGAACGGAGATGAAGCCTTGTATGCACCAAGTCTGCAGAAATGGTCTGGGTTCTGGGGTATTAGAAGCGTGGCCTCAGATCCAGGCTCTGCTTCCTTTGTAATTTAGACAAGTCATTCCCCTCTCTGTCCTCAGTCTATAACATGGGGGTAATAAGAGTTCTTAGCTCATAGACTTGCGGTTCAATGAGGTGGTGCCTGTGAAGTGTTTGGCGCAGGGTCTGGGGTCTAGCAGCATTGACTACGTTTCCGTCCCCAGCTGTCTTCCAGCTCGCTGGTGCTGTGTACTAGGGGTGTGGGGAGAGGGGTAAATAGCTTTTGGTTGTAGCACTTTTTTTTTTTTCTGGTCTCCCCATTTGTGGCTTCTGTATCTCTAGTGAATGTGGTGTCCTCATCAGCCTTCCAAGTTGTCTGAAATATGTAATTTAAGTAGAGAACATAAAGCTATTTTTCTGAACGGCTTTGCAGACCTTTTCTACGGCTTTAAAGTAGCATCATAACAAAACCACTGTAACTGTACTCTTGGTCCAGGGAACTTCGTGGGCAGACAGCTTTGTTTGCCGTTCTGCTGAGTGTGACTTGAGGTCCATCCAGCGGGGGACAGGAAGCCCAGCGAAGCTCTCAAAGGCTGACTTTGGAGTCTCTAATGGCAAGCACTTCACGCTCTTAACTATGAACGTGAATACATCCCGTCTCCCTCTCAGTTCAATGTCAGCATTGGATGGGACCACACCAGCATTTGTATCCTTTGGGTTTTTATATATATATATATATATATATATATACGTTAGTCACCATATATACTAGTTTTTGATATAAGGTTCCATGATTCATTACTTGCGTATAACACCCAGTGCACCATGCAATACGTGCCCTCCTTACTACCCATCACCGGTCTATCCCATTCCCCCAAACCCCTCCCCTCTGAAGCCCTCAGTTTGTTTCCCAGAGTCCATAGTCTCTCATGGTTCATTCCCCCTTCTGTTTAACCCCCCCATTCTTCCCTTCCTTCTCCTACCAATCTCCCTGTTCTTTCTTACGTTCCATCAATGAGTGAAACCATATAATTGTCTTTCTCTGCTTGACTTATTTCACTTAGCATTATCTCCTCCAGTCCCATCTGTGTTGCTGCAAATGTTGGGTAATTGTTCTTTCTGATGACTGAGTAATATTCCGTTGTATAAATGGACCACATCTTCTTTATCCATTCGTCTGTTGAAGGGCATCTCGGCTCCTTCCACAGCTTAGCTATTGTGGATAATGCTGCTATGAACATTGGGGTGCATATGGCCCTTCTCTTCACTACGTCTGTGTCTTTGGGGTAAATACCCAGTAGTGCAATGGCTGGATCATAGGGTAGCTCAATTTTTTTTTTAAAGATTTTATTTATTTATTCGACAGAGATAGAGATAGCCAGCGAGAGAGGGAACACAAGCAGGGGGAGTGGGAAAGGAAGAAGCAGGCTCATAGCGGAAGAGCCTGATGTGGGGCTCGATCCCATAACGCCGGGATCACGCCCTGAGCCGAAGGCAGATGCTTAACTGCTGTGCCACCCAGGCGCCCCTGGGTGGCTCAATGTTTAACTTTTTAAGGGACCTCCACACTGTTTTCCAGAGTGGCTGTACCAACTTGCATTCCCACCAGCAGTGTAAGAGGGATCCCCTTTCTCCACATCCTCTCCAACATTTGTTGTTTCCTGCCTTGTCAATTTTTGCCATTCTAACTGGTGTAAGGTGGTATCTCAATGTGGTTTTGATTTGAATGTCCCTGATGGCTAATGATGTTGAACATTTTTTCATGTGTCTGTTAGCCATTTGTATGTCTTCATTGGAAGAGTGTCTGTTCATATCTTCTGCCTATTTTTTGATTTATTTGTTTCTCATGTATTGAGTTTGAGAAGTTCTTTGTAGATCTTGGATACCAGTCTTTTATCTGTAGTGTCATTTGCAAATATCTTCTCCCATTCCGTGGGCTGCCTCTTTGATTTTTTGACTGTTTCCTTAGTTTTTTTGACCGTTTCCTTAGTTTTTTTGACTTTAAAAAGAAGCTTTTTATCTTGATGAAGTCCCACAAGTTCATTTTTTCTTTTGTTTCTCTTGCCTTTGGAGATGTGTCATGAAAAAAGTTGCTGTGGCCGATGTCAAAGAGGTTGCTGCCTATGTTCTCCTCTAGGATTTTGATGGATTCCTGTCTCACATTGAGGTCTTTTATCCATTTGGAGTTTATCTTTGTGTATGGTGTGAGAGAGTGGTCTTTTGCATGTAGCTGTCCAATTTTCCCAGCACCATTTATTGAAGAGACTTTTTTCCACTGGATGTTTTTTCCTGTTTTGTCAAAGATTAGTTGCCCAAAGAGCCGAGGGTCCATTTCTGGGCTCTCTATTCTGTTCCATTGGTCTATGTGTCTGTTTTTGTGCCAGTACCATGCTGTCTTTGTGATCACAGCTTTGTAGTACAGCTCGAAATCCGGCATTGTGATGCCCCCAGCTTTGTTTTTCCTTTTCAACAATTCCTTGGCAATATGGGGCCTTTTCTGGTTCCACACAAATTTAAGGGCTGTTTGTTCCAGTTCTTTGAAAAATGTCATTGGTATTTTGATTGGGATGGCACTGAAAGTGTAGATTGCTCTGGGTAGCATAGACATTTTAACTATGTTAATTCTTCCAATCCATGAGCATGGAATATTTTTCCATCTTTTGTGTCTTCAGTGTCTTTCAAGAGTGATTTGTAGTTTCTAGAATATAGATCCTTTACGTCTCTGGTTAAGTTAATTCCAAGATAACGTATGATTTTTGGTGCTATTGTAAATGGAATGGATTCCCTAATTTCTCTTTCTTCAGTCTCATTGTTCGTGTATAGAAATGCAACTGATTTCTGAGCATTGATTTTGTATCCTGCCACATTTCTGAATTGCTCTATAAGTTCTAGTAATTTTGGGTTTTCCATATAGAGTATCATGTCATCTGCGAAGAGAGACAGTTTGACTTCTTCTTTGCCGATTTGGATACCTTTTATCCCTTTTTGTTGTCTGATTGTTGTTGCAAGGACTTCTATGTTGAATAATAATGGCGGAGTGGGCATCCTTGTCGTGTTCCTGATCTTAAGGGAAAGTCTTTCAGCTTTTCCCCGTTGAGAATGATATTCGCCATAGGCTTTTCATAGATGGTTTTTATGAAATTGAGGAATGTACCCTCTATCCTTACACTCTGGAGGGTTTTAACCAAGAAAGGATGCTGTATTTTGTCAAATGCCTTTTCTGCATCAATTGAGAGGATCACATGGTTCTTGACTCTTTTCTTGTTGATATGATCTATCACACTGATCAATTTGTGAATGTTGAACCATCCTTGCATCCCTGGGATTAATCCCACTTGGTCATGATGGATAATCCTTTTAATGTACTGTTGGATCCTATTAGCTAGGATCTTGTTGAGAATTTTGGCATCCATGTTCATCAGGGATATTGGTCTGTAATTCTCCTTTTTAATGGGGTCTTTGCCTGGTTTTGGGATCAAGGTGATGCTGGCCTCATAGAATGAGTTTGGTAGTTTTCCTTCTGTTTCTGTTTTTTGTTTTTTGTTTTGTTTTTTTTTAAAGATTTTATTTATTTATTCGACAGAGATAGAGACAGCCAGCGAGAGAGGGAACACAAGCAGGGGGAGTGGGAGAGGAAGAAGCAGGCTCCGAGCAGAAGAGCCTGATGTGGGGCTCGATCCCAGAATGCTGGGATAACGCCCTGAGCCGAAGGCAGACGCTTAACCGCTGTGCCACCCAGGCGCCCCTGTTTCTGTTTTTTGAAACAGCTTCAGGAGAACAGGTATTATTTCTTCTTAGAATGTTTGGCAGAATTCCCTGGGGAATCTGTCTGGCCCTGGACTCTTGTTTTTGGGGAGGTTTTGGATCACTGCTTCAATCTCTTCATAATTTATCGGTCTGTTTAAATCAATTTCTTCCTGTTTCAGTCTTGGTAGTTTATAGGTTTCCAGGAAGGCATCCATTTCTTCCAGGTTGTTTAATTTATTGCCATAAAGCTGTTGATAAAAGTTTCTATTGATCCTTCCTATTTCCTTGGTGTTGGTTGTGACCTCTCCCCTTTCATTCATAATTTTATTAATTTGGGTCCTTTCTCTATTCTTTTGAATAAGTCTGGCCAGTGGCTTATCGATCTTATTTATTCTTTCAAAGAACCAGCTTCTAGTTCTGTTGATCTGCTCTACTGTGTTCCTGGTTTCTAATTCATTGATCTCTGCTCTAATCTCAATCACCTGCCTTCTCGTGCATTGGTTAGGCCTGTTCTTCTGTTCCAGCTCCAGCTTCTTGAGGTGAGAATATAAAAACTGCATTTTAGATTTTTCTATTCTTTTGAGTGAGGCTTGGATGGCTATGTATTTTCCCCTTAGGACTGTCTTTGCAGTGTCCTGTAGGTTTTGGACCGATGTGTTTTCATTCTTGTTGGTCTCCATAAATTGTTTAATCTCCTTAATTCCCTGGGTTACCCAATCATTCTTGAGCAGGATGGTTCTTAGTTTCCAAGTGTTAGAGTTTCTTCCAAATTTTTCCTTGTGATTGAGTTCCAGTTTCAAAGCATTGTGGTCCAAGAATATGCAGGGAATAATCTCAGTCTTTTCGTATTGGTTGAGACCTGTTTTGTGACCCAGTATATGGTCTATTCTGGAGAAAGTTCCATGTACTATCCTTTGGATTTTAGATGGTTTCGAGTCTCCTGTACGTGTGGCCCAGGGGTGAGTCCGCTGGGGTGACTGCCTGCCAGACCATTGTCAGCGGTCCTCTGTGCAACAAGAGGGACTTGCAGACGTTGAGCATCTTTGTTTTTTGTCTAATGACAGTACGGGTTTAATGTTAGTAACTTGCTGTAAACATTAACAGAGAAGACGGGCAGGGTAGCAAGATGTGGTTTCTCGTGGAAAGTTAAAGTAGGTTCAAATGAACCGCTGTCAGACCTATCAGAAGCTAAGCTATTTGTGGAAGGAGGGGAGAGGGAAGCATCATGAGGGGACGAGAAACCTCCGAGAGGACTGTGTGACCACATTAAACTGTCGGGGACACGTGGTTTGTGTCTGTCATGAAGTCAGTCTTCCCTTGGCTCCGTGCTGGTGTCTGCAGCGTGGACGGGCTCCTCCTTTCCCTGCATCTCGGAGCGCATGGGCGTGTCTGCGTTTACAAGTGATTTGCTGTTCACTTGGACTCTAGAGCGACTACTTATGAAGATGCTGAATGATGGCCGTGTCCAGTATCTGAAAAGCTTTCCAAGGCTTTGTGTTACCCAAAGGTTAACCGAATTATCGACAGAAGAATCTGCGGCCCCTCTGGGCCCGGGTTCCTTGAATGCCCGGCTATCCCCTACCTGTGCAGACCTTGTTTCTCAGACTTTCTGCACGGAGGGTGTCCTGCAGCCGCACCCAGCATCTAGCCTGTGCCCGGGCACACGGCAGGGCTTCAGCCCCAGTCGCTCCTGACTCTGGTCTCGCCCCGCCTGTTCCCTCTGCCTGGAACGTCCTTTCCATGTGCTCACGCCATGTCGGCCGTGCACCTTCCCTAGAGACCCCTGCTCTGTCCCGTGGCCTCTCTCCCGAGGCCGGGGCCCCCTGCCTGCTCCCTTTGACAGCATTCTCTCCCCCCCCAGGCAGGGACACTGGCTGGTAACGTGTGAGGTGACGAATGTTTTAGGCCCTTGGGAACATCATGTGCCTACTGATCTGTTGAGGCTGCTGTCTTGGTCCCTCCTGTCACCGATAATGACCATTTTGTTGTAAGTAGGTAACCCATGATCTCTTTTCTCCCGTGTGGCCGCTGCAGTCAGACAGCGATAGGAAAGGGATGGCTGCCAGTCAGGTTGACTCGGGGCTGTTTTACTGCACTGGAGCGAGGTAGAAAATATAATGCTGTCCTCAGAACTTTGTTAACCATGGGCTTCTGGATTGAAAATTCAGTGCCATTTTACGAAAAGAATACCCGATTCTAAAGACCATTTTTGTATGGTTGATAAAAACACCTCATAGAAATAGTTTTCTGAAACGGTTACATTGAAGGATTCTCTGGGTCTCTGGGGAATTTTGCTGGGGCTTTATCGCTCCCACAGTGTGCATGTCTGGCCAGTGGAGGACGTGCCCTCCAGGCTTGATCACGCCCTCCCTTCAGTGTTTCCTTCTACTTGTCGGAGAATGACCATGACCTTGGTGTCAATGCTGTCATGTTCAAGTTCAGCCAGTCCCTGCTTCTATTTTGTATCCCGCGTTCCTGGGCTTGGCAGAGGGTGGCCCCCTTGACGTGTGAGCTACAGAGTTCGCCTTGGTGAGGCTACTGGCTTAGTCTGTGGCCAGCTGCTGTGAGCTGGGGTCTCCTCCGAAACCCGTGCCCGCGCCCAGCTCGGCCGTGGCCCACCCGACCCGTTAGGGCATGGTTCGCCCTCCACATAGCAAGAACTGTAGTACATCAAAATGTTTTTTATTTGAGACACAAAAATGCAAAATTGCTGAGATATCAAACGTTTCCCGATTGGCTACAATACTGCCACTATGTACAAAAGATCTGATGATCCATGTGCACACATATAAAAATACAGTATGCCTCACTATGTACAGTACATGTGCAAAATGTATGGCATTCGGACATGATACGGAATTGATTTCAGGGGTGCAAACAGCAAATACAAAGGCATCATGGTTTTCTTTTAAAAAACAACATAAAGGCAATACATGAATGGACCCCCGATTGCCATAATTTTTTTTATTAAGCTAGTGCTTTAGTAAGCGGGGCTCTGTAGGTTGGTATCTTTCTCCTTGTTTTCATAAAGTGAGATGCTGAGACATAATGTGACCATGAAAATAAGAAGAGAAACACCTATCACGCTGTGTTTCTATTGCAAGCAAGAAAAAAGGAAACTAATCTGCACTTAGGAAGAAACTCTATTACTACTGAATATGTATTATTCTTAAACCAACAAAACAAATCTATACTATTTTACATGAAAACAAGAGAAATATCTACATCTTTGTGAAAATTATAACCTTAAATGGATAATACCTTTTTTGGGACTGACTGTTGAGATCTCGTTAGTCTCAAATTTTAAATAAAAAGTGCCTCCTTTTGGCAAAAACTTGGCAATGCCTTTGGTTCCTTTTAAAGCAAGTTTGCATTACTATTGGTTACTTGAGGTTAAGTACTTTTGGTAGATACTAAACCCTTTCCTAAATGCTCCCTCCTCCTCCCCAGTCAGCAAGTTTCCTTACAGCATAACGTCGAGAGGTAATCGTTACGGGTCTCGGTGATTCTATGAACTTGGTTAAAGCTTTGTCTTAGTCGTTGGCACAAAGCTCTGTTGACCGTGACCGGCTGCGTCGATGATGGGCAAGGATCTGTGTTGATTCCAGACAGCACCTTTGGCCTGAGACTGCCGTCCTGTTGTCACGGAAGGGTGACCGGTCCCGAGTCACAGAGCCATGTGTTAGAGCGGAGGGAGGAGCGCGCTTTCGTAAACACGTGCAGCTTCTGACGTCCAGGCCTCGAATCCGAGATGGTGGGTCGGAAGCCCTGCGGTGACGCAGGGACTTCTCGGATACTGCAAGGAAGGGTCAGGGGGGAGTACACGTGGGCCTCTTTGTGGTCCTGCAGGCACAGTCACTTCACAAATAAAAAGGGTGGCCCGCCGACCCGCGCGGGGGCAGGGTGGGAGCTGGGGCAAAGAAGGGCCGCGTCCTGCTCTTTCCAGTTGTGACGGCGGCCCCTTAGATGCGCCGAAGTGCGGGTCGGACGCTCAGCGAGCACCCAGACCTGCCCCCGTGAGCTGTGCTCCTCTGCGGAGCTGACCTGCCAGTTGACGCGCTTGGCTCACCGGGGCTCCTCCTGTGGCCTCCAGGGCAGTGGACGGTTTGGTACGCTGCTTGGTGGCCCGGCGTCAGGATGTGTGTGTGCGGAGAGGGGGGACAAAGCGTGGAGGGTTCCGTGTGAATCTGGAGCAACGGGCCGTCCCTCTCTAAAGTGACGCCCGGCAGGGGCCTGACGGGGTGCGGGCGTGCCTGTTTGTAGACGGGAGAGGGACTGTCCCAGCCCTCGTGGGGACAGCTGCTCGGCCAGCCGCCGCCTCCGGTTTCAGCGTGGGAACTCTGAACGGGCGCCAAAGAAAGCGAGGGGCCTGGAATGATCTGGGGGTGAGGGCAGACGAAGCCTGGGTCCACTCTGGTGACCAAACGGGTGACGCGCTCCGGGCACATCACTCGGGGCCGCTGGCCGCACAGTTTCGGGCGTGACTCAGCTGTCAGCTGGCAGCAGCCCGCGGGGCCGCACAGCCTGCCTTCGGGAATCGCACTTGCTAAACCAGTCAGTTACGTGGATCACAGACCGGGTAGTTTTTAAAAAGGAAACTTAAATAGGATCTCTCTAGTATTATAAAAATAGTCCTATAAAACACAGAGTATCTGCGCAAGAAATCCCACGGAAGGAGAACCTGTCTAGGTACAAGTATGTGGCAAATGCTGTACAGTAGATCGCACAACCCAGGAAGAGCGCTGGCACCCCCTCCCCCCGCCCCCCCCCCCCAATGCGCTGCAGGGGCTCCTTGGACACGCGCTGCCGAAACGTACGCGGGGACCCCAGGCCCTAGACTCGCACAGCCTGGAGGAGCTCTGGCACGACTCTCCATTCATCCCGCCCCCGAGGACGTGAGCCGGTACCTGCATACCCTAGAGAGGCAAGCTTGATGCCGCGGTGCTTCAGGAATATTCTGGGAGGTCAGGCTGGACGGGAGAGAGCGCATGGCTAGGAGCTGCTTGTTTCCTTGGCGGTATGATGTTCTGCAAGAGATGGGACACACTCGCACGTCTACACTACACGCACGCGTCCTAGCCATCCTGCCCTGTGCTCTCGTGGCCGTGATGATAAAGGTAGTCCTCCGTGGTGCACACCTTTCCCGTCGCTGACCCTGTGTACAGCGGGTCTGGTCAGAGGGGCCTTGATGACAGCGTCGTCTTTGGTCACGTCACCTGCTGCACACGTGTGTGTCCTGCCTCGACCTCGAACACGGAGCTGGGACCCTGGACGGTGGTCCTCATGCCACACGTGCCCAGCCTGCTGCCCCAGCCAGGACGGGGGGCCCGGCGGAATGGTGCCAGTGGGGGGCTGGTGGAGTTCGCGTCGGGAGGCTCCTTGCCTTCCCTTTCGAGGAAGCCCCGTAGCCCGGGTTTGAAGGCAGGTGCGAAGCGGGTATTTCAGCAATTCCTAGTCAAAGCAGGCAGGCCGGCTAGTGGGGTGGCACTGTCTGCACGGAAGCGTGTATCTTTGGAGAGCACCCTTCCTGTGGCATGTTTGAGACCTTATTTTGAAAAAGCAACGGGGAGAGCCGAGGGCTAGGAAACCATCCGGGTACACAACTCAGGATGGGGGAAGCAAAGTCCGTGAGAGTCAACAGTGCTAGCCGGTCCCCTGCCTTCTACAGTCCCCCTGATATCTGGTGCTCACTTAAGCCATTTCATTCTGAGTGAGGGCGGTGCTCACTGCCCACGTGTGGAGCAGGGACGCCCCCGCCACAAACCCACAGCCAAGGCCACCCCCAGACAAGTACCTGCCCAAGTCATCAGCCCTGTCCCCAGAGACAGGCCCTTCCGGAAGGGACAGACTGGGCCGCGCGTCCCGCCCGGGATGACATACTCTTGGTGTTCTGCTGAACCAGGTGACTGGATTCCAGGGGCTGGATTACCAGTTTCTAAACACAAACTGCTCCCTCGGACCACACTGAGCATAACCGCTTCTGCCCTGAACCCTTCAGAAGTCTCTCAAGCTGGGAAATGCCAGTTAGCAGAGGGCTCCAGTGTTCTGGGCAGCTGAATACTAGAAAAACAAACTTTCCTTAGATGCAGTAAAATCTACAAACCAAAATAAAGATTTGAAATAAGATCAGCTCTTAGGCAAAGCACAAACCCAGCAGTGATGCCCAAATTCTTTCCAAATAATGGGTCAGGTCGGCTCCTACAAGGCCCTGGGGGACTACTGCCAGCTAAGGACCCAGAGAAAGTGACCTGCCCCTGGGTGTGCATGGAGTGAGGAGTAGAGCAGGATAATATTATTGAACAAACACCTCATGCTTTTTGGGAAGATTTCAGGGTGGGTTTTTTTTTTTTTTCTTCAGTTATTTACATTTTGTCATGACCTTAAATGACTAGCTTGAAATAATTTTGTAAGTCCTGTGATAGTTGGCATTTTAGAAAATTCTTAGGAAACTACTCAGCAAATGTGTGATAACTTTTCTATATAAAACGACTAGTAAAACCTCCAGTTTTTCCCTCTTCGGCTTGATAACCTATTGAGAGCTCGGGTATGACATCCAGTTACAAGCCTGTAAAATGACCGTCAGGGAAAACGGCAGAGAAGAGGGGGCCAGAGCTGGGGCCTGGCGGCCAGCCCGCTCAGATTCTCACCCGGAGCCCCTGCAGGAACGTTCGGGGCTCCCGGCACACTTCTCCTCTGCCCTCTCTTTGCAACTCAACAGCTCAGAAGGATACTTTACACTAAAGCCTTCCTTGGTTCTTTGAGATGGATCTGGTTACCTGAAATCAGCATTTCTTTAAATATGGAAATACACATGGCTCAAGTACTCTAGAAATAGTCATTAAAACAAGTAGGACCACTGGATACCCAATTCCTTACCCCACTGCAGGCTGTACATATCACAATGTCAGAGTGTACATACAAATGTCTAATATACACATCAAAATCCATCTAATCAACCCCAAGGTTGCTAACAGAATTTTCAGTGTTATCAAGATACGTGGACTTCGTACGGTGGGTGGTTTATGACAGTATTTTGGAGACGTTGTCTGGTGACGGTGAAAGACCTTCCACTGAAATTTAAATTTGGGAAGCTACGGTAAGACTCCCCAAATCACAGACTAAACACAGAAAAACGATGTTGGTTTCCAAATGGAAGTGGAAGTCTGCAGCTGGAAGCTGGCTCAGAACGGGCGTCCCCCGCCGTCTCTGCCGCCGGGGCTGGGCTCTGGCCACTTCGAGGACAAACCGCATGCAGGGACCGCGCACCTCCCGCCACCAGCACTCTCGCTGGAGTGGCGTGGTCTGCCTTGTATGTGGGTCTTAAGGTGACCACAGAGGCGTAAATGTAGTTCAGTTGATGACCAGAGAATCCTCGCGTCGCTGTCCTGCACACGCCACTCTTCCGTAGGTCCGTATCTATCCGTTCTTTGCCGAAGTCTGGAGAAACGGGTGAGTCTTCTTCGACCAGTGATTTTTCAGAAGGCCCTGTACTAGGTTAAATTGTAGAAATTCACTGCCGGGCTCAGTGAAATGTTTTCACACTCGGTTTCCAGGCTGTGACCACCTATCCGTTCTTCCTGTGACAACATACTGTCATTGCAACAACGCAACTATGGCTCTGTCTCTAAAAACCGACCTCTTAGAATGATCTTCCTCTTCTTAAACGTCATGAACGCGGAAGAGAAATCTGTGATGTTAGTCCCATGGCAACGGCAGGTCTTGCGGGTCTAGGAAGTCAGCGGAGAACATGCTAGGAGCAGTTGTGCTGAGGGGAGTGAGTCCTGACGTGTTGGGCATGGTAATGTCCAGCCACTCCATGTTGTCCAAGTTGGAGTCCGAAAGGTCCAGGGACAGACAGGGGGTACTGGCAGCAAACTGGGCCTCAGAAGTCTCCATGGGGGAGTGTGAGTGATCCAGCACACTCGAGTGACTCAGCAGATCATTCTGGAGGTCCTCAATCAGAGAGAAGGGCTCTCTGTCTTCAGTGCTGCTTTGTAGTGGAGCCATTTCGTTGGCTGAAGGTAAAGTTCCATCCAGGAAAGCTTCTAGCTGGTTCTCTAAGCTGGCGGATAAACTGCTCATGGGTTCTAAGGAGATGGGTGGTGCCATCTGGACTTGGGGTGGTGGCCGGGACACCACTGTGTTGACCGGCATTGTGGTGATGCTGGCTGTCACTGGTCTCATTTTGGAAATAGGCGAAGGCTCTTCTTTTATAGGGAGGGAAATCTCTGTGCAAAAGAATCGAAGTGATCAGTAAGTAACGATTAACTACTCTTTAAACGTTTCTATCAATTACCAGGACAGTTGTTTCACTCTCTAGCGAGGACTCAGACACAGTCCATCGTAGGGGTGGGGGGAAGAGAATGCTATCGGTCAGGTATGGTTCTCGGTAACCTAGAGGACAATGGCTCATTTTAGTTAAATAAACATTCAAGCTTATAACCTCCTGATACGCTTACTGTCCTTTTTAGTAAGAGTGGTAAGCATTACAAGCAGTTATATGCTACTAGGTAGGAGTCAGTGGTTTTATTTGAGTATTTGATCTTTGGGTCCTTGTTCTCAGTTACTTCAGGCTTCAGGCAGGGTCTTGTGGACAGGCCATCATGGTGGTCGCCACCCTTAAAGTGAAAATGTGTGTCCCCCATGTGTGCAGACACGAAGTCCATTCTGAATATCATGAAAGATCTAATTATATGCTTTTTCCTATTATCGTTATACTTGAACTGTGTGCCCAGCCATATATGTTCTGCATAAAGTTCTAAAGAGATACAATGCTGTCTTCTTTTATTCCCGAATTAAAGCACATGGCTCCTTTGACCTTCTTTACCTAATTTTTCTGACTTTTTTGTCATTTTCTGAGTTTACCTAAAATCTTGAAGATCTGGCAAATGTCTTCAAAAGCACTAATTACGTGTTTTTCTTTGCCGGCTCAGGGAGAACAAGAATGCACCCTCTAGCTACCAGAGCTCATTTAGATCGGTCTATTTGAATGAAAGTTTCTTTTTACTTTCTTATGGGTACCTGACTGGTTCCATTTCTATGCGAATATGGGAGGAGAAATGGATTTGCTAAGAGCTGTGGGAACTCCGTGACTGGGGTGCAGAAGGAAGTGAAAGCACTTACGCTCTGACTCCTATGTGTGAACTGTCAACTGTGTCGACCACGTGGACTGATTCCTCTCCCTGCGTGTTCTTGCGTACAGCTGCTTGCTTGTTGTTTTCTGTAGTCAGCTCTAGAATTGTTCTCAGAGCTCACAGGGCTAGGTAACCAGCCTCAGAATCAACTCTTTACATCTCTGCTTTCAATATCACTGCCACTAATTCACAATAAAATAATATATTCCCAGGATACTTTGCCATTAAAAAAAAATTCCTTGTAGAAAATGAGTTATTTGATGACGTCACATTTTAATTTCTAAATTTAGGCTGTAAAAATTACTCCCTTTAATCATTTAGAAAGTCTTTACTTTCACCAGATTTGGCAAAAAAAAAAAAAAAAGGCTATGAAATGTGTGTCTATTTATTTCCATAGCGTAGATATATCATAAGTTATTTTGCGAGGCCAATGTAGTTCTTAGAAAAAAAATCTATCTGCACATGTAGACCTATAGTTAAGCATCAAGGATTTCCTTGTGTCTTCAAACCCAAATAGTACCTGCTATGAACGGAGAGATTTTGACCAATGTCTAAAAATCTGAATAAAACTCCTTTCATCAAGGTAACTTAAGAGTACTTTATTCCAAAATAGCATTTTCAATTTAAAAATACTGATTTTTTTGCTTATTCATTGCATTTTTTTTATTTTTTTAATTAATTTTTTATTATGTTAGTCACCATACAGTACATCCCTGGTTTTTGATGTAAAGTTCGATGATTCATTAGTTGCGTATAACACCCAGTGCACCATGCAATATGTGCCCTCCTTACTACCCATCACCGGTCTATCCCATTCCCTCACCCCCTCCCCTCTGAAGCCCTCAGTTTGTTTCTCATAGTCCATAGTCTCTCATGTTTCATTCCCCCTTCTGATTTTTATACTTATTTTGAAAGATACATTTGCTGAGGTAGAGATATCCTTGATTTTGTGTGTGTGTGTGTGTGTGTGTGTGTGTGTGTGTGTGTGAATATCCCTTATCCCTTAAGATGATACACTATAAAGTCTAAGATTAATTATATGTAGAAAGTGCTTTAAAATTGCCTTTAAATTTCCCCTAAGTTGCTAGAGCCTGGGCCGGGGAAATTGGCTGTTACAGCACCAGTGTGCGCAGTGGAGCGCATGGGTCTCGTCACAGTCGTCTGTGTGTGGGCCAGGTTTTGAAGTCTTTCAACATGGAGTTTAAATTTGGCTCTACTTGGCTGTTTTGAGATGGTCTGTTGTTTTCAGAAGGCATAGATCTATGGATAAATCTAACATTACGTTATTGTTTGAAGCTGTGAAACAGTGACTTTCCCTTTATTTATAAGTTGTTTTAATGTCCTAATTGAACAGATTGAAAACAGTAAACTTTGTTGGAATTAGAAAACGTTTCTCACTACTCCAACGTAGGCCGTGAGCGCTAAAGGAGAATGTTCATAAACTTGGCATAAAAGGTTACTCGGCCGGGGTGTGATGTGACTTGTGACCTACCTCCGCTCTTAATGAGGATATCAAAGAGGTCGTCCATCTGCTGACTGTGCGCGTTGGAAATCTGCAACAGAGGAGAACAGAAATTAGCCTTCTTTCGTACGGGCGCGGAAGCATCATACAATTGGGAGCGCTAAGCGTCCGTACAGAACGTCTAGTTCTACTCTGTCATTCGATAGTTTGGAGGACATGGAGGTCACCGCAGACGTGAAACCATTTACCTGGTGCGTCACAGCGGATTAGCTCACAGAGCAAGAATGGGGCCGCTAGCTAGACGGGCTGACCAGCACATTTACCTTCGTTTTCGCCACTGCATTTTAAGAGGCTGCTAATACTTTTAAAAATACCTTATTCATTCGCATTTAGGTAACAATAGAAGGTTATGTGTAAAGGTGATCATACTACGTTTTTTCAGCTTTGCTGAGAGTTGGCTAACCTCAGATAAACTACACTTACATAGAGTGCACAGTCTGCTCAGTTGTGACATATGTATACACCCATTATACTGTCAACAAAATCAAGAAAGCAAACACACCCATTGCCCTGCAAGTTTCCTCAGTGGCCTTTCGTAAGAGTTCCCTCATCCCCGGACAACCCAGTGACTGGTTTTTCTGATTATAGAGGATTTCAGCTGACATTTTCTGGAGTTTTATAGCAATGAATCCATATAGCATATGTGTTTTTGGTAGTGGAGGAGGCTTCTTTCATGTAGCATAATACTGGAGAGGATGCCTTAGGAATACTTTGTAGCCACGGAGGTTTGTTGTGGTTGTTTCCTGTTTTGGGCTGTTACAAATAAAGTTGCTGTGAACATTTGGGTACAAGTCTCTGTACTGGCTAGATATCAAGGAGGGGCATGCTGGAATCACAGGCTAGTTAGAGGTTTAACTTTTTAAGAAATGGCTGTTTTGCAAAGTGATCACATCATTTTTCCATTTCCATCAGCAGTGTGTGGTATTCCCAGTCGCTCCACGTTCCCGTCGGCACTTGGTAGGGTCAGTGGTTTTAATTTAGACATCTCCCAGGTGTGTAGCCGTGTTGCATTGTGGTTTCAATGTGCATTTTTCTAATGACTCATGATGTTGAGCATTTTTCCATGTGCTTGTTTGCCATCTGTGTATCTGTTTTTGGTGAAATGGCTGTTCTAATCTTTTGCCTACTCCGGACTTCTTAGGTGTGCTGTTTGCATGGTGTATCTTTTTCTAGTCATTTACTTTCAACTGTGTCTTTGTATTTAAAGTATGCCTCTTCAGGGACGCCTGGGTGGGTCAGTCGGTTAAGTGTCAGCCTTGGGCTCAGGTCATGATCTCAGAGTCCTGGGGTCGAGCCCCACATTGGGCTCCCTGCTCAGCAGTGAGTCTGCTTCTCCCTCTCCCTCTGTGATCGCTCTCGCTCTCTCTCAAATAAGTAAATATAATCTTTGAAATCTTATATCAATGAAAAAAAAGTATGCCTCTTGTAGGTGCATATGTTAGTTATCTATTGTATTACACATTATTCTAACAAATTTAGTGGCTTAAAACGTTTAAGAGTTATTATCTCCCAGTTTCTGTGGCTCGGGAATTTAGCAACAGTTTAGATGGGTAGTTCTGGCTTGGGGTCTTACATTGGGATGCAGTCAAAATACTGACCAGGCTACAGCCATCTTCAGGCTTCACCGGAGAAGGTCCTTGTGGAGACGGCTCACTGCATGACTGGCCAGTTGGTCCTGGTTATTGATGGGAGGCCTCAGTTTCCCTTCACAGGGGCCTCCCCAGAGTGCTGCAGGACTGTCCATGTGGCAGGACAGCTGCCCTTCTCCAGAGCAGTGTCCAGGAGAGAGCAAGGCAGGAGGGGCGAACCTTTTATGATCTAGTACCAGAAGTCCAGCATCATCACCGCTGCCACTTCTGTAAGTGACGCACTCAGTCCCGCTCAGGGAGGACACTGCGGACATCTTAAAATACAGTTACTTGGGTCTGTTTTTAGCCATTCTGATAATTTCTGCATTTTAATTGTATCCTTTACTCCACTAGTGTGTCTTGTGCAATGAGGGATATGATTAGGTTTGGGTTTACCATTTTGCTTTGATTTGCCGTGTTGTTGTTCCTCCTAAGGTTCTTGTCCTTTAAAAAACACACACACATATATTCGATTTATTTTTGGAATTCTAAATCTATTTTATAAAAGCTGTACTTTAGTTGTTACTGTAGGCATACAATAAACATCCTTAATTTCTCATAGGTTATTTCATGTCGTACTGTTGTCTATAAAATATAAAACCCCTGTAAACATAAAGATCCACTTCCTCCATCTTTTAATAGGTGTTTTATTTTTTACAGTGTAGGTTTTCTGGTGATGAATTCTTATTTTTTCCTTTATCTTGAGTTCACTCTCATTCTTAAAGGACATTTTTACTTGATTATGCTGGTTTGACAGTCTCTTCCTCCCCACTAAGAATTTTAAAGACCTCGTTCCACTGTTTTCTGACTCCAGTAGTTTCTGATGAAAAGACCGTAAGACAAATTGTTGTTACCCTGTGTGCACTGTATTGCTTCTCTCTTGATGCTGTCCAGGTCTGCTCCTGAACTCTGGCTTTCGAGATCTGACTGTGATAGGGTTTGGCCCTCTGTTCTGCTTGGTGCTCACTGAGCATCTCAAAGTTATAAACGTGACTTTCGTCACATTTGTGCAAAATGTGACCATTATTTCTTAGACTGTTTGACCTGCCTCATTCTCTTCTCGGACTCCTATCATACCCATCTTAGACGGTTTGATTTTAATTAACAGGCCTCTGAGGTTCTGTTCTCCATAAAAAAAAAAATACTTCTCTGTTATTCAGATCAATAAAATTTATCCAATCTAGTCTGTCTTCAAGTTCACTGACTTTTTACCTTTTACCTACTATGTTTTTACCTTTTTCACTGTCCTCTCCATCCTGTGAAGACCATCTATAAGTTTTATTATTTCCATTTCATGAAAAATCATTTCTATATTTGCTATTTTTCATTCATTAGGAATATATTTTCCTTGACGTCATTGCTAGTTATAATAGTTGCTTTAAAATCCAAGGTCTCACATCTCGACGAGCTGGAGTTGGTCATAGTTGATGGGCTGCCTTCTGCCCTTGAGTTAGGGCTGCATTTTCTTCCTTACTTGCACGTTGCATGTTATGAATGGCTGTTACGGATATCAAATTGTGAAGCCTCTGTATTCTGTTCTTTTTCTCAGATGAGTGGTTTCTTTTGTTTTAGCAGGCAATTAATGACCTTACAAAATGGTTTTTTGGGCAGAAGTTCCAATCACAGCTCACACCTTTTATCTTTCGCTCGGCTGCTATGACCACGCAATGCCTATGTGGCTTGGGGGTCAGCTAGAGATGTGGGCAGGCAGAGTTTGGGGATCGCCCCTCTAGTTCTTTCTCTTTTGGGCTGCTCTCAACTCAGCTCTCTGACTTCCTGGGGCATAAAGGCTATGGTTTTGCTACCAGTAATGTCACCACTTAGCTTGACCCCAGAGTAAAAGCAGCAAAAAGAGGGAACTCATGCTGTCTATGGCCCTTCCTCTGAGCGTGGACTGCTCGCCAGACCGCACATCTATTCACTCGTGGATGCCTTCATGTTACTGCTCTTTTCATTAGGACCAGGTTGCACAGCTCTTATCTGTGGAAGACTTCCTTCACCAAGAGTGGAACTGGAAGGCTGAGTAAAGGTATTAGAAAAATCTCAGGGTGCCTGGAGTTTGATGCTTAATGGCGTATAAAAAATACCAGATAGGGGCACCTGGTGGCTCCGGCAGTTGAGTGTCTAATTTTGGCTCAGGTCTGGATCCCAGGACCTGGGATCAAGCCCCATGGTGGAATCTCTGCTTAGCAGGGAGTCTGCTCCTCTCCCCGCCCCCTGGCTCACGTGCTCTCTAAAACATTAACCAGAGACCAATAAATGGCAAGGATTCTGATCAGCTGTCTTAGGTTAAAGTGAGGTAATCATTCTATGCTGTTATTACATGTATCAAGTGACTAGTATATATTAACCTCCACATGAGAACCATGTTAGGAAGGATGAATGCTTCCTATTAATTCTCTTAAAAATTGCAGTTTTCACTCTTTGCAATTCACTTCATCCCTGTTCCCCTCAGAGGAGAGCAGATGTCCCTTCTTAATGCACCAATGGGGAGGCCAGTCAGGTCAGCACCATTTGTTCCTATTCTTTGTGTAAATGTTTACAACTACTTCTGAAATTTGGTTTTTCCCTCACAGAGAAGGGCCCCTGCTAAGGATGGAACTGAAGAAACCTTTTACAACTACCGAAGTTACGTTCCTCTGGTGCGAAGCACGGGGCAACTGTATACTCCCTCAGGGAGGCCGCCCGCCCTGAACACCCCTGCAGCCCTAGCCAAACTGGACGCTGCCGCCAGGTACGGAGCAACTGCCGCGGCCGCTCACCAAGCAACCAGGTAGGTCAGGGTGACCACTCAGTCCCTGGTTGAGGGGACTGGCTGGGGCTGGCCACCTCCTGGAACGTGGGAGCCAAAGGCACAGCACAGCTGGGCTGAGGGCCCTGCTATGGGCTGTGAGGACTAAACAGTCTTACTCTGACCTGCTCTGTCTCGTCCTCTCCTTTCGGCGCCCCCAGAGTGGGATGAGGTTCCCCTGCTGCATCCTCTGTGAGGCAGGGGTTCTTTCTGGAAACTTACCCGAGTCTTAGTTGAGGTGGGTAGGGAGGCCAGGAGAAAGGTTTAGGGTAAGGCGACAAGGCTATTTGTTGGGCGCCTGCCATCGGCTAGACGCCCTTCCAGACAGGAACTGTGTTCCCATCCCTTGGCAGAGGGAGCAGGCTCAGAGGACAGGGAAGCACCTTGCGCACCTTGTGTGTTAGTACGCATGAAGTCAGGAGGACCACGGGTCTGTCTCCTTCAAAGAGCATTTGTTGAATATACTAGCAAAGCTGCTTGCAGGAGCTGGCCTGCTGGAGTGGTGGGTGCTGGGGATGAGTGAGATGCAGCAGGACGAGGCAGGTGTAGGGGCCAAGCAGCCTTGATGGCCAGCTGGGTGCAAAGCCAGTTTCATGCCACCCTGACAAAAGGTGGCTTTAGAAAAGAGGGACCTGTGGAGAACTTCTGGGAAGGTGGTGGTGAAGGCAGACCCTAAGCTCACCTCGTCCCACAGACACACCGAGATAACAGCCATACCAGTACAGCTAGGAGAGTGACCGGACACTGGTACAGCAGACTTTCCACGGTTAATTGTAGAGAGGAGGCTACATGGAAAAGAGCAGGAGAGGCACAGATGCGGTAGGGACGGCGAGACTAGCCACAAATGAGAGCGATACCACAAACTTCGAGAAGGGAGAGGACCCCCATCAGGCACTCAGCCATGGGGGAGCTGAACTGGAAGCTTTGAAAACCAATGGGGCTTAGCTCTGGGAGAGCTGGATGGCAACAGGAAACTAAGTCCCCATCCTTAAAGACCCAGCCAAACACCCCCACCGAGATAGAACCAGCAGTTTGAAAAGCACCTGGTAGAAGGGAAGATTTACTTACTAAGCAGGGGCTGGAGAGGCAGTGATCTTTGGGAAACTTGGGCAAGAGTTAAAGATCGGGTGGGCACTCTTCTTCCTCTGCCTGAGCCTAGACACCCGACACTTGTAGGAACCAGGGCAAACACCCGCCACCTACCTCGCTAACACCACACCCTGCTCCGCCTTCTCCTGGGCATTCACACCATCCAACCTGCCCTACTTTAAGCAGCCCTTGCAGGGGCTGGCTCCACTCCAAAGTGACTCCCGCCCTGGGCAGAGGGGAAGATAACCACATACACCAATCCTACTGCAGCCCCATAGTGGGCTTGGGGCAGATAGCTGATCTGACTGCTGGCCCCGCCCACCAATAAAAGGCTCTTGGAGACCAGGCAGGGATCTGGTCTCATCCAACTATAAGCCCAAGGCAGCCCAGTCTGGCCCCTTAACAGCACAGAGACCAAACCGGCCACAACAGGCAAAGTGGGCCAGTGCAGCCAGCTGGATGGAAGGCTCAGCCACAACAGTAGGGTGCACGCAACCCCCCGTCAGAGACCACCCTGAAGCAGGACACACGCTACTACAGGACCTCCTCTTCATGAGGCCACTGCTCTCAAGAGCAGGAGACGGAGCTGACTTTCCTCGTACACAGAAACAGAGATTTAGACAAAATGAGGAATGTATCCCCAAATACAAAAAAGAACCAGAGATGAAGAACTCAATAAATGAAATTAAAAGGCTACAAGAGGGAATCAATCATTGATTAGAGGAAGCAGAAGGCGCAGTCAGCTGGAAGACAGAGTAATGGAAAGCAACCAAGCTGAACAAAAAGTACTAAGAAATGAGAATAGCTTAAGGGAACTCAGCAACACCAGTAAGCCTAACAATATTGACATTATCAGGATCCCAGAAGAGAGAAAAGGGGGCTAAAAACTTCCTTAATCTGGGGAAGGAAACAGATACAGATCTAGGACAGTGAGCCCCAAAGATGAACCCAAGAAGGTCTACACTAAGGCACACAGTCATTAAAATGGTGCTTTCAAAATTCTCTATCACTGCTTTTTACCAAGAGAAGACAGCTATACGCAAAGGAAACCCCCTATCAGCTTATTTTTCAGCATAAACCATGCAGGGCAGAAGGGAGTGGTATGATATATTCCAAATGCTAAAGGAAAAAACCTCCAAGAATACTCTACCCAGCAAGGATATCGTTCAGAATAGAAGGGAGGAGAAGAGTTTCCCAGACAAAACGTGAAGGACTTCATCACCACAAAACCAGCTTCACAAGAAACATTAAAGGGTTTCCTTTGGAAAGAAAAGGCCGTCATCAGGAGGAAGAAAATGAGAGAAGGACAAAATTTCACAGGTACATAATAAAAGTAGATTAATCATATAAAACCCAGTATGAGGGTTGAAGCACAAGAGCAGTAACTCCGTTACGCCTATAAAAATCAGCCGAGGGATTCACAAAAGGATGGAAGGTATGATATTGTATACATCCAATGTGCAGGGGGGAGGAGTAAAAATTTAGTGCCTTTAGAATGGGTGCAAACTTAAACGACCATCAACTCAATGTATATTTGCTATATGCATAGGATGTTATCCATCAACTTAACTGTAATCAGAAATCAAAAACCGGTAACAGGCAAAAAAGAAAGAGAAAGGAATCCAAGTACATCACTCAAGAAAGACATCAAACCACAAGGGAAGAAGGCAAGACAGGAAAGGAACACAGAAGAACTACAAAACCACCATAAAACAAGTAACAAAATGGCAATAAGTACACACCCATCAACAATTAGTTTGAATGTAAATGGACAATGTTCCAATCAAAAGACACAGGGTGACTGAATGGATAAAAAAAAGCAACATCCATCTATATGCTGCCTACAGGAGACCATCTTCAGACCTAAAGACACGTACGTGCAGGTTGAGACTGAAGGGATGGAAAACATTTGTCATGCAAATGGAAGTGAAAACGAAGTTGGCAGAGTAATAAAACGAAGTTGGCAGAGTAATACTTACTCTATCGGACAAAACAGACTTTAAGACAAAGGCCACTACATAATGATAACGGGAACAATCAAATAAGAGGATATCACAATTGTAAATAGCTACACAGCCAACATGGGAGCACCTACACACATAACAGAGAGGAAGAAATGGACAGTGGTCCAGAATACCAGGGGACTTTCATACCCCACTTACGTCAATGGAGAGATCATCCAGACAGAACACAAGGAAATAGTGGCTTTGAATGACACCTTCGACCAGATGAACCTAACATATATTCAAACCGTTTCATTCAAAAACAGCAGAATACACATTCTTTTCAAGTAGAAGTGGAACATTCTCCAGAATAGAAGTCTCAATAAGACTGAAATCCTATCATGCATCTTTTCGAACTACAATGGCATGAAACTAAAAATTAATCACAAGAAAAAAGTCTGGAAAGAACACCTGTACGTGGTGGTTAACATGTCGCTAAACAATGAATGGGTCAATCAACAAATCCAAGAGGAAACTGAACAGAGACAACTGGAAATGAAAACTTAATGGTTCAAAATCTTTGGGATGCAGCAAAAGCTCAAACAACTTAGTCATAAGCCTAAAAGAGCTAGAAAAAGAACAAACAAAGCCCAAAACCAGTAGAAAGAACTAATAAAGATCAGAGCAGAAATAAATGAAATAGAGACTAAAAATAACCACAATGGAATAGATAAGGCAATGAAACCAGGAGCTGTTTCTCTGAAAATGCCTACAAAATTGATAAACCTTTAGATAAACTCATCAAAAAAGGAGGACTCAAAAAATAACCAACACCACAGAAATACAAAAGAGTAAGAAAATACTGTGACAAATCGTATGCCAACAAGTTGGAAAACCTAGGAGAAATGGATAAATTCCTAGAAACAGATCACTTTCCCAAAGTGAATCAGGAAGAAATAGAAAATCAAAACAGACTGATTACTAGCAAAGAAATTAAGTAATATAAAAACTCTGGTCCTGGACTTTGGGAGTTTTTATATTTAAATATAATTTAATTTCTTTGCTACAGTAATCACACAACAAAAAGAAATAAAAGGTATCCAAACTGGAAAGGAAGAAGTAAAACTTCTATTTGCAGATGACATGATACCATATATAAAAAACACTAAATATTCCCACCAAAAAACTACTAGAACTGATAGTAAATTCAGTAAAGTCACAGGATACAAAGTTAATATATAGAAACCTATTGCATTTCTATACATTAATAATGGAGTAGCAGGAAGAGAGATTAAGAAAACAATCCCATTTACAACTGTGAGTAAAATACCTAGGAAAAAACTTGACCTGTAGTCTGAAAACTATGAAACACTGATGAAGAAATTAAAGATGACATAGACAAGTGGAAAGACAGTCCGTGCTTATGGATTGGAAGAACTAATACTGTGGAAATGTTCACACTACCCAAAACAATCTACAGATTTAATGCAATCTCTATGAAAATACCAACAACATTTCCACAGAACTAGAACAAACAATCCTAAAATTTGTATGGAACCATAAAAGACCCTGAAGGGCTGAAGCAATCTTGAGAAAGAAGAACGAAGTTGGAGGTGTCACAATCCCTGTTTTCAAGATACAAAGCTGTAGTAATCGAACAGTATTAGACTGGCAGAAATAGACACACATAGATCAACGGAACAGAATAGAGTCCAGAAATAAACCCATTCTTCTATGGCCAGTTAATCTATGACAAAGGAAGCGAGACTATACAATGGAGAAAACACCATCTCTTCAACACACGGTGCTGGGGAAACCGGACAGCTACATGCAAAGAATGAAACTGATTGCCTTTTTTACACCACGCACAGAAACAAACTCAAAACGATGAAGGACCTAAATATGACACCTGAAACCATGAAAGTCCTAGAAGAAAACATAGGCAATAATTTCTTGGTTATCAGCCATGAAACATTTTTTGAACATATATCTCCTCTGGCAAGGGAAACAAAAGCAAAATGAAACTCTTGGGGCTACACCAGGATAAAATCTCCTGCACAGCAAAAGAAACCATCAATAAAACAGAGGCAACCTACTGAAGGGGAGAAGATATTTGCAAATGATACATCT
Source organism: Ursus americanus (assembly GCF_024610735.1). Taxonomy (NCBI): domain Eukaryota; kingdom Metazoa; phylum Chordata; class Mammalia; order Carnivora; family Ursidae; genus Ursus; species Ursus americanus. The sequence continues at coordinate 29,197,779 of NC_142128.1, forward strand.
GATAAGAGGCTAATACCCAAAATATATAAAGAACTTACACAACTCAATACCAAAAAAAACCCAGTTTCTCCAAAGAAGACACACAGATGGCCAACAGACACATGAAGAGGTGCTCCACATCACTCATCTGGGAACTGCAAATCAAACGACAAGGAGAGATCGCCTCACGCCCCTGAGAACGGCTAAAATCACAAACACAAGGAATAACAAGTGTTGATGAGGATGTGGAGCAAAAGCAACCATTGTGCCCTGTGGGTGGGAATGTAAACTGCTGTTGCCACTGTGGGAAACAGTATGGGGTTCCTCAAAAAATTAACAGAATTACCTTATGACCCAGTAATCTCAGTACTGGGTATTTATGCAAAGAAAACAGAAACACCAATTTGAAAAGAGCCATGCACCCCGCTGTTTGCTGCAGCATTACCTACAACAGCCAGACTGTGGAAGCAGCCCCAGTGACCACCAAATAGATGACTGGATAAAGAAGATGTGGTGTCTATACACAGTGGAGTAGTACTCAGCCATAAAAAAAGAATGACCTCTTGCCATTTGCAAGAACATGGATGGACACCGAGGATATAATGCTAAGTGAAATAAGTCAGTCAGAGAAAGACAAATACCAAACGATTTCACTCCTATGTGGAATTTAAGAAACAAAACAAAGAAAAAAGAGACAATGAAAGAAACCAGACTCCTAAATCCAGAGAACGGGTGGTTGCCAGAGGGGAGGTGGGTGGGGGGATGGGGGAAATAGATAAAAGAGATGAGCACTGAGAAATGTATAGAATTACTGAATCACCATATTGTACACCTGAAGCTAATCTCACACTGTATGTTCATCATACTGGAATAAAAAGAGAGAGAAGAGGAACCTGTATAAAATACACGCCCTGGCCGTCACCACATCTCTCCTCACCGTGACCCATCTGCCAAAGAGAAGTTAAAAGAAAAACCTTGAGTTTGAGTAAGCAGGAATTGCAGGTTACACAGCTGCCAAAACTGTGTGGGAGTCTTCACAGTGAATGGTATTTTGATTTAAAGTAGCATTTACAGGAGAAGCATGGGAAACGGCAGAGTGGGAGGACCCTGAGCTCACTTCCCATGGACACATCAAGTGTGTAACTAACTATAGTGCGACTCACCCTGAAAATGGCCTGCGGACTAACAGAACATCTCCCCGCCGCGGCTAAAGCTGTAAAGAAGGGCCACACAGAGAGGGGAGGAGGGGCGGGGATGTGGTCCGGAGCCATATCTCTGGCATGGTGATTCATGTCACCCGTGCGTGTAAAGGTCCTCCAGGAGGAGCGAGGGGATCAAGCCCCACAATGGGGGCTCCCCACCCTGGGGATCTGCAATGGGCAGATGAACCCCCGAACCTCTGGCTTTGAAAATCAGGGGGGCAGGAGTCAGAAGGTGATAGGGAACTGAGATTCTACTCTTCAAGGGCCAGTGCATTTTATCACTTGGTCTGAGACCCCAGCAACAGAAGCGGCAGTTGCGAAAGTGTCCGGGTTATAGGAGGAGACTTACTTTTTATTTTTTAGGGCATGTGCTGGAAGAGCAGGGTTCTGTGGGAAATCTGTGTATGCATGTAAATACTGGTGGGAGCCAGCTCTGACCCTGTCCATCTATCCTTATCTCGCTAGTGCTGCCTGCCCTGCCCACCAGCACACCCAGAGAAGTCCTGGCCCAGTCACAACAGCAGAGTGCACACAGGCCACACGGAGGACAGCCCTAGAGCGCCTGGTTCCGGTGAGCGGCGGGGACTGCATTCCTGGGCCTCGCAGGATGCCTTCTACACAAGGCCACTACTTTTAAGACCAGGAGGTGTAGCTAGCCTACCTATACACAGAAACAAACCCGGAGTCACACAAAATGAGGACATCAAGGAATATGTTCCAAATGAAAGAACAACACAAAACCTCAGAAGAAGGACTACATGAAACAGAGATAAGCAATCTACCTGATAAAGAATTCAAAGTAATGGTCATAAAGATGCTTCCTGGATCTGGGAGAAGACTGTGTGAACTCAGAACTTCAACAAAGAAACAGAAAATATAAAAAAGAGCCAATCAAAGCTAAAGAATAAAATAAATGAACTGAAAAATACACAAGAGAGAATCAACAGCAGATTGAAGGATGCAGGAGAACAGATGAGTGATCTGGAAGACAGCGTAGTGAGAATCATCGAAACTGAACAGCCAAAAGAAAAAAAGAAGAGAAAAAATGAGGATAGGTTGAGAGACCTCTGGGACAACAAGTGTACGGACATTTGCATTATAAGTGTCCCTGAAGCAGAAGAGAGGAAGGGCCAGAAAACTTAATAGCTGAAAACTTCCCTAACCTGAGGAAGGAAACAGCCAGCCAGGTCCAAGAAGCACAGAGAGTCCCAAACAAGATGAACCCAAGGATGTCCACATCATAATCAAAATGTCAAAAAATTAAAGAGACTCTTAAAGGCAGCAAGAGAAAGGCAACTAGTTACTTACAAGGGAAGCTGAGGCCGTGAGGTGAGTTTTCAGCAGGAACTTTGCCAGAAGGGAGAGGCATAGTGTATGCAAAGGGATGAAAGGAAAAAAATCTACAACCAAGAATACTCTACTCAGCAAGGCTATAATTCAGAACTGAGGGAAATATAAAGAGTTGCCCAGGCCAACAGAAGTCAAAGGAGTGCATCACCACTAAAGGGGCCTTACAAGAAATGTTAAAGGAACTTCTTTAAGCAGAAAAGGCCATAACTAGAAGTAAGAAAATTATGAAAGGAAAAAGTGTCACTGGTAAAAGCAAACATGTAGTCAAGGTAGTAAAACTACCTTATAAAACTAGTATGAAGGCTGAAAGACAAAAGTAGTAAAATCAGTTGTATCTACAGTAATTAGTTAAGGAATTCACAAAATAAAAAAGATGTAAAATATGACATCATATACATAAAAAGGGGAGTGAAAACGTAGTACTTCTACAATGTGTTTGACGGAAGCAACTATCAACTTAAAATCGAGTACTATCTACATAGGATATTACATGTGAACCTCATGGTAGCCACAAACCAAAAACCTATAATAGATACACAACAAAGAGAAAGGAATCCAAGCATTACATCAAAGAAAGTCATCTAATCACAAAGAAAGCAAAAGGAGAACTATTATCTTCTAAAAGATTTTATTTGAGAGAGAGAGAGACAGAGATATTGAGAGAGAGCAGGAGCGGGAAGGAGAGGGAGAAGCAGGCTCCCCACTGAACAGGGAGCCTGATATGGGGCTCGATCCCAGGACCCTGGGATCATGACCTGAGCCGAAGGCAGACACTAAATTGACTGAGCCACCCAGGCGCCCCAACAAAAGAACTATGAAAAGAAATATATAAATAACCAGAAACAATTAAAAAAACGGCAGTAAGTACATACCTAGCACTCTAAATATAAACAGACTAATTGCTCCAGTCAAAAGACATAGGGTTACCAAACAGATAAAAAAAGATAAGACCTATCTATATGCCACGTGTAAGAGACTCACTTCAGACCTAAAGACACATACAGACTTAAAGTGAAGGGATGGAAAAAGATATTCCATACAAATGGAAGTAAACAAACAAACGTAAAAACCAAACTGAACGGATGTAGCAATATTTACACAGACGTGGGGTAACTGGCTGATGGGCATTAAGGAGGGCTCTGGTATAATGAGCACTGGGTGTTATATGCAACTGATGAATGACTGAATTCTACCTCTGAAACTAATAATAGAGTGTATGTTAACTAAACTGAGTTTCAATAAAAAAATTAAAACAGACTTTAAAGTAAAGGCTGTAACAAGAGACAAAGAAGGGCACTGCATAATGATAAAGGGATCAATCCAAAAAGAGGATATAACAACTGCAAATATCTATGCACCTAACACAGGAGCCCCTGATCTATATCTACACATACATGCACAGATACATATCTATCTATCTATCATCTATCTATCTATAGATAAAGCAAATATTAACAGACTAACGGGAGACACTGACAGTAATACAGTCATAGTAGGGGACTTTAACACCCCACTGAAATCAACTAATAGCTCATCCAGGCAGAAAATCAATAAGGAAACAGTGGCTCTGAATGACACATCAGACCAGAAAGACTTAATAGATATATACAGAATACTCCATCCCCAAACAGCAGAATACACATTTTTCCAAAGAAGACCTCCAGATGGCCAACAGACTAGAAAAGATGCTCAACATCACTCATCATCAGGAAACTACAAATCGAAACCACCAGAGAGCACTTTGTACCAGTCAGCATGGCCTGCATCAGAAAGACAAGAGATAACAAGTGTAGGCAAGAAAGCGGAGAAAAGGGAACCCTGGTGCACTGCTGGTGGGAACGCAAACCGATGCAGCCACTGCAGAAAACAGCATGGAGGGTCCTCAGAAAATTAAAAACAGAGCTACCACATGATCCAGCAATTCCACTTCTGGGTATTTATTTGAAGAAAGCAGAAATATTCACCTGAAAAGATATATGCACCCCTATGTTTACTGCAGCATTACTTAACACTCGCCACGATCTGGAAGCAGCCCAAATGTCCACTGATAGATGGAGGGATAAAGGAGATGTACCACACACACACACACACACACACACACACACACACACACACACACATTACTCAGCTCTAAGAAAGAGTCTGTTTCCCATTTGTGAAACAGGGATGGACCAAGAGAGAATTATGCTAAGTGAAGTCAGAGAAAGACAAATAGCAAATGATGTCACTTGGAACCTAAAAAACAGAACAAATGAACCAACAGAACAGAAACCGACTCAAAATTACAAACCACTGGGGGCTGCCAGAGGGGACGAGGGGTGGGGGTGGTACAGTAAGTGAAGGGGCTGCAGAGGTACAAATGTCCGGTTACAAAATAAACCACAGGGATGTAACGTACAGCACAGGGGACACTCAGTGATCCTGCAGTAACTGTGTGTGGGACCCACGGTGTGGGTCTACACTCGTGTGAACTACACTTACGCTGGTGAGCATTCCGTACTGCCTATTAATGTCGAATCACTGTGTCGTACCCTTGAAATGAATATAATATTGTATGTTGACCTACTTCAATTAAAAAAAATTGCATTTAAAGTGCAAACGAGGCTCCTGGCTCTGAAGTTTGTGTCACGGCAAGTACATCTTCGACAAAGGCTTCCGTGTGAGGATGACACCCCAAATGTAAGCCCGTGGACCGTGGCCACCGGCCTCACTTACTTCTGGAAGGGAGGACTGGGCGCTGCGCGTCTGCTTGATGGCCTCCTCGTAGCGGGGAGGGTCTTTCGTCTTGGGGACGGGGCTCCCAAACAGGGAGTGCTGGACGACACACTGCTGGGGTGGCGGGGGTGAGCCGGGCTGAGGCAAACAGAGGGAGGCACACATCAGGTCTGGGCAGTGAGCTTCCTTGAGCCCTGGCCAGGCAGGGCTCTGCCCTCAGTACAGGACACCCATCATGGCAGTCCTCAGCTCGTGAGCCTCAGGACCCAGGACCCGTGCGGCTGACGGGGGGGGGGGGGGGGCTCTTGTGAGGGAAGGGCCACCTGGACCGTGGTAACAGCTAAGCTGCCCCGGAACCACTGTCACCACAGTAGTTTGGCTGTTTTGTCCCATGCACACTGCTACTCAGTCACTCCAAGGTGAGAGCGCTGGCTGTTGGGATGCTTTTGTACCCCAGGAAGCACGCCCTGTCGCGGCTGCTCCGTGCTCACGGCATTACCTTATTGGAAGTGGTAGGCCCATTCTGCAGGGAGGGAAGTGGGGCGCTTCTGGACTGCAGAACGCTGGTGGGTGTCTTAGTAACAAAGGGCTGCTGGACCACTGGAGCGGGTGCTCTCGGGTAGGGGAGAACGGTGTTCGACGCCGAGGTTGTGAAAACCTGTAACAAACCAATGTTTACCATTCAGTGTGTTTACGATAAAGAGCCACCAAGTATTCAGTGTAGGGCTTGCCGGGCGCAGGTCTCCGAGATGACTGCTCCCTTCTGCTGCTGTAGCCCAGAGGCAGCCCTGACAGTACAGAAATAAATGGGTGGCACTGGGTTCCAGGAAAACTTTATCCAGAGACCGGGGGCGGGGAGAGCGGGGAGCAGGCTAGACGTGGCCCTTAGGCCACTGTCGACCCCGATTTTCCAGTGTCATCATCGCTTTACTCAGTGGTCTGTCTTTGACGGTGGCATGGACCGCATCTTCTGGGAATCAGCATTTACTCAGTATAATTTTTCTCTTAAGTGATAGCTGAATTTCTCCTCTTTTTCACCAGGGTGATCTCGTTTACTCTCGTGGCTTTAATGCTCACGATTAAGCTAGTAATCCCCAAACCCACCCCTCTTTTCCAGCCTTGCTCCCAAGTGCCACAGCCACATTTATAACGCTTACAAACAGAAATTTGGGACATCTCAAATTTAATCTATTCCAAAGTAAACTTTCCCCTTTCCTCCCACCACCTCCAGCCTCTGAGGAAAAATAATTCTTGGTTTAACCATTTATTTTTGAAACTCTGCTAAATGGAGCTGTCAGTCTCCTCCGCTTTCTCCCCTCAGCGCTCACACAGTTTTGGAATGCCTCCTGAATCAGGCCTCTGTTCTCTGCTGTTCTAATCTGGGCCCTTGCTACTGGTCACTGGAAAACCAGCACGGCCTCCTTGCTGAGCCTCCCTCCCTGTCAGCCCTCCACAACAGTTACAGCCTTGGCACCCACACCTGATCGAGTCCCCACACTCCCTGGCTCCTCTGTCCTTAATGGTAAAACCCTCCTCTCTGGCTGGCCCGCGAACCTTCTACCACCTGGCCCCTTCTCTAGCCTACCAGAATGCCCACACATGCTGTGGCCACACTCAATTTTCCAGTTTCTTGAACATTTCTCCAAATTCTTGCAAGGCCCCATGTAAAGTCTGCCCCCTTCCGCGAAGCTAACTTCTGCTCTTTCAGGAGCGGTGAGGATTCCCTCCTGTGGAACTGCCGAGTGTGTGTTTGGCCCCCATTATGAGCCAAAGGTTTAGTGACCTTTTACAAATGTATGGCCACAGTGTGCTTTTGCAACTGTATTTCACAGGACTGATTCACTTGTAAAAATATCTAATATACTTTATACCATGTATTCTGAAAGAGAAGAAGTTACCCCTGTATTTCTGTTGTAAATATATATATATGTATTTCTTAAGCGGGAAAGCGTATTTACGTGTGTGTCTCTGTATCCCTCCAAACGGCACAGCTGCTCTGGGTGAGGAGTTCTAGAAGTGTACTCCTCTTTGAAAAAGTTGAATTTCCTTATATTTGGTACAAGAATTTCTTCCTTTAAATTGGAATTAAGAACCCTAATTCTAGTATCTTGAGACTTAGTGAATAAGCCCTTATTTACCCTGTCTATACCGTGCTTTTCTCTCTCCTCCCTAAAACAAACGGTCTTGACATCTGAACCTTTGCTAAGCTTATGACTACATTAAAATGTTATTCTGAGCCCAAAGTAAGTAATACGCAAATATAACTCCTTGCTCATTGCGTTTCCCAGAGGAGATTTCAGAAGACAGCACGAGTTGATGTGACTACTGATGACCCCAGGCATTGTTTCTGTCTGTTGCTCAAGTGGTCTAAGCCCAGACAGTTCAACCACCTTGGGCCATGTCTACAGGTACACCTAATTAGCCAAGTTCTTTTATGCTGAAGATTAAAATTCTGGAACTAATAAATCTCACGGTTTAAAATAGTAAGACCTGGGGCAACTGGGTGGTTCAGTCGGTTAAGTGTCCAACTCTAGATTTCAGCTCAGGTCATGATGTCAGTCACGAGATCAAAGCCCATGTCGGGCACCACGCTGGGCATGGAGCCTGCTTAAGATTCTGTCTCTCCCTCTTCCTCTGCCCCTGCCCCCTCTAAAAAATAAATTAAAAAAATAAAATAGTGAGACCTATTTTTGAAGCCTTTAAGAGTTTTCTGACAAGGAGATGTGCACATAGCTCCACCTACTGGATGAGAGGGAATTGTGGTAACTTCTGGGGCTATCACATCAGAACTTTTTGGTGGGAACACAGGCAGAAGTTACTGAGCCCTAGACCAAAATCACCGTTGTAAAGACGAGGAAAATAACACTCAGAGAAAGTAAGTGAACTTTACGCCAGGCCAACCATGTAGGAAGTGGGAACCCAGAATAAGCAGACTCGGGCCTTCTGGCTCTCAACCTGCAAGATGGCAAACTCTTCAATACATAAAGGCCATACTCAAGGTAAACCTTTCAGAAAGTATCTTTTTCATCTTCAATATCTCTTCCCAGGGAACAGCACTTACCGCCCCCCCCATTATTAATTTGAGAAGATATTTATTTTAAACCCCAGAAAATCCTACATATGAAGATTAAAAACATACTTTTAAAACTTTTACTTGGAAAGGGGTGTAACTGTTAAGACGAGCTATCTTTCAGTATTAAAGAACTCTCTTCCCCAAATAACTGGGTAATCCGCAGCCTGATGCCACATGCCCGGAGGCCAACCCGATGGGGGGCAATCATACAGAAAAACAAATAGGAGCTTCCCGTGAGGAGACTGCTCTGCGGATAGACGCCTGCGGGCTGGCAGGGCAGACGACAGTACCCCTCAGCGACAACCTGTCACCCACTAGCCTTCACTCACCTTTCTAACTTGCTGAGGCTGACTGAGCACATGGGGCGTGAACGTGTCTTGCTTCTGAGGTACGGTCTGGGCTAAGCCTGAGGACAGGGTGGCAGTTGCTGTCTGAGGCTGAGTCTGGATTCCTGCTTGTGCTGGAGTCTAGGAAGCAAATAAAGAAATCAATTTCATTGTTAAAAACAATCTCAGAATCAAGAGTTTAGACGTGGGGGCACCTGAGTGGCTCAGTCCGAGGAGTGCATGACTCTTGATCTCAGGGTTTGAGCCCCATTTTGGGTGTAGAGGTTACCAGAAATATATAAATAAATTTTAAAAAAAAGCTAAGATGTGGAATAACGGGTCATGTGGGGCTCATCTCTGAAATGAAATAAAATATTTACAGATCCACACTTCATTTCATCAACACATAGATTTGAGCCTTAATTCTAAACCAGAGAGTGAAACCCCAGACCAGTTATTTTCATGCTCTTATTGCTTCTAAAGTGGCTAAGATTTTCATCTGGAAAGTTTGAGAAAAGAGAAGACTGAAATAAAAGCCTACAGGAGCTCGACACACACTAGGTCAGGTGTTATAATAAGTGGAATAGCAGCAGGGAGATCTCTGAGGCCCAACTGCCCAGACTCCTGCTTTTAAGCTGCAGGGTGTGCTCCCTCTGGGGGCAGCCCCAGCCACACGCTGGGGCACACAGAGGCCCAGAATAGAACACCATTCTTGTTCTGAGAACATCAACTCTACTGGAAGATTTGGTGGGGAAAAAAATGTGCAGAAGAGCTATATTAAAGAGTCGACCTTCAATTTTACAGGCACTGTAAAGGTTAAGCAGGGGAATTAGAATTTTTGCACAGGCCAAGGGCCTCAGGTCATGCTTCCTAACCCCAGAGGTACGGGACCGCTCCTTTCTGCCATTACGAGTGTCTGGGGCATCAAAGTTGAGGACCACTGCCCCAGATGGTTTCAGTTTACCTGTGGCCCACACATTTTGTTGAAACCTAGCAAGACGCATTACATAAAACAGCTTGAAGTCACTACACGGGTTACGTAGGCATAAAAGGAGACTTCATGCCAGCCAGTGTCTTATCACCTCTCTCAACAACATCCTCACTCCGAGGTTTGTGGTCACATTTCCCTTAGGTGCCCAACATGCCTTTGGCATCTTCACCTCACTGGCGTCTTTCAAGAATTACATTTAGGAGGCAGAATGTAGGAGCAGGCATCAAAGTGAAAGCTCTGTAGTCAGAATTATCCAGCTCTGGCCTGGAGCAACTGACCAAATCTTTCAAGGCCTCAGTTTCCCTATCGCAAAATGGCTGTTATCACTTAGATCTTCTGGAGGAAGGGAGGGCTAAAGAGAGTAAACCATTTAAAGTAGATGGGGCGCCTGGCTGGCTCAGTCGGAAGAGCGTGGGACTTCTGATCTCGGGGTCGTGAGGTCGGGTCCCACACTGGGTGTAGACATGACTTAAATAAAACAATAAAGCACGTGATGCCGTACCTTGCACACAGAAAGCGCAGTGACACTAGCTATTCTCACGATACCGTGACTAGTGTTTACAAATGCCTGCGCGTGATACGGTGCTCCCTACAGATAAAAGGTCTGGGAAGTAGAGAAGCAGCCCTTGTTCGTGTTCGCCATACAGCAACAGTGCTAGCGGTTAACATTTCTGGATCCCCCCTTTCCTGGCACCCCGGAGCCTGGCGTGGGGGCGTTGGGGAGAAAGCGTGGCCAGCTCCACTGTCGGCAGGCTGTAAGGCAAAGGAGTTAGAAGACACACTTCACACCTGGAGTTTGAGGCTGCCTACGGGGAGCTGCACTGAGGTGACACCGGAGCCCGGGATGGACAGCGGCAGCAGCAGCTGAGCAGTTTGCGTGGTGAGTAAAGCCTGAGGCGGAGCGACAACGGCAGGCGGCGGCTGTCCCTGCGAACTCACGTAAAACTGCGGGACGATGCTCTGCGGCTCCGCCTGCGCCACGGGCACCTCTTGCTTGATCACCACCGCCTTTTTGGCCACCAGGGCCTGGCCCCCAGTCGAGAGGGGCTGGCCGGGCACCGGGCCGGGCGGCCTGGAGCTGGAGCAGTCGCTGAGCGAGGTCTCGTCCTTGACTGAGGAGCCGGCGCTGCCGTGCTTCTGCTCTAACTTGGCCGCTGGACTGGCTGCGGAGCCGGCCTGCGGTTCCGGCGGCGGCTGCTGCCGCTGCCCTCGCTTCTCCACCTCCAGCTGCATTTTCAGAACTTCCACGAGCTTCTGCTCTTGTTCCAGTTTCCTCTTGAGCTCCTCGATCTGCTTCTCCTTCTCCTGCAGCTTGCGGTCCTTCTCGGCCGCGTCCAGTTCCAGACTTGACAGCGTGCTGCTCGTGGGGCTCGGGCTGTCCTCGGTGCCCGTCACTCGCAGAGGGGACGACCCCAGGAACTGCGCCGGAGACATCATGGTCATAATCTCCGTGAAAGTGTCTGCCATGTTTGTGTCCTCGGTCCCGAGACTGGACTGCTCTGAGGGTGACGGTGAGATGGGCAGAGGGGAGTTGACGGTCTCAACGTGGGCGACGGTGCTGGTGCCGGTGGGGGGCAACTCTGCCTTGAAGGAGGAGCCCGAGCTGGTCACAGGGTTGTGTAGTGTTGTGACGGGCAGTGCCACGGTGACTTCTGGGTTACTGGCAACGATGGCAGACGCGGGCACTGCCAGGACACCCCCGGCGGCGACCCCGCTGCTGGTCATTTCCTGGTAGGGTTTCAGGCGTTCAATGAGGTCCGGTTTGGTGCCTGACACTGGAAGACCCCTTAACTTCAGTTCTGTCTTCAGTTCCGATACCTGCAAGTACAAACAAGTCACACCTCCTCTTTCGGCACTGCAACTTCGGACATATGTATGGGACACGTCGAGGGGAAAGGGGCCTACGTCTGTCAGCTCCCTAAGACCACACATAGGCGAGCGGGAGGGTGTCTCTTCCTAACCCACAGACACGCACAGCTACACACCCGAAGCACTGCAAAGACCAGTGATCCAGCAAGGATTTAGGTCCAAGGATTGAAAACCAGAAACCATGATGGTAAGCGTCACATTCACTGAGTAATGACCGTGTGCCAGACACTGTCGGATGTGCTTTATTCTTTCCGTTCATCCTCACAGGAGCTGTGGGTATTATGATGACGATTCCTAGTTCACACAGGAGACGGGGGCAGAGAGAGGTTGACTCACTGTGGTCCGAGCTACCACGGATCACCGAAGGCTGAGCCGGGGTGGAAACCCACGCAGGCTGGCCTTGGAGATCAGATTCTCGACTGTGTACATTTTTTCTGCTTCTCCCAAAATTGGCAACAAGCAGGGAAGAACAAACCTGCCTCTGCTGTCAGAACTGGTTTGGTGTTGGCACATGGTATACGCTCAATGTATGAGAATCATTACTGGTCATTTTAAAAGAAACTTAATGGACGTAAACAGAAAGTGCGTCTACAGAGGTTATCTTATGTTGGTAAAGTTGGATGTCTACTGGAAACTTATCTACACATGCTAGACAAATCTGGCAAATCATTTATCTTTCTGTGGTACCTATGGGTGAATAAATCCTACTTGGAATTCTCACCTTTAAGTCATCCAAGCTAGAAGGCAGAGGTCCCGGCTTTCTCACAGGAGCAGATGTATTCTGTCTTGGAGTGTTAGGTGTGGTATTGTTCAGAGCTGAATTCCCACTGTTGTTATTTTTGTCATTGAGTGGCCTTCAAAAGAACGAGAAAGTGAGAGAGTTTATAATAAAATAATTTCTGAATTTGGCATTGTTTCTGCTAACAGTTTGCTAACTTGTGAAGAGAAAAATGCCACGGTCATGGGTTGGAAGACTCAATATTTTGAATATATCGATCAAATTAGATCTCAGTGAAAATCCCTGCAAGTTTTGTTTGCTTGGTCGGTAGAAATTTAGAAGGTGATTCTTAGCTTTCTACGGAAATATGAAGGACCAAGAAAGGCCATGGCATCCTTGAAGAAAAGCAAAGTTGGGGGGCGCCTGAGTGGCACAGTAGTTAAGCGTCTGCCTTCGGCTCAGGGCGTGATCCCGGCGTTATGGGATCGAGCCCCACATCAAGCTCCTCTGCTGGGAGCCTGCTTCTTCCTCTCCCACTCCCCCTGCTTGTGTTCCCTCTCTCGCTGGCTGTCTCTGTCAAATAAATGAATAAAATCTTAAAAAAAAAAAAAGAAAAAAAAAAAAAAAAGAAAAGTTGGAAGAGTTGTACCACCAGATATCAAAATTCATTACAAAGCCAGTTATGAAGATGGTATGGTGCTGGGGGCAGAACAACAAATGGAAGAGAACAGAGAATCCAGAAACAGACCCTCACATATACAGCCTCTTGAGTTATCACAAAGTTGGCACTGTCGTGCAGCAGAAAAGTGTGGTCCTTTTCTGGATAAATGGTGCTGGGCCACATTGGATATTCATACAGAAATAAGTAGGGCCTTTGACCCCTACGTCACACCATCTCGAAAACCTAAATATGAATTATGAAAACAATAAAGCTTCTAGAAAACTTAGGATAGTATCTTCATGTCCTTTGGGTAGGCAAAGATTTCTTAAACAGGACACAAAATGCACTAAGAAGGACACGTTCAAGAGTGAAAAGTCAAGTCATAGGAGATATTTGTAATATGTATTTATGACAAGGCCTCATATCTAGAATATACAAAAGTCTTAAAATCAGTAAGAAAAAGACAAAAGCCATGGGAAAATGGGAAAATCCTGAACAAGCATATCACAAGAAAGTATATCCAAATGGTCAATAAATGTACGAACAAGCGTTTACCCTCAATAGATAGGGAGAAAATGAAGAAAAGCACAACAAAATAGCACTGCATACCCAGCAGAACTGCTGTAGAATGACTAAGACTGTGGACGCCAAGTACCCGGAACATCCCGAGCTCGCAATCATGGCTGGTGGAAGTGCGAATTGCCACGACCACTCTGGAGAACTGTTTTATGCCATCTACTAAAGAAAAACCTGCACCTTTTGACCCAGTGGCATTCCTGGAAGGACACCTGACAAAGATACTCCTACATGAACCAAGAGACACAGGTGAGCATGCTTACTATGGCATTATTCCTACCAGCCCCAACTGGAAACAACCCAACTGTCCACTGAGAGGACGATGGGTGGATCAGTTATAGAACACTAGATGGAAAAAAATTAACTGCTGCTTCCTACACCGGTGCAGAGGCGTCTCACAGACACGACGCGGAGCAACAGCAGCCAGACCCATGTGTGTGTAAGAATGCATTTATGTAATGTTCAGAAACAGGTGAAACTAACCTATGGGGTACAAGTCAGGTAGTCACTGAGAGGGGACGCAAGGGGGCCTCCTGGGGATACTGATCACGTTCTACTTCTTGATTAAGGTGTCTACTTGGCATCCATTTTCAGTTATGATGTATGAGCTTCTCCATACCCTATACTTCATTTAAAAAGGTTATTGAAAAAATATTGGTGAAGCTGTTGTCCTTCTGTACTGATTTTCCTAAATTCCTTTCCATATCAAAACCAGGTCCCCGTCTAATTTCTTCCCCCTGTGTTACTCCTGGCAGCAGTGGCATTCCCTCTTCTGGGTGGTTGCTATCTGTTTGAGAAAGGTCCACCTGATAGTTGAGACTGGAGAGCCAATTTCATTATAGCTCCAGGTTTTTCTGTTGTATAAGCCTTGGTGCTGAAGCAAGGAGCCTCTGAATTCCATATTCTGAAAGAGGGAGAGGCCCCCAGTTAGATGAGCTCTGTCAAGTGAGTTTTAGGAAGATTGTGTTTGAAGCCATTTCTGGCCCTGTCAACAGCTAACTCTTGAGACCCATTTTGGGGTCTTTGAAAATCTGCCTAAATTTTGTGGCAGTTAAATATTTTAAGTATTGGAGATGAAGTTTCTTGAAGTTTGGATGGAATGACAAATGTTTTATGTATCACTTTTTTCCTTTCTAAAATTTCAGTTTTAAAATCTTATATTAGAATTATGAAAACATTTAATGTAAATCAGGATTTCTCAACCTTATTTTCATTACTTTCCATGCAAGGAGCTTTTTTAGATTTCATTTTTCCTAATCAGCCTCCCAGTGAAATTTTAACACCATGGATGGACTGTGTAATTACCTACATACTGTATGTATGTCCATGCTTTCTTAAATAAAATGTGCAAGATTCCTCCCAACCAACTTGTGCTCTCTTATGAACAATATTATCTCCTTGAGAAGGCACGATGTACATTAATTATTCTATTCGTGCTGTCTTTTTGGCTGAGATTCTAAATACCCTGCTTGTTACTGAATGTGCTGACAGTGTAGATGAGAAATCCAAAGTTCAGACACATGAAGGGACCTTCCAGGACCCTCCACCAGGGTGCGGCTATGCTGGGACCACAGCCTGGTCTCCCAAGGCTGCTGCTCTCCCCCAGGTACCAGAAGGCTGTGTCACCAGGTAAAGTCCCACCGCTGTGGGTACTATGGGACTTCCACATTGTTTCCTGTGCTGGAATTTTGGTGAAAAGAAACACCGTAACAGAAAACAACATCTCCACTTTCAGGACGTGGAAATTACACAGAAGTGATGCTCAGTCTTTGTGTGGTGAACGAACACAGAACAATAAGTGATCTTTCCTCCTCGTTCTTTTTGTGGGATGCTTTCCTTAGGTGGGTGGCTTGGCTGCTGCAGTGGTGGGAATGTTTATGGAGGAGAAGGGGACTGTAGCCTTTGTGGAAAGACGAGGGACTGTAAGAGACGGGATCCTCCACACCTCAGATGTACTCTTCCCATCTACAGACCGGCCCCGCACAATTTCTTTCCTTACAGACAAGACTGTTTCATAGGTACCACACGCACACACAAAATCCTTTATGGGATTTTCAGTTTAACAGGTTTCCTTGCCTGGGAGTAGGGTCAGTCATTTCAGCTCTTCCTGGAGTTACTGTGAGGAGGAGGGTGATGTCACGTGCTGAGCACAGCGCTCGGGGCATCGTAAGGGGCACAGAGATGGGAGCCAGGGTTAGCGCTCGCATCCCTGCTTCCCGCTGCCAGAAGAGGGCGGTGGCAGGGGAGGACACCTCCCTCGGGCCCAGACAAAGCTGTAAAGCAGCGGCCGTTTGCCTCTGATACTCTTCCAATTCTCTTTGGTCTTCCCTGGTTCCTTTCCAATGTCAACATCTCACTCAGGCCTGCTTGCTCTTAAAATAATAACATGCTACACAAATTCTTTCTTTCTTCATCTCTGTGCCCTGATGTTTTAGATTTAAGTGCTTTACAGTAAGGTCTGAATGACTAATAGGTCTAATCTTCTTTGAGATATCAGGATCTTAAAAGAAAAAAGTGAATTGATAATCGTTAGCATATGAGGAGATGTTTCCAAACAGAGGAGCTTTTTAAGTGTGTCTTACTCCTTTTCTACTCCTAGGAAAAAGGGTTTCCTATGGAGGAATGCTTAGCATACATGTAGAAAGCAAGAGTCAAGTTTCTACAGATCATAAGTTGAGTGGCTTGATCACCAAAAAAATTTTTTCTTCTAATGAAATTTTGCATCTTTTTTTTTTTAGAGTTTCTTTCTGTGAGTTGAATGTAAGTATCCCTTTCTTCTGAAAACTGAGGGAAATGAGAGATAAGGTCTTTGCATTTTTATCTATGTTTCCCAGAAAATGCATACTAAGGATGGCTATCTTGGAATTTCTTTTAGCACATAATTAAAATTTGCAATGGAAGTCTTGCTACGGATTCAGTCTCGGAAGCTGGCAGAACTCACTTCCTTCTGTCTCTCCCAACTGGCCTCAGACTGTGGAAACATATTCCTTCTCCACAGTTGTTGGTCACCAAGACCTTTACTTGTCTTTGAAACATCTCTCATCTGTTCCTTCCTTCCCGTTATCAACGCCCTTTCATCTTCTCACATCTACTTTGTTGTGAAATTTCTGTTTTTCCTATTTCCAGACTCCCCTTCATGACCGGCATCAAACTGTTCTTCCTCGCGCTGTGATTGCACCGTGACGACCTTCTGAGTCACCTACCACATCAAGATTCAAGGCTGCCTGGCTGCAAGTCCTTCCAGACAGTGGCTCAACTCACTTTCGTCTTCTACTTTTCTGAAAAAGCTAATCACATTCTTTATTCCGGCTCTTTTCCCCCCTCACCCAATAACCAGGCATCGCCCACTCCTTCCTCTGTTCTTGCACCATCATCATCCCCCCTTTGCTTGAAAGGGCCATTCCCTAGTTTCAGGCTCTTTCCCATATGCATATCCCGCCTTTTCCCTAAAGCTTTCCTCGACCACTCCAGCTTCTACACTTGCCTTTTTTTTTTTTTTTTAAACTGTTCATAAGAGGTCTTATGTGCTATTCTCATAGCACCCACGACTATTTGGGCGGAAACCAGACAAATCTTCCCTGGGTG
The DNA here is from genome assembly GCF_024610735.1 of Ursus americanus. NCBI lineage: Eukaryota > Metazoa > Chordata > Mammalia > Carnivora > Ursidae > Ursus > Ursus americanus. Next base: position 29,214,824 of record NC_142128.1, read on the forward strand.
AATAACTGTGAAAAGTCGCCTCTAACTTGAAAGGTTCGGAACGGAGTTCAGAGGACAGAAAGGGCGCTGGCACGCCAGCTGCCCTTGCGGGGACCAGGGCCAGCCCCTGGCTTCCTAAGCTCTGGGGACACGGAGCCCCCGCCAACCCCAGCAGCCAAGCTGTGCAGGGGACGGCCCTCGCGAGAGCACCGGGCCACGAGGCGCCCCCGCAGCCCGCGCGGCCCCCAGCCCCGTACTTGAGCGGCGCCGGCAGGATGGTCTGGTAGTTGTAGTGCTGCTGCTGCTGGCTCAGGATCTGCAGCTGCAGGAAGAGCTGCTGCTGCTGGAGCAGCCGTGCGTAGTTGGAGTCCATCTGCGGCTCGTTCTTCTCCCCCTTCTGGTCGGGGGGAATGTACTGGTGGTACTTCAGCTTCTTCACCCGGGGCTTGGGGTCCTTGCACTTCTTGCTGCGGTGCTTGTCGTTGGGGTTCTTGGGATGGCTTTGCTGTTTTCGAGAAAAAGAGAAGAACGTTTTAAGTGAGGCCATCACACGCGGCCTCTTCCAGGGTGTGCCTCAAGGAGTGGGGAGAAAGCGGCGGTGCGCCTCCGGAGTCGGGGACGCCGCCTGGGACAGCGACACACATGTTTCCAGAGCGAGGAAGACATGCGTACGTGTCCTCTGACCCAGAAATGTGACTCCTTAGAACTTGCTTTCTCCTGCTGCCTTGCTCCCTGAGAGTAAGGGAAGGCTATTCAGCTCGGCATGAGCGAGTCAAGTTCAACAGTTACTGCGGGTGTCTCGTGCAGACACACTTCCAAGTGCTTACGTATATTATCTCCTAGTGAAAAGAGGCTGCGTGCTCAAGATACAGATGGGAGAGGACGAGGGATACTTCACTATAACTGGGTACTATTTTTTGGTCATTAAAAATATATTCTTTAGAGGATATGTACAAACAAAAATGCTTCTAATGGAATAGAGGAGACTATAATTTTTTTTTTTTTTAATATTTAGAGGGGCGGGGGAGGTTTCGACCTGAGCCGAAACCGAGAGTCAGATGCTTAACTGACCGAGCCACCCAGGTGCCCCTCAAGTTAATGGATTTCTGAGGAAAACACACACAAAATATTGCAATCTCACGGTATTAATCAATTCATCATCATCTGCTTATTGTGCTATCATTAACAGATTTTATTCCTGGTCTTTTCAAAGGGATTACAACCATGGATGGAGTCTGGGTTACAGAGACTGCACTCTCTTATGTACTGATGAAACCACTGCCTTGGCTGATCAGGAAGGCTCCTACAGGAGGAGCAAGGGGGACAGGCACAGAGTAACCAGCATGCCTTAGACTAAATCTGCTCTTACCTAGTCACTGACACGTTCTCTCACCATGTGAGGGTGGAGAACAGCTTTCCTCACAGAAAACCCCACAGAACCGTGGTCTGTTTCTGAGTGTGCACCTGTCTTTTCCTCTCCTAGTACAGTCCTAGGATCCCAGACCCAGCCTCTGAATCTCACATTATTCAACAATGCCTCTTGCCCTAGAATCAAAGCCCTGTTTAAAGACACTAGTGAAGAGGAGAAATCAGAGAACAGGAAAGGCAGAGAACTCTTAGCATCCACAGAGACAGATGGGTCGGCACCCAAACTGTCTCTGTGCCATCTGCGGCACATGCTTGGGGATGTGGGCAGAGGAGGAGAGCTGGTGATATTAGCTCAGCTGCCACGTGCCACACTCTGGAATTTCTGGCTCCAACACTAAGTGATGGAGGAGGGTGAGATACATTCATTTGTGCCCTGAGGCCACAGACGCTGGGCTGCACGGCCACGGAGAGGCTGGAGTAGAAAGAGAACCTTCCCTGCAGGAGGGCCAAGGACCAGGACAGTGCCGGAGGGTGGGCGCAAGTGAGGAATCTGCACCAGCCTAACGGCCTCCGGAGAGTGCTCCCCTGTGTTCCCTGGGCAGGCAGAAAGAAGGCTCGCCTGCCCTTGGGGAGCCTGGATCCTTCCCAGCCTCGTTACTTCCGGCCTCACTTCTGGAAGGTGCCAGGAGGGCTGGCTCACTCTCCAGAGCCCTTTTTGAGTTCTAAAAGTTTGACATCAGTGTTCTGCTCCGTTTGCCAAAGCCGTATCTGAAATGATGACACTATTCCTCTATCACCCCCCCCCTTATTTAGCAGTTCTAAATACACTTAAAATAAAACTTTAAAAGTATACTATATATTAGGAATTTTGATCTTCCGTGGGGCTTGTTCTAGCTGGATTATTTGACCCAGTAAAATGTAGGGAACGGTGCCACCAATCTGCAGCTTATCTGAAGAACAAACCAAGCTTGGACAGGCCAAAGCTGCTAAATCAAACAACGCAGCCGCTTGTCTAAAGCCTTTAACCTGCCATGTAATATATCTGGAATAGCGCGGAGACTGACCTTGTGTATAAAATCCAAAACTATGTTACCATTAAAGACATGTTTGTGAGGCTCATGACTCCCCAGTGCTGTGCTACGGTGGCTCTATCTTACTCCACTCCCAGTGTTTCTTTCATCTTGGCAGCCTGGATGGGGCAGAATTGGGAACTGCTGATAAAATGTATCCTAAAGCCTTTCTGCAGGGCTCTGGGAGTTTCATGGAGACCACATTTGGTGCGGTTCTTCTGTGACTACAGAACAATAGGGCATTTGTCGAAGGTGGTGGTTTCCAAGACTAAGGCGTGATCTAGCAAGTCTGCCTGTGGTTTTGTTTTCAAGGCTTCAGACTGAAAGCTAGGCTGGGCAATACAGATTCGTGCCCTTGTGTTCCACGCAGACAAGCCACCGGTAAAGATCTCAAACCAGTGTGTGTACAGGGAACCCACCTTTACCAGCGCTGGCCCAGGCTTTGCTGAGGACACAGTGTTTGTGGGGACGACAGGTGCTGTGGACCTGGTCGGGGGCTGATCCGTAGTAGGAGTTTTCAAGAATTCAGGAACTGCTGGGGACACTGAAGTAAACTGGTGGAAAAGGCAGAAAGGGAATACGTATGTGAACTCGATGACATAAAATTAGAAAAACCAGAATTAGAAGGGAATGACCTCATTTTTTTTCTTTTTTAAGTCCACTAGAAAAGAAACAAAAGAAAAATATACTATTATGTCTGAGACCCAGATGGTGGAATAACATGCTTTACCTCACGGAGCCAATTAGTTAGTCTTCGCCCCAACAGCAATGAAAAGCTAAAGCTAAATAAGGTTGGATTGACTCCACCCTCTAGTGTTTTCTCAGAAATATGGTCAGAACCGCCCTGTTTTGGCAGAAGAAAAGTCCAAGACTCTTGTAAAAATGATCAAAACAATACATGACACTTGTAAGGTTCTCTTGCTGTATAGATCACAGTAATAATCCCGGTGAATTCAGATGTGATCTCTCCTCTTTGTTACAGGGTCTGATCAATCCTCTCCGGCACACCCCTGATCCAGGGCCTGGCAGCATTTGGTAAGAAGGCTCCCTCACCCTGCAGGCCCACTCCACGTACGGGTCCTTAACTGTGCTTTACAGTGTATGTCCCCATGTCCAAGGCTGACTTGTACTCTCCTTAGCCATCCCCCCACCCTTTCCCGCAACAGGAGGGCACCCGCCAAATGGATTCTGGTAATATCGACTTGTTTCACTGATGACGCACCCTTGTACCTAAAGCAAGAAGCTAAGTTGTTACCAAGGCCAAACCAGCAACCCCTAAACCTCAATTTGGAGTCATGTATTAACAAAGGAAGCTACCTAGGAAGGCCTTGATAGGTTTTATCAACAACCTAACAACCCATTTCCACTAACAATCTACTTGAAGTAGATTTTAAGTATTCACTCACTGGAAAGAGATCTTACTATTACAACATCAGTTCAATGTTGCACAGTGATTACTACATGGACTTAACTATGACCAGCCTTGTTTTAAGGAAAAATACCTTCCTTTATCACTTCCACTCCCCCACGCAACTCTCGAATTCATTACAAGAATCAAAGTCAGTTCTTTTGCTGATGTATTTGGGTTTAAGAATAGCACACTGTATTTTTCCTCCTTAAAATAAATGACCTGAGAACTCAGAGGCTATTTAGCAGCAAGAAATATGAAGCTTGGCACATACTAGTTACTCAATAAATATTTGTGTAATGGGTGAATGGAAATTCCTTGTGGCTTTACTCATGCGGGGTGAGACTCTCAAGGCCAGCTGGGACCGTGAGTACGTGTGTGGGTGTGCAATGAACTGTGCTCGCCCATGTGGGCTCTCTCCCCGAGCTTGCTTTTCCTTCTTGCCACTGACTTCAGCTTTTAAGTAATTATAACAGTGTCGACAATAAAAAGACTTGACTTTTCAAAGCTGGCTACACGGTAGCCGCTCAGCCACGGTTTATCGTTCTGTATTTTCAGTGACCTGTGAGCACCTGCGGTCCTGAAGCAGATGACCCTCCTCTGACAGATGGTCACAAGGTCAACAGCAGCCTAAGGCTACGTCACATGCCTCCATCGTTCACCTCACTTCATCTTATCACGTAGGCACTGTATTCTCTCTGTCATCACCACCAGACAAAGGAGGGTAAGATATTTTGAAAGTGAAAGACCACATTCACCTAACTTTTATTACACACTATTGTTAGAACTGCCCTATTTTGTTACTATAGTTGTTAATCTCTTACTGTGCCTAATTTTAAAATAGAACTTTACAGTGGTCGGTACATACAGGAAAAAACAGTATACACAGTGTTGGGTACTATCCGTGGTTTCAGGCATCCCCTGGGGGTCTGGGGATGCATCCCCTGTGGATAAGGGAAGACTACTGTACTCAGTTCCATTCAAACAGACGCCAAAGTCTGTTTATCCGAGAGACTTGACACCTGTGTTCCAGGCTGAATTTTGCCCCCAAAAGGCCCTGAGCCAGCCGCCTACTCAGTGAACCTCTGACATGAAGTGGAAGGTCAAGGCCAGCTAATCACTGCTTTAAAGGATGTGGTTTTATTTGTTTTCCTTTCACTTTGTACATATTTATCTCCGGGTCAATTTTCACACAGGGAAAAACATTCCTTGGCTGTTAAATAAGTGGCATATGAAAAAGAATCACATATTTGAATATATATATTTTTATATATGAGAAATAAATAAATAAATATATTTCCTTGCAGATAAATTCTTCTAACCTGGCAAGCTGTTTTACCAGTCTAGCCCCCACTGACTGATATGATAGCAATGATGCATTTGAGAGTAGTCAGTGTTAATAATCTGAAAAATAATCCAGAAGCATGAATGTGGTATCAATTATAATATGTATGAAAATGTTTCTCCTGTATTTATAGACCTTGCCTAATTGACTTCAGCCTTGATTACGGACACTGTCATCTTATTAGCTCTTTTGGTATTTCAGTGTGACTTTGCTACTCAGAAAACCACAGACCCCAGTGAAACACAAGAGTAACCCAACTGAGATACAGTGATTATTAATATTACCTAATCTGAAATAAATTCTGGTTAAAAAGGGAGAAATGTCTAAACTCTTCTTCACATTTTGCTAGTCTTTTTTATGTGCTTTAGAAACAACCCCTCAAACAATCTTACATCCTATCTAGATGTTAGGATCCTGGTGGCTGGAGTTACAAAAAAAAAAAAAAATAAATAAATAAATATCAGTACTTTAGAAACTACAGTATTTCAAAAAGGATGAAAAGAATATCCAGGCCATAAAGGATACTACACTTATTTTGTTCCACAGTATAGTGAGCAATATGTTAAAATCTTAAAAGAATGTTTTAAATGTTTAAATTTCCACTGAGACCTAAGTTCACCTTTTGTACTTTCAAAATTTAATCACAAAATGATTCAGAATCTTTTCTCCAAGGAAATAAAAAAGCTGCAAACTTTGTTTTGTTTTATTGGATCTGACCGCTGTTCCCAGGCTACAGGTCTCATGACCTCCAAGTCTTCAACTGTCATCATGACACCATGACAAGAAATGTCAGAAAAACATTGTTGTCTAATGATGAATATTTAGCCTTTAAATAAAACTGAAAAAGAAAGCACTTTGAATCTTAAAGACTGACTTTTCTCTTCTTAGAAACTGCTAAGGAACTAAGAGGCAGCCCACGGAATGGGAGAATATATTTGCAAATGATGCTACAGATAAAAGACTGGTATCCAAGATCTACAAAGAACTTCTCAAACTCAATATGCGAGAAACAAATAAATCATAAAATGGGCAGAAGATATGAACAGACACTTTTTCCAATGATGACATACAAATGGCTAACAGACACATGAAAAAATGTTCAAAATCATTACCCATCAGGGAAATTCAAATCAAAACCACACTAAGATACCACCTTACGCCAGTTAGAATGGCAAAAATTGACAAGGCAGGAAACAACAAATGTTGGAGAGGATGTGGAGAAAGGGGATCCCTCTTACATTGTTGGTGGGAATGCAAGTTGGTATAGCCACTCCCGAAAACAGTGTGGAGGTCCATTAAAAAGTTAAAAATTGAGCTACCCTATGACCCAGCCATTGCACTACTGGGTGTTTACCCCAAAGATACAGACGTAGTAAAGAGAAGGGCCATATGCACCCCAATGTTCATAGCAGCATTGTCCACAATAGCTAAATCGTGGGAGGAACCGAGATGCCCTTCAACAGATGACTGGATTAAGAAGTTGTGGTCCATATATACAATGGAATATTACTCAGCTATCAGAAAGAACGAGTTCTCAACATTTGCTGCAACATGGACGGCACTGGAGGAGATAATGCTAAGTGAAATAAGTCAAGCAGAGAAAGACAATTATCGTATGATTTCTCTCATCTATGGAACATAAGAACTAGGAAGATCGGTAGGGGAAGAAAGGGATAAAGAAAGGGGGGGTAATCAGAAGGGGGAATGAAGCATGAGAGACTATGGACTCTGAGAAACAAACTGAGGGCTTCAGAGGGGAGGGGGGTGGGGGAATGGGATAGACTGGTGATGGGTAGTAAGGAGGGCACATATTGCAGGGTGCACTGGGTGTTATACGCAACTAATGAATCATCGAACTTTACATCAAAAAACCAGGGATGTACTGTATGGTGACTAACATAATATAATAAAAAAACATTAAAAAAAACTGCTAAGGGAAAGCTCTGCTACAAAAGAAAAAAATAAGAGTAAATGTTTAAGCTGGTTAAAATTTTATCATGTATCAGGTGTGTGGGTTCCTTCCGTAAAGATGATACACTTGTCAAGGACCAATCGCGGTTCTCTCGTAAGTTCCTTTTTTATTAGATTTCTGTATGCGATCTAGAGGGGCAGAAATTAGATATTTAAAAACAAAGCTTTTTTTGTACTGTCGATTTTAAACCTAAAATAAATGTGTTTTTAATTTAGGAGGCAGCAGAGCTCTTAATTAAGATGGGAATATGCAAATAAATTCAAAATGCAATTATGCTTTACATATTGTTTCCATATTCTGACCCCCAGACAAATAAAATGAATACAAGTATGAATGAGTTGAATACAAATCAAAAACACATGCTTTGTATACTTAATAGATGGATCTTTTATGTAAATTCTAGTTTTGTTACAATCTACCGCTTAGCACTGACCACTCTGTTTACGTAATGCACAGTTAAAAGTTGAGGCATTTCATTTTTAGTACAAGTAGTTGAACATTAAATTAATCTTTTAGCGCAACATCTGGTGGACATTTAGCTGGTACTTGATGACCTGATTCGTAGTGAGGATTTGCATGTGTCCCTCATTTAAAAAATCTATTATTTAAAAAATTTGTGGTAAAATATATTTAACATAAAAGTTACCATTTAAACCATTTCCGAGCATACAGTTCTACAGCATGAAGCGCCTTCCCGTTGTTCTGTAACTGTCACCAAACAGCCATCTCCAGAACTTTTTCCGTGAAACAACAACTCCCCATTCTGGCCTCCCACCAGCCCCTGGCAACCACTGTGTCCCCTCTGAATGAATCTCACTAGTCTGGGTAGCTCATAATAGTGGAATCACACAACATTTTCGCTTTTGTGTCGGGCTTATTTCACTGAGCGTAATGTCCTCAAGGTTCATCCGTGTTGTAGTGTGGGTCAGAATCTCCCTTTTAAAGGCTGAATAATATTCTATCTTATGGGTATACCATGTTTTGTTTAGCCACTCATTGGTCAGTGGACACAACGGTTGCTTCTACCTTTGGCTGTTGTGCACAATGCTGCTCTGAACACCTGCTCCAGTCCCTGCTTTCAACGCCTGTGCGCATCTACCCAGAAGGGGAATTTCTGGATCACATGGTAATTCTAGTTTTAGCTTTTTGAGAGAAGTTCCATACCATTCTCTATAGTGACTATACCATTTCACAATCCCACCAAGAGGGTAGAAGGATTCCAATTTCTTCACATCCTTACCAACCCTTGTTAATTTTGTTCTTTGGATAGTAGCCATTCTGATGGTGTGAGGGGATATCTCATTGGGGTTTTGATTTGCGTTTCTCTAGTGATTCGTGCTGTTAAGCATCTCTCTCTCTCTTTCTTTTCTCTTCTTTTTCTTTCTTAATTTTTTAAGGGGGGGGCAGAGGGAGCGAGAGAATCTCAAGCAGGCTCCACACTCAGCGTGAAGCCCAACCCAGGCCTCCCTCACATGACCCTGAGATCATGACCTAAACCAAAATCAAGAGTCAGACGCTTAACTGATTGAGCCACCCAGGCGCCCCTTGTTTATCTTTTTTCTTTTTTAAAGATTTTATTTATTTGAGAGAGAGAGACAGGTGAGAGAGAGGAAGAATGAGCATTGGGGGGGGGAGGGACAGAGGCAGAGAAGCAGACTCCCCACTGAGCAGAGAACCTGACACAGGGCTCTATCGCAGGACTCTGGGACCAGACCTGAGCCAAAGGCAGACGCTTAACCGACTGAGCCACCCAGGTGCCCCTATCTTCTTTCAAGAAATGTCTATCCTAGTCCTTTACCCATTTTTAAATCAGGTTACTTATTTTTCTGTTGAGTTGGGGGGGGGGTTGTGTATATATTCTCAGTATTAACCCCTTATCAGATATTTGATTTGCAGGTATTTTCTCTCATACCATGGGCTGCTTTTCACTCTGTTGATAGTGCCCTTTGACACACACAAATCTTTCATTTTGATAAAGCCTAATTATTTTTTTTCTTTTGTTGCCTTGGTGTCATATCCAAGAAATCATTGCCAAATCCAGCATCATGAAGCTTTCCCCTGTGTCTTCTAAGAGTTTTATAGTTTTAGTTCTTATGTGTAGGTCTCAGTCAAAGTGACTATGAGGGGCCAGAATGTGGAAGCAAAGTAAGTATTAGAATTACTATTATTCATTTTTGGTAACTGAGTTATGGTACTCACGTAGACTGTATAGTTGAGGAAATAATGGTATGTATGTATTTCTTAAAGAATACAGATAACAGTTGTCATGATGAGTCGTAAGAGCATGACGCAGGATGCTGTGCTGGAGAGGGGTCATAGGAAGAATCTCAAACTGTTGGCTTCATAAGAACAAAGTCATTCGTTCAAACCTGTGCAGGCCAGAGAGATGCTCTCTTGATGACATCTGCCCTGGGGAACACACGTGAAGTAAGGAGCTCAGTGCCTGGCCCAAAGGAGTGCTCAGCACATGTTGGCCAGTATTTTTTATCCCTCATCTCAGTTAGAGTCAATAAACATTGATTTATTTATAAGTAAACAGGAAAGGCCTATTCTGTCGAATGTACACTTTAGGCACTTTCCTACTGGTCATGAGAGAACAGAGTTAGGAATGAGGATGGAACATGACTTCATGGTTAATGCTGAAACCAGCTCAAAATCGAATCATTAACAGTCCTCTTGGTATGTAAGTTATGGGAAGCAAGACTGCAAGGGTAACAGGAGAAATTATAACCAATATCTTGGATGGCCTAATTCAGGCCTTTATTGATAAGCATTTGTAATAAAACAGTCTAATTTTAATTATGTAACATACGTGTACATGGCTTACTGTTAGACCTTGCTCATCCTCTTTGTTCGCTTAAACCTAAAGTTTCTGTATTATTTGGAAAAGGTCATCTACCTGAAGGTTACTTGATGCGACAGGGAAAAAAGTACACCAAGTCCCCCTAAACTCGTCTGCAGGAACGTACGCTGCGTAACTGACCCACGAGGCTCCCCGTCAGCACTACTTCCAGTTCGCACGGGAGTTGTCCCCACAGCACAGACTGTGAAAATGAACACGGATCCTGTCGGGTCACACTTACAGGTAAGCGTGTGGGCGCTTAATGCAAATGATTAATTAAATGGCTTAAGAAATATGGAGAGAAAAAAAGTCTTGGGATGAAAAGCGCCAGTGAGACAACTCCTGGTACCCACATGTGGCTAGCTGTTCGTAATTTTCTGCAGCTTTCCACTGTTCAAGAATTGCTTAGGCATAAAATAAATTGAGCTCCAATATGTGATGTGTGTTCCATTAATGTTCTGGCAAATTCCTTTCCAGCTGTACTTTGATCAGAATTGAAAAGAAAAGAGAAGAGCCCAAGGAAAGGCAGTGTTAGTCTCCTACAGACCACACAGAAAGACATATTTCAAAGAAGGATTGTTTTGGGGGTGGGGGGCTAAAATGTATGTTTTGAAGGAAGGACATGGTAATGTGTTATACTGTCCACAGTGTGAAATCATTAGCATTTTACTGGGATTGAAAGAGAAGAGCCTGGAAAATCTGTTCTTTACCTAGATATTACGTGTTAATCTTTTTTTTTTTTTTTGGTAGGGAATATATCTTTTATTTGAATATTTTCCTATAGGACTCAATCCTTTGATATTTATCTGTGTGTTCTGAAAAAGAATTCAGGAGATAATATGTCATAACACATTTTGGAATAAAGCAAACCAGAAAGGTATCTTGAGCCTAATTTTCTTTTAAGTAATTGTCTGTAAATATAACTTTTATTTATTTATATTTACTTTTTAAAAGATTTTATTTGTCAGAGAGAGAGAGAGAGAGAGAGAACGTGCACAAGCAGGGGGAGCGGCAGAGGCAGAGGGAGAAGCAGGCTCCCTGTTGAGCAAGGAGCCCCAGTGAGGGACTGAGTCCCAGGACCCTGAGATCATGATCTGAGATACCACGGCAGATGCTTCACCAACTGAGCCATTCAGGCATCCCTGTAAATATAACTTTTAAAGAACTGAAAAGTAATTCCCTGCACTGGCCCTGAACTTTATATTGGGCCAAATATAAAAAAAAATTAATAGGGAAATTAGAAGAATGTGTTTAAGCCATGGCATTAAATGTACAGCACAAAATGATGACCAATTAGCATATGAAAAACCTTGGTTCAGGCCAACAAGAAGGAAAGGGACATCTGTGACAGAGTTACTCCAAGTGTGATCTGTGGACCTCTGTTAGCTGCCTGCAGTGGAAATTTGATCCTACCCCACTACTCTTTTTTTTTTTTTTTTTTTAAGTGATCTCTGCACCCACCTTGGGGCTCAAACTCACAACCCCGAGATCAAGAGTCGCATGCTCTATGACTGAGCCGGCTGGGTGCCCCGCTACCTGATTGTATTTTGCAAGAGGATTAGCCCACCATGCATTGGAAATTAAACACACTACCTAAAAAACAAACACATACTAGTCTTTCACTACAGGCAATTTGAGGACCACTGGTCCACCGTAACTTAAATTCACCATTAAACTCTTACAGTGAATTTCATTTTAAAGACTGAAAATTAAGAATCTCAAAGAATACCCCAAATAAAAGATGTTTATGTTGTTCTTTTGTTATCTTCTCTTTATACGGGCTACTTCAGTAATGGTGAGGAGACGGACTTTTGGGGGAGAATCCAATGATAATTCAAAAGCAGGAAAAAAGAAATTGCAGAGATAATCTCCTAGGGTTTTTCATTCATGAAAGCAATGAGCACTTGCTGTGTGCTGGACCCTGCACGTTCGGGATGAGGTCACTAAGATAAAATGAGGGGACACCCTGGCCCTTTGGAAACTTCATGTCTGATGAGAAGCAGTATTTTCAGCTATTTTCCCCCTGAACTACAAATGTGAAAGTAATTATATCTAGAGAAATAAACACATTTTCTATATACGAAGTGAGATACCTGGACAAATTCATTCAACAAACACGAGGTAACAGTGAAAATAATTGAACAAAATGTACCAAAACAAACTCTAATTATCACTTCTAGATGACACAAAAATCCCCAAGACTCTGCAGGCATCACAAAGTTTGCCTGTGCAGTTGATTACAAGACCAAAACCCAAAACCTACAACTTACCTATAATCCTCCTCAGGAGCTTCTTTCTTCTACATCAATACAGCAGTTAATGGGGAGATGTCTTTAATTGCATGAATAAAAGTGTAATAATGATAATCTTTCTCAGATTCCTTACTTAAAAATACTAACACACTTAGTACAAGGGAATTTTATCAAGGACACACAATTTAAGAAGGTCTCAAGGTATATAGTACAGAAATTATGTACCAGGTAAAGTGGAGGCAGGCCAGCCCTAGCCAGGTTCTAGGCTCTTTTCCTTGGCTGTGTAAGTGGGCAGCGTGCCACTCTCTGAAGTGGGTGTTTTGCCGGAGGCCTAGCTGACAGATAAAAAGCAGACTGTCAGCGGTCTGCACGTAGCAGGCAGAACCTATGCTCCAGCAACATGACTGTTATCAAAACTAGTGTTTCAGTTCCGGAATGACCCCGAGCTTAGCATGTGTTGCACTGGCAATAAACAGACCATATTTATTCTTCAAGAAACACTGCTATTCCTTTTTTCCTTCAAGGACTTCGGGAATGTCAGCCCACTGGGTGGGACTCCCTCTGGTTAAAGAAAGCTTCTCACTTATAAACTTAGCTGGAGACCACGTTTCAAGAGCAAAGTAAAAACCTACTACAAGCGAAGCAGGGAAAGGGAAAATGCCAATCCCCTACAACACAGGTGGTGCCGTCACGATACCATGACCAGGTAGGTGGCTGATGTGACAAAAATCCTGTTACTGAAAGCTAAGGCCACCCTAATAGCTGTTTGGTATCCTGACCTACTCAGAGAACCAATGACTGAAATGGCTAAGTAGAACTGTTTTTTGATGGTATTTACTCGCATACTTGACATTCTTGTTAGCCCTATTTTTAAAGCTCGAACCCAGGGTGCAGCAAGTATGTGAGAATACAGTAAGGGCTGGTCTCCCGTGCTCTCCTTTCTGCCGCCTTCGACCTCAGACCACGGCCAGGTCGCTGACCCCACCTTCTTCCAGACCAGGTTGCAGCCAAGCCCTCAGACTCTGACGGGAGAGTATGAACTGAGCCACCCACACAACCGCCGAATCCCAGCTGGAGAGGCTCTCCCCTTAAGTGGAAGAGCCGAATCCCAGCTGGAGAGGCTCTCCCCTTAAGTGGAAGAGCACAAACATGGGCTGCTTCTGCAAGCCTGGCACCGGTCAGTGCTTGTGATGCTCAAGTGTGGTGCACTTGCTCCACACCAAGGGCCTGTGCTGCATGCTGGACACACACACACACACACACACACACACACACACACACACTCTCTCCCTCTCTCTCTCTCTCTCTGAAGTAGCTCTTGTTGTCCAGAGTCGAAGTCCCTCTCCTCATGGACTCACATTTTATTTAGTTGGAAGCACAGATACAATAAGCAAATAAACTAATGTATTTCAGATCCTGGTGGTAAGGGCAGTGACGAACCTAGTGCTGAGAGAGAGAGAGACCTAGTCCCTACCCAACAGATATTCATGAATGAGAAGAAATGCTGCGAGAAAATATGCAAACATTTTGAATCCCCAAATTTCTGTACCTCTTTGAACCCAGGCCTTGTCTGCTGTAAGGGTTAAGCCAGATAATTGCTGAAGTCCTTCCCAACTCAGAAATTCTATGATGTTTGGCTTTAACAAGAACATTTTCTACTGAACTTAACCAATTCCATTAAGTAGTTCAATAGCTCTGACTTTAAGATAACTAAATAGTATTAAAATTTCAGTAAGGCAAAAACATTATAAGGAAATGAAAAAGTAACTAGCATAAGAGTTCTTATATAACCAAAAGAAAGAGGAACACCTAGTGAAAAATAAGAAATGAGAATTTCGAATGCAATTATCAAAAAATATTTGTTAGATTCCTTTGCATGCCCTAGATTTTCAGTTCCCAGCCCCATCTGACACATAATAGGTGCTCAATAAATATTTGTTGAACAAAGGGATTCAATCTAACCAAAATCAAGAAGCCAGTTAAAACTTTCAAATTTCCAAACAGTGTGCAAGGTTTAAAGTAAAGATATTACCTGCTTGTGGGAAAGACATAGTGACTGTGGAAACCCATATTATCTTCCCAGAAGGCTATTCAAGTGCCTACCTTTTACCTAACAAAAGGTCCAAATCCTTTTCAAAACCTGGTAATTATCCAAAGAAATAATCAGACAAAGTGCCCGGCAATGTATGTATAGAAACAATGTGTGCAGCAAATATGTGAGAATAAAACAGGGGCCCTTACTGTGTTTGTAAGAGTGAAAAATAGAGACAGGTCCAGACAATCCACAATACGGAATTGGTTGAAAGATGAACTTAGCTACCTGCTATTAAAAATGAGATTAATGTATATTTATTGACAAGGAACACTATTAGGATTATGATTAAGATATAAAAGTGATTTAGATATAAGAGTTCCTGCATGACCCATCAGTTCCACTCCTAGGTAAATGCCCAAGAGAACTGAAAACACACGTCCACATAAGAACTTGTCCACACACATTCGAAGCACCACTATTCGTAACAGCCACCTGTCTAGGGGGTGTAGCTCAGGAGTAGAACATGTGACTACGTACTAGCCACATGCCCGAACCAAATGTCCATCGAGTGATGAACAGATACATAAAATATGGTCTATCAATGGACTATTATTCAGCCCTAACAAAGAATGAGATACTAATACAGGCTATAACATGGATGAGCCTTAGAAACATACTAAATAAAGAGGCCAGTCACTAAAGATCACATATTGTATGATTCCATTTAAAGAAAATGTTCAGAACAGGCAACTCCAGATACAGAAAGTAGACTGGTGGTGACCTAGGGCTGGTGGTGGGGATACTGGGGATTGACAGCTTATGGGTATGGGCTGCTTTTTTGGGATGATGAAAATGTTCTGGAATCAGGTAGTGGTGATAGTTGCACCACTCTGTGGATATACTAATAACCACTGAATTAGACATTTTAAAAAGGGTGAATTTTCCCAGTGCCAGTTTTTACAGAAATAGAAAAATCCATCCTAATATTCATATGGACTCTCAAGGCACCCCCAAGTAGCCAAAAACAGTCTTGAAAAGGAACATGGTTGGAGGTCTCACACTTCCTGATTTCAACATTTACTACAAGGTGACAGTAATCAAAACAGTGTGGTCCTGGCATAAAGACAAACATATAAGTCAATGCAAAAGAATGCAGAGTCCTTAAATTATTACATATATGGTCAAATGATCTTCAACAGAAGTGCCTAGGGGAAAAGGACAGTCTTTTCAATAAATGATATGGGGAAAATTGGATATCCACATGCAAAAGAACGAAGATGGATCCTTACCTTACACCATATACAAAAATTAAAATGGATTAAAGATCTAAATGTAAGACTCAAGACTATAAAAATCCTAGAAGAAGACAGAGAAAAAGCTTCATGATACTGGATTTGGCCATAATTTCTTAGTAGGATACCTAAAGCATAGGTAATAAGCCCCAAAACAGACAAATGGCACTATATCAAACTTAAAAACTTCTGTGCCTCAAAGGATACTATCAGTAGAGGAAAAAGGCAACAAAGAATGGGAGAAAATGTTTGCTCATCATGTATCTGAAAAGGGGTTAATATCCAGAATATACAAAAAACTCCTACAATGTAACAGCAGAGAAACAAATAATCTCAATAAAGATGGGCAAAAGACTCAAACAGACATATCGCCAAAGAGGATATACAAATGGCCAACAAACGCATGAAAAGATGCTTAACAGCACTAATCATTAGAGAAAGGCAAATCAAAACCACAAGGAGGTATCACCTCATACCACTAGAATGGCTACTATCAAAAGAACATAAATTAGTAAGCGTTGGTGAGGATGTGGTGAAATTGAAACCCTTGCATGCTGTTGGTGGGAGTGTGAAATGGTACAGTTACAGTGGAAAATAGTCTGGAGGTTCCTTAATAAATTAAAAATGGAATTACCATATGGTCCATCAATGCCACTTCCAGGTATATGCCCCAAAGAATTGAAAGCAGGGTCTCGCAGAGCTATTTCCAAACCCATGTAACCTAGCACCATTATTCACAATAGCCAAGACATGGAAGCGACCCAATGTCCACCGACGAAAGGATAAACAAAATGTGGTATATCCAAATAATGGAATATTATTCAGCCTTAAAAATGAAGGAGATCCTGTTACAACCTGCAACATGAACAAACCTTGAAGACTTTATGTTAAGTGACATAAGCCAGTCACAGAAAGGCAAATATTGCATGATTCCATTTATATGAGATATCTAAAGTAGTCAAATTCATATGTATGTATGTATATATGTATTGATTTAAATTCCAGTACAGTTAACATGCAATGTTCTATTAGTTTCAGGGGTACTATACAGTGACTCAGCAATTCTATACTTGACTCAGTGCACAGCATGGTAAGTGTACTCTTTAATCCCCATCACCTAGTTCACCCATACCCCCACCCTACAGTAGTCAAATTCTTAGAAACAGAAGTGGAATTCATTGTGATTGCCTGGGTCCGGAGGAAGGGGTTGGGGGCTGCTGTTTAATGGGTACAGTTTCAGTTTTGCAAGACAAAAAAGTTCTGGAGATCTGTTACACAACATTGTGAGTGTACTTAATACTACTGAGCTGCACATTTTAAAATGGTTAAGATGGCAGAAAAAAAGGGGGGGAGGGTACATTTTATAGTATGTGAATTATATTCTCAACAAATGTTATGAGAAAATTTTTAAAAAGCAAATTACACGACCATTTGTAAAAGAAAAATGTGGATATACAACAGAAATAAAATGTAAGAATCTACTGAAAACTGTTAACAGTGTTTGTATCACAGGTGAAAAAAATCTTTATTTTCCCACACTTTCAGACTTTTCTTCTGGAAGAAGATGAACCGTAATTACCTCGATATATAAAAAAAACAAGGCACTGTCTCTGTTTAGGGGGAGAAACAAGAAAGATGATACCTGGGCTGGAGTGTTTGTAGTCACAGGAGATGGAGAGTCACTAACTTTTGGCTCACTTGGGGACGCGGCTGACCCCTGTGACTCCTGGCTGGCTGGCTGGTCTGGAGACAAAGCATCACTGCTGTCTTCGTCAAATGAGAAATCGCCCTGAGTCTGAGGATAGTCCTCCTTCCCAACACCTAGAGAAAGAAACAATTTTCACCTTATCTCGGCCTTGGAATACCAAGCTTAAAATGATAAAGAAGGAGAAACATTGTTTATTACAAGAACACAAGAAGCTCGTTAAAAAAAAAAAATTGAACATAATGTACTTCCCAGAGGAAGACTACACCACTACCTAGGATGAATACTTGGGGAAAAAGTCAGACCTGAGTCAGATCAAGCCTTTGGATCCAGTCCCAGTTTCAGAAGTCAGAAGACAAGAGACGTTTTTAGTGACACTGGGAGTGCTAATGCATTCGGTACAATCCAGTATGGGGACAGGCTAGAGAGCACAACGAGGCCTGCTCACCAACAGATACACAGCAAGAAAGGAGAGGAGGAAGAAGACCCGTGCAGGAGAATAAGACTTAAGAGAGACATCAGCCAATGACAAGGTGTGGACCTTGTGTGGACCCTGATTTGGGTACAACTGTTAAAAAACATTAAGAGGTATGGGAGAAAATGGGGCCATGACTTGGTATCTGTTGATGAGTCCTACTTCTTGGAGCGGCCCAGTTATACTGACCCTTTACCTTTTGGGGCTCCACTTCTTTGGGACTGAATGGAATCATCACTGAATGTACTACTTTGGATCACAAATTGCCTAAGACTTAAACTCATACTAATGCAAAATATGAAGTCCCCAGAGTAATGGAAACTATAATAGTTTTTATAGTAGGATGTTAACTTTTCAAAATTGCTTGCTGTGTAAGTGGTATTACTTCAGAATTCTTTTTTCTGCTAAAACTTATGCCAGGAAAAGGTGTGTGTGTGTGGGGGGGGGTTGGAAACATTAGTAGCTAAGTATGAGAAGCTCAGCATAGAATGGACAGATATTACCATTCTTAATAAATACATCTGTACACTCGTGCTGTTTACTTTGCTGAACTAACACTGAACAAGCAAGCGATTTATCTTTCCTAGAAGTAAACAGAATAATGGAAAATCTGTAAAAATTTTAAACAACACAAGAGAAATTAAACAGTCTAATGCAGTAAAGTTATCTTGAAAATGTCATAATGAAATCGGAACCTAAAGACATCAACCTCAGACGTGACAAGAGGAATCTCTGTGTTAACTGGTGAGAGATGCTAGTCTTAGCACACATAAAGAAACAGCAATAATATTGGGAATTGGTGCAAGCATTAATCAATTTCTACTTCACCCAGAAAACAACACTCATGATTGGTGCTGGTTTTTTAGATTAAATTTGTTTTCAACTTCCAAGTTCCTCGTTCTCCCGGAAAATAGTAAATTTTTAGCGTCTTGCCTATAATTGCTTCCTTAACACTGGAGTCGACAGGAAGGATGTTTTTCTCTACCAGCTCCATAGGACCAGGTCTTTGAGCAATCTTTTCATTCAGGTCATCAGCTAGTCGAGCTCTTTTCAACTTCATCTGAGTGGCCTGCAGGGACGGCTCTGCAAATGTCTCTAAAAGAAGAAACACAGTTTTAACCACTACTCGAATTACTCTATTCCATAATGTTATTTCAGGCCAACTGAATTTAATTTAATTTCAACTGGCTTAAACATATTTTTATTTATGTGTTCTCAATGTATTTATGGAAAGAGAAAATGACTGTTTAAGAATGCTCTAGTATACATTTATGTATTTTTAGTCCTGGATACTTTATATTGTCTATACAATGCCCTCAGACTCAAATTAACATGAACTGAAGCCAAAAACTGGGGTACTGCTATTGTTCATTTATGGTAGGAGGGTTACATTGACATTTATTAGGTATTGGAGATAGGGAGGATGAACAAGAGAGACGTGGGTCATGGCTCAAGAAGTATACAGTTTTAGGTTTTGCTGCACTGGAAAGTCAGTTCCTAGAAATGGGGGCACTGGATCTTAGTTAGGTTATAAGCTTCTCTGCAGGAGTCAATGGGAAGAGCTACAGATCATATTCTTAGATTGCTCCCTGTGTGTCTCAGAGCCAGCATCATAATTAAGAATGTGGGTTTATTTCGGAATATATAACCTTGGGACATTCAATTACAGGGTAACTAATGGTCATAAAGAAGCCTCAACTCATCTACTTACAAATGGATGAAGTTGTACAACAAATGTGAAACCAATGTAAATATCATTAACTCATTCATTCGGGTAATTCTGTCAATGGCTTGCATTTCTGGTACCTCTCATTTAACATTTTATTACACTGTTTCTCAATAATGTTTATAACTGATTAAAAAAAAATGGTGAGGCGTATTTGGGTGTAACCCAAAATTCCGAGTTGACCGTTGCTTGCCTCTTAATTATATAGAAGAAGGTCTTCTAATGAAATTCCCCATAAGTAATCTCAGGATCACTGATGTGTTTTTTTGGGGAGGTAAAATATCCCGACTGAAGCCCAAAGCTCACCGAAAGCCCGCAGCCCATAAACCATTCTCCAGCACATCTGAACACTTTTCTTTCAACCAGCTGAGGTATATGCTTACCGAAAGTCAACCCTGATTGTCCACAGAACAGTTCCTATCAGTTCCCATCTGATGTCAATACATAATTGAACTAAATGTTATAGGAAAATGATAAACTTCAAAAATAAAATTATTTCTTGGAACCTAAGTTAAATGCTCTGCAGTGACTTGATAAAGGTGAGTTATTAAAAAACAAACCGCTGTCAAATTAGGGCAATTAACAATTGCCTATTGGAAATATTTAGGAAAATATTTAGGAAAAATGGTAAAATCTAGGATTTTTCAGCTCAGATTGCTTATCAACTGTCTTTATGTTGTTTTTCCACCTCAAATGGAAATTACAGATGATGTATGACAGCTGTGGCTTATGCAAGAAAGATGATGACTGTACAGATCACTCTCAGGTCGATGTCTAAATCTTGTTAAGAGCTAGGTAGGAAAGTCTTCTGCCTTTCTCCTCTCTCCCATCAACACATCTAAGGGATATCGGGAATATGTCTGGAATGAATATATCCCAAAAGCAAATAATGAGACACTGGCATTTTGTTAAGTTTCTGTTTTTGGTCTTATCATCTCCTCATCTCCATGGTGCTGGGGCTGGATTTTAGCCGAAGTTCAGAAAAATAATTTAGACTTTTGCCTGCCAAACAACAAATTCGATCAAAATTGGGATAATTAAAATAAATTGGGGGGTGGTTTGAAGTTATTTTTTAAATTACAAATGATATATTCTTCTTACTTTAAAAATCCCAGCTTGAGAACAGATGTCCTAAAAAACATCACTTATGGTTCATTCGTATACACAGTTAGGTTTTTAAATGTTGGGTTATCTTTTTTTTTTAAAAAAGCAAATATGATTCCTTTTGATAGTTCAATGTATTTGCCTTGGTTTTAATGATATTAATAAAGCCTGTTACAGTTAGAAGGCAAGTTGAAACAGACAGCACTGTTCCTTCAAAAATGTCCTTTATAGGTCAAGATCTTTACAGGCGCAGAAGGAACCATTTTGTCCAGTTACTTACCAGCACATTTGCCTCTTGAAGATTCATTTATCCCTGACAGCAGGGAGCTGTTCCTACCCTACCACTGCAGTTCTGGAAATGCTTTTAGTCCAATGGACTTCTGCGAACACAACCGAAAGTCGTGAAAGGCACAGACCTCTCACCTCCCATCCCAGATATGAAGATAGTCCCAATATCTTAGATTCTTTGGAGTAGAAGAGACCCTACTTCGGGCTATTGATACCAACCTGATCCTTGGAATTTCTTTACAACATCCTTACTGTGGTGTCAGCCTGTGCCTAGTCCCAACACAGCAGCCTGTTTCTTGCCTACTGAGCACTTTTCACTATCTGTAATTCATTTGTTTTGCCTGTTTATTATCTGTCTGTGTTACTAGAATGTAAGCTTCATGGAGGCTGGCATCCATCTGGCTCACTTGTTGGGTCTCTGGTGTCCAGCTCACTGGCTAATGAACGACCACCTCAAATGAGGGCAACCATACTGCTTCCAGAAGATTTCTGGACATGTCTGACCTTTAGGATATTATTTCTTATGCTGAGCAACAATCTAATACTTTGTAATACCAACCTAATTCTAAAATGAACTCTATCATTAGGCCTGAAGAATATAATATTCCCTCTACTTGAGAACAACCTCTCAATCTTTGAGAAATTTTCAGATTTTTTTTCTGTGTCATCTCAGTATTAAACACACTCAAGACTATCACAGGGTCAAGCTCCTGGTCTTTCTCAATAAATCAGTCAGAGAAGCAAAACAACAAAAGAAAATATAACTTGGGAACTTACGGTGGGGAAATCAGCTTTCAAGAATGTTCTGTCTTAGAGAGAAAAACATCCCAGCATGAGCCACATGTTTCACCAGAGATGGAACAGAACTGTCCCTACCATCACTTCACAAGTGATGAGGCTAGACCATCGAGAAAACCTGGGGGGCTGAGTGGAGGGTATTTATGTTAATGGTCAGATCAAGTGGCATTGTTTTGGGTAAGTAACAACAAACCGAAGACTTTTAAGTGTGGGCACTGCACCAGGTAGACATAACAGGGCCCAGGCAGCTGAAAATCTAGGGTTAGACTCGTGGCCACTGTACCCTTCATGACTTAATGGGCATGTGTTCCTCAATGATGAAGAAATCCTCTGGACCAAAAAATGTTTTCCAGAACACACGGTAGAGACATCTATGGCACCAGCTGGTGGGGGAAGAGTCAGTCCATCAGCTGGTTATTTGGAGAAGCAAACCTTCCCCGTGTATCTAATGTAACATTTTAGCTTTGGGTCTTCACGTTGCTATCCGATTTGAAGGATGTCAGCCTGTGGCGTAAAAAGTTATTAAAGTGGGAATAAACAGCAGTGGTGGAATTCTCACTTATTTTCTTGAGAAAACACAGCAAAGTAAGGAGAAATAAAAATTTTACCTTCCAAAATGTGCATCCTGACAAGTTCAGAACGATCTGGTCGGCTCCGAATCTTATGCTTCAAAAAGTTTTCAGTCTTTAAAAAGAAAGAGAGAGAGAGGGAGAAATTCTTACATAAATTGTTTATGACTTACTGTGGTTTTACATTTTTCTCTCAAGGTACTCCATTTAAATAAATTTATACTCTTTGGTTATGATTTTGCGAAGTAAAGAGTAGAAATTAGTACTCTGAAAAGCCATTATCCAATACATAATTTAAATTGCTGCCTTCAGAACTGTACAGGGATTTGAAGTGCATGCTGGCATAGAGTAAGCACTCTACAGGCTTTTATTTTAAAACCTGGAAAACGCAAAAGCTCATAATTTGAACAGACATAGGATTTTGATCATTTAAATATC
Organism: Ursus americanus; assembly: GCF_024610735.1. Taxonomy (NCBI): domain Eukaryota; kingdom Metazoa; phylum Chordata; class Mammalia; order Carnivora; family Ursidae; genus Ursus; species Ursus americanus. The sequence continues at coordinate 29,237,490 of NC_142128.1, forward strand.
TAAACATCTACACTTCAGGTCACATAAAAATCCACCTAAATTACAAGTTTCTTTAAACTCCTAATGTATGTTTGTTGGTGAATTCATATCCTTGATCATATTTTCTTATTTAGAACAGTTCTCAACTTGAACAATAAGGCTTTCAAATGGGTTTTATATAAGATTCTAAGGGAGCATTATTGTATTCTGGGAAAATTCCTATAGAATTTTGGGAACATGCTTATTTTCATACTGCAAGATAGAAGTTTTCCCTAAAGAAAAAAGAATGAATGTACATAATGGTTCTTTTAAAGAAGAGTAATAAACATGAAACTGATGTGCAGATAGGATGGAGACTTCTCAAAGAGTAAAGCAGACTTGAATTTAGCAACATTCTTTCAGTCAGCAAATTCTCCTGCCCTTGGTCAAATGTACAGCTACCACGGACCCAGTAAAGAAACTACCTAAAGATGGGGAAGTCAGGACATCACTGCAGGGGCTACAAATGGCAGAACTACTCCATTATTATTCTAAAAACTGTTGGTATGCCCTGAAACCAACAAAGCGAAGTGTGATTTGTCCTTTATGTACAAAACTAGTGACAAATTTTAAAAGAACAAAGTTTCAAAGTCATGCATTTTCTACAAACTTCCTAGATAAAACTACCCCAGAATATATGACTGTACATGCCATGTGTCCTGAAAATACACTGCATTTTCTTTATTGACAATATTTAGGAGTAAGATTGCTACTTGCCCTCAGGTACTTTAAAATAAGAGAGAAGCAGAGAAGTAGAACATTGGAAACCGAAATTTCTTACTCTGGCTCGTTCCAAGCTTTTTATCTGCTCATGGAATGCAGCTGGGCTCTTCAAAGCTGTGAGAAGAACAGGAATCATTTCGGGAGTAGAGATAGAGGCGTTAATATTTCAGTCAAATGTTAGGGTACATTATGTCAACGTTCCCTCTTAATCTTATTAGTTTGCATCTACAGTTCCATTTATTACCAGTTCTTTAGGAGATGTGAGAAATTTGAAACCTTAAATGTTTCAGAATTAAAATGACGTCTTCACAAATAAAACAAGTGAACATTTAAAACAGAGTTGTATATGTAATGACAATGCAAATGCCAGGTCAGACGGTTGCAGCCAATAGTTGGGCCAAATTACCATCACCAAGGGAACTATGTGGTGATTCCTTGACAGGTCTTTGCTCTTTGTGGCCCTATAAGATGCTGGAAAAAACCCAAATGTCCTCAGGACATTTAACCTGGGAGTGATCTAATCTTGAACATGAGGGCACTCTGTACTTTATGTCTAGCAGAGCTGAGTTCCCATTGACTGCGACCCCATGTGCTCATAGCCCTACGCACTGTGGTCCATCACTGTGGTCCATTTACATTGCTGTTGATGATCACAACACACTTGCAAGGTAGGTATGAGCCCCAGTACAGATAAAAGGCTCAAGGCGGTTAAATGAATTCTTGAAGTCATACAGCTAGACCTGTGGTCAAGGTAGAATTTAAATCTAGAATTGTGAATTAGAAAGTTTCCTGCTCTTTCTATTGTACCATAGTACAACTCACTCTAAAGACAGTGCTTCTTTAATATATTAACTATTAGTACTTTAAATGTTCCAGAATCCCAGAGTGAGAATAAGCAGTGTTTTGCTAAAACATCACTTACTACAGTATTTTTATCAATTATCTTTGCAAAACGTTTCGTGTGTATGTCCACTTAGAACTCTGGGCAGTCAGATAATGTGGATGGGATTTGGGCTACGCTTACTTGGGCTGTCACCTCCAAAACTTGGCCTATCGGCTCTTGGTAGAATTATTTTCAGCTCTGGTACTTGAAGCACTGCAAAGATTCCCAGGAGCCCAGCCCAAACAGGTTTGACTGGGGACCAGCTCCCAACAGTGGACTACAGCTGGCTTAGTGGTGGTGTCTTACACACCCTAATTTGATACTATCTGACTGGTTCATCGTCAGGAATGTAGTGGTAGAGAAATCTGGCAGATCATCAAACCAGCTTTTGCGCCTATCATAATACTAGATTTAAAATATTTAGATAATTACTAGTCCAGAAAAAAAAAGTTTTATTGGGAAAAATATCTACTGCAGAGAAAAATTACTCTATGAACCAAAAAAAGGTAATATCAATGATTCAGAAGACTGGGAAGCATAAGTACATTGTGTAATTTCTCTTTAGTCTTTTAAAGCCAAATATGTTACTTCTTGGAGAAATCAATTTTTGGATAAACATCCATATAAATAATCTTAACACCAAAGCAACCAGTCTTCTCCTCTAAAATATAAAATCACCTCTAAACTTGGTGAGTAAAGGTAAGAAGACAATGGGCAAATATTCTAAAATTAATTGACTCTAAAAAACGAAGGAAGGAGGCCTCAAGATACTTGGAAATTATGTGTACCTGGGCAAGAAAAGGTTTATTAATTATAAATAGAATGCTTTTTAGTCCTATAACTGAGATGCACTTCATTACAGACCACATACTATATTGTATCAAAGATAATTATTTTGAATTAAATAAAGTAGAACAAGGTTTTTGAATTAATTTTATCATGCTACTTTTGCAAGTCTAATAACACTGGACCTATTACACAGAGATGACTTTAATTATTTCAAAACTAAAACAAATGTTCATGTGTGAAGGAAGACCTGAACTTAACCTAGTTTCACAGTTTTCTTTATGTAATACAGATCTCAAGTCCATCTTTTAAGCTGCATCTGGTTTTCAACAACGTATTTGAGATGATTCTCTCAGGTCGGCAATGTTGATGCCTGGTTTTCCTTATCAACTCATTTGGTCATTGTATATTGACTCAATGGACACAGCTCAAAGCAGAGTGTGATCCAGGTTCTCCTCGGACATGTGCGTTCTGTTACATCACACTGGAGGTGACAGTGACACTTAAGTCTTACGTGGCATGATGCCCTGGTCCACCAGTTGCTCTCGTGTCCTCCTCTGCTGCAGCCTCAGCTGGAGCACTGTGAAAAGGAAAGAGTCACCATTGGAGTGTGTACGCAACGGCGGGATCTGACTCACCAAGTCCCAGAGGAGACACGACTAAGCTTTATTAAACACCTTCTATTCCTGACTGCATAAAGATACCACCTGGCACCATCCAACTTACAGAAAGAAAATCAATGTGCAGTTTCTACCTGTTTGGTGAACTTTTAAGTTCTTTTAGCATATTTTTTGTTTAGTTAATATTCTTAATTAAATGAATAGAGCTAAGTGTTGTTTAAATACAATCACAAAGTCCTCGGCCAATAAACCAAAATGGCTGGCCTGTACGTTAAGACTTCCTAATGAGGAAGTCTAATTGGTAGAAATAGAAATGTGAGATTCCTTGCCATTAATCAGGTTTTTTTTAAAGGAAGTTAATAACAAAAATTTATTTTAAGATTGACTTATTTGGAGAGACTTGCAACATCTGGAACAAGTTTTAAATAGCTTTAATGAAGGACAAATTTATAATAAAAATTAGACCTGTGACACATTACTAATAACCCAAAGGGAAATTTCTACATTAAGAACTTAAAGTTTAATAATCTTTGCACAAACATAACACCATGTCTCATTCTACAAGTTCTCAAAAAGCCAAAATTAATTGATATCTTATAATTTTAATGAAGAAAGGATAAATAAATCATTAGAACTTGTAGAGAATGAAGAACACATCACAAAATGTAAAAATCCACTTTGTCAAATTTAATAAAAATAATTTTCCCCCTCGATTTCTCAAGCAGCTTACTTTCCTAGCGTCTATTTTTTATCTGGAAAAATGAGCCAATTTCACAAAAGAGGAATACATGAAGTAACTGAAAAATACTTTCCTTGGTTTACCTTACATTAAATTTTAAGTTTCTGTTTTGATTTTTATTTTTATGGTTTCATTTGTGGATGAAAACCAAGGTTCGGCTCATTAAGGGTCTGAGTGAGGTTGTCAAAATGCTAAAAAATATATAAAAATAAAAATTTCTTCCTTTATGCATTTCTTGAAGAGAGAGAGAGAATGAACATTCATAGCAAGGGGGTGATGGCTGGAACAAGAGGCGAGCTCAGACTGGTCTTGCACCTAGGCTCAAATGCAATGTACACAATGGCTCCTACTTGCAATAAACCCAAGAGATCTAAAGATGCAGGGCCCACGCCCTTATACCCTTGCTTTTTGCTTGCACTTGTGTGAGCACAAGCCTAGATATTCTTCCAAACTAGTCTGGACTGTAAAATAGCTTTTAAACACGTTTTCTTATTCATTGCTAGATATGAATGTCATCCTTTATTAAACACTGAAAAAAAATTGTTGTGCTTCTTTTGGGGGCCATAGGATCACAAAGCATCACTGACATCCCATTTAGAACCGAAGCAACTGACCTAGATTCGATTACACAAAGCAAAAGAAAAATTTAACGGGTCAAAAAAATATGTGCACATGCTCCTCACATTAATATGGTTTGTGATACTTTGAATCAATTACGCTCTAGCACAAAGATCTTTTCTGTGATAACTTACAGTTTACTGAGGATAATATGTTCCCATCACGGTACTCTACTAGAAACAAAAATAACCCAAAGAAATGACCCGTGAATAGGCTAGCACCCAAATGCCTGCACACTCTAACATTCTTCTATGAATGTGAAAGCTAATGCTTGTCTGAGTTTGAGACGGTCATATTCAAGAGGCAGAATCCCAAGAAGAGGAATACTGAGAGGAGAAAAGGGTCAGAACAAGGTCCAGTTCAAAGGCTGACACTTCTGGAACACGGTGCTCCATGTCTGCTGACGCATCTCTAGCAGGAGTAGCCTTCCTTTCTCACAAGGGAGTCCTCAAAGAAAGGTGTAAAATAGAAAGGGTAATGAAAACATCAACAGCCCCCTTCTTTGGTTTAAAACACAGAAACACATGAAGCACCATACTTGTGAGACAAATGTATGAAACACAATACATATTTTAGGGCGAATGGCACCTTGGAATGACGGATACGTTGGCGACAACTTCATTTGCAAACCAACAATGATGACAAGAGCTCGTTAGCCTTGAAGCGTCTCCTGACCGTACCCTGGTCAGCTGCACTCATGCACTGTGACAGCAGCCCCGTCAGCTAGAAGATCTTGGACTAGAAATCATGTTCTCATGCTGACATGCAAAGGTCTGTGCCACCACGAGGGTAACACACAAAGTGAATGCATGCCATCAACTGTGAAAATAAAACAAACACCAAACAAGGACCACTGGTGTTTTCCATCCGGTTTTCTATGTGGCAAAACAACCTTCCTTATGCCATACTGCTTGAAGGTAGGAGAATAATCTTCCCCATCAATTGTCTCCTCATTGCCTACAGAATTCTCCCAAGAAGCAGTATCATCACAATACAGCGTTGCTTAAAGCAGGCGTGGCAGGCAGCCTTCTGCAGGCACGTTCGTTCACTAGGAGCCCTTGAATTAGGTGTCTGTAAGTGACTGCGAGGTGCACGTCTGGGATGCATGGCCCAGAGCAGCAGGAGCAGCAGCTGTGAATGGAGGGTTTGCTTTAAAGCAAAGACATCAGCAAGAACATGAATGGATGAGGAGGCAGAGGTGTAAATAACCAGTCGCGTTGTTAAGACTGATTACCCAGCTTGATTTAGTCTTCACCTCTAGCACCAGGTGGGCGGTGCTGGACACATTATACTGAGTACCAGGCACAATGCCCTGGAGAGACTCGGGTACACTGCCACTTTGGGTCAGTGTTAAAACACAATTACCGTATTTGCCCATATTGAGTATAACCAGCCACTCACAACTTCATCGACGGTCCCCTGAAAATAACTACTGGTTGTAACAAGTACAAATAGGTGCTGGCTCACAATTCTGGGAAATACAAACTTCCTCTCAGTACTTCCAACTCATCCAATCAGTACACAAGTTCGTGTAGAAGTGACCAGCAACATCTGCACCTCGAAGGCAGAATGGCCAGGCCAGGGAAGACAAGTTTGGCTGAGGCAGACAGCGTGACTGTCCTCCAACAGCCGGAGCTGGGAGAACGTGGCAGTGCTTCGCGAGGATGGTGAAGGGGCGCGGGGCTCAGAAGACAGACGACCTGACTCTCAATGATCAGAGAGCCGTTGTGGGATCAAGATGCTTTCTCAAGGTTCTCAGGGGCCTTTATGACTTTATGAATCGTGCCTGGAGACCATTCTTCTGCCCCCCCAACCCCTTCCCCGGCAGGCTCCACACTCACGTCCCGTGGAGACAGGGAAGGCCCAGACCGCTGACCACCGCGGGGCCTGCTGCACAGTTGTCGTTCTTAAGACAAAGGAGGAAAGAAACTGTTATGCCGGCTGGTCTCTGGAAAACCTGACACACTCCACACGTGTCGATAAGATTGCATTTCTGTGGCCACAAACGCCAAGACCAGACGCTGGTGCTGCCGTGCTTTCTTGCGGTGGCAGCAGGTGGTCGCACAGCTGCCCGAGAAGTCAGTGTCCCAGGCAATGGCCTTGTGTCTGAAAACTGAACCTGAGAGCATTCTCCCTGGGGCTGAGGTGAGTTGATCCACTGAGCTACTGGGCTGACACCATGGCCTCCATCCTATTAGGAAACTGACTAAAATTGAGGCTTCTCCATGGCCATTTTGCAAATACCACGTGCAGGATAAGAAAACGTGTAAATCTAGAGAATTCTGAGGGAGAAAAAATGGTTCAAAACAGTCAGTGAGTGGCTACATCCTTTCAGAAAACAAAGGACATACTAATAACAGAGTAAACTGAATTCATGTTACAACTGCTCCTATGTGCACATTTTCAAAGAATGTCTTTATCTTTAAAAAATGTAGAAATTAAATAATCCAACACATGGTCCCAGTAAGTCCATAAGTTTAAAATCGTTGAGTTTAAACCCTTAATTGCTATAAGGAAGACTATCCCTATATGCTCCATATAAGGTATGACAATAAAGTAGTGAGACGAATTTCTTCACGTGCAAACCAGCATCTTTTGAAATTACAGAACACGTGTGAGGATGTGGATACAGACTACTTTATATCCATTTCTTCTAGAGAAAAAAAATTTCATCAATTATTGAATTTTTCCAAGGTGGATGTGTCTTGATACTTTCTAAGGCTAACATTCATATAGTTTCCTCTTACATTTCAACAAAGAGAAAAAAAATACATACAATTTTGAAAATTCTATTTCATGTTATTCTTTGCTACAACAGATAAAAACAATATTGTGTCAGCAGAAGTGTTTGCAACTTGCTCTTTTTTTAGGTAAGAAATGTAAAAATTAGATTTTTAACCACCACTCCAAAGAATGAAAGGTAGCTTATTCTCTAATGTTAAAGAGGAAATGTCCCTCTTATTCAGCACCACAGACGGTTTATACAGTAAAGAGTATTTTCTTCTAGTTCCTTTCCCCTACTTCTTAAATGGATTACACTGCCTTTAGAACAAAATTTCAGGATTAGTTTCCTATAGAAAAAAAAAAAAACCTTAAAATGCAATAATGTCTTTCACATAATACTTACACCCCACTTCAAGATTTTCAGCTGCCTTTTTTTTTTTTTTTTTTTTTTAGATTTTTTATTTATTTATTCGACAGAGATAGAGACAGCCAGCGAGAGAGGGAACACAAGCAGGGGGAGTGGGAGAGGAAGAAGCAGGCTCCCAGCGGAGGAGCCTGACGTGGGGCTCGATCCCATAACACTGGGATCACGCCCTGAGCCGAAGGCAGACGCTTAACCGCTGTGCCACCCAGGCGCCCCTTTCAGCTGCTTTTTGAACCAAGGTGATACGTCCTTTCTCCTTTGTTTCTATATGTAGAATATGTGAAATGTTTCTATAATGTGACATAATTAAAGTGCTTTTTCACTCTTAAGGGAAAAAAAAACCCACATTATGCAGCATTTTAATAACATACGGTAGTTTAGCATGAGTTGAACAAGCTAAAGCAAAGCACGGTTTTGGTGCAAAGGGTTTGCAAGGGGACATCTGAGGACTGTATACTATAAAAACAAGGCAGAAATGACCCGTTCTGGGAAGCGGTGTGGCAGTCAGCCACGGTCTTGGAAATTCTTTATAAATAGCTAGTTTCAGTTATGGGGTATGGAGGAGGGTAGGTTAAGAAGGGGAGGGGAGATGAGCAGCTGTCCGCAAGTTAGAGGACTCAATGTATGTTACTGAATTGTAGGACATTGGGCAGAATAAACTACAGAATCATGAGGGGTGAAAAAACCCATGATCCTGAGCAATCAAGTGAAGGCTGGGGAAACCAGGGGCAACAGCAAAGAATCCTCTGGAATTGATTCTGTATTGACTCTGAAGGCAGTACTAGGCAAAAAACAGGCCCTGGTTTCTGTTTTTAAATTTAATTTTTTCAAACAGATGTTTGAGTAAAGAGAATAATGGTCCTGGACTTGGCAAAAATTGATTATGTACTGTTTAAACTGCATTAAATTAGGGGCCCGATCCTATAAATACAAGACACTGTTATCATCACATTATCTCTTGAACAGAGATGGGAGGGAGTCTGAGGGTCCCATTCAATCCAGGGTGCAGTGGGTTATTAAAGCAGCAGTTTAGCGGTAAAATTAATACCTGCATTTGCTTCATGAGGTAATGCCAAAAATTTGAAGTCTTGAAAAAATTTATATTCAGAGAGCAAAAGACCGATGAACTTTTCTTTTTCCTTAAAAATAAATGTTTAAAAAGGTGGTGGTGGTGATTAATTACGACAACCAACTATTACTTCAGATACTTGGTGAAAGTAACCACTGGGTTTTTTTTTTCCCAAATATAAAACTGTAAGGATGTTTTTAAAGACTACGATTATTTCTTACAGCAGTGTTAGTTTACAGCAAAACTGAGAGGGAAGTACAGGTTTCCCACATACGCCCCCCCCCCGGCCCCCACACTTGCAGTCCTCTCCCACTACTAGCAGGACTACAAAAATTCAACCCCACCCACATTCGCATGCTTCTAGCTCTTTGGTAGTTTCTGCGGTCAGAGGGAGAGCAGCCACATGCTGAGGGGCTCCCTTCTGGGCCTGGGTCTCAGAAACATACCACTATTCCACCAATACCTCTATTAAGAATCCATGTTTTATGAGAATTCTTTCTATTTATTTGTTGAAATGGAAGCGACACACACATACAAAGAAAGCATTAAAAAGAAAAGTGAAGTCAGTCCATCCCGCTCCACACCTCTTGTCCTTCTCCACAAAGGTAACCACTGTGAAATTTTATGGCCCCAGAGGGTGCTTTGTGAATATTCCAGTAATATTAAATATAAAATATGCTGAGGAGATACATGGGGTAGGATCATATTATTCCTGTAGTTTGGTGATTTGTTTGGAAAAAACCCCACGATATCTAGCTCATTCTTCTTACTGGCTGTATGAACAGCGGTATCTAACATATGGATGTATCATCGTATACACATAAGTTTCCAGACTTTTTGCTATTATAAACAATGCTGCAATGATTATCCTCATTCATTTTTTGTTATCCTTCCCATGATGATGATGATTATATACATAAAATGTATGATAATGGAACATGCATTTAAAATTCTGATGGGGCACACTGCAATCCAAATGGTTTCAGCAATCTATATTCCCACTTAGGAGGTAAGGAAGTGCCCTTCTATTCATCCCTTCCCCGCAATGTACATCATCATGTTTTAAGGTAACTTTAAATTCAGAAACAAAGATCACTTCCACTCACCCAAGACTAATGGCAAATAGTGTGCCAAAATGATGGTGAAATTTGATGTAACTAATAAGCAGTGAAGGACCAAAAGATATCAAAAGCATTAGTGAGGGTGATGGGGCAGGTTTCTGATTGAATGGGGAGACATTTACGGTGGTTGTCAGAAGCCCCTCTTAAGCTTTCCCTTGTAAACCTCCTATTTATTCATAAACTTGGTAAAATTTTTCTGATGTTCCTGGGTAGAAACCTTAAGCACAAGACATCTCATTTTTTCCCCTTCAACACAGCTGAGAGATGTAACAGACAGATTTAAGATATATTTAGAATAAAATCAACTACGTGGTAAGAGACTGAATGTTGTGTTTTGAGGAGAAAGAGACAAAGAAGATGACGCCTGGGTTTCTGGCTTAAGCACCTGGGCAGACCATTTACCGAGATGAAGAGCACAAGTTGGCCATTCGGGAACTCAATCTTGGGTGTGTGTGAACTGGAAGTGGAGATGTCAAAGTGACAGTTGGCTCTGGGGGTCCAGATTTCAGAAGGTGGGTCTCGGCAGGAGACTGAAATTTGAAAGTCGTCACTTAAGTGGCATTTGAAGTCATGAGAGTTCGCCGAGGTAGAGAATATGGAAAGAGAAGGCAAAAGAAGCCCAGGACTCAGCACCTAGGAAAGTTAACAATGACAAGCCCACGTATGGGTCAGCTAGAGGATGAAGATCCAGCGAAGGAGGTCAGAGGAAGTGGTCTATGAAGGAAGAGGAACCTGGAGAGTGTGTGTAGAAGTGTTTTTAGAAGGGCGTCATGACCAACTGCGGTCTTAGCGCTAGAGGAGCCACTGCCTGGAGTGATGGATGGAAGTCAGACCACCGGAGGTTACAGAGTAAAGGAGGGGCAACAGTGTGAATGAAGTGACTGGAAGCAATGTTTTCAAGATGTTGCCCTGAAGGGTAGGAGAGAAGATGAAAAGCTTGAGACGTGTGGAATTTCAAGCTGGAACACACCCAAGCCAGTTTATAGGAATGGGGAGGGGAAGGACGGGAATGAATGACTATGAATGAGAACGCACAGGAGAGGAACAGGCAGCAGGTCCCTTGAAGGGAAGAGGATTCCAGCACACAAAGACAGCTTCTGTGAAGAGACACTTCCTCTATGAGCACGGGAGGATAAAGACAACTGGGTAAAGCTAGGTATCTAGATTCGGTCTGGGATGTCCAGGGATTTCCCAGTGACAGCTGTTATTTTCTCAAAGAAGGAGGAAGAAAGGCGACTTGCTCAAAGTGAGAGGAATGAAGGAAAAGTCAGTTTGAGGCCAGCGACGGAGGTTGGAAATACTCACTGCAGACTGCAGAACAAGTTGGAAAGAGAAACAAAGTTATTTGTTACTGAAATGCTCCAATTAATAATGGCAACAGCTTGGGGGACAGAAGTCAGTCAGGAAACTGGCAAGTCACTCACTGGTTCTGAACTTTATCATTTTGATCAGAGAAAAGACCACAAGATACAAAATTAGAACATTTGGCAGTTCTTCCTAAAGCTCATTATACAAAGTTTCAGTGAAGCAGAGTGGCAGCCTGGCAATTCCAGTTCTAGGTGAACTGAAAAGAATGGGAAACAGGGACACACACACACACACACACACGCACACGCACACGCACACGTGTGCAGGGCAGCACTATTCCCAATCACCAGGAGCTGGGAACGGTCCAAGTGTCTGCAACAAATGAATGGTAAATGCTGTGACCTGTCCACACGATGTAATGTTATTCAGCCATAAAAAGGAATGCGGCATTGACACCTGCCACAACACGGATGAACCTGGACAACGTTATCCTCCGTGGAAGATACCAGACACAAAGGCCAAACAGTAGATGGTCCCATGTATATGAAATATCCAGAATTAGTAAATGCAGGGACAGAGTTCTGAATGGTGGCAAGCAGGAACTGGGGATGGAGGCAGGGGGCATGGGAATAACTGCTGGACACAGAGATTTCTTTGGGGTGATGAAAATGTTTTGGAACTAGAGGTGTGCTTGAGCAGCATGGCGAATATACTAAATGGCTCTGAATTGTTCACTTTAAAATGGCTAATTTTGGGTTATGCCAATTTTACCTCAATTAAAAGAAACAAGTTAGCAGAACAACAGACTTTAAGAAACTAGTCACTCAATAATCAAATTTCTCATTTCTTCCCCACCCCTTGCTAGCCCTCCATCACCACAATTCCATGAACCACTAATGGCGATGTCACCTTTCAATGGTGTGATAACTATAGCAACAGCCACATTTTATATTCCCTGTCACACTGAATTTTAGGTTTTGTTGGGGTTGTTTTGGCCTCTATTTCCCCTTCTAGATGACATCCCTATATTCTAGCACCTTCTACAATGCTCATAATATAGAAGTTTTAACAAACATGTTTTACTTAATTTTGCATGGTATACTTACAGTATACAACATAGTTGTATTTTCTAAGGAAGGAGAGTACTATCTCAAATTTAATGGGAGCGTTTTCTATGGGCAAGTGCTTATCACCGGCAGAACCAAGTCTGTTTCACTTAGCGAATTTGAGGGTTAGGGTATTTTTGAATTAATGTCGGTGGTAAAACAGAAGATGAAGTCTAATTATGTTGCTTTAAAGGGTATAAGAAGATTAATAAGGGAAGGTGAAGGGCAAAGGAGTAAAGAAAACTATGAAAAACTGGCAGACACTAATTTGTTTTCATCTCCACTTACAATTAATGTAAAATTCATGATGCATTAAAGGAGAGAAAAAGCACTTAAGTACTCTCACACATGATAAAGAGTAGCAACCAAAGATCACAGACCTCTGATTATATTTTCAGGGGTCTAACCTGCCAATTATAAAATAAGGTTCTTCTTTAAGTGATTCTACAAAATAGAACACCAAGAGGCCCCAAATGAAATGGTGGTTTGTCTTGTAAGAGCCATGCTATCTACGCTGATGAAGCAAGCTTCCATTACTAGCACTTCCTTTCTGGCTCGGAAGCAGAGCCACACGGTGTGCACACAAATCCACACCTCGGATGGGACAAAGAGCAAACCGCATTTTGATTGGGAATTTTTAGATTATTTTCCACTTAAGAAAGGGAGACAACATCAAGTTAACTAAAAAAACTGTGCAAACTAATGTTTGAAAAAGTTAGAGCTTAGACCACATAGGACATACTGCCTTTCTTTCCAATGTCAGAAAGCCTACTGTATCCTTACGAAGTCCACCGGGCTGGGGGACGTGGGAAGAGGCAGTGGTACAAACTTTGTAATTCTAAATTTGCTGGCAAGGAGGTCACAGTCTAAAGGCACAATTTACCCTCTATTAGGAATTAAAACAAAAATGAAGTCAAAACGAGAATGCTAACGGTCCGGGCTCACATACTATAGGTTTCCTGAATTAATCTGCAGCATGAGGTCAGGAAAACAATGTTTTCAACACTCAGCCTTGGAAATTTACAGGCACTTTGATAACTCCGTGGTTGGCTGCTGCTTCTGTTACCATGGAAACAGACTGCTAAAAATGGGGCACATTTCTTTAAACTGATCATACCTTCACACACATTGCCTCTCTTTTTTGTCAAAAGTTGGAATGAATTTAAAGTATGCTTCTCGTGGTATGACAACGTGATGTCAAGCCAGGGGGCCTGATACAGATCGGCAGGGATGACATTAGTCTGTGGCAGACATACAGAAGGATATTATACATATACGCATTTTAAACACCTCGTTTGGTTAAAAAGTGATGGAAATAAAGTACACAGTGGCATAAAAGGAAGTATGACACAAATAACAGGCACTTCAAAAGCAAAATCATCCACTTAACTGCTTCATCACCAGCAAGGTAAAGAGGTTAAAACAATACTTGATTTGCTGCTTTGAGACAACTGATTGCTAACCTGTAGAACTATGCTCGCTCTACACCCGAACTTCTAGATTTCTTATCCTCCATGGTTCCCAGAGAAGATACTATTTTTCTTATTTTGGGGGCAATCAGAAATTCTATATTCCACCACCACATCAGAATTTCAGTGTGCGGCTCCAAGCAGAGGTGCTGACAGGTAAAAGCTCTTTCCTAATCCCTCTAAGACGGGAAGATGCATATGGCATAAAGACTCTGAAATGTTTAATGTAAATGCCCAAGGCAGGCTCTCCGAATCAAAGGATAATTGACAAGGAAACAGGAAAACTGTAAAATATTATTTACCTCCAATTTTTCCCAGAATAGAAAGCACGTGCTGCTCTTTTGAGGTCACCTGATCCCGGCTCAAGAGCTTGGTTTTTCTGCCACTGTGTGGATTCAGGAATGGGGCACACACACACACACACACACACACACACACACACACACTCACCTACTTAGTTACCTACATACACACACGCAAACAGCAATCTGCCCACCAACACAAGAAGAGAACTGAGAGGTGGGCTAACCTGTGTGCTGTCCTTGTATCACAGAGACTGTGCATGATGGTGCCGATGAAGGCATGAGTTGCGGCCCTTCAGTCCAATGGACTAGGGTGCGGGGGGAGAGACATGATGGGCGAGAGGAACGATGGAGGGACATAGAAGTGTGACCTGCTTCTGGACACGGGCACAGCCTCCCTCTGTGGAGGGGTCTGAGTGGGTGGGGCGAGACTGGGAGGCAGTTCTACGTCCACTTGAGTGAAGACCCCTGTAAAGACTGTATTTGAGGAAGGGGACCTAGGCAAGGGTGGTGGTCGCGGTTAAATAGTGCTGTGTGTGAGAGAGAGATTTCTGAGGTCAGACTGACAGATCTGGTGACCAGACCAGGTCAGGGACAGTGTCATGGATCAGTCCCATTCAGGTTCCCAGCATGAGCCAATGGGTGGACAGAGGTGTCCTTCAAGGTGACAGGGAAACTGGAAGAGTGTATTTCCCGGGAAGAAGAGGCCCACCGGAGCCATCAGGGATATAGAGAACTGTGCAGGTCTGGAGCACACGAGAGAGGGCTGGCCTGCACAGGTGTATTCCTCTCTCATTTGGACCAAAGCACACATGGGTTTCTTTTGTGCTTCTGTTATGTGTGTGCACGTTTTCACTCCTATGTTATAGTTTAGTTTCTCACTTTTTAGGCTGCAAGCTCCTTGTATGCTGGCATGACGCTGAGTACAAACGCTCAAATTTCTGCAAAATGAAATTATTTCTAATAAAAAAATTAAATTATATAACTTCATCTCAAAAAGAGCATATATATATATATATATATATATATATATACATATTTTTTTTTTTTAAATACTGAATCATGCCTGGGAAGAATGGTCTTTTATTTTTCCTTCATACCTGTATGTTACTTGAATTTATTATAAGGACCATATCATACTCTTCAAATTTATTTTTAAAAAATGTTAATTTAGTGACACCTCACTGTACAACACTTTGAACTTTGTGGAACGTTGACAGAAAACAAAGAAAGAAGAAATTCCCAGAGAAATCAAAATAGATGTTGCAAAATTCATGTGCTTTGCTTAGAGAAGGCTTTGTAGCATTATTTCGACTGCCCATTTGTCCCTTTCTCCCACCATGGCTCAATAAACGTATTTTAGTTGAGTCAATAGTACAATCAGTACAATCAAGATCTCACTATTAACATTTTGTTATTTTGTTGCTTACTTCACTGAAGCTTAGAAACAGCATATCAGAAAAGCCAGATTTTGGCAAAAATCAAACCATAAATAACAATGCTAGTAATCTAGTAATGATTTACAGATCATTTCGTGAATTGATAAATGATTTTATACGCCTTGACAGTGTCTTAGCACCAATGAATCACATATAGGGGTATTAGTTTATAACTGAATTATACATTATAATTGAAGGAAAGAGTTCAAATTATACTGTTTAAGAAGGCAGGGTGGGGGATAATACTCTTTAAATACCTGTTGCATAATAATAATGTGTCTATGAGATACAGGACACTGCGGGTGAGGTACAAAAATGATCCAAACAAGGATTCTAGCCCCCCAAATCATTACGGTCTAATAGTGAGGACAACACAGATACACGTATCACAACGGCAAAAGGTAAAATGCCGAGAAGAGATGCAGATCGAGTTATTGGAAATACGCAGGGGAGAAGAAATTATTTTTAGCTGATAGGGTCCAGCGACTTTCTTTAGGAAATGGCACTGGGATTGGGTTTTTGGCGACTTTGGACCTGCAAAGCTGGGGTGAGAGGAACGTGATGGGCAGACGCAAGGAGGGGGAAGGGTAGAGCAGCACTGTCTTTCACAGAACTTTCCCCACTGACGGAAGTGTTCTATGATCTGCCCTGTTCAGTATGGCAGGCACTAACCACATGTGCCTCATGTGATGAAGGAGCTGAATTTAAAAACTTTTATTTCATTTTAATTATTTTAAATGCACACTTAAACAGCCATATGTGGCTAATGGACAGTGCAGGTAGTACGTATGAGATAATTTCCAACATTTAGAAAAGTTTGGGTGCTTTGGTTAAGGGATTTGTTTAATCTGTTTTTCCCCAAGTTGGCTTGCTCAGAAGATGTCAGACAAATGTGCACCTTTTTCCTAAAAAGATCTACTACAGCCATGTCCCAGCACACCACGTAAATCTAACCCCCGTGCTTACTAGGCAGTCTACCACAAACTTTCACATACTTTATCTCCACTGTTATTTACCAGCCGGGGACAGAAGTGGGACTGTGGGCCCCCAAGTCTGTAATTCTTCCCTCCCACCCCCACAGCCATGGGCTGAGCAACACACTGAAAAGCCCAGATTCCCCAAGTTACGTCTTAGAGGACACCCGACTAGGGTAGCAGTCTGATTCACTTTGGACTGTGTGCTGAGCAAGAAATGCACTCTGGTTAAAACAGTGAGTTTTGGGGTTGTTAGAGCAGTCAGTTATAGTCAAAGTAATGTAATACACAGCCCAGTTTTCTTTCTAGGATTTTTATTCTCATCACCAGAGAACTCTGTAAACTGAACAACCATTTTCCTCTTTAATTATAACTAGCTGGTAGCATTGGTTATGATTCATTATCTTAATAATGACTCAGATTAAACCACTTATCTGAATTAAATCACCTCAATTTATTTGATTTTCCCTCAAAATTTGTAACTGTTAATTCTTCAGCTGTCAAGTCAGCGATGTGTAATATCCATCTTTAGCTCTAGAACCAGAAATTAAATTTGGATTTCATCCATGTTGCATACAATTAGAAAATGTTCAATTTCTTTTGTGGACAAGTCAAAAGTTGAGATTCCCTATTGCTGCTTTGACAAAACAAACTAGTCTAAGGAGAATTCTCTATCTTGAATTTGATCAGCAGAATTCATGATATTTATTGCTATCTTCACCTAAAGCCGCTAATAATTAAGTTCTGCCACGACACGCATGGACTGGTATTTATCAGAAAGTTTATACGAGCATTAACAGAACTGTGAGGTAATGGGCTTTGCTATCCAAGCAATTCTTTGGTATGGGACGGCAGCTGTTCAGAGGCCGTTGACACTCGGAACATTTTCTTCCTAACTTTTCAATAGGTATGACTAAATTTTCTTGTTAATGTGCCACAGAGACTCCTGAAGCCTATGATTATTTGCTAATAAAGTCTGCTTTTCCCCCTAGTAATAATTCTGGCTAACCAGCACTGTCAACAGAAACAGCAATTCCAGAATATCCTAATGTAAGTAAGAAGCAGAGCACCTACTTGAGCAGCAGACCGGACTGCCAACCCTTACGGAAGACACACGCAGAAACACCAGACAGACCGAGCTGGGTCCACGCGGTGAGAACTAAATGCACCAAACTTTAGCCTTCCTTCACTACCTGGAAACTTACGTTCTTGATATTAAAAAAAAAAAAAAAATCCCAGCGGCTGTTCTTTCAAACAAACCAAAACCAAAACCAAGTTGCCAAAAAGGAGTGGAGGACTAAACACTCCTGATATGAAATAGAATGAATATTTTTGGTGTCCCTGAACACATGAGGCGTCAACCATCAGACACTAAGAATCGCCGGTATATTTGTCTCTTTTGACAAACAGCATAAGATCTAATTAGACTCTAGGGTATGTCGGTGATTCAACGATGCTGCCGTATCAATCAGCTCTCATGGGTTAATAGCACTAACGTATGGTCCAAGGCCAAAGGCAGATGAAGCTCTGCAGAGGACTGTCCTGATCCCAACGTTGTGTTCTAGGAGTCTGCTACACTGACCACTGGAACTCATCGGCAGGCAGTGACAGTG
This sequence comes from Ursus americanus, assembly GCF_024610735.1. Classification (NCBI taxonomy): domain Eukaryota; kingdom Metazoa; phylum Chordata; class Mammalia; order Carnivora; family Ursidae; genus Ursus; species Ursus americanus. Next base: position 29,255,426 of record NC_142128.1, read on the forward strand.
ACACACTCAATTACAGATGTCCCATCTTGCACAGGAATCATGTTATTTTTATGCCACTCCAAATAAAAAAAGTGCTTTCGGCAAAATTTCTATTTTTTTCTGTTCTAATTAAACCCAGGTCTAATCTCTCTTTCAGATCACTAATGTGGAGGTTAACAGTGTTATAAATATGAATTTATTTATTTATTTATTTAAAGATTGTATTTATGTATTTGAGAAAGAGAGAGCAAGAGAGAGAGCGAGCGTGCACACGAGTCGGGGGCAGAGGGAGAAGCAGACCCCCCCCATTGAGCAGGGAGCCCAACACAGGGCTCAATCCTAGGACCCCGAGATCATGACCTGAGCAGAAGACAGACGCTTAACCGACTAAGTCACCCAGGCTTCCCTACATATGAATTTATATAACAGTAATATAGACAATACTTCTCTCTGCTGTAAATATATAGGGAATTTTAAAAATGAAAGTTTAAATAGAAGGAAAAAGTAACAAAGGGCTGAAAAAAAGACAATTAAGCAGAGGGGATGACAAAGTGGCATGAAATCGGACATCTCATGAAAGCAGTATGAAGTACGTGTTGCTTCTCAGTGCCCAAAGGAGGAGCTTAAGGCTCAGAGCAGTGAACCTGTCCAGGGTCACAGAGCTCCAGACGATGCGCCTGGGACCCGACCCCAAGGACAGCTGATTTGAGAGCCCACACTCTCACTCTTTTGACACTGCACTATCACACAAGTGTAAATGGAAGACAGGGTCACGATGGTCAGGGAGACAACCCACACGTGATGTAATCATGTCGACCCTGCTCTGCTGTGCCGTTGGTAATGCTTCTACCCTGCCTTCATATTTTTACTCCTTGCCTCCGTGCTCCTTATCCCACTCTGCACTTGGGATGACTCTAGTTCCCTCCCCTTTCTCAGTGTTCCAGTAGCACAAACACTGTGTCAAACGTAAGGTATGAACGGGAACTTAACACCTGAATTTGACTTAAATGATGCATAGATGTAATTCTTAACTATTTTTTTTTTTACGTTAATGATTTAAAAACTTTAAGCTCCCTCAGTGAATCTCCAGAACGTGTCCTAAAAACGCCACCGGTATTGATTTGACAAGACTCTACAGTAAGGCTTGCTGTGCGCGAGCAGAGGCGACCCCATTGTTTGGTTCCTGGCAACAGCTATTTATACTTCATTGTGTGCCATCTCTTTGGATCTGGATGTTTTTTCTACCCAAACCCAAAAGTAGTTCAACTCTAAAAAGTCCAACTATTGTTTCTTCTTCTTATCTTTCAAATCTGTAACAATCTCTATCATCACTTTCTCATATTCTAAATGTCTGAGCAAAAAAAGGAGCAATATCTTTCTGGAAGAAGCTCGACCTGCTACTTAGGCAGGTAAGTCTGCATTTATTCTCTGCGTCTCTAAGATGAGCAAGGGCGAGTGGAGAGGTGAGGGGCGGCGGATGGCAGGAGCTGAAAGCAGATCAGATGAAAAGACGTTACTGTGGGTTTTTGTTTTTTTTTGTTTTTTTCCTCCCAAAGAACCCTAGAAAATCAAATTCCAAAGTAAACAAGCATTGAGAGGGGTGACCTTCATTATCTCAAATTCAGGAAAAACTTAATCTCCATAGATCCTGAATTTCTGAAACCACGGCCCTCGATCTCCAGCTGCTACAGTAAAGCACGACTTGCACTGGTCTGGCCACTCTTCAGTATATGCCAGGACAGGGGACAGCAAAGCTCATACCTTTGGCCATTTTCTCAAATGCAGTGCCCACCGACAGTAATGGACAGTATTCTTAAGCTTATTTTTTTTTGCCTTGTTAAAGGACCATAAAACCATGCAATGTGTTTTTAAAAACAAAACGATGCAATATGCATTACAACCAATTATACCAACCATTTAAAGATACAATTAGGAAAGCACTAGCTACCTTCCTGGTTGTAAAAAATAAAACCCATAAACATGTCAGTCGGAAAAAAATTAATTTTCCTGGAATTATATGTTTGTAAACTTAAAGCAAACAGTGCTCTGAATGATATTGAAAAGGAAGTGGCCTCTCCTAAAGGGGTGGGAGGGGTAGGGGCAAAAAAAAATGGGAAAGAATGACAGAATATACAAAATGAACCTGGAAAGATTACTCTGAAATGAGGACTGTGGCCTCTTAAGTCCCCTTCCTATATTAATTATTGCAAAATCCCTAGAGTTCTATCAGTTAATGAACCGCTAGAAAGAACCACCGAGAACAGCATTAAGCTTTCATTTCAAAAAACTTAGAACGTGTGAGGTACACGAGTGAACAGAGAGAGCAGACACACCGGCATGGTAAGCAGACAGACACACTCAGTCTGGTTGACAGGAACACAGATTTGGCAGTTTTGCCCCTGTCTACAGACAGACTGACCTTCCTTGAGACTTTTCTGGTTGCTCCCCTCAAGGCATTCCTTTTCTTTTAATGGTTCGAAATCCCCAGCTGTTAAAATCTCTGGGAAGCCCTGTTGCTGCTTCTTGGAGCTATCGATCATGGTGAAAGGCTTCTGGAGACAGGCAGCATCAAGCAGGAGCAAAGCGCAATTTGCCGAGCAGCAGAGACCAGAGCTCAGCACACTCTGGTCCCCGGTGCCTGGATCCTGGGTCCTGGATCCTGGGTTTCTCCTCACAATACCCCAATCACTGGGCAATTAGGTCTTTAAGCAGCTGAAGGCAGCCATTCCCCTTTAGCTCCCAGTCTGACCTGCAAATACACTCGTGCTGCTGGAAGCCCTAAACTCTCTCCCACATTGGGAGGCAGAGCCCCGGAGGCACGATGCTGAAATCCCACCCCTTTTCCCAGCCAGCCCCCTTCCCCTTGCCATTCCAGCTTCCCCCGCACGCTGGGTACTTCCATCTGCAGTTTGATGGTCCGAATCATCTGACAAACACTGAGTCAAGCAGTTAAAAATAAATCCTGTAGTTGTTAAAAGAGAAGACTTTGCTGATACCTAAGAAGACAAATTGCTGCCTGTGGTCTCTCTCCGGCTCTCTATAAACACACCCGCAGGCTGTGGAAATACTTTCTATCAGCCAGACGAGCACATTCATTACTCATTAAGTTCCCCAGCTAAACAAACGGCAGTCTAGGGCATCCGAAGGAAGCGGGTCTTCTCTCAGCAGAGGTACTACACTGAATAAACACGCTACCAGCACGGCTGCCTAACGACAGAGGCACTGAACTAGCAAAGTTCTTTGCGGAGTGCTTTTCACGGCGTCCAGCTCTTCCTGGCAGAGCCAGCACTCTTTGTAACAGGGAACCGTGCTGCGGTTGCAGCCTTCTGCCGTCACCAGTTCAGACCTGAGCAGCAGTTTCCCTTTGTGCCACTAGTCGGCTGACAGAGTTAACATCGCCATGATTGTTCTAAGGAAAAATCTCCTCCCATGTGTTAAAAGCAGAGACAGCAAGAGAGCTTCAATTTCATAGCCGATTCAACTGGCGAACGGCCCAAGTTTAATCTCACGGGAGCTATCAGCAACGGGCACCTCTCCTGCAAGCCGGACAGACTGCTGTCCACCGAACATGAGGGATGGTGCGGGGAGAACTCTCTACGTAGGGCAATGCCAGGCAAATGTGGAGACAGGCCTTTTTCAGACATACCAAATATATATCTACCCATAGCTACAGCCCAAAAGAAGCTGTTTTTTTTTTTTTTTAAAAATGGTTCAAAGTATGCTCCTTTGCAAAGGTTTCCCAGAAAAGCCACGAGAGGTTGTAAGAGCAGTAGATGGAATCCTCTTCCATGAGGGATACGTTTTGTTCACTTTTCTTTTTAAATAACCAACATCTAGCAGAGTGCCTGGCATATTAGTTTTCAATAAATATTTGTTGCACGATTGAGTAGATGAATTAAAGCAGGAGAAGCCGCAATAGGAAAACCTGTTTCCATAATACTCAAAATTCTAAAGAAGTCCTCAATCAATGTCCAACAGTCAGTAATTTTAGATGAAATGTTCTCTAAAGGAAGCATGTTTTCTCTTCAAAAGAGAATATCTGCATACATTTTGGATGTGCATCTGATATGATCCTTCTGTGGGACAAAGAAAGGCTGACGTTTTCAAGGCCAGAAAAGCCAGCATTCTTGTCACCACTGAAACACAGATGGGGACTGGATGAGGATTCTGTCCTTTGTCCCTGGTTCTGGGGCTGGTGTGCACTCAACCCGGACTGTTCTAGAAAGATAGCTATCTACTCTTCTCCAGCGTCTCTTGAGAATGGGATTACACAACACACGACATGGGTCTTGTCAACTGAAATTCCTTCTGAAGCAACGTAAGCCCAGTGTTGGGAGTCCACACCCCCGCAGGAGCACCAGCGCTGAGCTTATCATACTTCTCGAAAATGCGCTCAAATGCTCTGCTACTATTTCTGATCCTGAGGCCTCTGTTCTTCTACATGGACTGTTCCTGCATCTTCAAAAGAGTAAGAAAAGTAACCATGGTTTTCTGAGGACATTCTTTAGGTCAGCCACCTTTTAGCAGTTTGGCGAAGTTTATCACATTTAATCCCCAAGAGCCCCTTCCGACCGCGATGATTACTGGTACATTGTAGCCATTTTACAGACCAGGACTGAGTCACAAAGCTTCTACGTGGCAGGCCCGCAGTTTAACCAGTCTGAGTTCTCCAAAGCCCAAGTCTTTCTCCTACTGCGCTGCAACGCTTGCTGGCCTCTAGAATACGCTCCGTCTCCAGGCTTTAGTTTGATCCTGGGACAGGTTTTAACAGCAGAGGCCATAACTTTTATGGCCTCCTACTAATTCTACTGCTGGTGAGGGAGAAGGAGAGCCAACATAACCAGAGTAAAATGCTTTCATGAAAGCATTTCCACTTTTCCTGAAATACAAGCAGCAGCGGCCAACTTTATCTAGCGCTTGCAGGGTGCCCCAGTCTAAGTGCTTTTCCTAAGTCACCTCATGTGTCCTGCTGCCAGGCCTGGGGGCTCAACATCACCACAACTCACAGATGACAAAACCGAGGCCTAGAAAAATCGACTATTATTGTCAGAGGTCGCCCATCTTATACGTGGTGGCCAGGATTCCCAACAGGTGGCTTGGCTCCAGAGCCTACATTCTTAATTACTTTGCAAAAAGAACAACAAAAGCCACAAACCTCAACATTCTCCTTCTCAGCATGCTGCTTTTTACACCCCACTCAACTGTGTTTAGGCCACAAGTTTAGAAACCTGGGTCAATACAGAGCTATACCAGCCACTTCTATTTTTTTTTTTTTTTTTTACTGGCTGTGTGTGTCTGTTGAGTATGTTAAAAAATAAAACAGTTCTCTTTTAAGGATCCTCTGTAAGCTTATTATTTTTGCATCTGATAAACATAAAAAAATCTCAATAAGGAAACACACTGTCCTGCTGTGGGTTTATATCTGAAGTCTTGTCTCTGAAGTTTTGAGAGAAAATGATAATTACTTTAGTGGTGAATATGCCTGAAAGAACATTTATTTTACTATTTTTAAAAATGTGAAATAATTTCAAATTCGCAGAGCATTTTTATCCTGGACCATCTGTGAGAAGGCTCTGACATGACACCTCTTTACCTTAAGCCTCTGGTGTGTGATTCCTATAAACAAGGACATTTTCCTATAAAACTCCAATATAACCATCAATATAGGAAATTAACACCAATTTATCACCATCTAAACCATGGACTCCACTCAAGTTCCACTAATTGTGCCAACAACATCCTTTAAGGCCAAAGGCTCAAACCAGGATCACGTATGGCCCTGCGTTACTTCAACGCTCCCCAGTATTCCTTCATTTTTAAATAGAGCCTTAGTCTCTCTTGACTCTTCTTCCTTTAAATTGTGAAGATTACAGACCAGTTATTTCATAGAATTGCCCTCAATTTGAGCTTTCTGGTGTGTCTTCATGATCAGGCTCAGGTTACGGCAGGAGCATTTTGGGCGGGAATACCATTGGGGGGGGGGCGCAAATCCCATCTGTCTTATAACCGGTAATATTTATTTTGATGAACCGATTAAGATGGTATTGCCCAAGTTTCTTCATTGGAAAGTTAGCTTTTCTCTTTGTAAAGAATTATTTTGTGGGGCTGATTTACTACTAGGATGGTCACCAAATGGTGACTTTGAAAATTCTATCATTCCTTCTACGTTTATTAGTGGCACATCCTACTGTAAGAAGAAGAATCCCCTTTATGTGGTTTATGGTATCTATTTCTATCACCATGGACTCACGGATTCCTATTTTAGTCAGTGGGTGATAGCATGTTCCTACCATTTAGTTTGATGCTCAAATCATTCCAGATTTGGGTAGTGGGAGTCCTTTCAAGCTGGCTTCAGTTTCTTATTATCGTGACCCATTCTCTGAGCACTTGATTATTTTCTGGTACAAGGTATTCCAGGCTCATCTTTTGCTTTTCCTGCTCTGCTGAGAAAGCAAGGACTCAATAGCAGGTGTCCTCATTGCTATTAGGGTGTCAGTGTTCCCAGGCCTCCTCTGTAGAGAATCGGGGAATATGTCTGTGAGTTTATGTGTGTGAACATACATGCACACACATATTTATGTCTCTCCGTATTAACAGATGTAAATGCAGATCTATAATTAAGTACGCACATCTCTATTTATTTATATATATGTTGAAAACCACAAGTTCACCCTGATGTCTCCAATTTCAATCCAATGTCAAAGGTTCTTTCTCAGCTTCTATGTATTCTCCCATAGCGAGAATCTTGTCTCCCACGGTCTCTCACCCCACTCGTGGATGCCCTGTTCGTCCCACTACTGTCACTGCTGTACCAAACCCTACACAGATGTCTCCTCACCCCAAGTGGGCTCTGAAGCCCTCCCCTGGATTGCTGCCCCCACTCCCACAGGGCAGCTGCCTTGCTCAGCCCCACGTAACGTCTTCTGGATTGAATTAGGGATGAAGGGAGGAAGAACATTTGCATTCTCTCTGCGTGAAAGCAGCCCCCAATTACCCCATGAACTGCCTGCAGCAGGTCTGTCCTTGTTCCGTACTATACGTGCTACATCATCTTCAGTGTCGTTTGGCTCTACTGTCACAAGGGATGTTTAACTTCAAAGAATAGGTGACTAAAGTCACTTTGGCTATGATAAATCTGCTTCCACAGTGTGTGTGTGTACACACACCCAAAGGAGCTGTTTTCATATGAAACAGAGTTCCATAAACCAAGTAAATTTTCCCAGTACTCCAAGCATAGATATTTAATAAGCGTGAGAAAAACTGTATGGCTTGGAGAGTAGGAATAATCCAGGAAAGGCTTCAGGGAATCGGAACAGAAACAAACACGGCTCAAGGGACCTACACAAAAACTTGGCAGCCTCAATATACACTCACAGAGCTGCTGATAAAAAAGATATGGTTGAGATGACGCCGCACTGCGGGAAGGACAGACCTGAGAATGTTACCAACTGCGCAACGTTTTACCAACGTAAAAGCATCCGAGGGGGATGGATAGGATAAATAGTAACAGTGCAGAAACAGATTGTTAAATATTGAGCTGTGCTTCTTCTCTAGCGTTCCTGACACTGGACCGACCAAGAGAAGATGCCTTTTCTTTTCATCTCCCGCATCTTGGTACCTTGAGCTGCGCCCTCCAGTAGCCCTCCTGTGGAGCACATGCGGACCCACTGTGGGGCTGCCTCCACGAGGCCTGAGTCACTGTTACAGAAGCCATGCAGAGGGCTGGACGCATTTAGGGAGAAAAATGGCAGTCCAGGTCACACCTCAAGTTTTCCCCAAAGGTACCATAGTTTTAGTAAAATACATATTTGATCCTTAATTTCCCCCCTTTTAAAATTATAAAACCACTATAAGAATATTCTATCTTTACACAACTACTAAATGGTTATGGTAAATCCCAATAATTTAATAATTATTAAGCCCAATTTAAGAATCCTGATAATTAAAACTTTTTTTTTAAAAAAAGGACAAATGTGATCTCTGAAATCAGACAGCATATCTTAAAAGTCCTTCATTTTTATTACTTTTTAAACACAGATATCAAATGCGTACTACTTCAGATACAGAGATGAACAAATCAGCCCTATGGAAACCACTGTTTAAGGAGGAGGGACGCATTTTCTGTTATTTCTAAGAGAATAAGATTTTGAAGGACCAACACTGATTCTAGCGATTAAGGGCTGTAGCGTAACTGAGTGCTGCAACAGGGCAGAAGAACCCAGCGACTTGGTTTGTAATGTGCGCTTATGACCATCTTTCTGCCAGCCCTGCTGTGTGCGCCCTACCCTCTCCGAGGACGGGAGCTGCGCCTTGGCCAGGCCGTCCAGGACTGGGAGGGGACCATCCATGGTGCGCTGATAAAGCCCTGCTTCGAAGGGAGCAAGGAGAGCTTCCTGGGGGATGGGGCACATGGCCAGGGAGGCAGAGGACACGTTTCACTCTCCTTCTAAGTCAGCCGGCACATTCCGACAGCACCCCTCAATCGCAGTGCTCCAACGGTATGCAAGTGACTGGGGCCATCTGTCTCCCCCCACCCTCGGCCACAGGATGGGTCATGAAGATGGGACACAACACACTTTGTCAGCATTAAAGGAGTCCTTCAAATCCTTTCTCTGTTTCTAAGCTTTCTAGTTCCCTGTGAACGCATGCAGATTCATAATAGAGAGCCGTCCATAGATTAGGTCTTTTCAGAGTCATCTTCCTTGGACTCCGAGTTCCAGAAGACAAGGGAGAAGGACAACAATAGGGAGGACTGAAAAGTGGGAGGGTCACATCCCAGCAAAGACAGGAAGACACGTTGCTAAGTTATGGTCAGTGTGATGGTGGGATAAGAAAACTGTCGTGGGGAGTGTTGCTCCACCTTTTTTGCATCATCGTTTCTTTTGCCCGACCCTTGCTTAGAGAATTTTTTCCTCATCACTTTCCACGAAAGTTTAACACCACAGATTGACTACATGTCCGTTTACGTGCTGTATGTATATCTGTGCCTTAAACATGAAAGGTGTGATTTTTTTGCCTCTCCCCCAAGAACCAATCTGTGCTCCTGTTGCAAATGCTTAATCTACAAGAGGGAAAGCCAATGTCTCCTGTTCTACTGAGGAGGAAACAGTAAGGTAATAGGAGTGAGAGTGAACTGTAGGCAGGAAACCCTCAATGAGAAAATAACAAATGTTCGCCATCTGGGATAATGATTTTTAGATCATAAGTGAATTTGACATATCTTTTGTGGACCCTGAGGATCTTCTGATCCTCAGCAGCTCTGAGGTATGGGAAACAAGTACTGACATTTGTTTTATTAAAAAAAAAAAAAGAAACTTCAGTTGAGATATGAAATAATATATTTTGAAGTCACCTTGGTGGTGAGCACATATCCTTAATCCTGGCTTTCTGACTCCAACATTCTTTTCACCAAAAGCACAAACCTGTACTTTTTTTTTTTCCTCCCTTCTTACTAAATTTACATATGATTTCAAAGGCATGTAATTAAGAAAAATAAGAAATTTAATTTCAGGGGATGATAACATCCCAGATGGCTTTATGAAGCATAGAGGCAGGATGGTTTTGCGGAAAGAGCACGACTTTAGAGGTAAACATGATTCGGTTGTGAGAGTCACGAGATCCTGGAAAACCAGCAACATCTCTGTGCCATGGCTGCCTCGTCTGCAGAAATGTGATGACGACACTGATATGACAATGGCTGTTTTCCGTGATTATGAAAATTAGGGAAAAATGCATATAGAATACCCAGCACAAGCATGACGTGCACTCCCCAAATGGCAAAGTCTGTTCGGACTCCTTTCTGGCACGATCTCCCTCGTGTGCTATCCTCCCTGGCTGCGTGTTTGCTAGGTTAGGGTTTCTCTGGCAAGACACGCACGCGGACATAAATGCAGAGCAGCACGCTAACCACACATGTGTTCTCCATTTCCTACCATCCCCCTCAGGCCGCCCGGGGTGCGGAGAAAGTTCATAGATTTTTGGTTTGGCACTTAATATCTTCTGGTGTCTTCCTAGTACTTTAGATTTCATTTATTAGATTCAATTTGAAATGTCTATACACGCAGAGAACCCTGCTGGTATGTTTTCACTTCACTGGAATAATGAAATAGAAAAAGTGCCCCCAGGTGACTGACCACAGCCACGCTGTCGGCCACAGGGTCTGAGAACTGAGTGGAACAAACGCTAGGAGATCATCTCAGGAATGCAAGGACGTACTCTTGGGTGGGTTCTTTATGGAAATGTACGCCAAGCCCGCAGCGGGGTGCACACAGAGCAGGCGGCGGGCGAAATGTGCCCACAGGGCCTGAGCGGCCCAGGCTCAGAGCCCCAGTCCAGCAGTGGGCAGCTCCGTCAGGGGTCCAGCAGCAGTCACAAGTGGCAGAAATGCATCGTGGCACAGCAAATGGACACTGATGAGAATTTCACAAGCTTTGCAGATTTTTAAAATAATCTGCAGAAGTGTTTCTGTTTCGTAGTAAAGTGCTCAGAAGCGTAAGTTTATACTTCATTTATGGTTGTGCGTGATTCAGCAACGTGGGACTAATAAAAATTAAGTCTTCTAGTAATTGTTTTAAACTTTCTTAAGTTTGTGAAACACTGCTTCGCCATACAACTCAAAGGGGGTGAGGGGACCCATTTGCTCTGCTGCTTGGCCTCCACAGTGTTATCCTGAGGAATTAAACATTTGCCTTTGTTTACCTCAGCTGACCGGGTAACCTATTTGGCCTTCTGGTGAGTCCTGACAAAGGTGGAGATAAAAGAGGCAAGACGACCACCCGAATCCAATATAAGATCATGTCATGCCTTCACACATGCTCCAAAATGTTTCCTTTGTTTCTTATTGGGGCTAAACTGTGCCACTATTTCAAATCATTTCCACCTTCCTCAAGACCACACTATATTACCCCCCTCATACCCTTCTCAGCAAGTAGCATGGGCCCCTAGACTTACTAATACTGAGGTCTTCGGACATAAGCTCTACACCACCTTCTCACTCTCATTCTATCTCCTGTCTTTGGTGAAGAAGTCATCTTTCTTCTTGCCAAGGGGAATTGAATCCAGACGCTTTGCTTAGAGCTGTAGTTCCTTCTCACCTACTTACAAAACTGATCAATAAATTATACTTCTCCATGAGGATCTTTTGCACTTACTAAGATATTTGCATTTCCTCTTGTACTCCTCCTAAGATTCTGACTGTTTCTAAATGTTCTCCCTTATTAATCTCATCCTTTGTGGTGGTACCAACCATAAACTCCAAACGCCCACCAACGCACACATAAACACAAACCCTGCCTCCGGATCATCATGCACTTGCCTTCTAAATGGCACTTTCTAAGTGAGTTTTCCTTCTCCAGTTAAGATATCCTTGATTTTAAGATTATGTGCTCTACTCAGGACTAACTCATCTATGATTTTAATAAGATAGTCTTTGCTTGACTTTAATGGAAAAACAAAGATTAAAAAAAAAAAACCACAACAAAAACAAATGGCAAGTGATGAGCTAGCCTAGACCTCAGCTTGGTCCAGCTCCAGACAACACACCTAAAAGCCAATCCACGCTGTCGTACTCATCTTTGCAGCCTCAATGCCCAGGACACTATGACTGCTGAACTAATGCTGCCTGAATAAATAAATCAGTGTCACTGGACCAACCAAAATCCACCCGGGCTTCTCCTCTACCTGCCCAACTCTGCTAATATTTCTTCGCGTGGCATTAAAGCCATCAGTGTTCCGTCCCCTGATTTCCTGAGCAGCAACTAACTCTGACACAGTCCTTACACTTCAGCTAAACCAAATTCCTTAATATCCCCTAAAATCCTCTGAGTTTTCCTTGTCTTTATTCAAGTTTTTTCTTCTGCCTGAAATTCTCCATCTCTGATGGAAACTAAACTCAGGCAATCTTCAGGAACTTTGTGCAGTGTCTCAATCACTTTCAGAAGCTTTCCAGGATGTGGCTCAACACCCCCAAAGAGTCAGGTCTCTCTCCTCTGCTCACTCTGAATGCTCATGATACCCGTCATGGGAGACTGAGCCTTCTGGAATGATAATGAGATGCTGCCAATTCTGGTCGCTAACAGTGAGAGGTCACTGACTGTGTACTGAGCACAAACGTCATGCGTGGCACTGAGTGCTTTACAGATGTTCACTCAGATCACTCTTCTCGAGAACTCTATCCACCACTGTCTCCAGTTCACAGGGAGGCGCCAGGAGGTGAAGTAACCTGTCCGGCTACACGGCTTTTAAGGAGGAGAAGAGAGATTTTTAACTTAGGCAGCAGGCTTCAGGCGACGAGCTTTTCTCTTAATTCTCTCACAGATATTAAGCCCTAAAGCCCAAAGGTGTTCACTGTATTAACTTCTCTTCTATGTATGGAAAATGGCATTAGCTATGTCATCCTTGGAATAATTGACAAAACAGTCACTCTAATCATATTGGTAGGAATTCATTTTCTCACAGAACCTGGTTGAGAAAGACTGGACGTTTTTAATTACTGATACGTGGCACGTTTCTGATATCCCATCCCCATATTAGCAGATTTTACAAGTCCTCAAAAGCTGGAACTTGATCTCATTCATCTTTTTATTTCCTATGAGATGTGTTCTGCTGTTTTACTCATGTTCACATGGTCAAGTCTCTCCTTAACAGACTAAATTCTTAGATTCAGCAGTCCAGGCTGGATGATAAGCATCTTCCTTAAAAGAAACTAAAACTACCTGCTTCATTTCTTTGGTTGTTTCTGACAGACATTTAAAAATCACTATTACGAAGGTATAAAGACAGTAAGATACATCAATTTAAAGTGTATTTTTTGTGGCAAGTTTTGATGGAGATTTAGGGCTGTGAAGTTATAGTCACATGTGAGATAGGGAGCATTTTCAACATTCCTGCAAGTTTCTTCCTGCCCCTTTGCAGCACATCCTATGGCCACAGCCAGCCCCAGGTAATCACTGATCGGCTTCCTATCACTAGACACTAGTTTGCCTGACCTAAAATTTCAGGTAAATGGAATCATACAATATGTAGTCTTTTGTGTTTGAATTCTTGCACTAAGATGTGACTCAGTTTCATCCACGTTGTTGCATGTAACAGCAACTGGCACCTTTCTATTACTAACTAGTAATCTAGTGTATGAACAGATCACATTTTGTTTAAACATTCATCTGTTGATGGACATATGGTTTCCAGTTTTGAGCTACTATGAATAAATTTGTTATGAACATTTATATACAAATCTTTGGGTAGATATTTGTATTCCCCCTCCCTTTTTAAAGATTTTATTTATTTGAGAGAGAGAAAGAGCACAAGAGAGTGAGCAAGCATGAGCTGGGGGGAAGGGCAGAGGGAGAGGGAGAGGCAGGCTCCCCAAGGAGCAGCCTGACGCGGGGCTTGACCTTAGGATCTGGGGATCATGACCTGAGCCTAAGTCAGATGCCTAACCGACTTAGCCACCCAGGCGCCCGGAATTCCTTTTTTTTTGTGTGTGTGTAAAGGCTTCGTTGGATAGTAGGCGGATTCTTAGCTTTTGAAGGAACTTTACTGGCAGCTTTATTTTTATTTTTTATTAAAAAATTTTTTTAAAGATTTGAGAGATAGAGAGAGAGAGAGAGAGCGCGCACACACATGGAGCAGGAGGGGCAAAGGGAGAGGAAGACAGAATCCAAAGCAGACTCCATGCTCAGCATGGAGCCCAACGTGGGGCTCGATCTCATGATCCAGAGATCACAACCTGAGCCGAAACCAAGAGTCATATGGTTAACTGAGCCACCCAAGCACCCCTGCAGCTTTATTTTTAAAGGCTCCAAACTGCAAGGTGATGAAAATGTTATCTTGATTGTGGTGAATTCAAAATTACTTAAGGGGAATACTTAAAATATGTGCAGCTTATTGTACATCAATTACATTCTGATAAATCAAAAAATAAACCCCACAATGGTACTTATGGGAACAGAGAAATTCCTTTATGTTAGTATGATAGTTTTGAAACAGTCTCTATTTACAAAACTTGAATGCAACAGACTATTTACATGGGTGTTTGAAACTCTAAAAACAACTGAGCAACAGAACTGCTCTACAGAATCTTAAAAACAACAACAACAACAAAACCCCACTTACACCAACGAGACTTTCATCCATTAAAACAAATAAAATGAATCCCACGTGTGATAACTGAGTGACTTCTCAGATGCGTGCCAGAGGTGTGACCTGGTGTGTTGTGACCAACGGGCACGTGTGAGTTTGGTGAACTGGTATGCGTTACAGACCAGGATGGTGGAGGGGCAGTGATCCGGAATACAGAAAACACAGAACTCCAGTTAGAAACACCGCATGTGACAAAGGGGACACCTCTTACTGCGAAGCATCGTAATGAGTAACGAGTCTGCAACAGCTATGACTATGCACGAAACAACATAACTACTGTTACGGACTGAAGAGCACAGGAGGAGCAAGGGGACACCAACAGAAACACACAAAGAAGAGGAGACTTGAACGTGCCTCTCTCAGTACAAGACAGATGTAGACAAAACATAAGAAAGGAATATACAGCATAACCAATAAGGAGATCTTACTGCTATGCAGTGAACTTGCACCTTGATGACAGAGGAGATAGCTTCTCAACTACACATGGAATATTTTTTAAAAATCACATATTAGGGCATAAAGAAAACTTCAGCAATTTCCATAAAAGAAAAAAATATACACAACACTACGATCTCAATGAAGTAGTACCAGAAATTATTAATAAAATAAAAAACCCTAAAAAGGCCTAATCTACCTGGAAATTAGTAAAATTTCCTAATAAGCAGTAGAGATGAGGAAAAACACCAACTGAAATGAAGGGATTTCTCACCAGAATCTATGGCTTTTGTTCAAAGCAGTGATCAGAGAAACATTTAAAAATATCAGGAAAAATAAGTGAATGAAAATAAACGATGGGCTTCAGACAAAATAAGATTTAAAAACAAAGAACAGAGGCTTACCATGACCCGCGGATGATATCATAAGGTCTATCTCGTGAGAGACTGGCGTTCCAGAGGGAAGGCAGAGAGAGAATGAGGCAGAGAATGTACTTGCAAAGACAATGCCTGAAAATCCCCCAAATTTGATGAAATACATAAATTTACAGATACAAGAGACCTGGCAAACTGCCAGTAGCATACATGCAAACACACAGAGCCACTGCTCTCCTCCAGACACACAGACTATAAGCAATTAGAGAACTAAGGAGAAGAAACCCCATCAATAAGAGCAACAAAGAAGACAAATGCTCATGAGTAAACTAAAGAAATGTGTAAAACTCCTGGAAAACCCCAAAGTCAGCTTGAACAAGTAGACAGTCTTCGTTCCTGGATAGGATTATACCACATCATAAAAATCTCATTTTTCTGTAAATTAATCTATACCTTTAACACAATGTCAATAAAAAACACCAACGAGCTTTTTAATGGGGCTAGACAAGCTGATATGACAAGCTCATTCGGAAAAAAATGAAAATACCCAAGGCACATTGAGAAAACCCATTGAAAAAAAAAAAGCACCAAGTAGGGGAGAGAGAAAAAACCTTATTAGATTAAGATAAACTCAAAGTAGATCGGGGATAAAAGCTAAAAAAAAAAAAAAAAAAAAAAAAAAAAAATCAAACCGTCTGAGTACTCTAAGTAAATATTGATGGGACCTTTCTATAACTGGGATATAGGGAAAAGCTTTCTAATTGTGACCCACAAATCCAAAAGCAATAAAAGGAAAGACTGATAAATCTTGGCCACATTAGAGCAAAACAAAACAAACACACTGAAGAGGAAGGGCTGATCTCTCCAACATAAAAATTAATTCTTTAAAAATCAGACTGAGAAAAGAGTAGGTAATTCACACTCTCCTCCAAAAATGTTTCTGAAATAGGCCTTACACATATCAGAAAACGTTCAACCTTACTCATAGCTAGAGAAAGGCAATTAAAATTACACCAACATACCTGATGGCAAAAATACGTAACGTGTTCTGTTGGTGAGGTTGGGGGGGAAATAAACATTCACATACACTGCTGATCGGAATGCAAACTGGTACAGTCTTTTAGGAAAGGAATCTGGCGACACGTAACAAACCTACAAATGCATCCACCTT
Source organism: Ursus americanus (assembly GCF_024610735.1). Taxonomy (NCBI): domain Eukaryota; kingdom Metazoa; phylum Chordata; class Mammalia; order Carnivora; family Ursidae; genus Ursus; species Ursus americanus. The sequence goes on from NC_142128.1 coordinate 29,271,524, forward strand.
TTGACGCAGCAATCTTCTATCTAGGAATGTACCTGAGAGATAAACCTCCAACATTATAAAATGGTATATGCTGAAGCAATTTACTACAGCACCATTGTAACTGCAAGATACTCAAAACAACTTAAACGCCCACGAACAAGACTGGTTGACTAAACCATGGGGCATCCACCCCATAAAATACTACAATAGCTGTGAAAAGGAATAAGGACCATCTCGTATAAACTGGGATGAAGCAGTCTTCAGAAAATATTAAGTGAAAAGAGCAAACTCTAAAACTGTATCAATGTCACCTCTTGTGTAAGAAAGAAGGGAAAACAAGAAAATATATTTCGAGTTGCTTATCTGAGGGGAAAAAGAATAAAAGACGGAGAAACCAGCAACCAAGGAGACTGATTACCTTCAGTGGTGGGGAAACAGGGTGGAATGGATCAGGGCGGGGATGGAACAGGAGAGTGAGGTCAGTAGCGACACTTAACTGAGGACATCTTTTTTTAAAAATATAATTTTGACTTTTAGAACCTTGTTAACAGATCACATTCTCAAAAATAAATTAACAAAATCAGCAAAGTTGGAAGAACACCTAAATTTGAATACAAACACAATAAATGAACCCAACTGTATTTCAAATAAATAACATGGACACACTGAAGAGGAGACAGAACCAATCTTAGCAATTTCTGAATACGTTATTTTGACTGTATACCTTTGGGCTAAAGACAAAAAGAATTCAACTCCCATTAGCAAATATTTTTAAAATAGGTTTACTGAGATGTAATTTACAGACCATAGAGTTTTCCCGTTTCAAGTATAGCAGATTTACTTCTCATAGTGGCGTGGGTTAGCAATTTTAAAACTATGTATACTCTAGAATTAAATACTATGTGTATTCTAGAAAATACACTGTGGACGGGAGCAGGATGGGAGCAGTTTTCTCCCTGTCAGTTAAGGGGGTTACAAATACGGAAAGGAGAGGCTGCAGGGAAGCCTGTGGTGCTGGATAAAACTGGAGATGTCAGTAAAGATGCCTGATTTTTAATATATGCAGTGATGCAGGTAGACAAGAACAGATACAGCTGTATGTGTCTGTGTGTGAACAAAAACATGCATTTCCTATTTCTGTCAACTGAGAAGATCTAGAAGCAATGACCAAACAGTAGCAGTGAACACACCCAGCTCCCAGGTCTTGGGTTTATAATATACTCCACTAAAACCAACCAGACTTCCTAAGAGAAAGGGCTGTTTGCAGGGCTAGGGCAGGAAAAGTAAAAGTTGAACCTGGAACATATGTCAGAAAGCAAGTAAGGGGGCGCCTCGGTGGCTCAGTCCTTAAGCATCTGCCTTTGGCTCAGGGTGTGATCCCAGAGCCCTGGGATCGAGCCCCACATCAGGATCCTCTGCTGGGAGCCTGCTTCTTTCTCTCCCACTCCCCCTGTTTGTGTTCCCTCTCTCGCTGGCTGTCTCTCTCTTCTGTCAAATAAATAAATTAAGAAAAAAAAAAAAAGCAAGTAAGTAGTCAAACACTGATGGGCATCTGCCAAAAGGACACAGAAGGCAGCCTGACAGAGCCCCCAACTGGCCAAATCTAAGAAAGTCTGAGCATCAAAATAAATAATAATAGTAACAGAATCACTATTAACAAATAGTATTATTTACTAATAAATAGAGTAAGACTCCATGATTCCATGCTGATATAAATTCATAAATACAGGGGGTAGAAAGGAAAGTTTGTCTTTAAAGTAGAATGTCATCTAATCAATGTAAGGAATGATGGAATTAGAAATCCCCAGCATGGTAGTTCTAAGCAAGAATTACCAATAGATACTAAACTACAGGTACAAGTTGGTTTGAAAGGATGGCAGAATATTTCCTCACAATATACTTACTATTTACAAAATTAGAAACGGAGAAATAGTAACTTCACAGCAGAGGAACCCAGAAGATACTACTTTAACCATATGCTGAAGTTAACATCATCAGCAAAGGGTCAAACTGACATCGTCTGCTACCGAGAAGACACAACATCTTTTCTGTGGTCTTCCTGATGAAGGGGCAGAGTCTAATCTCATCAGGAAGAACCAAGAGATGAACCCAAATTGATTGTCATTCCACAAAATAACTGATCTATACTCTTGAAAATAATCCATACTGTTCCAAAATGTCATAAAAGACAAAAGAAGAAAAAAAAAGAAAAAGCAAAGAATAAGCCTACAGAACTGTTCCATTTAAATGAAGACTGAGCAACCTGACAATTAAATAAATCCTGTGATCCTGACTGGACCATGAAACAGGGGAAAGACATTTTTATTTCTTTTCCTATAAAGGATATTATTGGGACAACTGACATAATTTGAATAAGGTCTGGGGTTAGTAAACAGTGCTGTATCAATGTTAATTACAGATTTAAATAAGTATACCATGGTTATATAAGACAGTATCTTTATTTTTAGGAAGCATACACCAAGTGTTTGGAGGTAAAAAGGCAGTATGTCCACAACTCACTCTCAAATAGCTCTGGGAAAAACCATTATGTATGGATATGGAAAGAGCAGGATAAAGCAAGTGTGATTAAGACATTATCATTTGGGGAATCTGGATAGGGGATATTCGGGAATTCTTTGCACTATTTTTGCAACTTTCCTGTAAGTCAGAAATTATTTCAAAATAAACTTTTAGAAAACGAGTCAAACTGTACGTGTTAGATCTGTGCATTTCAGTGTATGTAAAATATAACTCAAGCTTGAAAAATTTTAATGACAAAGATTTTTCAAGTAGGAGAATGTTGTGAGCACGCCAAACGCTGCCAATAAATTCATCAACTGGCATATTTTAGAAAGCCACTGAAACTATGTTAAAGAATCCAGAAAGAGGTCAGAACTGTTTGACCCTGTAATCTGATATCTAGGACTTTATTTTTAAAAAAATATTCTGAAATATACATATAAATAAAACAATTTATGTGCAGTGCTCTCCATCCCAGCATTAACCACAGCAGCAAAGACATGATCCAACTGTTAATCCACAGGGAGTCAATAAATTATGACAAGTATATAATGATATCTTGCACAGCCACTGAAATAATGGCTTCAAAACTGGAAATAATTACTGGGTGCTTACAATAAGCCAAAGAAGTAAAAGTGATTTTTTTCAGGGTTACATTTAATAATATGGAAAATGTTCACTATAAGATGAAAGGAGAAAAGGAGGCCATTAAAAAAAAAGAGGAAACCATAAAAGTGTGGTCCCCATTTTGTCTTTCTAAAAATTATATGAATGGAGAAGAGATCAAGACAAAATACTGTGAATGACAGGACTTATAGTTTACTTAACATGCTCTGCTTTTTATCTTTTTGAATTTTAAAAATGGTCTAAAATGAGCACGTGTTATATTTATGATAAAAAAATCCTAAACCTTAATAAAATATTTTCTATAGTAAAATATCTTGAATGGGCACTCCAAAGCGTCTCGTCATAGTAACAGCCGATGTAATTCATTTAAACAAATTTTAAGTATTATAATTCTAGATAAACAAATACATATCTCCATAAAAAGAAGACAGCCATTGAGAAAGCACTTAACAATTTTAAGGCATTTCTATGAATTTCAAATTGAGAAGAAATGAGTAATTTATTTCATCAGAACTGTCAGCAAATCACGATATTCTGACATTTTGCAAAATAGGCATTTCCTTATCTCATGATTCTGATAATGTTCTAGGAAATGACTCTCACATATTACACACTATTGTCATTCTTTGTGTTATTTGGCAATGAACTTATGCCTGACATTTCTTTTAAAACATTAAGAGTGAAGCCATTTGAAAAGAATTAACAAAATTAAAAAAAAAACTTTTCTACATAATAAACATTACACCTAGTTTGAATGTCTGAGGGACAGTCAGATGACATAATATACTACCAACCTCAAAGCCACATTCTGGTAAAGCAGTCTAATAATGCTAATTAGAGAAAACCATTTTAATGGAGTCTATGGTATATGAGTAATTCCAGAATTTCAAACCATAAAATTAATTTACAACAAGAGGACTTTTGCCATCTCACAAACTGGAATTGTCTCATTTACCACGTACACACATTTCCGTGAACCACTCAAATAAGGGGACAGCATTTTAGCTATAATATACAAATGAGACTTAATTTCATTTTAACTCCCTTATTCCTACAAAATACAATCAATTTAATAACAATTACTATAGACATTTTACTGAGCACTAACTGTGTCTAAGACACTCTGCTAAAAATGTTGTTTTCATTTTATTTACTCAACTACCCTGACAGATATGAACAGTTAGCATGCTTTCATCCCACTTTACAGATGAAGAAACCAACACACGTGTAAGGTAACTAGCTAAGATCCTTTTTTTTTTTTTTTTAAGATTTTATTTATTTACTTGGCAGAGAGAGAGAGAGCACGAGCAGGGTGAGGGGCAGGAGAAGCAGACTACCCCCTAAGAAGGGAGGACACGGGGCTCAATCCCAGGACTCTGGGATCGTGACCTGAGCCAAAGGCAGACGCTTAACCGACTGAGTCACCCAGGCGCCCCACTGGCTGAGATTCTTAAACTCAGAACGCTCTGTCCAAAGAGCCCAAAGTCCGTTCCCTTAGCCAGGATACATCTTAAGACTACATGAGTTAACTAAATAAGAAATACTTGAAAATAAAACAAGACAAAATCAGAGAGGGAGGAGATAAACCGCAAGAGACTCTTAATCATAGGAAACAGACTGAGGGTCGCTGGAGGGGGCGGGTGGAGGGACAGAGTAACTGGGTGATAGACATTAAGGAGGGCACATGATGTAATGAGCACTGGGTATTATTTAAGACTGATGAATCAATGAACTCTACCTCTGAAACCAAGACATTATATGTTAATTAACAGAATTTAAATTAAAAGAAAAAAAAGAATATGTTCCCTAGCCCTTCTTCCATTTTGCATTTAATAAACTGACATGCTTGTTACACACACACACACACGAAATACTTGAACAGATGGAATTAAAATGTATTTTAACAGTTACAAAAGTAGTCGTGTATTATATACAAAGATTTTAGTCTATGGCAAAATAACTAACTAAAAACAATTTAAGTGTCCAAGCGTAGGATGTGGGTAGACTGTATCTGTTCTACTCACTTGAGCCAGTATGCAATAATTCAATTGTTGCTTACAAAGCAAAAAATAAAAAACTACAAAAAAGTATATTAAATTGAAAAAGATAAAACAACAAAACAACCCAGGAAACAAATTTACATAATCAATATTTTAAAACCAAAACAAACTACACAGAAAAAAGATCCAAGAGATACTACAGAATTTAACTGTGATTGTCTAAGGAGTGGGAATATGTATTAACTTTTCTGTCTCTCCTTTTCTTCTTTCTCCTCAATTTGCCGTAAGTATATGATACTGCCATTTTTAGAATACTCAAACTACTTTTAAAAGAGCTAGTAGGCTAAGTATCTAAGCCGTACAAAAAGAGCAAAGAAAATGCAAAACCAAGCATGAGAAGTGCAAACAATGGCTAACAATGAAAACACTTCTCATAAAAACTGATATTAGCTATTTATTTATGTATGATCACAATGGTTTCTTTTCCAGACTATTGTGTTTGTTGTAGCTTCAATTTTTTTCCCCAAATATTAATTTTGGAAACATGAAGATTTTTTTTAAGCCTCAGAGAACATTATTAACACCTTAATTTTTGAGGCATTAGGAAGTTTCAAAGAGGGGGGTGGGAACGTCTGGTGAGGAAGAAAGAAACAGGAAATAGGAAGTAGCAAGGCAAATGTACCTCAAGCGTTGTCAAGGAGAAACATCCCCTTAGTCATAACATTAGAGACTATACACAGAAAATAAATATGAATAAGGGAAATTCAAAAAGAAAATGAGAAGTGGGATATTAGATGTATTCAAACTGTATGAAGATTTTAGATATACACATTTTCGTAAACGATATTTAATAAGGAAGGACAGAAAGCCTTGGGAAATAACACGACAAAGTACACCTCCACTGTTTTTATGAATATTACATACAATTTCAAATGAACCAAGAAAAAAAGGCTGGGAAACCAAAATATTCTAGAAATAGTCTTAAAATAACAGGGCAAATTCTCGGGAACAGAGATCTGTAAAGCACGAAGCTGCATATTCCTAATTAAATGCAGCTTACAACAATATCAGCATCACCAACAATCATCAATGCCTTTCAAAATGACTTCAAAACACGCATAATAGCATGGAACTTCATGCGCGTCAGAGAGCCTAGCTGAACGGATGGGCCCTGTCGGGCCTAAGCAGGGTCTTTTAATTTCCAGAGTTTGGTCTCAGCGCTACAAAACGGGAGGAAAAAAGGAGTAGATTTCCTGAAGTATGTGTCAGCTCAGTGACAGTAATTTTCAGTCACAAATGGCAAGGCTGCTGGGAGGAGATGATCACTTACAGTATACTAGGTCATACTTACGCAATGAAGCAAGTTAAAATAAAGAAAACAGTATAATGTCAATAGTATGGAAGCCCTATTTTTATCAGATAAGAAATATTTTCAAAAACATGGGTTTTTCTTGGATTTCTTTATATTTGGTTGCTCTGTTTCTATAGCAAATACAACACTAATAAACATTCATCAGTGACCGAGGAATGAGCTAAGCCATTGGGTTGTTCCTTGAGAGAAGAGACTGTAGCTTTCGCCTGTGCAGCCGCAGCATTTGGCACAGAGTTCAACACTTAACAAAAGCACGCTGCATCAATAAACTATTATCACAGAACCAGTGAGGTCAAAATGCACCTACCCACAATGATGGCAAATAACCGTCACCTATTGTTGCTTTCTTTAAAATACACACGCGCTTACGCAAGACCATCACATAACACACAGGCACAAATAAACTCACTCTGGGGAGCTTCTGGCAGATCTAGTGAAAATAAGTCCTTATCTGAACTGATGCAGAATGAAATGTCTTTCAAAAAGGGGTTTTCACCTTATGCTTCACAGAAACATAAATTAGTATGGAACAATTAAGAAAAGGTTATTAAAAGTCTGCATGATCATCAGCAAAGTGGAGCAGAAAGTTCTGTTTAGGTCATGAAGCCAGAGTACATAAAATAAAATTTAAAAAATAATTTCATTCATAGTACTGTCAAAAGCAGATATATGTACAAGATTTTTTTTTTTTTTTTTTGTAGGACACAATCCCAGCACCCTAGGACCATGACCTGAGCTGAAGGCAGACGCCCAACCAACTGAGCCACACAGGCATCCCATATGTACAAGACTTCTACACTAAAAACTTAGAAAGCACTGTTGAGAGAAATTAAGGAAGACCTATATAAATGGAAAGATATTATATTGACAGACTGGAATGATGAAGATGTCAGTTCACCCCAAATTAATCTATAGATTCAACACAGTCCCAATCATATTCCTGCTAGGTTTTTGTTTCTGTTTTTAGCAAGCTGATTCTGAAACAGAACTGGAAATGCAAAGGACCTAGAATATCCAGAGCATTCTTACAAAAGGAAAACAAAGTTGAAAGACTTACCCCACCAGATTTCAAGACTGCCTATAAAACTATAGTAATCAAGATAGTATTGTACTGGCGTAAGAATTAAGAAACAGATCAATGGAACAGAAGAGAGAGGAAGACACAGAGGCACACTTAAATGGTCTTTGGATTTTAGACAAAGGTGCCAAAGCAATCCAATGGGGGAAAGGGGGACTTTTTAACAAATGGTGTTGAAACAACCAGAAATCCATATGGAAAAAGATGAGCTTCAACCCCTACCTCACACCAGACATCAAAGTTAATTTGAAGTATATCACAGACATACATTAAAATCAACAACCTAAAAGCCTTTAGAAGGCTTTTTATAAAGAAGAATACTTCCATGGGTTGGGGGTAAGCAAAGGTTTCTTAGGGGGATAAAAAGCAATAATCATAAAAAAATGATAAATTAGACTTCATCAAAAATGATAACTTTCGCTCATCAAAAGACATTTTAAGAAAATCAGTAAGGAAGGCACGGACTAGGAGAACGTTCACAAAACACATTTGACAAGTATCATGGGCACATAAAGAACTTCAATAATTTCATAATAAAAAGCTGGCTTATAATTAGGCAAAGGTGTCTTGGACAATACTATTTTAAGAAATTTTCAGCATCAGACCTGAGAGAGACTGATGTCATCTCAGAGTATAACTGGGCAGAAGGGCAGGCAATGGACTGGGGTGAAGAAACACACGAAGGAGAAGCACAGACGATGTGCTCTCAAAATAAGGTCGTTTTAAGTAAATACTGAACTCTAGTGATATACATGTTGACGTCTGCAGGGAAACATGCACAGATGCTTACAATTTATTTGAACTTTCAAAAACAAGCATGTCACCGGATTAATGGTAGAACTGAGGTGGGAGGAAGAACAGATCAGAAGTCATTTATTTCCCTGTGGTTTCTCACATAATCGTTATATTATTTATTGTTTTATTTTTATTTTTTAACTTTTAAATTTAACATACACACGAACAAGGCACACATCGTAAGTGGACAATTCGCTGAATGTTTACAAATGGAACACACTCACGCAACCAGCATCAGGAAATCAAACATTTCCCGTACCCGGAGGGCTCTCCCTGGGCGCTTCCCTTCCAGTCACTTCTCTCCTGACAGTGGTAAGTGCTGTCTTGATTTCTAACTCTACAGCATAGTTTTACCTGTTTTTGTACTTCATAAATGTAATCGAATCATACGTACTCTTTTGTGACTAGCTGTCTTTACTCAGTCACCCATATTCGCACACGTAGCTGTGCTGTACTGACTCCCACTGCTGTATGTCACTGGGTGATACATCACAGCTTACTGAGCCATTCTTCTGGAGACGGGAACTGGGCAGCCCTCAGTCTTTCCCGATAATAAACAGTGGATGAATGGAGAGAGAAGATGTGGTCCATATACACAAAAATGCCGTATACATGGCATATGACTCAGCCATCAGAAAGGATCAGTACCCACTATCTGCACTGACATGGATGTGAACTGGAGGGGATGATGCCAAGTGAAATAAGTCAAGCAGAGAAAGGCAGTATTATATGGTTTCACTCATACGTGGAACATAAGGAATAGTGCAGAGGACAATAGGGGAAGGGAGGGAAAACAGAATGGGAAGAAATCAGAGGGGGAGACAAACCATATGAGGCTCTTGACTCAGGGAAACTGAAGGTTGCGGAAAGGGAGGGGAGTGGGAGGGTGGGTTAACTGGGTGATGGGCATTAAGGAGGGCACGTGATGTGATGAACACCAGGTGTTATACTCAACTAATGAATCATTGAACATTATATCAAAAACTAATGATGTACTATAACTTGGCTAATTGAATTTAAATAAAATAAAATAAAACAAAATAAAATAAAATAAATACAAACAGAAAAACCCAAATAGTGTTATGAGCATTCCAGTAGATTGAACCATATGAAATTGCTCCCAATACCTACAAAAAATGGCAATTTCATATCACTCATATTAATACATTATCTTCTGATGAACATATATATATATATACATTTCTGCTGAATAAAATCTAGGAGTGGATTTCCTGATACTCAGAATTATGCAAAAGTTCTTGAAAATGTTTACACCAGTTTACATTTTCACCTGTTCCATACGCCATGCTCCTTGATATACCTGGTGTTTTTTCATTTTTGCTGCTCTAGTTGGTGCGTGGTAATACCTCACTGAGGTTCGCATTTGCGCTGCTCTGATGACTAATGAACACATATCCATATCCATATATGTGGGCACCATTTGGATTTCCTCTTTTGTGAAGTTCGTGTCAAGGCCTTTGTCTGATTCATTCTACTGGCTCTAGGAGTTCTTTATATATTCTGGAGAAGAATCTTTTGTTAAATATATGCATTAAGAATTAACTCTTCCCATTCTATGGGCTGCCTTTTCTCTCTCAATGATGTCTTTCGGTGCACAAGAGTTATTAATTTAAGTATAATGCATTCAATCAAGTTTTTCTTTTATGAGGCATGCTATCTGTGTCCTGTTTAAGAAATTTTTGTTCACTCCAAGGTTATGGAGATGTTTTCCCCTAAAAGCTTTGTTGTTTTACCCTTCATAGTCGGGACTTTTTGTGTGTATGTATGAATTTCAGGTAGATTTCTTTCCAGTGAATATTTAATCCAGAACCATTTATTAAAAAAGACCGTCCTTTCCCACTGCACATATGTGTTACCTTTGTAGAGAGTTAGCGATAAATACTCTCTCTGATTTCTCTTCTGTCCCACCGGTCAGGCTGTTTATCCGTCTAGACAACTACAGTGTTATAGCAGGGCTTGATATTTAGAAATGTAAATCCTCTGGTTTCATTCATCTTCTTTAAGACTGCATGGCTTTTTCGTCTGGAACTGATGATTTTTTTTCTTAAAAAAAAAAAAAAAGTTCCAGCTCCGTCTACTGAAAAGGCCTAGAAGCAATGACAGCCAAGTAATAATGAATGTGCTTAGTTCTCAGATCTCAGTTTCTAAAAACTATTCCTAAGTCAAAGTAACCAGGGATCCTTAGAGAAAGGGCTAATTCCAGGACTGGTGCCATGAATGTATAAGAAGATCCTGAAATATTCTGTGCCAGAAAGGAGGTAAGTGCTCACAATCTAAGGGGGATGGGTTAAGGGGACACAAAAGTCACCTTGAATAGGCTCTCACCAGCCAAATTTGGGACTTGTGTATCAGAAATGATGACGGTAATGGATAGTACCTTTCCAATGATAAAAAACAATCTAGGAGTCTGTAGTGATACTTCCCTTAGAAAAGAAGGTTCTTTTCAGAAGAATGCCAGCTACTAGAGCAAGAATGTCAGAATTAGAAAACCATCAATTTCGAGTACCTATCTGATAACTTATTTAAACAAAAATTGTCATTAAAACCATGGCCGACAGATGCTTGGGACACAGAACTACCCACACACTACTTTGTAATTAATTATATTACTGATTATTATTTACAAAGAGAAGAGGGGACACTTACATAGGAGAAACAGGAGGTGAACATCACCAATAACGGAACAAACGTCATGTACCTCCTGATGGGACTCACCCATGTCAACCTATGTAATATTCCCACCTAAATGTTCAACCTGAACTGATCACAGGGACCTAAACAGACAAATCCAAGTTGAGAATCATTCTGCAAAATAACTGGCCTGGCCATCTAAAAAAAAATGCCAAGTAGTATAAGATTAAAACAAAAAAAAGTGGTTGTGAATGCAAAATGGTACAGCCAACTTAGCAAAATAGTTTGGTGGTTTCTTATAAAAGTACACATACTCTTGCCATACGATCCAGCAATCGTGCTCCTTGGTATTTCCCAGAGGAATTGAAAACTTATGTCCACACAAAAACCTGCACGCAAATGTTTATAGCAGCTTTCTGCATAAATGCCCAAACTTGGAATCAACTGAGATTCATTCTGTAGGTCAACTACTGAGTGGATAAACTGTGGTAGAGCCAGACAATGGAATATTATGTAGCACTAAAAAGAAATGAACTCTCCAGCCATGAAAAGACATGGAGGAACCTTAAATACATATTATTAAGTAAAAGAAGCCTGAAAAGGCTACCTATTGAATGATTCCAATTACAGGGCATTTTGGAAAAGGCAAAACTATGAAGGTAATAAAAAGATGCGCGGTTGCTAGGCTGGGGGGGTGGGGCAGGGAGCAAAGAAATGAAGAGACAGACTGCAGAGGATATGTAGGGCTGTAAAGATATTCTGTATTATAATGGTGAATGCATGGCATTGCACATTTGGCCAAACCCACAGAATGTACACCACCCAGACTGAGGCCAGAGGTCAACTATGGACACTGGGTGATTATGATGTGTCCACGTGGGTTCATCCTTGGTAAAATATGTGCCATTCTGGTGAGTGATATGGACCATGGGGGAAGCTGTGCACGTGTGGGGGCAGGGCGCATATGAGAAATCCCTGTGCCTTCCTCTCAATTCTGTTGTAAATCTAAAACTGCTCTGAAAAAATAAAGTCTTAAAAAAAAGTAGAGAAACTGTTCTAGATTAGGGGAGATTAGGGGACAACTAAATGCAATAAATGATACATAATGAGATCCTGGTTGAAAAAAAACAATAAAGGACATTATTGGGAGAAGTGGGGAAATATGAATATGGGGCATATATTAAATACACACTGTATCAATGTTAAGTTTCTGTGGCTCATAACTACTATGGTAAATAGAATATATTGTTGAAGATGCATACTGACATGTTCAGGCATGCCTGCAACTTACTCATAAATTGCTCTTCAATAAAAAGTTAATAAGCTGCTCTAAGTGCAGGAGTTAAAAAGAACATGTAAAGAGATTATTATCCTACTATAGGAGATTAGAAAAATGCCACTTTGTATTTTTTTCCATAGAAAAGAAACAAATGATTTATAAAAGACGTTAAAGGAGATTTTTATTTTAGCCTTTAAATATCAAATACTTTATTATGAAATAAATTGCCATTAACAGGATGGTCTATTATTAGGCAATTTTACTCGCAAACCTGAAAATATATTTGTTTAAAAGGCTAAAAAGGATAAAATGACTATTTGGACATCTTCCATTAGACGAATTTTTTAAATGTCTTCGTTCATTTATCTCAGTGCTTTTGAAAGTACAAGGCTAGAATGAAGAGACCCACAGAACTGCCTGAGTTCTCTGTTCCAAAAGACCACAGTGCCTGGTTGTACGGTCACCCTCTTAGCACGGAAGCGCCTGAGAAGAGTGTAAGGTGAGGTACGACATGAGACGGGGATGCTGCCCACCCCCAGGGTCCCTTCATCTGCATGCACCAAGCGTGTGGGGTAAACTTACGCACAGGGGCAATTCTGGCAGACTGGGCAAGGTTGACGGTGACTGCAAGATGTGGTCATCTTCAACAGGCTTTTAAAGTAAAACTATTCTGCTCAAGCAAAATCTCAACATCCTTAATTTTAGCTCTATATGCAATTGTATTTATACCTTTTGTAACTATTTTCTGTATATAAAACTTAAAATAGTCTGTCTTAAAAATACCTCTATTTTAACTCTCTTCCTTCCAAATAAAATTTATCTTTCCTACTCTAATACTTTTATACCCTTATATAACCTTAGAAGCCTTATAACCCTTAGTACCCTTTATAACCTTAGAGGTGGTGTTAAAACCAACCATATCTTTAAAACTTCATTCTGTTCCTTTTTAGCTGATTGTCCCTGCATTATTTAATCTCTGCCCTTCAGTTTATAGTCCTATAAAATGAAAACACTTAAAACCCACCTCATAATGTAAAATGCTTTTACCTATTCTGGAAATAAACCCTCTCTCTACTGGCAGAAGTTAGTATCGTCATTGGCTATTTCCAGTTTGGGTTCCAGGCCTACTGCACAGGCAAGGGGGAAGAACGCAATAATATGCAGAAACACATGGAAAAACCCAACACTTATTTGTAGGTGGACTTTAAAAAATATCTGTTGGTTGGTTACTTCATAGAAGGAAGCGAGCAATAAAGTGTTTTAATTTTCGTGAGGAGACACAGAGTACTCAGAAGGTCAGAATACAAGTGTTTAGCTATATAATTTACATGATCATATTCCTAAAAAAATGTAAAGGCAGGGAAGAACAACTTATAAAAAGCATTTGGCTTAAAAATAAAAATTCTATTGGAAAAGATTCTACATTAGTATATTTAGACCACTTCACACGTTAATGAAATATGTTTTTCAAACATTTGGGCTAATCAAATGGAATGGCATATATGAAACTAGACTAAAAAACAAATATATTCTCAAGTGCACAGTCTGAGTATATATCGATGATTTTCAAAAACACAATTAATCTTTTTACTTTTCACGTACTCAGTAGTGTCTTGTTTATTTGGTTTCCATCTGTTATTGTCAACATATCACCTGGACGGAACAAGACTGAGAACCAACCTGACAGCCATCTGACGGACCTGAACACCTGCTCCAGGCTCTGTCCTTCTGGGTCTCTGGGGCCAGTTTTGACACCTAAGCCTCATTCACCCTGCCCGCTATTATTGACTCCCATCTGTTCTTTGTCTCCTAACCCGCTCCAGCTTCTCGGCAAGAGTGAGACAGCCACACAAGGGCACAGGTGGGCAGCCAGAGAGGCCATGTGAACCAAGGTAAGAGCTGTCAACCACTGGGCCCAAGGGTAATGCAGAAGTAGAGACCATGGGACCCAGATTACAGAGACTTTGACCGAACTGTGTTTCTGTGATTCCCAGGTGACCTCAGTAATATTCTACTTCACTTCTGTTACACCATGCAGAACTCTTTCTCACTATAAATTCTCCTGTAAAGCTCTGTCAACAAAGGATGAGAATCTGTTACACACTGTGAATATTCAACCTGACATGTAGTGGTCTCTGAGCAGAATCTAAGAATTCTAAGTAGAATCTAATTCTCAAGAGAATCACCCCAATACCATAATACAATCATGAGCTACCAAATTACTCTAACACTTCCCATTATATATGTGGCATATTTTTTTAAAAAGGTTTTTTCCTTCCTTGATATGTAAGCACTGTACGTGCATTATGAAAAATGCACACTACAGAAAAGAAGGCAGGTGAGAGTAGTGTGTATGTACATAAAATGCCGAAATTAATTTGACATACTTCTCTGCAGGGTGTTTGTTGGAAGGCACAGGAGGGGCTGATGGGACAATGCAGAGAGGATGGTGAGTTGCACTCATGGCGAATCTACAATTTAATTCTATGCTTTTTCACTTAATAGAACTAGATATTCTTGACAAGAAAATTCCCATTAATATACATGTGAGAAGAAAAATGTAATCTTTATATTTGCTAAATCTTCTAAAGGCTGACTCTTTTGCCAAACTGAATCAAATTCAAATACTGGGGCAAAGAGATGTTTTCTTAATTTCAACATTTCTGTGAAGAGAAAATAATATATAATCATTTCTTTATTAAGGACGAATGGATTCTGCCAACGTGTGAATCCTTTCCTCCCTGAGGTCCCCCACCGAAGCACGATGACTTCTTGAACAACTGAGTACCTATGCCACTGGCTCCGAGCTGTCCAAGGGGCCCTCACTTGTTGTCTTTCATGATAATCTTGCTCACCATCCTGCGCCAACAGCAAAAGCTGGAAAGCTGGCTGACGTAAGCGCCCCCATGACTATCAGCCTTGGCCTTTAACCCACAAGCCGGGAGCAGCCTGCTGAGCTCAGCAGGGTCTGCGTGTTTGAGGGGGGGGGGGTGGTCCAGACACAAAGCGGCACCTCGGCAGTCCAGTCAGAAAGCAGAGGTACAGGGCGTTCGGAGAGGATACATGTCTTCGTGGAAAAACACGGGCTGTGTGTTAAATCTCCAGTCATCAAACAATGGCTTTCCCACACTGGGACATGGGCAGTGCGGCACTATGACTCCTAGGGAAAAGGGAACAACTGAGATGAGCCTCCTAGCAGCCAGAGCTTTCTGCCAGGAGGCAATTTCCAGACTGTGAGTACAAGCCCTCAAACAGAGCTAGTGAGGCTTGCGGCACTGGGGAGCCAGAGAGGGAGCTATGGGGAAGCGGCGACAGCCGGGAGCTGCAGTGCAGATTTCTGAACAGGAGGGCTCATGCTGAAAAAGAGCTCCAGAAAGCTACAAAGGGGCGCCCTGGAGTCTCTGCTGAGTCCTGAACCATATGTGCCCATGGTGAAGTTTCACAAGGCTGGGCAAGAAATGACCGGGGAACTGGAAGATAAACAACTCCCAAAGTGCATGCAAGGTTGGGAGATGCCCGAGCTCTAACTAGCCTGAACAAAAAGATCTCCCGGGGCATTCCTTCAGTGGGGCATTCCGTAGAGATTCCAAAGGGGGTCAAAGGTCTAGTACTAAAGGCACCACCCCTGGTGTGACTACTACTTTCTATCTTTCCTAACGAAGCTTGACAAAGGCCTTGAGAGTGATCCAAAACTCCAACACTCTAACCAAAGCGAAGCCCCAACACTTTAAAGGAAGACAACCAAAACAAAATGCAGCCGCTCGGCAATGTAACACTCACAATGCTACATCCAGTAACAAATTAGTAGACTACTTGCCAAGAGGGAGGAAAGTGTCTTTTGAGAAAAATGTGTCAATAAAAACAGACCCAAAAATGACAGAAAAAAATTGAATTAACAGCCATAATTATGTACAAGTTTTTAAAGGAAAATGAATATAGTGATGAGAGAAATGGACAATGTAAAAAAAAAAAAGAACAAAATGGAATTTACAGAAATAAAAATAAACTATCTAAGGTAAACATTTTACTGGATAGGATTAGCAGCATATTAGACCTTCATTAAAAAAGATCAGTGAACGTTTGAAAAAGTATAGCTAATAGGATGTTGCAAAAATAAACAAAATACTAAAAAAAGAATTAACCAAAAAAAAAAAAAAAGAGGCAAGAAAAGAGGATTGAGGAACAGACTGGACAAATACAACATGCAGCAAAATGATAGATCTAAACTCAACTGTGGTAGGTGGCCTCTACGGTCTTGTATAGTCCTCTCCTCTTGAATAACTTGCTTCTAAACGATAGAATAGGGCAACGTTGAGGAAATGTTGCAAAAAAAAAAAAATCACTTTTGTTTTGCAGGCAGACTTCTCTCTTACTGGCTTTGACAAAGTAAAATGCCATGTTGGAGAGGCCCATGTGGCAAGAACGGGGGTGGCTTCCAGCCAGCAGCCAGCAAGGAAATGAGGGCCTTGGACCAATAGCCCTCAAGGAACTGAATCTTGCCAGCAACAATGTAACAAAGGTTACAAGCAGATCCTTCCCCAGTTGGACCTTCAGATGAAACCCCAGCCTTGGCTGACACCTGACTGCAGGCTCATCAAAGACTGTGAGGCAGAGGTACCCAGCTAAGCTGTGCCTCAATTTCTGACCTAAAAAAAATGGTGAGATGATGAATGTGTCTTGTGTTAAGCTGCTACGATATGAAGTCATTTGTTACACAGCTACAGATAACTAAAATGCCAAGTAAATCAATAATTACCTTAAATGGAGACTATCTAAACATTGCAGTTGAAAGACAGAGACTGTTGGACTAGATTAAAAAAAGAAATATCATGCTCTATGCTATCTATCAAGAAAGGTACTTTAAATATAAAGGTCAGATAGGTTAAAGGTAAAAGCTGGGAAAAAATATATCACACAATGCATAAGAAACTTAGAGGGGCTATATTAGTACCAAACAAAGTAGACTTTGGGAAAAGGATCATTACCAAGGATGGAGGGATTTCATAATGTAAAGGGATCAATCCATCAAGAACACATAATAGGCCCTCAAAATACATGAAGGAAAAAAATATTGAAAGGAGAAATAAACAAATCTACAATATTAGTTGGGGTTTTCAACATACCTCTCTGAGCAATTGACAGAACCAAGAAAAAAGAAAATCAGTAAGAATATATGACTTGAACAACCTTATAAACCAACTGGACCTAACTGACATTTATATACCATTCCACCCTCAAGGATACATGAAACATCCATGGTAATTTAAAAAATGTATACATTTTTAAGAGAAAGTACATGTTACATAGAGTATACTATTACATCATGTAATAGACCAAAAATCAAAGCACTAAAATCATTAGGTTCTGAAGTTCAGAGTTTAGGACTAAGTTCTTGGATTTCTTTAAATTTCAGTTTTCCCAATCCTAACTTGATCTGCTTGGTGAAAGTTCAAATTCTTTGATCTGGAAAACCTCCAATTATACTTGGGTGTCCAAATAAAATCTTCAAATTTTTGAAGGTGTAAACATTTTGTTTCTGTTGAGGGTTCTAAAAGCATTCTGCAAGCAATCAAGCAGCTACTCCAATTCTATGCACAAACAAACAAGCATATAATTATGCAGCCAGAGATTTCACTAGTTTATCAGCAAGTTAATCAAACTCCATTTTTTTGAAAGACGAAGAGACTAACTGTAACTGATAGTGAGAGACAGAAACATCTCTGTTAGAAAAATAAATTAGAAAAGTAATACTTTCTCATATTAAGAGTATGTCTAGTTAAATATCACTTTGTTATTCTTGGCTTGAGAAAAACAGTAATAAGAGCACATAGGTCTTTATCATCATATATATTTTATACATCAGTCAAGAGGCACATAATTCTTTAGTACTTTCAATAACTACTTGTGACCAATTACTAAGCACCTTATTACTTCACTTTTGTTTCCATTTTATTTTACCAAGGAGACCTCTAAAATATCCTGGGTTTCTGATGCGTTACTAGAACATAATAAAATGAGTTTTATTTGTACTACTGACATTAGGAGGCTTGGGTGAAATCATATACCAAGTTACTTCCTGTGTCCCATTTCAAACTCTGTTCAAAACATATTATAATCTGAAAACAGAATCAGATATCAACTCATAGGAAAGTTTTGATTGTGTAGGATTCTTTTGTTTAATACTTAAAACTTTGTACTTTCACCCAAAGGATTAACTCATTGAAAAGAAACAAGCAAAGAAGTAAAGAAATCACACAAAACCCCTCAACAAACTTGACCCTTCAAATGCAGAATGCTGTTCAGACCTGGAATTTCATACATAACCACTCACAGACCCCAGACTGGGACAACCACGAGGCTGGTAGCATTTGAGGCCAACTACAAACCAAATAAATCCTAATTACCCATTTCCTTAGGTTGTTCAGGCTCTAAATCTCTTGGGTTCTGCCCTTCTTGTTTATTTTTTGCACTATGTTATTTTTGGTAAGAAATGTGTAATAATACATAATAGAGTATTTTAAAAGAATTCAGATTAACTGAAAAACAACTTATAGATCTGCCCCCCCACTTAAGTGACCTTAAAGCATCATCTAAACAACTGCCATCACACCAAGATTTCACAGAATAATATTCTATAACACTAGAACTGTTTGTTTGCACACATGCCAAAGGTTATTGAGAAACAAGTCATTGTATACATATATATTTATTTTTGAAAAGGTCATTCCCAAATTTAATCCATTTCTTTGTTAAATAATTGGGTTCAGAATGAAAACATTTTAATTGCAAGATGTGATTATGACACAGATTTCCTGGAATCAAAACGAAAAAGAGAAAGAATTTAAAAGTCAACTCAGAGCAAGAAATCTCTTTAAACATAGCAAATAACTGTTTTATTACTTCAAAATACCAGAAGTCCTCTGTATAATACTTATCATATACATCAAATGCCTTAAAAGCATCTAAGCAGCCATATCTACTATCCTAATCTCTTCAGAACAAGTACATAAGAAGGAGAAAAATCTATAAATCAGTCCTTGATGACAGAGGGTTTGTTTAGGAGTTTACCAAATGGAATGGCCCTGCTGGAATTCCTTCCAGCAGCCTGTGAAAATGTCAGAACAGAGTCTGTTTTGGAGGTCATAGTCCCTAGAGAGCTCTGAGTTTTGGCCTGTTTGTCTTTTCACATGCTTTAATATTTGAAAATCATTCCTTGCAGACACTGACTGATGCCCAGGGAATGCTAGGATTGTGGGAACTGGCAGTACCAACGAGAGAGACAAACTTCATGGGAAATCAGTGCCTACTACATCTGCCCTCTTAGCTCTCATCAGATAAGCTGCTCTTCAAATGTTATGAAGGTACATGGAGAGACATTAAGAAACTGCATGTCATTTTGACATCTTTAAAAAGAAATACTTGCAGAAAATGGGGGCAAAAATGACTGGGCCTATTGAAAGAAACTCTAAGTTATAAAACATCGTGGTGGAATCCCGAAAAGCTGTACTCACATAGTATGAATTGAAAGACAGCATGGGGGTCGAAATTCATGAATAACTTTTGACCTCCCCAAAACTTAAGAGCCTACTGTAGACTGGAAACCTTAGAGATGACGTAAAGAGTTAATTCACACATAATCGGTAAGTTATCTGTATTATATGCTGTACTCTTACGATAAAGCTAGAGAAAAAAATGTTATTAAGAAAATCATACAGAAGAGAAAATACACTTACAGGACTGTACTGTATCTGTCAGAAACAATCTGCATACACATGGACCCGTGCAGTTCAAACCCATGTTGTTCAAGGGTCAACCGTATTGTGTTCTCAAAACATACATGACCATAACAAACAGTTACAAAGTGCTAATTATTTTGCTCATTGTTCTAAATGCTTGACTTACATGAACTCATTTCATCCTCAAAGCAACTCTATGAAGCACGTGCTAGTAAGATCCCCATTTTGCAGACGAGAAAAGTGAGGCAAGGGGAAGAGAAGTCATTTGCCTCAGTTCACACAGTCAGGAATGGTGCAGCCATGACCTAGACATGGACAGGGCGGCTCCAGAGTTGGTGCTCTTAACCATGGTGCACGTTGCCTCTTTCGCAGGGTTTTTACATCAAGCAGGCAGTGCTGGGTACCTGGACCCGCGTACTTACGATGCACCACGCACATGCTAGTTAGAATAAGAACTCTATTATTTTAAGCCTCTCAGTAACTTATGAGGTACATCTAACATGATTCCTATTTACGGATTAAAGACACGGACTTTGTGTGGCCTGACACCACATGGCTAGCCCAACAGAGCAGGCTCTGCGCTTGACCCCACAGACCTCCTTCTCTCTTTTTTCTTTTCTTTTTTTTTTTCATAGCCCTCTTCCTTTAAATCAGGTTCTCTTCCTCTCAGTTATCTGCGACAATCATCTCTGAATTCATTTTCTGTATACAGCTGAAGGAATTACTTTCAAGGATCCACGTGTCCAACAATTTTAGGCGAGTACAGTACATTCTGAACTGCCAACATATTGCACTAGAGGCTTAAAATCTAAGAATCAATCTAGGGTAGGAGACACAATGATCACTCAGTAAATGTTTTCTAATAGTAAAATAATCCCTATTTCCACTCTCGAAATATGGATTTTTAAAAATATTTTGGAGAACTGGGTATTCAGATACGGCAAACTTTTCCCTTATACACTACTTGCTGGCACTTTGATCAAGGAGCCCGGTCAATACGCTTCTTCACTACTACGTCAGGAGCATGGCTTCTGTCAAAGAGGGTCTCCTCTTTTTTAGCTAGGAATCTCAAATCTGCAGAGAGTACTAACAAATTCTAGTATTTGTTAGTTTTTTTAACTAGTCAACAAGAACCAAAGGCAAATTGTAAATCAGACTTTTTGCTTTTCTTGTATCTTCATTAAACACAGAGATCATGTATCAAAAACTTAGGTTTTATGAAACAGACACCCAACTATTAGCATTTCCTTAATGAAAACAACAACATAAATGACCAGAAAAGAACATGAATAACTTGGGCTTTAAAAAAAAACTAGAATACTGTCTTTTAATTGATAGTCTGATGCTATTACAAAAATGTTAACACATACCTGCCAACCCTTAAATACCACGAACAGGAAGATACTGCATATCCTAAATTAGATACAGGTTTTTTTAGGATAACACAATTGAGTCAATTGCTCTTTCTTTTTAAATATGGGGGGAAGTCTAACTAATTGGGCGAGCTGGCATGTATGTTTAATAATACATCTGCGAGGAACGTAATAAACAGTGACATTTTTAATTTGTATCTATGGAAAATTCCATCTGTTACCTGAGATGGAAGTTATCTTCCATTCTTTCTGGTTCTGCTGCCCAATGAACAGCACAAGGCAGAAGTGATAATGAGATATAAGAACACATGATGCAATGAGGAAGGGCAGCCAGAGAGAGACACATGGGCTGAAAGCTACCATACGGATATTACAATGGGCATACCGTGACACAGAGAGCTTCCAAGACTTACCCATGCTCACAGACTGAGTCAGCAGAGGAGACTGGAGTCCTGACTCCCAAAAGACTACACTTCCTGTTAATAATAGTGAGGGCAGCAGGTGAGGGTAGCCAACAGTATGGATTAACTTAAAGGAGTTAGAAAAACACTGGGTATGATATTTGCTAATTAGGGTGATTATTAACTACAAACCAAAGAGAAAATTCCAAAACATTTGTTACTCCAACATATTTGTCTTGTTGCTTTCTGTCTAAATAGTGCCTTATTACTGATAACAGAAAATAACAAAGGATGCAAAATCATGGTTCGCTTTTTCCCAGTATACTCCCTTTATTTATCAGGCTCCTTCGGAGTCACAGTAGAGAGCAGGTATCCCACATTTATCCTTCCTCTTCCTTTCTGGCTAAAAGAGGTCCCCATGGTTGGGTTAGGTGGGGCACACAGGCAAGAAAGAGCCCAAACTTAATTTTAACAAAGTCTCTCAGCCTACCACAGGGTCTAATTATAAGCCAACTATTTAATTACAAGTAGTCTTAAAAGGTCTAAGTAGCTAGGGTGTTGTAGTTGAGTGATATTTATTAACTAATCCTTTATATTATATAATGTCATCTTTTAAAATTATGTTCTGAAGGACAGGAAAGACTGTTTCTTAATAAATCAGTTTCAGTCTCTTTGCTGGTCCAGCGCCTAATGTAAGTCATACGGTGGACTCTAGTTTTACAAAAATTAATTCAATCTACATAAGAAATGGTGTACTTCTATGACGCCAGCAACTTTAGAAAACCCTTATAAAAATTTTAGGCAAATATTTCTATAATTTTAAGACAATGTGGCCTCATGCTAGATTAAACTGGTAATTATTATTATGTTCTAAATCTTACTTTTAATAAATATGGCAATTGTTGACATTCCAAGAGCATTTCTGCAAGAGGACACAAGTTAAAAACTGGATAAATAACTCACAATGGGGCTTCAGGTGTGCTAACCTGGGCCTACAGTCTTGCTGATGTACTTGTGAACTGTAAGCTCCATCTACCCCCTCAGCAACAACCGAAGGATGCCTATGGTACTGTTCTGACACTGCCAGCTGCAAATGGGAGGGTGTAAATTAATGCCCAGCCCCCTCCCTGCCTTCACCCACACCCTGCCTGGGTGTGTTCTGCAATGCATTGAAGCAGACTAAATCCTCCTAACAGCAAAACTGTCTAAACAAGAAACCCAGAGAACAAAAAAGAAGGTGGACAAGGTTATAGATGCTTATTTACATTGTGAAACAAAACATGCTATTTAATAGGAGACGTGGTGAAGAATATTGCGAAAGAGAGTACCTCACCTTTAAGCTACTTATATGACTTCGTTTTCATTTTGAAAGGTTCAAGAGATTGTCACAAACAAAAAGAATAGGAAAGCTACCACAATTAATCAAGAATTTCATTTGCAGTTGTCAGGGGGTTCACAGTTGGCTTTTAAACTTCCTAATTGTGTTTAATATTAATGTGTAAAGCTTAATTTTTAAAAGCATATTAGCAACGAAGGGAGATTAATTAAGGAAATTGTATATATTTCTCTTCTCCGTCTAAGTACTCTGAAGTACCTCCTGAAAGCAGAAAAAGAAATTATCTAAATGTATTACACTGTTTATTAACATCATTGAGAATTTTAAATATTCAAGATCCTAAATATGTTAATAGTAAAGCTAAGACAAGGGGATTTTATAGAAAATTATTCATTTCTATTTCCTCCAGTTACAGAAAGGGAAAGCAAGAATCTGGTTATTTAGCATCTATTCATTGCCTTCCCATTTATGATACTCTGAGAATATTATGTCTGGTTGTCTGCTCCAGAGAAAAACAGAAATATTCTCCCTTTTCCTCACCAATCTCCAGTAGGCCATACCATCTCATGTACACTCTAAGAAACAGGGTTCTGTTCCAGACAAATACTCATCACCTTTGTGCATTTAAACACCTGGAGTGCCAGTACGCCTAACAGGTTAACGAGGAGTGGGGAAATGTTTCCAAAGTAAAACATGAAGAAAAGACCAGCTGTGAACTAATACCATTTATTTTCCATTGTACGAGGCAAGCAATTTTCTTTGGCTGGGTTCCATGGTAAGCAAAGTTCATCTGACTGTCTGCAAATGTATTAATTCCTGTATTGAATCCAATGCAAAGAACTACCTTGTGTTCCCCTGTGTGCAAAAAACTTTTAAATGAATTATTTTCTCTCTAGTATGATCATTCTAGAACAGAACAAGAGATGGTCTACAACTGTTTTACTGTGATAAATTTTATGGGTGGAAAACCTTAGGAATAAAAATTCAAAATGGGACCATCAACTCAAAAACCCAACCACTGCAGTAACACTAGAAATACCAAAGTTTAAGATAAGAATAACAAAGAAGTCTCCTCTTTTCTGAGGTCTAAAAACATGCTGACTATTTCAAAGTAAATAGTTTGAAAAAGCCTGTTAATACAGGAAGAGAAAAGTGGCAGATACTATTTTTCCACCTACTTGATACTACTGACAGCTGGCCTGTGGTGTATCTGTGGCCATGTTTACAGGATTGAGCCTCATCTTCAGAGCTGTACCAAGAAGTATTAAAATACCAAACTGTTTTTAAAAAGGGGGAATCTATGTCAACTTATCTGCTTTACTGCATGATAATGCTGGCAATGACTTAAAAGCTTAAATTCATCAACCAGCCTACTTATCAGTCTCGCAAATGACCTCAGGACATACAACTATAAGCTTCCTACTCGTGGTCTCCTCTAAGTGGGGGCACAGGGCAAAAAGCTGAAGCTCTTTCAGGCATGTTGTTTCCAACTACTTTGTCTTTCCTTGCCTTTATAAAGCTAGATTCAACTTACAGCACCTGAGCTTTCCCTAGTTTGACAATAAACAAGTAACCGTCCCTTGGACTGATTTCCCTTTTACTGTCTGTGTTTACCATCTGAAGGAATGTTATGCATTGTTTTAGTAAAGGTCCATCACTGCATATCCACACTTCCTCTACTAAGGACTTGCTTGTTGGGAAGAATTAATGGTCCAATTGATTGCCTTACTTTTGAGGTACCACTAGTTATGGAATTATTTTGGCCATGTTCAGGAATCAAGAAAAACCCTAGCTTATCTTTAGTAAGCATCTTTTACATTTACTGCAATAGTAGGAATATTCTGCTATTCCGCTACACTACCAACATAAATATTGGTCAAAGATAAGGGAAGACCCTGGCATTACTGCTTAGATGTCAACTTCTTTGTCCTCATTAGGTTTATTTATAAACTGTTTGGTGACATGATCCTTCTAACACACTAATCCAAACTGAAATATCTTCAATTTCCCCAATTGGAAGAGGAAAGAACTCAAACAAGTGAAATTCAAATGCTTAAGACTAACAATGAAACACAATCACCAAGGAAATACCTAAATTTGACTGTTTCATAATAATCTAACAGTACTTTGTATTAATTAATTTTGAAGCCAAGATCTACATTTTATGTATGATATGACCTAAATGTGGCATTAAGAATACTTTAAAAATGAAGAATAAACGTGGAAATGTCAGTAAGGTAAGACAGTTATGGTTCTTGTATCTCCCTATTGCTTCACGTGATTCCACTCTACTCATACAACTATCAAAAAGGTAGATTCTGATAGCTGTACAAGGATTCCATGTACGCCTTGGAATATATATGCAAATCAGGCTAATATAGCATAGGCCTGAAATCAGAGTGTATGCCTGAATATAAGGTAAGGTTTTTAACTTCCTGAAGGCACTTCCTAGAAGAGAGGAGACTGTCTGCTATTTGAGTCTTTACGTAGCATCTCAGATTATAAGATGTTTTTTCATGTACTTAATAGTGAACAAAAAAGTATCTGAGGAAAACATATTTGCTCAAAAATTAACTTTATTCAAAGCTAGTTTTAGGATGTTTATAAAAATATCTTAGTAGAATCATAAAAGGGGGGAAGAAAAAGTCAACACATTAATAATTAGTCCTAGGTTATAACCTTAAAATTGAAAGTACTGAGTGTTGTTACAAACGAGACTTTGAAAAACTGCTTTTAAAAAAGTCGTCAAATGCTATTCTGTCAGAAAGGATACAAATAACAGTAGTTAATTCTGAGGAAGTAACTAGGTAGCTAAGGGGAAAGACTGGGAGGTGACCTACTTTTCGCTATGACCCGTTTGTACACTGTACATTTTAGGGCAGTGAATGTGTTACCTACTCACACAAAACAAAACAGATAATTATATTCTAAAATAGGAACCACAGCCCCATAGAATGTTATGACCAATCACAAATCACACGAGTGATTATGTTATAGAGACTGTGAACATACAACCGTAAGATACACACGTACGCACGCAGGCACGCACTCAACCCCACTGTTCTGTCAATGATGCTTGTGGTCTAGACATAAAATCTCCAGTTTCAGATCATGCGTGAACTCAAAAACTACTGTAACTCAAGACAAAAGAGACAGAAATGAAGATACACCCCGGATTTTAGTGCTAGATGGATGATGCCAAGGGGTTCTGATGATGATAAAAAAAAAAAAAAAGCACTTCCCACAAAGATTCATAGATAGAATCTGAGCAAGACGGTTCTATGAAATATGAGTGTGACTAGAGCAATCCTTCTATATTATTGCAGTTTCATGAAATGTCATTTTAATTATGTACATGTAACTAAATTACTCAATTAAAATTTTTACCTTTTACTCCATCTTTCTAAAAGTTTATATGGGGAGACTACTTAATACTCAGGCTAACCTTATATTCAGGCATACATATTCAAGACAACACTCTTGCAAGAGAATGTGGTGTGCTTTATCAAGTAAATCACCACAAAGTATAAACTTTCCCAACACATTTCCCTCCTCCGCTACAAATGACCACTGTCTTGAGTTACTGTGTGTTATTGTAATTTTATACCAGCACAACTCGTATTTTTTTTTGAGGATAATAATCTGAACATTACACAGGTCCAAAGGTACCGTGTGAATTAGATGACATTTAGTCATGCTTTAGTAAATATGGTCATACTCTGTCAGCCACTGTCTTAGAAATGAAGGCCCCTAATTCTACAGGTTCTAAAGCCATTGTCAAGCACAGCCTCCTGAAAGGCCTGACAGCACCTGAGCCAAAATGTTGCTTTACACCACTCACACTCGACAAGGGTTATGCCCAAGAACAAGTACCAGAGGCTTATTCAAAGGGAGAACAAGTACACTCCAAACACATGTACTAAAGATCGAAGAACTGCAGCATATCATTTTCCTGCATAAGATAAAGCCAATAATGAAAAGGACTGGGAAACAGAACCCAGAAAAATAAGTAACAAGGTACATAAGGAAGTGTTCTAGAAGGGAAAGGTTTTCTTTCTTCTGGCTTTTAAAACTAAAAGTTTAAAAAAGTATATTTGTAAATGTAAAACCCATCAGAACTGTAGAAAGCACAATAAATTCAGTTGAAATTCTTCATGTGGCCCCTTTTAATATATATGCTTGATGTGTTTGTAAATTTTAGCATTTTTACATTTGTTAGTTTTTGCTTTAAGCATTAAAATTAAGTGTATATCATCTGTCCTTATCCATTTACATTAAAATTACATTTAATGTAATTACATTTAAAATGTTGTGTTTTCCGGAGACTCTGGCAAGCCTCTGGGATCAATGAAAAGTTCCTGAACAGATACCAAATGAATAGAAAATATTCACTTTGTACATAACGACAGGCAAAGACTGACAATGTGATCATATCCTATACCCATTCATAGAAAAATACTCAAATAAGAAATTCTTACTTTCCTAGTGATCATTAAGATAGCTTAAATTTTGTCAATTCTGAAATTAAGGTGCAACAAATTGGAGATGGGGAAAGGGGAGGAGTCTAGTCCAAGCCACAGTCCATCTTCCCTGGCATCAGTGCAGGAAGCTACCCTCCACTGCCAGCCTAGCATGAAATCTGGTGCTAAAATGGTTGCATCTAGAGCTTGTTTCCAAGAAGAATACTTCTACCAGATACTTAGTGGGGAAATAATGAAAGAACTGAAGGCAAAGTGAAAGTCTGCCTGTTACTCAAAACCAGCCAGTAACCCCTGAGGCTCTCCCTTCCGTGACAGGCTGCCCAATGTAACTGACAAAAAAAAAAAAAAAAAAAAAAATCACTACCAAACAGGAATTAACTGGGCCCACAAAGACGGGAGTCTTTAAATCCAGTCCCCACTGCACATGCAGAAGAACTCACCGTTCTTCCTCTCATTCAGAGGGGGCAGGTGCTGGCTGGGCTGCAAGGACAGCTCCTGGAATTCGTGCGCAACAGCTTCACTTTGAGGACTTGGGGCAAGATGGGCTAATGGCCCCAGCTCATCCTCGGCGTCTAGTACCCCTGGGGGATCCATCGTGCTCCAGCCACTGGCGACGGGCGTCCAAGACCTCTCTTAAATGTGGCCTGCTGAAGAGACTGTCAAGTAAAAACATGTAAGCAGATGGTACATTTATCTTTCTCCAATTTACACAAAAATATTAAAATGGAAATTCTGGGTTCTAGTCCAGCTTCACTGCTGTGTAGCAACTGCCAAGTCATTTATCTTCCCTGGATCTTGGATTCTTTATCCAACACACAGGAATAGACTTCCCATCTAAAACAGCACTTACCAGGTAAATACAAGTTGAAAGGTATTTTATATAATTTTTTCTACTGTGGATTAAAGAAAGTTATAGTTATTGGTGTCATTAAAGATTTTAATGCATTCTAAAATAAGACGAAAGTCATCTAATGACGATGGGGAAAAAAGGCAGTCTAGCTTGAAAATCTATCTAGACTCCTACAAATCAGGGCTGCCTGGGTGGCTCAGTCAGTTAAGTGTCTGCCTTCGGCTTAGGTCATGATATCGGGGTCCTGGGATCAAGCCCTGCATCGGGCTCCCTGCTCAGTGGGGAGTCTGCTTCTCCCTCTCCCTCTGCCCTCCCCCCCCACTCATAATCTCAGTCTGGTATCAAACAATTTTACAGTAAGTCAACATTCACAGCGCCCAGCAATGTTTCAGATAAGGACTCCTCCCTCAGCATGGGAACAGAACTCCTGCCTACAGCACAATGGACATACAGTTCATGCCACAGAAACAAACCTTTAAGCCACTGAGATTTGGGGTTATTTATTATTACAGCATAACCTGGCCCATTCTGACTAAAACAGAAATCGGTAACAGAAATACCAAAGCCACAATGAAACCCTCGATCCATGACTCTGGCTTAGGGGCTGAGCAGTGCATAGTAAGAAAGCTTACTGAAGGCTGAAAGCTAAAAGGGTGGTGAGCCACATTATGCAGGGGTGAAACATCTCACAAACTGCTGCCTGCTTAGTAGCATTCGCTATCACAGCCCATTGACCCACTCACCTACTGATGGATACTGTCCCAACACTGTTGTTTCCAGCTCCTATTACAAATAAAAATGCTATGAACATTCTCGTTCAAGTATTTGTATGGATATATGCTTTCGCTTCTCTTGCATGAATACCTAGGAGTAAAATGAGTGGATCGTATGGCAACTGAGTATTTAAATTTTAAAGAAACTAACAAAGTATTTCCCAAAGTGGTTATGCCATCCTGCATTCTTACTAGCAAATGAGAATTCCACTTGTTCCATATCCTTGCCAACACTTACGATCAATCTTTTTCATTTTAATTATTTCAGTGGGTGTGAAATGGTAACTCAATGTGGTTTTATTTATTTATGTATTACTTAACTTATTGAATTACACTTGCGATATTATACCAGTTTCAGATGAACAAGACAGGAATTTGATATTTTTATATATTACAGAATGATCACACTAGGTCTAGTTACCATCTGTCACCATACAAAATTATAATATTACTGACTACAGTCCCTATGCCACATATTACATCTCTGAGACTTATTTATTTTATAACTGAAAGTCTTTACCTCTTAATTGCCTTCACCTATTCTGCCAGTTCCCCCTCCCCCACACAGCCACCAGTTTGTTCTCTATATCTATGAGGTTGTTTTTTTTAGATTCCACCTATAAGTGAAATCATACAGGGTTTGCCTTTCTCTGACCTCACTCCGCATGATATCCTTGAGGTCCTACTATGTTGTCACAGAAGACAAGATTTCATTCTTTTTTGTGGCTGAGTAATACCACACACCTACACACAACCTTCTTTATCCATTTATCATCTATTGATGGACATTTGGGTTACTTCTATGTCTTGGAACCTGTAAATAATATTGCAATAAGCATAAAGGTAGTACATATATCTTTTTGAATTAGTTTTTTCATTTTCTTTAGATAAATACCCAGAGGTGGAATTCCTGGATCATATGGTGATTCTATTTTTAATTTTTTGAGGAACCTCCATACTGTTTTCTGCAGTGGCTGCCCTAATTTACATTCCCATCAACGGTACACAAGGGATCCCCTTTCTCCACATCCTCACCAACACTTGTTATTTCTCGCATTTTTGATGATAGCCATTCTGACTAGTATGAGGTGGTATCTCATTGTGCTTCTGATTTGCATTTCCCTGGTGATTAGTGATGTTCAACATCTTTTCATGTGCTTGTTGGCCATCTGTATGTCATCTTCGGAAAACTGTCTATTCAGGTCCTCTGTCCATTTTTTAATGGGGTTGTTCTGTTGTTATTATTGAATTGTATGAGTTCTTGATATATTTTGGATATCAACACATTATCAGATATATGGCTTACAGTGATCTTCTCCCAATCAGCAGGCTGCCTTTTCATTTTGTTTATGGTCTCCTTCACTCTGCAAAAGCTTTGCAGTTTGATGTGGTCCCATTTGTTTATTTTTGGTTTTGATGCCCTTGCCTAAGGAGCCATATCCAAAAAAATATCGCTAAGACTGATGTCAAAGAGCTTACTGCCTATGTTTTCTTCTAGGAGTTTTATGGTTTCAGGTCTTACATTTACGCCTTTAACCCATTTTGTGTTTATTTTTGTGTACGGTATAAGAAAGCAGTCCGGTTTCATTCTTTCACACATAGCTGTCCAATTTTCCCAACACCGTTTATTGAAAAGACTGTCTTTTCCCCACTGTGTGTTCTTGTCTCCTTTATATAAGTTAATTGACCACAGAGGTGTGGGTTTACTTCTGTTCTCTCTATTCTGTTCCACTGATCTTTGTCTGTTTTTATGCCAGTACCATACTGTTTTGATTACTACTGCTTTCAGTACAGTTTGAAATTCCAAAGTATGATACCTCCAGATTTGTTCTCTTTCCCAAAATTGCTTTGGTTATTTGGGGTCTTTCATTGTTCCATACAAAACTTTCAGTTTGTTTCAATTCTGTGAAAAATGCCATTGGAATTTTGATAGGGATTTCAGTGAATTGGTTGATTTGTAGACTGCTTTGGGTATTATGGACATTTTCATAATTTTAATTTTTCCAACCCCAAAGCACAGCATATCTTTCCATTTATTTATGTCACCTTCAATTTCTTTCATCACTGTTTTATAGTTTTCAGAGTATAGGTTTTTCACTTTCTTGGTTAAATTTATTCTAGGTTATTTTACTGTTTTTGATGCAACTGTAAATAGGGTTACCTTCTTAATTTCTGTTAGTTCATTATGAGGGTGTAGAAATGCAACAAATTTCTGTATATTACTTTTGTATCCTGTAACTTTACTGCATTTATTAGTTCTGATAGGTTTTTGGTGGAGTCTTTAAGGTTTTCTACATAGGATCATATCACCAGCAAACAGTGACAGTTTTACTTCTTCCTTACCAATTTGGATGCTTTTCTTTTTCTCGTCCAATAGCTGTGGCTAGGACTTCAAATACTATGTTGAATAAAAGTGGCAAGAGTAGACATCCTTGTCTTGCTTCTGATCTTCGAGAAAAAAATTTCATCTTTTCACCCATTATGATGTTAGCTGTGCGTTTGTCATAAATTGCATTTATTATGTTGAGGTATCGTCTCTCTATATCTACTTTGTTGAGAGTTTTTATCACAAATGGATACTGGATTTTGTCAAATGCTTTTTCTGTACCTATTGAGATGATTATATAACTTTATCCTTTATTTTATTAATGTGCTACATCATGTTGATTGATTTGCAGATGTTAAATCATCTTTGTATTTCTGGAATGAACTCCACTTGGTCATGGTGTACTATCCCTTTTAATGTTTTCATTAAACATTTGTTTAATGTTTGCTAAGATTTTGTTGAAGATTTTTGCATCTGTGTTCATTGGGAATGTTGGCCTGTAATTTTCTGTTTTTTTGTGGTATCTTTGTCTGGTTTTGGTGTCAGGGTAAAGCTGGCCTTATAAAATAGGTTTGAAGTATTCATTTTTGGGGGAATAATTTGAAAGTGTTTCTTCCTCTTCAATTTTTGGGAATAATTTCTGGGATAATTTAAATGTTTGGTAGAATTCATCTGTGAAGTCATCTGCACTTGGACTTTTGTTGGTAGTTTTTTGATTACTGATTCAAATTTCATTGTTAGTAAGTGGTCTATTCAGATTTTCTCTACCTTTACGATTCAATTTTGGAAGACTGCATGTTTCCAGGCACTTATCCATTTCTTCTACGTATTTGTTGGCATAGAATTGCTCATAGTATTTACTTATTATTTCTGTGGTACCCGTTGTAATTTCTTCTTTTTCATTTCTGATTTTACTTATTTGGGCCATCCTCTTTTTTTCTTGATGAGTTTTGCTCAAGGTTTGTTGATTTTGTTTATCTTTTCAAAGAAGCAGCTCTTAGTTTCATTAATCTTTTCTACTTGGTGTGTGTGTGTGTGCATGTGTATTTCATTCCCCCACACACACACTCTGATCTATATTATTTCCTTCCTTCTACTAACTTTGGTTCTTGTTTTTCTAGTTTCTTTAAATGTAAAGTAGATTATTTGATATTTTTCTTGTTTCTTGAGGTAGGCCTGTATCACTACAAAATTCCCTCTTAGAACTAGTTTTGCTGCGTCCCAAAGATTTGGAATGCTGTGTTTCCATTTTCATTTGTCTCTAGGTATTTTTTTAATTTCCTCTTTGATTTCTTTGTTGACCAATTATTAAACAATAGCATGTTGTTTAGTCTCCATGTGTTTGTGGGTTTTTTTTTTCCAGTTTTCTTCATGTAATTGACTTCATGTAATTGACTTCTAGTTTCACGCTGTTGTGGTTGGAAAAGATGCTTGATATGATTTCAGTCTTCTTAAATTTATTGAGACTGGTTTTGTAGCCTACCATGTGATCTACCCTGGAGAATGCTCCATGTGCACTTGAAAAGAACACATATTCTGGTTTTGGGTGGAATGTTCTGTATGTATCTATTAAGTCCGTCTGGTCTAATGTGTCATTTTAGGCCACTGTTTCCTTATTGATTTTCTGTCTGGATGATCTGTTGATATATATGGGGTACTAAAGTCCACTACTACTGATTAAGGAGTGTACTTGTGAAGAGCACCAGGTGATGTATGAAATTGCTGAAACACTACATTGTATACCTGAAACTAACAGAACATTGTATGTTAACTAGAATTAAAATAAGAAGTTAAAAAGAAAAAAAAATAAAGTCTCTTACTATTACGGTATTACTATTTCTTTTATGTCTGTTAATATTTGCTTTATAGATTTAGGTTCTCCCATGTTGTGTACATACATTTTTACAAATGTTATATCCTCTTGTTGAATTTACTCCATTATCATTATGTAATGCCCTTCTTTATCTCCTGTTACAGTCTTTTAAATTCTATTTTGTCTGAAATAACTACCCCAGCTTTCTTTTCATTTCCATTTGTATGGTATGTATCTTTTTCCATCCCTTCACTTGCAGTCTGTGTGTGTCTTTACATTTGAAGTGAGTATCCTGTGGGCAGTATGTAGAAAATTCTTGTTCTTCTCTATCCATTCGGCCACCTGTCTTTTGGTTGGTGCATTTAAACCATTTACATTTAAAGCAATCATGGGGCGCCTGGGTGGCTCAGTTGGTTAAGTGTCTGACTCTTGATTTTGCTCAGGTCATGATCTCAGGGTAATGGGGTTGAGCCCCGTGTCGGGCTCTGCACTCAGCGGGGAGTCTGCTTGAAATTCTCTCTCTCCCTCTCCATCTGCCCTTCCCCCTGCTCACACACACTCGTTCTCTGCCTCTAAAAATAAATAAATAAATCTTTAAAAAAATAAAGCAATTATTAATAAGTATGTACTTATTGCCATTTTGTTCACTGTTTTCTGGCTGTTTTTGTATTTCCTCTCTGTTCCTTTTTTCTCTCTCTCTCTTCTCT
Source organism: Ursus americanus (assembly GCF_024610735.1). Classification (NCBI taxonomy): domain Eukaryota; kingdom Metazoa; phylum Chordata; class Mammalia; order Carnivora; family Ursidae; genus Ursus; species Ursus americanus. The sequence continues at coordinate 29,305,622 of NC_142128.1, forward strand.
GTGGTTTGATTGTTTTCTTTAGCGTTATGCTTAGATTCCTTTCTCTTTGTCTTCTGCATATTAAGTTTCTTCTTTGTGGTTACCGTGAGGTTCGCACACAACATCTTATGTATATACAGTCTCTTTTAGGTTGATGGTAACTTAATTCTTAAAAAATTCTTTATTTAAACTCAATTTAGCTAACATATACTGTATTATTAGTTTCAGGGGTAGAATTTCGTGCATATAACACTCAGTGCTCATTACATCAAATGCCCTCCTTAAAGTCCATCACCCAATTACTCCTTTCCCCCCCACCTCCCCTCCAGCAACCCTCAGTTTGTTTCGTAGAGTTTAGCATCTCTTATGGTTTGCCTCCTTCTCTATTTTCATCTTATTTTATTTTCCTTTCCTTTCCCTATGCTCATCAGTTGTTTCTTAAATTCCACAAATGAGTGAAATCATATGGTATTTGTCTTTCTCTGACTTATTTTGCTTAGCATAATACCCTCTAGGTCTACTCATGTCATTGCAAATGGCAAGATTTCATTCTTTTTGATGGTTGAATAATATACCATCATGAGCACATGTGCGCGCGCGCGCACACACACACACACACACACACACACACATCTTGTTTATCCATTCATCTGTTGATGGACATCTGGGCTCTTTCCATAGTTTGGCTATTGTGGGCATTGCTGCTATAAACATTGGGGTACATGCACCCCTTCAGATCACTATGTTTGTATCTTTTGAATAAATACCTAGTAGTTCAATTGCTGGGTCACAGGGAAGATCTATTTTTAACTTTTTGAGGAAACTCCATACTGTTTTCCAGAGTAGCTGCCAACCAACAATATAAGAGGGTTCCCCTTTCTCTGCATCCTAGACAACATCTGTTGTTTCCAGACTTGTTAATTTTGATAGTAATTTAATTTTTAATGCATTCCAAATCTTTATTTTTACTCCCCACTCCATGTTTTATATATTTGATATCACATCTCATATCTTTTTATTTTATATATCCCTTACTTTTAATTAAACTACTGTTGTTTTTTTAACTTTCAGACTGGCTTTATAAGTGGCTGATCCACTACTTTAATCATTTATTTACCTTTCCTGGTGGAACTTTTCCTTTCATATATTTTCTTTTCTTCCCTTTTTTTAAAGATTTATGTATTTGGGGGGGGTCTTAAACAGGTTGTGCACTGAGTGTGGAGCCTGATGCAGGGCTCAATCCCATGACCCTGTGATGAAACCAAGAGTCAAACACTTAAGCGACTGTGCCACCCAGGCACCCCACTTTTTTATATTTTCGTTTTAGTGCCTTTCCTTCAGAGTTTAGAGAAGTCCTTTTAACATTTCTTATAAGGTTGGTTTAGTGGTGATGAATCCCTTCAAGTTTTGCTTTTCTGGAATACTCTTAATCTCTCCTTCAATTATGAATGATAACCTTGCCAGGTAGAGAATTCTTGGTTGGCAGGTTTTTTTTTCTTTTCAGCACTTTGAATACATCATGTCACTCCCTTATGGCCTGTAAAGTTTCTGGTGAAAAACCTGCTGATAGCCTTATGGGGTTTCCCTCATATGAAACATGTTGCTCTTCTCTTACTGCTTTTAAGATTCTATCCTGAACTTTTCTTTTTAGAGATTTATTTATTTGAGAGCATGTGCAAGAGCACGTGCATGGGTGGGGGGGCAGGGAGAGGGGGAGAGAGAATCCTTAAGCAGACACCCCAATGACTGTGAAGCCTGACCGGGGTGGGGGGCCTCAATCCCAGGACCCAGAGATCATGACCTGGGCCAAAAACAAGAGTCACCAAGTCACCACGGTGCTCCACTTCAAATAATTTTTTTAGTCTTTTCTCTCTCTTCTCCTTCTAGAACCCTTATAATGTGAATGTTAGTATGCATGAGGTTGTCCCAGAGATCCCTTAAGGTATCCTCACTTTTTACAATTCTTTTCTTCATTTTGCTGCTCTGTCTGGGTGTTTCCCATTTCTTTGTCTTCCAGCTCACACAGTCATACTTCTGCTTCATCCATTCTGCTGTTGAACCACTCTAGAGTATTTCTCATTTCTGTTATAACTTTTGTTTGGTAGTTTCTTATATTTCCTATCTCTTTGTTGAAGTTCTGTGTTCATTCACTCTTCTGAGATCAGTGAGCATCTTTATGACCATTACTCTGAACTTTTTATCAGGTAGGTTGCTTATCTCTGTTTTATTAAGGTCTCTTTCTAGGGATTAGCCTTGTTCTTTGGTTTGGAACATATTTCTCTGGCTTCTCATTTTGCCTGTCTCTCTGTCTACATTATTAGGCAAAACAAATACCTGAGTCTTGAAAACATGGTCTTGTGCAGGAGCTTTGCCATGTGGCCCAGAAGCACAATCTCCTCTGGCTACCTGAACCAGGCACTCTGTGTGTGTCCCTTGTATGGGTTTTGAGTGCCTGCCATTGATTTTAGGGATGTGGTTGCTGTGTGTGAAGGGTGGAGCTCAGGGCACTCACCCATCCTGGTTGCAGTTCAGCCACTGCACAGGGAGGGAGGGGTTTGAGCTGCTTGCCTTTCCTACTTGTGGCTTTGGTCTTTGCGTGGGGTGGTGGGGGCTCAGGGCGTTCACCCAATCCTGTTGCTGCTGGAATGCTGAGCAGGGTGGGTGGGGCATGGGGCACTTTCCTAGCCCAGTTACAACATGGGGTAGGGAAGAGCACACCCTGGTGCTAGCAAGCTAGAGACAGGGCACCAAAAATAGCACCGGTCAGCTCAGTCACCAGCAAGTTAGGATAAGATTGCAAAAATGGCTCTACCAGTATTTCTGTCCCCAAATAAAGTGGTAATTAGTAAGTAGGACTTTAAATTAGTTAAGTGGGTCTCCCTCACTTACGGTCTAGGTGCTTTTCAATCTGTTGCTTCTATGCTGGATCTCGGAATGAATGGATTTGCATACAAGACCTTTAAGAGCAGGATCTCCATTCCCCGTAGTTCTAGGATTCTTCTGGTCTTAATTACCACTGATTTTCAAACCCAGACATTTTGGGGGCTTGTCTTTCTGGTGCTGGCCCCCAGGGTTGGGGCACCCGGTGTGAGGCAAAATCCTTTCACTCTTCGAGGGAGTGTTCTGCATTAGAGGGATCCCTCCTACTATGGGGTAACCCTGTCTGGCTGCTCCTCCTACCCTTCTTGATGCATCCTCTGTCTTTTGTTGTGGAGGCTATTGTTTATCTAGTTCTCAGGTCCTTTTCAGAGAAAAATTATTCCCTATGTAGCTGTAAACCTGTTGTGTCTCTAGGAAGAAGGGAGTTTAGGGTCTTCCTATGCTACCATCTTGAGCCCCTTATCACTGTGATTTGTATTATAATTTGTATTTCCCTAATGAAGTTGAGCATCTTTTAATGTGCTTATTTGCCATCTGTGTATCCTCTCTGGTTAAGTATCTGATCCAATCTTCTGTTCCTATTTAAAATTCGGAGGTTTATTTTTCTTATTATTGTTTTGAGAGTTCTTTATATATATTCTGGACAAAAGTCCCTTATCAGATATATGATTTGCAAATATTTTCTCCCAGTCCATGGCTTTTAATTCTCTTAATAGTTTTTTATAAAAAGCACATGTTTTTAATATGATGAAGTCCGACCTATCAATTTTTTCTTTTCTGAATCATGTTTTTAGTGTTGTAGCTAAGAAACCTGTGATTAACCTAAGGTCACAAAGATTATCTACTATGTTTTCTTCTAGATGTTTCACAGTTTTATGTTTTACATTTAAGTCTATGATCTGCTCTGAATTAATTTTTGTATATGCTGTGAGATATGAATCAAAGTTTTTGGTTTTTGGCATAAAGGTACATGATTGTTCCAATACCATTTGTTGAAAGGTTATCTTTTCTCCAATAAATTGCCTTTGCACCCTTATTGCAAACCAGCTGACAACATATATGTGGATCTACTTCTTGACTATATTTAGTTCCCAGAAAAGAATGAGCCACAGAAGAGAAGGTCCTAAATTCTGTGTATGAACTCTGCCCACGGCTCTGGCTGACCCCTAACTGATGCACATGCAATGCAGACTCCCAACAACCCAGCTAAGGGAAAAAACAAAACAAAACAAAACAAAAAACAGAACTGAGATTTCAGTTGCTGCTCACCACAGGAAAGGGAGTGTGTGAAAGTGAGTTCAGCTAAGTTAATTGCTGAAATAAAACAATATTGTTAAGAGGGAACCTCACAAAATCCACAGTCTACAACTGTCCATCCAGAATTCCATATCCAACAAAAATACTCTTTAATAATGAAGGCAGAATTGTCACCAGAAGACACACACTACAAGAAATGCTTAAAAGAATTTCTTCAGGCTGAAGGGAAGTGATGCCAGATAGAAACTTGGATCAGAGGAATGAAAAGCATTAGAAATGGTAAACATGTAGATAAAAGCCAAAGACTTGTTTTTCCTCCTGCTTTCTTATTACTATTCAAAGTAATATTTATAACACTATGCTTATGGGGCCTATAATGTATGTATTTGTACTGCATATGACAATAGCAAAAAGGATGGGGAAAGGTTAACTATCACAACATTATTACATTTCTATACATTATAAGAGAGGTGTACAATTTTAACTTGAAGTATACTGAGAAGTTAAAGTCATATATTGTAATTCCCAGAGCAACCATTAAAAAAATACAAATAGTTTTAGCTCAAAAGCCAATATGGAAATTAAAAAGGAACTCTAAAAATACTCAATTGACCTAAAAAGAAGTAACAGAGAAACAATAAAAGAGATGGGACAAACAAGGGCAAAGAGTAAAATAGTACAACAAAATCTTATTTATCAATAGTTATATTAAATGTACATGGACTAACATTATGATTAAAAGACAGAGAATGACAGAATGGATTTTAAAAGTCTAAAAATGTATGCCTATAAGTGACCCACTTTAAATATGAAGGCATAAATAGGATGGAGGAAAATGGAAAGAAAAAGGTCAGGCAAACAAGAAGCCTGAGAAGGCTGAAATGACTATATTAACGTAAAAAAAAAAAAAAAAAGAAGAAGAAAAAGAAAATAAAGAAAACTCAAAAAACGTGTGTTAGGTAGGTACATTACATGTAAAATGATCTGTTTCACTACAGAATATTAAAAAATGGCTCCTAGATTTTTTTCAAAGCTATGAATTTCATTTCAAATTATTTATTCATATAAAATAAAATCTGTCCACAGTAAACTAATGCTAAGATACCGGTACCATAGTGCCCTTATAATGGTAAGATGTACAAACTCTGAACATTAGTGTTGATGATCTGGAAGATCCTTTAGGCATGAGACTTTAAAATATTTTCATGCAGTATTATTTTTTCTTCATTTTGAAGAATTTTTTTCAACCTATTATTCCTTGACATTATGATCACCTTAAACTCCCACACATTCCTCCAAATTAAGAAAATTATAAGCTAAGAAAATCTTTACAAAATGTAGCAAAAGGAAAAGAATAAGTGTTCAAAAAATTTTTAACTTAATATTCATGAACATTTTTGATTGAGTATAGACTCTATCTATTCCCCCATTCTACTACCAAATTTGTAAGCTGTCACCCAATAACCACTTAACTGCTTGATAATGTTCTTTTGAAACTGGAATCTAACATCAAACATAAAAAACACTGTCCATCCAATAGCCTCTAATTGAGATGTTAAAGAAATGGCATTAGAATGGATTCTTTCATTGGGTCATAATTTACTTATAAAAGTAAAGCAATCATTTAGCTTTAACTAGAGAAAGTGTGATAAAATACTAACTCATCTATAACTGACACAATGAATGAGTATGGAGTTAATACCCTATATATCCATAAAGCAAAATGAAATTAATCCAACAATTATCCAGCAGTAGGTCAAAGCACAACACAACACTAGAAAGATCAACCTGGAATATAGCTTCTGTTCTCAAAAACCAAACTACTTCATAGTCAGATACTACATCAGAGACAGAAAACAAGACAAAACGAAAACACCAAAACAAAAATGAGAGACCTCTTGTTCATCTATTGATTCATTCATATCCTTTTTTTCTGAATGGAATCAAGATAGCACCAATAATAACCTTGTATTTTAAAAGATGCTGGGCTCTTGAGCTAAGGTAGTCTCAAAATCAATGCTAACATCTGTTTTGAACTGAGTGAAGTGTCAAGCCAAATCTTTTTCCACTGTACCATACTGTTCCTAATGACAAATTCACATGAGATGTTAGTAAATAAAGGCTATATAATCAATGCTATATAAAGGAAACTAAATAATCAAGGAATCCAAAGGATATCAATATCAAAATTAATACATTTAATATAAAACCAGCAAAATGCAGACAGATAGAATATCCAAATATACTCAACAAAAAATGATCCAGCAACAGTAAAACCGTTGTCCCTGCCCTTTAAAGCTCCCCTGAATTACAAACATCAGGAAAACACCTGGCTAACAGCCAGTAAAAATAAATCTCGAAATTCAGACAAGATAAAACTTGAATCAGGAAGTTCAAAGACAATGTTAATCACATACACAAAGTAATTCCCTACATCAGAAGCATATTTACTATTAAGTCCCATGATCAAACAAGTTGAAAATTTCAAGTCAAATGCATTTTGAGAAACAGAATTTTGTGCTGGGGTTGGTTAAATTAATGATATCAGTGCTGAGTTATTTTATATTACCTATTCTTCCTCCAAAGCTCCTGGTGGCAATTTGTTAAATAGCTAATGTTAGAGCTCAAAATTTATTTACTAATTAAAGAACTCTCACCAACTGTATATATGAAAATACTTTTGTAATAATATATTGTTATTTCTGTATTGTCTTCTAAATGAAATTTCTTAAGGATATCAAGAATTCAAAGCCAAACCTGTTTATATTTTTATATAAATAACACTCACCTCTCAGTTTCTCATTGGGAGAAAAACTGCAGAAGGAAATACTTTATCCAATCTGTCCATACTCAGTTTAATAATTAGGATGGAACCAGAAAAGAGAGTTCTAAAACCACGTTTCTTTTTTTTTTTTTTTTTAAAGATTTTACTTATTTATTTGACAGAGAGAGACAGCCAGCGAGAGAGGGAACACAAGCAGGGGGAGTGGGAGAGGAAGAAGCAGGCTCATAGCGGAGGAGCCTGATGTGGGGCTCGATCCCAGAACGCTGGGATCACGCCCTGAGCCGAAGGCAGACGCTTAACGACTGCGCCACCCAGGCGCCCCTGTAAAACCACGTTTCTATACAAACATTGTTTCACTGCATACTACACTTTAATTAACCCTAACCATAAAAAGTGTTTTTGTTTCTGTATTTTTTTTCTAATTTAATTCCTGGTTTGATTACTTGAATGCTCTTATATTTAAAAAGACTGCATAAGTTCTAGACTAACAAAGTATTTTACCTGAAAGTTACCTTAGAACCGACGACTAGTATAAGTACTTCTCAATGTTCCTCACGGTATGATAATTCCCTTGAGGGACTTGAAAAAAAAATCCTGGGGGCGGGGGGAGAAGGGGAGGATCTCCAGAGATTTTGACATAACTGGTCTTCAAAAGAGTTATTCTAATGTGCAGCCAGTGCTGAGACTCACTGATCCAGTGGAACCCTTTATTTTAAAGAGAGAATAAATCATTTGCCCAATGAGAGGGAAGAGACGTCAGGAGGGAATTAGTACAGCAGGTGTAAAAACTGAGACTGTAAGCAGGTAGAACAAGAAGTTGAAGAATTAAATGTCTAACTGCATTTGGGTGAGGAAAGTCTTCAAGGATGAATAGGAGTTTGCAGGCACTGACGTTTTTCTGATCTGTAAAAGCCCTACGGCAGGAAAGGCGCAAGCTTGACAGTGTTAGCGCAGAAGCGCATGCCAGGGAGTGGCAGAAGATAAGGTTGGTGTGGTAAGTTAGAGCACAGCTGCGAAGGAATGTGCACCGTAAAGAACAGTGATATGATCAGACCTGTATTTTAGAAAGATAATTCTGGCAGAGGCTGGTTACTGATAAAAGCTCCTGCTGAAATGCAGAGGGACGAGGTTAAGACAGTGGAAATGCAGAACAGGGAGTAAGTTCAAATAATACTTAAGCGGCAAAAGGTCAAGCCTTGATGACTGGCTCATTTGAAAGGTAAAAGAGAATAACAAGTTGAGGGTGGCTGAGATTTCCAGATTTGGGTGGACAGAAAAGCTGGTGGTATCATTACAACAAGGCAGGGATGAGTAGTGGTGAAGAGTGTTCACCCTGAGAAGGGACAGGCCCCTAAGAGGGAACCTGAGGACAGGGGGGTATGGGGGGCTAATGAGATAGCTATTAGAGTCTAGGCAAAACACTTAACTTTTCAGGGATCCAGTTTCCTCACTTAAAAATGACAAAGAGAAGAACATGGAAGAATATTTCCATTTCTGCTCATCTTGGCACTAAGTTTATTCTAGGCTTTCCTTAATTTTACCCTAATGACCTTTCTGTTGGCAGGCAGTAATCTCATTTTACAGATGAGAAAACCAAAGCTTGGAAAGATGAAGCAAATCTGAGACACTAGGGTCAAAGCCAGGATTCCACCTTCGAAGACCATATTCCTTCCCCAGTAACATGACGTTTATGTGCCAAAAGCGAGTAAGTTAGAGCAAAAATTGGGAGAGACCCATTAGGTTGGGGGAGGAGGGAGTGCTGAGGAAGAGGGAGATGGAGCCATCTGAACAATTCTGTGCACACTGAAGGCCCAGAGTTTTAAGCACTGTGCTGGGCACTGGGCTTCCAATGACAACTCAGTCATAACCCCTACAGCGCCTGGAGGTAAAGACCTTATCAAGCGGGCAGTGATCACAGACAGTAGTGCTTGGCAGGAGCAAACGGAGCAGGCCTGCTTTGTAGCAGATGAAGGAAACACTCTTCCTCCTACTGTTCCATTTTAGCCAACACTGAGAGTGTAACTGGAATTGAATTCCGGACCAGAAGAAAATGAAATCTACAGTCATAGATGTACTGCAGAGAAACACGACATGTTTTTTTGACATCAGCTTATAATTCTTTCAAATAAACAACTTCTAAGCATGGTTTTTTTATTTGTAGCAGTTGGATTTTTATGTGTAGTCATTAAATACACAGCAAAAAGGAACTATAAATATACCAAATACTGACAATACACTGTATAGAAAAAGTTATGTAACTTCTTTTCTGAGCTTGAGGTGGCTCTTTACAGCTCTAGATATGCCGACGTGAGGATTTATTTAACTTGTTTACTGTAGATTTGTTCCAACTGAACATAACATGGAGCAAACTACATCCTTAACAGCCTCCAAAATGATGCATTCTTAAGTACTGTAACTAATACTTAAGTAAACAGTGTTTCTGAAATATTCATTGTGCTCCGTTTATAAATCAAAATTTGAATTAGCAGAAGTTTAAAACACATGTGGCTTTTAAATTACTATATAAAAAGGCATAAAGAGCTAGAAAATATTATTCTCCAAGTAAAATGGCCAAAATGTGTCTTTTTTTTTTCAGCTTGAACAACTTCATTTCCCAAGTTTATTCAAAATGAATGATTCTCAGAGAATAAGAACTGATTGGAAGATTAATTTTAAACTGAGATGATTTCCATATTTAGCAAATACTGGGTTAAAAACAAATTCTAATTTTGTTGAATCATAAATTAGCATTTGATTTACACGCTACAAAGTAAATATTTGTAAACAGACTACACAAATGTTTTATTTAACAGATAAAAAAGACACTATACTCCTACTTCCAGGTTCTATAAGGCATAGAGAAAAGGAGGAAGGGAAAAGGAAGGAAGAGGGAAGTCTCTTCTGTTTTCTAGTTCTTCACTCTTTGTGATACTAGGAATCAGTAGAATTTAAATTTAAACAAGGTATTCTACTAAATTCAGAAGTATCACAAACACACACAAAAAGCTGAAGTTTAATTTACTTGTCTAAGATATCATGACTAGTTAAGTAGCAGATGGGACCAGATAGCTAGTTATCAAGTAGGTAGTTGGTAAACTGAAAAGACTCAGTTAAAAGAGGAGTCATTGCTTATAAATACAGAGGACAAACTGATGATTGCCAGAGGGAGGGGGGGTGGGCAAAGTGGGTGGAGGAGGGTGGGAGGTACAGGCTTCCAGGTCTAGAATGATTAAATCATAGGGATGAAATGCACAGCATTGGGAATACAGTCGATGACAGTAACAGCACTGTATGGTGACAGAGGATAGCTACACTTGGGCTGAGCACAGAGTTGTTGCACAGAGTACAGAATTGCTGAATTGCTATGTTGCACACCTGAAACTAACGGAACATTGTGTATCAACTGTACTCAAAAAGTCTTTTTAAACAAGGGGAGTCGTTGAACATGATACACATAAATCTTGATACATTTTCTTTTAAAACAGAGCCCACAAGTGAACGTTAGTTTTGCTGGTCTTCCACTACAGGGTCAAGGCCTTCTCTCTGCACACGTATCAGCTGTCTGGCATAAACCACCATTATCTATGATTTTGAGTTTCAATTTCTTTATAAAGTGGAACAAAAATTTAAAGGATTTTAAGTATAGAATACATCTACATTTTTACAACTTCTTTTTTTTTTTTTTAAAGATTTTATTTATTTATTTAACAGAGATAGAGACAGCCAGTGAGAGAGGGAACACAAGCAGGGGAGTGGGAGAGGAAGAAGCAGGCTCATAGCAGAGGAGCCTGATGTGGGGCTCGAACCCAGAACGCCGGGATCACGCCCTGAGCCGAAGGCAGACGCTTAACCGCTATGCCACCCAGGCGCCCCCATTTTTACAACTTCTAACCCAATTTTTTCAGTTTCTCACTCATACCTGATTCAACAGTATTAAGTAACATGTCTTTGTGTTTCCAAACATTTAACTTTTTTTGCACTCATATTTCATCAGTTTATGTAACATTTAGTTAAACTATATAATTATGATTACTACTGCTATTGGCATAAACGGATTCGGGAATAAACACAGCTGACTTTTGGTTAGCATACAACTTCATTAGCAGAAGAGAAATGCATACCAGACTTCAGTGTCACCTCCTGTCCCAAGACAAAGGGCCTGGAGAAGGTTGGTAAACCAGCAAACTGGACACGTGGAAGATGGATAAAAGAGATTCTACCATAAAGCATTTTAAACACTTACGTTGATGCCACAGGCATCTCAAATTAGAAACTTGGGTCTTTTTAAGTTTTCTTGTGTTTGTTAATACAAATTATCGCTTAGATATTATTTCATTATCATCTAACTTTTTCACTATCATCTAACTAATATGTTAATACTGTACTTTGAGACAACAGTTCAGAATACAGGTCAAATTAAAGTTCATATTCAGAGTATGGTAACAGCACCCTAGCAGCTATACAACTACAAATAAGTTGCTAATGCCATTATTAAGTATGACATCTATTCTCATTGTATCACAGTCCTTCAAAATACTTGTGAATTCTTCTCTGCATTAAACACACTTTGGCACACATCATAAAAGCGCAATTTCAAACATCTGTGAAAACTTTATTAGTTTTACAACAGTTGTGGATAAGAAGTTTTGTTAATTGAGATGTAATTCACATGCCATGAAATTCACCATTTTAAAGAATATAATTCAGTGATTTTTAGTATATTCACACGGCATGCAACCATCACTAATTCCACAGCATTTTCACCACATTTAAATCCCAAGTGCATTAGCAATCATTTCCTTGTCTCCTCTCTCTGCAGCTCCTGGCAACCACTCATCTACTTTCTGTCTCTATGGATTTGCCTCTTCTAGACATTTCTTATAAATAGAATATGAGGCCTTTGTGCGTAGCTTCTCTCACTTAACATAATGTTTTCAAGATTCAGCCATGCTGTACCAGGTGTCAGTATTCCATTCCTTTTTAGAGATCAATAATATTCCATTATATGGATTTACCACATTTTGTTTATCCATTCATCAGTGATGGACTTTGGATTGTTTTCACTTTTTGGCTGTGATGAGTAATGTTGCTATGAACCTCAAGTTCAAGTTTTGTGTGAACATGTTTTTAACTCTCCTGGGTATATACATGGGAGTAGAATTACCATATAGTAACTGTATGTTTAACTATTTGAAGAACTATATACAATCGTCCAAAGGGATGCATGGCAGGCATCATTTTACATCCCCCCCCCTGCAAAATATAAGGGGTTCCAATTTTTCCAAATCCTTTTGGGGGGGTAATCACAGCTATTCTAGTGGATATGAAGTGGTATCTCATTGTTGTTTTGATTTGCATTTCCCTAATGACTAATGATGTTGAGCATGTTTTCATGTGTTTGTTGGCTATTTATGTATCTTCTCTGGAGAAATGCTCATTTAAAAGTTGGGTCATTTGTCTTTTTCGTGTTCAGCTGGAATAGTTCTTCCGCGATGTGTGTTTGTGAGGAGCCCTCACACATGCTGGTGAGAATGTAAAATGAAAACAGCTACTTTGGAAAGCAGTTTGGTATTTTCTTAAAGTGTTAAATGTAATTTTACCCTATGATCTAGCAATTCCACTCTTAGGTATCTATCCAAGAGAAATGAAAATACGTATCCACACAAAGTCTTATAAGCAAATGTTCATAGCAGCATTATTCCTAAGAGCGCCAACCTATAAACCATTAAAATGACCATCAACTAGTGAATAAAATTAGGAAAAAGTGGTATATCCTAATGGAATGTTATTCAGCAACAAAAAGGAAAGAAATACGGATACAACATGGATGAAACTAAAAAACATTATGCTCAGTGAAAGAAGCCAGAAACCAAAGACTACATGTTGTACGATTCCATTTACATGAGATTTCCAGAAAAAGCAAAGCAAAAAGCCTTTATGGCAGAAAACAGTGGTTTTCTGAGGCTGGGGTGGGAACTGAGATTACGTGTACATGGGATGGGCACAAGGTTTCTTCTTGGTGTGATGAAAATGTTGTAACAGTAGGTTGTAGTGATGGCTGCCTAACTCTGTAAATTTACTAAAAATCACTGAACTCTACACTTTAAATAACTGAAACTTCGGGTATGTAAATGGCACCTCAATAAGGCTGCTTTTAAAAAATATGATCTGTATGTGCACATGCACAGCAGCGTCACTCAGAACTGCCTCCAACTGGAAACAACTCACATGTCCTTCGGTCTGAACAGCATAAAAAACTGGGGTGCATCCATACAACAGACTGGCCCCGAGCAGTAACAGGGCAGGGCTAGTGACACTGCAACAATATGGCCAACTACAGGAACGGAAGCTGTCCTCAAAGGGCTTCCAGAACTGGAAAGCCTCTTCTGTGGGAAAGCCAAAGCTATGGATACAGAGAACACACCAGTGGCTGCCAGGAGTGGGGTTGATAACAAAAGGGAAGCCAAGGAGAAATTTGGGGGTGAAAGACCTGTTCTACATCTTGATTGTGGCTGTGGTTGCATGACTCCGTATTTGTCAAAAATCAGAAATGTACGTCAAAAGCAGTGGTTGTTACCACGTTTAGAAAAAATAAAGTTAAAGCAATGATATTGTAAAAGATTATTTTTCACAGTTTGATTTTTCATAGCAAACAACTAGAAACAACTCCAGTCACGATCCCAGGAGACGGGTTACCTACACTGTTGTACATCCATACAGTAAGTACGACGCAGTCTTAAGAAAGAACGACGGAGCTCTCCGGGGGACGCTGATACAGGGAAAGAGATCTCATTTGCTGAGTGACACAGTAAGTAAGAAAAAGACAAAAAGAATATAAATATATTGATTTTTGCTACAATGAAACTCTGGGTGCAACACATCAAGCACAGAGCAGTGGTCAACTGTGTGAGTGAGTGCGGTGGTGCAATGGGCAGCTGCTGGCCGAGATGGGAGGAGATTTTGTTCTGGTTTATTATCATCTTTGAACATGTGGATGTAGTACTTATGTTTTAAAAGGAAACATATCAAAACAAAAAAAACCTTTCTGAATACTGTCCCATCCTCCAAAATACATATACATTCTCTCTCACCTTTGCGTCATCTGCCATTTGTCTTTTCTATATTCATTTGGTCAATGATTAAAATACTGAACTGAACAGAGCGAAGGCAATCCTTGCAAAAAACTAATAAAAATCTCTCTTAAATTGATGCTAATCCATTCCTCTGCACTATTTCAAATGCACAAGTTACAAAAAGCATGACTATGGGCAAGTTACCTAACCTCCCTAAGCCTCTTTGTAAAATGGGTGTAAATAGTATCTCCCTTGTAGGGTGCAAATTAAAGGAGACAATATATGTTAAGTGCTCGGACTCATGCTTGGCGCTGAGAAGCATTCAGCAATTGCTCACTGGCTTCCTCTTTAGCTACGGTTACACCCCGGCTGGTGTATTCACCTGGCTGGTGTGTTCTGCCCATATCACATAAGACCTGTGGTGGTGAAGGCTTTCTTCTCTGTTTGTTGGGCTGCTTGGGTTCAAATTCCAGCTCTGAAATTGTCTAGTTGGTGGGCAAGAACTTTCAAAGCCACAGGATCTTTGGTTAAAAATGGAAGTGACAAAAGTACTTAGTTTACAGGATTAAAAGGAGAACTGAAGATATAAAAGATGAGAGGTCACAGCAGAGCTGTGAGCACACAGTGTATAGTCAATAAATGTTAGCAATTAGTATTATTATTTTGTCTGTCACATGCCTGGTTCCCTATTATATGAAATGACATAAAGAGTATCACACTTACAATCTAAATTTTGTAAAAAACCTCACACTAGACTTCATTTCTAGCTTGTCTTGACTTTCTAATTATACTTCAAACTTCAAAAAAAAAGTTTATTCCTACCAACTGTTCAGACACAAAAATATTCTGATGAATAAATGATAATGGGTTTTAAAATCTCCCTAACACTGGCATAATAAAAGTAACAGAAGCTGAAATCAATATTTATATGTTGTGTTGTTTTCTCCAACATTTGGGATTTAACAGGCTTTGGATTTCTAGAAGCTGGCAATATGACATGACTATATGTATAAACTAAAGTTTTCTGAAAGGAAAAAAAAATGAACTCATTTTTAAAGAAAAGGTACTGTTCTGGGGCACCTGGGTGGCACAGTTGGTTAAGTCTAACTCTTGATTTTGGCTCAGGTCATGATCTCAGGGTCGTGAGATGGGGCTCACACTGGGCATGGAGGGAAGCCTGCTTAAGATGCTCTCTCTCCCTCTCTCCCTCTGCCCCCCCATCTCTAAAAAAAAAAAAAAAGAAAGAAAGAGTATTGTTCTTAGAGTCACTTCTGAAATCTAGGTACCCAAGTTAATCTCAGTGGATTACAAGAATCTCAAAGTTGGGTTTTTTTTGTACTTAAAAAAAATTATTAATAAAAAAAAACAATCAGTAAAAGCTCTCCATGTACTTTCTATTCCTTATAACATTGTTACCTCTTTAGCTTTTTCTTAAAGTAGCCAGAGAAGTTCAGGATTTTGAATTTAGTCCTTGAAAGTAATTATTCAGGGTTACAATATCTGTACTGGAAATGACTAACTACTGAAGGGGAAGGCAGTTCAGGTTGCTGTGTTCCACAAGCCCTTTGTTTTTCAAGCAACATTACTTTAATTATTTCCTATAAATACATCATTGTCCTTAAGAAAAATATTTTTCAGACAAAGATGAAAAAATCTTTAATCATCACTTGGAACATGGACCTTGGAACATCACTTGGAAATGACCTCAGCATATTATAAACCTTCTAAAACAGATTTAGTGCACAAAGCCCACTTGCCAAATAAAAGCAACTATTACATGGAATTTCATTAAACAAGTTATTTTTAAAAGACTCAAGAGTTTTTATCAGATAAGTGGCAACAGAATATTTTTAGAAAATTCGGGGAAATATGGTAAAAAGAAACCTGCCAACTGGACAGAAACTGAGTTGTCATCCAGAGAGGGCTCCCGCTTACACCCTCACCAATCTCCGGGGCCACCTTCAACCCTTCTCAGGTTTCCTCTCCAAAAAGAAACCTTTGGCTGGCGTGACCATTCCCTGCCAGGCCAAGAATTCCACCAAACTGTGGGTAGGAATTACGATTTCCTTTTGAATCCAAGAGAGACCTGGGTCCCCAGGTATTTACCTGCAGTGGAATTCTGACCAGGAAGCAGCGATGGCCCTTCTGGAGGGGCTGGGCAGAGGGTATGCCTGGTGCTGCTGTGACATACACCCTTGCCAAGACGGCTCAAGAAAGGAACAGGCAGCAGCACTCAACCGAGCGATCTGAGATAGACAGCAGTGGGCAGACGCTCATGTTACTGTAACATTCCAGTCTCTATCGTCTTAGCACATCGCACTATCAAAGGCTGTAAACCTTCATATGGTCTTTGAGGCTGCGGGCAAGTGACTGAGGGTGTGGTGTGAGGAGGTGAGTCTTTATTTGAAGCGGCTCAGGCAATTCCAACAGGGACCAAAGTACAAAACAAAAGACAGATTTCACAGTTCTGAACAACCCGACCCCATGCACGACAGCAAAGTACACGAAGAACATACAGGAAAAAAACATAACAGGAAAAAGTGTAGTAGTTAAAAAAGTACTTAGAAAAACAGAACAACCTATTGCCCATCAGTAAGTTAAATAAATACTGGTACATTCATTTCATTGAAATTATGCTATAATTGAAAAAAAACCAAACAGACCTTTATGAACTGAAAGGAGAAACATCCATGATATATATTAAGTAGAAAAACTTGGCTACTGAACAGAAAGGATCATGTATACATACAACACATACACAGACTGAGCAAGAGAACGGGGTAGGCAGGCAGAGCAGCAGGTAGGCTGGTAGGCAAGAGAAGGCAGGGAGAGCATGGACAAGGCAGGCTGAAGAAAGCGGAAGGCGGTGAGTTGGACAGAGATGGGGCAGGAGGCAAAGAAGAGCAGAAACGGGCAGGCAGACAGGGGGACCAACAGACACACAGGGACTGCCTGCCAGTGTTTACTTCCAAGGGCGAGTGCTCTGAGTATCCCTGACTGTAGCCACCAGCCCCATGTGTCTGTTTACATTTAAATGAATTTAAACTTAACAAAAAATTCAGTTCTGCGATCACACTAGTCACATTTCAAGGGCTCCAGGGCCTCAAGGGGCTAATGGCTATTGACCCAGGAGGTAGATGAGAACATCGCTGTTACTGCTCAAAGATCTACTGGGTAGGGCTCTTCTATACCCTTTGGGATTGTGTGAACTTTTTACAATGAACATGCTGTACTTGTGTTGTCTGCAGAGGGAATAAAGACATTTCCGATTGGAACAACCGAAATACATAGGTCCCCCTGCCCCATTCTGCATCTCTTTAATAGTTCTTTCTCAAACAGCACGGAAGCACCAGAGGGCTCATACGGGCTTAATAATGTATATACTGCCAATTTCCTAAGTTATCTGGTTCTTACTAAGTGAGTTAACTACTTCACAAGAGTTCAAATACCAGCAAAATGTGGAAGACAATGACATATATTTGGAGCGTCGTGACACTGCTCTTGTTCTCTAAAATCTAAAGAAAAGGTCATGTTACTCATTCTTAGTAAAAGTAAGTGCAGTTGATAGAAACCCCTTGCAGTTTAGGCAAACATTTTAAATGGAAGCTTTTCTTCAAAAGAATAATAGCATTTAAAAATAGCATTCATTTTTTTCTGATTTAATTCAGTACAAAGTAGAGAAGGAAAAAAAAGTAAGCCTGAAGTTAAAAAGGGGGGGGGCACATTAACTGTAAAAGAAAATGGCAAAGCTAAGAACCTGTTTTCAAATGAAAGCTGTAACACCAAATCAATGAACATTCATAATAACCAGCTTCTAAAGGCTTTCTTGTGTAAGAGAAGTTTGAAGCATCTGGTGAGGTTTTAAGAGAGTAATACTTTAAAGAAAAGTTAATAGAAAGGTCTCCAGAAAAAACAGAAGAGATATATACAAGTTTATGGGGAATGGACAAATGATTACATTTTGAGACCCTTATTCTGCTCTGAAAAAAATCACTTACTGCTGCTCAAAGATCACAGCCCCAGTCCCTACCACTATCCCCAGCAGCGTCCAATGACCCACTGGGTCCCGTAGTGAGATCTATTCTGTGCCCTCAGAGTTCTCCTCAAAACCCTGCCCAGTATCACATCCACTGACTTTCCCAACGCAACCACCGCTAGTCTATTGCCAGACCCTGAGTTCCAATCACAACCATCTGTTCAAAGTTCCTATCGTGGAGCTTTGCATAATATATAAATTTCCAGTAATTAAGCCAGTATAAAAGTGACACAAGAATGTATGATAGGACCAATGGAGCAGAACTCTGGCATATTGAGCAATCTGAATACAAGACAAAGTGGCATTACAAGTCAGTGGGGAAAAAGATGGACTATGCAATCAGAGATGCTGGCTCATGCCACTAGTTTATTCACATGGAAATTTTTCCCTATCTCATACCACACACACAAATAAATTCCATGTGGATTAGACTCATGCTAAAGAGCAGAACAAAGTTTTAGAAGAAAATATGGCAGGATCTCTTTATGACCCCAAAGTACTCAGAGTACGGCAGGATTTATTAAACATGATGCAAAAAGCACCAACCATAAATGGACTAATAAATATGACTTGGTTAAAATGTAAACTTGCACACAACAAAGCACGCCATAAAAGATAAGCCACTGGGAGAACATATCTGAAATGCAAAATATCAACAAAAGATAAGTAGCCAGAGTATATAAAGAACTAAAGATAGAGAAGGGGGGGGGCAATCCAATAGAAACAAGTCACAGAAGAGGAAGGTGAAATAGCCAAAAAAACATAAAGAAATGATGCTCAAACACACTAGAAATCAAGAAAATGTAACACTTCAAATTAGCAAAAAACTGAAAATCTGTTAACACCAAGGCCTGGCAAGGATATGGACCAAAAGGAACTCTCAGACATCACTCATAGGAGCCACACTTTGTACTACTCTGGAGAATGATCTGGCTACGTCTAGTGACATCAAGAATGCATACACCCTATGCACCGGCAACTTTACCTCTCAGGACACTCTAAAGAAGTTGTTAAATATGCACAAGAAAATATGTACTGCATGTGCATAGCAACACTGTTTAACGGCAAAGCATGGAAATTACCAAAACTCCCACTGACAGCGAATGAACAAACTATTATAATCCTAGACTGCCATGTAACAGACACGGGTAACAGTAATTAATAATAGCAATTATAGCTACATACATCTATATGGATATATCTCATATTGTTAAATGAACATGCAAGTTGCAGAAATATACACAAAATATACTATACTGCACAAAGTTCAAGATCCACAAACTAAATACAGTGTTTATAAATATAACCGCACCTAACATGAGTAGAAAGCCATGTAAAGGAATAACACACCCTCGCTTCAGGAGGATGGGTCTTCTGCAAAAGGAAGGTGGGTAAATAGCGTCTGTCAGGGGTACACAGGGGTATCAACTCTACGTGCAATGTTTTATTTTATATCATTTTAGGCTTTTAATGTAAAGCAAAGGTAGCAAAATGTTAAGATTTGACTAAGCTGCACAGAGGTTGTATTATTCTCCATATTTTTCTACATCCATGTGATATTTCAGAGCATAACTTATATTTTAAAGGAAGAGCGAAAGCAGCAGAGGCTGACACCTACTAAGTGGCTATCTCCCAACACCACAGCTGAGGCTATGAGCAGCTTTTCTGTTTTCTTTTCTCCCCCTCTATATTTTCTACTTCCTTCCCCCCCCCCCCCAGAAAGGCAACCCAGATACTTCTAGTCCAATTTCTTCTCCCATCTTACTCCCCAAACCAACATGGTACTTTCTTGCTCTTGGAGGGCCTACTATATGCATTCTCACATTTATATGAATTGGGTATTAAATGCCTACAAGGTGCCAGTTCCTGTGCCAGGAGCTGGAGAAACATACACTGTCCTTTCCTCCATAAAGTTTAGTCCCAAGGAACAG
This sequence comes from Ursus americanus, assembly GCF_024610735.1. NCBI lineage: Eukaryota > Metazoa > Chordata > Mammalia > Carnivora > Ursidae > Ursus > Ursus americanus. The sequence continues at coordinate 29,325,563 of NC_142128.1, forward strand.
AAACATTAAATAAGCATGGAAAAAACGATGCAATTAAAACTGCGAGGAATACTATGAAGGAAAAGAATAGGTGCTACGGGAACACATAATAGGAAGGCCCAGTATAGCCTGGACTGGATCAGAGGAACAGGAATATGCCAGGAAGGCAAGGGTGGAAGGGCCTTCTGGACAGAGAGACAAACCAACCCGGTGTCTTTTTCACTAGGCTGGAGCAACTCAAGGGCAGGGATTGCTTCTGATTCCTACCTGTGCCCATGTCTTCCTTGGTGCTTTAACAAATGCTTCCTGGCTGCCTCTAAGGCAGCCTCTGAGCAAAGCAGGAGATTCTGTGCCTGTCGCTCTAAGGTAGGAAAGCAGTCCTTGGGGAATGGCCCAACAGGTAAAAGGAGTGGTCACTCCAACAGGCAGAACGGAGTCTGAGCCCGCTGCATGTAGTAGTTCAATCTGTCAGAAAGTACTTGCTGTAGGCTCCACATCGTGAGAGAGGGGAGCCTTTTTCTTCATCTGTCCCCCCATTTGTTTATCCATCTCCTTCCTTGTGCAGTATCCTCACCCTCACCCTATTCGTCGATTTTATTCAATACTTCTAAGGGGATCTACGTGTGCCAAGCTGGGGATATGAAGACCCATATAAGCATAGCCTCCGCCACAAAGAGCTTCCCTTCTAGACCAGTGGATCTCAGCTAAGGGTGATTGTGTCCCCCCCGGGAACATGTGACAATGTCTAGAGACACTGTTGGTTGTCACATGCAGCAGAGGGTAGGGGGTACGCTACTGGCATCTGTGGGTACAGTCAAGGATGCTGCGAAACATCTTATCATGATGCTTACAGTGACAGTCCCCCACAACCAAGAACTGAATTATCTGGCCCCAAATGTCAATAATGCCAAGGCAGAAAAACCTGGTATAGATTATTTAGAACCATGTTTAGAGGGCAAATGGCAGAGGTCAAAAGCCAGAGGCCAAGCAGGTCAAATATCAGAGGCCTAGGAGAGTATTAAACACCAGGTCATTAGATAAGCACATACACAGTGTCAATAGTGCTGAGGATGAGAAACCTGCTCTAGAGAATTAGCAATGTAATTACACCACGATGCGAGAGGAGTTCAAAATGTCCTCCAAATACAAAGATGCAGCACCTAATCTAGAATCAGGAGTGAAAAGGTTTCCTTGGGAGTGACATCTAATTCAAAACCTGAAAATCATATGAGTTAGAAAGGGATGTAAGGATGAAGGAAGGGTAAGGGGGCTATCCCAAACACAACGGAAAGCCAGTGGGCAAGAGGGACTATGGGATGGAAGAAATACACCTGTACAATGGAAGGTGGGAGCGGCTGCTGAAGGGCTGGAGAGGTAGACAGGCCCAGATCATAATGGGCTTGTGTGATGGGTAAGAAGTGCAGACGTTACCTTTAGCACAGTAAGAAGCCACCGAAAGGACAGACCCAGAGGAGTGATGTAAACAAAGCTTGTTTTAGGACAATGGATTGCTAAGAAACTAAATGGGAGGGGGCTCCCAGGATCCAGATGACAGAGTTGCGGCTTGACCTAATGCTGATTCTGAGGATGGAGGAGAAGCATTCAAGAGATGCCTGGGTATTAAGTACCACACCAAGATATGTACCTATGGCAGTTCTCTGCCTACTAATCCCAAAGCCCCCCAAACTCTAAAACCTAAAAGTTTTAAAGTAATTCACCTCTGGCACAACCTAACCAGAACTATGCGGCAGCAAAACCAGAATCTAAACTTCCTTGAGGCTATTCATTGCACATTTATCCCATTTAATGTGAATATTTCAAGGCAGAAGTACTAATGTTTAATTACAGGGTACTGCCCCAGACCTCACTGGGTAGCATATTAACTTTTAAAAATTCAAAAAAGTCCAGGGGTGTCTGGGTGGCTCAGTCAGTTAAGCATCTGACTCTTGATTTTGGCTCAGGTCCTGATCTCAGGGTGGTAAGACTGAGCCCCACATTAGGCTCCACACTGGGCGTGGGGCCTGCTTGAGATTCTCTCTTCTCCGTTCCCCCACCTACCCCCCACCAACACTTCTCTAAAAAACCCAAACAAAAAACCTCTCTAAGATTCAAAAAAGCCTGTATTCCAAAATGCAGCTGGGCTCAAGGGTTTAACGATAAGGGTTTGTAGATTTACACAAGGTGCTAAATAAACTTTTATCCAACTCTAGGAAACTGGACAAAGTAGGTTACTGGATGATTATGTGTTCAGAATACTTTTCTAAGTCACTATCCTTACTAACAATAGTATGAAACTTCCAGATAGCACATATATACCTACCACATGATTCCTTTTATGTAACTTTGCCTTAAAAACCTAGAAATCCTAGGGGCGCCTGGGTGGCACAGCGGTTAAGCGTCTGCCTTCGGCTCAGGGCGTGATCCCGGCGTTATGGGATCGAGCCCCACATCAGGTTTCTCCACTATGAGCCTGCTTCTTCCTCTCCCACTCCCCCTGCTTGTGTTCCCTCTCTCGCTGGCTGTCTCTATCTCTGTCGAATAAATAAATAAAATAAAACACACACACACACACACACCTAGAAATCCTAGCAGACACAGCAGCAGGATTTGGGGAAAGAACTAAGATTATTTCACCGAAATTTATCTATTTACTTCACCATTCTTCCTCCCAGGACTGCCACACAGAAGAAAGAGTAGGTACAGTCAGTAACAAGCACCAACCAGATCTTCATCTTAGTAGAATCATTCCAAGTAGAGCCAGGTAGGAGTTGAAAGAGTCTGGGGTCACCCTCCCAATCACCATTAGCACAGCCATAAACACAGTAGTGACCTGATGATTTCTTGGCAGAGGAGACCTGGCCCCTTTGCACCTATGTCAGGTGGTCACTGGGCACAGGTGCAGAGACAGGGAGGAAGGGCCTGGGTCCCACTCTCATTCATTCCTTCACTCCTCAACACATTTGCGTGAAGAGGTTTGTGTGTCCCAGTCACTGTTTCTTCCAGGTGCTGAGTGTGTAACAGAGACAGACGTGGTCTCTCAGAGGTTATGGATTCTACACGGGCGGAAGGACATGAAACATGTCACTACAATAAGGTGTAAGAAGGCAGGAAGGGAAAGCATAAGGATGACAGTATGTAGCAGAAGGACCGAATGAAGAGGAAGGGAAGAATCTAGGAAGATCTGAGAAAGTGATATCGAAACAGAGACCTACAGGATAATGAGAAATGTGGATCTGAAGGTACTAGAAAGAAAGGAAGCATGGAACTGAAGTGAGCCAGACAACAGCAGAAAATAATGTTTGAGAGCTAAGGGTGGGAAGTAAAAGTCAGTAATGCTCAGAGCCAGCAGAAACCTGGTGGAATGTAGCCTCAAGTGTAGGCTGCAACGGAGCTATTATCTATCCATCCTACTGGAAATGGGACTACATATTCTGATGTTCTGGGAGGTACTTCCCACCCCAAAAATAAATAAATGTGGGAAATGGGTTTAAAATGCTTAAACACTTGTGTTTTGCTTATTTGGGCTAGGGGAAAACAATCCTTCTGATGTAAAGTACACCTAAAATGCACTTCAAATGGACGAAATAAATAGTTGTGTAGTGAAACATTTAGAACACTTACAATGAGTCTGAATAATAAATTAGGTCATCAGCAGCATACTGCCAACTTTGTAAAGCACTATGGTCTGGCAGGGTACTTTAGAATAATAAATTTACCAGAAACATAATTAAGATATTCAGATGTCAATTGAGAAGACTTTGGCACATTAAAGTTTCCAACCACAAATATACCAGGGTAAATTATACTCTATATTTTGAACCTATGACAGCTTGAAAAGCAAATGCTAGTATTCTACCCCAACGATCCCAAGGAACTAGCGATTCATAGCCACTATTTTTATTGACAGACTCTTGTTATCACTTGCCAGATAAGAGACCTTTAAAAACTAGTGTTAGCCATTTTAGTTCTATCTGTGTAATGCCTCTTATCCTAAAATAATTCAAGAGACCTACTAAACTAAAAGAGCTCCTATTTGACTTAATGCACCCTGGAGACTTTGGGGGGAAAATGAAGCCTGATGTAAGGGGAGGCAATACCCCACAACTCTTACTTTCTTTGTGGATATGCTTTATTTATTTTTTTTCAAACCGTCTCTTCATTTTTTGTTAGAATCATGTACTGACCCCTCCTGAATTCCTCAGTGACTGGGCCTGATGTGAAGTTTTTCTGGGTAACCCTTGCCATCGTGCTAGAGGAGCTGGACTTCTAATTACCCAGGCTCCCAGAAATTCACCTTCCTCAACAACGGGAACCTTCCCATCCTCTCCAACCCCCAGACGGGCCCATCCTAGAATTCGGTGACCACCCTGTTGTCTCCTCCTTTCTTCCTCTTGTACCTGCTTGTGTAGCCCACCTCCCCTCCCTCCAACCATACATCAATTCTACATTCAACCAATAATCACTGAATTCCTGCCTTTTGCCAAATTCCGTTCGAGGTATAGGGGGGAAAGCAGTATGAAAAAATTATGACATAATAACTCAGACGGAAGTGTCTGTCCTTACGGAATTCACAAATAAGTAAAATACACTGTCAGATAGCAGTAAGTGCTGTGGAGACAAAGAGAAAGGCCAGGAATGGGGATATTAGCGCTTCACAAGAGGAGTACCTTTTCAAACAGGGCAGCCAGAAAAGCCCTGAGGAGACACTTGAGTAACCCTAACTCTAAGGAGACCAGGGATCAAGCTATGAAGAGGACCTGGAGTACAATGGGGATGCAAAAATCCGACTTCTACTGTCGACTGATCCCTCTGGCTGCTGCCCTCAGAACAGACTGGAGAGAGAGCAGACCCGGGGAAACCTGGCTCTCTCTCACCTTGCTTCTTTTGCAGCCCCATCCAGTGGTGGTTTTCCCTCCCCCAGCCCTCGTGCTACTGCACTCAGAGGTGGGTAAGTATCATCCTGCTCATCATCACTCTTGTTTCCAGACACTCCCTCCCCCACCTCCCTGGAGGCCCCTGGCTTTGAATGTCCTATCATCAGACTATCCTCACTACCGGGCTGTTATCCAACACCCCTCACCCCCATGACCATCTGCCAAACCAAGAATACTCCTCTGTCATCACAATTTCATTCACCTATCCTCTGACCACCACCTCCTAGATTTCCAGCTCCGTTTCTTCCAAAGTCTGGATCCTCCAATCCATTCACCCTCCTGGGGTCTCCAGGCACTGATCCTACCACCTTTTTACTGTTCCTCGTTCCTTGATATGGACTCTTCCCTCTTCTACTTAGTGCTCAGTCCCTTAAACTCCATTGCTCCTTTGTGCCTGCTTGGCAGACCGTGGATGCTGATTAAATCCCATGCCACCCCTACTGCACACCTGCCCCCGAACAGGGAACAACTGACGGGTGGAAGGAAGCCCAAAGTCAGCAGAGGAATGCTACTGAGTAGGTGAGAGGGGATGGTATCCAGGGCAGAACGGACGCCCCAGACGGGACCTGCAGCAGGGGAGGGAAAGCCGAGCACAGGGTCCATGCTGAGCTCAGGGTCCATGTGCACTTAGGAGGAAGTATTTGGCAGAAGCAGCTCAAGGATATCCTCTTCTGGTTGCCTCTATGTTCTGAGTGATGGCAGCCAGGCCATGGAGAAGTGTGAGGTGAGTAAAGTGGTTAGAGGCCTGAGGAAAGGACAGAGCAGTCGGGGGTGAGGGTGGTATGCACGGCACCTCCCTCTTCCAGGCTACCCAGCACCACCTCTGCCCTCACTCACCTCTCTCTAACCTGCCTGGAACCCGGCAGGGGTGGTGGAGGGGGCAGGCCACTTCACCGGTACCAATGTCTAACTCTGGCTTCCCCCATTCAGATCCCTAAAGCCAAGCAGTGCTGGACAAACTCAGAAAACGGAGAGGAGTCTGTCCCCAACACACGTTAACTGATTTCAACTGGATTCTCCATGTTTCTCAGTAAATCCTTTCTTCACCTCTGGTTAATGCCCATCCCAAAGCCCACAGCAAGTGAGGGATTTCCTACTTTCTTCAGGTCCCTAGCACCACCCCCGTCACTCTGGGCAGAAGAACCTGGCTTCTGTTTTCTTGAGGGCAAAGGCCAGTGGATGTGAGTGAGCTTCTTTAAAACTTCCTTTCTCTGTGACTCAAAACCCCTGCATGTTTAACATCCACTGTCCTTCCCTCCTGGCTCACAAATGTTCTTTCCTTTGTTGTATGGCTAACCCCACCTCTCTCTCTACCTCTTCCGCCCCCAAACTATAGAGCTTTATTCAGTTGTTCTACATTTCTTGCACCTTGAATTTGTTATATTTATAGGTTATAAAGAGAAAAATGTATTCCAAATGAAAAAATGAACAAATTGCATAAGTAGGAAAGAATATGGAATGCTTGTGAAAACAGCAATAAACTGGTCTTATTACATAGCAGGGTGTGTTGGAGAGTGACAGAAAATAAAGTTAGATGGATAGGGTAGGACGAGATTACGGAGTATCTTAAAAGCCACAGAGTGTAGGTTGATGATTTCTGAACGAGGAAACGCTCCCGGTGGAAACAGTATTTAAAGGAGAAGAGACTCAGAGCACAGGATGGGATGGGATGGGAAAGGAGGGATTTATACTGAAAACAGGAACCGGATGAGGGGGTGGGGGCAGGGAAGGTGGAAGGCAAGAGGGTGAGGCGATCATCCTGACACATACAATGAGAGCCCGGTCAAATGTGGAGGCAGTGAGAAGGAAGAAAAGACAAAAGACATTTCCCAGAAAGGAATGGACAGCACCTAGCAGCTGACAGCACACTGTGGGTGGGTTCCAGCCCGACCTCCGGAGAGAGGGGCCAAGTGCTCGAGGAGGAAGGCACGGTGCTACTCTGGTGACGTTATCACAGTCACCATGCTTGGAGGCTGGACGGGACCGGCACCTCTGAAATCATGTGATTCAGTCCCTGCACTTGATAAATGAGGAGGCAGAGGCCTAAAGAAGGGCAGTGATGTGTCCAAACCCTCCAAGCAAGTTGCCGAGAGAGCTGGCGCTGCAGCCCTGACCCCTGCCTGCCTTTGGAGCTCCTTCCACGACACGCTGCTGCCTCCGTGAGAACCCACTCTGCACTTCCTATCTGCCCCCGGAGACCCGCAGGTGCCACGCTTCCGCCGACACAAATCACACTAAGGACCAGGCCACCTGACTCTGGTCTCTGCACGTATCCGGTCCAGGAGAGCCCGGCTTCACAGCGGCCGGGCTGACTCTGCCCTAGGATTTTCACGGCGAGCCCAGCTCACACTGCCACGTCTCTAGACGCTGTTTTCAAGTTTCCAGTAGGTCTCAGGGCGACACAGTAAATACTCCAAGGAGCATCACAATGACTTTGAAATTAAAGGGCAAACTACTGACCCTTATTGTTCCTTCTGCCCCTCCTGTTCCCACCCAGTGGCAGAAGATGCTGTTTGCCCTTTCTGTGACGGAAATCTTCAGCCCTGTGTATGATTTCCTGGCAAACACTGCAATGGTATGTGGTATTCTTCATACCGTCAGCTCACAGAACTGTGCTAATAACAAAAAAGAGTCTATAATATTTCTAGCAAGGCTTCTACATTTTTCCCCCAGACAACGTTCATTGCTAAAATAGGAGTTTCTAGGTAATTTCCCAGAGAACTTTGAGCCTCCATTGAAGTTAACATGAACAGAGCTGCCAGTGTTTTATGGAAAACAAGCACAATGATTTACACTAAATAAATATGGACAATTTAGCTCTCTCATTTACTCTACCGGTGTCAAAAAGGACTTCAAGGAGCTACCATGGACTTCAGCAAGGTATCCACGTTAAGACAGATATTTAGAGTGGACTGTCCTGAACTATTTGAACTTAATAGCTGCCTGAATGAAGCCAATAGATTAAGCTGAATAATTTTATAACAAAAGAATTCAGTATTATATTTTTTTCTCCTCTTGCTATTCCAAAGAGCTGAAATAATTTTTTTTTTTAAAGAAAGGAAAAGTATTATAAAATATGCCAAATCCTTCCTTGGAGAATATTGACAAGTCTGCATTTTCAAGGACAAATTTCCAAATACCAGTCCCCAAAATGATAACAGTAACGTGATTAAAATGTACACAGTTCAGGTGCTGAACTTGACCCCTCAGTGTATGTTTTCTTCTGTCTTTATTTCCTCGTACTATTTATTTTTATTTATTTATTTATTTATTTTACCACTCTGAGCACCTCAAGAGCTTATACTGAGTACATGTGTTTGCTTAGCAGCTTCAAGATTCTCCTTTGTGACTAAGTGGCAGGTGCTGTTCAGTTTATTTTCACACACGTAAACTAAGCCCTTGAACTTGGGGTGAGGAAAAGCGTTCGGCTTAAAGTTTGGAAAGGAAGGAACTACACAACAGCTTCCTTTAGAACAGCCTTCTTTTTCAGCTTCCTGTATGAAAATAATATTGTATTTTTATAGGAATTGCTAAGAAACAATGAAGAAATTATATTTTAGCCTTTAGAGAATTAAGCTTCAAATCCTTTAAAGAGCAATTTCTTCCAATAATTTGGATATTTAAATTAAGCAAAGGACAGAAGAAGAGACTAAGAAAATAAAATAGGAATGTGGCACAAATTCTAAAGTAGATTATACAATTTTCATATTACTATAAGGAGCTCACATTTTCTTTCACTAAATGACAGGCATTAAGACTTTCAGCTTTAAAAATCCCAAATATCAAGCTATTGCATTTAGTAGAGATGATGAGGGAAAGGTTTTCTTTGTTGCTGTAGTTGCTGCTACTGTTGTTGTGAAACTGGTTTGATGAAAACACATAACCACACACACGAGTACATACACACACACATCACGTTCATTATTAAACAGCTTTTCAGACTCTAACTGAATCAGACACAAGTGAACATTCTCTAAATATAAAATGAAAATGCATCAGAATCTCGACTCCCAGGGGAGAGAGAAGCCCCCCACCCCCCGGCCTCCTTGGGGGACAGGCTTTAACTGCCCCCTCCTAGACTTGCACAAAGCGGCCACAATCCCCAGCAGTCTGCTTCCGTGACCTTCTCTCACGCATGGATTTCAACAGCTAACGTGTGCACAGACAGAAAGAAGATTACGTTGTTCAACAGCTCTGGGTTCTCTGCGTGCATAATTCAATATGCTACTACCATACACTTAGAAATTTTTTATCAAGGGTTGTTAAATGAACTGAAGCTTATAATGAAATTCAAGTTCTTATTCTCACAGTATTCTCTCCTGAATGCTAACACTTCATCTAACGCAAGTAGTCAGGATTCAAGGTGTGTTAGAGAATTCCATACACCTGGACCATTCAGGAAAGAGCGGGACAGATGTGTGAACTATAGATACTACCAAGTTTCCTGGATGTTATTTAACCTGCCCTGGTCCCACCCCTTCATAGCATCCAGCATCAGGCCCAGCAGCTGTTCCCAAGCCAGGCCCCAGAGAAGTGTACGGCCCTGGTCTGGGAGATGGAGGCCAGGTGGAGACAGCCCAAGTTGCTGGAAGTTCCAGCCCTGGCAGCGCCACAGGCCACTGCTACAGCCTGAAGTCCATCAAGTAAAGGGTGCCTGGAGGAGAGGTCTTGGTGAGAACAGAAGGCAGTGGTGGTCGGTGTCTGGAATGAGAGTTCAGGGCTGCCTGTCCCCACTTGGCACCACACGCTTGGGAAAGAATAAAGGAAAGTGTGCCTCTGGAGTCCCCAGTAACCCTCACCGTGTCCTCTCCCGGATGTACCTTGGCCCGTACTGCCGCTGACCCCTCTGCAACCTCCTCTTCAGCAACCGCCACCCCATGTGCACTGCATTCCACTGGTTCTTTTCATCTTTTCATCTGCCCATAAGATTCTCAGGTCACTGGGGTGAAGAAGCTCATCTTTTCATCTCTGTATTTTTCCCTGGTTTCCAGCAGAGTCGTTGGAGCAGGACAGTCCTTTAGTATTTGTTCCTGAACTTTTTGTTGTCAGAGACCAAAATGAAGTCTGTCTTCTAGTATATTCACCCCCGCAACTGGGCCTACCTCCTACCCTATGCCTAGTGCTCATTCCTTGTATCTGATCAAAACTACTATCAGGAAAGGATATAATTAATAAATGCCTTCAATCGAAAAGTTAAAAGGTGTTGATGTCTCTTAGTGACCCCGCGAAATGATGGGATTTCGATGACCTAGATGTGACTGGAAGAGAGAGTCTCAGCAGCAGTCCTGGAAGCACGCCATGGGGCAAGTGCTCCCCTCTTCCACGCAGCCAGTCTGCCAGACAGACAAGCCTTCTGTGTCGTTTTTGTCCCTGAGTCTTCGGCACCGTTGGCTCTGCCTAACTGCCATCTCCATCCTATTTCCTCTCTGGTAACCTATGCCTAGACCCTCCTGGAAACAGCGGGCCACACAAACAACTACACTACTTCAAATGATATACTGAACGACCGCATAGACAGCCATAGAGTACAGTTCAACCTACACTTGACTTTGGATTTGTCCATTTACATTTTCAACAAGGTTGGAAGCTGCCTTAGGGCAAAAGCTATGTACACTTCTCCACTCGGAGTCCCAGCCCAATGCGGAGCACATGTCGGTATTCAATGGGGCATCACAAACAAGATTTACAACCCAGCAAGCATGGGAATGTTTTACGAACACAGTATCCCCACTGTTAATTACCAAAGCATCCAAAATTACCAAAATGGACAACGATGAGATGGATGCTGTTAAAAAGCAATTCACATTGCCTTAGAGCTTATTAAATGTCAAACTTTGAGCTGTGCCCTTCACAGGAGTCTTGCATTGAATCCTCATGAGGTCTGGAGAGGTCAAACACCTCAGTTACACAGTCAAGTGGGGCAGCTGGCAGACTGACTGCAAAGTATATTCATGTGGCTCATGAATTCAAATATTTAAGATCCCCCAAATATTTCTCAATGGTATGGCTAAGAAGATGGACAGTGGTTTAAAAAGAAATGCTTTAAAACAACTCTTCATCTCTTAGCCCAAACCCATGCAGTATCCTCTGTGGGAACACCATCCCTGACCCACCTCCCTGTGTGTCAGACAAATTTCACACATCCTGAGAGTCACCCCAAGCATTCCCTAGCTCCCCTCTGCAACACTCCCATAGCATCTCGTGCACATGGACATTCTATCAATGGCCCCGCTCTAGTCCCTGTGTCTGATGATTTCCCCCATGAGAATCTGAGCTCCTAGAGGCTGAGAGCCTTGTCTTTTCATCTGTGTACCCAGATCTGTAGCAAGGTACCCACCACACGACAAGCGTACGGTCAGTGTATGTGCTTGCAATAGTTGTAGGAGTAGCAGCGTTAACAGTCTTAGTTTGCAACACCTATCTTTCACAGCAGATCTGTATCAAGATCGACATCATAACTTTCAACTCAATAATTTAAATTTGTTTCCATAGCAACTAGGCAAAGTGCTTCTTATAATACTGGGAAAGGCAAGCTCTAACTTAAGGTTCAACCCACTGAAATACTTCACAATCATTTGATTTTGTTCTTAGTATGAAGAGAAAGAATGACAGCATTTAACTCTCTGTAACTTCCCCTCTCTTTAAGAACACTCTAACTTCACCATTAACATTAAATCAAAACTTTTTTTTTCAAACATAACCAGACTATCATTTCCATTAATAAAGGGACAGCATCTTACTACTTTGCAAATCTAAAATATCTGTAAGAATATACTACATCTACCTAATCAGGCCACAGCTATATTTCAAGCGGCAAAAGCTATAAACTGTAACATTCTATTTTTAAAGCAAATATCACTTCTTTTTGAAAAGTGACCTTTTTATAAAAGAACTGTCATGGACATATAAGAGATTAGAGGAGAGACCTCTGTGGGCTAATTTAAAACACGGCCTAAATCAGGCAAGGGGGTAGTGTAAAACAACTTCTCAAGACCTCTGCCAGTTCAGTAATGTTAACTCAAAGGAAAGGAAAAATGGGTTCAACTTTTCATTTTTAATTAGGCTGCTTGCTTTCTGAAAGTTTGCTGATTTCCATGATATTAAATTTCAATTTCTGGGCATTCGTTCACATCTTTCTTTTTTTCTTTTTCTTTTTTTAATAGTTGGTTTCCTTCCTTCCACCCACTCCCTCCACCCCTAATTATTAGGCCTATAAAAAGCACTGGTGATACCCTGACAGCCCTAAGTTCTTATAAGGATAACAAAGTAGGAATGTAAATATACTTCACGGATAGCTAACTATACTAAGTATACACTCAGCTATAATTTCTTCAGGATGGATGCCAAAGAAACACAGAAGGGGATCACACATCCTACCTGGAAAAGCAATCCAGTGAACGCGGGTTAAGTAAATCCTAAAGGAAAAGATCTCATCTGAAATTTGTGTCTTTCAAAGCTTATAGTTTACAAACCCGTCTTTCTCAAATTTTACTACTGGAAATAACTGTATATTAACAGAAACAATACTCATTTCTTTGGTTTCTGATTCTTTGCGATGAACAGGATGCTCTTTGGTTTATAGGTGAGAGCTCAACAACTCAGATAATGAGGCCTTCCAATAATCCTGAGACTTACTGACATGTTTAAAAGGCAGGGTGCAGCTACATGAACAAACTAACAGATTCACTATGCTGTCCTGCCAAGTGCAAAACATACACACATCAATCCACCTCACAAGTCTCGCTTAGCTTGTTTACGCATCAGTGTCTCTGCTGCTTCTGAGCAGCATCTGAGACACACAAATTTCAGAAATAAGTTAGGAGACCACAGCACGTGGCTTCCTGAAGTCTCTACCAGAACCTCTAAAAATGGTGAAAAGAATGAGAACATATGCTTGGCCCAGGCATTCAAACAACTGATCCCTTTATAGGCCGTTCCTATCTGAATAAATAGACAATGTTCAGTCTTTGGGGCCAACCTTTGGTTCAGGAGCTCATCCCTCAACACTGTCTACTCTATACCGCGTCAAAGTTCATTTGTAGTTTGTCTTCTGCAAGGTATTTTCCATTCTGGCTCAAGAGCACCCTCTGAAAAGACACTGTCATCCATTAACGAGGCAGATTATACATTAATACATATGCTCCATCATCCTGGGATCTCACGGTTTCTTCTTCCAGGAGCGAACCTAGCTCGTGCAGCTCGGCATGCAGAAAGCCGGCGGAGGTTCTCGCCCGGGGCGGTGAAGCACCACCAGACTGACTGCAGCTGGGCTTCAGCTCTGTGGTCCTCGACAGCGCAGAACGGGGAAGCAGGGGCCCGCTGCCTCTTGAAAACTGCTGCTCTCTCGGTTTCGGTAATTTACATTTCAGCACCTACATTTACTGCACTCCCACATTTGGTGCACTGGCTGTGTGCAGGCAATAAAAGCGGACGGTATGTGTAGCCCACTGGCCTGTGTGCCTTGTAAAAGTGTAGCTACATCACCAGAAGACCCCAGTCCGACTGCAGCAGGGAAAAGGGGACTCCAGGGAGTACCCCAGGGGTCCACCAAAGTCCGTGGACCTAATAAGCATGGAGTAAGAGCACAAAGGGGGTCAGTAACACAAAGAAAACCCCTCAGCTCATTCTTCTAGCTCAAACGTTCCCTAAGTGAAGATAGAGAGAGAGATTGAGAAATAGGAAGAGAAGAGAGGAAACACAAGGTGAGGCTGGAAAATGGAAGAGGAAACACCTTTGTTATATAAACAATATATTTTCTTTTTTTCTTTTTTTTTTTTTTGAGGGGGGTGGCACGCGGGGATGGGGAGGGGCAGAGGGAGAGAGAGAGACAGATAATCCCAAGCAGGCTCCGTGCTCAATTTCATGACCCTGAGATCGGGAACCTGAGCCGAAATCCAGAGTTGGACGCTTAACTGACTGAGCCATTCCAGGGGCCCCATAAGCAGTATATTCTTAACTCTCTGAACATTAGGCATCAAACTCAAGGATTCCTATACAACACAATTTTCATGAGCAACTTTTTAATCAGGAGTCGCACTGGCACTGGGATACGGAGATGAATAAGACCATTCCTGACTCTAAGTTTTGTTAGGAAGCCTAGCAAACACAGAGTCACAACATAGTGTGGTAAAGAGTATTAGATGAGAGCAAGGTGTTATGGGGAGGAGGGAGGTTCTTTAACACAACTGAGGAGGAGGATTGGCAAAGGAGCTAAATCTTAAAGAACAAGATAGAGAAAGGTAGGAAGGAGGGGGACAATTCCAGGCAGAGGGAGCTGATATGCAAATGGTCTCTCTGATCCAAGACTTTTTATCGCCCAGTATTCTCCACCTCGCTGTCCTCCTTTAACCTGAAAGCTAAAGCCCCCAAATACTCACATTCCAAAGCACCTATTGTGAGAGGGAAAAGTGCAAACACACACGCTGTGGGAATGTTTTACAAACCTGAAAACTTTCAACATGAGAAGAAGCAACATTTGTTTTTGCACATACTTTTTGCTGGACACCTTGTTACAAAGTTTGAGACTATTCAAATAAAACTAAAGAGCTAGCAGGTTTTAAAGCCATTATAAATGCATGAAAAATCAGTTGCATTTGTTTAATTAGAAAAACATATATGATCCTAAAAGCAGATGAATTGGATGAGGTTGGGTCACTTTGGGAAACAAAAACTCTAAGTTAAGTAGATTCTCATGTGCATGTGACTCTTTGATTATTTCCTTGAGTCCTTGAGAAAGGGAAAATGGTTCCCTAGGCAAATAGTATTAAACATTTATTAAGTGCTAACGCATACATTTTCTCATTTAAACCACAACCAGAGGAAAAGTATCTTTAGGCTAAGCTCCCAGTTACACAGAATATCAAGGAGGGAGGCAGGACTAGAATCCAGTTTTCCTGACTCAAAAGTCTGGGTTCTGGTCCTGGCACCATTACAAACTAGACACTTAATCCCATTGCTGCTTTCTCCTCTAAAAAAAATAATTTTGAGACACAAACTGTTAAAGGAATAGCTTGCTCTTTCAACCATACATTTTTTTAAAAAAAGGCTCGGGTTCACAGTGCCCGCTCCCCACCACACACCTTTTTAAGAGAAACTAAAATAATACATGTAATAACCCTTTGCCCTCATGGCCATTTGAAAATAACTCCTGTATTTCTTTCTCTCTTGTTTCTTCCCTACAGTTGACCACCAGCTATACTAGTGCCCCCCAGCAAACAGCTGTTACGTATTTTTCAAAATCCCTAAATATAATACCTTAATTCAGATTGGAGAGAAACTCAACCTTTTAATACGGACACTGAGAAGATGTTATTACATTGTGCCGGTTTCCCTCCATTTATAAAATAATTATAGAATTAAGCCTTTTTAATGATAAAAATATTTTTAAAGTTTTAATGCGTTAAGGAATAATTAGAGAAATACTGCTTACTGAGACTATTTGCAGCAAGACATTGATGTAAATCTTTTTAGCAATCCCCCCACATTCCGCCCCCAGATTTTCCTCCTATTCAACAGTAATCCTGTCAGCAACACCTGCCACTGCTGTTTCAGCTATAGTTACCATGACCACTGCAAACAGTCTTAATAGAAATAAAAAGCAGGTTTGTCAATTAAATCCAAGGGAACATTCACTGGATGCAGACTTACTCCTAGAATATTCGAACTCATTTTTCAGAATACAGCAACCAAGAAGGAGATCTGCAGCCACTGTAATATAACTTTAGGAACCAATACTTTGGATTTGGTGTCATAAATTTATCCTAGATTTCAGCAAAATAAGATCCTTTAGTCATCAAATTCTCCAAAGAGGGCCTCTTATCCCACTCTTTACAGGCTAAACTCTCTTTTCACTCTTACTTTACTTTCACAGCATTTATAACACTGTAAGATAACAGACAAAAAGCTCTCCATATTAACTGTTGGCTCCTTTAACCCCTCTGAGCTCAGTATCCTCACCTGCCTTGGGGAGGAAACAGTTTAAAGGAAGACCTTAATGGAACCATACTGTATAAAATTAGAAAAATTTAACAAAAGAAAAAATAATTAAAATTACACACAGAGAAAGTAAGCAGAAGAAAGGAAATAATGAAGATTAGAGCAGAAAATCAATGAGATAAAAAAAGAAAAAAATGAAGGAAATCAAAAGTTGGTTCTTTGAGAGGATAAAAAAAGTCGATAAACTTCCAACTGGACTGCCCAGGAAAAAAGAGAGAAGATACAAATGACTAGTGTCAGGAATGAGAGAGGTGACGCCACCATAGATTCCACAAATATGCAAAAGATAATAAGGAACTATCATGAAGAACTTTACGGCAGTAAAGTTAACCATGCAGATGAAACAGATGAATTCTCTGAAAGATATAAAGTACCAAAACCCACTCAAAAAGAAATATACCTCGAATAGCCACAGATACATTTTAAGAGTTGAATTTGTAGTTTAAAATCTTCCCTCAAAGAAAAGGATGGATCCAGGTGGCCTTATTGGTGAATTCTAACAAACAATGAAGGAAAAAAAAATAGTACCAATTCTACACGAATTCCTCCTGAAAACTGAACAGGAAGAAACACTTCCCAACTTATTCTATTAGGCCAGCATTAACCCGGTACTAGACAGAGACATTACAAGAAACTATTAGGTCCCTCACGAACACACACTTAAAAATTCTAAACAAAATTTTAGCAAATCAAATTCAAAAATATATAAGAAGGATAATACATCATGACCAAGTAGGGTTTATCCCAAGAATGCAAGGCTCATTTGCCATTGGAAATATGCTCAATGTAATTTACCATATTAAAAAACTAATAAATAAAAACCATATGATCATCCCAGTAAATGCAGAAAAGTATCTAACAAAATCCAAAATCCATCCCTGATAAAAGATTCTTAGTAAACTAAGAATAGAAGAGAATTTCCTCAGTCTGATAAAGGGAATCCACAAAAGATTTCCACTCACATCACAATTAATGGTAAAAGACCAAGCAATTGCTAAGACAAAGGATGTCCACTCTCTCCTCTTCTATCCAGTATTATACTGGAGGTTCTGATTAGTGCAATAAGGCAAGAAAAAGAAATAACAGACATCCATGTTAGAAAAAAAAATGAAACTATCTTTGTTCAAATGCGACATTGTTATTTATGTGGAAAAATCCAATGGACTTAACAAAAAAGCTACCAGAACAAGGGAGTTTAGCAAAGTTACAGGATATAAAATTTATATACAAAACTGAATTGTATTTCTATCCTAATAACAAGCAACTTTATGTTGAAATTTTTAAGACTACCACTTACAATAATACCAAAAATATATGAAATCCTTAGGGATAATCTGATGAAAGATGTGCAAGCTCTGTACTCTAAAACATTGCTGAGAGAAATTAAAGACACAAATAGACAGAAATAACATGTTCATGGGTTGGAAGACTCAGTATTGTTAAGAAGTCATGCTCTCCAAATTAATAATACCAATTCAATATAATCCCAAACAAAATCTCAGCAGGCTGTTTTGTATAAATTGATAAGCTGATTCTGAACTTCATAGGGATATGCAAAAAACCTGGAATAGCCAAAACAACTTTGGAAAAAAGAACAAAGTTGCAAGACTAACACAAAACTTATTATAAAGCTACAGTAATTAAGACAGTGTGGTACTAGCATAAAGATAAACAGATCACTGGAGCACAGGGTCCCAGATAGACCCACATATATGGACAACTGATTTTGGCAAAGGTGCAAAGGTAACTCAGTAGAGAGAGACATCCATATGCAAGAAGCACGAACTGTGATCCACACCCTGCACCACAGGCACAAATTAGGTCAAAATGGATCATCCATCTCAACGTAAAACCTAAAACTATAAAAAACTATAAAACACCTGTAAGAAAACATAGAAATGATCTCGACGACCTAGGTAAAGATTTCTTAAACGTGATACTAAAAGCATAATCCATAAAAGAACAAACTGATAAACTGAACTTTACCAAAATTAAAAACGTCTGCTCTTTGAAAGACACTGTTAAGAGAATTAAAAGATAAGTCAGAATGATAGAAAATATTTACAGATCATGTAGCTGAAAAAGAATCTGTATTTAGGCTATATAAAAAAACTCTTGAAACTCAGTAATTAGAAAATAAACAATCCAATAAATGAGTAAAAGGTTTGACATTTCCCAGAAAAATGGCAAATAAGCACATGAAAATATGCTCAACACATTAGTCATCTGGAATATGCAAATTAAAAGCACAATAAGAAACCACAACATGCTTATTAGAATGGCTAAAATTGCAAAGACTGACCACACCAACTATTACAGAGATGTGGAGCAACTGGAACTCTCATGCATTATTGGTAGGGAACATAAAAGAATACAACACAAAAAGTAATTTGGCAACTTTTAAAAAGTTAAACATACACCTACCATATAATCCAGCCATCCCACTCCTAGGTATTTGCCTGAGGGGAAAGAAAGCATATGTCCATACAAAGATTTGTATATGAACGTTTGGATAGGTTTTATTTGTAATAGCCAGAAACTGAAAATACCCAAATGGCCATCAACGGTGGATACAAGAATTGCAGAATATCTATCTCTCTCAACAGTCAAAAAGGAATTAACTATTGATAAGCTCAACAATATAAATGAATCTCAATGTGATTACGCTGAGTGGAAAAAAAACACACACTAAAAAGAGTACATTCTATTAAAAATCCACTTCTATGAAGCCCTACAATAGGCAAACTAATCTATAGTGACAGAAAGCAGATCAGTGGCTGCCTGGAGAAGGGGGCCAAAGGGTGTGAGGGCAGGGTTCAAAAGGGGTACAAAGATACTTTTGGAGTTAGTAGATATTTCCATTACCCTTATTGTGGCGATGGTTTCAAAGATGTCTACATGTGTCAGAACTGATTACACTGTACACTTTAAACCTGTGCCATTTATTGTGTAGCAATTATGCCTCAATAAAGCTGGGAAAAAAGTAACTGCCTAAACTTTATAATATTCATTTTAAAGTGTCCTTTTTTCATCGCATACTAAAAATCTTTCATTGTAGCAAAGCAATTGATGTAACTGCTTCAAATACACCTTTCCCTTTGACCTTTCCTCTATATAAACAGCACTGTGAAAGTAAATTACTACTGGATGGAAAAGTGAACAAACTGGTCTTCCAGGATTGCACAGTGGTCTGTTCACTGCCTCCAAATGAAGCCCAAATGTTTAGCTAAACTAGCAGTCCTGAATCTTGGTCACTTAATACTGAAACTATTATAACCACGAGCCACCCCAAAGCAATTCATTAATTCAGTAAACATTTATTGCACATGTACTCTGTCTGGCATTTTTTAAGTATTAGATTTCATGCAAAATGGTCACTACCGAATTAGAAAGCCATTCTGCATCTACTCTGGGAATAATCTGCAAGCTTTTGGTCATTGCATTTAAATAACACAACATAACACATTGCATTAAATAACACAACTAACATTGCATTTAAAGAACATCAGTGGGAACAGGCTGATCCGTCTAACACAAAGTCAAGATAACAAATGCTACTAATGAGATGATTAAAGAATTATACATTGACACCTTAGAATTCCAGAACGAAGGTATCTCTTGAAACCTAAGTGAATTCAGGACAAATATTCAAAAAGTACTCCCATACACAGCTGGAAGAGCGGACCCTGACAGCAACAAGAGGTCCCACCAACATGGAAATTAAAAAGATGTGAAAAACTTAGGTAGACTGAGAAAGACAAATACCGTGTAATTTCACTTATATGTGAAATCTAAAAATGAATGAACAAAACAGACTCTTAAATGCGGAGAACTGGTGGTTGCCAGAGGGGCGGGAGGTGGGGGGATGGGTGAAATAGATAAAAGGGATTAGGAGGTACAAACTTCCAGTCATAAAATAAGTAAGTCACGGAGATGAAAAGTACAATGTAGGGAACAGAGTCAATAATATTGTAATAACACTGTATGAAGACAGATGGTGACTATACTTGTCTTGGTGAGCACTGAGTAATGCTCTGAACTGTTGAATTAATACACTGTACACCTGGAACCAATGTAATATTGCAGGTCAGTTATTCTTCAATAATAGTAAACAAACTTAGGTAGACAGATCCAAAATGATATACATAAAAAACAGTAACAAGAAAGCTTTAAGTAAATTCTCTGTTTATATCAAAGACTACAAACTCGGTGCCGTTGTGTATTCTTTACCGTCAATTTTAGAGAGTTCTCTGCTAACCAGACCAAGGAGAGTAATTACATCTGATAGAAGATATAAGCTTATTTACTCATCACCAATAAAATTCAATAGGTCCAGAATTTGATAAACTCATACAATGGACATAAAAATTAATGAATATCCCCTGTTAGAGGTAATTGTTGATAACACTGTGCTTCACAATCCCGTAAAAATGGTTATTCCTTTCCTAAAATTTTCAGGTTGCCTCCGAACTGTCATATTCGTATTCCCAAAGGAACAATTTTACTGAACGATAAGCTTTTGGTGAATTTTGACTGACATAATGATTCCTTGTCACATGTTCTAAACACATCATATCCAAATTTATATCCACATTAAACACTGCTAATCTTCTAAATATTCTACAACCATTGCATTCCAGACCACAGGTTCTGCAAGCATGGTTTGAAAGTATTCTTATTCCCACGGAGAAGCAATAACCATTCAAACAAAAGATAAAAAGCCAAACCAGTATTCAGTTATTTTACCTTCTGTTTTTTGTTTTTCAGATTTTTAAAAATCAAAATGGTTCCGTTTTAGGTAAGATGGTAAGTATCAAAAAGGAGATACCCTCCACTGCCAGGTGTTAACATGAAGTCCCCATCGTGGAACTTTTCCATCTCACCTGCAATAGTTACTTCCATTAAAATGTTGAAATGATACCTGCTGCAGACACCCAAATCTGTTTTATTTCAAGACATCTCCACTGTCAATTATTGCCCTAATATTACATTTCCTTTTGGAGGAAATTGCTGTCCCATGGCCTAACATCTACTGGCAATCTAGAATGTGCCAGGCACCGTGCTAACACGTACGTGCAACATTTTCACTGCCCCCCACAACAATGCTCTGATGACGCCTTTTACAGCGAGGCAGAGTATGAAGGACTTTAACAACCTGCCCAAGGTCACAGAGCTACTTCCCATTACTAATAGCTCAAAGGAAATCTAGAACCTGTCAGCAGCGAGTCTCCCAAGTCAGGCATCGAGTGGGACCACACTTGCTTGAGAATGTGGACTCATCTAACCATGAGCACCAGGTGTTTCTTTATTCCCAGAGGGGTTAGTCGCACAGGATGCCTTGACAAGGAAGATGAACAATGTTGTGACAGGAGTTAGGTGTGCATAACAATTTGTCTTCCATGCTTTGGCTCTCAGTACCCTGGGGTACCACAGTCTTGCAAAGTTAGGCAAGGTCTCTTCTGTAAGGAGAGAAGACGGTTTTAGAACAATGGCATCACCTAACTAGTAGCATGATGATTGCTCCTGACCATGTGTAAAGTGGTGTTAAATGCTGAAAACAACTCTGATTTAAAATCCTCTCAGTGTTTATCATATGATCAAGTAACACAGTTTGAAGTTATAACAAATAAGATATATAAATGAGTAATTCATTCTTCGTTCCTCCCAAAATTAGACATTTCATTCATGACCACATGGAACTGTGGTTTCAGATGGTAAGCCTGGAGCCCCGGTGAGGTACGACTAGTCTGGCCTTCCACAGACCTCTGAAAATAACCTATTGTATATACACTGGGGTTTCATGGATAATACCTGCATAAGAGAAGTCTACAAAACACATACTCTCACCCTTACGGAATTTCCCTACACTATTTTGCTATCTTTAAGATGTAGAGTAAAAATCACTTAAATTCAGACTTCACTAACATAGAAGCAAGAAATGGTTGAATAGCTTCTGCATTTTCTTTATTAAGAAAGATTATTTAGTAGAGAACACAATAAACAAGATCTCTCAGCTACTTAAACTACAGAAACTACAACTGAAGCACATTAGAAAAGTCTCTTTACGTACAGAATACATGTAAATTACTTAGAATCACTTAACAGATTCTTTGTAGCCACTAGGCAACATATTAGCCTAAATTCTACAAACACTCAGAAGTGATTTCAATTGTTTTATACTTTCCATAACTCAGACAAATTCTTCCCCTAATTAGACTAAACCTAGGTAGGAATACATATTTAGATTTTCCCCTTCCCCCATTAGTTAATGCTACTTTTTGAATTATATTTATTATCGGTCATCAGAAAATCCAAAATTAAATGAGTGGAAATCCTGTGTATGGGAAAGCGATCTTGTCATTTTAGGTGAGGCAACAGAGGAAGGACCCTGACCAGCCCAGAGATCAACTGCAAGGGGGATGCGGGCCTCTACCTTCAGCGCCCCATGTTTCCCGCTGTCCGTAAGAGCCACCTTCGCCCTGCGGGACATCCACACTGTGAACTTCTCTCTTTTGAACGCTGCTACCTCTGAAGAATTAATCAGTAAAGAATGAAGCTAACTACCTCTTCAAGAATAAAATTATTTCAGAATATAGAATAAGCTATACTATTATCACATGCATTTTAACTGTTTTTTCCAGGAGCTGATAAGAGATACCTCCAGAAATCGACATTCTTTTATTTCAGCCCTATAAACTGATTTTAAAAGGGATACAACTGGCAGGGGCCTAGGGTCACAAGACAAAGATTTTTCCATGTAATTAATAATTTTCAATGTAGTTAATAACTTATGCAAGAAATCAAACCCATAATATGGATCTCACTGTCATTAAAATCCCAAATGTATTCTTTTCCAGTCTTTGAGCAGGTTTGGTAAAATTCAGAATATACAAAGTCTTAGCATATTAGGTATTTGCTGAAAATCTACCTGAAAGAATAAGCGCTAAACTATAAACCAAAAGAAAATTATCTGAATTATATTATACACACACATACACACACACAAAACCGTAATTTTAAAAACTGAGATGCTATAAGCTACTCAGTTTGAGTTCTTAGAAATGCCCTAGTAAATTACAACTTGCTAGAAGACACTGGCCTGCAGTCACAGTCAGGCAAATTTAGTGAGAGTTCTTCCGTGGAAAATTAAGTAAGTAAAAATGCTCCCATCTCTACTACGGGGGGTGGGGGTGGAAAGAAGAATCTAGGCAATAAAGACACTAATATAATATCTTGACATATGGCAGAGTGGGAAGAGGAGGGTGTTCAGCCTACTAAAGTAATACAATTGTATTTATGCATTAAAATAAAACAAACCACCTCTCCCAAGTATGAACACAGTATTACTACTTTATATAAATATGACTATGTTTCTAATATTTAAATTATAAAAATTATGGCATATTCAAGCTACCAGTGGTGTGGTTTTCCTGAATATAGAGGGAAGACAGAGCTGGAAGCACACTCATATCAAAATTAAAGGGTAAAAACCAAAGTCAAATTCCATTTTTAAACTAGTGTTCCAATGGTTATTAAGAGATAGGAATCAGGAGTCAGATTTCAAGATGCCAAGATTTGAAATCTGCAATTCATTTTCTTTTTATACAAAAGATGAAACTAAGTTAACATCTGCTATCCAGAATATAAAATTTAAAGTCTTCATGTGAACTGAATTCTTACTTTTAAGGTGAACTTCCAGTCCTTTCCATTCACAAATAGGACTTGATTTATTAAGCTCCCTGCTTTGTATCTCCAGAGTTGATCAAAGCACATTTTCTTAGTACAATCTGTATTGTTCCAAGTGTTTTATAAACATCTTTTTTGAGAGTTTACAGGAGTGATCTGAAATCATATCCAAGGTTTCATCCTATGAGTCAGTTTTTCTTAAAAGGAAATAAAATCTCTGTCTTTATCACCTTTATTTCCCTATCCATCACAAATCTAATTCTAATCTGTCACAGAATTTTAAAAAAATCATTGGTAGGATTATCAGTAGAAATTACTGGCATTGAATACTAGGCAGGGCAAAGGGAAAAAAGGGTACAGCTTTATCACAGGGACATGAAAATTACAGGTCTACACAATATCTGAACTTTTAAAAGTCTCTTAGCCGATAAGGATAACTCTCAAGGCTTGTCTACCATCTAGCCCTACACTGATAAACCCAAATCTGTATTTCTGGTCCTCCTCTGAGACCCAAACTGTCCGTCCTGCTGCCTGCTGAACACATTCACCTGAATTTTTTCATTTGTATAGATATTTACTGAATACCTACTACATGCCGAGTACATTATGGGATGATCTGGAGATTCACAGCAAAGAAGACAGTCCTGTTTTCACGGGGCTTCTAATTGTGAAGGAAGCCAAACCAAAGAAACAATCATAAAAATATATAACACACAAAATTGTGATTAGACCTATGTGCCAATCTAAGCTATTCTAAAACTGAACTCAGTTTACTCACTGCACTCTGGTCGGCTTGCTCCCTGAGCCTTTATTCTTGGATGGAAATGGTGCCATCACAGGTTACCAAAGCCACAAACTTGGAAGGCATTCCTGACCCTCCCTTCCTCCTCAGATCTCTTCAATCTCTGGGTCCCACCTGTATTCCCAGAGTCGATGGGCATGGCTGGCTCTATCCAGAACGACATTTCCCCGCTTCTTTTGGGAACTCCCAAAGTGGTGGTGGTAGAAAATTCCAAAAGAGATCCCCTCCAATGAAGGCATAACTCCCAAGGCCAAGAGAGCCCCTGGAATTTTAAAAACTAAAGCTGGAGGGAGAAGCTCTCCCTTCCTCTTAGTCGAAGAGTGTGAAGACAGCCCCTGTCCTGTGGAGAAACTGGAGACAGCAGACATGCGAGCAAGAGTCCCCCTGAGAATGAGTACCACTCCCACCCTTCAGGCCCCTGAGCTTGTCCTGGTTTCTGCAGCATTTCATACCTTTTGGACCTTCTCCAGGAAGATCCACAATTAATCTCCCTTGTGACTTAATGTTTGAGCAGGGTTTCTGTTACCTGTAGCCAGGATTCCTAATAGCTCCTAAAGCTTTCCAGCCTGTGACCTACCCAAATTCTACTACAAATGCCCTAGTTCAGGCCCCCATCAACTCCCACCTGGACCCACTTAACAGCTTAATGGGTCTTCCATCCCCATCCTGTCCCTTGCATCCAGCATCCCCAATACAGTCACTGGAGTGACCATATCACCCTCCCCATGCTGGACGATTCAGTGGCTCTCCTTGATATGGACAAAATCTAAATTCCTCAACAGGATACCCCCGACTCTCTATAATCAATCTTCCAAGCAACTGTTACTCCCTGCCTCATATTTTACGCCCTGGTTATACAGAATTACATGGGCTTCAGCTTAGACAGACAGACAAAGACACACACACACCTCATGCTGAACCAATTAGTAAGGAGGACATTTTCCATTCTGAAAACTTTGGAAACCTGAAGAAATTCAAGACAAGTGGTTTTGTTTAGGCTCACTTCTAGGAATCAAGCAATCATATCTACATCTACATTTTATGATATAAATAATCCTAAATATGGCTGCTATACAATATCCGGTGTTAGGGCACAGGGCATATACAGCAGCAAGTAGCAAGAAGAGAGCAGTCCTGCTCACCTAACCTCTTTATGGACGGAGCACAAGTGTCTCCTCCTCCATGAGATGCTCGCACCCAGATCCAGAGGAGTCTTCCTTCCTCCTTTCTAAATCCCTCCACTGTCCTCTGTGCACACTCCTCACATAGCATCTGTGCTCTTGTTCCTTGAGGATGGAGCCACATTCCACTCACCTCTGGCTCCCTGAGCCCAGTGAAGTGCTCAGTGCATATGAAACACTGATAAATGTTCACAGAATGATGCATGCATTCTGAGCTATGCAGAAGCCTGAAAAGCAACTTTCTAATTAGAAGCAGGGGGAGGGAGGGCAACTAGGTGTTAGGTTAGGAAACTGGGTCTTCTTCATATTGAATTAGATGAGAATACTTGAAAACACAAAATATGTTTAATGCCTCTAACCCACTGTATAGTTAACCAGCTGACCATTTTGCACCAATTTCTTACATGGGAGAGGCCTAGAAATAAGTTATGATTTTTTAACTTATAAAAAACTTAAGAGAGAAGACCAAACAAGCAACAAAAGGGGAAAAATTGGATTAAATCAAAATTTAAAACTGTTTGCTTCAAAGAACAACAAGAAAGTGAAAAGACAATCCACAGGATGGGAGGAAAACTGGACAATCTGTATTTTGATAAGGATATGGGTATGTGCATGTGTGTATCCAGAATATGTAAAGAACTCTTACAATTCAACACTAAAAAGACAACCGGATTTTTTAAGTGGAAAAAGAACTTGAATAGGTATTTCTCTAAAAAAAGATCCACAAGTGGCCAACAAGCACATGAAAAGATGTTCAGCGTCATGAGTCATCAGGGCAATACAAATCAGAACCACAAGAAGATACCACTTCACATGCACTGGGATGGCTACTGTGAAAACAACAACAACAACAGAAAATAACAAGTACTGGGCAGGATGCAAAGAAACTGGAATCCTTCAATATTACTGATGAGAATGTAAAATGGGACAGCCACTTTGGAAAACAGTTTAGATAAAAGTTAAACACAGAGTTACCATAAGACCCAGCAACTCTACTCCTTAGGTCTGCATCCAAGGTAAGTCTGCCCAAAACACCTGCACATGAATGGTCACAGTGATATTATTCATAATAGCCATAACATGGAAAACACCCAAATGCCCATCAATGGAAAAATAAACAAAATATGGCATATGTGGCAAGAGACGATCACTTAGCCACAGAAAGGAATGAAACTCTGATGCCTGCGACAGCAGAGATGAACCTCCAAAACATGCTAAGTGAAAGAAGCCAGACACGAAAGGCTCCATGCTGTATGACTCCATTCGTGTGGCATATCCCGAACAGACAAATCCACTGACAGAAAGCAGCTTAGTGGTTGCCAGGGGCTGGAGGGAGGGAAGAATGAAGAGAGACTGTTAATGGGGATGGGCATTCTTTCTGGGGTGATCAAAGTGTTTTGGAATTAGGTAGGGAGGTTCGGTGCACAGCTCTGAAGATACTGAAGTCCATTAAATTGTGTGCTTTAAATGTACTAGCTGAAATTTACAGTATGTGAATGATACGTCAATAGAGCTATTTAAAAAAAAAAGTGACTGCACAAAATCACACAGTGACACCTCTATGCAGGGCCTTACTGAATCACTCTGGCTGCTACAGGATAACCTGTTGTAAAGACACACGATCTGTTCAGAGGAGGAAATTATTTATTTTCCTACCACTAAATCCCCACAGCGACCAACCATAAAATCCAATCCAAAGTAAAAAGAGCAAAGAACAAAAGAACACACGATTTGCAATTCGCTGGCAGGTATGAAATGGAATTAACTGAAGACCGAACCAAAAAAAAAAAAAAATGTTTAGCAGCACTGCTCGCTCCCCTTTGATTACACAGATTTAAACAAGTCAAAGTCCTTTTTAACTCATGAAAAAATGAAAAACAAGCATTCCCTCCTGTAACGAAATTAACATCCCACAGAAGGTCTGTTTGTACTTGGCCGTCATGAACCTTTCATCTCCGAGCACTGCTAAATTAAACAAGCCTATGTTGTATTGAACACAGTGAGCCAGACACCCTGGCAGGCTCCTCACTTCATCAGTGATGCTGAAGAACATTAGAAATAAAGAGGATGGTGAGAATGACGGTGATGGTGGTCATAAAAGTAGCTTCGACTTCACTCTGTTGGACATTTCAAGTATCTACAATAATGAAACATGCTAACAACTCCGAGACCCCTTTCTCTGTTGGTGTTTGTAAGAAGACAGCACAGACTCTGGAGCAAGAGAGATAGGAATTCAAGTCATTGCTTAGGTTTGTTTTTTAACATACTAGCTGAACGCCCAAGGACAACTTTCCTAACGAAGGCATTTTATGCTCTAAAACTGGGTGATTACATCTATCCTCTGAGTGTTATAAGGACAAAATGAGGGAATGCCAACTGCTCAAGATGCAAATCGCCACCGCTCTCGACTCTTCACAGCAAATGCTCATTTTAGAGCTTATATTATAGCATAAGTAACTGACATCAGCCATCCTTTCTCTACCCCGAGGACATCTAAACAACCAAAAGATCCTATGAAGGTTTCATATGAAATAAATTACCCCCTCCCATAGAACTGAAAGTAAGAAAGCCATCAATAAAGTCTGTTTTAAATGTATTAAATCAGGGCAAGACACTAAGCATTCATTCACCTAAAAGGTATTTAAAAGTACTGAACTGAGAGAGACACACCAAGAGAAACACTTACTATTAGAGAGAAATGCCTATTTTTCAGTGCAATAATTGGTAACCTTTCTGTAAAGATTGATGCAATCTGATTATAATTCCCAAGTGTCAGTAATCAGTTCTTAAGGTAAAAGAAAAAGGAAGTGGGATGGTTTCAAGCACTCCAGAAAGGATGTAGGAGGATATCCTTTCCCACTGACAGCAATTAATGTTTGAGTGACGGCTGCTAGAACATTCAGACTGAAAAACTTTGTCACATTAGAATAGACTGAAATCTATTTAAAACAAAACTTACTAGGTTTAACATACACAAACACAACCCTCACCATGACCTGGGTCTCCTCTCCGAACAAACCAAATAGGCACGAAGGCCAAGTCTGCATGGAACTCCCATATTTGTCATCACACCGCTGTGATGTGATCAGCCATACTCCCATGTTGGAAGTCTATTTAAAGAGGGTATCTGGCCAGTGCAGTAATAGACAAGAGTCAGACTCCCTCTGCCCAACTCCAGACAAATTTCTATCATGCCCACCACACAGCAAAGCTTACAGGGTCAGCAAAGAAGAAATTTCTCGAGGAGGATGGAATGGTCAGAGGCTGGAGATTTCCTTAGGGAGTTTCCCTAAGCCCTATGCTCACTTTGGAACTTGAGGCCCAAAGCTACTGCTCTCCACCCCTCTTTACCTCACAGAGGTAATAATAATGCCTTTGTGAGGGACAAACTCAGGGACCAACACTGCAGAAGTCAGCCTGGATCTATGCACTTAAAAATGTCCTTCTACTCCTGCAGTTCCATACTCTCACCCTGATCATGAAGCCATCTCATTTGAGTATTCTACCACCACAAATTCTGGATATGAAGACAGAGTTTCTCCTCTTTCCAACTTTCCAATCAAATAACCACTTATACTGCCAGTCTAAACTTTAAGCTTTATGCCTAAAATAGGAAAAAATCATTACAAATGCATAAAATCCAACCCATACATAAGAATGTCTTAAAATCTGTTTAAATACAGTACAACAATTTTTACAAATGCAGCTAAGAGGAGAAATAAAGGACAAAGTCTTAATTTTAATTAAGACTTTGGTTTAACTACTACTAGTAATTCCTCACTTTTCAGGAGTATTTTTAGAATTAGGGTTTTAAAGCATGCGATTAAAGAAATTAACTCATCAGTGAAATGAAAGCTACCATATAAGCAAATTCCTATACTACCACAGAAAAGAGTTTCAAGAACCCAGAACTTCGGTTATTTTAGAAAACAAATAAAAGGTTATACCATTAGCCACAAAATATCCAATGGAAAATTCCAGGAAATCTCATTAATTTAGACCCCACTAATGAAGAAGACTCAATAATTTCCTTTCACGTCTGCCTAGATTTAACTTGGGACTATTTATTTAGTAAGGGGTTGCTAAGGAAATTAAAGTACAAATAAAAATTGCTAGGGGATTATTTAATCAATTTAAACTTTTTTACATGCAAATAACCGCTGCTAAAATACTAATTAAAACTAGCTCATGCATTCTGTAGAATCCCATATTCCAGTGGAAACAAGACGTTTGAAACAAAAGTCTATAACATTGCTTAAATCTATTAAGTGCTTGTTCCATGTGCTCTGTTTATTTTGGCTGTGAAAAACTGGTTTAGGAGTCAGAAAAGCTTAAAAGGCAGGATACTGGACAAAGATTTATACATTCTTCTCAATGGCTGGCAATCTATTTCTCCATTTCTATTTTTAATAAATGCTGAACCACACAATTAAAATATAACTCAAGTTCTCTCCATTATAATTTAAAATTTGGGGTATTTACTTTATTCTTGTCTTCAAATAACATAACTGAAAAATATAACACCAAATATCCTAGAATTCTTGAATTAAGATCTAGTATCTTACCCAGATACTTACTTTGCCCTTAATAGCAACAATAAAAAAACAAACAAACAAAGCAGATTTAAAACACAGGAATATATGTGATTCTGAAAATAAATGGGATATAGTTTGAATCAATAGTCCAAACAAAATGTCACAAAATGTTACGGTAGCAAGTGTCACCACATTTTGTATGTCTAGATTTAGGTGCATTTAAGAGTCACAGATACTAGTTTTCTTCTCCAAGAAATCAAGTTTCTTATTTAAAATTTAAGGCATGTCTCACTTACATCTTAGTTCTAACTTAACGACACCAATAAACACCAATCATTAATTCCTTCAAAACAATGTGTCTGCCACGTACGTGCCAGGTGTCACACTAGTTACAGGATGGAAGCTGGTCAATAACACATACTCAGTCCCAGCCTCAACAATGTGAACTTGCAATGAAAAGAAAAGCACCCACATGAAACACAATCTATATTATAAGAAGATGCATTTTATATTTAGGATAAAAAGATGAATTTTAGTTGGCTTTTTATTAAGTCAAAGAACAAACACGAGGACAATGACACAGTTGGTGTCTGTTTTGTGGGAGACCTTAAGTAACTCTTATTTGAATGAAATAAAATCTAAAACAAACATAAAATTTGAGTTCACATTCATATCAGAAACTGGTAAAATACTCTGGGGGCAGATGGGACTCAACATCGATATTCACATTTTACATTTAAATATATATTCATGTAACTGACAAACTCAATAAGTATTTCATTGTCACCTAAGTTTGTGAATCCCATTCTGTATGCTATTCTGTAATTGGGAACCATGCTCGAAAGACATTAACAAGTTACTTTTTAAAGCTTCTTCAAGATCCACTATAAATGAATAAAGGGAAAAGTATTGCTCCCCACAGACGAAAACCTTCGGTATCCAAAACAATCAGTTAGTTGCCAATAATTTAAAAATATTTATAATGAGGTAATCAGGGCAACAGAACTAAAAACAAAGGACTCAACATATTTCAACATTTTCACCATATTAAAATCCAAGAGAATGTCTCACTTACACATGAGAATCACAGGTTATGTTCTCAGTAAGGAAATTCTTCATGTAAGTAAGAATATCAAAAGAAAGGGGTCTTTGAAAACATAAAAGGCTTATTTCGGTCAAAAACCTTGCTATCTCCAAGATACCATTTTTTTTCTCCTACTGGATGGGCAAAGATTAAGATTAACAAAACTCAGTGTAGGCAGGGGTATGGAAAACAGGACTCTCATCGACCTTTGAGGGGGTGGTGGTGATAAACCGATAGTCTTTACAGAGGGCAGTTTACTATATGCAACAACTTTTAAAATGTGCATTATCTTTGACTCTGCAGTCATACGTCCAGGAAGATTAATGAATGAGTATACAATGGTTTGAGTACAGGGTTAATCAACCTCATTATCCACTAGAAACAATCTAAATGGTTATCAGAGGAATGATTAAATAAACCATGGTGCCTCCAAACAATGAAATATACTAGAGCCAGTAAAATAACCATGTATAGTTACACACACCTTTTACAATTCATGTGTAGAGATATATAAAATACACTGTTGCATTACAAGACTACCATATGTAGCATAAACCAATTTATTTAATGATTTGTATATGAATACGCCCATATCCATAGATTCATTTCTCAAAGTATGTTCACCAAAATACAAATGGAAGTCATTTCTGTGTGACAGGAGTTAGGTGCTTACTAGCATCATTATGTTCTTTTATACTGATAGAAGATTTTTCTATTATAATAAGAAATATAACATATCTTCACTTAAAGAAAGAAATGTTGCTATCTCACCAAAAGTGCCTTCAAATTCCTTCAGTTCCCTGTTTTAAAAACAAAGTTTTCACCAAAAGTTGTAAGTATACATAACCACCAAGCAGCTTTTGGGTTTCCACCTGCTGTATCTCCTTCTCAGTACCAAACTTGAAGACAATGAAGTCATGGGAATTTAAAGATTAGATTCACCAAGAAGTAAAGAAAGCCAAATAACCTTGTTCAAACAACCTGTGTTCCTGGCATCCACCTTAAGAACCGCAGGTTCCATGAACTTAAAATACTCCTAGAACAATCTCCCTCTTACATCTTAAGAAAGCAGGCTGTGGAGAAGAATTTTCACAACAGTGGGGGGTGGGGAGAGGTTTCTTTAAGAAAAAAATTAAATAATAAAAAACTTACCTCAGTAAAAATATTTAATTATCTTCCTGTCTTACATTCTCTTTCTTAGCACCTTTACTGTGAACCTGCGTGGGGAGGAAAAAGTAAAAATTACAAATTACTTTTTACTGAATACCTACTATATGCCTGGCGGGGATGGTCGGAGAAAGCCTCCTGGAGAGCGTGAAGGCCAAGATAAATTGGAAGGAACAAAACAGAAGTTACTAAAAAGGGATGGCTGGGAAGGAAATTGAGAAGTTGCAAGTGTAATCAAATAACCTTTCCTAAATTGTTCAAGAACCTGTAAATGACGCATTCAACAAACAGGTCTAGAGCACCGAAACAGTTAAGAGTTGGGTTGCTAGACTCAGAACATCTGCATTTGAATCTCAGCTCTAGCCCTTCCTAGCATGTGTGGTCTTGAGCACGTTCCTCAACCTCAGTGTGCCTTCATTTCCCCATATGTATAATAATAGTACCCCGTTCATAGGACTGCTGAGGATTGTATGAGCTAATCCACATCAGGCGCTGTAAAACAGCTCCTGGAACATAATAAATGTTAATTTTCATTTTTATTCATATATGCTCTTACATAAGAAGTCTATTTGCCTCTCACCACTGCCATTATTATCATTGTTACTATTGAGAAATGACCTAATCCTCATCCTCAAGGGGCTTACAGTATACTGGATGAGGTTAAGAGCTACCCAGATACATAACATAAGGCTAAAGAAAGATCAAAGTCAATTATTCGTTCACTTATTTAACAAATACCAGAGTGTCTATCCTTTGCCAGGTCTTTTGCTGGCAAAAGACTTTAAGATTTTATTTATTTATTTATTTGAGAGTGAGAGACTAAGCGAGAGAGCATAAGCAGGGGGAGTGGCAGGCTGAGGGAGAAGGCAGCTGCCCACTGAGCAAGAGCCCAAGGCGGGGGCTCAATCCCAGGACCCTGATATCATGACCTGAGCTGAAGGCAGATGCCTAACCCACTGAGCCAACCAGGCGCCCCTGCTGGGCATTTTTGATGGACGGACAGATAAGGTTTCTCTCCTCAGTTTCCAGTCTGTTAAGACCCCTGCTACAGGGCCGACAAGCTGCACAAGGAGACAGGAACTGTTCCTCAGTGGGTCTGGGGCAGTACGTGTCCGAACCGGCAGAATGAGGTAGCAGAACATTCTGGGTGGAAGGGACGGTGTTATAGGAAACACAGGGCCTTCAGGGAATGCTAAGCAGCCTTGTTGTCAGGGTGCCCCTGACTGAGCAATAAGTAGTGAGGCCAGAAGGCAGGAGGGGCCTCAAGGGCTCCACTGACTTTGTTCCCTGATCTCAAGCACACTGATCACCCCGCTCAAATGGAATCACAGCTTACTTTTAACTTCAATTCTAATACCTGACTGTTTTTCTTCATGGTTTCTTTTTTCCTCTTCCAAAGGTGACAAGGTTAAGAGTAGGAAAAAGAAAAAACCCAGCAGCCTCAACCCACATTGGCGGTGGTAGCGGAAGCAGCACTAAGTGATGAGTTTCATATGTTCTTGTTAAATTCCTCCAACATTCTGATATGTACAGAATTGTTCCTTTTCTAGGTGAGGGAACTGAGGCTCAGAGAAGTCAAACGGGATCTCCCAAGATCACAGAGCTAATAAATGCGGACAAAGATTTAAACTGCAAGTTTCACTCCTAATGCTTTCCTTTGATGTATAAGGGATTTTGCAGAATGCAAAGTCTGTTAAAAACTACTTATAACTTCAGGGTCTGTCAATTTCTGTGCTTATACAGAAAAACTGCCTTCATACACACAGTCAAAACCACTTAGAGAAGATAAAGAGAAGATCTCACAAAAGCAACAAAAAAAGATAAACTACGTACAAAAAATCGGCAAAACCTATATAAGACAAACTTTGAAATGCTCCAGAAGGATTCAAGAGTAGAATCAAACCAATGAAAAAATACACAATGTTCTTGGATAGGAAAATATCAGAAAGACATCAATTCTCTCTGTAAAATTAGTTTATAAGTTTAACATGATCTCAATTTTTTAAGTGTTTTCTTTTCTGGAACTAGACAAAATGATTATAAGTTCACATGGAAAAATAAACAAGGAAGAATTGCCAGGAAAATGAAGGGCAACAGGGGAAACTAAAACATTTTGTAAAACCAATACCGTGTACTGGTGTATGAATAGAAAGACAAATGGAATGCAACAGGAAGTCCAGAGATCTGCCCCAATACACCTGGAAGTTCTGAACACAATCAAGGTATATTGTATTCTGAAACAAATGGTAACGATAACTGGTACCCACACGGAAATAAAGTTCAATCTATATATTATCCTTGAACACCAGAATAAGTCCCAAATCTATCAAAGATTTAAGTGTAACAATGAAACCACAAAAGTACTGAAGGAAAACATGAACAAATTTCAAATACTTGGAGGCCTTTCTGTGACTCAAAATCCAGACACAAAGAAGATTAACTACCTAAAATTTAAAGAAAAGTCTTTTAAGCTTTCTCTATACCAAAATACATGAAAGTAAATTAAAAAAACAGATAACAAACTAGGGGAAATTGCAACTCATGTCCTAAAGGGTTAATCTCTCTAATTTATACATTCCTAGAAATTGGTAAGAAAAAAGCCATCCAAACGAAAAATTACAAAGGGTATGAACAGATAGTTCATACAAACAGAAATCACCTCTACACATATGAAAAGATGTTCAGCCTCATTCATATCAAACTAGCGCACATCAAAACTACACTGTTACCATTTTTCACGTATCGGAGTAATACAAATCTAAAGGTTGGGAAACACTGTTGAAGAGGCTATGGAGAAACAGGTACCCTGATACAGTACTTGCAGGAGTTCAAAATGGTACGACCCTGAAGAAGGGCAGAATTTAACAAAATTATAAACGCACTGCTCAATAACCCAACAATCCCACTTGTGGAAAGATATCCCACGGACACACCTCACATATAAGAAATGAGATATGTACAGATGTATTGACCGGGACATTGCCTGTGATTGTCAAGGGACTGGAAAAAACTCAAATATGCATCAATGGGGGCTAGTTCAATAAACCATGGCATGGGCATGGTTTATTGACAGTGGAATATTCTGAAGCTGTTAACTAGTGTTTTCTATACACTAATATGGAAAGATCCCAAAGGTATATTACCTAACCAAAAAGCAAGGGACAGAATAATTTACATGGTATGCTATATTTTATACACAAAGAAGGAAGTATATGTATTCTACAGGTATTGGCTTGTGTCTACACAAAGGAACATCTATAAGGAAACAAATAGGGGCACCTGGGTGGCTCAGTTGGTCAAGTGTCTGCCTTCGGCTCAGGTCATGATCTCAGGGTCCTGGGATTCACCCCACATTGGGCTCCCTGCTCAGCTGGGAGCCTGCTTCTCCCTCTCCTGCTCCCTCTGCTTGTGTGCTCTTTCTCTCTCTGTCAAATAAATAAATAAATAAAATCTTAAAAAAAAAAAAAAGGAAACGAATATGAGAGGTTATCTATGGGGAGAGGGGACAGGTTAGACCACAACAGAGTTGGAAATTAGACTCCTCAAAATTAGCTGTTTTAATTTTTGAACCACATGAACATTTTACCTATACAAAAATAATTTTAAAATGTTAAAAGTGTAACTCACTGTTTCTTCAAACAATCTGAAACCTATGACTGTAATAATCTACAAAAAGAGCTACTTAAAGGGGCAAGGAATTACAAGAGAGAACAGGAAGGGGCAATGACAAGGATGTTTTAGTCTAATGGTTCTCATAGCAGCAGCAGCATCACCTGAGAACCTGGGGACAATGCAAATTCTCAGGCCCCGAGCCCACACTTACTGAACCAGACACTCTGGATATAACGGCGGGAGCAATCCCTGTCATGCACTCTCCGGTTTGAGAGCGACCGACCCAGTCCAGTGCTTCCCACACATTACGTGCATCACCTGGAGCAGGACTTTGGGAAAATGAAGATCCTAATTCAGTAGGTCTGCGGTGGGCCCCAGAGTCTGCATTTCAAACAAGCTTCAGGATGCTGCTGATGCTCTACTGGCCTGGGGAACCACACCGTGAGATGAAAAGCTGAAGGCCACCTGGCAGGAGAAGGTACGCAAACCGTCTTCTTGTGGCTGAGTTTCCTATGGAAACTGCCCTCAGTATCAGATGGAAAAAGTCCTTACACAGGTTTTCTGGCTAAGAGATACCATGTAACCTTCCATATAAAAGTTGTACTTGGGGCGCCTGGGTGGCTCAGTCAGTGAAGCCTCCAACTCTGGATTTTGGCTCCAGTCATGATCTAGGGGTGCTGGGATCAAACCCCGCATTGGGCTCCATGTTCAGTGTGGAGTCAGCTTGAGATCCCCTCTCTCCCTCTCCCTCTGCCCCTCCCCACCATCGTGCATAGGCTCGCCTTCTCTCGCTCAAAAAAAATCTTTAAAAAAAAAAAAAAAGTTGTACTTAACAAATAGTACATGTATTTTCAAAAATCTTTTTTTTTTTTTTAAGATTTTAAAGTAATCTCTACACCCAATGTGGAGCATGAACTCACAACCCCAAGACCAAGAGTCACACGTTCTGCCAACTGAGCCAGGCAGGAGCCCTCAAAACTATTTCTTATTAAGACAACAGTAATAGTTACAAATTGTTGAAATCCAATTTAAGGATGTCCCATTTGAGAAAACTTTCAATTATGAGTGGACTTAGGAGTGTTTCAAAATGAAAAAAAAAAAAACCCACAAAAAACCCCCCATATTCTTACATCTGTCCGGTTATACTGTCTGATGAACTTTACCTCAAATCCATTAGCCACACCACCTGCTCTCCATGAAAATGCACCAAGCAGTTTCTTTCTTTCTAAAAATTGTTCTTATATTTACAAACACTGATGTTTCATTTGCTTTACATGGGGTGGGGGGGTACGTTTTCTTATAGGAATCTTCCAAGTAAAGAATTCTAGTCTAGGTGGAAGTATCTAGAAATATTGTGTACCTTTATTTTGCAAGTCATGCTCTGGATAAATTTTTTTGTGTTAAACATTAATTAATGTGCTGAAATTCCCACACATTACCTACTTCATTGAATGTAAGACACCATTAATTCTCAGACACACTATTATTTCATGTACTGCTAAGAAAAGTTGCCAATTAAAACATGACATGCCAATTTTAATATAGCATTCCATTTTAGATATGCATCTTAAAAATAATGAAATAGCTTAATTATAAAGCTCAAAAATATGTACATAGTAAGTTACTCTTTTTCATCTATAAAGGCATGGATTTTTGCCCATTTAATGATGTGTCCCCACACCTAAAAACTGGAAGTCTCAGTATCTCTGCAATTCATATTATTTCATTTCTGTACAAATATATATATACATATATATTTTTTTTAAGTGGTAATTTTTAAAAAATAGTAAAGAAAAAAAAGAGAAGTGACCTCTTTTTACCCTGCAACATATACTGCTTGCTCGAAGTAATAAAAGGTAATTACTTTCAATCTGGATAATTTTCCAATCCAAAAGTATTCAATGTATCTACTTCTAGTCAATTTAAAATACTTTACAGTTCTATTTTGACAAGAGTCTTTACTTGTGTGTTTTCATAGCACCTTTCAAAAGTAACAAGCAACGAACAATAAATATCTCACAGCATCTTAACCATTCGACAAAAAAATAAATTTGCTTTGCAGATATAACAAGAGTTGAAGGAATATACAATGTTACACTATAGCTATATACTAGTCTGAGTTGAACTTTTTGACTCAGTTAGCATTTTCCTCCTGGCGGCAAGATGCAGAGTTTCAAAGGAAAAGACAATTTCTAACAAACCACACTAGGAGGACTGAGGACCTATGTGATTACAGGACATTTTAATTTTCACCTTTGTACACATCTACATTTTCTAAATTCTCTAATATGGACACTAGCAAGAAAAAAGGTTATTTAATAAGTGGTTACACTAATCTATATTTCACTTTAACTCAGACCTTTTTAGTTATTCTACACATTATCACTGTCACATCCCAAGTCCCTTCTAACCTCCTACTCCTCACCATTCAAGTGTTTAGTTGTCAGCATTTCTAACAATAATCTCAATGAAGCAAATTTTTCAGACAAAGGGACATAGGTACTAACCTCATCTCCCATCCGAGATTCTAGAATAATCAATGAGAATGTCATGAGCCAAGAGCCTACCTTTCTGGTACATCAGTTACTTCAGAAAGAATAGGGGAAAAATTTTTTCCCCAACAAAAATTGTTTGTCAGTTAAATTCTGCCCCCTTTCCTGTTATAATTGAGTAGAGAGTGGGTTGCTGTTTAGAGTAGATCTCAGGGGGACTGTTACCGTCCCCTAAGAGAGATGCTTAGATATAAAAGTAACTGAGGAACAACACCGGCATTTAGTGTACGGGGACCACGATGTGGGACTTCACACAGTGCATGGAACAGACCCACATAATGAAGATCCGTGCTGGTCCTGAGAATCTTTTAAATGTCTAGTCAGATTAATCACTAGAAACTGGCATTATTTTAAAACATAATACTGAAAAGTTTGTATAAGGAACTATGGGAAAACCCCAGTAATTTAGGAGAAGGCAGCTAATGTGAGACAAGCTGAGATAAAATGCATCTGAAACTAATGGCCATTTCCTCACATCTCACATTGTTTAACTCAACGTTGTAATACTGAGCATATCTGAACTCATGAGGCATCAACACTGAATCCAAAAACTTCAATCTTTTATTCGTTATCAATGATGAGTGGTAGGAATCCAGCATTGTGCCTCAAGGTAGCGGCATCCCAAAGCTTGTCCCAATGGTCATCCCAAACGGTGCCCTACAATGCAGACTGAAAATACAGCCCCCTCCATGGGGGCCTCCATAATATACTAATACTACTTACGTGTTGACTGAGTCTGTAATTTATCTTGGCATGCTATCTTTATTTCCACCTAAGCTGTTTCTCTCTTTATTATCATAAATAGGTTATCCCAACATGTAGGTGTCAACTGCCCCCCCATGCCAGGGTTCATCTATATCTTTGCTCTTTCCTTTTCTTATTTGAAAACGCAGATAGTTCTGCTCTTCAATCTAAAGATCTTCATCAGAAGCAGGTGCAAGCACTCAGTACACTCTCTCCTCTAGCACACAGTATGCGCTCGATGTAAATGATGTGGCAATTCGTGTCTTGGATTGTTCTTTTCTTTCTCCCTTACATTTAAGTTGGAGCATCATACTGATCTTCAATTACATGTGTACATAGGTTACACTGCTGATGAATTTCAGTCCAGAGCAGTAAAGTGGGCTTTACAAAAAGTTTGCTGCAAAGAGGAGGGGCCTTGTTTCTGACAAGGTTGAGCACCATTGCTTCCAAAGAGCGGAATCGTGTACCTAACGAAAATCAAGCTGAAAAGTTTCATTTGCTTAAGGCAAGCCCTGGGCTCCAATATTCCACTTGCATTCAGTCCAACAACCCATCCCCGGCACACGCCCGTTGCTCTAAGACCACTTCTGGTCTCATGCAGAGCCAAACAAGAGTTTTTGTCCATTTGGGGGTCAGGGGCCCTTCTGGGAATACGACAAAAGTCAAAGATCCTCCCTCAATAAACTCATATAGCATGCTGCACCCAATTCCGGGGGGGACTCCCACACATCTTCTGCAGCCCAACTGGGACCCTAGGAATGGAACTCGAGCCCTAAAACCCTGCGAGTGGGGGTGGGGAGAAGGATGGGAGGCAAGGACGGAGCGTGGGCGCTGGAGTCAGTGTGCCTTGGTTTGAACCCCCAAATTCCACCGCGTCCCCGCAGTGTGACTCTGGGCAGGGCGCTTCACCTCTCTGTGCAGCTCGGGAGCAGCGCAAGTTAAGTGCCGGGCAGACTGTAAAGGCTCAATAAATCGTGTTGCCGCGGCCAGCGGCACCGCGTCCTGAGGTCGACCCCGCCGCCGAAGGAAACCGAGGCGGGCCCCAGGGTCGCACCCGAGCCCGGCGACCGGCTGCGAAGGGGACTGGCCCGGGCTGCCCCGCGGCCCCGGCCCGGCCGCCCCGCCCCGCCTCGCCGGCGCGGGTCCCGGGACGGTGCAGACCGTGAGGGTCTGCTGCGGCCGCCAGGCATACCGGGGCGGCCGCCTAGGACGCGGGCCGCTCGCCGGACCCGCTCCCCCGCCCGGCCCTCGGTCTCCGCCGCTCTCACCCCCTCCTCAGCCCCCAACGGCCGCCACCGCCGGCCGCAGCTCACCTCCCGGGCCGCCGCCGCCGCCGCCGCCGCCGCCGCCGCGCGCGATCTCGCGAGACTTCGCTCCCCTCAGCGCTCCCCCTCCCTCCCCGCGGCGCCGCGCCGCAAGCGCGGACCCCGGACTCGGGCCGGCACTGCGCGCTCCCCAGAAGCCGCCCTCCCGTCGCGGGGGCAAGCCAACCAGTATTCGCGACCCCGCGTCCGCGTTCCTGCAGCAATTCCGCCCACATCCGTGACCGCAAAGGGTTAAAAGCCAGGTGCGCGACGGCCTACTACCCTCACCTGGCCGGGCGGGTGCGCATGCGCGTGCCCGGGGCCCCGGACCTGCGAGTCTTTGCAGAGGCTCAAACCACACTGACAGCAGTAATCTTGGAGTGCTTACTGGGCGCAGAGTACTGCCCTTGGGTCCTCACAACAGCCCCACGAAGTGGGTATTACCGTCCCCACTCCAGAGCAGAGAAAACGGAGGCTTGGCTAGATTAAGTAGCTCCAGGTCACACTGCTAGGAACTGGCATCCGGGGTTGTCTGACGCCCACGCCAAAGCCCCATTCTTTTTGCCTCCATGACAACCCCAGGCCCTGGCCTTGGCCCTTCTTTGGCTGAGGGCGCTGAGTCTCATCATCCCCTCTCTACTTCCCTCCCAAGGTTGACCAAGGTGAGAGGAGGCGGGTGCTCCTAGGAGGCCAGCTGCTACAGTCTCTATGGTTTTCCGAGTGGCCCTACAGAAAATGCTTCTCTCGCATTACATGAGCTCCCTAAGACCTCCCTGTGCCAGACTCAGTATAGGGCCCTGAAAACTATGTGACTATTTATATTCTTATATCCAGTTGTCTCCTCTTTAGACTGGTGGACTTTTGGTTGTAGACAGCACAGTAGAATGGGACACAGGACATAGAACTAGAATACACATGATGTTAGGGGATGCAGAGAAAGGTGTGTCTTCTTCCCAAGGGTAAACTCTTAACATTATATTATTGTTTCTTTTTTTAATATTTATTTATTTTACAGAAAGAGAGCAGGAGGGGCAGAGGGAGAGGGAGAGAATCCTCAAGCAGGCTCCCCACTGAGAGTGGAGCCCTACCTGGGGCTCAATCCCAGGACCCCGAATCATGACCTGAGCCGAAATCAAGAGTTGGGCGCTTAACCAACTGAGCCACCCAGGCGCCCCTGTGTAATTGTTTCTAAAGCAAAGGGGCTAGCATTTATTGAGGGCATTTCAAGGTTGCTACCAATATTCTTCCAAGTTAATTCTTCATAGGAAATATTCTTCATAGGACAACGAAGACTGAGGGAGATGGAGAAACTGGCCTGAG
Source organism: Ursus americanus (assembly GCF_024610735.1). Taxonomy (NCBI): domain Eukaryota; kingdom Metazoa; phylum Chordata; class Mammalia; order Carnivora; family Ursidae; genus Ursus; species Ursus americanus. The sequence continues at coordinate 29,367,458 of NC_142128.1, forward strand.
CTCCCACAGTGAGACAGGATAAGAACTGAAGCCTGAGAGCTCAGTACTGCCTGGCACCAAAGTCCCATGAGTGAGCATGAGCTGGTTCTTCTGGGCCAGGAAACGGCTGTAAAATCAAGAGTCTTGGAAGTTCTAGCTACTCCTTCACCTTGCATCAAGGCTACACGGGCTTACCCAGCCCACCTGACAGTCACATCAACAACAGCAAACGTTGGCCTGCCCATTCTCCAAACCTGTCCACTCTCTCCAGAAACAGGGCCATTCTCTACAGACCAGAGGTTATGTGTGCCCCTCCATATGCCAAAATCACCCAATCAACCTGAGGGAGGAACTGAGAGAGAAAGGGGAATTCACATCAGATGGGCAGCTACTGGGTGCCTAGCAGTGCTCCAAGTACTGTCCATTCATTAACCCACTTAGTCCTCCCCAAAACCCCATGTGGGAGGTATGGCTCTTCCCACTTCAGATAAAGAAATCAAGGGGCTAAGAGGGGAGTGAAATTGTCCAAGGGTACACAGGTGGTATGTGGGAGGGCACCCCAGGTTGGTCTGTCTCCAGAACCACAGACTTTGGCCTCCGTGACTAACAAGGTTCTTCACTGCCCCAAATGCCCATGTCTTCATGAAACTGAAAACCAGGAAATCCCTTGACATCAGGGCTCTTTTATATTAGATACTGTATGTTCTCCTCTGGGTGGACTGTTCTTCAGTATTCTCATCTCAAACAAGGGCCTAAAGGGGAGATTAGCCCAGTTAATATACATGAAGCATGTAGAAAAGTGCCTTGCACTGATTAAAGTCTCAGTAAATTATAGCTATTATTACCATGGGTGCTGCAATGTCTGTGATGTTTTATTCTGTCCCATCTCCCAGTACGAATTCCCAATCAAATTGGAGGATATGACCTTATCTGCTCAGGCACGGGAATAAAATTAGTTTCTAGCAAACAACAAATGCTCTTTAATGGACAAAATGACCCCCACAACCCCTCCCTCCCCCCCCCCCCCCCGCCCCGGTTGCGGAAAGCTCGGATGCACTCTCTCTTCCATGTTCCCTGGGAGGCTGGGAGCCAGTTTTATAAAAGGCTCCCCTTATAGAGGAAAAGCTACCCAAATATTTTTTAAGTTGTTGGCAAAAGCAAAAAGAAAAAAAATTTAATCTGAAACTTCTTAAGAAAATTTCGGTGAGGTTGGGGATTAATATAACCACAGTGACATCATGGCTGGGGAGAAGGTTTTTACAGGAACTGAAGCTGCCAATACACTCAGGCCACTGTACCCCAAACAAAGTAAGTTTCTACCCTGACACAAGGCATGCCACACGTTCCTATGAATGGCAATGTCTTGCTATGGAAGTAAGCCTCATCCGTGAAGGGGTGGGCACAGCGGTGTCCATAAACTGCATTACAGTTGGATAACAAAAACAAACAAAAAGTCCTGGGGTGATTCTAATATGCACACCTCTGAGGTATAATATCCAAAAAGCACATTAAAATGCCTTCTGATCCAGGAGAAATTTTATAACGCAATTTGTCTAATGCTCATTCATTCAATAAAAACTTATTAAGCATTTAAATGTCAGTTACTGTGTTAGTAGCTGTCAGCAAGACAGGCACAATCCGTGCCCACATCACATGTATGGCCTAGAGGAAGAGAAAGTATTAAATAACTCAACCAATGGGTGTTGAAGTAAATGGATGATACTTAAATGAAAAAGAGCAAGTGACTAAAAAAAAAAAAGGGAAAAAAAACGCAGGATGGATGGAAGTGTAGGAAAGAACTTGCTTCAACCAAGTTTTGAAGGCTGCATCAAAGTGAACTAGGCAAGGAGGAGAGGGGAGATCATACCAGAGATAGGGACAGACAGCATGGATCAGCAAGGAGTAGGTAAGTTTTGGGGGCTGGGAAGGCAGGGTGGACTGGGGCCTTAAGAGGCATCCCAGACCTGTATGTACCATGAGCCCGTGGGGACAATGGAGAGTAGGAAACCCAACTGGAGGCAGAAGAGTGTGGTGAGCTATGACACTGGTCCCTACATACACATTCTGCCCCCTGGGCAATCCAAGCTCGTTAGGGAATCCTACCCCTCTGCCCCACCGGTGCTCGGTCAAGGATGAGTGGGCTGTAGTGACACAGCTGTCATATCGCTAGCCGATCTAAATTTGAGGAAATATCCATTGTAAGTCCTGGCACCCCAGAGCAGAAAGCAGGATGCAAATCTCCTGCCTCCCTTGCAACTAGGACAAGGGATACGACATAGGCTCTGCTGGCCAGATGCATCACATGAGACTGAATCCAGTCATGATCTCAGTTCTGTTAAGTGACTGGTGGCCAAAGCAGCCAGTTTGGGGGATGGCGGCTGCAGGGTTAAGCTCCCGATGGACAAGCTGCATCCTTGCTGACCAGTGCGAGCAGCTCAGGCAGGGTGCTGGTCAGCTCCTAGGACCAAGCCTGCAGTGTGCTTTGGGGCATTTTCCCTAGAAGCTTAGCCCCAATCTCTTTTCTCCAGCCCTCACAATGATTCTGTGGGGTACCTAACATCCTTTATTACGTTCCACTCTCTGCTTCAACCAGCTAGCATTCCCACCAAGAACACTGACCCCTCACAGGCCAAAGCCAAGTGGAGTGCAAGAGACTCGGAGAGGGACTCCCTAGGGCAGCAGTGAGGGGGAACTTTCTTTGCTGTGAGAGAGAGTACCAGAAAGCCAGCTCACTGTTCCTGCCTTCTGTGGAAAGTGCATTGCCACCAAAGGCTTTGCCCCCAGTTGTAGGATAAGATAGGGGCTACCTGGAAGGGAAACAGAGAAACTGAAGATCGTGGGTCCTTGACTATATCACCAAGCTGCTGGACTGACCCCAGACCTCTAAGGCCCTGGATGTCCCCTTCCCTGAGGTAAGCGTGTAGTTAAATCAAGTAGAGTTGGCTTCTCTGTTCCTTGCAGCCCAAACATTCTCATGGGTACAAGCAGGAAAGGAGCAGCTTGTGGGGAACAGGTGTACCTCTTCCCTGGCTGTGTTAGGAGCCACCCCAAATCCTGACCAACTTTTCACCTCTATCCCTCCCACCCCTGCACAATATCAATCCCACTCAGATAAGCACTGATTCCAAGCACTTTATTCCAGAAGACACATCCCTCCTTTGCCCTTACCATCCTTTGGCTATCTCCCTGATGGGCACAGAGTGGTTCAGTCACCTGCCCATCTCCCACCTCTGGTAAGTGATGGAGCTCAAGTTCTGGAGGCTATCCAGATCCCAGGCTTCTTTTCTTTTAACCGCTAAGTTTAACACCATGCATTACCCACCCTCATTATTAAAAAAGGGGGGGGCCTTTGGTCAGAAAAAAATGAAAAACGAACTCAAATCCAGTTCCATATTTTTTGATCTGGCCCTGAGCAAGCTTCTGAAGTCTCACTCTGACATGAAAATGGAGTTGATGATACCAGCTTCCTAGAGCCTGGGTATCATCTGTGCCATTCACCCTGGACCTCTGGCATCCCACCTTTTGGGTACCTGCAAGGTGGAACTTCCCAGTCCACTTGGGTAGGGTCATGTGACTAGTCCTGGCCAAGGAGCGTGAGCAGAGGGAATAGATGTCACTTCTGGACTGCTGCTCTGTTGAGCGGAGCCCCCAGCCAATCCATCATGGACGTACAGTGTGAGCAAAACCCAAACTTTCATTGTTTTAAGTGAAGGCGAATGGGGGGTTGACAGTTGTTATATCATGGACTAGTCTATCTGATTGATGCATACAGTGTGGTCATTTGCTCATTTGTTCACTCAAGAAACACTTTTCTGCTATGGCTCAACCCCCAGCTGGACAAGCAAGAAAGCTCAGGCTGGGGTCCTGAGGATTCTGGCTCAGTATGCCTGGGGGCAGGGGCCCTGGCCTCTGCATGTTCATGGGGCTTCTGGGTGTTTCTGATGCACTGTCAAGCCAGAGACCCTTGCATTACTAGTGGCTCACCATGCGATGGTAGAGTGGGACAGGATCCTTACCACTGAGGACCACAGGGACTGCTATTTCGCATCTCCATGCTTTGACTCACGCTGGTCTCTCTGCCTGGCATGCCTTCCCTCCATGCCTACCTCTCTGCTTCCAAACACCAGCCATATCTTCAGATACTCAGTTTGATGACCCCATCCTAAGTGCTGTGAGCGGTCCCCACAGCACGGTCCTACAAATAGCTTGCATGTGCCTCCCGCATTAGACCGCAGCCTCGTAGAGGACAGGGTCTTGGCGGCTTCCGTTCTCTGGGCCATCCGACTAGCATGGTGGAGGTGGGGAGAGACTTACGCATCAGCATCAACCATAACCACCTGAATACACAGCTCAGCACTACACTGACAAGAGAGACTCTCCCAAGAAGACTACCAGCAAAGTATTTCGGAAAGCAGCTTTGGGATTCTAATCCCGCCTCTGCCACTTCGCAGCTCTGTGACCACGAGCGCCATATTTAAATTCTCCTGAGCCTCAGTTTCTTAGATGTCCAATGGGACTAATGACAGTACCTGCCTCACACAATTGTGAGAACTCAACATTTCATTGAAAGAACTGAATTAAATTTCAGCCATGTTTATCACTGTTACCTTTGCTGTCATTGTCTCATTATTATTACCTACTGCCACTCCTGAGCGTGCCCCCATAGCTATCCTTATTAATATTATTACTTACCACATGCTCCCTCCCTTCCCGCCAACCCTCAGTGACTTTGCTCGGCATTCCTTCCAAGAATGAAGAGTATTCTTGGAATTCTCGAAATGAGTTCTTCATTGTCTCCTTGATGGTTCAGTGCCCACAATGCTTTAGCACCCCTTGTACCCCTGGGAAGCTGCCCAGCTGGCTCTGAGGGAAGGTTGTGGCTGCCAATATCAGGCTACCTGGATATGGCGAAGAAAATATGGGCTCTCCCGAGGCTCCCTCTCGCATGGACCTGACTTCTTCCTGTTCTGGGGTTCTCTGGGTTCATTCCTGGTCAGCCCAAGCCCCGTGAAGGTGCCCCCACCCCCACCCCAGCTATGGGAGTGGCAGGATCCCAAATAGCCCTGTGGGCTTCTGCAATCATTGATAACACACGCACAAAATAATGCCTGGAACAGGCTTACTTCTTTCTTCCCAGAGGGAGCTAAAAGACGGGCTTTTGAGTTTCAAATAATAAACGCTCCGTATGCCATCACAGTGGGCAACTCCTGCCCTCCTTCCTTATCTTCATCTATCCGGAGCACAGTGGGCAAAATTCGGGTTTTCAAGAAAACATTCCTGTGGTTTCATGCTGAACAGCTCCAAGCCGGTATGAAAGAACGGAAAAACAAAATTCCCCCACACCCGAAGTGTGACAAGGACAGGGGACTGAGGGAACAAAAACCAGACTTCGGACAACAAAATAAAGGAAAACGTAAACTAGGTTTTTCTGACGGGAAAGTTTCTGAGGACCCAGCCATGAAAAGTTGTCTGCTAAGGATCCACTTCCAGGTGAAAGTTCACAAGGTCTGTGAAGAGGGAAATAAAGATGGGGAGTCAGAGGAAAAGAGACCAGTGTGCATTTGGGAGCAGGAGGGGCAGAAATCAAGGAGGAGATAAGAAGGCAGCCACAGGGGCAAAGAGCCTTCAGGAGCAAGGACAGCGGTCAAGGTTAGAGGGCCACTAGGTGAGAGTTTTCTCCAGAGGGCCAGAGCAGAAACAGAAAAACTACCTTTTTCTCCACCCACCCCCAAGACTTTGTTGATAGACAGCTGCTCAAATAAATTTGTATTCCCATTTCAACTGACTCATTTGACTGGAACAATAAGCTTACATTCCAGAGCCTGGGCTGACCTCATGCACCCAACTGCCGATAAAATATTAAGTACGTAATTAGTGCTTTTTGCACTAAGAAGGACCATGAAATCTGATGGGTTCTTTTCTGTCTAGCTTCTGACAGCAGCAGCCAGCGTTCCAAAGTTGTTTTCATGTCAACCATTTCCAGGGAAGAAAGGAAGTGGGGAGGGATGAGAGGGGAGTATGAATCACAATGTATCAAGACTTAGGGATCAGCCCTTCAATGAAAAAAAAAAAAACCAAACAAGTTGCAAATAAAGAAAATGACAAAAGAGGAGGGAAGCTAGAATGATCCTATGGTGATGAGTTAAAATCAGTAGTCTTGTAATGAACTAAAGGTTTTTTTTGTTTTTTTTTTTTAAAGATTTTATTTATTTATTTGACAGGGATAGAGACAGCCAGCGAGAGAGGGAACACAAGCAGGGGGAGTGGGAGAGGAAGAAGCAGGCTCACAGCAGAAGAGCCTGACGTGGGGCTCGATCCCGCAACGCCAGGATCACGCCCCGAGCCAAAGGCAGACGCTTTAACCACTGTGCCACCCAGGCGCCCCTGAACTCAAGTTTTTTAATAAGTAGAAAGAGAGACACATAAAGATATAGATATAGATGTGTGTGTTTGCATGGATCGATATACATATTTCCAAGCTCTGAACACTGAGAGGTCTTAGAAGCAAGGATTCCTCGGTAGCAATGAACACACTTACCACTCATATGTTGGTTTCTAAACACCATACTCCAATAAAAGGAACCAGGGCTCCTGGGAGAAGTGGTTGCTTCCAGAGCTGGGGCAGGGAAAATACAAGACGAGCTGGGAACGCCGTGCAGTGTCAGAAATTAGGGAATTGCTTTAAAAAATGTGGATGCTTATTGAGAGGAAAAGGGAGCAAACATGAAGGCGCTCCCAACAGCCAAAGCTGGAGCGATTTAAGCAACTACAACAAAAAACAATAGTATTGGATTAGAAGCCTTAGAATAAAATAAATACCCTTGAGTTCATATTGATGGAAGGAAGGAAAGAAGGAAAGAAGGGAGCGAGGGAGTCTCTTTCCTTAAAGAAGACTTACAATTAATAAATGTAGGGTGAGGGGTGCCTGGGTGGCTCAGTCAGTTAAGCATCTGACTCTTGATTTCAGCTCAGGTCATGATCTTAAGGTTGTGAGATGGAGCCCTGAGTCGGGCACTGTGCTGAGTGTGAAGCCTCCTTAAGATTCTCTCTATTCTTCTCACTTTGCCCCTCCCCCGCTTGCTTGCACCACCACCCCCACAAAAAAATGAATAAATAGATGTAGAGTCAATGAGGGAAATTTAAAAAAAAAAATCACCATTGAAAAGCACAGTAATAATTGCTGCAGTAAGGTCCACCCACGGATGTTAAAATTTAAGTGGGCAAAAGTTTAAGGAGAAACAGGTAGTCTTGAAGTTTCCCTCCCAAGATATTTATTAGTTATAAAGAGAAAAACAGTAACTTCACAGTGAAGAAACCCTGTAAACACCACACTAACCAAGTGATTAAGGCTAACATCACTAGTACTATGTCATGTTTGTATGTACCCCGATATAATTTGATAAGAAGGGCACTTCACCTCCACCACATCCTCCCCCAGAACTCATAAGCCCTATTGTATCCAGAGAAAACATCAGACAAATCCAACCTGAGGGGCAGTCTACAAAATACAAGACCAGTATTTTCTTTAAAGTGTCAAAGTCATGAAAGTAATAATAACACTGTAATAATAACAAAGTAATAATAACACGATACTGGAATTAAAACAAAACAAAGTAAAATAAAATGAAAACGTCAAAGTCATAAGAAACAAGGAAAGCCTGAGGAATTGTCACAGACTGGAGGGGACTACAGAGACACGATTACTGAATAAGTGTGGGACCCTGGACAGAAAAAGGACATTATAGGAAAAAACTGTGAAATCTGAACAAAGTTCTTAGTTAGTTAATAATATTTTACCCATGTTAATTTCTTAGTTTTGATAATTTTACTATAGTTTATTTTATTTTTATTTTTTAAAAAGATTTTATTTATTTATTTGAGAAAGAGAGAGCACAGCAGGCGGAGGGGCAGAGAGAGAGGGAGAAGCAGACTCCCCGCTGAGCAGGGAGCCTGATGCAGGACTCGATCCCAGGACCCTGGGATCATGACCTGAGCTGAAGGCAGATGCTTCACCAACTGAGCCAGCCGGGCGCCCCTGTACTATAGTTTAGAACACACTAACATTTGGAGATGCTGGGTGAAGGGGATATGGGAATACTCTCCTTTTCTTGTAACTTCTCCGTAAGTCTGAAATTATTTGAAAATAAAAAGTTTTTTTAAAAAAATGAGGTGCTGGGGCACCTGGGTGGCTCAGTCAGTTAAGCATCCGACTCTTGGTTTTGGCTCAGGTCATGATCTCAAGGTTGTGAGATCGAGCCCTGCATTGGGCTCTGAGCTCTTCGTGGAGTCAGCTTCAGATTTTCTCCCCCTGACAAACCATAAGAGACTCTTAACCATAGGACACAAACTGAGGGTTGCTGGAGGGGGAAGGGGTGGGAGGGATGGGGTAACTGGGTGATGAACATGAAGGAAGGCACATGATATAATGAGCACTGGGCATTACATAAGACTGATGAATCGCTGACCTCTACCTCTGAAACCAATAATACATTATATGTTAATTAATTGAATTTCAATTGAAAAAATTGAAAAAAATTAAAAATAAATAAGTAAATAAATATATAAACAAGAAAGAAAAGATTCTCTCTCCCTCTCCCTTCTTCTCTTTCTGTCTCTCAAATAAATAAATAAATAAAATCTTTTTTAAAAAAATGAGGTGCTGAGTTTACCTAGGTATTGCTGACAGGGTTTTCTAGGAGCAACCTGGAAAGTGTCCATTCTAAAACTGGTGTAAGAAATCAGGCCCTTAAGAGCTATCCATTTCCTGGGGGAGGGTTTGAAGGGGGAGTTTCATTCAACAACAAGACACGGTTCTGGTCCTCAGAGAGTTTACTCCCTGGGGGAGAAGAACGGGCTCCAGATAAGTACAAAAGAAAAGTAAAGTAATTGCGAGCTGTGCCAAATGCTGTGAAGGAAATCACTAAGGTCCCAAAAAGCTTTTCTAACGTAATGACACGAAGACTGAGACACCAAGGAGCTGAACATATCAAGAACGGGAGAAGAAGAACACCAAGTAGAGAGAACAGCACGCCCAAAGCCTGGAGCCAGGAAAGAGCTTGGCATGTTCAAAGAGACAGGAGAGGGATCTCTGAGAACACTAGGGCCATAGTTTGACTTCGAATAGAATCGTAAATCCACAGTAGACGCCACCGCCACCCCCACAATTGCTACCCACTACCTGCCATGTGGTCTTCCCAACAATCCTACCAGGTAGGGATAGATGAAACCACCACCATTACCACCAATAATCACCTGCTACGGTCTCAATGTTTGTGTCCCCCCCCCCCAATTCATATGTTGAAAGCTAATCCCCAAGGGGATGGCGTGAGGAGGTGGGGTCTTGGGAGGTGATGACATCATGAGAGTGGAGCTCTCAAGAGTGGAATTCGTGCCCTTATAAAAAAGACGCCAGACATCTCCCTCCCCCTTCCGCCACGTGAGGACCCAGAGACAAGATGGCCAACTGTGAACTTAGGAAGAGGCTGTCACCAGGGAGCAAACCCGCCAGCACCTTGACCCTGGACTCCCCAGCCTCCAGAACTGTGAGAAATCAATGTCTACTGTTTATGACAGCCCGAAGGGACCAAAACACAGCGCCAGGGCTCTGGGGTTGCGGGAGGGCATGTGGCAGAACTCACAGCAGCGCGGAAATCAATCGCTGTGCTGCTCGTTTCCCCTGGCAGAACCGCCGAGAGAGGAAAAGCCCAACCCGGAGGCCTGTTTCTTAGCAGAGCACACCCATGAGAGAAGACACGTGTACGTGACGCCCAGAGCAGTGTGCAACTGGAGAGCTGAGAGTAATGAACTGCTCTGATGAGAAAAAAAAGTGGAGAAGAATATTTGGAAGGGAAAGTAGAAGAAGGGAGAAACACAATGATGTTCAGAGGACCCTGAAGATACCTAATGATCTGGGGCGCCTGGGTGGCTCAGTCGGTTAAGTGTCTGCCTTCGGCTCAGGTCATGATCCTGGGTTCCTGGGATCGAGTCCCACATCAAGCTCCCTGCTCAGCCCGGGAGCCTGCTTCTCCCTCTTCCTCTCCTCCTCTCCCTGCTTTTGCACTCGTTCTCTCTCTCTCAAATAAATAAAATCTAAATATATATATACATATATATACACACACCTAATGATAAAATATATATGTGTATATATATATATACACCTAATGATCACTTGAAAGTTGTTTGTACTGAAAACTCCCTCCAGACCCTGAGCCCCTTGCAAAGCCTACTGCACACTCAGGTCTGGTGTGTCTCTGCCTATCTGTGCGTGTGTCCGTGTGTGTCTGTGCATGTGTCTGTCAGTCTGAGTCTGTGGGTATCGCTGTGCCCGCCCATGCTTGGGCACGCTTTTGCGCTCACGTGCCTCTGTGCGTGAGTGTGTGTGTGTCTGCGTCTCTGTGTGTCTGTGTCTGGGTGTGTCTGCGTGTGCTGCAAGTCGCAGCGAGGGACTGACCCAATGCTTGCCAGACTGAAGACAAACGAATTCCCACAAAAGCCAGAAGGAGAAGTCAGCAGAGCCAGGCGGAAGTCAAGGACCAGGTGACAGTGAGAAAGTAAGGCCCTAGGAATTCAGGGACATCCTTGCAGGGACTTCGGAATTTCCCCAGGACTCGGAATGCGGTGGGAGTGGCCAGCCCCTTCACAATGATCTAAAGACCTCAAAGGGCAGGACGACCCACCCCCAGATTGGCCCCTGGCCTCCAGAGTGTTATCGGCTGAGAATAGGATAATAATAAACTAGTCTCTGGGCTAGTAATTTCATAAGACTGAAGAGAACACCCCCCCCCCCACAGCTGAGCTTCCCTGGGTCTCCAGTGGACTGGCCCCCGCTGAACACACTAAATTACAATGAGAAAATCATCCCACTATTTGCTCTCAATCCCTCTGCTGAGAAAGCCTCTTGTTGGTGCTACTCTTTCTTTAACACCTCTTTTGTTCACCTTTTTTAAAAGAGAATATTTTTTCTTTCATGTCAATCAAGAGCATCCCAGCCTCAGGCACATTGACTAGAACATACTATCTCACGGATACACAAAACTACAGCTCTACAGAAGTGTGATTTTGCAGCAATAACAGAACCCCCCCCAAAAAAACCTAGTGTCTAGTTTTTAGTATCTAGTATCATTCCTTAGTTAATTTGACTGTCTTCATCAATATAAATATGAAGACATGGAAGACAGCATTTTTCCATTTGGTAGACATCTGAATCTTTCTTAACTATTTCAGGAGTAAAATACGAACTCTTCAACTCATTAGAAACTAATACGGAAGCCCTTCCTGAATTTTTGTTTATTTTTTTAAAGATTTTATTTATTTGAGAGGGAGAGAGAGAGAGAGAGATAGCAGGAGCAGAGGGGAAAGGGAGAAGCAGGCTCCCCGCTGTGCAGGGAGTCCAATGTGGGGCTTGGGCTCGATCCCAGGACCCCGAGATCATGACCTGAGCCAAAGGCAGATGCTTAACCAACTGAGGCACCTAGGCGCCCCCCCCCTTCCTGAGCTTTTAAAAACTCAAGACTTTTGTGTTACTAAAGGGATCTTCAGGAGATCTTTTTTGTGTTTGTTTTCTTGCTTTTAATTTTTATTTTGAAAAAAAATCCAGACCTACAGAAAAGTTCCAAGAGCAGTACAGTAAACTCTCTTACACTCTTCACTAGGATTCACCAACTGTTGACATCTTTGCACATTTGCTTTCTTCCTGTGTACAAACATATACGCATAGATGTGTCATATACACCCGTAAACATAAAGACATACATATGTGTATACATATATACGCACACACACACACTTTGAAAAAATGAAACTGAAAGATTTATAATGGAATCAGGCCCACACTCTTCATTCCCTGGGGCAACGGTTCTCAAACATCTCCGCACCTTTGGGGAGATTTTTCTAAAATACCACCCTTCCAGGTGCTGATATAATTCAGTGGTAGTAGGGAAGCTTGGGTATCAGAATGTTAGTAGCTGCTGGGGGCTTTCAAAAATGCAGCCAGGATTGAGAACCACTGGGGCGCCTGGGTGGCTTCGTCAGTTAAGCGTCTGCCTTCAGCTCAGGTCATGATCCCAGGGCCCTGGGACCGAGCCCCACATTGGGCTCCCCGCTCAACAGGGCATCTGCTTCTCCCCCTACCTCTGCCCCTCCCCCCTCCCTCCCCCGCTCATGCTTGCGCGTGTGCGCTCTCTCTCTCTCTCAAATAAATAAAATCTTTAAAAAAAAGAGATTCACAACCACTGCCCGATCTTTTTTTCTTAAAGGCAAGTCATATACACACTTATTATAAAAGCATTTGAGAATCAATTGCCATGATCGTCATCCTTTATCCCTAAGTAATTCGTGTACCCCCGAAGAACAAGGAAGGACATTGGCTTCCATCACCATGGTATGGTCACTAACTTCAGGAAATTTCCTAGTGACACCATGCCAGCATCTAACATGAAATCTATATTCAAAGTTTGTGAACCGTCCCCAAAAAGCCATTTCAGTAATTGTGGTTTTTCTGACCCAGGATCCAGTTCAGGATTACATTGCCTTTATAAGTCCTTTCTCTTTACTCTCACTAATCTGAAGTGGTTCCTCCATCCTTCTTAGCCTTCTGTGGCATTGCCCGACCCCCTTTTTTAACCACGGGAAACCCAGAGCCTTGAGCTAGTAGCAGCTAGAATGTAGTTGACTTTGGTTTGCTGAGTATTTATCTTTCCAGTTATCTTCTATTGATGGCAAGTGACCCTGATTTCTTATTTATGGAAATGATATAGAGCTTTTTTTTTTTAATTTAGAGAGTGAGTGAATGTAAAGGCAACTATTAAGGAAATAATAGAACAGGCATGGAGAGGTAGTGCGGGTCTTCCCAACCCCAGCACTGATGACATTTGGGGCTGGATAATTCTGTATTGTGGGGGGCTGTCCTGTGCATTGTAGGATGCTTCCTGGCAATCCTGGGCTCTGCACCCCCTGCTCCTGCTCTGGTTGTGACAACCAAAAATGTCTCCAGACATTGCCAAGTATCCGCTGGGAGGCAGACTCGCTTGGCTAAGAGCCACTGATGTAGTCCCAACCAAGAGAGAGGAGGGTGAATGGCTCGTTTGGGATGCTTACCAAGTGCCACCATGCGCCTGGCCCTCCGCTAGGTTGGGGGACAGAGATGAGCACGGCCCAGTCCAGCTCTCTGGGAGTCACTGTGAGACAAAGGGGGGGTGGTGCGCAGAGGAGGTCCAAGAGGCAGAAAAAAGCAAATCAGGAAGAGGGAGCTGGGAAAGCCATAGCGTCACCTAGAATTAAGTCTCCTTAAGCCTTGTGACCCTCACAGCAGTTCTGCCCCAATAATTCCTTTTAAGACATGAATCAGATCATTTCAGTCCCCTGATTAAAAGCCCCCAGTAACTTCCCATCACATGCTGAGTAAGAGCCAAACATCCTGCACGATGATGTCGCTCCTGTCTTCCTCTTGGGCTTCCCCTGACCTGCTCCCCATCACCGTCTTCTCCGGCAGCTCTGGCCGCCTCTCTGTCCCAGCGTCTCACCATGCTCATTTCTGAACAAGGCTCTTTGCTTTGCTATGTCCTCTGTGTGGAATGCTCTGTCCCCAGATCTTCACAGAGTTGGCAGCTTGTCATCGGGTCTCCGCTCGGTTGTCACCTCCCCCTGCATGCCATACCCGGGAGCCCTCTCTCCCAGGGTCCCGTTTGACTTCTCCCCCCTGCACTTTCCATAGCAGGCACTGTTGGCCGGCTGACCTGCCTTCCACTATCACCTCCCTTCTCCTCCATGGCCGTCCAGGCCGAGGTGTCCATTGAACCCCCACGTGGCCAACAAGAAACTGGCATTCCCCCCCCAATCTTCACCTGCCCACTGGATCACAGAGTGGATGACTGGAGCTGTTCAGCCATTCAATGACCAGGAGGGAAAGTCCATGCAAATATCAGATGCCTGCGCCATAGAACCAGCCCCAGCATCCTCTCACCACCTGTTCCATGGAGGAAAATAAATCCCTAGGGTTTACACCACTGTGATCGGGTTATCTGGTACTTGCGGCCAAAACCACCCCTGACCGAAACACTCTCTGAAATGATCCTGTTAATTTAGGTGTTTGCTTTTTGTCTGTATTCCTCCACTAGACTTGAAGTGCTGTGAGACAGGAATTCACGTCTGTCTGATTCACTACTGCATCTTCAGCCCCTGGACACGGGGCCTGACTCACAATAGAACTCAATCGCTATTCACCTGTCTGTTCCCCAGTTCTTTCTCCTATAAAATAGGGACAGTCACAACACCTTGAAAGATCACAGGATGAAATGAGTCAATACACATATACAGCTTGGAGCAGTGCCTGGCACATAACCATTGTTCAAAGGATTGCTCTTCTTTGTTGACTTAAATGACCTAATTAATGTACAGAAGAAAGGGTCCCTTCTCTGTGTGATTTTGCAGCAGCGTCCTTTGGCTTCCTAACTTCACTTCAAATCAAAGTTGTGTTTACTTGGTGCTGACAAGCCGGGCTATTGATTAAGAAACATGACCATGGCCGTTGGAAGAAATTCACACCATTTACAGTGAGCTGCTGGATTAGCACCTTTAGGGAGTGGAGAGGGAGACAGACACCGACACACAAAAGGGAAGAGTGCATAAAGCCTGGTATATTCCAAAGGTCAGGCCAAGAAATGCTGGAAACGAAATCCAATATGAGATTGTGCTGTTGGGCCCTGTGGGAAGAACTGTGCATTACAACTCATGCTAGGCTAAAGCCGCTCAGAGGTAAACTGGAGGTCGTAGGGACAGAGATTCACCATATGTTGGGGGGGGGCAAGCTATAATCTGAAATGATTGGGTGATTCCTAGGGATCCCACAACCATTTTTCCCTAATTGCCTTGCAACCAAGTAGATGCCAGTCCAAATTTCAGATCCCATGGGGCAGAGTTCATGACAAATAATATTGCTGCTAACTAACGTTTTCCAGTACTTACTCTGCACTAGGCACGATGCTGACACCACTTTACCAACCATGACAGAGACCAGTTGCTAGGCACCTATCCAGCATTCATTTCCTTCTTCTTTACTAACCAAAAAATTCACTTTTAGTCAGGGTCACACCAAGGAGCACATATCCCCAAATAAAATTAGCACCAATCTTTATGATGAGTGCCCAAATATGAATCCTAATGAACACAGGGGCATGACTTCACTGACTTCTCACAAGTGAGCCAGGTAGGGGTTAACGTTATCCCCATCTTACAATTGAGCAAACCAGAGTTCAGAGAGTGGAAATGATTTGCCAAAGGCCGTACAGCTTCTAGCTGGTGAAGGTAGAATATGTGAACCCAAGCAGCTTGATTCCAGAACCTACATTGTTTCTATTCTTTTGGTCTCTTCCCTTGTGCACACATAGATACCAGATGTATACATCTCCTGTTTAACCTTCCCAGGACCCTTGGCAGGGAGTGTAACGGGTAAGATTTTCAAATATCTGCAGACATATGTTCCCTAATCAGCCAGCCGGCTTCCTTCCTTGAATTGCCTTCCTCCCCACTCCTAAAGCTGATCCTTTCCAGCCCAGTGGAGTGAAGAGTGTAGAAGAAGAGGGAGAGAGAGAGGTGGGGAAGCAGTCAGCTCTGTCCACATGTTCGTCTAGGCAGAACCCCCACGAGAAAATTGTTAGGGTGTGGGATAACCCAAAGGCGGAGAAGATTTTTGCATCATTTCCCATTTGGGATTCTAGGAAGAGACAACATGAAGATAAACTCAGTGTAAAACAAGGTTAGGTGGAGGGAGGGCTTGAATTCTGCATCCAGAAGATTCCATGTGCCCTGTTAGAGGAGTACAAAAAAACAGCTGATGGTGCTGGTGGGTGACATGAATGGGAGTTGCTCTGGGAGTGAAGTGGCCCCAGGGTGACCATAGATGACCAGGGACAAAGCGGGCATGGCAGCGAGACCGCAGGGGGGAAGAGCTGAGGTAGGGCTGGGTAGCCGGGAGGCGCCTTGAGTGGACTGAACAGATGTCTAGCTGTCCCCCAGTTAGAGACCCGACAACTGTGACCTGCTGGGACAGTGATCAGGGCAACAGGATAATAGAGGCCACCTCCCAGGGTTACGAGGGCAAAGCAAGAGCCATGAAGTGACAGAGATCAGATGCTAGACATGGGACTTCGAATCTCATCTCCCCTGCCATCCTGCTGTCTTGCCATGGATGCTGCCATCAAGCATGCCCAGAGCCACCGGGACCTGGATGGTGGCTCAGTGACAGGAAAGAGACAAACACGCCTCATTTTAAGGCTTGTACAGAATCTGGACCTGATTTTCCAGGGCGAGACTCATCACCAGTTGGTGTTTATTGACACTGAGCAGCTGAAGTAAATGAACACTGAATGAGGGATGAAGGCCTTTCCCGGGGACTGTGGGAGTCATGGAGACCTTTAAGGCGATATCCTTTCTGTTAAAGAATGAAGACATCTGCAGTAGAGGAGACAGGAAATAGTTAAGTGGAGATTTCTTTTTTTAGCACAGCATTGAGGGGGTTCAAGAGAGGACGACAGCCAGAGCTGGAGCAGATAGGAAGGGCCTTCCACAGGACAGGGCCACCAACCAGTGTCATGGGAGGCTCTGGTATGCTTTCGGCAGGGTCATCTAAAAAGCAGAGGGAGTCACTTCCTCAGGCTCGGTTTAGCTGTCACCTCCTCCAGGAAGACTTCCCTGAGACCCCCAGCCTGGTTTAGGTGCCTACTCTGCGCTTCTATCATCACGTTACACACACTAGCCTGTTAATGTGGTTCTCTCTCGAAGATGAGCTCTTAGAGACTAGGGTGTGTTCCATGTCAGTTTCCCATGTCCCTAAGCACAGGGTCTGGCCCAAGGTGGGCGTTCAGGAAATAAGAGGAACCATTTATTGAGTGCTTCCCAGGTACCTGGCGCTGCCGTAGGTGCCTTTAGCTACTAATGTCTTTGACTCCCTCTGTAAGCTCAGGAGCCCGGGTGGCCTTATGGTGCCATCATACAGGTAAGAAAGCTGAGGCTGAGTGAAGCTAAGAAATTTTCTATTTCTTTTTGTATTTCTGCATCCTTCTCGTCCAGACTGCCTGGCCTAAATTCTTGAGGTTTGAGGGCAGTATGGAAGCGCAGGGTGCTGGGGCCGTCTGCCTGGGTGGTGGCTGGCTGGGTGGGTGGGTAGGCGGCTAGAACAATGAAGAGAGAGCACATGTTAGCAATAGGCATGCAGACACAATGCATTCTCCCAGACCACCCGAGGAGAGAGGCCTCGTGGCCTCTGAGCAAAGAGTGTGAACCACGCGCTTTCCGACGCCATCTGCTCACTGATTTGGAACAAATGGGCGCAAGCGAGCTGGTGCGGTTAGGCGCAAAGCTTCTGGCGGAAGGAATCGGGGGACAAAAAGCAACCACCTCAGAATTCCAGCCATGCAGATGGATGTGTGCAGAGGTGAGCTGACGTGGGATGTAGACAGTGGACGTAAAAAGATCAGCCCTAAGAGCCAACAGGGAAGAAAAATCCACCACCCTGTCTCAAGTCCCATTTTCGAAATAAATAAAATAAAATAGGGCGGCGATTTTGCTTTTCGAGGGAGTCCTAGACAGACTCTTGAAGTCCCCCAGGGGACCTCTCCTTTGTGGCTTTTCCTGACCACACTCCAGGCTACCCGTAATTCTGACCCTGTCCGCGGCCAGCAGGCCTCAAGAGCTCAGAGACTCACCGGAGCAAACAACTTCACAAAAACAATCTGTCCCATAAACAAAGTCGGTGGAAAGCGTCCAGCCCCACACAATGGAGCTAATCTTCTGGGCACACATTTCCCGTCCAGGGTATTAGCTTAGACACCGCTTCCTCCTAGGTGGAGGTAACACCACTCGGCCTACGGATCCAAGAACAATAATGCTGTAGATTCCCCACTTGTCAGAGGCGGTAACCGGCAGGAATTCAGAAGCAGGGAGCTGCTCCTTCCCCCTCCTTTCTTTTTCTTAAAGAAGCCCTGCAGGCTTGAAGGCAGGCTCACATCTGGAAAGAACAGGGGTATCAGGAGCCTACAACCCTGGGTTCCAATTCAACTCTCCCACGGACCACCCCTGAGTTTTGGGGCAAGTGATGGAATCTCCCAGAACCATAATTTCCCCATTGTTCAAGTGGGATTGTATAAAGATGCCCAAACTCACTTGTTTGCAGGGAGACATAAAATTAAAATGTTGAATGGCCACTATCAAGAAACACGGAAAATAACCCATGATGGCAAGGATGTGGAGAGATTGGAACCTGCATGTCCCCTTGGAGGGGGTGTAAAATGGTGCTGTCACTCTAGAGAACGGGATGGAGATTCGGTGAAAATCAAAAATAAAATCACCCTGTGACCCGGCAATCCCCCTTCTAGGTCTATACCCAAAAGAATGGAAAGAAGAGATATCTGTACATCCGTGCTCACAGCAGCATTGTTCACAAGAGCCAAGAAGTAGAAACAACCTGAATAACCATCAATGATAAATTGATAAGGAAAACGTGGTCTATCCATACAAAGGACTATTATCCAGCCTCGGTGAGGAAGGAGAGCATGTCACGTGCTACATCATGGATGATCATTGAGGATATTACGCTAAATGGAATAAGTCAATCATCAAAAGACAAAAAAGTACATTTCCACGCATCCATTGTATCCAAAGTAGTCACACTCATAGGAATATGAAGTAGAGGGGTGGTCACCCCAGGGAAGGGAGAATGGGGAATTTTGCAAGATGAAAAGGATGAGAAAGTTCTGGAGATCTGTTGTACAGCACTGTGTATAGACTGAACACGACTGAATTGTATGCTTAAAAATGGTCAAGAGGATGAATTTTATGTTATCTGTTTTTTTAACCACGATTTTTAAAAATCAAAATATTCGGGGCACCTGAGTGGCACAGCGGTTAGGCGTCTGCCTTCGGCTCAGGGCATGATCCCGGCATTATGGGATCGAGCCCCGCATCAGGCTCCTCCGCTAGGAGCCTGCTTCTTCCTCTCCCACTCCCCCTGCTTGTGTTCCCTCTCTCGCTGGCTGTCTCTCTCTCTGCCGAATAAATAAATAAGATCTTTTTAAAAAAAGTATTGAGATATCATTTCTCTACCCATCAGACTGCCAACAATGAAGTTTTGGGTGACATCAAGAGTTGGTAATATTGTGGAGAAATGGAAACCTTTGTAAGTTGTTGGGGGGGCAGAGGGGCGGAGTGAACATTAGGATACCTATTGTAAAGGACACTTGGCTCCATCTGGTAAAATATAAAATACACATATTCTATAACCCATCAATTTCCCTTCTCATCATATATCCTAAGACATGTACAAGGATGTTTCAGTCGTCAATGTTGTAAATGCAAAAAACTGGGAACAATTTAAAGATTTTATTTATTTATTTTAGAGAGTGAGAGAGTTCGAGTGGGGGCGGGAGGGGTGTAGGAACAGAGGGAGGAGGAAAGAATCTCAAGCAGACTCCGTACTGAGCGTGGAGCCTGGCACCAGGCCCTGAGATCACGAGCCTGAGATCACAACCTCAGCTGAAACCAAGCGTTGGATGCTTAACCGACTGAGGCATCCAGATGCCCCAAAATTGGAAACAATCTAAATGGCCATTAATAGAGGAATCAATAAATAAAAATGACACATACTTATAATGTAAGGGAAAGAACCAGATCTGTTTATATTAACACAGATTGTTTTAATCTCAAAATGTCAAAATCTCAACATCTCAAAAATGTATTATTGAGTGGGGAAAAAAGTAGATTAGAAATTTAGATATAGCATATCACTTGTATATATGTGTATCTGTAATTAAAAAACCACAAAATACTAATATACATTTTCTGTATATGCAAATATAAATGAGGTAACCAAAAAATAACCAGTAAATAACACTCTTCTTACTTTCTACTGCATCAGTCTCTGAATGAGCCCCCAGTGATCATTGCCTATTGATACTCATGCCTTGTGTGCTTCCCTCCCACAGTAAATAGCACTGAGCTGTTCCCTGTTCATTCCAGTCTCCCATAGGACCCTATGGAAATGACAGCGGATGACTTCTAAGACTAGGACAGAAAAGACATTGTGGTTTCCTCCTTGCCCTCTTATTTTCTCCAACTGCTCACTCTGGAAGAAGCCGGCTGCCATGTTGTCAGGACACTCGAGCCACGTGACAAGGAATGGAGGGCTTCCTCCCACCAGCACCAACTTGACCCACCTTTGAGGTATAACCACCTGTCCCAGTCAAGACTTTAGGCTTCTGCACCTCACTGGAAACCTTGAACCAGAACCATACAACTAAGCTGCCTCTGAATTCCTGACCGATGGGAACTGTGATATAATAAATGTGAGTTGTTTTAAGCCACTGAGTTTGAGGGTAATTTGTCATGCATCAGTAGGTAACGGATACAGATATAATCGCCTGAAGGCTCTGCACCTGAGACCTGCTCGCCATTTGCACGAGCAAGTGTCAGCAGGGTATGAAAGTCACGTTAGTACTAAACCGAACTTTTTCTTCTTCAAGTAATCAGAAGGACTGATTGTTCTTCAAGGCTTATTTCTGCACTTGATGTGTGAAGTCAACCACTGAACTGGTCTGTTGTGGGCTGAACTGTGTCCCCCACCCTCCAAATTCATATGTTGAAAAGCGCTAATCCTCAGTACCTCAGAATGTGACTGTACTTAGAGACACAGCCTTTAAAGAGGTAAGTTGAAATGAGGTCTTTAGGGTGAACCCTAATCCATTTTGACTGATGTCCTCATAAGAAGGCAAGGACACAGACACACACACAGACAACCATATCAAGAACAAGGAGAATATGGCCATCTACAAGCCAAGGAGAGAGCTCTCACCAGAACCCAAACGTGCTGGACCTTGATCTTGGATTCTGAGCCTCTACAACTGTGAGAAAATAAATATATGTTGTTTAAATGACCCATCTGTGGTATTTTGTTTTGGTTCCTCCAGCAAACCGACACATAGTCTAACACACTCCCTTGCTTTACAAATAATGACCTTAGGTCCAAAGGACAAAAGTGACTTGGCCAAGGTCACAGAGAGAATACAGAGCAGAAGAGCAATGAGAGTCCTTATCTCCTCACTAGAGTCCAGTGGTTCTTCCAATAAGCAAGACCAAGGCCCCACCGTAGAGGAGAATTCTCAGAAAATGCTTGTTGACGTCACTTGAGTTCCTTGTTCTTTGTTCAAGATGGCGAGGGAGTGGCCTCTGCCCACAATCTCCATCGCCTTCTCTGCCTCACATGCTGCCATTTTTAAGAACCAGACCCGGTTTGATTTCCTCCTTCCAGATTCACTTCCCATTAGAAGAGGAGCCATTCAGGGAATTATGCTACTTTCCAGGAAGCAACGACAGCAAGCCTTCAAGGGTGTCCAACATGGCGGTGGCCAGCCCAAGAACTTTCCGAACTCACGTAAAGAGTTAAAAGAAAAAAAAAAAAGTCTTACCTCTATGTAAAGAGAAACTCTTGATGGAAGACACCCCCTGCTTCAGAAGAAAATCTGCCTCCACACACATTTCCAACTGCCTCTGGACAACTCCATCTGGGTGTTTCCTCAACAACTAAATCTTGACAAGCCCCAAATGGAGTCAGCGTCCCTCAAACAACCCCGCCTGCCATCATCCTGACTTCATTTCACGTCAGTGCCGTAACAATAACAGCGCTCTACCACCTACTGTGCGCCCAGCAATATGCCAGGTAATTTACACAAACTGTCCATCACTCAAACTCAGTCACGCCAAGTGGGGATTATCATTGGCCTTCTCTAGATGAGGATGCCCGGGCTTTCAGAGCTGATGACGTGGTCCCCACGTCTTGGAAGTGGCAGAGCTGGGACACAAACCCCTGTATGCCGGACTCCCAGGCAGATGGGCAGCCCACATCTGGTCTGCAGATGGGGTTTGTTTGACCACAAGAGTGGGTTTTTGTTGCCTTTTGTTTTTAATCCTAATTAGTTGCTAACATTAAAAAGTCAGGACGTTTCGCATGAAGAGCCAGATTTCTGGAGTCTCCGGAGGGGGAAGAGAGAGAGAGAGAGAGAGAATCTGGCATAACCTCGATAGGATCACTAACTTCTCTGGACTCAGTAGGGATCATAAAGAGAGGGCTGGTACTACTCAGCTCTAGAGTGTTTGGAGAGTGGGGGCTGGCCCAAAGGGTCATGATGGTGGTAATGGCTAAGCTTTACTGTACACTTATCACGGGCCAGGAGAGTGTTCCTAGGCCAGAATCCAAAACTCAAGGCCCGTGAAAACCTGGATGATGAAAGCTGGATGATGACAGATTTAGGGAGTGTGGGTACTGGTTACCCAGGGATCGGTCTGCGTCCCCTGCAAGATTGTGAGGATAGCCTCCAGGACTCACTCCTTTCTCTGTTTCCCCAGAAGCCGTCCAACACGTTTGCTAGGTCGCATTGAATAAGAATTGGTAACTACTGCAAGGTTAGCTTTGAGCCTGGTTGCCTCTCTCTCTCTCTAATAGGAGAAGCAAAGAATCAGGGCAAAGATAGCCCACTCATGCACACACACCCTTTGAGCCAGCAATTCCAATCAGAGGCATTTATCCAAAAGGTATGTTCACACGCAGGCAGGAATCACAACATGTACGAGGAAATTCAGAGCAGCATAATAATTGCCAAAAATTGGGTACTGATCCAATACAGGTAGGTCCATGAGTCGAACAGACACGTATGTGGGAGACCATGTCACAGTGAGCCGAGTACAGGCTTCTAGGCCAGATCCCACTTCTGCCCCTTACGTGCTGTTGGGCCTCAGGCCAGTCACCACAGAGTCAGGAGAGTGTGGAAGGGGTAGTACCCACACCATTGAGTCTCCGAGCGTTACTACATGATAAACATTTTGCAAAGTGTCTGGCACGCACTTTTGGAAGCACGATCGGAGTGTGTTAGAAATTGTAGTAGCAGTAATAGTAGCAGAATTTCTATGCCCCCTGGCCATCCGAAGGCAGGACACAGCTCTGCATTTTGCACCGTCTGTATACACTGCCTATTGAATGAACAACTCACTTTTTCAAGAGAGAAAGGCAGGCAGGGGGCTGTGAAGCAAACCACTTGGCATAAAAGCAGATCCGTGGTCAGAAGATTCATATTTGGGGATCTGCCACCTGCGGGCTGTGTCCCCCTGCAGTCACACGACTCTTCTGAACTCAGTCTCCTGGTTCATGGGAAGAGGATTATCACACAGGCTCAGGGAGGAGCACATTCTAATCGCACTGTCTGCAAGGTCAAGTTCAGTGTAGGGTGCCGTAGTTCAGGGTATAACTGAGCATAGCTTGCTGGCTTTGACTATTCTTGGGTTTGGGGGAACACATCCAGAGTCCAGCCACCCCAGAAGTAAAATCTCCAAAGAGCCATGGCAAGAGACAAGCCTGACTGTACTTCTGTCTCTACAAGGTGGAGAAAAACATACCCTTCCTGGACCCAAACGCAGGGTTCACGCAGCAGAGACACTTGTGTTTTCACATTCAGGGGCTTGTATTTCCTCAGGCTACTGTCACAAAGTGCCACCAGCTGGGGTGACTTAAACAGAAATTTATTCTCTCTCCATTCCCGAGGCTACAAGTCCAAGATCGAGGTGTCAGCGAGGTCGGTTCCTTGTGAGGCTGGGAGGGAAAATCATTCCAGGCCCCTTTCTTAGTTCCTGGTAGCCTCGGGCATCCCTTGGCTTGTAGATGGCATTCTCCCTGTGTCTTCACATTGTCTTCCCTCTGTATGTGTCTATCTCTGGGCCCCCATTTTTTTTTTAAGATCTTATCTATTTATTTGACAGAGAGAGAGAGAGAGCGCGCGCGCAGAAGCAGGAGGAGCGGCAGGCAGAGGGAGAGGGAGAAGCAAGCTCCCTACTGAGCAAGGGGCCCGATGTGGGACTTGATCCCAGGACCCTAGGATCATGACCCGAGCCTAAGGCAGACGCTTAACCAACTGAGCCACTCAGGCGCCCCACCAATTTTTTCCCTATAAGGACACCAGTCTAACTGGATTCGGGCCCACTCTCATCAAGTATGACTGCATCTTAATTCGGTCATTTGCAAAGGCCCTGTTTCCAAATAAGTCACTGGGGTCCTCAACATATGTGCAGGGGACACAGTTCAACCCATATCAGGCCTGTGTCCGTGAATAGGAAGGAGGGCCCTATTGGCCCAGGCCGACCACCCCCAGTCCCAGATCTCTGCCACCCCTCACTTTTGCACACCCACTACCTCTCTGGCCCTTATCTGACATTTTCTACCCGGAAAACAAATTTAAATACTTCCTTTACTTTCAACTCGAATAATGATATTCATTTAAGTATGGATCTGATACACTAGTTAGTTTTCTAGTACATGTTAGAACATGTACATTAAAATGATACATTTATCTGTTATCAACATTTGGGAAACATTGACCTCATTTAATTCTAGGCTGTTTTCCTTTTACTTTTTTCCCCCCTAGATTACTGAAGAGAGGCCCAGGGCTCCCTGAGCTTGCCCAGTCCTGCAGGTGCCCCGGATGCCCCTCCCCAATGTCTCTTCCCATCGGAGGCTTACCCTTGGGTCTGTTCTCCGGATGTTTCTTAATGTACAGGTTTCTTAGCCGGGGGCTACTGGAATTATGCGCAGGACAATTCCTTGTGTGAGTCTGTCCTCTGCATTTCCCATCCGCTTCCCCTCCCCCCCGCAAGTTGCATGCCAGCCCTGGGCCTCTGCCATCGTGACACACATAGGCGCCCACCCCTCTTTTCAAAGCCCCCCCAATTGAGAACCACTCCTGGGGAGCCTCCTATCAAAACGATCCAGTTCCTGGTCCTAGCCCCATGATGCCCACTCTCTCTTACCATTTTCCTGGTAAGCCAAGTTGCAGACCATGACATGACCTCAGATAATCAGCTTTAATCCCCAGTGGCATGCTCACGGGGTCTCCTGCCTGCACTGGGGTGTGGTTCCTAAAAGCACAGACCCGGGTCCCAGACTGCCTGCTTTGACTGGCCCTGCCACCACCCCAGGTGAGTTACCCAATAAATCAGTGCCTCTACCTTCCCTTCTATAGAGTAAGGTTCAATGAGCGCATGCCTGCTGGGAAGAGGAAGTGAGTTAATGCATGCAGAGCATCAAAACAGTGTTGGGCAACATAAGTGGCAAATCGGGTCAACCTAAAACGATACCCCCACACTTTCATCATCTCCTGTATTCCAGCCATGCACCTTACATGTCTTACGTCATCCTCACCTCAGTTCAAATTATGATCTCATTTCACAGATGATAGAGTGGAGGCATAGGGCAGCCGCTTCTGGATATCAACCTCCCGCAGCAAATTAGTAGCAGAACTGGGGCCGAACCCGATTACATCTCACTCCGTAGCAATGCAGTGAGAAGGGACAAGGGGTGAGCACTAACTGGGAGCCTAGAGACCAGATTCTGGGAGCTGTTTGATTCCTGCCTCGGCGGGGAGGTCACCAACCCTCAATGGACCTGTTTCCTCATCAGAAAATAAGGGCTTTGGGCTGAACGCTTTTCTGAGCCTCCTGCTGACTCCTGAGACCTGTCTCTTCTGTGACACCCACACGGCTGGGCCAGAGCGGACGTCAGCAGCAGGTCTGTGAAGGCAGCAGCAGCCCACCCTCCAGAGCACGGAGCTCCCCTCCTCGCTGTGCCGCCGAAGGCCGCTGGCTGGCTGATCGCAGACGGACTCTCACCCCTCGCCCTCCCCTCTCCATGCCCAGGCACCTACCCGATGAAACTCAGGGCATCTGAGGACACGGAGGATGTTATCTGGCCCAGAACGCTGGGGCCCAGTTTCCAGGGAATGAGTCAGGTGAGGCTGCAGGTAACCCAGATAGCCGCTCTCTGCGTGGTCCCCAGAGGAGGATGCCCAGGAGAAGCACTGCGCCCAGGGGACAGCACGCAGTGGGGAGGGGGAGAAGCTGCCTCGACTCTGCTTTGATGGCGGGACATTGATTCCTCACGACAGCCCCAGGGGTGGAGGAGGAGGCCACTCAAGCAGCTCCTACTAGCTGCAGTTTCCACAATGCCGGTCCGTACATGCGCATGCGCACGGTAACCGGGAAGACAATGGCGGTCAATATCACGCTCCCTGCCATTTATTGGCAGGGTGCCAAAGGCTTTCCACGCAATAATTTTTCCTTTTTAAAATATTTAATACTCACACAGCCCTCTGAGTCAGGAGTCTTGGTCCCTAAGACAGGAAAACAGATTCTAAGACCTTAAATATGGTGCCCAAGGGCTGAAAAGAGCAGAGCTGGGACTTGAACCCTGGCAGCCCCACTCGCCACCAGTACACAGCATCTTGCCACCCTCGTCAAAGGCCCCACCACATGCCTGCTTCCCTGGCTGCCATTTAAAAGGCTTCCATGTCCCCTTGAGATCGCCCCGGATGCTTGTTTTAACTTACTTTCAACTGGATACAAAGGAGAATTCAGTGGAGTGGGTCAGTGGGAAGGACAAACCCACCCAGAATGCTGGGCCCAACCCTTTCTATTGGTGCCCAATGCCATTGCAAAAAGGAAGGTGAAAAGCGTCACCTTCCCTGGGTATAGATAACCTGCCTAGCCGTAAGCCCTTGACCTAAATAATCTCAAGATCCACATGAGAGTCTAGCAAGCAGGAGATATCATTCCCATTTTACAGATGGAAACACTGAGGTGTCTTGTTTCAAGACCATACAACTAGGAAGCCACAATGGGGATTGAAACCCAGGCCTAGAGGCACCAAGGAGGGTAGGAAAATTCAAGGAGCTGTAAGCAGGCAGTTCAAAGCAGCTCACAGCCCAAGCTGGTGCGAGGACGAGGAGCTCCTCCTCTCCAGGGTTAGCCAACCCACCAATGGCCAGAAAGGTGCCTTGGGCAGATTGTGTCCCCTGCCAGGCCTGGGCCAGCACTGCTGCCCTCTACCCACCTGTCTGTTGCGCTTCAGGAATCCACAGCCCTGTCACTCAGTGTCACAGACATCCATCTCCTGGCTCCAGGAAACCTGAGCCTCCCCACACCTGCCCAGCCAGGATCTTAGGACACAGGACGGGGGGAGGGGTAGCAAGGAGCCAGAAGACCTGGGTCTGGGCTCCTTTTCCCTACTTGAGAAGTCAGACCAGGACAGACATTACACTAAGTATGTTCACTTATTCCCCAGTCACTTGTTAAGTTCTTGCTTTTTGCTACACACAGTTGTAGGCCTGGGGGTGGGGGGTGGGGATCATACTAAATAAGACAGAACTGCTCCAGAAAGATACTTCATCCTTTTTTACAGCTGTATACTGCTCTGCCACCATCCCCAAACCTTTACAAGTAAGCCCCTTTAAAGTTTTTTTTTTTTTAACTTTTTATTTTGAAATAATTTTAGACTGGCAAGAAGTTGCAAAATTAGTACAGAGTTCTCATGTACCTTCCCCAGACCTTCCCCAGTGATAACATCTTGCAGACCAATGATACATTTTCAAGACCTGGAAACTGACATTGATACAATAGTATTCCTTCAACTATAGACCTTACTCAGAGTTCAGCAGAGTTCAGTTTGACACACTATGATCTGTATCCCCCATCATAACCGGGATACAGAATTGTTCTGTCAGTACAAGGAAACTCCCTCGTGCTACCCTTTTATAATTACACCCTCCCCCACCCAAACCCCTGAAACCCCTGATCTATTCTCTATCCCTATAATGCTGTCCTCTCAAGATACTTATACACGGAAGCATATAGCATGTAACCTTTTGAGATTGGGGTGCTATTGTTTTCACTCAGCACAACACCCCTGAGATCCACTCAAGTATCTATCAGTACTTCATTCCTTTTTGTGGCTGAGAAGTCGTTGGTTTAAACATTTGCCTGTTGAAGAATACTGGACTTGTTCCAGTTTGGGGCTATCACAAATAAAGCTGCTCTGAGCAGTTGTGTACAGGTTTTTGTGTGGATATAGGTTTTTAAATGTGCCATTGTGGGTCATATGGTGACTGCATGTTTAACTACAAGAAGTTGACAAACTCTTTTCCTGAGTGACTGTACCATGATACCTTCCCACCAGCAAGAGGAGAGGTTGGGTGCTGCACATCCCCACCCACACTTGGTTTGTCAATATTTTTTCATGAGAACCTTTCTAACAGGTGTATGGTTATATTTCATTGTAGCTCTGTTTTGCATTTCCATAATGGCCACGTCTTTTCATGTGCATATTTGCCATCTGTCTTTCTTCTTTGGCGAAATGTCTGTTGTCTGTCTACTTTAGCCCATTTCCTAATTGGATTTTTTTTTCCTTGCAGGTTTTAAAGTCCTTTATATATCCTTTTTTTTTTCTTGTCCTTTTTTTTTTTTTTAAGAGAGAGAGAGAGAGTGAGAGTAGGGGGAGGGGAAGAGGGAGAGGGAGGAAGAGAATCATAAGCAGACTCTGCACCCAGCATGGAGCCTGACACAGGGCTCGATCTCACCACCCCGAGATCATGACCTGAGCCAAAATCAAGAGTTGAACACTTAACTGACTGAGCCACCCAGGCACCCCCCCCCTTATATATTCTTGATCCAAGCCCTTTTTATATTTCTGATCCAGAATTTCGCAAATATTTTCTCATAGTTGGTGGCTGTCTTTTCATTTTCATTTTCATAAAACTAGTTTCACATTGTGATACAGTCCACCTTCATAGTTTCTCTTTTATAGATTGTGCCTTTCGTGCCATGTGTAGAACTCATTGCCTAACCCTAGGTCACAAAGTTCTCCTCCTTTTTTCTTTCTTTCTTTCTTTTTTTTTTTTTTTTTTGCAAGTTTTGTAGTTTTATGCTTTATGTTTAGAACTATGATAGATTTTGGTTAACTTTTGTACAGGGTATGAGACTAGTTCGGGGATCATATCTTTGTCTATGGATGGCCAATTGTTTCTGCACCTTTATAAATAATCAGTTGGGCACACTTGTGTGTCTACTTTTGAGTTCTCTATCCTGTTCCATTGATCTATGTGTTTATTCCTCTGCCAATACCACACAGTTTCAATTGTTTTAACTCCATAATAAGCTTAACATCAGAGTGAACCCATAATCTCTCACTTTCTCCTTTTTCAATATTGTTTTAGCTATTCTAGTTCCTTCAACCTTTCATGTAAATTTTAGAATCGTATTGTCTGTATCTACGAAAAACGCTGCTGAGATTCTGATAGGCAATGTGTTAAACCTATAAATACAGTTGGGGAACTGACATCTACTATGTTGAATCTTCCAACTCATGAACTGAGTATATCTCTTCATTTCTTAAGTCTTTTAAAAAATTTCTTTCATCAATGTTACAAAACTTTAAGCATATAGTTTCTGTCAATGATTCGTTGGATTTATACAGAAGTATTTTATTTTGAGGGCAGCGATTATAAATGGTATTGTGTTTAAAATTTTGGATCCAGGGGTGCCTGAGTGGCTCAGTTGCTTAAATGTCCAACTCGATTTTGGCTCAAGTCATGATCTCAGCATCCTGGGATCAAACCTCCCCCCCCCACCCCCCACCCCCGTCCCTAGTCAGTGGGGAGTCTGCTTGTCCCTCTCCCTCTGCCCCTCCTTCTGCTCGTGCTCTATCTCTCTCTCAAATAAATAAAATCTTTAAAAAATATATTTTTTGGATTCAATGGTTCATCACAAGTATATAGAAAAGATAAATCCAGTTTTTGGTGTTGACCTTGCCTCCTGCAACCTTGCTATCCTCAATTAGTAGTTCTAGGAGTTGTTTTCGGTTTTGTTTTTGGTCTAAAAAGGTTCCTTATTGCTCTTCCAGGAATCTCCAGCTCTGTCACTTAGCCTCAAAGACCTTCATCTCTATGCTCCAGGAAACCCGAGCCTCCCTGCACCTGCCCAGCCTGGATCTTAGGGACACAGAGCCTGGGGGGAGGGGCAGCAAGGAGTTTGAAGACCTAAGTCCCAGCTCCCCTTTCCTGCAGGCCTTGCACGAAGGTTATTTATTCATTCCCCACTACTCGACAAATTCTTACTACGTGCAAGGAGCCTTGATAAGCACTGGGAAAACACACGCAAACAGGACAAAATGGCCATGAAGACCCACTCCATTTTTTCTGTGGCTGTCCACTGTTCCACAGCTATCTCGAAACTTTTGTGATCAGGCGCTCTTAATATTTTGAACTTTCAATGACTCTCACTCGTGGCTTATTGCTTTCATACACATTAAGACTTGAACGCTTATATTAATATATTATGTGCATTACAAACAAGAAAAAACTTTTTAGCATCGTGATTGATCCCACTTACTGGGGAGTCAGACTGCCTGGGTTAATTCCAGGTCCATTCGATAACCTTGGGAAGTTACTTAACTTCTGTGTCTCACCTTCCCCTTTTCTAAACGAGGGATCATAACACCTCCTACAGTTGCTGGGAAAATCAGATGAGTAAACAGTGTCTGGTTCACAGCAACTTTGCTGTTCTTATTCAAACACGTAAAGTACAAGTAAAAATACAAAATGTTAACATACAGATAGAAGATCTACCCTGACTTCTTGCCCCAGCTCTCGGGAGAAGCTGTGTTTGTACTGGACCATTCCCTTCTGGATGAAGGTTAAGGTGGTCCCATTTTTGCTGTTATGAAGAACAGCAGCAATGGGCATCCCTCCCTGTGGCTTCCTTGGCAAGGTACCAAAGTGGCTGTAAGGTATCTTCTGGGAACTGAAACTGCTGAGTCATGAGAAAAATGCCCATTTTTAATCTTGATAGCTACTGCCAGGCTGCCCTTCGCAGAGACCGTATCAATTTACATCGCCTGGGCATTTCCATTTCTCCACACCCACAGCAACACTTGATATCGTCAGACTTCAAGCTACCTCTCTTTGGGGAGAGAAGAGACCAGGAGGAAACACAGTGTCTAAAGGAGACATAAGCTTTGTTCTCAACGTTTCAATCTGTTTGCAAAATGTATTCTCTCTCTTTTTTTTTTTAGATTTATTTATTTGAGAGAGAGAGAGAGAGAGAGAGAGAGAGAGAGAGAGAGAGGAGGGGCAGAGGGAGAGGGAGAGAGAGGATCTCAAGCAGGCTTCCCACCCAGCATGGAGCCTGATGTGGGGCTTGATCCCATGACCCTGAGACCATGACCTAAGCTGAAACCAAGAGTTGGTCGCTTAACCAACTGCGCCACGCAGGTGCCCCTACAAAATGTATTCTTGATGACTTCTGTAATTAAACATGGATCCTAAGCAACTGCCCTCCACAGAATACCCCTTCTAGAACGGAAATCTAGTGGGAGTAATGTACGCTGAGCAAACACACAGACAAAAATTATGCTGGCGGATGGGCAAAAGGGCTGCGAAGGACACTAACAGGACACGGTGGTGTGGTTGCTGACGATAAGGTGAATGACGGTGGTGACAGCTGCTGCCGGCAGGTGCCAGGCACAGGTCTAAGCCCCTTGAGTATGTCAACTCACTTACTCCTTGTAACTACCATCAAGGGCAGATGTCACTCTCTTCATTTCCCAGACTATGAAATAAGCACAGAACTTGTAAACTTGTCCAGGGTCACATAGTAAGCAGAGGGACCAGGATTTAAGCCCAAGCTATCAGCTCCAGAGCCCAGATTCTTAACCAACTCTGTGGCAGCTGCCCCTTCCTGCTGGAGAATTCTGCAGGCAGCACAAGGGGCCATAAGAGCAATCAGTACCATGTGATGCAAGAATACTAACAGTGACTTTATGTTTATGGGGAATTCACGAAGTGCCTTTGTGAAAGTAATTTCATTGAAGATGAAATTGTACAATGAGACGGTGATAGGGTTGTGAAGCCTGAGCATCCATCCATGCTCAATAGAAGAAGAAATTAGAACTAAGGGGGCACCTGGGGGGGGGCAGTCAGTGAAGCATCCACTCTTGGTTTGAGCTTAGGCCGTGATCTCAGGGTCATGAGATCGAGCCCTACATAGGGCTCTGCGCCGAGTGCGGAGTCTGGTTTCTCCACCCCTCCCTGACTAAAATAAATAACTAAATCTTAAAAAAAAAAAAAATGGAACTCAGGCATTAACAGGTTTGCCCAGAGTTACAGTAAGTGTGAGAGTAAGGATGTAAATCCCATTCCTCTGCCTCCTTGCTCAGTGTGGTAGGCAGAATGGCCCTCCCACCCCAAAGATGCCCCCACCACAATCCCCAGAACATGTTAAGATGTTATGTTACGGGGGCGCCTGGGTGGCTCAGTCGTTAAGCATCTGCCTTTGGCTCAGGGTGTGATCCTGGTGTTCTGGGATCGAGCCCCACGTCAGGCTCCTCCCCTAGGAGCCTGCTTCTTCCTCTCCCACTCCCCCTGCTTGTGTTCCCTCTCTCACTGGCTGTCTCTCTGTCGAATGAACAAATAAAATCTTTAAAAAAAAAAAAAAGATGTTATGTTACAGGGCGAAAGGGGCTTTGCAGATGTGATTAAGGCTAGAGACCTTAAATTAGGGAGATTGCCCTGGAATTTCCTGGTGGGCCCACTAAAATCACATGATTCTAAAAAGTCCTTAGAATCAGGGGTGCCTATGTGGCTCCATTGATTAAGCGTCTGCCTTTGGCTCAGGTCATGATCCTGGGGTCCTGGGATGGAGCCCCACATCGGGCTCTCTCCTCAGTGGGGAGCCTGCTTCTCCCTCTCCCTCTGCTGCTCCCTCTGCTTATGTTCTCTTCCTCTCTCTCTTTCTCTCTCAAGTAAAAATAAGTGAATAATCTTAAAAAAAAAAAAAAGTCCTTAGAAGCAGAGAACTTTCTCTGGCTGCAGGCAGACAGTGGCAGAGGAAGTCAGGAAGATTTGAAGCATGGGAGGGAGTTGTCTCACTGTTGCTGGATGGGGGGCAATGGAAAGTGTGAGAAGGAATGTGGGGAGCCTCTAGTTGCAAAGACCAACCCGCAGTTAGAAACAGGGGCTCCTCAGTCCCACAACCACAGGGAACTGAATTCAGCCAACTACTGAGATGAGCTTGGAACCAGGTTCATCCCCAGAGCCTCCAGAAAGAAACGTGGTCCCACTGACACTTTGGTCTCAGACTTGTGAGCCTCGAAGCAAAGGACTCACTGGTCACTCTATGCTTGGACTTCTGACCTACAGAATGGTGGAAAAGTAAACAGATGCTGTTTTGAAGCCATCAAACTTGCGGTTCTGTGTTACAGTAGCAAGAGAAAGCTAATATACCGCAGGCGATTTGCAGGAACCGCATGTCTCTCCGTCTAAAAATCTCTCTCCTAGTGACTGATACCCTCCTGCTCTCAGGGGGCATAGCTTGAAATTAAGGCCTTGTTTTTCCCTTCAAAAGTCTTGTTGGTAAGCCCAGACACTATGTGAGACGAACTCCTGTATTAGCAGCTTCTCAGTAATTAACACGCGACCAGAGGCATGTCCCGCCCCACAACACAGAACTGGCAGGTTTTGCTGGAGAGACCAGACGTTTCGAGCAGAAAAGAAGCCTTCTCTGAAAGGGAAGATCTAGGTAGGAGACAGAAGTGGGAGGAGTAGCGTGCAGGGACCAAGGGCTCATTAGAGGTAGGAAGGAGAGTGGCCCCATCACGATTTTATCTAGAGCCACCGTGGCCTTGTAGTACCCTGACTTACAGCTGTCGTACCTGCTGTTGCCAATGCTGAGAATGCCCGTCTCTCAGCTCTTCCTGGGGCTGGCTCCAGGGTCAGCTCATGAAAGGTCTTCCATGACCATCCTTCTCCTCTAGTCATTCTGGTCTTCTCCATGGTCCTATGACCCTCTGCTATGATCTTCTTTGCATTTTAAGGTGCTTATAGTTCCCATCCCGGCTAGGTTGTAAGGTCCAAGAATGCTGGGACTTGGCCTCTTTTCTAGGATTCCCCGTGCCCTAACAATGGCTGAGCCATGAGGGGGATTCAGCAAATGCTTACTGAGTGAACAGAAGACCAAAATACAAGGTAATGTCTACCAAATACCAAATACAATAAAAGGCATAAAGGATGAGATTCTCTAAGGGTGGAGAGGCTGATGGGAGAGAACTGATTGAAGAGGTCCGGTCTGGGATGTTTTCACGGGAGGCAGGTGTTTGACTTAGACAGGACCTGGTCCATAGGAGGGTGGCCTAACACAAGCAAAGGCAAGGCACTGGGGTAACACAGGGGGCACTAAGGCAATGGGTGTCAATCCAGTTTGCCAGAACGAACAGCATGTAGACAGAGGGGAATATGCTGTGAAACCTGCTAAACTTAAGCTTGAGGGTTTATCACTTGCGTGGGCCCATCCAACACCCTAGCAAGGTGCTCACATGGTCAGGAATTTACATTAAATTTGCGCAAATAGGATCGTTTACCCACAACCAGTTAAGGCCACCTCTCCTTCCAGGTGGCTTCCCTTCTATCTCACCCTGCGTTGGGTGGTACTGGAATTGCTGTGGATGCTTTTGGGGTCTAGCTTAAGGAAGCTGAGCTGGAGATCCATCATGCAACTGCATAATTATATCCCCTTCAAGCCACCAAACCTGCGGCTGCATGTCACAGTCGCAAGGGAAAACTAACATACCCAAGCGTTGTGTCCCCACGCCACAGGTGAGCGGCGTGCCTTTGCACCTGGTGTTCCTACGCTGAGGGGGTGTGTTTATGCGGCTCACGGTCACTGCTCTTCCTCTCCAGCTGCAGGAATAGTTTCTACTCTCACTACCCATTGGGCCGACTCACTTGGAATGATGACGTAAAGATACGTCACGATACGAATCTACCCCCAAGTACGTAGGTGGTGAAGCAGGAACGAGGTCTGAAATGTACAGAGCCAGAAGCTGGTCTGTGGAAAATGACTCCAAACCTTCCAGCACATGTGTGAAAGCAACCTGGTGGCAATTTTCCAAATTTAACTATATTTCTAAAATTTTATATAGTACCAACAAAGAGTTGTAAAGCTGAAAGAAAAGTCTATAACCTATCAAGACTAGAAAAACAAACTCCGTCCGTCGACATGCTGTAGGAGAGAATGGTTGTTCCACCCTCTCTAGAAAGTGGTATTTTAAAGTCGTTGTCAGATGTAGAGGCCGAGGAAGAAGAGGAGAGACACACTGGCCTCAGTGGCTGCGGACATCGGTTGTAGAAAAGGAACAACTGAGTTATAGGAAGGGGAATGCCTACCCCAACCAGAAGACCAGGCAGTGAGGGAAGGGACCGGAGGAAAGAACCTTGAGGGTTCTCCTCATTTAGGCAGAGGAAAGTGACTGGCATTATTAACCAACTGGGATTTGCCAGGCATCGTGCTAAGGGCTGGATGTTTATTCTCTTGTTTCAACTCAAACAACCTTATCAGGTAAGCAGTGTGTCTTCTCCGCAGACACAAAACTCAAGCTCAGAAGAGGTCGGATTGGGGCGCCTGGGTGGCAGAGCGGTTGAGCGTCTGCCTTCGGCTCAGGGCGTGATCCCGGCGTTACGGGATCAAGCCCCACATCAGGTTCCTCCGCTATGAGCCTGCTTCTTCCTCTCCCACTCCCCCTGCTTGTGTTCCCTCTCTCGCTGGCTGTCTCTATCTCTGTTGAATAAATAAATAAAATCTTTAAAAAAAAAAAAAGAAGAGGTCGGATGGCACATAAATCTGTTCAGCTCTGACACTTCTGTCATTCCTACCACAAGATGACTGAGATGAAAAAGAAGTATTTTGGGGCATCTGGGTGGCTCAGTCGGTTAAGCATTGGCCTTTGGCTCAGGTCCTGAGCCCAGGGTCCTGGGATCAAGTCCCACATCAGGCTCCCTGCTCAGTGGGGAGTTTCTCCCTCTCCTTCTCTGTGCTCTTGCTCTCCCTCAAGCAAATAAATAAAATCTTAAAAAAAAAAAAAAGGGAAAGCAAGAAAGAGAAAAAGAAGTACTTTGGGGCAGTGACAGGAAGCTGGTAGAGGAAAGGACGTGAGAAGGAAGCCGGGAGGGCCCACACTTCAACACCGTGCGGAGCCGGCGACAAGAATGTCAGACGCCTGCAGGGGCTGGCCAGTCAGCAAGTGGCTGGGGGTGTTTACACCATAAAACTCACAAGCAGAATCTTTACTTACACAGATGAATTTATGCTTTCTTCTAAAACACAGACGGCTGCCTTGGCCTGGCTTTCATTTCCCTTGGTCCAAGAGCAGTTTCTTGACTGTCAAAGAACAGGACTGTGTATGTGCAATGATCCTGGGCTGGGGGTTCTTGGTTTCAGCTCCGGGGACGGGTGGGAACTCTGGCAAATTGGAGAATTGCTCACACCACCCAGTTCCAGGCCATGACGCCAGGTGGAAATGACCCAGGATCGTCAGATCTGATTTTCCAAGAGAAGCCAAAAAGACAGATTATCGTGTGAGTTCTTAATTTCTAGATGTTGTCAAAGAATCCTCCCTCTTTTTTTTAGAATAACGTACAGCCCACAAGACATATCTGTGAGTCAGACGTGCCACCATGTTTGATCTAGAATGAATAAGGTAGGTGAGAATAAAAAACACTGAAACAAAAATAATAATAAAGACGACGATGATGAATGAATACATGAGTATTTAACATGAGCCAAGTACTCTTGTAAATGCCCTACCTGAATGAACTAATTGAAGCTTCCAGCACAACCCTGTAAAGTTAGATATTATTATCCCTGCGTTATAACTGTGGAAACGGAGCTCAGAGAGGCTCATGCCCAGGAACCCAGGAAAGGTGGGGCCAGGATTTACAACAAACAGACTGACTTCAGAACTTGGATTTTTCATCCCCAAAGCTGGTTAAGAAAACACCTCTGGATTTCACACTCAGGAATGGGGTGATTATCCTGGAGACTGAGGGTCGAATTTAGGAATCATGTGGATTTCTGAAACTATTTACAAATTTTTACGTGGAGGCAAGAGTGTGTTTTCATTGGAAGGGAAGTCCCAAGCTTTCGCAAAGCTCTCAGAGAGACCTAGAAAGGGAGGAATGAATGATTCAGGACCCTGAGTACCTTCGATTCAGAGAAGCCAGTCCCATAGACTAAGGGGCAGAAGCTGGATGGCCAGGGGTTAAAGACATAGTGAGCTATAGACTGTGCGGGCGAGCCCTTTCTAGAATATTGGCAGTGAAGAGTGAGAGACAGCAGGGGTAAGGGAAGATGCTACAAATAAGAGAGATCTGGGCATTTTGTCTGCTGGGGAAGGGGGCCAGGGAGAAGGAACAATGAGGGATTTATGGTTCCCACACCGCGAGGACACTTTGGAAAAGGGCCATGCCTTGGCCCCTAAGCGTGAGGATCCCAAGGAGGCTGCATGAGCTGAACTAAAACATGGTTTCACAAAGTGGGAGTAGCTTCCCTCCTATTCTCTGCCCTCCCTCACCCCAGGAGTCAAGCTGGAGCTCTTCCCTACGCACCCACCCCTTTCCTGCTCTCCAGCCAGGCTCCCGCCAGCAGGCCCCCTCGTACCGCAGAGCTGGGGTCAGTGTGCCCCAGAGGATCTGCTAGTGTGTGCCTCTTACGCAACCACCCAGCTTCTACTTCCTTCCAGGAATGGGGAACGGTAACCGCCTCTTTGCCTGCTCCAAGAAAAACAGCCTCGCCATCCTGCTTGCAATGTTCCCTCCTTCTGGCATCGGTACCACTCAGATTCATTTGAATTATCACTCAGATTCATTTCTCCCCAGTAGGAGAGACAGGTTTTAAAATACATAATTACGGTAAGTAGAGGAATTTAAAAGGACAAGAGACTATGAGTGAACGCTACCTACAGAATGCTTGCATCCCCGCCATATTGATAAGCTGAAACGTAACCCCCAAAGCGGTATTAGGAGGTGGGGCCTTTGGGAGGTGATTAGTTCATGTGGGTGGCATTCTCATGAAAGGGTTTGATAAAAGACACACTGGAGAGTTCAATCCTTCTGCCATGGGAGGACATGGGTCCTCACCAGACATGGAATCTGCCAGGAACTTGGTCTTGGACTCCCTAGTCTCCAAAACCATGAGAAATGGGTGCCCGGGTCTAAGCCACCCTGTCTGTGGTATTTTTGCTCCAGCAGCTTAGAGGGACCAAGACGGTAGATAACTTGGGATGAGGGTCAGCCCTGGCTTTTCTGAGGATATTGCTTTTGAGGTGAGACATGAAGAATAAACCCAGGTTAACTAGGTGAACAGGTGGAAGGGTGCTGGTTGGGAAGTGAAGGGCAAATTCGGGCAGGGTGAACTACACTGTGAAAGCAGAAAGAATGCTCTCGAATGGGGGAGGCGTAGGTCAATGACAACCACACACCATCATAGCTGTGGACACACAGTCCTGCGAGAACACAGGAATAACCCCAAACGAGGAGGAAGGGTACGGGGGGGGGGGGGGGTGTGTGTGAGTGAGTGGCAGCAGAGACATCCGAGCAGAATTAGGAAGTTTAACATACAATTTCTTGTGCTTTTGATGACACCTCTTATGTACAATTCTTAGGTTTGGGAAAATTTCCAACTTAAGATTCTCTTCTCCTAAAGGTGGAAGCCAGAAACTCACTTTCCTAGACTCCTTTGCAGCTAAGACATAGGTGTTGCTCCTGGCTGTGTGCCCTCCAAGCCCCATTATCTGGTCCTGATTCTGAGTGACCTAATACCACCTAACATTGTCCCTCTCTTTTCAAAGTCACTAACGTGGATTCTGTTGTTTGCAGCCGAGAACCCTGCAAAGATAGGAAGGATGACTAAGTAATTAGAGGGAAAAGGTAGGAACGGCGCTTATGCACAGGGGCGGAAAACGGTATGATGTGGCAGGAGGAGCATAATACTTTAGGATGCAAATTTTCCCAAAGTCTGAGAAGGACAGATCTTCAGCTTGGGACTAAAGAAGCTCCAGGGTTGCTCTGGTACTGTTGACCCTACAAGCAGCATGTTGGGCATCTGCTATTCTCTACAGAAGATTAGGGCTGTGGGGGACACGTAATGAGGCTGTAGGAAGGGGAACATTGGTTTCGATCAACAGAATGTCTTGTTCCTGAATTTGGGGTATTAACTTGCATCTCCTCAAACCCTTTAACCACCGGCCACAGGTATGTATGGAAGAACACACTCCTGGGAACCAAAAGCCTTAGGCTGGAGACCACGAACTGTTAACTGTGTGGCCTTGGGCACTTCAAATCTCTGATCGTCAATTACACATCTGTACGGTGGGGTAATATATAGTTATGTGGTATGACACCTGTGAAAACTGTTTGTAAACTGTAGCATGCTGAATACACGTGATAGACGATTGTTGCTATCTTCGTGGTACCAAAACAGAAGCAAAATACAAATGAAAGTTAAGATTCATAATTTCAGTGGGTCAATGGGTCCCGATGGGATCTGAGGCCATGGGTTGTAAGTAATCAACATCAAGAAAGAGACAGCTTTTGGGGCACCTGGGTGGTTCAGTCGTTAAGTGTCTGACTCTTGGTTTTGGTTCAGGTCACGGTCTCAGGGTCGTGACATCCAACGCCATGTTGGGCTCCA
Organism: Ursus americanus; assembly: GCF_024610735.1. Taxonomy (NCBI): domain Eukaryota; kingdom Metazoa; phylum Chordata; class Mammalia; order Carnivora; family Ursidae; genus Ursus; species Ursus americanus. Next base: position 29,406,815 of record NC_142128.1, read on the forward strand.
TGTTTAGTGTGGAATCTGCTTGAGATTCTCTCCCTTTCCTTCTCCCCCTACTCTGCCCCTCCCCGCTTGTGCATGCGCTCTCTCTCCAAAATAAATAAAATCTTAGAAAAAAAAAAAAAAAAGAAAGAAAAAGAAAGCGACGGCACTTGACAAAGATGTTAAGATTACTGTAGTCAGACAGGACTCTTGTAGTCACACAAAAGTCATGCCAATGTGACTCAGAAGCAAACAAACAAACACAACTTACATCTCATATCAAAAAACTCAATTCAGACACATTTGGATTCAAGGACTCAAGGAACAAAATCACAGCTCCATCTCTCCATCTCAGATTACATTTCTTGTTGTGCATCCCAGACAAATTCTCTCTTCCTGCTGCCAAGAGGGCGGCAGCAGCTACAGCCCTACATGAAGCTAGGCTCTGATCGATTTGAAAGGAACACAGCTACATCTTGGAAATTTCTGTAAAAGCCTTTTAGCATCTCACTGGCCCAAACGAAGTGATGATGTACTCTTCCTTGAGCCAATAACTTATGACTGCAGGAATGCGATGACCCAATTGGGCAATCCTCAATCACATGATCACATCAGGGGCCAATCAAAATGCTTTACTCACATGGCCTGGGAGTGGGGTAAGGTGGTTTACACATATAAAAATTGTTGAAACAACTTCAAATACCCACGGTGGGTAGTTACTCATGAGAGGGGGTGGTTATTTACTAAGTTTTGAAGAATCTACATGGGCTCCATCCTTTAAAAAAATCATGCTTAAAAATGCTGCAAACACTCCACATCTTACTTCTGGCTGGGAGGAGCCTCATTCCAGCAGCTTCTATGAGTTATTGGTCACGAGGGTGACTTGAATCCTGCCCTCTGAACAGACCTTTTACATCTTATGACTCTGCTAACTTTCTATAGAGCTCCCACATTTGTTCCTGTATGTGGTCTAAATTTAACAATACCATGAGTCAGAGAAGTTAAGTAATTTGCTTGAAGTCACACAGCCAGCCCTGATTTCCTGCCTCCTGGCTTATAAACCACTCTGATCCTGGGATACTAGCAAGAGATGGTATGGGGAAGTGGGGAGCAGGGAGAGCCGGGGGACAGGCATTTAAGCACGAAGCGTTACGAAGGCAGAAGGTAAACCAGACAGACTTGGTCTCTGTGTAAATAAGCGGGAGTGTAGCGCGGACATAGACACAAAAACAGACCCTAGTTGTTCCTCCTGCTTAGGACAGAGGTAAGCCCGGAGCCCTCTGGGAGATCCCATGGATTCTGCGGGCGACAGTGGTCTTCAGGTGAACACAGGAGCGAGCAAGTGTGCATGTTTAAGGATCATATAACCCCATTTTAATTATTAACTTGCTGCATTATTAACTGACCAGCTGTGTGTGGCAGAGAACCAAGGGTCAGAACTCCACGGCAACAGTTCATTCCTGGTGGAGTCCTCAGGCCAGTGGTTCTGAGACCTTCTCAGGGCTCACTAAGCACCTGATGAATGATGGCAAACTTCCTTCCAGAAAGATGCATGATTTGTCTGCGATTTCAGGACTCAGTCCTACGTATTTCCTCTCAATGTGCTGAGGGACTACCCACATCAGGCCTCGTGTTCTGGGTCCCCTCTCTTCCCTTGGTCTCTTTCCAAATAGTAACCCCATTCCCACTCCCCACCCCCTCCTGCCAGCAGCCAAGGGGAGCCTTGGGGAAAGGAGGAAGAGGAAGAGATTAGGAGGTGGGACTTAAAAGCACAAACCTACACCATTTGGAGAAGAGAGAAAAATAAAGTTCTCTTCTAGAAGGCACTGGCCAAACACAACTCTAAGTGGATATTCTTGCAGCCTGCACACATTCATTCATTCCAAGCTTCAAACATAGAGACACTGCGTTCAGGGCTTTTGCTTCATTCCTCCCACACTGTGACCATTTTTCTATAAGACAACACACTTGAACTCAAAACTTCTTTTAAAACATTCTATCGCCACCATAGATGGAGAGCCACAAATATTATTTGAAAAACAATTAAACACTCAGAGAACAAAACAACATTATTAAATCCTCGCTTGCTTGGTAACTGCCCTTAGCTCTGAGCCCAGAGATGTTTTTTTCCGTTTAAATAGACAGATAGATAGATTTTTAAAAGGGTGACAGGGAGGGCGGGGAGAGGACTAGCATGTTTAAAAGAGATGTCAGAGATACAGTCGCACCAAACTGCAACTCCTGATGCTATCAGGAGGGTGGAAATGATTGCAGAGCCAATAATTTTCTCACTGAATGGTTCAGGCGTACTTCGTTCTTCGCCCAGTTGGGAACACTGTGATTTACATGACAGATATCTATTGAGTTGCCCACTAAGCACCCTTGGGCATAACTGGATGGGGAGGAAAGGGGAATATATGTACAGTCCCTGCCCTCCTAGAGAGAATATTCCCTTGGAGGAGACCAACAACTAAAACGAAAAGAAAATAATTTCAAATCAGGTTGAGTACTACCTAAAAAACCCCCGACAGATCCAGTGAGGGGTTACAGTAGTGAGTTGGAGAGGCATGGGACATCCAAGGTTGGACTTGACAGCCTGGAGCCAAGATCCGAAGGCAGTTTGGTCTTTGGGTGAGTGAGACCAGAGTTTCCAGTAGGAAACTCATGTTCAGGATCAGACTCTCAGGGAGTGGGAAAGTGGTTAGCAGCTGTAACTCGATATCCCAGGCATGATCTGAAGGACACTAGAGAGACCTGCTCTTTGCCCCTGATTCAATTGCAAAGCAAAGCAGATGTTGTCTTAATAGTTTTCCAGTCCAATGGCCAAGAGAAAACAAAATATGTCATACATGTGGTTGTATTTAAAGGCAAGATTACAACACATGTCCAACAAACGTTGATTGTTGCTGGAGCAAGAGATTCCATTTGCAATCGCAGCTGAATTAATCTAATTAACTGCAAATGAAGGCAGTTTTCAAGTTCAGCCAAAAGGGTCACAAGTACACGATATTTACAATGTTTTCCCCTCTTCTCTCTTTGTAGGGCCCCAACCTGCCATCCTGTTTTTAATTACTGAAGTCTTAGTGACACAACATGAGGGTTTCTATTTGCTGTTTGGCTTGATCACTGCAGAGGCAAAGGTTCAGTGCCCTGAAGAAGTTAGATCATTCAAAATATAAATCAGTACAACTGCTTTTGATTGCAATTGATCAATATCCAGTCCCCAAAATGGCGATTGTGCAATCTTCCACCAGACCTGCTACACCCATAGAGGGTGACGCTCCACACCATGCCCCCTCAGCCTTGCCTGGGTGCCCGGGCTCCCACCCTACCAGCCAGGACCTCTGCGTTTCCCTTAGAGGGTTCTGGAGAGGAGTGTGAGAAGTGAAATCTCAGGCTTGACACTGGTCTCCTAAGCGCTGGCAATTCTTAGGTCAGTCGGGGGTGGGGTTGGCCAGGATGAAAGGCTGACTTTAGCTCTGCTTTGGGGGCCTCTTGAATCATCTTTGTTGGGAGGCTGGATATGCTGGGGGAGGAGAATGGATGAAACTCATTCCATTTAAAAGAGTTCACTTAGATATAAGGAAAAAGACATGATGACACCATTAGGGTTACAAACCACAGACAGTTTGCTCCCCCATCCCATACCGGATTAAATCTCAAGGGCCGTTACATGTTAGGCTCCCTGTAGCAGAAGTGTTAGGATCTGGGGCTTTGACTCAGGCAGCCCTGGGTTCAAATTCCAGGTCCATCATTTACTACATGTCGAAACATGCATAAGCTGTTCCACCCCTCTGAGTTTCCGTTTCCTTATCTATGAAAAGGGCATGACAATACTTGCCTCTCAGAGTTGCTCAGGAGGGAATGCGATGCATATGGAAATGTCAAGGTGATGGCATGAACAATGTCAACGGCATGTAATTTACATCTGCATTCAGTACCTTCTCTCTGCCACTCCGCACATTCCCCAGGTCTGCCCTCCTCTCTTCTCTGGTTTTCCCGTATGGCTGCCCCAACTCTAAACAATCTCTATGATGTCATCCAACCCTGGTCTTTCAGATTCTTCCTTAGGTCATACATTTCTCAGGGGCAACTCTGGGTGACAGCGATCAATACAAGCTATGGCCAAGGAAAGCGCTCCATCCCTGTGAATGGTGATTCCCAAATGTGCTCCATGTAATAAATATGCCTGTGAGCATTCCTTGGGAGAATTAAAAAACAAAGTGGAATTCTGTGGTTATCTCAATTTGGGACGTGCTCACAGATGCGTAGCACACATTGGTATACTCGAGGCTCCGAGGAATCCTGCTATGGATAAACCCACCCAGCTTCATTTGCTTTTACTTTCCCACTTTATCAGATTTGCTGGTGTCCTGGTATCGGGGCTCATTCTCTAAGTGCTTTCCTTCACATCTTCTCAGTTCATCCTCCCAACAATCCCCCCTTTACAGATGGAGAAATAGGGTTCAGAAAGGTTAAATGACTAGCCCATCACAGTCTACCTGGTAGTGCCAGAACCATCTGCTCTCTCTCTGAGTCCAAGGTTCTTCTCTCTACATCTGGAGGAAACAGCCTTAATATGTCCCTGTCTGCTAAGCAATCATAGAATCTATGAATTACTGGATGGGCTCATAGGATCGCATTGCCCAACAATTTCATTTTCTTGGCAATGAGAAAATCAGAGAGGGGAAGTGATTTGTCCAGAGAATTAGGGGTGTCAGACCTAGAACTGGCACCTAACCTACTAACCTCCAGGCTCGGCTGCCTCGAACTTATGCCCAGGGCTCATGGGTCTGGCTCAACCTCGGCAGCCACCTTCTTCGATGACATCTTCCCTCCCTCCATGCTAGTAGAACAGTACTGTGTAATAGACCTTTCCGAAATGGTGATGGAAATGTGTTACAGCTAGGAGGTCCATTCCGATTAACTAACCACATGTAGCTGTTGATTACTAGAGATGAGTCTACCACAGATGAAGAACTAAGCCTTTCATGCGATTTAATTTTAATTAATGTACATTTAGATAGTCGCATGTGGCTTGTGGCTACCATACCGGACAGGGCAACCCTCAAGCCAGAAAGTACATTGAATCTATAGACCAGCTGATGCAATTATCATAGACGTGGAAGATCCTCGTAATAACAATCGAGCCTAAGCTGCCTGGACCTTGTTAGGGGCTGCATTCCGTTTCATTTAATGATAAGCTATTCCCAAAGATGCCTTTGCTCAATTTCTTCCTTTCCTTGGCAACGTCTTACCCATTATTTTAATCTAGGCTCATATTAACCCTCCTTCAGGAAAGCTTTGTTCATCTACCCCCTTCCCACCAAGCAGAGTGAAGAGATTCTTCCATGGAACTCCCAATGTCCTATAATTGTCCCCAGAAGGATGAGAAGGAAGAGAGTTCTTGTTTTGGTGAGAGGGGAGAGAGTCGTGGCAGGGGCATTTGGGGAGTGGTGTGAGAGATATGAGGAATATCTAACTAAGGGAGATAGGTGATATGTGACTTAGGCTTCTCTATCTGCCCCACAAAATCTTCAGTAAAAATAGATATTACAAACTAGAGTGACACATGGAGAAATCTCACAAGGTTGAGAGGGAAAAGCAAATCACATGCTTCACAATAAAAACACCTAACGTACTAGGAGGAGGAGGGAATTTTCTCAACCAGATAAAGGTCATCCATGAAAAATGCAGAGCTAACATCACATGTAGTGGTGAAAGACTGAAGATCAGTCTTCAGTCTCCCTAAGATCAGTAACAAGACATCACACCACTCTTGCCACTTCTATTCAATATTCCTGGAGATTTGGGCACCCGGGTGGCTCAGTCACTTAAGCATCTGTCTTTGGCTCAGGTCATGGGGATCAATCGAGCCCCACATCAATCTCCCTGCTCAGCCGGGAGTCTGCTTCTCCCTCTCCCTCTGCTGCTCCCCCTCACTTGTGCTCTCTCTCTGTCAAACAAATAAAGAAAATCTTTATAAAAAATATTACTGGAGATTTTAGCCAGGCAAGACAATAAGGCAAGAAAAAGAAATAAAAGGCATCCAGATTGGAATGGGAGAAGTAAAACTCTCTTCACTTGCTGATAACATAATCTTGTGCATGGAAGAACCTAGAGTCCACCAAAAAACATTAGAACTTCTAAATGACTTCAGAAAGGTTGCAGGATACAAGATCAATATATAAAAAGTGGTTGTATTTCTTCTATATATTGACAATGAGCAAATCAAGAATGGAGTTAAGAAAACACTTTCATTACCATAACATCAAAAAGAATAAATACTGAGGAGTAAATCTAACCCAAGAAACACAACACTTTTCAACTGAAAACTACAAAAACACTGTTGCAAAAAATTACAGAAGACCTAAATAAATGGAAAGATATCCATGTTCATAGACTGTAAGATTTAATATTGTTAAGATGACAATACTCCTCAATTTGACCTACGGTTCAATAGAATCCCTATCAAAATATCAGAAACTTTTTGCAGAAATTGACAAGTTCATTCTAAAATTCATATGGAAATTCAAAGGTTCTGGAATAATAAATATTCTTGGGGGGAAAAAAAGAACAAAGTTGGAGACACACACCCTGATTTCGAAACTTACTACAAAGCAACAGGAATCAGGACAGTGCGGAGCTGGTATAAGAATAGACATCTAGGGGCGCCTGGGTGGCACAGCGGTTAAGCGTCTGCCTTCGGCTCAGGGTGTGATCCTGGCGTTATGGGATCGAGCCCCACATCAGGCTCCTCTGCTATGAGCCTGCTTCTTCCCTTCCCACTCCCCCTGCTTGTGTTCCCTCTCTCGCTGGCTGTCTCTCTCTCTGTCGAATAACTAAAATCTTAAAAAAAAAAAAAAAAAGAATAGACATCTAGACAAATAGAATGGAATTGAGAGCCCAGAAATAAACCCTCACATTCATGACCAATTGATTTTTGACAAGGGAGCCCAGATAATTCAGTTCCACAAGTGCTTGTGGGACACCTGGATAGCCACATGCAAAAGAATGAGGGTGGACCCTTCGCTCACATCATAAACAAAATTAATTCAAAGGGGATCAAAGACTAAATTTTAAAGCAAAAACTATAAAGCTCTTAGAAGAAAATGTAGGGGTAGATTTTCATGACCTTGAATTAGGCAGTGAGTCTCAGACATAAAAACCAAAGCACAACCAACAACAACGAAAAATCGATAAATTTGACCTTATCAAGATGAGGAATGTGTGTGATCCAGCAACAACACCAAGAAGTGAACACAAACCACAGAAGGGGAAAAATCACATACCTGGTAAAAAACTTGTATCTAGAATGTACAAAGAACTATTACAACTCAATAATTAAAAGACAAATCACCAACGAAAAAATAGACAAAGTATCTGAAGAGACATTTCTCCAAAGATAAACCAATGGCCAATAAACACATGAAGAGATGTTGACCTTTATTAGCTACCAGGGAAATGCAAATCAAAACCATAATGAGATACCACTGCATACACCCTAGGATGGCTGTAGTAAAGAAGACGATAACAAGTGTTGTGAGGAGTTGGAGAAATAGGAACCCTCATATAGTGCTGGTGGAAGTGCCAAGGGGTGCAGCTGCTTTTGAAAACAGTCTGGCAGGTTCTCAAAAAGTTATGCACAGAGCTACCACGTGACTCAGCAATTCCACTTCCAGGTATAGGGGAGAGAAATAAAAACATGTCTACACAAAAACTTACACATGAATGTGCACAGCATTATTCATAATGGCTAAAAAGTGGAAAGCACCCAAAGGTTTAGCAACCAAAATATGAGTAAATAAAATGCAGTACGGAAACACCCCTTATCGGTGGGGATACGTTCCAAGACCCCCAGGGGATGCCCGAAACTGCAGATAGTACCAAACCCTGTACATACGATGTTGTTTGCCTATACGTAAATACTTAGGATAGGTATAAAGTTAGACTAAATTTGTAAATTAGGCACGGTAAGAGATTAACAATGATAACTGATAATAAAATAGGATAATTATAATGACAGACTGTAATAAAAGGTATGTGAATGTGGTCTCTCTCAAAATGTCTCTTTTTTGGTATCTTTTTTTTTTTTTTTTTGAAAGAGAGAGAAAGGGAGAGCATGCACACGTGAGCTGGGGGCATGAGGGGCAGAGGGAGAAGAGAGAATCTTAAGTGGGCTCCATACTCACTGTGGAGCCCAACGTGGGGCTCAATCCCAGAACCCTGAGATCATGACCTGAGCTGAACTCAAGAGCCAGACACTTAACTGACTGAGCCACCCAGGCGCTCTTTTTAATTGACGTATAGTTGACACGCAATGTTATATTAGTTTCAGGCATACGACATAGTGATTTGACAACTCTGTGCTTTATGCTATGCTCACTGCAAGCATAGCTACTATCGGTCACCATAGCAACGCTGTTACAGTATCATTGACTATATTCCCTGTGCTGTACCTTTCATCTTCATTCCATTCTGTTCCTTCCCCCATTTCTCACTCCCCTTCACCCATTTTCCCTATCCATCTACTCCCTCCCTTCTGGTAACCACCAGTTCGTTCTCTGTATTTATGTATGTATGTTTCTGCTTTTTGTTTGTTGGTTTTATTTCGTTTTTTCAATTCCACATAGAAGTGAAATCATATGGTATTTGTCTTTCTCTGTCTGACTTATCTTGCTTTGCATAATGCCCTCTAGGTCCAATTCGTGTTGTTGCAAATGGCAAGACCTCATTCTTCATTACGGCTGAATAGTATTCCATTGTATATACGTACCACATGTTCCTTGTCACAAAAAGCTGATTGTCCTGTACTCACCCTCCTTCTTCTTGTGATGACCTGAGACGATAATGCCTGTGTGATGGGATGAAGTGAGGTGACATAAGCATGTGATGTAGCATTAGGCTACCACTAACCTGATGATGATACTTCAGAAGGAGGGTCACCTGCTTCAGGACTTCCGTGGACCATGGTCACCAAAACGGTGGAAGGCAAAGCTGCAGGTAAGAGGGGACTACTGTGTACATTCAATGGAAGCTTATTTGTCAATAAGGAAGCAATAATACCACCTACTCCTCAGCAACTAGTGAAGACTAGATGCACGAGCTTTACCTGGGTTCTGAATCTCCCACCTGCTACTTGCAAGGTTTTTGTCCGAGCTCCCCTCCCATTCCCTGGATGAATCTTGCTGGGAGATCCAGGTCCTGTTGGGTTCTTCACACCTTTGCAAGGACTCGTGATTGACCAGCTATCAAAACTCACTAAGTAGAGTTGCTTTTAGGAGCCCACACTTTGGGTACCTGGGTGGCTCAGTCGGTTAAGTGCCCACCTTCAGCTCAGGTCACGATCTCAAGGTCCTAGGATCAAGCCCCGCATCGGGATCCCTGTTCAGCAGGCAGTCTGCTTCCCCCTCTCACTCTCCCTCTCTCTCAAATAAGTAAAAAAAATAGCATCTTAAAAAAAAACAAAAGCCCACACTTTCTGAAATGCCTGGGTGGCTTAGTCAGTTGAGCATCTGACTTGATTTCAGCTCACGTCATGATCTCGGGGTCCTGAGATGGAGTCTCACGTCAGGCTCCTGCCTACGTCCTTCTCCCTTCACCCCTCCCCCTGCTCTCTCTCTGAAGTGGATAAATAAATCTTTTTTTTTTTTTTTTTTAAAGAGCCCACACTTTCTTCCTTTCTGCCTCACTATTTTAAAAAGACCTGTGAAGAGAGCTCCCTTGACTACTCTTGAAATCAAGGGAATGTATAAATAAGTTATCTCTGTCACTCTCCAAATGTTATTTTTGTATTCCCAGCTATTCATCAATTCCTGGAGGCTGGCAGGGCAGGGCAGGGGCAGCCCCAGGGGCAGAGGGAAGAGACAAAGGAAGGTGCAGATATCTGTTTGAATTCTTCCCCATACAGCTGGGTGGGCTCGCTCAGCCCTTCCTGGAGACGGGAAGCTTGGGCGCCTTGGCCCAGGGCCCTTGGCAGGTAAAATCCAAGTGCATCCCAGCACTCCCTGCCAATGGCAGCCCAGCACCTGGGGGAGAGCCAGGCAGACAGATGGGATCTGGGCCTGTGCTGGTAGCTGCCCAGGGTGGATGGGAACTCTGGCTTCACATAGAAGCTGCTGGGGGATCGCTCCCATGGAGGAAATTCCAGTCACTGAACAGAACCTGGGGAGTACATTCTTGGAGCTTTGGGCTCGAAGCTTCTGCCTCCAAATGTCAGTTCCCCGCACAGAGCTCTGGCAGTTGGCTATCTCTCCGCTCCCTCTGGGACTTGGCTTGTTTGGGTTTTTTTTTGGGGGGGGCGGGCACGGGAGGCCTGCAGTCTCTGTGCCTGGTTCAGGTCTCCACACATCCCAAGTCTGTGGCTAATGGAAAGGAAGCAGGGAAGCGGGGCCCCAGGGGGCCCCGTGGGCTGTGGCCAGTGTGGAGAGCCTGGTGGCGGCACCCCCAAATGGTCCAAGTAGGTCAGAGCATAACCTCTGTTACTCCACACCCACCTGACCCGCAGTTACCCCACTGTGATTCCCTGGGGTCACAACCCAGCCTGGAAAGTGAGGCATCGTTTCAGTTCCTCCCATGGTCCTTTGCAATCACTTGTGGCCACATCTGTCAAATGACTGACCCTTAGTAACCCATGGTCTTCGTGGCCTGGTGTGGGCGAGGATGGACTGGGATGGGTGGCTTTGGGAACTAAGCGAAAAGTGACAGTCTGTTCTCTCCACTCCCCATCATTTCTCTGGGGTCCAGCTGGCCCCGCTCCACCACCCACTCAAAGAAGGGGCCTGCAAGAATCAGTCCCAGGGCTGCCATCAAGCCCTTCAGCTTCTCTGAAGGGCTTTTGGGAGTCGCAGCTTGCTGCCCACAGCCTCTGCCCTCCTCCTGTTCAGTCTGTTGCCAAAGCCGTTCATCCCAAATGCGAATGGGACCGTGTCATAGGCCTGTTTTGAAAACCCTATTTGGTTCCCCTCCAAGGACTGGAGGCCCACAGATGGGTCTTTGCTTGGCCTGCATGGAGTTTTTTAAACATTATGAAGTTTTGCATAAGAGCTGGCTTTTCCAGCGTCTCTTGGGACAGGGAGCCCTATTCCTGCATAAGCACAGTTGGCTGGAGTTGAGCGCCACCCCTCCCCAGGCAGGTGCCCCTCGGGGAGCAGCTCCCACTCTTCCCTATGGCCCTACAGCCTGGCTCCGTCCTTCCCCACAAGACCTGCTGCTACCGGCCTGCTTTGGAGTTTCCCGCCGAGTCTCCAGGCAGGGGCATGTGGCACAGCTTGGGGACACTAGGTGACCTGACCTCTGTCTGCTTTTCCACCCTGGTTCCTGCGCACCCCTCCATTCCCTCCTTCCCTCCCCCGATACCTCTCAGCACATTGGCCAGACCAGTCTCTCTCTGCTCACCAAATGAGCCAGGGGCGCACATGAGTCCACCCCCCGCGCAGTTCCCTCTGTCTGCATTTCTGCACCCTCCCTCAGCGGGTGTGTGTGGAGCACCTGCTACGCACGGAGGGTGGGGCTAGGCGCAGGGGTGGGAGTAGAAGACCCGGTGTGTTGGTCTGGGTTCTCCACTGAAACAGAAGCAATAGAATAGATGCTGGGTGGGCAGATAGTTAGACAGATAGGTAGTCATTACAAGGAATTGACTCGTGAGATTATAGAGGCTGAGAGGTCCCAGATCCACAGGGGGCAAGCTGGAGAATCAGGAGAGCCCACGGTGTGAGTTCGAGTCGGAGACCGAAGGCAGAAGAACCATGTCCCAGCTCCAAGACAGTCAGGCAGAGAGAAAGCATTCTTTCTTTCTCAGCCTTTTGCTCTATTTGGGCCTTCAACGGCTTGGACGAGGCCCACCCAGCTCGGGGAGGGGATCTGCTTTATTCGGCCCACCCATCCGCACGTTCAACTCATTCACGAGCACCCTCACGGCCTCCCCAGATACAATGTTCAACCAAACGACCTGAGCACCTCCTGGCCCAGCCAGGCCGATGGGTAAAACTGGCCATGACATTTGGTCTCTGTTCTACTGAAGCCCGAGGCTTAACGAGGTATTCAGACAGGCAGGAAAAGAATTCTAAAAGGAAGTGGTTAAGTGCTGGAGGAATTCTCACCAAGACTTCAAGCTTCAGTTCGAATAGTACCTCCTACAAATCTTTTCTGATCTCCCCATACCGTCAGTGACTTTCTCTTGGGAGCCCCCAGAGCATATATCCCTTGGGAGAGATTCTCTTGCTCTTTTTCACAATGAAATGTTCTAAGTCTACAAAAACGTACAGAGATACCGTAGCAAAGTCCCATATACCGGCACCCGTCCTTAAAAGATAAAGCACCACAGTCAGGACACAGCCTAGGGTGGCCGGATTGTCCCATCTGGTTTAACACGGGAAGTTCTGCAGCCTGGGACCCCACGGTGCACGGAGGATGGGAGGGTCAGGAGGACGGATGTCACTAATGCAGGCCTTCCCCACCTCCCACCCCTGAGTACCCCCTTTCCTCCAGATCATCCCCCCACACCCTCCCCATCACAGGAAATGACCGATGCATTAAAACTGGGGTTACCATTTATGTGTCTTTCTTTCTACTTTGAATCCATCCTTACATGACATTGGAGTGCTGTTTTGTGTGTACATACAGTTGCACAAACGCATACACACACACACCTGCACGCACGTGTGCACGCACCCCACATTGGGTCCAGGACGTTGGATGGCCTTTCTTCATGGGGGTGGGGGCGGTGACATGAGCCTGGTGGCAGCGGGCAAGCCTTCCTGCATGCTTGAAGGCAAAAGCTAGAAGAGCAATCAGCTGTTGCAAGCCAGACGGGGGAGAGGTGGGGGCGCAGGGGGAACAGGGGACTAGCGCAGGAGCCCCAGGAGGAAGCAGAGAGCTCCCTGGAGAGGCAGTTAGGAGAGCATCAGAGAGGTGACCCAGGGCTGGAGAAGGTCTTCAGCACTGTTTGGTGAGGTGGCTGCAAATTCCCGCTTCCATGCTCCACACTCAGGAAAATGCACGGCCCTCGCTAACGTGTGGGGGCACAGGGATGCTTCCACGGGCCAGGGGGAGAGGTGCCCCAGCCCCCAGTCCTAGTGCTTCCCACGATGTTCCAGCCTTTTGTGCCTGCACCCCACTAGCTCCCCGGGGCCTCCTGGCTCATGGTAAGTGCTCAGTGTTATTTGGGGGGGGGGAGGAAAAGAGGGAGGGAGGGAGGAAGGAAGGAAAGTAAGATGGAAGGAAGGAGGGAAGGAGGCAAAGAAGAAAGGAAGGAGGGGGGGAGGAGGGAGGGAAAGAGGCCTCAGCTCCGTGGCGGCGGGGGATCCGCAGAGGCTCCTGGGAGGTCTCTCCTGCCAGGACCGAGGGGTCTGCTCTGCAGAGCAGGATGGGAGGCGCTGTGTGGCCCCGGAGCCCAGCAGGCGCTCAGAGCCAGGCCGGGCAGAGCGCTGCGAGCGGGGGCGTGAGGGGGTGGAGGGTGGAGAGAGGCAGACAGGGAGCAGAGGGAAGTGGAGGGGCAGAGGCGTGCTGCTTAGCAACCACAGAAGATTTAGGGAAGTGACAGGACCGTTTCTCCCCGTGCCTCAAAGGGAGGATTTTTTTTTTTTTTTTTTTTTTTTTTTTTTAAGAGCTGCCTGCCGCCTACACTGGTGGATTTGTTGTGGCGGCTCAGAAGGCTGGCTAGGACTGGGGGGCTCCCCAGAAGTCGGGGCCATCGCCATTGCTGGGGAAGGCTGGCCAGCCACCCCGGCTCTCAGGGACTCCAAGGGGACCTTTCTCCAGGCCCCTGAAAGGAAGGGAAGGAAGCCTGGCAAGCAAGTCGTGAGGACACCACCTCACCCCCCTCTCAGGAAGATGCCGGGGCTTCTTTCCTCTTCTTTTCCCCAGGACCGTGCTGGCAGCCCCAGTCCTGCTCCTTCCTCCCCACTGAGAGTTCTCAGTTGCTTTTCTTTCTTAATTTGATTTTCTCCGGCTCAGAATCGAGATCAAAAGAAGAAATTCTTTCCAGCCTTTTAGGAATAATTCCCAGAATCTCCCACTGGAAATGCATACATAATTACCATAATTATTTAAAAAAAAATCTTTCTGGTTCTCTTCTCCGTTTCTTTTCCATCTTCGCAGCAGGCTTGGCGAGGCGAGGGGAGAGGGAAGCTTCTAGAGTATCTCTGTGGTTGCAGGTTCAACTATATTCACCATATTCTCGCAGGCAAAGCGTGGGACCCACACCCCCGCCCTGCCGCACACGACAGAATTCTAGATGGTACAGGCAGGAAACGCAAATAGCACTTTGCTAGGGTTCAACAGCGCGGAATCACCTGGTGGGAAGTTATTCCCTTTCTAATTTGTTTTAATTGTCTTCATTTCATCGAGTCTCAAGTTGGTGCTAGGTTATGTCCTTAACGCGCCCTGACGCTTGCAGCCCCTCCTTTTCATCCTCAGCCTAACTGCAGCGCAGAAGAGCGACCCGCTGCAATTTTATAAGAGCGTTGTTTTGCATTGTGGTGAGTTTTTTGTATGCCATGAGGTGAGGGGGGCTTGCTCTGTACTTGTACTTATGGCTGGTTCCTTCTTAGAGGAAAGACAAATTATTAGTAACTAATCATTGAACCAGAACAGCCATACATGGCCTAACGGTGAATGCTTTTGAAAAGGTCCCCAGTTTGTCAGCCTCTCCCCCCAAATCCAGGACACCAGCTTTCCCCATGGCAGGCTGTGGGTCAAGTGCAGGGAAGGATCCTGTTCGAGGTCAACTGGTCGAGTTGGTTAGCAGTTGGCACCAAGGCACCTCGGATGGGAATTTTTAATTTTTTTTGGAGCTACTCAGCCTGGCTTTGTACCCAGTCATAGCCCATTCTGTTCCCTGGGATTCCAGAAGCCAGCTCATCAAGGTCTCCTTTGGGACACAAGGCCGTAAGAGCGTGAGTGGCTGCCAAAGACACCTATTCTTTTGGCTGCCCTATCTGTTTTCCCTTCGGACAACCACCAGCCTGTCCTCTAGGATCTGGGATATGCGTGGAGCAGACCCACCGTGGCTTTTGGGCTGGCATGCCATCTGAGTCTGGCTTCCCCAGGGCATCCCATTCCTCTGGCTACCACGATGGATGGGTTCGGGGAAGGGCAGAGAGAGGCACGGAAACTCCTGCTGGGAATACCAGGGGCTGGCCCTTTCCCACTGGCCTTGATCCTGAACCGAGAAGACTCGGGAGTTCCTGCAGCCCTTTCCGCCACCACAAGGAGGGAGCCAACCATAAGAGAAGGGGGCTGAGAAACGGAGAGAGGGAAACCCGATCCTGATGGTATCATTTCCATCCTGGATCCAGCTAAGCCTGAAGCTAGCCTCTACCCTTGGCCGCCTTTCGAGATCCCACGGAGCCAACAAATTCCCCTTTCACGTAATCCAGTTAGGATCAGAGCTTTGGTGAGTGGCAACCACCTAGAGTCTTAACTGATAACACAGCTCGGTGGAAATTCTTGGCGGTGGAGACAGAAAGAATGCAGAGCGCTTCTTCTACGTGCCAAGGTGAGTGGCATTTTGTCACCGTTCGCAAACACTGGCACAGGAAAAGCTATCGGAACTCCAAATTCCCGATGACCGAGTAGTAGGCACAGGCTTGTTTAACCCTTATAACAGTCTGACATGACCGCCTCCTTTTGTCACCATTTTATAGATGAGAAGACTGAGGCCCAGGGGGTCTCAGTGAAACTTCGTGGCAGAATCAAGTCTTATCCTCAGCACCCTGTCGTCCCAGCCACGCCTCTGCAGTAAATACAGAGATCGCCCTCCGGTACCTACAAAGCTCTGGGAATGAGTGGTTGGGGAGGGACCAAGGGGTGAGGCTCTCGGGCGGCCCGAGGTGATATTTATGGAGCAGATGGTGTGGATGCCCCCATCCACCCCCAACCCCACCAGTCACGGGGTGCCCAGCCTACAACGGCTGCACGCTGGCCTGCAGAAAGGGCGTCAAACTCTCTTTACCCATGGTCGAACACAGAAAGGCAGACAAGGCCCTGAGTGTAGATCAGGACTCATTAGTTCTCATCGGCCCTGCAGCTCTGGATCCATCAATCATCTCACTTTCCTAGCCCTGCTGCTTTCGCATCTGGAAAATGGAAACCCCAGCTCCTTAGCCTGGCTCACCTGCCCCAGCAACCAGTGTCAGAGGAAGACAAAGATGTGAAAGGTTATTTGCACAATCAGAAGCAGGGCTGCGGGATGGAGGGAATTCCTTGCCTTCCCGGAGGTGGACCGGCAGGCTGGGGACAGGTGGAACCTGCACTGCCTCCCCCCCCCCCCAACCCGGGTGCCGCAGAGACAGGCCCAGCGTGACCTGAAAGGAACCTTTCTGTCCCCAAAGCGAGGAGAGATAAGAACTGTGAAGGAGAGAAGTGAGCTCGGCTGCAGGCGCTTGGGGGGTTATTTTTACCCTGTTATCTCTACCCTGAAATGTCAAGCGTGGAGCTGCCTCTCACCAGCCCCCCAGCCTCCCTAGCCATTCAGCGTGGCAACACAGCCTGGAAACAGGCCCCATTCTCCTTCTCTGGTTCCTCTGCTTTTCCAAGAGAGTCACAGTGCTATGGAGACGGGAGGCATGGAAACCCCAAAATAGACAAGTGGGAGGTGAGACCTTTTATTTGGGTTCTGGAACAGGCTCATTTCCTTCTAGAGGCCCCGGGGTGCAGAGGAGGCCCGTGGCACTGCTGGGTACCTATTCTAAGGTTTGCATCAAATCGGTTCTTTATGTTGCAAGACTCAGAAATCCCTACTTAAACGGGGTTATGTAATAACTAATGTTGAATTGGCAGAGGCCACTCAAAGGCCTAGCAAAAAGGTCAGGCTTCAGGTGAGGTTTGATCAAGGGGTTTGATACTGTCCCAAAGATTCAGTTCTCTCCATCTCTCAGCTCCATCTTCCGTGGTGTTGGCTCCATCCTCGGGCACCATGCTGTGCTCCCCAACAGTCTTTAGCAGTTCCAGAATCTTCCCCCATGGTCACAAATACAGCAGTGGGTCTAGACCTCACATCCTCATACTGGTAGCCTCCAAGGAAGAGACAGGAAATTTCTTTTGGCCAGAAGGTACCAAGACATGTCTTCTTGTATTTCATGGGCTTTTGACTGGGTCATATGGCCATCCCTGAGCCAATCACTTTGGTATAGGGGCAGGAAGGTAGAAAAACACATTGATTAGATTAAGCAAACCAGATTCCCAGGAACAGGGAAGCAATGGTTTCTTGAAAAGTCTGAGCACTGCACCCAAAAGGTGATGGGAATGATGCTGAGAGAAAATCAGGAGACTGTTTTGTGCTTTATTCACTTTGCTTGATCCTTCCCTACCTGGGAAAGCCCCCAAGGTTAGACGTGACTGTTGTTTCTTATCCAGAAATAGGCCAACATCAGTTTCTTCTCTATCTGTAGGTTTACCTGGGGTTCTGAGTTCTAAGAGTCCCAGGTCTGTCAATCCCAAAATTGTACCACGGCAACAGAATCCCTCCCAGCTAGATCTTTGGGACAGGCACAGGGGTGAAGGGTCATCTGTTTACCTGCCAAAGTCCTCCTCTGCCTTCAAAATAGAATTTACATACTACCCCTCGGATTCACTATCACTCACCCCTGACCATACGCTTAGCCATACTAGCTTCTGGCCATTCCTTAGACAAGCCCATCACCCTCGTGCTACACAGCCTTTCCCCCTTGATCTTTGTCTAGGATCTTGAATTCCTTTAAATCTTTTCACAGTTGGCTTTATCTTATCATTCAGGACCCTGCTTCAATGTCATGACTTCTTGGAAGTCTTCTCTGATGGACCTAGTGTATAAAACCATCTGAGATCACCCTGTTCCTTGATGGTTTGAGTATCTCTCTCCCTTTGCTAGACTGTGAGCTCCACGGAGCAAGGACGATGCTTGTCCTATTGATGTGTGTACCTTGCAATTCCCGGTTCTGTGGCTGGCATAGTGTAGGCACTGGATAAAAATCTGTTGGGTCAGCGAATGAGAATTCTTTTCTGAATGGCCTTGTAAACTTCTACAGAGCAGGGTAACTTGTTACATTTGTCCCGGCTTCAGTTGGGTGCCTACCAAAACACTGGGTACCAAAGAGACCCAAGGTGATAAATGGCATTTGTTTTTCAAATGAAGAAATGAGCTCTCTGCTTGAAGGGACTTGCTCAGAGTTGCATTCAAATTAGTACGGAAAGACAGCTGGGAAGCGCCAATGTTTCTTTGAGGAATTCACTTTCCTAAGCCAATGCGCATGACCGTTTGAGGGTGTGAAACTGTAGCGAGGCACATGGGGCCATCTGTCCATCCGGGTCTCTGCCTCGGATGGTGGCAAGCCCACCATTGACAAGTAAAAGCATGAAAACAACATGGGATGATACCGTTTGCTCCCTTCCTCAATGAGGCAGAGAGAGAAGAATGTCCCATAAGAAGACGAACATATCACCTTGTCCACTGCCCACCCACAGATCAATGTGAGGACCTCAATATGCGGATGACTGAGAAGAACCCCCATGCCCTTGGCGGACACAAACTCTCCTCGGGGCTACCGAGACCTACAGTCTGTGACAGTCCTCAGGACAGTCAGGTGAGTGGGGCGGGGGGGCTCAGAGCAGCTAATGGAAACTCAAAAGCATGCCTCAGACAGACAGCAGATGTCTCTGTAGTCAGCAGATGGCACGCCGTCCAGAGCAACTCAGAATCTGCTGTTGCTGATTCTCTGCTCACCCAACCAGATCCCTCTCTTAGGCTCCCACATGACACTCTGAACTTTGCTCCACAGGACTCCCCCGCGTTCGTAATAATATCTATATTTAGGCGATTACTGGAGTAATGTCCATCTTCCCCACTGGACTCCAAACTTCTCCAAGGTAGGGATGATCTCATGAGCTCACTACTGTATCCAGTGTTGTATGTAACCAACCCCATGCCTAGCTTGTAGAGTGAGCCTTATAAATATTTTTTGAATGGAAGATGGGTAGGTGAATGGAGCTCAGGGTCTGCTGGGAAAGCACGTCACAGCCAGCCTGAGTCAGCGGGAAGACAACAAAGAGGCTGAATTTTTCAAAGGAAATCAGACCTTGTCACTGTATGGCCAGCTTGTCCTCTCCATCAAGGTATCTCCTGCGCCTAGAACTATCTATCACGGAGTGGAGAGTCAGCAGATGTTGGGAGAATAAGGAAATGAATGGACACTGTTCTTTTCCTTACCGAGGAAGATGGTTACCCTCTTAAGGATAAATTCCTGGAAGGGGAGAATGGCGGCGGGGGTGGGGGGAGCTACAATATACAAATATATTGAACCAAACCCAATGGTTTCCTTTAGGTCATTCCCTTCGGGCTCAGTGGGTCTGCTTCTAGGAGTCACTACACCAGCCGGTCAACACGGGCGAAGCTTGGAGCACAAATTAGCCAAGTTCTCATACGCACCATATTCCAGGGTTAGACACTTACAAAGTTTAAGTGACCTATGGCTCCTGGTCCTTATCACACATTCTGGAAAAACAAAAACAAAAAAACACCAGGAAGGGTACTGTACCTTGAGAGGCTGGCCTCAGTCTCTGCTACCAGGTCAGGAGGGTGCTGGAAGGAAAGGGATTTTTCTTCTCCATTGCCACATCCTCCTTTCTGAGGGATAGCTGTGTCCTAATGGGTCGTTTTGCATCAGACGTTTAACCAATCAAGGGCTCAAGATATTTGGTCTTTGTCCCTCCTTTGGAGGTAACAGAGAGATCCAAGATCTTGTCCTCCAAGATCAACCCAAAATCAAACACCAAAAACACTCCCCCAAAACCCTCGGAAGAAACCTCCGTGAAACCAAATCTCCAAACCTGCCTGGGTCTCAAGCCCACCCCAGCCCAGCAAAGAAAAGTGGCTCACCTTTGAACTACAGAATGCCTTCTAGAACCAGAAGGAAAGGAAAAGGGATTTACGGGTCGCCTCAGAGTTGTAGGCTCTGGCTTGTCCCCAGGATGAGTTCAGTATTTATTCTTAGAGACCGGACTCAAATTAAACAAACAGTGCCTATAAATAGAGCGGGATACACTCCGCTCAGTGTCACTGAAAGGTCCTTTTCACAGGGACAGATGCGCTAAATGGATGTTTCTCAGGTTACCCTGCTGGTACTGCGTGAAGAAGGGTTGTCCTTTTTCTTTTTAAGTGTGGTCCAGGAGGGGGGGGTGGGGAAGCAGGTCAGCCAGACATTGGGACTTGGCCCAATTCTGTCTCCTTCATTTTTTTTTTTTCTCCCCTAAATGCTCATTGAGGTTATAACTGAGAGGGAGCCGTTGAGTAAGGATGTCACTCTACAGACACCCTTGGCTGGGCTGTTCGGCAGCTCCCTCCGGGAATGGGTCCTGGTTCAGGCTGTATTTGACAGAGTGTTCTGGTCTTTTAGATTAGATTGCAAACTCCCTAAGGGAAGGGACCAAATGGTAGAATTTCTTCTTGGTTTCTCCCATGGGGCCAAGCCTGGGGATGGCTGGGGTTTCCATGGCTGATGCTGAGCCATGAATTAAAAGGACTCTCCTCGAGCATGGGGACCCTTCCTGTGGAGAGCAAGGCGGCCTGTGTTCCAAGCCTGCCACGGCTTTGCTCTGACTCCCACCAAGCAGTGCCTGGTCACATTGCTGTGATAGACAAGTTGGGGTGGAAAGACCTGGAATAACTAGGAAGAAATATCAAGTGCTGGAGCAATAATGTTCAGTCACTGGAGTGGCAAGAGCTGTCACCAAATTAGCGCTTGGCCAGCTCATTCCAGACACCCTTCGGAGCACTTGGTAAAAGCTTCATCTTTCTGAAACCCTGCGACGTAAGGCCCATTACACTCCGTCTGTTACAGATGAAGAAACGGCGGCACCGAGAGAGTATGACCTTGTTCGGGGTCACAGAGCTGGTGAGTCAGGACTGGGAGGCAGGGAGCTGAACTCAAGAGCCACCTCCTGGAGTGCGAGAGTCCCGATCTCTGGGGTTGTAGGGCCTGGGGCCACCCAAGCCCGGGACTCCCCATCAGCATGGGATCTGGGTCAGGCTGGTGAATCGCAGGACCCCCTCTGGGGGGCTGGGATGAAGACACACTGAACTTCCCTTGGGAGCGGCCCTGGAGGCGGGCACCTTGGGAAGTGTCACAGCCATCCGGCCCCTGCCAGGGGAAGCCTGGCTGAGAGTGAAATCAGCACTGAGAAAGACCCGTTCCTGGGTCCAGCTGCCCCTGGAGCTGCACCTCCCCTTGAACTTCGCACTTCCAGGAGCCAGGATTTTCCCTCTAAGTTTAAGCCGCTGGGTCGAGGTTGATCTCCTATCACGTGCAGCTGACTGATCCCCAACTGAGCCCGGCTGGCCCAGAACACTGCAGAATCTGG
This sequence comes from Ursus americanus, assembly GCF_024610735.1. Taxonomy (NCBI): domain Eukaryota; kingdom Metazoa; phylum Chordata; class Mammalia; order Carnivora; family Ursidae; genus Ursus; species Ursus americanus. The sequence goes on from NC_142128.1 coordinate 29,428,127, forward strand.
CCACGCTAACAGCCCAGCCCCACCTACAAGCGAGAGCTCATCCTGCACTCCCTTTTCTTGCCCTGTTGGAATCTTCCAGAAACACGTACCAGCCTGCTTCCATGCCCTTGCACAATGGCTCCATTCTCTGTTTACTGAAAGACCAAGCACGCTGCCGAAGCTTCCTCCACGGTACCCTACAGCTTCGCTGGGGGCCACCATACGGAAGTTACATACACCTAGTTCACGCTTACCCTACCGTGCCTTGAAGTAGCCATTTACAAGTCATTCATTAGCATTCACTGAACACAAGTCCTCAGCTCGGTGCGGGCGTTCAGAGCCAAGACTATCATATCAGCATGCATCTGAGCTCTTTCTGAGTGCCAGGCACTCGGCTTCGTGTCAGCAATTAAGTCGTGGCATTTCCTAAAAAACCCCACAGGGCAAGTACGAATAAGATCCCCCACGTTACATGGAACAGGGTGGCAAACTGGGAGGTTCTGGCAAGACCCTGAGATGCGAACAGAAATTGCAAAGCGAGTGACCAGATGAAGATGTCGATTTTCCCAGCAGAGACTCTACACCTAGTTTCAAATTCTAATCCCTCATCCACAGATCCCTAAGCCACAAAGAGGTTGTAAAAGACTCAATAGGTATTAAGAGCGGATTTTACCAAGTTTTTTTCCCCCAAATACCATGCTGTCATCCACCGCCCAACACACACACGCACACACACGCACACACGCACACACACGAGGTGGGGTGTTTGGCGTATGCCTGCCTTGCAAGTCTGCTGAGACACTACGGAGAGTCTGATGAGCCGTCCGTGTAGCTGGAGAGATGGAGACCCAGGGAGCTGCGTCTGACTCACTTCGGAGCAGTCCAGAGGGTGGGAGACGTGGCCAGGAAGTTTGCAAATCCAATGCTCACTCTGGCGAAGAGTGCGTATGTTTCCCTGCTACTTCACGTGAGCAAGCTTGCTGCTGGATCATCCTAGACGCGGTCTCCCAGGACGGCCTAGAAGTGCCACGAGCCCTCATCAGACAGAGGCTGAAGGCGGATCATCAGACATGTAGGGCTGTGAGGGGGCTGGTGGTCTGAGTGACACCGTCCCAGTGCGGGGGACTCTCCAGGCCCCGCCCATGACCCCATGCGGGACTTGAACATACTGAGAAGGGGCAACCCCATCTTTTGGTTCCAAGAGTCAAGTAGGGACTCTACCCAGCCATCCTTCTTCGCCCTGCATTTTCTCTTTTCCAACCCCTCGTGTGTGTATCTTGGGGGCAGGTTGTGTCTATTTCCTTCTTTCCAAAGGCAAGCAGCCCATGAGGGTGGGCCGCAGATGGAGGAAGAGGAAGAGAGGCTTATCTTTAAAATTTGAAGTATCGATTAATATATTGGATAGGACATTCTATCCAGTTTTGGAAATGAGACTGATCTGTGGCTTAGAAATCATACAACTTTTTTTGTAAAAATAAGGCGTGGAAAGGAAGGTCATGGTGCCTGCCTGAAGTTTCCATCTTGTGCCAGGACAAGGACATAACTCCCTGAAATTTTAAGGAGATAAGAGGGGACAAAAGTAAAGTTGTCTTGATGACCTTGTTTCATGAGTTCTTCTAGACAGAAGGCCAGACAGGGTAAGAGACCTGCGCAGGGCCACAGAGCTCCTAAAAAGGCGGAACTGGGCTCTTAACCACACCAGGAAATTACTGTCTCTCCTGCTCCCAACTTATCTTATTCTTCTCGAATTCCCTTCCTTTGCCTCAATGTATCATATATGGCCCTGGGCCAGCGTTGACAGAAGCAGGGCATGATCAGCGAATCCCTGAGCACCAAATCTGGAGAATTTCCTGTCTCCATCTACCTCAATGCTCTGATGGTGCCTATGACGCTACTGGTGTCATTAACATGACCACTGAGCCTCACCAAGGTCCGGGCACCAAGCTAAGTGCTTTTCACATGTTTTCTGATTAAATCCTAGCAACCCTGTGGACAGGATTCTCCTGTATATTATTTCTATTTTCACAGGAGGGAAGCGAGGCTGGGAGCACCTCACACAAGGTTTCACGGCCAGCCAATAGAACCAGGTTTCCAAACCAGGTCTGAGCCTGGAGCCTGCAACCCTAACCACCATAGGGCTCTCAGCACATGGCACTTAGAACCCCACAACCACCCTCCCCTTGGGGCACCAAGCCTGCAGGGAAGTACCTGCTGCTATGCCCTACTCACTACAATGGACCCTCTATCAGCATTTTGGTTGGTTTCCAAGAAGTTTATTTGATTGGATCCAATCACAGAGGGCTCTTGGGCCTTGAGGGTTTTTTTTTTGGGGGGGGGTTAAGATTTTATTTATTTATTTGACAGAGAGAGAGACAGCCAGCAAGAGAGGGAACACAAGCAGGGGGAATGGGAGAGGAAGAAGCAGGCTCCCAGCGGAGCAGGGAGCCCGACATGGGGCTCGATCCCAGGACCCAGGGATCACGCCCTGAGGCGAAGGCAGACGCCTCCCGACTGAGCCACCCAGGCGCCCCAAGGACCTTGAGTTTTTTGAGAGCAAAACATGGTTCTTGCTTGGGGGGTGGGCAGAGGGATACAATCTGTGGTTATGAAGGTAGTGACAGGATATGGGTCTTCTCTACCTTTCAAGACGGGATTACATGGACCCCAGTCTAAAGCAGAAACCAAGATCGAGTAGAAGTTGGTGACCATGATGTGGATCTCTCCAGACCTGCGACCTATCTTACTATGAGATTAAGCAAAGACTGTGACAAAACTTCACCGACTCTCCCAATGGGGATGTCTCAAAAAATCTATCCATAATCAACAGTATCTCAGTGGAAAGTAAAGTAGTAGCTGTGAATGCAGGCTTGGGAGTCAGATTGCCATGGTTCCATTTATTAGCTGTGTATCCTCCACCAAGACACTTAAACTGTTTTAGTTTGATACAATGGTGATAGTAATATCTTCCCCTTACTGTTCGTGAAAAGTCATAGTCTGTTCACAAATATTCCAATTCTCCTTCCTCTCTAGGTACGTGATAAAATGACTACAATACTTTTCATCCACTTTAACGTTAACCACACCCATGGGACTTGTTGCTTAGCAAAATAAGAGTGAGAGTGATTTCCCACCACCAAGGGGAAGCTTTACAAGTTGGTGTGCAGGTTGCTTTTTTAACATCAGGAGTTCCTAGTAGCCTGGGTCCCTGAGTGTCTTTGACGAGCACCACCCCACCTCCCTGGGTCTTTCTTCACTGGACATGTTGCGTGAGTGAGAAATAAGCCTTTGTTGTTTAAGCCAATGAGGTTTGACGGGTTGTTTCTTACTGCAGCAGCGTCTACCCTAACCTGCCTAATACGGTGTTGGTGGGAGGGAGGATTAGCTATAAAAAAAACAAACAACAAAACACAGTTACTGCTACGCACCCACAAGAATGGCTGTAATCAAGACGACAATGGCACGCATTAGCAAAGATTTGGAGAAACCAGGTCCCTCCTGGATCGTTGGCGGGAACGTAAAATGGTGCAGCCACTTTGGAAAACAGTTGGACAGTTTCTTTAGAAGTTAAACATAAGCTCTCTTTATATTCACCAAAGTAGCAGTTCACCAAAGTATCTGCCTGAAAGAAATGGAAAGATATGTCCACACCCAGACTCATAGGTGTGAACGTTCACAGCAGCGTTATTCACGATGGCTACAAAGCAGGAACAATCCAAACGTCCGTCATTTGGCACACAGACACACAACATGTGGTCTGTCCATACAGTGTCATACTACTCAGCAATAAAAAGGGAACAAAACGCTGATATAGGCTACCATGTAGACAAACCTAAGAAACATACTGAGTGAAAAAAGCCAGATGCAAGATCACAGATTGAATGATTCGATTTCTATGAAATGTGCAGAAAAGACAATTTTGTAGAGACAGAAGACTGTTCAGTGGTTGCCTGGGGCTGAGAGGGAGAGTGGGGATTGACTGCAAACAGGTTTGAGGTCATATTGGGAAGTGATGGAATGTTCCAGAACCGGATTGTGATAGTGACTGCACAACTCTATAAATTTTCTGAAAATCATTGAATTGTACACTCACAATGGGTCAATCTTATGGTATATAAATTCTGCCCCAATAAAGCGGTTAACAAAAACACACTAAGCATGCTACCTGGCACACAGGGAGAGCTCAACAGGCACTTGTTATTATTCATCATTTTAGGAATGAAATTCTAGGATTGAGACTCTGCAATGAACTGATGAGCGAAGATCTATATCCAGTGAAGAAGGGTGGTTTGGCAGTTGGGGCAGAGACCCCCATTCCTCCTCTATGCTGACCGCCACCTGCAAATGCCCAGGGGATATTTACAAGCCGCCACACCAAGTTCCACTTAGGGAACAGGGATCAGGGTCAGGTGCCCCAGCCACAGACCACTGCCGTCCTCTGCTGAGGTTCCAGGGTGCCCTGCAACTGCGTCTTACAAGCAGGTGCAACCTGGTCTGGCTGGAAAGTGTGTTTCATTCCCCGCTGTGCCCCTAACCTCAAACTTATGCTAACAATGACAATTCATATTTTCAATCCACCCTCATCTCAGACTCCCTTTCGTCTTGATCTTAGTGCTCCTTCAGGAGCCAGGAGGAGTGGAGAGAGTGTTAGGGAAGTTAGGGTTGGGGATGGAGAAGGGTCTTATACGAGGGTGTAAGAAACACGCCAGTACACGCAGCTATCTGTCATGGATGGCCACAGCATTTTCAGGATGGTTGATGCAACTCCAAACACTTATCACTAAGGCCCCAGAACTCCCCAGATAAGACAAACTGATTCAGAGAGGCCTTGAACCCTATGCGATGAAGCTTGAAGGGTCACATTACAGTATCAGCTGCTGGAAGGATGAAGTCCAGCCCGTGACTAGACTCTTAGTCTGTTCAGCTGTTACAACAGAATATCACAGACCAGTGGTTTATAAACAATGGGAATTTATTGCTCAGAGTTCTGGAGGCTAGAATTCCAAGGTCAAGGTGCTGGCAGATTTGGTGTCAGGGGAAGGCCCTTCCTGGTTTATATATGGTCATCTCCTCTGGGTCCTCCCACAGCCGAAAGGGTGAGAGAGCCCTCTGGGGTCCCTTTTCGAAGGGCGCTGATTCCATTCATGAGGGCTCCACCTTCATGACCTAAACTCCTCCCGAAGATTCCCATCTCCAAATAAGATCACATTGGGGATTAGGTTTCAAACTGTGAGTTTTAAGGGGATCTAAACATTCAGTCTACAGCGATTAGAGACTACCATGGCCCTCTAGTTAGCATTCAGCAGCAAGCACCAGTAGACAAGCAATGATGCGTATAGGAGCATTACCTGCCCAGCTGGCTTTTTGGACGCATAGCCAGGTCCCCAGGGGAGAAATGCGTGTTTGACCTTTTCTATTCCGGGCCCTCTTCCCTACCTACAACATTCTCACACTGCCTCCATCTCTCTGGGTACTCCTTGGAGAAAAGAGAAAGCTTGAATCGTTTTATGACTAAATAAAAAAAATGTTTAAGAAATGAGCAATTAACTCAACCACGGAGATAAAAACTAATGAATCTACGGATGGCAGAAGGAAAGGACAAAAGATTAAAAAAAAAAAAGCAGATGTAAGCAAATGAGAAAACAGAAAAATGAAAGGGTTGATAAGATGTTTCATTCATATGTGGAATTTAAGAGACAAAACAGATGAACATAGGGGAAGGGGGGAAAAAAGAAAGGGAAGCAACCATAAGAGACTCTTAACTATAGAGAACAAACTGAGGGTTGATGGAGGGAGGTGGGTGGGGGATGGGCTAGATGGGGGATGGGCATGAAGGGGGGCACTTGTGATGACCACTGGGTGTTCTGTGTAAGTGATGAAATACTGAATTCTACTCCTGAAACAAACAGACAAATAAATAAATAAACCAAAGAGCAGTTCTTTTAAAAGACCAATAAAAGAACTGGCAAGTCTGCATGAGAAAAAAAACAAAACCAAATAAATAGCGCTAGAGTATAAAAGGGACTAGAAACAAAGACATGGAAGGAGATTAAAGCTAAGAGCATGCTATGCTTAAATTTATGCTAATAAAATATTAGCCCGAATAAGACAATGTAATTCACTCAAGAACAGGCAGAAAAAAATCCAACCAGACAGAAAGTCATGGATGAGACTGATAGAGCGTTCTTTGCCACTGTGATGAAACGTTTGGGCTCCAATGATTCGGGGGCGGGGGGGGGGGAGCAAATTTTGTCAATCCTTAAGGTAAGAGATGATTTCTATCTAATTTAGTAGTTTCCGGAGTCTAAGAAAGTTTAAAAGTATCCTGATGAATTCTACAAATCTAACCCAACTCTGAGAAGCAAATACTGAGAAGAGAGACAGAAACGTCCAGGGAGAGAACAATACATCATAGACCAAGCTTACTTAGGGATAGCGTACTGGGCTGAATGGTGTCCCCCCCCCCCCCCATCCCGGAACCTCAGAATGTGATCTTAACGGAAAAGGGTCTTTGCAGATGTCATTATTTAGATGAGATCATACCGGATTAGGGTGGCCCCAAACCCAGAGACTGGTGTCCTTCCAAGAAGAGGAGAAGATATACAGAGACAGAAGGAAGAGCCCATATGAACACCAAGGCAGAGATTAGAGCGACACAGCCATATGTCAGGAATGCCGAGCATTGCTGGGAGCCACCGGAAGCCAAAAGAAGCAAAGAAGATTCTCCCCTAGAGCTCCTGGAGGGCTCATGCTCCTACTGACAGCTTGACTTTGGACTTCCGGTCCTCAAACTATGGAGAGCTGTGAAAGTATAAATTTGCTGCTCAATTTAGACTGTTTTGCTGTGGCAGCCCTAGGAGACCAAAATAGACGGGGATGCAAGTGTTTTTCTATTTCTTTGGTGATTTCAGTCTATTTGTAAGGGGAGAGACTATATGGGAATTTGCCACGTGGGAAGCAAAGGAATACAGAAGTCCCAGCATCACGTCCTATCCCGGATCTCCCCCCAGGTGGCCTCGGAGGATAAACTCATCCACGGGTTTTCTCCAAGCAACTGTGGGGCCAGGAGGAACAGTATAAAAGGACGTCCATATGCCATATGGCTCAAATATTTAAAGCTATAAGTCAAGCTGACCAACTGTGTTTAAAAATCGTTCTACTTCTCCGTTGATGCATATACTTTCTTCACCATTTCAGAGGCCAAACTTGGATTTGTAATTCTCCCAGACTCCTCGGCAGTCTGAGATATTATTGTTGGGTGTAAAGACAGCTGAATGCCCTTATGGCTCCCAGATCCTTCCTACATCCTAAAGGGCCTTATGGGAATCGAGTGAACACTCCAGCCCACATGTCCAGGCTTTGTCTATATTCCACACAATCTGTTGTTCTTGGTTGCCTGTCAGGCCCAGGAGTGCAAACACCTGCAGTGTGGGTCTCCCTTGGGTGGATGGACCTAGGAAAGAGGTCTGCACCAGCCAACCCTAGGTACAGGCTAGCATCACGTAGGTAGAAAATTCTGGGGTCCTGGGTATTCAGAACATGGTCTAGAAGGCAGGGGACACAAGGCCCTGGTACGCAGGCCCCCCCAGAATTCCCAACCCAAACAGGCCTGCACTTACTAACAGGGCCTGTCTCCTGGGGCCCGTGGTCTCCTCGCCTGTTGGGGAGGAGTAGGACCAAAAGAGGGACTGAGCAGGGCCCTATAAAGCCGCCCTTGCCTGGGTCTCACCAGGGGCTGGTTAGCAGCTCGATAGCACACTGAAGACAGATGGATACCTCCTTGATAGTTTTGTGGGACATCAGAGAAATGAACCACGTTACTAACCACACAGTAGACACTCTTACACATCTCCGTCCTGTTGTTCAAGGTCTCCCCCCTCCCCACGAAGAGCCTCTAAAAAAACAAGATTTCTTTATTGAGAACAATCTAGCTTTAACCTTGCTCCCCCAGCTAAACAAAAGCCAAAGTGTCATCTCCCAACGCACAAGCATATCTGAATGGATGGGATGAAGTCTTACGACCCCTCCGTCCCTCAAAGCGGTGTGTTACACTCTTTACCAGGGAAAACAAGTAGGGGATGGTGGTGGTATGAGACAGGGGCGAAATAGGTGAATTTTTCTGCCAAAAATACCCCAAACTAGGGGCACCTGGGTGGCTCAGTTGGTTAAGTGTCTGACTTTCAGTTTCGGCTCAGGTTATGATCTCAGGGTTGTGAGACTGAGCCCCACGTCAGGCTCTGTGCTAAGCATGGAGCCTGCCTGAGAGTCTCTCTCTCCCTCTCTCTCTGCCCATCCCTTGCTTGCATGCCTGCTCTCTCTAAAAAAAACAAAACAAAAAACCACCCAAAAAACCCCCAAAATTATTTCCTATTTCATAATCATTACATAAAATAGAAAATGAAATACAACTGTATATTTTTAAAAATACTATAACATGACTGAGTATAGTTTAATTCCACCAATTACAAAGGCAAGGGTGGTTTGATAATAGAAAATTTGTGAATTCGTCACACAGGGTACAGAAGAAAACTGTACCAGCTAACAGAATTCAAATTTCTCTCTTCCTGCGATACTCCTATTAAATCAGAGAGACAGAGGCTAAATATAAAAAATAATAAACTGAGAGATTACAAAATACCTAGTTGGTCAAATAATTGGGGGCATTTTTACTAATTTAGTAAAGGATAAGGCAAGAAGGCCTCGTTTTCCAACTCAATACTTTCTTTATTTAAAAAAGATTTTATTTATTTGAGACAGAGAGTGGTGAAGGGGGAGAGGGAGAGGGAAAGGCTCTCAAGCAGACTCCATGCTGAGTGCAGAGCCCGACACGGGGCTTGATCTTATGACCCAGAGATCACGACTTAAGCTGAAAGCAAGAGTTGGATGCTTAACCCCCTGAGACACACAGATGCCCCTCCAACTCAATACATTCTTAAATTCTAGAAGCTCCAGCCAAAGTGGGGCACACTGTGAGCCTGGATCAACCTGTAGTCTACATTTGACGTGCCTGATGTTTAAACAATTTGAGTTCATTTTCAATGTTTAAGATATTTAACTAAGCATCTTATTAAAAAATGATCTTTGCTATACCTTTTTTTGTTTTTAATCTGAGCATGTGTCAACGTGAGGCCTATTCCCCAGAGAGCAGAAATTGGCTGGAATTAACTATGGAATTCCCCCTTCAGACAAGACCTGTGTTCTCCTGTTTGCCAAAGGCCTCATCTGTCCCAGTTCACTCATTTAGGTGATTTGCCTGGGCCTGTGGGCATCTGAATTCTGCAACCCATGCTGTAAGATAAGAAATCAAGAAAGAGGTATAGATATTGAAAAAGGGACAAAAGTATCATTATTATTTTTGAATGAAGGGATGGCCTACCTGTACTACCCAAAAGAATCAACTGAAAGACCATTGAAATGAATAAGAGTTCTGTGAGTTAGTCAGTTACAAAATCCATAAAAATTAATATAGCAGAATAATGAGGGGCGGGGGGAGGAAAGGGGGTGTAGTCGCAATTCACAATAGCAACAAACAACTTTGAACTAACTCGGCAAGAAACGTGCCAAGGATTTATATGACTCAAACTATAAAATCCTACCAGAGAACCAGAAAAAGGACTTCAACACAAGCAAAGTGAACCATGCCATTTCCCTAATATTATAAGGGTGTCAGTTATCACCAAAATAATGTAAATATAATGTAATTCCAATAAAAATCAAAACATAATGGTTGTTGAAAACTTGACCAAAGGGTTTTAAGTGTTCGTCTGGAAGCCAGCTAGCCAATAAAAATTTCAAAGAGCATAATAATAGGGAGGCATCTGTCCAAAAAATATCAAAATTTATTATAAAGTGATAATTAAACTCCTATGATAGAGGAACAATCTATGTAACAGGAACAGAATTGAAAGCACAGAGACATATTGAAGTCTAAACATAAACACGGCATAAGACAAAGGTACTAATTCACATCAGCGAGTAAAGAAAATATTTTTCAACCAATGGTGCCGGGGAACCCGCTAACCATTTTGAAAAACAGGAGCTCCATCACAAACCGAAATACGTTTTTCAATGGAACAGAGATTTACCCATAAAAAAAATGAAACAAGAATACCAGAAGAAAATTTAGGCGGATTTTACATATTCTCAAATGAAAAAGGAGTTTTGAAAACACCGAAAGCTTTGACAACCTATACAATTTTGAAAACCTGAAAGGGAAAAGCACGAAGAGACAAAACACAAATTTAGAAGGATATTTGTGATGTTTATGGAACTTGCTAAAACCCTCCACAGATATAATTGGCACAAATAATTGAGAGAAAGAACGTTTGATGGGTAAAAGCAGAATTGACACCAATAGGCAATTCATACACAGACTGAGAGAGAGAGAGAGAGAGAGGGAACACAGTCAAGAACAGGTGTCCAGAAAACACAAGAAAAAACTGAACCTCAGAGTACCTGAAATACAAACTAGGAAACCCAGCCCTTGAACTTAGCGTACCGACGGAACACTGTTCTTACCGAGGGTGCGGGAGAATAGCCGCTCTTATATTCTGCTAATGTGAATAGAAATGGATACAACCTTTTTTGGAGAGCAATTCAGCTGCGTTTATCAAAAAGTTAAAACGTGTTCTTACTCTTTGACTAGGCATCTCCACTTAGCAAAACTGATCCTAAGAATGTGATCACAGATGTCTGAGATGCTCATTTATTCCCTCATTGCTTCTAACAGGGGCAACTGGAAATATAAGGTCACCGGTATGGACTGGTTTAATAAAGCCCAAAGCTGACTGAGGAAATGAGAGCACCAGCCAGCGTCCCTTTGGGTTGGTTGGTGGCTGTGAGGCAGGCACACTTGGTGAATATTCTAGATTTTACTCACACATGGAGATATTCTGTACTTCTCAGATCACGATGTAGAAAGATGCTTCTTACACCAGAAAAACAGGATACAGTGTTAGAAAAAAACCAAAAAACAAAAAAACAGCCTTACGAAATAGTACATATAGGAAGATTCCATTTTAAATGGAATATAACACATATATAAGGAAAGATAGGAAAAAATCCAGACTACACGTCAAAATACTAGGAGTCATAACTCTGGCTAGTAAAATAAGACATTATTTTGCCTTCCCTTACTTTCCAAGAACTGCACAAGATTCTAAGTATAATTTCTTTCCTGTTTCTTCCTTCCTTCCTTTCTCCCTTCCCTTTCCCTCCTCCCTCCTTTCTTTCTCTATTTCCTTCCTTCCTCCTTGAGAGTAAGAGAGTGGTGGAGAGGGGAAGAGGGAGAGGGAGAGAGAATCTTAAACAGGCTCCACACCCAGCATGGAGCCTGATGCAGGGCTCGATCTCATGACCCTGAGGATCACGACCTGAGCCGAAATCAAGAGCCAAGTCTTGGCTAACCAACTGAGCCACCCAGGCACCCCTAAGTATAATTTCTTAGCAGAAGTTCATTGTATTTTTTTTTTAAGGTAGTGGTGAGCACTGGCAGAAGTTACTCCTAGGTCAAGGAAGGTAATGTCTAGAAAGTGTCCATGGCTAGGGTCAGGGTACTGGTGTCAAGATAAAGAGAATGAGAGGTGCGTATCAAGAGACTTGCAAGTGAAAACGTACGGAAATCCCAGTGATGGGATTATGGTCTTTTTCTTTCCCATGGTCCAAAGTTGATGAGATTATGTATGTTTATAACTGGAGGAAAAAATGATACAACTAATAAATACTATAAGAGCCGATCATGGGTATAAATCCCCCAGGGCCTGGCCCTGCCACCCCGATATCTCGCCCGTCCCCCTGCCTCAGGTCACTGTGCTTGGGGTTCCGTTGCTTCCTCCTTCCCACCCATATTTTCAGCTCCTTCTGCTGGGAGAGAGAGCCTTTGCATTTTTAACATAAAATACAGATAAAGAGCTTTTAGATATTACAGTAGGAGAAGATTTTATTAAACGATTTCTTAAAAGATTTCTTGAATAAAAAGCATTAATTATAAAAAACTGATACACTTTATTAAGAGCTTTCATTTATCAAGAGCTACCTTAAAGAAAGTGAAAAGAAGCACGAAGGATTGCTATGAGCACATAGCAAGTGCTCCTTTAGTAAGAAGAGCACAAACAGGGCGTCTGGGGGCTCAGCTGGTTGAGCGTCTGCCTTCAGCTCAGGTCACGATCTCAGGGTCCTGGGATCGAGGCCTGCGTGGGGCTTCCTGCTCAGCGGGGAGTCTGCTTCTCCCTCTATTCCTCCCCCCTGCTTTCTCCCATGCTCTCTCTCTCAAATAATAAATAAAAAATCTTTAAAAAAAAAAAAAAAGAGCACAAACAGTTGTAGAAAAATGAGCAAAAACCATGGCTATTTCTCAGGACATATCTGTCCTGAGACCTATTTGACCAATCACATACACAGAGGCTCAGCCGAACATGTGAAAATGCAAATCAGGACCATAATGAGGTCTTGTGTTATACACAAATCCATCAGCGAACGTGAGAAAGTCTGATCATTCCAAGGGTCAGCGATGGGTTTGGCAAGTGTAGGTCATGACCCCTACTTCAGGATTCAGGACACAGTTTGGTGTTGTGCCCTGACGTGGGACACACATCTACTATCTAACTCAGCCATTTCACTCCTAAGTGTGAACCCAAGAGAAAAGTTTGCACATGTGTAAGACCAGGTATGAGAATGTTCCTGAAAGAACTGTTTACAATATCACCAATCTGTGCATAATCCGAGCGCCCAGGAATGAGGATTGGCGGGTAGACTGTGGTATATTCATCGAACGGAATATTACAGAGAAGCTAGAACAAGTGAACGACAGCCGCCTCCAACGACAGGATGGATCTTACCAGTGTAGGTTACACGTGACATGATATCTTTCTTACAAAGTTACGAATGACACACACACACACACACACACCCTTTTGGGAATACAAATGTATATAATGTATATAAGAAACAAAGAGACTAAAAGTAAGGGAGCACTGAACGCATAAACCAGGATGAGGGTTCATCTTGGCTTGAGGGGAACAGGGTAACAGGGTTGGGTGCGGACCCCCAGGCTTAGACGTAGGTTACAATCTTAGGGTCAAAGCTCTAGCTTTTTGGCAGAGGGTGAGAGCTTCAGGGGTACTTTCTGCATTATTAAAACCAACAAACTAAATCAGAACAGGTCATGCATGGATCAGTGGGGAGTGTGTTTCATAAACCAAGGGGATGATTTCTCCAAGTCTGTGTACCGGCGGTCCAGTTAAAAAAGAAAAAACACAACCTTGCGTTAAACAGAAGTTAGACCGTGGTAAGAGAAACAAGATTATTAATTAGAGGAATCACCGAAAGCTTGAATTTGGACGACAGATTGAAGAGGCCGTCGGAAGGGACGCAGGACCAAGGCTTGGAGCACCGACTACAAGCCGCATTTACAAAGGTTATCTCCTAAACCACTGTGAGGAGTACGTTAAACACACCTACCTGGAGAACGTCTTTCCTTTTATAAAATTCTCTCCCATTTCAACGGTACCGTCTGGCACCACTCAGAGACCCAGGGACTAGCTCGAAGATCCCGGACAACTAGAACGTGGGGTTCCTGGCTTTTCAAGACAACTAAACTCTCTGGTCTGCTCGAAAGCCTCAGCTCACACGCTATCTCATTCCTACAAGGCATTAAATGTGAAATAAGGCCTTGCCTGGCAGCTCGCCACGACGTCTACTCTTACCACTTCTGTAACCTGTGCTCACGGCCCCCAGGACTCCGTAATACATAGCACAGTGCTTGGAAGCTTTGGTCATTTCCAGGCAATGAGTGTTGTTGTTGTTAAATATAAGTAACTCTTGACTGTAATTCGATTATTACAAATACAAAACCTGACTCTGCTTTTCAGACTCCTTAAGACTGGGAACTAATAGTCCATAACTCTGGTCTGGGGGCCCTGTTCTACTTTTGGGGCACGCAGTAGGCACTTCACGAATGTGTGAGGAGTAAAGTGGCCTTGTTTCCCAGATAATAACATGGAAGACCCTGGATTTCCCGAGAAACTTGTGTTGAGTGAAACATTCTTCCTACAGATCGTATTTATATAGCACAGAACGATCTAAAAAGGAATGAAGGTATTTAGGGGGTACATCAAAAGAAGAGTTGAAATTTGGTTCTGTCTTCGGAGATTAAGGATACACGTAGTCATTATATGTGAGATCAGCCACCGTGGCAAGGACATAGCTTCAAAGGAGACACAGAATCCAGGGAGTCAGAAAATAACACACACACACACACACACACACACACACCAACCGACCCACCACCCACACGCCCCCCCCACACTCAAATATTCCATCTCCTACACAACCAGCCACGCGCGCACACACACACACACACACACACACACACACACACACTTAGTGATGGTGACTGGCTGAGAGATCAGGGAATTGAGACAAAGCCCTCCTACATTAATGACACTTTTGTTAAAGGTGACAGTCCAACTCTTCTACTTTGATGCACAACATCGAATTTATTCACCAAAGACAGCAGCAGAGACAGACACAGGGAAACAGGAAAGAAAGAGGTAAGAAGCAGGTATTTGCAAGAAGAGTCACTCTTCCTGCCCACGGAGCGTGTGCTCTCCGAAAGGAGAAAAAGGTCACGTGGGTTTCAGAAGCCGCTCATCGTCAAGTCCACGACCACGCACGTGTCCCTATTTTCCTAATTGAGGTTGTTTGCCCTGCAACCTGGGCCAGCCCTCCGCTCTTTGCTATTCTTTGCTTCACTCCACCTGCCCAGCTGACTTGGCTCTGGTTCACCATTTAAAGCACATGCACGTTCACTTCCCCCTAAATTCCCTCGCGTGCTGGTGCTCAAGTGTTAAGTCCTTCACGTACGGGGATCTGTCGGCACAGCCCATCCGCGGAGAGCTGTTGGGAGCAGTGGCGCCGCGGGGCCTGACCTGACTTGTATTCGCTGAAACAGGAAGGCACCTGGGGCATGAACAGGCTGCAGGCAGGAAGGAGCAGGGACCTCAGGGGTGCTGCTTTTCCCTTTGCTACCCAACATCTCCCCGCACTCCCCATGTGTTGCCAGCCTGTGCTTTAGCTGTCCCTACTGCCTTCCTTCAGGAGGCATAAATAACCCTTCTCCCAACACACACGCTGGGAGTTGGGATCAAGGCTCAGCCTATCAGCATAAGATGATAGGAAGTCATGCTCCCTTCAGGTGCGAGCGCTTTGCCTGTGTTTGCCCGCAAACGGAGAACAACAGAAGGGGATGGATAGGGAAGGGAGGGGGTGTCCAGACGGCTTCGTGATAAATCATAATAAAAATGGGTTGGCCAGGTTCCCCCCGCTCGCCCCCACTAAATTCCCCCAAGAAATTGTATTTCTTAAGATTCTTTTAGGGGTAATTCATACAATAAACTGCACACACTTAAAGCGTACAATTCGATGATTATTGGCCTATGTGGATGTTGTGAAACCGTCACAGCAAGATTGCGAACACTTCCATCAACCCTAAATGGGTTTCCACGTGGTCCCGGCCAGTTTTAGTCTTCAATTTGGAAGCCTTTTTCGTTGGGGGTTGGGTGGGGGATTCGACCTCACCTAGAAGCCCAGGGCTCACTCGCGGGGGGGGGGGGGGGGCGGTGTCACTGATTGTATTTAAGAAATCAATAGCACTCCCTGCCCACCCCCCTCCCTTTCCCATCCACCTCTTCCGCAAAGGAACAAAACTCCCTTCAACCAACAAAAGACTTGCGACTTCCAGTCTGACTCACCCGCAGTCCTGGGGCACATACTCGGGCTCTGATAAGAGGCAGTCAATCTGTCCTCCGTTTGTTTATAATGAGTCATGCTGGAAACAGGCAGCTACTTTTCTTCCCTCTCATGTCATGGTTAGGCAAGAATTAGAGGCAGATACACCCCCATTCAAAGTGCAGTCATCCTTAAAGTGTCCGGCGACTCCCGTGGAGCTTAGCGCAGGACCTGTGACTCAATGGGGACCCCTGCTGGTGGAGACGAGGAGCGCCACGGCCCGGACGGGAAGGGGCCTGCCTTCTTGCCCACCACACTCCAAGGCCAGATTTTAACAATTTAAGGGATCTGCAAGAGGGATGGGAAGAAACAGCTGAGTGGTCTGTGCAACCGGCCCAACAACCCCCCCACCCCACCCCCACTCCCAATTATTAGTGACAGAGTGGGGCGTGAGTCACAACTTTCAGCCTATCCCCACACGGGAGCACTTAACCACGTAATTGCTTCAAGTGGTAAACCTTCTCCCAGCTGCCAGCCGCCCCCGTGGTCGGGCTCGAGGCCGGGACCCAGCCAGCCGGCTTCAGCAGGCCTGCGTTGTGAAGGCCCCCGCGTCAAAGGGCCTACCTTTGATTCTTTTAGTCAATGCCTCCCTGGCCCCGACTGAAAATTCCTACACCCAAGTCCTGATGGGAGCATGGGCGACGTTTCCACCAGCATTAATGTCATGATCGAGTGGACATAAAGCAGATTTATCTGCTGTTTCAATGTATTGCGGCAAGTGCTCTGTTTGGAGAAGAGATCACCATAGCAACTCGGCCGCCCCAGTTACAGTAAGCTCAGCGCGACCAAAATAAAAATCCTTACCCGTGTCAGCGTTGGCTGGTGAGGGCTGCCTGCCATCGACGGTGCAGACCACGTTCACCGGCTCCTACTTGAATTTCATGAATCACTGCAAGGGAGACTTTAAATAATAATGCAACTCCATAGCCAGGTTACAGACGCAGGGGCTCTAGGCCATTCCCCCTGCCAGCTTAAATACAAGCGGACCTCACTGCCAAACAGCAGCACTGCATTGTTAAAACAGAACCTTTCGGAAAAGGCCTTATTGTTGCTACTTGTGGCTTACCAGTCCCTTCCAAGTGGGGGGTACACGGTACTGTAAATGTTAGTTTTTAAGAAGAGGTGAATCAATACAAAAATGGGTTTTTCCGTGGGTGTGAAAGGAAGAAAAGCAAAATCACTTTTGTCTCCCTCTCCCCCCCCCGGGACCCCCAACAGTGCGTTTTGGTTCCATTAATGATCTGCTCTCTCCAGCATCTTCTTTGGCTCTGCTCCCTCCTTTTTTTTTTTTTTTTTTTTTAAGATTTTATTTATTTGTTTGACAGAGAGAGAAACAGCCAGTGAGAGAGGGAACACAGGCAGGGAGAGCAGGAGAGGAAGAAGCAGGCTCCCAGCGGAGGAGCCCGATGTGGGGCTCGATCCCAGAACGCCAGGATCGCTCCCTGAGCCGAAGGCAGATGCTTAACAACTGAGCCACCCAGGCGCCTCTCTGCTCCTTCCCTCTGATCACCCACACGCAAGATCACCTTCAGAGGGTTGCTCACCTGTTCTCTTTTTCTCCAGCCCCACTGTGCCCTGGCCTCCCTGGACCCGTCTGGTGTGTGCCCTCAGGCTCCCTGAAAGTGTCGCCCATCACCACCAGGGTTCTCTATGGTGTCGGCCCTGTCACAGTCTGAGGCCACCGGCGTGGCCCATGCTCATCTCCTAACCTTGTGGGTCACTTCCGTGAAATTCCTGGCCGTGTTTGATTCTGGAGAATGTGAGAGATTCAGGATGTCCTCAGAGTTGGCCTCCCCTATGTTCTCACCTCCTACATTTGGGCATGTTCTGATGTTCTGTTTTGTACTTTTTCTGTGCTAACCATTTATCTGACGTCCTTGGTTCTCACGGTTTTTTTTTTTTTTTTAAGATTTATTTATGTATTTGAGAGAAAGAGCATGAATAGGGGGTGGCAATGGGCAGAGGGAGAGAGAGAATCTCAAGCAGACTCCCCTCCAAGTGTGGAGCCCGACGTGGGGGTTGATCTCACGACCTAAGTGGAAATCATGAGTTGGACGATTAACTGACTGAGCCACCCATGGCCCCATTGGTTCTCACTTCTGCGCAGACATGAGCTAAACCTTGAATTGAGACTGTTTGCTCCAATAACTATTGGTTATTTCAAAATCAAAATCAACTTGTTCAAAACTGAACTTCACTTTCTTTATAAAATGATCAGGGCCTTTCCGGTCACAGCGTCATCATTTCCGAGCCTTGGCTTAAAGTCTAACTAATAATTTAGACTCCTCCTTGGCATTGATGTTCTTTGCTACATTCCTCTTCAATATCTGGCCTTCTTTCCATTTCCAAAGCTCTGATCTTACTTCTGGCTGTCATTCTCTAAGGCTTGGGTTGCTGCCACAGCTTCCGGAATGGTCTTTCCATCTCCAGTCCTTCCTTTTAGGTAGCAAGGTGCTGCCCAAAGAAAATCGGCTTTGGAGTTTGAGTCCCATCTCTGCCATTTGCTTCCACTGTGACTTTATTTTTTAATCTCTTTGCTGCCTCATCAGCAAAGCAGGGAAGATTCCCTACTTCAGGGTGTGAGGACATAATGGGGTAAGGTACATAAAATATCCAGTACATTGTAAGTGCTCAACTAATATTTCCATTTCAAACTCACCACTGCCAGACTGCAGTTGTAAAACACACTTCTTGATCACGCCCTTCCCTTACTCATTCATTTTCCTGCTGAAATGAGAACAAACTCCTCACGCCTAGCTGGGAAGAGCCCCCTATGGTATGGCCCCAGTGAATTGCCCCAAATCTGCTATTGTCGACTCTGTCTTTAAACACCACCGTTTTTCTCCTTGTTTCTTTGCTAATGTTCTGGACACGGACTTGTGCACACTACCCGCGTCTGTCTGATGAAATTGTAGCTGTGCCTACAAGACTCATCTTGAGCTCTGCCTTCTCTCTGTGGCTGTTCTGGATTCCTACAGCTGGATATGAGGTCTTCCTCTGACCTCTGGAACACTTCTACCTCTCTTGTGGCATTTTAATTATTTTTCTTGCTCGTGTTCTTTGACTTCTCTTCACCATAAGGCTGAATGTCCCTTGATGGCATGGGCTTTCGCAGCATCAAGCCCACAGACAGCCCTCTGCCCTCTGCAGTAAATGCCTTATGCCGAAAACAAACCTGCCCAGTCATGCTTCCCTTAGTCTACTCAACTATCTGCTTGCCTAAGCTCCTGCTGGGCGTCGTCCTTCCCAGAAACAAAGTTGCTCAGAGAGGCAAATCTCTCAGTGAAAGGCGTGCTTGCACTGACACCAAATTCTGTTGGAAAAGGGTCTCCAAATATCATCATCTTCTTTAGACATGGTCTATTTACTATTTTCATGAATCCCAGGAAACTCGCTGGGTTGAAATCACAAGTTAATTTTGTTTACCTGACTCCGGGGCCCTTGGGGAGCCGTCAGTGTTCTTCTGATGTAGAAGTATCTTCGTTGGGCAAGTGGACCCTTGGGAATATCTAAAATTCCTCTTCTTTCTCATTCACGGATCAGTCTCCTTACCACTCACAGTCAGGGGCTACACAGAATCAGAACGGGCGTTAAATATTCAGCTGCGCTTTTGCAAACAGAGAAACAGGGCTCCACCTAGCCAGCATCTTAAAATGAGTCTGTAGTTCTTAAATATTTGATCAATTGATAGTTTGTAATATTAACATCTTAGTATCAAAGTACAGTTCTTAAATATATATGTATATATATGCCTACGTATAGTATCCGTCTTCTAGTTTACGAGGTTTAATTTTAGGTTGAATGAGGCTGGAAATAGTTTTATCATCAGATGGGAGCTCATGTTGGCAACACCACTTGCAAAGCATAATTTTTTCAGAAAGTTAGAAACATGACTTTCATACAAATAGAAAAAAAACAAAACCAACAGAAGTCAAAGATTTTATTAGATTTGATTAATGAGGAAACCGGTAAGATGTTAGGACTGATTTAAAAGAAAATGAAAGACCTAGAGATTTGTAGCTGGGCGAATGAATGCAGAAATAAATTTGCTAATAAATGCAGAACAGGTTCATGTCCCGCTAGGCAATAAGCTTGCAATGCTACTGGACAAGAATCATTTGTAGTGCTGTTAGGGTTTCTACATGTTAACCCCTATTCTCATAAAGCTGCAAAATAGTAAGAGGTCGGGAGCCCTGGAAATCAGATGACCCCCAGGTAGCATACGCTACTAGATGACATCCAGCTCTTTTTCATTTTACTTATTTATTTTATAAGTAATCTCTGCACCCAGTGTGGGGCTTGAACTCATGACCCCGAGATCAAGAGTTGCACACTCTACTCACTAAACCAGCCAGGCGCCCCAATATCCAGCTGTATACAGAAAGGGTACTCAGCATTCTCCTTGACCGAGTTCCAAATTATGCATACTTGCTTTTGACACTGTTACCTAAGAGAAGCATGACAACAAACCAGTTTGCTTTTTCTGTGACATATCTGTAATTAGGTATTTGAAAGTGGACACAAAATCCCCTCCCCCAGCTCTGGTCGGCAGTGTTTCATCAGGGGCTCTGGGGTCAGACTGCTTGGGTTCAAATCACCGTTCTGTCATCTACTACTGGGTGACCCTGGGCAAATGACTTAACCTCTCTGTCGCTCAGTTTCACCACAGCTAGAAGCTTTTACTAATAGTACCTTTAGGTCTTTGTCATGAAGATTAAAGGAGATAAAGCACAAGAGCTCAGTAAATGTGAGTTAGATCACTACTGCTAAGAAAGGGTTAATTATTCTGCCAGAGTCTTACATTCTGACATTAAAACATTTTGAGAAATAACCCATCTTATGCCTCCTTAAAAAGGGATTGGTTCTACGTTTTCAAGCAGAAACCAAAATAACTGTATCATCAAAGTGCACCAATTAGTAAACTAATTAAATAATAATTAAACCTAAGAGATTACAGTGAATTCTAGATGTGTCAAAAGGATAATTTACTTTCAACTTTGACGTTGAAGGAACAACAACAACAAAAAAACCCGTATGAGTCAGGGGTGGCAGGAAATTAATCTCTGTTGAGTTAAGATGTTCCAAGCATTGTGCTTACCACATATTCATTACATGTCAACAAACGAGTGTTTTCAGAAGGAGAATAGTCTTTTTTCTCTCCCTCCTTAAGGACACATGCACAAAATAAAAACCAGTAAGGGAAAAATAACCCAAAGAAAATCATGCTGAGGCCTTAGAAAGTGGGCTTATCATGAAAGTCAAACGCAAAAGCAGGGGCTGGAAGAGCAGTTCGGCTTTAATCATTTATTCTGCACACAAAAAACACATTAAATATTCTCTTCATTTTAAATTATATTTACCAACGTGTTGGAACTAGGATGCACTGGGAATACATGTCCTTTCACTATATATTGTTATTTTTACTTTGCCCACAAAATGCTGAGGAAAATACTGAATAAATACATATTTTATTAAAAACACACTCACATACAACTCTTGTTACAAATTGATATAAATCAGTTATGTCTCCCTCCCATCCAAATTTTGGCTTACATACCCTTAAATCAAAAAACAGCAGTGGCGTGGCTTACCAAAAACCTGTGGATACTTTAAAGATGGTTAAGTACTGAAGTTTGGAATTGGACAGGAAGTAGCAATAAACCAAAATAGAAAGCAAAATAATGAAGAAAAATGACAACACACGTTGAAGTCTGGATATGTTTTAATATATTCAAGACCGAGAAAAGAACTTTCCTAAACTGTTGGTTTTTAGAAGGACGTTTCTAGGCTAAACTGAACACAAAAGAGAAGAGAATTTCCCTAAAGAAGTTTTCTGAGCCAACGGAAAATCAAATTATGCTTGAAAAACAAAAGCAAAGACTAATGATGTCTGTCTCTCTCCCCCCACCCACCTCTTCGGATTTGCTTCAGTGTCGACTTTCCCGCTGAAGGCCAGTTATTAATTCTATATTCTGTTATCTCAACACAACCAAATCTAGACTTAACCCTCTGAGTCCCGATGGGTTGATGAATGGGACAATTATTTTCAGTCCCTTGTGAGCTGGGAAATTGCATTCTGGATGTACTCAAACATCCAGAGACATACGGTCTCCTGAGCCCCACACTGAAGAAGTGGCAACTTCTTGCCAAAAGGACATTATTTATGGCCACTATTACTACAGAAAAGGATTTCTTGTTGTATAATTTTTAAAGAATATCAAGAGGCACTATGATTTAAACAAACAAAGTTGGAAACAATCTCATCTTTCCCACACTCTGATTTTTATGCAAAACACTTGATAAAATAGAATAATGCTGTTCTCAGGTTTTTAAAAAAGGTTTTAAAAAAGCTAAGCATGAGTTCATAAGTAAAAGGGCTATTTACTATTATGAAAGAAAAAAGGCAAAGGTAACAATATGATGCTAGACAATAAAGTGATACATTAATTTTGCAAATTCATGCATTAGTTCCTTTGCCAAAGATTCTTAGATTGTAAAAACTTGTAAAAGATTGTGGTAAAAGTCAATACACAATAGTTGTATCGAAGGCTTTCCACAACTGGAGACGCGTTAAAATATATTTAGTCGGAAGGGGAAGTAATAGTGAGAGCCTTGCATCTCTAATGAGCATTTTCAAGTTCATTAGAAACTACCATTCATAATTCAAATACACACGAGACCGTGCATGTCTTCAAATGTCCAGTACGTACAACAGCAAATAACAGAATCTGAGAACCAGAGACACCGGCTCTCTGAATACAACCGAGACTGTTTTCTATGTTGTGCTAGATGACAAGGGATGTTTAAAATGGCAGCTTTAAGAACAGAGCTTATTTCTGAAAGCTTGAATTGGAGTGAAACTCATATCAAAAGATGTGCTATATTCCGATCTGCCTTTGACGTAATGAAAGAACAGAAGGCAGGTGGAATTATACAAGAAAACCCAGAAACTATATACCACAAGCAGAAGCGCTAGACTAGCGTGAGGAAAAACTGCAATCACCATCTCCTTTTGAGGCGCTATGTCGATTTTAATGTACTTTTCACTCTGACTGGACTCTTAAATACAAACATACAGAAGTGAAAATTAACATATGTACTCGGCATCTTGTTTTCAATCTCCAGGGTAGCTTTTTAACCCTCGGATAACAGTTAGTAGCCCAGCCCTTTATTCTTCCTTAAACTAACTTTTGTTTCCTATCCTCTTCTCTGTTCCTCAGATCACTGTACAGAATTCCATATAACAGCACAGTTTCCTGATATCCCTCGATTCATTCTTACGGTGTCTTGCTTCGAGTTTGAAATCCACATCTACTTTAGCAGTGTTAACGTAGGTTAACGTACTGGGAGAGCAAGAAGTCGACATGAGAGGTTCAGCTTGGAGAGGTCGGCTGAAAGAACTTCTGTGACGGTGAAGACCATTTTGTGTTATGCGGCCCGGCGTCTGCTCTGAGCTCGAACACTGTGACGAACAGAAACATGGCCAACGCGAAGGAAATGTGTAACCGTGCGGTATGGCTAGCGGGACCGATGTCTCTATCCACATCAGCTCTCGAGGTAGAAAATTTACTACTCATTACTAGATAGGAGAATAAGACCTAAGTTAATAATGGTGAAATATAAAATTTTAAAAACAGCACAAAGATGCTATGAATATCCCGTATGTACACTTCAGTAAAAAGCTAACCTAACCCAGTCGGAAGGGTTGAGAAGGAGATGGTTTTTGAGTTTTTCAGTATGTATATATTTCTCTAGAATTCTTAGATATTCTATGCTTTGATCTTCCATTTACTTTTTAAGTCCTTCATCTCGACTCCGGGAAGGAAAACCAAATCTTAAAGACTTGGTGGGCCACTCATTCGCTTGTGTGGGAGTCCTTACACAGATGCAAGGAAGTGCTTGGCACAGGGACAGGAGGGGGGGATGGGAGGGTGAGCTTATGCTGCTCGGGGAGAAGCTCTGGTGCTGGTGGACTTGGGGCATGGAAAGAGAGGCTGCTCAGGAACAAGGAAGTCTTAAGAGACTCTAACTTGCCATTCAAGGGCTCAGAGAGCTCGGATTTAGGAGTTTAAATATTTGAAAAACTGAGCGTTCCAAGGACTCCTTCACTTACACCATCAAATTCTGCAAAGAGGGGAATTTATCTGATGTCTAAAAACTATTGGCTTTGCACAATCGAGTCACAGTACATGTCGCATACACCCAGGTCACTAGGAAATGAACCAGCAAGGTTTACAGGAGGCTGTCTTACACCAGCAGTAGAAAGTCCCCAGGAATTTCTCTTAGAGGCAGAAAGCTGGAAGACTGTGTCTGAGGACAATGTAGGAAGAACTGGTGAGGGATGGCAGAGGGGTTTCCTTCTCTGGGTTCCGGGGCCCCTCTAAAGAGGGTGAGCACATGATTGTGTGTTTTATTGGTTTGTGTCAGAAACATAAATTGCTGCCTGTTTCAAGAATGGCCTTCTAGAAACACCTGTGGACACCTCCCCTGCACTGGACCCACTTCACTTAAGAACTGAGCATGCAGACCCTGGCCTAGGCAGGGAGGGGAGGGAGGAGAGCAGGCCTGGGAACGTGAAAACTGTGCCTGAACACAGAGTTCCTAGAGCAGTTTTGATTTCTGGTCCGCAGAGCCAGGAAGCAGACGGCACAGCCGTTAAGTGCTGGATGATGAAATTCTGAGCTAATAATTAATTGCGACCTATGAATGCCCAAGAAGAGTGGCTGGAAAGCACAGTGATGGGATAAGAAGCCCGTCAACACTCATTTTCTCATTTTTCCCTTAGACACGACCTCTGCGTAAGAGGTGTGAATGAAGTCATAGAGCTGCTTGGCATTCCCCGGGTTGCCCAGAATTCCTGCCAGCTCGTCCTGCGACAGGCTGGCTAGTTCCGCGACGTTCTTCACGTGGTGCATCAATGTGCGACAGTTCTTGGCATTCACCCCTGGCATTCTTAACAAGAAGTCCTGGGGACCGGGATTGTACTTCTCCGACTCGGGGAGCGTGTCCGAATCGGCGGTGACAGCCATGGCCGTGGCCGCGTCGGGCTGTGGCTTGTTCTGCTTCAGCTCCTCGAACAGCTCGGCAGTGGCGTGCGGCGAGGGGCACCACAGAATCCGGAGTCTGGGGAAGTGCAGCGTGAGGAGGGTGAGCTTGGAACTGACGTCGTTGCTGGAGATCTCCTGATGGAGGGCGCCCCGGGAAGTGAGGGAGAAGGGCTTCCCGGGGTCAAACTCGATCAGCAGCACCGGGCGCTTGTAGTAACGGGACATAGAGATGCACTGGCCGTACAGGCGGCCGTTGTTTAATGAGCCAATCAGGTCGCTGATGCTCTTGCGCTCCACGCACATTTCCGGAGTCAGAATGTAGTCTCCGACTTCCAGGGTCACTGGTTCGATGTCAATGCCCCGACGGTGGATCAGGGATGGGAGTTCACTGCGAAACTCACGCACATCCACCACTATGGTTTGCTGTGGCCTGTTCTGTTCCTGGCCACCTGGGAACACAAGGTAGGCATTTTAGGTGATGCCACTGAAGAAGAACTCTCCAAGATGGAACAGAACAGTTAAAGTTTAAATTATGTGTTTCTGGGGCACCTGGGTGGCTCAGTCGGTTAAGCATCGGACTCTTGATTTCAGCTCAGGTCATGATCCTGGGGGTCATGAGATCGAGCCCCACGTTGGGCTCCATTCTCAGCGGGAATCCTTCTTCTCTCCCTCCCTCTCCCTCTGCCCCTTCCCCTGCTCACGCTCTCTCTCAAATAAACAAATAAATTTTTGAAAAAAAATAAAATAAAATAAAATCTGTGTTTCTGTTGTCAACCTCTAATGCACGGTAACATGATAACCCATGTTGTTATTCCTCATTTTTTCTGTGCTTTCAGAAAGGTTTGTTTACAGAGTAAATAAAGACGATTTCTCTTAAACTAAATGGAGTTGCGAGGAAAATCATGATGATTCATGAACATCAGCGTTTGCTGTCGCCTTCCCTCTGCAGCTCCCCCGACATCCGGTCCCTGATGGTCTCCACTGTCCACATTCTACTGACCATTGTATTCCTAACTCCTATGACGGAGTCAGGCACGTACTAGATGCTTAAAAACGCTTGCTGAGTAAACTGCCTTAGGAGCTGTGGTGAAAAATTCTGGAGTCGTTAGTTTTTGTACCAGTGAGTCTGGACGTGGGAAAATGGAAGAAGCCAGTGGACTAGAACTTCCCACATTGGAATGTGCCTTGAACTGCCTGGGAGCGAGTTAGAGGCAGTTCTGTATTCAGTAGGTCTGGGGTGGGGCCTAAGACTCTGCACTTCTAATGACATCCCAGGTAATGCTAAGGCTGCTGGCTTAAGGATAGCACTAGCGAGGACCAGGGACTGCTGTCGGCAGAGTAACAGTCCCGTCAAGATGCCCATGTCCTAATCCCTGAAATGTGTAAATACGGTACTTTACATGGCAAAAGGGACACTGCAAATGTAATTAAATTTAGGATCTCAAGATTAGGAAATTGTTCTGGATTATCCAGGTGGGCCCAAGGGTCCTTACAAGTGAAAGAGGGGAGCAGGAAGGTCAAAGTCAGAGCCTCTGGCTCTGAAGGTGGAGGATGGGGCCGGGAGCCAAGGAGCGCAGGTGCCTCAAGAAACTGGGAAAGGCAGGAATGCAGTCTTCCCTAGAGCCTCCAGGAGGAGCACAGCCCGGCTCACACCTTGGCTTTAGCCCAGTGAAACCCATTTGGACTTTGGAATTTTACCACAGTAATTGTAAGATAAGAAATGTACGTGAAATGTACGTTGTTTCCAGCCGCTGAGTGTGTGGCAAGTTGTTACAGCAGCTGTAGGACGTGACTACAAGGGCCTGCAGGACCGAACTCAGAAGGACAGACTTCCGTAAGCAGCATTCTGCGCGGCACCTACATGCTCAAATCTAGCTTCCTTCTTTCAGCCTGATGTTCTGTATTCTGCATGAAATATCACTACCCTATCTGAGTTAGTAAGAATCTTCTTCAAAAAAGACCTAGATGCTCTGAGGCCATGTTTCCCCAAGTACAGTCCAGGGACCACCCCATCAGAAGGCTCTGAGACGCTGACCCCGTTTCAGATCCACGGAATCAGAATTTCCGTGGAGTGAGTGATCCTGTGGATCCACAGCTCTAACAGGCCTCTGAGGTTATTCCCAAGTGTACTGGATTTGGGAGGCCGATGGCTCTAACTGGCCCGAAGCGGGGGCTAAGTCATCTCAATTGTATTGCGTTCCTCAGGCCGCTTGGCTGACAGCAGCTGCTGCCATGGGGAAACGGGGATTCGGGGAGCGGGGAGGGGGTTATTTCTGGGTCATGCTGCACTTGGAATTCAGCACATCTTGCTGGCATGCCACAGTTCAGACACTGCACGGCAATGAGGGCGCCACGCACCTGGGATCTGGAGAAGTGCCAAGAAGCAACACACGGAGGCAAGAAGAGAAGTGGGGATGTGCTCCAGACAACTCCTGTCTATCTGAGGTAAACCGGATTCTTCGGGTAAAAATAAGAACCTAACTGCCACTTATAAAAGTTTCTTTGCAAAAGTACATTCTGAATTTCAGTGAGCCAACCACCTTCACAAGCAATGCTGGAACGTGACTGATTTCGAGGTTGGGGTGTCTAGAACACAGCCCCTTATTTTACAGATGAGGAGCCACAGGTCTGGGAGGGACATGTGGTTAGTGAATGGCAGCGCTGGCCCTGGGTATGGGAGCAGGCACCCATTTTTACGAATTTGTTATGAAAAACCACGCCTCTGCAGAGAAGCTCTAGAACCCCACAGCCTCTGTCGCAGGCACCGGGAGCGCGCAGCACAGGGCGGGACTCACCTGCTTTACGAGTGTTGGTGGGAGCACCTGCAGCCGCCGAGCCTCTTACCAGGTCCAGATTTGCTTCATCCCTACCTTCCCTTCCTTCAGGGACCACCATGCTAGCCTTCTCCCTGGGGCAGAAAATAGTTTAAACATATTTTGCACTAATTTCAAAATTCCAGATTTTAATCTTTCATAGATTAGAACACAGAAAATGTCCACAAGAGTGTCAAGATGAGAAATATGTTAGATAAATAAGTACAATAAATATACACAGATGAGCGATGGGTAAAGGAAGGAGAAAGAATTTCTTGGTTGGGTGCTACTTCCGATCTTCTAGAGGCAAAAAGAGCTGTTGTTTATTTTCCACTCTCTATGTCCTTTAAGCACTTCAGGACATGAAATTAGCAGGTAAAAAATGCCACCAAGAGATTGAGACTTTTTATAAAAACATGGTAACATGTTATTGAGCATTAAAAAGAATTTAAATATTTTGTATTTCAATACGTTCAGAGTAAATCATAAATAGGAATGGTTAAAAATCAATGATTAAGAAAATCAAAGCACAGATGATGGAATTTCGATTTAAAAACCTCCAGGTGGGAGGCCCCTTTAAACACTTTTAATTTTAAAGGGAAAATCGACAGTCATACAAATCTCCCAACAGAGATTTAAACAAAAAAATCAATATCTCTGGTTAGGCAATAGAGCAGCATGAATTCCCTTGCTCATGCATTTGTTTTAAAAACCTTTCTTAAGTGCTCCTACCTGCTGTGTTAGGTGCTCTGATATACACGTGGTTACGCAGTAATCCCTGTCTTCTAGGTAGCTCGGTATCTCGTATCTGGTAGACTGACAGGACAGTACAACCACAACTAAGTTTCGTAATCAGGGACTATAATCACGACAATATCCTTGATAACCAAAGAGAGAGGAGGCCAGGCTTGCCATAGTCTTATTTTTCAAAACCAGGGAAGTATGTTATCATCGATCTATGAACAGCAAGTGCTATGTCTAGTAGGGGCAGAAGGGATGTGTGAGCCTGGCTCTCTGTCCTCGTAGGGCGGGAAACTGAGTTGGGGAAACATGAGCAGGCACGAAACAATGGTGGGAGTGACCAACGGCAGGAACAGAGCCCAGGGTATGGTGAAGGGGGATGGATCCTCAGTACTCACTAATCATTTCAGTAAGGCCTAAAACAGCAAAGACTTTCCAATTAAAGGAAATAAAACAGGATGGACCGATTTTCCAACCACTCTGGATAAATGATGCTTTAGAACAGGGTACCACTCCAAGACACCACTGAAGAACAGAAATTACAACTTTAAATTCCATACTCTTTGGAACGATATACAAATGCAAAGTTATCATTACTACGGCATTTTGTAAATAGTTCATGCGAGGGAGTGGGCATAATTCCAGGAACATTTTTCCCCACGATTCTGAATACAGCATCAAGTATGGCCTGCTGGAAGTCTTTGCAATGGCCATGGCCCCGACAGCCACTCATTACTGCTCCGTGGTCCCTATTAGACTTGAATTGAGGACAAAGGGCGAACTATTCAGAAAAATTATTGCTCTTCAATTTCTTTTTCTTTAACATTTGGGATTAATATTGGGGATCTTTTTTCTTTTTATTTCCACTTACTTCACTGGCTAAGCTACATGTCACACATGGGGGCATCCCAATTTTCTGATTAATCTGTTGTCTGTGAGTGGCTGTTTAGACTAGTGGGTTAGAGAATGAATCTCTATTTTGTGGATCTGAAACCACTGACTGGCCTTTTAGGCAAGTAGTTTAATGGCTCTGTGCCTCAATTTCATCTGTAAAATGGGCATAATAATAAAACCCACCTAAAAGGAGCATGTTAGGAGGATTATCCACTGTGGAAGGTACTCAGAACAGCGCCTGGCACATAATAGGCATTATAAAATATTAGCTGTTATTATAACTGTACTTTTCTTATAATGTGGTAACCTCATCCCCTAATTATCTGTAATAATGCTAAAAAAACAAAGATTTGCTTTCAGATGATTCCATAATGGTTTCAATTAATATTGCTATATAAAAACAGCTAGTTTACAGTGAAATGTTTTAACTTAACTGCAAATTGAATCTGAGAAATGATAAACTCCTGCAATGACGCCTGGATTGTGAAGAACATAATACGTCTCCCTAACTGGTAACTCAAATTAATGTAATAGAAATTTGCCATCATAATAAATATTCAGTTCTTTGCTTTCAACATTTAGCATAATTACTCAAGTTGCTCCCTGTGACAGATATAAAATGATAATTACAAATGCAGATTCTTACTTCCACTTAATCTAAAGTACAGAGGTTTCTTATTTTTACTTTAACATCTTTAATGATATCTGAATAGCTTGTACACCATGATAATATCGGGGGGAGGCCCTGAACTAGAAGTCTTCGTCCAAAGGGCATGTATTCTGGCCCTCATGCTAACTCATTTTGGGATCACATTTTTCCTTTTATATTTCCTTTTTTTAAATTTTTTAAGGAATCTCTACACCCAACGTGGGGATCGAACTCACAACCCCGAGATCAAGAGTCATGTGCTTCACCGACGGAGGCAGACAGGTGCCCTGGCGATCACATTTTCTAACTAAAATTCCAAAGAACCTTACCCCTGCCTTTGAAAAGCAGTGACCTCTCTAAAACTATGTATCCTCAGAATGTTACTGCCAATTTTCCTACCCAGGGAGCATTTTATTATCAATACTTAGGAGTGTCATTTTTTTTTTTCTCTCTTGACATCTGTAATCGACTGATCTAGCCCAGACAAGCTATCCTTCCACTGCCGGGTTGCCAGATTCATTCCTTTCGGGTTATTTTAAATAGTAGCACTGCTTTTATTCTTACAACATCACCCACGGAGGTCCTGGCAAAAGCACATTGTCTTATTCTCACAGTAAATTTCTAAGTACGGGCTCGGTGCAAATGCTCTTTCAGCAACGCACCTCACATATATTTTCCTTTTCAAAACAAACACTTCTCAAATTCCCCAAGTTTTCTGGGAAAGTAAATATCTTAAGATTCTAAATGGTGTAACTATCCCATGGCTGTGTCATATGGGAAGATCTACCTTGTAAGTAGATGGTCACCTCTGAGAGCTAGGAAATTAAGCCAGGCCATGGATAAAATTACATTAAAATCTGATATGGAAATTATCAGGTAGACTGAAATGTAGGGGACAGCCCATATTCCAGATTCTGCTGGGTGGTTTCCAGTATGGGCCAGGCTTCTCCACACCTTGTCACCGAGCCCCCTGATGTGGAGACTCACTTGTATACAACAGGAATGGCATGGAGTCTGCAGTATCTTGCCACATCTACCAGCCACAATCTACTAGAAGTATTCTTTTCTAGATGAGGGTCCCTGATGCATTGAAGATGAGGCAGCCTAGAGCATGAAAACTCACCTACTCAGGTGCCTTCTTGCCCACATTCTATCAGGCTACAACCCTGCAGGAAAGGCCCACTCCACCTCCAGGGAGATGAGCTCTGAACCCTTATTCTGGGACACGAGCTCTGAACCCTCGGGACAGTCTCCCTTAGGAGAGGGTTTTGTTTGCCTGAGGCCTGGGGCCACATGTCACGTGATCAGATGATTTATGTGCACACCTTGATTTACGGTGAATACCCGTTCTTGCTCTGGGGGGCTGGAGTCTCATGTGGGTGCTCTGTGCCTACATGACTGACCCCCAAGGACCCCAGACTCGGGTAAGCTTCCCTATGGACAACACTCGGCCCCTGATGTCACACGCTGCGGCTGGGAGGATGAAGCACATTGGTGTGACTCCACACGGAGACGACACCTGGGAGCTCATGCCTGGGTTTTCCTTGACTTGGCCCCATGGCTTCTTACCCTTCACTGATTTTCATCTGTATCCTTTTGCTGTCAGAAACCCAAACTGTGAGTATACCAGTTTTTCTGGCTCCCATGGGCCCTTCTAGGGAATCACTGAGCCTCTGGTTGGTCTGGGGGACCCTCAGCATGAACACCAGTAACCTAATCTGCGTGATCTTAGCTCTATGCGCTCATCTGTAACTCAGGGACGGCTAACCCATGAAGACTCAGGCAGAGGATGTGTTGTAGAGTGAAGGGCTGGTTAGGAGGAACCGACCCACATCCTGTAGCACCAATTCTCTCTCTTTTTTTTTTTAAGATTTTATTTATTTATTTGACAGAGAGAGAGCACAAGCAGGGAGAGCAGCAGGCAGAGGGAGAGGGAGAAGCAGACTCCCCGCTGAGCAGGGAGCCCGTTGCGGGACTCGATCCCAGGACCCTGGGGTCACAACCCCAGCCGAAGGCAGACGCTTCACTGACTGAGCCACGCAGGCGCCCCTACCACCAATTCTTGATTCCATCTCCTGCGTCTCTCCTCAATCTGTTCCCTTCTCCCCGTCAACCTAATCTTGGCTACCACCTTTTCTTCTGACTCGTTTCCCTGCCCCACCCATTCCTCCGTTGGAGGCCAGCAAGAGCCTCTAAAAATAGACTTCCTACTGAGAACGCTTCAGTGCTGTCTTATCGCCTCTACAGGCACGTTCTGAATCCTTAGCAGGGCTTCTGGTACCCTGGAGCCTTCACACACAGAAGCCCCCTTCCGCTCTGTGGACGTGGCACCTCGCGCACGCTCCCCACGCATCGCTTACCGCTCACCTCTTCCATGAAGGCAGCCGGGTCCCCGGCCCGGGCCGCACTAGCGGACCCCGTTCTTCCACCTTTGCAGCCAGGCTCTGTACACGTCTAGTTAGTATAATATTCATCATCACCTAATGTTCGTCTTTTCCACTAGAGGATGAGCTCGAGGAGCGGAGGGACCTCCGCCACGAGCGTGACTACAGCATTTCAGCGTTAGCACAGGGCTTGGCGCCTCAGGGGTGCCCAGTAAACATCTGTTGACTGTTCTGAGTCTTGGCGGAGTGAGGGTCTAGAAGACACAGGGAAGCACTGAAAGCTTTGGACAAGAAGAGGCCAGCTGTTGAACACCTGGTTGCTTATCACACTTTCTGAAATATTTTATTTATTTATTTTAAGCTGTTTGGTTAAGCGTCTGTCTTCGGCTGGGGTCGTGATCCCGGGCTCTGGAATTGAGCCCCGCGTTGGGCTCCCTGCTCAGCGGGGAGTCTGCTTCTCCCTCTCCCCCCACCCCACTCATGCTCTCTAATAAATAAATAAAACCTTAAAAATAAAAACCCAAGAAAACCCCACATATACGCACATATACTATATAAACCATCCCACAGAGCATGTTGAGAGAAAACATTTTCATAGGCTGAAAGGAGTGACCAGGAGCTGGAAGAACCCACGGCGAAGGCGTGTGGTACTCACAGAGGATATTGGGGGGCGGGGGGTCCTGCTCATGTAATGTGCGGGGCCCCTCCACAGGGACTCAGTGGCCCTGATTCAGGAGGCCCCTGGCACGCGCGCCCTGCATGAACCGGGCACGGGGATGTTTTAGGTGTACACCGAGAGCCCATGTCAGTGTTGGAGGAAATTTTGAAATTCTGTGTAGAGCCCTGGCCTGCTAACAGCCACTAAAAATGACTTCTGCCCTCTAGCTGCCACTGACGCACTACCAATGTCCAAGGCTTGGAAGATTGGTCAGTCCAAGCCATGGCCTCCTCTCGTCTAGCCTTTTCTCTGGCTCGCTCAAGGATGCCCTATCTAGCCCCTGCCCTGGCTTTGGAGGCCCCTTAGAGATCATGTGACCCATCTTCCTCACCAAGCTGCCATCTCCTTGACAACACCCCTGGTGCAAGGTTATCAGATTTCTCAAGCACCTGTAGGGGGTAAAAGGTGCCCATCCAGTCTGTGCACATGTCACTTAGAACATTTTCCTGATGTTACGCTGGAAAGCATTTTCTATTTGGATTTGGAACATTACCAGACACTCATCCTAGAAACAGTACACGTAGGTTCAGATAAAGATGACACCTTCAAAAAAAAATTTTCCCAGAGTGATTCTACTGCTGGTGATCTGAACCCACTGGCTTGTACAAGCATTTCCCAGCAAATGGTAAGGCGGTCACCCACCCACAGACAATGGAAATTTTACCAGGAGAAAAGAAATCATAATTCTAAGGGAAGGGAGAAAGCTTGTGTGTGGGTGGGGGAGGGGGAGATTTAAAGAACGTATTTCTTATAAAAGCAGTGGTTGAGCTGTATTTTTTGGTTTTATATGACAAGTCTCTACAAGCAGAAAAGCAGCTCTCGCCACGTTTCCAATACCCTGTTAAACCACGGAAAGGCAACTAGAGATGGTGGAAAAGACAGGGAGGGGACAAGAAATGTGCACATACCCCAGGGATGAATCAGACCACAGGTTTATCTTGAGGCGATGCTCCCAACTTCTTCCCCCCATCTTTCCTGAGGGCAATCAGATATGCCCCCACCCAGAGAAGCTTCTAGATCTTGAAGGGCCTCTGTTTATTACCTTATGAGTTTCTCAAAAGCTTCCTTTTCTTTCCGCAAAGCAGTGAGATAGCGCTGTTCCTCGGTTGAACCTCCATATATAAGAAAGTAGACCCTGCCAGTTAAAACAGAACTCTTTTATGCTGTAAAAACATAATTTTTAATCCCTGAAAGAGCATAGCATTCGAAATCAGCAATCTAAACTGCTCAAATAATAAATATTTGACCAAGAATAAAAGGCTCCATTAATCACGTGCCTAAAATTAAGCTGCCTAAACCCCACCTGGTAAAAGTCTCAATACCACATTTTTCCCCTTCACTGAAAGGAGGAACAGAGTTTAGGTAAACACTGAAATATCACCAGAGGGATAGAATAATTCTTGCCTCATAACTATAAACAAATCAGAAAACACAAAATCTCAGCGGCTTCTTTTTTTTTCAATTTTTTCTTTACATCTCTGCCAAACGATCATTTGCAAAGCTGGGTGGTAGTTATAAAATGCAGCTTGTGAAAGTTCACGTTAGTGAGAAATAAACAAATGAAATCTATATGACCTTTATCTTCTTTCTCGGCTGTCGTTTATCTGTGTCTTCACAGAACCAAGTCATCGCACGTGTTATATAAACACAGACACAGAAGACACACGGATGATATTGGGCTCGAGAAAATAATTTGATATATTATTTTCTCTTAAGAAGGACTGCTTTTCTGAGGCGCCTGGGTGGCACAGTGGATAAGCGTCTGCCTTCGGCTCAGGGCGTGATCCCGGCGTTATGGGATCGAGCCCCACATCAGGCTCCTCTGATATGAGCCTGCTTCTTCCTCTCCCACTCCCCCTGCTTGCGTTCCCTCTCTCGCTGGCTGTCTCTCTCTGTCAAATAAATAAATAAAATCTTTAAAAAAAAAAAAAGAAGAAGGACTGCTTTTCTATCTTATGTGTTGCTCAGAGGCTGAATTAAGCACCTCCTCTCTCCCTCTTTCTCACCATCTATCACAGGTTTTTCCTTTTTTAGCTTTCGACTTTTTTTCTGGACTTCATGCTCCTAGGTTATATCTCTTAGAAGTGTGGACTGAGGAAAAAACCATGAGTCCAGAGACCCCAGCTCTCCCCCACAAGTGCTACGTGGCCAAGGGCAAGTCATTCGTTATTACTGGGCCTCAGTTTCCCACTGACGGAGGGAGAAGTTGAACTCCAAGGTCCCTTCCGACTCTGACATTTTGATTCCAAATAACACACTATTCCATTCTCAGGCAACAAAGAACTGGACATACAAGCTATCTACAAAGTTGATCAGTAGCAACGTCTGAAAAATTTACCAGCCTATAATTCTTTGACCAGCTTTGTCTAAACTCTTCATCCTGTGTTATTTCTGACCCACCTGCTCCGCTCATCTCTGCTCTGGAAGGCTGCTTTAGTTAAACTGCTAGGAAGGTTTCTTTTGGCTCTGTTTTTGGTTCAGACTGAGTTCAGGATATTAATTTTGCTGTTTGTTTCCCTCAGATAATTGGAGACCCGGAACACTATATTCTTTGAGAGGCATCATTTTCTCATCTGATATTTCTGTAGATTTTTTATCTGCAATTTCTTGAAACTCAAGAAAACTTGGTTCAATAATTCCCCAAATACTTTCGTTTTATGTGGATGTAATTTAGAGTCACTCCTTCAAATTTATAAGAACTACATTTTAGAAGATCAAAGCCATTTAGCTGAGTCATAGTTACAGTAATTTTTGGTACAAGTCAGGATATTATACATTTCCTAGACTTGTCGAGATACAGCACCTCATAAGCTACAACCAATGCAGAAAGGATACAGTACAGGACAACAGAGCAGCAAGTAACCAGAACACGGATAGTTCCCTAGATTTGTTGTTCTCTACGACATCTGACATCCTTCCTATGCAAATGTCCCAGGTTGACCAGGAAGCAGAAGAAGGATTCATAAACTTAACCTACATTGTAACAACAGAACGTTAAAGAAAATCCATGTGCAACTGGTATAGCGTCTCTGTTAAAGCCTAAAGAACGGTGAAATTGAAGCCTTTAAAAAAAGCAGTTCAATGGAGTATTACTCAGCCATAAAAAAGAATGAAATCTTGCCATTTGCCACAACATGGATGGACTGAGAGGGTGGTAAGCTAAGTGAGATAAGCCAGATGGAGATGGACAAATAAATACCCTATGATTTCACTTATATGTGGAATCTAAAAAAACAAACAAACCAACAAACAACAACAAGAGAGAAACAGACTCAAATAGAGAACACAATGATGGCTGCCAAAGGGGGTGGAGGTGGGGAGAATGGGCAAAATGGGTGAAGGGGACTAAGAGGTACAAACTTTTAAAATAAATAAGCCATGGGGATGAAAAGAACATAGGGAATATAAGCAATAATATTGTAATATACTTATCATGGTAAGCACTTTGTAACGTACAGAATGGTTGAATCACAATGTTGTACACCTGAAACTAATTTAATTTGTGTCAAATATACTTCAGCTAATTTATATATATATATACACACACATATATATATTATATATATGTTATATAATATATATATATATAATATATACTCATACACACACACACACACAAAAACATATACAAAAAAAGAAAGAAGAAAAAGCTTATATTCTTCATAACTTGCCTCAGAGGCTTCCCGGGCCTGCTTGCCCTGTAAATCTCAAGCTGGCGAACAAACGTCAGTTCTGCGTCGTACAGAACCACGTATCTTGGCTCCACTTCATGGAGCACCCTTGTCAGAGCATAGGGGTCACTACAGCCCAGGAGCGGATGGAGGATGGTGAGTGGGTCTTTCAGGATTCCATATGCGGCATCAGAGGACAAGTTTAAGTCAAATTCCTCGTGCTTAATTTCTTCCAAGGAGCTTTCTGGGCTACTGTCTGTGTCTCTAGGATAGCCTTCCTTGACATCCCCTTCCTCTTCCGGTTCTTCCGACTTCCCCATCATCTGAGTTAAGGTTAACCTTCGCTTTTTCTTTTTGAGAGTCCTTTCTTTGGTGGCAGCCCTTTGTTTGTTTTGGGGGTCTTTAGGCCTTTTGTTAGATTTCACCATTCTCTTTGGACCGTCCTCATGTCTAAATTTCATCCATACTTGTTCAGCTTTGGTATCCTTCTCAAAGGTTTTCCTGTAGAGCCTCAGCAAAAAGGCCTCTGCTCCGATAGTGATGTACTCTCTCAGCTGGGAACATGTTCGGTCATCACTTGCACAAATAAGTACTTGACCTAAAATTACGAAACAGTGTTATGTTACTATGACCTCACGTGTCCGCCTGCTCCCTCCCTGCCTGCTCCCTCACCTCTTCCCCCCCACAAAGAAGACACATCTTACCCCTTGGTACTAAGGAAACAACATTCACAATTTGTTTAAAAAGGCTCTCAGATGCTTATCATATGCTTTCCCTCTCTGACAGGATTAGTTAAATCTTTTGAGTAAAGTTGAAGCCAGAAACATTTAGTCTTATGAAAGCGTAGCCATGGTACAATGGAGGCTTTACAGAAGCTCTTTTTAATTAATAATTTTCCAGAGGATTTTATATACCAAAATAAATTCCAAATGGATTACAGAGTCAAACGTTAAATATTAAATCATAAAAAAAAGGGTGATTCTTCTCCATCTCTCTGGATGGAGATGATTTTCTAGGCTTAAAAGCAATGGAAGAAATCTCAGAGAAGACTAATACCTATAATCTAAAAAACTATGCATTAAGTAAGCTAACGACAAAAAACTTTACAAAACAACTATCATAAATGATGATATCTTTCATATATAAAAAAGCCAATACAAACTGTGGACACAGTCTAAATTGGCAAAGGAAAAAAAAAGACAATTCACAAAAGAGGAAAAACATTTTTAAGAAAACAGTGAGCACCAAATTTCAAATGAGTAACACTTTTCTCCAATCAAATTGATAAAACTATCACACATACATAGGTATACACGCACACGAATATCTACAGAATCTCCAGTCATTGTCTGCTAGGTGAAAAAAACATGAGCTCTGGGGCGCCTGGGCGGCTCAGTTAGTTGCGTCAGACTCTTGATTTTGGCTCAGGTCATGATCTCAGGGTCGTGGTGGGATCGAGCCTCATGTCGGGCTCCACACTAAGCATGGAGTCTGCTTGAGATTCTCTCTCTCTCTCTCCCTCTGCTCCTGCCCTCGCCCTACTCTATCTCTCTAGAAAATAAATTAAATAAATCTAAAAAACAAAAGAGATGAGCTTTTATGTTGCTAGAAGAAATAAGAATTCATAAAAATTTTGTACAAGTCAAACGTGGTAATATGTCTCAAGAATGTTATCATTTGACTTGCTAATTATATATCCAGAGATTGTATCTGCACTACGACCTTAACAATGTGAGACAGAAAATACATAAAAGAAATCCTGGAAGCAAATATGCCAGTGTGGCTCCTAGACATCATTTTTCCCCCCTTCTCTTTTTTCTTCATACTTTTCAGTTTTCCTAAGTGAGCACGCATGACTTTGGGTCTTGAATCACAGTACTGGAGGTTCTGGGATAACATCACCAGCACATTTACTAAGATAAGGATTATGTGCTTGCCTTTACTGATTTGTAGGAGTTCAAAGTCTCAGTAGATTTTTTGTTCTAAATTTAGTTTTACTTTATTACAGGTTTTATTTTTTTAAATGTAGTTCATATTTGGTCTGCCGTGCTAATCTACTAGCAAACCCATGTTTGCAGACAGCAGCCCTGAAATCTGGAATTTTTTTGGGGGGGGGGCAGGTCAATGTTGCTTCATAGAACAGTTAAGACTTTTTTTGGAGAGACACTTGCTGAGAATAAAGCAAGCCCATTAGCTTTCTCCTTGGGGAGTCCAGATCGAAAGCCTGGTGAACATGTACATGGAGATTAACTGCCTCTTTAAATAGAAGTCCTGAGAAGGCAAGCAGCAAAAAACCCCTGTTTTCATGAATATACAAGGATTCAACCTGGAGAAAATCACATCAAACGAACACAAAAGGAGGCTGCCACTAGGATTTCAGTGTTCTTTTGGCATTTATTCTTTTACATTTTATAAACAATATCATAGTAAGTTATTTCTAAGGAACTAACAAAGAAGACTCATTTGCTCCATTTTGAAAGCAAAAGTCACTATCTCTTTTCTCCTACCTGGACCACCAAGGGCTTCACTCTCCTTATTTTCTGCCTCGATTTCTTTCAGTACTTCGGTTAATGCTTCCCACTTTGGGTTGCTTTCTAGGACCAATTCCTTTTTTGTTTCTGTATAGAAAAAAGGATAACCTCAATCTATGTGATAACATTTATACATAAAGTATCTCACAGCCTTTCAAAACGACAGATGACACAAGCATCATTCCGAAAGCCCCTTCCTTTGAGCCTTTTTCCAGAGGCCAGATAGAATCTTCTTTCTTGAAAAAGGCTATTTATTAAGGTCTAAATGAAACACACTCCAGACCAATATTAATAGAAGATTCACAGTGCCCTGAGAGCAAGTTACATGCACGGTCATGAATTAGAGAATATTCTGTGTTGTTGTCAACTGTGACGCTAGATATAAGCTGCTATTTAAAATGAAAGAATCAGTACAGAATAATGGTATTTATTATTTCTAAAATCCCCATGACTTTCACAGTCCTGAAGATGGGATACAAGTGGAGAGCAATCAAACGTTTCTGTAAGTACTCAAACACATCACTAACATATTTAAGTTCTGAACTAGACCTTTGAATGAGGCAAAAGGTCAGCATCCGCCTATCCCATGCCTTAAAAAAACCAATGATATTTATTATACCTACTAGATGAGGGTTGGAATAAAATCCATACTTGCCTCATTCTAGTATATTTATTTTTTTTAAAGCTAAAAGGAATGTTAAACATTCTGTTAAGACTTTAAGTTGCCAAAAGTAGTTATTACTCTGAAGTTAAAAAAAAATCAATCTGTAGCTCTTATGTAGTGGTGAGAATACTCTTGACTGATACTTGGCACTTGTTATTTGGAATCCCCTGACAATGGATTCTAAGTCTTGCCATGCTGGATACTTGTAACATACGTTGCATATAACATATATTTAATATATGGGCACATGTTTTCCCCTTGGCTGAAGGATATTTACTATTAATACATTGACTTGATAAGAATTTCCACAGCACATATTTAAATAAAGGACACAGTTAAAGATCAAGCCTACGAAATACCTTGTTCTTCTTTAATCTCCATTTTTTCAGACATTTTGCCCTTTTTGTTCATTTTGGCATCTGGAAGATGGTAAACTCTTGCTCGAGCATTTACAAACATTGAGGTGCTGGAATCAAGAAACAGCCAACCTAATAGGAAAAGTTAAAAAAAACAAAAAAGCCTTCAATTTAGGATGAATTTTAAAGAGTCTCTGACGGTCACAGGCCCAAAAGGACAGTTGTCCACCATCTTATTCTCCTCTGAACCACACCTTCTCCCTTACTGTGGCCTCCATCGCTGTTTGGTTAGACCAGTGGTTTTCAAAGTGTGGCCTACTAACCTCTGGGGGTCACCAAGATGTTTTCAGGGGCTCTGGACCTCAAAACTATTCTCATAAGAACACTAACTCATTATTTGATTTTTTTCCCACTGTGTTGACATTTCCAATAATGGTGCAAAAGCATTCCTGGGTAACACTGCTGGTGCCCGAGTATAAACAAGGCAGTGGAACCAAAGTGTACTAGCAGTCAACGTATTCCTCATTGCTATGCGTTTGTAGTTGATTACTTAGGAATGCTCCTAATGAAGAGGTAAAAATTATTAATTGTATTAAATCTTGGCCTCAGGGGCCCATGGACTACACTTTGAAAATCAGCGGTCTAGCCAAATAGTGACAGAGGCCACGATAGCGGGGGCAGATGCGGTTGGTAGAAAAACAAGATGGTGGCCAGTTGTATATGTATGTTTCCCTACAAATCTCTTCAGTCTTCAGCACTCTGGCTGATGAAACCCTACACTCCCTTGCTATTTCTTTGGAGAAAATGAATTTGAAGTTCTTAACAACTAAACTTCCAGAACGCAACCTATTTCTAAGTTGGGGACTGCGTGTAATATACAGAGTCTTTTCTAGAAATAAAATCGCCTGGAATGGATATGAATATTTATTATTATACAGAACAGAAGTTAAGTAGGCGGAAACATTAGCTATCAATAAAACCTACATCCTTGTGCTATGAACATAAAACGTAATTTGAAATCTTAGTATACCACGTAGTTGAATATAGCACTCCCTGCATCTGAGTCCCCAAGAAAATCCAACACTTTATTCAAATCAGCTCCCATAATAATATTAGTATTTTTATCTCCCACCTGAATTCTGACCAAAAGCCTTCTCTGTTGCTCTCAGAGATTCCAGAAGATTAAGGAATGTGATACAATCGTACTGAGAGAGATACTGCAGCAAAGTTCGTAATATCTTCAAGTCCTGAACCAAGGACTTAGTCTTGGCTCCAAGTTGGTGCCACAAAGGATCCAGATAATGGCGGATTGTCTAAGATAAGAATAAAATTTAGTATTCCTAAACAGATGTTCAATACAGCTATTATTAATACAAATTATACTTTCAGTGAACATTATCCCCGTATATAAAAATGGTTAGGGTGGTAAATTTTATATTATGTATATTTTACCATACTCACAAAAAAACTCCCAGCATCATCCCCCAAGAAAGTGGATAGAAAATTTCAGTTCATAAGATTCTAATAACAATGTTTAAATTTTCAAATATAAAGCAGAGTGCCTTATCCCTAGAATCTTTGTGATCAGTGTCAATTCATATTTATCCATATTTACATTGTTAGGAGAAAAGGCCTGATAAACTTCAGATAACCAATCATTTGTTTTTATGAAGGGTCAAAGCATGTAGCTTAGACATACCATTTCTGCCAAGTTTGGCTGTGACCCTATCCTAGATAGATAAAAATGTGGGATCCAGTTAGACAGGGACCAGAGGGCATATACCAAGGAAACTACATGGTATCAAATTAAATAACAATGTACCTTAATTTGGTGGTGTAAAAGACTTACTTAGCTTTTTTTTTTTTTAATGTGATTCATGGATGAGAAAATACTTGTTAAGTTAACAATGGACTAAATTTGAATTTTTTTAAGACCCTAAAAAGTAGAGGTACCTGGGTGGCTCAGTCAGTTAAGCATCCAACTCTTGGTTTTGGCTCAGGTCATGATCTCAGGGTCATGAGATCAAACCC
Organism: Ursus americanus; assembly: GCF_024610735.1. Taxonomy (NCBI): domain Eukaryota; kingdom Metazoa; phylum Chordata; class Mammalia; order Carnivora; family Ursidae; genus Ursus; species Ursus americanus. Next base: position 29,470,388 of record NC_142128.1, read on the forward strand.
CACATTGAGCTTTGTGCTCAGTGCAGAGTCTGCTGGAGATTCTCTCCCTCTCCCTCCCCCACTGCTCCTTCCCCCGCTCTCTCTTGCTAATAAAAGTTGCCTAAAGCAAAGAATAGCTTTTTGTATATACTATATAGATATCTACATACCCACAGCCCACAGCTATATATGAGTGTGTACACACACACACACACACACACACATCCTTCACGAAGTGATTTTGTAACTAAAAAGGATAATACTTATAGCATGATATGGAAGCAGTATCACTATGTGGCATCTTATCCAATAAAATTAACACTCAGCAGGAGTAATATTTAGATGGCCGTATAATTTATTGTCCAAACTGCAACTCTTGTGAAAATGAATTATTAATAATTATTCCAGGAGAACAGGTACATACTATAACTGTCCTAGACAAACTGGAACCTATAGTTGCAGACCTGTTTGGTAAAATCATCTACAAAAGTTAAATTTTCTAACAAGATGCAAAGTTATGTCTGCATTTACATTTGGTTGCTTAAAGAATATCCAAAATAATACTTTGACTTTTACTATCCAGGGAATGATAAACAGAGAACTAATAAAAACATATTAGGCTATATTTTGTTATTTTCTAAGGACATGTACATTCTATTAAAAGAACATGAAGGTTCGCTTTTGATGGTTTTTCTTTTTGGCTTGACCATGAACCAAACTTTAAGAACAGAGGAACAAAACACATGAAATTAGTTTCATGTATCATTATTTCACAGTAAAATGTCTTTTTGGAAGAATCAGAGAAATGAGGTGTTAAATTTTTCCTTCTTAATAATCACTATGCATTATTTCCAGTGACAGAATGATTCAGAGTTTGAAAGACAGGAATTTGTTCCACCAAAATATGAAAAAAAAAATCTGTCTGGAATTTTTTAAAAGTCAGCATTTTCTGGATCTATAATTCAAACTTCAACATTTATGTACCTGTATTAATATTCACCTATGATAAAAAAAAAATCAGTTAGAGGGGCTCCTGGGTGCCTCAGTCAGTTAAGCATCTGACTCTTGATTTCAGCTCAGGGCATGATCTCAGGGTCATGAGACTGAGTCCCACATCGTGCTCCAGGCTCAACGTGGAGTCTGCTTGAGATTCTCTCTCTCCCCCTCTCTCTGTCCCTCCCCCTCCTCACGCATCTCCAAAAAAAAAAAAAAAAAAAAAAAAAAAACCTCAAAAAACACACCAAAAGAAAAAAAATCAGAATAAAAGTTCCTTGAACTAAAGTCTTAGTCTTACCATTTTCTCAATTCAAAATGTAATTTTAAGAGAGCAAGGTTCACATTCCTCAGTAATGAAAACTCATTCCAATTATTTTTATTCCAAACAAAAGATCACAAATCATGAAGCATTTTATGTAGAACTCTTCTACCTGTAGATATCCAAATGCTGTCATTTCAGACCAAAAATGTTATTTATCCTTCTCTTAATTATACTTAAAATACGAGATAATCACTGCATAATGGCAAAAAGTCAGAGTTGTGCTTATATGTTGGTCCATTATTTTACTACAAATTATTACTTTCCAGAAAACCAAAGAAGCTACCCTTAAATCAGCTCCAAATTAATTTTAAAATAACAGCAAATTCCTATTAGGGACACTGCAATTACTAAAATAACTTGGATTCTTTAAAATTATAACATCACAAACTGTGCTTAAAAGGAAAAGAAACGGAGTACCTTGTCAAAGGGTTTTCCAATAGCATTTTCTAAAGACAAATCTTCCACTTCGAGGGATGGGTTATGGCATTTGAGTTCCTTCAGACATGCATTTAAAATGTCCAGTATGGCAGTCTGGATAGCGAGCATGGCAGGCGTCATAGAAACGTGAATTTCTACAACCTCAGGTTTGTGCTGTTCTAAAAACGAGTTTACCGCTACATGGAACCTATAGAGACAAATAGTTTTCAAAGATTTTCTCGAGTTTCAAGAGCTGTGTATTTCTGGTCTTGGCTTAATACTCTCATTCTTTGTTTGTTTGTTCGTTTGGTAAATGCAATTAAGACACAAACAAAATAGAAAGCAAAATGACAATGCTTTCAGGAATACTTTGAACCTCCATGAATGGACGTTATTATTCAAATAAGGCAGGGGTCAGCAAAATTCTTGTCTGGGCTGAACCCAGCGCCTGGTTTCAGAATGAGTTTTATTGGAACGCAGCCACACGCACTGCTTGTGGACTGTCTGTGGCTGCTTTGCTGCTCTAACAGCAGAGTGGGGTCATCGTGACGGATAGCATGGCCTGCAAAGCCCAAAATATTCACCATCGGGCCCTTCACAGAAAAAGTATGCTGATCCCTTCAACAAGGTGTAATCAAGAAAGGAAAAAGACCATGGCACTTGCTCTTAAATGCCATATAGTAAAACCAAAATACGTATTAGCATAGGTGCAAGGTGTTGGAACACTGGAACCTATGGTTTTTCCTAGACATTAACATCAATTCTTCAAAAATCTTTGTGCTCTATTCCCTGGTGGGTAATTTTCAAAGTGAAGTGGGAGTCTTAGCCAATAAATCTACAGTTCACCTAGAGCTGTTGTATATGTGAGTCTCTAGTCCCTGGGGGTCTCACTAAACGGACAAGAAGGAATACAGTGGCTGCCCTTGGACGGATTTGATGGGCTACCAGAAAAATAACGATCAAATCTCCTTCTCCTTGTAAAAGAACTACAGATGTGGCAACCATCTATTTCCATATGATGCACTTGTTATGAACCTGGCAATAACGTACCAGGTGCAGTTACAGTACATGTGACAGCACACTTAAGTTATGGCAGATTCTCTCACAGAAATTTGTTGTGAAGTGCTATTTACCTTGGCCACAGATAGAGCTTCCCTACGAAAAGATTCCTCATCACTCTTTCCACGTGACAAAAACCAGTATCAAAGGCGACAGCGTTGTCTGTGAAAGCTTTAATAAAGCCACGCTTGTTTTTCTGGCGAAACAGACGCAAGATGAAGGCTTCTTGACAAGACTCGATTATCCTGTGAGCTCTGTACACCAAGATGCCTGAGAGGAAATTTTATAACTTAGATGGCAGAACAGTCATGGAACTTCACGCTTGTTTTCTTTCTTTCTTTTTTTTTTTAAAGATTTTATTTATTTATTTGACAGAGAGAGACAACCAGCGAGAGAGGGAACACAAGCAGGGGGAGTGGGAGAGGAAGAAGCAGGCTCCCAGCAGAGGAGCCTGATGTGGGGCTCGATCCCAGAACGCTGGGATCACGCCCTGAGCCAAAGGCAGACGCTTAACGACTGTGACACTCAGGCGCCCCCATGCTCATTTTCATTCGCTTATTCACCGCGTGTCTCCCGAGTCCCTACTCGGGCACAGGCAGGCGCTGATCTCGGTGAGGGATGCAGCAGCGAACACATGGACGTAAATGCTGGTGCTCGTGGGCCTTACGAGACACAATACAAACACGTGCAGTGTTTAGTAGGTTATACAGTAATAAGTGCTGGGGAGGACAAAAATGAATCAGAGGAGGAGAGGGAGTTTGTGTGAGGGGTGGTGGTTGGCAACTTTAGGTAGGGTGGCCTCGCTGAGGGCCTATCTGAGCCAGAGCTAGATGGAAATGAGGAGGTGAGTCTTGTCACCACGAGCACCAAGAGAGTTCCAGGCTAAGGGGACAGGAAGAGCAAAGGCCTTGGGGTGGGGTGTGTCTGGCACAGTGGAAGAATTTCTGAAAGGGAAGTGGCTCACTGACTCTCCTTTTATAGGTGAACCATATGTGAACTACACAAAATAGCGGTAATTCAGAAGTCTCGGCAACACCTGCGTCACCTATTAGAATAATTCAATTTTTGGAATCAGACTATATTCAACTGAAAAATAAATTAATAAAAACCTTTAATGAATGTATTTAGTATATCTGTGTTTTGGGGTGCCATGATTGACACCTCTGAGATCACAAAAACAAGGACAACTATTGTGTTTCCTTATTTATAAAACGAGAATACTGGGCCAGATGATCTTTCATATGTGAATATAATAAATCCACACGACATTATACGCATATATGCCATTTTGATGCAGTGTGATTAATGATAAATTAGGAACACATATGACCTGAGAGTGCACAGATGTCATTTATTAATAATTAATTATTTCATTTATTTCATTTCATTATTAATTTCAATTAATAATTGAAAACTCAATTATTCTATGATGATTCTCAGTCTCTTAGACCTACATCAAACCATTACCTTATATATAAATTTGTCATAAATGTGCTTACGTGTTTTTGTACCAATTCACCTCACCCCTAGGGTGTGGGAAATGACACTAACAGTGGTTTGTGACCCCTTCTTCTACTAGTTCAGTAAGCCCAAGTCAGATTCTACTGTCTTGGTGTTTAAATTTTGTATTGAGGTGGATGGAGCTACAATTTATTTTAGCTAAGCAAATTGTTTTTCAGATACAGTAGAAATTAATAGTGTTATTTTGAAATTTGTAGACAAAGGATTTCAATAACTACAATACATACATGTAACTAACTTACTATTGAGCAAGGATTCTGGACCTAGTTGTTGGGCTTTTCCAAGTCCTCACCTGGGCTACGCTTGCTGGCCTAGATCAAAATATCGCATAAGGTTAAAATAATCAAAGGAGACTTCGAAGGAAAGATGAACCTCAATTTAAGAAAATGTTGTGCTCCAAAAGACTGTCATTTTTTTACAAAACCAGGAGGAGGAGGAAGAAGAGAACTATTCTATCCCAGGTGCAGGGGTTAGGAACTTTACTGGACGGTTATTCATTTAATCCTCACGAGAATTCTATGAGGTAGGTATCATTATGAGACCAGGAGAGGGAAACAAGTTGATCAAGGTCATGTAACAAGCGACAGGAGACTAAAGGCTCCAAACCAGGGGGGTCTGAAGACAAAGCCTGGTTTTTCCTAAGTGACACCACCTGAGGCCTCCCCCCACCCCCACCCCCATTTCAAAAACCAGCAACATGAAAACATAAGCAGGAGTGCGTGGGTGGCTCAGTCGGTTAAGCCTCTGACGTCAGCTCAGGTCATGATCTTGGGGTTCTGGGACTGAGCCCTGTGTGGGGCTCCCTGCTCAGCGGGGAGTCTGCTTCTTCCTCTCCCTCTGCCCCTCCCCTCACTCATGGTCTCTCCCTCTCTCTCAAATAAATAAATAAAATCTTAAAAAAAAAATACAAGCAGGCTGTATTTCTGGGGGCAACTGTAGTCTCACAAAAGCCTACTTACATTTCATTTCTACGCTCCCATGACAGTTTATATCTCATACTCTACTGTCATTACTTCTTTCCATCTGTCTCCTTCACTAAACTGCTTGAGGACAAGGACATCACAACAACAAGCAGTAATCAGAGAATGCTCACTGTGTGCCGAGTACCATGTGAAGAATTTTACATACATGATCTCATTTCACCCGTACACTAATCCTAGGAGGAAGGCAGTGTTACAGGCTCCCACTTACAGATGACTAAACTGAGCCATACAAATTAAGTGACTGGCCCAAGATCACACCTTTGGCGCACAGTGGAGGTGGGTTCAGACTCAGGAGCAGCCTAACTCAAGAGCTCACCACAGGGTCTCATTGGACTTTCTACCATCAGCACCTACCACATTCCTGCCAAACAAGGGACCCTTAGTAAATTTAATGCTTGTTGAAGGAACATAAAATTGAATTATAGCACTGGGTGCACAAATCTAACATGTAACTTTTTTTTTTTTTAAGTTTGTCGTGGAAAGTGTGTCCTGAGTTCTATTTGGAGGTGTCAGGAGCCGTTTTAGCAATGAAAGCCTCCCGTCCTGTCTTTTGAAAGTACCATCCTGGCAGCTATGTACACACTTCTCTCACTGCTGAGGAGGTGTGGTTGGCAGGGACCCTTGCGTGGGGTGTGGTGGTGAATTTCACAGGTAGTGACAGGGGGCAAATTAGGGCAGGGGGCATTCCGAACCTTCTGGAGGGTTACATGCTTCAAGGACTGCTGTTTGGTCCGTGAGTGCCGTGGTGAAAGTGCCATGGGGAGCCCATGGGGGACCAGCCCTCCAGGGTGCAGAATCTGATGGGATTCACTTCTGGCATTCATCTACATTCCATTCAGCCAAGCGGCAGCAGCAGCTCAAGCTTCATTATTGGTTGGGACATGATCAGAAATGGATACGGAATTTTGTGCTTTTAATTAGGAGCTACCTATAAGCTATAAGCTGGACGTTCCTTTGATTCATTAGTGCTCTCTGCGCAACTGGGTTGAACGGTTATGAAAAGGCAGAGCAATACTGACCTCTAGTGGTGGTTCCAGTACATTTCACCCCCCCATTTTATCCACTTAAAAAATAAACATAAAACCAAGCTGAGAAGAAAGCAGCAATTAGTAAAAGACTTTATGATGTATCAGAATTTCTGGTGATGAAAAGCCAATACTTTTTTTTTGTTATTATTTACTGTTTAGTATGTCCCAGGCACTATACTGAGCAATTTATTTTCACTCAATCCTTACGATAACTCTGGGAAGTGCTATTTTCTCAATTTAAAGAAATGAGAAAAAGAAAACTTGAGGCTCATAAAAATTAAGTAACTTGCTTGTAAGCGGTGGCATCATCATGCAAAGCCAGGTGAGTCAGACCTCACCGCCTGGGCCCTGGCTGATGACAATTACGAACGGTACAAAACTATAGAAATGCTGTTCTTCAATCAGTTTACTATGAACCACATAAAGCATTTGTTCATACATTTATTCATTAAATATTTCTTGAGGGTCTTCTAGGTTCAGGGCCATAGTGGGAAGTATGCTTATGAATATCACAGTCTCTCTGCCCTCCAGAAGTTCACTGAAGGTCACAGCATATTCATGCATCATTTTATCCAACAAATACATGTATCAGTTACTTAGCCTGGGATGAACAAATTGTCCCTAGTACTTATGAAGCTTGTTATCTCATGAATGGGAAAGACAAATAAACAGGCAAAGATAATGTGGTGTTCTTTACTGCTATCTCATGAATGGGAAAGACAAATAAACAGGCAAAGATAATGTGGTGTTCTTTACTGACTGGGGAGAAGCAAAGGGTAATCTGAGGGCAGGGAGGTAGGGCCCTCAGGTTAGTTTTGGGGAAAATCAGAAAAGGTTTCCAAAAGGATGAATGATAATGAAAAATAATTCCTTTTCTATATTAATTCTAGCTAAAACTAAACCACACTCCTCAAAATAATTAAGCAACCATTTAGTTTAATTTCAAATCATGGGCCGGGGGAACTCTTTAAAGGGAAAACCAAATATTTTAGGAAACATACAAAGAATATTTGTAAACATTTCAAGTCTGATTAGGTTCTAAAAGCAAATGCCAGCCAATTACCAAGTATTTACCAGATATGAGCTTAGGAAACAAGGAAGAGTCATTCTTAGTTTACTTACTAACTTAGTTACTTATTCGGGCCACAAATACTTTTTAGGCATCTAAAATGCGTCTGGTATTGTGCCAACACCTGGAAGCACAATGCTGAGCGAAGACATCCGGCGCTGCTCACAAGGAGGTTCTAGTTTAGTTTAGCAGAGGGTTCAGACGCAAAAAAGTGCCAATTTATATACAAATAATAAGGTTTCAAATGCTTACCGGTAATTAAATCCGAAGGTATTCGATCAGTCAAGAAGTCGACCACAAGAATTCGACTCGTTGCAAATATCACACCTCCTTGTGTGTAGACCTCATAGCGACTGTTACTTGTGATTTCATTTGTTACCCGGCGGGGGAGGTGTTCGACGCCTTCAATCTTCAGCTGATTGATAAAGTACTCCTAAATCAAACCAAATTTGATTAGTAGGCTGTTTAACACACAGCAGTTTTTATTAGGTTGCAGATCTTTGTATTTAAAATGAGAGACAATACACTTACGCAATGTACAAGCTAAGTTACTACTTCACGTTGATCCACCAATTGTCTACCTTTAACTAGGCTTTTATTTTTGTTTTGTTTTTGGGTTTGCACTAAGGAATCATAGCACTTGAGTTGTTATTAGCATTTTAACAACAACAAAAAAGACGTTTTAAATCCTCGGTTAAAAGACTTCCGCTAGCTTCAAAATACTTCCCGCCAAAGCCAGGTTTGCAAGCAAGCGAACTACGTGAGGCGATCACAAGGAATCCTTTTCCCAGGCAGTGTTTTAGACTGTTAGCTCTGTCCTGATCCACCCCAGAGGGGATTTCATGTCAATGGCACCTTGGCCCTTTGGATCTTCAGTTGAACACTTCCTCTACTGGGGGCCCTGTGTTGTGCTAGGCTCTGTGTGAGGTACTGGGGATACCTAGACAAAGCAGACAGGATCTCTGCCCTCAAGGAGTCTGTGGTCATTCTTCTCCGCGGACATCTTCCTCCTGGCCACCCGCTCTAGCAAGGGGCGGCTCATCAGACTCCTCAGACCAGGCTGTGCTACCTCTCAGTACCGAGCCCCCCGTCTTAGCAGAGGTGTACCCCCTTCTGTCTTCAGAGTCCTCCATTCCTTAGCCGCAGGTACCCTTCCCCAATATCCTCAGCTTCCAGCTCCCTTCCTTTCTGACCCAATGGCCCAGCCCGGGGGAACCGCCCCCCCAGTCCCTCCCCTTCCCTACAGGCTCTCCCCAGCCTCAGCATCTGCTTTCACACTCCGCCATTACCCTCCGAGACTGCTCCAGCCCCATCACTGATCCCACTCCTCCGACCCCAACAAGTCCCGTGATATCCAGCTTGGGGACTCCCTCATCGTTCCCATCCCTATCCTTCTCTAGACATCCCTGTCCTCTTCAGGGACCTCCAACCCTTCTCTCCACCCCCATTCTTCTCAAATGACTTCCTACTCCTGAGCCCCTCCATCCCTCTCAGTGTCCGTGCACCCGTGGCAGAGACCTGTACCTGCCTTACGGGACCTCCATTCAAAGCCCTCCCATCAGCGTCAGGGACCTCCATCCTCCTCGGGACCCTTCCTACCCTCTGAGTCCTCGAGCTTGTGTCAGGGACCTGCAACTGACCCCCATTCAAAGCCCTCCCACCCCTGTAAGGAACCTGCCTTCCCCTTGGGACCACTCCTACTCTCTGCGTCCTTGCACCCGTCGGGACCTGCGTCCCCCTCCGGGACCTTCGCACCCTGTGTCCCCCTCTCCCCTGTGTCTGAAACAAACCTTCCTTTACTTCGGGCCCCCTCATCCTTCTTGGTGTCCCCGGAACCCGTGTCAGGGACCTGCATCCTCCTCGGGACTCCCTCCCCCCCGCCCCGTGCCCTCGCGTCCCTGTCAGGGACCTGCTCCTGCTCAGAAACCCCCGTTCAACGCCCTCCCCCTAGCGCCAGGGGCCGTCATCGCTCTCAGAAGCGCCAGGGCCTGCATCCGCTCAGGAGGCCCCCAACGCTCTCGGGGTCCCCTCTCCCCCGCGCGGCCGGCCGCACCTCCTCGGCGGGCTGAGTGTTGAGCACCAGCACCAGGCACGCCGGGTGGCAGTGCAGCCGGAGGAAGTGGTAGAGGAGCCGGTCCGCGCCGAGCCCGCGGGCGCACACTACCAGCCCGTCCGCGTCCAGTAGCTCCAGCACCAGCTGCCGCTCATACTCCAGCAGCGGCGCCATAGCTGTCGGCCGAGCTGGCAGTCCCAGCTCCATGGGCGCCCTTCCGGGGCCGCGGCCGAACTCGGCCGAAGAGAGCCGAGTCCCGGACTGGGGTGGGCCGAGCTCAGCCGAAGAGAGCCGAACGCGAGCCGAGAGTAGGCGGAGCTCAGCCGAGGAGAGCAGAGCCGGAGGCGAGCGTTGGCCGAGCTCCGCCGAGGAGAGCCGAGCGCCAGACGAGCGCCAGTCGAAGGAAGCCGAAGGGAGCCGAGCCCGACAGCCGAGCTCAGCCCAAGAGGAGTTGAAGCCGTGGGGTGGGGGGGCGGGGGGGGGGGTAAGCGCCGGCCGAACTTAGCCGAAGAGGAGCCGAGTGGGGCCGAAAATTCGTAGAGTCCGGAGGAGGTGCTAGCGCTCCTGACAGGTGTCATCTCCAGGCCTCAGGCTCCAGCCTGAGCAAGGCGAACCCACCTTGCTTTGTCCATTCGATCTGAGAGCGGATCGGCCCGGATCTACTACTAGCACCCAAGCTACCCAAAAGCAAGGAGAGGAGAACTAAACCCAAGGAGCTTAGTTCCCCGACCTTGGCAATGAAAACGCTAATTGTCAGTCTTCCAAGGGCGCCTACAATTAACAGCCCCTGTTTCCTACAGTGAGGTTTGATTCTTCCTTTTGTAATTGGCCTCTGTCTCCCTGTTAACATTTTTTGGAATAACCAGAATAGTTTAATATTTTCAGGCTCTCGTTTCTCTCGAAAGGTCTTGAATACAATAAGCTGTTTTTCAAAAGTCGCAGGCAGGTGTCCCCGCAGCCGCCGCGTCCTTTCTTCCGCTAGAGGGACACCTTCGGAAGTTCTTGTTCTACGCAAGGACCGCCTGACAATCCAACCCGAGGAATTGCTTTGTGTAGAAATCCCTTTCCCCTCCAAGTCTTCCTTGTTAGAAAATGAAAATCACTCGTTATTCCATGACCTAGAAATAGCCACTGTAACATCATGCAATGTATACCTTCAATCTTTTTTTTTTTCTTTACACGTACCCTCTCTCACCACCCAGTTCTTTTATTGCTTTGAGGCAATAAATCAGGCAGGTTTCCAAGTTTGTCACTAACATTTGACAAACCTCTAAACGTGGTATTTATAGTCCACAAAATCCTTTTCCACGGCCGATGAGGCTTCTGTCATGAGGACGTACCACACTTCTTAATCTAATCCCTTATTAGTGGACATTTAGTTTATTTCCACCTCTCTCCCCCTGTTATAAATATTTTTGCACTGAACATTTTAGTACATAAATTCAACCATACCCCTAAGATACACTCAGAATGGATCATTAGTGGGATAAAGAGAATAAACATAAGGCTTTTCATTACGTTCACAGTGCCACATTGCCCTCTAGAAGGCCTGTACCGATTTACATTTGCATCAGCAGTTTGCAAGAGGATCTGTTTCTCTATCTCGTTACTGCTTAACCAGGATTTTACTTACATTTTGTTGAGATTAAAACAGCACGTAATAATTCCTGAATGCTGGTTGAATGGAAAGGTTTGCCTGCAATATTCTACATGCCACATTTCCAATGAAACAAGTATTAATCTCTCCAGTTGTGAGAGTGGGAGAATGGAGCCTCAGGGAGGTTATGTAACTTGGGCAAGCCCACTGAGCGAGTCAGTACATGGCTTAGGTTTAGCTCGGGACATGGTAAGTAGGAACGCAACACATCTTTAGGGTGCGCGTGTTTAAGTGACAGTGAAGTTGAAACGTCATTCCCAAGCTGTGGTAGGCAGAATAATGGCTCCCCAAAGATGTCCATGTTGTAATCCCTGGGACCTGTGAATATGTTACCTTTGGTGGCAAACGGGGCTTTGCGGATGTGATTTCAAGATGGGGAGGTTATCTAGGTCAACCAGGTGGGCCCAGTGTAAATTACAAGGGTCCATATAAAGGAAGGAGGGAGACAGGAGGGTCAGAGTCAGAGAAAGAGCCGTGGCAATGGAAGCAGAGGTTGGAGTGACGTAGGAGGGACCAAGAGCCAAGGAATACAAACCTTAAAAGCCAGAAAAGGCAAGGAAATGAATTCTACCCTAAAAGCTTCAGAAGAAACATGCAGCCCTGCCAACCCACTTTGGACTTCTGACCTCCTGAACTGGAAGATATGAATTGGTGTCATTTTAAGCCACTAAATTCATGTTAACTGGTTACAGCAGCAATGGGAGACATAGGCAATTATTCATTGTTTTGACTCTACTGAGATCTTAGGATGTCCCCTGTAGACCAAAACCAAACAGAAGAAAACCTACATGGGAATATATAGGGAAGCAATAATTTTTGAGGGTGATTGGTTGACATATATGTAAAATGTAAATACCTGTATAGATACACATACACACAAAGATGGATTCACTCAATAAACATTTATAGGACACCTGCTATATGCCAGGCAGTGTACTAAATGCTGGGGGTTCATCAGTGGACCAAGCAGCCAACATCTTTGCCACCATAGAACTTATATTCTAGCGGGAGCTTGTGTACGGAGATGTTTATTTGTCAAATCAATTTGTGAGCTATCATTATTTCTCAGATATTCCACCTAAATGTCCAATAGTAGGAGACTAATTAAAGTGTCTTCATGCAGCTTTAATAACTGGGATATCATACAGTTATTAAAAGCCATTTGTGGCAAGCTACCCAATACATGTGATTATATACTGAAAAAAGAAGTTACAGGACATTAATATAGAACACAGTCCCCTTTGTCTAAAAACATTAGCAAACAAACAATATTTTCCCATGACTGCATAGGAGAGCTCTGGAATTAAATCTCTGAACAAAAGCAGTTGCTTCTGGGGAATTGAAATGGAGTGATTGGCATCAGAGTAAGACCTTTACATTTTATTTAATTCCCTTCTATTCTGTTGGTTTCTCTTACCATGAACTTACAGTGCTTTTATAATAAAACCAAAACAAATTCCCAGATGCTATACAAATACTTCATCAGCACTAAAAATTGTTATCTTATGAATTCTAGCTTTAATATGCATGTGGTGGGCAATGCTTAATGCCAAAATTTGGTATCTGGGAAAGAGGACTTAGAATTTCTCACAGATGCCGTCTGGACATTTTAGTTTTTTCCCCTGGGCGAAAGTTTTCAACTTAGGTGATGGGATTCTTCTTCTTCTTCCTGTTTTCCTGTGCCTATGTCACAATAATTCTGCGAAACTTTCCCTATTTTTTAGGCTGTTCTGATCTCCACAGCCACCTCACCTCCAGGTCATTTTGTAAGTTTCCGTTTTTTGCCCACGAGGACAGAGGGCAGGCGGTTGGCCTTTGGCCTTTGGCAGTGGGGTGGGAATGAGATTAAGCATCATTTTCCCCTCTGACTCGAGATAGAACCCAGCACACCTTGGTTAACCTTTAGCTTGACTGGCTCTGCGATTTCTCTTAGCAACCTCAGTCTTTCACATACCTATGTGGAATGCCTACTAAATCCAGAAGCTGGATAAAGAGTGAATGCTTCCTGGGCTTAACTCCTATCCTAAGGCCAGAATACCTTTGAGTTTCTTAAAGTTAGCTTGTGGTGGTTTAAAGGCTGGAAACTGATCTTAGGTACCTACTAGGTGTGTGACCTCATGCAAGTTACTTAACCTCTCTGTGCCTGAGTTGCCTCATCTTTAAAATGGGGCTGATGGGGCGCTTGGGTGGTGCAGTCAGTTGAACGACTGACTCATGGTTTTGGCTCAGTCATGATCTTGGGGTTGTGAGATGGAGCCCCACTCGGGCTCCATGCTCAGCATGAAGTCTGCTTGGGATTCTCTCTCTCTCTCCCCACATCCTCACTGGTGCGTGCTCTCTCTCTCTCTGTGTCTCTCTCTTGAAAATAAATAAATCTTTAAAAAACATAGAGCTGGACCATAAAAGGACCTACCTCATGTGATTAACTGTTAGATTAATTGAGGTGAAGAATATAGCAGGACATGAATATTCAACTAATTTTATTTTTTTAAAAAGATTTTTATTTTCTTATTTATTTGACAGAGAGAGTGAGCACAAGCAGGGGGAGCAGCAAGCAGAGGGAGAAGCAGGCTCTCCACTGAGCAGGAAGCCCCATGAAGGGCTCAATCCCAGGACCTGGGATCATGACCTGAGCTGAAAGCAGACACCTAACTGACTGAGCCACCCAGGCGCCCCAGTATTCAACCAGTTTTAATTCAGAAACTTCATGACAACTCTTTTAAAACAAGCCAACCCATCCTAGGACCCAAAGCACATGTACCCCTAAGGATTAAAACCAAACATTCCCTCTTAATGTCAACAAGCGTTTGATGCCTGGATCACCCCTGCCCTGTGATAAGGGGAAAGTAGTCCGTGGTTGCTAATCTTTGGGGTCCGGTATTAAAATGCTTTAATGATGATTATGAAAGGAAAAGAGAATTTCAGAAGTTTTGCATGGAGGGATAATGCATGCAGGTCAAGAACTTGAAGGAAGATGGGGGTGTCAGGAGGGAAGAGCGAGCAAGGAGTTTCTAGGAGGGGCCCGAAGTCCTGGGACCGGCTCTCAGGGAAGGTGTCCAGCCCACAGTTTGGAAGGGCAGAAATGAGAGAAGGGATCCCCAGAGGCCATGTGTCACAGTCTTGCTTGGCCAAGAACCCCCCCCCCCACAGCTCCTTTCCAAGTCTGTCCCCAGGGGTGGGGTTTGCAACTCATGGCCCAGCCAAGCTGACACGTGAAAGTAATCATAGCACGTGGAATTGCAACACGTCTGCCATATTAAAATTTCACAAGGAAGGCAATTAGGAAGAATTAGAGGAAATAATGTCTTAAAATAACAGAACGACTGAGAAGCATGGAGCTGGAATGGGCTTTTAATGATCACGTGGGTTAGGAAAACCACTCAGCTAGAGACAGGTGGGCAAGTGACCTACCCCTGGTAACCATACCCATGGTTATGGCATATCTATCATCAGTGTGCAATGTGCAGACACTACGGCTAGAAATTTCCATGCATCTGCGGGGCACATTGCTAACCACTGTCCTGGCTCTAGCTTGGTCTGTTCAGCTCTTCCCTTCCCCTATACGGGGATGGGGGCTCCTTCTACCACCATGATCCTCCTTGGAGATCGACGTGTCCTGGGGCATTGTGAGGTGGTGTCCACTAACATAATAAGGTAGGTACTATTATTTTCCTTATTTTGCAAGTGAGGAGAATAAGACGTAGAGAGGGTAAGTAGCTTGTCCAAGGCCCCCAACTAAGCTGAAGCAAGGACCACAGTTTATCTGACTTCTAAACCTGTGGATACCCCTCCCCCAACTGCCTCCTTAGATGCCTGCCACTGGCAGCCCATGAACGACGTCCTGAGTCGTTTAGACTTGAACTCGTGGTTCTTACGGTCCCCATCCTCTCCATGCTTATGCATCCCTTTAACGTAAACTCAGAATACTCTTGGATCAATCCCTCATGATGACAGTAGGAGTTTTGTGTCTGTTGGTTGCAACAATACTTTTAAAAAGCTACTAAGAATTCAGCAACAATTTCAAATAGATTTTTGGTTTATTAATCCTGACAGCATCTAGAAGCATTTGAAAGTGTTTAGTCTATGACCTTGAGAGGTCTGTTATGATTCTGTCTGCAGGCAAGGGATGGTACACCCAGGATGGAGGAAGCCGTTGCAATACTTGCAGTTTTGCTGGGGACTGAGGTCCGTGGGAGACCCACTGGTGCGGATCGCTTGCATTAATTCTCCGAAAATAGTCACCTGCGTACTCATACTGTATCATAAGTCCACTGAGAGAAGACTTGTATTTGGCTAACTAATTATTTCTCATAGAGGCAGAGGGAATTTAATCATTAAACTAATCTCTTCTCTTGGAAATAAGGACTTTTGATAACTGTGTAATTAAAATAAAAATATTTTTACTGTTTGACAAACCATCATTAACAGAAAAGGAAAAAAAGAGTAAGAATGAAATCTGAACATGAAAACCAATTACCTGGCCCTCTTTGCAAAGACATCTGAAAACGATAGTGGTTCTTATGGATTAGGCAATTAACCTTTTGTACGGATTTACAAGGAGCCCTGAGGAGGCTCTCCCACGGGGAAAAAAGTACTTAAGTCAGGCAAGCTTTGTGAACTGTGTTTTTCCTTATTTCTAGAGACATTCCTTTTCTCTTACTGCATCCTCCCTCTTGGAATGTATTCTGACAAGGGAGAGAGGACTAGCTACATAATTTGTGGGGCCCAGTGCAAATGAAAATTCAGGGCATCTTGTTTAAAAAGTGATGGGAATTTCAAGATGGCGACAGCAGAGCATTTAATCAACCCTGGGGCCCTTCTGAGCATGGGGTCCTAGTGACTACACAAGCCCTGATAATGGCCTTGACAAAGAGCTTTGGCCTTATGAATGACAATGTTCTAAGATCTGTTCATCTGTGGGGTGCCTGGGTGGCTCAGTCGGTCATTCAGGTCATTCATCTGCCTTTGGCTCAGGTCATGATCCCAGGGTCCTGGGATCGAGCCCCACATTAGGCTTCCTGCTCAGTGGGGAGTCTGCTCCTCCCTCTCCCTCTGCCCCTCTCCCGCTTATGTTCTCTCTCTCTCTCAAATAAATAAATAAAATCTTAAAAAAATAAATAAAGAGCTGTCTGTCTTTGTCAGTAGGCACTACTGACACTGTTGTAATCTATTTGCCTGATTTGAGGTTAGTGTTTCTTGTGGGGGAGGGAAAGTAGGGGTTGTGATGGGGGGGGGCATTTCCCTGCCATCTTGTCACAAGGGGACTTACACATGGACTTTTGGTGTTTTCTCCAAATATGGTTCTACCTAGTCTCATAGAAGCACAGACAGGGGAGGAAAGAGGAGGAAGGCAATAAATTTGGGTCTGATTATTGGACCACATTGCTTGCAGTGACCTATGACAATCTTGAAAAGAAATAAACCATGTCATTTTCCTGGAGGGACTTGTCAATGGGGTGTCTTTGGGATATACAGAATTAGATCTGCAAATTATAAGTAATAGCTGGTTATCGTCCCAAGCATATATGCAAGAATAGTATGATTACCAAAAAACCCTAATATTTTGTTGCAATCTGTCCCCCCAAACCCTGTGGTTTCTTGTTAATCAAAAGCAATTGATTTTGTTAAGTGAAAAAAGCAAAGTACAGAATGATGTGTAAGATATTTTTGTCAATATATATTTAAGCTAGAATATACATAAAGAAAATCTGGCAGGATATATAAGAAGCTAAGACTGTTGGTTTTCTATTGGAGGAAATTAGACAGATGGGAATGCGGAGAAGAGGGAGATGTTGTTCATTGTTTATCTTATATTTGTTATTTTGAACCCCTTGGTTAAAAAATGTATTAAAAATTAAATAAAATTAACATAAATAAAAATTGAATTCAATAAAAAATAAGACATCAAATATACATTGTGCTGCGTCTTGGGGATAAAATCATTAATTGATTAAATAAATTAAATTAAATTATAACCTATTAAAATATTATTTCATAGCCTGGTCTTTTCCTGACCTCTGAGATAGCTTAATTTGGAGTTTGCTTTTTATATTTTCCTAAGAAATGCCATGGGGTGAAGGTGCTTTCTCAGTTAAAAAAAAAAAAAGGTTCAGGAAATTCAAAGTTGGTTCATTTCAAAAGTGGAACTTATTACTGTTTAATGTAGATCTAATCATTGCCCAGTTTTACCCGCACAGGGAGACAGGATATACAGCATTGACATTTAGAGTGAGGAATTATGTTTAGAAGTCAAGACAAGTGCTTGAAACGACAGAAGGAGGAAATAGTTTGATAGTTTACATATCATTTCAGTGGGAGAAATGAGGTTGTGAAATGGCTTATTCATGGGAATTACTCTTTAAGACAAATAAATCACAAGGTTGGTTCTTTACTCAATCCAGAAAAAAGAAGAAAGTAAATGGCATTCTTTCTTCTTTTCCCCTTCTATGCTACTTTCAGATAAATCCCTGATTTTTTTTTTTTAAACCATGAGTTTCATCAAAGAATATGAGGGGCTGTCAGTAGAGTGGATGCTGTGGTGTGCCACCCAGATAGATCTTTGCTGCCCACACTCTCTTCAAAATGGAAACATTAATTCCCCCACCTGCTAGAAACATTGAGGACCAATAGTTCTTGTCCTAGCCTGTAAGACTTGCTTTCAACTGAAGAGCGCCACTTCTTCCTGGGGCTAGCCAAGGGTAACTGGAATGGACATATTTGGTGGTTGGCAGAGTCCCACCATTGGTTTCTTGGCTATCAGTGTGCAGAGGTAGGGCTGGCAGACTAATTGGCTCTGGGGGGTAGTTTTCATACATTTCTCCTTCTTTAGGGGTTCATTTCAAATCTGGAATGGATGTTGGATTTTAGCAAATATTTTTCAGCATCTATTGATATAATCACAATTTTTTCCTTTAATCTATTGAAGAAATATGTTGAATTTTAGACTTCCTAGTATTAATCCATTCTTGATTTCCAGAGGTATTTTAGGTAATTAGCTAGCAGCACTTCTCAAAAGTCCATGGCAGTATATCTATGGGGCGCAACCATGGAGGGCAAAAGAAGCTCCATTCCAAGGAGCTTCTGCCCAGTGGCACTGGAAAAAGCCTGGGCTCTGCAACCAGAGAGCCATCCATGCCTTGGAGCCCTACTTCTGCTTCTTACTAACTTCATGGCTCAAGTTTCTTGAGTCTCAGACCTTTCACTTGTGAAATGGGAGTACAGAAATGAAAGGTAAATCACGGGAATATTTTGAGGATTAGCTGAGTGAACCTGACACGTAGTCAGAGCTCAGCAAATGTTAGGGGAAGGATATTTCTGAATGAAGAGCATGTCTGCAATAGAAGAGCGATCTGGTAGCCATAGATGTCAAAAGACGGGGTGTAGATAATTTTTTAAGGGTGAGCTGCAGCTTTAAAGAACTATATTTTATATCAGATTGTCAGCACTGAGAAAATACATATTTCTCTCCCAAACGTTTTATTCACTACATATTTTATTTCAAACACTAGTTCTATATTAAATTACATTATTAAAATTAAATAAAGAAAATATATTTGGATGCAACTTTTTCTCATTTCTTTCCCCAGCAAAATTACTACGGTCCCAAAGAAAGAAGATTGTAATGAAATAAATGGAAACTGAATAGTAACTTTTTGGGTGAACTTATTCTGAGTTAGCAATAAATCCAAGGGAAGGAACTGAAGAATAAATGTATAGATTCAACTCAGTTAAAATATAGATGCATTCTAGATTTTATGTATTTGTGTGTATTGTATTGATTTTATTATATATAGATCGATGAGTTTGTGCTTTGCCAATTGTAGCACATAGAGTATGTGTGAACATTACTGCAAAAACTTCATCTTGATTTGTGTGCATATAACAATTAATATGCTTTATTATTTTTGTTCTAATTGACTTGCATAAGTACAGATTTCCACCTTGATGAAATCAGTAATAGATCATGTAGGCTTTGTCATCTTTTCATGTCCTATTCTCGAACATAACTCCACAAATATAGATGGTGTTTACCATCTTTTAGGGATGTGAGCAATTGCTTGTTTATTTTGATGAAGGAAATAAATTACCTTCCCATAATATCAGAGCGAGTCCCTAATCTCGTTAGATAACAAATTTAAAAGACTCCAAAGTGATTCAAGACTAGTTAATAGCATCTTAATTATCTCACATCATTTCAGGAAAAACAAAACGTCCCCCTGGGGTATACTTTGTCTTGGTAGGAATAATGACTGATGAAGGTCTAGGGAATAGGCGTGTATTTATGTAACAAATTCTTCAAAAAGAAACAACGGAATCAGATCATTTGATTGGACTCTGGCAAAGTGGCTTGTTGGAGGAGAGAGGGGAAACCATGCATTGCAGGGGGAAGAGGGATGATACAGGTTAGAGACAGAGTAGACAAGGCCAGTAAAGGAACTGGTTTCCTCTCTAATAGAGCAAGATTGGACAGTGTAACTCTCTGGGAGGAGTGTCCTTTACAGGGTGAGGAGATGAAGAAGTGGGAGAAAGCCTGCCCAAAATTGGATGAGGAGGGAAGTGAATCATGTATTGACTCAAGCTCTGAGCCTGACCGACACACCACTAGGACCAGACACAATGGCTTTGACATCACTGCTCATCACCACAGATGTGCAAACACATAAGAAACCAACTGATATATGAAAGTATAGTCGATTTCAAAAGAGTGGGATCAAACTCAGCAATCAAGAAAAATCACCTTGCGGGGGTGCCTGGGTGGCACAGCGGTTAAGCGTCTGCCTTCGGCTCAGGGCATGATCCCGGCATTGTGGGATCGAGTCCCACATCAGGCTCCTCCGCTATGAGCCTGCTTCTTCCACTCCCACTCCCCCTGCTTGTGTTCCCTCTCTCGCTGGCTGTCTCTATCTCTATCGAATAAATAAATTCTTTAAAAAATAAAAAAAGAAAAAGAAAAATCACCTTGCAAATTACAGGTTGCAAGAGTTGGGAAAATACTCAAATTTTAGGATTTTTCTAAATTGTATTTTAACACAGTTCTTCAGAGCAACGCATTTAAAAACATCACATTTGTGGGTGGTCTTACAGAGGAAAGAGGTGGAGATCGGAAGGATTGTATGGAGAGAAAATACACAATGGATAAATTAAAATCTGCAACGGACCCAATTGTCTATTTATGGGTTGTCTATTGCAGAAAATGGAACCAGTGCCATGGGAGACATGCTTAAAAATCTCTCCCAGAACTCAGAGAAAGAGGACAAAAACATGAACACGACTTAAGGGAAAAATAAAAGAATCGTAGAATAGAGGGAGAAAAATGAGAAGAATTTCAGAAAGAACAAACAGCATATAGAGAAGGAATAATTCAAAGGAAAAATAGAGATGTCTTTTTCTTTTTTAGCTGAATAAGGACTTACATATTACATTTATGGTTTACTGAGCATAAGCCAAAACAAATTCATGAAAATAGACTAGCAAAGAGTATAACCCACATAGTGTCAAAGCTAAGAGGGTTTTATGCTTGATTTTTTTTCAGAGGTGTCAGTGGAACAGGTTTGTAGAATCACAACAGTACCACCATATGGTCAGTGACTGTAAGGTGTACCCCAATTCCAGAGGGCAGAATCATGTGATAAAAAGTTCATCTTCAAATCAAACTATTTTGATGAAATGTCTGAATTTTAAGGAGAAGAAAAAAATGTGATGGGCATTCAGGCAGGAAAAAAGACTACTTACTAAAAAAAAAAATAAGTAAATAAGGCTAAAATTGTTCTTATCTGCAAAACCGCTATCAAAGACAATAATATGGCTCCTCTCTTGTTCATGTGGAAATGCAGCAGACAATCTCAGACATGATCAAGATGTATACCTTTAACATACTCTTCCCGAAAGTACTTACCATCATATTCTAGACAACTAAGAAATGAATCAAATTATGGAAATTAAGAATGTGAAATTCATGGCATAAAATAACTGCTTGCACTAAATTGAAGATAATCTTTCTAATATAGTTATAAAGCAAAGCAAATATTTTAAAAATCTTTAAAGAGAAGCATAAATGTATAAATGTATTAATCAGGGATCTCTAGAGAAATGAAACCAATAAGGTGTGCATGTGTGCGTGTGTGTATGTGTGTGTTTATAGATCCAAGAAAGATCCAGGAAAGCCTGTGGTACAATTTCAGTCCAAAGGCTGGGAGCCTAGAGATCCAGTAGGGTCGATAATGTAGATAAGGTCCAAAGGCAGTCTGTTGGAGACTTTTCTCTTACTCATAGGGAGGTCAATCTTTTTGTTCTATTTAAGCCTTCAATCGATTGGATTAGTCCCCCTAACATTATGGAAGGCAATCTGTTTTACTCTATTGATTAAGATGTTAGTCTTGTCCAAAGTCACCCTTGCAGAAACACCCACAATAATGTTGGATCAAATATCTGGGTACCCCATGACCCTACAAAGTTGACACATAAAGTTAACCACTGCAGCAAAAATGAGGCTGAGAATCATAGAGGAAGAGAGGAAAAAATGAAACAAGATGAAACCAGAGAGGGAGACAAACTATAAGAGACTCTTAATCTCAGGAAACAAACTGAGGGCTGCTGGAGTGGAGGGGGGTGGGAGGGATGGGGTGACTGGGTGATGGACATTGGGGAGGGTATGTGTTGTGGTAAGCACTGTGTATTGTGTAAGACTGATGAATCACAGACCTGTACTCCTGAAACAATTAATACATTATATGTTGTTAATAATAAAATAATAATAATAATAATAGTACTTTAATGATGATAACCAAGATTTAAGATGACAAATCATACCCATAATGCTGGGAAACATTGAGAAGTGGAGTGAAGAAAAGAAGTACATACAATGGTGTGCTGGTAAACCAGCTCTCTGCAAAACAAGCACTGTGATGCAGCCAGATGTTGAGGTGGGAGGAGATGTGTACAATCAGCTGTGTGAACCAGTACAAGATGCCTCCAGCAAACCCTGTCCATGCACATGTTCATATACACTGAATTTTCACCTACTTTACCTCTCATTCATGTTTCGTTTTTGATTTGCACTTGCCTGATATATCTTCCTCCATTCTTTTAAGCTTCCTTTTTGGCATATATCTCTTAATGAAAGTAGAGATTTATTTTTTAAAATCTTATTTGAAATTCCTAATCATTTGATAGGGAAATGTAACCCATTTATATTTATTGACACAATCAGCATGTCTAGTTTTGTTTTGTTTTGTTTTTTTTTGAGTACTGTGAATACAGTGTTACATTAGTTTTAGGTGTACAACATAGTGATTCAACAAGTTTATACAGTATGCTCTGCTCACAAGTGTAGTTACCATCTATTGCCGTACAATACTATTATAATACCATTGACTATATTTCCTATGGTATACCTTTTATTCCCATGACTTATTCATGTCATTATTGGAAGCCTCCAACTTCCCTTCACCCATTTTGCCTATCCTCCAACCCCCTTCCCTCTAGCAACCATCAGTTTACTTTCTGTATTTACAGGTCTGATTTTGCTTTTTGTTTGTTTTCTCATTTGTTTTTGGATTCCACATATAAATAAAAAAAAATCACATGGTATTTGTCTTTGCCTGACTTATTTCACTTAGCATAATGCCCTCTAGGTCCATCCATGTTGTCGCAGATGGCAATAGTTCATTCTTTTTAATGGCTGAGTAATATTCCATGGTGTATATCAACACGTTTAGTCATATCTGACATTTCATTTTATGATTACTGTTTTTGTACTTCTATCTTTCAAAAACTTGATTCTTATTGCTTTTTTCACCCTTCTCTATGTTCTTGAGGGTTTTCCAAGTTGTCTGTATCACAATTTTCTACAATGTTCTTTCTGTTTTAAACTATCTCCAACTATCTCCAATGTGGATTTTAATTATCCTATTAGGGTTTAGATTTCCTTGAATTCTTTTAAAATTTTATTTGGCTTTTTTTTTTTTTTACACATTCTTGCCTTCAACTCTTGCGGCTACCTACTTGTGTTTCATAGAGGACTCTTCGTTTTCTTCCTATGTATTTGTCTATCTAACTATCAATTGATAGATATAAAATTAGCTGCTATTTACCAGTAAGTTTTTTTTTTAATTTTGTCTATTTCTTTTAGAAGATCATTGCTAAGTTCTGTATTTCCTCTGAGTCTTTAGGGTAATGTTCTCTTTCCTTATGCTTTAGTATCTTTTTATAGCCTCAAATGTGAACCATAATTTTAAGGAAGCAAATCTTTGTCTCATTTAATTAGCTATTCCACCTAAATATTTCTGATGGATAATAAGATCTGTGATATTTTATGACAATCTATTATAGGTCCTAAGTTGCAGAGCACTTAAAAGAAAGTACATTCGGTGTGTTTGAGGTCCTGGTATAAAAGTAGCTTTAAAACAATTCATGATTTGTAGAACTACTTATTTTCATCTACTGAGAAGAAAGTATAGATATAAGAGGGATTGTTAGAAATTATATAGGTGGAAAGTATTTGGTATAAAAATGTTAGTAATATTTATTAAATCAGAAAAATTAAGTTTTATTGGAGGCTTAATGATACCTGAATTAAAGTTTGAAATCTTAATCTGAATTCATAAGATTTAGGGTTTTAACAATAAAAGCACTTTGGATAATTACAAATCTCAAAAAAAGCAATGCTTATTCACAGTCGTTCTGCCTCTTCCTGCCTTTCTCAGGAACAGTGAATTTTAAGTGCGTTAGCACCAGATATTTATGAATATACCAATATCTGTGCTCATATATCAGACTTAGCAAGCCCCTTGTAAAAGTGGAACAAATTCATATAAGACGTATGCAGTTTTCCAAATGTTGTTTGTTTCTAACTGTTCCTATAGAGAAATGTGAGAGGTGCCTATTTTTACAGTCTTAGAAGGCACATACATTTTGGGCTCCACGAGTGAAAAACACCTGCTGGTGTAAAAAGAGCCAAAGATACTCTTATTTTGTCTTCAGAAGAGCTATCAATATTCCACCAGAGCACCTGTGCTGAGAATTAGTCAGTTTTTGCTCTCAGATACCCTACTGCGTGATTCTCCGCAGTGGTAATTCCTTCTTATTGCCAGTCTGCAGGCAAGGCGTACTTCATTAATGCGTTTAGCATTAAATATCATTATTCTATATCTGGAGGAATTTCTGCCAACAAGCACTTGGTGAATGCGACCCAGAAGCGCTTCTCAATTTGCTGCTTTGGGGTAGCCAGTATCTAAAGTGGCTGTGGGCTCTGGGGATGGAACGGGCTTTAGTCATGTACATCTGGACTGAGGTCCAGCCTTGCTTTAATTAACAGTGTGGCCTTGGTAAGTCACACAGCACATCACTTATTAAGCAATTTATCTCACCAGGAGTAAGGATGAGGATCCCCATGTGTATCAGCAAGGGTTCAATCAGAGAAGCAGAACCACAAGGAGTAAGAGGGAAGAAGGGACTTATTATAGGGCTGAAACTGGAAGAACTGAGAAATTATAACCAGGATCCACTAATTCTGAGTCTCTGTTGCCTTATCTATAAATTTGATAACGATACCTTGATTTGAAACATGCTAAATAATGCAGAGTGGCTCAAAAAAGTAAATTTCCTCACACAGCTAAAGCAGGCTCTAGGCAAAGCCATTAACTAGGTCAGTGGCTCTCAGAATTTCATTTTACAGACTGACACAGTAACTTTAAAAAATGGGGAAAGTTATGGGCGGCTGCCAACCTTTTATTTTGCCAGGTTAGGACATTAGAGAAGCAATTACCAACTATGATTACTATCAAGTCATAAAAGAAATGACATTTAAAAACAAACAAAAAAAAGTAAGAAGGCCATTTATTATTGTCATTCTTAGCAATAATGAAGGATCATATTGTCAATTCAGCTTTATAAAGACATGCCCTTTGTTTTTTCTCTTTTACCGCAGCTCAATGCACAACATCATGAGCAGGCATTGGTACGTGGGTGCATTTTGAAAACGACTGAACTGTGTTGAATCTGAGTGTGTCTCCTTTCCACTGATCTGCATCCCTATTCCTCTCTGCTTCCCCCCCCCCCATTGGTTTGCAAGAATTCCTTTACCTTTTTTTCCCCCCTCTTGAACTATCCCACTGTGATAATCACAATTTCTCATCCTGCCCCTCTTCCTGGAAACAGAAAAGACTACATTTCCCAGGCTTCTGTGGTTGGTGAAGCCATGTGATTAGTTCTGGCCAATGAGTTGAGGGTAGAAGGGTCATCTGACACTCCTGGATGAAAGCATTTAAGAGTCAGTGTGTGATTCTCCATGTTCTTTCTCCCTCCATAGTGAAGCATCTATTGAAGTGGAAATGCCATGGAAGTAGCTACCATACGGAGGGCAGCTTCCCCAGAAACCTGCCCAGACTGAGAGCTTTGCAAGAACAAGAAATAAACTCACGTAAAACCACTGAGATTTTGGTGTGGCTTATTACTGCAGCACAACTTGGTCCACTAACCAACACCAGCACCAAGAGCTGTTGGACACAAGCAAGCTCACATCTGATTTTGTTAATAATTACTACACAGAAATAACTGTCAGTCTGGAAAGAATGTAATACCTGATTTTCCATTTTTTTTTTCAAAAACTCCAATATTTTCTTCTCTCTGATTCATACTAGGAAGTTATGCTGAATTCTTCTGTTAAAGATCTAAATTAGAATCACATAATTTGGCAGAAAAAAATTCAGCCACCCTTGAATCTCCTTTATTACTGACCAAATGTGTTTTTAAAGCTGCTTTTTTCTGGGCATTCTCAGAGAGTCTGGATAAATATTTTCTCTCTTGTATTTTCTCCTGGGTCTTGTTATTCTTCTAACGTTCTTGTTACATAAGGTGCCAGGTAAATACAGCATGATATGTTACTTTAGGTTGTTTTCAAACAGTGCAATTGACACTCCTCTTGTTAACTTGATTCAAGCAAGCAGCCAAGACTGTTTGGAGATAGATAGATAGATAGATAGATAGATAGATATAACTAAATATATATTTAATTATTATATATATTGCAGTAACTAAATATATAAAACTAAATATATAAAAAACTAAATATATTTAGTTATTATATATATTATAACTAAATATAAAATAATAATATATATTATATGTAGTCATCATAAATATAATATATATTATTATATAATAATATGTATAATACATATTATAATACATACATATATATATATATATATATAAATAAATTGTTGATTACTGCTTATTTGTTCTTTAGGCATTTATGTACATCTACTGAATTCTGGCCCTTATAAAATCAGATGAAAGGTGGCGGATGTGTACCTGAAGTTCAGGATGCCTTGAAGTCACGGAAAGGACTTTGGGTTTGATTTTGAAAACAGTGGCTGCATTCTCAGATCCTCATAGCTATAGTCCAGGGGAAAGAAAGTGTGGTTTTCCTACTAGTTTGGAGCAAGTTCTGAGAGTCATCCTAATCAGACATTGAAACATTCTGGCTAGAGGAAGAGAATAGTGCTGATTGGCCAGGCCTCAGTCACATGCTAACTCCTGAACCAATCCGAGGACAGGCTGCCTATTTTTGTTAATAAAGTTTTATTGGAACACAGCCACGTCCATTCATTTAGAGGATTGCCTATGGCTGCTTTGATGCCGCAATGGCAGAGTTGAGTGATTGTCACAGAGACCATATGGCCCAGGAAGTCTAAAAGTGTTTATTGTCTGGCTATTTACAGAAAATAGTTTGTCAACCCCAGGGCCAGGGATATATTAGTTTTCTCTGGCTGCCATAACAAAATCATAGACTGAATGGCATAAACAACAGAAATTTATAGTCTTGTAATTCTGGAACCTAGAAGTCCGAGATCAAGGTGTCAGCAGCTTGGTTTCTTCTGCGGCTTGTCTCCTGGGCTTGTAGATGGCTGTCTTCTCCTCTTCTTATAAGGATGCCAATCATATTAAACTAGGGTCCACCCTAATGACCTCATTTTAAATTAATTACCTCTTTAAAGACCCTATCTCCAAATATAGTCACATTCTGAAATCCTAGGGATTGAGACTTCAACATATGAATTTGGGAGAGGGGCTTTTGGGTGGGGGACAAAATTCATCCCACAACAAGGAGAATATGAGCTCTGATAGCCTGGGGCTGGGTCACATGTTCCATTGTGAGGGGGCGGGGCTGAGAATGGGGAGAGGAAATTTTCAAGTGGAAATCAGGATGCTATCACCAAACTATAGAACGGATGCTGGTTGGTAAAAAAATTGTCCAGTGATATCTTACCATTGCTTTGAATCCTCTAGAAGAGGAAAATGTATGGGTCCACTGGAAAGAACTCTGAAGAAAAAATTCATGTTTGGCTATGGAGTGAACTGACCCGCTATAGAGATAATGAATCAAAATAATATCTTAAAGGACAAAATATATACAACTATCTTCAAATGCAAAAGTAAAACAGCAAAACCGAAAGCCGTAAACACAAAAACTTTTTTTTTTTGGCCACACAATTTTGAACTATTGTCTATGAAAAGTCTGGCATTAAAGATCAAGGGAATGTGGAAAATATACAAGATAAAGCACTCACAAATTGAGGATTTACATTAATTACATGGATCGCTGCCAGGACCTGAAGTCCATGTTAACAAGTTAGCAGCGGTTCTTATAATGGTAGACATGGAGGGGCACACTGCCAAGAAAGAAAAAAAAATCAGGCAAAAGGTACAGTTTGCTATGTATGGGGAAGGAATTCGTGAGCCAAAAGCCAGAAAGGGAAAAACAAGAATGACTCAGTTCCCAGTGGCTTGTGTCCTTCACAGTCTCTATGAAGAAAATCATCCGAATAAATTAGGAATAAGCCAGTGTACGTGTTCTCAAAGTGTGGTCCCCAGTGCGTCAGGATCAGCGGTACCTGGGACTTGTTAGCAATGCAGATCCTTAGGCTTTCCCGCAGAATGACCAAATCAGGAACTCTGGGGATGGGGCCCAGCAATCCATTTTAACAAACCCTCCAGTGAGTCTCAGTGCATGTCAAAGTTTGAGAATCACTGAACTAGTGAATTTACTCACACTCAGAATGAAATCTTTAAAGCCAGGGATTGGTGTATCAGTTAAGATAATGTTTAGCAGCTGCATATAAAAGAGAGCCAAGATAACAGTGGCTTAAATATGATAGATGCTTATTTTTCTTATATATAGAGGTCCAGAGGTAAGAGTTTAAAACTGGTAGTGTGGCTTTGTGGCCATCAAGGACCTACACTATATATATATACACACACACATACACACACACATATATATACATACACACACATATATAAACATATAAACATATATATGAACATATATATATATTTTTTTCTTCACTAAAATGCAGGTCTACATAGTCAAAGTGCCTCTTGGTTCAAAATAGCTGCTAGAACTCCTGCCATCACATCAGATTTTCCAAGCAAGAGGCAGGAAGCAAGAGAAAAGAAAAACAGTAATCTCCTAGACGAATCAGCCTTCTTTGAGAAGCCTCCCTGGAAATTCCAAATGACAACTTTTTCCTATATAATATTAACTAACTCTAGTGGTGAGGGAGGTCAGGAAACAGTCCTTCTGCTGGTTACATTGCCATGTGAAATAAAATTGGGATTCTTTCAGTAGAGAAGAGAAGAAATAAAAATGGGAAGTCAACTAGCAGTCTCTTCTATAGCTGCAAACTGACTCAGCCCTAGGGTATTGTAAGCTGGAACGGGAGGTGTGCCCAGGAAAGAAGATAGTGGCTCTCCTTCCCAGTTTCCCAAAAGGTAATAAAGATTTGAACAGAGATATTTGGAGAAGTCTTCAGGGAGAATTTCAGATCTGAGGTTGGGCAAACCAGATCAAGAGCAGGGAGGATGGCACCTAAAGGATTTTGCCACTTGTGTTTAGATGTGCTTCCTTTTGCTACTCAAAGCAGAGCCCTAGCAGTGAGGACTTGAAACTTTCCCTTCTCATATTGAAGTTTTCTTCTGCAACTGAGCCAGGTCTTCAGTAAAGAATGTCACAATCCAGCACCTGCACACTTCATGGTGGTGGCCTTGGGGAGAATGAAGGACATGACAACAAGGGGAAGAGAAGGGCTTCAGAGCAGGCCAATTCAAGAGTGACCATTATGCATTACAAAATAACATCAATAACTTAAAAAGTAACTTAAAAAATGAACCCAGTTGAATCAGCTGACAACCACACTTGTTGCCCTTCCACCTTTCCTCCTTTTTTTCTGTGTAGTATATGGATGTGATATCTGGTGCTCTAGCAGCCATTTTTGACCATGAGGCAACACAAGGATGGAAGCCATCTCTGAAGGATAACAGTGTAAAAAGAAAGGAAAAGCTCAATTTCAGGAGGTACATCTACTTCTAACCTTGGTCTATCTCTGGACTTCTTTTATGTATGCAAAAAAAAAAACCCGAACCAAAACCAAAACCAAAAACCCTGAATTTGTTTAAGCCACTCGTATATTTTAGGGATTTGTCACAAGCTGCTGAATGCGATTCCAAACTGGTAAGAGACATCTTTTGCCATTTAGGAGTGTGATGTGCTTATAGGCACATTAATCACTGTTGTAATTAATGTGAAAACCTGCAGTTTTTTATTAAGAGGGGCAGTTAGACTGTAAAATTATGCTAGGAATATCAGCAACAGGCATTTGTAGTATGCTCTGAGGATAGCTCTAGACTGTCATTACCCTAATAGGAGGTGACATGTCCAGTTGCACCCAGGATCGTGGGGGCAGCTGCAGGATCAGTGCTCCGTGATTTGCTAGTTGTTTCAGAGGCCGTGCAAAGTGGGTGAGCTGGTAATAACACTCAAGCTGCACTGGAGAGGTTTTCATGCATAAGATGATTTCTTTAAGCAGAAGTGGTGCGTGTCAACATGGGAACCAGGCCACAGGGCATTGAGTAGAGACATATGTACAAGAAACTGGGAATGAAATGTGATGGGAGGACTCATTGTAGGTATCCCACCCGTGGCCAGGTTCCTTCTTCCCTAAAGCAGTGGAGGTGAGCTCAGATGACCACATTAGGGGGAGAGGGATAAGTGGACTTAGCTTCTAGAACTTCTTGTAAAGTGCTTCTCCTGCATTCTCTACAGGGTGGCTAAGTCTAGGGGCTGCTTGGGGTTGGGTGCAACAATGAGTACAAGATTAAGGAACGCTGGTGTGTCTGGTGTGGTAGATTACATTATTGATCCCCATTCTTCACTCTGACCCCAATTTCTGACTTTTGTGAGAAGATCATTTGCGTTGGCCAATGGGATGTGGGAGCTTGTGGTGTGAGCAGAGGCTTGCAATGTGATTGCAGAGTTGGACCTGTTCTCTTGCATTTTATTTTATTTTTATTTTAAGATTTAATTTATTTGGCAGAGAGAGAGTGCACAAGCAGGGGGAGGAGGAGAGTGAGAAGCAGGCTCCCCACTGAGCAGGGAGCCCAACGCGGGGTTGGATCCCAGGACCCAAAGATCATGACCTGAACCAAAGGCAGACGCTTAACCGACTGAGCCACCCAGGAGCCCCTCTCTTATATTTTAGTAGCCACGGAACCACTGGCCCTTGGGTTTGGACCCATGGAGCCAACCTGAACCGAACCTACAGCCTGGAGCAGAGGCAGCTAGTCAGTGCACCTGGCATCAGCCAAACACATTTCATCTGCAGACTCATGAACGCACGAAGAAATCTTTTTTTTTTTTTTTTTTGTAAGCCACTGAGATCTATACAGTGTTACTGTGGCAATAATATCCTGACACACCCAGGGTTCCCTTACAGTGGATCCCTGATCTCTCAAAAACAATGAGTTCCACTTCCTAAAACAGGGTACACTGCGCCAAAATTAGCCCAAGTTGTACTTTAAACCCAACAGAATCATCATCTCGGATACAGAACCTACCTTGGGGTTATTTCTAGCTCTGGTCCGGATTCCGTCCATGGCAGCCACAAGTGAGATGGAAGTGGACTATAATCTCATCAGGATGTTTGGATGCTTGGTGGCTTTCGCCGGCTTCCAATTTATCTTTGGGTGTTTTAACTCCCCCCGTGTGCTGGCGTTCCTCTGAAGACGTGGCTTGGTGGTGCTTTCGGTCCAGCCTCTCTGCGACTGGAAGGCTTTCCGGCCGGTGTGGGAGTCCACGGGCTTTGGGTTAATGGGGTTGCCCAGTAATGCTTGTTAAGTCAGATGTGAGTTTTTACTCTAATTAATTAAGTGTCATTTGGTATGGGCTCCTTCTTTCCTTGCTGTGAGCAGGATGTGAAGTGAAAATCAACTCTTTGCCAGGATTCTTTTTCCTCTGTGTCTTCAAATGTATGTAAATATCTCAAGACTTGGCTCAGTGTAGACAAAACAGTTTTGCTTCCGATGTTTTTGATGTCACGTAGATACAACCACATTACAGCATCTTTGAAGAGTCATTTTGAAGAAATTCTTCAAAGGAATTGCTGATGCATTGGTTTCTAAGAGCAGTTACTATTTACCACAGAGTTTTATGGCCTTAAAGCATTTTGTGTGCAATAGAGAAAAGCAGCGTTAAAATACATTATATTTAAAAATGCAATCAGTGAGTAGTCAAATGAACAAATGTATTTAAACCCTAACCAATAAAACACAAGAGCATGATATATCGATTTTGCCTTTCCTTCTAAGCATGATTATAACATAAAAGAAAATTCTAAATTAAATTCAAAATCACAATAACCGTAATTTATGACTGGATTGTGTCATGGTCGTGAAAGACTGCAGTCCGGGGAGGGAGGGATGGCATTTGCATACGTCATTTTTAAAGACAGAATCATAAAAGCCCAAATAAGCTGGGCTTTATCTTCCTGCAGTTTTTATATTAAGGAGCCAAGCTTTTTTAATTTCCTAAATGCTTCTCACAACGAGGTGTTAGAGAATCTCATTTGTTTCGAAAGTCGATGGATTGGGGCTTTATCCCCTGTAGGCCAGCATTCCCTGCCCTCCAGCCTCCAGGCTCATTACTGCCCAATACTTTACTATTCAAAGTGTGGCTCAAGGGGCCTGCAGCATTGGCTTCACCTGGGAGCTTGGGAGAAATGCAGAATCCCAGGCCCTTCCCCAGACTTACTGTATCAGAATCTGCATTTTCACACAGTCTCTGGAGGAATTGTGTGCATGCTAAGTGAAGGGCCAGAATCTATCTTTATCTCAGTTGCCAGAAAAAGGTTGGGACATCAGCCACATCACCCTTTAGGTACCTGCTATGCTCCTGGTTCCCCCCTCCTCCCTTCTGGAAGGATTTTTTTTTTTTTTTTTAAGAGAGAGCAGGAGTGGTGGTGGTGGGTGGGCAGAGGGAGAGGGAGAGAGAGAATCTTAAGGAGGCTTACCTCCCAGCGTGAAGCCCAACATAGGGCTTGATATCAAGACCCTGACATCAAGACCTAAGCTGAAATTAAGAGTCAGAGGCTTAGCTGACTGAGCCACCCAGGTGCCCCTAGAAGGATGTCTTTAAATATCAGGTTCACTGAGATAAATGCTCCGTCACATCCCTTGATTCGTGGGACCCTCCAACAGGGAGGCAGAGAACACACACTTGGCTGTCAGTACTGAAGGAGGTCGGCTACGTGGGTGAGGGAACTGGCCCCTGACTGCAGATGACTTTGTGTAAGTGAGAACCTGGCCTGAGCGGGCCTGGCTTGGGGACCGAGGGAGCCACAGTGCAGCTACGCCAGGGGACTGGACTGGCCGCCGTGGGGCCCAGCTTCCCCTGCAGGGCCTGCTGTCCTGGGGATGTGGTTGGCAGTGGAGGCTGACAGGGTCTCTAGCGGCTGAGCCTTTGGGCCAAGACACCATGGAACAAGACTTACACAATGCCTCATTTACGGGGCGCCTACTATCTACCAGGAGCCAAGCTGGCCGCCTTATGTACACCATCTCGTTCAATTTGAACCCTTTTGAGAGACGTAGTTCTTACTATTATCATTTTGTAGACGGGGGAACTGAGATGCCGAGAGGTGGAGTGGTTGTTCAGGAACCCTTGAACCAGAGTGGTAAAGTGGGATTTGAACTCAGGACTGTCTGACGCCAAAGCCAGGCTCTTCTTACTCCCTAAAGAGCTAAGTACCTGCTGTTTTCTGAGCAATGAGCCAGGGGTTAGGGCTTCAGGGTTCATGGCCGAGATTGCCCCCCATCCCCACAAGGATGATGGTAAAGAGGGCAGTGAAGCGCAGGCTACGTTAACGGTGGGCCCACTGCCTGGCGCCTTCCTTGCCCCATCCCTGCAGAACTAGACTTGCTTGCGTGTGAAAGTCCAAGAGGGCTTCCTGGACCATACTCCCTAGAGTGGGGAATGGCTGGGTGTGTGAGCCGCCCTGGGGCCACAGACCACAGCAGCCATTGGAGGAGGAGCCAGGGACTGCTTTGTCTTCTTTCACCATGACAGGGAAAGAGAAACAGGAAGTGGGAAGGTGGCCCACCATGCACGGGCACGGAGGAAGAAGAGGAAGGGTCTAGCTGGCTCCTGCCTTTATCCTGGTACCCAGCTGACTAATAAAATGGGCCCCACTGACTGTCTCAAGATGCCATCTCCAGTCAGCAAGTCCTCCTGCCCATGGGGCTGGCATGAACAGAAAGGACCCAGAATCATGGAGGTGGGGGGGAGAGTCACATGTCCTACCTTCCCAAGTGTTGAGGCATAAACATTCCCCTTTGCCCAAGCAGAACCCTGGGGGCAGGCTTGTGAGAACTTGTCGTATGTGTCTCTTCCCACCTCTGCTTTTGGTGATGTCATGTTGGGAGCCTGACATGGGCCACTGTGGGAGTCTTGCAGCACGGAAATTGGCAAATGCTCCATACCAGGGCGTCTTCGTCCCAGAGAGCCAGTTGTTAGACCTTGCCCAGCACGCCTCTGGAAGCAGGTATGTACTAAACACAAAAGATCCACAGAGTGGAGCTAAAGAGTAACGCAACAAGTCATATCTGCTGTTCAAGGAAGTCCTCCTACAACCCGTGGGAGCACGAGAAATTTCTCGAATGGATTTCTAAGCTCTGGCAAATGGCCTTCTGATTTTTGAAAAATAGTTCCAGTGAATCCAGAGTTTGGGGTAAAGGATATTGACGTGGATGATGCATCAGGCATTACAAGGGATTAGAATGGTGCTTATCACGTTCGAGCCTGCCTCTGGATTCCCCTGGGGGCTTGTTAAAACTCAGATGGCTAGTCCTCACCTTTGGTGCATCCAATTCAGGAGCTCAGGGCTGGAGCCTGAGAGCTTGCATTTCTAACATGTTCTCAGGTCATGCTGTGGTCTAGGGACCACACTTCACACTTTGACAACCGCTGCATGAGAGTCGGGGACAAGTTCCAAAGCATTTCAGTGACAATGTGAGTGAGGCTGGGGCTGGCAGGAGGGGAGTGGTATGAATGCAAAATGAAGTAGTGAAGGAAGCACCCACTTATTAAGCGCCTGTAAGGCACTGGGCACCAAGTGCATTGAATTTTCCAGATATTGTTTCCTTTAACATCTGCTCTCTGATTAGTAAATGCATTCAGAGAGGATGTCATGGAAAACAAAGTTCTGGAGAGAACAGCCGTGTCCTCCGTTGTGGAAAAACTGAGAGGGATGAGGCCGGAGAAATGAGAGTTTTATTTTTCTCTGGAGTCCTAAGCTGGGATGATTATGTCCTAATCTGTTTGAGAGGGGCAAAACATGTCAGCAGAAGGAAGGACGGTAGTTCCAATTTCCCAGGGCCTGCCTCGTCCCAGGGCACCCATTCCCCCGCCGAGCAGGTGCCAAGCGATGGAGAGGGACAGTGGGGTAGGGAGAGCTGCCGTTGCTGGCATATCGATGAGCACCGTTTTCAATCACCAGCACCCTCAAGCCTTATGCTATTCCTTTTAATTTTCTCGCTACTGTAATTGTAAATGAAAAGCAATATTGCAACACATTCAATTATAACCGGATTCCTGTCCCCCAGGACTCATCGAAGAGAAAAAAATGTATTTATGGCTGTGAGGAGCCATTAATCTCCTCACTTATGGCTTCACATACGGTCGCACAGCGGCTGCGAGATTGGGACTCTCCCTCTCTTTCCTTTCTCTAGACATGCACTTTAGCAAGTCTCAGCTGGGTGTTTTATTATAAATTAGGCCTTGAAATATTCATTTCATAAGCACCTTGGTTAGGATCCACTGAGCAAGATTTCTTCTTTGGTCTCCAACCCTGGGATCATCCATTCTTTCCAGTGGGATGTCTCATTTGCATGAAACTTTTGACAGTCAAAAGCAGTGCTTGTTCAGAGGAAGCAGAAAGGAGACAAACTATCCCTGGAAAAGGGGGAAATGAAACATTTTGTGATTTTGTCTGCATGACTGGTCACTGTTCTGGAATGATTAGGAACCAACTACAAGTCACTTTTCTCTTCCTACTTATCCAGACTATCTCTTCCATAATCTTCCTGCTACTTAATGTACATTAATACCTAATGGATTATTACTTAATATTTATGTAATAATAAGTAGGACATTAACAGTTAATGTATTAGTTATCTTTCATTGCATAGCCATATTTCCATGAGCTTAGGAGCTTAAAACAACTCACATTTATTTTCTCACAGTTTCTCACTGCATAACTGGGTCTTCAGTGAGGCTGCAGTCAAAGTAGCAGCTGGGGCTGTGATTCCATCTGAGGCTGGACCGGGGAAGGGTCTGTTTCCAAGCATGCATGGTTGCTGGAAGAACTCAGGTCTCTGCTTATGGGATTAAGGATCTTAGTATCCTATTTTCAGTTCCTAGAGGCCACCTGTCATTCCTTTCAACATGGAACTTCCCAAGATACATTAGCTTCCTTAAAGCCAACAAAGGAGGGAGAGAATCCAGCAAGACACGTGCTAAAAGCTTCTGTAATGTAATCATGTGTAGCTTGTTACCTTTGCTATATTCTATTGGTTAGGAGCAAGTCATAGGTCATGCCTATACTTAAAGGGAGGAGAACACACAAGGGCATGAGCACGAGGAGGTGAGGATGATGGAGGACACCCTAAGAATTTGCCACAATGACTATCATAGATGATGATAATTTTAAAATAGCAATGATAACTATTATTATCTGACACCTAAACCACATATTAACCTTCAAAGTATATGTTATTATCACTCTCATTTGAACCATTGAGAAAATTAAGGAGGGTAAGGGACTTGGCTAAATACACACATCTTTTAAGTCAGGAATTGTAACTCAAGATCCTGCAAGGACCATGCGGGAAAGGTCCATGAATGAAATGGGACAGGTAGGACTCTAATAAACCAGAGCATGCTTGACAGGCCTTTAGGAAACTCTTCCAGGCCCCAGGCCCCCAACATAGCCACTGCTCTGTAAATTAAGACAAAGACCGGGGAGATGAGAGAACAAAGTGACTGGTCTATTTATACAACCTGGGCATTGTTGGCCACATGTGGAGCCCAAAGCTGGGCTGGAAAGTTCACTCGAAGATTCAGCATGCGCTGTTCATGAGGACTTGTCTCAAACTTCTAAAACTCCGCCATATTCATTCTTACAAAACCCCAAATGTCTCCTTGTCTTATTCCCCAACCAATGAGAAACAGAAACAACAGCGATAAAGATATATTTCCTGATGACTTCCGGCACCGGGGAGGCATCCAGGCTTTAACCCTACTCTGAGGACATGAAGTTGAGGGCACTGAGGTCAGGGACCGCCCTGTGAACCTCCTGGCCCAGGAAGGTTTTCACTGTGTTACTGAAAAATGGAACCCCGGATGAAAACCCATATTAGAAGTCTCCTTGGTACAATTCTTAGGTCACCAGCACCTGTGGTGGTGGGGGACAGAGTGTTAGCAGGAGGAGGAAATGCCTCACACTCCCCAGATCATCTAGGGAGAGCCCTTCACCACTTGGGGAAGAATTCTAAACCTCTCCCAACATGGAGTTCACGAAATGCCCTGTCCAAGCCTTGCTTAGAGAGAGAGGCTTCCACAAAGAATTTTTTAAAGTTACAAATGAGGAGAGCTTCCAGAGTTCTCTCTCCTCAAGTGGTTCCCCCTCCTCAACACAGCACTGTTGTGTCCCACATTCCGTATGTGGTCAGGCTTAGCAGTGGGGGAAGACAGAGGAAACTTTATCCGAAGACACTGGGACATGTTGGCCTGGGTGGTCTGAGATTCCAAACCAACCTGGAATAATATCCTTTGGCACCCTTGACAAACCTCGGAAGTGCTAATTCTAGATTTTATGAAAAGTGTACCGGTTGGGAATATGTGTGGCTCTGTGTAACAAATCATGGTTTAAAGATGATAACATTTTTTTTTTTTTAACTGTGACAAGAGCCCAGAAGTAAGTAGTCCAGAGACAGTACCGTCAGTTCTCCTCCACTAGGACACCTGCACTAAAAATCACCGTGTTCTGGAAAATTGCACCGTAAAGACCACAAATTTATGGGAAAGATGGGGTTGGGACACGATGTTCAAAGCCACCATCAGGGATACATCCACATGATAAAAGCTCAATGAAGACAGTAGCATATTTTCAAAAAAATATTATTTATTTATTTGGCAGAGAGACTGAAAACACAAGTGGGGGAGGGGCAGAGGGAGAGGGAGAAGCAGACTCCCCGCTGAACAGGGAGCCCAACCCAGGACTCGATCCCATGACCCTGAGATCATGACATGAGCCGAAGGCAAATGCTTCACCGATGGAGCCACCCAGGCACCCCAGTAGCGTATTTTTTAGACATGTTACATGGTTAAGAAATACAGTAAATAGTATAATAAATATGGCACTTTGTCTTGGAAAAGGGCTGAAGTTTGCTTCTGGAAATGGGAGTGGGACAGGTGGATGGTGCAGTCTTCTGCATTTATCTGGTGCTTCTCATGGATGAAATTACATACAAGCAAAAGTGACATTTGCACTGTGCTCGGATTGTTCCCAGTGGTACTAATCACAATGGAACAAATTCAGAACAAGCACGATTGTACAGGGGCTCAAGGATGTCATCCGGAACCAGACTCCTTTTGTTTTCTTGCTCTGCAACCTCTTGTGTATGGCTTTTGTCCTCGCGGTCTTAAGAGGGCTGCTGCACTTCCAGGTATGACTTCTACATTCCAGGCAGAAAGAAGGGAGGATAAAGGGTGAATGGCAAAACCGCTATCTCCTTGAGAATCTTTGCCTTGGGAAGGGGCAGTTTCCCCATGGACGTCCATCCATCTCTCACTGTTGAGAATGGCACCACAGAGCCACCTCTAGTGGCAAAGGAGTCTGGGAAGGCGGACAGTTCAGCGAGGCACCTTGCTAGTTAGCTATCATCGTCACCTTTAGGTTTATTAAGAGAGAGCTGTAGCAGGTCCAAGTTCTAGAGATAACTTCGTTTAACAAATGTGCTCCTATCCGATGATCTGGAAAGGCATCTGATCACAGAGCCAGTCTACCTGGGAGATCTTGAAGAGATTGGAAGACATGCGTCAGACTTGAAATTTCCTATCTGCCTGAATATTTCAATATTTTATTTTTAGCCCATCATAAGAATATTAATATTAATTAGCCTCATAAACATCAAATACACAACAGTTATGTACCGAGTTTCGTGCTAGGTACTGAGAATATAAACATATGATGATGGTCATAAATAATGCTTACTAAGCACATACCTTGTGCAAAGCAATTTTCTAAGTACTTGACTCACAGTAGCTAGTGGACTTCTCACAACAACTCTAGGAGATAGGCTTATTATTCCTCCACATTCATGAAGGATGAGGACACTGAGGCACAGAGAGGTTAAGTAATGTACTGAAGGTCACTCAGCCCGGCGAGGGGCAACATCATGATTTCAGCATGTCTGTCTTCTCGACTCCTGTTGAACCTGTGAGGGGCTTAATATTTAGCTTTCAAGGCAAGCACAGAAGCAAGTAACCAGTAGGGAGAGATGATTGGTGGCCTGCATAGTATTTAAAACATTTGAAAAGTTAAGTGCCAATATTAAAAAACTGAGGGTTTTTTACAAAATCTGGATTGCTGGCATATTTGGTGTACCGGATCTCCGGAGAAACTGGACCGATAGGCTACATAGGCGAATGTGTAAAGAGAGAGGTTTATGGGAGACTGGCTCACGGGATTATGGAGGCTGAGAGGTCCCACAGTCTGCGGTCTGTAAGCTGGAGGTACGGGGTAGCTGGTGGGGTAGTTCTAGTCCAGACCCAAAGGCCCGAGAACCGGTGAGCCAGTGGTGCTAAATCCCAGTCTGAGTCTGGACGGCTCTGGAGCCAGGACTGCCAATGTCTGAGGGCAGGAGATGCGGCTGTCCCAGCTCGAGCAGAGAGAACAAATCCACCCTCCATCTACCATTTTGTTCTACTTGGGGCCTCGGTGGGTTGGATGATGCCCACCACACCCTCGAGGGTGATCTTTATTCAGACCGCTGATTCAAATGCTAACCTCTTCCAGAAACACCCTCACGGACACACCCAGAAATAATGTTACCCACTCTCTGGGCATCCCTGGGCCCGATCAAGTTGACACACAAAATTAACCATCACAACTGGCTTCTCTTGAACACAACTCAGCCTATTTGTCAACACCAGGAGTAGTACGCACTGTGGTGAGGCTTAGTGGGGGCAGAGTGGTGGCTCCTCCGTTTAGGAGGGCACCTTGTGTTCTGTTCCCTGCTCCCCGCCGCCCCCTACTGTCCTAGGCCTCATCTCCATTGCTCACTCGTGCTTAGCCCTGCCTGAGTGAGTTTTGAGTTCGCAATTTGAGTTTCAGTTTGCAATTTGGGTTCTGAGTTTGCAGTTTGAATCTGCTGTCCCTGCGTTATGAAGCACGATGCGTACAACAGAGAGGATAAAATCGGAGTCTTCAGGAAGCGCACAGAGGAGAGTTGGGGCAGACCATAAAGCAGGCCACCACGTCTAAGTTGGGTCTTCAGGGTGAGAGCGAGCTGATTAAATGAGAGGGAAAGAAAGGCGTTCCTGGCAGAGAGAACAGCACAAAGGCTTGGGAAGATGAAGAATATTGCTCCTTCTCTCATGACATTTTGTGCAATTTGCCATAGTTGGTTATCTATTAATTCGTTTGATACTAAAGAAAAGAAAGAAAAAAATCTGTTCCTGTAATCACTGTACCCAGCCTGGGCTTTTGGGACAGCTTTAATTTCTCTCTTGTTCTATTGGTCCAACAAACAAACAAAAAAGTTGTTTTTTGTTGCATTTTTTTTTTTAAGGGAAGATTCTCTTTGAGCCAGCATTTTGCTTCCTTGTCTGATGCAGGCTGTGTGTAGAAATTGATTTGTTTTCTTTCCAGCATGCTGGGGAATTTACTTTCCCTGCCCTCCCCTCAGCTTCGCCCACAGCTTGAGACTCTCAAATTGAAAGCTCAGGACAGGCAGGCTTTCTGAGGAGAGACGTGTGTAGACTGCTTGAGTTTGAATCCTGCATCCATCATCCCTAGCTGTGTGTTTCCGGGAGATGTCCTTAACCTCTCTGGGCTTCAACTTCCCATCTGTAGAATGGCAATAACAGGAGGCTCTCTACCTTTTCGAGTTATGAGGAGTTGCTACCTGGGGGGCACTTAGACCAGCGGCTTGGATATGGCTCAGGACGCGTAGCCGTGATTACAGATGCTACCCCGTGTTTGGCTCCGTGTCAGCTGCTGGGGACGCAGAAGAGACATGGTCCCAGCAGCAGGAGAGCTGAACCTCTGGCAGGAAGGTATCAGGAAGGTCTGAGAGGACAAGAACACTTGGCTTTGTAAATCCTTTGCTTTTTCGCCGTAGATGGGAAGGCCAATACCACCAACCCCTGAGTCTTAAATCCTTAGTTGAGAAATGTCGCTCGCCGCTGATCTTTGCCGGAAACTTCCTGCTGGGTAGACAGACACGTCAGTGCCCCAGACGCTGGGCCATTACACACTGAAATTCTTGGCTGTGCTTTGGTATATTTTCCTTCCCTTTAAAGAGAGCCCAGCAGTGGGGACAAGACGGGGGAGGGAAAGATGTCTGGAAAGAGATATACTGGAGACCATATTTCATGTGGCCCAGGGATAAATCAGTGTTGGCGTTGGGTGTACATTTTTGCTTACGGTAGCACAGTCAGAACAGATCTATGGATTAAAAACCAAACCAAACCAAACTGCAGAAGAAAAAAAAAATCAGGTAGTATTGTGGACTCCAAGCAACAAGCCCCAACCGCGGGTTCTTCAAGGCGCCTCATTGTTCTTATTCTGGTGGGGAAGCAAATGCCCTCGGTCGGCTCTCTCCCTCCCCCCTCCTGCTGCTTTTTCACTGTGACGGTGCTTTAGCTGTCACCTTTCGGTGACAAATGTGCACCTTGTGGGTGTTGAATTTATTCAGCTAGTCCACCTAGGAAAGATTACAAATGAGGAACAAGGGTCAGCTCTATGAAACACGCTTGTAAAAGGAAAAAAAAGTGGCTTGAGGGCGATGCTGGGGTAGCGTCCTCTCCAGTGTGGCTCCGAAGGGGATGTACAATGAGACAAATTCCGGTCTGACTGCTACATATTTACAAAGCGAGGCCGGAGGGCAGCAGGAAGGGAAGCGCAGAGCCCCCACGGAATAGCCATTACAGTCAAATGTGCGCTAAATTAATTGGCTCGCACGACGTGATATCTGGAATTAATCTGCCATTTCTTTTGTGTCTGTGTCCAGCGCAGGAGGCCTGGAAGCGGAGAATGGGTGGCTGAGCTGATAATACCACCGTGCAAAAATAATTCTTAAAACAAGCAGAGCCAAAAGAAGGATGCTCTTTCAGCTAAGAGACTTGACATTCAAGAGGTAATGGAGGATAAGGAACCAAACAGCTGTTATGGACTGGGCTGTTGACAATAAATCTTGGTGCACGCTACTAAAAAGTCGCCGGGGTGCTGCGGGAAGGCTGGTGCTGCTCTGTTCCTGGGAGGGGAGTTGGCAGGAGGGGGAGAAGGGAGGAGGAGGTCAGGATGAGGGGAAAAGCTACCGCACCTACTCTGTTCCCCATAGCGATGTTCCTTGAAAGGCATGGGTGGGGAGAGAGAGGCTTTCTGCAGCCCAGGGCGAAGCCGGTTCAACCTGAGCTCTTCCCTGGGTGTCTGCTGAGCGCGGTGCCCTTCACTCACCACAGGACGTCTGAAAGTTAGGTGACATTCTATTTTCTCAATAAACTTTAAATTTTAGAATAGTTTCAGATTTGGAGAACAGCTGCAAAGAGAGTACACAGATTCTAGACCCCCCAGGGTTCCCCCTTGTCAGTCTCTTATCCCACTGGGGTGCACGGGTCAAACGAAGCAACTGATCTTGTTAGGGTACTGTTCATCAGATCCAGACTCTATTGGACCAGTTGCACCAGTGGCTTTGTCTTGGCCCATTGGGCTGCTGTAATAAAAAGACCATCATTGGGGGGCTTACACCATGAGGATTTATTTCTCACAGTTCAGGAGGCTGGAAGGCAAGACTGCGGGGCTGGCAGATTTGGTGTCTGGTGAGAGCCAGCCTCCTGGTTCACAGATGGTGTCTCTGTGTCCTTACCGGTTGGAAGGGACGAGGCAGCTCTCGGGGATCTCTTTTATCAGGGCACTAATCCCATTCATGGGGGCTTCCCCTTCGTGATATCCTCACTTCCCAAAAGCCCCCCACCTCTTGATACCATCACATTAGGGGTTAGGTGCCATGTATGAATTTGAGGGGAACACAAACATTCAGTCTCTGGCTGTCCTCCCCCCGATCCAGGATCCCAGTCATGGTACCACACTGCACGCTGCCATGTTTCCCAGGCTCTCTAGCCTGTGA
Organism: Ursus americanus; assembly: GCF_024610735.1. NCBI lineage: Eukaryota > Metazoa > Chordata > Mammalia > Carnivora > Ursidae > Ursus > Ursus americanus. The sequence goes on from NC_142128.1 coordinate 29,513,218, forward strand.
CAGTCTCTCAGTCCCTCGTTTCTCGTGTCCAGGCCATCTTGAGGAAGACTCATTCTCTTTATTCTAACACCTCAAGGAATTAAGCCTCAGAGGGGTCAAAGGACTTGTCCAAGTTCAGACAGCTTATGGAGGCAGGGCCAGATTTCTCCTAAGCCACTCCAAGTCTGGTTCTCAGACTTGTGCATTGGAATTACCAGGTAGACTTGTGAGGACTCACGTGACCTGCAGCGTTTCAGATTCAGTAGCTCTGGGGTGAAGCCAGAGTTCGCATTTCTAGCAAGTTCTCCGATGATGATGATGGTGCTTTACACCCAGGGACCACATTTTGAGAACCATGGTATTCAGCCAAGTCCCTTTGGAGCTGTTTTCCTAGAATGAATTAATCAGATAGCTGTCAAATCTCCACTTCTCTTTCTGAAGTGTAGAAATGAAATTAGACTCTGAAATGACTTTCCCTCCCCCCACCCTGCATCCTTTCCTCTCTCCCTGGGTTTGAGCATCACCGGCCCAGACACAAGGGCACATCCAGAGGCACTTGTTACCCTGGGTAAGTAAGAAGGGCTCAGTGTTTGCAACCTGGCAGAGACAGATTTGTGCCCCATCCCAACACATCTGAGATGGCTTTGTGGCTTCCCGTGAGCGTCTTGGTCTTAGCGTCCTCATCTGAAACAGGCTAATAACGAATTCCTACTCTAGACCTTGAGCTGAACCAGTTATTGAAATAAAGGAGACTGGCAGATGAACCAGTGTGAACTCCATATGTTCCCTTGGAAATATTAATATCTTATTAATATATAGCTTCTTCTTGAGAAGGTTTCCATATTATTGATTCAAACATTATTCTTCTTTTCCTAACTTTTTTTTTTTTTAAATTTAGCGCCTACAAAACTGAAATGAGCTCAAAGCAAAACCTGCAGTTGGTTAACTACTGATTTCAGAATTAAGGCACCAAATGGAATGCACAATAAAGCCTTGCTGAACAGGCACACTCACTGATTGAACATTTTTAAATAGCAGAAGGCAAAGTAAACCTTTATGTGAGTATCACAGCTTCCAGCGACCTGGCATTCATGGAAGCCCCGGGTAAGAAATTACCACGCCATTGTTAGTTACTTAAAAGCAAATCACCTACGTTACAGGTTGTTTTCTGGAGTCATTTGTGAAGGGCTAACTCCTGGTCCTCGCCTGAGATGCCTTTGACCCTGGCACTCTCTTAAGTATTTCTTAGCAAGAAACAGAAAAACACGCAAACTCCGCGTGTGATCTGTGAAAGTGCTGCAAGGTTTTTGAAACTCCTGAAGAATTCATCCTTTTAAGCACCCCCCTATTAATGATTTATGCTATTTGCAAGCTCTCTCTTCCTGTTTCCTACTTTGATTCGAAGCTCAGTGTGACTTAAGTCAGGCCGGATTCGCCATAAAATATGGAACTTGAGCTGCTTTGTTTGTTACCATGCACATCTCTGCTCCTTGATCATCTGAGACGCTTCCCAACAAACGCCAGGTTTCCTTAAACAAAGTACAGATCATGGTGCACAGGGGCCCCGGGAGCAGACAGCCGAGTCCTGCGTGTGTTGGCATATTTAATCATCCCATTTGGGGGAGGATAATCCGTTCTAATTTTCTCAGACCGTGTTCACTCGCTTTCATTATTTTCGTTACTTCAAAGATCAGCTTGACGACTATTTTTCTTTGCAACAAGGCTTATGGTATTACTTCAAATCCATCTGATTTTATGGCCTTCAGGGTTGCTTTCATGTATTATGAATTTCTCAATTGGCAATGTTTATTAGATGGAAACTTACAACTCTTTGTAGAAGTGTTATCTTGCAGAAATTGTTGCTACGGTAAAAAAAAAAAAAGCTGGGAATATTAATGTTTTCAGAGGAAGGCTGAGGAATGGTTTGCAAAACCTACTCAGAAACCGTGTGTTGTTGGATCATGCTTCTGAGATGTGTGCTGTTTTCTTTCTGTCTCCTGGTTCCTCTCCCGCTGCTGCCAGTTAAGCGGTGAGTTGGCTCTGTGTGTGCCTGGGGCTGCGTTTGTGCACTCTGGTTTCCTTTTCCTCTCTCCCACTTCAAAATCTTGAACCCATTAATAAGAATGGGGTTTGACCACTGAGGGTTTTCCCCCAGACTTAGGAAGGGGGCCTCGTATAGATTCCTGGGTTTCTGAACTATCAGAGCAGCAGAAAGAACTAGTAGATTTTGAAGCAGGAACTGCATATGCCTGTAAGCAACAGAGACCACTGTCTCCTAATATCATTGCTTAAGAAGTCCACAAAGTGGTCTAAACAAACACAGAGAAGACCAGAGGCAAGCAGTCCACAGCTGGTGTGCCAGTGATGCAAAGCGATCAGGGATTTCTATCTTTTTGTTCCTCTATCCTCACTTTATGGTTTCCTTTCTCAAGGTTGCCTCATATTCCAAGGTGGCTGTCAGGGAACCAGGCATCACATCCTGCATTCTTGGTAGGAAGGAGGTTGAAAGAGTGCTTCTCCCAGGCAAAGCAACTCCTTTCGAAAGATCTATCCCAGGGGTGCCTGGGTGGCTCAGTTATTAAGCGTCTGCCTTCGGCTCAGGTCGTGATTCCGGAGTCCTGGGATCAAGCCCCGCATCGGGCTCTCTGCTCTGCTGGGAAACCTGCTTCTTCCTCTCCCACTTCCCCTGCTTGTGTTCCCTGTCTCACTGGCTGCCTCTCTCTCTGTCAAATGAATAAATAAAATCTTAAAAAAAAAAAAATCTATCCCAGAAGTCACTTATGATACATCTACTTATACCTCACTGGCTAGAACTTAATCACATGGCTGTATCTAGCTGAAAGGGAGACTGCGGAGTTTAGAATTTATAATGGAGTTCTCTTACTAAGGAAGAAAGGAAGATGGATATTTGGAAATCAACTAGCAGAGCATTACACAGACCTGAAGGGGCTGACAGACTGAAACAAGGTAAGCTTCATGGGTGCTCTATGTGGATCAATGAACATAGACATTCTGTCCTCCTTGATGAATTGGCACAATGAAAAACCAGTAGAACCTTACCATAACCTTGGAGGTAGGAGTAGGGAAGACCCTAAGACCTTCAGGCAAAAGCAATGAGGCGTAAAATTGAAATTAAGCAGAATTATAGAAAATAAAGAAAGCTTTGATTTCTTAAACACAAGTTCAGACTGAGATTTGTAATAATCATTGGGGTAGGATCTCTAAGAGTGCAAGCTTTCCTTCAAATGCTTTCTTTTTCTTTTTTAAGTTAAGCACCAAGACTTAATTGCCTTTGTTGTAAAAATGCATCATGTTGGAAGCCTTGAGTGGTATTTTTCTAAAATGATCCACTAATTGCTAAAGACTGGGGCTATATATTTTACCTCTATAGAGTGCTTGACAAACTTAGGCACTTCATGTGTATTTGTGAAATGAATGAATTAATCATAGTAATCTAAGAGATTTTAGCCCTGTTGTGTTTTCCTGTCTATTTGTGCCTCTGTATTTGTCAAAATTCCTTGAGCTGCAAGTTACAGAAATTGAAGTCAAAATGGTTAAGACAAAAGGTAATTTATGACTCTTAAACTTAGGCCATAAGCTTCAAGCATGGCTGGATCTAGGGGTTTAATGATCTCATCTGAACAAGGCTCTATATTCCCCAATGAACTTTTCTCTGTATTGGCTCCATTTTCAGAGAGATGCTTTCCTCTTGGGGCTAGAATGACTGCTAGTAGCTCCATGAAAACTTAATTTTTTGCTTTGAGCCCAGAGGGTAAGAATATCATTTCCTAGGCTGCAGTAAGAACTCTCTCTCAACTATGTCTGGCTCTGATTGTTCTGACATGGGATCGGAACCCTTCTCAGAATGTTTCACTAGAATGTGATAGGCTTTAAGACTCATGCCCACTATGCCAATCTGGGTCCAGGCAGGAGAAAGCAAAACACACTAGTTACTCTTACAGAATAATTTAAGATGGGTGGGTCAAATCCAGCCCTTCCCCACTTTTGCAAATAAAGTTTTATTGGGACACAGCAACAACCATACATTTAAATGTTCAGTCTATGGCTACTTTCAGGCCAAAAGATAGGAGAGGGGAGTAGTTACAACAAAGACCATATGACCCACAAACCCAAAACATTTCTAACAAGCTCTTTATGGAAAGTTTACCAACCTGTAATTTTATATAAAGGAGTGATGCAAAATGAGGCCCCGAAAAGGAAAAAATAGAAGTGTAAGATATCTTGGACGAAGAACCTGCCAGAAGCATCTACCTCGAGGGCAGAAGGAACAAAGGGAAGGCTTAGAATTACTAAAACTTAGAAGTTTGGGGAAGAGGCCCCACAGAATTGAAGCTTCAGACCTCCAAAGAAGGAATGACTTAGTGCTGGTGTTGGTGTCACTGAGGGGACGCACGGAGGCTGCTTCTGTAAGTGTTGAAAAACCTGCAAACCATCACCAGCTGCAATTTATTTTGGGATCAACGACCATTGTCGAGGCAAAAACGCATTGCTGGGGTAATGATGCTGATGGAATCGGAAGCAGCAGCAGGAAGGAGCATGTCCCCTCTTGCTCCTCCAGCCTGGTGGTCCCCATAGTGACGGAGTCCAAGCAGGAGTAGCAGCAAAGGAGAAATGTGTTCGCAGGGGCCCGGCCCCAGCATCGCAAAGCACGGTATGGAAAATACAATGGCTAAAAAGCTAGCACAACCCGTTGTTTAGCTACTCAGGATTCATCCACACCTTTTACATGTATTTGAATTTCCACCAACAACACAGACAACTTGATGCTTCCACCTAACAACAGACGCTCCCCCAAATGAGGAGCCTCAAAGTCACAACAGTCATAATGTCCATTTCTGGGCTATGTTAATTACTCTCCAAAACCAGTCATAGTCTCATCAGAATAATCTGTTACTTAATGACTAACCTGTAAAGTTAACCGCCCTACCAAGATTTGTATGAGATATTAGGGAAGAGGAAAAGAGAGTATATGCGTGCTCACGCACATCCCCAAGCAAGGAAGAAGTTCTGCATAGCTCTACAGTTCTTACTTCTATAACTGGCCACGATCGTGATGTTGCTACTGTGTATTCCTCCTCCTCCTCCTCATCTCCTATTTCCTTTGTTCTCAGCCAAGAGCTCAGCTGGTTCCCTTCTTTACCAGGTGGTAAAATTCAAACTTTCATTTCCGAAGGGTTGGAATCCTCAACCCCTATTTTTAATGATGCTGTTATGGAAGTGCCAAAAGAAACCCCTGAGGCTCTTCTGGTCCAGACAAGTCCTCCTGCTGTCACGGTATGGGGCAACAACCCCCCGTCCCCTTCGTGATTGGGCCCAATCTCCTCTGCCGGTAGAGATGCTCCCTCCTTTGCTTGTTAGTTCAGTGGCATAAGACATCCAAAATGTCCAGATAGTACTCTCCTTTTCAAACTCAATTAACTACTGTTGTGTCCCCTGGTGGAAGCACTGCCCCCTTGGAAGTAAGATCTCCAGAGCAGCAGAGCTCAAAGCTTCTAGGCTGGGGAGCAAAAATCCGGCAAGTGGGATGTGAGAGTGCGAAGAGATATTCCCACCTTCACCCTTTGATTCCTGGGCCCAGGTGGAGAAACAGCATCACGAGTTGGCTGCTGAATCCAAGCACAGATTGCCTTCCGTAGACAGAGCCCATCCTTTCTGGCTGTAGCCTCCTCAATGGCTTTGTAACTAAGCCTCCTGTAGGCCATTTCTCCATGCTCTGAGGCCAGCTGCACCTAGAGGAGGGGTGCCTGGCAAACCAGTGAATTCCACGGGCACGAGACCATGGATGCATCTATTTTGGGGTGAGCCATATTCCTTGATCGGGAGCAATCAACAGAGGGGGAAATGTCATGGTCTTGACTAGGGTATGCTATGAACCCATGCACGGTGGTACCTGCAGAAACACCGTGCAGAGGGACAGTACCCCTGTGCAGAGCACGCATCTGTTTTACTGAGGCTGAATCTCTGCCCCATCTGCAATGGAGGGGATCTAGTATTCAGCCTGCCATGAGGCGGCTGGCTTTTCCCTGGAGGGAACGGTGCACTGTTGGGCTTCCTTACTGGTCTCCACTGTTGGCCGATTAAGCACCTGGTTAACACTGGTGGGGAGAAATCCACATTGTTGAACCCAAGCGTCCTGGCCACCATCCCGGCCGCCCTGGTCAGTGTGCACATGGACCCACTGAGCAAGCACAGGGGTGGGTGGGGAAAAGGGCTGAATGACAGCCGGAGAGCACGCCCTCTTGTCCATCAGATTACTGAGAAGCCTCTCTATCGTGGATTTATGTCTGAGCCTACTCCGAGGTGTCCTTCCATATGTGCTTCCTACAGGCCTCCCTGTCACTCGCCTCCCGGGTCTGTTCTAAGAACCTCTCCGACCAGCCAAATGATTAGCAACTGTCTGTGCTCTGGTGCAGCTCCAGGCTTCCAATTCTCTCTTGGCCCAGATGGACTGCCCAAGTTCTGACCACTGGAGGACTCTCCTTCACCACCGTCCTTCTGAGCCACTTCTGAGTCGGACTGGAAGGCTGTAGCTGTCTGTTTTTTGTTGGCACCAGCAAGCAAGGAAGCATGTCTCTTGACACTTCACAGAACACTCTATCTTTCAGGCCTCCGGGTTTTTGGCTCAGCCCAGAATGCCTTTGCCTTGCTGTCTGTCTGTGAATCCTCTCCCAACACCACACCTTTGCTAATACTGTTCCTGGGCCCTTGGCAGGTGTCTCTGCTATCATGGTTGTTTCAGTGTTTTTATTATGTATCCTACCCAAGTATCAGCTGTGTTCTCTTGGCCCCTCAGGATTCAGAGTGCATCAGCTTGAACCCACATTTGGTTTCCTCTCAGAATCCAAAGCCCACCTCAAAATGTCTGCACGTTCTCAGGTAGCTTACATTCTCCCCTGCTGGGTTTTTTTTTTTTTTTTTTTAAGATTTTATTTTATTTATTTGACAGAGACAGCCAGCGAGAGAGGGAACACAAGCAGGGGGAGTGGGAGAGGAAGAAGCAGGCTCCTCGCGGAGGAGCCCGATGTGGGGCTCAATCCCAGAATGCTGGGATCACGCCCTGAGCCAAAGGCAGACGCTTAACGACTGTGCCACCCAGGCGCCCCAGCCTGCTGGTTTTCAAATCCAGATTTTGTACCTATTTTCTCTGACTTTTGCCATATTAACCTAGTTGTGAAATTAAGTTCTGTCGACAATGTGTTGCATGTTTTATTTTATTTTTAATGATTTATTTACTTATTTGGGAGGGAGAGAGCACGAGCAGGGGGAGGGGCAGAGGGAGAGAGAGAATCTTAAGCAGGCTCCATGCACAGCACAGAGTCTGGCATGGGGTTCAATCTCACGACCCTGAGATCACAACCTGAGCAGAAATCAAGAGTCTGGATGCGTAACCGACTGAGCCACCCAGGCGCCCCATCAATGCTTTTCATTATCTATACAGATGATAATCTCTTTCACTGGATTAACATGGTGAATTATGTTAATAGGGAGTGTACTTAGAGGAATCCTTGCATTCCTGAGAGAATCCCCACTTGGTCATGGAACAGGAGTGCTTTTGGATTCTGTTTGTTGGTATTTTTTTAGATGTTTACATGGATATTCACAAGTGAAGAAGAGGATGGTCCATATTTTCTTCCCTGTTATGTTTTTTTCAGCTTCATGAAAACACACATAACTTTTCTTCCTTTTTGTTTTTGAAGAATCTATTTTCACCTTGGGTTATTTTTTTGCCCCTTGCCAGCTAAGCCTCAAAATGTACTTCTTCTAAAAACTAATTTGGGAAAATGTTCTACTTCAACAATATGAGTCTGCCTATCTTAGGTGGGTCAGGATCGTCTGGGTTAATCTCCAATTCACAGAGTTGGAGGGAAAAGTAGCTTGAAATCAGCGTGGAGAGGTCGCAGTGACCTTCAAGCAAAGCTTTGTAAGGATTTGTTTTCATTTTAAGAACAAAAGTCAGAGAAGGGTTTTCAATAGGGCAGTTGCACAATTGGATTTTACCTCTTGAAGATCTCATGCTGACTTTCTCATCACGGGAAAAATACTCCTCTAAGGTTTAGTTTCCACACCTGTATCACAGAATAACAACATCTGCGTTATAAGGTCTGCAAAAATCATTTTAGGCAAATGATATCTGTAAAATACCTACCCCAGTGTTTGGCACATCACATTTACAAATAAAGCTAATATTTTTTGTACATATTCATACAAGTCATTCTTTTTGTGTTTAAGCAGTTTTGTACTTCTTTTATATAAGAGCCAGAGCTGTTTTGTAAAGGATACACACACACACACACACACACACACACACACACACACACACACATATATATAAAATTTTGGGATCTTTTTACATTATTGATTTGTGGGAGAGCTACTGATTTCTGTATATTTATCTTGTATCCAGCCATCTTACTGAATTCTTTTATTTGTTCCTGCATTTCTTCAGCTAACTCTCTTAATCGTATCGTCTGCACATAGTTTATTTCCTTTGCAAACTATTATTTGTGAATTACCTTCAACTTGTATTTGTTTGGAGGGTAATATTTATCCTTGGAATCCAAGCTAGAATTGTATTTTACAAATAGGTTGTGTGATGGAGGTGCAACCCACAGTTTAAATTACCTCTACAGTTGAATAGGGTGGTAATTGCGATGATTGCATAAGACCATTTGGAAATTAAGAGTTGGATATTTAACCTACTAGGTGAAGTAGAAAGCAGGTTATTATGTGCATGATTGAGTTTAATAGGCTGTTTATCTGACCTCCACATTCCCCATGTGAAATCATGCATTTATTCCATCTTGGGCCAAGGAAAGATCAGAGAGGTTTAAATACACACCTCTTCCTCTCGCACCTTACTGTTGATTTGGAATACAAAATAGGTCTTGATTTCTAGAATTGCTGATTATGTTTGTCACTCCACAAATATTATGCATATTTAAATGTAAGGATCAACATAGGGTGAGTACCTAGTATATAGTTCCTGACATATAATAGGTGCTAAGGACAGAATGTTTATGCCCCGCTCTCCCATCAAAAGCCTTAAGTTAAAATTCTAACCCTCAGAGTGATGGTATTTAGAGGTGGGGGCTTTGTGATTAGGTCGTGAGAGTGGTGCCCTCATAAATGGGATTAATGTCCTTATAAAAGACACCCCAGAGAGCTTTCTCACCCTTTCCCATCACGTAAGGACACAGCAAAAACACAGCTGTATGCGAACCGGGAGGTGGGGCCTCACCAAACACCCAATCTGCCTGGGCCTCCATACTGGGCTTCCCAGTCTTCAGAACTGTGAAAAAATAAATGTTGCTTAAACTTTCTCAGTTTAGGGGATTTTGGTTACAGCAGCCTGAACTGACAAAGACAATAGGCATACAATACACATAGCTTTCCCTCTCCTCCTTTTAAAATGCAGATGTCCAAGGACTGTGGCCTAGGATTTTCAATCCCCAAAGTGAAGTTCTTCCCATGCTCAGCTAGGCCTACACAGTCTGCCTCCACCTCCTCTCCACCCTCTTCTACTCCATCTCCCTTCTTCCTTCACTCTAGCCCCAGAGATCTGGATCTTCCCTAAGCCTTGGCATTTTGAATGGATGAACGTTACAACTTCTGGCACATCATTTATGATGATGAACAATAAAATGACTTGGCTTGAATCAGCAGAATCAGACACCAGCTGTGATTTTTCCTGAGGGGGTGGGGCTTCCTTGGGCACTGAAGTCCTATATCTTGGGCATTGCTATTGACTGAATTGTGTCCCCTCCAAATCCATAGGTTGAGGTCCTAACCTCCCAATGTGATTGTATTCAGATACAGGGTCTGTACAGAGGAATAAAAGTTAAATGAGATCATAAGGGTCCATAGGACTGGTGGCCTTACAAGAAAAAGAGACACGAGAGCTCTCTCTCTCCCCCCACCAAGTGAGGCCACAGACAGAAGGCAGTTGCCTGCAAGCCGGGAAGACAGACCTCACAAAAACCGTGGGTGGAGGAGAAGCTTATCTGGTTACTGAGAATGGTGAAGATGTGCCTCCTTGTGTATGGTCTCTACCTGCAGGAGAAGTGTGTTTTCCCTCTTCCCCTCCTCTTGTTATCTTTTCTTCTATTTTCCAGCTTCTCTTCTTAAGCAAAGGCAAGAAGAGACAGAAACGCTGGAAGTAAGCAAAGGGATCAGGTCCAACTACTGTCAACGAACCTGGTGTTCTGATACATCTTAGCTCATAGGTTTTTTTTGTTGTTGTTTTGTTTTTTGTTTTTTTTCTTTTCAGAGAGAGAGAGAGCATATGCCTTCATAAGCAGGGGGAGGAGGGGCACAGGGAGAGGGAGAGAGAGAATCTTAAGCAGGCTCCATGCTCAGCATGGAGAGCAACCCGGGGCTCGATGCCATGACCTTGAGATCATGACCTGAGCCCAAATCAAGAGTCAGACACTTAACAGATTGAGCCACCCAGGTGCCCTGCTCATAGTTTTTAATTGGGTCACAATTTTGAGTAGAGAAGAGCACCTCTAAACCAGAACACCTCATTTTTTGTGCTTTAACTGTTTACTTGACAATTTCACATCCGCCTAACAATGAACTTCAGGGGTTCGGCACTGGAGGAATTATTTCACCCCACTGTCAAGATGAGACCATCTCTAAGGGTGAGGGAACTGAGCGTGCAGAGGGCAATGAGATCCACACAGTCAGTGTTGGCACAGCCAGAACTCGAGGCTGCTTTTTCTGCTTCAGTATGTGACACTGTCATTCTTAGGGCATGTATTTCACATTCCTTGTGCTGTCTCATCAATTCTGCTCATCCTGTAGTATCTGTTCGTGTATCCCGTTGCCATCCATCCTGCACCCCCCTTTAGCCCAGGAGAGCAATGTCTCAGCCATCAGTCAATGCTAATACGCCAGCAATTTCCTAGAGCTTTGTTGTTGAGGAGCCTGTCTTGATTTATTATTCTAAGTGTGTTGCTTAGGCAACATTGATTAATGATCAATTTCTACATTACAGAATAATCATAGGGCCTGATAAGACTGTTCAGGAAGCAGAGACAGCCTCTCGAGCAGGTATAAGTTATTCAGCCTCATACCAGATTGCCTGTGGCTGCCGCTTTGCAGATTTTTAGCGGGTGCTACACTGACTCTACGTTTGAGTTTCTAGACTTCTTAAAGGGGTATCGGCCACCAGGTTGCAGTTTTCTGCGTTGTGGTCTCTGAACGCATTTTGGAGCGGGGTGTTACCAAGGGTAGTAGAATAGCTTTTGGCTCTCAGTTCTCTTTTTTCCAGTGGCAAGCAATGCCTAGCCCACCGTAGGCTCCTAAATATTGTGAACTAATGAATGCATGAATGAGCCTTTGGATAGTTTGGACAGCTTTCTTGGCCCTGGCTGGTCACAACTTCTTTCTGTGGGTTTCTTAGACATTCATAAGTAGTGTGAAGGATTCCGAGAGTCTCCCTGATTCTACAACGGTTGGTAGCCTCCGTGCATTTTTGAAAAATTCCTGGAAGGAGGCAATAGAGTACAATTGTTAGTGGTCTCTGAGGTCTAAGGGCTTGGGTTTGAATTTTGCCTCTCCCTTGCTAGCTGTTTAACTTTAGGCAAAGTTTTACCCCATTGAACCTTGGTTTCTTCATTTGTAAGACAGGAATTCTACAGTCGCTATCTGCTTCATAGGTGGAACAAGATTAAATGAATTAAGGCATGTTGAATACTTAGCAAAGTGTCTGGCACCTTGTAAGTTCTCAGTGATTATTAGCTATTATTTCTGTTCCACTCAAGACTTAATGAAGACAGCATTACAATTAGCTGAGAAAGAACGAATCCACCGATGGAATGAGAACTCGATAGCTTGCTGGGGAATTAGCTCAAGTCAAATATTTACAATAATCGTGAAGGGAAGCTCAGAGGGATTACCAAGACCATCAGTCCGACATGGCTTGTTGGCTTGCAGCTTGCTCTCCTTGTATCCAACACATTCTACCGATCCTGTTTGTACTTCTGTCACTGTTCTTGGACTTCCTGGCCTGTACCAGGATAGTGCTGGGGGATTCTGTGTTTCTAGAACTTTATTCTTGGTCTCTAATGTAGTAAAGTTCTGATTTTAACGACAAGGATTTTGTCAGATGTATTCCCAGAGACCCGGCTTCCCTCCAATCCATCTGCAACGTGCCTGATGTCTTTGCCCAAGAAAATTTGCAGGTTTTTGTTCTGCTCACCTCTACAGCTTAGTTTCATACCAATCTTGGGACTTGCACTTTTGCAATTTTTTACTGGTAGTATGTTTAATTACTTTCATAATTATAGAGAGGAAAATGCACAGATTTTAAGTGTCCAGTTTAATGAGTTTAGCAAATGTTTATGGCTCTATCATCCAACCCCCTATCAAGATACAGAGCATTGTCATCAGCCCAGAAAGATCCCTGAGACCCATTTCTGGTTAACCTCCCTCCCCTTCGAAGGCAACTGTCATTCTGCCTTCTGTCTTTATGGATTAGTTTAGTAGGTTCTTGAACTTCTTTAGCTCCGTCTTATGTCTGTCAGATTTATCTTTGTTGTTGCGTGGATTAGAAGTTCCTTCCTTTTTATTGCTCGGCAGTGTTCTATTGTATGAATATTCTGTGGTTTATTTATCCATTCTTGTACTGATGAACGTTTGTGTTGTTTCAGTTTTTAACTCTTATGAACGAGGCTGCAATTAACATTCTTTTACAGGACTTTTTGTGGACATAAGGTTTCACTTACTTTTGCGGAAATAGGAGTGGAATTGCTGAATCATAAAGTAAGTGAATGTTTACAGGAATTTCCAAGCTGTTTTGCAGAGTGGCTACCCCATTTGCATATCCGTGAGCCTCAGTTGCTTGGTATCCTCACCTGCTCTTAGTATGGTCAGTCCTTTCAACTTCAGCCATTCTAACGGATGGTGACTAATGATGTTGACCATCTTTTTATGTGCCTTACATTTATGGCTAATTAACATTCATCCAGTTGATGGGAAGAGTAATTTCCCAATTGGGTTCTAAACTGAACATAATTTTCCCCATGAATCCAGTTAATGGATGTCACCCCATTCTCTGTATAACACTACTAAATGCCTTATGATGGTTAATTTTTTGTGTCAACTTGACTGGGCCATAGAATTTCCAGATATCTGGTCAAACGTCATTCTCGGTGTGTCTCTGAGGGTGTTTCTGGATGAGATTAACATTTAAATCAGTAGACTGAGAAAGCATGTTGCCCTTCCTAGTGTGGGTGGGCCTCATCCAATCAGTGGAAGGCCTTAATAGAAGAAAAGACTGATCCATCCTTGAGTAAGAGGGAACTCCTCCTGACTGGCTGCCTGTGAGCTAGGTGGGACATTTGTGGTTTCCTGCTTTCCCAGTTGAATTGAAACATTGGCTCTTCTTGTGTCCCAAGCCTGCTGGCTTTTGGATTGGATCACATGCCTTCAGCTCTCCTAGGTCTCTATAATGCCCAACTGTAGATCCTGGGACTTGTCAGCCTCCCTGACCACATGAGCCAAATCTTCCTAAGAAATATCTATCTATCTATCTATCTATCTATCTATCTATCTATCTATCTATCGTCTTTTGGTTCTATTTCTCTGGAGAACCATGACTCACACACCCTTTCCTCTTGCACCATTTTCTCCCAACGTGCCCCATTTCAACTCTGTTTCTGCATAAGCATTTATACCTAACCCTGTGCTGGCTTTGTTAAACAGGCCATAAACATATGCTCAATGCTTTCATTTAACAGCACTGGGACTGCAGTTAAGATCTTTGCAGAAAACGATATCCAAAGTTATCTTTAAGGCATTCAAGACAGCCACATTCAGAAATGGCGGCCTCCCATGAGCACTGCAGGAGAGAGAACCACCAGGTGGCAGGTCTCTGACTCTTAGGCTCTTGTTTTGTAATCATGTTTTCCAACTGGAAGATATGATGAGGCAACATAAAAATGAAATGGTTCTTGCCCTCCTAATAGCAGAATGACTAATAGAAGAACTAAGAGGATAATAAACCTCCACCGAGGGAGGATGGTTAAGGATGCTGATGGATGCAGTGGCTCTGAAAGAGAGCTCTGTCTTCTCACGACAGGATAGATGCAAACCTCTTCTTCATGATGTGAACTCAAGCATAACATTCCAGAAAGCTGAACTCACATTAATCAAGAGCCTGTGTGCATATCCTGCAGAGACTCAAGGGTGTGTTTCTTTCTCCTTCTCTTTTGAAACGACCTATTTATTTACTTGTTTGTCTATTCACCTACTCATTTATTTATCTACAGCATATAATATTTATACATTGTATATTTATCTCCTAGGTAATTAATTTATTTAAAATGTACGGACAGAATGAGTTCCTTCCCTAGATGAGAGTAAAGTACCACCCTTCTTTTAATTTTTAATTAACATTTTTATTTACTTAAACTTTATTAAATGTATTTAATTACATTTTCATTTAATTTTAATTAACATTTATTTTTTTAAATTATCTATACCTTATTATACTCGTATGGATGGCAGGTCCAATATCTTCCCTCTTGAGACCTGCAACCCTTCCCCAGATTACACATGAACCCCAGGGAGAGGCTACTGGGTTCAAACTTTGGTTTCCAAATACAGGTAAGGAGGGAATTAGTGATTTGGGAACTAGCCCACCCGGGTCGGTCCTTCTTTTGCTCACTGGTGGGGGTCCTGCTTGGTCTGCAGCGTAGGCTTCCACCCCCTCCCCCTGCAGTCTTTCCTCAGCTCAGGATCATTTTCGGCGCTGGACTCACGCCAGTCTTTCCCCACTTACCTCCAGGGCATGGTGTTGAGGCCCAGTCATGGTTCGGAGGTCCTTACGGTGAGCATCTCCTTTGCAGCCTTGGTGTCTGAAAACTCACAGTTCCAGTGCATTCTGGAGGATCTGGCAAAATGATTCATCATCATCACCATCATCATCATTACAGGAGGGGGTCACTCTTCATCCTTCTCTTCCCCAAACACTCATGGTCCCCTTGACCATGCTCTCCCGAGCTTCTGGGTCGAGGGTATTAGAAGGGGCAGCACTTGCCAGGCTACAAGGATCTCATGACTCTTCCTGCAGGGTGACGGGTGCCTGGGAACCTGAAACCTGCCCACCTAGGAGTTCAGGGGAGACACCAAGACAGTGTTCTCTAAGGAGTTTGCTGTGCCTACCTGGCTGAAGTAACGGCCAGCGATCGTCTTACGGCAGCATCCGGACAACAGCTCACCAGGCACTTTGCTATGACAGTTGTGTTTGTTCACTGTAGGAGGTTTAAGAAACACAGATACGTAATGAGAGAAAGTAAAGTTGCTCCTTCACCCATCACACCACCTTCCAGAGCTTCCAGGGGCTGCTGGGCATGGTGTATGCAGCAACGGCAAAAACGCTTGTCCTCAAGCATCTTGCTTTCTAAGTGGGGTGGGGGACGGTGGGTACCGAACAAACGAATAACTGAAATATGTTACCTGTTAAATACTGAGCAGTAGAGAGAAAACAGAAAGGCAGGAAGGGAGAGCTGAGGAGTGCCTGTGTGTTGCAGGAACCTGACATCTCGGTTGGGATGTTTCTTGAATGAGGTGATGCCTGGAGAAGGCGAGGAAGGAAGAGCAATCCATGCAGGAGGAAGAGCCAGTGCAAAACTCAGAGTCCACAGCGAGCCTGGCTTGCTTCAGGAACCGTGAGCAGGCCCACCGGCGCGAGTAGAGAGAGCAATGGAGTAAAGGAAGAGATGGGGACAGATATGCGGGTGAATGTGGAAGTGTTATGAAGCCACCAGCACGGTGAGGCCCCTTCCCTGCTGTTCACCACTTTCCACAACAGGATTCCTAACAGCTGCTTCCTTACTGGCAGTCATTTGTGAAGCTCCCGCCTCCCCCCCCCCCCCCGCCGGCCCCCGGCCCACTACTGGACTTCTATAGTCTCTAGTTTTCCCACACGATCACCTGCAAGCACGTGCTGTGGTCTTTGCCTACAGAGCGTTACACTCCAAGGAAGGAGAGCAGATGGCAGGAAACAGGTGCCCCGTCAGCCCATTTCTGCAGATAGGGTGAGATGTTGAGTCACTGCCCTTAACTCCCATTTGTTTTGGGTTTGTGAAGGCACGAGGGTGCTGCTGCCCTCCAGGGCCACGGGGATGGTGGCCTTTGGGTCCTGAGCAACATCACTGGGATGATCTAATGCCTGGTAAATTTACAAGACAGAGGAGAGGCAGGAAGCAAAGGGGGGAGGTGACGGGGATGGGTGGGGAGAGCTAGGAAAGACAACCACAGACCCGGAAATCTTTATAAAACTAATAATATCGTTGTTGTTCTGATTTAAAAGTAAAGCATGCATATTAAAGAATATTGGGGAAACCTCTCCAAAGAGTAAATATCTAAGTTAAAGCCATATAACCCCATTTCTGGAAGCAACGATGCAACATTTTGTTGCTTTCCATCGAGACAGTCACATGATCGTATGTGTACGTGGTTGTGGAGTTGTTTCTTGTTATTTAATATTTTGTCAAGAGCACTGACTTACAACTGGAATATTAAAAACCATTATTTCTGATCATCGTGTAATATTCCACCAGCACTGTATTTAACGAGTCCGTTAATGAGCCAGCACCGCAATGAATGCTGTCATTTCCTTATTGTTGGATGTTTGAGTTGTTTTTCACACTGTACTCTTATAAATAATGCGGGCATGAAGCCCTTCAATCGGGCATCTCTGACTGTAACCCTGAATATTTTATCAGGACGGATTCCTAGGAGAGACACAACTGGCACAGCAGGTGAATTTTTCCTTTTCAAACGCCTTGGGAGGAAGTGGTTGGTAACTCGGTGCCATGATAGTTGATTTGTTGAACCGATCACGGACAGGGGGCTGGCAGTTCAGCTCATGATCATTTTGGCATTACCTTCCACTTGGTGGCAGTTCCTCAGATGGCGATAAAAGTACTTTGGAGCACCTTGCCCGACATGTTAGATTCAGTTTTCTCAGGAAAATCCAACTGAGGGCTAAAAGAGATAAAGCTAGAATCAATGTAAGAAAGTATAAAAGAGACTTAAAAGCGTTGCGTGGACCTTAATTGTACCAGATCAAAAACAGCACCTGTTAGGATGCATTACATTTTTTAGACATGCCAAAATTTGAATGGTGACTGAATTTTGAGACTATTAGGACATTACTGTTGACCTTTTAGGTACCATGTTAAAAGATGAGTCCTTATCTTCTAGAAGTGTGTTTGGAAGCACTGAAGATGAAATGATATGATGTCTGGGATTTTCTTCCAAGTAATTTGGGGGTGCAGTTGAAGGGACAGAAGTGGCTGTGGGGTGATGGTAGTTGGGGCTGGTGATGGGTCCTTATTTTTATCAGAGGTTAGCAAACTACAGCCCGAGGGCAAATCTAGCCCACAGCTTGCTTCTGTAAATTAAGCTTTATTGGAAAACCACAGATATTTTCTCTGGCTGATTTTGGTTGAGCTGAGTTTGTTGCAACAGAGGCTATCTGGCTTGCAAAGTCTGAACTACATCCTACTATCTGCCCCTTAACAGAAAGAGTTTGCCAACCCCTGATTTATACTACTCTGCCTCTGTCTATGTTTAAAATCGTTCATAATAAAATGTTTAAAATATAAGTGATGTAAAAAAGATCTACATGGTTCCTCCAACTACTATCACCCAACAGTGTTTGTCTGTTAACACTGTCTCGAACACGTTCAATCACAGCTGAAATGCATGGCCCCCATAATAAATTCCTGAAATATCTGTAAGATTATGATTCTATAAAAATTTACTATTCTGTACAGATAATATATGCATGGCAAAAGATTCTATAGGACACACTCTGGAAAGAACTCTCCTTCCCATCCCTGTCTCTCATCCACCCAGTTCCCCTCCCTGGGGTTTCTTGTTTATCCTCCTGGGAATAATCTCTGCATATACAACTCTAATATATAGTATAATGTCCCCTCCTATATTCCCAAGTGATGGAATATTATATATATTCACTTTTTGTCAGTTAATAATATATTTTGGAGATCTTTCCATGTAGGCTGTATAATCAATCCTAAATTTTATACATATATATACATATATATATGTATGTAAGTATATAATTACATATGTGTGTATGTGCATATATGTTCCTAAAGTACACCTATTTAGGAAAATGTATATTCCGACTGTATACGTATTAAGACATCTATTTTTTTCCTTTTCCATGTTTGGGCAGAATTGCGGGGACACAGAGGCACAGCCACGGAGCTGAACCCTGGGGAGCATGCATGGAGCTCAGCAGCCAAGGTTAGGGTGGGCATCTTTTATTGGACCTCCCATCCCCATTCTGAAGAGAGGCTATAGAGAGGATTTGTCCTTATATTATATTATTATGCATCTGGGGGAGGGGCAATAAGTATTTGCTGCAATTCAATGAATGAATAATTTTTTTTTTTTTTTGCCACAAGTTTTACAACTGAGAATTGTAGGATTATCACTTCTTCTTTCTGCCGGTCAGAGATGCCTCAGTTAATCCATCATTTGTCAATAAAGTAATTTGGAATATGGGAACTTGGCATGAAATGTGACTTACATGAGTGAGTGGCATAAGTCTAAAATAACTCACAGAGTCCATTTATAACTAGAAACTTTGAAGGGGGAAAATCAACACCTAAAAAGAAATGGCAGATACCGCAGTTACCAATAATTTTTTTCACAGAAGATCTGCATGGCTTCAGGGTAAAAAATTCCCGATATCCTTGATCATATTAGTATTTACCAGTGACTGTAAACTCTAAGCATAGTTTTGAACTTAAAAAAAAAAGTAACTTGCACCTACTTCGGGCTTATAAATGGAGTATGGTTAGAAACTGGGCTGTGGCTCAAAATTGGCATGTTTGGGTGGAAGATTCTGCTCCAAGAACAGAGATCGGCTGGGGCTCTGGGATTGTGGGGACTGGGCCTCTCCCACACAGGACCATCTGTCCTTCTTCCTGGTCCAGGATGAGTGATGCTCCCAGAAATGCTTTTCTGTGTCTGGAAGGAACAGAGAGTGGTAACAGGATTTATATTTTGACTCATAGCCTTCGACTCAGGGTTTATGATTGAAACAGGCTCTAGGGACTGTCCTAACTACCACCCCATTCAGCTCCCGGACCCTCTCCCAGAGCGTCCCCTGTGGGAAAACAATTCCCTTTGCCGTGAGCGCCTTAGCGTGCTGCTGCCCAAGTTCTAGCTGCAGGCTCGTCCTGGCTCTGCTCCAGAAAAGTGTTCCAGTTTTCTTTCCCTCTCACTGCCTGTGAGGGTCATAGCCCAGACGGGAGCCTCAGTGGGATCTTCTGTTCTTTACAATTTATTATTTTCAGAGATGTTCCCAGCTTTTCAATCGCAAACAAGAGAATAGGGGGCATTGAACATTCTTCTCTAGTGATCTTTTATTCTTAAATATCTTCCCCCTTTCCCCCGATTATCAAAGTAATACAGGCTTGCTATTCAAAATTTGGGAAATAAAGAAGAAAAGAGTGCTAAAAAGAGAGTCTAAATCACCAATAATGCTACGACCAGAAATAACTACTATTATTACTTGGGTTTATTTTATTTCACTATTATCTAAATGAGGACCTACCTGTACAAACGTCTATATAAATACAGCCATACTGACATGATTATAAATATATATGATGAAGTTATTATACTTTGCATATAGTTTTTCAACATTTTATTGTAAAACTATTTTAAACATACCAAAAAATGGAAAGAATTATATAGTGAACACACATGTACCAACCTTTAGATTCTGACATTAACATTTTACTTAATTAGCTTTACCTCTTCCCTTCCTCTGTTTCATCATTCCTCCTTCCTTCCATCCCTCTACCTATCTCTCCATCCATCCACACATACACCAATATATTCATCCATCCATCCATCCATCCATCCATCCATCCATCCATCCATCCAGATATCCATTGATATATCAACATAATCCATCCATCCATCCATCCCTCCCTGCTTCCCTCCCTCTGTTCATCCATCAATACTTCTATCAATTCATCCACCTTATTTTTTTAGATTTTATTTATTTATTTTAGAGAGTGAGAGAGAGCGAGAGAGATCATGAGTATGGGGGAGAGGGAGAAGCAGGCTCCCTGCTGAGCAGGAAGCCTGATGTGGGGCTCCATCGCAGGACCCTGGGATCATGACCTGAACCAAAGGCAGATGCTTAACCGACTAAGCCACCCAGGCACCCCCATCCACCTTATTTTTGTAGCACTTTTCAAAGTAAGTTACAGAAGTGAATACTATTTTCCCCTAAACATCTTTGTACATACAACTTTTGTCTTGCTTCTTCACCTAACATGATATAAAGTTTCCCACATTTTCAAATATTCTTTAAAAGCACTTTAAAAAATAGCTGCCTAATATTCCATGTCATAGATGTACCATCATTTATTAATCGAATCCCTATTTTGGGAAACGTTAATTTTTTTCTAATTTTCCACTTTAATAAATAATGCTGCAGTGAATACCTTTGAACATGAACTATAGGTAGCTCAGAGCTCTGTGAGGTCTGGACCTGTGTCTTATGTATCGCTGCTAATACCTGGGCCAGCCTTATTCAATCTGTTTGTTGATTAAGATGACATATTATGGGCTAACCAGACTGACGAAGACAGACTTTCTTCAATAAAGGGGGACTGCTTTCCTATACCTGGAAGGGAATCTGCAAAGGCAAGGTCTCCATTTATAAAGTGTGGAAAATAGTACTTCACCTGTGGGTTGTCATAAGGATTAAGAGTTCATATCTCCCTATAAAAGTGCCTGATAAACCGTTCAAGTGTTCAATAAATGTTTATTCTTGGTGGCTTTGGTGACTATGACATCACCTGTTTGGGATACAGGAAGGTGAGGCCCATAGAGGGAAGTCAGAATGGTTCGGGGCCTTCCCATAGTCCACAACCCAGGTTTTACTGATGGACAGACTATGTTATCTGTGGGCAGAAAGGGCAGAACACAGATAATTTAGGCTGAACAAGGTTTTCTGATCTCTATCCTGAATTTGTTTGTGTTGAGGAGGTTCTGAGGGGCAGAGGGATGCTCAGTTAGGCCTGGGGTAAACGTTCTCACCCAGGGCGTAAACGAAGGGCAAATGTTGGCAATGGGTGTCTCAAACTATTTAGCCAGTTGTCTGTGTTCTTCAAGAGCAAGGCTGGAAATGCTTTCTATACAGAGCCAAATGGCAAATACTTAGCCTTTGCAGGGCAGACAGTCTCTGTTGCAACTACTCAAGACTGCTATAAGAGCATGAAAGCAGTCATAGATAACATAGAAATGAATAAGATGGCTGTGTTCCAATAAAACTTTATTTACAAAACAAAGCTGGGGGCCAGGTTTGGCCTGGGGGCTGTAGTTTGACAAACCCTAGTCCAGACTCTTTGGAGCCTGGGGATATGGTCAGGGCTGCAGAAGGGGCAGCAGCATTTCTTACTGTCTCAGAATACATTAAGGTCTTTTGCAGCTGTGGGGGTAGAATGAGAGTTGGAATTCTCCCTTCCTTGTATTTTCTGTATTGGATACATATAATTGGGAATTTACTAAGTGATGTTACTTAGTGGGATTCTGAGCGTGTCTCCAGCATCAAGATGCTGGAAGGCCCCGATGGGAGATTGAAAACCTGGGCTCTGGAGCCAGAAAGGCCTGGGTTCTAATCCCATCTCCACTTGCCAACAGCGTGGCCTTGAATGAGTTGTAGAACTTTGTTACACCTCAGTTCCTTCATCTGTAGAATGGGGTCATAGTAATGCCTACCTTATAGGAGTGTTGAGAACATTAAAAGAGATAACATGTATAAAATGATAAAAGTAGGCCTTCTCGACCTTGACAGAATTGACCTTTTGGGTTGGATATTCTTTGTTTTGGGGAGGACGGTACAGCCCTGCACTTGTGGAATGCTTAGCAGCATCCTGGTCCCAACCTACTGGATGCTGGTAGCACTCCTCCCTGATTCTGACAACCAACCATGCCTCTAGACACTACCAGTGCCCACTGGGGGCCATAACAGTCCCCGGTTGAGGACAATTCCATCAGAAAAAATGCCTGGCATTCATAAATGTTGATTCTTATTAGCAATTGCTGAAATTTCAAACATTGAGGCCAGTGGTGCAGATTTTTATACATCCAGATACTACAAAGTTTGGGATCTCTGAAGACAAGCACCGAATTTTGTATAATGATAATATCGGTAAAAGTGACACTAGCCAACCCACATAGTTCTCACTATGCACCAAGTGTAGCTTCAAGCAGATCACTCGTATCAACTTACCTAAACCTTCAGCAATCCAGTGAGGCAGGTGCGCAGTCTCCCCGGTGTCCAGATTATTATGCTGTTTATACTGGTTGATCTGGTGAAGGAAAGGCTTGAGCCTGGGACAGATTTGGGATCATGCTGCAAAGAAGTAAAGGGCTCCACAGGATTTTGCAGAAGCTGGCTCCTATGACCTGGAAGTACATAATGCTGTCATGTGGCAAGCCCAGTAAAGCCAGGAAAATTCCCTGAGCTTCTGCCCACCAGACCTGTTTCCACATTTATGTGCTCCCTCCATTACCCAGGGGGGCCCCATCTGTCGGGGCAGCAGGGGAAGTTCAGACACCAGAAAAGCTTGACCGGTAAAGCTCAAGTTGGAAAAAAAAATCCCTTAGTTTCTTGGTCAGATCACTGGTTTTGTTCCCCAAACACAGTCTCGCTGAGTACACAAGGAGGATTTTCTAAGATAGCCAATCTTTCCTGCAACCGAAAGCAAGAAAGATGAATTTCTGGGACTCTGGGTGAGGAAGCTGTGGTGGGATTTTTTGAGATGTGGCTCAATTTTAGATAGAAAATATGGACCAAGAAAATACGGAAGAGAATTCTCTCCTCCAGATGTGCATAGGCAGTGGTTTTGGACCCTGCTCCCCCCACCAAGGATGCTCCTAGCGTGGGAAGCAGTGTCCTTTTTATTCCTAACCATAAGATGGCACTCCAATGCCTGCACTAGGAACTGGGTTGGCTGGAGAGAGGGCTCTTCGGACGACCACGCCACGCGAGCAGAAAGCCACTGCTCTCATCTGTATTTGCTTTACATCACTATGCTAACAAGATGCGGAAATTTTATTCCAAATGCGTAAATATTATTGAGTTTGCCAAGGATTTTTGCCTGAATCCGCGACAGAGGACTGATGTTCAGGACTAAGAGGAGATGAGAAGCAGGGTGAAGAAACAGGAAAGCTTGCCCGCCCATCCCAGCTCGCTTCAGCTATTCATTCCATGGATTGAGGCACTTGGTATTAACACACTGCAATGCGGATTTCTTTGGGACTGTGGCTCATACGGAGCCTGAGCTCCGGCCTTAGATCTGTGGGAGGCTGTTCTGCTGTTTCTAGTGCAGCCAGGATCAGGGGGCTGGGGTTGCACAAACAGACAGGTGATTGCCCAAGCTGGCGTTTGGTTCCTCACATGCTTCCCATGCCTTGACTGAATCTCTTTCCTGCTGGTGGATTACTATCTGAAACTTTATTTAATTGAGGGTCTGGTTGCCCTGGAAGGTGAGACTACAAGTCTTCACCATTTTGATGACTGAGGGCCACATCCTGTGTTGGCCCAAGCCAGCACCGTCCCCCTCCCAAGTCCAGCGGGGATTCTTGGGTTTTACCTGAGTTGTGGTGAGGACTTGGTGCTGGAGTGGCTGGCTTTCTCCCTGAGCCACACTCCTGTCTACCGGTCACTGCTTCAGAGAGCCCAGCTCCTCAGGTGTCAGGAATGCCCAGAGGACCTCCGGGTTTCACTGAGTTTCTCCTACTTCCCTCTCTGTGCTTTCTTAGGAGCCTGAAAGCATGAATATTTGATTGAATGGATGGAGGGTGGGTAGATCTCTTGTTACCTGAAAGGGTATTTATTGTATGACTTCATACCAGATAAGCAGGTGGAATCTTAACCTTTTATTATGAAAATTAAACATCAGGTTAGTAGTTTCTGTACTTAAGTAGCTTAGTCTTACAGGAATTTCAGATATATTGATGATGGGGCACCTGGGTGGCTCAGTCAGTTAAGCATCTGCCTTCAGCTCAGGTCATGATCCCAGGGTCCTGGGATCGAGTCTCGCATCGGGCTCCTTGCTCAGCAGGAAGCCTGCTTCTCCCTCTGCGGGCCCCTACCCTGCTTGTGCTCACATTCGCTCTGACAAATAAATAAATAAAATCTTTTAAAAAATCTTTAAGATATGCTGATAATTATTAAATGACCATAAAAACTACCAGTTATTGAGCAATGGCTGTATACCAGGTTTATATTTATATAGCTTATGTAGACTTCCCATATGTATCAGACTATTTTTATATTTACATGCTCTTATATATAATTTAAATAGAAACTCTGAGAAGTTATACATATTTATGTTTTCTTAAAAGAAGTCTGATGTGTAATGCAGTGGTTACCACCATATTTTTCTCAGTGTTCACTGTTCTCTTTCTCCTTCCCGATAAACTTCTGATTTTTTTTCAGTTATTCCCCATCACCTGTTCAGCAGATCCTTTCCTTCCCAGCTCCATGGGTGGGCCCTGTACAGTCTAGGCCATTTATGATAAATCCAACTCTCTTGCCAGTGTTTGGCTCCAGACTTGGGCTTAACGCAATTAGTGCGCAGCACCGCCTGGGTACTGTTACTGAGTCAGGAGTGAGCATGTCACCCACATGAGTGCCACTGGTGTAAGGAAGAACACCCACCATCACCCAAATGGTGTGAAAGCTTGCTGCCTTCTGTGGGATATGTAGAGTGAAGCCAGTGGCTGATAGCTTTCTTACGATTAGAGGGAAACTGGCTTTAGGATGACATTGATGCTTGGTTGATGGAGCAGTGATATGAAAAGAATCTAGGTCCTTAATGACATCATTGATGGCTGAATCAATCAGCCCTGAAGCCTACTCGACCTCTGGACGTCCTGTTAAATGAGATATATTAAAAAATACCTTTATTGTTTAAGCCAGATAAAGTCGGTATTTTGGTTATTTTTAGTAATGTGATTGCTTTTGTTAACACACAGAAAAGGAGATGATATTCAGAAAGGCCAACAGCAACAACAGGGTCAAAAACAACAAAATAATATTAAGTGACCAAAGGCCAGGCTCTAGCCCTGGGCAGTCCCACCTGATTACGGTCCACTCTCCAAGCTCTGGATCCAAGCCCACAGAGTTGCCTCCCACTGAATACGATGTAGAAAGTGTTTGGAAGAAAGCCAGGGGCTTGGGGGAAAAAGAATAGAAAGAACTTACAACTAGGGAAGGGAAACACTGGAGGCTATTGAATGAAGCTCATTATTCCCATAGAATGTGAGACAATAGACATGTCAACAGAGGGAAAAATTGGTTGGCTACAAACCCTAATGGGGAGAATAGTCCTACTATAAACTTTGATATTTTTCATAGGATTTGAGATTGGATATAAACTAAAATTGATGTCTTTGCCCACTTGGGGACGGAATACTCTCTCCTTTTTTTTGCATCTTTCTCCTCTCTACTTCTTGTTCTGTGATTAGGGCATGAGAAAAGATGATTTTTCTATGTAACACCAAAGGAAAAAGCCCAAATCCCCAATGTCTTTTTAGTCCAGAATGAAGGACAAGCTGACAGCTGATGACAACTTGATTTTACTTTAGCTCCTGCCTCCTGGAGTGTGACTTCTCGGACCTTTGCCCAAAGTTGGATTTGCCTGTCACTTCAGGGGTTGAAAAGAAGCTTTCCAGAAGTGCTCTCAGGGAACTTGCTGACCAAGAGAACGAATGACACGCTTTGGCCTGAAATGTGTTGAGAGATGAACTTGAGTGAAACTTTTTCAGAAATATCAGGAAAGGAACTTTCTTGAAAAAGATGACAGTTTTATTCAATCCACGGGCTCCATGGCATGCAGCAAAACCTTACATTTTTATTTTGAAATGTTTTAAAGGTATGGAAAGCTTGACCACATATTTCTCTAACGACGATGTAGAAATGGCCCGTAAAAGATGTTCAACATCGCCAATAGGGAAATGTCAATCCCAACAACAAGGAAATGCAACTTCATGCCTATTAGGATGGCTATTATGAAGAAAAGGGAAAACAATAAGTGCCGGCATGGATTTGGAACCCTCGTGCATTGCTGGTGGGAATGAAAAACTATGCAGCTTCTGTGGAAAACAGTACTGGTGGTTCCCCAAACGATTTTTTTTAAAGATTTTATTTATTTTATTTGACAGAGAGAGAGACAGCTAGTGAGAGAGGGAACACAAGCAGGGGCAGACAGAGAGGGACAAGCAGATTCCCTGCTGAGCAGGGAGCCTGATGCGGGGCTCGATCCCAGGACTCTAGGATCATGCCCTGAGCCGAAGACACTTAACGACTGAGCCACCCCGGCGTCCCCAAACAATTAAGCATAGATTTACCTTATGATCTAGCAATTTCCATTCATAGGTATATTACTCCAAAGAACTGAAGACAGGGACTCAAACAGACAGGTGTATGCCAGTGTTTATTGTGGCATTATTCCCAAGGGCCAAAATTTGGAAGCCAACCAACTGTCCATCAACAGATGAGAGGATAAACAAGATGTGATGCATACATATAAAGGAATATTATTTGGCCATAAAAAGGAATGGAGTTCTGAGACGTGCTATAGCATGGATGAAAACATGGG
The DNA here is from genome assembly GCF_024610735.1 of Ursus americanus. Taxonomy (NCBI): domain Eukaryota; kingdom Metazoa; phylum Chordata; class Mammalia; order Carnivora; family Ursidae; genus Ursus; species Ursus americanus. The sequence goes on from NC_142128.1 coordinate 29,539,896, forward strand.
GCTAAGTGAAATAAGCCAACATGAAAGGCAAAATTTCATATGACCTCCACTTGTATGAAATACCTAGAACAGGCAAATTCATGGAGACAGAAGGTAGATTAGGTTACCAAGGGAAAGGGGGAAGGAAGCGTTATTGCTGAATGGGTGTGGTTTTTCTTTAGGGTGATAAAAAAGTTTTAGAAAGAGTGATGAAGGTTGCATGACATTGTGAACAATTAGTACAATTTAAAGAAAAATGTAGGAAAAGATAAGTTGACAAAATATAGAAAAAAAAAGAAACAACAGCCGAGTGTATAACAATCACCCCCACACCTGTCGGTGGAACGAGCAAATATTCATATTTTATCACATCTGTCCTAGATACTTACATTGCTGATGAAGTTACTCCCCTGTAGTGTATGGGATGAATGCTCTCTGCCACATCTGCGGCCAGTCTGAGTCCCCTTGCTGCTACCGTGGACAGTTTCCGTGCATCCTGCTGGCATGAACCTCAAATGCCTGCATCTCTCAGCTTCTCTGGAGGAGGGTTCCCTCCAACGGCAAGAGAGCTTGCTCTCTGCCCACCAGGCAATCCAAAAGGGCCCAGACCAGCAATGCCCTGGAGGTCATCCCTCCAATGAGAGATGGGATTTAGGAAAAAAAAAGAATCTCAGATTCCTCGTCCCTTGGTGTATCACTTCTGAAGCATACTGCCTTGTGACTTTTCAGAGGGTCCCAATGAGATTGAGTTGCCACAGCAGTAACCCTCTGATTAACACATGCCTAATAGGCTTTTCTTCCCTTCCTCTCTTTCTTTCCCCACTTCCTGCCATTGCCACCCCAAGAAACTCCTTATTTTAGGCTCTGTGTTCAGAAGAACCCAAACTAGCACATCCCTGTCTTCCTCATTCCCCTCTTTGCTCCTAAGAGGCAACCATTTCCGGAAAGTTAGTGTAAATGCTCCTTATCAACATTTTTTAAAACTCGTAGCTAACACAGCAACATACACTTTAATGGGTTTTCAATAATTTTATGAATGACACCATTGTGTGTGTATGGTTCTGCAACTTGCTTTTCTCACTCAATATGTTTTCGAGATTGCTCCATGTGATAATAGAGATCTGGCTCATTATTTTTGACGGCTGTGTGCGATTTTAACCACTGTATGACCCAACCACATTTAGCCGCCCCTGCCATGACAAGCATTTTTCTTTTCCCATTTTTTTGCTATTATAAACAGTATTTCAGTGAGCACCCTTATACTTTTATTTTGTTTTAAGGACATGTATCCAGAAGTGGAATTGCTGGAGTGTAGGGTATGCATAAACAATAGCTTTCAAAAAATGTGTTAAGGCTAAATTCATATAACATAAAATTAACCCCTTATAGGTAAACAGTTCAATGTCATTATTATATTCACAACGTTGTGCAACCACTACCTCTTCCTAGTTCCAAACATTTCCAACACTCACAAAGGAAATCCCATACTCATTAGCAGACACTCCCCATTACCCCCTCCCCTCAGGCCCTGGCAACCACCATTCTACTTTCTGTCTGTATGTATTTGCCTGTTCTGGATAGTTCATATAAATTATACAATTTATGACCTTGTGTATCTGGCATCTTTCACTGGGCATGTGCTCAAGGTTTGTCCATATTACATCTTCCATCGGGACTTTATTTTTTTAGGTCTAAATAATATTTCATTATATGTAAATATCACATTTCATTTCTCCATCCATCCATTGATGGACATTTGGGCTGTATCCACCTTTCAGCTATGGTGAACAGGGTTGCTATCAACGAGCACGTACCTACATGCGTTTGAAGATCTGCTTTCGATCCTTTGCGGTATGTACTGTAAACAGTAACAACTGTAACATCTGCAAGTCTGGCATGGCCGGATCTAAAGCATTTGTGGTCAAACCGCATCTTTGTCTGAAATGTGGAGGTTCTCCTTGGCAGCAATTATGCTATAACCTAGACAGAGATCATTTAATGGCTAGAAGTAGAAACTCAAATTAGTTTAAGAGAAGTGGTTTATTGGAAGGATACAACAGGCCATCTTACCGATGCCCAAAGACTGAAAACGAGGTACAGCTGAGTCTCCAGGAAACTGTAAAGTTCAGGGGTAGGGTTAAGCCCTTTGTTATTCACACAGTTCCCTCCTCTCTACAGACCAGTTTACTTACCAGGGCACTCAGGGCTGAAGCTTGAGAATATCCTGGAAGCAAAGATTTTAGCAGCAGGTACTCCAAAGCCGTGCTGGCAAAACAAGGCCATCTCCAAGTATCTGCCCTGCACTGTTTCACGCCTCTGTGCCTTTGCTTACACTCCTCCTCATTGGTTACACAGAGCAATGATCGTCCCATGACCAGGTTATTGGGAGGATTGGACGAGTTGCCTGTAAAATATTTAATGTGGGGCTTTACAAATGTGCCCTATTGACCTCCCTGTGACTTAACACTACATTACTTCTGTTAGTTTGAACACTTAACTACATGCTACACAACTAATAGCATGAACTTGGGAGCCAGACTGTATGTGTTTGAATCCCATTCACACTCCTGTGGTCTCTGACAAGCCCCTGGACTTCTCCGTCAAACTTTCACATCTGCAAAATGGGGGTATCACCTGCACCTGCTTCACGGTATCGTTGTGAGGATTACATGAGCTAATGTATGTGCAGCTTCTAGAAGTCATCATTCTAACCACATTATCTGTCTTACCCCTCACGACAGCAATGCAAGATAGGCGGGACGCCTGTGTGGCTCAGTCAGTTAAGCATCCGCTTTTGGTTCAGGTCATGATCCCAGGGTCCTGGGATCGAGTCCCACATCGGGCTCCCTGCTCAGCGGGGACCCTGCTTCTCCGTCTTCTGCTCCTCCTGCTTGTGTGCTCGCATGCGTGCGCGCTCTCTCTCTCTCTCCCTCCGACAAATAAATAAAATCTTTAAAACCAAACCAAACAAAAAAACAATGCAAGACAGGTGATGCTACCCCATTTTACTGAAGAGGAGACTGAGGTCAGAGGGACCCACTATGTGAACTCAGGTCCATCTCACCGTAATGCTGTGCCCTCTCCCTTATTTCACTCTGCTAAATTGTTCTTTTCATCTACAGCTTCTTTTAGAACTGCAGAATATCCCAGTTTCTCTGCTGCTTCATCTTGTGTATTATTTGATCTCCAAATGGCAGCACAGAGCCCCTGCTTCACTTCTCTTTTTTATTGGTGTAGCAGCTGAGAAAGATCCCTTTGCTCTGGCAATTGGGGTTGAAAATATTTTTCTTGAGAACAGGGATTTGAATTTCTGCCTGAGTACCTGCTATAAATTGACCTTCCCTCTCCTTCCACTTATCACTGCTTGGAATTGCTTCTTATGGAAAGGGTCTCTGAGTAAAAATAAAAATAAAAATAAAATGGAAGTTCCATTCATACTGGCCCCAGGTTAAAGCTCCACCCTCTGGCTCCTTAAACTGATTATTCGTGGGCCAAGAATCCATGGACATCTTGCCCTTTAGGTGAATGCTGGTGGGATTTTGGAGGGCTTTGCCTTGATACCTTACAGGAGGTGAGCTCCGGGGTGCTGTCGTGGATGGGTTGAAGCAGACTACATTGCTTAGCAGTTTAAAGCAGACCATTTCCAGCAAGGTTGAAAGTAAAGAAAAAGGCTTATTCTGCAGAAGTGGGAATTTAGTAGTGCCAACATACAAAAGTGAAGGCCTCGAAGAGAGCTCCGAGACTGTGTCTCTTTTGCAGAGTGTTGCATTAAAATGTTTGTTTAAACAGCAGCCAGGCTGGACTCTCTCCGGTGTATTTCCTGGTCATTAGCTGCTTAAATGAGAACAATGGGAATAAACAGAGAAGCTTCAAATTAAAAGGTAGAAATTTTGCCATTCCAAGTGAAGAAATGGATATGGGGAAGTTTCTAGAACTTCAAGGTAAATTAATCAGAATTTTTTTAAAAAAAGGAATCTCTTAATTCAAATTTGACTTCTAAGGAACCATCTCAAGCTTAGCAGACGCTGTTCCCCCTGCTCGGGCCCTCTTGCAAGGACATCTCTGACTACCTGATATTCGATCTTCTACCACGCGTCCGGTGCAACTGGAACACTGGTCTCCAAGCTCTGGGGCAGAGAACAGACGCAAAAATCCTCCTGATGCCCTCATCCGAGAAGTGAGGGGCGTTATTCCCGTTCACATTTCATTGGTCAGAACTAGACACGTGACCCTCTGCTTACTGCAAAGGAAGCTGGGAAATGTAGGCGGGGTGAAATGGAATATTTGCAGATTTATCTGTCTTTATTATACCCCCCAAGACTTGGTTCAGTGTCCTACCTGTATGTTTTCGAGTCATTCAATCATAACATGTCTCTCTCTCTTTTTTGGTAATTGTCAGTTTATGCAAGTCCCAAACCTGTAAGCTCTTAGAAAGGGCTAAACTTGTCCACCTTTGCAGCCCTTACACCCAACCCGACATAGCACACGGGGGTTCACCAAATCGTTATTGAATACGTGAAAAAAAGAAGGAATACATGACGTAGCCGTACAAAAAAAAAAATGGAGATATAACCGTACCAAAAAAAAAAAAAAAAAAAGAGACATCATTGTTTTTATAAATCTCTCACCTAGGAGGTGAGCGCTTTATCTGTGGATCAGATGACCTTTAATCTCCCGGGTATCAGTCAGGTCCTTTGATCTGAGAATCTTCAGACGGCACTATTTGAAACAACCCCCCACCCTCCCCAGATTTGTACACGTGGTGGATTTCATACTAGGCTCTGTTGAAAGCTTCATGACTTTATTCCCACTAGCCTGTTAATCGTGACTTGTTTTATAGTTTCCTACCATGCATACACAAATTAGGGAGAACAAGCTCGTGACTTTTTTTTCTCCCAAACATGACTAGATTTTAAAAATATTATTATTATTATTTATGTAGAAAGTAATTGTGATACTGTGATTTATAGGAAATATAGTTTGGTCACCCAAATGATCAAATATATATTTCTCATATATATTTATTCTTCACCATAGTTCCTAGCTAATAGCTCCCCAAACCCTTGGAATTTCTAAGTGTTGTGAGTGATAAAGGTGTCTTTTGTCATGTTAATGAAGTGCTTTGGAAAGCACCTAAAGATGGAGGTGGTTGCCTAAGGAGCCTACCCATGATTTAGGGGATTGGACTTTTTCAGTCCCAACTACTGACCTCCCCAGGAGAGAAGAGGGCCTGAAGGCTGAATCAATTGCCAATGGCCCATGGGCCCATGACTTAATCAACCATACCCATCCAAGGAAGGCTCCATAAAAAGAACAGGGTTTGGAGAGCTTTTAGGTTGGTGAATACATGCAGATTCCAGGAGAGGCGTGCCCTTTCCCCGCATACCCTGTTTTGTGCGCCTCTCCTGTCTTGGCGGTTCCCGAATTAGTAAATAAAATGTTTCTCTGAGTTCTGTGAGCCACGCTAGCAAAGTATTTAAACCTGAGGAGGGGGTCCTGGGACCCTCTGTTTTGTAGGGAGTTGGTCAGAAATACAGGTCACAGCCTGGACCTGCAATTGGCATCTTGAGTTGGAAGGGGGCTTTGGAAACTCCAATCTGTCGTGGTTCAATGAGAAGCACAGGTAACAAGCTGGGGTAGTGACTGGCCTCTGAAGTTGAGAGCAGTCTTGTGGGACTGAGTCCCTTACCTGTGGAAACTGATCTTTGGGTAGATAGCGTCAGAACTGAATTGAATGGGGTTGAATTCTTGGACCCCAGCGAGTCAGTGTGGGGAAGGCTATACACAGACACAGACACACACACACAGACACACACACACACGCATGCACACACCACACACATTGGAGAATTGGACCCTAAAACCCCAAAGAGTAATACACACTTTTAGGGCATGTGTTAGGGTAGTAGTACTAGCTGCTTGAACACAACAAAAAACATAAATATCGGTGCCTTATTTAAAAAATTTAGGTTATATAGCAGTCTAGTGTGGCTGTCCTCGGGGGGCGGGTAGCCTTCCACGTGGTGAACTGGGGAAACAGCCTCCTTATATCTCATGGCCTCCAGGTCTTCCACTTCACTTTGGTTTCCTTTGCATTGATGAAAACCAGTTAAGATCCTTGGAGAGTCCAACCTTGACCCAAGGCATGGTGGGAAATGTAGTCCACGGCTGGATAGCTCCTCCCTCACCACAAATGTCTCAGGGACATTTGCTGGCTGCCTCTCCAGCATCATTTGCCATCATTAACAAAAAGTACTTTGGTTTTCCTTGGCTGAATTCACCCTCTATCATTCTCAGCCAGGTGATTTAGATGGGGTTGAACCCTGCCACGGTGGGTGTTGGGTGGGCTTGGCTCTGTCTACGCCAAATTAGCAAGTCACATACTACTAGCCAGGATGGTGGGGTCAGGGATGGGTTCATCATAGAATTCAGGCCACTGGGAAAAGTCAATCCTCAGACTTGTGCTAGAGTAGTCAGAAAAGACCCTCCCTTCTATTTTCCCTGTGAGTGTGTGAGGTCTGGATCAGCTTCTGTCATTCTGATATCCCATGATTCTAAGTGGCATAGACCAGGCTTTCTCAACCTCAGCACTAGTGACATTTGACAGTGACACACATATAAACACATAGCTACACGCACATGTATAGGTAGCTAGATAGCTAGATAGAGATCTCTATTTCTAGCTCTATTGTATGTATATTTTTAAATTTTCTGTATGTTATTATGTTTTGACACCTTAAAAAAAAAATCGTTCTGGCTGGGAAGAGACTGCCCCTTCTGGGCTAAACCCGGCAAAGGGCCCAGCAGGGAAAGCACAACTTTGATATGCAAGCTAACCAATGCAGAGCCAGACCTCCTCTGTCAGGCCTTCACTCCCCAGGAGACTATCCCTCAGCTTTAATCATTCCAAAGCAGGGACCAGGCAGCTAGAGGCCACCTTGCTGCCCAAAGCCTGCTGGAATGATTCCAACTAGCCAATCCTGAACTGTTGACCATGTCTTGCCTTGCTTTTCTTATGGAAACCTCAGTAAACCTTGACCTAAGCTCTTCCCTTGCTGTGATCCGCTGTTTTCCCCTGTGACCCCCAGCCAGGCCTGCAGGGACTCCCTCTCTAGAATCTGTGCATATAATAAATGTTATTCTACAAGCATTCTCCTCCTGTTCACTCCCCTGGCTGCATCTGACTGGCCATCCTATGAACACAGTTTTATTTTTTATTTTTCTAAAGATTTTATTTATTTATCTGTCAGAGAGAGTGAGCACAAGCAGGGAGAGCTGCAGGCAGAGGGAAAAGCAGACTCCCCGCTGAGCAAGGAGCCCAATGTGGGACCTGATGCCAGGACCCTGGGATCATGACCTAAGCCGAAGGCAGACGCTTAACCCAGGCACCCCTAAAACACACAGTTTAAATAGCTTCAGTAACCCACTGTCTATTCATCCCACTGGGATTCCCACTCTGTTGAGCCTTGCCTAATAAAATGGGTTTGGAATCTATCGTCAAGATGGGGCCAAGAGGTTTTGTGGACTGTCCGAAGGGAGGGGTGTGGGAAAGCAGGGATCGAGGATTGCTCGTACCTTTGGCCCCAAGCTAGTACCCTCCCACCTGTCCTTGCAACTTGAAAGAGCAAAGGTTTTACTGAAGTCAGGCTCTGGAGGCTCCCCTTTCGGGCTTCTAAGTGGTTTCATCCACGCCATTGGTGCTTTCCTGCAGAGCAGGGTTCACCTCTTCAGACCCTATTTACCGTGCCACCTTTCCCTGGCCTGGCTTAATTAGCAACGTTTTCCGGGCAAACCCACTGGAACAGTTTGCAGAACTCCATGTAAGTACAGCGAGCATTTCACTGCCACTGGCTCCAGCCCCCAATGGATGGGTGGGCTTTGAGCTGTGTTCTTTCAAAAGGCCTGAGATTAGAGGAGATGGATGGTTTTAAACCAGAATTTCCATACGGGGGGCAGAATAAAGGGTGATGTCTGAAGTCTTTCAAAGGAGTCTGGCAGCCACAGTACTGATCTCAGGGGAGAGGACCATTCCTTTTGGCAGAGCCTTCATGAGAAGATGGCTCGGCTAACCACGGATCCTTCCGGAAATTTCTAGATGTTATTGAAAAATCTCCGCTCTGTGTGGGCAAACAGGCATCCGGGGAGTGGGTAATTGGGGCAAATGCCCCCACTGGGGCACAGGAGGGGGTCTGCAGTTTCGGATTCTTTTGAGCAGAGAGAGTGGCTCTAGGCTGCAGGCACAAAAAGTTTAAAAAAAGAAGCCAAGCTCATTTATAGGCAGTCAGCTCATGACCCTTTTCTCTTTTCCCATCACGAGTCAACGAGGGGGGTCGTCTCACTGTGGCTTCTGCTCCTGTTCAAGGCTTTCCTTGAAAGTTGCAAAAACCAGGAAAGAGCCCTCCCCCATTGTAAAAACATATGCTTGTAATAAAAATAAGATTTGCTCAGTACTAGTGTGTGTGTGTGTGTGTGTGTGTGTGTGTGTGTATATGAAAGAGAAAAACCTTCCAAACTCCCACTACCCAGAGATAACCAATGTTAACATTTTGATAAATATTCTTCCGGATATTTCTAAATACACATTCCCTCTCTCCTTCTCTTTGTCTCTTTTTCTCTCTCACACACGTACGCACACACACACCCACACCCACATACTTCTATGCAAATGAGATCACATCCTGCTTGTTCCCTTATTCTGTAACCTGCTTTTTAACTCCACATTATGCCATGGTCCTTTTTCTGGGTCAACAAATTTAGAAATACCTCATCAATTTTAATGGCTGCTTTAAATTCCACTGTGTGGCTAAAATGTACAATATTTAACCAGTTCCCTATTGGTGGACATTTAGGTTGATTTCGATGTTTATTGTAGAGAATGTCGCCTATGAAACTCAGTTATATCTTCATCCCCATGTATAATTTATTGCTCATTTAAACATCTCGCTCTTTTTTTAAGTACTGTAGTAATAATAATAATAATAATAATAGTCTTTTCCAGGGTTGAGATGAGAAAATAATGTGGCATTTCCTGAGATTTCTGTGTCCCCTGGGAGAGTTCTCAGCATGGAAACGAAAGCCAGGAGCCAGGCCTGAGTCCGGGCTGCCCAGAATTTTCTGATTATAAGGATCATGAGGATACCCGCTGCAAGCCCCTGTTTCTGGGACTGTCTATGACCTAATGCAACGGTCTCAGGGAATAAAACAGAGGTACCAGGCATAGGTGGGGACCCAGGGCCAGAGAGAAGCAGGAAGAAACTGGGAACTCAGAGAAATCATGGGTTTTGTAACCGAGGTTTGGACTGAGTTTCAATGTCTGAGAGGGACATAGGGAGCCAGGAAATGACAACATGGTGAGGTAAGTTTTCAGTACAAGTACAAGATATATTGGAAGAACCAAAAAGGCTCACTAGCATTTGGAGGTCTCGGAGGGCTTCCTGGAGGAAGTCAACTCCAAATAAGTGAGCTAAGGTGTTTTGGAAATGGCCAGGAGGAGGGACCATGAGGAGCGGGTTCAGGGGAGAGCACCCTGGGAAGAGGGCAAAGTTGTTATAAAGGCCAGGAGGGCCAAAAGTCATGGTGCTTACCCTCACTGAGCCCTAAATCTAGACAAACAAATGAATAGGTAAGTCCAAAACACAGAGGTAACTGTGATGACAGTGGGGTTCTGTGACCCAGACTAGGGAGGTGCTTGGGGGTCTGATACAACTGACTGAACCCTGACATTGTCCTGAGGGGCATTTCTTCCCTCTAGCCCCTGGGGACCAAAAGGACTTTTGCTGTAATTCAGGAAACAGGCGGTTGCTTCCGTGCAGAAAATCATGTCATTCAGCGTCTTCCTTTTCATGTGGCCAAGATAGTAACTGAAGAAATTTACACGGTGGGAGGCAGAACTTGGGAATGCCAGCAAAGCTTTGTGATCACTCCTTTTTTCTTTTCTTTTCTTTTTTTTTTTTTTTTTGTGATTACTTGTGGTTTTACGTGAGGAGTGGGAAACAGATTTGTAGCTGTCCGTAGAGCTGGGATTATGAGAAGGAAACTGGGAGAAAAGGTCATCCTGAGCAACAGAAATGCCCGCGAGGTGGTTTGACATGAGCTGTATAACCTATAAGTTTTGGGACTTCAAATATTCCCTCATCAGCCTGTGGAGGCTCCTGGAATTTCTATCTCTAGCTTGGGGTGAAGGGGTGAATGTGAATGTTACATGCAGCACGGTGCGGGCCGTGATTCCGAGTGTGGTTCATGAGCCACATACTTGAGAATCATCTGGGAGCTTCCAGAAGGCCCATTTTTGTGTCCGACCCTAGGCCCTCAGAAGTGGACCCTTCCGGCTGTTTATCCAGCATCCATCTCGGCTCTGCGCCCACCTGTTTTCTTTCCTAACAGAATTCAGACCGTGTGATTCCGGTGGATGCCCCTCCCCCGTGTCATCTGAAAACGCTGGGAAAATTAATCTGGTGTAATTTGACTGCTCTCAAGGAACTGGCATTTTGCTGCTTGTGATTGCTTCAGGAAGGGGCCTTGGACCTAATTTGGTCCAGTGAGAAGTAAAGGGAAGCCTGTTGAAATCTCCGGGGAGGTTTCCTCTTTCCTAAGAAAAGGCAGGAGAAGAAAGCCCATCCCTTTGTCCTCTGGCTGCTGTTGACTCGGAGGGTGTAAAGCTGATGCCGAAGGAGCAGAGAGAAGAGACGGACAGACCCTGGGTTCTTGAGGACACCCCTGAGCGGCTGAGTCAGCCTGCCCTGAGGCCTGACCTCTCCGCAGACTTCTGCGATATGAGATAATAAACTCTTTTATTGAGTTGGAGTTTCTCTTATTTGCCGCATCGCTGGTGATGGGCCTGCCCCAGGCACTTCCGATGTACACTCCGGTGTGGAAATCACAAGAGAAATCGTGGGGACACTGGGCTGGCCGTCACAGGTCAGGGTCCGGCCCTGGCTCGGCCACAAAATTGCCGAGCCACTCGGAGCAAGTCATATCCCCTCTCTGAGCCCCAGCTTCCCCACGTGACCAAGAAGGGATGTACCCTAGCAAATGTCTCTATCTCGGTGCTCTGCTGTTCCGCTAGAACGTGACTCTAGGCGAGCATGGTGCTTAACTGCGGCAGGAGACAATGCCAAGGGAGAGATCTTGCAAAATGCTTTGGCATCAATGCAGCAGAGCTGCAAGGAACTTTATTGTTATCTTAAACAAAAGCTAGCTGTAGATTTTCTGCTTTCTAGAGAAATGGTGTAATTAATCTCACGGATTGGAAGGTTCTATTGTTTAGAAAAATGCCTTGATGGACATTTTGGTTCTCATGTGACCCCCACCCCCTAGCAGAGCCTGGGTAAATGATGGGGAAATGAGAGAGGGCTGGAGTTTTTGACACCTTATCGTCAAGGGCATGGCAGCACGGTCTTGTGTTTCTAGCAGCCCATAGAGAAAGAGGGTGAGGGGTCCAGGAAAAGAGCAGAAGGGAGATGAGCAGAGGTCCCAGGGAGGAGAAGCCTGGGGAGATGGATGGTGGCAACCAGGACCTCAGGATGATGAGTTCAGAGAGGAATATCCCGGGATGAGGAGTGGTCCATATTTATCAGGCAATGACATCTAACGTCCAACGTGCTGGGAGATTTTCAGAATCTGTCCATCCTATAGAAAAAGCAGGAACACTTCACAGGAAGTGACAGGGTGAGCCTAGTCCCTGCTCCAGGGCATCCTCACAATGACTGGGGGTGGCCGTTCAACACAGAAGGTGGGATGAGGGTCTGAGCTGTTCTCTGTCAATATTGTTGAGAAGGGTGACCCAGCATGCTGGAGGCTGGAGGAACACCTGAGGGCTGGTGATGGTGGAACCACTGGAACTCTCTTCAGTGTGTCTCATGGGCCCACTGACTTATGTCATCCTTCCAATAAGCCGTGGGACACATGAATTATATAGACCCGTTTTCAGCAATGGGAATTATTTAGACCCATTTCAGAAACGGGGAAACTTAGAAACTAGGGCTCCGAGGGGTTTCCTGACCTCCCTGATGTCTTCAGGGTCTCCCAACTGGGGCTTGCCCTCCTGCGCCACCATTTTGCAGCTTGGTTCCCTCATGCTCCCTCAGGGAAAGGGTGGCACGTTAAGGTTTGATGGGATTTGGTTAGGGATGGGAAGGGGTAAAGTGACTGCGGCAGACAAGGAGGCTGCTCATTTAATGATCTCCTTTGGGAGACCCCCGACTAAGCCCTGTCACGACGCAGTTTTTCCATCTCCCAAATGGTTGGTATTTTCAAGTAACGAGGATCCTGGAGGAGGGTGGAGCTCGATGATGTCAGCATCCACTTCTGAGGGCTGGCCATCTGCTTTCCCCCGCGAAGTGAAATACCCTCTTCTGCAGGCTGGTCTTCGGCAAACAGTGAAACCCACTGGGATCTACAAATGGCCTGGTGGGGCGGTGCTGAAGCCACAGTTGCTAAGAAACCAGGGCTGTGGCTCAGCCAGCTGATGCTTGCAGGCTGCGCTGACATGATGGGGGGCAGCAGTACACCCCCAAGACCACATCTGGCTGCAGATCTAATGGCTAAACAATTGTGCTAATGAGGATACTGTCCCCTACAGGCTTGTTCAGCTGCTCACTCTCCCTGCATTCCCACGGTCACCTCCTGTTGAGTCTACTCAGTGGGACTTTCCTATTGGCATCCCCCACCTGACGGCTCTTCTCCCTGCCACTGGCTTCTTCGTTCACACTTTATCATCTCTCATAGGAATCACTGCCATAACTTTCCTTGGCCCCCTGCCTCTTGTCGTTTTTAACCTCTCTGCGGTCTTGAACCGGTCACCAGGATTCATTAAATGTATCAAGAGATACTCGTAACTCTAGTGTCATAAAGAATATCCTTTGGTTTTGACTAAATTTGACTGTCTCCCCTTTTGCCTCCTGGTTCCCATCATTCACTTTTCTATTACAAATACCTTCACGAGATAAGAGCTTTTTAAGGCCAGACTCCTCTTGCAGATTCCAGTGGCAATTAGATAAGCAATAATGGATAGGAACGCAGGGACAGATTTTAATTATTTTTTTATAGCTCAATATTAGCTCATACTAATATGGACCCAAGCGCTCATTTCCATTTGACTTTTATTTCTGAGCGTCTTCTCTGTGGAGGGCACCAGGACAATTTCTGTACAGACATGGCTCAGGGCAGCCGTTGCCAAAGCGGCTTGTGTAGTCCTTGGTGATAACTCTGTGTAGGGCTTAGTACTGTTTTCTGAGTGAATAACAGCACATCCTTGGAACTTCTAGTTCTTGAAAATGTCCAGCTAGGGTGCCTGAAACCGCCATATTATTGTCATTTTTTTTTCTAGTAATACTCAAGTTCCTTCTCCATAGCTGCTATAACTTGTCGAGAAAAGCATTTAATTTTATATATTTTTTGAAAGATTTATTTATTTATTTGAGAGAGAAAGAGAGAGAGAGAGGGAGACAGTACATGCTTTGGGGAAGAGCGGGGGCGGGGAGAGAGAGAGGGGGGGAGAATTTCAAGCAGACTCCCTGCTCAGCACAGAGCCTGATGCAGGGCTCGATATCAGGACCAGAAATTATGACCTAAGCTGAAATCAAGAGTCAAACTCTTAACCAACAGAGCCACCAAGGTGCCCCAAGAAAGGCATTTTAGAAACCCATTTTGATGAAGCTACAAAGGGAATTGACTTTTTAAGAAAAGATTTTATTTTATCTGAGGGAGAGGGCATGAGCAGGGTGAGGGGCAGAGAGAAAGGGAGAAGCAGACTGCCTGATGAGTGGGGCACACCCCCTCATTTCCCCATCCCTGCCGGGGCGGGGGTGGGGGGTGCGACATTTGGCCAGATGCCCAGGCCAGAAAGAAGAGGTACTCTGCTCAAATCCATTTGCATGCATCTGAATGTTGGGTGCCTCCTTCCTGTAGAGTCACACTGAGGACCTAGGGTGGGGGGTGATAACCTCAAATCTCTCCCGGGGCCTGGCAGGTATGGCCCATGAGTCGGGCAGGCCAAGGGGGTGCTACTGAGCCCTGTCTGTCCCATCCATCGGATGGCTGCTGTGTCAGGTGGACCTTCTAATCTTTTTCAAGACAAGCCATAAGTTATATTTTCATTTGAAACAACCCCTTTAAGAATACCGGCAACTAGTTAAAAGTTTTTTGACATGGTGCGGGGAGGGGAACATTTCCTGAGACCTCATCCTTTAGCTACAATGGAGCAAGAACTTCCATTTCCTTTGCAGAATCCGTGGCAGCTGCCTTTCTAGTGTCTGTCTGTCCTCACTAATCCACATACCATTCGGAGACATAGTCAGCTGTTCGTTGGAATAGAAGAGAGGGGTTAGGGCAGAGATTTTTTTGACCAAAATATTAACTTTATTTAGCAAACACCTATGCGTGGCTAACTATGTTCCAGCCCTGTTCTCAGCACAAATATTAGCTGAAATTGCATCCTGAAACCATCCCGAAACTGCAAGGAAGCTACGACTATTAATCCCATACTACAGATGAGGACACTGAGGCCAGCAAGGGTGTGTGACTTGCAGTCTCTCCGTTAATAAGGGCTGCAGCCAGGATTCAAGCCTGGGAAATTTGACTCCAAAGTCTGTGCTCTAAACCCCTATTCCAACAGCCTCTCGAAACAAAGCAGAGAAAGCAAACTTCGCTTTCTAGTTAATGTAGAGTCATCCTTAAAATGGAAGAACCGGCACAAGAAAATGCAAATGAGCCAGACCAGATCTAAGTGAAAGCTCCCAGTAAGGACCCTACCATTTCCTTCTGTCTCCACCGCAGAAAGCACCCTGGGGCCCCGTGCAGTCCCCGTCCTCCTTGTGTTCTGTCATGCGGCGAGGTTATCACAGAGAGGGAGATGGATACGAAACCTGAAAAATACAGAGAAACGAGGAAAAGTATTAGTTTTCCTATAAAAGATAATTAGACCCAGAGAGAGGGTTTGAAAGGCTGCCTTTAAAAAAAACGGCAGACACAGCTGAATGCGCTTCTAGTCACCAGACGTGTTCTTCTCACGAGCATCGGAGCGGAGGCGAGGCAGGGGATGAAAGGGGCATGCAGATTTATGTTTCCTTAAGAAAGCTCCAAGCTCGGGGAGCACAGTGTGTTGAAAAGGAGCCACCACTTGTATCTGTTTTTTTTTTTAATTAAAGACTTTATTTATTTATTTGAGAGACAGCCAGCGAGAGAGGGAACATAAGCAGGGGGAGTGGGAGAGGAAGAAGCAGGCTCCCAGAGGAGGAGCCTGATGCGGGGCTCGATCCCAGGACTCTGGGATCACGCCCTGTGCCGAAGGCAGATGCTTAATGACTGAGCCACCCAGGCGCCCCTGGATCTGCTCTTTTTGACGCAGATGGTGTGGTCAAAATTGGTGGCACTCTTCCAGCAGCTTTGGGCACAGCTCCGGCTCCCGCCAGCCCCATAGGGGTTATTGTAATAAAGTGACAGGAGACACAAGGCCAGGATTTTCAAGTGCAAATGAAGTTTCTGTAGGGGCTTTGGGAAAGGTCTTTGAAAATGGGAGGCTTTCAGGTGGTTGAAGGCTGGTCATGAAGTCTGAGATCATCAAGTTCTCACTTTTCTGTGTTTGAGTTTTGTGGGTGTCGACATGAAGATGAAGCCAACTAGCATGATGGGGAGGGTGGGTTTGATTCTCTTACAAGGTGGGGCTGTGAGGGGTCCTGGGAGGAAAAGCCTGGTGGGAAGAAATGTGGAGGGGTGGGGGGTGGAGGGGAGACTCGGGTCACCTGGGTTTAAGCAGCATCTCTGACGTTATCTGTCCTTGAGTTGGGATCTCTGGAATAGCAGCCTCTAGAAGGAACTTCAGCTGGTCCATACTTCCCAAGTTTGGACTGGAGGGAGAACTCCAGAGTCTACATCCAGCTGGCCCAGGGATGAAAAATACCTAGCGTGCGTGTGGCCCCTTCCTTGTCCTGCACTCATGGCAGACATTGCTAATCAACCCCAACAGGCTGTCTTGGAAGCCTGGATGTGGCTCCAGGGTTCTTTTGAACACTGCTCCTACCAATCACATGGACCTGGCCCAAGAGAAGAACCATATGGGGCCTCCCTGATGCCCTACCCAAGACCTCGCCCAATCTCTTCTTCATGAGTTCCACTGTGTTGGAGGGAAATGGTATAACATGTTAGTTAGTGTTCTGGTGTCAGAACCCTGGGGTGTGAATCCCAGCCCTCCCTCCCGCTGCATGTGATCTTTGTCTCATCGCTTATCCACACCAAGCTTCAACTTCCTTTCCCCTTCTACCTCTTAGGAGATGTGATTATGGCATCGTGTGTGTGTGTGTGTGTGTGTGTGTGTGTGTAAATATCTACCATGATGTTTGACTAGACACTCTACAAACGAGGTTCCTTTCCAGCCCCATAAGGAGTCCCACAGAAAGTGTGGGGGACGGGTTTGGCTATCAGCTGGAAGGTAGAAGTGTGAGAGGTGGAAGAGAAATGGAAGGAGATGGGGCAGTCAGGCACTAGGTCATGCAAGGCTTTGAGGCAGAGTAGGGATCTTTGTCTCTTTCTAAAGATCAAGTGGAACAGGAGATGGACAGGTTTGGATCCTCATAGTTTGCCATGCTCCCTCCCGCCACAGGACTTTGGTTCAAACTTGTCCCCTTTGCTACAATGTTCTTTTTCTCCTCTCTCAAACCCATCCTGCATCTCATTAACGACTTTTTTTTTTTAAGATTTTATTTATTTATTTGAGAGAGAGAGAGAGATCACAAGCAGGGGGGAAGGGTAGAGGGAGAAGTAGAATCCTTGCTTAGCAGGGAGCCTGATGCAGGACTCGATCCCAACACCCTGGGATCATGACCTGAGCTGAAGGCAGTTGGCTAACTGACAGAGCCACCCAGGTGCCCGCATCTCATTAACCCCTGAAGGTCTTCCAGTTGGCTCTCAACCATCACCTCCTCGGGGTAGCCTTTCCTGATCTCCCACCCCCTTCTGTTATATGTTCCTACATGGCCTCAACCTCCATCCAACCCTGTACCGTGACTGGCAGCTTCATACTTATTTGTGTGGTTAGGTGACAAAACTAATCTCCTCACTAGACTGTGCCTGGTGAAGCTGGGGGCTTGGCTTTGCCCACCATTCTATCTCCAGAACCTAGCATCTCACCTGATACACGGTAGATGCCCAACACGTGTTGTGGCCTAGAAATATTTTTCTGGTCAGAAGGTGGAAAGGACACAGGGCCATGGTGGAGGCAGGGAGATCAGTGAGGAGGTCATTCCTCCAAACCAGATGGAAAGTCAAGGTGGCCTTGAACTAAGATGGCGACAACACAGGTGGAGGGAAGTGCATGATGTCAAGAGCTACGAAGGAAGGAAGCTGTCTTGATAAATTA
The DNA here is from genome assembly GCF_024610735.1 of Ursus americanus. Taxonomy (NCBI): domain Eukaryota; kingdom Metazoa; phylum Chordata; class Mammalia; order Carnivora; family Ursidae; genus Ursus; species Ursus americanus. Next base: position 29,557,228 of record NC_142128.1, read on the forward strand.
CTGGCAGGCAGTTTTCCTTATTCCTCTTTTCTTTTGTGGATTTTACAACGCCTTCATGCTTAATAGAAATTCCCAAGGAGAAGGAAAAGAAAATAAAAAGTATTTGCAACCTGTGATGGGGGAAGGCTTATCATCCTCCTGCTAATCAGGAGTGGGCAGATCCCATCTGGCCGACTCCTTTCCTCCAGATCCCCGCGAAGGTTGTTACCTGCCTTTGAAATCTGCACCTCGCTCTGCCAACTCACTGCTCAAAATGCCCAGTAGGAGTGTCTTAGGAGCTCAGGGAATTAACTGCTGAGTGGCGAGGAACAGGCTTATTGAAGTCCTCCAAGCTGAAAGCGCCTTTGAACTGCGATGTGTCCTGCCGAGCATTTTATGAATATGCAGAATCAAACAGGAACTGGTGGAAGCCAGAGGAAGCAGGCAGGAAGAGGCTCTCTTTAAAACCCCAGCCAATGGAGGCACACATTTCAACTCATTAAAACACACAACAGGCTGTTATGGACACTTTCAAAAAGAGCCTTCTATTGAGTAATATCCTGGGGGACTTTTATTTATTTTTTTCTTTGTAGAAAGTTTTCCAGGGGCAACACCAAAAGTTCTAAGGCAGGCGGTGGTCTCAAAGGGCTGGACGGAAGTGGAGGGCAGCTTTCCTGCCGGTGACAAATCAGATCCCTGATTTGGGCTTTCAAAAGACACTTTCCTTCTTTTCCAATTTATCTGTCTAATCTCCCTGATTCATTTACACTTTTCAGTTTGATGGTCTGCGCTTGACAGTGGGGCCCATATGCTTGCTGCTTTTGATGGAAATGATTCTGCCTGAATTCTCTTAATTTCCTAATTTTAGGTTCGGCTCTCAGTTTTCTAGCCATTTGCGAAAGTGAATGGCTTCCTCTCCTGCAGCATGCCTCAGTGGAACGCTCCCTCTCTCTCCCAGAAGCCTGACGTCCCTGCATGGGGTCACCTTGAGGATTTCTCCAGTGTGGAGCAAACCCTTAATGCCAGTTCCTTAGGCAGGAGACACCCCCTGGGAGGGAGCTCGTCTCTTTGGGGTGGAGCGGACACTGTGATTTTCTTTATTCGATAGAAAAGTCTTCTAACCTTCCTTCAAGTCCTTGGGTATCCGGAGTTTTCTTACTTGACATTCCAAATCCACGGGAGGCTTCTATTTCCGTCTTCCTTCTAAACAAAACCACTTAAGGAAAAGTAAAGAAAATGTAACTAATTGGGCAGCTAAAATCTACTTTCTATTGCCCAATACCAACTAATTACACCCAAGACTCTTCTTATTACCATCTTTATGCCAGTTTCCTTGGAGGTAAAAATGGTACTGATTCTTTACTTCTCCTGAGAACTGTGTCATGTGACTTTGCAGATCCCTCCCACTCTGACTCTGGACAGCCATGTGCCTTGATTTGGCCAATGAGATGGTAGCAAATGTCACACAAGTAGAGGCAGGGAAATGCTTTGTCACTGCCCTGAGAAAGGCATTCCCAGGCTAGCCCACTGGTCCCAGGGGGAGCGTGAGAGACAGATGCATGGAGCAGAACTCAAGCTGCCAGTTATCCCAGCTGACGTCTAGCTGAGACCAGAAGAACCCTGAAGCCAAGTGGATTTGTGAGCTAAAATAGCTGTTGTTTCAAAACACTGAGTCTTGGGGCAGTTTGCAGCATTAGTTTTTAGCAATAGATAGCTACTATCTCCTGAGAATGTAACTATGAGTTAATGATGGCTCTGTATATTCTTTCGTGTTGCAGGGAATATAGGTGAAGTAGTTGGGTGTGTGGGGAGAAAGCCATGGCGTTGACAAGAGTGTTATAAGCTGGGCTGGTTTCTTTAGGAGAGACGCCTGAGAGCTTTCGACCAAGAAAACTCAGAAATTTAACCCCTGGAAGCCAAGGAAGGTCTTCCTTAGTTTTAGCTCATTTCTCCTTTATTCTTTTAGTGGGAAAAGGTTACATATTACAGTACTGTTCAACTACAGTTAGCATGCTGTACATTACATCTCCAGAACATTCATCTTATAACTGAAAATTTGTACCCTTGACCAACATCTCCCCGTTTCTCCTGCCCTCCAGCTGCTGGCAACCCCCAATCTACTCTTTGTTTCTATGAGTTCAGTTTCTCTTAGATTCCACATATAAGTAAGATCATACAGTATTTGTCTTTGTCTGACATACTTCACTCAGCATAATGCCCTCATTTCATCCGTGTTGTTATAAATGGCAGGATTTCCTTGATTTTTTACAGATGAATAATATTCTATCCCCCCCCCCCAACATATATGCCTTTTCTTCATCTGTTCATCCATCAGTGGGCACTTGGGTTGTTTCCACGTCTTGTCTATTGTAAATAAAGCTGCAATAAACATGGGGTTGCGGATAGGTCTTAGAGATAGTGATTTCATTTTCTTTGGATATATATACACCCAGAGGTGGGATTACCGAGATCGTGTGTTACCATATTTCTTAATTCCTGGGTGCTGTTGATTGCAAGACAAACTATTGTCAACAAAGTGTTGATTTAATAACATCTCTTTGTGGGGGAAAAAGTGACATTAAATATCCCTATCTGTTACATGCCTGGGTGGCACAGTTGGTTATAGTCCCACTCTTGATTTTGGCTCAGGTCGTGACCTCAGGGTCATGAGATTGAGTCCCACGTTGGCTCGGTGCTGGGCATGGGGCCTGCTTAAGATTCTCTCTCTCCTTCCTTCTCTGCCCCTCTGCACCACTCATGCTCACCATCTCTCTCTCTCTCTTTGAAAAAAACAAAAAAGCAGCTGGTTTTTTTGTAGGTTAGTTTCTCAAAGTGAATTTTGAAAAATGCAAAATCCATAGTTTGATGTTATGGGATGTTAAGCCAGATTTTAATTTTTTTTTTTTAATGAAAGGAAAAGGTCATGATCCTACGAGTTTGAGAAACATTCAATTAAGCAGAATTATATTGGTATCTTTACTGCAGGACTTTTCAGGGCCTTTAATGCCCTATGATCTTCCCCACAGTGATTTCCCCACCTTAGGGAACTTATACTGGGACACACTACAGTCTGGGATACCCAGCATCCCTTGCTAGGAATTGTCCCTTCCTTAGCCACATGATAGCAGGAGAAGCTGTGTAGCAGAGTCACCCTGCTCCCATGGCCTCAGAGAGTGATCACCTGAATCAAACTGGAATAATCGCAATATGCCGTCCCCTTCGACGAATTAAGTCCCTTCTCCTGGACTCTGTACTTGGACCTCTGTGCAAGGAGAGGCAGTCTCTCCCCATACCATGCAAAATTCAGGAGCTCTTAGTACATTGTATGTTGCAGGATGGCAACTGAGAATACAGCATGTCCCACTCTTATGTGTATTATCCTTTCATAGGGAAACATCTTTAGGGCTGTGCCCCACCATATTCACTCTGTGGAACTGCGTTCTTTTGCATTTCATGATACCCATCCACACCGGTTTTCTCCGTAATGAGAATTCCAAATCTAGTCAGTGGCTGGCAGTGGTTCCATGGTTTAAACATTGTTGTGGCTGGTGTCTCTGGACTTCTCTTGATCTTTCCCTCATGGTCACAGAGTGGCTGCTGCTTCTCCAGTCATCCTTTCTTTATCCAAACCTGGGTAATAGAAGGAAAGGTCATATCTGCTGCATTTGACTTTTTGCCAAGAAAGTTAAAGCCTACCCAGGTCCTAGAAATCCTTGCAGCAGAGTTCCATGATGTCTCAATGGCCAGAATTGGGGCCTGTTTTTCTTCTTTTTTTTTTTTTTTAATTTATTTATTCGACAGAGATAGAGATAGCCAGTGAGAGAGGGAACACAAGCAGAGGGAGTGGGAGAGGAAGAAGCAGGCTCATAGCGGAGGAGCCTGATGCGGGGCTCGATCCCATAACGCCGGGATCACGCCCTGAGCCGAAGAAGGCAGACGCTTAACCGCTGTGCCACCCAGGCGCCCCTGGGGCCTGTTTTTCACACTGCCGCACCATAGGATAAAGGTTTAGAGAAGGCTCTTCTTGAATGGTCCTTGATAAGAATTTTTTTATATTTTTAAAGGGTTCTAAAATAATAATAATAATAAATCATTTGTGATGGAGATCATCTGTATCCTGCAAAACCTAAAACATTCACTATCTGTCCTCTGACAGAAAATGTCTGCCAAGCCCTGGCTTAAGAGCATGGATTCTAGAGTCAGTCCACCTGGGTTCAAAGCCCAGCTCTGCCACTCACTGCTGTGTGACCTTGGGCAAGTTACTTGACCACCCAGATTCCTTATCTGTAAAATGGGGTTGCCGACACACCTACCTCATAGGATTGCTGCAAGAATTAAATGAACTATTGTATGTAAAGTCTTAGACCAACGCCCGGCACATGGTAAGTAAGCTCTGCTTGGCGCCGGGTGTGTGATGCACCGTGTTCTTAACCGCACCTGCAGGTGTATCTATATATATATACGCAAACACTATAGAGAAATGCAGGTTGGTCTCATGCTAACAGAACGGAGGCTTGCTCCAGCTGTCCTGTCTCCAGGGAGTCACTCGGCCAACCCTCGCATCTTCTTAAGCTCTCCTGTCCTGCTGTGACACTGCGTGGTTTCTTAGCAAAGTAAGGATGAGCAGCTGTTTCTCAGGAGTGTTCTAGAAGCCGTTTTCGGCTGGCATCTGGGTGCAGCGGCTGCCACTATTGTATAGAGGCTCCACGCTCCTCTGTCAGAGCCGAGGTGTGCAGAAAGGAAGGTATCAAATCAAGAACCAACAGGGAAGCCATCCCTTTATTCTCCAAAGTAACTGGGCATTAAGACCTTTTGAACCAGCATTTCAGAGGACCATAGTTACTGGTCAGAATTTACCCAAATTGCGTTAACTTTAAAAAAAGTTTTTTTAAAAGATTTTTAAAAATTTATTTATTTTAGAGAAAGAGAGAAGTGCGGGATGGCGGGTGGGGAGGAGGAGTAGGGAGAGGGACAAGCAGATTTCCCGCTGAGCACAGAGCCCGACTTGGGGCTCAGTCTCATAAACCTGCGATCATGACTTGAGCTGAAATCAAGAGTCAGACGCGTAACTGACAGTGCCGCCCAGGGGCCCCCCAGATTGTGTTATCTTAAAGCCACTTAATCTTTTTTTTTTTTTTTTGAAGATTTTATTTATTTATTTGACAGAGAGAGAGAGAACAAGCAGGGCGAGCGGCAGGCAGAGGGAGAGGGAGAAGCAGGCTCCCCGCTGAGCAAGGAGCCTGACATGGGGTGAAATGATCCCGGGACCCCGGCTGCTTAACTGACTGAGCCACCCAGGCACCCTGCCACTTAATCTTCTTAAACTTCAGTTTTCCTCATCTGGAAGCTGGGAACAATGATGGTTCTTGTCTCATATGGTTAACGGCAGGATTAGAGGAGAATATTATAAAGCAGGGGTTGGCAAACTACTGCCTACCAGCTAAGAATGGATTTTGCATTTTTTAAGTGGTTGAAAAAAATCAAAAGAAAAACAATATTTCACAATCCAGCGAAGTTATATGAAATTCAAATTTCAGTGTCTACAAATAAAGTTTTATAAAAACACACCCATGCTCATTCTTTTACATATTGTCTCTGGTATTTTCCTACAAGGGTGGAGTTGAATATCTGTGATACAGACAGCCTGGCTCACAAAGCTGAAAATATTTACTCTCTGGCCTTTAGGCACCATTGAAGAGTGAGAGCATCATTCAAGGGAAGAGAAGCCAGTAAAAGGTATATTATCCAGGTGGGTCCCTTGGCCCTAATCCCATTGGGCAGCTCTGGGAATCGGGGTAGAATATAGACTTTGTGTTATTTGATCCAAGGAGCAAGATCAGTTGTTGGGGAGGGAGGGTAGCATTGATTTCCTGGTATTTCTGAGAACAGGCATACCATCTTGAATGTAGTAAGGGCTCCGTAACTAGTAGCTACTAATAGAAAAATGTTACGACAGACAACTTTGGAAATTGGCAAAGGGTGTCAGTTAAGACTCTGTGTGACCTTGGGCAAATACTTAGCTTCTCTGAACCTCATTAAGACTGTAGTCAGGATTAAATGAGATAATTCTTGGCACCAAGTAAGTGTGCCATAAATTTTAATTATTATTAATACTTACTGGATTGAAATGTATTCACATATTGAGTCAGATTCATAAAACTTTTATGAAAATTGCGTCTGTTTCTTTTAAAATCCCTGAGCATGTAATAGGATTCTGTAATTAAAATATCTGAGATATCTAAGGGCCAGAGAAGTCAAATATTAATGAGTTCAGAAAGGAGATGTGGTCTGAGGGTGCCATTTTGTGGGAGTGTCACGGAAGTACCTGGACACCCATGTCTGAGCACAGAAATGTCCTAGTAATTAATTTCCAAGGTCTCTGCCACAGATCTCATTCTGATGGAAGCAAAAGGGCTCAGGAAGTTCAGGACACACTGCTAAACATCCTCGTGATGTCCTTGAGACTTTTCAAACCACTTGACTTTAACAAACTAATGTCTTGGTGCACGTGGGCCAGTCATTGTTAGAGACTGTGGACACTGAGCTAGTTGAGGCAAAGTCTCCACTTTCAAGGCATTCCCAGTCTGCATGAGATGTTCTTACCATGAACACATCAGCCTGACCAATGCTATTGCAGGTATAAGACGGAGGCTACCTCTGAGCATGAGAGTCAGCAAAGGTGTCTCCTACTTGGGGAAGGATGAGAGAGGCTTTACAGTCAGGAAAGAAGAGAATGGACATCTATTTCCTGCAGAAGGAGGAAACTTGAAAGAATGCTTAGTGACAGCACTTGGTCCGTTAGGAATAAGGCTGGAGCCGGAAAGATGGGGTTGGTGTCATCTTGCAACAGCATCTCCCATTTGCATTTAAACTTTATTGATTTAGTAATGGGGAGTCATCTGATGTTTCAGAGCAGGGCACTAACATGATAAAGTGTTCTGTTAAAAATTCTTCTGACCCAAGCATGAAGGATCTTAGGTGGGGAAGAGTGGAAAGCAGGAAAGAGACTGTGCCAATCAAAGGTCCAGATAAGAGGCCGGAGTTAGAGAAATATTGGAAGAAGCAGAAAGGTGGGCATGAGGTGGTTGGTCTGAGTCTATTAATAATGAGCTTTCCCTCCGGGGGCAGAAGGGAGAAACAGAGTTAGGGCATGGATGAAATGGCGGATTTATTGTCTTTTTAGTTAGGGTGGCTGCCACACTCAAGACATCCTTCCCCCCGTCCCTAGGGGGACCTGCTATTCTCCTTGAATACTGGCTCTTCTTTGTGGAAAGCCTTGCAACTCAATTGTTTGGCTTGGTCTTCTGGTGAGTTTCTACTTATGAAAGCTACTCCCATTTGAACACGGCTGGAACATGGTAATGGAAGGAGGCAACAAACAAATAAAAAGCACCAAGGCTAGAAAAAGACAGATTCCTGGGGTGTCTGGGTGGCTCAGTCGGTTGAGCATCTGACTCTTGATCTCAGCTCAGGTCTTGATCTTAAGGGTTGTGAGTTCAAGCCCCACATTAGGCTCCAAGCTGGGCATGGAGCCCAGTTTAAAAAAAAAAAAAAAGACTCCCTTGAAGGGTGGGAAGTCTAATTAGGAGAGCAGGGTGTGAAGAAACAAAGAAGTGGCTTCTTTTTATAAAAAAAATTGAGGTAAAATTCATATAACATAAAATTAACGTTAATCATTTTAAAGTTTGCCATGCTATGGCATTTAGAACATTCGCGAAGTTGTGCAAACACCACCTCTGTCTAGCTCCAAGCCATTTTCATCACCCCAAAAGGAAACCTTGCACCCTGTCTCCCCCCACCCCAGGCCCTGGCGACCATTAGTCTGCTCTTCATTTCCATGGGTTTGCTGATTCTGGATGTTTCATATAAATGGAATCATTCAGTATGTGGCCCTTTGTGTCTGGCTTCTTTTACTTATCATCATGAACCTCAAAACTGTCATGCTAGGTCATGCCTCTGATAAGGAGACAGGCAGACGTATGTTCCCATTCTCAGGGCATTTGCACTTGCTGTGCCCTTCACCTGGAACACTTTCTCCTGGCACCTACATGTGACTGACTCCCTCACTTCTTTTCACACCTGTGCTCAGATATCACCTCTCAGAGAACTCGTCACTAGAGGGATTGGGGATGACCCAAAGGACAAAGAAGGGTTCAAGCAGATAGACTTGGACTGTCGGCAAGAGGAAACTCTCCAAGGTCATGATCAGTGCAAGCCAGCTAACGTGTTGTCAAGCTCCCTCGTCTCTGCTGGTTTTACTTGGTGGCTACTTGTGCCTGGAAGATCTCTTGGGGAAGATGGCTTGGGCTGCGTTTTTAGATGTAGGTTTTGTTAATATCTAAGTTCAGCAAGGTCGAGAGATCAGGAGTTGGCTGCCACTGAAAAGCTAGTTCGTTATGCTCACAGGACCCAAGAGAAGGACAACGCCACACCATGGGGAGCCACCCAGGCAAGCACCAAGGTTGGTGCAGAGGCAGAGGGAATGAGGAGGAAACATGAGCTGGAGGGTTTCCTGGGGGGTTCCTCAGGAAGGAAAGGGTGAGGCACGGTAAGCAGGTTTAGGATTGGGTAGTGGGAATAATTTTAGCAGGCTCCGGGGTGTAATGTAAGGGATGTTCCTGGTTGTCTGGTGGGTGGCCCTGGGGCGATCTGGGTGATGGGGATAGTAACCTGGAATAGGACAGCCCTACGAAGAAGGCAGTTGGTGCTGTGGGCTCGGGGTTGGTCGGTTGGCATAGGAAAGGTACACTCCCAGTTGTCTTCTATCTCCAGGAATGAGCTAACTCTGGGAGGGGCAGTCCCGCCAGGTCAGCAAGGCCCCATAGGCCAAAGCGTCAAGATATAGAAAATAAAAACATGCGGTCAATATAAGCTGTTATCTCTTAGGACCACTTGGTACCTTGACTGTTTTTCTTGCCCTCTTCCCTCCACCGAGGAGGGTTACGCCCACCCAGCAGTTTGGAGGGCGAAGGGAAATCAACATAGGGAGTTCGAACCAGCTGATAACGGCTCTTCTCTCCAGCCCACCCTCCAACTCCAGCGTGGCTTGGTGCACTGCACCACAGATGCTTGGTACAGAGATGCTCTTTTTCTGCGTGAGGGCTTTTCAGCACTCCTGGAACCCCGGGAGCCGTTTATTTAGTGTTTCTTCATTTCGGGGAGATTGCTCTTTCACAAACTGCTTCATGGTCGTGGCTGTTTCTCTTTCATCTGATTAGTCCTGCTTCTTGGAGACATTCGACACTGCTTTTCCCCCCTGTCGTACCATATGTTTTTCCTTTGAGTCTGTAGTATTTCGTGCTCAAATTCTGGAACCGTGATGTGGCATTTCTCTCCTGATGATTTCCTAGCAGGTGGCTCATCTCAGCAGCTGGTCGTGGCAGGGGGATGGCGTATTAGGGAGGAATCAGGTAATGCCGGTCTCTTTGTGTCTGTAGATCTCTCTTTGACTTTCCCTCTGGAACTGCTCCCCTCTTGTGTTTACTGTCCCTTCAGTTGTCACGTGTGCCAGCATCGGCTGTTGCTTAGACATCTGTTCAAGGAACGCTCTATCGGTCTGCCTGTGACACAGACGCTGGGGCTCTCTGGGGAGTCAAGTTCATATTTAAAAATGATAATGGACACATTTATTGAGTCCTTCTGGGTGCCAGACATGGTGCTACGTGTGTTCCATACATTGCCTAATTTATTCTGCCCAACAGCCGTCTCAGATTAAGTAAACTATTATCTCCATTTTATAGATGAGAAAACCAAGACCAGAAGACTTGCTTAAGGCTGCGGAGATCTGGACTCATATCTGATTCCAGGGTTTATTTACCACTTGGACCAGATCATGGTACACGTGGGAGGATTTGGCCTCTTCTGTGTTGGTGATTTGTACATGGTCTTCTTTACCTAATAACGTTCTGGGAACTCCAGAATTCTTAAGCATCACCAGTGAGGAGGTCCAAAACTGTGGGGTCTAGGCAAAAATTGTGAGGAAAGGAAATTTGGCTACAGGGTCTTCATCGTTCTCTAATTTATTCCGTTTTTTTTTTTTTTTTTTTTTTTTTGAGGTGTTCAGTGCCCTCCTGGCCACTCCTTCTCCTGACACTAGGGTTCAAGTTAATGAAGCTTTAAGATACTACTTCATGGGAGTATTCACATATTAACTACGTTCGCGGCCTCAGGTCAAGAAGTAAAGCTCTGAAGGTGGGCTATCAGGCATTTCCCATTAATTTATTCAACAAGTGTTCACGGAGTGCTTACGTTGTCCCAGGCACCGCACCGGGCTCTGAGTACACAGTGGTGTAGAGGAGGTGGCCCCATTCCTTAAGAGGCTCCCAAGGTTGGGGGTGAGACGGGTGCCCACGCTACCACGACACTGTGAAGAATGCTTCGGTGGAGGAAATCCTGGCGCTATGGAAGCCAGGCTGGCAGCTGGTGGCTAACACTGCGAGCAGTAAAGAGGATCGTCCTGGAAGAGGGACATTTGAGGTGATAAAACACTGAGTGGGCAAACTAAAATCAGGCATTCCAGGGAGAGGGAAGAGCATGTGTGTCACAGGGACGGGATTTTTTTTATTTTTAAATGTGTGTTTCCAGCTTTTGTCACCTCCCTCCTCCACCATCACATTCAAGAGAATTGAGTCCTTGTCAGTCCCGTCACCTCCAGGCTCCTCGGGATGAAAACAATGGGGAAACGGGGAAAGAGAAAGACAGGACTCTAGGTGGCAGGGCAGGATTCTTTCTAGAAGCAGAAAGGAAGATGAAGGGAAAAGAAGTCAGAAGGGCAACAAATAAAGAGCAGACAGAGTGGGAAGAGAGAAGAATTATTGTTTTGTAGTACGGAGGTTGGGCAGAGTTCTCTAGCAGGCTGGCAAGACAGAGGATCTGGAGATGTTTTGAGGTGAGAGCAATCTGAGGAGAGGAAATGGTGTTGCGAGAAATCTGGCTGAGGTTTATGACTTGGCTCCCCGGTAATGTTCTAAGTACAGAATGCACTCCCTTTTCCATTTGCTTTGGCTGCTAGGTTGTGCTTTGCTATATGTGACTCCAGTTGCGACCTGAGCCCCCTGGGCCCTCAGAATTTATTTGGGTTACATGCACAAGTGCTAAAAGACATTCAGTGACATGGTTCATAGATAGAAAAGGATTTTTGGTTGGTGGCGCATTTCACCATCCTACGCATGCTAACGGTTCCCTTAATGATGGGGAATAATCGCACATTTGTTCATTCACTCAACAAATATTTATTGAACACCTGCCATGTGTCTGATCAATTTTAGTCCACGTGGTTTATCATTCTGCATTCTACAGGGTACCAACAGAGGGCAAGAGGGGATGGTCAGTCTCCAATGCAAGGAGTTACTGTCAGATGGTCTCAGTTTCCTCCGGAATGAGAACTTAAGTTTTGCCTAAACCTCTTTGGAAATTCTTTATGTTTCCAGCCCACGTTGCCTCTGTTTAGATTAGGAAAATTGTATCTATTAAGCACTTACCTGTACTTATATGTGCCACTGTTTTCTGTATAAAAATATGAAAAATATTTAGTTCTTATTCTTAAGGAATTTACGGATTAGTGGGGGAGACACAGGAGAACATGCAATTTCAATATATTATGGTAGAAACAAGGACAAAAGCAGGACATCCTATGGGAACACAGAGGAAAGGCACTTGGGTTTTCCTGGGTGTTCATGGAAGGTTTCCTGGACTAAGAGATACTTGGGCTGAGTATTTAGAGATGTGGGAAATTGGTCAGGTAACAAAGGTGTGTATGTGGGGGCATACAGAACCTGGCAACAGAACCAGAAAGGGCAAGGTCATGGAAATATCAAATAGCACCGGTGTGGGGAGCTCCAAGGAGTTCATTATTCACGTTACTTCATTCAGCATTTATTGAGTGTCTATTATATGGTGTTAGAATGTAGCGTATATAATATGACCCTAGATTACAGTATCTACAATATGACACTATGATTTAGGTTGGGTATTCTTGGTCTTTCAAGTCTATAAATAGAGAGATGAAAATATTTCTGATATTACAAGCAATGTAATGCTAATATAAGTTTTTCCAAAGCAAATTTTGTTCAATTTCTTTTTTTGTGAGTGAATAACACTGTAATTATCAAAAGTGGCAAAACGTGTCAACATTCCCGTCTTGCCAAACCTTCCTTCCATCCCATGGGAAATAGTGGGAAGAGACAGAAAGTTACAAGTCTGAATTTCACACCTACCAATGGGGACCTCGGGAAAAGTGCTTTTCCTCTCTGAGCCCCTATTTCCTCTGTAAAATGGATCACAGCTTTGTAGTACAACTTGAAATCCGGCATTGTGATGCCCCCAGCTTTGTTTGTCCTTTTCAACACTTCCTTGGCGATTCGTGGCCTTTTCTGGTTCCACACAAATTTAAGGGCTGTTTGTTCCAGTTCTTTGAAAAATGTCATTGGTATTTTGATCGGGATAGCATTGAAAGTGTAGATTGCTCTGGGTAGCATGGACATTTTAACTATGTTAATTCTTCCAATCCATGAGCATGGAATATTTTTCCATCTTTTTGTGTCTTCTTCAATGTCTTTCAAGAATGGTTTGTAGTTTCTAAAATATAGATCCTTTACGTCTCTGGTTAATTCCAAGAGAACGTAGGCTTTTTGGTGCTATTGTAAATGAAATGGATTCCCTAATTTCTCTTTCTTCAGTCTCATTGTTCGTGTATAGAAATGCAACTGATTTCTGAGCATCGATTTTGTATCCCGCCACATTACTGAATTGCTCTATAACTTCTAGTAATTTGGGGGTGGATTCTTTTGGGTTTTCCATATACAGTATCATGTCATCTGCGAAGAGAGACAGTTTGACTTCTTCTTTGCCAATTTGGATACCTTTTATCCCTTTTTGTTGTCTGATTGCTGTTGCAAGGACTTCTAGTACTGTGTTGAATAATAGTGGCGAGAGTGGGCATCCTTGTCGTGTTCCTGATCTTAAGGGAAAGGCTTCCAGCTTTTCCCCATTGAGAATGATATTTGCTGTAGGCTTTTCATAGATGGTTTTTATGAGATTGAGGAATGTACCCTCTATCCCTACACTCTGAAGGGTTTTAATCAGGAAAGGATGCTGTATTTTGTTAAATGCTTTTTCTGCATCTATTGAGAGGATCATATGATTCTTGGCTTTTTTCTTGTTGATATGATCTATCACACTGATTGATTTGTGAATGTTGAACCACCCTTGCATCCCAGGGATGAATCCCACTTGGTCATGATGGATAATCCTTTTAATGTACAGTTGGATCCTATTAGCTAGGATCTTGTTGAGAATTTTGGCATCCATGTTCATCAGGGATATCGGTCTGTAATTCTCCTTTTTGATGGGGTCTTTGCCTGGTTTGAGGATCAAGGTAATATTGGCCTCATAGAATGAGTTTGGTAGTTTTCCTTCTGTTTCTATTTTTTGAAATGGAGACAGTAATGCTGCTTATCTCGATAGTTTATGGGGTGGATTAAATGAAAAGTGGATAAAACAACCTGTACAGAGACTGGTCCATCATTGGCGCCCGGAAATTAGTATCCATATGGAAAGGCTTAGACTTCAGAATCAGACCTGAGTCCCAATTCCAGTCTGACCTACTTGGTTGTGATGTAACTTTGGGCGAACTGCTTAGCTCTTGAGTCACCATTTCTTCACTGGTACAATAGGAATAGTACATTAAGCACCTGGCACATATTTGATTCTTAATAATGGCAGCTACTCAAGTGGCTGTGTGTGCATGGAGTTTCTACTTTTATTTGTGTTTTTCTTGGAAGCTGATAGGGTATATTAGGATAGACAAAGCCGAGGGAACAGATAAGTTGACAGAATGCTTAGTGCTCCAACACAAGATGATTCCTTCTCATTTGCCAGTCCAAGCTGGATGTTTCTGGTTGCCGGATGGCTCACCTCTGCATGGCGATTCAGGGACATGACCTCCTTTCATCCTGTGCCTTTGCCTTACCCCGGAGGGCGCCGTCATCGTCAGTATCTAGCTGCATCCACTTGTGAGAATCCATCATACAGCCACACCCAATCACAAGAGAGGATGGGAGGAGTAGGCATGCCCAGGAAGAAGAAATGGATTTTGGCGAACAGTTAGCAATCTCTGCCCCACTGAGTGTCTTTACAATCAGAGTCCTGTCCTGCTGGGTGTCCCTGGGAGAACGACATTTCCCTATTCATCACAGCAGACGCTGCTGCTGCTGGGTGAGACTCACTAGGGTTTGTGGCTCCTCTTCTTTATCCCGTGAGGACGGTGCAGAGCATGGCAAAGGAGACATTGAGAATCCTGGATCTTCCCATTTGATTCAAGAAACCGGTGTTCCAAGATGTCCTCCATTCAGGCGATGCAATGCTATTGACCAGCAAAAAAAGTTCTGAGTTTATTAATTTTACGACTGAGTGTGTGTGTGTGTGTGTACAACAGGGGTTGCACACTCAATACTTATGAGGTCCAGATAGATAACATCAATGAGTGGAGTGGGCTGAGTGGATACTGTGATGAAACGGAAAGTTCTAGAATGCCACAGTGGGCAGTCATTTCTCTGTGCCAGGCAGAGTTTTGCATTGCGGGGACAGGAGGCTGACGTTAGCTTGATTTTCTAGAGAAGCTGGAAATATAGATTTTTATATAAAATCTTACTTCCAAATGCTGGCAACTAACTTGAATAAAAATAATACCACGGGTCCAACAAGACACATCTGCAGGCTCTCTGTGGGCCCAGGAGCTGGCAGGTAGGGACCACTGACATGAATAATGTGAACAGAGGGAACTCTGTGGTCTTATTTGCACAGCTGGCTCAGGGCTGCTAGGATGAGCACTGCAGCTGGATGAAGGTGAGGAAAATTCATTTCTTTCTCTGTCGGGGGTGGGGTTTAGCAGAGGAGTCACCGTGGGCATCTGATCACAAGGGTTTGTCACTGCGTGTGCCTGAGCCCGTTAAGACGGACATGACTTGGGTTTCTCCTCTTTTGTGTATTTCTTCTTGTTATTTAGGAAAGTAACCACTGAGACCGAAAGATTGAAGAGATTTTTGGAGCAAGGAGAGAATCAACATCCCTTCCCCACCTCCATCGTGAGACACAAAGCAGGGTGGGGGCTTGGTTTTCTCTTTCCTCCCGGGATCTGGTGGTGGAATGAGACAACCAGCCGTCAGCTCTCTGTGGTTGTCACAGGGCCTCTCGAGGTCGGTTTGCCTGTGATTTGATTTCCAAGTCTAATTCCACTTCATTCTTGAGATGCGCTTCTGGTAACTGCAGGACAGAACTCTATTTTTCATGAGCCACTTACCTTGGAGAGAGGGTTAAAGAGAGCTGATGGAGGGAGAGGTGCATGCCTGAGCCGAAGGGCTGCCTTGCCTTCCTTGCCCCCTTCATGGGTTATTGAATGAGCTCCTGTGAGATGCCAGGCTTGGTGGCAGGTGCTGGGTGTATGATGGTGCACGTGAGGCATGGTCTCTTCTCTCAGAGAGCTTCTGCTCCATTTGGAAGGGCAGGTGTTTTTTCAGAAGCTGACATATGTGTATTTTTTTTAAAGATTTTATTTATTTATTTGAGAGAGAGAGAGAGAGAGAGAGAGAGAGAGAAGAGTGGGGGAGAAGAGGCAGAGGGAGAGGGACAAGCAGATTCCCCGCTGAGCAGGGAGCCCAATGCAGGGCTCCATCCCAGAACCCTGGGATCATGACCTGAGCCAAAGGCAGACACTTAACCAACACAACCACCCAGGTGCCCCACTGATACGTGTTTTTAAGAAAACAAAGCAGATAGAATACAAACAGGGACTGTGAGCAGGCGTGACTTTTGGGTGGCCTAAAGGAATAGTTGATATGACAGCTGAGGTCTCAATGGCAAGAAGGAGCCAGACATTTGAAAGTGGTGGGAAGAGTGTTCCAGATAGTGGGAAGGGTATATATGCAAAGCGTCGGAGGCAGGGACAGAGCTGGTGTGTGCTGGGGACAGAAGAAATGGCATCGTGGCTAGAGCATAGTAAATAATGGAGAAAGCAGTGTGTGATGAAGTTGGAGAGACAGGCAGGGGCTAGATTCTGCAGCAAGTTCATGGTTTGGGAGCCAATTCCTTTCTAAGTGTGTGAGTCCCCAGTAAAGGGTTATAATCGGAGGAGTGGCATACTGTGACTCCTGTTTTAAAATGATCATGCTGGCAACTGTTCGGGTAAGAAGTTTGCTATGAACTGAATTATATAAGTCCGCTCCCCCACCAATTCATATGTTGAAGCCCTAACCCCCCAATGTGATGGTATTGGAGATGGCAGGTTATTAGGTTTAGAGACATCAGGGAACTTGACCAGGTTCACCAGCTACTAAGTAACCTAACCAGGAGTTGATCCCAGGTGGAGCTGAGTTCAAATTCAATTCTTTTCTCCTAGTACAGCACACACACCGTAGCCTACAGATTAAGAGCCCAGAAAGGGAATCAAATGCCTTAGTCTGGATTCTGGTCTGCTACTCTCTAATTAGACTTAATGTCTCTGTGTCTCAGTTTTCTAATCTGTTAAATGGGGTGATAATAGTTCTTACATCTTAGAATTGTAGTAAGGATCAAATCAGTTGCTCCTCTGAAGCACTTAGAACACTGCCTGGCACGTGCAGACTATATAAACATTTGTTAAATAAAGAGCAGAAAGGAAAGCAATGTCCAGCTCTAGCAGCCTCTGACCCTTAGGTACCAGAAGGAAATGACAGTTTGTCATTGTGTTGGACACTTGGTAGATCTACCTGTTCGATTTTCTTCGAACTTCCGCCCCTCTGCATTGGCCATGGATTAATTGTGAGTACTGAACGCAGCTTCCTCTTCTCCTCCACGTAGGTGGGTCCCAGGAATAGACTGGAGAGGCCCTGGAACAAAGAAGCCAAATTCAGTGATACTCACACGTGACAATGAATGGGGACAATTATAGTTGTCGCGACTGGGGTGCTGTGCACCTGGCATCAAATGGGTAGAGACCAGGGATGCTGCTAGACACCCGACAACACAAGGATGGCCCCCATGACACGCAACGATCCAACCTCCGTGGCTGTAGGTGCAGAGATGGAGAATCCTGACCAAATCTGACCTTGGCTCCATGTTGATAAGATAGCGGTTTTCAAGATGCATTTGGTCTCTTTTTTGAGATACAGAGTCATCAGAAACCAACAAGCCTGAAACACCCCCTGAATGCTCTCTGCTCCCAGGTGAGGCTATTTGAGCTGAGCATCTCTTGGCATTTCTTCTTTTAGCAGAAAATTCTATGGAGGACAGGTGGTGGGAATAAAAAATCCATCAGTTCTCATTTTACCAGGCATTTAGGAAAATAACTTTTCTCCTGCAGAAGAAATTACATGAATTATATTAAAATTGGCGCTAAGGTAATACAATTACATGCTCAGGACTCTTCTAAAAAATTCCCTTTGTCTGGCAGGGTAATTTGAGTGCGGGGAAGACAATCTCCCCAGCCGCCACACTTCCACATAAAGATGGAACAGAGGAAATTGGCTCTACCATGCTCTTGCTGCATGTACCATTCTGTGAAATTCCAATTTTTCTTTCTTTCTCTTTTTTTTACATCTGCAGATTTAATCACAAGGCAAACTTTCTGATGCAGATCCACGAGAAGAATAATTCGGGGTTGTTTTAAAAATGCATAAGAGGCAACTTCAGATCACCAAATTACAGTGCTTGTGTCCGAGACAGGGGCAGACACCTTGGAACTGGGCAGGAATGGGCTCTGATGTCATGTGGCTCATCCTCGTGCTGGGTGCCCGTGCTCCACTGGTTTGAAAGGACATGTATAGAAATGCACATGTGATGAGAAAAAAAGCCTTTAGCTTCTAGTGCGGTAACAATTTTTAGCTCCCAAGGGGGAAAAAAAATCCTTGCTTTAGTGTACGAGAAAACTAAAATGACGGGAGAAAGCGACATCTCTGCTTAAGATTCCCAGTAAAGGCTTAAAGGCGAATTGATGCGAGTGAGGCATTGGCCAAGGCCCAAAGGGATGAGGCTGGCAGGGAAGGGGAACGTGCTTGATGGAGTCCAGAGAGGGAAGACTGGAGACAGAAGTCCCCGCTGGTGTAAACAGTGGGGCCTGAGCTTCTCGAATGGTCGATCTCAAGTAGGGGTGGTCGCGCCCTTCCAGGGGTCATGTGACAGCGTCTGGAGAGATTTTTGGTGGTCACATTTGGCGGGAGGGTTGTGTTCGTGCGTGAAGGTCAGGGGTCCTGCTAAACCCCCTACGATGTGCGGGACGGCCCCCACACAAAGGCTTATCTGGTCCAAAACACCAAGAAAGCCCAAGTTGAGAAAGTGTTTCAGGACTTCTGCTCCTTCATTTGTGCAATGGGAGTAGAAGCTACAGCTCTTCACCCGGTTGTTCTCAGTAGGAAAGACGGCAGCATGTGGGAGGGTGCTTCTTACCAGTGGCGGCTGTCTTTACTGAGTACTGAGATCTCTAGGACAACGCCAAATTTTCTTTCTCTACCTCATCTACTATGGTCATAGAGCTCTTCCTAATATGCAAATCGGACCCTGCCACTTCTTTCCTTAAAAGCTCTCTGTGGTTTTCCACGGACTCGGGTCATGTACCCAAACGGATCTTTGCAGTCTTGTGTTTCAACCCTGCCCTTTTCCACTGCAGTGTCCGTCAGGAATGCAATACACTCTTCTCCCACCTCCACGCCTTTGCACCCGCTGTTCCCTTTCCTAAACCTGCTCATCACACTTCCTCACCCAGTCAGCTCCTGCTTGTTGGGATGGCCTCAGCCTCCATGTCACCTCCTCCAGGAAGTCTTCCCTTATTTCTCCACCGAAGAGAAGGTGCCTACCATCTGTGCTCCCACAGTGCCTTCACGCTTACCCCACCCCAGAGCTTGTAATCCTGTATTGTAAGTGCCTTTTAAAATTTTCCATCTTCTCCGTAGGCTGTGAGTATCTTGCTCGCTGGTTGTATTCTCAGTGCCAGTAAAGTACTTGACCACCTAGAGTACCGTTGAGTAAATATTTGTTGAGGGAGTGAATGAATAAATGAATCAATGAGCTCTTTGAACATAGCTATGTTCAGCTTCCAGCAGAAAAGAATTCACTTTGATTTCTCTCTCTTCTCCTTCCGTGGGCCGCTGTGTTACGGTCATGCTAGTGGACGATGGTCCACAGGGAGAAGTTTGTTGAGAAGAGCACGGCAGAAGGTCGAGATACTCTTTAACCTTGACTGATGGCCCTGACATAACACAGATGGAAGTGTCCTTGCATGGAAATAACCTTTTGCCTCTAGAGTGAATTAACTGCTATTTTCTGGAAAGTATATTAGTCAGAAATAGATGAGAGCTTAGTGAGTTGTCAGTAGCTCTGGGATTGTGTGTGTGTATGTGAGTGTGAGTGTGTGTGTATGTGTATTTCAGACTATTTTTCATCGTGTGTTCATCAATTTCACTTTCTCTGCTACGTAATTACGCTCCTGGAGGACAGGACCAGCCTCTGCTTTATCTTGGAGGGCGCTGGCCGTCTTAGCATATCTCATCAAAGCGCCTAATGAGGAAAGCTTCCAGGTCGACATCTCCCCATCAGAATGTGCAGTGCCCCCCGTTTTTTACAAATGAGTAAACTGAATATTCGCCAAGAAGGTAACTGTGTCCATATAGCAAGTTAGCAACAAAACCAGGACTCGGAAAAAAAAAAAAAAGAAAAGAAAAAATGGCATAGCTTCATTGGAGACAAATTATAGAGGCTGCGATGTCTTTAAATTTAGAAAACAAAGTTAGCTCCTGCCAGAATTTCAAGGCAGTTCTGACGTCTTCTGAAAGCCACTTCTCCCGTCCAATTTTATTCTTAAAGTAGGAAGCAAAAGCTCACAGGGACACTCTGGTGCGTCTCCCCTTCCATTTATCAGTATTTTTGCCTCTCATTATACCCATGGCCTAGTTTTCTGGGGCTCTTTAGATGTCAATGAGCGTATTACACTAGGTATTG
Organism: Ursus americanus; assembly: GCF_024610735.1. Classification (NCBI taxonomy): domain Eukaryota; kingdom Metazoa; phylum Chordata; class Mammalia; order Carnivora; family Ursidae; genus Ursus; species Ursus americanus. The sequence goes on from NC_142128.1 coordinate 29,577,172, forward strand.
TCCTTGAAACTTTTTGAAGTTCTTCAGGCATTATGAACGAGGTCTTAAACCCCAGCTGAGCGCTACCAACTACTTTGGCTCTGCTCTATTTCCTTAAGAAATCTAAAGGATGGCGTTCCCATCTTCCAAAGCAGAATCTGATAAAGAAAGGCCGCCCTCATACTGAGACATTCCCCCCTCTCTCAGAGGTAGCAGAGAAGTTGCTAAAATGGACTTTAATTGTGTAAGATGCCAGTGTCTTCTTACCAACAGAAGGCAGGCTGGTAGCTAAGGAAGGACGGAGCATGATTTGGGGGAGGCAGGACCACTGGCGCTGAACCTGGGGAAGGTGGGGGTGAACGTTCTGCGTTATAATTCCAGGCTGCGCTGGACCAGGAGGCAGAAACCAGCCAACCAGAGCTTTCTACAGCCTCTGCACACAGCAGAGGGACGCTGGATTCTGTGTTTGGATCCATATCTCTGGTTATGTATGGGGCTTTCAGGAGGGGACCTGGGTCTGTGTTGTCTCTTCTGCTCTGGGCTTTCACCAACCCAGTATAAACATGGTTAGCAATTCTCGGCAGAGTCCCTTGAAGCTGTTTTGGCATCTTACAGGGTTGGAGGGAAAGATGGAGGGAGTTTAGCTCCAAAGTTTGGAAGGGAGTGTGTTGTGCCAAGGGCTTGCTCCTGAGTGGGTGGAGTGGGTTCATGAAATCTAATTTAAGGGACTCCAAGAAGACCCACTCAAGCCCCAAAATACCACCCCTTAAGACTTGGAAAATGTCAGCTTCAGCAGCCATCCCTATGTGTCCACCACGTCTTTCTACAACTTCCTGTGAGGGGGCAGGATGTTAAGTCTATAACGCTCCCACGAGGGCGGTTTCCTCTGGCCTGCCTTTCCTCTCAACTGTGGATAGGGGGTGCTGGGATGCAGAACTGAAGCCAAGAGATACAGAGAAGTGGCCTTCGCTGCTCGTGGCCATTGGAAGCTCCTTCAGCAGCCTCTGGGTTTCTTTAATATACCAATATGTATAACCAGTGTTGGTGTTTCAACAAGTTGGGGGACAATGCAAGGTTGTATTCCTTTTGACATTCAACTTTTTAAAAGAGGGGCATCTGGAGCTAGCCAGTGAGGACTCACATCCCAGCTCCACCATTTACAAGCTCCATGACCTTGGATAATTTACTGAACCCTTTCCAATGGGCGCACTTATACCATTGGCTTATTTGAATGATGAAGTTAGAAGTCCACCTAATAACACACCTTTCTCTTCTAGTGCTTGCACATATATGCAAAAAAGTCATTATAACAGTACAATGATGGCGGGCAAAGGAAAGAGCTTCTGATAACAAAGCCAGACCACTTTGAGTGACAAAACGAATTCGTATTGGATTGTAACCCCAAGCATAAAATAAATATCCGTGAGTCCACACTATCCTAAATTAGTGATTGAACAAGTAAATAAATGGGGACTAGAGACAAATATCCTGTACAGAAGAATTCCAAATAGTTTAGGTAGACAGTCTATCCTCAAGGAGGCAAGAGCATAGCTGCCCACTTTTTAAGTATGGGTGGCACACAGTGACTTCCTTCCAAGAAGGACAGTTTAAAGGGGGAGGGCACTTACTGCGCAATGGAGAAATCTGACAAAGACTAGCTCAACCAGCTGATCAAGGTTAAAGTCAACAGTGATAAATCATGCTGATACTATTTGCCCTCGATGTGATGGGATAGAAATGGGGGTCTATGGTAGTCTCCCTCCCCCAAATCCAAAACCCCAGTCTAATCAAGAGAAGAACACCAGACAAGTCCCGAGAGAGGGGAATCCTACAAGATATGTGATCAGTATGCCTCAAAACTGTCGTGGTCATCCAAAACAAGGAATGTCTGAGAAACTGTCACAGCCACGAGGAGTCTAAGGAGACGCTGACTACATGTGCTGTAGTATCTTGGATGGGATCCTGGGACAAAAAAAGGGACACTAGGTAAAAATTAAGGAAATTTGAATAAACCATGGACTCCTGTTAATAATAACATATCCATACTGGTTCATTTACAGTAATAAGTAACCAGACTAATCGAGATGCTAGTAATAGGGGGCACTGGGTTCAGGGCGTTCTTTGTGTTGTCTTCTCAAATTTTCTGTAAATCTAAAAATGTTCCAAAAAATTAAATGTTTTAAAAGTTATTGTCATTATTATTAGCTCTTCTCTGGACTTCTTTCTCCTGTGAGAATTTTAAGGCTCCCCTTAAATTATCCAAGAGATCAGTCCCAGTTGCTACCACTATTGTGAACCAAGAAGGCCTGTTCTTTTTGGTTGTGGTTAGTGTGGCCCCCACGTGGTACAACTCGGGTGATCTGGCTGAGTTCTGGCTAGATGCTCATCTAGGAGATACATATTAACTCTGAAAACGGCAACCGAGCAGTCCGACAGCACCCATGGCTGCCAAGGAAACGCGGGTAGGTAAACCAGCTTCCAGTCCAGGCAAAATCGATCATTTCTTTCCCTGCTTGTATACGTCTTGGCTGAATTACTCATCACATTGCATTTTCATTATTCATCTTCTCTGCCCATCTGTGGACTCCCCAGTGGAAGAGAGTTTTCTCATTTATCTTTGTACTTCCAGGACTTCATCCTAGCCTAGCACAAATGACTCAAAAATTGATGATTGAGTGGAAGTTTAAACTCACAACGCTGAAACCTAATTTGATTGCCTGCGCCAAAACCGAAGAGATGGTGGGACAGATTGTATTTTCCAAAGATGCCGCAACAATAGCTCCCCTCCCACTTGCTCTTTCAGTGCGACCCTCACACTCCTCGTAGCACGGGGATGTCTGTGCCCCTTTCCCTTGAAATGGGTGGACCTTTGGGACTGCCTTGACCAAGAGCAGAGCGTGCTGCAGAAGTGATGCGTGTGAGTTTTGAGGTTGTGTCATAAAAATTTCACGTACTTCTCTGTCCTGCTCTCTTGGAATGCTCACCCTTGGAACCCAGCCGCCATGTTGTGAGCATGCCCAAGCACGGTTATGGAGAGATACCCATGGAGAGGAAATGAGGTCCTGGCTCACATCCTCAGCAGAGCTGCTAGCTGACGGCCAGCATCAACCTGCCAGCCATCTTGGAAGAGGATTCTCCAGCCCCCAGCCAAACTACTCCAGCTGATGGCATGTGGAACAGAGATGAGCCCTCCTATCATGCCCTGTCCAATTTGTAGATTCATAATCTAGTCAATGGCTATTGTTTTAAGCCACTATGTTTTGGAGTGTGTTACACAGGAATGAATAAGAGGAACAGATGGATAAACAAAATTGTCAGGTGATTTAAAATAAGACTTGTGAGTTATTTTACCTTCCTTCCCATCTCATGCAAAAAGCCTTCTGACACTGGAGTTTATTTTTACCGTCAGTGGGACTGACTGAGGGGGACAGAGTTACATTTGGAAGCGAGTAACCATAAGGATCTCAAAAATGATAATTAATGCCTTTATCAATCAATTAATTTAGCAATTATTTGAGTACCTGTTGTGGTCTAAGCCCCTGGCTAAGTGGTGGGATATGTCAGTGACTGAGCCAGACATGGTTCTCTGTCTTCATGAAGCTTAACATTCTAGTGAGAAAACTAAATAATCAAACAATTATTTTAAATTAACAATTAATTTAATCACCGTGGTTGAAAGAACTGAAGAATATTTATCCTAGAAAATGGCTTTTCCAAGTGTCTAAGGATTGGGCTGTAATTCATGCACATGGCTTGGGCTTCCTCATGGTATCGTGGCTGGGAGGCCGCTCATTTCATACCAATGCTGTTCTGTGTGATCCCATTCCTTCCCTTCCCTTCCCTTCCCTCCCCTCCTCTCCCCTCCCCTCCCCTCCCCTCCCTTCCCTTCTCTCTCTCTTTCTTTCTTTTTCTTTCTATCTATCTATCATCTATCTATCTAGGAGAGAGAGAGAGAGAAAGAGAATGTGCGCAGGGGGAAGACAGAGGGGAAGGGGGAAAGAATCTCAAGCTGACTTCATGCTGACCATGGAGCCCGATGTGGGGCTCGATCTCATCATGCTGAGAGCGTGACCTGAGCCGAAACCAAGAGTGGGATGCTTAACTGACTGAGCCACCCAGGCGCCTCAGTTCTGTGTGTTGCTTTTCTACACCCCCATCCACAGGTGAGCTCCCAGCATGATCCACAGTAGGTGACTCTGTCCGCTGGCCAGAGGTGATTGGCCCAAGGGCAGACACCTGACTCAGGCAGAGCCAATCACATTCTTGGATCTGTGGATAAGGCTTGTTAATGGTAGTGCTAGAGATGAATGTCCGGGACTCCTTCTGATAAAACTGATCCTGAACCTGCTTGGTTCCTGCATTCTCTGAGGCTGATTCTCCTCCTCCTTTTCCTTCCATTTCTCCAACTCTTCCTCCTGCCTTTCCTCCACCTCCTCCTTCCTCCTCCTCCTTCTTGATTGAATCAGATACCCTAGGATCTTTCCAGTTAATTTCCTTTAATGCCAAAGCTTCCGAGAGTTGGTTTTTTTTACTCACAATAAAACCAAACCTTCAACTATTACAAATCCAAGAGGGATTATCCCTGTCTTTTAAGACTCTCAAAGGATAGAACTATAAGACCAAGGAACAGAAGCCACAGTGGGAGAAATTTCAGCTCAACGCATGAAAGAACTTTCTAAGGGCTGGTGACATACACAGAATGGAGGTGGCGAGCTTCATATCCTTGGAGGTTTCCAAAGAAAGGCTGGTCATCCACTTACATGTATTGTCATCTAGAAGACGGAAGCATTAATTCGAAGATCCAGCTGGTTAATGATGACGATGATGATGGCAGCTAACAGTTTTGTGCACTTCCTATTTCCCAGGCACCATAATAAGTGTTTAACAGGCATTATCTCATTTAATCCTCACAAGGTCATTCATCCGATGAGGCAGATTTAAACTTGTACTTGAGAACCCACGAGCTATGCTCTTTAGTCTTAGGTGAACCTTATTCCACTCCAGCCCCCAAGGCTCATGGGATTTCAGGTCCTTTTCCTCACTCCACATCCCAGAAATGGCCCCCAAGTAAAAAGGGAAAGCAAAAATCTTGGGTAGGTGGGTCCTGAGTAATACAGAATACGTCACATGAAAAAAAAAATTCAGGCATCCTAGCTAGACACACTAGATTCAGAAGATGGTAAAAGCAAATGGTCCTCAGAGCACAGTGAGTCCCATACAGGTGGGGGTCACTCACTGAATATATCCACCTGTGTTGCTGGATGTGTGCTCTTCTTCTTCTTTTTAAAAGACTTTATTTATTTATTTGAGAGAGAGAGCGAGAGAGAGAGAGAGCATGAGGGGAGGGGGAAGGGGCAGAGGAAGAGGGAGAAGCAGACTCCTGGCTGAGCAGGGAGCTCAATGGGGGGGGGGTGGTTTCGATCCTAGGACCCTGAGATCTTGACCTGAGCCCAAGGCAGATGCTTAACCAACTGAGCCACCCAGGAGCCCCTCTTCTTTTCTTTTGTTACACCTTCCAATTTGAACCTTTACCTGAATTATTTCTACTCTTTCTTTTCTGAACTCGGTAAGCTTTATGATAATAATTATTATTGTTGTTTTGTTTATCTTTGCAATGCAGAGCCTCCCTCCCCGTTCTGAATGATTCATTCTGTGTTGGATATTGCTGCTGACAAAGGGTGTGTTTGTGTGGGGGAGAAGATTTGAATTGCCAATAGTCTGTTTGATGACTGTTTCCCAGAAGCAGGCATGATTAAATTCAGCAGAAGTTTCTTTTAGAAATGTGCCTTAAAAAAAGATCCCCAAACTCTACCTGATCATTTATCATTATTTTAAATCATAGGGAAAACTGAAGGTTCCTATCATTTCCTTAATTGAATAAAGGAGACAGACTTGGAAGGATCCTACTGAATGCTGAACAGACTCCAAGCTCCTAATTAGAGCATTTACCTGCAGAGTTCCCTTTGCAGAGGTGGCTCAGAGTCCTGCTTCTCTCCCCACCTGTCCCTGACGTGCTTCTGTATGCCTAGCAGGCTAATGCCGAGGCCAACCCAATGCGAGATTCTTTGATAGAATACTTAAGCCCATTCCTGTTGTGGGGGGAACGGCAGATCTTCTGAGAATCTTTTGAGCTTTTCTTAAGCCTATTATGATGTTTCCAAGGAGATGTAGTCCAGCAGAAGGCAAAGGGTGGTTGCTGTCTGGTGTTGGGACCTTGTTTACTGAACAGGGTTTGGAAATTCATCTCCCTATTATTCACCTCTGCTTTCCAGGCCAGGTGGTGCTTGAGTTTAGGGAGGAATTGTGTGCCTTCCCCGTATTATGTTTCTGAAACTCCCAGCTTTGTGGCCTTCAAATAAGGATTTTCAGATAAAGAGAAGTGGGTTAAAATCTCCAGACCAGAGGGTTCTGCTGGCTTGTCATATAGACACTGGCCCCTTAAAGACTGGATGAAGTTTGGGTCCCAGACAGGGGATGACGAATACATTTGGGGGTCCCTGGATGATGTTGATAGTAATAGCTAAAGCGTACCGAGTGCTTAACTATAAGCTAGGCACTGTGTCGGGGAGGGAGAAATACAGGTTAATATTGTGCTTCCATTGTTAACAGAGAAGACAAAACCAGGGTTCTCGCCATCCCTGAACCATCAAAAATCTTCTCTAGCCATAGAGAATAAAATTGTGGCTACCACAATTCTGGTTACATTTGCTAGAACCACAGGGCAACTGTTTTTAGGAATATGGACACCACTGAAGCAGGGGGCAAAAAACAACAAATTCCATGACCCTGGGGACGTATCTTTTTTGTTTTTGCTCACTGTTGATTTTTATTACCTAACTTCGAGCCTCTCATATAGAACAGGAGTCAGGAAACTTTTTTTGGAAAGAGCCAGATAGCAAACATTTTAGACTTTGTGGGCCATGTGGTCTTCCTTGCAACTATTTAACTCCGCTCTTGTAGCGCAAAAGCAGCCATCGGCAATAAGTAAACAAAGAGTTGTGGCTGTGTTTCAATAAAACTTTACTTATAAAAGGAAATGTGTTTTGAGGACCATAGTATTTGCTGGTTCAGAGACGGCACAGAATAGGTGCTTCATGAATATTTGTTGAGAAAGTAAATCTAACGTAGGTCCAATAAATGGAACTGGAGACACAAAACCAATCTTTACAAACAGTTTTTAACGGTCAATACCCGATTCTTGAAAGCATTTTGGAAAATATTAATAGTACATTAAGAAGAAAATAAAAATCATGACCAAAAGATAACCTCAGTTAGTAATTTGGTGTCTTTATTTCTTTTTAGTCATTTCCTTTGAATGCCTTTCTAAAATTCAGGGTCAACAACTAAAATTTTAACATATTATGATATGCATTTGCTATGTTTTATGGAAAGTGACAGATGAAACTGGCTTCCTTTGGGATGTATCAAAAGGGGCAAGTCTTCTGTTCCTGGGGATCAGCAGATCACCCTGAAGTCAGCCCAATCACCTCTACCCCGTGACATCCAAAAGCAGATGTCTGCCCAGGACCTGAAAAATCCTGAAGTGCTTTCTGGATCCCAAAGGAAGATTTAATTAAGAAGCTCAGCAGAATTTTGGCATTGAGTGGTGTGTTGCTTGTGTGTGAGGTAACTTATCGATCCCACACGGGACATTTCCTCTCTGGTTCAAGCTTGGGAGTGCCTGGGACGCATTTGCAAAGGCCAGAACATTCTGAGAGGGTGTTACTTTAAAATGGGCCAAGAAGGGCTGTGATGAATAGTTGAGCCATAGAATTAATAAACTGGGGTGAGAGAGAGCCATCGGGACTTGTTTATTTCACGATATGGAGAGCAATGATCTTCCAGTCGCCCTCCCCCAGTACACACACACACACACACACACACACACACACACACACAGCATGAATCATCTTTGGGGGTGTTTGACCTGCCCTTGTCTGACATGATCTCATAGCCTCTGTTGCTGTACACAGCCAGTGCTCTGCTCACCCCATCTCCTTCCACCACTGCCCTGTCTCTGCACACACATCATCGGCCCTCATACTTACAACCCCAAGGTCAAGAGTCATATCCTCTGCCGACTGAGGCAGCCAGGCACCCCTGCGTTGCTCATTTTAGGAAGCCAGCAAGCACATGGTCATCTAAAACAGTTCTAAAGGATGCTAAGAAGCGTCTAGTGCTCAGAAGACCTGTAGAACTGCCAGGCAAGTGATGACCACCTCTTCCCAAATCTGGGAATGGGCAACCAGTAGCAAACCCTTATGTTTTAAAACTCCAAAATGATGGGTATTTGGTGTGATGGGAAGAGAGGTGGCCGAATCATGTGCACGAGGCACATTTGATATGCGTCCATCTGGGCTCTTGCTATTCTTGACGATGACTACACAGAATTCCACCCCCTACCCTGAACACCTCCTCTGTTCTCCTCAAAGGCCTATGACGGCCATTTACCAAATATGCTGTACCATGTCCCCTTTGAGCAGCTGGATGCTCCATCTGGGAGCCTCCCTTCCACACTGGGAGGGAATGAACACAGGGGGAGAAAGGGGAAGCAGTGTCACGTGCCTTGTCCTCTCTCTTTAAGCCCTGATTTATCCCACCCAACGACGCTGTTAGTAGGTGGAGCATGTATATATTATGAATTGGGATGGGCTCTTTTTGTTGACAATGACATTTCCCACTGCTGCATCTGCCCCTTTTAAAGCACTTGAAACAGTGCCTGGTACAAGGTAAGCACTATGTAATTGTTAGCTATTCTTCTCCTCGCTGCTGGTGTTCCTTTGCTCAGCAGGGCTGTGGGAGCTGCAGCGTACTTATGAGCATCCGCTTTGGCCTCAGACACACTTGCATTTGAGTCCCAGCTCTGCCTTTATAGGCTGAGCTCTCTTGGGCATGTGATTTTCTGATTCCTAGTTCCCTCGCCTGAGAAATGAGGGTGATGATAGAACGCCCATAATGGAGTTACTGTGAATGTGCTCAGCACAGAGGAGGGTCATTCTACAAGATCCTGGGCTGGCACAAAGACCTTTCACTAGCCAGAGGTGTTTGCCAGCTAGCTCTGCCAGCTGCGGAAAACATCTGGTCAACTACTCCTTCCATAAGTGTTGATGGAGTGTCTTTAATGTGCTTGCTGGTTTTCTGGGCACTGGGGAAGCAGTTGAGAACTTACACCCCAGTTAAGAAGGAAGTAATAATAAACATGTCAATAAGTAAGAAAAGGAATAAATAATTTTAGACAAAAATGAGCATTATGAAGAAAATTAAGCTGGATGGTATGAGAGCAATAAGAGGCAGACAGAGGAGGGCAATCTGGAATGAGGGATGCCACTTGAGCTGAGGATGACGAGAAGGACCGGCCAGAGAATGGTTTGGGAGCAGAGGACAGAGGAAATAGCAGGTGCAGATCTGAAATAACTTTCTGGCTAAAGTCCCCATTCACTTCTTAGTCCCCACATTCTCCTCTCTTAATAAATGCTAGCCTAACAGCGAAACACTCTAGACCAGGTCAGTCTGGGGACACCCAAGTTCCAGTGAGGGACTTGGGGATGAATGGTGATCTTCAAAATCAGCGAGGGCTGTTTGGGCTGCCATTTAATTTTGGAAAGTCCTTCAGTGTGTGCTGGACTTCTGTCGAAAATCAGAGCCTTATTCTCCCCAAGAAACAGCCCCAGATGTGTATGAGCACAGATAAGTCTGAGCTCTGCTCCCTTCTAGCAGGTGAGGTAAGAAATCCATTAAATCATTCTGTAGGCTTCATCCCGGGGAGGGTCCAAGCTCCTGAGCCTCAGCTGATGTAGTTAATGATCTAGAAATGGACTGCAGGGGGATTTATTCATTTAGCGAGTGTTTGTTGAGCACCTTGTACGTGCTAGGCCATCATCTGGGTAATGGGAGGGGGAAGATGAGCCACATGTATTGCTTGCTCTCAAGGAGTTCATTCTCTTGTGGGGAATCAAGTCATGGTTTTCGGAGCTACTGGTTGTTTGGGTTGGGGCCATGCTGCTTCTTATCTCTGGGCCTCAGCTCTCATATCTACAGGACTCCAGCAGGTGATGGGTGGGGTCTCCCTGGTACTGCAAGATCACAGGTGTACATGGGAAGCCAAAACAGGGCTGCACGACTACTGCAGCAGCAGAATCAGTGCCAATGGTTGGAGGGAAGTCTTTTGGGAACGAGAGTCAGTAGAATCTTATGTTGTTTATAAACTTGCCTATGGATTGAAACAGGTCTGGCTTCTTAATTAAGGAGAAAAACCTTCTGCCATGCTCCCTGAGGTGGATTCTCTGGTCTTTATTTTTTAAGTTAAAAAAAAAAAAAGGCATAGTCTCTGAACTTATGTAAGTTTCCCATCAAATTTCCCATTGGATTTGGAAACACAGTTTTATAAGTAAATTGAAAGAGAAGCTGTACTCCTTAGGAACCCACGTGAACTCACTACGCAAAAGCCATCCACTGTTCATCCAACAAATACCTTTGGAGCATATCTCCTGTGTATGTGCTTGATACCATTTTAGGCACTGGGGATACAGCACTGAATAAAATTGTTAAATTATTATTTTTTCATCTCTCATGGTATTTACATTCTAGAGGGAATGGGAGGGAGTAACAGATAATAAACAAGATAAGTAAGTGAACGATATAGAGAGTAGGATGATGGTAAGTCATATGGAGGAAAAGCAGGGAAGGGAGTAGGGAGGCTGTGGTTTCTTTACTTGTTTTGGGGTTTCAAAGGGTCCTCAGCTTGGAATGAGGACTGACTGTTCAATGATCATGGAGTCTCTTTTTGGTGTGATGAGAATGTTTTGCAGCTACATGGATTCATGATGGCTGTACAACATTGTGAATGTAGTCAGTGAAGTGAGCTGCACATATAAAATAGGTAATTTTATGTTATGTGAAGTTTACCTCATAAAGAAAAGGCCACCAGGGAAGGACTTGAAGAAAGTGAGAGAGTGAGTCCTTTTTTTTTTCTTTTTAATTTTAATTTTTTTAGATTCCATACGTAAGATCATACTTTTGTTGGAAATTTCTGGTGGTCCGCATCTGCTGGGGTTACCCACGATGCAGGACCAGTGCTACATGACCCTACAGTCATGGCCAGGGTTGAAATAACTTTTAAGTGAAGCAGGGGCAGACTGCCCCAGCAGACACTCACAGGGGTCTTCTGAGAGGAAGATGAGTAATCTGACAGGTTGCACCATTACCTAAAGGAATGTATAAATTGTTGCATGCAGCTTGACCAAATTTATTTGTGTGTACGTGTCTCTGTGTGTTTTCTTGCTACTGAGTAGGTGGGAAAATCATGAGAAAGACCAGATCAGTGATAAAATTATCTGCATTTTATCTGTGTATCTGAGGGGTAATGTGTGAGACCCCAAATCAGTTCTGTATGTTCACTATTTTGGAGAGGCTGGGGAACAATGACAGTCCTGAGCTCCTATAAGGCTTACTAACAGGTTTACGTCCTTAAAAAGTTAGAATCTCCAAGCTCCCAGAAAGTACAAGAAAAATTGTTTTGGTTGTCTAAATAGCAATAGGCATGTTGGGGACTGCAGCAATCAACTCTGGCTCCTTTGGGGGCAGTGGGGAGAATGGGGGAAGTTACTTCGTTTTCATCCACCACTGATAGAGATGTTTCTCTGGGTAGCATCTTCACTCACCAAACTTCTGGAATGTACCAACAACCTGCTGTGCTGTTTGGACCAAGACCACTGCCAGGAAGTGAGACATATAAGAATGGTCTCGTGGGAGGGTGTTTTTGCTCCACTAAATTCCTGTTGAATATATTAATGTGTGGGACAATAACAAACCATCCTACACTCTTAATTTCAACTGTAAAAGTATCTTTGCACAAAGACCCAGATGCAGGTATAATGATATGACATTGTAATGGGAAAATATTAAATACAACCTGTTCGTCTATCAGAAAGCTGCTGAAAAAATTATGGTTCATCCAAATAATGGAATAATAATACACATCATCATAATACAGTTGACTTTTCAACAACCCCGCAGGCTTAGGGACGCTGACACCCTCGTGCAGTCAAAAATCTGCAAATAGGGCACCTGGGTGGCTCAGTTGAGTGGCCGGCCCTTGATTTTGGCTCGGGTCATGATCTCAGGATCCTGGGATTGAGCCCCTCATCGGGCTCCACCTGCTCTGCGTGGAGTCTGATCGAGATTCTCCCTCTCCTTCTGCCCCCCCGCCAAATAAATAAATAAATCTTAAAAAAAAATCCACAAATAACTTGGGACTCCCCCAAAACTTAACTACTCACAGCTTACTGTGGGCCAGAAGCCTTACCAATAGCATAAGCAGTCAACACGCATTTTGCATGGTACGTGTATTATATGTACTGTATTGTTACAGTAAAGGAAAGAAAATGTTAATAGGAAAATCATAAAGAAGAGAATACATTTATAGCACTGTACTGCATTTACTGAAAAAAAATCTCTCTCTATTAGTGGACCCACTCAGTTCAAACCTGTGTTATTCAAGGGTCAGCTGCACAGCTGTAAAAAAGGATGAAACAGACCCATGCATACTGAACTAAAACAATCTTCTGAATATATTAGAAGACCTCTGTATAGAGTATGCTTCCATTAGTATAAAAACCAGCCTGCGTATCTCTGTCTCTGTATCTCTGTTTGTACACCTACACTTCTACATTTCTAAACCCATGTTTATACCTATCATGTTTGATTTAAAAAAAGCATATTTTTGGCGAGATTTGTAGGAATCAAATACCCATGGTTGCCTTTATGGAGAAGAACTGGGGGTGGGTAGGAAATTGGAAACAAAAGAAGAATTACCTTTCATTTGAAATCTTTTCATTCTATTTGATTTAAAAAAAAAATATTTGCAGGTGCCTGGGTGGCTCAGTTGGTTAAGCGTCTGCCTTTGGCTCAGGTCATGATCTCAGGGTCCTGGGAGGGAGCCCTGCATTGGGCTCCCTGCTCAGCGGGGGGTCTGCTTCTCCCTCTCCCTTTCCCTCTACCGCATCCCCCCTGCTCCTGCTCTCTCTCTCTCAAATAAATACAATCTTTAAAAAAACTATTTGCAGATATTACTTAAATTATTGTTATTTTTAAAATTAGAAACTATTGGATTGAAACACTTGTTTTCCCGATTGAAAAAAAAAATCAGCCACACACAAACACATAGTGCCTGCAAGAATTTCATATAGCGGCTAGAACACATATTTGGGGGACAGACTGTCATGGTCTGAATCCTGGCCCTGCGTAGCCATGGCCAAGGCACTGAACCTCGAGGATCCTCAATTTCTTCCTTTATAAAATAAGAATAAAAATAGTAGCTACTTTATAGAGTTGTGGTAATGATTAAGTGGGCTAACATATGTGCAAAGGTCTCAGAACCGTACCCTGCACACACCAAGCACTCTGTGCGTGCTTAGATCATCGGTACAGCTCAGTAAGGCAGTGCTATGTCAAGGATGGAGACTGAAGTTCAAGGAGGTTGGGTAATTTGCCCCAGTCATTCAGGGAAGAAGTGGTATCGCTGAGGAACTGGATTCTTTGGGCTTCACTGCTACCCACTTACCCTCCGTGATTATCTGCATCTTGAATTCCCTCCCTTGGTGGCCAGTTTTCTTTGGATTTCCAGTAGTCTGTGTGTGTTGGGCTGATATGTAGAAGGTGGGGCTGAGGGCAGCTGTGCCAGAATGTGGGGTTGGCTGAGGGCATGTGTTGTGGGCAGAGGTGGTGGAGAGGAGACTGGGGACTTGGAAGCCTGGCCTGGCCTTTGATGAGAGAATGGGATTGCTTCCTCTTCTTAGGGGGCGAGGGAGGCAGGAAGCAGATGAGACAGAGCACTGTGATGTGTTTCATTACGGGGTGTGCGGGGAGGGGAGGGACACTTGGATACCCAGTTCCCCCATCTCCTGGGCCTTGTGGATACAAGTCCAGGGATAATAGGTGAATCATTCACCCACCAGGCAACTGGAGCTTCCAAAATAAAGTATTCTTCTTCCTACCACTTCTGACAAGTGCCTCTGTGTCTCTGTAGTCGATTGCAACACTGGCCATATGCTCTTCTTGTCAAGAAGTGCAGCCCATTTATCTAGCCCTTGAATCAGAGATGTCCATATGATTTGTTTTGGCCAACAGAAAGTGGTAGAAGGGACAGTGCCCGTTCTGAGTCTAGGCCCCCTTGCAACTTCCTCTTGATATTTTTGAAACCCTCCACCACCTGTGAACAAGCCCAGGCCAGCATAATGAATGATGAGAGACAATTAATCAGAGATCCCTGTTGTCCCTGATACAGCCCTGCCCATCACCAGCCACATGAGTCCAGTCAACCCAAGCCGCCCCAACTGACCATCCACTGAATACGGGTACACGCAAAACCCCACCTGGGATCAGGTAAGCCAGCAGAGGCCAAAGGAACCTCCCAGCTGAGCCCAGGCCAACCTGCCGATCCATCACGGAACAGTGAATGAAATAAATGGTTGATGTTTTAAACCACTAAGTGACGACGTCATTTGCTACATAGACACACTGACAGACGGACCATGTAGGGATGGGGAGCAAAGCTCAAGTGGCCAAAACAGCCAGGAGAATCCAAGGCTTAGTTTGGAGAATTTTGATTTTGCATCTCTGACATCTAGTCAAGATTTTACAGGATAAGGAGCACTTTGATGTTAGAGTCTACTTGTCTCTTGTCATTGATTCTTCAAGTATGGCAGACTTTAGACCCAAGGAAAACCTGAACCCGAGCCTCTTTCAGCAACCCAGGGAAGGGGACAGTGTGGGTGGTTTGACCCGGTGGTTTTCAAGCTGTGGTTAGCTGCTTACAAGAAATGACAGAGTTGGGGCAAGGAGCTGGAGTTCCAGAACCTACCGTCCCCACCAAACCCACCCCAATCCCACCAACTCTAATCAGAGCATATTTTGTTTATATATACATTGATTTAAAAATATATATATTTCTGTGTACTCACTGTGTTCTGGTCAAATATTTCCTGGACACTCTGACTGCGTGTGGGTTCAATGACAGAAAGACTTGTCCGGTTGAAAGAAGGTGGAAATCCTCTGCCAGGTCGTGTTTTCTGGGTCCTTTTCAGAAGGTGGAAGCATTTTCCTGGAAAGGTAATTTTGGCTATAGTTAGGAGCCATCTGTGTGTCTGCCAGGAGGCTGGCCTGGCTGGAGGAAGGACCAGGGAGGACTCCCTTGAGGTGGGGGTGGGTGGGGAACGCAGGACAGAGATTTTGAGGCGTCTGATTGGCTCCCAAGGTCCCACCAGTGTCCCCTCCGCAAGTGTGCCCTTGTGGGTCAGAGGGAGTCTTGAGCCCCAGCTCCTGGCCCAGCCCTGCCTGCTTCCTGGCACTCTTCCTGCTCCTCCCCCCTCTGCACACCCAGAGCGTTCCTGCTGCCAGTGGCAGCGGCCAGGACGGAGCAGGTCTCCCTGACAATGGGGATGCTGACTGCTTCATTTTTCCTTCTGCTCCCCTCACATGCACATCTTCTCCCCAGGGCCTGCTGTTGAGCAGCCCGGCCAGAGAAGGAGAGGCCTGCCCTCCTGCCCCCTTTGCTTTCTCTTCTCTCATCTACTTAGTGACAGATGGTCTGTGTTCTCTCCTGTTGGGTCTTGCCTTCACACACAAGGGGCAGACGCTGGATAAGGATTCTGGAGATGGGGCTCAGGACACTAGCTCTGGGCTTCCCTTTCCTCAACCGTGAAGAGAGGGGGTTAGTTTTTATTTTTGGTTTGGTCTGGTTTTAGATTCAACATATAAGTGACATCATACCATATCTGCCTCTCTCTGCGTGACACATTTCACTAGGCCTAAAACTCCCAAGGCTCCCGCTGAGCAGGGAGCCCAATGTGGGGCTAGATTCCAGGACCCTGGGATCATGACCTGAGCCGAAGGCAGATGCTTAACCGACTGAGCCACCCAGGCACCCCACTTAGGTTGTTTTCATGTTGTGCCTACTGTGAACAATGCTACAGTGAAAATGGGGAAAAATTTACTCTTCTTCTTCTTCTTCTTTTTTTTTTTGATCTATGTGAGACGATGGTTGCCAACCACACTTCTCAGGTCATCATTTCACAGTATATGTAAGTCAAGTGACGGTGAGGTACACGTCACACTTCCACAGGGCTACAGGTCAGCTACAGCTCGGTCAAACTAGAAAAAGAAGAGGGCGCTGGCCCCAGGGCTCCCCAAATTCATCTGGAGCCATGTGCACTGTTTGGTCGCATCAGGATGAAGCCTGCCTGAGGTTCTAGCCAGAAGCCTGCTCTCTCTATGTGACAAAGGAGATTAGCAGGTGTTTGTCAGGGGTTCAACACAGAGCAACACCAACCTGAGATGTCACTTTTACATAATAAGGATTGCAGAGAACTGAATGGAAGATGAGTTTCCCATTTTGTGAATCTGTGTTTAAATGCCTCCTTCGTGTCCGCGTAAAACGACTAGCGTCTTAGGGACCTAAAGGAAAACACCGGGAAAGAGACCCTATGGGACCTTCAATCTAAACTTATCTAACTATTTAATATCTGCACTCCATACTTCTTCAGAGTCATTTGAATACCCCTTGTTCTGTGTGGCACTGTGTCTGTCCCTGGCCAATAATACCACCAGAAGCACTAAATGAATTTGGAAGTTGATTGTGGGAGGGCTCCGCAGTTCCCGCATGAGCTTTCTGTCTCCCCTCCTGTCCACCTATGTTCCTCTGACTTCTGTTGAAGTCACGCATGGGAATACAAGCACATTGATGTTACATGAAAGGGGTTTCTTGAGCTTAATTGTTCTTAGACCCTGCAGTGAATACGCAGAAGGTTTAAGTTCAACAGCACCAGGTGCTTTGAGACCCAGACTGCTCTAGAGGCTGGGGAAGCAGGAGTGAGAGGGACAAAGCGTCCTGCCCTCACAGAGCCAAAGGGGTAGCAGACGACAGAGAAACGAATCAGTGGTGAGGACGCATGGCACAACAATGGCCTCCAAAGATGTCCACGTCCTCCTCACCAGAACCTGCGATTATGTCGTGTCACGTGACAGGTGGGAATTAAGGGGCTAAGCAGCTGACCTTAAAACAGGGAGATAGATAATGGTGAACCATGCAAGTGAACCCAATGTAACCATAAGGACCCTTAAGTGTGGAAGAGGGAGGCCGAAATTCGGTCAGAGAGACAGCATTATGAGAAATACCGACCGGCCTGTTGTTGGCTTTGAAGATGGATGGGCAACATGAACGAAGGAAAGCAGGAAACCACTAAAAACTGGGAAAGCCAAGAAAATGGATTTTCCTTCAGAGCCCCCGGAACAGAACATAGCCTCGCTGACACCTTCTTTTAGCCCACTGAGACACGTTCCGGACTTCTGACCTCCTAACCCGGAAGATCATAAATTTGTGTCATCGAGACCCCGAACTTTTTGAGAGTTGCCTACAGTCACAGGAAACTCACACAGATCTCTCGATTCCCCCTCTCTACTTCAGTGATCTCTTTCTTTTTCTACTTGTGAGAGCAGAGCAGTGACCTGTGATCTTCAGGGGTCCTGGCCATTCTCAGGGAGAGACTGGCCAATGTGTCGCTAAAGGAAACAGGAAGCAAACCTTCCTGTGTTTTTCCAAACAACAACAACAAAAAACAAAACCCCCAAAGACCCCCACATCAAACACGGATCCAATCTTAAGTGGCACTTGGAATCTCATTTTCTATCCCAGTGCTGTAGGCTCCCCCACTTAAGAGCCTTGCCATATGGCAGTGTTTTTCTGGGCTCCTGTGATGCAGACAGCCGTTTGACAAAGGCCGCCTCACTGAGGGTGCTGGGGGCTGGGGTGTGCTCAGAGGTCTGATTTCAAGGGCCTTGAACTATAGCACCTCTGGTTTCTCCAGGTGCCTGTAGCCTACGGAGGGGTTACCTGCTGAGTGACCCATGAGAGCAGGGATGGCATGGTACCAGCCCCAGAGTACGAGGGTGGAATTCCTTTGTACTATGACTTAG
Organism: Ursus americanus; assembly: GCF_024610735.1. Classification (NCBI taxonomy): domain Eukaryota; kingdom Metazoa; phylum Chordata; class Mammalia; order Carnivora; family Ursidae; genus Ursus; species Ursus americanus. Next base: position 29,595,121 of record NC_142128.1, read on the forward strand.
ATGTCCCTCCTGCTTTTTGTTTATTCATAGAGATTTTAATACATTTGTATTGTGATATATAACAGATATTCAGCAAAGCAAAAATAACCATATGTGTTCAGCTTCATGAAATACCACCCAGCAAACACCTGCGAAACCATTACTCAGGCGAGTGAAATAGAACATTTCTGGTATCCAGAAGCCCCCTTGTGCCCCTTTCCTATAACTACTCCCTCCCTCCTTCCCAAATGCAACCACTGTCTTGCCCTCTCCCATCTTTTTCTTTTTCAAATTTCAAATACAACATTGTGAAAATTCAAACAATGTCAAAGTTAAAGGTGAATGATCATGTGGAGTCATTTCTTGTTAATAATTCCCCTTTCGATGAAAATTATTATGAAATAGTTCAAAGACAGTGCTATCTATAATAATACAAGTGACAGCTGGTGCCCACCAACAAGGCCTAAGGAATGAAACATGATCAAGGTGATTGAAGCCCCACGTGTTCCTTTTCCTAATCCCTCTCCTCCCCCAAGCTCGGTGTTTATTAACTCCATGCATTTTGTTATATTTTTGCTACCTAGTGATACACTGCTTAGTTTTCCATATTTTCACATCTTATCCTACTGTGCATATTGTCTTTTGCTCCACACTCCTTGTGAGATTGACCAGGTCGATATGTGAAGCTCTGCTCACCCATTTTAAAATGACTTCAGCCGGGGCGCCTGGGTAGCGCAGTCGTTAAAGCGTCTGCCTTCGGCTCAGGGCGTGATCCTGGCGCTATGGGATCAAGCCCCATGTCAGGCTCTTCTGCTGTGAGCCTGCTTCTTCCTCTCCCACTCCCCCTGCTTGTGTTCCCTCTCTCTCTGGCTGTCTCTATCTCTGTCAAATAAATAAATAAAAAAAAATCTTAAAAAAAATAAATAAATAAAATGACTTCAGCCTCTTTGGATTTTTAAAAAGAAGGAAGAAGTCTCTTTCATCTCTGTCCTATCCCCAGTCACTGTCATCAGCCAGTCACTGTCATCAGAGGTAAAGGGAGGGAAGGGTTCGGTACATAGAAGTCCCCCTCTTTCTCTATGCACGCGCATACCCGCAAAATCGGATCCTCAGAGCTGATAGGAGCCCAGGCTCTGGATCGGAACGCCAGCTCCGTCTTGTAGCAGCTCTGTGACCTTGGGCAAGTTTCTTCCTCTCTCCAGGTTTTATTTCACTCAACTCTAAAATGAAATGATAAAAATAGCCATATTAAAATGTCGGTGAGCAGATTCAGTGAGATGATAGATGGTAAAGTTTTTACCTTAATAAGTGCCTGTATCAGGTGCTCAGTAAATGTTTGCTATTGTTGTTACGTTATTCTATAACGTGCTTTCCCCCATTTAACAATTTATCATGCCATCTTTCCATGTTTGTAAATATAAGACTGTCCTATAATGGGTAAACATGCACCCACGTACGTGCGCATGTGCACGCACGCACGTGCACGCACACGCAGCGTGCACGCACACACGCCCGCGTCTCCGCATATGCGCACGTGCACGCACACACGCACGTGCACGCACACACGCACGTGCACGCACACACGCACGCGCACGCACACACGCACGCGCACGCACACACGCATGCGCACGTGCGCACGCCCAGTACCTATAAAAGAAGTCTTGCTAGGACACTCCCGGTTCGTGATCAGTTGCCACCTATTTCGTTGGTCACTTCGTAGCACCTCCGGCTTTTCCCTTCTGTAACCAGAGGGCCAGGCAGGTTGGAATACATTCATCATACACTGCAGGAGTTCTTAGCCATGTATGACAACCCTAGTCCCCGCAGTCCTCTAGACAGAAAATGAAGGATTACTCAAGTTGGATCGAACATTTTTTTCCTACTGACCTCTCACTGATTTTCAGCATTTCTTCGATTACAAATGTAGACAACAAACCCCAGGAGAAATAGCAATTCCTGTGACTTTGTCACCGTTGGAAATCGTAGCTATTTTCATATCTCATTTTAATTGTTGTGGAATCTACAAATACCCTTCAGGCTCATCACTTTTCTGAAATTACACTAGTTTTTAGGCCCACTGCTAGGTTTTTTTCCCCCTTAATGTGCTAATAAAAAGTAATGTGTTCTGCATACATATTGCTATATCACAAGTTTGTTTTAATATTTTCGTAATACATTTCAGTATGATTACTCTCCTTTGTAGTCCAATGTATCTTGTTTTCTTCATTTAAAAATTATTATCCTAAGAGTCCAGAGTCTTCACCAAATTGTCAAAGGGACCCACGCTGCTAGAGAGATTATGAACCCCCTTCATCATAATGAGGAGTCTAGAGCCAAGAGGAGAAGTCTTGCCTTTGTCACTTACTTCTTATGTCACCCTTATGTTCCTTTCACTTTTCAGGACCCCCATTACCTCATCTGCATAATGAGGGCATCGAACTTCCTAGCTGTTCTGTGTCTAAAATCTTCTCCAGCTTAGTTAGACATGCTATGTTTTCTAACTGACCACATTTTCTAAGTATAGTCAAAATTTGCCATATTTTTTGGCTGCTCAGAATTTGAGGTCTTTAGGTTTGAAGGAATCTTCCAAACGAAGAGGGATAGTCTGCTTTTTTGCATAGAACCTGGAAATGGTGGGTACCTACTTTTCTAGTCTCCCTGGCAGTGACCCATCAAATGACTCTGCCAGTCAAGTATACCTAGCACAGACTTTGAATCAGAAACTGGTGAAGAAGGGGACCTTGTAGAATTTATCTGGAGAGAAGCAGCAGCCACTTCCTTATTCTAGAAGTGCAATAGTTGCAATTCTAGGGGCTACATTGGGATCTCCTGTTGATTGTGTTGGGCACGTACAGAGTCTTCACTGGAGTAACTCTAAGAACGAATCTTCCACACCGTGACTGGCTATGCAGCCTTCCAATCTGTAGTCTTCCAGCCCTGTTGGAGATAGAATAAACTACCCAACATCCTTTAAGAAAACTTCTTCCTTCTTTAAATAACCAGAGGGTTTCTCTTGCTTATAATATGAATTTTGGGCTTAACGGGTATGGTAAGGCATAAACCCCATCGTTTTGGGAATCCATGTCTGAGATTTCAGACTCTGAGTTTCTCTTTCCTTTTCGAAAGTCCCAATTAGTATGTGTGTATTATTTCCACAGCAAATGAATAATGCAGAATGATCATGGGAAGACCCATGGTGTGGTAGCCATTTTCCAAGATGGCATCCAATGATCCCTGCCCTCTGATATTCACAACTATGGGGACTCCCTTTCCAGAGTGTTCCAAGGTATGCCAGAGTGGTCTTGGGACCAATAGCAAGCAGCAGAAGTGGGGGGTATCATTTCTGTTGTTAGGTTACAAAAGATTGTGGCTTCTGTCCTAGGGGCTCTCTTACTCTCTTTCTGTCTTGGGTCACTCACTTGAGGGAAAGCCAGCTGTCATGTTGTGAGCAGCCCCATGGAGCAGCCTATGTGGTGAGGAAACGAGGCCTCTGACCAAAAACCAGTGAAAACTGAGGTTTGCCGACAAACCTGTGAGTGAGCTTGGAAGTAGATTTTCTATCTCATTCGAGTCTTGGAATGACTGCAGCCCTGGCTGCCAGCTTGACTGAAACCTCACGAAAGACCCTGAACTAGACCACCCCGCTGAGCTGCTCCTAAGTCCCTGATCCTTAGAAAGTGTGTGAGGTAATAAATGTTTGTGATTTAGGTTGTTATTATTATTATTATTATTTTTAAGCAGGGGAGAGGGATAATCTGTTACACAGTAGTAGATAGCTCTGACACAAGGTTACATAAAATGTCCTTGCTAGTTAGTATGTGTAGCTCAGTGGATGCAAAGCATGATACATGAGGATGTTCGGGAATGCTCTATGGCTGGAGGAAAAAGAGCATGGCACGGAGTCAGAGGTGAGCCTGGATGGGCCCTGGGGGATGTGAACAGACCTATCAGCCGTTGTAAAGACTTTGACTTTTACTCCCAGTGAAATGAAAAGCCAGTGGGGGGTTTTGAAGAGAGGAGAGATGTCATCCCACTTGCTTTGGCCACTGTGCTGAAAATGGACAGAAGGGGCAAAGGGTGGACTTAGGGCTGGCTAGCTGTGGCGATGGTGACAAGTGGTCAGATTTTAGATGTGTTTTTGCAGGTAGAATCAGGGCCAGCTTCACGGGCATGTGACCTGCGATGTCACACAATCTCCCTTGCTCCAAAGGACCCCAGACTTGGTTTCAAGCTCTGCTGTCGCCATCTTGAAATTCTTCATACCTTTGGGACAGGGGCCCTGCATTTTCATTTTGCCCTGGGCCCCGCAGATGAGGTACCTGGTCCTGGAGAGCAGTGACAGGACTCATCAACAGATTGGATGTGGGGTATGAGAGGAAAAGAGGTGTGTGTGTGTGGGGGGGGGAACGCCAAGGTTTTTGGCCCCAATTGAAGCGGGAGTTGCCACTTAGTGAGATGAGGAAAACTGTTTTGCAGGACGATTAGCACTAGGGAAAAGAGAGCTTGCAGGGAGAGAGGGACTCTTCTAGAACATGGGGTCCCTTGGGGACAATACTGGGGCCTTGTTTGAGGAGGGTTTTCTCCCCCACAGATTTCCAGCAGAGAGGTGTCCCCATCCCAGTCTGGGTCTGAGTCTAGCCTGATCGGCATAACAACAGCAACAGCTGCGTCCTCCTTGGGGACAATGGTCTGACCTCAGAGGGACTGTGCGGGCACACGGACTTATTTTTAGAATATCTCATTTCTCCTCAACGGCAACTGGAATGTCTGCATGAACCATTCTGAGGCTGGATGTGAATGGCTGAATGAAAACCGTTAATTAAGAGTCAAAGACTTTAATCTGCCTATAACTTGGTTTTATTCCTAAATCCTGCAATTTTTTTAAAAGAATAAAGGAATTGAGAGAACACAAAATGCCATCCAGTACAAAGCCATGAACATGTTGAGCCAAAAACAATTGTAGTCTCTTTGGCAGTTAAACCCTCTACTCTTCTGATCGCTGCGAGAAAATGTGTTTTTCTCTCCCCGTCTGAACTGCTCGCTTGCCAGTTTTGCTGACTCAGCATGAAATATACTGCTTTCCTCTGTCCTGCAAACACCCCTGCGCTCGGCTGCCTTGTCCACTTCTTTCCTCCTCTGCCCCCTTCCTCCCGGGTATCCCCCATGAGCCATTTAACTAAAATGAGGCTTCGCTTCTTTTTTTGGCCAGTGAAAAACAGAGGAAAAAAGTGCACTCATGTCTTTTTTTAAAGTTGCAGATTCTCCACAATTTGTGGGAAGGAGGCAGGAGCTTCTGACAAGGGAGGTGGGGGTAGAGAGTGTTGTGTTGGAGATGCCAAGGGCTTGCCATGATTGAAAGGGAGGAAGAAAGCTCTTGAGTTTCTCAGATGTAAATAATGTGAGGTCTGCAAGCACTCACCTTTGGAGCCATCGGAGCTGTGGGGAGCTTGTGCAGCGGGGGCAACAGAATTGCTGAGACAGGCAGGAGAGATGCAAGTTTAGGGCCTGGGACTTGAATCCCAGCTAGGAGAGCAGCTCATGAGCATGGCAGAGGAACTCAATCAATCGAGGAGAAGCTTCTAGGAGAACCGGGGGTCCCCCAGGCACACAGGGTGGGAAGGCTGTGGATGGGGACATCCTCCTTCACGTGACTTGAAAATTCTCCCTGCCATAAAGAGAATAGACTAGGTAACCTCATAGGTTAGTAGTTGGGAAATGTTTTCTGGGCTAGGCAGACAGTAGATATTTTAGGCTCTGGGGCCGGTAGGGTCCCTATAGGAACTGCAATTACTCAGCTCTGCTCCTGTAAAAATAACCACAGGCAGTATGTAAATGAGTGGTGTGGCTGAGTTCCAACCAAACTTTATGGACACTGAAGTTCACATTTCATTGTTCATGTGTCATGAAATAGTCTCCTTTTGACTTTTTTTCTCCCCCCAACTCTTTGAAAATACAGAAATCATTCTCAGCTTGCTGGCTGCACAAAGACAGGTAGCGGGCTGGACATGGCCCTTGGGCACTAGCTTGCTGATCTCCAGTTTTATGCTTTGTGTATGTTAACCGTTTTAGTCCTCTTAACCTGAAATAGTCACTTTGACAGATGAGAGCCCAGAGAGAAAAAGTAATTGCTAGTGATTGCTCTTTCGGGTTGAATCGTGTCTCCACCTCCCCCAAATTCATACACTAGAGTCTTAACACCCAGTACCTCTTAATATCCAGAGATGCACCCAGGGAGAACACCACGTGAACATGAAGGGAGATCCGGGTGATGCCTCAGTAAGCCAAGGAATTCCACAGATTGCCGGGAAATCACCAGAAACGAGGCAAGACCCATGGAACAGATTTCTCTTACAGCCCCCCAAAGGAGCCAACCCGGCTTAGTTTTGGAACTTAAGAACTGCGAGGGGATAAATTTCTGTTATTTAATCTACCCAGGCTGTGGTCCTTGGTTATGGTGGCCCTGGCAAATGCACACGGTGGCACAGCCAATAAGTGGCACGTCTGGGGTTTGGAGACAGTTTGACTTCAGAGTCTGGGTCCTTAACACTGTGCTCTTCATTCTGACTGTAACTTTACAATAAAAATTAAATCAGGTGTGGTTTTGGAGCCTGACAGAACGAAGTCCAACTCCTGTCTGCAGTTTCTGTAGGCTGTGTGCCCTTGGGCAAGTTACTCAACCTCTCTGAGCCTTGCTTTCCTCATGCGTCAAGTGTGAATTCCCAGATAGCCATTTGATAAGGATATCTATAAGATAGGTAAGATATATAAGATAACCTGTAATGCAGATAATTTTAAAAAAGTACATGGCACACAGTAGGTGCTCAATGGCTGCTAGTTATTTTTGTTATTCGCTTAGATATCCTCAGACTGTTTTCTTACACCTTTTCCATTCTCACCGGGTGCTGTGTTGTAGCCCCTCTCTGGGTAGGATCTTCCGGCCTTCCAGTCCTCAGCGCGGTACCACAGGCTTGATGCTCTCTGTTTGGCCTTCTATACGGAAGGCCCCTAGTTACCTCGGATTAGGACACACCCTAGCGACGTCAGCTCAACTAATTTTATTGGGTAGCTCCTGAGTTCCTGATGATTCCATTGGAGGAAGTCATTGAGAGGACATGACCTCCGGTTGACCCTGGGGCTGGCCAGGGCACCAGAGACTTCTCACCCCGCCCCATCCTTGAAATGCACAAGCTTTCTCATGGCGGGGGAGGGGGAGCCATTTTCGAGGACCCAGCTTGGAGAGCGTGAGCTGCTGTTCAGACCATCTGGACGTAGACGTGACTGGCCCCGGTTACGTCTTCCATGAACTTTGAAGATCCTGGCAGGCCGAGTGGAGATCTGTTTGTTTTGCGGCACCCAGCATGAGCCTCGTTTGTAAGACCCTTTACAGATTATTTCTGCCACCTGCCCCACTTTAGGGGCCTCTCTCTTCCCTCTCACTCTGCCCTCCGGGCGCAGAACCAGTTTCAGATTCCCCGCCTTCCCCCGAAGAGCTCTGGCGGTTTTGAACCCAACAGATACCCTGGGGCCGTGCCTAGGCGAAGCCGCTCACTGCTCACCCCTAGGGCACAAGGAAAACCGCCTGTTGATTTGATCCGCTCGGTTCACTGCTAGCATTTGTGATGCAAAGAGGAGGTGAGGGGGTTCAGAAGGAGAGCTTCAAAGCCTTCAGGCTGTGGCCAGGGAGGCCTGAGAGCCAGAAAATAGCCTGAGGCCCTGGGTTGCAGAGAGAACGCCTGGATGTTCCCTAAAAGTCTTCCACTGCCTGATGTGTGTTTACGCTCAGATCAGGGTCCTCGCATGCTCTGACTCCAATGAGGTTCCAATTTGGGTTCTCGAGACCAGATAGAACTCATTTGAGGGAAGAGAAAGTTCTGTGCTCCCAGTCCTAGCCATGAATTCCTGGGTAGAATTCTATCAATGGACTCTTTTCCAACTGGACAAGCAGCAGAGAGCAGAACACTGACAGAACCAGGCTTGGACCCCAGGCAGGTGAGTTTTGTTTGGGACGCAAAGTATAGACAGTGACAGTGGCCAGAACCCCGAGGAAACTGCTTGTGGAATTATGGTCCTCGGTGTCGGTCATAGGTAGGACCTCAGTACCTAATAGGGGAACGTGCTAGAGAAGAGGAAGAGAGACACATGAAGGGAGGAAAACAGCAACCAACTTGGCAGAATCTAGACAGAAACCCTGCTTTCAGTCCCACCGCTGCCACTTTGCAGCTGTGTGATCTTGAGGAAATTACTTGGCCTCTCTGAGCCTTAGTGTTCTAATCTTTAAAATGGAATTAGTAACAGCTACCTCGTAGAGTTGTTGTCAGGGTTAAATAAAAATATAGGAATAATAATACAGATCTTTCAGGGTTGTAAAAAGACTAGCAGGACACCTGGTTCAAACTGGGTGCTCAATAAATGGGAGTGAGGAATGCCTTTGGTGCTCTGCCCAGATCCACTCAGGTCCCATTTTTGTGTGACCCTGGCTTTGGTCTGTTTCCACTTCCAGCAGCTCACGCCTGCAGCTCTCTCTTGGAGAGACTGATGCCCTTGGGTTAAGGAGCCTGAAAGTACTTGGGAATGTGTTTCCCCACAGAGCAGACTTAAACCAATGGCAGGTGAAGCATTGCTGGGAACGACTCTGAGGTGTGAGTCCCACACTTCTGAGTCCTCCTGTGGCATCAAACCAAAGCTCCCTTGGTGGGGTTCTGCCTGGGTTTGCAGTCTTGCTTGATCGACACTCTCCTGCCCTGTCCTGCCTCCCCTCTCTCTTACTGGTTTGTCCAGGGCATTCCTTTAACGGATCCCTTGCACACGAACCCTGCATCTGGGAAACTCCATTTAAGAGCCACAACCCTTTTCGTGTTAAATGCTAGTCCGAGTTTGAAGCCTCTGGAAATAAACCAATCAACAAACAAGAAAAGACACCAAAGTCCTTCTTGCATAAAAAAAATGAAGGACAGATCTCTAAGCAGAAGACAAAGGTGAGGTCCAAAAAGAAATCGTTTTGGGGAGAGATGAGATCAAGGCTCTATCTAGCTTGTAGAGCTTGAGCCAGAAGACTGAGTTTGGAGTTTTGATTCAAAGGTTTTTCGCACTCCAAGGAGGGAATAGGGGAGAAAGAGGGTCGTTTGGACTTCATCTACAGTGAAAGAAGTGTGGGGTGGATAAGAGAGAGGTAGTATTTCCTTCTTGCACGTGGCATTTCATTCTTCTGTTACCAATCAAGGTAGTGGCTTCAGTAGAAATTGTGCACGAGAAAGGAGAGGCGGAATCACCAGGTATTTACAAGCTATCTGCATGATTGATTTATTGTGTTCCCCCCTCCCCGCCACACATCGAGATACTTATTGAACAAACATGTATAAGCAAATAAGCACGAAACAACCATGTAACCTGTTCTGTGGCTCAAACTGCCTTTTACACCTTCATCAAAAATCAATGGACTGTATGTGTGTGGATCTCTCTCTGCACTCTATTTTCTGTTTCATTGATCAGTGCGTCTACCCTTTCGTCAATAGTAGCTGTTGTACTGCTGTTGGCCGGGAGCTCTGGTACAGTGTTAACGAGGATTGATACCCTTGCCTTGTTCCTGACTCTAGGGGGAGAGCGCTATGGCTTTAGACTTCCGCCTCTGAGCACGATGTTACCTGTAGGGTAGTTTTTAAATTTTATTTTATTTTTATTTTTTAATTTTAATTAATTAACTAATTAATCTTATTAGAGTGTGCACCTGTGCATGCGAGGTGGGAAAGGGGGGCAGACGGAATCTTTTTTTCTGTCTTTCAAGATTTTATCGAAATTCCATTTAGTTCACACAGAGAGTCACGCATAGTGTAATATTAGCTTCAGGGGTAGAATTTAGTGATTTCATCGGTTGCATATAACACCCAGTGCTCATTCCATCAAGTGCCCTCCTTAATGCCCATCACCCAGTTACCCCATCTCCCCATCCACCTCCCCTCCAGCAACCCTCGGTGTGTTTCCCTATATTTAAGTCTCTTTAGGTTTGCCTCCCTCTCTGTCATATGCAGGCTCCACGCCCAGCGTACAGCCAGACGCGGGGCTCGATCTCACAACCCTGAGATTAGGACCTGAGCCAAAATCAAGAGTCAAGTGCTTAACGGACTGTGCCATCCAGGCTCCCCTGAGGGAATTACCTTTAACTCCTGTCTAGTTGAGAGATCTTACCATGCTCAGACTCTGAAGTTTTGGACTGTGTTTCCTGAGTCTGTTGATCAGATCACGTGGTTTTCCCTCTTTAGTCTTCTTGCTACGGGGAAATACGTAGATTGGTTTTCAAAGGCTGAACCAACTTTGTGTTCTCAAGATAAACCTGATTTAGTCATGATGTTTTGTCATTGCTAGATCTCCTTTGCTGATGTTTTTGACGATATTTGCATCCGTGTTCATTGGGAACATTGGTCCCTAGCTGCACTGTACGATACACTAATCCCCACCCTCATGTGCAATTTAAATTTAAAATAAATTATTGAAATATTACATAAAATTAAAAATTGGTTTCCTCACTCACAGTAGTCATATTTCAAGGGCTCGGGAGCCACATTGAACAGTGCAGATGTTTCCACTGTAGCAAAAAGTTCTTCTGGACAGCATACCTCTGGTTTTCTTTTCTTTTCTTCCTCCCTTCCTTCCTCCCTCCCTTCCTTCCTTCCTTCCTCCCTCTTTCTTTCTTTCTTTCTTTCTTTCTTTCTTTCTTTCTTTCTTTCTAATTTTTTTTTGCCCTGTTTGGTGTTGGTATAATACTTGCCTGAAGAATGAACTGAAAAGTCTTTCTTCCTTTCCTATTTCCTGGAAGATTCTGCGTAGATCTAGATATAGGGGAATATGATTTATCTCGGGGACTGTTCCGTGTGCACTAGAAAAATCCGCGCATTCTCTTGTTGGGTGGCGTGTTTTATCCACGTCAGCTAGGTCAGTTTGGTTGATAACATTGTTCGAGGCTCATATCCCTACTTGTTTTCTTCCTCCCTGTCCTAGCAAGGAGCATTGAGCAGAGTGCTTGTCTCCCCCTGTCCTTGCGCAGGCATCTATTTCAGTTTTGTCCTATCTTCCCTTCAGATAGTTTGAAACTCTTTTGTTATGTATATAGACAGAGAAGAGGGCTGTGTTATTGGTAAACTGATCCCTGCATTGTTATGCAACTGTTTCCTGCCGCGCCCCTCCCCCCCCCAGGGTCTCCACCTGTGCCCCCGGCTCGCTGCCCCGCTCCATCCTCTTGAGGTTTTAGTACTGTTGGGGAGAAGGATCTGGACGTGGGCTTCTGCATTTACCCCAGCGGTCTACATTCAGTCTAGGACTGGACCACTGAGGACAGCTCTTTCTAGCATCATACCCGGCTTCTGATCTTTGTCCCAAGCACCCACTGGAGGGCTACAGAGGAGAGCCTGTGAATGGTGCAAGCTTCCCTGTATGTGATTCTCAGGGGCTCAATAAGCTTGTGCCAGTGCACACTTGGCCTTTAGCAATTTGTTCCAAATTTTAGCTGAATTCTTCTTACCCACACGTGTGGGGCCCACTGTCTCTTCATGCCCAGCTCTGCCCCTGATGATCGGGGGAGGAGTCTGTCCTTCATTGGAGCTCAGGCCGCTTGGTTTCCCTGTTCCCTGGGATGTTGGACGTGATTAAGGAAAGTTAAGATTTCCAAGTTTATCTGCCTTTTTTCCTGTCACTGAGTTAGGAATATTGCTCTTTCCAGCTCTCTACATCCTGGGTGGAAGCGAAACTCTACATGATTGATAATTTAATAGCTTTTTTGTTCTAAAAGTGTTTTGCAAATTCCCAGTAAAAAAGAGGTCATTTCGGTATTCGATGAAAAGCATGCTTTAATTAAAAATGGAAAGGATTTTAGTTTGGTGAATGCCAGGACGGATTCATTAGTGCTCCTAAAGGGTGCCTAATTTACAAACAGTATTTTGCATGCCAGGTTTTAACCCAGAGAAGAAATTTTCAGAGCTCACTTAATAAAGCCACTGGAAAGCAGGTTTATTCAAAAAGTGCTGATAAGTCTTTCCCTGGCACAGTATCATTTGTCTAACTGCGATTTTGCCATAATGCCATCGCTCTGGTCAAAGGTTTGTCCTTTTAGGTGGTGTCTGCCTGTCCTTTGCCTTGGCAGGTCCTCAGATAAAATTTTTTTTTACAGAGCGCACTCCCTTTCAATAATTAAACCTCATGTTCAGTGTGCTGTTAGGGCGTAGAGATCACAGGGAAAGAGAATTAACACACAGGCAAGGCTCAGAAAGGCTGAGGACTAGGAGTTATAGAGAAAGAGTATATTGCTTAATAAGGATAAAAAGGAAGCTTTTACTTTATCCAGAGTCGTTAAGTCAGGAGACATGGAGCAAAGGCAGTGTTTCTAGGAAAGGGTTTCTTTCTATTTCTGGGACTTCTCAGCCACCCAGGTCTTAAGGATGGCACTAGGGCCATTGATAAATTAATTTAGTTTTTCTTTTCTTCTTTTTTTAAGTATTTATTTATTAATTTGATGGGGGGGGGAGGGTGGGGCAGAGGGAGAGAGAAACCCCAGCAGACTCCGTACACAGTGTGGAGAGAGAGAGGGGGAGGAAGGGGCAGAGGGAGAGAGAAACCCCAGCAGACTCCGTACACAGTGTGGAGCCCCATGTGTGGCTCCATTTCAGGATTCTGAGACCATGACCTGAGCCGAGACCAAGAGGCAGATGCTTAACCGACGGCACAACCCAGGCGCCCCTATTTTAGTTTTTCTTAAGGAATGTTGGCTCTGGGAAAGTCCAGCAGGGTATAGTGGAAGGAGCTTTTGGGATGTCTTCAGGGACACGAGCCCCATCGCGCGCTATGTGAAATGGTGTCTCTGCCCTGGGGCTTCATTAAGACGAACGTGGGTGTTAATGCTGGTGTTTCTCCTGTGTGACCTTGGGCAAGTCACGTAACCTTCCTGACCCTCAGTTTACTTACCAGCGAAATGGGGCTAATAATCCTTATGTCTCGGTATTATTTGGTGGATGAAGTGGCAAGACCCATAAAACACTTGGCACTTGGCGTGACACTTAGCAAGTGCCCAGTCAGCGTGAGTTCCCTTCCACGTTCCCCCTTCTTCTTTGGAGTTGTGCTGTGAAGGCGCCATGAAGCTGGCTGTCCACCAAACCCTGTCCCTGAGCTATGAAAATACACAATTTTCCATTTGCAATTTTAGGAACCTGGAGGCGTTTTTGTTGAATGGGTTGAATTTTGCCTTGTGCCCTAAAGGTGATTTCATTGTACGGGGTATGATTTTATAAATGCTTAATAATTCCTTTTTGCAGCTTGGAGGTTGGAGCGGCTGTCCCCTTGGCACATCGGTGTGGCTGACTCTCTCCCTCGGTGAGCACTGAGCTTCATGTCACTGGGGCCGGGAATTCCAAAAGGCTTTAACAGTTTATGAAATTATCTAAGGTCGGCTGGGTCATCCTGACTTAGGTCTGAATCATGGTTTTGCCAGTTCCTAGCTGTTGTGTCCAAAGCAACTTCCTTGTGTGTCTCTGTTTTCTTGGTGACTACACGGAAGAGGGTTGCCTTACCTACTTCATAGGGTTGTGATATTCAGTGAGATCACACACTTAGAAATGTTTCTATGAACAATTTATTGAATACTTACTGTTTACTGGCTCTGGGCTAAGCCCCTTATATAAATTGGATAGATTAATAACCATCCCAACTCTGTAAGATAGGTGATATGAATATTCCCGTTTTACCGGAGAGGAGGCTGGGCTCTAGAGAAACCACGATGTGGTGGTGGGACATGAACCCTGTGACTCTACTCCCTTCCATTTCGACATGAACCCTGTGACTCTACTCCCTTCCAATTCCTTTAGTTTCTGCTTCTCTCCCCAGACAAGGCAATTTAGAAAGAAGTTTTAGTATTTGGTGATACATTGGTAGATTGCATGCCTAATTTTGCCTTCTGAGAATATCTTGGGGGCTTTTCAGCTACTCTGAGTGGTGAAAGCAGCACAAGATATTTTGGGGGACAACCTCCCAAAATAGTCACTCTTAACTCCCTGGTATCTTAGGCATTTGAAACCTTAGGTTTGTAAGTCCTCCTCATGCAGGGGGCAAGGACTGTGGGAGCCGAGCAGACAAGAGGACCCTGCTTCCCACAGACCAGAGGAAAGACAGATTTTTCAGGGGAGCAGAATGACCAGCAGGAACTCTGTCTGAGGCCTTTCCTCTTTGAAATCATGTCTGAAGTTCATTCTTTAGATCAAGGCTGATAAATGGAGGGGTGTGCCCTAGATAGGAAAATGACAGTGTGGGTTGAATCAGGAGCTTTGGCACTTGGCCTGCAGTCTAGCCAGAAGAGATGACATTTTGTCCTAATTTTTCTTACCATTTTCCATCAGGTTCTAATTAGCACACAGCTGGGGCAACGAAGAGCAGTGGACAGCTATTCCTTCAGCCTCCGGAAGACTGTCTGCTAGAAAAGGTACCTTGGGAGGGGTTTATCCGCAGGGGACTGATTCCAGGTGTTGGGTCTATATATGGGATCTATAAGGGTATTTTTGACCATCTTGAGATTTTTCTCCAAAACCATGTATTGAAGAGGAGTGCTTAGACTCCATACGCTGGCCATTGACTACAGCCCTAGCACCTGATCCACCGTTAGGAAGGGAGTAGAATCATGTGTAGTCTTTCTTGAGTTCCCTTTTGACCTATGTTACCCACGTTATACAGCCAGGTTAGTGATGCAGAGATAACACGAGAGTGTTCTTTATATACAATTCCTTTCTTTGTTAAAAAAAAAATCAAGTTGATGATGAAGGCCTTGAGAATCTTAAAGAACAGTGGGGCACCTGGCTAGCTCAGTGGGTAGAGTGTGTGATCTTGCTCTCAGGGTTGTAAGTTTGAGTCCCCACATTGGATGTAGAGATTACTTAAAAACAAAAACTCAAAAAAAAAAAAAGAACCTTAAATAATTATACCACCACACAAAGGAGTCCTAGAGCCCTTTCAGAGAAATGGCCCTCCCCAGGATAAAACCCCAACCCTTTTCTGTTTGTCCTTAATATACACTCCTGGCTCTTCCAGACTATTGGTGAAAGATGAGCAGAAGTAATAAAATGTCCTTGCAACTCTTTCAAGTTTGTAGGCAGAAATGGATCACTGTTTATTGTATGTTTATTTTAGAGCTATCTCTATATAGCCTCTAGAATACTTACAACTTGGAAAAATAGATATTACTTACTCCACTTTATAAATTAGGGAAAGGAGGCTGCAAAGGGGTAAGTAAATTACTTAATACCACGCAGCTAGTCTTTTGTGGAGCCTGGGTCTGGGCTCCGTCTGAATGACTTCAAAGCTTCTTCCCATCCTATTCTCTATAACCACTAGAGGGTATCATGAAGGAAAAGACTCCGTTCCTTTCTTTCAATACTTTACGTACAGTTAAGGATCTGAGACCTAACCATCATAATAAAAGGCTAAATTCACGGAGAACTTACTACGTGTCAGGATCTCTGCTAAACTCTTTATATAGATTTTCTCATTTAATTCTCTCAAAACAACCCCATGAAGTACATAGTACCGCTATTCCAAATTGACAGGTGACATTAAGTAGCTTCCTTCCTACGGTGAGCTTCAAACCCAAACAGTCTGACTCCAGAGTCCATTCTTTGAACCACCATTACTTCCGAAGACTGCCGATCTGGGACACGGATTGTTCAGAAGACATTTCAGTTGAAGTCAGGCTAAGTAAGGGGTCAGGCCACGTGAATAGAATCAATGGCAGATGCAGTTAGGGAGTTCGAGGTCAAGGCAATGATAGGTGGTAAGGTGCCCGTGGCAGCAGAACTTTCAGAACAACGGACAGCTACCCAGAGAGTTGTTCTTCTGGTTTGACTAAGTCAGGTAGACCTGTTATCCGTACAGAAGTTTCGTGTCATCTATTCACTCTCTTTATCATTAATTGACCTTTCTTTCCCGCTTGGCTCAGCTCCTCAGAAATCATGGAATCATTTTCAGTACCCTCAGGAGCTCTTGATGTCTGTGGTTGGTGTGACCAATTGTTTGGATCTTCCACAGAGATCTAGAATGTCCAACAGGGTGGTTGGAGATGAGTGGTGGTTGGAGAGGGTGGCATGGGTGGAAGGTAGAATTCTCCACTCTCTTAACCCATTTTCTTTGAATTCAGGGTAAGGTTAAAACTAGGGCCGGGGGAATGAAAATGTACCAACTCTCGGTTTTGAAATCACTATGATGATAAGCAATGGGGATACATCATCCAGCATAGGGAATATAGTTAATACTAGGTAACAATTCTGTATGGCAACAGATGGTAGCTGGATTTATCGTGGTGATCACTTTATAATGTATATAAATGTTCAATCACTAGATCGTACACCTGAAATTAATATAATGTATGTCAATTACATGTCAAATTAACAAAAGCTTCTAAAGTAAAAACCAAACCAAACCAGAACAAAAAACTAGGGCCTTGGTCCTGATAATGTGAACAGTTAAAACAGTTCAGTTGAAGGATGCAGACAATGTCACAAGGTTGCTTATGATTAATTGCCAAATGGAAGGTACAGTCAAACGCCACTGGAGGGTGAAAAATCATTGTAAGCTGGAGTGGTCTCGGAAGGCAACTGAAGAATGTATTTGGATAAGTGGAAATAAGAAGGGGTATTTTGGGAAAAAGTAAAGAACACATAGAAAATTGCAGAGGGTAGGGAGCTATAAAACGCCTAGAATAACAGAATAAATAGGCTGGGTCTTTTTTTGTTTCCTGGAGACCGTGTCTCATCTTTGTGTGTGATCAGATTTGATTCCTATTTTTATGTATGTATGCATAATGTGATCGGAATGGAGAAACACCAGATATGGCTTTCAGGCCATTGGGGCGCTGATCCGGATACACAAGGGCTCATACACCTCTTTAGCCAGACGGCTCTATTAACATTGGATTTCTGCTACAATTATAAAGCTTCCCTGGAGATGAGCTGTGCAGTACCATTTTTCCCCAAGCAACTAGGGGGCCCAGGGAAGCTGGATTGTCATTGGTTGGAGACAAATGACAATGATCCCTTGAGATGTAATGTGCAGAAAAAATACAATCCTATTATGAGGCTATCGTTGTAAAGGTTTCTTCTTGTTCCCAGCTCAGACAGAGGAGGGAGACAAGGTACCATGTTAACAGGACTGAGATTTCACCCAGAGTACAGAAAGATCAGCAGATCCCTGCCATTTCTGGAAAATCATCCTTGGAGGTTGGATCAAATTAAATGCTTTAGGGAATGAATGATTTGATTTTCAAGACAAGGAATCGAGTTGAACAGCTGAAGCTCCCCCTCTGTTGGATCTGGCAAGGCTTGGTAATGACATTTAATTCGCCCATTCTTTGAAGAGACCAGGCACTCCCTTGTGTGGTAGAGAGGGTTCCCAAGTGGAATTCTGGGGTTCTGACCATTTTTAGGGATCCATTGGCTGGTGAAAGATGCAGGTAATGAAGAAAGGGGGGGACATATGTTTTTCTTTGGTTTTATGTGATGTGTGCTGGGAAACAGAGGGTTATGTCCGTTCAGTCTGGGCCACTGGGAAGTGTGTGAGTGGATCTGTGCACATGAATATGCTGACATTGGTACCCAGATTGGTGACTATTAAGATACTCACCCTTGGCCAAGCAGTCATCCAGATTATTCCCATGCCTGACGCCTTCTAATCAGTAAAGCAGCAGAGTGGTATATAGGAAAGCATAGGAGCTTTTAGCATTGGAGAGATCTGGGTTCAGGTCCCAACTCAGCCACTTTCTAGCAGTGTGACCTTGGGCAAGTTACTTAACCTCTCCGAGGCTCATTTTTCTTATCTGTGCAATGGGGACACGAGTCACTAATGTTCTCTGCAAAGCCCTTAGAATGGTGCTTGACATATATGAAGTGCTCAGTAAGTGTTCATCACATTTTCCCACATTACGATTTAAGCAGTTATGTCCTTGCTTCCTGGGTGAGATGGACGCTGCTTGCTGTTTTCCAGTATCTTATCCCTCCTTTTCTGTTAATATCACTTTGATTTTCCTTAAAAAAAAAAATCACCTGTTCCCCCTTTTCAGTTCATGCAGTTGGGGCAGAGAGCTTTCCTTGATGCAAAGGTAGACACTCCTTCATCAGTCATGGGATTCTATTTTCTTGCCCAAAGCAATCGGTGCAGGAGTGGACACGTGAACTCAAATGGGCCAATGAGACTAGAGAGTCTAGTATGTTCCTGGATCTTTCTGGAAGGAGACACTCTATTTCTCTGATGGTTGCTAGGAATGCATTAGATGGTTCTTCAAAAAGTTACACATAGAATTACTACGTAACCCAAGTGTATACCAAAGAGAATTAAACAGGTGTTCAGACAAAAACTTACACATGAACGTTGCTAGCAGCACATTCGCAAGAGCCCAAAGGGGAAAACAACTCAAATGTCCATCAACTGATGAATGGATAAGCAAAATGTGATCTATCCATATGATGGGATGTTATTCACCCATAAAGGAATGGAGTAGTGATGCGTGCTACCCCGTGGAGGAACCGCGAAAATATTTAGTGACGACAGCTTTGGAGACACCCACGTCCTGCTGAGGAAACAAAACTCTGATGAAACTCTTAAAACAAGGGGAAGGAAGTTATTTCCAGGGTCAGACAGCCCCACTCTCCCCACAAAAACAAAGGCAAGGTGCTCTTTGAATCCCACTCTCCATCGTCCCCTCCTCATGAGCTCGTTGAATGAGACGCCGCTCAGATGCTGCTTTTTCCAGAAAGACTTCAAAGTTGAGCTTAGTCATTCCCTGCCTTAGGGGGAAATATTTTTATTTTTGTAAATGTCTGTTTCCCCTATAGGATGCAAGGTCTGCTGGTGGCAGAGGCCATGTCTTGTGCTTATTTATATCGCTCCCCTGTGGAGCCTGCTACTGTGCCTGCCACGTGTGGTGTTTGCTCAATGAATGCTTCATCTGTAGGGAATGTCGGTCATAACTGTGTGCCAGAATTATATATAATTGCCTTTTATATCTAGTTTTGTTTAGCACTTAGTGTGATTCTTTGAAGTTTCAAAGTATGCACTTAACATAACGTATAGCTGTATGTATATGTCACCTAGACCTGCACCAACATTTATATCCGGACCTACACCTGTATCTGTATTTGTATGTA
This sequence comes from Ursus americanus, assembly GCF_024610735.1. Lineage (NCBI taxonomy): Eukaryota > Metazoa > Chordata > Mammalia > Carnivora > Ursidae > Ursus > Ursus americanus. The sequence goes on from NC_142128.1 coordinate 29,614,260, forward strand.
CGTCCAAGTCTATGTCCAAGTCTATATCGTACCATCTGTCTATGTCAGGGTGGTACCACCTGAGGGAAACAGAAATCCTTTCCTGTCTATGAAACCCTCGATACCACTGAACTTGACCCATGAGTTCAAAAATCCCTGAAGATACTATTCTGCATATCCCGGAGGTCACTAAACTATTGTAAAACCTCCTGCAGTGGAAACTTCCATTGACATCATCAACTCTAATAATAATGATAATAAAGATACTGTCAACTGCCAATTATTGAGCATTTGCTTTGAGCCAGGATCTCTAAGTTCTTCCCCTACATAATTTCATTCAACCCACGCAATAGCCCTCTGAGCCAGGCTGTGTGGTTGTCCTCATTCTACTGATGCATGAGGCTGAGGGGAGGTTCAGCCATGTACCCAAGGTCACACGGTCCAGCTCAGGGCAGAAGCAGGGTTCCCACCCCTCTGAGCTCCAGCCCCATGTTCCTGCCCAGCGCCCCCGAGTTACACCCATTTCCAATTTTGCTTTTTTTCTCGTCTCGCGCCTTTTACGTCACCTGCTTCCCTGATCCTGCGACAGCTGCCAAATGGGAAATTCTGCTGGAGGTGGGCAGTTCGCGTTCCCTCGTACCTCCTGCCCTGCACCACCTGCCTCCTGAGAACAGGCGTCCGTGGGGTCTGCATGGTGCCGGAACACCCTGTCTTCATGCTCGTGTCTCTCTGGTTTCCTATCGTTCTGGAAGGGGCTCAGGTTTGGGCAGTTCTGATGTGGTAACTTCTTGAAGCCTGAGGGGGTGGGAGTGGTCATGAGTTCTTGTCCTTGTCACTCCCCATTATGCGTGGAGATGTGCATGCTGGAACCCCCACCCCCCTTTCTGTGGGGACGACATGGGAGATGACACAGATGGGACAGAACCTGCTTCCCTTCAGAATCCATCACCAGGCACCACCGTCCGTCACCATCTTGGTGGCAGTCTCAAATACAGAAGCCCGCTGTCCTTTAGAAACCAGGTTCACTAGCCTGATTGTCACATTTCTGAGCTTTTGGGGGGGCACGGAGAGGACTGAGGGAAGCAGCTGGGCCGGTCTGGGCTAATTTGGCTTTAGATGCCTCCCTTGCCCTCCCCTTGCAGACTGCGGTCCCCAGGGCTCCAAATGAGCAGACTTATACTGAGTTTGGCCAGTGGGAGGCGCCCACAGGAGCCTGGACGGTGAGAGGAAGGAAAGGATAAGCCTTGGCGTTCCATCCTCTCTTAACCTCCTGTGGCCGTTCTGCAGTCGCCATGTCTCCTCTGTGCCTCCAGATCCTGTGGCACAGGGCCAGCTTTTGCTCTGGGCTCCAGTGACACCTGTTGTCCCTTTGTCCCTTGTCCTAGGTGTTGTAGTAAGATGCTTGCTGTCTACGCATCTCTGGCAGGAGACCAGGGCTAGGACGAAATCAGTGAGGCTGAGTTGCATATCTGTGGGACCAGATCCTGTCTTTATTTTGAAGCTTGTTTTTTTTCATCATGCATTTTTTTTTCTGCATCAGTCTAGACTTTTCAAGGTATTGCGTTAAAGTCGGATTGCCTCAGTGTCCCATTTGGCATCTAGGAATTGCCATCTCTACAGCCATTTTGCTGTTTGAAGTACTCACATGGTTTGTCTTCCTGGTTAGGTATTGCTGGCGAGTGTCTCACGTAGATTCTGACTTATGTATCTCTCTGAGGTAGGGACTAGTATCCTGATCATTTAACATATGAGGAAAGATGCCCAGAAACCTTCACGAACCTTCCAGTGTCCCCAAGCTCTGATGGAACAGAATTAGATCTTGAACCCAGGTCTTTGGGACTACAGAATCTTCACTCTTAACCATTAAGCTCCGAGGTTTTATTATATATAATTTCAAAGGACTCATCTAAGCACAGAAATCCCTTTTGATAGGAAGGGAACCTTTTGATTATGGAGACGTCTCTTAAGAAAGAGACTATCTGGGCTCTTTCAAACTTGAAATTTATATGCTTGTGAGGATGGGTGATATTGGGATGAAATTGGGCAGGTTCATATTCTTCTCTGAGCTGATTTGTCTCCGTAAATCCCCAGAAAATATCACTTGTCTCATTTTCCTTCAATCCTTTTGTCTGAGTTTGAGCTGAGGTGGTTTTTTTTTTCTTCCTCTTTCTTTGTAAATTCTCTTGATTTTGGTTATGTAACAGGGCCAGGCAATTGCCTTTGCTCAACAAAAGTCTCAAATGAATAGATATCAGCGGTAATACCAGTAATTAACAGTTTCTCTCGGCACGGCATGTCTGAAACTGCTTTTATTGATTTATTTTGACTCTGTTCCATATAGGACAATTTTTCAGCTCGCACAAACATATGCTTATCTCCTTCTGGTTTTGAGCATTCTGGGCCCTGTTTCCAGAGTCTGTAATTCCTTAGGACAGCTCCGACTGGGGAGCCGATGAAATGGGGCTAAGGCACCTCAACTCTAACCCTGAAGGGGTATCAGTGAGCGCGAAGGATGGAGGACCTCTTAGTTCTGGGGTTTGATCTTCTGTATTTCCCTTCTGATCTGATTTCATTGAAACTTGGGAGTTTGTGGAATTGAGAGGAAAGGAGAATGGGAGAGGTGTCATCCGGGTGAAAAGATAAGAGACAAAGAAAAGTGAAAGAGGGACAACTGGTCACCAAGTTTTCCTTGACTCCATATCTCTGCTTCTCTGCAATCAATCCCACTGATGCAATTTTCTTTCCTTCAGTGAAGGGAAAAACTGCAGAGTATTAAAAAGGCAAGTTGTTTGGATGGCAAAGTCAAAGGAATATCTCCCCACCAGGATTGAGCCCTTTTACTCTTTGATATAGAAACCTCTGATGAGGGGCGCCTGGGTGGCACAGTTGGTTAAGGTCCGACTCTTGATTTTGGCTCAGGTCATGACCTCAGGGTTGTGAGATCAAGCCCCACATCCATTAGCACAGAGTCTGCTTGGGACTCTTCTTCTCCCTCTGCTCTTCCCCACCACCCCCAATCAAGTAAACAAATCTTAAAAAACCTCAGATGATACACACAGAAGCAAAGAAGGAAGAGGAAGTTGGGGAGGAAAGTCATTTTATGTATTTCCAAACATCCTGTGGTGCTGTGTGCAGATGCATTTCGCCCCGACCCTCTCTGTCTTACACAGACACATACGTGCATGCACACACACACTACAGTTGAGATCCCACGGAGCATACCTACTAAACATATTATTCTGTGTCTTGTTTTTCAGATTAGTGTTGTATCATGAACCCATTTACATATCAATAATTATACCTATGCATCACCTTTTTCATGGCCAAATAATATTCCATTGGATGGCTTTATACAAACTATTTAACCAATTACCTAGTGTTGGATATTTAATTTGTTTCTTTTCTTTGCTGGTCTGTTTTACTTTGCAGATCTCCTTCTCTCTCTCCCCTTTTCTTCCTTCCTCCCTCTCTCCATCCTTCCTGTATAACCATCATGAAATAAATGCCCTTGATCTTTTTGCATCAATCAGAAGCATTTGCTTAGGACCGATTTTTAGGGGCTGATCGTCGGGTCAGAGGATGCCCCTCTTTTTAGGCTTCTGGTATGTTCACTACTCTGTTCTCTGAGAAGATCGTACTGATGCAGACAAGAAAGATTGCAATCTGGACCCCAGGACTGTACCATCCAGTGAGGCCTCTTTGTTGAGTTTGCACTGAGAACTCTAGGATGGATGTAAGTTAAGGTAAGGGTGAGGGGTGGTGGTAATGGTGTAAACATTGCTGGCAGAGGAACCCACCTTAGCAAAGAGCAGTTGGTAGAAGAGAGTAAGAAACCATCAAAGAAGCCAAGTGAGCACAAAGAGTGAGAAGGGGTATATTATCAAGGTTCTCCAGAGAAACGGAACCATGAATATATCTGTGTCTGTCTATCTGTATCTATATGACTCTATCTAGAGAGATTGATTATAAGGAATTGGCTCACGCAGTTATAGAAACTGGCCAGTCCCAAAATTGCAGTCAGAGAGCAGGAGACCCAGGAGAGCCAGTTTCAGTCCAAGTTCAAAGGCAGGGAAGTAAACTTATGTCCTAGCTCAAGTAAATCAGGCAGGAGTTCCTTCCTTCCTACTCAAGGGCGGGTCAGCCTTTTTGGTCTATTCAGGTCGTCAACTGATTAGACAAGGCCCACCCACATTAGGGAGTGCAATTTCCTGGACTCAGTCTACAAATTCAGGTATTAATCTCATCCAAAAACACTCTCACAGACACACCCAGAACACTATTTGGCCAACTATCTGGGCATATTGTGCCTCACTCAGGTTGACCCATAAAATCGACCATCTCAGAGGGAGCAGGAGAGGAGGCTTGAGAAGCAGTGGGGGAGGACACATGGATGGAAGGAGAACGGGACCGTATGAGGCCTTGTGAACCACATAGAGGGTTTTGGTTTTAATCTTAAGAGGGGCACCTGGCTGGCTGAATTGGAAAAGCATGCAACTCTTGATCTCCGGGCTGTGAGTTTGAGCCCCATGTTGAGTCTAGAGATTACCTAAAAAATAAACACAACTTGAAAAAAGAGACATTGGAAGACACTAAGTGCAAGGTTTTAGCAAGGCTAGGGGTGTGGTGACATAATCCTATTCGTGATAATCCTGTGAAGTATGTAGGGAAGGCATTGCTTTCCCATATGATGCGTGAAAAGACTGGCCTGGAAGGTTTCAGTGGCTGACTCAGGCGCTCTCTCTTTACAGAAGCAAGGGTCCTTTTTGCCATACTGACCGAACGGCTCCTTGCAGTCAGCATATGCATAGAGCATGTTGACAAAGGATCCAAGTAGACCAGTGGGGGTGGCAGGAGCAGCTCTGGGTACTCCAGCCACACCCCCTTACTTCAGCTGGGAGGTGTCAAGGAGTTAATGTCCCCTGATGTCCCCCACTGACAGATGGGGAGCTAGTGGACATACCACCGCCTTGCCACCCCACGTTAGGGAGTCATTCCAAGGCTTGTACTCCACGGTGCTCGCCCGGAGCTCCCTGTGAGGCTGTGCTCCAGTCACCTAGAAAAATCCTCTATTGATAACACAGTCTACACTGGCTGCTTTCCTGTTCTGTCTCGCTTCTCTACTCCCCAGAGAGTTTCCTGAGACCACTTCCCAGATAAAGAACTTATACTTAACCCCTGTCTCTGAATCTGCTTCAGGGGGAACCCAGCCTAGGGCAGGGGTGCTCCTGGCTCCTTCCATCGGATTCCTGCACAGTTTTACTGCTGCTCTTGGAGCCTGGCAGCCACTGAGGCTCTGCCATTGGAGGTTTTTGTGATGAGCTTGGGGCCAAGACTCTCACCATCCATTTCCTGCACCCACTGACAACCACAGAGCTGGGGTCAGGGCAGGGCCTCCGTGGGCAGGGTGTGTAAGCCTCACCTGCGGTACATTTCTGCTCGAGGCGGGATTTGACGTTGGTACTCACCGGCACGCTGGCCACAGGGCTGATACCACGCCTGGGGCTGAAGGATTCATCTCTAGCCCCCGCCAATCCCGGGCAACACACCTGCCGTCTCCTCGCCTCTGTCACCTCTGCTACCCTGTGGGTCCCCTTGGCGGCATCCATAATTCATGTGATAACCAACAGCCCAGGATTCTGGCGTGCTTTCCAACAATCACCCGGATTCTGGCGTCCTTCCTGCCTTCTGGGTCAGGGATAGAGTTCTGTTTTCTTGAACCCCAGGTGGTGTCAGGTGAAGAATTATCTTCAGGCTGGACACTTGCTGTCGTCTCCCAAGGACACAGCGCTGAGGATGGGAATTAAAGGCTCATAATTAGAAGGCGCCTTTCTGCCAGGCTTCTTGAGGGAAAATGTCCTCCTCACTCTCTCTGATATTCCCATGGTGACGAGGAGGGGGAAATTCATCTCTGGCAGCAGGCAGCGGTATCAGAAATAATAGCTCGAGGCACCAGGAAAATGTAATCAATATTTACCTGCTGAGAGGTCCCATGATGGGAAAGAAATTGTCTCTCTTCCCCACTGCATACATCCCATTTTGGTGTCCTGCTTTCTTTGTGTATTTGGCAGGAGGGAATATCTTGGTTTTTCAGGGAGAGGGGGAAAAAAAACACAAAACAAACCCATGAAGCCGTTACATCGTCAGCCTATATAAGATAATCCATTACTGAGGGACAGAGAGCTTCAAATAGCCAAGCAGGTCTGCTGGTTATCTGCCTGGCTTCTAGCATTTGTATGCAAACAGTTGCTGTATGGGACATACTTTTTCTTTCTCCCCTCCACCCCATCCTTGCCCAGAACAAATAATAATTGATGACAATTTTTTCCTTGTCTGTGTCACCTCCCTGGAGGTGTCCTGGAGGAAAAGGAAAACATAGGTGGATTGATAATGTTTCTCTGGACTGTTTTATCATAGATCTGGAGGTGTGAGTATCGAGCTCTGCCGACAACCCCAGTGCATAGCATCTACATGACTTTATCTTTCCCCTGGCATGAGTGCACTGGTCTGAGTTTCTGGTTGCAAATAAAACAAGAGAATGGATGGTCATGAAATTAAGTAGAAATGGATCTGTGTTTTGGAAGACAAGTTGGAAAACTGAGACAAGGCTGGCCTGGACTTGGCTTCAGGACGAGCCAGCCTGGGGTGTGCCCGCTGGTATGGTTGCCCCTGGGTCCTGGTCATTCTGTGACTGCACTGCAAACCGACCTCAGCTACATGAGTGTCTCTGGAGATCGATGGCTTTGCACCCTCTGGTCAGATTCATTTTCTGGGGGAGGGGGACCTACCAGTTGAGCTTCATCGTGCTGGCTACCCAGCTGGGTAGCAGCCAGGTTTCAGGGACAAATTCACCATCTCTGTAGGGGAGTCTCTGAAAGGATAACCTTTTCCGTTACTCACCCCTTCTCCTTCCCCCCAGCACTCCCCATCCCTCTCCCCCTTAATTTTCTTCCATAGCTTTTGTACCATCCGACATATAATTCACTTACAGAGTGTTTATTTTCTGCTAGAATCTGAGCTCCTACTAAGTCTAGGGCTAGAGTCTGAACTCCTCGAGAGCAGGGATTTTGGTCTCCTTTGTTCTTTAATAAATCTACAGTTCCTAGAACAGTGCCTGACACATGGTAGGTGCTTAATAAATGTAAGATGAATGAATGAACGAACGAAATGGGAGGGATGGTTTGGATGCTGGACTGCTCCAGAGGATAAATACCTGTCACAAGAAATATTTTGCATTGGCAATAAGAAAAATGATCCCTTTCCAGAAACTAGCTCTTTGTTTTTAGCAAGACGAGATAGTGTGCTGCTTATGCACAGTGGAGAAAAATGTGCGTTTTTCCCCTTTAGATGTTCTGCTATGCAAAGTTGAGATTTTTAGCCAGGGTCCGTTGACCTCTGTTTGTCTCTAAAGTGAGTCGTAGAAGCCTCAGCAAGGATTCTGGAGCAGGGCAGAGTTACAGACAGGCTCTCTTCTTACTCTGGGCAGGGAATAAATGGGGAGTCTAGTTCCTCCGCTTAGATCTTTGGAGAGATGGCAGAACTTGGCATGGGGCATTCAAGATGGCAGCATCATGGGAGAGGAAGTGCAGGCCTAGCTGTCTGAGCCCCCCAACCCTGATGGCATGCTTCCAGAAAGACGTTTATTGAGCACCTCTTGGGTGCCAGCCACTCTTCTAAGCACCACACATGTCCTGACCCCTGAATCCCTCACACTCTTACCCCCATATGGTGGCTGGGAGACTGGAGCCCACTTGAGATTCATGTGAGCTATGCCACGTTGCAGGGGACCTCTTCCTCCTCCCACTTTCAGAGTCCTGGAGAGGAACCCGGCTGCGACACCGCACCAGGCTTGCCTCTTCTGAGGATAAGAGAGGAAAGTGCCCGTCTGAGAAGGCCCGTTTTCCCTGCACTCATCAGCCCTAAGGAGGTTGTGCTGACAGGGATTGGGCCCAATGGAGTATCTGCGTTTGATGGTGTGGGGTATGCAATCATAAGATATACAGAAGACAGCAAGTTGTGTTAGAAGGTTCTAGAACTGCCTATGATCACCCCATAGAGATAATTTTCCCCTGCACTTACACATGGGCTATTGAAGTTCATAACCTGCTTCTGATCCTTGTTCACTGCCACAAACCTTGGTTCACTCAAACATTGGCTACTGTTGTCTTTAACCCATGGGATTTTAGGAAATACAATATTTTTTTTCTTGACATGACATGCTGCTAATGAAGCCACAGTTGATTTTCTCTACAGTGGTATAGTCACTGCAGTCAAATGAATACAAACTCAAACTGTGCCTTTATTCTGGGACCAAGGAATTAATTAGGTGTGACCTGGAGAAGGATTAAGATCTAGGAAGCCGGATAAGGTTCAAGATGTCCAGTTAAATTTGAATTGTAGATAAACAATCAATGATTTTTAAAATATAAATCTGTCTCATGTAATATTTGGAACATACTTATACTAAAGATTATTCATCATTTATCTGAAAATAAAATTTTACTGGCGTCTTGTACTTTTATTTGCTAAATCTTGCAGTCCTAAGAAGGACATGAGTATTTCTTTGTCTCTGACTCTTCCTGGCCTTAGACTAGCCTCTTTCTCCCTGCATCCTGCTTAAATGTGAAATCAGAAGCTGTAAGAGGCTTGACAAAATGAGAAGAATATTATTAAGGGCCTAAGGCATTAATTCATCCTGGATGGGAGGTCTATCCAATCTACTTAGGTTCGCTGATTTGAAACGGCAGTATTTTCTTATTTTCCACCCTTCACTCCATTCCCTACCAAGAACCAGGATGGACCAGGAAACAATCCTTTCCTTTCTTGGGGTGTTGGAGGGAAAATATCTTCTTTGTGTGAAGGGTGGGGATGTAAGGCCTAACGGTGGGTGTACGGTGGTTAATTCCAGTCTCCCTGTACTCAGTGCTGATTTCTTTACTAGTCATGAACAGACAGGGGCGCCTGGGTCACACAGAAGGTTAAACGTGGGACTCTTGATTTCGGCTCAGGTGGTGGTCTCAGAGTTGTGAGATCCAGCCCCGTGTTCGGCTCCATGCTCTGTGGGGCGTCTGCTTGAGATTCTCTCTCTCTCCCCCCCGCTCCTCCCCTGCCACGTGCTCATGCTCTAGCTCCCTCTCGCTCTAAAAATAAATAAATCTTTATAGAAAATAGTCATGAGCAGACAGGTGCAGCTAGCAACATTGAGGAGAGACACGCCCCCAATCTGGGCAATAAAGACACTTTTTCTCATTTCCACACTCTAATCTGAGACGTTCTTGATTTTCATTTCTGCTGATCATCAACTGGCCGTGGTACCAAACATTTTAATGCTTAACACCTCTGCCCCCACCTCAAAGACTCTCAAGCAGTTTATGGTGTCTCCAGATGCCCTTAATCATCGGAGAGGAAGCCTCTGTTACGAGAGATCTGCAGAGAATCCTCACACACAAGTGGAAATTCCTTTTGTAATGCAAACTTCTCCTCTTCTCCATTTTATTGGTTGGGTAAATTTTGCAGCTTTTGCACATAGATTTTTAAATTTTTATTTATTTTCATTATTTTTAAAAAAGATTTTATTTATTTGAGAGAGGGCGAGCCACCAAGCGAGCATGGGGAGCGGGGAAGGGGCAGAGGGAGGGAGAGTGAGAGAATCCTGAGCAGACTCTGTGCTGAGTGCGGAGCCTGTCTGGGGGGCTCGATCTCACAACCCTGAGATCATGACCCCAGTGGGAATCAAGAGTCAGAGGCTTAACTGACTGAGCCACCCAGGTGCCCCTGTACACTGATTTTTTTAAAAAAATGGGATGTTCTTGTACGTCACTGGTGTCTTGACCTTGTTTCCTCTTCCTTTCTTCTCTCCTGTCATCGTCCACCTCACCCTTCTCCTCACTTCTGTGTTCAACCCACTATCAAACATTATAGCTCAGAGCAGCGGTGTTCAACTCTGGCAACACTTTAGAATTGCAGGGGTGGTTATAAAACATATACATGCTTTGGGCAGCCCCAGAGAATCTGATTCAATGGTCTGAGGTGGGGTCCTGCCATCAGTATTCTTTACAGGCTCCTCCAGTGATTCTCATTGCAGCCAGGATTGAAGACCACCAGCCTAGAGGTAACAAATAGAGAACGTGAACTGAGGGGGTCTGGACTCTCATCCTAGTTTTGCCACCTCTGGTATGATGTCCTTTGGCAAGTTACCACTTCTTTGAGGCTCAGTTTCCTCATCCATAAAATGGGATAATAATACCTAATAATAATACCAATTATTAGTTATTTGTAAGGATTGAATGAGGTAATACATGTCAAGTTCTTAGACCCTAGTGACCCTTTACTAATGTTGGCTGTTACCTGGGCCAAGCAGTCAGCTAAACTATGGCCCAAAGACTGAAGTGGCCCGCTGCTTGTTCTTGTCAATAAAGATTTATTGGGCCATTGCCACTGCCATGTATTTACATACTAAATATGGCACACTGTGACTGCTTTTGTGTGATAGCGCAGAGTTTAGTAGTGTGATAAGAGACTGTGTGGCCCACAAAGTCTATAATATTAGCTCTGAACCTTTACAGACAAAGATGGTTGTAACTTAGCAGCGTAACATAAACCTGTAACATAAACCTTGTTTATGCCCTCATGGAGTTCAGTGGAGTTTATACTTTCGTGAGTGGAGACACCTTAACTACCTCCTGAAAATTCTAATAGAGAGGCAGTTTGGTATCATAGAAAGAGTCTGGGATTGGTTTCTTTTTTCAAATCCTCCCCAAACCAAACATTTGACCATAAGTGACCTGCTTTTTTGCTTAGCGCCTCCGTTTTCTCATTTCTAAGGTGGGAGGGTGGGGCCACATGATCCCTAAGGGTGGTTTCAGCTCTGGAATTTTCTGATTCCATCCCTGGCATTCTGTGGAGCTCTCAAAGCACGGATCTATCTATTCTATGGGAATTGGGCCAACAGAGCTTTCAAATTGGGGGTGATGAAATGCCAGGTTTCTCCCCTGCACAGCACAGTTGTTTTATAGCAAAACAATACAATTCTGAGTTACAGCTAGTCTTCCTTCCACAGAGGTTCAGAGAAAGGTTCATAAATCCCTCTGTGGTAGGATGAATAATGGCCCCAAGAGATATCCAGGTCCTCATCCCTGGAACCTGAGAATGTTACCTTATACGGCAGAAGAGTTTTTGCAAAAGTGATTAAGAATCTGGAAATTGGAAGCATCCTGAATTACCTACTTGTGCCATCAATGCAGTCGCAAGTGTCTTTACAAGAGGAGGCAGAAGGGAGGAAGGTTTTACTACAGAGAAGGTGATATGACAGCCTCAGCTGAGAGATTTGAAGATGCCAAGATGTTGGCTCTGAAGGTGAAAGAAGGGGCCACGAGCCAAGGAATGCAGCTCCAGAAGCTCGAAAGAGCAAGTAAACGGATTCTTCACTCCATAAAGCTTCTGGAGGGAGCACAGCCTTGTCAATACTTTGATTTCATTCCAGTGAAACTGCTTTAGGGCTCCTGACCTTCAGGACTGTCAGAAGATAAGTGTGTTTTATTTGAAGCCCCCATGTTTGTGGTAGTTTTGGGGAAAACAGCCATAGGGAGTGAATACACCCCTCTTACATAGGAGAGTAACCTATGGATCCCAAGGAGAATTAGCATGTGCCTTTAAAATAAGTCTCAGAGCAGACAGAAAATTAATAAAGTTATTACACTGGAGTAGAGTAGAGAGGAAGAGGAAAATGATGGGAGAGCTGGATGGGGTAAGAGAGGAAATATGGAAGGCTTGAGTGCTTCCCCTCCTCTTCATTTCTGTTCATTGTTATGCTAGGCAGATATCTGAGACGGCCCCCATGGCCTCCATCCCCTGGTGTTACACCTCAGTGTAATGCTGTCCCCTTGAGACCACTTGGGATCTGTCACTTGCTTCCAACCAATGGCATATGGCAGAAGTGATGGCATGTAACTCACATGATTACATTTCATTATCTAATTCTCCATCATAACAAACTAGAGAGAGACTCTCCTCTTGTTCATGAAGAAGCAAACAGCCATGTCTATGAGAGGGCCACGGCAGAGGGAACTGTGACAGGCTCTAGGATCTGAGGGCGGCCCCCATTAAGACATCAGGGCTCTTTGTCATACAGCCACGAGGAAAGGAATTCTGCCAACAACCAAATGAGCTTAGAAGCAGATCCTCCTCTAGTCAACCTTCAAGGTGAGATCGCAGCCCCCCAACACGGCGATTGCTGCCTTGTGAGACCTGCCACAGAAGAGCCGCCTAAGCTATCCTTGAATCCCTGACCCACAGAAACAGAGATAATAAGTGTGTCTTTCAGCCACTATGTTTGTGGTAATTTGTTACCCAGCCATAGAAAATGAATATAATCATTGCCAATAAAATTCGCTTTGGAAGTAGGTAGAATAGATGACTATCTGTGTGGTTTTGGGCTGCCTAAAGTCTTTACTTTCACAAAGATGACCCCCTCTGTGGATACCACCATGTCCATCCTAGCGACTCTTCATAAACAAAGATGTCTAAGATCTATTTAAGATGGAACTATTACCAAGGGGGTGCAGAATATGGAATAGTCATTCTATTTTTAAATTTAGATTAATTCAACTATGTGCTAAATTCAGTAGTCAATAGTATAGAGAATAATACACAAGATAGTTAATTCTAATTGGGGCAGAAGGGAAGGCTAGGAGCAATCCAGCTTAAGAATAGCGTTTAATATTTATGGACAGTCACTGTGTGTCAGATGTTATACTAACTACTTTACGTATATATCTTATTTAATCATCACATTAACTCTGTGGGGTAGCTACTTTGACTATCTCCAGTTTACAAGTAAGGAGACAGCAGCACAGAGAGTTTGTGTATTTGCTCCAAGTCACACAGCAATAAATGGTGATGTCTGGGAGGGACCATACATTGGGATCCTTGAGGAGGCAGGGGATTGAAGAATGATGGTGGGTATGTGAGAAATAGAAAGGGATCTTGAGGAAGGGGGAAGGTTCTCTGAAGTGGGATGGAATCCAAGGCAGCTCTACCAGAAGGTAAACTGAGAGGCTACTTATGAAAAAGATGGCACCTGGTTTTATTAGTGAGAGATGTCTGAAGGTCTTCTTTGGGAATGACTCTGAGACCATGTCCAGGTTCAATGGGAAAGAGTGATCTGATTTATTAATGATGTCTACCTTGGGCTTGCAAAGGAGGGAATGAAGACTCATGTGCTGTTGATTTGTCATCTTTGACTTAGGGCCTCACATGGGAAAGAGCGTCATCAGATCATTCTTAAGCAGTAACATAGAAACAACCTCCCACGCTAACAGAAAAATTTGGACCGCTCCATAGTTGTAAGAGAAGACGTTTCTGCTTCATTCATATAAGTTTGCACAAAGAAACAATAAAAAATTCCATGAATTTAAAGATGTATATTTTGGCCCTTTTAATGAGGATGAGATAGATAAAATTGGAGTATCTTCTTGGCTCACAACAATTCCCTTTTGTGTTTATGTTTGGGCCTTGATCCTTAATGGAAAGAGAGCCAACTGATGACCTCAGAGTGAGTGATGTCCCAAACTGGGACAGTCATAGCTCTCCTTTGCCCAGGCTCCAGTGATTGGTCTGAAGGAAGAGCACATGACAGGAGTTGTCCACTCAGAGTTCTTCTTTTGGCTTTTTCAAATAGGAGCTTGGGCAGACAAGACTCTTTCTTTTTTGGTAACTGAGCTCCTAAGAGGTTATTCCAGAGCAAATGTCCCACGTGTACAGTAAGCCTCAGTGAGGCCACTTAGGGACAGCCAGGCATGAGATGAGAGTTGAGAAACAGAAAGCATCTTGTTGGTTTTAGAATCTCAGGATTTTTTATGACTGATTTTATCTGCTCTTTGACTTACAGCATATGTTTCTGTGATCCAATACCCATGCCTCCCACCTGTGCTTTTGCTCCTGCTTTAATGAACATCTAACAACCTGTACATATTTAAAGGGCACTATTTGATGAATGAATATATAATATATAATGACATCTATTTAAAATAAAAATATTACCAAAGTGGTGTAGAACATGGCATGACTACTAATTTTAAACTTAGGTTAGTTCAAGTATTTGATAAATTCAATAGTCAGTAGTATAGAGAATGGTACATCTAATACACCTAATAACCTGTATATCTAATAAGTACTTTCCTGGGGGAGAGATACACACACACACACACACACACACACACACACACACACACACACCTATCAAGCCATCACCACAATCAAAATAATGAATATATCCATCACACTCCAAAGTTTCCTCAAGACTCTTTGCAACCCTTCTCTCTACCTCCCCAACCCCAGGCAACCACCAATTTGCTCCCTGTCATTATAGATTAGTTCTTCTTTTCTAGAATTTTATGTAAATGAAATCATACAATATGTACTCTGTTTTTTGGTCTGGCTTCTTTCACTCAGCATAGTTATTTTGAGATTCTTTCACGTTGCATGGATGAATAAATAGTTCACTTTTTTCCTTGCTGAGTAGATATTCCATTGTTTATCCATTTACCTATTGATAGGCATTTGTTTTTTTCCAGTTTTTGATTATGAATGATCATGCTATGAATATTTGGGTTCAAGTCTTTGTATGGACATATGCTTTCATTTCTCTTGGATGGATACATACCTAGACATGGAAAGACTGGCTTGTCTGGTCAGCCTTTGTAAGAAACTGCTAAACCACTTCCCTAACATTTACAAAGGTTCCAGTTGCCCCACATTTTCATCAACATTCGGTATGATCAGTCTTCCCTCCTCTGCTTTTGGCCTAAGTTAGTTCTAGTTGAGTTTATGTCACTTGCAACCAAAGAATCATGATTAATATGGGGGGGGGGGGACTCCATTTTGGAGAACTTTATTTATAGGACTTGTAAATTTGGATATTGAAAAATATTTACTGACAACAAATAACACCCAGTAGAATATGTCTAAAAGCTTAAAACATGAGTAGCATGACTTAAGTGCATAAGCTGAAGACTGGGCATGGCTGAATGATACTGATCCATCAGACCGGGAGAAATTCTAGCCTGTAAGTAATAGTAGTGATTGTCCTGATCACATGACGTATAATTTCAGCCAGCAAATGCAACTCAGAGACTGAAAAGGAGAAATGGTTGATGTGGTTAATTTAAGCAATGCAATTTTTAAAAAATTCCATAATGAGTTAATAAGAATTTAATAATAGGCTTATAATTGTTGCTAGCACACCTGCGATGGGGAGAAGTGTTCTGACGATGGCAGAACATTTGAGTCAAGTGTTGTGAAAAGACAGGAGTGGCAGCTTGCCAGTGATTGCCTGGGCCTTGCCAAATCTAGGGCCACCTCTGGCTGGACACCTGGTGAGGGTACAAGAGCAGAGTCAGTGAATGTGATGGCTTTTGAATCAGATAGGCTTCTTGCTTCCTGATGCAGCCACACACTGGCTGGGTAACCTTGGACAAGTTGTTTCATTTACTCTGTGCCTTCGTTTCCTCATTACAAGATGAAGAATAGAAAGAACCTACTGGGCTCAATCGGGTGAGTGTCTGACTCTTGGTTTAGGCTCAGGTGGTGATCTCAGGGGTCATGGGATTAAGCCCTGCATCAGGCTCTGTGCTCAGTGCAGAGTCTGCTTGAAGATTCTCTTCCTCTGCCCTCCCCCAATGCACACTCACTCTCTCTCTCTAAAATAAATAAATAAATAAATAAATAAATAAATAAATAAATAAATAAATAAATAAATATTTTTTTAAAAAGGAAAGTATCTACCCTGTAGGGTTGTGTTATCCCATGTGAAGTGCTCAGAGCACTGACATTGAGTACACACTCCATAGATGCTATTAATTATCAATACTGCTATGTTGATGGACAGCATTCTTGCACTCTCTCTCTCTCTCTTTGGCCACTTTCCTGGTGAAGCCAACTGATTTTTCATGTAATTCTATCTAGATTTTCCAGGCACTCTGCTTTATAGCAATGATTTCAGTTCCTCCAGTAGTTGATCATTATTCCTACTTTACATGGGAGACTCGTGGAGCTCAGCCAGATTAAGAAGCCGTAGTTGGTGAAGCCAGCATTCCAACCAGAATGCTGAAACCCTAGAACAGATGCTCAGTCCGTGATTTGAGGCTGGCTCTCGTGAGAAGAGATCATCAGCCCTAGGGTAAGAGATTGGTGCCACCTCAGGGGGAAGAGAGAACATTGCTTTTTACCCCAGCACATTCTGGCTGCCCAGGAACAGAGCTCTCCTCTTAGTTGTGGGACGGAAGGTGCCTTCCTCCTTTCCTCTTACTTCTGTGAGCCCTAGCTCTATATTCCTCATGCCTCCAGCCAAAGGCCTCCCAGCATGCTCTGCAGGAAGCTGACCAGGTAGAAGGATTGAGAGCTCTTGGTGAAGGAGATCTTGGATGCTTCTCCTTTCTGTCTTGGAAGCACATTTCCCACTGGGCGTGGGGGCAGGTGGCCCCACTATGGACAAAAAGACTGTTTCTTGGGAGTCTGCCCCCCATTCTTGCCCCAACTGTGTAGGGCTTTAGGAGGTGAGCTGGAGACACATTTTTCTCTCTGAGACATCTGCTCCTGTGGTTTAATGGGCATAGTTAGCCTTACTAATAAGGACTTTGTGATTTGGGGAAGATCACAGAGGCCAGGGAGTAGAAGACACATACAGGAAACCCATCTTCATAAACATGGGAATGAGATCTTTGGGAAAGTGGGGAGAAGGGAAAAGAATGAGGCAAATTGTTGAGAGGGGATAAGAATCCCAAATAAAACAAGAAGAAAAATTGCGCCTTTCTAAAAAGATCGGAAGTCAGTGACATGTATGAGGAACAAGACAGCCATGAAGGGTAAGCTTGACAAGAGAGACCAGGAGTGGGGAAGGCTGTGAGTACTGCTGTCTGTTTGCTGGAGGAAGATGGATGATGGCCAGGAAGGTGGCCAAATGGGAAATATAATAAACTCTTAAATGCAAGCAAGAGAGATTCAAGTAATGAAAAGCTCAGATAAGACAAACATGAGAAATAAAACCCATTTGAAAGCAAGGTTGATGGGCCGAACAGAATGGACAGTCAGTGGGGGCATGGTGGGGGAATGTGAAGCATGAAGGAGACAAATCCAAAGAGAAAGAGATGGTCTCGGTGGCTATGGCTGTCAAATGGCTTTGACAAGGGAGGCAAAGAGGGACAATGAAGGACTGAGGCTGATGGACAAATCCCTCAGCCCCGCGTCACATCACATTAGAGGGATTTGCTTTGTGGTCCGTGACCACGGCCACTCTGGGAGACACGTGGGGGCACATTCAGAATCGATGACACTGGTTCTTTTTCTGTCTGGGATTAACTCTGAGGTGGAAATTTCTAGAAAGCAGACATAAACTCTCAGAAGTTAACGCTTTCTTTTCAGACTCACGGTCCCCAAAGGGAGGGCTCTCTGTTCTGATGTCAAAGCTATGGCATTTTTCCTCCAGGGGCTGCCCCTTTGGTTTTAAGTCACAGTTCTTTGGTTTTGTCCCAGAACCTCACTGAATACACTGTGGTGGGTCAGCATTAATGGTGTACCGATTATCCCTAGACTGGTTTCAAGTCTGAGCTCTGCCACTTAACTGGCCTCAGCTTTCTCACTTTGGATGGAGATGATCATAGTCTGGCTGTGGGGCCAGATGAGATAAAGAAAGTTCTCAGCATTGTGGCCAGACTGTGCTAGATGCTGGGATCTGGAACAACACATAGCTCCATGTGGCCCGAGGCTATGAAGTGAGGCAGGCATGCTAACACACGCCTTCATAAAGTATGAGCAGTGCAGCCAGGGAACCCTCGATATGGCCTGCAGGAGGAGGGCTATACTTGACTCTCTCGGGGTGTGGTTGACACCATGGAGAAGCTTTTAATTTGCAGCCTAGGGTTAAGTGGTAGGAGGAGGACATTTCAGGCTCAGGGAACATGATAAAAAAGGGCATCGAATGGGGACATAGTATGGCAGGTTTGGGAACCTGGCTTTTGGTTTGGTTGCTAAAAGTGCTTTTCACAGAAAGTTAATACGTATAAAAGAAACAGAAGGTGCCATGTTTAAATGGAATTTAGAAATTTTAGGCTAAACAAACAAACTGGTTTCTTTATCAGAAGACTTGTAAGAGTCTTTGATCTGCTTATCAACACAATGAATCTCCAAGAGGGACGGATGAGACAGTGTCTTCCAAACTTATTTGAGCACAGAAAGTTTTTTTGAAGAGGATCTTGCAAATCTTATATTGTATTCCTCTTCCCTGATACATAATAATAAGATGTAAATTGTAAAAAAAAGAACATTTTATGAAATGCGACCGCCAGAGTGAGGAACATAACTGTGAGTGGATTATTTGCCTGCTAGAAAAGCAATGGTACAATAACAATAGAAATCTAAGACAAAAAAGTGTCACCCCCTTTAGATGACATTAAGCATATTAAGTTGCCTCTATCCAGTGAAGGTAGGTAAGCAGCCCCGTACTCCATTGCATTGTGGAATGGATGTTGGCAGGGCACAAAATGGAAGTCACCAGCAAGTCTTCCTTGGCTTCTGTTTATAAATGTCTTACTCTCAGGGAACATAGAGGTGGTAGGAAGGAGGCACACAGCAGAGAGAAGGAGATTCATCGGTGTAGAGAAAGTGTTTTAGCTACGAAAGAGAGAGTGAGTCTCCCCCACCCCCAGACTAGAGAATTCCTTGGATGTTGATAGGAAGAAAAGTCAGTTCTTCTTCCTTTCAATGCACGTGGGTGGCAGCAAGACGTAGACAAAGATGCATGGCTGACATCTTAGTAGAGAGGCTATATTAGTTACCTAGTGCTGTGTAACAAACTACCCCAAACATAGTGGCTCAAAACAGCAAACATCTAGCCTACTGTGCAAGTATGAGAGGAAAGAGCTTAGATCAGAGAAAAAAAGGACATCAGAGCAAATGTACACAGACTGAGTGAGATACAGTGGTTATTGTGCTTTGTATTTTTATGGGTCTGGTAAACGTGTTTGAATGAATGAAAGGATAAATGGATGATTAGAAGATTATTGCACTGGTGTCAAAGCAGAATACGAATAAAGAGTTTGGAAAAGAATTTTTAAAAAACAGCAGAACATTTATGACATCACCGTGTCTCTATGTCAAGAAGCTGAGTGTGCTTGGCAGAATCCTTTGGTTCTGGGTCTCTGAGAAGGCTGCAGGTGTCAGCCAGGGCTGTGGTCATCTTGGGGGCTCAACTGGGGGAAGATCTACTTCTGAAGTCACTCATGCACTCATGTGGTTGTTGGCAGGATTGAGTTCCTTGTATTCTCTTAGACTGAAGTCCTTAGTTCTTTGCTGACTATTCGCCAGAAGCCATCCTCAGTTCGTTGCTAGATGAGTCTTTCCATAGGGCAGCTTGTAACATGCCCGTTGGCCTTATCAGAGTGCATGAGAAGAGGCAGAGAGACAGTGCTGGCAAGATAGAAGTCAGTCTTTTGGAAGTCCTTGGAAGTGACATCCCATCACTTTTTCTGTATTCTATTTGCTAGAGCATGTCAGTAGATCTAGTCTACACTCAAATGAGAGTAGGAAGTGTGACTGTCTAGACTAGGGGCTGGTAAACCTTTTCTGCACAGGACCAAATAATAAATATTAATATATTAAATATATCATCATATATTACATATCAAATAATTAAATTTTAATATATATTATTGAATTAAAATATTGTTATGATCAGTTTTGTGAATCTCAGAGACAGCTCTGTTTTATTTAATTAGTTGATTTGATTTGAAGAGAGCTGAGGGGATTACATGAAGGCATGAATACTAGGAGATGGGATCCAGGAGGTAGTGGCCACTGGTGCCATGTCAGAAACTGCCCACCACAAAGCACTACTGTTATTCTTGCAAGAGTTCTATATAAGCCTGGCTTGGAGGAAGTGGAGTTAACTGAGGGTAAGAACAAGGAGGATATCACTGGTAGTCTGTGTGGGTAGTTGACCCATCACAGAGGAAGCCTACCCTCTCTGTTTATATCGGATCCTAGATTTATGATCCAGGTACAAGGGAGTTCCAGGGAAAGTCCAAGAATGGTTAGGTTGAAAGGGAGGCATATTTACACTTTTAATAGATACTGGTCAGTTGCCATCCAAAAAGGATGTACCAGTTTTCCTAGGCAGAATTCACAACCTTTTCTCATTTTCTCTCTTTCACTGGAAATGTGTTATGCTTCTCTTACTGCTGAGTACAGAGGAGTGGAAGTGATCAGAGTAAAATGTTCATGTTTGGTCCAAGTCAATGAAAGATGAATCATAGACATTACTGAACAGCCAGAGAATAGCTCTGAGATTAGATTTAGTGAAGCTCAAGGAGGGAGAGTGACTTGTCAAACACTAAATGAAAGTCAGGTTGGGAAATGTTGCAGAGAAAGGAAGGAAATTGACTAGAGGAAGGATTTGGAGTCCAATATGGACAAAAATTCCAACTCTGAATCCCAAGCTCATCCAAGCATTAGCCTAAACTGTCTGTGGGGTCATGTATTCATCATTTATCCATTCCTCCAATGAATATGTGGTTCACTTGCCACATGATTAGTGTGTTAGGCACTGAGACTACAATAATGGGCTATACTAGGGATCAGAAAACTATGGCCAGTGGGCTAAATATGTCCCACTGATCATGTAACTAAGCTTAACTAGAACACAGTCACATGCATTAATTTATGAATTGTGTGTGACTATTTTCACAGTATGACAGTGGAGTTGAGTAGTTATGGCAGAGGCTCTATGGTCTGCAAAAACTAAAATACTCTTTAGTGTTATACAGAAAAAGTTTGCCAACCCCGAGGCTAGATAGCCATGGTTCCTACCTTTATGGGGCTAACCTTCTAGCAGGAAAGATGGGCATTAATCAAATATTGTCCTAAATGGATCATTACCAACTGTGAGTAGTGTCCTGGAGAAGTGCATGATACTGTGATAGAACATGGGATGGGACACTTTTGATAGGGTGGTCAGGGAGTACTTCCCGAGGACATGGATTTTTTTCTTTTTTAAGGAAGTTGATGGATAGAAGGAGCCAGCCTGCAGATAACTAGGGAGGAGATTTCCAAACAGAGGGAAGGGAATACGTCAGGAATCTGTGGTGGGAAAAAGCTGTCCTTCTGAGGAACAGAGGAGACCAGCATGACGAACATAGAGAGTAAGATGAGACTCAGTGGAGATCTTGTTAAGGCCTCCCAGGCCAAGGCCAGAGCCCTGGATTTTGTTTAAAGTACAATGTGAAGACACTGAAGTTTCTTATGATCAGTTTCATGAGTCTCATGGACCACTGTGTCTTATTCCAGTAGCTGATTTGAAGAGAGCTGAGAAGGGGAAATGTTCAGCACCCAGACCCTCTCTCTTCTGTGTCTTGATGGAACAGTTCAGAGGGTGTGGACAGAAGCGGAATGGTTTATTTGCTGATGGTGAAGCATGTCAGCTTAGCCATAAAGACAGCAAGCCCACAGAAGCTGCCAGAGAGGTGGAGCAGAGCAGTCTGGCTCTGGTGGCAGTTTTGACAAGCGTACCCTCTCGTGGAGAAGTCGCGTAGCCCGTGGAGAGGTCTGACTCACAGGACTGTCCGAGGACATTCTGGTCCTAGGACTTTTGCAGTGAAGAAAGCAGCTGATGATTTTTAAAACTACTGAGGCTGTAATCTTTTTTTATCATGTATAAATGAACTCAAAGTCACAGACGACTCATAATCTTCATGATAACCCTCTTGGTCTAACTCTGAAACAGCCTTTTCATTGGGCCGACCTCTCACAGGTACCAAAGGTGTCCTTCGTTTGGCCTTCCATTTGTTGCTGAAGTCGTTCAGGCCTGAAAAGAAACAGCTAAACAGAAAAACTCCAGGAGCCCCTCCTTGACATTGAGCGAGGAATTAATTCACTTTTTCTGGAATTTACCTTATCTTAATGTCTTTTTAATCTTTTAGACGAAGCGTACCAATTTAGTCCTGAGCTTGAAAACTCTACCCAACACCTTTCCTCAGTAGATAGCGGTGTAATCGAATAAGCTTTCAAGGTGTCTCCTAGTTTTCTTTAAAAGCTGGTATTCCAACTACTGAAAATGTTGTTGCCTTTTTTTTCATCACCCCGCTGAACAATGAGAAAAACCAAAAGGCACGCTGCTTAAGACAAAGTGTTACTGGTGAACAGTACAATCGCTGATGTCTTCAAGGTGTGTAATTATAAAAATAAAGCCCTGTGTACCCAGAGGCAAACATTTCCACCCCCCCACCCCCAGGGTATCATGTTTAATAAAAAATGTATATATAATAGTATAAAAACAAATGCGGAAAAATTCCTTACAGTTATTTTATAATCAAGAATGAGCTAAATTAATAGGTAATATAATTAATAGCCTATAAGGCAGTACTTTTATCATCAGAGAAAGCAAAGACTTTTAAAACACCACACCGTTAGTGGGTTTTTCATTCATCTGTGGGTTCGAGATCTGCTTTCATCCATGAGGGGATGAAAAGGAAGAGCTGGGATTAGCAGGACCTGGGAGCTCAGAGCTGGTGTTGGGAATGTATTGGCAGAAACTAGAGATTGGACCAGCCTCGCTGTGGAACCGTTGATGCTGATAGAAGTAAACCAGAGAGAAGCCCTCTTAGCCACTCTTCCTCTAGTATCTCCTAGTAGCAGAACCTCAAAGGAAGCCAGCTGGCAAAGGAATCTGTGAATTTCGGTTTGCAGAGTCCCACTTAGATCACAGACAGAGTACAGAGGGGTGAATGTAGAGCTGAGAGGAAATAAATAACTGGCACAACGATATTCCTTCGTGTGAATATGACATCTTGGATTGGTAAGAGCCCTTTGGGCTAGACTAACCTCTGGATCCTCTTGACTTGAATCCATTAAATTCTGATAGTTTCCTTTCTTTCTGTCATAAAATATTCCAGGCTCATCTTAGACATTTTATGCTACAGACCTCACCTCAGCCATTTCTGCAAAAAGCCGAGGTTCCTTTTAACAGGGAATGGTATCTAGAGGCGAAAATCTGGGCATGATCGGTATTCATCTAAACCCCTCATTTTTTAAAAAAGATTTTATTTATTGAGAGAGAGAGAGAGCAAGAGCATGAGTTGGGGGTAGGGGGAAGTAGAGGGAGAAGCAGGCTCCCCACTGAGCAGGGGATCTTGGGATCACGATCCAAGCCAAAAGCAGACATTTAACTGACTGAGCCACCCAAGTGTCCCTAAAACCCTCATTTTAAGTGGCATTTGGCTCAATTCATATTGTGTAAGATCTTAATGGTGCCCATCCCCACTCCCATTCTCCCTTCTGCCAAATAAATAAATAAATAAATAAATAAATAAATAAATAAATAAATAAAATCTTTTTAAAAAGGTACATGACGATTGACCCTACAATCAATCAATCAGGTAAAAAAAGAAGTTGTGGTGTGTATGTGTTATCAGGAGCCTACTGTTGTGGGAAATGGATGTAAGTCGAGGCAATAAAACGTTAAACAAATCTGTGGCAGGAATCTGAATTGTGAGAGAGCGGTGGATTTTCCATATAATTAAATAGTGCAGAAACAGGTGCATATAATGAAAACTTCATCGCACATCTGAGTGTGCAGAATCACCCAGGGAAATCCTTACTTAAATTCATCAGAACCTTTGGATCCCCATCAGTCATGTCGAAACCCAGTTATATTATCCTAAGCTCTGCTCCCCCGTAGACCCTGTTTGCTTGGATGCATCTTTGGATTATAGTCTCATAATTGAAGGAGCACATAGAAGTTATATGCTTCATAATTTCAAATATGGAAATCTCCACGAAATTGGTCAACCTGGAAAAATGCTTGGGTATGCCTATGACAAAACCTTTCGAGAGCTCAAAAATTTGAAAAGGCACTTCCCAAATCTTGGAGTGAAGTGACTGTTCCAGGAAGATGCATGATATTTGTTTGCGGCTTTAAGAAGCCCTCAAGGGGCACCTGGGTGGCTCAGTCAGTTGGGCAACCAGCTCTTGGTCTCACGGTCCTGTGTTCGAGCCCCATTTTGGGCTTCATGCTTAGTGCAGTGTCTGCTCGAGCATTCTCTCTCTCTCTCTCTCTCTCTCTCTCTCCCTCTGCCCCTCCCCTTGCTTGCTCTCTCTGAAATAAATAAAGCTTAAAAAAAAGAAACTCTCAAACCTCACTAAGACCTCTATTTTGAGGCATATTGGAGGACAGGAATTCTGAATACTGCTCCTGATGCTGTCCTGGTTCTAATGAGAGGAGAACAAGCATGTGGAGCTGTCAAAAATGAGCTATCATACTTATTACTAAAGCCAAATGAAGTCCCAAAGCCTGGGTAAAGTATGGTAAAAGCAGACTGGAAAACACAGCTTGGATCGGTGTCTTCTGTTATCTTCCCCAACATCAGGTGTTGAGGCAATATCCGCGGGTAGCACTGTGGGGCAAAGCAGCTTTGGAATATTCTCACCCAGGTAGCTCTGTGGATGATCTCTGTCCGCTTTAGCATATCGAGGTCTTCACAGGCGGGGGCCAGAGAGCACTGGGGGGCCTGATCCGAGAATGCTGACTGCAGGGAAGCAGAAAGGAATCTGAAAGATCTGTGCGTCATTGAAAGGAAGTGGATGAAGCCCCTTTCCTTGTTTTTGAGGCAACCTGAGCCTTCCCCCGGAAGGCAAACCCTCAGGAGTCTCACCAGTCAGATTTGTTACTCTCACCCTTAAGGGAGGAGCAAGAAGATGGGATAAGACGTTGACACTATCTCATTGGGGCCCTCCCCAAGAGGGTGCGTATGTTGGTAGATGTTCTTTCTTTTTTGGAAATCTTAGGGCAGGGGAATAAGGAATCTTCCCCTTTGAGAAGCAGGGACCACAAAGTCCAATGCCTCCAGGGACCGGGAAGGTGTTATGAATAAGTGAAGGGGGCCAGGTAGGAAATGAGAGACCCGGAGACATTGTCACCCAAAGCCCAATAGTGTCTATTCAGGTCCAGTGTATGCTGGTGTATGAGAATATGGGTTCAGGGTTGCCAGACCTTCTAATTTTTCAAGAGAAGCCAGGAATTAGTTTGGTTTATATATATATATATAATTTTTCAATTTAGAAATTTTGGCAAGTAATTCCACTTAAAAAAATACCATGCAGCCAAACAGAACATTTCTATCTGCCAGACTTGGCCCACAGGTCACCAGTCTGTGGCTGGTTTACAGCATTATCAACTGAGAAATGAGACATCAATTTTTTTTTTAAACCTCTGGTTAGGTGTGTGAAATGAGCCAGCCCACCAAAGATAATAAGAGAAAGGTAGCTCTTCAACGTATTGTATATTGGTATTTGTAGTTCCTGGACTGTCTTCCATCTCTCTGCCCTACCTCTCACTCAAGACAGACAGTCTTGGACTCTTTCGTCCTTTCTTTCTTCTTGAAGATTTTATTTATTTATTAGAGACGGAGAGAGTGCACAAGCCAGGGGAGTGGCAGGCAGAGGGAGAGAGAGGAACAAACTCCCCGCTGAGCAGGGAGCCCGACATGGGGCTTGATCTCAGGACCCTGAGGTCATGACCTGAGCCAAAGGCAGATGTTTAACCAGTGAGCCACCCAGGCACCCCTCTTGGCCTCTTTCTGTTGCTTTGCTACGTCCCTTGGCACCTTCTTCGTTTTGGGGCCCTGTGGTCCTGGCACCGCAGCATCAACACACCGACTCTGGCTGAAGTCTGCTGTCAGTCTGATTAGCACGTGGAGGAACTTGGCGCTGCTGTCCTTGACAGCTGAGACATGGAGCCCCATTTTCAGACCAGAAAGGCCAAGCTTTCATCCTGTGTCAGTACAGATGTCATTCTGCATCCTGCAGGGGCTGGAACCAAGTGCACGGGACAGCTTTGGACAGAGCCCGTCTTCAGCACGTCAGAGCCTCTCGCAGCTGGTGATGGCCTTGAAATGTTAAGTGCAATTAGAGGCCACCTCCTTAAGTCCACCCGACAGTTTGCATGTGGCTCAGTGCTTTCTGGAGAGCAGACTTCAGAGATTCATTCATCATTCAACAAACATTTATGAAGTTCCTGCTATTAGCTGGGGATCGTTAAAGGTGTTGGATATTCAGCATTAAATGAGATAAACTTGGTCCCTCCCTTCACGGAGTTTACATTCTAGTCAGGGGAGACAGGTGAGGAGACACACAAATATAAGATGATTGGTGATGTTAGTGACTGAGGGCAGGGTCTCCTTTCATTGGTGGGGCTGAGGGGTTGTCTCTAGGGGGATGACATTTGAGCTGATAACTGAATCATATATACTTTTTAGTGCTCAGATATGTTTGTTTACTTATTTATTTTTACTAGATCCTTAGTCCAGAGTTAATGAAGAAATAAGATTCCTAAAGATTTATTTATTTATTTTAGAGAAAGAGAGAGAGAGAAAGAGAGTGCATGAGCAGGGGGAGGGGCAGAGGGAGAGAGAGAGAGAATCTCAAGCAGAATGACTCCCCCGCTGAGTGCAGAGTCAGACACGGGCTTGATCTCACGACCCTGAGATAAGGACCTGGGCCAAAATCAAGAGTCAGATGCTCAACTGACTGAGCCATCCAGGTGCCCCCAAAATAGATTCTTAAGGTTAAATATGATGAAGGTCTAGAAATGGCACACACCAAAGTATTAACAATGGTTATCTCTCAGTAGTGGGATTCACATATTCATTTGATTTAAGAAGCATTTACTGAGTGCCTAATATGACCTTGGTATGGTACTGACTGCTGGAAATGCAGTTGTGAGCAAAACAGATGAGATTATATATGTGTTAAAATGTGAAGAGTCTTCTGAGGGAAACAGTGTACTGTGGTAAAGAATAAAAAAGAGAAGCACCTAATTTATGATGATGGGTCAGGGCAACTTGAACTGAGACTGAGAAATGAGAAGGCTTCAGTTGTGTGAAATATTGAGGGTGGGGACTGGGAGGAGTATCCCAGGTGATGAGGGAAGCATGTGCAAAGGCCACGGTGCTGGAAAGAATTTGTTGTATTTGGAGAACTGCAAGAAAGTTTGTTAGGATGGAGCAAAGGGGTCAAGAGATAAAACTGGAGAGATTTTTGAGGATCCAGGTCAGGGAAACCCTGGAGTCGTGAAGAGCAGTTTGGATTTTATGGGAAAAGCAATGAGAAACTATTGAGGGGTTGGGGTTTTCAGTTGGAGAGTGCTGTGACTTAATGTACATTTTTTTAAATCTGGATTTTATTTTATTTATTATTATTTTTTTATAATAATTTTTTATTATGTTATGTTAGTCACCATACAGTACATCCCTAGTTTTTGATGTAAAGTTCCATGATTCATTACTTGCGTATAACACCCAGTGCACCAAGCAATATGTGCCCTCCTTTTTTTTTTTTTTTAAAGATTTTATTTATTTATTTATTCGACAGAGATAGAGACAGCCAGCGAGAGAGGGAACACAAGCAGGGGGAGTGGGAGAGGAAGAGGCAGGCTCATAGAGGAGGAGCCTGATGTGGGGCTCGATCCCACAACGCTGGGATCACGCCCTGAGCCGAAGGCAGACGCTTAACCGCTGTGCCACCCAGGCGCCCCAATACGTGCCCTCCTTAATACCCATCACCGGCCTATCCCAATCCCCCATCCCCATCCCCTCTGAAGCCCTCAGTTTGTTTCCCAGAGTCCACAGTCTCTCATGGTTCATTCCCCCTTCTGTTTACCCCCCCCTTCCTTCTTCCCTTTCTTCTCCTACCGATCTTATTTCTTATGTTCCATAAATGAGTGAAACCATATGATAATTGTCTTTCTCTGCTTGACTTAGTTTTCTTAGCTTATTTCCTCCAGTCCCTTCCATGTTGCTGCATTTTTGTAAAGATCATTCACGGTTGTCGGTTGGAGAGTGGATTTTTAGGGACAGAGTAGAAGCAGAGAGGCCTGTTAGGAAGTTGTTGCATTCATTCTGGTGAGAGATCATGGCGGCTTGAACTAGGGAACCAGAGCTGACCTTTATAGTCCTGTAAGTTGATCATTGCACAACTCCAGGGGGTCCTGTTATTTAGACAACAACACAAACAGTGCTTCCTGGAGTGGCCCCAAGTGTGAAGCAGTAGTAGCAGGAATGGGTGGGGGAGAGGGAGAGAGAGAGTGAGAAAAAGAGAGAGGGAGGGAGAGAAGGAGAGATGGTTGGATCCAAGATGTGCTACTAGATTAGACTGGCAGGAGTAGAAGGAGGAGAGGACACTTGTGGATGGCTCCTAGGTTTTTGAGTTGGATAACTTCAGGGATGTTGGTGGCATTTTCTTAAATGGGGAAAGACTGCATATGGAACAGTTTGCAGAAGAAAAAGCAAAAGAGATTTTTCTTAAATTTGTTAAGTGTAAGATGTTGGGAGCCATCCAAGGGAAGATGTCAAGTAGACAGTTGGGTATACAAGTCTGGAATTCAGAGTGGAAGTCTAGGCCAGATACAAAACTTTGAAGTCATCAGGATAAAGGTTGCATTTGAAGCCATTGAGTTGCCGAGACAGAGATGAGGTCCTTAGTCTATGACTTGAAGAACTTGATAGGTGGGCAAGAAGAAGAAGAAGAGTTGATTAAGAAAGTAGAGGAGGTGGGGCACCTGGGTGGCTTAGTCAGTTAAGTGTCACATTCTTGCTTTCAGCTTAGGTCATGTTCTCAGTTGGTGGGATTGAGCCCTGAGTAGGGTTCCACAGTCAGCGTGGAGTCTGCTTGGGATTCTCTCTCTCCCTCTGCCTCTTCCCCTCCCCCTGCGCGTGCTCTCTCTCTCTCTCTCTCTCTCTCAATAAATAAATAAAATCTTTAAAAGAAAAGAAACAAAGGAGGAGGAGACACTGTGAACTAGGAGCAGATTAGAAGAGCACAGCATCAGAGAAGGACCATGGATGGTTTTTGTCCTAAGGAGTACTTTTTAATTTAAATAATGAATACAAACACATGCATTTCTTTTTTTTTTTTTTAAAGATTTTATTTATTTATTCGACAGAGATAGAGACAGCCAGCGAGAGAGGGAACACAAGCAGGGGGAGTGGGAGAGGAAGAAGCAGGCTCATAGCGGAAGAGCCTGATGTGGGGCTCGATCCCAGATCGCCGGGATCACGCCCTGAGCTGAAGGCAGACACCCAACCGCTGTGCCACCCAGGCGCCCCGAACACATGCATTTCTGTCTCTTCTCTGGTGATGCAGTTGCACATACATTATGTTTTTGTGCATGGTGGGGATTGAGCTGATTTCTCTCTGCAGGGTGACCAGTTGCCCCTGTGAGTGGCGGTGGGTATTACTGAGATGTGATTCAGGGGCATGTGGGACCTGACACTCTCATGTTGCTCCCACAATGTACAATCAGGACAGCTGAAATCTGCTTGTTGTAAGGCAGTGGTCTCACAGGGCCAGTTTTGCGCCCCCCCCCCCCCGCCCCGGGGATAATTGGCAATGCCTGGACCACTTTCATTTGTTACAACTGGATTGTTATGGTGTGTGGGGGAGGTTGCTACTGGCACCGGTGGGTGGAAGGAAGCAAGGGACACTGCTAAACATGCAGCAGAGCCCAGGACAGCCCTCGTGACAGACAACTGTCCAGCCCCAAATACCAATAGGGCTGAGGTTGAGGAATCCTGTTGTATCGAGGGCAGAGTTAAGTTACTTGTTGAGATTTCATTGTTCCTCCCTGAAAGTTTTCTTTGGGGGAAGAGAGAAACCTGCCAAAGCAAAGGGTCAGCTGTCCTTATTCCCAGAAGCATCTATGCCCAGACACGGGGAGTTGATTGAAGTGATTTTTTTGGCAGATGCTTCACACATCGTCATCTCCAGGCTGTCAGAGGGGTAATTTGTGGATTAGTATCTGTGGCTCCAAAATGCGGGGGTTTTATTATGTGTCTGTGCGCACGCGTGTGTTTCCTTCTGGAGAGACAGAGATGGAATCTTTGATTTGGGAGACAAGTAGAAAGACAAAAGCACCAATGTTGCATTTTGTTTCAGTTATTCAAGATTCCTAAAACTTAGCCTTTCTCACTCTCAGAAATGGCATTTATCTTCTATTCTTTTGGGAATTGATTGAATTCTTCCTTTGCTTATGTAAAAAAAAAAAAGAAAGAGAAAGAAAGAAAGAAAGAAAGAAAGAAAGAAAGAAAGAAAGAAAGAAAGACTTGGTGCCTGAAGGAAAATAAAATGACCAAACTAATCTTGGTCTCATGTATGGATTCAAAGGCAATGTGGCATTTCTGTATTGCCCACGATTTTTTCATAATGGAAAGTGTGTCTGTGGGTGGAAGGCGAAAGGCAATGGGAGAGAGGATTATGTAGAACTCAGAATTTTAGATCCTTAAGGAACTTTACAGATCATTTCATCTGACCTCTTTACAACCAGATACCTTAAGCTTTAAGAGAATCACAGCTAGCCTCATTCGCTTCTTCCCCAACTTTGGAAGAGTTCAAAAGGTGGCCTGAAAACCTTGAACAATGGTACAAAACTGGCCTGATCGTCCCAGGTCTGGAGATCAGCTAATAGGTACTGACTATGGAGGGAAGAGGGGGAAGAGTGTGAATAAAGAAAGTCTTTAGTGCAGGGGCGTCTGGGTGGCTCAGTTGTTAGGCGTCTGCCTTCGGCTCAGGGTGTGATCCCGGGGTCCTGGGATCGAGCCCCACATCGGTCTCCCTGCTCTGCTGGGAGCCTGCTTCTTCCTCTCCCACCCACCCCCCCCCCCCGCTTGTGTTCCCTCTCTCACTGTCTGTCTCTCTGTCAAATAAATAAATAAAATCTTAAAAAAAAAGAAAAAGAAAGTCTTTAGTGCAGGTATCAGAGACCATGTTAGCAGCTAGAGTCACATAGGAATTGAGGTATATGGGCACACTGAGGAATTTTGTTCATCACTGAAGACTTAATCCTTTGACAACACCCACACATAGTAGGCTCTTAGTAAGTATCTGTTGAATGCATGACTCAAGTTGGTGCAAAGGGGTATTTGATATGTGGGGGTGGGGAAGAATAGCACACTCACTGGGGAAGACACTACCTTTCCTATTCTTTGCCTAATAAGATAATTCAGAGATTTAGATGGTTGAGGGATGGTAGTAGTAAATATTTGTAAGTATTATAGGTAATAGATAATATTAATAAATGTAAATATTAAGATAAATATTACATATAAAACATTACTATTAATATATGTTGATATTAATATTAAAATAGAAAATATTCATGGGTAGATAATATTTCTATTTAGCTTCATGAAAGAGAATACCTAAAAAACAGTGGCTTACTTTTTACACAAGGAAAAAAGTGTATTTTCCTCATGTAGTGGTAAGTTTGGAGATACTGAGGAAGTCCCGAGCTGGTGTGGTGACCCAGAGATGCTCCTGGGGACCCGGGCTCCTTCGGTCTTTGTTCTTCACTAACTACTCCTTGCATATATCTTTGTCCAAATAGACACAAGATGGCCATTCTATGTCCATGAGTTGTGTCCTTCCATGAAGGAAAGGCAAGAGTTGTTGAATCTAATCCAGTTTTATCAGGAAAACAATGATTTGTCCAGAAGCTCTACCCAGTAGACTTCTACTTACATCTCATTGGCCAAAACTTAGGTCACATGCTCATTCCTAACTGCAAGGGACTCTGGGAAGGATGTTTATAAGCCATCCCGGACGAAATATGAGTTTTGTTAGTGAAGAAAAGTTTCCGTTAGTACAGAAAAGCTTGGCACACATCCCTAATCCCACATCTGAAGGGAGCACTCCAGGCCCACATCAGGGAATGGACTTGCCTGGTCCATTCCAGTGAATTCGAGTCAGCATGGAAGCCTCATTCCAGGCTATGACTTGGCTTCAAATCAGTATGCAGAGCAGCATGGAGCTTCAGTAAAACAACATCTGTGTGTCACCACCTGGGAACTGGACTTTGGTCTCTGCAAAAGGTCGCATGGTGGGGGCCGGGAAAGCCCTCAGGAGTCTGGGAGATATTAGTGCCAAATGAGACAAAATCAGTAGAGTAGTAGCTATGGTGCCTTTTGTCATCATGAACCCAGTACTTACCGCAGACATCTCATTCGGCTCGAGGAGAATAAAGCTGGGCATCACGCAGAGCCCAGTGGAGCAATTCCAGATATGACTGACTTTTTCTAAGTACTAGAATGCGGCTGGCCAAGTGAGAGAAATGGTTTGCACACACCAAGTGCCCCGTACACGGTAACTGTGGTTATTCTCATTTGATGGGTAATATCAACCAAAAGAGAAATCTGATGCATTGTAGGATGGAATTACGTTGGAGTAACTAAGAAGGATGTAAAATCTACGTGGTTAAGTTGACTAACATATAAGTTCGCATCCATGTGGGGAGAATGGAGGGAAGGAGTCAAGGATTTAGGATTCTTATTCTAAGGGGGAAGGGGAACCACTGGGGTGAGGCCGGGAGGATGTCCAGCAGGGGTGTGACGTGATCAGGTCGATGTTTTGGAAAGATCTCCGTGTCTACTGAGAATGGATGGTAGGAGTGAGCGTGAAAGCAGGGAGACCAAGGCTGTGTCAGTAGCGCCGGTGAGATATGATGGTGGCTTGGAGCACAACACTTGTGGTGGAAGCAGTGAAGAGTGGGCAGATTCAGGATATATATTTTGAAGGAAGAACACACAGGACTAACTGATGTATTTCATGTGGGACTCGAGAGAAAAAGAGGAGGCAAACATTACTTTTGAGCAACTGGCACGGTGGGGTTGCCACTTACCCATAGGGGGTGACTGCTGGAGGAGCAGGTTTGGGGGTAAGCGATGGGGCCATGTTACATTTCAGATACCTCTTGGACACCCAAGTAGACGCTTAACTAGGTAATGGGAAATTTGAGTCTGAAGTTCAGAACTGAAGTTAGAGCAGGAGAATTACATTTTAAAGTCCATATTATATTGATGGGATTTAAAGTCACTGTGCTGGGTGAGGACCTTGAAAGATTAAATGTAAGTAGAGGTGAGAAGAGTCAAAGACTGTAGCCTGGGATGGTGAGAAGGAGCACCAGTGAGGAAGAGGGAAAGGAGGTATGGTATCTAGGATCAGAGTGGAGGAAAAGCCCCCAAAAAGAGGATGCTCCAGTGTGTCGAAAGATCCTGAAAGTTTGAGGGCAGTGAGAGCAGAGGTGATCATCGTGTTGGCATCTTGGAGTCACTGGGGACAGTCA
Organism: Ursus americanus; assembly: GCF_024610735.1. Taxonomy (NCBI): domain Eukaryota; kingdom Metazoa; phylum Chordata; class Mammalia; order Carnivora; family Ursidae; genus Ursus; species Ursus americanus. Next base: position 29,647,393 of record NC_142128.1, read on the forward strand.
GAAGAGCAGTTCTGTTCGTGTGCAGGGGTGCTCGCCTCATTGAAGGGTAGAGCTCCCGTGACTCCTCCAAGGTTCTCTGGGAAGACTCATGACAAGATTTGTTTGCTTGAGTTTCATCACAAGGCAGTAGCGTTTTAGCAAGAGGAGTAATGCAGCCAGATTTGCATTATATTAACATCACCCTGGCTGTGGTGTGGTCAAAGGGAGGTCAGTTGTGGGATGATGGTGGCCAGGGCCAGGCTAGTGGCAGCAGAGGTGAGAGAAGAACTTGATTTAAAAGAGATTAAAGAGATGGAACCCATAGAATTTGAGGATGGGTTGGAGGTGGAAGACAAGGGGGTGGGTTCGAATCCGAGCTCTGCCACTGGGTAGTTCTGTGACCTTGAGCCAGTCTCTTAATGTCTCGATGTCTCAGTTTGCTCATCTGTAAAATGAAGTGTATAACGTAAGCATAAGGCTCTTCTTGGATTACACGAGATTAGCGTAGGTGAAATGTTTGTTAGAGTCTGGCATGTGGCAGCTACTGAGAACCGTAAGCAGAACCTTTGAACATTTTAGATGTGCTTAAGCCCTTGCTAAGCATTCTCTTCTTGGGGATTGCTACTTACTTTTTCAGCAGAAAGAGCTGACTTATCCCCTGTGCAGAAAGACACTATTAACCACTTGTGAGAATCCGCAGCTCCGGCATCTCTCATTTTTGCTAGGAAGGTGACAGGATTCATATTTAATACTAGGTGTCATAGAAGCTATACGTTATTATTTTATGTCATTAGTGAGACTCAACTATCAAGAATCACTTGGCTGAAAGGATTCACTCAGAAAGAGGTGGATATGATTGGCTGTCCCTGTGATTGACATCCAGTGACAGTAGGGTTTAATGGGACAAAAATTTTACAAGCAGGGTGATTTGCATATATCATGCCTTTAATTTGCCCACACAGATCGGGTACTTAGGTACACAATTACCCAATTAGTGGGTGTCATTTCCTAATTGCAGGGGGGCAAACATGATAATTGAGCCCTCAAATGGCTTTGTGCTCACAATGTGCTTCCTTTTAGGAAAGGTGGCACTTTTGAGTTTTATGGTAGAGTTAAAAACATCTGATAGCTAAGGATTCTTTTCTTAACTGGATGATAGTGTCATTCCAGCACAGGCTGAGTGTGACAGTTAGGAAACTCATGGAGCCATTTGATCTAGAGTTTTTCCATGGGGATTGCTGATGTTTTACTAGACACCATGTTGGAATTCCTTGTTCTGGGATGCACCACTGGACCCCCACTGGAAGTCTGTCGGTAGGTGCTGAAGTGTCTTCCTGCTTTGGGAATCGCCTTTGTCCTGGTGGGGCAGTAACACCTTCCCCCTGGCTTGTACTTCTCCACTGAGTGGGATGCTCTTGCCTCAAAAGCAGGGGTGTTCTCTTTCTCCATCTGGCGTCGCCTTGTGTATCACTCCACTATTTCTTCGTTTCGGATGGACCCAGGGAGGTTGCTGTCTCGGCCTGGCATAAAGGATTTCCTTGGGCTGGGAGGTAATATTAAACTTGGAAGTTTGAATCTGGTGCCAGGTCCCCGTTTGGTGGGGAAGCCACTGGAGGTTTTTGTGGAGTTGCTTGATGGAGGAGCCAGTCTTTCTTTGTCCTTTCCTCCCTCCCTTCCCCTCCCTTCCTTTCTGCCTTCCTTCCTCTCTTCCTTCCTTTTTGTTTATTAAAAGAAACGCAATAAAGTTGAGCGTAAGACTTAATAGATACTACACAAAGGAAGATACACAAATGGCCGTTAAGCACAGGAAAATTCTCAGTATCATTAACCACCAGGTAAATGCAAATAAAAATCACAGTGAGACACCACCATACCCTCTAGAATGATCAACATCCTCAAATGTTGGCAAGACTGTGAGGCAGCTGGAATTCTTCTGCATGGCTGGTGTGAGCGTCCTAAGGTACACCCACTTTAGAAGACGGTTTGGCAGTGTCTTAAATAGTTAAACATACACCTAGCCTATGACCTGGCAATTCCATTTCTAGGTTTTACTCAAGAGAAATGAAAACATATGTCCACCAGAGGGTACATACAAGAATGTTCGTGGAAGGGGATGGAGTTGAAAGTTCATGAGTGCAAGGAGGGGGTGGGGTTGAAAGTACGTGAGTACAAGGGAGTTTTATGGGGGTGATAGCGATATTCTGTATCTTGCTAGAGATATGGATTACATGGCTGTGTGTGTTTGTTAAAACTGATTAAAATGTTGAAATCTTTGCATATCACTGTATGCAGATTATACCCCAGTGAAAACATATATACACCAAAAGGAGTTTTATTGAGCCTATAAAAAGAATATGTATGAGTTATTTAAAAGCAAACACTTTTAAGAAATGAGATTAAAAAATATTTCTATGGAAACTCATACACAGGGAGGTCTTGACTCAGAAAGATTTGGGCTCAAATTTCAGTTCTACTTCTTGTAAGCTCTATGTCCTTAGGTATTGTATCTCACTGCTCAGAATCTCAGTTTCATTGTATCTAAAATGAGGATAGTAATAACTACCTTACAGGTAGTTTGAGGGATGGATTAAATGAGGAAATGCAAAGTACCTGCAATATAGGAAACATTTGGTAATTTTTAATATGATTTATCTATTTATTATTATTTATTGAGTGCTAAATATATGTTAGGCACTGGTGATTAAGTGATGAGACATTCTTTCTTAACATTTAGAGTCTCGCTGGGAAGACAGAAATTAATCAAATAATCACGCAAATAAAAATGAAATTTTTTTGGTGTTAAGTGTGTTAACAAACACACACAGCCATGTAATCCATATCTCTAGCAAGATACAGAATATTGCTATCACCCCCATAAAACTCCCTGTACTCATGTACAAGGAAAACCTAGTTCTGTGAAAGCTTATCATGATGGGACCTGACTTTATCTGGGTAGTCAAGGGAGGGTCCCCGGAAGATGTGATGTTGAACTGAGATCCAGAGGATAATGAAGATAATAACATGGGTGAAGGGTCATTCAGTTAAGCTGGGATTTTGAAGGCACTGATAAAGATGGCAGAAGACCAAGTGAAAAGGACATGGTTAACTATACATGGAATATATTAGACATGATGGAGCAGCATCCTGAGGACAGGAGGGTAAAGACGAGGGTGATTTGAAAGTGTGAAAAGCATACAGGTTTGTCATGAAGTACCACGGCCAAGCCAGGATCATCATGTCTTCAAGTGCTGTCCTCTTTTCTACCAAAGTGTTTTGCTTTTTGTACTAATCAAGATAATATTAACTGTGGTAACTGATATTTCCCGGAATCCCAGTGGCTTCCCTCACTAGAAATTTATTTCTTGCTCATGGAAAGAATTTTGTAAATGGACAGCATTCCGTGAAGTCACTCAGAGACCCCAGGCTCTTTCCATTTTATAGCTCTGCCCTCTTCTTGGGCCTCAGAGTCCTCTCTGATCTATTGCAGATGGGGATAATGCGGGTTGAGAAGGCACACCTGCTTCTTATTCACTTTATATTGGAGGTGGTGCACATCACTTCTACTCACATTCAATTGGTGAGAACGAGTCACATGACCCTGCCTAGATACAAAGCATGCTGGGATATGTAGTCTATAGATGTTTTTTCTCAGCAATAATTCCACACTCTGCAAAGGAAGAACCCGTCTTTGGTGGCAGCTAGCCATTTCTGTCACAACTCACACCTTTCAGTGAAGAGCACCCTCTCTGCCCCATTTCCCATCCAATTGGAGTTCATTTCAGCATGCTTCATCCGGAGGCTTGCATGCCCAGAAGAAGTTTTGCCAATTGAAACAGAAGTGCTGAGTTCTCCAGCCAGACAAGCTCACCATGGGAACTCTGAGGTTCATAAATCACAATGCAGATGCAGTTTATCATCTGAAAAATGAGGAGGAAGGACTGCCAGAGCCTAGCTCATAAAACAGATGTTCTTTCTGTGGAGAAGAGCAATGGAAGTAAGACCACAAAAATTGAAAACCCAGGAAACTGGTCATCCTATCTTAAATAAAAAAGTAATTCACTTTCTACCTTTCAGTATACCTGCCTGCTAGGAAAAAAAAAATGCATCCCCCCCCCCCCCCGTTTAATTATATTCCACTTTAAGCTGAGGTGGTAACTGTTTTTCCTCCCTTTGCAAACCCGGAAAGTATGGGCATTAATTTTTGCCAGCACATGACAAATGCAGTGATACCACAGTAACGACCACAGGTATGATATGCTTCGTGATACACGCTGCTCTGCCAGCCTTATCATTAAATCCCGCTCAGGATAAATTAGCCTCATTTCAGCTGGAGCAATTTGTTCTTGTTAGGGTGCCGCCTGCATGGCATGAAATATTAAATGACAAGGGTTAATTCTGTTCTCAGCGAAGAGCTCCTGTCCAATTTCCCATGAGATTGCACCACAGGTCACTGTGTCAGGCTTGAAGTAATAGCCTGTGCTGGCCTTCCCAGGAAGGTTTTGTACCATGGCTGTGTTGATGATTCTGAATTTTGAAATGGGAAAACAAAGCTGATTCCTACTGCCCCCGGGAAGGAACGGGAAGCGTGGTTGCTCCCAGGCTGTACCGCTGTGGCTTCAAGAATTTGTCTCTAGTGATTGGTGCTTTGTCATTTTCTGCTGGCTCCCTTGTGACTAATGGGGGTGTCTGGGGTCTCTATCCTTTGGACCCGGGTCTCTCATGCTTGCTTCTTTCTGCTTCTTATCCAGGGATTGTTTGTGTAAAATGAAAGGGTAGTTGCTTGAAATTACACTGATGCTTTATTAATATGTTAAATGATCATACTCAAACTATATTCACTTGTTACAGTGCATTATGCAATGCATTAGTAATGAATGGAAGCACTTTACTTAAAGATCTGCCTATAAATCAGTTGAACATGGGGAAAAAGAGTCATTGTTTATTTATGAGGTCTGGGAAAGAAATTATAGAGAGCAAACCTTACGTATCCTCCTATTCTAAAAACATTATGAAACATTGATTATATGTTTGCCATTAAGTTTATGCTCCTGTTGCCTTTATGTTCCTGATATATTATTAATCTTTCTTAAGAATCAAACCTCTGAATTCTGCTGTAGATATGAGGGGAAAGCTTCAGAGCTAGGCAGTAGAAGTTTGCTTGGGCAGAAATTAGGTGCTCTTTCTCCTGCTGCACTGAAGGTATACAGGAAGTCTTCAAAATATGCTGTCCTGGTGGGAGTGTTTTACCACCGTCCCGGGGCCATTAAAGGTCTGCTTCCCAGCAAATGCAAATTAATAGACATTCAGTGGGTGTCTAGTCTTAGAACCGATGATGGGATCAAGGTGCTATTAGAACATACAAAATAAAAGGTATTACAGCCAGGCATTCTTGGACATTCTTCCCTAGCCCATAACAGTCCCTCTTCACAAGATTTCAGGAGTGAAACACTCATATAAAATTATAGCAAACAGGAAACAAGTCCCCATTTCATCACTTGATGAAGATCCTACTGAAAGCTGTTATTTTAAAATTTGTTGGTAAAGAGGGTTGAAATATGTGGCCTTAGATAAGAATCTTCTGGGACCTCTATTAACTTCTAAACCCCCAAATATTAGTATAGCAACGAAACGAAGTGAAGAGCAGTTCTAGGTTGTGTACAAAGATAAAAGAAAGGGGCTCAGGATGACCTGACTTGCTTCTCCATAGGATCTGGCTGCTTGGATGGACCAAGCAGAGAAAGAATGACCTTGTCTACTGGTAACCAGGGCCCAGTCATCGTCCTGGAACCTGGACTACTCTAAGGTTGATAGTCTCTTCTCTTGAGGATGAGGAAGAGGGGATCAAGCAAGAGCTGATCTGAACGCTCTACTCTTCCTGTACCTACTCTGCTGAGTTTGGTACTGACACGATGTACATACAGAATTAAATATCAGTCACCGTTTGTTAAATGCTCACAGTTTTGCAGTAGAGGTGAACTTGTAAATAGTAAGTTACAACACTTTAAGACAAAATAGTAAGAAGAAAAAGAATAAGAATACCCATAACCTATGGAGTGCTTATGACGCATTGGTACTAACCTCGGTCCTTTATGAGTGTATACAAGTCATGGAAGGAACTGGAAGAGGGGAATGATTGGCTTTGGCAGCATAGGACTTCTGGAGGAGGTGGCATGTATGCTGCAGCGTAAGAAGGAATAGGAGCTCTCCAAGTGGAAAGGAGGTAAAGGACATTGTAGACAAGTGAAACAGTGTGTGTGTGGAATGACTCAGGCCTGAAACATCCCCTGTACAGGAGAGATCTGTAAGTGTCTTGGGATCTCCAAAACGTATTAAGAGGACAGAGCTGGTGCGAGGTGAATTTGAAAACAGGAAACAGATGCACAGCAAAACTGTACTTTTTATGCCGGGACAAGAAACTTGGAATTTATCCTGCAGATGGTAATCAGTTAAGGGCTATATAAGTAAAGCAGAGAAAGGACTGAACGCGATCTTTGTAGAGATCATTCTGGCTCCCATCAGGAAGATGGCTAGAGGAAGCGAGGCAAGAGGTAGGAGCCAGACAAGAGTCAACGAGGGTCTGGATGACGTAGATGTGATCCTTGAGGGTGGAGAATGCTTTGAAAAATATGGGAGAAGTAGAATTGATGACAGGGGGGCTAACTGGATATGAGGACAGAGGGAGAACAAGGAGTCACGATGACTTCATGTTTTATTTATTAAGTGGTGGCGTGAGCACTAAAGGCTGGAGCCAGAGGCAGTAAGTTGTAAACCGGCCACCAGTTTCCACCAGGGTTCTTTGGTTGGAATCAAAATGAATTGTTCTGAAAAATTTTTTTTTACTGTGATAAATTACACATCACATAAAATGTATTATCTTCACCATTTTAAGTGTACAGTTAAGTGGACCGTGTACATTTTAAGTGTGCTGAGTGGTATTAAGTACATTCTTAGTGTTGTGAAACTGTCAGCGTTACCCATCTCTAGAATTCTTTTCCTCTTGTTCAGACTGAAACTCTGCCCCCATTACACATGAACTCCCCATTCACCCAGCCCCTAGTCGCTGGCAACCGCCAGTCTACTTTCTTTCTCTATGAGTTTTATGACTCCAAGTACCTCATCTAAGTGGAATCGTACAGTATGTAGTGTTTGTCTTTTTGTGACCGGCTCCTTTCACTGAGCGTAATGTCCTCAAGGTTCACCCACCATTGGAGCAGGTGTTAGAATTTCCTTCCCCTTGAAGACTGAATGATATCCCATTGCACGTACATACTATATATTGCTTATTCATTCATTTGTCGACGGACACTTGGGTTGCTTCCATGTTGTGGCTCTTGTGAGTAATGCTGCTCTGAACATGATTGTCCAAATATGAGACCCTGTTTTCAATTCTTTAGGTATATATGCAGCATTGAAATTACTGGCTCTTATGGTAACTCCATCTTTAATTTCCGGGGAACTGCCATACTGTTTTCTGTAGTATCACCAATAGCGCCAACAGTGCCCAATGAGAATTGCAGGTTTACAAGGACCGAAGTCTGGAGTTCGCTTTCTCTGTTCCAGTCCTGGTCCAGCTGCTTACTAGCTCTGTAACTTCGAGCACATCCTATCACCTGAACTCCCTCATATGCAGAATGTGGATTAAAAGTACCCACTACTGAATTGTTTTGACAGTTAGAGGAACATCTGGCCTGTAGTAAAAGTTCAATTAGTAGTCATTTTTATTCTCCTTAAGTTAGACAAATAACGTTCCTAGTGGTGGGCCTTTGGAAAGGGAGGTGGGCAAAGGTAATTGTGGTTTTAAGACCTGACCACCCGCTCTGAGATTTTATATTCTGCTGTGGTCCCTAACTCGGCTCACGTGATGATGTCTTAGTTAGTTCAGGCTGCTATATCAAAAATACCATACACTGAGTGGTTTAAATAACAAAGATTTATTTCTCACAGTTAGGAGGCTGGAAGTCCAAGATCAAGGTGCCAATAAATCCATTGGCTGGTGAGGGCCCACTTCCTGACTCCTAGACGACCATCTCACTGTGTCCTATAAGGAGGAGAGGGCTCTAGGTGGTTCATCCCCTTAGGTGGCCACAAATCTCATCATGGGGCCTCCACCCTGTGACCTCATCTAAACCTAATTCCTTCCCAAGGGCCTCACCTCCAAATACCATCACCTTGGGGATTAGGCTTCAACACAGGAATTGAGGGGGGGACTTAAGCATCCAGACAAGAGCAGATGGCTTCCTTGCCCCGTGCTTTGTCTTCCCTTTCGCTGAACCGTCCGCTAAGAACAAGTGCAGACCCTGATCTTGCGTGCAATGAACACATTGGACATTTGAACACATTTTCACTTCACCCATTAGGCAGAAGCTCTCATACAGGATAGTTGTTAGTCAGCTGCAAGATGGAGAGATTAGGTTGCAGCCGCAGAGGCTGTGATAAGAGCAGAATCCCCCTCACTCAGGTGGCCAGAAGCACTTAGAAAAAGAGAAAAATCAGAATTGTGTTAACCTGTGTGCTCTGAGTGATTATCGTGTGAAACACTTGCAGGGTGCGTAGTGGAATGAGTGTTGCAGGTACTGTCAAATTCCCCAGGAAGAGAGAGGGGTAAAATCTTTCTAGCACAGAGATTCTCATTTATTTCCATGTAACGGGAGATAATATAGGTTCACTTTGTGGGTTTTTTTTTTCCTGACCTCATATAGGGCAGTGCTCAGAATACAAATCAGGAAATCTGAACAATTCCTATTCTTTATGTAATTCCACGGGAAGATATTACGGTGATCTGCCATAAATGCTCTGAAAATTGAGTGATGAACTACAAAGATGTTATAAGCATGGTCCCCCTTTGGATGTCCAATGGGTTCTGAGAGGCTTAGCTTTTGAAATTGGCACAATAAGTCTGTGAGACGGCTCCCTATAGTGTTCTCGGACAATAACACTTATTATAATACTAACTCACCCCAGGAATTAAGATTTTCTTTTAGTTTTAGTGATGAATAGAAGGTCATGTTGTGGTCTCTAGTAGGCTTTCCATCTATTTCTGTGTAATAGAAATCCCTTTGATTCCTGCAGTAACCGGAGGGATTTCAATCTTCCCAAGTTTATTTGGGCTTTGGAGTCAGGCAAACTGGGTTCATATCTTGGCTCCATAGCTTATTGGCCGATGTTAACTTTGTCAATAAATTTATATGAGCCCCAGTTTTCCTACCTATAAAATGTGATAATATCTATCTCATGAAGATTATATAGGTTAATGTAAATTGGTTGGTACAGTACATGGCACATGGTGCACACTCAATAAATACTAGCTATTATTAATTTGACTCTGATGATGCTGGGCTCTTTAAAAAGGGAAATAGACATATATGGTGGATGTAGTCATTAAAGAAGATGCAGTCAAAGAAGGATGTAGTGGCACCTACCTTCCCTCCTCACACTGGTGTTCACCCTTGGTCCTGGGTCAGGGTACTACAATAGTCTAAGTATTTCTCCTTGAGATGGATGAGGACTGTATCAGATCATGGCTTTGACTATTATAAGGCGTACATCTTTGAGTGACTTCCCAGATGGGAGAACCAAAGTGTCAAGAACCAACTTGAATCTCATTGGACTGTCTGAACAAGTAATAGAGGAGCACCCCTGTGGGCCCATCCAGGACCTTGGCTTAATAAAAAACATTCCTCCCAGGCAACTCCCATCAGAATCCATTCTTCTCACCTGCCTATGTCCCCCAAGGTCATTATTGAAGAACTGGGGCTTAATCACTCTTAAGACCACTCACTATAGGCTCAATGTCTAATTTTTTGTTGGCTCAGTGGTTTTTTCTTGTTTAGGGACAAAGCTCTTTAGCACCTGAAACTCAAGCTGGATTGGCAGTGGCCAAGGTGGCATCGCTACTTTTCCTTTACCTTTATTGACATAGGGCTTGTAATTAATAATAAAACTTGACTTTTCCTCTTCTATCTCCATCTTCCTTGGTATGATACTTAGAAACAGAACTTGAAGAAATTGCTTCTTTGGGAGATGTTCACACAAAGCTAAAGGACTGTTCTGGAGACACTTGGCTTGTCCTTTTAAGGGTTCCTCCCCTTTCCTTCCAGCTATAATGGCCGAATTGGGAGGCTGGGGTATAGGAGGCAGAGTTTGAAAATGAGGAAGAATAAAGCTGCAATTGTTACTTTTAAATTGGACTTTAACTCTTTATTAAACTGTCATGACATACCTATATAAATCACATTTGAAATCATGAAAATCAAGCCAGCAAATATTTATTGAGAACTACCATGTCTAAGGCTCAGTGGAAGACATGATTAAGGATAGAAGGATGAGTGAGAAAAGGTCCCTGACCTCAAGGATATTAAAGTGTCTTGGGAAGAGAGATGTGGTTAAGAAAGAGGCCCAAGATTGGAGTGTTGTGTCATGAAATCCCAAGTACAGTTGGGCACTTTTTGACTCTGATATGTAGGGGAATTCCAAGAAAGCCTGTCAGCTTGCTCATTGTTCTAATTGGAGGTATGTTTGCTTTTGTATCGAGCAACAGACTTTCTACCCAGCACGTTATCAAGGTAAGATTTACACAAAATAAAAAGCACGAATCTTAAATGTGTAACTTGATTAATTTTTACCTATGTGTATACTTGTCCCAAGTACCATATAGATATAATCTCTATTTCAGATCAAGATACAATGTACTTCCCTGGCTCCAGAAAGTTCCTTTGTGCCCCTTCCTTGCCAGTTCCCCTCTCCAGAGGTAACTAGTATTCTGACTTCACCACCAGAGATTAATTTACACTATTCTTGAACATTATATGAAGAGAATGCAACAATACCTGCTCGTTTGCATAAGGCTTTTTTTTTTTTCCTCAGCATAATGGTTGTGAAATCTATCCATTTTGTTATCTGTGTCTTTAGCTGATTCCTTTTTGTTACTGAGTAGTATTTCTTTTGTTTATTCATTTACCTTTTGGGGGACATTTAAATTGTTTATAGTTTTTGTCTCTTATGAATTAAGTAGCTACAAACTTTTGCGTGCAAGTGTTCGTGCGGACACATGCATTCATTTCCCTTGAATGTGTCTTGAACTGCTGGGTCATAGGGTATGGGTATGTGTGGCTTTGACAAATAGGCAAACTCTTTTCCAGAGTGATGGTTCTGTTTTATACCACCAACAACGGTGGACGAGAGTCTCCGCTGCTCTTCCTTAGACTTTCCAGGGTTCTCTGAAGCCAGAGAGACCCTGGTTTAGATTCAAAGTCTGCAACTCAGTAGCGTCGTGATCCTGAGACCGTTACTTATTTCTATCTATAAAATGGGGATAATAACCATCTTTTGCATTGTTTGTTAAAATTGTAGTATTTGTGAAGATTGGAAACGATGTATATTAAACTGCTATAGTGAATACTCCAATATATGGTAGCTTTTTTTATTTATTATTATTATTATTATTATTATTAACATATTCTCGTCTTGTCTAGTTGCTTTAAAGCAATGTTTCCCAAGATGTGATATATGCTGGCACTCGACATTTATTTTAAGTTTTACATAGACACAGCATTATATAATACTGGATCACATAGTGAAAATTTATTTCTATTCCAATTTTCTTCAATCCTAATTAAATCAAATGAAGAGTCGCAGTTTGGTGTTAGTCTGATTTAACACCTCTCTGCCACTTGCTAATCTTCCTTTTTAATAAAGGCAGAACAGGACACGGGCTCTTAGTCTTTAGCAGGCAACAGTATGTAGAAAGAATTCCATGTTGTTTTATCTTCCTTCTTTTTAAAATTTTTAGTGTTTGTAGAATTGTTGGCAAGTGATACCAGTAGTATTTTTGGTACTGAGTTAATATTTTAATAAATCATTGAAATCTGAAAAGTGAATTGTCTGAAAGAAAGTAATGTTAAGAAGATACTTTTACAGTAGGAACCCAGCTAAGGCAAAAATCATGTAGGTAGTTTTTATGTGACTGAAATTTGGAAAACCGCTTCATAGGAGAGATCTGGCAGATATTTGAAACCCTACTTTGCAAATGACAGAATGAAGACATTTGTAGCGTATTAATCGAATGCTTATGTATTGAGATCTGATACTGACATCCAAGTTAATGAAGCAAATCATAAGCTTAATTTTGTGATAGGATCAGTACTGGTCCTCCGCCTCCTGACCCATTCTTTTCAAGATATAATCCTGAAGATAATGGAATGTCCTTGTCCCCACTAATTATACAGCTAATTCATGCTTATTGGTGAAAGAAAGTGTGCAGTAAACACAAAGAGAGAAGAGTTCACCCCAAATCCCACGGCCCTTGCTTACATTTTGCCATTGTTATCCAACCGTCTATCCATCCATCCATCCATCCATTCATCCCTCTATCCATCCATCCACCCATCCGTGCAACCAATCATTAATTTAGTATTCACTAAGAAATAATCCCTTTACTTGATAACATTGACTAGCCATCTAATACATACTGGGCACTGTTTTAGGTGCTGAGGTGTGCAACGCAGAAAAAGCATCCTTGCCCTTGAAATACTTTCTATCGCCGCCTTTTTCTATGCATATATGCATGGAAAGGTTGTGTTTTTTTTTAAAATAATACTTCTCTAATACAGTGTCACTGCATTACCTACTTTTTAAATTAGTATATCATAAACATCTTTCTGGGTCAGTATGTGAATGAACATCATCCATATTAATATCTGTAGAGCATTTTACTTAAGTATAATTGTGTAAAAGTAGAATTATTGATGAGTTTGCCACTGTTGGACTTTGGGTGATTTCTGTGCTTTCCAGTGCATTGAAGGATACTGTACATATGCAAAACTTTACCTGCCTGATGGCCCTTCTGCCTGATTCCAGTTCCACCATTGACAACGTGTGTGGCTCTGGTCAGACTGTTTTAACCTGTTTGAGCCTTTGTGCCTTCATCCATTAAATGGGACCATTAAAATAATCTACCTCATACAGTTTCTGCAAGGACCAATTGCTTGGTCTCTCAACAAGAATATGTTAAGCATGAGATAGGTATTATCTGATAATATTAACTATGATGATGATGCCAATAATAATTTCTTCCTTGCATTTTTATTATTTATATCTTAATGGATATATTTAATGGTTTGGGTCCGTTTCATGTTTATGTCACTGCCCCTGACTCTTTCACAGTGCTTTGTGTCAAGTAGTAGCTCAATAAATGTGACAATATGGGATGAATGAATGATTGGATGAAAATGAAGTAACAAGCATCTGATTAGGGACCACGATCGACTGACCTATATTCTGGGGCTCACTTCAGGCTCATGTGGCTACAATTGCTGCTCTGGTCACAGCCCAACAACACAGGTAGGGGGAGCAGATGTTTCTCTGTGCTAATCAGTCCCCTCTTGTGGGTCCCACATTCAACTGTATGCCAACCTTCCAACACACACTGACACAACTGTGTGAGTGTGCAGGGACACACATTCTTATCCTTGGGGCCCAGGTCTCCCTAAGAACACAATGGGTCTGGGTCACTGGAGATGGAGTTTTGTGAACGACATTGGGGCCAGCCAAGTGGGACCAAAGTGGGAACGGCTTCAACCTTTCTGGCAAAGGGGGAAGTGGGTGCTTAAGTAAACATGTTACTACTCATCTCTTTCACTGTGAGATGCTGGACACAGTGCTGATAGGGTTTTAGGATCAAGTAGGGTTGGGTTCAAATTGTGGTTTTGCAAATTATTAGCTGTGTGACATTGGGAAAATAACCTCTCATGGTTTTAGTTTTCTTACTTATAAAATAGGGATTCCGATGCCTTCTTCTTTGAGCTATTAAGGGAAATAAATGAGGTAATGTGTGTGAACAGGTTTAATGAATGATTTCTGTTTTTTCGGTGATCTGGGACAGAAGTTCAAGGTACTATATATGGGGTCTTCATTTATCTTCTCTCTCCTGGGACTCAAGCATCACAAACTTTTCTGAGCTGATTAGATACTTCTTGTAGACCCTATCCTACCAATATTGTCTCCCAGATTTTCCATCAAAACTTGGGGGTGTTGTGTCCCATCCCCTTGGCCTCTGCTGTCCTACTAGAGAGAGTTATGAATTAACCCTTGTGAACAGAATAGCATGTCTGAGTCCAGAATCTGATCTAGATATTTCTGCCTGAGCTCTCCTAGGTACTTTGTACCTTACATCTATCACAGTTCCTATCGCGTCGCGCATGGAAGTCAGCCAAACTAGATGGTACGCTTCTCAAAGATAGGGACCATGACTTGCCGAGCTCTGAATCTGGGGCACCCAGCACAATGTAGGTGCTCCATAAACACTAGTGGAATGAGCCCTGTGGTTTCACTTATTTTCTTAGTAGAATGTAAGGTCCTTGAAAGCAGGACCTCATCTGTTTGTTCAGTGTGGAATCTCTAGGGCTTGGTAGGCTCTCAGTAGCTCCTGGTTGAACAAAAAAATAAGGCAAGGAGGAAGGGATGGTTTCAGGGTTTGAGAATAGGGCATGAGCCACTATACCCAGACCCACACAGAGAAGGCTCTAGTCACCATTCAGATCTGTTAGCAGCTTGTGCGCTCTGCCCCCTTGGTCGGCAGACACTCTGCAACAGGTCCCGCTCGAGTGCCCCTGCCTTGATTGATCATCTTCCTTGTGATAAGCCGGAAGGAAAATCATTATGGCACAAGCGCCTTGTCATCCCACGTGCTCTGCCTGTGATGGCTGTTCTCCACGTATGAAGTCGTTGGTGGAAACCCAGAGGACATGACTGCTCTCCAGACCTAACCTGGCGCCAGTTCATCGTCAGACAGCTTGCCTAATTTCCACTGCTCAGCGGACATCTTTTTCTCTCAGGGCTGAGGAAGAACGGGGTTTTGACTTAAAGACAGAGAAAGCTGCCACCAAATGGCTCTTTTTCTCATCTGTACATCGTTGAGAAGACACACACTACAGGGATCACCATCAAAAGAACAGGCAATAGGAGGTTCAGGAACTTTTAAAAATGCTTTTGGAGCATTTGGCATGATTCAGCAAAGTTGGTAATATGCATGTTCAAAACCCCCAGCAATTGGAATCCTCAGTATGTACCCTGGAGAGCTGAGTGCATTTGTGCATAGGGATACATGTATAGGACCTGCTGTGTTGAGAAAAGACGACTGGGGGGCAGGGGAGAAACAGACCAGTTAGGAAGGTGCTACAACCAATTCCATTGGGGAAATGATGGTGGCCTGGCCCAGTATAGGAACAGTGGGAGGTGACTCAGGACGGCTGTGTACAGTTGAGCAAGTTGGGCACGGTGCATCTAGGAGACTCTTTCCCATAGCTGTGGTGGGAATGGTGCTCTTTAGGGTTCTGCAGTACCTAGCTGTATGCAGCAGTCCCATAAGGAGGTGGATTGGATTCCACAATGGTAGGGATTTACTTTGCTCCCTGCTCCATCCCTAGGCCTTAGACAGTGTCTGGCACAGAGTAGGTGCTCGATAAAAATGTATTTGCATGAATGATACGTTTGCTTCCACCTCCCGCGTTCTTGGAAACAGTGGCTGCAGGTGAAGCGGGGCCGGTTGACGGTGTGTTTTGGCAGATCTTGTAAACGTCTCCATTTTACTTTGATGGCCACTTGGAGTGCCCTGGTATGCAAGGCCCTTTGTGTTTCAAAACCCCATCATTTTATGTCATCGGGTACAAACTGACTTTTCATGGCATTATTTGAAGAAGGAAAAACATAAACTTTATTTTACTTTGTCATCACCCTGCTCCTGAAGGATCACGTCTGAGTCACCTCTCGCTCGCTGATCTGTTCTGGATGCAATTAAAGTTAAATCACCTTTGGGACCAGAGCGGCATCATCTGTATGTACCGCACCTGCACATGAAGCCGCTCCCTTCTAATTTTAACAGCTCCTCCAGTGGCAAAAATCTCTTTTCCAAAGGAGCAGGTGGAGAAGCGATAAAGAATGGTTACTGAGTATTTTCCTCTGGGGACAGGACGGAGACCTGGCCAGGCGATGGAGCAAATCTGTGCTGTGGCAGTGGATGTCCCGCACGCCTTAGGCTCGAGTGCGAGCACTGCCTTTTCTCAGCCGAATGACCTTGAACGGGTCAGGGAAACTGGCTGAACCTGTCACCTTCTCAATCAATAAGGTGAGCGGGGAGAACGATGCCTGGCGGGCCAATCCAAAAGACTGTAAGATCCCAAGGAGGTCATGCAGAAGAAAAGCCTTGTATTTTTAGCAGCAGTGAGAGGGAGTGAAGGTTGGGAAGCTATTCTTTTAATTATCAGGTGCCCGGTGTTTTGAGACCCTTCTTGTTAATATATCATTGTGCTAAAATGCCTTACTTCCCCATCTGTCTCTGTATGCCTTCTTCCCCTGCCTCTTTGCCGTCAAATTCACCCAGCAAGTTGTTGTTAAACGTCTACCATGTGCCAGGCACGGAGTTTCTAGCAGAAACACGACAGATGTGGTTTCTGCCTGTAAGCAGCTTACAAGTGAACGGAAGAGAGGCCTGGAAAAAGGAGGATAACCTGCGTGGTTATGTGATTAGCCTTGAGCTGCATCCCCAGAAGGGAAAGCATGGGGCGTGTGAGAACATATCAAAGAGGCTAAATTACATTGAAGAGTCGGGGAAGCCTCCCTGCAGAAGTAGTTCTTCTGTGGAGACACGAAGGGTGGCTGGGAGTTAGCCAGATGGAAGGAGGGAATAGTCTTCCAGGTGGGTGGAACAGCATTGCAAAGATCTGGAGGCTGGTGGGCCAGAATAAAGCAAGTGAAGGGAAAGGTGAGTCAGGAGGGTAGAAGAATACACAGAGGCAAGAGCAGGTCGGCAAATTAATGGGTGAGAGTGGCAGCATATTGACGAAGCTCTTCCAAAGGGAGGCTCATGTAGTGTAGACAGAGACCCAAACCCAACCCCAAGAAAACAAGCGAGCAGACCACACAACGTTAAACAATTCTGATTCTGCTTCACCTGGAGCATTTGCCACGTTTTCCCTAAAAGGTGCGGGCTTGGTGTGTGTCTCCAGTCAAATCACCAATCTAGAACTTGATGTATGTCCCAGCAGCTCCTTTCGGGAGGTTAGAGAATAAAGTTATCCCTTGCCCTTCTGGCCCCAGAAGGAAGGTCAGGGGAAGAGGGGAAGGCCAAGACAATTTCCAGTTCGGTGCTGTGTTAAGCTCTTCGTGTGGGGAAACAGAACTCCAAGACACAGAAACCTGGTACTATGGCTTACCCATTTAATGAGAATCTTTGGATGACAGTCCTTTGGAAGTTCCTATCAATCAACCTATGACAGTGTTCTAATAAACACCCTCCCGTCCCCAGCTGGACTCCAGAAGATAGACAGCTTTGCCCCCAGGGGACGGGTGGCCTCCCCCCGTTGCCTCTTAACAGTTCATTACGGAGCCCAGGCAATCAGAGTTACATTGCTAATTGAAGAAGAAAGCTACAGTCAGCACAGAGTGAGAATTATTGGACAATATCAAGGAAAAACTTCCTGAGTGCCTCCTGGGGGTGTCCGTGTCAGCAGCCACCGCAGGCCCCTGTGCCAGATGCTAATAAAAGAGGGGCTTAAAATGGGCACTGAGGAAAATTGGCAGTCTCCAGAGATTCTCAGTGATGGCCTGGGATGTGGAATTTTGAAATATTTCAATGCAGTGGGACTTAATTGAAGTGGAGCGGGCTGGCAAATGGGACTCATTTCTTGGGAGGGCTTTCATAGGACCAACAGGGATATCTGGCCTGGACTTTTTCTGCCGTTATTCAAACAGTGGGTCCGGCTCGGGAAAATACCTCTTTTCCCCCTTAGCAGGTTCTGCACCTTCAATGTGACCATCCCTTGACTGGGGACCTTAGGGGAGGGTTGAATTGCTCACTTATGTGTCGTGAAAGAGAGCAAGGGAATAACAGATCCTCCCCTCCTTGTGAAAGAAACACTAAAAGGGAAAACCACCTCTCTCTCCCAAAACAACAAACTCTGACTCTCATATTGGATGTAGGGGATGCAGGTGTTTTTTTTTTTTTTTTTATGAATTCTTACATTCAGTGAACAGCTTGGTGCAAAGGCTCCAGTGTGGGAGTGTTTGAAAAATATTAGTTGATTGCATCGAAAGAGTATGGCCAAACAGGATGAATCCTGCTCTTGAACTTCAGGGGGGAGGATGGAGTTAGCTCAGATGACTGCCAGAGAAAGAACTCGTGAGTATGCCTGTGGTCTTCCAGCTCTATTTTAACTCGAGCAATCCCATTTCGCTCTTTTTAAAAAGCTTTTAGTTATGGAAAATTTCAAACAGAAGCAAAAATATCAAGAAAGTATAATGCAAGCAAGTGATGTCCGCAAGATGGAGGAATAGGAGCTTTCTACAGGAGCCCCGTCCACAGAACACTGACTTTGACAATCACCCCCTGCAGAGGGTAGCTTTGTGAGAATCTGGGAGTCCAGGGGAGAAGTCCCAGCATATGGCTGGTGCAAAAAACCCAAGAACAGACCCAATGAAGAAGACAAGAACAGTTTCACCATAGCCTCTGCTCCATGGCGTACAGCTCAGTGCCAAGGAAGACCCCTTCGGTACATGAGTTCTCCAGTGGGGGAAAGTGAGAGCCAGTGAGTGTGAACCTGGTTTCCCAGCCATGTAGGACATTGCCCAAGAGGACTTCTGTCTCTTCCAACCAGAATACTGAGATGAGCTGTGTAACCAAGGGCCAGGGAGAGGCTGGGAGCACAACAAGCAGGACTTAGAACTCACCGAAGGTGTGCAGATCCTACTAGCTTCTTTGTGGGCTCCATCAGGAAGCCCTTCCATGAGCTACTGGGGATGCCTTGTCTGTGGATCCCCTACACTGGCCCATGGGCACCCCCGGTGCTTTCCCAAACCCATCTTCCTTCTCTTGTGTCTGGGTCCCTACCAGTGTTCCCATGGATGGAGAGTGTGAGCCTTTGCAGACAGCTAGCAAACAGGTGCAGAAAGCCTGCCCAGCTCTGCAGGATGGGAAAAAAGCACACAAACCTGAGCATTTCAGGGCACCCCACCCCCTTAGGGAAAACAGACGGGACAGTCTCAGCACTTGACTGGGGCTCAAGAGATGCATAAGGTCTTTAGAATTCTCTCTGCAATTTCCCTAATGCTTTCTGGCTCCCACAGCCCCTTCTTCCCTTCCTGCTCTTCCGATTAGAAATCCAGAGCTTTATTTTCCCTTCTGCCATGCATTTCCCGTGACTGCACCTTACTCTAAGGCCAAGAGGTGGGTGGAAAGAGATAGTAAAAAAAACCAGTAGAGATGGAGATGTTTTAGGTACTTGCCTGGCTGCAGCCTCTATCACTGTAGCTACCGCTGTCTCAAGATTTGTGGGGGGCTGGAGTGCTGGAAAATGGAAAAAGCATGAAGTGAGAAATCGCCCCCCTCCCCAGACCTTCAGGGGCGTCCTTCCTCATTGGACTAGAATGAGAGTTCTCTGGGAGTTCCACTGTCTAGTTCTGGGTTTTGGCATACCTTTGGGTCTAGGCTGGGGGTATGAATGGAGGGAAAAAAAAAATCCAAGAAATTCACTGCTGGATTGGTCTTGCTTTGAGTTCTGTATGTCCTTCCCCCCTGCTCTCCCAATCAGCCTGTCACCATATCCTTTTCAGAGTCCTCAGACGCTGTCCCAGGTATTCTTTGCAAGGTTTTTAATTGCATGGGAGAGACAAGGCAGGCTACCCACAACTGGAACCCAAATGATTCCTATTTTAAACATTTTTAAAAATATTGTATTTATTTATTTATTTTAGAGAGAGAGAGAGTGTGAGCAGGGGGAGGGGCATAGGGAGAGGGAGAGAGTCTCAAGCAGAATCCCTGCTGATGATGGAGCCTGATGCGGGGCTTGATCTCCCAACCCTGAAATCATGACCCGAACCAAAACCGAGAGTCAGACACAACTGACGGAGCCACTCCAGTGCCCCCAAATGATTCTTATTTTAAAACCCTATTATATTTATTGGGCTTTAGTTCTGCATCTTAAAAAGTCAGTTTTATTGGTGTATAATTGACATACAACAAAATATACACATATTAAGTATATATTCGATGGATTTTGACAAATCTGTATACCCATAAAAACACCACCCCGGTGGAGGTGTAGAAGATTCCCATCACCTTAGAAAATCCCCTTGCATCCCTGATGCTTAAAAAAAGTTTGAGAACTTCTGGAGTTGAAGATACCATTCGCTCTTGAGTTTTGGAGAGTAAAATCTCCCATTTCCCAACTGCTTAACTCCACTTTGAGTGGACTCCCAAATGAGGCAGCACGTCGGGTAGGTGTGCACAGAGGGCAGAGAAGGTGAGAAACCAAAAGAACAGCCCATCGTGGAAGGAAATGTGCTTCTCTTGGCTTGGGCAGGCAGGCCTCCTGCAGAACCCTGCTGGCCAGTCATCCAGACGGCAGCTCCCCAGGAGCCTTGGCATTCTGTGAGCCTGCCAACAAAACAAACACATTCAGAGGCAGCAAGCATATTTCTCAAAAGTCAACTTGATCTACCGCCTGGGGGGGAGGCTGTGCATCCGTGTGCCAGTCACATTAGAGTAATCAATTTCTTGCCAGCAGTCAGGGGAGGATGAAACCCACGTGGTCTGTGGGGGCACCCTACCTGCATGCTACCCTGCCTAAAATGCACGTAGCCCCAGTATTCCTGGAAAACAGCCCCGCTCTTACTTGTGAGGACAGATGTGAATTTAGAAGAACATGGTCTTGGCTTAATTCATTTTTATATGGATGGGGCTTCTCCAGGGGCAATCAGGTTGGGAACACATGTGTGTGGGCTGGCAGATCTTTGAGATGCATAGGTGGTCTCATGTCTCTTGGCTGGTTTACAAGCAAATTGTTGCCCCTGGAAACAGCTATCAGATTGAAAATAGTAAGCTGTGAATATCCTCAGTCCTTCTTCGTGTTTGAGTTCATGGAAACTGTTACTGTTAATATTGGTAGATAATTCGTGGCTGCTCGTACTGAAGGGTGTTAATAAAACCCCATAACTAAACCCTTAAGAGTGGAAGGGAGTCAGGGACAGCCCATTATTAAAGAATCTTAGTATTTACCAGTTATACACATATTATCCAAAAGAAGGTTAAAAAAATATATACCTTTTTCAGGTCCAGTCCTATATCAAACCATACAGAGGCCACTATCAACTGGTGTGCGTGGGAAGTGGCTCATCCTTTCTACTCAGTTTTGTCACCAACATCTCAACATATGGGCAAATCTGTATGTTTTGGTCGAAGTGCTTTCCCTTCATGGTTACTGTAGACCTTAACTCCATTCTGCTCCTCTCATGATATCCTGCCTCTTCTACTCAATATCTAAAAATAGGATGTCACTCGCTCAGCTACATCTGGCTCCACTGAGGGTCAGTGCAGAGATGGGGGTCTGGGTTGAAGGTAGATGGTGCCTTTCAACCCTGTGGGTAGAGCATTGACAGTCCTGGACATTAAAACTACCATAATGACCCTCCTCCTGGCTCTGAGTTCTTGGCATTATTATGTTAAAAGAATTTTTATCCCCTTCCCCCCACCTGGAATTAGATTATCAAATGTGACATGCCCCCCATTTGTTAAATTATCTTTGGAATGTCCAGGCCCCAGGAAAGAGGGTAAGGAAAGAAAAACCATACCCATGCAAGCTATATCTTAAAATAGGAAATAGATTTTTTGCTAAGTGTATCCCCTTTAAAATAAGCGTATCCCCTTTAAAATAAAAACACAAGGTTGTTGAAATGCAATGATTTCTTGAACAACTCAGAGTCTTTAAAAAAAAATGGATTTAGGGACTCCTGGCTGGCTCAGTTGGAAGAGCATGTGACTCTTGATCTTGGGGTCCTGAGTTCAAGCCCCTCGTTGGGTGTAGAGATTACTTAGATAAATAAGCCAAATGATTCCTAAAGGATTCAGGAACCACGGTTTTAGAGAGCTCATCTTCTTCCCACATGGGAAAGAAGAGAACAAACAGCTCCATCCAAAGAATGGGTGACTAAGAAGGCACGTGCCTCTTGAGGAATGGATGAGAATAATAATGTCCTCCAAAGACTTGGTGGGAAGCAAGAAGCTGATTGCAATGAGTAAAGTGAAGAATGTGCTATTAGTGACAACATCTGGATAATTAATTAGTTATTTAAGAAATCGGATTGTTGAATGTTGGAGTTAGAATTTTTAGAGGAAAAAAAAGTCCTACTGATTTACAAAATGAAAAGCTAGGGAAACAAATTCGGCAGCACTGAACATTCCCCAAGAGGGCAAAAATAACGAGAAAGATCTTCTACCACGCTGAAGCATGACATAATATATGTTGTTTTTAGTACCAGGGATACATTTCTGTTGATTTGGAACCTTAATTTTTTCAAACTTGAGGCTTTGCGCAGACTGAAATCTTGGTCGTTATTGCAAGATAAACAGAGATTTCTGGTAATCTGTGGAACACCAGAGAAGGGAAACCCCTTCCATTGTTCAGTCAATCATCTCTTCCATTGTTCATTGATCATACAATCAATCAATCAATCAATCATGCATTTCTTCCACAAATATTTACTGAATGCTTACCACAGGTTAGGTTGAATGCTATGCCCTAGAGATGGACTGATGGACAATCCTAATTATCTGGTGTCTGTGTTTGAAGACTGGCCTCCTGTATTAGTTATTTGTTTCTACATAACAAATTATCCCCAAACTCAGCTTCAAACACCGAACAGTTATTATCTCACAGTTTCAGTAGATCAGGAATTCAGGAGCATCTTAGTTGGGTGGGTTAAACTCAGGGTCTTACATGAGATGAAAGTCAAGATGCTGGCTGAGGATATGGTCATCTGAAGGTTTGACTGGGGTGGGGACGCACTTCCAAGATGGCTTGCTCAGATGGCTGTTAGCAGGATACCCCAGTTCCTTGCCACATGGGCCACTCCATAGGGTAGCTTGAGTGTCCTTACCACATGGGAGCTGGCTTTCCCAGAGTCAGAGATCCCAAGAGACCGCAAGGAGGAGGTTTGTTTTTTCTGGCTGAATTTTGAAAATTACATCCTATGACTTCTGCCACGTTCTGTTCCTTAGAAATGAGTGGCTAAATGTGCTATACTTCCCTATCCTTTTAATGGAGGAGGATCAAAGAGCTTGTGGACATCTTTATCACACCTCGCTTTATCTAAAGGACTTTGTTACTTGCGTTATGGCTAGGTTCGAATGCATACTTAAAGGTAATGTATAAGCAAGCTGACCTAACCATTACACCACTTTCAGGCACTAACTCGGCAGTGGTTGTTGACCATGGCCATACATTAGAATATTTGGGGAGTTTAGCTTTTCAAAAATACTGATACCTGGATTTCACCTCCAGAAATTCTGATCCAAATGGCCTGAAATGTGGTCAAGTACTGGCAGTTTTTAAAAGCTCCCTAGGTGATAAACCACTGCCCCAATAAGCTGAGAAATTGATTGATAAACCTTTAAGCAACTAGGTGTCGAAAGCCACCTTTGTCTTTATTTAATCGCGTGATTTGATGAGTTTTCTAAGTGTTTTGACATATAACCTTTGTCACCATTTTCTCCTTTCCTATTCGTTTTATACACATTCTCCTTTGGTTTTCTTATTTATATTGGATTCATTTTCTCAACTATATTAGAGTTTGACATAATGATATTTTCTTACAACTTCATCATGCATTCACACATCTAAAGGAAAAATCTTAACTCCAGCGAAATTGGCTTGAAGCATGTGTGTGCTATGTAAAAATGTCAGGAATGCTATAATTATATTTTATCAGGTGAAGCTTAACATTTTAATAGGCTGTGCCTAAGTCTGATTTGACAGGGTGTTTTTGGATGGTGAAATGGATGCTCAAAATAAGAAAACACCACTCAGGAACTAAATGAATCACTTCTGCCAGACAAGTAGATCGGAGTTTATTCTGAAGGGTCTGGATAATTTGTCTGAAGTGCTGTCCTCTTTTAATGTATGTTTATTGCATCTGATTCGGAAGGGTGGGAAAATAACCCTTCTGTGACTTGTTAATCATTAAAGAAGAGGGAACATTGGCGACGTTCCAAGAGAAGCCCTTAGCTGGATATTTATTTCATCTCACCATGGGTATAATTCACCAAAATAACCAAGAGTTTAAGCAACTTCATTAGCTGCATGGTTCCATCCATTCCTTTGTGTGTCAAGACATAATATCATCAGATTGGAAGAATTGGCCTATTATGGCCACGCTACGATTATCATTCTCACATGGGAGCGAATTTAATGCACTGGGGTTATTCAGCTGATGAGTGTGTTGCCTTGGTTTTGTTTATAAATAAGACAGTCACGAGTCCCTTGCATTGAGTTAGGTCCTTTATTGGGAGTATCATTTTGCACATTAGCTGGAAAATAGATAAGCGACATATTTTACATAGGAGTGAGGCACTGCAAGCTCTTCTGTGAAATGTTGATTTTTATCTCTAAGAAAGATTGCTTTTTTCCCTGGAGTCTAAAAAGATCCCCCTTTGGATAGGTGGGTGATTAGGCTGCAACATCTGCCATCCCAGGACTGCCAGGTTTGACTCAGACAATCTGACTGCCAGCTTCCTTCCTTCTTTAGAAAGCGTTCTGTGGGGAATATAGGGGAAGGGTATGGGATCGGAAGTTAGACCTGGCTTTGAGTCACATCTTGACAGCTCACTGTATGACCTTGGGCGCACTATTTCTCTACCTTTCACAGGAACATGTCATGAGGATTAAATCAGTACATAGATTATTCTTATTTTTGTTTGCCTTGCATGTTTCTTCTCTCTCTCTTCTACTGGCTATAGTTCTTGTTTCCTTTGGTAAACTTATTCCATAGTGCCCAACCTTATGCATTTGGTCAAAGAAAGCCCAAGCAGAATTTTACCTGTAGAAATTTTTTAGGACTTTAAAGTTATCATTCCATTGTCTTCTGGCTTCCATTGTTATTACTGAGAAGTCATCTATAATTCTTTGAAGGTAATGCTGCTTTTTCCTCTGGCTGCTTTTAAAATTTTCTGATCGCCATTGGATTCTGGAAGTTTTACTATGATGTATCTAGGTTTCAATTATTATGCCTACTTGGGATTGATAGAGTGTCTTGAAATTGTGGTTTGATGTCTTAAGTCATTTTTGGAAAATTCTTATTCAAACTTGCTTCTCCTGCCTTCCACCAGTCTTTCTCTCCTCTCTTACTGAGCATCCAATTACATGAGCTTTTCCAGAAGTCTCATATTCCTCTGATGCTCTGTGTTCCATACTTGATCTGTTCTATTGATATATCTTCAGGTAGACTAATTCTCTGTTATTTTGTATTTAAATTGATGTTAAATTATCTACTGAATTCTTAATTTTTATTATTGTATTTTTATTTATGCATTTATTTTTATTATGTTCAGTTAGCCAGCCTATAGTACGTCGTAAGTTTTTGTTATAGTATTCAACAATCCATTAGTTGACTATAACACCCAGTGCTCATCCCAATACATGCCCTCCTTAATACCTATTACCTGGTCTAGAACCTCTCTTTGATTCTTTGATGTAGATTGTAATTCTTTGGTAATTTTCTCCATCTTGCCATTTATTTTTCTTGAATTTATTTTAATTTCTCTATTTGATAATCTAATATCCCATTTTTCCTACTCTTTATATTACTAGTATCGTTTTGTTAAATGCCAGATAAGCTTATGAAACACTGTAGAAACTCTGGATGATGTTATCAGCCTCTAGAAAGGGCACAGTTCTGATTTTGGAACGCAGCTAAAGTAGAGGCAGATGACCTTTATCTGGGATAAGATTCATCTGACAGGAAGCTGGGTTTGCCTTTGTATGGGGTGATTTATATTCAGTTCGCCCTTAATTTGAGGGTGGAGTGCTTCAGGGCTCCCAATGAAAAGCCTCAGAGTGTTTACCGAAATTTCTTGTTTTTGGCTAATCCTGAACTCCTGTTTTTGTCTCACCACCATTGTGAGACCACTATAAACTCTGCTTAGCCTCCCGGGATTTTAGTTTGAGATTTCTCTGTGGCTTCTCAGCCCCTCAGCCAGTGGTTACAGATTTGTAAAGGCCTCAACAGGAAATGCAAGAGCCAAATGTCAAGCTTACTTTTATCCTCTCCATGACCTTGGCCCCTCAAGTTATGGCTACTTCAGTCACCGTGAATTTTACTTTTCCTCAGCCCCCTAAGACTTCCGAAAGAGTTGTTCTTCTTTTTAACCCTCTAGTTATTACTTTCTAACTCGTTTCTCACCTTTAAGCTGCTTCCAAATTGGCAGACTTGTTCAGTGGGAAACGTGGTACAGAATATTGAGTTTCCCTTACATCCTGGCCACCTTGGAGCTTTCCAACGACTTCAAACATATTTCTAAAAATTTCTAGCTTTTCTAGTCATTCTTGTTGTAACTATTGGTCTGATACAAATGAGACCATTATAGCTGTAAGCAACACTCTCTCCCGGAAATTTCGGTTTTGGTCTGAGTCAGAAGTGGAAAGGCCAGTGGTAATTTCTAGGGAATCAATTCTCGGACTTCGACTGATATGGTCTCTTGTGATTACCTAGCTATGCCATCTCCCTGAGACTGATTGTTCATTCCTCCCCTAGAATATATTACCCATCTACTCTATTTCCAGTAAAAACCCTCTTTTTCTTAACCTGGTGTGAGTTTCTGTATATTCAAATAAACCATAAATGTAAAACACATCTGTCAGTTGGCTACTTAGAACCAGAAGACTCATTTGTATTCATGCAAGAGCATAGTTGTGTAATGTTTTTTTTGGAGGGGTAGCAAGCGGCCTCGTTTTATTAGGTTTTAAAAACAACTCTGTGGGGTGCCTGGGTGGCTCAGTTAAGCGTCTGCTTTTGGCTCAGGTCATGATCCCAGGCCCTGGGATCTAGCCCTGTGTCAGGCTCCCTGCCTCCCTGCTCAGTGGGGAATCTGCTTCTCCCTTTCTCTCTGCCCCCCACCCCCACTCGTGCTCGCTCGCTCTCTCTCTCTCTCTCTCTCTCTCGCAAATAAAAAAAAATCTTTGAAAAAAAAAAAACCCAACTCTGTCACTAGACTGCTTGGTGATCTTGGAGAATTCATCCCCTTGGGTCTCAGTTTTCTTATCTGTAAAATTTTGTTTGGACAAGATTATCTCTGAAATTCCTTCAAGCTGAAAATCCTATCATTATAATATGTAGCTAATTGGCCCATGTAGGAATTGAATCCACAAAGTTGTCCTTTTAAACCCTTGGTCTTACCAGTTGATCAGGCTAATATTCTACATACAAGGTTTCTTGTTTTTTTTTTTTTTTTTTTTTAAAGGCAAAAAAGAAAAAAAAGGCAAAAAAAGCTAGCTATAAAACTTTCTGCCCATGCAAAGTGAGGCACACCTGAACAGGAATAATCTTCGTTTGGATGACATGGTTCAAGGAATAGACTTAGTTGGAAAGGTCACTTTGATAGTGAATGGCAATGATTGGTTCTACCTGACTTTGATGTCACTGTAACCACACCTCAAGCTGTTCTTTTAACCCGAGCACTTTACAAAGAAAGGTACTAAAACAATTAATTGGGGAGATCTATCCTCCCATTTTGGAATAGCTTTATATAGTTACTTCTAATTAACTTAAGCATATATACCCATAACTTTATAGTTATATAAATATATGCAACATATACAGCAGAATCTTTGGTTTTTCTAACGGGATGTGAATTATTAACTGTGCTTCCAGCTCAGCGAGAATCTATGCATGTCACTATCAGCTCTGTGGATGTCATCATCTCAGTTCTTGGTAAATAGGTTAAATTTGAATCCTAGGCCTCCTTGGAAGCTTAATTATGAGACACATTTGTGAAGTATTACCAATCTAGTTTACAGGTCCTCGAAAACTTAGATTTTACTGAAATCAATTTATTGAAGAGCTGTGTACCTGGCACACTTTCTTTGCTCTTTGGGGAGAATTGCTTTGGTCCTATGATATCCAACTACATCAGATATGCTCCCTTCCGTCCATACTCCCATCATCACCATAGGCCAAAATGTCATCCTTTATCATCTGGATTATTTCAACACCTAACTTCAACTCCCCACCCATTGGTCTTAACCATATTCTCTGTGGGTCCCCTACCATCTGTTCTCCCTTAGATGCCAAGTGATCTTTTTGAAATAAAAGTCCGATTGTGTCATCCACTTGCTATAAAAACCCTTTGGTAGCTTTCCATTGGTCTCGGGACACATTGCTTCGTTGTCTGACTCTTGTCTACCTGTTCAGCCTCTTATTCTGCCAGACTCCAGGCCCCCATCTCAGCCACAGTGGCTCAAACTTCCCATGACAACTTTCCTCCGTAGGGCAGTTTCATGTGTTATACCTTCTGCTTGGAACAAACACTCTTCTCTCCCCTCTGCATCCAGGAAAAGCCTACCCAGCCTAAGATCTCAAGTCAGTCAACCCTCTGACGGAGACTAAATCATCAGTCATAGTCTTTTATGACCGCATGCATTGCTGCTCCACTGCACTTATACGTATTCCTGTGTTTTGTTGACTTTTGCCTGAATCTCTCTTTAGAAACTAAGTTCCACGAGAACAGGAATTTTATATCTTTTTATTTACCATTTTTTTTTTCACTCCCCAGAGTACAGCAGAGTGCCTGGAATATAGTAGATGCTTAATAAATATGTTCAGAATAAATGAAGGAAACAACTAGCTTACATTCATCATTTCATTTATTGTGAGGTTGGTTTCGAGGGTGTTTCCATTAAAATCTCCTTTCAGTGAGCACATAGTGTTGGACATTTTCACTGGTGTCAACACCAGTGATGAGTTACCTCATAAATAATTGATTATTTTATTTTTTTCTTTTGAAAATTAAGTAACTGGTTGTTTTCCCATTTTGTATGGCCTTTAAGCAGGTCAGAGTGAAATTTAGCATTGACTTTCAGCTGGTTATGTTCATTAACCATGATATATTTACTCAGCAAACCTTTATTGAGCACTTGCAGTGTGGAAAACACTATCTCTGGGGCTAGAGATTATAGGAGTGAGCAAAACCAGTTGAGATCTTCTCCTAAAGGGGCTTGTATTGATTCAGGTAGCTGTTAATCAAGGAATTATACAAATAAGTCTCACAATTGCAATTTTGAGATGTGCTGTAGAAAATAAGCCTATGGGACGATGAGAACTTGACGCAGGAGGTTTTGTTCTGGTTAAAGTAATGTTTGAGGAGATACTGAAAGAATAGATGTTAATCAGGCAAAGAATAGAAGGAAGAACATTCCAGGGAAAAGCATGAGCAAGTGTCCTCCAGCAGAAACAAGCATGGTTAGTGGAAGAGATTGCAATTAGGTCATTGTGGATGGAATGGAAAGAGTAAGGAGGAATGTGTGCAGATGAGGTTGGAGGGATATGCAGAGGCCAGATTGGACAAAGTATCTTGTAAAACTTGTTAAATACATCTGTCTTTATCCGGAGAACAGTGGAAAATTGTGAAAGCTTATTAAGGTTGGGAGCATTTTTACTTTCAAACGAAATAAAATTATTGTTGACTCTAATGTGGAGACAGCGTATACATGATTTTATGGTCTTAATATTTGGTACAACCTAACTTTTTCTTCTATAATACTTTCTTTGGCCAGACTCCCTAGAAATAGAGCCAAATCAGAAATTCTTGTGCAAGTGGCTTATTGGAAGAGTGTTCTCTGGAGGAGAGTCAAGGGTAGGGCAAAGAGCTCATCAAGAATGAGTTCCTGGTGGAGGCAAGCCGGATCCCAAGGGGTGCTCTTGGAGCATGCATGGCATCTCAGAGTTGATCCTACCAAAGGAACCAGCAGGGGTCAACTGTGAATCCAGTACTTCTAGCAGCTGAAAGGAGATCTGAGTAGAGCCCCAAAAGTATCTACCAAAGTTTACTTTTTCTTGGTTTGAAAGAAAATTAATTCTTAAATATGTCATTTCATTAGTAATAAATACATAGGATTTTTTAAAAAGCTAAAAAGATGTATAAAGTGTCTCTAGTTTTCTGCCCCAGAGGCAACCACCGTTAAGAATTTCTTATATATCCTTTTAAAAGTCGTTTCTATGTATTTATCTCTCCTTTCTGTAAACGAAGTTATAGCATAGTACGCCTGTTTTGCACATTGTTCTCTTCACTTAATGATGAAACTTACAGAGCATTCTGTATCAAAACAGAGAAGGTTGCATCATCATTTTTTTTTAAAGATTTTATTTATTTATTCGACAGAGATAGAGACAGCCAGCGAGAGAGGGAACACAAGCAGGGGGAGTGGGAGAGGAAGAAGCAGGCTCATAGCGGAGGAGCCTGATGTGGGGCTCGATCCCAAAACGCCGGGATCATGCCCTGAGCCGAAGGCAGATGCTTAACCGCTGTGCCACCCAGGCGCCCCTGCATCATCATTTTTAATGGCTGTAGAGCACTGTATTGTATGTGTGTACCATAATATATTCACCTTGATTTTTTCACTTAATATTCCTTGTATGGATGTACTATGAATATGTCTATAACCCACCTCAAATATTTGGAATAGATTAGAAGGTAAATAACTAAAAATAACATATGGGAATCTCATATCCTGTGAGAGTTCACTTGGAAGACCAATTGTAGGACCTGGAAATACTACATTCAGAGAAGGAAACATATTTTTTCTTATATGACCCTGTGGAGTCCAATCAGTGATGGATAGTAAGTGTATTATGGCTGGAGGACCATGGCTGAAACTCTTGTCATTTCATCTAAACAAGGCAGAAGTCCCAAGCAATTTCAGAGCCTATTTAATAGGATTTCAAGGGATCCATTATGACTACATCCAAAGCTCTCCAAACTTTTTCCAGACTTTCTTTATTGATTTAATGTGAAGCCTAATAAAATTCTATGGCTTAAAAATAAAGCAGCATGAACTTGATTCAGGCTCAAAGGCAACAGTGATGGTACCTTTTTCTATATCTTTATCTTTGGGAATTTAATTGTTGTATTAAGTCATAGTTTAATGGAGCCCAAGGACTGAAACTGTTCTTGCCTGGTTGTGTTACAAAGTGAACAGCTGATATTCTTGCAAGATGAAGAGCTGCTTTGAAAGCTAAAGACAGAATCTTGGCTTCTCCCCTGAGACAGCCTGAGTAGCCATGATTCACACACTGCAGGTGCAAACATGGAGCTGGGCAGGGGTAGAGATGCTGGGGTTTCCTCAAGCAGAGCTTCCCTGGGTTCCTTCTTCCATCCTTTCCTAGGGACAGATGCTCCATGGCCAGATGCCATGAGTAAAACGCTTGGCCCCAAATGTAATGCAGCTCTGTGATTCCTGTTTGATTCTGTATGAAGCCATGTGGATAGAGCTTAGATGTGGATTTTTTTCCCCTCAGGTGAACATATTTTACCAAGACAACTAACACCTAGAATTACATTTAAAGGGTTGCAATCAGACATAGTATTTTATATTGTTTAGTGTCCAGCTTAAAATGAAGGCACTATGTAAGTCTTGGAATAAGCTCTTTGTTGTGTGAGGATCAATGGATTGAGGTCAGGTGATTGGTACCTTGAATGAGATTCACAATGATTTAGGTTTGTTTCCTTTCGCTTTCTCTTTGGAAGAGAGAGAATTGATGAGTGTATGTCAACTACGTTATCCAACACTGCTCAGTGAAGGTGTTGAATAAGATATTCACTATTAGGAAAACTGAATTTTTAAGTTGGTACAGTGTCATATTGATGTATTATATATGGAGACAGTCATTTCTCCTTTGGAGTTTATATTATTGATAGCCTACTGGGTCCTGGAATCTATCCAAGACACAGTGCTTCATAATACTCCGCTAAGTCTCAGGTTTCTCGTACATAAAACAGTCATGAGATTGTTGTAAGGACTCTGTGAGATATTCATGTAAAGCCCTTGGCACAATGCTGATGACAAAGTAATCACTCATCCAGTGTATTTACAATAAACATCTGATGAAAGCCTTGCATGAGTCAGGTGCTGTTCAAGCTACCAGAGACATATATACACACCAGGACTATGATACTTACATTGTAATTTGGTAATATGAATAAGCAAATAATCAAGATATGTCTAGATAGTAATGAGTGCTATGAAGATAGCTAAACAATATAATGTGATCGAAATTGAGCGGTTGAGGAGAGCTGGTAAGATGAAATGGGGTAATGCACTGGTCTTGGGCTGTTTGCTCTCAGATCTATCTTATCCACTTCCCTGTTGTGATCATTATGGTTGGAGGGGGGGCTGTAGCATGTGTTTCCCAAGCTCCTATGTCATCTGGCTTCCAGATGGGTTCAGCCAATGGAAGACACTGGTGGGAAATGAGAGGGGCAGGGACAAAAGAAGCCAGGGTATTTTTCCCCCCTCTCTCTGTGCTGACTGGGTCCCTATTAGTGGTTGTGTTTCTTCTGTGGCTCTAACTTCAGCTGGGCTGCTCTAAAACGTCTTCCAGCTTCCACGCTTATCCATCATATGTATAACTAATTGCCTGTGTTAAATTCCCTCTGTTTAATATATGTAGAAAGGTTTCTACCTGGTTGGATCCTGACTCACACAAAGAGTTAGAGAAAGTCTTTCTGTTATGCCATTTGAGGTAAAACCTAAAAGAGAGGGAGCTAATCATGTGTTCTTGAGGAAGAATGTTCCAGACAGAGGGAACAGCAAGGACAAAGTCATTGAGATTAGGGTGAACTTAGAGCATTTGAGGAACAAAGAAAAAACAAGCATGATTTCAGCATGGTGAGTGGTATAGAGAAGTATAGAGAAGGAGGTGAGGCTGGTTGATAGAAGATCTTATAGGCCACAGTAAAGATTCTGGATTTTATTCTAAGGGGATTGGAAGCCATTGGAATGTTTTATGGTGAAAGAAGGAGCCCATAAATAATATGATTTTCATTTGAAAAAAATTGCTCTGGCCCCTCTGTAAAGAATATTATAGGTTTATAAGAGTAGGACGAAGATCAGTTAGGTGCTTTTTGCTTATGATCCAAGCAAGAAACGATGTCAGCTTGGGCTAGAATGGAAGGAAATAAAGGGCATGGGAAAATTCCTGATATGTGTGGAGGAACAGCCCACAGAGTTGACTGATGAGAGCAGTGAGGAAAAAAGAGGCATCAAGAGTGACTCCTAGATTTTGACTTGAAGTTTTTGTTGACAATATAATTTATCCAGATGAAGATTAAGGGAGTTGTAGATTTTCAGAGGAAGGAAAATACTTGATTTTGAATATGATAGAGATGCCCGTTTGAAGTCTAGGTAGAATTATCATGGAGGGAGCTGTAGAACATGTCTGGCGCTCAAGGGAGAAGTCATGGTTGGAAGTATAGATATGGAAGTCAACAGCACCCATCCATGGGCATGGATAAATTGCCAAGGAAAAGAATATAGACTTACATCAACCATTATAATTATTGTTTTTATTGTTACTCTTATTATCTTATCACAAGGTTTCATCCTTCCTCAAAGTTAAAACTTTGACCAGAGCTTGAGACATGCTGAGTTGATAGAAGAACATGGTGGAAATGTGTATAGTGAGCAGAGAAATGACCAATTTGCCTAGAGTTTGTTAGAATATTCTTATCCTTTTCTCTGCAGACCAGATGGCTAGCTGGGTAAGTAGTAAGTGTGATGGATGGTCTGGGGCTGTGAGCATTACCTCCATGTGCAAGTTTTCTGGAGGGAGGCCCAGTCTAGTTCATTATAGAGTAGTGAATAAATCTGCTTCATATTCATATTCGGTATGAATAATTGAATCATCCCTACCAAATTCCCTTATATATGAATGTTTCGTCAAGTATAAGACAAATTGTGATGAGTACATTTGGTTGTATAAAGATTTAATTTTTTTTGGTTTTAAAAAAGAAATTCGAAACAGTTTGTGTTTAAGGCCAAACCAGCTCTTTCCAGAAAATTCTCCAGAATAAGACTAAGGAAATACTCATTTACTTCAAAACAAGAGTTGAGCAAGGCACAGTGAGTTCATAATATGACCTTCTTATTCTTAGGTCATTGCTTAGTGAATATCCACGATCCTACCTGACCTGTTACTGTAGTTCTTCAGTGCCTCTTGGGCATATGTGTGGGGAAAACTGGATAAGAGAAAATGTTTGGAATATTCACAGAAGGTGGAATTAGGAGTGACCTTGGTGTTACCATACGGAAGTCAGATATACCCAAGAATAACACCAACAGCAGAGTCTACAAGATGCTGTTTGTTCACTCTTTATCCAAGCCTTATTTTAATGCAACACCAATGCATGGTTAAAAAGCTAACTTTTTTGGTTGTCCATTTCCTAAACTGATAGACCATGGTTCGCTCTGTTAATTATAGGCAGGGACACATAGTGTGGCCTGATAAATAGCAACAAGAAGATGACCCAGGGTGATATTTCATCTTCTCCAGTGCCAAATTAGCTTTGAGGGTGGTTTGGCAATCGCCATAATATTGGTGATAAACTAACTTTCCCACATTCCTAAATTAGGCTAACGAAGCCTATCAGAATTCTGAACATCAAGATGTTAATGCTACCGGGAAGTCCCTCTGGCCTTGAACAGTGTCAGATACAAGACCAAACTGTAACTTAATTCGGTTTTTACCTATGAATCCTATTTATCTATTGCTCTCTCAATTTCTCTCCTATTTTTATCCCAGTGGACCAGTAATACATGATAAATCCATGAATCCATAATAATCGCACGTTCATAAAGCAGGGGTAAAGATGATGGTAAAGACTACGAACCAACAACGTAAAGCAAACTGAACCTAACAATGGGGCCACCAGTTTGTTTGATTTTCTGTTTGTTTGTGTTTTGGATTCTGGAGGTCCTAAAGTGATTTCTCTAGGCAGTTCTCCACGTGGTACTTCTTTTCAGTTTTTAGCGCTGCTCTCATATCTCACAACTCGTTATAGATCTATAGTAATTAACTCAGTGCGGTACTGGTGTAGGTATAGACAAAGAAACCAATGGAACAGAACAGAGAGCCTGTATGATAGAGGTAGTATTACATACAGTGGAAAAGGTAGATGTTAATTAGTGGTGCTGAGATATTTGTTATCCGTATGGAAAAACCATCGAATTGGACCCCTACTTCACACACTATGCACAAAAATGAACTCTGAATTGAACACCTAAATGTATAAAGGGAAACAATAAAGCTTTTCATAAGAAAACAGAGGTGGATGTTTTCATCAACTTCAGATCTGGAAGGATTTCTTGAACAAGACACATGATCCATAAATTTAACTATGTGGAAACTAAGCATATGCATTCATCAAAACGAGTGGAAATTAAGAAGTTGGGGCTGTCTTCCTTCGATTCTTTTTGGGAAAGTTAGTGTATCCAGGCAATCCCAAGCTAATAAGAATGTTGAAAGATGTCAAGGCTACTTACATGTGACAACTTATGCTGACCTCATCTCTTTATCCATGATCCTGTCCCTTCTATCAAAGTAATAGAAAGGATAAATTTAGCATGATTGCTATTTCTTGCTTGTTCTGCAGAGTGTCAAAGTACTTTTGAACTACTTGAGTTAGAAATATGCTCTGTGGCTTCTCTCACTGTTGGTAAAATACACGGTTTCTTCATAGAGCTGGAGTTCACAACTCAAAATCATTTGTGTGAGTGTGTGTCTGTGTGTGTGCATGCATGTGTGTTTGAGAAGCTCAAGGGGCACCAAAATGAGCTTCTCCCCTGGAGTTTAAATGTAGTACGTGCTCACTATAGAAAGAATTTTTAATACAGAACACAAAAGAAAACTTAAGTCACTCAAGTTTCCTGCCATCCAGATTCAAATATTATTAACATTTTGGTGTCTGTTTTGTTCTATGTGTGCCACACTGTAGGCACAGTATTGAATTCTGATCAGTTCACTTAATAACGCAAACTTCCTCTGGGTTGTAACACACTCAGTAGAAACATTATTTTTAATGGGAGCCTATGGAAAGTGGCATACCATAGGCTCCAGGGCCATACTGCCTAGGTATCAATTCTATATTTGCTACTCATTAGCTGTGTGGTCATGGGCAAGGTACTAAGTGCCTCTTGCCTCAGTTTCCCCATCGGTAAAATGGGTTAATGTGTGTGGTCCCGTAGGTCCATTCCCTTTTCCCTTAGTCTTAGGTGGCATCTGTGCACCAAGATCATGCCCTATCTCTCCTCCCAACCAGGAAGAGAATGGGGGGCATGATCACCTGCATTTTCCTTTCCAGCCACTTACTGTTGCATAAACTCCATCAGTCAGCTTTCCCCAAAAGTGATTCCTTGTGATCATCAAGGCTTATTTTGGAAGTTGCAAAGACTGGATACATTTCTTTCTTTCCATTCTTACAATAATAATCCCAATTTCCTTCGAATGCCTCTGATTAACTGGGAGAAGGGTCATGTATAATGGAGTATAGAACAAAAAAAGCACAAAGATTAATATTGTAAGATGTTAGCTCATCATAAATGAATGTATCATAATTTGCTTAGTCACTCTCCTATTGCTGGACATTTAGATTATTCCCAATTTTTAGCTATTAAAACGACACTGTGATTAACATTGCTAAAAACCCTTTCATATTTTGGATGACTTAGGATGAATTACCAGAATTGGTGATTCTGGGTCAAATAATACCCAAACATAATAAATGCTGTAAGAATTTCCTTTCTTGTGTTAGGAGTAGATTACATTGCCTTATCAGGCCATAGAAAATTAAACATAGGAACAGATTTTTTAAAATATTGCCATTTAACTGTCTGGATGCCTGTAATATCCATTGTATTAACTGAAAGAACCCAAAGCAACTTGTTGATGTCTGTGTTTCTTTGGCTAATGGCTTTGTTCTCTCTTTATTAGTAGTCTTGGTAAGAGTAAAAATTTAAAACTTTGCACTAAAAGAAAGACTACACTTTACTGGGTCTTTAACTAAGAATCGATTAGTGGAGGTGGCATGGCCAATGGGACAAGGAGGTAGACAGTGCCGCTGAGTGTCACCTGTAGTATTGGAGTGGGTTCCTGGAGGTACCAATAACCAAATTATAATCTGCTCATCTTTAAAGGGAAATAAGTAGGAGGGTAAACTGCATGGGGCATGAAGATCACTACTGTGTCCCGTTTCCATTGTAATATTTTCAAACAGAGGATAGCAGATCGCCAAACAAACACCAAGAACAAAGATATCCCCTGCTGTTGCATTTCTGGTGTCCAGTCTCACGGACGGACTAAGTTTTGTCCAGTGAAGGATTCTGCTGGGTTGTTATCAACCTGAGCCTACCGTAGATACCAGGATCTTGAATGAGATGAGGTTTTATCTATCTGTAACATGAAACTCCATAAAGCAAAAGAGTATTCATTGAAAATAAACAGTGTTATGGAATATTATAGGCAATGTCATTGTACTTGTGATGCAAGC
Source organism: Ursus americanus (assembly GCF_024610735.1). Classification (NCBI taxonomy): domain Eukaryota; kingdom Metazoa; phylum Chordata; class Mammalia; order Carnivora; family Ursidae; genus Ursus; species Ursus americanus. The sequence continues at coordinate 29,684,729 of NC_142128.1, forward strand.
ACAATTATAGATAACAAACTAAAAATGCTGTCCAGTAGGCTTGTAATTAACATCCCGTTGATGCTCACCAGGAACCGCTGAAAGATTTAGCCAGTGATTTTATTCTCATTTGATTTGGATTTTTCTTTCTTCTGTACAACCTGTAAGATCTGTGAATTATTTTCTGCATATCTCATACTCTTCTTGCCTTATGCGGACCCCTGCTGGAATGCTTGCTCCCCTGAGTTAGAGAACTTATTACCAAAAAGTACAGGGAATCTTCAGTCTCTGAAAGTGTAAAGGCTCAACATTTAGTTTAAATATGGAGCCATCATCAACTGTGTTGCTATGGAGACCCTTCCTCCCATGTGCTCTGAAACATGTCTCCTGCCAATTATCCAGAAATAACTTCCCTATTTCTATGGAATTTTCTGTGTCTTACCTACTGCTGCCTCTGTATTCTGTTTGAGCTTTGGTGGAAGGAGGAGGGCTTTTCATTTCTATTCCTTGCAGGCAGGAAAGTAATTTCCAATGTGTCCAAGCTAAGAAGGATCCCTAACTGTGTCATTTCCTGTGCAACACTATTCAACATCCCGATTAGCTGCAGTGGATGAAGGTTATTTATTTATTTTTATCCATTTCATAGAGTAAAATAGACTACCATCTTGGTAGCCATGGTGGGAAAGGTGATCATGGGTCAATTATACATTATCCGTCACTCTTATGTGATAGACTCTCAGGTCTTTTCGTTCCCCACCCCCAGGAGTTTGATGAGTCATACTATTTTTCCAAATGAGCTGCCACTTAGACACTCCGTTGAGCAGCTGGGAGTTAAGGATGGGATTTGTCTACTTCTCTGTCTTGATTTGGATCATCCGTGCTTGCTTGGGAACTAAAGGGTCTTCAGCGTCACTTGGGTAGATTTGAAAGCACTCAGTCTGTAACCACTCAGCTAGACCCAACTGGGACTTTACACAGCAGCAGGATTTCGCTTGTGCAAATCCCTATCTTGACTCTCTTTGTAGGTCAGGAGCCTCTGCCGCTGCTAAAGGAGGCTCCTTTATCTGCTGCTTCATGCTGAACACTGATGGCATCTTTGTGGTTGGTCATTCCTTTCCATAGGCTTAACCAAGCGGTATTCTAAGAACATCCCAGCTTCACAGAAGACCTCCATTGTATTTTATAGACTCGCTTTCAGAGAGTAATTAAATGAACCAAGATCTGTCCTAAAGTCCTAAGTTTCCTGCATTCATAGCAGGCATGGAGAAACTGGGATAGTTCTTTGAACACTTTGCCAATCGGAGGCCTATATAAAAAAGGAGTTAAAAGGTTTACTTGCCCTCACCCTTTTCCCCTTTTCCCCATTCTTACCACAAGTCTTGGAGAATATTATGGAACAGATTCAAAAGTGTCACTGGCAGGGTCTGAGATAGAGGTGATACATAGCAGGGGAGGGGCAGTGGGAGATTGTCCTGTCTTATAGGTCAATCTACAACTTTCAGGCCAGCAGCTTCCAAATTGCCCACACCACCAACACTTTCCTCCACCAGAATTCCCAGAGAAGCTGCATATAAGGGGCTGAAGATATGATCATTGAGCTCTGGTAGATACAATGACTGCCCACACTCAATGGTGATTTAACATGCTAGAAATCACCATGCCTCTTGATAGCATCACCCAAACAATTTTCTTCTTCCTTTCCAAAAATCTTTACCAAAAGCTCTTACAGAAGAATAGGGGTTGCAGGAAGGGAATACTAGGCAGTGCTGAGGAGATGACAGTCTGCTAAAGAGTTGGCTACAATGCACATATGGGGATAGAAAAACACCCGGACATAGCTACAGGCAGTCAGTTTAGAGGGTGGAGATTTTTACTCTCTACTCTGTATGTTATATAAATGCTTATACTACTTACATAGTATTTTTAAAATGTCATGAAAAATCAACTCTCCATATTTGTTTATTAGTTTGCTTGATTTTACCATCCAAATCATGGGTAAGGGTCATGTCTACAGCACACTCCGATGGATGCCTCGGGTCATGCATAGTTACTAGTTCCCAAGTAAAAGCTCCACTCACCTCCCATTCAAGAGAGCACCCAAAATGACTTGAATCTTGGTAATATGATTATGGGGTAAACTTATATATGCCTTAATTTCCCTTTAAAAGTAAAGGTATCCATAAACTTGATGTATGTATCAAAAACAAATCACATGAGACACAATGTGTTGAAACAACACATCTGAGAACCACTAGTACTGATGGGGAGTCACTGCATTTGGGTGACATGTGCTAAGGTTGTGTGTGACACCAAGAACATACAAGTGCCATCCTTAACCTTAAAGCTGCTTGAAATAGAGAGGGGAGAAGTCTGTATCAAAAGACAGCTCATGATGAGTTCCTGCCTTAATTTGAGTGTCTAGATATTCTGAGGACACCTTTCAGCTGGGAGACTGGGGGATGTCTTCACGAAGGAAGTGTCTCCACAAGGTGTGTGATTAAATGATTTGGAGGTGTCTAGGTGGGCTGAGGTTGAGGAGGGGGTAGTAGGCAAAGATTGTCTTTAGAGGACATTGCGACCCCTATGAAGACAAGGGATTTGTTTCACTTGCCACTCTATAGCTCATGTCTACGGCCAGCCATAGAAAAGTTGCTCGGTACTCTTCGCTGTGTAAATAACAAGTCAAAGTTAGCAGTAGCGGTGTAAATTGAGCGAGTCTGGGAAGTAGCCTATGAATCTCAGTGCCATGCTGGTAAAGCCACAGCCGTTCTACATTTTCCTGACGGGCTGGGTTCCTGGGAGTGCTAAGAGAATAAGTCCTTCAACAACAGCCTTGGAAGATTGATTACTTCTTGGGTCCAGAGCCCCTTACCGATTGCCGAGCAGAAGACAAAGAAAGAAGACAAGATCTCTGCCAGGAAAACAGTTTACTGATTCTTCTGTGCGACCAGCTTTTAATCAGTTTCCCATTTACATAGCTGCAGACAACTATCTCTGTGTTCATGTGAGTGACCCTCACCCTTATTCCTGAGTGATGATGGATAGCTTAAATTATTATTCCCCCTTTACAACTGCTTGGGGATCCTGAAGTGGAAGGACTTGTCACTGGTCTCCCAGCTCAGGACTGCAGAGCCAGAGAGAAAAATCAATGTCTCTCCACCTTGCTGCGGTTCTTTCTACTCGCACAGGCTGGGACCCTATGAGGCCTCTGTGACCTGCGTGGTAAGTCTTAGGAGGCACTGCTTGCTGCTGTAATTAAGGTGTGGATAATAGATTTCTGCTCCTCCAGGAAAGAGGAACAAAACAAAACAAAGCAAACAAACCAACAAAAAACCTTTGCGGTTTTTCCTCTGCTTTGTGCATTGACTTGAAGGTTGCAAGGTGTATTGAGGCTTGCAAGAGTTAAGGTCCGGGCTTTGTTTGAGTTTCTGGCAATCCGGGAAATGAAATTTGCTTTTTTTCCACCCTTGATTGGAATTCTTATCAGATTTCTTCTGCTTAGTTCATCTGCATACAACCCCCTTGAATTTACAGGGAGTAAAATCCATCCTTCCCTGTCTATTTCCCCAATATTTCCTTCTCCAAATGGTCCAAGACCTTTGAGCAAATAAGTCATGGGCTATATATACTGAGCTGTACTGGCAGGGCTCACCCTTGGAATAATCACGAAGCATTTGTCCATATTTGGTTTCTCCCTTTCCTTTTTCGTGTCCCCCTTCATACCCTCATGTTTTCCTTTTTCCCCTCCATATATAAATGTACCCTGTCACTCCAGGAAAACGTTTTAAAACAATTAGATATGCCATTCATCCAACAGTATTGACCACAGGTCTGCTATGTGCCAGGCACCTTGCTATCTGTATCAGCTTTCTACTGTTGCCAAAAAAAAAAAAAAAAAAAAAAAAAAAAAGCCACAAACTTAGTGGCTTAAACAAACACATTTGTTAGCTTGCACTTTCTGGGTTCAGGAACCCAGGCATGGCTTGGCCTTAGATCAGGCTGAAATCTGGGTGTCAGCTGGGGCTGCAGTCTTCAGCGAATGCTTGGTGTGCTCTTCCAAGCTCAGGCTGGTGGTAGAATTCATTTCTTGGTGGTGGTATGTTGGAGGTCCCCTTTGTTTTTTAGCCATTAACTGGGGACCACTCTCAGCTCCCAGAGGCTATCCTCAAGTCCTTGCCATGTGGCCTTGTTTCATAATATGGCAACTGACTTCTCCAAGACACCAGGCAAGCACCTGCTGCTGCTTACCTCTCTGACTTCATTTAAAGACTCACCTGATTAGATCAGCCCGACAGGGAGAATCTCCCTTTTGATTAACTCAAAGCCTATTGATTAGGAACCTTAATTACATCTGGGTAGTATCTTCATCTTTCCTGTATAATGTAACCTTGTCATGGGGTTGATGTCCGACCCTACTCGTGAGTCTGGCCTACACTTGTGGGGAGGGGACTGATTACACAGAGTGCATATCCAGGGGGCAGAAATCTTGGGGGCCGCCTCAGAATTCTGCCTACTTAAAGCCATGCAGGGAAGATAGAGCTGTGAGTAAAACAGGCCTTGGTTAACATTTTGTGGGAGAAACAGCCAATAATAAATAGGTATTTTTAATTTGTGATATGTTCTGTGAAAGAAATAAACAGATTGATATGAAAAATATTATGCATAGGTAGCATTTAGATGGGATAACATTTATACAGAGCAATATGAAACGAAAAGGAACAGTCACATAGAGATCTGGGCAAAGGGCATACCACGCAGACCCACCAGCGAGTTTGAAAGCATGGAGGTCAGGAGGACCTGTTCTGTATTTGAAGAACAGAAAGGAGGCTGGGACGGTGGGACCAGAGTGAAGGAGGAAATGAGGTCTGATAGGTATAGGCATTGGCCAGGTTAAGCAGGGACCATGGTAAGACAGAAGCCATGGTAAGACATTTTGGAGATGGGAATTTTAACCAGGGCAGACATATGATCCAATTTAAGATCTGTGAAATTGTGATTTGTAATAAAAATATATTTGGTTTTCATCCCATTTTTTGGCACAGAGCTTCTAAAACCCTTGGAATTGCTAAGTGCTGAGAAAGATAAAGTTGTCCATTGTTATGTGTATAAGGTGACTTTTGACCTTACCTAAGGATGGGGGCTGGTTGCCCAGGGAGCCAGTTGTGTGATTAGAGGGTTGGAACTTTCAGTCCCAGCCCCACTCCCCTCACCTTCAGGGAGAGGAGAGGGACTGGGGATTGAGTTCAATCCCAATAGCCAGTGATTTAACCAATCACGCCTATGTAATGAAGCCAACATATAAGCCCCAAAATATGGGATTCAGAGACCTCTGGGCTTGGTGACCATGTGGAGATTTGGCAACAGTGGCGTGTCTGGGGAGGGCATGGAAGCTCTGTGCTCCTTCCCACATACCTTGCCCCACGCATCTCTTCCATCTGGCTGTTCCTGAGTTATATCCGTTTATAATAAACCTATGATGTAGTATGGAAAATGTTTTCCGGAGTTCTGTGAACCACTCCAGCAAATTAATCAAACCCAGAGAGGGGGTCTTGGGAAGCTCTATTCTATAGCCAATTGAAAGCCCGGGTTGTCACACGGGCTTCCAATCAATTGGCTTCTGGCTATGTGTGTGTGTGTTTGGAGGGCATCCTGTAGAATTTGACATTATCTCCAGGTAGATGGTGTCAGAATTGAGTTGAATTGTAGGACACCCAGCTGGTGCTGGGGATTTGCTTGGTGGTGTGGGAGAACCTCCCACGTGCTGGAATTGGGTGTGGAATTAGAAGATCGCTTTATGTGGAAACTGAATCATAGAAGTCCAAGAGAGGAAGCAGGGAAACCAGCCTGGAGACAGTTTTGAGAGTCCAGTGAAGAGTTGATAGAAGGCTGCAGTGGAGTGTTGGCCATGGAGACAGAAAGAAGGAAATGGAGTCAAAACATATTTTAGAGACATTCAGAAGGACAGGAGTTGCTGATGGATGGGATGTGGCACCCAGCAGGGGCATTTCAATTTTCAAAGGTTAATCACTTTGCTTGAGGTCACACGGTTAATAAGCACCTGCATGCAGCTGCGAATGCGGTAGCCTAGCTGCAGATCCACTGTCCTCTCTCCTTCCCTTGAATTCCTTAGCAGAACCACATGTGAGCCAGGCAGTAGATGTCATTAACTGAGATTGCTGAAAACACGCTGGCATATCCATATCCCCCCCCTTAAGAAATGGTAGAAATAGTGGGGCATTGCTCCATAAACTCAGCATATCTTCATCTTTACTGCAAACCAGAGGAGCATGATACTGGAAGCCATGGGCTGCCAGAGTGGAAGACCCTCTTTCCCTGGAATTTCTCCAGAGGAACCTGTCATGGGGTCTTGGACACTGGTTGGTTATCATTGTGTTGTGAAAACACTTGTATAATGAGCAAGAGAAGAAGGCAGAGAGGAAGTAATTGCGCTAGATTTGGTTTATGATTTTGGCTCTTTTATCTGTGAGTCAGGTTTGAAGGCTGAGATGACCTACAGAGGCACTCAGATGATCATAAAAACAAGCTCTCTCCCACTGCCTGCCCTCCTGACCACCCCGTCCAGAGGTCCAGAGGAAGACAAAAGCATTTGCATAAATGCCAGACTGAATGATTTGGTGTCTATTAATCTACATACTAGAGATAATAGTTTTGTTTTTAAAATGGCCATAAATTGTACTAACACAGACAGGGCCAGTGAGAAACGGAGGGTCTTATAATGGTGAATAAGCTAACCTAAATGAGTATTTGTACCACAGTTTTTATCTCAGAATGTCCAAAAGGCTCTTGGTTTCTAATGGAAAGCAATGAGATATACCTGTAAGGATGAGATACAGAGGGGCAAGGATTGTCCCATTCTGAGCAATAGCCGAGCAGGTGCTGCTGGACGAGTGTCACTGAGAGTGGATATCAAAGTCCTCCAGCTTCCTAGAGGGGCCAAGAAACAGCCAGATCTACGAAAGTCAACAATAGTGCCAGTGTTTTAGAGATTATTTTATGAATCTGTTAAATTAACACTTGTTGTTAAGTGGTGAGCCAAGCTTCAGAAACAGATCACAAGAGAAATTGAAATAGAGGTTTATTACTTCAGGTCCTGGAGGAAGTACTAGGCACACCTCAAAGGGCCACGTGGGGGAGGTCAAGGCAGGGTAAGGACAGAGAAAGATAGAACCTGGGACACATGCCTTTGTTAGGGTCTGCGGGTGAAGTGCTTTGGGGTTCCTGGCCAAAAGCTGGACTGGTCAATTCAAATCAGAAGAGCAGGATTTTGGTAATCTCCATGGAGGTCTTGTCTAAGAGGTACACAAGGAGAGATTGTTGATTGCAAGGGCAGCTGGGGAAGTCATATCGAATTCGTATTTGCTCGTGCCTTTGCAGGTTGTTGTCTGGGACATGTGCTTGTATGAGGGGCTATTGTTAATTTAAGCCTCTGCAGACCCCTTGGCCAAACAAAATGGATGCCAAGGCAACGCCACCATGGAGCAGCTTAGCTAAACTCTCAACAGCTTATTACCACAATTTCATAACAATAATATAATATATGAGAGCTAACAGTTGTGGAAGACTAATCATAGTCTAGACATTATGTTAATTGTTTTACATGACTTATCCCATTTAATTCTTATAATAATCTTGTCTTGCAGATAATAGTATTATCTCGCTTAAAGGGTATGAGGCTTAAAGAGATTGAGAAACATTTCTGATGACTCATAGTGAATGGAAGAGCTAGTATTAGAATCTGAAAGTATTACACTCTGGGCTTGTTTTATTTATTTTATTTTTATTTTATTTTATTTTAGAGAGAGAGAGAGAGAGAGTCCACACAAGCAGTGGTGGGGGGAGGGGAATAGGAAGAGGAAGAGGGAGAGTTTCAAGCAGGCTCCTCACCAAGCAGGGAGCCTGATGCAGAGCTTGATCTCATGACCCTGAGATAATGACTGAGCCTAAATCAAGAGTTGGCTGTTTAACTGACTGGGCCACCTAGGCATCCTTGGGTTTGGCGCTTTTAAATACAGAATACAAAAATAAAATGAGTGCCTTCGATGCTGGACCTCCAGAAACTGCCTTGTCGATTCAGTCCTGCTCCTGTCCCTTCTCCCCACCATTTTATGGGTGAAGACATTGTTATCTTACAGAGGTGGAGTGACTTACCAGAGGTCCCTTACTCGTGTGAACATTTAATGAGCTGGAATTCCAGGGGAGATTTAGTTGGTTGGGAAAAGTTCTGAACATCACTGGCATTCTATTGGTATTATCCATGGAGAAATTAAAAAATAAAGCGTTTTGGACACCTGAAAAAGAAAAAGATTTGGAAGGGCTATAGCTATGTTTGTTTGTGAGATGACTTTAGTTTTGACGTGCAGAAAATCTGCTTCAGTGGAAGGAAATGTCCTATTGAAATCTGAGGGGAAAAAATAAGGTAAATGAAACAGTGATTTAAAATCAATAGCAAATGATTTTTTAATTGCCTAGTTACACATAGGAGTTTGTAATTTTATAACATTTAAAATACAATTACAATAGTGTCTGTTTTTTTGGTTTTTTTTAAAGATTTTATTTATTTATTTGACAGAGATAGAGACAGCCAGCGAGAGAGGGAACACAAGCAGGGGGAGTGGGAGAGGGAGAAGCAGGCTCATAGCGGAGGAGCCTGACGTGGGGCTCGATCCCATAATGCCGGGATCATGCCCTGAGCCGAAGGCAGACGCTCAACCGCTGTGCCACCCAGGTGCCCCAATAGTGTCTGTTTTTTGTTTTTCAGGAAATATCTCCTGAGATGTTAATTTATAAATGACCCAGATTTGCAAATTCCAACATATCAATTTTTCCCCCATAAAACTTCTAAGTTCTGGCTGAACGTTATCATTCCTTTAGTGTTCTAAGCTTTGTTTGCTCCAGACCAGCATTAGCAATTGGATTTTGTGGGAGAAAACTTTTTTCCCTTCAAAGTGACATTTTTTCATAACTCACAGGAATTACTGCATCTTTGATGACTAGTGGACTGCAGTATTTGGTGGTCAGCTAGGTCCATTCACTAATTACAACTCACAGAGGCATAAAGAGCTTATAGTTGCTCCTTCAAATTATAAATTGATCATTTCAAATGATAGATATTCAGGACCAGTTATAAATTGTAAAAATCGAGAAAGATAAATGACAACATTTCACTGGTTTAGCAAAATTATTGGATATTTCTGCTTTAATTAAGCACACATTGTAAAATTGAGACCATTTGAAAAGACAAACATTCCTTCTAGTTAAGGTACTTAGGGGCATGGGAAGCCTCTTTTTCTAGATTTGTAGCTATAATCCTATCTCCATCCCTCTTCGGCTTGTCAGGAATTCTTAGGTGCAGACCAAACTCAATGAGAGACACAGCTTAGAGGTGTCTGGCCTTGCAAATCCATGCATACTGTTTCCCTAACTTCCATGATGATGGGGGTACTTGTTAAGAATAGAGATTTTTCTCTAGAGATTCTCATCTGTTAGGACTGAGTTGGAGTGTAAGAGTCTGTGCTTTTAGTGAATATCCCAAGCCATTCTTACCATTGAGGAATTTTAAAAAATACGGTGATGTGAGAGGAAATGCCACTTTTTGCCCAGGGTGTGATGATTTCAACAGAAGAGAGGTCCCAGCAGAAATCTAAAAGACCCTCAGGCAAGTTCCTCATTGGAGATGCCGATAATCCTTCTTCCCCTTTGGGCACCTGGTTGACGTTTGAAATTGACTCCATTGGTTTAGTCCTCTTATAGATAACACAGTATCTCCTCCCACTCCCATGTTTATTAGAGATAGGGAAGATAAATTTAAAGGAAAAAAAACCAAATTGAGCTTCTGGAAGTGATACTGTAATGTCTGAGATGAAAAACACAGTGGATGGTATTAACAGCAGATTAGATGTTCAGAAGAAAAGATTAGTGAACTTGATGATGTAGTAATAGAAACTACCTAAAATGAAATGTGTAGAAAAATACTGGGAAAAAACCCAGCATGAGTGAGTTGTGGGAAACTTTAAGGGGTTCAACATATTTGCAATGGCAGAGTAGAAGAAGGGATGGGCAGAAAAAGTATTTGAAGAGATAATGGCTGAAAACATTTTAAATTTGATGGAAAGTATAAACCTAGGTCTAAGCAGCTTAGAAAACTGAAAACCCAGTAAATACGAAGAAAATTTATTTTGAGGCATATCGCATCAAATTGCTTAAAACCAAGTGATGAAAGAAAATCTTAAGGCAGCCAGAGGAAAAACAGACATTGTGTACAAAGGAGCAATTTTTAAGGATGACAGCCAATTTCTCAGACACAGTGCAAGAAGATTGGGGAACGACTTCAAAGTATCAAAAGAAAAAAAGCTGTCAACCTTGAATGCTATACCTAGTGAAAATATCTTTCAGAAAAGAAGGTGAAATAAAGACTTTTGTGACATTTATAATGGCTGATTTTCCTTTTACAGCAAGGACATAGTTTTTGGAATCAATTTTTATTTTTTCTTTTTGGATGGTGCTTTTGCAGCTCATTTTTATAAGTGAGATGGAGAAAATGCATTTTGGTAAAGTTTAAAGAAAAAGAAATATTTGGTGTCAGTACCAGTGCCCACCAAAACCAAAACACATTCTTCATATTCTGCTCAGATTTCTTGTGAGAATATGGATTCCAGGATAAGTGGTCAAAAAGCCAATCTGCTGTTCCCTATAGGGACCCTGAAAGGGGGAAGATGATTGTAGCCTCTATATCCTTGTAGAGCTTCAAGTCTCCATGTGTCACACATTCTTAGTGAAGTGGCGGGTTCCAGATTATTCAGGACAGGTGCTGAATAATGTCTGAAGAGGTCATTCAGGGCAGTGGGCCTTAATGACATTAATCTTGTAAACAGCTAGAAAAAGTCACAAGCTAAAGGGAGCCAGGTTCAAGGCATTTTGTGACTCACACTTTAGTTGTAAAATTTGAGCATCACCAAAAAAAAGGAGATTATCTCTAAGACAATGAGTGAATCAATCCATACATAATTTCAGCAAGCATTTATTAAGCACCTGCAATGTGGCAGCTACTATGTTAAGCATTCCATTTACAAATTATCTGTACAGAGTCTCCTTGAGGAAGTTACAGCTCATGTAAGAAGCAGACCTGGAAAATAGTTACAACACCATCCGTTGAGTTTATCAAAGAGTTATTATATTGGTTGAGCACTAACTATATACCAGGATCTCTGAGAGACAGTGGAAAATAAGACAAAACTCTGTAAAGCTTACAACATAGTTGATGGGGTGCTATGATAACAGAGAAAAAGGGATTTATCCTTTTTTTCCCTTGGGCACTTTGAACTATGACAATTTGTTTAGAGGGTCTGACTTCTAATATTCCTTGGGCAAAACTAAAATCCTTACTACTTTGGGATTTCATAATTTATTTTGAGAAGAAATCCTTTCGATGGCCTCAAATAGAGTCATGATGCATATAAAAGCCTATGCATGACTTATTTGATACTTAATTCACTGTTGTAATGGCAACTCAATTATTTAAGTGGTAGAAACACATGTACTTATGTCTGGATGAAATCTTAGTTATTTAACCCTTTCCCCCCTTTCCCTCACCATGAAAGATGGGAGAATGAGAAACAAAACCTCTCTGATGTCATTGAATTAATGGCAGAGTTGGAAATCGGGTCCCTTTCTGTATCACCTTCCAGTTTCCAGTAGCACAGCTATGAAGTAGAGGGGGTGAGAAATAAGTACAGAAGGCATCAGGACCATAGGTTTACTCAAAAAGTCCAAGTTGAAGAAGCATAGAGATTAAAAGAGCAGATGTTCAGAGATAAATTTTATAGTCCAGGGTACCAGCTTACAAATGGTGGTCAGAACCACAGAGAAAATCAAAGAGAGCCCTTGGGCGGAGTTTTGGCTTCAGTAAAGGGAACCAAGAGTACTTAACCCCAAAGGTCACACCATGCCTTTCACAAGTAGGGGATTTGTGGCTTTTTACTTTAGGAAATTCCATACGGCTGATGATGTGGAATAGCACGTCATCGGGAGTTAGAAATTCTGGAGCCAACCCTCACCTTTTACTGACTGTGATACTCTGAACAGTTATTTGGTAGTTCTGGACCTCAATTTCCTCATGTGTAAAATGTAATAAAACGAAAATGTGCCTTTTAGGGTTTCTGTAAATATTAAGTGAGATGATTTACTTGAAATGTGTATTTTAAGTAATAAATTACTATGCAGAGTCTTTTTTAAAATTTTTATGTATATGCTTCCTTGTGTGGAGTTTCTCACGGTACACTGGGGCCTAGTATTTGGGTCTTCTTGTCTCCTTTTGGTTCTGGGTCCCTAAGAGTTCATGGTGGTAGATTGAACACCTTCCTTTATGTCTGTCCTCTTGAAATCCTCTCAAACAACAGTAAAAACAAAGAAAGTAAAAATGGAAAAGAAAGGGAAAAAACAAAAACTACAAAGACAGAGAACCTGAGAAAACATAATGGTGGGCAAGAAATGCCAGCATATTTGTTGCTGGAAGAAAGGATGAATACAGGATTACCAAAGGAGCAGATTGAGGATGTTGAAAACTAGGTACTTATAAGATAGGGGTGGGGTGAGGAGGGCTCAGAAGAAGCAAGCATGTTTGCAGCACAGAAGCTCAGAAAAGTTCAAAAGAAAAAAAAAAAGATGTGGGAAAGGACTGGAAGCAGGAAGGTCGGGTAGAAGTTTTTATACAAAGTTAAACCATGAGATCTCCCCATGCACTGCAGATCTAGAAATCACTTTGCTACACCTTCTCCATAGAACATTGCAGGTTTATTCCCCAGGGAGATAGAGTCAGCGATTTCCTAGATGAGATTATCAGATTCAGATGAGGTTGGTGTAAGATGCTCTACTAAAAATAAGGCATTGAGAAAAAAAAAATACTGAGTAGTGAGGCTTATAGTTTTCTTTTCCTTCTTAGCTCCCAGAATGTTGTCAGCCAAACTTAGAACACTGATGTAGGAGAATGGAGAAAATTGACCACCTGAAGAGGTAATATCTACAGACATACTGGCATTTAGGGGTACCCAAAAGAAATGGTTAGGTCCTTAATCCTAAAGTGAAGTCTGCAAACTGACAAGTTCTGTCTATAAACATAGAGCTACTCACCAACATCAGTCAGCATCTTAGTGTCTTGCTATTGAATGAAATCCAATTTCAAATGGAGTCATAATGAGTCAGGGAAACCTTCAGATGGCTAGAGATTTAAGGAAGTCCTCTAATATAAAAGTCAAAGACCTAAAGCAGAGAAAAGGAATGCAGAGGAAAGGGACCACAACAGTAACAATTAATATCCTCAGAGAGATAACAGACTATAACCATGGCATTGATAAAGCAAACAAGAACAGGATGCTTTAGAAAAGGAACAGAAAAGAACAAGAAAGAACTCTCAGAAATTAAAATACAACATGATACTCACCAAATGGTAATCTAAGAATGTGAAGATAAAGTTGAGGTAATGACTTGAAATTTTAGAAATAAGAAGAAGATGGAAAAGAAGAGAAGAAAATAAGAGTATGAGAGGGCCAGGAAAAAGAAGAACAGAAAACATGGAGAGGAGGATACTACTGAACTATCAGACCTACATAATGTGAATTTTCAATACAAAAGGACATTTGGGTGTCTGCACAATGAGTGAAGATAAATTCCACTAGCTCGGCCACGTCAATGTGAATTTTCAGAGCAGCAGCAATAATCTTTATCAGTTATGAAAGCTTTCCAACATGGAACGAACATGGAATTGGAGTGGCATCGGGATTTTCAAGAGTAGCACTGCAGTGTGAACACTGGAATCTGGAAGACAGTGGCAGTGTGCCTTCAGAATTCTGAGGCAAAAAATCATTTTGAAACCAAAATTTTACACTCAGTCAAATGATTCATGAAGTTTGATGATAGAAAAAAAAGTCTTCAGAAAGACAAGTTCTCATTAAATTGATCTTCAGAGGCTGTATTTTTTGAAAAGTACTGTGAATGTGCTCTCCTTTTTTTTTTTAATGATTTTGTGTTATTTTATTTTAAATTTTTAAATATGTTATGTTAGTCACTATACAGTACATCCTTAGTTTTTGATGTAGTGTTCCATGATTCATTGTTTGCGTATAACACCCAGTGCTCCATGCAATACGTGCCCTCCTTAATACCCATCACTGGCCTGTCCCATTCCCCCACCCCTCTCCCCTCTGAAGCTCTCAGTTTGTTTCCCAGAGTCCACAGTCTCTCATGGTTCATTCCCCCTTCTGTTTAACCCCCCTTCATTCTTCCCTTTCTTCTCCTACTGATCTCCCTGCTATTTCTTATGTTCCATAAATGAGTGAAACCGTATGATAATTGTCTTCCTCTGCTTAACTTATTTCACTTAGCATAATCTCCTCCGAATGTGCTCTCCTAAACCAAGGGAGTAAGTCAAGAAAAAGAAAGACATGAAATTCCACTTTGGGGCATTTAACTAAAGGAAATGAAATCAGTGCCTGGTAGAGACATTTATGCTCTCGTGTTCACAGGGAGCATTATCACAAGATATGAAAACAATCCAAATGTCTACTGCTGAATGAATGGATGAAGAAATATGGTATATACATGCAATGGAATATTATGCAGCCTTTAAAATTTTTTTTCATTAGTTTCAGAGATAGAGTTTAGTGATTCATCAGTTGCCTGTAACACTCAGTGCTCATTACATCTAGTTCCCTCCTTAATGCCCATCACCCAGTTACCCCATCTCCCCCACCTCCCTTCCAGCGACCCTCAGTTTGTTTCCTAGAATTCAGCATCTCTTATGGTTTGCCGCCCTCTCAGTTTTCCATCTTATTTTATTTTTCCCTCCTTTCCCCATGTTCATCTGCTTTGTTTCCTAAATTCCACCATATGAGTGAAGTCATATAAAATTTGTCTTTCTCTGACTGACTTATTTCACTTAGCATAATACCCTCTAGTTCCATCCACATCGTTGCAAATGGCAAGATTTCATTTTTTTGATGGCTAGTAATAGTCCATATATATACCCCATGTCTTCTTTATCCACTCATCTTCTATGGACATCTGGGCTCCTACAGACATACTGGCATTTAGGGGTTTGGCTATTGTGTGGCTATTGTGGACATTGCTGCTATAAACATTGGGGTGCGTGTGCCCCTTTGAATCACTATGTTTGTATCCTTTGGATAAATACCTAGTAGTGCAAATGCTGGGTAGTAGGATAACTCTATTTTTAACTTTTTGAGGAACCTCCATACTGTTTTCCAGAGTGGCTATACCAGTTTGCATTCCCACCAACAGTATAAGAGGGTTCCTCTTTCTTTCCGTCCTTTCCAACATCGTTGTTTCCTGATTCATTAATTTTAGCCATTCTTAAAAATTACAGAAATCCTGCTATTTTCAACAACATGGATGGAACTTGAAGATCTTATACTAAGTGAAATAAGCCAAACACAGAAAGATGAATACTGAATGATCTCACTTATATGTGGACTCTAAAATTGGAAAACTCTGGGATGCTTTGGTGGCTGAGTTGGTTAAGTGCCCAACTCTTGATGTGGATCAGATCGTGATCTTGGGGTTGTGAGATTGAGCCCCGTGTTGGGCTCCATGCTCAGCAAGGAGTCTGCTTCTCTCCCTGTCCATCTTCTGCCCCTCCCCAGTACACATTCTCTCTTTCTCTAAAATAAATTTTAAAAATCTTAAAAGTTAAAATAAAATAAAATAAAAAACAGGTAAATTCTTAGAAACAGAGTGGAAGGGTTATTGCCCCAGGCTCTGGAGAGGGGGAAATTAGGAGATTAAGGGCTCAAATGTTCAATTATGCAAGGTACTTAAGTTGTGGAGATATATTATACAGCATAGTGCCTATAGCTGACAGAACTGTATTGTGTATTTAAGATTTGCTAAGAGAGTAGATCTCACCTTAAGTGTACTTACCATTAATAATAAGATGATGATGACGACGACGACGATAGGGTGAGAGAAAACTTCAGGAGGTGATGGATATGTTTATGGTCTTTTTGGTAGTGATGCTTTCATGAGGGTATCCTCAAATAAGTTGAACACATTAAATACGTACAGCTTTTTGTATGTCAATTATTCCTCAATTTTTTTTAAAAAAAGATATATATGGAATTCAGGAAACGGAAGCTCTGATTTAGGAGAGAGGCAAAGGGGATCTTCAGGTTAATGGGAGGGATTTTCAGGGTCCTCAAGACCTCCGTAGCCGACCTTGACAACTACAAATTATAACTGGAGAAAGAAGGACTCCTAGAGGGTTATCTTCAATAAAAATAATACAAGGAAATATCTCTTTAAACATTTCTGATTGACACTCTTGCCTGGTCTCTCCCCACCACTGGAGGTGACTGAGTTCAAGTGTAGTTTAGAAATTCTGAACCTGGCTGACATGTTTCCCCCAACATTATAGATTAGGAAAGCCAGAAAAAATATTATTACTTCAAGCTTCTGGTTCCATGGACTTCAGGTCAACTGCCCACTCCTGAGATCTATAATTAAAACATGATAATAAAATAACTCTTTGCTGCTAAATGCACAGGAATTAGAAACATCCCATATTCATTTAAAGGTATTAAAGAAGATCAAGAAGTCATACTCTGGAGAATAAAATGAGTAGATTTTGGATTATCCTGGATTTAAATCTGAAGGTGTAACTCTAACAAAATCTTTAAAAAAAATAAATCTAATAAATACCACTTAAGATTGAGGACTAGAAGAGAAGAAAACTGAAATATATTGGTCTCCTACTATGTGCCAAGTCTTTGCTCAGCATGTAAACTCTACACAGCATTATGACGTTTTTGTAGAACTGATGAAGATTTAGAATGTCTCCCCAAATCCTTGGGTTATTTAGTGTGTTTTCCTAGCTGGAGGGATACTAATTCACTCTTCGTTAGGAATTCTGAAGCCATGGTAAGTAAGAGCCAGGTCAGAGAGATGGCCCGTTAGAGAGATCATGATTTTCCCTGGAAAGTTGTAGGACATGGGCCTTTTACTTCATCCATGATGTTTCTGTGTTTACCCATGAGTTGTTTTCTTCTTCCTCCCCTTTCCTTCCTCTCCCCCCCTCCCTTTCCCCCCCTGCCTCACCTCTTCTTCTTCTTTTTCTTCTCTTTCTCCTTCTCCCTCTCCCCCTCCTCCCCCTACTTCTCCTTCTTCCTACAGCTGAGAAAACACATCCAGGAGAGTTCATTCACTTACCCAAGTTCATACATGTAGTAAGTTTTAGAGCCTACATTTGATCTCGTTTGACTAAAGGGCCCGTACTTTGCTTATTACCATTTATAATTATATAAAACTTACAACTTCTAAAAGCATTGACCTCTCCATAGTTTCATTCTTATTGGCTCTGTTTTCTTATGAAGCAGAACCACCATATCAGCCTTGAACTGTCAGCTCTAGACTTTTATACTGAGGGAGAGATAGATAGGACTTATTTTAAACCACTGATATTTTGAATTTCTGTTACAGTCAAACCTAATTTAAGTCAAAAGTAATTTAAGTCCTTTTACTCACAGAATGTCCTATTATTTTATTCTTTTAATAAATATTGAGAACCTACCAGATGCCTGGCACTGCTGGTGTCTGGGGATAGAATGATGAGCAATAAGAAACACAAATTTAGTGGAAAGCCCATTAGGAAATATCAAAGAAAGAAAATTTGCTATTCAAGGTAGTTAGGTCATTATCTTGTTAACCAATACATAAATGTAGATTTTAAAAAATCATAAAAACAAAATGAAAGCAGGGCCACTGTGGGAGGGAGATGTAGGGCAGTGAAGAGATTTCAGTGTTGGAGAGCCCTAGACATTTGGGGGATCAATAAAGGCTGGAGCTATCAGGCAAGGTGGAATAGGGTAGTTGATAAGACAAATTGCTTCCTTTCTAATTTGCCTCAATCTTGGGTTCCACTGACACACTTGGTCCAATGCCAAGTGTGAACTGAGCTTTCGCGTTCCACCTGAGTACCATTACCTTTTCTCTTTGAGCTTGTCTGGGGCATTTTGGGAAGGAAGAGAAGGTTCATTACTTAGGGATCCTTGAACAGCCAGCCTATTATATGGTTCTGGGGGTGCCCATAGAGCTCATCTTTGATTGCTAAATGAATGAGATATCACAGGTTTAAAATAACTTCATACCACCAAGGGTCACTTCAGAAGATGCTCTCAGCTGAGAGCTGCCATTCATCCTATGGTGGCAAAAAGCCCACAAAACTATTAGTAGCACTGGAATAAAGGCAGATGGAGAGAAAGAGCTCAATACCCAGCATCTCCATCTAAAAATATCTACTGTCAGGGTGTTGTTCAGATGGCTGTCAGCTCAGGGAGGGAAGGAAATGGAGTCAGGAGGAAGGTAGGAAGAAAGAACAGGTAACAACACCAGGTGCCTCGTGTTCTTCTGGAAGCTGATGCTTATTTGATCATTCATTCTGCAGATATTCTTTACCTATTATGTACCACGCATTGTGGTACACACTCGGGAAAAAATGATGATGAAGACGGACATGGTCCCTGCTCCTGGGGATCTCACAAATAAGCAGAATGTGAAGTAGAGCAGAGGGAGCCTGGGAGGGGGCAGAGAAAGGCAAAGAGCGAGGGCATTTTTGGAGTGCTCCTGTCCTCTTAGTTAATCCCCACAAAAACTATGAAAGACGTTATTATTACCACCACTGTGTCCATTGTAGAGAAGGAGACCAGGGCTCAGGAAGTTTAGGTAATCGCTGAAAATTGTCCACTGAGTAGTAAGAAACAAAAATAGAATTTTCACCTGGGTCAGTCTGACTCCATTATTTAAGGAATTGGTGCTTAGATGAATGTTGCGTGGTTTATCATCAGTAAGGGTCTGTCTTGGGCTGGCTTCTGTCTGAAGCCCAGCACAAACATTAGCCGCACAAGTATTCTGGGAGAATCCATACTCATTTTATTATTAACTACAATCAATATTATTTTATTATTATTATTATTAATTAATTTTAGAGAGAGAGTGCAAATGGGGGAAGGAGCAGAGGGAAAAATACAGAGAGAATCGCAAGTAGACTGGGTTCGATCCCACAAACCTGAGATCACAACCTGAGCTGAAATCGAGTGGGACACTCAACACTGAACCACCCAAGCGCCCTTACAATGAATATTATTAGGAGGACGAATCTTCCACAATATATTAAAAAATGTTAAAAATCAAAGTCATATAGAAATGGCATTAGAAACGTTTGGGTTATGCTTTTGGTAATTTAATTGGATGCATTTATGGCTATAGCATTGGAGTTGGCAAATGGCAACTAAGAATTTTTACTACTCACAGTCCATGGTTTGGATCTTTGGACTTTTTTTTTTTTTTTCCTGATGGCAAAGTAATGGAACAGATTTTAAAAATTTGATCAAATCAGACATATCCATGCTATTCGAAAATATGGGCATATGAAGTTCTAGCCACTTTTCTAAGGGCTTTACGTTTATCACCTCATACAATGCTCCTCTGAAATAGGTCTTATTAATATCATTCCCATCTTACAAATGAAGAGATTCTGCCTCAGGGAGGTTAAGTCACTTCCTCCGGACCACATAGCTGGCAAATGACAGAGCCAGGATTTGAGCTTAAGAATTTTTTACACCAGAACTTAGTGTATATTTTTCTTTTCTTCTTTTTTCCTACCTTCCTCCAATGGAAAAGGAAAGTCCTCTGCCTTTGATCTAATTATGCTAATCAGGAATTAAACAGTAGTTGCAGAATACTATTCTGGGAAGTAGATTTAAAAAATAAAAGATTAGGGCCCCTGGGTGGCTCAGTCAGTTAAACATCTGACTCTTGATTTTGGCTCAGGTTGTGAGATCAAGCCCTGCATGGGGCTCTGTGCTGGGTGTGGAGCCTGCTTAAGATTCTCCCTGTTTCCTTCTGCCCCTCCTCTGGCTCTTTAAAAAATAAAAAAATAAAAAGATCAATTTCTCCCTGGTCCTATTATTCACATCTTCACATTTGAGCATCTCATTGGGAATTGAGATCACCATCTGGTTGGACTTGGGAATCCCTCAGTCCGGGTGACCACAGGACTCCCTGTGAGGTGCCAGTTGATTGGATATTGGCCTTCAGGGTCAGCAGAGCTGTGGCTCCCAGAGAGGGATGTCTTGGCCCCACCCTGGGCCACTGATTGCCATCCAGTGCATGGGTGGGAACCCTGCTAGGTAACTGCTCCTCGCCAGGCTGGTAGAATCCATTGTGTTTTTCTGTTGCTCTTTCTAATGTCCAGAAATGATTTTCCCTATATGCCCTGAACAGGTTAAAGCAAAGCTAAGGCATTTCACTCCTACTTGAGCTTCCCCCCACCCTGCTTCCCTTGTTGGTTCCCAGACAGACCCTAGCCTGTACGTGTTAAGTGGTTCAGATTTGCTCCAAATCGGGCAAACTGGGATGTTTTCTGGAGGAAAATTAGGAAAATGAATCTGGACTACGTGAAGAATGAGGGGAGCCACTGCTGGGAAAGGAAAGCTTTTATCCTGAACGGAGGTGTCACTGACAGAAAGAAAAATCTGACCTTTTTCAGACATTGAATAAGAAATGTGAGCTTTCTGCAGACC
The DNA here is from genome assembly GCF_024610735.1 of Ursus americanus. Classification (NCBI taxonomy): domain Eukaryota; kingdom Metazoa; phylum Chordata; class Mammalia; order Carnivora; family Ursidae; genus Ursus; species Ursus americanus. The sequence goes on from NC_142128.1 coordinate 29,705,314, forward strand.
AAAAAAAAAAAAAACAAAAAAACATGTCTTTGTAGTTTGCTGGGAATATATCTAAAATAGGTGCAGAGGGTACAGAGGGAACAAAGGAGAGAAAGACAAAGATGTGAGTTTAAAGTAGAAGGGGGAGAGGAAGAGGGAGACTATAAATATAAACATGAATGAATATGACAAAACCAGGTCTTACAGAACGTACCAGGAGCAATTATTTTATTTCCCCTTTTTCTGCCTCTCCTATTTCTCCCTGGGCTGCTCAGGGCCATTCACAGAAGCATTCCAGCCAGACTTAACCCTACTTGGGACACCTCCCAGTATTCTTGGTAGCTTCTACCTGTAGTCCTCTCTCCCCATCCATACTAGCTGGTCCTGAACATATCAGAACAAAGGAAAGTGCCTTGGGGGTCAGGGAACGTTGATTCAAATTTCAATCTGCCATACCTAGGTTATGTGACCTCGGGCAAGTCACATCTCTTTACTGGGGGACTCAGTGTCTCCATCAGTAAAATGAAGGAATGGGATTAAATACAATGTATCATCCTTTCTTGCTGTGAGGTTCTATCGGGCTATTTGGAGGACCTCATAATTCCTGTAGGTCTCTTGTCCCTGGTGGCTCCGGTGAACATGGTAGTCTCTCTAACTTCCTCAAGCATCAGAATTACCTGCAATAGTTGTAAAAGATTTAAAAAAAAAAACCCAACCCCCTATGCCAATCCACTGCTTCAGAATCTCCAGGGCTGGGTCCTGGGAAGTGAGGAAAGACATCAAATGTCCCAAGTGAGTTTTGTTTTCAAGGAAGTTTGGAAAATAAGATGCTAAGCTAATTGGATGTCATGGCTGATACGGTTTGACGTGCTGTTTGTCGTAGTTAAAATATTTACATTTTAAAAGGGGCCTCAACTGTCTCAACCTGAAGGTTATTAGTGTTGGTGAGAATAACATAGGCTAATGGGGAAATGTTTATTGAAAGCCTCCCTGGTGCCTGGAAACAGCAAGATGTCTCGTACCCTGGCCAGCTATGTGAGCTTGGTCACTCAAATAGCTTAAATTCTCTATGACTCGCTTTCCTCGTCCAAAATCTGGGGTAAAAATAGTACCTACTTGCACTAGAAGAGTGTGTTGGTTGTTGTGGTCGTTATGTAAGTTTAATACAGTGACTGGCACATGGTAAGCACTCAACGTATATTCTTTCCAGTGGACACCAGGAGAAATACATTGTTATCACCATTTTACAGACCTGGAAAGTAAACTCATACGGATCAAAGTCCTCACCAAAACGGAGTTTACAGGCAATTTATAAGTGATGCAAGTGGATTTGAACCCAGGTCTATGCTGACCCTGAAATTTCTGTTCTTTGGTCTATACCATTCAATCACCTACTGTAGCTGAGTAGTGAGCCAGTCCTGGCTGAGTCAGATCACTGATCGATTCAGGATTCTGTTTCATCCAAGTGGTTGTTGAAGCTAGGGGGATGATCCATTTCTGCTGACAGAATAGAACTCTCTTTAGGCTTTCAGGTGGCAAAGGTTCTTCCTTCGTTGCCATGGTTTTGTTCAAGAGAGTTGTGCTGATTTGTCTTTTCCCTTGGAGGATTCATAACTCACCCCGTCTCCTTCCTGACCCCCAGCTGCCTCAGGTTTGATGTGTACTTCTAGTTTGATCTCTTATTTATGAGAGGCAGTTTCCATAGACAAGTCAAGAGGCAGAGTTTTCCATCCCAGATGTGCATGTTTGATTTACTTTTTGGGCCTGAAACAGACGTGGTGGTTTGGCTTCTCTGTACCCATGATCCATGGTCAGGTCCAGATGCAGAATTTGCACAGTCTGCAAACATCCCACTGGTCTCAGTATCTCACATCGGTGGCAGTGGGTTGGCATGGTTGACGGGCTCAGCTGTAACAACTCACATTTATAAAGTGCTGAATGTTTGTGTTCCCCCCAATTCATATGTTAAAGTCTGAATCCCCAGTACGATGGTATTTGGAGATACGGCCTCTAGGGGAGTAATTAAGGTTAAGTGAGGTTGTAATCGTGGAGCCCTGACCCCTGATAAGGAGTAGTGTCTTCATGAGAAGAGGAAGAGAATACATATTGCCCAAGAAATATGTATTTCCAAACATTAGTTGGCCATTCCATATCATGTGAAGAATAGTATGAAACTTGTGTTCTGTGTGCTAGAACTCAGGGCTCTAGAACGCTTAACTTTTAGTTGGGGGATCAGAAAAAAGCTTTTGAAAGAGGTACATTTGGTAGTAGCATAGAGCAGAGCAGAAGTCTCAAACTGGGAATGAGGGGGCTGAACTAGTCCACAAAGATGTGTGCTTTGTTTGGCCTGTATGTTGTTCTTTAATTTTTTTGATTGATTAAAAACAAACCCCAAGTGCTGTTTGACCTTGGTCAATTCACTTCTCTGAGTCTCCGTTTTCTCATGTGTTAAAAATACTTGCAGATTTATTTGAGCACTAAATGAGATCCCATATACAAAGCACAGTACAAAGCAGGGCATATTCCAGGTGTTTAGGAAAAGGTAGCTTCTATTAATGAACATAGTAAGTACGCTAATCAATGTGAGTTTTCCATCACGGAGAGTGTCAGAGCTTTTCACTTGGCTGATTTATCATTTTCCAATTTGATCAGTTGAAAAGTATTGCTGATGGATTATCCAATCCACATAATGGTCAAGTACCAGCCCAGTACGCCCACCCGGCAGCTGCCATGAAGCCTTGATGTTCTCCAAACATCATTTGGAGAAGCTGCTCCTTCTTTGAGTGACAGCCCAAAAGCTGTGATGACTTGCCTTCAGGAATGTTGGCTTGCCTACCACTCACTGCCTTGGTCCATACTTGGTGTCCAAGACTTGCCTACCTTTGGGTTTTAGACAGTGTGTCCAAGAATGGTAGGCGTCTCATGGCTGAAATTTTTTGAGAGTGGGAAGAACAACATAAGTGGGATCATGAAAGGAACGCACAGCTTGCCAGAGTCTTCTGTGTGGGAATCATCACTGGCATGCACCTGTTCTTCACTCCTTGAACCTCTGTCATCCAATGTAAGGTCCTTCAGGTTAGAATCCATGAGCTACTCGCCTTTGAGTCTCTAATTCTAGCACAGGACCTGACACAGGGGGAGGGCCAGTAAGGGTACTTGAATGTGCTTATGAATAATGATTTTTTAATTTTTAAAATCTTTTTATGAAAGATTTCAAAGATACACAAAAATAGAGCCATTGTATAATGAACATCCAGGTTCTAATCACCCAGCTACAACAATTATTAACGTTTGCTACTCTTGGTTCAGCTATTCTCCCCAGTTGTTTTTTTTTTTTTCTGAAATGGTTTAAAAGCAAGCAAAATACAGCATTTTACCTGTAAATGCTCTAGTATGCATCAGTAATGGATGAAAAGCATGACTTTTAACAAATTTAACAATAATTTCTTATGTATTACCTGTGATCTGGTTTATATTTAAAATTCTCCATTTGTCTTAAAATTTCCTTCCTTCCTTCCTTTTCCTCCTCGCCCTCCTCTTCCTTCTCCTCTTCCCCCTCTTCTTCCTCCTCCACCTCCTCCTCCTTCTCCTCCTCCTCTTTCTCCCCCTCCTCCTCCTCCTCTTCATCTTCCTTCTTCTTCTCCGTCATGTTTTGAATGCCTGTTCAGCTTCATCTTAGAATAGTCTGCTTATTGACTCATTCCTTGACTCTTAGCATGAGTTTATGACTTAGGCTTATGTTGACTTTGTTCTGTACAGTCCGATTTGGGATATTTCAGGACCTCAAAGTTAAGGATTTCATCACAGTTCACATGATATACGTATTAGTGAATGAAATCTTGTGCATATCTGTGAATAAAAGCAGAAACTGAGAAATTTCTGATAGAAACCCACATGCATGTGCAAACACAACTCACAATGTGGCCCATAATTCCGTTCAACCTGACACTAACTACCCAGAGTTAACATCAGTTCCCACAGGTTAAATGGTAAGGTCCTTGGCAAGAATGCCCTTACTGCAGAAATCAGCCTCAAGTAGGGGTAACCAGCCTACCTCCACTTGTGTACAACCAACTACAATTTCAGGGCTTCCACCTTCCTTATTTCAGTAATTCCCTGAAACCATTCACAGAACTCTGGAAAGTGCTATACTTACAATTACCACTTCGATATAAAGTGTGTACAGGAACAGCCAGATGAGGAGACACATAGAGTGGGCGGTTTAGAAAGGTCCTTAGTGCAGAGTTTCTGTCCTTTGCAGTCAGAGTATGCCTCTTTCCAGAAACAATGATATATTTACCACCCAGGGAAGCTCCCTGATCCTTGGAGTTCAGAGTTTTTCTTTATCAAGGTTTCATTACATAGGCAGAATTAATTAAGTCATTGGCTACGTGATTGGACTCAAATCTTCTCCTTTCCAAAGGTCAGGCAGCTGAAAGTGCCAGCCTTCTAATCATGCGATTGGTTTTTCTGGTGACCAGCCCCCATTCCTGAAGCTAACTAGGGCCCTGCCAGAAGGCATGTCATTAGAATACAATCACAGGCCTGCCGCTCAAGAAATTTCAAGGGTTTTGAAGCTCTTGTGCCAGGAGCTGGGAACAAAGACCAGAGACCGATCGATCCTTCCTTCCTTCCTTCCTTCCTTCCTTCCTTCCTTCCTTCCTTCCTTCCTTCCTTCCTTCTTCCACCCAGTTTATTCTTGATTGAATGTTACTTTTCCTGGTGAATATTGCTGTTAGAACACTACCTTGATATGGGTACCTAGTATAACGGTTTGCCATGAAGTGTGCTCTGTTATCTGTTTGTGCTCAGATGAATCTCAACCTCTTTGGGTCTAAGAATAAAATGATACCCATGTTCTTTGTATGTAGGTTTCATACATATGGGCCTTTTCTCCCAACCTCGTTTCTTTTCAGGATTAGGCCACTTCCATTTCTGCTCATATATAAAATGTCGGTGTTGCTGTGGTTGGGTTTGATAAATGAGTGTTGAGTCAAATTGAAAAGTTTAGGAAAACTCTGAGGATACAAAGGTATGAGGTATTAGGAAAGTACTCTAATTTTTTCATCTATTAGTAATTTTAATATGTAGTTTCCCAGAAAAAAAAATCCCATTGTCTTCACATCTGCTCTTTTGTTTCTGTCAGTAATTCTCAAGGCTAGTGACATCTTTCAGTCAACTGGGAAGCTCTCAAAAAATTGCCTGGATCCAGGCAAGACATTTCCCCCACTTGCCTGGATTCAAATTTAATTGATTCTAATTGAGTTGATCTGGACTGGGCTTTGGGCATTGGTATTTTTAGAAATATGCCCAAGTATTAGTGTGAACTCCTATTTAACTTAATGTGGATACAGATGGTTACCTTTGGAAATACTTATAGATAAATGTATATATATACAATTAGTATACATTCATATATTTCCTTCTCTGTTAGTTAATGGACCTAGAGGCATGACACCCCAGGAGTGATGAGCACTTCTAAAGCTTATATCTGTTTCTCATCCCATTCTGTAGAAATACTGTTATCCAATAAAACGTATCAGTGCTCCTTGGGGAAATGGTTGATTATGAGACTGGGGAAGAAATACACAAGATAAGCCCAGAGTGGCTTGGGGTGCCTGAAAGTAAGGAAGCGCTCAGAAAAAAAAAAAAAATCTCACAATGATAAGGATATGTCAAGGCACACTGGAGTCAATTGAAAGAGCGCCCCACGACCGAAGCTGGAATGATTTGAGCAAAAAAATAATAAAGGAGTATTGGATTATTACCCGAAGTAAAAAAATAAATATCCATCCAGCTGTCCATGCTGAGCCACATATATAATTAAGTAAATGGGGAGAACAGGCATATCTCTTATGCAGAATTCCGAATAATTATGTAGATGTTCCCTCTTCAAGAAGGGCAGTCTCAGACCCCACTCTTTAAGTATGGGTTTCACATAATGACTTCCTTCCAAAGAGGACAGTAAGAGAAGGGAGAATACGGTGGCTTTACAGTGGAGAAACCTGGAAAACACTCCTCAGCTAGGTGACCAAGGTTCACATCAAGAGTGAACCTTGGAGGGCCTGGGTGGCTCCGTCAGTTAAGCGCCGGACTCCTGGTTTTGGCTCAGGTCATGATCTCAGGGTCATGAGATTGAGCCCCGCATTGGACTCCTCACTGAGCATGGAGCCTGCTTAAGATTCTCTCTCCCTCTACCCCTCTCCCCATCTCCCTCTCTAAAAAAAAAAAAGAAAGAAAGAAAGAAAAAAGAGTATCCTTTAATGCATATACCCTTGATATCATGGCACATCAGCTCTGTGTTATTCCTTCTGTAAACCCTCATCCCCAGTCTAATGATGAGAAAAACATCAGATAAATCCCAATAGAGTTGATGAAGTTGCGGAATACAGGTGAGGTTCAGTGGGGTGGAGTCCGGAACGGACGACCAAGAAAGAATTCTTGAGATGTCTTTGGTGCAAAATGGTGGTTTATTAAAGCACGGGGACAGGACCCGTGGGCAGAAAGAGCTGCAATGCAGTTGTGAGGGGTGACTGATTATATACCATGGGGTTGGGGGAGGTGAGGAGAAAGGGAGGTTTCAAGAAGATTTTCATATATTAAAGAAGATTCACAAGATACCAGCGGCCTTGCCATTGTCGAGTTAAGTTGTTTTTTCCTTTTAGGTAGGCATTAACATGAAGATAGTTGGGAACTTCCTGGATTCGTAGAAGTATCTGTCTGTGGTCTGCGGGTTATAAGACATTTAGTTGTATTTACGTTCCCTCTGGAAGCTAGGTTAGTGATAAAAATGCTTTGTTCTTGTAAACTGCTAAGACGTTTGCAAACTGAGGGAGACTTAAGTCTTGTAAGATTGTGGTATCTATAGGTTAACTGTTTCTTTGTCCTTTAGGGCAGCCAGGGGTGCCTGAGGAATGTCGCATACATCCCAGGGGGAGGGGGTTGCAGGGTGTCAGCTTCTGCTTTGTCCTCAGCTTGCCTTCCATTCCCTCATCAGAGGGACATTCTACAAAATACTTGACCAGTATTCACATTGTCAAGGTCATCAAAAACAAGGTATGTCTGAGAAACTGCCACAGCCTGGAGGAATTTAAGGAGAACACGCTAACCAAGTGTCATATGATATCCTGGAACAGGAAAAGGACATTGGGTAAAAGCCAAAGAAATATGAAGAAACAATGCGCTGTGATTAATAATAATGTGTCAGTATTGGTTCACTGATTGTGACAAAGGTACCATATTAATGTCCGATTTTATTAAGGAGGTCCTAGATGTGGGGGATATAGGACTCTGTACTGTATTCACAGTTTTTTTATAAACCCAAGACTATGCTAAAATAAAAAGCTTATTGAAGAAAACCTACCCAATTATTTTCTTTATTCTTCTCCTTTGCAATTCCCCAGACTAAAGGAAAAGAAGAAAATGATCCATTCTACCTATTCAGTAAACCCATTACTATGCAGGGCACTGCTCAGGTATAAATTGGATTATCTAACTGTTAAAACTAAGGCGTGACTTTCTAATAAGCTTAACATTTTCAGGTGCTATTTACATTTTAAAAGAGGCTCTTATTTACTCAAATCTCAAAATATAATACCCAGGAGATATTTCTGAGCTGAGCCTTTTTGATGCTCTGTATCTCTGACTTCCATAAGCCATCATACAAAGAAGAACAACACAAAACTATATTCCCAGGCTTCCCAACAGACTTCTGAAGTCTGCATAGACAAAGTTGATGGCCTTTGATGCCACTACTCAATAAAATTTCAAAAGGCTAAACCCCTAGAGACAAAGCATGGTGCAGTGGGAAGATCTTGGCCACCCAGAGGGACCTGCGTTCTGATTATGATGCCAGCACCTGTAACTTTGTGACCTTGTTCATGCTACTTAATTACTCTGAGTGCCAGTTTCCTTACATAAATAGAGATAATTAAAGTTTGATAGTGGTGCCTAAGTGACATAATACATGTAAAACACCAAGCATGGTGCCTGCCCATAGGAGATTAAAAAAAAAAATTGTTATTGTGCCGTTGTTATCATCAGTCATCATCAATGGTTCCTTTATTTTCAAGCTAAATAACCTGGAGGAAATTACCCAACATCCCTCAGCTTCAGTTCACTTGCATAAAATGTGGTAAAAACCATATATTCCATATAAAGTTGTTATGAAGATTTAAATGAGGTTAATGCTTTTACTGTGTTTTCTCTTGTGCTACAGCACAGGTGTGTCTGTCTGTATGTGTCTGCCTATCCATCCGTCCATCCGTCCATCCATCCGACTTCATATCTGTCCATCCATCCATCCATCCATCCATCCATCCATCCATCCATCCATCCATCTTCATCTCTCTCTCTCTATCCATCCATCCATCCCTCCATCCATCTGGCTTCATATCTATCTATATCTATCTATCTATCTATCTATCTATCTATCTATCTATCTATCTATCTATCATCTATCCATCCTTAACGTTTAAATGAACAGACTCCAGATTCCCCTAAATGTGGTTAACAAAACAGAGCTAAAAAACTTCCCGTACAGGAATTTGTAATTGTTTTTAACAGTGGAGAGGAATGAGTTTTGGAAAGACTCAGGCCTTCTTTGATATTCATGAGTTCCAGATAAAATTCTCAAATAATGCATATGAATGAAGGAAGCTTTAACCTGCAATAATTAAAGAAAAAACTATTGGTTTTGAATAATATTGCAACTGTGGGTTTATTACATTTCCAGTGCCTTGAGTTTAGAGTACAAAATAAAGCCAAGTCCAGGGAGGCTGCCTCTTCTTAAAGGTTACTGCTAATTAATAATTTGTTGAATTAAAAAATTGTTGGTGCTCTCTTGCTAGTGGCACTGAGGCCAGTTGAGAAATCATTAATAATTCTGGATGCTTTGAAGCCTGAAGCCAGGAATACTTCTCTTATTTTGCAGTCCAGCTGCTGAGATAGCAGCATCCTTGCAAGCAGTCTGTCAGTAAGTATTCAAACTTTATGCTCACACTGTGATAAGAAACACAGTGGTTAATATCCTTTGTTATCTTGGTCATCCCACTCTCCATTGGCATAGACTTAAGACCACACACTGCGTCCTCCCTCAGGCAACACAGAGACGCAGCTTCCTCTCATGTCCAGCTACTAAACAGGCAGACTTCATGGTCAAATTGCCTGGTTGTGTCTGACTCTGAAATCTTTTGGATTCACTGGAAATCCAGCATGGAACATGAAGGGATGGGAAAGAAGAGGAAGGGGGCCTAGTATTGAATCCTGCACAATGCTGCTCTTTGGAGTCAAGGAGAGGAAGAAGACTAACAGCTAGCTATAAAGGCATGATCAGGAAGAGAGGAAGATAACCGAATGTTCTAGGGGCCAACAGCCCAGTGCTTCAAGCCATTCTTGTCAAGTGCCATTGAGAGACTGAGTAAAATAAAGACCAAGACATGGGTATTGGGTTTGAGAACATGATGGAGGTCATTGGTAATACTGGCAAAAGCAATTTCTGTGGGGGAATACAAGGGGAGGGAGCAAAGGTGGAGAAGTGAATGGGATGTGAGGATGTGGGGGAAGCCCATGCCTTTATTTGTGTTTGAAAAATTTCATAATTAAATAAAAGAAAAGCATTTCTAACTACTATCAAAAGCTGTACACACACACACACGCCTCACATTTCATTTAGTGGATGACGCAAGATATGAACTCAGGTTCATAGAATCTCAATGCTGTCTCACCCTGCCCTGCCCCACCTTTCCACGGCACAATGCTGCAGCTCTGCCCAAGTAAGCCCCGTACAACTTTTCCTTTTCAGATGCCTTAGTGATCAGCTTCCTTTGCTACTCTCCTTCTGAGACACCATTTTGAGGTCAACACTATCTACCCTCCTTAGGAGAAACTAGCTCTCAAGACTCATTGCGTGGAAGAACAAGGTCTTCTTTTCCTTCCTTGCATATTCCTTAACTGACCATATGATAAGAGCAAAAGGTCCAAGTTCTTTCTGTGGTCTACGGACTCAGTATGGCCGGCTGGCTCCTGGTCCCTCTCTAAACCCCTTTCACCACTTTCTCCTCCATCACAGTCCTCCAGCCATATTAGCTTCCTTGCAGGTCCTCAGACATACAGATATCTGCCTCAGGGCCTTTGCATCTCTTCTCCCCTTTGTCTTGGACATGCTTTCCCCAGTAGTCACATGGTTCACTCCCTAACTTCATTTGGAACTCTGCTCGGGTGTTACCTCTTCAGATGTCACCTGCCCTAAAATTCCATGCTAAAAGCGTGGCTCCTGTCACTCTCTACCTCTTACTCTGCTGTTTTTATATTCCTCATCGTACTTCTGTCTCCCTGATTATTTTGTTTATTTAAACTCATTTATTGCCTGTTTTTTTTAAAGATTTTATTTATTTATTTGAGAGAGAGAGAGAGAGTGCGAACGAGCATGAGTGGGGGGAAGGGCAGAGGGAGAGGAAGAAGCAGACCCCCATCTGAGTAGGGAGCCCAACATGGGGCTTGATCCCAGGACCCTGGTTTTTGGAGGGCAGGTGGGAAGTTTGGTCTCAGTTTAAAACACAGGTCAGAAACCATGTACTATAGGGTATTTTCTGGTCTAAATGTAGCACATTAGAGGTCAAAATATGTTATAGCAAGAAGGGGAAAGAAATAAAACCTTTTAAAAATAGTTTGCTCTATTCCTTTTTATTTCTTTTTCTTTTTATTATTATTTTTAAATATAATTTAATTCAATTTTTTAGATTTTATTTATTTATTTGAGAGAGAGAGAGAGAGAGAGAGAGAGAGAGAGATGGAGGGGAGGAGCAAAGGAAGAGGGACAAGCAGATTCTGCACTGAGCACATAGCCTGATGCAGGGCTGGATCCCAGAACTCTGAGATCATGACCTGAGCAGAAATAAGAGTTGGTTGCTTAATGGACGGAGCCACCCAGGTGCCCTGATATTTTCTTATAACATTTTATTTCCTTGAAAGTTTTCACGGCACTCTGTTTGTGTGAAATCATAGAAGTACAACAATGTGCACGAAATACAGCATGGCAGGGAGTCCAGTAATTAAGAGTATAGACTCTGAAGCCAGGTCTGCCTTGACTAGATCCTGGCTCCATAGCTTTCTGCTGTGTAACTTTGGGCAAGTTACTTAATCCTGTGCCTCAGTTTCCTCATGGGCAAAAGGAGGATAATAATAGTAAGACCTACTTCATCCAGTTGTGATAAGGATTAACTGGGTTCATCCATATAAATATTTAAAGAAACGCCTGACTCATAGCAAGCACCCGCTAGCTCGTTATTAAATGCATATGTTTTTCAATAATAGTAAGTGGCAACACCACCTTGGTTTTCAAACTCTTCCTATTTAAAAAAACAAACATTTATTTATTTGAGAGAGAGAGAGCACAGGGAGGGGCAGAGAGACTCCCAAGAAGATTCCACGCTGAGCATGGAGCCAACATGGGGCTCAATCTCACAACCCTGAGATCACGATCTGAGCTGAACCAAGAATTGGACACTTAACCAGTTGAGCCACTCAGGTGCCCCTGGTTTTCAAACTCTTCCATGTAGGAGTGAAATTATATGGTATTCGTCTTTCTCTGACTTATTTCACTTAGCATTATGCTCTTTAGATGCACCCGTGTCGTTGCAAATGGCAAGATCTCATTCTTTTTTATGGCTGAGTAATATTCCCATATATATATATATATATATAAAACTTTTTCTTTATCCATTCATCTATCAGTGGACACTTGGGCTGCTTCCCTAATTTGACTATTGTAAGTAATGCTGCAATAAACATAGGGTTGCATATATCTTTTCAAGTTAGTGTTTTTGCATTCTTTGGGTAAACACCCAGAAATTACTGGATCAAATTACTAGGTCCTATTTTTAATTTTTTGACGAATTCCATACTGTTTTCCACAGTGGCCGTACCAGTTTGAATTCCCAGCAACAATGCACAAAGGCTCCTTTTTCTCCGTATCTCAACAACCCTTGTTGTGTCTTGTGTTGGTCATTTTGGCCATTCTGACAGGTGTGAGGTGGTATCTCATGGTGGTTTTGATGTGCAGTTCCCTGATGATGAGTGATGTTGAGCATCTTTTCATGTGTCTGTCGGCCACCTGGATGTCTTCTTTGGAGAAATGCCTATTCATGTCTTCTGCCCATGCTTAACCATATTATTATTATTATTATTATTATTATTATTATTATTATTATTATTTGATATTGAGTTGTATAAGTTCTTTATATGTTTTAAATACTAACCCTTTATCAGATATGTCATTTGCAAATATCTTCTCCCATTCAGTAGGTTGCCTTTTAGTGTTGTTGTTTGTTTCCTTTGCTGAAGAAGCTGTTTATTTTGATGTCGTCCCAATAGTTTATTTTTGCTGTTGTTTCCCTTGCGTCAGGAGAAGCAACATCTAGAAAAATGTCGCTATGGCTGATATCAGAGAAGTTACTGCCTGTGCTCTCTTTTAGGATTTTTATGGTTTCAGGTCTCACATTTAGGTCCTTAACCCATTTTGAGTTTATTTCTGTGTGTGGTGCAAAAAAGTGGTCCCGTTTCACTCTTTCCCATGCTCATGTCCAGTTTCCCCAGCACCATTTGTTGAAGAGACTTTTTCCCCACTGCGTATTCTTGCCTCCTTTGCCAAAGATTAATTGGCCATATCATTGTGGGTTTATTTTTGGGCTCTCTGTTCTGTTCTGTTGACCTATGTATCTATTTTTTGCTGTCTGTTCCATACTGTTTTGATTACCACAGCTTTGTAGTAGCTTGCAATCTGGGATTGTTATACCTCCAGCTTTATTTTTCTTTCTCAAGTTTGCTTCGGCTACTCTGGGTCGTTTGTGGTTCCATGCGAATTTTAGGATTTTTGTTCTAGTTCTGTGAACAATGCTGTTGGTATGATAGGGATTGCATTAAATTAGTGCATTGCTTTGGGTAGTATGGACATATTAGCAATATTTGTTCCTCCAATCCATGAGCGTGGAATATATTTCCATTTCTTTGTGTCCTCTTTGATTTCTTTCATTAGTATTTTATCGTTTTCAGAGTACAGGTCTTTCATCTTCTTGGTCAAGTTCATTCCCAGGTGTTTTATTATTTTTGGTGCAATTGTGCATGAGATAATTTTCTTAATTTCTCTTTCTGCTATTTTATTCTTAGTATATAGAAATGCAACAGATTTCTGTGTAACGATCCCACATGACCTCTTGATTCCTTTATTTCTTGTTGTTGAGCTATACACAAACGTAAGAAAACATGCCATATAATATCCAAGTCCTGGCTGTAACAGACATGCAATTGTCTCTCATAAAAGTGTATTGTTTCCCCTCTGCTCTGTCCCTGACATCTGTTAGTCTATCGTTCTGTCTTGTCTGTCTGTCTGTCTTTTTCTATGTCTCTCTCATACACAAACGAAAATAATACACATGGTTTGTCTGTGCTTATGTGTGTGTGTGTGTCTCTGTGTCTGAGTGTGTGACTGTGTGTGTCTGTGTGTATGTCTGTGTGTGTGTATCTGCATTATGTGTGTGGAGCATATATGCATTATCTGCATACATATGTGTGTATCTCTATGTGTCTGCATGTATGTATCTGCCTGTGTGTGTCTGTATATCTGCATGTGTGTGTCTGTGTGTCTACATGTGTGTCTGTACTTCCATGTTTGTGTGTATGTCTGTTTCTGTGTGCATGTGTGCATTTGTGTCTGCCTGTGTGTATCTGTGTCTGTGTGTGTCTGCATGGGTGTATCTGTGTGTATCTGTGTCTCTGTGTGTGCATCTGTGCTTGCATGTGTATCTTCATGTGTGTGTCTGCATATGTCCACATGTTTGTGTGTCTATGTCTGCATGTGTGTACATTGTGTGTGCATGTGCATGCATGTCTATGTGTACATGTATGTCCTATTCGTGTGTGCGTGTGTGCATGTGTGACCTGTGCGTGTGTGCATGTACATGCGTGCACATGTGTCTATGTGTGCATGTGTGTCTGTGTGTGCAGGTGTGACTTGTGCGTGTGTGCATGTATGTCTGTGTCTGCATATGTGTCTTTGTGTGCCTGTGTGTGCAGGTGTGACTTGTGCATGTGTGCATGTATGTCTGTGTGTCTGCACGTGTGTCTGTGTGCACACATAAATATTTTACCACACACGACTCTGCTTCTTCCTCTTTCATCTTACAGCAGCCCTTCTCTCTCTTCATCATGAGTGGGGGCACTCCACAAGCCACGCCGGCCCACCGTTCCCCTGACTTCCAGCTGGGCAAGGAGGAGATGAAGCCCCCTCCAAAAAGGTCCTTTTCTCTAACTCTTCACAGTGAATGTGCCAGTGTTTATTTGGCCACACGGTCCGTTTGGGAGGATTTTCCTTGAAATCTTGCTGCAAAGCACCCATTTGTGTTTCAGTCTTTGTCTTTTTCTGCCTCAACCCCACCCGAGGTCAGACACCTTTCTTCTCTGCTTTTCAATGACCCCTGGTGCTTTTATTCCCATGCACAGCTTCAGCTGCTACCTAGCAATTTGAATCAGGGTGTTTGGCCTCCGATTTTTGGGAGAAGCACACCCCTGATAATAAATGTTGGTTCACAGCCCCATCCTCTGTCTGTGTGCACTGATGGCAGGAAGAGTGAAGTGAACACAGCGAGCCAAATCCGACTGCTTCTTTCAGGGAGTTCTGTTACTTTCACCCTGAGCAGAAAACCTGTGGTCTTCCTTTGAGGCAAGGACATTTGAGGCCAGCATTAGTATCACCTTTGTCCAGGGTCAATGAGAAGCTAATTTTCAAGACATCAGAATGATATCTAGAAGAGCCCGTTGCAGTGGGGTTTGTGTTTGGGGTTAAGAAAACATCCCAACAACTTTTTGACCTATGACATCTTTCTTCAGGAAGTGGTTTCCACATGTGTGACATATTTAGACTGCCTTGGAAAAACACAATTTTTATTTGACAGTTTTAATATTTTGAACACTGCATGTTGACGTTTTTATCAGATGGGTTGTTTTTGTTGGCAGTGGGAGTTTGCAAACTAATGAAGAAAATAAGAAAGGAAATTAGCTTGAAGCTGCTGAGTATTTGCGACCAGAAGGTAAACGAGGGAGGTACCAGTGTCTAGAAATAATTGCCATCACTGCCACAGTCCTCCATTAGCGCTGGCAAAAGACCCAGGGTCTGACAGTTAAATTAAAGCTTGCAACCCAGTGAAAAATTCGCAGCAGAAAGCTTGAATTCTGGTAACATCACACTGCATGCCATTTACCGTACGGCTTGACAACTTTGCTCCATTCATAATATTCATTGGGGGGTAAGACGGCTTGGGAGCCGTAGAAAACAAATTCATCTGTAGCAGGCAGTGTTTACAAAGCAATAACCCAACCAGTTTGCCATTAAAGTAGAAGCTTGCTCAGAGAAATTCTTCTTTTATTATGTGACACTGGGCGATGATGGGAGGCTGAGCTTTGAGGTGAAACGGACTTGAGTATAAAGCCCAGTTGCAACTGGCTGTGTGCCCTTGGGCTAGTGACTTAACCTTTCTGATCCTTAGTTTTCTTACCTTCAAAGTGTAGATAAAAATATGACCTACCTAGCGACACCTGCCTGGGTGGCTCGGTCAGTTGGGTGACCGACTCTTGGTTTCAGCTCGGGTCATGGTCTCGGGGTCCTGGGATTGAGCCCTGTGTTAGGCCCTGCACTCCATATGGAGGCTGCTTGAGGATTTTCTGTTTCTCTCTCTCTCTCTCTCTTCCTCTGCCCCCCGCCTCGGCTCGTGTGCACACTCTCTCTCCCTCTCTCAAATAAATAATCTTTTTTTAAAAACATGACCTACCGAATAAGATTACTGAGGAGTGAATAAGATAATGTGTGTAAAGTGCATAGCAGGATGTCTGGCACATCATAAGCAATGAACTTGTTCTTATTCAAGCAAGTGTTAGAGGAGGAGATTAATTACAATGGAGATATCTGGAGGCTTCATGGAAAAGGTGCAAGTTGAGCTCCTTCTTGAACTAAGAGGAGGGTCTGACATGAGCACATGGGTTGAGAGAAGGGCAGCCTAAGAAGAGGAAAAACCTCAGCAAAACTCCGCAGACATGAATTGATGGCTTATTCAGAGCATGAGATGATGGGCAGAGAGCAGGGAATGACCTTGACCTAATAGTTCGGGACCACTTTCTCTGTCACTCTTTATGCATAGGAGGTGACCTTTCTGAATAGCCAGGTGACATGCTTCAAATTAGATCCCCTTGTTCGGTTCTTAAGCATCCAGGATCCAAGGAAGTGCTTCCATATACGTAGTTCACCCTTTCTCCCAAGACCCTCGATGCATTATCCCTTCCCCCTCACCCTGCCCAGCACCTGCCAATCTGATGGATGATAAATGGTATCTTCTGGTTGGCTCCTCATTTAGGAAATGGGTATGAAGCTTCAAAACAAATATAATGCTATAAACAAATATAATCTTTTAGGAAATCAATCCAGCGGTATCTATTAGATACATAAATACCCATTCACCCGTGAATCCAGTTTTGAGGAATCTATCCTATAGAAATAAATGTACCAGTGCATAAAGATAAATGTACTAGCACGTTTATTGCTATTATTGAAAATGGCTAGAAAGGGCAGATGCAAATTCAGTGTTACCCACTAATGTATAGATGGTTGAATTAACGGGGAAGTTTGCTTGCTCTATGGAATATGATACAGCTTTTATAGGAATTAATTACATCCCTGTATCAACATCTCTATGAGCAAGTTGCATCCTAGAATGAGAATACCATTATCCAATTGTTTTAAAAAGTAGGAAAAAATTTTATGAGTACAGTATGTATGTTGACATATGGTTGTATGAACATAGGGACAAGTGTAGAAACTCACACATCAAACTTAGCCTTGCTTCCTTGTTGAAAGGATTTTGAAGGGATTGAGCAAAGAGGGAGAAACTGTTGCCTTTTTCTTTGTAAACCTGATTTTGACTTGTTGCCACAAGTGTGCATTTTGTAGGTTGAAAGGAAAATCCAATAAAATACATAAAAAGGGCACTTGCCTGCTGAATGGGGGTACAGTAAAGGAAAAGCTGAGTGAAAGGGAAGGTAAATTGTGGGAGCCATGAGCATATAAAAGGAGAATGATAGCAGCTTTTGTTCATGTATGTGCTGGGTTGGCTTAAAGTCTGCTTGAGGGGGGATTTTTCTCCCTTGTACAGTAAAGAGGGAAACTACAAAGTCAATGCATGTGTTTCAGCTTGGCATAGAAGCTTCCTCGCAAGAGGCAGTCCTTGCTCATTTGTCCAGCATCATCTCCCACCTGATCCTTATGCATTAGTAACGCTGAGCTGCTTGCCTGGTAGCCCACATGTCATCATAAACACACACGCATGCACACACGTGCACAAACATTCATGTGTGTGCTTTATGAGACTTACTTGGCTTCTCGCCTCTGTGTTGTTCCTTCAGCCCAGAGCACTCCCCACATTTCTTATCACCTGACCAACTCCCATTGTCTAGATTCCACTTGGGAAAGAGTCCCTCACCTAGGACCGGGCTGAACACCCCAATACATGTCCCCTCAGCACCCAAAGTCATCTTCCACCTGCGTGTGGTGCTACCCCCCCCCCCAAATCAATTTTCTTTCTCTCTCTCTCTTGCTTAAACCATTTTAACAAGGTGTGTGTTTACAAGCAAGAGCTGTCCTTGGATTTCCAAAAGTACTGTGAGTTAGGTGAATTTTTATTTGGTTTATATTTCAGCTCAGGAAATGAGGCTCAGAGCAGCTGACCCCTTCAAGGCCCCACAGTGAATTGTTGATAGGATCCAATTTGAAACCCAGGTCTGTAAACTCCTACCTTGGGACTTTTCCACTTTACCTATATTGTAAATTGCAGAAATATACACACTGGTGGAATGAACTGGTGACTCTCTTACTATTCTTCAGGTGTGCTCTGTATGCTACCTGGCCTCAGAGACTCCCTCTGATTCATCCAGTTGACTGGCTCTTAGCCAGATCATAATACCCTAATGATCCGGTGTATGAGGTAGGAAGCTTTCACTGGCAAGTAACAGGAAAATCTGACTTAAAAGAGCTTAAACAAATTGAGGAGATATATGAGCTCATGTGAAGAAAAGTTTCATCAAGACATGAGCCAGAACTGTAGGCTTCCCATCTTTTCTCTCCGACAACCTCCACTTGTGACTTTTATCCTGAGGTGGCTCACCTCATGGTTACAGTGTGGTTGCTGCAGTTCCAGGCCTTGCATCTGCACACAAAAACAGTCAGATGTAGGGAGAGTGAGGATCCCTGTCTTTTTTTTTTTTTTTTTTAAGATTTTGTTTATTTATTTGTCAGAGAGAGACAGAGAACAATCACAAGCAGGGGGAGCAGCAGGCAGAGGAAGAAGCAGGCTCCTCGCATAGCAAGGAGCTCGATGTGGGACGTGATCCCAGCACCCTGGGATCATGACCTGAGCTGAAGACAGACGCTTAACCGGCTGAACCACTCAGGCGTCCCAGGATCCCTGTCTTGTATCTCTTTAAGGCAAGAGATGAAAACTCCACCAAGTCCTCCTCTGTGAGTCTGTGCAGTAAGGGATTAAACTTGCCCAGGTGTTTGTCCTTTGGCTCCGGCTCCTGGGAGATGACCTCTATCTAAGCCCTTGGAGTGTCCTGCCAGATAAGAATGTCTTTGTTTAGGGGTACCTGGGTGGCTCAGTCATTGGGCGTCTGTCTTGGCTTGGGTCATGGTCCCAGGGTCCTGGGATCAAGCCCTGAGTTGGGCTCCCTACTCAGCAGGGAGCCTATTTCTCCTTCTCCTCCCTGCTTGTGCTCTCTCTCACTATCTCCATTTGTCTCTCTCTCTCAAATAGATAAAATCTTAAAAAAAAAAAAAAAAAAAAGAATGTCTTTGTTTCCCTGATGGCCTTGGTTGGCAGAGAGTCTATGGTAACCATGTGATTTACAGTGGGAAGCCTTGGGTCTTGCTGTGTGGCTCAGCCTCTGAGGGGCTGCAGACTAAGGTCCGCCCACGGGGCTGGTCAGTCATGTCTGTGTGACTGAGCCCCAGTGAAATCTCTTGGATACCAAGACTCAGGGGAGCATCCCTGGCTGGCAGCACTCCATGCATCTCATCACACGTGGGTGCTGGGAGAAGTGAGCACCACTTGCATGACTCCACTGCAGGGCGAAAACTAGAAGCTCCATGCTTGGTATCTCTTGAACCTTTTCCCTTGGCTATTTTCCATCTGTGTTCTTTTATTGTAATAAACCATAAAACGGTTAGTATAATTATAGTGAATTATTGAAACTGAGGGTGGTCTTTTGAGCCCCCCAAACTGGTAGTTGGTGTTAGAAGTGAGGAGGGTCATGTAGACAGTCTCCTTAGGTCTTATTGACCAGAGGTGTGTCATATGCTTGCTTCTTTGCCAATCCCAGGCAAGTTGGGTGGCTTGGATCGAAAAAGATTAGCCCCTGGGCTGGTGAAGAGCCTCCCCTGCAACACAAGGCCTGTGGTTCCTGAGCCCCCTCCGAGCAACAGAGAAAGGGAGCAGTCACAGCTGTTGGGAAGCAGCTGACAGTGTCTACAACAACTTTTTTTTTTTACCACTTTTTTTCTCCTGGGTGGAAGCAGTACAGCACCCCAAAGGGACATTTTATCCATCTATGTTTCCTGTGGCCTCAAGGACAGGGCAATTTTCATTCCAGAGAGCAACGCTGATAAACTCGTTAATGTTTGGATCAACCTGGGATCCAGAAGGCTTTGAAAAAAGCAGCTTGACCTGACCTTTTCCCATGATCGGTATTTGCGCAAAATAAGAACAACAAATATTAATGTAGAGACCTGAGACAGGTCTTCCTCAAGACTTCTTTCCATCACTGAGCATCTTCGGTTGGTTTAGGCCTGGCATCCCAACCATCCTGCCTTGGACCCACAAATTGTGTCTAGAGATAGGAGTGCCCAATAAAAACAATAAATTCTTATAATAATAATAATTTATGGAGTGTTATTATACACTGTGCAGAGGTTATGTATCCATTACCTCATTTAATCAGTCTCATCTGAAAAATTTTACTTATTTATTTGAGGTATCTCTCATATATATTTGAGGGGGAGAGAGAGAGAGAGAGAGAGCATGAGAAGAAGGGCAGAGGGAGAGGGAGAAGCAGACTCTCCGCTGAGCAGGGAGCCCAACGTGGGGCTCGATCCCAGGATCCTGAGATCATGACCTGAGCCAAAGGCACACACTTAACCGACTGAGCCATCCAGGCACCCCATTCTCGTTTTAAATCTCATTTAAAACAATAGTGTGAGGAAGGTTTTGATCATAATTACTTGGTAGATAAGGAAAATGAGGCTCAGAGAGGTAAAGTAACTTGCCCACAGTCACAGCCAGTCAGCGCTAGAGTTGGACCTGGACGCTTCTCAGTCAGGGTCTAGAGCTACTGAGCCACACTGCTGTGTTCTGAGGTCATACCAGCAGGGAGAGGGATTTTGTTGTAGAAGCAGTAGGATACCACTGAAGGGTTTGAGTACAAGATGACTTGCTCATCTTGAAAAGGTCATTTGGGTAAGAGTAGAGTGTTCCAAACTGCCCTGAGTAATCTCGCCCAGCCTGCCACTGGAGAACGACATAGGATGCATCTTTGCTTCAACCAAAGAAGCGTTTCTTTCATCTGTCGTATGTCTTGAATTCCACGTCATATTTCATTTGAGTGGAACATTCACGGTCCTTAGAAAAGAAAATTAGAAATCCTTTAATCTAGATGAGGGTAGAAAAACTATGGCCTGTGGACCAAATCTGAGAAGTTGCCTGTTTTTATAAATAAAGTTATATTGGAACACAGCCATATCCATTCATGGACATATTGCATATGTTTGCTTCTATTGTAAATGGCAAAGCCTAAAATATTTACCATCTGCTCCTTTCCAGAAAGTGTTTGTGGTCTTCTGGCCTAGATCAGAGTTTCTCAACTTGGTCACTTGACATTTTGGGTCAGATCATTCTGTTTGTGGGATTCTGATCTGTGTATTGTAGGGTGTTGAGCGGTAGTCCTGGCCTCCACCCACTGGACACCAGAAGCACTGTCCACAGTTGTCAACCAGCACCTCCAGTTACCAACTACTGATCTAGATGATGTTATGTTCTTTTCAGATCTGATGTTCTAGACATTTATGGCTTCTTCTACTCACTTTAATGAAAATGGTCAATAGATTGTGACTACC
Source organism: Ursus americanus (assembly GCF_024610735.1). Classification (NCBI taxonomy): domain Eukaryota; kingdom Metazoa; phylum Chordata; class Mammalia; order Carnivora; family Ursidae; genus Ursus; species Ursus americanus. The sequence continues at coordinate 29,726,498 of NC_142128.1, forward strand.
ATTTTTATAGAATTTAATCATGAATTTTTAGGGAGAAACTTACTGTGTGCCATTATGACATTGTTTTCTGGACAGATCTTTTTGGTTATTCAAACAACTCCAAATGGATCATTTCATCGATATGTCTTAAAAATAACCCTTTTGCAAAGCATGCTTTTGGCCTCATTTAAGGTGACAGATGGTGGCCTGGGGAATGGGAAGGAGGAGGAGGCTGGGTGTTAAGGTTCCAACTTAGCCACTTTCACAGAGAGGCATTGATTGGACAGGTTGGTTAAATTTCCCTGAACTTCAGTTTTCTCGTCTCTGAAATGGGGACAGTGATGACTACCTTAGTGGGTGGTTGTGAGAATCATATAATATTATCTCACGGAAACAATAACAGTTGGAAACATGACATGGAGATGATTGTATATGCATCTCCAAAGCATATGGCAACACAGAGCCAAAACATCATCCTGGGACACATTGGATTTCTTGCAGAATAAGAGAGATACTTCTCCGAACCACTGAAGTTTTAAAAAGTTCATAAAACAATGATTACATTTTCTCAAGTTTCTTTGGCTGATAAAGAAAGATCACTAGGTAACTAATAACTACAGGGGTATGGAGTAAAAGCAAGTTGAAAGTAGGCTACATTTTATGACTTGGTGATTATAAACTCTCAAGAGTTGGTATATCACTGGAGGGTTAGACAAGAAAATGATGCTTGATTATAATATTTCTAAGACCCCAGTGTCAGGACCATAATTAAAAAAAAAACAGGTGTGGGACTCTATTGCTTTCCATTTTCACAGTTCCTCCTGCTTTTGTGAATTCTAAGAATTCAGAGATCCTCTGTACCTGTGTCATTGTCAAGTATTGAAATCATTGTCTCAAAATCTATTTCATTGTACTAATAGCTATAGAGTTGTCTACAGTTTAGACATTTCCCTGTGGTCAAAAGATTGCACAATGGTGTAATCAGGGAGGCATGTAAGCTAATTATCTGTGGTTGGATTTTGATTCAGGTTCAGCTTTTCTAATAAGAGAATTTATAATTAGGTTTTGTGTCAGTATGTGGGTGGAACTTTTTCTTGTATGTATATGTACGAGCGTGTGGACATGGAAACGCTGAAGATGTGACCTTGGAAAGCTATCTGGGGAAGATGAACCGTCGGACGGATTCCATTCAAATGCCGAAACTACTGAGAACCATTCCAATCAGCATATGGATATTGGGTTGGAAGTCGAAAAGTCTGGGTTGTTTTCTGCTCTTTGCCAATTATCTGCTCTGTGTCCTTGAGAGAGTAACCCCACTCTGGACCTCAACTTTCCCATCTGTAAAATGAGCACTTTAGATAGAATGAAGCTTTTGCTGTTGAAGTTCCTACTCCTCTCCATCAGCCCTTCCTTGTCCTCTGACCTCCAGCCCCACTTTTAGGCCAACTTAACACATTCACCTCCAAACACTTTCTCTTTTACCTCCCCCATTCCAATCCATTCCTTTCTGCTGACTTGACTATTGTAGGATAATTTTCCAAAAAAGGCAAAATCATAACTCCTATAGTGATACAAAATAAACTTGTGTATGTTCCCTGCGTTGAGTAGTGTCCCCTCAAGTTCACGGGTACCCGGAATCTGTGAATGTGATCTTATTTGAGGGTAGCGTCTTTGCAGAAGTAACTAAGTTGAGATGAGGTCCTGCTGGATTAAGGTGGGCCCTAAATCCAATGTCTGGTGCCCTATGAGAAGAAGGAAATTTGGAGACAGATGGATAGACAGGGAGAATGCCGTGTGCAGATGGGGGCAGAGAGCTAGAGTGATGTGTCTACAAACCAAGGATTGCCAGCAAGCAAAAGCAACTAAGGAGAAGCAAGGAAGGATTCTGCCCCAGAACTTCAGAGGGAGCATGACCCTGCTGACACCTTGATTTCAGACCTCTGTCCTCCAGAATTCTGAGAGAATAAGTTTCTGTGGTTGCGGCCACTCTACTGGAGGTAATTTATTACGGCAGCCCCTGGAAACTAACACATGGGAAAAGGGTAGTGGAAAGCAATTCAATTTGATTTGACAAACTTTTGCTGAGGGCCTGCTGTGTGGCTTCCGTTGTGCCGGGTATGGGGGATTTGGAAGCTGCTGACCAGGAGCTCCAGTCGCCATTGTAGTACATGGTAGTGGCCACACAATAGGGGCTGATTTGCCAGCCTTTTTCGGGCCTCCAAATGGATCCTTCTTTCCATCACAATGTTTGGGTTTTGTCATTGGATTGGATCCCTCTTGTAGACCACTGCAAACCCTGTCAGCCCCACCTCTTTCTCCAAATGCTGCTGTGGTAACCAGTTGGGAACGGATGTCAGTGGTCTTCGACTGGCCAGACTTCACGCTGGAGCCTCAGGATGTACTTCTAGCTTCTTGCGTCAGGGCTTCTCTGACACTGTGCTGGTAACTCAGGAGGCCTGCAGGACCTTACTGGCATTCATCTGGGGCCCAGGAGAGAGCGAGCGTGTGTGTGTGTGTGTGTGTGTGTGTGTGTGTGTGTGTGTGTGTGAGCTCGTGCACGTGTGTGGTTAATGCCCACGGAACTACCCATGAACAGTGCATTTCGTTAGCATCTGCAGAAGGAGCGCCCTCAACAGGACATCTTTGCATTGCTTTCCTTTTCCTGGGTTCCTCTTCCCTGGACCCTCACTCCAGCTCCCTATAGTCACTGCCCAAATAAGCCACCTGCACACTGGCCCGTGCCACTGGTGGTGCTCTCGGGAGACCCCGGCTGAGGCAGCATTCCCCTCGCCCCGCAGTGCCTTCCTCTGTCCGCTCCTCCTTCCGTGCAACCTCAGGCTCCACTCAATTTGTGCAAGTCGTTCTCCTTTTTTGCTTTGGGACCATTCACTCTCTGCACCGTTTTGATCACAATGGGATGAAAATGTGAACAGGAGAGTGGAGCCAGTTGAAGGGTTCTCCCAGGTGTTGATGTTGCACGAACATGCTCTTACTTGCCGGGGGTTGCTCTAGACAGCAGAATGAGGTCTTCATTGTCTGCAGCTCAGGTCCCTCAGGTGCCTTTGGGGGCCTGTGGCAGGAAGGTGGGGGCCATTCCTAGCTCTTTATTATTTCTTTCCCGCAAGGATGGAGAGCCCTAATGGCTTCAAGTGCAGTCTTGTTTTAGTTTCGCATTGCAGCTGCAACAGAGGGCCGCAAACTAATGGTTTGAAACAGTACAAATCTGTTATCTTATAGTTCTGTAGGTCAGAAGTCCTGAAATCAAGGTGTTGCCAGGGCTTCATTCCTCTTGGAGGTTTTAGAAGAGTATCTGTTTCCTTGTGTTTCCCAGCTTTGGAGGCCACTTACAGTCCTTGGCTCATGGCCCCTCTTTCCTCCACCTCCAATTCCATCATCACATCTCCTCTGACCATCTCCTGCCTTCATCTTAAAAGGACCCTGTGATTACACTTAGTTCAGCAAGTCATCCAGGAGAATCTCCCTATCACTACGTCCTTAATTTAATCATATCTGCAAATTCCCTTTTGCCAGGAGTTACCTTTATCATATTCACAGGTTCTAGGGCATGGAAATCTTTGGAGGGGACATTATTTTGCCTATCTCAGTTCTTTTTTTAATCTTATTTGTGACATTGGTGAAAAGACCCTATCTGTCTGTCTGTCTGTCTCTCCATCCGTCCATCCTTCCATATATATCATCTATCATCTATTTGTCTACTTACTTATATACTTACCTATTTTACTCACCATGATTCTTAAGTAATGAGGGACTTTTATACCGGGCATAATTATCAAACAAAATGAAACTTTGAACAAAGAACCTTCAAACAATGAAATCACTACAAAGGAACAAGATAATTTTAGAAATGACACATGGACTCTGAAGCACCTTGTTCAAAACTAATGTTCTTTGCAGGAGCAAAAATTATTAAGTGGAAGTCTCAGCTTATCTCAAGACTTCACTAAATCACTGCTCATCAAACTTCCAAAATGAAGTTCTGCTCAAGAATACCAAATTCCTGCTCAGCTGTTAATTGATACAATTGCATTGAGATCTTAATCTTTGACCCATTTCTTCTCTTCCAGTCCTTGTGGGTGGACATTTTCCTTTTTTGGGTTTCTCCAAACGCACCAAAGTTCCAACCACCAGTGACTTAAACAAGAGGAGATTTACTATTTATTACCAAAGAACAATTGTAATAACAGAGGACCTTGCATGTCTGCTACAGTTTGTGCAAATGTCTGCACACTATCAGATTCCCGTCTTGCGGTTCCTTTTTTTCTCCTGTTGAAGCTGTCCTGATGGTTATATACAAGATAATGACCTCAGAAGCCTGTGTTCTATTGGCTCTGTGATGGAGAGACGATAGTTTCTTCCGATGTTTCAGTGTCATGGTTTCTAGAGAAGGTGTAAGTTTTCTATTCAAAATGGCCTCTGGCCCTCTGGCCTAGTGTTCATCGATCAGCCCGAGTGTGTAATGTGATTAATCCTTCAGCTGATAACCAGAAGGGAGTGTGTGGTGAAGACAGACAGGGCTACACTTCTCCAAGCCAGGAAAGGTAGAGTTGACACCTCCAGTGGTAAATTTCATTGTGTCCCATGTTGGTGAGGGAGGCAGGGAGTTAAGATTATAATGAGGGGCTAGAGAGTTCAGGAGGGAATTCATTCCTGTTCTCTGGCATTTGCTGAGACAGCATCTTTATGAGCTCAGTCTGTTTCCCTTCTACTAAGGCCAGTTTACCAGAGGAAGGATTACTGTGGACACATCATCCTGGACTTAGTAGAGCAGGTGTTAAGGGTTGTGTCTTTTTATGTACATACCAACTGGACACTTGAAAAAGACGATCATTTTTGACAGAAGTTTTGACCTCAGAGCAGTTGTCCTTGGCAACTGCAAGCTCCTTCATAACCCTGGGTGGTCCTCAGTTGTTCTGCCATTCTTTGTGTCTAATCCTCTCCACCCTGGCTAGTCTACAAATAACGGACCTTCCTCCAACAGTCTTCTTCCACCTCCACTCTAGATGGACCTACTTTTTCATGTTATCCCTTTGATCAGAAACATTAAATAGCTTCCCATTTCATGGGCTTCTTATTGAATAGGGCTAAGCCTTCTTGGTCAGATCCAAGGTTACATCCTTGTCTTATCTCCTACTCTTGCCCAGAAAGTTCCGGGTATAGTAGACACCTTGCCTTTTCCTGTGTTCATGACTTTGCTCAACACTTACCTTCACTTAGAACTTGCTCTTCCATTGCTGTCTACAAATTTCTGTCTATTCTGCAGTGGACAGTTCAAGTGCTTTCTGCTTCCAAAAGTGTCCTGGGATTTTCTCCACCAGATGAAGCCTTGTTCTCCTTCAAGTTTTTCTCCTTAGATAGTGTTTCTGTAAACTTTCTTCCATAGCTATTGTTTCTGAGAAATGTCGTGCTCTTCATTGACTATGATTTTTTTAAGTTATTTGTTCATATGTCATAATTCCCTTAATAGATTGACTTACTGTAAATAACTTTAATTTTGTATTGTCGAAATCAGTAATCCCCTATCCACATAGAATGATTCAATTAGCTAGGATGATGTATTTTGTAAAAAACAAACAAACAAAACCCAAAAAACTATAGCCATTTCTAAGCATTATTTAGTTAGTTTTATAGAACTTATTTAAACCAGGGCCTCTTGCTCCCCAACAGGTTACCAAGACAAAATCCAGAGAATTTTGCACAATATTCCAGAATGGTCTTGACCCCTTGAAGCCTATCCATGAACTACCAACCTCATTAGCCCAAGATTAAGAACTTGTGTTTCGATGGATTCTGTAGCATCTTATGTGAGCTGAAACAGAAGGCAACTCTATTTGGCATCGTCAGTAGACAACCTCCAACTGGATTAATATTAACTGGATTCAATAAATGTACTTTTTATGGGTTTACTGTAAAAGGAGAAGAGACTATCTGTGGGTCTTGGAGAGGTCAGGACATTATAAATGCTGTTCTGTTGTAAGTGAAAGACACATTTTGAGTCTGTATTGATCAGAAATGCCTAAATCCAAGTTGCTTAGGGCTTGAACTACCCCCTTTTTATGGCATACAAGTAGCTTCCCCAGATCAGTAGCGAACTATTTACTGCACCAGATTCAATGCGCTGATAAAATAACAAGACCTTCTGGTCTCATTCTGCTTATTTTTTGTTAAGCGGGAGTGAGGCTGTAGGTATTCAGTATCAGATAACTGCCTGGGGGGTGTCTTTGCAGTTGTTCTATGAAACAGTGAAAACAGCTGTGGGCCAAGTAATTAATTAATTGACAAAACTAATTGACCTAATTTGGTCGTTATTATGCTAGAGGAAGTCGTCCACATGCCAAGAGTAGGGTTTTGGGTGGTAGCTCTTCTCACAGCTTTGGTGTCACTGTGTGTGAGCATAAAATGGAACTCATGCTCTCTCTCTCTCTCTCTTCCCCCCCCCCCCCCCCCGCCCTGCTGTCTTGCTCTCAACGAGCTACTTCACCATTTTTCCGGCCTTCCACTCTGTTCTCTTGACTCCTACTGTGTAGGTTCCTTGTCATCCCCGTCACTGACATCGCTACCTGCTGCCTCACACCCAGACAGCTGAGTGCCTTGCAGTAAGGCTCTTGGCTTCTAGTCTCTCCTCCATGCAAACAAATTTCTTTAAAAAAGTATTACTTGTTACTTACATAAATAATGTGAGCCTATTCTTATTATTAAAAGACGTGGAGGATGTGGGTGAGATCTCTTTGACCACCTTCTTATCCCCCCAGTTGTGTTCCTCTTTCCAGAAACTTTGTGTGTATTAATTCAATATGTGAGCGTCTAAACATCACTCTTTGTATTTGCAAACGCATGGGCTGATAGAACGTATGTGGAAGCATATGCGTGGGTTGGTAGTATTGTAATTCATTATTGCTTGGCAACATGCTTTTGTTCACTCAACGATACGGCTTACAGATTTTCCCAAAGTCTTGCATACAGATTGACTTCATCCTTTTTATCTGCTATGTAGTATTCCCTGGACTAAATATACCAAAGCTTATGAGGCCATTTTTCCTGTTGATATTAGCATGTTTTTGTTATGAAAAGCAATACTAAACTTACTGCTGCATATTCTAAAACACCCTTTGACGAGCACCATCTATAAAACTCTCAGGGGCCCAATGCTATCAAATTCAAATGGCATTTGAAGAGTCTGGTCTGCATCCACTTTTATGCCGATTCTTCTCACTGCTCCCTTACCACATGCCCACCACCCAGCTGGTGTTCCTATCCCTTAAACACTCTGTGTTTTGGCTCATTTAGAATAAACCTCAGTCTCTCTATCATGGTCACGATCATCACCATCACTTAGCACATATAGTGCTTATTATATTCTCGTCATTTACTAATACTTTATATGTTTCTAATATTTCCCACCACTCTATGATATAGGTACTGGAATTGTCCACATTTTATAGATAAAGAAATTAAGACCCAGCAAGATTCAATACTTTTCCTGAAATCCCTTGGCTTGTAAGTGGTGTGGCCAGGGTTCAAATCCAGGCAGCCTGGCTCCAGAATCCATATTCTTAATCACTCATCTGCACATTTTCTCTGTGACGAGTTGTATGCCACTGCCTCCTGCAAGCCCTCCTTGATCACCACTGCAGACCTCTACATTTATTCTCCTGTTCAACAAATGTTTCTGAGCTCCTGACTATGTGCACATTCTCAGCCAGATTCCGGAGATGTATCCCACAAACAAAACGGTGTGGTCTATGACCTGAACTTGTCAGACTAATAATCATGACCTTCATATGCAGAATTACCCACATCCCTCAGAGGGACTTGTTACATGCTATTTATCTTCTGTGGATGTGTTTTGGATCCTCTATGCTCTTTTAGGGGAGCACTCGTGTTTTTGCTATTGGACATCTCTTCACACTCAGCTCATCCTAGTTGCTCAATTAGCATTTACTGGTAACAGTGCTATAATAGACACTGGTCCCTACCGATCCAGACTTACCTACAAGTGCCCGGTAAACCCAGGGAATTGCTAATAAGTCTAACTCCCACCTCCATGTCCAGACAACCACTTGACATAGTACCAAAACCCACTTGGTGAGGATTTTGATGTCCCTGCTGAGAAGTAGGACTTCAGTGTCTAAAGATCATCTGAAGGACCTCATCTGAGGCCTTGGGTCCTTTCAAGGCAGATGAATGAATCCTGGGGGCTGCACTGATGTGCCTTCGGGAACATGGAAGTTTAGAGAAGTATGTAGGGCCCATCCTGGCTCTTGGACCCTGAACATCCCACACCAAGAGAAAGATTTTAAAAGTTCCTGTTCATCAGAGTGGTCACACCAACCTGTCCACTTGGTCTTCTGTAAGACTATTGAACTCACGCCTCCAGCAGTTAGACACAGCAACAGCAACAAACAAAACTAAAAAAAGGGGAGAGAATTGAGTGAGAGGTGCAGAGCTGTCTGTTTCAGCCATTAATGCCCGCAAAAGGCAAGAAAAAAAGACACTGGACCAACTTTGCTAAAATTGTGTCTCGTTTACACACCAGGCAACACCTCTTGGAAGGGATTATTTGCTTATTGATTCTCTTCCAACACTGGGAATTAAACTCAGTGCATTTACTTGTTCCGAGCTTTTTTAGTGAAATATCCTTTCGCGGGCTTATCCTCCATCCTTGCCCAGAAAAGGAGAAAGTCTTCTCTCATGCCAACATTTCGTGTTCCTTCAGTGCTCTGCAGGGATAAGCACAGCCTTGCATGATTCATTGTCTCTGCCTCACAAATGAAGGGAAGCCTGATGGCTTGCGTTAGTGACAGAATGTTAGGTTATGGGTCTCCGAATCCTTGTCCAGTCACCAGGGCTGTACCACGACGCTTTCCTTCTTCATACCAGGTCTGTCTTTTAACATGAATCCCAACATTAGCCCCAGAGATCTGCATACAATTCAAAATCATATCCCACTACTTCTATGTAGGCTGAGCTCTATAATACCAGCCAGCTCTTGGTTCCCCCAAACATCCCTCAGCCCTTTTATGCCGCTTTGCTTCTCCACATGTGGCTCCCTCTTCCCTTCTTAGTTGGCCCTTTTGGTGTAGTGAGACCCAGACTCAGTTCAAATGTCACTTCTTCTGGGAAGCCCTCCATGCTGTCATCTGTGGCTCCATCTTCTTGAGGTGAGACTTTCCTTTAATATTTAGCTCTGATATATAGAGCTTCAGTCCAGAAGAAGGCAGGAAGTCTAGTATGTTTGTCCTGTATCTCCAGGTGTTCTTGGCAGAACCTAGAGTTGGGGGTTTACTGCCTTCTGGTCATCTCTTGCTCTGGGTCTCTGACTGTTGAATTTCTCACCTCCTGCAACCACCTTCTTCTCTCCATTGGCCCCCTGAGCCCAACCCACACTGACACAGTCTTCAAAGATCTACAAAGTGCCGCCGACACAGGTTGTCTTGTCGAGCAGATATTTATTTAACGGAAAAGGTTTTGCTTAGAGTGGGAGATGACATCATGGAACAGAACGCACAATAACTTGAGATGAAATATGAGATGTCATGATCCCAAGAATTCATCAAAGCTTTCCTGGCACTGGGCATGTCTCACTGGCTCTATCTTAGCTGAGGATTTCACTTTCTTCCCCTTCATCCCCTGGTCTCCCTAGGTACCCCCAGGCCTATTCCTTTGCCAGCCTCAAACCCTTAACATTCTTGTGACTTTTTTCCAATCCAGAGCATTTGAGCTCTTCTCTCCCCCCTTCCCCAAACTAATCCTACTTTACAAATCCAAAAATTTCATCAAGATGGCCCCACTGAATGAATGACCCTCTTTCCTGCTCTCTCCTGTCAGCATTACGACTCATCTGTGGATTCATGGACATTGGGTTTTTTTGTTGTTGTTGTTTTGTTTTCTTTTTGTTTTGTTTTATTTTTAGTAGCCTCTCCAGTGGATGAGAAGATGGAATTGGTACAAGGGAGGCAATCAAGGGCACTGATTTCTATTTTCCCATTTTTTTTATGGTTTGCATTTTAGTTTTACAGTGAGCATGTATTGGCTTCCTGTTTATTTGTAATAAAAATCATTAATGCATGAAAGTTTAAAATGTGCTTTGAAACTAAATTATAGCTTTTCTCCCCCCCAGTTCTTGGGATAATATTCCACTCTCGTACAGGAGTTTCTTTCACAGGGTCCCTGTCAACAGAAGAGGAGCAACATAAAGATTTATTTTCCTCTTGTTCAGAGCAAAGCAAGTCCTTTGTTTATGTCAGTCTTCCCAGATACTACATGAGAAGTCGGTGACTATATCTTAATCATCTTTGTGCTTCCGTGGAAAATTACCCATTGTCTAGAACACGTTTCTCTGGGTTACCCAGTGCTAACCTTGCTTTGTCTACTCTGTAAAGTGTAGGTAATTGATAGCAATGCAAAACAATTCATGCCTGCAGACATGCAAAAATTCTGCACAATAGAGGCTCACATCCATCAGTATACTGCAGGCTCCCAAACTGTGGAAGAGGCCAGTTTTGCTTCCATTTGCATATTTATTTCAATATTTCCGACCTATCCGTGTGTCTAATCTCTCCATTTTCTTTCTTTTTCTTTCTTTTCTTTCTTTCTTTCTTTCTTTCTTTCTTTCTTTCTTTCTTTCTTTCTTTCTTTCTTTCTTTCTTTCTTTTTTAAGATTTTATTTATTTATTTGACAGAGAGAGCACACAAGCACAAGCAGGGAGAGGCAGACAGAGGGAGAAGCAGGCTCCCCACCGAGCAGGGAGCCCGATGCAGGACTTGATCCAAGGACCCTAGGATCATGACCCGAGCCAAAGGCAGATGCTCAACCGACTGAGCCGCCCAGGCGTCCCTCCATTTTCTTTTGAACTGATAGAAACATAGTAACAGTTCACTCATTAGTGACTTAAATAAGCTCTCTAACACATTTTCACTTGACATCTGTATGAGATGTAAATGTGGGGTAAAATGTGATGATTTTACCTTTTCTGAATTTGAACATGATCCCTCATCAATGTCTCTACTGCCTGGGCCAAGGACTGATGCTTGGCGGCCCACAGTAAATGCTTGTTGAATGAATGTACAAATGAACGAACAGGGATGTATATCCCTGCTGCTATTAATATAACATTAGTTCAAGTATGTGCATTATTAATAGGGTTGAATTTGCCCATTGCTTCTTAGCTAATGGCCGTGTTGTTGATAATTTGGGTTTTCCCCAAGCCATATTCATTCCATTTTATTCTAATTAGAAAAATATTTTTATTTAATTTTTTTAGAAAAGTATTTTTTAGAAAACTTGGGAAAGATAGAAAGTATAAAGAATAAATTGTAACCACCCCATATTCTCTCTCCCCCAAGTAATTTCTGTTAATTCTATTCATTTCTTCTAGTCTTTTCTCTGCATCTATTTATTCAACCAGAATTTACTACACACCCACTGTGTGCCAGGTACTGCAGTCATCATGGTGAAGGAGGCACACAAGGCACCATCCTTTCGGAGCTGACATGTGAAGTGGGTGGGAGGGGAGAAAAAGTAGACAGACAAATGGATAAGAAAATCCCAATCAATAAAAAGCCCATGTATGCTTCCCAGTGCATATTTTTTATCAGTTTGTGTGATTGGCAAAAGTAATTTCAAGTCATGTACTCCTTATTAACCACCATGTTCAAACACATCGGTCTGGAATTTGGTGTTGAATTGGCGTCTGACTCTCCCCTCTGAGCCACCTCTCCCTTGCACCCCCAGAACACGCTACAGCCAGGTATAATAGCATTGAAGGTGGTCACCTTGCAAAGGTCAGTGGTTCTGTTGCTCCTCGGGGCCTCTGAGACTCAGAGTCAGGCTTTCAATATAAACATCCTCCCCAGGGGAACACAGAGTGATTTTTTTTTTCTGTAGAGTTGCAAATAAGAAGGATCTGCCCAAAGTGCTGGGAACTTGAATTTCCCTTTGATTTGTCCTTGGGTGGGGGGCCAGGGGCTGCTGCCTCAGTGGGGAAAGAGGGAGCGATAGTCACAGTGGGCAGACGAGTTAGCCATGTTTGACCTTCCGCTCTTGGAAAGGAGGAGCTCCTGCAGGGGCGTTACGCATGTTTGGGGAGAAATCACAGTTTTCGGGCAGCCAGACTTTGTAGTTTCTTTTCTTGTGAGGCTGTTTCATTTAAAATTAAAGGTTCTTTAAAGTTGAAAACTTGTATTAAAACTTGAGGATCTTATCTGAGAGTACATATCTTGAGATGAAAGAGTGTGTGTGTGTGTGTGTGTGTGTGTGTGTGTGTGTGTGTGTGTAAATCTGAGGCTGGCTCCCACAAAGGAACTTTGCTTTAAGGGTGGGGAGTGAGACTATTTGAAGGGCTTACATCTAATTGATTCTGAGTCATACCTTAATATTGATTTATAATGAATATCCTATGGGGCAAATTCGCAAGCTGCTCCTTTCTACAAACTGGGACATGAGACTCCTGGTATTGTGATATACTATACTGGCCTTATCAGAGGTCAGAGATGAGACGGAAGACATCTGTTTAGCCCCTCCGTCTGTGTCTCTCTGTCTTTGTCTCTCTCTGTCTCTTTCTCTTGGATTCTGATAGTTTAGAACTTTTTTGTCCTAGTTAGTGGTAAATTGAACAGCGTCTCAATTCAAGCATCAAAAAAACATGCAAGAGGACTCTTCTGGACACAGGCATTTGAGTGGTAGTACCATCATTTTGGAGCATATCTTCATCTGCTCTTTCTCCATATACATGTGTCTCAGTTCGTCTCATCTATACGTTGATTACTGATCTTTAATATGTTTTAGACTTTTTATCAACCATATTAGATATTGGATTAAGGCGGCCATGATCCCTTCCCTGCCCCCATCCCATTCAGTTGCTACGGGCCCAGGGCCCTGGAGTAATATGGGTTGAAAAAGAGACCAACTGGCTGGCAAAATCTTAGGAGCTGTGACTGACTTTCACAAAACTCTCTCCTGCTACCAGTTCTCTTCCCAACACATTACCTTAACCTCCCAAGTGAACATCATCAGGAGACACTGGGTAAATTCCTTTGCAGCCTTCACTCCATGACCCAAGAGGTTCCTGCCCATTGTCACATGGGGCAGAAGGAGAGGTTTCTAATTCAGACTTGTTTGGCAGTTGTGTTCATTCAAATAAACTGTGGCCTTGACATCCTGATCCCAAACCCCTTGATTCCATACACCTGAAAGGAGAAACACCTGCCTTTCATCTTTCCCATCTTGTTCTTTGAAGGCTGACAGTACCCCAGATCTTCAGGGAGGTTAAGTGAATTTTAATGTGATAATCTGGGGAAGGAAGAGAAAGAAGATTATGTGCACACAATCTCTAATAATGGGAAAGGTGGGACGTTTGAACTGTTTCTGTTCAAATTAACTGACAATTTTATTTGATTGGTAGCCCTCTTATAAGACTAATGTCCCTTCTGTGGATTTAAAAGTGTTTATCTTAACTGATTATAAACCCATTGTAGACAGGATTGTCCGTATGTCTTTGTCCAAGCCACCATTACTTCCCAATTAGATTATTGCCACACTCTCTTGAATGGTTTTGCTATTTCTACATCTGCCCCTACAATACATTCTTCACACAACAACCAGAGTGATTTTTTAAAAAGTATCAATCACATTATATTACTCCCTTGCTTAGAACCATCCAGTGACTTCTCGTGCCCTTTAGATGAAGTGGAAGCTCTTCACCGTGGCTTACAGGGTGTCTCTATCCATGACTATTTCTGTTTTATCTTCCATTCACTTGACTATGTTTTCAAAATCGAACATTCCCACCCCAGGGCCTTTGTACCACCTGTTCTCTCTTCCTGAAAGACTCTTCTGTAGCTGGTTTCTTCTGTCACTCAGAACCCAGATTAAACTTCATTTCCTTATGCAATATCAAATAGCTACTCTCTCATTCTCTATTACTTTACTGCATGCAAATTTATTTTAAAAGGCATTCATCTCTGTATGATGGTTTTTCTTTGATTTTTTTCCCCTTGTTTTGTTTGTTTGTCTTCTGTCCTTCCTGCATCCCCCCCCTCCCCCCAAATATGTAAGCTCCTGGAGAGCAGAGGTCTTACCTACCTTGTTCACTGCTATATCCTTGCTTAGCACCTCATACGTAGCTTGGCATGTAATAAGTGGTTAATTAGTATTTATGGACTGAGTAGATGAGTTGTATTGTATGCCCTCCAGTCTGGATCAGAGGCCAGATTTTCTTTGGGAAGTAAAGGATGTTTTTGCGTTGACTATGTTTGTAAACCGTTGCAAATGGATATGAGGGTGGGACCACTGACTTCTAGAAACATTGGTTCCTGAGTTTACCAGCATTCAGCCCATCATGCCTGAGTGACACCTACTCCTTCCCAGTCTGTTTCAAGCTATTGATCTCCAAGTGTGGCCCAGAGGCAGCTGTAATTAACTGCCTGAGCTTTGAAAAGGTTTTCCGAGCTAACCCAGAGCAACCGACGTTTGTAAACAGTAGTTAGCTAGAAGAAAAGGTAAAATTGCATGTGTCATCCTGTTTTCTATCATATGCATTGTGAGGTTCAAAGGAATAATATTAAAACGAATATCCCAGTGTTCTCATTTGTACTTGCCTTCGAAAGAGGCAAAGAAAAAGCTTTTAAGTACAGTAGAGCAGTGGGTACCTCTTTTTATATACTAAGGCCAGGAATGTTTGAGGAACAAAATAACCATGCCAGTGAGAACCATTTCTCACCTGTCAGCTATGCCCAGTGAGACATTTTACAGAAACTAGTGCGATTACTCTTGTAATAATTTTCGAGTTCGACATTGCCAGCCCTATTTTATAGACAAGGCTGAAACTAAAGCCCAGAGGTAAGTAACACAGTTAAGTGATTCATTAAAGAGAGAAAAAAAAGCATTCATTCATTCATGAGAGAGAGAGGGAGAGATTTATTAGACATCTGAGTGCAGCAGGGGTTTGCCTAGATGCTGTACTCTCAGCAATGAGCAAAATAGATGCAGGCCTTCCCTGTCCTCCTGGAGCTTAGAGTTCCCAGTCCGGAGGACAAGCATTCAACAAACAGCTGTGCAAATGAATATTGAATTCTTGCAGTAGAGCAAAGGCGGTGAAGGGAAAGCACAGGGCATATGTGTGGACATAAGAAGGAACCTTCTTTCAGTGAGTGGCCAGGAAAGCCTTTGGGAGGAAGTGACGGTCAGCTTAGACCTGAACATTGAGGAGGAGCTGAGGAAGAAGGGCTCCAGGCATGGGGGATGGTAGATGTGATAAACCTGGGCCGGGACGGAGCTGGGCTCTGAGTTGGACAGACCCACATGGCTGGATGGTGGTGAGCCCAGGAGAAAAGGCTGGTGGCCAGATCAGGATGGGTATATGGAAATTTAGGTTTTATTCCACAGATAAGCGGAAGCCAAGAGAGGGGCTGTCTGAGACTGCTTCCCTAGAAAGGTAAAAAACGATAGGGCCACAGACCTCTCAGAGTATTCCCTGACGCATTTTTCTTGGGGTCACCTTGGAGGAATGTAATTAATACCCCTCTTTGCTGAGCACAGTGCCTTCCAACTCCTGGAGGCTGTCAGAGTAATTCTGCCAGTGGTACCATCAGACAGTCCTCAACAACTAAGGATGTTAACTCTTCCAAAGCTCAGAGGAGGTTATTCATATGATGGAATAATAATAATAATATCCAGCCACTAAAATAATGGAGAAAGGAATTTAAAAGACAAGCGAAGATGTGATTATATCTGATTACAACATAGCATGTGTTGCATGATCCTATTTATTTTTAATTTTTAATTTTTAAAGATTTTACTTATTTATTTGAAGAGAGAGAGAGACAGAGATAGCGAGAGAGAGCAGGAATGGTGAGGAGAGGGAGAAGCAGGCTCCCCACTGAGCAGGCAGGTGGACGCTGGGTTCCGGGAGCTGAGCTGAAGGCAGACACTTAACAGACTGAGTCACCCAGGTGCCCCAACATGATCCTATTTTTTTAAATGCTGTTAAAAAAAATCCGTGTGTTGGAAAAATGAAAATCCTGGTTGAATTTTTATCAAAGTGCTGAGTCTGGGTGGGAACCCAGGTACATTTAACTCCCATTGTAAGAGTAGATATTGCCAGCCCTAATTTCTAGATGAGAGGAAACGAAAAGGCAGAGGCAAACACAGTTAAGTCATTCATTCATTCATTCAATATTTATTAGGTATTTACTGTGTAGCAGGGGGCTATTCTAGGCACTGAATATTCAATGATAAACATAACAGATGACTCAAAAATGTACTCTGAATTATTTCAGACATATTAAAAACATATCAAAGAAAAAGTATAACCGATATCCAGGTATCCAATACTTAGCCAAAGAAATAAAACATTACCCATACGATTGGTGGTCATGTTACTCCTTATTACACACCACCCCTTGCCCTTAGGGATAAACACTGCTCTAACTTGGATGTTTATCATTCCCATGCATTTCTTGGATTACAGTTAATTTTTATCTCCTTTTTGCATGTTCACATTTTTGAACTTTTCTACTGTGAACACATACCCTTTCCAGAAAAAAAAAAAATCGCTCAGTAAAATTTATTCTTTTTAAACCCAAGGGAAAATCAGGGTTGAAAACAAAACAAAACAGAAAAGTCCCTTCTCGAACTTGCATTTGAAGGCCTTCCTTCATCTGGTGGGTCCTTTGACCCCTGCTACCCCAGCTTTCTCTTGCAGTCCCTCTCACGAGATCTAGAGAACCATTAACCAGGAAGGACTCCTTCTCAAGTTCTCTTGCCTCCTAAAAAAGACAGTGTTTGTTGATGCCTGGAGCTGGGATTGTCAGGCTCCTGATGGGAATATGTCCTTGATCTCTTGGTACTCTACGACACCCATGTTCTTCTGGACAACACTGACCAAGGGCAAAGAAGGTCAAATGTCCAACCCCAGCTGCAGGGAGGAAAGTCACCCAAATGCATTTCCAATACAAAAGCTGCAATTAGAATAAGACTTTACCTTGCATTTTTTATGATGTGTGTCTTAGTCAATGTCTGTGTTTGCAAAGACAAAGGGAATTAATATTTAATATGAGCCCAGTGGAAGGAGAGGGGGAAGAATCCATTCTCTGCCGTGTTTTTGAGTCTGCAATCTTAATATATCAGCCTTTAATCTCTTGATTATGAGATACACGTTGTCCCGTACTCTGTTTCTCACTGATGTTGGGTGAGAAGCGTTTTATCCTTGGACTCAGATGAACCTGGGCTTTCCCTCCAGTTCTGCCACTAATGTACGATGTGACCCTGGGCTTCAGTTTTCCCTTCTGAGAAATGGAATAATAATGGCTACCTCACAGGGGTGCAGTGAGGAGTCAGTGAGATAACCAGGTGCACTAGATGAAAATAGCATGAGGAACCCTACGGACCAGTGGCGGATGGGAATGGGGTGGCTCTACATGTCAGAGAAAGAATAAAAGGAATCTCTCTGAGTTGGATAGATTGGTGTAGAAAAGAAAAGGAGGAGTCTGAAATTTTAAAGCTTCTACCTGATTTTTTTGTGCTTAGAGGCTGTGAGTCTCAGAATATTTGACACTTAAATTTCTACAGAGATATTTTTGTGTTTATGAATATGAAGATAGGTCCAAGGCTAAATTGCTCTGCAAAATATGGGAAGGCCTGAGGGTGAAGAACCAGAGGAGATAGTTATGTGGGGAAATGGGACCTGTCAACAAGGCAGTATGGAAGCCAGCCAGAGAGAGCTGGGCTCAGCTGGCACTTAACCCCCAGTCCACTGGATGCCCAGGGCGTCTGTCTTTTTCCAGGACAGCCTTATACCTGTACTCATTCTTCACATGCACACACACACCCTGCCTCGCATGCTTTGTCCCACTGCTTGCAGTCCTCCTGAGAACAACTTGAATTTTCCGAGTTTTGTGCTTGCTGACCCCTCTGTGTGGGTCAGACTCACTCCTCCCTCTCGGGTCTCTCTCTGTCAAAATGTCAATCATCGTCAAGCCCGACTCAGTCCTCAGCTGCTCTTTAAAGCTCCCACAGGCTCCTGGGCTGAGTCTGCTCCTTCCTGGGCACCCTGAAGGTGCGTACCTTGCATACACTCATCCCAGGTGGACAACCACCGCTCACTTTGACTTCTTCGTGTTTGAGTCCTTTCTTAAACAGCAGACTGTGGCCTTCCGGAGGGCGGAGGTGGGTCTCGTTCATTGTCGCGTGGTTGAGTGTCTAACTCAGGGTGGGACACACAGTTTGTTGAAAGAATGAACGCACCCATCACCCAACAACTGTTTACTGAGCTTCTGCTCTGTGCCAGGCACTGTGTGGGCTGTTGCCAGTGCTGTGGTGAGCAGAGACAAAGTCCTTGTCCTCACAGAACTTACCTTCTACGGGCCTTCTAGTGGCCAGGTGACAGACACACATAACACATGGGTTAGAATTATTTGTATGTTAGAAGGTAGTGATAGAGGCAAATTAATGGTTGTGAGTAAGGGAGATTGGGAGAGCCAGGGGTATGGGCTGCAATGCGTAATAGGGTGAGCAAAGAAGGCTTCACTAAGAAGACACCGTTTTGCATAAAGACTTGAAGGAGGTGAGGGAGGGAGCCATGAGGGGATATGTGGGGATATGTGGAGAAGTCCTGGGGCCAGAGCAAGCCTGGTGAATCAGTGTGGCTGGGACAGAGTGGACAGGATCACGGGGAGGAGACAGGAGCGGGAGGAAGGTCGCGTAAGTACTTGTAGGTTATTGGATGGGTCTGGGCTTCTCCCCTGAGTCAAATGGGGAGACCCTGGGGACTTTTGAGGACAGGTACTAAACGGTATGACCTCTGTCCTCCCAGGATGGCTCTGATTCCCATATGGAGAATGGACCGCCTTGAGAATGGGGAAGGGATAATGACTGAATGAACAAAATAAGCAAGAATTTAAAAATAGCCTTGACTAGAGACCACCCAGGGAGTCTTTTCTGATAGTTATGCTGGCTTCTGAGCAATATCTGGCCTTCTCTTGGCTTCAGTCAAACGGCTGGCCCCCACCGGCACCTCCCCCAAAGCAACAGGTACACACAATTCTATGTTCAAATCTACGGGACATGTGGGAGATTTTACTCTTTCATATTCTCTTTCTCTCTCACACATGCGCGCCCACACACTGTGGTATAATGGAGCTACGAGAGCCTCCTCTTTGAAGACTGGGCTTCAATTCTAGCTTTGGCCCTTCCCAGCTTTGACCAAACCTCTCTGAGTCCCAGCTTCCTCATTTACAAAATGGAGTTAATGATGTCTACCTCAGTTCACAGTGGGAATGAGAACAGCTTGTGTGAGAATCTTAATAGGTTACTAAAAGTATTTCAGAACTTTCCTGACCATAAAAACTTGTTTCAAAGAAGCTTGTTAAAAATACAGATTCCTGGCCCTCATCCCAGGACTATTAGTTGGACATCCTCAGGAGAGGAGCCCAGGAATACGGATTCCTAACAAGCTCCCCAGGTAATTCTGATAACCAAGCCAGTTTGAGCCATTATATATGGCAGAAGTTTGTAAATTAAGTACTTCTCAAATGCTCAGCTCGTATTATTGCTGTTGTCTTCCCTTCCCATCCCTAACCCTCTGCACTTGGCAGGCTTGATTTCCCAAGTCTGTGGATATAAGTAGGGCTAGCCTCTTGAGTATGTGACTTGTGCACAAGGCTTCATGCTCAGAAGGGCGCCATGCTTGGTTTAATGCTCTGCTGTCACCGTATTCAAATTCTTAATAAATATTTTTTTTTAATAAGGAGCTCCACATTTCCATCCTACACTGGACCCTGCAAATTAGGTAATTGTTCCAAGATACAATAAAGAAATATTTCAATGAGCCAGCTGAAAATTGAAATTCCTTATCCCCATGTACAGCACTTGATAGAATTACTAACCGTGTCCCCATAGCTAGAGTCACTAGCGTTGTACATCAGCCTTGTGAAATGGATAATTTAATACCCTGTGTTCAGATGAAGAAATTAGACCTCAGAGCCCTTCAATGACATATGCAAGGAGCACAAAACCAGCTGGTGGGAAAGCTCAGAGGCCTTTTCTGCTCTAAGGAGTAATAGTTGGTTCAGCGGCTTACAGATTCTTGGGTCCCTTGAATTATACTCCAAGAAGATAGCCTTGGAATTAGCATTTTATAATAAGTATTCCATGTGTTTTAAAAAAATTACCACTTAAGTTTGAACATTTCTGATTTGTGGTAATTACCAAGTTTATTGATTCCCAACATGACTGTGGAATTGGTTTATAAATTCGGATTCCTAGGTGCTGCTCCAGGATGCTGAATCAGTATCCCTATGGTGGGGGCGGGAGGCGGATTTTTAAATTCATAGCACAAGCCATTTACATGGTCTTCCTGGGTTCGAAAGTACTGACGTCGGGGATTGATTTGGATGACATTTCTTCCATCAGTGAGTGATACCCGTCCATCTCTTTTCTTTCTGATCATAGAAGCTTACTCTCTGCACCTGACCAGTGGGCCCCTGGAGGGCCTCTGGATTACTTGAAAAAGACAAAGACAGAATCAGTCCACAAGCTCACGGGGGGGATTCCCTCTCTGAAGTTCAAGGAAAGGGAGTAGGTGAGGTGGTGACATTTGTTGATGTTCATCTTTCCAGAACCATGTATTCTTTACACTATCCCCTTCTGAAAACTCTGGATCCAGGACAAGTATCTCACTTGGAAGATCCCAAGCCTCTTCTTTTACTTTTACAGGCCAAGGGAGGATCTAGGTCCTTATTATGGTCTTCAGTGACTCAGGGCAAGAGGAATCTGGGGAATTAATGGGGGTGTTGTAAAATAATTAGCATCACCACAGGAGAGATGGTAGGAAAGGCCTGGTACGCTTGTCTGAAGGCAAGGCTTCCTTAACTTTGATGCGCACCTGGCTCCCCTGGGATTTGGGTAAAGCGCAGGTGCAGTTCAGTGGGCCTGGGGTAGGGCCTGGGATTCTGCATTCCAGTCAACTCTCGGGTGATGCTGATGCTGCATGGGCACAAACCACTCCAGGGGGGTGAGGTCTTAAAGAGTTCTGCCCTCCCAGACCTGACAAGCCCCTAGCACGGAATGGACATGAAGCGGACTGGAATATTCCTGTTGGCCAGATAACTCATTGCATTTAGTTTTAAAGACTAAAACATTATGTAATCTTAATGTGTGCTAACTCTTACGGTTAACATGTGTACATACAGCCCTCCTCAGTTGTACGAATGACAACCAGTGTTTCTTTTCAAAATATTCTTTTTTTTTTTTTTAAAGATTTTATTTATTTATTTGGCAGAGAGAGAGAGACAGCCAGTGAGAGAGGGAACACAAGCAGGGGGAGTGGGAGAGGAAGAAGCAGGCTCATAGCGGAGGAGCCTGATGTGGGGCTCGATTCCATAACGCCGGGATCACGCCCTGAGCCGAAGGCAGACGCTTAACCGCTGTGCCACCCAGGCGCCCCCAAAATATTCTTAACTTGTGTGGGAACAAAACGAGGCATCAAGGAAAACAGTACAGGGATTCTGTGCTGATTCTGTGTGATTATTTGGGCTCGAGGTCTGGGGTTTGGGGAATAAATACTTGGAAAATCAAAAGAAAGCCTACATATGTGTGTGGAGGGAGGTAGTGGAGAATAGGGAAAAAGGCTCAAGGAAAAAGTTGTAGAGAAGTTTGTCTGCATGATTTATTTATGTCCAGGCGATCCAGTTAATTGGCTCTCAAATGGACAAGCTTGGGTCTAAGCCTGGAAAGAACTCAGACTTGAAGGTCCTGCCTCCCAGGGTGATTGTAAGGATTAGCTAGATAGAGTAAGTGAAGTGTCTTAACTATTCATTCTTTGAACATTCAACCAATATTTATTGAGTGCCTATTATGTCTTAAGGAGTAACACAGTGAATAATAAAGCAGGTGGTATCTTTGCCCTCACGGAGCTTGAAGTCTAGCAGGGCAGGCAGACATAAGTCAATTAAAATAATAGATGAACACAACGTTGCAGATGGTATTAGTATGCTGCTCCGAGCCTCTCGGTTGGTGTATCCGTCCCCCACCCGTTGCCAGCCTAACAGCTCACATCTACAGCCTTGTGCTTGCCCTTGGGCCACTGAGATTGTCTCCAAACTTAGGAGTAGCCCTCTCTCACAGACAGACTGAAGCAGGATACAGAAGACCAGCTCCTTTGCCTCCAGGCAGGATGAACTTCGTGGTGCGGTTCCTGCTTGTCACCTGAACTACATCTTCGCTCAAGCTTTTCGTGTCGTATCCTACTTCCTGCACCCCCTTACAAGTTTCTCCCAAGAACACTCCCTTAGTGAGCCAATCAGTTGCACAAAAGTCCCTAGGCTCTGCTTCTGGGGAACATAACTTAAAATACAATATAATTCCTGGTAATGATTAGGGCTATGAAGTAATAGACCAGGAGAGGTGGGACAGAGGGTGGCCAGGGAAGGTCTTATTTTAGATCAGGTATCAAGGAAGGGCCTTTTAGAGGAGGCGGCCTTTAAACTGAGGTGTGAATGAGGGTGAGCTGCCCATGCACTGATCTGGGTGGGAAGCATTCCAGGTAGAGGGAATACCTAGTATAGAGACCCCAGCAGGAAATACACTGGCACATTTAAAGGCCTGGAAGACCTTCAAGGGTCTTTCTCTTGACCATTAAAAATAGGGTGAAATGCCATCGATGGGGGAGGGTGGAAGGGATGGTGGAGTGTCCTGGTGCAGAGGGTGGAGGGTCATAGGTGAGGGAGAGTGGAAGGAGATGCGGTCAGGGAAGCAGCCACAGTGCCCTTCTTTGTAAGCTGGGCAAAGAATGTGGAGATGGGAAGCCATCGGAGGGGAGTGAGACCTGATTCAGGTTTCACAAGGATCACTCCTCATGCTGTCTGGGGAATAGATCACAACTCAAGTGTCTCGTAAGGACAGTTGCTAAATAAATAGTAGCTGAATCAGCAGCTCAATTATCAGCCTTCAGAGATGTCTTAGAAAACATTTCTGCAACAGGAGGGAAATTGACACAACCACCCTCCAAGGGCTATTTGCATGAATTATAATTCGGGCACCTCTTATGCGAGTACACCTGGGGCCACCTGACTCACCTGTTCAGACTGTTCATTCGTATGGTGTTTCATTTATTGGAAAAACTGAAGAGACATAGTTTCAAGCACATAGTTACCAGATGCTTTTATTGACAGATTTTTTAATTGACTCCCCCCCAACTTGTATTGACATTTAAATATAGAAAGGTGAGATGTAACCTTTCAGAAATTGGGCAACACATGTCTTAGGATAAGAGGTGAGGAACCAACCAAGCAGAGGGTATCTTGGAAAACAGTGATGCCGTAGCAGTGAGGTCTAACAGAAGGGGCCCTGGCGTATGGGAACCAGAAGCTTGAGTTATAGTTTCACTGTTGATGTGGGGGGAAGCAACTTGTCTATTTTGGGCTCTCATGAATGTCTTGTGATCCTCATTTCTTCCATGGATACCTTCTCACCACACCATTTCCAGAAATGGGCTTTTTACTGTAATTGGTCTATCTTACTTCCTGTCCTTGCTAATGTGATCCTTCTGTGATTTGTCTTCAACAGCAGAATTTAACAACGTACCCATATTTGATACATCACATTGTGATACAGTATGACTTTACTTTTTTCCTCTTCAGGCATTTAATCTCCAGCCGACGGGTATCTCCTTGCCCTCCACTTACAATCATTGTTTTAAATACATTTTATTATGTTTTCTAGCTACAAAAGGAATACACCCATATTATAGACAAAATTATAATATCCAGGCAAGCTAAACAATTATTAAAAATAATGGCAGAGAGTAATTGAGCATTTGCTATGCTTCAGACACTCAGTTATGCATATACTTGTGTTATATCATTTTATTCTTCACCACAACACTATGAGGTAGGGACTGTTACTATCCCCATTTTAGAGAAAGGAAAACAGGTTGAGTGGGTCAATAGCTTGCTCAGCAAAGCAGCTAGTAGGTAGCAAAAATAAGTTGGCCTAGGTTGCCCGATCCCCACACCGAGTTCTTAACCACTCAGATACTGTCCCACCACTCGAATGAATCATCAATAATATTTGGGACATAGCTTGCCATATTTTGTTATATAAGCAACATGCATATGCAAAAATATGAATTCGTCCAATTTTATTATCCATTACATATATCTATCTCCATTCCAACCAAAGGCAAAGCTGTGTAAACATGTGTACGTATTCATATAATCTCACATAAATACATGCATAGTAGGATGTAAGCACCATGAGGTGCCTGTCTCACTCACCCCCATTATCGCTAGCATTGAATAGTGCCTGGAATGTAGCAGGCACTCAGTGAATATTTGTTGAATGAATGAGCTAACTAAAAATCAGCAGCTTTTATCAATGGATACATAGATGTTTTAGAATCTGATTCTTCCCTTGAAGCAATAGATCATAAATATCTATGACATCCACTATTTTAGCCACACCTCACTTTTAATGGCTGTATATGGTTATGAATGGACATTTTCAGTCCTTGTTTTTCCTTATCTTCTCTGAGCATCTTGAAACAGTCTCTTTCCTTGGCTTCAGGAGAGCTGCCCTCACCCGTTTTTTCTGTGCTCTGTCTGGCTGCTCCAATGGTCTTTGCGTCCTCCTCTCCTGCCTTTCTTTTCAAGGAATGTTGACCTTTCTCAGGGCTTGAACATGGCCCCTGTTTGTTCTTTCTTTATACTTGCCGGGCAAGTCCATTCACATCCTTATCTTTAGTTAGGACCCTACTCCTTTCCAGATGCACGCTAGGAGCTCCACATCCAGTACCTTCCCTCATTTACTCTTCACAGTGGTAATTTAAGGTAGACACCATCGAACTTGGAAGCACAGTGAGGCTGCATAATTTCACAGTGTCACACAGCTGGAAAACAGAAGGTCTAGGATTTTAAGTCAGATCTGTCTGAGGAAAACACAGGAGTTCTCTCTTCTCTGTTCTCCAGAGCACTTAACATAGAACATTTTTTGATCCTTAACAACTGTTTGTTGGAGCAGTAAATCTGATTTTTAAATCCCCAAGGGCTACTCTTGTGAGCCATTTTTTTCTGACTAAATGTATTCTCTCTTGTATTCTCCCTTTCTCTTCCTCATCCAGTTCTCTCCAAATCTTTCTCTCCCATTTGTTTTTGCTTATGAATCTTTAAGGCTGACACTTGCAGATTTCCACCCAAATATAATTTGAGTTTCAGTGGAATTTCAGAGTCTCTTATGTAACCGGGGAACAGTTAACGTTCCCTAATTGAACTTTGGCTGACTAGAAAGATCCTGAATTTAAACCCGTCAAAACACTGCACTCCGCTGGATCACATAATTAAAATGGGGATGACCGACTTCAAAGAAGCCACCTGTCACTGCTCACTCAGAACCTGCTACGTTTGGGAAATCAGGAGAGCCATCAAGAGTCTTCATGACAATAACACTACCACACAGCCTCCTTTCTTCTCTCCCACATGGATACAACATCGCTCCCATGGAGAGGATCCACGGAGAGACAGATGACTGTGGAGGCAGAGGTTGGGCTTTGGGAATTCCAGAAACCACATAGAGGTTACACTGTGCGACCATCCCAAACCACTCAAAGTACTGTCTGTACAGAAGTGAGACTTGGTGGTCCTCATGGGATGCCATTAATGCCTTCCTTTGGTTCAAATGGATCCTGCTGGGTGATTCTGAACATTGGGAGGAGCAAATCATCCAAGTCCATCTTGGGATCAGTGTTGGCAAAGTCTCAAATGAGAACTCAAGTCTCAGAGAACTTACCATGTACTGAAATGGTCTGTTCCAAGCTGTCTGATAGAACTTTCCGTGGTGATGGAAATGCTGTAGATGTATTCAGTCCAAACCATTTGCCACAAGCCACATGTGGCTTTGAGACCTTGAAACGTGAGTAGGGCAAATAAAGAACTGATTTTACAGTTTTTTAAAAATTTTAATTAGTTTAAATAGCCATATGTGCAGTTGTTTCAAGGAAAGCAAAGCCATGAAAAGCATTTGGAGAGTGAGTGAAAGATTAAAAAAGAGAAAGAGAATAGTGTTAGATGGTGGGTGATAGGCAAGAAGGAAGACACGCAGGTCCCCGTCTTCATGACACTCATGGTGTAAGGGAAAAGGTCATCACGATAGGTGTACGAATGGGGTCTTGCCATGGGGGAGAGAGATTGGACTTAATTCTGAATACAACGTGGGCAAATGGGAATTTGTAACCAAGAAACAAGGGGAGGGTCAATGCATGGGAAATTACTAAGACAAAACCGTGAGTGTTGGGAGGATTCTGCCTAAACCAATCAAATAAGATTCTTGCTGAAGACAGGCCAGGGTGATCAGACATCACCTGGAGGATGGTAGAGGATGAGAAACGTGATTAAACACTGAAGGGTGATCAGGTATGGAAATTCTGGCTGAACCTACTAGGAGAATACTTGTTAAAATTGGACAATGCGGTGACAAACATTGGAGTCCAAAAGTCAGGCCTAGTCGAGAAAGAGTTCAGGGGAGTCTGAGCAGAGTTTGGTCAATGTCAGAATCTTTGTCACTACTATGTTGGCCTCTTTTACATCAACTATTTCCATTATTTCTACTACATCTCCTACAATTTCTGCTACATCTACTATTTTCACTTCTACTATTTCTACTGCTTCTACTTCTATTTATAACTCTATTTACCACCATCCTCATTTTTCCCGCAGTGCTTCCAGGTGTTGAAATTTTAGTCACTGATGATGGATCTCAACCTGACTTCTGCATGAAAGATTTAGATGAGGCATAAGGCATTCTCAAACTGATATGCATTAGCATAAACATAAGGAAGCTAAATAAGAGACATTGTCTTCATATGTAATCTTGGATTTTCAATGCTGAAGTGAGGAGGATAACTTTTGTTTTATTTTGTACGGTCTTGTCGATATTCTAAATACACTCTAAAAACAGTATAGGAGCTCCTCAGAAAATTAAAAGTAGAACTACCATATGATCCAGTCATCCCACTGGTGGGTGTTTATTCAAGAGAAATAAACTCACTGTCTTAAAAGATATCTGCACACCCCTCCCATGTTCATTGCAGCGTTATTCACAATAGCCAAGACGTGGAAACAACCTTAGTGTTTATTGACAAATAAAGAAAATGTGGTGTATACATACAGTGGAATATTATTCAACCTTAAAAAGAGAAAGAAATCCTGCCATTTGTAGCAACACTGGATGGACCTTGAGGGCATTATGTTAAGTGAAATAAGTCAGACAGAGAAAGACAAAGGATATATCATCTTACTCATGTTTGGAGTTTAAAAAATAACCACACCCATAGATTCAGAGAACGGATTGGTGGTTGCCTGAGGTGGTGGTTGAGGAGGGTGGGCAAAATGGCTGAAGGTGGTCAAGAGGTACCAAAAAAAAAAAATCCTAATTAGAAACTGTTATTATGCAAAGCACATTATCCCCAAGTCTAGAGAACAAGTTACTCCTGGACCTGAAGTTTGCTCCCTGCATTACTCTTCATTTTTCCAGGTAGTTATAAGGCTTTTATGTTGCATTTGAAAGTCAGGGATAAAAGCTTCTCCATAATTTTTTCTTTCTCCAAAAGTCTGTGCTGAGGACTGAGACCAAGGAGAGAGAAAATGGCATCACAATGCAATTATCTTTGTGGTCTGCAGGTCTGAAGGCACCATTGTCTGAATTGAATGATGGAAAGAGAGAACTCTCATTCTGATTCATACATAGGTTAAGACAGTAAGAAGCAGCAAAAATTCGCATTTGGGGTAGAGGAGTGGGGGACCTGTGATCTAACAGGCAATCTCCCACTGGTCCTAGGGTATCTTAAAATAGTTGCCAAATAATGTGGTTTTGGGAAATAGGTGAGGTTTGGTGGGGTGGAGTCCGGAACGGACGACCAAGAAAGAATTCTTGATACGCCTTTGGTGCAAAATGGTGGTTTATTAAAGCAAGGGGACAGGACCTGTGGGCAGAAAGAACGGCTGCCTCTGGTTGTGAGGGGTGGCTGATTATATTCTATGGGGTTGGGGGAGGTAAGGAAACAGGGAGGTTGAGAAAGTACTTTCATATGTTAAAGAAGACTCACAGGATACCTGAGGCCTTGCCATTGTCAAGTTAAGATTGTTTTTAAGCGGTGCCTGGGGGGCTCAGTCCTTAAGTGTCTGCCTTTGGCTCATGGCCTGATCCTGGGGTCCTGGGATCGAGCCCCGCACTGGGCTCCCTGCTCCACTGGGAGCCTGCTTCTTCCTCTCCCACCTCCCCTGCTTGTGTTCCCTCTCTCTCTGTCAAATAAATAAAAAGATTGTTTTTCCCTCTAGCAAGGCATTGGTATTGAGATGGTTGGCGGCTTCCTGGAACAATGTCACACATGTCCCACCCAATAGTGTGGGGTGGGGGGATATCACAGGATGTCAGTTTATGCTTTGTCTTCAGCCAGACTTCTGCTCCCTCATCAAATGTATATTTTGGGGGAAATGGTATTTTATTAAAACAAAATTTTTATTTAAAAAGTAAATACAAAAAATGTTAAAATATATTTTTTAAAGATTTTATTTATTTATTTGAGAGAGACAGAGAGTGAGAGAGAGAATGAGTTGGGGGGGGCACAGAGGGAGAGGGAGAAGCAGACACCCCGCTGAGCTGGGAGCCCAATGCAGGGCTGGATCCCAGGACCCTGAGATCATGACCCGAGCCAAAGGCAGACACTTAACCGACTGAGCCACCCAGATGCCCCCGCAAAAATGTTTAAATATTTTGAAAATATATAAAGGAAGTCAAAGTCTTCCTCCCACCTCAGGTTTCTCATTATCCTTCCTAGGGAGAACCAATGTTAATGGTTTCTTGTATATTTTTCATAAATTTTCTTTTCTTTTTCTTTTTTTTTTTTTTAAGATTTTATTTATTTATTTGACAGAGAGAGAGACAGCCAAAGAGGGAGGGAACACAAGCAGGGGGAGTGGGAGAGAAAGAAGCAGGCTCCCAGTGGAGGAGCCTGATGCAGGGCTTGATCCCATAATGCCAGGATCATGCCCTGAGCGGAAGGCAGATGCTTAATGACTGAGCCACCCAGGCGCCCCTATTTTTCTTAAATTTTCTATGCAGGTACAAGCGTATCCTTTTTTTTTTTTCTTTAATACTAAAGGGATAAAACAAAGCACACTGTTGTGCATCTTGCATTTTTCACTTCCCATTTCCATATAAATAATTCAGATCTACCTAACCTTTTTCCCCCCCAAATAGGTATATACTGTCATCTATAAAATGAGAGAGTCCTGACCTGCTTCAAAATTTAATAACATTACTTTTGATGAATTAGGTTGTTTCCAGTCTTTGTCTTTTATGAGCAATGCTGCTATGAACTTCCCTGTGCATATATCTTAATGCATTTCTGCAAGGAAAAGTGTAGGATAAATTCCTGGTAGATCATAGGATTTGTGTCTTAAAGTTTGCATATTAGTGACTAAATCGCGTTCCCAGAGGCTGCCCTGATCTGCACACTCGCGTTTGCTCAAGCTCTCACTAATATTGTATATAATAAATATCTTTCTGTTTTCCAGCCTGGTAGGCAAAAATTAATGTCTCACTGTTTTTTTGTTTTTAAGACATTATTTATTTATTTGAGAGAGAGTGAGACAGCCAGTGAGAGAGGGAACACAAGCAGGGGGAGTGGGAGAGGAAGAAGCAGGCTCCCAACAGAGCAGGGAGCCTGATGCGGGGCTCGATCCCAGGACCCTGGGATCATGCCCTGAGCCAAAGGCACACAGGCAGACGCTCAATGACTGAGCCACCCAGGCGCCCCCTCACTGTTATTTTAATTTGCATTTCTTAAATTATGAGAGAGGTTAGGTGTCATATGCTAATAAGCAATTTGATTACTTCCCCTCCCCCAACTGCTTCCTTGTGTCCTTTGCTGAATTTTCCACTGGGATATTGGCCATTTTTTATTTCTTTGAGGAGCACTTATTCAACAAAAGAAATCAATCCTATCTTCATCATCGGTGTCACCAGAGTACTTTTCTCTCAGCTTATTATTTTTCTCTTGAGTTCCTTTATTTTGGCTGGGCAGAAATGTATTTATTCTGATTTATTCAAATTTCCATGATATTTCCTAAAGGACAGCCAATCCTTTGGATGTTGGTTCTTTGATTCATGCATTCAAGAAATATTTAATGAGCATTTACTATGTGTCAGGTATTGTTTTAGGTTCTGAAAATAGAGAAGTGAAAAAAATAATCACAAATCTTTGTTCTCTAGGAAATGGTGAGAGAAAAGTTAGGTAGCTAAAAAGCCAGAAAAGTGAAATATATAGAATGTTAGGTGATGGTAAAAGCTAAGGAGAAAATAAAGCCAGGGAAAGGAACAAGAGTGTCCTGTGGTCAGGGTGGACTGGGCTGGGTGCGGGCGATGGTGATGAATAGGGTGGCAATTACAAATTTTTAATTTTCAAAGCTTTATCTTACCGCGAACGTGACATTTGAGTGAAGATGTGAAAAGAGCACAGGGAATGAACCACACAAATATCTAGAGGAAAGCATTTTGTCTGAGAAAGCAGCATGCACACAGGGATGGTGATAAGAACAGTGAGGTGGCCCTTAGGACTTGAGGTCAGAGGTGAATGGGTCGTCAGAGGTCAATGGCAGATTGTTGTGGGGTTTAGAAGCCAGGTGACCACTGTGGAGCCTGTGATTCTGATAAATGTGATAAATGAAAATGATGGTTGCTTGGACCAAGGTGGTACCAGGGGAGGGTTGAGAAGTTGGATTCTGGAAGGCTCCAATTTGGGTCTGAGATTGGGAAGGGATACATTTGGAAGTACATAATCAAAAGTCCAGTTTAGGACATGTTGAGTTGTAAATGCCTATGAGGCAACAAGAATATATGTTGAGAAGGCAGTTGAAGATATGGGTCTCACATTCAGGAGAGATTTTCAGAGTGGTAATAATATTTGGGAGTCATTAGCTTGGAGATGATGTTTGAAGACATGAGGATGAATGAACAAGGAAATGAAGAGAGATAGAAAATAGTCATCCAAGGACAGAGCCCTGGGACTCTTTCCATATGGTGCTGGGAAAACCAGGAGTATGTGGTTGATTCATAGCCTATGACATCTGAGGTGAATCTGAAGAGCTAAGGATAGGAGATGGGGTACGAGCAGAGGGACCAGTGTGTGAAAAGACCTGGAAGTGAGAAAAAGCATGGTCTAGGTCAGGATTGTAAACGGAGGGTTGGTACATGTTTGGCCCATGAATATATTTTGATGGGCCCATGCAGGTTTTTTGTTTGTTCATTTGTTTTGGTGGAATAAGTTGCCAACATTAGAAACTGGGGATTTCACATTTTTAAAAATTTGGATATCTGCCATCTCCTGGATTGTCAGTCTGTTTGGCAATACTGGGCTCACATTCCCACAGAGCAACACTTGGCTATTGCGAAATAACCTGCTACCCACTTTGAAAGCTTTGTGTGGTTTGTTGCAAGGGTCCCCTGGCCTGCTTCATTCCTTGGTAGTAGCCATTGTAAAAATCCGTGCCCTAAAGTTTATGAATAGGAGCTTCTTTCGGTATGTGCACCTCTTCAGCCCACCCTCAGGACGAGTTGTTGGAGCTGACCTATGCCATGCCCATCTTCCAGGCTGGGTGTCAGGAGGCCTGGAGTTACATCCTGGTTCCATGACTCACTGTGCAACCTGAGTCAGTCCTATAAATAAGGTGTCCAAATGTCCTGGTTGGCCCAGAACTGTGGGGTTTCCCGGGATATGGGACTTTCTGTGCTAAAACCAGGAAGGGCCCAAGCAAACCAAGATGGGTTGGTTGCCCATCTCTCCACTTGAAACCCCTCTGGTCCTCAAGAATGGAATGGCAGACATCAAAACTCCTTGTGTTTTTCCCTAATATGCTGACATACTCCTTAAAGCAGGCTGAAGATGAAACTTGCAGTAGAAAAAAGAATAGGGTTTGAAGTCAAATTTTCAGGATAGAAATTACAGACAGGTCTTTAGGACTATCATCATCATCATCATGATTATTACTGTAGTTATAATAATGGGAGAAGACACTTCCTTCATGCCAGACCCCCAATCATGGACCAAGCATTTTGTAAGCATTGACTTGCTTCATGCTAGGAATAGCCCCTTGAAGTAAGGACTGTTATTACCCCTAACAGAGACAACAAAGTTGAGTCTACTTATGTAAGGTCACAGAGCTAGTAAGTGACAGAGTCAGGATACAGACCCAAGTCTGGGTGTCTCCAAAGTCTGCATTGCTTTGACCAGTATCAAAAATCCAAACAGAGACTTTTCTATGTGTCTCCGGTTGCTTGGGTTGGTTGCCAGTTGAGCAAAGCACTTTGCCCTACAGTCTTCCAGGTCAAAACTCCCTGACAAAGGTCTTCCTGTGCCCAGCCAGCCCAGGAAGTCAGGGCCCAGCCAGCCTTGATGAAAAGTTGTCTTCTTCCTACCACATTCTAGTTGTCTTGTTTTATGACGAGTGGCTTAATATCCTGGCAACACAAACCCTGCATTTTATTTCCTTCCTGTCTTCTGAAATTTGCAACCAAATGAGAAGTGGTTTGGGCTCATTACGGAAAAACCCTCATCTGCAAAGCAGAGATGGGATCAGAATGAGCCCACTTGGCCACCACTCCCTTTCATGGATGTAGATTTAGGTAGGCCTCTGTGTAACACAGGCTTGGGAAAGCTCTCTCTTCTGTTGGTCTTCTGGAAAGTGCTTCCTTCCTCCTCTCCGGGGTTCCATAGTGGGTGAGGAGAAGGGAATTGTTTCCTACTCTCTGAGGCTTAACTGTGAGTCCCAGGGATGAGCCTCTGAGCTATTTATTTTTTATTTTTTTTGTGAGAGTCATTTGACAACTTACCTAGAAGCCAAAGCCACGTGCAAGTCTGATTAGAGATGCAGGGGCATGAGCTCCCCTTCTGTTCACCTTTTGGGAATTCTGACATCCTTGGAATGCCGGGAACTCTGGTTCCAACCCCTCTGATAAAAAAATATGCTCCTTATGGCTTTTCCCCATTGATTTTACCCGCCTCCTCTCTTTCACTGATGACCTTGGGACTTTGCAGCCCTTATCCCCTCATCTTTCCTTCACTTGACTAATCCCTACTCATACTTCAAGAAACGTCTCTTTTTTGGGAGCCATTCCCAATCCTTTAGACTAGGCTAAATCCTTCTGGTACCACAGTGCACTTGGCTACCTTTCCTTAATCCCTGTCCCAATTGCAATTTGCTTTAATGACTCTCTCCTAGTCATCTAGAAGGCTCTATCAAATAATAATTTTCAAAAAGTCGAAAACATGACTTTCATACAAATACAAATTGAGCACAGGTCAGGATTTTTATTCCACTGTTTAATGAAAGAATCAGTAAAAAGGTAAAATTTATTCAAGGAACATTTTGAAGAACTAGGTATTTACAGGCATTTTGGAAAGAAGAAATTAGAATAAGATTGCTAGGTTAGATAAAATGGAGTCATATCGTATAGGACAGTAGGACTGTAACCTTTAAGGCTATCTTTTTTCCCTTGCGTAGAAATCTGTAAGATGACATACAACTTTACAGTTTTTGATCTCCAATCAAAGAATAAAAAACAAAGCCAATACAGATACATTCTCTAAAAGAATTAGATAAATCTTGAGTGAGAACTGTTAGTGCTGTAACATGATATCGACAGGAGATGCTATGGTATTTATTTTTTGTCCTTGTTTCTGAATTTTGATATTTTTTCTTATCAGCCCCTATGGTCAGAGCCCCTTCTCTGATAGTGCTGTAACATCTAACTCAACAGCTATTATAGGGTTTTTGCTGTGGTTAAGATCTGGTAAAGAAGTTGCGACCTACCTACTGAAATCAAAGAATACTATATAGCAAATTAACCTGATGCTCGTATTAGTCAGCTGAGGCTGCCAAAACAAAATGCCCCAGACTAGATGGCTTAAACAATAGAAATTTATTTTCTTGGAGTTCTGGAGGTTAGAAGTCCCAAGATCAAGGTTCCTGTGATTCATTTCTGGTGATAACTCTCTTCCTGGCTTCCAGAAAACGGCATTCTTACTATGTCCTCACATGGCCTTTCCTCAGTGTGTATACAGAGAGAGAAAGAGAGAGAGAGAGCTCCCTGGTGTCTCTTCCCATGAAGGACACTAGTCCTTTTGTATCAGGGCCCCATATTTATGACCTCATTTAACCTTAATTACTTCCTTACTCCAAGTACAGTCACAGTGGGGGTTAGGGCTTCAACATACAAATTTGGGGGGGTGGCATTTACATTCAGTCCATAACATAATTCAGTCCCAATTTTTATGGGTTGAATTGAGTTGAATCAAGTGTGAATTAGTTTTAGTCACTTCTCTACATGACAGACTTTCAAGACTTCTTGTTCTAGATAAACTATGCAGACTTCACTATTGAATTGGTGCCCATCTTGTTCTATTATCACCGTCTCTTCTGGATATACAACAGTTTGTAGAGATCAGTATTAAGGAGTGCACGAATACTTTTCTCCTCTTGTGTGGGACCCAGTAATATCTCTTGGCTAAAATAGCTTAGTAAATATCTGTCATTTATGTCTACTTAATATTTATTCCCCCTTCTTCTGGTATCAGATGTTCCATTGTCCTCTGGGGTACCGTACTTACCCTGCTCTCAATCCATGTGACTTAGGAGGGGTTCACTCCATTCTCATTTCCAACAATAGCCAGGAGATCGGGGTGTAGCCCATCAGAGCACAACTTGCTAAACCTGACTGGTTTACAGTTAGGCATGTGGTTTGACCTGAGACAACCACAGCCTTACCTTGGACATTTTCTGTGGCTACCAAGAAATAGCCTTTGTCTTTTCTTGTAGGGATGCCCAGCTTTTATAACATAAACCTGAATGAGCTGGTGGCACCATTTGCAGCCTTATGGTGATAACCTGAGAATGAGGCTAATGAATGCTGGTTCCCCAGAATATCACCCAAAAAACCTGCAGATAAGACAGAGTTAAGCTGATTTTTATCCCTGTAAAGGAGAACACTACCTTGATAGAATCTTAGTAGCATCTCAGAGGAGTGAGGACAAAATTGAGCTATGTATTGAGATTTTGAAGCCGATTTAAGGTGAACTCCTAATGTTAGAATTAGTAAGGGGGCGACTTATTAATTAGAATTAGTAGAGGGTGGCTCAGTCGGGTAAGCATCTTAGTCTTGATTTCAGCTCAGGTCATGACCTCACGGTCCTGAGACTGAGATGCGCATCAGACTCTGCGCTGGGAGTCAAGGCTGTTTGAGATTCTCTTTCTCGCTTACCCCCTGCCCCTACCTCTCTCCCTCTCTGTCTCTCAAGTAAATAAATAAATCTTTTAAAAAATTAGTAAGGATTGTGATATAATAGTTTTGGATCGGTAGACACAACTAGATCAGAAATTTGAGATTTGGGGTCCAAAGAGTCTTGGGTATAAACTACTGTTTAATGCTTTCTGTTGAAGAATTGATGGGTCTTTTGTAAAGTTCCTTGGACAAAGTTACTCACAACTTTTATCTTGCTGGGCAAGTGTTTCCGGGAATAGTAAAATGATGTTGATGGATACAGTGAAATAGTAAAGTCATGTTAATGCAGATGGTAGCTGTGAGTATACAGGGTTTTAGTACTCAAAGTCAATATGGTGGAAAGCAGAGAGACGAAAGAAATGATTCCTCCTGGCATTATTTGCATTTCCAAATCCAAGCATACTGAAGCCAGAATGTGGAATGTGGAAAATTGAATCTCTCTCTCTGTACATTAGTATTACACATCCATGTCCTTTATCATGCAACCATAATACCTCCTAATAAATGGGGTAGATTAGATTTCCCAACTCCAATGATGTTGGGCTAGTCATCTGATTGACTGGGGTTGGCCAATAGAAGGTGGAAGGAGTGATGGTTTCCAGTTTCCAGCACAGACCCTAAAGCATTCCTATTTCTACTCACCCCTTATAAGCTCCTATGATCAGTCTTGAAGTAATCACCTCCACATTGCCACTACCTCTTTGGCTGGGCCCCAGACGGAAGACCCATGGAGTAGGCAGAGCTAACCAGAAGTCCTGAGGTCAGTCAGGCCTGGCCAAGCCCAACCTTTATCAGTCCAAATGTGGCTGCCCCATACACCTATTTATTATTTTATTATAATTAATATTTGTTCTTGAAAGCCACTGAGATTTAGATGTTGTTTGTTACGCATTACAAAATGATTACCATTTGGAGTGCGCTCTTGGACTTTTAGGTACATGATCCGATAAATTCTCCATGTTCTTTTAATCAATTTGAGTTGGAACTTTGCTATTTGTTTGTTTTCTTTTTTGTTTATCGGGAGACTATTTTTAGTAGTAGTTTTGTTATTTATGAACCAGAAGAATTTTCTCCATTAACGTTTTTTTATGGCATCACTTTTGGCAGACATGAGCCTCTAAGACGTCCGGGTCTTTCTCATGGGAACCACAGACTAGCCTGATCCTCTTCATTCTGTACCTGAGCAATTGATTTTTTTTAAAGCAATATTTATCCCTGTTAATGCTCATCTTTTGGCTTGTGCCCAGTGTTCCAGTCTAGTGAGATCTTTCTCAATTTGATTCTTGCATTCTGCGGATTAGCTGTCCCATTCAGCATTTTGTCCAACACAAATTGGATCAGCATGACCATGAGAGCCTCCTCCAAGCCCTTTATTTCACTATAATGGTCTCTCAGTGTTGCATTAAGACTGACCCCAACCCACACAAACAATCATCATTTAGTCTGGGTATTCTAGATGAATGCCCACAAGACAGAAATATCTTTCAGCCCATTGTTTGAAGTCAGGAGATATTACGTAACAGTGTCCTGAACCAGAATCTTCTCTGACATTTTCCATATCTATCAGCAATGGCGTAACCCACTTTTCAAACCAGAGGGTGAGTATCTGTATCTCTTCCAAAAAAAATAAAATTGCCCAGCTGCTGAGTTTCTAGTCCTGCCCATGACATAAACTGATTGATCTTGAGTGAGTCACTTACAGCTTTCCTCACTCTGTTACCATAACTTGGGCAGGATCTCTAAAGATCAATTCAAGTCCAAAAGAACAAGGCAATTGTGAACTTATAAACATATTCAACCTATCTCTGCCTTCTAGACTGACTGTGTATAAGGTACATTTTAAAAATCTGGGGAACGTACCTCACATCAGAGTCTCCATAATACATTCCCCAATCCAGCAGTTCACTGTGTTGCAATTTTCTGTTAGCTTGTATATTTGTCCTGCTTATCTCTGGGCTTTTTGAGAGCAAGGATGAAGTTAATGTTGTTATCAAAACACCTGACATCATTTCTGGCACGTAGTAGCTACTTAGCAAATATGTGTTTGGTTGAATGAATAGAACTTGTTCTGAAGCTCTGTGTGCATGTGCGTCTGTGTGTTTGTGTTGGAACAGCTGGATAATGTTCATCGTTAGCCTGAAGCATTGGCTAATGTTAAATTTAAATTAAAATATACTCTTGGGTGACTACATCTTCAATTTCATGGCTGATTCCTTTGTGATTGACTTATTAAGCTAAAGCAGGAATTGCACACTAAAATACCTCGTGGGCCAGGAAGGAAACATCATAAATGAGGATGGTTAGGTGCAACTGGAAAATACCCAGTATCTTCACAGGAATGGATACCCAGTGCTGCTAGATAGTCTACTTTTCAGAGTGGGAGGGTTTTTTTTTTTTTTTCAGTTATAAAATGTGCATTTAAAAATGCAAAAATTCCTGATTTTTAAGGGTTTTTTTTTTTTTTTTGGTAGTTGCAAGCTTTAGAACATAATTTAAAATATTATGGGGCCAAATAAACACATCTGTAGCCTAGATACAACTCACAGGCCATCAATCTGAGAAAGAGAGTTAAATGTTTTACATCTGAAATGTTATTTTAGTGTGCAATGAATATTTAATTTACAATGAATAACCTTGGGTACATCAAATACATATCAAATATGTTTATTGTTGCACAATACAAAGCCTGTAACCCTGTAAGAATTCAGTTAAGGGCCAATTTTGAGGTCTGAGGTTAGATTGCAGTGGGCACACATCACAAAGGGTTCCCACATAGCAATTTACAGGAAAGATGATGGGATTAAAGATCAATCGCCAGCAACTTGCACATGTATTATATTAAACAAGGCAGATACCTTGAGTCAGTCTTATTTCCAAATAACTGATCCATTATGGTTGAAAAGCTCCAGCCACACCCCCTGACCTTGCCCCACCATGTCCTCAAGGGTTAGACATTAATATTCATTGACGAAGATGGGTCTCTTAATTGCTTGTAGCTTTCAGCCCATCAATCATTGTTCTTGGTTCATCCCACTCAGTAACTACTAGTCAAGCCTGTTGAAATTATCTGATGTATTTGCCGAGATAGAAACCAGAACGGTTCCTCAGAAAAATGGCCACGTTAATCAAACCCTACAACTTGCAGCAAGTAGAAATCCATCCTAGGGTTTCATTCTATTAACCATTAACTGAAAAACATATTTAATATTCATGCCTAATGGACCCTAGATATCAAATTGATAAAATATCATATAGCATTAAAACACACACAACAAGATATTCAAGTAACTCTGCAAGGTTATATCTAGAAGGACTACAATGAGGTGAATGGAGCTAGAGGGTATTATGCTAAGCAAAATAAGTCAGTCAGAAAGACAAATACCATATGATTTCACTCATGTGGAATTTAAGAAACAAAACAGAGGAGAAAAAAAGAGGCAAACCAAGAAACAGACTCTTAACTATAGAGAACAAACTGATGGTTCCCAGAGGGGAGGTGGGTGCGGGAATGGGTGAAATAAGTGCTGGGGAGTAAGGAGCTCACTTGTGATGAGCGCTGGGTGATGTATGGAAGTGTTGAAGCACTATATTGTACACCTGAAACTAATATAACACAGTATGTTAAATTGGAATTTAAATAACAACTCTAAAAAGAAAATAAAAGGACTATTGTGTCTCCGGCTTTGCCTCCCTAGGAATCTGAATTTAATTCAGAATTTATTTTATAATAAAATTAACTTGATTTACTTATTATTTAATTAAATTAATTAATTTAAAATATATCTAATAATCAATAATCTTAGTTACTAAAGGTAGAATTCTAGATTCCTGAAAATGTGAATTCCAGTAAGGACAAAAATGGTGGGAGAATGAAGACATGGGGAACCAAGTGGAGTGTAAAAATGGGGAGCTCACCCACAGCTGGAGTCTGATCACTTATGCCAATGCCTGTCAATTTGTAGAGAAGAGCGGGGATGCCCTGTTGAGAATGATTTCAAGACCACATATTGATTTCGAGGGGAAGACTACTCTAATGAATTAGTCATGTCTGCTACCTGCATAGAAAGAAGGAATGGTGGTATGCTTGCCACATCTATGCCTAAGTAGAATAACCAGAATATTTACACAAAATTGTCAGAAGTTTTAATTTTCCTGGGACAGTGTCAGTTTATGCCTGTCATGTCAATTAATCCCTGTGAATTACACACAGTCCCTCCTTCATGTTCAGAAGTGTCCTAGTCTGGATAATAAGTGATAGATAGCCATCCAGGAAAAATTTTTGCATGATTATCATGAGTTCATTTTCTTACTCAAGAAATATCCCTAAATCCCTTCTGTTGGGCCTCGATGATTCATGATTAACCACAATCTTCCTTTCCCTAGATCAGGGTTTTCTCAATATTCTACTCAAAACATCTCAACAAAACACAGCCTTTCCTTCTTTAGACACATGCATGATTCCACACTTCCCATCTGAAGCACCCTCCGATATATTCTGGAATACAACCATGAGATCACCCTCCTCAGTCACTCTTATACCTCTAATAATTCTCCCCACCTTCTTCCCCACAATAGCTCCGGGAAAAAAGTAACCTCTCTTCTGAATGGAGCTCATTTGTATTTTCGGCCATACCAGGTATCCTGTCTATGTCAAACAGTGTTGATTTTTAAAAGCCCAGATTCGCAAAAGACTCTGAAAAAATGCATGTCTCAGATTTTTTTTCCATGCCCGATTCCTGGGACTTGAAGATCTTTGATTGTGTCTGGATTTTCTGGTTGGATTCTCAAGGATGGAGCCTGGGTCCTTTAAAACAAACACTCACCACAGCTGAAGTTCTAAGCTCTATTTGTTCTAACAGACACATCAGTCACTTTGTTTGCTATGAGCAGGCTCTAGGATAAGCCAGTTTCACAACCTCAGCAATATTAATGAGCTCTAAATGAGCTGGGTGATTCTTTGTTGTATGGGACTATCTATGTGATATTTGGTGGCATGCTTGGCCTGTACTCACTGGATGCTAGTAGCATTCCCTCTC
Organism: Ursus americanus; assembly: GCF_024610735.1. Taxonomy (NCBI): domain Eukaryota; kingdom Metazoa; phylum Chordata; class Mammalia; order Carnivora; family Ursidae; genus Ursus; species Ursus americanus. The sequence continues at coordinate 29,766,857 of NC_142128.1, forward strand.
CCCCAAATGAGAAGTGTCAGGGGTGGAGCCTGCTTAAGATTCTCTCTCTCACTCTCCCTCTGTGCCGCACCCCCCCAACTTGTGCTCTGGATCGAAAAAAAAAAAGAGAGAGAGAGAAAAGAAACAGTAAAATGTCTGGAGGGGATGGAGAGATGAGTACATTGGGGAGAGTGTTAGGGAGTCAGAGATGGTGGGGGCAGATTTAAGCCCAGTTTACAAACGTACTAGGAAATGGAGTTGGACTTCATCAACCGAGCAGCAGAGAATCACAGAACACTAACAAGAGGGATATGGTCAGATCTGGGCTTTAGAGAGACAACTTGGGTGTTGGGTAGAAGCAGGAAAGCAAGGTGAACAGCATTGTCTTTGAAATCAGGCTGCCCTGGGCTGGGATCTTGTTCTGCCATTGACTAGTCTGTGGGACCTTGGGCAACCCATTTCTTTTCCCTAAATCCCTATTTCCTCCTCTACAAAATGAGGATGATAACCCTGTTTACCCCACTGGCTTGTTGTAAGGATTAAGCAAGTTAATCCATGTAATACGCTTAGAGCATCTGGATATAATTGAAGCTCATTAAATAATTATTCTTTTTAGATTGCAAAGGGGAGTAGGGCTTGAGACTGAAGGCAGGGAGCCCAGTCTAGAGGAGGCAGTAAAACATGGGGGCATGAGACAGCACAGCGACTGAGTGATGGATCAGGGATGAGTTAGTTCCCACCTGAAATGAGTTGACTCAAGAAGTTTGCATTCTCCAGGCTCCCAGCAGCAAGGGACCCAGTTCTCCAAACAGATGCACCATCCCTGGGTGTCCCACTGTATCCATCTCTGGACAGTCCTGTGCGGGAAGTTTCCACCACCTCCAACCTCCCTTGACAGTGTGAGCCTGTTATCTGATCTCTCTTTGTTCAGAAAGAGTTAATTAAATGTGGGTCCGCAGTTGGAGAGTACATCTTAATATCATTCTGCCTTGTCTGAGTTTTCCCTTCCTTTTCTGCAGCCTACCTTCTGTTCTGAGGAAGAGGGGCTACAAATGACCTGCTTCAGGACCAAATAACAATTTAATAGAGTGGAGATTCATTAAGACACTGCTGATGGTGGCTATAGTCTCTGAATGGAGAAACAGCCCAGAGGATTTCAATTTTCTACCAGTTTTCTGACCTCAATTTACAAGGCAGAATTAAGTTCTGGAAACCAGAAAACAGAAAAAAAAAATAATAATGATACTACTGGCTTTTAATCACTGATAGAATCATGAGGAGTTTGTAGACCTCTAACCTTATCATTCAGTTCTCTCTTTTAAAGAGAACTTTATCAGGAGTGGATAGCTGATGTGATGGCTATTTCCTTTCATTTTCAAAATGTATTCTTTAAAAGATATTTTCAAAACACAAACCATGTGCCATGGCAGTGCCATGTCTTGGGAAAACAGCGATAAACAAGACCAACGTAGTCCTCGCGCTCATGGAGCTGACTGTCAGGGAGAGCCAGACAACAAAGAGGGGACTACTAGGAAAATTGTGGCAATTACTGTAAAGAAAATGAACCAACTTCTCTTTATGTAGCTCAAGGAAATGAATCCCAATTTTAAACATGATTCTCAGGTTATTTTCCCCCACATCATAAATGTATGAAGCTGACAGACAATTTCATACCCACCTCTGACAATTTTTGGAATTGACTTAAATTGATTGAGTCGTGGGTTAACGACCCAGAGTTATTATTTGCTTTCCTACCTATCTGCAAAGTCAGGGCTCAGGAAAAGAAAAGGGAAGCTTTCTTTGTTTTAGATTCTTCAGAGCTAGATGAAGTCTGGTTTCTTAGGAATTTTGGAGGAACTTCAGTGACAATAGTAAAGCAGAGGTTAGGAGAGAAGGCCCTGAAGTTAAATGCTTGGGTCCAAACTGGGCTGTACCACTTGCTAGCGTGCAGCTTTGGGCAGGCTTGTTCACCTTCCCATGTTGTCCTGGTCTGTGAAATGGGATGATATTCCATTTCTTAGTGCTTTTGTGAAAACTGAATGAGGTGATGTTTAAAAAGCTTAGCAGGGGCGCCTGGGTGGCTCAGTCGTTAAGCTTCTGCCTTCGGCTCAGGGCGTGATCCCAGATTTCTGGGATCAAGCCCCGCATCAGGCTCCCTGCTCTTGTGGGAGCCTGCTTCTTCCTCTCCCCCTCCCCCTGCTTGTGTTCCCTCTCTCACTGGCTGTCTCTCTGTGTCAAATAAATAAATAAAATCTTAAAAAAAAAATAAAAAGCTTAGCAAAGTGTCTGACACATATGACACATTAAAAATAGAATATAGTGGATAAAGAAAGTTCTCTTTATGGCCAGGTGGGGTGGAGGTTACTTGCCTGGTCTCTGAGCTTTAGCAACTGGCAACAAGAGGTAGTAGGTTCAAGTCTAAGTTTTCTTGGATATGAGTTTGGACAATTCAGTTCCCCTCTATAAGCCCAGCTTCCTCCTCTGCAAAATAGGGTAATAACGACCATCTCTGGAGGTTGTGGTGAGGGTATGAAGACATATTTGTAAATCATCTAGCATGGAAGCCAGTCCTCAACACATGGGGGAGATCATCATCGTCGTTATCATCATCATCTTCATCATCATCATCATCATCATCATCATCATCATGGTCAACTGTTTTTGCTGCTTAGATGCTTTTCCCATTTTTATCTGCCTAAGGTTGTGTTGCTTAGAAGCAGAATTTGCAACTGGGATTCCTGTGCAAATGGTTATTTGAGTGAGTGCTCTCAGGACAAACCTGTAATGGAGTAAGAGAAACAGGAGAGGGTGGGAAAGGTGGGGATGCAAAGAAGTGGTTTCAGGTGATGACTAGTCTTAGCTGGATCCTACAGGAAGCTCCAGTGTATGAACTGTAGCACAGAGTTTGCCCTATCCAGAGGCCAGGGAGCTCGGCTTTATACCCCTATATCAGTCACTCATTGGTTGCTGGCGACTCCCGGGAGAAGGACCTAATTCCCCAGACATGTCGGTGAGAAGGCTTCTACCAACAGCAGGGCAATCCTCTAGAGAAGTGTGCGTATGACCTGTTAGCAGTCAGTGGCACAGCCGCTGGAAGATGGCTGCATGGGCCTTGCATTGAGGCCCATTGAGGATTGAGGGACACCAAGAGTACCTACTGTAGCTTTCTAACGCACTTTGGTTTTCTTCTGGGGGCTCCCCTCCCCTACTCTCATTGTGATGACAGCTCTAAGGGTAAGCTTGAGACCTGTGAACTGGCCAAAGGCAGTTTGGGATGTCTGTAGCCATGGTGATTGGCTCCGGGATGAGCATGTCATCTCATGAAGCGAATGAGACCCAAGGAAACTTTTGCTGGGTATGAATGCTGGGAGAGAGCTTCTGGCTCCTTTCTGCAAATAGGGCTAGCAATTGTGGATTTATAAGCTGGGCCAGCGGGGGTCCAAACATGGGGGTAGGAGAATGAAGATAGCCCAGTGAACGGTAGTCAGGTGATAGAAACCAGGGAGTTCCCAACTAAATCCCTGGATCAAGACATGCCTGAAGGTTACTCTACTCTTGTGCTTCCAAGTTAGGGAGCCCATTTTTTTCTCTCCCTTTTGCTTAGTTCTCTGAGCTGGGAGTTCTGGGTACTTGCAACCAGAGTCCTGACTAATATCATCACTGTAATGGACCCAGAAGCACTATGCAAATGAGAAGCAGTCAATCAATTTATAGGATCATTGTTGTTATGTAAATAAAGTTCTCTTTTGACTGAGTGAACGGAGGCTTCCAAAGCCGGGGCAGCTTTCCAAATTAGGTTTTCATCATCTCAGGCAAAGAAGAGGCGTATTAGGCAGCGCAGAGGGCACTAATGCTGCCCCTACCTCTGAGAAAGAGGTTTTCCTAACAGCTTTCCCTGCCCACCCAGGTCAGGTGCTAGCAAAGTGACCTTCAAACAAAGTGGCCGAGACAAAGCTGACAGCCCAAACCGGGCGGGAGGAAGGGATGGAAACACTTCAGAAGGAGGGGCAGACAAAGGCAGAGAGGGTGAGCAAACGGGCAATGTCTTGATCTTGTTAAAAGATAAACTGAGGCACACTTAACGTTTTAAGAGTTTATTTGAGCAAACCTCTGTTTGAATTAGGCAGCACCAGACCGGGAGTGGTTAGGAGTGCTCCATGCTCCACCACGGACAGGAGCCAGAGGAAAGACTCTTAGAAGGGGTGGACGCAAAGCAGGGAAATTATTTGATTCACTAGAGCTTACGTGGTTGCCTTATTTGAGAAAGGCTGGCTGGATGATTATGATTGGTTGTCCTTAGGTTTCCGTGTCTTGACCTTGAGGCTTCAAAGGCTTGGGCTTTGTCGGCTTATGTAGGTTACTAAGGCTTTAAAGCCACCTCAGCCTAATGACCTCTTTGTTTAATTAATTTTAAAAAATGAGCAGAAGCAGTTCACTAACACAGAAAACCCCTTTTAATCCACACAAAGGATTAGTGATAAGGCAAAATGCATTAACCTTCCTCGTGGTTATCAGCATTTTAAAAGAAGTTTATTCTATTTTTTTTTCATTTCTTGCTTTTTTTATTTTTTAAAATTTTAACTTTTTCCATACTCTTACAATATGCACTCGTATTGCCCCACTGGCCTCAAATCACAAGATCTCAAAACTAAATGCAGCCAGAGAAAGAGACACAAGAATTTGTGAAAAAAAGTAATAAAGGTCTTTGAGTCCATTAGACTGAGCTTGATTTCTAGCCTTTCTGGACAAAAGAACATCTTCTCTATGAGTCAGTTTGGAAATTCTGTATGCCTTTTCTCTTAGTTGCAGGATTCTTCCAGCTTAAGGATAGGGAAGGCTCTAGCAGTTAGGGTTTGTTTAGGGGTATGAGAAGTCTAGAGCCACAAGGGGAAGACTTTTGAGGAGGGCCCACCAGAATCAGTAGAGTGAGGGGTAAGAACACTAGACAAGAAGTGATGAGAAAGAAAAATGAACTCGTGGATGCGACAGTGTGGAGAGAAAGGGAGGGAAGGAAAAAGTGGTTGCCGGTTCTAGTTATATGGGTCCTGCTTGCCTGGCCAGTTGGGGCGAACTGCCAACCGTGCCTGGCATATGGTACCCATGGCAGGTTGGTGTAGCCAAGAGTTATATTTTCCTTGGGTAGCATTTTTCGAAGTGCAGTTCAGGGACCACCATCAGCGTGTCCTGAGAGACCTGTTTAGAAAGCTAATGGTTCTTGTACTTTCCCTGCTGCTACTTAATCAGCATATCTGGGCATGGGACTGGGGGTTGCATTTTTTTTACAGCTTTACTGAGGTGAAATTGACTTACAATAACTTTACATATTGAAGTATACGATTTGGGGCACCTGGGTGACTCAGTCTGTTAAGCGTCTGACTCTTGATTTCAGCTCAGGTCATGATCTCAGCATCATGGGATCCAGCCCCGAGACGGGTTCCATGCTCAGTGGGGAGTCTGCTTGAGATTCTCTCTCCCTCTCCCTCTACTCCTCCCACCCACTCTCTCTCTCTCTCAAATCAATAAATGAGCCTTAAAAATAATAAAGTATAGGATTTGATGCATTTGGACATTAGAATGCATCTGTGAAATCGTCACCACAATCAAGATTGTGAACGTACCTGTCACTTTTAAAAGTTTCCTCAAGCCTTTTGTAATGCCTTCTTCATCTGAATACCTTCTTCCCTCATCCCGACATAACCATGGATCTGCTGTCACTATAGATTAGTTTGCAGTTTCCTAGAATTTTATGTCAGGGGATACACGGCATATATACTCTTTACACAAGCTTCTTTACACAAGTGTAAAGCTTCTTTGACCATATTTCTACAAGTCTTTGTATGGACACATGCTTCCGTTTCTCCTTGGTACATATGAGGAGTAGAATGGCAGGGTCATCCATTAGTTGAATGTTTAAAATTTTTTTTAAGATTTATTGATTTATTTGAGAGAGAGAGAAAAAGAGTGCATGAGTGGGAGGGGCAGAGGGAGAGGGAGAACAAGAGAATCTCAAGCAGACTCCCCTCTGAGCTCAGAGCCCCACACAGGTCTTGATCCCACAACCCTGAGATGGTGACCAGAGCTGAAACCAAGAGTTGGACACCCAACTGACTGCGCCACCCGGGCGCCCTGAACGTTTAAATTTTTAAGAAAACCCTAGACCATGTTCCAAAGTGGTCGTCGCTTTTTACGTTCTCCCCAGTAGTATATGGGGGTTCTGATTCCTCCACATCTTCATAAATTTTGGTCAGATCCATCTTTTACATTTTATTCTGGTATTAGTGAAGTGGTATCTCAGTGTGATTTATTTTGCATTCTCTCAATGACTAATAATATTGAGCATTTTCATATGCTTTTTTACCTTCTGTATGTCTTCCTTTAAAAAAAAAAGATTTATTTATTTATTTTAGAGAGAGAGAGAGGATGAGTGGGAGGGGCAGACGGAGAGAGAGAAAATCTCAAGCAGACTCCATGCTGAGCGCAGAGACCGATGCAGCATTTGAACTCATGACCCTGAGATCATGACCTGAGCAGAAATCAAGAGTTGGAGGCTTAACTGACTGAGCCACCCAGGTGGCCCTACGTTCTGTATGTTTTTTCTGGTGCAGTGTTAGTTCAGATTTACATTGGATGGTTTGTCTTTTGTTATTCAGCGGTAGGAGTTCCTTGTATATTCTGGATAGAAGTCTCTTGTCACATATGCATTTTGCAAGTATTTTCTCCCAATCTGTGGCTTCCTTTTCATTTTCACAGACATACTTTGGCATCTTTGGCCATATATGTGTGGGTCTATTTCTGGGCTCTTTCCTGTTCCATCGATCTTTGTGTTGTTTCTTTTGCCAACACCATACCATACTCTCTTGATTACTGTAGCCTTATACTATGTATTGAAGTCTTATAGTGCAATTTCTCCAACTTGTCCCTCTTTTCCAAAATTAGGAGCTTTTCATTTCCATATTAATTTCAGAAGTGACTACTCAGTTTACACAAATATGGCCTGTCGGGATTGTGAATGAGTTTGTAGAGGCCTTATAGATCAATTTGAGTATTGATACCTTATCACTGTTAGGTCACTCAGCACAATCTCTCTCTCTCTTTCTTTAGGTGTTCTTTAATTTCTCTCAGCAATGTTTGGTGATTTTTAAGGTGTATATGTCTTGCACAACTTTGGTCAAAGTTATCCCTACGTATTTCATATTTTTGGTATTATTATTTTTAAAAAGTATCATTTTATAAATTTTAATTTCCATTTATTCATTACCAGTATATGGAAACAAAATCGATTTCCAAAATATATTGACCAGAAACTTATTAAACTCACCTATTAGTTCTAGTGGTTTTTGGTAGATTCTATGAAGTTCTCCTTGTAAATGATCAGGTCTGTGAATAAAGATAGTTTTACTTTTTATTTCTCATATGGTTGCTTTTGATTTCTTTTGATTGATTGCCTTCCTGTGCTGCTAGAGCCTCTAAATGATGTTGAGCAGAAGTAGAGACAGCAGGTAAACCTGGCTGATTCCCGAGTTTGGAGGGAAAGTATAGAGTCTTTTACCATTAAATATGGGGCTGGCTGTAGGTTTTTCATGGATGCCTTTTTCAGGTTGATGAAGTTTTATTTAATGCCAGTTTTCAGAGTTTTTATAATCAATGGATGTTTGTTTTTTATAAAGAGTTTTTTGCAACTATTATTGAACTAATCATGCTTTGTTGTTGTTTTTTTTTTTAACAGGCTGCTCTTACAGTGAATTGCTTGAATCAGTTTCCAAATACTAAACCAAGCTGTGCTCCTGAGATAAACCCCACGCAGGTATATTTATTATCTCTTTACAAAAATCCTAGGTTTCATTTGCTTGAATTTTATTGAGAATTTTTGCCTTTGTGTGCATAAGAGACATTATTCTATAATTTTTTCTTTCTTCTACTGTCCTTTTCTGGTTTTAAAGTCAGGGCAATGGTGACCTCATAGAATGAATCGGGCAGGTATTCCTTCCTCTCCAGTTTTTTGAGAAGAGTTTTTGTAGAATTGGTATTCCGGGCATACCTCGTTTTATTGTGCTTCCCAGATATGGCAGTTTTTACTAATTGAGGATATGTGGCAACTGTGTGTCGAGCAAGTCTGTTGGCACATTTTTCCAACAGCATTTGCTCACTTCGTGTCTCTGTGTCACATTTCGGTACTTCTCACAGTATTTCGAACTTTCTCATTATTATTATACCAGTTACGGTGATCTGTGATTGGTGCTCTTTGATGTTGCTATCGTAATTGTTTTGGGATGCCGCGAGTCATGCCCATACAACATGGTGCACTCAGTTGATCAATCTTGCGTGTGTTCTGACTGCTCCACTTACCAGCCATTCCCTCATGTCTCTCTCTCCCTTGGGAGTCTCCTATTCCCTGAGACACAACAGTATGGAGATTAGGCCAATAAATAACCCGACAATGGCCTCTAAGCGTTCAAGCGAAAGGAAGAGTCGCACATCTCTAGCTTTCAATCAAAAGCTCGATGTGATTAAGCTTAGTGAGGAAGGCATGACAAAAGCCGAGATAGGCTGAAAGCTAAGCCTTTTGCTCCAGACAGTTAGCCACATTGTGAATGCAACGGGGAAAGTTCTTGAAAGAAATTGGAAGTGCTACTCCAGTGAACACATGAATGATAAGAAAGCAAAATAGACTTCTTGCTGATAGGGAGAAAGTTTTAGGAGTCTGGATAGAAGATCAGACCAGCCACAGATTTCCCTTAAGCCAAACCCTCACCCAGAGCAAGGCCCTACCTCTCCTCAATGCTGTGAAGGCTGAGAGAGGCGAGGAAGCCGCAGAAGAAAAGTTCGAAGCAAGCAGAGGTGGGATCATGAAGTTTAAGGAGAGACGCCGTCTCTGTAACATAAAAGTGCAAGGTGAAGCAGAAAGTGATGATGTAGAAGCTGCAGCAAGTTTTCTAGAAGGTTTAGGTGAGAGAATTCATTGAAGGTGGTGATGCTGAACAATAGATTTTCAGTGTAGATGAAACGGCCTTCTATTGGAAGAAGATGCCATCTAGGACTTTCATAGCTAGAGAGGAGAAGTCACTGCCTGGCTTCAAAGCTTCAAAAGACAGGACGACTCCCTTGTGAGGGGCTAATGCAGCTGGTGTCTTTCAGTGGAAGCCAGTGCTCATTTAGCATTTTGAAAATCCTAGGGCCCTCCAGAATTGTGCTCAATCTTCTCTGCTTCTGCTTTGTTAATGGAACAACCAAGCCTGGATGACAGTACATCTGTTTACAACAGAGTTAAGCCCACTGTGGAGACCTGCTGCTCAGAAGGAAAGATTCCTTTCAAAATATGACTGCTCGTTGACAATGTACCTGGTTACCCGAGAGCTCTGATGGGAATGCACAATGAGATTAATGTTGTTTTCCTGCCAGCTGACACAACATCCGGTCTGCAGCCCACGGATCAAGGAGTCATTTCAATTTTCAAGTCTTACTGTGTAAGAAACACATTTTCTAAGGCGACAGCTGTTCTAGTTAGTGATTCCTCTGATGGATCTGGGGAAAGTCCATTGAAAACCTTCTGGAAAGGATTCACCTTTCTGGATGCCATTAAGAACATTCATGATTCATGGGAAGAGGTCAAAATATCAACACGGGAGTTTGGAAGAAGTTGATTTCAACCTTCACCAATGACTTTGAGGCGTTCAAGACTTCAGAGGAGGAAGTAAGTGAAGATGTGGTGGAAAGAGCAAGCGAATTAGAAGTGGGGCCTGAAGATGGGACTACATTGCTGCCATCTCTTGATAAAACTTTAACACAAGGAGTTGCTTCTGACGGACGAGGAAGGGAAGTCATTTCTTGAGAAGGAAACTACTTGTGAAGAGGCTGTGAAGATTGTTGAAATGACAACAAAGGATGTAGAATATTATATAAACTTCTTCGATAAAACAGTGCTGGGGTGGAGAGGATTGACACCAGTTTTGAAAGAAATACCACTGTGGCTAAAATGTTATCAAACGGCATCGCATACCACAGAGAAATTGTTCATGTAAGGAAGAGTCGACTGATGTGGCAAGCTTTATTGTTGTTTTATTTTAAGAAAATGCCACAGCCACCCCCACCTTCAGCACCCACCACCCCGATCAGTGAGCAGCCATCAACAGTGCGGCAAGACCGTCCACCAGCAAAAAATCATGACTCATTGGAAGCTCAAATGATGGTTAGCATGTTTTAACAATAAAGTATTTTTAAGTTAAGATATGTATATTGTTTTGTAGACATAGTGCCATTGCTCACTTAATGGGCTACAATATAAATGGAACTTCGATATGGAGTGGGAAACCGAAACGTTCACTGGACTCACTTGATGGGGGTATTTGCTTTATTGTGGTGATCTGGAACTGAACCTACAGTATCCCTGAGGTATGACTGTAGTTCTTTAAATGTTCGATAGAATTCACCGGTGAATTCATCTGGCAAGTTAGTTTTCTTTGTTGGTGAGCTTTTTAAACTATAAATCCATTTCTTTGGTAGGGAGGAGTCTCTTCATATCTTTGACTTCCACTGGGCTTATCCAAGGCCACTTGAGTCACTTTGTTCATTGTCATCTTTAAAAGCTTTCTAGATAATTCTAATGTGCAGCCAGGGGCAAGAGCCCCTGGTCTAGTCCAAACATAGAGATGTAACTCATCAATTTTCATAGCTACAGAATATTTTATAGTACGGTTGCGTCAAAAGTTATTCCTTTGCTTCTCTATTCATGTTCACTTCGGTTGTTCCTGATTTCTTTCCCTTATGCTCTGTTGTTTGGTGCAGAAAGTTTCATTGCTATACTATTTTCTCCATGGGGTTATAGCTTTTATCCTTTTATAATCTCTCATTTGGGCAAATTCATGCTTTTGGTCTTGAATTGTATTCTCTCTGATGACACCACCACCACGCATCCTTTCAACTGTTTTTGCATTTGCCATTTGCCCAGTGTATCTTTAACCTGTTGATTAATTCACAAACTTTTGTTGTCACTTGTTTTAGGAGTAAGCAACATTTGGCTGGAATTCAAAAAAAAAAAAATCCTCATCTGAAAGCCTTTGCCTTTTTACAGGGTTATTAGCATTTTTAACAGGAATTCTGAAAGACCCTAAAGTCTTGAAGCCTCAACCTCATGGATATCATGGTGGAGTTTCAGGCACCATGCCAGCCTGATAGACCCCAGGATGACCACTCCGTCTCCCTCCCTCCCAGCTCTCTCAATTCTTGTTTATGCAGCTGTCACAGGAGGCACTTTCATTGCAAATGCAAAATGCGAATATAAACTGTTTCTTTCTTAATTTATCACTTTTTCCCTTCTCATTTACAAGAGGCTTAAATTATTAGCACTTGTCTAAACAATGCAGCTTCTCCTGGGATCTGTGAGGAGGTGTTGCTGATAACTTCCAAATGATGTCATCCCCCAAAGCACAACTCCAAAGCGCCCATTCCATCATGGGCATTGTTCAGAAAGCGCTCGCATAATTCAGAGTGACCCATAGCCCCGACACATTTATGAAAGTGCAAATTGAAAAGTAAACCAGAAATTTCATTTCCACGTTTGGGACTCTCAAAGCTCTGTGGATTCCCTATGCACTGACACGTGTCATCAGCGGGGGTGGGGGTGGGGGCAGAAGTGGTCTCCTGAGGGAGCCAAAGGATTAGATTCCCTCCAGCATCTTTTTCTCATCCTCATCAGTATGTTAAGCATTTGGGGGAATTATGACTCCCCGCCCCACCTTTCAGGAGCTCTCCATGGTAACTAATTAAACTAATTAGGAATTAAACACATCCTCAGGGCCAGGCACTGTGGTAAGCTTCAGAATACATGATTTCATGTATTTGTTGCCACAACTTTATGAGGGAAGCACTGCTAGCCTCCCATTCTTCAGATGAGAAAACCGAGGCTCTAAAAAGTGACATCACTTGTTCAGGGTCACCCAGCAAATTGGACAAGGAGCGGGAATTTGAATCCAGGTCTGGTGTGGAGCCAGAGGGATGCCTTTACCTTCAGTGATGATCTGGTTCAATATAGTGTGAAGAACTCATCATAGTCAGGCTCCTGCCAAACTCTCTGTTCTAATCTTTCTACTCTGGACCCCTGGACCCCTCACAACCTATGCTCGAGCTGTACTTAACCATCTCTTGTATGCGCTTTGTTGCCTTGCTCTTCTGCTCCTTTGCTCAGAGACTGACACTGCCCAGAATCGACCACTGTATCCCCTGTGGCATTCCATCACAGTTGTCCTTCACAGCGTCCTGGGCATTCACCTCTCCCCACCCCGCCCTCCTCCAGAGTGTGAGCCCTCTGAGTGCACGACTGTGTTTCACTCATCTCTGGTTCTGAACGCTTGGCACAGGGCCGGGCACCCAGCAGATGCTTAGCAACAAATTGAATGTTCTCCCCACAACTTTTTCTTTCTCTCTGTTAAGGAAAAAAAAACAAACCCAAAACCAAAAACATCAAGTCCTTTGATCTGTCATTTTAATCTTCTTCAGACAAGTCGGAGGCACGTCTATTTCCCTCAATGTGTTGGTTTCCCTCTATGTTGCTGGCCTTAAACACCAGACTGTCTATAGCACCTATAAGGTCTCGGGCATGCTTACATTTCCTCTCCAGAAATTAAAGAGATCAGCAGGACATATGTTTCCCGGAGCTGATTCTGACTGCTTTGCTTCCATGAGGGTTAATCATATGCAAATACCAAGGTGAATGAGTTTAGAGATCCGATGTATAGTATGATGACTGTACTTAATAACTGGTAGTTAATAATACTGGAAATTTGCTAAGAGAGTAGGTTTCGGGAGCTCTCACCACACACACATACACACGTAACTGTGTAAGGGGATTACATGTCAATTAGCTTGACGGTAGTAATCATTTCACGGTGTATATCAAACATCCTGTTGTACACCTCAAGCCTATACAATTTTCATTTAAAAAAACAGATGAATGGGTGGCTTCCATCCGCACTGTCTCAGACAGAGTTTCTTTATCTCGTGTCACTTCTCATGTGGTAGAAAAAGAGTGACCTGACATTGGTGTTGTACTAGGTGGTAAGTACTGCAGATCTGGCAATGATCAATGCCTGCTGGAGGATCCCTCACAAAGGCTGCAGTGGGGCTTGCACGCTCAATTGCCCACAAGGGCCAAGAAGGGAGCTTAAGTGACAGAGGTGGTCCAGGTGGACACTGGACCAAACGAGCGTGCCGCCACGTTTCACGGAGCAGCCTCTTCTTGCTCCTGCCATGATTTGAACAAAACAATCCACTATCAGTTACGACTTATTTGCTTGCAAGGGATAGAAATCTAATTCCAGTGGTTTCAACAAAATAAGACATCCATTGGCTCATGTCTTCGTAAGGCTCAAGCCTTCAGGTATGGCCAGATCCAGGGGCACATACTTGTCTCTTTCTAACTTTGGCTCTACTTTCTTCTGTTGGCTTTAGTCTCAGATGGGGTCTCTCTGTGTGGTGTTAGGGTGACTGCTGGCAGCCTGGATTTAGCTCTTCTCTGGTGTAACCACTCTTGCCTTTCTCTCCAACAGTCCCAGCTACATTCCCATTGACTTTGAGTCACAGGTGCATTTCTGACCAGTTTCCTGTGGCTGGGAGACTGAGATGCTCTCTGTTGGGCTGGACCTGAGTCACACACCCATTCTTGGTCCAGTCATTCTTCTCCAAACCATGCAAATGAAGAACTGAGGAAAAGGTGTTTCCCTTGAGGAAGGAGAGAGAATAAATGCTGGTAACCAAAACAGAGGCCACAGCTGAATGATTTGCATCTGTAAGCCAGCCCATCTAACCTTGCCTTTAGAAAGCCCCTGCACCTCTCCATTCCTAGAGACAGAGATGGCCACAGAGTGGTAAGCACTGGCTACATACCTCCCACCACACAGTAAGCCCAGGGCTGCTTTGGCCCCAGACTAATGAGGCATGGGGTATTCACAAACCCCTCTCCGGAGAGATTGCAAAACACAGAAGAAATTTAATAGTATCATCAAGTAATCACACCACACTTGGACTCTTTAAAATGCGCTCCTTCTTCCCTTTGATCTTGTTCTAATGGATAATGCCCATGGTACTTGCTGTGACCTAAATCCCTCACAAGACTGCTGGAGAGGAAAACCGCACCAGAGAACAGCAGCCTGGAATATCAAGTGCAAGGGGCCAATTATTCCTGCTCCTTGAGACCCCGGCTACCCGGCTTGCATATTCATGGGATCTCAAATGCAGATGAGATAGCAGCTGTTGATGAAAATCGGCTCACTTTGTTGTGGGGGAATTTGGGGACTCCGGGAAGGCCTCTTGAAGCTGATCAGTGGTGAAATGTCCTCTTCAGGGGTTGTTCTGTTCCCGCTTAGCGTGGTCTTTGGAATAATAAAAAATCTGGATCTTTCAGCTTCGAGGAGGAACAGATGCTTGCCCTCCAGCTGGGTGTGTGGGAAGGGCTGAAAGTCTGGATGTAGATTGGGAAGGACAGGGTCTTGGTTTACCTGCTGCAGAACTGCCCTAAATTAGAATTTTCCCTTTTTTTTTTTTTTTTTTTTTGAGGGGGATGAGATTGGGAGTAGGGTAGAGATGGGACTCAAGTGTTTGCTGCCTGGGATGGTTCTAGGTAGTGCTTCTCTTTAATAGACACGCAAACCATATGACTGTCTTGTTCATATTGCAGATTTTTTGTTTTTTGTTTTTTTGTTGTTTTTAAGTAGGCTTGATGACTAGCACAGAGCCCAACGCAGGGCCTGAATTCACGACCCTGAGATCGAGACCCAAGCAGGTGTCAAGGGTCAGATGCACAACCGACTGAGCCACCCAGGTGCCCCACAGATTCTGTTTGAGTAGGTCTGGGGTGGGGACTGAGATTCTGCCTTTCCCTCAAGCTCCCAAGTGGTGCTGATGCTGCTGGTCTGTGGGCCAATCTTTGAGTACAAGGTTGTAGAGTGATGGTTCCCAAACTTGGTTGCCTTTTGGAATTGCTTGGAGAGCTTTCAAAAATCAGGATGCCCAGAGGGTGCCTGGGTGGCTCAGTCAGTTAAGCACCCTACTCTTGGTGTCGGCTCAGGTCGTGGTCTTAGGGTGGTGGGATGGAGCCCTGTGTCAGGCTCTGGGCTCGGGGAGTGGGGGATAGTCTGCTTGAGATTTTCTCCCTCTCCCCTGCTCATGCTCTCTCTCTCTCTTAAAATAGATAAATCTTTCTAAAAAAAAAATCAGGATGCCCAGACCACACCCCAGACCAGTTAGATTGGAATCTCAGGGCAGCCCCCAGGAATCAGTAGTTTTGTAAAGCCTCCATAATTCCTATGTATGTACAGGGAAGTTTGAAAATCAGTGGTGTAGCGGTTCTCAACCCTACCTGCTGCATGTCATAATCACCTGGGGAGTCCACAAATACCAATGCCTGGCCTCAGGATGAATCCCTTGGGAGGTGTATTGTGGGGATGGACCTATGTTCTGTGTTTTAAAAGCCTCAGAGCTGGGGCACCTGGGTGGCTCAGTTGGTTGAGTGGCTGACTCTTGATTTCAGCTCAGGTCATGATCTCAGGGTCATGAGGTCAAGCCCAGAGTTGCGCTCTGTGCTGAGTGTGGAGCCTGCTTGGCATTCTCTCGCTCCCTCTGCCTCTCCCTTCCTGCTCTCTCTCTCTCCGTCTCAAAAAAATTAAAAATAAAAATAAAACTTTCAGAGCTGAATATCTGCAGCCGAGGTTGGTAATCAGAGATGTAAGAGGAAGTAACCTCTGTGGTCCTGCCCTGAGATCCTGTGAGTTGCTTTTGCTATTATTATCAGGAGGGGTATTATCATCACTTCTGGACTCAGCTCTGTGTCCTCCAAGGCTGATGTGCAGAACCATCACTCCTACACTCTCATCCACTTCCCCACCCCTCATGCCTCTCCTTCTTAATTTCATGACTACAGAAGTAATACGTGTTAATTGTTAGAAATTTGGAGACACAGAAAAGTGTGCCAGATAAAATGTACCCCAACAATACCTCCAAATATAACTACGATTACAATAGTACTCCTTGAATAGAACTACTACTTCCATTTCTTCTTATTTCTTTTTTTTTTTTAATTTTATTGTGGTAAGAACACGTAACGTGAGATCTACACTCAGATTTTTAAGTGTACGATGCAGCATTGTTGACTGTCGTGACATTTTGTACAGCAGGTCTCTAGAGTTTACTCATCTTGCTTAACTGAAACTTTATGCTCATTGATTAGGATTTTCCCCTCTTCCCCCTCACCCCACCTCCTGGCAATTATCATTCCAGCCTCTGATTCTATGAATTTGACTATTTTAGATACCTTAAATAAGGGGAAACCCTACAGTATTTTGTCTTTTTGTGTCCGGCTTATTTCACTCACCGTAATGTCCTCTAGGTTCATCCATGATGTAGCACATTGCAAATTTCCTTCTTTTTTAAGGTGCATAGTATCCGTTGTATGTACACCCCACATTTTCTTTATGCATTCATCTGTTGATGGACACTTGCATTGTTTCCACATCTTGGCTGCTGTGGATAGTGCTGCAATGAACATGGAAATGCTAATCTGTCTTAGAGATCCTGATTTCAATTGTTTGGGATAAATACCCATTGGTGGGATTTCGGGATGGTATGGTAGTTCTAATTTTTGGCTTACATACTTCAGGTCTTTTTTATTTTGCAAGTTTAGAGTTGTTCCATCGCCACATTTTCCCTCTTATAATACATCACTGCCCCATAGCATATCTTCATCTATATTTCTTTTCTTCTCTTTTTTTTTTTTAAGATTTTATTCTTAAGTAATCTCTATACCCCAACATGAAGCTCGAACTCCCAACCCTGAGATCAAGAGTTGCAGGCTCCAACGACTGAGCTGGATAGGTGTCCCTCTTATTTTATATTTCTTAATGACTGCCACTTGTCATGATTCATTTACCCATTCTTCCCCCCTCCCTTTTATTTTTTGGAGAGAGAATCTTAAGCAGGCTCCTGCCCAGTACAGAGCCCATCACAGTGCATGACCCTGAGATCATGACCTGAGTGAAATCAAGAGTCAGACACTTAACTGACTGAGCCACCCAGGCGGCCCTACTCTTGACAGCTATATAGATTGCTCCTTACTTTAATACAATTCCTTTAAGAAAACTTCTTACATGTAGAGCTATGGACCCAAAGAGCAGGAACATTCCTTTAGGAGAATGGATTCATACTGTCTAATTAGGGCTTCAAAATTATAATTCAGTTTTGAATACTCAGTACCTTATCTCTAGTAATCACCTAATTGTTGAATGAATGAGTGAATGACTAAATGAGTCACTGCATCTCCAGCATTAACAAGGACCTGGCCCATAGGAGTCATTCAGCAAGTGTTCCTAGAATGAATGAATGAATAGACTCTGAACAAAACATTAAAAAATGTTTAGCCATGGCTGGGATATGTCAGGAAAAGACTCTAGAATATAATTTACTTTTTTCCCTCGCAAGCTGCCAAGCCCAGTTTCCCATAAACGCTTCCCAAAGTGAGAGCTAGCATCATACTTTGCTCGTGGTAAGGTATCAGGAAATTAATTGTTCCATTTCTCAAAGACCTTTACTGCACTATATTAAAAAAAAAAAAGCCCTCCACCATAGCAATTATCTGTAATTACTAATGAAAACAGGTGTCTTAAATGCCTTTTCAAGTTGAGACATAAATGGTTCATTATCATAGCAGGCAACTACCAATATTCAATTTTCAATGGGATGTTGAGATCAAACATAATGCATAGGATCGTGGGGACACACAAAGGGAACAGCGCTTCCTGGATGCAGCTCATTATAAGAATTTGGCGGAGGGGCAGAGGTTGACAAGCATTCAAATAAGAAGCAGAGAGTATCTCGGGGAAGTGGAACCCTGCATGCCTGTGAAGTATAAAATAGCAACGGTGTAGGGGGGGTAAAGTGTCTTCTTCCAAAAGGCTTTTCAGGGAGTGAAATTAGCTCAATCATGCTATTGTCTCTGAGCTCAGTTTCTGCATCTGTTAAATGGCCATGAGAAAACCTAAATGTCTTTGGCCACAGAACTCCTTCTATACATAAGATATTGGGGTGCTGTGGGGAAGTAACTGAGAATGGATGAAAGGGATAGCATAGTGGCTGGCATGTGCCTGGGGGTCGTGATGTGATTCCGTTCTCCTTTTTCTCCTTTAAAGTTCTCTTTAATTCCCAGTTTCTGTAACCTTGTGATGATAAAGGTGGACAGGGTATAACAAGGTATCTAAGCCTTGTGGAAATCGGAGTAGTGCGTTCCTGTCCCTACACTTCTGGTTGCATTGCATGCTGGGAGTTACAACTCATGAGCCGGTGCATAAAGCAAGGAGTAGACAGTAGAGCCGTTGAGAGGTGTCAGACCTTGGCCTGACTGGCGCAGGACACTGTGTTGACATGTTTGAGGGATGGACACATTTATCTGGGGGCCATGTGTAGTTCTTGCCTCCTGGTTTTAGCTGGAAATAGTGAAGTGGGATCAATATTTCCTCTAATTTCATTCTTCTGGGGTTCCCTGTTTTAATTCAGATGATGGAGCTTGTGGTATCCGTCCTGTTGACAATATCGCTAGCAGAATGCCCCCCTGGACTTTGTGATTTCCACAAATGCAAGCCCCAGGAGCTGTTCTGCTCTAAAAGGCTTCCATGGCTGTGTGTTTGAGGAAAACTACATTCACCCTTTCCCTCCTGGGAAATTCGCAATGGAAATCGACATATTACTGCAATGAGAGTCCTACAGCAGAGAAACCCAATTAACTGGGTTTAGCCAGTCCTTCCTAAACCTATTTGGCCACAGAAGTCCTTTTATAGGTAAGAACTATTAACATCCCACTGAGCTAGTGTTCTGTAGAGCGCATTCTAAGAAACACTGGTTTACAGTCTTTTTCTTTGGTTTCTCTATCAACTTTTGCCTTCTCATGTATCTTGATGAGCATCTTTCTCAGTTAATGAAAAACTGAGCTGCAAGGCTATTTTGTTTTTGTCCATCCAACAGTCTGGATTTTTCTCTCCTCCTCTTGTGCAGGCGATGCTGGCGAGTTTCCAATCTCAGAATGCTCGTCTGCCTCTATAACAGGGTTGCCCGCAAAAATAGAAGACATGCGGTTGAACTTGAATTTCAGACAAACAAGGAATAATTTTTTAGTCCATGCTTACACTGTCTGTTTTATTTGCTAAAGCTGGTAACTGAACCATTAGCGTGGATGTGCACCCCAAGGCTGGCCAGTTATGGAACTCCTTCCCTCTAGTTTATAACGTCTGTTCCAAGGGCTGGTGTCCTCCCTAAGCCAAGTTAATGGAAGACCTTCCCCTTCAATTCTTGATTTGGTGCTGGAGGAAAAGGACTCTGCCTTTCATGTCATAAAGGTGAAAGAATGGTAGTGAGTGACTGGGGGCAACCATACTCTCCTCCACATAGAGAAAGGCTGTCTGTGGGAGGTGAAGATGAGGCCACCATCTATGGAGAAGCAAGCCAAAAGATGGAGAGAGATAGCTCACACAGCCTTGGTGATGTCCCTTGATATTTACTCCTTTCTGAAACTAGTCCCATCTTCAGCTTGCTAGTCAAACAGCCAATACACCTGTCTTTTCTTTTATTTCTTTTTCTTTCCTTAAGCTAGTAGGAATTGCAACCAGTACAGAAGCAGACCTGGCCCTTTTTTCCTGCTGTCACAGTCCCATGTATAATTTAACATATTAAGCATCTACTGTATTTCAGAGCTTGTGCAAAGTGATTTCCTTTGCTCATTGCTTGGCATTCAAGACTACTCAGGTCCCTACCTTGACCTTCTTGGCACAGTCAGACTCAGGGAGCCAGCACTTCTTCTAGGCACCTTCCTGCTACCCCGCATCTTCCCACCTTTAATCATTGCTGGGTTGCTAGTGTTTGAATGGCATCCTGAAGGATCGGTATTCTTCAGCACAAAACTCATGCAAAACTATCAGATGAGATTCTGCTGCAAACCTTTTCCCTCCTGTTATCTGTCAGTGGAACAAGGAGTGGTTCCTGTCCACAGTTTGCTTTGTTACTTACAATGCTTCACAGTGGAGCAGCTGTTCAGCATTAGTGTGAGAGCGAAGTCATGGGAACCTCTGGGGTGTTGTAAGGATGTGAAGCCAAGTCCTCCTCCTTGGAGCCCCTGTGAGTTATGTAAGAAATGCAGTGACTGGTGGGGGGAGGCTGTTGATTCTCTCAAAGACATTCATTTGGACGAGCCAAGCTCTTCTGATATTTTGGGACAAATAACTGCCGAAGAGTTCACTTGACATTGCAAATTTCCGAACCTCCTGGACATATGATATCCAAAAAGATGTTAAGAGTCCTAAATAATGGCAACAATGCTTCTGTTCAAGGACTGCAATGGCCCTGTCATTTCTCTAGGTCCCTCTCCCCTTCCTCCTTCTAGCTTATGATCCACCTGTTGTGAATTATTAGTGGGCTTCTTTGTACACGTTCTCCCCACCCTGTGTCTGCACACACCGTTCCCTCTTATTGTAATAGCTTTTCCACCCTGATTCTTCCAGTGAAATCCACCTGAGTAACTCCTGCCCCTCTCTGGATTTCTGGCTCAGTCATTACCTTCTCCTTTGAGCTCTCTTTAGCCTGCATGTGATGCCTCTCCTCTGATTCCACAATAGCCTGCATTTACCTTTGTCACTGAACTTATCACATGGTCTTGTAATTATTGGTGTGTTTCTTTATCTCTAGACTATCCGCTTCTCTGGGGGGTAGAGATGGGGAGTTTTTCATCTCCATAGCTCCAGAATCCAGAACCTAGCATGGGACCTGGAACAATAATATTTGTGGATCAGTGAACTTAAAAAAAAAAAAAAAAGGCAAAGGGAAAAAAAGTAAGATTTCTGAAATCTCTGTTGTTATTTTTGGGAGTCCCCTAAGGAAGTGTGGCCTCATATATGTGTCTCAATACAGTAAAAATCTGTTGTTTTCACTGAAACCATTCCCCCTCGCATCTTTCCACCAGCCTTAAATTTTGGTAAATTCTTCAGGTACTGGCAGAACTGATGCCAAACTTTGGTGCTATGGCCAGAGCACGTGACCCAGCCCAGCCAATCAGCACTGTCCATCATCCTGGCTATGGTGATTGGTTCAGGGGTGGCCATGTGACCTGTGGCGATCCAATCAGAGTAAAGAGCAGGTCTTTGGCTGGAAGCGCTGGACCACAGAAGCTCTTTTCTTTGGGATGCTGTGTTGGGCAGATGCTAATGAAGTCTGGGACTCTTGTAGATATTTTGCTACTGTGAGGGAAGCTGTCCTGAGGACACAACTAAGAAAATGGTGGAGAAAGGGAGCTGGAAAACTAATGATAGCTGCAAAACTAATGATAGTTTCAGTCTTTGGAGCAGCCCATATTGAAAATCCACCCTAATTCTGGACTTTACCGTTCTACAAGTCCATAAATTTTCTCTTGCTCATTTTAAAGCCAATTTGAGGTTAATTTTCCATTACTTGCAACAGAAAGTCTTGACTTATACTCAGAGCTCCTCTTTCTTCCCCACGAACTTTTTGTAGTGAGAGCTATGCTTAAAATCAAGTCAGTCATTCCAATTGGTTTGATTGACTTTAGCTGAAGGTACATGCTGCATTTTGATCTTCTGGGAATACTCTCCGCCTTTCTTGCAATCCACCTTGTCAGCATTTATCGAACACCCGCTCTGTTCTGAGCACCAGGCCAGATGCTCTGTGACATCCCAGTAATAGCAAAGATCTCATCTGCAAGGTACTGGCAGTATTGTGAAACAGACGGAGTCCTGAACCATGGCTTAAAAAGTACGTGCTCTCTTTGCCCCCGATTTATTTTGTGACCTTAGGCTGATCACTACCCCTCCCTGGGCTTTAGCTTCTCATCTATGATGTAAGGGCATTGGTTGACAATTATCTAAAATCCTTTCTAGTATTAACATGCCACCTTTGGCGCATGAATATTTTAAGTATACTTGATATTGTGTCTGGTCAAAATAGAAAGAGCTTCAGGCTTTTTTACCCAGCTGATATTTGTTAAGAGTCCACTATGTTCTCGCTGCTGAGACACAGCAGTGAACAAAGCAGACGAAAGTACTTGCTCTCTTGGAGCTTACATTCGGGTGGGGGAGGCAGTCAATAAATAAATACCTGAGAAAGATACACAGTTGATCCCCATTTGTCATGGATTCTGTATTTGTGAATTTGCCTACTTGCTAAAATTTATTTGTAACCCCCAAATCGATACCCAGGACATTTGCACAGTCATTGGCTAACATGCACGGAGTCTTGAAAAATTTGTCACTTGATGCACACAGTTCCCAGCTTAGGTCAAACAAGGCAGTGCTTTGCCTTCTTGTTCAGCTCTCACACTATATAAACAAACGTTCTTTTAGCAGTCCATTTAATGCCACGTTTTTCACATTTTCTTGCTTTTTGTTAGTGATCTCGCTGTTTAAAACAGCCCCCGACTGAAGTTCTGAAATGCTGTCTCATGTCCCTAAGGCACGAGGGTTGTGATGTGCCTTACAGGCAAAACACCTGGGTTAGATAAGTTTCGTTCAGGCAGGCCTTCAAACAGAAACACAGAAAAAAAGGTTACGTATTGACGGGTTGACAAAAAAGTTGTGACCAGAGGCTTGCAGGAACCTAATCCCGTATTTCCCCTAGGAGCAAAGCGTTCGGTATTTGCTAATTCAGAGTGCACTGCCACTTCAGGGCACATAACTACTGCAAATAACAAGAAGCGACGGGCTACTATGTCAGACCGTGGTGGGAATAACCGAGAAAAATAGAGCAGGGAAGTGGGAAAGAGTCCATATTTTAGAGGAAGTGGCAGGAATGAGTGAGGACTGCAGCGGGCATGTATTTGCATGTTGGAGGAGCAGCCGGAGGGGCTGGTGCACCTGGAGGGGAGTGAGCTGGTGGCCGTGGGAGGTGATGACGTTGAGGAAGGCGTGGAGGCCAAATCATGTAGGGCTTTGACGGCCGCCGTGTGGACATTGGTTTCACTCTGAGCCCTGAGAAGAGATATGATCTGAGTTGGTTTTAATGGGGTGCCTCTGACTGCGGTGCTGAGAACAGACTGAAACCGGAGAAGAAGGGATTGGTAAGGAGACTGTTGCAGTAACTTGGTGAGAGCTGTTGGGGGATCTTGAACAATGGACCTGCACCATCACTGTTAGCCTCCTAACCAAGCAGGGGTTGCTGGGAGTTTGAGAGGCTCTCTCTTACTGCACAAGTCCTTGAACTTGAACAGTAAATTATCCTCAAAGTTTCATTAGCACACCTTGGCATGGCTCTCTGCTCGGATGGCCTGTGCCATGTTCCTCCTGAGAAGTGGCTATAAATAGCCTGCGATTCTGCTCTCATCAGGGGAACAGGACCTGGAGTCGCCTTCCGGACACATTAATAACCACCCTCTCCTCGCCCCCAGATTAATCTTGTTATGAGGCAGCTTCGCCATGGATATCTTCTAATCGTCATTTAATTCCGGCACTCCACCATCCTGTTTCTCACTAGGCTGTGCTCCTCCCCGGGGGCCTCAGGAGCATTGGGCTCGGTGGAGTTTCCAGCCAAATACCTTTTCCAGACAATTCATTGCGTAGCAATACGGATATTGTGTTTTTGGTCTAATTAACCGAATTCGTCTTTATGGCTGATCTAGGATTACATGTAATTCTGGACAAATTTTGTACAAAATATAAGATTCAAGGGGGAAGGCAAGAGATCTGACTTCAACTTTCACCAGCTCCTTAGGGACAGCCAGGGAGAGGAAGGAAGAGAGAACTTAACATCTGTTGAGCATGTACCCTGTTCATTCATTCATTCAAAATTTACCGAACGCCTGCCATGTGCTAGGCGTTGTTCTAGGTGCCGAGGATAGCGTGCAGGGCCAGTATGTGCAGTAATCAATTAAATGAGAAGCAGAATGGCGTGCTGGTTAAGAGCATGGACTCTGGAGTCAGGTCGTGCTCAGACCCCAACACCAGTTGCGTGACCTTGGGTAAGTCACTTAACCTCCCCGTGCCTCAGTTTCACCATCTGTAAAATAAGAAATAGTAACTATATCTTGGCTGAGAGGTAGAAAGTTATTGCACCCCTAAATACAAAGTACCCTTCCTCTTTCGTCCACCTGAGTAACACTGGGACAAGGGTCTTAGGAAGAGAACAATGGAATATCAGTGTAGCAGGCAGCCTTAAATCTCAGCTGGTCCAACACTCCCTTTATGCTACATTACAACAAATAGCTACTGTGTATTTTCTTGACTGTCTCTGTGGGTGGGGAACTCACTACCTCCCCAGGCAGTCCATCTCATTCTCAGACCTCTGGTTTGCCTGAAATGCCTGTTGTATAAGTTAAGACATTCTCTCTCATGCTCGTTTTCAAGCCAGTTTGACTTTTTGTTTATTCAAAAATGGTTTATTTGCATTCAGACTACATGTGCCCTTTGTTTTCCCAGCATTTAAAGGAGCTACCAAAATTCTTGGGGTTTAGGTGAATTCTTCTTCCTCCCAGCAATTCTTTTTAGGAAGGTTCTGACAGTGGTTATACTGTCTTTAGTTACAATAAGAGAGGCCTCTACTGGGGAGGGCAAGACTAATGGTTTCTAAGCCCAGCCTAGGTGCTAGGGTCTGTGATACAAGTTTTGTACAGGTAGAATAATCTAAAGATAGTGATAGCTAACATTTATTAAGTGCTCATTATGAGCAAGCACGGTGCTAACACTGTATGTGGATTGTTGGTTCATTTAATCCTCATTACAACCCTATGATTTTTATTAGCTCTGTTCAGTAGATGTAGAATCAAGGCTCAGAGAAACTCAAGTTACTTGTCTAATAAGACGTAATAAGTGGTGGAGCTGTATTTTGTACTCATGTCATCTAACCTCAGAGCCCACTTTCTTAGCCAGAGACCACAGCCTCCTTGGGTCATGGAGGTTCCCATGATGGCATATGAAATACCATGTATCCTCTAAGTTACTACATGGCTGCAAGTCTGACAGTTTATCTCTGTGCCTAGTGACATACTTAGCATATAGTAAGTTCTCAGTAAACACGGAAGGAAGGAAGGAAGGAAGGAAGGAAGGAAGGAAGGAAGGAAGGAAGGAATAACTTCGTGCATAGGATTGGTACAGTCTGAGTGGCTTTTTAAACCTGCTTTAAAAATTACACTTTCTTTTATTGACCATCAAAGTTAATATTGAGTATGAAAAATCTCATTTCTTGGAACTGGAGTTTTGGAAGCATCCTAGGGGCAGTAACCTTGGGTTTGGGGAATTGGAGCATTTGGGGGGGAGGCAGACACCTTCAGTGACTGTCCTTCCCTGCACCTGTCTGCTTAACCTTGATACTCCCTAGGTCTCCTCTGAGGTTCAGCCTGGGCCATTAAGGAAACAAATTGGAGAGCTCCAGTGTCAAAGAGATTTTATTGCTGTTTATTTTTGTCATGAATTTATTACACATAGGGTACTTGAAGGAACCAACAATTCGTGCCTCCTTTCCCTGCTCACATAGCTGATTCATTTACCCATTGCCTCAGCAATGGAATGGAATGAAGGGGACAACGCTAATTTTTCTAGAAGCAACTGGAGAAGACATACTTCTGGCTCCAAGACCAATGTATCTGTAGGAGCTGGTGATTCCGAGGTGGGAGAGCTGGGAGAAGGCAGGTACACCTGGAATTTGGAATCAGTTGTCTGTAACCCTTCATATTTAGCAAAGTCCACAGAGATCCCAGTCATGGGGCCATATTAAGGTCAGGGTCACAAGCTCGTTAAACAGCTGTGTTCACAAGTTAACAATCCTACTTGAAGGATTTGCTTGGAATGGTTGTACCATGAGCTGAAGAAGTCCCCAAAAACAGGTTTCCAGAAACAGGAGGATATAATGCTTTGGAGTTCGGGAGGCTTTGGGTCCCAGCTCCACTCCTTAGTTGTTTGAATTCCTTGTCGATGAGCACATCGGTGTGTATGGAATGTGTGGGGCAAGGGGGTTTAATAGAAATAGCAAGCTTTTGTAGAAGTGATTACACTGGGGTTCAAATCATGATTCTCCTACTCACTTAGCAGCCATGAGTCCCTAGGCAGGCCTCTTGGCTTTCTCACGCCTCAGTTTTCTTATCTGTAAAATAGCAGTGAACATATTTAATCATCCAGGTTTGTCTGAGGGACTAATGCAAGAGCACATGTAAAGTTTCTGGCATAGGCATGCTTTTCAAGGTCAGGTCTCATTTTCTTCCCATGCTTCTCCTATATGCTACTCATACAAAAGGACAAATCCTATTCTTAGCCAATGCTAATTGGATATCAGAACTCTGATGCTGAAGTTAATAGAAAATCCATCCCAAGTTGCCTTGAACAGCGAAGGGACATCTTAACTTGCGTAAATGAGCATCCCAAAAGGAGCTCTGGCTTCAAGCACAATTTGATCCAGCTTACATGGGTATTTTTCACTTCACCTCTCTAAATTCCTCTTTTCTGCTTCGTTTCTAAAAGTGACTCCCCTCGTGATTCAAAATGGCTGCCAGGAGCCTGCAGGAGCCCTATGCATCCTTGTCCCAGGACAGCAGGAACGAAGAATGTCTTCCCCCCTACAGATAGGCAGGGAAGATTTTTTTTTCTCTAGCAAATAGGTTTCTTCACTCATTGGCTCAAAATGCATCTGATGCTCTGAGCCCATCAGAGTGGCTTCTTGGGGGAATGAGGTCTGCTTGAAGCCAATCAGAGCCCATCCCTAGAGGCAAGGGTATGGAGGAGCTGGGGGATACCAAACTCAAACTGCCATTTCATTACAGAGAGGGGAGTGGATGCCAGTTGCTTTTTTTCTTTCTCCTTTTCCAGAACAGTTCCAGTTCCCCTGGAACGCTCTAAGTCGCGACCTTGAACCATTTTGGAGGACCTCATGGAGCTAGATTTCAATAGGATGCTATTTTTAATCTTTCACAGCCCCGACTCATTTATTATGTGTCACAAAGAGAGGAGATCATCATGTGGGTCCGACCGTGGTCTCTGGGTCTTCCCAGCTGGAAGAATCTCATGCAGCCCCCACGAGAGTGGAAAATATGCTCAATTATAAGGGAGTGAATTGGTACCAACTAAAGCCCCGTGCTACAATTTGGTGATGATTCAGAGGGAAATGATGGTTAAGGCTTAACAATGATGCCACAAGACATTTGCTTCAGAATTTAGTTGCACAATTATCCACTTTAAATGGTAGTTCAGATCGTCAGGAATCCCTGTGCCAGCTCACAAGCCAGGAAATGTTCAAACGAGAGCGAGCGTGTTTGAGAGTCTCTGGGGAGTCTTTCCTCTCTGCTAAGGCAGTGGTGTCATAGCCCTGGCGTGTCCTGAGGCTGCTGGTCACAAGGCACTGGTGTGAGTTCTGCTCCACCTCTTAACACGTGGCTCTGTTTTCTCACCTGCAAAATGGAGGTGGTGGTGGCATTTACTGCAAAATTTGCAGTGCAACCTCAGATGGATAGCGCCAAGCTTAATGCCTGGCGCAAAGCAGGTGTTCTGGAGGTTGCTATCATTGGAAGTGGTAGGAGGAGACCGTAAAGGAATAACTGTAACCCTCGTCAGTTACAGTCTACCATCATAGAGCTTCTGTTGTCCCATCTCCGGAGGCGGGCTATTGACAGCACCTGCCTTATACAGTTGTTAGGAAAAGTGAATTAAAATGTACATCCTTCAGCACCCAGCACATAGTAGGTGTTCAGGGAGGACAGAGTCCAGTGGTTTTCAACCAGGGTTGAGTTTGTTCCCGAGGAGCCGCATGGTCGTGTCTGGAGGAGTTTTGGCTGTTGCCCCACTGATGGACGGAGCTCCTGGCATGTGGGGTGTGGAGGCCAGGGAGGCAGCTAAATATCGCACAATGCATGGGACAGCCCCCTGATGACAAAGACTCACCGGCTCAAGCTATCAGTAGTGCGCAAGGGTGGAAAAGCCTGGACGTGGTCCTCTTTTGCTCCTTTTGTGGTTCTCGTGACTTCTGCATCCTGTGGAAGATTCTTCTTGTAGGACAGAGGCCAACTCTCAGAGGAAAAGACAGCCAGGTTGGCCCTCGTGGTGAAGTGGGTGTTGGTTGTGCTCATTTAAAAACATTATTTAAAAATAAAGCTTTAAAAAAAATCTCATTATTCTAAGACAACCTGGGCTTTACCACCTCCTGTGTCTGTCTTTCCACATCTGACCTGGGTTCAAGTACTAGTCCATCCAGTTGTGACCTTGAGCAAGATGTCACCTCTAAAAGTCCTCTGCAGTGAGGACTTTTCTCACCTGCAAAATGGCAAGAATGATTCATTTACCCCCTGGGGCTGTTGCAGGGATTCTGTGAGTTAAGTTAGCAAAGGCACGATGCCGGACCCTTAACTGCATCTCGCCATTGGCTGTCCTGTGGTTGTTAACTCTTAAATGGCGTCATGGCACCTGCCCTTCCCACCTTTTGTCGATGCTTAAGAATAAAAAGAGCACAGATGTAAAAGCTATTTTCCTCCAAAAGTCAAAAGGAATCCTAAAGGTAAGGCTGTTGTTCACATTAATTTACGGGATGGTGAGGAACATCCTGGAAGACTCCCTCTGGTGAGGATTTCATGAATTTCAAGAGCACAAATCCTGCTCCCCGCAGAGCCCAACTTCCTTATCCTCGATTTTGTGCAGATGAATTCCAGACCCCGCGCGTTCCCCGGGAGCCTGCATCTGATTTTCTGACTGCTTTATTTATTCCACTACAATTGATTTTCCATTTTGTAGCAGAGAAAAACACAAAGCAGAAGCAAAAAGGCGTCCTCAATCTTTTACCAATTGTATTTCCTTTGACCTGATCTTTCAGGAAAACAGTGTGAAGTCCCTTAGTGTGTGTTTCTGTGCAAACGATTGTGTATCTGCATTGTGCGGGGGTGGGGGGGATGATGGGCATGCCATGTGAGTGCGTGTAAGTACTTACGTACCTGAGTGTGTGTCCGTGTGTGTGCCTGTGTATCAGGGTGTGTGGCCCTGTGTCTTTACGTGCTCATGTGAGTCTCTCAGAATTCACGTGTAAGTCTATACGTGTACCTGCGTGTTTGTGCTGTGTGTGTATGTGTTGAGTGAGTTCACGCGTGCCAGCACACATCAGTTCTGTGTTTGTAAGTAGGCAAGTAGGTGAATGTGTTTGTCACGTGACTCTTACTATAAGTGTGTCGTGGCACGTGTGAATATTCAAACATGTAGGCACACACGCACGTGAATATTTATGTGCCTGCTAAAGGCTGTGACCACAAGCCCGAATTTGTGCTTGTGTGTATTTTAGTCAATATTATCAATGGCTGTGTGTCTGATATATTTGTGTGTGCTTGTAGGGGCGTATGTATGCATGCACATGCTTGTGTGTTTGTGTGTGTGTGTGTGTGTGTGTAAGAGAGAGAGAAGAGAAGCAAAGATCTTCAGTGCATTTTCTCTTTGTCCACCACTACTCAGGCGGATTGTGTTCTCCCCACTTAGTCTGCTCCAGAAAGAAGCAGAGACAACGACCTTGTAAACTCAGAGGGAAAAAAGTCCGTTAGTTCCCCCCTTCCTAAGTGACTCCTTACTGATATTTTAAAAAATGAGAGTGTATTAAAAATGTAAGTCGGAAGCTATTTAAAAAAGCTTCATTGTGTATCTGACATTCTCAGAAAGGCCTGGAGTCAGAAGGGCCAGACTCTCACCCATGAATCTTGCTTCATGTGCGTTCCGATGAACTGCACATCCAGGAGAGTGTGCTGGAAATCCCCGGCATAGCTGCGTGTTTGGTGATCCATGTTTAAGAGTTGCCACTTGGATGGTTTTGGAAGTGATGATGGGGGACATTTTGGTGCTGGAAGGGGAAACCCACGGATTTTTAACTGTGATCTTAGAAAGTTCAAATTATATATAGAAGGTGTGAGCTGGCGAGACGCTTACACATTATCTAAATTTTCTAACTCCATGGTGAGGAAACTGAGGCCCACGATAGAAGGGATTCTAGGGGGTGGAGAGACAGCAGGAACAAGATGGGTGAGGTCTCCATAGAGCTTAAACCTGACGAGGGGGAGGTGGGTGTGTCAGCCCTGCTTACTCTGCTCCAGACACACCGCTTTCGGTTTCTCCAAGCTCTCTCCTGCCCCAGGGACTTTGCACCTGCTGTTCTCTCTTCCTGGACTAGTCTAGAGTTGACGTGGCTCACTCTTGGTCATTCAGCTCTTAGTCCCCGTATTAACCCTTCACCAGGCTCCATCTGAAATACTCCACACCCCCACAGTCATTTCCAACAGACTGTCTCTGTAGCCATTCACACTAAATATGATGACCCCATTTGTGTGCGTAACATGTTTACTTTTTGTTTTCCCCATCTAGAATGTGAGCTCCAAAAAGACAAGATCACTTCTGTCTCATCCACTGGCGTATATCTATTGCCTAGCACATAGTAAAGTGTCAAATGAATGATTAAAGGAATAACTGCAGAATTTCCCAAGGTAGTAAGTTTTACGACAAAAATAAAAGAGTGGCATAGTTTCTCTGAGGCACTTGAGCCAAGAGCTTGATATTGAAGTCTCAACCTGTGAAGGTGAAGGGAGGGATCTGGACTCTGCAGAGGAGGAGCTCTGTGGAGGCCAGCATCCCTGGGGCTCTGGGAGGACGGAGAGGTGGAGAGTCGCAGGGGTGAGCCAAACACAAGAGCCTGGAGATGTTGGGCAGAGGTGGGCACACTTTTCCAGTGAAGAGCCATGTGGTAAATCATTCGGGGTTTGCAGACTGTATGGTTTCCATTAGGTTGGCTTCAGTCTACCTTTACAGGTAAAGCAGCCACAGGCAGTAAGAAGACAAGTGAGGCTGTGAGCCAATGAAACTGCCTTTACAGGGGGGAGAAAAACTTTGGGCGGGGCTTGGCCCCTGGGCTGCAATTTGCAGACCTCCCATGGAGGGCTTCCTAGGCTGTCGGAAGGGGTTTGTGTTCATCCTTGGGGCGTCAGGAAATCTTTTGATCTGATTTGTGTGTTTAAAAGCCATCTGTCTGAGCTGAGAAGAGTGGAATGGAGGCAGCAGAAAGAGGCAAGGGAACAAGGATCTTATCGCAGTTGTCCAGCTGAAAGAGGTGGGGCCTTGGACAGAACTATAGACTCCTAACTCCCCTCTCCGGGCACCTCATCTCCTTTCTTACATGGACCTGAACTCAGCTGTCTCGCTTGTCTTCCTTGGTCTCCTCAGCTTCCAGCAGTCCCGTGCCTGAAATGGGCTGCTTGGTCTTTCCCCAGCATGGAAGACTGGTGTGGGGCGGTGGGGGGGCTCTGAACGGACTGTGCTGAGGCAGAGGCAGGCTCTGCACACCTGTCACCACAGCCCATGACCTTGTCTTCCAGGCTCCAGAGGCTACGGAGTGAGAACAGGGGTTCTCACGTGCTCAGGGGAAAAGGCAGGACACAAGCCATATACCATGTACACACAACACACACATATCATGCATTTACATGCATGCTACTTGCCACACACAGAGCACACACAACTCACATGCATGCACGTGCATATGCCACATGCCATGCCCATACACTGCACCAACATGCATAGCTGTAACACACACATGCCATATGCCACACACATCATACACCACATACATCTCACGCACATACACACACACGCCACATGCTGCACCCACACCATACCCACGTGCATACCCACAAGTCACAGATGCCACACGGCACACATCGCATACCCATAACACTCACAAATGCCACACGCCACGCACATGTCATACACGTGCATACACGTACCGTACACACACCACATACGTCGTACACACACACACACAGAGGCTTAGAATTTAGAGTTGGACAAAACTAGGTTCAAATCCTTGGACAGGCAACACAGTTTCTCTGAATCTTCCCTTCTTCAGAAGAGATCCATAGAACTTTGGTGAGGATCCAAAAAATGGGAGTGTCTTATGCTTGAAATCCTACATTCCCACCATAGTTGACACCCTGTTTTTATTGCTGTCTAGTATTAATAACTATTGCTTTATTATGCTATAGCATAATAAAAACATTATAATTGTGTAATTATTTAATATACATCAAGAGCTGAGAATAGTGCCTGGTGCACAGTAACCACTCATAACCAGTGATCATTAAATATGTATTATTGCTTTACTGTATTACTAAAAGTTTAACCATCACACAACCATGAGATAGGCATTATTAATAAAACAGAAACGTACAGGTAAGATCTTCCAACCATATCTCTTCTGGCATGATCGTGCTGACAAACACTGATGTAGGGCTGTGTGGTGGGCATGCATGCACATTACATGGGCAGGGACACATTTGCTTCACAAACCACTATAGGTCCTATACATGGAAGGATTTCTCATTCTATCAAATCCATGGTTTAGAAAGAAACATATTTGGGAACAATTTCTAACCAAGCCTTGTAGGTAATCTGAACTATTAGACAACACGTCCAGGGTGAAGTTAAGACTTGACCAGGAGGCTCAGAGTGGCCTGTGGTCCATCGTGCCCATTTTCTCCTCTGTTCAGTGGGGGAGGGCTCATAGGCTGCCTCGAAATGGGTCACTCTGAGAGTAGAGTTGCATTGTGAGGCAGTGTGGGATAGGACCGGGAAGTCCAGGCGTGCATTCAAATCTGGGCTCCCCCACTTGCTAGCTGTGTCATTTTCAGCAAACCTCTCAATCTTTCTGAGCCTCAGCATCCACATCTGTAAAATGGGTACAATAATAGTTCTCAAAACAAGGCAGTTGGGAGGATTAAATGAATTAATCTTGCAAAATGTTTAGTGGTGTCTAGCATAAAGAAAGTACTCAGTGGGGTCATCTGGGTGGCTCAGTCAGTTGAGCAACTGACTCTTGCTTTCAGCTCAGGTTATGATCTCATGCGTCATGGGATTAAGCCCCACCGTGGGCTCTGTACTCAGCAGGGAGCCTGCTTGAGATTCTCTCTCCCTCTCTCCCTCACTCTGCTCCTCCCCCTGATCGTGCTCACTCGCTCGCTCTCAAATACATAAATAAAATCTTTTTTTTTTAAAAAGTGCTCAAAAATTTTAGTTATTCTTAAAGCCCACTTTATACTTTGAGACCCTGTAATTTAGTACCAGCACAATCTTTACCTAAGAGAGAAAAATGAGACCTCATCAGTGCTCTGCTCTGAGAGCCTCAATTTCTCAGCCCCGATTATTCTGGAATTATTCATCATCTTCTGGGCATATTAAAGCCTTGAAGGTAAGGGCCAATTCGATTTATTTCTCTACTCTGAATGACAGCACAGTGCTCAGCTGGTTTCCATATTGGGGGCATTGTCAATCCAGTTCTCAATTCTTACCTTTCCTCCTTGAATCACAGCCTTTCTTACTGAAGCCAACCCAAGTCTAACTCCCTGAAACTTCCTGGCAATGGAGTCTTTCTCAAAATTGCTCCTGTAACTTACTGCATCATCATAATGCTGTTGCACTTTGCGGTTGGAAATGGCCTCAAAAAGCTATATGCGAGTTTGTTTATCACTGACTCAGGACTATAGCTTGGAGTCAGTCTGACACCTGCACACTCTGTCCCATGAAGGAAATTTCAACAACTCCGTTGTGTAGTGCTTCACCCAGACCTTCTCCCCAACTTCCTCTTTCCTGTATCAAATCACTGTCTAGTTGGCTTATGGCTCTGATTCCATTTTCCCCCTGCAGTTTCAGCCTCTGGGATTTTGCCCCCCTACTTCCAGACTCTGCTTGGCTTTTCCTCACAGGTTCCTTAGTTCAGACTTCTTGGGTTCTTCTGCCTTTCCTATTCATGAGCTCTGGCCTGTAGGAGATTAGACTCTAAGGACATACATTCATGCCATCCTATTGGTTAAGTGTCTATCATATTGGAAATAAACACTCTCCTATTCTGTTACTGCTTATATCACAACGTGGGTTATTTTTCTTTCTAGCACTTATTACATTAACATTACAGCATATTGTATCAATATAATTAATTATCTTCTTTTGTCTGATCCCCCACCTCATAGACCCCTAGGAAATAATGCCTTCGTGGAGGGCAGAGATCTGATCTGTCTTCTTTACTGCTGTATCCCCAGCAACTTGCAAAGTACCTAGCATGGAGTAGGGACACGTCATTCTGCATGGAGTAGGGACAGGCATACTTATTCCTTGTGAGTCCCACAACCACACTTTATCTCAGTTTGGGCTCAGAGGTGGTGGAAAGACTGCCTGAGATCAAATTCCTGCTTTGCCCATTCAGAGCTCTGGGATCTTAGGTGAGTCACTTACCCTTTCTGAGACTCTGTTTCCTCGCCTATACAGTGGGGATGATGTGATCTATCTTGTAGGCGCTTTGCGACGAGTACATGGCAGGATGTGAAAGTTCATCCCCTGTTCCTGGGCAATCACCCCGAGTAGTAGTTTTCTGTTGCTGCTGTAACAAAGTTGACCACAAAGTCGGTGGCTCAAAATAACAGAAATCTATTCTCTCACAGTTCTAGAGGCTACAAGTCCAAGATAAAGATGTTGGTGAGGCCCTGCTCCCTCTGAAGGCTCTAGGGACGAGTCCTTCCTTGACTCTTAGAGCTTCTGATGGCCCCAGGAATCTCTTGGTTTGTGGCAGTCTTTGACTTCACATGGCCACATGGCCTCTTCTCTATGGCTGAGTCCTTTAAAAAAAAAAAATGTCTTCTAAGGCCACTCTTTGAATTTAGCGTCCACCCTAATCCACTATGATCTCATCTCAATCTTGACCTTAATTACGTCTGAAAAGACTCTATTTCCAAATAAGGTCACATCTTGAGGTTCTGGGTGGACATGATTGGGGGGGGGTTATTATTTAATCCACTCTACCCCCTCACCTGAAAACTCCACTCTTCCTGATGCATGCCCTCTCATCCTTCATTCTATGAGTTCATCATCTTTCCTCCATGAGTGATCCACTCACACATACGAATTCCCAGGAATCATCCTCACTCTCTTGGGCAGTATCCCTTTCAATCAGTGGTGGTCGAATTAGACGGTGGCTCAGCTCTTAACAACCGTGGAAAGAGATGCTGTCCCTGAAGACCCAAACTGGGAACTACCCAAATGTCCATCTACAGAGGATGCATTAAAAAACTGTGATACATCAATAGAATGGAATCTGCCTCAGCAATACAAAGGATCAAGCAACTGTTATATGCAACCACATCAATGACTCTCCGAGGCATTATACTGACAGAAAGAAGACAGACACAAAAGAGTACTTCCCGTATGATTTCATTCACATGCAAATTTAGAGAAAGCAAAGCTACACTATAGTGATAGAAAACAGAACGTGATTGCTTCTGGGGTTGGGTGGGAGAGGTATTGACTGGGAAGAGTCATGGAGAAACTTTCTGGAATGATTTATATATTTACTGATGATTACTCAAGTGTGATATCCAAACTCATCAAACTTCATTTCAATGGGTGCATATTACTATCTATAAATTATATCTTCAGTAAGGATGAGTAAAAAAATAACTAAAAGAGAGATTGAGAGAACAAGAGGGGGCATTAAGAATGTCTTCTGTAATGGGTTTATTGTGTGCATACATGTAGGTCTGTATGTTTATAACTGGATATTGAGTTGAGGAAAAGACATGCGTTGGGTTGAAAGTTGGGCTAAAACCCATAAGGATCCACCCGGCTCTAATGTTACATGACACCCCAACATCGACAGCATGCGTTGGTTGCTGAGGTGGAACCTCTCTCCTGACCCACAAATTGACATCAAAGAGAGGTCTCTTCCTCAGAGGGCATTAGAACTCACATTCAGAGCTGACTCCTTGAGTGATCAATCTTCAACTGTCAAAGTTCTGGCTTTGCAATTAACTCATTGAAGCCATTTTCTTTCTGAGTATGAATCAACAGCCTTTTCTTATCATTCCTGTACATGTTTTACATTCAATGGCATCTTTTAATCCAAAAAAGATTGTGTTATTAAAGTTTTGTGTGAAGCTATGATTGCCATCCTTGGAACTGAAGATGCAATCAGAGGAGAAAATGGATGCCTTATAATTCAATGAATGGATGTGCTTCTGCGGTAATTTCTTTGGTAATTACTTGTGTAAACTGTGTGTTTCTGTAATTGAAACTCAACAGTGTGGGGTAATTTATCAAAATCTATAATTTATTGTAGCTTTTCCATCTTGTTTCTTGGATTCTCTGCTTGTCCTCATTAGGATGTTGTCCCCCCATCACACTTCAGGCCATCATAACCATTTGGACGAGGAAGCAAAAATACACATTGCATTTGGGGGGAAGGTTCTGATGGACTAGATGGAAGTTTAAAATCCATTTTCCAAAGGACACAATGGTTATTGTTTGCAATATGTATTTTCTGACAGGTTCTAAGATGTGATTTATGAAATGGTTTTGAAGAGATTGTCTACTTCAACTGTCTAGATAATAACACCATTTTTCTCTTGTGGTCACCAAGTATTCTGAGTGTCTCAGGTTTGTTCACAAAAGCCTAAAAAGGGAGGTGGGGACTGGGGTGTGTGTGTTTGCTAGCAGAGGTCATCCGAGCTTCCTGAGAGAAAAGCTGTGTCCTCTGACTGGAGGAATTATCATGGGTCAATGGGAGGGAGCAGTTCTATGAGTCCCATTCTGACTCCCTAAGACAGCCACACCAGCAAATACCCAGGAGCTGTCCCTGCTGCTTACAACTGTTTTTCTCTCCAGTAGATCACTGATATCAAGCCATGTGTGGTGTTTGAAGGACCTTAAACTCAAAGACAATTGAAAGAAACTTTAGAGAAACTTCCATAATTTAACATTTTAAAGCAGAATTTATGTGTTTCATCGTAAGAATGATGCAGAGAAAAGAGGGGAAAATGTAGAAAACAACATTTGCTTTTCTACCATCAAAAGATAATGTAGTTAGTATTTTGATGTAGTTCCTTCTAGTACTGTTTCCTCTGCATAGTTCCTCTGCCACTTGATATTATTTCATCTTGCATAATTTTTTCGTAGCATTCAAAATAATAAAAAAGAAAAGTTTAAATTGTTCTTCATGATTTTTAAGGTATAACTTACAGTAAAATTCACCCAGTTTAGTGCACCGTTTTCTGAATTTTGACAAATGTGTACCACCGCCATAGTTAAGATACAGAACAGCCACATTGCCACCAAAAATTCCCTCATAAACCTTTTAAATCAGCCTGTCTCCCCACCCCTCAACCCTTGTAACTACACTGATCTATTTTTCTGTCTCTCAAGAAAAAACATTATCCTAATGACTGCTTAATATTACAATGAGTAGATATACTGTATTTTTCTTAACAATTTTGTTCTGTAAAACATTTACTTTATTCTGTTTTTTCCTATTATAAGTAATGCTGTGATGAACACTTTTGTGCACCTAACTCTTCCCAGATTTTAGGTAATTACCTTACTATGGAATTCCAGAACTGGGATTACTGCATAAGAGATTATGAAAACTTTAAAGTCTGTCTCTAGAACCAGACACCAAATTAATATCCTTGATACTGAAAATCCAGAGGGACTATTTATAAAAGCTTAATAGTAGGAGGGAGAGAATATGGAATTTGGAGTAGGTTAACACTAGTGTTGGATATCAGGATTTTTTTTTTTTAGGCTTTTATTTTTAAGTAATCTCTACATCCAATGTGGGGCTTGAACTCACAACCCTGAGATCAAGAATTGCATGCTCTTCCATCTGAACCAGCCAGGTGCCCCACCAGCATTTTTGATCATGCCATTCTTCTATTTAGTCTTCATTAACTTCTTAATGACCTCAGAAAAAATATAAATATCTCAGGTTGACATTCAAGGTCTTTCATCATCTGCCCTATGCCTATTTCCACCACCAGACCCTGATTTATATGTATATCTATATCTGTGATGTGCTGTATATGTGCCTACTACTGTGGGTCTCCCAAATGTGCCCCCTTCTCTCATGGTTCCTGTCTTTGTACATGTTTGCCTCCCTTTCTGAGAAACCTCCTTTTCCCTCTACTGTCCCCTTTCTATCTGATTTTTTAAACCACCACTCACTGCTGTGATGGGCTAGGTGCCCTTGTTTTGTGCTCCCATAGTTGCTTCTGTGTATCTGTTAGGACTCATTCATTCATCTACTCAACAATTATATATTGAGAGTCTACAGTGTGCTGGGCACTACAGACGTGGAAGTAAATGAGAAAGACAAAAATCCCTGCCAAGTGGGAAATGACATTCTTACACAGGAGGAGGTGATACTGGAGCAGAGCCCTGAATGATGAAAAGAAGCAGCCGTAGGGGTATGTGGATGAAAAATGCTTTAGACAGATGGCAAAACAAATGCAAAGACCCTGAAAGTGAATGTGCTTAGCTTTTTTTTTTTTTTTTTTTTTTTTTTAAGTCTGGTGAGGAAGAAGAAACTTGTAGGAAGTAAGGTTGGAGAGAAGGGTAGGTCCAGATCATGTAGGTCGTGACACAGAGTATGGCTTTTATCACAAATATGATGGAACAATGAGAGCTTTTTAATTATGAAAGTGATAGGGTATGACTTGTGTTTTATTTTGGGGTCACCTGAGTGGCTCAGTCGGTTAAGCATCTGACTCTTCATTTCAGCATGGAACATGCTTGAGATTCTCTTACTCCCTCTGCCTCCCACCCATTTGTGTGCATTCTTTCTCTCTCTCAAAAGAACAAAAAACCCCAAAAAATAAAAGACTATTCTGACTTCTTGGTGAAGAAGAGAAAAATAATGGAAGAAAAATTACCGAGTAGGAGGCCATGGCAGTCACATAGGCATGAAACAATGGTAGCTTAGGCCAGCAGTCAGCAAACTTTTTTTAATAGGCCAAATGGTAAAGATTTTAGATTTTGTGGGCCAAATGGTTTCTTTCACAACCACTCAATTCTGCCATTACAGCATGAAAACAGCCATAGACAATATACACATGAATGAGGGTAGCTGTTTTCCAATAAAACTTTATTTACAAAAACAAATGGTGAGCTGGATTTGGCCCAAGGGCCATAGTTTGTTGACCCCTGCCTTATACTAAGAGTTATGATGATGATAGTGATAAATGATTGGATTAAGCATACATTTTGGACATGGAGTAGGTTTGCTTAGAGACATCAAAAGTTGTGCTTTTGACCTAAGAAATTTAATATGCTCCTAGATGTCTACATGAAGATTTTGAATCAGCAGTTGGAGAGTTGTATGAAATATAGAGTACTATGGAAAGATTGGCTGGCAATATTAATTCTGGGATTACCAACATACAGGTGATACTTAAAAGAATAAGAATGGATGTGGCCATCCAGGAAAGAGTTTAGATGGGGAAGAGAAGGGAGGAGGGGAAAGGAGAGGAGAGGAGAGATGAGCTTAAAAACTGAGCCTTGGAGCATTTCAGAATTTAGAGGCTGGTAAATGATGAAGATTCAGCAAAAAAGACTGAAGAGGAGCTTCCAGGGAAGAAGAGGATAGTATCTCCAGATTCAGAAGAAGACAGTGTTTTAAGAAGGAAGAATGCCCAAATGTGTCAAAGGTTGTTGGAGATTCTTATAAGATAAGGATACAGAATTGACTTAATTTTGGCAACATGGAGGTTATTGGCAACATTGGTAAATGGAATGGTGTAGAGAAGAGTCATATGGGTATAGTTAGAATAAGTCTGGAATGTGGCATTGTTTACTGTAAATGGGAAAGAGAAATGGGGTGGGGGTGGAAGATGTAGCGTCAAGGGAAGTGTTCTTAAGAACGACAGTTGCCATAGCTTGTCTGTATGCTTATAGGAATAATCCAGTAACTGAGAATTGAGAGAATTGATGTGGGGGTGGGGGAGAAAGAGCAATTGAAGCATTTGAGTCTTTGCAGAGGAAAGGCCTGTCCGTTTGGCCTAACAGCGAAGTCAGAATTAGTCTGTACAGATGCTTGTAAATTTGATGGTGGTGGTGGGACAATGAAGTTCTTTGGAACGCTTGTAGTTTGTCAGCGAAAGAAGAGAAAGTTCATCCATTTTCCAAGGATTGGAGAAGAGGCATTGAAGGTTGGGGGGAGAAGATGTTAAATAATCACCCTGGAAAAATAGAAAGGCAAACTTTTCAGGGAGACACAGCAAGATTTTGTCGTAGGACCTTGGGCTTAAGAATAAGTGAGGTCAGTTAGCTGGGTGTGTGTTTTTCCAGCCGTGTTGAGCTGCTGGGCTGCAGGCACAGAAGAGGTAAAGTACTGGGTTTAACCTGGGCTTGGCTTAGCTAGGGAAACAAAAGATAAGGCAGAGGAGGTCAAAGAG
This sequence comes from Ursus americanus, assembly GCF_024610735.1. Classification (NCBI taxonomy): domain Eukaryota; kingdom Metazoa; phylum Chordata; class Mammalia; order Carnivora; family Ursidae; genus Ursus; species Ursus americanus. The sequence continues at coordinate 29,807,070 of NC_142128.1, forward strand.
TTAAGGGTGTCCCTGAGTGATATGATTCAGTGCTTGATCAGTCACAAAACTGTGTGAGGAGCAAAGTGAGACTGGAAAAGAGATAATCAATAATGAAGTGGTGATGGATGACCATGGCTTAGAGGCCTTGATGCTGGAGAATTATTGTATTAGAGGGTTCCACGAGGGGTGAGCTGGTAGGATAAGAAGATGTACTCAGAGAACATATTCCTGAAGTTTCAGATCTTAGATCTGGTGCACTCGAAGTTCTAGGGTGCATCCGTGCAGGTGGGCGGCTGAGATGAGGAAGAACAGATTTATAGAGGTAGGGTGGTCTAGGATCTGAGAAACTAGGTCTTGGGATGGATAATAGGATGGGTGTTTTGAGTGGGTATTGGAGTCACAAGGAAGGATGGTGGGAATAATGGTGGATAGGAAGAGAGTGATGGAGGTCCCTGAATCTTCCTTGAATGAGAGTAACTGTGAGGTCAGCAGAACACTGAAAAGAAGGGGCTATGGGTGGTAAGGCTTGGTGTGAACGTCAAAGGAACTGAAATTTCAGAAGCGGTAAGAACAAATGGCCAGGAAGCACCCACTTGAAGCAAGAACACGTTTTACCCTTTGGCATGTGAGAAAACAGTCAGCAGTCTCAGAGGATAGTCATATTTTGGTTAGCCTATGTACGTAGTATTGCTCTATTATATCGACAACAAAACTGAGGCCAGTGAGGTTAGGCAACTTGCCCAAGGCCATAGGGCAGCTTGAATTCAAGCCCACTTCTGCCTGATCCTGGAACCTGGGCTCTGGCTTGGTACCATTTGTGACTCTGAACATCGTGCTGTATTTCGTTCTGTTACCTCTTCTGCCCTGGCCACATGACTAGCTTCCTCTGAGGTCACCCCCTGAGGTTACTCAGAAGGTTCTTGGCATTTGCAGCTTTGTCCAGGGCTGAGCTTGGCTGAGAATCCTTGAATGTTGTCCTCAGGGTTAATGACCCGTACCGGGAATTCACCCTTGACTTCTCCTTCCCACATTCTATTCAGAGCAGGGACAAGTTGGTAATGATAGCTGGTTTTCATTCTCTTGGTGCTGACAGGGAGATAATGAGTCAAATTGGCCTGGGTTATGAAATGAAACCCTGGAAGGGAATTATCATCAGTCTCCTTAGCGGGGAGAGTAGAGAAAGGGATTTAAATTAAAGTGGTAACTGCCGACTTGGTTGGCATTCAGACAGTCTCCTTAAGTCTTTCTTCTTCTCCACGTCATCATTAAATGAGACAAAGCAGACAACTGGTAAATGGGAGGGAGGTAGGAAAATGCTCAAACACTGTGATAGTTAAGCTGTAATAGTTCTCATTTAGGTTCTGAGTCGTACACTGAACGTGAAGCATTCTCCTCGGTCCTCGCTGCAATCCTACAAGGTGGGGTTTCCCGCCTGCCCTTTTTACAGAGTGGCAGCTGAGTCACAGTGTGATACTACTTGAGGTCACACATGTATCTGTGACTCAAAATCTGCCCCCTCTCCACTTCATGATGGTCTCTCTCCAGGGACCCTATTCATCTACCTTGACTTCTATTAGAAGCTGGAAGGAAGAAGGGACACCAAATCAGGAGGCCACAGCAAATTTCCATGTGGTCTACCTCTCTGCTGTATAGTGGACTCCAGTGCATGGCTTCCTGGGTGAAAATATTGCTTCTATCATCTACCATCTGTATGACCTTAGGGATATCACTTAATCTCTCTGAAACTCATTTTCGCCATCCACAACATTGGGATAATTATGACATCTATCTCATGGTGTTGTTGTGAGGATTAAATAATTTAAGTATGTTTTAAGCACTTAAAAAAGTGGCACATAGGAAGTACGAGTTATTATTTTTATACTTGCTACTATTATTTTTATTACTGTTAGCTAATGATGATGATAATGCTGATGTTGGCATCAATAAGAGCTACTCTTTTGTTCTGCCCTTACTGGGATGCCCTTGACTGTGATAAGTGATTTACATGGAATACCTTAGTTAACTCACATACATTAGGATACTTCTGGATGCAAGTAACAAATTTCACTTCCAGCTGGCTTAAAGGAGAGGGCGCTTACTACTGCCTGTAATGGGAAACTCAGAGGTATGGGGGCTTCAAAGTAGGTCGATTCAGAGGATCAACAATGATACAAGGACCAGGCTTTTTCCGTATTTCTTCTGTGCTTCCCTCGGCGTTAGCTTCACCCGTAGACTGGTCACAAGACAGTTGAAGTGATTATAGTCAACACGTCTAGACCAGACAACAGCCAGAAATGGAAGAGAAGGAGATTCTTCTTGGAGGGAGGACACTTTTCTTGGAAGGAGGTCACTTTTCCCAGAAGTCTCCAGTGATCTGCTCTTCTTTCATTGAGCCAGGTTTCGTCACGTGCTCATTCTGGAGCAATCAGAACAAGAGGATTCCCCCCAGAACAATCAGGTCATCCTTCAAGCCAAGGGTGAGATCAGCTCTCCAGAAGCATGGAGAAATCATGGTCCCTGAAGAAAACCATGTTTCTGTAAGGAAGAAAGAAAGGGAGATGGATCCAGTGGGCAAAATTAGGGTCTACTATACATAGGTATTGTTATTTCTTTTGAATAGAAAAAGAAGCTGAGGGTCTGAAAGGTTAAGTAATTTCACATGGTCATCAAATCAAAAGTGGAACTTGGGGGCACCTGGGTGGCTCAGTTGCTTAAACATCTGGCTCTTGGTTTCAGCTCAGGTTGATCTCATGGGTCATTGGATTGAGCCCCACGTCAGGCTCCATGCTCGGTGAGGAGTCTGCTTGAAGATTCTCTCCCTCTGCACGCCCCCCACTCCCTGTCTCTCTCTCTCTCAAATAAATAAAATAAATCTTTTAAAAAAAGGTGGAACTTGAACACAATTGTGTGTGACCCTAAAATACATGTGCTTTAGGGCCACACCAAAGCTTTATGGGGTATGGGGAGGAGGTGGGGCACTTTTTATTGAGCCTGTCCATGTGCTAGGCACTATAAAGATACTTTACAAGAATCTTCTTGAATTCCTTTAGCCAACACAGTGAATTAGGTATTTTAGTTCCATTTAATGGGGGCGTAGTAAACTGAGGTTAAAGCCGGGGATGCGGCTTGCTGTGATCTGAGCGAAAAAGCCAAATATTGAATCCATGCCTGTCTGGCTCCAAAGCCCAAACTTTTCCTGTGACCCCAAAATAACTGAATACCATTCTCACATTCCTCTATTATTTGGGATTTATATGAAGAAAAACCAAACTTTTAATGAGGATCCTGATGAATTTCAGTTCAATGACCCAGTTTTTTCTAATTTTTATTTTAGAATAAGGCACTTTCCAAATATATGCCCCAGTGAGTTTCTCTTTGTTTTTGCACTCTGAGCTCTATGACCTCTTCTTTTCTCCTGCTTCACTGTGAACATTTAGGATAAAACATCTTAATTGGCTGCTCTGATGTCCTCCATGATGCATGGGGCCAGGAGTGTGGGAAAGGCCTCCTTGGGTTTTATGATGGCTTGCTTCCTCTTCTCCCTTAGCTATAAGCAAGGAGAGAGGTGAGGACATTGTGATCACAGGAAACCCAGGTCACATTCAGATCTTGGGTGGTAAGCCCTCAGAAATTTCTGCTCTTTGTTCTCTTAAGATCCCTTTAGTTTTAAGACAGGGAAATAAATTCTGGTTAGTTGAGACACCAGTAAAATGCCAGGCAGTATACTAGTATTTAATTTTAACAACATCCACATGAAATATTGGTATCCTTTGTAGAGGTGAAAAAAACTGGTTTGCAGAAGCAAACTAACTACCCAAGATAACACAGGTGAGTGAGGTGTTATCACTCACAGCTCAGAGCTGACCTGTGTCTGACTCCAAATCTTTCATTTTTCTATTGTGCTTCCTGGGTTGTAAATTCCTATAGGGGTATCTGCCAAAGTCCTATACTTCTTTGCACCCTTCCTCTATATCTTATGCATAGTCATATTAATTTAATTTGGTTGCAAGTAACAGAAACCCACTCAGTCTAGCAGAAGCGAGAGGAAGTAATTTTAAGGATACTGTTGTATCACAGAGCCTAAGAGCAGGCCTGAGTCTCAGGAGAAAATGGGAATAATCAGGTCTTAAATACCATGTAGACTTTCCCTCCATTATGTGAGCCTCTTTAAGTGTTTGCTACATTCATCTTGTTCACTGGATAACAGTTTCCTTCACTTTAACACACACACACACACACACACACACACACAGACTGCTGGCACCTCTAGTTTACATGTGACTATATTATTCATGCAGAAGACCTTTCTTTTCCCCTTCTCTCTCTCTCTGCATCTCACCCCCCTCCATTTTCTATGCTTAGGGATTACTTGGCAAGGCTAAGTCTTATATCCAACCTTAAACTATTTGTGCCTAAAGGCTGGGAGTAAAGTTGTAGCAAGATAGCAGCTCCCCTTTGGACTGCATGGGTAAGAGGGAGGGGGATTTGATCTCAGGAAAATGTGAGGGGGAGACTTTAGAAGTTGTAGTTGTGCTGGAGAGACAACCTAATAATTGGCTTTTACGAGAAATATTATAGTAGCATATACTCATTAAGAAGATTCAGTGAATTACGTGTAAAGCATACAGAACAGTGTCTATTGAAGTATATGCTTTCTAAGTGTAGCAGGTGACAGAGTTGGTCACCCACCAGTGTTAATTTATTCCCTTCTTGGAGTCATGAGGTGAAACCCAGATTGAGCTGCCATTTGGAAAGGAGAAAAAGTCAGCGTCTGAGCCCGGGAGGACATGAGTAAAAGGGCATGGACTTCTTAGAACTGAAATTGGTGCATGCTTATCTCTATGGCAGAGGTCCCTTGGTTACAGGGAAACTCAAAGTTTTTTTTTTTTTTTTTCTCCTTCACTTAAAACTGTGTTCTTAACCAGGGATGCACATATGGATTTCTTTTTTTTTTTTTATGCAGAATTTATCTTAACTAATTTTGCTTTTGAAGTCCTGATGACCCCACTTCCAGGGATTCTAGCTCAGTTGGTCTGGGGTGCTACACACGTGTCCATTTTTCAAAAAGCTTCTAAGGTGAGGCTAATACATACAGAAGGGAGAGCCACTGATTTAAGCTAAGAAGCGATTGCCTGAGGACCTGAACTTATTCCAAGAAGACACCAAGACCAATAAGCTGCATGATCACAGGCAGTCAGGGAAGGTATAGTTTGCCACAGGCAGATGCTGGCAAGGCTCTCAAGTCATGTCCTCTCCAGCAGTTGCTGTGCTGACTCCACTGATGGGCCTCTTTTGGAGTAAGACCTGTTTCTGATAATTACAAGAGAAAGAACTGAAACTCAGGTGGATCTTGTTAGTGTCAAGTACACTCCTACTGGCTCCAATTTACTCTGCCCTTGTAATTCACCATTTCCTGTTTGAAATGGTATCACAGCCTATTAGGAAAAGCTCTCAAGACCTAAGGTGATGGGATAACAGTTTCAAGAGGCCATTCGTGATATACAGCCAAACTTCAAGAACAGAAGGAGAACATAGGCTTGCTGCATTAGCTGACACCAGGGGAGGCCACCCCGGTCTCACCATTTGCTCACTTTCAAGACAGTTGCAACAACGGTTCTGCCTAGAGCAAGCTAACATCACCTTGAATCTGTACACTTTGCAACCTATAAACCTCCCTCACGAATATCTCAGGGCTCCTGGGTGTGATAACATGAACCAGAGGAAGTATATAAGATGATTTTAAGTGGTACAGGGAGATTTTTAATAGTTCTCTTAACGCATATTAGGAAAATGTGATTTCACAGACACTATTACATATGATAAAGTAGATGATTAAGGGTTTTTGTCTCCCCCTTTTAGTGAGTTGATTTAAAGAGAGGTATTAATTGCAGGTGGTGGGTAGATAGGTAAGAACCTGTGATGTGTTTTGAGGATGATCAGAGTTTGGGGAACACTTACTTCATGGGATCGCCAAAAACAATCCAGAGTAAGTAGGTTGTTGTTTGTTCTGAGTTTCATTTTATAGGTAAGGAATTTGGAGGCTTTAGAGTTTAAATAATTATTTAGTTTAAATAATTCAACCAGTTTTTTTTTTTTTTCTAACAGGCTAATGTATATGCCAGGCTTCTTTCCAATACCTGACTCTTCTACAGAGAGTCAATATTTAAGCCAGAGCCTTTGTTTTTCTAGCAGATGAGGAAGGGCTTTTCAGGATCATCCACAGTATTTTCATTGTAGCTTTTCAGGATTAGTGACACATATGGCTCTGGATACATAATAGAGTGGACTAAGTCAGTGGTTCTCTAAGAGTGGTTCTTGGGGCATCACCTGGAACTTGTTAGAAATGCAAATTCTTAGACCCATTCTAGAACTACTGAGTCAGAAACTCTGGAAATGGTGCCCAGAAATGTTAAGCCCATAGGATGATTCTGATGCACATGAAAGCTAGGGAAACTATACTATGTTTCTCAACTAGGGGTAATTGTGTCCTCCAGGAGACATGAGCCGTTCCTGGAGATATTTTTGGTCATACCAACTGGGGCAGAGGGTGCTGTGGGCATCTAATGAGTATTGGCCAGGAATGCTGCTGAACATCCTGTAATGCACAGGCCAGCCCTGCACAATGAGGCATTATCTATCCCAAATTGTCAATAGTGCTGAGATTGAGAAACCCTATACCCAACTAATTGATGTTGGCCTGATTAGCCTGGAGCGCTACTTGAGAGACCAAAAGTAGTCTTAAAACTGGCTTACTTCGGGCTCTGGTTGACTGAGTAACGTGACTTACATTTGCCAGTGCCCAGAGGTGAATGGCTAGTGTGCAAGGATCTTCTCCAGGTTGCCCATGGCCATATTAGTGATAACCGAAATGGATACCAAAGTGTTGTCAGAGTTGGTGGTGGAGTGTAGCCCAAGAAACCAGGGCATCCTGAGGCAAATATGTGGGGCTTGTATTTGGTGCACCCTGCCTTGTCTCTCTCAGCACTTCAGATTGTCCCCTGAGTGCTAAGATTCCAAACCTCTTGCCTGTCTAGTTCCCTGTTAACGAGGCAGTATAGCATAATGGTCAACAGCACCGTTTGGGGGACCACATATTAGCTTCACCATTTCTTGACAGTGTGACTTAAGGCAAATTCCTCACTTTTCTGAGCTTCAGTTTCCCCATCTGTAAGATGAGAGTGACAATGATAGTTCTTTCCTCTTAGCATTTTATGAGGATCAAATTGGACGATGCATGTCAAACTCTTAGAATAGTGCCGGACCCATAGAAAATCTTGCCCTATGCTATCTATAATTATTGTTAATACCTGCTATTGCCTCTTTAAGTCTTTCCTCCTTAAAATGGCAAGTCTGCTCCTTCCACTCTCAGTAAGAAGCTCGATGCCCAGCTCTTTGAACTCATGCCAGCTCTGGTCTCCTCTGTCTCACCTCTGATATACCAAGTGATGAAGTGTATCGAGCACACCCTGCTTCTTAGACTTTACCCTGTCTCTGGAAGTTTGGTGTTATCACCAGTGGGGATGGGACAGTTGTCTGGCACTTCACTAACTGCCTCAAATCTCAAAGAATGCATTTTGAATGATGGGTTATCAGCATGAGGGAAGATATTTTCAGGCAAGGGCTGGCTTTGCTCCACAGAGGCAGGACTCTTTCTGCAGCTCTCATAAGGTCAGCCTAGCCCAGGTTAATATGGCTTTCAAAATAATAAAGGAAAGAATAAAAATGTGTCTGCTTTCATTAAGTCCAACCCTTGCCTGCATATTAGAATATGTATAAATCAGCGCCATGTAGAAAGATGGCTAGCCTCCAGGTCAAGCTAGGTGCGAGGGAGGGGAGTGAGGCTCCTCATTAATGGTCCAGGAAGCCAATGGGGTCAACATCATTAATAGCAGAGCATCTCCAATTTGTCTTCAGATGATCAAACGGCTGAGGGAGGGGCCGATGGGGAAAGCTCTGAACATGTCATTAGGATAAAAGCTGTTCAAGGTTCTTTTCCTTCTATGTAACCTCAAAAATATGCCAAAGGCCTCCCAAGAGGCCTCCACCTCATACCATCATCTACCCGATGCCAAGATCTCTTTCTGGCTTTGCATCCGAGCATCACAATGGGAAATCTCCATCTTGTCAAAACAGGAAAGAGAAAAAAAAAAAAAAAGAATGGAGAAATCTCGCACAATGCCCATGCAGCCCTCTAGTAACAGTACCCTCATCTTATATGGAATTATTGGAAAGCATTTTGAGCAGTTTTCTGATTCCAAGGCTGGGTGAGGAGAGAGTCCTGGGGGGGTTCAAACATTAAGGGAGTTCCTGTTGGGTTTGTTGTTTCAGATGTGTTTCAGGGCCATAGCGTATCTCCCAGAATATGTGTGGGCTTCATACAAAAATAATAAAGTCAACAGCCAGCCTCCCTCCTTCAGAGGGAGTTATTTCTTGAATGTTTTTTATGAGCCACCCTAGGGGGGCGAGCACTGATGGGGGGGAGAGCACTGATGGATAGAACCTTCCATTTCAAAGGTTTGTTTCGTTTTTCAGGGAGAAGTGATATTTTGGTGACTCATCCTAACCACAGTTGTAGGGGGAAATTTGCTAAAGGCTAAGAGCATTAAACATAAGGAACACGAAACAGTTAAATGGCATACAGTACAATATACCAAGCTCTATGCCAGGCACTAAGATGGTGGTTCTCAACCTTGGTTGTGTATTAGAATTATCCTTGGCATTCAGAAACAATCTAATAAAAAATAATACAATCCAATGCCAAACCCCAGACTAATTAAACCAGAAACTCTGGAGATTCTTCTAGGCATCTGTATTTTTTAAAGCTCTCCAGGTGATTTCAGTGTGAAGTCAGGGCAGAGAACCACTAACCTAAACTGACAGGGTTGAATAGGATATAATTTGCTCCCTTGAGAAAGCAATCATGCAAATCAATGCAGGTGATACAGGATATTCGATGCACTAATGGTAACGCGTACAAGGTATGGGGGATTTGGAGAGAACGGAATGACTAATTTTCTTAGGGAGAACTTTGTGGAAGAGATGATGTCAATAACTTTGAAGAAGATAGAGGATTTTATCAACTTGGCAGACGGGGATGAAGTCGAAGGGAAGCACACTGCTATGCAGGTAGAGAAAAGCCAAGAAGATGCCAGAGATTTCCAGCCCTTAACTATTAGATGAGAAACAGTTTGTGCAGAATGGTCACACCCAACTTGAAAGCTGCTCTTGACTGATGAGACATCAGTGACTCACAAAATCCCCTCTTCTCTTCAATGGAGTTCACAGAGCCAGAGCCGAGAACTACAGGGCAGTGCATGTCCAGAGATGCCCTTCTCAGATGGAGGTGACAGAAGACATTGAATGATACCCAACTTTGTGCACTGTTCGTATTTTTTAAAGCTGTTTTTAGCATTTAAGGAACTCCATGTGACTTCAAACCAGGACACAGTACCCCTCCCCCTGCCCTTAATCTTTTCCTTTGCTCTTCTGCTGAAGAATTTGGCTTTCGTGATAACAGGTGGCTTTAGGAGCTTTCTCTTCCCCAGAACATTGCAGTGGTCGTATTGTACTGCATCAATGATGGGGGCACCTCCAGTTGTGTTTTTGGTAGCATTTATTAATGTCTGCTCACTGATCAAGGTCCATCATTTATTGAGGTTGACAGTTGGGCAGAAGTTCTGGTTTCTCTTTAAGTGGTAATGCCTCATACTAATCTTGTCAAAGTAACCTCAGTGGTATTTGTCAACCTTGACCCTGTGTTGATATCTGCCACCAACATCACCCTGGCCTCCCAGATGTTTCCAGTGCTCATAGATACGGCTATCTCCGTGGCTCACAAGGCCCTGAAGTTTGGGATCTTTCCTCAGTCTGGATTGCATGTCAGTGACTGAGACACACCATTACTATTTCTCAAGCTGCAACATTGGGTGGGTGAGTGGGTGGGCGGATGTTGTACCCACAGAAACAAAGACAGCTATGGTTACCAAGATACAACTTAGGAAGACTTGGTGCTTGGTGCAAATTTTGAAGACATGGTATGTGGATTTTGGCAGTGACATCCATGTTTGGAAACACTGCTTGAAGTCAACACCAGTCAAGCCCTATGCCCATCGCCAGTCGGGTTGTGGATATGCTCATCTATCACCTGACATCTCCACCGTTACCAGTTAATGGTGGGATTACCCATAACAATGCTACAACTAATGCTCTAACTACAATAATTTTTTAAACAGTATTAAGGGTTTACTAGGTCATAAATACATTATTTCAAGAAATCTTTATTTTCTTCCACTTACACTCCATTTATTTTGTTCTTAATACTCATCAGATGTTTTACTTACATCTTGGTTTACTCGTGTAATAAGAGTAATATATTTTCTTAGGAGCAGGGAGGGGTAGAGTGAGAAGGAGAGAGAGAATCTTAAGCAGGCTCCACGCCCAGCACAGAGCCCGATGCAGAGCTCGATCTTACAACCCTGAGATCATGACCTGAGCTGAAATCAAGTGTCATATGCTTAACTGATTGTGCCACCCAGGTGCCCCAATAAGGGTAATATTTTGAAAAATTTAAAGAGATTTTTTTTTCTTCTTTTTGTGTGTTAAATTGTGTTCTTCCAAGAAAGCTTTAGACTATGGGGGAAGAAAGATGCCACCTTGGGAAAGAGAAGTGTGTAGAACAGGGAGCATCATTTTAAGAGAGGAAGAAAGCTGAAGGCCCATTCTTGCTGTTTCAGGTGGGGTGGGAAGGAACGAGGTAGCAACTCAGTGAGGGCAGGGAGCTAAACATATCTCTATCAACGTCTCTGGGCTGAAGTGCAGGGAGGGGAAACCAGCAAGACCGATGAAAGCTGAAGAGGGGTTTTCTTTTCCTGCTTCCTGTTTGGTGTCTGAGAGAAGAAGGATTTATATGCTATCAGCCAAGTTCACATGGGTGGCTACTTCAGGACCAAATCAGGGGCACGCTGTGGTTAGGGTAGGTGTCTGAGACACCATCTTAAACCTCTCTTGGCTCTTGCAGGGACTAGAAAAAGACAGAATTTCTTCTGGATTATGGAGGGATCCAGATGTTAAGTCTGAGAATGACTAGGAAGCTTACCTCAGGGGTTGCTGCTCCAGAGGCAAAGTGGTCTCTGGTTGGGGGGCTGCAGGGCGGGCCACGTGGCCTCGGGGCTGATAGAGAGTGGTCGCCCTCAGGGAAATTGCGTCTTGAGAAGAAGCAGGGATGGAGTTATCACAGGGCCCATCTGGGTCAGGAGAACACAGATACCAGGTTAAGTAGTCACTGGCTTCCACACTGTCCACTACCAAGCAGGGTGCCCAGAAACCAGGCAGCAAGGGACATCACCATGGAGACCAGAGGAGCCTGGATTCAGTGGACCGGCCTGAGGGGGTAGATCGGAGGTCCCTCCCTTCTTGCCACCTGATCCCCATCCTGCTCCCTGATCCCGGTCCAATACCCAATGGAGAACAAGTATGAGGGGGAGAGCAGATTGGAAATGCTGGGAAGAAATTGGCTTACCTTAGGAGGTTATTGGAAGTCTTGCATCAGACCGAGTTACCTTGATTACATGAAATTTGAGTTTCCCCTACTATTTCTCAGGATAAAAATTTGCGAGGATACTCAAGTTAATTCAAGAAATACAAAGGATGCTTTTCTTTGAAATCTGAGTACAAAGCACAAACCCGTGACCCTACTCTATTAGTTTCCAGGACTGCCGCTGCATCAAGTCACCACGGACGGGGTGGCTTAAAATAACAGAAATTTATACTCTCATGGTTCAGGAGGCCAGAAGTCTGAAATCAAGGTGTCAGCAGGGTTTATTCCTTCTGGAACCTCTGAGGGAGCTTCCGGTGGTTATCTGCAACCCTGGGTGTTGCTTGGCACGTAGGGGGTAGCACTCCACTCTGCTCAGTGTTCTTCTCTGTGTGTCTCTGTGTCTCTACTTCTTTCCCTATAAAGATGCTAGTTGTTGGGTTTAGGGCCCATCCTAATTCAGTATGACCTCAGCTTAAATCATTATATCTGCAAAGACTCTCTTTCCAAATATTCTGGGGCTCCAGGAAGCCATGGTTATTTGGGGATACCGTTCAACACACTAACCAACAGTACTTACTTATTTCTCCCTCACTCCCTCTCTCTGTGAGGTTTTATTTACCACATTTGGCACCTCACACAGAGTGTGTTCCCAGCTCGTATTTATTGACTTAATGAGAGAATGGATGTACCCAGTCAGTTATGACTTTGGCTCCTTCCCCTATAATCATCCTTCCACCCATCCCAGCAGTGCATCTTTTGTCCATCGTGGGGCAGGTTACTCCTCTGTCCCCATTACCTGGGACCTGCATTCTCACCTTCTTCCCCTCCTTTGTAGAGGATTTCTCCAACAACATGGCTTTCATCTTACGAGCAAGTTCCCCAAATTCTTTCGCCTCTGCTTCTAAATAGAGGGTGCTTACTGAACCTTCATTCTGCCTCTCGTAGCATTTGTTGAGAAAGAGAGGATTCCTACCTCTGTGCAAACACGGAGGACCTTTATTCCTTGCCTTGCATGGCTGGGAAAGGCTAAAGCTCTGTGTACCCTTCCTGACCCTCCATTAGCTCTGCTGTTTATCTGAGTTGAGGATTAGCCTGGGCAAGACACTTCTTCTGCAGGAGGGAATATCTCCATGCAGAATTTTGGAAGGCTTTTGATCAGCATGCCATGTAATTAGGAGATAAAATAGGTCATAGGCAACTGATGGAAAATGAAAAAAAAATAGTTTATTCAGCCAGTGAGAGACTTTGTGCTTCACTTGTTGTGTGACAGTGGTTACTTGTTAAGGGCTATTTTGCTGTATGCTTGCAACAAAAGAGATTACCTAGACAGCCTTGATCCAATATTGAGGACCTGCAAACTAAATTCAATTCAGAAGCCAAAACTGCTTTCAAAGCCCTGAGAACCTGCATTTTCCCTGTAATGATTACATTCCAGCCCCAGATCTAAATGGTGGTCAAAATTAGATCCTTCTACCATCTCCAGCTCTGCCAGCCTACTCTAGCCCATCTTCCTCTAAAATGCTCCTACCTTTAAAAAATAATAATAAAATAAAATAAAATAAAATAATAAAATACTCCTATCTTTGCTAACAGGCAATGAAACTCAAGGGTAAAGCCCATACCATGGAGTCACACAGACCCAGCTGTACACTTTGTTGGATGTCTTCAACTAGTGCTCTCAGCCCAGGCTGCATGTTAGAATTACCCAGGTAGCTTAACATTTCTGATACACAAGCCTCACCCTAGACCACAACCTTTGGGGGTGGGACCTAGGCGTCAGTATTTCTTAGAACTCCCCAAGCAATTATAATGTGCATCTGCGTTTCAGAGCCAGTGACTTTCGGACAAGTCATTGCCTCCCTAAGTCATTTTGCTCTTCTGTAAACAGAGGTAACTTCTATTCTCATTGAGTCTTTGTGAGGAGCAAATGACAATTTGTGAAACATGCTTAGTACAGTGCCTGGCATTTACTAATCTCTCAGTATGTGAGAGCTATTTCTATTTTTAGTCTTGTACTTTTCCCCAAAAGGTTTCTTATGTCTTGTTTCCAAAATAAGATGGTAAATTCTTCTCTAGAGGCTGTCTCATACATTTCGTTCCTAATTAACAATTAAGCAAGTGTTTATTATGGTACATTTCTATATTAAATACTATAGGGACAAGGGTTTTAAAATAGATAAGACAGAGCTTTTTATCTCCAAGAGCTCAACACATAACGGGAAGATCATGTAACAGACATGGCTCTAACACCAAGTACACTCCAGGATGAGCACGTTAGTATAAGTACCCATGATGTGTAAAGGAGGAAAGCACAGTTCATTGTGGTTGGGGTGCTTGTCAGGCTTCCTAGAGAATGTAGAGCCTGTACTAACTGGGCTCCGTTGAATGAGTAAATCTGGGGTGGACATCTCCGTGCCAGGCAAAGAGCATGCAGGGAGAAAGAACAACTTTTATGACGACAAAGAGGATGGAGAACATTGACTTTTTCCCCAGAAAAGCAAGTAGTTCCTGTCTGAAGAGTGCCTTCTGTGAGGGACCGTGATGGTAGGAAAGAACATAAGGTAGGCCGAGGCAATTTATAGATTGCCTGGAAAGCCAAGGTAAAGAGTTTGGACTTTTTCAGTGTTTTCCTAGTTGGGAGCACAGGTCGTTGGTCGTTAGGATCTTCTTGCTTCTTGGGGTTGGGGTGTCCAGATGTAAAACAGTCTTGCCTGCAACAGCGCATGAGACCCAACTGCATGTGGTCCACTAGCATCGAGCCTAGTACAAAAGAGTATATATCGCCCCAAATGTGCACAGGGTAGACACTGTCAACATGTGGCCCATTGACCGGCAGCATCAACATCACCTGGGAGCCTTTTAGAAATGCACAATCTTAGACCCTCCCCCAGACCTAGTAAATCGAAGTCTGAATTTTGGCAAGATTCCCAGGAATTCATATGCACATTAATATTTGAGAAGTACGCACGTTAACATTTGAGAAACAGCAGGCTAACCTCTCTGCACCATCTTCCCCATCTCCACCCATCCCAGCCCCCTTGTCATCACCATAACAACTTGCATCCCATAATAATCAATAAGGATGTTAGCAGAAAGGACAAAAGAGGCGAGTTAGCAAATATAACCTTTACACCCAATTTAGAAATGTTTTGTTTCTGGGAGTCTCTTGTGATTCCAATCTCTTACTTTGGGCAGTCCTCACGTTTTAACATACAATATTTACTCATTAATGCTGGAAAAGGTACCAGTAGATCTGAACATTGTTGCTGCCAGTGTCCTCATTCAGATGCATACAGGTATTTTCCAAAGTCCAGCAGAAATGCTAGGAGTACATAAATCCTAACAATTGTATCCTTCTCTGACTGCCTGAAATAATTTTTTTAATTTTTTAATTTTTTATTCAAATACAATCCATGTACACTTATTTTATTTTACTTTTTATTAAGTTTTTAAACTTTAATTCCAGTAGAGTTAACATACAGTGTTATATTAGTTTCAGCTGTACAGTCTAGTGATTCAACAATTCTATACATCATGCCTGAAATCTTGATTGCCAATAGAGAGTATTTAAGTTATGCTCTATTAGAAAGAGTTACACAACTAACTTTCCTGAAGTAAAATTAGTATGGGAAATACTGTATATTTTCTTTCCTCTTAGAGATTGATAATACACGCTAACAGAGTTCAGATTCTCTGGTGTCCTATAGGAAATAAACCTGCTTAATTTACTGTTCCCACTACGTTCCACCACAGAACACGCTTAATAGATGCATTAATCTCTCATGGAGCGCAGTTAAAGAAGTTCTGCTCTAGGAAAGAAAGGAGCGAACAATGTCAGGAGGCATAAAATGAACCACTAGAAATGTGCTATTCATACAGAAATAAAGGAGGAGAGGCAATAGTACAAGGCAGATTTGAAATCCGTTGGCTTCAAACTTCTGTCCTGTAAGAAAGTACTCAGTTCATTCAGATCAATTCCAATTGACTGAACACCTTTTTAAGCCTCTCCAAATTTCTGAATGTGTTGTTGGTGAATGGGAAAAAAATTAACCCATTTCACAGGTAGAGCAATATACATCTTCCATGAAAGAGGCAAGGCCTTTGTTGTAAGACATGCCCATGACCCTGGGTAAGTTCTTCAGTTGCATAAGACTTAGTTTTCTCACCTCTAAGATGGGGATAATTATTTCCACAAAGCAGAGTTTTCTGAGTATTATTATTTTTGATTTAAGCAGCCAATTTTATTTTAAGGAAATTTAAAATATAAGAAAAAATAGTGTGTGTGTGTGTGTGTGTTATTATCATTTCTGCGGCTCTTCATGTTTTCATGGGGCCGCAGATTTTTATCTGAAATATTTTTTTCCTGCCTAAAGAAATTTGTTTGACATTTCTTCTAATGCCAATCTGATTCTGCTTTTGGATTGAGTATTTAGCTTTTGTGAGGCTGGAAAGTTCTTCATTTCACCTTCATTTCTGAAAGATATTCTCACTGAGTATAGAATTCTAGGTCGACAGGTTTTTTCTTTTAATTAATTTATTTTTGTTATGTTATGTTAGTCACCATACAGTACATCATTAGTTTTTGATGTAGTGTTCCATGATTCATTGTTTGCGTATAACACCCAGTGCTCCATGCAATACATTTCCTCCTTAATACCCATCCACAATAGCTAAACTGTGGAAGGAACGGAGATGCCCTTCGACAGATGAATGGATAAAGAAGATACGGTCAATATATACAATGGAATATTACTCAGCCATCAGAAAGATGAATACCCACCATTTGCAGCAACATGGATGGAATTGGAGGGGATTATGTGAAGTGAAATAAGTCAAGCAGAGAAAGACAGTCATCATATGGTTTCACTTATTTGTGGAACATAGGAATAGCAAGGAAGACATTCGGAGAAGGAAGGGAAAAATGAAGGGGGGGAATCAAGAGGGGAAGATGAACCATGAGAGACTATGCACTATGGGAGACAGGTATTTTTTTTCATTACCTTAAAGAGATTGCTCATTGTCTTCTTGTTTACATTGTTATTTATGAGAATATTGTCAATTTTCTCTGTTTCTTTGCATGTAATGTGTCTTTTTTTCTCTAGCTACTTTTATGATTTTCTCATATCACTTGTTTTAAGCAATTTGGTTATCGTGTCTTGGTGCAATTTTCTTAATGTTTCTTTAGGTTGGGTGATTTTTTAGATCACTGGGATTGTAGTTTTCATGACATTGTAAAGTTTTTAGTCATTATTTCTTCAAGTATTTTTTCTGTCCCCTATTCTTTAGGGTCTCTAATTACACATATATTAAACTAGCTGAAGTTGATCACAGCTTACTAATGCCCTATTTATTTTATTTTTATTCTTTTTTTCTCTGCATTTCACTTTGGAAGGTTTCTATTGACATATCTTCAAATCTACAAATCTTCTTTTACAATGTCTAATCTTCTATTTATCTTCCATGGTGTAATTTTCATCTCTGGAAGTTAAATTTAGGTCTTTTGTACGTCCTCCATGTCTCTACTTTACATGCTCAATACTTCTACATTCTTGCACATATGGGATATAGTTATTATAACTTTTAATATCCTTATCTAATTGCTTCCATCATATGTGTCATCTCTGGGTCTGTTTTGACTAATTTGTTGTTCTCCTTATTATGGATCATACTTTCCTGCCTCTTTGAATGCCTGGTAATTTTTGTTTGGATACCAGACATTGTAATTTTAGCTAAATAGTGTTGGACAGCCTTGTGTTTCTATAAATATTCCTGAGCTTTGTTCTGGGATGCAGTTAAGTTACTTGAGAATATTTTGATCCTTTTGAGGCTTCTCTATCAGATTTTTTAAGAGAATCAGAGTAGCTTTTCGTATAGGGCTAATTTTTCCCCACTACCAAGGCAATATGCTTTTGAGTACTTTAACCAATGCCCTGAAAATTATGAGGTTTTCTACTCTGATTGGCAGGAGTAGGAACTTGTCCTGGCTCTTTGTGTGCTCTGGGGATTATTCCTTCTGCTATCTATTTTCAGGTGGTTCTTTCCCTAGATTTGGTACTTTTCTTACACTATGTGCTGATCAGTATTCAGCCTAAGATTTGGGAGCGATCTTCTCAAGAGTTCTCCATCTGTCTGCTATCCTCTGCTCTCCAGTACTCTTCCCTATAAACTCTTGTCACCTTGGTCTCTGAATATCCAACATGTCTCAACTCAGAGAGAACACTAGACTTTGCCTGAATTCTCCTCCTTACAGTGTGGCTTGAAAACTCTCCAGTAATTAGTTGGGACAATTTGTGAGTTGGGTCTGATGGGGTCCGTTTCTTTTAGGGATCACTGTCTTGTACTGCCTGATGTCCGATATCTGAAAAAAGATGTTTCATTTATTGCACCCAGATTTTTAGTTGTTTCAGGTAGGAAGATAAATCTGTTGCTTCACCTTGGTTGCAAGCAAAAGATTCTATCAGGAAGCTTAAATTTAAAAGTATATGTGAAAAATGCGGGATGCAAGCAGACAATAAACAATACCCATTTATTTCTCCTTGTGCTATAATTTGTGATCTTAAGCTGAGGTCTCCCTCATTTATTCTAGACATTTTTGCCTCTTTGCATGAAATAATGTTTGAATATCACAACTGTGTGTGAATTCCCCATGCTTAGCAATTGGGTCTCATATCAATGATGGATTTGCCTGAAAGATTTATAGTGAAGTATAGGTCTGATTTCAGCTTATAAATGACTTTTTTGGGGAGGGTACAACTACACTCTGGGCTGTCATTTATTGATTTATTAGTAGTTACTCTCAATTTATGATCATCAGCCCAAGTTTTATCTTTATTCAGTACATGGTTAATGTAGTGATGGATCCAGAAAATGAACCATGTGCTAAATTCTGCTTTCTCTAGGTATCCAAGCCTAGAGAAAATCCAACCAACCTATGCAGGCAGAGATAAATGTCACCTAGTGGCTACTGCAGAAATTGTGGGCATAGATCTAATGTGTATTAAGTTCTACTACAATAAGTTCCAGACTAAAGTACCTAGATGAGAAAGGTCCTTAACTGCAGAAATGGTAACCCCTAACCTCTTTTTTATATATTAAAAAAACTCAACAGAAAATTTACATTTCTCAAAAATCAATCTACTGTTGTTCTTTTTGGGGGCTGAAATGATAAAATACAAAAGTAACGACTACTACTTAATAAGCAAATATTATATTCAAATCATCATTTCTAAGCCTCAAAAACAACTATGCAAGAAAAGCACAAGTGAGAAAACAGAGGAATGTTTTCAACACAACCTTGTCACATTCTGTTTGTCTGCTGGTTGTGAGCTGGTAAGAAAGTCTATTTGGCAGTTACAATTTTGTCTGCCTGATAAGATTATGAGAATGAATGAATGATTACCACACTAGCCTAGTTTGTCATCATGATATAGTAAAATGAATATGGTCTTTGGAATCAGACAGATCTGGATTCAAATCTCAGCTCACCAATCAGTTTTGTGATCCTGGGGACACTACTTAATTTATCTAAATGAGCCTCAGCTTCTGTACTATTAATAAGTAGTAAGTAAAAATAAGAGCCAGCATTATTTAAGCACCTACTATGTGTCAGCCATCATAGGAAGGTGAGGTAAGGATCATCACTATGCCCATTTACAGGTGAGAAAAGAGGCCAGGAGAGGTCTTCACCCTAAATCACATGGATAATAAATGGAGAACCAGGATTTGAACTCTGATTCACAATAGTAACATGCAAACATAAGGCAAAGTTACACATACCTTAAAAAGTAGTTAAATGTCATGACATGTATTCCTGATACATAGTGGGCCTTCAGTAAATGGCATACCCCCTTCCCTTAATGTAATTTCTTAAAACAAGGAATCCATAGGACGAGATCAAATAATTAAAAAAAAATATTTCTTGGTGGTGGGAATACTTGAGGTCCAAGGGCAAATTCACATACAGAAAATGAAGGAAACTTTTAGAATATCTTAGGAATAATAATAATTTACTTTATGTGGGCCCCACACCTGGGTTTACGTGGATATTCTCAAATAATCTTTGCAGGAACCACATGAGGCTATTACCATTATCATTTCCCTTGCAAATTGTAGAGGATATGTTGACTCTTCAAGTTCACCTACTGTAAGGACTGGGGAGCAGAGGCAGTCTTTTGAGGCCAGAGAGTCCAAGCCCAGAGATCCAGTTATAACCATTAAACCATACTGTCTCATCATGGCCCTTACATACTGTTTTGAACCAGCATTTTTTGCATTTCTATGGAAACCAGCTATGGACTTCCTGCTAGGACTGTCATTGTCATCCAAGAAGATTCTACCCCACTCATGGATGCAGCATCCCATTTATAAAGTTAACATCATGAGTTCAAGGCAGACTATACAAATATTTCTACTGCACTTTTCATTGTGTGATTACCCTCCTGCCCCAGCCTGATTTCAAATCCCTGTTCATGAAAACGAATTTGGAGCCAAGGAAGGTTGAATGCACAAAATCCTGAAAATCGTACAAGAAATCTCTTTTCCTCCCAGGTTTACAGCAATTAAATTCTTGATAATGAATTGCTCATCAGTTCTGCAGGCAATGGAAGTGATTGCCTCTGCAGGTAGCAATCATTTTGTGCAATTGCCACAATTATCAATCCCCTTCAGGATGATTGGAATTTAGCAATAGGGACCAGGAAGAGTGGAAGGGTTTTTCAAGATATGGACTAATATTAGAAACCTGCCAATGAGAAATTATGTTTTTCCTCTGATGAAGCTCTCTTAGAAAGTGAGCAATGGTTAGAAAATGATTAGTGTTTCTCAATCTCTTCCCTTATAGAGTTTAATGCACTGTGTACACCCAAAAGACTTGATGATTTTTAAAATCTATCATGGATTTTTATCTTTCCTCTTCACTATTCTTACCAATTATTATGCTGACACACATTCATTTCTGACATAAGTCTTAAATTCTAGGTAATTCTGAATGCTGGTGATGGTATTGGAAGTACACACTACAGAAAAATAATTTGGTAGCATGCATAGAAAGCCTTAAAATATTTATACTCTTTGTCCTTTTCATTTCTTTTCTGGAAATTTGTCCTAAGGAAAGCAGAGAACTAGGAGAAGATTTAAACACCCGGTGTTGCTTCTAATAGAAAAATATTAGAAAACATTTCAAAGTTCAATAATAGAATAGTTCAATAAATTATGTGGTTCATTAAATGATGTTGTATTATGCAGCCATTAAAAGTCATGTTTTTGAAAAGTAATTAATGACACATGGAAAATGTTCATTATAGAGTGTCAAGTGGAAAAAAATAAACACAATCAAAGTTGAATAATAGTAGGGGTAGTGTAATTTATTAAGCATCCATTACATAACCCTGTGAGGTCGGTATTTTTATTGCCATATTACAGAGAAGGAAAAAAAAGGTTGAGAGAGTAGGAGAGACAGAAACAGAGACAAAGGGGTAGGGGGAAGATAGAATTAAAAAGCATAAGATGGAAGGATAAAAAATTTACCCTGGAGGAGTGGGAACTAAAAGCAATTGTCTTTTTTTAGTTATGCATGGTGGTAATTTCTACCATAAGCATGCATTAATTAATTATATTTGCAATCAGATAAGAATAAATATTATTAAAGTATTCTGGGCACCTAAGAAACAAACAGCTTTGGAAAGGACTTTTTCTTGAGCCAGGCTACCTGAACCAGGAAGCACACCTTATTTTAAGCCTTCAAACACTCGGACTTGAACACAGTCTTATTGGCTGCTCTGGCCCCTGGTTAGGGGTGATTCAGACACAGGAATATGCTCAGCCTGGCCCAGCGCTGGCAGTCTCCCTCTAGCTGTCTCCTCTCATTATGTATGATTCCCTGGCCCAGAGAGAAACATCTGGGAAACTCACCCACAGTCAGGTTTTTGGCACTAATAGTGGGGTTTCTCAAACCATCCGGTTCTGGTCCTGGCATCCTTGGCATGGGGATCACCTGGGTCTTTCAGACTTCCTGAGCCAGGGTGAGGCTGGGGGTTCTGCGTCTTCAGCTAGAACTTCAGGTGATTCTTATGTACCCTACTATTAGAGAACTAGTGCCCCAGAGGAATCTACTGCTAAAAGGAGAAGAATAAAGAGGGATAGGTTTTACTTAGTTGGAGGTTCTACAGGGAAAACATCTGGGGGCAGAAAATCCTTTTAGTCACATTAAGTTAGCAATATCCTACGAGGATCCTAGCTCTGTTCCTTTCCACGTGGGTGACCTTGACCTTCGGAAAGTTACTTCGCCTCTCTGAGCCTCATTGTTTTCATCTCTGACATGGGAATCGTCATCATCATCATCATCATCAATCATCATCATCATCAATCATCATCATCATCAATCATCATCATCATCATGAGAATAAATGTTATTATTATGGCTGGATCTACCTTACGTAACAGCAGAGAGTAATCCTTGCCTGAAATTTAAATGTGTAATGATTTCTCTGCCAGATCTTTAAAATGGCCAGCAAGGCCTAAGATCCACTCTCCACCCTCACAAGCTCTCTGACTCTAACGTGCTCTTTCTTTTTGTTTAATCAAGCCAAGCATACTCCCACCATAAGATTTTCCTATTGGCTCTTCCCTCTGCCTGGCTCTCCATATACCTAATACCATGGACTCTTTTGCTCAAAGTTACCTTTTCCATGAGACCATCCTATTTAAAATTTCAACTCATTCCTCCTCATCACACTCCCTATCTCTCTACTCTTGCTTTCCTTTTTATCCTGCACTGTACTTGTCACCACCAATCTCACTGTATAATTGTCCTTTTCAATATCCTTATTGTTTTTTTGCACCTCTCCTCCCCCTACAAACTGTGAAATATAAACCACCCCAAATTAGGGATCTTTGGGATTTCATTGTTGTTATTCAAGAACTTCCCCCAAACACTTGAACAGTGCCTGGTACATAGTGCGCAGTAGGTAGGTATTAAGTGAGTGCATGAGTAAATGAAAAAAAAAAAAAAAAAAACTTCATGAATTTCTATTCTTTCCCTCACCAGGGGGATTGATAGTTACTTAAGGCACAAGGGCTTTAATGACCTAATATCTCCTTATTTGCCTCTTGTTCTATCTGAGTGTTAGCAGAGTCTTTGGAGGTCCAGGCTAAGCTACCATGTTCTTCTTGCCAAAAGCCTTTGTGTCTCTGAGAGCGACTTGGATCCACACCCAGATGACTTGGACTACTCAACAGCTGGCTAGTGGGCCAGGGTCTGGAGATGTTGTTTGTCATGAATGTCATTAAACGGAAACGACAAGTGTCTCTGGGAATGATGGACAACATGCCTCCCCCCACTGAACAGGCATAGAGGACAAGGCTTTCTACAATGGTTGGAGACTTTGGCGTGCTCTGTGACAACAAGCCTGCACTATCACCGTGATTTCACCGGAGAAGAATGAATCAAATAAAATTCCCCAAGTTTCTCAAACCAGTTCTGACGCTCTGACTTCTCTGGGTTCCTCTCCAGACCCTCAGAAAACAGGATTACTGGTTAAAAAATCAAAATGTGTTCACTGAGATGATACTGTAGACTGGAGAGCCCTGCACATTTTAGCGGTGGGTGGTGTTACTGTCATTATAATTATTGTCATTGTTAGCATTTATCTACCCTCCACAGTACACATGAAGACTCTTGGTAACTGGTATTGCTTCCTTGCTCTAAAAGCTTTCAAATTTGCCCCGAATTGGACTGAGCAATGTAATTAGCCCAGAGCAGCCACTCATTGTTATCCTGATAAAAGCAGTCCTGGCCAGCTTGCTTTTTCCCGTTACCCAAGGCCTCCAAGGAGGTGATCAATAAGGATATATAAAGCACCCAGAAGGGCACTGTTCCCCAGAGAGGGGACTGGGAGACAGAGCCACAAAGAGCTTTTCAGTGCTGCTTGGACTCCCTTATGCCAGGCCCACTTGACTTTAATGATTGTTTTTGTCATTCTGCACAGCAAGGTGCAATTTATCTCCCCTGAGATTTCAGAACAGGCTGCTCTTCTCTTGTGCTTGGGTCTTTTTCGGATAACCATGCTGGGGTTCTTTACCAGGCACTCTCAGTGACACAAACCAGAAGGCGGAAAGAGGAAAAAAGGGGCAGCTCACACAAACTCCATCTACCTGCCTTTCTCTAATTCCTAGCGCATGGATGGAGAACAGATCAAGAAGCCTGGGGAATCAGACTGACCTTATCTGGTTATCCGAGATGTTATCTAAAATGACAGGGCAGTAAGATGATCGTTTCCAGTCTTGGTTTTGCTACTTTCATTCTATGAGCTCTGGGAGATTTATTGAAACTTTCTGTGACTCAGTTTTTTCATCTGTAAGATAAGAATAATATCTCTTGTAGAGCTGGCAGGAAAACTAGAGGTAAATCACCTAATGATCATGGCACATAGTAGGTACAGAATGCATTGTTATTATTTGGAGAAATGCCTGTTAGGTCTCCCGAGGGCTAGTGGCCCATATGTGGTGAGTTTCATCAGACCACCACCAAAGTCCTTGGTTGTCAGTCCCACTGTGTTACCGGTTATTTTTCCCCCTTAGGCAAAGATCTCCGATGATGGCGATGATTTCCATAATCTTGTCACCTTAATTGCTGCTGTCACTGTAGATACTGAAATTAATTTTGATTTCTTTTTGTTTCTGCTTAGCACTTGGAATGTGACTAATGGGATTATTTTTGGATTTGGCTTGGAGCACTGTTCCCAACAGCTTGAAGAGCAACGTTGGCCTGAGTTTTCCATATGGGGCCACTTTCTGCTCAGGGACTGCAGGGGCGTTGGAAATCTCAGGGAAGGCAATCAGTTAGTTGTGGTCATTTTCAGCCAAATGGCACATACATGCATGCTTTTAGGTTGTCAAGTCCATTTGTACATCTCAATGAAGTCTTCCATGTTGGTCTTACCACAGTTTGGGTACTGGAAGGAAGGAAGGAAGGAAAATAGAATTTGTTGAGTGCTGAGGCATAACATTGCTATATATCAATTATATGACTCCTCATAAAACTCCAGGAGTGAGAGGGAGGCTACATGACGTATGCATGGCCCCACAAATGCTCCCTCTCTGGGTTGTAGTCTTGAGTGAAACAGTGGACTACCTGTGAACAAACCTGTTGAAGCTTCCAGAAAAGACCGGTGTAGTGTTCTAAAGCTTCTAGGAGGTTCATTTTCTGAGCTTAGGTTTTCAACTTTCTTAGTGATTCTTGGAGCTACCCTACTTTCTTCCTGTAAGTTCCCTTTCTCCCTCAGTTAGAGTCAGTTTCTGTAATCTATGACCAAAGAACCCTAATTGGTACACCCTCCTATGTCCTGTAGAATTTTTAGGATACCAGTAGTTACATATTCTTCTGTGTGTGTGTGTGTGTGCGTGTGTGTGTGTATCTGTTTGCATGACTGCTTTCCTGCCATGTATCACTCCTTTGACGTAGGACTTGAAACTCTGAAGGTAACACGTGTGACACTGAGCCCAGGGCCAGGCATGGAGCTCTGCTCAGTCACTGTTCTTGGCATGTGTCCATACACGGATGGATGTACAGACCATGTATGGGTATACGAGGTCTCAGAGTCATCAGATGTGCTGACTGAGAGCAGGCTTACTGCATTTTCTCAGAATAAACTTTAGTGGGCTTGGACTCATATGTTCAAAGTGCCCTGGGCCAAAATCAGAGTTTATTCTTCCTGATGTGCAGAGGACAAACAGTGCAGTCACTGTGACCTCTAAGATTCTGCTCTTTTCAAAAATAACATGGATTTTTTTTCCTGATTATAAAAGCAATTCAAACATATTGTAGAGAATTTATATCATTCAAAGAGGCAGCCAGGAGAAAATAAGACTCACCCATGGCCTCAGCAGCTAGAGATAAATGCTGGCATTTCAAGTACTTTCTACTGATCTTTCCCCACCATGTATCACTACTTGTCGATGTATTTACACACTATTTTTGTTACACGCTTTCTCCTGTTCCAGCTTGAATACTGCCCATTTTTTTCTTTACATATGATGTTTAGAGTGTGTATGATACTCCGTCTTATAGAGAAACTAAAATGGAGTTAATCAGTCCTCTCACTTGCCGTAACTATGTCATCCTGTTTTTGGTGCATGGTTATAAACAACATTGAATTGGATTGAGAACAGGGCTAATAAACAGCACTCTTCTTGTTCCCACCCAATTCCTAACCCAGTTGAGGGTTAGACACACAGGGAGTTGGGGCAGGTGGGGATCCAGCTGTTACCTTGGCTACTGATGGTTGCTAATTTGGAAGATGTGGCTTAGGTGGGGCAACAAAGAACTCCCTGACACCACACTCAAGAATATTTTTTCCAGCTTTATTGAGATATCATTGACCAAAAACATTGTGTAAGTTTAAGGTGTTCCACACAATCCTTTGATACATGTATGTATTGCAGAATGATTGCAGTAAGGTTAGTTCACACATCCGCTGCCTCACCTCGTTACCATTTCTGTGTGTGCTGTGAGACCTCTTAAGATCTATTCTCTTAGCAACTTTCAAATATATAGTGCAGTGTTGCTAACTAGAGTCACCACGCTGAACATTAGATCCTCAGCACTTACACAGCGTATAACTGGAAGTTTGTGCCCTTTGGCAGACATCCTCCCACTTCCGCCCTCCGCCCCTCCCCCCACAGGTCCTAGCAAACACCAATCTGTTCTCTGTTTCTAGGAGTTCAGTATTTTTAGATTCTGTACATTAAGTGGGATCATTTGGTAATTGTCTGCCTCTGTCTGACTTATTTCACTGAGCATAATGCCCTCAAGGTCAGTCCCTGTTGTTGCAAACGGCAGGATTTCCTTCTTTTTTATGGCTGAATAATATTTCATTATATCCATCTATCTGTGTCTTCCTCTCTGCCTATCTCTCTCTCTCTCTCTTGAATTTGACAGGCTTGCTCACTTAGACACAGACCATTCCTGCAAACCTCAGGCCTTCTCTTGGGCAGGCTTCTTACCAAAGGTCAGAAGAAACCAGAAGGCACGGTCTCTGCAGGGAGGCAAGTCCCATCTGAACAGAGTAGGGAAGAGAAGGCAGGACTGCTCAGACTCAGTGTCTTCTCCAGACAGGTCTCTCCCCTGTCCCTGGAGAGTGACCAAGGAGTAAAACTCTACTAGATATCTTTCACCTGGCTGACTATGTTGGACATCCCAGAACACAAATCCATGAGTATTTGCTGAAAGTAGTTTTCACAGGGTCAGGGATGCTGACTATTTTTAAGACGTTAAAACTGATTTCCAACTCATTTACTGCGAAGTTCATTCTACTTTACCTAGCCACCACCAGTAGAAACAGTTGACGAGGTCACTGAATCGAGTTCACCATCAAGTAGTGTTGCTATAAAACTTTTCTTCTCTTTTTTGATAGGAAAACAGCAGCTTATTTTTTCCCCTCATTTTTGTTTATCTAAATAGTAACCAAACATAATTTTTCATCAGTTTGTCATTTGAGCTTCTTTTGCTCTGAATTGTTCATACATCTCCTTTGACCATGTTTCTACTGAATTTTCATATTTTTATGGATTCATAACCTAAGCATACCAAATTTATCTGATCTATTTTTAATTTGTTGTTTCACTTTGTTTATAGTTAAAGTTTACAGTTTAAGGAAGTTACTGAATTTATTGAGTGTTTTGTCATCTTGTATTGCTTACAAATTTACTTTTCAGATATAAAATAAAAAGCTATACCTTTTAAGGATTTTAAAAATATATTTGCATTTAAAATTTTAGTTTGGTTAGAATTTATTTTGGTGTCTATTGTCAGGGGACAGTTTCTTTTCCTCCATAACAAATAAATCATTAATTACTTAGCACTATTTATCTTAGATTGCTGTTTCATGTGGTATCTTATTAGAATTTTTGTATCCAGCAGGACAAGATGCACTCAGTGCTCAATTTACATCCCTCCCATTGCCTTCCCCAAATATCTTGATCAGTCTCATCCATTTATATTTTCAAATAAGCTTTAGAATAATTTTATTAAGTTCTAAAACAATCCCTTTCAGAATTCTGATTTGCATTGAATTGAATGTATCAATGGATCCTAAAAGAAGTGATAGTTTAATAATTATTAATATTAATAATACTAAGTTTTCCTATTCAGGAAAATGGCATTTTGAGCTCCTCCGATCTTCATGTATATCCTCCAGCCACAATTGTGTGTGTGTGTGAGTGTTGCCCATTAGTTCTGGTGTTCTCGCTCTCTCTCTTTTTAAATTATTGCTACTGTAAATCTTCTTTTCTTTATATTTTCTAATTCCTTTCTTTCAAATATATGGGAAAATGTAGACATTCTGATTTTGCAACTCAGGACCTTTGGAACGTGCTTATTACTTTCTTTTTTTTTTTTTCCTAAGCAGGCAATTATATCTTATGGAAGAAGGAATGCATTTTCTTACTCTTTTATTCCTTTTTTTTCTTTTTTTTAAAAATTAGTTTCAGAGGCATAATATAGTGGTTCATCAGTTGCATAAAACACCCAGTACTCATTACATCAAGTGCCCTCCTTAATGCCCATCACCGGATTATCCCTTTCCCCTCCCCCCTCCCCTCCAGCAACCCTCAGTTTGTTTCCTAGAGTTCAGCGACTCTTACAGTTACTCCTTTGTTTCTCATGACCTGTTGGATCGACTAGAATATCCAGCACATTAATAAACAAGTTGGCTTCCTTGTCTTGTTATTAATGTCAATGGAAATATCTCCGTGTAGGATGTTGATCATTGACTTCAGTCAATTAAAAATTGTGTTGAGGCACTTTTATCTTATTCTAGTTTCATTAAGCTTTTGTGAGTAATTTAATGAGAACAGACTTTATCAAATGCCAGCTGTTGCTTATTAGGATGATTTTATCATTGCCTTGGACACTAATAGCGACTTGGACACTTGAAGGAGATTCGTGGATCATAATCTCTCTGTCTCAAAACTTGATGATATGGAAGAAAGTTTGAGACCAGTTTGATGTTTTCATCTGTCTAGGTAAACCATGTTTAAGTGGCTTTGTTTTGTTTTCTGCCTGACTACCTATAGGATTTTTAAAGTCTATCCTTGAAATTCTGAAACTTCATCATAGTATTTCCTAGGCAGTGTCATTGTGTGTCTGTTAGAATTACAGAGACAGGTCATCCATAAGTCTGGAAGGTGTTTTGTTATTTTATCTCTCTGATAATTGCTTTTGTCCTGTTCTTTCATGATTGCTTTTTTTGAAATATCAGTTAGTGGTATGCTGAATCTCCATGCTTGGTCCTACACATCTGTCATCTTATCTCTTACTATTTCATCTCTTTGTTCTGTTACACTGCGTTCAGAAAGAATTTTGTTTGTGCTTACACATCATTGGTTAGTTTCTAGAGTCTTCTGCACTGCTGTCACTGCATGATTTAATTTTGTTGCTACCTTTTGTATTTCATTGCAAGGTTTCTCTATCTTACCAAGACATTTTCTTCTCCTTTCACCCAATTCCCTTTCATAACACATATATATTTTTTCCTTGGATATTCTTCATTGATCAAATATTTAATTTTAGTCACTAAACTTTAATAAGTCCTTTTTCAGATGCTAAAAGTAACCTATATTTACTGCAGAAAATTTAGAAACACAGAAAAGTACACAGAAGAATATAAAAATGACCATTGTTCCAATGGGCAGAAAAAGAAATCATTGCTAATATGATGGAGTATTTTCCTTTAGTCAAAATTTGTATTTCTTTAGTATACATCTTTTTCTTAATTTTTATTTCGAAATGATTATTGACTCACATAGAGTCCCATGAACTCGTCACCCTTCTTCCCCACAGTGGTGCCATCTTGTACAACTTGAGCATAGTATCAACCCTACGAAGTTGACATTGGGAAAATACTCTTTTCTAGACAGAGATCTTACTAAATTTTCACCATTTTTTACATGTATTTATTTGTGTGTGTATGTGTATACGCATAGTTCTGTGCAGTGTTATCCCATGTATAGATTCAATGAACTACAAAGGAACTCTCTTATACGATCCCTTTCTATTCACACCTTGAACCCCATTTTTGTTCCTTGGCAAACATTAATCTGTTTCCACCTCTATAGTTTTGTCATTTCAATGTTACATACTAAATGGAATCATACAGTATATAACCTTTCGGGATTGACTTATTTTGCTATACATCATGCCCTTGAGATCCATCCAGGATGTTGCATGTATTAATGCATGGGTAGACCAGAGTTTGGTATAACCACTTACCCATGGAAGGACATTTGAGTTGTTTCCAGTTTTCTCCTATTATGAATAAAGCTTCTATGAACATTCATGCACAGAGTGGGCTTCTTTAGCATTCATTGTTTTTGAGTCCCATTTTTAAAATACAGCATTTGATTGTAAGCATTTCTCCATGTCATTAGTCAGTCTTTGAAAACATGGTTTTTAATGGCTGAATAATATTCTACCATATGGATGTACCTCACTTTATATAGCCATTTCCCAATAAGCTCATGTTTCCCTGAATTTTATTGAGAGCATAACAGCTGCTTTTTAAATTTTTCTTTTCTTTTTCAGTAAATCTTTCTAAAATGTGTGCGCTTTCTACGCATTCTGAGTGCAATGTTCCATGTGTTTTATAATAGGAAGTCATTTCATAGGTGCCAGGTTGTTGGATTTTTCTTCTTCCTCCATTTTCTCAAAAATGAAGAGAGGCTTATGTAGGCTTGGTATGTGCTGATAGGTTGGGTGGATTTTCCTCTGCATCCCTGATTGTCCAAGTGGGTCTTGTTGGACCTCCCTCCCTCAGCCCTTTTGCTGGATGGCTGATTAATGTACCCTACTACCAGCCATATTTCTGAAGCCTAGTGGCTGTCTGTTGAGTGTGGACAGAAGAAAAGTCTCTGCTGCACTGATGTTGCAGTGGGAATTTATGCATGAATTATTGAATATGGTGTGTAGCTCTTATCTTGTCAGAAACAGCCCATTGAGCACTACGCCTGGTTCACTGTTCCTACCCGCTGTCTCCCGGACTCCTCCCACTCCAGAGCTCACATCTTGCATCCCAGGTGGCAAAAAGTAACCTATATTTACTGTTCTTTCTTTCTGTTTGCTCCCCCTACCATGTACAACTCTGGTCATCATGGCCTCTAAGTGAATATAATAGGAAAGGCAGTGTTGGGGGCATAAAGGTCAATGATGGAGTCACGACCTAGTCAGAATGTACCACCTACATATCAGAGCCCCAATGTGTCCCAAATATCAGGG
Organism: Ursus americanus; assembly: GCF_024610735.1. NCBI lineage: Eukaryota > Metazoa > Chordata > Mammalia > Carnivora > Ursidae > Ursus > Ursus americanus. The sequence goes on from NC_142128.1 coordinate 29,837,855, forward strand.
TTAAGGAAAACATATTACCTTTTTTTTCTTCCTGATCTGGTTGTTTGGCCTCAGGTGGCCAAGAGTGAATTCTTCATGGAAATGCTTCTGGAGTCTGTCCAGTGCTATTGCAACCATGTATTTTGGTGTGGTTTGAAATCATTTTAACACAAAGGAAATGCTGTAAAAAGCAGGTGCCTGTAGATTTCCACCCTCATTACCCAGAAGTCTGTAATAGCTTTGTGATCTAAGAAAATGGTATTGGGGGCAGTGTCTTATTCTCCTCCAAATGATGGTGACTGTCAATTCTGAAATACTTCATTGTTTAAAAAGCACTTTATATGCATTCTCTCAGCTCATTCATCCAATTTCTGAGCACCTGTTATATACCAAGCTTTGGGACATTGAGTGAATGACACGTATTTTTTTTTCTCTTTCTTTTTTGTTTAAAATCCCTTAGTGGCTTCATATAACACTTAGAATAAAATTTCACTTCCAGACCCTTGCTACAGGAGCTGGCCCTTGCTGTCTCTTCAACTTCATGTCTTCTCATTCCATCCACTCTCCTTTCTCTCTAGCCACACATGCCTCTGGCTGTTTCTCAAATATGCTCCTTCCCACCTGCTATTTCTTTTGCCTGAAAATCTCTTTATTCATAGTCATATAACTTGCTACCTCTTGTCATTCAAATCTCAACTTAAATGTCACCTCCTTGAGAGGTCAAAACATTCTGCTTTGAATTTTCTAATATTGGAACAAAGGCATTCTCCCCCAACCAAATCAGGGCTTGTGTTATCTGCAATTAATCAATTCACTGATCAGTAATTAGTAAGTGCCCACTGTGGGTCAGGCACTGTTTTAGGCAGTGAGTAGGCAGTGATGAATAGCTTAACATGGACCCTGACTTTGTGGAGTCTACATTCTTTTGAGTTTTGGCAGCCTTCAACCAGACCAGACCTTGGCGGAGGGTGGGCAGAAGAGGTGAGACAAGATGATGTCAGCCTAAGAAGAAAGTTGTGATGCTCTAAAATCCCCTGCCAGGAACTCTCATTTGTTTCTGCCCTTTGATTTCTATTCTGCTCATTTATGAGCTCAGATTCTGAAGGAAAAAGGATTAATTTTCAAAGTGACCCAAAGGCTCTCCAAGAGCACCATTAACCATAGCTATTTAGGAACCTGGCCCACCTCCCAGCTCTAATTCCAGGAGTGATTCACCCTATTTAAGTTAGGACACAGAGGCCCAAGAACACTGGCCCCAGTGTTTGCCCACAGAATGTTCCCACGGAAGCTCTGTTTGACTTTTGCTTTTCCCTTCCTTGTAAGGAAATTGACTAGGGCTCGTTGTCATGGTGACAAAGGATGCTGAGGACCTTGCTCTGAGGAGGAGAGGTTTTTCTTTGTTCCTCCTTCTTGGTGGAGGATTGGTGAGATGGGTAAGGCTGAGAGTGGGGTCTGGAATCTAAAATAGGCAGGGTCTGGAATCTAAAATACTTGATTCCATATGCCACTGGCTCTGGGGTAAAATCCCAACCCTGGCACAAACAAACTATTTGATCCGAACAGGTTGCTTAACCCTTGAGAGCTTTGTTTTAGAAGGTCTCTGAAAAATAAATGAACTTATTCCTTTAAGTGCTTAGGACGGTACCTGGCATATATCAAGGCTATCAGGGTTTGCAGTTATTACTTTTACGACTACTATCACCACCACCATCATCATCTCCAGTAGATTCCCAGTAGCACCTTTGTAGAGGGAAGAGCTGTGACATAGAGCAAAGACAATCAAGTTCAAATCCTGACTTCACCATCTACAGGCAAATCTATTAATGTAGATGTTTCAGTTTCCTTATCTATAAAATGGAGACAATGGGAGCTATTTTTTCAGAGTTATTTTAAAGTTTCAATGAACTTACTTAGGTGAAAGTATCTAGTCCGTAAGCACTTACGCAAATTAGTTGAACCTGAATTTGAATATAGATCTTGCAGCGATATAGCCTTTGGGTTTAGGATGTCTTTCACTGCTAAAACTTGAAAAGATCTTAATAATGAAAGAAAAAATAAAAACAACGTCTCCCTCCCCCGGATGGCGAAAACCAGAGAATATCTTACAACCTGAAATAACAGTTAACCCTATGTTAACTTATCTGACAGTCTGAAATTAATGCCATATCCTGCTAACAAAAAACAAACAAACAAACAAAAGGACTGTTCCAGAAAATCATTCTTTTCATTTTATAAATGGGCAAATTCAAAGCAGAAATGATGTGGAGTAGAAATGAGTTGACAGTAAGTCTACAATTATTTCAAAATAAAAAAATTTTAAAACCAAGTTAATAGATGTTAATCTGCTACCTGGGTGTTGACTCTTGGTACAAGTGATAGAAATCCAATGAAGAAATCCAATGAGTTTAGAAAAGTGAAGTATTGGGGTGGTGCATGGAAGCCAAGAGAGCAATGTGACCGGGCCCCAGGTCCAATTGGAACCGGGGATGGAGGACTCTCAATCCACCTCCTCTCTGAGTGCTTATTCCATTCTTTTCTCTCTCCCAAAACTGGCTTTCTCCAGTTCTTACCACAACCTCTCTGGCTTTACATTTTTGCAGTTCTGAAGACAGATGGGGTTTCTTTCTCAGTTCCGGATCTCCAGTTCTTGGGGAAGGATCTGATTGGATTAGAGGCTCACCCATAGTCCATGTGGAGCCAACTCTGCTCAAGAGTAGGGTGACATTTTTCTAACATGGCAGCTTCTAGGATAACCTCTGGATGGAGTGAAGCGTGATGACAAAGGATGTCTAGGCAGATACTCAGCTTGGGGGTGAAGGTGCTCTAGGGTATAAGGAAAAGGAGTTAAGTGTTGTTACTGCAGCATGACTTGACAGATACATCTGCCATGAAGGAGCTTGCCATATAACCAAAGAGGCATCTTTTACCCATTAGCAATTGCTAGCTCTGAGGCCTGACTGTAAGTGTGTTGGGCACTCAGATTTGGCTGCAGACTGGAGCAAACTGAGAGGGACAAGAAGGGTGATTGACATTTACATATGTATGATCTAAATTTTGTTCTGGTGCTTTATATGTATTCATTTCATTCATCTCTCATCCCCGTTTTGTTGGAAACTGAGGCTCAGAAATGAGGTGGCTCACTCGAAGTCACAATTGTAAAAAATGGTAAAAACAAATTCTGAAAGTTGTGCAACTTCCCAAACCTTTATCACTCTGAAATTAAGTTAGGCAGCAAATACTGGATTTTTTTCCCAATTTCTGTAAAGCCTTTGGTTCCACTCTGGCCTCGGGGGTGCTTGCCAACATCTGAGTCAGTCAAACCATCCTTTAAAACATAAAAAATGCAACCAACCCAGCCCTAAATGATTCATGGGACCCAACATACATATTTATAGGCTGTATCCAAGAGTGAAATACTCTCTTGTTCACACCCCCACGCATCTGCACGCCTGTATCAGGCACTTGGAAGAACCAAAGACCCTGCCACTTATTCACCCACACGTGTCTGTGACGGGGTTTGAACTCTCAGTGAACCACCACCAACCCACGGAGCCAAACTCTAAGTGCCCATCTGTGGAGGTGGAGTTCTGAAGTGAGAATTCTGCTCTTGGCCGCCACTAAGCATTCTTCTAGTTGGTTTTTTTCTGTGAGTTCCATCTCAAGCTTGAGGCACAAGCCACTCTCTTCTCTTAGACATGGGGAGAAGTTACGTCAGCCTTATAGTCAGACAGACCTAGGTTGGAGGATCTGCTCCTGCTGACTATAACCTTGGGCATGTCTCAATCTCTTTGAGACTTAATGTCTGCTCTTTATATTGGAGCTATTAATAACCTGCACCATTGTGGAGAAAGTGTGGACAGTGGGTTTAAGGAAATCTACAGAGTGTAGTGAGTGCGCCTGGGGTAGTAACAGAAGGCAACTGGCACCATCCCAAAGCTTAAAAAGTGAGAGGAAGCTTCTTTGGTGCGCAGAGAAGACACTGGTATGGGCAGGGCTCAAGGCAGAAGTCTTCAAAGGCCTGATGCAGTCAGCTCAGTCATAGTGACCAGGCAGGGAGGGAGCCAGGGAAAGAAATACTTTGACCGATCTCTACTCCTTCCCTCCAACTCACTTCTGCTGGTGCCTGCCTTCCACTGAATCCATCTAGAAGCTGGACGTTGAGCGGAAACATGTGGTCGATAAAAGTTAGCCCATGGAGATGGACAGCGGGTGGGGGTGGGGAGGGGTTAACCTGGAGGGGCCAATGGAAGAGATCCCACTCAAGTACCAAAAGGAGGGAGGGATGTACACAGAGTGCTTCCTTATAGTGCTCCCATGTGGTATGTGCTTAATAAATAGTGACCCTGATTATTTAATAAAGTGTGCAGAAATAGAGATCTACCATCTTGGAATTCTTTCCTACTTCAATTTTGACACCCAATTTTATAGAAAACTTGGCGGAAAATAGTTTCCATTCTCAGTGTTATTTGCTTTGCCGGTTTGCAGATCCCCATCACCCCAGCAACGACCTCTGGCATTTTCTACCTTTCCTCTTAGGGAAGGCATTCATTCACTCATTCCTTGATTTATTCAGCTGTGTATGACCTAGCACCTTCTGTGTGCCAGGCACTGTAGAGGGTACTGAGCCCACGGCGGTGGGTAGACGCCTGGTCTCACAGTGTTGACGGGCTGGCAGGGGTAGGGATGCATAAACCATCAGTGGGAAAGCAGTGCGTGTGATGGGAGATGGGGGAAGAACAGGTGGCGGGAGTGGAAGCAGAGAGGACGCACCTCCATGGTACATGTGGGGCTCCAGCCCGCCACTGTCACTGCTAAACCATTGAAAATGAGTACTTGGGGATTAGCAAAGAGGAAGAGCTTTTCAGAAAGCATGACCAGTCTTTAAATGCAAAGGTTTGAGGAGTAACAAAAGCAGTCGTCAGCCTCAACTTTGGTGTGTTTCCAGCTCTTTGGTGTCTTTCCAACTTTGTGGTGGGGTGTGTGTTTAAGTGAATAAGGTGAGGGTCGTTTCTAATTGCTTAGAGAAAGAAGGCTCTTGTTTATGTGCTGAGCACATTCTTTTCCAACTAATTAGCTTGACAAAGCTGAACGGAGAGTCGTTTCTGACCCTCCCCAGGCAATTAAACGGAAGTGTTTTATCCCGTCTACAGCCCTTCCACCGCCTCCGAGTTTTTGCTGCCAAGGAACGGTGTGCAAGGGATGGCCGCACGTATAGCTCCTTCTCTAGCAGAGGAATCACAGCAGCGATGGGATCCCTAGGCCTGATGGGTGTCTTGCTGTGTTCTCAGCCTCTTACCTCGGCCTGTCTATAAAGCAGTTGGGATGGGAGTCTAATTTGATTTACTCCAGAAAATGCCCAGGTGGTGTGGTAGAAACAGCACAGGTGAAAAATAGCAAGACCCTAGAATGTCCCCTCCTCTGTCATCTGGGAGCAGTTGAGGATGAATGGAAGTGGCCAGTTGTCCTGAAATAGATGTACTGAGTCGCAGGATCCTGAGTGGTGAGCATATTGCACAGAGCAGGGAGATGCTGAAAGAATGGGGAACAACTCGGGCATCTCCCTGTGCCCCATGTCCTGAGAAAGAGCAACCAAATGCTTCTCACGCTCCAATGAGGCTGAGAGTGACAGAGGCTTGAAGTGGCTAGGGCTTTGCCCAGAAGGGAAAGAGCAATCCTCAGGGGGTGTTTGCCCAAACAGACAGTGACTGAAAAAGAAAACAACAACTGCTTCCTCCCTTCTCATGATGTCACTCTGGAAGCCCCAGAACTTAGCCACGACCCCTTGAGAAAGGAGAGAAGAATCCTGAATAGTCCAAGATTTAATTTTCTCTGCTTGGTGGAACTGAGACTCAAAACAAAAATTAAGGTGTTTTACGGGCAAAGAAACAAAGATGCCTTTCTGGTGTTCATTCTCCTTCTCCCACCCCCCCACCCCCCAAGCAAAGTATAGATACAGGAGTCAGAACTGCTGAGCGTAGGGCTCTAGTCCTAAGTGCTGGTTAATAGCTGTGCGATCCCATTTTGCAGATGAAGAAACGGAGTAGAGAAGTCAAGTAAGTGACCAAGGTTAAAGTGCTAATCAGGTTAGTCTGGCCCCTAAACCATCTTGTTTTAATAGACACGACTCTGTCGTCTGAGAAGAATATATCTGCCTTCCTGAAATGGAGGTTTCTAAGCGACATAGCGCTGCAGGTGACCCCCAGGTACCTGGTGGGATATAGATTATTATTTGCAAGTGTTCAATGGCTTCTCTTAGAGTCACTTCACTGGCTTTTACAGGTGAAAAATTGCAGCCACAAATTCGGAGCCCCTTCTATCAGCCCCAGCGAAACCAAGGGAGCCTGTGATTAGATGAACAATGGCCCCTGGTGATGCCCCCATCCTAATGCTAGGAACATGTGAATGTGTTTCCTTCCATGTCAAAAGGGACTCTGCTGATGTGATTCTTTCGATTAAAGATCTTGAGATGGAAAGATTAGCCTGGATTATCTGAGTAGGCTCAATGGTATCACAAGGGTCCTTAAAAGAGGGAGGCAGGAGGGCCAGAGTCCGAGTCCAAGAAAGAAATATGGCAAAGGAAATAGTAAGAGAGATTCAGGCCACAGAGCCAAGGAGTTTGAGCAGCTACTAGAAGCTGGAAAAAGCAAAAAACTGAATTCTTCCAGAAGGAAGCCCTGCCGACACCTTGATTTTAGCCCAGTGAAACTAATTTAGGACTTGTAAATCTCCAGGGCTGTAAAATAATACATTTGTGGTGTTTTAAGCCAATGAGTTTATGGTAATTTGTTACAGCAGCAGTAGGAAACTCTAAAACTTCAGCAGCCCTGGGGGGTCATCAAAATCACCTAAGCAGCTTAAGTGCCTGTCCCGAAGCCCCAGCTAGTGGGAGTCCAGCCAGTGAGGCTGCCTTTTGAACACTCTCCCCTCCCCAAATCCCCAGGTCGTTCTGATGCGTAGGTCTGGGAAGTACTCAGGTCCGGAAATGGAGGCTAGGGATCTGGAAGGTTGCTTTTCAGAAAATGGGTGATGCCTTTTGGAATCTGTTTGGCAGAATCACTAAACCAGACGTAAGTTATTTATAAAGCCCTAGACGATTAGAACTGACATGGACTTTTGAGGAATGATCTAGCTCAGTGCTTGCATTTAATAGACACAGGAACAGAGAGGAACCAGGAGGTCCAAGTGCATCTGTGAACTATGGAGTCCAAATCTGGACCAGAATCCAGGGCTGCAGGATGACTCCCTTTGACCAAAGCCTAGGGTGTGATCTCTTGTTTGGGGAAGACAACACTGATTTGAACTGATTCTCCAGTCTCCAGATAGCTCGAGAGCAAATTAAAAACCCAGTTTTCCTGTGTAATTTTATGGGTTGCATATTTACGTCTTATCTTTTTTCTTTTAGTTTACCTTCCTATTTTCTACCTTTCTATCTATTTATCTATATCCATCGCCGTGACTTTAAGAAAGCTTTCTACTAGTTGGATTTTATGAATTCTTATAGGTCGTCTTGGATTCCAAGGAGAACAAAAAGAGGAATGTATTTTTGAATTCTCTGAGCATTCCTCCATAAATGGGACAAAAGAGTAAAAATCAGCTCTGTGCATGAAGTAATTGTAAGGGATCCTCCCTAAAATGCTCTGCAGCATGATCAGAAGCAGACAGAATTCTCATGCAAGTTGCGGTGCAAATCTGGGTGGTCCAGAACCCTAACATGGGGCACTAGTCTCAGATCCGTGCAAGAGTTTACATTCCCACTAAAGAAAATAAATATAAGAACCTGAGAATATGAGTGTGAGCATGGTGTCTGTGTACATGTATATACATACATGTATGTACGTCGTGTGTGTGTGTGTGTGTGTGTGTGTGTGTGTGTGTGTGTGTGTGCACGTGTGCCTAGCAGAGCTAAAAGGATCATTTGAGCACTCGGGAGAAGAATGAAATGTATTTGTCTCTGTGAGGTAAAAGCATTGAAGGGTCTATCCCAGGGGAGCTCCCTAAACATTACTCTAAGTCGCAGAAGAAGCCTCCAAACTCTTGGCACTGGGAAGTGAACTTTGGCGACAGCCCCTGGAACAGAAGCCCAGGGAACCGGGGAATGCCCCTACTCAACTCAGGAGCCCTTTTATGTGTTTTAAAATATACACAGACAGTAGATTCTGTCAAGAACCTGACATGTTCCCCCTGGCAGTTTCCCTTTTTAGTTAAAGAAACGGCCGGATGGAAGAGGGACGGAAAGAATTTCAGATGAAAACGCTGACTCGGTCCCCCAAACAAAAGAAGATCCTTGATCAGAATATGGCAGGTCCCTAGAAAGTAAGACGGGGAGAAAACCAAGGAAATCTAGTCTTTTAAATGCAGATTCCAGTTTGCATTAGGAAGTCCTTTTTTTTCCCCCCCTGAAAAAGGAAAAGAGGAAGGGAGAAAGGAGGGAATGTGGGGAAAAGAGGCTTTGTAATGAATTTCCTGCAGGGCCAGGCTGAGACTTCTTAACATCATCTTCCACCTCCCCCTTCCCCCATGGTCTGAGCACATCATAGTCCCTGGAACTTGTGTGTTACCGCAAGACTGCTATTTTACTTGGACTGCTGTCTGCCTTAAAATTCCTTTTTCTCTGTTTTTTGCAAGGCAAAACTCTCCTTCCTCTTCTTTATATCACTTCCTCTAAGATAGCTTTTCTAACTACTTTTTTCCAGTCTGTGTAAGGGACTGTCTCCTGTGATCCAATGGTGTCTTGTGCTTATCTCTATCATGACACTAATTTTACTGGATTGAAATAATTGGTTCTGGTTCTGTTTTCCAACTAGACTGTGGGCTCCTTGAGGAAAGGAAGATCTATTCCTCAATTTGTTGTTTCTCTAATGACCAGCCCAGTGACTGACACATAGTAGCTCTTCAGTGAGTATTGGCCAAGACTCCTACAATAATCACCAGTACAGCATAGAAGGGGAAAGATTAAAAGGAAAAAATCCAGAAGATCTTGTGGCTGAGTAAAGAAGAAGTGGGGCTAAGTGGGACAGCAGGGAGTCTAAACAGTCCTGACTCCTGGGTTCCTCCTTCAAACCCTGGGAAATTATTCAACCATAGCATGAGGGGATGACATGAGCTTTGGGTTAAAGAGATTGAGTTTGAGCTTCAGGTTCTTTTAAGCACCTTAATAATGAAGTTAAATATTCTCTGTGTGTCTGGGCATGTGTGTGTAATTATTTATACACTCTTTCCTCCTCTGCGACCGTGAATTCCGTGAGGGGCCATGACTGTTTGACCCCTCATAGTTCTGTTGTACCTTACACATAGTTGTTGAACGAATAAATAAATACACTATAAATGAATGTTATGGGCTAGCCGTTTGACCTTTGGCAAGTCATATAATCACTCTCACATATAATCTCTCTCTCTCTAATGCCTTAGCCAGAATCTCAAGAGCTATTCTTGGTTCTTCTCTCTCATAGCTCATAGCCAACCCATGTGTGAGCTCTGAAAACTCCACGACATATTCCAATTTCATCTCCATCCTTCATCTCTACAATCACTGTATCCAAGCTGAGTCTTTCCATCCTCTAGATGGCTGCAAAGCTTCCTAATTCACTCCCTTATTCCTCTTGGTCCCCCATAATATATTCACTAAGGAGTATCCAAATGAAGTTTGTAAAATGTCAATCAAGCCACAGCACTCCCTTGCTTAAAACCCTACAGTTAACTACCATTGCACTTGGAATGGAATAAAACTCCTGACCTTGGTTTGCTAAGTCCTTCATGACTTTCATGACTGTCCTTCCTAACACCTCCAGCCTTATCGCCTCTGGCTTTGCATACTAGCTCCTTTGTTTGTTTTGTTTCATTTTAGTTGTTGCTCTTCTTTGAACCCAGCATGCTTGCTCTCAACTTAAGACATTTGCATTAGTTGTAACCTCTGTCTGGAATGCCCTGATTTTCACAAGACTGTCTCACTCTTTAGTTCAGATTTCACCTTAAAAACACCTCAGAGACACCCTCCCTGCCAATGACCTGATCTAGAGTAACCACATGTTCTGTCTTTATCACATCATAGGTTTTCATGATCTTTGGAGATCTGTTCATAGCCTTGTATTTTAATTTTATTTACTTATGTAATGTTGTCTCTCTCCTTTGCCAGAATGTAATTTCATGGATGGAAGGTACCTTGTAGAATTCATGGCAGTGTCCACCATACCTGGAACAGTTCTAATAATCCACAAATCTAAGAACCCATAAATATTTGTTAAATATATCTATTAATCTCTACATCTTAGTGTAGTTTTGAAGATTAAATGAGATAATTTATGTAAAGCACTTAGCCCAGTGCCTGACACATAAATCACATGCAATAAATGTAGTTACCTAATTATTTATTACTTTGCTTTAAATTAAAAATTCCCACCTTTCAGTTTCTATTTCCCCATCAATTCTCTCAAACCCATTACAAGTTGATGTGGAGGAAGTTCTCTAAGCAGAATTCACTTGCTTCTGTTTTATATGTTTGGGTAATTGTACAAACCAAACTTTACCTGTGGAGGGAAGGAATGGGGTTATCAGTCAAGGTTATACTCAGCTGCAAGTAATAGAAACCAAGAAAAAAGTAATTTAAGCAGGTAAGGGTTTTTTTCTTTTATAGCAAGATCTGAATAGGGTACCCCTTGAATATTTGGTTAAGCACTGATTAGCACATGCATGTGAAGAGGCTAATGTGAGAGAAGGAACCACCCAAGAAGATTAGTGGTAGCAGTAGCTTATTGCTGATGCAGAACTGGGAGTAGTGCCTGTTCCCACCAGCCACACTAGAAAGCGTCTGATTTATGAAGCATTGAGATGAGCACACAGAAGGATCTTGCCTCATAATGGTGAGCAATTAGCCCAAAGCTGAGCACAGCTTTGGTCCTGCCTCACATATAAAAAGCAAGATCTGAAAGAGAAAACTTTTCCAAGGAATTTAACTTGTCCCATAACAAGGTTCAAGAACATTTATAGGAATACAAAGATATTCAGCACCCAAGAAGGCATAACTCACAATGCCTGGCATCCAATAAAAAAAAAAAAATGAACACACAGGGGGGCGCCTGGGTGGCTCAGTTGGTTAAGTGGCTGACTCTTGATTTCAGCTCAGGTGTTGATTTCAGTGTTCTGGGCTGGAGCCCTGTGTTGGGCTTCATGCTCAGTGGGGAGTCTGCTTCAGGATTCTCTCTCTCCCTCTCCCCCTCCCCGTGCTTGCTCACTCTCTCTCTCTCTAAAATAAATGGATAAATCTTTTAAAAAGTTAACAGGCAGGAAAATATGACCGATAATGAGAATAATTAATTAATCAAAACTGACTCAGAACTGACACAGATACTAGAATTAATATATAAGAATGTTTAAAAGGTTATAATAACTGTATTCAAAATATTCTAAATTTAAGTAGGTATATAGAATATATAAAAAACTCAAACTGACATTCTTGAGATGAAAATTACAATATTTGAGATAAAAAACACTAGATGGTGTTAATAGGAGATTAGATATGACAGAAGAAAAGATTAGTGGACTTGAAGACAGCAGTAGAAACTATCCAAAATGAAATAAAAAGAGAAGAGAGAATTTAAAAATATTAACAGAGAATCAGTGAGCTCTGGGATGAATTCTAGCAGTGAAATATATGTGTAACTGGATTCCCCAAAGGGGAGGGGCAGAAAAAATACTTGAACAAGGGTTACAGTGCCAAGATTTCAGAATTAGTTTTTTCTTTTTTTTTAGATTTTATTTATTTATTTGACAGAGAGACAGCCAGCGAGAGAGGGAACACAAGCAGGGGGAGTGGGAGAGGAAGAAGCAGGCTCCTAGCAGAGGAGCCTGATGTGGGGCTCGATCCCAGAATGCGGGGATCATGCCCTGAGCCGAAGGCAGATGCTTAATGACTGTGCCACCCAGGCACCCCCAGAGTTAGTTTAAGTGAATCCAGCAGTTAAGTGAATTGGAATAAGCAAGAGTAGGATACATTGCTTCAATTGTTCATTTCTATAGACCAGCAAGAATATGTTTCATAGGTCAATGAGCCCATTTAAAGAGTCAGGAACATGACATAGAAGCATTAATACCCAGATCCCTTTTGCTTTGGAAGAGTCTGGTCCATACTTACTCCAGTCAAGTTGAAAAACCCCCTCTTGACCGACTCATTCTGAAGAAAGAAGACATTTTTATGTAGTGCTTGGGTCACTCACCAGACCCTTCCGTCATTTGTCTTTGCGATTTCCTATTAATTACACTAAGAAACACAGACAACAATTCAGCCTTTCTTTATTCTCTCCTTGTTCTTTGCTATAACACTAGCTGACCCGTATTACATATCCTGCCTAAGGAATATCCTAGAAATTCCAGTGACCTTTTGCTTCTTTGTGGCTGTATTCTCTAAGGCTGTTGGGTTATTCAGGGTAGGCTAGGCTTTGCTTTGATAAAAACAAAGTCCTAAATTCCAGTGGCTTGAGACGAAAGCTGACTTCATCACCCAAAATCCAGTGCAGGTCATTCGGCTCACTGGGGCAGTTCCCTCCAAGGCCTTGCAGGAATCCAGGCTGCTCCCTTCTTGTGGCCATCTCAGTAGGTATAGAGAGAAATGGAGTTCAACAGAGACTGTCACTGCCTCGGCTTGGAAGTGGTACACACAACTCTATTCTTAGTCTATTGACCAGCATTAATCACTGCAAAGGGGCTAGAAACATAGTCTTTTATATTTCTGGGGTGGGGGTGGTATAGACAAGCACTAATAATTTCCGAGAAGTGTTTACTGGATTAGGTACATAGAATATAAGTGTTTTGCGTATTAATAACTTAGAATTCTAATTCTTTTTAAGATTATATGGTATAGGAGGTGCTGTGATGACCATGCCACACCCCATTAGTGCCCCTGATTTCAGCACTGCTATGGTGGACAATTCTATCGCCCATTGGGAGGGTCCCACACTAAGGGTCATGGTCTATCTCCATTTTGCTTTACCCAAAGCTGGGGAAGCCTTATCAAGTGGTCAACTCAGAAGTACATGAAGATAGTCCCTCTCAAACAATAAGAGAATGAGTCAGTGGATACATGTCTAAGCTTTTCTATCCTCCAGCAGGACCATTCTGCAATTCATTTTACATAAATCTTTAGGGGGTACCCCAACAAGACCAAACTCCAGTTGTTGATAGCAGTAACAAGTTCATGAATACACTCTTGACTGGCTTTCTTTCTTCTCTTGCCTCACTTTTCCCACTCTTGTTTCTGGTTTCTGAAATCTCTCAATAAGCAAACTATACTTGAGTCTTTCTCTTAGGGTCACCTTTGCGGGGAAACAAACTAAAATATGTAGCAAGATAAATAGGAAAATATTGGATTAACTAATTAAATGTGTTTTCTGAAACAGGATTTCAGAGCTTTAATATGAAAACGTTCATTGTGACTCCTCGAGAGGAGTATACAAAGTAGAGCTTCTCAAATTTGAGTTGTCAACTTCTATCCCCAACACAGCTTGCAAAATTAGCACTCCATAGAATACAGGTTAGAGATGCCTGATATGCAGTTTTTACGACTTTTTCATTTTTCAATAAAGAAAAATATCTTTAAAAATTTAAAGGTATAGAAAAGGAGATAGGGGAAGGAAAAGGATTTAAAATGTAATCAAAACATGAGCACCTCATTTTGTATGTCCAACAACAACAGCAACAAAAATGGCTACAATGCTGGCACCTAGCCCCAAGAAAGAGATGTCCAGTGGCAGGTCCCACGAGGGGCATAAAGTCATCAGATATTCCCTGGAAAACCTGTAACTTCTATTGGAGGATGGAACTATGTGCTTTTTAGTTGAAAAGAGCACCCCCCCCCCTTAATTACTGCGCTGAATGGTGAAATTAAACCCAGCAGGTAGGTAGCTCCTGTACAGATTTCTGGGGCTATCTCATGCTCTGGTTAATTGTGTCAGCCCATAGAGGCTGATTAGCATAATTAATCTTGCCCTGTGATTACCCTGAGGAGTAAGAAGTTCTGAATGCACAGGTGGGATGTGGTGAATGAGTGACTGTGCCTATTTCCAAGTGACAAAGAAGTGTGGGATGGGGAAGGTTTGAGAAGCGGAGTCAGAGTCATTTGGGTGAGCATGGAACGGGGCTTCAGGGGACAGGACAAGGGAGGAGAGGAGAGGCAATCTTCACAGACTGAAGCCCAGGGGCCACAGTGTGTCCACAAACCTTTATATAGAGGCAGAGGCCCAGCTCTCTTCTCTCCGCTAGGAGCTTCTTGAGGACTACGTCTTTGTCTTCTGAATTTCCTAGAGTTCTCTAATCAACCACAGTAGGGATGGACCTCCTACTGATTTGGGGAAGAACAAGATATTTAGGATACAATGGGAAATGCAAGTAAAAAAGAATAGAATGGAATTAGAGGAAGAAATGGAAGTTCTACATTAGAAAAGGTGGAGGAAGGTAGGTGGTTAGGTAGATGGTTGGGGAAGTAGCTGGAAAGATGGACTGGTGTGTGACCCCAAGCAGGTGGAAGGCTCTGTGCTGTAAAGCAGCTCCATAACTGCTTTATATATAGTGTTTAAACATCACAACTCACTAGGTCCATTGGTTCTCAACTTAGAGGTGCATAATTATCACCTATAATCTTTACATAGGAGCTAGGAAACGGCATCATTAAGTGGCTCAGGTGGTCCCCGAGCAGTTGCTCCTAGGACTTCACTTTGAGAAGTTCTCTTTACTGATTGAATGAATAAATGAATGAATGATCAAATGTACCATTGGAGGTGTTATTATTCTAATAATCATTTTATAAAGATAGAGAATGAGGAACAAAACAAGTGAATAGCTTGTCCCAGCTCACAGATAATAATTGAGGGGGTATATGCCCCTTATTTGCCCTCCCTACCGTAGGAGATGTTTCGGGAAAGTTCTAAGAGATCCTTCATGCTTTCCAGCCCATTTCCTTACATTAGAAAAGGAGGAAGAGGCTCAAAGAGGCTGTACCCAATTCTTATTTTTTTAAGATATTTATTTATTTATTTATTTATTTATTTATTTAACAGAGAGAGAGAGAGAGAGAGAGCTCACAAGCAGGGGGAGAGGGGAGGGAGAAGCAAGCTCCCCACCGAGCAGGGAGCTCGACTTGGGGCTTGATCCCAGGCCGCTGGGATCATGACCTGAGCCGAAGGCTGATGCCTAACTGACTGAGCCACCCAGGCACCCTGAGGATGCACCTAATTCTAATAATTTCTTCCTTCATTCATTCAACCAATATCTTAAGCCATTACTCTGTGCCAGACATTGAGGTTGTAATAATGAATCAAAAAAGACATGATTCCAGCCTTTTTGGAGTTTACAGCCTAGAATAGATAAGCATTAATGAGAATAATCTCCCAGTTGTAACCTTTTCGACTGCTCCAAATATTCTTTACAAATACAATTTTATGGTGTTAAAAGAAGATATAACAGGGAGACCTGACCTGGCCTTATGAGTTAGAAAAGGATTCCTATTTGAGTTAGTGTCTTAAGTATGGGCATGAGCTAACCAAGTGAACAGGGTAGGAAGAAGAACACTCCAGGCAGTGGAAAAACCATGTGTAAAGCTTGGGGTAGAGGGAGTATAGGGTTTGAAAAATTGGGAGGATGTGAACTAGGCTAGAGTATCCACAGCTGCATTTCTTGGGAACCTAAGTACATTCTGGGCATTTGGACAAGGCACACCTTCAGCTAAGAAGGATGAAACTCAATCCATGGTTTTGGAGGTGGGGAAAGGCAAAACTATTTCAAGACAAGCCTATATTTTGGAGAAATTAAACCAGACAAGGAGAGTCTCAGAGATCAGAAGCTGGTCTGGGACATAAGGAGGGTCAAGAGAAGAGGTTCAGGAATAATCCTGGGAATAAAGTGGAAGTATTAGATACCTACTCTATTGGATACCAACCACAAAATCCAGGGGCTTTAAGGAGGTTGTGGGATTAAACAAGCCTTTTGAAAAGCTCACCATAAAGGAGGGCAGAAAGAGAAATTTCTGCCAGTCCCATTGTCCATTATAATAAAAGCATCTACCTTTCTCCTCTGCCCCAGAGCCTGGAGACTACATTGTCTAGTTAATTGACCCATGAATACCGAGCACCTATTATGTCAGGCACTGTGCTGGGAACTGGCTATATGGAAATGAACAAAAAAGCTGGCTCAGTTCCTGCTTTCAGGACATGGAAATGGGTGAGACTCTTTTTAGGTTAATAATTACAAATGTGATCAATATGATGAATAAATAGTACACGAAGCTAGGAGAGTTTCACTGGGAACTTCACTTGGTCTGAGAAGTCAGTGCTTGGGGGCAGATGCCTTGAGGACATGACGTTTAAACTCGTGTAGAGGAGGGAGGGTCAGGTGAGGGCACAGTGACTGGTAGGGTGGGATAGATAATTGGCGACCACATAAATGCATAGACCCTGTGATGGTAGGAACTGGGAACAGTACAGACAAAGGACAGGATGTGTGTGGCTGAAGAGGAGAAGTCCGTTGAAAGAATAAGCCAAACAGGTCATGAAGTCTTAGAGCATGTGCATGCTTGCAGCCAGGGTCCAGTGAGTGACTTCCTTCCAAAAGCAGTGGGTGAGTACTTAGACATTTATACCAGAGAATGGCAAGAGTTGGCATTTTTTATTCTCTAGGGCAGGACATCTCAGCAGAGCATAGACAGGGATTCTGGTTCCAGCCAGTCTGTGCCTCACCTCAAGGGAATGGAAAGTATCCAGCCCCTGGAAGAAGAAAGGAAACATACCCGTGTTCTGACTCTACCTTGGCTGTGTGACTCTGAACCAGTCATGTCCCCTCTCTGAACTGGGCACCAGGAATCTGTGCCCAGCACTCAGTAAATATTTGTTGAATTGTTGGAAATAAATATGCTTGCTTTCCAGCCATGAGCTTTCTCTTGAGTGGAGCTATTTCCAACCACCCCCCTTGAAAAGGCCTCTTGAAATACAAGAACATCATTTAAAAATGGGATCTCACTGTAGATTGGTATGTTCCAATATTAGATGAGAAGGGGAATGAAACCACATCCATTTAAAATCTGACAGAGGAACAGGGAGAATTAAACCCTCTTGGTCTGTGGCGGGACTGAGATGGGTCTTGTTGTGATATTAGTTGCCATTAAGTTTCTCAGTTCTTTTGAGGGGAGAGAAAACACCTCAAGAATAGCAGTGTGTATAACTGGCGAATTTCAGGAGCATTCACACATGCAATTTCTGTGCAAGTCTTCCTTTCTGAATGGTTTTCACTCTTCAGTTGAGGGTCTCTTCTGCTTGGAGGTGAATGAACCTGGTGTTAAGTAAATAGGGAAGAAAGTAAGAACCATGGCTTGTGACCCAAGATTCCTTGTAGGAGTGGAAGAAGGAGTGAAATGAGACATCTTACTGCCCCCCTTGGCTCCATCCAGCAGGGCACCCACTGGACAATATCAGTAGAGATCCACTCTTTGAATAAAGGAGGTGGTAAATTTTTTCAGTCAAGGGTCAGATAGTGAATCATGTAGGCTTCTGAGCCATCCAGTCTCTGTTTCTACTAGTCAGCTCTGCAGTTGTAGAGTGAAAGCAGTCGTAGATAATACAGTCATAAATGGGTTTGCCTCTGTTTCAATAAAACTACTTATAAAAACAGGCAGTGGGCCACATTTGACCCATGAGCTATAGTTTGCTCTTACTCTAAATCATCTCTGTGGCTTCTTATGATTTCCAGAGAGGCAGAGAGGAAAAGGAAACAGCTGTGGATTCAGACAGTCATGGGCTTGCACCTTGCTCTACTTTTAAGGCTTATGACCTTGAGGTAAATGACTCCACTTGCCAGAGGCTTGGTACATTTGCTATATTTGCTGCCTAACATCCTCTCCTCCTTCGTGAGATTGTTATCGATTGTTAAGGTAACAGGGTTTTGGGGGGCGGGGTGGTGGAGGAGGGATCTACCTCTCTGCCACTCTCAACCCAGGTGGTTCTAGTGAAGGAGACTCTATTCCTGGATTCAGAGGGGAATCATGTGATCTGAGCCATCCCAACCTGGCTTCACATGATTCTCCTGGCTTCAGTGATTTGGTTCAAGATGGACACATGACAAAGTCCAGCCAATCAGAATCAAGAGGATCTATTCTAAGACTTTTGCTTGAGTTTGGAGGCAAGCACATTGAAATGACCAAGCCTAGATAACTTGCGAGCAGTTAGGTGGGATCTGTAAATGAAGCCAACATAGAGGACAGCAGAGCCAATAGAGACGTGAGTCCTGGTGTCATCATTTGAGTCTTGCCTCTAACTGGACTAGAAGCCAAATCTTTGGGTGGCTTTTCAGTTTCAAGAACTGATAAATTAATTTCTTTTGCTTAAGCTAGTTTGAATTGGGTTTTTAGCAACGTGTCTCCAAAAATATCCTAACCTACCTCAGTGTCCTCACCTGTAAAATGGGAAGAATGATGCCTACATGATACAGTGTGTTGTGATGAGGAAAACACCTATCCCAGAGCCTTAAATGCAATTTGTTGCCTGCAGTGACTGCTATGGTTTTCCCTGAGATCTTTTTTTAGGACCAAGGCATTTATTCCCCAAGCCATCAAGAGTTTTGGCTTCTGGGGACTCATAGCTTAGTCTCTGAAGTGGACTTGCCCTTATTTATACTTCCTTCAGGTCAACATCCAATAAATGGTCAACAGAGGTGTGCAAATGTCCAGTCCCTGAGTGTTAATTGGGGACAATTCTGAGGGGGTGTCCTAGCTCCACAGCCCCATGGTAGCACGGGGGCCTCTGTTTTCTGCCCCCTGTGTCTTATGTTCACTCTCTTATGGCTTTTATTCCTAAGGGCGCCCACCCCCCAACCAACTTGGCCTAAGTTGGTAGCTTTTTACCTTCATGCCCCACACCCTACTAGAGATCCTATCCTTGCTGAACAAAATCTTGTGCTGTAGACTTTCCCTGTGACCTTTATATCTACCAGAAATGAACCTGATCCATGTTCGACTCCATCTGACAGATGATTTCTGGGATTATTCTGT
The DNA here is from genome assembly GCF_024610735.1 of Ursus americanus. Classification (NCBI taxonomy): domain Eukaryota; kingdom Metazoa; phylum Chordata; class Mammalia; order Carnivora; family Ursidae; genus Ursus; species Ursus americanus. Next base: position 29,856,855 of record NC_142128.1, read on the forward strand.
GCTTTAGAGCAGTGGTCCTCAACCAGGGCAACTGTGTCCCCACCAGAAGACATTTATTAATTTCTGGAGACAGTTTTGGTTGTCTCATCTTGGGAGAAGGGGGAGGTGCTACTGGCTTGAGGCAAAGGATGCTGCTTAACATCCTGCCCAAGACACCCCTCCTCAATACATAATTAATGATCTGTCCTCAAGTGTTAATAGTGCTGAGGCGTAGAAATCCTTCTGTAGAGGTAACAGCTAATAGGAGCATTCTGTTTGATAGAAGGTTATGTTTTAGAATGGGGCCTCCATTATCCTTTATAACAAATCTTTGACCACCCTAGATCCTTAAATATCAACATTAAAAGGAAACTACCCACCTGTTGGGAGGTTTATGAAAGTCTTTAGATGTGGGACTGAATGAATCTCTCAGATCCTTATTTTTCTCAACTGGAAAATGGGGATAGGAATAATAAAACCTACCTCAAGAATTTTGTGAAGAATAAAGGCTGTTACACATGTGGATCCCTTAGCAGGGTGCCCAGTACACAATAAGCACTTGGTTTCAGCCACCATTATTACTTTATTATTATTATTAGTTACAGAGAAGATTTTCCGGTTGCTCTGCTCAGGGGAATGAATCAGTGGTTTGGGGAATGAAGGAGGCAGTTGTAGCCTGGGTCACAGCCAAATATAAATGAAGTCCCAAGAAGGAGGCTGTAGCTTAAGACAAGGAAGTCTGGTTCAGACTCCAGTTACAAAGCTGAACTGTGAATCCAAAGCGTCAGAGTTCTCACACCGAGATGGAGAGTTCTGAGTGGAGAAAATACAGCCTGCACTGGGGTGGTGGGGTTGTGAGTTTGCGACTAATCTTAAACGAATGTTAGCAGCCCTCCATGAGAAAGCTGTGATGAGATAGACACGCGTGGAAGTGATGCAATCTACCACGCATGATTCTGAAACTTTGGAGTCCTCTGATAGATCTGGGAGGCTTCGTAGCGTCTCCCTACAAACAGGATGATGATTATTTACAACTACCCTTTATTAAATCCTCACTGAGTGCCAGGCAGTACACTCAGCTGGAGAGCTCCCTCTGTCCCTCACAATTACTCTACAAAGGGAGCAATCGAGTTAGTAGAATTATGCCAATTTTAAGATAAGGTAACTGAGGCATGGAAAGTTTAAGTGACAAACCTGCTATTAATTCTTACAAAATACATGTGGTGGGGGGAGGAGGAAAGAGTGTATGTACTTTGAGTCTGGGAGAGCCTGGACCTTTCTATCAATTAGCATTCCCTTAGGGTGTAAGGTAACTAGGAAAATAAAAATGGAAAAAGAACAATACTGCCAACTAAATACTGAAATAATTAGATGAAAGTCAATGTTAACAAGCTTCTCTGGGGACCCAAAGGCAAAGATTCAGAAGTGTCTGCCACACAGCACTTTTGTAGACTCGTGGAAGGGATGTGATAGAGGAATTGATTCTTTGCCAGCTGGTTAGTTGCTTAATATTTCCCAGTAGCCAACAGTCCTGTCTGTCCCGGCCAGAACCCTGTGGATGCTGAGGATAGTAACTGGTTAAATACAGAATCTGCTAAGGAAGCTCTTTCTTTTAGGAGACAGAGCCCCCTGACCTATGCAGAGACTCAATTTGCAAAGGGTGAAGGTGATCTTCTTCACTCAATCTACTGATCCAAATGTTAATGTCTTCCAGAAACACCTTCATAGACACACTCAGAAATCATGTTTTACAAGCTTTCTGGAAATCCCTTAGCCCAGTCAAGCTGACACATAAAATTAGCCATCCCAAGAAGCTTAAAACAAAAACACATGTTGCTTGTGCATCTGCAACATGGGCAGAGCTCCGTAGGAAAGGCCCCACTATGTTCTACTCAGCATCGGCTTTGGCCCCTCCCCTGTGGGCTCAGGTCTGCTTTTAAGATGGGTCAACCTCATAGTTTCCAGGTTAGTGCTGGCTATTGGCTGGGAGTTCGACTGAGACTAAGGTCTGGGGACCTTGGTCTCTCCCCATGTAGGCATCTTACTGTGTCCTGGGTTTCATCACAGCATGATGGCTGGGTTCAAGAGTGACTATGTCAAGAAAGAGCTAGGCAGAGTTGTATCTCCCATTATGCTACAGCTTGGAAAGTCACATAGCATTATGGTCACCATATTCTATTATCCTAGACAGTCACAAAAGCCACCTAGGTTCAAGGGGAGGGGAAATAGACTTCATCTTTTGATAGGGATAGCAAGATTCTGTCGGGCATATGGAATAGGAAAATCCAATCTACCCTGGCATTATTGTGATAATTAAATAAGATAATATAAAGTGCTTCACTTGGTATCTGGCACAGAGTATATATTTAATAAATATTTATTGAATGGATGATAAATGGTAAATCTCACATTTCCCAAGGGACTCTACCATTTATTATTCATCTATTCATTGCCTCTGTCCATCCCATGGCAAGAAACACAGTAGATGTTCAATAAATATTTCTTGGATAAATAAAGAAATTAATAGTCCTGGCACATTGTAGGTACTCAATAATTTTTATTTGGGTGAAGACTTCATCCGTAAAGTAGATCTGTAGCTCTTTAGAGATTCACTAAATCTGAAGGGTCAACTATCTTGGATTTAGCCACCATGAGGCTGCTTCAGCCAGTCATTGAGGACACTAAGGACTGCCTAGGAAGTCAGTGTACTCGGGTTGAGAGAACTGTCAGGATCCCAGGCTCAGATTTCCATGAACGTTAATGCTACCTCAGCAATGGCATCCCCTTCATTTGCCAAATGCTTTTGGGCAAATCAAAGCTACTTTGTTGTTCTGTCGTCTATTGGATAAATGGCATGATTAGAAATGGATTACTTCCTGAGAGAGCAAGATACAGATGGAAAGCTTAAAGTGGCCTAGAAGGAGCAGTGAAGGACAGGAAGGATGTCTTTGTGCCCTACTGAGGAGCTGGTTGGGAGATGGTGAATATTCCGCAAGGCAAGTCCGGTTCCTCTGAACGTGGAATGGGATTTACCTCATCTAACCGTGGTCTTCTGCATCATTACAAATTCAGATCAACCACAGTCCACCTAAGACAGATCCTATCAGAGAGAGGATAGTTTATGCTCATAATATGGACCTCACTGACCTTGAGCCACTTCAGTGTTAGACCCATGAGTTTCCCTCAAGACACCCTCCTGATAACTCTGCCACATTCTCTCAAGCATCCAAACGTTTACGGGAATCTGTGCAATGGGACAGGTTGTCCCATGTCTCCTTGTCTCCAGAGTATAAGTTACCAGAAAAATAATGGGCTTTAGAGGTCAGGTATTAGACATTCTTCTTTGCCAGCCCTGATCGTGGCATTTACCAGCTATGTGAAATGGGGCAGCTCGTGTAACTTTTAAACTTGAACTTTCTCATCTATAAAATGGGACTAATATGATACAACTCGGGGACTCATTGTAAAAATTACAAAAGGGAGCATCAAATTTACAACACACAGTAAGTATTCAATAAATGCTAAGTCTTTCTGTTATTATTATTGTGGTCCTAATGATACCACCCCTCTCCTCAAGGCACTCATAGAACTGACTCATTTTGAGGTTGTTAATGTGTGTTCTTTGATGTATCAATAGACTCCACCCCCAAGAGGACAAGGACTAGATCTCTCCTTTGGCATCTTCCATAAATCCAGTTTTACTGGGTTTGACACTCAATTACTACCCATTGAATATGCAAATGTGTATGTTTACAGACCATATTAATAATCATGTGGAGCTTGATACTGACTATAAGGATATCTAAGGATTCACACGAACTTGTTTCTTTCCTCATACCCATTATTTTAAGGTAGATTAACTTGTAATGGCCGGATATCAGCAAGATGCCTTTATTTTGCTCTTTTGCTTCTAAATTAATTGCGTTAAACACCTCCATTAAGATCTCCACACGTGATATGTAGGGTCAATTACAGTCTAATATTAGTAAACACCAGGCTAGAAAAGGCGAAGAGGAATGTATTTTCCCTTTCCTCTGAAATATACACTTTGCCTATCTGGTATATAAACACCAGTGACTCCAGATTTTGATGTATGGCTTGGGGCACCAAATAATCGGGTTATGACTTATTTGGAAAATACAAAGGAGATAAGGCCCTCTGCAAAAAAGAGAATGAAAAACCAATAGGCTAGAACATCTCCAGGCAAAAAGATGAAGGTTATACACCATCTTGTTTCTGTTGATAATACTCCATTTATAACCTACTCCCCTTGTCATTTATGTGGTGATACGCAAGGACGGCGAACTTGAAGGAAGGAGAGTGGAGGTTTTCTTTATAAAGTTTTTGTAAAATCCTTTTTCCTCAAGGTATGCCTAAGCTAAGACTTGGCTCATAAGGCATGGGTCCATGCTAAGAATATCTAAGGTCCTTCCAGTCAAAGAGTCTCCATCATGTTTATGACATTCCATGACCCCAAAAGACCCATAATTGGTGGACTGAGAAGGTGAGCCATAACAGAATAAATGTCCCCAAGAGGTTATTCTTAGGATCCTCTGTGTTTCCTTTAGATGGTTTCTTTTCCTTTAGTCCAACAGGTTGACTGGTAGAACAAGTACATCAAAGCTGGAAAATTTGTTATTATCCATCACTGTATCTTAGTACCTAGCACAGTGTATAAAATATGGTAGGCGCTCACTATAGGTTAATTCATCTGTACACTGAGCATATATTACAAATATTTGTTGAGCTTGTAGTGATATGTCAGACATATTCCTTGACATAAATGAAGGAAAGAGGAAGGGAGGGAGGGAAGGAAGGAAGGAAGGAAGGTAGGAAGGAAGGAAGGAAGGAAAGAAGGAAGAGAGGAAGGAAGGGAGAGAGGAGAGAAGGGAGGGAGGAAGAAAGGAAAGAAGGGGATAAGTGAATTCTCCCTAAGGTCTTGCTTAGAGTGGCCCTAGTCATGTTTTTTACTTCTCATACGGAACCATTACTTTATTGAATTTTCTTCTTGTTTCTCAGATAAATTACCCTGACCTTCAGTTCCTGTTTGGGGACTGATCTAAGCATAAAGGATGGCAATAGGAAGTTTTGGGGCCTGTGCATATTGGGGGCTGAGTAGCCAGTACAAAGAAACTCCGTTCAAGAGGAATTAATAGTATTAGAATATAAAATGATTCTAGGTGAAATAAAAAGGACATGGGCAAACAGACAGAAGCTGGAAGGGTGAAAGGCTATACCAAGCTTGTATCTGTATAGAGAATCAGCCAGAAGGAGGTATTCAGAACTTAGGCTGTGAGTTGCAAGTGTGTTCAGGATCTTTGTATGTGGCAACGTGGGGCACGCATGTGGCTGCAAGGGGTAGACAATTGTATGGGCGAGGGAACAAAGTCCACACAAAGATGCCCTCACTCCTGACATAAATTGTACATTCAAGGTCCCCCAAACCATTCTAATTTTAATAAATCGCTAGAAGTATTCATGGAATTCACTGAAAGCTGTTATACTCACAGTTACAGCTTATTGCAGGGAATGGATCCAGACTAAAATCAGTCGGTGGAGGAAGCTCATGGGCAGAGTCCAGGAAAGGTTTCAAATGTGGAGCTTCAACCGTCCCGCCTCCATGGAATTATGGACAGTGTGACTTTCCCAGCATCGGTGTGTGATCGCAGGCAAGGTATGGCCAACCACAGAAGCTCACTGAAGCTTTGGTATCTTAACATTTTTATTGGGGCTTAATCCCATAGGGCTTGTGTGGTAGCCCCTCTAGAGTTATCTGATAATGTGGGGCTGACCATTAGTCTCCAGTTCCTTCATAGGTGGAACTCATACTGTATGGCCCACATCTCCATTATACAACACATGTTAGACTCTCTGGTGAGCAGGACCCGCAAGCAAACAGAGATATTCCTACCAAGCAGGAACATCTCAAGTGTCTAGGGATTATGTCCTAGTAGCCTAGGGCAAAGGCTAGACCTATCTTTGGGTGAGGTTAATTCTTCACTGCACAGTGGCCTTAGAGAATAGACACTAGGAACCCAGAATTGCCCCAATGAATCATTCATTCATTCATTCATTCATTCATTCATTCATTCATTTCTCTGTGCAAAATACTGCACTAGGCACTTTGGGGGAAATGGTGGTGAAGACATGATTCTTGAGCTGACTCAGAGTGAGCAATCATGGGAGACAAGGAGCAGGTGGAAGATGGAAAAGTAATCTAGCAGGCACCAGGGTGGCTCAGTTGGTTAAGTGTCTGCCTTCGGCTCAGGTCATGAGGCGAGGGTCCTGGGATCCAATCCCACATCAGGCTCCCTGCTCAGTGGGGAGACTGCTTCTTCCTCTCCCTTTACCCCTTCCCCCTGCTTGTGCGTCCTTGTATGTGCTCTCTCTCTCTCTCCCTCTCTCAAAAATAAATAAAATCTTTAAAAAAAAAAGAGAGAGAGAGAAGAAAAGTAATCTAGCTAGCCAGAGACAGCACTGGAGTGGGAAATGGGAAAGTTTAGTGCATAGTCTAAGGGGGCATGGGGCTCCCAATTCTTATTCCAGAAAGATGAGAATGAGCAAGTCCAACCATGTGGCCTGGGCATGGTGACAAGTCATTCAGATCCACAGAAAACAGGCAAAGAGAAGTCACCAGCCAGATCTTCATTTCATTTTTATTTTCTTCTTAGTACTTATTGCATCTGAAATTATCTTGTTTACTTATTTATTCATTTAGCGTTTGTCTTTCCCAGTAGAATGAGGGAAGATGTTTGCCTGTTTGTCTCACCACTCTGTTCCCAGTTCCTGGAAGAGTGCCTAGCACAAGGTAGACACTCATTATTCATTCGTTAAATGAATTCTACTCCAACTTCATGCCACAAGAAGGAGCTCTGACTTTCTACCTATTGGGCTTAGGTTTCTCCAACTAAAGCAAAGGGAAACTCACAGCCACCAGTGGCATGTCTAGCTGCATATCAACTCCCATTCATTTCCTCCAGCGGGAGAGTGATGCCCTGTATCGGGGGGAATAGAAGCTTCTGGTACTGTGGTGCATTTGTCCATTTAGATCTGCTGGAAGGCTGAGGAGTAATTATAGATGCAAACCTGCCGCCTTCAACTGTAAAAACTTCACACTGAGTTAATAAAGACTTGGGCACTTAGCTTCATGTTTTTGCATCTTAACACATGAAGGCATTTTGCAAAGGGTTGAGTGAACACAATTATCAATTTCCACATGCATATTACCATTCAGCTGGGGTCAGGCAAATTCTTCCTAAACACAGACTGTTGACAATGGCAATGAACACTTGTGCTCACTTTTCTCATCCACCATGTGCCAATTTGTGTCACTTTCTTTTGACTCCATTTTATCAATTTCCACATTAATCTCTGATGAATGCAAAACATCAAAGCTGCTCCCCAGATCAATCCAGTTGGGGATGGGGCGCAAAATGGAATTTGACTTTGCTTTCTGTAGAGGAAATCAGAGGTACATGCTGTTGGGGGCTGTATAAACTGGCAGAGAATGACCGGAGGCAATGCAGAGGTGACTTCTTTTATTTATTGGGACATAAGAAATTCAGACAAAGGCTGGGGCAGGGGATGGTGTAAAATATTGAATGAAAGGGGGATCTTTTGTTTTGGAGAGGGAACGTGTACTAAATTATGTATATAAAATGAATTTGGGGGAGCCTGGGTGGCTCAGTTGTTTAGGCGTCCGCCTCTTGATTTCAGTTCAGGTCATGATCTTGGGGTTATGAGATGGAGCCCCACATCAGGCTCTGTGCTCCGTGGGGAGTCTGCTCAAGATTCTCTCTCCCCTCCCCACCATGGTCTCTCTCTCTCTCTCACAAATAAATAAACAAATCTTTAAAATCCTTTAAAAAATGAATTTGGGGGCACCTGGGTGGCGCAGTCGTTAAGCATCTGCCTTCGGCTCAGGGCGTGATCCCAGCGTTCTGGGATCGAGCCCCACATCAGGCTCCTCCGCTAAGAGCCTGCTTCTTCCTCTCCCACTCCCCCTGCTTGTGTTCCCTCTCTCGCTGGCTGTCTCTATCTCTGTCAGATAAATAAATAAAATCTTTAAAAAAAAATGAATTTGGATAAATGGCTTATAAAGATATAATTATGTGGTTATATATATTTGGAAATAGTCCGGTATAGAAATTGAATGGATTAAAATAGTAGAGTTAGAACATGGGTTTGATTGTAAGATAAAGAAAAAAAGAGGTGGTTGATTATGTTTCTGTGGTAGCAGTAGTGAGCTGAGCCAAGAACACAGGTGGAATCCAGCTGAGTGGAGGGGAGGGTTCTAAGGGTGAACATAGGCAAACCTCCAAATGGCCTGGCTCTGAGATGCCCTTCCCTTAGGCCAATTCCCACGTGATGAAGAAAGCCACATGCCTGGAAGAGGTCTGACAGCACTGACTTGGAAGAAGGTCTGAGGTGCAGTATAGAGGAGGCAATTCTTTCTTCTGTCCATTCCTGCTGGTTCACCTCTAATGTCTAGGGCCGCTTAGTGGGCTGCAGGGCACAGTGTGGCTTCTTTCCTCGAGGTAGTGTATACACAGGCATCAGAGCAAGTTGGCCTAATTTGAACCCCATTTCCATCACTTCTACCTCTGTGCCTTTGCAAGTGACTTTCTGACATTTTTTCCTCGACTATAAAACGAGCTCACATCTGGAGTTATGTGACCGTTGCATGGTTTGCACAGTGCTGGCATGGAGCGAGCACTCGTCAATCATTTTTTACCGTGATATTTAATATGTTCAAGAGAGGACTGCCTGCACCCAATGTGAGGCTGGGTGTCAGTGAGGGCAAATTCCCTTCCTAAAAGTGTCTCATGTTCTGCCAGCACTTCACAGTCTTTTCCCTTCATTCCCTCCTTGTGGTTGACATAGTTTCTCCTTCAATTCCAAAAACAAGCAAGCAAGCAAACACTTATAGTGAAAGAGGGTGTCATAATGGTTCTGGAAACTTCAACCCTTTATAACTGTGCATGGCTGGTCAAATATGTCCTGTAGGGGGAGCCATTCCCTTTCCCTCTCTCCTTACAAACGGCCCGTAAATGAGACCTGTCTGTCCTCTCAAAGGGATCAAATAGATTATCGTATGGTTTCCCTTATATGTGGAACATAAGGAATAGCATGGAGGACATTAGGAGAAGGAAGGGGAAAATGATGGGGGGAGATATCAGAGGGGGAGACGAACCATGAGAGACTATGGACTCCGGGAAACAAGCTGAGGGTTTCAGAGGGGAGGGGGGTGGGGGATTGGGACAGGCCGGTGATGGGTATTAAGGAGGGCACATACTGCATGGTGCACTGGGTGTTATATGCAAATAATGAATCATGGAACATTACATCAAAAACTGAGGATGTACTGTATGGTGACTAACATAACATAATAAAAGAAAAAGATACAGGATTGCCTTTGGAGGGGGGAGAGTTTTATATCTGCTTTATGAGATGTGGGGATTAGAACATAAATGGGACCCACCTTCTCTACTGGAAAAAATTAATGCATAAAGGCAGTGGACCCCTCTTATCTCTTCTCTCTACTTTTGGTGGGAGTGAAGAAATCTATGGTATTTCTCATGTAGCTGGTTGGGCAATGACCAACCAGCCCCAAATCTTCCCCTGTGTGGGCCCTTATATCATTTAGCAATTGGCATAAAATAAGTTACCTTAAAAGAACCATTTCTTATTTTTTTTACAAGTCTGTGGGCTATCTGGGTAGTTTTTCCAGCTTGGGTGGGCTCATTCCCGCATCTTCAGTCAGCAGGAGGGTTGGCTGTGCGCTGGCTGGTCTAGGATTGCACCAGCATGTGAGCTGCTCCACATGTCTCTCAGCCTCCAGCCGCTGAGCCCAGGCTCACGGTGGCAGTGGTGACAAGGATCTAAGAGTGAGTAAACCTAGTTGTATAAAAGGACAAGGAGAGACCCACACGTGCTTTCAAGTCTCTGATTGTGTGAGGCTTGCTATATATAGTCTCGTCTTACAAGTCACCCATCCGAGCCAGGGAACTACAAAATTATAAGCAAAAGGATGTGCATGCGGGCAGGCTATTCGTTGGGGCCATTCATGCAATCAAGCTCCCCCGTCCCAAAGACCGCAGTGTGAGGCCTGAGGTGCACACGGTGTGCAAGGGTGAGAACGGTCTTACGTGGGGGCCTCGGAAAGTCTTTTGATCAAAAAGATTCTTGAGCCAGGTTTTAGAAGATGAGCATGTGTTCTTTAAGAGGAGGAAGGGCAACCCAGGAGGAGAGCACAGCTCACCCTAAAGCGCAAAGGCCTGACCCCGCTTGGTGCAGTGGAGGACCCGGGAGAAGCTCTGCAGAGTAAGTAAGTACAAAGGTGGTGATGAAAACAGAAGTCCAAGAGGTTGGGCTAAACAGCTTAGGTTTCATCGTACAGTCTCCCTGGAAAGCACCAGAGGTTTTTATACTGCTGAACATTATGAGCTGCTTTCCTTTGGAAAGATAACCCTGTGCACAGGGTCCAGAGGGGAGGAAGAGCCTTACACCCACCCAGTCTCTAAGTCAGGAGACCTTTGTTGCCAAGTAATTCTTCCTCCACCCACCCTGCTTTGTTGAGCCCTGTTGTTCCTCTCAGGAACACGGCTTAAGTGCTTCTAATTCACAAACCTGGGAACCAGTTTTTTGCAGAGTCCTTAGACAAGGACAGATCCAGACTCTGGCCACCAAAAAAAAAAAAAAGAAAAGAAAAGAAAGAAAAGAAAAGAACACCAGAAATAATGGCTAGAATAAGAAGCAAAGCCCCGGTTTGCAATTTCATCCTGAAGCATCTATAATTAGACCAGAGAGAAATGATTTATTTAATCCATGTTATTTCATACAAGATCGTTAGCAATATTCAGTCGTATCTTTATTACCCCTGGGCATGCTACCTGTGTAGCAGTTGAGAGTAACAATGGGGCTTTACTTATCTTCAGGAAGCCAGCCCATTCTTTTGGTGAAGGAAAAATGGCCCCAGCCCCAGGTTGCCATAGACACTGGGGACGGCTGTCACCGAGCTGCAGCACACCTATTTCCTGGTGACAAGCAGAATTAGAGGTATTGAGGAATCAAAGAGAAAACTAGCCTGATGAAACAAAGGGTCCCTTCAGCTTCTCCCGACGTACTTCTTTGCAAAAGCAGCCTCCCGGTGCCCCTTTCCCTCTCCCCTCCTCCCTGAAGCCAGGCGAATGAATTTGCGTCTTAAGGATGGAGGCAGTAACCTCCACACCAGGCTCAAATTCACGTACAGAGCAAGGACCTTCCTTGAACCACGTGAGTGGCTTCCCGTGGTTCCGACTTTCCTGACACACCTCCAAGCCTGGAAAGGTCTGTCCCCTGCAAATTCTCCAAATTCCAAATTCCTCGGTACTCTGCTACCGCCCCACTGCCCTGTCCGCCTTTGAGTTCATAAGTATGCAACACATTTCCCACCTAGGGGACCTTTGCCCTTGGTGTTCCCGCTTCCTAAATTCTCTCCCTCTTACCCTCTGTGTGGCTGGGTCCTTCTGGTTCCCCAGGTCTTAGTTTGAAGGTCACTTTCCCCAGAGGACATGCCTGACCATTATATCTGAAATAGCTCCTCCACCCTACTGATTCCCTATCCCGTCATCTTGGTTCTTGCCTGGTAATTTTCCCAACCTACAATTATCTTTTATTTACTGTTTGCTTATTTATGGCTGGTCGCCCCCACTAGGGTACAAGCTGCATAAAGGCAGGTGTCCAATAGATGCATGTACTTATCTTTGCTTGGTTTCTTCCCAAAGCAGACACTTGAGGCAAGGATTCAAGTGCAAGTGGCTTATTCAGGAAGTGAAGGAAGTGCAGGAAGGAGACTGGAGTGAGATGAGGAAGGCAAAGCAGCCATTGAAGTGCTGTGATAACAAGTGTCCATCGACAAGGGGGTTTACGAATGACAGAAGCTTATTTGTCATGTTTCTGAATGCCGGAAGTCTGAGAGCAGGGTGCTGGGCTGGTCAGGCTCTGGTGAGAGCCCCCATGTAGGCTGTGGATGCTTGATATCTCCTTGTGTCTTTCATGGCAGAACAGGGAAGGGGGCTCTCAGGGGGCTCTTTACCAAGAGCACTAATCTCATTCATGAAGCCTCCACCCTCATGACCTAATGACCTCCCAAAGCCCCCAAATTCCATTAGATTGGAAACTAACCTGTAACATATCAATTTTGGGGGGGGATATAAATATTCAGTCTGTAGCTGGTGTATTAGAGAATGAGCTACCATTGGGGCAACTGGGGTATAATCCCCCTGGAAAACTCCTGGAGCCAGTGAAGAACACCCAACTCAGACTTGACCTACCTGAGGGGTAATAGAGCTGGGGTAGTCACACGCCAGCTCCCGTCTGGAGCTGGAGGGCTGTTCCCAGGGACCAGGAAGTCTCCTTGTAAGCAAATAAGTAATGGATCATGTACTAGAGGTAAGAATTGTCTTTGGAGAGTTTGTAGAAAGAGACAATGTGGTTATTACCAAAAGATGCCTACAACGTAAGGGTGGGGGTAGGACACTTGGGTGAGGCCAACTTAGCAGGAACGGTAAGAGCCATGTGGAAGTAAGGGGCTGGCCAAAAATGCCATGGAAAAAAGACAAGTGGAGACTTTACATAATCAAAAGGGAGCAAGGGTCAACATGTAGTATTTTTAAAATTGAGGCGCCAGTTACCTACAGTGGCATACGCACATGTCGATGGCACAACCCAGTGAATGTGTGCCTCTGTTTACATCCATGTAACCACCGCCCAGATCAAGATATAAGATGTTTCCGTCCTTCCAGAAAGTTCTCTCATGCCCCTTTCCAGTTAATAGCTCCTCCTTATCCCTAAGAAGTGACTCTCCTGAACTTTATCACCAAAAATTAAATTTTAAAGTAACATATTTTTAACATATAGAAGGAATAAATGCTTGTTGTAGAAAATTCATACAATAAAAAATTTGAATGCAGTAAATTCAATCACCCATAATCCTATAGTCCAGAAGTAGCCACCTTGAGCATTTTCATCTATTCCTTATTATCTTTATACTGCATTTTTTAATTTTAACCAGAGCCCATACTCTGTATTCAGTTTTACATTCTGTTTTTTTTTTAAATTAATCATCAGGACATAAGCATTTTCCAGGTTAATTACAAGTTCTTTGTAAACATCATTTCACATGGCTTCAAATATTCCACTGAGGAATTTAGCAAAAAGTACTTACCAATTCCATACCTCTCAGCTGTTTTAGTTTTTTCCCACTGTTTTTCAGCAGTGAATGCCTTTTTCCATAAAGCTGTCTGGCTCTCAGATTGTTTTATTAGAATAGGGGTGGAAGTACCGAGCTAAAATAATACATATTCTTCAAGCCCAGACAATCCCCGACTGACCGTGGTCCAACTTAAAATTTTTTGACTTTATGATGGTGTGAAAGCAATACACATTCAGTAACAACTGTACTTGGAATGTTGAATGTGGATCTTTTCCGGGCTAGTGATATGCGGTCCTCCCCTGTGATGCCGGGCAGTGGTAACAGCCGCAGCCCCAAGTCAGCCATAATCATGAGAGTCAACAACCAACACACTGACAACCATTGCGATTTGTCATTTTCAGTATGGTACTCGATAAATCCCATCGATATTCTACACTTTATTATAAAATAGGCTTTGCGTTGGGTGACTTTGGCCAACTGTAGTCTAATGTAAGTGATCAGAGCACGTGCAAGGTAGGCTAGGCTGAGCAGTGGTGTTCGGTAGGTTAAGTGTGTTCTGTGCATTTTCAACTTATGATATTTTCAACTCACTATGTATTTATCAGGATGTAGTCCCATCATAATTTGAGAAAGATCTGTATTCTCAAACAGCTTTCCAGAACAGATTGATTTACACTCCTACCATCTGGGTACACAAAGGGTATCCATTGGGCGCCCCACTCATCAGCATTAAGCACCATTGGGTTTTGTGGTTGTTGTTGTTTTTCGTTTTTGAAACTTGAAGTACTATCTGGAAAAACTCAGAAAAGCTCTGTTTAGTGTCCTCTCTGAAGAACAATGCTGGCTTATTTTTCCTCTCATATTCTATAATGTTGAGATATTCTGAATAGGTGACCTCAGAAATCACTTTGGTTCAACATCTGGAGCCATCAGTGAACAATGCATAGGGAAGACAGACAAGGGACTTTTGTGGGCTGCCTCGGAGCAGGGTCACAGATGGCCTCCCATTACATAACCTCCTTTAGAAGAGTACATTCTGTTCACCTCTCATTTCATCATGGGCATGGAGAAGGAAGAAGTTGACAGGCCCAGTCTGTGACTTGGACAGCTTCAGAGGGTGTCTTTGTGAGGGTGGGACAGCATGAGAGCTGATAATTACAGTGCACAGTGCAGCTGAGAGGCATAATGATCAGGGCCAACCTAACATTTAGGTCAGACTCGATAATGGCCTTTGCAGGCATTTTCTGCTATTTAAACTCACCCTCCCATCTCCAGGAAATCCGGCCTCTTGCACTGGAATAAAAGGCCAGGGTATGCGTGCATGCTTTCTATAGGGCAATTCCAAACTTGTTTCTAGGAAAGCTACTCCAATGAAAATTCCTTGCCATGAGCAGGAAAACTCACTTCTCATAGACTTTCTAAAAGCCCAAGAGAGTAAGTCCAGTGATGGTTGTGTCTGGGAGCAAGAGGTTCACGGGAACAGGTAGTCTCCTTCTAAACCCACCTTAGAAGTACTGCTTCCTTGCCTAAGGTTCGATACCCCTGGGCCTATGGCTGTTGACGATGGTTTCCCTCCCAGGTTCACCTCTAAGTGCCTTTGGATCACACAACAGTTACCATCACTAATTTTTGTGTTTTTATTCTCAAATCCATCACACACACAACAATGGCCACACAGTGATTTCTATAGTGAATATGCATGCAATAGACATGCATATACAGGATACATTATTAGGCGCTGTAATATTTATCCACTAGAGTTACTGTCATGTCTGTGACAGTCTTTCCCTACCTAAGAAAAAAGAAAGAGGAAAAGTACTTTACGTGTAAACACAGTATATGGCTGGTGAAGTTATATACTCTGAGTTTCCTAAACCCAGACATTCTTGGTTCTTTGCTGTTTATTCTGTGATTGGCTGTTTATAATGCATTCCCACCACCATGGCCCCTCCCAAAGAACATGATTTCCATTTCCGTGGAGATCAGACTGGGACTAAAAATGCAAATGCCTGGATGCTGGACTCCCCAGGTAGCCTGGATCTACCCACAGGTGCCGCACCTGTCGTGGGGTTGGCTGGTGCTCTCCCTCTCCCACCACCCCCATGCTGCTGGGTGAGCCGCCCCACGTTGCAGCCATGCCATGAGCCCAGGGACTGGGCAACAAGTGACCATGCTTCCTATATCTTTCTCATTTCTTCTAAAGTTCCTACCACCTCCCTGCAACACTGAACATGTAGGGTGCCGATCCCTGATACATTCGGAACTCCAAACCGAACATTTCTAGACTTGGGAACCCTCCTGTTGATCCTGAAGCTTCTGATTCAACATACTCACAAACAACCCCATCTACATACTCTCCTAATAGGTTTTTGAGAATAAAAACCTGGAAGGTTATGATGGCGTCTTTAGCTTTTGGTCAAAAACACCCAAGCCAAAGACATGCGAATGCCAGGCTGCCTTCTTTAAATGGGGGTGGAGAGAAAAGATGAAATATAAGACAAAATATACATGGATTCTATCCTTTCTGATTCCACCCCATCCCAGCTACTAGCACACAGGCACGCACACTCACAAACACACACACAATCTCAACAAATTATCCTGCCATACTTGTATGTTCTCTTGCTTAACTCCTATTTCTCCTTCCAATCCCTAGCTCAAAATCTCATTCTCTGGGACAACTTATTTGTCCAACTCCGCCAGTTCGAAACAAATCACCTCCTTCTTCTGCTGACCTTGTTCTATTTGCCTCACTGAACTCGTAACACCAAATCAGATTTTCAGTTTTTATAAATTATGATTGACTGTGGGCAAACACCATGTTCCCCCATATTTGCCTCCCTAGGGTTTAACTCAGTGTCAAAGCACATAGTAGGTGCACATTAAATGTTTTTTAAAATTATATTAAATGTTATTATAACCCTGACTCCTAGTTTATATAAGTAATAACAGTTAACAATGAGCACTTACTATGTGTTAGGCACTCAGTTCTAAGTGTCTCTTTTATACTCACTAAATCCTTACTGGTCTGGGAGATAATTTTATTACCCTCCATTTTACAAATGAGGAAACAGAGGCCCAGAGAGGTTCAGCCACTTGTCCAAAGTCACACAGATAGTAGGTGGAGGAGTTGGGATTTTAGTCCAAGTCATCTGGCTTTGAGTATGGTCCATGAGTTTGTCCTGCTATTTTATGTCATCCCCTGAATAATCACACAGCACTGTGAATTAAGACCAAAGGGTTCAGTCACAGAAAAAGAGTAGTGATAAAATGATTTCAAATTGAGCTCCCTTTCCACCATCACTAATATTTATGCCAATGTATGTTCATTCACTTGTTCCTTTGCTCCCTCTACAAATATTTATTGGCTGATGACTGTTCTAGGGACAGTTTTGGGAATTAGCTTTCAGTAATGAACCTTACTGAAACCTTAGAATCTAAATTCATTTCAATTTAATTCTCCTTCAATGAACATCTCTAGAGACTCGCTAGATTATGTTCAGTTCTAGGGATACAAAAAGGAACCGGGAAGAGTCTGAGATCCCTCAAGGGCTCATATGTGGTACGGGAGACAGACACGACTGCCTTAATTAAATGGGAAGGGGTGAAAAAGACCAGAACAGAAACCTGTGTGGGGGGAGACCAAGCTCAACTCCAGGCCTCTATGGAAGGCTTCCTGGAGGAGCCAAGGGTGCACCTGCATCTTGAGAGAGCCACAGATATCAGCCAGGTGAAAAGAACTGGGACAGCTCCAGCACAGGCAAGCAGGCTGGTGTTGCTATAGCCAAGTGAGAAGCAGTGACAGAAGATAAGGTTGGAGAACATGGGGACACAGGCAAGAGAACATGCTGGAAAGAGAAAGAAAATGTTTCCAGAAGACCTCAGAACTTCCACTTCCTTCATCCTGTTTAACAGCAATGGAATTGAAACAAACTGGTCTTCATCAAGAGGAGGGGAGCTCCTTTCTTGGACAACTGCGTAAAACATAGGTCTCAGAAGATAACTCTCATATGGATGATTATTGCCTCTTCAGGCCAAGACGTACTTCAAATATGTAGACTTCCAGGCTGGACTCCTACTTCATATGAGAAGGAAACTGCCCTTAAATAAGATGGATGTTCAGATTACCCCACAAGGGAGAGAAAATAATGTCAAGGGGGAGAAAAATGAGTAAAGATGGACCTGAGAAGAATAATGAAGGGGCATTAGTGGGTGGTTTACGATGCATGGCATTTTGTTAATGTTAAGCTTTCCTAGGTGTGTCATATAAGTCACAGAACAAGGCGATGGATGGAAGTTTTATTTTCTCTTGTTTGAAACATCAAGTCCCTATGAACTCAATAAAAATATAGGGGCTTGAGAACATGGGAAGTTGATTTACCAGGACATAAAATTGATCTTAGGGATTATGGTCCACCATATAGCAACAAAAACCACTACTGCCATTTCTGTTTATTTGCTACTTCAAAGATTATCGAGACCTTTCACGATGCATTATTACATGTGATCTTATCTCAGCCTTGGGAGGTGGAAGATTTTTTATCATCCCCATTTTATATGACAAAATGGATGAGTCTTGGTCGAGGTCTTTCAGCCAGTAAGGAGCCAAACTGGAATTCAAACTCAGGTGTACCAACTCTAAAATGAATTCATTTGGCCTGTATAACCCTCTCCTGAACACACCCCCTTTCGAAGGTGTGTGAGGACCCCTCCATTCTCCTGGTCCCAAGTCACATTTCACTATCAACCTTAATAAAATCTCTTCCACACAGTTGAAGTTCATATTGTTGGAGTAGTTGGAATTCTAGGAACATAGTTTTCTACTTCTCAGCCGGTGAGCTTCCCCAGAAGAAATAGCTTGTTGTCTCAAAAGAAACAAGTGTAATGAAAAGTCCTCTTATGGGCAGCCTTAGTACTGTCTGTTCTTGCCTTTGGGTGAGTTATAATTCTCAAGAAGCAAAGCCTCCTCTCAAGACTGGAGGCGAGTAGGGTAAATTCTGTTGCCCAACCTAGTTTTATTTTATTTATGGAATGTGTTGTTTTGAGCCATTTCTCTCTTTTTTTTAACTTTATATTTTGAAATAGTTATAGGTTCACTGGAAGTTGCAAAAATAGTAGAGTTCCCTGTACCCTTCACCCAGCAGGAACACCTAAAAGCTCTATAGTACAGTATCACTGCAGAATGTTTTTCAATATTTTTTTCTGTGAATTAGTTATGAAAACTAAAGCAAAACAAGCCAGCAAACATCACCAACAAACCGAGGAGATCTAACATAAAAGTTAGAGTTTTGGTCTTTCTTAGAAACTTGGAAGACCTAGCAATGTGTCTCTGCATGGATGCTACTTGGTGGCCAATTAGTGGTTGCCTCTTGTCAACCGGCAAGCATCCTCCAGGTCAGTTGTGTTACCTACCCGGCCTCTGGAGGCAGTAGAGTTTTAAGTGCACAGAAGTGGAAGTTTTGAACGACCTTGGGGTACCTCTCCAGCATTTCCCTTAAGGCAGAAATTATATGGCTTCAGACTCACACATAACTGCTTTAAGTGAGAACATCTCTGAAATTGGAGTTCTTAAGCTGGGCTCCATAGATGCCTATCATTAAGATTTGATGATTCGAGGAACCTCTGGAAAATATGGGACGTTTTTGTATCCCTATGATCCTAGGAAGGGCAGGCATTTGCAGCTTAGAAAGATATGTTCTTGTTGCTTACATCTCCTCCTCCATGATTTAGCTCCTGCCTCCCCTACAGACAGAAATGGAGTTTCAGACACACCTCACATATATTCTTCTTCAACTGGTTTTATCTTGCCTTAGGTCACTGTGAAATAAGATTTATTCCTTCTCTGCCATCCCGTGTTCTATCCACTCCCTTTCCACTCCCCAGCACTTGATCTAATTATTTCTGTGGTGAGTTGGATTGATCCCAGGATTGGAACATGCCCGTACCCCTTCTTTAAACAAAACATATTCAGGTTTTAGGTTTATGGAAAAGATATTTGGAAAGAAAACTCAAAGCAGAAAAAGGAAGATTGTTAATGGAATAACAAGAGTCATGCTAAGAGATAGCCAGTCTTGACATTTTCAGATCTGGATGTCTTATAGTTGTTCTGCTTTAGGGCCAGACAGTGTCAAAGTTCTCCTTTTTCCCTCTCCTCCAATAAAGGGACTTAAGCTCTAGCCCTGATCCCCAATCCAGTAGGAAACTGGAGAGATGGAGTCAAATGACTGACAGCTCTCCCCTAAAGCCAAAGAGAGGAAGAGAGGGGCACCCTTTAAGAGATAAGACTGCCAGGGATTGGGAATGGGAAGTAGAGAAGATATAAGGGGGAGGGACTTCTTTCTAAGGAAAGAGAGCCCCAAATATCTAAAATCACCCCCCCACACACATACTCTTAAAAAGCCATCCCTAAATTCATAGACTCTGCAGAGCATTTGAGGGATAATAGTCAGACTGAGTATTTACCAGGTCTCCCACCCCCCCTTATAAGTAGACCTGATCCTTCCAGAATGCGCATCCTCCTCTGTTGTGCCTGCCGAAGTATGAACTCAGCCCCTTAACAGCATTTCACGTAATCACAGCCCCAGCTGCCCATGCTGGTAAATCGCTGAGATCACTGCCCTTCTAATGGGGAGTTTGGAAGGTCAAAAGAAGCAGAGTTGGCTCCCAACTGGGCTTTTGAGAGCTGACCTTTTATTTCCTCCACGGCTCTGCTGCAGACACAAGTCCTCATTTCCCAAGAAGGTCCCTGTAATTGGGCTGAACACAATGGCGGCAGCGCCAACGCTTGGGGAGGTGGCCAATGAGACTCAAATTCAAGGAATTATAAATCCGAGAGCTCGAGGGGCCACCAAAAGCCATTTGGTCCAGTTTCTTGCCTTCCGTCTCAACCATTCTTTATGAGAATGTAACAAGTCCTCCCTCTTAACCCCCGTGTTCCGGACATATTACACCTGAAAGACGGTTTTTCCTGGGTAGAAAATTCTAGCATCGCTTCAGGTAACCTTTCAAGTGTCTCCTTTGTCAAATAAAAAAGTCCCAAGAACTGTACCTACATTGTCTTTGCTTTCTTTTTAAGGTCAGCTCCTCTCGTATTCTCATTATCCAAGATGGAAGCGATGGAGGGCACGTCATTTTGCAAGGGAATGCAGATAGTAATTAAGTTGCCACACAGTCTTTCTTTTCCTTTCTGGGCTAATTCCAATTATTTTTAACCTTTTCACACGGACCCCTTTTTCTGACCTTTTAATGAATTTTCACTGCTTACTTCTGGTCCTTCTCCAGAGGTTACATCTTCTTCCCAGTTTGCCAAAACTTTTCAATAGGAATAATGAAATGATTACTGTTTCCACCCCCTCCCCCCCAGTTGTGATAGCAGGCTCCCGATTTGGAGAAATATTTAATAAGAATTACATGCCTAGGGGCGCCTGGGTGGCACAGCGGTTAAGCGTCTGCCTTCGGCTCAGGGCGTGATCCCGGCGTTCTAGGATCGAGCCCCACGTCAGGCTCTTCCACTATGAGCCTGCTTCTTCCTCTCCCACTCCCCCTGCTTGTGTTCCCTCTCTCGCTGGCTGTCTCTATCTCTGTCGAATAAATAAATAAAATCTTTAAAAAAAAAAAAAGAATTACATGCCTAATTTTCAGCTCCATTTCTGCAATGGCATTTCCACTAAATGCATCAGCTCTGTTGTCTTCTTTTTCAACTCAATGTTCTATCTACAGAATAAAACGATCACTTATGGTATTTTCAAAGAGTTATTGAGGCCCTGCTAAGTACGTAAAAGCGTGCTACTAGGTACTGTAACAGATAGAAAGTAGGTAGATATTGTTAGGTCCTTGTAATATAAGCATCCCAGTGATGAGCATGGGGACCAGTATCCTTTGAGTGACTACTATGGGCCCAATACATATTTAATCTCTTAATCCTCCTAAAATTCCTTCAAAATGGATGATACTGCTATTTTCCAGAGGAGCAGAAGCAGACTAAGATTCAGAGAATCTGAATGGTTTGCACAAGTTCTTGCAGTTAATGAAGTGGTAGAAAAATGCTATAAACCCAGACTTGTCTTGCCCTCTACCCAATACACAGAATTTTCAGGGCTTTGGTGGTTTTTGCTGTGCTCCTGTTCAGGATCTTGGATCTCTTCCACTCCAAGTCAAGGTCACCTTGAAAAGACAAAGCTGATATTAGTAACTGTTATATATGATAAATGTTGTTATCCCCAGAAAGCCAACGGGGAATTCACAGGGGGGCAGAATTAAACCCTATCAGGATCTTCCCAATGGAATTGCCCTGACCCTGTTCTCTATGGTTGACAGACACTACAGAATGGAGAGCAAATGCATGGAGCCTAGGACAGGGCTGGTTTTCACCCCATCTTCTCTGCTTACTGACTGTGCAGCCTTGGGAAAAATGCTTTTACCTCTCTGCTTCCATTTTCTCATCTGTAGAAGAGAAATACAGATAGCGCTCACCTTGCTGTGCTTTCGAGTATATTAATGCATTTCAAGTGCGTAGAACTGAGCCTGAAGGAGGTTAAGTGCTGAGTAATTAGTAACCATCAGCATCTCCGAAATCTCTTCTCCCCAGGGTATGGTAGCCTTCGATGTCCATCTTTTCTGGAGCCATATCATCATTATGGTAACCATGGCAAAAGTCTTCTCTGGATGTTTCCATGACATTTTTTGTTGTTGTTTCCTTAAGCAAAAACTTGCAGATCTCTTTTGAGAACCAAAGATGTCTAATTTTTCCAGGCCAAAGGGAATCTAGGTTTCTATCAGAGCCATGAAAGGTTTTAAGCAAGGATATGGGGGATTAGACAGGATGTCCTAAAGCAATTAACTACACAAATGGATGAGACAAAACCAAATCTATTTGAAATACAAGGTCTTTATGTTTAAGGTAACTGTAACAGCTTCAGCAGGAATAGGGAATGGGACAGAATTCCAAAATGTCCTCACTTACCTGAGCAGTTTATTATTTTCTATTTCCTTGAACATAAAATTTATATTGAAGCAAAATATACATATGGGAAAGGACACCAAGCTCCCGTTTTATTTCCCTATTGAGTTTTAACACACAGCCTGAACGAGGAATGACAATATTCAAACGTTTAAAAATAAGCCATTTTGCTTGAACTATCAAAAGCTGTGGGGTGAACTAATTTTGGGGGTCTTTTCCCTCACATTTTGGCCAAGGTGAAGTCTACCAGAAATAATTTGAAAACTACCTTTCCCCAGTTATACACCAATGAACTTGAAATTGTAAAACAAAAACAAAAACAAAAACAAAAAACAACCCAACAACAACAACAACAACAACAACAAAACCATTGGAATGGACATCATTTTCCACCAACTTGAGCTCAGTCGCGCAGTTTCCCGCCCTTACCTGTGACACACATTACCATCATTTGCCTTATGTTTTGTGTGTTTGCCTTCTCTTTTCAACCACCTTTCAGATTCCTTGAGGGGAGTGTTCTCGCTGAGCCCCTTTGAAGTCCCTGCGGTTCTGAGAACTCATAGAGTTTTCGCAGTGTATGTACTGGGGAAGACATGATTTAGAGGATGAGAGCATCTCTCCTCTCAGGCAATGCATGTTGTTAAAATAATAGAAGTTTTACTACACAAAACAAAAACAAAACCTGGGCACATTCTTGAAAGCTGGTGTTTTCATTAATTAGCATAATGGATCAAGTAAATAGGGAAGAAATCACGTTTGAAAAAGAGCAGATTACCTATAGGGCTGAAATCTTGTCACGCAATTCGTTTGCAGTGTTAGTGCATTTTTCATTTTAAAGAGGGATTATTCATTAAGCCTAGAGGCAGTCTGTGTTCACAGTATATTCTGAAAAACACCAATCTCTTTCCAAACAAAGGAGAATCCAACTACTTTGTAATAAGGAGACCAGCTAGTAAGCTTCTTGAATGTTACTGAGGTACTTAGCTGAAGTTCTGCTAAAAAACCTGCACCACTGATCTCATTCATTCATTCATTCATTCATTCATTCTTTCTTTATTCCAATGAGAATTATGAACACTTACTATGTACCAAGTATGGGTTGTCTAAGACAGAAATGTCACCAAGCTGACAAAAAAGCTGGCAATAGGTGGTCTAGACTCAAAGCCCACAGAGGCTGTCTATCCTGGGGATATGAGGTTAAGTCAGGTAGGTAAATTCTTCCTCCAGGCTGTGCTCAAATATTACCTCCTCCATGAATCCGTCCACCCATCTCCCCCTCCATTCCCAAAGTGTCTACTCAAAACTTCCATTTTCACATATTTCCTTTGTTATATTATTGTTACCTTGGATGCAGTGAAACGCAGTGGTAAGAAATGAATTTTAGAGGGACACCTGGGTGGCTCAGTCAGTTAAGCATCCGACTTGATTTCAGGATTTCAGCTCGGCTGTTGATCTCAGGGTCATGAGATTAAGCCCTGTGTTGGCCTCTGTGCCCAGCAGGGAGTCTGCTTCTCTCTCTCTCTCTCTCTCTCTCTCTCCCCCCCCTCCCTCTGCCCCTCCTCCTGCTCATGCTCTCTCTTTCTAAAATAAATAAATAAATCTTAAAAAAAGAAGTGAATTTTATTTTTTTATTTTTTAAGGATTTTATTTATTTATTTGACAGAGAGAGAGACAGCCAGCAAGAGAGGGAACACAGGCAGGGGAAGTGGGAGAGGAAGAAGCAGGCTCCCAGCAGAGAAGCCTGATGTGGGGCTCGATCCCAGGACTCTGGGATCACGCCCTGAGCCGAAGGCAGTTGCTTAACGACTAAGCCACCCAGGCGCCCCAAAAGAGAAATGAATTTTAGAGTCAGATTGAGATTTCCATTCCCGCTTCAACCCTTTCTTGCTCTATGTCGTCAAACATAGGAGTTAACCCCTCTGGGCCTCAGTTTCTTTATCTGTGAAATAGCATAATAGAAGTTTGCCATTAGGTATAACAAATGCATGTAGAGATGATAGGCATTTTAACTACCACAGGCAGCACGAACTGAATTTTTCCAAGTGCTTTAGGTTATATTAACTCGTTCAGTTCTCACAATAACCTCATGAAGTAGGCATTTTGCTTATTTTAGATGAGAAGAAGATGCCAGGAGGTTAAGGAATTCTCTCAATTGTCACACAGTGAATTAAGTGTTGGGTCTGAGTTTTAAATTGAGATATAGTGCCTCCAGGTTCCAATCTCACCACTCTGCTCTATCGACTTTTGTAAAAGAACATGATAAGCATTAATAAGTGGTAGCTATTATCCTTAAAATAAATACAACTGTAGTGATCTTTTCCCACCACTGTGTTCATAATGTCTTGGAACAAAAACCATGTCTATTCATCTGTCTTCCACTTCCGTGTGTTGCACATAATGGGTCCACAGCATTTGTTCATTGACTCGAACTGACGTGCCTTTCCTAAAAACAAAATAAAGGAAAAGAAAACAAACAAGTAAAATGCTAAGGGATATACTATGTTAAATGATAATTCTGTCCTTTTTTTTTTTTTTTGGATAAATGAATTTTCCAGAACCCTGGAGATGAGGGCAAAATGCACATTTTTGAACACTTTAGAATGGCACCCTCCATTTCAATCATTTCACAGCTCATCAGCTTCCAAGTCTTTTCTTCCTCTTGTAACTCCTCACCATAAGCCATTCTTAGAAAATAATTCTCACCTTCCATTCCAGATTTGCAACTTTTATTTATTTGCAACCTTGTAAACAGTCATCTGCCCACTGGCTCAGGGGAATAGGCATGTATGCTGAGAGGTTTGAAAGGATACGGGTGTCCCACATGTCCTGAACTAGGAAGTACAGAAAAGAGGGTTGAGGACGGACTGACTAGCTTCATCAATTGATTATGCACCTTTTCATCTTTCAGACACTGTAGCATAGAAATTCATAACTTGAGACTCTACAAGCCTGGGTGAAACGTGAAGACAAGTTATTTTTATTTTGTTATTAGAACCGAGGATGTATTTCTTTACAAGCCTAATTCCCTCGCAGGTCTTTGACCATCAACTCATTGCTGGAAGGCAGGACGCTGAGTCAGTTCAGAACCAGTTGTTTGAGTGAACTGACTCTCAGATTGACCAGTCACTGGGAAAAACGATGCCTACCACAGAATGGGCCATTGGGCACGGTCTGGGAAAACAAAAAAACAGTGAACCGAATTTTTTTTTTCTCTCTTTCTTGCTTCAAGCTGTTGTTTTGTTGATGGGTATTCAGCGTGATAAGGCTTTGGTAAGTTGGATGTTAGAAAATAGAACCAAGAAATAATCACATATTTGAGTTGGATGGAAATGTAGGTGACCAACTTCAACCCTTTCCCCAAATCAGAAATCTCTTCTGGCCATTCCATTCTTTTTCCTTTTTGACATCGTCTATGTGTCTGCTTGGTTCCAGGCATTATGGTAGGCAGTGTGGCTAAGGGGAGTGAACAACTGAGTTCTTGTCCTTCAGGAGTTCACCATGTAGATGCAGAAAGAGGCAGGTAAACAGGTAACTACTGTAAGATCTTGGGCAGTCAAGTTCATGGTGCTTAGTTCAGGCTGGACCATCAAGGTGATCTGGGCAGCCTTCTGCAGGTAGGGACATTGGAGGTGGGTATTGATAGATGTGTAGGAGTTTTTTCAGCTGAGGAGGTTTCCCAAAGAGCTTCTGCTCAACCATTGCTCATGAGGAAAACATTCCTCCTTCTCCAGTAGTTAGCCGTGTTGATACAATTGCTGGAAAATTTCTTGAGCCTATATATGCCTCTCTTGTCTCTAGTTCTGTGTTTTGGAAAAATTCTTTCCTTTCATAGGATCTCATCAGAACTTGAAGACAGCCCTTATGCCCCCTCTTATCAAAATAAACATCTTTTAATTACTCCCCCTATAACTTAATATCCAGTTCCTTTATCTTTCTGGTCACCCTTTGCTGGCAAAAGGGGCCTTTACTAAGTACTTTTCATTTATTATCTCCATCCTCATAACAAATCCTTTGAGAGACTATTTTTACCCCATTTACAAATGAGAAGATGGAGACTCAGAAAGTAACCCATGCAAAGTAAAACACCAGAGCCCTGGCTTTTAGCTGTTAATAATACTGCCTCTTAGATTCCCACTGATTTCATTAAAACGATCAGAGATAAAGACTTGATGTACCCTTTGCTACCTTTTAGCTCAGGAAAAGGATGGTATCAAAGAGGTAGAATGCCCTGGAGCTAATTAGGAAAATGCAATCAAACCTCTATCTGTAATTGTGTTTGGCTTGGCGGACAGTGTTCTGAGCAGGGAAGACAATGTTTTTGTTAGAAGTGTGATGTAACTGTCACAAGTGCACAGAACCCACTGTCTGAACCGTGGAGCATAAGTCACAGTTGTATTTGTGCTCAGCAAACACAGCACAGCACGTACTGAGCCCCTCGCCACATCCTTGCAAGCTAAGACCCCGAAACGGTGGGACTCTGCCGGGTCCATGCCTATGTCCTTGTCTTTCTTTCCATCTTTATGTGTTTTTATGTTTTTTCACCTTCTGCCCTTTTTCTAAAAAATGTGAAGGACTGCTTACATATTTTATGAGAAATCATGCCATAGACCATGGGGGATGTTGTCCACCAGGGGACATTTGACAACGTCTGGGGACATTTTTGGTTCTCACCCCTGGGATGAGGGGCTGGGTGCTACTGGCATGGAATGGGTGGAGGCCAGGGATGCTGTTAAACTTCCCACAGAGCATAAGACAGTCACCAACACTGCAGAATGATCCAGCCTCCCATGTCATTGGTGCGGAGGCTGAGACACCTGCCATAGCTACTTTGGCTCATCTGTCTCATCCTCTAGCCACTTGCCTCTTCTCCCCATTCCCCCTTTTTCCCTTCTTCCATTTTGTTTTCTTTTTCTAATTCGTTCTTCCCTCTCTCGAATCCTCTCTTCCATTCAACTCCTTTTCCCTCTTGGTGATGAATAAAACACAGCTTCTACTCAGTGAGCAAATCTGACATCTAAAAACCCAAGTGGCAGTAGTTGCCAGGGGCAAACAACATGGTGGCATTTAGGATGCTGGGACTTGTTAAAGTGGGGTGCCTACAAATGTGTCTTCCTCTGAGCTTCAGACCAGCTGGAGTTTGCAAACCAATGATCCCTAATAGACAACACTGATCTTGGGCTTTGACAGATGAAAATCCAGCTACCTGGAAAAACTCAATGATCCCCAGTCCCAAGGGCTATCTTCCTGCACTGGTCAGGCACCAACACCATAAATGATCCTTCGATCATCGAGGACTGTAGCAGGCTACGCAGGCTGCCATAGCAAAGTGCCACCAAGAGAGTGGCTTAAACCACACAAATGCAGGGGCGCCTGGGTGGCTCAGTTGGTTAAGCATCCGACTCTTGATTTGGGCTCAGGTCATGATCTCAGGGTCATGAAATGGAGCTCTGAGTTGGGCTCTGCACTGGTCGTGGAGCCTGCCTGGGATTCTCTCTCTCCTTTTCCCTCTGCTCCTCCTCCCATCTCCAGCTCTCTCTTTCTCATTCTCTCTCTCTCATGCCCACTCCCTCTTAAAAAAGAAAAAAACACACACACACAAATTTATTTTCTTATAGTTCTGGAAGCTGGAAGTCTGAGATTAAAGTGTTTGCAGGGTTATTTCTTCTAAGACCTCTCTCCTTAGCTTATAAATGGCTGTCTTCTCCTTGTGTCCTCACATCACATTGCTTCTGTGTTTATCCGTGTCTTAATCTCCAATTCTGGTTTACTTTTTACTTTATTTTGTCCAGCTTTATTGAGGTATACTTGACACATAAAAATTATATTATCTCCAAATACAGTCACATTCTGAGATGCTAGGCACTAGGGCTTCAACATATAAATTTTCGTGGGGTGACATAATTCAGCTTTCACCAAGGACATTGCCACTGAAGTTGACCCCTTGCTGGTCATGGGAAATGCTCCCATCATATGGTAATATTTCCATCATCTGAAAACTATTTTAATTCATAAGTAACAAAATTGATCACCAAGTCACTTTAATTATAATTCCAAAATACCATTGAAATGGGTCCTGTATGGCTTGAGTGGTGTCCCTGAAAATTTGCATGTTGCAGTTCTAACCCCAGTACCTCAGAATGTGTCCTTGTTTGGAAATAAGGTCTTTGCAGATGTAATTAGTTAAGAGACAGTGATACAGGAGTAGGGTGGGGGTCTAATCCCATATCATGGTGTCCTTATAAAAAGAGGAAATTTGGACACACAGACATGCACAGAGGAAAGACCACGTGAAGACACACAGAGAAAATGCCATGTTAAGATAAAAGCAGAGATGGTGATGATTTGGCAGAAGCCAAAGAACAGCAAGGATGAGCCGCAAACCATCCAGAGCTAGGAGAGAACAGATTCATCCCTCATGGCCCTCAGAAAGACCCAACCCCACCTACACCTTGACCTCAGACTTCTAGCCTCCAGACGTATGAGACAGTACACTTCTGTTGTTTAAGCCACCCAGCGCTGTACCTGGTTACAGCAGCCCTAGCAAGTGAATACCGTTCCCCTCCTCCATATGCCCATCCCGACAGCTAAAATTGAAATCCTCATCATTTCTCAGCTGGCCTATTGCAATCAGCTTCAGGAACTATTGCTACTGCAGGACTAACACCCTCACTTTCCATCCATTCTCCACCCACCTGCCTGGTGATCCTTCTATAATTCAAGTGTCCCCTTGTAAGGAATCTTCACCATTACCCTCAGGATGGGTGCCAAGATCCATCCAGCCCAACATACAAGTCCATTAATAAAATCAGTTCTCTTCCCTGAGCAACCTGTATCCAATTTTTAGATCTCACAAGTTTCTTCTTAGGGGTCAGAGTTCATTTGGACATGAGATGGAATGGTCCACTCTCGGGAAACTGAGTCACTGTCAGGAAGTCCCCCAAGAAGACTTCTCTCTCCACTCAGTATTTGGGATAAGAAACCCCCGAATCTGATTTGAGCTCTTGGTCGGTGTACTTGACAATCCAGCCCTTGTCATCTCTTTGGTGGTCCATCCAAGGGGATCCCCACTCATGGAATCCAGCCCAGGCTGTAGCTCACTCATAAAAGTGTTTTTTATGACTGCGTTTCTCCCTTTTTTTTTTCCTTGCTGCTGATTTTAAGCACGAATAATCGGCTTCATTATGCTGGGTTAGGAGGATGCTCTTCCACAGAAAATTACCCACAGCAAATAAAAACAATTCCATATGGCAGCCCCATTCACTGCAAGACTAGTTAAACCTTGACCCACACAGTTTGCGCTAGCGTTTCGTCTTTCCTGTTGTCTTGGCTGTTTGCCAGCATGTTGGTGTTCTGTGTCCTCAGTGACAAACTCAATCCAGAAAATTCTTTGCAGGGTTCCCTTTATCGCTAGACTTGTAGTACTTCTTCCTGTTTTGTCCTCAGGGCAAACTCTAAACCTCATATACACTTCTCCTGGAAATCATTCGATATTCAATAAATATTTATAAAACACCTACAATGTAGTGTGCCAAGCGCTCTGTAGAGCCCAAGAAATGCTCTGCTTCTATAAAAAATGAGGCTTTTGACTCATTATTGAGTGGGTTTGTGCCTTCAGTGCTTTTTCTAGTTGTGAGGATGGTTGATTCTAGAATAATACCGTTTGTATCTCCTTGCCACTGAGAGGACAAAACCCAAAGCCTGTCCCCGTCTGCTTTTTTCCTCATCCCCTGGTGCATTTCTGCTTGCCTTCTCTCAAGCTCCCCGCCATACTCCAGCCACACGGCATTACAGTCCTAACTGCTCCTGTGCGTTTACCTCCCCTCCACCTTGCACCTGCAATACAACTTCCCATCTTTCAAGAGTCAACTCAAGCCACATCTCCTCCACAAGGCTCTGCTTATTTTTAGTTCTTCCACCTCTCAATTATAATTATTCATCCCGTATGGTTCCTAGGAGTTTTATAGTTTGCTTAAACTGCAATTGCGTTGCAATCTATTTTGTTTTATACAAGTCTATTTACAATTCTATCTCTACCAGACAGGGTGAAGAGTGAGTCAGAAAGTCAAATCTTGGGGCTCCACCATTTATCTAGCTATATAACCTTGGATGGACTTCTTAGCTTCTCTTTCTTCTTTTGCAAAAGGCGGGACAATAATAGCACTTGCCTTAGAGCCACTATTTCATTTCTTTCCCTTTGTCATGTGACTCTGGCTGATGAGTTTGTGCAAAAGGAACACATGACATTTCTAGGCTTGAGCATTGAATGGTGAAGTGAGATGTTCCAGACATCTAGTTTCCTTCTTCAGTGCCAACCAAGGATGTTCCAGATACAAACCAGGACTATTCCAGGCGGTGCCTGCTCTGCTAACTGGTCTCAGACTAGCAGAGTCTCTGGCTGTCCACAACAGAGAAGTAGCATGAGCCAGAAATAAATGTTTGTTTATAAGCGTCTGAGATTTTGGAGTTGCCTGTTTCTGTAGCATAGCCTAGACTATCCTGACTGATGCAGGGGATTCTTATGGGAATTAAATATGGTCGTCTAAGTAGAATGCTTGGTGACTCCTGGCAGACGGGAAGCACTCAAGCATTGTTAACACCATTCGTAAAGCACACAGTCAGGTAGAGATGATGTCAACTGTGAATTATCTGTGTACCACCATTCAATTTCAGTGTTATATTTTGATGTGGTCTCAAAGATCCCATAGGTGAAGAGGCTTTATTAAGTTAGCTCTGTGGCACTTGCTTCCACCTAATATATTGTTTTGTCTGAAATTAAGCCCTCTAGCTTAATCTTGAGCTTACTTACTAGAACATCAATGGAAGTACTTTATTAAGTGGCGTCGGTCTTCAAAGAATGTCAAGAATCTCTACTGTGCCCTTTAGAAGAGGGGTCATTTCCTTTCATCACATTGGGCGTAGAGGGAATGTACACAGACAGTGCATACCAGCGGGGTTTGGTCTCCTAGCTGTAGGGGCTCCTTGGTACGATGACCGGGGGAAATGGCTTTGGAGTCAGAGAGACCTTTGTTCGAAATGGACTCTGCCGCTTTCTGGCTCTGTGAACCTAGGGGAACTGATGAAGCTCTTGTTACTATAGTTTCCCTTGCAAGAAATGGAAGAAAGAATAGTGCCTACCTCACAGAATTGTCATGAGAATTAAATGAGATAACGCACAGAAAACACTTGGCAAAGTGACTGGTGTGTAGTAGGCTCCGAATAAATGTTAGCTATTATTATTATAGCAAGTTGCAGCTCAAACTGCATTTTCTGCCAAATACTCTACAGAACCTGTTGAACTGTGAAGTTCCTATTATAACAGGAAAGGAAAAAAAAAAAAGAAAAAAGAAAGAAAACAGGGACCTCGATGTTGGGTTTCTTAGAAAAGGGGAGATCATTCTCCTATTGTCTGCTTCCCACCCAGTAGCCTCCCCTTACAGAATGGCCGTAGGGAAGGAAGCAGAAGGAAGTTGACCTTGAACTGTGCCTGAGAACTCCACGTACGGCTACAGGATCGGTGAAGAAATAATAATGGCTCTAATTTCATTGTTTCTTTGAGGTCTTTGGGTTGCTTAAGAATTCTTCTCTGGGAGAAAACAAGTGAGCAAATCAGCGATGCTCACATTGGTTTTTCCAAGGTAATGTTGATCCAGAATGGAAATCAGGACAATAGAAAGCTAAAACTGTTTTTCATGGTAATGTAAATGAGTGGTTCTCATGGAACAGAGTTAATCTGGATGTCTTGAAGTTTTTACCTTCCTCTGGTGGCCTGAGATAGGAGTTTCCTTCAAGCTGGAAGGATAAAGGAGACACTTGGTTCCACGAGAGGGGTCACAGCCTCACAGCAGCCGGGGTCTAAGGCAGAGGACTCCAAGTGGTGACCCAAAGGCTACATCTGATTTTGTAAATACATTTTAATTGTGACATAGCTGTACCTCCTTGTTCACACATTGTCTGTGGCTGGTTTCTCATTGTAGTGTCAAAGATGAATAGCTTCAACAAAGACCTATGGCCTGCAAAGTCTAAAATATTTATCTGGCCCTTTAGGGCAGTTTGCCAAGCCCTTGAATGGGAAAAATTCACTCCTTTTGTGTATCTTCTTCACTCTCACTACTCTGCCACAACGCCGATACCAAACGTGTGGGTTTTCCACACATCAAGCAATTCTATGACGCTAGCTGGGCGTCCTACAATTTGACTCAATTCTGACACTATCTGCTTGGAGACGTCAGATCCCACAGGCTAAGGGCTCAGCCCCAAAAGGCTTCCCATCTGTTTCAGATGCCAATTGGAAGCCTGAGTTGTTACCTCTGCTTCTGACCAACTGGCTATAAGTCAGAGGTTCCCATGACTCCCTCCTTGGTTTTGATTAATTTGCTCATGGAACTCAGAGATTGCACTCGTTCCCTTTTATTCACAGAGGATATGGTCTAAAACCCACAGTGAATGCCTGAAAGCACAGATGATAGCAAATCTTCTATATACCGTGTTTTTCCTATACACACACACCTATGAGAAAGTTTGATTTACAAATTAGGCACAGTCAGAGATTAACAACAATAGCTAATAATAAAATAGAACAATTATAACAATATACTGTGATACAAGTTAAGTGAATGTGTCTGTCTCTCTGGATATCTTCTGGTACTGTACTCACCCTTCTTGCGATGATGTGAGATGATAAAATGCCTCCATGATGTCATGAGGTGGGGCAAATGATATAGGCTCTGTGACGTAGCATTAGGCTATTGTTGACCTGAGATGTCAGAAGAAGGATTATCTTCCAGACTGCTTTTGACTGCAGGTAACTTGAAACCGCGCATAAGGGGGGGGACTAGCGTCCTTGCATTTACCAGTTTATTACAAAGGATATGAGAAAGGAGCCAAACGAGCAACCAGATAAAGAGATAGTTAGGGTGAGGTCCAGAAGGTTCCAAATGCCAGGGCTTCTGTCCCATGGGTGGAATTGGGGTGCTCCAGCCTTCTGGCATGCAGATGTGCTCACCCTCATGGAACCTCATCAAATCTTGCTCCAGAGTTTTTATAGATCCCAACTGTGGCACTCCTTCCCTTTCTGCTTCCCAGACGTTGGTGGGTGGGGTTCAAAGTTCCAACCCTTTAATCACTTGGTCTTTCTGGTGACTCTCCATCCTGAAGCTCTCCAGATGTCCCACCCTAGTCACTTACTAGCATAAGCTCAAGTGTGCTCAGAAGAGGCTCCTTATGAATGACAAAAGACACTCCTGTTACTCAAGACATTCCAAGGGTTTTAGGAGCTCTGTGCTGGGAACTGGGGACAAGAACCAAATATATTTCTTATTATACCCCAGTCCTGGTCTAAGGCAAGGGATTTCCAGTTGGGAATTTCTTTTGACAGAGCGTGGCTTGGCCTAAAGTAGTAGTGATATCTGTTACCCAGTTTTGAAAAATTCATTATTTCTTGTTGTGCCATCATCCCCATTGGCTTCTGCTCCTGCTGCCTTGGAAGGCTGAGGTCTTTGAGATGGATTCAGAAGTGACAGGCAGAAAAGCATGGAAGCCAGCGATGTGGCCAGAGGTAACCAAAACCAGAGCAACCCTGGAGTGGTCAATGAGAAGGGACTGGTTCCAACATAGTCATTACATTCTGGAACACTTGGATTCACTTAACACGTGCTTATTGAGTGCCAGCTATGAGCACTGGGACAGATTACTTACTAGTGAAATAGTCGGGAGAGGGGTGGATTTCCTGCAGTTACGCAGAATGAGGGTATATGATAGGCAAGATTCTAAGATGGCTCCCTGTCCTTTACATGCTCTGTCTAATCCCCTCCCCTTGAGAGTGCGTGGGACCAGTACCTCTGACTGCATGATTATGTCACTAATCAGTTGACTTCAAGTTCATCATAAGAGAGACAACTTCTGGGTGAGCCTGACATAATCACATGAGCCTTAAAAAAAGGCAGTGCTCTTTCTGTAAAGAGAGTCAACGCATGAGAAGGACTCAGTGTGCCCTTCCTGGCTTAAAGATGAGGAGACAGGGGCGCCTGGGTGGCGCAGTCGTTAAGCGTCTGCCTTCGGCTCAGGGCGTGATCCCAGCATTCTGGGATCGAGCCCCACATCAGGCTCCTCCGCTGGGAGCCTGCTTCTTCCTCTCCCACTCTCCCTGCTTGTGTTCTCTCTCTTGCTGGCTGTCTCGCTCTGTCAAATAAATAAATAAAATCTTTAAAAAAATAAATAAATAAAGATGAGGAGACAGACATGTGGCGAGGAATGGAGGTGGCCTCTTGGAGCTGAGAGCAGCTGAAAGGCAGCAAGGAAACAAAGACCATAGTCTTACAGTTAAAAAGAACCGAATTCAGCCACCAATCTGAGCTTGGAAGTGACTTCGTTCCCAGAGCCTCCATGGTAGAACACAGCCCAGCCAACACTTTGGTTTCAGCCTCATAAGACCCTGAGCGGACGTCTCAGCCATACCGTGCATAGACTTTGTTATCAGCTCCTAAATTTATGGTGATTTGTTGTGTAGAACCAGCACAGGGGAAATGAGTTGTTTTATATTCAAATATTAAATGAAAGACTGGTTCCAGAAAGCTAAAGAACGTAGAGATGATTTGGGTTAATGATGAGTCTGTCTTACAGACACTGAAACAGATCTGGAGCGTATACCACACAATTCAACTGTGGGTATCTTTGGGCAGAGGGTAGATTATCCGTGTTATTTCATCTCGTTGCTTTTCCCTTCCTCTGAATATGTCCCACTTCTGCAACAAGACAAAAATAAAGAAAACAATTTCCAGGTAAACACAATGCAGATGTCAGGTGGCCAGAGGCTGGTGGTCTCTCTGCAGAGTGAGTAGACAAAAATTTCCGCAATGCCGGGCAGATCAAAGCCTTCATTCGCCTCAGGCAAACATTCGAGTATCTGAGCCCCATCAGCTCATGGATGCTGTTCAGAGAAGATCCTCAGAGCAAGTCCTTTGCAGCACTGACTCACAGAACTTGAACTTGATAGAGCCCTCTTGTTTCATGAGTGAGAGAACTAGTTTTGGAGAGACTAAATTTTTACTCAAGGCCATGCAACTGATTTGTGGCGAAGTTAGGATAGGAGCCCACGCTCTCCAACTTCAAGTCCTGTGCGCCTCCCTTTTCACTCCAAAGTTACCATAGGAACAACATTCCATTTTAGAGCTGGCGGAAGCTTCCTGCTCATCTGGAGTGAGACCCTCACCAGACAAATGAGAAAATAGAGATGCAGGACCTGTGAAATGACAGCACAAAGGACCCTGGCCAGATAGTGGAAGTTATAGGGTGAGAATTCAGATCTCAGCTCTGCGGTCCAATTGCCTTACATGAACCATTTCCAAGATTGTTTTCTCCAGTCTACTGGAATGTTCACAGCATTAAGAAACACCATTTATTTATTTATTTATTTATTTGTTTATTTATTTATTTATTTACTTACTTACTTACTTACTTACTTACTTACTTGCCTGACTCTTGTAGTAGGGAGAGGCACAAATTTGCCCCTTGCATTGTGCTTTTGTGTATATGTTATAACCTCCCTACACACTTTTGGAGCCTCCCTGCTCCCAGTGCTGGTTCTAGGGGAACATTTGCAGAATGCATTTGAATATGACATCAAGGGCCACATTTTACGAGTGGTGAGTCTGGATCCTTGAAGAGTACCCTCTCCTGGAGACCCTTTCCCCTGGCCTCCACAGGAAGGGAGGTCAAGCAACTATGGCTTAGAGTTGGCTCTGCAAACTTAGTCCTGTATTGGAAAAATACGGAGAACAAAAAACCCCACATAAGGTTTGGTACCCCATGTAGGCATTCCCATGCTTGTCAGGCATTTAGCTTTTTCCTCTGCATCATGCCGATCAGACATTTCTTGGAGTATGACCGGAAAGGATTTGCTCCAACCTGGGATTTGTTTATCCAGATGTCCCAAGGCAACTGGTGAAGTGGAAAATATGGCCCGTGAGAGATTTTATGAGATTTCAGTCAAGAGTTGTATGGTAGAATGGCCTGGAAGAGAGGGAAGAGCACTATTTGCTGATAACCACTGCGTGTCACATATTGTTGCTAGGTCCTTTTACATACCACAAAGTAACATAAATTAAAATGCGCCGAGTGTTTACTGTGTTCACTGGTTGAAGTTCATGGAGCCCAAGGATGGCATATCAGAATTATGTGGAATGCAGAAAGAACATCCCCTGGCACGGGTGAGGGGTGACCTGTTCCAATTATATATTGTCTTGGATGGGAAAGGCTCACTTCCAAGTGCTCTCCAGGTTTGTATTAATTGGTGCCAGTTTAATCAGTGTTGAAAATGATGTGTAAACAGACTCTGTCCTAGCCTGGTGTGTGGGAAGAGTAGAGGTTGGATCACTGCTTTCCCCTGAAGCAAATTTGAGCTGATTGGCTTGGAGCAGCCATAACACGTCTTCTCGTGAGTGAGCTCAGTGTCGGCATGAGATGATGTCACAGTGCTCATCATCCTCAGGACCTCAGCTGTTCCCAGACAAGGCTGATCATAATAGACCCCGATGCCGTGGAGGAAAGGAGCCTGGGGCAGGGGGCAGGGACATTTCAGCACACCAGCGTATTTCTTGGGGTAATTCCAATTTCTTGAGGCCTCCAATTTCATGCCTCATTCCTCGCTCTTTCTGTCAGAGTCATACTGAACTTTGGTTTCTCTCACAAAATGCATTTTTTTCCCTTCGGTGCCATTTCTTCTACATGGAACATTCCCACCCTCCTTGACATTGCTACTTGCACAAGTGATCGGTGCTAACATGAGCTTCTTCCAGTCTCGGGTAAATGCCCCTTCTTCAGGGAGGTCATTTCTTGCTCCTCCATGCCCTAAGATTAGGTTAGATCCTGTCACATCTTCCCTCCCTACCTCCAGGCTCTGTGAGGGTAGGGTCACCTCTACCTGTTCAGCTTTATACCCCACTTGACCCAGTCGGTACAAAGCACACAGTGGACCTAGAGTCACTACCTGTTGAGCGAACAAGTTTTGCATCACATTCTTTTCAATGGTGGTATCGTGTAGATTTCAGCAAACATTCACAGGATGGAACTGAATGTCTACAGCAGGGGTTAACGAGCTCTGCCTCGTGGGCCAAATCTAGCCTGCCACTTGGTTTTATTGGAACTGGTTTTATTGGAACAGAGTGTTGCCCATTTGTTTACTGGATTGTCTATGGCTTATCTTGTTCTACAAAAGCAGACTTGGATAGTTACAGTAAAAACTATTTACTCTGGCCAACTCCTGCTCTAGATTTTTTTTTTTTTCAAGTCCAAAAAGAGATAAAGCAAATAACCACTCCAAAATACCTCCTCTCCTTTTGGTTTTCCAATCCTTTCTTATAACCACATTCGGTCTTCCCATTAATCTTTAAACTCCAGAGGTCCATGCATTACATGCTAACAATGGCTAAGGTTTAAAATTTTTAAATGTTTCAGAGAAAATAATTGTGTCTTGGCCCAAAATCATTCAAAAACATTTCTAATTTTGAGATTTCTTCCACTCTCTGCTTCTTCCCTGCCTAATTAAATTTTACCAACTTCCAAGGCACAGATCAGATTTCCCTCTTCCTGGAGGCCCTTCAGTTCATTCTGGCTCTCAGAATGCCTCTTCCTCTGAGGTTATTCCTATAAAACTTAATGCGTGAGCCATTTATTTGGGGCTCCCTGGTGACGGCTTTTATGTTGTCTTATGCCATTATTTAATGTATATTAATTTTATTTTCCCAATTAGATGCTAAACCCCGGAGGGCGAGGTCAGTAAGCACAAAGCTTGAACTAAAAACTGTTATCAAATGTAATTTGTGGCTTCACAGTCTACTTTGTACAAACGGACTTATATAAGACTGAATATCCACATTTCACTAGTTTTGCTTCAACTACTCACAAAGAACCACCAAGCCCTCTAGTGGCTGGGGGTCTCCCAAGCCTTGTCTCATTTGTGCTCATTAACTAGGCTGTTCACTGGATGCTGTGTAGTATGTGGTGTGTTGTTTCTCTTTGGCTTTGCCCTTTGCTGTTTATTCTGCCTCTTGGGTTGCAAGTGTATCTCAGTGTGACCATGGCAAGCATACCGTCTCCTGTGTTTTTAAGGTTAGGTTGTGACGTGCAGGCCTTAAGATGCTGGAGCCATATTGTATGGCTATAGGGCCATGCAGTAGGTGAAAAGAATCATCCAGCCCCTCCTGCAGCTTCTCTTCTCTCCAGGGGCTCGGACAGGAGTCTCTGGGTCTTGTTGGAGTTCCAAATAGACTCTTAGTTATATTCTTCATTTCCTCTGTGATAACGAGCCTTCAAAATGCTCTATCCCCAAGAACCCCACTTTCTAGTTATTCATGCCCTTAGCTAGTCTCCCATAGGGAATCTGGGCTGGCCCGGTTTAACTGATAGAAAGTACCAGAAATAATGCTGTGTGATGTCCAGAGCTAGGTTCTAGGAAGCCCTGCAATTTTTACCTTTGAACACTTGTTCTGGGAGAAATCAGCTATCATTTAACTAGGTTCAGTATCCTGAGACCACCATATTGTGAGGAAGCCCAAGTTGGTCATACGGAGGAAAGCAGTGCCAGTCAGCCCCCAGATGTTCCAGACATCTCATCCCAGGCACCAGGCATGTGAGCGAAGTACTCATCTTAGACATTCCAATTTCAGCAGGTGCCACATGGTGAAGAATTTAAGCCCCGGATACATCCCAAGGTTGAGCCATTCCTGCCATCTCTAGCCATTCAGATTACACCAGACATTGTGGAACCTGGACGTGGAAGGACAAATTATCCTTCCATGTGCTTTCAGATTTCTGACTCACAGAATCATGAGCATATTAAAATGATTGCTCTATTATGCCACTAAGTTTGGGTCTGTTTCGTTATGCAGCAATAAAAAACTGGATCACATCTTTTTACTTTTTTCTTGAAGGTTCATGCTAATAGATATGGGTAGGTCAATCACTCTAAGAGCAAATAAGACAGATAAGCCATATTCTCAGGGATGAATGTAACTTAGTTTTAGGCTAGGGTCTCCACTCCAAAACATACCATGTATCTGTTGAATGGAAGAGTAAAGGAAGAAAAGAAGGAAGCGTTTAAAAAAGGAAGGAAGAAAATAAGAGGCTCATGGTTTTGGCAACACAAGATGGGGCTTATGTATTTGGTGTAATCTTCCCAAGTGATTTTCAAAGTTCTACCAGCTTCACCGCACTGAAGATTCACACACTTTTTATTTGACTCTATTGTTTGGTAGGTAAGTTGTAATGACCATGTCAATAGGGCCACCCACCACACCCTCCTTGCTCTGCTTGTTGGAATTAATTATCTCCACTGAGGGAAGCTGCTGTGGGCTGTTCCCTGAGCAGGGGTGGCCCCCCCATTTTGCCACCACTCATGCACAGGCTGACTTTGCAGCTGGTGTCTACTGAAGTCACCAGGGAGGGTAGGGTCTGCCCAGTGTGTTTGACGCCCATGACTGTGCCATTCAGGAAAGCTGCTTCTCATTTAGAAATACAGTGATGCAAACAGGTTAAAAGAGACTGACAGTGAAGACTTGCAGAAGGAAGCGATGACACTATGACAGGAGTCCAATTGCTAAGGAGAGAGGGAGCGAGAAAATGGAGGAAGTAGCTGTTCGTTCAGGCTTGCCATTGATTCTGACTTCTTCCTGGTTCCAATCCAGTCCTCAGGAGTGACTCTCTTGTCCTTTAGTGGACAGAATTACAGAATCAGTCGTTGGTTTTCTTTTTTCCAACTTAAAACCTCCCAAGTAACACAAGTGACAAGAAGAGAAAGCTGGCTTCCATTTCACTTTGTAAGTGCCTCCACCTCTGAATTCCCCAAGTGACAAAACATATCATAAAACATGAAACATGTACCATTCCCTCCTTTGGGTGCCAACCATCTTTCAACACATCGTCACGAATCCTACACTGATGTTAACAGTCCTCTAACGTCCTAAAAATGACTGCATCCATCCTTGTCTTCTCCAGTTGCTACAGAGTGATATAAGCAGTGATTTATTCAAAAGTAGCCTTCAGCAAGCAGAAAGTTATAGCCCTAGTGACTTTCTCCATGGCGGCCCTAAGTTTTTGATAAATGGCCCTTCTCCATCTCACTTAGTGTTGGATTTTGATTTAAACATTTTCTTTTCTTCCAGAGGTAACCTAAGGGAATTTATCCCAATTTCTGGGGTTTCCAGGTGGTTTTCAAGGGGATAAACTCAGTGAATCAAAGTGCTCCTGGGTGTCCCAGGTCCTCCCATCACAGGATATGATGTCACATGATGGTTAAGATGTGGACCCTGGAGGTGGACTGCTTTGGTTTGAGTATCTGCTCTACTGCTTTTCTGCTGTATGGTCTGGGATAAGGCAACTAAGCTTTCCAGTCTCGCTTAACTTCTAAGATTGGGGTGACAATTGTATTTACTTTGTGAAGTTGAAAGAATTGAATAACTAATGCATAAAAATTCAAGACTCTAAGTGAGCCTATGATGAGGTGCCAGCCCCTATTGCTGTCATTTGTAAATATTTCGGATAGCCTCCATATAGCTTGTTTCTTAACCTTGTGTGATAACGCTTCAATTTTCTTTTTTACCTTTTATTCATTTATAATATATACACAAAAGGGTGCAGAGGCTGTTAAGAGTGCAGTGTAGTGAGTTTTCACAAACTGATCACAGTCATGCAACCAGCCCCAAATCAAGGAACAGAACATCACCTGGACCCAAGAAGCACCCCCCTTCATACCTTCCTCTAGTTACTACCCACCCCCCTGAGGAGAACTGCTATTCTGATTTCTAACACCATAGATCAGTTTTGACTATTGTTCAATTTTATATAACCTTCTCATGTGTGCTCTTCTGCATCTGACTTATTTCACTCAATATTCTATTTGTGTGATCCACCCATGTTGTTGCATGTATAATAGCCCATTATGTACAATAGCTCACCACGTGAATATACCATGGTTTACTTATCTATTCTACTGGTGATGGAAGTTCATGTAGCTTCCAGTTTGGGGATGTCATGAATACTGCTACAGACACTCCGGAACATGTCTTTGGGTGGACATAGGCACGCATTACTGCCGGCGCTGGGATGGGTGGTTCATAGAGGATGTATATATGTCACTTTAGCAGACAACGCCAATTTTTCAAAGCCACTATGCCACTTAACACTCCAAAGTTGTATATGAGAGGTCCAGTTGTTCCTCATTTCTGCCACTCGTATTTTCTGTCTTTTCCATTTGAGCTATTTTGGTAGGTGTGTTGGTTTCACTTTTGAAGATCAGTTTGGCAAAGAGCAATAAAAAGAACACTACAGTTTTTTTAAAAAGTCTGATTTGAGCCCCCACCTCTAATTTACATATTCACTTCCTAGATGTGTGATGAAGGAGTCATTTTACTTCTCTGAGCTTGTTTCCTTGTGTTTAAAATGAGGCTAATAATGTCCCCAGGGAATTTATAGCCCTTGTTTCAAGGAATGCTGTGTGGGCATTTGTGAACTCCTACTCCATCCTGCTTTCAAGTCCATTTTCTCCCTGAATGCTAGAACTTACTCATCTGCTGGGGCTGGAAACCAATAACAAATTGTAATCATTAGGTCGAGGTAGTAATTTCTGTGGTTGGAAAGTCAGGACTTAATGGGTCATGCTGCTCTCTCAACAGGACTTTTGAATACAAGATTACAACATTGAGAGGTGGTATAGGGTTTGTTTTCCTCCTATTTACTAAATTAAGAAGTGAAAACAGAACCTGGTGATAATTTAAAACTGTACACATATTTTGGGACACCTAACCCTATCTCATTTGTTGGCCAAGTGTGATAGCTCAGCCATGAGACAACGAAACTTAACTCACTGGGGGAAAAGCCACAGAAAGGACTTACCAGGATGATCCTTGAATGGTCAGACTCACAGAACAGATTCATCTGGTCACAGAAATCCTCAGTTGGCTCTGTGGTTGCCTTCAGTTCCAGCTATTGCTACACTTCCAGGATGACTTCAGACAAGGTGATAAAATGACCCAGATTCAGCTTGGGGGAAATCTTGTTGCCTCTTTTCTTTGGTACCTATAGCATCAACTGGCTGATTTAGACATCTGGTAAACCAACTTCTTCCCACACATACACTCTGCAAAGCAACAACGTGCATTTAACCAGAATCTCAGCATCAAAGACCCTTCCATTCATTCTGTAAGCCAAGGGTCTTCAATATTTTCAAGAGAAAAATTCCTTGTTTTTAGAGCTGCAAGGAGCCTCAGAAATAGTTCCATCTGCTTGTTTTACAAGTAATTAAAAACTGATGACAAGAGAGGATAAGTGACTTACACAAGGTAAAATTTAGTGACAGGCTGTGTCTGTCTAAATTTCCTGATTTTTGATTATTGGATATTCTTCAGATTCCATAAGGAACTTTGGTGGTGGCATGCAACTGACAGGACTCTGATTATGATTGCATGGGGGTTTCTCTCTGCTGAAAAATGTTACAATGCTCCTCATCCTTCAGAGTCAGATTACATGTCTCCTTTGTGGAAATTTCTCTGAGCTTTTACTTGATCGAGATTAAATTAATCCCTCCCTTATCTGTGTGCCTAGAGTAATGTTGCATAATTATCTATTACACCATTTCATTCATGCATGCATACTTTATTTATTTATTTATTTATTTATTTATTTATTCATTCATTCATTCATTTATTTATTCATTCAGATACGTGTGCATGAATGCATTCCCCAAGCATATCACATTTCATTACAGTTTGTGCCCTAATTGTCCCTTTTTTTCCCTTGAATCTGAGAGCTTCCTGAAGTCAGGGGCCACAGAAGTTCATCTTTGTATGTCGCTTAATGGCAATCTCACTGAGAGAAATACAGATGGAGACAGAGACACACAAGAGAGAAAGAGAAGAAAGAACGGAGACAGAGAATGTAGGGAAGGGGAAGGAAGAGAAAGTAGAGAAAAGAAAGAGAATTTAGGAGATGTTATGGACATCTGTTGTTTGCCTCCTGAACATCCATATTCCCTTCCTCTGTCTTTAGCATCTACATTTTTGTCTGGGAAATCACTCCTCTCTGCTCCCACCCAGCCCGTGTATCTCATGTGGGGCTGACCTCACTGTCTCCCACTCCTAGCATGAGCACGCAAGTCAGGTTGTCTGATCAGCACTTTCCACTCTTTGACCATAATGATGAGCAAGTCAGACAGGCGTAACACACTTCTGGGAATTTTATTAGAACTACTGAAAAGAGGAACTCTCTTTCCACTGGTTTCAAGGGAGTGGGTCTGCCAGCAGCAATTTCATCACCATGAGGGGAAGAATCTGCCAGTGAATGAAACTTATTCAGATAGAAGCAGAACTGGAAACAGATCCAATTCCTGAGGCTGTGATTTGAGCCCATGTATCCAGCTGTGCCTGAAGCTGACCTATTTATGAATCTAGTTCCATGAGCCAATATATTTCCATTTTTCTGCTGAAACCAGTTTGAGTTAGGTTTATTTCATTTTCCAATTAATATGAGTTATAAGAGAGAGAAGAAAGAAAAAGGAGAGGCTTTGGGCACCTTCAAGTTCTACTGGTGAGTCCTCTCTGTTGATTGGATATTTCTCATCTAACACAGCAACAGAGCTACTGAACAGACTTTTCTGTTAGGCAGGAGGGAGAGGCCATGCCAGGACAGACCCATGGTAGAGGTATGTTTGAGCAATCGTCTCCTTCTTGGCCCTTTGCAAATACTCTACCTACCTCTATGCTTAGGAATGGCAAAACCATAAGTAAATCCCTTTTCCCTTTTTTATATATGGCAACTTTAACCATAAAATGAGTGTTTGACCTATATTTTCAAGGCCCCTTCTTTCTTTGACACCCCAGGAGCTTCAACTGGTTCTCCTGAAGGTCCTACCCGAAGTCTCATTTCCAAAGGTCTCCCTGAAGCCCATCGAAGAGCACCTTTGTGAACAACCATCTCAGTTTTCCCAGGACTGAGGGGGAGCCTGGAACATGAGACTTTCAGTGCTACAATTTATTGACCACTCATATATGCTACGAAGTTTGGACACTGTGACAGAGTCAGCTTGATGTCTCCCCCATGTGAGTTTTCTTCTTCCTTCTGCATTTTAGCTGGGCTGTAGCCTCTCGGAATAAGGTCTACATGATCTAGTTTCTCTTGAAAACAAGGGCAGCTACCTTTCTAAGTTCCAGCCAGTGACATGTGAGCAGCAGTGTCATGTGGAGTTAATAGATTGTGTCCTCAGAGAAAGGGGGTGTGAACCTTATTCCCCTTCCCTTGCCTTCATTCATCCTGCCACTTGGAATTCAGATGTGTCAACAATTCATTTTTACTGATGCAAATTAGAACAGCCTAGGGATGGCAGAACAAAAAAAGAGGATCCTCGATCCCCGAATGATCTCATGGAGCAGAGAGGCCATACTAGTCTGGCTTGCTTGCCTTGGCTCTCATGATCTTTATGGTTAAGTCATTATTATTCTGGACTGCTAATACACATAGGTGAACTACCTAATTCACACGCATTATCTTATCTGCCATTGCTACAGCTGTTTCTGAAGAAGAGAAGTTAAATACTCTGCCTTTGACTGCTCACCTGGTTAATGACTGAACTTCTAGCAGACTCCATTTACACACAATATGGGCTCCTAATCACAATGTTCTCCTGCCATTTCCACTTTTCCTTTTATGGAGTGCCTTCTAGCTTATAAAGTCTTCTATAATTATT
This sequence comes from Ursus americanus, assembly GCF_024610735.1. Classification (NCBI taxonomy): domain Eukaryota; kingdom Metazoa; phylum Chordata; class Mammalia; order Carnivora; family Ursidae; genus Ursus; species Ursus americanus. Next base: position 29,901,717 of record NC_142128.1, read on the forward strand.
ACTCAGTTAAGGAGGCAGGAATTATTATTGGCTTAGTAGCCAGATCAGTTAGGTAACTTGCCTAAAATCATCCAGTGAATTAGCAATGGATCTAGGATGAAAATCCCAGTCTCCAGACCTTGAAACTTTGCCCTTTTCACTTGCCTCCACCAATAGGGCTCTTCTAGAACACTAGCACATGTACCAGGTAACTCTACCAGCCCCTCCTGATAGTTAAACTCTAAGCAACTCAATCAGGTTTTGAATTCAAGAACATTCATGACAGTTGCTTTCTTCAAATTAAGGTGCATTTGACAGAAAAAAAATTAACTTGTTAGTCAAACATAAGTGAAGCAATGGTCCATTTCAGTCTCCCCTCCCACAGATAGTATCCTTTTCATAAGGCTTATTCATAACTTTTATCAGTGAAAGGGAATTTACTTTAAACACCAGATCTCTGAACAAACACGTGGTCTAATTTAGGCACAACCTGGGGCTTTGTTTATTGAGATTTAACCACAGTATATAATTCTTATCATCAATTTAGCATCCTTGAAACAGCCAGCTTAGCTCCCCAATGCTGAAGTTTTTGACACGCACTCTATTTCTCTTGCATATTTCCTGAACTGTAGGTTCTAATTCTGGGTTCTAGTTAATTAACACCGTCTGTAATTTTAGACAACCCATATCTACTGAAGGCACCCAAAATTCCATCTTTGTTTCCAAAGGTGGCTGTTTTGTTGTGCCAGAAGGTGCTTAGCTGCCGAAATAAATAGATGATGTATCACTTATGAAAAGCACTGTTGCTTCATTGGGCAGATGTCTCTTGGTGATAGTGACTAAATATAGCATGCTGATTTTAGGGCAAAGATGTCATTTTTAAAAAGTAATAATAAAACTATTGATTGGAAGGATGTCACTTTGATTTCCTGGTCACTGTGATTATAGAGACATTCACCCTTTTCAGGCATGGAAATATTTAACCCCTGAAAACTAAAGCGCTATCATGAACAGATTTCATATTGAAAAACCAACTTTCTATTATTTATTTATTTATTTATTTATTTATTTATTTATTTATTTATTTATTTTATATGACAGAGAGAGAGCATGTGTGCAAGCAGGGGGAGGGGTAGAGGGAGAGGAAGAGAGAGAATCCTCAAGCAACCTCCCCACTGAGACAGACCCCCCAGGTGGGGCTGGGTCTCAGCCGAAATCAAGAGTCTGACACTTAACCCACTGAGCCACTCAGGAGCCCCTTGAAAAGCCAACTTTAATGGTGTGTCCACCCTGAGGTAAGAAAGTATGGGTCAAGGGGCGCCTGGGTGGCTCAGTCGTTAAGCGTCTGCCTTCAGCTTAGGGCGTGATCCCAGGGTCCTGGAATCGAGCCCCACATCGGGCTCCCTGCTCTGCTGGGAGCCTGCTTCTTCCTCTCCCACTCCCCCTGCTTGTGTTCCCTCTCTCACTGGCTGTCTCTGTCAAATAAATAAATAAAGTCTTTTTTTAAAAAAAGTGTGGGTCAAAGATTTGTTTCAGTCCTTTGATTATAACAGTGAAAACACATTTGGGGAAAAAAAAAAAAAGAAAGTACTGTGGGAGGTGCCTTCTTAAATAATACTAACATCACTAAAAATGTAATAGTTGCTCCCCTATTTCAAAGCTTGTTATGTGACAGACACTGTGCCCAGCATTTTATTTATATTATGCATTCCTGCAATTTTCACAACATGCCCATGATCAGAGGAGGATGGATTTGATGGGAAGCAAACAAAGCTTAAGTTTTAGGGCCCCCTCACTTGTGTGGACATTTTCTGAGGCCCTGGCAATGTGATCATAGGATCACTTTTTTTTTTTTTAATTTGCAAAAGTAAAACATTTTAACTGCGATGCTTTAAGGCTGCTAATTCTTTCCACTGGAACTTCTCCTTTGTTATGCATCCCCTCATGTTGATTAGTGCTAGAAAGGTTGAGAGCGTTTGGGATTTGGAATTGGGTTTCAGCCATAGGAATACATTAGAATAGGGTTTGACAAGATGTATTATGTCGTTCTCAGTCATTTCCATGTATAGTGAAGTTATCCCAAGCCACCCTGGATAGGGATGGCTTCCAGAACACTCTTGCCCCTACTCTGCTGACTCACCTGGTTTCTTGGTACAAAACAGCAGGGCTGGAGGTGGTATTGCAATGGGAACAGAAAGAAGTGTAGGTAATACGACTCATCTATGAAACAAACTCATTGGAGCTTTTCCTAAATTTAATGGCAATCCTAAAAATTTACATGACAGTACCAATAGTGAAGCTGAAAGTGAATCTTCTAAGCCATCAATAATAATATTAATTCTCTATCAACCATTCTTAAAAAAGGAATTGTTTATTCTCTGTAGAAAATATTGTTTTTAATTATTGTCATATGAAGATAGAGTATGCAGCCTGAACATTTAGGATGCAAATCTTACAGAGGTTTATTAGTCAGTTATTAATAAGAAGCATTATTTTTGAAAATCTCATGATGCTTGGGCATTTATCATCCTTTAAAATTTAGAATCTACTGTTACTTCCTAAAGAGAATTATTAATTTAATATAAGAATTATTTTTAAATTAGAATTTTTTAGAGTTTTTAGAATTTTTTAGAATTTTTAGAATTATTTAAAATTAGAATTATTTTTTAAAATCTAAATATTTATTTTCACATCTAATTTTTATAGTTTAGATTTTTTATTCTTTTACTTACAGAGTGTATGCAGCATAGTATAACCTTCAAATCCCACAAAAGTGTAAAAATGGCTTGAAAAATAGAGATCTTTATTTCTCATAAATAAAGCATCTGGAGATAGGTGGTTTCAGTGAGAGTAGATTCAGCATCCAAACACTGTCAGGGCTCCATGGCCTTTCTGTGATCTTCCTGGCTTTCCCTTCTTTTTTTTTTTTTTTTTAATAATAATATTTTTTATTATATTATGTTAGTCACCATACAGTACATCCCTGGTTTTTGATGTAAAGTTCCATGATTCATTAGTTGCGTATAACACCCAGTGCACCGTGCAATACGTGCCCTCCTTACTACCCATGGCTTTCCCTTCTCAACTGCAAGTTGGTTCATATAGGGACCACCATCAGAAAAATCACACAATCATGTCTAAAATTAGGAAGGAAGGAAGATGGGCTTGCTTTCTTCTCATTTCTCTCTCTTTGTTAGGGCAGGAAGTCTTTCCCCAGTGTTCTCTAGAGCTTTCCCTTTATAGCCTCCAGTCCAGAAACAGTCATATGACCTAACCTAAAGCAATCATTGACAAATGGGGATAGGATTATTATGCTCAGTCAAGAGATCCAAATTCGTCCCTAGGACAGGACACATGTCCCTGAATACCTGCACAAAACCAGTGCTCTGTGGTCAACAAAGATAGAATGACTACTGGTTATGCAACCAAGAGCGGTCACAATGGTACCACTGTCCCTTTTCTGTACATAAACAAATTAAGGCTTAGTGATATAAAGCGATGTATGCAAAGTAACATACCTAGAAAGTGGTAAAGTTAGACAAACCATGTGTTTTTGACTCTGAAACCCACTGCTGCTTTATAGCAAGTCCTATAGCCTTCCCAGACCACAGGGCCATATCTCTGGTGCATACTAGAAAGTTCTAGAACGTTGGGGAGCATGGCCAAGCACTGAGGGAGGAGTACAGGGCAGCAGAGTTCTGGCCAGAACGTTTCACAGGATCAAGGAGGAAAAGAGTGCTCTGGGTCTGAGTCTGGAGAGCAAATATCAATAGGGACCATTACAGGCACCCAATGTACATCTCTTGTTCTTGGTGAGTAAAGATGGGAATTTCAGGTGATGGGGGATGATGTAATGAACAAAATAATAGTGGAAAGCACATGAGGCAAGTGTTAGGAAAGACTGGGTTTGAATCATATACCATTTACAAGATGGGCTTCTCTATTGAGTTATTTGCTCTTAGGATATCTTATGTTTTCAAAGAAGGGACTTTGAAAGCTCTCAAAGAAAAGTCATCTTTATGCCCCTTCCTTCACAGGGGAGGAAACTGAGGCCCATAGAGGTAAAGGGACTTGGTAAAGGGAAAGAGAGGTAAAGAATGCCCACTCACTTGGTACCAAAACCCTCATCTACAATATTGGATTATTTATCTGTCAGTCCTCTTTTCAAGAGTGCCACTTTTGACTCTGAACTACAAAGGCATCATCCTGTCCTCTGTTCCATATACAACCTACTAGAAAGATAATTTAATGTTAATAACACGCTCCCCTTCTTGCGGAAGCATGTGTATGATGATTCTTAGCTGCGCCATCCAATGCTGTGATTACGTCCTGCTGTGGAATGACCGTCTTGATTTCCAACACCGTGTTGGAAAGTGTCAAATCCTGTAGTGATCAGGGATAACATTCCACATTGGATTGGTGGGATTCCTCCTAAGGGTGCATTCCCCGGGGGATAGCCTCTCATTTATGGTCCTGCAGAGTGATTCATTCAGTCCCCAAAGACATACCACATGCCACATTTGTGCTCTGAACTCAATGTATGATTGCAGAGAGAAAAAAGTTATTTTTAAAAATTAGGTCCCGACAGGCAGCTCAGATTTATTTCTAGTTTATTTCTGGTCACATAGCAGGGATGTGAGAGAAAGTCCATAGAACACATGAGTTTCGATAGGAATCAAGAAAACCTCATGGAACACTGTGGATCAGAGTCTTCATTAGCCTGCTGGGGCTGATACCACAACATCGCAGATGGGGTGGTTTAAACAGCAGAAATATATTTACTCACAGTTTCAGAAACTGAGAAGTCCCGCATCAAGGTGCTGGCTGATTTGGTCTCTGGCAAGAGCTCTCTTCTGGGCTTGCAGTTGGCAGTGTTCTTGCTATGTCCTCACATAATGGAGAGAGAGATCACTGGTATCTCTTCCTCTTCTTACGAGCGTGCCAGACCTAGCAGTTTAAGACCCTACCTTTATGGCCTCATTTAATTTCCCTCACCTCTTCAGAGGCCCTATCTCCAGATATAGTCACATTGGGGGTTAGGGTGTCAACATATGAACAGGGGGAGGGGTGCATAAACGTTCAGTCCCTAGGAGGGTCTTTATAGGGAGTGGAGGTAATATGTGTGGGCCTTGCTCAGTCTTTCAGCTCCAGTGTGATGGGATGGGCATTGCTCTGGAGCCAGAGGGGAAGTTTGCATCCTGGTTCCTCGGTGTCTAGCTGTGTGACCTCGGGCACTTCCTTAAACTACCTGTGGCTTAGTTTCCTTATCTGTAAAATGAAGCTGATAAGAATATCTAAGTAACAAGGTTATTAAGAATATTAGATTCTTTCTAACAAGGCTGGTTAGTTAGTTAAGAAGTAAATAAAGGTAAAGAGCTTGGAGGAGTAACTGGCATATAGGCACTTAATAAATTCTCTTCAAACCTTGGGAGATTCAGTGGGACGTTCATGACTCCAACAGTTCACAGCAGTGTTTTGCAAAGTGCAGTCAAATTCTCTAGGTCTGGGCCCGGAAATATGAAATTTTTGCACGCTCTCAAAGTGCCTTAGATGCAGGCTTACATTGGAGAATCACAAGCTTACCTGCTAAGCGAGGTTGGTTGAATTTGTCTGGTTCTCCTGTACTCTCTTCATTTTGTTCTCAAATACAAAAAGTGCCTTTCTTCCATGGGGTTGAAAGAAGGTATCAATAAGAGAACGCCCCCTTGCTGCTCTATACGGCTGACATCAGTGCCTCCTAGGCTGTGTCCTTCAACACCTGCCTTATTTAGGGTCAGTGTGATCTGACAGCTGGTTGCCTGCATGAGAACAAAGCAGACAAACTGAAGTGTTAAGCATGGAATGAGGATTGTGGGAATAAATTTCTCACTTGTCGTCAGATTGAGACAGCATTGTGGGGACCCTGGCAGCCACTGTCTCCCTTATTCGAGATGATGCCGTTGGGAGGGCAAAGAAAGCTGTGGCTGAACCCCTCCTGCTAGACTCAGTGGATGGGGCCTGAATCTGGTCCCTTTGATCATACGTGGTCTTTCCAAAGTGATTTTATATTAAGATGATTTGGCCCTGTCAAAAATCCAGACATAGCAAAATTGAAATGACGAAATCAATAAAAAGTATTTAGTAAGTGTTTTTTTGTGTGTTTACAAACAGTTCGTGAACTGGGAGCTGTCAAATTTAAAACTGATATAAAGCTCAGGGGCATAACATTACAAGATGGCTTATAAAGTGAAAATAAGGACATCGTTTAACCTTGACAATGACTGGTTATTACAAGGAGAGTTTCCAGATGGCAGGGGATTGGTTAAAAAGGGTTATCTATTCCCACCACCATAGGAGAGATATTGTTTAAGAGTCCAAACCTGCAACTAGTGGAAAGATAAGTCCTGGAGATCTAATGCACAGTATAGCCATTATTGTAACAATATTGTCATATTGTCAATAATATTGTAATATAAACAGCAAACTTGCTAACAGACTAGAACTTAATTGTTCCCACCACAAAAAAAAAAGAGATGATAATATGGGAGAGGTGTGGGGTACCACTATAATGGCAATCATATTGCAATACATAAATGTATCAAATCAACATGCCACACCCCTGAAACTTACACAATGTTATATGTCAAATAGATTTCAGTAAAAAAAATAAATAAATAAACAAAAAGCTGATTATCTTATACCATTCTTAGGAAGATGACTTAAGTTTCTTTTGATTATCAGAGGCATTTACAAGAAATCACCTAACTCCAGTTTCATTTATGTTCATGAAATAAGCCAGATTTACTTTGGCTTCAGTGGTTTTATGTGCTTAGAGAATTCTCAAGTTTAGTCTCCATTTTGTATTTAATTTTAGCAGCCGCCAAAGCAAGCAAGCCTTTGGTCTCAGTTTGGATTCCCCCAGAAGCAGACCCAGAGGCAAGGATTTGTTTGAGTGGAAAGAGTTCACTCGGGAGGTGGTGTGTGGAAACACCAGGTGGGGAGGGAAGCAGAGAGAATTGAGCAGGGGTGGGAAGGAGACTAATTAACGAGGCATTATCAAGAAAATGCCTAGTGTGGGTGACTGGTGTCTCCATTCCCTGGAGAACCCTGGGAGTCCATATAAGCAGGTGCCTGAGAATGATTCTACTAGACAAGCCACAGGGATGGAGCATTTATCTCCCAGTTTGTTGTCTGTCATTGGTTGAGATTGATCTAGGGAGTGTTTACTTTCCGCATCTCTGGCTTGCCTCACAGCAGAGCCAGTCTTGCTCTCATGGTCTAAAAACATATCAGGTATTCAGAGTTGCAAGTCTGTGGCGTATAGAGGTGAGTCTGACCCAGCTGAGCAGGTTACCAACAGCCTGATACATTGGCCAAATGACAGCTCTTATAGGTATGGAATCACGACAACACTGAAGCAATGGGAAGCTCCAATGTAAGGCAAGAAAGCCACACAGCCATGGAAGGAACCAGAAGTAATGGTGTCAGGAGTGATTTGGCAACTTGACCAGGAGGTTGGGGATGAGAACATGGTAGACTGGCCTCAGAGCACTTGTAAACCATCCCTGGGGACTCAGAAATAACCAATAACCAAGGGAGATCTTGAGGGAGGGTAAAGTCATGTAGTTCTTTGCTGGGGACAAAAAGCCACTGCAGTTTTTGTGTTTTGTGTTTGTGTTAACTGGGCATTATTTGAGGTTAAGCCAGGTGAAGTCTGGGCCATTTAGGATAAATCCATGCATGTTTCTGCACTAGATGTGTGCACCTAGGAGGAATTACCCAGGTCTTGTATAACTTGATATTCCCAGCACCTGGTGCACAAAATTCATGTTCAACTGATGCTTGCTGAATGGCTTAGTGAACTCCATTCGTCCATTTAACAAATAATTAGTGGGTGTCTATTACAGTCCAGGCACTGTGTGAGAGCTGCCTTAACACTGGTGAGTAAACTGTATTGGTAGCTGCCCTTGTGAGCATGTAATCTAGTGGGGGATGGACAAGCCTATAAAATCAATATGTAACTGCAAATTATGAAAAAGGCTATATGTGGTATGTAGTGATAGGGATTAATGGGGCAGAGGTATCCCCTCAGGCAGGGTTTTGGGAAAATCCCTTTGAGGACTGACCTATGAGCCAAGAACTGAAGAATGAAAAGTATGGAGACATGGGAAAGTGGAAAAGCATTTTAAGCACACATCACAGCATGCACAAAGGCCCTGAGGCAAGAATTAATGGAGTAGTTACGTGATTTATAAGAAATATAACCTACACTTTAGAATCTCTGCTTGCTAACCAACCACACTATTTACGTAACATAAAACCTGAAAGAGGAGTTAGGTCAAGCCTGTCTGGGACAAACCAGGTTATCCTGTGAGTCCTTGGAATCGAATTAGTTTGTGTGCCCAATAAAAGCAGAGTCACCTGTTTGGAAAATCCAGGTACTGCAGAATTTGGGATTTTGAGACATTAGCATCTGGGCCTCAACATAAAATCCTGTCTTACAAAGGTTTCTAATTCATTACACTTTCCCCCACTCTTGATCATAGAAGATGAAATGTATGAGTCATGCAATTTAGGATGTGTCATAGTGTTACATTTCAGGGCCAAGTTCCAAAAGAAAGGGATATTTTTTTCCCGAATATAATGAAAAAGTTCTAGCTCTGCTGTTACTATTTATGTGACCTTGAACATGTTGCCTAAACTTCTTACATCTGGTTTCTTCTTCTCTAAAACAGTCATAGCGATGTTTATGAGAACTGAGTCAGTTAAATTCAATAAATATTTATTGAGCACCTAACAGTCACTCATTTGAAACTATTTATTGTTTCCCCTCTCTGTATGTTCCAGGCACTGTGGTAGGCTCAGGAGATGTAACAATAAGCAAGACAAAAACTTCCCGGCTTCCAAGAGCTTATGGTCTGCCAAGAAAGAGGATTACAGTGTAGTGGATATGAATTTAAGCCAAAGTGTAAGGGGGTGCCCAAGTGGCTCAATCAGTTGGGTGGCTAACTCTTGATTTCAGCTCAGGTCATGATCAGGTTGTGAGATTGAGCCCCTTGTCGGTCTCCATGCTCAGCGGGGAGTCTGCTTGAGAATCTCTCTCTCTCTCCCTCCCTCTGCTTTCTCTTTCTCTCTCTCTCTCAAATAAATGAATAAATCTTAAAAAAAAAAAACCCTAAAGTATAAGGATGCAAGAAATAGCAAAGATATATCTATTTTCTTTAAATCAAGTGAATTCTTATTCCCAGCCCCGATCATGCCTGGTCAGCAGGTGATTCTGTCTCTGGCATCATTAGGACTTGCTCCCTTGATGTGGGACTTTGCAAAAGGACCTTGATTTCAGCCTTGTGAGACTCTGAACAGAAAACTGAATCATGCCCTACCCAGATTCCTGACCCCTGGAAACTGTGAGATGAGAAATTTGTGTTGTTCTAAGTCACTCAATTGGTGGTGATCTGTTGCTCAGCAATAGAAAATGAATATATGGGTGTCTCCAACCTTCCTGTGCTCTACCCTGGTTTCCATTGAGTGTCCTATCGGGCAAGCCTTCACAGCTCCTGCCGTTGTTTCCATGATGCCTATAAATAGGCATTCTTGCTGCGCAGGAGCCCAGACAGCAGGTCCAGCCCCTCTTTGGGCACCGGAACTCCAAGTCCTTGTACTGAGCACAGGTCTCCATTGTTCAGCCTTGCTCTGGGAGGATCTTTTTCCCTCATAGCCAGACCCCAAAACTATGCTTCTCTCTCACCATTTCCCTTTTGGGATGACAGCAGAAATGGCTTAGGATTTCACAAGAGGCAGGGGAAAAAAAAAAAAACCAGATTCTGATTTTGCTTTAGAATGACGTGGAAGCAAAGGGCCCTAGAGACTCAGGATTAGTGTGTGGTGGTGGCAGGGGCCATGGCAGGGAGCATAGAAAGCAAAGCATTGCTATCCCTCATTTATTCTGTCCAATCCTCCCACAGCACTGAAAAGGAAACACAAATAAACATCTCAGTATATTTTCCCACCAGGCTAGTGATGACAATATACTGTTTCAAGGGCTGTGATGGGAGAGCACGGGTCCAACAGGGTGCAATGGGAGCACATAGCAGGGGGCATCAGCAGGTCCTCATGAGCCTTGGGGAAGATTTAGGTGGTCATGTTGCCTAAGAGTGAAAGAATGAGAAGGAGCCAGCCAGGTGAAAGGGCAGCAGGCTGCGGGACAGGGGGAGGGAATGTGTTATTAGCTCAAAGCCCAGCAAAAACATAGCACATTTGCAGAGTGAAAGAACAGAGCATGAAGTGGAAGGAGAAGGAGAGGGGGTGGGGAGTTAAGGCCAAGCCAGGCAAGGCCGTGCAAACCCAGTTAAAGAAATTACATTATTTTTGTATCCATCAGCTTTCACTATAGTAATTCTGCATAACAAAGACCTCCCAAACTCACTGGGCTATAAAAACAAGCATTTAAGGTTTGCTTACAAGTCTCTGTAGAGGCTGTGATGCTTGTGGGCTTGGTGGGGATTTGCTAGGTTTGGATCTAGGCTGGGCGTTAGGTCTGTTCCACCTGTCTCCTCATTCTCTTTGGACCAATGGCTACATGGGGCAGGTTTTTCTCATGGCAGATGGCAGGTTTGCAAGAAGGCAAGAAGAAACACGTCACGTTTCTTAAGATCTCAGCTGGGAACTGGCACATTGACAGTTCCATTCAAGTTCCATTGGCCAAAGCAAGTCACAAGGCCAACCCAACATCAACGAGGCAGGGAAGGTGACTGAGCCCACAGTGGGAAGCACTGCAGATGCCCATGGCAAAGAGTATGAATGTACAATTTCTAATTCAGGGAGCAAGAAATGTAGTGGGAACAATAACCCAACTTGTCACAGCATCCACAGATAACAGAAATGTATGCTGGGGTTTCAGGGAGAGCTACAAATAAAGTGACCAGATCAGCACGACACTATGCTAACACAAACGAGACACAGGCAGCCACCCACAAGTGTCCTGGGGGTACAGCACCCGTCCATACTTCTCAGTCACACTTGGTCACCTGAGCTCCAAAGGCAGACTGTCTATTCCCAGAGAGTCCCACAGTCCTTCGTAAACTGCTGTTCTTTCCATCAGCCATGGTCAGAAAGAGGACTAACAGCTTAAGAGACAAGAGAGTCTTATTCAAATTAGAATATTTTATTTGGCTGGCCAACTCAGCCCCCTTCCACCATCCTCTCCTGCCCCAAATCTCTACATATGATCTGAACAATACCGTTAAATGGAAAAGTCCATAGCATCATTGAGAAACAAAAAGGGGGCGACAGGGGACCAGAAACTAGGAGAAATTCCTGTGATGAAGTAGATGAGCTCTGACTGAAGGAGGGAACGTGGGTGGGACATCTGGGGACGGGACCAGCTACACAATTTGCAGGGACCAGTGCAAAATGAAAAGGCTGGGCCCTTGTTCAAAAATTGCTAAGAATTTCAAGATGGCCATACCAGAGACAAGCATGGGACTCTCCTAAGGGTGGGTTCCATGGGTCACATGCCCAAGAAGCCAGCCCCACTTGGGGCATTTCGATCCCCCTGACAGTGGATGCAGTGAGTAGAAGGGGGTCAGCAACAGCCATTATAGGGATTGGTTTGGAATCAGGTTTAGAACTGGAACAGCTGATTGGTTCAGGGCCCATCTCCTCCCAGCCCTGAAACCCTCTGCCGGTTCCAGCCAGTGGGCAGAATTGACTCTCCCAGGCTGAGGTTCTGTGTTTGTTTGCTAAGGGCTGCTGCCATGATGAACACCAGCAGGGTGATACACACAACGGAAATTGACTATCTCACAGTTCTGGAGGCTAGAAAACCGAGATCCAGGTGTCAGCGGGGCTGGTTCCTTCTAGAAGCTGCGGGGGAGAATCTATTCCATGCCTTTCTCCTTGTTTCTGGCAATTTGTTGGCAATCTCTGGTTCTCGGCGTGTAGGACATGACCCGATCTCTGCCTTTAGCTTCACATGGCCTTCTCCCTGTGTGCATGTCTCCGTGCCCAAATTTGTACTTTTTATAAGGCACAACTCATATTGGATTAGGAGCCCACCCTACTCCAGCATGACCTCGTCTTAACTAATTATATCTGCAATGACCCTATTCCCAAATAAGGTCACATTCTAAAGCACTGGGGATTAGGACTCAACATGTGAATTTGAAAGGAAACAACTCAACCCATAACAGGTGTATTGTGGGTGCTTGAGCCAGAGGTGCAGGGTCATGCCCTGAAACAGACCCCTTCCCTCCTAGGAGCCTAGCAGGTAGCAAAGCTGCACCCATCACCTAGCAGCACACTGCTCCTCTCCCCCCGCCCCCAATCACAGGCAGCAGATGGCCATAAACAGACACCAGCAAACCAGGACCATCAAACACTTGGGGCAAACCAAATGTCAGAGAACAAGAGTTGCTTTTGAAGAATATCATTTGATTAAGCTGCGTCATTTATCCAAAACAGATGGACTTTTCATAGTCCTCTGACAGTCCCAGAGTTGTTACCTTAATTACCCAACAGGTGCAGTCATTCCTTGAGCCACCTTACCTGCAGTCAGATTACAGAGCTCTAAAACATTGTGGCTTGGCTCCCCAGGTTACCCAAGGTCAGAGGTCGTCACCCCGGCTACACACTGGAGTCACCTGGGGAGCCCTGAAAGTACTGAAGCCTGAGTCCCACCATTTAATTGGTCTGGGGTGCCCTGTGGACAATGAGATTTTGCTTTTCAAAGCTCTCAGGTGATTACAGTGTGCAGCTAAGGTTGAGAACCACTGGCTTGGAACTCCTTCAGAACCCAGCCATCTGCGTGGCTGTAATGATGCATATTGATTGCAGATGGCATGGCATGGGTTTGTTGGGGGCCGTTTTTTGTTTGTTGCTTCCAAATTAAATGCTTCAGTATCTCTCTACTTTAACTCTGCCATGCCATGTGCTCTATTTTCTTTTCTTGAGCCTCACTCCTTTCAGTTGCTAAGGAGCCAGATCTTTGCTGGATGGAGCTTTACTTTTGCTTACAAAGGCGGCGCCTCAGCTGGAAACTGAGGCCTGTCGCAGCACAGTGAATTGTACGGAGATGAGTTGAACAGATATGAGGGTTGCATTTAGCACAATGTATTATAAGGAGCAACAGAGCGCACCATAACTTCTTTCTTCCCAAGGATGCAGGTTGATCGAGCTTACCCTATTCATCAGGGAACACTGTAGGTGGCTTCAGCGAACCTCAGACAATCTCTCCTCCTCTCCCTCTCTCCCATTCTCCCCTTTTCTTCCTCTGTCTCTCTTACTATCTCTCTTTCTCTCTTCTTCTCATCATCTTTGTCCTGTCTTATATTCTGTCTCGTGTTGCCTCTCTCTTTCCCCTTCTCTCCTCAAAATTCTTGCTCTCACAGGTTGTCACGGTCAGGGTGCACACCCCGCAGTCTTCTGAGATGTCTCATATTGCAATATGAGAAGACACGAGGAGAAACTATACAGCCAAGAGAACTAAGCGAGGCCTTTGTCTCTGTTTCCCTCATCCGTGACATCCTCTCTTTATGATCTGCTGTGTCGCTGTGTTTGCTGGTCCCCAAAACCACCTGGGGAAGTTGGCTTCCCCACATTGGCTATACCAATGTGGGAAATAATAATAACAGGTGACTATAACATGTTTATTACATGCCAGCTACCCTTCTAAGCATGTTTGACAGATAAAGCGATGGATGCCCAGAGACAGGAGGTGATTTCAAGCCCAGGCTGTCTGCTCCAGAGTCTGTGCTCTTAAAACTTGACTTTACATTTCAAGCATTACAGAAGGAGGCAGTGGGAGAGGGAGAAGGATCACAGCCAGAGAAAGATGAAGAGAGAGAAATAAACAAGTGGAGACAAAAGATGGAGACACGAAGGGCTGAAGGGAGACAGCCACCAAGATGCAGAGAACCAGAGACAGAATGGAGTTGTAAATACCACCACCACCACAATGGAGCTGAGGGAGAGAAACCCAGTAAACATACCTCATATTGCATCTCTGAATTGGATAGGAGAACTCTCTGTCTGGGCATAATTTAGATGAGAGACTCCCAACTCTGTGAAATGTAGGTCTGGCTCAGGTGTAGTTTGGAGAATATTCTCATGTTATGGTTCACTTGTTTGAGAAAATGCATGCTTGCTTCTGGTTAACCTGATGTCTTTTGAAAAGGGGGGGGGGAATCCCCTTATTCTAGGCTCAGTCCAGAAAAAAACAAATAAAAAGTGAAAAATAGTAATTTCAGTTCTGTTTAATTTAGCCTTCAGCAAACCAAGGCAAAGCACTCTGATTTTTTTCCCAAGTTTTATCATTTGTGCTTGCCAGTTGGGGTCTTGAAAGACCCCATTATATCAAGTGTCTAACTCAGCATTATCCTGAGAAGTGGGAATAATGAGGTGTGATGGGGTATTTGATCTTCCAAGAGTAGCCAACCTGTGGAGGTGGGTCAGCCCTGTGGGGCATATGGGACTCATCTAAGGTTACAGCTGGTGGAGATACTGCATTGTGATTTGCACGTCAATCCCAGCCTCCCCAACAAATTTGTTTTGCTTCTTTAATTTCTTAATGCAGTAGGTGTTGTGATGTTAGAGACCTAGGACCTGTCCTTTGTGGTACGTTGGTGGGAGTCTGCATCACTGCGAGGACCTGTTTCCCTTCCAAGTGATGTTGGAAGGCTGCCATCTGCTCATTCTATGCTGTAGGCACTCAGCTGTAAGATGGAGACAATTTAATTCAGTAAATGGTCTATGTCCTTCAGTAGGTGAATGGATAAGTGAACTGTGGTACATCCAGACAGTGGAGTATTAGTCAGCGTTAAAAAGAAATGAGCTACGAAGCCATGGAAGGACATGGAGGAAACTTAAATGCATGGACTAAACGAAAGAAGCTGATCTGAAAAAGCTGCATACTATATGATTTCAAATATATGACATTCTTTAAATTTTGCTGGGATCTAAAACTGCTCTAAAAATAATGTATTAATTTTCTTAAAGAGGTCTTTGTATTAAAGACTTGATAATCTCATTTGGAAATAGGATGCAATTAGATACAAAAAATGTTCTTTCCTCCTCTTCTTTTCCATCTTCTCTGGATTAGGTCCCACCTTTGTTCATAAGGGCTTTTCTCTTCAATCTAAATTCATTCATGATGGAATACCTACTATGTGCCAAGTTTTCCTATTTATAGACAAATAAGACTTGGGCTCAGAAAGGCTATTCCTGAAGGTCAGTTTGCACATGATAGAGCCAGGATTTTCAAACACAAGATTATCCAAATTCTATAAGACTGCGGGGTGTGCACCCTGACCGTGACAAACTGAGAGCAAGAATTTTGAGGAGAGAAGGGGAAAGAGAGAGGCAACACGAGACTTTCCTCCTGCCTCCCCATCCTGAGAGTTTGTTAGAGGGTTGGCAGTCATTCCCATTCATGTTTCTGTAGGCTCCTATTTGACTCCTAGGACTGAATACTCCTCATTCTCCTGCTCCATATTGCCATTCACAAAGACTATTCCAGGGCCAGGAAGTGGAAGCCACTAGGACCCAGATTCCAATTAAAAGGAATTGCTTTCCAGAGCAGAGAGTCCCCCAGGGTGGAATGGGCTGCCTCAACAGTACTGACTGCCCCATCAGCGCAGATTTTCAAACAGACAATGGGCAGGCAGAAAGACCAAGGATTCCTAAACTGGGCTTCACAGGTGGGCTCTGGAGAGTCTAAATTGCCACATTCTGAGTGTGGAGATATATATATATCCATTTTTTTGCGGGGGGGGGGGGGAGATTTTTCACCAGATTTTCAAAATTGAATTTGACCTAATGATTAAGAGCTATCGAGACCAAGTTTGTTATCAAACTTGACCACCTAAGAGTCTCCTGTTGAGTCATTTTCAGGAGGAAAAATGAGTCATCAGGGCTAATACCTACCCAGGCATCACCTGAAAGATTTGGGTCTTCTGCAGTCCAACATGGGACTCAGGAATTTCCTGGGGTCAGTGTATTAGTTTCCTAAGTCTGTAACAAAGAACCATAAGCAGATGGCTTAAAAAAAAAAAAGAATTCTCTCACAGTTCTAGAGGCTAGACATCTAAATTCGCGGTGTTGGCAGGACCATGCTTCCTCTGATGGCTCTAGGGAAGGATTCTGCCAGGTGTTCCTTGTCTTGTGGCAGCGTCACTCCTTTGTCACATGGCATTCTGTCTCCATGTCCAAATTTCCTTCTTCTTATAAAGACACCATTCATTGTGGATTAGGGACCGCCCTTCTCCACCAGGACCTCATCTTAAACTTAACTAATTACATCTACAAGGACCCTGTTTCCAAATAAGGTCACACTCTGAGGTCCTAGAGGTTAGAAATTCAATTTATCTCCTTTAGTAAATACAGTTCAATCCACAACAAAGTGAATCCTAGTGCTCCTTACAAATCAGCGTAAATTCACAGAGATAGATCAATTTTATAATGTGTAAATCACATCTCGATCAAGCAATTTTTAAAAAGTGGCAAGGAGATTTTCGAAACCATGACGCGGGTGGGGGTCTCCTGAATTTATAAATAAATAGCACTGAATCCGAACATGTCATCTGGAAGTTTTAAAGCCATGTTTAGTGAACCAACCATTTGATTTCTCAAAAATACCTTAGAGACACACATACATGAATTTAGATAGCAAAAAATTAGAAATGACCTAAATTTCCATCAATAGGGAAATGGCAGATTAATTGAAGTAGAGCCAACCATGGAATACTGTGCAACAAGAATAAAGAATGAGGTAGTTTGATATTTGGTGACAGGGAAAGGAATCTAAGGCATATTGTGGGGAGAAAAAGGACAAATAACAGACTGATATGGAGAGCATGGTACCATTTATATAAAACGCAAAAATCAACATCAAAGAAAATTATGCTCCATGACTTCTGTAGATACATATGTAATAAAAATAATATTGAGCATTTGCTCTGTGCAAGGCACTGTTCTAACAGACTGAAACTGATTACTTATTAAATTCTCAGAACAAGGTAGCTAATATTATTATACCCCATTTAATAAAGAGGAAGCTAAGGCACAGAGAGTGTAAGTTCCCTCTCCAAAGCTACAGGGTGGTGAAATTGGAATTTGAAACTCAAGCAAGTCTGAATTCAAAGCACTATTTCTTCTTCTGCTTTATGTATTCTGGAAGAATACATGTAATAGTAATGAGCAATTAGCTCCAAGAGTAAAGTATAGGGGAGTCCATGACTCTGAATAGTAATGAATGAGATGTTAGCTTCTAATTTTTTGACTGTTAGGGAATTAATGTAGACAGAGCCTGTGTACCACTTACTCAGCTTCCACCAATGATGATACTATCTTGTAAAATTGTAGTAAAATATCACAACGAGGATACTGGCATTGATACAATCCACTGACCTTGTTCATATTTACCTAGTTTTACTTGTACTCATTCATGTGTATGTATTTAGCTTTTTGAAGACTATTTTTTGAGCAATTTTAGGTTCAGTGCAGAATTGAGAAGAAGGTGCAGATTTTCTCATATACCCTCTGCCCCAATGCATGCATAGCCTTCCCCATTAGTAATATCACCCCCAGAGTGGTATATTTGTTATAAATGGTGAACCGACATTGACAAATTACTATCATCTAAAGCCCATAGTTTACATTACAGTTCATCTTGGTGTTGTAGATTCTGTGGGTTTGGGCACATGTATCTAGTGTCTACAGAGTATTTCCACTTTCCTACAAATCCTCTGTACTCTGCCTATTCACTATTCATCTCCCCTGGTAACTGCTGATCTTTTTATTATTTTCATTGTTTTGCCTTTTCCAGAATGTCCTATGGTTTTCTTCTAGTAGTTTCACAGTTTCAGATTTTTCATTTAAATCTTTAATCCATTTTGAGTTGATTTTAACACATTGTTTGAAGTAAGGGTCCAGTTACATTCTTCTGCATGTGGATATCCAATTTCCTAACACCATTTATAGCTAACACTGTCCTTTTCCCATTGTGTGTTCTTGGCACCTTTGTCAAAGATCAATTCACTCTAAATGCATGGATTTATTTCTGGACTCTCTGTTCCATTGGTCTATATATCTACTTTAAAGTCAATACCATACTGTTTTGATTACTATAGGTTTGTCAAGTAATTTGAAATCAGGTAGTGTGATACTTCCACTATGTTCTTCCTCAAGATGGCTTTGGATAGTTGGGGTCTTTCATGGTTCCATATGAGTTTTATTTATTTTATTTTTTTATTTTTTAAGGTTTTATTCATTTATTTGATGGAGAGAGAGACAGCCAGCAAGAGAGGGAACACAAGCGGGGGAGTGGGAGAGGAAGAAGTAGGCTTCCAGTGGAGCAGGGAGCCTGATGCAGGGCTTGATCCCAGGACCGTGGGATCACACCCTGAGCCAAAGGCAGACATTTAATGACTGAGCCACCCAGGCACCCCATCCATATGAGTTTTAGAACTGCTTTTACTCTTTCTATGAAAAGCGACACTGGAATTTTGATTAATTTGCATTGAATTTGTAGATATTTTGAGGAAGTATGAACATTTTAAAAAATATCCCAGTCCATGAACATAGGCTATCTTTTCATTTATTTGTGTTGTCTTCAATTTCTTTCATCAATGTTTATAGTTTTCAGTATCAGGTCTTTCACTTCATTGGTTAAAAGTATTCATAAGTATTTTATTCATTTTCATACCATTATAAATGGGATTGAGTTCATAATTTATTTTTCAGACAGTTAACCGTTAGTGTATAGTAATGAAAACTGCTGCTGTTGAATGGAATGTTAAATTTACTCTTAAAGTATGGAGTCTGTTTACTCTAAAGTATAGTTTAAGTCCAATATTTCCTTATTGATTATCTGTCTAGATCATCTACACATTGTTGAAAAGGGGTACTGAAGTCCCCTACTATTATTGCATTTCTGTCTGTATTTGTCTTCAGAAATTTGCTTAATATATTCAGTATTTACTAAGTATACTTAGGTGCTCTGATGTTGGGGGCATATATATTGACAACTGTTATATCCTTTTGGTGAATTATCCCTTTATCATATGTAATGACTTTCTTTGTGTTTTGTGACAGTTTTTAACTTAAAGCCTATTTTATCTGATGTTAAGAATGGCCACCCCTGCACTCTCTTGGTTACTATTTGCATGGAATATCTTTTTTCCATCCCTTAACATTCCGGCTATGTGTGTCCTTAAATGTGAAGTGAGTCTCTTTTATGCAAGATACAGTTGGGTCTGAATTTTTTATCCATTCAGCCACTTTATGTTTTTTAATTGGAGTATTTAATCCATTTACATTTAAGGTATTTATTGATAGCTGAGGACTTGTTTTTGCCGTCTTGTTAATTATTTTCTGATTGTTTTGTAGTTCCTTTCCCAACCCTTCCAATAAAGTCATATCTCAAATATAATTAAACATTCAACATTTAAAATAAAACTACTTACTTTTTGATAGGTCACGACCCAGTTAGTACATACAAGTTCACTGCTGGGTCAAGCAGTGTACTTTGATTATCTTTTCTCATTATGTCACTGTATGTTTTCCTTAAGTTGATAGCTGCCTTGTTTCTTTCATTTGCTTCATTTTCTACATATAAATTACTTCACAGTCTCCACACAATTCTAGAAATCCTTTTAACACTACTTTTCTGTAGTCAAATGATTCAGTTATTCTGTTGTTTCCATTGTTTTCCTGGATATAACTCAATTCATATCTCTCAGATCCCTCTG
Source organism: Ursus americanus (assembly GCF_024610735.1). Classification (NCBI taxonomy): domain Eukaryota; kingdom Metazoa; phylum Chordata; class Mammalia; order Carnivora; family Ursidae; genus Ursus; species Ursus americanus. Next base: position 29,921,420 of record NC_142128.1, read on the forward strand.
TTTTCCTGGTGCAATTGTTTTAGTTGCTCTCTAGGCTTCATTCCCAGATGTCATCTAGGGATCTAGCTGTCATCATTTGCTTCAGAACAATTCTTGAAATTACATTTGCCTCTGTTCTCTGCTGGATCCCTTCCTTCGGCATATTATTTTTCTGTCTTTGTTTACTTCTTCTTTTTGGTGGAACACATTGTTCAATGACTTTCTGAGAACTTGCAAATTTGGGGTGGTGGGGGGAAGAGGTTCTTCCTAATATGTGATCTATAGTTTGAATGGATATAGAATTCTTATCTTGAAGTCATTATTAATCAAAATTTTGAGATCATTGCTCTATTGCCTCTTAGTTTCCAGTGCCATTGTTAGGAAATCTAATACCACACTGTTTTCTAATGTTTTGTACGTTATCTGCTTTTTTTCCTCTTTTACAGCAATTTAATTTTTTTTGTTTACTGCCATTGTTCTAAAACTTAATAATGTAGTTTGGATTTTCCCCCCCAGTATTGGCTGTTGTTTGTTCTGGGCACTGGGTTAGGAAGAGAGTATTTTCCAAGCATAGAAAATTTTCTTGTATTTTTTCTTTGATAATTTCTCTTCCTTTGCAATCCTTGTTCTATTTTTTGAGAACTCTTTTTAGTGAAATATTGGACTTCTTGGATTGATGCTCATGTTAAAAATATGTCTGTGCGTGTCTGTGTGCATTTTTGTCTTTGTCTTTTGGTTCTACTTCCTCTAAGATGTCCTTGTTTTTTATCTTCCAACTCTTATGCTTATTTAGTTCTTTAAAAGGATTGGTTATGAGGTTTTAATTTAAAAGAGCTTTTTCATACATTCTGATAGTTCCTTTATTTATGGTATCCTGTTCATGGGTGTTTCATGAATTATAGTATAATGTAATATTAGATATAATGATAGCTAATATTAATTGAACCAGGGAGTATTTTGAGAACTTTACTAAACTAGCTCCTTTAATTCCCAGAACCACATGGTTTGAAGTAAAGGAGTGGTTCTCCAAAAGAAAGGAAAGGCATTGATTACAGAAGAAAAGGAAATGGAATGCAGACCACCAAAAATGACAGGTACCCATGATAGAATGATTCAAAGTATTATATGCTTACCAGGGACCCATGGCACTATTACAGGCACAGGGGCTGGGAACATGGAGAGGGGAATAAGGCACCATCCTGCTGTGTTCACATTCCTTAATACAGTTGGAAGCTAATGTCATTTGCCACTTGTCAGCCCCTGATGAATTCCTCCCCCAGTGCCTTGAAGCAGCCAGAAGCTCTGCAGGAAAGGCAGGCTATAGCAGGAGGAGGGAAGGGAGGGGACCTAAGAGTTGCTCCTTCTTTGTGAAAAACTCTGATGGGAAAATTGTCAGCTGTACTCCCACTCCCTCTGAAAGTCAGTGTGATGCTGCATCCATCTTAATCACCATCAGAGAGAGCAGGCATTTTAATAAGCAGCATTATTCATGAAAACTTTGTTCTCCTTTCCCACTTCCTTCCAAAATAAGATAGACGTGAACTTGGAATGAACTCCTCATTTGTCTCCTTCTTCTTACCTCTTCTTCATATTCAAACCTACTACCTTCTCCCCATGGCCCCATCCTCTGAACGTCTTCTGGGGAATAGGTGAGAAAACAGCTGTCCACATGTGGGGAAGGGAGGGTGTGGCTGAAGGTGCCTGAGTTCCCATACAGTAGAGCTCACTGGATCTGCCACTGGGATTTGAGGGATGAAGGAGATGGGATTCTTGCTGTGATAGAACTTAGATTTCATTCATTCAACTAAATATTTAACAAGTAGTAATTGGTCACTTAATTTATTCAATAAATATTGTTGAGCTGTGGCACAGACGCCAGACAAAATCATGAGAATGCAAATGGCCCTTGTATTCATTGTGCTGTAAGAACAGTTATTAATCACCCATATGTTTCAAACACTGTACTAGACCCTGGGCTTATAGAAACAGAGACTCCAAGTCCTTGTGCTGTGCAGAGTCTGGAAGAGGAGAAAGTTAGAAAAAGAAAATAAAAAAAATCAATAAAACATGTTATCTCTGATGGTAAATGCCATAGATAACAGACCCATCTCAAAAATCCTCCGTGTGGTTTAGAGGCACTGACCCCACTTCATTCTCAGGGATGGGCATATGAATAGGGGCTAGACAAGTAAAGCATTGCATCTTCCTGGACACAGTGATTGTTTCCAAGATGGGTTCAGGACTCAAGAAGTATTAATAACACAGCCCAGAAACTTTGCTTAGACCCTTTGATAGCAGGCACTCCTATTTATGCTAGAGTTTCTCAGTGTGTACAGTCATCCTGCTACCTCGTGGAGAGAGCCTGAGAATATAACCAATGCAGAGTAAAGTGGGGATTAGAGATAGAAAGAGACCAAGTCCTCATGACAGTATTCGAGTGTCTGGAATCAATCACCAGTTCAGTTTGTGGGTCATTAAATCACTCCCTTGACCTAATCCAGTTTAAGTTCTGTCCCTAAATAATATGAGACCTGAGACATCAGCTATCCCAATTCTGTAGGCTTTGCAGAATCAGGAAAGGTCATGTATCAGATGTCTACAATTTCCACAATGGGGATTTTTTCCCCTTCATATGGAAAAAACTCAGAAAACCGAGATTCCAAAAAGTTAATTTATTTTCCCAAAGTCACATAAGAACCCTGTGGCAGCAGTGAGATTTGGATTCAGGTTTGTCTGATTCCAAAGAAAAAGCTCTTCATCATCTTGCTGGAGGCCCCATTTACCTTTCATTCAGAAAAGGTATTATGAACTGGTAGTCACTGGAAGTTTTAAGCAGAAATTGTGTGTGTGTGTGTGTGTGTGTGTGTGTGTGTGTGTGTGTGTGTGTTATTTAACTCAACAGTACTGACAAGAGATCTATTTCCATCTCCAAAAGTGTGTATTCTGTGGTCTTGACACTGTTCCATAACCCTCTGTCCCGTGTTCCTTCCGAATGTAGGGGAAAGAAAGGTGCTCAGGTCTTTGGGTCAAAATGGCATCTTTAAAAGATGCTTTTTCTACCCCCAATAGCCGTGGAGATACCATTGTGTAGCTTACTTTTAATCTGATTTTAACAATAGCACATGCACAGTAAACCTCAAACAGTACAAAAGTACTTACAGCGAAGCCTAGGTCTTTCTCTACCTACAAGCCCAGTCCCACTCTACAGAGGCAGATATCACCAGTGATTCACATGGTTATTCCAGAAATGATCCATGCACACACAAACACCCACAGAGCATAGGTTTCATGCATCACACTCCCCCTAGCTCCAGGGGGACATGTGGCAATGTCTGGAGACACTTTTTTAGTGTCATAACTTGGGAGTGGTGGGGATTGCTACTGACATCTAGTGGGTAGAGGCCAGAGATGCGGCTAAACACCCGGCAGGGCACAGGATCCCCCACGACAAAGAATCTGTGGGCCCAACATGTCAATAGCACTGAAGTGGAGAAACCCTCATCTAAAAGAATGTCTTTCTAACTTGCTTTTAACACCTAGCAACGCATATTGGACATCTTTCCATACCAGCTTACACTAATAATTTTTAGTGTTTTAAATAGTTGCATGGTATTCTATTCAATAGATACGCCATAATTCATTAATTAGTCTGTTACTGATAAGCATTTAGGCTATTTACAGCATGGGGCTGTTGCAAACCATGCAGCAAAGGGAAACCTGATCTAAATATGTCTTTGCACACAAATTAATGCACACGGATTAAGATACATTTACTGAGCCAAAGGGAAAGCATATTTTCTTTACTTTGGCAAGAATTTCCAAAATGTTCTTCAAAGACGCTGAACTGGTTTACACACCCACACCAGTGAATGAGAGTGCCTGTTTTCCTCACACTCTCACCCATAGTGGGTTGTACTAAACATTTCAATTTTTGTCCATTTGATAGATACATAATTGGATCTCATCACTATTTTAAAAAGCATTTTATTAATCATGAGCATGGCTGAATATCGTGGATGAGCCTAAGTTATCTGAAGGTCCTAGAAATGGTCCCTTGTTGCTACAGGAGCTCCAGGAGATGTGCCCTTTCATAAGGAGGCCTTTTTTTTTTTTTTTATTTTTAACACCTCTTTCCCCCACTCCTGGATCCTGACTGATTCTCTGGCAGAGCCCTCAGAAAGTGTGAAGATGGTGTCAACACACTTACGATTACATGCTTCTCAGAAGCCCGTATATTAAAACCAGGTGGGGAATTCCAGGCCAGCCCACCCACTCCCTAAGGTATCTGAGAACATCCCAGTCCTTATCTCTATGACCAGAGGTTGTTTTTCTAGAAAATCCAGGAGAGATTAAAGTTGCAGAAAGTCAGAAGCTGGACTGTGCCTGTGCATAAGCAGATTAATTTATCATAGGCTGATTAAAAACTAAATTTCTGTTTCCAAGAGTAGAGCTGAGAGAATATTTCTTATTCTGTAGATGATGAGGTCTTTATATCAAGAAGGTAGATAACCAAAGGGGAAATAAATCAGAAGAAAGCTTTAATGCCACCTCCATCATCCCATGAGTCGGGGAGAGGAAAGGGTTACAGCATCTCACCCCACAATGAGTATCATTGGCATAGGGCACAGGGAGCCCCCAATAACTGGATAGTGCCTTGAATGGTTAAGAAGTGAAGAGCTCTTTTACTAGTATGGATGACACGAGTGGCCTATGGGCAGCATACGTTCACTGTTGCTCAGACTGCCCAGGCCCAGAAAGCTATGGGTTGACCTCTCAATGGAGCAAGCTGAGTATTGAGAACAAACAGCTGTTTAGGAAGATGAGCTGCCCAGGTGCTGGTCACCCACCAGTCCTTTTACATTGGTGTTGCCCAACACCAGTCATTCATTTATATTTCAAACAGCACATTTGTTCTTGATTTTGATGCCTCAAAAACTTGCAGGGAAGAGAGGGCAAAGAGGATTGTCCCAATATACCCTTCCGTTATGACTTGATTCCATATTTTTTGACATCAGCCTATCTGAAATATTGCCTCTGCTGTGTTCTATAACTGCTCGAAATATTCACTGCCCCTTCCTCAGGGAGGATTACACACTTTAGCTCATTGATATCGGGCTTGGCCATATGACTTCTTTTAGCAAATAGATTGTGAATCAAAATGATGTGAGCTAGTGAGTCATTGAGAGTTATTCTGCCTCCTGTCTTTTCTCTGCAACACTGTCAGCAATGTCCCAGATAGACTTCTTCTATCAGCCTGGATACTTGTTTTGATTCTTCATTGCTGGTATATAGAAAAGTAACTGATTTTTGCATATTAATATTGTAATCTATTATCTTGCTGAAATAATTTATTAGCTTTAGCAATCTTTTTTTATTCCTTTGGATGTTCTGTGTACAATATTATGTCATCTGTAAAGAGATACCAAGATGCCCGTTTTACTTCTTTCTTTTCAAAATGGATATGTTTTATTTCTTTTTCTTGACTAATTGCCCTGGTTAGAAACTCCAGTACAATGTTAAAAAGAAGTGGCAAAAGTAGTCATCCTCGTCTTATTCCCAGTCTTAAGAAGAAAGCTTTCAGTCCTTCACCGTTAAGCATCATGTTAGCTGCAGATTTTTCATAGATGGTCTTTATCAAGTTGAAATTGTTCCTTTCTAGTCCTAGTTTATTGATTATTTTTATCAGGAAAAACTGCTGGATTTTTTTCAAATTCTTTTTCTGCATTTATTGACATGATCATGTGGTTTTGCCCGTAATTATATTAATCTGACATATTACATTGGCTGATTTTTCATTTATTCAACCAACCTTATATTCCTGGAATAAATGCTACTTGGTCATGGTGTATAATTCTTTTTATATTTTGCTGGATATGTCTTCTTAGTATTTTGCTCAAGGTTCTTATTAACAATATTCATAGGGATATTGGCTCGTTGTTTTCTTTTCTTGTGATGTCTTTTTCTGGTTTTGGTATCAGGGCCTAATATTGGCTTAATATAACGAGTTGAGAAGTATTTCCTCCCCTTCTAGTTTTAAAGATTTTGTGAAAGGTGGTTGTTATATCTTCTTTAAACATTTGGTAGAATCTGTCAGTAAAGCCATCTGGGTCTGAGATTTGTTTTGTGTGAAGTTTTTTCTTAACTTGAATATCAGTATTGGTAATCTGTGTCTTTCTGAGAATGTGTCCACTTCATGTAGATTTTCTAATTTGTTGGCATATAATTGTTCATAATATTTTCTCATAGTTCTTTCATTTCTTTTTTTTAAAGATTGATTTATTGATTGATTGATTGATTTCAGAGAGAGAGACAGAGTGGGGGAAGGGGCAGAGGGAGAGAATCCTCAAGCAGACTCCCATCTGAGTGTGGAACCCAATGTGGGGCTTGATCCCAGGACCCTGAGATCATGACCTGAGTTGAAATCAACAGTTGGATGCTTAAACAACAGAGCTATCCAGGTGCCCCAGTTCTTTTCATTGCTATGAGACTGGTAGTAATGACCCCACTTTCGTTTCTAATCTTAGTATTTTGAGTCTTCTCTTTTTTATGAACCAGTCCAGCTAAGGGTTTTTCAATTTTGTTTATATTTTCAAAGAACCAAAGTTTGGTTTTGTTGATTTTTTTCCATTTTTTTCCTTTTTTCTATTTCATTAATTTCTTCTCTAATCTTTATTGCTTCCTTTCTTCTATTCGCTTTGGGTTTAGTTTGCTCTTCTTTTTCTAGTTTCTTTTTTTTTTTTTTAAAGATTTTATTTATTTATTTGACAGAGATAGAGACAGCCAGCGAGAGAGGGAACACAAGCAGGGGGAGTGGGAGAGAAAGAAGCAGGCTCATAGTGGAGGAGCCTGACGTGGGGCTCGATCCTGCAACGCCAGGATCACGCCCTGAGCCGAAGGCAGACGCTTAACCGCTGTGCCACCCAGGCGCCCCCTTTTTCTAGTTTCTTCATGTAGAAGACTAAGTTATTCACTTGAGGTCTTTCTGATTCCACCACCATCCCCAGGGTTTGTTATTGTTTGCTGTTGTTGATGTTGCTGATGCTCCTGCTACTGCTGTTTAGTGACTTCCCTGAAATATTCTTTAAAATCTGTATCTCTTATTATGTGTGGACATTGAAGTGTCTGCTTGCTCCCCTTAATAGTTGAACAGATATTTCCTTAAATTCTTGGGCCAGTAAGTCACACCAGCTTTTGCTGTTTAGTGACTTCCCTGAAATATTCTTTAAAATCTGTGTCTCTTATTATGTGTGGACATTGAAGTGTCTGCTTGCTCCCCTTAATAGTTGAACAGATATTTCCTTAAATTCTTGGGCCAGTAAGTCACCCAGCTTTTGCCTTTTCCTCTACCCCAAGTCACTGTATGTTGGGGACTGCCCTCAATGCTCAGGCAGACAGTTTACAACTCTTTTTTTTTTTTTAAAGATTTTATTTATTTATTTGACAGAGATAGAGACAGCCAGCGAGAGAGGGAACACAAGCAGGGGGAGTGGGAGAGGAAGAAGCAGGCTCATAGTGGAGGAGCCTGATGTGGGGCTCGATCCCATAGCACCGGGATCACGCCCTGAGCCGAAGGCAGACGCTTAACCGCTGTGCCACCCAGGCGCCCCTACAACTCTTCTTAGCTTTCACCTCCTACTTGTGCAAAGCCTCGAAGTCAGCCAGTGAGAACATAGGGTCTTCTCAATCCTTTCCTGAGCATGGGCACAGCCCAAACTTGTGCATGTGTGTAGCCTTTTAGAGTCTCACAAAGATGTCAGAGATTTTTTAGATTCCTCAATGGACACCTCATTTTTCACCTTTTCCTTTTAAGTTTTTTTGGTCAGCTTTTTGCTCCAATTTTTATTGCTGCCTCAGTCAGCTGCTATGTTAAACAATTGTCGATGATTGTTTTTGGTAAATCCCTCCAGGGAAGAGGTTTTTCATACAGAGAAGGCTCTGAGTCAGATCAGGTAAATACCAGTTTGTTAGTGTGTGTTTTCTGGGAATTGTCAGATGAGTCAGTAATGACAATTATCCGAGAATGGTGCTTTTGGAGAGCTCCAACTCATTCTTCCCTTCCAGTGGCTTCTACACTGCTGGCTTTCATTATGGCTGCTGGCTGTTGGTTTTCAACACTATCGTGGAGCCAAAGATGGAGGTTTGAATGAAGCAAGTTAAAATGCCACGAAGTTCTCTGTTCTTACCAATATTTAGCTGTTTTTCTTTATTAAATGCTCCTCAGAGTTTTGCAAGGCTTTGGTTAATTTCCAGGGTTCTGAAAAAGTTGATTTTTGACAATTTTTACTAGTTGCTTAAATGGAAGAACAGATTTTGGGTGGCTTTACACTGCCACTTCCACTAATGTCCCTCTGTTGGAAGTTGAATCTGAGTCTAAATGTTTTGCTTTTATAATAATTTTTTAAATGTCTCTGTCATTAAACTGAAGGTTCCACAAGAGCAGTAATTTAATTTTTCTTATTGACCATCATATCCCTCTACCTAGTACGATGCAATGTAGCAACCCCACACTATATATTTGATGAGTCAAGGAATCAGTGAATGTTTTCCATAACCAACCAAGAGTTAAACCCAATGAAAATTTTAAACTAATCAGTTATCTTACTCAGCTCTTATTGCTGTATTTTCTCTATTCTAAACTGCCATAAATTGTTAAATGCACTATCAGTTCAGAAACTAAGGAGGAGAAAATTAACATTTTAAATGTCTAAATCAATCGTATGTCACATTCTAATTTGAGAAATGTTTTAAAAATGTGAAAACAGTGTGTGCCTTAAATTTGGAAATGTGGTAATGCTCCTGCATTGGAAAACCCAGAGCTAGTGCACTAAGTTTAAAATATGCAGATTATGACCTGCTGAATGAGGAGGCACACGCAGGGGTCAGCACGTAGCTGCTTAGACATCTGAGCTCCCACCTGGGGAATTAAAAACTCCAGTCCATTTTGATTGAAGGCACAGTTTCAATACACTCACACAAAGGAATTAAAGTCACAAGATTTCTTACTTAGAGATCTTAGGCCGGGGGCACAATGAGCTGGGAAAAGGGCAATCCTCCACCCCAGGTCATGAATGTGAGCATGAGATAGAGAGCAGGATAGCAAGGACCTAATAGCTATAAGGTGGTTGGGGCAGAGGTCACTAACTTTTTGAGGGCTCAATTCTAAGCGGTTATTTTAAAAGATGTTCCAGGAAAAGCAAGGTGGGAACATGTGGCAGGAATCCTAAGTTCAGTTTTTCACCTAAATGTCCAGACTCTGGGTGTGAGCAGAGTTGTCATACTGTAAAGTGGCTGGGAAGCAACTCAAAGTAGCTGTTTTCTCATCAAAACTTCCTATATATATAGAAAAGGAAAGCAAGGCTCCAAGGTCTGCAGCAATCTTCCCGAGATCACATTACCAGCATGCAGCAGAGTCAGATGTGAACCGAGATCTGATTCCAAACATGGTGTCTTTAGCCATGAATCTATAGAAGAAGAAATACAGAGTGGTAGCCAGGCACACCAACTTTGGAATCAGAAAAACGTAACCGTCTTAGGTGGGACTTAGTGAATGCTAAGAACTAGGGTAAATGGCTGTCCAGGGCCTTCAAAAGAGAGCTTCTGAAGATTCCATTGTCCCAAACGTCAGCAATGTGGCCCTCATTCCTGCCACTGAGATGGTGCTGCTTGTACCTGGGTATCAGCATAGGAATTATGTTGGGATATGCCACAGCCCCTTTGCCTTAGAATGGGTTGCAATTAGGCCAAAGAGTCTGTGCCTGCGCCATATTTGCTAGGAGGAAGCTAAATCACCTGACCCTACCTTAGAGTGAATGTAAGCGCCATGGGGTCTTGTTTGTCTTGACTATCCTTATTGCTCCATGATCTAGCCCAGTGCTCAGTACTCGGCTGATATTTGCTAAACGAATGAAATATGTTGGGCTTTGAGAACTCTAAGGTTTCCATAAGTCATCTCTAGCCTAGAGTGTCCTACCCACCTGGAGACTTTCAAAAGCTCCCTGAAATGCAAAATCCCAGGAGTCCACAAAAAGAAGGTGGGACCATGATACCCACTGCCCACCCCCTAGCTGTGCTCCCTGAGGACAGATTCTTTAGCAGTGGCAATACAGCAAACCACACTCAGGCATTTAGATAGGCTTCCTTTAAAAATTGAAGTATAGTTGATACACAATGTTACATTAGTTTCGGGTGGACAACATAGTGATGTGACAAGTCTGTATGTTATGCTCTGTTCCCTAGTGTACCTCCCATCCATCACCACACAATGCTATTACAATACCGTTAACTATATTCCCTTTGCTGTACCTTTTATCCCTATCATATAGTCTTTGATTCTATATATCTCCCCACCAAACTTACAGTAGGTTCTCAGTATATATATGCTGAATTCACTGATGCAAAATGAATGTACAGGTGTCAGATAAAGAGCAGGTCTTATAGTATGAAGGAACATCAGTGCTCTTACTCCCTTTTATCTCTAACCTCGCCTCATCAGGAGTGTTTCAACCATGGGTGTTCCCTTGCCATTGAATCAAGTTAGAGCTGGGGCGTGCTACAACGGTGGTCCTCAGCCTTGGCTCCCACAGTGTAATCATTCAGTGGGCTCCACCCCACACCCAATGAGTCACCACCTCCCCAGGTGATTCTCACGTGCAGCCACGGTTGAGTATCATGAAGTACAGAGAACATCTCATTTGGAGGAGCTTCAGGTTCATTGACTTCAGTGAGAAAGCTTGCTTTAGAAAAATCCAGATTCTAGGGCACCTGGGTGGCTCGGTCCGTTGAGCATCTGACTGTTGATTTCCGCTCAGGTCATGATCTCAGGGTAGAGAGATCCAGCCCCATGTTGGGCTCTGTGCTGAGTGTGGAGCCTGCTGAAGATTCTCTTTCTCTCTCTCCCTCTCCTCTTCCCCACCCCACCCCCACTTGCTCTCTCCCTCTCTAAATAAATAAAAAATAAAAAAATTCAGATTCCAAAAATTCATCCCCAAACCTCTTGGAATCTGTGGAGATGAGCAGAGCCATTTGTAAGTCCCCAAGTTGCCTGACCAAGTAGAGAACCAATGATCTGGCTTTATCTTTTCACTGTATACAGGAGGAAGCAGCAGCCCACAGAAGAAAATGACTTTTCTAAGCCTGTCTCTCTCGGGGCTTCAGTTCCTTCTCCTAAAACACTGTGCTTGACCATAGAAGACACAGAATAAATGTTTACTGACTGAAAAGTTGTTGAATGGCTTTCACCTTATTTCTTAAGAGAGGCTTCATATCCTTGTGCTTAAATTAGGAGGCTCTGGAGCCAGACTTCCTTGCTTCAAATCTCGAGTCTGCCACATACTAGCTCTGTCACTTTGGGCACAAATTACCTAACATTCCTGTCCCCGTTTTCTCATCTGTGTCATGAGAATTACATAGAAACTACCTCATAGGGTTGTAAGATTAAGTGGAGTTAATTCAGTTCATGAGTTGATAGAATCAGCAAAGAAATACAGAGTACTTGCTTTTACCTGTTGTTTACCTGGAATTCAAGTTTAACTGGGTGTCCTATATTTTTATTTGCTAAATCTGGCAACCTTCTCACTTAGAGACTTAGAAGTATGCCTAGCGAGTACTAATAAGTGTTGGCTATTATTATTTTTTGATATTTTTATTGACACCACTCCATTCCAAGCCTCTCAGAGTAAAGAGCCCTTCAGTCCCTTATTAATTTGGCTTCTAGTAATGTTATTGCATGAACATTCAAAGAGAGGATAGATTAGAGCTTTTCATTTCTAAGCAAACACTCCCTCAAAAATAAAACGATTTCAGGTTAAAAACAAGATCATAGTGGGAATATTTAAAATAGTTAATGAGATGTTTTGTGACATTTCACATGTTTGAGAAGCTCTCATTTCCATAAAAGTAGGGTAATTATAAATTATTTTGTGCTCAAAAGAAGGTCCACTCAGTAGCACCTTCTCACTCCAGTTCAGGTTACCAGAATCGCTTCTGGGAAATGAACCCTTATTAATAGAACTTCCCTCTATTTTGTTTTCAAGATGGTGTCAGAAAATCAGCATTTGAATCTTGTATCTACTACTAATTAGCTGTGTGTTTTAGGGGCCAAGGTATTTTTTGTTACAGAAACTTTGTTTTCTTATTTTGAAAACAGGGCCACCATATCATGTGGTCTCAGATTCCTTTAAAGGCTGTTGACTCTACCCTCCATTTCCCAGTGGGGTCCCGTGTCTGAGCAGAAAAGGCAACCAGCAGGGCAAGAAAGCAAACACACGTTGCATTGCTTATTACCAGCCCGAGAGTAAAACCAGACAGAATCCATTGTTTTGGAGCCCCAGAGCACACAGTTTAGCCCGAGGTTTTCAGCCGAGGCTGTCCATTGGAATCACCTGGGGAATTTCCAATTAAATGTTCACGCGTGTCTCCATTCCCAGAGATGCTGAGCCCGTGGGTCTGGGGAGGAGTCAGGCACACTTAAGCCACCTCGCTGTTGCTAGTATGCGGCTGGGGCTCAGAGCCGCTGGCCTACCGGGCCTTTATGAGCTCAGCTTTTATCTTCTCATGTTGCTCTCAAGTTCACCCCAAATCCTCCAAGCTGGGGTTCACAGGATTGCATGGCATATTGCTCCACATCATTTGATTTCCGCTTGCCTGCGGCTCTGCTAATTACGGTACAATTAGCATGAAGAGAGAGCCTCATGCAGGGTCAGCTCAGAAGTGGCAGTGGCGTGGAGTTACTCTTGGCTGCGCCCTCTGCTTCTCTTAGCTGGACACCCTGTTTTCAGCTCTTCTCACTCTTGAGGTCACACGAAAGTAAAGTGAAGCCTCCCCACACCGTGACTTACAATCTCGCTGTCCAGGATGCGTTCTCCTCAACCCACCAGGTTGGTACATTTCATGTCTTTTCTTACTATGAAATAGTTTGAATATGTGAAGAGGATGTTAATTTAATAAACCAGCGAGCAGCCACTACTGTCTCCCAAAGTGAACGCATTGGACGCTTTGTTCCTTCTTTCCTTGTGGCCTTCCCTACTTTCGTTTTCTCCCAGGTGTTCTCACCCCTATAAAATCGGTGAGCCCTGCTCTCATCCATGATTGAGCCCTTCTGTATAAACAAGCATTAATGAACAACTTAGGATATTGTTTTGTATGTTTTTAAAACCACACGTAAATGAAATCACATTGAACCCTATTCCGCAGCTTACTTTTTTTCACTTGGCATTTTGTTTAAGATTTATCTAAATTCAGTTTATTCATTTTAACAGCTGTCTAATGATCCATTATGTTAATATCTAACACTTTATTTATCCATTCTAGTTTATTTTGTTTCTACCAACATAACACTTAGAATATGTCTAAACACACATATTCATGTATAAATGATCTTGCTGGTGAAAGAGTCTACTCTCTCAGGAAAAATGTGTCATTATACACCCAGACGTATGTGCTCATTGACACATTGCATGCTTATCCCACTGCAGTCCTGTTTTAAATATCCCTAAAGCTTAATTTCTTTCTTAATTTTAAGTAAAAAGAAACATTAGAAGTTCTAACATCTCTTCCCATATCTCAGTGGGATTTTTTTGAGCACATCTTGCTTTGGAGGCCATTGCTTCAATCAAATGCATTTTATATATTTATTAACGTTTTCCCATCCTCCAACATGAGAGGATTCACTTCTGATCAATACAACTCATCATCATCTCACCAGCTGTGTGTGTCTTTAAAAAGTGCTCTCTCACTGATAAAACAAGCCCACTGCATTCCACACATTCTCTCTCCTCATCTCCACCGCCTCCCCTCTCCATCATGCTTTAAAAGCTGTACAATCCAGTCAGGTTCCAAGCTCCCATTAATTTCTCCTGATAGCTAAAAGTCACGTTCCTTCCAATTAGCATGTTTCTGTATTTAGTGGTGCAACTAACATAGTGTGAGGTTGATCTGTTGTAACTCCTTGGATAAAAGTTACCAGAAAGAGCCTACTTACACTACTAAAATTCCTTGAAATGCTCCCCTTCCCACCTCACTGTGTCAGAAACTATCTCTGGCTCCCCAAGGGCTGGAAAAGGGGTTGCAAAGTCATTCCTGTGATTCCACCTGCTAGAGTCCACAGCTCAGATCTGGCTGATTAGAAATGCCTTTGCAGGTGATCTCAGCCTAGTTTTAAGAACATGTTGATTGACTTGGTTGATTAATCACTTGAAGCACGGTAGGGAATTGCCAGTCTGTGGGTTTTTTGGAGAAGGCTTTTCTGAATTATAGATGATTGCAGCCTTGACAATATGGATTTGGATTGTAACTAGGGGGCTAATGGTCTGGAAGACTGTGGGTTGCCTGGGGATAAGTTAGGGTTCATTAGCAGGTTAAGTGTGTGTATGTGTGTGTGCATGTTCACGCACACCTCTTTTGGGAGGGATCCTCACTTTCTCAGCCCATTCTGCTAGCTGTTCATCTTATTTTAGGGTTGGGAGCCACATTTCCATTCCAAATAATGTAAAATCTGATAGAAGCTGAAAAATGGATCAACAGACCCATGATTCAAATTCTCGGTTACCCACTTAAGGATAGTGAGAATTTGAACAAATGGCTTAATTTCTCTGTTATCTTGGCTTCCTGTTCTGAAAAATGGGGACACAGATAATATTTTCCTCTTATCATTGTGAGGATTAAGTGGGAGAATGTGAAGTGCTCTGTGCAGCATACGAGCTGAATAAATGGTACCCATGGGTGGCATCTACTCTTCAGCTGTTTTATGCATCTTGTTTGCTCGAATTCAGACCTCAGCATGGCTGGATGCCACAGAGGAAACTCTGCACGGTGCCTGGCATCCAGCAAGCACTCAACACACGGTGGTGGCAAAAAGCGTGATCTCTGAGTGGTTGTTGGCACTTACTGTTGGACATTCTAGATGTTCAGCCTCGTAGTTGGTTTAATTCTTTGAGTTTAAATTTTGTTGATTGGAACTCCTTGTTGTACTGCTTTGACAGCTGATTTTTGAGATTATTAAGATCTTTGAGAGAGGAGAGGCATGGCTTACACGTTAACTCAGATTTTTTTCAGCCTAGATCTTTGCTACTCAAAGTGTGGTCTGGAGACCAGCAATATTGGCAGCACCGGGGAACTTGTTCCAAATACGGAATCCCAGCACCCTCAGAACCTAGTGAATCGGAATCTGTATTTTAACAAGGCCCTTAGGTGATTTGTAGATACAATAAAGCTTGAAACCGATTTACCTAAATATTTATACTACACATGAAAACATAGCTCCACTGTCCTAGATAGCTGTGTCCTCTGTTTGTGCATGCTGACTCTGTCTCTAGCAGGCACTGTAGGAAAGTGAGTGGGCCAGACTCAACGTTACATTAAAGCACTACCTGTTGAGTAATCTGCAAGATCTTTTCAAATGACATGAGCCACTTAAACAAGTTACTGGCTATTTTGTCAATAGGTGAATAGCTGATGGCAGTTTTGTTCACGCATTTTTCACATGGCCCTTGAATGATCATAATTTTCCAGGCCCACTGCCAGACAAAATTACCAATATTACCCCATGTGACGATAACACCAAAGTAGGGGCTCCGTGCATTTCAATTTAAGACAATTTAGAAGACTTCAGTGGAGCATTTGTTTCCTATGTGATAAAACTTTCCTTGGGGGAATTTCTTGTGGTTATGATGTCATTTCACTGATGCCCTCGAGTTTTTCAGAGGTTCAAATGTACAGGCTATCCATGAGGTCCCACAAACAGACACAAACCTAGGAGTCATTCTTGACTCATTACCATCTTCACCATCATCATCATCCCCATCTTTATTCTTTTTGGCACATAGTTATGAAGTCCAAAGGTCCTTGTGTGTTACCATCCACTTCCGTCTGCTTCATTGTTTCTTACCCTAAACAGTTCATTTCTTCATTCTTACTACACAAGGACTAAAACCTTAATCCTGACGTTGCCAGCAAATGAGTGTGATGCTCCAACCAAAGAAATTAACCAGATACAGATACTTTCATTGTAACTGACATATGCATCATTCAAAAAGTGGTTAATGTCCAGGGGAGGAACCTATTCAGAGAGCACAATTCCTTACACTTAGAGAATCAAGCCTCTTCCAGATGTTGATGAGAGCATAAATGAAGTATGAAATAATCTTTCAGAAGCCTCTTATCATTACATTGTCTATTTAATAGAAATATTCCCTGGTGTTCATTATAATTGGGTATTGTCTGTTTAATATTGTCTATATGGTATATTGTCTGTTGAATAAAAATACTGAATGGTGTTAATTATATTTGGGTGAAAAGAATCATCTTGCATATTCGTTGAAAGACATAAATCACCCAAATTCTGCAAGTTGAGTGGATGCTGAATGGGGAAATATCTCTTGTTGCTTGTTCTAAATTTGCTTCTCTTTATTTTCTCAGGGCGTCTCTTGTCTTTGTGTGATTCAGTGTCTTTAGCAAAGAGACAATTGCTTTTCCCTCTTCCTTGGAGCATGTGAACATCAGAGAACTAGCCTGTCCTCCCTCCCCAGATTCTACTCTATTTCATATTTTTGTGAAGGACCTAGTGGACACAAGTCTTTCAAAGGAAGCCCAAGCTAGTTGTAAAAGGCAGAGTAGGTCTGTCAGTGTGGCTCTAAGCCAACAGCAGTAAAGATAAGGGACGTGTCTAGAGTGGAGGTTCTCAAACTGGGCAGATCATCAAAGATACGTGTGCATTTGGGTCGTGTTTTAGTATAGATTTTTAGCCCCATGCCTAGATCAGGGGGTCCTCAAGCTTGAGCATGCATCAGAACTCACATGGAATGTTAGTTAAAATACAGTTTGCTGGGCCCCGCACCCTGTTTCTGATCCAGAAGGTCTGGGAGGTTCAGAGAATGTGCATTTCTCGCAGGATCCCAGGTGATGCTGATGTTGCTGGTCTGTGGACTGTCCTTTGAGTACTTCTGCTGTACAAGTTCTGAGTCGGCATATTCCGAGACTTGAGAATGCACATATCTACCATGCATCTTATGGAACCATGTACCCAAACGTTCAAGACCACCAATGCAATGCATGCTTATTCTGAAGCTAGCACTGTGCTCGATTCAGCACAAAGGGTATAGTAAGGGCAGGTCCCACTTGCCTCTGGAGCCTTATCCTCCATGATCCCCTAACCCTGCTTTGAGTCCCAGCTCTATCAAGCCTCTTGCAGTTCTCCAAATTCAAAGCTGGCCTGCACCTTCACATCTTTGCACATGGTTTTTCATCTCCCCAGGATACTCTTCCCCATTTCTCTGTTTCATCCTTCAAAATGCTGTTCCAATGCCATATTCCTCAGTATCACTCTCCCCTAAGGAGATTTTGTCCTTCTTTAAGGAAACTCTTTCCCTTAAGGAAATTACACTTTAGAGGCCATTAATGAACTACAGATTGTGATACCGCCTCTGTATTTTGCTGGAGCTTACACATATTTCAATGTTGGGCTTATTACTAATACTGAAATAGTTGTTTTCTTATGCCTTATTCTCCCCTTAGACAGTGGCCCCTTGGAGCGCCAAACCCGCATCTTTTCATCTCTGTGTACCCAGTTCCTACAGAGAGTTGGTCATATGCTTGAGCATTTTCCAAATGTTTTCTGAGTTCAATATAACAGAGTTCTTCTTCCCAAAGGGAGAACAATCTTATACAAACACTAGTGCAGCAGATGTGAAAACCTTAATTATATTATTAGTTGGCATCGGAATTCCTTTTATATATTGGAACTCTTTTTGTTGAGAGACATCCCTTGAGAAGCCACTTGCAGCTTTAAGTAAAGCTCAGAGTGCCTGGACTTTAGGGAAAAAAAGTTAAGGCAATGAAAGAAAAGGCTACGTGGCTTTGCTCTTGAGGTAGAGGGAGAAGGAACACAGAAGAAAGGGAAATAGAAGAGAGAAAGTGAAGTGTTAAAGAGATTGAGAGAGAGGAAACTGCGTCAGTGAAGTGGGGTGGGGCTGAGGCAGGAGATGGAATGAAGTGGCCCGTAAAAATTCTCTAGTCCCAGGAGGACCAAAGTATTTCAGTAATAGTTGAAGAGCTTTTTTACTACTTTGGGAACTTTTCTGTTGTCTGCCCTGTGCACCCTGTAATTTTCAATAGAATTCACCACTCACAAATACCTTTCTACAGGTGCTTTTGTTAGTGTGTACTTTTGAGAAATAAAGGAAGAGGCCGAGTCTGGGGTCTGGGTTAGCACAATGAAGCCTGCAGCCATGATTCACGGAACAGTGGCAAGATGATGTGACATGAAGTGATTCCGTTGAATCAGCATGCCACTTGGTCAAGAAATACCCACTGGGCATGAGTAAGTGCTGGACACTCTTACAGAACTAGGGATACTGCAGTGAATCCATCGGAAAAGTCCTTGATCCCATGGAGTTCATGTGCAGGGGAGAGACATTTAATGTAACCGGGGTGCTGAGTGCTAAGAAGGAAAATTAAGGAGGGAAAGATGATGGTGTGGTGATGGTACATGATGGTCAGAAAGCCTCTTTGAGGAGGAGACCTTGGAGCAGAGACCTGAATTAAATAAGAGGGTGAGTCATAGGCTTTCTCGGGTAAGAGAGCTTGGGGCCATGGGAACCAGTGCAAAAGGCATTGAGATGGAGAATAGTTGGCCAAACTGAGAGCAGCAAGTAGCAAATCTGGAGCAGAGTGAGTGCTGGGAGGAGTGGAGAGGAGGGGGGTTGGCCAGACGGGAGGGGGCATATCACATGGGCTGTGGAACGGCAAGGAAATCTGCATTTCACTGTGAATGGGGTGAGGTGTGGGATGGGGAACCAGTGGAGGGTTTGGAGCAGATAAGTAACATGATCTGATTTGATTTTGGGTTTTTTTAAAAATCTGATTTGAATTTGTAAAGGCTTTTTCTGGCAGCTCTGTGAAGAGTAGACCATAAGTGGTAAGGGGGTGGGGAAGGACAACGGAAATGTTGAGGAAAGCCATGGAATTGAACTTCCCCTGGCTATGGAATTGAGGCTTATGTTCATCTTCTATAGATTTCATGTGGTTGGGAGACACTCCGGACACTCAGATTCAGTACTGCTACTTCTATTATTTCCTATTACTACTACTACTAATAGTAATAATATTACTACCATTACTATTACTGCTGCTGTTGCTGCTGCTAGTACTACAGAGTCATAAACATAGTAATAATAGTACTACCATTACTATTACTGCTGCTGTTGCTGCTGCTAGTACTACAGAGTCATAAACATCCATTATGTAGCAGAAGAGTGATTTGCATATATTAACGATCTCATTCACTTCTCTCAACAACCCTATGGGATAGGAGCTATTTTTAATCCATACTTTACAGATGAGGAAACTAATGCTGGGACATGTTCAGTGAGTTGCCCAAGGTTACATGATTATTACATGATCGCAATGGGGCTTGTCCTTAAGCTTTTCTGACTCCAAAGCTTGAAATTCTTATTTCTATTCAGTAATGACAAAAAGCAAAAAATTAAGTGTGAATGCAAACAATACATATAGGGGGAATAACCAGCTGAATAAAGGCTCATTCACTCAGCAAGTCATTTATGTGAGACAACCGTAAGAAACAGAGGAGACATCAGCAGGAGTGAAGGCAGAGGGAAGAAGCCCTGTGAGAGGGAGTGCATAGAGGTGACGGAGTGGGGAGGAACTGCATGGGGGGAGGGGGTATGATGCCTGCGGAGATGTACAGGTGGAAAAGCAGAGTGGTTAAGAACATGAGCTCTGTAATGAAAAACCACATCAACACTCCAGGTCCCCACTTACTCACTGAAACAACCATGGGCCAGTTCCTTGACCTCCCTGTGCCAAGACTTTGTCATCTGTAAATGGGAGTAAAAGGAGTACTGTCTCTATTGGGACGTAAATGAGATAAAGCACAAAGAGCTCCTACATAGGATGCTTAGCGGAGTGGTGCCTGGGTGGCTCAGTCAGTTGGGCCTCCATCTGACTCTTGGTTTCTGCTCATGTCATCATCTCCTGGGTTGCGAGACTGAGCCCTGCATCTGGCTCTGCACTCCACAGGGAGTCTGTTTCAGGGTTCTCACCCTCTGCCCCTGTCCCCACTTGCTCTCTCTCTCTCTCTCTAATATTTTTTTAAAAGATGCTTAGCATATAGCAAATACTCCAAAAAAGTTCAGCTATTATTAATTTAGAACTAGATAAAATTGAGAAACATTTAGGATTTTTTGGTTGATTAGAGGATGAGAAGATTATGACATGAAGGCTTCTGGGTTAAGCAACTGAAAGGATGTTTGTGCCCTTAACTGAAATGGAAGACCCAGTTGAAGATTCAGACTTTTTCAAGACAACATAAAAATGTTAGCTCTAGAGAGAGGAGTCCTATTTCCCTAAGAATGAAAGAAAGAAAGATGGGCAAAGAGATATAAAAGAAATGAAGATGGTGGATTTTCTCAATCTTTAAGGGAGAAATGGAATCATCCACAAGTGTGGAAAATGAAGGAGGAACAGAGTGTGTCGGACAAAAGTAAGAATAGTTAACACAGCTATGATGTTAACGTGAATCTCCCCCAAACAAAACCTGAGACAAGAACTTGGGTGCAGGTAGTTAATGTGACAGTTTTGCTCCAAAAGTAGGAAGGGAGAGTAGAGCAAATGAGCTGAGAAAGGAAGGAAAGTTGATAAAGGGGGTGTTCTATTGAGCTGATTACCGCGATGGACAACCAGAAAGTATCTTGCTGGGGATCCTCGGAGAAACTGTGGCAGATAAACCTCAGAATGTCCCCTCTTGGGGGCATTAGCCACTGACTCCCATCTCCCATTGGCTGAGGGTTGTCCTATCGGTGTTAACTCCCCTGTGTTTCTAGGATCTGCCTCTGTGTGCCCTGAGGGAGCTGCCACCATTCTGAAAAAAGACCCGGGACAGAAAAGTGGAGAGACACAGTGGGGACTTGAGACAGGACATGGGCCATGACCCTTCTCTGTAGCTAAAGTCAGAACTGGGCTGAGGGAAAGTGACACTGGGCACCAGTGGCATCTGCTAGAGAAAGTAGTGAGTGATAAACTTCAGATCTTACAAAAATTCTGAAATGCGTAAGTGCCTTTAGTATCATTTAATATATGAAGAGCTGCAGCTCAGAAGGTGAAAGTAAGTTGGCAGATGGGGGTTTAAACCCTTACGAGATGGAATCCAAAATATACACACTTTTCCCACCTACCGTGCTGCCAACTTTCCAAAAAACAAAAAAAAAAATCTATTAAAATGGAAATGGGAATAGCACTAATGGGCCAGTTCTCCCCAGTACTAATTATTGGAATTTTGCTGACTTATTGTTCTCCAGACCAGAACCTAAAAATACCCATTTCTTAAGAGACTGGATACACAGACTCTAAAGAGGAAAATGACAGCCACAGAGAATCCAAAATTGGATACCCTTCTCCAGCTGAAGTCCAATGAATAGGAGTTGCATTTCTCCACCCAATCAAGAAATTCTTTACCTCCAGGAATATGTAGCTATTAAAGTTCAGGCTTCCAGCCTCAGAGGAGGAATTCCCAAAATTCCATCTGTAATCTGCTTAGCTCAGCATATGCCCAGTGAAATGAGGTATTTTTCTGTTTCCCTCATTCCGACAGATCTTTCTAACACTATTTGGCCCTGAGACACCTTGTCTTCTAGATCTGTCAACTGCATAGTGTTTTCTTTTATCTGTGCAGAAAACAGCACAGAAAGTGGGTGTTCTAGCTGCTGTTGACAGCTGGAGCTCATAGCCCTCAACAGTGTGACTTAGGCCAGGCATAATGTGCAGGAGAGGGCTCCAATCCTTCTCTAACCTGACACCATTCATTGGATGATTGAAGCACTTAGAATCGTGCTGAATCTGTGAGCATTCTGAAAAATAGAATAACGTTCTCTTGTGATCTTTGTGTCCTGCAGTATGAAAAGGAAAAGAAAGGGGAAAGGATGGGTGTGTGTGTGGTGGTCGGGGCAGGGGTTGCAGGGGATTTATTGAGCATTTACCTATGCCAGCTATATCCTCTTAGATTATTTCATCTAATTCCCACAAGTTTGCAACACATCCAGGAAAATTAGGGTGAATTTTTAAGGTTCAAAGACCCATGCTCAAAGCCAAGATTTGGACGCAGGTGGCTGACTTTAAGCCCCGACGGCAAATATTAGCACGCATGCTGCCGCTTCCTCTTCTGCCCTCAGGTAGACATCACTAATCAATCAGGCCTTTTACTCCACCGATTTTAGAATCCTTTTCATCTCACTGTCCCACCCACATTGTCATTACTAATGAAGCAGAGAGTAGTAAGAGCCAACTGAAATCCTTCCCAAATGGTAAATACCAAAGATTTGCCGGCAGAGGAAAGATCTCTTTCTTCAAGGGAGGCCATACCCATCACAGAGGCGTTACCATCACCTTCCAGATCAATCTGAAAGGTCATCTCAAGATGACAGTTGCCCCTACACTCCCACCAGGATCTCCCTTTGATTGTAACAAGGAGGGCTGCACACAGCTGTCCTTCCATCCCCCAATGGCAACCACTGACAACATGTCAATGCATTTCCTCCTTCCAGAAATGTTACTGTTCATTTGAACTTAACTGTGCTCACATTGCAGCTGCATTTCAAATCCTGATCTCCCATACCGTAATAAACTCTCCATTTGTTAATTTTTACTTCTGCCCCAGATCTATGAAGTCAGAGAAATCAGACCATGCATTCCCTTCCTGCACCCTGTGGCACAGAATGCTTTTTCAAAGGAGACTTAAGAATGGGCACTGCTGCTCAGCGTGGGCAAGGTGGAGGGTTTGCGGTGAGTGAAGAAATGCTTTGGTGTTAGAACCTGGAGGAGTTCTCCTTCGTTGTCACATCCCCCCTCCATGCTCATGATTGATATTAATCTCTCCAGCCTCCTTTGATGTCAGCAAAACCATTTTATTTGGGCAGTAGCCAGAAGGACTGTGGCTGATTCACCACCTGTTGTCATTTTCCCTCCTTCCTCCAGCAGTGAATTTAGAAGAACTCTTCACAGGGTGGCAGTGTGTTTGCTAGGGCACTGCAGTTCCCCGTGTTTGATCTCATGTTTCTTGCCTGGAGCTTGTATTTCAGACTAGAGTAAATTATTTACTGGTGTAACAACCACGTCTTGTATTATTCAAAATATAAACCTGATGTATTGGAGCAATCAGACCTCACCAGCTGACACTATTTATCCTTTGCAGATATAGACACAGATCAAAAGGATGAATCATAATTATCCCAACACCTCCATTTTTCTAAGAGCAAGAGGGGGAGATGCAGTTTTCTCTCCTGACTATGAACCTCAGGAAATGAACAGCAACTTGGGCTAGTGTCTGTTGACTTCTCCTCCCCAGAGCCATCGCAGCCTGGAAAGAGAAGGGTGGCCGGGGACAGTCAGCTCTGGGGCTGACATTAGCACTGTCCTGGCTTCCTTCCTTTGCACTTTCAACGGGCTTGGCACATCAGCAGTCCTTGGTCTGTACTTCTGCTCCTCACAGTAGGCGGTACTTGTCTCGCTTCCTTTCTCTTCTCTGCTTCTCCGCAGTCCATGAGCTCCTGGATGGCAGGAAACCAATGTACACAGAAGAGAGTGCTTATATGGAAGCAGCTAGCATTTTCTTTCCTTGGTAGCTTTAACGTTGTCTGGCTAGAAGCCTTTTTTGTCCTCCTGCTGGGCAGCCCACTTTGGGATGGAGAAATTAAGTGACTAGAAGCAGGCAGTGTGGGTAAGTGGCTTAGAGGCTAGGCTTTGGAGTGATGTAGATCTGGGTTTGGGTCCTGGCTCTGCTGCTTTTGCTGTGTGACTTTGAGAATATTACTTAATCTCTCTGATTCCCAATTTCTTCATCAGTATGCTGGGGATTGTTATGAAAATTAGTTCATATAAATTCATATAAAAGAATTCACTCCTATAAAGAATGTAGCATAGTACTTGTACATAAGTGCTCAGTAAGTGATAGTCATTATTACTGTTTGGGAAGATCCGCAAGGCGTTTATAGGTCCAAGAGATACTGCGGGTAGAAGGTATGAGGACATAATGTTCTCTGGAACAGCTGGGTTCTCTGCAAAATGAAGTCTTCCTCGATCTGACTTTGGCAAGGCCTCTTTTGGAGAATGAAAGGGATTCTGTGTAATAAGGAGCAACATCTGAAAACCAGCCATTCAGGGAGTCATTCTGGGTTAATATCCCAGTGCTTGCCCTTTAACTCGTCGCCTCCCTCTCTCTCTCTCTGCAAAAATGAGTATGGCAGTTAAGCATACCTTAGAATGACTGGTGCCTCTGGGGCCTGAAGTCACGTCTGGAAAGGATCCACTTCTGCAAAGGTGTCTCTGCATTTAGGGTGCAGAAGCACAGAGCCGACGCTCCCAAGGATGGCTCTGAGAGGACTGAGCCCTGAAGCTGGATGGGTCCAGGCTCAGCTCAGTGGACATCAGTTTTGGGTCTTCCAGAGAGCGCTAGTAAAAATAATGAAACCCCTAAATTCTGCAAACCTTCTAAGGAATTCAGTCTGTTTTCATATGTGACCTGGTCCCTCCTATCCAGACCAGATAAACACGAGACCCCTTTATCTGCTCATCTAAATCGAAGTAACCCTCCCTACATGAGATTTATTACCACATTTTCATGGTTCTAAGGCACCCCATTTGTAAGACACATCACTGATTTGATAGCACATTTCTGGAAGAAAAATACAAAAATAAATGTGCACATCAATTGTCAGTTGTGCTTTGAAAAAAATGTTAAAATGTGGAAAGATGTACAACTTGGAATAGAAGAAAAAATTAGTCATGCTAACTTAATGGGCACTTGTTGCAACAGAAATGCTCGAGCTGTCATCGGATTAGGAAGCCCAGCAGTGGCTGTGTAGTAGGAGAGTTCCCAGCCCCCCATCCTTTGTCTATCTCTGTTCCACGGTCCTCATGAACCCTGCACCTGGCCTCCAGAAAAAGCTGGTGCTTACCTGGTGATATCACACACATCCATATTATCTGTCCGCTATGACTCCAACCTCTCTCTGCAGCTAGATGAATTTTTTATTTTCTGCAGAAAATCAGACTGCTAACGTAGGAGACTTCTGCCCCTTTAACTCACCATGTGTTAACGTGGTGGTGATTAAGACACCGTATCAGGCAACAGGAAACTCTACATTGATGACTGCTTTGCAAACCTCATTGGCATTTTGCTGGAGGGAACTAGAAGGACAAAGGGGGTTGATATTTACCATATGAAATTCTCCATGAGAATTCTATGCCTCTTATTTATCTCTTTGGTTAAAAACCAAATTTATTTCCTTGGTTAGTGGCTGCGTGTGAGAGGGGAGTGTTTGAGTATGACCTTGGGGGCCACTAACCCACCCACTGTGGGTATCCACTGGCAAAAGGGGAGTGTTAGTCCATATCAGATGGAGAGTGGGAGAGAAGAGCTGCGGAGGTCACAAAGCATACAAGTGAGGGAACTGTGTAACAGTTAGAAGGATGAAAGTTATTCCACGCGTCTTTCTCTTCTCAGACTTATCAGATCTACAGAGGTATGTCAGATTTCCATGATGGTTGTACATAAGCCCACTATCCTGAGCATCATCTGATTGGACTGGAGCTGATCACATGGTTCAAATAGGGCCAATCAGATTCTTTCTAATAGAATTCAGAATCCAATCAAGCAGCAGCCTTTTAGTCTCTATCTGTGGTTGGCTAAGAGTGCCAGTTCCGAAGTCCGACACCTGAGCAGCGCTCCACCACTTGCTAGCTGTCCTTAAGCAGGTAACCTAACCGCTGAGCCCCTTTGGTTCCTTACCTTGAAAACTAATAAGGGCATGGCAGCGCCCACACCATCTAAGATGCTTGGCACGCTGTTCTTTGCATGTAAAAAGTGCTCGGTAACTACTAACATTGTTTTAGTTTCCTATGAATGCCATAACAAGTTATCACAAACTTAGTGGCTGAACACAACACAGATCACTTATTTAACCATTCTGTAGGTTAGAAATCCAACACTGCTCTCACCCTGTGATTGTGTGATTAAGTTGAGCCCACCTGGATAATCCAGGCTAATCTCCCTACTTTAAGGTCAGCTGATTGGCAACCGTAATTCAATTAGTAATCTTAATACTCCTTTGCCACAAAAATGTAGCACATTCACGGATTCTGGAGATTAAGATATGGACATCTCTGGGTAGGCATTATTCTGCCTACCACAATTATAAAAAAAAAAATTGGGAGCTCTGGGGAAATAGTACAAAGTAGAGATGATGAAAAAGAAGCAACTCTGCAGGAGAGTGAAGACAAGCCAGACATGTAGTGTTCTGGGGCCTCCCAGTTCCCCAGCCCAGCCCTCATGGGCTCCTATCTTCATCCCTTCACACGGCTTCCTGAAACGCCTCATGGTCATTACAGCAAGTTCTCTCCCTCCATTAAAAAGACTTTTTTTTTCTTTCTCTTTTTTGGCTGACTGGCTCAAGCAAGCTTAAGTGGGTTGGGTTGCTAATACTTAATTAGGGGTGCCTTGGTGGTTCAGTTAAGCATCCAACTCTTGATTTTGGTCATGATCCCAGGGTGGTGAGGTCAAGCCCCACTTGGGGCTCTGTGCTCAGTGAGGAGTCTGCTTGAGATTCTCTCTTTCCCTCTCCTTCTGCCCCTCCCCAATTCTTGTGTGTGTGCGCGCACTTGCTGTCTCTCTCAAAATCTTTTTAAAAAGTTTTAACAATTGGGATATTAATAAGATGGAAATGTTCCCAGTAATAGGGTTCTGTCCCACAACTACTGAGCAATGAATCCTATCACAGTGACCACTGATATAAAGACATTACTCAGCCAGTGTTCATCTGCTCTTCACTCTCCATGTATAACATACCATTGAGGCACACACCACAGTTGGGACATCTTGGGATTTGGTCCTCGGGTGATGAGTTTGTCTCCTTTTTTAGGTACAAAATACTCATCTAGAGATGACCCAGGCCTTTTATGTCAGCCAGTGGCATCTAGATACATAAAATTATACCACTCTTTGATCACCAACTACAGGATTTTAGCTGAGCCAAGTCCACATTCATATCTTTTCTTTGTCTAGGAGTGTAATGCTCTCTTGAAAGGTGTTCTCAGGCTTCCTCTTCCACAAAGACATTCAGGTGCAGGATTTCTGGAGTATTGGCCTTGCAGTGTGTGATTGAACTTGGAATCGGGTTGTGGACAGACTTGAGGAAATGTGCATTTGAATCCTAACTGTGCCTCCTATAAGCTCTGGGAGCCCATGCAAGCTACTGAGCCTCTCTTAGCCTCAGTACCCTCCTTGTATAAAATGGACATAATGTTTCCCAACTCAAAGGATTGTTATGGGAATTAAATGAGAATTTTGTGCCTGACCTAGAGCCTAATGCACAGCAAATGCTCGAAAGTGGCAGCTTTCACTCATTTTATTTGGTTGAGCCAGGAATTAAAACACATCTCAGGTAGTACCTTTTCTCATACGACCAAGAAAAGAACTAAAAGGAAGTTCAAGAAGTACAATACATGATTTTCCTTTGGTTATTTATTTATTTTTTTAAAGAGAAGTAAGCCTTTATTTCCTCGTTCACAAATAAAGCTTGCTGAACCAAGGTGATCCTTTGGTTCTTCTTGAGTCATGAGTGAATGCAGAGAGTAGAAGAAAACCAGAAAACCAGAGATCTGAGTGCCATATCTGTATAGCACAATGTGAATAAATTTCAAAAACCTGATGAAATGGAAGAAGGTAAGAAACAAGATGGGATTTATAGCATAGTACCATTTATGTAAATGCAAAACATGCACATACAAAGACCATATTTTCTCAAGGGTACAGGTGTATTTTAAATGTATACAAAATACAGAAGGTGACTTGAAGGATATATATTATGTTCACTAGTGTGGGTAGCTGGTAGAGAAAAAGAGGAAATAAAACAGGCTCCTACCACTGGATGATAATTATAACATGCCATGAATGGGAGAGTATGCCATTTCCTCTCTATATATTTATATTCTATATATAGTAGGATAAATATGAATTATTATAAAACCAAGATCTAAGTAATGACCAAAACAGATCTAGTGGCCAAGTCCACAATTCCATCATTCCCTTCTGTGTTCTTCCCTGAACTTAGTGAGTTAGGAAAACTCCGATTCTGCTCTGTGATTCATACTCAGTGAGTTTCTTAGGTGATGTCATTAAAAGTATAATAATTATAGGGTTTTCCTATGAATGGAAGGGTACATATTAGTGGTAGAATGTCATTTGTCTCCACCAATGGTAATGTTTTGAAAGCCATGGGCTTTGAGACTAATAGTGACCCTAAGGCTGTGGCAGAAAAGATCGTGGTCTTCAGTGCCCTGGACTCTAAGCCAACTCTTGCTTTTGTACAATGAAACAATGATTAATTTCATCCAAATTATCCTTTCTCTCCCTGTTAATCTGCCATGTTTTTCTGAACATTTTTCTATGGATTAGTACTGATGCTCAGGGTTCCTTGGAGAGAACAAGCAATGTAGCAAAAGCCTCCCAAGATGTGTACCGATGCTCTTCTCCTATTGATCTAATTAAAGATCATGATGCCTAATATAATTAGTTCAGTTGGCCTTTCCGTCTGGATGGTTCTTACACTTTTAGGCATGTAAGCACCAGAGCTAAATAACTCTGGGATAATGAATTGCAATTCTGAAGGAAATGGCTTTCAGGGTACAAATATGTGAATCAACTAGGACATTAATTATAGGATTTCCTTTTTTTCCCCAAGCAATTGATGCTTATTTTCATTCTAGACTTTTTTCATCTAGAGGCCAGACACCCAGTGCCATTTTGTGGATCATGCTTTAAATTCTTGACTTAATGGACTGTCCAGGGCACAGGTGTATGGCTTAATAGTTTAGTTCAGATGATATCTAGCATTTTATTTTACGGTACAACAGATGAAAGGGGTACTGGGAAAATGGACAGGTCATAAGAAAGCAAAAGTATATAAGATCTGGATCACATATTAAGGAATTGACTTTGTGGAGAGAAGAATGAAATCAGTAGGGCTACTGGGAGGTCTGAAAATTTGATGACAGCAAGATTAGGGAGTGCTCATCTGAAATTTTCCAGTTTCTCAATTAAGTATAAGGTAATGAGAAAAGAATGGGTTAATGACAACGATAATAACAATAATATATTATCAATAGACAACATCCATTGAGTTCTTCCCATGTGCAGGGTATTACTTTAATCAATTTTTAATATATTAACTCTTAATCTTCACAAGAACCTTATGAAGCTAGATTGGATCTTGGAAAGCACGCAAATAAACTCAGTAGAAAAACATTGTAAGATGTAAAACTAGTTTCCTGGGTTTATTTTCTCTCTAGTGTTTTTAGGGGCTCAGGTGTAGCACAGAGAAGGCAGATGGCTTACTGCATCTAGGGTTGGGTTTTGCCAAGCAAATATGGTATGGAGAGAAAATGAGTCAGGGACATTGTGTAAGTGGGCATTTGGAAGCAGGCAGTTGCAAGTGTTGGGCCATGAGATCAGGATAGAAATGGGAGAGAAAAGTAGCGGGGGAGGGCAAATGAATCTGGAGAAGGCGGTGGTGTGAATGGCCTAGAGTCATAGTGAAGAATTATGGTATCAGACGTAGTTGCCTCTGAGCTGGAAGAATAGGAGTTTGGGGTCATGGAATCAGAAGCTGGCATTTGCGATGTTTGTAGATGGAACAGTGTTCAGTGATATTGAGTTCTAAGACCTGAAGTGGTAAAGAGGAGGTGAAATGATAGACATGGTCAGATTTGTGTTTGGGAAGATGAGCAGTAAGCAAGGGGTAAGTCTGGAGGCAGGGAGAGGATTGGAAACATTCTAGTCATCCTGGAGAGAGAGAGCATGGCAGCTTGGCTAGGATGCTGGTAGCGAGGGTGCAGATGAGGAAGCAGGTGGACTGGGGAGATATTTAGCAGGTAGAAGGGTGGATGAACTCAGTGGGTTTGACTGAGTGGGGAGCCAGGGAAAGGGATGAAGCAGAGGGGTGCCCAGATTCTAAGTCCTGGTTTTGACAACTGGGTGGAAGTTGATTGGGTTCAATCAACACACACACACACACACACACACACACACACACACACAAACAAACTGGGAAGGAGAAAAACAATGGATCCAGACTAGACAGGAAGAGCTGGGGATACTTTAAAAGGTTTAAGATAAAGATTTCTCTTACATATAGACAGGATCCTCAGTTGTTGCTTTCAATATTGCATCTCCTGGAAGGAAAGGTTTGCATGTGCCCAAGTCACTAAGGAACTCAAATAGGCTCTGTGGGAGGAGAGAGTATCAAAAATGGAGAGGGGAACACAGAAGCCGGGAAAGGCATTGCAAGGACAGAAGTTGAGACCCAGCAGAACCAGGAATAAGTGAAGAGGTGCTCCCAGGTGAGGCTGGGTAGTCTGCAGGGCCAGAGCATGAGTAACAACAGGCAAAAACTGCAAACATCCTTTATGTTTCTCTGAGCTCTGGCCATCTTTGTTGCCTGCGCTGTGTATCCTCATGCTGGAAAATCTTAGAAGAAGAAAACCCTCAGGATTTTCTCAATTTCCATCTCCTTACAACAGCATGGAGGGTCTCATTGGGTTGCAGATAAGAGAACCCCACTCACAGGACAGTAAACAAAACCTAAGAATTCAGTGGAAGAATAGTGAGTGTCTTTGATTGAATCTGAAGAAAAATATGAGAAAAAGCAGCTTTCCAGAAGGACGAGGGTGGGGACCAGGACAGCTCTCGAATCCCAGCAGCAGGGCTGTGTGTACCTTCACTCTGCGGCTCTGCCTATCCTTGATACCTGTTCATTTGCTTGGTGGGTATTTACTGAGTATGTGTTAGGAGCCAGGCATTGTGCCAGGTGCTGGGGATACAAAACTGAACAAAAGTAAAGATGACCCCCATTCTGATAGAGCCTGGAGACTGCTAGGACATGTGGTCATTAATCAACCAGTCATATACAGATGTATAATCACAGCTGTGGGCAGTGTTAGGATGGAAAGACACATAGTGCAATGAAAGCCCACAGCGGACAAGTTTGACCCAACCAAGAAGACCAGGGAAGATTTCCTTGAGAAAGTAACTGTCAAAGTGGCCTTGGAAAGATGAGGAGGAGGGTAGAGGGACTGGTGTTGCAGGTGGAGGGAATAGCATGTGTAAAGGCCTTATAGGAAAAAGCATGGTGATTTCAGGGGTCAGTGAAGGCGAGCAGGGCTGCAGCACAGAAAAGGAATGTGATACAGTGTGAGATGAGGCCCTATAAGTCCACAGTGTCTAAGACCAGACTAAACATGTTCTTATTCCAAAAACAATAGGGCACCACACACATGTGTTGGAAACCGGAGAGAGTGATTACCTTTCCAAAAGACTATTCTGGCCAAACTGTGGTGAAGGATTTGGAGGAAGTCATCTTCCAATTCCCAGCTCCTCAGAGAGTGGATCTGGTTGACCCCCCCCCCTTGGATCAGGTGCCCAACCCTGGCCCAATCGTATAACAGGAGGTGGGACCACGTGTCAGGAACCTGGCTGCTGAGGGCCCACCTGAGGGAAGTTTTTGGAAAAGATGAATGGGACAGAATCCTCCAAATACCTATTATATCAATTCACGTGGCACTTTCCATGATATGAAAACCCAAAGACTGCCACTGTCCCTTAAATATGCTCAAGGTCCTTTGGGGGAGACAGCATCTGGGAAGTGAAGAGGGCAAAGGATTTTGGGAAAGACACCTGGCCAAATCATTTGTGTGTCTGTGGGAAGGTGGCTTAATCTATCATATTCCCTCGTCTGTAAAACGAGAAGTCATCACAACAGCCTCTGTAGTCCAGGCTGCTACACTAGGATCTTGTTTTAATGTCATTTTTGCCTCAAGGGGTGGAAATTGTCATCCCCATTTTATAAAAGTACAAACAAAGGTTGAACATAATTTAAACCAGGAATAACTTCAAAGTCTCCCTACCCTTCATCATTTTCCTCCTCAAATCTCATAACCCTCTACACTGAATGAGTAATTATTATCATTGTCATTCTTAACAGAAATAATAGCGGTGTTCAATTAATAATACAATTACTGCTGATAGCTAAGACATATAGTACACTATTTGCCAGGCACTGTTCTAAACACTTTTCATATATTTATTGATTTAACCCCTGGAACAACCTAAAAGATAAAAAAGTATAATCATCTCCATTTAACAGATAGGTAAGTGAGACATTGAGAAATGAAGTAATTTGAACAGGTTACGTAAGTAGCAGAGTCATAATTTGAACCACAGTAGCTGGTCTCAGAGTGCAGGCTCTTCACATTTCTGATCTCTCTCTCACTCTGATTCTCTCTGTGTGTCTCACTCAACACACACACGCGCGCGCACACACACACACGCACACACCCCAAAGGGGAAAAAACAAAACCCAGCATGATTACTACTCACAAATTTTTATCTGAACCCATTTTATTTTTTTAAAGATTTTATTTATTTATTTGACAGAGAGAGAGAGAGAGACAGTGAGAGAGGGAACACAAGCAGGGGGAGTAGGAGAGAGAGAAGCAGACTTCCCACTGAGCAGGAAGCCCGATGCGGGGCTCGATCCCAGGACCCTGGGATCACGCCCTGAGCTGAAGGCAAACGCTTAACAACTGAGCCACCCAGGTGCCCCCTTCACTGAACCCATTTTTATAATGAAGCACAAAGGAACATGTATTTGGTATTACAACTTGCTATTACTACTACTGAGTCCATTTTATTGGTAGGGAAACTGAGGCTCAGAGACCTGTATTACTTATTGGAGGTAACTGGAGGAGTCAGGATTCAAATCCAGGTCTGGTTGACCCCAAAGCCCTACTATACTAGGACATGGAAACAGTTTCCCATCATTCTCTCTCAACCAGTTTCATCTCACCATTTCTTGAGTGAACTTTGGGACCCTTGTGAAAAAATAAAAGATCAATATGGTAAAAAGTACCTATTAGGTCTTTAGTCACACCAGCTCCTGCTCTGAGATACCCATACACCATATCAGGCTGTGTCCTCATTTCAAAAAAAAAAAAAAGTCACAACTTGGAATTGATCTACCATGTATTTTCTGCTTCCGTTATAATCTCTGGCATGGAAATGAGTTATTTAGATTGTTAGTAGCTGACAGTCCCCATAAATTGCAAGAGGAGGCTCAGCAGGGTGACAGGTGATGCTGTTTTGTACTTTGTCATACTACATCTCTCTCTGGTTATAGTCTCTCCCTGCAATTCCATGTACCAAGCAACCATGAATTATACATGTACTCTCTGAAGTTTGATGAAAGTATTCCCACCTATTAAATTGCCAGGTTCCAAAAATCTAACATAAATCTAAACACACTTAGGAAAATATTGTGCCATTTGTTCTTCTAATATCATGCCTTTGGCTTTATTGTATCATGTATTCAAAGCTCCGAGAGCTTCTGCCTACCGTAGATTCACCTGGCGATTACAAACCAGTCAAGTGAGTCTGCGACATGGCTCAGAAAGGTTAGGGATCTAGAAAACATAGGCTTCCTAATTCCACCCCATCACATAGGAGGAAACCCCTCCACTGCCCTGGAAGCAACTAGAAAGAAAAAATTGTAGTAGAGAAGTAAAAATCCCAAATAAAAATCCCAAGAGATGGGGAAAGCTGGAGCCACTTTTCCAAACTTTCACTGGCTTACTCTTGCCTATCAGTGAAGGAATGAACTGGTAGGAGAGTGTCCTGGGCTCTTTGTGATACACCTTCTTTCTATCTATGCATCTTACTCTGGCCCCGACACCCTTTCTTTCTAGCCATTTCAAATGACAACAGATCCTTGGCACGTTCACATTGAACAATCCTGCTATGAATTATGAATGACCCTGAGGTCCTTTTATTGATTAGGATTTTTTTTTTCCGGTTGCAAGTAAAAGAACCATAACCCAAACTGACTTAAACAAAAGGAAGAAATTGTTAAGCTATGCAGTTGATAAGTTCAGGGATATAGGAAATTGCAGGTGTGGCTGGATCCAGGGCTTCAAAGGCCATCACCAGGAATCAGATTCTCACCATCTCTCAGCTCTGCTTTCCTCTGTGTTAGTGTCATTTTAGATAAGCTCTCTCCCTTAGTTGGCAAAAAGTGCTTGGCTCACATCCAAGCCAGAACAAAGATCATGCTTATTTTTTAAAAAATAGTAGTAGAAAGCTTCAAGTATTTAATGAAGATTTGAGTCAAGAAAAAAATCAGAGTATTGCACATGAATATCCTACTTAAGAGTATCTCCGGAACAGTCCGATGATCTGGCAATATCAAGCCTCCCCTGGTAAATGGTAACCACGGGCTGGCCGCTTAGGGGCATTCTCTTGAAATAGGGCATGTGCTCTTCAGTTTATTACATTCCTCCCACACCTTATTGTCTTCCAAACTAGAATCAGACATTAGTTGTCACTTATCACCATGCTTTCATTGTTATTTTTGTTTTAGAAGAGAATTTTCTTTATGGCCACATCTTTAAAAAGAAAAAAAAAGAGTGGGTCAGTTAGGGGTGCTTGGGTGGTGCAGTCAGTTAAGCATCTGACTGTTGATTTTGGCTCAGGTCATCATCTCGGGATGGTGAGATCGAGCCCCGCGTGGGGCTCCACACTCAGCATGGAGTCTGCTTGGGATTCTGTCTCCTTCTCCCTCTGCCCCTCATGTGTGCTCTCTCTCTCTCTCTCTCTCTCGTAAGTAAAAAATAAATCTTTTTTTAAAAAGTGGGTCAATTAATGAACACCGAGAGAGCCATGTGAATTTTCTTACACCTGTTCCAGTAGAGTCACGTGTTGTCTACGTGCTGTCCAGGAGCATGGTGGCTTGCACTTCCACAGGAAAGAAGTCTTGCTTTGGTGGTGTGGTGGTTGGGAGAGCTGGCCGTGCTTAGACAACCAGGGTTCGGGGTGGACAAAACAATGCAGACAGAACAGGGACACTGACAAATATTCATCCACGATTTCAATATTCCACCTCCCCCTCACCCCAAACTAAATCCCCACCCCAACATTTGGTCCACAGCTGAACTGACAGCTCTTGGTGATTGTCCCAGGGCATATATGTGGCAAATGTATTCCTCATCTCTCAAGTTGGTCATCCTCTTGGGATGGAAAGAAAGTAATCTCTAACTATTTTAAGAAAGCAGTGCTGTAGGTTGCCACATGCTCTCAACAAGGGAGCTTCCTTTCTGGGATCGGAATGATGCAGTGGGTGCTTTTTGCCTGGGACTGGCAAAAAAAAAAAAAAAAAAAAAAGCCCTAACCAAACTCCTGGTATACCTAAACAAGGACTCCGATTCATAACAGGAAACACCAAATGTGCATTTATTAAATTGTTGCTTGTTTCCTTGGATTCCTTCATGATCTAGGATCTTCATTGACTATTTGACAGAGAGGCTATGTTGTCAACTCCTTTTAGCATAAGGGAGGACAGGTAGTATTCCTCCACTTGTGAGTTGGAGAAAGTGGATTCTGGACAGGTTGGGTAGCTTGCCTGAATGCACCTGAGCAAGTGTGAGCAGGGCAACCACACAGCCCTTCCACAGCTCCTGGAAAGGGGGAAACCAAGAGAATTCATATATGATGAGACTCCACACTGGAACCCCTCCCTTCAGTATTTAACTATAATTAGCGAGAACCATCCATATGGCGACTCTTCTCAGGCCAGATGGGTGGTTGTCAGGTGGCACATGATCTTTGCTTCACTTTGAAGGAGACATGAGTAATCCTAGGGATATTAATCCAACAAGGGCTATATTTATCTTCATTTCTTTGGTTAATAACACACCTCTATTTCTTCTCTAGGCATCAGGGGGTATAGGGCACAAGCACCAAGAGAGCCTACCCAGAGCCCAAGGAAATAGGACACCTCCACTCTGTGGTTCTTACTTGATTCCATAGGCCCATGCTCTGATGGCCTCAGCCAACCTCAGAGGAGCACGGGAGCCCTGTAGGATGTTAGAGCCTTAGACTTTGTCTATGCAGTATGACAGATCAGGAGACCGGGGCTCAGAGAGGGTGTCTGGCTGGTCCAGAGCAAGTTAAGGATGGGGCTGGAGTGAAAGTCACATGATTTCTCTTTGGTTTTATGTGGGGTAACATCCTATTTTGCACCTGCGGGAGGCAAATGGTTACCTATTTATGTTTATTCTCAAAACATGAAAAAATTAGATGGTTACCCTATTTTAAGGGACTATTTACCTATAAAAGCAGGCAGAGGGTGGGTGTGTTAGCATATATATATATACTCTGCAAACAACCTACTCCATCCATCCCTCTTGTAGTCCACGAGCTTTCTCCCTAATGACGGCTCTGCATCTCATCTCACAACGCAGCCTGATACAAGGAGCCACACATGATTGTGCCGCCGTGTCTCTCATTCACCGAGCAGTGTGCCCTCCAAGGACAGAGGCATCACCAACCTGTCACTCTGTGTTGCCTCTGACCTTGAAACAGAGTTCTATAAACACCTTCAGCTCCTCCTTTCCGGAGTTGTCTTTGGTATCTTTTACCTCCTTTCCAGTCTTTTTTCCAGTCTAGGTATCTATTAGATCCTAACTTGAAGGTCCTCGATATCAAGTAAAATTTTCAGCCAACATGACCTGGCAAAGTTTGTAGTATCTTTATTATTTCTTGTTGTTATCATTTTGCATTTTATTAGCAGTCTTGAAAGCTTTCAAGATCAAAAAGTATGAACTTCTATGATATAAAAGAAAAGGACTCAAACACGGGTAGCATACCTCTGTGATTTTGGATAAGTTACTTAATCTTTCTAGATCCGTGTCTTCATCTGTAAAATGAGAATACTTCCCATCTGACATAGTTACTGTGATTGTTGAATGAGAAAATGTCCATGGAAGTGCATAGAGAATCCCTGGCACCTAATCCTTGCACGCTAAGTATTTACTTCCTGGCCCAAGGAATTCTTTAGGCATCACCACTGAGCCATCTAGCTTACACCTCCAAACTTATGCATCCTTTTCCTTCTTTGTCCTGAAGACTTTTCCCTGAGTCCTTTCTTTTTCCAGGGTATCTGACTTAGTTACATCTGAGTCTGATTCATTACCCCCTTATGTATTCTCCCATTTCTGACTTCAGCTGGCCCTTCACACCCAAAGCCCTACGTCTCCTCCCCACTATGGCTATCAGATTTTGTGGATGGGTGACTTGCCTCTTCTTTGCCCCATCAAAGAGACATGAATCAGTTGAGGTCTCCTTTCTTTTCCTGAGCAAGTATCTTTCAAACTGAAGGCTCTCTGTGATTGGGGGATAGTGGCTGAATCCTTAAGGTTCTAAGTCTATGAATAGACTCAGTGGGAAGTTGTTCCATGATGGATTAGCAGTGTCTGCCTGGGCACAGAGTGGAGAGTGACAACCCATATTCCATCTCTACTCCATGCTGATGACATTGACTTGTTCCCCAAGGCTTTCTAGAATTTTTGCCACATTATGCTTTTGGCCAGGATGCAGGTGAGATCATGAAAAAGCACAAAGTCCAAAAGCTTCCACTTTTCCCTCCTGGTTCATCAGAAGCTTCATCTTCAAATGCAAAACTGCCTGTTTTATCATTCCCTCATTATTGCATAAGGAAAACAGACCCACAGAACCCTCCTTCCTGGGTAGTTGGGGGAATTAGACCATTAGGTTCTCTCTCCATCTTTTTCAAATGTTTTTAATGAGCCATGCAATTAGGGAGAAAAAACAACAACTCTGGGGAAACAAGATATGACTGTGTGGGTCTTTAGGACACAACAGCAACTGCATTATCAGTAATTACTCTGTAAGGAGTACCAGCTACTGTATACCTAGCACTGTGGTAGAGGCGATGCTTATGGCTTCTCATTTAACTTTGTGACAGGCCTATGAGGCCCATACTATTAGTTTTCATTTTACGGGTGGGAAACTGGCCCACATTCACAGTGCAGGTGAGTAGTAGAGCTGGATTTTACCCTGGACACTGCCTGGGTCCAAAATCTGAGTTCTTTCAAAATATCATGTTGTTTCTGGGCAAGGGTCTACAAGTCGTTAGCTACAGGTCAGCCCTTCTGACCTAAACATGCCCTTTCCTTATTTGCTATTTAATTGGCATTTAGGATGGAGACTCCTTCTGTGAGTATCAGTGTGTGTGTGTGTGTGTGTGTGTGTGTTTCTGTAAGCAGCTTGTCTTTCGGCAATAGATTGGATTAGAAGATGTGGGCTCGAAAGGCCAGTCTATGAAACATGCATCAGTGGGGTCATAGAACAGAGGAGAAGTTAGAATTGGGTCTTACCACCAAGCGCCCTAGATGAGCCCATCTCCACCCCTAGTGTAGCAGTTTCCTAGGGCCACCATAACAAGGTAGCCCAAAATGCGTGGCTTAAAACAACACAAATTTATATCTCACAGTTCTGGAGGTCAGAAGTCTGAAATGGAGGTATTAGCAGGGCCATGCTACCCCTGAAGACACAGGAAGGAAACTGTTTCGTGACCCTCTCTTAGCTTCTGGCAGCCTAGGTGCTCATTGGTCTTATAAATGCTTCCCTCCAGTCACATGGCTATCATCTCCTGCTGTGTCTTCACATCATCTTCCCTCTGTGTAGGACTGTTTTTGTGTCCAAATTTCCCCTTTTTTATAAGGACATCAGTCATCAGTCATATTGGATTAGGGCCCATCTTAACGACCTCATCTTAATTACCTCTGTAAAGGCCCTGTCTCTAAATAAAATCACATTCTGAGGTCCTGGGGGTTAGGGCTTTAATGCCTATTTTTTTGTGTGACGTGGGACACAACTCAGTCCAAAACTCTTGGGTTCTCTGTGTGGGAATCAGAATTTAGGAATTGCTTTTCCCATGCAAAGAATCAAAAGATGAGTAGTTGCCAGAACCGAAGGTGGGGTTCACCTTTATGCTAGCACAAAAAACTGAAGTGGAATATCCCACTCTAGAAGGAGAGGGCAGGCAGCATTTTCCGAGCACCTACTATGTGCCAGGCTCCCTCCAAGGACTTTACAATCATTGCCCTATTTAGCTCAATTAGTAACGGGCAGACAAGTATTTATATCAGCTCATTGATCCCTTCAAAACAAACCCAGGGGGCAGAGAGGGAAAGAGTAGCCTCCAGAGAAGGAAGATGCCTCAGCCAGCAGGGCTAGAATTCCATATCAGCAGTAAGATTCTTCTTCCACAGTTGGCTTTGTGTGTCCATGAGTGTTGGCTGTTGACCAACACTGACTCAGACTTCAGACAGTTGGGCCAATGACCACCAAGAAGAAGATTCTTCCCCTCAGGAAGAATCTGGTGGCAGAAACATGAAAAGCCCAAGAGAGAGGAAACCAAACACAGAGCTCATTGACTGGTGATGATGGTCTATTCCCAATGAGGAGAGAAAAGGAATTGGGTTTTGATTCTTTTTTTTTTTTTTTAAATATTTTATTTATTTATTTGACAGAGAGAGAGACAGGCAGCTAGAGAGGGAACACAAGCAGGGGGAGTGGGAGAGGAAGAGGCAGGCTCCCAGCGGAGGAGCCCGATGTGGGACTCGATCCCAGAACACCGGGATCACGCCCTGAGCCGAAGGCCGACGCTTAACGACTGAGCCACCCAGGCGCCCCTGGGTTTTGATTCTTGACGTTAAACTTCGACATTGAACTTTGAAACTTGGCCTCAAAGTCTAAAGATTGCCAAACCTCAGTTTCCTCATCAAAAACTGGGGACATGAACATGGCTGGGGAAATCAAGTGGTTTAGATTTGTAGGAAAACATGAGGAACATGTTGATCTTCGTAGTTTCTGTGGCTGTTGTTAGAGCAGAAACAGTTTGGAG
The DNA here is from genome assembly GCF_024610735.1 of Ursus americanus. Taxonomy (NCBI): domain Eukaryota; kingdom Metazoa; phylum Chordata; class Mammalia; order Carnivora; family Ursidae; genus Ursus; species Ursus americanus. Next base: position 29,961,214 of record NC_142128.1, read on the forward strand.
CTAGAGGAAGTGGATGTTTGCTGAGAGAAAAGGCGCTTTGTTATCCTTTTTAACAAGGTCATGGAGTTTTCACAAGGAAGCATAAAGCATTAATTATGTCAGCAAACAGGGGCAAGGGAGAACGTTCTCTATCCCCACATCTTCTTGCTGCAAAGCAGTGGATGGTTACCTTAAGGCAAACTCATTTATGTACCATATATTCACATAATGATTTTCCTTCCATTCTCAACTGTTCTAGGACATCCCCGCTGATCTCCCCCATCCACTTCTCCCAACCTTTTAAGGGGTACATAGAAACTTGAGTTATTTTCTCCTCAAAGTTAAACAACCCATTCCTTCAAAGGCATGATGTGGCTCTTGGCTCCAGAGAGCCTGAGATTGTTGGAAGATGTCCAGAGGTTCCATTCACTCTGAATGCCATGAAATATGCATGACATCAACTAGGCAGCCTGGAAAACCTCCCTCCCTCCTGGATTTCGGGAGGGCAGTATTTGTGATCTGCATGCCTCTCGGTCAAATGCACATCAGGGGACATGCTGGAGACGTATCAATGACTCTATCAGGGTGATAACATTTCACACGTTACCCAGACCAGCTTCTTCCTTCCCAGATTACCTGGAGAACCAGATGAACCTTTGACTGCAGCTGGAAGGGCTGCAAAACCAAGATGGTCCTGCCTGACCCTGGCTGTGGCTTTATTTCCATTCCCTTGAAAGAGAGAAGACAGGCTGTTTGGTGTTTGGTTGGATGTTCCAATCACTCATGTGCTGATGACCCCAATCTTCAGGGCCCAAGAGCTAGTGAAGAGTTCTTCTAGGCCTCTGAATTATGAAGCCAGCCCTGCAGAGGACCTCTCATAGAGAAAAGAAGCAGGATGAAGTGCTGGATATTTTTAGAAGGCAGAAACAGAACTCAAAAGAAGAGTTAATTTGGGGAGGGCAGAACCCCTCCTGAGGCGGCTCTGCTCATGTTGGGCATCCCTAGGACTGGCTGATGTTCCAGGCACAAGGCCATTCAGCATCTCTGCCCCCAGAGTGGATAAGAGAGGCATGAGTAACACCAGGACAGAACACATGAGCGGTCAAAGGCGAATGCCCAATTATTTTACTCTATCAATAATGCTTTTCCCACATGGAGTTTTGGGGAACCCTTCTGGGTTCACAGCCTGTTGGATATTTTCATTCTCTACTGCTTCTTTCTCCATGTGGAAACTCCACCTTACTCTGGGGCTTCTGAGCACATTTGGGCAGTACAGCTTCTTTGCTGCTCTGATGGAGGGTTCTTTGTCCTTGTTTGGGGGAAGGATGTCCTTTTTAATCAAATTTGAATCTTCTTTAGGAACACAGGTGGATTTTGGAGGAAAGATGGGGACTTGCCCAGTCAAGTAGAGTAGTTGAGTCATTCCCTGGTTATTATCTCCCTCATCTCTAGTGTTTTCTTGGACCAGTGTTCTCTCACCTGCCTTTTCAATATTTCTCCAGGAAGAAATGGAGGTTAGTCAGCCATCATGTTTACAGTAAGTCCCTCCAGTCCTTCATGGGCATGGGAAGGGTCCTCCATAACTTCCACAAGCTTAAGACATAGGATGACCAAGTTGTCCTAGTCAGTCTGGGTCTTTCCTGGGTCTAGCACTGAAAGTCCACATCCAGGAACTCATCTTAGTCCCAGGAAAACCAGGCAGACTTGGTCATCCTAGAGCTATGACCCTACCTCTTCCAAAAGACCTGTCTTCTCCCATATAATGACAGAGGGATTATAATTATTTTTTTTTCCTGGTGTTATCTCTTTTGCTTGAGATCCACTTCCAGTCACTTCTCCTGACTTCTGGTTCCTTATTTTCTCCCCTAAACGCTACTATCTAATTTCTACCCCACGCAGGTTAACAAGAAGGACAGCTGACTCACATAATAGGAAGTGTATTCTGAAGGGTATCAGGAAGGGGAAACAGAACATGAATCCAACTTCACGCGTGCCAAGTGCTGTACCAGCTATTAAGACACACCATGTTAACATCTCAACATGGCGTAAGTAGTATTGTTGATTCTATTTTCCAGAAAGCAAACCAAAGATTAGAGAGATAGAGCGACTCCCTGGAAGTCACTCTGCAAACAAATAATGGAGATGGAATCAAATTCCAGGTCTTGTCTGGGGAAAAGTCGAGGTCATCCTGGAAAGGAAATTTGAGGTTATAGTTATAAAATTTCCCAAAATGTTGTAGCCAAGGGGAAAAAAATCTAGTGTGATGGAGGAGAGCAGATGAAGCAGCAATGTGGGAAAACTGAAATATATGCATTCTTTTTTTTTTAAATTTTAACACTATGGAACTTAAGTCACTTTGTAAGCTTTGAAACATAAAAATGTATTATGTATAATGTGGTTTGCTCATAAAATTATCATGTTTGGGGTATTTAAAGACACAGGAACATAGGAAGAAGGAGAAGAGTTTGGGGGAAATAGCTTTTCTCTTTTGTTTGAGAAAAGTTAAAACATTTTGGAAAAAAAAATATTAAAAAGAAGTTTTCTATCCCCCCCCCCCCCAGATGTTCACAATCATATTTGAAGCCGAATTTCACTTTTTCCTTTCTCCGTTAAACTTCAGGAGCCCTTCAACTGACCCTCTGGGGTTCAGGCAATGCTCAGCATCACCGTCCCCTCCCGCTCTGCATCCCCGTCTCTCTAGTGGTTGGTCCTTCATGGCTTTGGCACCCTTCATTTTTCCTGGTCCTTCCTCCGGTCCCAGCCTTTCATCCAGCTCCCTACGCAATAGCTCTGACTTGGTCTGCCTCTTCGTAACTAACTCCTCCTTATGAGTAGTTGGTGTCTGTGGTAGTTCCTGGTGGCTACTGGTCATCTCACTTAGCTGAGCCCTGGGATGGGCTGGGTGCTAGGTTCAGAGCACTCTTCTTTAAGACTTTTAGAGGAGTGAAGTCAGGGAGCTGCCCTCTTACCACACCTGTTCAGCTGATGAATACAGCCCCACCCTTGGGTTCCAGGTTCGATGAGTGGAGTGTGGGCTTCAATGTCACTTCCAGTTGGCCTTTTGGCCAAGCGCCCACCTGCTGAGTGAGTCAGAGTTTTCAAAAGAGTTTGGTCTAAAGACTAGAAATAACCTTAATGCTCACAATAGGGACTGCTTAAATTATGACATAAACCATAAAATGGAATGCCGTACAGCGAGGAAGGTATTAAGATAGAGCGATGTCTACCAAATACAGTACTATCTTTAAGGAAATGTAAGTGAAAATGGTAAAATTCAGGGGCACCTGGGTGGCTCAGTTTGTTAAGCATCTGCCTTCAGCTCAGGTCATGATCGCAGGGTCCTGGGATGGAGCCCTGTGGCAGGCTCCCTGCTCAGCAGTGGAGTCTGCTTCTCCCTCTGCCCCTCCCCTGGTCATGTGCTCTCTCTCTCTCTCTCTTGCTCACTCTGTCAGATAAATAAAATCTTTTAAAAAAAATTTAAAAATGGTAAAATTCAGAATAATGAGAAAATATGCTGCATTTACATTAAAAAGACAGTAGAAAGGGATGATAGGTGCGTATGGGCTTGTATGTTCATAAAATATCTATGATCTTTGCAATGCCCAAGAAACTCTGACAGAGAGGTGACTAGAGGATTTAAGATAAAGAGCTAGAGACTCAATTTTGACTAGATATCCTTTTATAGCACTTATTTCTTTAAATCACTGTCATGTATTGCCTTTTGGTAGTTGGTCAAGCAGATAGCTAGATATACAAATAAGTAAACGAAAATATAAATGTAGTTTGACACATCATATGCATTTAATAAGTATGCTGGAAATTAAGTGGAACAATTGCTGATTGATCAGGTCGCCCCTGCACAGAGCATAGCCTGCATGTAGTCTAGTGAACCTGGAAGTACTTGTTTGCCTTTGAGGAAGGAAGGTGGATGCCTGTGACATCTGGATGTGCCTGGTGGCCCCCTCTGCCCTTTCCTCATTTCCACAACAAACATTAGCTGAAAAGTTCGTGTGTGCCTACGTCGGGGCTGATGCTGGTCCTGCTGTGAGGAGTAAGACATAGCTGTCCCATCTGAATCTCACAGCGCATGGGGGGGGGCACCCCCTTACATCCCTGCAGTACAATGTACCAAATGTTCAACCTGGAGATCCTGGGGGATGATCCACTAATAGGATGATTGGGGGTCGGGAGAAGAATTTAATAATTTCAGAGCCAAAATGATCTTAAGAATCATCCAGGTCAATCCCTTGCTGAAAAAGTTGAGGAAACAGCTCTGAGTAGGGCCATATGAGGATAAAGTGGCAGGATGGGATGTATAAACCAAATATGAATTTTCAATTTTGCTGCATAACAAATTCCAGTATCTCAATGGCATGCAGCACGAAGCATCTATTTAGCTCAAGTTCTGTGGGTTGGCTGGGGGCAGGCCAGGGATTAGCTGGAGTGGCTCTTCCCTGCTCCATGTGGCCTCTGTCTAGTGGGCTGTCCTGGGCATGTTCTCCTCCTGGCATGGCAGGATGTGAGAAAGCAAAAGGAAGCACTCACACCTCAAGAGGCATAATCTCTGAATGGGCACGACGTCACCTCTGCCTCATTCTATTGACTAAAGAAAGTCACTGGTTGAACCTGAATGGGAGGAGTAGGAAATTATTTTTTACTCCTTTGGCAAAGAAAATCAAAGTCCCCAGACAAAAGGTATAGATAGTAGGGGGCCGAGAGGGTGTAGAATTAGGGTTGACAATACAATCTACCCCATGGATTTGTATACGTATTTGTGGCTCACAAGCCCGGTACAGTAGGGTGTGTCTTTGGGAAAAGAAAAAGTTGCTAATGTGGAGAAGTCTGAACACCATGAAGGGTGGGTGGGGAAGGGGTGCTGTTGACTCTGCACGTGTAATGACACTGGTGTTGTCAAGGGGAAAAACAGACCCTTACTAGAAACCTGGCATCTAGGAGTTGATCTTTTCCTCTCTTGCAAAGCTACTGCAGTCTACCAAGAATTCTGTAGAGGTGTGCAAGGTCTAGAGGGGGTGGAGGCTGGGGCACCTGCTCCAGGCCCCATTAGGAATAGGGAGAAGGGAGAAGGGGAAGGAAGTATATTTAGGGGAGCCAAACAGATCATTGCTTTCAAGAGTAAAATCTTTTCAGTCATTTGTTCAAAGCTAATATATGAACAAAATGTTGCTACAAGTGGAATGAGATGTTTTTAGATGATAAAAGTGTCAAAGTGCAGCCTTGAGACCCAAAGAAAGGCAAGAGCCTAGTGCCTTTTTATAAGATCTCTGATCTGCCAAAAGTTTCAGGCTCAGGCTCTGCCCCCAGCAGGTCCCACCCCCAGGTTTCCTTCCTCCCTGGTTAGGACTTAGAAGCATCTCAAGCAGGGTAGGCAGGGAGAGGGGCTGGCAGAACTCTGTCTTGGTGTATCAGGAAGAGTAACCTGGAGTGTTACTTTCATGGAGTGATAATGCCTGGTGTCTCCTGGAGGCAAGACTTTGAAAGCTTGGTAAACACTATGGCAAGAACTGAAATAACTGTTATCACACTGTTTAACGCCTAAATTGTATATATTGTTGCTGGGGAAGAAGCAAATTTGGCTGGTGGGTGTTGAGGATACCCAGGTTGCAAAGACATTCTGGGATGATTCACTGAGTTACTGATAATAAGGCACAGAGAGAGGAGAGAGATGAAAATTATAACAATAGCTACCCAGATATGGAACATGTATTATGTGCTGGGTATTGCTACCAGATTATTTTTCCCACTACCCATATATAGTAAGGACAGTCACATGACCCGATATCAACCAATCAGACTCTTCCCTGGGACTTTGATTCTTAAGTATAGTGATGCATCCTCTTGGAACTACTGAGGCTTCTTTATGGCATCTGAGTGAGACCGCTGTCGATGGGCAATTTTATGTGTTGACTTGACTGGACCACTGGCTGCTGAGATACTTGATCAGACATCACTCTGGTTGTGTCTGTGAGGGTGTTTCTGGACGAGATTAACATTGGAGCGGACAGTCTAGAAAGCAGATTGTCCTTTCTAATGTGGGTGGGCCTCAGCCAATCCACTGGAGGCCTGCATAGGGGGAAAAAAAGGGCAAGGGAGAATTTGCTCCTGTTCCTGGTTGTTTTCAAGCAGGACGTTGGTCTTCTGCATTGGTTCTCAAGCCTTCGCACTCAATTTGGAATTACATGACCAGCTTTCTTGGGTCTCCGGCGTACAGATGGCAGAATATGGGGGTTCCCAGCCTCTATAATTGTGTGAGGCAGTTCCTTATAATATAGTTGACCCTTGAACAACACAGTGGTCAGGGGGCATCGGCCCCACAGCTAGTCAAAAATCTATGTATAACTTTTGATTCCCCCCAAAATTAACTACTAATGGCCTACTATTGACCTGTTATTGATAACATTAACAGTCGATTGACAGCTCTTTTGATGTTATATATATTATATACTGTATTCCTATGTATACAATCACATAAGCTAGAGAAAAGAAAATGTTATTAAGAAAATCATAAGGAAGAGAAAATACATTTACAGTAGTGTGCTGTATTAATTGGGGGAAAAAATCCATGTAAAGTGGACCTGCACAGTTCAAACCCATGTTGTTCAAGGGTCAACCATAAATTTCTTTTACTGATAGAGAATAGGTAACAGATAGATCCAATAGGTTCTCTGGAGAACCCTAATATAACCGTCAAGAGGGTTGTGTCACCAAGGCCTTCTAGAGTTGCCCAGACACTCTGTACTATTTCTTATATCCCGGAAGCCACTCCATATTTTTCTAATCAATTCCTTTTTGCTTAAGCAATCTGGAACCAGATACTGTTGCTTGTGACCAAAGAACCATAGCTGATAATGTGATCCGAGAAGATGGGCATACTGTTCCTCTTTAAAGGTAAAAATAAAACAAAACCAAAAAAGCAAATAACAGCTGCAAGTCCTAGAAATCCTGTCACACAGCTAGTGAGTGGTAGAGCTGGGATTTGAACCCGGTCTGCTTAAATCAAGAACTTGTACTCTTCCCATTTTTTTCTTTGGGGTTGCTGGTCAGAAGATGGCTAGAAACCGGGCTGGGGCCCTGGAGGTGGCTCTCGAGCCACAGAAACGCTCAGAGGCAGCTAACCTGGCTCAGTCTGGGTCCAAGGAGATGCCACCAGGTCAAAGCTTCATAGACAGAAGCATATCAATTCTGATTCAGAGTCAAGTGCCAAAATGTGGATCTGCCACCAAATTGCTGGGGGTTCTGCCTCCTGAGGGACATGGGAGACAAAGTGTGTGTGTTAGCCCTCTTCGGGTCCAGACTTTGTGACAGGACATGGGCAGCCTGGCTCCTGGACATGAGACTGACCACATTTCATTTCCAAAAGGGTGCTGGGTACAAGTGGAATGATGAGAACCAGCATTTATTTTTTTTTTTTTTATTTTTTTTAAAGATTTTATTTATTCATGTGACAGAGAGACAGCCAGCGAGAGAGGGATACACAGCAGGGGGAGTGGGAGAGGAAGAAGCAGGCTCATAGCGGAGGAGCCTGATGTGGGACTCGATCCCAGTACGCCGGGATCACGCCCTGAGCCGAAGGCAGACGCTTTAACGACTGCGCTACCCAGGCGCCCCTGAGAACCAGCATTTATTAAGACACTCAGCTTCTTTGAAGCCATTCCCGTCTGTACAGCTCAGATGATACAATCCCTAGCTGGCAACGTGGTCATGAGAATTAAAGGTGAGAATATCTGTAACGCACTTAGGATGATGACTGAAAAAATACAGTGTGTGGACAGTGCAATATAGTCACAATTCTGTTAGGTTGTTTAGCAAGCATTACGTATCAGGTATTATATTAGGTACTCTAAAAATATCTTGTTGAATTCACAAGTTCCAAAGACGTAATTCCTATTATTATCCCCATTTCATAGCTAAAGAGCCTCAAAAGTTGAAGTACTTGCTCAAGGTCGCATTAGCTGTTAATTGGTGGCTATTACTATTATTTTTGCCTTATGGAGCACAATTCTCTAACAATGCATGAATCCCATCTAGACATCGCACACATCCATCCACAAACACAACCAGAGGTTGTTAGACAGACACACCTGAATACACAAGGAAACAAAGACATTACACAATAAATAGGCTCCTTGAATTATAGAATCCCCTTCTCTGTCCACTGTCATCGCCTCTCCTGCTTCCAGCGTTCCACTCATAATCCGAGAGATTAATGCAGGGCAGATGCTGGAGCTTTATTGCAATACTTTCCCCAGAGCAGCTGAATTTTGACAGATGAATGGTGGACACCATAGTGCAAAAGCTGTCAGAATTATTTGTCCTTAGTGGAAATTCCAGGCCTATAGTAGGGAGACAAAAGAGAGACTCCCAGGGAAAGATCATTCATTCATTCAGTGTAGTGTTATTGATCACCTGCCATGAGTCACCCACTGTGCGAGGCTCTAGAGAGAACAACCACAATGACGGAAGCATGATCCTTGACCTCCCAGGTATCAGAATCCGCTAGAGTGACAACTGATCTTAACCGTGTCCTCCTAATGCCACCTGTAGATGGCAGAGATCGTTACAATCTGGGGACTGTCATTCCATGTAGAATCCTCTTTGTGGATTCCCAGACTCCTGGAGCTGTGTTATCCAATATGGTAGCCACTAGCCCCACGGGCTCTTTATGTTCGATTTTAAATTTATTAAAATTAAACTTAAAAATTCAGTTCTGGTTTATGCTAGTCTTCATTTGAGGTGTTCAATACCCCCATCGGGCTAATGGTTACCATCTTGGAAGGGACGGATATAGAATATTGCCATCATTGTGGAGATTTTGAAGGGTGCGGGACTAGAATATCAAAGAAGGACAAGAGCTTAGAGATATTTAAATTCTTCCCTCCTCATTGTATAAATGGTGAGGCTGAGGCCCAGGGAGGGGTGGCCAGAGAATGAGCCCATAGTCTAGTTACAAATGGAATCTTCCAGCACCTTTGCCAAATAGTATCCCCCACCCTCTGCCCTGCCCACCCAGTCTTCCCTCACAAACCAAGGGTGAGGAATCACTGACTTCATGTTTGATCCTGATGTACATATCCCAGGGGTAAGATTCGGCCTTCGGAAGAAGCCCATCTGTAGAGGTGACCTTGCTATCCCTCCAGGCGGTTGTGTGCCCCCATAACTACAAAACAACAGCGGCAACAAAGCTTCCCTTTCTGTGTGGTGAATTCAGCATGCATTATCTCTTTTTAAGCCTCTCCAGCAACCCAAAGAGTTGGTATCATTATTACAGATAAGGAAACAGAACCCCCGAAAGGTGAGTAACCTGCCCCAGGTCCCCCAGCTACAAAGAGAGACACCTGAATTGGAACTCAGATCTTTGGACCCCAGAGCTCACAGCTGTTTGCTTCCCTTCTAACCTACCACTGCATTTTAAAGCTTTGCTTTAACAGGATCAGAAGCAATTATAATTGCAAATTTCCTTCTTTCTTGGCCTTGCTTCAAATTCAAATACCAAAACAAATGTAAAACCAAAGTTTAAACAAGAACCATCTCTGCTGGAAAAGCCACATGTGTTCGGGTTCCTTGCCCCATTTTTTATCAGCTCTGTACATGTCTCTGTACTGCAGTCCCAGAAGGACCCAGAAAGAGCATAGCTGGGAGGCCAGGGCTGAGGTAGCGGTCTCCTGCTTTAAACTCAGGAGGGCACTTCAGGCACGGATGTGAAAGGGTTAAAAATCAGCTCTGGCGTACCCTCCCTCTGGACAGGCAGGGGGCCCATGGTCAGCCCAGGTGCCAGGGATGGAGAAACAAAAGGCAGAGGGCTCACTTGAAGTCGGGCTCTTTCTAAGCACAGCTTCAGCTGTGCCATTTCAAATCTGTGTCAGACAAGGGGAGTCCGCTTTATTCCTGTGCGATAAAGTGTTACAGTCTCTTTATTCATGTAGGGTTTACTTCTTGGTGTCACTTTGACTACAATATTTGTTTGAGAGTTCTCCCACGGGTCTCTTAAGGGCAGGGGGAAATGCAGCTGGCTGGAGAGTTTGTTTTGCAAAAATAAACGCAGGGGAATGAGACTGTGGGGAGCAAGTGAGTCCTGATGAGAGCATGAGGCTGGGGATGGAGCCCGGACCTCTATCATGTAGGGCTTTGAATGTCAGCTAAGGAATTTGAACTTGATTTCGGAAGTGATAGGGGATGGTGGAAACAGGTTTTTGTTTTATTTTTAGCAGGAAATTGCCATGATCTGGGTTTATCTGATCATTTTGCAAATAGGAAGCGCCTACTATGTGCCAGTTGCTCTTCTAGGGCCTGGGAATTAGAGGATGAATCAGACGCTGGGCAGGGCAGGCTGTGAAGGGACTTAGCTACACCTAGAATAGTGGTTCTCAACTGGGGGCCGTATTGCACCCCCCTACGGTATTTGGAAATCTGGAGATATTTTTAAGATTTCATAACTGGGGGGGGGTGTGGTATTGGCTACTGGCACCTAGGAATAGGGGCCAAGGATGTTGGTAACATGCTATAACGCACAGGATAGCCCCCACAACAAAGAAGCAGTCAATGGCACAAAAGTTGGGGATCCCTGACCTAAGTAATAAATTCACTAATGATACAGAACTTTCCCCCCTGCATATAGACACTACCACAGTTCTGGGCACAGGGTAGGTAAATAGTAGATCAAATTTAAAAAGGCACTTGTGGGATGGCTTTAGAAATTATCCATTTATATACCACTGTGAGATAGTAGCTATTTCAGACAGAAGATTTGAACCAAAAAAAATTTTTTTTTCCCCAAATAAGAGTGCCGAAGATCAAACATGAGGCATTTCCAATTTTAGTGACACAAGATACTTCTGGGACAACAATGATTCGTGAAGCTCTAAGAATCAGGGAGGTTCTGGGACAGACAGCCATAGCCTTTGAAGTTAGCCATGTAGGGAACAAGCAGCAACCACCATTATTAAGCATTGAATACATGCAGGGTACAAGGTTCATTTCCTGCGTCCCCCCAACAACCCAGTGAGGGAAGGCTGTTGAGATCTCCATTCGACGGATGAAGGAATGGAAGTACAGAGAGAGTCAGTAACTGGCCCAGGGTCACCCAGCTAGTAGGCAGAGCCACCTTGGGAGAGAAAGCAGTTTGACCCCAGAACCTATATTCTCGACCCAGATCTCCTCTTGGGGAGCTCCCTCCTGTGCATGGTGTTGGGAAAGCACTAGAGTACAAATAAGCATCCCTGCCCTAACCCACATCAGGCCAACAAGGACTCTGTCCTGGGATGTTGACTCTTGAATTTTGTGACACATTTAGGAAAAATAAACAGAAGTGGTTGATATAGAACCCTTCCAGCGGATGTTCGAAGCTTCCCTGGCATCTAGACTCATGGTGTTGCCCCAAGCCCCACTTCCCTGTCCGTTTTGCAAGCTGCCCGTTTCTTATCAGTGAACTCCCTCTTTTGTTTATAGGTCATGGGTAGTTTCTGTTGTTTGCAACCAGAGAATTCCTGGATGGGACTGAAAAGATCCAGGAAGGGGACTCTGGACCTGCTGGGCTCTGCTGGCCTCTGGAGGTTGGGAGGGAGTCAGTGTGTGGAACAGGGAAGACTGGGAGGTGTGAAGACAGGCCTGAGGCTCAGTGGGGAGGAAGCAGAGGAGGAGGCAGCAGGCTTCCTGCCTCAGTTCAAAGAGAACAGGGGACTTTCAGATGTTGGAAGCCCATGGTCTCCCATCAGGCTGCTGAGGTTTAAGCCTTGGCTCTGTCTTGCTAGCTGTATAACTTCAGACGTGTTATTTAATGTCTCTGGCCAAGTCTTCCCTTCTCGAAGGGGGTGTATCTTAGTATCTTCTTTGTGGGGCTGATGGAAGACCAAATGAGTTAACGGTGTATTTCATCACTTCTGTGGTGCACATTTGCCACATTTTATCATCTCTGACATTGGAGTGTGGTTCACAATTGATGGTATATCACCAATTATTGGATGGAGTGGGGTTTTTTTTTTTCTCCCCTGGCGTAAAATACAGGTGTGAGCTATTGGTGTCATCTTAGATTCAGTGATGCTGGGGTGGCTGGGCGATGATTCGGGATGGCTGGACTGTCGTACGGGCTTCAGATATTAGGAATTACTGTTTCACTCGACACCATCAGCTCCTCACATGTTGTAAGCACTCAGTAACTGTGGGCTTAAAGAAGATCCTCATGAGTCGAGCCTGACCTGAAGGTGTATTTGAATGCTTGAACCCGGTAAAAACCAAGGAGAGGTTATCCTCCCGGTTCCCTTCCTGGCGAGAGAGGTCAACACAAACCTACAGACAGAATCCCCTAGACAGGAAGAAACAATGAAACTCTGGTTGTAAGAAATCACCCTGGACAGGTTGTCTGTAATTTCAGAGGACTTTTGCAATCGTGTGTCTTCTTTGTTCCACAACTTACAACACAAAACCACTGACCCCTCCGCCTCTGCTGCTTGCCCACCAATGAACTGTTCAGACTCGTGATCACCAGGGACTCACCGGGGAGCGAGTGAGTGATCGCTTCGTGCCCAGGCTCTGCCTAGCTGGTAATCAGCTCCTTCCAAATGCCGTCACTCATCTTCAGCTCGGCCACGCAGTGGGGCACTTGCAACTCTCCGGCGTTGTCCTTGTCACCATTCAGATTCCAATGCTCTTTATCAGATTTCCTTTACTAGGACCTACAGATTTGATTGTAGGTGTGCACGCAGTTCATCTGGGCGTTTAACCAGTGCTCACGTGTGTTAAATAATTAACCGGGGGAGGGGGGGAGGACAAGGACTGCACCTCCTGGGCTCATGTCTCCACTCCTGAATCTGTGACCTTCCTCCATAGGAAAGCCATCCAACGTCTGTCAGCTTCAGTGACCTCATCTGTACTATGTTCCAGGCACTATTCCAGGCAGTGAGCATAAAATAATTTATTTAATCCCAGCAACCGCCTATGAGACAGGTGCCCTATTAACATCCCCATATTATAGGTGACCAAAGGGACATTCCCTAAGCTGCCTAATTACACAGCAAGAGTGTGGCAGACTGTCTCCAGAGCCCACTGTTCTGTTGCCTCCCAACCCAATAGAAACACCTTCCTGATGGGAAGAGTGTGCTCACATTACCTGAAACAATGAATGTGAAGCATGGAGCTCAGTGCTAAGCTTTAGGCATGCAGTGACAGTCGGCTTCTGCTGGGACAGCTCCCATTTATCACCCTGTGCTGTGTCCCCAAACATGCAATTTCTCTCATCCTCATAGGACATAGGAGTAATTCTTACCTTCCTTTTAAAGACGGGGAGCTAGGTTCAGGGAGCTTTCTTCTTTACAAATGACTCTGGGCCGGCACAGTGTAGGCTCTGTGCTGGAGCTGACTGGCCCAAGGGCACGCGACTATTAAGGAGGCAGAGCTCCCTGACTCTAAGAACTTCTGTCTCCACGAGACCCCTGGCTCCGACAGCAGGTTGCATCTGACAGGGACACAAAGGATCACTTCAAGGGGACCAAGACTGGGCGGGGACCGTTGTGACAGGAGAATAAGGAGGTGTTCCCAGCTCAGAGCGAACCGTCCTAGCACTGATCCTAAGATGCCAAAGGGAGAAGGGAGCTTGGCGATCCCTTAGTTCTAGCCTGTGTTCGCAGTAGAAGGGAAGCTGGATTCCTGCCCTAGGGATACCGCTCGTCAGCAGAGCTGGAGCAAAACCCTGTGGCTTCCGACTCCCGGCCAAAGGAGGCTTTTTGCTAGCCGCTCAACGCGAAGAGAGGGCAGCAGACTGCACCGATGATAATTCGTTTATTTTGGCATTACAAAAGCTGTGCCTGTTTGCCCTAGAAAATTGGGAAAATACGGAAGTGAAGAAAGTAGTGACAAAAATAAAACGATCCTGTTTCCCACCACCCAGGGAGCTGGAGATAACTTGGCATGTTTCCTTCTAGGCCTTCCCTGTGCATAGCTTTTTGTTTGTTTTGGTTTTAGTTTTTATATACTTGTGAAGGCTCTGTGTATACAATTTGTTACCAGCCTTCCCACTTACATTATAAATATTTTTCCATGTTATTACAGACTCTTCATAAACATTTTTTTTTCCTTTTCGGTAATGAAATGCAACAGTCCCTTGCCCTGTTCCTACCTGCCACCCACATACACGCACCTAATAAAGATTCCCTTGGGAACCAATTATAAACCATTTACCTTTGAATTTTTTCTACTGTCATTTCCATGTGGCTAAACAGTATGTGACCTCTAGATTCCTCTACGTGGACAATGATCTGTTGATTTCCTGCTATGATGGATGGGAGCTGGTTGTGCTATGACTTATGCTGACAATGGGGTGGGTGGGGCAGGAGGAAAGTCCAAGAGATGTCTTTGGAATACTTGGAATGTCTTTGATCGGGGATGTTTGCCTGAGACCCATGCTTAGGCAGACACTATCTGGCTGACCTCACCTGCACCAATTTTCCTGTCCGAATCATCTACCTTAAATAATGTCACCTTGGGACCCTCGGCGCGATGGTTACAGGGGTTGGAGAAAGACCAGAAGTCATTACAGTGGGTACCAGTCTCCAGTCCTGCCATCCCACTGCAACAAATGTTGACACCTGAAATTGACCTGTTGCTTTTCTTCTACTTTCTCCGTTGTAAGCACCAGAACAAGATTTTTCCCCAAGAGGATGGGCCTCTGGAACAAAGACTACTTTGCCAAATAGAACAGTTCATACAATCTGCTGCTTTGGGGTTAAAAAGTCCTAGAACATCCTATTCCCCTTCACTATCCTATTATTCATGTGGCGCCTCAAAAGAATTATTTTCTGAAAGGATCTTAGCCTCCCAGATGCACTTCGAATGTCATGAAAGAGCAGAGGAAACGAGCATTAGATGCAGCACCAGGCAAGAACAGAAAACAAATTTTGCCCCTGGCCTATGATTTATGGCGCCCAGCATAAACACAGGGAGCTTCGTGAAAGTAAGTTCGTTTTATTTACGGTGAAATCCAACTTTAATTGCTGGCAAGGCCATTAATCGTCCTCACCTAATCATGGAAGTAAGCCTGTCTAAATTATCCTGAAAATCCCAACTCATTGGGTGGGTGAAAAGGATGGTCTTTTTTAAAGGTAAAACATTTCAAAGTCACTTTTATAAAGTGGCAAAACCTGCTTTCTGTTCATTTCCTCTCTATTAAAGGTGTCTAAGCAACTTATCGATTCCTGTAAAGAGAAAGAGCAGGAAAAAAGATCAAGTACAGATTAAATAAAAACTTGGGGGTTTATTACATTAGAGCTATAATTCAAATAGGCTCTGGAAAGAACTTTTGTCTAATTAGTCATTGTAATCAGGCATCTATGGGAATAAGTGTTAATGCTTGGAATAGACAAGCAATTAATCATGTCTGCAGTCAGCATAACGGCTGGCATCAGGCTCCGTGATTCTTAGACTCCTGTACAGCAAATACAAAACAGGCAGCTATCCTGTGCTTTCAGTAGAACAGAAGCCACATCGCCTTTCTGCACTGTGAGGCTGTTGGGATATAGCTCATCCCCCGATGTCTGAATCCATAAAGCCTCAACCTCTAGCCACGGGAACACAAAGGCGGAAAGTACAGGGAAAGCACACAAAGGGCCACGCCACTCAGGAATGCGTGATATTAATGATAAATGGCATTTCTAGAAGTGATTACTATGTGCCGAGCAGTGGACTGAGTTCTGTGCGTAAAATAGATTATTGAATCCTTACAGCAACTTTGGGGTGAAGGCGCTACTGTTCTCACTCAAACAATGAAACTGAACTTCAGAGTTGTTAAATTATTTGTTCAAGTTTGCACAGATAGCGCTGGGACTCAAACGCACGCCAGCCTGACTGCAAAGTGCATGCTGTAACTGCTTCTGAGGTGAAAATAGGCAAGGGAACCCTCATTCAGAATGGAGTTGAGACGCCAGCAGGGGGAGCTCTCACGCCCCAGCACTCACCAAACCCCACAGGAAGAGAGGCACCTTGTATAGGGTACTATTTTAGCTACTACTTTCCTACCCCAGCAGGAGGAAGAAAGGCTTTCCCTCTCCCTCAGCAACAGCCCAGCCAATGAGACACCGTCACAACTCAGCTAATGAGAAGCCAGTATAGTTGGAACTCCCAGTTTATTCCAGTGAACTTTTTGTTCGTAAGAGCCCCTCCCAAGCCCTCCCCCACTTCCCTGTATAAAAGAGCCGTCCTCTCCTTTGTTCTCCATGGTTTTACTGTAGCTTGCTTGCCCCGCCTTGTCATTCTCTGCTATTCCCGGATAAACCCATATTTGTGGATAAAATAACCGGCAGTTTTATCGTTTCAAACTACCACCACCACAGAACCATGTTTGTAATATAGTCAATGAGCCAGAATAACACTTCTGGATGGAGCGTAATTGTTTCATTCATAAATATTTATGAGTACCTACTATGAGCTGGGCACTGGCAATAAAGACGCACATGTGTGTGTATACACACAGACATGTTTGTGTGTATGTGCGTGTATAGGCTTGAGATACGTCCATGTATTCTTTGAGGTTCCTCATTTCTAATGAATAGAATAAAGCAGAAGCGACAGAGTGTGACTTAGGAGACTAAGCTATAACGAGCCCTCCGGCCTCCTGGCTGTTCTCTCACTCTTGACTTGCTTTGCTCTGGAGGAAGTTAGCATGAGGAGCATCCCCACGGAGAGGCTCGTGTGGAGAGAAAATGAGGTATCTGGCCACAGCCATGTGGATGGGCCATCTTGGAAGTGGATCCTCCGGCCCCATGCTAGCCTTCAGATGACTACAGCCACGGCCAACACCTTGACTGCAGTTCTGTGAGACACCGTGAGCAGCAAACCACTCTCAGAACTCTGACCTCAGAAAGGTCACCAATGTTTGTTGTTTTAAGTCGCTCAGCTGTGGGGTATTTTGTTGCACAGCGGTAGATAACTAATCCCGGTGTGTGTGTGTATGTTATCAAAGAGTGATCAAAGAAAGAACAACAACCCAGAACATATCTGGGACCCGTGCCAAAGGCTCACTGCTCTTTGTGGTCCTTTCCCTGTGGTCTCCATCTAATTGATGGTACAACCACCCACTTGTTCAACCAAACAAAAAAAAACCCACCCTAGGTCACCCCTGACTCCACCCTGTGTCTGTTCCTCAGTTCCTACAGATTGGTCACCAAATCATGATAATCCCACTTCCTGTATCCTAAATGGTCTTGCTTCCCATCTTTTACTACTCAGGCCTCTCCATTTGTTCAAAAAAATTACTGTTTCTAGCATCTATTTATGCCATATGCCTATGCCCCAGGACTCTCCATTAATGCTGGATCCCCTCTACCAGCTCTGTGCCTTGCACACACTTCTAGCTCTTCTCTTTCCATCCTACTAGCCCATGAGTTCCTGGAGGGTAGCGACTATGTCTTGCCCTCTCGATCTCCTGTCTTTAGCAGGGACCCACAAAACTGTGCTTTGAAAACATTACTGTACCAATTATCTGCTTCTGTGTATCAAATTATCCTAAACCTTGGTGGCTTAAAACAATAAAACATGTATTACCTCCTAGTATTCTGTAGGTCAGGATTCAGTGTGTTATAGTTGGGTCATTTGACTCGAGGTCCCTCATGAGTTTGTACTCTTCATCTCAAGGCTCCACTGGGGGTCAGTCCACTCTTAGGCTCAGTCATGTGGCTGTTAGGAGGCCACAGGTCCTCACTGCCAGGTGGACCTCTTTCTGGGGCAGCTTCCAACACAGCAGCTGGACTCCGTCAGAGGTAGAGGGAGAAAGAGAGGGTGAGCGAGGAGGGAACCAGTCTTTGTAATGTAAGCTCAGGAGGGACATCCCAGCACTGTGTCATATATTGATAGGAAGCAAGTTACCAGGCCAGCCCAAAGAGGTGATTACACAAGGCCTCAGTGCCTGGAGGCGAGGTTCACCAGGAGACATCTTAGGAGCTGCCTACCTTGAGGATCTTGATCTTGTGTCTCAGAACGGATCCAGCCTCGGGTGTCCTTGACCTGCCTTCTCTAAGACCTTCATCTCCTCCTGCCATCCGCCCCTCCTGACTCCTCTGCTCCCTGGCAATCAATGAATGAATGGCAGTCTTTCTCTAGACTCGATTCATCGTTCATTTATTACATATTTCAGCCCTGGGCATGCTGCTTAACCTCACTACTGTTCCAGTTCCCCATTTGTAAAATGGGGATAATAATAGAACTCACCTCATAAGGTTGTTGTGGGAATTAAAATGCACACAAAGACTTGTCACGTAGTTCTCAAAACAGTGTAAATGCTCGATAGCCAAAAGCAACCCTTTATGATTGTTATTACTATTATTTTGTCCCCGAACATCAAGATGTCTAAAAACCAGCTTCTTCTGTTCAGTTTATACTTGGCATCAAATTACACACTCTTGCCAACTTGATTTGGTGTGTGCATTTGTGTTTTCCTTCAATTATCAAAAAACAAAACTATCTTTAATAATGATGATAATAATAAAAGACTTCCGTGTGATGGGTGGCAAGAAGACACCACTTGTACAAATCCTCCCAGAACAGAAATTCAAAAATCCAAGGAAGAGAGTGCTGTAGCCCATTGGCACATGAGTGTGAGTCCTCAGACATAGAGATTGGATGTAGATTGAGAAGAAGATCCCCCAAAGTTCTATGGACAGAGATTAAACTGAAGAGCGGGACCTTTTTGTACATTTCCTACTTTCAAAAAATTTCAGCTGGCTTCCCTAAGCGATCAATATGGTCCTGCCGCAGGAGCCCAGGGATCGGATCCTTACAGTCTGTGCAGACGAACTCTGCGAAGAGGAAGGGGACTCGCATGTCCTGAGTGGCCGTTGCTGAGCGACAGAATGCATCCGGAGTTCTCCCTGCATCATCGCCTCCTTCATACCCAACTAGATTAGGTGACTAGTTACTGCTGTCCCCCACTTAAAAAAAAAAAGTGGAATTCACGTAAGAAAATCAATCATCTGAAAGCAAAATATTCGGTGGCGTTTAGTACACTGACAGTGCTGTGTAGCTACCATGTCTACATAGCTCCAGAACGTCGTCATCACCCTAAACAGAAAGCCTGTACCCACTGACTCTGTCCCGGTTCCCTGCTCCCCCCTGAGCCCCCAGCAGCCACCCCTCCGCAGTCCGTCTCTATGGATTTACCTACTTTGGATATTCCCCACGACCGGCTTCTTTCACTTCATGTCCTCATACGGTGGTGTTGAAGTTCACCCACACGCTGGCACGCTGGATTCCTTTTTATGGCTGGATAGTATTCCGTTGTGTGGACATAGCAACTCATTCATCCGTTCATCCTTTGATGGACGTTTGGGCTGTGTTGTGAGTAGTGCTGCTGTGAGCATGTGTACGGGTTTCTCTTTGAGTCTCTGTTTTTAGTCCTTCAGGGTACACACCTAGGAGTGGGTTATTGGCTCGAATGGTCATTCTGTTTCACTTTTTGAGGAACTGCTTCATATTCTCTTTTTACTGATGGAGAAAACATGAAAGTTTAAAAAAAATTTTTTTTGTTTATGTAATCTCTACAGACCCAATATGGGGCTTGAACTCAGGACCCCCAGATCAAGAGTCGCATGCTCTACCGACTGAGCCAGACAGGCGCCCCCAAAACATGAATGCTTTAAAATGCTTTACATTTAGAGTAATCAGGCCTCTCAGACAGAAAAGTCATTGCCATTTTCACTGGGTGACAGCCCCATGATGGAAGGCCTCCTGGAGGAGGTGAGACTATCTAAAGAGAAGCAAGCCACTCATGGGGGAGTAGAACAGGCAGAGTCTAGATGCAGGGTGCTGTGAACAGAGGCAGAAGAGGCAGCTTAGTCTGATGGCAGCCAAGGGTCTGCTTGGAAAGAACTCAGGCCCCGATCCTTCCTCCTAAAGTGTGGGGCTGCCAGTGTCATTATTTACCTTCCTGATTTACCTTAGAGTTACAGCAGCTGATCTCTGTGGGGTTTGCTTCTAGTAAGAACTATTTATTCCAAATAGGCTTGGGGCTCTGTCCAGCTCACTCGCACATGTGTACCAGCTATGGACGTTTCTGCTTTCTAAAAAAAAATAGGTTAATTTCCTGCCTGCTCACCTTGGTTCCATGGGGCAGAAATGAGAAATGACGTGTATAGATGGCTGGCTCTCCAGCTTCCCCTTATCATGACTTAGAGGGACCAGGAGACAACAGTCTGGGACCTACCAGGCTGATGAGGAAGGAAACAACCAGCCCAGATCATGCCACCCTGTGTCTAATAAAACTTTCCATGGCTGCCCAGTTGGCTGTAAAATCAGTGTGCAAAATCAGTGTGTAAAATCCCCACCATCACGGCCCTCAGCTCAGTTCACCTGCTACGATCTTTTTAGCCTTCTCAGTGAGTCTGCGAGGTGGACGAGATTACCCTCATTTTGCAATGAGAACAGTGAGCATAGGTTTGGCACAATCAGGGCTTGAGGCCAAGCATGGCCGAATTCCGAATTCTGCTGGTCTCGCAGCTTCATCCAGCAGCCGAGTGTGCGAGGTCTCTAGCGCTTGCAGAACTGTAGCTGCGGAAGCCCCGACCAGCCTCACTCACCCCTTTCCCCCCAGCCCCTGGCCGCCTCCACTCTGCTCTCTGCTTCTATGTGTTTGGCTATTTTCACAGCATTTTTGTAGGAAGATAAAAGAGAGGAGAGGCCAAGAGTGAAGGAAGGAGGGAGAGAGAGAGAGAGAGGCAGGGAGGGAGGGAGGGAAGGAGGGGAGTAAGTAGGGGGCTGGGGGAGCAGGGGCAGGTAGAGGAGGAGAGAGATCCCCTGGCAGGGCTGAGAAGTGCCCCACCTTGTGCATTTGACAGATCCCACACATTCCCTAAATGACACCTGGTCCCTTTGAACAATTTCCCCCTGGCTGGGGGCCAGCAGGGGAGAGTAGAGACTGAGACAGTGACTCGGGCGCATCTATTGATTCCAAATAGACTCCCCTGGGAGCACATCAGAATGATTTTCAGGATTCAATTGAATCGACTTGTTCTTTAAATTAAATTCTTTCATTGTAGCTTAGCTCCTCACCAACTGCCTGGCTCTGTCCTAAAGGGGCTCCGATCCCCAATTAATAAATGAGACTGAGTAATCCCATTCTGAGTTTTGTCGACGGGGCCAAGTAGGTGACAGAGCAGGAGAGGGAAATGCAATGGGACAGGGGACGTCACTCCGTCCCTCCGATGTCTCCCCTGGAGGGCCCACCTGGATGAGCTAGGTTGGCAGAGGAGAGGGGGGAGGAGCAGGGTTACATTTGCAGGGAAGCTCCAGAAACAGGTCCTTGTTGGGGGGGGGGCTGGCTGCTCTTTGCAGCTTGTTACATCACGAGATCCCACTCTGACATGGAATCCGGGGGCGGATCGGGGCTAGGAAGTCAGCACATCTTGCTGCGCGGGCTTAGGGCTTATCGGAGGGAGAGGTGGGCAAGAACTTGCTGCTTCGGGCTCTGCTCCCCCTCACCCTGTGCCTTGCATTCTTTCTTTTGCTTGGATCCAGGTGAAGTTTTGTGTTCTGGAGCAGGGTAAGAGTTGGGCTGCTTTGAGATAGAAGTGTTGAGATGGAAGTGGAAATAAAACGGGAACCCCAGGAGGGCGAGTCCCCTTGGGAAACCACACTCCTACCCGGAGCTTCCCACGCACTCTATCACGGGACCCTGCTAAACCTTCTCCTGGGGTGTAGGGAGAACCAGCCCTGTGCACTGCACAGACAAGAAAACTGAGGCACAGAGGAGGTAAAGGGTGAGCTCATGAGCAAGGAGTGATGTGGTACAGTCAGCATTTGAACCTAGGTCTGCTTGTCCCCAGTTCTGTGGAACAGTTAAGAGCCTGGATTCTAGAGCCAGCCAATCTACACTTCAACCCGGGCTCTTCCCCCTCCCAGCCTTGTGACCTTGAGCAAAATTACTAACGTCGCTGGGCCTCAGGTCCCCTTCCATAAAAGGGAGCTCAGTCTCCCTCACTTCACAGAGTTGTGAATAGTGAATGAGGACCTAAATCTAAATGGTCAAATGATCAGTCACACAGGGTAGATGCTGGGGGAAATGTGGGGTCACACAGGGTAGATGCTGGTGGAAATGTGGGGTCAGTCACACAGGGTAGATGCTGGTGGAAATGTGGGGTCAATCACACAGGGTGAATGCTGGTGGAAATGTGGGGTCACACAGGGTAGATGCTGGTGGAAATGTGGGGTCAGTCACACAGGGTGAATGCTGGTGGAAATATGGGGTCAGTCACACAGGGTGAATGCTGGTGGAAATGTGGGGTCACACAGGGTAGCTGCTGGTGGAAATGTGGGGTCAGTCACACAGGGTGAATGCTGGTAGAAATGTGGGGTCAGTCACACAGGGTGAATGCTGGGGGAAATGTGGGGTCACACAGGGTAGATGCTGGTGGAAATGTGGAGTCAGTCACACAGGGTGAATGCTGGTGGAAATGTGGGGTCAGTCACACAGGGTGAATGCTGGTGGAAATGTGGGGTCACACAGGTTAGATGCTGGTGGAAATGTGGGGTCAGTCACACAGGGTGAATGCTGGTGGAAATGTGGGGTCACACAGGGTAGATGCTGGTGGAAATGTGGGGTCAGTCACACAGGGTGAATGCTGGTGGAAATGTGGGGTCACACAGGGTAGATGCTGGTGGAAATGTGGGGTCAGTCACACAGGGTGAATGCTGGGGGAAATGTGGGGTCAGTCACACAGGGTGGATGCTGGGGGAAATGTGGGGTCAGTCACACAGGGTGAATGCTGGTGGAAATGTGGGGTCAGTCACACAGGGTGAATGCTGGTGGAAATGTGGGGTCAGTCACACAGGGTGAATGCTGGTGGAAATGTGGGGTCACACAGGATAGATGCTGGGGGAAATGTGGGGTCAGTCATATAGGGTGAATGCTGGTGGAAATGTGGGGTCACACAGGGTAGATGCTGGTGGAAATGTGGGGTCAGTCACACAGGGTGAATGCTGGTGGAAATGTGGGGTCACACAGGATAGATGCTGGTGGAAATGTGGGGTCAGTCACACAGGGTGAATGCTGGTGGAAATGTGGGGTCAGTCACACAGGGTGAATGCTGGTGGAAATGTGGGGTCAGTCACACAGGGTGAATGCTGGTGGAAATGTGGGGTCACACAGGTTAGATGCTGGTGGAAATGTGGGGTCAGTCACACAGGGTGAATGCTGGTGGAAATGTGGGGTCACACAGGGTAGATGCTGGTGGAAATGTGGGGTCAGTCACACAGGGTGAATGCTGGTGGAAATGTGGGGTCACACAGGGTAGATGCTGGTGGAAATGTGGGGTCAGTCACACAGGGTGAATGCTGTTGGAAATGTGGGGTCAGTCACACAGGGTGAATGCTGGGGGAAATGTGGGGTCAGTCACACAGGGTGGATGCTGGGGGAAATGTGGGGTCAGTCACACAGGGTGGATGCTGGTGGAAATGTGGGGTCAGTCACACAGGGTGAATGCTGGTGGAAATGTGGGGTCAGTCACACAGGGTGAATGCTGGTGGAAATGTGGGGTCAGTCACACAGGGTGAATGCTGGTGGAAATGTGGGGTCACACAGGATAGATGCTGGGGGAAATGTGGGGTCAGTCATATAGGGTGAATGCTGGTGGAAATGTGGGGTCACACAGGGTAGATGCTGGTGGAAATGTGGGGTCAGTCACACAGGGTGAATGCTGGTGGAAATGTGGGGTCACACAGTATAGATGCTGGTGGAAATGTGGGGTCAGTCACACAGGGTGAATGCTGGTGGAAATGTGGGGTCAGTCACACAGGGTGAATGCTGGTGGAAATGTGGGGTCAGTCACACAGGGTGAATGCTGGTGGAAATGTGGGGTCACACAGGTTAGATGCTGGTGGAAATGTGGGGTCAGTCACACAGGGTGAATGCTGGTGGAAATGTGGGGTCACACAGGGTAGATGCTGGTGGAAATGTGGGGTCAGTCACACAGGGTGAATGCTGGTGGAAATGTGGGGTCACACAGGGTAGATGCTGGTGGAAATGTGGGGTCAGTCACACAGGGTGAATGCTGGGGGAAATGTGGGGTCAGTCACACAGGGTGGATGCTGGGGGAAATGTGGGGTCAGTCACACAGGGTGAATGCTGGTGGAAATGTGGGGTCAGTCACACAGGGTGAATGCTGGTGGAAATGTGGGGTCAGTCACACAGGGTGAATGCTGGTGGAAATGTGGGGTCACACAGGATAGATGCTGGGGGAAATGTGGGGTCAGTCATATAGGGTGAATGCTGGTGGAAATGTGGGGTCACACAGGGTAGATGCTGGTGGAAATGTGGGGTCAGTCACACAGGGTGAATGCTGGTGGAAATGTGGGGTCACACAGGATAGATGCTGGTGGAAATGTGGGGTCAGTCACACAGGGTGAATGCTGGTGGAAATGTGGGGTCAGTCACACAGGGTGAATGCTGGTGGAAATGTGGGGTCAGTCACACAGGGTGAATGCTGGTGGAAATGTGGGGTCACACAGGTTAGATGCTGGTGGAAATGTGGGGTCAGTCACACAGGGTGAATGCTGGTGGAAATGTGGGGTCACACAGGGTAGATGCTGGTGGAAATGTGGGGTCAGTCACACAGGGTGAATGCTGGTGGAAATGTGGGGTCACACAGGGTAGATGCTGGTGGAAATGTGGGGTCAGTCACACAGGGTGAATGCTGTTGGAAATGTGGGGTCAGTCACACAGGGTGAATGCTGGGGGAAATGTGGGGTCAGTCACACAGGGTGGATGCTGGGGGAAATGTGGGGTCAGTCACACAGGGTGGATGCTGGTGGAAATGTGGGGTCAGTCACACAGGGTGAATGCTGGTGGAAATGTGGGGTCAGTCACACAGGGTGAATGCTGGTGGAAATGTGGGGTCAGTCACACAGGGTGAATGCTGGTGGAAATGTGGGGTCACACAGGATAGATGCTGGGGGAAATGTGGGGTCAGTCATATAGGGTGAATGCTGGTGGAAATGTGGGGTCACACAGGGTAGATGCTGGTGGAAATGTGGGGTCAGTCACACAGGGTGAATGCTGGTGGAAATGTGGGGTCACACAGTATAGATGCTGGTGGAAATGTGGGGTCAGTCACACAGGGTGAATGCTGGTGGAAATGTGGGGTCAGTCACACAGGGTGAATGCTGGTGGAAATGTGGGGTCAGTCACACAGGGTGAATGCTGGTGGAAATGTGGGGTCACACAGGTTAGATGCTGGTGGAAATGTGGGGTCAGTCACACAGGGTGAATGCTGGTGGAAATGTGGGGTCACACAGGGTAGATGCTGGTGGAAATGTGGGGTCAGTCACACAGGGTGAATGCTGGTGGAAATGTGGGGTCACACAGGGTAGATGCTGGTGGAAATGTGGGGTCAGTCACACAGGGTGAATGCTGTTGGAAATGTGGGGTCAGTCACACAGGGTGAATGCTGGGGGAAATGTGGGGTCAGTCACACAGGGTGGATGCTGGGGGAAATGTGGGGTCAGTCACACAGGGTGAATGCTGGTGGAAATGTGGGGTCACACAGGATAGATGCTGGGGGAAATGTGGGGTCAGTCATATAGGGTGAATGCTGGTGGAAATGTGGGGTCACACAGGGTAGATGCTGGTGGAAATGTGGGGTCAGTCACACAGGGTGAATGCTGGTGGAAATGTGGGGTCACACAGGATAGATGCTGGTGGAAATGTGGGGTCAGTCACACAGGGTGAATGCTGGTGGAAATGTGGGGTCAGTCACACAGGGTGAATGCTGGGGGAAATGTGGGGTCAGTCACACAGGGTGAATGCTGGGGGAAATGTGGGGTCAGTCACACAGGGTGAATGCTGGGGGAAATGTGGGGTCAGTCACACAGGGTGAATGCTAGTGGAAATGTGGGGTCAGTCACACAGGGTGAATGCTGGTGGAAATGTGGGGTCAGTCACACAGGGTGAATGCTGGTGGAAATGTGGAGTCAGTCACACAGGGTGAATGCTGGTGGAAATGTGGGGTCAGTCACACAGGGTGAATGCTGGTGGAAATGTGGGGTCAGTCACACAGGGTGAATGCTGGTGGAAATGTGGGGTCACACAGGGTGAATGCTGGGGGAAATGTGGGGTCAGTCACACAGGGTAGATGCTGGTGGAAATGTGGGGTCACACAGGGTAGATGCTGGTGGAAATGTGGGGTCAGTCACACAGGGTGAATGCTGGTGGAAATGTGGGGTCACACAGGGTAGATGCTGGTGGAAATGTGGGGTCAGTCACACAGGGTAGATGCTGGGGGAAATGTGGGGTCACACAGGGTAGATGCTGGGGGAAATGTGGGGTCACACAGGTTAGATGCTGGTGGAAATGTGGGGTCACACAGGGTCGATGCTGGGGGAAATGTGGGGTCAGTCACACAGGATGAATGCTGGTGGAAATGTGGGGTCACACAGGGTCGATGCTGGGGGAAATGTGGGGTCAGTCACACAGGGTAGATGCTGGGGGAAATGTGGGGTCACACAGGGTAGATGCTGGTGGAAATGTGGAGTCAGTCACACAGGGTGAATGCTGGTGGAAATGTGGGGTCAGTCACACAGGGTGAATGCTGGTGGAAATGTGGGGTCAGTCACACAGGGTGAATGCTGGTGGAAATGTGGGGTCACACAGGATAGATGCTGGGGGAAATGTGGGGTCAGTCATATAGGGTGAATGCTGGTGGAAATGTGGGGTCAGTCACACAGGGTGAATGCTGGGGGAAATGTGGGGTCAGTCACACAGGGTGGATGCTGGGGGAAATGTGGGGTCAGTCACACAGGGTGAATGCTGGTGGAAATGTGGGGTCACACAGGGTCGATGCTGGGGGAAATGTGGCAAAGGGGTCTTTACATTCTGAACTACAGAGCAGTATCTTGTGCACTGAGTATGCATTAGTCTGTGTGAAGTGGGGGGTAGATGAGAGGGGTTCCCCGGGGGGCTTCCACTGCAGGAGCAGGAAGTCTTTGTGGTGCCCTTGGAGCACCCCGCTGTGGGTTCCCTCCACGGCAGTCCTTGCCTTGTTCTTCCTGTTCAAGGGGATCCAAGGAGATGGCTCATCTCAGCCGAGGGGATCTGGGGACAGGTGTCCGGGCCCCCTGCATGGGGAGCTTCCCACTCTATCTGTGACCAGAACCCAGGGGTGTGCAGAGGGGCAGCTGCACGTGCCCTCTTGACAAACCAAACCCTTTCCCTTGCTGGGAGAGCCATAATTAGGCCAGATCTCAGCATGGCAGCCAGGATGTGTGCGAGCAGAGTTTCCGGCCCTCCTTCCCCAGGGCCTAGTTAACTGAATAAACTCTTCCAAAGGGCTGTGGATCAGCATTTCACCAGATGAAGTATGGCTCTGACAGAGACCTCTCTGAGGCAAACCGCGGAAGGCAGAGCTCCCCCAGACAGAAGTGAGTTCGAATCCCAGCTCCGCCACTCACCAGCTCTGTTATCCCGGAGAAGTTAAGTACTCTAAACCCTGATCTCCTCCTCCTGCGAAAAATGAGGACAATAATATCACTGACTTCTTAAGGTTGTTGTAATGATTAAATTGAGGTCATCCACATAAAGCTTTCAGCCCAGTACCTGGGAGATAACTCTTAGTGCTTGGGAGCAATTATTTTCATTGTTGATAATATATTGATGTTAATAATTAGCAACATTAAGAAAGTTAATAGCAAATTAGAGTTTTCAGGGGGACTTTTTCCAGAAGGAGCTTCAACATCAGTTCCTTCCAGTGTGTAAAGTCCATCAGAGTCTCTGGCCTTCTGGGCCAGGAAGCCCGCTGAATCTCTACAAGGAAGGGAGCATCTCTGCATGAGATAAAGGTTGCCTCTCTTTTTTCAGTAGAGTAGCACGTATCGGTGGTTTGGACTGGTCACCTGAGCATATTCCCCTGCATCCCGAGGTTCATGGAAGGTATTTCAGAAAGTACCGCACACTGTTGGCGGAGAGGGGACCCGTCCGGTGAAGCTCCCCTTCTTGTTCTGACCGCCAGGAAGCTCAAGGCCAACAGTCAGCCCATCCTTCTTACTATTCTTTGCTAGGCCGCACCTTTTCCTGCCTAGGGGACATTCCACCTGCCGTACTCTAGCTGGGAGCCCCCTCCTTAGATACACATGTGGCTCTTTCCCACCTCCATCAGGTGTCTGCCGTCGTGTTAGTCTGCCTGAGCTGCGGTAACAGAATACGGCAGACCAGGTGGCCTGTAAATAACTGAACTTTCCTTCTCACGGCTCTGGAGGTTGGAATTCTGAGATCAGGGCGCCAGTGTGGCCGCGTCCCCTTCCACTTTGCAGAGTGCTGACTTCTTGTCGTACTCTCACACGGCAGAGAGTAGGGAGAGGAAACAAGCTCTTGTGACTCTTGTAAGGGCACTCATCCTATTTCTGGGGGCTCCTTCTCAGGGGTTTATCAAACCCTAATCACCTCCCCAAGTTCCCACCTCCTAGTGCCATCACATTGCCAGGTAGGGCCTCCACACATGAATTTAGAAGACACAAACTTGCATCCCGTGACTGTCACCTTGGCGACACCATCCCTGACTGTCCTACTTCAAACCTCAACTCCACCCATCACTCTCCAGTTACCAACCTGTTTTCAGTTTTTTCCTAGAACAAAGGGAAGCCCCAGGGACAGGCTAACACTGACCTGGTCTCCAAAGGCCACATTGAGTACATTTGTACCAATTTCCTACAAAATTATTATTTTTTATTTTTTAAAGATTTTATTTATTTATTTACTTGAGAGAGAGCTCACAAGCAGGGGGAGCAGGAGAAGGAGAAGCAGACTTCCCGCTGATCAGGGAGCCCAATGCGGGGCTCGATCCTGGGACTTTGGGATCATGCCCTGAGCTGAAGGCAGACACTTAACTGACTGAGCCACCCAGGTGCCCCCCCTACAAAATTATTAAGAGATTATTAAGAAATATCCATTCCCCTTGACTCAACAATTGGACTCATAGAAATAGCCTCAGGCACTAGCAAATACAAAAGATGGTGAGTTTATCCATGTATAGACGTGAAAACCTAGAAGTCACCTAAATATCTACCCATAAGGGAGTAGATGAAGACGTTACCATCGGTGTGGTGGAACATCACGCAGGCATTCCGAGTCTTTCACAATGTGGGGCTACCGTTAAATCGCAAAATAAATCTGGATATTATTTACTTACAGTGTAGTTGTAAATGGGTGTATGGGACACTGTATTTCACACTGTTAAGCTTATCATTGATGGAAAAAACACAGGTGATTATCCCCTTTACTCCTTTTGTGTTTCTAAGATATGTTTACAATGAACATGCATTGCATTTACAATAAGGAAATAATAAGGGGTTTTTCACAATCGCACTGTCGCTTCGTGCTCAGGAAGCAATTGTCAGTGCCCCAAACAGAATGTGTCCCCTCCAGAATGCGATCAGCCGTATCCCCAGCATTCCTAGGCTCAGTGAGGCAGCGATCTGCGTTTCTTTTCCTTTTTCTTTTTCTTTTTTAATTTCTCTGTGCGCTGTTCGGAAAACAGCAGGCACAGCAAATAACAACCCTCTAGATAATACAAATGGGTAAATATTGCCAGGATTCGTTACATAAAGTGCTAAGAAATATAACTTGAGGATGTAACCACTTATTTTCCCACCTTCAGAAATCCCAGTGTCTGTTCCTGCCAAAAAAGATGGAGGGTGGGGAATTTTGCAGAGGAAAAAAAAAAAATTAAGTCTTTTCTTTCAAAGTGACAGAGGAAGAAGTGGGGTTGGTAATGGAGGAAAATGCTGCATCGAGTAAAATTAGAGATTTGGCTGTTATCTCCTCTGAAAGCACAAACCGAGTGGATTATGCGGCAGGAGAGTGACAGGTGTCACCCTCTGGAAGGATTGGGGATTAAGGGACACTTTTTAGATTTGCAGGGAAACTTTTTCCCCTCCTCTAACAGACCCACACAGAGTCTGGTACAGACTCAAGAGGGGCGGACTGATCCCACAGAAACTTGCCTTGTGATTTGCGTCAATTCAAGGAAAAGCTCTAGGAAAAGGAGAAAAGCATCCTCTTTGTATCAATGTTCCCTCCTCTGCACTTTCAGACTTTCTCTTGGGCACACTGCAGGCACTGTTCCTCTCTCTGTGCATGGTACGAGACATGTTTCCTCTCTGGTTTTCACATCCTCCAGCCTTCTGAGGGTATCCCTCTTCTAAACCCCCCCCACCCCCAGCCAAGTCTTGACAACAACGTTAAGCCACACTGCTCAGCACCTGAGCCCTCGCTCACCTGCCCAGGGTCCCTGCAGGAGGGTGAACCATCCAAGGTGAAAAGGCTCACAGCTGGTCCAAGCCTGATACGCAAACCAAGGCTAGTCTCTGCCTGGAGCTCCAGTTCTAATTTCTGATGCCCTCGGAAGGACTGGCCAATGTCAGGCGGAGCCTACCTGATACCCTGGGCCAGTGCCAGGGCAGGAGCCTGGGCCAGAGCCCCTTTAAGACACCTCTGGGGATCTTAAGGATTGATTTTGGAAGCTTTGACTGAGTTCAGTACTTTTCCGGAAGGGTAGGAGGCATTCTGTGGTTGGGCAGCTGCCCTAAATTTAGGCTGATAACATTTGCTTGGTAAGACCAATCCTTTAGGTTGGATAATGGTCTTAAGCTAGAGGCCCACAGTCAAATTCAGCCCCTAAAGATACTTTCCTTGGCCTGCACAATGATTTTTGTCAAGACGTAAAACTTGAATAATTCCACGTAAAAGTCCGCATTTCTGGGTGTTTTTTTTTTTTTCCCTGAAAACAAAGAGAGTTGGTTGCAGAATGCATGTTTAAGAACATGTACTCTGGCGCCAGATTTCTTGGTTTAGAATCCCAGCTCTGTGACTAGGGGTAAATTACCAAACCTCTCTGTGCCTCGGTTTTCTCATCTGTAAAATGGGAATAATAACAATAATAACTGTCTCCAATGCTTGTTGTAAGGATTAAATGAATACAAACAATGCTTTCATACCAGTGCCCACCATATGTGTGTTAGAATAGTTACTACACTAGGTCGCTAGTAACACTGGACAGGCATTCCTAACACTATCTCCCTCGTTCAAGACAGGGCATGACCTCTTCATGTTATTACGTCTCCCACTCCACTCAATTCACTCATTACTTTAGCTGCCAGACCTCTGTAAGTGTTTGAGCTTGAGAGCCCCAGCCTCCAATGAAGATACAGTATTCACCAGTGTGGGACCTTTGTAAACCCAAAGTGTAATACTACCTTGGGTAACTGCTGGGACATTTCACAGCTGCAGAATTTGGGGCACCAGGAAGTCCATGGGCATAGGTGGAACAGTGTGTCCTGCACCTGATTTGGCCATGTCACTTAGTTTGGGCTACGATAGGCAGCAGACGTGATGATGTGTCGGTTCTGAGCCTGAGTCTGAAATGTTGCCTCTTGCATTTTCATTACTATCGAAGAAGGAAAAGCTAGGCTAGATGCTGGTTCCAGGAAGAGGGGGAGTGATGCATGAAGCAAGCCTTCCTGGTTAAGGTGACCTATCCAAACCCAATAGAGAGCAGGGTCCCAGCTAACCTGCAGAGATGTGCTGAAACCAACACAGACCAGCCAATCTTTGGGGAACCTGCATTCACATGACATATAATAATACATGGCTGTTGTTTTAAGCCACCGAGCATTGGGGTGGATTGTTACACAGCAAACACTAGCTCATAAGCTGTCCTATGGAACCCCTTACCATCACCCAGCGACCTAATGGGACATGGCAAGTTTTTCTGGGACACAGTGATGATGCCATCTGTGTTAGCTGTGACCAGAGAACGGGGCTGCTCTCGACCTCACATGAAGAGTCAAACATTCAGGGGTGGGGGTGTTGGATACCCAGCTGCCAGTTTGGCACCCCAACCCCTCACACAGCCTTGGGCAAAACCACAAGGCAACGCCCTTCATGGATTTTCTCTGTTCCTAGGGAGTATCTTCTCATAGTTCTTGTCCTCTCTTGTCACGTCCCTATAAATACACACAACATCACCAGGTGTTTGTTCATTTGTTTAAGCCACACAACGGAAGAATGGACTAACGGAGACAGTCTGAAAAGTTGTTTCAATACATTTAAGAAGATTGACATCAATCATTGAGTGCGTCTTTCCTGACCACAACAGTATGAAACTAAAAATCGGTCACAAGAAAAAGAAGCTACCGATGATGTCCAGGCTGAAGACTGTGTTGGCCTGAATGAAGACTTCAGGAGGGAGGATGGAGATGAGTGAACATATTTAATAACAGACACAGTGTCGGTAACAACGCCTGTCGGTGCTTGTTCTCCCTGCTCTCAGAGCCCTACGTATCTTTAATCAACAACCTTAGGGGCTAGGTACTAGTACTCCTTCTGCTTCACAGACAGTGATGTTGAGGCCAAAGTGACCCAGTCTGCAAATGGAGCGTTCAAAGCCAGGAGTCCTGAGTCTGGGCCCTTTCCCCAGCATGCCAGCGCTACTGCCTCTTTCAGGAGCTCTGCAGGGGGCGGAATAAACCGGGCTTAGTGGTTTATAAGCCACGGGGGGTGAAGGACGAGGAGTGCAAAACAGTTGGAAGACATCATGGTCTTCTCATTTGTTCTAAGGGAACAGTGTGTGTGTGTGTGTGTGTCCATGTGTGTCCATTTACAATGACAAACAAGAAAAAGTCCATTTCCAGAGTAAGATTTTGATTAGAGAAGACTCACGGGAGAACAATTATTATCGCCAAATACTAGGAGGACTGTCAAGTATTTGGTTCAGACTTGTTCTCTGAGAATCAAGGAAGGAGAAGTTGTCTAAGTGAGGTCTCAACGTCACTTGGCAAGGAGAAGGAACAAAAGAATGCGTCAGTGGGGGGGGGGGTGTCTGCATGCCTGTGTATCAGATAAACAAATAATTTCAAAGCAATCACAGCGGCGTTGCATGACAGAACTTGTTCTGAGTGTGTCTGCCACGGCCGGGCACCCACTGCACTATCACAGAAGAAGCGGAGTCTATTTGAAATCCATTTGCCTCTTTGACTTTGCCAGTTAATACTGTCGCCAAGATACGACAAGATTAACAGCCATTTGGAGGGAGAGAAACCCTGTGTCTTCTTGGCTTTGTCTTGCTCTTTTAAAAAAGATCCTTGTTTGAGAAGGAGCAGCGGTCCTTCTCTCTAGAACAGAGATCGATACTGGCTTTTCTGCTCAAGCTAGCAAGTGTATTTTCTTTCTTTCCAAGAGATGACTGCTGGGGCCGGGGAGGCCGAGTGTCCTCGTTCAACTGGATGCCCTAGAACTTTGCTCTTTGACAACATTTTTTTTTTTTTTAATGCTTTGGAAGAGCTCACTTTCTCTTCAGCCCTTCAGGGCCCAGTTGTACGAGACAGCCTCAGCGTCCTTCCCTCCCTCCCTGCTCTTGTCCTGAAGTTGAGATTTCTTTCTGTATGGTTCCCCCTCACCTAAGTGACTGGTGTGATCTGACAGGGAGCAGATCTAGGTTCCAGAATGGGGATTGGACCTCTGGGACTTGTCCCCGAGTATACGATGGAGACCACCAAAGAGGGATCGAGAGATCAGTGTAAGCCGGATAGTTGAGAGAGACCTCAAAAGATGGGGGGGAAAAAAAGAACCTCTGAAAATCTGCCACCAGATTTTGGATGAGCGCAGAGCTGGTGACAGAGTCTAAGTAAAACCATCAGGGAAATGTAAACACAGGGTCATTCCAAGAGGTGAGGTACAAAAGTAGGAACAAAGAGGGAAACCCAGGCCTTTCTTGATGAGCTGGGCAGGGACATTTCAATTCCTCTGTCTGTAGGGTTCGCACTGTGGGATACCAGAGACGACGTGCTGGGAGTGGCCCGAATTAAGAGGCGGCCGTCAGGACAAACACGCACGTTCTGGGCTGTGACTGGGCTCCTGTCAGTCACCGCCACCTCTGATTTCTGCCTCGTTTAGCACACGGACAGAACACAGAAGCCACGGTGGCTCCACATTTGGCCTCAGCTTTTCCTTAAGATCACATCTAAAATAAGTAAGTAAATAAATAAATAAATCACATTTGGAAAAAAAAAACGTATTTGATGAGAGAGCAAGAGAGCACAAGCAGGGGGAGCGGCGGAGGGAGAAGCAGGCTCCCCGCTGAGGGACTCGATCCCAGGACCCTGGGATCGTGACCTGAGCTGAAGGCAGATGCTCAACTGACGGAGCCACCCAGGTGCCCCCAAAAAGATCACATTTTAAAACAAAAGGGAAATTGATCATAAGAGACCCTAATCAAACTACAAAAAGAAAACGAGGAGAAATTTATATGACTAAGTCATAAAATCTCAGGCTGTTGGTGGATGGGGGGAACGCAGTCCCGAGGGGGCCCCACGACCGAGAGAGATGAGAAGCCACTACTTCTCCGTCTTCCCCTACAGGAGCTGTGATGCCCCTCGGACGTGCGGGGTCAGGTTTGCAGTTCGCCTCTCCAGAGTGGTCAAGGCGTCATGCTGTGCGTTTTTAAGTCATTTCTGGCTCCATTTTCCCGCCCTTCTGTGTTTATTTACCTGGTATCTATTTTGAATTTGGGCTTTCTCTCTTTTTTTTTTTTTTTTCCAGATTTTATTTATTTGTCAGAGAGCACAAGCAGGGGGAGCAGCAGGCAGAGGGAGAAGCAGGTTCCCCACTGAGCAGGGAGCCCGATGTGGGGCTCGATCCCAGGACCCTAGGATCATGACCTGAGCCAAAGGCAGATGCTTCACCGACGGAGCCACCCAGGTATCCCTCTCTTTTGATATTATTGATTCTTTTGAATCATATGACATCTTTTTGGAAAAATAAGTCAAATATTAAAACACGCACTTGAACCTTAAAAAAAAAACCCTTGCTCTTGAACATACACTGGCATGCATGCCTATGTGCAATCCCATGGTCTACACACACACGCTTGTATTTCTCTCGGCCCCACACCTGCACACCAGCACCCAGCGCCACAGGGTAATTGGGAGCAGTTCATAAGCAACGTCGTACAGAGAAGGTACAGGAGGTGTATTTGGGTCATGGCGTCAGTGGGTTATCTTGCTATTCTTGTGGGAATTTACCTTTCTAGACCGTCGGAAGTGAAAGATGCAATTTGCAGAGATTACTGAAAACTAAGTTCTATCCCATGCAACCCTCGGCGATACAACTTCATCACTCCTGCTCAAGGGCCGGAGTCTGCTTGGCTGGCCCGGACACTTGGTTTGACCAACGCAAAGCAGCAGAGGTGATACTGTGGAAGTTTTGGGGTCTGGATTTCAAGAGATCTTGCAGCTTCTCTGAGCCTCTGGAAGCCATGGGGGGATGGGAGAACCCATCAATAGGCAGCCTGTCCCTTCGCATCTTCTGTTCCAGGGACAAGCTGATGCCAGAGCGTGCACTAGAAGGCAGGTGTCCAGGCCTCCAGTCTCACATCTTTAAAGAGGGTGAGCAGCACTGCCCCCTCCTCAGAGCACAACCCTGCAACACAGGAGGAAGGGACAACACTAGGAGTCAAAAGGCAGAGCTGTAGTCCCTGCTCCGTCAGATGCTTGCTGTGTGTCTATACCTAAGTAAAATGACCTCTCTGGACCTCGCCCCCGTCATCTGTGAGATGAGCAGGTGGGAGAAGTGAACCCCCAGGCCCCGGTAAGTTCTGAGCGTCCCTGATGACTCTGAAGCCTGCCTTCTCAGCTCTTCTGTCACAGCGGGAGCTCGGGGATTTTACTGTGACAGGCTGGAAACCAGCGTGGGGGGGGGGCAGGGGGTTGCATTTCATGCTGTCAGCTCCCCTTCTTCTAAAGGGTAACATTGTCACTCACAGCTTATCTTGCTGTGAACTTGCCTTAATGGTTTCGTGGGATTCAGGCTCAGATGAATCATCGTGGGCAACAAGCAACACGACAGACTCATCACTAATTAACTGGCAGCCGTGCACAGTACCACGTTGCCTGGTGTGGAAGGCCTGTTTCTGCATTAGCCCCTGTGCTCCCGGGTTCTCGGGACGCTGTGCCATGTCATTCTCCGGTGCTCGTCTCAGCTGCGAGCATAGTGGGTGCTCACCCTGGAGAAGAATCATCAAGAGAAGACGCGATCCAGGAAAGCCTGTTTCTGTGTCCCTCTCCGTCCCCAAAACCAACACTGCATGTAAGGGAGACATTCTGCTTTCGCTCTCTTTGGCAATGAACACGTTTGCACTTGCAGTGCTGGAGAAAAATGCAATAGCATCGTTACCCATGCAATGCTGTAGGAGCGAAGATTAGGTCACACCATAGATAGGCTCTGAAGTTGTGTTTTCGATCGAGTTTTTTTTATCAGAGAGATTTATTCACGTTCAGCTATGCACATACCATTCCACCTATGTTCGGTGTTAAATCTGCACAGAACAGCAAATTGGTGTTGGAGTGAATGAATCTCTCTTGCAAAACAACTACACGGTGCTGGTTTCTTTTTTCCGAGTGTCTTGCCCTTTATTCCTCAAGTCACTGTTCTTGCTTCTAGGTCCACACCAGTGATTTCAGTATTAGTGAGAATTCTTCAGCAATTATAAAGCCATAGGCACAACTCAAATGAGCGTAAGCCAAAGAAGGAAACTTGGAATCATGGGTAGAGGTCACAGTGATCGCACAAAAAGAGTCAGGGCTTTGGGGCTTGAGGATTCATCCTGGAACTCAGTGCTGCCAGAAATCAATCAGTCAATCAATCAACAAACCAATTCCTCTCTCTCCCCCATGTGGGGACACAGCAAGAAGATGGCCCGTTGGGAAGGCAGCAAGCAGGAGGGGGGTTCTCGTCAGAACCCAAGCATGCTGGCACCCTGACCTTGGACTGCCAGCCTCTAGAACTGTGAGAAAATACATTTCTGTTCAAGCCACCCAGTCTGAGCTGACGATACACCAGCCTAGTCTGGTCTTCCTCTTATCTCTCTGATATTTTTTATCCTTTGTGCTCTTTTCATGGTTCGTTTTTACCGAGTCCCATGTTTTCGATTATCATTACCACTCAGGCCTCCTGGATACAATCTTCAGCCCATATCTCCCACCTGAGCTGCATATTAACCTATCTTGCTACTTACTACGTGATTCCACTGGTGCCTCGCAGTCAGATATCCAAAACCCAACACGTTATTTCCTCCCAAACTCTTCCTCCAATGTTGTGCCCATCCACAGTCTTCATCTCCGTGGAAGGACCTGAATTCATCCATTAGCGAGAGGGTGTCCACACTGACGCGTCCTTCTCCCTTGCCCTCAGGTGCAAACACTCACCAGACCCTACTTATTACAACAGCAAGAAGTTCTAGAACTGCCCCGTTCATCTTCCCTCTCACCAACACCTTTGTGAAAGTGACCGCCATTGCTCACTGACTATGGTTCTGCTGTCATCTCATCTCTCTGACACTCCGCAACCGAACCTGACCGCGCTGTTCCTCTGCCCGAGACTCGGTCTGGGTCAAAGGTGCTGCATGTTGTGCCTCGCACTTACCTTCCCAGCATGATTTCTTGCTCTTTCCCCCTCACATGTGGATCTGCTTATGATCCTTTTGGAACATATCATTTCCACTAATGCCTCTGGATGTTTAAGCACTTTTTCTATCTAAAATATCATTTCTAGGGGCAGCTGGGTGGCTCAGTGGGTCGAGTGTCTGACCCTTGGTTTTGGCTCAGGTCGTGATCTCAGGGTGGTGGGATCAAGTGAGCCCCACGAGCCCCACGTCAGGCTCTGCACTCAGGATGGGGTCGGCTTGGGATTCTCTCTCTCCCTCTCCCTCTGCCCCTCCCCCCCCACTCATGCTCTCACTCTCTCAAAAATAAATAATCTATAAAATAAAATATCATTTGTTGTTCTTACCTGATTAACTCCTACCAGTCCTGATTTCAGTTTAGTGGTTCTTCGTTTGGGAAGCTTTCTCATCCCCCCAAATTTAATAAGGTCCTCATGGGATCACAGAGATCATGTTATTAATCTTTTGTAGGACCATTTTTTTTCCCCTCTTCTGTTAGAATGTGAGTTC
Organism: Ursus americanus; assembly: GCF_024610735.1. Lineage (NCBI taxonomy): Eukaryota > Metazoa > Chordata > Mammalia > Carnivora > Ursidae > Ursus > Ursus americanus. The sequence continues at coordinate 29,999,175 of NC_142128.1, forward strand.
CTTAGTTGCAGGAGTCATGTTTGATGGCTGCAGTGGATACTTAGTTGATATTTGCTTAATGAGTGAGTCAATAAAGTAATAAGTGAAAAAATACGCAAAGATAGATATAAACCCATACCCACACTGCAGCTGCATAGCGACTGTAATTCATTCGGCTCAGCTCTTGCAAAAACAAAAACAAACTCCACAGCTTCACCTTTTTTAGTGGGAATATGTTTATAAGGACTCTAAGAAGTGTCATCTTTATGGCTTTATCCACAAGGTCAAGATGTTTATGTGTCCTCTGTGCTAATTCCATTACCTTCTTCTTAAAAATCTATTCTATCCATCAATGTCTGCTGATCGGGGGTACTTTGGATGAAGATCTATTTTATCCCCTAGTGATAAATAAACACACATTAAAGCTCTCAGCTGGCCTTTGCAAATGACATGTTCCTTCTTGTTACTTTTTTCTCTAATATTGGCTTAATTGTTTTCTAATCGCTGTGAAATAAACAAACCCTGGCTGTTATGTTTTACCCAGACAAGTGGCTCACTCGGATTTGTTTGCCTGTTTTATCTGGGGTCTTGACTTTGATTTTACATGGGTGTGCCTAAATGTAGTGACCGAGAAAATGCTTGGGTACTAAAAAATGGGATGTAAGTGGAGACTTCTGGTTTAATGTGCATGACTAAAATGGCAGAAGGAAAGCATTCACATGTTCTTTAAATCCATAGCAGAATTGGAAGGATGTGAAGAGTACCACCAACACATGACAGAAGAGAAAGTCCTGGAAAAGGACAGACAATGGGTAGAAGGGATAAAGAACAATGGCCATGGTTGTCATCAGGGTGAGGAATTAAAAGGTAGAACAGTTAAGCCAGGCCCTGGATATCAGAGTGGCTTTATTGACATTTATCCCTAGGATAATGTTATGGTACAAATCTTTTACCCAGAAATTCTGACAAAGACTCCCAGAGTGTGATCTATGGGCAGTAAGTGGGGCTGTGCCTCAGACAACTTACAGTTTCCAGGAAAGACAGGAAGATCACGTATTCAAAATGAAAAATCCTTTGCTTGCATACCTTAAAGGAAAGCCCAGGCTCCCATCCCCTCCTCCAGCATTAAGGCCCTCATGATCAAAATCTTCATTCATTGCCAACAGAACATGAAACTTCCTTGAGCTAAAAAATTATTCCTCAGCTGCCAACATCACTCAATTTAAATTACATCAATAATTATGAAAAGCAACCAATAACTACCGTACATTTGAAGAAACTGAACAGTGTGAAAAAGATTTTCGAAATACAATAAGCAGCAAATTAATGTCTGAGCGAACAGTTAACACAATAAACCAAAGGAAACTTATCCATTTATCACAGCAGTAAGAAAGAACGGGATGCAAAGGAAAAGAAACAAGAGCTCTCAAAAACAAAACTTTAAAACCCTAATTGCCAAACTAAAAACTAAAACTTACAAGGTGGGTGGTTTGCACGGAAAAGTGGATACCAATAAAGAAAGACTAAAATCTGGACTGGGATACGAAGGTTAAGGATTTCATCAGAACTGGTGAAAAAGGTCAAACATGGAGTGGGGCATATTAAGATCTGCCCAGGAGTTCCAAATCTATTTAGTAAATGTTCCAGAAAGAATGGAAGAGAGGGAAATATCAAATAACTGATAAAGGAAAATTTTCCTGAGCTGTAGAAAAGACTGAACAGGTAATACCCCAGGATATTTTGTTTATTCAACAAATTTTTATTGACTACCTGTGTGTCAGGCACTGTTGTAAATGCCGTGATAAGGAAGACAAACATCAGATCTAAGTATATCCTGACGAAGTCATCTGAATTCTGGGTATTAAAACAAAATGCCAAATTCTGCTGCTGGCTGTGATAGAATTACTGGTACTGGGCCAGTCTTTCACTGTAAATAATTACAAAACTAGACAAAATATGTAAGTTAACAGATTTTCAGACAGTGGAAAACAGACAGCACAAGACTGTAATACCTGAAAGAAGGGACAGTCCTAGGTGAGCTGTCTATGGAAATTTTTCCCAGCCTGATACAGAGAACTAGAGGCTGAGAAGAGAACAACAGTTCTGCTAAGCTGAAAAGGCATCAGAGTTCTGGACGTCTGAAATGAAGCCTCTGCAAATCTGTCTAATAAATGAGTCAGTGATATAATGTAATAATTAGTGTTTGATGAGGGTATCAAAGAAAGGGAAGCTGTGTGGAGAGGGAACCCCAGAAGTCCATGCAAGTCCACAGATGAGAGCTAGGTTGTCCATTCTCAAAGTGAGACCTCCCAAAGTTCACCAGACAGAAGCTGCTATGGGTCAAAAGTGAAATTAGACACTACAGGTCAGCTGGAGGAAGAAGAGTAGCAGAGATGTTGGTGTGTTTTGGCCCCAGAGTGGAGGGATCTTCTTAACATACCCTTAACACACCTGAAATCCAGCTGACCCAGAAGAATGTCATCAACTTAGAATAAAGAAACTCCCTAGAGTAAAACCTACTCTTGGCTTATCTTGATGAAGCCTAAAAACTAGCCCCAGTAAGACCTGCAGGGGAGACAGGGTATAGAGGTTGAAGTCAGCTGAGTTAAGAGAGGTTTGATAAACACTTTTTCATAGATCTGCACCAGCAAAATGTAAAACCAAACCTTCACAAGTTCATGGTGATCAGCCAGTAGCTGAAGAATCAATACTCTTCAGAAAAGTGGAATCCAAAGTCTCCTTAATGTTATCTATCACAGCCAGTATTCAATTGAAGAAAAAAAACTAGCTATACAAAGAAAGAGAAAAAGTGACCCACAATTAAGAAAATTAAATTTGTCACTATAAACCGATCCCAAACTGGTCCAAATGTAGGGCTAAGCAGACAAAGATTTTCAAGCAACTATTACAAATACGCGCAAATCATTAAAGGAGAGACTTAAAGGAAGATACGGTCTTAATGAGTGAATAGATAGAAAATCTCAACAATTAAATGGAACTACAAGAAGGAACCAAATGACAAGGCTAGAAATTAAAAGTGTAACAACTAAAATACAATCCTTGGAATTTAAAAATTCTCACATAGGCAAAAGAAAAAGTCAGTGAATTTGAAGACAGATAATTGGAATATATCAACTCTAAAGAACAAAGGGGGAAAAAGATTTGAGAAAAGTTAACAGAGCCTCAAGATCCTGTGAGACAATATCAAATGATCTGACGTGTATAGTTAAGGTCCCCAAAAGGGAAGAGGGTGAGATTGGAGCAGGAAAAATACGAAATTAATGACCTAATACTGCATCTTGAGGGAAAAAAAAAAGAACCAAGTAAAAGCGAAGGAAATAATAAAGAGCAGAAATCAATGAAGTGATTAGAAAAAAAGAGAGAGAAAATTAATAAACCCAAAAGTTGTTTTGTTAAAAATATCAACAAAATTGATAAAGACCTAAGAAACCTGATCAAGAAAAATAGGAAATAATGCAAATCTAAAAATCAGGAATGAAAAGAGGTTATGAGCGCCACAGATCCTAGCAGCATTAGAAGGATAGTAAGAGAATATTACTAAGGAAATTGAATTTGTCAAAAACTTTCCTACAAAGAATATTTGAAGTCAAGGTGAACTGATGAATTCTACCAAACATTTATAGAAGAAATCACACCAAACTTACACAAGCTCTTTTAAAAAATAGGGAAGGAGGTTGCGCCTCTCAGTATGTTATGTGCGACCAGAGAAATGCTGATACTTAGACTGGACAAGGTCATCCCCAAAATGAATAAAGTTACAGATTAAAATAACTGCTCAACGCAGACACAGATATCCTTGAAAAGACTGCTAAATCAAATTCATATACATGAATGATGATATGATCACAAAATACATTATCACAAAAATTAATAAGAACATGCTGAAATATTGACCAGAAAGGGGAAACACTTATATAAAAAGACTATACTGACCTATCAGAACAAGAGAGCAATGTCTTAGGTTCTGATAAAATACAACCACAAACTTATACAATTTTGTATATGCAGTGCAATCTCAATTATGTAAAAATATGCAGAGATCTTCTGAAAAGAAATGTGCATTGAACATCTAACCAGGCACAGTATTAAGGGTTTTAGTGGTATTGTCACATTTGATCCCCACAGCAGCCCTGTGAGGTAGGGATTATGGCCTTCTTCATAGACCGATCCCACACAGCTGGTAAAGACTGGAGCAGAGCTCAGATCCATGCCTTCTGAACAGGGGGATGTTGGACTACATGCCTTGTCATCAGATCTGAGGACTTTACACTTCATAGGAGTGACAGCTATCCCTGCTGCCTCGAATAACCATTGCCCCGACTCAAAGTGGACTCAAAGAGACCAGCACTCTGGGCCATACTCCGAGTGCAGCTTGGGAATTTTGCACTAGACAGAGGACAGCTGACCGAATTCTCGGCATTGGCTGGCATTTTTCTGCCCTAGGGATTAGCGAGACCTTCCTGAAACCTGTTTGATTCCCCTGGGTTTCCTCCAAAAGGATGGCTATCATCATTAAGTGACTTCTCCAGCTTCAAGGCAACATGAATGACTTTTTCAAGCATTCTGATCCCACAAAGAGTCAGCATGTCATGGAATTCAGGCCACCTGACACAATTGGGGACTCTCTCTTCCCTCCTCCTTCCAGGGTCAGCCAGCAGTGATTTGGCTCCCTTCTGTCTGCCCACATTATCTCTACCATGGGGAATTAACAACCACTTCCCTGCACAGCTGCTAGAGGCTGGAATAATTAATTAAAATTTAAAATAAAACCATTTACAAGCCTTTGCATTTGAAACTATAGGAGTGGGCAGGTAACCTCTTCAAGGCATTTCAACTGATTAGCAAGGGAAAGAAAAGTTTTTTTTTCAAGAGGATATTAGCAGTGTAAAGTATATTTTATGAGCATATATGTAAGTAATTAAACCATAAAAGCTTCCATCAAAGCAGAACAATCTTGTTGTGTATAACAATTGGAAATTTATCCACAGCATCCAAATGGATTCACGTGGGGAAAGTGCGAGCCTGCGTACTAAATTGAAAGCATTGATGAATACAAGTGGCAATCCGAAATGATGGCCCATCTTCCCTTTGATCAGATGCCCCAACATCTCTGGAATGGGCCAATAACTGATGGGCAAAACCACATTTTTATGTTTTGATTTTATTAGGCTTCAAATGAGAAGCAAGCAAGCTAACGGCCTGTGTTAAAGAATCTGTCTAGCCAAATAAGTTACTTCTGCCTAGGTGAGAAAGCTAAGAACTTTCTTAAGCCACTAAATTGACTTTCTCAAGGTCACACAGCGAGTGATTCATTCCTACACACGGCCTCATTGGAAGAGCCCAGAATCACTTTCAACATTGGTACTTTCCGTTCCAACCCACTCAAAACTGATGTTGTGATTGATGAGCCTGGGACTGCCAGATTCTCAACTCTTCCTGATTTCAGAGACAAAGATACCCATGAACTTTGACAACGCATGACAGTCCTGCAGTTTCTTAATCTTCCGGGGCTTGGGGAGGGAATGAGAATTCACTTCACCTCTACCCTGTGCCTGGACCTGTGGCCTCTTTGTATAAATAATCTCATTGAATTTTCCTACCTGCCTTGTCCAATACGCATTCCCATTTAACAGACCAGTAAGAACCGTATGAGTTAAACTTGCCCATAGTTGCATAGCTGCTCAATGGCACACCTGAGATTTCAAAATGCCTCCATCAGGCCACGCCACTGACGTGTCTTACCAGTGGGCTGAGGTCCCTTTGTTGGTACTGGCACGAGAAGGCACACAGTTGGAAATTGGGTGCTTAATAATACTTCCGCAGACTCTTTCTGGAGCTGATGATGTCTGAGTCGGTGTGATGCAGTGAAAAGTACCAATTCTGATAGCAATCAACTGGGGACGTGGCCACATTACCATCTGTGCTCTGATGCTATGGCTTTCCCAGTTCAGAAAACAAGACAGAAAGCAATGGGTTCAGTTTTCCCGAGAGTTTAAAATCCCAAATAAAAACAGAGTGAGAGAGGGGAGGGGAGAGAATATCAGTGAGCCAATTGGGAAAGTCTTCAGTACCGACAAAGGACAAAAGTGACTGAGGGCTTCGGAGGAAATCAGAGTCCCATGTGATGCATGCCCAGCTCTGGTGGCAAACAGCGGGACAGGAGCAGATCATAAAGAAGAAGAGAGAAAGACAATAGGCTCTTTCTGATGCAGAAGAGAAGAGGGCTAATGTATATTGTACATCTTCCACCTGACAGGTACTCTACTGGTACTTAATATTGTCTCCCTTAGTCTTCACATAACTGGTAGCAGCTGCTCTGTAAATGTCATGTGCAAATATGGTGATACTTTTGTTTTTCCAGGTAACCTTAGAGTCCTTACCTACTAGATTGGCAAAACATCTGGGAGCCCTCTCATGAGTCGCCCCATCCATTCCACACACGGCAGAAAGTGTGAGGGTTCTATGCAGTCGACTGGTGGTGGAGGGTGGTGGGAGTAAGATAATCGTTCAGTTTCACACCCAAACAGGAAAATCCATGGCTTTAAAAAAATTATTTATTTATTTGAGAGACAGGTGGGGAGGGGCAGAGGGAGAGAATTTCAAGCAGACTCCCTGCTGAGTGCGGAGCCAGACTCAGGGATCCACCTTATAGTCCATGAGATCATGGCCTGAGCCGAAACCAAGAGTCAGATGCTCAACCCACTGAGCCGCCCAGGCGCCCCAGGAAAATCCTTGGCTCTGAAACAATCCACAATCACCACTGTTTCTTGTTGCCTCTGAATTGCTTTTATAAACGACTTTATGGAGGTATAGTTTACATATCAAGAAATTCATCCTCTACAATTATACCCTTTGATGATCGCTAGTAACTTTACCCAAGCGGTGTAACTAGCATCATAAATCAGTTTGAGAGCACTTTCATATGCACGCACACACACACACCCCCTTCGTAAGAGCCCCTATGCCCATCTGCAGATAATCATTATTCCCACCCTAGCTCCAGGCAACCACTAATCTACTCCTCTATCTTTTCTATCTATATGTCATAGAAATAGAATTGCACAAGCTGTAGTCTCTGGGACTGCTTTTCTTTTTTCACTTCATGGAATGTATTTGAGGCTCATCTGTGATGTAGTAGGTGTCAGTAGCTTGCTCCTTTTATTCACTGAAAAGTATCCCATCATATGGATAGACCACATTTTTCTATCCGTTTACCAGTGTCCACACAGATTTGCACACAGATGTTCATAGCAACATTAATCATGATTGCCCCAAACTGAAATGCTTTTTAAAGTTGGTCTACACCTGTGGTTCTCAAGCTTGCCTACACGTGATGATTTCGATCTAATGGGCCTGGGGTAGAGCTCACAACAAATGTTTGTTTTCGGAGCTTTCCAGATGATTCTACAGGCCAAGAAAATCACTGTGCTGCAGAGTCTAACGGATAATGTTTGTCGTCTCTGTCTACATTGGCGCTAGAGTTCCTGGATCCCCACTATGGTTGTGTGTGTGTGTGTGTTTGAATCTCATTCTTTCTGAATTAAGCTTGGCCAAGGATGCCCAAACGTGAGCTCCATTACAAAGCATTTCATTCAACTGTTGCACTTGGGACATACCCCTGCTACCCACATAACCCCACAATCCCATCCATTTCCCTTCTCAGGGTCTGAGGTCAGTGGTCAATTTACTCTCTTAAACCCTGAGAATGGATCCAAATGCCTTATATACATCCCCTTTCCAAGAGAATGAGGCCACATGATCTGCTTCCCAAGTGAAGCTCCAGAACCTTCTCCTCTCTCCTTAAGGGATCCTACTTCCAATGACTCAAAACTGATTTCCTCTCTAAGGAAGCCTCTTGGTGATTCCAAGGTGCCAACTACCATGCTTCTAATTAGAGACCTACTTTTATGACTCCAAGGTGCTCTGCCCCTACCCATTTCTGTTTACTGTACATATTTCTTGGTTGAGACAGAGAAAAAAATCCGTTCAGTGACTTCTGTGTCACAACCTTTGCAATGTGCAAGTATACCATCCTTATTTTCAGACACTGATTTCCAGCTGGGTTAATTGGCCAAGGTCATACAGCTGATAATTGCAGATCAACACTTCAACTCAAGTCTTCTTGACTCCAAAGCTGTGTCACTTTCTAACTTTCTACTACAATTTGCTGGCTTCTCTCCACCTCGCTTCTTTGCAGAGCAAGGATTTCCACATTCCCTTTAAAATGCAATTTAATTGTAAATACCTTCTTGCAAAGCTCATTCTAGCTCCCTTATTTTCTCCTTCCCTTCCTCACTCTCCTAAGAGAAAGTCATTAGGAAGGTACATTCTGTTTCTAAGTCTGCTTTACCTCGTACAAAAGGTCTCCTTCCAAAAGCCCGGTGGAGGTGCCCGGGAGAATTGCAACGGTGTCCTCACACCCTCCCTGTTACGTCTGTGCATTTCTATAGCGTGAGGGACACATCAGCCCCATGCTATACAGTCCTACTCCTTGGCCTAGCCTGCAGACCCTCACCATCAGGGGAAAATGTAAATGGAAGGCAAACTATTTTTCATCAAATAAACAGTTGGATTTTATTGGAGTCTGGTGAGTAAGGCAGGGCATTTCTCCATGTAAGCCCTTATCAGAGCTCAGCAAACACTTCCTCCCAGTGTGGTGGGCTTTAAATTTTCTGTGGCAGGTAGAGTGATGATAATTGGGTCAGCCTCTCAGGGTCTGGTTCCAATGCCCTTGCATCCACCTATAGTTAACTTGTGACAAATGTCAGCCTTGCTGGTGGAAAGGGGAGAGCTTTCTAGAGGTCAAGTCTCATCAGGTCTACGGTGATTACAGGGGTATGGGTTTTGGTTACTTCAACCTGGGATCAAATCCTAGATCTCCTCTTTACATGGTACATGGCTTTGGGCATGTTACCTCACCTTTTTGGGTCACACAGCCCACCTACCTCTACGGATTTATTTCAGCAATTGCCTCCTTTATTCATTCTCTTCATCCATTTTGCCTCAAATACATTATCCCCTGGGACTTCTGCAATACCGTGTCCTCTGCCTAAAACATGCACGGAACATTGTAGCTGAAAGAGGCCATTTTGCCTACCTTCCTTCTCTTATAGACGGGGAACTGAGGTGCAGAGAAGGGAAGTGATGGGTATTAACTGGTATTATGACTCCAGTTGGCTTCCCGATAGGTTTTCAGCACATACCTGCTCAGTGAGTCCCAAAGCTAGTGCTGGTGATTCCTCCAAGAATTCTTACTTATTCTAGCTGCGTGTCAGTTTGTTGAGCTTTTTAGTTTAGTTTTGTTTTTTTTTAATTAAAGGATGCCCAGGATTGGTTTGAAGACATTTTAGCTCATTAGGAAAGAAACGTCACCAGGAATTGTGCCCACCATAGGAAAAGGGAAACCACGCCAACCTTGAGGATGGAAACGACCATTAACAGTACGGAGGGGAGTGTCTTCCCTTTCTCCTGTCCATGGAGAACATGCTGTGTTGCTAAGCACCTTCAAAGCAGGACTATTAAAAAGAGAAAACTTTTCACTGAGCAGAAGGACCGGCTTATTCGTCTCAGCATCGCAAACATCTCTGCAGCCTCTACCCCCACACCCAGAATCCAGCACAACGTCATCTATTCAAGCCCAGCTGAAATGGGAGCATTTCAGGAGAGGAGCGAGGTGTGCGAGGGGGTCCTTGAAGCCCTCCCCATGCATTTACGCCGCAGCTGCGCCCAGCTGCACCTCCGAGCCCCCAAACCCTTTAGTCTTTCATCTCCGGTGAAATCCTTCGACCAGGAATCCTTTGGGACCCAGGACTATCTAGCCCACCCCCCAGAACACCAGTGCCAGGTGCCAAATCAGGAAAGACCGAGAAACAACAAAAGCACCCCTGGTCATGTACCAAATCCCGAGCCAGATTCTCACAACTACCCTGCAGGAGCCCATGAGTTCAATTTCACAGCTAAGGAAACGCGAGCAGAAACGCAGGCAGCATTCCCCGGGGGCTCCGAGAAGAGAAGCTGGAACAGACCCAGGCTGGCCGGACTCACTACGAATGGCTTCTAATAAGCCAACCGATGGCCTCCACCATTGACTTCAGCATTTCTCCCTCACGTTCTGCGCGTAGACTGCATTCTCCTTTTCACCGTGGGAACCCACACTGCAATGAAGTTGTTTCGCACAGAAAGCTTTGGCTGCGTTTACCATCGCCGCCTCCGAGGTAGAACTGCTGGATTAGGAAGCGTGGCTGTTTTTAAGGGTCTCGATGCGCACGCACACCGCCCAGCCGCTCACATCGCCTCCAGCAGTGCGGGAGAGTAGCAGTCTCACCGCACCGCCTTCAGCTGGGGTAGCCTTGTTTTTCGAAAATGTTACACATTTGCTGGCTGAAAATAGTGTCTCCGTTTTAATTTGCATTTCTTTGATTACTAGCAAGGTTGAACATTTTACCATATGTTTTTAAAGCCATTTTGTTTCCCCTTGGTGATTTTTATTTTCCGGCTACTTGAGCTTTCGGGAGCGTAGTGATTTTCATAATGGTTTTATAAGCCCTTTTATGTTAAGAATGTCGAGGCTTGGTCTGTCATCTTTGCTCAGAGTATTGTCCCGTTTTGCTTTCTTTTAACATTTTTTAAACCAAAGATAAAAGTATCCTTATATATTATATAGTTAGATATATATTGGATATATATATCGGAGATATATATATATATATATATATATATATATGATATAGGTATACAGATATATTTAGATATAAAATATTATATCTAAAATATATAGATATATAATAGATGTATAGATTATATTAGATTAGATATTAGATTATATTAGATATAAAATATCTAATATATTAGATATATATTAGATACACATATATATTAGATATAAAATATCTAATAGATATATAATAGATATCTATTAGATATAAAAGATATACTATATATTAGATATATATTAGATATGAAATATCTAATATATATAGATATAATATATATAATACATATATTTTTATATGTTATATATAATGATATAATTATATATAATATAATAGATGTATATAATGATATAATAGATATCTATTAGATATAAAAGATATACTGTACATTACTATATATTAGATATCTATTAGATATAAAAGATATACTATATTATATATATTATAAACATATATTATATATATAATTAAATATATCTTTTATTTTGTGATTTTTATCCACTCCTAGTTCTCTCTGTTTCAGCAACTCAGTAAATGTTCAATTTTATTGTTTTCTGGTGCATATTTTTACTAAAAATTTAAAGCCTTTTACTCTATCTGGAAGGTTTTTTTTTCTTTCTTTCTTTCTTTTTGCAGTGTTAAATCTTATGTGAGGATCAGTCTGAGTGTTTGCCAAATTGCTAGCTAGCATTTGTACCAGCAGGGTACACGGAATAATCCCTCGGCTTCCCCACAGCTCGTTATCGTATATGACGGTCTCATCCCGAAGGCTGACTGGTTTTCGTCCCTCTCCTCTCTGAGCCGCGCCAGGGCCTGTGCAGATGTCCCATCTTCTCTCTATTCCACCCACTACCACCCACTCAGTTCCTCCTCTACCACCAGGGTCCCCAGAGCTATCCTTGGACTTCCAGCCCAACAGTTTTCCATCCTGAAAGTTCTTTTGCATTTGCCATGCCAGCCCACATTCCAGGAGGCTTGGTTCCAGAGCAGTTCCAACTGGAACACTAAGCAAGAGCCAGCAGTGCCCCTGGAAAGGTTGCGTGAGTGTCTGAACCTGCCAACACTGGCCACGTCAGAACTCTCCCTCTCTAGCCTGGACAAGCCTCCAGGTGAGGAACAGCCTGTGCGGGATTCCAGAGACGCACTGGAAGCTCTGAGACCCACAGAAACCTCAGTTTTGTCCGAGATTGGGGAAAGGACTCACCCCCATGAAAGAGAACAAAAACCTTATCTTCCCAAAAAGGGAACTCAATCAATAAAGTCTGGGGGAAATTGATGGAAAAAGAGCCACAGGTGCATATCTAGAAATACAGCGCTAACTTCATGCCGTTAAAAATCCTTGCCTTTGGGAAGGCATCCACGAGAGGAGATGAGGAGACATGGGGAAAGAGGACCTCTACTTTTTCGTGTAAAGTGGATCGATATTTTTAACTCGGTGCGTGCAGCTGCTTTGATATAAAAATAACATATCTGAAAAAGCATCCTCTGAACATGACAATGCAAAAGAAAACAAACAGTCACCTACTTCTTATCTGGTGTCTGGCAAGCAGAACTGAATCTTCCTTACGTCTTTACAGAAATGCTCACCACCCAAGCCTGCAGATGGAGATGAATTAGAGTTTAGAAGATTGAGTGCCGTGTGAACCGATGGCCAAACACTCCAGATGTTGGTAAAGATTCTTTTAAAAACAAAATCCCCTAAAACTGCTTGCTTTTCTTGGCTTCTGTTTTGCCTCGTTCCCTAGAAAGGAGTAGTTTCTGTCTCCCGTACTAAACTCTCTGCTCTTGGAGAGAAGGGACCAACGTCTCATTGGCTTCCATATCTTAGCATGTATCGCACGGTCAGATGCTATGTATATAGTCTACGAATATTGGGTGAATGGATAGGATAGGATAGGACAGGACAGGATTCCCTTGGGTCTAAGGAAGTCAATATGTCCACTCACTTTCTTCCACGGGGGAATACACTAAAACCTTCTAGGGCAGAGATATAGCTTACCTCTGCTTAGGGTCTGGGATTCTGGCAGTCTGTGTTTTTAATTTAGGTAACAGTTTTGTGTATAACACCCAATATAAGCAACTAATGAGTCATTGAACACTACATCAAAAACCAATGATGTACTATATGTTGGCTAATTGAACTTAATAAAAAGGAAAGAAAGAAAATAAAAAAAATTAATTTAGGTAACAATTGTAAAGGACATAGCGCAGGTTTGGCCTACTTCCAGATGTCATGTCTAGGTCATGTCCTTCCCCACATTTCTCCTTAATAAAAATCTCTCGCATTTGTGTCTTAGTTTGGAGTTTTCAGAGTGCTTTCACATGCCTGTTCTATGCATTTCTCATGACTATGTCCTGAGGGTAATGTTACCTTTCTCAGTTGGAAGATAGGAAACTGAGGCCTGGAGATATTAAGTGGCTTGTTCAAAGTCCCCTAATTAATAACCCCTGGAACCAGAACTCAAACTTAGTTCCTCTGTCTCCAGGCCCAGCCAAGTTCTGAATCCAACACAGCTGCCACACGCCCTCTCTCACAGGATAGGAGACACGGGCTACCGCGTTTCTAACTGGAGGAAGAGACGTGGGGACTCTGGGTGCTCTGAAATTGAACACTGTGATTTGCTTCCAAGTGGCCCAGAGCTTCTGGGACTGACGCCGAAAGGTCAGCACCAAAAGTATTCGTTTCGCTTAACTTATTCTGACTCCTAAACCAGGGCTCGCTATCAACTCAAAACTAAGACGTTAAAAGGAGGATCTTCTGAAACACAACTCAGGGCTACAAACAAGAGAGACATTCTGTTAAATACAACAAAGTATCAGAGAAATACTAGTACGGAATTATCTCTGCAGTACAAAGACTTTTGCTCTCTTCCCTCCACCCCCACTTAGTATGGAAGTGGACATCGGCGATAACAAATGACAGCCCACAGGACATACCATGGTGAGGGATAAAGGCACTAAGCCTCGGAAGTGTGTAAGTAGTTATATCCATGTTTATAAAATTTCGTGGATCCAATTCCACTTTAAGACATGGAGGAAAGTCATGAATCTTCTCCTTGAGAAATGAACGGGTACAGGCATAAGATTCTTTTTTCTCTATTTTATGTATTTGGTTGCTTCACGGGATTCTTGAATACTTTTATTACTTTGGCTTATTGAGAGATTCACAAGAAGTTTTTGAAATAATCAGACAAATCCCAAGTACCCTTCATCCGGCTTTGCCCGGCGGCGGCATCTTTCAGAACCACAAAACCTCATCAAAGCCGGGAGACTGACACTGACCGGCACGATCTCGCGCAAGATTTCATATTTGGTTTCAGGGGGATTATGGGTCCCTGAAGGCTATCCGCAAACTGCGTGACCACGGGATCCCCAAGCTAAAAGCCCCTGCCGTAGTTTACAACAGCTCCCCTCACCAGGGGACACAGCCGAGAGAGACGCTTGTAAGAGAGTGAGTGTGTTCAGATGGAGCTGAGGAGTGCAGAGCCAAGGTCCTGGAAATGAGGGTTTAAGATCTGAGACAAATTTTGGTTGCAAGGAAAGGTTTGTCATGTTGTAAGGCAACTTAAGGCAAGCAAACAGACTTTTTGGTACTTAGATGGGGATGAGAAATAAAGAACAGACCCCCCCCTCCCCCAATGGCTATTCCTGCAGCTATAGTGAAGGGCCTGGCTGCACCTAGAGAGAAGGAACTGCGGAGAGAGACAGTTAATGTCCCCTTCTGTAACTTACAGCTGAATGAGCAAGAACTGGCTTTACATCACTCCACCACGTGATCTCAGTGAATGGAGTCCATTCCACGGTCGGGGTGACCGCCATGCTTCATGCTGGGTGGTCCATTCCATGGGGGAAACTGTTGGCATCCCTTCCTCCCTCCATCTGTCCCTCCATCCCTCCCTCCTCCCATTCCTTCCTTCCTTCCTTCCTTCCTTCCTTCCTTCCTTCCTTCCTTCCTTCCTTCCTTCTTCCTTCCTTCCTTCTTCCTTCCTTCCTTCCTTCCTTCCTTCCTTCCTTCCTTCCTTCCTTCCTTCCTTCTTTCTCTCTTTCTCTCTTTCTCTCTTTCTCTCTTTCTTTCTACAAAAAAACATTGAGAACCTACTACCTGGGCCAGAATAGGGAAGCTCTATTGGTCTTACTATGGCTCAAGTTAAAAAGACTAATAAGACAGAGTTTCTTCCTTTAAGGATCTTACAGGCAGGTAGGCAAGGCAGCAGGTCAACAGTGTAAAACAATCTGATAAGGCCTCTCATATAGACAGAGCAGTGACAGCTAAAGGGACTGGCGCGTTTGGGGGAAGGAGGGAGCTAAGAAATGAGCCTGAAATTCATCGGAGGGCTGCGGATGCTGGAATCAGGAATATAGGCGTTTACCTTTTCATAAAAGCCACTGCATTCTGGCTGTGATCACCTGTGTAGGTGTCCAGGCTGCCTCCCATTAATTTATAGCTCGTATCAACCCCATTCTTTTTAAGCACCAAGCATATCAGGACCAGTTTTCCTCACTGGATGACTGACAGCCTGTTGTTTCGCCAGATTGTTGGAGGGCATTCAAGGGTGGTACGGATGTTGGTTTCCTCTCAGGCTGAACCTCAAAGGGAACTCCTGGCTCTTATCTCCAGTTTCTGAGTCTCTGTAGAGGGAGCCCACCTGGGCTGGCTGATTTAATTAATGTCTGCGTTATCTCTCTGCCACGTTTGAAGCTGTTGTCATGTTGTTAAGACTTAAGCTGCACAATGACACACCTGTGGGCTCCCCCTGCCAGCCAACTCCCATCTACTGTCATCCTCAGCCACAGAATTTATAGTCTAGGCAAGAGATGCTTTGATTCCTGAGGATGTTCATGAGAGAGTTGGTCACTGCTGAGTTTGAATCTCACTAACGCCCATTTCACAGATTCTTTGTCAAAGTCTGGGCTCATGAAAACATGGTTGCCAGCCCATAACCAGTCCAGGTCACAGACAGTGTTCGTGATGATGTGGTCTCAAGCATGTGGCATTTGATAGACAGGTGGTACTGTCAATCCACTGGCTTCTTCCTAAGTGAATTTACAAAACATTAAAAACAGTGAGCTTGGATTATTTAAAAAAAAAAAGGAGGAAGGTATAGTGAATGTCATCACAGTACAAGGATTTGGATGCTCCAAATTTTATTCCTGGTCCACTCTGGAAGAAATCCTCAAGCTCCATGAGCTTGGAGAGAGCTGATGAGAGGCTTGGGCTCTGGAGTTAGGAAGAGCCTCAGTTTGAAACGGACTCTGACACTTATCAGCTGTGCAGACTTTGTCACGTCCCTTAATGTCAGTGTGGAGCACAAACTGTGAAGGCTGTCATCATCATCCACATCAAAATCAAAACCACCATGACCACCATCACCGTAACGATTACAATCACCATCTACGATCCCAGCTACAGCCGCTAACCCAGGTTGGGTCAGAGTCCTCTCCCATGGACTCCTAAAGCACCCTAAACTTCCCCACCTTAGGACATACCATATTTTACCACTAGGCTCCTTAAGGACACGAGCAATAGTATTTTGTTTGACATTCTATCCCCGGTTCCCAGGAATGTGCTGGGCACCCAGGAACGATCCAATAAATAGTTGAATGAATGAAAAAGGGAAGGGAACCAACTCTTCCCAAGCACTGATTATATGCCATATGCTTTACAAATTTGTTTCTAATCCATAAAGTAACCTTGAAATGTTTCCATTTCCATTCCCATTTCTTGGCTGGAGTAATAAAGACTGTGGAAAGTGAAGTGACTTGGCCAAGGACGTACTTAATAAACAGCAGTGACAGAACTTGAAGATACGCTTGCCCAATCATCTTTTTCTACCAGGATGATTACCTAATGAACCAGAAAATTTATTTATTCAGAATCTTCTTCACTCTATTCTAGGTAATCAAAGTTTTACTGCCTCCAAATGGGGCTGTAGAAGAGGGGCAATAAGGTTGGGGAATGGCTGGCAGATGGCTGAACAGTGTCAGGAGCACTAAATTACATGGCCTCGGGGCTGCTAAGGTTTTCTAGTCAAATTTCAGCTACTTGGAATCAAGAAAATGCACCATTTTTTTCCATTTGCAAAGCTATCCATCCACACAGGGAGTGCTGAGAAGTCTGGTCATGATGTTTTTATTTGCAGAGGGCTGCTTTCAAAATCTCAGAGTTCCTTGCAAAGAAAATGGCAAACACAGGTTTAAGTCACCAATAAAATTAAGTGTTTAAACAGGGTTTTCCTCCAAAAAAGCACAAAATGGGCAGATTTCAGATTTCATCAGCTTTTGAGCACAGAAGGGAGTCTAAAACATCAAGAGAAGAGAGAACATTCCACCTCTAAAGGTCAGTTTAAGGGCTTTTGTGTAAATGCTGGATCCCAGGTGGACACTCATAAAGAGGTGACAGCATTTGCCAAGACATTTGGATTGTTCCTCAGAACCACAATATTTAGATTGGTGGGATACTATTTGAAGGAAATAATATCTGCCAGCATCCCTCTGCTTTACAAAAAAGAGTGATCAAAATAGGACGATATTGTACAGAGAAAGCATCGCATAGTCAGATCAAGAAACCTGAACGTTAGGGATGACGGGGGCAGTGGTGGTGTATGATCACTGAGTGCGTTCCATATACAAGATGTTGCCCTAGGCAACACCCTTTGAACGTTATCTATCCAACAGCCTATGGTCTTGTTATTATTAGGACAATCTTGGGGATGAGGAAAGAGAGTCCCAGAAGTAACTTGCCACATAATTAAGAAGTAAGCCAGATGCCACTTAGACCAGCTTAATTACTTTCAATTAACCTACGTAGTATCTCCAAGAATCAACCAAGTCACTTTCCAGGGTTAGAGCAAAGTACCTCATGTCAGTAGCAACAAAGAAAACGTTGCTCAGGGAAAGTTTCCATAACAATGGCCAAACTCTTCCAGAGGGAATGTGATGTCCCAGGGGAAACAGAAGGCACAAAATTCTAACTCTGTCTCTGCTCCTACAAAACTTCCTAAAGGGATAGAGATGCTCTGGCAGATCATTTGCACCCTGGGTTCATTTCCAGAGATGGAGTTCTTACTACCGTGTTCAAGGGAGCCAGGGGTCGGCCTGTATGAGCACGGGCAGACCGTGAATTCCCCGCAACGACATCAAACATAATATGTGCATGTGTGTTTTTCTCGTAAGGGTCACATCAGATGCTCAAAGGAGTCTAGGACACCCCCCACCACCATGACCAAAGGAAGGTTTGCAGTCCTCAGGTCTCTCAAGTTGTCCCTTGTGCTCAATAAGTCTTGGCCTATCAATGCTCAGAAAGGCAGCAAGGTGTAGTAAAAATAGCATCCTTTCACGTACTAATTTGTTCACTTAGTCATTCATTCAAGTATTTATCAATTGCCTTCCTTTACACGCTGTTCTTGGCAATGGGAGTTCAGAGGCAAATTAATCCTGCAAGCTCCCAGCCTAATGGGGAGAAAGACACCTAAGCAGGTAATTATGAAACAATATGTAATAATCTCAATAATGGCTATTTATAGGTCATGAGGAGGAGCATCTCATCGGGGCAGAGAGGTTCGGGAAGATTCTGATACAAGTCTTGAAGAATTAAGTAGGGTTAACCAGATGTAGAAGGAAAGTCATTCAAGGCAGAGGAAAAAAACCAAGCCAGGTGGCAGGGAACAGCATGGTGGATATATGGGGGAACTTCCAACAGCCTGATTTTCCTAGAACACAAAAAGGCAGAGAATTGGTAAAAGATGAGTCTGGGGATGTTGCGGGATAGGTTATGGAGGGTATTATATGACACCCCTTTATTCGATAGGGGTTCTATTCTAAGAGAATCCCATTAAAGGGCTTAAACAAAATTCTAGGTAATCTAGCTGCCGTATGGTGAGGGGGTTGAGAAAGATCTGTTATATTAACCCAGGCCTGACGTGATGAAAACATGTAGACATAGTGGTCTTCTCTTTCCCCTGGAGACTGGAATCTTGCCGTAGTCTGACATTTCTGACACCTGTTCCAGACCTACTACAGATATGGACATGTGGCAGGTGCTCGGTAGTTTATGTTGAATGCATACATTAATCGTAAGGATGGGGAGGCACATATCATGTTTGAGAAATATTTAGGGTATAAACTTGGCAGGAACTGGAAGCAGAGAAAACGTGGACGGTGAGAAAGATGGAAATGGAGGCAGCTTCTAACAACATGGGCTTCGGAGTCGGCCAGATCTGGGTTCTGAACTTCTCTCTTCTGAACTTGAACTTGTGGTGCTTGAACAAGTAGGAATGGAAGGCGGCGGTGATGGTTTCAGGTGGACTGAGCTCAAGAGAGAGTTAATCGTTTTTACGTGCATGAGAAAGCGAGTGAAACAGAGAGACAGAAGAGAAGGACCCAGAGTCCCAAAGATGGAGAGCAAGAGAGGAGACACAAAGAGGCAGAGAGAGAGGATGTGTCTGGGGGATGCAGGCTTTAGGGGCTGAGCGGTGGTGAGAGCAGGTGTCAGTGACACTCTCTAGCAGTATCCAAGGGTGTGGTGTTAGTAAGTAGGTGCTCAGGAGGAGAGCGGAAGGGAGAGTAGGAAGCCAGAAGACTAAGAGAGCAGCAAGATGACAGAGGCCCTGCTGTGAGGAGAAGGGAAGAGACCCAGCTCCTCCCTTGCGACGCTGATAGCCCGGCTCATACCTGACCCTCCAGTACCTGGTATTAATGTGCTGATCTGCTACGAGACCATAATGCCTCTGGGCACACCTGTTCAACAGAAAACTGGCACTTAACAAGCATAAAAAGGACTGTTCCCTCCTCTGCAAAAGGCCAGTTCTCTCATTTTGCCCCAAGGTGTCCACTGAGGTTCAGTGGGAAGCCCCAGAGACAGCAAGAGTTTGATGTCACATCAGGAGGATTTGCCCTGCGACTCTGTTTGGTCCTGGGTGAGGTGATTAACCAGGCTAAGAGGCCCCCTTTCTGGAAAGAACGTCGTGGTAATTGCTGACAGCCTTCCATACGATGGATGGAAGAGTTCAGAAATAACAAGAATAATGAATAAGCAATCAGTCTATTCTTGGGTCTGCTATTACTGCCCTTCTAATTGGGTATCTCAGAGTCTCCTGGGATTCCCTAAACTACAGCACTGTTCCCAGAGACACCAAGAAACTGAGGCTAGAGACATAGTAACTCATAACAAACATTCTGATTGGAACTGATGGCCCTTCTGGGAGTTTTTCTTTTGTCTTGTCTTCTCTCTCCCTGTGATCCCCTATGCAGGCCAGACATGAGAAGTCCTTGACCAGAGAGCACACCTGAGTTTGAATCCCAGCTATTCCAGTTCCAAGCTGCAGAGCTTTAGGCCCCTCACTTCATAACTCCTACCTCATCGGACCTCTGCAAGGACGAGTGCTAATATATGCAAATGGCCTGGCACATAGTAGACTTTCAATAAATGAGAGCAATTAGTATTGTTATGATAGAGGGTATCTCTGGCGAAAATGCAAAAGACTGGCAGCCTGACAAGCCAGAAGCCAGAGCTACATTTTGGAAACTACCGCCGAAGTGTGCAGTAGTCCTAATTAGAATTCGCATTAAGTTCTGATAATGAGAAATGTGTGAGAAGGCACTTTTCAATCTCCCAAGAGAAAACAGGAAGTGGGAGGATTAAAAAAAAAAAAAGAGAAGAAAAGAAAAGTAACACTCAGTGTCATCTCATTTCTGTCTTCTTCATCTTACTGAGTGTTAAAAGAAATGAGATGAAATGTTCCTTCTGTGCTCACCTTTGGACCTAATGGGGTTGTTCCATAATACTCTTGTCTGGGGAGGATTAGTACCCAAGTAGATGTATTCCCCTCCCAGATCAAGAACAGGTCAACCCTCAAAATAACTGAGGACATTATAGGATGGAGCTTGGTGGGAGCAGGTGGGTTTGGATAAGAGGTTCGGGATTTAAGGTTGTTAGTTGGCAGGATTGTTCTGGAGGATCCCTGTGTAGGAGGTTTTCCATGTAACAAAGTAGAAGCTTTACGGTAGTTGTTTGGGAAGTGACCCTAAAAAAAGGGAGGAGGGTCTAGGAAGAGTGAAACAGGAGAGGAGGAGAAGTCAGCCCCAGGGGGCTCTATGGAGCTGATAATCACTGTGGGCGAGGGGGCTCCAGCCCACCAGGACCTCTGAGGAGTGGACAGAATGCACTAGGAATTGTCTTCCCAAGTGAGGGAAATGGAGAATACGCACTACTGGTCCCCACCCCGCATGGGCAAGGTTTAGCCCACGGGTTGTTAACCCCCTCACACCTGCAGCACTGCGCATGCACGCATCAGAATGGCGGCACACATTCCCGACGTTAACCTACACGGTAGAGGCAGGAAGCACGAAGGCAGAAGGCAAGAGCTCTGTGGCACACCTCGGCCAGGTGCTACCTGGGTACACCTGCTCAGCTAGTTGCCACAGCAACGGCTAGAGTAAAAACAGCTGGCCAAGAGGACGTGCTACAGGAGGTGGGGTGAGGGGCTGAAGGGTTCACTGGAATATTCTCTGTCTGCAGTCCCCTTGACTCTGAGTCCAGAGACAAGGGAGCTTGGAGGTGACGCAGCTTCGCACACAAAGGGCATCATCTTTGAATCTGTGGAGCCTCTTAGAGTTTCCCATCTGCCATTTCATCTGTTCCTCACCGAAATCCTACAGAAAGACAGGGCAGGGGTGAAGAGCCCTACTGTGCGGACAAGGAAAGATGTGCAGAGACCTCCTACAACCAGGTCGGAGTATTTGAGGTCGAACCAAGCCTAGGTGTCTAGAAGTGATTCTCAAACACTGGTCCACCAACTGCCCACATTAGAATCTCTGTGTTTCTTAAAATGCCAATTCCAGGGCTCCCCAGAGCTACTGAATCGTGGGGTTCAAGTCTGAGTACTCTTTTATACAAGTCACTGGAGTATCTCTCTATTTGGAGCAGTAGCCCTTGACTTCACCATACAGTGGTAACTGGGTTCCAGCCAATGGAGTCTGCTTCCAGGGCCTTGGCTCTAGGTCCTTCCCAAGCCCAAAGCTAATCATCTCCCGGAATCCTGGAATGAAAAAAGGTTGGTTACTATGATAAGAGCCCCTAGGGGGGTCATTCCAAGACCGAGGCACAATGGGGAGAGAAATAAGGAGATTTTTGAAAGCAGAGTCCCTGGCCGAGAGGACCACAACTGTCCTCACAGGTCACCATTTCTCTGCATATCCTATGGATGATGAAAGCAACATTGAAGATCATGCAGCTTGTTCCAGAGCTAGAATTCAGCGCACGAATTTCCCGGTGCCCATCCCAGTACACTTGGGAGTCTACCCATTTGTGAAATAGCAGGGAAATCTCCTCTGCTACCCAGACCTTCCTGCACCACCACCCACCCCTTGCCACCCAATTAGCCATGTAGTCTACTTGCTATTCCCCAGGACTCTGGACTGCTACCTGCACTTGTACACCCACCCCACCACTTACTCCAGCCCCCAAGCTTTAACTAAAGCTCTGGGTGGCTTCCTATTATCTCCATGTCACCCTCTGCCAGACCAGAGGGCCTGGGTTGAAATGAATTCCCCAGAATTTCATTGACTCTGCAGCTTTCAGGAGGGTCCTTGGAAAAGAGCAACAGAAGGCAGGAACTTGATAGGGTAGAAGGTTGTAGAGTGTCCAGAGGATATGAAAACTAGGTCTGTGCGGAGGATAGGAGGATGCAAGACATAAAGGCAGAGAGGACGGGAAGGAGGCACCTGCACATCATAAATTGCCCCTTTAGGGTCTCCTCATTTTGTACCTTTTAAAATGAAGACAATGAAGTGTTCCATTTGGATGTTGAGATTCTGAAAAACGAGGTGCCCTTTTATAATGTTTTAAAAGGAGGCATTATAAGATTTGAATCTAAGTGAACCCTCTGAACTTGCAAAAAAGAAAATTCAAGAGGATGTGACAAAATTATTTCTAGCAACCATGACATTTCTTGATGTGAAATGCTTTCTTTGAACTGTACAACACAGCACGAGCTGGGTTTTGGAATCTGACAAGAAAATAGTGAGATGCCAAGTTGACAATGTAGACATTCTTCTCCTACAAAGGTTTTACCTCCATTGCTGGATCCAGATTGTACTAGCAACTTCGAGACGGCTGAGTGGGGTACTAGAAATGATGGAACCACAACATCTAAACCAGGTTTAGATGACCACTCCAGCCCTTGCTCTGCGATCTTAAGTAAGTCACTTTCCTTCTCAATATCCTTACCTATTAAATGGAGTTACTAGCCCTTTCAGAGTTATTGGGAGGTTTAAATATTGGGGATGTAACTGTCCTAGCACAGAGGAGGTAAGTTAAGATGGTGATGACGATGGTAAAGATGACATTTATTGTTTTTAATATTCCAGATACTGTTCAAGATGTCCCACCTTTTGTATGTGTTAAGGAAATTCTAGCTACTTTAACAGATAAACCCTAAAAATCTCAGGGCTTAACACAATGTGACGATTACTTCTCACTCATAGGAAGTTCCATTAGTGATGGGAATGGTGGCGGGGCAAGTCACTGCTCCACGAAATCATGCAGAGACTGGGGATGACCAAGGCTCTGCCATCTTCGACATGTGGTTTCCAAGGGTGTGCTGGGCATTGGCATCTATCCAGCAGGTGGGGGAGGGAGTTGGGAGGATTATGCCAGAGGTCTTATGGACCAGCCATGTTACCCAAAGCTTAGTCAGATGACCCCCATCCAGGTGCACAAGGAGAAGGGCTGGGAAGCAGAGTTCTTGTCTGGCCTGCCATCACTCTATGTTACATCTTTGTTGGGCAGTCATCTACTTGGCCACTCAGACATTCCAGAGTAAAGGCCTCATGCAAACCTGAGGAGTGGGTGCTATTACTTCTTCTGTTACTGAAGATGGGGAAACTGAGGCACAAGAAGGTGGTGGCGCTAAGACTTGATCCCAGGTTAGTTAGTTACCTCTCTGAAGGTGATAGAGATGTCATATGTGCTCAGATACTCATTACTCACAAAAGACGTCATAGCTCAGACTTTCGCACTGGGTGGGGAGGAGGGGAACTTAGATACCATCTGTGTCAGGCAGCCTCTAAGATGGCCCCAAATGATCCCCATCTTCTAGTCTTTGCAGCCTTATGTGGTGCTTTCCCCTTGAGCAACTTGCCTCTAACCAACAGAACATGGTGATGTTGATGACAGATTGTGACTTTTGTCTTGCTAGCAAATGCTCTCTCTTGCTGTCTTTCATGGAGTAAGCTGTCATATTAGAGAGGCCCCCATGGAAAGACACTGAAGATGGCCTAAGGCCAAGAGCCAGGTAGGAGCCATGACCGTCAGTCCAACAGTCCTTGAGGAGCTGAATCCTGAGCGGGAAAGAAAGCAGGACCAGAGGAGCCCTCCGGGACAAGCAGACAGGAAAGTAGGAATTTTAACTCAGTGTCACTTAATTTTGTAGGACTTTGGGAAAGTCACTGTTCCTCCCTAGGAGGCCGTGCCATTTTTTGGATAAGAGTAGGACCTCTGGAGTCAGAGGATCCGTGTCTGGTCCCGAGTGGGCATAATAATAGCAGCTATCAGAGAGCTGGCACAAGGATGAAATCATACAATCTTTGTAAAGTTCTGAGCACAGTTCCCAGATACTACTTTCAATATTTTAAAACTTCATTCAGGATCATCATATACCCCAGGCCCCACAGAAGGGATTAGAAGGAACATCAAGCTCACCGAGCTCTCCTTCACCTTGGGTTTGGGTGAGACAATTCTGAACTTGGTGTGGTGCCTTTTCTTCCAATTCCCTGGCTGTTGGTGAGGCCATCAGCAATGGAAAGCCCTAAACGTAAAGCCAGGTACCTAGCAAGCGCCATACCTCATAGAAGCCACTACAATAATAATAATTATTATTATACTCAGCAAAATCCTGCTCATCCAGGAGCAAACTTCGGATATGGCGATAAAGGACTCAATCCTGCTGACTGTACCAAACACCACAGTGATGAGTAGGGGGAACATCCAATCACATGAGAGAGCAGCAGTAGAGATTTTTCTATCCCAACCTCCTCTCTCTTGGGATGAAGAGAGTCTCAAGAGCACTAGTTTCAGACCTGATGACACATCGCAAACTAGCATAAGAATCAATACCAGCGACCTGTTCTGGAGTCAGTCCTCTTTTCCATGTAGGACAGTCTTCCAACACTGGACATGAAGCCAAAGGGTGAGGGTCCCTCTCTCTGGAAGCATGCATCTCCATCCCATTTCCTTCTGCACCCTGGGGGCCACAGAACGAGCCCACAGAGGTTAGATGACCAGCAGTGTAATATGGCGCAACACTCTGCGGGTCTAGGAGCCAGTGGGTTGTGATGATAGGGCATCTGTTACCAACACTGAATCCTGAACCCCCACTCAGACCTACTTCATCTTGGTTGGGGGAGCTTGGGAATCGGCATTTTTACCAAGTTTCCCCGCTGACTCGCTCATCCAAGTGAAAACTGCTCTATAGTAGTCAAAGGGTGAGTTCGGGATTTCAAATGCCAGTTCCACTGCTTAATAGCTAAGTCACTTGGGGCAAAATTATTCCAATTTTAGAGAGATCGCCTACCTCCAAAGCCAGCAGTGCCTACCTTATACAGTTGTGAGGTTCTAATGCGACAATGCATGCAAAGTCCTCAACAGTGTTTGGCAACATAATGAGAGTTCTACAAATACACTTTGGGGGACTGTTGTTGTTTTTGAGTTGTGACCAAATGGCTTCACTAGTGGGAGAATCTGTCCTTGCCCCCTACAGAAGCATGATTCTCTGTTCTACCTGCTTCCATGGGGCTGTGATGTACGCTGTCCGTCTCCACCTCCGAAGAGTTCCTAAGGCCTGGAGGAGCATCGTCTGCCACCCAGACTCCTCTGATAACCACAGCTATGCCCGAGACAGAAGGAGAGAGAGAGAGAGAGAGCCCATGAGATCTACTCTGGGAGACACCAAGTGACTCTGTGACCAATGAAGGATCTCCACATTCCAAGACAAGGACCTTGACTCCGACTGTAGATTGGGGTCCAGTGTTCTGTCTGCATGAAATAGACAACTCTTCTAAGTGGCCAGAAACAAGGAGCTGCACTCCAGGAGACCCTGGAGCTCTGGCTTTGAGCAGCCTCTGTGAACCCCTGCCTCTTCCCTTGTGTCTTCTGCCCTTGTGTCTTGCCCCAGTGGCTGACTTCCAATTACCAGTGCATCTCTACGCCTAGGACTTTCTCCAAGCCTTGGAAATCCCTCTGCCCTCACCCAGGGGAGCCTGGGAGTGTCTGATCATTAACTGTCCCTGAAAGCAATGCTCAGATGGTGTCTGATGGGAGCTGGTATATGAAAAGCCCAGCTCCATCTGCATTTGGCGGGGATGATTCTGAGTGTGTGTTCCACGCCGTCCCCACCCACCCCTGCAGCCTTAAGTTCCAGTCACTCATAGTGGTATCTGGCATGAGAAGGTATCCTTTATTGCCTGTTTTCCTTTTCCTGTCTCACCTGCCCACCCCCTACTGATGTCCCCTCCACCTCTCAGATCGACTTTGCTCAGAGCCCCTTTCTGATGAGACCATATTAAGGCAGGTTTCTACCTGAAAATTTCAAACTGAAATAATGCAAACAGGTAGGATATAAAATTTAACAAAAAGGGGAAGAATCCAATCTCTTGTGTTTTTTACAACCCTTGTCACTAATAAAAACAAATGTGCAAATCTCAGCAAGATTCTTGACCAGTGGAGATAAGTTTAGTTATGATGAGGGGACCTAGCAATGGTATTATTTTTTTAAAGGCAGGAAGTGAACCTAAGAGACACAGACTCCTACCAAAAAGCTTCAGAGGGGAGGGGGGTGGGGGAATGGGATAGGCTGGTGATGGGTAGTAAGGAGGGCATGTTTTGCATGGTGCACTGGGTGTTACGCAACTAATGAATCATCGAACTTTACATCAAAAAAATAAATAAAAATAAAAATAAAGGCTTCAAACAAAAACCAAATTTTCTCCTAGAAAATTCGTATAGGTTGCTATTAAGTAAAAATGTCCTTTACCTGTAATAATTGCCCATGCATCCTGAGTACGTATTAAAGATTTAGCTCTCTGTGCTGATATTGGTGGTCCGTGGTGGAAGCTCAGATTCCGATGTGGGACCCTAGGAAGTGTTAAAATCAAACACAAATGGAGAACAACCTTGAGAATTCCCTGAGCAGACAGAACCAGTTTAGTCATACAAGCAATGCGTAATTTAGCTTCTTTTGCAAGACAAGCAAGGCTCACTTGACCTGGGTCACTTCTTGCTGACACCTCTGAAAATCACAAGCCAAACTTATTGTTCCCAAAAATTATTACGAGGTCACGACTAACCAGTTCCCTTTCATTTAAGAAAATTCTAATATGGCAACCCATCACCGCGAAGAATAAACAGTCACTGCCTACACGCGATCTGAGCTGCTTTACGATATACCTGTGAGCCTCGTTCCATGTATTGGGTTGAGTGCTCCTGGACGGCAACTGGTTTTTTTGGTGTGTGCACAGTAAACTCTTACTAATTACCACTCCGATTCACTGGTTTTACTTCCATTTTTGTTGTTGTTGTTGTTGTGTTTTGTTTCCTGAACTTTGGACAAAAGATACATGACAACCCCAACAGCATCACATATAATCAGTTTTATTGCCAGGTAAGAAATTCATATTAATATAGTGAATACATGTTTACAAATAAACATTTTTTAGAAAACAAACAAATGTCTTTTTTTTCTTCATTGTAGGAAGTATTATTGGTATCATAAACTCTGCAGTTGTTGACAAGTATTAACACAGGTTTACTTGCAGAACATACGGTTACTAAAATATTCGCACATAAAATATGCTCCATTTACACGGAAAACTGGGGAGGGGGGTGTGAGATGGGGGTGCCAGGCAGAGCCCAAGGCGGATGGAGGCTAAGATGCTCTGGGAGGGCGGAGGGAAGTCAGACTCTGGTCCCATTGGGTTGGAAGTCGGGGATAGCTAAAGGCAAGAAGTAGAGGCTAGTGCCAGGGTCTCGGGGAGGGGGGAGGAATAGCCTCCCTACTTTGTTCAGGTTTCTCTCTTCTAAGCTCCCCAGTGTAGCCACAGGATTCTTGTCGTTACATGGCAGCCACAGATCCATCAGTACGATGAATTCCATCCACCCTCCCTGCCTAACTCCCCCCGCCCCTGGTCTCAGTTCACAATCCCAACTGGAAGGTAATGAGACAGAGAAGGAATATTCTTGTCCATCATCCTGCCGCATCTTACTGACCACACTGCGACCTTCCTGCCCAAACCACCCCCAACTAACACAACTCACTGGATGAGGTTTACTCAGAAGAGAAGGAACACGGAGGGGGGAAAAATTCTGTAGATTCAGAGACCAAGAACGGTCCTTCATCAGCATTGGGATAAAGGTCAGATGAAGTGAGCTGAGGACAAGGAGCAAGAGGAGCTAAAAGGGAAGGAGACTCACAGACCTTTGGAGCTGGAGGGAACCTCACAGAGAAGCAGACCCAGTATTTCCTGAAATAGGCGCGTGCATCACTAGCAAATGCAAAAGGATTTGTAGTCGCACGTGGAGACAGCACTGGGTAACACCGAGTCACGGGGGGCGTGGGCTCCTGTTCATTCTGTCAGTCCGATGGAGTCCCTTGGAGCGCAGAGTCTCCACTGGGTGCTGGTATATCTTTAACAGCTCTTTAACATCTGCTAATCTTTTTAATAAAGAAGAAAGGGAGAGAGAGGAATGACAGAAGGTGGGGTGGGGGAGAGAGAAAGAGAGAGAGGGCGAGCGCGATCCAGCAAATGCCGGCCTCTAAGTTCAGACCCTTCCTCGAGCAACAGCATCTAGCTGGAACGTAACAATTGCTGCATTGTTGCCTTCGTCCTTGTCTTTACACTTACTTTCTGTTTAGGGTGATTGATACTGCTTTTCTATTTGTAATGATGTGAAAGGCAGTTTTCCTTTTAAAAGTTCAAAGTATTAAGAGTGAATCGATTTCGCTACAAATATTTTGATGGTGATACACAGAGATGCCAAAAGCAGGTTTTGGTACAGGGATAACTAACATCACGGAAACACTGACCAAGCTGGGCTGTGTTCACCCCACTCTGGGGAGCGCTGGGACCCCAGCAAAGAGGCTGAGAACGTGGGCACTCTGTCTCCCCAACCCACCCCCTGCCCACCAACCCTGCTTTGTCCAGTGCAGAGCCACCTGATAAATAAGGATCTCCTAGGAGTGGCTTCTGTGCATGGTGGCATTTTTAAAAGTGGGCAGAGGTTTTGCTATTCAAAAAGGTTGAAAGGTTTGACCTAGCCCCAACTCCCTACGTTTCAGGGGGGAGACTAAGGCCCAGAGAGATAACATGCATTGTCGATGTCCCCAGAGGGGCCTGGAATGAAGGAGAATAAACCCCTGCTTTCCCGGCTTCCATGATGTCGGAGGTGAGAGACAGGTGAGGCAGAACGACGCACTTGGGCATCCCAGGGAACGTTCTGGATCTTCTTGGACCACCACATGCACCTTCTGACACCAGAAGAGCTCAGGGCCTCTTCGAGGTTCCCGTTCCTTGGCGAAGGCCGTTAGGGACTGGCTGACAACTTCTCACCTAAAATCAAAATCTCTTCTCTCTCTGCGCTCTCCTCTTTGGGCTTGCACGAAACAAACAGGAGTAGCAAGGAAACGATCTTCGTCGGGATGCCCAAGGGCCATTGGCTGTGAGAACCAATCTGAAAAACCACCTCAGGGAATTCTGGGTGGGAGATGAATCCGTGGAAGTAACTGGGGAGGTGGCTTAGAGGGCCGTGGGAATTACGAGACCCAGAAATGCCTGAGAGGTTTGGGGAGCCAGAAAACGGTAGGACGGGGGGTGACAGGGTGGGAGGTAGGGAGGTCTTCGTCTTTAGGTACCCCTGACACAGTAGCAGCCCCCTCAGAGTGTGGGACGGGTGGGCTCAGCAACAAAGGGGGGAGAGAGGAACATCTATTACTGCAGGAAACAGGAGGGGGGGACGAAGAACACAGGTTGCACTTGGGAAACAAGACTGTCATTAAACAGTAACACATTGAAGGCACCACCCACGCTTATGACATTTTCAGTCCAAAGCAGTTGAAATCTGGCAGCGGCGGCAGCAATGGGCTGAGGGGGGTTGGGGAGAGGCGGGCAATAGAGGACTGGTTTCTGTGTCTGTTTCTTGTCTTGGAGGCCAGGTGGGAAATGCGGGGCCCCCTTCTCACCCCTTGTCAACTTTTCCACTGAATATTTTTTTTTTGTCCTGGTGTCATTGTTCATTTCCTAAGTCTCGAGGATTCCGGACAAAAATTGATTTGCTGTTTTTGTGTGTTTTGTAGTGAGCTTGTGATTATTTATCTTTAAAAAAAAAAAAAACAAGTTATTTAACACTGTCTGGACCCTCTCTCTCCCCACCATAAAAGCCTATTATCCTTCCCATGTCCGTGGTCATGGTCTTTACGGGACTTCTCTAAAATGCTCCTTCTTTCTCATCACTGCCGGTGGGTTCGGGGTCTATTTATTTTTTGTGAGTTTGAGTGTGTGTCGTTTTTTTGCTTCCAACGTTGACAATATGAAAAGTACTATAAACGAATGGTTGGGGTCCAGTTACTGTCTCACACGCGTCAAAACTGTATGTCCATGCCACCACTTCTTGGGATTCGAAAACACTTCTAATGCACACAGCTTCCTCCCCAAGTGACTCCTCTTCTCAGGTACCCTCTTCTCTCGCACCCACCCTCAGGATCCCCCCACCCCAACCTGGCTCTTTCACCCTGAAACAGACAGCGCGTGGTAAATGGCGTATGTGCTCAAATGGACGATTTCTCTAAGTTGTGCTACTTTTAATTTTTCGTCATGGATCTCAGTTTTAAGTCAGGAGGAAAAGAAAAAATTAGCCGCACAGTGTGGGCGTGTGAGTTGGCCAGCTCGGGCCTGAAGTTGAAAGAGCCGTGCCTCAGTTTCCCCTTTGCTGTATTGCTGAACGTCCCTGCTTCCATCTTGCTCAGCTGCCCACTGACACGTGTTGGGCATGACCCAAGAAAAGCATGATTCCGCGTCGCCAGCAGGTTTGTCGTCGGTTGGTACGGGGAGTCAGGGTGTGGGGGAGCGGGGCGGGGAGGACAGGGAGGGTGTGGGCCAGGGGTATTTTTTGCCTCTCTCAGTTGAGTATGGTCTCCAGGATGCTCCCTGTAGTGAAAGCTCAGACAGTCACTTCTGTTTTGCTGTTGGTGATGAAGTATGGCTGTGGGGGTGGGTAGTGCTGGGTGCGAGTCCCCAAGGGGTCGCTGGAGCCCGACTCGGCTACGCCAAGCTTGCCCTTGTTACCGTAAGCCTGCCGCCGGAGGGAATGCTCGCTGGGGTCCCAGCCCTTGAAGTTGGTGGTGGAGTTGTAGGCCAGGGGATGGGGGGGCATCTTGTTGGTGCGGGACTTCTGTCCGTTCTGCTTGGCGGGGCCGTGCTCGGGGCTGAAGGCCCGCGGCTCGTCCTCTACTCTTACAGGGTGCAGAGGGAGGTTCCCCTTGGCGGCCAGCTCGGCCAGGTGCCGTCGCTTGGAGGAGAAGTCATCATTGACCTTGTCGGCTGTCCAAGGTGGACGCAGAAGGGGAGGAGAGAGCAGAGAGAGAGAGAGAGAGAGAAGAGAGAGAGAGACAGTTAGGGATCGGTAAGTCGACGTGAGCACAGCATCACAGTGGGCCCACAGTGCAAACGAGACACACTAGAAACTCCATCTGGAACAGACAGAAGGAAGGAGGACAGAAGGAAAGAGGGTCAAGTTCTTTTCACAAGCAAGATCAGGACAGAGAAGGTAAGGGCATCCCCAGTGGAAACTCTAGATCCCCCCCCCCCACCACAATAAACACTTCTCCACCATAAGGCACCTAGCATTGTACATTCCTGGCTTTCTTACAAAATCCCAGTGTTGTTTCTTCATTATTAAAATCATGCGTTCTCATCAGGGGGAAATACTGAACATCCTGAGAAATATTCGTGTCTGTCACCCACCATTCAAGACCGCCGATATAAATACTTTGGCTGTATTTTTTTCTGGTTTTCTCAGTAAATGGGATTCAATTTGGGATTTCTATTAGTATGTTTGGTTGCTTTTGGCAGTTAAGCAGACCTGTGTTCAAACCCCAACTCTGCCACCTCCTAGAAGTGTAACTGTGGCTACTTAATAAAAGTTAAGAAACTTCTTAGTTTTTATTACCATTGGTTTCTGTATAATTAGAGTAGTTACAATAAAAAAATACATTTTTCCCCCATAGGATTGTTCAAAGGGTTAAATGATATGATGCATGTAATGTATTTAGATATTAGCCTCTATCATTGTAATTATCATTATAAGTCGCTGTTTAATTTCCACATAATGTTCTATCAAGCATTTCTCCATGTTGTTATAAATCATTAATAAACAACATTTTAATGCCTACCTAATATTTCATTGGGTGGAACTATTAAAATTAATCATTGCTTCCATCGATGAACAGTCAAGTTTGCTAGTATGTTGTTGACATAAATAAAGCCAAAATGAGAATCTTCAAGACTAAAGCTCTTTTTGTATTTAGAATTTTGAACTTTTGCAAATACTTGCAAAAGTATTTTTCTTCATCTACATCAGACGATGGCAAACTGTAACCCCCAGACCAAATCTGGATGCTGCCTATTTTTGTAAATACACTTTTACTAGAACACGGCCATACCCACTTGCTTACCTACTGTCTGTGGCTGCTTTGGCTCTGCGGTGGTGGATCCGGGTACACATGCCAGAGACCGAGGGGCCCACAAAGCCTGAACCCTTTACTAGCCAGCCTGGAAATGAATTACCTAAAGTGGAATTACTTGGTCAAAGGGTATAAACATTATCAAGGGTTTTGATACATATTTTGGACTCCACCACAAGAGTCACACCAATCTCTGTACCATTTCACCACACCATCTCCAGCACTATGATTCCTTGATTCCTTCCTTCCTTCCTTCCTTCCTTCCTTCCTTCCTTCCTTCCTTCCTTCCTTCCTTCCTTCCTTCCTTTTTCTTTCGGATCCTTGCTTCCTTCCTTCCTTCCTTCCTTCCTCCCTTCCTTCCTTTCCTTCCTTCCCTCCCTCCCTTCCTTTTCCCTCCCTCCGTCCTTGGTCTTTCTTTCCCTACATATTTATTTGATAATTTTATGAGACTTTTAATTTCTTACAATTCTTTTATTATAAAATCCTCTACACTTTTAAATTTTATTTCTTAGTGGGATGTCTGGCTGGCTCAGTCGGTAGAGCATGTGACTTCTGATCTCAGAGTCATGAGTTTTGGCCCCACATTGGGTGGAGAGATTATTTAAAATAAATAAGATAGATAAAATAAAATTTATTTCTTAGCAGTAAACCTTTGAACTTACATCTCTTTGGAGAGGAGAACTATTTGCTGCTTTTTCATCCCTGCCTCCAACATCCCACATTGTTACACATGTGAATTTATCTATATGCACATTCATGGAAGGCATCATAGTGCCATGTTTCTTTTCCCATTTGATCCTTTCAACAACCCTAGGAGGTAGGAAGGATGGGGATTTTAACCCCTGCTTGATAGATTAGGAAACTGTCAAGCTCAGGCATATGAAATGACTAAAGAAAGTTACCCACAGCTAGTGGCTGAGCCGGGGTGGGACCTAAGTCCAATAGACATTATTGAATGCTTTTCAAAGGCCATAGAGGGAAAGCTTCAGTTTCAGGACCAAGAGCACACAAATACACCCCACTTCCCCCTCTGTGTCCACGGCAGACATCACTCACTGATCCCAGCGCTCTGTCCTGGCAGGTGTGGCCTCCGCTCAGACTCCTCAACACGATGCCCCAGGAAGCCACACATCAGCCTTCTAGGCTTAATACCCATGAAGCTGGGTTCCTGTCCCTGTCAACGTAAATAGCCCTGGCTCATGTGATCTTTCAAGAGAAAGTCCCCTCTTCCATAAATTCTAGAGCTGTCCGAAAATAAAGAATGTCAAAAGGAATCTGCTACTAAAGATGAGAAGAGCACACATTCCCAAAATACCGTGCATGGCTTAAAGTGGCAGGAGTGAAACTCAAGTCCATGTTAGATCCCCATCTTTCTGCCTTCCCGAGGAAACTTCTAGGTTTCCAATGCCACGAAGTTTCAAAAGAAGGACGCTCTGATATTCCCCCTTGGACCTGGGTGGGGACATGAATCCAGTTACCTCCAGGACAGATTCACTGGCATCTCCCATTCCAGGTGGCCAAGACTGAACCCATCAACATTACAAAGATCTGTTCTCCTTCAGGTCCTTCTTTCCTTATTTCTCAAATGCAAACACCAACTTTCTAGTCACTGAAGCCAGAAGTATGGTGGCTTTCACTGACTCATCCTCCTCTTCCCCCTCCAGCACAACTGCTAAATCATCAAGTCCTTCCAGCTATGCCTGCAAATGCTTCTCTGACTTATTCCACATCACCCCCAACTTTGAACATTGCTCCACTTCAGCCACCAAACTGGCCTCCCTGCCTCAAGTCTCACCCCTCCACCCAGTCCATTCTCCACACTGCAGCCAAAGGCCTATTTCTAAAATGCGAAACTGACCATGTCCCTCATCTACCAAAACTTCTTCAAGCAATTTGTTCATTCAGTCATTCATCATAGAGGCACAGACCATGTGCTAGACAGTGAAAATATAAGGAAGAATCAGAAACAGACATGATCGCTGACCTCATCAGGTGGACATCGCTAGGCGGGGACAGATAATGACCAAATAATCCCACAGATTCCGTAAGAGTATAAATAGGGTAAGTGCTATAAAGGACTATCCAGTCTTGTGAATATTTATACTAAGATCTCTGAGGTGGTCTGAGAACCAGATGTTGGGAGCTTTGAAGGCAGGGACCATATCTTTCCATCTGTGGGGCTCTCAGTCCTGGCAGTACTTGGGAATCACATGGGGGAGCTTCGAAAGCATTCAGATTCCTGGATCCCTCCCCCAAACAATTCAATTAGAATCTCTGCAGGTCTGGCCCAGACATAGACTTTTTTTGTAAGTGCTCCTCCGTCCAAGTGATTCTAACGCGCAGCAGAGTGGAGGCCACGGGCACAGCTGGGCTGCGCGTCTAGCGCGGTGCAGCACTTAGCTCTTGCTAGAGAACTGAAGGTAAGTGACCTCTGATCTCAGTCCTATTCTCTTCTGCCACCTCCCACAACCTTCCCTTCTAGGACCACGAACAAGGTCACATCCGGCCATGATAGGCTCGTCACCATTGCACGCTTCGTAGATGCCATTTTGCACCTGCTAATGCTCTTCATTCATTACTCTCTCTCCCAGTGCCGTTCCAACAGGGCGAGGCCAGGTCAGACTCCTGCCCATCGTTGCGTACACATGTCCAGCCTACTTCCTGGCAGATAGCAGATACTCGATAAATATCCAGTGAGTGGATGTAAGAGCAAAATATCATGAATACACATAGAATATCAGGGCAATTGTAGGAGTAGAAGCTCCCTTCCCCTGTTCCTCCCGGGAATTTGTTATAAAAGATTCACTCATCTTCATTATGTCCCCAGCTGTAAGCTAGAGTCATTCATTCCCACGTTCCTCTTTCCAGACAACAGTCTAACCTAAGGTCTGCTCAGAGAAAAGGATGTATTCAAGGTTTCCTGTGTCTGACAAACTGAGAAAATTGATTACGAAGTAGGTGTTCCAACAGCTGGGCTAGGTGATGTTTTCTCCAAAGGTTCTAAAGAAGTCACAGAGGCATTCGACTCTTGCCAAATCAGTGCAGGGATGAGGAGAAGCCTCCATTAAGAGGAGTCATGAGGTCCCACATGGAGAATCTACAAACTTACCCACAGTTAATCCTGACTTGGTCTCTTAGTGAGCTTGGCATTGGGGACCCCCTGATCCTAGAAAGAGTTTGGTACTTGGGGCAAGAGTAGGATGGGCAGAAAACTCTCGGGGCTCTGGAATCAGACCTGAGTTTATGAGATTTCAGGAATGTCACTTAACCTCTTACAGCTTTATTTCCTTTGGTGTGAAATGGGGATAACACAGCTACTCTCAGGTTTGTGGCGAGGAATAAATTGTATGAGCTATAAAAGCTACACAGCACAATTCTGGAACACAGTAACTATTCAATACATACATTTTGTCTGTCTCTTGGCTTATGAAAGAACTGGATTAAATCCAACAGACATTTATTGAGCAC
This sequence comes from Ursus americanus, assembly GCF_024610735.1. Taxonomy (NCBI): domain Eukaryota; kingdom Metazoa; phylum Chordata; class Mammalia; order Carnivora; family Ursidae; genus Ursus; species Ursus americanus. Next base: position 30,035,083 of record NC_142128.1, read on the forward strand.
TCACTCTGTGCCAGGCAACTTGCTAAGCACAAAGGAGGCATTCATCCAAGCCAACGATCCTTCTTTCCTTTCCTCCTTCCCCTTTCCCTATACCTACCACATGTGTTGGCCTCATTTGCCCTATGAAGTGGCCTAAGAAGGGGACTTGATCTTTTTGGGATGATGAGGCAAGGCACTGTTGGGGATGTGCCTTTAGCTGCATCTAGAGGTAAGAGTAACAGAAGCAGGATTCCAGGTGAGGGAACGTGTGGTATAGAGCAAAAATGGCCACAGTACTTTGCATTTCCTTCCATTAGGTGGTGGAATGTCTTTCCTTACCCTTCGAATATGGCCGCACCTTGTGACTGGCTTTGACCAGTAGATTCTCCATAGTAGGAGGACTGATGTCACGTATGTCCTGAACCTGGGCTTTTACAAGTTCTACAGCTTCTACTATCAGGCCCTTGGATTCCTGCCTCCACATGAAGAAGGAGGTCCAGGTTAGCCTCCTGGAGGCTGAGAAACCTTCAGGCCGGTTGCCCATGTTCACCATAATCCTGCTAATTGCCAGATACTGGGGGAGGCCATCCTAGATCATAGAGCCATCAATTGACCTGCCAGCAGATTCCAGATACCCAGTAAACGTGGCTGAGAACAGCTACTCCAGCCCAACCCGGAAGAACTGCCAGCTGACCACAGTCATGAGTCCAACAAATGGCAGCCATGTTAAGCCCCTGCACTTTGGGGTAGTTTGTTTGGCAGCAGTATGTAACAGACACAGAAGAGCATCTGCAAAAGCCCCGAGGCAGCAAGGAGTGTGGCAGCTTCAAGACACAGAAAGGACATCCATGTGGTAGAGTGAAGAAAGCAAGGGGTCACCGGAACATGGGAAGCCTAGTGGGCAAGATTATATCATTCACAGCTATCTTCCCTCCACTAGACTCTGAGGCGTTTTGGAGAAGTACAGAGCGGGCACGGATTTGTCGCCTGGGGCCCGAAACTGTTCCTCAAAGAGTGATTTTCAAGATGGATTCAATCACAAGAATGTGGATGGTGGTGGATGAACCGTTCCCATAAGCAAAGAAATGCGTGTTCGTGACACTCTCTTTCCAGTGTTTTTGGTGTCCTCTGCCTTAGACCCAGAGGAGGAGGAAGAAATGCCTACCTGGCCTCTCTTGCCTTTGTGCGGTGTGGTCCCTGTCAGTCTATCGAAACGCTTCTTGTGAAAGAAATAACAGATTCGTTGAACAGCCTTGTAAGCCCCATTAATAAATGTATTAACCTAATCAGCCCCAATACCTCATGGGCAGATGGCTGACAAGCCGACCAGGAAACAGATGTGTGAGCCTTTCAACAACATTGGGCCTCTCCAGTTTGATTTTTCTTCATTTAAGAGGAGGAAGAAAGAATGAAAAAGGTGCTTTCCTTCCAATGAGCCTAATTGCCTTGAAGGAACCAAGGCTGTAAAATTAAACTGTACCTTGCTCCATCTGTCTCTCCCCTAATTAGCAGCAGACACTTGTCCAGGTGCAGGGTGGGATGGAGCCTCACTTCCGTGGAAAGGGAGAGAGTAGAGGTAATAACCCGTTTTCAAAACAAGCTGCACATCTGAGGGTCTCAGCAGGTGGCCTCCCACCTACCTTCTTTCCTTGGCCAAAGATAGCTTAAGGAGGGGTTCCTACAGCTCGTTCTCACTTCCTGATATAAGCAATGCCCCGACCAACCTAAGCTTTCACCATTCTTCATTTGTCCCTGTTTTTGGTCTAAGGATATGTTGAAATCGAATGGTAAATCTTTCCATTACACTTAAGAATAAAATCCGAATTATTTGCAGTGGCCGCAAGGTCTGCATGACCCGATCTCTGGTTATTTGTCCGCATGCATCTCTTCCGCTTGTTACGAAGCCGTCACAGAGTGCATTAGTTTCCCGGGGCTGCCCTAACAAACGACCACAAACTGGGTGGCTTAAAACAACAGAAATGTATTCTTTCACAGATGCCAGAAGTCTGAAATCCAAGTGTCAGCAGGGCCATGCTCCCTCTGTGAGCTCTAGGGGAAGACCCTTCCTTGCCTCTCCCAGCTTCTTGGTGGCTGCTGCAATCCTTGGCATTCCTTGCGGTTTGCCTCATTCCCGTCTCAGCCTCTGATTCCTCCTGACCATCCTCTTTGTGTGGGTCTATGTGTTCAGATTTCCCTCTTCTTATAAGGATCCCAGTCATTGCATTGGGACCCACTTGAATCCAGTATGACCTCACCTTAACTTATTACATCTGCAAAGATCTGTTTCCCAGTAAGGCCACATGCTGAGGCTCTGAGTGGATAGAGATTTGGAGGGATACTCTTCAACCCAGTTCACACAGGATTCCTTTCTGCTCCCAAACACACCAAGCTTTTCACCATGTCAGAGCCACCAGATCACATCCTTGCTGCTCTCTCTGCCAAAATGCTCTTTTATTGGTTGCATATCTGGATCCTTCTTGTCATTTGGTTCTCTGAGCAAAGGTCACTTCCTCAGAAAATCCCTCTTGATGAGCCAGTCAAAAGAGAGCCCTCCCCACCCCCAATTGCTCTCATCACTTCTCCCCATTTCACTATATTCTTAGGCTGTATCATTTTATGAAATTATCTTTTTTAAGTTACTTGGGTATTGTCTGCCTCCCTTAACTAGAATATAAGCACCGATTAGGGTAGAGGTCGTATCAGCTCTGCTCACTACTGTATCCCCAACACCTTGCCCCATCCCTGGCACACAGTAGGGGTACAATAATGCATTTGATGAAGGCAGAAAAGCACTGGAAATATTTCAGATTCCAATGACATTCTCTAAAATATTAGCAACGGGCAGAATGTGTCATGTTCTGATCATCTGGTCTGTGATAGTGAACTTTATGTGTCAACCAGAATGGGTCCACCGGGTGTCCAGATTCAATATTATTGGGGGGAGCACCTGGGTGGCTCAGTCAGTTAAGCATCTGCCTTTGGCTCTGGTCATGATCCCAGGGTCCTGGGATCAAGCCCTACATTGGGGTCCCTGCTCAGTGGGGACCTTGCTTCTCCCTCTGCCTGTGTTCTCTCTCTCTCTGTCAAATAAATAAAATCTTTAAATATTATTTCTGCGTGTGCCTGTGAAGGTTTGCATTTGAATTGGCATGCTCAGTAAAGTAGATTGCCCTCCCCACATAGGTGGGAATTATCTAATTTGTTGAGGGACCAAATACCACAAAAATCAGAGGAAGGGAGGCTCCATGTCCTTTCTGCCTGCGGGCTGTCCCATCCCCTGGGTGGGACATTGGTCCTCTGCTCCTCAACTGGCATTTACCCCATTGGCTCTGCTGGTTCTCAAGTTTCCAGACTTGGACTGGAATCACACCACCAGCTTTCCTGAGTTTCTAGCTTGCAGACAATAGATCATGAGCCTTCTCAGCCTCCATAATCACACGAACCAATTCCCCATAGTAAATCTCCTTTCGTATATATAGATATCCTATTATTCATATATATGAATATTCATCACATTCATATACACACATATCTCTGAAAGGAGATTTATTATGGGGAATTGCTTCAACCAAACCAATAGTATATATATCTTATTTGTATGTGATATATGTGAATATATATAAATAATAGGATATACATGTGTGTATGTGTGTGTGTGTGTGTGTGTGTGTGTGTGTGTGTATACACCGTTCAGTTTCTCTGGAAAATGCCAGTACATAGTCCATATCACAGAAGTCTGAGTGACCTGTGCCCTGGGCTTTACAGGAATCACAGGACTAAAGCAGGGGTTAAGTTCCCTTATTTCTGGAGCAGGAAAACCTGCTTGCTGCCCAGCTCCATATCCCTGGCTGTAGCCTTGCAGGGGCGTGACTGTTGTGCGCAGTGAGTTCAGGGAGGCAGGATGCAGTTGGGTAAAGAGGCTGGGACTGGTTAGAGACTGCTTGGATATAGCACAAGTCTCGTCTCCCTCCCAGCTCCCCCAGTGGTAAACTGAGTAAAAGCTCATCTTTATTAAATCCACGCTCTGTTCTAGATACTTGGCTAGGGAATTTGTTAACACTTTTTTTAAAAAAAAAGATTTTATTTATTTTAGAGAGAGAGAGGTGGGGAGGGGCAGAGGGAGAGGGAGAGAGAGAATCCCAAGCAGACCCCCTCTGAGCATGGAGCCCAACGCAGGGCTCAATTCCAGGAGCCCGAGATCATGACCTGAGCCGAGACCAAGAGTCGGACACTTAACCGAGTGTACCTCCCACACGCCCCTGTTAACGCCTTTAATACTCTCAATATCCTACCAAGGTAGGTGCCATTCTAGGTTTCATTTTATAAATGGGGAAACTGAGGCTACAGAGCTTTGGCAACTTGTCCAAGCCTTGGCGCTGGGATTTGAACCCAGGATACCTGGCCCAATTCTGGGTGTCCTGGAATTTGTGAATGTGTGGCTACAGCACCCCCCATTTTTCTAACCACGAGCCTGCCTTAGAGAAGAACAGTCTTATTTCCTTAACAAGGTTTTATCTGCAGGAGAATATCCCCCCAAAACTAAGGAAGACGGAGGGCAAGTGAGAATTATGCAGAGAAACCATTTTTCTTGATTCCTCCTCTCAAAACATCAGGGACTGGGGTACACATGTAAGTATCAGATTCTCAAGAGGAAACGTCAGAATGTCACAACCGGAAGTTTAACAAAGCCCCAGATTCCCTCCTAAGGCAAACTATGTATATCTTTTTCTTCCTTAAGGTGAGGAGGAGGGAGCTGGGGTACCCTGAGACGCTCCCTGCGAGGTTGTGGCCGGTCCAGGTTGGCTACTGCTTTACCAGGCACACGGCTCTTGGCATCTCTGAGGGGCACTGACATTGGTTGGAGTGTGGGCCAGTCACCAACCTGTCCCAGAGCTGGGCTGGGCAAAGAGCCATCCACTTCTCACAGAACTGAGAGAAGACTCCAGGTCAGGTACTCTCCAGGAGCCTGACACACACTATGTCATGCTGGCCCCCACCCCACCCCAAGCCCAAGAGGCAGACGTGGTTGCCGGGGCTCACACTGAATCCCTCCATGACATTGTATTGGGATTATCTGGGATATTAACTAATATTTCTTTTCCTTGTGCTTCTACTATCCCCTCCCCACCACCCAGAGGGCAGCAATTACCTCCAGCGATGACAAAGAGCCAACGTGTTGGTTTTGAATCTTACACTGGGCTCTCGACAGCCACAGCAGAGCCCCGATTCACAAAGGGCAAGGCTTTAGCAGTAAGTTCCAGGAATTAAAAGGATTACTGAGAGAAGGAAAGGAGGGTTAATGAGGTCAGAGCTTGCAGGCTGCCCTGCACTCGGTTCATACAGTATATAATGATGTCTAGAAGAACGGCCACCTGATTTTTGTTGACTGTAAGTTCTTTACAATATGGTGGAAAGACCCGAACCTCTGAGAGAAGATGGATGTGAGTTCAGATCCCAGCTCTTCCACTTACAAGCTGAAGAACTTGAGCAAGTTACCTGAACTCTCTAAGTTACACCAATAAAATTGAGAATCCAATGACAATGGTTGGGTGGCAGGGGGTCAAGGGTACTGAAGAGAATCATTTCCAGTACCAATGTCCTTGCCTCATAGTTGGTACTCAACAGATGGTAGCTGCTATTGCTGCCATTGTTAGGAAGGAGAAGAAAATCACGTGAAGATAATACGATCGACTTTGCAGGGTGCAGAGCAGAGGTCAAAGAGACAAGGCAGGTAAAAGCACAACCATTACACATGGCACACTCCCACTTGGGAAGATGTAGCACATGGCCACTCACATCCCAAGTCTCTCTCTACCTTCTTCTCTTGGGCACGTGGCCACCCAGCTCCAAACTAGATTCCCCCAGCCTTCTTGGGAGCTAAATTTGGCCATGTGGCTCATCTCTTGCCAGTGGTATGTTAGCAAAAAGGAGGCAACCAAGTTTCATTTCACCTGACTTGCTTAACAGAAAATCCCTTGCCCTGGGTGTCCTCTCTTCCCCCTTCCCATTGGCTATGACAGCAGATAACCATAACAATGCAGGCGAGGACAGTCCTGTAGAGGGTGGTAGAGAAACAGTGTTCGAGGAGCCTGGGTCCCCGAGTGACAGCTTGGAGTAGAGCTGCCCCACCAACCTGGACCACTCCTCTGCGGACTATCACAGAGAGATATACTTGTGGGGCCTTTGGTTCAGTAGGACGGTATTTGCTTTTTACTTATACCGGAATATTTTCTGGGTCTCTACTTTTTTTTTTTTTCCCTCCTTCACAAGCTAAATTAAAAAGTAGAAGGGGGGACATTTCATGTTTAAAAAAAAGTACCCAGGTATTTCTCTCTTCTTTTCAAATACATTCTCTAAAGCTGCGTAGGCTCCTGAAACTGTCTCAGCAGGCAGAAACAAGAAAGGCAGGAAAAAAGCCTAGCTTCTCAGAAAGGACAGAGCCAGGAGAGGACGGGAAGATTTGTCTTTATGGTGAATTAGCCCCGTTTCACCTGGTTCTGGGCCTTGCTGAAGAGACACAAGTAGGGAAAGTCACATTTGAACCAGGTCCTAATGAAGCTCAGGGCTCCTGGCTCTCTCTGCTGAGCTTCACATCTTCCTTGAAGTCCTATCTCTCTAAGAAAGAAAATTGTCAAGGGGAGTCCAGAAGCCTGGATCTTTTTTGTCTTAACCCTGGGGGCTCCCACTGTCTTTGCTGGAGGGGACTCTGAAACAATGCCCGGCTAGGGTTTTGCACCAAAGCTGTCCAGGCTGTATCACGAGCCTCTAGGATGTGACTCCAGGGAGCCCTCTGTGAATGTCTTGTTGCTGACAGGCCTCTAAACCTGCAGGTCCTTTGTCTCTTCCCTTAGGCAGCCCTGCTGTGCAGTCACCTCTTTCTGAGAGGCTGTTGAACAAAGATGGACGGACTTGTGACCCAGCCATGGCTGACCACAGAGCCCCCTACACAGAAGGGCTCTAGATGGAAACCATGCATTCATTCCCTGCCCTCCCATGCATCCTGTATTACTGCTCCATAGACGGAGATCATTCTTTTCAGAAGTTCCTTGTGTGGTTTGTCTTCTGATCGACCTCCACTCTGGTGAAATTTTATACAACTGGTGTTTTGTTTTGTTTTGTTTTAATGAAGCAAATAAAGGTTAAGTATCCTTAATCCGGTGTACTTCCTTCCAATTAGCTATAGCAGAGGACCATCTCAAAGCAGCTAATTTTGAGATTTGGGATCCTATGTTAGATTCATGCATGAATGACCTCAATTCTTCGCCTTTCCCTGTATCCACACTCTTCGTATGTGACTTTGAAACTCACCCGAAAAGAGGAAGATCTCTTCTCCCCCACCATTGGCTTCTGACTAGTGTGACTAATGAATGTTAGCCAACATAACATAAGTTTAAAGAAGTGCTTGCTGGTTTGGGGTTCCTCTTTTGCACCAATGCCATTATCATGAGATGTGTGACCTACCCTCTCTGAGGGTGAGAGACACCTGGAGCCAAGCCAAGGCACCCGAGTCATTCCAGCTAAAACCAGCCCTGATCAGCCAACATTCAGCCAACTCCCAGATATATGAGTCAACTCAGCTGAGACTAGGAGAACTTCCGACATCAGCATAGACACCTGGTCTCGGTAAATTCTGCTAAATAAATGTTAAACCACAAGATTTGGAGCTGCTTGTTACACAGCATTTTTGTGGCAAGACTATGAATATAAACACCAATCATTTACTCACTCTACTTCCAGGAGGAGGCCTCTATTTTCAGGTGGGGAATCCACTGGTCTCCTACTCTTAACACACATGGTTTGGATGACACGCTTCCACTCTCCCACCCCCCAGCTATTCCCCAGGGACTACAGCCAACCCATTCCATTGCCCTCACCATAACAATTTGTTCAGAGGTGGGCACATGACAAGGCAAGCCAATCAGAGCAAAGCCTGGGATCTTCAGTTATAGAGATGGAAAGGGCCAAAGAGATCAATGATCCCAACCTTCCATTCTACAGAAGAGACAACTAAAGCTGTTGGCTCAAGGACTGCCTATTGGGTAGAAACAACACTGGAGCTAGGACACAGGTCTCTTGACTTCCATCTGGTTAATTTTTCTATTTCCCAGTGCCTCTTCAGAAAAGACTACACAATTCCATTGAAATGCTATGCCCAACTTTATTCAACAACTTATTAATAAAACCCATATTGAGTGTCTACTCTGTGCTGTGGGCACCATGCAAGGTGCTGGGGAAGTGTGAAACGAAGATCTAAAAAAAAAAAAAAAATCTAACTGGCTTAGCATCAGAGGGGCATATTTTCAAACTAGCAAAATGTTTATTGACTCTTACACAACGGCATTTTCTGCCAAGCAGAGAATCTCCTCCATGTCCTATGGATTCCCAAAGAAGCTCATCAAAACTCCAGTGCTCACTGTGTGCTTTTTAAAAGAGGCCAAACTCGGGAGCTGGCGGGATTTGGTTTTTATTAAAAAAAGATCCCCTCCCAATCCCCTACCTGCTCAGCACCGTCCTGCTCCCCAGCAAACCGATCACCCAAATCAGGACATTGGAAAAGGCTGAATTTCATGAAGTCGTGTTTTAAGGTTGCCTCTAGGTGGGTCCTTATCCAAGATGTGTGCACTCCAACAGAACTGCCACCCAAATTAGCCATTGTCTCCTGCCTTGTGCCTTCTGTCGCATCTCTCGGATGGACATGAATTACTGAGCTACATCGATTTTCTTAGAAAAAAGAAAGAACCAGAATTTGCTGAGTACCTACTACGTACTAGACGCTCTTACCCGTTTCAATGACATTGTCTCATTTAAACCGTCTTAAACGTAGGTGACAAGGCAAAACCATCTCTTCCGTCCGACAGTGGGAATTAAGGCCCAGAGATACTGAGCAATGTGGCCGCCAAATTTCTCTGCCACAGCTGCTAAGTGTCAGGGTGGGACAACGAATCCAAGACTGTCGCCTCCGATGTTCCTACTTTCCAGCTGTGGCTCCAGCTCAAACCCCCAAATAAGAAAATAGTTTGATTTCAGCAAACAGCAAAAAATACTCATGTATGTCTGGAAGAACGCGGGCATGTGAAATTGGTGTTCTAGGACAAACCGTGTCTAGGGATTGGGTCTTGGAAAAGGCAGGCCCAAACCTTAGTATATAGAGAATTATCCAGAAGGTGCAGTTAATAAATGAAAAACTAAAAAATGTTGAGGCCCCATGGCCAGTGGTCCCAGTTTCTGTGCAGTATGTGGGCCCAGGATTTTCATTTGTAACAAGCATGTCCAGTGAATTTGAGTCCAGTCTGTAAGCCATTCTTTGAAGACTGGGTCCTGGTCTTGGGTCTGATATAGTTTTCCTGTGTGACTTTGGCCAACCTCCTTTATCTCAGGGGACTCAATTCCCTCATCGAGAAGAGCAGAAGGGTTGAGTAAAACATATTTTCTTCACTGTCATCATTAAAGTGTATTACTTGTATTGTCTCCTAAACTTACTCCCCCAAACACAACGGAGTGTGGATTTTCACGGCTGCTGTTTTGGAAATGGTAGAAATGGGTGTTCAGAGTATGTGAGTGGCTCGTGCAAGAGCACACGGTCTGCTTCTGATCAGAGCCGGAGTGATTATATCACAGTCCTATGCTGGCGGGTTCCCCCAAGTTCAGTGCTCCAGCATAGCACTGGACTGAGCAACAGGTCAGGTTCAAAGATTCATTTTGCAAAATGACCAGATTTCAAAAGACAAGGCTTCAGACTAATTAGGGGAATCCACTGGGCTCAAGGTAGTGGTGCTTCCCCGGGGCGGGTTTCCAACAATTATGGGGGGAGCTCCCAGGGCTGGGCATGCGCAGAGCAACAGCAGTGACCACTAGGGGGCGGCATGCATGGGAAACGTCAGGTTAGAGAAAAACGAATCATGCCAACCGGGGTGTGATGTTTGCCATTTCCCACCCCGGCAGACAGAGTTCACCTCCCAAGGGAGTTGGAGTCAATGTGGATGGAAACAGGAAACCTTCGTCTGCAGAGACCTCGCCGCCATTCCTCCTTGGCAGCTACCCCTTCCTTCACCAACCTGCCCAGGGGGCACCCGCCCCTCCGCCTACTCTCCGCTCCTGCCCTATGTTCCCAGAGCAGGTTCCTAGCAACACTCGCGCCCCTGGATGTTAAGCTGTTAACTGGTTTTCCTGAAGAGAGAAGAGATCAGACATCAAAAGTGTTTGGGAAATGACGTGTTACAGTCTGACACTCTTTGTTAGCACGAGATTTTCCAGAGTCTTTCATTTGCTCCCCTGATAATAGTCCTAATGATACCAGTAATAGCCTTCATGTGGTTATCACTTTCTGAACGCCAGGCACTGTGACACGTGTTGTACACGTTACCTCATCTTCACAGCAACCCAGGAGGTAGGTGACACTATTGCCCCCATTTTGTGGATCAGAAAACAGGGGCTCAGAGGGTCGGCTGACGTGCTGAGGGTCACAAGAGTAGCCAACAAGGAGACCGTCATTAGAACCCAGGTGATTGGAACAGTCGGCATGTGTCTCCCTTTCGAGAAGGTGGCAGAGGCCGTCCAATCACCCCAAGCTTGTTATCATGCCTCATGTAGACTCCAGCTCTGGAGGTTGAGTAGAGAACACTAGAGAAAGATCCGTGACCCCGGAGGAACTTGGGCCTGGCCATCCTTGGGACCCCTCTTCTCCTCCCCAGACAAGGCCGGATAAATAAAGATGCATTTAATAGGACAGGTGAAATTAGCCCAGTTTGGATAGAAAAACAGCTGCCAAGCCCTTGCTTTTGACCCGTCCCGAAATATTTTCTAAATGCATCTGACAACAAGCTGATACAAGGACAGGGGTGCTGACTGGCTCCGAATGCTGTCACGGGAATCATAATGGCTTTGTTTTTCACAGGGGAGAGAAAAAAAAAAGTTTATGCCTCAAATTAGTAGGTCTGTCATGTTCCAAATTGTTTGCATTTCTAAAAATGGATGTTGACATGTGAACAGTTATTATCTAATGCAAGACCCAAAAATCTGCCTCTCACAAGGCGACAACGGGGTAGTCAAGGGATCCTCTGCAGGCACGTGGGTCTACAGCTCTCTCTCTGGATGCGGGAGTACAGTGAGGCCCCCTTCCCTCCCGTGCTCCCCTCAGAGCTCGGATTGTTTCTGAGCCTCTGAGACCTGGCCAGACTCCCCTCTTCAGAACCCTCAGCCCCCAGAAAGATCCCTAGAGACCTAATCAGAGGGTGTCAGCTTCCCAGCAAGATTTCTCTAGCGCAGTGGTCTTCGGAGTGTGGTCCCCAGACCAGCAGCATCGCCATGGAACCTGTTAGCAATGCAACTGCTCAGGTCCCCACCCAGTGCCTGGGGAATCAGCGGTTCTGGGATGGGACCCAGGAATCCAGGTTTTAACAGCCTCTGGGAAGGCTGATGCTGCCCAAGTGGCCGAGATGTGAGAACCATCGAGGGCACACTGTCCCCTCCTCCCCACTCCCAGGCACTCACTCCCTACCTTCTACCATCTCTTTCTTACTTGTCCTTCCACTTCATTGTCTTCTCTCCATCTTCCAGCCACCACAGCTCAGTCACTGCCCACCGGAGTGACCACAGGAGCCTCCCAGTGGGCGGCCCCAGCTCCAGGCTGCCTGCCCACCTCCAATCCTGTCTCCACTTGGAAACCAACTTTTGAGAATGTAGAAATGGTCCTGCCAGTATCCCGCCTAGAGCCCTGTGAGACCTTCAAATTTTCCCAGTTCAAGGTCACGAAAGAGTTCTGCCACCATGGCCTTGGCTAAGCGGCATCCTCCCCACCACCAAATCCAACAGAGCAGACGAGGTGAAGGCGGAAGAGAACCGAGTTTCCCATCTGTTCTGGAAAAAGCTGCTCCCATCACAACACCCCCAGTGGGAAATAACCTAGGCCTTGAGTCAAACCGACATGGGTCCAAATTGCAGCCCCAGCACTCAGCAGCTGTGGACATTAGCAAGACTCCCTTACTTAGACACCCGAGTCCTCGTCTCTAAAAGGGAAAGGACATGGCCTGCACAGCTGGGTCATCGGAGAATTTAGTGACAACATGATAGAAAGGGCCAGCACTCGTCTGGCACATGGTAGGGAGTGAAGAGATTCTAGCTTCCTCCTGCACTGGTCAACCAGCGGGTTAATTCACAGACTCTACCTGGCCAGACCCCTTAGAACCTGACGCTCACCATATCGCCTGGGGAAAGCCGAAAACAGTGACAAGGCTTATGGTTCCTGAGACCTGAACCAACAACCCAGCTCTGCTTCTCTCTCCCTCAGAAGTTGTGTTTTCTCCCCTGCATTCATTTATCTTGGGTTTTGCTGTACTGTTTGCGCCGCTTTCTGAGACAAACCAACATTTCCTGGATGTCTTACCTGGGATGGTGTCTGATAGTGACATTTCCCTTCAGGCAGTGAATATTGAGAAGTGAGGGGTAGCACTTTCTTCAACAACGGCCCGGAGCACAGATATGCCACACACACACACACACACACACACACACACACACACACACACACACAAACACCTACATGCCGGAACTTGGACGGACTTGCAGGGCTACCCAACGGGGACACACGTGTGGCACTGGGTCACACACAGACACCAGGACTGTGCCTTCACTGATCAGTGTCAAATCTGACAACAGCTGGACAAAAGAGCCAGAAAAAGCTGTACGGTACCTTTTGGTGACTTAAGTGTCGCCACTGCCCAGTCACCATCAGAACTTCCTAAAAAAACAACAATCGAGAGATGCTGATTTGCTGGCCGGCTTCCCACGTCCGCTGCGCCCTCACCCCCAGGTGCCGTTGCCGGCGGTCCCAGCTGCAGCCTCCGCGAGGCGGGCAGGCCCCAGGGACCCCAGGCGACGGGAGAGAGACCAAATGTGCAAATGTGATGCTGCGTGCGCACACCTCCTTCTGCAAAGCATGCGGCGGTATCAGGATAACGCCCAGCAGAGGGTCAGAAGAAGTCCCCTGAAAAAAGCCTACATGTTTTCAGTTACATTAGGAAGAGAAAGATTTCTTAGGCAATGAATCTGGCTCTGAATTTCAACCCTCTAAGAAAGAAAGGAAAATCTGAGTTGCATGAGGTCACTTTAGCCAATGACAACACTCTGTTGACAACAGATACATTTTGATCCTGTTTTAGAGCAATCCCTCTCCTGAAAAGGGCTGGTGGAGGGAGCACCGTTAGCTCCAAATCCAAGGTTGGGGCAGGCTCTGCGAACTGCAACTTTATATGCTGGTGGCAGGTCCCCAAGGGGTAGGGGTGTCCTCGCACACCGTCTGTGTGAAAAATAGTGTTGAATGAATGAATGAATTCAAGTTTCTCCATAGAGTCACTTTTCCTAAGGGAGGGAAATTCCCCTAAATGCTAAAGGGGTCAAGCTTGTTATTTCAGAATCCCATAACGCTGGGAATTTTGTTTATAAATCAGATTCTCCAAGTTGAATTTCATTTCAGGTGTACTGAATGAGCCCTGGGGGATCACACATTATTAGCCGATCTCCCTGGCGGTTCCTTTCATAAAGTCGAGGATGGTAAGAAGGGCGATGTCTGCACCCTACCTATCCCTGTCTTTGATAGGCCTTCTCCGTAAGATTGGGTTTTACTCAGAGCGGGGCAAACCCACCCACGTGTCCATGCAGCGGCCTCTGCCCATTGGCTGGAGGCCTAGCCAATCAGCGCGCACCACTAGCTCCCCTTTCCTTTCTTGGGAATCTACCTGGAAAGACCAAGTCCTAAGCATTCCTGCACAATTTCCAGAGATAGATCAGGCTGCCAGCTGAGAGGAGTCACAGGGAACATTCTGTGTGATCTGAATGATTACAGAGCACAGATCCGGCCTCATTTAAACATTTCCGGTTGGACTACCAGGCATGCCAAAGGACGCTCAAATTGCCACATTCCCCCTGCGGATATGAACTCAACACCCTCATCACTCACAACAGAGGGGAAATGATGGGACAGGAGAGTGACAAAGTTAAAATTAAGTGAGACCCGCCCGGGATGACTGGATGTTTCTTCTCCCTCTGAGCCAGGGTCATTGACATCTGGAAATAGTGACGTGGCTCAAAATCTTCCTGTGCGGGTGGATACAAGCCTGATCGAGTCCCCGAGTCAGTGACACCAAAGAGGCCATCTTACCCCCAAATCAAGTTCATCACTTGAAGGCAGGAACCATGCTCATGTCATGGCCACCCCTGTCCCCGCTGCCTAAGATGGGGCTTAGCTCTGGCAAGGCACTAACAAGTTTTCTTCCATAAATCCACTGAAAATAAGGACACTTGATCCGATGGCACACAGGCTTCCACATACATACTTAAGGTCCCACTACATGCTTGGTGCCACTAGTGGACATGAGATAAAACTTTGTTGGGTGAAAAATTAAACACTTAGTAAAAGGGGATGGGTCTAAGGCATTGAGAGGAAAGCGACGTGAGGGAACTTTCTGGGTGATGAAGTATTTCTTATCCTTCCTGGGATGTCAGTTATCCTAGATACGTGTATTTCAACAATCACACTATTGTAAAATTATGATGTGCATTATTTCACTACATGTAAGTTACACCTTATCTATAGTAAACCAATTATGCTCAGCACCATGGGAAGACTTTCAACTTCAAACAAAGAAAAACAATATTTTAGTAAGTCCTCCCTCCAACAAAGTGGGGAATGGTACTCCTAAACCCCTCCCCGCCCCCCCCCCCCCCCCGCGGCCTGGTTATAACCTTCTGATGCCAGAAATTGCTCTCTGAAAGATAGAATCATTTCATGGAAAGAACACAGGATTCTGAATCAGGTAATCCTGAATATGACTGACTCTTGGCTCTGCCATTTACCAGAAATGCGACCCTGGGAAAACTGCTTGACTACACTGAGCCTTAATTTCGCCATCTGCAAGAATGGGACCAAGACCACCCTCAAAAGCTCAGTGTTTTGACAGTTCAATGATGTTAACCCTCTTCCTGCCATAACTTAAAAAAAAAAAAAAAACAACCTAGTAGAAGTCAATCCATGGCTGAGGTGCTCACGCATCAGTTAGGGTTTTCACGAGTGTTTCCTACAGCAAGATGGAAGAGGGAGTCCCTGCCATGTTGAAATGTGTTGTTGCTGTGGGTTTTAAACAGGGCTATTGGAAAATGTAACATGGTTCTGGCAAAATCGTCCCTTGTCTGTCAAATAGCAACAGAAAAAAATATTTTCTTATTAAAATTTTAAGGTAAAAATGAAGGTACCACAGCATGTGATCTATAATGCTGGTATGCATCATCTCTTTTACTCGTTGAGTAGCCAGGGTTGCACGGACGCATCTAAGGGGCACGTGGGCAGGAGTTAAACTTTTAGATGCCTAGAGGAAAAAAAAACAAAACTGGACAGCGGGCCAATAGGAATAAATGCCACGTGTGGGCGATTTTCTGTTTGCAAGGGCTTTTTCCATCTCTGGAGGCAGGAGCCACCCCTCTCTGAGCCATCATGTAAGCCTTGAGGATATTTTCCCAAACACCTCTGTCTTGTCAGCATTGACCTTTGAGGAACCGTAAAATGGGTTCTCACATCGTCACTACCCATCACGCAGGTGGCTCCAGCCAGGGAACTCACAGGTTTAATTAAGCTTTCAGGTTACATTTCGACTCAATCTATCACCAGACACACTTCTTGTCTTCAATCTTAGTGGACGATATGTCTAAAATGTTTAAATCCTCATTTCTGACTTAGGAAGGAGAGCCAGTTGGATGAAACTGAAGCTTTTTGTGACAGATCGTACTAGCCATATGTCAGGGCATGGATCTTCAACGTTCAGGCTACGGACGGGGCAATGAAGAGGTCTGACTGACTGCGGGTCCTTAGGACAGCCCAGAAAAGTCATTTGCTGTTTGTTTGTTTTATCAGATCCTCAGTGTGAGTTAGCTTCCTTTTATGTCTTTCCCATCAAGGTGGGATAAACTCTCCCTCCCTCAAAATGAGAGCTGAGCAACTGCATGTTAATCAAGGTATCAGTCTACCTTGGAGATTCAAGGAAAAATATGGCCAACAAACAACTCTCGTCTGGAGACTTTCATATGTGGCAGTATTTACTGAGGGATGACTGTGTCAGGCTAAGCACGTTCTATGCACCATATCATTAAATATTCTCAACAAACGATTAGCTGTCTATTTTTATTATCTTCACTTTACAGAGGGAGAAACTGAGACCTGAGGATGTTAAGTAATCTCTGAAATTACTTGGTAAATGTCTGAGCCAGGTCCTGTACTTGGAGGCCAATGTACATTCTCCCATCCCGCTGGTCATCTCCTGCTCCTGACTTGGTATCGTGCCCATCACACACTATTATTCACTGATTTTATGTATTGGGAGCACTCATTAAGTCCCGCCACATGGTACTAGGTTCTGGGGATGCAATGATGAATGGGACAGATGTGGTTCATGCCTCACTGGGCCCTACAGCCAAGGGACACCAGATTAAATGTCTAAAGAATGACTGACTGGTTGAATGAATGAATGAATTGAACGTACCTCCTTGTACAGAGTCTGATGAGGTTTAGCCTCTGACATTTCCCTAGTGTGTGCTAATCTTTTACTGACAATTGGGCAGTGAACCCCTTGGGAACAGAGACCATTCTGCAGTCACATGCTGTATCCCTGAATTGTAGAGAGAAAAGAGCTCTCTTTAAACGTCATTGAGTATGATTTCAATAAGCAACTAATAAAATAAAATAAAATAAAATAAAATAAAATAAAATAAAATAAAATAAAATAAAATAGTAAAATAAAGTAAAATAAAATGCATCAACAGTCACCATCCTTTTCCCTCCGGGCAGACACTGAATGGATGGAACATATTCAATGGCCCACAGGTATTCTAATAACGAGAATGAGTTGTATTGTTTCATTTTCTATTTTAAAATTTCCTCACTTCGTTCCTCATTTTTCACTTGAAGAAGCTGAGGTCAGAGAGTCTCGGTGACTGGCTCAAACTACCCGATGTTCTGGATATTAAAGCCGCCAAGAGAAATTTATTTTCCAGGGGTATTTTTGAACTTGGCAGTTAACCCTAAAGGCTAGCCAAGGCTCTCCTTATTTACTGGAAATTTTTGGAAAATGAGTCTGGTTATCAGAGGCTGCAAAGCTTTCAACAGCAAACAATTTTTTAAACAACTTCTCTCCCCAGTGGTAATGATTTCACTAATGAAATGCATTTCATCATCCACACACACATCATGGTGTGAATTATGCCTTAATAAAGAACCCTTCAAAGAACATTTATTATGGGATTTGCATTTCATTTGTGCAGGCAGATGCTGGACACCTGGGTAAGCCATTGGGTCAGGCAGTCCCGCTGGACCTCCATTCAAAGGAGTCACAAGACCATCAGTGACTCAGATAAAGTTTGTGAACACCCATAATAGTCAGAGAAGAAGGACAGAGAAGAGGAGGGTCACACCAGCCATATCCAGCATTGAGGAGGGTTCTCTAAATAAGATCCTTCAGAGTTTTCTAGAAGATTAGGGGTGCTTCCTTACGACTAAGCTATTCTTTGATTCACGCCAAAGACAAGCTCATTCATTCATTCAGCAAACATTTCAGAAGTTCTCCCTTTGTGGAAGAAAGGGTTACTTAAGGAGGGTAGATACATTTTCATACTGCAAATCTAATTCTCAATGCTCTGCAGACATTTGCTATGCACAGGATCCCTGTATAAATCCTGGAGAAAATTAAGGAGCATTGTGGGAATATCCATCCATTATTTACCCAAATAGCTACTGAGTTTTGAGGGCGGACAAGACACTGGGCCTAAGCTGAAGAAATGAATTGTGTGGGGAACGTAACCAGTTCAAAAGGAAAAAGAAGTCTGGGCTGATTTTTTTTTTTTAATGCCAAAAGAAGAATCAAATAGAACCAGCAGATGCCATTTATCACCTAAATGCAAAGCTCAGAAGGGGAGGGGGCACCGAACAGTGTATGACGGCTTCGCAGCTACATCGGTATGGACGCCCTGACTCCTTCTCTCCTAGGCAACAGCCCTCAGCTCTTCCTACTAATATTTGAGTCTATTTGAACACGCTTAACATGTGTATGCTGTGCAAACACGCAGTATGGAACAGAGGGAATCTGTGCTCATGGGGTGCACATGAGGGCTGAGTTGGGCGTAGAAATTCAACATGAAACGTGAGAACTGGTATAAACGTCCTTGTGGGGCTTGGGATTTAGAAAAGCCTGTGTCAGTCTGCACAACCTGTGCCCTTGGTATTAGAAATCTGCTTTGCCTGTCTTTGAGTGACTCCATCTAGAAGTCCTAGGAGATGGGGGAAAAATATGAATTCCTAAAGATCTTTGTGGTTCCAGTGCTTTCTGAACTCCCAGTATAGGCCTGGCCCTCTGCCAAGCACCAAGATGCCTGTCTTGTGCCCCTGATGTTGGGAGGCCATGGTCACCACATGCATCCTAGACACGTGATAGTGTCTGGGCTTTGGTTCCTGGTGTCAGTGTGTAACGGAATTAGGATATTTGACACTGGACTCGATCAGCAAGGGTCTCCCATCCCATCTCTGATGAGGGAAGAAACGAAGACAAGCAGCTGATAATAAAAGCAAGCATGTGGTCTGGGAGTCTTGCATCTACCTGAAGTTTGACTTCGCTATGGCTGCTGCTTCTGCCCCATAGAACTCTTGCATGAGCGATATGTTCAGGAGCCTGGGCCACCGTCAGGGTCGCTGTCACACTCCCTCATGTGTGAGCTGGGGGAAGGGACTGATGAAGGAGCAGGACTCGGGGAGGCTAGTGGCAGGAAGGTAAGCTCCAGAGTGATAAAAACCCACAGGCTGCTTGATTTGGGGCAAATGAAATTAGACCCCTTGACTCTGAGTCTCCTAATCTGAAACTGTGATAATAATTGTGCCTTCCTCTCCGGATCCCTGTGAGAAAATGAGGCAGGGTGTATAAAAGGTCCAATGCAATGTCTGGCACTTTGGTTAAGAGCGCAGTTAGCACGAGCTCTAGGTGATGCACCCCGTGCCAAAGAGCAGAAGCTGCCTGAGATGGGTGCGTTCACTTACCGACTTCTCAGAGATGTGGTGACCGCGGGGACGATGGGTGTTACCCACTACAGGGCAAGGCATTCGGAGACTGGGTGTCCTGGATTCCCGGAGGATTCATGAGGGCCGACGGTGGACAACGAAGGGGCTGGGCTGTCAGTCGGACCCAAATGGGCCTCCAGGCCCTCCTCCCCAGGAAACAGCCCCCACACGTGTCCCTCACTCACCCACCCTGTCCCACGTGGCAACGTAGGACTCGAGCCAGTCCGAGAGGAAGCAGCCCAGGGGCTCTGCTTCACAGCAACCTGAGCCCCAGGTAGAGAGACCAAGAATATGTGAGAGAGAGAGAGAAGAGAGACAAAGAGAGAGAAAGAGATGGAGAAAGAAACAAAGACAGAGAGACACAGATTTTGAGAGAGAAGTAGAAGAGAAAGAAAAGGAGAAGTAGGAAGAAAAAGTGAGAGGACTAGAAAAACCAGTCAGAGGGAACGAGAAAACAGTACGGAAAAGCAGAGGAGAAAGAGAGTAGGACTCACCCACTGCCTTCAAGGAGGCGTACTTGTTGAGCTCTTTGCCCGGCGGCTGCTGCTCATAGGGGTTGGAGATCTGGCCCAGGCTGGGGTACGAATGTGGATGGCCCATCTGCTGGAGCAAAGGAGAGGTGGGCACCGCGTTGTTCATCTGGGTCGTGTCTGCAAGTGAGGAGACGGGACATGGTCACAGATGGAGCAGGACCTTCTACCCATGCCCACCATCGCTGGGTCCCACACTCCCCACCCTCTGGGCACACGAGAGGGACAGCAGCAGACCCATCAGAGCTACCGGGTCCAGGATCCTCACTGGAAAGCAGCTGAGGATAGATGGGTAAAGGACAAATATATATGCATATATATGATTAACTTCAACCATAGTCAAGGAAATGCAAGTCAGAACAACAATGAGAAGCCATTTCTTTGCCAAGAGACGGGCAAACATTACAAGGATGGAAGGGACACCACACTGGTAAAGATGTGGGAAACTGGCCAGTCTCATAACCTCACGCAGGTGCCCAATTTGCCATATTTGCAGAAATATGGCGGTGTGTCTGGAAATGTAAAGCGAACGTATACTTTGACCAAATAATACCACTCTCGGGGATTGAGCCTACAGAAATAGTGTCAGAATACACGGGTATTTGTTCAGAGATGTTCTTTGCACCACTGTCTGTAAAGTGGCAAAAATTCACACACACAGAAACAACCTCAGCTCCTATAAAGATGGGAATTCTTAAATAAACTATTGTACATCCATATTACATACACAATATGTACATACATATGATGGGATAGCATGCAGCTGTTGGGGAAAATGTGTTTAAAAATGAATTAACTCTATGGGTATCTGGGTGGCTCAGTCGGTTGAGCTGCCGACTCTTGATTTCGGCTCAGGTCGTGGTCTCAGGGTCATGGGGTCAGCCTCGCATCGGGCTCCATACTCAGGAGGGAGTCTGCTTCTCTCTCTCTTTCTCTCTCTCTGCTCCTCCTCCTCTCTCTCAAATAAGTAAGTAAACAAATATTTTTTTGAAAAAATGATTTAACTCTCTACATGTCAATCTGCATAGTTCCTTTTGGTTTATATTGTTAAGGGGAAAAAAGCAAATGTGAAAGTAATGCAAATAATATAGCACCTTTGTTAAAGAAAAGAAAATCTATGAATATTGCTTGCATGGTACGATTTGCAAAGACAGGATAAAAAATATGTCAAGACACACGAACCAAGTCCTGCCTACTTGGAGGGAAAGGGATTCATGGGGAGAGAGGCTCAAGAAGTCTGCTGGGAGGGAATATTCTCTGAGCTGAGATCCGGAAACCTAGATGGGGTTATGTGTGGGTGGAAGTGGAGGGTGCTGGGGAGGGTGTTCGGGGCAGAGGGAAGCGCATGGCCAGAAGTCCTGAAACTGGAGGGGATGCGGTGTAGCGGGGAGTGCAGGACACCCCTGGCCTTGAGGCACGCGTGTCTGCAGAGCAGAGTGTGAGCGAAGTGGGAGGAGGTGGGCTTGGACAGGCCGGCGGGGCCCAGGAGGCCTTGTGAAGGGTTTCCGCATCAGCCCGAGAGCAGTGGGATGGGCGTTGTGAGGGGAAGAGTGAGACGAGGTGGAGTCCAGATGACGTGATTAGGGCTCAGTGTCAGGCAGGACATACAGGTGGTGCCCAGCTTCCTAGAGCACATGACGGATCCAGACAGACACGGCGGTGCGTGCCGGTGCTGCCCTGAGAGCCCCCCTTGCCTGGCATGCGTGCCCATCTCCTGGCTGCACTGTCGGCTCCGCACCGCTCCCCGCTGCCCCTCGCGCCAGGAAGTTATTCTCGGGAACCACTGCTCCGGGTTTAGTGTGCTTCAGGCTCCTCACCCTCAACACCGGGGTGGTTGGCAACCAGAGCTTGGCTGACGCTAAGGCACGCGGAGCAGCGCTCTGCCTCCAGGTAGGCTGGCTTTATGAAGCAGCGGATGCCCGAGCTCCCAGGGATTGGAACAAGCCACCTTCTTTCGTTAAGGGCCAGACTGTAAATAGTTCAGTCTTCATGGGCCACGCAGACCTGTTACAAATACTCAACTCCCTTTGGGAAGCAAGAAAGCACAGACAAGATGTCAACGAATGGATGCAGCTGTGTACCAATAAAACTTTATTTATAAAAAGAGGTGGCTGCTAGATATGGTCCAAGGGCCATAATTTGACTACCCCTGGTCCAGACTTCGAGATGGAGACCCCATGCTTGAGCGGCTCCTTCATCTTTCCTATTTTCTTTCCCTCACAACCTGAGAGGGACGTGTGCATGTATCTGTGTCTGTGTGTGTCTGTAGCACTCCCTCGGAGTCTCATTCACCTGAACCCCTCTCTCAAGTGTTGCTTCTAGACAATCCAACCCATGACAGATCGGGAATATGTTTGGATTTAGAAACCAATAAACACAAACGGAAAGGGGCAGGGAGACCACAGCTGAGACACAAAGGTAAGAGCACTTTTATCACTGCGCATGTGCACAGACCAACTGCATAATGGGAAGGTCACCAAACACATGCCCTGTAACCCAGCCCCTGTCCAGCCCGTGAGGAAGTGGATGTATCCTTCCGCCGCAATAGCTTTGTGGCTGAGATTCAGCGGGGTGCCGGGAAGGCCCAAGCTTAATGAAATCATGGAAGAGGGGCTGCATAAGGTACAGCTTTTGCTGAAGCGTGGACCCCGAGGTCCTCTGCCATTTTCCTCTCCAGAGCAACTGCTGGGGAGGTCTGTCTGCTCTCTCTGGGCATGTCAGGCCAGACATGTTTTGTGCCCAAATGCTGGTGCAGGGGGAGCAGTTAACTGTAAGTTCTCCTTGTGTGTCGGTTCCGTGGGTTTTCCTTTTTTTCACAATGTCTCTTTTACCGGACAGGTACGAGTTGTGTATTCCAGAACCACCACTTCCTCGGGCACGCTGTGTCATGTGCGTCTGAGTCATGTGATGAGCTGCCCATCATCGTGACTTAGTCTGGGTTTTCCCAGAAGAAGCCACTGAGATAAGAACTCAAGTAGGAGCAAATCTGGGAGGGTCTCAGGGGATGCTGTAGAAAAGGGGTGGGGGAGGAAGCCAGGGAAGAGAAAGCAGACACAACTGTAGTGAACTGGAGTCCAATCCCATTTTGGAAATCTGGTAAATGCTGTTGAATGCCTGTCTCAGAATTTTGTCTCCCCGTGGGCAAGGGAGCCCCTTACTATTTCTACACCAATTCCCGTCAGACATCGGGTGAGGCCTGCTTCTGGAAGACAGTAATGCCTTAGCACTTGCAACCCACCACGTTCTGGGAGGCGGAGTGTGCCCTGGCGGCCACAGAAACTCTTATTCAGACATGTAAGAGCTGGCGGTTGGAAATCAGGCCAGTAACTCACACCTCTGGCCACAGACGTGAGCATGTGATCCAAATCGGACAAATCACAATGCCTTCTTCTTCTCCCAGTGATTGGGCCAGAAGCAGGCATGTGATCTAGGCTGGACCAATTAGAATGCTTCCCTGAGTTTTCCTATCTGGAACCTTTGGAGTCAAGGAGCCGGGAGGTCATGGACTCAAGTGAGTCTGAACCTACCATGTGGAGAGTTTCTTGACTGTGAAGGAATAAGGACAACAGGAGGAAAGCAGAGAAGATAGGGAAGCCCCTTGCTAATAAGCTAGTATGCTTTGGGGTTACTGTTCCTCGTAATGTAGAGTTTTGGACTAGAGTAGTTGTGTGGATTCTGAGAAGTGAAGCTGACCAGAGGGGAGACTGCCCATATGGCTATAAAGAAAGCCCTGGGGATCATGTCAAGATGGAGAAGGCACTGCTCCTGGGTATTCAACAGAGATTTAGTAGAAATTTCAAACAGCAAATGGCCTCAGTAGAACACATTCACAAGCTAATTTACTAACGTCTTCATAGCAAGTCTTGTTTTTTCACTCCTGGAAGTAGATCTCAAACATGAGCCTGTCTAGTTAAAGATCTGACCTCTCCCAAGCCCACTCTCTCTCCCAACTCCTTGCTCCCTCAATCCTAGATCCCACCCACTAGGCTCAAATTTTGTTACCAAGCCTGCAAGGGGAAAAGCTAAACACTTAATTAAAGAACATAAAAAATCTGTAGAGATGTTCCTCATCACTTGGGACTTTTATATTATTCAACAGAATATTTAATATGCTATTATAAAGTACTTACTTCTGGATGATTTCTCCTAAGTCCTGAGCTACCTCAAGGGCAGTGAGTAGTTACTTAATGTAAGTGGGCTTGACCAAGACGGCCCACCAAAGGAATCCCTCACAAAAGAAGAGATGGGGCTGCCCCAAAGTCACATTCCTGCTATCACATACAGAGCCACAGGAAGCAAATTTCCAACCGTTTTAGACAGCCATTTTGTGCTCGCTTCCAGGCATCGAATATTCACAAATATTGAAATCCAGTCTCAGGGCAGCAATCAAGAATTATTAAACAGACATTTGTGACTGGGTTTTTAAATGTTATTTTCATTTTACTGAACAAGAAGATGGAGCAGACCTGGCAACCCAGATTCTCTGTGAGTTTTGTACAAATATATCCAGCTAAGGAGGAGAAACCAAAGTGTAGATGGGAAGTCAGCCCAGCTTGGCATCCAAGCAAAATAGAACAATAGGGTGAGGGAAGAGCAAAGAGTGGGTAAGATCTGTCCTAGCCAATAGAGGCGAGAAGGAAAATGAGAGGGATAGATAATATGTAGGTATATGTGTATATGCATATGTATTTTTATGTATATATGTATACACACATATGTATATATTAACTATTTATCTATCTGTATCATTTAATTTACATAGTCATGGCTATGGAAGGAATCCAGTCGGACCAACAATGTCTTGCTCTCAGCAGGATAGTTCCTCTTGTAGACACATTTCTGCCCCAGAGATATCCACCTCACCTCTGTAGAAAGGTACTTTCTACCCAATACCACAAGAAAAACTTCCCCCGCCTCATTATAATTTTGCAACTCATTCTGACTCTTAGAAATAACTAACAAGGACTTGCTGTTCTAGGATGCTGTTTTCCATCAAGAGCCTCGGTTAACAAACAAGAAGCTGATGATGTCCCTGGGCTCTCCTTCCTAAGACAGAAGAGGGTCCTTACGTATTTAACACTGATTTTAAAAGAAAGGTGAGATAGAGCTACTCTAATTGGAAGCATCTGGCTGACTTACCCCCAGGTAACCAGTGTGTAAGTACCATTGTATGTGGTATACCTTAGTCACTACACAGAAATAAGATAAATGCAATTCAGATGGGGTTAGCCAAGGTAAAAATGCTCAGTGGCAAACACTGGGAGGATGCTGTGGGCTTCTCAGTGTAGAAGAGACAAATAACAACTATCAGAAACTGGACCAATTTGGCTCGTCTTGGAAGAAAAGCAATAATAGCCAGTCTTTCAAGGCACATCACAGGAAGAACAGCTCAGAAAGGCACAAGATGGTCAAACAGTGTTGTTTTGTGGAGTGTACATTATGTGCCCGGCACGTGGCATGGAATATCTCAGGCACTGTATCTCCTTTAATTCCTATATCAACTCTATGAGGTAGAGATCTACAGACAATATATCTTTTAAAATAAGGTCTTCATTGTAGAACAATTTTAGATTTATAAAAATACTGCAAAGATGGCACCAAGAGGGACGCCTGGGTGGCACAGTTAAGCATTGGACTCTTGGTTTCAGCTCAGGCCGTGACCTCAGGATGATGAGATCGAGCCCCACATTGGGCTCCATGCTCAGCACGAAGTCTGAGATTCTCTCTCTCTCTCTGCCCCTCCCCGCCACATTCACTCACTCTCCCCCACTCACGACTAAAATAAATAAATAAATAAATAAATAAATATTTAAAAAAAAAAAAAAGATGGTGCCGAGAGTTCCCATATATACCCCAGACCCAGTCTCCCCTATTACTAACATCTTGTGTTGTACGGTATATTTGTTACAAATAATGAACCACTTTGATAAATTGCTATTAACAAGTCCACACTTTATTCAGGTTTCCTCAGCTTTGACCTAATGTCCTTTTCCTCTTCCAGAATCTCATCTACATTAAATGTAGTCATCACGTTTCTTTAGGTTTCTCCTGGTTGTTAGTTTCTTAGACTTTTGTTGTTTTTGATGATTTTGACAGTTTTGAGGACTGCCGGCCAGGTATTATGTAGAATGGCCCCTGAGTGGAATCTGTCTGATGTTTTTCTCATGACTAGACTGAGGTTATGAGTTTAGGGGAGGAGAACCGTGAAGGGACATTCTCATACTGTGACGCCTAATCACTTCTATGTTACCCTTCATCACCTGTCGGAGGCAGTGTCTGTCAAGCTTCTCCACTGTAAAGTTACTCTATTTTTTTTTATCTCTTTCTATGCCATACTCTTTAACCCACTCTGCACAACCCATACTCTTAAGAGCGAGGAGTTATGTTCCACGTCTTTGAGTATAGAGTTTCTATGTAAATTATTTAGAATTCTTTTTCATAGGAGACTTTTCTCTTCCCCCCCCCACTTAATTATTCAACCATTTATTTATATCAGTGTGGACACATAGACACATATTTTATTACTTTGGATTATAAACCAATACTATTTTATTTTGATTTTTGCTCAAATTGTTTCAGGTTTGGCCATTGAAAACTTTCCAGTTGGCTCCAATGGCCCCTTTGTTAGAGTTTCCTTGCTCTCTAGCAATACAAGATGCTCCAGGTTCATCTTGTACATTCCCTATTCAGCGCTAGAATCCACTATCTCTCCAAGGAGCCTTGGTTCTTTTTATTGTAGAATGGTGTTAGCAACCAAGATCTGGGTGCTGGGTGTGCTCATTGCTTCTGGCCTCTCTCTACTTACAGAGTAAGAAAGTCAACGTGTGTGTACTAACTCATGTGTACAGATGTCTACAAATATTTATATATGCAACCATCTGTATCTATCTTAAGTTAAAACTGAGTTCATCCCGCTATCTCTAACCCTAATCCATCATCACACGGATCATTCTAGGCTCCTCCTCTTGCTTATTTGTAAGCTCTCACTCCAACAATAAGAAACATGGCTCCCATTATCCACCATCCATTGACTCAGTTGTTAGGTCCAGTAACCATGTCTAGCAATATCAGAATTAGTAACCCATATCCCCATGGGAAACAACTTCATCAACTAGAGCACAGTCTTAAGGACAATGGATTTTTCAAATTATTAATGTGTTTTTCTTTTTGTCTTCCTACGTACATGATGGCCATGACATTCACATGTCTGGGTAAGGCTGGGGAATTAGGATTTATTACAGAAGGAACACAAAGAAAAATGATGATGATGATATTAATTAGTTAATGATGAAGATGGTGAAGACACACTTATATACATAATACACAAAAAGGTGTTATTAGGTACCAGGCAGTATTCTGTTTATGAACTAATCCAACCATTCCAAGAATCTCTATGAGATACTATTATTAACCCTATTTTGCAGAGGAGGAAATCAAGGCACAGAGAGGCTTTGTAACTTGCCCAAAGCTACACCACTTGCATATAACAGAGCTATACTTCATTTATTTTTTAAAAAGATTTTATTTATTTATTTGACAGAGGGAGACAGCCAGCGAGAGAGGGAACACAAGCAGGGGGAGTGGGAGAGGAAGAAGCAGGCTCCCAGCGTAGGAGCCCGATGTGGGCTCGATCCCAGAACACTGGGATCACGCCCTGAGCCGAAGGCAGACGCTTAACGACTAAGCCACCCAGGCGCCCCAGAGCTATACTTTAGATCTAACCTTCTGACTCTAGAATCTGTGCTCTTGGCCACTTCCTTATTGGCTATAAGGGAGTTAAATTCAAATTTCTGACATTCAAAAAATTATTTTGCAGCCAGACAATAATATAATTTTAAGTCACATGACTGACTTTTAAAGTTTTTTTTTTAATTCCTCTACTTTTTTTTCTTTTCTTAGTTTTTAAAATTTAATTTCAAATTCCAGTATAGTTAACATACAGTGTTATATTAGTTTCAGGTGTACAATATAGTGATTCAACAATTCCCAATTCATTCATATCATTCAACATATCACCCAATGCTCTATCAGAAGTGCACTCCTTATTCCCCAAGACCTATTTCACCCCCACCTCCCCTCTGATAACCATCTGTGAGTCCACTATAGTGAAGAGTCTGTTTCTTGATTTGTCTCTCTCTCTCTTTTTTCCTTCGGTCTTTTTTTGGGGGGGGGGTTGTTTCTTAAAGTTCACATTTAAGTGAAATCATATGATATTTCTCTTTGACTGACTTATTTCACTTAGCATTATACTCTCTAGCTCCATCCATGATGCAAATGGCAAGATTTCATTCTTTTTGATGGCTGAGTAATCTTCCATTGTGTATATATACCACATCTTCTTTATCCATTCATCTAACAATGGACACTTGGGCTGCTTCCATAATTTGGCTGTTGTAAATAATGCTGCTATAAACATCGGGGTGCATGAATCCCTTAGAATTAGTGTATCCCTTTTAAATACCCAATAGTGTGATTACTGGATCACAAGTAGTTCTATTTTTAACTTTTTGAGGACCCCCTATACCTTTCTCTCCATTCTTTAGCATATGGAGGACTGGACTTGGCAGGCAAGACCACAGAGTTTTTGTCAAGGGTGGACCAGGGAAGCAAAGGACAGGAAGTCTGCCTACTCTGATTCTAGGGAAATGAAAAAATGACAAGGAAAGGGAGAGAGAGATGAAGGAGTGTCACTCGACTTTCTCGCTCTGGTTGGGGAGAATGATGGATGAGGGAAATGCTGAGGGCAGGGATCTCTCATCTCACTCCCGTGTTTGGAACTCTGAGAGGAACTCAAAGTGAAGAAGCTCTGAGCTGTCAGGGGGTAGCTGAGCCAGTTAAGACATGAAGTGGTATGACCTGACTACCATATTGGGTAGTTAATCTTCCTCAGGGACCCTGGTATACTGGATGGCCTGAGAGCAGGGATCCTGCTGTTACAGAACCTCTCAGTGTGGGGCAGTGGGTTCCACACGGTGGCATGGAGTATTTCCTTCCACTTTATTCTACTCTCCTTTCTCTCCCAAGCAGACGGTTAGCATGGGCCAACTCAGACAAAAGTCACAAACTCCGAAAGGCCAACTAGAAAACCACATTAACTATATTAAAAAAAAAATTCTCTATTGCAATCCTAATTTACATATAAGGAAATCAAAGCCCAGAGAGGTTGAGGTGCTTGCCCAAAGTCACACAGCATGTTAGTAACTGTCAGAATTTGATCCCAGGTTTGTCTGATGGCAAAACAGGAGCTTCCTCTACTAAGTTAAGCTGCCCCTAGCAAGGACAGGGAGAAACTGGAGGCTCAGCATTGAGTCTCCACTGTGGAGAGAGACTCTTCTGTATTGAGCATCTTCCTTCTTATAAAATTTCCCACTCAGACCAGTAAACCACTGGCCAGATCTATGTCTTTTTGTTTCCTTTTTCATCCAGAGAATAGAACTTATTGTTATAACCCAGGGAACAAGCAGGCCTTCCCCCCACCCCGACCCCCATCCTGAGAATCCCTTACTGCCTTGTGGAATGCACCTGTGCTCTCACCTCTCCATCTTGCTCACCCATCCATTCCTCCTCATATATTTGAGTGTCTGTAGTGTGCTAGGCATTCTGCTTTGTGGACAAGTCCTAGGTCTTGCTCACCTGCTAATTAGAGGAACTCAAAAAATTCTCCCAAAGTTTTTTTCAACACCCAAGAGGTTGCCTGGCCTGAGAGGCCATGTTGGTCCTGCCCAGCTTTCTCCTTCATCTGCACTCTCCCCAACATACTCTCTGTGCCTGACAGCATTGCTGTCAAACAGCAGAGCCACAAACAGCAGCATCCACCATGCAATAACAAAGTAATAATGGCATTTTGACTCAGTTCTGGATTCGGATTCTGGCTCTTCTCTTTGCCAAGAGCATCTTGGGGTGTGTGCTAACACCTGCCTGAGCCTCGGTCTTCAGCTCTAAAATGGAGACATAATAGCTTCCTCTTGGGGAGGGGGTGCTATGAGATTTGGAGACCGCATGTACACAGCATCCCACACGAAACATGGTAACCATCTGAGACATTATAGCCAAAGCTTTATTCTCTCCAATCGTCCAGGAAACAAAGATGACACAATGGGGTGGCCATGAAAAGAGAGCGGTAGGTTTCCATAAGGCGCTCTCTGGACTCGGGATTCTTGGACATATTCCAGATCATTCAGTTGTCTCAGAACAGGACAAATGAGAGAGAATAGGGAGGAGATGTTCCTGCAGGGGCCAGTTGCACTGGTAATTCTCATAACAACAACAACAAAAAGAATACATGTTCAGAAATCATAGCAGAGCTCTGGCTTTTAGCTCTGTGTTCCTTTCTATCCTTTCCAAACCTTTGTGCCCAATATCCTTTTAAAGAGAAAACCTGAAAATTATAGTTTGAAACACCATGTAGATTTTTCTCTGGCCACAAGCAAGCAAAAAAAAAAAAAAATCAAATCCAACTCAAAATTACCCTGAATTTGTCAAAAGAGAACATAGCAGGCTAGGCTCTCACCAGAAAAGGTTTATGTAGAAAGAGAATTAAATTCATCTTATTGAATCTTGGTGGCAGAGGGACCAGCAGGGATTTGCAATGGAGGAAAAAAATGCACATATATCATTGTAAAACCTTTGGTAAAGAAGGCATTTGTGTTACCCATGGGTTTATATCTCTAAGCATGCAAAACATTTTTTTTTTTTTTTTACCATTTAGGATGGGAATGTTTTAAAACTGGAGTTGTTAAATATTTATTTAATGTTCACTTCTGGCCAGTTTTTATGCAGACTCTGGGGGCGGGGGCAGAGATTCATTTCAAAATCTCGGGTTGTGCCCCAAGGAGATGATAGTCTAGGACAGGAGTCTGACTAAGAGCCATATGGGGACTATGCAGAACCCTTGCGACCGGCGTGGTTAGTGCCGTGATACAGCTAAACACAGAGTCCTGTGATGGCACAAGTGACACTATAACTCGCCCAGTTTTAGAAGGTAAGAGACCTTCTTTGTCTACACTCTAAGAGAGATTAGCAAAGACACTAACAGAGGCCATTTTAATTGGAAGTAGCATCATGAGCACGTTCAAGAAATGACCATTTACTGGTATCACTTCTGAAATGGGACCTCTCCAAAGTGGGTTAACTCACCACCGGCGAGCATCATCATTATAAATACCATAGGTTGTCTTACACGCACAGCGGCCACCTCCCCCAGAGTCAAGTTCATGAGCTCATCTACCAGTGTATGGATGCCCTCTCCCTTGACAGCCCAGTGTGGCCTGGTTGCTTCTTTCCGGCTCCTGTCCTCTTCTCCTCCCCTTGCACGTTCTTCCCCCAATTCCATCTATTTGGCACTCTTCCTTTTCCCTCCATCACCGTCAGTCCTTCATTAGCTTCCTGGTGAGCAGCAGCCTGTCCTCTTGGCCTTCATTATTTCTAGTCCAAATGTGTTGTGGGATTAGGAACTAACTAGATACCCAAGCTTGTTAGAGTAAGTTGGAAAGTAACAATAAGCCATAGGTAAAAATACTATTTTCTTCTGCGAAATGCTCTCCTTTTCCCCCTACATCTTTCCCAAGCTGACTCTGAATCACCTTTCCAGGTCAGCTTATACGTCGGACCCTCCAGGGGACCCTCCTCGGGCCATCCTATCCTAAATACTTCTGCACCTCTCTGTATTCATCTGCTAGGGCTGCCATAACCACAGAGGAGGGCTTTTAACAACAGAAATGTATCATCTTGCAGTTCTGGGGGCTGGAAGGCTAACATCAGGGTGTTTGTAGGGTCAGTTCCTTCTGAGGTGGTAAGGGAGAAAGTGTTCCATGGCTGTCCCCTAGCCTGTGGTGGTTTGCTGGCCACCTTTGGCATTTCTGAACTGGTGGAAGGATCACCCCAATATCTGCCTCCGTCCTCACATGGTATTCTCTTGACGTGCATGTCTGTGTCCAAATTCCCCTTTTTTATAAGGACATTGGTTGTATTGGTTTGGCGCCCACCCTACTCTAGTATGACCTCCACTTAACTAATTTACATCTCAACAACACTATCCCCAAATAAGGTCACATTCTGAGGGACTGAGCATTATTAGGACTTCAACATATCAATTTGAGAGGGATATGATTCAATTTGTAACAGTCCCCAAAGTTGTAAAAACACTTTGCTTTTTTAGCCACAGAAATACTTCTACTTATCTCCAATGCCTGTTTTCCCATACCACGGAGGTCAGAGAATATGGTCGGTCTCCTCCACCCTTCCATTCCCAGTTCCCAGAGCTTCCTTCATGGAACTGAATTCTAACGAACACAGGAAAGGATGAGGAAAAACAAAACAAAAAAAAGACCATTTTTTCAGGCACCTCCTATGTGACAGGCAGTATGCAAGGAGCTTTACCTAAAAGTCAGCTTTTTCGCTAAGAAAAATGCATTAAATGGGTTGGCTTAGCAACAGCCATTTTTTTTTTTTTTTTGCTCTGAAACTTGTTTTTTTTTTTTCTTTTTGGACTGACTGTGCCCTGGCTAAGTATTTTGTTTATGGACGATTTGATGCCTGGGACAGCCAACGACAACAGCAGAAAAGCAGAGCAGTAAAACAAATGAGGGAACTTGGCTCAGCTTAACCAAACACCAGGGGTGCTACGCTGCTCAGGCAGGTGGTAACACAACGCGGGTGCCCCAGGTGTGGGGGCTGCAGTATATCCTATACCAAGTCTAGAGTAGAAATGTTTCTACACAGGGGTCGGAGGACTCTCAGACAGCAGGCGACTTGTTGCTTAAGGAAATTTTCGGTGTGCGCCAAGAAGACCTTCAGCGCCTGCTTTGGTCGAAGCGTCACGGAGTCCACGCATGAAGGAGAGTGCTCGCTGATATCCTATCACCCGGACATTTGTCTCGCAAAGAGCCCCCTCGAATTGGGGTGCAAATTTCTCCCACTTAGCTTCAAGAGTCCATTTTGAAGGGCTTGTCACATAGAGGATGGCTGAAGTTCACAGTGATAGACACGAGCATGTCTCTCCCCATTTTCCATATCTTCCAATGTTCCCTAACTAGCTTCCTCTGTGGTTCAGGATGTCAATCCCTCCTCTTGAGGGGATTTGAGAGCCAAGTGAGGCTATGGAGAGAGAATAGGTCATTCAGAGACAGGAGACACGGGTTCAAATCCTGCTCCAACAACGTAACAGCTATGAGATCTTAAGAAAATTGATGGAGCTCTGGTGCCTCTGGTTCACCGCCTATGAAATGGGGGAGACGGGAAACTACGTGTTAACTGAAGGCAGTGCACATGCCAACAAAAGGACTGGAAGCAGGTCCTTGAAGAGACGTTTGCTCACTGACCTACACTGCAGCACTATTCACGATAGCCGAGAGGTGGAAGCAACCCAAGTGTCCATCGATGGATGAAGGGATTTTTAAAAATGTGGTACAGGGGCGCCTGGGTGGCTCAGTCGGTGACGCATCTACCTTTGGCTCAGGTCGTGATCCCAGGATCTTGGAATTGAGCCCCGAGTCAGGCTCCCTGCTCAACGGGGGCCTGCTTCTCCCTCTGCCCACCAACCCCCCCCAACTCACGTGCACATGCTCTCTCTCTCACTCTCTCTTTCAAATAAATAAAATCTTTAAACAAGAAAAGAACATGTGTATATGCATACAATGGAATGTTACTCAGCTTTAAAAAAGAAGGGAATTCTGACACCTGCTACGACATGGATGAACCTTGAGGACATCACACTAAGTGAAATAAGTCAGTTATAAAAAGACTCATACTGTATGATTCCCCTTACAGGAGGTACCTAGAGTAGTCAGACTCATAGAGACAGAAAGTCGCATGGTGGTTGCCAGGGGCTGGGGTGGGGGTGGGGGTGGGGGGACAGGAATGGGGAGCTGGTGTTTAATGGGTAGAGAGTTTCAATTTTGCAAGATGAAGAAGTTCTGGAAATCAGTCGCACAACAATGTGAATATACTTAACGTGACTGAATTGTACACTTAGAAAGGGTTAAGATAGTAAATTTTATGCTATGCATTCTTTACCAAAATTTGGGAAATAAATGCACATGCCAAACGCTTTATCCACAGATCCTTCATTATACCCGAGGCCATTCTGCAAGCTAAGCATTGTTGTGCACAATTTGCAGATGAGAAAAATGAGGCAAAAAGAGGCTCTGAACCATGTATTCAAGGTCACAAGCAGCAGAAACAAAGTCAGCTTCATCCGAAACCAACGCTTCTTTCTCCATACTAACTGATGAACTACGACAGAGACCAGAATAGGATAAAACGAGATACATCCTGAAAGCACTGACCTTGATATTTGGTACACGTAAAAATCTGTAATGTTAAATCTTTCTCCCCCTAATATTTCCACATTTTAAAGACATTCAAGCCCCAATAAAAACAACCTAACCATTCTGATCCTCTGAGAATGCTCCAAGTGGTGAATGTTGATTAAATCAAATCCTTTCTAATTGCAGGTTGAGCAAATTCATTCACTGAATAACCCACTTATCAAATAATTACCATGTGCCAATGCTAGGCCAGGCATCTTTCTGGGTATGGGGGAAAGAGAAATGGATAAGACCCACAGCTGCCTTTGAAAAGATCACAGTCCAATGAGGGGGTGGGGGGAACAGACAGGTGAACGACTTCCCTGTAAAACACGTGATGTTACAAGTACCTACCATGATCTGAGACAATCTCTGTTTCAAGATAAAAATTACCTTACAGTAACCCCTCCTATACCAAATTCCTAAAAAGGATTACCAAGATCTAAAAAAATTACCTTAAAATTGCAAAAGGAAACCGCAATGAGACATGGCTACCTATCTGGAAGAATAGCGAAAACAAAAGCAAAATTGAAAGTCTGACAAGGCCAAATCCTGGCGAGGACGTGAAGCACCCAAAACTCTCATGCATTGCTCCTAGGAATGCAAAATGTTACAGCCCCTTTGGAAAAGGATGTGTAGCAGTTTCTTTTAAAAGTTAAACGTATACTGAGAATCAGACTTTACAATCCCACTCCTAGGTATTTAATCCAGAGAAATGAAAACTTACGGGCACACAAAAACCTGTGTGATGTTTAAAGTGGATACATTCATAATCGCCCCAAACTGAGAACACACCAAACATCCTTCAGTTGGTGAACTGATAAACAAGCTACACCCATGCAATGGAAGCCCACTGAGAAGGACAGAGGAAGAGACTTTTACTCTGTACATTTTGCTAAGTGAAAGAAGGCAGACTCAAAATGCCAGATACTATATGGTTCCATGTATATGACATTTTAGAAAAGGCAAAACTATAGGGACAGAAAACAGGTCTGAGGTTGTGAGATGAAGAGTTGGCTCCAAAGGGACAGCCCAAGGAGTCTGGAGGTGAGGTAGGAGGATGGAACCATCATGGGTCTTGACTGTGGTACTGATGACATGACTCCACGCATTTGTCAAAATTCACAGAACCGTTAGCCAAAAAGAATCAGTTTTGCTGTATATAAACTATAAAGTAGATTTAAATAATTTTTAAAAAATATGTAAAGACATTACCCTGCCTAGCAACAAAAAAGTTCTGCTGGCAGAGCAGAAACTGTGAGGAATCTCTGAAATGTGGGGCCAAAATGGGATTAGATTTAAAAAGGAATCCATAGGGCAGGATCCAAACTAGAGAACAGAGCTGCAGGAGATGGGTTCAAACATTCCAGAGGTAATGGAAACAGGAGGGACTGAGGACACTGACAAGTTCTTAGTTTTGTGCTGCAATGGAAGTTGCTAGGGAAGTAGAACCCAAGCCATCCTGCCTCTCCCCAAACCCTCTGGCTTCTCAGTTTAGCAAGGCAACCGCCATGATTGAGAAATCGTAGGTCGGACAGACGGAGCAATACCCAAAATAGATGGGGGTGGTCAGGAAGAATCACTGCCATTCAGAAGACCACCTGCCTAAGCAACCCATTGAGTGATACATCCCCCTCTTCCCTCACCCCCTCTGCGTAGAGCGTGGATGTGGCTAAGGAACTGCAAGTAACCACAGTCCCTGTCTATCCCTCCCCCAGGAAGACAGTGCTAACAAACCCAGTAGACAATCTAACAAGGAATCTCGACCACAAAGGCGAGTATCCAATCCAGACTCACCGAACGCGTGGAAATACCAACACTATGAAATAGAAAAGATAATCACAAAAAGTAGAAGAATGTAAATCCAAGGATATAGAACCAACAGAACCATTAGGTCAGGACTTAAAATAAATGTAATTAATATTCTCAAAGAGATGAAGGCTATTGCATACATGAAATAAGAACAGGTACTTATGCAAAGAGAATCAAATAGAGTTCTTCCAAAAAGAAAAGCATAGCTGTTGAAACCAAGATGAGGAACTCTATAAAGACTTAATTCTATCTAGAAGATTGAGGGTAGGCTTCTTAGAATCTGCCAGCCTCCATTGGGAGATCATTCCTGTCAGAAGAAACAGTAAGAACAAAGGTAAAGAATGATGGAAAAGCACTGGATAGTTTTTAAGGAACCATAATAAATTCAGAGCAGCTGAAGCAGAAAATACATGGGGAAGAGTTCTTTCTTTTTACTCTGCCTTCCCTTATGGCACTAGCCACGAATTGTGTTGCAATGAAAGTGTTCACAACCACGAGCCACGAATTACACTGTGGTGAAAGTGTTCAGTTCCGAGTACACACACATAATGTGGGCACTTTCAGCTAACGTGCTTCGTTTTACTCTTCACTTCCTATCATCTGTGGTGGGTTATGTTTTCCAAAGATGGTCACCTCAATATCTCCCCAGTCCATTTGCTCTTTTTATAGAGAACAACGTTGACACTTCTCCCATCTAGTGGGGTATCTGTGTTGTATTCCCTATTGCTGAACCCTCACAGATCTTTGTGATTGCTCCTGCCAGTAGAGTCGGGCAGAAGTGATGCACTGTGAATTCCATGGCTGGATCACAGAATGTCAGGCAATTCTGCTTGCTTTCTTGGGACACCAGCTCTTGGAACTGAGCTGCCATGCTATGGAGGAGGCCAGGCTACCCACAGAGGCCGTGTATAGATGTTCCAGCTGACAGTTCCAGCTGAGGTTCTAGCTGGCAGCCAGAATCCACTGCCAGATGTGAGAGTAAAGGAAGTTCAAGATGACACCTGCTTTAGCCACCACCTGAATGCAACGACGTAAGAGACCCAGAATGAGTACCGACCAGCTGTGCAGAGTCAACTTCTAGAACTATGGGCGACAATAAAATGATTGTTTTTGTTTCAAGCTGCTGAGTTGTGGGGTGATTCAGTACACAGCAACACACTAAAAACATCTTAGTTTGTAGATGTGAAAATACAAAATTTGCATTTCTTTAAAATGACATCCATTTCTAACTTCGTGGGAAATCAGATGAAATTTAATCTTCAGTCCCCAACATTTGCTACAGCTTGGGCCATGAGAAGAAAAGCAGGATTCTCACACCTTGACTCAGTGTTATAAACCCACCCTGTCACTATCACCAGTAGTGGATAGGCTGAGGCTTAGGGAGAAACAAGGTGACAAGGCAAGGGATGTAGACACAGAACCAACAAGGAATGGAGGGATCTTCTTTCAGCTAAATATTTCTAAACCAATGGGAAAGAGGGTTTTGTATAGGGAGCTCTCGACGTGGACTTCTGACTGTCTGATCTTGGGTAGTTGACTTAACCTCCCTGACCCTCCCTTTCCTCAACTGTAAAATGAGAAGAATAATAGTTATTTCATAGGGAGTGCCCATCCTCAAAAATATCTGGTGAAAATGGGGCACCTGGGTGGCTCACTTGGTTAAGTGTCAGTCTCTTGGGACGCCTGGGTGGCTCAGTCAGTTAAGTGTCTGCCTTCGGCTCAGGTCATGATCCCAGGGTCCTGGGATTGAGTCCTGCATCGGGCTCCCTGCTCAGTGGGAAGCCTGCTTCTCCCTCGGCCTGTCACTCCCCCTGCTGTGCTCACTCACTCTCTCTTTCTCTGCCAAATAAATAAATAAATCTTTAAAAAAAAAGTGTCTGACTCTTGATTTTGACGCAGGTCATGATCTCAGGGTTGTGGGATTAAGCCCACATTGGGAATCTGAGCTCAGCAGGGAGTCTGCTTGAGATTCTCTCTCTCTCTCATCCCTCTGGCCTTCCCCCACTCTCTCTCTCTCTCTTCCTCTCTCTAAAATAAATAAATAAATCTTTAAAAAGATACATCTGGTTTAAAGTGAACCCACAAGAGTAAACAAATTAGAGATACTAGAGCCAACTCAGGTGGAAAACCTTTTACCTTAGGATGGATGAGAACTCAGGATGTCTCAGACTGAATCAATTTTGACATGTCCTCTCTGAGCTTGCTGGATGCCCCATCACTACATAGCTTCCAGTCACCACTGCCCCTGGTGAAGTTTCTTGCATCCCTATCCGAAACCTCTAACACCCCCATGGCAGTTACACACCATACTTATTGCTCAGAGCAAAGCTTTTGTTGAATTCCCACCTAATGGCCATTCCTCCTTCTTGCCAGTTCCCTCAGGGTAATTCTACATGAAATATGCTCCCCAACTCCTTATCTCTGGGGAATTTTAAAGGTTGTGTCTTTTTTATTCTCCCTTCAAAATATTCCACAAATCCTCCCCTGCCCCCTCTCCATGTTCACCAGCCCCTCTCTAGACCAAACCACCATTGTCTCCTACCTGGGTCCTCCTACTGAGATGCCTCATTTCCTCCCCCCAGCCCTTCTGGTCCATTAACCACTCACAAGTCTGGGCAATCCTTACACATGCTATCACATCACCCTCTGCTTGAAATCCTTTAATCAATTCCCACTGCGCTTTTAGGTAAACTCAAAATCCATACCATGTATGAGGAGGTCATGCATGATCTACTGCCGCCCACCAAACCAGCGACTAGCTCCTGGTCACTCTCTACCCACCTCAGCTGCACTGGCCCTCATCAGGACCTGATCGTACACAAGTTCTTTCCCCACTCAGAGCCTCCACACATTCTTCCCTTTTGCTTAGAATGCTCTCTCTTCTCCTGACTTCTGGTTCATCTTTTTGGACTCTGCTTATATCTATTTTTTTAGGGAAGGCTTTCTTGAGCCTCCTCTTCTACATAAATCTGGCCCTCCCATAATAGTAATGATGATGATAATACTACTAACAACACCAAGAACAATATCCTTTCTCTCTGTAGTCCCAGTTCATAAAAATATATTTCCTTGAATGATTATTTAACTGGTACCTATGTCCTCCACTAAATGTGCAGTGACCAAATCTAATCTTCTTACTGGTTTAATGCCAGCACCCAGCACAATGGTTGGCCCACGGAAACCACTCAGGACACGTTTCTGGATGAAAAAAGACGGTGAATTAACACTGCCTTGAAGGTTCCAGATGTTACGCTGATTGACTCTACAACTCCAACAGGTGTCTCCTGCAGCAAGAATAACTTTGCCTCTGACAAGGCGACTGTTTGCCCAAACTTGCTTCCTGAGATGTACAATTTTGCATTCTACACAGTGCTCTGAGCCCTGTTGGTAATTCTCAATCCATAAGGATGGCTCAGTCTGTTTTCCATTCCCAAACATTTGGTTGTTGGGGATCTTGTCTGATCAGTTCATCTTTTTCACTCTGAGAACACAGACCAGCCCATGGACAGGCTGCCTCTGGCTTAGGTGTCCTCCACCTCTGGTCCAAACTTCTGTGACCTGGAAATCGGTCAAGCTAGCTAATGTTTGTCTGAGACACTGTCTCATGATCTTCTGGTCTCCGGGCAAAATTGTTAGGCTCAAATATGCCTTCTCTGGAGAACCCCTTTGACCGGTGGTAGGAGGCTGACTTCTAGATTCCACACTCCCAGGTCCTTGGCGTAGACAAAGGCGTGAGGGTGGGAAGCTGTCTGTGTTGCTCAGGACAAGGAGGGCTCCCCCAGTGTCTCAGAGCTAGATGACTCTGCCAAATAGCCAAGCGGTTAAATGTTGAGGGCTGTAAATGAGGCTCATCTGTCAGTCGTGGGTGGGCACCAGCTCCATCTGCTGTGTCAGGCGCCTGGAGAGTGATTGGAGGAAGCAGCTTGTAAGCGTGAGGCCCAAGACAGGAGGCAGAATCTTCCTCAGGAGACTGCAGAACATCATACCTTGAAGACTCTACCAGTCCCTTCAAAACTTTTACAGATGAAAAACCAAAAACAAGACCTAAAAAGGGGGTAGGCTTGGCCATCATCACTCAGCAAATATGCATCAGTACCAAGATGAGAGTCAACTCTCTAGAATTCTAGAATGCTGACCACAGACACACCTGACCTAACTTCTACCAAGCCCATGGGTGGAGATGCTCTGTGCAACTTGAGAATAAAATATCCCAGTTCTCTTCTCTATATTCCCATTTGTTCTTCAAGAATCTCTTTGTCCGTCTAGGACCTCAGAATAGATCTGATCACATTCATTCACCCATACAGCAGATATTCTGGAGTGCCTCTATGCACAAGGCATTGGGAATACATCAATGAAAAAATGGACCTCCTTCCTGCCTCTGAGAGCTCATGATTTAGTGGGAAAGATAGATAGTAGGCAAAAGGGAATCACATGAGTGTGTGTGTGTGTGTGTGTGTGTGTGTACACACATATACAAATTATGTCCTTTTTTTTAAGGAAAAGAATTGGGTTGTGCCCAATTCATGTGTTGTGGGATATTATGAA
This sequence comes from Ursus americanus, assembly GCF_024610735.1. NCBI lineage: Eukaryota > Metazoa > Chordata > Mammalia > Carnivora > Ursidae > Ursus > Ursus americanus. Next base: position 30,075,345 of record NC_142128.1, read on the forward strand.
GAACAGACTGCTGTGTCCACTTCCCCCATACTTCTTCTAATACAGTGACTTTTTCCCATTGGGCAGATGGCCAAAGCACAGCCAGGGGCTCAATGGAGAGTTTGAACCATGGCATCAGACAACCAAAGAGTCAGATTCCAGGTTTTTGAGCTTGTATTGATAAGGACGAGCATTTGCTGAGCTTTGTTTTTTTGTCTTTGGTCCGAAGATAAGAGGAATTCTGGGCCACAGGAGAGGAAATGGCCAGGTAAGAGAGGAAGTGAGTGAGCTGTTGTTGGCATGGATTCTTGGGGAAGGGGTCCTGTATGCTGCTCATGGTGGAAACAAAATATGGATCTCCACCACTCAGATCTCCAAGCATATCAAGAGTTGGCCCCGGATCAGAGAGGTTCCCCGCTGGTAGCTGAACAGGGAATAGGAAAGGCAGAAAGAATCAGATTTTCCCCAGGCAGCCAATGAGGAGGCTCCCAGAACTGGGTCCTCAAAGATCAAAGGCTGACACACAGTCTATAACTGGAGTTGTGAGTCCTCCCCAGCCTCAGAGTAACCACATGGATGAATAACACCGAGTCAAGACCATGGCTTAGTTATTGTCTCAAAAAGGAATTAAAAATGGGGAGAGGAGATGTGGGTGATTCCAGAACTTCAGCCCTCTAAGGCCATTATCTGTCTTGAGCCTCAGGCCACCCTACCACCCACTCCTCCATGTGAGGTTATAACATAACAATAAGCCTGCAATTATAGTTCACTTGTGAAAAAAAAATAGTGGTGAGTCAAAACCCAGCTCACAGATGTAACCGGCACCACTAGTTCTGTCAGTGGGAGGGGGCCAATCCTGGGCTAAATTCAGAACCCCTGGTGTGGGTCCACGTTCATGAGCCTGTCTGGCAGCCTGCGGCAGGGCCTCCCTGAGTCTGTGAGTAGCACTTGGCCCCCCGGAGCAGGCATGAGACCACTGAACACACAGGGTACCAGTGAAGATCTGGGTTCTAAAGGGAGACTGTGGGACTCCGGACAGAACTTGGGGTCTGAATGACAGGCACAGCAGCAGGCCTGGCATGGACCTCATGACCAGAGACGAAGAAGATGGGCACCTGTGCCTGTGTAAGGATGGGCACCTCACGCGGGCCACATGCCAGCGCAGGTGACAATTACAGGCCAGACTGGGGCCCCAGTATGCCTGGATATGGGGTCAGCCCCTCTGCATTTAGATGCAATTCCAGGCACAAGCGGAGACGTGGAGTAAGTGGAGTAAGGAAATCATAATTGGCCAATGGAAGTTTTTAACATTAGGCCAAATATGAACATAAAGCAGAGACTAAGCTAAATTATAAATATAAACATTATATATATAAACAAATATGAATATATAAGTACACATTATAAAAATAAAAGTAAATGTAAAATATAAATATTATATAAATATAAATATATAATATACATATATGTGGATTATAAACATATAAACAAATGTATAAATAAATCATACACATACTTTGTAAATTATATAATATATAATATATATTACACTATATATTATATAACATATAAATATACACGTTATAAATATAAAAATTAAACATAAATATATTACAAATATATATAAATATAAATATATATTTTATATATATAGTGTGTGTGTGTATATACATATGTATATATATGTATATGTATATATATGTATACACATACATATGTACAGTTACGTTCAGAGAGACTGATAATAAGAATATACCTCCGTTCAAATCCCAGTTGTGCACCTGACAGCAATACGCTTTGGACCCAGTTAGTTGCTCCCTCTTGCTTGGTTTCCTTATACATGATATTCCAACCAGAGTGGGCCACCACCCACCCTTGGAAAGATGAGCAAGTCTGGGAGAGAGGCCATTTTCTACTGGTCAGATGATAAAGGGGATCCCTCTGGCATTGTGGCTAAATGCCCTGCGGTGTGTGGGGTCCCATATAGGGATTCCTCCCAGCCAACATGCTGACAGGGCCCTTGCTGAGAAACACTGGAACTATCCCAAGTCCCTTCAGACTAGCTGGAGAGTTGCTTGTAAGCAACCCCGCCTCTCTCATGGGGCACACGGAACCTTCACCTTCTGCCTGGCTGGGGATGAATGTGAGTGAGCCCGATCTCTGCCCAACTCAGAGCCTACCAATGGGCACAACCCACTCAAACCCCGGAAACTTCCATACTCCAAAGTACTTTTATCCCCCACTCCTCACAGCCTCCCTGGACATGGGAAGAATCACCCCCCTTTGGGAAAAGGGGAGAAGTGGAGCCCCAAGAGAGAGAATCCCACAGAAAGATCTGGAACCTGAGCTCAGATTATTTCACTCCAAATCTGAGTCCTTTTGGTTGTCTCCACCTCCCGGCTGAACACCAGGACCCAGTCATGGATTTCCCATGTCCTGGGCAAGATCTGTCACAACTGTCAGGAAGCCAAGGAAGGTGGGGCATAACGCAGCTTTCTCTCCTCAGGAGGAGCCTTTGTTTCCCTATCTCAGAGCTGCCTCGATCTACAGATAGTAAGGGAATCTGCTTTGTGCCTCATACGTTCCCACAGGCCTCCCTGGCTCTATTACCAGGAAGACAGAAGGATTTGGAGCACCATTTTCAAATGAGATATTTGAAAGCTTCTTTTTTCTATGCCTTGCCTCTTCTAAGGACACACCACTCACCCCTGCTCAGGTCAAAGCCCCAGGCTTCCTCCTGGACACTATCACCTCACTCCTCACAGCCCCAATAACTGACAGAGTCCTATTATATCTTTCTTATCAACACCCCTCAAATTTCACGGTCCCCATCCCTGCCCCAGTTCTAGTTCCATGTCCCCTGCTCTAAAGCAGGTCACATTGTCTCCCCTGGGACCACTGCCCAAGGAAGAGGAAAGGCACCAATGGACTCTCAACTCTTCAACTCCCAGGGGACGCTCAAGGATCATGACAATGATGGAGGGGACCTCCCTCTTTTGTGTCTGGAGACACAAAAATGTCTCCAGACCTTACCAACTGTCCCTGGGGTGAGGAGCTGGGGCAGGAGGGCAAAATCACCCCCCGCTGAGAAAAGCTATCTAGACGGTGAGGTCTATGAGGGCGGAGGCAATGTCTTCCTGTCCTTTACACACCTACTCTGCAGCACAGGGCCTGAAACATGAAATACTAGAATAAACTTTATCTATACTTATGAAAACGCACATGTGGGGTGTATATGTGCGTGTGGCGAACACACGTACATGCCATTCCCGTAAGTATGCTTTCCAAAATAAATTGTCCAAAAATATAAATTTTTTTGTCCTTCTGGGATGCATTCAACACTACTGTGTGTTTAGGCTGCCTTGTTAAAATAAAAGTAACCAAAAATGCTGGTGTTAATTTACCTTTTGTTTCTGGATTGGTAATTGTATGTGTGTGTGTGAGTGTGTTCATCTCTTGACTGATAACAGTTCCCTCTCAAACAATATTCACTTGGAGGAGAAAATGAATTTTCAGTGAAACAAGAAAACCCTTTCTCCATTCCAGAAAAAAAGACATTATCAGGTCATTAAAGCATCGTTATGTGTTTGGTTGCTAATGCACTGGTCTTTACTTGGGAGCACATGGCAATCACAAGGAAGAATTTTTATTGCCAGATGAACAGATCGGGAAGTAAGATATTATGGAATGTGCTATTAGGCGGCAGATAAGTAATTAGGTGACAAGCAAAATACATTTTTCAGCATTTCAAAATATTTCCACTTCATCACCAGTTCATTAAAACCCGCCTCCTCTCTCATGGCCCACCAGGAATTTACATCAAGATTATTTACCAAAAAGAAAAAAAAGAAAAGAAGAAAAGAAACCATCAGGATAAGCGAATTGTGATTAAGTCATCTGATTGTTTTCAACACTTTTCTATGAGCCTCAACAGGCAGGAGAAAAAAACAGGCTCAGATTGTCGCTGGCAGGCTGAACGATTGCTGTTCTCGCCAGCACGAAGGTGGTGGTGAAAGGATGGTGTTTTCATTATTTCACACACACACAAAAATGGGACTGAGGGGCCATGGATGGTGCCACAAGAAGGGAGAACAGTCCAAACCACAGTCAAAATAATTGTGCATCTTCAGATTGACTCCGCACAGTGATTCGATGCCGTGACTAATGGCTGGGCTCCGTAATAAATTCCCCCGAGAAAGGGCAATCAGCAGGTTACCTGGCTCTCAGGCAGTCTTCTGCTCCTAAGGCCACCTGTTTGTAAGGAAGGGCTTCTTACGTGCTTCCGGCTGTTACAACTGGGGACTTCCCACTCCCTGGTCATCTCTACAGAACCAGGCATAAGGTTAGCGCCCATTTCAGACTCACTGATTAATCGATTTAATAAGTGCAATGAGCAAAGCAGAGTCCCCTGTGGTTGGTTTAGTTTTTTTTTTTTTTTAAATAGCCTTGAGTGTCCTCAAAGTTAAAAGAAGCAGAATATATCCTTCAGTTGTCCCCCCCCCCCCCCGCAAGGAGATATTAGCTTGAGAAGAATGGAGGGAACAAGGAGGGAGTGAGGGGGGAGTGAGAAGGGGAGGGAGGAGGGAAGGAAGGAAGGAGGGAAGGAGAAAAAGAGAAAGGAATCGAGAAGAGAGAAAAGTTTCCTACGTATAGCATAGCAACCGCTAGGAGAAGCATTTGCACTTGGATTACTTCATATAACAGCTACTGTAAAACTAGAGACGGGTCCCATTATTAGCCTCATTTAATCCACGTGGAACGGATCAGAGAGAGAAAGCAATTCATTCAACATCACGTAGTTAATGATGCATCTTTACTTACTGTATCATATGTGTCTGTGTGTACGCATATTTGTAAAATGATTATGTCACCTCCTGCAATGCTCTGATGGTTTTCCAGTCTCTTAGGGTAAAGGGGACAGTCCTGCACAGCCCCACCCATCTGTCCTACCTCACATCTCTCTCCCCTGCTCCCCCTCTCAGCCACCTGGCCTTGTTTCCTTTCCCCAGATATCCTTTGCTCTTTCTCTCCTTGAGCAGGACCTTTGCAAATCCTGCTTCCTCATCAAAGAATACCCCCCTTCATACACTCAGCCCAACCTGGTAAAGCCCCCTCCCTTTCTGCATGTCAGCTGCATGGGGAGCCTTGCCTGACCCTCCCTGCCAACATCATGCCCCGTTATTCACTCTCTTGGCGCTGCGTACCTCCCTCATTCACTACATCGACCCATTTGCAATTTCTCAGCAGTCTCGGAGCCTTATTGATTAACATACAGCCCTCTGTTACACCAGAAGCATCTAAGTTCAGGACTACTCTATCCCCTGCACCTAGTTCAGTATACGGCATGCCCAGTAGTAGCTCAGTAGATTTTTACTACAGGGATGAATACATGAGCAAATGAGTATATATTGTAAACAGCTATATTTTTAAGTACATGCTTAAGAATTCAGAGCTAGATTATAATGCCAGCCAGAGACCCAGTGCAACTCAGGAAAACCCCAAGAGAAGAGAGCGATTCAGGGCTGGGACACAGAGCATAAGTTTCCACCAGAGTGATCATCTGTCATCATTAGTTTTGGGGGAAGCTGGAGACGGGGCCTCAAAGACTACATTACTCTCTGACTTCTGGCCCAGGCCGCCCGTAATTGTTTTAGAAATCCAAAGCCAGGAATCTGACGAAATGTTTTGTTTTTTTCTCTCCCTTAAAAAGGATGGATCAGCTGCTCGGCGTTTTTCATAAATTCTTCAGCCAGAGTTGCGTTTTTCCATCAGCATTTCACATTAAGGATTCTTTATGAAAATGGCTTTATAAGAGGGGAATTTAATGAGATTACGATTTTTTTAAGCTTTCTCTCTCTAATTAATACCCCAGAGAGGGGAATTTTATTCCTCACATAATGGCCTTTCAGTGTTAAAAGGGCTTTAATATTATGGTAAAATATGTTAACTTTCCTGGCACTCTGACCCAAATGATAAAATGAAAAGGAGTGCATCTGTCTTCCCAGAGCTTCTGCCACCACAAATGGTGTTGTTTTCGGTATTTTCACAATGAACGAATCAACTGCTTATTCACTAATTGTGTCTACATTAAAAACTTATTAGCCCGGAAAAGGGCTGCACTGCAATTGACCTTCTAACTAGAGCTGGGAGCCGTGAGGGTCACATGGCACCTGTAGGACAGAGAAGTGGCCAAACCCCGCACAGGATATCCCTCTTCCCCAACCCAGGTGTGAAGTCTTCCATGGGGTCACCATATGCGAGGAGGTGGAAATCTAAAACCTGGAAGCTGCCTGCATGTGGCTAGGTAAGGTCCGTGTCTCAGTAGGTTCCAGAGTAATTACCAAGGCAATAAAAATGACAACTGTAAGGATGACAGTCACTCACTGAGCAAGTTGTTCGTGCACAACGCCTGTGGGACAGCCAGTTCCAGGTCAACTCTATAGGCCCGTATTGATGCCCACTCTTACTGGTGAAGAACCTGGGGTTCAAACGGAGCAAGCGATGCGCCCAAAGCCACACAGCCAGTCAATGGCAGAAGTGGATGGGAATCATGCCCTTCTAATTTCACATCTTGGGCCCCTAGGCTCTCAGGGGATGATAGAAAAAAGAGAAGCTTTGGTGCTGATGAGATCTAGAGCAAACCCAAGACCTCTAGCTGCTTCTCAGCTCTCACTGCTTCCTGGACAGCTTTCTCCATGGCAGTGGTTCACAGCCTCTTCAAAGGCACCCTCTTCCCTTTCATGGTGTCACATGGACACACGATGCTTGGCAGTTCATGGCACCTGGGAAGACTACATTTCCCAGACCCCTTTGCTGGTAGACTAGGACCATGTGATGAAATGCTGACCAACAGAATGTTGGCAGAGTGATGTAAGCCACTTCCAAGCCACTGCTGTGGCAATTTTAGAGGTTACATGTTAGAATGGATTGCCACAAGATAGAAGTGGCCTGCCCAATATGCTATAGAGTTGTGTAAATAAGAAATAAGGGTTTATTGTTTTAAGCTGCTGAGTTTTCAGGTTTATTCATCACTGTGATATAGCCTAACCTCACCTAACTAGACCCCTTCTCAAAGAATAATCATATGTCTCTATGTCACCCTTCTGCATTGAATCAACAGGCTTTATTAAACACCGTCTGCATGCAAGGTACAAGAGATACAATGGCAAGCAAATCAGGCATGGACCTGGCTCTTTGATGTGTAGCTACTGGATGAGACCACAAAATGCCCAGACATCTGGTCAAACGTTATTCTAAGTGTTTCTGTGAGGGGGTTACTCGATGAGACTAACATTTGAATCAGTAAACTCAGGCTAAAGCAGATCAACCTTCCCCAGTGTAGGTGGGCCACATTCGATCAACCAAAGACCTGAATAGAACAAAAGGCTGAGTAAAAGGGGACGTCACCTGCCTGATACTTGGGTTGGGACATCTGTATTTTCCTGCCTTCAGACTCAAACTGAAAAATCAACCCTTCTTGGGTCTTGAGCTTGCTGGCTTTTGAACTGGAACTTCCACTGGATAGATTATACACACACACACACACACACACACACACACACACACACACACACACAGACATAGCTGATACATCTCCTGTTGGTTCTGGTTCTCTGACTAAAATACCCTCAAAATATCTGGTGGGGGAAGAGAGATAATAAGACAATGAACACACAGATTAAATAATTACAATCTAGGGTACTTTCCATGAAGGAAACCAACAAGTTCACTGAGATTGAGAATTACAGGTGGTCAGCAAAGGGCTCTCTGGGGAGATGACATCATTTTAAAATTGAGGTTTTGGTATTAGTCAGGTATGGCAAGGCCAACAGATCAAGAAATCAGGAAATGATTACCATTGAAATGATAGCTTACACACTCACAGATCTCAAGAGGAGGGGGCACACCGCACCATGGGAAGCCACATGGGGAAGCCCCAGGGTGAGTCAGGAGGCAGAGGGCGATGCAAGGGGGGAACGTGGACAAGAGCTGTGGTTTCTGTGGTTTCTACAGGTGGGAATGGAAAAGGCAGGGTAAGCAGGCTTAGGAACGGTTACTTTGAATGCTTTTGGTGGGCTCTGGGGCATCGGAGCTAGCCTAGTTGTCTAGTACCAAAATGTGGGTGATTAAGGAAGAGGAACAGTGAGTGGCCTGGGGTGTAAGAACCTTATAAGAAAGGTGGTTGGGAGTATGGGCTCTGGATTGGTTGGTTTGCATATGAAAGACACACTTGAGACAAGTCCTTACTATCTCTAGGAATTGGCTAACCCTGGGATAGGCAGTCCCATTAGGATCCAGCAAGGTCACAAGATGTCAAAGAATCAAGCAGAGAAACTAGGAAACATGGTTATTGTGGACATGGGAATGACACCTGAATAATGACCAGCTATCAGCCATGGAAGAGCAAGAAGTCACACTCAATGCAGACAGAGCGGCACAAAAACATCTAAGAAATGAGACAGAGTGTCCACGGATGAAGGGAGAGAGCCACTGGGCCAAATGCTCAGAAGGAGTAAAATAATGATGGAAAGTATTCTAACAACAGCAAGACTCTTGATAGAACATTCTACCCACTGCCTCCTCTACTCCCCCACTTCTTCCATCATGATCTGGCCTCCTTGCCCAGAACCACCTCCCAAAGGTCACCACTGGCTTTCCATTCATCACATCCAATGACCTTTCCTTTGCTCTCATTTTGACAGCTGCTCTGCAACATTTGGGGGACGTGCCAGAGGACAAAACAGTAGGTAAAAGAGACAAAAAGACCTGCCTGGGGATGGGGGTGACATGCTAGTGAAGGGAAAGGCAGCACAACAGACAAGTGTATAAGGTCAGTTACTGAGGCTACAGAGAAAAGCGAAGAAAAGAGACAGGGAATGTGGAGGGAGAGGGGAGAGGGCTTTTACTAAAAGAGGTGACCAGGAAAGGCCTCGCCAATCCTGCCTTGTCAGCCATGTTAAAGAGCATGCACCTAATCCCATAGCAAAGGGGATGTTCTGAGACTGTTAAGCAAGGATGTGCTTTGACCAAATATTTCATCAAAGAGCTGAGACATGAAGGATCAGTTGGCCAGTGCCATAGAGAGGGAGCTAGAGAGTGCTCTGGGCAGAAGGAACAATGAGAGCAGAAGCCCAGAAGCAGGAAAGCACTGTTAGTAATCTGACAGCTGCAGTTGAGACAAGGGCTTGGAGAAAACCCACAGTCTTGGACAAGTCCCTTCATGCCTCAGGACCTGGAATGTCACAGGGTTATGCAATGAAAGATAATAAAACTGACACTTGCAAGATCAAAGGCAGCATATATAAAATCCTAAGCACGATCTCCTGCTAAACAGTAGGCATTAACAAATGATCTCTATTATGATGAGAATGACTTCCCACTGAGAATTCTGTGGCTGGGGAATCACAGACTCCAGACTCTGAGTGGTAGATAATATCTGCCATTTTCTTTAAAGGCTGCACTGAGCCCACCTCGTGGGGCCAAAGCTGTTTCTTGGGCCCATTTTAAAAGCTCCCCACTGTTTTTATAAAGATCTGTTGACATGATTTATCGGGAATTCTGTCCATTAACATTTTTAAGTGCTCAATAGGTCCCCCAACTACCCGAGTAAATTAATCTTAATAAATTCGCAGCAGAAAGAACTTCGCTTGCCGATCATCGTAGGATAATGTGTCCAGTCTCCTGCCTGTTGTGGGAAGGGATGGTCTATGTGGACCTGTGAACCTCCTGAAGACAAAGAACAAAGACAGGGCACAGTGCCTTCTCCACTGATGGTCAGAGGAATCTGAGCCAGCCTCAGCCTCAGTTTCCCCATCCACGCAATGGGATAAGGAATCTAATAGAAAGTTTCCTAAACTTATGACACTGCATGGTTTTTGCCAAGTCTGCCCACTATTTATTATATAATTAGCTAATTAGCTAATAAAATAATGTTTATTAAATAATCCTTCTTAAACTCAGGTCTGATATCACTACCTTTCTTCATACTAAGCAGTAGCACCTATAAAATTGCAGATTTGATGTGCCAGTTATATTTTTCTAATAAATTATTGAAGTTAGAATAAACTCATTTATGTAGTCCCTGAAGTCTTTTTTTTTTTTCAAAGATTTTATTTATTTATTTGAGAGAGAGAGAGCACAAGTAGGGGGAGTGGCAGAGGGACAAGCAGACTCTCCCCTGAGCACAGAGCCCGATGCAGGATTTGACGTGGGGCTCAATGTGGGCTCAATCCCAGGACCCCAAGATCATGACTCCAGTGGAAGTCAGACACGTAACTGACTGAGCCATCCAGGCGCTGCTCCCCAAAGTCTTCTTCGGCACACTTAGGGCATGTATAGTACGCTGAGCTGATATTCTAGAAAAGTGGTGAGTTGTAGAGAATATGACTCCATTCTGTGAAATCTGACTGCCTGAATTCTTGTCCTGGTTCTGGGCAAATTCAAGGATGCCAGTTCACTTCTCTGAGACTCAGTTTAGTCATTTTAAAGATATGTGGGCAAATAAGATTTAATAATTTAAGATAAGTAACACCTGAGATAAAAGATTTATCTTATACCTTATTTTAAAAATTTAAATTGAAATAAAACCACACACTTCAGGACAGTACCTGGCATATAGTATATACTCAAAAAATATTAATGTATTTATTCTTGTTGCTCCTACTAACATTTCCTCAAGAAAACATAGCATGGTACCTGGCATGTAACAGGCCTGCTTGTGGGGAAACTGCATAAGGCTGAGGAAAGCCCACTTGAAAGGACTGGAGAGAATAATTCCCAGAGCTCACTCAGGGCTGGGAATAGTACCTGTTACCACCGTCACAGTAGAAAATCTCATAAACCATGGGGTACTGGGTGGACCATCCTTAGAATAAATGTTTTTATGATCTTAACTCACAAAACTTAAAATCAATACCTAAAAGAATAAAGCTGTTTTAAGTAACGTTATCTGCATTTTAGAGAAAAATCTCAGGAATATTCAGGGGAAACAAAAAATAATCCCCTTACAAGGTAAATTTAGTGTCTGCCATTTTTTATTTTTTTAAAGATTTTATTTATTTGAGAGAGAGAGTGTGTGTGAGCGAGCGAGAGAGAGCACAGGAGCAGGGACAGAGGGAGAGGGAGAAGCAGGCAGAGCAGGCAGCCTGACATGGGGGCTCAATCCCAGGACCCTGGGATCATGCCATTCAATTTTTAAAAAATTATCAGGCATGCAGAAAGGCAGGAAAAAAATAACTTATCATGAGGACAAAAATCAATCAATTGAAACACAAAAAATGGTAGAATTAGTAAACAACGACATAAGCCACTGATTATAACTGAATTCAATATGTTCAAGAAGTTAGAGGAAGAAATCAAGAAGTATAAACATGGAAGGTATATAAGAGACCCAAATAAAACTTCTAAGGATAAAAACTACAGTATGTAAGAAAAAATAAATATAGTGGATTGGATTAAAGGCAGATTATACAACAGAGAAAAAAATGTTAATGAACTGGAAGGCATAGTAATACAATCAATTCAAATGAAACATTGAGATTTTTTAAAAGGACAGCAAATATATGAACAGAGCATCTGCAACATGTGGAAAACATCCAGTGACCTAATATATGTGGAATCTGAGTGCCTGAGGGAGAGGGGAGAAGAGGAGGCAAAAAAAAAAAAAAGTTTGAATAACAATGGCCGAATACTTCACAAATATTACAAAAACTACACACCCACAAATCCAAGACAATTAACAAATCACAAGCACAAGAAACATGGAGAAACTATACCAAGGCTTATTGCAATCAAATTGCTGAAAACCAATGATATACAGAAAATCTTAAAAACAGAGGGAAAAAAAGGACACATTATTTACAGAGGAAAAAAACCAAGAATAGTGGCAGATTTCTTAACAGGAACAATGAAATACAGAAGACAATCCATAGATGGAACATATCTTGGGCCATGAAACAAATCTCAATGATTTTAAAAGGATTCATATACAAAGTATATTCTGCAAACACATGGAATCAAAATAGGAAGTGATAACTGAAAATTATCTGGAAAATACCCAAATATTTGGAGACTAAAATACACTTTTAAATAATCTAAGAATCAAATAAAAAATCGAAAGAAAAGAGAATGTAATTTGCACTGAGTAGATATGAAAACACAACAAACCGAATACATGAGATACAGCCAAGGTAGTATTGAGAGGATATTTTATAGCATAAATGCTCACATTAGAAGATCTAATCATCATGAATAGCTTCAATTCTTATTTTAAGAAACATTTAAGGAAGAAACGATATCAATTATACAAAATATTTTCCAAAAAACTGAAGAGGAGGAAATATTTTGCAACTCATTTTATGAGGCCAGCGTTACCCTGACACCCAAACCAGACTAACACATTAAAAGAAAACTACAGACCAAGTCCATCATGAACACAACTGAAAGATGTCTCAGGAAAATTTTAGCAAACCAAATTTAACAATATATAAAAATATCACGCCGTTAATCTAAGGCTAGTTGACCGTTTGAAAATCGATCAATGTAATTCATAATATAATAGTATAAAAAAGAAGCCATAAGATTATTTCAATGGATGCAGGAAAATCATGTTATAAAATTCAACACCTACTAATTCTAGTTGAGCAAACCAGGAATAGAGAAGAATTCTTCAAACCGATAATGGGCATTATCCTAACAGAGCAACAAGGCACGTCTACCCATTTACACTATTTCATTCAGCATTCCAGTGGAGGTTCTGGTAAGCACAGTAAAGCCAGAAAAGAAAAAAAAATCCGTATTGGAACTTAAATTTGTCTTTATTTTTAGGTAACATCATCATCTATGTAAAAAAATTCTTTGAGATCTACCAAAAAATCCCATTACAACTAACAAATGATTTTAGCAAGGTTACAGGATTCGAGATCAACGTGAAAATTTCTACAGAATAGTAACGGACTATTAGAAATTGAATCTGAAGAAAAATACCACTTGCAATTGCATAAAAATATTAAATACTTAAGAGATAAATCTGACAAAAGATATGCAAATCCTGTACACTGAAAACTACAAAATCTTACTGAGAAAAAATTTAAAGGCCCTAAATAAATGGAATGGTGAACTTGTACTCATAGTTTAGAAGACTCCATGTTGTTGTCAATTATCTATATTAATATATAGATTCAGTGCAATCCAAATCAAAATCCAAGCAGGCTTTTTTGCAGAACTGACCAGCTAATTCTAAAATTCATATGGAAATTCAAAAGATTTGTAATAACCAAAGCAACTTTGAAGAGCAGAATGAAGTTGGCTCAGAGATATTAAATAATTTTCCTAAGGTCAAGTGAAGATCATGCCTTTCTCCTCCCTTAAATGACATTTGGGATTTATTGCCCCTACGTAGTTACTTCCAAACACATTTTCTCACTTAATTCTTACTATGACCCTACAAGTTTAGTATTATTGCTTTCTTTCATTTTATTTTTATTTGTTATTATCATTTTTTATTGAAGTAAAGTTGACACACAATATTACATTAGTTTCAGGTATACAACATAGTGATTCGACAAGTCTATACATTATGCTATGCTCGCCACAAGTGCAGCTCCCATCTGTCACCATACAACATTATTATAATATCATTAACTATATTCCCTATGTCGTACCTTCCATGCCCATGACTTACTCATTCCATAACTGGAAACTTGTCCTTCCTATTGCCCTTCACCCATTTGCCCAATCCCGACCCCCTCCCTTATGGTAACCATCAGTTTGTTTTCTGTATTTATGAGTCTATTTCGCTTTTTGTTTGTTTGATCATTTGTTTTTTAGATTCCACATATAAGTGAAATCATATGGTACTTGTCTCTCTCTCTCAGTGACTTCTTTCACTTACTGTAATACCCTTGAGGTCCACCATATTGTTGCAAATGGCAGAATCTCACTCTTTTATATGGCTGAGTAATATTTCCTTGTGTGTGTGTGTGTGTGTCACACACACACTACTTCTTTATCCATTCATCTATGCAGAGACACTTCAGTTGCTTCCATACTTTGGCTATTATAAATAATGCTGCAATAAACATTTGACAAACTTCAACATCTGTTCATGATAAAAACTCTCAACAAAGTGCATTTAGTGGGAACATACTTCAACATAATGAAGGCCCTCAGCTAATACCACACTCAATGGTCAGAAACAGAGTTTAGGATGAGGAACAAGACAAGGATGTCCACTCTTACCACTCTGAGCTTTCTTTGCAGACAATGAAACAGAGACGCGGGTAGGTTAAGTGAATTGTTCAAGGTCGCTCAGGTTCTGTCCATGTTCTTTTAAAACAGGTTCTTTAAGAGAAGGATGTGGGCTGCTTTAGAAAATGTTTTTTAAATAACACATTAAGAATTAAGATTGAGAAGAGCCATCTTTTGATAGGACAGCTACTCCGAGGTGATAAAACAGTATGTATTCAAAACCACTTCCTCTTCTTCTCATATCAGTATTTTTTCATGTAAATGACTAACTTAATTTGCTCTCCATTCCAGAGCACTAGCCATTGAAGTCTTTTTCAAATATTCTGACATCTACTTTGCTGACATTCTCTCCCATTTTCTCTTATGACAATGATCATACACGTCTACACGATAATAGCCACCTTCCGTGCCAATGGCAGTACAACAAAATCCTGTATATAACACTGTCAAGGCCCAGGAGTGGCCTACTTATTTCCAAGTCCATTTGCCATACTCGGATTCTATCACAGAAAAGCATTTGGACAAGTCTTGAATTTGTTTTGATGGAGTTTGGTTTATCATTGCAGCAATCAGTTCCATGTACTAAAACTGGGGGCTACACCCCAGCACTCCGATGGTTGCTAATGTAAGGTATAAAAGAACACCCTTTCGTCTCTGTTTCTCCTTGACAGCCCTAGAGGAACCTGCAAAACTTATTTGTTTCTTAATGATTCCTATAGCTGAACAAATACCTACTTTCCCTGTTTACCAAGAAAGAATTATACCATTCTACACTCACTCATAAATCTTAAAAATTCATACTTATTCTCCTTATTCTGGGTCCCCAAAGAACCCAAGACTGATATGCATAGTCCTTGTCTCCACGAAAAAGCTCTCTCCCACCCCTTCCAAACACCCACCCTCTTGGTTGCTTTTACCAAACCTTATATTAACTACTTGAGAATGTTTGGAGCCATATGGGCCAATTCATCTACTGGCAGCCACATCTGAAATCAACCTCTGCCATCACATTTTCCTCTTCCCCAGTGTAAAGTCTCCAAGAAAAAAAGCTTTAGTACCCCCCCACCCATTTCTTGCACTGGTAGGGAAAAATAATCAGAAATGGGTTTAGCTTATAAGGCAGACTCCAAACTCTCGAACCCCAGTCCACCCGTAACTTTGTCATGTATGTGGTTGGCACCCAAAAAACCCACTGCCTGTAAAAGAGGCTGGAATACACAAAGACAAGAAAAGCTTATCACTGCCTGGGTCCTGGTCTTAGATCTGCGTCAACACAGGAGCTCTACTCAAGATGGCTGGACAGAAAAATACCTTCGAGTCCATATGGATGTGGCATCTTAACTACAGAGGGACAAAGTTGAGATGGGCAAAGTGCCAAAAGTGAAGGCCAAAGTGAAAAGGATTAACTGCTTCCAAAGCTGGTCAGAAAAATGTCTTGAGACAGGTTAAAAGAGCTGAGAGTACACTGATCATGATGAGCACTGATTTCTATATAGAATTGTTGAATCATTATATCATTAGATATACATATATCTAACACTTATGTTAAAAAATTATATTTGAGTAAGGGGGAGAGAAATTGTTTAGAAGTAAAAAATAGCATTGAGAGGGTGTTAGGGCCCAGGTCCATGTGGGGCTACCCATGTGGGCAGCTGAGTCTGATGACGTAAAGGCCTGAGTGGTTAGGGGAGACATCCTCAGTGGTGTCACAAGATCAACAATCAACATAGCACAGTCCCTCCTCCCTTGACTTGTGACCATTGTTGGATGGTCTACTTTTCCAGGGACATCTCAGAAAGCCCTAGACAGCCTGGAGCTCCCCACAGCCTATAATTTTCTCTGTTCACAACTCCCTGGAGTCATCCAGGACAGAAAAGCCTGTGAATTTCTATGGCTCCTTTGAAATACATATGTTTTGGGCTCTAACCAGGGTTTGCCTTTTTCAGCAAATTATTTGTAAAGCTTTGGCTCAAATGCCAACCAACAGCTTCTCTTGCCATGGGAAATGGGACTAGGGAAAGAAACCAGGGTCATTTGAACCCAGTATCTACCCCGAGGCCAAGAACCCACTTGTTCCCTTGAAGCCATCCAGTCTGCAAAGGAGAGTGTTGATCTCTTGCCTACCCTGTCTCAGCCAGAGGCGGCAGAATTAGGAGGCTTCGGGGAGACACCATCATTTCCCTCCTGTCCGAATGTTCCTAACAGAAGTATTCTGATAGATCAATGTGCATATGTAGGAGGAGTTTGTTAAGTATTAGGTTCAGAGAGCCGTATCTTTAAACTGAGCCCAAGGAGGTATAAAAATCATCCCTGAAGAGCACATACTAGAATCCTCTCATCAGACTTTGTTCCTCATCTCCAATGCTTGGGGTTGGGCCTCCTGATTTGACGACATGGGCAAAACATGACCCAAGTTACATTAGATGCACCCCTCTTGAGCCATGGAGGACCCAACAGTCTTCTCCTTTTGGCTTCAGGGTTTTGCAGGAAATAACATTTAAGGGACCAGGACCACCTATGCAACATAATATACAATGGGGAGGAGGGACTGATGTCAATCAACAAGTGTCCACTTCAGTACCTCTTCAGGGAACGGTACACTCTCGGCACCGTAATAAGTTGACATTTAGAAGTAGAAGACACTGGCTTGATTGCAGAAAATCCGATTTAACAAGCCAAAATACCAAGGACTATTAACTGAACCTTGTATGCCATCCTCCCCTCCCTTCACGTGCTCTAGCCATAGTCACCCTCTACCTATGCCCAGACATGTCAGCTCACATCCACCTGGGCCTGTGCACCCACGGTGCTCTTTACCTGGAACTCTCTCCCCTTAGAAGGGACCCCACTGACGTCCACACGTAAAGTTTCCTAAATTTCCCTGATGTCACTGTTTGAGAATTTACCTAGCCCTCACACGCCACAATACGAAATTATTTTGTTTATTTTCTCTCTCCTCCACTAGAATGAACATTCTCTGAGCGTAGACAGTATGCTTGTCTTAATATTCAGTTGATCTCCAGTGCTGGTACATAGTAGGCACATCAGACTCCCTGCTCAGTGGGTAGCCTGCTTCTCCCTCTCCCTTTGCCCCTCCTCCCACCCCACTCGTGCTCTCTCTCTCTCGCTTCCTCTCTCTCAAGTAAATAAATAAAATCTTCAACAACAACAACAAAAAGAGTGAGAAAGAAAGAATAATAGGAACTACAGGAACATTCATGGAGGAGAGAGAATTCTAGGGATGAACGGTCATAGAGTGCTTCACCCAGGGACAGACCCGAGTCTGGGTCTTGGAGGAAGGGCAAATGATTTGGACATCTCTGTGAGCCTCTATTCTCCTCTAAAGGAGGCTACCTCTAGCTAACTGACACAGGGAAAGCTTTGCTAGCATAGGAATGTAGCAAATGTTCATCAAGAGAAAAGCATACGCTCCAAGGATGCTCTGATTCATGAACCAAGAGCCACTCATATCCATTCTTTCAATATCCTGAGTGAAATTTTACTTGTTCTAGGCAAAGAATCATGACCATTGCCAATTCTGAGCTCCTTCTCAGAACTGGACAGTACTGGGCTCTCCTCTCAGGAAGCTCCACAAACCACTGGGGGTCTGGAAACAACTCAGCATCAAAGACCAAGGCAGCCTCCACCACTTACACAGCGAGGAAGGGACAGGCCTCTGGGAACCACCCCTGAAACTCAGGCCCTGAAGCAGGTTCTAGAAAAAGAGACAAAAAACAGGTGTTTTTGTTGAGTGCCTATAATATGCTGGGTATGATGCCGAAGCACTTCACAAGGGTTCACTCATCTAACCTTCACAAGAATTCTTAGAGATGGGTCTTGTTTTCCCAATTTTACAGAGGAGGAATCAATAGTGTAATTGACAGTGTTTGGCTGATTTCTTGTTCTATTGTTTTAAACATTTTCATCCCCTCTTCCTATGTTTGGGGAGCTCCCAATCTGACGAGTCTTGGGAAGAGATGGAGTCTACCTCCCAGAAGCTGGAAAGACCAGATACTTGCTTTCTAGCCTCCCCCATCACTCGCACAAGAGCACGTGACTTAGGCTTGGCCAATGAGATGCATGAGTCATAGACTTTGAATTAGGAGCTCTTGGCACAAGAAACAGGGATGGTGAAGAAGCCATCCCAAGAGCAGAAACTCTGTGACAACATCCAGTGTCTTATGGTGGCAACAGGAGGGTTCTCACAGACCAGCTTCCATGGCATGGTGCTTCTGGCTGCCATGTCTCCTTTTGCCTCTGCTCATTTTCCAAGCTAGTTTCCCAGACAGAGTGGATAATTCTGTGAGCAACCTAATATCCTTTCAATAAATCCATTTTCTGCTGGAATCATTCAGAGTGGGGTCTTTTTGCTTGCAACTGAAAACTCGGGCTGATTCAGCCTTGGAGAAGACTAGCAAGTCACAGTCAGGGAGAAACAAAGCTGGGATTTGGATGCTGGTCAGTCTGAAGGCAGAGCCCATGCTTCCCCCACTATTTCTACACTGTTCTGAGAGGAAACGCTGGAAAGACTTGAATCCCATTTTACAAATGAGGCACAGAGAGGAGAGGTAACCGCGCAGCCCAGAAGTGACCAGAACCCAAAGGTTTGGGCTGCAAGCCCCTGGTTCTTTCTAGTGTACCAAAGTTGACCCCAACACCATGACTTCCTGACATAGAGATCTTGTTTCAGACTAGCTGAGGAGCCCACGTTAGAGGGAATGAGACCCCAGAGATAAGTAGAAGCAGCAGCACACTGAGACCAGACAAACAGAGGGCTGGGGGCTCACTGAACCTTGAGCAGTGATTTCTAAAAGTCACATCTTAGAACAAAATCCAAATCTGTGATCACTGCCAGTTTCTGGAAACTGGGAGAAGGAATGAATGAATGATTATCTGGGGGACGAGGGAGGGCCCTCCCCCTTTATGGGGATGGAGAGTAAGCAGGGAAGACAGCTGAGAGGCAGTGACAGTCATCTAAGGGTAACACTGAACTGCTCTGATCCTGTTTTCATGCACGCAAAATGAAGATGACACCACTAGCCACACAGGTCTGTCAGAGAGAAATAGACTATAGCAATTTGAGAAACAACCTCTAGCACTTAATGTGTGCCACACTCATACATAAGTTCTTTCAGTCCTCACCAAAACCTTATGAAATGGGTACTACTGCTGTAATCTCTGTTTAACTGATGAGAAAGTGGGGCACAGAAAGGTTAAGTAACTGTCGGCATACAGCAAGTCCTTGGTACAGCTAGGCTGTGAACCCAGGTACTCTAGCTCCCGAATTGGGAGAGCTTCAGTACTGTGCTAATCAAGTATTATAATGTATACCGTAGAGCTCTGTGACTGTAAGTTGCTTCACACATATTAGCAAACAATTTACTTGATGCCAAGATGGATTAGAAGCTCCAAGAAAGGAAATGCAGGCCTGTCTTGTAACCCTATACCCAGCAAGTTTAGCCAATAATAAGCACATAAAGCATGTTAGTAAAGAGAGGAAGGAAGGAAGGAAGGAAGGAAGGAAGGAAGGAAGGAAGGAAGGAAGGGGCAAGGGAGAGAGGGTGGGGAGGAGGGGAGGAGGAGGAGGAGGAGGGCAGGGAGGGAGAGAGACATAAGATGAGGATTCAGATGGTAGCAAGGAGATGGAACCTTGCCATCTGGAACTGAGAGAGAATGGAATGTAGAAACAAGTTTCTAAATGGGGATCCTCCGAAGCATGCTTGAAAAGCCCTCAGCCAGGCTTCCAAAGGAAATTTGCAAAGTGCTTCTATATATCTACTGTATATAAAAAAAAAGAAAAAAGCCAGTCCATCAGTGTTCAGTTCCTTTGTGCTTTCACGTTTGGATGGGGCACAAAAAGCGGAGTCAAGTGCACAGATGAGAACACATCTGGTTGTACACGTGCACAGCTAGAGGTGTGCACAGAGTTCTGTGCATATAATCCCACAGGTGTGCCCAGCTTTTGATGTGCACAGCTGTGCAAGGACATCATTTTCTATGTGTACACCACAGGACCCGTCGGGAGTGTCTGCAGCACTGGGTGCATACACATACATGCACACAGTTAATAATGGGCTAACACTAATTTGCACTTAGTGTGTGCCAGGCTCCGTCCTAAGCCTGTTGCAAATATTAACCCCACTTCATGCTCACAGCAGCTATGGGTGCACCCAGTTGCGCACGTGTGCATGGCTCTGCCTGAGCTGTGCATACACACATTTCTGTTAGGTAAGCACGGGCTCAGACTGGCTGTCAATTTTCTGCTGCTTAACCCAAGCTACATGAATAACACCAGGAAGGCACACTTTCCTGGGCTGGAAGCAGTAACAATGAATTAAAAGATAGATCATAAAGTCCTTTCAAAATACCATCCACTTAAGAAATAGCAGACACCCAGCCTGCGTTTTCTTGCTGTGTAAACACATTCCCACCACCCCACTCACTTAAATAAGGCTCACTCCACTTTGGCATCCCCGCAAACACATTTTTTTACAGTTTCTTTTTCAAAAACAAGATTGCTCCCTCGGCAACTGTTTCCAAGCACATTCCCTCGTTCTGGGAGAGGGAAGGAAAAAGCAGAGCAAGTCTCCTGTTACTATACAGGGAACACAGAGCAGGGGCAGGGGGAGAGCAGACGTGGGGAAGAGGCAGAGAAGCTGAAGCTGATGGTCTATAGTAAGATACACTTCCCCAGAAGAGAACTGGCCAAATGCCCCCTGACCCAGCAATACTGCCCCCAGGCCTAGGCATTGCTAGCCAGTTCGAAGGCTATACTGTGGGTATACCCACAGTATACGTATACTGTGGATATACGTACACACACACACACACACACACACACACACCCATACCATTAAAGGCCAGAGGCTGTCCCTGGAGCAGCCTGGTAGAGCTAATGAGGAGATCAAAATTATTTCCCTCAGAAAGGGGATGTCTTTTGAACAATAGCATTTTCTCAACAGCATGTTGACTACTCACAGTAGCAAAAATAGTCCCTGGGGCAGGGAAGAAGGTGGGGGGTGGTGGGTAAGAATAGTAGACTAGAAGAAAAGAATGCTTTCCAGTCCAATCTGTGTCTTTAATGCAATAAGTAATTCTGTTCTACCCAATTCATTCCATTCCATCCTATCCAAATGTGTCCCTCCAAGTTATCCCATCCGCTTCACTACAAGCTAATCCGTGCTCTGCCATTCTACCCCACTCCAACTGCAACTCGCTCCATTGGGTTCCAGTTAGATCCATCTTCCCTCATCTACTTCCATGGCACCTCAAGCTCTTCCATTTTCTCAATCCATTCCACCCACTGCATCCTGTTCCATTATTTCATTGTCTTTTTAACCATTTTGATCTGTTCTGGTAACTGCTGCCAGAAGTAGTCCATCAACAACTATGTTCTGAGCACCACAAGGGATAGAGAGAGAGGGACAGAGTCCCCGCCCCTCACTCTCTTGGGGAGGCAGAAACAATCCTTACAAAACAATATGAGATCTGTGTAAACTTCTTCTCTGCCTTCATAGACCCCACTGAATCAAGAATCATGGGCAACCCCCTCCACCCCAAAAAAAGCCCACAAAGGCATAACTCTACACAGAACATGAGTAAGAAACCAAGTCTGCTTTGGTGCCGTGCAGAAGGAAAGCCAGACGAAGACGTGGTCAAATTCCAGATATTCTCCTTAGCAGCTGTATCACACAGGGGTAGGTACTAAACAGCCTCAAAAATCTCAGCGGCTTAAAACAAAGATCTGTTTCTCACTCATGATTCACGTCTCTCACGCACTGCCTGGGAGCTCTGCTCCACGGTAGCCTCGCTGCCAAGACCCAGCTGACGGAGCAGCCACTGTCTGGAACACTGCCTATCACCACGGTGGGGGGTGGGGGGAGCACGTGGCAACGAATGCAGTGGCTCCTAAGTGTCGTGGCTTCCTACCCAGAAGAGATAGACTTCATTTCCACTCACAGGTCACCGTCCTAAACAAGTCACGTGCCCGCATTCAAAGGTCAGAGCAGAGAAATCACGCTTCGAGGTCAGAGACCAGGGAAATTCTCACATGCTCAGGAGCAGAAGTGCAACTATTCGACAGACAGCCAGTGCTAACAGCTACCACACCAGCTGGGTATCTACAGGCCCTACCTTAACCTCCTGGAGCCTCAGTCTTCTCACTTATAAAATGGGGATAATTGAAACCTACTTCTTAGGTCTGTTGTAAAGGCTACAGGAGATAGGTATGGAAAGGACCCAACACATAGTAGGTGCTTAATAAATAAGAATTTCCTTCCCTGAGCCTCTGTGTGTGTCTCCCCGCTAACCTCCTTACAAAAGCATCATAGGCACAAACTAGATGGATCTTATCTGGGAACAGAGGAGAGATTTCAATCCCCCACCCCCAGCCCAGCCCTCATATCTGTTGCCTCTCTTTGAAACAGGAGCTTCAGCCACCTGCTCGTTGATGATCCATCTGCTTTGCAAATGTAAAAATGTAATTATATCACAACACTGATTTCTGATGGGCATAGACCAATACCCAGAGATGCTTCGTTCCCAAACATTGCAGAAAAAAAGTACCATACTCCCTGGAGCAGAAGTGTAATCAAAATGAACGATCATCAAGTACAATATTTTCTCATGCTCTAGAGAAGACTGGCAAACATCCTGGGACGTCAGGTTTGGACCCCTCCAGAGGGCCACATCTCTCTGCTTGCTGGAGTGTGTACTGGGTTGAATTGGTACTACAGGGAAAGCTTTTGCCTTATGTAAAGGCCTTGTGGGAAGCAGGGACTGAGGATCCCTTTCTTTGTGGGAAATCACACGTTGGAGTTCCACCATCGGGTTCTGGAACAATGGGCACAGAAGACCTCTACAATCCACTAAACACCACAACAGGAAGAGCTAAGAGCAAGAAAGTTCCACTGTCTATCAAGTTAGGAAGCTGACATGCATCAAGCACCTCCTCTGTGCTCGATCTTGGAACAGAACTACCCACGAGGGGACTGCAAACACCCAGCTTTTCATTAAAAGCCCAATATGGAAACAAACATTTATAGGCTAACCCTGTTTTAGATATGGGGTTTTTATTTTTTTCTGATTGATAATCTGTATCTATATCTTATTGCTATTATGGCAAACTCCCACACAAATGTGTGGCTTAAAACAACACAAATCTATTATTTTATGTATGTTGAGATCAGAAATCCAAGTGGATCTCACGGGGCTAACATCAAGATGTCAACAGAGCTGCATTCTTCTCTAGGGGAGAATCATTTTCTTACCTTTTACAGCCTCTAGAAACTGCCTTCATTCTTTGGCTCATGGCCCTCTTCCATCTTGAACATCAACACTGGCTGGTTGAGTTTTTCCTATAATACATCACTCTGACACTTGTCTGCCTACCTTGTCCACATTTAAAGGACCCTTCAGATTACGATGGCTTACTTGGATAACCCATTACAATCTCCTTATCTTAAAGTCCACTGACTAGCAACTTTAATTCCATTTGCAATCTTAATTCCCCCCTTGCCACGTACTATAACCTATTCATGGTTTCTGGGATTAGAAGGTGGACATCTTTGGGACCTACAACATTATCTATTCTTCTGATGCAATCTTGATCAATCCGGCAAACTGGGTGTTCTGTCCTTGCCTGGCCACGGACTGAACACGTGACCCAAGATAGGCCAATCACACACCCTGTTGCTGGCATTTAAATCTTGAGTTGAGTGACCCGCTAATGGAAGATGGTAGAGACTCAGCCATCTCAATGACAGAGCATGCTAAAAAGACCCCTTAATTCCAGTTCTCTGAAACTTCCCTGGTCTCTTTCCTTTCTAAAGTGAGGTTCTCAAGCATTTCTCCCAAAGCCATGAGCTATCCCATATTTCTTCTAATTGATCATTTACTTGTTTAAGTCATCCGGGATTGGTTTCTGTTGCTTGCAGCCCACAAGCCCTGAGAGATTCAGGCACGAAGAGAGACATGGAGACAAGCAGAGACACTCACAGAACCTAAAGATACAGCCGACACACAGACACACTCTCCTGACTTACACGGAGGACAGCAGACTTGTTCTGAAAAAAAAAAAAAAAAGTGAGTCTGAAATAAATAGCTTGGCCAGATGAATTTATTTCTAGGGAGTGGTAGTGGTAGACTTATTATATGCATCTCTGGGTATTTTCACAGTTCCATTGTTGGAACTAGCCCCTTTTATTTATTTACACTGAATGAAAAGAGCAGTATGATAATATGCATGAAATAAGGTTTCTGCTTTGTTTTCTTCCCTGATCTTTTTCTCACATAATTTAATCTAGGGAGCCATTCTGATCCCTACAGGCAAAGCCTGCAGAACTGACAGCTCCTGATGTCCACTCATTCATTCAAAATTAATTTTAACACCTACTCTGTGCTGGAAACCTTAGGGATATGGAGATGAAAAAGTCAGACTCCCTGGGCCCAAGGGTCCTACATAGTCACTCATCTAAGACAAACTTCCTAAGTATACCTACTAGGTGTCAGTACACCCATGGTCCTGTTCTCAAAGAGAATCGAGTCTAAAGATAAAGGAGGCATGTGTGTTGGTGTATGGAACATTCAGCAGGGAAATCTATTTTTTTTTTCTGAATGAGAGAAGCGCATTTGGCTAATTGATAAGCATATAAATATATTTAGTTCAAGAATTTGTAAAGGTTTAATTATGCAGTCATGAAAATTTGGAAATAGTCTTTCTAGAACAAGAGCAGAGAGAGACTAATTGAATAGAGTTGAGGGAGCGTGTCTTGGTGGATAGGATAAAGAGGATATAGTTACAGATTCTTTATATTCTTGTGACCATAAGAGGAAGCTGAACTTTCTGTTGTTCAGTCAAATGAAGGGAGGCTATAGTCTACTGAAAATCAGAGAAGACCGAGTACCATTCTTAGTTGTTCCATTTTTGGAGCTTCTTTCTCATGTTAATTATAATATTAAAAAATCTATGTGCAGGTAAATGTGCAATAATTAGGGGCAGAGTAACTCATAGTCTGCTGGTTCCACCTTGGAAATACTGGGATAGAGTTTGGGAAAGGTTTAAGATGAGGGCAAAGATGAAGATAATATGGAGAAAGATCTGGGGATTCAATAAAAGGGACAGACCAAGATCATATTCTTGATTGCGTCTCACATATATGATATTTACCTGCACTTTCCTCCATGGTTATGGCTGAAACCAGACAAAATCAACCAAGTACTCACAGATGCACATTACTTCACCTGTCCTGCTTGTCACCATCATTGCATGGGGGGGGGGGAGTCCCAGACAGTGCTTCTCAAATGTCATCATGCTAATGAATCACCTCATTATTAAAGTTTATATTCCAATTCAGCAGGTCTGGGGTAGGGTTGAAAAGCTGCATCTCTAACCAGCTCCCAGGTGATGGTGATGACTCCCTAGAACACATGTTGAGCAGCAAAGCTTGGAGTAGTCTTGGAGACTGAGGTAGCCTGGAGATTATTGTGAGTCCCCCTTCTTAGCTACTCTCCCTGTCTCTTGCTGCTGCCAAAGAGGGCCAAGTCTGTCACAAAGGTGAAAAATGGGGGGCAAGGGTCACCATGTACAAGTGTCAGAGACAGAGTGGAAGAATCTGCCTTGGGGTATCTGGGAAAGCTAACCAGGATGAGTCCACACTTAAAGGGTGAGTGAAAGTTTGCCAAACAGACAAGGAAGAGGATGGTACTACATGGAAAGGAGTCAGCATGAACAAAGACACCGAGCTATGAGCAAATTAAATGCAGCATATCTGAGGAACTACTGAAGGGTCAATATGGGGGGAGAGTAAAGCACTACCTTCAAAGGAAAAACTTCTTTAGAATTCAATCTTGGCCAGAGTTGACAGCGGAAAAATCGGCTTGGTTTTTAAAAAAAGTGATGTTGAGGAAGACTATTGAGTATTTTCTAATGCTGGGCACTGTGCTACACTCTTTTCACAATTCTGTCTTTTGGACATCCCAACAATCCCCATTTTAGAGTTGGGGAATATGAGGCTTAAAGAAGTCAAATACCTAGCGCCAAGGAGCTAATAGATGAAGGAACTGGAAAGCGGCCCAAGGTAACCTGACTCCAGGCACCATGTGCTTAGCCACCACACAACACTGTCGTCCACCAGGTGCTACTGTGGCCACTCCACCCCTGCCAGTAGGTGGACTCTGGAAACCCTCTGTGATGCTGTGCCCAGTGAGCATAAGCAGCAAAGCCCAAGGTATTGAACCAGTCTTTCCTCATGGGCCCCCTCATTTCTATTCCCAGTTGCCCTTCAACACTCATGCCTGGAGCATGAGCCTGATCAGCTGGAGTTCCCACTCTTTCTCCCAGACATTCATCTCACATCAAGAGAACTTGGGAAGGGGTATGTGGCAAGAAGAGACCATTTTTCATGTTTTGGTCGGGGCTGTACTATGTTCGGCAAGCTCATCGAATGGGGTGAGGGCATCATTTTCCCCCAAATATTCCATCCCTTAACCAGAGCAGTAAATATCCCTTTGCCTAGAACACCTGCTGCTGCTGCTGCTGCTGGTAGTGGATGAAAGGGCCTTACACTCCCATCACCAGGGTAGAGCAGGCACTGACGTCAGAAGTCAGAGCTGTTGGAGTTACATAATCCCGGAAGCTGCTTGAGCATGGAATAAGGCCATATTTAACCTCAGGGGAGCTAAAAATAGGCAAATAGAATTTTATTCCCCCATAAAAATTTTAAACTTTAAATAATATTTTTTTAGTGATCCTAGGCAAGGATTGCGTTTGGCCCTAGGCAATGTTTTCACTGTTGAATTACGATCTCTAGGAAATATGTAGGGTATATATGCATGGTATAGCCATGGCAAATGTGTGTGTGCATACACGTGACTGAATGAGGGTGTGCATGTGTGTACGGGGTATGTGTGTGTGGCTAAATATAGATAGAGATATGACTGTAGGTATACATATAGACATAGAGATAGGTATAAATATAGAATGAGGGCTGTGGTTTGCTGTGGTGGGGTGGTAGAGGAATGAGTGTTTATGTAACTGGGGTGAGTAGGTGAATATGAGGTTTGTATATTTTCTAAGTGGGAAGGTTTTGATACAGGTGTGTAGCGTATTTTTATGACTAAAAGCATGAGTTGTATGGGTGTGTTGTAGAAACTGTGCATGGTGTGTGTGGTAGGTGTGTGTTTGCAGGGGTGTGTAAGGGTATGTGAGCATAAGGCTTTGCATCTGCTCTTGCTTCTGTGAGTGTGTGGTAGATATATTTCACTGAGTGTGGGGAATGTGTGTTTGTATGTATTCAAATTGTGTGGGGATGTGTGGGAAATGTATGTTGACAGTGTGCGTGTGTGGGTAGCGTTGAGCATGCAGGTGTGCTGGAAGGGGTGTGTGCCTTTTGGTGCGTGTGCACGTGTGCACACCATGGCTGACTGACACCAGGAAAGATGGTCACAGAGTCCTGATCACACCTTTCCAACGTTTAGAACATCCTAGATCCTCCTCCAACATATTTCCAGAGACCTGTTTGAAGGTGTTCTCCAGAATGCTGACCTTCTGCTCTCCTTTGCCCCTCTGGGACTCCAACCCTAATTACCCCTTTGACTAGGCACAGAGTGTCTGAGCAATTACCATTTCTTGGTGCATATGGGCTTCTCTCAAACTCTGGGCTCTAGGCAAAGGTCTTCCCATCTAATGGAGGAGATGGTCAAAACAAAAACAACAAGAAACTGCCCTGAGCTGAAATAACGTACTGTTAAAGCTCAGTTCACATTTTCCCACAAGAAATAAGAAGACACAGTGTGGCTTAGAAGAAATTCTCTAGCTTTAGGATTTCTAGCTCTGCTCTGTCACTGTTCTACAGTCGGGTGTCAGGCGAACCCTTCCTCTTCTTGGTTCTAGAACCAATCTTAATTCTTAACTACTCCAACTGTGTATTTATGTGTTTAACAACTTTTCATTGGCTCCCTATAGCCCCCTGGATAGAACCCGGTCTCCTAAGCATGCCATTCAAGATGCTTCATGACCTTACTGTACTAGTTTCTCATTCCCTGCCATTCTTCCAAGACACCATATCTTCTAGGCTCAACAATCTACTGATTATTCCTTAGAGGCAACATTATCTCCTCAAAGAGGGGCACCTGGGTGGCTCAGTCAGTTAAGCCTCTGACTTGGTTTTGGCTCAGGTCATGACCTCATGGGTGGTGAGATTGAGCCCCATGGCAGGCTCCATACTCAGCAGGAAGTCTGCTTGAAGATTCTCTCCCTCTGCCCCTCCCCCCATTCCCTCCCTCTTTCAAATAATAAAATATTTTAAAAATATATTATCTCCTCAAAGAAACATATGTGACTGTCCTTTGTGCTGAGTAAGTCCAACTCCACTGTCTTCCCTTCTTTAGAAAAATGAAGGACCAGGAAGGCCATATCCTACCATACTCACTCATTGATTGATTGATTGATTGATTGATTCATTCATTCATTCAAAATATTCTGGGGGTAATTAATAAGCTCCAGAAACTCAACTAGCTTCTAGAATGTGGTAGCTAGCCAAAAAGATATGTATCTTGCCCTTGCACAGCTTACATGTTAAAATTAACTGAAATCAGACCTTTCTCCAGAAAGCTAGTCCCATAACTTGTGTCTGAACCTAGAGTGAAGGGGAGTTTCAAGGAAAAATCCCATCCATCAAGTTGGTGTCTCAATAGTAATGGCTAAAAGCATGAGTTCAAGATTTGGCATACCTGGGTTTGAATTTTGATTCTGCCATGCTGCCTCACTGTAAGAGCTCAAAAAATGTGGCTTTTAGAAGTATGCACCTAACTTCCTCCCAGTGGGCTTGGATAGTAATCCTTTCATTTCGAGAATGCAAAAAATTTGACTTCAGCCTTGTCTATTGGGCTGAGGCTTCCAGTGTCTTCTCAATTCAAATAACTGTAAATTTTTCATGATATACTACGATATAAGCTCCACGAGGTTGGCAATTTTTTGTATGTTGTGTTCACTGATAAAACTTTGGTGTCTAGACACAGTAGATTCTGAATAAGTATTTGTTAGGAAAGTGAATACTGCTCCTGTCAGCAGATTGCAGAAACTGATCCGTCCAATCATTACTATTATTGATAACTTCCCCTTTCCAACTGAACTGTGAAATGTATTCCACACCTCACCTCTAATTCTCTCAATAAAATATGAAGCAGGTCTGATTATTCCATTTTATAGGTGCACTAGCTAAGTAATCTAAGACCCAGTGAGGTTAAAACTTGCCCAAGGCCACATAATTGCTAAGTGACATAATTGGAATTTGAATCCAAGGTTGGTTCCAACATTGTACCATGCTGTAATCCAGGCACTCCTTGGTTTCCTGGGGAGAAGCAGAGAATCTTCTTTCCCTCTCATCCC
The DNA here is from genome assembly GCF_024610735.1 of Ursus americanus. Lineage (NCBI taxonomy): Eukaryota > Metazoa > Chordata > Mammalia > Carnivora > Ursidae > Ursus > Ursus americanus. The sequence goes on from NC_142128.1 coordinate 30,104,959, forward strand.
TCTGATGGAGAATCCAAACTAGATGGTGAAGAGTGTAAGCAAAGAGACTGGCATTAAGGAAACAATAGGGCTGAAGACACTGCATTGTCAATAACTGCTGAAAAATCATGCTGCTAATTAAGAAAGATGCTCCTTGTTCTGCCAAAAGCTCTATCTTCTTGCAGGGATCAATAAATCAAAAATAATTGTTTACTTTGTCTAGGCTCCCTGCCTTCTCTTCTGCCTGTATTTTTTCCTGCTTTCTTTGTATAATCTGAAAGTTGATAAAGGAGCCTCATTTTCACTAATGAAAGAAACTTAATTTTTTTGGCACTATATCCCTTATTAGGAAAAGCAAAATCTACTTAGTGGTGGCCTCTGCTTCCTTCTATTTGTCCAAACCGAGGCCCAAGATCAGCAGAAGGCCAGTTTTCACATGCAGTTTGAGCTCCCATTAAATCTATTGTTTCAGGAAGGGCATTTAATGATAGATGGTGACAGTCACTAAAAATGACAGCAGCCCTCACCTCTTGTTTTTTGTTTATCTTGCCACTCTCTCCACCAATAGTGTATGCAAGGCCAACAGTGATATGGCCCCAAAGAACTTGGAATCTAGAAACCAGGTTATCCACTGCCTATATGATGGACACCAAATAAGTAATATCAACTTAAGAAGTAGCAAGGAAAAAAAAATCTCCCATGCTGGGACATAACAGTAGGTCCATCAATCAGCAGAATTCTTGTCCAACCACAAGAAGAACAGTAAAGGAAGAAGACTTTGGTCATGGCCTTCCAAGGACTGTGCAGTACACATCCAGGACTATGCTACCGACTTAAATACATTTTATGGCATGGGTAATAAGTCAAGTGATATGCTGATAAATGTTTAACAATCAGATTTCTGGGGGAGAAAAAAAGGAGTAATTTGTGACATTTGCCAATGATCATGGTATAAATATTCTCACCATGTCCAATTGCAAGCAACCAAGATGAATGGTGTATTTGGGAAAAGATGTGTACGATTGATCCTTGTAGGTCAAAACGAGCATGCTCAGCATCCCCAGTGGTATTGCCTCAGGAATATTTTGACAAAGACTGAGGTTCCCATGTGGTTTGGCCCATAGGAGAGAACTCACTTATCTACCTCAACATTAACTGCTTGATGGCCAACTATTCCTTTCAGTGGCAATAGGTACATTTTTATGATGGATTATGTATCAGTCTAGTGGCAGTCAATGGCTGGAGCCAAATCACACCAAGAGGGATAGCCAATAAGGCTGGGGAGCACAGCTGGAGCACAGTGAGCAGGCCATAGTATGACCTCCCATGGGGGACCAATGCAGCTGGCCCATTGGTCTTCTCTCTGCCAAGTGTGAAGTCCTTACCACCCTCTGCTATAACAGTTTGAATTCCAGAATGATAGGTATGGGAACATATTTATCCATGGCACACTATCGTGTTAGACTGTAAACTTTCACTAATATGTTGAGTAGGCTAATTAGAATAAAAGAAACATCTACCGAGGACCTTTACCCACCTCCACATGCTCCCCACTAACTTGACTATATCTTTTCCCATAAAACATACAAAAAGGGGAATTAGGGAAAAGCCTTATGGCCCCTGTTACACACTCTATAGCATTCTGGATAATGTCCTTTCTAAAAGAAATTCCTCAACAGCGTGCTAACATGCTTTAGCCTGATTCAAAGTGGTAAGGTCTCTGCATCCCCATGGAAATATCCCTCCCTCAGTGAAATAATGAAATGATAAAAAAATAATATGAAATTTGGGACAAGCAAAAGGCAGAGGCATTTTGAGCCAGATGATAAACCATCAAAAGGACAAGTTGATAATGTGCTGTCTGCAGACTTCATAGGAAGGGCAAGATAACTGTGTCCAGCTCCATTATCAAGACTTGGAGTTCAAGCATTACAGACTAATGGTTTCCACTTGCAAAGTTCCCACTGCATCTGGCCAAAGAGTTGTAATAATAAATTGGGTTCTGATTACATGCCTTTAGCTGGACTGTGAAAACCAAGTGGAGTCAAGTGGAACTCAGAAGCTGTTGAGAATTAACTGTCTGACTTGGGCAGTATAGTTTGGGGGGCTCAAACTGCACAGTTGCAGAAGGGAATATGTAGGCTGTTACTGATCTGGAGTTGCGGAAGACCTGACAAGTGGTTGTGGCAACATCATTCAGCCTGGTCATGCCGGACACCCCATTATCTAACACAATTGCAATGATCCCTGGGGTCCCACTTTACCCAGTCTACACCCAGACAGGAAAGACCTAGAGTCAGACCCAGCAGAGCCATCTCCAACTGGCTATGGCTTCAAGGATGAGGCTCGGAAACGCACCTAGAATGGGAATGCTGGATCTTTATTTCAGATAGAAGAGAAAGTTCTGTTTATGTCCACTTGTGTGATGGGGAATCTTCCTACCATCTGAGTTCATTTCCTGCTTCTGTGTGGACAACCTACGGATGTGTCGCTTGAAGGTTATCAGCATGAACGGTCATTCTAAATGTCCGGTATTACCGCTACACGAGAGATGGGAGTCACGGGGAGGCAGCAACCAGACACTATGTGTTTAGACAAATCCCCATGACTTGCCTATTTCCTTACTTGACTAACAAGTGACGCCAATACACCACAATTAATTAAGACTATTAAATGTGAAACTGGGGCAAGGGGTACAGGAGCTCTCTGTACTATCTTTGCAACTCTTCTGCAAGTTTAAACTATTCTAAAATAAAACACTTCAAAACAAAAGACTACTAAGCAATTTCCAGTTCACTGAGATGTTGCTTTGGGCTCAAGATGCCACTCAGCCCATAACGTGATTGCTCTAAGAGGCAGGTCTGGATTTGATGAGCCTATTGAAAACTCATGAAATGGCATTGTCTCTACTATAAAAAAAAAAAAAAACCTGCATAGAAAAAAAGACTAGAAGAAAACAAGCAATTGCTGCTGTCTGTGCAGGGTGGGCTTCCATGGGTAAGGTGTTTGTTTTTTTTTTTTTAATTTCTTTCGTTTTTCTTTGTCTTCTAAATTTTCCATCATTACTTCTGAGGGAAATTGGACTTGCAAAAAGCCTTCACTCTTGCCCAACATCCACAAGGTAAAGCTTCTCAGTGTAATATACCTTCAGGATTCGGACTTGCTTCTCTGGTTTCATCATCTATTACTCCCCCTTCCTTCTACAGATGACAGTATTTCTGGATAATTCTATATGCCCACAATTGTTCCAGACATGCTGCATGGTTTCACAATTCTGAGTCTTTGCACATCTAATCATACAACTTCAAATGCCTTGCCTCCTCCCCAGCCCAATTTTTGGATGTTTCCTTCAAAACCTGGCTAATATCACCTTTCTTGGGAAAGCCTCCCTGACTGCACCAAGCCTCCCTACAGAATTCATGCTCTCCCCTCACTGCCAGACACAGGTTGCTATCGTTGCACTTATCATGCGGATTGGTATTGATCTGCCTGCATGGTTAGCCTGACTACAAAATCACTGAGGGCAGGATAGTGTGTGATGATGTGTTCCTACATTCCCAGTGACTAGTACACTGTCTGGCACATGGAACTTACTGTAATAGCTCTTTGGTGGGGGAATAGTGAACGGACTCGTGAGCAGATGTTTCGTTACCCCAGAAGGCAGCATTATTGACTTATAAAAGAAGAAAACCAAGAGTGAGAAGCCAAAACAGAAAGGCAGAGCCAAGCTGGGAAGTCAGGTGAGAAGTGGCTGGAACCGTGACAAAGGCAGAGGGATACAGATGACCAGGAACCTTACCCGAGTCAGAGCCAGTGTGAGTGAGTCTGAGCCTCTTCTGAGATCCCAGGGTAAGAGTTTTAAAGTTGTCTTGCTGTGAGATGCTAAACAAGACATTCTAACCCAACTTGTCTTGTTTACTCATATGATCCTTAAATTGTTAGGAACAAAATGCCCATTGGAGATCATCAAGTCCAGTGGTCTATAAAATGCAGGAATCTAGGGTTCTACAGAATTGTTTCAAAGACAGAAAATGTGGAGGAGGCTGGTGCTGCAGACACACCAAGCAGGGCAGCTCCATTTGTAACTGGCTTACAGAGTGGCACTCCACAGAAAATTCTTGAAGAAATGGTTCTGCTGATAAAGAAAAGGAAGAGACAGAGGGAGGGGAGAAGGAAGAAAGAAAAAGAGAGAGGGAGGAAGCTTGCAAGGAGGGAGAAGGCTGAGAAGGAAGGGAAAGGAAGAGAGAGAAAGAAAAAGACAGGGAGATGAGGGAGGAAGGACAAAACAAAAAAAGGAGGGAAGGAGAGAGGAAAGGAGGAAACTAGCAAGAAAAAGAAGGAAAAGAGGAAGGAAGGAAGGAAGGAAGGAAGGAAGGAAGGAAGGAAGGAAGGAAGGAAGAAGGGAGCAAAGGAGGGAGGGAGGGGAGGGGAGGGAAGAAGAGGGGAAGGGGGTGGTGAAGGGAGCAAATTTAAGGAAGAGAAATGAAAGAAGAAAGAAAATAAACTACTAATAACACCCAAACCTTTCACAAGAAAACGAGGAGTCAGGAGAGGTGAATTTCTGAGGTCACAGAGGAAGGAAATGGCACTGTCATGATGATGACTCTCATTCCCAATGCAGCACACCACGTTTGAGAACAGAAGCTCCAATAGCTCCGTCTTCCTCCCCTTCACCCCACAGTGCAGTAAGGCACCCTAATAAAAGCTCCTAGGCTAGGGTGCCCAATGAAGTGAAAAAGAAAGGTGAAGGTAGTAGGTGTTGAGGAATTTAAAACTTCAGATAAGAGATCAGACACTCTGGCCATCTCATGAGCCACGAATCCGCAAAAAGATGTTGCCAAATAAGGAATCCTCACGACCTGCTCCCATGAATGGGGGAAATGATTCATAATTAGGACAGCAATTGTTTTCATGGAAATAAGAGCTGGTGTGCCTGGAAATCCCTTGTCCTCCTAAATGACTCAAATACTCCTCTTGTGAGGCATCCATATTCCTGAATTACTGAGGAAAAAAAAAAAAACAACCCTCTTCAAAGACCATACAAGAGAGAACTTAAATAAGACCTGGAGGGACGGTTAGTGGAGTCTAGGGTCTGGGGGCTGCCGTATTTGTTTGTTCAACATGTATTTTGCTGAGGGCCTCTCTATGCAGGTACTGACCTAGGAGATGGATAGACAGCAATGAGGATGTGGGGCTCTGGTTTCAAAAGCTCAAAGTCTAACAGGTAGATCACTCTGATTATATAATGTATGATAAGGACTGTCATGATGTAGGGGAGGGATGGTGAGAACCTCCGATCCCACCAATGCCAGCACCTATCCCAGCAGAGGAGAGTAGAGAAGAGTTCCTAGCCCAGTGGTTCTCAATTTTAATTGGCATGGGAATTACCAGGGGCTCTTGTTCAAGTGCGGGTTCTGATTCAGTAGCTCTGGGATGGGGCCTCAGATTTCACAGGTCTAACGGATCCCAGATGATGCTGGTGCTCCTCGTTGCAGACCACACACAGAGAAGCAGGGTCCTAGAACAGAGCCACTCAAAACACGGCCCATGGACTAGCAGCATCACTTTCTATTTTGAGTATGCATAAATGCAAATGCTTTACAGGCCTCCTAAATCAGACTCTCTGAGGATAAAGCCCAGAAAGCTGCATTCTATCAAATTCTATCAAGGTGATTCTTATATACACTAACATTTGAGAAGCAGCATCCTTGTGGATCTACTTGAACTGAGTCCCAAAGAAAGAGACAAGACTGCCATGTTAAGAACTCCACCCGACAGCATCTATCATAGACTCCACTGTCTGCCTCCACTTTTAGCTCCAACAAATATTTCTCATTCACTTGGCCAGACACAGATCAACATCATTGCTAAAGCAAAACTGGACCTGATTTCCCATGAACTGAGACAGGCTTGAATTGAAAACTCCTGGAGGGAGAAGGAAGAATACATCCTGTTGAAATGCCACAAAGATGGAAAATGAATGGTATGTGTGCCTCAATATGCTCATTCTGTTCCTGTGACAGACATCATTAATCAATCCCTGTTCTCCTTCTTGCTTAACCCAGGCCCTATCTCAGAAACCTCAACCTAGCTCTCCAGGCATCCCTTACTGTCTGAGAAAAGCTTGTATGCAAGAGAAAACCCTTCTAATCCTTTAAATCATCATGGAGTGAGAACTTTAGTCAAAATAAATACTTTACCAGGTATAGGAAAAAAGTGGCACCACTGTTTTTCTTCATGGTGTCCTTTTTCAGGAAGAAGAATCCTTATACCAGGGTCATCAGATATTTGCATATTTCATCCAAAGGGAAGAATAGAAGGGGGAGTAGATGCACATTTACTGAGCACATACTCTATGCCATGCACCTTCCTGAGAGCTTACATATAGAATACCTAATCTGACACTCACCATAACTGTATGGGGTAAATTTTGTCATCCTCATTCTATAAAGAAGTTTCAGAGAAGTTATGTGAGTTGCCTGCTGTCAAGCAGCTAGTAAAGAGCTTGAATTCAAGCTCGGGTCTCTCTGGCTTGAAATAGGGGTCTTTTGCTAGTGCACTCTAATAAAGAGAGGCATTACAGATTGGTTGATTAAAAAAAAAAACAAGACCACGGAATAGCAAAGGTTCAGGATAGTTATTTCTAGACAGCTCTAACCACTAAAAGAGCCCATGGATTCTCTTAAAGGGCCATTTTTTTTTTTAAGTCCAGAATCTCCAAGTTTCAGATAGTCTGGGATGAAGATTTCAGCTTCTGGTTGATCCTGAAGGACCCGAGAGTGGCCTGAAATATTTACCCTGAAAGCACAAAATCCTGAAGAAACAAATTGGTGGTTTTATCGGACAAAACCCAAAGGAATGAGCTGTTGCTTTAAATACTAATTCTGTAACCTGGTTTATTTCCCTAAATTGGCCTTTAATGGGGAGTATAATATAATAAATACATCAATCTTATTGTCATTATTGAACATTATAAGAATAATTACATTATTATCACTATTACTATTATAACAATGTCACAGTTGGGTTCTTTAAAAACAGAGGCTGAAATGGAATTTAGGGTGCAAGATGTTTATTAGGGGTCAACATCTGTGAAAGGAAAGGGGAAGGAAACAAAGATGGGGCAGAGAAGTTGAACTGAAATCAAACTTGAAAAGCCTGAGACACCCCAACGAGGAACTCTGGAACAAATATCACACATTAGGGTTATTCCTCTTCAGGCCAAAATGGTCCAACCTTTATAAATCTTCCTCATTCAGGGGCGTGTGGGTGGAGCAGTCAGTTGTGTCCCCAACTCTTGAATTGGGCTGGGATCATGATCTCAGGGTTATGATATCAAGCCCAGTATCTGGCTCTGCAGTGTGGAGTGTGGAGTCCACTTGTCCCTCTCCCTCCCCTCCATTCTCTCTCCCTTTCTCGGTCAAATAAATAAAATCCTTTAAAAAATTAATAAATCTGCCTCATTCGGTCACTAGATACTGGGTGCTCTGGGAAGGATGGGATGATACAGCTCTCTACAGCTGAGGAATGGGTAGCTACAGACACTCTGCTGACCACATTCCTTACAGCTGGACAGCAAGGCTTTCCTGGAAGGAGGATGCAGACATTTGAACGGGGCTTTATAATTTATGACATTTTCATATCTATTAGCATATTTGCTCCTTGCAATCCAGATGTGATCACAGTGGATTTCTATATATAGTAGTTTCCACTCCTGTCAAAATATTTGCTGTCCTTTCTTTCCCAGTGGGAGAAGTACTTCCTGCCCCATGGACATCAGGCTCAGTCACGTGACTTGCACTGGCCAATGAGCTATAAGTGAAAGCAACGTGTACCACTTCTGAGCAGAATCTTAAAGAGCCACTGCATGTGCTGACATCTCTCTTTTTTTCCCCTCTGCTAAGAGTCCAGATGTCCCACACAGGAGCTGCTCTTTCAGCATGGGTTGCTGAGTGAACGTACATGGAGCAAAAGCTGTAGGATCTCCACAGTGGACATGTTTGTGAGAGAGAGAGAGAGAGAGAGAGAGAGAGAGAGGGAGAGAGAGACCTGTGCTGTTTCACAGTGCTAAGATATTTGGGGATTTTTGTTACTACAGCATAACTTAGCCTAGATTGGCTGAAACACTTCCCATCACCTACAAGACATAAAGCTCAAGCTTCTCAGCAAGGCTTTATATAACCCAACCTCCACCCAACTTTCTAGTCTTATTTCTCATCACACCTCACCTCCTTGCTTTGCTCGGACCACCTCAAACCCATTTCTCTTCTTAAAAAACTTCTACTCCCCTTCCAAGCTTTAGCTCAAATATTCTCTACGCTATGCAATCCCCCCCACCTTTCCCTAGGCAGAAAGAACTCCTTCAACATTTCCCACTGGCCTGGGTAGAAACTATTTTGTTAGACCCTGCCCAGTGCCAAGCGCACAGTCAGGTGCTCAGCAGGTGGTCAATAAATATTTGGTGGAATAAATCATAGTGTATTCTCAGGTGTTAGTGTGTCCCAGGCACTGTAATAACTGCTTGATGTGGATTATTTAATTTTTACCAATATTTCCTATTTTACAAATGGGAAAATTGAGGCCCAGAGAGGTTAAGGAACTTAGTTTGTGCTGAGAAGTGACAAAAGCAGGCCGTCTGGGTCAAATCCCTACTTCGTAACCACTGTGTTATCTTGTAGCAATCCACGTGTGCCCAGATCCTAACCAAGTCTCTTACACATAGTAGACACTCGATACAAGGAAGTAGGGAATGTATCAGGGGTCTGTCCCTAGGCCAGGTAGAGAGGGAGTCCAATGACCGTAAGAAATTTGAAAGCAATAATAAAATCAGGGGCGCCTGGGTGACACAGCGGTTAAGCGTCTGCCTTCGGCTCAGGGCGTGATCCCGGCATTCTGGGATCGAGCCCCACATCAGGCTCCTCTGCTATGAGCCTGCTTCTTCCTCTCCCACTCCCCCTGCCTGTGTTCCCTGTCTCGCTGGCTGTCTCTATCTCTATCGAATAAATAAATAAATAATCTTTAAAAAAAAAAAGCAATAATAAAATCAACTAAAATTTGGTCTTATTTATATTATCACTATGCACTAGCAGTTCTGAACAATGTCACTGATAAAATATTCTTCCCTGCCATGGTGGGTCATTTCCAGCCCTCAACCCCTTATTTCAGCACTGAATGGTTGTTAAATGAATGAATGAACTGATTGACATGCGAATGATGGAGATGTAGCAGTTGACAGAGAACAAGCCCATTACTTCCATGACTTTCCATTAAAACAAAGCCAGTAGCCTAGTTTGACATGCTGCCTCCCTTGGGTAATGTGGGAGAAACTGGAGGGAAACCAGCCAGCCCAACTGGATGGGCCTGGCATTCTGGAAAGGATGAAAATCATCCATTTTATAATTCCAAAGCATCACCCAACGACCTGAGGCATGGGGACAGAGAAATATCTCACCCTGGTAGCCCTCCCTAGGCCAGTGACCAGAGCTGCAAAGATGCAAGCAAAATTCAGGAAAGAATCTGGAACTTGCATTTGTAGAGGCACCGTTGGGCAATGACCCAAATTTTTACAGCCTGTTGCTCACCAAAGTATTATTCTGACAGGAAAAAGAGAAATGAAAATCCTGGACATTCCTTTTGAGTAAGTTCTATTTCCTGAGCTTGTGGTGATAATTTTTTTTGGACACTTTATCATAACAGAGAATGGCAATTTCTGTATTTCCACCCTTCCACGTCTGTGTAGAAGTCCCTAATATTTGGTAAAACCAAAACTCAGAAAAATAGGGGCACCTGGATGGCACAGCAGTTAAGCGTCTGCCTTCGGCTCAGGGCGTGATCCCGGCGTTGTGGGATCGAGCCCCACATCAGGCTCCTCCGCTATGAGCCTGCCTCTTCCTCTCTCACTCCCCCTGCTTGTGTTCCCTCTCTCGCTGGCTGTCTCTACCTCTGTCGAATAAATAAATAAAATCTTTAAAAAAACAAAACAAAACAAAAAAACTCAGAAAAATAAAGCATCTGTTTAGACAAATCCCACCTAGTCCTGTAGTCCCAATCAGGAGGACTGCTCAGTTAATTAGTCTACTTGTCTGTGCGTTTCTGGAATGTGGAGATACTCTCTCATTCCTCTTGAAACAAAGGTAGCCCTTGGTTTGTTGAGTGAATAAAGGATGACTTTGCCTTTTTCTGTCATGGCCCAACCTGGTGACGCTCTCCTAGTATGCCTTTCCCAAGTGACTGACTCAGTCACGCAGAATGTCCTTCCCATTCACGGAGAGGAGACGATCTAGAGATCTGGGCCAGGGGATAAGTCCCAAAATGTTTGATGTCAATCAGAAATGCCTCCCACAAGCTGCTCACTTTCTCCCCCACAGTTTTCTCCAATGATCTTCAGGTTGATCACATCAGTGAGAGGGTCTCGATGAGGGGTTAATTGCTCTCAGTACTTTTTCTTAACACCTGTTAATTTCTCTCTTCATGAGGAAAGCACATGTCAGGACTTGCCAAACCATCATGAGGAAGAAGCAATCACATTAGAGCAGTGGTTCTCAGTTGGGGGGATTTTGCCCCCAAGGACCCAAGGGACATTTGGCAATGTCTGGACACATTTTTGGTTATTATGACCAAAGGGAGAGGAGGATGCTGCTGAATTTAGTGAGTAGAGGCCGGGGATGCTTCTAAACATCCTAAATGCAGAGGACGTCTCTCCTGCCCCACGGCAAGAATTCTCAGCCGCAGATGTCACTAATGCCAAGGGTAAGAAATGGCATTACAGGCACTGGAGGTTAGAAGCAGTAAAGATATGAAGTCACACACTCCACAAATTTGGGAAAAATAATAATAATGATAACCAGCAGCAACAGCAGTAAACACCTACTGGGTGGCAGATACTCTTTTGAGTATTTTTACACTTGAACTGCTTCAATCCTCATCCAACTGCCTCAGGAGGCAAAGACTGTTACCACCCCCATTTTAGTAATGGTGACACTGAGGCCCCCAAAGTCACCCAGCTGATAAGTACCAGAGCCGCTACTCCCACAGCTGCCTGGCCCCAAATCTGTATTCTTTCTTTTTTTTTCTCTTCCTTTAAAAAAAATTATTTAAATTCAATTTAATTAACATATAGTGTATTATTAGCTTCAGAGGTAGAATTTAGAGGTTCGTTAGTTGCATATAACACCCAGTGCTCATTCCATCAAGTGCCCTCCTTAATTCTTAACTACTTTGGTGAACTGAAAATCAGAGATGATTTCGGTTCTGGCTTCTAGGTTCATTTCTTTAGGAAAGAGACAGGACATGAGAAAACAAAGCATTTGCCCTTCTTTAGGTTTTTGTGGAAGGAAGATATTAGGGCTAAAGACTGAGCAGTGACTGATGTCTGCAATTGCAGGGGACAAATGGCAAATCCATGAGTCTGAGCTGAGGCTCTGTGCCCGCCATAGCGGCTAATGAGGAAGATTGGTGTAGTGGAAAGAACATTATGTCAGGAAGCAAGAAACACGGATTTGGGGTATAGCTCTGCCACAGATATGTTGTGGGACTTTGGGCAAGTTAACTTAAACTCTCCAGCCTGATTTGTCCTTTCTGGTATTTTCCATTTTAGCATTTCTCTTGGTTGTACAGAGCAGGAGTTGACAAACTGGCACATAGGCCCAATCTGGCTGTCTTCTGTTCTTGTCAATAAAGTTTTATTGGGACATGGCCACAACCATCTTTTACATACTATCTAGGGCTGTTTTTGTGCTACCATGAAAAAGCTGGGTAGTAGCAATAGAGATTGTAGGTCCACAAAGCCTAAAATATTTACTATCTAGTCCTTTACAGAAAAAGTTTGTCAAGCTCTAGAGTGGAAGCATCTTTGTAGATTTTCTTTCTAAATCTGCGGAGGAGGAAAATAAAAACGAGCCTGTGCTACAAACTACACTGACCTATCGTGATGCTCTAATGATGTCTAATGAAATCACCTATGTGAAAGTACTCTGAAAAAGTACTAAGATATATATGAATCATACCATTATGATTTATATATTTATCATGTAATATATTATACAATTATATATAAATTCTATAACAATTATATTTAAAATGATGAAAAAATATATTATTATATTATAATACATATTACATATTACTAGTATTCAGATGATGGGGATGCAATGTGACTAACAGGAAACAAACAAACAAAAGCCAAACAGTATGGGATTTGGAATCAAGCACACCTGAGGTTGAATCTGAGTCCACACAATTATTCCTATCATGATTTGGAGTAGTTATGAAATTCCTCAAGTATCAGTTTTCTTAACTGAGGGTAATATTATTTAACTGGGGAGGAGAAATAAGGTGTAATGGGGCTAATGACACTTAATTCCTAAGCTTGCTGGGAGGGTGAAATAAGATATATTCATTTATGCATGCATTTGTCCACTGAATATGTCACACGGATGCTCCACTGGGTACCAGGAGCTGTGCCAATCACCAGATGTACAGCTGTGCTCAGACAGCCACGGTCCCTGCACCCTGGCATCTATAGCCTAGTGCGATAGACAGACCTTGAGCCAGAAATTTCAGCACAAAAAAGTTCAGTGACAACTCTGAGGGCCACTCAAATTAAGTGGTGGCATTAGCATGGCTGCTACAAAGAGCTGAGAATTTTTCAAAGGTTCAAGAAATTCTCTGGGTTCCCAATTGTGAAAAGCCCTTGAGGGTGGTGGGGGATTCACAAGACTATAAGATCTGAGCTCAGGGAAGGGAGAAGACAAGTGGAGCACACATGGGTCTGAGCACCGGGTAGGTCGGGGTGAGAGATGGCAAAGGGAGAGAAAGAAGGATGTCATAAAGGCAGGCACAGAGGTCAGATTTGCCCTAATGAGCATCATGGGATGAGAGGGAACTCTACACACCCAGCGGGGATGCCTCCTTCTCTTTCAGAAAGCAGCCTCTCTAAGCCCCTCCAAAGAAGCCCATGCAGCTGCAAACACACAGCGTAGCACAACCACACTTGTGTATACAGGGCAGAGGACGTATGCATTTTTACTAAACTGATTCCCTTTTCCTCCTGGGAAACCAGCCACACCATATCTACCAGCCTCCCTTGGAATTAGGTAGAGCCACACAACAGTTCTGGCTAATGGAACCTAGGTAGAAGTTATGTTTGCCCCTCAAAGCCTATCCTAGTAAAAGCCTCCCATCTAGTTCTCCATCTTTCACTCTCCCCTAGTCTGTTGGCATCAGTGGAGGACTTTGGGGCCCTAAGAGAATGGCAGAGCCAGAAGAAAGAAGGCTCCTGGGTCCCTGCATGACTGCATGGAGCAGAGCTCACTGTGATGTGAACAAGAAATGAGCTGTGACCATATTCGTGCCCAGTGAGCTTGGGGTTGTTTTTCTCCTTTACAGCCCTAATTAGTACATACAAGTATCTTATTTTCCCTTGTTACATTCACTGCCACCAGAATGGAAGCTTCGTGAAGACAAGAACTCTTGTCTTCTCCTTCTTGCCTCTGTCTAGAACAATCTGACATAAACAAGATGCTCAGAAAATATCTGTAGACAAAAATATATTGGTAGGTTGAGGACAAGATAAATGTCAATCCACGACCTACGGTCACTGGAAAGAAGAAATAAAAGCTGACACACAATACAGCTCTTCTGTAAACAGTAAGGTTCTTTTTTTTTTTAAAGATTTTATTTATTTATTTGACAGAGAGAGAGATCGCCAGCGAGAGAGGGAACACAAGCAGGGGGACTGGGAGAGGAAGAAGCAGGCTCCCAGCGGAGGAGCCCGATGCGGGGCTCGATCCCAGAATGCTGGGATCACGCCCTGAGCTGAAGGCAGACGCTTAACGACTGCGCCACCCAGGCGCCCCTGAACAGTAAGGTTCTATGCAGATTGCAGAAGTGGGTTTGTGGGTGCGCAGGCACAGAGCATGCAAATAGGCATAGCCACAGTGAGTTCTTACGGCACCGTGGTATAGACACAAGTACACAGACATGCCACAGCTGAATTCTTATAGCATGTTGGGAACCAAAAATGATTGTGCATGCGACAGAATAGGGATTTCCCTGTGTCCATGTGGGGCCCATGCCTGTCTCCCAGTGGGACATAAGCTAAGCTCACAGATTCATACACCAAGCTTAGGCTTTGGACCCAGATAATCTGGGAATAAATAAGAATGTTAACTCACAGTTATCTAGTTCTTTGTATCTGCTTAGCACTATAATAAGAATGTTATATATGTCCCATGATACTTAATTCTCTTATCAACCCTACACGGTAGGTGTTATTGCTTCTTCATTTTACAAATTCAGCAAATTCAGGCTTAGAAAGGTGAAGGAACACGTTCAAGGCCACCTAGCCAAAGGGGCTTCCTAGATGCTGACGCAAGGCATGTGCCTTCACCCCTCTACGACTCTGTCTTCATCTGTAAAATGGGAGCAGCAATGCACACCTGACAAGTCTGTTAGGAGGATAAAATTAAATCAGACAACGCATATAGAATTCCCTGTGGATCATCTGGCTTGAGAAGGAGCTCAGAAAAAGACCACCTTACTTCCCTTCACTTCCCTTCATTTGCCCAGGAGAGCCATTTCGTCCTAGGCAAGGTTCTAAGCTCCAAAAACCAGCAGCAAGCGGAGGCTGAGTCCCCAGATGACTCCGCCACCAGGGCCAGCCAGTGTGCACCAAACCCTTAATAGTATTTAAACTCTGTCTGGGCACCTAATTATCTTAATGATGCAGAATTCGAAACAGCACAGTCTGTGTGCACACCAGGAAAGGTCCCGTTCACAGACATGGGCCTATTAAGCCAGAGAAAAGAGTCTAATAAAAGAATTTAACAATTGCAGTACTTAGAACAGAAAAGGCTGACAGGTCATCATTGGAAGCTGGGTTCTCCCTGAGATCCCTCCCTCCCTCCTGTCTGAGCTTCTCAGGATACTTCTGCCTCCTCCGCTTGGGTCTCCCATGCTTCAGTGGCCATGACTCTTCTCATTGTTGATTATGTGGTTTAAATCTCACAACTCTGTGAGGTAGACATGGCTAAGCCCATTTCACAGACAAGGAGACTGAGCCATAGAGCGAGTTGTGTCTTCTGGAACAAAACTCCAGAAGCTCACCACGCAGCCTGGTGTCCTAGGAAACCAGTCACAAAAACGGCCTGAGTTCATGTCTTGCAGGAGAGCCAAAGGGAAGCCTTCAAAAGGTGGCCCATTGAGTCTTCTCTTCCATCTCTTCTCTCCGTTCCTTCTCTTCCTGCTTTCTTCTTCCCTTCCTACCTAACTTCCTTTTCTTATTCTTTTCCTTCATTCCCTGTCTCCTTAATTCTTCTTCTCTCTTTCCTTCCCTCTTTACCTTGATTCTCTCTGTTCTTCCCTCCCTCCCTCCCTTTCTTCTCCCTTTCCCTCTCTCTATCCCTCCCTCTCTCATGCTCTCTAATGCTCTCACTGTATTGATTACCTACTCTTTGCCTCATCTTATACAATATATCGGGAACACACAGATCCATTAGACATATCTCTTCTCAAGGAACTCACACTCAGGTGGTGTGGGGGGACAGAGAGCAAAACAGACACCACAGGAGTGAGGTAAGTATTATGACGGGGAAGTCAGAGCTGTCTGTAGGAGCATGGATGAGGGTCCCAGGGAAGGCTTTCACTTCAAGGCAGCCTCTATGGCACTATCCAAACTTCTGTCCAAGCTCAAGATGTCACCATCCACACACATGGGGCTGTGAAGACTTTGTCAAACTCTGTAGATCACTGAGTTCTCAACTTGCGCAATAAGACACCTAAGGGCTTGCCACTGGCTAGGGTACGTCATGGAATTGGACACTTCCTCGCGTCCCGTCAATTTCTAATAGAGCCGACCATTGCTGGGACAGTCAAAGAAGGTAGTCTGCTGTCTACCTATTCTCTATCCCAGGTCAAGAGCCAGGCAATATTAGACATCAACCAGCGGATGTCCAACATTAGCCTCAGAGCTGATCAGTGCTCAGTGCTCATGAGAAGAGATTAATGAACAATAAAGCCATAAATATTTCTTTTGTTCCAGTTATATTGAGGAATAGTTGACATACACCACTGTTTAAGGCATACAACATGATGGTTTGATTTACATAGATTATGAAAGGATGGCCACAGTAGGTTCAGCTAACATCCATCTTCTCATATAGATACAATAAAAAGAAAAAAAAATCCTTTTTGTGATGAGAACTTTTAAGATATGCTCTCTTAAGTCTCCTATGTATCACATACGAGCGTTAACTATAGTCACTGTGTTGTACATTACATTCCCAGAACTTATAACTGGAAGTCTATAGTTTTGACCACTTTCACCAATTCATTCTCCCCACAACCCCCTGCTTTTGGTAACCACGAATCTGATCTCCAGAAAAAAGAATCAGTGACCTGCAGGATAGGACATTAGAAATTATCCAGTCAGAGGAGCAAAAAGAAAAAAGATTGAAAGAGACTGATGCAAGCCTATAAGATGTGGGACACAACATAAAGAAACAATATTCACGTTATGAGAATTCCAGAAGGAGAAGAGAAAGAGAAAGGGACAGAAAGTATATGTAAAGCAATAATGGCTGAAAAGTCCCGGAACCTAGGGAGAGAAATGGACATCCAGATCCATGAGGCTTAAAGGATCCCAAGTGGGTTCAACTCAACTAGGGCTATACCAAGACACATTATCAGTAAATTGTCAAAAGTCAAAGACAAAGAATCTTTAAAGCATCAAGAGAAAGAGAGAAGTTACATACGAGAAAACACTCAGGAGACCACTGGCAGATTTCTCAACATAAATGTTTCCTGAACAGCATTCTTGCACCAGGCTGGGTGGTTTCGCAACCAGCAAGTGTCTCATGTCAAGGTAGTCTTGCATAGATGGGATAAAGTATCACATCTGGAGTCAAACAGATTTTGGTTCCGAATTGTGAGGTCCTGGATGAGAAATCTCAGCTTTACCAGGCTCAATGTCTCACTTTTATACTGTGAATAATAATCTATGTTACAGAACTGCTGATCAAAATAGAGCACAGTGTCTTCTCCATCATAAAATAAGAACATGGCAAATGATACTTATTTCTAAATATTATGACGATAACTCATTATAATGGTTCTGTGAGATCCCTTCATCTATCACGAACAAAGTGGAGCCCCCGAACTGAAGCCACCTACCTTAAGATCCACCACTAATAAAAGAGAGAGAGAGAATTTGAGACAACATCCTTCCATCCAGCACATACCATCCCATCAGCGAAGTTACCATCATGGTGAATTCCCATCTCAAGTAGGGCCACAATGGGGTGGACGCCAACGGATTCGCAGTTTTATTAACCTGTCTGGGGCTGGTAGAACCCAAGGTGTGCTAGTCCTTCTTATCCCAGCATCCCCTGGAAAGTTACCAAGTAAATTGCAAGTAGTGAAAGGCTCCCAGTGCTTCATGCTCCAACAGATCCAATCTTTTTTGAGCTTGGGAAACTGACACTATCTATCTTCCCCTCCCCACCCCGGCTAATAACTTCGGTCATGTGGCACCTGCTCTCCAACGCCTTTCTTTTCTCTCAGCTTGAAAAAGCTCCAATTTGGTGATTGTTCATTATCCCCCCATTTAGACAATTTTCAACGCACAGTGGAACCTTTAAACAGTGTGAACAATGTTGTCAATCTTTCTGCCTGCTGCCTCTGCCAGGCATTAAGAGGTAAATTGACTGCACAGCGGGAGGGGAATTAGGAGCACAGTTTCCATTAATAGTTATAGGGGAAGCCAAGTGGGCCCTGAAGTTTGGTCATGGGGGGGGGGGCGGGCATTAGGGACACCTGTCTACCATGGGCTGGACTGAGTGTGAGTCAGGATTCAGTGATCCCCAATGAGGCCTTTCCTCACCAAGGAGAGAATCCCCAAATGCGGGGCACCATAGGCTGGATGGAGAAGGGAACAATCCATACATTGAGTACCTGCTGTATGCAAAGCACTTCAATAATGTTATCTCACATCATCCTCGGAATAACACCAAGAGTTGGGAGCAGTACTCGTATTTTGCGGATGAGAACGCAGAGGTAAAAACCAAGTCACACAGGTCAATAAGTGTTGGAGCCAGGATCTGCAATGTGGTCTGTCCAGCCCCACTAGTCCCATTGTTAGTAACCACTCTACCGTAAGAGGGACTTGCTTTCTGGAATCTTCCTAATGTCTCTCTCGTGCCCAGACTGGGCTGTCTCCCTTGGAGGCAGTTGGGAGGGCTAATGAGTTCACTATCTCTCGTTACCGCACAAAATGAGGCCTTTGCCCATTTTCACTGGATTTGTTTTCTGCCAGCTGTGCTTATCATTCACCTCATACCTCTGTTGTTCCAACGATATAATCCACCCACCCTTACGTACGCCTTTCCTGTATTACTCAGAACAGCCACTTCTCTGCTCCATGAGTAGCTCTCAAAGAAATAGCAAACGGGCCACTAATTCCTCATCCTACATGTATAACGGGCATCATCCAGCGATTTCCCACCGAGCAGCAACCACCAACAGATCAGATGAGACACTCAAGCTTTTCTCTTATCTGCCTTCCACGACCTGAGCCAAACACAGCTCCTAAGTAAGCCAATGAATGTATCCTTTTGAGTAACAAAATCTCCCTCCTACCCCACGTCTCAAGAGCAGAAAACCAAATGGACTACGTTCTAATGTGTACATTTACCACCACGTCTTTTATTTTTCTATCCCCGCACACTCTCCCAAAAGATTTAAAACCCAGACAGATATTCTAGTTCTCAAACCCCATTCCTGTCACATTTGCTGGAATTATATGACCTAAGGCAGGTGGGTGCCTTTATCTATAAAACCGTCATGCTAATACCATCCCCAAAGCACGGTTTGAGGGTCAAATGAGAAAACATACATACAGCACCAAACACAACGCCTGGGAAATGGACAGTTCATTAGTGTCGAATCGAGAAAAAGCCCGACTATCTTTGGGGCATCTCTTTCTCCACCACCTCTACTGCCTGGTGTGTTTCCCGTGTGATAGAGGTTTCTCTGTTCTGTTCCCTCCAGCACTGAGGAAGGACAAGACTCTCAAGTCAGTCTGAGGATAACTGCTTCCCAAAGGCAGAAACTGCTGGTGGCTTGGCAAGAGATGGCCACATCTTAAAGGGACAGCAGAAGACCTTTGGCTGAAAATTCTGCCGTGGCTGGTAACTGCCCACAACTGCACTGCTTACAGATGCTGAACCACCTTCTCTCAAAACCAGGGTCAGTCCCGGCGCATTTATTTCTTCTCAACAGCAACAAAAGCATTGTATCAAGCCCCTCCTGTGGGCAGGGCGTGTGCTGGATCCATTGACCACTGGTCCATGCACGACTCTTTTTTTTTTTTTTTTTAAGATTTGATCTCTTTATTTGAGAGAGAGAGCACACGAGCAGAGGGGAGAGGCAGAGGGAAAGAAGGAGAGAATCTGGAGCCGAATCCCGGCTGAGCGTGGAGCCCGAAGGTAGGGTTCCATCGCTCCACCCTGAGATCATGACCTGAGCCAAATTCAAGAATTGGACACTCAACCGACTAAGCCACCATCCAGGCGTCCCTCCATGCGTTTCTTTCAGTGAGCCACCTGCTGAAAAGATGACAGTGACATGTGGCATGGATTGAGAGCTTTTGGTGTGCTGGGCACTTCAGTATTCTGTGTGGACCTTCTCACTCAGTTCTCAGAGGATCATCACTTTACCAAACAGAAGGATGCCAAATATGCCTGTTACAGAGACCTGTCCACTTGTGTGTGTGTGTGTGTGTGTGTGTGTGTGCGCGCGTGTGTGTGTGTAATTTAGCGATCAATTTCAAAAGTCATAATGTTCATTATAGAACTGCGGAACAGCAGTGGACAAAATGTTAAAGAATTTCACGTGCTTAGCAAAGTGACTGTCCTATGGGTATTAAACACACACATAAAAAGTGTCAACCCCTGCCTTCCCTGACAGCATTATGTGATTAGCCCTGACCTCCGTTACCGTCCCCCTGCAAGAAGGCAGCCTTCCCGTGGCTCGGGGCAGCCTCGGTGTCTCTCTTCTCTTCTTGGCTATTCTCTTCCAGGGTTATCTCTCTCTCTGCATTTTCCTCTCTCATAAATATTTGCAAAAAGTCAGACTGCTCTGTCTCATTGTGTTTTCACGCCTTGTTTTGCCACCTTCTTAGCAAAGCTGATTTGACATAAATATTTATGTGTAAAAATATGTTCTTCAATCCCCGGTGTTCTCCGCCCTACATACTACCATGGGGAGCATTGGGGCACTGCTTACATGGGGCCTCCCTGCAGCCTAGGGCAGTGCTGGGCCGCCAACTTCATCCTGGGTCGTGGAGAGGAGCAGATGTGGGTCCCCTGGTAACAGGTCCTCCATGACCAGCCGAAGGGATCCAAAGCTCTGGAATGGAATTTATCAGCTTTCCCTGCATTATTATACACAGTCCTGTGGGAGTTCCCTCCGCAGGGGGAATAACACTGCCATCAAACTAGCTTGGCCAAAGCTAAGAAATACTATAGGGGCACCTAGATGGCTTGGTCGGTTGGGTGTCCGACTCTTGATTTCGGCTCACACAGGTCATGATCTCAGGGTCCTGGGATTGAGCCCTGCATCGGGCTCCTCGCTCGGCGGGGAGTCTGCTTAGGATTCTCTCTCCTTCTCCCTCTGCTCCTCCCCACCCCTCTCAAATAAATAAATAAATAAATCTTTTAAAAAAATACTGCAGATACATCTAATTGTACATCTGCACCCTTCCTTCCTTTAGTTCGTTCTCAGCACCGCCTGTACACACACCTGCACTATCCATCCCCCCCCAGAGCCAACTACCATCATGCCATGTTTAGGGCCATGCCCGCTGTTGTCACCCATTCCCGCCTGACCTCTAGGAGGACACCGTTGTCATCCCTTTAATCTCTGTCATGTTCTTATCCCCCCTGGAGCGCACTCCCCTCTTTCCGAGGCCACCCACCATCCTCCTTCCAAAAAAGGCAGCTCCTGGCTATATCACTGCTGTTGAAGCGGGGCCTGCACAGTCGCTTAGCTCTCCCGCAGTCCAGCAGCAACAGGAGCGACAAACCGTCGGCTCTCTTAGTTGTCAGTACTGACCGGATCTACCCAGGTGGCCGAGGACTCAATGTTTGCCTGGGCAAAGCACAAGACCCACATTAGAGTCATGTAGGGCTCCGATGGAGGCGAAAGCTGATTTCGGGGTAGCCCAGTTCACCCCAAACACCAGTAGGTCCTTCCCTTAAAGGTTTCTGCCCACACCTTTCGGGAGACAACGAAGACAGGCAGGCTTCCTTATAATTAATTTAATTAGTTATAATTAATGATGATGATTCTTAAGAACCCACTGATAATTACTACTTGAGGATTATCTAATTATTTAATAGTATATGACAATAATTATTAATTAATAATAAATAGTCACGTTACATCAGTAAGTGGATATAGGATATCAACAACCTGTTAGTAGAAAAAGGCTCCCAGACTGGGTCAAAAACCAGAGACTTAACCCTTATTTGTATGCCACGACACCACTGCATGATGAATTCGTCAGAAGCGCACCGCTTTCAAAGTCAGGAAACCTGAGTTCTAAAATCAATGGTACCATCTGAGGCCGTGTGACCTTGGAGGAGGCGGCTCTTCTCAGCAAGCTTCTGGTTTCTCAGAGGCAAATGGGGGCCGGGCAATCTCCAGGGGAGGCTCCCATGGGGTAAGGGATGGGGCAGAAGGGCTGTAACCTTCAGAACACTCAGGCCTTGCACCTCAGAGTGTGGTCGGCAGAGCAGCAGGCCGGGAAGACACAGCGATGTTAGCTGGACTCGGAGCCATTACGCTTCAGCAAGAACCCGGCCTTCTCACTCACTAGCTGCTCGGCCCTGAGAAGCCAGTGAATACCTCTCAGTCTCAACTTCCTTATCTGTAAAATACGGGTGATACGAGGTACCTGCCTCACAAAGTTGTTATGAGGATTAGAGAGAACATAAAAGCTGT
Source organism: Ursus americanus (assembly GCF_024610735.1). Classification (NCBI taxonomy): domain Eukaryota; kingdom Metazoa; phylum Chordata; class Mammalia; order Carnivora; family Ursidae; genus Ursus; species Ursus americanus. The sequence continues at coordinate 30,126,937 of NC_142128.1, forward strand.
CAGAAACGATGAAGTTGTTCTAACTGCAGAGAGAGCTGAGAGTAGAAAAAGAAGAGAATATTATTCAGAAGTTTCACCCTACATAAGAAATCTAGTTGAAATGGTCAACTTTTCCATCAAAATTTACATTACCCAACCGGCCCAAGAGGAAGTAGAAAAGGGCAGGAGGCCGAAAGCCATATAAATTTGAAGTCATCGCGGTGGTACCTTCTTTTAGTTTTTCTGTAAGTTGAACATTTTTTGAGATTTCAAAATAAAAGCCAGGGTAAAAAAACCAAAAAAACAAAAACACTCACATGGAGGCACGATCCCAATTATTTTACAGCCAAATCGTAGCAGACCTTTGAGAAACAGAGAATTCCCATTTTAATCAGACTGTTCTAGAACATTTGGAAAGATGTGAGTGACGCCAATCACTTCATGACACCGGTATAATCTTGGCACCAAGACTGGACAAAGACTGTAAGGCATGAATTCAACCCAATGTGCCTTCCTGAACAAGAACCACACAAGAAAACCAATCACCATTATAAACACAGATGCAAAACAAAAACAGAAATAAAAAAACCCCAGCTGAACTAAGGCCCCTTAAATGCCTGGCACCTGCTCCCTCATTGGCCCTGATTAGGAAGATGTCATGACTTACCACATAAGAAGGGGAACACGTCCTGGTACATGTGGTTATTACTACTATTACTGTCATAAACACAGTAATTTTGTTTCCATTCCTCTAGCCCTTCCAGGGTCTTCCAAGTGTTTTAACAAAGGAAACCACTGAAATACAGAACTAAAAGCTGAGCCTCCTTGGGAAAAGAATGTGAATCTTACAAGTCTTGAAGGAAAAGTCAAATAATACAGAATAAACAACACCAACAAAAGTGAAAGAAAGCCCATGGGCCACACATACACACGCCCAGAGCTTACTAATTGAATTGGAAATGGGATTTGCTGGAGTAAAGACGGATAACGGGAAGAGGCATGCGGGAGTGAATATCCACATTTCTTTCAAACGTGTTCACAGGAATGAATTAAAAGATCCCACTTTGGATTTCATTGCTTAACAAAGGAAGAAGAAGAATTGAATGTACTAGTTAAAACTATACAGGTGACCAGCAGAGGAACTTAAAAAAACAAACAAAAAAACCAACCAACAAACAAAAAACCAGAAATCGTAGAATTAGTAGGAAGGGAGGAAAAACCAAGGCCAAACAACCGATCAGTGATTCCCAACCTTGGGTGCTCATTAGAATACCTGGGGATAGTTTTCAAGATTCTGATGCCTAAGCTACATGCCGGAGTGAATAAATCTAAGCCCCCGCGGGAGCCAGACAGCAGGATTTGCGAAGGCTCCGTATGGGATTCCAGTGTGTAGCTACGCGAGGAAGCACCGCCAATTTAGAGTAAAAGACACAAGGGGGAGGGGCAAAAAAGCAGCAAGGACACATAAGGAACAAGAGCATCACCGGCAAAGAATGAAGACAGAATGGATAATAAGCACGCGAATTACATAGGAAAAGCAGAAGACGCTCAGGCTGGGCCAAAGTCAAAATCTGGCCTCCATGTGGATGTCGCAAGAACTCGCATGAAGGCTTATTTAAAAGAGCACTGGATTCACCAAGTCAGAAAACCTAGGTTGTGAAATCAAAGCTATCACTTGAGGCTGTGTGACCTGGGGCAAAACCCCTCTTCTCGGCAGGGTTCCGGCTTCACCACCGGCTATCTCAGGGGAGGTTCAGATATGGTAAGAAAAAAGCAAGAGTGCTCTGAACTTCAAAATACCAAGGCTCTGTGCCTCCCAGTGTGGTCTGCAGACCAGCAACACTGCCATCCTCTAGGAGCTCGTAAGAAAGGCAGAATCTGAACCCACCCCCGAGCTCCTGAATCCCACAGGTGATCCGGGTGCACCTGAATCTTTGAGAAGCACCGCTCCGAACGGCTCACTGACCTTCCCAAGAGAGCTGGGGAGACAAGAATTATTGCCTGTTCTTGCTGTCTCATGCCTGTGTGTGTGGCTCCCTCCCCTGAAATGCCCTCCCACACCCTTGTCAAGCTGACTCCTCCTTGATCTTTGGGGCACAGCTTAGATAAACTCCAGGAAATATTCCCAGAGACACCCACACGCATCCCTCGCTGCTGGGTTACCTGTCTTTCCTGGGCTTCCCTCTGCCGAGCCCGCACCTGCTGCCCTGTGGAGCTGTGGGTCTCTGTGTCACATCCCAGCACTGTGCCGTAAACTTTTGAGAGCATTTCAGTAAGCGCCTGCAATGTGCAAAAGGTGCCTGCATAACCCGAATTTAGCAGAGAAACCACTTTATTAGTTTCCAGGGGCTGCTGTAACAAATTACTACCACCCTGGGGGTTGAGAACAGCAGAAATCCATTCTCTCAAAGTTCTGAAGGCCAGGAGTGGGAGATCAAGGCAGCTCCGGGGTCTCTCTCCCTTGGAAGCTCTAGGGGAGGATTTGTTCCTGCTTCTTGCAGCTCATGGTGGCGCTAGGATCTACCCTCCACACTCAGACTACTTCCTCTGTGTGTCCTCCTTTAAGAACACTTGCCTACTGGAGGCAGGGTTCATGTGGATAATCCAGGATGATCTCCTCATCTCAAGAACCTTCCCTTTAATACATCTGCAAAGAACCTTTTTTTTAGTTAAAAATTGAGCTACCCTATGATCCAGCGATTGCACTACTGGATATTTACCCCAACGATACAGACGTAGTGAAGAGAAGGGCCATATGCACCCCAGTGTTCATAGCGGCATTGTCCACAATAGCTAAATTGTGGAAGGAACCGAGATGCCCTTCAATAGGTGACTGGATTAAGAAGATGTGGTCCATATATACAATGGAATATTACTCAGTCGTCAGAAAGAACGATTACCCAACATTTGCAGCAACATGGACGGGACTGGAGGAGATAATGCTAAGTGAAATAAGTCAAGCAGAGAAACACAATTATTGTATGGTTTCACTCATTTATGGAACATAAGAAATAGGAAGATCAATAGGAGAAGGAAGAGAAGAATGAAGGGGGGGTAAACAGAAGGGGGAATGAACCATGAGAGACTGTGGACTCTGGGGAACAAACTGAGGGCTTCAGAGGGGAGGGGGTTGGGGGAATGGGATAGGCCGGTGATGGGTAGTAAGGAGGGCACGTATTGCATGGTGCACTGGGTGTTATACGCAAATAATGAATCATGGAACATTGCATCAAAAACTGGGGATGTACTGTATGGTGACTAATACAACAAAATAAAAATTATTAAAAATAAAATAAAAAATAATAAAACCACACACACAAAAAAAAGAACCCTTTTCCCCCCCAAATAAGTTCACATGCACAGGTTCTGGGCATGACGACCTAGCTATATCTTTCTTGATGGCCACCATCCAGCCCGCTATACGATCTCATAGTAGGTATCCAAAAACTTCTGCTGTATTAATGCACACCCATTTTACAGATGCAAAAACTGAAGCTAAGAGTTTAACACAAAGAAAAAGCAACAACAACAAAACCTTTCCCAGTATCACAACTGAAATGGTATTGGGACAGATACACGTGTGTGTCTCTCGAGTGCTTATTCCTAACTTACACAAAAGCCCTAAACTATATTAAGTGCAATGTGTTCACTGCATACATGATTCATGTCTGTAGTTGCGGCAGGCAGGACACGTCCACGATACTCTTCTGTCCAATAACCATGAAGGTAGATAGTACTGTCATCACTTTTCAGGGACAGAAACTGAAATTCAGGGCAGATAAGAAATGTGTCCAAGATCTCACAGGTGGCAGCAGGCATCAGAGCCAGGATATGAACATGGGGCTATCTGATTCCATTCACACACTCAGCAAATATTTACTGAGTGCCTACCACATGCCAGGAATAACTAGGTTCAAGATGTACACTTTTCCAGACTTTTCTAGGCACAGGCTCAGAGAGGTATCTAGCTCCAAAGCCAGCACTCTGCTTACTGCTCCACACTGCCCAGCTGTCAAACAGCATCTCGGCTCCACCTTCTCAAAGCACTTTTTAGATCTGGGACTTCAGCTCCTCCCTGATACCTTCAGCAACAGCACTCTGCCATACCATAAACCACTATTGCTCTGACAAGCTCTCTCAAAGCCAAGGACCATTAGAGCCAAGAACACCTTGGGAATTTCCTATGACTGAGAACTTGAAAACCTCACATCTTCATGTTTCCCAGACAACACTTCTAATGCCCTGTTACAAGTAGACTCCACCACTGATTCTTAGCCAACCTCATAAGGGTTTCTGGAGTACCCCAGGGACCAGCTGGCATGCATGTTTAAGTGAGAGGTGGATACAAAATAAAGGTTTGGTACACTCCCAGGTTCAACGAACTTATACTCCATTGGAACATTCAACCTACGGACGAGGTTACAGATACAACCCTAATTATAAGACAGAGTGGAGAATCCAAGCAAAAGTTTATCTTGGAGATCCCAGAGTTATCCGTGCAGGGAGTGCTATTTGAAATAGGTCAAAGAGGATTTCTACAAGGAGAGATGATGTGAGAGAGTCAGTGGTCAAAGGAGAAGGCTTCCCAAGGAAGAAAATCAGAGGATTTCATTCATAAGAATGTCAACATGAGAGTCTATGGACTCCAGGAAACAAACAGGGTTTCAGAGGGGAGGGGGGTGGGAGGGATGGGCTGGCCCAGTGAAGGGTATTAAGGAGGGCACGTATTGCACGGAGCACTGGGTGTTATACGCAAACAATGAATCATGGAACACTACATCAAAAACTAAGGACGTACTGTATGGTGACATAATATAATAATAAAAAAAAGAATGTCAACATCGGAAGGAATTGCAAGAATTGCTAGTGTAGGGCTTACAAATGCAGGTGCCCACAAGCAGGGACAATCAGCCGGTGTGAACCAGTATGATCGATTTGCCAGTTATTCATAGCCAAATTTAGTCTGACTGGGTCATTACAAGGTTTTATTATTTGGCGCCTAGAGCACATGGGTTGTTAAATATTTTGAGTATCACCCCTGCTACATGATGAGGCAAGAAAAATGAGTGAGTGACACAGAATAGGTGTAAAATAGCTAGCTAGCCAGCCAGATAGATGAATAGGTAATACATTAACGATGATGACGATGATGATGATGGTGATGACAACGACGACGACGATGACTGAAGAGAAGGTAGCAGAGAAGGACGATAAATGATAGATATATAGATAGGATGAATAGATGATAGATAGATGATAGATAGATAGATAGATAGATAGATAGATAGATAGATAGATAGAGATGATAGATAGACAGATGGAGGGATAGAGGGATAGATAAATAGAGATAGGAATAGCTGGCTGGCTGGATGATGCATGGACGAGTGAATGGATGGAGCTAGCTGTAATATCTAACTAGACAGTAAAGTATAAAAAACCCCAAAACATAATGTTGAGTGAGGGGGGAAAAGTAAAGTACAGAATGCAATGTAAAATAGAACACGGTGCACAGAAGTTACAACATAAAATACCATATATTATTTATCAAAACATAAATCTGTATGTAAAAGTTAAAAAGGACCTATTTGAAAGAGTTCAAGCTATCACTCTTAAAAAACAAAATGTGTAAAAAACTTCACGACTTGGATCTGTCAGTGGTCTCATGGATATGACACCAAAAGCACAGATGACAAAAGAGACAAATAGAACTACGTCAAGATCAGAAATTTCTGTGCATCAAAGGACACGATCAACAGAATGAAATGGCAAGCCACCGAATGGGAGAAAATATTTTGAAATTATATATCTGATAAGAGGCTGAGATCCAGAAATATAAAGGACACCAAAAACTCGACACTAAAAAAAAAATGAGTTTTTAAACACTGTGCCTGGAAAATTTTTAGAAATTACCTGTGCTGGTTAAAATATTCCTAGAAATAAGTGACTGTTGTTCCCAGAGCACAGAACCAGTAAGTCACAGATCAAATTTAAAAAATGGGCAAAGGACTTGAATATATATTTTTTTCCAAAGAAAATAGACAGATGGCCAATAAGACATGAAAAGATGCTCAACCTCACTCATCATCAGCAAAACACAAATCTAGGTCACACCAAGATACCACCTCACACCCATTAGAATGGATACTATCAAAAAAAGAAAAAGAGAAGGGGGGGAACCAAGAAAATAACAAGTATTGGTGAGGATGTGGAGAAACTGGAACGCTTATGCATTGCCGGTGGGAATATAAAATGGTACCATGGAAAACAGTACGGCGGATCCTCAAAAACATCACCAAAGAATTACCACGGGATCCAGCAATTCCACTTCTGGGTATATCCCCAAAAGAACTGAAAACAGGGACTCAACCAGTTATTGAGCACCCATGTTCATAGCCACGTTATTCACAGTGACTGAAGGGTGGAAGCAGTCCAAGTATGCATGGATGGATGGATGGATGGACAAACACAGTGTGGTACAGATATATAACAATACTTACCCGGCCTTAAAAAGACAGGGAATTTGTACACCTGCTACAGCATGGTTGACCCTTGAGGATATTATGCTAAGTGAAATAAGTCATTCACTAAAGGACAAATACTGTATGACCCCACTTCTTTGAGGTACCAAGAGTAGTCAAATTTATAGAGATTGAAAGTAGAATGGTGGTTGCTGAGGACTGAGGCGGGAGGGATTGGCGAGTTAGTATTTAATGGGTACGGAGTTTAAGTCTTGCAAGATGAAAAGAATTCTGGAGTCGGGTGGTAGTATTGGTTGCACAGTTCATGCCACAGAACTCTCCACTTAAAAATGGCAAAATGGAGGACACCTGGGTGGCCCAGCTGGTTAAGTGTCCAACTCCTGATTTCAGCTCAGGTCATGATCTCAGGGTCATGGGACTGATCCCCACGTCGGGCTCCGTGCTGAGCGTGGAGTGTGCTTGAGATTCTCTCTCTCCTTTCTCCCCCTGCTCCACCCCTCCCCCCCACAAAAAAATGGTAAAATGGTAAATTTCATGTTATGAAAATTTAACCACAATTAAAAATAAATCATTTTTAAACATCTAAAGTTAAAAGTTATTTGATTCAGCTGTAAAAAGGAAACACGCAAAATCCATGACTCTTAACTGCATGACTGGGAGAGGGTAAGATATAGATGGTGCCAGGGCACGGGCAATTTCAATATGATCCGTGACTTATTGGTTCTGATGCAAAAAAAAAAAAATGTCTGAAGAAACAGGATGGAAAGTTAACAATCATGGATTCTGGGTAGTAGAAGGCTGGGTGATTGTTACCTCATTCTTTGTATTTTTCAGTACCAGTTTTTATTTCTTTGAAATAAAAATTATAATTGAAGAAGCAAAAAATTAGGAGTGGGGAGACTTCAATATTATGACTTTGCTAAATTGTTAAATCTCTGTGCTCTGGGAACAACAGTCACTTATTTCTAGGAATATTTTAACCAACACAGGTAATCTCTAAAAATTTTCCAGGTACAACTCCAGGCTTATAGTAGGTCCTAGGTAAGTATGTGCTGAATGAATGAGTGAATGAATGAATGATCAATCCCTGCTAGGTAGTTTAGGGTAGAGGCCTACATTGACTAGGAGTCAGATTAAATGACCTCTTGGCTATGACCACAAAACCCTTTTCATGCTGGCCTCGGCCTTTTCCCAGTTTCCATTGTGTCCAGCCCTCCCTCCTCCGTGGGTTCCAAGAACACAGCCAAAGGATGCAAACAAAGGAGCCAGGGATTTCCAGGCCGGTCTCAATTCCTTGGCTAGGTCCCTGCAGCAACTGAATATTAAGCATATTAACTCTGACCTCCCTGCCCGAATTCCTTTGTATTGGATACCATAATGAACCTCTCAGGCAAGACAATTTTCCCAAGGCTTCAATATCTATTCCTGTCCAATGGGTGACCCCTTCAAGTCCTGAAGGCAGCCAATTAAGTCAGAGATGCTGTACCAAGCAAGGGTGGTCCTCCTCTACTCTGGGTGATAGGAAATTCAAATCAGGTGACCGCCAGCTAGGCCAAGAAGGGCACTGCCTGGAAAAACAGATCACTCTAACCCTAACCTAAGGCAAACAGGTTGGGTGAGTCTGCTTACACGAACGCACAGAAGATGCTCTATTACTGGTCCCTTGGGAACTACCACCAGCACCACCATCACTACAACTAGTGAAAACGCTTTTGATTCAGGTCAATTCAGACCTGAGAACCTTTAGTCCTGACAATCAGGAAGATGCGTTCGAATTTGTATTAAAGGTGCGAAAAGAGACTCTGGTTCCAAGTGACACAGGGTTTGATTTAGGGGAAATCATCAACCCCACATCCTCCTTAGCCCTCACAAAGGTAAGCTGGAGGCAGGACCCAGGGATGCTTTTTAATGGTTTCTGAAAGGCATCACTGAGCGCCTCCTGGGACATGGAAATCACTGGGAAGTGTCTTTATTAAAGGAGCGACAGAGCCACACCAACCCAGACCCACAGACCGGAACAAATCATTTGCGAAACATCAATCAATCCCAAATTTGCTTAAAAACAAACAAACAAAACAAAATAAAAAAAAAAAACTACAAACTCATGGTTTTCGATGAGAGTTACAATTCAGACTCACCTGTGTTTACCTGCCCAGGACTGACCCCAGGGATTCCAACCCAGTAGGTGTGGGGTATAGGCCTAGAATACAAATTTCGAAAATGTTCTGCTGGAGATGTTAGGGCATAACCCAGTGAGGTCTCATAAATTTAATACATTTCAAAGGCTTTCCTTGTGAAGGAAGACCAAAACCTTTGCTCACCTCCCTCCCTTCCTCCTTCCCAACCTTCCTTTTCTTTTTCTTGCTTTCTTCTCTCTGTTTCCCTTCTCTCCCCCGTCCCCCCGCTACCTTCGATCAACAGACATGCATGAATATATTTTGTTAACTGAGATACCAGATTGCTTTCCAAACCTAACAGAAAGTTTTATTCGGCAGACGACTCAAATTTTAAGTCCTCAAGGCTCTCTCTGCTCCATCACAGGGCAATCGTAGTCCACTCCTCAAAAAAAGACCTTTTTCCCCTTTGTTTTTTAATGATATGACCATTTGGACTTAAGGTGGAGAGGCCTTTGGGATCATGTTTGGAAGATAAATAGTAAAGAGGAAGTCCCTGAAGTCAGACACACCTGGTTTGGAATCTTGGCTCCATTGCTCAGCTGTGTGTCTTTAGGCGAGTTTCCTAACCTCTCTGGGCTTCAGGTCCTAAAGCTACAAATACAAGCTAAAATGGGCCTCCATAGATACCAGCCTGGACAGATGATAACTGAAGACTGATGGCCCCTCATCCCAGCGGGGAAGACCATACTCTCCCCACCTGCTTCACAGACCACCCTGTTACATTTACAGAATAAAAATCGTTGAGGAGAGGCCAGACTGAATCACATGGGGTTACCTGGAATAGATCAAGATTCCATTTTGCCCACCTGGTTGAATAGAGGCTAAAAAAGAAAATTGCCTTAGTGATAAATAAAGCATGAATTTAAAAATAATAATAATGGTGATAGTGTATGTTTACTCTTATCTTTCTATGTAGCCATCACTTTGCTAAGGGTTGTACAAAAATAATCTCAGTCAGTCCTCAACTGGGAGGTACTATATTCAGGTCCCATTTTATAGATGAAGAAGCCAAGGCGCCCAGAAGTTAAATAAATTATCCAATGATCTTATATAACCAATCTGATGCCCAAGATCACCTTTTTAACAGCAGCTTCCCAACAACCAACAATTAGATCTTGGAAATCTGGTTTTGAGTGTTTTTTTTTTTTAAATCACCTTCACCCCCATTAGGAGAGGATCAGTTACCACTAAGGAGATTGGTAACGTGCACATCTGTCCAACTTACACAGACCTCTTGTCTCCTAGACGTACGAAGGTTCAGTTGGGCACCATCCACTTGAGCCCCAATTCCCCAGGTTCCCAATGGATGAATGAGGCCACGTGTGGCTCTGTGATCACGGGCTCCCCATCACAGCTGCTCAGCTGGCTGAATGGCCTCTGGCCCGTCACACCATCCGGAGGCCATCTCCAAGTCTCCAGAGACCTTGGATTCTTGCTACAGCTCCAGTCTCCCTCTCTCTGTGCTTCTGGATGTTGACATAGACCCAAGTAGCAGCTAAAGCTGCAAAGGGACGGCTCCTCAAACACAGCTCACTCCTCCCAGAGAAACGTGGAGCAGACAGTGCCCGCTTTTCATCCCACTTCCTAGCTTCACCTTTCCAGCATAATACTCATCTCTTTTGTCTCTTGCTTGAAAAGCCCTTTGCAGCAGGAAAACATTGCAGCTGCTTTTACGGGACATCGCTGGTCTGGTCTGGGGAGAAAGCCCTGTTCCGACAGCCATAGTCCTCTTTGTGCTTCCTCTCCCTCGGGGTAGGGAGGGGCTACGTGGAGAAGTGACTGGGGTGGAGGGCAGGGGTCTGCTCTGGCAGGTGCCAGAAGGTCCTGAAAATCCCATTGCGAGCCCTGGGGCCCTGGGGGAGTCACATGCAGAGAACAGCCGGGACCACCAAGGACTCTTGGCCCTTTTGATATGTCTGGCAGGACATTTGAACACAGCTTAAAAACTAAGCTATGAATTTCTTGAAAACTTAAATATAACCTTCCTATAGGACCCAACAATTGCACACCTCAATATCTCCCCAAGACAAATGAAAACTCACATCCACACAGACTTGTGTGGGATGATTCACAGCAGCGTTATTCATGATATCCTCCAAGTGGAAGGAGCCCAGATGGATGCAGGGAGTGCGCTCCCCATATAACGGAATATTATTCAACAATAAAAAGAAATGAAATCTCCATGCCACCTACAACACAGATGAACCTCAGAAACAGTATGCTACGTGCAAGAAGCCAGACACCAAGGGTCACAGACTGTATGCTTCCGTTGATAGTACACAGCCAGATTTAGGCAAATTTCTAAAAACAGAAAATAGATTGGTGTTGCCTGGTGGCAGGAATGGGCACAAGAACAAGGATGTCATTGGGGCGACGAAAATGTTCTAAAATTGGGTAAGTAGTGACAGTGGCACAACTCAGTAAATTAAAATGGGTGAATGTTATGCTATGTAAATTAGTGCTCCGTAAGTTTGGGTGTTTTGGTTTTAATCATCAACATTCAGATTTTGTAAATTACTGAAGGGTGCATGTATCACACATTTTTTTGAGGCTGCTGCCATCCCTCCATCCCTGAGCAAGAGAAGAGACTGAATAAGAAATGAGGGACATGGGTGTGTGATGCCCACAATGCTTGGTAACTCAATCAATCAATAAGATAGTGATTTGATTTTTAGAATCCTGACAAGCTTGTAAATATCAAATGCCTGTGGATCTGAGAGAGCCGGGTCAAGCTGCTCCCCCTGCACCCTCCCCCCCCAATCATTGCAGGTGCCTGTCACAAGCCTGGGGACAACAGTCTCACCTGTCCCATTTTAGGGCACTCTGGGAGGTTTTAGTCAGTTCAGGATATGGCATTTTGAGAAGAAGGTGGAAAAGTTGGCTCTACCTGGGGAAGCTGTTCTCCCCCTCGGGCTCATGATATCCCTCTTGTGTTAGAATCATTTGTGATGTGAGTCCTTTCAAATCATGAAAAAAATACCAAAGGTGCTTACAGAAAAAAAGAAAGAGAAAAGAAAAGGAAAAGAAAGCAAAGCAAAGAGGGAGGGAGGGAGGGAGGAAAGGAAGGAAAGGAAGGGGGAGGGAAGGAAGGGGGGAGGGAAGGGGGGAGGAAAGAAAGAAAGAAAGAAAGAAAGAAAGAAAGAAAGAAAGAAAGAAAGAAAGAAAGAGGAAAAGAAAAAAGAAAAAAAAGAAAGAAAAGATTGGCTCAGATTCAAGATTTTCCCAGTGGTAAAAGCAATCTCACTCTAGCCCAATCTGTTTTGTAGTTCCTATGTCGATTCTTTTTCGCATTTAGTATTATATTGTAAACATCTTCCCAGACATTAATAAACACACCCTCCCATACGCCTTAGATTTAAGGCAGACTTTCTCATCCATTTTCCTTGCCCACCCTCCCTAAATGGCACCTGCTCCCCCACTCTCTGTCTCCCTGTCCCCCCAACCAAATGTTCTTTCACCATAGCTCTGATCACCACCTAACATACCACACACTCACTATCCCAGGAGACGGGTGCTCTAAGGTGTCTGGACTCTCTCTCTTTTATACCAGGTGAATCCCAAGTGCCTAGTGCCGTGCTTAGCCTATAAATATCTGCTGAATGAATGATTTGAATGAGTGAAACTTGGGGTAATGTAAAACTATACCCAACAAGCTCAGTTCCTAAATAAATAAATATATAATCAAACCAGCTTATATCTATAGCACTTACTATGGGTAGGGCTTGTGCTCTGCCGATTTGACCCCTAGCCACACACCCTCCCCAACCTGTTTGATGCTGACTCAAGATTAAGGACTAGCTGTGCCTTATACCCACCAGCGCTGTCCTCATTCGTTCCTGCTCCATATGACCTACTGGTCTTTGGTTTCACCATCCCTACTTATCCTCCAATGCAACATCATGACATTTAAGATTCTTCATCACCTGGCCCCCACCAGCCGCCATCGTTCGACACCCCCACCGTGGCTTTCACAGTAGAAAATAGCTAAGTCTCAATGTCCTGCACCCCGTTGAAGAACCTTCTGCCCATGAATTTGGGACGCCGTCCCGTCTTCACTTTGCCTGCCTAATCATGTGATCTTTGCTACATCTGAAGTTTGAAGCACATATTATTTCGTTCACTTCTTCGCACACTGAACGTTGAAATAAAAATGGGACTCACCCCTTTCAAATGCCCTACATCTGAAACACAATTTCACTTGCAAGCGACAAAACCCAACATAAGCTAAATCAAGCCCAAGAGAGAATGTATTGGTTTGTGTAGCTAGAGAAGTCCAGGCGTGACTGGATCCAGAAACTCAAACAATATGACCAGAACTCTCTCTGCCACTTTCCTATTGGTTCTGTTTCCTCTGGGCTCTCTGGAAAGTGCTTTCCTGCCTGGTGAAAGCAACACCTCACTGTTTATATGGCCCTTAGCACTCACCCTCTCAGAAGGATGGACTGTGTCTCTTTCTGGTGTCTCTAGCCAAGGCCCCAGAGAGGTCATGGATTGGCCCATCCAGATCACACATCTACCATTGAACCAATCCCTATGGCCAGGGTACTGTGGCCTGGCACTCTGGCCAGGACAGCCAGGGGTCTGTCACTGTCCGTGGGGCCAGAGGTTAAGGTAAACCCCATCTGAACTGAGTGGGTGTCCGAGGGCAAACAAAACTGCCAATTTAGTTATTAGTACAAGGCACCATGCATACATCACCTCACCAAATCTTCACAAATGGCCTGTGTAGTTATTATTAACCAAGGCTCAGAAAGCTTAAATGAGTCACCCAAAGCCACAGAGCTCGTAAGCGACAGAAGCCACACTTGCTCCTGTATATCCAGTTCTGTGATGGGCCCAGAAGATACAGATGTGGAAAATACACAGTCCATGCAGAGGGGAGACAGATGTGCCAGCATCAAATTATGGTATCATGTGATAACATGTGCTATAATTCACACCCAAATTTGGGAGGTAACCGAGCTTAGTAGCCAAGGGCTCTTGAATCATCGAAACCCAGGTTCTAATTTCAGCTCTGCCACTTACAAGCTGGGTGACCCTGAACAAATTTCTTGACCTCTCAGGCTCAATGTCCTCATTTGCAAAAAAGAAGGGGAAGTAGAGCTTCAGGGACAAAGAAAAGGAGGCAGAGGGAGGGCAGCACCTATGGAAATAGGGAGTCCAGGACATTCAGAGGAATCAAGCCTTGGGTGAGAGGCACAGAAGCCAAATGAGGAAGACTGAATGCTAATATCATCCAAGATGGCACTCTCAATGTCAGCCAGTCCAACATTTCCCAACCTCAAAGCTCTGCATCTCCTACCAGTCAGCGCCAAGTTTTCAGGAAGCCCAAGAGGAGCTGGGGGACCTGTAAGGATGGAGCTACCATTGGCAGCTTTCCTCAGCAGAGTAGCTCGATTCTTCCTGACAGCACAAGCACTTGCCATGCCCAGAATGAAACTGGCTGCTTAGACAGTCCAGCTCCCTTTCCATGCTCTGTGTTCTCTCCCCAGACTCACAGCCATCCTGCTGGCACGAGTCCAGACCTCCCTCCTCCAGAGTCTCCTCACAACCGGTCTAATTGGGAGGCTGCGGGGAAACCCCATGGGGAGATCCTGCCCATCCTCCCCCTAAGTCTCTCTACAAGAAGCTTTGCAAAATAGGAAGCAGGAGCCTGGGCGCCCGGGGAGCCAGGAAGGCCTATTGTGGTAAGCAGGGAGGAAGGAGGCTGGTGGCCTGAAATGCAGTTCAGACGGAACCACTTGGGACTGAATGTGGCAGGCCATGATGATAACACTGTACCTCCCCCAGCCTCAGACACCTTCAACCCACAGATGCGCCATACATTCGAAAACTCCTTGCAAGATAACAGAAATCGGGTTACTTTCCTAGCTGTGCACTCTGAAGGTACATTTCCAAAAATGTTAATAGTATAAAAAATATCGCACCATCAAGGAAAGACAATAAAAAATTAACTTGTGCTGAGCGCAGAGTGTATGAATGTTCAATTTTACAAATGTTAACTTTTATTGTTATTACAGTTTCCTGATGCTAGGCACTTCCCAGGCTTTGACCAATTTTAACCCTCTCAACAACCCCAGGAAGTAGCATTTATGCCCATTTTATGGATAAGGAAACAGAGACTCAATTAAATTAAGTAATCCCTAATGGCATAACCAGTAAGCTAAAGAGTGTGAACTTAAATCAAGGTCTGTCTGAATCAGAGCCCACATAATTTTTTAAAAAGTTTTATTGGGCTATAATTTACATATCATGAAATTGACCCATTGTATGTATACAATTCCGTGATGCTTTTAGTAAATTTATAGAATGTCCATTGTCACTACACTCCAGTTCTAGATATTTCCAGCACCCCAAGATTTCCCTCATGCCTATTTTCTGTGAATTCTCGCTCCCATTTCCACCCTTAGGCAACCACTAATGTCCTTCAGGTCTCTATAGAGTTGCCTTCTCTGGAGACTTCATGTGGAATCATGCAACACGGCCTATACATCCAACTTTCTTCTTCTAGCATGTTTTTGAGGATCCAAAGCAAATCTGCTAGCAGTAACCAGTACTTCATTCCTTTTTTATTCCTGAATTGTATTCCACTATATGGATCTACCATATCTTGTGTATCTATTCACTGATTGATGGACATTTGGCTTGTTTCCATTTTGGGGCCATTATGAATAATCCTTTTCTGAATATTCATGGCTGTATCTTTGTGTGAACATATGTTTTCATTTCTCTTGAGTAGCTCCTGGGAGTGAAACTGATGGGTCGTAGAGTAAGTCTACTTTTAATTTTTTAAGGCACCTGCCAACCTATTTTCCAAAGCAGAGGCACCATTTTAACTTCCCGCCCAAGCCCATACTATTAAATATTACCATGTCCTAGCTTGAAGCCAAACTGAAATCCCAACAAGTCTGAGAGGGGAGCTGGACCCCCTGGGCAGTGCTTTTCCATGAGCCCAGCATGAAGGCACTGATTAGGAGTTGAAGAAGAAAGCAAGAGGCTGGCGTGTCCTGAGTGAGAGAAATGGGGATGGAGCAAGAAGCAGGCGCATAGCCCCTGGCACAATCTAGAGAAAATATGAACGGAGAAACTAAAGTCTATGTTTTCATGAGTCGCTTTACTGTAAAGCCCAAGATGGATGGCTTCAGAGCTCAGATGGTAGACTGTATCCCAGGGTGGAGGAGAGATGACTTCTTCTCACTGCTCTGGAGACTTCGGAATTGGCATCTTTGTGAACAACCTGAGACAGAGCCCATGATGTGGCGATGCATGGGCATCAGCACCGTGAGGCACCCACAAGAGCTTCTCAAGCAGCAAACATTGACAATGAGGCCAAAGGCGGGGGGGAGTGGCACGCACTGTAAGAAGCATACAGGCAGGCAAAAGCAAGAACGCAGTGATGCTGCTGCAACAATTCTCAGACATAACAGAGGGAGACTTTGCACGGGCAGAAATCCTATGTGTGTGCACGATGATAAGAGCCACGAAAATGGGGGCAGTCCCTGCCCCTGTGATTCCATCTTGCCCCCAGGCTGGGTTCAAGAGCACAGCTGGTTCTCACCTGAGGCCCTTCTTGCTCTGCAGATGCAACCCTGGCTTCCTTCCTATCAGTCCCTGCTTCTCCCACGCACCTGCTCATGGAACATTAAGAACACTCTGTGACCAGGAATAGGCCAGAATTCATCCCAGAAACATGATCATGTTCCCCTCTGCATACCCCAAACTCCATCAATCATGGTCGAAAGAGAAAGATAAATCATCACCCTCCTACCAGAAGAGGAGTTTTGAGAAGGGGGCTTTCAGGCTGTCCCAGAAGATGGGCAAGGACTACAGGAGAACGGAGGCACCCCTGTGGGCTTCGGAGTCTACCTCACCGGTGTTCCTATCCCAGCTCTGCCACCGGGACTAGTCATGTAGTCTCTGCCTTGGTTTCCTTATGTGACCATAGGAGTAAACCACCAAGGCAATGGGGAAAGACCCAGAGATAATGTCCCCAGAGAGGTCTCCACACTATAGGCCCTCCACTAAAGGTCAAATAAGAAGGCATTTTTTAAAGATCAAAAGTGTATTGTTACATGAATAAACTAGCATACTGGGATTGATAGGGGAGGAATCATTGCCTCCCTCTGCCAACCCATGACCTGTCTCTTTAAGAATGAAAAATCTGAAAATTGACTTAGCAATTTATCCTGTAAATTAAGGACTTTTGGCTCTGGGGAGACTAATTATTATTTCAACGCAGTGACTGTGTTGGATGCCACAGATTGATTGGGGATTAACAGGGACAAAACAAGTCATGGAGAGTGAATTCTCCCCCAAACGTCAAGGGGAATCGGTGAAGCTTCATAGCAGCAGAGAAACAGGGAAAGGGGAGGGTGGAGTCAGGACGGAGGACAAAAGGGGGAAAATCAGTAACTACATCATGGATGGAATGTTTCCCAAGGGCCAGCTGCGACCCCGACATGGCCTTGTGATCAACTTGCCCGAGAAGGCTGCACGGGGGCATCAGATGGGATGGAGGGAAAGCCTGTCCCCTCTCCCTCGTGTGCCTATTTCAGAGGGGCGGCAATGGCTACCATGGCCACACTCTGGGCCACCAGGTGAGGACAGAGGGACCGGGCAGAGGGGAAGACACCCAGGGCAGGTCAGACATCGACCAACATAGCAGCACTCAACGGGTTAGTAGTTCCTTCTGAAGGCTGCTCTTCCGGAGGCTGAGCCTAGAGCACTGTGCTAGAAGCTTGGGGATGCACGACAAACAGGAGAGAGCATAACTGGTCACGGGTCATGGCAGACACAGGAGGGACAAGCACGGAAGTCCTTGCAGACAGGACATAGCCACAAGTGGGTCTCACTCAGATCTGCAGCACCAGTTTCGAGAGATTCAAATCCCACTCAATTGTCCACATAGGAATTTGGGCATGGTGTGGCCAGATTTTCCTGATGTTTCAAAAGAAGCCCAAATCTGGAATTTACTGTGAAATCTTTTGATGTTCAAAAGCCAGCACCTAGCTTAAAACAGATGTACACACACACACACACACACAACCCAAACAAAACATGATCGTTGGCTAGGTTGTCCTGAGGACTCCAGTATGCAATCTGGCACTGGCCACTATTTCTTCTTCTTTTTTTTTTTTTTTTAAGGACGTTTGTGCTATACTTTCTCCTAGAGTGGAAATGCAGGAGGGCAAGTGCAAACCTGCAACCTTGGTCTCTTGGACAGTCCTGAACACAGGGTCAGGCCTGGAGTATGACTGAGCCAGGCAAGCATCTATCACTGCAGTGCTGGCTACACCCTCAAGGTTTTAGAAGCCAGAAAGGGCCACGCAGACCCAAATCCTGGGGCGTCATGTTATGCTAACCCATGTGGCATGCCCAGCACACCCTTCCCCCGCCCCCCCCCCCCACGGCCGAGTACTATCTGTTTTCTGGTTCATATTCCCTCCCCACCGCGGAGTGCTATCTGTTTTCTGGTTCATATCACAATTCACAATTCACCAGGGCACATTATTAGAAACAACAATTTGCTAATGCCAGGTCCCAATCGGCCCCCTCAGAAAAATCCAAACAAATTTAAAAGCCCTCGGCCCCATAGCCTTGTGGAGATTCAGTAAAAGTAGGAATATTTGTATTTGTGCTGGGAAAGTGCTGCCGATATGTTTTGTTGTGCATGGTATTTAAAAAGACAAGTTGAATTACTAGCGAACATATAAAGGCTCAAAGACTCGATATTAAAATCTGCATTTCTGAGTTCTCTTGAGGAATCAGCTCTGGGGACACTGAGCTCACATTGCCATGTAGTGACAAACGGCGGGAGCTGACTAGCAGCCATCCCTTAAAGGGACATACTCACTTTGCTAGAGCCCCTGATTCCTGGTGGATCACACCCAGCCTGGCCCCTGTCCATGTCTGGGTTCTCCACACTGTCTTCAGGTACTTTTTCCCCTGAAAAGGTCAAGGATGGAAGGCTTGGAGGTCAACGTGGAGACCCCAGTCTCCTAGGTTTTGCCTCAGCCTCCAACATTTCAGCCAGAGTGGGACTTGTAAAGTACAAGCCAGCGACCTCACTGCTCCTTCCCTTCCCTCCTTCAAGTCAGGGCTGAAATGTCACCTTCCCAGTGACACCGGTCCCTGCCAACCTATTCAAAACAGCTGCATCCCCTCCCCAGCCTGCCCTGTCTCACATTCACTTCTGTTTTATTTTTCTCCACTTTCTAATCTACTATAAAATTTAGTTATTTATTTGGTTGGTTATCTGTCTCCCCCTCCTAGGATGTCCCATTACACGAGAGAAGAGATATGTGTGTGTGTTTTGTTTTCTCTCTGTCTCATCACCTACAACTTTTCTGGAAAGAGTCAGAAGATAAATATTTTAAGCTTTATGGGCCCCAAGGTCTCTGTCACAACTACTCACCTCTGCCACCCAGCACCCTATCAGCCACAGATGATACGGAAGAACAAATGCGGATGTGTTCCAGTAATGCTTTATTGACAAAAACAGGCAGCATTTGACCCATGGGCTGGTTTGCCAAGGCCAGATCTAGGACGGTGCCTAGCAGACATTAAGTACTCAGTAAAGGCTGGTGAATACACTCAGAGCCTTAATGTCACTGCCTTTCAAAGATACAATGCTTTCTTTCAATTCTTGCTCCTTCCTTTACTCCTCAGGACTGCACCAGTCTCTCACATGAAGAAACCAGCGTTCAGAGAGCCACCGGGAGCTGTCCAAGGTCACAGAGTCTGGAGGGACAGAGCCAGGCCTATCAGAGCCAGGGATCTGTCTGACTCCAGAACCACCCAGCCTCTGTCTGCAATTCCAACCTCTCAGCACTGCACTCCTGAGCAGGCCCGTCACACACACTCGAGTGAACCAGAACCCACAGCCTGTCCTAGAAGAGAATCTGGACGTTCAGCCATGTGCATCCTCCAAAAAGCAAACTCCAGTCCTTTGGTTTAATTCTACCTGTCACATTCTCTGAGCCTACCTCATTTCTCACTATCGGCTGCAAGTAGCTCCTCTGCTCCACAAAGAGAAGGACCCCGCCCCCCCCCCCCCCCCCCCGGTCATTCACCGAGAACAAGACCCAGAAATTCAGAAGGCAAGAGGGAGAGCACATGGCCAGCAAGTGAGGGGGAAACAGAGATTCCTTGGCTTGCTGGAACTCTCATGGGTCTACAGGCAATGCAGAACAGCTAATCCTGAATTAGTTAAGGAAAAGAACAGTAGTCATTAATTTTAAGAGCTGGCATTTATGGATGCCAATTACACACCAGGGATTTCTTTGGCACTTTATATACATTATGTCTAAATCTTTCAACAATCCAACAGGGAGTGTCGTTTTACTCCATTTCTATAGCTGAAGAAACCAAAGTTCAGAGAGGTTGTCATTTGCCCAAGATCACACAGCTCCTAAGGGTCACAGTCAGGATTTGAGCCTCGGTTTCCATGACTCTTCAACATTAACATCAGGAGCACATGCTCAGGAGTCAACTAACCCTTGTTCAAAACATTGCGCAGGGAACTTCCTCTCTCAGGGCCTCAGTTTCTTCTGTGAAATGGGGTAACAACAGTATCTAATCTGCAAGTTATTGAGAAAAAAGTGCATGTAGAGCACTGAACACAGTGGCTCACACATAGTAAGCACTCAGTGACTGTAATTATCATTAGTTCTACAAGTTCTCGGGCCAGAACTAGTACTGCTATCACTACCAAAGCAAAGAAGCTCTCACCATGAGAATCACAAGGTTCCCACCACTGGCCATGGGCAACCGGGTGAAGTAGGGTGCTATCTACCTCAATATTCTACTGTACCCACTTGAAAAACTCCTTTCCGCACCCCCAACACCACAGCCACCCAGTGCTATTAAGCTGTATTCTGCATAGGAAAGACCAAAGTCAGAGGCCTGGAAGACTGGACGACCAGACAAGTCCACTACAATGCAAGACTCTCTACCAGCTCATGGCCCATCCCATAAAGTATCTGTCCTCCACTTGGGCTAGAAGACGTAAGAGGTCTGTTTCAGATTCATGGTCCTGGGTCCAAGACACACCTAACACCAACTCATTGTATGGCTTTGGGCACCTCCCTTCCCCTCCCTGGGCTTCCCTTTCTTCCAATATAACACAAAAGTGCAGAAGTAGATAGTCTCTAAGGACTACTAGAGGGCTCTACACAGGGATTCACTCACTTATCCATTGTCTCAATTACTCATACGTTCATTCTACAAATACTTGTCAAGTGCTTCCTATGTCCTAAGCACTATGGTACGAGGCACAGTCTCTGTCTTAATGGAGCTGACCACCTAGTGGGGAAGAGAGATAGTAAATGAGTAAACAAAAACATAAGTTCAAGGAGTGATATGTGCCTTAAAGAAAAATAAAGCTGGGTAAGAATATAGGGAAGAGAACAGAGGAGTTACTTTAAAACAGGTGTCAGGAATAGCCTCTCTGTGTAGGTGACACAAAGGGAGAGAGTCCTCCATGAGAAGGTCTGGGGGAAGAGAGTTCTAGGTGGAAGGAACAGCAGGTACAAAAGCCTAAGGTGAGAACAAGCTTGGGGTCTTTATGAAAGGTCAAAGGGTCAAAGAAGGCAGAAGTAAGAAGTGAGATGGGGGTCTATGCCTGATAAGGGCTCAGTGAATTAAACTTCTAAGACTTGCCTTGACCCCCAAAAATTATTCTAAGCACCATGAATGGCCTTCAGTTATCTACAAGGATACCAAATGGGAGATTCCAAGTCTACCCATACATTTTCTCTGCCTGGAACAACCTTCCCCATCTTCTCTACATGTCTTAAGATTCAGCTTGGGCATCAACCTTGTCTGGGGATCCCCTTCTGAGCCCCCCAACCCCAGCTAGTTTGGGTGGCTCCCTGTGCGCTCCCACAGAAGCCTGCATCTGTCACAAGTGGTCCCAGTAGAGAATTACTGCTTTTGCCACAGGCCTTCCCCACTGATCTATAAGCTTCTCGAAAACCAGGACCATATCTTGTTTGTCTCTGCATTCCTCACTGCATACCTCCGAGCCTTGTACACAGTAGATGCTCAGCATATGCTCGAACTAGCTTCCATTTATTGAACGACTACTGTGAGCTGGGCCTACGCTGAGCCCTTTCAGTGCACCCTCTCATTCGATGCTCTCAACCACCCTATGACACTGCTGATATTATTCCCCTGATATAAATATGGAACGTGAGGCTCAGAGCACTTAAGTGACTTGCTCGGAGTTACCCAGCTAATACCTCTTAAAATAAGGACTCAGGCTCAAGTGTCCCTGACTCTTTCACTCTTGACCACCTAATCAGGGGCTCCCAAAGTGTCAAGTCTCCACTCCCCTCAGAACCTAACGAATGGGGAACCGTAGCCATGTTCAGCAAGCTATGTTTTCGCGAGCCTTCCATGGGATTCGGATGCGTGCTCACATCTGAGAACCACCGCAAGTGGTGTTTACTGTCTGGCAGTATAAACTCACTCGCAATTTATTGAGAATTCACCATGTGCCAGATAGCACGGGGCATGCCGGGAATCCCGTGGCAAGAAAAGACCATCACCAGCTCCTGCGTGTATGGAGCTAATTGTTCAGTGTTTGTTGAAAGAATGTTCTACTCTATCATACTTGGAAACCCAAGGCTAGGGCTCTGCAAAATAAAGACTGTCTGGAACACAATCTTTTTCCTTAACACATGGCAAATATTGTGCCAAAAGTCCGTGTGAGCTAGAACAGTCCTGAGGGGGAAGCTGGCAGTCCCCCAGCACTTTCCTTTTTTGGTTTCCCATCCCTGGCCCAATGAGGTAGCCACACCCACATCCAAGAAACTATACATTTGCCTCTTCCGGCCGTTGCCCCTGTCCCATTAAATTAACCCTCTACAGAAGGTAGGGAGTCAACCAACGCAGGAGAGCTGACCACTTCCTGGCATCCTTAGCTCAGCTTGAAAGCAAGGAAACAAATTGGATGTTGTGGGCTTATGGGGCTGGTTGTCCCCAGAGCAAAGGTAGGAACGAAAATCCTTTCAAGTAGATGACTGCCAGTGTCCTAAGAAAAAGAAACAAGTTCCAAATACAAGGTGCCTGCCAGTGTGATCACGATGATTGCTCAGCGACTTCTGCTCTTGTCTCTCATAGTTATCCCTGGGGCCTCGGAAGTATTTGACAAATCACTGAACCCAGCAAGTTGGCTCTATCAAGGGAAGGAGGAAAACTGATCACATCTAGAAAGAGAAGGAAAGGAGGAAAAGGAAGGAAAATGTATTTACTGAGCACCTATTATGTGCCAGGCATGCAACTAGCTGCTTTACATGTATATTACCATTAAATTTCCTGACACTCTTACACAGTTAAATTAATATCTCTATTTTTAGAAGAAGAAACAAGGACTCAGAGAGGTTAAGTGACTCTTCCAAGGATACACAGCAAGTAAACCTGAATTCAATCCAGGCTGAACTTGACCACAAAGACAGGGTCTTGGCGATTATATAAAATGTTACTCCTCGTGACTCCCCAAACACAGCCTGCAAGCCCATTAAGAGACAGGTCCAGAAAAGTCCTTCACCAGAGAAAATATTTTTTTTTAAAGATTTTATTTATTTATTTAACAGAAAGAGAGACAGCCAGCAAGAGAGGCAATACAGGCAGGGGGAGTGGGAGAGGAAGAAGCAGGCTCCCAGCAGAGGAGCCTGATGTGGGGCTCGATCCCAGGACTCTGGGATCACGCCCTGAGCCGAAGGCAGACGCTTAACGACTGAGCCACCCAGGCGCCCCGAGAAAAAATATTTCATCCCCAATTTCAAAAGTACGAACTTAATAGGGGAAGCAGCCTGAGTGGTGTTGACACGGAGACAAAATGGAATTAAAGTTGTCTTTCCCTCCGACTTTGAGAAATATTCCGAGTCTGTTTTTCTATTTTAGGCACAGTTACAACCAGAGCAGTCAAAGTGAATTAGTTTGGGGGATATATTTATTTTTTTCATTTTTGCCTAGTCATCTGTAAACAAGATCTATTAAAATAATTAAATGCAAATTCGGTAATTTCTGCAACATTTAACTCAAAAATAGCAGATTTTAAAAGAATGGGTATATTTAGCATGAAACTGGCTCTTAGCTTACTTTTGTCTAATGGCCTATTTTAAAGTCATCTTCCAGGGATGGGAAGTTTAGAGTTGAGTTGTGTGTTTTGTCAACTGTTTCATGCACTTCCGAGGGTGGGGGGGAAATACATCTTCTACCCTCACCCCAAATCCGAGGAGCGCGCTTGGGGAACTTGTCACATTTTACTTTTCTCCTTTCTTGTGCCAATGACAATTTTTTCTTTCCCAGAATCCTTTCTGCCGACACCCTGGCAAAGGACAAAGAGAGAATGGAAAAGTACCAAGGGGCAGAACCTGGGCAGCCTCCTGGAGAAGGGAGGTTTGTGAATTGGCCTGCTCCTGGGGTGATCCCTTTTGGGGTGTGGCCTGGAGCTGAGCAAACACCGATGGGAGAGGCAGAGGAGAAAGGAGGCAGAGAGGCGAAGGAGGAGGGCAAACCACACCCACTAAATCCTCTGTGCTTCCCTCTTCTGCCAGAGGAGCGAATATCTGAGTCAGGGACAATTTCAGCTGAACTAGTTTGCCCTCCCAACTATATATATCGCAGGCAGCACTGGCCAGTGCGTGTGGAGAGGACTGTCACAGTGGAGAGGCAGAGGGTTCCGAAGGCTACAGGGGGAAGGAGCGGGCCAAGGAGGAAAAATACTGAACTCCGGAGGAAATTCTCCCAAACACACCTGAGCACCTGGGGAAAAAAATTCAGGGCTGAATCGGAGCAAGAACTACCCAAAGGGAAACACGATGTTCCCCAGAGGGCTGGCTTTCTCAGATTTGTGATCTGTCTGCTCCCTGCCAACCCCCATATGCACAGGCCGTACCTTGAATTTTAACAGTTAAGTCACTCTTTTCAATCCTCAGCTGGGATCCATGATGGGTAATGCTCACAGAATCCCTCATATGCAGACCCTTCCCATCCCAAGTTCTCAACTGTATCCAGAAATGGTCATTAGTAATCACCTTTCTGCCACACTTCTTATAAATTTTACAACCAACCTGCCATTTTATGCATTACTCTGTTGATCTTGTCTAAAGCCCTACGAGATGAGTCTTATTAGCATTCCTTTATAGAAGCCCAGAGACAGAAAGCAACTGGACCAAGATCACACAGCTTAGTGGCAGAGTTGGGCTTTTCTTAACCCCTTTGTTATGGATAGAAGCAGGAATGACATCAGAAGTTCCTTCTGTCTAAGTCACCTTGTCACCTGAGGCTGAAGTCAAGTCCTGGGCCAAGACCCAGAAAAAGAGGGCTCCAGCCCTCCACATTCCCTACCCCCCTCCAGCTCTACTGTTGCCTGCCAGATGCAGGAAACCTCGAAGTTGCATCCCTTTACACCCCAGCTAAGTATTTCTACAAATGGGCTTTGGTGTCAAAAAAGAGCTAGATTCATATTCCCATCTGTAGTATTCATAATAAGAAGTCATAATCTCTCTAAATCTGGTTCTTAGAAAAATAAGAATGCATGAAAATCCGCCTCTCTTCAACTTCCATCCATTGGTCGCTGTCTTCCCCTCAGAGGACAAGCACCCTACTCTATGCCAAGGCATATTCTTTCCCTCCATCCTGAAATACAAAGTGTCCTAAATTCCATTTTATTCCCATCATTCCTATCTTACCAAAGAGGCTCTGACTTCTTCCAGTCTCTCAATACCATTCTTCTGTCCTGTGCTAATTCCCTCCAGTCTGTCTTTTACTTCACTGCCTCTCTCTGAAGCTATGTCTAATCTGCTTTTGAACTCTGAAATCGAGTTTTTAATTTCAAAAGGGAGATCCTTGATTTCTGGACATTTCAGTTGGCTTGAAAAGAAAAACACTTCCTAGGAGCACCTCAGGGGCTCAGTCGGTTAGCTATCCCACCCTCAATTTTGGCTCAGGTCAGGGTCTCAGGATGGTGAGCCGACAAGGAGCCTCCTGAAGATTCTCTCTCTCTCACTCCCTCTGCCCCTCCCCACCTAGCTCGCCTGCTCTCTCTAAAAACAATTAATTGATTAAAAAATAATAAAATTTAAAAATCTTCCTATCTCTTCTTTATATCTTGTGCTTTCATTAGTCTCTTTCATCCTTCTTTTATCTCTTGGTCATTTTCCACAAACTTATTTTATATAGTCTTTTCCAGATGGTTCTATGATCTTAAGTTCTTGAGAAGCTACTTCTACGTATTATGCCTGTTAACTATCCTTTATATAAGATGCCTAATCAGGCGGCCTGTAATTTTTTAATTGTGAGCTCATCTTCAACAGTTCTTTATTCTGCAAAAGTCCTGTGAGCCAAGGGATGCACAGGTTATCCTACAAAGGGATTTTGCTCTCAGGTGTTTCCTTGGCCCTAGATTAGTTTATACTTTAATTCCCCACATTGGAATTTCTACCCCAGGTGGGTACGTCCACAAATGACAGATTCAGCTTTTCACTTTCTCACCAGATCTTTTCCCAACCTTGAACCCTGAGCAGGCAACAAACTTCCCTGGACACGTGGACAGTTTTTCTAGCCTTTTAGTAAAGGAAGAAGAGTGCTAGCCTTATATGGGGGTACCGGTTAACACATAAATTGATTAATAATATATTGCCAGAGAAGAGCTAGGGAGCATGGGTGAAATCAAAGGGATTAGGGCATGCCTATCATGATGAGCACTCAATAACATAGAATCGTTGTGTAACGTGTCGAGTAGAATCATTCTGGGGCGCCTGCGTAGCTCCGTTGGTTAAGCATCTGCCTCTGGCTCCGGTCATGGTCTTGGGGTCCCAGGATAGAGCCCTGCGTCTGACTCCCTGCTAAGTGGGGGTCCCTTCTCCCTCTCCCTCTGCCCTTCCTATCTGTGCATTCTTTCTCTCTCTCTCTCGTGCATGTGTGCACACGTGCTGTCTTTCTCTCTCTCAAATGAATAAATGAAATCCTAAAAAAAAATTTCCATTGTACACCTGAAACTAATATGAAACTGTATGCTAACTATAGTTCAATTAAACTAAAGAAATGATATCTGTTCTGTAAGTGCTCATGGCCAACTAAACAAATGATCAAAAGGCAACAGGAAAAGTAGAGCTATAGAATCCATACCCAACTATCTTTTGAAGAGACATGTAGGCAAGACAAATCTAATACTGAGTTTAATGAAGAAGTGGCCAGCAAAAGATAAGCATGCAGCAGAGACTCAACAGATGAAGATACCAAAAAGAGAAATTATATATATAAATTAATATATAATAATATATATCCAATAATCCTATATGTGTTGAAGAAGGGAGAGAGCTATTCCCGTTGAATCTGCCATATTGCTGAGTATATTCCCCCTACACCATAACTAACAGAACGGTGTTTCTAAAACACAAATCTTAACCTGTTATCCTACACACATGCGCGCGTGCACACACACACACACACAAACACACCCTCATTCCTCATACCCACTCCTGCTTACCTGATTTAATGTCTTTCCCTCAACTAAGAAGCCAAATCTCTATCCTCGTCTCTCATTAGACTCATTTCCACTCTACCTCCAGCCGCCCTGGCCTTCCCCAAACAAACAGGTCTCAGACAGACTGTCCCACCTTGGAGATCACGCATAAGCTACTTCCACTGCCTGGAATGTTCTTCCATCGCCTCCCTCAACCCCCATCCCTAGTTAATTTCTCTTCATTCTTTAGACCTCAATGAAAACATCACTCCCACAGAGAAAGCTTGCAGGCCCCAAACTAGGTCAGGTCATTTGGTTATGTGTTCACACAATACCCTGAACATCTTCATAGCACTTACCACAATTGTTATTTTAATCGCATAAAGAGTAGTCTAATTTTTGTCTTTCTCACTGGACTGTAACCTCCAGAAAAAGGAACCCATCTGGATTGTGCTCTGCTGCCTCCCCACTGTCTAGCACAATAAAATTCGCTATATAAATGTGAGCACCCTGGCGCCAGCCCTCCCTGTCACCCTCCCTAACATGCACCTGAGCTCACTGCATTTTCCCACAAGCCTCTTCTGAAGCAAAAACACTGTTGCCTGGGAGGCTTATTCACCACATGATCAAAATTTCCTTCGAAGCAGCAGGGGGTCACTGAGTTCAGGGGAACTTACTTCCACAAAGCCACAGCCACTTTTCCTTAGTTGCCTGTTTTCAAAAAGCTGCAGCAGAATGAGTCTTGCTGGGTTGATTTGATGGATATGTTTATGCATGTTGGGTCTTGGGTCTGCCCTACTCTGTGAATTTGGGTCACTTGGTCTTTTCCGAGCCTTAGTTTCCTTGTTTTTAAAACAAAGGGGCTGGTCCAAACAATCCATAAGAAATTGTTCTGCTTTTTTGAGAAAGCTGAGAGCATGAATAACCTCATTGCAAAAGGCCAGAAGAAGTTTGTAGCTTTGCTCCTCCTCTAAATTCTTACTGCCGGTGTGAGCTTCAGTAAGGAGTTGATCTCCCTACATCAGTTCCCGTATCTATAAACTAGAGTTAATCACAAGCCTTATGTCCCTCCCCATTTCCACCAGATTGTATCCAGCCACCCCCAGTCCATGATCGAACACCACGGGAGTACAGAAGACCAGACCCTTTGCCTTAAAGAGGGACCAGCTCTGAGAAGCAACCGATGCCCCAGAGCTTCCCATGGAGTCAGGCTGAAGACCAGCTGAGACCACCGCATTCTTGCAAGCTCCTTCCCCTGAACTATTTTCTTTTCTCACCACCCTTCTCTGGAAAGCATCCCTCAAGAAATCACTTGGGCAAGAATCCCTATCTCAGCCTCTGCCTCTAGGGAACCCCACCTAAGACACAAATGGAGGCACTCTTGTTTTGCGTACATCATCTCATGTCATGCCTATAGTAATTCTCACAATAACCCACTCGTAAGACCACTGCACAGAGGCATGAGGCCAACAGAGACTGAGCAACTTGTCCAAGGCCAAGTGTTAGCACGTCCCTATCCTGTTTCCTCATCAGACCCATGGAGTAGCCAGCATGAGGTGCAGAGCAGGCAAGTAGAGAAAGAGAAGCAGAAATACCATCTACTTCTCAGGTTTCTCCTTTGCCAGCCAACAGGTGGCCCCATGGTGGGCTGCTTGCCCTTGAATCTTCCAGGGCTGAGAAAGCTCAGGTTCAGCCGGCGCATCAGTTCTGAATCGGGTACACACACACTTGGCAGGGTTGTTAGGGAGGTAGAGCTCTGGGCAAAGCTGGCGGAGCAATCCAGCGGAGATGTTGGCCCAAACCAATTTCTGTGTCAAGACGCAGTAAAGAAGGGGAGGGACTCTCTTGGGAAGGGAAAGTTTTCTCTAAAATGTATACCTTGAGAACCTCTGGACAAGAAAAACTTTCCATCTTTTCCTCATTCCCATTTTATTTAAAGAATGGCTTTTCAGAAGCAGACTTCAGCCCCTCGCCCACCCACCCACACATGCACAAACTACCACTGCAGGGAAGAGTTTTCATTACCCCTTCAAGTGTCCATTCTCCTCTCTCCTTTCCATCCTACCCTGCTTCTCGTTTGGCGAATTTATCTCCACTCCAATCTCAGCCACATGGTTTTGGCAGAGTGATCTTTCCCTCAATTCCAAGGCTTGATCTTCATGCCACCCCGCACCCAGTGACTGGTTCAGAGAACAGCACGTGAGCCAATTTGGGCCAGTGAAAAAGAGAAGATCCCAGGACTCCAGTAGGAGGTATTGGAGGAGATATTCTCTCTTCTCTGAGCGGTGTGGGCTGAAGACGGAAAGTGTGCAGCTGTTGCAGCCATTTGGGGACCAGAAGAGAGTATGGAGCTCTTGATGACCCACAAAGAGGTGCCCCAAGGATGGGTCTATTATCATGGAAAGACAAAGCAAGAGGAAATCAGGTCTTGAATCAGCTAGATCAAGACCCACCTGAACTGAGATCATCTCTTGATGTTCCTGTTCCTTTAGTCACTAGGTTAACATTAATTTTTAAGCTAGAGTGATTTGTGGTCTGTTTTTTGCATACAATGCAAAGAGTCTTAAAATCTGATAGGTCTCTATTCTGTGCGTTCTCAAGGGAGTTAAACACTTCTGGTTAATACCTCACTTGTGCTTCATTGAATTCACCCCTAACAAAATCCCTTGTCCATTTTCCTCCCCATCAGGGTTTTCTGTTGTTCTCACTGTTGTTGCCTTGACAATTACCTAATGAGTCCTCAGTGATTCCTAAGTGTGGCAAAACACTGAAAAGATACTTAGTGCAGTCCCTGTTCCCACTCATAATTTCGATTCTGAATCTAGATTATGGGCAGTAAACTGTTCATCTCCCCCTCCCCCATTTGCCAGTTGATCCTGTTGAGAGGTTGGAGGCCATCCCCAACGCAGAGTTGAGACATATTCTGAAATCTGCTCCAACCTGGAAGAAATGCTGTGATTACTTGGTGATATACGTCACAGATTAGGAATTAGGAGTAGGAGGGTAGAAGGGGCACCTTGGATCAAAACCAACCCTTGAAGGCCTGCTACAACGTCTAACTTTCCTTGCAGCCAGAAAGTCCTTCCTCATGTCCCACTAAATAATTCATATTGCAATTTCGGTCCAGCTCTCCTTAGCCTATTCGCGGAGGCCACGAGGACTGGCTTGTCAGCCTCATCTGACCCTGTTACGTTCATGATAAAGAGTGCTCTCAAGTTGCCTTACTCCTCTCTTCTTCTCCCTGGTGCTAAATGATCTCTTCCCACAGCTTTGGGTCTAAATCTAGACGAGGCACTCCTTCTCCATGTAAAATGACTTGCAAAGCCCAAATCACTAGCAGGCTCCGCCTCTGGGGCTCACATTCTCTCTCCATTCTTGGATACAGCAAGAGCTCCCTGAACTAAATCAAATGAGACTAGGAATGGTTTAGAAAACCCCGGTCCTCGCCCACTCACATGTGGAATATAAGAAACAGGGCAGAGGACCGTAGGGGAAGGAGGAAAAACTGAATGGGAAGTCATTAGCGAGAAAAACCATGAGAGACTCTTAACTCTAGGAAACAAACAGAGGGTTGCTGCAGGGGAGGAGGGTGGGAGGATGGGGTAATGGGGTGATGGGCATTAAAGAGGACACGTGATATGATGAGCACTGGGTGTTATACGCAGCTGATGAATTATTGAACACTACATCTGAAACTAATGATGTACTATAAGTCGGCTAATTGAGTTAAATTAAAAAAAAAAAGAAAAGAAAACCCCAGTCCTCTATCACGTAGCAACCCCCTTCTTTCCCTGAGTATCCATTTTACGTCTCCCGTGGTAGTCAGTACAGGGCTAAAGCTGGACATGAATTAGTAACTACAAGGCACTAAGCAGAATGTTGGTAAATGACAACTAGAGAATAGGAGGCTCCACGCATACAAATACACCGTGTCCCCCGCTCCTGTCCCACGTGCTCTCTTAGGAAATCTCCCCAATATCCATGGTCTTGGCGAGACTGTAAATCATCATGCCTTACCCACCGCTACTCTGCCAAGGGCAGACAAAAAATCCAAGCTAGACCGATAGGGTTCTTCCTGGGACCTCATCCGTCAACTAGAAGGAAAGGAGGTTGAGATAAAGGGGGAGCTGACCCCGTGGTGGTGTCCAGACAAGACTGTCCAGTTGTCCTGCTTTCTCCATACCTGGAGTTGCCCCGGCTTCTGGTTCCTCACCCTTCTCTTCCCTTCCGCATCCAATGTATTCTCATTTCATTTCTGCCAGCCAAGGCTGGGTTCCGCTGCTTGCATCAACAAACATTAATGAGTAGTGTTAACACTCCAAGAAGGTGTTTCCCAGATTTTTAAAAACCTGATACATTTTTTTAAAAAAATAACCATTTCGCTGACAGTACAGAAGAGTTTGGGCCTGGAAATCAATGGTTCAGATTCTCCAGGTATAAACCAGATCATGTCATGGTAACGGGATCTTTGTCAAGGAACCACAGTAATCTGACATTACCTTTGCCCTGTTGATCTAATGTCTCATTAAAATTAGGCAAATCAAGGGGAATGCCATTTAACTGAGGCAGCACTGTCAAGAGAAAATGAACTCTGGTGGGCCAAGGTACTGTTTCTGGGTGTCATGATTGGCCCAAGCACATTGTTAAAGCACTTGTGCAAAAAAAAAAGAGAGTATGATTTGCTAATTGCACAATGCAAATCACTTAACAGTGAAACAGTGGTTTTCAAGTTTTCATTCTTCAAGGCCCACCTTTTTCTCTGCGCTACGTTCATCCGTCACCCCAGAACGCTGACCATCTTCATAACAATACACAGCAGAGCTTACAACACGGGAGCCACGGTACTCAGTACCTGAATTCCCGGAATTCTTCCTCCTCACCAGACCCCCACGAGGCAGGATCTATGAGCAACCATGTTTTCTCGATGAGAAGATGGAAGCTTAGCAAGAAGTAATTCCCAGTCTGCAAAGCTTCTGTAAGGCACACAGCTGGGATCCAGACCCTGTATCCTCAACAACTACACCGTGGCATTTATTCAGCATATGCCACGTGTCAGGTGCTGTGCTAGGCCTTTACAGAGGTTCTGGGTCACAGTGACTCCCCACCCATTTTATAGAGGATGCAGCTGAGGCTCAGAGAGGTCAAGTAACTCGTACAATGTCACATGGGCTGTCTGGCTCCTGTACTCTCCCAGCTCTTAACCGCTCTGTTATGTGTCCTCTAGAGAAGGTCAGACGTGCCCTTCCCTTTATACCCCTAATTAATTTCAAAAGTATTTTGGGGGGCTCCTGGGTGGCTCAGTGGGGCGCCTGGGTGGCTAAGTCGTTAAGCGTCTGCCTTCGGCTCAGGGCGTGATCCCGGCGTTATGGGATCGAGCCCCGCATCAGGCTCTTGCACTGTGAGCCTGCTTCTTCCTCTCCCACTCCCCCTGCTTGTGTTCCCTCTCTCTCTGGCTGTCTCTATCTCTGTCAAATAAATAAATAAAATCTTAAAAAAAAAAAAAAGTATTTTTGAAGAGTTTGAGCAGCCCCCAGCTCCAGTGTCTAGGACTAGGCTTCACGTCCTTTAGAATCTCCATCACTGACTTGCTGCAGGACTAAATGAGTTCATATATAATCCATCAAACACGTAGAACGGCGCCTGACACAAAGTAAATGCTATACACACATTTGCTATCTTACTTCTTATCATTGTTACTACCTAAGAGTCAAACAAGCACCTGTTTTCATTTCAACCATTTATGTGTTCATTACAACCATGATGGTTTTAGTGAATAAAGCAAGTCCCCTGGGATTTTTATTGCTTAGGTTTCTATTCATTCTCCTTGGCTTCTTTTTACTTATTTTTGCCACATTTTTATGACTGTGGTGGAACTTTGTTTGGTGTCCACGTGAGGCTGGCATGTCTCACCCACTTCTTCCACCCACTCCCACCTTCGAAAGATTTGTGCTGAGTACCCGCCTTTCGCCAAGCTAGGGGGAGCTACCATTTCTCATTTGGCCAGAGAGAGTGTAGTAGAGGCTTTGGGAGGGTTTCCCCATCCCCAACCTTTCTCAGAACTATCCTGGCTGTAGGGAAAGCTGCATCTGGGGTCATTTTTACACTAAGCAAGCCCCACCAGCTTCCTGGCCATTCCTGATTAGACCAGAGATGATCACCTGATGCAAACTGGGCAAATCAGATTCTCCCGGCTGAAAATTTGAAATTGGCGGTAAGAGGAGGGCACATATTGCATGGAGCACTGGGTGTTAGACGCAAACAATGAATCATGGAACACTACATCAAAAACTAAGGATGTACTGTATGGTGACTAACATAACATAATAAAAAATTATTATAAAAAAACAAAATTGGTGGTAAGAGACCTTCCTTGGTCCAGTTTGTGTTTGAACCAAGGGGTCAAGTAAATGTGGGGGTCCAGAATTCGATTTTGAGAAGGTCGTCTTTTGCTATGTGGATAAGGTAGAGAAAGCTGGTCTGTACAGGGAGAGGGAATCGAAGAGAGAAAGTGAAAGGAAGCAGAAAGGGAGGAGAAAGAGACAGAAGTCTAAGGTCTGAAGCCATTCGTGCAGAGAAAAGGCAGCCCACTCACCTTAGTTCCTGGCCCCAGTGCCTAGTGAAGCTGAGCTGTCCTCCTGCCCCTGGATTCTGTGAGATATCCCTGGGGCTTTCCAATAAAGGGCCCCATTTTGCTTTATCTAGCTGGAGTGGGTCTCTACTTCTTGTCTCAAAACCAGTAGTGGCCAAGGCAAACTGTTGCTGACACCAAGAGCTAATGAATGCTCCTGTGATTTTCATTCATGGAAAAAGCCCTAATAGTGATTTTGTCATTAATTCAACAAATATTTACTGAGGGCCTACTATGTTACTATGTACCAGTGCCATGATGGATGTATGACTAGGAGTTTAGCACGGAACATACTAGACACAGCTGTGACTCTGTGGAGGTGATAATTCTTGGGAAAGCACGGAGGGAAAGTAAGGAAACCAATTATTCCAAGATGTTGTTGCTAAGGCCACATGATGAATCTTCAAGAAGCCCATCCAGCCTTCTACCAGAGCAACAGATGGGCCTTAGAGTTGCAGGAAGGTAGTGGGAAGAGAAGGAAGAGGTAGAGAAAAGGACTGGATTAGGGCCTGCAACCTGGACGTTAGCCTTGATTCGGTTATTTATAAGCTGTTTGACCTTGAAACAAGTGAACAAACCTCCCTGTTATTCCGCACCTCTAAAACAGCAGAGGGCTGTGTGTGTCTGTGTGAGAAATTTGGAATATTTGCTGAAGGAAAGTAGCATCTTAGAAAGAACACAAGATCTGAAGCTAGACCAGCAGCTCTCAGGGAGGGATGATTTCACTCCCAGGGGACAGGTGACAATGTCTGGAGACATTTTTGGTTGTCACTACTGGGGGGCCGGGCACTACTGGTCTCTAATGGGTAAGAAGCCAAGGATGTTCCTGAACCCCCTACAGTGAACAGGGCAGCACCCTCCCCCAACACCAATGATCCAGCCCAAAAGGTCAATAGCACTGAGGTTGAGAAACGCTCTGTTAGGCAAATCCTGGTTGCGCCTTAGGAACTGTGTGACCTTTGGTAGGCTACTTTTTCTTTGGGCCTTATTTTGTCTTCTGTAGGGTGGGAATCAATAATATCTTCAGCGTAGAGCTTTTATGAGGGTCAAAAGCTAATGTATTCGAAGTGCCTTGCATAGACAAGACCACTGATAGACATTTTTTACTAAATGGGCTGTTCCTGCTCATCCGTGGCTGAATTTTCAGAACTAGAAGGATCCCACGGGGAGCCCACAGCCTTAGCTGATGCCCCTCCCAGCCCAGCCAGGAGTTTTCATGGTTAGAGGCCTTCTGCCCGTCTTGCTGTCTCTTGCAAGCACCAGGCACAGCAGAGCACCTTGGATTCAAAAGACCTTTCTCAAGGTTCAAGCCCTGAGGATGTGCTCAGGATCTGTTGGCTTTAGGGCCTGAATGGCCAGCCATGTGTCTCTTGCCATCCAGGCCCTCTGTCTCCGGAGGGGCCAACACCAGGTGCTGGAGATGAGAACACTGTGAATATTGGCAACTTCTCAAGTATGTAAATAGGTGGCATGTTGACTTCATTACCATCCAAGCAGATAACCAGGAAATTTCGAACTCCTGCTCTGCCTTCCCACTGGTCCTGCCCTCCCCCCAGATGTGGATTAGGGAGTCAAGCCTCATGCCTATCTATGGGCTTTGCTAACCTCCCATCAGGCCCTCATGCTCCCCGCAGTGGGCCACAGTGCACTTACGGCACAGGTCAGGTATAGGGTCCTAAAGTGGTACGTGTGTCTCCACTATAAGCCAGGTTCACCTTCTTCCCTCGCCAAGTGCAGAGAAGCAGACATAACTAGCAAAAGTAATCATAACAATGATAATACTAAAAAGTCCTGCAAGTGTAGGAAGCTGGCTAAGGAAGAAGGTCTCTCATCTGGCTTGGCAAGGGCAGCAAGGGGAGGAGAGACAAAGACGTTTCCTCGCGGTACAGTACTCTTCAATGCTACATTCTCCCAGGTTTTACTGCGCGTAAAAATCAGCACAGACGCTTGTTAAAACAGACACATCCTTGGCTGACTTGGACTGGGTGGGCAAGGACGGAGGCCTATGCATCTGCACACGTGCCGACTACTGCCGGGGGCCCTGGCTTCTCAGACTTCAGTGCGCATCGGGAAAACCAGGCAGGAAACCTGGTTGGTTTCCCTTGGCTGTCTTAACAAATGGCCACAAACAAGTGGTTTAAAACAGAAACGTGTTCTCTCACAGTTCTGGAGGCCAGAAGTCTGAAATCGAAGTGTCTGTGGGCTTGGCTCCTTCTGGAGGCTCTCAGGGAGGATCCATTCCATGCTTCCCTCCTAGATTTCGGGAGTTGCCGCAATCTTTGGCATTCCTTGGCTTGTCGATGCACACCTCCAATCTCCGCCTCTCGCTTCACATGGCTTTTGCTGTGTGCCCTTTCCTCTTCTCTGCTCTTATCAGGACACCTGTCTTTGCATTTAGGGCTCGTCCTAATTCAAGTGGATCTCTTCTCAAAATCCTTACCTTAACAATGTCAGAACGACCCTTTTTCCAAATAAAGTCATGCTCACAGGTTCCAGGTGGACATATCTTTTGGGGGGCTACCAGTCAACACAGAGGCTGATTGCTGGGCCCCATCCCCAGAATGTGCATGTCTAGCAAGTTCCCAGGAGATGCCGATGCTTCTGGACCAGGGACCACACATGGAGGCTCACTGCCACGGGCAAAAACTCCCCACCCACGTGATCTGATGTCCTGGCATTGAACTCGTGTCAGAGGTGTACACTGAACAGACTACGACAGATGGCAGACTTCTGCCCCCATCATTCATGGGGACCACCTAATAAGTCCCTGCCTTGACTCCCTAGTGACCCCAATTAATCTTCGGGAAGCAGTAAGACCTACTGTATAAAACAAGAGAGGTTGGGCATAGCCAGACCTGACTTTGCATCTTGCCAGCTCCGTGAGTTTGGAGGAATCATCTCACCTCCCTGAGCCTGTCCCCTCTCCTGTAAAATGGGGAGAAGGATCTTGATTGGCCCAATCACAGTTCTTGAAAGGCTTAAATGGACCATGCATGTAAATGTAGACACTGCTATGGCTAAAAATCTCAGCAAGCCGGCAGTCTTAGTAAGTGGCCCAGAGGCTGATGTGTGATGGGCACATGGTGTCGAGGGGAAGAAGTCCGGCTCTAATTCTGCCCCATGACCAGAAGGAAGTGCGTCCAGCCCGCTCCCTTCTTCTCCTGGCCCCACAGAGCCCCCAATTCCTCTTCTCTGGCCAATATACTGCCCAGCCACATCTCCAGAACCAATGCTGGCAGGTAACCCCACCATGCTGCCCCCCTCCACTGCGCTTCCCAGGGACGTGCCTCATTAGCCTTGATCTGGCCGGCTTACCTGCAGTAGGTCCCTGGCTTATTTCCAGCCAGCACTCTGTAATATCACGGAACTGGCTTTGACACTTTGAGGACACTGGGGTGATGGCCTGGACCAGCCAACCGCCTGAGAGGAGACAGATGGGCACTGCGGCCTTGAGAGGGGACTGAGCTAGAATCGGAGACAAGGGATCCCCTAATCTCCCGGGACTACAGGGAAGCGGGGCTCTCTCATTGGGATGCTCAGGATGGGAAGGCAGTAGGGAGGCCTTTGGCAATTCAGGAGGCGTTACGGTGTCAGAAAGGCCCGGGTTCAAACCCGAATGCACCACTAGCTAGCTGTGTAAACTCCAGGAATCCTTCAGCCTCCCAGAGCCTCGGGTACTTCATCTATGCAATGGGGATCATGAGGTTGCCTCATGGGGGGCTGGGAGGATCAATGAAAGAATCGATGTTTAAGCGTTTTGCAGAGGACCCTCCCTGCACAGAGAAAGTGCTCGGAAGTGCCCTGCTGGCTGATTCTTCTCTTCCATGGGACAAGCCGAGGGCCAGAATCACAGGCTCACGAGACCCCCAACTGGATGCATATAGGAATCTGGTCTTTTTCCTTAATATACGTAACATAAAATTTGCCGTGGTAACTATTTTTTAAGTGTCCACCGGCGGCATACGGAGCATTGGCACTACTGTATAGCCCACACCCCCATCCACTTCCGGGATGCCTTGTCATTCCTGAGCCACGAGGGAGCAGGGGTGACACGTTAGTGGGTGACAAGTTAGTTCCTGAGTACCGCGGGCCCCCACGAAGCGGTGGGCTAGTTACCCAAGAGAGAGAAGAGCCAGATCACAGGACGGGGCTGGGGGTGGAGGCAAGCGGGGTCTTGAGAAGCCATCTGGCCCACCCCCCTGCCTCTGGGAGCACTGATCCCGCATCTTCCATCCCTTCCCTAGAGTTCCCAGGGAAGGTGGCTGTGCTGATGTCTTAAATACAGGATGTGCCTGGGTTCACATCCCGGCTCTGCTTTACCAGCAGTGCAGACTTAGCTGAGCGATCTCTCTCTCAGCCTTCCCCGCTTCATCTGTAAAATGGGGACAAAAATAACACCTACTGATTAGGTTTGCTAATGAGCTCATGGAGAGAAAGAGCTCAGCAAACAGTGACTGGCAAGTAGGTGTTAGCTAATACTACGACAGCCCCTCCCGAAGCCTCCTGCATGCTTGCCTTTTTGGAAATTTCTTAGTGTGACCTCATTCTGTAACTCTGAGTCCTCATTAGGACAGGAATTCCTTCCCCTGCGGAGGATCCCTGCTCGCCACAGCACATTCAGGCTCCTTTCATGTCCTGGAGAATGTCCCTCCCCTTAAAGGGATTGAGGACAAGAATCACCCCCAAAATCTGCCCGCCAACCCAGAGTCAGGCCCCGGCCTGGCCAATCACATGTGCTCACCCTGCAGTGGTTTCCTAGGTAACCAGTACTCTGTGCCAACAGAGAGACGGGATGCTGGGCGAGGGGGCGCCGAGGGAAGGCACAGAGAGGGATCCGGGGGTGCAGACTGACAGAGCGAGGGTCAGAAAGGGGGAAAGAGGACAGAGACAGTCACGGAGACCATAAGACACAGGCAAGAACACAGGGAGGAAATGAAAAAGGCTGGAAAGAAAGAAAGAGAAGAAAGTCCATCTCTTTTGCTGTTTTCACACACACACACACACACACGTGTGCACATACATGTGCATATGCACACATATATACACATGCATGTACAGACCCACGTAAATCACATGCATATATGCATATACATGCAAACACACACATATACACACATATACAAAAATACACACATGTACACACACACCTAGAACCCTTTCCCATCTGCAAGTCACAGGGAAACTGGGCTTCCCAATGGACCAGCTGTGGTATTCACTGGCCTTCGGGAAGCCTGCCAAAGCCGAGCCCCCGAATCACTTTATTGACAGAGTGACTACTATGGGACGGAAGGAGAGCCTGAAAAGACAAGTCCCATTTTCCATCTAAAGCAGCCCGACGGCACCACAAGGTTTGGTCCTTCAAGGGGACTATCTCCAGTGTCCCTTGGTGACAGGGAGAGAGAGAAGAAGTGCGTGGGTGTCTGTGTGTGTGTTCATACACGCCTTTATCAACTTGTTTAATTTTCAGGTGCACAAAACAGCTGGTAAGTGGTAAAAAATCACCACCCCTTAGCAAGCATTTCCTGTGTGCCAGGCCCCACATACACGCATTGTCTCAGTTCAGTCACACAGCAATGAGTGCTGTTGGCCTATTTGATGGATGGGGAAACTGAGGCACAGGAAGGCAAAACATGCTGTTCAAACGGCTCAATCTCAGAGCCTGAAGGCTGAACCACTCAGTCCTCCCAGAATGTCAGCCCCATCCCAGCCAGCCTGGATCCCCTTAGTTAAATGGCACTGTCTGGCACTCTACAAAGTGACACCTAAAGTCAGATCTGAAGGTCAAGGACGGAAGTTGGGGTGGAAGGGAGGAGTGTGGAGCCAGCCAAGCAGGGTAAGAAATGGCCTGAAGCCCCGTGACAGAGCCTGGTTGGCTGGGCAGCAGCGGGGTGAGCAGGCGCAGGTGGAAATGGAAAGGTGGGCGGAGACCCGTAAGGCAGGACCTGCGCTGGAACGCAGAGTTTAGAACCGACCCTGAGGGAAACGCCACACCACTGAAGGCGTGTGCCTGAGGTGACGCGTCACAGGATCGGATTTGCCTTTAAGGAACAACACACCAGCTTCAGCCAAGAGAGCAGACTGAAGGAGATCAAGTCCAGCTGAAGAGACAGAGACTCTCCCCTGCTTCTCCCCAGAATGACACCGAATGACAGGTAAGGAACCAACGCACAGAAAGGAGAGGCCGTTTGCCCACAGTCTGCAAGGTCTTTAAAGCCACAGAGCCCAGAGTCGAGCTGGAGTCCAACCCACCCCAGAGCCCAGCGCTTCAGCGCCTACCCAAGCCCCTGCCCGGGGTTACTTAGAGACGCATCCATCCCTCGGCAGAAAGGACTCTGGAAGGGATCCCCAATCAGGATGGGATTCCACACCCGGCACTGAGAAAGACGGCAAGCGTGAGCACCCAGCCTTCTCTTCCGGGGCTTTGAAAAGACGGCACGGGCTCTAGTTACTCCTTCCTGTTTGAACATCCATCCCAAGACCCAAAGCACTTCAAGCTCGCAGGGGGCTTGACGGTGCTTCAGCCCAACAAGGACAGCTACTTTCCCGGATTCCACGTCCTCCAGCTTGTGAACAAAAAGCAGACGCTTAGAACAAGTCTTGCAGGGTCCCTATGAGTGACGTCCTTGGACCCCAGCATAACAATGCTACCTATTTGCAGAGGGACCTTTCGTAAGTCTGGGGAATGGTATAAAGGATATCCACCAAATTAACTGATAAGAGAGGCCCTGCTTTTGATTCACTGCATT
Source organism: Ursus americanus (assembly GCF_024610735.1). NCBI lineage: Eukaryota > Metazoa > Chordata > Mammalia > Carnivora > Ursidae > Ursus > Ursus americanus. The sequence goes on from NC_142128.1 coordinate 30,167,421, forward strand.
GACAACTGTTACAAAACAAAAGCACGTATTTATTGCACACTATGTGCAAGGCATGGCGCAAGGTACTTTATATTTGTGACACTTTCATTTGCAAAACATTCCCACGATACAGGTATGATGAGTACTCCCATTTCACAGATGAGGAGTGGGGGGCTCATGGAAGCTAAGTGACCTGGCCACATTAACCAAACTATTAACCAACTCACCACATATTAATTTGGTGCCTACTATGTACTAGACAGTCTTCAAGATACTAGCGTTACTCCATCAAACAATAATAAAAAACGGGATGCCTGGGTGGCTCAGCTGGTTGACCGTCCGACTCTTGATTTCGGCTCAGGTCATGATCTCAGGATCATGAGATTGAGCCCTGCATAGGGCTCCATGCTCAGCACGGAGTCTGCTTGAGACACTCTCTTCCTCTCCCTCTGCCCCCTCTGCCCACTCGTGCTCTGTCTCACAAAGACAAACAAAAAACAATAACAAAAAAAGATGGTTCTCATGGAACTTCTAGAGAAAGGAGACAAAAAATAAGCAAATAAATATAAGTAAGTTTGGCGGTGGTGATACATGCTATAAAGGAAAAAGAAAATATTTCAAGGGGATATCGTATCGGTCAGGATTCTTTAGGTTGTGCTGAGGTAACAAACAGCCCCTAAGTCCCAGTAGCTGGTCCATCTCTTGCTCACAATGCATGTCGAATGCAGGCGGAGGCAGGGGTATGTTCCCTGTAGTCACTCAGGGACCCAGGCTGAGGGGGGAGGCTTCATCTCAATGTATGCTCGATCTCAGTGTGATCTCCATGGCAAGGGAAAGAGGACTCAGGAAGTTACATACTGGCTTATTACAGCTTCCACAGGAAGTGACACACACACGTCACTTCTGCTCGTACTTCCCTGGCCGAAGCAATCACATGGCAACTCCTAACTTAAAGCGATGGACAGGCGTCATCCTACCTTGCTCCTGGAAGGAGGAGAAACAGTACTGTGATCAGCCCTCCTGTCCCTCCCTCAGAGTAATGGGGGCAGGATGTGGATGCAGATTGCAGTAGAGAGATCACAGAAGTCCCTTTGGATAGCAAACAGCAAAACCAGGATTCGAACACCAGTCTTTCACACACCAGCCCCTGCTTCCCTCGGCCAGCCTACTAGGACGACTTATCGACGGACCCTGGCCCAAGACAGTCCACACGGCACAGGTACCGCCGAGCAGGACTTGCCAAGGGAACTGTGGCAGGGGGTGCACCGTCAAGGTCTAGTTCAGGGAGACAAAGAGCTGCCGAATCATCCTGACAAGCAGAGATTCTGGGAGCTCCACACAAGATTCACTGCTTCTACCTCCCTTGGAACATTCAAAGGACTCCCACTGTGGTTCAGAAACTGTCCTTTTCCTCTCTCTATTCCTTTCTGTGGGAGAGCCACAGCATGGAAAGCATGGCAAGCCTGTCACCCTTCTGTGGCCACAGGATTGGTAAACTCAGCACAGAACATGAAAAGCATTAGGAAGAGGGGAAATCTCACCTAGGAACACGGGTGAAAGGCCATCTGGGTGCCTGACGTTATCACTTTTACAGCAAGTGGTTAAACAAATGGGTACTTTTTGTGCGAACGAACAGAGGTACGTTCAGTTGGCTGAGCCGTGGGCTTGGTTTGGCACCATGAATTCCACCTTCTTCTAAGGAGGCATCGGTTCGGTGTTACGTACATCCAGTCTGGACCCAAATGATGAGCTGGTGTCCAGACAGGGGTCCAACTCACGTGATGGTGAGAGGCTGGGTTTCAGAGAGAGAGAGGAGAAAGAGAGAGGAAGAAACAAGGAGAGAAGGAGAGCGAGAGAGACCAGCGTGAATGGGGTGGGCTCCCTGTCCAGCATGCAGAGGACAGAAGCGCACAGTGGGATGAGGCCCAGACCTAAGTGACACGTTCTTAGAGCAGACTATGGTCTGGGACGCTGGGGGAGAGGGAGGCAAGATTTCTTACACTAAGGCCAGACTGACCACATGAAAGGAAGGGGACGAACACCTGTGAGTGTCCACTCCTAACGTCACCCTGGGAGCTGGGCACAGAGGAAGTTACACCCTGGGGCACAGAGGAAGTTATAAAGCTCAAAGGAGGGATGCAGACCATGGCCCATCGGGCCTCCACTCGCTGAGGCCCCTCCTCCCCTCACCCTCTCCCTTGGCCCTGCTTGGTTTTCTTCCCCCCACTGGAAGTCTTCTTGCTTAAGCATGTGTTCTCTCAGGTCCTTCCTGCTGCCACAGTGAGAAGATAAGCTCCCTTAGACAGGGGGACCTGTCTCTGTCACTTTACTGCTGTATCCCCAGCATCTGCAGACGTGCCTAGCACACAGTAGGTTCTGGATAAATACCTGTCAACCGAATAAATGAACGACGGCATTCACTTTGCTCTTTGAGTCTCAGCTCCCACCAAGAGTTGAGAGTCCGAAGTCACGATACAGGAAATAGGACAGGGATGCAAGGGCATGGACCCAGGCGCCTCTCCAGCATATGTGCCCTTGATTAGAAGACTTCGAGGATCCTTGCCAGTATACAGTGAGGTGTAAACAGAAATGCAGGACAAAGATAACCTGCTTTCCTGGTGTGGATGAAGGAGAGGACACTGAAGGACCCATCACTTAGAGAGTAGTTCTGTGTAATTATCCCCGGGATGCCCCATGGCCAATCACTGAGGGAGAAGTTAGGATTGTCCCCACTGGGCGGATGGAGAAACCAATGTTCAAAGAGAACAATGTTGATGGCCACCATGTCCTGGACACTTTCTAAATGCCAAGCACTCTCCTCGGAATTTGCCATGGATTTTTTTTCCCCACACCAACTTTGACACATGCGCTTTTATGAAACCCATTTTACAGATAGGGAAACTGAGGCGTCACGAGGCAGGGTCACTCAGTTAGTAAGCGGTGGGTTGGAAAGCAAGCCTGGGCAACTGTGTCTGGCTCCTGAAACTGTTTTTTCATCGGGAGCCAGGACTTAGGTAAGGTAAGTGCCAAGACAAATGAGAGCCTGGGGCCAGTAATCAGAAGTACCCTGCTCACCCTAGTCCAGGAAACTCCCGAGCACCCTAGTGTCAAGAGCTCATAAGGGTTGTCATAACTCGTGCTCTCGAATTAGAAAATGCTCCGTACCCTTTGCAGCACTTGAGCAAATACTCGGCAAATGAAGCCTCAGGAAAACCTGTTGAGGCCCTCAAGACCCAAATAGAGTCTCTATTTTTCAGCTGTGGCAGCTGAGACACAGAGAGGTTAAGCAACCCGCTCCACGTCCCACAGCAAGACTAGCTGGACCCAGACACAGTCCTTATTCTACTCCATAGAACTTCCTGGGGCAAAATAAACCATCGCCTTGCCCATAGATTTATGTGAACACCTCCTCTACCTTCCCGGTCTGCATGGCGTTGTTGATCACTCCAGCTAGGGCTGCCAGATGTAGCAAATAAAAATGCAGGACACCCGGTTAAATTTGAATTTCAGATAAACAAAGGATGATTTTTTAGGGCAAGTCCCATGCAATATTTGGGAATGACTTACACTAAAAGTTATCTGTTGTTTTTGTCTGAAATTTGAGTTTATCTGGACATCCTGTATTTTATTTAGAAACCCTAGCTGCAATAGACTTGGGATAACAAAAATAATCATATAATAAAAATAATCACCTAACTGGGCACTTACCTGCCATCACTTGCTCCCTCCCTCACTCAAAGTCAGCCCCACTGGCCTTCTCTCCCTTCCTCACACATCCAGCTGTTTCCACCCTGAAGGACCCTGCAAGGTCTGAAATGTTCCTTCCCCCACTATTTGACGGTTCAGAGAAGCCTCCCCATCACTTCATGACCTGTTTCTCTGTCTCTGCCTGTTTGCTTCTTTTACAGCAGAAGTCACAACTTGCAAGGGTTTTATGACATGGCTGGTTATGTGGTTTCGGGCTGCCCCCCTCCCCCACCATGGGCTGCAAGTTCCAGAAGGGAGCTGCTGTGCCTGGCAGGCCCTGACTCCATGCCCAGCACCAAGCACAGTGTGCAGCACATAGAAAGCACGCAACAAATGTGTCCAGTAGAAATGACCGCTGGGCACCCCCCGTCCAGCAGCACCCTGCCTATCCTCACAGTGACCTCATACCCACACTGGACACAGGCAATGCATAAAACCGCCAAGTTCAAAGGCTTCGCTGATATGGAACAGTCTCAGACCTTCGGACCCACCAACCTTCACATGACTTCTCTTAACAACAATAACAACCAAAATATATATATGTATATATATAGATTATATAACTCTAGATGGGGGAAGAGTCATCAAAAACATTTCCTTGCCTAACATCATCCTGTTATTATTTTGACATCTGTGTAGGCTGTGGAATGATTCTTTTAACACTGTGTGTGAGGCGTATTTATATCGCCGGCTGTAGCACGGAGCATATGCAAAGGCTTCGAGAGCCTCTTCTAGTAGGTCTTCCTTGTAGCCGTATCAGGTCCCGTGTGGAGGGCCCGAAAAAGCATCTCTGCTGTTTACTATGGTTAATGGGGATTAGCATCCAAGTGGCAGGGTAACAGCTAAGCCCTGCTGTTCCTGTACGGCAGTTCCATGGGTCCCCATGGAGAAAGGAATGGTGGGGCCAAAAGGCCGCCATCCCCCGTAACAAGCACCTTGACTTGAAGGGGACACCGTCTGACTCCAAGTAATCATGGCGCCAGCTACCATCTACCCAGGGCCGGGAAGACCCAGCACTGTACTAGGCTGCCTCCAGGCCTCATTTCTGACGATCCTCACCATCGGCCTCTGTGTAAGTTCCATTCTACCCACTTCTCAGAGAGGGAAACCGAGGCCCAGAGAGAAGTTCAAACGAACAAACAAATAAACCTGCCCCATGTGCTCCAGTTGACAAGACACAGAGCAGGGAAACTCAACCTCAGCCTGCTGCTTCCAAAGGACACGCGCTCTGGGGACAGCTTGGTTCCTATCATCACTGTCCTCACCGGCAGCCCCAGTCAGAGGAAGGAGGAGAAAGAAATCCGAATGGTTTTCCCTGGGCAATGTGGGTCGGCCCCGTGGAGCACAGCAAGGGAGGGGAGAAAGCCAGGACTTTGGGGTCAAGTCCAGTCGGGGTTCAGCAGGGAAATCTGTGCTTCCCTGTCATGGGTCGTGACCTTTGTGAATTCCAGTTACCCCACTTGGAAAATGGGGGTATCATAGCAATTACTTCCTATGTTGATCTGCTCAGGACTTGGTAACAAAACACCACAAACTGGTGGCTCAGACAACAGGAATGTGTCGTCTCACAGCTCTGGAGGCCGGAAGTCTAAAATCAAGGTGTCGGCCAGGGTTGGTCCCTTCTGCAGGCCATGAGGGAGACTCTGTCCCAGGCCCCTCCTTGGCTTGCAGATGGCTCTCTTCCCCTCTGTCTTCACCTCATCTTGTTTCCATGTGTGTCTCTGTGTCCAAGTTTCCCCTTTTATAAAGACACCAGTCCTACTGGATCAGGGCCCACCTGAGTGACCCCACTTGAACTTGACTGCCTCTGCAAAGACACCATCTCCAAAGAAGGTCACATTCTGAGGTCCTGAGGTTTAGGACTTCAACATATGAATGGGGGGGGGGACACACAATTCAACCCACAATATGACCTCCGAAGGATGTTTTATTGATTAAAACAGAAAATATGGGGTACCTGGGTGGCTCAGTCGTTAAACATCTGCCTTCGGCTCAGCGTGTGATCCCAGCATTCTGGGATGGAGCCCCACATCAGGCTCCTCCACTGGTAGCCTGCTTCTTCCTCTCCCACTCCCCCTGACTGTGTTCCCTCTCTCACTGGCTGTCTCTCTGTCAAAGAAATAAATAAAATCTTTAAAAAAAAAAAAGAATGAAAGAAAGAAAAGAAAATATATGTGGAAACACCTTCCCAATTGTCCATCCCCAAAACAAAGCCAATGTGTACCTTGGCCAAATGGTCTAGGATTATGTATCGCCCTTTGGTGAGCGGCTTGATGGCATTAAGTGTCTACCGGTCCTGAGCTGGATCCCTACCAGCAGGAGATATCTCCACCACAACACACACATACACCAGCCAATAGCACACCAATGTCATGGCGTCAGGAGGGTGTATGGCAGCCCTGAGCATGTGCAAAAGCTTCAGTGACCCACCCCTACAAGCTTGTGCTGGCACCTATGTCGAGCTTGGAGTGAAAGCTTAGCATTTTATACCTGGCTTTGCCACTTCCCAGTGCCATGGCTCCCTTCCCAGGCCTCAACTTTGCTCATCTGTGAAAGGGGAAAATAATGAACACCTATTATGATAGTTGTGAGAATCAATAACAGAAGGAGCATAAAGTGCCTCATGGCTTGGGGCCAAAACACCAGATATTTGTCAATCTGCATTCCCCTTGCTGTGCCCACCAGGGAGCTCCTGGGGAAGAGGCACAGGACAGGACCATGTGCCCCAAACTTTAGCAGATGTTGAGAATCACCAATTCCCATAGAGGCAACTCCAGCAACTCTAGGGCCTGGGAACTGGCATTTTTAACAAGCATCCCGGTATTATCATCAGGTAATAAGCAACTCAAGTTGGTATTCACCCTGTTGTTGGAAAAGCAGTTTTTTTTAAAAAATCCGTACGCCTGGGCCCTGCTCCACCTCCAGCCCTTTGGAATCAGAATCTCCAGAGGGCAAGCCCTACACATTTTACACGTGGCAACAGCTCCCCAGGCAAGTGTGAAGTACACTCTTGATAAAGAATCACTACTTTAGAGCAGCAGTCCCCGCACCATATAATGTATCAGATCCCCATAGGTGTGTATTTTTTTTTTATTTTTTTTTTCAAATTCTTTTTTTTTTCCATAGGTGTGTATTTTTTTAAAGATTTTATTTATTTAATTGAGAGAGTGAGAGCAAGCACGAGCGGGGTGGGGGGAGGGGGAGGGAGAAGCAGTCTCCCCATGGAGCAGGGAGACCAATGCAGGGCTCGATCCCAGGACCCTGAGATCATGACCCGAGCTGAAGGCAGACGCTTAACCGACTGAGCCACCCAGGGGCCCCCCCTTAGGTATATATTTGCAGGCTCTGGGGCCCTCGCTCCCTGAACTCTGATTCTTGGATCTGTGGTGAGGCCCAAGAATCTGCATTTTAACAAGCTCCCATACCTCATGGTGGTCTACGTGTCTGACCTTAATGTCTATAGGTGAGTCCAACATAAATGGCTCAACACAGATCCCATTGGCCAGAGTTCAGAGAGTGGGCTCTTACCTCCTTGTGTTCCCGCCCTTATCTGGTGACTGCACTCTCCCAAAGACAAAGTTCCCTCCACCCTGGAAAATACACTTCTTCTCCTACCAACATCTCTTCAATCCAAGGGAACGTCCCCCGGGGCACTTCCTGTCATTTCGGCTGAGCAGCACACGCCTGCTCTCCCTGCTCTTCTGCTGCCCTGGTATAAAGAATCAGAGCCCAGCCCCTTGACATGTATGGCTCCTATATCTCATACATCCATTCAGCCAACATTTCCTGAGCTCCCGCTACGTGTCAGGCCCTAAAGTGTGCCCTGGAGACTCCCTGCTGAGTCCTTGTCCTCCCAGAGTTCACAGTCTACTGAGGCAGATAGGTGTGTGACCCAATAAAGCACATCTGTGCCCACAGCTTCATGAAAACCACATACGGCAGCACTGGCCAGAGTCCGTAGGTCTGGAGGGCAACCCATGGGCTCCAGTTAGCAAGGGCTCGCTAGCTGCTACCAAGGGCAATTGGTGGTTTTCATCCACTCTCAGCTGAGTACAAGAAATGTTTTTCTAAAAAACACCTTGGCAGAGTAACGAATAAAAGAATATCAACTTTGCCGTGTTCTGGGTTATTCCAGCAACTCCTCCATATTTTCAGTGTCTACCCAGGGCGGCCATGGCCTCCAAATCTCCAGGAAGGACCAGGGTGGGCAGAGGTGGAAGGTGAATGTCAACTTCTGCTTGGCTGTTGTAAATCAGAGGGGGATGATGGCCCATTCCTTGGTGGGTCCAATGAAGCTCCATTATAGCTCTCATGAAACTGGGATTTGAGCTGAGAGTCAAGACACCTTCCTGTGACCATCACCAAGACAAAGGAAATAGAGGGCCGGGAGTACAGAATTAGAGAGAGAAAGCCATTAATCATCCTCCAAATACTTAGGCAGAGCCTACTGAGTGATGGGCCCTGTGGTAGAACTGGAGAGACGGTGAGTAGAAAAAAATCTCAATGGTCATTGCTCCCACCATGCTCAAAGGACACAGAACAGCAAGGTGGTTATAAGCCCAGACTCTAGAACAAGGATGCCCGAGTTCTAATCCTGCCTCTACTTACTTGTAGTGTGGTCTTTGATAAATCACTTAACTGCTATGTGGTTCAGTCTCCCAATCTGAAAAATGGCCATAATCATAGGGCTACCCTCATGAGGCTGGTGTGTGGATTCTGTAAACTAACACGACTGCGGTGCTTACAACAGTGCCTCGCACAGACAAGATGTTTTAAAAATGTAAGCTATGGTGATGATGGCGATGGCCAAGTCCAGGAAAGGATTAGTAATTGAACAATGGTGTGTATGAATACGAACTTGCATCTGGGATCACTGGGACACTCTGGCACGGTAGGGTAAAAGGATTTGATTTGGAGATGTCAGAGAAGGTTTTCTAAGGAAGAGCTGCTTGAGTGGAAATTTAAAGGACAAGTGAAAGCTAACTCGGGTTGCACTAGAAAGAATAGTGAATCAGACTGTGAGCTCAAAGCAGCACGTGAAAAGGCCCTGTGGCAGGAGCGCACATGGAAATTTCTGAGCACTAAAAGGAGGTCAGGTAACTGGAAGGTAGAGAGTCAGGGGAACATAGGTTCGAGACGGGGCTGGAGGTGCAGGCAGAGGATGGAGAGAGGCAGCCCATGTTGAATATTTCTCTCTAATATAAGCATCTGCCTTGAGGCAAGTCTAAACCCTCCCCACATCAGGCAATTTGTTATTTGTTGCCATTTTATTAACCATTTCCAGAGGAGTTTCACAAAACCCCCCTTAGCAAAATCCTACTGTTGCCCTGAAAATAAGTCAAATTTGTCAGCTATTTTTAAAAGGAGGTTATGATGGAAACTTAAAGGCATTCTCCTTGATTCACCAATAAGAATTTCCGTGGCTGTGTGTGTATCAAATGACTTACAAGGCTCCTTGGTTCCCAGAAATATCGGGGAGTTTAAAATAGAACAGTCATCATTTGCTGCTCAGGAAACTTGAGTGTTACACAAAAAAGGGGAAAGATAAGAAAGGGAGTCACGTTCACTGAGGCCAACTGTGCACCTGGGTCTGAGCCAAGCCAACAGTGGGCTCCACCCAGGTATTCCTGATTTCAGCCCCACACCCCACCTATAAAGGTAAAGAGCCCTATTACCCCCACTTTTACAGATGACTCAACTAAGTCTCCTTAGATGGTTTAAGGTCAGTGTTTCAACCAAAAGCTGAATCCATAGCCTGTCTGCTACCCTTGGTTAATGGTTAAGGTGAGGAAGAAAGACAAAGCACTGGTTAAAGGTCGGGCTGTCAGGGTGGCTGCTTGGCTTCTCATCAGAGCGACTGACCCTGCCAGTTTGCCTAGAACTCTCCCAGTTTTAATACCGGAAGTTCTGCCAGGAAACCTCCAGTACCAGGCAAAGCATGTTGCCCATGTCCCATGCCAGAGCCACCAGGAAAATCCTCCCAAGGCAAGCTCCCAAGCAAATTTTGGATTGGGAGCTTTTTTTTATTACTGGGCACGGAGGCGCCTTGTTTCGTGGCAAGCTTGCTCATACCCAAGGCCCCTACGAACTTAAAATAAATAAAAGCAAGTGAGCATAAGGGATTCGAGGAGCTGATGGCACAGAGTGGGGCCATGTTTTCCAAACCCAAGAATGGAATCATGTGACTCAGTGATCAGAGGACCGTTGAACTTGGACAAAGTGCCCAGCAGGGTTCTATGTGCGAGGAACAGGCAGACACAATTTCTGCGCTTGTGGACATTAGATTCTGACGGGGAAGATGTAAAATGAAGCAAAGTGAGACGGAAACAAACTACTTCCACAGACTGACAGGGGCGATAACGAGATGAAGTGATGAAGGAGGTGATGTGAAAGAGAGGGACTAGGGGTGACGGGGCGGGGACTTCCCTGGCTGGAATGGTCCCAAGCGCCTTTTAGGGAGGTGACATTGACCTGAGACCCCGACCGAGAAGCCATGGCCGGCATCCGGAGGCAGAGCGTTCTGGGCAAGCACCAATGTGCAGTCACTGAGGCAGGCAGGAGCACAGACAGCAGGTGTCAGGTACAGGAGGAAGGGTTGAGGAAGGCGGAGCTCTGGGAGGAGGGGGATGGAGCAAGGTAAAGTCGGAGGTAGAGCTGATGGGGAGGTGTCCAATGTTTAATCCAGGCAAAGGAAAACCTCCGGAGGGGTGTCGGAATGGAACGGTACAATCCAATTTACTGTTTTAAAACAAAGAGCTGGACTGCAGTATGGAGGATTGATGGTAAGTAAGGGGCTTCGGGTCACTCCCTTAAATGCTGAGCCTCAGTTTCCCCAGCCATAAGGGAGAACGGCCAAGCCCACACTAAGGGCTGCAGGAAGGACCAAATACATGCCCAGCCCAGGTAGCATTAAAAAAAAAAAATCCCTTTTTCCATTAGCGTGTTTGCGGTTTAGTTAAAGAAATTTAACTGAATCCAGGAACACAGAGACGACTCTCCAGCAACTTGGAGCCTTGCGGACTTCAAGGCTTGGTGAACGCACCTGAATAGGGTTTTTGTACAGCATCTATCAGTCAGTTGTACTTCCGCCAGAGACTGGGTTCAAGACAATTATTTCCATGCACTTGGCAGCTCTGAGTATTTAAAAGATGTGGTTGATTCATTCCTCATCAAGTGAGGTGGGGCAAGGGAGGCATCTCTCCTGATAATGACTGTTTGTAGAGCTCTCAGAAGACAGCGCCTGACAAAGGGGCTCCCTGGCCTTCTTTCTTTGCTCTCTCACACATAATCCTTAATCATCCTTAGAGCCCAACAGTTCAGGTAACACATTCCCCAAGAGTTATCAGGAAAACCACTTTATTTCCACAGCCCTGAAGTACATTCAGAAAAGGGGAATATCTCTAAATCACTAATGGAAGCATAAAGCCCTTCAGCGATCAGGTTCTGATTTAGAGTTTTATATAATATTGCCTGTTCTTTCTTTTCTTTTCTTGGTTTATTATTTTTGTAATGACTGGGGATTTCCAGCATTGTGGGTAAGCTGGATTGGGTCCTTCCTCAAGGGTTTAAGGTTTGCAATGAGGAGTATTATAAGTCTGAAAATGCTTTAGAAACACAAAAACTATATGGGGGCATGACTGAGGGCACACCCGGCTCCAGCTGAAAGGGGTACTCCCTCTGGAAATATGGACGCGCTTCCAACATTCACTTTCACTTGGTCACCTGTGTGTTTCAACCATGGGGCCCCAGGTATGCAAAAATGCTGCTCACACCAGGGAGAAGAACGAGGAGAAGGACAAGGGGGAAACAGGAGAGTGGGGAGGACGTGGAGAAAGGAGGAGAAGCAGGGGAGATGAAGGAGGAGAAGAAAGAGGAGAGGAAAAAAGAAAAGAAAAAAACAGAGAGTGGATAAGAAGATGGGTAGTATGAACTAATGGCACAGGGGCACCTGGGTGGCTCAGTTGGTTAAGCATTTGCTTTCAGCTCAAGTCATGATCCCAAGGTCCTGGGATGAAGCCTTGTATTGGGCTCCCTGCTCAGTGGGGAGTCTCTTCCTCTCTCTCCCCTTGCCCACAGCTCCCCCTGCTTGTGCTCTCTGTGTCAAATAAATAAGTAAATTTTTTTAATTAAAAAAAAAAACTGATGGCACAGAATGAACATCTATTGCAAACCCCAAACTCTGTAGCTGACGTGTACTCAATTCATACTCTGTGCTAAATATTGTTTGGAAGCCTAATCTCATGGGATCATTATGAACCCCATTTCCACATGACAAAACTGAGACCCAAAGTCACACAGCTAAGGAGTGGTAAAACAGAACTCTAGAACACACAAAGTTTTATCGCTTCTACACATAGGGATTTACTCGTGGGAGAGACATGGCAAAGGAGTTGGGATTTTCCTGGAGGGTCCTTCTTGATGAATCTTTAGGAGACAAGATGTCCCATGAAAAGAGCTTAAGCAGAAAAACTTAACCATAATCTATCATTAGTTTGTTAGGGGACTAAGGAAAGACAATCAACAAATACCTCCTCCCAGAGGTTAACATTTTGTTGTACACTGATATATCTCTAGCTCTGTCCATATCTCTATCCCTATCACAAGTAGGATCATAAAATTCATACAATTTTTTAAAGATTTATTTATTTTAGAGAGAAGGAGGGAGTAGGGGGAGGGGGAGAGGGAGAGAGAGAAATCTCAAGCAGACTCCACACCTAGCGCAGAGCCCAACTCAGGACTCAATCCCAGGACCCCAAGATCATGACCTGAGCTGAAATCAAGAGTCAGACTCTTAAATGACTGAGTCACCCAGGCGCCCCTCATTCATACAATTTTGCAACCATGCTTTTTAAAAACTTACCAATACATCCTAGACATCTTTCCATGTCAATACTTATTCTATATCCTCATGATGTGATGTCATAATATTTCAATTACGTAACATTCCCTTTGTTGGGCATTTAGTTTGACACTTCCAGGCTGACTTTCTGAGGATAAATTCCTTAGCAAGTTGTTTCTCCTTTTGAGGAGAAGGTGTATAACCTCTATCCTCAAATAGACACTTGTAGAGACTTGTGAGAAAAAAAAACATCAAGGGGGAAAATATCAGAAGTAGGGTTCCAGGTGTGGAATCAACCCACAGAGAGGGAGAGGTGGACCCCCCATGCCATCGCCTCCCCAATTTGAGCACTGCACAAGGGGAGAATCATCTGGCAGCATGAACTGAGCTGGGGGCAGCAGAGTGAAGCCAGGACCCTTTAACGTCACTGTCCCAGGGGGAAAAGCAGCAGAAGACTCACTATCCTTCCAGAATTTTTCCTTGGTGTAATTTTCCCCTCTTGACAGGGCAGATTTAAGGTATGGAGAGAGATGAAATGTGTGCTGCCCAGAGCTATCCTTGTTTTAGTTACAAGGCAAGCTATTCCCCTATCCCCCACTCCCTCACCACTAGCAACAATCCGGTAGGTAAAACAACAGGGAAGACACACTTTCCTCCTCAGAGTGTAATAAACACAACCAAACTTGGTCGTGTCTCCATGAGTCCTCATTTCAAACCTGCAACGACAGATGCAAAGGAAATGATGATCTACTGAGAGCTGACTTCACGCTGAGCACAGGACTGGGCCCTTCACAAGCAAACATAAAATGAATCCTAAGTCATCTGGTCAACCGGCTTATTTTACAGACTGGAACATTACATTTGGAGATGACCCTCAACTCACCAAAAATAACATAATTGTTAAGGAGCAGAACCACCACCCCAGAGCCCTATTCAGCTAACTTCTAACCCAGAGCAGCCTGGGACCATTCTTCAGTGTTGTTTTCTTCCCCTAACTCACATGACACTTGCATGACTTTTTGAGACCTACCTGGCAAAATACCGAGCAAGCCTCAAAACTCAAAACACACACACACACACAAACTAAAAATGAGAATGGCTGCTCAAAGCTTTGGATTTGCCAATAATTCCAGGATCGTGCCTGAAAAGCCTAGAGCAACAAGTAGATTTCTTTTAAGGTTAGTTTTCCTTTGGGAGATTCCAGGACCTCACACACTGGACCAGAAACATTTATGGAAAGGGTTTAATGAATTGAATGACATAATCAATCAATAAATAATAGGAGAAATGAAATATTAAATGACTGAATGTATTTAAGTGAATAGTTAATTCATGACTGAAGAGTCTATTCGGTGGAACCCATACATACTTGACAATTGGGTCCCATGCCCTCCATCGGCTATGGAATTCTCTTGAAGTCCAAAGCTCACCTTACAATAGAGCTTCCTTTCTAGACTCCAAGACCCACAAAGCGGTTTTTAAAAATGCTGTTAAGTCCCTAAGCCATTTTCAGTGGCTCGAAAGGCTTGTTAGAAATTGGACCTTCAAGATATGCCTGGATTTGCTCTGCGTTCCATAAATGCTTGCCCTCCTTACCATGCTGATCAGCCGTCCTGATAACCCCCCCGATTTTGAGTTATGCAGAATGGAACATCAAAGAAATGGCTTGTTTATTTCATCATCACACTTTGTGTGAGAGATGCCGTTTATCAAAACAACAGAGCTGGTGTGGGGAAAACAAATAACAAATGAGTTGTTCAGTATGCAAATTTTGGATGCATGGTACCTCAAAGCTGAGCTTTCTCACTCCATCTCCAGAAATTCCTGGTGTGGGGGGATGTCTCGTGGGGCGGTTTCCTTGGGAAAGCCTCTGAAATCTTGATGAGAAACTCAGCTAACTACTAAGCAGGAATGCTGGGCATTGAAAATGAATGAGCCTTGCTGTCTACTGGACAGGATTTGAGTCCCACTTCCAAACGGTGTAAACCTATGTACATTTCTTGGCTTCTCTGAGTTTCCATGTGGCTTTATAGGAAGAAGCATTAATAACTTCTACCGTACGGGGAGGTGGTGATGATCCAATGAGATGATGCTCTTTAAGCCCCCAACATAAGGTCTGGGACAGGGTAATTGCTCAGTACGCTTTAGCGATCTTATTATTAAATACTATTAGCAGTATTAAGCCCATAGGGTTGTGCGAGCTTCAAATGAGATAAAAGACGTAGAGAATCAAGCACCGATTCTGGCACTCAGGAGGTCCTTGATATATGTTTATTTCTTGTCGCTTTTTCCAGATGGCCCTATTGGGGATTTTCTGAATTTATTCTCTTTCTGAAGGGCAGAACCATTACGTAGTAAACATCCAGCCACCCTCCAGAAAGCCACGATCACAAAGCTAATTCCAATGCCCTGGGCAAGCCGACTGCAAACTTCTCTCTGCTTCCTAAGAAAGTTTGTTTAAAATAAAAACTGCAGATCTGCCACAATCTGGGGCTGGATGGATGCCAGTGTTGGAAGCCACAATTGGAGCCCCAGCCCTGTCCCCAAAGGCTCCAAGAAATGTTTCTGATTTTCCCCACGATGGATGAGGCACCAGTGGCTGATGGTCTGATTAATGGAAGGACAGGCAGCCTGCGGGCCATCGGCAGGGAGTGAGCTGGCTCCCTTCTTCAAGGGTGGGCAGAAGGGGTGGAAAAGGATTTATGAAAGCTCTGAGGGAACTGCCAGAAAGTAACTCTTGAAACATGGGTCTCAGAGGCAGAGATGAAGAGTTAGGAGTGGGGCGAACCCTTCTAGGCTTTCTCAGTGTACCTCTCCTAGCAGCCTAGATCCACTGGAGAGAGAACAATGCTCTCACCATCATCTTCAATATGAGCACCGTTAGTCAGATTTCTTTTCTGTGTCCCGCTCGGGGGCAGAGTGGTGCAGAGAGGGATGCGGGAGTAACAGGAACACAGAGCAAGAGCAGCTAGTCTAAGCCGGAGTTTCCAGGAAGACCTCGCGGAAGAGAAGGAGTTACAAAAGAAGCAGGAAGGATGAAGGGAAACTAAGCAGGCGAAGTAGAGGTAGTGTGTTTTAGGCAGAGGAAATAAAGCTATCGGACATTCCGAGGTGAACGAGAGACTAAAATGTCTAGGAACTGAAAGTAGTTCATGACGGCTGGATTAGAAAGTGTACGGGAGGAAGTCAGAGGTCAAAATAGGCCAGGGCCAGATCATACAAGGTATTGCGGGGTATGGTAAGGAGTTTAACTTTCCTTGTTAGAGCAATAGGGAGCCACGGAGGGCTTTAGGCAGGAGGAAGCTCCATAAAATTCCCTTTTTCGAATATACCCGGGCTGCTTTACAGTGAATACTGGTTCTCTCACAGTAGCTCGTTGTGTGATGATGGATTACTCACACCTCCTCTGAGCTCTATTTTCTGGAAGATGAGAAAAGAGGACTGATGGTACGGATCATGGCAAGAATGCAGCCTGGCTCCCCCTGTGGCAGGCCCAGGAAATCCTCTGTATCACGTAGCCCCCAAACCACCTAGGAACTCTGCTCCTGGGAGTCTGGATCCCATATCCAGAGAGCCTCTCACATTTAGAAGCAGCTCCCAAATCCTCTGTCAGCTCAGACAGGATTTGAATTTAGGTTCAGGAAAAAACAGCCTCCCTCGTAAGGTCCCCTCTGGCTTAGATATGCTGTGATTCTACATTCGTCTTGCACACAACGAGGCTGGGTATGATACACAGCCAGAGGAAAACTCGCCTGGAAAGGGGTGGGGGGGGAACAGATATCTGTCTTGCATGGGCATAACCTCCAGACCACAGCTTCTTGATGACATCTGATTAATATGCCATTGCATTTGGAGAGAATTAATGGGCTTTGATGGTTATTTGGAGCCTGCCTTCTCAATTCCGCTGTGAGAGAGTTACAGACTTAAACAAACATTGACATATAATAAATCTGTGCTCTGCACACTCGTTGAAAGGTCTGACTTAATAGGCCTGACCGTCTTGAAATTTGGATTGAATTCAGAACAGTGACGTGGCCCGGCTTATCAGGAAGGACAGGCCGCAGCTGGAGGAATGACAAAAACCTGCCTTTCCGAGCCCCGCGCGGCCTCTTCCAGAGGGGCGGCCACACAGAATCTCTCTATCCCGTTACCCGGCTTTATTTTCTTCCCAGGACTTATCTGGGTCTGAAATTACCTGGTTTATGTCTTTGCTGTACACCACAGCTCGGCAGGAGATCTGCAGTCACCCTGTAACCCCAGCTTTTTCCAAGAAGCCAGGAGCACAGTAGATGCTCAATAAATACTTCTTGAGTGAGTAAGTGAGCGAACAGACTTCATGATTTATGTCATAGCCATGGGCTATCTGTGCTATTGAAACGAGGACAGCGGGGAGTCATGGTTAGTGGTGTGGGCTCTGGAGGCAGAATGCCAGCACTGAAGTCCTTGCCCTGTCATTAACTGTGTGACCCTGGGCAAGCTACTTATCTGTCTGCACCTGTGAAATGGCTTAATAACACCCACCTCAAAGTAAGCATTCAATGAGATGACACATTTAGGGTACTCGGAATACCACCCAGTAAATGCTCAGACAGAGCTGCCAGGGAATAACTTAGTGTTTTTACATTGACTCACAAGTTTGCCTTAAACACCTGTTTAAAACTTTCAATCACTCTCACTAATAGTAACACACATGCTGACTCTCTAGAACAATCTTATGAGGTGGGTACTATTATTTTTTTACAGATCTATTTATTTTAGAGAGATTGGGGGAGAGGGGCAGAGGGAGACAGAATCTCAAACAGACTCCCCACTGAGCACAGAGCCCAACACAAGACTCGATCTCACAACCCTGAGATCATGACCTGAGCCGAAACCAAGAGTTGGACGCTTAACTGACTGAACCAGCCAGGCGTCCCAGAGGTGGGTATTATTATTATCACCATCTTCCAGATCAAGAAACTGAGGCACAAGGAACTGGCACAAGGTCCCAGAGCTAGGGACTGCAGGGAAGGGAATCAAACAGGCAGCAGGTTCCAGAATCTGTGTGCTTCATGGACCCACTGGGCTGTCTCGTGAAATACTCACATGGCTTTTCGAGTGGAGACTGTAAGCACCAACATAAATGTTAACTTGACTTGACTTTTTATAATGGAAAAAAGCGTTATTTTTTATTGTGGAAGTATAGTTGATATACAACGTTATGTTAGCTTCGGGTGTACAACACAGAGACTCGACAGTTCGATACGTGACACAATACTCGCCATGATAAATGTCGCCGTTGTCTGACACTGAAAATATTAGTGCGGAATTATTGACTATGTATCCCCCGTGCTGTACGTTTCATCTCTATGACTTATTTATTTTATAACTGGAAGTCTGTACCTCTTAATCCCCTTCATCTATTTTGCCCATCCCCCCACCCCAATGGAAAACTGTAAGCATGTGGAAAAAGCAGAGAGAGTACGATTAAGAAAGGAGGGATTCCGTGTTCATGGAGCCTGCTGGGCAGTAAGTTCAGCTTGTGGACGGCTAAGGAGATGGGACTTCCTGCTGCAGGAAGACAGGTGTCAATTTGCAAACTAAGTAAAGCACCTCCGAGTCCAATTCTGGAATCACAGAGCAACCCTGAAAGCCCCTGCGATTGGCAGTGGCAGCTGTTTACCACGCCCATTTCTCCTTCTTCCTGGGTACAGAGCTAGGCAGCTCTCAGGCCCCCTTGCAGTTGGCTGTGGCTATGTGACTGAGTTCTGGCCAAGAGGCTATGGATGGAACTGATGTACGTACTTCCAGGCCAAGTCCATTAGAAACCTCCCACAGGATCCTTCACTCCTGAGCCCATATCATTCCCCATCATTTACTGGCTAGAAATTGATGCCCAAGCCACCCTTGAAAGCCATAGGTTAAAGCTGGACTTGCCTCCCTCACCCTGGGTCCATGAGTGCCTGCATGGAGCAGGGAATTCCATCCCCACCTCCAGCCCCCAACTGCTATCCAGGAATGTATAATCAGACTTCATGTGAGTACAAAACCAATTTGTTGTATTAAGCCCCTGAGATTCTGGGGGATCACCTGCTCTGGAAGTTAGCATTCCTTTAACCAATATACTCCTTGGGTTAGTTCATTCCACAAATATTCTTTGAACATCAACTATGTGCCCGGGATGATTTTAGGCTTTATTGATAAGTTGATGGATGAGGAAAAGGACCCTGCTGATCGGCAACTTTAGTGAGAGGACACAGACTGTAAGTAAGCAAGCTAATCACATCGTTTTAGACTGTAGTAAGCACTATACCAGGAATAAAACAAGATGGCATGAATAGAGGGTAGGGGGCGGGGCACTTACCCTGAATAAGGCAGTCGCTTCCCTCCCCTTTTCTTCCGAAACAAAAAAAGTCTGTTTCAGTATCCACAAGCATCCTACACATGAGAGGACCAGAGAACTGTCAAAAAGGGGCCACTCTTGATCCCCTTCGTCAAAAACTTGGACATCCAACCCGATGGAAGCCCAACGATCTCAGCTTGGGAAGACTGATGAGAACGACTGAGGCATTTGTTCAGAGCCAGGGCACATGCTTACAGAAAGTGTCTGTTTGGTGAGTTTGGCTCAGCTATATTTTCCGCTAGAAATTGCTATTGTATTTCTCACTAATTATAGTCAAAGCAAATCTGCCACTTCATTAATCCTATATACCAGTCCCCAAAGGAACAAATTCTGCCAATGAGTCGAAAGCAATCACAAGCATGGTACTAAAACTTTGCCGAGCAGCAAGTAAGATGCTAGTAAACATGAACACACAGTTATAGGGTGAGGTGGGAACTGGTCCAAGATTTCCAGTTTTCCTTATGCCCTCTATTCAAACTGTATTTGCAGACCCTCTCCCCAGATGATCATGGAAGAGCCTGGAAGTCATACCAGTTATGAAATATGTCCATATTTGCTGGTAATAGCCACTGCCCTGAGAATCCTAAATGTCTACTGGATTATCCAAATGCTATCTGCCCCCTATCAAATTCCCCTAAACCTCCTCCCAATCCAGAAACCAGAGTCAGGCTGGGCATGTGGTAAAAGGTTGAGGGGGATCTACAAGATCTTAATTGGATGGTGCTTATGTCATAACGTGTGTTAAGTGTTCTTGGTATTACCCCTGGACCTACATCAGAACTCCCCGGTAGTTCGTTAAAATTGTGGATTCCGGAGACCTATCACATACTGAATTAGAATCTTGGAGGTGAAGCCTGGAAAGTGGTATTTTCTCCAGCTTTACCCTCAACGTACCTCAGGTATTCTAAAATTTGAGAACTGCTAACCTAGGCACTGCTTTGACATTTTGCTAAAATGAGAAGAAACTGGCTTGTGCGTTCGTTTGATCTGATCTGCACTTTTGAAACTTGATCAGAGCCATAGAACACTTCCTTTAAATAAATTCATCAGGATTTCACAACACAAAGTCATCAGAGCAGAGCTGCACACAGCCTCTTATTTTGCAAGCCTAAGCTTCAGGATGTCTGCTGAGGGTAGAGGGTGTACCACAGAAGCCATATGTGGGGCTACCTGACCCTGAGAAGGAACAGAACAGCCAAACAGAAGAGGGCAGGACATTGGATGCGGGGGAGGAGCCAGGCAGGTTGCAAAGCTTGATAATAGCAGAGCAGGGAGCCAGGCACTGGCCAAGCCCGGGGTGGAGCCAAAGGCAGGCATCCTAAATCTGGATCAGCCCTGATGAGACTGGAACCCAATGCACAAAGAGGGACCATGTGTGGGACAGAGAGAGGCAAACAGGAGATCAAGTTGGCCAAAGAAGCAGGCTCCATTTAGCCAGGGAGGAAGTGGTAAGGAAAGGGGGTGCTTTTGAGGGGGCAGCACTGTTCCTGTGGACAAAGACATCACACACAGCGATGAGCTGTTGAGAGGGGAAGGTGCATGTTTTGTTCAATGCTATATCCTGGATACCGAGCGCAGTACTTGCACAGAATCTGCCCTCAACAACATAGTACTTGTTGGTTGGTTGGTTGGTTGGTTGGTTGGTTGGTTGGTTGGTTGGATGGATGGATGGCATATAGGTGGATGAGGGTTCATGTATGCTACAAGACCCCTGTCACTCACTTTAAAACAAAGGTGCACATTTCCAGGTTAGAGAGTCCCTGGCGTCGAGGTTCGGGATCCCACACTTGCTCCCCACTCCAAGGGGTGGAAAAATCAGGCTAGCTCTAGAAAAGGAGCTAGTGAAGCTCACTGGGGCAGCTTAAGACAAGCGGTGTTTCCTTATGACTCTAGAAATCATATGGTTAGTATTCACTTGCACCAAAAATCTACCTCCAAGAGTCCTCAGACCTTAGCATGAAGGGAAGAAGGAAAAGCAGCTTTCCTTTACTGAGAGACTCTTCCCTATTTTTAATTCAAAAATTCCATGGGGATGTTTTATGCATCAGACACTGTGTAAGGCACTGGTGATAGAGCAGGAAAAAAATAGGCCAGATTCCTCTCTCTTGAAGTTTATATTCTAATGAGGGAGTCAGGCCATAAACATGAAAACATGCAAATGAATGAGATCATTTGGAATGTGATCAATGCTATAAAAAAATTTAAACAGGCAGAGGCAAAAGAAAGAAACTGGCAGGGCAGGAAGTTTTTTAGAAAGGGAGACCATTTGTAGAAGTGGCATTTGAGCTGAAATATGAATGACAAGGAGATGGTGGTGCAAACATTAGCGAGAACAGCACCCCAGGCCGCAGTAATGACAAGTGCAAAGGCACTGGGGTAGGGACAAGTGTCATGTGTTTGAGGAATGAGACGAGGCCAGTGTGTTCGTAACTGAGTAGTAAAGGCACAGGGAGGTGCAGGTAAGCAAGACAGGGAGGCAGACACCAGATAAAGTCTGCCTTACAGGGCGCAGTGAGGAGTCGCAGGTGGATGGTCTGATTTGTTTTTGAAGGACAACTCCGGCTGCCCTGTGGAGAACAGGCTGTCAAGGTAGCAAGAGTGGAATCAAGAAACCCGGTAGAAGGTTCTGGCAGGCTACCAGCAGGGAGATGATGGTGGCCTGGACGAAGGTGGTGCCGAGAAGCGGAGGGATGCAGGGCACATCATTAGAAGGAGTGGAAAGGACTCGGGAGAAAAGAATCAAGCAGACCAACAACTGAGGGGGATGAGGAGGAGGATTATGATCCCCACTTTCTCCGATAAGAAACCTGAGGTCTGGGTCACACAGCTGGACACTGTCAGGGCCGGGATGTGAAACCAGGTCTGTGCAGCCCCAGAGCCCGCCGTGTTCTTTCCCGTCCACCTTCTTTCTATGGAGCTTTTGTGCTTATGGTCACTGCCAAAGAACAGGTGTGTGGGATTAGCGCAGATTCCCTCTATGCCAACTGCTCCTCATTTGGGGACGAGAAATGAACCTCACACTAGTTAATGCCACACTGCTTATTGATTTAGGCAAATGCTTGGCAGCTCCAATTCATCTTCCAAAGGGTAATGTAATAAAGGCCTCCATTATACTGTAGCTTTCACTGGGCTCTAAATACGCCACCCTCCTTAGTCTCGCAACCTCCTCTATGAGTTATGGAAATAAACAAACCCATGGCATTGACACATCGGTCAGGCATGTCTTTTCCATATAAAGAAGCTGGAGTCGGGAGCATGAAAAGAGCAAGAGGTGGAGGTTCCTGGGTCACTGAATGACCTTGTTGAGTCACTTAACCTCTGAGCCTCACGTTTCTCTTCTAAAAAAAAAAATGGGGTAATAACTCTGTGCTGTCAATCTCAGAAAGCTCAAGTGCAAATATGTAAGACATTTCATGTCAAAGTCATTTGTGAACTGAAACAGGTAACATGATGATTAATATTATGAACTTTTTACTCTAAAATGAGGGAACAAGATAGAGAAAGCCATTGAGTGAGTCAATAAAAATTTACTGAGCCTCTACTATGTGCCAGACACTAGTAAGGCAGTGGTAGGTAACATAGATATGACACGTGGTCCCCACATCTGTGGAGCTTAGAGTCTAGCTGGGAAGAGAGAACTCACAATCACATCAGCAAATATGTAATTTTACATCGTCCTTACATGTGTTAAAGAAACACACAGGGTGATATTAAGGCTCAGAGAAGGTGTCCCAGGGAAAATGATTAAGCTGAATTCTAAAGGATGCATAGGGGTTAGCCATTAGATGGGAAACTATGGGGAAGGACGAGAGAATTCCAGTTAGTAGGAATAGCACATGCAAAGGCTCTGAGGCAGAAAGAGTATGGTGCACATTGGAGAAGCCCTCTGCCCCAAAAAAGCCATGGTAGCTGGAACAGTGTCAACAAGAGTGGGGTCCTAAAATGATTATCCTAGTTGTTCCAAAGGAAATGGAGAAAAGAAAGAGAAACGGAGAAAAGGCAAACCACAGAATGATTAAGCCATATACTACTAAGTACAAGTTTTATTAAGGGATTGGAATAAGGATACCATGGGAGCACAAAGAAGGGATCTCTAGTCCAGCTGGAAGGGTGTCGGGGGAAGAGAGATGAGTCGAGGATACTTAGGAGTTAGAGAGATAGTGGAGGAAGGAAAACGGATCCGGCAGAGGGAACCACGTAGGCAAAATACAGCACAGAGTGATGCATTCAGGGACCTCCAAACAGTTCAGTAAGAAGAGGATCAAGGGTGCACAGGAGCAAGGAAAGAGATGGGCGAAGTACTCAGGGCCCTGATTTTGAATGACACCTGATGCCTGTGAAGGACTCTGCATGAGGAAGTTCAGTTTGGGAGAATGTTTCATACATTTGATAGAAGGGAGTGAAAAAATCTGATACACATGTACAAAGCTCTAGGGTTAAGATGAAGAAAGGCCGGAAGTGGGAAGACTCGGTTAGGAGGCTACTTCTGAAGTTCAGGCAAGAGATGGGTGTGGAACCACGGGGACGACAGTGTGAACTGGAGGAGATGCTGGCAGGCCAGGACCCCAGGTGTGAGCTCCCAGCTTGGGCCTTTGCCCCATCTCCAATGAGAAGGGTTCATCTCTGCCCCATGCTCTCACCCAGCAGCCTGCCCAGAACCTCAGCCTTCCAGACTCTCTTAACTACAACTTGGCTCCTCCCTTGCTGCTGCCCACCCCCCAATCTTGGTCAGATGCTCTGCAAAACCAAGGCGGCTGATGCAGGTTATGTAACACTCTTGTTTCTATCTTATGAGAACTAAGGGAGAAAAAACGTCTGCCTGACAAGTAATTTTGTATGTAAAAAACAATCTGCCAGAGGCTAGGGGAAATGTACACCTGCTTGCCTGCTGACTACCCTGCCTTCAGACACCCTGGAAGCAGCACGTGATTACACAAGAGAAGCAAGAATGCCCTTTCCCCTTTCAGGAAACATCTTAAAGTTTAACCTGTGTGTGTGTGTGTGTGTGTGTGTGTGTGTGTGTGTGTGTATCATTGTTCCCCACTTTCCTTTTCCCTGTAAAATTGCACTAAGGAAAATGCTTCATTTCTCAACTGCAAAGTGAGGATAATACTAGTGGCTGGTGAGAATAAAATGAAATAATGCATATAAATAGGGTCTTACATGATACTTGGCACGTAGTAGGCATTCATTAAAGGGTATTTTGAACTGTCTTTTAGTAAGTGCTTAACTGTTGCCAGGCTCTGTGCTAACGGCGATACCTGCATTAGATTCTAACTGAACACTGAGGTGCTGTCCGTGGTCCTGAATTATCTGGGCAGCTGGGGGTCCTTTTTTCCCCTAATTCCCGAAAGCTGGTTTTATGCCACACCACCTGCCATCTTCTAAGAATTCCTAACCATCTGACTTTCGGAAAGACGTCATTTTGGGTCTTTTTGAAAGTCAACGTCATTGGGTATAATTTTTGTACAATTAAATGCACTCGCTTTAATACGTTTTGATGGCTTTTGATAAATTTAACCATCACCACCACCAAGATACAGAACATCTCCACCACCCTCAAAAGTGGTGGGGCCCCATATGAAAAATCCACACCCTCAGCCACAGGAAATACACTCATCTGCCTTCAGTCACTACAGATGTGATATGTCAGTTCTAGACTTGGTGTTAGCGGAATGACATAGTATGTACTCATTTATATCTGGCTTCTTTCCCTCCACATGACTTTTTTGGAATTTGTCCATATTAATGCACATGTCAGTAGTTAACTAATTTTCATTGTTAAGTAACATCTCACAAGTGGCTTGTTTGCCTATTAACCTAGAGATGGATTTTGAGGTAGCTTCCAGTTTAGAACTGTTATGAATACAGCTTCTATGAACATCACCGTACAAGTCTTTGTGTAGATGTGTTTACATGTAGCTTGAGTAAATACCCAGAAGTATAAATGATGAGTCATATGTCAGTACAGAGTTAACTTTATAAAAGAACTGCCAAATTCTTTTGTAGTCTTTTACACCTGCCATGTATGAGAATTCTAGTGGCCTCCACATTTTTGCCATCACTTGATAATGTCACTCTACTTCATGCATCTATTCTGATGGGTGAGATGTTATTATGGTTTTAATTTGCATTTCCCCGGTGACTAAGGCTGTTGGGCATCTTTTCATGAGCTGACCAACCATTTGTATATCTTCTTTGGTGAACTGTCTGTTCAGATTTTTGCCCTTTTAAGTATGGTTTTAATACCACAACAAATCCCAGATCATTATGCTAGAAGTTATTAAAACAGAGTTACAGGAAGACATAATTGACGTCAGGATGACACAATGCATGAGAAGGCCCCCCTTTCATTCTGAATTATGGAGCTGTTTGGACAAATAGCTATTGCCAACATGGGTGTGGATACACAACAGAAAAGTAGGCAGATTGATATACAGGGAATTAATTATCTCTGTCTTGTTATTTCAAACCAACCCCTTACTAGCTCGTTGGCCCCAAGTAAGTCACTTATTTCTTTAATTCCCATCTCAGTTATCTACAAAATGTAATCTACCTAAATGCATTGGGAAGACAAAAGCCAGGGTATATATAGTGTCTGTTGCATTAAAGATACTCATATGTGGAACTATTAGTTCTACTCCAAACATATCAATGATGTGTTGCCACAATAATGTTACTTTAAAAGTCACACCTGCCCCCAAAATTCTGAAGATTAAAAAAAAAAAAAAGCACCTATTTAGCTCCCAAGTCTATGATCAGGGGCTGAGGCTAGGATCAGCCAGCAGATCTTCCAGCCAGCTCACTGACACGTCAGGACCCGGTGACTAGTGCCTAATCTGGGAAAATCTCAGATGGAGTTACTGGGGATCCCAGCTATGCTTCCGGTGTCTATCATCCTCCAGCAGGCCTGTCTGGGCATGTTTTCTGGGTAGTGGTGGAGGTGCAACACACACAAGCAGAAACACTCAGGGTCTCTTCAGCTCTAGGCTCAGAACCGGTACATAGTCACTTTTATCAATATTTTATTAGTCAAAGCAAACCACAGGCCAGACCAAATTCAAGAGGCTGGGGAAAGAGTTATACCTCTCTGAGGGCAATGGCAAAGTCACATGGAGAAGAGTGTGCATACCGGGAGGGCTGAAGAATTGGGTCTATCATGACAATCTGCCACACAAAACAATCTCTGAGTGGACCAAAATGATAAACTTAAATTACTTCCTGCTCTCATATCTCACTAATTCTCGACCGAGACTGAATATCTATGATCCAATTTCCCTCATCCCAGAAAAAAAGAACGTCCCAAAGACCTGACTTCTATAAGATATGAGTCAGCGTCGCTGTTCATTAGCAAGTCTAGCAGGGCCAGGAGGTGAAAGAGAAGCTGAGAAGTTGGGTCATTCGTAAAGAGGTGTTGGTGGTGCTCACTGCCTCTACACAACCCCCCCAACTCCATTCCTCTGTGTTTCCCCTCTATCCTGCTACACAGGCTAGATTCCAAGGAACCAAGCAAACTACTTCTCTGCCTGGGGGAGGTAAAGATTCTGGGGCCTCAGACAAAGGTATCTTAATGAGCCTTCTCCACTTTATCAGCGATGGGCTAAGCCATGTTGGACTTGAATCCTGAAAACAGCAAAGGCAGGAACAAGGGGGAAAAGACTTGCCTTGTTATGAACTGACCAACTCACACTGGCCACTCCTGTTGGTCTCCCCATCTACAGACATTAACAGTGGGCTCCTGTCATCTCTTTGTACAACAGAACAGTGACACCCCCGTGCCTGAGTCAGGTCATTTGAATGTAAGTGGGCCCCTGATCTAAGCTGGGACAGAATCCTGCCTTTAGAATTTTGAATTGGATAGTCACTCCCTTCTGGTGGCTGGCTCTGTAAGAGTTTGGCAGCGTGGCGTTGGCAGATTCTGCCCATTATGAAGATCATGTGAATCAGAAAAGCAGAGAAAGAAAGGTTTCAGGAAAGAAAAGAATGAAGCATAGAGTAGGAAAGAAAATCTAAATGGCTTCCAAATCCCTGGTTTGGTAACCTTTTAGAATAGTAACCTCTTACAATGTGTTTTCCTGTCCAATAGTTGTTCTTCCTTATGCAGGAACTAATACTTTGAATTTTCTTTGGAGATATATTGTTTTCCCAGCCTCAGTGCCGGTCATTCCCATAAGAGCTGACTGCACCCTAATTCCAGGGCAGGGTGGGTCCCCCAAGCCTGGCCAAATAAGAGCATCGCACGCCTCCGCCCACAGTTATCATTTCAAGGGCGGGAATATGACCCAGTTAGAGCCAGCAAATCTCAGGATTTAGGCAGATGAAAGTAGAAGAAAGCACCCTCTCTTTCCCACTAGACTTGAAGCTGTATGGATGCGAGCCAGGAATTGCTGGCCACCATCTTGCCACCACTAGGATAAAGCCTGCCTGAAAAATAGAGCCAACACGGCAGAAGGCACGACTGAGAGACGGAAACGAAGTCCCAGTGACATAGCATGGCTTGAGTTCCCCGATCCAGCTGTGACTGAAGCAAATCTTCTGTGAACTTTTCAGATGCAAGCCAATAAGCTTTTCGTGTCTTAGCAAGCGTGAGTTGGGTTTTCCGTTTCTTACAACCAAAGGTCATAACTATGACTTTCCTGAAGCCAAGTTCCACTCCTGTCCCTGAATATCCCTATAGAATTCGAATAAATGGTCCCTTTCTACCTATAAAGTTTGAGCAGGGTCTCTTACTAACAATCAAGAGTCACAATCCACGTCTTTCTACCTTTTATCACCTGAGGATGACAAGTGGGAAGACGAGGACATTGTGTTCTGCACTACCCCAGCCACTTCACTGCATGTCGTTCTGCTCCAGAACAACACATGCATTCCTGAAAGTCACTGCACAATGCAAAATCATGCAATGAAAATCACAGAGCTTATGGGGAAGTGAGGTTGGGGGACAACACTCAAAAACTTCACCAGTGATTCATTTAAACAACAACAACAAGAACCTAATGAAAATCATAGCACCGTTTTACACATTGTTAGTGATTTTAAAATACATACATCCGACAATAAAGATGGCAGTTGACCTTGGAAAAGACCTGAAGTTGGCTTGTGAAGGTGTGTGCTGGAAGGGTTTCAGTGTGAGTCAGGATGTGGTGGGACTGGTGCTGGTTATCCAAAATCAGATGGAAAGTTTTAACACCAGGTGTGGATGGGTCTGGCTCCTAGTTCACCTGGTGGGTGTCTGAGGTGCGTGTATGGGTGCATGTTGTGCCGTCCCATGTGGCTCAGTTCAGCTAAGCGCAGGTGTCTTCACTCACCTGTTTCTCACTGATGAAACTGCACATAAGTGAATGTGAAATCCGCTCTCTATCAAACTATCTCCTAATAGATTAATCACACTGGAACGGATTCACGTTTTGGGGAGGGTGAGTGTTGTAGCAGAACTAGCTCATGGGAGCCTCACCTTTAACCTTCTGACATAGATATGATTTCTCTCGTTTTACAAGTGATGACACTGAGGTTCAGAGAGCCAGTGAGTGGCCAGGCTAGGACTCCAACCCACGTTTATCAGATTATAACGCTCACATGCTTTCCACCCTGGCATGCTTCACCTAAACAGCACTATTTCCTCTGATACATGTCCAAGTTGCCCTACCCCTGGCTGTCAAGTCTCAGGAGTTACACAAGTCTCTGCTCTGCAATTTTAAAAACTTGGCATAGTATGTAGTGGCTGCATCACATGGTTCCCTCTACCTCAGTTATTCCGTCTGTGAAATGGGTCAGTGTCCATGTGCGACCCAAGCACATCACAGAAAAGGCGCAGCGGCTGCACACACCCCCGGCAAGGCGAGAGCACCCATACAGCTCATCAAGCACAGCAGGGTCTCTTCATCCAGACCATCCATTTGACAGAGGAAGAAACTGAGGGCCAGAGAGAGTTGGGGACTCACCAAGGCCAACAGGAGGACAGTGGCAAGAGAGGGGTTAAAATCTGAGATTGGGGACCCCAAGGCAAAGCCATTTCCAGTACGCCTGGCATAAGACCCACTGTAACCACAGCACCCAGTGGCGCTTCGTTTAGCCATTGTTTTCTCAAACTAGGCCCTTTCTGTCAACACAACAGAACTACAGGAGTGGCCTAGAGGGGTGTGCTCAGCCTTCCGAACCTTGCAGTATTGCAAAGTCACTTGGCAGCACACAAACCCACAGCTCATTATTCTGACACTGAGTAATAGCCCAATGCAAGGAGCCAGACTAACCAATCACTCAACCAATATTTACTGAGAACTCCCCTGTCAGTGACTCCCTCTCTTTTCGCCATGAAAGGGCCTTTTGGAATTCACTTCCGCTCCCCCACCCTGCATTCCTCTCTATAAATGTTTTTATAGGGTTTGCCTACCCAGCAAATTGCATTCATTAAGGAATAATTAATTCTTTTCTACCATATTTTATTAATCAATACCTTAAAGGGCTGCCAGTCAATGCCTCTGGCCTGCAGGAGGTAAGCACCCTACGCTGTAACACTAGACAAATGGGCAATTCCAGCCAAGAGCAAAAAAATATGACGTTTCAACTCACTCATAGGGTCTGGATCTCAGGTTGGGTTCCCTCAGATGCAGGCCCTGAAATAAAGTTTGGATGCAAACAGTTTGTTTAGTAGGTAGGAAAGGAGCGTAAGCCAATCCCCCATTAAAGGGCATATGATTACTAGGAGCAACTGAGGCTCAGCCCTGTAGTGGGGTGGGGAAGGGCAAAGCCCTGCGAGATGCTGTAGCATGTGCCCCAGAGTCATCTCACCCAAGAGATGAGAAAGCTGGGTACCCATCACTGGTGGAGGGCTCCTCCCGGGGGCGCCAACACTCAGCACTTCTAGCCCACCTTGCACGCAGGGGGAGCATACCCGAGAGAGCACCTAGGCAGAATAAGAGAGAGAGGTGCCCGTAGTAAGGAGGATGCCATCCGTGTATATGGGAATGAGAGTGCCCAGGGCGCACGGCAGGGCACCAATACCTCTGCTACCACCGGTCATAAACAAAGATAATCAGTTGTTAAATCTGAAATAGTAGAAACAGTGATAATAGAGGACATTAAGGGCTTACAGTGTGCCGGGCGTTATGCAAACACTCGATATGAATTATTTCACTTAATACTCACAGCAGTGTCATGGGGCAGGACGTCCACTTAGATTCTTAGAGAACTTCAGTAAACTGCATGGGGTCAGGGGGCTAAGAAGAAGCCGAGCTAAGACTCAGAACCCGCGTGTGTCTGACACCAACGCCCCTGTCTATTACCGCATGCTGGCAAAAGCTACGTAAGAGGTGAAACAGAGGCAGATCTCTCTAATTCTGGAGGATGAGGGGTCTGAAAGAGAGCTAAGTACCCAGGAAGGTCATATCTAGGCAAGGTCTATGTAGCCCATCCATTCCTCCACATTCTGGTGAGACCTTCTCTACTCACCTCTCCCTCATTCACAAGCCTTTAATGCAGAGGGCTGACCCCACTTCCTGGATTTAGCACATGACCCAGGTCCGACCAATCAGAGAATTCCACTACCACTTCCTGACAGTGATTGGTTCAGGGAAAGTCACATGATCAAGCTAGTCCAATAACAATCCACGCTCTAATTTTAAAGAGCAAGAAGCTCTCTTCCCTTGGGGTTGCTATGAATAGAGGGGTATTGACCAGTAAGGATGGTCCCTGCCTGGGGAGAGGCAGCCTGACAATGAGGGCACATAGAGATGAGCAGGGCCTAGAGATAGAGGAAGATTTTTTTTTAATTAACCCTACTGAGATATAATTTACATATAATAAAATGCACCCATGTTAAATGTAGTACAATTCATCAATCCTGACATATGGACAGTCAGGTAACCCCCATGACAATCAAGAGAGAGACCTCAGGCAGGCCTCTCACACCTGTTTGAAGTCAATTACTCCATCCCCAGCCCAGGCCACCACCGGTCCACTTTCCATCACTATAGTTTTACCCTTTTAGAATCTCATCGACAGACTCACACAGTCTGTTTCTCTCACTCCACAGAATGCTCTTGAGATTCAACCATGTTTTTTGCATGTATCAATATTCATTCCTTTTTATTGCTGAGAATTTTTCCATCGTGTGGAGGTACCACAGTGGGTTGATTCATTCTCCTGTTGGACGTTTCAGTTGTCTCCAGTCTGGGGCTATTCTGAATACAGCTTCTATGAATATTAGCATAGATTCCTTTGTGCAGATGTAATTCTCAGTTCTCTTGAGTAAACACCTAGGAATGGAATTTCTGGGTTGCATGCTCAGTGTTGCAGTTTAAGTTTCCCTTTATAAGAAACAAAAGGCAGAGTTTTAACAACCTCTTTGGATCTGCCAGCAAGGATGCACACCCATTTGCATTTGATAGAAGGTACCTGACAATGAAGTCCCAGCTTCACAACTGTGGAGCTAAGCAGAGTCCTAACCCTACGGAGGGTTGCAAACCTGGTATAGGAAAGCATCTCAGGAGCCTGTAGATTCAGCCAACCCAGGGACTTGAAGAATCGTTGAAGATGTTTTATGTGCATGTCCCACGAGAGTGGTTATTATCCCCCTTAGTTGCGGGTTGAGCAAGCGGAGGCTCAGAGAGCTGAAAGAACGCACCTATGGTCACACCGCCCATTAGTGGTAAAGGTGAAATTTGAACCCAGGTCTGTCTCGCTCCAACCTTCTCTTTCTATTACACTGTATAGCCTCTCTTAGAAAATTCTGCCTGGCTTGCTCCAATCCCAGCACCAGTGGGAGTAGGGAATCCAAACCCTCTAATATTTATCTGTGGGACTGGCCCCTTCAGTGCCAAGTGGGCAAGGGTGCCAAAAGGGGCGCTGCCTCTGAACCAGCCAAAAATCTGCCTCCGTACCCCTGCCCCAGGAGGCTCGGGGCCAGCTGGGTCCAGCACCTGGGTTCCGGCTGCCAAAGGAAGCAGGTGAACGCCAGGCTGGGGGAGGCCCAGGATGAGCAATGACAGCTTCTCTGTGGCAAAATAGATGTTCTGGAGTTGGCCTCTCCCTGCAGCTGCTAGTAAGAGGCTGCAAATGCTTCCTTTATCCTAGAAAGAGCACAGGCTCTGGAAAGAGCAGACCTGTGTTCAATTTCTGTATGTGCTCGAGCTACTTGTTTACTTTCTCTGAGCTTCTATTTCCATTTTTAAGATGAAGATAACCGATCCACCAAGCATCAGGGAGGATTAACGGATCTGAGAAATGGAGAGGTCTGGCCCGGTCCCTGGCGCCAGGATGGTGGATAGGTGGGTGCCCTATTACTGCTCCTTGCTCCTTTCTCAGCCTCTTTCCTGAATCTCAGGTGGTAAACCACAGTCCGTGGTGTGCTTTTATCCTCTTCCATGCTTGTGCTGTATCTCACCCTGTGGTGGGTTGGATGGCAAACCCTCCAAAAGACTGTCCAAGTCCTAATGCCCAGAACTGTGAATGTCACCTGATTTAGAGAAATGGTCTTTGCAGATGTAATCCAATGAAGGATCTCGAGATGAGCTCATCCTGGATTATCCAGGTGGGCCCTAAATCCAGTGAGAGGTGTCCTCTGAAGGGAAAGGCAGAGGGAGATTTGTGACTTAGAGAAGAGGTCACGTGAAGACGGAGGCAGAGGTTGGCCACAAGCCACAAGCCAAGGAACCCCCTAGAGCCACCAGAAGCTAGACGATGCAAGGAAGGATCCTCCCTCAAGACTCTGGAGACAGTGCGGCCCTACCAACACCTTGATTTCTGACTTCTGTCCTCCCAAACTATAAGAAAATAAGTTTTTGTCATGTTAAAGCCATGCAGCATGTGGGGATTGGTGACGCCAGCCACAGGAGCCTACAACGTACCTTCTTGCCAGCACCCCTCTCCCATGGCCACCTCTGCCCAGAGAGAAAAGAATGATCTGTTCTCCATCCCCTTCTCCCTGTCCCAGCTCCCAGTCTTCCTGTGTCCCATGGGCAGGGGAGTTGCTCATCCGAAGGTTTGGAATTAGCTGCACTGATTGAGTCACATTTTACTAGTGGGCAGGATAAGTGAGCTGTGAAGATCAGATGGCCAGCCCCCCTCCTATTTCACTTCCTGCCTCCAAACACGGAAGACCGTTTTGCAAACATGCCCCCAGCACACATACCCCCAGCAGGACCTCTAGAGCTGAATTCCACATCGTCGTCACTACCATTTGGACTGGAAAATTCTCTGTTATGTGTGTATGGAGGGAAGAGGGTCGGGGTATTGTAGAATATTGGGTGGCATCCCTGGCTTTCACTCACTAGACGCCAGAAGCCAGTGCCCGCCCCCCACGGGTGATGATCGAGAATGTCTCCAGATATTGCCAAACAGCCCTGGGGGAGAAGGGAGAGAGGCAAAATAATCCCTGGTTGATTCACCCCTGCTCTACATGAGGTTCGAGCACACACGTACCTTGTCGTGGGGAGAGTAGGAACACCCCACGACCCTCGTCCATGAGGCTGAACGAACCAGTTCAGCTTGGCACACCCGGCTCTTCCAGATTCAAGGGAACCAAGACTGGAATTCTAATTCAGGTTTCTGGGTCTGAGCTTCTTGCCCTAGCACCAATCACCACAGAAGCCCAGGACTGGAGAGGTAACAGATGTTTGCAGTTAGGAATAAGATCTAGACTTCGTTCCTTGTATATAATTCCTTCAAAGAGGAGTATGGGTCAGATCCACTCTGAATATGCCTTATAGCTGCAAAGGTCTGGGAACCTAGCCCTCCAAAATATCAGGAGCCTAGTATAGTTTGGTACATCTGGACCATGTAATGCAAAGTGGGAGGGCTGACAGAGACACAGAGGGTGTGTGGGATCGGGTCTCAAAGAGCCTGGGTGGCTCACGTGGTTAAGTGTCTGAATCTTGATTTCAGCTCAGGTCATGATCTTAGAGTCGTGAGATCAAGCCCCACATGAGGCTCTGTACTGGGTGTGGAGTCTGCTTAAGATTCTCTCTCACACGTGCACTCCTCTCTCTCTCAAAAATAATTTTAAAATTAATTTTTTAAAAAAGAGCCTTGAGTACAACAGTTATGGACTGAATGTTTGTGTCCCCCCCCCCCACCAAATTCCTATTCTGAAGCCCTAACTATCTAGTGTGACTCTGTTTGGAAATGGGGCCTCGAAAGGAAGTAATTCAGGTTAAATGAGGTCATACCGGTGAGACCTTGACCCAATAGGATTAGTGTCTTTATGAGAAGAGACACCAGTTCTCTCTCTCTCTCTCTCTCTCTCTCTCTCTCTCTCTCGCACACACACCAAAGAAAGGCCATGAGAAAACACAGCAAGAGGCACCATCTGCAAGCCAGGAAGAGAGATCTCACCAAAAACTGGGGCAGCCAGATCCGTGATCTTGGACATCCAGCCTCCAAAACTGTGAGAAAATAAATTTCTATTATTTAAGCCTATAGTCTATAGCATTTTGTAATTGTAGCCCAAGCAGACGAAAACACATGCCGAGGAGTTTGGACTTTGTCCTGTAGGTCCAAGCTTTCCAATGTTCAGCTCCTAAACTGTGGGCACGGAATTCCCCAGAGGCTCTAACAAATACAGATAGCCCACATCTACGGAACTAGGACCTCTGAGAGTGAGGCCTGGACTCTGCATTTTTACTGACTCACAAGGCGATGTTTATGCACATTTAAATTGTATAACCAAAGCTGACAGGTGACTGGGAATCAGCAAGGGATTTTAAGCAGATTTCTATTTTGGAAATACCAGCTGCAGTGCCTTTCCTGGACTGAAAATTGCCTTCATCCCCACGGAACCCTCTCCTCTTCCCTTACCTCACTCAAAGGCATAGCTTGTAAAAGATGACCCAGGAGGCGGAAGATGTGGGTGCCAGGCACATGCTAGGAGGGAGGGCAGGCAGACCGAGGACCAGAGGAGAGACAAGAGAAAAGACCAGGAAGGAAACAGGATATGCTGAGAAACTAGTCTCAACTGACCATTGTCAGCGGCTTCCCCAGAAGGTGAGGCCAACAGGTAAGAGACTAAATTCAAATTATAGACCAGACCCCTCTTGCCTGATTCGGGGCCAAGGCTTTGGGTGCAGGGCATGAACGACAAGGGGAAGCCAGGCGAGCACTAGCTCAATAACCCTCCCCACGTCAACTCTGCCAATGGTGAATGTTTCCATGATGGGCATTAAGGGTGGGCTGTGTGAGGGTCCAGCTGTGACTGCCTCTGTCCAAGAGAGGGTTGGGGCTCTGAGCTAGCCCCTCAGTGGAGGACAACGCAGGACTGAAGAAGAGTGAATGGTCTTGGTTGGCATGTGGAAGAAGGTGGCGTCTAGACCCTTCTCCTTTAAGCGGTGGAAAATCCCCTTTGAGAAAGGAAGAGGGTATGGGGGGGTTTCCTGAAGTCCAGGAGACCCTCTGTTGGATGGCATTTGGATGACATGGCCCCTAAAGAAAGATATCCTGGGTTGAGCACATGAATTGGTGCGACTGGAGTAGAAGACAGCAGAGTTCATGTCCCTGCGGCACTGGTCTCACTTGGGAGGCACTCAAGGGCTGTCTCTGGTATTTACAAGCTGGGGAGCCTTGAGCCAGTTACTTCGCTGCCCTGAACCTCAGTTTCTCTTATCTCTCTCTTGGGAATAACGTCAAACCTACCTCACAAGGTTACCATGAAGATGAAATGAGGGGATTCATGGACGGCGCTTACCACGGCATCTGGCACCTAGTTGGCCCTCAATACCATCAACTATGACGGTTGCTGTTGCTGATGATGCTGGGAGCATTATTTTCAAAGACTTTCAAGACAACGGATCTAAATGGGAGTCCCCGCTTAGCCAGTAGCTAGGAGACTTACAGCAACTTGCTTAACAATTGTGAGTTTCGGTTTCTTTTTTTTCCTTTTTTTCTTTTCTTTTTCTTTCTTTTTTTTTTTTTTTTACAAAATGGAGATAACAAATCCAACATGGAAGGCTGTTTATGTAGCTATTTTGTAAACATAACGTTCAGCATGGCACCTTGCACAGAATCCCAAGTCTCATCCCTTCAGAAAAGCCAAGGCACCAGTGGATCTGGGCCCCCAGGACACGCATGCACATTCATAAGCCCCTTTTCTTCCCCTCACGTGTGCTTTGAAATTCCCAATACCAGGGGAAGCTCATTCGATCAAGGATGGCTTTCTTGGGGACCATGTTTTTCAACGTCCCTGAAAAGTGCCTACAAAGTACAGAGACAACACACCCTTGCCTTTGCAAGCTGTCTTGACTTCCTGTCGCTTCATGCTTTCCACAAAGTCCATTCCTTTTACACATGATGTAATGCATTTGTCATACCTTCCCATAAAGATAGCCATAGGTCCAAGTGAAATAAACAAAACAAGATATGCTGAGTTTGGCTTGGGTGGTGAGGCTTGCAGGATTTGCCTCACACAAATGTCAGTGGTAAAAACTCCACCAACAACTGGGAGATGAGCCCGTGTGAGTGTTCTTTCCAGAGACCCAAAAATTCTCTGCCCTCTCCGCTACCCATACCCAGCCGACCACCGGGACTTAACGCGGGTGAACTGAGCCTTATTACCCAGCCCTCCTCCCCTGCGTGGGTAAGTCACCGAAGATTTAGACAGCTCCGGGAACCCACGGCGTGGAGAAATACTGGAAGCCTTTCCAGATAAAAGCACTACGAGTGTTGAAGCCATCAGAGGCTGGGAAGCTAAAGAAATTAATTTGTCTTTGTGAAATTGGCACCAGACATCAAACGTGTTGATGAATCTGCTGTTCCAGACACCTCTGATCTCCAGGAGGGGATCTGTGTATCTAAGCAGAGGGTAACAGTCCCCTCCGGCTCAAACTACCCAGGCATCCTGCCTCCCTTCTAGGGTGATTTCAGGTTGGCCCTGCCCCCCTCCGCCCCCAATAGAACCAACCCCAGATCCTCAGAAAACCTGATGCAAATCTAAAAGTAAAACAATTCAGACCGTTCTCAATTTTCTGGGGTGCTGAGGAACGGGGAGCACAGGGCAAAGTAGAGAGCATCGGCTTTGGAGACACAGCCCTGAGTCCAAACCCTGGATCTACCACTTAACATTTGAGCACACTGTGGAGCCTTCTCGAACCTCGATCTTCTCCTCTGTGAAATGGGAACATTGCCTTTCAAGGTTGTCGTGAAAATCAAAAGAGACTGTGTATGTGTATAAAGCGGGACTCAGTGAACATTTTCTGCAAAGGGCCAGAGAGTAAATATTTGGGGCTTTGCCTGAACTACTCACCTCAGCCACTGCGGCACAAAAGCAGCCCCAGATAATACCTATGAGAATGGGCACGGCTGTGTTCTGCTAACAGTTCACTTACAAAAAAACAGGCAGCCAGCTGAGTTTGGCCGACGGGCTGCAGTATACCGACTCTGGGCTATAAAGCATGAAGCCCAGTGTCCACTCCCAGAAGACACTGAACCAGTGGTAGCTTTGAGGATGCGGATAGCGATGCTGAGGAATGAAGATCCACCAACCAGTCATTGGTGCAGTGCTTCTGCATGGCCAACCCTCTGCTAGCCATCGAAGGGAGGAAAAGGCAGAGGAGGGAGACCCCCGCCATCGGGGCACTGTCATACACCAAATAAGTTCATAAAAAGGAATATACCAATGGAAAATTATCAGAGGGACGTCTTCGGAGTGCTGTGACCCTGTAATAAAAGGGCAAGGTCCCAAGGCAAGCTCTGATTCATCAGGGCACGTGTGTGTATAAAAGTGTGTGTGTGTGTGTGTGTGTGTGTGTGTGTGTGTAACAGCCTTAACCCTGGTTCAGAATTCACGCCGGCCCTGTGCTGTGACAGACAGCATTGCATCTCAGACTGGTACAAAGCAGTAGCCCAAGAGCCCAAGAGAAGATTCTCTCTGAAAATGCCCTTTCTGGTGTTCATGCTCTTTCTGGAGTCCCAAGGAGTAACGAGGATTTGATTGTTCAAGACCTCCTGTTGGAACTATTGCCAATATAAGGAAATAAGCCCAAATGAAAGAGAGTGAATTGGATTAATTAAGCACATTATCACTTGCTCTGTTTCATTGCTTCCTAGAAGCCCTTCCCAAACTGCTGTCAGAAGATGTTAACAAGTGTGCCCAGAACGTAAAACAGGGAAGGGTCAAATGATTTCAGGAAACGTCCCATCTTTGAGATTCACAACTCATGAACCTATTAAAGACTCCTTTGAGTCCTGAAGCCAGGAATTCCCTTTAAATCAGTGATGTTGGAAAGCTGGCTCTGGGAGTTGGGCAAACCTGGGTTTTAATCCCAAATCTGACACCAGCTGAGTTATCTCGGGCATCTTCCTTTACCCACTCTGTGCCTCCGTTTTCTTATCTGTGCAGTGGGGCTAATAAAAATATCTACCACTTCATTGGGTTGTTCTGAGGGTTAACCAAGATGACACACGGGGCTCACCTGGTACAGTTTCCCACATACAGTAACAGCTTTATTTTGCAAGCCATCTTGACCATATTAACATCCAGATCCAGCAGACTTGGGCACAGTTTGAACAAAGCAGGAGCAAATGGGCAGATGTGAAAAGTGGTGTCTTATGGATTCCAGAAAACCCTGCAGAGGCAGCCTTGTTCGAGGTCCGTAGCAGGATATTTGGTGAATCAATGTTTAGCACCTGTAAGTGCTCGATGCTGGGACCTGGGGGAACAAACTGGATGGGATCCCTGGCCGCTCAGAACTTAAGAGTCCAGTAGGTTTCCACTGAGTCTGCAGCCCATGAGTCACTTCCAGAAGCCACTGGTCACGTGTTCCAGGCAGATGAAAGCCCGGCTCCCTTCCAAGGCTCTGAATATCACAGGCAAAAAGCCTTGAAGGCCGACACAGGCCCCAGGCTAAGAAACAAAGGGCTGCCAGCATCCTTGTCTCCAGGCCCATCATTCCAGAGGGAGCTGGTGGCAGCCAGCCCCAGCAGAGGACAGACAGCCTGCAGGGGACGTGTTTCTGGTCAAAGCTGTAAGCTTCAGAGCTCATTAGTAACCGGGGCTTGGGAGCCTGCCAGCCCTGGGGTCCCTGACACAGTTCGCAAGGCCCACCACATCGGCAGAAAGCATCCTCTGATCCCAGCACGGAGCACGGAAAGGTCCTGCCTCCCTGGCCCCTCACTGTTTAATCAATAATAACTTCAGAGAGGGTGGGGGGAGAGACAGGCAGCAGGAAAGGCAGGTCCCCTTCTCCCTGTCTCCCTCCACTCCCCCTCCCTCCGGGATGCTGAAAATAGCCTAATTAGATTGTCCCCCTGCCTGGGTACCATGGAGATAGCAGGCACAGAGGCTGTGACAGCTCTCACACACCCTTCTGAAACTTGTCTCTCCTCCCTGTCTGGCCGTTGCTGATACAGACACAGGACCCCAGCTCTGCAGGACCGGGGAAGAGCGGATGCCACAAAGCCATGCTGATGGGCAAGGGGATGTTTGCAAGAGCATTGAGGAAGAATGACTCTGGACCCTTGTATGACACTGTGGCCAAGAGCAATGCTCACCCCCACTTCATTCTCTGTGACCTGGATTCTGCCTCCAAAAACCCCTAGCAAGCACTTACGTGTGATGCAGAGTGGACAGTGGGTTAAACGCAGGTGTGCTGAAAGCATCTCATTATTTATTTGAATTGAAAAGAGTGTGCACTCCTGCCCAGCAATCTGGCCTCACCTCCCCCCATTTTCCTTCCCACTCACTGTGCTGTGGCCACACTGGTATTCTTCCTACACCCCAATCACACAACCTCGTCCCTACCTCGGGCCTTTGCACTTGCTCTTACCCCCTACCTGGAACTCTCTTCTCCCCTGCAACCCCATCTTCCCATGGCTGACTCCTCTTCATCATTCGCATCTCCTCTCAAAGGTCACCTTCTCTGAGAGGGCCACCCTGGATACCCATGGTTTCACCCCACCATGTCCCTTTCTACAATATTATTCTGTTTCATTTCTCCTTGGAAATGATCACTGTCTATAATCATCTTGCATACGAGTTTACTGCCTGACCTACCTGCACAAGGATTCAAGCTGCATTACCACAGACACTTTGTCTTTCTTGGTTCTCTGATGCCTTCATCAGGTGCTCAAGAAAAATATTTTTGGAAGACATGAACGAGAATATCGGGGTGGGGGAGAATCACTGAGGCAGAGATTTAGCAAGTATACTTAATTAACTAAACATCTTTAATAACTTGAAACATATCAAAGGCCAGATGCTGAATGTAGAAGGCATCTGATTCCAATAATGCTCGATGGTGAGATTTTAAAGGTTAATGAATAAAGGATCAGAATCAGAAAACCTAGCATATGAATGATTCTGATTTTCTGGTGGTGACTCTACGTACCCGAGGTGGCAGCTAAAATTCTACGTCTGTTATTCTCATGATTCAATGTGCCAAGTACCTGGAAGAGGTGTAAGTCTGATAATCTATAACACTAATTGATTCTGAAGCTAAGATTCTCTAAATCCAGGATTCTGTTGATTTGAGTACAATATTCTATTGTCTACAGTAGGAAGTCTTTTTTCTTTTTTTTTTTTTTTTTGAGGGAGGGAGAGAGAGACGGAGCAAGCAGGGGGGAGGGGCAGAGGGAGAGGGAGAGAGAGCTCCATGCTCCATGCAGAGCCAAATGCAGGGCTTGATCTCAAGACCCTGAGATCATGACCTGAACCGAAATCAAGAGTCAGACGCTTAACCGACTGAGCCACCCAGGCTCCCCTACAGTAGGAGGTCTTAATATGCGGGCTGGTGGGCCGACCCTAACCCACTAGCACATTTTGTTTGACCTCCTCAGTGCCAGCCTGAAAAGTGTTTTTAAAAATTAATTTATTGACAACATTGAGCATGTGAGATATTTCACCTTTTAAAAATTGGATTTCCGGCTTCCCTTTTTTTTATTGAAGGGAAAAACCAGCCATGCTGAGCCCCCACTCCCAGCAGGCACTGACAGGCTACTCTGGGGTGTTGCCTGCCTCCTCCAGGCAAGACGCAGGCTGCATTAACCACCTGACATCAGGGCGTGCCACCGTTTGCCTTGACTGCCTGGCCTTGACAGGCATTTGAGTTTGTGACCTTGGGTATGCCGCTCTGGGACCCTGTGATTTTGTATGTAAGTTCCTGTGTGTGTTTGAGACTCTTGCAAACTCTGGCTACAAATGAGTAAAGCTGTGTCTACAGCCAAGCTCCTCAGAGATTTCTGATTCCAGCTTTTGGCCCTTCAGCCTTCCCCACATCCTCCAGTGCCGAAAATAATCTGGGGGACAGGGAAAACGGAGGAGGAAACGAGAGAGTTGCAAAATGCAGACCTTCCTGCAAATCAAGACTCCTCCAAGGCGTATGACCCTGAGCAACGCACGTGCATCCTCATCGTGCCTTGGCTCCCGCTGACCTGCCCTCCTAGGTGTCCACCCCAGTCTCTTCCAGCCGTTCGAGACCCAGAGCAAATGTCACCGCTCTTCCAGGCACGGCGGATTAGCATCCAGCTGGAAACCAGACTGTTCAGAGCAGACTCCCGGCTCCTCCACCTACAGCTGGGAAGCCTTGGGCCCAACCCTTCTGTGTCCCAGTTTTCCTCATGTGTAAAAGCAGGGTTAAAATAGCACCTACCATGACTTGTTGTGACATTTAAATGAGAAAAAAAATTACACACAGACACACAGCCTTAGAACAGAGCCCGGGACATAGTAAATGCCCATTCAGTGTCAGCTTTTATCACTCCCCATCCTTGCTGGGGTCCTTCTCCCCTGGCTTAGAAAGCTTTGCAACTGTTGAGAGTTGCTTATAAGCTGTTTTGGGTGGCTCACTTGCTGTTTGATGGATATTTTAGAGTCGCTGTATTACGTTTGTTTGGTCAGTCATCAAACACTATCTTAGTGGGGTTTCACAGAAGCAGACATCATTGAGACGGAGCTTTTGGGTCCACTGGTCTATTTGAGATGGTCATCCCAGGAAGTCCTGGGCAGAGGAACAAGGCTTTGATGGGGGGAAGGTGTGTTAATCAGCAGGTTACCACTAACACAAATGGGCCACTTTCACAATGGGGACCTCTGGGAG
This sequence comes from Ursus americanus, assembly GCF_024610735.1. Lineage (NCBI taxonomy): Eukaryota > Metazoa > Chordata > Mammalia > Carnivora > Ursidae > Ursus > Ursus americanus. Next base: position 30,209,386 of record NC_142128.1, read on the forward strand.
AGGGTGTAAAAATCTTCTCATGGTCGTTGCACCCAAGGAGTAAGGAAGCTGGGCTATTAGTCCTCCAATGCCAACCCTCATTTAACATACAATTTTAATTATCATTCACCCACCAATGCGGCCCTGCAGCATCAACTTCCATCCGGTCCCATTCACACCCTCGGCATGCTCCGGCAAAAGTCCTCAGGCAGAGTCCCAGGTGCTCACAGGTAAGAGGCCTGCGGCTTGTATGGGAAAGGGGAAAGTAGGAGATATAGGGGCAGGGCACCAATAGTGTCGGGACGGTCGCCTACAAGTGCCAGGTCCCGACAAATATAAGACACTGCTCCTACCATTGTGGGATTTAAAAAGAACGATGTGGAAATAATCACGTGTGAATTGCAGGAGCAGAGGTAGTTCACAGGGCACAAGAGGGGTTTGAAAGAAGGAGAAGCCAGGTCTAGGCAGGGGTATAAGAAATGGCAACAGAGAAGATCATCCTCAGCAAACGGCCGGAGGCTCAGGCTCAAGGAACTGTGGGCAGACCAGCATGAGCCGGAGAGACCTGAGGCTGGGGAAGCCTCCAGACGGAGCAAGTCATCATGGGCCCTGATGGGCCCCAGAGCCATGTTTAAAAGCTTGGGTTCTCACCCAAGGGCAATGTAAGGCCTTCGAGGTTTTGAGCAATGGAAACATGCAATATGATTGGGATCTTAGATCCCTCTGGCAGCAGTGGGAATATAAGCTGGAATGAGGCAAGAACAAAGACACAGAGACCAATATGGCGGCCGCAACAATAAATATAGGCCAGAGCTACAGAGCACTTGTGTGGCAAGGGGGGAGAACAAGAGGCTGATACAGATGTGCCAGATGTGGGTACCACGGGACTGTGGGCCTATTCGGTGTAGGGGGTAAGGGAAGAGGGTGGAATCTAGGGTTAGCCTCCCTTTCTCTGGTTTGGGGAACTAGGTGGTGGGAAGAGCCATCTGCTGAGATCCATCACCCAGGAAGATGGGCTGGTCTATGGGAGAGAGGTCTAATCAAATGCCAAGTATACGTCTGGCCACATGAGTCTGGAGTTCAAGAGAGAGTTTAGAGTGGAAAACGGACATTCTCCAAGGGCAAGAACTTGGTCTGTATTGATCATCACATGATCTCTAGCATCTAGAAGCACCTGGCACATGAATAGCTCCCCGATAGATCTCTATTGATTGAATGATGGAATGGGGGGGGGGGTTACGCTCCTTAGCATCGATATGGCCCTGAGACAGCAGGTGTGCAGAAGGTATGGAAGGTAATAAAAAGAGAGCTAAAGATATCTACAGGCAGAGGCTGGCGGGGAAAGAGTAGCCTGAGAGGGATGCACTGAGCGGTGGAAGGAAGGGAAGCAGAGGAGAAAGTACAGCGTGAAAGCAAGGGAAGGGGTGCATTCCAAAGATCAGAGTGTGACCAACGGAGTCAAACATGAGGTGCAGCTGAGCAGGCTGGAGGAGGTACCTCAGATGAGGCAATGGGGGCCTGTGTCACCCTAATGAAGGAAGGTTCCCCATCCCTTCACCATGGGTCTCCTACAGTTCCTCATTTCTCCCCTCCTTTGTGCATCCCACAAATATTCATTGGGCACCTCCTCTGAACCAGGTAAAGTGCAAGGTGCTGGCAATGCAATATGGAGAAGACAGATACAAATGTCTGATAATGAATGAATGAATGAAGTCCTAAGTGACTTGAAAAGTCCTTGGGGACAGAACTCTGAGTCACGCTTCACTGGCATCATCTTTGCCCTCAGCCACAAGTTGGAAAGACACAGAAAGTGCTCGATAACTATTGACCCAGTGTCACAGGCTGACTGTCGTTGATGGGTATCGGGGAGTGGGACCCTTCTCCTTCCCCCCAGACTCTCTGTCACTGCTGAGGGCTTGTGGTTTGTCCTCTCCCATTCAAGGCTGAGAAAACCAACCAAAGGACAGGTGCTCAGAGCAAACGCACTGCCCCGCCCAGGCTGCTGGGGTCATTCTTGCCCCTTCCTCTGGGGGAGGAAGCGAAGAGTCTGGCAGGCTTATTTTTCTTTCCTTCCAATGATGCAAATGCTCAAATGTGAGTCTCTTCTTTGCACAGATGATATGCTAGCTAATAAAAGCTCGTCTGAAATCAGTCTCTCAGAGCGTGTGTGTGTGTGTGTGTGTGTGTGTGTGTGTGTGTGGCTTCACTGCCCATCTGTAGCCTGAGCTGCAGAGAGACATATGCCTTTGTGGGTGACTTTGCAATCGAAAAGGACTCCAACATTCTGTGCTCAACTCTCTGAAATAAGAGCCTCCCACTGCTTCAGACCTTCCCCTGCTCACAAGCCGAGGTCACCCAAGAGCCACCATGTGGCAGCAATGCTTTTCCAAACAGGCAGCAGTCCCTGGGATGCTGGTGCCCACGGGGCTAAGTGTCTGTTTGCAGTGAGCACCTGCTCTTTGTCCCCACTAGTATCCTCTCCCCCTTCCTCGGGGAATGGCTCCTCCCCTCCTCCACTCCCCAGCCAGGTGGTCAGTGTCCAGTCTCAGGGCTTGGCACTTGTCTCAGGCCAGGCCAATCAAGAGGTTCTACTGGCCTGAATGATGGACGCAGGGATGAGGAATTATCATGTTTGTCCAGCAAGTGTCAGTCCCAGAACCCTCATGAGATCCCCAGAGCAGGCGGAACTTTCTTTCTAGAAGAGGGAAAGACCCGGATTTAATTCCACCTCTGCCACCACTTACTAGCTGTGTGACCTTGGGAATATGACTTCACTTCTCTGAGCCTCATTTTCGTCTTTGGCAAAATGGACATCCACCCCCGTGGTGCTTGCGTGGTGCAAGATGACCCGTTACGTAGTAGGTGCTTCATAAAGGCTGGTTGTCCCTAGCCCACACCCCCAGCTTCCTCTTCCTCTATGCTTCCTTCGCAGCTCATCTGTCTTGCAGCCCTTCCAAAACTCCCAAATTTAAATCTCCAGCACTGATCTCTCTTCTGAACTCCAGATTCATTTATCCAACAGCTGACTTGGCATCTCTGTCTGGATGTCTCGCAAGCGTCCCAAACTTAGTGCCTCAAATCCAGCGAGTGAGCCACCCTTCCCCCACCAACCCCACAAACCAGTCACCTTTGCCTCAGGAGTGGCACCTGGAGGCATCCTTGACACCTCTCTCTCCCACCCTCATACCTAAACCACCAGCAGGTCCCATTGGATTGTATCTTCTGTATATTTCTCTAATCTATCCCCTTTTAGCATCTTCTCCATCCCACCCTAGGCTGAACTGCCATTAGTCACCCAGATGACTGTGCCAATCCTCCTGAGATCAAGCATCTAGAGTTATCTCTAGATATCAAGCAACCTGGTTCCCGGCTCCTGAACTACCACAGGCTCCCTTTTGAGCCCTGACTGCATAACATCTCCCCTCTGGGTCTCTTCAAAATGGACAAGTTGGGCCCTAGGGATCCTTTCAGATCTGTCAAAAACTGGGCTTTTTCCTATAGCCCCTTTGAGGCAGGCTTCAGGAAGAGAGTCACAGTCCTCTTGTCAGACAGCTTCTAAGCAGTTCTTAAGCAGAATGCCCAGAACATGCAAAGCACCTCCAACCTGTCCTCCCCTCCCTGTTTTATTTCCCACCGGAGCCCAAGACATTGTTCTCCAGGACACCTCTGTAATAGAAGCCATAAAGAATGCATGGCCAGCATGCTGCCCCTCCAACATCCATTAATGAGTCCTGCCACACAGAATATTATGGATACTGTAACTTCTGAGTATCATTTGTTGTTATTGTTAGTGGCATTTGCAGGTGGCTTGCATGCCCTCTGCCTTAGAATGGAGAGAATTTTCCTCGCCATTCGAGCAGATTGGGCTTACATACATGGCCAACACAACTAATTCTTGTAACACACCAGCGTTTGCAAAGTTTGGATCCCATCAAGCTTCGAAAGACAGCGTAGGGGAGAAGAACCATGACAGGGAGGGCAGAGAGATGCCGGTCTAAATCTGCATGTGGCCATTTATGCATATGGCCTACTTATGGAACCCGGAGCAAAGTGGGTCATGTTCTTCTCAGGTCTGCAACCCCTCCTGAGTTCCCCAGTGATCACCCCCTTAGTGTAGGAGACCCTTCAGGGTCTGGCCACTGGCTACTGCCCTACCCTCAGCTTGCACTACCCCCTCCGTCTCTCACTGCCTCGACCAGCCTGGCCTTCTTGCTCTTTCCCACTTCCAAGTGTTTGCACATGCTGTTCCCTCCACCTGGAATATGCTCTCCCCTTGCCAAGACCAACTATTTCTTCAGGTTTCAGCTCAATAGTATTCTCTTATGGCTGCTTTCTTGATGGCCTCTTCATGCCCAAGGCTCAGTCTGGCATTCCTCTTAGATAGACTCATACGCCCTCTAACTGGATTTCTGCAGCACAGATCACAACTGTCATAAAAGGTCACATGTTAGGGATATGGAGTGCGGTGTTCCCAAACCTGGTCCTTCCAATTAGCAGCCGTGTGACAATGAACCCATGCCACCTCTCTGATCATGCAGTGCTGTTGTAGGATTAAGTGAAATCTCATATGTAAAGGTCCTGGCATATAATAGGCACTTTATAAAGCAAAAATGCTATACCTTAAATCAGGTCAGTGGTCTTCCACCACTGGGAGCTTTAGAAAGGACTGACAACCCGGTCCCAGTCCACACCAGTTAACCCCATTTATCTGGGGGAAGGTCCTGGGCATTGGCCCTTTCCCCAAAATTCTTCTAATGAAAAATTTTAAGCATACACAATAATTGAAAGATTTTTACAGTGAACCTTTATTACCCACAACCTAACTTCTACATTTAACGTTTTACTATTCTTGTTTTCTTGTGTATTTATCATCCATCCATCCATCCACCCATACATCCATGCCTATACCTACCCACCAATCCATACTCGTTTTTTATGCATTTCAAAGTACATTGAAGACATCAGTGTATTTCCCCCTAAATACTTCAATATCTCTTTATGATTTTATCTTCTAAGATCTATTTAGAATGTAACACACAAATCTGAAGTATACCATTTTATGGGTTTAACACTGCGTATTTCAATGCATATTCCCAAACTCTATCAAGATATGGAATATTACCATTAGCCCAGAAAGTTCCTTCATAGCACTCCTCAGTCAATCCACACCTCCTCTCCCCAGAATCAACTACTGTTCTGGTTTATTTTCTCTTTTACATTGGGGCACTGCAATTTTAAATACTCTAGAGGGGGTTTTTGTGCAGTCAAGGCTCAGAACCGAAGACTTAAGTAAATGCATCCACCTTGGTGATCTCAGGAATGGGGAGGAAACTCAAGGAATAGCTGAAAGACCTTCTGACCCTTGGTCAGTGGGACTCAAGGATCGGCCAGCAAGAGGAGCAAACACAAAAGACAGCACAAGCTGTGATTCCATTTACTCAATATTCAGGAGCATACAAAACTAGTCTATGGTGGAAGAAGTCAGAACCATGGTTTCCTCTAGGGGATGGGTAGACTGACTGAAAAGGGGCATGAGGGAATTTTGAGGGGTGATGGATGGGTTCCTCATCTTGATTGGGGAGTTGCTTACAGGAGTAAAGGCATCTGTCAGAACTCATTGAATTATTCACTTAAGCTACGTGCGGCTCACTGTACGTAAATTATACTGACTAAAACAAATCCGAGGCTAAGGATTTGGCAGTTGGGGGGCTGCAGAAACCAATTACATGCATGCTGAGTGGTATTATCCCCAGAGAGCTCAGCACTGGGTGCCTTATATAAAGCTAATTTTGGCAGTCATCTTTTTCAAATTTTCTTAGCCACGAAACTTTCTTTTTTCCAAAATGAAAATATTATTCAGCATTCCAAAATAACAGACCCAAAGGAAGCTTTTCTGTTTGAGGTAGAGATAAGCAATTGAAGGTCCTTCGAAGGCCCCACTCTCAGGGCCTCCCCTTCTACCCTGAAACACATCGAAAGACCCTTAGGGCTCATGGATTCCAGGTTGAGAACCACTGACCCAAGGGATCTAGCAGGGCCGCGGAGGACAGTTGCACAGTGCGCACTGTGCACGTCCAGACTATGATGTGAATGGCATCCCTGGAGGTGTGGAATGCAGCAGCCCTGGGCACCATGCAGGTAACAGAAGCAAGTCAAACAGGCCTGGAAGAGATGACAGCACTCAGTAAGAGTATCAAGCTGAGGGGGGTGTGGCAGGGCTTGTGGAAAACTGGTGAACACAGCCCCATTAACAGGGGACAGCTGCTACTCACCTCCAACTGATTGTTGCTATGTGGGAAAACGTGCTCAGCACTGCCAGATCGGAATTTTTTCAAGAGAGCCAAAAATCTGGATTTTATATGCAGCTTCCCAGTTCTTCAATGCTGGGAATTACATTGATTTAAAAACCACGGTGTGGCCCAAATCAAATATGTATCTGCCAGACAGATCCAGCCTTCCAGGTCACCAGTTTGCCACTGTTGGTGTCAGACTTTAATCAAAACTTCTCTGTGTTCCTGGCAACAAATAAGAAGAGGCCGGCATGCACTATCCCTTTGTGTCCTGGGTACATTTAGTAATCATAGTCATCTGCCTTCTGAGAGTCAGGAGACTGTACTTACACCTTCCTGCAATTTTCAGGGAATTATGCAATTGGCATTACCAGAGACATGAACACCAAACTCAAGTCCAGAAGCACCATGAGTGCTGGGGGTCCTGCCTCCTGCTTGTCTATCCATCCCTTGACGAGTGACACACCTGCAGGACAGCCATTGGCAAGGCAGGAATTACAAGGCTGTGGGACGCAGATCCCAACCTCAAGCTCAGCAAAGGCATCATTTAAATGAATAAACATGATAAACCTAATTAAGATGCTTATTAGATCATCTAATGGTAGACTTTTCTCTACAAATAAATAAACAGAAATGAATGCAAACATCTTCTCTTCAAGCCCTTCTTCCATATGATTACTCTGAGAAATCCTCTGAGGCTTAGGAGCTCTGACGGTGGGAAGGTGGAAGGCAAGTGAAGGAGCAGTAAAGACCAGGATTAAATTCAGAAACCGAGCACATTGTTTTTGCTGGGCTGAACGCCAGATGAATATTTGAAAGACACTCCTCTTTAGATTTGAGATATTCCTCCTCGGGCCAGTGTTTTGCAAAGTATGGTCCACAGATCCCCCACCATAGAATCACCTGGGGAGATTTCTTTAAAATTCAATAAGCTGGATCCTATCCAATGCCTAATGAGTTGGAATTTCCTGTGTGCGGCCAAGACACCTGCCTTCTCAGCAAGCATCCTCAAGAGATTTGGGCACACACCAAGGTTCAAGAAACACTGGCCCAAATGATCTTATCCACTCCTATGACTTTGAGCTTTGTTTAGATGCTGGTAGGAAAAGGAAAAAAAAAAACAAAAACAAAAACAAAAACAAAAACAAAAAAAAACCTCTCTCTAACCCAGAGCTCTCTTGTGAGCCCAAGACATGTAGGTCCATTTGTAGACTTGATGTCTCTACTTGGCTCCTTACAGTTATCTCAAGTTAACAGTAACAAAACTGAACCCTTGATCTTCATAGTAAATAGCACCATCATCCATCCAGCTGCCTATACCAAAAATGTTTGCATCATCCTTGACACCTCTGTTTTCCTCACCCATGAGGAAAACATCACTGACCATGATCTACTGATCGTACCCATTCTATCTCTGTAAGGGTTAGCAACAAACAACTCCAAAATCTTAGTGGTTGACCACAGTGAGTCAAATGGAACTCTGCCTTACTCTGCTGGGCTTATTGTCAAGATGCAGGTCAAGTGCAAGTCTATACCACGTATCTCCTCATTCCAGAACCAGGGTGATGGGGCGGCACCACCACCACCACCACCACCAATCAGGCTTGACAATCTCACAGCAAATCAAGAGAACACAAGAGCCTGGGAGACACATACAAGTCCTCATAGAGCCTCTTCTCAGACCATATCGTCAGTTCTGCCCATATTCCATTCACCAAAGCATGTCCCCCAGTCAAACCCACCATCAGTGGAGTAAGGAAGTACCTTCTTCCAGTGGCAGGGGGGAAAGTAAAAGTTTGCCAAACAATGATACAGTCCTCCATGACCTCCAAAAATCTATCCTGAATCCACCTACTTCTTTCCATGACCATTGATCCCACCCTGGTCCAAGTCACTGTCATCTCTCAACTGGATGTTAACATAGCCTTCCAAATATCTCCCTGCCTTCCACGGCCCCTCCAATCTATTTCCCATTAGAAACCAGCATGTGCTGCTTACAGGATTGATCAGCTCATGTTGAATGCTCTAACGGCTTCCCATTGCATTCAGGAAAAGTCCAAATTCCCTATCCTGACCTCCAGGGCCCCCACTACCTCACTAGCCCAGAGATATTTTTAGCCTGGGGTACATGGCTTCATTTCCTCCCCCTTCCAACCCACTCATGCTGCAGCCACACTGGCCTTCCTTCAGGCCCCCCTACCTCACCAACCTCTCTGCTGTGTCCCAGCCATTCCCTCTATCTGGATGCCATTCCAGATGCCATCCCCTCCACCTGGAACCCCCTCCCCATTCTCCTTGCATTCTGAGCTTCCTCCTATTCACCTGCAGATCTCAGCGTAACATCCCTTGCTCAGAGAGGCAAGGGATGGTCTGGGCTAACTGGGCTCTTCAGACTAGTTCCTTGAATAACCCTACATTACAAGTTGAAATTATTGAAAGTTGAAAAATTACAAGTGCGGTTAATTATCAGCTTGATGTCCGCACCTCTGCTACACGGTAAACTCCCTGCGGGCAGAGGCTGTATCTAATTTGCCCACCACCAAGTCTGTAGTGTTGGACACTGTGCACAGAGTAGATGCTTGATAATTACTTGTTCAATGAATGTCAAACTATCTTTTATTGAGCATGTTGTTTTTTCTCATCATCATGCCTGATCTCGGTATCTGATCCAAGGAAACTGAAGCTCGGATAGGCAGAGTCACGTGCCTCAAGGCCTATCACCAGGAAAAATCCGACCCAGATACAAGTCCAGTCGTGTCTATTTCCAAGGTCCACACAAGTAACTTGAGCTTTGTTTGTCGCTTCCTCCGGAGGAACCCCAAAGTGACTTCTTGGGGCCAGACACGCCCTGTCATGTCCCTGTTCTTTGCTAACTAACTGAGCCTCAAAGACAAGGAGAAAGTGAACTCCTGTCTCCTGCAAAAACCACATCTGCGGGTGGGCACAGTGGGCCGCTCACAGAGGGAGTGAGTCTAGCCCATTCTCCCCTCCGCCCAATCCCCACCATAAAACACGTAATGACTTTTAGAGAAAGAGATGTTAATACACACAGAAAATGAATTCTTTAAGAATCTAAGACAAGGAAAATGGCACGGGCAGTGTGTGCAGCAGGGCCACATGGATTACCCGGACAAGACGACGCAAAAAGGGTGATGTAATCTTTCTGTGCTTCAGTTTTCCCCGTTGTGAAATGGGAAGGTAATACTACCAGCTACATCAGAGAGGGGTGTGGGGAAAAGCAGAAATACAGCGTGTCAAGTGCTCAGCTTTGCCTTGTACACGGCGCACATTCAGGAAACGTTTACTGCCCCTGGAAAGCATGCCCTTTGCAAAATGCAAGGCACCAAGACACCACCTGTCACGTCCCAGAGCAAAAAGGACACGGTTACATATGTTGATACTACAGTTACGATACGGAAGAAGCAAACACCATGTTAACATTGCTAGAAACAACCTTTTTTATGGCTGAAATCGCACTGGTCTCCGAGACAGAATACAAGACCAGGTTCCAGGTCCTACCATGAGATCTTGGGCATGGTAGGACCTTCTGTGAGGCTTGGTTTTCTTGTCTTAAGTCAAGGATGTCAGTGGCACTCTTCCTCAAGCTTTCAATTCTTCTATCACCTTCACAGCATGTACTGTAAAGCATCTACATACCGCCCATAATATTACCTACTCAGTATTTTTTTAAAGATTTATTTATTTATTTTGAGGGGGGAAGGGACAGAAGGACAGAATCCTCGAGCAGACTCTGCTCTGAACACAGAGCCCAAGGCGGGGCTCGATCTCACCACCCATGAGATCATGACCTGAGCCGAAACCAAGAGTCTGACGCTTCACCAACTGAGCCACCCAGGTGCCCCTACCCACTTAATATTTTTTATTTATCCAACAAATATTTGTTGAGCACCTAATATGTGTCAGACACTCCTCTAGGCGCTGAGGAACTATTCTAGATGACTTTTGGGTTTTTTCTTAATTATACGACTTTACCCCTATCCTGAGCAATAATACCCATGCACTCATGGGGTCAATGAGCTAATGAGAGATATGTTTTCTAGAGTACAAATACATGTGTGACTCTTTAAAGGGTCCATCAATGTCCACCTGTATAATCTCAGGTGCTCCCAGGGATACAAGGTGGGTGCTGTTCTGAACCCCTCTGAAGAGAAGATGGACCCAGCTTACCTTCCTCCCCTCCAGCCCAGTCTGATGGAGCGAGGAACAGAGTGATATTAATTGAGTAATTACTCCACAATTACAAGAACTTTCCTTCTGAGCCTGAGACTAGGGCTCTGTCACTCTGAGAACATGCTTAAATGTCCTGTTTCTGTTTTCAATTCACACTTGAAACTTCAGGCACTTTCATCTTCTCTTAGGTTCAACAGGACGTTAGTTTACACCCAGGCAAAGATGTTTTCATCTTCAAATATTGTCAACTTCCAGTGACTTCTCTCTATCTGACAGGGGAGAAAGGCGCCACAAAACCCATAATCATCCTACTAGACGGCTCTCACCAAGCAATATTTACTAAGTTATGCGTAATGAGTCAAAAATGTATGTTCTGACGTGCCTTTGAAATCCAAAAAAGGTCTGAAAAAGAACGCTTCCCCACCAATCAATTAAAAACCCCTAAAACTTCAGTAGAAAAAGAAATGGGTGAAGGACATGAGCTGATAATTCACGAGAGAAGAAATACGAACAACTGAGAAGCATATGAAAAGGTAGTCAGCTCCTTAATAATCAAAGAAAATGCAAATTAAAACAACAGGGGAGCATTTTTTTTTTGTTTCAAATTAACAAACGGTTATAACATCATAATTTTCCACGCTAGCTGGAGCGTGATGGAACAGGTACGGGTGTTGGAAGAATGATATTTCTGCATTTCTGGATAGCAATTCGATATTGTGTTTTAAAAGTCTTCAAAGAGGCGGTAATCTCTGGCTCAGCAATTCCCTTTCTGGAAATCAGCTGCCGAAGCTGTCAAACGTGCTTGGTTGACTGGACAGGATGTCCGTCATAAGGATCGTCTAAGATCAAGGTGAGTCATGCGCAGCACTACCGACACTTGGGGTCAGACAAATAATTCTCTGCTGCTGGGCTGTCCTGGGCATCATAGGATGCTTAAGCAGCGCCCCTGGCCTCTTCCTGCTAGGTCAAGGCACACCCACCTACCCACCCCCAGTTATAACAATCAAAATTGTCTCGACATTGCTAAACGTTCCCTGGGCTGCAAAATCCCCATTGAGAACCCCTGGCTGAAGAATAACCACTTAGGGACACCTGGGGGGCTCAGGTGATGAAGCATCTGACTTTTGATCTCAGCTCAGGTCTTGATCTCAGGGTCGTGAGTTCAGGCCCCACGTTGGTTCCGTACTGGGCAGGGAGCCTACTTATGGGGGAAAAAAAAAAGAATAACTGCTTTTCAACCACCTGCCTGTCCAACTATAACAAAAGGGTCAAATACTTTATGGCCTGTTCATATGATGGAATATGATGTAGACATTTAAAATGTTGCTTTCAAGAAGTATTTAATGACATGGAAACCTAAATCATAAGAAAATGGCATGTGGGGAAAAAAGGTGAAGAAAAAAGAACGAATTAGCCACATATTCTTTGAAAAACTAAGACTAAGCAGGACTAAAGCGAATGCCCGCCACAAGGGTCTCCAGATAGTAGGATGAAAAAGCGGTTTTCATGTCTTTTTGTCAAAATAGCTCTAGGTTCTACAAGCTCTGAGAATGGCTTTGTAGTGTGAAAAGGCTGGTTTTAAATCCCAGCACTACCCCTTCCTAGCTCTTCCCCTTGCTAACTTCTTGAGCTCCAAGTTGCTGTGATTTCATCTACGACACGGGATAACCGTGCGCCTACTGCAAAGAGGGAACGAGATCGTGCAGATAAACGCCCAGCGAGGCGCCTGGCAGTCCTAAGTATCCAGCTAAAGGTTCGTTCTCATGAACAGGAACTACATTTTAATGAAAATCTTTTCCTTAAAAAGAAAACAAACACACAGCCCCAAGCCAAGAGGAGCTCGTCTGATTTCTCTGGGGGGAGACGCTGTCTGACAATGAGTGCTCACTGGTGGTTGGGGTAGGGGAGGAGATCTGGCATAGAGCAGAATTCTTGGTGGCAGACTGAAGACAAGGATGAAAGATTCACCCAGCCTGGAGGAAGACATTATTTCAAGGGGACGGGATGGTGAGCGATCTTCAAGGCAAGAGTATGAAGATGTCAATAGCCAGGAAGAGTTGACCTGACTATTTAAACTGCGAAGCAAAGGCCTTCCAAAGAGGCATGGGAGCCAGGTCTGCCGACATTACTATACACATGGTGGTCCTTTGAGATGAGAGCTTGGACAGTCAGGAGTCCCAGGAGATTGGGGGAGACTCTAAGAGCACTGTGGCCATTGCCATGGCGAATGTCCTAAAAGAATCTGGACACTTGGCTTCAAGACCTTGCTGTCTTGTCTTGCAAGTTCCTTTTCCTCTTTGGGTCTCTGATTATTGATGTATTTAGACAAGTGGAATAGCTTAGTGCATAAGAACAGGACAGCTGGAGCCCCACCACCTAGAGGTGAATCCTGGGCCCACTCAGAACTAGCTCTTGTAACTCTGAGCGAGACACTGACTTCCTGGATCTAATAACCTTTCAATTCTGCATCTACAAGAGGTGGGTGACAGAATCTACGCTATGTAAACTGTCCCAGGTAACACCTAGCAAGTACTCACTGAAATGGCAGCTCTCATTTTTTTTAAGTTACTCCAAACATAGAACTAGAACCTTCCTCAAAGTGGAAAGAGTCCTATTGAAACTTCTAATGTGGGGTAGGTCAGTGGGCAGGTGCACAAAGAATGAGAGTCAGCAACCCTCCAGCCCCATCAAATGCTCCAGAGCTCATCATCACACTGCTTCTGCCCACAATTCTCCCTTCCCTTCAGCACTCATTGACCTGTGTCGGGTCCTGGGGACGTGCTGGGGATACTGAGATGGTCAACAAACAGCCCCTTGGCCTCAGGTTGCTCAGAGTCCAGTGGAGAACACAGATACGGAAGACAAAGATACACTTCAGTCAAGCGCAATATCATATATTGAGCAGAGGAAGCCATATTGGATCATGGTTAGCGCTCAGGTCCTGGAGCTACACTCCCTGGCTTTAACTCCAGATCTTGTCAGCCATGTGAAAACCTGGACAGGTGGCTTCACTTCTCCAAAGGCTTAGTATTTTCTCTGGAACATGGGGATAATAAAAGTTTTGCTTCTCCCTCATAGGATTCTTGGCAGGACAAAATAAAGGGAAACTCTTAGAACCATGCCTGACACACTGTTAGTGTTTAATAAATGTGAGCTGCTACCACTGTTAAAATCTGGGTGACTAGATGTAGGGATCCTGAGAAGAGAGTCTGATTCCCTGAGCTGCAGGGGAGTGAGATCCTCCCAGCGGGAATCAGGCGTCCCCTCCAATATTCAGTCTGGGGGGACCTCAGGGCTCAAGATCTCACCATATCTGAACGTCCCCTCCCCATCACCACACAGATCTAGACGAAACTGGCTCAGGAATCACGATATATGCTTTCCTTGTTTCTACCACCTCCCCCAAACCATAAAAGACTCTCTCAGTTGTAAGGAGTAATTCATCCATTTACTACATGAAAAGGAAACTCTAAATCACTTCTAAAAATGATACCCCACTCTCCCCATCTCTCCCCACAGACACATACACACATAAAAGAATGAGGAAGGAATGAAGGAAGGAAGGGAAGGAAGGAGAGAAAAGGAAGAGGGGAAGGGAAAGAAGGGGAGAGGGAGGGGAAAGGAAGGGAGGGAGGAAGGGAAAAAGCCAGCCCTTTGACACAACCAGGACAGGGCTGTGAGGAAAGAACTATGGGCAGGGCAGGACTGTCTGAGGATGAACAGGGGCTGCACACCTGAGCACACTGTCTGCTGACCTCCCCAGACAGAGCAGACAGGTGACAGGTGTCTTCCCTGTGACTGTGCCACCAGCACACCTGCTTGCCCCGAAGCCCCTTCGGGTCACTCTGGGTGAGCCTCAAGCTGAATGGACTCATGGTCTCTTGCTGACTTCCAACAGAAGTCAATTCTTCCTTTCCCTGGCATGAGTCTGGACATTTGGGCAGACAGAAGTGCTTGAGGGTTTTGTTAAACAAGGGAGGCATTGTGATGTCTGGGAGAAATGCCACCACAAAATGACAAATTTGGGCCAGCCTGCCTGCCATTCTCAATCACACACACACACACACACACACACACACACACACACACTTCTGAGTAACCCCATGTGTGCCTCTTCGATGCAGGGATAAACAAAATATTTAATAACCCCGATAGTGCATCTACCGAACAATCAGAATGGATACTGACCATAGTGCTGGAGAAGGTTCTGGAAGTCCCTGCTGTTACCCCTTTAGTTAAAAACCTTGGGATGGTTTAGAGGATCCAAGGGAAGGGTCAGGGTGGCAGGTGGACACTTAGGGGGCACTAGGACAACAGCTATTTCCCAATCGGCAAGGAAGTATTTCAATATTTTAGTACCCACTATGGGCATACTGGTGTATACCAGCTGTCCTTGATGGGGTTCCCTAAAAGCAGAGTCTGAGATGAGGATTTGCACCATGGGTGACTCATTAAGAAACTGCTCCCAGGGAAAGACAAAAACGAACAAATGGACAGACAACAACCACAACAACAAACCAGTAAGGAAGCAATTGAAGCAGAACAAAGAAAGGAAGAGGAGGGGGTCTGGAGTATAAATCAGCCCCACTGATGGCTCAATCCAGGGCAAGAGAGCTGGGCTTTCAATTCCTGCACCCGGCAGTCATTAGTTAAGGGCTGTCCTGGGAGGAGGATGCAAACTGTCAGGCATTTTTGGCTCTTTGCATGTAGGCAAGGCAGCTCCAGGAGCAGCCCGGAAAGTCCTCTGAACAAGAGCCATTTGGGGCTGGCTGCTGGATGCAAAAGTGCAGGAAAATCCAAGGCTGGAGACCATGAAAATGGTAATAATAATAATAATAATAATAATAATAATAATAATAATAACTTTAAAAATAATAATAGTAATACAAAAATGTTTTAATAAAATCCAATATTTTAAGTGTCAAAAGAAAAATTGGCTGATCTGGGTGGAGTGCCAACATTGCCCATCACACCAGATGAATGTCAAGCCAAGCCCTTAGATGGGGAGGGACCACATGTCAGTGACAGCTATGGTATATATGTAGTATATATGGTAACACAGGATACATGCTCAGGTGCTCGACATTTCCCCTCCCAGGTCATTCATTTCTGAATGAACTCCTGGCCTCCCATCTCGCTCCCTTGAATCACAAATAGCAATAAGAGCTAAAACTTATAGAATGGCCACGATGGGCCAGGGACCATGCAGATGATGTGTCCAACCTCACAACAGTTGGCAAGGTGGTCACATTCTTCCCATTTTACAGATGAGCACACTGAGGCTAGGAAAGCTGAAGAGACTTGGAGAAGGTTTCAGAACCAATAAGTGGTAACAGAGATACCGACATCCCAAGCCCGCCAGACTCTAGAGTTTAATGCTCTTTCTAACGCTCATCCCCGCCCAACACTACCTCCTTTTGGTGCAAACATGGTACAGAAGCAGACCCTGAGATGAGGATTTGTGTGCAATTCAGGCAATGTGCAACACGTTACCCAGAAAATGCTTACAAGAAACACTGCAGGGGGGAGGGGGGAGTCAGGACAGGGAAGGGGAAGAGGCTGAGCCAGGGACAATTTCAGGGAATGTGCCAGCCTTCGCCTGATCCTATTTATAGCTCTGATGTGAACCTGAGACCTCCGAGTGAGTCCCAACTCAAGGCAAGACATAGGCCTGCACCACTAGGCACTGGGGGCATGTTGACTCCCAGAGAAAGAGGCTCCAATCACCCAAAGGAGTCCTTCAGAGAGAGACACAGGAGCAGACCATGAGAAGCAGAGCCCACGGAAGCATGCCCAAGGAATGGCAGGATATGTGGACAATACACTGGCCCCCATCATTCTTATCCAAGCCCAGCAGCACTTTCCCAAACCCTAGGCTTTAAACCCCAAGAACCAATTTCTCTACTGTCTGATGGAAAAAAAAAAGTCTCCATTCCTGATACTCTAAAGATCCTCTCAAAGACCATTTCCACTAGCCGATTACCTGAGCATGCCTCTGATCTAAGGAAAGCATCCCATTTTACACCGAGAGAGAGAGAGAGAGAGAGAGACAGATAATTGAGTAACTTGCCTCTGGATCTTCAGCTTTATTCATACATGTATCAGTAAGTAAGAGAGAATTTGACTGTTCACAGAACTTCAGCAAATTGAGCTCATATTTGGGGGCAAAAATAAAAGGCCGCTAAGATTTAATATGAAATCCTTCTACAAGGAAAATGATTGAATACGTTACAGGGGCTCCAATTTTCACCATGGTAGATATTGAATGTGCCTTTCATATCTTTCTGCTGCTCGGTACCTCTGCTCATTTCCTTGATGCTTCAGGCTTCGATATTGAGGAAGCTTAAAGCGATAAGAATCAGTGTATTGGCGATGGAGTGACAAGGGCAAATTGGTAAGAAGGCCAGAGGCTCTGGGCTGGGAGCACTGGGACTACATGAATGCCAGATCCCATATGGGGAGCCCAGGATGGTCTTGAGCTTCAAAATCAATGTTACCTACCAAGTATTTAAATAAACAACACCGACAGCCGAGTAGAATGGGCACCAATATGGGAGTCATGGACAGAAGCCAATGCCAAGAGCCAACACGCACGCATTATCTTAATCCTGTACCATTTGGTTACAAGAAACAGAAGCCCACTCAGACTAGCTTGAGCTAAAGGGGATTTTAACTGGAAGAATCGGGGGTAGAGAACAGAGCTCAACAGGGTAAATAACCAGGAAGTTAAAACTCGAAAGCACTTTCTCCTCTGTGATACCACATAAAACAAACACTGTTTATTGAGGCTCTACTATGTGTTGGGCCCTATGCTGAACACTTTACTTGCATTATCTCACAGTTAACCCACACACACACACTGAGGGACAAACCTCCCCATTTTTCAGATAGAGAACCTGAGACTCCAAGAGGTCAAGGAAATTCCTCAAGGTTTCACAGCTTTTTATTTTAACTTAATTTTTATTTTTACTGTATTTTAATTAACTTAAAAGTAAATGGCTAGCGGCCGCCCTATTAGACAGCCAAATTTAATGGTTACGCAGTGGGTTCTAGAGACAAACTTAATGCCAGCTCCAACTCAAACTGGCTGTGACTCTGACAAGAGTTCTAGGACCTCTCAGTATCTCAGTTTTCTCATCTGCAAAATGGGAATAATGATAACTATCTCTCAGAGCGCCATGAGGATGAAGTGAGTTGATCCATGTGAAGCAGTTAGAACAGTGCCGGGCATGTAGTTATCAATCAACAAGCACCCTTGTGGTTCGGAAGGTAGAGAGAAGTTCTGAGAGGTGTTGAGGGGGGCGGTCTGCGTAGAGTGCCCTTAGCGACAGACCGTTGGCTGGGGCCGCCATAGGAAAGTACCACAGACTGGGCAGCTTACACAACAGAAATTTATTCTCTCTCCATCCTGGAGGCTGGAAGTCCAAGATCAAGGTGTCAGCAGGGTTGGTTCCTTCTGAGGCCTCTCTCTTTGCCTTGCCTTTTCCCTGTCTTTTCCCTGTGTCCCCATCTGGCCTTCCCTCTTTCTGACTGTGTCCTAATCTCCTCTTTGTTTAAGGATGCCAGTCACACAGGATCAGAGCCCACACATATGATCCACTTTAACACAATTAGCCCTCTAAAGACTCTGTTCCCAAATACAGTCACACTGTGAAGTACTGGGAGTCAGGACTTAAATATGTGAATGGGGGGTGGGGTGGGAGGAGACACAATTTATGTCATATCAAAGATACAGCAGACTGAAAATCAAGATTGCCAACTCCACTCTGACCAATATGCTGAGCTAGCTGGGCTGCTAGATCCTTCCCCCGTGGTCGACTCTGGAGGAACCAGAGAAAAAAGCAGAGGACTCAGCAGGAGCTGCTGGGGTGGCTAGGGGATATTTTGGATGGGGGTGAGTGTGGAATGACTGGGATTTGAGGCAGAAGCTGCCCAGCACGGTTGTAATGGGGGGCTACCGGAAGTTGGCTCCTGGTGCTCCCCAACCATTGCCCTGGGGCAAACGGCACCTGCCCTAGTGCCCAGCTCAGACCTCTGGCCCTGATGCTGACAGGGGTAAAATCAGGGCAAGGGAAGGCCGTGTGCTTGTGATATGCTGAGAAAAGCAGGTGGAGACTAAATGACCTAAGAGAAGTTGACCTCACAGAGAGGTAAGGACCTCTTCCTCTTCACACCCCCAAAAGTGTTCCCTCCTATGTTGCTACCCTTGAGGGCAGAGTGATGCCTGAAAGGCTGTTTTAAATGGTGAGCAGTGATTGGCCATGAGTTTCTGGCATCTGGGGTTCTCCATCCTAGGGCATCCACCCCCCTGCCTTCTGAGCTCACTGGAGCTGACACTGGTTTCTAAGTTTCACCCATCCACACTGCTCATCACAGCAACCCAATACCTTCGCGGTAAAACGAGCTCCCAACCCCAAATAACAGGAGCCTTGAGGAGTACAACCATTTCAAAAGAAAAGCAACACACTGGGTTATAGGTTCGAACAGAAGCAAAAATGTTAGAGCAGTCGGAACTTAAATTAGTCATTCAAGAAACAAAGAGATCAAAGAAAACACTGGCGATATAAAATAGGATCAAGAAAATATGCAAAAGAACCACAGTGAAATGTCAGACATGAAAAATGTCATGGTTGAGATCAAGAACCTAGCGGATGGATAAATGGACACACAACACACCACTGAAGAATGAATTAATGCACCAGAAGACAAGATCGAGGAAATCTTCTAGAAGGAAGAAGAGACAAGAATATTTTCTTTAAGTGATACGGAGGATAGAGAAGAATCGTTGACATCGAGGATTCCCAGAAAGAGACAGAAGTAAAAGTAGACAACAGTAAGTAGCTGAAGAAATATTGCATACAACGTTCTCAGAGGTTTTTTTTTTTTGTTTTAAAGATTTTATTTATTCGACAGAGATAGAGACAGCCAGCGAGAGAGGGAACACAAGCAGGGGGAGTGGGAGAGGAAGAAGCAGGCTCATAGCTGAGGAGCCTGATGCGGGGCTCGATCCCATAACGCTGGGATCACGCCCTGAGCCGAAGGCAGATGCCCAACCGCTGCGCCACCCAGGCGCCCCGCCCCAGAGTTTTTCTTAACAAAGGTCCAAAGAGGAGAAATGAGGGAAAACATGTCTGTAGACACATTCTAGTACAAGCTACAATGATCAAAATCAGAGGGAATTCTAAAAGCCTCCAAGGAGAAAGAGATCACGTTTCTATAAAGAAACAATCAGACTGATACCAGGATTTTCTCATCAGCAACACCGTATGCAAGAATACACAAAGTAGTATTTTCAAGGAGATAGATGGGGGGAAAAAACATAGAAATTAAAATGTTATAGCCAATTAAGCTGTCATCCAAATATGAAGGTATGATAAAAATATTGTCAGGTGTAGACGACCTCAAAGATCTGTCACACAAAGCCCCACGTTGAAAACAATCTGGGATGAATTACTACAGAAGAGGGAGGACATATTCAGGGGATGGTTCCACACACCCAGAGGTAGCTGATCAAACGCCTTGACGTGGTCTTGAAGGAACAGCTAAGACCAAATAAAAAGCGAAATTATATCCATGAAAACAGAAATAAAAGCCTCCAGATCCCACTGGGAGCATCCCCTGGGCTTGTTAAAAATGCAGGGATGGAGGTCCCACCCACAACCTACAGAAACAGACGCTGCATTTGAATAAGGTCCCCCAGGTGATCTGACTACATATTAAAAAGCGAGAGGCACCAGTCCAGATCAAGTCAGTAGTAGGTGTAGGGGTAAACAGGGAAGAGGCAAAGAGTAGGGAAAGTGCGAGAAGTTCTCACCTTACACGAAGGGGAGATGGCGATATTCATTTTTTGAGAAGAAAGCAAGGATTAAAACCTGTAACGTGAGAACGACTGCAATGAATTAAAACAGATAAACAGCAGTCAGAACCAATGAGCTCTAGCAACATGCAATATTATGAATGAAACCTCCATGAAGTCGGGGGTGAAAGCGAAGACCCGAAAGCTTATAAATCACACGATACGCATTTTATGAAATGAACAGCGGCCAAAACAAAAATACAAACATTTGGGAATATAAATAGAAGCAATAAATTTATCAGAAGGAAAGCAAGTAATGGCCAAGGACAAAGAACAGCAGTGGACTTGGAGGGAACAAGACACGGGAATGGGCTGGTAGGGAGCCCTCCGGTTAGACGCACAGTACTCTCAATTTTCTACTTTCATCTGGGGCATGAGTTCACAGGTGCTTGTTACATTATCAGAAATAATCAACTGTAACTATTAGACATAACTAACTACACAACAGCAAGTCCTGCATGGAACAAAGAGTGTGTGCTCTACACCAAGAAGTGTGATCAGTCCAGTGTTGTGCGCCTGGCACGTAGCAGATGTGTCTTGCATACAGCAGATACTCAAGATAAATAGAGAATGACTTTGGCAGCAGCATGCAGGACAGGAAGGGATCAGAGACAGACCAGCAAAGACGGTGTGGCTGTGTAACCCAGGCAAGGACGGATGGGGAGAGGGGGGTACGTGAAGGTTTGATGCAATGCAGAATCCACAGGACTCTGGTGGCTGATGACATATGGAGACCCCAAGAGGGGAGAGGAATCAAGGTTGGCAGCCAGGTTCTGGAAGCCCCGAAACAGATTAGAAACCATCCCCTCGTTTGAAGAGACTCAGTCTGGCTCTTTCGTTGCCCCGACATTATGGAAACTTTTCAAGATACAGAAAATTGACCTACGTAGGTCTTCACCATATGATTAATTGTAGAATCTACAATTGGATATATTTTCTTTGACACAATCTATTGTTCCATTCATTCTCCAGCCAACCCTCAACCCATCTTCTTTTACTTTTATTTTTCTCCTCCTCATTCTGTCACATTGCAACAGGAAGAAAACGAAGTTAAAAGAAAATGTCTCACCTCCTTACGTATAGAAACCCAACAGTGTGTACAATGATCTCAAACTGCCCCCCACCCCACCTGAGGGAGCTGCACTCCTTTGGGGCTATTTATAATGTCATTCCCATTAGATATTAAGCAGATTACTCTGGAAACAAATACTGTTGTTCTTAATTATTCTTTATGGGAGTTTTATGGAGGTGGCAATTTGCATCCCTGGCATTTGGTCTGGGGTTTGAAAACACACTCACTGCCTAACATTTCAAATTATTTACCATCGACATGGAGCATAATTAAATTCTGAGTGCTTCAAATCATACTCAGACGTCAGTTACAATCAAAATTGACTCCTTGGGTTACACAGTGCTCCTCCTTCTTTATATAAATCAGCAATCATAATTCGATGAAACAGGGCTGCATTTATGAAAATTCTTCCCCAAGGGGGAATAGAAGTCAGGCTTGTTTCTTCCAGAATAAACAGTGAGCAGTCCGATTATCCTATACCAAGTCAGTGGTACCATTTTGGCTCATGACAGTATGATCTAGATGGGGGCCAAATTCAGGCTTCCATTTTATTAGCTGGAGAACAGCATCCCTTCCCATGTGTCATCGACCCATTTCCATGCTCGCTCTCTCCCTCTCTCCCTCCCCTCTGTCTCTGCTCCAGCCAGTCCCACTGTGAGCTGCCTCTCCACCCTCACCCCCACCCTTATTCACATAAGGTGAATAACTCCCTCTCCTTTACAGCTATGCTCAGGGAGCCCAGGAAGCCTTACCTGA
Organism: Ursus americanus; assembly: GCF_024610735.1. NCBI lineage: Eukaryota > Metazoa > Chordata > Mammalia > Carnivora > Ursidae > Ursus > Ursus americanus. The sequence continues at coordinate 30,231,530 of NC_142128.1, forward strand.
GTTCCCCAGGCTGGACTGTGTTCTCCACAGCACCACATGCTTCCCTCCCCTACTGTCAGTTCCCTAAGGGGAGAGGCCACTTCTTTCACGTACAGTTCAGTGCCTGCTATACGATAGCCCACCGCGGTCTTCCCCTTCTCATTCATTCATCAGCTAGCCCACCGCGGTCTTCCCCTTCTCATTCATTCACCAGCTAGCCCACCACGGTCTTCCCCTTCTCATTCATTCACCAGCTAGCCCACCGCGGTCTTCCCCTTCTCATTCATTCATCAGCTAGCCCACCGCGGTCTTCCTCTTCTCATTCATTCATCAGCTACTTGTTGAGCCAGTACTGGAAACTCGTCTCGGCATTTGGAGCGCAATAGTCAACGAGACAAGAAATGTCCTCTACCTTCATAGAACTTACATTCCAGTGGGAACATCACACACACACACACACACACACACACACACACACACACAGACATACACACACACAGACTCAGGACAGGAGCCGCTGTGTTCCTATATGGGCTCCACCTTCTTTTCAACTGGAAAGGTAGAGACTGAGCTTTTTTTTTTTTTTTTTTAAGATTTATTTATTTATTCGAGGGGGAGAGGTCAGAAGACGGAGAGAAACCTCAAGCAGACACCCCACTGAGCATGGAGCCCAACTCAGGGCTCGATCCTAGGACCCCAAGATCATGACCTGAGCGGAAACCAAGAGTCAGATGCCTAACCAACTGAGCCACCCAGGTGCCCCAAGACTGAGCTTTGATGCAAGACGAAACTGGGCTTGAGTCATGACTCTAAAACTCACCAGACAGGTAGCTTTGGACAAACTTAATGTCTCAGCACCTCAGTTTGTTCGTACGTTAAATGGGCATAATAAAAATCCAGCTTACAAGGGTAGATTGTGAAGACTCGATTTTTAAAGCATGTAAAACACAGAGCCAGTGCCTAGTAGGTAGCACGTGAGGGATGGTCTGCAGAGTGATACCCCACCCAAGAATCATTAACATCTCCTCACATAAAGGAAACTAATGATTCCAAACCGATTTGATAACTCCCTAAGTAGTCATTCCTTCTGTACACCGGTATCTCCCTTCGGGGTAGGACTGCACCTTACAACCCCTTGAAGTCAGGCAGAGACACGTGGCTTGCCTGGGTCAGTGACACGTGAGTGGAAGACTGTAGGGACCACCGCATGACATGCTGTACCCTCTTCCCCCCGATGTGGAGACTGGTAACATCCCAGAGAATGGAGGCTCCAAAAAGTGGGGTTCCTGAGTGGATACCAACTTGGAACAGAGCCCACCCACCACAGACTTGAAGCAGGAGCAATACACCTTTTTGCATTAAGCCGTTCTTTTGATTCTACCTTTTTCTAAAAGTCCTCACTGGCTTATTACCTTCAGCCATTCTCCTCTGCGGTCCCTGACACATCTCCCCATTGCTGCCAGCCTATTTCATTTTCTCTGCTGAGGGTGACACTCCAGACAAAACCAGGCGCCCAGAACCAGGGTGGTCCGACTCAGCCCCAGGGTTTCACTGTCCCCCGTTGTAACGCTCACCTGCCTACAGACCGTCACTTAACCCCTGTGAGTCACCCTGCCATGGATTCAAAGATCCTGAGACTAGGAGAAAATATCTTCGGGCCACACATACAGGATAGCTGAATTTTGGAGGAAGTAAAGCATCTTTCCAAACCTCGGTGATTCAGTGGCGACTGTAGCAGAATGCAAATGATGAGCAGGGGAGGCGGAATCTCAAAGCTTTCAAGCCAAGAGATGATACACAGGTGGAAATGACCACAAAAGGACAGGAGAAAATCCAGAGGGCCGCCCTCATCAAAAATTAATGAGTTTCTTTTCCTCGAGCTGTCAGCGGGGAAGACAACTCATGATTGGTTCAAACGTGTTGTCAGGTGAGACTAATTGAGAACTTCAGGAAAACTGTGATTAGTCAAGGAGGCTCTGGGTCCTGAGGTTTTCTGATAGATTAATGTGAAACTAGAAATTTCTATTGGTTGAACGTTCACTGCCAAAAATGCTGCTCAAAGGAATTTAGTATCTTTCTTAATAAGCCAGGCCACTGAGGATGACTTCAAGTCCCTTGCAGATGACCAAGGATCTCGTCAAATATCCAGGACATCACCTATCTCTGCCACACCCCTCACCCACAGATTTTATCTAGAATTGAAACAATTCCTGATTAGGCCAGGCCAGTTCCTAGTGTCATGCCTGTGGTCCTCAGTTATCACTGCCTGAATACCCTACCCTGAGTATTTCTAATCACCCTGAAACACCCAACTTCTATAAATCCCAACTGTGGCAGAGCTAATAGCTCTAATCTCTGAGCCCCATCCCCCCAACACACACACACACACACACCCCACTTAGTTCAGGTGATCAGAATAGCTTTGACCACAGTAGACAATGGCAATTCATTTGTTAGCTTAAATGTCTCCCCACCCACGATGGACAACTCACACCTAACCAAAAACTCCTCGAGTACCTCGTAGGAGTTGGGATTGTATCTTCCATGTAAACGACAGTGCTTGGCCGCAACAGGTACTCAACAAGTATCTGTTGGATGGATGGATGGATGGATGGATGGATGGATGGATGGATGGATGGATGGGAGTATGATACATGTAGGTTAACAATGTACAGGAGTTTGAATCTCAGCTGACCATAGACTAACCCCAAAATATTGTGTAAATATAAAGAAATGGATAGAAATTCAGATGTAGATAGAAAGAGTTCCAGGTTCAGAATATTTTTCACACTGAGTAACCTAAAAAAAAAAAACACGGAATTGAGGATTCTGCTTAATAGACGCATTTCCCTTAGAATTACGGCTGGCAGTCTATGTGTACATAGCAGTTCGATTACATGCTTACTTTGCAAAAACACAGACTGTGTTTTTAGGAGACCTTGGTCGTTTTCGTCACCCTGGCTTTCTTTCCCCCTTCTGTCAGCAAGAGTGTGTCAATTTTCCTTCCATTAACTACCTCTCTCCCACTGGATTCCAGTTTTGACAAATTATCAGTAAAGGCGGCCTGCCCTCTCCTGGCCAAGGAGTGGTCCAAACTTGTCCAAACATCCACTTTCTCCCCATAATTTGAATCATGAGCATGGGAATACAAGGCCTCAACCTAGGGCAGTCTTCACTGCCATTCTCTAGATACCTAGGAACTCCCTGGTTCCTGTCCTTCTGAGGCCTCAGACTTCAGCTTTCCGGGATGGCCAGAATTGGTTTCTGTTGCTTGCCACCCAAGAATCCTGATGGTGCTAATGCTGGAAACCCTCCACCATGTCTTCATCCCTCCCTGAGCCCCACTCTCAATAATGCCACTTGTGCATGATCAGAAAAGCAAACGCACTTTTATGCCACAGGCTGCAGGATCCAGAAAGGGCCTTGGCAATTATTTCATGAATCCCCTCCAGATAACACCTGGACACAAGAAGAGCCTTCCCCACGGCCGCACAGCCAATCCGTAGCAGAACTGAAGCTAGGAAAGGTCTCTGGAGCGCCAGTCCTCTCTTCTTTTCACGTACCCAAATCAGTGATGCCCTCCTTACCTCTAGGAGTCTTAATACAAATATTGATATCTTGACATTTCAAAGGGATCTATCATTAATCGGGGGAGCAGTGGTCAAACTCCAATGTGTTACATATACATAAGTGGCATAGCTCATATGTACTCAAAAAAAAAAAAAAAAGGCAACTGTCATTATCATCTATAGATTTTATTATGTGCATTTTGTCTGCAGGAGGAGAGGGGATTCCTAAATGTGAAACTGGCCTTCTCTTGCCCAGTTTCCCAACAGCTCTCTGCTCTGAAATCAGGATGTTCCATTTGCCCAGTGATTATTCAAATAGCATTAACTAGCCTGGTTTATAGCCCATATCTTTATGGGAGTCAAGAATCTCTTCCTGCGTACCCCCAGAATGGACCTGCCATCAAAACACAAAGCCTACTCCCCGTGACTAGCTATCTTCCTAAAGAATCTGCTCAGGCATGATCCCATATCATTTAAGAAGAGCTGATGGCATCTGAAAAGGACAGGAAGGAGGAAAACTTTCTTTTATTGGACTCAGCTGCCAGGAAAAGAGAATAGGATGTACCGGCCTCCTAAATCCTAAATGGGCCCTTGCTTCTACTCTTGCCCAAAAAATCCATTATCAAGAAAAATATTACCCAAGCATACCATTCCATTGGTCAAAACCACTCACGGGTATATGGGTCACTTACAATTGCACTGTCCAATATGGTAGCTGGTAGTTACATGCAGCTATTCCAATTGTGAACTAATTAAAATTCAAATTAGGTCATTTTAGATAAATTAGAATTGAGTTTCTCAGGTGCATGAGCCACGTGTCAATTGCCCAATAGCCACACACGGTTAGTGGCTACCATATTGAACAAAGCAGATCATCATCACAGAAAGCTTTATTGGACAGTGCTGCCTAGAAGGAGGTCTCAACTCCTTACCAGGCTCTGAAAGATTCTTGACTTCACTTCTTCCAATATCTCTCACCCCATCAAGGGCCACCCTTGTCCTTGCTCACTTGGTTCCAACCACACTGAACTCTCGTTTGGTTTTAGACCTTTCCAAACTTTTTCCTGCTTCAGGACCTTGGCACCTGTGGCTCTCTTTGGCTGGAACACTCTTCCACTCGGCCCTACTATGTCTTCTTATTGTTCAGGTTCTAATCCAGCTATTTCTTTCCAGGGAACCTTCCCTCGTCACCCTAACTAATGTATCCTGCTGCCATTTTAATATTAGTGCTTACAACTACTGGAAATATTTATTTACATGTTTATTTGTTTTGTCTTCATGCCTGCCCAGTCCTCTTACACACACACACTAGAACATAAACTCCAGGACAGCAGGGATTTTATTTATTAATTTATATACAACCACATCTCCAGAGTCTAGCGGATGCCTGGCATAGAGTAAGGGCTCAAGAGAAATTTCTGTGGAATGAATAGACTACATATAATGCAAAGACAGGGCAGACTCTATGGGGCAATCCTCTAAAGAGGAAGCTAATATGAATAACCCCGTGGGTACCACTAAAATTGAGCTGAACACTGAGCTGGAAACGAGCTGGGAAAGTCTGCCAAATACCGGCTTTCTCCATTTTTACAGGATTTTCTTTACTCTGGCTGCTTTGATTAATTGCCTCGCAGATCCACCCCAAGAACAACAATGATGGCATTAATAATAATGGTGATCATAGAAATAATCGGGTACAGCACACGGCTCTTAGTGCTCATCCTCCTAAAGAGAGATGATCCACACAACAGCACAGGGTGAGTAAGGAGATTCATGAATTTTTTAAACGACAGCATCCCCAGAGCACAGGGAGGATGCTTGCCTCCCCAATTATGCACCAAATTAGGCCACAGTTCCCCCACCCCTCCCCAAGCTTCAGAGGCTGACTCATGCTTCATGGGAAGACCTTTTTCCCATTCAAGACCGGGCAGCCAGCCAAGAGACAAGCGGGCTTCTGACTGCCTCTCCAACGCGGCCAGACACAGCCTGCATCTCCCCCACCGCCTCCTTCCCCATCAGTGTGCACTGGTGATCTGAGCTTCCTGGATCCCAACAAAGGCTTCGGAATTTACTAGACAGACCACAAACTAGACCCCCTAAGGGGTCCTCACATTTTCCCTGCACTAACTTGGGATCTGGAAGGGGAACAAGGCTAGCAGGTGTCATCTTTAAATGTCTGCCCTGGGGCACCTGGGTGGCACAGTTAGTTAGGCATCCAGCTCTTGGTTTCAGTTCAGGTCACAATCTCAGGGTCATTGAGATATAGCCCCATATCAGCCTCCATGCTGGATGTGGAGCCTAGTTGGGATTCTCTCTCCTTCTGCCCCTCCTCTTTGCTCGCATTCACTCTCTCTCTCTCAAATAAATAAATAAATCTAAAAAGAAAGAAAGAAAGGAAGGAAGGAAGGAAGGAAGGAAGGAAGGAAGGAAGGAAGGAAGGAAGGAAGGAAGGAAGAAAGAGAAAGAAAGAAAATAAATAAATAAATGTTTGCCCCAATACTTTGATCTTGCCATTTAGGCTGGAAAATTAGCACCTTTTGAAGACTAGGCAGAAAGGGAGTCCCTGCCTGTCCCCATCCTCTTCCTGCCCAGGTCCCAGGTGCAGGTCTTCATGGGGTCTCTGGTTCCCCTTCTCTCCAAAATCCCACAACGCTTTCAAACTGTATTCATCAATCAATCTCTGTCTTGTGGGATAAGGATTTCATTCATTCATTTATTCATTCACACATTCATTCATTCATTCATTCATTCATTCAATGAATACTCCATGTGCTTACTATGTCTCAGGCCCTGTTCTAGGCAATGGAGAGAATGAAATGAATTAAGTAGATTAAAAACCATTGCCCTCCTGGGTTCACATTCTTCTGCACCCACTTTAAAACATGTGCCCCTGAAAAACAGAGATATTATCTGTTGCTTTTATTATTGCATCTGTAGATACATAAAAGGAAATAAAGGATAACATGATTTATTCACCACTCAGATCAAGAAATAAGAAATGAGCACTACACAAAAAGCCCCCTCTGTACCCCTGCCCAACCCATTTTCCTCCCTCCCCCCAACCCAAGATAGTCACTATCCTGACTGTGGTGGTTACCATTCCCAAGGATGTCTTCTTAATCTTAATCTAGTGCACGGTCCCTAAACAGTTTATTACATTGTTTTGCCTATTTTACATTCTGTATATATCTTCCAAAACTCACTGTGTTCCATGCTACGATTTAATGCATATTGTTTCAGTTCATTTGTTTATTTGCTGCTTCTAATGCAAACCTAACACTGAGGAATAATATCACACAGAAAAGTGTACACATTGTAAGTGCACAGAATGATGAATTTCCACAAAGTGAACGTAGCAGCATAATCAGCAGCCAAATAAAAAGAAAAAAGTCCCAGCAGCTGCCTTTCCATTCACCAGTCTCCACCCAGGGTAACGAATGTCATGATAGTTTCACCATAAATTAATGTTGCTTGCTATACAATAAGGATCAGCGAACTATGGCTAACTACCAATGGCGGGCCAAATCCATTCTGCCACCTGTTTTTATAAATAAAGTTTTATTGGAACACGGCCATGCTCATTTATGTCTCGTGCTTGGCTGCTTTTGCACTAGAATAGCAAAGCTGATCAGCAATCGAGTCCATACTGCCCACAAGCCTAAAATATTGACTCTCATCCCTTTAGAGAAGAGTTTGCTGACCCCAATTCTAGAATACGGCATACATGGAATCACATGGTCTGTACGTCTTTTACTCAATAGCCTGCAAGACTTACACTTGTAGTTTGTTCATTCTCCCTGACGTGTGATATTCCATTTTATAATCACACCATGATTTGTTTATCCATTTGACTGTTGAGGGATGCTTGGGTTGTTTCCAGTTTAGGGCTATTATGAAGAGTGCAGCTACAAACATCCTTGTACATGTCTTTTAGTGTAGTTCATTCATTGTAATTACAGCAAAGCAATCCATTATAGAAATATACCATAATTTATGTATTCATTCACCTGACAGTGGATATTTGGATCAGTAGTTCCAAACCAGTCTGCACACTGGAATTACCTGGAAGATTCAAAATATAGTGACGGCTGTTTCCCACCCCCGAAGATTATGATTTACTTGATATGGGCTAGATCCTGAACTTCAGAATTTTTTAAACAATTTCCAGATGATTCTAACATGAAGACAAATTTGGGAACTGATGAATTAAGTTATTTGCAATTTTTTCACTATTTAACTCCTCTTTATGCAATAACTATTCTTTGCATTGTCTCCCTGTGCCCGTGACGTAGTTTCTTAGGATCCACACTGAGGAGAGAAGTTGCTCATTTGAAGGGTATGAGTATCTTCAACTTTCCAAGAAGTTTCCAAATTGGTTTCCAAAATATTTCCACCAAGAAGACCATGTCTTATTCATTTCTAGACCCCTAGAGATGATCACAAGTCCTGGCATGCAGGAGACACTCAGGAAACTACAAGAATTCAAAAGATAACCAAGACAACAACCTTCCTTCCAGAAGATAAATATTTAACCATCCTGGATAGATCTGAGTCTTTCCCAGGTTCAAAATCTCAGTGACCGCACCTGGCAGCCTCCTCTGAGATTTTTCTACTTGCCATTTATTCACTGGACAAATATTCTCCAGGACTTGCCAGGTGCCAGGCAGAGTGCTAGAAAGGAATGCAAGAGAACTTCTCAGTCTTCAGAGGAACTGAGTTATGTACACGGATCATGCCAGTACAAAGAAGGAAGGGATTTTCACAAAGACTGTGTGGGCTGGGGGAAGAAACATAAACCCTGAAGGCCAGAGAGGTCCTGTCTCTGCCACTTTCCAGCTATGTGACCTTAAGCAAGTTACATAGCTTTTCCAAGCCTTGGCTTCCCCATCTGTGAATGAAGACAACGATGCTTTCCACGTGGAACGACCATGAGGATTGTAAACGCAGACCTACGTAGTTCATACTCATCATACGAGAGGTAGACAAAGTGTTTTAGAGATTTGAGATGGGGGAAGCTCTTTCAGCAAGGAACATATAAGAAGGAAGCAGCATTGGAGCTTTGCCTGAAAGCCAATGGTGGGCTCTGGACACAGTGGCGCTGGGGATGTGGAAGTCCCCAAAGTGAGCAAAATCTCCAATGCTAGAAAGCCAAGTGTTCTTCAAAAAGTACTTGAGTATTCAACTTTGACCTGTGCCACCCTGATTCTGCCCTCTAGGGGACATCTGGCAACGTTGGGAGACAATTTTGGTTGTTACGACTTGAAAACTGCAAATGGCACCCAGTGGCTAGAGCCCAAAGATCATGACCTGAGCTGAAGGCAGATGCTTAACCAACTGAGCCGCCCAGGTGCCCCATTGTTACCATTTATTGACCACTAACTTTACTACGTGTGACACACTGAGCACCTAACATGCATCATCTCATTCTGTCCTCAGAGCAGCCGTTGAAGATAGGTGACATTTTAAGGACAAGAAAACACGCTACACAAGACCAAGCCCACATGGCTGCCAAATCCTGGAGGAGGGAGTAAACTCTGCCCCTCCCTGAAAAAGCCATCACCTCCTAACTGACACTAGCAATCAGCCAGTTTCATTCTTTTTTTTTTTTTTTTGCCCTGAAAAATTCAGGATCTGTTCACCTGATTCCAATCGGCTGGGAAAATTTTCTTACTGTCATCTGTCTAGCACCTGGTAGAGTGCTTTGCACACAGTAGGTGCTCAATAAGAGAGACAGAAAGGAGATTAACATCTGCCAGGGATAAGAGGGAAAGGAGAATGACTGCTAATGAATATGGGGTTGCTTTTTGAGGCGATGAAAATGTTCTGAAATCAGATAATGGTGACTGTTGCACAACCTTATGAATATACTAACAACCACTAAGTTGTATACCTTAAAAGGCTGAAATTGTATGGCGTGTGAATTACACCTCATATGTACACACATACACATGCATATTTCAAAGAGGCTTAAAACAGGGCTATAGTTCAAGTACATCACCTCTTACATTTCCTAGGAGCTGAGCTTTCAAGACAAAAACAATAATTTGTTGACATTGCTGGATCAAACCTTTCCTGAAGACTATGCATATAAATAAATGCATAGATAAATGAATGAATCAGCCTAAGCACCTACTAGAAGAAATCATCATTATCAATAACCGGTTTATTCCCATGATCACTAATTATAGTTGCTCATTTGTGTAGAATTCTAATAGATATAGTTTCTGAATTGAGCCTTTTAATAACCCCAAGAGCTAAACGGGGTAAAAATGACTACTCATTTTTATTGCAGGGAAACAAGTTTGGGGGAGCTTGGGGCAAATTTCCTGAGGTTAACACTGCAGGAAACTCCCTCCATTCTCTGTTATGTTCTTGAATTCTGTTGATCTGCTCCTCTGTACTTCATAAAAGCCTGGCGATCTGGTGATTTCTTTCCATCTTAGGCCAGATGGTGTGTCTGTAAAATATTACCCCTGACCAAGCCACAACATCAGACTTCAAACAGGGCTATAGTATAAACACATCCTGTCTTGAATTTCCCAGGGGCTGAGCTTTCACAACGAAAACAATAATTTGGTGACGTTGACAGTGCTGGATCGAACCTTTCCTGAAGGCCACTATACCTTTGGACATTTTAGTTATATAGCCAATAAATTCTCTATATTATTTAAATCAGTTTGAATTTCTGTTGCATCCAAAAGCAGAAAACCCCAAAGGTTTGATTGATACACTATCACCCCTTTGGCTGTTACCCTATGGCTCCATAGAATTACTTTTGAGCTATTTTTACTTGTTCAGGCTTCAGATATTTATTGAGCACCCACTGTGTGCCACTGTCTTGGGCCAGCAGACAGGAGACACATTCTTGCTTCCTTCCAGATTAGCCAGGTTTGTTTCCTGGCTCCAAGTTCTTTTCAAACTCAGTATCTCGGGCCAGATCTGAAAATGGACCGCTTCTTAACATACCCCGGGCAGACCTGGGGCCTGGCCTGACTTTGCAGCAATTTGTTCTAATGAAAACCATGATCTGTCAGTGTTATTAGTCTGCAAGCGGCAGCCCTTTGAAGAGTCCCTGTTTGCAGGGAGCTTTTCATTTAGTTAATTATAAGGCTGTGACTTGAGGGGTTATGGAAGCCCCTCCGGTGAGGACAGGAGGGAAGGGATTACACGAATGATTTTCTCTCGGCTACAACACCCAGAATATGTAAAAACCTTGTTCTAATGCCTTCCGCCTGAGGTGAGCATTATCTGACTCTGGGCTAAATGTTCTCAGCCTGCGTTCACAGCTCGACTCCCAAACCTCCATCAGAGCCTGAAAGGGGAGGGTTTCCATGCCACTCTGAACTTGTAACCTGGATCCACTTTAACAACCTCTTTGTGCCTCAGTCTCGCCATCTGGAAAATGGGAGAAGGAACAGTAGCTGCCTTCTCGGGTTACTATGAAGATCAAATGACATAAAAATATAACACATGAGGCAACACACCTGGCGCATAATAAATGTCCAATAAATGCCCGGTTGTCAGTGTCCCTGTTATGAAGATTCCTTATCCCACACACCCAACAAGCTCTGTCCTCTGAATCCCCAAAACCCCTCGTCTCCCTCCTGTCCTTATTATTTTCACCATGATGTGGCCACATCCCTCCTGCCACTAGGAGCCCCCAAAGCCTGTGTTGCATGCCCCTTGGAGCCCCCACCCTGCTCGAGTTGTAGGAGTGGCTCAGACTGTCATCTTGCTTAGGGCCCCCTCATCCCCTGGTGCTGCGTCCTGCAAAGACAGACTCATGCTCACCACCTTCCCCACTGGTCTTGCTCACGACATGGGCACCTTCTCTTACGACACACACTTTCAGAAACAAATGGCATTTGGAGCACCTGGCTGGCTCTGTCCATAGAGCCTGTGAGTCCTGATCTTGGGGTCATAAGTTCAAGCCCCACGTAGAGCACAGAGTTTACTTTAAAAAATGTTTTCAGGGGCACCTGGGTGGTTCAGTCAGTTAAGCATCCGACTCTTGGTTCCAGCTCAGGTCATGATCTCGGGGTCCTGGGATCAAGCCCCGCGTCGGGCTCTGCACTCGGCACTGAGTCTGCTTGTCCTTCTCCCTCTGCTCTTCCTCCCACTCTCTCTCTCTCCAATAAAAAAAAAAAAATCTTTTAAAAAATATGTTTTTAAAGAAAATCTTTGAAAAACAAAAACAAATGGCATTTAATGTGTGTCAAGTTTCTGTTTCTCGGGATGAAAAAGTTCTGGAGATCTATGGGACAACACTGCGTCTGTAGTTAAACAACACCCTTCAACATTTGTTCAGAGGGTACAACCCATGTTCTGCATTTTCCAAACCACACTTTAAAAAAAAAAAAGGCAAGGAATTACGATACAAACTAGACGAGCCTTGAAAACATGGTAAATCTACCAAGCCAGACCCAAAGGGCCACACAGAGTGTGATTTCTTTTCTATGAAATGACCACAGTAGGCAAATCCATAGGAGAGAAAGTGGATTTGTAACTACCAGGGCTGAGGGCGGGAGGATGGGAGTCAGGGCCCACAGGTCTGGGTTTCTTTTTGGGGTGACGGAAATGTTCTACCATGTAGGGGCCACACGGCTGTACCCCTCTGTGAATTTACTAAAGCCAATGAACTGTACACTCTAAAAGGGTGACGTCTATGGTCTGTAAATTATATACTGATAAACCTATTTTAAAAAACATAACAGGGGTGTCTGGGTGGCTCAGTCAGTTAAGCATCCGACTCTTGGTTTCGGCTCAGGTCGTGATCTCAGGGATCGAGCCCCGCGTCAGGCTCTGCACTCCGCAGGGAGTCTGCTTAAGATTCTCCCTCTCCCTCTGCCCCTGCCCCCCGTGTTCCCTCTCCCTCTCTCTCTCAAATAAATAAATAAATCTTTAAAAATGATAACAACAAAAAAAAAATTAAAAAATTAAACCGTGCCCAGAACCAGGGCACCACGGTCCCCAGGCCACTCTGGCTGACAGCCACAGACACAGGTACAGTGACCTGAGCAGAAAGCGACAGAGTGAGACAGACCCCAGGCAGCTTACAGAGTAGAAGGAAGGCTGAGAACCAGGTCTGGCAGTTGGACTGGGGACAGGCAACAGGAGCCACTTGCCCTCCCCGTCTCCCCCAAGCAGCCGCGGAAGCAATGTGCTGGACTACAGGCATTTCCTGCAGAGGCCAGGGGCTGGGACAGTTCTGATTGGCCCCGTGTGGTCACGTGACCACCCCATGCTCAGGCCCACCAAGAGGCCGCTAGTGAGGGGTAGTAAATCTCCCAACGAAACTGGGGTGATGTAAGGAAGCAGGGGTTGGTACCCATTGCATAAATCTGCTCCGGCTGCCGTAACAAAACACCACAGACCGGGGCCCGCAGGGATGGATTTCCTACTGCTCCGGAGGCTGGGAAGTCCCAGGTCAAGGAGCTGGGTGACTGAGGTCACTGTGAAGGCGTCCTGGCTAGGGGACGCCGTGTCCCCACATGGCAGACAGAGCTCTGGCGTCTGTTCCTCTTCTGCTAAGGACACTACTGTCATCAGGGAGGCTCTACCCTGCCGATCTCACATAGCCCTGATCACCTCCCAAGACCCCTCCACACACCATCACCTTGGAGGTGAGGGCTTCTACACAGGGAATCTGGGGAAAACACACACATTCAGTACGCGACGGTGTCCAAAGCAACATCATTCTCACAACAGAAGTACTGGTGAGCAAGGGCCCAAAACCCAGAGCTTACAGCGGCCCGGAGACCTGGGGTCACATCCTGACGCCGGCTCCCACGGTCCGCGGGCAGATCCTTGAGTCTCTCTGGGCCTCAGTTTCCCCTTTTGTCCTGAGCGCTTGGATCACAAGGATGAATGACAACAGCACAGCACGGGCACACAATGGCGGGGAGGGGAGGGCGCTTCCTTCCCGACCGGCTGGGGCGAGCCTGGCCAGAGCGGGCAAGGCGGGCAGGGGGCCAGCCCTCAGGAATGAAGTCCAGCCGTGGCCAGAGGCCTCCATGCTGGGAGCACTGCTGTCCACGTCGCCACAGGGACCACTGATCCCATTTTAATTATTCTCACAAGGCCCGAAGTTCTGGCCCCCCGGGTGCCCCGTCTCAGCCATGCTGGAAGACTTCACTCCCTGGCAGAGACAGGCCAGCGCTGGCAGGTATGTGAGATCACACCTGACAGCTGCCTGACGTGCAGGGCACAACCGAAACCGGACTTACTGTGAAGAAACGCGCGGCTTCCCAGGGAAAGTTCCATCACCATGTGCTCCCAGGACAGATTTATAGCCTGCTCTCGGCAGGGAGCATGGGCTCTGGTTTTGAGACTATTTTGAAATATAAGGATGTCACCATTCTTCCCCTTCTTTCTCCTTCCTCCTTCTTCCGTCTTCACTCGGAAAACACTCTATTCAACCTTCAGTGTTTGGTTCCCAGGCCCTCGATTATCCCGTTAGCCTTATTTCTGGTCATTCTTCCGTTCCACAGACACACTTAATTGCATCGTGCCTCTGGGCCTTTGTCTCTGCTGTCCCCTCTACTCTGAGGCATCACCAGTTCATCCCCCCATCAATTCCTCTTCATCTACCAATACTTAGCTTAAGGTTTACCTCCTCCAAGAAGCCCTCCCTGACCACCTTCTGCCTCTACCTATATGTTCCTTCTCTGGGCTTCCTTGTATAATGTCACTTATTAAGTGGAAATTGTCCATTTCCATGCCCGATGCACCCAAGACACATCATCTTCACCCCATTCAGAGGCTGACACATAGCTATTGCTCAGCTGAGCAAGTTATGAACCTTGAGAGCTGACTACAGACATATTGAAAAGGCAAAGGGACAGACTGACAGCAGGGAAAGGCACACATCAGAAGTGGGCTGGTTAGGGAAAATGCCATAAAGCCCGAGCACAGTATCAAGGCCCTATAATGACCTGGCCCCCATCTTGCCCCTCCCCCATGTCAGTTCTAGAGTATTTGTATTTCTGCCATCAGGGTCAATGTTTCCTGCCTGCATGCCTTTACACACGCTGTCTCCTCTCTCTAAAATGCCCTCCCCTCAAAATGCTCTCCACTTTCCATCTGCCTGTCAAACTCCTTTACATATCACAGGACCCTGCTAAAACATCTCCTCTTCTTCCAGGAAGCATTCCATGATTCCCTTCCCCATTTCTTTGTACTGTACTTGGCCTTGCACATATCCGGCTTAAAGCCTCTGTCACACTATATAACGGTTATGTGTGGAAGTTCTGTCAGCCCCTTTAGTGCACCCTGAGAGCAAAAACCACTTCTTACCCATCTGCATGTTTCTAGCACCCAACCCAGTGCCTGGCACAGAGGAGGCTCTCTGCAAACAGCCATCCAATTAATAAATGTCTTGCCCTCCACAGGGTGACCTCTAAGGGAGACTTGGAATAAACTCACCTCCCCTTTCTATGTCTCGGTTTCCTTCTCCACAAAACAGTGGTGACAGGTTGTCATCAGAATTGAACTTGACAATGCAGATGGAACACTCCATGTCTGGCCTATAGTATGTGCTCAATAAAAGTTAGATCACGTTACCCTCCAGCTGGGGCAACCCTACAACAATTGTCAAAGGTCAGAGGTCAGTGAATCACTGTGAGTAAAGCCGGAGTCTCGACAGAGCAGTAAATAGGAGATAAGGGGCTGTTTGTCCAATAAGTGATTAAAACATTGCCATCACACTAGGACGCATGAGCAAGGACAGTCAAGGTTAAAAGAACCGTTCCCTTGGAGACCCGACAGCCTCCGTGCACTCCTCTCGCCCTACCCCTGAACCTACAGCCCCACGGCTGCTAGAGCCCAGCTCCACTCATCAGTATGCTCTCTTCGAACCATAAGCCATCCATGTGGTTCAAAAGGCATGATGATATCAAAAGGCATATGTGGAGAAGTCCATGGTGGCCATTCTGTCCCCATCCATCTTCCCCCTACACAATATCCAGTCATGTGTCCTTCCAGTGCATCCTTATTCAAATACACATAAACGCAAACATGGTCTTATCCCCTCTATTTTTTTTTTATAATTTTAATTTTGTTATATTAGTCACCACACAGTACATCCCCAGTTTTTTATGTGTATCCCCTCTATTTCTGATGCTGTTCTGCACCTTGGTTCTTCCCATTTAGCATGTTGTTCTGGGGACCTTCCCATCCAGGGCTACAGAGATCACCCGTTTTCTCGGTTACACCTGCAGAGTGTTCCACGGTGTGGACCCAGCCCAGCTTCTTTAACCCGCTCCGTACTGATGGAGCGGCACACGCTTCTGCCTAAACGGACACTCCAAAATTGAAAGTCTGACTGTTTCTCTCCCGCTTAAACCCCTTCTGTGGATTTCCCCTGCTCTCAAGCAAAATCCAAAGTCTCCCCCACCGCCTCTGAGACCTCTCCAGGTCTGCGAGCTGACCTCTCCCTGTGCCCTCCACTTTCTCTGCTCTGGCCAAGCAGGGCTCCTGCCCTCTCCTCCAAAGATCCAGGCCACTCCCCGCCTCCAGGCCCTCCTGTCCTGGGCCCGGATTGCTTGTCCACCCTCTCCCTTCCCTTGGCCGGCCTTTCCTCCCGGGCCTCCAGGTCTCAGCTCTAGCAGCGATTCCTGGTGAAAAAGTATTCCTGGACCTTGACCAAAGGCCCCCACGCTCTCCTGTCACCCACTCTCCACTGCTCAAGTTACAGATGTCATTTTACAAGGGATCACACTTTCTGTAGCTTCGTGCCTGGCCCTCCCCAGCTAGACTCAAAGCTCTGTGAGCACAGGACACGTTCACCTTACTCATCACTGAATCCCCAGGGGCTATAAAGTGTTTGGCACTGTTTTCTTCCAGAGATGTTTGTGGAAGGAGGGAGGAGAGTACTTCTCTTACGAAGGAGAGGGAGGGGAGGGGGGAACGAATGAAATGGATTTATTATTAAGCAAGCTCCCTGTACAGGCACCACGATGCTAGACGCTGTGATAGAGGGAAAGAAATGATAAAGAGAGGGGGAAAAAAAATCCTGCTTGCAATCTAGCTAGAGATGATTCATTTACACAAGAGTATGTAACCAGAGTCAGGGCTGCACAGGATCAGGGCCAAATGCCAAATAAGCACACCAGGCAAATAAACACATAAGGACTGTGAGGACTGTTGTGACCTATTTATAAAAGCGTTTCTTCAAAGGTTCCATAAATATGTAGTCCCAAATACTATATAATTAGAAACCGTAATTCCTACTCCTGACGGCAACCTTTGCACTTTAATATTCCATTTTAAATGTAAACTATCTTTATGGGGTTGGTCCTTAATCAAAAAAGCATTTTAATTCAAAATAAACACCATTCTTTTCTTTCCCCAAAATTGTATCTGGAGCATTTAAACTGTTGGCTTGAAGGTGAGTGGGGGAGGGGGGCAGCAAAGGGATGCTAAGAGCCCCAGAAGCAGAACTAGGGGGGAAGGGGGCTACCGTGTGCTAATTTGCTGGGTCGTCTTGAGCAATCAGGTCATGTCCCCACCCCCACCCCCCACCTGGGGCCTTGGTTTCCTCTTCCACACAACTGAGCTGAATGAAATGATGGGGAAAGGGTGTTCTGGCATGAGCAATGATGGTCTCCCTCTGCCCTGGTTATTTGACTCCAATGGAGAGGAGCCTGTCTATTCGCCACCTGCTCTGAGTTTGGAAGAAGAGAAGATCGGCAGAGAAGGTGAAGCCAGGGCCTTATCTGAGGTCTCCAGAAAGTTCTGCAGAGGTACAGTCTTTCTTCTGCTGGTGTGGGCACCCCAGAGGAAGCACCCAGCATATGTTTGCTGAATTAGTGAGATGAATGCCTAAATGAGTAAGCTAATGGATCCTGCCCAGAGAAGCCGACCAACGTAGCAGCCTCTCACAGAGAACAGGACAGCACTCAATGCCTTAGACCTTGCAAACATTGCTTTCTCTGGGTACCGGCTTCATTATTAACCCAATACAATACTGTTGGAGCATCTATGATGAACTAGGAAAATCCAACACTGAACAAACAAATCCAAATAATCCTTTAAGACATAGATCATGGAACATAAGAAGTAGGAAGATCGGTAGGAGAAGAAAGGGAAGAAGAAAGGGGGAGTAAACAGAAGGGGGAATGACCATGAGAGACTGTGGACTCTGGGAAACAGAGGGCTTGGGGGGGGCGGGGAATGGGATAGGCTGGTGATGGGTAGTAAGGAGGGCACGTATTGCATGGTGCACTGGGTGTTATACGCAAGTAATGAATCATGGAATTTTATATCAAAAACTAGGGATGTACTGTATGGTGACTAACATAATATAATAAAAAAAATATTATTAAAAAAAAAGACATAGATCAGATCACACTGCCTCCCCACCTCGCAATAAATATAGCATTCAACCCCCCCCCACCGTGCCTCTCAGGTCCTGCCAAAATCTTCCTCTAGGACATTATCTGGTCCTACTTTCCCTCTGTCCCCGGCGCCCGGCTACACCTGCCCAGCTGAGATCAGCCAAACCACCACCAACCCACACACTCAACTGTCACAGAGAAAGAAAAAGAATTGTTGATGTAGGGTACTGAGATTTGGGGGCTTTTCTTGGGGGGTAGCATTATCTGCTATGCAGCATATTGTAGTAATGGCTTATACAGACTGCCACCATTTACACGACGTATCACCTTAGTCAAGTCAGTTAACCTCTTCGAACCTCAGTATGACTTCAATCTTTTTAAAGATAGATCCGTCCCTTCCCTATTTACCTCACGAAGTAACTGTGGGACAAGAGAGGAAGAGGGCTTTGAAAACGACCAAAGGCTGTTGCAAATATAAGATCACATCGTCAGCATCAGTCTTGCCAGCCCAGACCCAGGGGTGAGTCTGTGGCTACCCCGATGACACAGCATGACTCAGCAGGCCAACAGCGCCGTCTCTTATGAAGACACACTGTGCCCAGCACATACGAACCAAGGCCTACACTCCTGGCCTGGCGAATAAAGATTTGGGCTTCAGAGGGAAATTTCCACAAGCCAGGGATCAAAAGACATTTTACTTCTAAGACTTCATGTGAGGGAAGTGATCACAGGTACACACGAGGTTGGAAGCACAAAGACGTCCGGCGTCACCTCGTTCCTAATGGCAGAAAACGGACAGCAGGCTAGATGTCTGACGACGGGGAACCGGAGACACTTGTGCAATGGCCTACCATACAACCACTTAAAATAATGTCAGAGGAGGACGTTTTGCTTTTGCAAAGAATCATCTTTGGGAAACTAGAAGATCCACAGAGCTGATTGAGGAGACAAGTGAGGACAAGAGAACAAAGTAACGAGGCAGAACATTGGCTTCTCCACCTCTGCACGAACCAAAGGAGCTCTGCTCTTATCTGTGTTACGGACTGAATGTTTGTGTCCCCCAGTTCACACGTGGAAGCCCTAACTCCCCAGGGGATGGTACTAGGAGGTGGGCCTTTTGGGAGCTGACTGGGTGTAGATAAAATCACAAGGGGGGACCCCAGGATGGGATTAGCTCCCTTATAAGAAAAGGAAGAGACTCGTGAGCGTGCCGGCTCACTCGGTGCCACAGGGGGACCCGGCAAGAAAGGGAGGGTTGCAAACCAGGAAGTGGCTCTCCCAGGGACCAAATCAGCACCTTAATCTAGGGCTTCCGAGCCTCCAGAACTGTGAGAAATAAATGTGTGTTGTCCGAGCCCCCGCCTGTGGTTTTGTTACAGCAACCCCAGCAGCCGGAGGCAATCTGCCTTATAAATTTCATTTCCAGTGCCTGGGCTTGTAGAAACGGTTCAGAAGCCGCTAACGCAAGTCTGAAAGCCATCACTGGAGAAGAATGTCAGGATGCCTCTGTCAAGTTGTGACGGGGAAATGACCAATTACAGAATAGCGTTTACGGTACGATTTCATCTTGTAGTAAAAAGGAAAGAGAGAGAGAGGACTAGACGAACACCTCCAAAATATTAGCAGTGTTTATCTCTAGATGGTAAGATTAAAGGTTACATCTGATTTCTTCTTTTTGCTTATCCAAACAGTCTAAATGTTCAGTGACGAACATATATTACTTTAGGAATAAGAAGTGATATGCAAATACATCTTTTTTGGGTCTAGAATAAATAAATCATGCCATCAAGAGGAAAAGCGAACCCGGGGTCAGTGGGACGTGAGTTAGTCTCTGGGAATGTGATCCTTCCTCCCTGTCCCCAGCGCCCCCGTGGGAACAGACACTCAGGGACACGCATCCCCACAAAGCCTGGAGGGGCTGGTTATCCTCAGAGGTGTCATGAGACCCAGCCTGGAGACGGCTGCTAATGGAAAAAGTCACCTGGCAAGGAAACCAGGAAGCAATAGCCATTAAGTGAACCAAGAAGGAGAAAAAGTACTCGTGTCTGAGGATTGATGGCCACCCAACGAATCCTAACATGGCCACTGGCTAGACTTCTTGTCAGGGAGAACGTGGGCAGTCCCACGGGAGGCAGTAGTCGTCAAAGATGCAGAAGATTCAGGACGCAGGTTATGAAGCATTCGGGGAGTAACTACTAGAAACTACTAGAAACACTGGTCAGGAGAAAAACACAGCAACCCACACCTGGCTTCAGTTTTCTGTGTTAAAAGGAGTGACACAGCCTCAGGCTACTGTGAGCAGACAACACTAACTGTGTGCAGAGCTGTCCGCAACGCCCCTGGTGCATAGTAGACACTCACTGAATACATTCACTCATCCCCTGGCCTCTGGGTGTGGAATAGGACATGTGCATGTGACAAGATGAGTGAGAAAACACGGTGCTTTCTACGGTGGCTTCTGGAATGACAATCCCAGGGTTGTCATCCCTGCTTCACCAGTTAGTAGCTGCGTAATTTGAGATGCCACGTTCAACCCTTACAATGCTCAGTTTCTTCATCTGTAAAACAGAAAGGACGGTGATATTTATTTCATAGTGTTTTAAGGCTTAAATATGATAAAATATGTAGAGTCCTCAGCATAGGATCTGCTCAGCCCCTAGTATGTGCCCAGTAAGAATTACATGCTATTGTTATTCAGTTAAATACATAAGAGTTAAGGAGAAAAATTCTGTATCTATCGGGCGGACAGGAAAGTGTCAAGAACAGAGGGGATAACATGTCCCCCATCAAACGACCACACGCACATACACTGGTACCCCTGGGATCTTCTAACAACACAATTTCAACCATGTCACCCCTTACGTAGAATCATTCCATGACTCCCCATTGCCCTGAGGATAGAACCCCAGTTTCTCAAGCAATCTGAGCTCTGCCCGTGTTTCCTCTTTCATGAGCTGTTACCTCCCCATATGCGCTCTATGCTCATCTTCTATTACTTCCCAGAGCTTGCCATGATTCTGTGTCCTTGCACAGGCTGTTCCCTCTGCCTGCCAGCCCTTCCTGACCCCTCCTTTCCCATGTCGTCTTCCTGCAAACTCATCCTTCAAGTCTCAATTCATCTTATCATTTCCTCTGAACAGTCTCCATGATCCTTCCTCCACCGTCCCAGGCGGAGAAAAGATTGTATGTCCAGCCTGAGCCCCAAGTCTCCCTCTACCTCAAGGGAATGAGTGACAGGAACAGGTCTTACTTACGTCTACTTGGCCCATATTAGGTCCTGAGAGATTAGACTAAATCAGTGAATCAAATTTATTCAATAAATCAATATCCTGATGCCTCCTGAGAGTTAAGAGCACTTGGAGCAAGGGGTTTGGAGTCATCCCACCACTGATGAATGTGGCAGTCTCAGGCCAATGACTTCATCCTTCACTTCAATTCTACCAACGGGGGCTCATCCTAGGTCTATCTCAGACATCGTCATGGAGATTGATCAATGCCTGTGAAGCACTCCAAACAGTGCCTAGCATGGAGTTAGGCACTATATAAACACTGGCTACACTTATTCTATTTTTTTAAGGCCTCCTTTAGAATGTTACCTTCTCAAGAAGACCTCTCCTGCCCACCCCACCTCAATTCCCAAGCCCTTATCACTTCCCGGAGTTGTACTATTTACTTATTTACTTACATATTTATTATTCATCCTCCACACTGGCATACGAAGTCTTACTTCATAAATGGTGCCTAAAACACAGGCTTGGCACATAATAGGTGTTCAATAAACATTGGTGAAAGGACGAGAGAACCAGAAGGAGGAAGACGTCAATCTGCCTTGAAGGAACATGTGCTTGGGAGGAGACAGGAGACTAGGGAGGCCATTCTAACCTGTAAATGGGTAAAAACATCCAGAAGAACCTGCTGAAGGGACCTCTGGAAGCTTCTTGGCATTTGAGAGAAAGGGCACGGCTGGAGGGCGGCCAGGAGAGATGCTCAGAGCCAGCGGAGACATTCAGGTTCAGCCTAAACAGGTCACAGAAAGTTCTCTGGAGGCCGAAGGATCATTTTAATTGAGTAAGTCTACCTTGGAGAAGCAGGAGCTGCAGAGCTGCCATCTCCCCACAATTTTGTATTAATTATTTCCTGGCCTAAGGCATTCTATGTTAATTGCTCTCAATTGAAAAACCCCGTGTTTATGTTTGTGTTGGCAAAAGCTGGTTGGGGGGGGGGAAACCACTGAACTCCTCAAGATGCCACTGCCTCCGCCTTCCAGGGTAGACCAGTTGCACAGACCCTCAGAATATCCAATAGCATCTTTAAATGCTGTGCAGGTGAGCATGTGTTCCTCCCCTCTGATTCTTACAGAAATAAATGTGTGGTCTGACTCTCCTTCCATTTCTCCATTTTTAGCCTCACAATCGAAGCTCCCCGAAGTGAGGTTCCCCTCTAAAGCTTGCTCCTTCAGAGACAGTAGTAGAGGTTAGTAGGAAAGGCAAGGGGAAATCATTTGGGCAGAGAATTCTTCCCTAACCAAGAGAGAAATGGGAGAACACGCTCTTCATGTCCCACCCAGATCCTCTTTAACAGACTGGTACACCCCACACACATAGCATCACAGCTGGGTTTTTTTTGTTTTTTGTTTTCTCTCAAGCAGGAATCAGAAAACTACAGCCCATGTGCCAAGTCGGCCCACTACCTGTTTTTATCAATAAAGTTTTAACAGAACACAGCCATGCCCATTCATCATTTATCTTGTGTCTATGCCCATTTCCCCCCTATGACCACAGAGTTGGAGTGGTTGCAACATAGACTGTGTGGCCCACAAAGTCTGAAATATTTACTCTCTGGCCTTTTACAGAAAAAGTTTGCCAACCTCTACCCCAGAGCAATGTTATCCAATAGAAATAAAATGAAAGCCACAAATGCAAGCCATATATGTAATTTCAATTTTTTCTAACACTCACATCAAAAAAATAAATAAAAGGAAACCAGTGAAATTAACCTTTGTAATATATTTTATTTAACCCACTATATTCAAGGTGTTATCATTTCACCATGCAATCGACTTTAAAATTATTTGTGATGTAGACATCTGTTTCTTCATGCTAAGTCTTCAAAGTCTGGTCTGTATTTTACACTTACAACACATCACAGTGAAGACTAGCCACGTTCCAAGTGCTTAATAGGCACATGGCTAGGGGCTACCATATTGGAAAGGACTGTTCTAGAAAGTCTCCTTTGGTTGACTAGGAGATGCCTCACCCAGACATTCTACACCTGTGAAATAACGGAAAACCCATATACTGGTCTCTGCCCCTGCTCCTGACCCAGAGCTCCTGAAATCCTTGTAATTTCCTAAATGATGTGTACACCAGGAGCATCTTTTATTCTAATATTTGGTCATTGACCTTGGGTCCTGACACAGAGTTCCTAAATCCCTGGAAATGTGATAGGAGTGTCTGCCGTTCTAATGAGCCAATGCTTGGTGGGCTTCTGGATGGGGGCTCATCACCAGAAAGAACAAGTCATGATTAGAAGCTTGGAATTCTTAGCCCCATTGTCTATTCTCCAGGAAGGGGAAAGGGGCTGGAAACTGAGTTAAGTATCGATCACGCCTATGTAATCGTGCCACCGTAAAAACCCCAAAAGCAGAAGGTACCGAGAGCTTCACCACGCACTGAATACATGAACGGGCTGGAAGCTCCACACTCCTTCCCACATACTTTGCCCTATGGATCTCTTCCAACCGAATAGTCACCTGTATTCTCTATCTTTTATCATAAACCAGGAAGTATAAGTAAGTGTTTCTCTGAGGTCTATAAGCCATTCCGGCAAACTATCAGACTCAAGGAGAGGGCCATGGGAAGCTTGACTTATAACTGGTTCATGAGAAGTACGGGTGACAAGCGATGATTTGGGATCATCGTCTGATGATCCTGATGATGGGAATATCATCTGAGAACACCTCGACCAAAAATGACTTGTACAAGCATCCCCATCTCTGACGCTAGCAAACTTGCCCTAACACGGGGAGAGAAGAGCACAAACGTTTACTGAGTACCTACGATAGGTCAGACACTTAATAACTACTATCGTATCTCACCATAAAGCCCTGAGGCAGGAAATATCGGCCACGTTTTCAAGCTAAGGGAACTCATGTAGATGAGTATATTCAGCCATTCAATAACATATGATGGAGTTATTTTAAATTATACCTACAATGGTATGTGATAATATTTAAACACTTATGGCATAATGTTGATTTGGAAAAATAAGTTTAAAAGGCACTGTGTGAATACAAGTGTTTTTAAAATGTGAACATTTTTTAAAAGCCTGAAAGCAAATATGCCACAATGTTACCCATCTTACTTTGGGCAATTAGAATTAATGGCTGTTTATTTTTCTTCTACTTCCTACTATTCTGTACTTTCCAGTTTTTCCAAGGTGCTTAAGTGCTCCTTCTCTGATGAGATCTGGCCTCCCTTGGTTTGGAAATAGTCAAACCAGGCTTCGAATCCCAGCTCAGCCACTATCAAGTTCTATGACTCAGGGCAAATGACTTAATGTCTCTAAAGCTCAATTTTTACATCAGTAAAAGGGGCAGTGCGGGGCGGGAGGCACCATGATATATATATATTATCTCATACAGCTGTT
Source organism: Ursus americanus (assembly GCF_024610735.1). Classification (NCBI taxonomy): domain Eukaryota; kingdom Metazoa; phylum Chordata; class Mammalia; order Carnivora; family Ursidae; genus Ursus; species Ursus americanus. The sequence continues at coordinate 30,256,062 of NC_142128.1, forward strand.
GTGATTGAGGGTTTGTGTTTAAAGCGCTTAGTGCAGTGCCTGGCACATAGTAGGTCTTGCTGGATGGTAGACCCATAAAGGGAAGCTGACTGACCCCAAAACCCCAGTGCTTCCCTAGATCCCCATCATTATCTTCCAAATCCCCTCAATTCAGTTTGCCCTAAGCGCTGCACAGAGCCCACGACTGGCAATTTTGAGTCAAGGAACAGTCCCCACTCGGGGGGACCGCTGTCACTCCCATCTCTGCATATTTATGCCACTTGAGTCCCATTTCTCAGGGGAACCAGGCTTCCATTTCCCAGCTGTGCACTAATATCTTCAAGGGGCAGGGAGTTCTTTCCCCTTCTCCTTTATATGATTAATGAGACTTAAATTGGCCCAATGATAGATGAGTTATCCTAAAGGCATCAAATATTTAAAACTGAATTCTCCTTTGACAAAAATAGTCCGTGGGTTTCAAGAGCTGCCATCCCGATGTCCCTGTTAGCTAGCACGTGATGTCTGCGGTGCTGAATGAATTCCTGCTAAGCGTTCGCCAATACCAAGGACTGAGACATCCCTTTCTCCTTTTGCTGTTCCTATGAAGGCAAAGTGTGTGCTTTACATCTTTATCTTAAGTGACCAGACTTGTTTATAGCTGCTCCAAATAATTACGTCTGAATGCATTTGCGCTTAGCACACCCCAGACCATGCACTTCTCTGATTAAGGGTTTCTAAATGGAATTCTTCCCTGGAAATGAGCCTTAAGTGGATTTCTTCACTTAAACAAGCTCCTGTCCCAGATATCCACGTGGTCCTTAGAGAGAAGCTTCTGTACCATCTCATGCTCCCTGGTGCAGTCCTCTACCTTTTTCTGGGTGTATTTGCTTTCCCTGTGCCCACATTAACCTGCTAGTCCTTGCAGGTCTCCCTGGTTCCCCACCCATCCCCAAGTCCCAGGGAAAAGGGACCTCCACCATGGGGCCACCCCAGATGGTGCTGAACGCCTCAATCTTCCCTGGACCCCTAGACCAGTCACTGGGTATAGTAAATGTTTTCGCTGTTGGAGCACAAGACAGCCAGAGACGATACGGGAATGAACGAGCATGGCTATATTCCAATAAAAGCTTATTTGCAAAAACAGCAGCAAGCAGGACTTGGCCCATGGGCTGTAGTTTGTGGACTCCTGCCCCAGAGACCTGTAAGGGCCACTGCTACTGCCCTGCTCAGACCCCCTCTAGTGGCTGTTAATGGCTCACAGCTGCCCCTTCTCCACCTTCGCTACCCAGAGCCACGCCTCCTAGAAAGTTACTTTGCCCTACGTCCATTCAGGGGAGCAGCCAGAGCCAAAGAATGACTGACTGATATAAAGGTACGAAATGCCAGCCACCTGCCTCAAGGGAGCACCAGAGTTCCCTGTGGGATCAGAATGAAGCTAGTCTCCCATCAGGACCACAGGCTTGCTTAGCTGTGCTCCTCTGCCCTCTCCCGCTTTCTCACCTCCCTTCTCCTAAGTAAATGAAACACCCCCAGATCTCTGTCTTGGGCTTTACTTCTAGGAAACCAACCTGAGATAAGACATTAACACTCAAGCTAGCTCCCAACGGATATCAGTTTGTTTGTTTTTTTTCCCTTGGCTGTCTTACTCCCAAGTTCTATCTTTCTCAAGAAGACCATGAGAGCCTTGGAGGGCGGGCAATGCCAAGGAGGATGCAACTTCAGCACTGTGGCAGAGGACAAAGAACACAGGCTTGGTACTCTCAACAGACTGGGGCTACAATCCTGGCTGTGTCACTGACCTGGTTTGTGACTGAAGATGGTAAGAATAAGAATGACAATTAAAAAAAACAGCAAGAACGGTGGTGAGAGCAGGAGCACGTCTTGAACAGTATGTTATGCGGCAGACGCTATGCAGAGTGCTTGGTATTAGTTTCTTCGGCACCCACACAGCACACGAGGAAGGTTCTGTCATTAGCCTATTTATAAATGAGGACAGCTAGGCTCAGAAAGTGCCCACGTCACCCATTTTACAGATGAGAGCAAGAATGGCTACCTTGAGTTGCTATAATTATTAACACAAAGGTCAAAGTGCCTGGCAACCAGCGGACACTCCAAAAATATTTCGCTTTATTATCAGGTCTTGTTATTCATTGGCTGGTATCCACACAGTAGATGACCTTGTTACCTGACTTGATCCTTTTCCAGCACCTTGCTGTGCACATTTTCACCCCACCCCACCCCAGCTTTTTGCTTTTAATGGGACAAGAACTCTAACATGAGAAAATCAAACTTTGGCGGGAGCTTCAAGGCAGTCTGGCCTCCCCACTCAGGCTCTTTCCTGTGGACCAAAGATTATGGCCCCCCAGAAGTAATCTGAATACACAGCAACAGGAGGAGTGCTGCATCACAACTATTCATTAATTTGTTCAACAGATAGTTAAGGAGTGCCCACATATTTGCCAGCCTCCAAGATGGCTTCCAGCGAGTCTCACATCCTGGGATTTACACTATCACCAAGAGTGTGCCATCTTGAAAGTGGGTCCTTCTGACCCAATCAGGTGATGACAGCCCTAGCCAGCATCTTGACTGTGATCTCATGACAGATTCTGAGACAGAACCACCCAGTGGCTTGACTAGCCACTCCCCAATTCCTGACCCACAGAAACCACATGGGATAATAAATTATTGTTGTTCTAAGCCACCAACTGGGGTAATTTGTTACGGAGCATTAAATAACTAATATGGTACTCAATGAAATAATCACACAACAGTTTAAAAGAATGTTTGTGGGGGCACTGGGAGGCTCAGTTGGTTAAGCATCCAACTCTTGATTTCGGCTCAAGTTATGATCTCATGGTCGTGAGATCAAGCCCTGTGTGGGGTGTGAGGAGTCTTCTTGAGATTTTCTTTCTTCCTCTCCCTCTGCCTTCCCCTCCACTGCTCGCTCTCTCAAATAAATAAATAAAACCTTAAAAAAAAATACTTGTGAAAAGTTCTAAAGTCCATAAGAACAGACCAATGAAATAATTAAAAAAAACACACACAAAATAGGAGACATGAAAAGATAATATGAAGAATTTTAATTCATAAAGACAAGCTAGTAATAATATTCTCATTTCTAAAAGGAGATAAATTTGTATATGCCATACTTGATGAGTGCTTACTATAAGCCAAATACTCTTCAAATATCATCTAATTCTCAAAACAACCCTATATCATTATTCCCATCTTGCAGTTGGGGAAACTAAGGCTCCGAGAGGTTAACTAGCTTGTTCAAGGCCATACAGCTAGTAAGTGGTGGACTTTGACTAGAACCCAAGACTGTCTGACTTTCAACTCAGTTTTTCTAGCCACTACTTCTACTGCCTATAGACAGAATAAAAGGAGATGCACCAAAGTGTATGTTTTTCAGGGATTTTTCTTCTTATACTTTACATTTTCTACAAGGAGTCTATTCCATTAATAACCAGGAAAAAATAAGTTATTGTTTTTATAAGTCAAAATAAAACAAACACAAAGGGTACTTTCTTGCAGAATCCAAAGGAGCAAGGAAATATCCATTCTCATTTATGATGTTTCTCAAAGAGATATCTATTGGCATTCAGGGTGAGATCATTCTTCCTTGTGAGGGTCTCCCTTGGGTGCTATAGGATTTTAGCAGCACTGCCCCTGTCCACCCAATGGCCCATAGCACATACTGTCAGTGCCTTGCCAGCAAATGGTCAGCACTCACCTCTCCAGCCAGAGCTGCCAGCCGTGAACCCGTGACCCTCTGCCTGGTAACTTTTACTCTATTTGGAGAACACACTTGGTTCCCGCACAGGCAACCCAGAAGTGCCAGAACATCAGTGCCTCTGGAAGCAGCCCTCAACCAGTGTTGAACTAGAATTTGGCGGCTCAATTCCACCCCCGTTCCCTGCCCCTCAGTTGCAATGACTCTGAAGGCACATTCTGCTCTCCGAAGTCCCCAGCAGGACTGAGCTCCAGTTGCTCAGGCGTTAAGTGGCCTGATATACACCCTTTATCGGCTTCCCCGTCTTTCCAATCCTCACCTACCAGCGTTTTCTGGGACCACCTCCCAAAGACACACCTTGCCGTCAGATCCTTGTCTCAGGGTCAGCTTCCGCGAAAATCAAGCCAAGGCAGCTCTCCAGACCCGTTAACAGTGAAAAAGTTCCTACAATTTCCAAACACCCAGGCCTGGAGGGTACAGTGTTCTTACTGCCTAAGAAAACATTTAAGTTCCACAGCTGCTTTCTGGTCAAAGTCCTCTGGCTCTAAGAAAAGCCCCTCCCCGCAAAGTCCTTCAGACACATCCTCTCTGCCTGAGGCTCTCCCATTCTCCAGCCATTTTAGCCCAGTCCCTACCTGGGGTTGAAGAAACTGTGACAATTTTTAGTGCAAAATAACCACACCGCTTTGGGCTCAGCACCACTCCAGGAAGGAAATAGTCATAATAATAGCAACACCAGGAGCTAACATTTATTGAGTGCTTGTCATATCCCTGAAAGAAGGTAAGACTTTACACAAATTATTTATTTTGGTTCTCCTAACTCGAAGACACGTGGCTGCTTAGGGGCCAAGAGTGCCCAGAAATAAAATCAAAGTGGGCCAGTTCATTCAGTCGACAAAGATTTATAGGAAAAAAGTATACATTTATTGAGCACCTACTAAGTTTCAGACAATGTGCTCGGTCGAGGCATGACCACGCCATATGAGTTCCCTCTTCTCTCAGGAGCCACATTGTAATGGAGTACTGGGTTCAGTCAGGATGACTTTGCCCGCCCCGAGCCCCAGGCCAGGAGTTTCTAGTTCCTCTAGTGGGTAGAGGCTAAGGATGTTGCTTAACACCCTACAATGCACAGGACAGCTGGCATAATAAGGAATTATCTGGCCTTAAAGTGTCAAGGATGGGAAACCCTGTGAGAGGAAGGAGGAGAGAGGATGACAAAAAAAACAAATGAAGAATTTCGATATGTGAAGCCTGAACTTGCATCTTTCTCTCGGCTGGTTATCAATCTGTAAAATGCTATTCGCATTATATAAACCCCTCATGGGCATCCACAAATGGAGTCAGGGTCCTTTTATTTTTTTCAAGATTTATTGGGGGGGGGGGGCAAAAGGGGAGAGAGGATCTCCAGCAGACTCCACACCAAGCACAAGCAGAGCGGATACGGGGCTCTATCCCACAACCACAAGATCATGACCTGAGTCAAAATCAAGGAGTCGGTCCCCCACCGGACTCTGCCACCCAGGCGCCCCCAGGCAGGATCCTTTCTTAAACAAGGGTGCCCATCACAGAAAGGAAGTCTGAAGGAAGTCAGAGATGGGCTCTGACCTCCAGCACATTCCACAGCTCAGCCCGGGGCTGGGTTTGCCGACTGCTGTTTCTGTCAACCCCACCCATCCTCCTTATGTAAGGAGAGATGCACTGACGGGTCTTTTCCGTCATTTTACACATCTTATCACTTATTTATTCCACCTCATTTCACAGAGGGTTTGAGGCGGAGAAGTAGATATAAACAAACAATCACACATCCCGACCAGGAACAATATGAATTAGAAGAAGGGGCGTGGAGGGTTTTTGCGATGGTTGTTGTCTGTTTGGAATCTCTTCTCTAAAGCACTCCCCCTCAAAAATGTCATGTACACAAACACACCAGCTCAACAGTGGTCCTGCTCAGTCTGTGACACTAGCATAGAGCAGACTCTTCCCACAGCCAGCAGTGAACACATGATCCCAGAAGGACCAATCAGAGCACCACTCTGCCTGGTGAAGGTGATTGGTGCAAGGATGGTCATGTGACCCATCTGTGCCCAATCAGGGACCTCTTTAAGGCTCTCTCTCCCACCTCATGGAGAAATACAGATCTCCCCTCGCGGGGTTCTCCCATTCTCTGGGGTCTGGAAGCTAAGGACAATGCTGGATTAGGGACGCCACCCCAGGGAGCGAGCCTGTCTTAAAATTAAGTCAAGAGAAGCTCACAAAATCTAGAGATGGAGAGATAGAGCTCTGAGAAGACTTGTTGAGACCTAGCCATGTCTGAAGTTCAGTGACGTGGCCCACTGAATCCCTTTTGCTTGCATTAATTAGGCTTCTGTCGCTGGAACCTAAAAGATCCTGACCTAGTACAGGGCACGGACCAAGAGGAAAGCAAAATGGAAACCAGGGAGCAGCAGATGAGGGTCAGTACAGGTTTGAATTTGTGTGCCTGTGGATAAGCAAAGCGGAAAGGGTAGGCTGACCGCAGTCATCATTTTTCTTTGCCCGTAATGAGAACACTGAAGCTCCGTAAGAGATGCAGAGCTTTGTCGGGGCGCTGGCTTCTCAAAATGCAATGGGCTTCACGCAAGCAACTGCTGAGATACGGAGATGGTGTCCTCTTTGATGGACACCCTTCAGCAAATATAAGGACAGGATTTGCAAAGCTGCTATCTAGACTGTTGTGGATGCTGAGGGATTCATCCTTACACGGTTGGTCATTGATTCTGTGGGATCAGGAGAAAGGCAATGTGCTCCAACAATGCACATTTCTGAAGGTTCTTTCCACATGTGAACGTTCCTGGAACCAGTTTCAGAACATTTCAGCCACTAATAATTCTCAGCCTGTTTCTGCCCTTTCCTGCTCAGAAATAAGCTCACTTCAACCAACTTCTGAAGGTTCTACTCTCCCCTCCTGAGAAGGGAAGTTCAAGAGAGTTAGAATCTCTGTCCTTCAGCCCTGAGAAAGATTGCACTGAGGTGCCTGCCGATGTCTGGTGGGGGGGGCGGGGGGAGTGCTGTCCTCGAGAGCTTCCCCTGTCCTCACCTCCTGTCTCCATGATTAATGCAAGCTGTTACGATCTCACGTTACCATCAGGCTGTCACTGCACTGAGGATCTCCAATGGCTCCAACCCAAGTAACAGACTGTTCCAGAGTCTCTGTCGTTACAAAGAAAAACAAAAAACCCGCCATGCCCCTGAACTTGTCTGGGAGCAGTGATGCTTTGATGAGGCACAGTCTAACCATGTACCATGGACAAAGACAGATTTGTAGCCAAGTATTATCACTGTGACACCAGGGAAGACAAGGTGTGGTTGTTTTGTTCACTTGTGTTTGTTTGGTTTGGTTGGTTTTGCTGCCGTTGGAAGTGGGCCAGTGGTTTTACATGCAATGTCATTTCACCTTCATGGCAATCCATCAAAGTACTAGATAATAGCACCACCATTTCCTACAGCAGCAGGGAGAGGATATGTACTTTACCCAAGGTCACACCATTAGTAAGAAGCAGAACCCATGAACTGGACTCATGTCTAAAGGACCCCCAAGCCCGTGCTCTGGTCTCTGCCTCAGACCCTGGAAGGTGGGCAGCACCTTGTGGGAACAGCAAGTGGGCAGAAGAACCCCTTGCCCCTGGGATTCATTCAACAAAAAATGCCTTTCTTCTCATCAGGGTCTTGTGTGAGTCACACCATTAAAATATGATATCTGGGAGGATCAACCTTTAGTTGAGTATCTACCCCTTATACCAGAGTCCAAGTTAGTTAGCTGGGTAATCAGGACCCTTGAGACAGTATTTCTCACAATACCGCCTGGGACCATCTATGTCAGCATCAGCTGGCAGAAAGGTGAAGACTGTTAAACAGCCGTATGTCCCAGTCCCAACCCCAGACTTGCTCTCAGCATCTCTGCCCCAAGAGAATGAGGCTCAGCTGAGGGACCCTGTAGGTACAAGCCCTTGCAGAGAACCTGTTCTATGCTGGGCATATGCTAGAGGCCTTGTCATTTCTATCATTTCTATGATGCTTCATCGAGTATCACCATGAGGGCAGGGGGCGGGCATGAGTAGGGGGAGGCAGGTTGAGAAAAGTTGATGGAAAGGGGAAAACACGAATTGGACAGATTTAGGGATTCAAGTCCCAACACAGCCACTTGGACGAGTTACTAGCTCCCTGGGCATGTTTCCCACATAGTCTTCAAATTCATATGTTAAAGCCCCAACCACCAAGGGGACTATATTTGGAGAGAGGGCGGGTGAGGAGGTAATAAAGGGTAAATGAGACTGCAAGGGTGGGGCTCTAATCTAACAGCACTGATACCCTTTTAAGAAGAAGTAGAAACACCAGCTATCTCTCCTCCACCACGTGAGGACACAGCAAGGAGGCAGTTCTCTGCAAGTCTGTATGACAGTGCTCCCTAGGAACTAAAGGGGCTAGCACCTTGATCTTGGACTTCCCAGCCTCCAGAACTGTGAGAAATAACATTCTGTTGTTTAAGCCATGGAGTCTGTGGTATTTTGTTATGGGAGCCAGAGCTGCCTGAGCAGACACGGACTATTAAGTGAAATAAACAAGGTGCGGAGCTGTTTGTGTAATAAATGCACAGAATATCTTTGGGACGATAGACAATAAACTTGTTACAGTGGTTGCCTCTGAAGAGGACAGGGCATTAGAGGACAGGGGACACCTACTGCTTATTTTACACCTGCTTTTACTGCTTGTTTTTTTTTTTTCTCTCCATGTACATATTGACCTATTCAGATAGATAAATACATTAATCTTTAAAATGCACTCTATGTAAATGGGCAGAAGACATTGCCCAGAGACCTAGGGAAGCTGTCCTTCTGAGAAATCTCCAGCTACACAAACCACTAAAAATCAATCCCTAAAACTCCAATAACTATGCCAGGCAAGGGCATCAGTGGGCTCGCATGGCACAGGGGGCGGGGTTGTGGTTCACAAGAGGACCGGCTAAGTATGAGGGTACCTGGCCGTATGTTCTGCTCCAGGTTATAATAGTGACCTCAAAAGAGACGTCTTGGCGGTATGGAACAAATAAGCCCCTACTCTCCAGCCAGCCCACACTGTGCCAAAGAGTAGGCAAGTCATCAGGCAGGGGTTAGATGGCGTCAGCTGTTGGCACCAAGTAGGGGTTTAACAGAACTGTGCGCTGGAGCCCCATCTTGTGCAGGGGTCTGAGGCCAGAGGGAGCAGCTAAAATCATGTTCAGCCAGAATTCCCCGCGATGGCTGTTTCTCTGATTGAGCACCAGATGAAGTAACTGGCTTGTGTTTAGGGGCCAAGTTATATGAAAAATGCATATCTTTAAATGCTAGAATCACACTCAGGAGAAGCTCGTGGGAAGTGAGTCTGTCTGAGGCAAAAGCAGACTCATGTCTCCCATCTCCCTTCAGCATATGCTCATTGTGTGGAATGGTGACCAGAAATACCGACATTATTTATGTTCTCTCTCTCCCTCTCTCTCTCTCTCTGGCTCCCCCTCTCCCATTCACTTCTTCCCATCCCTGACCTGAGGTCACAGAATTGAATCCACATAGCTTAGAAGTACTGACGCCTGACTCTCCTCCGTGGTAAGGTACGAAAGCATGGCATTGGACTAGCCTGCTCCTCCTCCAGCCATGGAAACTTAGAGAATTGTTATAATCAGATCCCAACTGCTTAAGCATCCCCAGTTTCCTAGCAACCCTCCAAACGCTTTGGTGCAGGGCTGGAAGGAGGATTCCAGGGCTGAGGTGGTGCCTGGTGCATTCGAGATTGCTTGGAGAGCTTCCCCAAACTCTTTCCAAAGGCCCTTCTCGTCCACCAGCCCAAGAGCCCAACAAGACGCCTGTTAGTCAGACAAGTGATGTAAGGCCGCACGCGTCTGCTCAAGACCTCTAAGAGGCTCAGTTCGAAATTCCTTAACCTGGACCTCAGGGCCTTCCATTCATCAGTCAGCTTCATCACCCCTCACTTCCAGTGCCAATCCCTCTGCCCCAGCGAGGCTCATTCCTCGGCACGTGCCCCAGCAAGCTTCTGCAAATGGGCGCCTCCACGCATCTCCTTCCTCACCGACCACACCCTCCTCCCTCAATACATTTCCTACCTTGATTTCCCTCCCCCATGAATGATCCCTTGGTGCTCACTTATGCCTACTTCGGCGAGAGACCTTTGATAAGTTTCATTATTATGCCTAATCAGAGATACAAGGCAAACACATCCTGGAAGGACTAAGCCACAGGGAGAGAAAACAATGCAGGAAAAGCTGGCGAGGCAGCATCCAGAAGTTGGGAAAAGTGAGTGGGATGAAAGTCATGAACAGATAGCAGGCCAAATAAATATCCAGAGGTGGGATCAGGCAGAAAACTAGATTTGTTTGGACCTTTGGAGATTTGTTTGTTTCTCTTTTGGAATACTCAGCACCCATTCCCTGCTTACTGTGCCCAACATCTCAGTTTCATTTTGGAGGTTTTCACCTCCCTCACTATGCATGATCATGTGAGACTGTCATTCAAGGTACCAGCCCTCCCATGCCAAGTGTCAAGCACATGACCCACTGTGGGCCAACCACACCTCCCCTCGGACCTTAAATTTAAGTGGAGCGGGCACAAAGAGAGAAAAAAGATTACAGTGATTGACATCTGCAGGGGAGCCCTGCTAAGACCATGCCGTTAGCTTGTGCCACCAGCCCTGGTTAGAGCTGCCCAGGTTCCCACCATCCCAAACTCTGCTCTTCAGATGTCCCTTCAGTTTTATGAACTATACCATTTTCTTCAAAAGAGTTCCTTTGTTGCATGAGTCACACGGCGCTGATTTCTGTTGCTTGTAACCAAAACACCCTGATATGGACGATTGACCCTAAACCTTGAAGGAGGACAGGGATTAGCATGCATAGAAAGGAGGAGAGAGAATTATTAATAGCCTTGGCCTCCACTTCTTTGGTTAGGCTGTTCTAAGGGGCATGGCTGATGACTTTAGGATGGACATAAGGCCAACTCCCTATTAATGAGGCCTGCTTGAGAGCAGAATGGATCGCCTCAGGACATAATGAGTTTACCACCAAAGAAGGTGATGAAAGAGGGCCAAGTTCACATTCACTCGGCAGCGTTCTTCAAAGTTAGCTCTCCAGATGTTATTTCCTCTATGGATCCATGATTATTATACAGAAAGATGTTTAGTAGATATATTGGTTTGAAAAACACAGAAATGAACAGAATTGTAAATGGCTTCATAGCATTTATTCTGAGTCTCTAATGTGTTAATATGTTACTGAAAATCTCCAAGAGGCAAGAAAGCATGTACGTATTTCCAAATTTTATTTGGCCAAGAAATGCTCATTTTGCAGAACATCTCAAAGGACTACTGTTCAGTGGAACACCCACTGGGAAGCACTATGACATGGACAGATCAACCACTGAGACACAATATAATAGATGTAAAGCATGTAACACAGTGCCTAGTCACAGTAGGTTCTCAGAAATTGTAGCGATAGTCTATACTTAGTATCTCACTTTGCTCCCTCTCATTTCTGAATAGCATTTCTCCACATTTACTTATATAATCCCTTCCCTTCCCTCACCAGACTCTAGCCCTGTTGGGCTTCCTTTATTTCCACAGGCTTGATAAAGTAATTTCCTGCCTCAGGGCCTTTGCACATTCTGTTTTTTCTGCCTAGAATACCACTTTCCCCCACTCTTCACTTGGATGGTTCCTTCTCATTCATTCTTAGACTTCATTTTAATTGTCACCTCCTCAGTGATGCTAGCCTTGTTATTCTTGATCCTGTCACCTTCCTTGTTTCATCCAATGCATATCACAAATAATAATTCTTACTTCTTTTTATCTATTGAATATAAGAACAGTTTCCCACCACTCATATGTATACTCTAGAGACACATGAGGTTGGAGATGTGGCTTTTTTTTTCCTCCACTGTGTTTAACTAGATAATGCAAGACAAAGGTCTGTGCAATGAATATGTAATCCACTATATAAAGGATATTGAATAATAGAATATGTCCCATTTTCAACAGATTTATAAGAATGCATATGGATTCTTCATGTTGCCCTTTATTACATCAGCCATGGTTTAAAAAACAAAAACAAACACAGGATATACTATTAAGATACAATCCTGGGTTGGCTTGCCTATAGGAAACTAAAAGGAATGTAGTTCTGATATGTAGTTTTGTGGGAGTAGCTTAGAGCTTCTCAATAGCTTAGAGAACCTAAAACAACAAAAGGTTTCATATGCCTCAAACTGTCCATTCATGTATCCATTCATTCATTCATTCATTCATTCAACAAAGATATGCTAATCACCTATTGCACATTCAAACATCACACATTAGGCACTACACACTTGAGGCCCTCCCAATCCATCAATTTGGTTTCTATTCCCTCACTTTATATTTCATTTATCTTCCCTCATTTACAAAATCATAAGTCCTTTTTTTTTGATAGAGAGAGAGAGAGAGAAAGTATGCACGTGCAAATGGTGGGGGGGGAGGGAGAGAGAGAATCTTTTTTTTTTTTTTTTAATAATGATTTTTTATTATATTATGTTAGTCACCATACAGTACATCCCCGGTTTTCGATGTAAGGCTCGATGATTCATTAGTTGTGTATAACACCCAGTGCACCATGCAATACGTGCCCTCCCCACTACCCATCACCGGTCTATCCCACTCCCCCACCCCCCTCCCCTCTGTAGCCCTCAGTTTGTTTCTCATAGTGGAGAGAGAGAATCTTAAGCAGTCTCCATGCCCAGCACGGAGCCCAACACAGGGCTCAATCCCACAACCCTGAGATCATGACCTGAGCTGAAATCAAGAGTTGGATGCTTAACCAACAGAGCCACCCAGATGCCCCCTAAATCATAAGTCCCTAGAGGGGCTTTTATGTTATGTGTGGCAGAAATAGGGATATATATATATATATATATATATATATATATATATATATATATATATATATATATATATATTGCACACAAGCAGGGGCCATGGCTGATCAATCTTAACACTCATGCCCACTGAGCTGGAATAGAGCTGCAAAATCCCTTTCAACACTCCACTTCAGGCAGCAGCTAGTGGTCATGAGTGATAGCACCCAAAAGGAACCCTAGGTGCCTACTCTGGGTAGAAGGAAGAGCCCAGGCTTTGCAGTCAGACCACAGTGTGTTCAAATCCAGGCAACAGAAGGATAGTTTGGGACAGTTTACTCTGTCAGATACAGATAATCCTACCTTCCCTTTGTTAAGAGAATTAAATGAGCTAATATATTTGAAACACCTCTATACAGTAGGTGTCCAATAAATGCCATGGGAGCTCTTCCTTTTACCCTAAGTAAACCTCATAGAAGGTTTCACATACAGTGATTGCTTAACAAACTGGACTGGCATGAACAGAACCTTGCTGAAGCAAGCACAGTCGGGCACAAAGATGGAAAACCAAGAAAGCGTAACGAAAACCAACTTCCGCCCTCCATCCCCTCTATCCACAACACAATCAGTCCCACTTTTTTTTTCTCCATACTTTTACTAAAAAGTATCCTGGGAGGCAGGAGATGCTCAGAGAGTTCATGATTGAAAATCCTAAGACTGAATCTTTTGTTCTTAAGCGCTTTTCTTAGCTTGACCTGATTTTGCTGCAGAGGTGAGGATTATAAGATCTGGTAGCATATTTGGGGCATTTTGGGACTCAGAGTCAAAGGGCGGGTAAATACTTGATCTTAACCATGGGTAAGCCATGGCTTAGGGCTTGCCATTGGATGATTGCCCAATTACAGGATATGAAATGAATCTGTGGGTCTGTTGTGATTTTTTTTTTCCTTGTACTCGCCACCTCCTCCCTCTGGGTTGTTAAGACTTCCTTTCAAATATAATAATTAAATGTGGAACATAGCTGCTGGAGATAGAATACTCTGCTTGGCAATACATTTAAATCAATATTGTGATCTGAAGCAGGAGATTATTAAGGTTACTTCGCCCCACCAGAGTTAAGATTTTTTTTTATTATCCATATCAACAAACTATACTCATTGCATAAATATTAAACACACCCAATTCCTTCCTTAATTTGCTTTCATGCTGATGAAATTGAGAGACAGCATGGATAGGACATTAATGAGGCAATCTAAGATCCAAAGAAGCTGAAAGAAATGGAGGGAAACACTACTGAAAAAAATCTATTGTGATTAAATCGGTGGACTGGACTCTGAAAGCATTCTCTTTGTGTGACAATTCATAATTTCCAGGTAATACTGGACTATCTGCTCATGATCTTCTAAACATATGCAACTTCTCTTAGCACATAATTTGGCATCTGCTAGATTCCGATAACAACACTGAAGGTTTAGTCCACAAGAAATCAAACCCCAATGGACTGACAAAGAAAAAGTAATAGTGGCAATTACTTGAAAATGTGCCCAGGATTGTATTGTGACAGCATTCACTTCACTAATTTCTATAGAGCACATACCATGCACCAGGCACTGTGCTAGGCAGTGAGGGATACAAGTGCGGAATAAGACAAAGTCCCCAGGATCATGGAGCTGACATTTTGGTGGGGAAGACACAAAGAAAACAAGTAACCAAGATGACTTTAGGAAGTGAGCTATGATGAAAATAAAACGGGGACCAAAAGAGAGGGACGGTGATAGGACCCTTTATATAGGGTAGGCTACTTTCTGTAGGGAAGGCTTCCCCCAAAGGTAACAGTTTAGCCAAGACCTAATGATAGGAAGGAGTGTGCACTTGAAAAGATCTGGGGACAAGTATCACCAGAAGATGGAAGAGCAAAAGCCAAGGTCCTAAGGTGGCAGCAATCCTGCCATGTTCAAAGAAGAGGAAAGAACTTGCTGTGGTCAAGTGAGATAAAGAGTCGAAGGACAAGAGCTCGGGCAGGTTATGTAGGATCTTCTCGGCATGTGAGAAGTCTGATTTTTTTTTTTTAATGCAGTGGAAATGAGCAATGGAAAGCTCAATTGGATAGTTGTAAGCAGGTAATGTAATTCATGATGTAATGAAATTAAAGTGAAGACCTAGATTTCACTATTGCCCAATGCTCAAATGTAAGGAGGGGAAGCAAGAGCACTAGACCTGGAGTTTGGAGATTGGGGTTTTAGTCCTTGGAGACGGGGGTTCTAGTCACTTAGCTTAGACTAGTCACAACTAGTTATGTGGCAGGACTTCGTTAGTTTATTTACCAAATATTTACTAATTGCCTACTGTATGTTTAGGTGCAAATGTTGGGACCTAATCCCAGACCTCAAAGAGCTCCCAGTCTATTAGGATGAAATCACAAGAATTAGCCCATTTATGCATATATTTGGGTATTCCTGGCTAATAGGCTATAGTCCCAAGTGATTTTTGTAAGATTTAAATGAGATATATGCTTTGAAGACCGTAATTTAGAAAAGGTAGCTTTTCCTTACAGAAATTGATATTCTTTTCATTGCAAGTGACAGAAATCCAACTCAAGCTGATTAAGTTTGAAAGATATTCAATCTCTTAGGTCACTAAAAATCTCACTTCAAGTGTGGCTGGATCCAGAAACTCAAACAGTATCATCAAAACTAAACCCACTCTCCCCATTCTGCCTTTCTGCATAATAGCTTTATTCTATGGAAGGTTTTCCACCTTGTGGTGACAAGGTGGCTTCCAGAAACTCCAAGAGTACATCCTCTCTTCCCTGCAACCCTATCAGTAAATTATTTTCTCTCCAGTACAGCAACAAAATTGTGGACTTGGTTCTTATTGGGTCACCTGCCTAGGCTTAACCCATCACTGTGGTCAAAACAACTCTGAAGAAAAATAACAAAGTTGGATGACCAACACTATATTATCCCAAAATTTAGAATACACTGTGGAAACAGAATACATTTCTTGGCTTATGACTGAGTCAAAAGCTCACACTTGGAAGGGGAGGATGAGATTAGCTGCACCCAAAACCTAGGTGAGAAATGGTTCCCCCAAAAGAAACATCAAGGTGATGTTGCCCAAAAATTAGGTAATTTTAGGCAAGAAAATTTATAGATGATGATTCAGTACTCTAGTTTAATTGATGTGACCAGCTAACTAATCTCTGAATTTCTTTCTAGTGCCAAAATTCTATAAATTCATTCACTCATTTAGCAATACACATTAAGCATATACTGTATAGCAGACACTATCACAGGTACTGGAGACTGAACAATGAACAAAGTAGATGAAATTTGAGTATAGAAATCATACACGGTACTTACATGTTGACATAAAATGAAATATTCTAGTTTACATAGAATTAATATTATATGACTAAAGATCATGTTTCTATCTACAAAGGAGTTATTAAAGACAGAAGCAAGATTTTCAGTACTATATTATATAAAATTTTTATGACTATATGTATGTATGTCATGTTCTTGTAAGTGAAATAATAATAAATACATGTTTTAAGAAACGTACCAGAATCTGAACCTCTAAGCCAATTAGGGAACAAAAATGTTCACAAGGAACAATTTTTAAAAACAAGTTTATGCAATATCTTTGTTGGCTGTTACCAAAGAATTGTTTGATTGATGACCATCTTTGACTTTGAAAATATGCACTAACATTTTCAAGTAATGCCTCTGAAGAATGAGGCACTTCCTCCATTACTTGTTACTCAATAAAGGAGGTCTAATACCACATGCTTCTCTTGCACAACTTCCAATTCATGGGCTCTAGGCAAGTCAATATTTTCTTTAAAATGTCAAGAATATCTAGGGCGCCTGGGTGGCTCAGTCGTTTGGGCGTCCAACTTTTGTTTTGGCTCAGGTCATGATCTCAGGGCCAAGAGATCAAGCCCCAAGTTGGGCCCTGCACAAAGCATGGAGCCTGCTTGGGATTCTCTCTCTCCCTCTGCCCCTTCCCACCTCCACTCATGATAGATAGATAGATAGATAGATAGATAGATAGATAGATAGATATAGAGATAGATAGATAAAATCTTTTTTAAAAATGTCAAGAATAGGGGCGCCTGGGTAGCGCAGTCGTTAGGCGTCTGCCTTTGGCTCAGGGCGTGATCCCAGCATTGCGGGATCGAGTCCCACATCGGGCTCCTTGGCTGGGAGCCTGCTTCTTCCTCTCCCTCTCCCCTGCTGTGTTCCCTCTCTCGCTGGCTGTCTGTCTGTCACATAAATAAATAAAATCTTTTTAAAAAATGTCAAGAATAACTGAATATTTCAAAGAGTTTCATTTGGATTACAGGTAAGGCATCAAACTAAACTAATACTGAACCAATAGATATAAAGTCTATTCCTTCCCTCCACAACTTTAAGTCCATTTCAGAGAACTGCCAAGTAAACATGTATTTGTCATCAGTCACTGTGTCTTAAGTATTCAATAAAAATTTTAAAACAATGTTAATTGGATAAGTTTCACTGTCATATAACTTAAAAAAAAAAACATACATTTTCCTGGTCCTCAGTTTCATTACTTGTAAAATGCAGAGAATGGACTGAGTATAATCTCTGGGAAGTCATATATGTATAAACCTACATACCTACACACACACACACACACACAGAGCCCATTTCTGCATCCCTAGCACCAACCCCAAGTATTTATTCAATAAATACTCATTCAATGAGCAAACCATTTAAGGAATAATCAATGATTCCCCAAACTGCAAATCCTTGTTCTCATTTTCAACTGACTGGAGGGAAAAAGAGAAAGAGAAAAAATAAGGACAGGGGAATGAGTTTTTCATAGAACTAACACTTCACTTGATTTAAGAGTTGTATTTTATTTCAAGTATTTCTTACCTACATGTTTAGTGTTAAAATGCCCATACCATTTATGAAATGATGGTGATAGTATTTTGTAGTTATTTTTACCGTAATTTCCTTTCTCAGCAAAATTGAAAGTTAGTACACTATGTTGATCCCCAGTTTCTCAATTTCTTTACAATTTTTAATCATCTTTCAAACCAAAAGTGGGGTGAACCAAAGGCAAGATGATTCCTGAAGTGCCCTCAAGCTCCAAAATTCTAGGAGATAAACTCTTCTTGCTGGGTGGTTTGAACCATATAAGTGCATACAGGGAGTGATTCAGCACCATGGAGAGGTCTCCAAATGTGAGTCCATCTTGGGGGACAAAGGGCTGGAAGGGAAGAATGAAGGGGGGTAAACAGAAGGGGGAATGAACCATGAGAGACTGTGGACTCTGGGAAACAAACTGAGGGCTTCAGAGGGGAAGGGGGTGGGGGATTGGGATAGGCCGGTGATGGGTATTAAGGAGTGCACGTATTGCATGGTGCACTGGGTGTTACACACAAATAATGAATCATGGAACATTGCATCAAAAACTAAGGATATACTGTATGGTGACTAACATAACATAATAAAAAATTACTATTAAAATAAATAAATAAATAAATAAATAAATAAATAAATAAATAAATAAAGTAGAATACAGTGCAGGCTCTGCTTTGAACATGGCAGTCTTCATGTGAGCACAAAACTCCAAGCCTAATACCTAAATTAATGAGTTTAAATCTCCATTTAATGAAATATTCAGATTATGATTACACTTAGTTTCATTAACTGCATTCTCAGAATAATGTGATGGGGTTTCCTTTTCAACTTGTAATTAACTTTATTGAGAATTCTTATTGGGGTTTTTCAAACAGCTTCCTAAAACCTTATTATAAATTATTTTAATATATATATTATGGTATTAAGCTATATTGCTTAATTTTATGCCAGCTGTTATTTTTTTTAAAGAAGAAAAAATTCAACACTAATCTTGAAGAACAGCAAGCTGACCGAACCAAAGAGAAGACTCTGAAAAGAATCTATACTCAACTCCTGACAGCTAATCCTGAAGTTTGTCTTCCCATGTCAGATATGGCATTTTTATTTTCCTACTCAAAGCAAGGTGACCCTAACCAAACAAAATCCCCTTCTCCCTTTATATAATTCGTATAAAACTAATCAGACCTGCAAGAAAAACCTATATTCTTTTTTTTAAAGATTAATTTATTTATTTTAGAGAGAGAGAGAAGAGCAGGGAAGGGGTAGAGGGAGAGGGAGAATCCTCAAGCAGACTCCCCACTGAGCATGGAGCCTAACATGGGGCTCGATCCCAGGACCCTGATATCATGACCTGAATCAAAATCAAGAGTCAGCCACTCAACCAACTGAGCTGCTCAGGCGCTCAGAAAGAACTATACTCTACAAATGACAGATCTCCCCTCAACCAAAGGTGAGGAAAATCAGTACATGAAACGTTTCTGCTTTCTTTCACTGTGATTCTTGAAAAGTTGTTAGGGCGTATTTCCCTCTTAGAACGAAATACCAGTTTTTTTTTTAAAAAAAAAAAGGTCCTAATCTCTTCCCTCTCCTTCAGTCCCAGGTATTTTGAGTGGGTCTCCTGCATACTCCCAGAGCATCCTGACCTTACTCCTACCATGCTTTTTTGCAATTACCTATTTACTCCACTGTCCCATAAATTCCAAGAGGATAGTTAATATTTTTTGTCTCATTCGTCTTCATACTTCCAATTCCTAGTACGCTGCATGGCTCAGAGCAGGATTTTAATACGTATCACTTAAATATTGACTGACTCAATGGAAATTTTAATGACAAGGAATCAGATATATTGGCTGAGATCTGGGTCCTCCAAAACAGAAATAGTGATTTTATCTCAACTGGTCCATTTTCAAAGATTAGTATAGTCTAATACAGTGATTCTTAGCAGAAATCAATAAACGAGGACAGAAAGAAAAGAGACGTAACTGGAGCATCGCCCACTGTAGGTCTTTGGGGAAAGACACAAGAAAGATCATGAACAGAGTACAAAGTTAAAAGCCAGAGAGAGATGGGTTCATGTCTGAACCCATGTACAGGATCTGAACTCCTTACTGAATATGTCTGTGGCCTTGGGCAGGTTACTTACACTCTCTGAGCCACAGTCTTCTCATCTAGAACATATGGGTGCAGTACCTATTTCAATACCTATTTCTGTTTTATGTTTTACTCCTTTAATATCCACACTAAGTGTCAAAAACATAGTAGGCATGTTGCATCATTTAATCCCGATATAAAAACAGAAATGCTCTCTCAAAGAAACCGTGTCCAAGAATAGGCTTTCCCTGGTAGGGAAGTAACAAAACTTGGCATCTTTTAAGCTAAACCAGACACTGTGATGGGCACCTAGGCTTTCTTTACAAATAGTCCTACAGCTGCTTTGAAGCACTTTGGAAAAGCAATGCAAATCTAATTAGGCAATGCCATGTGGCCAGCATTAATAGCAATTTTTGAAAACAGCCCAGGAGGTGGCTTACAGAAAGTGGTAGGGTTTTTTTTCTTTTTTTTCTTTTAAGGGCTCTGTTTCTCTGTTGCCTGAACACACACATACACACACACCCTCACACACGCACCCTCATGCATACACAGTCTCATTTTCTGGGTGGAAACACAAGACATGTTTGAGAACATACAGATTCCTACGGGCCTGGTCTGCGACTGTAAATAAAATATTAAAATCAATATTCCTAACAGAACAAAAGCTCATGTGTTTCAATGGGAATAGGAGAAAAACATAAGACAGGAACAAATGTCTAAGAATGGGACAGCTGCTTCATCAGAGCTATTTCCTTGGGAAGAAATTGACATATTCTTCAGTTCTCATTTGCATCAAAAACATTAGTAGTAACAAACACACACACACACACACACACAGATTGTGTTATCAACTGACACACAGAGTGAAAACATTTTCACTTTGAAATATCAACTGCACAATGAATTCATGCTGGTGTGTATCATCGTCCCCTCGTTAATGGACCACATTAGCACTAATGTTCACTCACTCCACAAGTAATAATGGTAACGACCAACATTTATATGTTACCAGCCATTATGCTAAGTTCATTATATGTGTTAATGCATTTAATCCTCCCAACAATCTTGTATTTTCCTCCTTTTATATTATGGGACACTGAGGTTCAAAAAATTAATTTTTCCAAGATACGTAGCTAATAGGTGACAGAGCAGATACCCAGTGCAGTTTCCTCTGAGACCTGCCAAGCCCATATCCCCCACTCCCTCATTGCACTATTGCAAAGTCATATTGGACATGTTCAGTGGGCATCATCCACACGTCAGAGACTCATCTATAACATTGAATACTTCAAGAGAAATCCAGAACTCTTGATCTAAAACCACACAAAATTGATTCAAGCCATTGCACTTGTTTTTAGCTACAAATGTTTTTAGCTAATCCAGTTACAGAACCAACCCCTAATTCTTATTAACTCTATAATTTACTGACCCACGTGCCAAAACCATAATAGTCATAGATCTTCAGATGGAGAAGTTTTAGCCTGCCTGACTGTGGGAAAGAATGTTCACCTTTCAGAAACAAGACTGTTGGTAGCTGTGGCTGGTTTGAAAAGAAGTAAAGCCTCACGGGAGTTGGAATTAGCCAAGTTCCCTCAAAATTCAAAATCCCAGGGGTCCTGCTAACAGGTTCCACTGGGCTTCATGCATGTGTTTGTTCATTCAGCAAACATCATTGAGCACTGTATTATCTCACTGGAGATACAGGGGTGAATAAAACAGACACAATCCCTGCTCCCACCCCAACAAAGCTTCAAAGGCCAACCTCCACCCCACTTCTCAAGCATGGCCTTCTTGGAGAACCTGCCCCACCATAGTCATGAGAGGGGCCAAGATACTCTCCACCGCATCCAAGTAATTAAACCAGAGTCAGACAGCTGATCCGGGGAAGCCAGGCCACTGCTGGTCAGACACAATTCACATCTTCTCTCTCTGAATAATATGAACTAAAAGACACAGCGATTAAGTGCATTAAAGACAAAAGATCGTGATGCTTTATTACTCACTCCACCTGCTGAAATCCCAAAGGTGGCCCTGAATCCTACCCTTCCTGGGCCTGAATATTCACCAGAAGATACCCCCATGTGTATCCGACAAAGTTCAGGCTATGTAGTCAGACAGACCTGGGTATGAATCCTACTTCCTCTATTAACTAGGACTCCATGGACAAGTTCTTTCATTTTTAATTTCATCATGGATCTTTTCAAATATACACAAGGACAGAATGAACCCCTATGTATTTGGCCACCCAGCTGAAATTATATTTTCCCCCTTCTGTTTCATCGGCCATCCCCCACAATTTTATAGTTTCCTGATGATTTTTAAAGTCTATCTCAATCATCGTGTTAGGTGAGTTCTTCCGTTTCCATGAAATCTCGGTTTTCTCCTTCATAAAACAGGAATAACAATACCCATCCCATAGGCTTTTTCAAAATTCATGGGACAAAAATATATGGGGCTTCTGCCATGAGCCAGCCCAGTGTCCATGGCTTGCAGGGCCACTATGACAACACACAGCGCTTGTTCTCATGGAGTTTATGTTGTATGCATAAATAATGAGGAAAACAATTCCAGAGGGAACAAAAGTTATAGAGAAAATCATGGGGAGATGGAGAACAGTAAGTGACCTGGGGGCCAATTAGGCAGCTTTGCAGGTAAGACGTAAAAGGGCAGAGGCCTGGGAGACGGTTTCTATAGGCAGAAAGTACAGCAAGTGCAAAGATCCTGAGGCAGGGATGAGCTAGGCTGTTTGAGTGTTGTTTTCAGTACAAAATGAACTAAGGTATCCAAAGCTTTAACACAATGCCTGGCACACAGCAAGTGCTTGATAAATGTTAGCTACTGTTTCTCCTAAGGAAGGACTCCACAAGATTCTCAGTACCCTGGACTATATTTTGGAAATAGCTCTCTTTCCTACAGTGCCAACCGATCTTTGGGTTCACCTAGAATATCCTTTATCAACTTCCCCATTCTGCAAACACCTGTACCAGAAGGAGAGGTCATGTAGCATGGTGGTTAAAACACAGACCTTGGGGTCTGACTGGCCCCATTCGAAACCCAGCTCCACCTTTGAGTAGTTGTATGAACTTTGGATAAGCCAATCACACTGAGACTCAGTTGCCCCACTTTTATGAGGTGAAAATAACAGTAGCAACCTAATAAGGTTTTGAAGATTCAATGTGTTTGGGGTTTAGAATGCTGTCTATATTAAGTTACTGTTAATACTGTACTATCTTACATATGTTGGAATCTTACACACCTGCCCTGATTCGGAAATTGCCCCGATTTTAAAAAGATAGTTGGGAATATTCCCTACCAGTGCCTCCAAAAGTCAAGCAGACAACATCCTTGGTGCCTTGGTAAATACGAATGAATGAATAGAACTCCATTCGGCCCTAGACACAAGCTGTACAGCATCTTCAGAAGCTAAACCATGAATCTGCCTTGCATCTGGTTCCTTGCAAACCCACTTGGGAATGGTCCTGGGACAGTAGGGGGTGGGGTGAGGCTGGAATGGGAGCCTGGTCTTTCTGATGGATTCTAGATCCTGAAACATCAAGCTAGCATTTCTCCTCAGTTCAGTGTGAGATCTCACCTGCTCAGATCATGCAGCTAAATAAATAGGGGAACATCAACCCAATTCCAAAGAGGGGTTGCCTGTCTGGGTGCAACGGGAGGGTACTCTGTCCCACCGGTCTATGTGAGAGCACAGTCAGTATATCAACTGGTTCTATTCCAACAATGACCAGGTGAATAATTTTATGTGGCTGTTTTTATAGACACTGGGAGACACTTTTTATACTATGGCAATAAAGGCTTTGTAATTGCTGCTGTCTTATTTAGGGTTGTTTTCAGTCTTTACCACATCATTAAACAATACTGCCAACCAAATCTCTACTATCGAGTTTGCTGTACTAAATACAATGCAGCCTTCTGGAGTGGATCCTGGAACAGAAAAGGGACATAAGTGAAGAAACTTCGTGAAATCCAAACATTATCTACAGCTCCGCTAAAAATAATGTACTAATGCTGATTTCTTAGTTTTGACAGGTGTACCACAGTAACGTAAGATGTTCACTTTAGGGGAAAGTGGGTGAGGAGTATACAGAACTCTGGGAGTTATCTTTGCAACCTCTCTGTAAATATAAAATTATTCCAAAACTAAAACTGCATTTTAAAAAAAAAAAAAAGTGGCTGTTAATACAAACGAGTTGAGAGACGTGGACCCAGGCTCCCTCCTTGTAGCCACAGCCCTCACTCCCACCGCCCATCCTTAGGATGAGAGGGAGCCTATATTTACCCTGCGCTCCCAGAAAGGATGGGGAGTGCCACTGGCAGGCTGCGAGGCTGGGGTGGGGGGAAACAGAAGCACGTTCATAGCACTTGAGGACAAAATGTGCCTTCAAAAGCAAACTATAATTATACAGAAGCCGAGGAGCGTTTGCGAAAAATCACCATCTCATCTGAATCCGCATCCTGTTCATCAAAGAGGTCGAGGCCCTTTTGATTATCAGACTAAATATTTTTAGGCAATATCACTGAATGCCTGGAAAGAACATGAATGGCATCCGCTGAAGAAAAATCGTCTTCAGATAAAAAGGCAAGTCTTGCATATCACAGAAAAAATCAACCCTAGGAAATTTATAAAGGAAAATTGGCAAAATTTCCCCACGCTGAAGCTTTCTGCCCCCTCCATTTGCCTTTACCGTAGTCCTTCCCCGCTCCCTTCCTTCTAAATACCCACAGACTTTTAATTCTCTTAGCGTTTGACCAAAGCATAACCAGGAAGGAGTCTAGCATTAGTATTAAGATGAAGAAAGAGAAAGAGGTGGAGAGGAGGATTCTCTTAAAGCTATGTCAAGTGGGTGACTGAATAGAGAGAAAAATGGCATTCAAGTTTGGGCTATCGAATTCCCAGTTAAATGTGGTCACTTGAATGTTTTGTGAAGAACACCCCAGCAATGGCATGATGGGCCCCTTTTTGGTATATCACAAATGGATGCATCTTTCTTTCCATTTTTTGTATTTGCAAATCTTCATAGTTTCCACAATATCCAGAAAGGGTTTTATATTCAATAGGTGCATTCTAATTCTGGCACCAAGAGCTGGTCTAACTTCTCATTTGGACTGGATTCCTTCTCTCCTAGTTCTCTATGGGTCAAATGGGCTCTGGCAACTTCATGGCTTCTTGAACCCCTGATAACTGATAAATACAAGTCATCGAGGCCTATCCTCTCAGTGACCTCCCAAAATCATTCCTTCTCCTAAACATGTAAATTTTCCCTGTGTCTATAATATATAAATAGCTACCATGAATCAATAAAAAGACAAAAATCATTACAAGGAAGCCTATCATTACTACCAAGAAGTACTGAATTAGTTACAAAAATTGAACTGATTAATGGAAATCTGTGGAAGAGCTACATGCTTCTTATTTTCCAGATGTTCCCAAGAATTCTAGGAAATAAGGACTAAATCAACCCAGCAGCAATATATGAAATTAACATCTTGTTAATGCAAGAATGCAATGTTGGCATACACCTGGAATTCTCTTCTGTAGTTCACCAGGAATGCTCTGGTATACTTCAACCCAACAGAATATTACAAGACACATTTCTTTTAATTAGTATAAATATCACTGATACTGACTCAGATACAGACTAAAAGCAAGAATCATAAATAAACCCAGTTAGTCTGCCACGAGAGACTTCTGAATTACTCAGTGCCTGGACCCCCATCTCTGAGCAGTAATTTGTTTTCAGTACAACTTTAAACAAAAGTCCCTTATTGAAACAAGATTCATTAATCCTCCTTGCCCTTCTGCCTGATGCAATGATGAAACATGGTTGACTTCAATGAGTTTGTTAATCCATTTGAGTGCTGATTCAAAAATCATCCTAAAGATTGAAACTTCACATGAGAAACTTGTTAACAGTCATCTTGTACAGCCAGGGACTCAACACCATTTCACCTTTGTCTCCGCCATGATGGCGTTCCCTCACGTGTCATGGCTAGAACCCACATACATCTCGGTTCAACTTATTTCCCAGCAACACCTGAAAGAGAATGTGCTCATTTCCTTCAAAGCCAGAATTGGGCTCAGCAATTGCCGTGTCAGAGTTGGTGCAATTTACCGTATCTTTCAGGGCTGTGAGATTGGGTCATAAAACTTCCAACTGCTGATGTATTTTGCTCTAAAATGTGGCTATTTCTCATGCCATCCTACGACCCAGTTCATAAATAAATAATGTCGAATTATTTAATACAATGACACTTAAGACATTCTATTTGGTAGCCCATTTTCAAACTGTGTAAATGTTGACTTTACAAATATGCTGCAACACTTTTCCAAGGTTATGAAAAATTATCACCACGCAGAATCAGAGGATTCACATCACCTATATCAAGTACCGCAGATTTATTCCTCTACCCATTGAGCAATAAAAATTTGTAGCCAAACAGTCCAAAACGATGATTCAGCAAATAAAACACCATCGCAACTCTGCTAGCAGAGTTTCAGCCAAGGCAACCCAGGCTCTAAAATGTGTGATGTTTTTGAGAACCTCCAGCCACAACTAAATGCATCTTTTAAATTGTCTCGCTTTTGTTATTTTAAACCAAGCCCTCCACATTACTTTAATGTGGGGGTTACTTGAAAACATAATTGCTAGGAATAAACACGGTAGGATACTATTGTCAAAAACTTAACAATCTTGCTTCCCCCCTCCCGTTAGTCAGTACATCAGCTCCATAACATATGTTGTATATAAAGACCTTTGAAAGGAAAGAAAAACTGAGGGAACATACCAAGATCCCCAAGTATGCTCTGTCAGCTAAAGAATACCTAAAACACAATAGCGAATGTAGCATTTTTTTCCCTGGCCAAAAAATGGAAGGGAATTTGCTACTGTTGAATCACACGTACACACCCCAAACCAACATAACCACAACTGAACACGCCACACTAGGCACACATGTGCAAGTGCACGTGCATACACACACAGAGTTGTTTGTGATTTATTTTTGCCAAACTCTATTTGTATGAAAAAGAGATCAAATTCTTCCAAACTAACTATCTGTTCATTGAAAACAGTGTGAAACCTAAAGGTTACAACTGGTCTACCTCAAGAAGCAGACAAATAAGCAAATGGGCCATTGGTTCACTGATTTCCCATCAAGACGAACCGCTAAAATGGGTTACTGGCTAAGAGATTAACTATCTCAGATGAACCATCCAAGTCACCCATTGGTTAACGAGGTACCCAACCATGATGAACCAACCAAGAGGGCCATTCGTTAACAGAAGAACCAACCATAAGAAACCAACCAAGGGGGTCACCCTCTAACAGAGAAACAAACCAAGTGAAATCTGATGATGCCAAACACAGCTTCATCCCGGAGAGATGAAATCAAACTTCTAACTAGTCAACAAACAGAAAAGCTCTTAGTGAACCCAAACACAGACCTGAAATCTAGACGCATGACCACCGCAGGGGTCACCAAGGGGGGGGGCTGGGAATGGACCGCACGACTATACTTACGAAGATTATTTATGGGGGTTCTGGTATCCATGTTTTCATAATGCTGGACATGAACCACAATGTTGAGGTCCCTCTCCATGTGGTCAGTGTTGCAGTGGCCCTGTGGCCTCATGACATCTGCAAGGGCCCTGAAAGAAGAAAGAATTTAAATCTGTTCATTCCAAACACAATGATTGGCACCTGCTGTGCTCGGAGCACTGGGCTTAGGAAGACAGGGCCCCTGACTCCACGGAGCTGACATTCTAGTTAGGGGTGGGAGGGAGGAAAAGACGTAAGGAAGTAACAAAGATCATCGCAATTACAGGTTACATAAGGATTCCGTGCAAAACAGTCCACATGCTCTCACAAGAGCTATGTGAGCGGAGGATCACCCCCCCCAGAGAGTTGTTGAGAGGATTCAATGAAGAATCTATGTAATATGTCTGCACCCCATAAACTCAGTCCCCCCTCATAGCTAATGCTAGATCCCACAATTCACGTATAGCAATGGCCCACTATTAGCAACAAACATTTATGCAGTACTTACCGTAAGCCATGCCCCATGCTAATCATGTTATATGCCTTAATTCAACTAAGTAGCATACGAACACCTTCTAAGGTTTATTACTCCTTCTTTGCCCATGAGCAAACGAAGGCTCAGAGAGGTGAATTAGCCCGCTGAAGGTCACACGGCCAGTTGAAACAGGGCTAAACCAGAGCCTATGCACAGCTCTGCACACTGCGTGTGCTGGGTTTCCTGCAGCTGGCGGGGGAGGGGGGGATCTGGGGCAATCCAGCCACAACCCGTGTGGGTGCCCCTGTTAATCGGTAGCTGGGATGGAGAGAAAGCATACAACCTGAGTCACCAACTGTGTTTTGGGCCCTTCCCATTTATCATGTTTAATCTCCTTGACGCTCCCCCAAGGGTTGATATTTTTTACTATTATTCAACAAATAAGAAAACAAGGTGAGAGGTGTTAAGTGATCGGTTAGTTTCCCAGGGCTGCTATAATAATGTGCCACAAACTAGGTGCCTTCGAACCACAGAAATTATGGTCTCACAGTTCTGGAGGCCAGAAATCTGAAATCAAGAAGTCGGTAAGGCCACACTCCTTCAGAAACCTATAGTGGACTTGTCCCTTGACTCTTCCTGGCTTCTGCAGGTTGCTGGAAATCTCCATCTTCCTCTGGTGTGTTTCCCAGAGTCTCTGTCTTTTAAGGACACCCCTCATACTGGGTTAGGGGCCCACCCTACTCCAGGATAACCTCGTCTTCAATCACGACACCTGCAACAATCCTATTTCTAGATCAAGTCACATTCTGAGGACCACAAGATCAGAACTTTAAAAGAGACTTTTTTTAATGGGGGGGGGGGGGCTGGCACCCAGTTTGACCAGAACAGTGACCTTCACAATTAGATGTAAACTTAGCCAAGCCGCTCCATGTTTGCACACAGAACAGAACAGAGATGGCTGTCAAACAGATACCACTCCTAAGGTCAGACCTCACCAACACGTTTACTTCTCTTTACCTGCTCTCCATCACGTCTTTATTTCGATGTAATTATGCTGGAATGGTAGGTATAACTGCAGGTATAACTGCACAGGTGTGTATCTTTGACATGACTAGTGTTTTTACCATAAACCTCATTGTTTCCTTCTCTTTGCACAATGTGAGAGCTAGCCACGCTGCGGACTGTGAATCTCCTTCACGCTGTGGTTTCACGGTGGAGAGGCAGGGTGTCAGCCCTGCTTACCCATATCCCTGGTTAGGAGAACCTAGATGGTCAGCACCATCTCCCTGCCTCCATACATAACACTGCAAGAAGTACCCTCATCCACGCCCCCTCCATCCACCTGGGAGAGCTTCTCCAGGGTCCGCCCCCACAAGCGATACGGCCCTGTTTTCGGATACATCCGGATGTCTTAACAAACCAGAACCCTGTGAGTCCACATCAAGGGAGACAGAGAGGCAAGGTGAGCTCTGTGAGTGAGGCCCACATATACCACCTCTGAATGCAACAGGCCCAGCCTGCCTGCTGAAATTCACCCCCCCAGAGCACCGATTCTCAAATGCTGTCTGCCCACCAGCAGCAAGAGCCTCCCCCGGGCCTGTGTTAAAATACAAATTTTCAGATCCACCCAGACCCACTGACTCAGAAACTCCAGGAGCAGGCACGGCCCAGCCACCTGCGTTTTCTGCTGCACAATCAAGTCTGAGACTCTGTTAGGGTCACAGAGGCCCCGAGCTTGGGGGGAGTGGTGGCTCATGGGGCAATGAGGCAATGGAGAACCACAGCTGGTGAGAAGTGTCAGGTGTGAGATACAGGGAACACAGCGAGAGTCCCACATGAACTAGAGGAAAAGATGGAGTCCTCCGAGAGACAAGAGAATAGCAACTGTTCCCATTCATTCACTCGTTCGTTCACTGAACAAGCATGTATTGCCTACCCTGTGCCAGGAACTATTCAAGGCTCTGGGAATACAGCGACATGCAAGATGGACAAGACCACTGCCGGCCCGGAGCTTATGTTCTAGGGGACAGGATAAGAAGTATGCATGTTAAATAAATCAACAAGAGCTGTGAAAATTAAATAAACAAAAGTGTAACATGATCAAGAGACACTGTTGCACAGCAGTGTTATTCCCAACAGCCCCAAAGTGGAAAACAACCCAAATAAATGGATGAATGGATAAACAAAAGATGTGATATGGGATGGAGTATTGACGCCTGGTACAACGTGAATAGAACCTGGAAACATGATGTTCCTACAAAGGAGCCAGACCCCGAAAGCCACAGAGCGGATGACTCTATTTATATGGAATGTTCACAATAAGCAAATGCATAGAGATAGAAAGTAGATGGGTGGTGGTGGCCAAGGGATGGAGAGAGGGAGGACTGGGGACTGGCTGTTGCATGGATGTACATGGACTTTCGATAATGAAAAGGTTCTGGGATCAGATAGTGGTGATGGTTGTTCGACTTTGTGACCATGCCAAAAATCACTGAATTGTACACTTTCTAAAAATTCAAAATCAACAGAGAAAGAGAGAGAAGGTGGTCAGGAAAAGCTTTCCTGAGGAGGAGACACTGGAGTTGAGTCCTGAATGGTGAGGAGTTGGTCACATAGAGATGATGGAAAGAACCTTCCTGGCAGAGGGAACAGCAAGCACAAAGGCCCTGAGGCAGGAAAGAGATCAAATGTTTGAGGTACACGAAAGAAGGCCAAGGAAGCCGGAAGATGGCCAATAAGGACGGGGGCGTTCAAGGTGAGGGTTCCCCTACCCAATCTATGGAGCAAAAAGGCACTCGAGTTAACCCAGCTCATCAGTGCAGGGACCCGCATACAAACCTGAGTGTCCCTGACATCAGAGCTCAGCCTCCTTCCCCACTTTGTGCTGTAAGCAGGGTCTGAAACTCAACAGGTCGACAGGAGAGGAACTTCTGAGGCAAACGGCACATGCCCTCTAACCCGAATTTGCCTTTTTCCCTTCTAAACAGGCTCTTCGTCATGAAATTCAGGGACCTCTGAACCCCTCTGGAATTGAACAGAAATTTTATTTGTGCATTTTTCTTGAACAAGAAGCCATAGCTTTCCCCAGATTCTCTAGGGAGTCCCCCCCCCCCCCAGAATTCCAAAATATTGAGGCTTTCAAGAGGTTCGCAAAGTAAGTTATCGGGATAAGCTACCACGAACTTGGTCGGCACGGCTTTCTACAGATCCCCTGGGTTTCTCCTGAGACCTAAAATTCTTGAAAATCCAGCCCAGAAGCCAAAGCTGCTTTTCCCCCAAGGCGGCCCCTCCCAGAGTGTGCAGTGGAAATGAGGGTTCCTAAAAGGCCTCCCTATCCTGGAAGAGCAGTCTGCAAGGTATGGTCCGCTCACTCCAGGGACCACATAAAATGATTCAGCATCAGGAAAGGAAATCCGAGAACTTGCGTGTGTGTGGTCTTCAGTGGTTCAAGTAAGAAATCAATGTAATGTGTGTACAGATGCTGGAGCCCTCCCTTGAAATGCCCATGCCAGAAAGTGAGAATCAGGAACCTCGGGCCCAGGAGGGCACTTGGCAGCAGCCCCACCATTGGGGTACATTGCCTACACTGCAGCTCTGCGGACCCCGAGAGGGGCTATGCAGATAAATTATCTACCTATCTGTAAGTAGGCTAACCATCACCAAGCAGGCATGTGGCTTAAAAGTGTCTCCCGTAACAAAACAGCAGCCTGAAGATAACACAAACTGGCAAACCCAAGAACACAAGAGAGTTGACTGTCCCCCTCTCTTCAACAGCTAGCTTGCAGCAAAGTTAAAAACGATGATTGTCTATTCAGATCAAAGCAAAGTCAGCCAAAAACAATCAAAACTCTCCTGAGAAATATTCAAAGTATGGATTGTTTGTTAATCATGAGCCCCCTCCTCAGCCTTTGAGATATCAGCTGACTGTATGATGTCATCATGCTTAGCAATAGATTTTAAGATATTTATTCTACCTTCAGCTCAGTTTGAAATGTTTTCATATGCACTTTATAATGTACCTAGTAACTGTTCACGGGTAAGAGATACTTATTAGTAAAGCAAATGTATTCGGCATGTATTAGGGCATATACTAAAAAACATGTTACAACACATGTCCAAAAAATTTAATAAATATGATAAAGGAAGAACCAACTATGTGCTGTAAATGAAACAAATTCCCAAGGATTTGTCATCTGTTTGTGGCAAATAGTTTGGGTGCTTCTCAAACAAAGTGCATTCATGTTACCTAGGGGTCTTATTAAAATGCAGATTCAGGGGACGCCTGGGTGGCTCAGTCGGTTAAGCGTCTGCCTTCGGCTTGGGTCATGATTTCAGGGTCTTGGGACTGATACCCACATGGGGCTCCCTGCTCAGTGGGGAATCTGCTTCTCTCTCTCCCTCTGCTGCTCCCCCTACTTGTGCTCTCTAATAAATAAATAAAATCTTTTTTAAAAGTGCAGAGATTCGGTTTCAATAAGTTTGAGGCAGGGCTTGAGATACTTCTGCTCAAGTCCCCAGGTAATGAAAATGCTGCTGTTCCACAGGTCACCCTCTGAGGAGCAAAATCCTTAAAGTACTATGATGGTCAATTTTAAGTGTCAGCTTGACTCAGCCACAAGGTGTCCAAATATTTGGTTGAAAGTCATTCTGGATGTGTCTGAGAATGTGCTTTTGGATGAGATGAACATTTACACCAAGAGACTGAGTAAAGCAGATGTGTCCTCCATCATGTGGGTGAGCCTCGTCTAATCAGTTGAAGGTCTGAATAGCACAAAAGGCTGACCCTCCCCTGAGTAAAAGGGAATTTTCCTGCCTGATAGCCTTCACACTGGGACATCAGCTCTGCAGATTTCAGACTTGTTAAGGGCAAGTCCACGTGTCTCTTCCTTGATATCCCTTAACCCAGTTCAGAACAATTATGTTGAAACATTGCCATTTTTGAAGTCAGATGATTGAACACTGGCAATTTTATAAGGTTCAATTTAGTGTCAGTTTTTTTCTAGATGTACTTGTGTGTTACTTGTCTCAGGCCATTTGACTGTTGGCTCTGTGAGTGCAGGAATTGTGTCTGTACGACTCACTGTTCTGTTATAGCTCTCAAAACAGTGCCACGTATGCTGAAGGTGGTCAATAAATACCTATTACATGAATACGTGAAAGAGTGAATGAATGAAAGAGGAGATACTTTCTTATGTAAACCAGGATGTCAGAAAGCAGAGCTCCTCTGTGCCGGATACCGTCCTGGGTGCTGAGGGTACAACAATGGAAGACTTTGGTGTCCCTGCCCTCCTTCCTGTGGACAGTCATGCAAGGAGACAGATGACAAACTAGCAAACCCGTAAATGAGTAAGTTACTTTTAGACTATAATGTGAAATGAAGCCAGGAGCACCAGGCGATGGGCTGGAGGGGCGAGGGCAGTGGTAACTGAGCCTGGGTGGTCAGGGACAGCTTCTCGGAGAAGGTGACATGTGAGCTAAGACCTGAATAGTAAGAGCCAGCGTGTGAGGGCTGACAGAGAATTTGAGCCAAGCCAACACAATGGCTCCAAGGTAGCAATGAGCTTGGTATATTTGAGGAACAAAAAGAGAAGGCTGTGGCCCTTTACTTTCCAATTACAGTGAGCAAATAAAAGACCCCAACATTTCCAAACAGAGCTCAGAGTCCCAGCATCTTGCTTCAAAGCTTCCAGGAGTCCCAAGGTCTGAACTCTGACATTTAAACACTTGAATAGGATTCCTGAGCATTTCCTCTTGTATCAGAAGCATCTTTTCTTTTTCAAGAATGCAAGGGCAATGGGCAGGAGGTAACTTTCTGGAGTGGTGGCTACACAGGAGTAGAGGCTCATCAAACTGCACTTAAACCCCAAATGTGTGCCTTTTATACCCACTGAAGGTGACTTCTAAAATGCAAGGATTCAGGGGCGCCTGGGTGGCTCAGTCAGTTGAGCATCTGACTCTTGATGTCAGCTCAGGTCGGGCTCCATGCTGGGCGTGGAATCTGCTCAAGAGTCTCTCTCTCCCTCTCCCTCTGCCCCTTTCTCTGTTCTCTCACTCTCTCTCTAAAATAAAAAATAAAAAAATTAAAATAAAATAAAATGCAGGACTCAATGCCCAAAGAGAAGCAAACATATCCTGCAAGGAAAAAGAACTCATAGAGACTTTTCCAAGGCCAACAGGATATGCATGCAAGGGCTTCTCTAACCTGGGGTGCTGGTCGAAACCATAGAATAACCACAGATGTACAGGAAGAGGGGGAAGCTGGAAAAAGACAGAAAAGGCAGAAGAAGGAAGGACATTTATCACTTGATGCTATTTCTTTGCAAGGGACTCCAGCTCTTCTGAAATGTGTTTGAAAAACACACAGGACACTGTGCTATGTAATTTGCCACTTGGATTTCTGATTCTGTTTGAAGGTGGGCAAAATAATGACATGTGTTCCCTACTGGCTTCAAGTGTACAGAGCTTCAAACATGCGTTCCTGCCCCAAGGTCATTTCTCATCAATGCCTTCTCCAAGAGGGCTGGCCCTGCCAGGGGCAGATGCAGAAAACATCCCTGGTCTTGATCTTGCGGTGGTTCCTTGAACCGGCCCCACTGCATGTGTTGCCATTTGCAGAACATCAAGCACTTCTTTGTGATCTAAGACAGCGGAAGTCCTGCATGTGTCTGCTCAAAGGCAGTGCAGCCTAGTGGTCAGGGACCTGTGCTCTGGCCTCAGATTGTCTGGGTTTGAAGTCTGACTCCTCCACTCCCCGGGGGCTTGTTCATCCTCATGGAAAGCAATCTGTGCCTCTTAAAAGGCAGACTGTCATAAGGTTTGCCTCACTGGGGAAGGACCTGAAATTACATGACAACGTACACGCAAGCTTACCGCTGAGGGTTCTTCAACATCACCTAGGCCAACACTTTGCATGGCATTTAATGTGGTCATACGTGGGTCTTCTCTCCTATTCTGAACCTGCCACCTCCTCCTGATAAGTCTGGAGGAGTTAGGAGACTTGACCAATGTCACACAGAGAAAAAGATGCAGCAGGACAAGGGCCAGGTGCTGAGTTCCACACTACAGCAGAAAAGGGATAGAAAATTTTAATAAGAGTAAGAGTCACTTAGCAGTAACCAGAAAGAGGTCCTGTGCTAGGAGCTTCCCAAGCCCAGCCTCAGCGAAACCTCACACAAGCCTACGACATAGGGATCATCATTATCTCATCTTACAGACAAGAATCTAAAACTCAGAGAGGTGAAGTCACTTGCCCAAGGTCACACAGCTTTTAAGTGGCCAAGCCGGACTGAATCTTCGGGCTATCTGACTTGAGCCCCAGCTGCTAAGTTCTGCGGACAGCATCTCCAGGGACTGCAGATAACAGCACTAAGTGAACTGGGTGGGGGGTGGAGACCCAGGGCAACCTGTGAGCTTCGTAAAGCACTCATGGCAACCAGCAGCTTCCATAGGAAAATGCAGGTCCAGTGCTGTCGGACCTGCCAATTTCTCAAGAGAAGTCAGAAATCTGGACGTCTGTGTGAAAACTCCTAGCTTTTAAACGTTGGCAATTGGTTCTAAGTTGGTTTTAAAACACGATATGTAATAGAGACTAAAGAAATTTCACAGCCGGATGCAGTGAGCCTTGACTGGATCCTTGATTGAAACCCCAAGCTCTGGAAGACATTTTTTGGCATGACTGGGAACATTTTAATACGATTGGATATCTGATGATATGATGGAATGTCCGTCCTTTTTCCTGGGTGTGATACTGGAATTGTGTTGTGTGGGAGAATGTCCTTGTTCTTAGGAGATCACACACCGAAGTATTTAGGGTTGAAGTGTCATGTCTGCAACTGATTTTCAAATGCTTCAGCCGAAACACAAAGGAAAAAGAGAGGGAGAGAAGAAAAGAGGAAGAAAAGGAGAGAGAAAATGAAAATACGGAGAGCACTATAAAGCAAATATGACAAAATACTAATGATTGTTCTGTCTAGATTTGTAGTTCGCAACTGGCAGTGTTTCTACCCCTTGATGACATGTGGCTATGGCTGAGGACATTTTTAAAATTTTTTTACTGTCACAGCTGGGTTGTGGGGTGGGTACTACTGGCACCTAGTGGGTAGAGCCTAAGAAGGCTGGCAAACACCCTTCACTGCACAGGACAGCCCCCCGCCACCAGGAATGAGCCGCCCCCAAATGTTGGTGGTACTGGGGTAAGAAACCTCGAAGGCTATCCTGGACTTCATTCTTATTAGTCTTTCAAGTCTGGGGGGTGGTTTTTGTATGTTTAAAATGATCCACAATAAAAAAAAAAAAAAAGGGAGAGAAACTCAAAAATAAGAACACATCGATAGAAATACCTTGCAGACCAAACGAAACATGTCTGTGGCGTTTGGTAACCATAGCTGGCCACCATTTGCCATCTCTCCTTCCAATAAATAGTGGCGGGATGTCACGTTGCTGTAGCTGGTGAGTGTCTATGGAGTTCTTACACTAGCGTGGGCAAGACCCCCACAGCTCCTGGAATTACTTTCTCCTGCTTTCAGTCCCAATCAGTCCAGAAGGAAGCAAGTCACATGCCCAGGATTGGAGCCTGAAAACTGACATCATTGAGGCCTCTTCTGGGATCACACAAGTGCACGGGGTCCCAGGAGCAGCTGGTGACATAGGGACAGCAAGGGGCTATAAGTCTTTGAAGGGAGGATGCGGCCTGACAAAATGAGAACAAACCCCTCATCTCAGTAACCCTCACAGCCCAAGACAAAATAAATTAAGAGGCTGCGGCCAGCACATCAGTTTCACCTGGAAGCCACCTTCGACCCTCTCTGAGGCCAAGCTCAGGTGTGCCGGCCCCACCCAATTCGCCCCTTAGCCCCTACAGGCAACAGCTAAGGAGCTCCAGCTGTGGCTGGGACTCCAAATGATTAACTTCATCAACAGGGCAAGATGCATCTGGACGGTCCTTGGGGCAGCTCCCAGGATCACAAACACACAGAAAGCCCTACACGTGCAGACAACAAACAGAATGCAAACAAGAGAGTCGCACTGGATTAATTCCTCCATTCCCAACCCTGTAAGCTATTCCCAAACTCAAAACAGTCTTGGTTAACGCGGAGGCCACTTTTTATGAGCCATTCAGGGAGGCTATTAAATGCGGATTTCTAGGACTCATCCCCAGACCTACCTTGATTTGGAATCTCTCTGGACAGAACATTTTGCGTTTTTCGGAGCCCCCCCCCCCGCCCCCACAAATGCTCACTAAAAATGAAAACACAGTTGAAACCGGGGAGTTGGGGACTGCAGTTTCCTCCATGACCTTGGGCCAGCCACCCAAACCGAGCCAGGATTTTCTCATCTATAAATGAGAATTAACAGCACCTGTCTTATAGTTGCCAGCACTAAATAAGAGGTTTACACACGCATGGACTCACACGCGCACGTACATACCCACGTACACACGTGCGTGCGCGCATACACACACACACACCCTAGTACGGTGCCTGGCAAATGTTAGTTCCTTTTCCTTAATAGTGATTGGCCACACATTGGAAAGCCTAGAGAGCTTTATAAAAGTACACAGGCTTCACGCAGCCCTACAGATTCTGATCTAAATTGTCTAGGGTGGGGCCCCTAGCAACAGGGTTTTTTAAAAAGCCTTCCAGGTGATTCAAAACAGAAGCCAGGGTTGAACACTATACCATGGAAACTGCCAATAAAAATCACCTGTTCTTGGGGCCACCTGGGTGACTCCCACCGTGGAGCCTCCAACTCTTGATCTCATCTCAGGTCTTGATCTCAGGGTGGTGAGTTCAAGCCTGGGATGGGGGGGATGGGGAATCAACTGTTCTTTCTCTCCAAGAGAATACACTTTCACTGCATTCTGGAATTCCCAAAATGTGTACAGAGGAGAAGCCGCGTTGATGCTCCTACCAGAGGACTGGGTGCTGGCAGATTCCACCCCCAAACAGCCCTTTCCTGGTACCTGCAGAAGAAAGTGGCTGCAACCAGCTAGGCTGGATGATTCTTTTTCTCCTGACAGAGCTGCAAGGGGGCAGGACAGGAAGTTGAGTCCCTGCTGGGCCCTTAGGTCTGCTGCGGAGTGCTGTCTCCACAGGAACACCCAGATCAAAGAGGGCCCGAAGCTAGCATCACCTTCTCCCACAGACGTCCAAAGGGAGCCGCCCACCCTTAGCTGGGCTCCCACCTTCTCACCTCCCTTCTCCCGCCTTTCCTACCACCCCCCAGCCCCCATCCCAGCACCCAGGAGGGCTCCTTTAAGCGCTGGTTTGCAAGGAAAAGGCTCAGTGGATATTTCGGCAGAGGAATTAACCCGAAACTGCAAGGCAGCCTACCTATCCCTGGGTGACTCTCTTCCTACC
Source organism: Ursus americanus (assembly GCF_024610735.1). NCBI lineage: Eukaryota > Metazoa > Chordata > Mammalia > Carnivora > Ursidae > Ursus > Ursus americanus. The sequence goes on from NC_142128.1 coordinate 30,294,058, forward strand.
AAGGCGACACCCGCTGCCTGCCTGCCGCAGTCCTGCCTCGGCACTCCTCCCTCACCTTAACACAGACCCCGGGAAGCCATAGGGATTGGCGGGGACTGCGGGGACGTGAAGCACTCGCCGCTAAGGCTGGTGACGGGGCATCTTGGGGTTGCAGGAGGTGGGCGGGGCCAGCGTGTTACTCTTAGTTGGTCAGGGTTCCTTGAATACCCTCGAAGCTTACTTTGTGCCTCAAGACCCCAACATCCATCCACGCCTCCCTGCTGACCCAAACCAAGAGCAACTTCTTCACCTCTTCCCCCAAATCCCTCCCCACTGGAAAAAAAAAAAAAGTCATCGGATACTCCGCGTATAAATAGAAAATAATTACTAGTGAGGTGGTAATGTTCCTTCGCCTATTTTTGGTGGGTCTCTTTGTTCAGATTTTTTAGGCAGGCGCACGGAGCGCGTGCATCCACACGCTCACACACGGGCCCCCGCCGGAGGTGTGGGGCGGGTGTGTGTCTGGAGGGGGGGGACACGTGGCGACCCCGTTGCCCACACTCGGAAAGAAGATCAAGCTTGCGCCCAACCATCCAGCTGTTCGAAGACAGCCTGTCGCTTTTCAACCCCGCCCGCCCAGACCTCACGCCAACCCTGGCCTCTGTAGGGTCTGGGGGCTGTGTCCTCGGGGCAGTGTCCTCCGCCTCCAAAGTTACTGGGTTGTGCGAATCAATTTAGACACTTTTTTAAAAAGCAAAAGGCAAATAGCTCCATTAATCCCCAAATGCCTTTTCCCATCTGCTGCGACTTGCTCGCGCTGGGACTTGCATAATGAATAAGGCAACCGGGAAAGTTGACGAATCAGGGTGTTGGGGGGCGGCGGAGGGGGTGTGTGTGTGAGCGGGGCTCCCGCCCTTGGAGTCCGTGCCAACCCGGGCAAGGGGCTCAGGGGGCAGCTGAGGCCTCGGCCCCCAGTAGGGAGAGGTGATGACCCGGGAAAGGGGCGAGGGGTTTGGGCACGGGGGAGGCAACCGAGGTCTCAATTCCAGGGACCCGGCAGCTCAGGGAGAGCGAGGCGGCCGCTCCAGGCAAGGCTTTTGTTCTCGCCCTCCCCTCTCTTTCCACCTCCCTCGCCTCTTTTTCGCGAGCCTTACGAGTTGCAGGCGGCACACACTCCTTCCCTCCCTCCCTCCCTCACACACGCGCGCGCGGGCTCACACACGCCCCCCTTCTCTTTCGGGCTCGCCTGCCCTGTTTACCTAGAGGCTAGGATGTGGAATCCGAGCGGTGGACCCCTCCCCAAAACCCAAGACTTCGGGGCAACGGGCTCCTGGGCTGTGCGTCTCGGGTCCGCTTCAATCCCAGCCGGGAGGGGGCGGCGAGAGGGTGAAGGGGGCAAAGACCCCCGACACACACACACATACACACGCTCAAAACCACACCTGTGCGGAGCCCAGCGCCCCCTCTCCGCGCTCCCAGCCGAAGTTGGCTTTCCCGGGCGACCTCCCCCAGCGGAGACGCGGGGGGGGGGGGAGGGAGAAGCGCCATTGCCCGGGGAAAGGTGGAGAGGGAAGAGCAGGGAGAGCGGCGCCCGGAGGGGAGGCGGAGGGGGGAGGCAGCCCACCTGGACATGTGCTCTCTTTGGGGCCGGTGCGCTTTCTCCAGCCCCAGCTTGGTGAAGATGCCTACAAGCACCATGACGGCCACCACCCCGCAGATGATGTAAACGATCAGGTTGGTCTTGTCCTTGGTGGGGTCGTGCAGGGGGTCGTCCTTGCGCGCGGGGGGCTTGCCGGTGTTAAGCCAGAGCGGAGTGTCGTAGTTGGTGCAGGTGCTCTGGTTCAGTCGCCGCTTCTTAAACGTGCAGCAGAACCGGAAGCCACAAGTCCCGCAGCAGAAGATGAAGTCGCCCGAGCTGCAGTTGAACGGCGGGTCCCACTGGCCCATGACATCGAAGTAGCCCCTGCAGAAGTCCGGCGTGGGCGCCCGGGTCGGGGGCGCGTCCGAAATCCCCGCGCCCTCGCCGGCCTCTCCGGAGGCGGCCCCGGAGCGGTTGCCCCCCGCCAGCACTACCACGCCGCCCAGCTGCGCCAGCTGCCCGTGCCCCGCTCGCTCCTGCGCCCGGCACACGCGGGCGCACAGCTCCGTGAGGAAGCAGCCGAGGAGCAGCCGGAGGACGCGGCGCATCGTGTCTCCCAGCCCGGGCTCGGCCGCTCGGCCGCCGCTGGAGCCGCTGCAGCCGCCTCTCGAGGCGCGGCCGAAGCTGCCGAGGCTGCTGCCGGGGGCTGCGAGCCGCCGCGGGCCGCACATGCAGGGAGCGGCGCGGGGCGCTCGGTGGTCGGCGGCCACTGCGCTCGGCTCAGTCCGCGTTCGCCTCCAGCGCGCCGCGCGCCGAGGGGCCGGCCGGGGAGGAGCGCGCCTGGCCGGGCGGGGGGAGGATGAGCGGGGGCAAGCGCCGGGTGCAGGTCCGGCCGGCTACGGGGAGAGGCAGGGGCCGGAGAGCAGGGGAGAGTCGGCCTGTTCGTGCTTGCCCTCCGCCGGCGGCTCCGGACCAGCCGCCCCGCGCCCGCTCGCAGGATCCCTCTCACCTCTCCAGCTCGCCAAGTGCGCTGGAGAGAGCGAAGCAACACTTGTGGAATGAAGGGAGGGCAGGAGGGAAGGGGGAGGGGGAGGAGGGCGGGCAGAGGAGGGAAAGGGGGGTGGAACGGGCGCGAGCTCGAGAGGGGCGGGGGCGCGGAAGAGGTGACTCGGGCGGGCGGGAGCGAGTTGGGGGGCGTGCAGAGCTGAGCTAGGCTGGCGGGCGGGGAGGAGGGACCTTCGGCAGGCGCCGGGGCTGAAGGCACCGCTCGGGTTTCCCGGCAGGTGGAGGACGGCTGCGGGACCTCCCGCGCCCTCTCTGGGCGGGAGGCGCGGCTCAGACCTGTTCTGGGCGCAGAGGCGGCTCCGCCCGTGGCTTTTTCAGGCGTGCGTGCGCAGGGGCTGCGGCTCGAATCTGCCCTCCAGGGAAGGGGTGACTCGGAGGGGATAAGGACAGACTAAGTGGCTTCCACTCCAAGGCAGACGGGGGCACAGTCTGATCAGGCTCGCCTTTTCCAGGTGCACCGGGCCCCCTCACCCTTCCCCGACTGAGCCCTCCAGCCAGGCGCGCCTCCGGATGGTTCAACTCCCTGGGACGAGCCGAGGACTAAGGCTGAGCTGGGAAGGCGGGGTAGCAAGACACTGGGCCCGGGGTAAGCACCCCCGGGAGAGGGCCGTGGGACCAACTACAGTCAAAGAAGCGCAGGGGGTAGGGGGGAGGCAGCAGACAAGGCCGAGGCAGTGGCACGTCCCACATCCCGGAATGTCTTTCCTTGGGACTCTCCTAGGCCCCTGGACCTGGCACTTTCTGTCCCTCTACGACCTCGCAGCGTTCCCTGCGTTCCACAGGAGGGCACACCGCGGCGCCGCCTCTGCGCGCCCAGATCTGGTGCAGCGCAAGGCCTGGGCACCCAGCCTCAGCCACCCTCCCGCGCCTGGAGCCCCCGCGTGGGTCTCCGGAGCTGGCTGGCCCCTGTGCTCACCGAGCCCCCCAGACATCCTCACCCGGTGCTGCGGAGTCCGGCCTTGCGCCCTCAGCTTCCAGCCTCCCTCTGGTCGCCTATCAGGAATTTCCAAATCTGCCTTCTCCACTCAGCCGATTCTAGTCATCCGTCGTCCCTCTCCCATTTCACCCACTTCTTTCCTCTGCTTGAATTTGACTCCAGTAGCCCCCGAAACAGGATTTGCACCAAAGCTGCTACACCGAATTTAGATCTCCACACGCCCCTGCGTTTTGTTTTTAATTGCATTAACTAAGTATACACTTTGCAGTAGGGCTTGGCGATTTGCAGGGAAATGATGTTTCCACCACCCTCCCCTCCATTGGGCTGCAGTCAGGGGCTTCTGGGGCATTTTCAAAGCACCAAAAAGATGGGCCACAAATAAAATGACATACGGGGTCCCCTTAGTTGCAAAAGCATGGGGGGGGGTTGTTGGCCTCTACTGCAGGTTTTCTCTGCATGAGAGGGAGTTTGGTTAATTGCGCCTTCTCTTTGAAGAATGTCGCCTACTGTCTTCCCAAAGACTAGCAGAGAATGACCCTGTTCCAGCCAAAACAAGCCAGGCCAACACTGATGGAGCATATCCAGGAGTATACCAGCCCTAGAAGACGTGTTGAATTATGGGCCGTATTTTGTCCCAAACCCACCTGGACAAGGTGTGAGATTGTTTAGTCTAAATTCATCAGCTCCATCATAATGGGATCCCCAAAATAGGATAGTGTGGCGCGTCTGTCGACCCACACCCACCACCACTGTGTGAGTCCCTACAAACACAAGCACTGGTGTGTGAGAGCTAATGATAGCTGACATTTATTCAGTGCTTGCAACATGCCCACTAAGCTTGTCTTTTCTAAAATCACCTCCTCACAGATGCTTAGAGCAGTGCCTAGCATCTAGCAGACAATCTGGGAATATTTGCTAAAACATTTGAGGGACTGATCTCATTTAACTCTATCTGCTAGGTAATATAACCGGGCTCACACAACAGAGGGAGAGACTGAGGCCCCAAGCAATTAAACCAGGTGCCCACGGTAGCACAGGGAGGAAGTGCCCCAGTTGGCTTTTGACCCAAGAAATTTGACTCCTGGGCCTGTGTTCTAACCACTGCAAGTAGTGCCTTCCTAAAATAGGCATCCAGGCTCCTTAGCCACCTGATGTTATAATATATGTTTGGTTTCTGTCTGTCTCCCCACATTGAAATGGTAATAAACGCCAGGGCAGAAGGGGGCCTTGAGTCCTGCAGAGTCTCCCACCGCCTGCAGTAGTGCTGGATGTGAGAAGCACTCAAAAAATATTTACAGTCTGCTTTGATTAACTTGTGAAGATCTTAGATGCAAGACCCTTGGTGTTAAACCAAGAGAGGAAAAGGGAGAGACGATGGAGTTTCTGCTGTGGGGACCATACAGAGGGGTTGGGATATTTCTACGCACTAAATCAGAATTGGGGAGGGCTACTCCAGCAGGCTTGCCAAGGTCCAGAAAGCTGAGGCTCAGAGGGGTTAAAGGCTTTGTCCAAGGTCAAGTGGCCAGCAAATGGGAAAGCCAGGGCTAGATGCAGACTGCCCAACTCCTAATCTCTGGTTTCCTGCCTTCCCACCCCATTGCACCCCACTGAGGCATCTCCCAGCCAGCATCTGGGCAGGGAGCTTAGGGCAACAGCCCGGTAGAAGAGTAGGTCACAGACACCTTCCCCCAAGAGCTGGGGGTTTTCACACGCTTCTAAATTTGATTTGAAAAAGGAAAAGAAAAAAAGAAAAAAACCTCAGCGAAAAGAGACAAAATCTAGACAGAAAAGTCCATTTTAGAATCTGCCTCCGATCTCTGTAAAATATTGCCTGTCACCAGGACATTTGAGACCGGGCCTCAGAGGAGACTCCTCGGGCTGCTGTTCCTGGCTTTAATTAACAGAGACTGCCCCCTGTTTGTGACAAGGAGAGTGCAGGGATCCTGCTAGGGAAAGAAGCGGATCTGATCTACCCCTCGTGGCTTATTTGCCAGATCCCAAACCTTAAGCCTGCTCTCACACCACACACACACACCCCTGCCCCAGCCCCCATGAGCTTCACCCAAACCAAATTTCCTTGCTGCTCCTGCCTGCCAAGGCAGCCGCTGCCCCTCTGGAATATTGCCCACGCCTGTTTCCCAAGCCTTTGAAAAACGTTTATAAGAGGGAGGAACCGTCTAGGTTCATTTTACTCTTTAAAGGAAGGAAGTCCCCCCCCCTTTTTTTAAAGATTTTATTTATTTATTTGAGAGAGAAAGAGACAGAGAGCTTGAGCAGAGGGGAGACTGAGAGGGAGAAGCAGACTCCCCCACTGAGCAGGGAGTCCAAGATCATGACCTGAGCAGAAGTCAGACGCTTAACCAGGGAAGACCATGACCTGAGCTGAAGGCAAACGCTTAACTGACTGAGCCACCCAGGCGCCCCAGAAGAAAGTCCCTTTCGTCTGGGTATGTCAACTCAAATCAATAGAGTCACTACCTCCTAATAGATGTGTGATTATTGAGAACGTGCCCCCATTCAGAACACGTGATTGAGAAACTATTTCTTTCAGGGCTCCTGGAGGGAGGGGGGGTTATAAACTTCCCAACTGAGACACCTGGCAAGTTCGTGGAAGATGAAAAATCATCAAATACCACCCCCCACCACTAGCCAGATGAATTCATGCAAATGTGTTGAAATTAAAATGCAGCTCTTAATGAAAGTACTTTCTATGAAAGAGATGATGACATTATTATTTACAACACAGGCACTTTTAATATCTAAAGAAGACTCTCATTCGCTCTAGGCTTAATTATGTCAGATTGCAGTACAGCTTGCAACAAGACCAAAACCGTATTCCCCAACAATTAGGGCAAGGGAACAACGTTATAAAGAATGTTTACTTACCGGGACTTGCAACCAGGGTCCATAAGCAACTCAGCATATTACATGATGTGTGCCGTGGCCCTCACTGGAAGGAGTTGTTTGTTAATAAGTCCTCATCAGATAGCTTTTAGGGTTTCAGAAAGGTTTCTTAGCAACTGTTAGCCTTGAGGGGAAAAAAAGAGAGAGAGAGAGATGTCACAGAAGCTGTTGATTTGAAACCTTAAGAGCTACTGGGGTCCAAATCGAAACTGGACCCCCATAGCTGGAGCCCAGGGAAAGACCAAAGAAAGGAAGCAGACCTCTCCAGAAGGGCAGGTGGCAAGGGTAGTAAGCAAAGGAACTTACAAGGCTTGTCCTGGGCCCTGCAAGACCAGTGGATCTCTGCACCTGCCTGCTGGAATCTTACAAGTTTCTATTATATAGAGGCTTCAGTGGGGGTCTGCAGGATACGGTCCAGATGGTCTTAACAGCACTTTGCTCTCTCAAGGTTACATCCTTGAAATAGACTCCTAGTTCCAGGGCGGTGGGTGGAATATACATCCGAAGGACAGGGGAGGGGTGAGGAGCCTCTGATTGCCCATGTCCAGCTCGGGGGGGGTCAGCCAGAGGTCATGTCCCCTCGATGACTTCCTCCCACAGAAGCCAAAATGGGGCAAGCCGTTGCCATGCTCAAGCAACACGCTGACTTGATATATTTTGTTCTCTTACTCTAAAAAGATAAAGGATCCTTTACGGAAGAAGTGAAGTGGGTCTGAAGTATGGTTTCCCCAGATTACAAGAGGTATGTGAGATGATTTTTGGTTTTACCCCAAAGGTTTTTTTGAATAGTTTTGTATTTATTTCAATGTGTAGCAGAAAAAAATAGTGGCACATCAAACCCATGGCTCAGTGGGCATAAGTATTAAAGGTGTATTTATAGTGAAATGTGAAGTGCCTGGTGTTTAGGAGATGTGGATTTTGGTATCAGGATGGGGTTTCTCAGCTTCAGCGGTACTGACATTTTAGGGTGGATCATTCTGTGTGATGGGGGGCTGTCCTGTGCATTGTAGGACCCTTAGTAGCACTCCCGGGCTCAACTCACTGGATGCCGGTAGCAGCTCCCCGTTGTGACAAACAAAAACTCTTGACAAGCAGACATTGCAAAATCGACTGAGAACCAGTGATTCTTTGCTGATGTTTAAATCCTGCTTCTTTCTCATCTGAGGTCTGTGACCTCAAATGAGTCACGTCACTTCTCTCAGCCTCAGTTTTCCCATCTATAAGATGGGAATAAGAACGGTGCCTTTCCCCAGGAATATTACAGACGCTTCATATCTGGTGTAGACTGCTTAGCACAGTGAACGGAACCTTTGCCGGGCTTAGTAAAGGGTCACTCTTATTACAGGAAGCCTGAGGGGGCCTACTAGGTGTTAGGCACTGCCCTAAGTACTGGGGAGAGAGATGGCTAAGACAAAATCCTTGCCTTGAGGATGTCAGAATCTCCAGGGCAAGAGAGAATACACCTGCCATGAAATCTTATAGGATCCCATGCTCAGGAGGGCTCCAGGGTTAGTCCACTGCTCTGCAGGTACCTTGAAATTCTAAATGGTTTCTGAACATGGGGCCCCACCCGTTATGCAGCCGGTCCTCTCTATAGGGGATGCAACTCGGGCAGAAAGAGAGGTCGAGCTTATGGGAACTTAGAGGGGGATGTTTAGCTCCAACTTCCCTCGCAAAAGCTTCTCACGGTGGTGACATTCCAGCAGTCCTGAGTTAAATGTGTGCAAGCATTCTCAGCAACGGGGCAGGAAGAATTTTGGTAGATTCTTTTTAAAAGTAGTCCTCAAATGTCAGTCCAAAGAACAATACGGAAGGTGTCAGTAGTAAAATTTCCACTGGTCCATAGAAAATCGAGAAAAATTATGGTTGATGAAATAGATGTTCAGAAAGCTCCTCTTTGAACAGTTGTAGACTTTATTTGTATAATTCACTTTCTGAAGTTATGTTAGTCTTATACTTAATCATCTTTCGTAGATGTTAGTCTTATGTTTATCATCGTGTGTGTGTGTGTGTGTGTGTGTGACTGTGTGTGTGTGTGTGTGGCATTTTTAAAATATTTCTTATCAGGGAAAAACTAGAAAACTTATCCTCCCCAATTTTTGGTCATTTTACTGTGCATGAAATCCCAGAGTCGGGGATGACTAATTTAAGAACCTCGCTTTTGTTCACAAGTAAAGCGGCGGTTTGAAGCAATTATCTGAATAATTTAAGTCCCTCTAACTGTAGTAGGAAACCAAAATAGGTTTTAGGGTCATGCATTTTCCAGCTAGCTACGTTGGGTAAAATTACAAGGTGTATCCCCGGGAATCCGCTCAGGCTAGATGGAAACCACACAGCTCCCCAGACCCATGTCTCTGTGCTCCCACCAGTGCCTACAAATACAGATTGTATCGGTAGTTTTTGCCATGTAACAAATCATCCTAAACCTTAGTGGCTTAAAATAACAACTCTTTTATTTAACTAACAGTTCTGCGGGTTGGCAACTTAGGTTGGTATCAACTGGATGGTTCCTCTGGTCTTAGTTGGACTCACTCATGCATTTGCTGCTAACGGTCAGGTCTCCAGGGTGCTGTTGGTCTGGGACAGCCATCAGCTGGAACGGGTCCTCTTTGTTCCATGAGATTTTTCCTAAGCCATCAGGCTAGCCTTTTCACATGGGGCCTTGGCAGGGGTCCTGAATCACTAAAACAAAGCATGCAAGACTTACCGAGACCCAGGGTCAGAACATTCTGTTGGCACAAAGCAAGCCATAAGCCAGTTCATATTCAAGTAGGAGGGAAATAGACTTCTCTTAACTGGAAGAGCGGCAAAGTTGCATTGAAAAGGGACACGCATACAGGGATGTGGGATTAAGTAGCCATATCAACTGTCTTAGTCCATTTGGGCTGCTCTAACAGAACACCATCCACTGGGTGGTTTGTGAATAGTAGGAATTTATTTCTCACAGTTCTGGAAGCTGGCAGGTTTAAGATCAAGACGCAAGTATGGTCGGGGCGCCTGGGTGGCTCAGGTGGGTAAGCTTCCAACTCTTCATTTCAGCTCAGGTCATGATCTCAGGGTCGTGAAATCAAGCCCTATGTTGGCGCTCTGAGGTGGGCATGGAACCTGCTTAAGATTCTCTCTCTCCCTCTCCCTCTGACTCTCCCCACCCCCCATGCTCTTGTGCTCTCTCTCTCCAAAAAAATAAAGAGAAGACACAAGCATGGTCACATTCTGATGACAGCCCTCTTCCTGGTTCATAGTCAGCATCTCTTCAGTGTATCCTCACGTGGTGGAAGGGGTGATGGATCTCTGTGGGGTCTCTTTTGCACAAACAGTGATTCCATTCATGAGAACTCCACCCTCATGACCTAACCGCTTCCCACAGGCCCCACCTCCTGATACCATACACTGGGCATTAGGATTTCAAGATACAAATTTTGAGGGGACACAAACATTCAGACGCACAGACATGCACCGACTAACCACAGAGTCCGAATCCCATTACTCCCAACCACAGTAGAATGAAAATCTCCATGTCACAAGACTGCCCCACCAACAGTATTCCAGGGGAGGCTTCTACACAGCCAGAGAAACAACCGTCACAGAGAGCTATGTAAGCTGTGTTTTCAGCTACAGGTTCAGAACAAGCCCCAAGCCAGTAGTCAGCCATGTGTCCAAACCGGTATACTGGGAGGTCCTTGGCACCATCCTTGGTCTCAACTTCCGTATCCTATCGGTCACCAAGTTCTGTCAATTCTCCCTCCTGAACAAGAATCACATCCTTCCTTTCTGTCATCCCCATTGTTCCTTCCTCAGTTTAGCCCTCGTCATGTCTCACAGTGACAATGGCACAGCTCCCTAGTTTCGCCTAGCTCCCCCACGTCCTCATCCTGAATCCAGTTGCTCCTCTGTCACTTAGCAAGCCTTTAGGGAATGTTCACTTCATGCCAAGCACTGTGCTAGTGGTGGGGGATACAGTAGAAAATCGGACAGAGCCTATAGTTTGGTAAAGGAAAGAAACAAAAGAAGACAAACTTATTAGGCAGGGTAGGTCATCTGCTATATTATATAACCACAAAATCTCTGTGGCTTAACAAAGTATATGATGACTTAGGAATCCAAATCCTCCCCATCATGTTGCTCCACCATCATGAAATCATTTACTTTTTGCCGTGTGGAGGCCATATGCAGCCATAGAGGAAAGAGCAGAAGGATGGAGTGAGGCAATTTATGGCCATGTCTGGAAGTGGCATACATCATTCCCGCAGTATTCCATTAGCTGAACTCAGTCACGTGATCCCAACTTAAGCACAAAGGAGTCTGGGAAATGTAGCGTTCCTCTGTGCTCAGAGAAGGAAAGAGAACTGGGGAGTATATAACCAGTTCTTTCCTCAATAAACAATAGTAATGCATATAATAGACGCCATGGTTAGAAAAGTAAAGCATCCTGTGGGAACCAGGGGAGTGCCTAATGTATTTAATATATCCTGGGATTCAGGGAGGCAGGGTGGGTGAGCTGAATAATGGCCCCCAAAGATACCCAAGTCCTAATCCCTGGAACCTCAAACAGAGTTCCTGGCAAAAAGGACTTTGTAGATGTGATTAAGTGAAGGATCTTGAGATAAATGAACCTGAATTATCCAAGGGGGCCCTAACTGTAATCGCGAGTGTTCTTAGAGAGCTAGAGGGAGATCTGGCTAGGAAAGAGGAAGAGGAGACGGGATGGCAGAAGCAGAGGCTGGAGTGATGCCCTCTGAAGATGGGAGAAGGGTCCCACGAGCCCAGGAAGCTGAAAAAAGACAAGGAAGGCCTTGTCTCCCTCCTGGAGCCTCCGGAAGGAATCGGCCTGCTGACACCTTGATCTTAGCCTGTTAAGACTCAATTTGGACTTCTGGCCTCCACAAGGATAAGAGAATACATTTTCTTCTTGCTTTGAAACATTGAATTTGTGGTAATTTGTGACAACAGCAAGAGGAAACTCATACAAGCAGTAATGCCCGTGCTGGGTTCCAGATTAAGGATCACTCCTCAGTGAGTTAGGCAAAAAGACAGGAGGGCAGGGCCGGGGCTAGAGGTTGAGGCTGAGAGATAGCAAGGTCCAGATCAAACAGGGGTTTTGGGAGGCAGGGGGACACTGAATTTAAACCTGAGGGCACTGGGCAGTCACTGAAGCAGGAGTGACTTGACCAAGATTTACATTTTTGCAGGACAGCCCTGCCTGCTCTGCGGAGAACAGGCCAGGGAAACCAATGCTGGAGGTAGGAGGAAGTCACTTGCTTTATTATAGGAGGAAAGTAGAAAGGCAGTAATTCAGGGTCATGGCAATATGGCGTGGGCCCAACAGGACTTGGGGATGGCCTGCCTCTGACAAGAGACATCCACCCCAGCACCAACATCAGCTGCACCAACTCTGGGGGTCAATGGTCCCTTAAAGGCCAGAACCTGCTTAGCCACTTATCCTGCTTGGAAACAAAATAGGGAGGTCTAAAGGAGCAGCAAAGGTACCTGTGAAACCCAGGTGCTAGCCATTCGATGTCTTCTTCCCAATCCCATAGACACCAAGACCATCATGTCCTTTGTAATTCGAGTCAAATGGTTCAAGCGCCATCCCCATAGAAAGGGAAGTCCGGCATTACCCTTCGTCACCAGCCACACCATGATCAAGGGATTTCTGCTTCTCCTAATCTCTCCTGACTCTGATTTCCTGCTTCTGCTTGTGTACCCATGCTGATATGTGCTCCACAGGGGTGCCCAGCTAGGGGGTGGCCGGGCCTGAAACCCAACCTGCACTGTTCCAGCCAGGTCATGCACTCTTGGTGTACAGAGAAAATGATTTGATGTCTGGCATAGCCAGAACTTGGAGCTTTTGAGCAGAGGAGATGGGAACTAAAGGTCAGGGAGGGGGTCAGCTTGAAGCATTTCAGTGCCTTGCTAAGACGCTCGGGACTGTTTCCTATAGCGACGGTACGTCGTCTAACAATGCGAAGCAAAGAGAGACGCATTCGTTCAGATTTGCATGTTATGTAGAGCACTCTGCCAGCTAATCTGGTCCTCATCACCCATCTGGGACCGAGAAAAAGCCAATCATTCTGGGCTGAGAACCTCCATACTGAGTCCTGTGGGGAATCCCCATTGGCCTCCATGCACCGATAGGAGCAAACAGGGCGGGGAAACAGAAGGGAAAATGGGCCTGATTCCAGAGAGCAGCAGAAACAAGACAGAAAGAAACTTAACTACCTTGTTGATGGCTTTCTGGATCCTTAGATTTGGGGGTTCTGTGTGATACTCCTGGATCTTCCAATAAAGTCCTCCTACCTTCCTCCTGTTTTTGCCTAAATTAACTCAAGTTGATTCCTGTTATAATTCTGACCGAGATACTCCGTCTCCAGTTTATTCAGGCCTTCGTCACATCACCACTGAGTGTTACATTTTGTGTCTCTCCTCCCTGTTGCCATGAGTTGGCCAGATGGAGAGGAGGAGGAGAGATCAGGGGAGGGCAGGGGTGGGGACAAGAGGCAAGAAGAGGACAGGAGGTGAGGGGAGGAGAGAGAAAGGTGTCATTGCATACATACCCAAAGATACAGAAGAGTGTTCTTCAAGCACTGTTTGTAGGAGCAAAGCATGGAAAACAACCTCTATCAGTGAGAGGACCAATGATCACCTGGAGAGATCTCCCCGTCATTGAGATACCGGCTAAAAAATTCTCAGTTTTTGCGTTTCAGAATACTATATAGCAGTTAAAAAGAATGAGCAGTTAAGGGGCGCCTGGGTGGCTCAGTTGGTTAAGTGTCCCACTCTCGATTTCAACTCAGGTCATGATCTCAGGGTCACAATCTCAGGGTCATGAGATTGAGCCCCACATCGGGCTCCAAGCTGAGCGTGGAGCCTGCTTAAGGTTCTCTCTCTCTCTCTTCCCTGACCCCTGCTCATGCACTCTCTTTCTCTCTCTCTCTAAAAAACAAAACAAGAATGAGCATTTTTTAAAAATCTGGAAATCACTTTAGGCATTACTGCCTTATATATATATTTAATACATAAATAAATATATTTGTATTCTAAACATTATAAATTATAAAGCAATCATAACTTATATTATTATGCTTATAAATGTTTTTATAAAAATGGATAAATACATTGTCATTTACTTATAAAAATATATAATGAATATATTATAAGTATATTTATTATATGAATATATAAACACAAATATTAAACTTAGAAATAAATTTATATTTATATTTATAATAGATATAGTATGAATATATATAAATACATAATGTGTGTGTGTGTATGTCAGATGATCTTCAATCAAGATATAACTTTTTAAAAAAGCAAAGCAGAAATAAAAGCACATTTATGCTTAGAACGTACAGACGATTTCTGGAAAGATGTGTTCAAAGCAGTGGTGACCCTCAGGGACAGGAAAGGGGGAGGAGGATTGCTTCCCCCTCCCCCCCCATGCTTTTGCATATTTTTTTTTTAAAGATTTTTTTATTTTTATTTATTTGGCAGAGATAGAGACAGCCAGCGAGAGAGGGAACACAAGCAGGGGGAGTGGGAGAGGAAGAAGCAGGCTCATAGCGGAAGAGCCTGATGTGGGGCTCGATCCCAGAACGCCGGGATCACGCCCTGAGCTGAAGGCAGACGCTTAACCGCTGTGCCACCCAGGCGCCCCTTGCATATTGTTTTTTTAACCATCCGTATGCTTCAACTCTTCAAGGACAGTAATTGATTAAAGTGTCTTTAAAAGCCAAGAAAAAGAGAAAGGGGACTGGATGAAGGGCAGATGAAAGAGAAAAGAGCGAGCGTCAAACAACTCAGCCTCCACTAGCTGAGTTCCATGCCCAGTGCCTCCATGATGCATCCTTGACCTTGACTAAATCATTTCCCTTCTTTGGGCCTTGGTTTTTTCATCTGGAAAACAGGTCAGCGGAATTCTATGCTCTCTAAGGTCCCAGCTCCCAAAACCGTCTGCAATATTCGCTGACAGAGCTAATTGCTCAAGCAGAACTTTCTTTCAAATTAAAGCAGTAATTGTCCTGGCTTCCCACAGCAGCATATGATGTTACCATCATAATATGAAATGGCTTTTTCTTTATTAGAGTTATCTTTGGAATCTGGCACCTTAAAGGATATAAAATGAATCATAAATAACATATTTGAAAATCATGTAGAATAAGGTGGTTTTTTTTTACAAGAGGCACATTTGGGTGCCTGATCAGCCCCACACCCGGTGCAGAGAGAAGTCCTCCATCGCCCGGCCAGAGATGGACCCAGAGTCCTGACCCGGGAGGATCCAGTCAATTATCATGTTGCCCAAAGCCGGTTAGATTTCTCCTCAAGAACTTGAGCTAAGAAACACAGATGAGGGAGAAGGGTGGAGAAGGGTCCCATTACATCAATGCTTAGGGACCAGACTGAAAGTTGCATGAGGGCAGGAACTGTGGCGGTCTTCTTCCTGCTCTATGCCCAGGGCTCACCACTGTTCTGGCACATACTAGGTGCTCGAGAAAAATTAGTTGAAAGGAAAACTAATCACCGGAGAGACCATCCATAAACTCCACCAGCTATAAATCCCTGGTACCACGCAGCTCCTTTCCTTTAAGAGAACTAGATTTCTAGCATGCCTTGGGATTTTGTGCGATTCTAATCTTTCTTTAAAAACGTACTTAGAAAATAAAAGATAAAAATAAAATAAAATGAATAAAAACCCTCTTACACCTAAGCTAATTTGAACAGCTTTGGTTTCATCATCCAGAAGAAGCTAAGATGGGTATTCTTTTTCTTCTAGAAATACGAATCATTTTTTTCCCTGAGATTACTTTCTTTTAATTAAATACTATCAAAATTCATAGTAACGTGTTCCATGGCTCAATTCACTTCAGCACGCATGTATTGAGCTGGAAACTCTGACACAGCTCAAAGATGAATGGGGCGATGTCCCTGACATCCAGACATCACATTCAGATGGAGAAAGACAGGCGTACAGTCAAACCATTCAAATAGCAGGTTCTCTGAAGGAGAAAGTGTTTTGTTTTGTTTTGTTTTGCTTTTGAGATTTACTTATTTATTTGTTTGAGAGAGAGCACAAGAGAGAGCACAAGCAGGGGGAGCAGCAGAGGGAGAGGGAGAAGCAGGCTCCCTGCTGAGCAGGGAGCCCCACATAGGGCTCGATCCCAGGACCCCAGGATCATGACCTGAGCTGAAGACAGACACTTCAACTACTGAGCCCCCCAGGCGCCCCTGAAAGAGAAGGTTTAAACAATGCTCTGTGGGTATAAGCGGGAGAAAGCGATCAATATTGGGGAAGACCTCACGGAGGAGATGACCGCAAAGAAGGGCTTTGAAGAATGAGCAATAATTTGGGGCAGAGAGACCACATTATTTTTTTCCCCAGTCATGTTTATTTTCCTGTTGTTGAGTTGCCTATAATTTTTTTATTATTAACATAGAATGTATTATTTGTTTCAGGGGTACAGGTCTGTGATTCATCAGTCTTACACAATACACAGCACTCACGACAACACATACCCTCCCCAATGTCCATCACCCAGCCACCCCATCCTCCCCTCTCTCCTCCCCTCCAGCAACCCTCAGTTTGTTTCCTGAGATTAAGAGTCTCTTATGGTTTGTCTCCCTCTCTGGTTTCATCTTGTTTCATTTCTTCCTCCCTTCCCCCATGATCCTCTGCCTTGTGTCTCAAATGCCACATATCAGCGAGATCATGTGATAATTGTCTTTCTCTGATTGACTTATTTCACTTAGCGTACTACCCCCCAGTTCCATCCACCTCATTGCAAATGGCAAGATTTCATTTTTTGATGGCTGCATAATATTACATTGTATATAAATAACCACATCTTCTTTATCCATTCATCTGTTGATGGACATCTGGGCTCTTTCCATAGTTTGGCTATTGTGGACATTGCCGCTATAAGCATTGGGGTACAGGTGCCCCTTCAGATCACTACATTTGTATCTTTGGGGTAAATACCCAGGAGTACAATTACTGGGTCGTAGGGTAGCTCTATTTACAACTTTTTGAGGAACCTCCCTACTGTTTTCCAGAGTGGCTGTGCCAGCTTGCGTTCCCACCAATACTGTGGGAGGGTTCCCCTTTCTCCACATCTTTGCCAACATCTGTCATTTCCTGACTTGTTAATTTAAGCCATGCTGATTGGTGTGAGGTGGTATCCCATTGTGGTTTTGATTTGTATTTCTCTGGTGCCGAGCACTTTTTCATGTGTCTGTTGGCCATTTGGATGTCTTCTTTGCAGAAGTGTCTGTTCATGTCTTCTGCCCATTTCTTGATTGGATTATTTGTTCCTTGGATGTTGAGTTTGATAAGTTCTTTATAGATCTTGGATACGAGCCCTTTATCTGATATGTCATTTGCAAATATCTTCTCCCATTCTGCTGGTTGTCTTCTGGTTTTGTCGACTATTTCCTTTGCTGTACAAAAGGTTTTTATTTTGATGAAGTCCCAACAGTTCATTTTTGCCCTTGCTTCCCTTGCCTTTGGTGATGTGTCTAGGAAGAAGTTGCTGTGACTGGGGTTGAAGAGATTGCTGCCTGTGTTCCCCTCAAAGATTTTGATGGATTCCTGTCTCACATTTAGGTCTTCCATCCATTTTGAGTCTATTTTTGTGTATGGTGTAAGGAAATGGCCCAGTTCCATTCTTCCACATGTGGCTGTCCAATTTTTCCAACACCATTTGTTGAAGAGACTGTCTTTTTTCCATTACGTATCCTTTCCTGCTTTGTCGAAGATTAGTTGACCATAGAGTTGAGGGTCCACTTCTGGGTTCTCTATTCCATTCCATTGATCTGTGTGTCTGTTTTTGTGCCAGTACCATATTGTCTTGATGATTACAGCTTTGTCATAGAGCCTGAAGTCCGGAATTGTGATGCCACCAGCTTTGGTTTTCTTTTTCAACATTCCTTTGGCTATTCAGGGTCTTTCCTGGTTCCATAAATATTTTAGGTTTATTTGTTCCATTTCTGTGAAAAAAGTTGATGGTATTTTGATAGGGATTGCATTAGATGTGTAGATTGCTCTAGGTAGCATAGACATTTTAACATTATTTGTTCTTCCAGTCCATGAGCATGGAATGTTTTTCCATTTCTTTGTGTCTTCCTCAATTTCTTTCGTGAGTATTCTATAGTTTCCTGAGTACAGATCCTTTGCCTCTTTGGTTAGGTTTATTCCTGGGTATCTTACAGTTTTGGGTGCGTTTGTAAATGGGATCAACTCCTTAATTTCTCTTTCTTCTGTCTCGTTGCTAGTGTATAGAAATGCAACGATTTCTGTGCATTGATTTTATATCCCGCCAATTTACTGAATTCCTGTATGAGTTCTAGCAGTCTTGGGGTGCAGTCTTTTGGGTTTTGCACATAAAGTATCCTATCATCTGCAAAGAATGAGAGTTTGACTTCTCCTTTGCTGATTCGGATGCCTTTTATTTCTTTTTGTTGTCTGATTGCTGAGGCTAGGACTTCTAGTACTATGTTGAACAGCAGTGGTGATAGTGGACATCCTTGCTGTGTTCCTGACCTTAGGGGAAAAGCTCTCAGTTTTTCCCCATTGAGAATGATATTCGCTGTGGGTTTTTCATAGATGGCTTTTATGATATTGAGGTATGTAGCCTCTATCCTTACACTGTAAAGAGTTTTAATCAAGAAAGGAGGCTGTACTTTGCCAAATGCTTTGTCTGTATCTATTGAGTGTATCATATGGTTCTTGTCCTTTCTTTTATTAATGCAGTATATCACATTGATTGATTTGCAGATGTTGAACCAAACATTTAAAGAAGAATTAATACCTATTCTTCTGAAACTGTTCCAAAAAATAGAAATGGAAAGAAAACTTCCAAACTCATGTTATAAGGCCAGCATTACCTTGATCCCAAAACCAGACAAACACCCTACCAAAAAGGAGAATTACAGACCAATATCCCTAACGAACATGGATGCTAAAATTCTCACCAAAATACTAGCCGATAGGATCCAACAGTACATTAAAAGGATTATTCACCATGACCAAGTGGGATTTATTCCTGGGATGTAAGGTTGGTTCAACATCCGAGATCACTATAAATAAAGGCACAGAGCCTGGGAACACTGGTCCTTGGTATGGCCGAGCAATGGGCTACGTGGTAGAAGGAAGTGGAAGACCGGCTAGCAGGACAAGATGAGAATAGGACAGTGAGACACGTTGTTCTTTTACCAAGATCCCAGCTCAGTGTTTTAAATTTTTCAGGCCAAAAAGGGATTTTTTGTTTTTAAGAGGAGCACATTTGGCAAGTCTCCGAGCGCTGAAAGGAGCCCTTGATGTTCTAGAAACTCTACAGCAGAAGAAAGATGATCAGAACACTAACCTCAGTGATGAGTACTTTTTCTTCTTGAAGTGTGTGTTGTCCCTCCCCCAACCATTCCAGGAGCAGTGAATGCTTACTTGGTACAAAGGTCATTGAAAGTGATTATCTTTTTCGAGGTGATGGAAATGTTCTGGAACTACACAGGGGTGATGGTTGTACAACATTGTAAATGTACTAAAAGCCGTGAATTATTCAGTTTAAAGTGGCTGGGGTGAAAATGACCCAAGTCTTAGCTTGAGCAAGGTCATCTTCTAATACAGATTGTACCCATGGAGATAAGGCTTGGGGGGAGGTGAGTGCCATTTTATATACAAGCGCCAATTCAAGAAATACAATGATATATATATATATAATCTTTTTTTTCATTTAAGATTAAAATAACCAAGGAAATGGACCTTAATCATTGTTGGTGAGAGCATATATTAGTAGGACCATTTGTGGGACTGGGGTATGGGGAGAACATTTGGCTCCATCTTTCAAAATGTTTATTGCATGAACCTTGTATCAGCAATTCTCCTTCAAGGGGTCTATCCCTGTGCACAAAATACTCATGTCCTACACAAGACTGTAGACAAAAGAAATTGTGTTGCAACGTTGTATTAGTGAAAAATTGGAAGCAACCTAAATGTCCATAGAGCACTAGCTAAATAAAAGGAAGAGGAAGTAAACAGGATAAACCGCTAGAATGTGGTCACTTCTAGAAAGCGTTATTTAAAAGGGAGATTTTTCCATTTTATTTTTTCATTTCTTATTTAATTTCTTGTGACATGACTTACTTTTGTAATTTTAATAAATCCACAAGTTTTCTTTAATCAAACATGGCTTTATTGAGTCCCATGGAAAATATGGGTATTCTTCAACTAGAAGATTATCACTTTATTGAATGGAACACTGTTAATGAGAAAAACAAAGTCTATGCCTATTTTATGCACATTTGGGGCACAGAAAATGTTATACGCTGAGCATTTTTGAGACATGGCAACTTGAGGGATACTTCCTAATCTTGCATTCTGAAATCACGTCGGAGCTGTGTTATAAAACCGATGTCTGCCATCCACGAGCTGCCCATTGGTGAATTCATAAAACGCATACAAATTACGAGCTTTGTTAAGTCGTCATTAAGATTTATGTTATTGGAACAGGCACTGTTGGTCCTCCACCCAGATTCCCTTGGATTCCTTTGACCATCTCTTGTGTCCCTGGCCTGATCTGATGTGCTTTTGCTTCTATGAGCATGCACAAGTGAGTCTTTAAAAGGGAGGAACAGTCTCAAGCCAGTGGAGCAAATTTGCTTGGATGCTCTGAGCCAGAAGCGCTTGGTGGGGGGGCAGCGGGGGTTTACGTTCCTCCAAGGAGCCTTTGGTCAATCACATATGGGTACAAGAGTATGAAATTCCAGCTCCCTTGCTCAGGTCAGAACAAAGTCAGAGGCATACCTTACCCTCCAGAGTCCCCTGCGAGATTAGGCTGACATTACCAGCTCTGGAGCTTCGCCTAAATCACACTTGCTTGGCTTTTGTCCTTCCCTTTTGTCTTCCCCTGCAAGAGCTTCCTTAATAAATTAATTACACAGTCTCAGACAATGTTTTTTGCAAGTTTAAACTCAAAACCAGAAACAGAAAGCACAAATATTGTTGATCCAAGACCAGCTTCAGAAAATTCCAGTGTCGAGTTTGCACAAAACAGGACAATTCAGATTAGGGCTGATGTAATGACAGTCTCTCAAAGCTTCAGCTCTAATATTTACTACTCAGACTCTGTAACAGGCTAAGGATTCTGTCTGTTGAAAGATGCACTATCTTCTCGTGCCCCTGTGTACAAGACCAGCAGGTTTTATTTAAGAAATTAATTAACTTCTCCTAATTACATATATCCTTGGTATTATTAACATCTGGAAAATCAATGAAAATCTCTGTGGCTTCTTTTATTATTTTGCATCTCTCTGTCTGGCTTAAAAGAGTGAAATTGCTGTTGAACTCCTGTGCAAAGTCATTTTGCAAATCTAGAAGGAGAGATTTTACTTCTCTTTTTTGGGACCTCACTAGGTTGTTCTGGAGATGAAAGGAGGTAAGTAGAGAACCTAGCCCAGGTGTATGGCTGGCTCATGGTAGGCATCCAGTCAGTCACCTCCCTCCACTCGAAAGCTGTGGCACGTGAGGATATTCTAATTTTGTAATTCTTCAAGTGTGGTCCTAGGTCAGAAACACCTGGAGTGCTTGCCAAATGCAGATTCCTGGGCTGCATCTTTGGAATCTCTGGGGAAGACCCAGAAATTAGCATTTTTTTAAAAGCCCTCTGTTTGAGTTTTATGCATTCCAAAGTTTAAATATCAGTGTCTCTGACTCAATCGTTTCCAACTAGAGAGATCATGAGAATGTGACTGTGTTCGTAGGTATAGTTTTGTCTGAAAATGACAGAGACTCAAGGGAAACTAATATTAGCTAAGGAAAAAAGAAGTGGGCAGATTTATTAGTTCACAAAACTAGAAAGTCCAGGATTAGATTTAGACCTTGCTAGATCTATGGACTCAAATGCTGCCTTCAAGGTTCTCTTTTTTTCTCCATCTCCTGGCTCTTATCCCATTTGGTTTCACTCATGAGCGCCTCAGGTGATAAAATGATAGTCACCAACAGCTCTGTGCTGACCATCTTTCTGCTAATGACCTTCAAAGACAGGAGGGCATCTCTTTCCTGGTAGCTTCCGCAAAAGTCCCTGGGAGATATCTGATTGGTCTAGGTTAGGTCACATGCCCATCTTTGAACCAATCACTAGCCAGAAAGATGGAGTGCTCTGATAGGTGAGGCCTGAGTCACGTGTCCATCCCTGGGGCAGAGCTATCAACATCAACGCCACCTACATCAGATAAATGGGTTTCCTCTCAGAAATTAGTATCCTGTTGCCAGAAGTCTTGCCAGAGAACTGATCTTATGTTCACTAAAACCAGAATCTATGTTCTTATCTATCTCTCTCTCTCTGAGAGAGAGTGCAGATGTGCACAAAGTTGAGGGGGAGGGGCAGAGGGAGAAGCAGGCTTCCCCCTGATCAGGGAGCCCAATGTCGGGCTCAGTCCCAGGACCATGAGATCATGACCTGAGTCAAAGGCAGACTCTTAACCAACCAAGCCAGGCTGGCACCCCAGAATCTGTGTTCTGTTTTTTTTTTAATTAATATATAATGTATTATTTGTTTCAGGGGTACAGGTCTGTGATTCATCAGTCTTACACGATACACAGCACTTATCATAACACATACCCTCCCCAATGTCCATCACCCAGCCACCCCATCCTCCCCACTGTCCTCCCCTCCAGCAACCCTCAGTTTGTTTCCTGAAATTAAGAGTCTCTTATGGTTTGTCTCCCTCTCTGGTTTCATCTTGTTTCATTTCTTCCTCTCTTCCCCCATGATCCTCTGCCTTGTTTCTCAAATTCCATATATCAGTGAGATCATCTGATAACTGTCTTTCTCTGATTGACTTATTTCGCTTAGTGTAATACCCTTTAGCTCCATCCACCTCATTGCAAATGGCAAGATTTCATTTTTTGGGATGGCTGAGTAATATTCCATTGTGTGCATATATACCACGTCTTTATCCATTCATCTGTCGATGGACATGTGGGCTCTTTCCATAGTTTGGCTATTGTGGACATTGCTGCTATAAACACTGGGGTGCAGGTGCCCCTTCAGATCACTCCATTTGTATCTTTGGGGTAAATACCCAGTAGTGCAATTGCTGGGTCGTAGGGTAGCTCTATTTTCAACTTTTTGAGGAACCTCCCTACTGTTTTCTGGAGTGCCTGCACTAGAATTTGTGTTCTTTAAAACTCTTCCAAATGATTCCACTGATCACCCACATTTGGTGGTGGTGAACCTTGGGGATGCATTTACCT
Source organism: Ursus americanus (assembly GCF_024610735.1). Lineage (NCBI taxonomy): Eukaryota > Metazoa > Chordata > Mammalia > Carnivora > Ursidae > Ursus > Ursus americanus. Next base: position 30,316,768 of record NC_142128.1, read on the forward strand.
TAAAATGACTTGGAAAGTCTCAACACCACTGACCTGTCTTCACTGGGGAGTTCAAGTCTTGCCTCTCCCTGCCTAGGGAGATTCAAAAGTGAGGGACTAGGGCGGAAGCTGGTCCCTCTGCTTCAGCTGGGGGTTAATCTTCTGTAAGCCATGTTAGCCAGAGAATGCCAGCCCAGACTGTCACCATTTAGGAGAGAGCAAAAAGGTTGGCATTAGAAGGAGCTTTCGGAAAGTTGTCTCTTGCTTATCCTCCAGGGAGACGACAGGTTCGTGTAACATCTACAAGCAGATGTCCTGACAGGAGCAGGGACCAAACGGCAAACTTGTTGAAAAGGGAAAATCCAATTGTAATATAGATGGTTTCTTGGTGAGAAAGTTATATACTTCAGTTAGTACAGTCTGATTTCTCCCTCGATATCTGTCAACAGGGGAGAATCTTCTTCTTGAGCTGAAAAAAAGAAAATCTAGTCCATCTGTACGAGCTTGATTATATTAATGCCGGGGGGGGGGAATATAAGTCCACGAAATATACTCGGTGTCATCTTGCACAACTAGCTTGCCCAGAATCGTGATGCTCCTATTGCTGGAGGGGAAAAAAAAATTTAAGGCAAGACCCAAAAGGACTAGGAGTCTAATTTGAAAAGTACATCAAGATGTTGGGAGAAGATAGGGGGAAAGTTGCTGAGAGAAGGTCCTGGTTGTGTCTTTTGTGGCCAGTTTGCTCACATCAGCATGTCATATGTAAAGAGCAAAACACCATCCTGTTTTAATAACACACTTAACTGCCTCCACATACACAGGAGATCACGGTGTCCGCCAATTAAGAAAATTCAATCTCAAGCACAGGTACAGCAAGCCAATATTTTTTAGGCCAGACGGTTAGAAGAAGTCTGTAGTTCTTAATTCAGTATGTGAACTGTTAAAATAGTGTCGCAACAGAGATGACAGTGATTTGGAATTTGAAATCACGTTTCTGGGAGGGTGTGACAGGGGAGGATGCTTAAAAGGGGACAACTCAGCATCCTATTGGGAAGTGCACGAGACAGCAGGAAATCAGTGCCTGTGTGTGTGTGTGTATGTGTGTGTGTGTGTGTGTGTGTGTGTGTGTGTGTGAGTTCCACCCACACACTTCCTCCACTTAACAGCAAACTGGCCTCTTTACTGGTGCTTTTATGAATTCCATCTTGTGCAAGATTTAAACTCTCACCAGATGGGAGTTTATTTTTCCGACTTGCTTTGGTTTGCCCTTACTACTCTTAAAGTATCCCACTCCATAGAAGAATGCCCTTCCATGATGGATGTAAACACAACTTCTATTATTTCACATAATATATATATCTATCTGTAGATAGATATACCTATACATATATATGTAGATAGATAGATATGGTATATGATACGATAGATACATGAATAGATACATAGATACCTAGATATAGATAGATAATATATAATGATATATGATAGATGATAGATTCATATGTATAGATAGATAGATGTGGATCCAAGCCATTCATTATGCTGTCCACCTCAATCTTGTAGTGTTTATGTCAATTACACCTCACTGAGATGGAAAAAAAAACTGAAAAAAAAAAAAAAAAAAAAAAGAATGTCCTTCCTTTCTCTTACAAATAGAATTGGTTATTCATTTAATCATTTATTTAAAAATGTTTGTCAAGGGTCTACAATCTGCTATGTATGGTATTAGGCACTGAAGATACAATAATGTAAAAAACAGACAAGAATCCTACCTTCTTGGAGCTTATATTCTAGAAATATACTGTCCAATATGGCAGCCATGGGCCATATGAGCTGTTAAGAACTTGAAAAGTGGCTAGTCTATATATATATTTTTTTAAATAATCTTTGTGCCCAATGTGGGGCTCAAACTCATGACCCAAGATCAAGAGTTACATTCTCTACCAACTGAGCCAGCCGGGCGCCCTACAAAGTGGCTAGTCTACGTTGAGTTGTGCCGTGAGTGTAAAATGTGGGATTTCAAAGACTTAGTGTTGAAAACAGAGTGGAAGGTTCATCAATTTTTTATATTGATTACATACTGAAATGATAATATTTTGGATATTGAGTCAAGTAAAATATATTTCACCTGTTTCTCTTTATTTATTTATTTTTAGTGTAGCTACAAGAAAATTTAAAATCATATCTGTGGCTTGACATCTATTTCCATTGACCAGCACTGTTCTAAAGCAGTGGGTCTGAAGCAGGGGTGATTTTGCACCTGCTCCCAAGACATGGAGCCAACAAAAACGAGTCTTCCTTTCAGAGCTCTGAATCTAGCATCATTTCAGAAGTTCAAACCTTCTGGACCAACCTTTGAGAGGTTCTTAGGCCTATCACACCATGGAACTTATGGAGCTTCACCCAGGTGGTGTCTCGATTTCTCTGCATAGTTGGCATAGCTGAGATGCTGTTGGAGGAAATCGTGGAGAGGACATGACCTCCAGTTGACCCATGAGCTGGACCCAGGAATTAGAGGTTACCCCCCCCCCCCACACACACACACACTCCCCCTTCTTGAAATGAATGCTCCAGCCACCATTCTGGAGCTAGCATCCCGTCCAAGGACGGAACCTTGAGAGAGTAAGGGGTTGCGGAGACCCTCTAGGTAATATATACAAATGAATTGCATTAAAGCCTCTATATAAACTGTTAAGATTCTGGCAGGCAGCTGCCGAGATCGTCTCGTCTTGCAGCCGCCCCTAAGTCCCCTTGCTTATTAACCCCACCACCTACCCATCTGGAATGGTCTGCCTCTTCCCCTCTCCTTGCCCTCGCTGTGTGGGGCCAGTTTGCCAACCAACACTCCCCCAGGATTTTGAAGTAAGCATTTCTTGCCTTCTTTGGTAGTTCTACAATGTATAGCTATGTCCCTTAACAATATAGTTTCCTTCTGCCTAATTTTGAGCCCTACGTAAATGGAATCATGTGTGTTATTCTTTGTATCTTCTTTTGTTCAGTATTATGTTCTTTAGATTCATCCTTAATGGTTTCATTAGCTCTCTTGTGTTTATTTGCATTGCTATATTCATGTATACTACTATATTCCTGTAACATGCTCATGTAACATAGTATATACTATATTATTCCATGAATATACAGTGTATTTATCCAGTCTGCCAATGAGGCACATTTAGGCTGTTTCCACCTTGGGGCTATCTTGAACAGCGTGCTTGTGAACATCCAAGAACATGAATGTTGAGCTCACCTGCATAGGTTTCTCTAGGGTCAGTTCTCACCAAATTTTAATTCAAAAATCTCTGCAGAATCTAACTCTCTATGCCTGAGGTTGAGTAAAAGCAATTCTTCTGAATCTCTTACTAGAATGTTAAAAGAACAAAATTCAGCTGGGTAAATGCGAAGATCTAATTGACTTTATTAAGCAACTCATGAATTGGGCAGCATCCCACCTAGCAAGTAGAGAGGAGCTCCAAGGAGTTGTAGAAAACAGAATGTTTTTTTAATAGGAAAGAGGGTGGAGCAAGGAAGTTATTGAGAGAGAGAGAGAGAGAGAGAGAGAAAGAAAGAAAGAAAGAAAGAAAGAAAGAAAGAAAGAAAGAAAGAAAGAAAGAAAGAAGGAAGGAAAGAAAGGGAAAGAGAGAAAGAGAGAAAGGAAGAAAGACAGGAAGGAAGAAAAGGAAAAGGAAGGATTTGTCCAGTCAAGGTCACCTTTCCTTAGGGGGAAAGGCAGGGGGTCTTATTAGGTGGATTACTTCATCTTCCTTTGGGGGAGCAGATAGAGAGAGTCCCTGTGACAGATTACGTCCTTGGGGCTGACCAGAAAATTCCCGAGTCTTCCTGGGCGAGGTTGGAACTGCAGTTAGGTTAGGTATTAAGCCCAGGTTTGGTGACTTAGCCTAAGTGGCTCCATTTTCATCCTGTGGTTTCCATAAAGGCTCTCAAAGGTACCTAAACCGCATTCGAGCTCCAAGTTTTAGCATTCGGTGCTAGTTGAGATCAAAGCCCTAGGGACTCTCTCCTGAACTTTTTCCATTCTTCCCCATCTCTTTATGCAAAGGAGGAAAGAGGTCTTTGTTTCATGTCTGTTCTTGCATTTCCTTCACACTGTTCACCAGGGTGATTTAGCTAAAAGGAAAATCTGACCCCAGTTTGAAACTTTTCACTGACTCCCTGGTGCCCTCAAATTGGCATTTGAACTTGAACTTGGCTTAGATGGAATGCCAGGAAGTCCCACTGGCTGTGTTGCAGATAACAGTGTTAACAGATGGCTTCTCCCAGAGTTGCGTAGTACAGAGCCCTACTAACCTCCACCCCATTCCTCTTGCTATTGTTGTCTAATCAAGAAGAAATCGCCTCCTTGTGACCCACTGCTCTTCCTGATTTCTACCCTCAAAACACAGAGTTGCTATCTAGCGTTAATTAGAACCAAACACTTTCAGAATCACCTAATACCACTGTGGCAAGTAACTACATCCTTAAATGAGTGTTTCTTAATGCAAATAGACTTCCATCTAAGAACACATGTTGTCAACAGACCATAGCTTAGTGTGTATACAAATATACAGTTTATCCTTAATAATCCAGGAGTTTTTTGTACCTCACGGTCATCTCTCAAAATATAAAGGATTCAGCTTATAATACTCTAAAGTACAGGATATCAGTTTAAAATGTAACTAGCTGAACAGAAATGTACAGTAGATTCTCTTCAAATATCTGATATGTTTAATTTTTCTTCTGTGCCTCTGTCCTAAAAGCCCAAAGCAAGGCATGAAGTCCAGGTACTTAAAGAGTGCAGCTCGTTGGGTCCATGAAAACAGCTATGTTTTATTCTAATACACAGAGAAAAGTGTGGGAGAGAGAAGTCGTATATGTAGAAAGTTCTCCCTGGGTTCTTCCACACCTGTGGCAGACATCACCAATTGATTCCAGCACTCCTTGCCACTGAGGCTGGCAGACTCAAAATCCTTTACAATATAGCCTTCCAAGCAGAACAGATCCAAGAGGTGAAACACATTTGCTACTTCAGACTGAAAAAGTGCCAAGAAATTTTTAGGCAAAGTGTTATCTCTCGTTTTTCTAAATTGGATAAGAGTATTTTCTAACTGATACTAAGGCTGTCCCTCACACACTGAATATTGTACTGAAATTTCCTTCTGCATCAGTACTGACTTCTCCCGGAAGGGCTTCCTGGGTTCTCCAGCCTACACTGATTTTTCTCTGCTCTCATTGTTCGTAGTGGATGTGTGCCAAACAGTTTAGTGTCCAATTAGATTTCTAAATTCCTGCAAGCAGGGGCAGCCTCTTCACTGGCGGGGAAGATGACAGCATGCTGATCACAATAGTAGATGCTCACTTAGGCATTCCCGCTTTTGACTGTCGATATGTAAAGACAGGACAGCAGAAAGAGAGTGGTCTTACTCTCCCAATAAGTTTCAAGGAGAAAATATCTCTATAAAAAAATCTTCGTGAGAGATCAGACTAAAACAAGAACAAAATATTTTTCCTACCCTTTCAAGTCCAACACCTTCAAACCATGGGTAGTCCAATGGTGGAGGGAAACCAGTTCAGAGACCACACTACCCAGAATTCAGAAGACATTCAGTTAGTGCTGAGTTTAATAATTTAATATTTCAAATAACCTTTCCACACCTCGTGTCCAACAAGATTATTAATGCTGGATCTTTGTAACTCTCTGAATTTAAAATTCTGCCGCAGTCCTTCTCTGGAACACTCTCTTCTGTCAATGAAATGACTGTGTCTTCCTAAGGCTTGCTTGTTCCCTCACCTTTGCCGAAGCTGGTCCCCTGTCTGAAATTCTTCTTCTCTTCTGTCTTTACAAGTCAGGCTTTTGAAGTCAACCCAGGGACTCCCTCTGCCATAAATCCCCTTCTGACTCCCCCCTCCCTCCCCATGGAATGGGAGTGTTCTCCCTCTGAATGTTCCCAGCATGCTTTGTGCTTTCTGCAATGCACTTGGGGTTTGGCTCCTATGATACCCAGAGGCATGGACTTAAGGGTCTGGCACACACCTACGTTAGAATCCTTGTCTGCCACTGGCTGGTTGAGCGACCTCAGGCAAAGTGCTTATCTTCTTTAGGCCTCAACCTGTTTATCAGTAAAATGGACAGAAGCATAGCACCCACCTCAAAGAGTTCCTGTGAGGACTTTGTAAAATAATGAATGCAAAGCACTTCACAGCCAGGCACATAGTAAACATTCATTTAAATATTAGTTCTCAGGGGTGCCTGGCTGGCTCAGTCAGTGGAGCTTGCAACGCCTGATCTCAGGGTTATAGTTCAAGCCCCATGTTGGGTGTAGAGATTGCTTAAAAATAAAAAAGGAAAGCTTAAAAATAAATAAATATTAGTTCTCATTAGGATCATGCAATCTGATACTGTTTATAATTTTAACATCTGACCTCATACATTGCAGACTTTTTATGTTTAAGAGTATGTTATCTTCCCTAATGACATCTAAGAATCTCAAGGGCACGGGTGAGTTCATCTTCTACACCTGTATCAGCACCTTTAAACTTAGTGGCTTAAACCACATAGTTTAGTGTGTCTTTAATTTTTAGCTTGCTCCACAATCACCAGGAGGGCTTTTTTTTAAACAAAAAGATCGTCAGCTCTACTCCCAGAGTGTATGATGCAGTAGTTCTAAGGTGAGTTATTTAGTTATTTAGAAAATCTGCACCTCTGACAGGTGCCCGGGTGATGCTGATGCGGCTGGGCTGGAGAATACACTTTGAGGGACGCTCGGTGTGCTCATGATCACGTGGTTGGCATTTGGGGCTGGGTTCATATCCGCAGTTCTTCTGCTCTCACCTGCGCTCCTTTCATGCATCCAAGGTCGGTCAGCTGCTGGTCAGCCACGCTGCTGTTCCTGGGGGGTGGCTGGGCTGCCAGGTGAGGTGGCCTGTAGAACCGAGGAGGTCAGCTCTCTCTCCCAGGTGCAAGAGGCGGGGCCTTAGACTCCGCCCCCTGATGGGGAGAAGGCAATCACATTGCAAAGGGGCGTGGCTAAAGAGAAACCCTGAGTCCGTATTTGCGTTCTGCTGCACGGCAGTGAGTCTAATACCCACTTACTGTGCGGGGAAACCCTCCCTGCAAGAGTAAATGTGTCTTCTAGCAACGGAATTTTAAAATTTTGCAAATGGTATTAGTTTATTTGGGCACTGCGACCTAGCCTACAATGCACGCGGGACTGCTGCTGAGCCCTGCCCCGGGTTTCATACTTAACCTGCTGTGGGATCTTGACCCAGAGCCTCAGGGTTTTCATGAATAAAATGGAGATTAGAATTCTCACCTCACAGAGTTGTAATTCGAGAAGCAGTCTAACTCAAGCCCTTTACACCTCAGTTTTCTCATCTGAAAAATGGGCACAAATCACCCCCATCTCACGAGGGTTTCCGGGAGCATTCCCTTGAGATGGTGTGTGCGGAGTGCTTGCCTTATGAGGTGATCACGGTTACTCCTACTTGGATCACATTGCTTAGCGCAGTGGTGGTAGCACTCAGTAAATGTGGGGTCCAACATAGCACTCTGGCTATAGAAACCCCAGCTTCTGTTCAACTTGCTGCCCAAAGAGGTGCCTTGAAATGTTCCAGGTGAAGAACTCCAGGTGCATGAATGCTGCCCAAGGGGCCAGGCTTTGAAAATCTGCTCCCCGCAAGCAGCCTCCACCAGCCCCGCCAGATAACCTGCAGAGCCCGGGGTTCCTGCCTGCTGGACATTCATCTAGCCACAGCTGCATGGCCTCCACCTACAAAGCCAAAGTAGGTCACCTGGATATTTCAGATTTTAGAGGCAGGCCAGATGCAGGAGAAACGGATGGAGAGGGTGGAGCCAATTGCCAGGGATCAGAGGTAGAAAGAGGGGAATTCAGAAAATCTTTGTAAAGTCCTTAGGGCAGGGGGCGAAGAAGGGAGGGAAGGACGGAAGGCTGGAAGGAGAGGGAGAGAGAGGAAAGGAGGGAAGAGAAGGGGTGGAGGAGGAAAGGAGAAGAAAAAGGAGGAAGGAAGGGAGGAAGGAAGAAAAGAAGGAAGGGAAGGAGGAGGGAGAAGAGGAAGGGGAGGTGGAAGGCAGGAAGGAAGGGGAGAAGGAAGGGAGGAGGAGAGATGGAGGGAGCCTGGGAGGCAGATAGTTGATTTCCAGGCGGTGGGGCAGACCCTTCCAGGGCGCCTCCGAGCCCGGAGGCTGAAGATGCTAAGTGAGCAATCCTGTCTGCGGCCCATTTGATTGCCTGGGGGAAGCCACAGCGACAGAGGCCCGGCTCTCTGCTAAGGCTTTCAGAGCAGTCCCTGGGGCTTCACTCCCCCTAGGTGACTCCCATTTAGGCCAGTGTTAATGGGTCCCCTGCCGAGAAACCCTTGGACTGCGCAGTTAAAAATGCCTCATTCAAATAATCACCATCAGAACCAAAAAGGCCTCTGGGCTGGAAAGGTGAGCTCACACTGCTGTTCTGAGCAAGCCTGGAGCAAGGCAGCTTCTCGGCCTCCCTTCTCCAGGCAGAGGGCAGGGCTGTGCACACTCTGGGCTTGCCCTGTGAATAATGCTCACCAGAGGAGCAGGGTGCTTCGTACAAACCCAGAATCAGATTTCAGATCAGGTCCTGATAGCAGAAGGGGGGAGGAATTGTGAGGCATCTGGAATTTCCCCCCAGGGAGGCATGAGACCAGTAGGTAGGGTTCACCTCCTGGGTACCAGCCACTGCTGCAGCCTCTGGGGATGCTGTGGTGAGCCTAAGGGGCAAGGCCCTGCTCCCAGGTAGGGCAGGTTCCCCGGAAGGGACAGAGAGGCGACAGAAACTAGTGAGTAATTCAAATGACTTTAGAAAGTGGAGGGAATGCATAGGAGGAGGTACTAATGCTTGGCCTGGAGTGTAAACCACGGAGAAGGGCATCATTAGAGAAAGTGGCCAGGGAAGGCCTCTCTAAGGGTAAGACCCTCCAGCCAAACCCTGAATGTTGTAACCAAACGCAAGAGGTTCGCTGCTTGGCAGATATCAAATTGGACACAACCCATGTAACAGTTGAAAGCAAAGAACTTTTCATTACTTGTTACAAGGCAGGAGACAAGGAGAGAGCTCTCAAGGTGCTGTCTCCCCCTGGGGTTAGTACAGGAAACTTTTATCCAGTGCCTCAGGGGGTGGGGCAGGGAGCTGGGAGAGGCATTTCTGGTTCAATGGCACATGCCTTGCGTGTCAGCATTGCTAAGGGCATACATCGTATGTTCAAAAAATGGTGGAAAACAGTACCCATAGGAAGAGATCTTAGTATTATAATGAGCTGAAGGTAACTTCGGGTTCTGTGCCGGCTCTCAGCTGCAGGCTGGCCCAAACTGGCTCAGATAAGCAGCGCTCAGGTGAGACACCTAGTTGGGTATCTCCTTGGCTGGAACCATTGGTTTGTTGGTTCTGCAAAACAAAACAGTCCTTCCCTGCTTCTGTCCCTTGCCCTCATCCCTTGTGCCATAGCGTTCAGCCCCCTTATTTCAGTGACTTCCCCTGGTATCCTCGCTAACTGTGACGATGAAATTAAGATCCAAGGCCAGGGTATCTGGAGGGAGGGAAGAGCAGGCAAAGGGCCCGAGCTCGGAACCAGCTTGTCATGTTAGAACAAACAGAGGGCCAGCGTGATGAGACCAGATTTCTCAACCTTGAAAGTAGCCGTACTTGGTTCATCACTGCACTGTTCCTGAATCCTGAGAGCCCCGTTTAGTCTGCCAAATAAAAATTCACATATCGGGCAGCATCCCAGCTAACAGGTAGGGGGGCACTCCAAAGGGCTACAGAAAAGAAAAGGGCCTTTTAAAAGGAGAGAGGCAGCAGAAAAAAGGGAAATTATTTTTTTTTATTTTAATGTTTTTTTATTATGTTAGTCACCATACAGTACATCCCCGGTTTCCGATGTAAAGTTCGATGATTCATTAGTTGCGTATAACACCCAGTGCACCATGCAATACGTGCCCTCCTTACTACCCATCACCGGTCTATCCCATTCCCCCACCCCCCTCCTCTCTGAGGCCCTCAGTTTGTTTCTCATAGTCCATAATTTCTCATGCTTCATTCCCCCTTCTGATTACCCCCCTTTCTTTATCCCTTTCTTCCCCTACCGATCTTCCTAGTTCTTATGTTCCATAGATGAGAGAAATCATATGATAATTGTCTTTCTCTAAAAAGGGAAATTATTAGCTAAGAATCCATCGTTTTAGGCAAGGTCGCCCTCCTAAAGGGAATGAAAGGGGTCTATCAGTAAACTTCCTACGGCTGCCCAGGAAATGCCCACGTGGACTGGTTAAAGCATACATTCATGGGGGGATTGAAACTATAGTTCGGTTAGGTATTACGTTCTTGGTTTACTGACCTGGGGTCCTGACCGAGATCACACCGTGTTGGGCCAGTGGATTTCTTTCTAACAGTACTGAAAAGGACATTCTGTGTTCTTAGTGTTCGTGGACCATGCTGACTTCCTGGACGCCCAAGAATTTTCTGCGTATTTGTGATTATTGAACTACATAGTCTAACTGATGCCCCTGCGCCCCCTCCATTTATGTGCTAAGGAAAACTGTTCACATGAGTCATACTTGAATCCAGGTCTCACCTTTGCTGCATTTTCCAGTGAGCTCCCAGGAGGCTCCTGGGGACTGTTCTTTCTGGTGGGGCTCAGTTTGCGGCTGAATGGAGGACCTGTGCCTTGTACTCCTTAAAGAAGGGGTCAGGCTGTCCCCAAATAGGGTCCGGGTCATCCCCAGGTGTTGATGACCCGCCCGACGGTGCTAGCATGAGTTGTGAGGACAGAGCGTGCAGGATAGCTCAAGGGACCCAGCACAGACGCAGACAGACCAGGGTCCAAACCCAGCTGAACCTCTAAAGACTGTGTGATTTGAGGCGAGTCAGTTGACTCTCAGCACGTCTGACTCTTCAGCCATAAAATTTGTTTCATGCATTTCACTTTCTAAGTAAGGTGAAGGGGATAAAATGATGCATTGAATTAATGCATCTCAGAATATCAGCAACAGTACGTCGTGGTTACCAGTGACGGCTGTAGAGCCTGACCACCTGGTCCACATCGTGGGTCTTCTCTCTGCCACCTGTATGCCCCTTCATCAAGGACATGGCCGCTCTGTGCCTCAGTTTTCTGTATGATGGAAGTATTAACAGCACCTGCCTCATTAGATTGTTTTCAGGATTCGATGAGGTGGTAGATGAAAGCCCTTAGAACAGTGTTTGGAATAGATTCAATAAATGTGCTAGCTCTTGTTATTTCAATGTGCTACAGTACTTCTGCCATCCTCGCAGTAACAACCAACCCACAAATGGGAAACTTCAACCGTAACGGTTTCTGGCAAGTTCTCTAGTGTTGCCTCCACACTGAACCCTGAGGTAGGGATCGAATGCAGCTATTCTTAAACTTCCACAAATGCTTTGCCCTCACCTGGAGCTTTGTGACAACACAGATTACTTGGCAAAGCTCACCAGCTCAGGCAAAGCTGGTTCCGGGAACACGGATGTCATGGTCTAATTCTCAAGGAGCCATCTTGTTTTCAAGTTCTGGCTCCATGAGCCGTCCATTAAATTAACCAAGGCCCCACCTCAGTGCTCCACACAGCCTTCTCAAGATAGCAGTCTATCTGGAAAGGGGCTGCCAGAATTCCTCCTCCCGTCCTCTCTTTTGATGCTTACTACTAACTTGTCAGCTTGCAAGCCATCACCTGAGAGCCAGGGGATAATCTAAAAAGACCAAGGCCTTCCCTCTATCCATGAGCCTACAAATAGGCTTTCCCAGTAAAACTTCAGCAGCTGTTCAGCCTCTGGCCAGTTCTGGTTCAGAAAGGGTTACTGATGTTTTTGTTTTGATGGACCCCCAAATGTAAAGGGGAAGCATCTCCTCTGGTTCCTACCCTACAATTAAATCAGTCTTTCTAGGGAATGGTAGGACTAGAAAGATTAAGAGCTACGGTTTGTTATTCATTAAAAAAAAAATTCCCTTCGTTCTGAATTTCATTAGCTTTGTGTTAATATTGTGACCAAAATTAATTTTAGACCGAAGTCAAAACCATTATTCTACATTTTCCTTAAAATATATTTTACCTTCAGAAACTTGGCAAGTGGAAAAATGCAATTCACTATTAAAATGGGCCTTGCTAATTTGCAGTATTATCTTCAGAGAATTGTGGAGGAAAACAAGAAATAACACACAGAATGATAGGAAGAATTTGGAAAAGAAAACATGAGACTAGCACAAAAGAAAAAAATCGCACCTCAGACCTGAAGGAACAGTGGGATTCCATATCTTGGCTGTTGTAACTAATGCTGCAATCAGCATGGAGTGCGTATGTCTTTTCAAATTAGTGCTTTCGTTTTCTTTGGGTAAATTTTACCCAGTAGTGCGATTACTGGATCGTAGGGTAGTTCTATTTTTAATTTTTTAAGGAAACTCCATACTGTTTTCCAGAGTGGCTGCACCAGTTTGCATTCTCCCCAACAGTGTAAGAGGGTTCCCCTTTCTCCGCATCCTCGCCAACACGTGTTGTTCTTGTGGTTTTGATTTTAGCCTTTCTAGCAGGTGCGAGGTGGTATCTCATTGTGGATTTGATTTGCATTTCCCTGATGGTAAGGGATGATGAGCTCTTTTCATGTGTCTAGTGGCCATCTGAACGTCTTCTTTGGTAAAATGTTTTCTCAGGTCCTCTGATCATCTTTTTAATTTTATTTATTTACTTTAGAAAGATAGCATGCAAGCAGGACGAGGGACAGAGGGAGAAGAAGAGAGAGAATCCCAAGCAGACTCTGCTGAGGGCGTAATCCCAGGACCCCAAAATCATGATCTGAGCTGAAATCAAGACTGATTTCAACCCGACTGAGCCACCCAGGTACCCCTGACCAGTTTTAATTGGATTATATGTTTTGGGAGCCTTGAGTGTCCATCCATAGATGAATGGATAAAGATGTGAGATACACACACACACACACACACACACACACACAATGGAATTTTACTCAGCCATAAAAAATGAAATTGTGTCATTCACAACCCCATGGATGGATCTAGGTGGTGTAATGAGTCAGAGAAAGACAAATACCGTGTGCTTTCACTCATATATGGAATTCAAGAAACAGCACAAATGAACAAAGAAAAGTGACAAACCGAGAAATAGACTCAACTATAGAGAACACACTGGTAGTGCCCAGAAGGGGGAGGGGAGGAGGCGTGGGTGAACAGGTGAAGGGAATGAAGAGCACACTGACCGTGATGAGCACTGAGAAACGTGTAGAATTTTGAGTCATATGGTACACCTAGAACTAACAGCACAGGAAGTTCATTAGACTTTAATACAAAATAGGGGAAGAAAGGGATAAAGAAAGAGGGGTAATCAGAAGGGGGAATGAAGCATGAGAGACTATGGACTCTGAGAAACAAACTGAGGGCTTCAGAGGGGAGGGGGTGAGGGAATGGGATAGACCAGTGATGGGTAGTAAGGAGGGCACGTATTACATGGTGCCCTGGGTGTTACACGCAACTAATGAATCATCGAACTTTACATCGGAAACCGGGGATGTACTGTATGGTGACTAACATAATATAATAAAAAAACATTTAAAAAAAAAGACTTTAATACAAAATAAAGAAAGGAATGGTGAGAAAATATTTTCTGCAAAAGGCCAGATGGTAAATATGCTTAATGTTTTGGGCCATACAGTTTCTGTGGCAGCTGCCCCACTCCACCCTTGTTTGGTGAAGAATGGCCCCTGACAACCTGTGAACCAGAGTGTGGCTGGGTCCTGGTAAAACTCTGCTTACGGGCATAGAGTTTAATGTCATACCATTTTTCTGCATCACCGATATTCCTTGTCTTTTTTCCCCCTGCGCCTACTGAAAATCGTTAAAACCATTCTTAGCTCACGGACAGTGCAGAAAGGGATGGAAGCTAGGTTTGGCCCATAGGTCATAGCTTGCTCGCCGCTGACCTAAAGCAAACAGTCTGCTTGAAGCATCATCTCTGCTTCCGAAAACCCTTCCAGTATGTTAGGGAAATATTAGTCAGGCTTGTTTTTCTCTTGCCTACCTAAGAGGGGTCTTTCAGGGGTAAAACATCCTGCTGAGCTGCTGGGGGAAGGAGGTATGAGGAGATGTGGGCATTGAACACGTGAAGGAATCTATATCTGTGCCCAGTTGGGGAGTTTCTTTTCGGTCCAGACGCCAATCAGGGACTGGCAAAGAAAAGATGTCTAAATGGTTTCTTCTGGCATTATGTCATTCTGTGGTCCTCTGCCAAATGAGCAGATCCTGAGGCCAGATGACCTAATTTCCAGGACTTCCCCCCACAGGTGGAAGCAAAAATATTTGCCCAAGGATATTCCTGGCAACACTGTTTGTCATAGAGAAAAACCAGACATAGCTGGAACATTGGCATTAGGGCACTACTTGAGAAATGTATGACACAGCCACTGTGGAGTACTATGCAGCTGGTAAAAAGAATGGGGTCAGCTTCTAGACAGTGGTGTGGATCAGTGTCTAAGACATCCTGTTAAGGACAAAAGGAAGTTGCAGATTCATGTGTTTAGTACTCTCCCTATGTTGTTTTGAATACAACATAGGGAGAGTAGCATAAAGGTCAGGAAGGAAAAATCCTATACGATCCACAGCAGTTATCTTGGGGAATGAAGACAATGATGGGCTTTTTATTTTAACCCTCTCTGTGCTCTGGATTGTTTGCAGCCCATTTTTTTTGTTGCTTTATATGATGGTTAACTTCAGGTGTCCAGTTGACTGGGATGGGGGGGGGTCCAGATATCTGGTTGGACATTATTTCTGGGTGTGTCTGCAAGAGTGTTTCCAGAGGAGGTTAGCATTTGAACTGGTGAACTGAGCCAAGTGGGTAGTCCTCCTTAACATGGGTGGCATCATCCAACCCATTCCCGGCCCAAATAGAATTCATAAGCAGAGGAAGGGGGAATTCACTCCCTGCCTGCCTGTTCTCCTGCCCTGGGGACTCTTGGTTCTCAGGTCTTCAGACTCAGGATGGATTCTGCACATACTATTCTGACTCTCCTGACCTCAGGTCTTTGAACTCTTCCACTGGTTTTTGTGGGTCTGTAGCTTGCAGATGGCAAATTGTGGGATTTCTCAGTCTTCGTAATCCCATGAGCCAATTCCTTATCATAAATTTAAGTTTCGATATAGGTGTAGATGTAAATATAAAGATTCATGTATCTATCTAGAGAGACATGTTTGTATCTTTATCTGTCTATCATCTATCTATCTATCTATCTATCTATCTATCTATCTATCTATCTATCTATCTCATATTGGTTCTCTTCTTAGGAAAACCCTAACCAATACACTCTCATAACTAAAACTTAATTTTAAAAAAGTCCCTCTCTTCACCATAGGGGTCTAATCAGGGAAGGGCTACCCCAAAGCCTGCATAATTTTACTTAAAATTATTGTTGAAGTAAAGAAACAAAAATCTGACTAGTTCATTTTTTTCTTTCACTTTTCATTCAGTCAATATTTATTATCCAGTTGTGTAATGGGGTTCATGGGAGTATTCTTCAAACGTATTTATTCTTCCAGTCTACATTTGCTGTACAAACACTCTGTGTTAAGCAGTGGATTCTAATTTAATGAGATTTATGTGACTTTGAAGGATGTTTTTCAAAGAGTTGTTTCCAAAGATGATTGACTGTGTTGGAAGAGACGGTGTAAGGTGCACATATCAGGGGTCAGAGTATTATTACTTTAGAGATATACTTCATGGAAATTAGGAAAGCAGGACATTATAACCATACGAGCAGGTGATATCAGCCTTGTCTTGGGTTTTAAAATAGAGGCTTAATTGTGTCACTTTCACAAGGTCACACAATTAATAAGTGTTGGATTGACGATCTAGAAGTGTCTGACTTAAAAGACCGTGCTCTTTCTTCCAGTGTCAGAGACCAAGATCCCTTCCCCCCTTTTGTCATTATTATAATTTCTCAAATTCTGAACTAGGACATGTAGCCACCCAGACTCCCCATAATTAGGTATGGACATATAACTAAATTCCAAGTGGGAGAGGAAGTAATCTGTTTTGTCTTCCAGGAAAAGCTTCCTAAGAGGTAGCCACCATATACCTTTGGCTTCTTCTTTCGTCCTTTGTTCTTCCTCCTGGCTGGACCTCCAGCAGCCATCTTGGACAATGAGGTCAAAATCATGTATTGAGTATAGAAAGAACATGAATCCCTAAGAACTATGGTGCTTCCTTATAATTTCAGACTGCCTTCCTCTAGATGTCATTTATATGAAAAAGAAATACATTTCTATTAAGTCAACATCATTAGGATTTTATTGCAGTTGAACCTAATCCTATTCAACTGTTGGAACATAATACCTTCCAACTTATCACCACTTTGGGGGAAGAAGCCCTAAAACTACTATCAATAGCCATTTCATCTCAAAAAGTCTTGAGGGAATCAGGTTGCATAAGGCAAAACCCATAAATATATAGCTTATTCAAAGGGAATGCATGATGGGGGTGCCTGGGTGGCTCAGTTAGTTAAGTGTCTGACTCTTGATTTCAGCTCAGGTCATGATCTTGGGGTTGTGAGATCAAGCCCTGCCTTGGCTCTGCTCTGGACATGGAGGCTGCTTGAGATTCTGTCTCTCTCCCTTTCCCTCTGCATCCCCCTCTCTCTCTCTCTTAAAAAAAAAAACGGTCAGGGGGGATGCATGATGGAATTCTTCCTGAAGCCATTGGTGATGGAGATTCAGTGCTCCCCAAATCATATGTTGACTTCTCCTTCACTTTCCTCCACATTCATGCTCAAAGCAATAAACTAAAGTAGAATGTGAGGAAGAGAGGTCAAGAGAAAGTGCTCTACCTACTTCTTCCTAAGGACGGTGTGCGGGCTAGTTCTTAATAAACCCATTTAAAAATATTAGAATTGAAGCCGAGTAAATAGTTTCGGATTATAAATGTATTGAGGACACACATGAAACATCTTCTATAAACATTATTTCAAGTGTATTAGATTTATATAATATTTGCTTAAAACTGTGTTTTCTCCTTTTGAACTGTCAAGGGACTTTACCAAAAATATGCTTTTGTCCATTTTTGATAAAGCTAAACTCATTCCCAGGAATTTTTCAAGTAAGACTGACTCAGAGAAATAACAAGAGAAAAGCTGAGACTTACAGCCTCTCTACCTCATTCAGAATCCCGAAAAAGTACCCTACATGGCATTTAGGAAATAGAAATATAATACTGTAACATAAATGGACAGTTCCTACTAAAATGTTTTAAAGAAAAATACAGAATTTCATCCTTTTTGCCTTTGTGCTGATTTTTAAAGATTATATTTTCATTATCATGTTTTTGTGCTGTAGGAAATTGTACCCCAAAATACGGAATTAACCTTTAAGTTTGAAATTTCCTTTTTAAAAATTTAAATAAAAAGATTTACCAAAGCCAATAACTATCTACTTGCAGCTCTACGTTCATTTTTTAAGCATGGTTCCTCCAGCAAATCCTAATTAGTGGTAACCTCCAAATGGGTCATTTTGGTTTAAATGTAATCTCATTTTTTTCCCCTTTATGATACTTGACTTGTTCATTTTCACTGTAACTATGGGGGGAAAAAGAGTGATTTTTCCAAGAGCAGGTAATAAATATAAACCAGCTATAGGCCTATGTATTTCAGAGGGTCCCTAAACCATGTACCCTTGGACAAGATCTAAATACGAGATGACCTGATACCTGTTCAATCCATTTCTGCCATAATGGCTCTTGAAAAGTATGCTACTTTTTGGACAACCACCTTTTTTTTTTTTTTTTTTTTTTTTTAGTATATACACCCAATGTTTTTTCCCCCAAAACATATTGAATACATATGCTGTAAGAAGTGATAGTTTGACATTATGGTTTCAGGCAAAGACACACTCTCCAATTTACCCAACACGACAGTTTCAAGTCAGAAAATACCAAGTGGAACAAATTTGCATTGCAAGCCCTATTTGGATGGACCCAAAGGATTTTCCCTGCTTGTGCCCACCAGCATCAAGGGATAAGGAGGCAGTGTCATCTAGAGCCCTCGGTATGTTCTGCACATGTACTATTTCCATGAGTGCTCTCATATTTAGGCTTGTTTTGTCCTAAAGGTGGTTATGTGAGCTCTACTGTTATTTTCTCAAGCACTTTGAGTGCAAGATAACCTACCCACCAGCCCCAAAAATGGTTCAGAAATTACTGAAGAAAATGGCATAGAAAGAAAAATGCACCTTTCAAAGAAAAAATTACCTTGCGTACCTCCCTAATTAAGTCTTCTCTTCCTTCTTTGCCAAGTACAATAAGCTTTCTTTGCATAATAGTTTATGTACATGTGGTATTGATTTACTTTCTATTTTTTCCTTAGTTCTTAAGTAAACTTGTTTCCATTGTTCAATTGTTGTATTTTTCTATCTTTGAAAATTGTGAGGCTGGTTCGGTTCCCATGGAAGGCATCATAAGTTTCCCACTAAAAGTAATGGAGTTTTTCCCCCATTCAATGGCTTTTTATTTAGCAGCAAAGTTTTTAGGAGTGAGTTAAAGTCACTGAGCTAGAGACAGGTGTATATTCTTCCCCATACAAAAATAGACCAATAAGGAGTCTTACTCACTGGCTATGTGTTAGATAGAATCTTAATGTAGACCCCAGAGGGGCACCTGGATGGCACAGTCAGTTAAGCGTTGGACTCTTGGTTTTGGGATCCAGACCCATGTTGGGTTCCAGCCCCATGTTGGCTCTGTGCTCAGCATGGAGTCTGCTTGAGATTCTCTCTCCTTTTCCTTCTGCCCCTCTTACTTGTGCTCTCTCTCTCTCAATATCTCTCTAATAAATAAATAAATCTTAAAAAAAAATACAGACCCCAAGATTTTCTTCTCCTCTGGTGTAAATTGTCCTGCATAATCCCAGGACTATAAAGATGGTAGATTTTGTTCTCATGATTAGCTTATGTGATGGGCCACAGTTGACCTTAAGATAAGGAGATTATCCCAATGGGGATGATCTAATCACAAGAAGCTTTAAAAAGCAGAGAGTTTTCTCTGACTGGTCATAGAAAGGGACATCAGAGACCCAAAGCATGAGAAGGATTCAGTTTCAGGGAGATTCTTTGCTGCCGAAGAAGGGGCCATATGGTAAGAACCTGAGATCAGCCTCTAGAAGCTAAGAACGGACCCAGGCCAACAAACAGCAAGACAATGAAAACCTCAGTCTTACAACCCCAAGGACATGAATTGTGCCAACAACCCAAGGTTGCTCAGAAATAGAACTTTCCATTGTTGAACCTCTAGATATGATGTAGATCAATGGATACCCTGATTTCAGCCTTGAGGCATCTTTAGCAGAGAATCTAGCCACACTGCGCCAGACTCTGGACCCACAGAACTTTGGACAAAATGGAAGAGCATTATTTTAAGTTGCTAAATTCATGATAATTTGTAGCACAGCAATAGACATTGAATATACCCCCATATTAGGATAAACCAAGTTGTACTATAGTTAAAAATTATTTTAAAAACCACAGACTCGGGGTGCCTGGGTGGCTCAGTTGGTGAAGCATCTGCCTTCAGCTCAGGTCATGATCCCAGGGTCCTGGGATGGAGCCCCACATCGGGCTCCCAGTTCTGCAGGGAGTCTGCTTCTCCCTCTTCCTCTGCCTGCTGCTCCCCCTGCTTGTGTGCTCTCTCTCTCTCCCTCTCTCTCTGTCCAATAAATAAATAAAATCTTTTTTTAAAAAAGTACATCTTTAGGATGTACTTCCATGATTGCTAGGGGGAAGAGCAAAGCAGGAGTGTTTCTTAGCAGCCTGGCAGTGACTTGCATCCCTTCAGCGTACAACCCATTGACCATAACTACTTGTCTGGCTTTGCCCCATGTCAAGGAGGCTGAGAAGTATGATTCCCTTATACTGACGAACATATGCATCTCAACCATGACCATCTGAGTCTGCTGTCCTCCTTTATCCCTGTGCTTCCAGACCTCCTCATGTTCTATGAACACCGTGCCCGTGGGGCTGGATTGAAGAGCACCTCCCTTTAGACGTCTCCGACTAGCCATTTATAGGATGAATCAAGCCCACAGGTGTACTCAGTGAAGACTTCACACTCTTCTTTACATTTTTAAATGAGTTGCCCACATTTAAAAAATTGGGACTTTTCCCATAAAAATCTCAATCTATGGCTTCTCTCAAGACATTTGGAAGATCTCTCAGTGATCTACTTCAAAGAACAGGGTGGAATTATATGGCCTGACCAACAATGTTTTCTTTCTTTTTTCTTTTTTTAAGATGTATTTATTTATTTTAGAGAGAGAGAGAGAGAGCAGGGGGCGGGGGGTGGGGGTAAGGGGGAGAGAGAATCCTCAAGCAGACTCCCTGCTGAACGCGGAGCCATTACCACCACCGCCATCCATCGCAGGGCTGGATCCCAGGACCCTGAGATCATGACCTGAGCTGAAATCAAGAGTTGGATGCTTAACTGACTGAGCCACCCAGGCCCCCCTAGCCTGACCTACAGTGTTTTCTAAAGAGCACTGTTACTTGAGAAGAAAATCCAATACAACTTCTGTATAACATGTCTCTGTGTAGAATGTACATAAAAAGAACTAGAAGAATAGAGACACCAAAATATAAATCATAGTTCCCTACCAGAAATAGAGTGAGATGGGAGGTATTCCACAGCCACCCAGAATTTAAATGAAGTGTTTTATGTGACCATGAAAATTCACCAAGTTAGGGCTCCATCTTAATAGGGATGAGAATAAGTGTATGCCTAAAATTGAGAAAAGGTCTTACTAACCATTTGTTTTTAAGTTATTTTCTTTAACACAGCAGAATGAGATTTCAATGCCCTGGTGCCCTCACATAATCATTTTCACGAATTCTACATTTCACTTTTATAAGAAAAGGACAAACAACAACAAAACAACGTAGGTATGACTTTTATAAAAAGAAAGCAAAACTTCAGAATACTTTACAAGACAGTACAAATCCACCTTCACTTCTATTTCCCGTGTAACTCAATGTCCCATTGGTGGTAGTCATAAGACTGATCTTAAGACGTTGAGAAAGCATGAATCATCCAAGAAGGATTTATTTGCAGTGTTGCTTTGTAGTAAACAACTATAGTTGAGTCCACTCAGCCCCCCCTCCGTTTTCTGAAATGACTGAGCTCTCCACCAGTTGAGGACTTCTGTCACTTTTGACCACTCGCAAATTTTCCCCTCCGCATTCCAATATCCCAACTTCCCTTTGAAAATTCATCTCTCACCCACAGTGTTCAGAGTTGCTGATTGGTAAATCCCGGTGTATGCCCTTTAATGGTAGGCAGAATAATGATTGTCCCCCAAAGATGTCCACGTTCTAATCCTCAGAACCCATGACTGTATTGTGGAATATGGCAAAGGAGAATCAAGGTTTTATTTTATTTTTAAAAAGATTTTTTTTATTTATTTGAGAGAGAGAAATAGAGCACAAGCAAGGGGGAGAGGCAGAGGAGAGGGAGAAGCAGGTTTCCCACTGAGCAGGAAGCCTGATGCGGGGCTCAATCCCAGGACCCTGGGATCATGACCTGAGCCAAAGGCAGACGCTTAACCAACTGGGCCACCCAGGCGCCCCAAAAATCAAGGTTTTAGATGGAATTAATGCTGCTCATTATATGACCTTAAAATACAGAGATTATCCAGGATTGTGGGGAGGGAGCAGTGTAACATAAGGATGCTTAAGGAATGGAGAAAGGGAGGCAGGGATGGAGAGGCAGAGGGAGATGTGAGAAACAGAATTTTCAGGGAGAGATGCAGCATTGCAGGTTTTGTAGACAGACGGAGGGTCCATGAGCCAAGGAATGAAGGCAGTTTCTGGACACTGGGAAACAAGGAAATGGATTCTCCCTCAGACCTTCCAGAAAGGATTGCAGCCCTGTGAACATCTCAGTTTCAGCCCAGTGAGCCCGATGTCAGACTTCTGACCTCCAGAACTGTAAGACAATAGATTTATGTGGTTTTAAGCCACTAAGTTTGTGGTCACGTGCTACAGCAGCAATAGGACCCTAATAGAGTCCCTTGCTGCCAGAGAAGCCACTCCTTCTAGAAGATTCCGCTCCTTGTCATCCTCACATGGGAGCTCTGCTTTCTCCTGGTTTGATTCAATCTTTGCCTTCTTTGTGTGACTTCCAAGTGTCCTTTTAATAAGTGTATTCTTTTGTTTAAGCGGTTGGAATTGTGCTCCTGGTCGTTGCAATGAAGTGTCCGATCAAATTTGCTCAATCAGGCAGAGGACCATTTTTCAGTAGGTTTTTTTCATTCCAGGGATGATAATGAAAAGAATTAAAGTACTTACTAACCCATAGTTAACCCATTAGTGACAGTACTTAGAATCCCCTGCAGGTAACCAAGATTTGAATGGATGAAACTTGGTTTTTGTAGGATGTCCTTGTTATCCCATTATTTCTCTCAAAGAGAGAAAGACTAGGGATAGGACAGTGTGCTGGATAAAATTCTGGGCTTTGGAGCCACGCAGAAGAGTTCAAATCCCACCTCCTCTGCTTACATGCTGTGTGAGTTTGGACACGTGACATTTCGGGGAGGGGATTTTCATTCACTTGGCCTCTGGTCTTCCACACGGTGTTTCGATCTTTGTGTTTCTGACTCCTGTCTCTTGTTTCTCAGTGTATTCCAAGGAAAGTTATCAATGGCTCTCTTAAGACTGTACAAGTTTGAACAGTTTCTATTCTCAGTTTATTTCTCTGAGAAAGACGGTTGATGCCATAACGATTTTGAAGATTAAATGAAAGTAAGCAAATGTTACAGATCCTGACTCAAAATGAGTACTCAGTACATGCTAGTTGACAATGGAAAACCAAGGGCAAATGAGCCTCTTTGAAATTCAGGTCCCTCATTCATAAAACGGGATTGGTGTCTTTCTCACAATGTACAGTTAGGATTAAAAAAGATGAAGGATTTCAAGTGCTTGTTTAGCACAAAAATCTTGGTTTCCTTTAGCTTTCCTCGGAGAAAGATAGGCGAGGTCACGTCAACGTGAATTGGTTCTTTTCTTCCCTGTGAGCTGGCATTATCATGTTCTATTTCTGAGGATATGGTGAGACCTGATGGAGGGCTGTGCTCATTTCTGAAGCTATTTGCCAAATACTCGATTGACTAATCATGGTTAACCCTGTCTGTCTACAGTTGAGGAAGCAGAGGCAATGAGTACTTTCTGATCTTTCCAGAAAATCACCTCCTCAGACCTGCTCTCTTAATGCAGCCTTCAAAATATAGATCACGGGTCTGTACGAGTAGATTGATATCTAATCTGAGTAGAGGGTGATGGGATAATTAGCATGTTTGCCAGTCAACTTTTTTTTTTAATTTTTAAAAATATCTTATTTATTTGAGAGAAAGAGTGAGCGTGCGAGAGAGGGAACAGAAGCAGGGGGAGTGGCAGAGGGAGAAGCAGACTCCCCGCTGAGCAGGGAGCCGGATTGGGGTCTGGATCCCAGGACCCTGGAATCATGACCTGAGCCGAAGGCAGAAGCTTAACCCATTGAACCACCCAGGCACCCCAACCAGTCAACGTTTTCCTGAAATTCATGTAAACACTGACTCGGAAATGAAGGGTAAGATGACTTAAAAGAAAAAAAATAAGAGATTCCCCAGTGAGACATAAATATGAAAAACCCAGTTTTTCTGTGTTACTACCATTTTTTCTGGCACATAAACTGTGTGGATATATAAAATATACCCCAATTGTACATTACACTTTTGGATGGACAAAATAGAAATATTTTTTTTTCATCGTACATGTATTGAAAGTGATTTTAAAGTACTTTTTGTTGGAGGGAACACATTAATTTTTGGTTGCTTTAAGCACGTTTTACTATGTATTAAAATTCAGTAGAAAATTATTAGCTCCAGATGTGCTCTAGATACGTACTAACCTAGAAAAAAAAGATATAAAGTCATCTAAGAGAAATATTTTGGTATCAGTGATTAATGTTCCATAACAAAGTCAGTGTAATCATGAGCTTAAATCTAATATGTTAAGGAATTAACCTTACTTTACCTCTGATAAGCTGTGTGGTCTGTGGTTATCTTTGCTGAGGAATCTACTTGTGACAAATAGCTGGGGGCGAGAGTTTCATTGCGGCGTTCTGCCACTAGGGGCAGCATCATCTATAATTTTAGGTTGATCACTGGGTAATTTGGGGTGTACATACTAGATGAGCTCTGAGACCCTGACAGAATTCTGGGGCTCAGTGATGATTATTTTGGTTGTGATTGGGATGGAGAGGAGGGGGGAGGACTGAGTTATAATTCCGTTGCTTTCACTCTGCGATTTAGAGCAAGTCCACTCCTCTCACGGGTTCTTAGTTTTTTTCATTGTGAGATGAGATCATGTAGTATTTCCCAAATGCTCGTTGCTCTGTCTATGTGCAAATGCTAGTTTCTGGTCACTTTGGAAATACGGGGCAAAGATAGTCGAATGGGCTCCTTTCTACAGAACTTCACAGAGTCTTCTAAATGAGAATATGATAGATGCTGAGATACTGGACATAAAACAGTTGACCAGGGATGATGACAGTTGTATTAGTTTCCTAGGGCGCCATGACAAATTACCACAGACTAAGTGGCTTTAAGACACAGACGTTTGTCATCTCAGAATCCCAGACACAAGAAGCCCGAAGTCAAGATGTCGGGAGGGCCATGCTCCCTCTGAAAGCCCTAGGGAAAAATCCTTGCTTGCCTCTGCTAGCTTCTCGTGGTTGCTGGTGACCTTGGGTATTCCTTCGCTTGCGTCAACATCATTCCCCATCTCTGTCTCCATCTTCAGGTGGCCTTCTTCCCCCTGTGACACCAGTGTCTCTATTTCCAGATCTCCCTCTTTCTCTCATAAAGACACAAGTCAGTGGATCAGGGTCCATCCCATTCCAGCATGACCTCCTCTTAACTCGATTACATCAGCAAAGACCCCATTTCCAAATCAGGTCACATTCATAGGTACCAGACGTTAGGATTTGAACACATCATTTGGGGAAGGGGGGTTTATAATTCAATCCACTACGATGATGATGATGATGATGATGATGATGATAAGAAGATGAGAAAGAAGAGGATAAGACGAGAGAAATAAATAACTATCGAGCATTTATTAAGTGCTTTACTACATGCCTCAGTCTCTCGAGGGCTTCAAAGTCTGATAAACGCAGCTTCTTAGATTTCACTTCCACAAAATGATAAGCCAATTTTGGCCCAAAGTGGGGCGCACCTGTGGATTTAGGCAATACACACACACAGACCACATAAGGAAGGGGGTCCTCCTTTTTTTAAAAAAAAAATTTATTTTTTTAGCCCAGACATTGACACTGATACAGTGTCGTCAACCAGACTACAGACCCCATTCACATTTCACCAGTTTTTGCTTGTGTGTGTGTGTGTGTGTGTGTGTGTGTGTGTGTGTGTCTATGCAGTTGGGTCCCGTGTAGCGCTTCATTGCTACCACTGTC
The DNA here is from genome assembly GCF_024610735.1 of Ursus americanus. NCBI lineage: Eukaryota > Metazoa > Chordata > Mammalia > Carnivora > Ursidae > Ursus > Ursus americanus. Next base: position 30,342,269 of record NC_142128.1, read on the forward strand.
ACAATGCTGGTGCAGAAAACATCCCCACAAAGGAGCTCCCCCGTCTGGGTTCTCCTTCATGTCCCTTCACAACGTCAAGAATGGTCCCCGTCTGTGGTCTCTGTGTCTTTAACACCAAACCCTTTCTCCTCTCCCTCTTCGTCCGAGACCTCACCTGTCCCATCCTCAGGGTCCTCCACGGACAGCTGAAGCTGTCTTCCTTGTATTACTATTATTGTATTTTCCCGTCTAATTTTATACATGTCTGTTTGTGGCAAGAGACGCTGGCTTCCCAGAATCATGAGGCATGAGATTAAAAAAAAAAAAAATGTTTCCATAGAGCAAAGCTATTTAAGTAGCAAAGGTGAGTTACAGTCAAGAAAACCAGGAGGTGGTCTGCAGACGGGGCAATGAGAGTGAGAGGAATGGTGGGAGAAATGCTTGACATTTACAGAACACTGCGTTAAGAAAGAACTTGGAACCTCGCTTGGGTTCCGAGGGGTTTTATGATAGCTAACGGGAGGAAGAAAATGCAGGCGCTGTCTCTGGGCATGCGTACTATGCCCGTTAAAAGTGGAAATTAAAGGACTGTGTTTTATTCCTGCATTTCAAGGCCTTTTTGTTAAAGGAGATTTCAGTTTGGCTGGTCACTCCCAACAGTGACTCATCCGGCCAGGCACTGTAGTCCTTGTGTTGTTAAATATTGCTCCCGCAGGGGTGGGTGGCCCACCAGGGGCAGGACGGAGGCAGCAGTGGCTTTATTCAGAGGGTCTGGCGCTCCCCTCCCCCAAAGGCTCTTGATCTGAAAGGAGGTGATGTCACCAAAGGGCATGTCTGCAGTTTTCCCCAAGGAGCTGGAAGGGAAGACTCGCTGAATCTGTCCCCCGAAAGAACCAAGCGGGCTTTGAAGCCGGCACCGCAGACATGATGTGGAGACAGTGAGCGCAAGGAGCTAATAAAGATAGCTCAGCTATGTGTTTAACTCATTAGTTCAGCTTTTGTGTCTCTGAACTGTTAGACTAATTCAAAGAATATATTACGGCACTTTCAGATAAATGGTTTAAACCCACACTAAGTGAGTCAGAAAAATCAATTAATTTGTAAAACCTCACTGCTGGAAATAATGTCAGGTCCGTCCTTTTCCAGGCTGCAGAGTTTTCAAGGTGATTCGGGCTTATGGTCCTTGAAGTTTCACCTTGTATATGAAATAGTGGAGCTGGTTTGTTTGCCGACACCATTCGTTCATCTCCTAATTTATTCCATGCATATTTACTGGGCCCCTACAGTGCACCAGACTCAGTTCTAGGCACTAGAGCCACAGGGAGTGAATGAATGCAAGGACTAACCTTCTCGGAGCTTACGCTTCCTGGGAGAGGTGGAGAGTCAACAGATGAACACATTCCTGCATGCTACGTAGCGATATGCACTATGGACAGAAACAAATGTATCTTGGAAGAACAGGGAGAGAAATGAGGATAGCCCAAGTGGTGAATCAGTTCACGTTTATTGACCACCTACTATGTGCTAGGCATTTCGTGGGTGGTTGTGCAAGGAGCAGAAGGTGTAGGAAGGTTTACTGGGCACCCACCTGATGGGTAAGGTATCAGTCACAAAAATCATCATTATCAGGGATCAGGCAACATTTCCCCCAACAGCCCTCCCAGATGGGTGTTACCCTCATTGTGCACTGAAGATTGGAGGATTCCAAAAATTTCAGTTACTCTTTACAGCAGAAAAGTTCCAGCTCTAAGATCTCACTCAGATATTTGGTTCTAAAGGTGTTCCACTCATGCCCCCTTCCCTTCTGTAGGGACAGCACTGGAGAAAGGAGTCAGGAAAGAACAGTCTTGGTGGTACGCAACCGTGCGTGCTGTGAAGAGATATCAACTGTCAAGTGTAAACTAAACCCAAAGGTCCTCTCCCCTTGATTTTATTATTCCACTGATGAATCGGAAAGTATCTGAGGGTCTTATGGGCCTTGGGTTCAGCATTCGGAACATCAAATATTATCGATGATAGATTCCTGGAAGTGCCGACAAACCAAAACAAAAAAGTGGTTAATAATGATTTTGCATAACAGAAATTTTGACTCCTAAAAAATAGACCAAAAAAAGATGAGCCCTTGGGGCGCCCGGGTGGCTCAGTGGGTTGAGTATCCAACTCTTGATCTCGACTCAGGTCTTGATCTCAGTTGTGGGTTCAAGCCCCGTGTTGGATGTGGAGCCTACTTTTAAAAAAAGAAAAAAAAAAGGTTGAGCACTTGCCAGCATCAAACCCAGACTTCGCCCCTGTATTCTAGAAGCATCTATCCAACTGCCTACTAACATCTACACTTCGATATCTAGCAGGCATCTCAAACCCAACATGCCCCAAAATGAACTCCTGATTCCCCACCCCCTGAAATCTGTTTCTCCCACCAATGCTCCCAGACAATGCCCTAACAATTCCATCCTTCAGGACGAAATCCAAGCCTTCTCTTCTCATTCAAGCCCTCAGAAAATCAGGCTGACTTTATTCTCAAAATGCATTCAGAGTCCAACCACTGCTCTGTCTCCTCCTCTAGCATCTGGTCCTGATGTCGACCCTGGCCTGCATAGGACCCCTGGCTTCTTTCTTTCCCTCTGCTCAATTCTCAACATAGCAGACACAGTGATCTTTTAAAAACTTAAGTCGGATCATGTCACGCCTCTGCTCACAATCTTGCAGGGGCTCCCATCTCACTCAAAGCTCTTCCCATGGTAAAAAGGACTTTGCGTGATGTGCTCCCATCCCCTCCTGGACTGCTCCTCCTACTCCAGTCCTCTTGTTCATCTACTCCTGGCACAGTGGGGTCTTTGCTGCACCTTGATGTTCCAGGCACCCCCTCCCACCTCCTTGAGAATTTGCTCTAGCTTTTTTCTCAACTGGGACACTCTTCCCCCAGATACCGGCTTGGTTAACTCCCTTACCTCCTTCAGATCTTTGCTGAAATTTTATCTTCTTTGAGAGGGCCGCCCTGCCCACTCTACGTGGTGATACAGACTGCCTTCTCTCCTCCCCTGGCGTGCTCAGACTTACATATATATATATATATATATATATATATATATATATATATATAAAATTTTCTATCACATTCTGTCATCTGTCTATTATATATATCATCTGAACTTCCCTCCTAGAATATAAGCTTCATGAGGACTGATATCTTTGTTTTATTTACTCATATATCCTAAGCCCCCAAAGCAGTGCCTGGCACAAAGGAGACATGCAATACATATTTGCAGAACAAATGAATGGAAGTCCCAAAGATGGGCCACTCCCGCTGCCCATCAGCCTAACCCGGACTTCTGCTTATTTATTTAATTGGGAAAGCCTGTAACCATGCTACATAAAGAGCAAGACAATAGGATTTCATTTTTTTCCACTTAGTCTGCTCTGCTGATTGCATGCATGCTAAGTTTCCTGAATGTCATTCCACCAACAACTCTGGGGGCTGGAAATACAGTAGCCCTGAGCAGTTAAAAATTCACAGCTTGTCCGGGGCGATCTGCAATGTGGGCAGCAGCTGGTTTGTCCCACAGGCAAATCCTTCAGGATAGGCCAGTTGCAGCCCACAGCATTTGCAGAGGACTTCCGATGTGGTTAGAAAACCTGGTAAGATGTTGCCCTTTGCATCTTGTTTTTTTATTCCCTGTCCAGAGAGGAAGGGCTGGCGATTTCGTGGCTAACCTTGTCCTATAACAAAAATCCATGCACCATTCTGCACTAAAGTGAATGATAAAGTAGCAAAAGGGAGCATTACTATCTCCTGGGGAGGTAAGAGGGACTAGAATGCTATGCACAAGATAAGGGGTGTCTTTTGAGGCTATCACAGTCTGTCCCTACGTGATCATTGGAAGCAGGGAGGTGGAACGTGGTACAGCCACAGGCAGGGGGTAGGTGTGCTAGTGGGAAGGTAAGGTGAAAAGATATGAGTCATTGTCTTGGAGAGTAGAAAAGTGAACTCACGGTCAAGGCGAAGAGGTGCGCCCTACTGGGTGTGAAGTCATCTGTGTAGAGTGTCTGTTAGAGCAACTTTGTTTAAAAAGCAAAGAAATACATTAATGCCTAGAAAAGAAAATCAAGTAAAATGCTAATGGCTTAAAAAATAGTCTTAATAAAGTCTGTCCACCCATATCCCTGAGGTTTTCATTCCTGGCTTTATTTTTCGTGTTGGTTCAGATGGTCTTAGGAAGGAATGGTTACATCCTCTTACCTCCTGTGTGCAAAACAACCCCAGATGCCAGGATGCCTGCTGAAGTAGGAAGTCTGAAAAGAGAATCATGCCAACATGTGCCAACAGCCGGGAGAGTGCCCAGACCCTTTGATCCAGTCCTACCGCCCCCAAATCTTCAAACGAACAGGTGTTAACTCTAAAACCACTGCATGGACACTAACCAAAAATTGAAAATGTTCCCATGTCCAATTGTGAAAGAACAGTGAAGTGAACTAAGGTGGATTCACAAGGGCAGCGGTCACACACAGGTGTGTGTGTGTGACACACATGCCTGTGGATATTTACAGTACCCTTGCTTTCCAGGAATAGACAAATTGGGAATATTCAGAAGTAGGAGTATGGCTAATGAGTCTGGTACATCCCTACAACAGAATAATAGGCAACTGTTACGAATAATAAGGTCAGATTACATGTACAAACATGGAAAGATATCCACGTACGTAAAGGCCATGGAGGGTAGGCTTTTTTTTCTTGTTTTGTTCACTGATACGGCATCAACATCTAGCATAGTAGCAAGACGTAGATGTTCAGTGAACAACTTCTGAATAATAAATCTATTTCTTAGCAAAAAAAAAAGCAGACTACAAAAGAATGCATACATTACAGTCAATTCGTGTGTGTGTGTGTGTGTGTGTGTGTGTGTGTGCGTGTGTGTGTATAAACACTACCACTCTATTAGTGAGGATAGGGTGGCTATACGGGTCTATGCTGTTACACTGCCGTAACAGACAACCCCTCAAAAAAACGACGTGTGTTATTTTTCACTTACCTTACCTGCCCCTGCTGAGTTGTCTGGGAGCTCTGCTCTGCGTCACCTTCTCTCTGGTACTTGGCTGATAAAGCCGCTACTAGCTGGAACATTGGTAGTTGAGAGGGCAGAGGGAATAAAGTCCCTGGAGGATCTTACCAGCAGCAATTAAATACTCACAACTCATTGGCTAGAACCAGTCACGTGGTCTAACCAAACCATACACTAGCAGGCAGGTGCGCTCATGCTACGTGCCTGGGAAAATGGCTGGAACTCTTTGGCAGACACCACGAACAGCATATTGGAAAAACACATGGAATTGTTAAAAATAGTTACGACTGAAGAAAAAGAGTTGGAGGAGGATCGAGGGGTTAATTTTTAATTTTCATTTGGTATACTGTATTTTTTGACATTTTGCAACAAATTCATTTTATAATGAAATATTTTTACAAGTGGGTAATAAATTTTTTAAGTATACGTTAATATAATGAAATATGCTACAGCCCTAGAAATGTTTAGAACGTATTTTTATAATGTGCAGAAGTTTTTATGCTGTGACGTTAAGTGGGAAAGGTAATATAAAACTTCTTTATGTGGTTTCATTTAAAGTGTCTAAAAAAAAAGCTTGAAGAAAGAATGCTAGGAAGAAGTATGCCAAAATATTAGTAGTACTTTGTTTGGGTATATTCGGGTGATGAGATTATGCCTGTTTTCTTCTTCTCCTCCTTCTCTATAATACTTCTTTAGACTCTGCAAGTTTGCCATTATACAAAAAAAAAAGCATACACTGAAAAAAGGCTGATCTCTAAGGAAAGGATGACCTGATATGTCAACTTTAACTCCTAAGACATAAATGGACAAGTATTCCCATAACCATAACTTTTCAGAAAAAAAAATTAGTAATAGGTGGACATTTCCTGTCTCAGAAAACCTTGAGTTTTTTAAAAGCCCTGCAAATAGGCATGGAATTATAGCACAAATAGTTTCTCTCCGGGGCTGTTCTTTTAATATAAAATGGGGAGAAAAACAGTTTTTATAAGGACTGCTTTCCACTTTTGTTCTAAAGTCAGCTTTCTACAAGACTTCAAATAACGAAAAGGTGAATTTTCCATTTTGCCAACATAGATCATTGTTTTCGGCTGGTCTTCGCAAGAACACTCAGAAACAAGGTTCGTGTCCTACTTGTCTCGTACACGTGGGTGTAGCCACTTCACAGATGTTGAATCAGAGAATTTTAAAATTGACAGGGCTCCCAAAAACAACGCTTTGATTGAAATGGGAGCTCAAAGAGATAGGAAATTATACTGGCTAGCATCGATTGGGTACTCGCTCTTCCTGATGTGCCCACCCAACGGGATGTATCACCCTTGGAACTATTGGTATTGGAGTCCAGATGGTTCTTTGTCGTGGGGGGCTGTCCTCTGCACAATACGGTCTTTGGTAGCATCCCAGGCTTCTACCCTGCAGGTGCCGGTTGTATCCCCCCTTCAGTCATGACATCCAAAACGTCTCCAGACACAGCCAAATGTCTGTTTGATGACATCTGAGAACCAGTGCCATCCGACCCTTTAAGAAAATCCCTGACGACAAAGGAGATATTATGATGCCCATTTTACAGAGAGGTTAAGTCCATGCTTCTAGATGCCGAGCAAATAAGTGCCAGAACCAGGGTTTAAATCCAGATCCCCACAACTCCATGTGGTAGTAACCACCTACGAGTAAACATTTACCCATGTCAGGCACGGTGCAAAGCTCTTTACTTGTACAAATAGTCCCTGACTTAGCATGGTTCGACTTCACACTTGTTTGACTTTGCAATGATGTGAGAGTGAGTTGCATTTAGTAGAAAGTGTGCTTGGAGTTTTGAATTTGGATCTTTTCCCCAGGTAGAGACATGCTGTAGGATCCTCTCTTGTGGTCCTGGGCCGTGGTAGCAGCCACAGCCCCCAGGCAGTCACGCAATCAGGAGGGTACCCAACCAATACACTGACCACCATTCTGTCTGCACCCCCATGACCATTCTGTTTCTCACTTCCGGTACTGCATTCAATACATTGCGTGTGATATCGAACACTTGATTATAAAATAGGCTTTGTGTTAGATGATTTTGCCCAACTGTAGGCTAATGTATGTGTTCTAAGCATGCGTAGGGTGGGAGCGAGGCTAAGCTACAATGTTCCGTGGCTTAGATGCATCAAATGCATTTCTGACTTAATGATGTGTTCACCTTATGATGGGTTTATCCAGATGTCACCCCATCGTAAGTTGAGGAAGAGCTATACATCCTTGAGATACAGATATTGACTGTAAGAAGCGGGTGCATGTAGGATTCCTGTTTTTTCATAGGAGCAAGCTAGGCTCAGTAAGTTTATACAATTTGGCTGAGATCACTTAGCTAAAAAGCTGCAAGTCTGAATTGGAGTAAAGCACAGTTTGACGTCACAGTGCACTCTGTACCTTCTGCGGGAGCTTCTGTTGTAAAACACATGTTGCCAAGGGAAGATGGGGAGTTGAGAAAATTTTAAAAATTTAAAAAAAATTTTTTGAAGATTTATGTATTTATTTTAGAGAGAGAGAAAGAGAGAGAGAACAGGGGGAGGGGCAGAAGGAGGGGGAGAGAATCTCAAGCAGACTCCCCACTGAGCACAGAGCCCCCAGTGGGGCCTCCATCTCATGACCCTGAAATCATGACCTGAGCTGAAACCAAGAGTGGGATGCTTAACCGAGTGAGCCACCCAGGTGCCCTGAGAAAATATGATTTTTAAAGTAAGGCTTGCTGTAATTAAGCTCAATGGTCATTCGTTCGTTCGTTTGTTCATTCATTCATTCATTGTATATGCCCAAACCCTGGGATGGCAGTGTAGCGTAGTTCTAAAGAGCACGGTCTCAAATCCTGCTCCACCAATTCCTAACTCTGTGGCCTTGGGCATTTTGCTAAAGTTCTCTGAGTGGCAAACGTCATTTTCCTCATCTGTAAAATTAGGATAAGTGCCTACTTTTTAGGATTATTATGGAGAGAAAATGAAGTAATGTGTGGAGAATGCAGAGCATGGTATGAAACACTATAATTGATGGATATAATTTTTTAATAAACATTATTACTGTTGTTGTTACTTCCCAGAAGGGATTGAGCTGGCTAAGTTCTAAATGCGTGCAGGGTTGAATAATATGAGAACAGCTAAGGAAAAATCATCACGTGAGGGAAAGGCATTTGAAATGCCAAAGCAGTCCTGAAGCAATCTAATATAATAGCATTTACCTGCTGTTGTGTAAGTTAGCTTTTGAAAAAAAAATCCACATTAACCCAAGTTTGGCATTAAAATAAAAAAAAAGATTTTGACTTTCTCTTAGCAAATGCAACGAGATATCCTTATAACACAATTACACTCTAAAGAAACTAAAATAAATCTATAATTTTCTAAATTTCTTATCATCATTTTGCCTGTTTCTAGTTTGAGAATTTGGGGGCGAAAAAGAAAACAAACTTCTGTTGCTAGGAACATTTCAATAAATGAAGATATTTCTCTGCCCACATAGATGCCCCCATGAACCAGTTCTCCTGTTCTCCCCCAAACCAAATTACGCACAGATGTATGGTTATGTCTGAAGATGTTTATTAAACCTAGTCATTTCAATTCTGAATTTGGTTACAGATTCAAGATACCAAATGGGAGGGGAGAAAGGAATGGAAAAGTAATATAAGTTATTTCTCTCAAGGAAGCTGTGCTCTATCTGCTTTGAATCTAATTGTCTGCCCTATTTGTATTTTATCCTTAGTAAATTGGTTGGATGATCTAAAAATCATATGAGAAGGCTAAGTTTAACATCTAGGAGTCAGGATTTAACACGGGAAGTCTTGTGGTCATTAGTCTTTCTAAAGTTACCCCTAACTAAAATCCATGGAACTAGTTAATTCACCCACCCTGGATGGATCTTTCTGCTTCCCACTTGGGAGATTAAATTTAAAAGGATAATACATTTTAAAAAAACTGCTAGAGTCCATGTTAGAATAACCAGATTAATCTTTCTGAGATGTAATTGGGTTAATTTGTCTGGGAAGGCAGTAAACATAGTGGTTAACTATGGGGACCTTCAGAGTTTGAAAAGACCGACTTCAGATCCTAGTTCTGCTATTTAATTGGTTTTTTAAAAAGATTTTATTTATTTATTTGACAGAGATAGAGACAGCCAGCGAGAGAGGGAACACAAGCAGGGGGAGTGGGAGAGGAAGAAGCAGGCTTCTAGCGGAGGAGCCTGATGTGGGGCTCAATCCCAGAACACCGGGATCACGCCCTGAGCTGAAGGCAGATGCTTAACGACTGAGCCACCCAGGCGCCCCTGCTATTTAATTGTTTTGACAGGCAGGGTCTATAATGTCCTACAAGAAGTCTTACCACCTGGTATTCATGTCCTTATGTAACTCTCTTCCTCTGCATGTGGACTGGTCTGGTGACTTGCTTCTAACCAATAGCATATAGCAAAAGTGACAGGGTGCCACTTCTGTGATGAGGCTATGAACAGTGAATTCTGTCTCACTAGAAGGTTCTCTCCTTTACTGGCTTTGATATTGTGAGCTGCTGTTTTGGAAAGGACATGTGCCAAAGGACTGAGGGCAGCCTCCAGCCAAGTGCCAGCAGGGAATCGAGGCCCTGAGACCAACAAGCAACCACGTAAGAATTTGGCAGCAGAACTTCCCCAGTCAAGTCTTCAGATGAGACCCCAGTCCTGCTGGCACCTGGTGGCAGTCTGTGACAGCCCACGTGCAGAGTTCCTAGCCAAGCTATTCTCAGACTTCTGACCTTCAGCAATTGTAAAAAATAGTTGTTGTTTTAAGCTGCTAAGCATGTGGTAATTTGTTATGTAGCAATAGATAACTAATACGGGGGCTGTGCCTCCTTGGGTGAGCTACTAAACCTGTAAACTGGGGATGCCAGTACCTATTTCTCAGGTTGGCTGTGAAGATTCCATAAGCTAAATGCTTAATATGATACCTGGCACCTTGTGAGCTTACTTTAAAATGTACTCTTATTTTATTGACAACATTTTATTTTTTAAAGATTTTATTTATTTATTTAGAAAGAGAGAGTGCGAGTTGGGGGAGGAGCAGAAGGAGAGGGAGAGAGAGAATCTCAAGCGACTCTGCGCTGAACAAGTAGCCTGATAGGGATCTTGATCTCATGTGTCTGAGATCATGACCTGAGCTGAAATCAAGAATCAGACGCTCAACTGACTGAGCCACCCAGGTTCCCCTATTAAAACATTTTATATTCACCATGCACACCAATTTCAGAAATTAATTAATGCAATGTACAGGAGATTAAAATAGATAAGACAACTTTTTCATAGACATCACACTTGAACTTCTGTTACAGTTGACATGGAAAAAAGCATAGTTCAGATTTCTTCCTCCTGATTCTTGGGCAGTGAGGGGTGGGGGAGGCAGTTGGGTATCGGTATGCCAGAGGAAAGAAGACTCCAAAGATAGGCAACCAGAAACAAAAGTTCCACAGAAAAATCTAACAAAGAGGAGTGCATACATACTTGATATGAGTGAATTGGCTTTGTTTGGCAGTTGTCAGGGGAGCTGCAGAGTCTCATACATGTTGCTGGAACAGAAGGCAGTCTGAGAAACTCCATCAACATTTCACATGTGTATACACTTTAGTCTAATGGCTCCATTTCTAGGAATTTATCCTGGAGAAGTTATTGGAAAAGTGTACCAATATGTTGAAACTGTTCATTGCAGCATTGCTTATAAATACTAAATTGAAACATATAAAATTGCAGATATTTAACCATTTTGATGTATGAAAACAGCAATTTCACATAGTTCCGTTGAGAAGAAGAGAATCTGAAACAACCCCAGAATAGAACCCAAATGGAATTGTGTGAGTTTTACACACACACAAACACACACTCTGTGTATAAATGGCATCAGCATATTAAGTGAAGAAAGCAGCTTACAAAACAGCAGATCTCCCCTTTATCCTCCTGAGCGTTTTCATGGGGCTCTGAGGGTAGTGAAAAAGGCTCAGAAACAAGCATACGAATTCTAATATTTTGTGCTCTCGCCACCCCGCCCCATCGTGTTTCCCTGTTAAGGGACTTCCTGATTCTTCTCCATCCCACCCCTTATAACATGTCAGGCGAGGAGGGAGAACTTCTCTGATTGGTCACTTGTCAAGGATGAACTGGGCACGCGCACTTCCTCTTCTTGGGTCAGCCTGGTTCTAGAGCTGGCCCCCTGTTATCTGCTCCCCACTAACCCAGGCAAGTTTAGAGGAGTCAGTTCTGCCCCTGCGGGGAGATGCTGACCATTGACCAGCTGAACAATGACTGGGCGAGTAAGTACATCTCTTTCGGAGGCAGAAAGCATTAGAAAGGCCACTTGGTTACCTACATCAGCCATGTCCTCCAAATTTGCTTTTATTGGTGATAAGAGATATATTGATCTCCTTACAGATGCAATAAAATATCCTTACATAGCTAATAAAGAAGATATTTCTTGGATCGCCCCGTCCCTAAAACGTGTGTGCTCACACACACATGCACACACACACACACACACACATTCGTATATGCATAAAGTTGAGCTATGTCTATATCAGTATCAATATCTTTTTTCTAAAACTGTTTGCTGTAGCGATGTCTGGGAAGGATAGGATTACGGAAACTCTCATCTTCTCTTCATTGCTTTACCGTTTCGTAAAGACCATAGCTGTATTAGGTAGTTGGGCTTTTCTTGGGAAATTAAAGAGGACCCTTAAAACTCATGGCTTAACATCTCCGTGTTCTGTAACACTGGACTACCCAGGTGGCAGACAAAACGGATGATTAGAACACCAGCAAAAAAGGGTCATAAAAGGAGAAAAAATTCCCTCAATTTCCACTTGTTCAAAAAGTAATTCATCATCTCCCCACTACTCCCAAAATTGGCTCTCTCCTCCAACTAACCTGTTTTTGAAAGCAGAATCATTTTTTCTTCTATTTTCTTTGGCTAGAAACCCAAACCTTTGATTCCTGCCTTAGAGTCCCTGTATTCATACCGTCACCAGGTTCTTTGTTTCATAACATCTCTGTCCTACATTTTTTTTCTTTTCCATTCTGACTGCCAGAACTTTCCGCCTAGCCATTTCAGATTTCTATTGCTCTCTTCACGTCCAGTTCCTTCCAACCAAAACCATAGTCTGCCTGTCTGTCTGTCTTAAAGCAACTCATCTGCCTAGTGTTCAAGGTTTTCCCCAATTTGCTTCTACCTAACCAGTCTTTCTCCGAACTGTTCTTCACACATACCTATTCCCTCCATTCCCTTCCTCTCCTCCCATGGTTTGTAACCCACGCTCGCCTCCAGGGGGAGCTCAAGACCCTCCTCCCTCACTTCCAGTTGATTTTGTTGCCCAAAGCCAGTAAGACCGCATGAAAGGGTGAAGGTTTAGCACAAAATCAGAATTAAATTCTGATTCCTCCTCCTCCTAGAAGCATGCTGGCCAGCTTTATCTACTATTAATACTGACAATATGGACAATCGTGACAGGTACCATTTTTTGGAGACCCAATCACATACCAGTCGAGGTGTTTCTCCTGCAGTTTCTCATTGAATCCTCCCCCAAACTCTATGAAGTATTCCATTTTGAAAATGAGGACACTGTGGCTCGGTGGACCCTCGGGGACTTGCCTGAGGTCAGATGGCAAGTAAGTGATGAGCTGAGATGCTACCCAGGTCAGTCTCCTCCAGAGCCCAAGCTCTCAGTCTGCACGAGGGGCTTTCCTACAACCCCTGCGACAGATTATGGTGACAGGGCCCACTTCTAACTTCTCTGTGTCCTTCATACAGCCTCTGTTTTCTCATCTGCCACATGGCAATAATACAAATCTGCATTAGTTTTCCATGGCTGTCATAGCAAATTACCACCAACTGCGTGGCTTAAAACAACAGAAATAGAGAGATGCCTGGGTGGCTCAGTCGGTTGAGCATCTAACTCTTGATTTCGGCTTAGGTCATGATCTCAGGGTCCTGGGCTCAAGACCTGCATCGGGCTCTGCACTCAGGCTGGAGTCTGCTTGTTCCTCTCCCTTTGCTCCTCCCCCTGCTTCTGCTCTCTATCTCTAAAATAAATAAATAAAATCTTTTAAAAAACCAAAAAAACAAAACAGAAGTAGAATCTTTCTCAGCTCTGGAGTCTAGAAGTCCAGACTCAAGGTGTCAGCAGGAGTGTGCTCCCCCAGAAGGCTCTAGGGAGAGTCCTTCCTTGCTCCTCTCCAAGCTGCAAGTGGTTGACTGCAATCCTTGGCTTGTAGGTGGGTCACTCCAGTGTCTGCATCTCTCATCACATGACCTTCTTCTCTGGGTGTCCCTGGGCATCCTCTCCTCTTCTTATAAGGACACCAGTCCTCAGACCAGGCTCGTCCTACTCCAGCGTGATCTCACCTTAACTTATGGCATCTGCAAAGACCCTATTTCCAAATGAGGTCACATACACAGGTTCTGGGTAGACATGAATTTGGGGGGGACACTTCAACACACAAGCTCTCAAGATTGTGTTGGAACTTACATTGGACACTATATTAAAAGGCACTTATCCCATTGCCCAGTGATGCAGCAAATGTCACTGCATTTCTCCTTTCAGACCTGCAGCCGTAGGCTGTCATGTTCACTGGCTGCTCAGCTGAGTCAGGTAGCTGGCTTCATCTTATAGAGTGTAGACAAGCAGTCCTTCACCCCAGCTGCATAGCAGAATCACCTGGGATATATTTTTTTAAGGTTTTATTTGAGAGAGAGAGTGCGCGAGCTTGAGCAGGGGGAGGGGCAGAGGGATAAGCAGACTCCCTGCTGCGTGCAGAGCCCAACACAGAGCTCAACCCCAGGGCCCCAAGATCATGACCCAACCCAAAATCAAGAGTCAGATGCTTAACTGACTGAGCCACTCAGGCGCCCCACCTGGGATATTTTTTTTAAAGCTGTCTTTATTTTTTTAAATTTTTTTATAATAATTTTTATTATGTTATGTTAGTCACCATACAGTACATCCCAAGTTTTTGATGTAAAGTTCCATGATTCATTACTTGCGTATAACACCCAGTGCACCATGCAATACGTGCCCACCTGGGATATTTTTAAGACCAATTCTCAGGCCTCACCCAAGATTTATCCAATCAGACACTCCAGGGCGAAGTCTGGGAATGTGTGCTTAAAAAGCCCTCCGGGGATGGATGCTGATGGGCAATGAGGGTTGAGAACCCTGAGACTAATGTGGTCAGAGTCCCGAGAGAGAAAATCCAGAATCGTGCTGTTGGAGCGCTTCTGTACACAGCCCTTACTTCTCTAGAACATTAGGTGAGTAAAAAATCAAGCCAGTGCTTTGGAAAAACAAAAACCAGTAAGACTTGTCAGATTCAGACTTGTGTATAGTCAGTTATTCCTTCTTGTGGGATACAAAGCATTGTTACGACATGAGCACACACAGGATTTGACTCACTCCAACGGTGCCTGGCAGGATGAAAGCGGAAAAACATAACAAAAGCAGAGGAACGGACAGGTGTCTACAGTGTTTTCTGATGACTTTCAATTTGGTCCTCAGCCTCCAGTGGCAGAAATGTTACCCAGAGAGGGCCAGAAACCAACCTGCAGTGGCTTTGCACAGACACTTGACAGATTAAAGGAAAGCACCAGGGGAGAGGCAGGGGTCGGAGTAGGTAGAGCTGTGTTGTTGTGGTTGTCATTCACTGCAAACTGACCCAATACTAAGGCACATGGAGAAATAACGGAATTAGAAATCTGCCTTCAGGACCGTCAATATTCATAAGCTTAACTGAGAAGCAAATTTGATTCCATTCAACACGTATAGATTGAGGGCTTCCTATGTGTTCGGTCCCGTCCTGGACACTTAGTTTATTCCACTGGAGATATATACGTGCCTTGGGGAGTTTATAGCTCTGTGTTGGTTCACAATCCTCTTGGGAGCTTCCCGGGTATCATCTGAAACTGGCCCTTGTTCTCAGAGGGCAGGGAGAGATGGGGGGAAAAAAGGCAGGCCAGTCCAGGTCGGCATGTGGGGATTTTCATAAGCAAAGGGAACTTACATTCAAGGCTTGTCTTGGGTGGCAAGATGAATGGATCCTTGCACCCACCTGCCAAATCTTGAAGGCTTATAAACAAGCCCTAACTGGGGTCAGTCACGTATACGGTGCAGTGTTCTCAACACCACATCACCATCTCAAGGCTATGTTCTTGGAGCAGCCTCTGAGAGCAGGAGAGGCAAGCCAACCCCACATTCCAAGGACAGGGGAGCAGGTAAGGAGACTCCAAGTGCTCGGGTCTAGCTCTATGGGTCAACTGGCAGTCACAATGTTTTGATGACATGGCCCAACACTGCAAGGAGATCAAATTGTACACTCAATATATCATACAGTTACGAGGATTGGAGCTTTCAGGAGAACACTAATTCTTTTTTTTTTTTTAAGACTATTTATCTGAGTGAGAGAGAGATTGAGATAATGAGTGGGAGGAGGGGAAAAGGAAGAAGCAGACTCCCTACAGAGCAGGGAGCCCAACGCTGGACGTGATTCCAGGACCCTGGGATCATGACATGAGCTGAAGGCAGACACTTAACCCACTGAGCCACCCAGGTGCCCAGGAGAACACTAATTCTTGTTGAGAAAGGGAAAAAAGGATTTTTCATGGTGCCGAGTGATTGCAAACTATTTAAATGGGTCTGAGGCTGAGTTCACGATACACTCGAATAAAATGAAGTTTGGAAAAGAAGAGTAAGCCCCTACAACCGTGCCAGGAGATTATTTACAAGAGGTGTTAAGCAATGTAGGGGAGATAAAAAAAATAAATAAAATGGAGGAACAAAAGCTTAAATGAGGAAATTAAATTCAAGTGTTCAGATAAAGAAAAACTTTAGTAATTAGTATTAACTGCTTCACAGTCCAAGAACTTGATTATAGTAGTTCGGGACACTTCTGGCTCTTCATGCTCTGTATGCCCATCATGTGCAGAAGAACACAAGGAATGGGGTTGGATTCAGTGGCTTTGAGTTGCTCATGAAGGTTCTAAAGCCGTGCTGTCCATTAGAAATTTCTACAAAGATGGGAACGCGCCACATCTGTGCTCTCCAGCATGGTAGCCTTAGCCAGATACGATGCCCGGTTAAATGTGAATTCAGATCAACAACACGTGACTTTTTCTTGTAAGTACGTTGGGACGTACTTTATTGGAAATTCAGATTGAATGGCATGTCCTGGATCTTTCTCCGTGAACTCGGGTCATCCTAGCCGCATGTGGCTACTAAGCCCTTGAAATATGCCTTGCGTACTTCAAGAGCTGTCATGGAAATGTTATTTAATTTTGATTAATGGAAGCAGTTGCGTGTGGCTAGCGCAATGGTCAGCTCGATCTGAAGAAATAGGGTACGTGAGAGGACCTCTGCCAGCCTGAGATTTCCCTGGGGATGGTGTTTGAACTCAGATTCTTCATTCTGGGTTCTACATGTCAGGAAGCCCCGCCTCCGTGTGCAAGAAACCCCGAGGGCCCTGCCGTGCTGGGAAGTCTTCAAGAGCATATCTGAGAGAGTAACGACCAGAATAAGATCAAGCTATTTACTGAGCAATTATTATGTGCGTGAGATGTACTTTAAATATGCTATGTCCCTGGGTGCCTGGGTGGCTTAGTCGTTAAGCATCTGCCTTCGGCTCAGGGCGTGATCCCAGAGTTCTGGGATCGAGCCCCACATCGGGCTCTTCCGCTGGGAGCCTGCTTCTTCCTCTCCCACTCCCCCTGCTTGTGTTCCCTCTCTCTCTGGCTGTCTCCCTCTCTGTCAAATAAATAAATAAAATCTTAAAAAAAGATGCTATGTCCCTGAATCCTGCCAACAATTCTGCAAGTGAACGTGATTACATTCACTGCACCGGTGAGGAACAGAGAGGTTAAGTGACTTGCCTAAGGTCACAGAGCTGGTAAGTAGAGTGAGCTTACATTCAGATCATGTGACTGAACTGGGTAGAAGATTGCATCCAAAGGGGACAAGTTTTCAAAGACTTAAGAAACTCTTCAAGCCAAATGGTGGGCAGCAAGGAGAACTGGCACCAAACAGACATGGAAATTGACCATGATTGGCAGAAAGAGGGTGAAGAGAGGGGTGTAGGCTTGGCTATTTTGGTTAGTGGTGGGATGAGTCCAGGCACATTACTTGCCTTCCTTGAGGCTCCATTATTTCATTTTTAAAATGAGGTGAAACTTTATTTTGTTTGGGGGATAACATGAGAGACTATGTGTAAAGACCCAGCAGACACTCATAAATGATCATTATACATGGTAGCATACATAACAGTTATATTTTCTTTCTGATAATGCAAACACATCTGCAAGGTATGCGACTCACCCAAGAGAATTGCAAGGACGTCTCAAAGGTCTCAAGGACATGATTTAACTTTTATGCTGGAGAACACAGGTACACCTGAAACATCTCAGAAATTCTCTAACACCTTGAAAAGGGAGAAATTGTGCAAGTCCTGTTAATACCAAGCCTGTGACAATATCAGTGAAGGAAATAAATTAAAAACAACAACAACAACACACCGACTTTGGGGGTCTGAAGGACACATGGCATGTCGACCAGGCCCAAGCTATTTATTTTCAGTTTTTAAAAAATGATCAAGTGTATAAAATTGACATCCTCATGGACTGCCCTTCACCTTGACCCCATCCCATCCCCTAGTACATCATTCCTGAGTCTCACCTGAAGAGCGCAGGTCTGGAGTGGGTAAAGGTGGGGGGCACCTGGCGCCCACAGTGCTGAGTCATTATATTGTGTCTCACATTTCCACGTGTCTCAAATGTACTGCATCGGGATATTCTCCTTCCTTCCAGAATGATGATACCAACCTGAATTAAAGCCTCACTCTGGGACTTTAACACTTCCAAAAAAGACCTCTGACAATCTGTGTGAGTCAGGGTTCTCCAGAGGAACAGAAGCAAAAACGTGTTGATATACAGAAAGAGATTTATTTTAAGGAATTGGCTCACACAGCTATGGAGGCTGGAAAGTCCAAAATCTGGAAGGTGAGCCAGCAGGCTGGAGAACCAGGACGAGCCAGTGCTGCAGTTGAAATCCAAAGGCCATCTGCTGGCTGAATACCCTTATGCTTGAGGAATCACTCTTTTGTTCTGTTCAGATCTTCAACTGATTTGACGAGGCCCACCCGCATTGTGGAGGCCAACGTGCTCTCCTCAGAATCCACCAATTTATATGTAAACCTCATCTAAAGAACACTTTTCACAGAAACATCCAAAATAATGCTTGACCAAATATCTTGGCACTGGGGGCCAGCCAATTTGACATAAAACTTACCATCACACAGTCCCCCCAGAAATGACTACCTCCATGAAAGTCAAGCCCAAGCAGTTACCTCTAAATGAGGCATTGAGCTCTTATGCCAAGTCTACTGGCTCAAATCTGTAAACCAATCTGGCTCCTAACAACCTTTGTCATCTGGTTTCCCAAACCTGGGCAGACAAGAAACAAGAGAAGGAGGTAGAGTGAGGACTTGCTACAGGCAGATTCCAGAAACAGTGAGAAGTGACAGCTCACAGCCTGACAGTGAGGAGGACTCTAAAAAGTAGATGGAAGAACGATAAAAGCTCAGCAGCATAGAGCCTTTGAGTGTTAAGACAAAATGTTCTGCTTGCTTCATGGAGTGAGGCTATAATAGAGCCCAGCAGAGCAACTGGCGTTCTTAATTATATACCTGGGTCTCTAAGTAACAACATATTTGGATTAGCTGTTACAAGGGATAAGATGGAAGAAAAAGGGCAGTTTTTAAAGGGTACGGAGGAGGCATGGTAATCACTGGCTGATATGCTTTCCCTCCCCTGCTCCCAACCCTCACTTGTGCATGGGGAATACAGTGGATTCTCGATGGGCTCTTTTTTAAAAAAAAGTAGCTATTCCCCCTTTCTCAGGGCAATCAGGGCCTCCAGATCTCATTCTAAGAGAATTATGCTCTTCACCCTCAGACAGGTGGTTTGAGTGATATGGATAGCACTCCTTCTCCAGGGGTGGCCCTTCTGGCTTAAGCCAGTCTAAACATGCCATTTATCTTCTGACCTTGCTTCAGAAAGGAGCGCGTATTCAAACTGGCATTGCAGTGATGCAAATGGGTGTTTTCCGGGAGCTTTTGAGAAAGAGACTTTTTTCCCTTTTCTTCCCTAGATGGTATCTCATGAAGGTATGGTCTAGAAATGTTGTAGCCATTCTGCTCCTGTGAAGGGGGAGCCTGGAACTGTCAAGTGATGGGAGGGAGTCCTCTACATGGAGACTGAAGATAAAGCCAAAATTACAAAAGGCAGGGAGGATAAATGGAGAAAGTTGGATTCTTATAACATCCTAAGAGCAGCTTGATCAAACCTCACCTGAAGCTGTTAGGATTTTTAATTTATATATGCCAGTGGATTCCTTTTTAGATTGAGCTAATTTGAACTGATTTTTGGTTATTTGCTATGACATGAGACCTGAATGATAGAACACCTAATCCTGAAAAAAGAGAACTTTGATGAGAAAAGAATGAGTAGAAGGGATAGTCTAACAACAATACAGACTCAGAAAAAAATGTATCAAGCACTTCATATGTTCCAGAAACTGCCCAGAGCTTCATTGACTTCTCACAAAAGCAAATGAGGTTGGTACTATGATTATCTCATTTTAAATCAAGACACTAAAGCTCAGAAGGATTACCTGACTTGCTCAAGGTTGCACAGAAGGGAAATGGACTGAAGAGGTCCAGCAGAGCAGGTCCTGCTGCCCAGGAATATGCTCTTCTCACGCTGCCAGGCAGACAGCAGCACAGAAGAGGGTGTGAGCTGGAAGGGCACGGTCAGAGGAGGGTGGAACCACCGAACTGTACAATGATGAGGGGAAGCTGGGGCGGGCAATGGGGCTAAGAGGCTGCTGGGACCCAGTGGTGGACAGGTTTGGTGGCAGCCATTATTATCATTCAGAGGTTCCTATGTAGTTCTGAGGTTACTCATCATCAATACCAATACAGCTACGCCCAACCACTGCCCAGGTTCAAATCAGCATTATATCCTCACGATATTCCTAATCCATTTAATCATGCAGCAGCCATTGGAGTGTTTATGCCTCAAGCACCCTGCCTGGTGAGCAAGACAGTCGAGGTAACCACCCTCGTGGACCTTAATAGTCGAGCTGGGAAAGACATCAGGGAATAAATAATGACACCTGAAACAAATAAGTACATCTATGAATAACGATCATGGGTGGTGATAACACCAACTGTGCAGAGGGCTATCTATAAGAGACAAGAACAGAGTGTTAAAAAAGAATGAGGAGGGCTGGTTTAGATAGGAAGGGTGCATGCAAGTGTGGGGGGTAAAGCTTCTCCTTGGAGTGTGATTAAGCAGAGGCCTTGATGTTTAAATGGGCACATGCAATCTAAGCCGAAGGAACCACTTGTGCAAAAAGGGAACTGGATTTGCATGTTTAAGGAACTGAAAGAGGAGAGTTACTGGGTGAGAGGTAGGCAGAGGCTGGGACTTGCCAGGACTTGAGGACCCACTGGGACTTTTAATTCTCATTTTGTCATTCCCTCTTGAATGTTTTCTGAGAATCCTTCCCAGACTGTAGGCAGGGAATAGGGATATGGAGATTAATAGTGATGATGATAATGCCCTATAGTCATTGAGGACTTAACCATTTGCTATTAGAACTCTTGTCCAAGATTGGAGGAAGAGTCTCCTGGATATAGGCAGCTAGTTGAGAATTTCCCAAACTTGGTGGGTCAAGAGAGCTCCTTACGGAGTTAAAAAACACACCCTTCTCCTGGAGATTTGGATTCAGTAGGTGCAACTCCTCCTGGAATTTGTGTTTTTAACAACTTTGACAAACACTGGCCTAACGCAGTGTAGCACAATGGCTTTTCTTTTTTTTCTGGACAGATCCGAGTTTGGGTCGGTGGCAAGTTCACTGCTTTTGCAGTCATCTCGCGCAAACTGCTCCATGCCTCTGAGCATCATCAGTTTCCCCTTGTGACAAATGCGGCTAATGACAGCACCATCTCCTGGCGCTGGTGTGCAGATTAGGTGAGCTGTGATTCCTAGTGAGCGGTGATGACAGTAACAGGATGATGATGAACACGCCTCATGATCGGCTGTCCGAGATCACAGTTGGTGGCTTGGAGGACCGTCCCGAGGCACGACCCAGTTCTTCTGACCTCAAGCTAGGGTTGTCGACTGAAATACAGGAGCCCGGTTAAACTGGAATTTCAGATAAATAATGCAAACATTTTAGTGTAAGTATCTCCCAAATATTGCATGGGCTATACTTACACTGAACAATCATCCCTTGTTTATCTAAAATTCCAACCTAACTGGGCGTCCTGTATTTTTACTTTTGACACCTAGCAACGCCACCTTAGGGGAAAGAAAGGGCCCTCCCAAGCCTGAGCCCAAGAGCACCCTCCCTGAGCACGCAAGCTGGCCCCAGTCCAGGCGCCTCCACTGGGCAGGCGCCCCAGTCGATCCCAGAGGGGCTGCTCACGCTTCCGCCCCGCTCAGGCAGCACTAGCGGCGCCCCGAGCGGCCGAGCCCCACGCGCCTGCCCTGCCGCCCCGCCCTGAGCAGAGGGCGCCGCCCCGAGCGGGGCAGGACAGGCCTGGCGGTTGGGCTGTGTGTTGTCCTGCCGCTCCCTCCCACACTGTGTACTCAGGGGAAGCCAGAAACTCGCTCATCATGTCGGCTGCGGAGGCGGGGGGTGTTTTCCGCCGAGCCAGGGGCAGGACCCTAGACGCGTTTCCCTCAGGTACTGCCGGCCTTTCGCCCGGGGAGGGGATGACTTCAAGGCTGCGGAACGTTCCGTCGGGGGAACCGTCGTTCTGGGGGCACGCGCTTCTAGCCGGACCGCTTTGGGGGCTGCACCCCGGGGGGCTGGGGACCTCAATAGCGGCCGCACCGCCCGCGCTTAGGGCTTCGAGGGGCGCTGTTGAGAGACAGGTGTCTGGGCGGTGGGGCTTCTCTGGCCTTGACCTAACTTCCCTGAGAGTACAGGAGATAGAGTAAGGAAGCAAAGCGTGCTTCCTAGGAGCGTGGGCTGTGCAGTTAGACTTGCTTTCAGCCCTGCCTTGGACACGTTGCTCAGCAGGGCTCAGCCTCAGTTTCCCCACCTGCACACCGGGTATAACAACGGTGAACTTGTCTGTAGCTCTCGTAGGCGCTTGGTGCATGTTCGATGCGGTTATTCTTGTGGTGGTGGTTCACAAGGATGTATTTTATACTCCACAGTCCCGCTTAGTTCCAGCGATAGGGGTCATCAGCCAGAATGTGCGGTGTGCCCGTCGGGACAGCAGGGCGGGAGGGCAGGCCAGGGTCCGGTCAGAGTTAAGTGCTTGGGGTTTGGATTTAGTCAGCCTCGTTGTAAAAATGTTGTGAATTTTGTTTTTTGTTTTGTTTTTTAAAATACCTCCTGGGGAAGCGTGAACAGCTGAAAAGTATTTTTCTAACGCGGTGTTCGACACACACAGGCTAGGTGCTAAGTGAATGTTAGCCCTGGAGCCCTAAGTCAAGAGGGAGGCACGTTCCTGGTTTCCTGGTTCTCTCTGGGTTTTTGCTGCTTGGAGTCAAGATTCCCTCCCACGCACTCACCAGTTTTGTAAGCCCCGGGGACGTCACCCCAGATGCCTTGCGTGATCTGGCCGGTGCTCACCTTTCTTGCTTCATGCTTGTCATCCTGCCCTTTGCCCGGCTCTCCTGCTGCACTGGTTTTCTCGAAGGCCCTTCTTTTTCTTGGCTCCCATCGCTAATAGCCGGGCTCGTAGGGCCTGGCCATTTCTCAACCTTCGAACCCTAGTTAAGGTTCGGTCACTTCCTGGGTCAGATTTTCCCTGGCTAGCCTAATTTAAAAAGTAGGTTCCTCCTCAAGGTCTCTGTCCTAAAGCCTTGTTCTTTTCTCTCTTTGCAGCTCTTGGTGGGGGAGTGGCAAGGTTCTGGAAGAGCATATGGGGGCCAGAAATAATAGCTGTGGCAGATTTTGGAAAATACAGTCTGTGATAGTGCCCATTTAAAACATATTTTAATAGGATTTTTTTCCCCCCAACATGAGGTTTTTGAGATTTATCTGTATTGATACAGGTAGCTCTAGGTCACTCTTTCCTCCTGGGCAGTATTCTGTTGTATACATTGTCTTGCTAGATATGTAGAGTATCTTCCCTGAGGAAGGGGTGTGTTATCTGATGGCAAAGAATGAGGGTGAGTTAACCCGGGCGAGAAAGGGTGGAAACAGCACTGAGGACCGTCGGTGGAACCGGTGTAAAAGTCTGTGGCCTGGCGAGATGGGAAAGGGAAGCGTGGGGGAGGGGTGTGGTGCTCTGTGAGAACGGAGGATGGCAATGGCGGGGGGGAGTAATTGAGGACTTTTGTCTTTACCTAATACCATCAGTTTTAAGCTGCATGTGTGAGTAAGCGAGGACACTGATAAGATTTCCCTTTTGGAAAGAATGGTCTAGCTGCAGCAGTGACAGCGAAAGAATTTCTACCTCCGAGGAACTTGGGGTGCAATCTGATTGCAAGCTGGAGCCCAAGAACTTGGCTTGAAGCCACATTTCCATAGCCCCGTGTTGTTCACTTTGGGTTTATTTATTCGCGGTAGCTGGAGGTGCCTGTGGTTGCGGGGAGGGCTTTTGATGGAAATGATGGGGAGGGATACAGAGGTGTCAAAACTTCTTAACACACCGAAGTTGCCACAGGACTGCCAGGGGTTCTGGAGAACAAGAGTCATTCACCTGGACAAGAACGGGGCAGCGGGGAGAGAGACTGAGAAGAGAAAAGGACAGGACACTTACCCTGCTGAGATAGGAAGAGGGAAAATGACCCTGGGCTTCCCTTAGCAGTGGGGCCCATGCCTGGTCCCCAGCGAAAATGCGCAGTGTGGGCCATTTAGCATAGGGCTTTTAGAGACCCGGCCTCGGCGGGTTGGGCTTAGAACACCTAGTATTGTGGGTTCCTGTCACTGGGTGCTGAAGCCCTCGTCCACCGCCAAGGTGCCCCCATTGCTCTCACCTAGTTTTTGCCGAGTCTTCGTCTCCTGCTGGCTTTGCTGGCACCTTTGAGAGCTGCTTGTAGAGGGTCCACTGCCAGGTCCAGCCGTGTGGGAACGTGAAGCCACTGGAGCTGGGAGGGTGGCTCTAGAGGCCGGCCCAGAAGAGAAAGGGAAGCAACTGGCGTTCCCCTGTCTCTTGCTAAAATACACACTGCCTGCCAGAGGTTTGGTTAACTTGAGCAACACTGCCCCAAATCACAGCCCTGATAATCCTCATATGCTCACTCCTCGAAGCCCCCTCCTGAAATAGCGAAAGTTTGGTTCTCAAGCAAAGCCTGGCAGGTGGAGGGAAGAGTGCTGTCGTGGTGTTTAGGCTGTCATAAGCGAGCACCACAGACCGGGGGCTTATAAACAGCAGATGCTTCTCATGGTTGCGGAGGCTGGACGTCCAGGATCAAGGCGCCGCGGAATGCGTGTGTGGTGCATACATGACCATCTACTTGCCCTGCCCGCACACGGTGGGAGCGGGGAATGAGTGCTCTGGGGTCTCCTTGAGAAGGCGTTCATCTCATCACTAAGCCCCCCTGACCTCATTGCCTCCTCATATCATCACATTGGGGTTTACATTTCAACCTAAGAATTTGGGGGGCCCACAGACGTCCAGTGTGTGGTAAGCACTGTGAGACCATCCCCCCCTCCCCCCCCCCCCCCGTGATCTCTGGGAGCGGCCGGACTGCGAGCACTTTTTCCAGCAGTATCGCCCCTGAAGCTTGGCTTCAGTCATCCATTCTCTGTTAACAGTGTCCGCGAGGCTCCGTTCACAGATGTTTATAAAAAGTAAATTCTACGTGTCTCATTTGAGAAGGTTCCCATTCCTCAGGCATGTTCAGATACTCATTTTAATTAGGCAAATTGATCATTGTATTTCCTTGACACATACCCTAATCAAGACTACTTTCTCCTAGCAAATAATTGTTGTTCTGAAAAGTTTACAACATCTGTTTTGAAGAAATTCTAAAAAAGGAGAAATATTAAGGTAAAATAGGTTTCAGAAATTACCTGTATTTATTTGTTTTCAGGTCCTAAACTGTTCTTTTTTCCAGTTTCATTTTACCACCAGTATATTTTCCACCTTAAGAATAGGGCTCTTTGGTGGGTTTCTTAAAAAGATGATTTCCCCTGACATTTTAAATCTCCGCAGCTATTTCAGAGGAGTTGACCATATTCACCAATCCTGAATATTTCTCGGTCCTCTCTGGAAACCCTCTCACATGGCAGAAAGTAGAGTCTCCAAAAAAATAACTTGCTCCACCTCTTCCAGGTCTCACCTAAGAACTCTTCTAGAAATAGTAGACCCGGAAATGGGTATCCAGGTCTGAACGGGATTGAAAATACTGTAGTTTGAAAAATTCTAATAGATCAATGAGGAAAATGAAAATGAAATAAATGCTTTTAATTACGCCATACATTTAGGCCAAACCAGTTATCTCTTATTTGAGAAGGGCTCCTGTGACTAAAACAAGAATTTTGATTATTTATCCCTGCGTCATTAATATCATCATCAGTCAAAATAAGTGTGTAAAACGTTCCTGTCGTAACATTTCTAAGAGACAAACGAACTTTTATTTGTGAGTACCTTTTTTTTTTGCCTTTCTATATTTTATAACTTTATCGAGGTACCATAACATTCACTCATTTTAAGTTCACAGTTCAATGATTTTTTTTAAAAGATTTTATTTATTTATTCGACAGAGATAGAGACAGCCAGCAAGAGAGGGAACACAAGCAGGGGGAGTGGGAGAGGAAGAAGCAGGCTCATAGCGGAGGAGCCTGATGTGGGGCTCGATCCCGTAACGCCGGGATCACGCCCTGAGCCGAAGGCAGACGCTTAACGACTGAGCCACCCAGGTGCCCCAACAGTTCAATGATTTTTAATACATTTGCAGAGTGTTACAGTGTCAGGATTTTAGAACCTTTCTGTCTCCCCCCAAAAAAGAAACTTTATGCCCATTTGCAGTCTTCCTGTTTCCACTTCTTGCATCAGCCAACTACTAATTTATGTCTAGAGCTTTGCCTTTTCTGGACATTTCATGTAAATGTAATCATTTAATCTGTGGTCTTTTGTGACTGGCTTCTTTCCCTTAGCATCATCTTTTCAGGATTCTCTCATGTTGTAGCAGATAGCTGCACTCTCGTCTTTTTTACTGAATGGTAGTCCATTGTATGGGAAAACACATCTGTTTATCCATTCACCCATTGTTGCACATTTGGACGTTGGCAGGTGTTCCCCAGTTTGGGTACTGGCTGTTAGGAGTAAAGCTGTTATGAACATCCACATACAGATCTTTGTACGGACGTATGTTTCATTTCTCTTGGGTAGATACCCAAGATTGGAATTGCTGGGTCATACAAGTAACGATGTTTGATATTTTGAGGAACTTCCAAACTGTTTTCCAAAGCAGCTGCACAATTTTACATTCCCACCGCTAAGATATATGGATCCACGTTTCTCTGTATCCTGGCCAACACTTATCACTTGTCATCCTCTGCCTTTTTGATTATAACCAACCATATGGGTGTGAATTGGTATCTCATTGTGATATTGATTTGCATTTTCTTAAAGGCTAATGATGTTGAACATCTTTCCATGTGCTGACCGGCCATCTTTGAAGAAATATCTTTTCAGGTCCTTTGCCCCATTTTTTTTTTTTAAGATTTTATTTATTTATTCGACAGAGATAGAGACAGCCAGCGAGAGAGGGAACACAAGCAGGGGGAGTGGGAGAGGAAGAAGCAGGCTCACAGTGGAGGAGCCTGATGTGGGGCTTGATCCCATAACGCCGGGATCACACCCTGAGCCCAAGGCAGATGCTTAACCGCTGTGCCACCCAGGCGCCCCTGCCCCATTTTTAATTGGGTTGTGTTTTTATTGAGTTGTTAGAGTTCTTTATATATACTGGCTACAGATCCCTTATCAAATCCATGGTTTGCAAATATTTTCTCCCATTCCATGGATTCTCCTTTCCCTTGCTTCAAAATATCCTATGCAGCACCAAAATTTTAATTTTGTTTGAAGTCTAAATTATCACCTTTTTCTTTTATCACTTATGCTTTTGATGTCCTATCTAAGAAACCTTTGCCTAACCCCAAATCATGAAGATTGACTTCTGTGCTTCTTCTAAGAGTATTCTAGTTTAAGCTCATACATTTAGGTCTAGGTCCATATTGAATTAATTTTTATGTATGGTGTGGGGTAAGGGTCTCATTATTAGAAAAAAAATTTTTTTTTACTACAGTAGAAACCTAGTAGTTGGTCAATGGATAGAAAAACTTAGCCAAAGAGGGGAATTAAAAAAATTACACATTCTTTTAACATGTCCTTTTAATGTAAACCATAAATGTACATTCATTTACCATTCTTTTGAGGTCGGGCCAAGGACTTGTCTTGGAGTATTGGGTTTACAGATGGGCCTGCCATGGAGCCTTTCTTGCATAAACAACACCCATAATGAATCTTTTCCAGTTTGGGTTTTTTCCAGTGGAGTAGTCAGTTAAAAATCACTTGGAAAGCACTCTGAGTAAAGAATCCTAGGTTTATACTTTCTTTTTCCTCTAATCTTTTACGCTTGTCTCCACAACACCTAATTCAATAGTACTTTATTTTCACCAGCTTGCCTTTTATTGAGTGTTCCCAAAGCATCTGTCTTAGTTTTATTAGAAGCAGCCCTTTTTACAATTCATATTTCTCCGGTTTACATGTTTGACTGATTTAAAAATAAGTGCTAGCATGAACAGGTTCGGGGACAACTCCTGATGGATGCATGGTGCAGAACCCTTGGGGGACCTCGGGTCACAGCCCATGCCTTTGTGGAGGGCGTGGAGAATGTTGGTAAATCTGGGGGTTTGTTAAGGGAATGTCTCTTTCACAGAGAGGACTAACTGGCAGCTTTTTATATTTGTGAAGCATATGATTTTTAACTTTGCCAAACCCTCCCAATTAGTTGCAGGCGATAGCATGGGACCCTGGCAACTGGAGCCTCCGGGAGCCCAAGAACCACTCTGAGCCACTCTCATGACCAGGTCTGATACATAGCCAGACAATCAGGAAATATTTGTTGACTGGAAGAATGCCCAAAGTCTCCACGTACCCTTGTTTAAAAGAAAAAGGAAAAAACACTAGTCACGCTAACGCTGGAGGTCCTTCCTCATTTGTGAAACGAAGGCCGACTGTTGGCTTGAGCTGTCTGAGATGCCGCTGTGGTAATGGATGTGCTGGGTTCATTTCCACGAGGGTGCCGAGACGCTTGGGTGATTTCAGGCCCTAAACTAGGAGATGGGAGCGCTGAGCAGGGAGCGCAGCCCTTCTGGCAGCTGGCCCTTTGACCTTGACACCAGAACATACTGAAATAGGACAGAACTCTTCATCTCATCTCCAGTCTGCTTCTTCTCCTGTCTTCCCCCCAACTCCTATTCAGTCAGAAGCCCAGGAGTCAGTCCTGACCTCTCCTCCTCCCCTTCTCTCCGCAGCCCCGTGCCTTCAACCTCCAGAGCTCACCTTGGTTTTGTCCATCTGTCCCCTTCCCCAGCTCCCACCACTGTGACCCCCAGCCACCTGTCTCTCTCACCTGGACAATTCCAGGAGTTTCTGCATCCACTCTGGCCCCACCGTCCATTCCCTGTACAGCATTCAAAGCCATCTCTTTGAAACAAAAATTGGGTCTGTCATGCCTTGACATGGCTTTTCTCTGTCCCTCTCTTTCTCTCTCTATGGTCTCATTCTTCAGGTAGCATTTTAGAAGAAACCTGTGTTCATTCTAACATTTGCAGTTAGGATCCTGGTCTTTCCCTTTGCTCATTCTTTTCCTTTATGACACTTATTACAACTTATAGTTGTGTATTTATTCCTGTGATTTTCATGCCTTTTCATGCCTCTAGACTATAAATTCCTGGAGGGCAGGAAGCCCAGACCTAGGACAGTGTCTGGCAGTGGTGGCCACTCAGTGGCCATTTGTTATAGAAAGAAATGAGTAAATATGATCACATTTCAGGATCTGCATAACCCATTGCTTACACATGTATCTTGTGGACAAAACAAAACAGAAACAAGGTATTGAATCAACTAGTAGGATCCCTTAGCAAACCACCCTGGGTGGCCCTGAGGTTCATGCAGTGCTCAGAGGTGTCTGTTAAAGGAGGTTCTTGTTCCTAGGTGGGTGCCCTCTCTGGGCCTCATCTGCCCTGAGGATGCCTTCTCCTCGCATTCAGGGCCTCTGTTTGCCCAGCCTTGTGTCTGCAGGGCAGCTCTGCCCAGAGAGAGCACCTTCTTCCACTTCTCCCCGAAGCACCATCTGGGCCGGCAGCCACCTGCTCTCTTGGCAGGGGAGCATGGGTAATTGTTGGAAACAAGTCATAGCAAACATCCACCCCAAAAAGGCGAACCCCAAATGGAGTTCTGCTTTGGAAAAGCAAGAGAGGTTCAGGAAATGTCTTGTTCCCCTGGTAGCTGTTGTCTAGAATAGCATCGGGCAAAGCCAGTGATGCTGAAAGCCACCTGGCCAAGGAGCCCTGGCCTGTCTGCCTTTTTACTTCTCTGAAGGGTTGCAGATAAAGATTTTGGCAGGTCCTTTATCCCCGAATGGCAAGTGTGGCCGCCAAGCTATGACTCAGAAGCTTTTGTGTGTCTCACAAACCACCTTTGGATGTGTTTAGGCAAAGAGAAGAGAGGTTGCCTAAATTCACTTTGCTCCTTAGGAAGAGTAATACGGAGACTCTGAGGACATTGCTGTCACAGTTAATTATTTTGGGGGAGGAGGGGACCCCTGAAGGGTACTCTTTTTTTTTTTTTTCTCAACAGCTTCACATGCCATACTATTCACCCTTTTACAGTGTACAGTTCAGTGGCACTTTGTTCACAGAGTTGTGCAGTCATCACCACAGTCGATTTTGGGCAGAAAGAAACCCGGCACCCCCTCGCTGTCACCCCACCGCCACTCCAGCTCCGGGCAGCCGCTCACGAATGGCACTATTAAATGGGGCGTAAGTTCCGGCAGTTTTACAGTCGGGACGTTTGGATCGTTAAACCAGAAAGGGTCCCAAAGTGGTGAAGATTGTTTTGCTACTGTTGCGGTTTTGTTGTTGTTGTTGTTGTTGTTGTGTTGTTGTTTTTAACCACAAAATAAGATTAGTCCCCGGAGGAGATGAGGGGTATTGCTGAAGACATTTAGACTGTGATTCACTGTGCAGATGGCTACTGGGAGAAACTGTAAAATTTGCATTTCATTGGCATTTGCTCTTTAGCCAGAAAGCCTCCAGACAGCTGTAAAGCTACCCATCTTTGCCGTTTTATAACCGAAGCAATATCCCCAGGATGTGAACGGAAGGATGTTAAGATCAAAGAATGTTACTGTGTCTGTGCATGTGCGTGTGCGTGTATCTATATCATCAAGTATTTTCTGCGCCCCCTGTGTGCTATGGGGAATAAAGAAATGGGTAAGGTTTTGGTGGCTTTGTCTCTGCTAAGACAAGGGTAGGAGTTACCGTAAGTAACAGTCGTGATCGCACAAGCTCACACTTGACTGCTTACTGTGTGCCAAGTGCAGATGCTTTACGTGTATTCACTCAGTCCTTGTTCACAACAACCCTTCAGAGGTAGGTGTGTTACTCTTACTTTACAGACGGGGACACAGACCCTGAGAGGTTAAGAACCTGTTCTTAACCTGGTCATGTCACGTGCTTGGTACAGGGTGGAAATGGGACTTGAGCCTGGTACGCAAGCTTCAGAGTCTAGGCAACGCTGGGACCAGGTGAGGGCTTTGGGAGGTGGAGACTTTAAGTCTTCCTCAAGCCCACATGTCCCGGCATCATCTGTCCTCTGCCCTCCATTCACATTTGTCTCTGGTGGCAGGGTCTGGTACTTGCCGTGCGCTCTGCCTGGGGTGCGTCCCCACCGCCACCCTGTGCCTGGCTCTTATGTCGCCTCAGGGCTCCATCCAGCCCCAGCTCCCACCCATCAGTCCCTCTGTCCATGATCACCGTGATTCCGTCTGTAAAAGTAATGAGCACAGCATGCGGCCAGCTTAGTTGTTGGCCTGTCCGTCATCCATCTCCCCACTGTTGTTTAAGGTCTTAAGGAATGGGACCTGTGGCTTTGCTCACTGTTGAATGCCCAGCGACTAGTGTGGCACCTGTCATGTGGCGCGTACTCAGAACAAGCTTGCTGAATGAGGAAAGAGGAAGAGCTGCATCTGTGGCAGGGGAGGGAGGGAGGCTCTGGGCTGGGAAGGGCAGGTGCAGTTTCAGCAGGAAGAGTTGGTAGAATGGGGAGCATCCCCTGGAGGAAGGAGTGGGAAAGCATGGCTTGTGTTTGAGGAGCAGATAAGGGTCCCCTCGGAGGGATCCTGTGGCATGTTTGCATAGGGTTTCTCAATCTCTGCATTGACCTTATGGGGCTGCCTGTGGAATGTGGGGTGTTGAGCAGCATCCCTAGCCTCTCTCCACTGGATCCCAGAAGCACCATTGTCCTCCCAGTGTGACATGCAAAGGTGTCTCCAGACATCAGATATCCCCTAGGGGTCAAAATCATCCCTGGTCGAGAGCCACCAGTCTAATGGGAACAGTAATCAGGATAGCTGGAAAAGTGTTGCTCTTGCGTTTTAGACCCAAGTGCCAGAATGAATGAGGATCCCTCGACATGTTCACTTATCCCTTCATCAGATGTTTACTGAATGCCTCTCACATGCCAGTGACCCAGTGATACCTGCTGACAATATACCGGAAAGGGAACGTGAGCGTGGGCCTTTAACTCGTGGAGATTAGGGCACAGTGACGCTTCAGCAGGAGAGTTTGGTGATCAGGACAAGGGTCTTGGGAAGTCACAGTGGTGGTGATTGCCTGCAGCGAATCAGAGTGGGGAGCATTGCGTGGAGCTGTCCTGGTGGCCCTGGGTGGGAGAGGTAGAGCCCTGAGCCAGGCTGATGGGGCCGCAGAGGGGAGGGAGGTCCTGCGGAGCACTGGAGATGTGGGTTCATCTACCCGGTAGGCTAAATGGACCCACTGACACACAGTCCTGTCATATGTAGATGGGTGGACTGGGGACCATGGTGGCAAACTCAGGGCCATCAGAAGAGGCCAGTCTTGAAGAAAAGGTGATGAACTGGCTTGTGGGAGTGTTGTAAGGTGCTGATGGGACAAGCTGGGAGCTTGGACATACCCAGAAAAGCAAACACACTACTCTCGATTCCCTTTTTTAGTTAATTCTGTAGCTTTCTAGTCGAGTGTAGACTTGTGGCCCCTCTGGTCCCAATTCATGTATGATGTTGAATCAGAGAAGTTAACAGGAGCCCAAACAGTGAATTTCTAAATACTGTTACAGTGTAGTGATGTGCTGTGTGGTGGTAGGGGCCTGGTTCATCAGACTGCCTGCTCATCAGACTTCTAACCAGTATCTTCCAAAAAGCAGAGATTTAGGAAATGAGACTCTGCTTTATAAGAATGAAACAGAGCTATTTATCACTGTAGTCCACCTTGAACCGTTTGAGGTTGCCTGTAAAGTAACAGGTTTGGCACATCAGGAGAGCACAAATTGTTACAGTGTTAGGTGTTAATTAATGGCAGGACTGATTCGTGTAGGCCTTTTCCTAGTTGTGTGATGAAATAGTGACTCAATTGCTTTTGGGGGTGCATTTATTATAATTAGTCATTGATTAACTAACTGGTAATAGCGAAAGGATCAATGAAATTTCTAATTCTTGGTATGTGTTAAAAAGTCAGCTTTTATTAAGAGTTGACAGATATGTCTGAAAGGTATAATAAAAATGAGGGAGAGGGAATGTATTGACAGAGACACATTTAAGAAAACACGTAGTTCCTGATATTAACTGCACAGAGCAGTTGCAATCTGAATATCTGTCTTTCAGGCAGGATATCGGCATGTAAACCGTCTCGTAGGAAGGATTAGTGGTAAGGCATTGTGTGAGTTTTTAAAGGTTTTTAAGATTCTTCTATGTGTACAGTTGCTTTGTACCCAGTAATGCTTAAAGAAGACTCACAGGCCTTTACTGTCTATGGTTTAATACCACCCAAATCCACCGTCTTTTTATTCCTCAGTTTTGAAAGATGGTTTCTATGACAGTCTCTGTCTGTTAGCTGAAATCTGGAAGTGGCCAAATCCTGATAACTCTCTATACAATGGCTGAATCAGATTTCTCTCTAAGGCCAGTTTTTCTTTTATAAAAATATTTTTAAATTGATTTGAATTTTTATTTTTTTAATTTTTAAAAATATTTTATTTATTTATTTATTATTTTTTAAATGATTTTTTATTATATTATGTTAGTCACCATACAGTACATCCCCAGTTTCCGATATAAAGTTCGATGACTCATTAGTTGCGTATAACACCCAGTGCACCATGCAATACGTGCCCTCCTTACTACCCATCACCGGTCTATCCCATTCCCCCACCCCCCTCCCCTCTGAGGCCCTCAGTTTGTTTCTCATAGTCCATAGTCTCTCATGTTTCATTCCCCCTTCTGATTACCCCCCCCTTTCTTTATCCCTTTTTATTTATTTATTTGAGAGGGAGAGAGATTGCGATCAAGAGTGCAAGAGCAGGGGGACGGAGAAGCAGACTCCCTGCTGAGCAGGGAGCCCGAGGTGGGGCTGGCCCGAGGTGGGGCTTGCCGGGGAGGGGAGTGAGGGGCTTGACCCGGGACTCTGTCTGGGGCGCTGGGATCATGACCTGATCCAAAGGCAGATGCTTAACTGACGGAGCCACCCAGGTGCACCTGATTTAAATTTTTAAAAAATAAATTTTAAAATTTGATTCAGGGCTGTGACTCCTATGGGACCACAACAAATAATTTATTATGATAATAACTCAGATCTTGTTTTTTCTGGGTTATCATTTGGACAGACTTTGGCAGTCCTAGCCAGATAAGTCTTCTCTATGATCTCACCTCCGTGACCACCTGCCTTGAAGTCAGGCCTCTGTGGAATAAGAGGCCTGGTTCTGCCTCTCTGCCCTTATTAGACCTCGAGTGAGTTATTTAACCTTGACCTTGCTGAGTTTCTTCTTCACCTCTAAGCAAAATGGAAGAGTTACTGTAGATGTAGGCTTGTCATTGCACGTGTCCACAGGGGCCAGGTGGTGAATGGGACCAATTGTGGACCGTGGGAATTGAGACCACGCACCCCCTTTGAGGAGCAGCCGCTGCTCAGCCCAGCCGGTCAGCATACTCCAATTGGGCCTGGTTTGGCTGGATTTTCCAGGAGAATCTAGAAAACCAGGTATCTCTATGAAACTCATGAATTTAAAATGTTGGCAACAAATTCAAAATTGTATAACTATTATGGGCCAAACAAAACACATCTGCTAGCCAGACCACATCCAGAGACCTGGAGTTTGTAATTTCTGGAGAGGATCACCAGTTAGCATCCCATGGAAGATGGATGCTCTGGGCTCTAGCCTGTACCCTGAATCAGCCCTGTGCTGTTGGCAGGGACTGTGAGCATCCCAGCCTTCTGGGGAAAAGCTCTGGGCCTTGCCAGCATTATCTTTGTGTACAATCTCCTTATTTACCAAGATGTTCCATCCGAAGGAAACTTTTTGGAGATAAAAATGTCTTTATGGAGGTGGACAACTTGCAGGCAGCCCAAGGCACATTCCGTCTCCTTTATGGCTCTCTCCTCTCGGGGCCAGCCCAGCAGCACTGAGATTCTGAACAGTGGGAGCCGCTGCTCCTTAACTGTGTGATTTTGAACTTGAACATGACTGAGATCCCTAGCCAGGCCTCAGTATCCCCTTTTGGTTAAATAAGGGGTTAGTGATTCTGCAAATCCCTCCTATGCTGAAAATTTCCAGTGCTGTAGTGGGAAAAGGTTGGCTTCTATAAGCCTCCAGCCTCCCTGGGATGGGCTGCAATGGAAGGGCTCACTCAGCTCAGAACAGGAGGGTCAGGTGTAAGTGGTGTGGTTAAGTATGTGAGGCTAGGGCTTGTTTTTTTTTTTTTTTTTTTTAAGATTTTATTTATTTATTCGACAGAGATAGAGACAGCAAGCGAGAGAGGGAACACAAGCAGGGGGAGTGGGAGAGGAAGAAGCAGGCTCATAGCAGAGGAGCCTGATGTGGGGCTCGATCCCATACCGCCGGGATCACGCCCTGAGCCGAAGGCAGACGCTTAACCGCTGTGCCACCCAGGCGCCCCTCGGGGTTGTTTAATAGTACCTTCTGCGGCAGACAGACTCTCCGATGGTCCCAGTGACCCCTCCCCCCACCTACTAGTATTCATGGCATGTGTGATCCTCTGCTCTTGAGGGGCTGGCCTAGCAGCTTGATTATAATGAATAGAACACAGCACAGTGATGGGATATCACTTCCATCACTTCCACTTCCACGTTACATAAGATTATAACTTCTGTTTGCTAGCAGACACTCTCCCTTGCTGGCTTTGAGGAAGCAGGTTTCTATGTTCTGAGCTGCCATGTTGGAGAGGCCCACATGGCAAGGAAGTGAGGGTAGCTTCTGGACCACAGCCAGCAAGGAACCTAGTCAACAACCCTGTAAGTGAGCTTGGAAGCAGATCCTGCCCCACGTGAGTTTTCATGTGAGACCCCAGCGCTGGCTGACACTTTTACTGTGGCTTGTGAGAGACCATGAGCAGGTATTGGAGGCTAAGCCATGGCCAGATCCCCAGCCCACAGAACCTGAGACAGCACCTGGGTACTGTTCCAAGCTCCTGCATCTGTGTTCATTGGTTACAGTAGTGATAGAGCGCTAATACACCATCTCTGTGAATTTGTTACAAAAATTAATGTTGAAAAAATTCGGTTCACTGTGGACATTCTTATTTATAGACGGCTTAGGTGTTTCAGTTCAATACCTGTGTGCTTTATGTTGTATTAACAGTAAGTACCCTATAGACATTACCAGAAGATTTTGTCAAATGTTTCAAAAGATTGTAGTCTTGTTTTGGTATGATGTGGGTCAGAAATGAGGTCTTAAATTAATCAACCTAACTTTATTCTTTAATGCATTCATTCTACAAGTACTTAGTTTATCTCAAAACTTGACTTTGGCCTTATCATAGTCACCAGTTAGGGTCCCTGACTGCATTCTTTTATCAATTTTGGAAATTACCTGGGCTGGATAGAGACAGGGACCTAAAAATGAGTAGGAATATATGCAAAACAAAAATACAACCAAACCAAAAAAGCCATCAGTAGGGAAATATGCAAAACAACAACCAATCCTCCAAGCCGTTATTTCAATTTAGGGAAACAAAAATCACTTTGCACCTGTTTCTGATCAAACACGTTCAAGCAGTTCCTTGATGAGTTACAGGTCAGTGCTTCTCAAACTTGGGTTTGTGTACAGATCACATGGGAATCTGTTAAAATGCAGACTGCCTCAGTAGGTGTGGGCTGGGCTTGGGATGCTGCCTCTAGAGCAAGCTCACAGGTGCTGATGCTGATGCTGGTGCTGGTGCAGAGGCCACACCTTGAGGCCTGAGGAGTAGACCCAGCCCTGCTCCTTGCGCCCAGTGCCGCATGCTTCATTGGTGCCCTCCTGTCCTTCGCACTTTCTCCCTCAGCCTCCACTTCCAGCAGTTCTGCTCCTTTCTGGGGGGTTATCAGGCCTTTACCATTTAACCAAGCTGTCCCATAGTTGAGTTCTTTGATAGGAAAATTTAAAAAACCAAACAAAAAAGCTTGCTGGATGCCTAAGTGTCTTTCTTTTTTTCAGTAATAAAAAATGCTCTGATTGTGTATTGGGGTGCTTCAGGAATAGACCTCAGTATTCTGAACTTCTGTGGCTTGAACAGCCAGAACACTGATTTCAAGGAGTCTAAAGAAAGCAGCAGGGCTGTGCCAGGGTCAGACAGGTGCTCTGCCCTGCAGGTGATGGCATAGCTTCAAGCTCTCCCCAGCTCTCCTAGATGTCCTCCAATACCTGTGCTCTGCCCTGGGTGTGACTCTGGACTTTGGCCAAATAGTTTAAGGCAAGTGGTGTTAAGCGTTCACTTTCATAATGTTTTGAGGGATGGGGGAGGCATAAATTTACAAAAGATTCCTCCCTCTGCAACTAAGCATTGTAAGTCTGAAATACCCATTATTCAGCCTTGGTGAATATTAAGATGAGACTGAAGACCACAAGCTTCTGTAGCAGAACTTGAAGAGGACCCAGATGCTTTTGAGAAGGCAGAGCTCCAAGTCAGCAAATTGCTCTTATTACATAGATAGGCAGGTGAAATAGTGATATGTGAGCTGTCATGTATTTCAGGTCAAATCTATTTATTTTGTACCGTGTCATCATAAAATAGAGATTCTATCTAAGATTTTACTAAGTAAACAAATAATGATGAAAGATTTATTTTAATGCCTCCAAGGACTATTGACTTTTTGAGACGATGACTATTTGTTGTAGGAAACTATATTCGTTAAAACATCTGCTGTAAAAAACTGTTCATAAATTCTGTTTGTTATAGAAGATTGATTTATGCACCAACCTTGGGGTGACGATCACCTCCCTGATCTGGTTCTGATTAATTTACGCAGTTTAAACAGCTCTGCAAACTGCCTCAGAAACAGGAATGTCGCTAAAAACATTCAGTGTAAAAAGGTTATTATTCAAGTAAAATAAATGAATAATGCTAACAATTAATTTTAAAACACAAATTGGACTCTCATTTTTTTTCATGACACCAGCCTTCAACTCTTGAAGACGTCCTGCTAATTTGGTATTTTTAGTGCCTGATCCCTCAGTATCTATTATTACTTTGTAGCAGAGTTCCCTGAAACTTGGCAGCTTGCAACAGCTATCTCACAGTTTCTGTGTGGATCTCAGTGCGCCTGTCAGGATCCTTCTGCTGCAGGGCCTCCCACAGTGTTCAGGCAGTATGTCAGCTGGGGCTGTGGTCTCATCTGATGGCCTGACTGAGGGGGAGTCCTTTTCCAAGTCTGTTCAGTGGTTGTTGGCAGGATTCCACTCCTTTTGGGTTGTTGCATGGAGGGTCTCCACTCTTCACGGGCTGTTGCCTTCATTCCTTATCATGTTGGCCTCTCCAGTAGGTGAGTCACAGCATGGCAGCCTTTTACCTCCGGAGGGAGGGCCCTGAGAGAGAAAGAGTGAGCGAGATGAAAGTCTTGGTCTTTTCTAGCCTAATCTCTCTCTCTCTCTTTAACCATTTTATTGAGGCATGATTTACATGGAAAAAGCTGTATATATTTTAAGTGTACAACCCCATAAGTTTGGGGATAAATAAACACCTGTGAAACCATCAGTGCCATCAAG
Source organism: Ursus americanus (assembly GCF_024610735.1). Taxonomy (NCBI): domain Eukaryota; kingdom Metazoa; phylum Chordata; class Mammalia; order Carnivora; family Ursidae; genus Ursus; species Ursus americanus. The sequence continues at coordinate 30,380,593 of NC_142128.1, forward strand.
GTCGTAAACATACCCATCTCTTCCCAAAGTTTCCTGCAACCCCTTTATTATTATTATGACTATGATTATGATTATGTGTTTGGTAAGAACACTTAACATAGATTCTACCTTCTTAGCAAATTTTAAGTATATAGTACAGTATTGTTAGCTGTGGACATTGTGCTGTACGGTAGGTCTCCAGAACTTATCTTGTAGATCTAAAACTCTGTACCCTCTGACCATCACATCTCCCATTTCCCCCTCCTCCCAGCCCCTGGAAACCACCATGCTACTCTCTGCTTCTATGAGTTTGACTATTTTAGAACCTACGTAGAAGTGAGATCAGATAGTATTTGTCTTTCTGTGGCTGGCTTCTGTCACATAGTGGAGTGCCCTGTAGGTCCATCCATGTTCTTTCAAATGGCAGGGTTTCCTTCTTTGTAAGACAGGACAATATTACATTGTACATATATACCACATTTCCATTCATCCATTGAGGTACATTAGATTGTTTCCATATCATGGTGTAGCCTAATGCCTGAAGGGACATCCTGTCACTGTATTCTGCTTGTGAGAATAAAGTCACTAGGTGCAGGCCACACTCAAGGGGAGGGGATTGCACAAGGACGTGAATATCACAATGCAGGGATCTTTGGGACCTTCTTGGAGTCTTTCTGCCATACAAAGTAAGAGCTCCATAAATACGAGTTGGAATCCGTCATCACGCTAGATCCCCGTGCTTAGCAATGAGATGTGTACTCCAGGATTTCATGTCCTCCTTCTTCAGACTGAGTTCAAGTTGGTTGTGATTTGATTAAGCAGCTAACGATCTGAGCTGTGGGTCCAGAATTGGTGGATTAACTTGCATGTACAATTTTTCTATAAAGTATGTGCAGGTAGTTCACACGCTTGCATTTTTAGGTTCTGAAAAAGGAATTGAGAAGGAAAGGGAGTTTTAAAGCCAGAAATCCACTCTAAGATGACAGTAAGCAAGGCATGGTGAGTGGGAGGGTGGTGACAAAATTTAAAAAAGTTAGACTGGCTCCTTGCCGGTGAGATCTCCTTGCCCCGGAGAGCAGGGGCCTCGTCTGTCTAGGTCCAGCCGTGCATCGTCAGCACCACATATGGGGCCTGGCAAAGAGTAGGCTCTCAGTAAATACTTATCGAATCAATGAATGAATTGAGCACACAGACGTGAAATGACTCCAAGGAGCTTTTTGGAAATCATAATATCTTCGTGACTTCCAAAGGAAATGCCACTTACTCAGTTAACATGCAAAATATACTAATTTGTTAAAAAGAAGAAAACAGTCTCACGATTGTGGGGTAGTGTTGTCCCTGCCACTGATGGCTGGTGGCCATTGGGCCAGTCATGTCCCCTCTCTGGGCCTCCGTTCTCTCTGTGGAGAAATGCAGGGGCCATAGATCGGGGATCTTCAGACTGCTCTGACCTCAGATCCCGCTCAGGCAGAGGAGGCTCTGTTTTTCAGCATTGGTCCACCATATAAGAATTTGTTGTCACCGGGGGGCGGGGGGGAGTCTGACACCCACAGGGCTTCCATGCCCACTCATGGCCATTCCAGCTCTGCAAAAGCAGTTACTGGTTGCAGTCGTTTTGGCTAATAAGGGTAGAGACCTGTGGACCCACAGAGCTTAGGGTCAGCGGAACCAATAGGAAGGGCAAGCCTAATAATTTTGGTGCATGTTATCTAGTGCCCGTTCCAAGAACATAAAGAATTCCCTCTCCCTCCCTTCCCCCTGCTTCCCCCCACCCCCTAGCCTCACACCTCGCTTAAGCCCACATCATGCAGCCTTTGAAATGTTAGCATCAAGTTTTTTTTTTTCTCGTTGACTAACTCATTTCAAGATTTCATTTCTGGCACTGCATTTCCTACCAGATAGCCAGGGCTTCCAAGCTCCAAGTTTTATAATTAAAATTCTGTCACATCCCCCGAAACAGTGCAAATGTGCCATTAAGCCTGGCATAAAAGATTTGAAAGCACTTCACCTAGTAATTTAAATATAATACTTCTGGCAGCTTTCAATTTCTGGTATTTTTAATTCTAATTAAAAAACTATTATTGAACATTAATATCCTCTATACAGCATTGCTGGTGTGCCTCCGCGCTCCATTTTGGCCGGCTAGTTTTAAACAAACAGCTTGGCTGCGTGGCTGTTGCGGCCCACGTGGTCTTTCCTGGCCTTTGGGAATCACCAGGTCCCAGGCATAATTAGATAAATCAAAATCCTCTAGACTATGACAGGAAAATGGTATGTTTGAACAGCAGCTTATTAAAATGACCTACTTAATTTAAGAAAAATATTGTATCCACTTGCACAATAACCTGGATGCTTTCCCTGACAGATTTTATAATATTTCTTTCCTCTCCTTTTTTTTCCCCTCGTTGTTTTTATAAGAAAAGGAAAGGGAATGGAAAGGCCCATTCTACTTCATCCAAGGCGCAGACCCACAGTTTGGACTAATGAAGGCCTGGTCCACTGGGGACAGTGACAGCGGTGGTGACGAGTGGGGCGAGGAGATCCGTCTAACTGAGCAAGCTGTTGAGGCCATCAACAAGTTGAAGCCCAAACCCAGGTTCTTTGTTCTTTGTGGGGACCTCATCCATGCCATGCCAGGTAAGACTTGCCCTGTTGATGTGACCTTCTCTTCTCCCAGTCATGACTGCATTTGGGCAGGAAAAAAAAAAAAAAAAGGATTTCTTTTAAAAGATGTCTTTATTCGGTAATGGCCCATTCCTTTTCTCCATGGTTGTTGGAGTATCCTTGAGCATCAGAAAATGCATGCTCATTTTATATTTAGAATTTGGCGAGATTAATCACAGTAATTAGGCAGAGCTACAGTTCTGATGATCTGAACTTACTCTGAAAAATGGAACAGACTCCCACGTGTCACCTTTATTTCCAGGGGACAAACTTGAACTGCTTCCATATACCATATCCATAAGTGTAATCTTCTCTTATTTTCTCTCTTCTTACACTTTAATTTCTCCTGTATTTGTGCTTTTTCATTTGCAAGTGACAGAAATCTGAGTTAAACTGAATTACATTTTTTAATGAAAGGTGCATGTTCCTTTATTGGACTGTAAAGTCCAGGGGCAAATCTGGGCTTCAGGTATGACTGGATCCAGAGGCTCAGAGGTTGTTATCAGGACTTGGTCCTTGCTCAGCCCTGCTTTCCTGTGGGTTGACTTCATTCTTATGTAGGCTCTCCCTCTAGGTAGTGGCTCCTGGGAGCTCCAGGTTTACATCCTTCTCACAGAAACCACAATAGAAAGAAAATGCCTTATTCTTGGTGGTCCGATCAAAGTCCCCAACCGACACCTGTCTGGCTCATGTGGCCCCTTGAAGCCAGGGTGTGGGGTCGTCTCCACTGCAGCAATGTGGTCTGAAGAGCAGGATGACTCCGCTCAAAACAAGAGAGATCAAATGTAAAAGTAACAGATGCCTTCTAGAACTCTCTTGCGTTTTTTTTTCCCTCCTCTGATACCTTCTTCCCCAGGCAAGAGTAAAGCCCAGGGAGCAAGTATAAGCAGGTGGGACTGTGCCTGCCCATCAGAGAGGTGGAGTAGACCCCCACGGCCACCCTTAATGGAACAGCGGCCTCTGCCTTTGGAGCAGCAGTGGGCCTGAAGACCATTGCAGAAAACACCATAGTGGCCATGCAGGTTTGCTTTGGCTAATACTATCCTGTAAACCTGGGCTCTGAATCCTGTGATTCCCAGTGCCTTTGGAAGCTGAGGCACTCTGTCGTTAAGAGGGGGCGCATTCACTCTTTCCCCTCAAGGTTCACTTGTCTGGCAGCCTACCTCTGCAGAGAAATCCCAAAATGAAGATGTAAGAATGGGAAAGGGGCTGCCCAGCATCGCTCTCCCCAAAGTCCAGTGAGTATAATGAGCAGGAGGAACCCTCAGACCTGCCCTCGTTCTCTGTTTCTATGTATTTAATGCAAAGTCACGAATGTGGACATGCCCATGTCATTCATTGGGAGAACCCGGGGTGGTCATCCCCAGAGAACCTGTCCTGCTGTTGGGCTTATACAAAAGCAGCAAGGTGGGGAGGAAGGAAAATAAGGCAGTGGACAGAGACCCAGCTCCACACCTGCCACTGATGTGCTGGGTAAACTTGGACAGGCTCCTTCCCTTCTCAGAGCCTCTGTTTCTGAGCCAAGAGCCCATTGATGCAGTTAGCATTTAAAACCTCAATGGCCTGGGGCTTCACAATGAAGGGTCAGACAGCTCTGTCTCTCTGTGCAGGTGGTGGACATCTCAGCAGCTTAGTAGAGAAGCACCTTCACAGGATGGTGCTGAGTTTCGTTTTGTAGAGAGGTAAAATCTTAGCTGCGTGTGAACTGGGCCATCCTTGGTGACCCTCAACCGAGGATTTCCTGGTGCTGATACTGTACATTGCTACAGTGACCACAAAATGCCCGGGTTTCTAAAGGAGTTGGAAATCACAGCAGGACTCGGAGTCTTGGTTTATCAGGTAAAGCCAAGGTAATATACTAGTTGACCAGGTTAATACTGCTTCCAAATGGTCTGATTTGCTGTTAGCTAGGTTCTTTGGAATCATTTGGCCTACTATGCACGGTAGCATCAGCTGGATCTCTCACTCTGGACCATCCAGTGAGCAAACTTCTGCTTTTATTGGACACTTGAAGGTCAGATTCCAGTTTTACCATTTTTTTGTCTAGTGGCTTCTTTTCTTTGAAAACAGAAATGTAGGGGCACCTGGGTGGCTCAGTCAGTTAAGCGTTTGCCTTCGGCTCAGGGCATGATCCTAGGGTCCTGGAATCGAGCCCCTCATCGGGCTCCTTGCTCAGCGGGGAGCCTGCTTCTCCCTCTTCTGCTCCCCCTGCTTGTGCACTCTCTCTTTCTGTCAAATAAATAGATAAAATCTTAAAAAAAAAAAAAAAAGAAAGCAGAAATGTTATAGGACTCACTAAAATTATATAACATGTTTTCGTAGATGTTTACCGACTCATTCTGAATTATGTTAATGTATTCAGTCATATTTCAAAATAAGATTTAAAATGAAAGCTCTCTATGTAATTTCATTGCTTCTTGAATAAAATATACTGAGCATAGTAAATTAAAAGATATGTTTTTTATGATCAGCTTTTTCCATTGGTCAGAAGACCTCGTAAATGTGAACCGGCAATCTTTTGAACACATAATTTTATATTCAGTGTGACCCGAGCAGAATTCACATCTGTTCTGAAGAGCTGGACTGTTTTGTGGGGTTGTAACTGAGCCAGTGGAAGGACTGTAACTATTTTGAATATTGTGGTCTGAGATTAAACAGAATGTTTTAAAGCTAGTTACCATTTTTTAATATGCAATTAGTGGCTTCCTCCTCATTTAGCTCATACGCAGGGGCAGACACTAGAAAAGTAATTATTTGCTTTGACTGCTTAGCACATTGTTAATTATCAGATGCATGTATTAATAGGCAAATAAAATCAGAAAGCATACTTTTAATTCTACCATAAATAATATCCTAGGCCAAGTAGTTTTAAGTTCAAACTGGAGAAAAAAGAACTTTATGAATAATGCTCTTTCTAGTGAAAGCCATAACGGCACTTTTCCGTTATACATATTCATCACAATATTTGTTCATCTGCAAATACTTACCGTGTGCCCACTGAGTGCCAGTTAAAGCCCTAGGTGCTGTGGGTGTGATGGTTGGAAGTAAAAGGGCGGCCCTTCCGTGGCGCTTAGAGTCTGGTAAGGGAAGTGCAAAACCAGGGGATGGTGAGGGGCCCTCCTGGTACCACGGCCTTCAGGGAAAGCCCGGGAAATGCAGGACCAAGTCTAGTTAGTTTTGAAACACGTGTTTTCATTCTGAGGATGTCTTTTTGGTTACCTTAGTTTTTTGTTTTTGTTTTTTTAATTTTATAAAGCTTCTCTATGGGATAAACCACATTATAAATAGCAAGTGGAGATTCGTACAAATATTGAGACCCTTGATTTTCAGTCCTTCACGCTGAAGCACAGGGTGGCTGTTCAGTCGCCCTGATGTGGAGCCATTGACCCACTGGTACTGTCCCCAGGAACCTTTTGAGTTTTCAGCAGGTCACGTGAGGACTTGACAGAGCAGAATGTGGCGATGCAGTTCGAGTACAAGAGTTCCTTTCAGGCCGTAGAATGGTTCATTATTAATGTGCATGTCTGGCCCGTTGATTAAAAATTGCCACAACCAAACAAAACAGAGAGTGCGGAACAAATTTTTCCCTGGATATAGAGGCTCCTTGAAGAGCTCTTTGTGTGTTGACCTCTTCTTAGGCAACTATTATGTGATTTCATTTCAGTTCATGATTCAGCCTCCGGAAGTCCTCCGTTACGTGAAGCGAGGCAAGCCCGAGTTAGCATTATTCCAGTGGATGGTGTATGAGTATCCCACAGCTGCTGTAACAAACTGCTATAAACCTCGTGGCTTAAGACAAACATAGATTTATTCTCCTACGGTCTTGGAGGTCAGAAGTCTGGAGTGGGTGTGCAGGGTTGCCTTCCTTCTAGAAGGTCCACCTCCTAGAGGCTGCCCACGTTTCTTAGGCCATGGCCTCTTCCTCCCATCTTCAAAGCCAAGAGCACAGCATCTTCTCTCTCCTCTGACCTTTGATTCATCTTCTCATATTCTCTCTATCAAACCTACCCTCCTGCTTCTTTCGTATGAACACCCTTGTGATTATTGGCCCCTGCAGATAATCCAGGGTAACCTCTCCATCTCAAGATCTCTAAACTTTATCACATCTGCAAATTCCCTTTTTACCACGTAAGAGAACACAGTCACAGATTCAGGGGACTGGGGTGAGGACATCTTTGGGGGCTGTTTTCAGCCTACCGGAGATGGCATGGGATGCAGTTCAGGGGGTGTATCTGCCAGGACCGGTGCAGCTAGCTCGCCTCCTCCCTGGAGACGTGAAAAGAGGGTGTCGTTGTCATTTCCCTTTTAACGGATGCTGGAAACTGGCTCAGAGCTGTTACGTACTTTTCCCGGGGTCAGTCAGCTGGTAAGTGGGGGAGTCAGGATCTAACTCGGGTCCAGCTGTTTTCAAATCTCACGTACTTCACACTGCAGCCTCCCGACTGAAAGGGTGGGCCCCCCAGAGCAGCCGTGGAGAGCCCGTTCGAAATGTAGAATTTCTGCAACACCCAGATGTGATGAGACAGAATCAGCATTTTAATGAGATCCCCAGATGAACTTGGGGATAGTCAAGTGTGAGAAGCTCTTGCTAGACAGAAATGTACCAGGCCCTGTGTTATTTGCATTAGGTACCGTTTTTGTGTGTACACTAGTCGTTTGTGGACATTCCCTTCACCTGTTAAGGATAATGGTGCTTAACAAGGGAACTGTTAATACTTTAGACTTACCATGCTCAGCTGTCAAAGGGAAGTGTTTTAGGCTTGTGGCTTTTATTTTGCTTTCTTTATTTTTTGTAAAGATTTTATATATTCATTAGAGAGAGAGAGCGTGCACGAGCAGCAGGGAGAGGCAGAGGGAGAAGCAGACTTCCTGCCAAGCTGGGAGCCCCATGTGGGGCTCAGTCCCAGGGCCTAGAGATTATGACCCAAGCCAAAGGTAGATGCTTAACCATCAGAGCCACCCAAGTGCCCCTTATTTTGCTTTCAAAACAACAGTTTGAACAAGTAAAGTGGAGTGACCTCTGTCATGCAGAGTCAAAACAGAACTTGTCCAGAATGTTCAAGAAAACAATCACACATGCGTGCTTTTAGGTGGAATGGTTGGGGAGAGCTAGAACTGGTTCTTTGATTTGGGTCAGGGCCATGTGCATAATCCCTCATCTGCTATTCCAAAATCCAAAAAACTCTGAAAGCTAAGTTTCTCTCGAGTTTGAAAACTAACTCAGTTGGCAGCAAAACTGACCTGAACTGACACAAGGCTATTTATAGTCTCCCTTTATTCCTACTTAGTGAGAATATTCATCTCTTTTGCCAGTGAAATCCTGCTGTGTTCCGTAATGGGATGTCGCCTGAGACCCAGCTCCGGGTGCCATTTAATATATGCTCCGAGCCCAGTACTGCTGTTTTCAAGTTTGAAAAACTCCAAGTTTCAAAGCAGATCTGGTCCCTCGGCTTTGGGATAAGAACATATGAATCTTTCAGTGTTAATAATTTTGGATTTATGGATGAAGGAGCCCTTCATCACTAGAAGCAGAAGACTTTTCCCTTCCTCTGATAGAACTTTCTCCTGAGGTAACATATGCATACCAGTGCACAGGAACCACATTTTACTTCCAAAGTTCGAAGGAGAGGATATATGTACGAAGGTGATGTTTGCTATAGATAAATGCAGAATAATCCACTTAGGTGGAAAAGTCTTAGCTTCAGGCAGAAAAGGGCTGGGCATCTGCAGATACGGCTGTCAAGGGCTGGAAAGTAAAGGAATCAGCGGCATGGTGGTTAGGAACTGGGAGATGCTATGGGAATGTGAAGTGGAATTACTAGTAAACAAGTTTGTGGCTCTTTGAAAAGACCCGATGAAACCTGAAACGTCCTATTTCATCTAGTTTGGTAGCCCTTTGCCTTAAATTAGGTATGAACGGCTGGGCCACGGTCCAGATAGGAGTAGCCATGGCCAAATGACCATTAAGATGCCTTCCCACTTGTTGATTTTTCGTTCTAGGATGAAGGGATAGAATTGGGAAGTGAAGCCATATCGAGCAAAGATGGAGTGCTTTGGTGCGCTGGGCTTCAGGCAAAGAATAAGCCACTTGTCCTTCCAGCGTTCACATAATCCAGGAGGGCTGGTGTTCGTTTTCCCCTAGCTGGGTAGGCACCAAACGCAGGAACGTAATTCTGGTACAAGACGGACTATGATAAGCAAAGCCTCAGAGGAATTGAAAAACAAAGCCAGGATTAAGGCTGTGGCAAAGAAAAGGCCTTATCTCATCCCTGCAACCTCTACAAGTTCACCTTCCTCTGAGCTTAATTCAAGTTCCTCCAGGGCAGTGGGGGGTGTGCTCGTACTGGTGCGTCTTTTCATCCGGTGCCCGACTCTGTTGGGCAGGGGAAAGGTGTGCCCTGAATGCAGGTCCGATGAATCACTCTGTGTTTCCCACGATGTGTAGCGAGTGGCCTGTGGAAGGGAGGCAACCAGCACACATTTCTGGATTCAGTGAACAACCAGTTCATTTATTTACTTACTGAGTGCTTGCTTGGTGCCTGGCCGTGTTCTGGGTGCTTGTGCTCCATCAGTGAATAAAACAGACAAAAGTCCTTGCTTGGCCTAGAAGAAAGAAACCTGGACACATGGAGCCGGGACATTGTCTTTTATGTGTCCGTGTGTGTCATTCTGATCTTTTGTAGTAGTCAAACCTCTGTAGATAGGGATTGATTTTATTATTATTTTATTAGATTTTTATTTTATTTTATTTTATTTTTTAAAAGATTTTATTTATTTATTTGACAGAGATAGAGACAGCCAGCGAGAGAGGGAACACAAGCAGGGGGAGTAGGAGAGGAAGAAGCAGGCTCATAGCGGAAGAGCCTGATGTGGGGCTCGATCCCAGAACGCCGGGATCACGCCCTGAGCCGAAGGCAGACGCTTAACCGCTGTGCCACCCAGGCGCCCCTATTTTATTAGATTTTTAAATTACATAAATAATATGTCAATATATCCCCTTTGTAAAGATTTAGAATCGACATCTAGAATAAACTGTGTGACCTCACCCAGGTCCTTCCCTTGGGGTCACCCCATATGTGAGCAGCCGTGTCTCATCAGTGTCATTATTCTGTGCACATTGTCCTGTGACTGACTTTTCCCCCTTCCATGTACCTGGACAGTCCTTTTATGTCGATACACAGAGGTTTACGCCAGGCTTTCAGTAAGTGCATTGCGTTCCGTGGATTAGATCTCAGCGGTGAACCCTCTCCCCTGGCATAACGAGGAGTGATCATCCCCTCGTGTCGGAGCTGATCTAAGCAATGCCGCTCTCAGACATTCTCGTGTACACTGGTCAGTTTTTCTTGAAGCCGATGGGTTGTCTGGGTTTGGGATCTGCTCTGGTCACTTTGTTGTGTGGTTCCCCGGGGCACATCTCTCAGGGATTGACCCACACTTCCATACTCTCCCTTTTGTGCCACCAGCGACTCAGTCCCTGTCGTACAAGTGAGGAGTGTCTGCACTGCCCACCACACCATAGCTACTCAGAAAGGTTCCATTGAACAGAAGCCCTCTTGTCCCTATCACAGTAGGATTTGTTGCTGGTTTTGTTTTTATTTTCTTTAAAAAAGCTCAGTTAGGGCGCCTGGGTGGGTCAGCGGTTGAACGTCCACCTTTGGCTCAGGTCATGATTCCAGGGTCCTGGGATCAAGCCCCACGTCGGGCTCCCTGCTTGGCAGGGAGTCTGCTTCTCCCTTTCTCTCTCCCTCTGTCTCTCCCCCTGCTCGTGCTTGCACTCAATCTCTCTCTCTCTCTTAAATAAATAAATAAATAAATAAATAAATAGCTCAGTTAATGTGAGTTCATTTCCTCACCTGTGTGATTCGTTAGCCTTGAGTTTTTTAAGTGCTTACTCCAGGCTCCAAGAAATGCCAAGATTTGAAGGCACTTTACCATACAGCTTAACCTGCAGAAGCATGAAAGGGGTGACGTACATGCTGGGAAGTGACGTGCCTGGGCTCAGATATCACCCGGCCCTGGGATGGGCAGGGCTGTGAGCCTCAGCTCCCGGCAGCTTGCGTGTGACTGAATGCTGAGCAGCGGTAACCCGCAGCAATCAGCCGGCCCCATGGCTCCTTAGATCCTCCACATCCATTAGAAGCCTGTTAAAGCTTCCAGGCAATCAGCAACAATACCTTCCTTCTGCCAAGGCTGATTGAAAGTGGTTTGAACTAATTTACCTAATATTACTAATTAGGGAGCTTGGAGCATTACTTGAAAAGTTGTTTCTGATTAGGTGTGTGATCAGAAGCAGCGTTGTTGGCAGCCGTGATCGTCCCCTCCGCCCCCGCCCCCAGCCCCCCAGCACTTGCCACATGGTGTCTTGGCAGAGGGACTGTGCTCGCTGCTGGCTGTGTCAGCGCTTTGTCCCCAGTCAGGGCATCTTAACCTGTTTTGTGCCTTGGACCCCTTTGGCAGGTTGGCCAACCACCTCTGGACCACCTCTCAGAATAATGTTTTTAAATGTATAAAATGAAATGCATACGATTTCAAAGGAAACCAAGCATATTGAAATATACTTATCAAAATATTTTTAAATTATTTGATAGGGTAAAATACATACTTCTTTGTTGATCTATTATACAGCACAGCCTAACAGCAGGGCTAATCACTACCGTAATTTCAAAGTGGTGCTGGGCTTAAACAGTATCGTGAGGGATCTGCAACAACTGTAATGGGATATGAAAAGTCCTTGTGGTTTCTGTTGGTGACACAGTCACAGGAGCCTTAATAATACCTCTGTGATTTTCCGCTTAATAGGAGGAAATGCTAAATAACAGAGGTGAGTGAGATTGTAGTGTTTCCCACGTGGGAGGTGCACAGGTCCCCATGGCCCCAGATGAAGAGCCCTTCTCCGTGCGCACGTATGGACGTACTCTCGCTTGCCCTTCGGAGCTGTCCCGTCCTAGTCAACATGTGGATATTATAATTGACCAAAGTATAAACTCTACAGTTATTTCGAGGCTGAAAGGCTTCTTAGTTGTGGTGAGGAAAATGTGGATGTTTGATTATTTAGGGAAAAGAAATGGCTGGAGCTGGGTATCAGAAGCTAGCGAGCAACTGCCTTTTGATTAAGGAAAAACAACAACAACAAAAAAACCCTTTCTGTATTCCTTCTCTCTGGTTTCCAGTGTTTGGATCAAAAACTGATCATTTTTTGGTTCATTTGTTCCATGAAGCGTTTGAGAGGGCTTAAAATAAACAGAAGCACACAATAAAAAATCAAAGTAAGAATGACCAATCAGGACCAAAGAAAATATAAGTTCATTTATGAAGTCAAGACCCAAGGGAGGGGCTGAAACAAATAGGCAGGTCTTAAGGGCCACTGTGCTTGATAAGATGGTAGATTAGCCAGAGAGAAAAAAAACAGTTGTCAAAGAAACAAAATCAAACCCATAGAGGAGTTTGAAAGAAAGTTTTTATGAGGATTTCTTTCTGGGGCACTAAGTAATATAATGTCTGACAGGGGGATGTCTGGAGTCCGGTTTCTTGCCCCAGGTGTGAAGTCGGTGAATACGCTTCATCTAGCCGCTGAGCCCTGGCAAACTGGGCAGAAGCCAGTGTATGCATGGATCCTTGGGGAGTGGAGTCGGGAGGTCTGTAGCTTTCATCAGATCCTTCCAGGGCTCCATGACTCAAGTGGAGGATAAGGAACTTAGGACCTCAGTGCAACTTCTCTAGACTTCCATCTGAGGACACTTTCCCTCGGGGTCAGCCGAGATCGTAGACGCCATCAGGCCAGGCACCTGTCCCGGTCTGCTCTCAAGCCCATTTCCACCCTCTGCCCCGTGCTGGGGGTTTTCCTGGGATGGCGGAGGGACGCTGCAGAAACATGCAGAATTCCCTGGCAAACTGATATCGTAGAAACAAAGCCAGTGTCTTTCTAGCTTGTGCCTAGCTGATTGGAATATTTATATCTTCCCTTTCATTGTTTTTTGCTCTAAACACTCATTTCCTGGAATTGGGACATTTCACCTCTTTGATGGGCCTATTTTCTGCAACTAAATGAAATACTAAAAAGGAACATGATCCCAAAAGAGTTCAATTATCAGGTAATTGGGCAACTGATTAGAATGTGAAATGAAAAAAATAATGAGAGACTGGAAACGTGGCACGTTTCAGTGCCAGACTGCTGAGGGGACCTATTTTGTAACCCTCAGAATTTAGAAACTCACCTGCATGTCTGGAATTCTAGATTGTTGAATATCTATATTCAGCTCTAGCTCCTGAATAGTTTATTGGAAAACCATGGTAAGTTCTTTTCAATATATATTATTTCGGTTGTATAAAAAATTTACTATTCCTTCCTTCCTTTATGTATTATTTGGACAAAATACTGCTGCCATAATCCATAAATATTCTTGTGAAGAAATTTTGTACTGATCTGTAAAGTAGCAACTCTAGAAATTCCACGTGGATAGTATACCTTACTTCTTTTTTTTTTTTTTTTTTGTCAAAAACACATTAAAGCACGTTCCATATCCTACCAACGCCGCCAATTATGTCAAACGTTTTATTAATTGCATCCTACGTTGGCTTAGAGTACATATTCAACAGTGAGTTGCGGTGAATGTCTGGGAACAGCCAGTGTAGTAAGCCGTAGCTGTTAGATGCAAAATTAAATGAATTTTGTCTAATCACATGTATAATTTAAAAAGCAGTGGAACCTGATTAAGCTTGATCTGTTGGCAGTGTGGTGCCGGATCACTACCTGAGTAATGCTTAGGCTTGCAAAGTTGTAGATCAATGAATTTGCATACCTCCATTAATTAGGAAAAGATAATGGAAAGGATTCGAGATGGAAAGGATTATAGCTCTGTAAATTCTCTGGCACTAGATGAAACTAAATGTTTTTAATTGAAGGAATAAATCATTTTCTTTAAGTCCCACTCAAGGCTCCTGTGCCACGGAGTCCCCAGTCCTGGTACATCCAGGGGGTCCCGAAGCAGCATCCTGCTGCTCCTCGGGTCTGTTCCGGCCTGGACTGTCGGCTGTCAAAGTCAGGTCATTCGACTGTAGTTCGTGGACCCATTTGTCCCATCAGTCACAGCGGAGGAGTATGGGGGCCTGTGTATGTACCCCGTGCAGCTCAGCAAGAAAGAGGCCCAGTGCCTGTCCTCGGGAGGCATCCAGGCTGGTCAAGGTGAGAGGCCACACAAAAGGAACCATTTGGGGGCCTTAGTGAGTGAAGCTGTTCCGTGAGGGAGGGCGGTGCGCAGCCCTGGGCTGACGCGCGGGGTCAGAGCAGCTTCCGCAAAATTGGAGGGGTCTGGGGTGGCACCACCATGCACCATGCACATGGTCCCAACAATCAGATCAAATCCAACAGTGTCAGAAGGTATACAGAAAAAAGCCTGCCTTCCTGCCCCACTACTTCTCCTCAGAGAAAACCAGTCATCAGTTTTTCATGAAAAATGATAGAACGTTGTCACGCTCTGTACGCTTGCACGTGTAGCATTTTGTGAAAAAGCAGAATGGGAGCCAAAAAGACCCAACACTTATTTCTGTCCTTTCTGGTGTCTTCCACAGCAGCACGTATAGGCACCCGTCGCTGTTGTTCACGCACGAGATAGAGTGCATGTCACCGGTCATCTGTCCCCAGCCAGTGGACATTTGGTCGTGTCCCCCGTTCTGTCACGACCAGTACTTAGGGCCCCTGCTCAAACCCGCACCTCTGTGCACGTGTGCTGCTGTGAGGAGTATGGCTATGAAGTCAGCTTGCTGAAACTCACGTCCCGGGTCCCCTGTCTCCCGGCCAGATAACCGTGGGCGAGTTACCTCTCTGTGCGGCTGAGTTTCCAGATAATCATGGTACTCCTCATAAAACTTTAAAAAGTGCTTAGACGGCTGTCTGGAATTTAATACCGTACAATAATCACAATTACTTCTACTAGTTGGGTTTTTTAAATGAGAGCTTTTTATTGAGATGTAACTCGCATACCATATAACTCACCCATTAAAAGTGGACAGTTCGGTGGTTTCATTATGTTCACAGAGTTGTGCAGCCATCGCCACCAGCCGTTTCAGAGCATTTCTGTCCCCGCCCCCCCACAAGAAGAAGCTTTGTACCCATGAGCGGTCATTTCCTGTTCCCTTCCAGCCCCTCCTCACCCCCAGCCCTGTGCAACCCACCAGCGCCCTTTGTGTCTCCACGGGTTTGGCTGTTCCGGACGTTTCCTGTGAATGGCGGCTTTCACTAAGCATCGTGCTTTCAGGGTTCCCTCACGTCATAGCAGGTGTCAGCGCTCCATTCCTTTTCACGTCCAGGTAATGTTCCACGGCATGGATCTACCACATTTTATTTATCTACTCTTTGTTGTTTGTCTGTGAGATAAGTTCCTAGAAGTAGGTTGTTGAATCAAATGGTAATACTAAGAAAAGTGGGAATTGGGCCTTTGTCCTAGTATGTGGTATAACTAGTCCATTTTGGTATTTTTTATCCTCTTACTAAATAATATTCCTAGTGGCCCAAAAGATCAAGTTTACTGTCGTCTGTGTCTGAGCCCCACCTCACCTCCCAAAAAAGTAAAAATAAAAGAGAGGGTGTTTGTAATGTGGAAATGAAAGTCCAGGGCACTCAACACAAGGGAGATGGTGGAGAGTGGCCCAGCTCCCTGACTCAGGTCCCCCCGTTTGCCATGTGGAATGGATGAGAATTGATCTGTTTATTGTAAGACTCTGACTCTTCTCCACAGTTTTCATTAAGGAAATTTTGGTCTGGAAATGAAACCCAAACTTTTAGAAACTAAATAGCAAGTTCGCTAAGTTGATTGAGTTGCTGGTATCTGTAGCTTTCTATTTTCTTTTTTCTTTTTTCTTTTTTCTTTTCTTTTCTCTTTTTTAAGTAGTCATTTCAAAAATGGTCTTTCCTGATTCATTCCATGTCATTAGGTAGACCAAAGTGACCACAGAAGTTGGGAAGTGCTCGTACTCAGGGTGGTGGGGAGCCACAAGGTGGCTGGGTTATTATGGGATCATGTGTTCTTATCCCCTCTTCCAGATGAGCAGACTGTCAGGTCTGACAGCTTTCCCAGCACCGCCCAGCTGCTATGGGATGCTGTGGCTGAGCCCAGGTCTCAAACTCAAGGGCAGGCTCCTTTTCCTGGACCCTTGCAGGACACAGACATCCTAGAGTCAGTCCTTCTATCTGCCGCCCTCCAATGGGCCAAGGCTGCATAAAAACTTGGGGAAAAGGGTGAAGGTGGGTGGGGGACAAGTGTTCCCGACTTGAGTTTGATAACAGCCACGCCTACGTGCTTTTTTGGATCGAAACCTGCAAAATACAAAACCATCTGTCTCTACGTCCATATAAGCGCGAGGCCCTGCAGGTGTTTGCAGGCAGAAACTCGTGTGGTCTAGTTGCCTCTTAGGCCGTCCTGCCAGCCCTGGGCTACATCAATGTTACCAGCTTTAGGTTAATAGGATGATACTGTCATGGGAGTTGCTTTTCTTTGTTTAATAGACCAGGGCAGCAGTACTCAAAGATGTCACATTTTAAAATTTCACTTATCGGTAAATTAAAAATGGTCCCCAGAGTCCATAACCCAGGGACCTCCAAACCCTTGGCACATGCTGTGGGAGATTTGCAGCAATTCTGAACAGAAGACAGCTTGCTTATTCCCAGTGACCAGGCCTGCTGACAGCCCGCTCCGGGACGACTGGGCCCCCAGCAGCAGAAAAAAAATCAACCATATCATTAGAGCAGCCCCTAGACTCACCAAAGATGAATGTGACCATCTTCTTCAAAATCTTAGCATCACCACATTAAACTCTCTGTTCTGAGACATGTAAAGGTTTTTCTACCTGTGAAGGGCAAACTTAACAATCCGTTATTTAGAAAAGACAGAACCAGATGCTTTCAGTGGGTGTTTAGGCTTGGCCTCCCAGTACCTTTGAGGGACGTAGAAACAACCTGCTGGGATTGAAGCCAGATGCCCAGAAGCCCTGATGCTCTTTCCAGCTTCCCATGCAGCTAGGACTCAGGCATGTGACCCGGTTTCAACCACTCAGACTCCCCTCAAGTGGATTTTGAACCTTCAGCCATAGGCACAGAAGAGGCAGGATCTGTCCTGGTGAGGGGTTGGCAGCCACACCCACTTCCCAGGAGCAACAGTGGTCAGGGCCCTAATGTGACTAGCATCCAGCATGGCCGTCGGCAGTGTCACCGGGCAGGCCGGGGTTGAGGGTGCACCCAGGCCAGTGTTTCTCCCTGGAAGCATTTTGCATGTGATTTGAGGTGCTGCTTCTACTGTCTTAGCCTTGAAACCCAGGTCTCCAGCTTTCTTTGATTCGTAGCGACCTGATACCCTTTAGTAAATTGCTTCTCTGCTTAAACTAGCCAGAATCACTTGTTTGTATCAAAGAGCTTGACCAATGGAAGCTTGCACATCACTTCTTTTCTGTGCTTCCCAATGACTCACCCGTCCCCAGGCCAGTTTCACTCTGTGCTTCTCCCCGGGTATCTGCCTAGTTGTTCCACTCACACCTCACCTTCATCATGGGAAAACCAGACTTGCTGTCCTTAGAGCTTCCTTTCCTTGTGGTGATATCTCATTGTTCCTTCAGTCATAAGGATGTGAGCTTGGATTCATTCTTGAACCATCTTTCCTCCCCACCCAACTCCTACCCAGTGTGGCCCATTCTTCCTATAACCTCGACTCACCTCTGTCTTATTAGCCCCAG
Organism: Ursus americanus; assembly: GCF_024610735.1. Taxonomy (NCBI): domain Eukaryota; kingdom Metazoa; phylum Chordata; class Mammalia; order Carnivora; family Ursidae; genus Ursus; species Ursus americanus. Next base: position 30,397,957 of record NC_142128.1, read on the forward strand.
ATGCTTATGCCAGGACTTTTGCAGCTGCCTGATTGAACTCCCTAGAACAGTGTGGCCCCTCATCACATTGTCCCTTCCACTGGCCACCTGGTCTCGTCGTCTACCTCCACCATGTCATGGACTTAGCCCATCACCCGTGTGCTGTACTTACTACACATGGCCTGCGTTCTGCACTCCTCCGTGCATGCCATCCTGCAGTGTGACTTTGCAGCTCTTCCCCTTGGGAGATGGAGTGTGTTTCTTGTGTTCCTTTCACCTCTGGTTGCAGAGGGGCTGTCTGATACAGTGATTAAGAGCACAGGCCACAGCATCCATCTTCCCTGCCTGGGTACCAGCCCCAGCTGTATCCTGTCATGGCCGTGTGACCTTGGGCCTCCTCTAGAAAATGAAGCTAATAATGGTACCTACTTTCAGAGGCTTGTTATGGGGACGAGGCAGGATAAAGAACCTAAAAGGGCTGGCACGAAATATGCATTGAATAAATGGTGGCTGAGCCATCCTCCTCCTCCGTCCTCTTCCATCTTATTACCATTGTCGTTGTCCTTGCCCTCGTCATCATCAGCACGTCTTCCTTTGCAGTTCTGCTCCACTTCTGGTCTTCTCGAAGACTTCTCCAGAAGTACCAGTTTCTAGTGATTCCTTCTACTTCTAAACCCAGTCAGTCTGTTTCAGTAACGCGGTGCCGAGCTGAGCCTGTCATCCGCTGCGTTTGTCCGACACACATGGTCTAGTAGGAGTCTGGATTTTGGAGTCAGAGGAACATGACTAACTAACCCTGTGACTTTGGTCTAGTTACTTGACATCTGTAAGCCTCAGACTTTGGATGACTGTGGAAAATGATAAAAATGGAAAGAAAGCAATAGCTGTGTCAGGACTGGCTGAGGTAATGACTGGGGAACATTTCGCACAATCTCTGGCACCTTGTGAGACCTCAGTCAGTGTCCCACCTGCTACGGCACAGCTGCTTGTATTCCCTCCTAGCTCGGGAACCTCTCGCGGATAGGTTCCCTGCTAGTGATCCATTTGCATCTCGGCACCTACCACAGTATTGGACACGTAGTAGGTGTTCAAAGCATATGCGGTTTTTGGAGAGACAGACCTTAGTTTAAAACCGAGTCGCTTGGGAGCTGTTCGTGGGCAAGTTCCTAGACCTCGCTGAGCATCTGCTTCCTTATCTGGAAGCTGAGGGTGGTGACTTCTATGTTCTTGGGTTGTCTGGAGGATTAAATAAGATCGTAAGTTACAGGGCCTGCGATGGACCTTGGTGGTGGCAGTGATGGAGTGATGTCCTTGCTGGTTTTCCTTTATCCTCACTTGACACCACGCTGGACCGAAGTGACGAGATCCTGCTCTGCCTTTCATTGCCAGATATTGTGCTCTTAGAGCAACCCTAGCGTTCTACCAAATTTATTTGGAAACACGGTATTTTCAGCCCAATGCTCTGACACACCATCATTTCCTAGAACTGTACAGCGTTTTAATCTGGTATCATTTGAGAGCATGCTGGAAATACCTTTTATGCTAGGTTGCCATTAGGATTGGTTTGGTAGATCACCTGGAAGGAATGAAGCCCGTCATGGGTGCAAACTGTTACCTACTCACCGTACCTCTGCTTCTAAGACCCTGTGTGGAATATCAATGCCTAGGGTCTGAGGCTCTGTCTATAAAGTACCAAATGATCAAAGGGAGACCGGTCAAGGCATTCAGTTTTGTGGGTTTTATTTGCAGGCGTGTTAAGGCCTTTCTGTTCAGTTCGGGTAGGCACCCCCTTTAGGCGCACTGTGTCGCATGGGGCTCACATCTGCGGTAGTGTTCGTAGCTAGACTTTGGAGTTCTGTGTTACTCCAGATTAGGGCGGCCGCCCAGCCTGCTTTGCCAGGGACTGTCCTGGTTACAGCACTAACAAGGCTCACATCCTGGAAACTCCTTAGTTATGGGCAAACCAAGATGGTGGGTCCCCCTCAACGTGCTGCAATACAGTCTTCCTGTACCCAGGTTGTCGTTTGTGAAGATAGATACTTTTCAGGGCATTGTAACTACAAATGATCAAAGTGAAATGTGGGAAATTGTTGATCCACGCATTTCATGGAAATGCTCACCAGTCCGTAGGAAGAAACAACCCATCGGGAACGTATTTTGGGAGAGCGTTGTAGTCAAGGGCTACAGCTTTGGTCTCGGGGGTTCAAGTTGTACCCTGACTTGGCTAAGCAGCCTTGAATTGCTTGCTTTTGTCTGATTTGTTATTTGCTGCCTGGCTTTCCTGGTGTCGCTGAGGAGAATCACTCACTTGCGAAATACGTACATGCCTGCGGCTCCTTAGCCTGGAGCAGTTTGCACGGGGCTGCCGCGTGCGGTGCCACTGTGTCGCGTATCATCCCCCTCGCTTGCGGTCTCTGCCCTTGGGACTTCCCGTCTGGGGGCTCCTGTTTAAAACCACCGCTGTCTGTGTCCACAGATTGTCGGTATGGACGGCATGCTCTCCCAGTCGCCCGTCCCGTGGACGTAGCATCGTACCTATTTCAGAGACTCTGCAGCTGAACCAGCTTCTGCTTTGAGGCCCCTGCAGAGCCTGCAGTGCAGTGTGAATATGTCACTTAACCAGGATTTTATGTCACACTGCCCCAAACATACCTCCCAAATTTACTGAATGTGTCGAGCTATTTTCATATGAGGAGGCAACAGAGAATGAATTAATAGCATTATACGGATATGAGCCTTCCCGAAGGTACTGATACCTATCTCAAGAATGATCTAACATCCGAGCTAGTAGACACAGAGAGAGAGAGACTGAAATGCTTGCGAAAGGGTCACCCTGAGGGAAGTTCAGTGGTTAGCCCACGAGGGTCGCTGTGACAGTCCTAGAAAGGATGCCATTCCTTTGCCTGGAGACCCCCCTCAGAGACATTTGTCCCCGTTCTTTGCTGCCTCCCACCTGAGAGAGAGAAAACGGTCACTTGCCCTGCACTTTCCCAGGCACAGGACTTTTATCGTGAGTCTGACCCTCCCCCACTTTTCCTGCTGTATGTTAACATTTTCTCTAATTTGGTCCACTGTAAGGTCCAAGAAAAGCTGGTCTTCTTCTCCCTGTTGGCCTCTTCCTCCCAGCAGTAGAGAAGGTCCTGTGCAAATTAGATTTTTATAAATAGACTGTGTGCGGCAGAGGGTCTCGGAGGTCTCTACAGTTTCTCCTTTGGTAGGGCGCGGAATCCACGGGTACGTGCGCTCATCCCCTCCGTTTGTTTCATCAGATGCCTGTGGATCAGACTGAGAAATTGTGTGCCCCCCCACCCCCCCGCCGCAGTGTATCGAGAACAGTGGCTGTTAGTGTGTGGGGCCGTTTTCTCAGGAGGAGGAGCGGATCCAAAACCAGCAAGCAGCTGCTTGTAAAGGTGGCCTTGAACGACGAGGGCTGCCTCTGGTTTGGGTTTGGCTTGAAAACATCCTGTCAAAATGATCGAGGACAGAGCCAGTTTTAAAACCCATCTTTATTGGTTCATTTGTCCTCCTCCAGACACTGTGTAACCTCACGTGGGTGGGTTGGGAGGCCACGGAGCACCTGGGTGTGGCTCTTTGTTACCGATGCACTTTGCAGACCAGATGCTCTCTGTCTTTACCTGACAAACCTGCCACCCAAGGAAATAGAAGGTTGGAGCCGGGCTGACAGGCAGCCGGGGAGGAAGCGGGAAAGGACCCCAGGGAGGTTGCACGCATTGTAGGGAAGTGAGCCTGATGAACTTCTCAGTAACCCAGAGCCTCATTCATGGCCATCTTGGTTCATCCTTGCCCAGCCTCTAGACAGCCCACATGGGAGGAACGACTACAGTTCCTCTTTTCCTGGGTCAGTCACCAAATACGGTTGGATCTCCAGAAGGTTAGACTCTGCAGGAGTAACCACCAGTGGGTGGGCAGCTCCCACTGGGAGTGTGGTCCAGGGAAAAGGAACTTCTTGTGAAAAATAGGAAGTGTGTTCAAATCAGCCTGTACAGTGGGGGAGGGGCTTCTGGAGGAAAGGGGGGATTTATGAGGATCTTGAAGAAAGGTGATTCTCTTGTGATTCTTCTTAAGGAAGAAAAAAAAGTGTATGTCAGGGGTGGGGGGCAGGAGGATTTCAGTGAATGGGAGGGCAGGAGTCCCCTGAGAGATGAGGAGGGGGGAGACGTGTGGGCACAGAGCCGGGAAAGGCAGCAGTCACTGACCTCTGCCTTTCCTGGGTCCCCATGGCCTTTTCTGCTTCATTTCCACCGTGTCTGAAGACCAGCTTTCTCAATTTGGGCACGCATACGGGATGATGCCCGCCCTGCCTTCATGTCGTCTCATAGCTCCTCTCCTCAGATGCACAGATATCAAAGGGTCCAATTTCCAGTGCCCAGAAGAGAGCGTGGGATTGGCTCAGGTGGAATCGGCTGTCTCCCGATACCAGCCAGCCATTGCCAGGGGCCGGGGTCACACTGTACAAACATGGCTGCTGGTGCTCGTCCCTCTCCGTGTATTGGGGGGGGGGGGAGGTGGGGCAGGAATCTTCTAGATAGATCTCCCCTGGAGGGGAGAACAGGGTGTTTTGGATGCAAGCAACAGAACCCAGTGGCCGATTTAAGGGGAAAAAAAGGATTAATTGGAAAGATTAGAGGTGGTTCAAGGATTGAAGTGAGAAGCTGAAAACCAGGCATCTGGAGAAGAGAGAGCCCGGACCCACCCTGGGGGCTTGAGAAGCAGAGCTTAATGCGAGATCTTTCCACAGCACTGCTGTCCGCGTGCATCTGCTGCTGCCATGCTTCATCCTCCCGCCGCTCCGCTCGAGCATCAGTGCAGGGAGGGGGCGTGTGAGTGGCCCAGTTGATGTACACACCCACGCCTCTGCCAGGACACATCGCCCTGAATGACCGTCCCAGCGGAGTCTGTGAACAGCTGGCAGAGGTAGTTCTGCACATCACAATGTGGTGCAGTTGTCAGAAAAAGGAGAGACTGAACGCGGGGCGGGTAGCATCGACAGATCCCACCCCAAAGACGCAGGGGCAAGACAGCCCTGAGGTTAGTCGGGGGACATGCGAAGACCCGCGTGGCTGGGTCAGAAGGGAGGGGCAGGGGGAGAAGGTGCGTGAAGGTCGTGTCTGCCCTTCCCAGGCAGTGACACACCTCTACGTCCTGAAACCAGTTTCCCACCACCCAGAGTGAAGGCGGGGAGTCCAGCAGCTCAGGGAAGACGCTGGGAAGCCATGGCTCTGTCCTGGCTGGTGCTCCCACTTCTACTCCCCCCGCCTCCCGAGCTCCCCCTGTGCCAAGCACCCGCGCTCCCATGGCTGCCGGCCCGGGGCCGTTGTGCACACATGGGCTGGGGAGCAGCAGTCCTTCTGGTCTGACTCAGTGGATCGGTGGTAAGCAGAGGCATCGAGGGGGGAAAACCCTGAACAAAACGGAAATAAAAGCTGTCCTACAGAGGTAGATTTCAGTAGGTAATTCTCACCAGATCCAACTGTTTTCCTTTGTTGGATTCTTAACTCTAGTGGAGTTTTTGAAAGTGCTGCATTTGTGACGTGTGTATGAGTCTGCTCAGGCCGCTGTAGCAGATTGCCGCAGACTGGACAGCTTTAACAGCACGCATGGGTTTGTCACGGGAAGTCCGAGGTCAAGGTGCCGGCAGATCTGGTGTCTGGTGAGAGGCTCTTCCTGGTGTGCAGACGGCCGCCTTCTCACTGTGTGCTCACACGGAGGAGAGCAGAGAAAGGAAGCAAGCTCGCTTGGAAGTCTGAAGGGCAAGAGAGGTTGACGCTGATATTGCCACACGGGCAGAATAAGATAGATAGATAGATAGATAGATAGATAGATAGATAGATAGATAGATAAATTTTTCTTACTGTTACGTTCACTCTCTATTTATTTATTTATTACCTACCAGCATAGCCCTTGAGTAACCAATTTTCAGAATTTAATAAATTTGATCTACTTGAAACTGACAAAGTTGATTTATTCCCACCCATGCGAAGACCGCTGTGGTTGACCAGAAGGCGGTTAGGGAGAGTTAAGCGAGGGCTGCCAGGATTGAACAAAGCTTCGCTTTGTGTGTGGTAGAGTAATAGGTAACGTGAGAGTCTCTCAGCCAACACGGCAGCCCCTTCACACCCAAGCAGCGAGTGGTTCAGGTGCGCATCTGTGTTATAAACGAACATCAGCTAGGCCTTTTAAGACCTACAGGGTGCTTCTAACCCCAAATCCAGGTCTGCCCCGCGACCTTCTTCTAGTAGGGTTTTCTTAAAGAGAGAGCCTTTTCATAATAGCACTTTACCTCTGCTCTGCTGTTGCCTCTGATTTCATGAACCAGAACCAGTTTATTAGGAGAAAGCTTTATCTTCAGGGCAGAGCTGCGGAGCGGGGAGCGCTCGGACCTTGGACTCTGGCACTACTGTCCACAGGCTTGGGGACTCTCGGAAGCCCCCTCTTTGTTCTGATTCAGTGTTCTTTGTTGGGTTGCCTCAGAACACATTTCTCATTATCACCGAGTCTTCAAATCTTTCTGAGGATTAGGGATTGGGCTCCATATTTTTAAAGTTTTAGATGTTTCAGCATTAAAGAACAAAAACCTGAAAAGCATAAAAAATGCCAAAAATAGTCTAAAGATGAATATAATGAGTATGTACCGGCCAGCTTCTGAAGTCAGACGTGGACAAGGTGCTTGAAGCCGCCTGTGTGCCACTTTGGTTAGGGATTAAGGGCACGTGACCAGAAAATCCCAAGTGTGGCACGTTCTGTCTCCGGCAACGAGAAGCTGGGGCGTAAGCGTTCCCGGGACCCGGGCTTCTCTAGCTCCGTGCTCCTCCATGGTCAGGGTACAGCCCTAGTTCCCGGCTCCCAGCAGCCCTCACGTCGGCCGCCCGGGAAGGAGGTAAGGCCAGTGCGGAAGGGCTTTTCAAGGAAGGGCCCCCTAACGACTTCCACTTCAGAGACTGGACTTGCGCTGGAAGATACAGTCTTTAGCAGGTGCTGTTAGGAAGGAAGGAGAGAAGGGTGATTAGGTGGGCAGCCAGCAGCTTCTCCCCTTGAGGGAAACGCTGTCCCGAGTTAAGAGGGTTTTAAAATGGGATCTCTTTGTGTTTTTACTCTATGTGTATGCCCCCTGCCCCCGGGAATACATAGGCTTATTTTATGTGTTTCTAAAACTTCATGTGTGTTCTTATACAATGCGTGTTCTTTCCTCGTTGAGCCGTACGTGGAGTCCTCTAGAGTGACACGAAGCATGCCGGCTCGTTTCTCAGCACACCGCAGCTTACTTACCCCTCGCCCGCTGTGTTGTCGTCCAACAGATGAGATGTTCGGGGGTTTTTGCTACTGCATTTCCTCTCTCCCATTCCATTAGCCTGTCCATTGATTTTTCTCCTCGTTGTGGGTGGTGTTTTCCTCCTTTGCATTTCTGGCTATTTTTGGTTGGATACCAGACATAGTGAATTTTACCTTGTTGGATGCTGGATATTTCTGTCTTCCTATTAATATTTTTGAGCCGTTCTGGGGCACAGCTGTTTGGAACAGTTCATCCTTTTAAAGTTTTTGGGCAGGGCCCGAGCCGAGTTTGGTTTGGGGCTAATTTTTCCCCACTACTGAAGCAAACCCCTTCGAGTATTTTTCCCAGCAGCCCCTGAATTTCGAGGCTTTCCCTTCTGGCTGGTGGGGATGGGAATCATTCCCGGCCCTGTGTGGACACTGAGGACTGTTCCCTCTGCGTCTTTCAGATGTTTCCTTCCTTGGCCTGGAATGGTTCCCTCACCTGCGCTGATCTGTTTTCACCGACGGCTCCTAGGGGGACCCTGGAGTTCTCTGTCAAAGCACCTCTGTCCTTGCTCATTCTTTACCCTCAAGCTCTTGACCCCCGATGCCCGGACTCTTAGCTCAGAGATGGCAGCTCTCTGCCCAGAGACTCTGCACGCGGTGTCCGGGCTGTGGCAGGGCTCACCTCACTTGCTCCTGCCTCCTGTGCTCACCGGGTGCCGTGGCCTCCAGGTCAGTGTCCTGAGCACCAGAGAGGTTCGTCGAGTTTTCCAGTGTCTCACTTGTTCCAGGCAGGAGGGTAAATCCCGTGTGTGTTCTTCCTCCTGGTCTGGAAGGAGAAGTAAGTGCCCGTGTGCCTGTCAATTTCCTTGTTGTAATTGCGGGAGAGGTTAAGCGTCTTTTCGCGTTTTTGGATCACGTGGATTACTTCCTCTCTGAATTGTCTGTTCTTGTCTGCCTGTTTTTTTCCATTGAGATAGCCATGTCTTTTTCTTAGTAACTTGAAACAGCTCTTTATGTATTTCACAGACGAGTCTTCTGTCAGCATACATTGCTGGTTGCTGTCTTTTCTTCGACTGAACTGTCTTTTCATTTTAAAAATTATTTTTGATGTAAAGTTTGATGATTCATTAGTTTAAATCAAAAACCAGGGATGTACTGTATGGTGACTAACATAATATAATGAAAAAACATTAAAAAAAATAAAAATTATTTTTGATGAACCGAAGCTTTAAGCTGTAATATAGTCCAGTTTGTCAGTTTCCTTTATGGTCAGTGCGTTTCTTTGTTTTAAGAAATCGTTCTTTACCCTGAAGTCATTAAGATATTCTGCTACATTTTCTTCTTCTTTTTTTTTTTTTAAGATTTTATTTATTTATTTGACAGAGATAGAGACAGCGAGAGAGGGAACACAAGCAGGGGGAGTGGGAGAGGAAGAAGCAGGCTCATAGCGGAGGAGCCTGACGTGGGGCTCAATCTCATAACGCCAGGATCACGCCCTGAGCCGAAGGCAGACGCCCAACCGCTGTGCCACCCAGGCGCCCCTGCTATATTTTCTTCTAAAAGCTTAAAGAGGTTCTTATATTTTGGTCTTTGATTTATTTGGAATTGATTTTAGTGTGTGGTGGGATAGGGAACCAGTTTTATCTTATTTTTTTCTAGTTGTGATCACTAGTTGCCCCAGCCCCGTGTAATGGTTAGTCTCTGTGCAGACAAGAGTTAGCTTGGCGGGCCTGAAACGTGCCCATAGGAAGGCCTGTCCACGTGGCTGGCTGGCATGTGGAAACCAGCATTTCGGGGGGTTCCCAGAACTGACAGGGACCTCACTGTGCCCCGACTGTATAGACCATGTGGCTTAGCAGGGAACACCCGCTTCCCTTCTGTGAGTCTGGAATGTTGTATGTGCCCAGCAGAGGCTGTCTACATGACCAGCCCCAATAAAAGGCCTGACCCGGGGTCTCTAAGGCATTTTCCTGATAGACAGCATGTCACATGTGTTGTCCCAGCTCACTGTTGGAGGAGTTAAGCATGTCCTCTGTGCCTCAACTGGGAGAGGACTCTCGGAAACTGGTGGCTGATTTCCTGCGTCCTTGGCCCTCCTGCTGCTTCGCTGTGTGTCCTCTGCTGTGATAAGTCACAGCCGTGAGCCTGTGTGTTGAGTTCTGTCCTGTGAGCCTCCTAGAGTCATCAGACAGGGGAGTGATCCTGGGGATTTCTCAGAAGTAGATATTGGGCAGTGTTCGTAGCTACTCTTGAACATTTGTTTCTTCATCGGAGCCTCTACGGTCCCTTCCCTTTCGGGTGGTTTATGCAATTCCTGGCACACACCCTGTGCCATCCAATAAATGGTAATTAATAACCCTAAGAAAGGAGCAGGTAAAGCGCTATAGTAGTTTGGGAGGAAGGTGTTAAATATTCAGCAGTAAATCGTTCAGGCGGGTATATTTTATGTTTTTGCAATGAGTGAAATAAATTATGATTGCCGACCGTAAATAGATATGGGAAAAAAGGTTTTTTTTATCATCTTGGAATATTTATAATTCCTCTAATACCTTCAGTTAAGAATTTTCTACCTCCCTCATTCGTGTCTGAGAATTTAAAATCCTGAGGTCATTTAACATGCTTGGCATTCCCACCTCTGTGTCATGCTATGGCCCGAATATGTCTCCCGCAGAATTCCTATTTTGAAGTCCTAGCCCCCGATTGGATGGTATTAGGAGGTGGGGCCTTTGGGAGGTGATTAGATCCCATTTGGGAAGTGAGTGGGATTAGTGCTTCATCAAAGGGACCCCCAAGAGTTCCCCAGCCCCTCTTACCACCACGTGAGGACACATTGAGAAGTGGGCCACCAGCAGCCCGGAGGGCCTCAGCAGAGCCTGGCCATGCCGGCACCCTGATCTTGGACTTCCAGCCTCCAGACGGGGAGAAAGAAGTTTCTATTGTGTATAAGTCACCCAGTCTGTGACACTGTTACAGCAGTCCAAGCTGAGACATGTCATGGTGTGATTTCTAGCAAGCCAACTATTCAACCAGTTGCTTGCATTCCTACTATGTTTCTTTAGGGAGCAGTTCATTATTGGCTAATCACTTAAATCATAAGTGATTACATGGTTCGTAATGTTTTGAAAGACCTGTCTACAGTAATTTAAAATAATTTTTATACAAGCATTATCATTTCTATATGTTTCTCTGTTCATGTGTTTCTACGAATGTCTCTGTTTTCTTAAATCCTGTTGACTTTTGTTGGCCATAGACACAAGGTGAGCACACACAGAACGGTGGGCCGTACGTTCTGGAAGTTGTGAGCTGCAGCACAGTTAACCATGAATCCTCCCCTAAAACTCGAACCGTTGTCGGATTCGTCTGTTCAGTGTCTTTTGTCCCATAGAAATTCACGTGTCGGCCCAGCTTTTCCATACTGGGTTTTTTTAGCGGCTTGTGTGAACAGATCAATAGTGACCAACTAACTTTTTCCCCTAATGAAGGGAAGCAGATAATCATGCCCATTTCAAAAACTACTCTAAATTGAGCGTAATGTCTTTAACCATTCCCACAGTGAGCGGAGATCCCTTCATCACTCGTGATGATTGCCATTTCTCTCCATTCACATGTAATTCTCTGCAGCTCTCCATAAACAGGTCTGTCTCGATTCACTTAACTCTACAAAAAAAGCATCCAAGGAAGATTTATTTATTCTGCTCGCATTTTGAAGCCCGATACCAAACTATTCAGAAGGTCGCTGCTGCCATCCATGGTTTACCCTGTCTGCTGTCCTGCCCACTTTATTATAAGTCTCATCCAGCCACTTGGCCTGAAGTTATTGTCGTGTTTTGTCATAATTGGGTCCCATCATCTTACTGTGTCAGGTAGTTCTCCCGGTTTGGAAGTGGGAATGTTACCTAATACAGTGCTGGCTTTTTAGACTGATGAAGGAGGTTACTTACCAAGCATGTTAAATGGGTGTGGGCCCTTCACCTTTTCTCTGTAGATAGCAGGTGTATCACTTAGGAGAGCGTTCAGCTACTGGGAATGCCACGCAGGTGTTGGTGGCTTAAACAAATAGTTCTTTGGTCCAGCAGCCCAGCAAGGCCCTCAGGGTCCCAGGGTCTTTCTGACGGTAGGCCCCATCATCCTTAGCATGCTGGTTTTCATGTTCCTGCTCGTTACCTTGTGGTCTCAACATAGGCTTCCCCTCTTACCAGGAAAGTGAATAGATCCCTAGGAATATGCCCACGGCACACACCTCCACCCCACCCCCACCCCCACCAGTAGGTGGACTCCTGCTGAGGTCCCCTCAGTCAGATCAGGGCCATGTGGACTATTCCTGGAGTCTAGGAAATCTTAGAAAACAGGGAAGAAGAAAGTCCTCATTGGCATGGTCCAGTCAGAGTCCGTCACCAGGGCACAGCACAGTGCTGCCCTGAACAAGATGAGGTTTCTTTCGGCAAGGGAGAGGGGGTCCTGCGTATACAGTATACCACAGATAGGAATTTTCAGTCTCTGACTTTCTCTTGTATACCACACCACACCCACAGGTAGATATCAGATAGCCACCGGGATTCAATCTGAACATGTCCCCCTCTTTGCCAGACTCACTCATATAGCTTCCCCTTGCTCCTGGGCGGGGGGGTGGGGGAGATCCTATCTACTTACAAGAAATACAAGATCCAGAGAGGTCTGGCCCTCCCCACCTCTCAAGGCCTGATCTTGCACTGTGCTGTCTGCGCTCTCTGCCCCACCCCACGGTCCCCTTCAGCATCCTCTCGCCTTGCACTCCTTTCCTGCCAGGGGGCCATGCGTCTGCTATTCACTCTGCTGAGCATTTTCTCCCTCGTCCCCTTCACCCCAACCTTCTCCACTGGCTCAAAATCCCTTATATACAAAGGACAGAATTTCAAGTACCCTCTTTTTCATAACACTCATAATACATTCTAATTTACATTTATACATGAGCCCCCTTTATTGCCTGTATCATCAGTAGACAATACGCTCCATGAGAGCAAGGACCAGACAGAATTATACTCATGATTTGTATTCTTTAAGAATGCTTTTGGCTGTGGGTTTTAAGAAAAACTGGCTTCAGTAAAATAGGGCTTATTTTTCTCACATAATAACAAGTCTAGAAGTCGGTACCTGCTGGTATTACGTTGCTTAACACTGTAATGATCAGTGTCTTCGCCGTGTTCTTGTGACTGTCCTCATGACTGCAAGACGGCTGCTGTGGCCCAGCCATCCCCTCCATGTTTAAGAGAAGAAGGAAGGGAGGGAGGCAGTACCGCTGACCTGTGCCTCTGTCATCAAGAAAGCAAAAGTTTCCCTGGAATCCCCCCAGCCACTTTCTTCTTGTGTCGCTTTGTCACTTTGCCACTTCTAGCCAGAAAGGAGCCCAGAAACCGTGCATGTAGCTTTTTCCAGCCTCCATACCGGAGGTGAACGAGAGAGAAAAAGGGAAGAAATGGGAGTTAGACCAGCCTACCAGTAGTGGTCTGCCCACCCCTGTTCGTCCAGCATTTGCCTGAACAAGTACTTTGGTGTTAGTGGACAAGTAGGAAAAACTCACTTGCTTTGATCATTTGTGCATTCGTTCATCTGTTGTCTCGTGTGAACCAGTCTCTATACTTGTACCCTAGACACACATTTTCTTATTCTCATGACAGCTCCAGCAAGGTCGACATTATTAGCCTTATTTTGCGATTAGAAATGGAATCTCAGGGAGAATAAATGACTCACCTAAGGTTGTACAGCTCAGTAAGGGGCAGAACCAAGACTCAAAGCCAAACCTCCCTCCGTGCAGAGCCCTCCCGCTGTCCACAGTGACAGCCTGCTTGCCAGAGTGATTACAGACGATCTCCTGCACTTGACCTTTTCCTGCCTGGGGGCGGGGGGTGGGGGGGCACCAACTATTGCCTGCCAGAGTTTAGCTTCTCCATTAAACACGTATTGGCAGAAACAGTTTGTTAATAATATTGCAGCAGTAATTTGGGGTGATGGTATCTTTGGGGTCTAATAAGGTGACTTTCATTCCCTGAGCAGTGTTGTCATTTTTAGCACGGGGCCTGGGATAGTAGCCTACTTAATAAGCCTTTACCCAGCAGTTAGTCCATACTCTTCGGTTCTAAATCATTTGTATAATCCTTTGCTGTTTAAGTAGGTGAGATACTTTGCCAGGAGCTTTTGCCCTTCATTATTCCCGAAAATCCCAGCATTCTTGTTTCAGAATAAATGAAACCGTGATCATCTATATTCATGCCCGCAGCTGACAGCTATGCATTTATAAACAAATACTCAGACATTTCATCCCTGCAACATGCATTTTAATAGTGTGTGTGGTGGGTTGTGTGTGTGTGTGTGTGTGTGTGTGTGTGTGTGTGTGTGAGAGATTATAAAAGTAATAGATGCTCACTTGAGAGAAATTAGGGAAGAAGAAGAATGAGAAAAATTACTCATAATTCTATACCACCCAGAGGCAATAGCTATTAACATTTTTGGCATGTTTCCTTTCTAATCTTAAAAAAAAATTTTTTTTGCATCGCTCAGTTCATACATTATTTGCACTGTGATTTTTCATGTAACGTAAATAAGCCTCTTTGTTATTACAAGCATCATTGTGAATGGCTGCATAATGTCCCTTCATTAAGGACATACCATCTTTCATATTTTTTAAATGTGCACTAAAATAAAACAGAGCCCCTTAAGTAATAAATAATAAGTAAATAAAATAGAGGCCCTTAAGTAAAACTACTTTGAATATTATTTTGCACGCCTCAGGACAAACGTTTTCTTGATAGATGTGCTTCAGCACCGGTCTCTTAATTTTAAGATTTTGTAAATGTGTTTTGTGGCATCACATGCCAAAGTATATTCCCCGTTTTGTTGATCTCCTCTTGGCTCCAGCAATGTTTGTTCTCTTTCCAAATGTCCAGCGTCTTCCTCATTTTATGGCTCACGTGATCGGTTCCTGTTTCCCAGGCCGGTCTCCTGTGTCTTGATTTCTTCCCGCCCGGCAAGTGCGAGGGTGCTGACCTCAAATCCAGGTTCATCAAGACAACAGTGGGAAGGGATGTGTTCTGTTCAGCCACCCGCATGCCTTCTTTCTCCCCAGGAGATGCAGAGTGCCAGGCCGTCACCTGGAAGTCTGAGCAACTGCAACACATGTTTGGGGAGGGATTACTGGAATTTCTTCTGTGGCCGGGTCTACTGCTCAAGTGTATATGGAAGCGGTATTTTTTTTTTTTTTTTGTCGTGTATGTTTTGGTTTTGCATTTCAAGGTCTGGAAAATAATTTATTCTGCTCCCTCAAGCAACGTATGCTACAGATATGAGAACCCATCAGAACAGAAGTTTTCTTTTTTTCTTTTAAAGGTTTTATTTATTTATTTGAGAGAGAAGAGCACAAGGAGGTGGGGGGGCAGAGGGAGAGGGAGTAGCCTCCTCCCCGCTGAGCAGGGAGCCTGATGCAGGGGCCCAGTCCCAGAACCCTGAGATCATGACCTGAGCCGAAGAAGACAGACGCTGAACCGACTGAGGCACCCAGGCGCCCCAAGGTTTTTTAATTTTTAGAAAAATACATTTCGCATATTTTTTTTCAGAAGACATCATTTCCTCTTAAGTCGAATGGGTAATTCAAGGGGTGATTTGTTTTGTTTTGTTTTAGCAGTACATCTGCAGGGCATATTCCACTCCGTGTTCTCAGAAGCGTGGAGAACTGGTACCCAGCATTCTCCTTCCAGCTCCAAGCCCTCACCTGTCACCTTTCACTTTCTTTCTCTACACGTATAGTAACCTGCATGGGATTACACTGATTGTCAAAAAGCCTAAAATGCTTCTAGGGTTTGCAAATGGCTGTTCCCAACACAGAAGTTGTTGCTACCTCCCAGAGACTTGAGTCTGACAATTTCTCTGCAGAGTATTAACTCTCTTGTCTGAACAGCTAGCCTGTCGGTCTTAGAATGGCTTGGTGCACGGGAGTCCAGTCTGCAGGCCTGCGACTAACGAAGCATCGAAGCATTGGCGGGAAGTTCAGGATCCCTCCTTGTTTCGCTCTGTCGTGCTTTGTGGTGTGAGATGCCCGGGCTGCTCCAGGATGCTGGTCTCTTAGAGACTGATGTGACTACCAACCAGCCTTGCATTCCTCTCTTGTGCTGAGGAAGAGGTTGTGGGTCTAAGGGCACAGGGGCTACAAGGGGTGGTGTGATGGGAGCATAGCCTGAGGCTCCTCTTACTGAAAGTGAGCACAGCCTTTGACTTGCACATTCCTTTATTCCTGCTTTTAATTCTACATCTGGTTCTTTCTAGAAAAGTATTTGTAATGGAAGGGTGCCATTCCATATCCATGCCTTAAAGAACCACCCCCACCAGCTGCATCTTTTACTGATGGATGTTTGGATTGCCTCATGGATGCCACGATGTGAGTCTTGCATTGCTCACATTTTCTGAAGGAAGAATCATTCAAAACCTGACGCATCTGCTAACAGGCCTTCTGCCTGCGTCAGAGTCCATGTTAATAGTTTATCACCGATGACCATCAGTCATTCTCACTGTCACGAGGACTTTTCCTTGGTAGAACGAGATGCCAGCAATGTTTGTATTTTAAAAAACGACCAGATCCTTCAATTCTGTGGCAGGTGTCCCCTGACACTGAGAGGATGGGTACCAGGAAGACAGAGAGAACATTACTCCCATGTTCCCTCCATCCAGCCTTCCCCGTCCACTGTTCCATATCTGGCCACCACTTTGATAGCCTCGAGCCCCTGTGCTGCCCAGCTCCAGTGTACCTTTTCCTCTCATAGCCTAGCCAGCCAGCTGGCTTCTGTAGCCCTCCCTGGTTCATGGAAACCTTCAGTGAGGCAGGGGGAAACTCCCCAAACTCTACCTGTTTCCCTTTCATTCTTCACACGAGTTGTGGCCAATAACAGTCTTGCAGCCAGTAGGGTGGGTTGAAACCTCCATCCTGACCATGCCCATCCCTGCTCAAAACCCTTCAGCGGCTGCCATTGCTCTTAGAATCCAGATAGGTCGCTACGGTGGGCCACAGGGCTCTGCCTGATCTGGCCCTGCCTGCCACATCTCCTGTCACTTTCCTCGGGGTGCTCTGGCTCCCGGCCATCCTGACTGCTTTTCCGTTCTTCAGTGAACTGTGCCTCCTTTCTGTGCTCCCACATACTGTTCCTCTTCCTGGAAGCTGTTCCCGCTACCTCCTCTCCTTTCTTCCGGTACCTGAACTGCTGCTCTTCCTCCAGGTCCTTGTGATCTTCGCCTCAGGCCTTTGCTGGACATTGTCCCCGATTGTAAAATTGCAACTCTTCCTATCCCCACTGCTCGCCCTAGCACCTACCCTGCTGTATTTTTCTCCATAACACTTAGTGCCATGTGACACCCGACACACCGTATGTCCTAACTGTACTGAGAGTCCGTCTCCACCAGTGGCAAGAAGTTTGTTTTCGTCTGTGCTCTTCTTAGGGGCACCTGGGTGGCTCAGTCGTTAAGCGTCTGCCTTTGGCTCAGGGCGTGATCCTGGCATTCGTCTGTGCTCTTAGTGCCGACTGAGTGGGTGTTTGGCAAATGTTTGTTAAGCCAATGGGAAGAATACTGAGTCTACGTCACTCCCCCGTTTCCTTTGTAGTCTTCTCTCTGGGTTAGAATTCACTTTCTTTAAATACAATAGCTGGAAGTTTCCAGACACTGAGAGCCAAAATCTAAAGGTATTTAAACCTTCTCCTCATATGGAGAGTGCTAAGCAATATTTGGTTGTGCTGCCCCCACTTCTCAGACCATTGCTGGCATTGGGGTTGGTTTTCTGAAGGTCCAAGCCACCTTGGACTTAACAGGGAACCCGCCCTCCATGCCCTGTATGTCCAGCTCACTGCAACAAAGTCAGAACACTGGCAGCACGCTCTGCGCACGGCAAGGGCCCCAGGCATCTTTCGTCTCAGCTGGCAGTTAGTTGGATCCATTGACACGTTCCCTAGGGTCAAAGCACTGGCCGGGATGATATCCAGGCCTACATCTCCCCCACCATTGGGGGCAGTTTCATATAAATTCGACTTCCTTTCCTCACTGGGGCACCCAGGGCGGGGCAGGCCCCTTTTAAATCTGTTGCAGGACCCCCTTCCTCAGCACATGAACACAACTTCTGGACAGAGAGAGACTTCCCACTGCGCCTTTGCAAACACACCATGTTCTCTTCCCTTATTTTATTAATATAACTGATATTTATGTAGGGCTTGCTGTGTGCCAGGCATTGTTCTAAGTGGTTTACAAAGATGAAGTCACTCAATGTACATAATGACCCTATAAAGCAAGCAGTGTAATTATACATATTGTTGCATCATGTGTAATTCATCTTCGGGGAAGGGGCACCTGGATCGTGGTGCACATTGCTTTATAGTCGTGCCTGCTCATTGTACTGCTTTGCCCAACGGATGGAAAGGGATAAATAGTAATTGTTCAGTGGAGTGTGCCAGAGGGGCAGATTTTCAGGCCCTTGAAAAGGAGGTGCACCCAGGGTTCCCCAGATGGCTGTATATTTGCAATGGCAGCGACCATCGTCTCCCCACCTGACCCTCCAGACAACTTCCCCACTTCCCTGCCTACTGGCAGGGCTCACCCCGTTTCCTGCCCTGCATCTTCCTGCCTTGCCTGCTGTCTACAATCTGGTGGTGAGCATGGGAGAGCATCTGAGCACGAGGTAGGACAGAGGAGCCCTTTAGTCTCTGGCCCTGGCTGATCTCTGCTTTGAGGCTGTCACTTGCTTAGTGGTCTTTGTGGGGTACACACCATGGTTTGTGATCCCTGTGTTCAGCCCCACTACCTCCTCATCTGCTCTGATGGCGGGTCTTGTGAGAACCCTGTAGCCACTCAGAAGAGTTGAACTACATTTTAGATATTTAAATACCTTTGGGACAGGAAAGTGATTTTCTTAATTACAAAAATTATTGTGTAATAGTTTATGTAGGTTATAAAATTGCTATTTTATGGTGACCGAAGATAGGGTTATGATTTAAAGTCTTGCTTCTTCAATTCAGTTTTTCATCTTTGTCAACCTTGTGTAGGCACACAGATCAGTGAGTCAAATCATCGTACACAGACTGTTATGAGAAGGGGCAGCTCACGACTCCTCACCTGGCCGTGGCTCCCTTCCCAGCAGCGGCCCCCGTCAGTGATTTTGGCTGATGATGCTGGTAATCACTTCTGCATTTCTAAATAACATGCTTACGTTACCATTTCTGGATCTGCTCGTTGTTATTTATTGAATATGCCATCTTCACTAAATTTTAATTTTAGTTGTATCATTATTTGGTATTTATAATAGTTCGTCTATGTATACATTACCTTGAACATTATTCACAACTGAGCCATGTTCGTATGCCATGATCATTTTCCCTGCAGATTCTTTTTGGGTTTTTAAAATAAACAGTCTTAATTTTTATTTTAAAGATTTTATTTCATTTTTTTAGTAATCTCTACACCCAGCATGGGGCTCGAACCTAACAACCGTGAGATCGAGAGTCACATGCTCCACTGACTGAACTAGCCAGGCACCCCAAAATGTCTTAATATTTTTTAAAGATTTTATTTATTTATTTGAGAGAGAGAGAGAGAGTGAGACAGCATGAGCAGGGTGGAGGGGCAGAGGGAGAGGGAGAAGCAGACTCCTTGCTGAGCCGGGAGCCTGATGTGAGGCTCGATCCCAGGACCCTGAGATCATGACCTGAGCTGAAGGCAGACACTTAACTGACTGAACCACCCAGGCGCCCTTTAATTTTTTTTTTTAAAGATTTTATTTATTTATTTGACAGACATAGAGACAGCCAGCGAGAGAGGGAACACAAGCAGGGGGAGTGGGAAAGGAAGAAGCAGGCTCATAGCGGAGGAGCCTGATGTGGGGCTCGATCCCATAACGCTGGGATCACGCCCTGAGGCGAAGGCAGACGCTTAACCGCTGTGCCACCCAGGCGCCCCTACGCCCTTTAATTTTTTAAATGTACTAATTCAACCTCAGGTGAAAGTGCACGGATTTCCTGTCAATAAATTTAAAAATATCGGGCATTCTGTCTTTGTCTAGGAGACACTCAGTGTACATAATGACCCTATAAAGAGGGTCTAGGAGAAAGTTCTGTTTCCTGTCTGGTTGCTGTAAGCCTGCTAACAGCTACTGTCTTGAGATTTCCACCCCCATTCTAGAAACTGACCACCTTCACCTCTCTCATGTTGGATCCTGTTTCCTTCCTTTTTAGATGGATGACATGCTCTTATAGTTTCTGGAGAAGAATTTATATTTGAAATATGCTCGTTCTAGCTGCACATGAAATTGAGATTTAATGCGGTAGTTCAGCTGAGTATAGAATGTTAGGTAAGGAGTCATTTTTCTCTCAGTATTATTTTTTTATAATAATTTTTTATTATGTTATGTTAGTCACCATACAGTACATCTTTAGTTTTTGATGTAGTGTTCCATGATTCATTGTTTGAGTATAACACCCAGTGCTCCATATAATACGTGCCCTCCTTAATACCCATCACGGGCCTATCCCAATCCCCCACCCCCCTCCCCTCTGAAGCCCTCAGTTTGTTTCCCAGAGTCCACAGTCTCTCATGAATAAGCTCCGCTTCCTTGCCTTTGCCCATCTAGTATGGATTTTAAGATGTTCAATTCCCCTCTGATTCTTGGCCCTTTATATGAAAGTGGAAACATATAGGATCTTCCCTTTGTATCCAGGGTTCTGAAATAACATTGTGGTATACTGAGGTGTGAATCTGCTTTATTTATTTATGTAAAGTCATGGCCTTCAGTTCTGAAATATTGCCAAATTATTTCAGTGATCATTTTCCCCCTGAGATTTTTTTTTTCTATACTCTCTGGTACTTATGTTCTTCAGATGTTAGACTTCCTATACTGGCCCTCAGATATTGTCTCTTTTTTTCCCAATTTCCTGGCTTACTCTATTTTCTATTTCCTCAACTTTATATTCTGAGCCTTCTGCTGAGATTTTCATTTCTGCTACCATAGTTTTAATTTTCAAGAGCTCTTTGGTCATTATTCCTGTGATTGTTTGATGGATGCAGTATCTTTCCCTTCCCTGAGAATACTGAGGATAGTTTTTTCTTCTCCTTCTCCTTCTCCTTCTCCTTCTCCTTCTCCTTCTTCTCTCTCTGTTTCCCCGTTTTGATTGTTTGGGGTGTCTTTCATACTGGTTGTGTATAACAATCCCGGACTGCCTGTGCCTGCCTGAGTATATCACACATGTACAACAGTGCAGCCCTGAGAAGCTGACCGGACCCTTTGGGGGTGGGCTTGATCTTCACCATTGGGTAGTAAAGCCCCCCCCCCCCCAACTTCCCAAAACCAGTGTCCATAGGTCTTTTCTCTCGGGCTCTCAGATGCTCCATGGTAGATTCTTCCTGCTTCTTGCTGGGGAGCCCCACCTGATGTTCTCATTCTTAGAGCACATGGAGGAAAAAGGCTGTGCTCACGAAATTAGGGTCAAACCTTTTATCTTAATGTTCCCACCATCACTGTGGTACGCCTACCCCCAGCTGTACCTGCTGGCTGTCTGAATCGAATCATTTACTCTTTACAAAAACTGAGGCCCACCAAAGTCTACCGAAGTATGAAGGACAGTGGTCCAGCTCTGGGCAATTTCAGGGCATCTTTCCATTTTGGCTCTCTTTTACTCTCGTTTCCAAGGACACCTGTCACTGCAAACTCTTCAGCCTTTGGGGTATCTGTAAAACAAATCAGATTCTTTTCCCCTTTCATTCATTTTCTTTACTTCTTTTTAAAATTGAGGTTCAATATAAAAAAATACCCCAAAATACAGTTAATTTGAGGTGAAGAGCTTGAACAGCAAACCCACTCTTAACCACCACTCACATCAGGATAGAGAACATTTGCCACCTGCCAGAAAGCTCCCTCATGCTTCCCATCAGTAACCTTTTGTCTCTCTCAAAGGTTTAGCCTGTTCTTTAAGTTCCTAACAACGAGATTGTACAGTATTACTCCTCTTGCTTCTTGTACTGTATGTAACATCTGCGTTTCCTCTGCCTTACTGTCTTTGTTACTGTAACACATTATCCGTCTAATGTTTGTATCACAATATACCACCCATTCCGCTACTGATGGATATCCGGGTCATTTCTCTTTGGGGACGCCTATGAATCACGCTGCTATGAGTGTTCTTACTCATGTGTTTTATTAGACCTGTGCACTCCCTTCTTTGGGGACAGTCCTGGGAGTGGAATTGCTGGGTCGTCAGGAAGATGGAGGTTGAGCTTTGGTAAATCTCTCCAGAGGGTTTTCCCAAGCCAGTTGCTTTCTTAACTTTTCCCACTTTCAGCTGATTATTTACCTTTCTGTGTGAGCTAAGCTCACTTGGCCACCTGCTCTCCGGGTTCCACATTGCTATGGCTTTTCTCTCCTCTCTTGTCTTTGTCCTGGAGAGTTTACTGTCTTTGCAGTACGGTATGTGGGAGGAACAGAGCTAAGTGTGTGTTTCCAATCTGCCATCTTTAACTCTTAGGACCTGAAGATGGCTTTGAGCTCTCAGTCTCACCAAACACGATCACTCTCATGTTTTCTCTGAGTTCTTTCTGCTTAAAGGTTTGATAAAAACAAGGTTTTATTGCTCTCAGCCTCTCATAGCTACTCCAGACGTTGTTTTCTGCATTCCTCATTTCCATCAAAATGACAAGATGATTCTGATTCCTTGTCTTTATCAGACATAAAAATCAATAAAGAAAAACCAGGAAAGACTGAACATATAGTTTGTGGGGTTCTCTCCCTTAATTTTTTCCCCCAAGTTTGCAGTGTTCAAGTCCAGGCAAATCTGAATACCCTAACATTTAACCAGTAGTTTCCCAAGCCTGTGTTCCGGGTGTTCCCTGTGCCCCTGGGACTTCTTCAACAGTTTGGACTAGGATGCACAGTGGAACCTTGAATTGGAAATTAGACTGTGTTTCCCCCAAAGAACTGAGAATGCATGTTGGCCCCCACCCACCCCCTGGGCTCCTTCTAGTGCAGAGATAACAATAGTCAGGGTGGGGATGATGATGAGGAGTCCCAGACAGCCTCTTTGCTCACAGTGGTGGTGCCCATGCCAGCAGACAAGATGGCAGGCACACTCAATGCCTGAGACGCTCTCGAGCTCCCAGACCTTGAATGTCCCATCCATTTACCACTCAGTCCGTTCCCCAGGAGAGCTGACCCTTTATCCTCTCCTTACCCCCTTTACCCGTCCTGCTTGCATTGCAGAACTGGCAAGACCATAGTTCACTTCATTTGATGTGGTTTTACTCATTAGAGTAGTGTTAGCATGAGGAGGGGCCCCAGTCACCTGACCGGGCAGTAACAGGTGTGTCAGGATGCAGTAATGCCAGTGCTTCGCACATGGTCAGAATTCCGTGAGTGATAGCCGACATCATATTTATTATTTCTTCTCACAGAGTGAGCTTCTGAGTTTCCTAGGAGAGTTGTTTGCTTCGCTTGGTCAAACTCAAACTGTGACCTTGGCTCACTCTTTCTTTGGGGTCCCAAGAATATATTCAACCTGAAGACCCTTCATCTTTATTTCCTCTGCTTCTTCATATATCGGAGATATGTTACCCTAACACCACTAATTTATTACATTTTCCTTCTATTAATGTAACAAATAATATTTCTAAGTATAGATAACCACATAATTATACCTCTGCCGAACCTCTAATCAGATGCATTTGGTGTACTCATTACTTCACATAATACATTTCTCTCTTCCAGTATATTAAATTCCCTTGTAATCATTTTTACCTATGGGTATAAATAATAGTTAGGTTCTTATGCTAACTGGTAAGAGCATTTTTGAAAGGAAGGAAAGAGGCAGAAACTGGCAACACCAACAAATCTCAAATATTTTGCTGGGAAGGTAAACATTGCAGCCGGGAAGACAAGCATGATTGTAACTTTCATTTAGTTCAGTGAGTACATTCATCTGTGTTGGGGATTAACTAGGTTATTGTGAGTGAGCCTGAGATCTCATCGCCAGTTATTGTGTTATTCCTGTGACGGATCCTAGCTGCCTTCCAAGCGGCCAGTTTATGAGCAAACTTTTGCACACATTACATTTGCAAAGTGAAAACCATCCTAAGAGGTTTAAAATTTTTTATAACTCTAGTTAGTCGTTTCCCCTGCTGGATGCTACAAGGGGGATAATTTACCAAACAACAAAGCTTTGCAGGTTAATACATCTGTATTATAATGTTTTTAAGTACAGAATTGTGATGAACTCAGGAAGTGTAGAGTGTCATCTTTATCGAGGAACTGACATTACTCTGCCCGAGTGGAAGGCTTGAATAAAAGTGGCTTTGATATCCAGAGTCTCTCCTACAATTCCAGTGACCTCCCTCATGCCTTTGGCGGATCTGATGATTTGGTCAGAGAATCTGCTGCTGTGTCCTCCCTTTTACCACTGGCTGGAATGCCTGTCTGCGTGATTCCCCCGGATACATTTCAACAGTCGAGAACTCCTCGATATCTGACACGCTTTTGGAGATCTTAACCATACCTCCTAAACCCAGGGGTCAAGTTGTTTGTTGTCGAAAGGCTGTGAGAGTTGTTCGCTCTTTGTCGTCAGTCAGTGGTTCCTTGACGGGTCCTGTGAGGTTGGTCCTTAGCATCGAGGGGAAGTGTCTTCCCTCTCCCAACACCAGCAGAAGCCTTGTGTATGCATTCGAAGGTCCGTGAAGAAGGGACCATGTTTGTCCCCTTCAGCACCCTACCCCAGGCACCTGGCCCCATACATGGGACATCATTGTCTTAGTTTCCATTCATTGGAAATCAATACAGCAAGTTTGTACTGCTACTTTATACCTGGACAAATTAAGGCATCACACCATTAAGTAAGAAGTGTCATGGTGATGGGACGGTGGTCGTGTTGAAGTTCTTACGTCAGTGCCCTGGCAGATGGAAACTCACTAATGATGGCAAGGGGCATGTTCGTAACTGATTGTTGCCAAAAAGAGCATGGTTGGTTGGTCATAGAGTGAGATTTAAGACACCTGTCTCCCCACTCCCCGAATCCTCACTGTGAACACCCCCCAAACGAGTTCCCGGTTCCCAGGCCAGCCCTCCATGGCTGAGCCCTGGCCTCCATGCAGCTCGGTTCTGGGTCTCCATTCCCTGTTCCCTTCCCTTTGACTGCAGTAAGCCCTGGTTTGCTCGTCTGTAAACTG
Source organism: Ursus americanus (assembly GCF_024610735.1). Taxonomy (NCBI): domain Eukaryota; kingdom Metazoa; phylum Chordata; class Mammalia; order Carnivora; family Ursidae; genus Ursus; species Ursus americanus. The sequence continues at coordinate 30,422,416 of NC_142128.1, forward strand.
TGGTAATACAACAATGAATTGATGCTATGTGAATCTGAAATAGCATGATACCCGCCCCCAGAAAGAAGTAAATGGAAAGAAAGAAAAGCCTCTCTGTGCTTTAGTTTTGAAGTAATACAGATCCCTTCAAATTAAACATTTGTCAAGAATCCTGTCAATCTAGAGCTGGTGAAGCTGGTGATGAGTAAATGCAAAACTTTTCACGCTCTTGCAAAACGTCAGGGACACTTCAGCAAGTAAGCAAATAACACCATTCTGTTTCAGGAGTACTTTTGAAACAACAGGCAAGTATTACATTTGGCAGGGTTTTCAGAACGTGTCTCTGGTACAAGATGCCACACGGTCATCCCTCCATTGCACCGTCACAGGGATGATGGGAGGGTCAGATGGGATGAGGGGTAAGAAGATGAGGTTAAGTATCTGAACCCTGGGACGCCTGGGTGGCTCAGATGGTTAAGTGTCTGCCTTTGGCTCAAGTCATGATCCCAGGGTCCTGGGATCGAGCCCCACATTGGGCTCCCTGCTCGGCGGGGAGCCTGCTTCTCCCTCTCCCTCTGCTCCTCCCCCTGCTTGTATTCTCTCACTCACTCTGTCAAATAAATAAAATCTTTTAAAAAAAAAAAAGTATCTGAACCCTGGAGTACTTTGTGATTGGGCGAGGTGAGCAACTTAACAGACTGGTGACCTGGCTATGAGGACGGATTGCAGAGGGGCAACCGTGGGAGCAAGAGGCCGGCCTGGAGGCCACTGTAGGTGGTGGGCTACAACCAGGGGAGAAGAAATGTGGTCTTGCCTTTGCTGTGATGCGGGAAGGATACGTAAAGAGGAATTCAAGAGGAAGACAGAGGGTCAGCTCTCCCAGTATCAGGACAAAGGGCCAGTATACTGTATGCAGTTATTGGGGTTAGAATATCAGCATACGAGTTTGGGAGGAAGCGTTTCAGCCCGTAACAGGCAGATGAAGCTACCCGTTGCTGCATCACAGAGTAAGCAGTAAGCCATGCCTTTACTTACCCCAAACTTGCCTACAGCTCTGTTAGGAAAAGAGACTTTAGAGACATCAGAGGAATGGGGTGTGTGTGTGTGTGTGTGTGTGTGTGTGTGTGTGTGTGAGGAGTAGTAGTAGTAGTAGTAGTAGTAGTAGTAGTTGGACTGTAGCTGGGGGAGAAGCTGCTGAACCTTTGTTTCTTCTCAGAAAGCTTGGGCTGAGGAAGAAGAGTTCTGGGATTGCCCAGCAGAGAACCCACTGCTGACATTAGTGAGAGGAGGGACAAGAGAGGGGTGTTCCGTGCATATCCCAGTGTCTTCTCAGCAATTTCTGCACTCAGCCAATCCCAAATTAGACCAAATTCATACCTATCTACCAAATATCTTCACGGCGCAAAGGAAATGCTCCTGAAGACCGCTGCTCACCGCACAGCCGGCCCTTGGGGCCATGTGAAATCCCAGGCAGAAGCAAGCCCCAGGGAGCCAGGGCAGGCCAAGACGACTGTGCAGGTGTGAAGGGATCTGACTGCATACCGCAGCCGTCTTCCATACAGGAAATCCGTCTCCGTCACACACTGGTTCATCCTCCTGTCGTGCCCCGGCCTCAGCTGGAGAAATCATTTGGTTTTCAAGTAACTGCTCAGAGTGTGCTTCCTCGAGCGCCATATTGATTTTGTTCTTTCCACCGCTGCCTGCGTCGAACCAGGAAGTCCACTCTAGGTCCCCTGGAATGAACAGCCCGTTACATCACCGGATGGGTTCTGTGCTTGCTAAGGTTGCTGCGCTGTTTACTTTGAATTTTCCTGGTGGTGGTTGAGTGTATTAGCATCAGCTCTCGTTTGAGTTCTAGTGTCTACAGGGACGGGGGAATATAGAAGTCTTATTTTCTGTAAGCAACATCCTTCCTTGTTGGTTTGCTACAGAGAACATTGGTTTGCTTGTTGAAAAAAAAAAGAAGAAGAAAATCTTCTTACTGAAACAGTAAATAGATTCATAGCAGTGTTGAAATCTATTCGCAGCATCTGTTATTCGGACAGCCTCCACAGAGAAGAGAAAATGTTGTGAAGGTCTCAGAGGTGGATGGTTTTCTTCAGTAGTTTCCAGGTGGAATTCTGCTGTCACTGCGTTTTGCTTGCCGGGGATGGGGATGGTTAAAGGGGAATAGAAACATGTGGGTTCGCTGTTTGTTTCTTGTTCTGTTTTTTTCTGTAGCCGGGTTATACTCTCTGAGGCTTGGAGGCAGCTTCTGTTCTCCTTAATCCCCAAAGGGGAAAACAAAATATGTTTATCATGGTGTTTTGTGCTTGGCAGGTAAGCCCTCGGGTTTTATGGTATCTGCCTCCCCTTTTGGCTGAGATGTACTTGAAGTGAAGCACCGTGTCATTTTCCCTTCAGAAGATGGAGCCCTAATCTGTTGTTGAGTTTTAGGAATTCTCTGTATATTCTGAATGTTAATGCCATACCTGATGTATGATTTGCAAATATTTTCTCCCATTCCGTGGTTGATACTCACGTCTTACGGTGCACAGAGGTTTTTAACTGTCAGAAAGTCCATTTGTCTGCTTTTTCCTTTTGTTGCTTGTGTCTATGTCAGTATGGCAGTTTTTATATTGAAACAGCTTTCGATTTTTACTTCTAATCTATTTGTTCCCCAGTCTTTTCCATGTCAATAAATGATATGACTAACCTCCCAGCTGCTGAGACATGGAGAATGATTTTCGACTCCTTCCTCTCCTTCTTGTAACGAATACAAGGACTCCCATTGTTTCTACCCCTTAAGTATCTTTCAGATATTTCTCTTTAACCTCCAATTCTCCATTGCTAGTCTATAATACAATTAATTTTTATATATTGACCTTGTATCCAGCAACTAAGCCAATCCGCCTTATTAGTCTAGAAATTTTTTTTAAAAAATTGGGGCGCCTGGGTGCCTCAGTCGTTAAGTGTCTGCCTTCAGCTCAGGGCATGATCCCGGGGTCCTGGGATTGAGCCCCGCATCGGGCTCCCTGCTCTGCTGGGAGCCTGCTTCTTCCTCTCCCACTCCCCCTGCTTGTGTTCCCTCTCTTACTGGCTGTCTCTCTCTCTCTCTCTCTCTCTCTGTCAAATCAATCAATCAATCAATCAATCAGTCTTTAAAAAAATAGATTTTGGGGGGTGGGTTTTCTATGAAGACAGTTGTGTCTTCTGAGAACAAGCAGTTTTTTCTCTTTTCTAATCTGTATGCTTCTTATTTCTTTTTTCTTGCCTTACTGCACTGGCCACAACTTCTAGTGCGATGCCGAATGGAAATGGTAAGAGCAGACATCTTTGCTTTGTCCTCAGTCCTAGGGGGAAAGCATTCAGTCTTTCACCATTAAGCGTGACATTAGTTGCAGAGTTTATGTGGATATACTTTATCTGGTTAAGGATGTTTACTTCTCTTCTAAGTTTGCTAAGAGATTTTATCAGACAGTGTGTTTTAAGACTATTCTCAAAACAAGAAGATAATCATCTCTGCCTTAATAAATATTGAAGTAATACGTTACACATTCCATGGTACCCCATCTTATTAAAAATTCAAAGTTAATGAATGATAAATAACTATTTTGTAGTTGTCTTTATAATGTTTTTTACCTCCTGGTTTTATTTTAAACTCCTTATATGTAGAAAATTTTAAATATTTATATTTTGAACATGTCACAGCTTTCCACGCTGCTCCCATCAGTCCCATCCAGAGTTCTTCTCATTAGTCTACTGCCATACCATCCTGAACGTGCCCGATCTCGTCAGAGTTCTTCTCATCAGTCAGCAGATGTGTGCTGACATCGGGCTCCATGTTCTCTCACTACCCACTTTTCAGCAGATGCCCCTTCTCCACCTTGGAGACCCGCCCAGAGCAGTCCTCCTCCTCTCATCTTTTTGTCTTTTATTCAAATATAGTTAAAATGCAATGTTATACTAGTTTCAGGCGTACAGTATAGTGAATCAACAATTCTATACATTTTTCAGTACTCATCACAATAAGTGTGGTCATATTCCCTTTATCTGTTTCACCCTTTTCCCCACCCACCTCCCCTCAGCAACCACCAGTTCTCTGTATTTAAGAGTCTGGTTTTTCAGTTGTCTCTTTTTTTGTTCGTTCACTTGTTTTCTTAAATTCCACATATGAATGAAATCATATCGTATAAGTCTTTTCATTGACTGACTTAATTCACATAATGAATTCACTTAATTCATTATGCCTAGAGGCGTAATACCCTCTAGGCCCATCCATGTTGTTGCAAATGCCAAGATTTCATTCTTTTTTATAGCTAAGTAATATTCCTCTGTGTGTGTGTGTGTGTGTGTGTGTGTGTGTGTGTGTGCGTGCGTGCGTGTGTGCGTGTGTGTATGTTTGTGTACCACATCTTCTTTATCCATTCATCGGTCAGTGGACACTTGGGTTGCTTTCGTATCTTAGCTATTGTAAATAATACTCCAGAAACCTAGGGGTGCATATGTCTTTTTGAATTAGTGTTTCTGTTTTCTTTGGATAAATTCCCAGTAGTGGAATTATTAGGTTATGTGGTATTTCTAGTTTTAATTTTTTGAGGAACCTCCATACTGTTTTCCACAGTGGCTGCACCGGTTTGCATTCCCACCAACAGTGCAGGAGAGTTTCTTTTTCTCTGTATCCTCACCAATACTTGTGATTTCTTATCTTTTTGATTTTAGCCATTCTGACAGGTGTAAAGTGGTAGCTCATGGTGGTTTTGATTTGCGTTTCCCTGACGATGAGTGATGTTGAGCATCTTTTCACGTGTCTACTGGCCATCTGGACGTCTTCTTTGGAAGTCTGTTCAGGTCTTCTGCCCAGTTTGATTGGGATTATTTGGGGGTTTTTTTGGTGTTGTATAACTTCTTTATATAATTTGGATCTTAACCCCTTACCAGATGTATCATTTGCAAATATCTTCTCCCACTCAGTAGATTGCCTTTTTGTTTTGTTGATGGTTTCCTTCACTGTGCAAAAGGTCTTTATTCGGATGTGGTCCCGATAGTTTAACTTTGCTTTCTGTGTTCCTTGGCTCCAGAGACATATCTAGAAAAATGTTGCTAGGGCCGATGTCAAAAAAATTACTGCTTTGCTCTCTACTAGGATTTTTTGGTTTCGGGTCTCACACTTAGGTCTTTCATCCATTTTGGGTTTATTTTTGTGTATGGCGTAAGAAAGGGGTCCAGTTTCATTCCTTTGCATGTAGCTGTCGAGGTTCCCCAACACCATTTGTTGAAAAGACTGTCTTTTTCCCATTGTATATTCTTTTCTTCCTTTGTCATAGATTAATTGACCATAGAAGTGTGTGTTTATTTCTGGATTTTCTATTCTGTTCCCTTAATCTATGTGGGGCCAGTTGCAAACTGCTTTGATTACTATAGCTCTGTAATATAACTTGAAGTCTGGGATTGTGATGCCTCCAGCTTTGTTCTTATTTCTCAAAATTGCTTTGGCTATTCAGGGTCTTTTGTGGATCCATACAAAGTCTAGGATTATTTGTTCTAGTTCTGTGAAGTTCACACAAACAAATGGAAAGATACTCCATGCTCATGGATTGGAAGAGCCAATATTGTTAAAACGTCCGCACTACTCAAAGCAATGTACAGATTTAATGCAATCCCTATCAAAATACCATTTTTCACAGAACTAGAACATATAATTCTAAAATTTTAATGGAATCGCCTTCTGTCTTCTGAGTCATTTCTTGCAGTTTTTCTTCCTTCACCAAAGCCCTCTCCTCTTTCCCTGCCTCTCTTTCTGTCCTTCCTGTGAAGTGCAGAGCCCCACTTGATCCCGTAAGAAACTCATGGAAACTCTATATCCTTGGCCAAGTTAACATTTTTTCTATTCCTGATGCTAGTTAGGTTTGCCTTTGTCCTTTGCTGTAATATTATGATTTCTTTAGGAAACTGTGCTAAGATGTACTATCAGCTATGCTAATAATACTAAGGGATTATTGATGTTCTGACCTTAAAGAAATTCTGATCTACACAAATGAAAGTATGTTGAAAATAATGTAAATGTTTTCCTTCACCTTGGCTTTTTGTAATTGAGCAGTTACTCCTTCACTTTTAAATTCTTACCTAAAAATTATTTATATCCCTAGGGAATGTTTTCTTTCCTTCAGAAGTGATTTATTGATTGCTGTGTGCACACTGTGAGTCACCAGTCAGAAAGGGAGAATTCAGTACATTCGGGTGTAGGAGTGGAGGGAAGACAGCTAACGTTTTTGCATCCCTGTTCAAGTTGAACTCTGGAAATCATTATCTTGGTATGAATCCTGACAGTTGCCCTCTGAGGTATGGAGCCTATCGTTCTCATCTCACACACAGTGAGACCAGGGCTCAGAGCAACCAAGTGACTCACCAAGGCCAATGACTTGTAAGGGGCAAGAGCCAAGGACCAAAGCCAGGTGTCCTAGACTCCATCTCCACACCATGCCTCCACGTGAGGGGTACAGAAAGTTCTGGAAAAGCTTCACGAGAGAGGCTCATATTTGAGGGGATCCTGGGAAGATGGGTTTCATCTTTTTTTAAACAGGTTATTGGGGGATATTTGTGACTTCCCCCAAGCAGGTTCCCACTGAAGTTTGGAAACAAACATCCTCTTACTGTGTGTAATTCACAGGTCTTCCCTGTAGATTGCTTGTAGACAAGGTCTCCTTTCCAAGTTTTGAGTAAGCCTTTTTTTTGAGGTGCTTTTTTCCTCACGGTCATCAGGTAATTGAACATTCTTTGTGTCTGACTCAGTCAGCATATGAAGCGTCATGACGAAATGCCCTTTGAAAATCAGGAATGGGAGACACTGTGGACCCCAGTGTGTTGTAAATCGATGTCCTGTGGATCAGGACAGCTGAGAGAAGTCACCCAGGAAGCTAGGACCTTTCTGTTCAGGTCACTGTAATGAGAAGCAGCGGTCTGAGCTGGAACAGTGAGTTCAAATCCTGACGCCCCCACTGGCTGTCCCAGCGAGTTAATATGAGTACAGCTCTTAGAGCAGTGCCTGGCCCGTAGTAAGGTTAGCATTGGCTGTTGTTAAGGGTCACAGCATCCCCAAGTAAGTGTGAATGCAAAGAAGGGAACATTAGCGGCAGCTTTGGGTTTTTAGAGAACTGGTTAAGGAAAGTAGTGATGAATTGGCCTTGGCTTATGGAGTCCCTTTGAAATGGTTTATCGTGTTCAAGGCCATAAAGGATTCGTACTGCCTGTTTGTTGACATGGGAAAAGAACTGACCAGCAGGGTCCTAGAGGGGATTATGTAAGTCAACACAGATGCCCACAGTCTGGGTTCAGCTAAAGAAGCACCATCAGTCCATGGCCCCTTCAAACCAGGAGCCCCAGGGCCAGCCCAGACCAGCGAGGAGGCAGACGCTGGAGGTGAGCAAATGCCCAGCACTGCCGAGGGAGGGGCTTTGTGGTCCCTGGTGCCAGGCAGGATCTGCTGCTCCCCTCAGGGGCTCTCCCTGTGGGGGTCGGCTGCTGACACCTTCTCCAAGCAAATTCCACTCATCCTAGAAATTGGGATCGCTTGGAAATGTAGCTGCCTGACTGGCCATTCCTGAATCTTCTTCAAACCGTGGGATCCTGGGGCTAAAAGCCCCTTTTTAAAAAAACAAAACAAACAAAAAACCAAGAAAACACTTTAAAAAAAGAAAGTGTAAATAGTACATAAGCTTGGAAAAAGGAGAGAAGGAACTTTTAAAATGTAGTATAAAGGGTTTTAAACCGAATATGAAAGTCCCCCTCCCTCTCCACCACAATCTCCCAGATTTAACCAGAGTTGTAGTTCTCTTTGTGTCTTTGAAGAAGTTTTATCTATAACATGCAAATATGTGTAAGCCTTTTAAAATTTTCCACGTGATTTTTTTCCCTCCATGTCTTACCTTTTTAACTTAATATAGTAATGATTTTTCTATTGTATCAGTGTGGATCTACCTCTTTCTTTCTATTTATTTTGTTAGAATGAATTACAAAGCTGTTTCAGTGAGATGTGGAAGTTCTGACCTCGTACGTAATCCCATAGCTAAAAGTAAAACGCACATCAAATTTGGCATAACTAGAAGGAGAAACGGATCAGTTCACAGTTACAGCGGAGGCTTAACCAAGGCTCCCTGAAACTGACATGGATCAGTCGGCCAAAAGCAGGGAGTAACAAATGACACAGGAGACTTGAATCACACCATACGCAGGTTTGATTGACGGGCGATATAAGGAGCTCCGTGGTCAACATTGAGAGAATGCGCATTCTCTACAAGCTCGCACGGGACATTTGGTAAACCGGTTTATATACGTGGGCTATAACGGAGAGCTGGCCACTGCTGATTTCTTATAGCTGCAAGTTCTCAAACAGTTTTGTCTCTTGCCGCCGTCCCTTTCCTGAGTCACTTCTACCCGTTCCTGCTTCACGCCCGCCTATTTTATGACCATCTAGACTGAATTCCTCTCTGCGTTAGGTCTTCCTTCTTAGCTGCGGTTGCTTCGTAAAGACCTTTTGCCTTCTTGTAAATTTGTGAGGGACACGGGCTGTTGGGTGTAATTTTCGTCTGCTCACGGCGAGGTTTTTCAGGTGAGTTTTCATCACCCTAGGGAAGTTGGGCTGCTCTTCTCTCTCACCCTTTTCCTTACACTGTCTCTGCATAATGGTGAGTGTGTTCCTCAGGACTGACGTGGTGCAGGAATCCTATCCGTTTCCCCACCTTGCTTTTCTCAGTAATGTTTCATTAGCATCTGATACGGACGGTGTGCGTCCATCGTTTGCTGGGAGGGAAGGATTTGTGTCTCTGGTTCACATCTTGCCCCGGCAACTGAATCAGTGCCTTAGACACAGTCAGTACTCAGTAAATATTTGTTGAATAAATTAGCACAGAGGAGCTTAAAAAACAAAACAAAGACAACAGAAAACATCCAGAATTGAAGTGGTCATTTCAAATCCCATCCATTAGAGTTTTAATACATTATCTCCATACCGAATCCTGTGTATCTGGAGTGGGGGGACGGGGTGGGGAGACACACTTAATATCAAGACATTGAGCCCTTACATTTACACACCGTTCATGGAATATAAAGTACTTCTTCCCCTGCATGGGTGAGGGGAGTGGGATTTGGCAGGATGCATGTGCCAGTTGGTCTGGCCGTTCGGATTCTAAGCATTTCCCCCATAGGGTGCTCCCCCAGTCTGCAAAGCCACAGGTATGGTAAGAATAACTTTAAGTAGCAGTTGGTTTGGGACTAGTGTTCAAAGCTGGGTCCACACACAATATGGACGCACATGATGACCCACTGAGATGGGACGGAAAAGCTACAACTATTTATGTTTATTTTTCATCTGAATAAAAGAAATGACACCTCACTAACATTTACTGTTAGAATAACTGCGTATCATCACTCAGTCAGCAACGTTGGGTCAGACGACCACTTGGACACTGAATTTCCAAGGCATCCTGAGGGAAGAGGGGTAGACAGAGGCTCCCACCTAAATTACTGATTTGCTTTTAACACACAGCTGCTGTTTGCAGTTCCACGTGAGGGGTGAGTATATTTCTAGGCTGTGCTCTCTTACCTTATGTTAATAAACACGTGGCCAGCCGCGGCCGTCTCAGACATGACCCTCACTCTTGCAGGAATGCCCTGGCGGAAGGAGCAGACTGCAGACCTGCAGCGGGTGCTCGCAGGCGTGGACAGCGACATCCCGCTGGTGCTGGTCAGCGGCAACCATGACGTGGGCAACACCCCCACCCCCGAGACTGTGGCGGAGTTCCAGCAGACCTGGGGGGACGACTATTTCAGCTTCTGGGTCGGGGGTGTCCTGTTCCTCGTTCTCAACTCCCAGTTCTGGTACGATGCCTCCCGATGCCCCGCCTTGAAGCAGGCACAGGACCAGTGGCTGGACCAGCAACTGAGCGTCGCGGGCCAGCGCAAGTGCCAGCACGCCATCGTCTTCCAGCACATCCCGCTGTTCCTCCGCAGCATGGACGAGGACGACGACTACTTCAACCTCACCCAGTCCGTGCGGAAGGAGGTGGCCGACAAGCTTACCGGAGCAGGTAGTGACCCGGGACCCCAGGGGCTGGCTGGGAGCGCCGTCTAGAGGGGAGGCTTCCAGATCCTTCTTCCACCTCCTGCAGCCTGGTGAAGGGTAGAGAGGATGGGGCTTTGGACAGAACTAGGTCCTGACCCCAGCTGCATCCCTCACTGGCAGTGTGGCCTTGGACAAGCTGCCTAGCCCTTCCAGCATCAGTGGACTCATCTGTAAAGCAGGAGGAGCAGAAGGAGCTCTCTCAGAGGGTGCTTGTTAGGATTAAAGGAGCGGGGGCCTGTCAAGCATGACAGTAGCCGCTGGCCTACCAAGTAGTAAAGCTGTGGCAGCTGCTGGCAGCCGAGGATGGGGGTCCTGCAGGTATGCAGTTCCTGGGGCAGAGGGTGGCTGTACTGACCCCAGGAGAAGGGATGATGCCAGGGGCGCCTTTTCTCATATGTCTAGGAAGCAGGAACTTGCTCACCGGCAGGTGATCTTTAAGAGCTAGGCTTTCCGCCAGTGTCAGATGTAACCCTGGGACGTCCTGGGACGTGGCAGGTCCTGGAGCCTCCCCATCAGTTTTCGTAGGATGAGGACTGAATTCTCCTCCAGAACCAGGAGAGAGAAATGTATTTAGTCTGGTTTAGCCCACTGTCAGTTATCAGCTAATCAGGTATTTGACACACGCGTGTGTACACATGTGCACACACACACGCACACGATGGCGTACTGGTCCGCACACCCTCCATCTCCCCTCCTGGCAGCACCTGCAGCGTTGCTCTTGTGAGAAAGGGGTCGTTCTCAGCCGATTCCCTGCGTGGCCAGCGACTTGGCAGGATTCCCGTTCTGACAACTGTCGTGTCTCTTGTTTTGGTTTTAATGCCTCCTTTCAGATCTTTCCAGAGTGTACTTCATCAGATGCTGCAGACATTTAAATACATCCATTTATTTGTAAGGTGGTAGGAAGAGGGAGGTGGTGGCCTGACCCGGTAGCAAGCATTCATTTAAAAAAAATTTTTAAAAAAGCCTTGACACTCTTCTTTTCATCTTTAGGCGTTAAATATGTTCGCATTTACTTGTGAAACGTACAATAGGCCCTTCTGTATTTTTGAGACATTTTACAAAAAGCTGGCATAATTGGAGACATTTTCCAACTGTTCCATGGAGATGAAGTTGGGAAACTTCTATTGAGGTCTTTGAAATTTCATGCCATGCTTGAGTTGGTGCAGAACACCATTTCGATGACAAGGAAATGAAGTGTCAAGATGGCATCAGCACCACCATGGAGACTATTTTGTAACAGAGAATAATGCCAGGGAGAACATTTAATGCCAGTGAAATGATTCCTTTCATATCAAATGTTAAATGATGCAAATGCGGTCCCCGTGACTGCTCTTTGTTCTCTGCTCCTGTCAGCCACATTCTTGAGTGGCGTGTGGTTCTGGGTTTCCCGTCATCATCGGAGCACATGCAGCCCACAGGCTCCCCCAGATATTGAGACCTGTAGACACTTACAGAGAGAGAGCCCACAGCTCTAACAGGGCAGCCCCTTGGGGGACACCTGCTGCCCGCCCACCAGGAGCCTGGCCTTGTATTCAGGATGCACTGTCCACGTCCCCGTCAGGCCCGCAGCCCTGCAGGCCCAGGAGGGATTTGTGAGCACACCCAGAGCTGGTCTGTGTCTTGGAGGTGGGTTCCAGTTGCCCCAGCTCACAGATGGATATCTATACCAGGATGCCAACTGATTGATTTAGTGCGAGACTGAAACCCTCCCCTCAGCCCCAGCAGCAGAGGCTCTTCCCATGGGCAGAGCAGCATGGGAAGCCAAGTGACAAGCAGGAGCTTGCTTGCTCAGCGTGAGACGGAGCAGAGGAGCTCGTAGTCTTGTTCCGCTCTCAACGACATCAGGCCCTGGAACGCTGACGGAGCCATCTCCAGTAGGGCTTCCTTGCCCACGACAGTCTGATATTTCTAGTGCCTTCAGCATCTCTCCAGACTGTCCGCTTCTTGAGGCTGCCATCTGGGTCATAGCAGCAGCTCCATAACACCCCTTCCTTTTGGGGTCCCTCCCACCCCCAGATAGGGCCAGCTCCCCACTCTTCCCCATAGCCCCGTGGTCTCTGCCTCTTCCATTTCACCTGGCCAGCTACTCCTCTTCGGCACCTTCCATGTGAGGTGCCCCCGGCCCCACCTGGGTTCTTCCTCAGGTTTCTTGTACATGGGGAGTCATCTCAGTCGCCCACTAGACTCGGTTTCTGGAGTGCGGGGACACTGCTGTGGTCGTCTCTGCATTCAGGACACCTGACTGGGGTCTTAGCTCATAATCAGCGCTTTGTCGCTATTTGTGCGGTGAGTGAAGGAGCGACACGGCCCATTTCTTAGCACCCGCTGTACTGCAGGCACAAAGCAGACCAGGTCCATGCTCTCGCGGAGCTCCCAGGCCAAGCTTGTCCAAGGTGTGTTCAAGGTGCCAAGCACACACCCCACAGCATCCAAGCCCCTCGTTCTTGGGTAAAGCCACTTGTGTGCCTCGACCCTGATCCACGTGCTGGCTTTCCAGGTTCACACAGTAGCCAGTTTCTCTCTTCCCCCGTGGCCCCTGACTATAGCCACCACGCACCTTCATGTATGAGAAGGCCTCCTCTTGGCCCCTGGCCTTAGGGTCTTCCCTGAAGCCTAATGCTCAGCTGGGCAAGAGCGGAGAGATGGGTGCCTTTCATGCTGTCGCTTGTCAGTTTTAGCGGCTTATCAAACCAGGCCCTTTGCTTTATGGCCTTTCAGACCCAGAACAAACCAAGGGCAACATTGGGAAGAGATCAGAGGCCAGATGTGGACCAGCTCAGTGGCGGGCTGAGTGACCTGCTTGGTTTGGAAGCACGGGTAGGTAGGCTCTCATGGGGAACGTGTGTACCCATGACTCAGTAACGCAAAAGATTACAAAATGTACAAAATGAACATTCTTGTGCTCAGGTTACAAAATGTAATTCTTGGGCTCATTTGGGAAAGCCGAAAGTTCAAGTGACATTTTGTAAGATTCATTAGTAAAGGACCATGGTAAAATTGGGGGTGATGCTGCTGTTTAATGTTGCCTCCGGCTTTCCCCCACAGCAATATTATTTGCTAGTACTGTTCCAGTCTCATTTATCTCCTTGTGTTAAAATGCCAGTACTCAAAAATATGTCAAAAGCTCATCAGAATATCAGGGTAGGTTCTAATTATGATAATTGTGTTGTTACAAAATATCCTTTTAAAGAGCACATCCCTCCTCAAACCACCATGGAGGTAAAACCCTGCTTCCTTCCAGCAAGCTTAATGAATAATTCTGAATCACTGTGTGGGATGAATAAATGATTTAATAACGAGCATCAACAATCATCTCTCATTGTTGCATTAATTTTTCAAATGGGATGAGGTAAATGAGGAGGAGGGGTGTTACCGTACAAATGGGCCACTACGTGCGTGGGGACGCATTCTATGAATCGAAGCCTGCGAGCCTCCCCAGTCAGGTTGCCCTAGAAACGGACGCATTCTGTTTCTACTTGTGAAGCTCGGTGAAAAACCTTCTTTGTGTGCGACAAAGGCGGCGTCGATAGCCAGCGCACGTAAACCGTTATCAGGGCAGGACAGGTGCACAGCTGTGCCCCTTACTGTCGGTCTTCCTTGGCTCTGCCCGAGGATAATCGATTTCATCACATCCACGGGATGTAGAAATTGGTTTTCCCCTTAATTCACCTGATACCTAGTTGAGTTGCAAAGACAGGTAGTAGATAATGAAATCGTGGCTGAACCCAGCCATTGTCTCTGTCCCTCATGCCTTTTTCAGCAAAAGGTTAATATGTGACCCAGTTAATATGGATTCCAATTTAAAAACTCAATCTTAAAAAACAAAAGTCTGGCTCTGTAACTGACCCCGGTCTCCCCTGATGTCTCGGTACCTTTTCCTTTTTCCATTCTCAACATAGAAATGAGAACTGTGTAGTCGGGAGCCCAGAGTGAATTTGGCAATTACAGAAACTTCCAATAAGTTGATCTTTCCTGCAAAAGTTAATGAGTAATTTCACAAAAGTAGTTTCATCTCCAGTATTTATGCTTAAAAAAAAAAAAAAAACTAGAGAGAAAGAGATCTTAATCTTAGCCCATGGTTACGGTTTTAGAATTTCAAAGTTTTAGAGAACAAAAAGGTCAGGTTTCCAGGATCCACTTATAGGAAAAATAAAACATCAGATCCTACTCTAATGTCTTACTGAGTTGTATTGAGATTATTTGTTTATATTCTGATTCCTCCAAGAAATGGAGTCCCAGCTTTGTTTGCCTCCGTAAGCCCAGCCCCTCGCCAAGACTCGTGTAGTAGCCCCGTCAATAAATAAATACTGGTTAAGTGGAATGGAATTAAATTTGATTCACATACTTACCAGCAGAATCAGAATCATAAGTAAGGTCCGTATTACCTATGGTTTGGTGTTTGCCAACTGACTTTTGGATGGGAAATGTGTCACCTAGTGCAGCGGTCGGTAAACTTTTTCTGCAAAGGGTCACATAGTAAATGTTTTAGCCTGTGGTCTCTGTAGCAACCGCTGAGCTCTGCTTTTGTAGCGTGGAAGCAGTTACAGACATATGTAAGCAAACGGGCATGGCTGTGTTCCAGCAAAACTCTATATTTACAAAATCAGGCGTGGGCCTGCAGGCCATACTTTACCCACCCTCGGCGTAGAGAAATCTTCCTGTTACTTGTGACACCCGTGCCCTCCCCCGAGGCTGTGTCCACGGTGTGCATGCTTCTGGTGACCCCACTGTGGCAGCTGCCTGACTCACTGAAGGGTCTGTCCAGAGCAAGCCTCAGGTTCCTCAGTGGACGGCACGCCTGGACAAGGCACGTTTCATTGGAGGCTCATGACATGATATGGGGGTTCAGGGCGAAAGGTGACATGGGGGCACTTAAAATCTAATATGTGGGTGTCTGTTTTCAGCATGTGTTAGAAAAAAATGTAACTAGCTCTTCAAGTCAGAGAAGAATATTTGGTAAATGATATACAGGTAGCCTGTGGGTGAGGCAGAACTTGGGGTGCAGGGGTGACGTGTGGGCGGGCAGGATGAGGCCCTATCACATCACAGGGCAGCAGGCAGGCTTGGGCTTCAGACAGACCTGGATTCAAATTGTTTGGTGCCACTCCCCCCGCCACGTGGCCTCACATAAGCTGCTGAACATCTTTCTGCCTTAGTTTTCCACTTGTTAAATGGGGCTCCTGGTCCCAACCTCACAGGGTTGGTATGAGCAACAGATAAAGTGAGGCGGGGACATGGGATGTGCTCCATGCAGGGTTGTTGGTTGGTAGATGACCCAGCCATTAGATCGCGAGCCCTCGCATGGCAGGCACATCTGCTTTACGCTGGTCTAGCTTTCGTTCTTCTCATCCTGGGGTGCCGGCAGGAGGGGCAGAGTCTGCTCGCGAGGGGGTGCAAGAGAAGCTCCAAGCAAGGAGAGGCGTGTTTGCTAGCGAGACTTTGTAAGTTGAGAAAGAAAGGAATTAGCAACTCTTTTCATAATACAAACTGCAGGAAGTGAAGCTAGACAGAACGTCTCTTAGCTCCTGGGATGTGCAAGAAGACAGACTGTGTCTCAAGGAGTCTGAGATTTTTCAGGGCGGATGAGGAATACATGTTATTTTTAGTTTTATCAAAAAGGGGGTACTAGTTTAAAAGGGGGGAAGCACTCAACTAGATGGAAAATTCCTGTGGAATTTGGTGATAGAATTTGACTCCTCATTACTTTTTCTAAAGCACACAGCACGTCAGTTAATGTTGGTAAACACACCTGTGAGGGTATAATTTCGTAGTCAGGTGTTCTGAATCTGGCCAGTGTGTCCTCAAGACAGTGGCGGTCATCTTGTGATGCACTCTGTTTAAAGATTTTATTTATTGACAGAGAGAGAAAGAGCGAGAGAGCGCCCACGAGCAGGGGGAGGGGCAGAGGGAGAGAGAGAATCTCAAGCAGACTGTGTGCTGAGTGCGGAGCCCGACAGGGGGCTTGATCTCACGACTGTGAGAGCACGACCTGAGCCTAAATCAAGAGTCAGATGCTCAACGACTGAGCCACCCAGACACCCTCACAATGCCCTCTGTTTAAAATGCATTTTAAGAAACTATCTTAGTGGTTGTTTTTTTTAATCAACTCTCAAGCAAGACCTCCTAAACTACCCTTTTTGAAGCATCCGTAGACTCTGGAGTTTCTGGGAGCCTATCTGCTTGAGGAATTTTACCCTCTTAAATTTAGATTTGGTCCCAAATTCATGTTCCCAGGTTGGGTCTCTTATCTGTTTTGATCAGTCCACCATAAAACATCCCGCTCTCATCTGATGTCTGTGCCTCGTTCACCACAAACCCAGATAAAGGACCAAATGCCGAGGCTGCATCTGGCGGGAAGTGATAGATTACATTTCTCACTTCGGAGGTATCCTTAACAGTTGGGCTCATTAAAGTCGAAATCAAGTCCTGATTGTAAATATTTATAAACCGAGAATCTGGCGCGTTTCAGCGTGTGCTGCCGGTTCCCAGAGTTAAGTCAACATTTATTCGTTCAACACGTGGCACGGGCCCTGGGCGAGGCACTGAGGGTAGGAAGGAGCGGAACAGACAGAGGTCTCTCCTCTGGTATTGTGGCTGCCACGCTCAAATTGAAAATGACCAGTTTTGTTGAAAAATCCCATTGCGACATTTCAAAAAGGAGGCACAGCGCATGGGAAACCATAGTGACTGTTTAAGTTTACGGAATCAAAATATTATATCCTCTCTTTTTAGGTCATATTTTAAAAATACCAATTAGTGTCACTTTCAAATGAGCAGTGGGATGCCTTTGTGAAATTGAAATATCCCTTGCTTAGCTAGACACTCTAACTTACTTCCTATACTAGTTCATGTAGTTTTAGTTACTGGACTTGCTTGCATTTAAGAGACATTTGCCCCCACTATGGCCAATGATATAAGTGAGAACGTAGAATACTGTTCTTTAAAATAAGCTAGAAATTGCTTTAGTTTTATAGTTGTTGTTTTTTAATTTGACTAACAAAAATGTTTGCATATGGATGATTCCGTTGGAAGTGAACAAACGGCACCCCCTTGGACAAGCCTCCTAGTGCAGACATGGCACTCCGTGCCCCTCCTCACGAGCCCGTGACCCTGTGTGCAGCACAGGTGAGGAGACCGGCACACGGACGCTCTCTGGCTCTGAGTCCATTCTAAATTGAACTTACAGACAGGTAAGAGGAAAGGAAAGAACTGCTCGCAGCTGTTTCTTTTCCACAGGGCACTGGTCTGTGCACCAGTGGGCGGCCAGGTGAGGAGCTGCCTGCAGTAACGTTGCGCAGGTGGAAGGGGTCACGGTCAAGGGCAGGTGCGATGCCGCCTTGCCCACGAGGGTCCAGTGGGGCAACCCCGCCAGGGTGGGGCCTCGTGGTCTGCGCTTGTGTCTCCCTCAGGGCTGTAGCCTCACTCCCTCCCAGAAGCCACGTCACAGACACCAAACAGAGCAGCTTTTCTCCTGAAAAAGGGAAAAGATGAACCAGGTTTTTGAGGGCCATGGCTCACGTTCAGTCTTACTGTTACTTAGGGTCTGCCGACGGCCATGCTCTTTGTCAGCACGGCCTCTGCACGAGCAGCCCCCGACGAGCGGCCTGGAGCCCTGGAGGTGGAGTTGCTCATGGAGGTCCCAGAGGTGGGAAGCAGGCGTGGTAACGTCTCCGGTGTTGGTGGGGATCGGATAAGATAAGCCAGTATCGTGACACGGAGTCTGGTTCCTGGGGAGTGCTCAGTTAGAACAGCGCTGTTCGTGTTACCCGTCTTCCTGCCACGGTCGTTATTATCCTCAAAATACGGTGACTTAACATCTAAGAAATAGATGTGTGAGGAACATGTTTTCTCCTTTCTGCACGTTCACGCCTCTGACCCACGGCTGGGTGGCTGCAGTATTGCCAGAGTTGGGACCCTCGTTTTTCTGACCATGTTGTTTCTGCTACCCCTCTGCCCGCCACGCTGGGGTCCCATGTCCCTGAGTCAGGCCCACCATATGCCACCAGTGGGTGCTAGAAACACACAGGACTTCCTCCGGTATCAGTTTTACTTCCTGAGCCACTTAAAACACAATTAACATTACGCTCATGTAATAACAATGACCACTTATTAATTATTATAGTACAGTAATATTAGACTAAGAAACAGGACACGTACTATTGCTCTGATTTTATAGACAGGAAGAGAGACGCACAGCTGGGAAGTGGCCGCGCTGGGCTTACGTTCTAGAGCTCTGACCTCTTAGCCGTGCTGCTGTCAGGGTAATGAGTAGAATGCACCTCGGGCGCAGGTATGAACTTGATGGCAGGATGCAGGTGGCCAGGCCAGCTTGGGGGGGGGTAGGTCCCACCTGCCACCCACCCCGTCGGCCCCGCACCTGCTCTTCTGCAGGGGCCACCTCGGCAAGGAGCTGGTCCACCTCGCCAGGGAGGCTTAGAGCCTCCGTGTCTGATAGGTCTGCGGAGTGAGGCTTCAGGGAGCGCACCCAGGGTGAGGAAGGCCCCTCTGGCCTCAGCAAGCAGCAGCCTTTGTTTCAGACTGAGCTCCTCAGCTGGTCCTTTGATCTTGAGTGTGTGAATCACGCCTTCTGCAGAGATGCTGTTGGAAGGCAGGGAGGGGTCTCTACCACCCCTGTAGACTCAGGTCCAGAGCGGCTCTTACCCAAGGATAGTGGGCACCAGAAAAAGCTTACTTAAAACATGGAGACTGTAGCTCTTAGCATCGAGTGATGAAGTAAGAATAAAGGTTGGCTTGGGGCACCTGGTGGCTCAGTCAGTTGGGCATCCAACTCTCGATTTAAGCTCAGGGTCGTGGGATTGAGCCCCATGTCAGGTCCACGCTGGGTGTGGAGCCTACTTAGGATTCTCTCCCTCTGCCCCTTCCCCCACTTGAGTGCAGGTGTGCTCACGTTCTCTCTCTCTGTCTCTCAGATAAATAAATCTTTTTAAAGAATAAATGTTGGTTTGAGACATTACGTTGCAAAAAGAGACAAATCGTGGCAGTCCATTTACATCAACTTGTATTTGACGAAACGTTGCTTGTTATTGCAAATGTGCCCCAATTCTTAGAATGAATGAAGAATGAGTCAAGTGTTAACTTGGTTTCCTTGGTCGAAACAGTCTAAAGTTGTTGTTCAACAGCATTGTGTGTTTGACAGCACCATCACCGAGGGTCATTTTTGCATGAGAGAAAAATAATTCCAGGTTGCATCGGTTTTCCTAAGGGTCTCTTTCTGAATCCATCAGTAATCTGATCATTGCCCTTCTCGGGAACTCTCCTGTGTATACATCCTTGTGTTTCTTCTGCCAGAGCCTTCCATGTTGATGACTTGCCCTTCTCCCAATTCCATCTGTTCCCCAAGTGTCACTTTGATTGGCTTCATGAAATCCCGTGTCTTTAGTATGATTTGTGATTCAATACAAAGGTGCCTCTGCTGGGTTGTAAAAGTTGGGTTTGGTTTGGTTTGGTTTTTCTTTCGTAGGGGCTTTGTTTATAAACAGTCTATTCCTAACGTTTTCTTGTTATTAAGGAGTTCCTTCTTTTCATACAGCTGAGATCTTACCCTATGAGCATTTTAGAAGCAGAAGATGATGTCATACACGGCATTATCATGTGTCGTTAAAAATGTTCCCCAGACCACCGATACTTTATACTATACATAGACGTACCGTGTTCGTTGAACTCTTTTGTCATTATTGGACACTTAAAGTCTTTTCCACTTTTTCTCTGTGGTAACAACTGTCACAAACTTCTCTGTGCACAAACAGGTCCAAATCTTAAATTAAAAATGCTTGCACATTTTTTAATTTATGAAACCTGTGCCCGAAATTGGTCTTGGTAAAGCCAGACGTGACCTCCAGTCATGTTTCGCTGAAGAGGTTCAGCGTTCTGATTGGAAGAGTTACTGGAACTCGTGACACTGGGGTCAGGTGCTCCGTCTGTCATCACATTCATCTCTATGTGTTGAGCCCTTAGTGCACACATGCTCTGAGCTTGGAAACTACCGGAACAGTGAATAGTAAGCATCGGTCCTACCCTCAAGAAGCTCAGTGTAGGGGGAAAAGTCAGGGAAGGAACCAGAGAATGACAGTCAAAGTAGATGTCTTAGAGGGGACTTCAGATGCATGAGACGTTTGTTTCTAATATTTAAATTCCTCTCTCCAGAAATCACATTTGAAGTTGTGCAAATACTTGGCTTGCTACCTGCTTGATAGGGGCATGGTTTTCCATAAGAATGTGAGAATTGTGTCATCCCTGGTGCGGTGGATAGCCTCTCTATCAGGGACATTTCTTCCCTTCTTCCTGTATCCTTTTTTTTTCTTCTTCTTCTTCCTTCTTTTCATTCATAACCACCTTTACTTGATGGCTGCGTCTTCACGAAATCACTCCAGCAAACATTTGCTTTGATGGGGGCACCCATTCAATCCAGTAGGTGTTGGGGGTTGCCTACTCTGTCCAAAGCCCATATATCATGATGGAGACTGCTTTCAAGAGAAAGAAGTCTTTTCTGTATGATTGATCCATCAGTACACAGAAGCACTGTGATGACTGTCCCCATTTCCTGTCGTCCGATTATGGTGAAGGAACAGCTGTCTTGACCTTGTCAAGGTCGCTGATCCTCTGGCCGAAGGTAGCCATCCTTAAAGCTAAAGCCAGGTGCCTCTGGTATAGCAGGTGGCAGTCAAAGAGGACGTGGGCTGTAATTGTATAAAAATCATATAATTACAATTTTTTCATTCTTAAAAACTGTGAAAGCAGATCTTACAAGATGTTATCTGTGGGTGGTGGGAATATAAATGTTATTTTTTATACTCATCTGAATCTTCTAAGTTTTTCCAAAAAAATGAAAAAATAATCAAAAAAATCCCTGCAATGACATCTAGGTTGGAGTTGGCAGACGGTTTCTGTAAATGGCCAGATTGTACATATTTTAGGCTTGGTGGGCCAAGCGGCAAAATTAGGGGTATTACTTGGTGCTTATATAAACCTACCTAGAGGCATTTAAAAAGCTAAGAAGCACTCTTAATACATACACCCTATAGGAAAACAGACATTGGGCTGTAGTTTCCCAGCCCCTGGTCCAGGTACTTAAGATCAATAACCATTGACACTTACATTTAAGGGGAAATAGTTACAGAGCCATCAGTTTGTTTCAAAAAATTATGCCATTTAGCATTTTCCACATTTAATCTTCAATGTGAAAAGCTTGAAATCTAAGGGAGGAGAAGATTTCCCTTCTTTGTTTTTGATTGACCACGTTTTGGGTCTTGTAATGACACACTCCGCCCCCAATGTGTGTTGTCTGTTTCTCACTTCCAAATTGCCTCTGACTTGTCATACAGACATGGCCTGAGGTGACCAAGCCACCTTACCCCCCTTGATGCCACTGCACTGCCTTGGGTCCACGCCTCGGTCCCACTGAATGTGTGATGCTTGGGAAAGCAATTTCACGAGCCAGAGAAGGGATGTCGAGAAGGTCACTGACAAAATAGTGCTCGAATGGAGTCCCACCCCATCAAGGGGCCTGTTGGAGAGCAAGTGAAGTCCGTTATTTTGTAAGAGCTTCCAAAAGCCGATTTATTTTAAAAGTGGATTATTGGTCACCCCAAAAGGAGAGTTACTGTTCTAAAAAGCATAGGGTAGTAGCAGTTCCTGTTGGTTGTAACAGGAAGCTCCATGCAGTTCGCCCAGCGCAGAGAACAAGGAAGTTTATTATCTCGTGTCATAGAAGGTTAGGCTCGGGTCAGGCTCTCAGCCAGGCCAGCTCCGGGATCAGGATCTTGCTGTGATTTTGCTCGCTGCCCCCACCTGCCACTCCATGTGGCCCTTTCCTCAGATTGGACCTTCTCAGATGGCTGCCACAGTCCTGGATTTGATGCTCAGAAGTGACAGGGGGTTTTTATTTTTATTTTTATTTTTTTAAAGATTTTATTTATTTATTCGACAGAGATAGAGACAGCCAGCAAGAGAGGGAACACAAGCAGGGGGAGTGGGAGAGGAAGAAGCAGGCTCATAGCGGAGGAGCCTGATGTGGGGCTCGATCCCATAACGCCGGGATCACGCCCTGAGCTGAAGGCAGACGCTTAACCGCTGTGCCACCCAGGCGCCCCTACAGGGGGCTTTTTAAAAGAAATAAAACCTTTCCCAGGACCCCAGCAGCTATCCTCCCGCAGTTCTGTGCCCAGACCTGGGCCACAGACTTGTTCCAGCCCGTAATGCTGGTGGCCTTAAGAGGAGAATTGCCACAGCTGCCTCGATCCTGGCTCTGGAAATGAAGCCCATGACCTGCCAGAGCAGGACATGTCCCAGAACAAAATCGGGATTGTTTTCAGCAAAGACAAAAAAGAAAGGGCATGGCTATTGGAAGACAGCCAGCATTGTCTCCCGTGGCCAGCAAGAAAGAACCCCATGTTCACACCTTATTTCAGAAACCGTGCTAGGAAGCATGTGTTCCCATTGTGCACTGGGCCTGTGCTCGGGGGGTTACACACAATCTCTGAAACTCACAGCAACTCCGTGAGAGATATATTATCGACCCCTTTTTAAAATCAAGGAAACAGATGTCATGTGGCATATAAGTAACAGACAAGATTCTTTTGTAGTATCAGAAAGTACTGGAATACTGATTTTCCTTAGATAATATCTACAAAATGGGGAGATGGAATTTCTCCGTCCCAGAACCTACTAACATAAAGCTTGTGAGTTGCCTCAAGTTTCATATACTCATTCACCGTCCATCTGTCCATCTGCCCGTCCATCCTTCTGTCCATCCATCAGCCAACAGTCATTTATAGAGCAGCAGCTCTAGCCTTTTCATTCTGAGGATGGATATCCAGTTAAGTCGATTTGCTCTCTGCCCTCACAGACCGGTCGGGGACATCAAGGTGGGCAGCCAGAAACCCCAGGACAAGAGTCGAGGAATGTGCAAGAATCAGGAGGAAGGAGAACCAGCTTGGTGCAGCTGGGCCAGGGATGATCCCGTCCGGAGAGGAGCAGGCGGTGTCTTGAAGGATGAATGAGAGTGCCCCAGGCAGATGTGGGCAGGAAGGGAGCATTCCAGACACGGGGCAGAGCATGCGCCAGGGCCTGGAAACCACTCATGAGTGGAACAGGACTCTGGTGGTTAGATGACAGGGAACAGGAGCCGGATCAGGACCATTAGGTGTTAAAGAAGCATGTAAAGGTTTTTTGTCAATCAAGTTTTGCATTTTAGAAACAACAACCTTGCTCAGTCTATCCAGGATACATTTTCTCTTTCCCTACCAGGTTTTGTTCAGGATGTCAGCGTGACAGTCTGAAAACACTCCTTTCCAGACCCCCTTACACCTGGAATTTAGCAAGTGAGGCTTCCTGCAAAGCTTTTCGTTGGCCCGTTTCTCTTGTTCATGCTTGGAACTGGGACACAGTGCCTGGAAGCCCTGCAGCCATCTTGCAGTCTTGAAGACGAGGCTACAAGCGGAGGATAGCAGAGCAGAGAAACAGAAGGAACCAGTGTTCTTAGTGAGATCCTTGAGCCAAACTGTGCCCACCCTGGCCACCCGCCTCCTTTCTTTATACAGGGTGGATAAATACGTCATAGATAAATACAAATGCACCTTTCACTTGTTCAAGCCACTGACAGCCGACTGTCGTCCTGACACATGTGGGGGCAGAAAGGCGGGCCGCCGGGCGGGCAAGAGGATGAGGAGAACAGGCAGGCACGAAGGCTGTCCTTAGGGCAGAGAGCTGAAGAGGCTCTGAGCAGGCTCTAGCAGGAGAGCAGTGGTACGTACGGCCTGCACCCTGGAGCAGGTGACTGTGTGCGCTGTCCAGGGGAAGCCCACGGCAGCAGCGAGCACGGGGGCCGAAGAAGTGAGTGAGTCAGGAGGAGAGGGCCTCAGAGCAGTCCAGGAACTCTGGGAAATGGCTCGGAGCCGTCACGGGTGGCATGGCTGAGGTCAGGTGGAGGCAGTGTCATCCTGCTGGCCAACAAGGGCGTGGACAGAGCCCAGGGCAGACCACCGTCTAAGGGGCTCCTGGAAAAGCATGCCGTTTGGCTCGTGCCACAGTGCAGTCTGCCTGATTGCCATCTTTCTTTCTCCAGTCCTGAAATGAAATGGAAGCTGACTTTCTAAGGTCCTCACGTTTCAGTGGTGACAGCGCCCCTCCGAGACCTCCCGGGCTGGAGTCCAAGCTAGAGCGCTTTTTACCCCAGCACATTTCATCTTCGACACCCTGCAAAACATCTCCCTTCCTCGGCTTGCTGCCACCTCTGTCTGCCTCCCTTGAGTATTTTTGGATGGATTTCCAGTTTGATACATGAACATGCCGTCAGTCAAAACAATCTTTTTAATGAGCCTCTTGTCCTGACAGCTGTGTTTAAGATCGGGCATGGAAGCCGGGTAATGGAAATCTAGAAAATTGTCCATTCTGGATTGAAACCTTAATGTGTGCCGCACACTGCATCTCACACACAAGCCCGCCATCTTCTTTTAGAAATAAAGAGGAAATTATGAATAGCGAGAAAGATGTAATTTGTGCAAATGAAAAAAAAAGATCTTCTGATCAGATACTTAGAGAAGGCTGAGAGGAAGGTGTAATTATTGAGCATTGCCTGAGTATGTCACAGGCAGCTTCCTGCCACGCAACCCTGGGCATGGCTCTGAGTGTCCCTTGATCTTCGAGTGACCCCGGGGTGTGGTCGATATGACTCCTGCCTTCCACACGGGGAAACTGAGGCTCAGGGAGGCTAGTGTACATGCTACACTCACACAGCTTGGTGATAGCAGACTGAGATTCGAGCCTGCATTCCCCTGACCCCTACCCCAAGCTGCCACTGCTTTTTTGGCAGCCAAATGTTAGTATGAATAAAACAGCCCTCCTCTTGCATATTCCACACAGGTTTTGAATTTCTGCGTCATTAGGAAGGGGAAAAATTAAATAAAAAAGTTGAGTGTAGCCTCCTCTGTAGATAAGTAAGAAGTGAGTCTGAATTTTGTGAGCGCATAATTAATTCTCGAGTCCAAGGCGGTAAGTAGGGCTCCTCTGCAGCCGTACTCCCAGGGGTTTGGCTGTGTGGGTGGCCAGGCACCTGCAGGCCTTGGAGAGGAATGATTTCCCAGCAGCGCTGCTCTGTGCCTTGGGTCATCCAAGCTCAGGTGCTCCCAGAGGCAGGGGAGGCTCGTGTCCTGTAGCAGTGTAAGTGAGTCCAGTGGCTGGAAGTGGAAACGTCACGTTAGAAACAGGACCTGGGCCCTTCTCGACTCCTCTGGGTGTTGGCGTGATGACTCCGACTGGCCGCTCTCTCCCCATCTGCTCTTCTTTGGGGCTTTTGTGGCAGAAGCACTTCCAACCTGATGAAGCTGAAAATGCACAGCCCTTGGTGCTCTCTGGGCCGCTTCTGTGCCATTGAGAATTACAGCTCCACCCCCCCCACCTGCTTGTAGCTTCAATTAAGAGGAGTCTTGAACAGTGAACAATATAATTTTTGTTGATTATTATTGAGTCAAGGCCAGAAATTTCTTGAGGGGAGGAAATTTTTTTAAAAAGAAAGAAAAAAAAATCTCTTGTGGTTATAGAGTATGAATGAGTTGGCCTTGGGTGAAGGTCATTTCAACAACCGGGCCATAATTCCTACCCAATCAGAAAAAAGGAAAGAAAGAATCCCAAGAGGAGGCTGTGGATCCTTAAGACAAGCCAGATGTTTCACGACACGTGAGCCAGACATCTGGGCAAATGCCTGAGGTAACCAGATGTTTGCAGCTACGTAGCACCCACAGGAGAGGGGAAGGCGCAAACCCAGGCTTCCAGCAGCGGCCCCGCCCAGGAACACCTGGTGCCGCGGTAATGAAGTCCTCACCAGCCAGCTGTGGCTGCTCATCCCCCATCAGCAAGCTGGGTCCCAGCTCCCGTAGGAGACGATGCAGCCCTCTCCCTGGGTCAGGTTGCACAGAGCAGGGCCTCTCGGCTCAGGTGCTCCGTACACCTGGGAGTCTCTTCCTGTGCTAATGATCCTGCAGCAAACAGATACAGGTGGGCTCCTCCCCTGAGACCCGCCGGAGTGGCTGGGCTGTGAGACTCCTTCCTCCCAGGAGTGGTTTGCTCCCAGGTCCCCAGGGGCTCTTGGAGAAGCTCTGCTAACTCTGAGCTGCTCCAGGTACCTGAGCAGTGTGCAGAGCTGGAAGGCCCTGAACCCACCTGGCCTCCCAGTTTAGAGTGATCATCTGACAGCCTAGATTTTTACATACTGGAAATACAGTTTCCGGGATTTTATGGGGAGGTTCTGAGATGGAGCTGTATGTCCTGAGTGGAACAATGAAAAGATACAGTGTGGAGTGAATAAAAGCAAGTTGCAAATCCGTAGATGGCATACCCCGTTTTTGTGAAATTGTGTGTATTTGTATATACGTGTATTGCCATAGACCTGTATCTAATACCTGTATTATCAGTACAGACGATTTGAAATGTCTGGACAATACACACGGAACTAAAATGGGAAGAGGAAGTTCAAGGGATTTTCCTGCCCCTCCTTTTTTTCATGCTCTGTATTTTTACGACATTTGATTTGATTTTAGTAAGCTTGCATTGCTTTTTTTTCTTCTGACTTTTTATTCAGAAATATTTTAAAACTTACAGAAAAGTTGCAAGTAAAAAGAACACCTATATTCGTTTTACCCAGATTTATCTAGCATGTTACCCCAGTTGCTTTATTTTTTTTATTTTTTGTGAGAGATATTGCAAATACATATATATTTTTCTGATCTATTGGAGGGTAAGCTGCATGCATCATGTGTGTTTGTTTTATTATCCCTTCTTACACAAAAGGAGGGCTACTGTGTATGCTTTTTGCACTTGATTCACATAATTTTTCTTGGCTGTCATTCTCTATCAGTTCATGGAGATCTTC
This sequence comes from Ursus americanus, assembly GCF_024610735.1. Lineage (NCBI taxonomy): Eukaryota > Metazoa > Chordata > Mammalia > Carnivora > Ursidae > Ursus > Ursus americanus. Next base: position 30,449,379 of record NC_142128.1, read on the forward strand.
CTGACTTTTCCTTAACAGTTGCACTGTGTGTGTACCATAACTTATTCAGCTGCTCCTCCTAAGGCATGCATTACTTTTGAAGGCAGAAACACAATAAAGATAAAAGAGTGGAAAGGAAATTTTAAAGCCACTGAAAAGAGCAAGCTGAAGCTCTTAAGAAAAAGTCTTTGTTATTTGTAAGGTGAGTGGGGCTGTGGGAGAAAGCAGCAGCCAGGAGCCCTTGGGCGGCCCTGGGACTCACAGAGAGAGTAATAGAGGCGTCAGGAGGTCCAGCTGACCTCCTTAGGTCAGTGTCTGAGGGAGGCTCCCTGGAGCAGGGGCATGAGGACACAGGGCAAGGAGCAAAGCTAATAAGCAAGAATATGTAGGGGGAATGAAGCATGAGAGACTATGGACTCTGGGAAACAAACTGAGGGCTTCAGAGGGGAGGGGGGGTGGGGGAATGGGATAGACTGATGATGGGTAGTAAGGAGGGCACGTATTGCATGGTGCACTGGGTGTTATACGCAACTAATGAATCATCAAACTTTACATCAAAAACCAGGGATGTACTGTATGGTGACTAACATAATATAATAAAAAAACATTTAAAAAATAAGCAAGGATATGTGCTCAGGGTTTCAGCCTGATCCAGCTGAGCTCCAGAGCATGAATCACACCACAGAGGTGGACCCCCGCCTTGAGGCAGGGGGGCCACGTCCTCCGGCCCCCACATACAGTAATCCATTTTAGGGATGTGGAAAAATTAAAAATAATACACACAATGAGGCTTGTTTATGGTGCCTGGCCCATAGCAGATCTTCAAAAAATGGTAGCTATTCCTATTATGGTCATTGTTCCCTTTCTTTCCCTCCCCCACTGCACCATAACAGCTTTATTGACATACCATTACCATTAACATACAGTACGATTCACTTAAAGCGTACAGTTCAGCAGTTTTCAGTCTATTCACAGAGTGTGCATTCTCCACCACGGTCAATTTTAGAACATCTGCATGACGCTGTCAAAAACCCTGCACCCTTCTGCAGCCACTCCCCATTTCCTCCCTCCCTGCCCTAGAAATCTACTTTCTGTCGCCATAGATGTGCCGATCTATTCTGGATATTTCATATAATAGGAGCCCTGTGCCACATGGTCTAGGGGCTGACTTTTTGCACTCTCGGGTCATTCATTCATTGGCTCTGCCCCCCACCACGGTGTTGGTTTAGTTGTTCAGGTCTCAGGAGCAAGGCAGCTGTGAGCAGTTAGCAGCCAACCTTCCCGGCAGCAGCCGGACGCACCAGCCTGCACAGGGGCCTGGTGGGGACACCGACAGCATCCACCAGCATAAAACCTGTGAAAGGGTTTAGTTAAGAGTAAGAGGACAGGGATTATCCAACATAATAAAAGAAAAAAAAAAAAAGGATAGCAGTTACTCAGAATTTCTGGATAAACGTGTGTTGTTCTAGACAGTCTCCCTTTTAATCTTTGAAAGGCTCTTCCTCGTAAGATCACCAAGGAATGAAATCTCAGTGACCAAACTCTCACACCCTTGGTGGGAATTTAAGTTGCTTTCTTTCCTTAAGGATAATTTGACAGTCATATCCAAAGTCTAAGCTATGGGACTATGGAAGACTAAAATTTTCCCCTGCAATCAGGAATAAGGAAAGCTTGCCTGTTTTCACCATTCCTATGTAACAGCATATTGGAGGTTGCAATCATTACAAAAAGCAAGAAAAAGCATAACAATCAGAAAAGAAGAAATAAAACTGTTCCTATTTACAGATGATATGATTATATACGTAGGGAATCCCAGGAATTTACAAAACAATTACTAAAATAAATGAATTTAGCAAGGTCTCTGGGTATCAGGTTAATAGACACAAGTCAAGTGTATTTTTATATGCCACCAACAAACACTTGTCAAATGAAATTGTAAAAATAATTCAATTTGCAATAGCAGCAAAAAACATAAAATACCCAGAAATAGCAAAGGACATGTAAGACTTCTGCCCTAAAAACTATAAAACATTGCTGACATTAATTAAAGAAGGCCTAAGTAAATGGAAAGATAGACCATGTTCATGGATTGGAAGACTGGTGTTAATGTGGCATTTTCCCCAAATTGATCCGTAGATTCAACATAATTCCAGTCAAAATTCCTGCAGTTTTATTTTGGGTAGAATCTGCAAGCTGATTCTAAAATTTCTGTGGAAATGCAAGTTACCTAATAGCAAAGTGATTTTGAAAAAGAAGGACAAAGTTGAAAGACCTACCCTACCTGATCTCAGAATTAACTGTACGCCTACAGTGATCAAAGCTGGCATTTGGTATCAGAAGATAAACAGATTAATGGAACAGAAAAGTGAGTTTATAAATAAACCCAAACATATACGGTTAATCACTTTTCATCCCACGTGCTGAGGCAATTCTGGAAATAACCCCAGGGCCCATCAGCAGTTGAATGGGTAAACAAATTACAGGATATCCATACAATGAAATATTACTTAGCAATAAAAAGGGTGAACTCTTGATACATACAGTAATATGGAGGAATCTTTCAAAATCGTGCTACATGCAAGAAGCCAGACCAAAAAAGATTGCAAACTATATGATTCCATTGTATGAAATCCACATCCATCTATAGAAAGCAGAAAGACGTTGCCTGGGCCAGGAAGGAGGGAGGGAATGACTCCCAAGAAACACGAGGAAACTTTTGAGAGTGGTGGGATATCTTCATGATCTTGGTCTTCGTGATGGTGTCCAGGTGTGGACATGTGTTAAAATTGATCAACTGTATGAAGTTTACGGTTCTTCAGTTGTACTTGACGCTGTACCAAAAAAGCGGAGGTATTCTCTGACCCAGCAGTTGAGCTTCCTTGTAAAATACGAAAAGTGTTGATCCCAAAGCCGCCGTCTTTGTTTGTACATGTGGTGTGGTTATTTTTGCTCTGCAAAAGGGCTTTGTGTTTGTCATGTGATAGTAATAATTCAGTGCTTCTGTTAAAGAAATATCCAGTGATGTAATCATTGGTATTATAATGGCTTTCATTCATTAGGAGCCTACTGTGTGCCAGCCATAGTATAGCTGTTTCTCATAGCAGCAGCCTCACAGGGTAGCTGTGATTACCTCCATTGTTCAGATAATGAAACTAAGGCCATTCAGTTAGAGCCAACGCTGGGATTAGATTTCCACATCTGTCCCACGCCAGAATGGCTCTACTCAGTATGGTAGCCACAAGTGGCTGGTCCAAATTGAGATCAGCTCTAAGTATAAAATGCATACTGGATTTTCCAGAGTTGGTGTGAAAATAATGTAAAATTGGTAATATTTCATGTATTGATTATATGTTGAAATAATATCTTGAATATTGGGTTAAAACACATAACTAAAATTAATTTCACCTCTTACTGTTTACTCATTTAAAGACAGCTACTAGAAAATTTAAAATTATACAAGAGGCTCACAATTATGTTTCTCTTGAGCAGGACCACTTCAGATCCTTTTCCACTGCGCATTGTCTGTATAAAGGACAACTAGAATGTTAATTCAGCAGCATAGATTTATATTTATTGAGCGTAAACTGTATGTTGGTTGAATTTTATAATCTCTCTAATAGCCCAGTAGACATTTAATTTGAAGCAAAAATTGTCAGCACACAATTTTTTAAATATTTTAGATCTGAGTTACTTTTTTAGTGGAAGGATGTGGACACTCTTAGTTTCGAGTAAATATAGAAGTCTCTTTCTGACCATTACTACAAATGCTCTGAAGTATTATATAATTGGGTAATTGTTTATAGAATAATTTTGTGTTCATTAAACCAGTGTTCTCTGTTGGGCAAATGCACTTGTCTTCCCTGGTCAGAATGGCATTCATAGTTTTACAACTACAAATTACTGTTTTCTTTGTTGTCTTCTTTATTTGTGAGAAGTACAGAAAGAAAATTCTACTTTTTGAAGGATTGAGAAATTGTGGCTGAACTGTGATTACCCAAATGTATTTTTTTTAAAGATGATAGGCTTTTTTTTCCTCCCCATTACTGGGGCTGGCCCTCCTCTCATTTTTGTTAATAAAGTTTTATTGGATCACAGCCATGCCCACATGTTTACATAACTGTGAATGGTGGCTCCTCCCATGCTATGAAGGAAGGCAGAGTTGAGCAGTTCCACAGAGATTGCATGGCCTTAAAATATTTACTTTCTGACCCTGTACAGAAAATGTTTGTAGACCCCAGGTCAATTAAGTTAATGGGAATTTGGGGATGGGAAGGTTTGGATTCATGAAAGGCTGGAACTGGGGGTGATGGGGTGCTTTGATGCTCTCACCTCGAGGAGGAGGATGCAGGCTTGGACTTGGCACCTCACTCATCTCCATTCCAGCCAGTGGTCAGTCCGGCCCCCAGCTTTGCCACCCCTGCCCTCCAGCTGAGCCAGACTCTGATCTGGAATCCTGGTACCACCATGCACTCCCCTGGAAAACTCGCGGAAGAATTTCTCCCACGTCACGCGTCTGGTGAGGATTCAGAAGCACAGAGAAGGAATGGGGGTGCCCATGGGTGGTGGTGGGTCAACAGCAGCCGTGTGGTGGTTACGTAGTTCCTGCCTCCTCAACACCCCTGACCCACCTGGCCTGTCTCTCGGGTGTGCTTTCTTTCCCTCCACTTGGCAGGTGTTTGGTTAAGAGCGCCGACTCTGGGGCCAGACCCCTGGGCTCTGATCGCAGCCCTGCCAGGGACAGGCCGAGCGGGGCAAGCACGGAATATGTCTACGTCTGTTTTCTTTATCTGCCAAACTGGGATAACAACTGTGCCTTCTTCGTGGGGAAATTGTGGGGCTCACACGATTTAAAAACATGTGAAGTTCTCTTCAGAACAATGTCCTGTAGTGAGCACTCCGTAAATATCACTTATTATCATTATTATTACCGCAAGAATCATTATCCTACTTCAAGTCCCAGCGTAGATACGAACAAAGAACCGACAGAAGTGGAGAGTATGACTTAGGTCAAAGCCACCCCCTCCAGGAAGGCTTCTTACTGGGCCTGTAGTGCCGTGATCCTTGGAACCTCATACCTCTAAGTAATGGGTGAAGAGCATCTGCTTCTAAGTCAGCCTGGTCCTGGCTGTGTGACCCCAGGCACGTCCCTTAACCTCTCTGGCAACTCAAAACCCTAACCCAATAGTAAAGAATCTCTTACGTAACAAGTCAGGTGGGCCGTACCCCGATCTTGGATTAGCAGCTGCAGGGGCCGCTGTCTCAGGGCCCTTGGCGACCTGTTGATGAAATTCTTTACCTGCAGCAAGGATCATTTGTACCTGTTTTCTGTCTGTTCACACCAAATTTTTTTTCCTTTTTTTTTTTTTTTTTAGTGAGTCACTTTTTTTCCTTACCACTGAGGCAGAATTGAGTGACTAATGATTTACAACAGTTTTCACTGTCACAGCTGACAATGTAAAGATGTGTGCCATTGTCATAAATGTATAGTCAGGATAAAAACAAAAGCGGTCCTGAAAATTCAAATTTGTTTGCACTTTCCAGGCTTAAGTAACACGAACGCATTAAGGAAGCCAGTTTTTAATATTAAAATTATCCTGGGGGACATCCCGGGTTCTGACTGATTTGAGGCAAGCTTCCAGTATTAGAATATTAAATTATATGGAGATCGCATTCCCATCCTCTGATTGATTTGAAATGAATTTGAATCACGACAGCTTAAAAATAGCTTTTATAGTGTCTTTATGACATGATACCATGGAGAAATAAACACGGAGCTCACACCACAGAAGCTGTCTTCTGTTGACGTGCAGGGGGCTGTCTTTTGTTGGGGAATTCTTCTGGCGGTAATTTAAGAAGATGCTTGTCATCTCCTTACAGCAGTTCATAATTCAGAAACAATCTATACGTAATACTCAATTAAGGAACCACGGAGGCATGTCGGCCCCAGATGACTAATGAACAGCCAGAATGGAAATCCTGCACAACTCTTGAAAACACCGCTAAAATCAATCCCCCCGTCAGGGAAACCATGATTTATTAATGCATTCCTTACCTGCCTTGAGTTACGAATCAATGTGTCCCCATCAAAAGCTAATAGAAAGCAGAGATGGGTCCTCGTGGCCTGTTGGCATAAAAGGGGCAGAATTGGAACTCAGGCAGGAGACTGCTTTGCCGGGCAAGCACGTGGTGTCTGTGTCCTACTTCAGCAGTGAGCTGCGGGCCCCGCCTGGGAGGAGCCCCAGGCGTTGATGAGCACCTGCTAGGTGCTGGGTGCTTGCCACCGGTTCCGTGCTCTTCTTCAGACCTCTCTGCCATCCATGAGACAGGTGTTAATCCTTATTCATGTCACAAGGGAGGCAGTGGAGGCCTCCAAAAGGCAGCGGCCTGCCCGAGGTCTCCAAAGAACAGAACCACAGTCTGCAAGGCCAGTTCAGCACTTGGGCTCTGACGTGAGTTTTCCAGCTGGAGAACTTTGTTTCTTCTCCCGGCCTCAGTTTTCTCGTCTGTAAAAAGGAGGTGATTCGTTCAAGCCTCTGTTGGGAGGATTCAGCAAGATGATGCTTGGAAAGTCCTTAGGGTCCTGCTGCTGTCCTCCTTCCAAGCCATCCTCATTCCATTCTGCCTCAATACTGCCTTTACTCGAGGGAGGAGTATAATTGGGATTGAGAACTGCTGGACTTCCCGGGAGGTGGGAAATAGAAACTCCCACTATCAGCCACCAGGCTGCTTCTGGCTCTGGTTCCAGGCCGGGAAGAGGCTCTCTCACATACCTCCTCCAGTCTCATCCCTTGTGTTTCAGTTTTCACTGGGCCTGCCAGGAATGGCCCAGAGCCCTGAACTCTGCACCAGAACCCGGCAGAGTGGAGAGTGATTTGTACCCTCCTCCGTTTGACACAGACTGCAGCCTCCTGCCCGACCATCCCTTTGTACACTTACTCTGTGGCCTTTCCACGGTGTCTTATTCAAGACTCCAAGATCTGAAGTTTCTGATGTAATGGTGGGGGTGGGGAGCTCTCCAGCCAGAGGGGAGGCTATCCTAAACACAGTGGCCCTGCTCACTGACAGTCTCTTTGATCTTTATTGCTCGTCCTCTTAGGTATTCCTGCTAATACCACAATCCTCATCCGGCCACATTTGCTGTGACTTGGGACATTAACAATAAACGGTGAGCCCTGAGGGGTTTGCGGTGGGAAGAGGGATAGCACACATACCGCAGACCAGCACAGCTGTCCGGAGTCTGCTGAGATCTGCTGGGAAAGTTCTGCAGGTCACTCGAACAGCCCCATTAATGCTCCTGTCTCTGTGGACGCCAATAAACATGGCGTGAAACTTGAACATAAATGAGTTTTTACAGCTAATTACAGCTAATGTGAGCCATTTTCAAAATTGCCAAACGTTCCTTCCAGAATATTAGTTTGCAACTATGAATTAGGCATAAAGAGCCAAATTCCATGCACATAATCTAGTACACAACAAAATAATAATAACACTAAGTGGCTTCTGTCTGGCCATGAGGAACTCCCCGAGGCCGGTCTAACGGCACAGGCCATGAAGCTTTGAAACCCCAGGAAGGCTGTGGAGGAAGCAGTCACTTCCACGGTCCTCCGGTCTGTGTGGTCAGGACTGTTCCATCTCCAGTTGTGGCGAGGACCACAGTACGAAAGAGTAGAAAGTGATGCCCCCTCGCTAATCCCAGCCCTCTACCCTCCCCATGAAATCACCAGTGTGAGCAGTGGGATTGTATCCCAGTGCAGCTAGGGGCTCCAAACACACGTGCACACACCCTCTTAGGCACATGCTGTCTCTGTTTTACAAAACCAGGATCCCACAGTACTTTAACATCTTGTTCATACTTAATAATATATTTGGTGCCTTTCAATGCCAGCACATGTAAATCCACCTCTTTTCAAAAATACACCTGCTTTAATTTATCCAGTCCTCCCATAAATGAACATCAGAATCAGTGCCTCGGTGGACACTGGAGTGCGCATTTATGCCCCCAGACGCAACACACCTACGTCTGTGGATTCTTCTCTGGGTATTTCTGAAGGATACATTTCTACCAAAGTGGGGGTGGTGGGTCAAGGGGAACGCACAGTGAGATGTGAGAGCATAGCACCTCATTACGCCCTGAAATGAGTTATATCTGTTTATATCCTAATAACAGTAAATGGAAATAGCTGTTTCCCTCCACCCTTGGCTGCCCCACTTAGAGAAACCTGGGTGCCCTTGCTTCCCATCCCTGGGTGTGGACCTCAGCCAGAAGACGGCCACACCTGCCCGCATGTGTGTCCCCGCGCCTGCTGCGAGCCCTGGCAGCTGTAGTCACGATGCCCTGTTCAGAGTCTCCCAGAAGTAGCTGCCGTAAACATTTTCAACACCTTCCCTTCAGACCTTTTTGAATCTTTGTCAAATGCAAACAGTTCCATCACCACGAGGATCCCTCCTGCCATCCTCCTGTAGGCCCACACGCGCCCGACCCCCTCGCCCACTGTGCCTAACTCCTAGCAGCCATATCTGTAATTTCGTCATTTCACGAATGCTACATAAACGGAATCATACACAGTGGAAACTTCGGGGCTTGGCTTTTTGAAGGAGTGTAATTTCCTTGAAATCTACTCCAGTTGTGGTGTGTATGCATGGGTCGTTCCTTCTTACTACTGAGTGGTATTCCGTGGCGTGTAGCCATAGACCCTGCGAAAGGATGTGCACGTTGCTTCCCATTCCTGGCTGTTACAAAGAAAGCTACAGTATACATCCACATACAGATACTTGAACATAAGTGTTCATTTCTCTGGAATAAACGTCCAAGAGTTCTGTTGCCGGGTCATACGGTAAATGCAAGTGCAGTTTTATAAGGAACTGCCAGGCTGTTTGCCAGCGTCTCTGTACCACTTCACCTTCCCACCAGCACTGCAGGAGCGATCCCGTTCCTCTGCACCAGACCCAGCATTTGCTGTTAGGAACATTTTAAAAATTTCGTGTTTGATTTTTTTTGTTTGTTGTAGTTATTCTGATTTTTCTTCCCCCGCCTCTTTGCTGATTGAAAGCTGCATATTCCATTTCGGTTCTTTTGGAAATTATCTGTATGGGTTTTTTAAATCAACTTTTAAATTTGAGAACAATTTCGAATCTACATAAAAATTACAAAGATAGTACAGAGACTTCCCTTACACCCTGCCCCTAGATTCCCCTGTTATTAGTATCTTACACTAGTATGGTACGTTTGCTACCATTAATGAACTGATATTGATACACTTTCAGCAATGAAAGTCCATAATCAGGTTCCCGTACTTTTTACCTAATGTCTTCTTTCCGCTCCCAGATCCCATCTAGCATAGCACACCTCACTTAGGCATCACACCTCCTTCGTCTCCTCTGCGATCTGACAGTTTCGCAGAATCCCCTTGTTTTGATGACCTTGACAGTTTCGAGAAGTACTGGTCAGGTATTCTGCAGAATGTCTCTCTATGGGGATGGGTCTGATGGTGGTCTCATTCTGGAGTCCTGGGTTTCGGGGAGGAGGACCACACAGGTGTAAAGTGCCGTTTGCATACAGTCATCAAGGTGCATCAGAGGTGCATACTAGCAACCTGCCTTCCCATCCCTGGTGATATTTGGCCCGTGTCTCCACTGTAAAGTTACTCTTGGAAGGAAGTCCATATGCACAGTCCACACCTTCGAGGTGGGGAGTTATGCTCTACCTCCCTGAGGACGGAGTATCGATGTCAATTATTTGTTCTTCTATATGGGAGATTTTGTCTCTTTTTCCCACATTTACTTACTTATTTATATTACTTTGGGCTCATGGATTTATTTTTTATACTTTGGGTTATAATTCACGAGTATATTTTGTTGCTTCCCTTGTTGACGTTTGGCTGTGGGAGCTCTTCCCGTTGATGCCTGTGTCCCTCTGACACACCCCGTCAGCACGAGTTTTTGAGCACTTCCTTCCTTTCTCACCCAACAAAATGCTCCAGGTTCATCTTGTGTATTTCCTGCCCCAGCCCCACAGTCAGCCATTTCTCTGAGCACCCTTTATTGGAGAATGGTATTAGAAACCAAGACCTGGACACTAGGTGCGCTCATGGCCAGTATGTGCCCTTGTTTCTGGGCACTGACAGCTGACAGAGCAAGGGAGTATGTGTCGGTATACTAACTTGTGTCCGTACACATCTATACATGTTTCTCTGGGTCGTTATCTGTTTTTAACACATATTAAGGTAAACATGAGTTCATACCGATGTCTCCGCCTCTCATCACTGCCACACGGGTCATTCTGGCCTCCTCCCTTTCCCATACATTTTTTTTGCATTTTTTTATTGAGCTATATCATAAAATTTGCACTTTTCAAGTATAAAATTTGGTGGTTTTAATATATTCACAAGGATGTGCAGCCATCACCACTGTCTGATTCCACACCATTGCCATTCCACAAAGAAACACTGTGCCCATTAGCAGTCACTCCTGCTTTCCCCTGTGCCCCCTGTGCCAGCCCCTGCCAAACAGTAACCTTCTTTCCATCTCTGTGGATTTGCCTGTTCTGGACACTTTGTATAAATGGAATCATACAGTGTGAGGCCTTTAGCATCTGACTTCTTTCACTGAGCATGATGTCTTTGAGGTCAGTCCATGTTGGAGCATGTGTCAGTGCTCCTCCGTCCTTTTGACAGCTGGGTAATCTTCCGTCCTATGGAGCTGCCACATTTTGTTCATTCCTCAGTTTAGATGGACGTTTAGGTTCTTTCCACTCTTTTGGCTACTATGAATAGTGCTGTTGTGATCACGCACAAGTTTTTACATGGCTGTGTGTTTTCCTTTCTCTGAGTGGACACCTAGGAGTGGAACTGCTGGGTCACATGGTGGCTGTATATTTAACATTTTAAGGAACTGCCCAAGTGTTTTCCAGAATGGCTGCACCATTTTACATTTCCACTAGCGCTCTACAAGGGTTTTAATGTCTCCGAATCCCTGTGAACACTTGTTATTTTCCATCTTTTTGATGATAGCCATCCTAGTGGATGTTAAATGAAATCTCATTATGGTTTTGATTTTCAATGCACTGATAATTAGTGACATCGAACATTTTTTCATATTTTTAATATTCATCTCTTCATATTCTCTGGATGTTAGATCTTTATCGGATAGATTATTTGCAAATATTCTCTCCCATTCTACGGGTTATCTTTTCATATTGTTGATGGTGTTCTTTGACGCACAAAAGTTTAAAATTTTGATGAAGTACATTTTGCCTACTTTTAATTTGGTTGCATGTGCCCAAACATTTTTAAGAAGCATGTTAATTATGCATTTTTTCTAGCAAAATATAATTATTTTCATCTTCCTTCCAAATATGACAATAGCTTTTATGTGGTTTAATTATCCATTGAGCTTCCCATCCTGACATTCTTGAGCTTCAGTTTTACTTTTATGTTAAAAAAAATAATAATGGCTTTCAAAGAAAATCAGTAGTTAATTGAATTTACCAAAATATTTTTATCCGTGTTAGCTCGTCACTGTTTTTTAATATTTCATCCCTTCCTTGCTGAAATGTATCGCCTAATAATTCTTTCAGTGAAGGTTTGGGAGTGGTAGACTGTTTGTCTTCATATGCCCCAGCATGTATTTCTTTTGCCCCTTGACTTGAATGATGGTTTAGCTGGGTATAAAATTTGAGGTTCATAGTTGCTTGCCCTCAGCGCTGGAAGGCATTACTCTTTGATTCTGTTATTGTTGGGGTGTCTGCTGTTGAATTGTCATTCCTTTATTATATTTTTGCCACAATATCTTTTTAGGGTTTTTTTGTTGGATGCTCCACAGTATCGCCATGATATGTATCCGTACGAATTGATCTTTGTTTATTCTGCTTAGAATATTGTATCTCAAGACCCATATATTCCTTCATTTGGAAAATGGCCAGCAGTTGTTTCTTCAAGTTATTCTTAGTATTATTTCCTCCTTTCTCCTGTTGCACTGTCTCTTAAGCATCCATTGATACCTCTTAATCCATTCTTTGGGCTCTTTGAACTGCGTGTTCTGATTGCTTGTGTCTGAGTCTCTGTGTTGTCTTTTGGTTGGTTCAGGGCCTCCATTCCGTCCTTTAATTCACTGCTTTCCTCTCTGATTAGTGTCCAGTTTAGAATTCATCCCATTTATTGAGAGTTGTCTTTGTGTTCTGTTTTAATGGCTATCTTTAATGGCCACTGTCTCTAAGCTTTCATTACCAGTTATTCTCGTTGAATTCATGCCTATTTTGTTTCATAACATCTGCTTCTTTTTTATAGATATCAGTCTTTATTAAGCACTTTTTGATGCCCTAAACATATTCATTTTAAATATTTTCAGGCAGTTTTATATCATTCATTTCACCTGGAATGAATTCATATTCCTGATTGAGGAGTCTGTAGACTGTCTTAGGTAGCGTGAGATTTCTTCACAGGTGATGGGATTTTTGTTTTTTTTTCAGATTCAATTTGGTAAGAGGTAATTTCAGCTTTGGTTTTTGCTTCACTTTCTTTCTTGAATAGCTTCTCCTTGTCTAGTGATTTGGGTCTCCTCCACCCCAGCCCCTGCCTAGGACCAGGTCTTACAGTAGAGCTTGAGGGCCCTTGCCCACAGTAACACTGAAAAAACATGTCTCATTTCCTAGGCTTGAGCCTCTGTCTGTCCTTCATTCCTAAACCCATAGATTGCTACAAGCCCTAGCCCAGTGCTGTGCTGGAAACAGCTCCGACTCAGTTCATGAAAACCAGTTATTAAATTTTAAGGAATTTTGTGAGCTCCTTGTTAAACAATCATTACTAAAAATTAAATTCTGCAAACTCACCCATTAAATAAATCATATTAAAAAGCGAAGGTAATAAATACTCAAAACTGATTATTTTCTTATTATCTTGCTACGTGTTGCTATTACCGTGCTGGCAAGGTAGCCCACAGCTTCTGTGTCTGTGTGGTAGAAGCATTATATAATGATGTGCTACCAGGCATCTCTTCCCATGTCTGGGCAGTGACGTCACATTGATAATTTGAAATCAGCCACCATCCAAGCGTTCACCCCACGGAAATTAGTAAACATTACAAATTGGTTCTCTTTAATTTTCTGGAGTGCCGGTTAGAAACACCTGCACACCGTGCCCTAGCCCCAGGCAGCAGGCAGCGATGGTTTTCTGCACCCTCTTTCCATAAACAGAGGTTCCCACGCCAGCCCTCTTTCAAACGGGCCGGGCTTTATTTCCTCCTGTCACAGAAACTGCTTGCAGGCTCTGTTACCCTGCAGGAGCTTACCTCCCAGCAGTACCGTAACCCCGCTTATTATCTTTCTGCCTTGTTTCTCATCCATGGAGCTATTTGTTTTGATTTTGAGGCTACTTATGTCCTTTGGTTTTCTTTTTTAGATTTTATCCATCACGGCTCTTGAGCGTGGAGCGGAGGACGTACAGTAAATGTTGATCATGCTGTGCTATCTTGATTAGAGCTCCATAAACATTCTTTTTTGTAGACATTTAACTTCCATCATATGGCTGTTTATACAGGCCTCAAAATATTTCCTTCCACTTCCTGTATCTCTCCCAAAGTTAGTCACTTTATCTTCTCTCTTCTTGTTCCCTAGCACTTTTCTTGTACCACTGATGACAAGTGTGTTAATATGTTGCATCAATGAATTATCCTTGAGAGGATTCTGGATGTCACATATGCAGTCTTCTTGTTTATTATGCACTGAGTAGTATTATGCATTTAATTTCATAACATACTGTATTGCTCCCAGACGGAAGCCGTGAGCCCCCAAGTTCCCTAAATGGAAATCCTTGGCCCCCTAATGTCTTGTTCCCTCCCCCGCAGGTGTCACAGCTGTGTTCTCAGGCCACTACCACAGGAATGCGGGGGGCACCTACCAGAACCTCGACATGGTGGTGTCATCGGCCATCGGATGCCAGCTGGGCCAAGACACCCACGGGCTCCGAGTCGTGGTGGTCACCGCTGAGAAAATTGTTCATCGATACTACAGTTTGGATGAGCTGAGTGAGAAGGGGATAGAAGACGATCTCATGGGCCTGATGGAGGAAAAGTGACTGCCACTGACAGTCTGTTCACGGTTCACTTCCACTGGCTTTTTACTTTGCCAGAAACAGCAGCTACACACCACCCCCTGTTGAAATATAAAAGTATTCCAGGCAGCATTGCGGAATTATGTACTTTTGCATAAATCAGAGAGCTAGGTCCTATCCTCCTATCCTAAGTTATATTCAAAGTAGAGCTGCCCTCTCTTTAAACAAGAGGGGAGTGGGGGAAGCCTGAAAACAAAGGAATAAATGATATTAGAATCTCGCTGCGTCTTGTGTCTGAGTAAATTCTCCTAATGATGTGTTTCTCAGCTCTGCTTGGTGAAATCCATTGCTTCCCAGTCGCGTATGGTAAAAGTCTACCTGTCGACCTCCATCCCACCTTGATACCCAAGCGTGGTCTTTGATAATTCTGTGAACAAGCTGCGTTTGAGTGCATTAGATTGTGTTCACCACTCCCAAAATGCTAGACAGAATGAAGGTCGTCACCTTTCCTTCCTAACAAAAGAAATCATTGCATCCCATTAGCAGAGCTCCGTGGGCTTCTTTTTACAAGGAACCAAGCAGACAACATTTGCTCTTAAATTTTGAGACTTCTGGTATTGTCCACGATGCAGTCAGTACTAGTCAAAGTTGAATTTGCCTTCTGGGTGACGAGAAAAGCCTTCTTGGCACACAAATTGGCCATCTCTAAAAACCTCATCCCAGAGACTAGCACTGAAGCCCCAAAGCGCCACCTCTCAGGCCGCCCGCAGCACGGCTTGAGTTCGTTCACAGTCACACCCCGTGGTGCAGGAGCTCCGCAGACTGGCGTTCTTGTGGGATGGGAATGGCCCCCCATTTATGAGCCTGTTCGCCGTGTCTACTTTGTCAGAATAAGTGGGAATCGATGCAGAGTTCTGAAAGGCAACACAGCAAAAACTCTAGCGGGGCAAAAATGGTGCTTTCAGCCCTGTGACCTACGTTGGCGCCAACTTTGATGAAATGAATGGGGGGCGGTGTCCCTTGACAAAGGCGCGGGGGTGGTTTACCATCAGCATCGTTCTAATGTAAGCTCGTTGGCCACGGCTTCTCTGCAGCTGCTGACCGCTGCGCGATCGCGTCTGTCGCCGTGGCATTCCGTCCTGCCGGGAAAATTTCACGGTGCCGGGCGGTAGCATTGCAGGCTGACCCAAACGACTGGTTACCAACGAACTGCAAAGTCCATTAAGTCCAAAGACTTTCTTGTTAAAAAGTTTTAGTCAATGTAGCAAGACCGTGAGAAATTAAATAGAGGGATAATTGGATATGTAAATTCATAAGGAACAAAAGACGAGAAGTTAATTATACTACAGGCGGTGATGCACCGTAGCTCATTGTGTCATGGCACAAGAAAATTAGAATTTCTCAAAATTAGAATGCTCCCGTTTTAGTATCTTGCCGCAGTCTCGCTTGGTGTTCATTTTTCTCGACAACAGGTGTGGATTTAAGAGGTCAGGAACAGGAGTTGAGTAAAAGGTAATAAGCGACGCGTCTGAGGCCTGGGATGTGCCGACTTTCAGATCAGATGCCAGGATCGTAAATGCAGATGCGGGGCTGCCGGGGGCACAGGGAGGAGGAATCCCAGAGGGCCGACGGAGCCCTCTCTGTTGTATGACGTGTGCAGGGTGCTCAGTAGACTGCGGCACCTGGGTTGGGGGGAGGATATGGATATAATTCGAAGTCATGGAAATGAAACTTCTAAGTCTCCTTCCCCACAAACCTAATATGTAAAGGAATTGATTCAAAACACAGCAAAGATATGCAAAGAATAGGGAACCCTTAAAATTCTCACCATTTTTAAAGTAACCAACAATATTCCCTAATGCTGATTGGTTCAAAAAGAAATGATTTTGTAGATGAACGTGTTTCGTTCTGATAATAGCTATTTACCAACGCATTCACTTATGATTGCTTTTTCTTTAAAAAAAAAAAAAAGCACATTAAAGAATAAGTGCCTTATGTTGTGGAAAACAATAAAATCCTCCATGCTCATGAGTGCTATGGTGTTGAATGTTTATTATGTGCTAAGTAGATTTTAAGTGCTTTGACTCAGATAGGTGGGGCCACTTGGCCAAGATCACAGCGCTCATCAGTGGGGAAGCAAGGATGGAGGTGCAGGCAGACCCAGCAGTCCAGCCCATGCTCCTTAACACGATCCTCTCTTTCCTAGAAAACATTTTTCATGGATGAGAGGTTTGTACCAGCTAAGCCTATGGCAATACTACAATATTTAGCACCTTTGATCACCTTTACTGGACAACAACCCAGTGTGAGCTGGAAGCCCTGGGACCTGATCCCAGGGTTTGCAAAGCCCAGATGCCCCTTCTCTGACTGCACCGGGTTCAGGGTGGCAAAGCCTGTCCAGATTGTTCGAGGCAAAGAATGTTTACTAGAGGAGACTGGAAGAGTGAGGTGGACCCATAAGGGGTAGGACACCTGCAGCTCTCAAGGCAAGCAGTGCCACCCCTTCCAATTCATCCTTTTAATTGGGGGTGGAAATGGGGCTGCTAAAAGGAAAAGTTTATTTAAGGAGATCTAAAATTGAGTTGTCAAGACTCAAGTAGGTTTGTGGACAAAGGTGGGGAGACAGCTAACTGCGTTCACCTTTTACGATAAGTAAGTTTATCTCTAGAATTCAGTCATGTTTCCTCTGAGGTTGGAGAATGGCGTGGGGTGGGGGGTTGGGCAGTGTCTATAGTAAACCTTATGGAACTGAGCAAACAGAGAGAATGTTTCATAATATCTTGTAATTTTCAGCATTACAAGGTTGCCAGTCCTTGATAGAGAGTTGCAAGGCAAACCCTCGTTTTAAGCCTGAATAATACTAGGACCATTTCCCTTATGTACTGCAAAAGATACCAAGTTACATATAACTATAGAAACTCTATACACATAATACAGCTTAATATTATCGTCGGTATTCTCATTGAAATCTTTTGATAAAAAGTACCAAAAACGTCATTTGCAATTACTTGAACTCTTAATACTTATTCCCCAAGTAGTGCCTAAAAACAGCTCTGCGCAGCCGTGAAATTCAGTAGCAATACTGTATTGAGCTGGGGGGAAAAGGAGGACTTAGGAATAAATTGTCAAGGCAAGTTCTATTAAAAGCTTTCTGTAATAGACACCAGGGATTTCTTGATTTCTTGTCCACATAACCTTAGCAGTTTTGGTTGTACACGCAAGAGATAGTCCTTGACAGGTAATATTGATTTTTTTTATAACTTCATAAAATACTGTCTTATGTCATTGGAGAGTTCTTAGGGATATATATATATATGAGGATTCTTGGAATACTAATAATAATGACTTCTAACATTTTTCTAGAAAAGATTTTACTGATTGAATTCTCTTTTTCCTTCAATGGGCTATTGCCATTATTTCTTGACCGTTAGACATTACACATACACAGATATATACAGATTGGATTTTTCCTTTAGATAAAACCTAAAGGACCTATGTAGACTTTTTAAAAACCCTATGTAAATAAAGTTGATTGAACATGAATAATCCCAACTTACCTTTCATCATCTGTTCTGATTCTTGTCTTTAAAAAGTCATTTTCTGGGGCGCCTGGGTGGCACAGCGGTTGAGCATCTGCCTTCAGCTCAGGGCGTGATCCCAGCGTTCCGGGATCGAGCCCCACATCAGGCTCCTCCACTATGAGCCTGCGTCTTCCTCTCCCACTCCCCCTGCTTGTGTTCCCTCTCTCGCTGGCTGTCTCTCTCTCTGTCAAATAAATAAAATCTTAAAAAAAAATAATAATAAAAAGTCATTTTCTTCACAAAAGGAACTTGCACCTCTGGTAGAATAAAGTTCAGAGTCCTTCCTGTGACTCCCCAGGGCCCATTCACTCTGCCCCAGACCTCCTCTCAGCGTTGTCTGAATGGCCTCTCCCGGTAGAACGTCCCACTGCCCTTTGTACTTGATGTTTCTTCTGATGGGAACTGGCTTCTGTCAGCGTTTTGATCTGAGCTCGACTGTCACTCCCCACAGTGGCCTCCTCTCCGCACCTGCTCTGTGGGTATGCTCCTCACCCTCAGGTGTGGCCCTGTCCATCCTCCTCATGGTGCACCACTAAGAGATTTGCTGGGTTCATGACCCTCGTGTGTATTTGCTACCAGCGTGCAACCTTCAGAGCAGCAGGGACCTGGTCTGACTCACTGGCCATTCTCCTCCCAATACCTACAACTGTGCCTGGGGCGTGGGGTAGGGGTGGGGCTGCTCAGTGAATACTTGGCCACGAGTGTGGGATAAATAAGGTAAGCCAGGATATATAGGAATACTTAATTATCGACGTCAACACTCAACAGGGGAGGAAGGAGGGAGAGGAGGCCACATTCCTAAGCCCGTGGTAGTTCTGTTGGGATTGTCCCTTAAGTCAGGTATTGTCAACAAGTCAGCAGATAACTGGCAGCATAACTGTTCACTTTGGTTCCCCACTCACAGTGAAGGAATTGGGGGTAATGAAAGAAGTGTCCTCGACTCTTAGTAATTCTAAGCCCAGCTCACTGAATGAATACTGTGCCGGTAACCAAAGCAAGTCAGCCCAGAGAAGGGTCTGATTCTAGATTAAACGTTATATGGGAATATGTAAAAGAGAGGGCTGGAAATATAAGTCTGGGACTCAGAAGAAGTAAGTGAAAAGTGCATCTTGGAAGTGCCGCTGGAAGAGGTTATGTTCCATGAATGGCATTCTTGACAAAATTTGGCAGCACTGGAGGAGACCTGAGGACAGTACCCTAAAGCAGGCTTTTAGGGAACATTTTTGTTTCCACAAAAGAAGGAAAAGTTGGAAGCCAGCAAGGAGCGAAGGGGAATCTTGCTGCGAAGTTCAGACTTGTGCACACTGAACAAACAGGGAAAGGAATTGGCTCCACGTGGAGTTTAGTGCTGTAAGCCCCCCAAAGACCAGCACACTTGCGCATAACTACAATTTTTTTAAAAAACTACCTGGTGATTTGGAGAGTGAACAAAACCAGGGAACAGAAACCTTCCCCTCTCTCCTCCACCCCACACTTTGCCCTTGTAGAGTAGCACATTAGGGATGGATAACATTGTTAACAAAAAAGTCCACCATCTGCTTACCAGAGAAACCAGGGAGAGAATCCCGGGTCACTGGAGAGGGAGGAATCCCAGAGGGGAGACAGCTGATTAGAAATCTCCTAGTGCTGTATGTGAACTTCACCCAAATCTCTGTCTCACCCCTGAGTCTGCACGAGCAGAACAGACAGGGCAACAAAAGCCCAAAGAATTAAATATGATCTGCCAAGTCTAATCAAGTTAATTGCCTGCTGGCGCAAAAACAAAAACAGAAAAACAACAACAACAACAAAAACCCATCCAAACAAACAACAACAACAACAGACCTCAGTAATCTTCAGAGGAATATAACAGAATCCCAATTCTCTACAACATAACGTACACAGTGCCCAGGATGCAATCCAAAATCACTTGTGCAAGATAAGCAAACAAAAATAACAAGAAGATGGGAGTTACTCTCAAAGGAAAAGACAACCAACCCCAAGATGCCCCAGATGCTGGAATTACTGCACTAGAACCGGAAGCAGCTATGGTAATGCTCAGTGAAGTAATGTGGAAAATATGCTTACATTGAATGACAGGGAAGTCTATCTCTTCTGAAAAATAGAATAAAAATAATCAAATGGAAACTTCAGAACTGAAAAGATACAGAATCTGAAATTTTAAAATTGGATGGACTTAATATCAGAATGGGGATGAGTGAACATGAGGAGAGGTGAATAGAAATTATCTAATTTAAAGGCAAAGAGAAAAAGGGTTGGGGAAAAAAAAAAACTCAGGAATCTTGGGGCAATGTCAGAAGGCCTAATGTACAGGTAATATATATCCCAGAGAGGAAAGAAATAATGGAGCAGAAAAATATTTGAAGAAATTAAAGCCAACAATTTCCCTTATTTGGTAAAAGACAATAATTTGCCAATTCCAGATGCTCAACAAACACAGAAAATATGAACTATAAACCAAAATATCACCCAACTGGATTTTATAAAGACTCTGCTCTTCAAAAGACACCACTAAGGAAATGGAATGCAGACCATGGGCTGAAAAATATATTTGCAACACATTCATCAAATGAAAGACTCGCATCCAGAATGTGTAAAGCTCTCACAACTCAATTTAAAAAATAGTTAATAAAAAAGTGGGCAAAATACTTGAACAGACACTTAAAAGAAAATATACGCATGGCCAATAAGCCCATGACAGATGCTCTATATCACAGCCTGCGTGGAAGTGAAAATTAAAACTACAGTGAGACACCCTCTGGCTCTCACTAGAACGGCTGAGATGGCAAAGACGAACAATACTCAGTGATGGCAAGGATGGGGTACGACTCCAACTGCAGTATCGGGATTTACAATAAGAAGTACATACTGGGTTTTCGTCCTTGTCTCTGGCAGAGAGTTCCTAAAACTCTGGGAATCTCCTAAGTGCTAAGAGAGATGAAGCTGCCTTGGCTATTGATCACAAGCCCCTCCCAACCACACCTGAGTTTGTGTTAATGAGGTGACTTTTGGCAAGCTCCTAAGGATGGGGGCTGGTTGTGAAGAGGTTGAAGTGTTAAGAATTTTCCGCTACCTCTCCCATCCTCGGGGGAGTGCAGGTTGGCTGGAGTTTGAATAAATCACCAAATCAGCCATTTGGTGATGACTTAATCCACTGTGCTTATATAAGGAAGCCTCCATAAAAATAAAACAAAGAAATGGGGTTTAGGTTGATTGCAGATTTTACACATGGAGGTGCTGGGAGGATGGTGTACCCAGAGAGGGCGTGGCAGCCCACGCCCCTTTCCACGTATCTTGCCCTATGTGTCTCTCCCTCCTAGCTGTTCCTGAGTTCTATCCTCTCCTAATAAACTGGTACTCTAGTAAGTGAAATATTTCTGAGTTCTATGAGCCACTTTAGCAAATGAACCAAATCCCACGAGGGGGTTGTGGGAACCTCTAGTTTATAACTGACCAGTCAGAAGCACAGGGGACAGCCTGGACTTGCAGCTGAAGTGGGGAAGGGGACAGTCTTATGGGACTGGGCCCTAGGCTGTGGGATCTGACACCATCTCCAAGGAGAGAGTGTCAGAATTGAGGTAACTTGTAGGACACCCAGCTAGTGTTGCAGAATTGCTTGGTCATGGGCAGGGGGTGGGGGTGCCGGAGGAGGGAGGTGGGAAACCCACACACTTTATAACAGAAGTATCAGGAGTGAATGGTCTGTGAGTAGGGAATAAAGGAAGAGCGTCTCCTGCACTTGTACTTATATACATTCTAGTTGGGAGTATTAAATGGTACAACCACGTTAGAAAATAGTTTGGCAATTTCTTAAAAAATTCAGTTCCACCTGTGATGCTGCCATTCCACTCCTGGGGATTTGCCCAAGCAAAATGTAAACGTATCTGCACATAGAAACCTGAGCCGAAGAGCTTACTTTTAATAATAACCCCAAACTAGAAACAACCCACATGCCTATCAGTAACTGCATGAACAAGCAAAATAGGGTACATTCATACAATGGGACACTACACAGCACAAAAAGGAATTCTGGATAGATGCAGTAACATGGGTGACTCTCAAAATTACCATGCTGAGTAAAAGAAGTCGCACTTTTTCCATACATTTAAGTCAGTTCCACTTATATCAAAGTCTAGAAAATGCAGACTAACCTAAGTGACAGCAGATTGGTGGTTGTCGGGAAACGGGGGTGGAGGAAGGGATGGCCTGTGAAGGGGGCAAAAGGAAAGTTTTGGGGGAATGGAAGTGTTCTGTATCCTTTCGTGTAGATGTTACACAGGTGCATGGTCTGCCAGCGCTCATCGAAGACTCTGAATGTGTACAGCTTAGTAGTTATTGTGCGTAAATTGTATCTCAGTAAAGTTGAGGCATTTTGTCATGTGAGATGCTCGTTTCCAGAGCTCCTGTGCCTCTGAAGACAGATCCAGGTTTGAATCCAGGCTCTCAGGTTTCACTGTGAACATAGGTTCTCTCGCAAGACTCGCTAACCTCCCTATACCTCAGTTTCCTCATCAGTAAAAGCACACACTCCATCAGTTGGAACGCTTCTAGCCGATGGTACCAATATCAGACCAGAAGGGGCTTGATAAGTAAGGGAGGTATTTTTCTCACACAACATTAGTCCCGAGTCCCCATGTTAGTGTTTGTGGGATGTTCGAGCAGCTCGCTGGGTCAGCTGTGTGTCGACAGCTCCATGATTCCTACTGACAAGATGGTGGCCCAGCTCCAAGCATCATATCCACATGGAACTGTGTTCCAAGACGGGAAGAAAGGGCTGGTGGAGTGGGTCTCTACCTCCAGAGTCACTTTTTCTATCAAGAGGAAATTATTGCCCAGAGGCCTCCAACAGATGCTCTAACGTAAGTCCCAATGGCCGGAAGCAGAAATGCCAATAATACAATCCAACAGCCATTGCAGTCACAAAAAAAGACCCTAGGATGAGGGTTCAGGCCCACCGGTAATTGTGAAAGAGCACCCCACTGTGCACGTGAAAGCCACTCTACAAGCTGCTAAAGAAATGAGTACTGAGAAACAAACGGGAATCGGGAGAGACCCGTCTTTCCAGGGAACTAGGGAGGGGAGTAGACTGAGAGCAAGTGGAGAAAGGTGTATGGGTCTAGCAGCCTTGAGCGAGAACAGGGCTGAACGTGGACATGGAAGAGGACATTGGAAGGGGAAAGAAATGGGCTTGGGAGTACAGCCTTGGCCATGAGATAAGGAAGAGGACAGAACGGGTGATGAGGCTGAGAGCGTGGATGGAGCCATGGGGTGACTGACGGGCAGGCATATCCCACTTCCCACTGATGCGTTTCTCAGAGGGGCTCCCTGTCTGTGCTTCACTGAGAAGTGGGTGAGACTTTCTGGACTGATGCACAGTTCACCTTCATCTTGTCAGGCGAGAGCCACCATCTGTAGAGAACTGGTCACCATCTGGCTGGCCCTGACGCTCTGCCTCCCGGTGGGCCACATGGGATGTGTTTTAGACATCAAAGGAGAGCAAGTGCAGGGTGTGGCTTACGACTGTGCTGGAGAAAAGTCTCTCCTTGGGTTTTGAAACTCTTCTTTCCCAGCCTTCCCAAAGAAATTAGATGATTTCATCCCGTATAACATTTGAAAGACTCTCTGGATTTGCTTTTTTTAAAACTACCAAACTGGAACATTGTGTCCCTTAAGTACATATTGTAGCTGTCACAGATTTTGAAAAGCCATTTAAATGAAATTGTACTGTACTTATCATGTAGTCCTGTACTTTCCGAATCTCCAGTGTTTGTCAGACAAGATCTCAAGCTCCTGAGGACAGTGTCTCGTGGGCACTGTGCTCTCGCCACCTGACCCAGGGCCCGGCACCCCTTGTCCATGTGTGTTGGCGTATTCCACTCAGCACCCCTCCGTACCATGAACCTTCCCTCCAACTATTCTTCCAGCCCAAAGACACTTGCCAAATAGGGACCATGCCTTGCGCCAAGCACTCTGAACAGAAAGCAGCCTTCAACTTCAGTGAAACAATTTAAATACGGATGTTCCTTGCGTCCCGGACAGCCTTGTCTGCTCCCTTTTGAACTTGGGAAGCGTCCATACCAACAGCCTCCATTACCACTTTTTGTGATGACCATCCCTACGTAAACCATTTGTAAGATGAGACAAACGTCAGAGCCTCCAAATTATTATATACTGCAAAGGCCAACTGGACAGCGAAACAGTGTCCCCAAGACGACTCAGAGCCATTTCCAAAATCAAATTCATCTTCCTTCTAAAAACACTTTCTCTCCTCTATTGCTCCTGGTCTTGGCGAGTGGCACATTCCCCAGCCATCTGCCTTGAGTCAGAAAGACAGCCTCGACCTCTCCCTCTGCCCCAGGCACCGTGTCCAGTCTCTCACAACTGCTCATACCTCAGTGCCCCCGGGTCCTTGGCACAGTGGATGACAGCCGGGACTCCTAAGGCAGACTCTGGACCCAGATCCCGTTTGGGCCTCCAACGGCAGTCTGACTTGGGGCGTTTTTAACCTCCGCAAGCCTCACCCACACTCATCTGTAGAAGGAGGGTAGCCATGGTACCTGGGTGAGGATTAAGGGAAACAGCGTGTGTTGAGCTGTTAGCCTAAGGCCAGGCGCACAGGGACCCCTCAGTAAATGTCATCTGCACTACCACAGCTGCCCCTCAGGTCACTGAGTCATTGTCACGGCCTCCTGCCTGTCTCCCCACTTCTGATGTCCTGCTGCTTCCAGGCCAGGGAGGAAAAGTCCAATAACCCTGAGCCCTTGGGCAGGTCATGTCCTGTGTGGGGGACTCAGTTTGATCTATAAAATGGGCACAATATGGTACCTTCCCCATAAGGTTTAAATGAGCTCCTTCCTTGATGCATTGGCGTACTGCGCATGGTGTGGAACATGCGCATAGTAGGCAATAACAACCACCTGCTCATCGTCAAACACCACACGTTTGGTTTCCCACCCCTACCTCTGCACAGAGCCCCGCACTGCCTCACGAGGGGCCCACTGTCCCTGACCCCTCATGTGTTTTGTCTCCCGGATTGGCTCCTTAAAAATAGATACATAGGGGTGCCTGGGTGGCTCCGTCAGTTAAGCGCCTGCCTTCAGCTCAGGTCATGATCTCAGGGTCCTAGGATCGAGCCCCACATCAGGCTCCCTGCTCAGCGGAGATCTGCCTCTCCCTCTCCCCCCCCCCACTTGTGCTCTCTCTCTCTCTCTCTCTCTCACTCACTCTCTCAAATAACTAACTAAATAAAATCTTTAAAAAAAATAGATTTATATTCGCGAATTTCTAGGATAACATGGCTGCTGATTATTACAACAGGTGGTAAGAATAGGTCTGGCAGGGGAGCAGGGAAAAGGGAAGGCAGGTGTGATGAGTAGCAGACGGTGTTTTTATGATTCATCCTCAAAAGGAAACAAGAAACTGCCCTCTGGACAGCTGTGGGGGGAGGCGGGGAGGTAGCTGAGGCACCGGACACATCAGCTACACGGCCGGCCACTCCGCATGCATGAACTCACTGAGTGCTGCCAGTGGCCCCCCAAGGTAAGTGCTTTCATTATCCCCGTTTTATGGAGGAGGAAACTGGGGGGCGCCTGGGTGGCGCAGTCGTTGAGCGTCTGCCTTCGGCTCAGGGCGTGATCCCGGCGTTGCAGGATCAAGTCCCACATCGGGCTCCTTCGCAGGGAGCCTGCTTCTTCCTCTCCCACTCCCCTGCTGTGTTCCCTCTCTCGCTGGCTGTCTCTCTGTCACATAAATAAATTTAAAAAATCTTTAAAAAAAATATTTATGGGGGAGGAAACTGAAGCACAGAGACATTAAGGAACTTGCTCAGGATCACACAGCTGGAGAGTGGCTGAGCCAAGTCAAACCCAAGCCGTGCCATTGGAGCCCAGGACCGCTACGCTGTATCAGGCTTCAAAGTGGCCTGCCAGGCTCCAGCATGGGGCAGGCCCCAGCGCCCGGTACTGGAAGTCGTGGAAGCAACACTCGTACCCCCTTAGCCGCACAGGGCCGACCATATTACCGCACAGGGCCGACCATATTACCAAACAGGACCCCGGCCTGTCCTCCATCCAACGTGGAGGCCCCTCTGCTCCTGTCGGAGCCACAGACTAGAAAGCCAATTCTTTCCATCCCAAAATTATGTCTCCTCCAACAAATGGAATGCAGTTTATCTATTTAATTATTCTTTTTTTTTTTCTCTCCAAGGAATTCTGGCAATAAAGCCACACATTCCCTACAAGATCTCCAGCAGAGGGGTTTCTGGGCCAACCTCACCTGCAGAGACTCTGGCTCCTGGCACAGATGAAAAGAAAGTTTCATTAGCTTTATTTACTTCTCCCGACATAATTGGCCAGTGGAGTGTAAATGCTGATGTCATGTCTAATTAGCGGCAGCCTCTGCCCTCCTGGTCGCGGTACCCCGTCTGGCTTGTTTGTGTGGATGGAGCTGTTTCATAGGGAACATCTTTATGAACTAGCCCTCCCATGGAGATGTTCTAATTATCATTCACGAAAACAAGCCTTCTGATGTTGTGTAGACAGTTCAGCAACATCTTCCCAACAGGGCTGGTAATTGTAACACCCTTTTGGTGCATCATGGGCATTTCTGAAGGTGGTAACACTAGATCCTAGGGAACTAGAAATTTGGAACTCAGCTCTGCTGCTCTCCGTCCTGGACACCTTGCCATTCTTGGCTTCCGTTGGGTTCTTCACGGGCCCTAAGGCTAATCGTTGGCATTGGGATGAGTTTTGCCAAGCATCAGAAATTCTGATTAAATCACTCGCGCAATCATCATGCCCCTGGGTACCATTTATTGTCGTGA
This sequence comes from Ursus americanus, assembly GCF_024610735.1. Classification (NCBI taxonomy): domain Eukaryota; kingdom Metazoa; phylum Chordata; class Mammalia; order Carnivora; family Ursidae; genus Ursus; species Ursus americanus. Next base: position 30,475,805 of record NC_142128.1, read on the forward strand.
AATCAGACCCAGCAGAAAGGAAAACGGTTCGATACCTAAAGGATTAGAGCAGATACAAATATTAACTGATTCTGATAAATTTCACAATGTGCTTTTGTTTCAAAAGGAAAAAGAGTAGGGGAATAATTTGATCTCCCCAGTGGCAGGATTCCACTGAGCTTTGGAGAAGTAAAGATTTTTAACAAAATTAATTACAGTCTGAAAGCGTCAGGCTGGCAACAATGCCGTCTTCCAGCTGCACATTCTCCAGTTCCAGGAAATCTGTAAGAAGCCATGCACCGTCAGGACCAAGGACGGTCATTCCAAGTTTTCTTAATTGCTGTAATGTCGTCGCCTTTTTGACTCTCGTCTTTGCTGCCTGCCCCTCCTTAGCCCATCCCTGCTGTCATTCTCTGTACCGCCTCTTCCTCTCCCTCTCCCTCAGCACCGCCCCCTCTCTCTCTCAAAATTTTTCGTCGAAGCCCCTGGTGCCCCCGTTTCTCTTAAATAAATCCGCATACATTTTCAGCCACTTGTTTGGGCTCAGACCTCCCCGCTCTCGCCTCGGCTGCGGCTGACCAAGCAGGACCTTGCTTTGCCTGCAGCGCACTCTGTCCACTGTCCCCTCCCGTCCAGTTCCAGTCGCCACAATTCCCACAGGTGAGACTGGTGTGCTCCCAGTTACAAACTTTGTATTCCAAACCCCTGGCTCCTGCATGGTCTTTTCCTCATTCGTGTATTCATTCCATGGATTCTTGGCCACATGCTCTGTGCTGGGACTACACCTCATGGCTCATTGTCATTGAAATCATCTACCAATCTTCTGGCAACTCATCCCTCTTTTGTGGAAAGTCTGGGACCTTATTAACAGGTCTTCCTGCCCAGCCCAATGTAACCTTCATCCAGGGTGACTTAGTGCCTATGTGAACCACCCACCTGCCACTAGCATCTGTCACTTACCCTGGAGAGCATTCACTGGCCCTTCTGATTTTACTTGGCGGGGCCTCCTCTCCCTCACTTTAGTCTGTCTGTGTTGTTCAGGTGGGGTTGGTGCCATTCCTGGGCTTTACCCATGGTGGGAGCAGGAGGCCCTGTGACAGAGTGCCAGGTTCTGGTGCCAGGGCGCTAGACAGGGCCATATGACCCAGATCGGCTCAAGAAGATAGAATCCCGGGACTCTTGCTGGAATTACTGGGGTGAGAGGCTCTTTCTGCTGGAGGCTTCACCTGTAACAGAACCTACCAGGAATGAAACATCATAAAGGAAACTAGGGCAGATAAATGGGGGGAAGGGTAGAGAGAACAAGAAAGAAGACCTAAGAAACCAAAATGAGCTCCTGGATCCAGCCATGCCTGAAGTCACTCGATGCCTGGTGCCCATGAATGCCTGGCTGCTCAATTAAATGAGCCAGCAACTCCCTTCTTCACTTAAGTCAGTTTTCTGTTGTTTACAAACCAAAAGAGACCTGACAAAGATACTACCCCACATATTGACCTCAACTCCCACTGCCTTCTCCATTCTAACTCTGCAACTTAGTCTCATAAACCAGAGCTGCAGGCTGAAGGATGGGATTATAAGCATGACGAGGGAGTGATACACCTTGACTGGTCAGAAGGCTGCGCAGACAGAGAGTTACCAGAAATTCAGGACAGACCTCTTTGGGAGGAGAGGTCAGTGCTTCACAGATGCACATTTGTGATGCCCAATTAATTCTGCAAATATTTATTGATCACTCAGTACTCTCCAGGCCCACTTCCAGGTCCCGGATAGAGCAGAGGAAAAGTAAGATGGAATCCCTGCCCCGAATGTCTGTAAGGTCAAGTCCACTGGCGTGTATGCCTGACCGAAACCGACCGAAACCCTCATGTCATGCAACAGTTGCCAAAGAGCTTCCCTGCCCAACTTAAGCATTAAAAAAAGATAAAAATCCCCGGGCACTTTTATTATGCCATGAGGTTGCCACTTGGGTGGCCTTTATTCTGCCAAATACAACAGGCACTCTTGTATTTCTCAAAATCTATGCCGTGGTTCATAGGAAGCTATTCGATAGCACAACAGTATTGCTCTTTACTGACATCTTCCTTCTGAGGAGAGCTGGATGGACTAGCCTGGCAGTTGAGTTTCAGGACATATCTAGATATGGAAAGGAAAACCTTAGCATTGTGCTATGGACTGATTGTCTGTCTCTCTCCAAAATGCACATGTTGACGCTCCAGCCCCAATGCGGTGGCCTTAGGAGGTGGGGCCTTGGGTAGGTGATCGGGACACAATGAGTATCGGCGAACCAGTAAGAAGAGAGCCCTCACCAGGAAACCAACCACGCTGGCACCCTGATCTCAGACTCCCAGCCTCCAGAACTCTAAGGAACTAGATTTGTTGTCTGAGTCACTCACTCCACAGTAGTTTGTATGGCAGCCCAAGCTGACGGATATATGCTGTGATAAAAAAAAAAAAAATTACTGATTTGAATCGCAAAAAACATTATATCAAGAGAATAATCCTGGCACAAGGAGTATGTGCTGTACATATACTGTATTATTCCATGTGTATGAAATCGGAGAACAGGAAAAAACTAGAATGAAGAGTATCAGAACAGTAGTTGCTTCTGGGGGTGGGGCCTGAGAGAATTTTCTGCAGATAATAATGTTCCAGGTCTCGCTAGGGGTTTCGATCACACCGCTGTATGCGTTTGTCAGAGCTCAGTGAATGTACACTCAAGATCTGGGCATCTCACTGTATGTAGATCGTACATCAAAAGAGGTAGAGGCTGCAAACAGACATTGGACCCTAGGTGATGATATGCATGCTGAAGTATTTAGGGGTCGAGTATATGAAGTAGGTAATGCCCGAAATTTACTTTGAGATACAACAAAAATAAGGTGTATCAATGGATGGATAAAAGAATGGTTGGGTGGACAGAGGGGTGATAATAAATACAGCAACATGTTAATGGTAGAATCTAGGTGGTGGGTATGTTTACAACCTTTCCTTACATTTGAAATTTGTCATTTAAAAATATTAGGAAGGGGCGCCTGCATGGCTCAGTCAGTTAAGCTCAGGTCATGATCTCAGGGTCCTGGGATCGAGCCCCACATCAGGCTCCCTGCTCAGTGGGGAGCCTGCTTCTCCCTCTCCCTCTGCCCCTCTCCCTCACTCATGCTCTCTTTCACTCTCTCACTCTCTGTCTCTCAAATAAATAAATAAAATTTAAAAAATAAAAATATTAGGAAAAAGATTTCAGAATTCAACAATCACATTCACCCCAATTAAGAAACTTACCAGCCGCCAGTAGACATGCGTGGAGCAGCAGGCTCTGTTCTCTGAACTTTACGTACAGATCTTATTTCATTTTCCCTAGAACAATATGCACTCATTGTTTTATACTCTGTGTACAGGGGCCGAAACAGGCTTTAGATGATAATGGGTGCAGAGTCTACAGGTCATGAGATCGAGCTCCCTGTCGGGCTCCACTTGAGAGTTTCCTTGAGGTTCTCTCTCTCCCTCTCCCCCGTACTCATGCGCTCTCTCCACCCCCCCTAAAATAAATAAGTAAAATCTCTAAAAAAAAAGAAAGAAAGAAAGAAAAAAGAAAAAGGCCAGAGAGGAAAGGAAAAGAAAATGATGATTAGAATATCAGGCTAAGATAAAAGACATCTAAAACACACACACGTTCAAACAAGATCAAAAGGTTACTGGTAAGCTGAAGAAAAGATAGTGTAATTATAAAGCTGTCTGAAATGCCAGCCAGGGTCAGCCCCGTGACCCATCTCTCCAGGCTTAGCCAGGGATGCTGGGGAGGGCTAGAGAGAAGCTGCCAGTCTTCCCAATGCTCGGCTCTGCACCACACCCCTCCCGCCTCCCCCTGCAGCAGAACCTGTGGATTCCTCTCCAAGACAACAGAAGCCTGTTGACAGCCTGTCCCACCTCTGCGGTCACGTGGTGAAAGGTTATTTCCAGCATCCCACTTTTAGCCGCACATTAAGCAGAAGGGGTCCTTCCCTTTTCCGTTGGTAATGACCCCTTGCCTCTAAAGAGGTGCCTTTTCAATGTCTTTCTTGAGAAAAAGAGAAGGTGACTCACATCTCAGAAGCCTGAAATCATTAATTTCGGGGCAAATGCATGTAGATATGGGGAAGTACTTTCAAGTTAATCCCTCTAATCAATAGTCTCTACATTTATCGGGAAAGGAGCAGATGGTAGGAGGTTTTAAAAGGAACACAGAGACCAGAGAGAAATATTTCCATTACATCCTGGGTTAGGCAGATCATTAAGTGGGTACTAAATTCTACTGAAGGTTTAGGGAAGAATATATAATTCTGGAATGTTAGAGCTAAAAAGACCCTCTAAGAAAATCAAGTATAGCAATGACCAGTAAGTAGCATGCTCTCCATCACCTTCTTCTCACACCAATACCAGACATCAAGAATCAATCACAGCACTATTGCCCTCTGAATCCCCCTGAGACATGATCCAGGCATTCACTGTCAATCTTGGTTGTCACCTTAGGTCTGCATTGTCTTATGTAGTACAATTCAAAATTAAACTAAACATACAGTTCTCAGTCACACTAGCTACATGTCAAGTGCTCAATAGCTCCATGTGGCTGGTGGCTCCCATATTGGACAGCACAGAATACATTTCAATCATTGCAGAAAGTTTCACTGGACAGCACTGCCCTGGATCACTGTTTCCCAAATGTCAGACATTCATATACCTTTACACTTTTTGCCACACTGACTCATTTTTTTAAAAGGTATTTATTTAGGGGCACCTGGGTGGTGCAGTCAGTTAAGTGACCTACTGTTGGTTTCAGCTGGGGTCATGATCTCAGGGTCACAAGATCGAGCCCCATGGCAGGCTCCCCACTCAGCAGGGAGTCTGCTTCCCCTTTCCGTCTGCCCCTCCACCCCGCACTCTCTCTCTCTCTCTCTCAAATATTTAAATAAGTCTTTAAAATAAATAAATACCAAAAAGATATTTAATACGGAAATTTTATATTACCAACTGAAATGGAAAGCCAGCATCGCTTACCATAAAGAGAAGGTAACAGTAGGGGCGCCTGGGTAGCGCAGTCGTTAAAGCGTCTGCCTTCGGCTCAGGGCGTGATCCCGGCGTACCGGGATCGAGTCCCACATTGGGCTCCTCTGCTATGAGCCTGCTTCTTCCTCTCCCACTCCCCCTGCTGTGTTCCCTCTCTCGCTGGCTGTCTCTCTGTCACATAAATAAATAAAATCTTTAAAAAAAAAAAGAGAGAGAGAAGGTAACAGTAGACATAGCCACTCTGAAAGCCAAGCAATGTAACTTGCTAGTGCTGAGATACTGTTGCTTGCAGAATGCTCTGGCCCTGAAGACCAGCGAGTATGGCAGTGACTTGCTAATGATTCACCAGTACCAGTGTTCACTGTTAGGGCCTCCCTCCCAGTCCTCTTGCTTCTGGTGAGGTCCTGTGGGAGTTTTGGCCAATAGAAAGTGGGAAAAAGCAACATAAGCCATTTCCTGGTGCAGCTCTGAAACCCTCAAGCAATCCTCCCCTCGAGCTGTCTTTCTTCCTCTGCCTGCCAGCTGGAGTAAGATACGTCTGGAGGCAGAGGTGTAAGTAAGAGGCCTGGGGTTGGATGGCGCCCAGGTTGGATGGAGGTTGGGGGCCTGAATGACTGGGTGGGGCAAAAAAGAAGCAAGAAATAAGCCCGTATTGAGTTAGGACAGTAAGTTTTTTTTCTCTTCTTTTTCTTTTTTATTAAGTTTTAGTTTAAATTCCAGTGTAGTTAACATACAGTGTAATATTACTTTCAGGTGTACAATATAGTGATTCAACACTTGCATATGATACCCCATGCTCATCACGACACGTGCACGCCTTCATCCCCATCACCTGTTTCCCCCATCCCTGACCCACCTCCCTCTGGTGACCATCAGTGGTTTTCTACAGTTCAGGGTCTGTTTCTTGGTTTCTCTCTCTCTCTCTGTCTTTTTCCTTTCATTTTGTTTCTTAAATTCCGCATATGAGTGAGATCATATGGCATTTGTCTTCCTCTGACTTATTTCGCTTAGTATTATACCCTCTAGCTCCATCCATGTTGTTGCAAATGTCAAGATTTCATTATTTTTTATGACTAATATTCCACTGTATGTGTGTGTGTGTGTGTGTGTGTGTGTGTGTGTGTGTGTGTTTGTGTGTGTACCACACCTTCTTTATCCATTCATTTGTCGATGGACACTTGGGCTTCTTCCGTATCTTGGCTATTGTGAACACTGCTGTTTTTTTTTTTTTTTAAGATTTTATTTATTTATTTGACAGAGATAGAGACAGCCAGCGAGAGAGGGAACACAAGCAGGGGAAGTGGGAGAGGAAGAAGCAGGCTCACAATGGAGGAGCCTGATGTGGGGCTCGATCCCATAACGCCGGGATCACGCCCTGAGCCGAAGGCAGACGCTTTAACCGCTGTGCCACCCAGGTGCCCCAACACTGCTGTTATAAACCTAGGGGTGCATGTATCCCTTTCAATGAGTGCTTTTGTATTTGTGTGTGTGTGTGTGGGGGGGTAAATACCCAGTAGTTTGGTTGCTGGATCTTAAGATGAATCTATTCTTAACTTTTTGAGGAACCTCCATAGTTTTTCGGAGTAGTTGCACCAGTTTGCATTCCCGCCAACAGTGCACGAGGGTTCCCCTTTCTCCACATCCTCGCCAACCCACCTGCTGTTTCCTGAGTTGTTGGTTTTAGCCATTCTGAGAGGTGTGAGGGGATCGCTCATTGTGGTTTTGATTTGCATTTCCCTGATGATGAGTGATTTCGAGCATCTTTTCGTGTCTGTTGGCTGTCTGGATGTAAGACAGGAAGATTCTGGAGTTGTTACAGCAGCTAGTCCTACTGACCTGTTTACTCCATCATGCGTTTTGGGTTAAGGACATGCCACGCCTGGGTGTGAGCAGAAGGGCTGAAAAAGAATCTGAGGAAGGAACTTAGTAAGCGAGGGTATTAGTTCATGCCATGCGGCTGTGGCACCTAACATCATGAGATGTGGGACGAGAGATGATTTTCTGCCCCTCTGGCAGGACAGGCCCCATGCTGTGGGAAAAGCTGTCATAACGGAAGCCTATTTCCATCTCATATGTAGTCCTACCCTTCTGGTTTTCCTAGAGACACAGCTTGTGCAGGGAAAAGAGATTTCCCAAAGCCTTAGCTACTTAGTTGCCAAATTGAGATTATAATCTACATCTCCTGACTCCTATTCCAGTGCTCTCCCACTATCACTGCTGGGTCTCGAGATTCCCTGCACCCCCGCCCCCCCAAAAAAGGAGACAGAGGAAAAACTTCTTTAAGTAAGATTTTAGATGTTGAGCCCTTGTCAAGAAAAGGTTATTATTTTAGCTGTCTTCCCATATAAAATGGGCTTAGTGTGAACAGAACATTATCTGGGGTTAGAAGAAATGTGACTTTCTCCGACTTACTCATTTGGCTACGTGTGTCTTGTGATGCCAGAGAACTTAAGGGATTGTGTCTCCTCTGCTCTGGAAGCTACTGATTAGGTACCTGCCCAGTGACCTGTGCTTCTCGGTGTTTGGACCCTGCAGAAACCCCCTCCCCTTGACTTTGGGGTGGTCCTGGGACTCATTTTAACCAAGTGAAACAGGGAAGGCCTGACAGCATGCTAGCTCTGAACCCAAAAGCCTTCAGAAGACCTGGCATCTTCTACTTTTGTGCTTCTGGGATCCAGCTGCCATGTAAAGAAGCCCAAGTCCTATGAGGAGACCCCGTGAGGCCCCACCTTCCAGCTACCTCTCCAGAGCACCAGCCATATGAGCAGCGCCATCTTGGTCCCAGCTGCCACAGCCACCGTCTGGCAGCTGCCGCATGCCACCCCGAGTGAGAGCAAAGAACCGCCCAACCAAGCAGTCTCCCCACAGAAATGTGACGGATAATATGAATGCATTTTGCTGAGGTGGAAAGTAAGGCAGAGAGGTTCAGTAAATTCTTTTAAAAAACTTAACCGAGATAGGAAGGACGCATTGGTAGTAAGAGGGGAGACCCCGGGGGGAACAATGTCATTCAAAGAGCTGCTCTGGGGACCGTGGCATCTGCTGAGGCTGGCCAGGGGGGCAGCACCCAGACCTTGTAGAGCCTTCTAGATCACATTGGTGATTGGCATAGTCATGGGCGTGGGACTCAGCTCTGGCCGGTGAGATGTAAGGGGAAGTCTGCTGGAGCTCGAGGGATCGATTTTTCCCTCCTGGCTCAAAGCCAGACTTGTCCGCAGAGAAGCCCTTCCTCCCTGCCTGCTCGAGGGCATCTTCAGGTTGCGGTGTCAGGGCAACCCTAGGAAGAAGGTTAAAAACAAAACCGCAGAGACACTGTCCCAGAGCCCATACTGTTAGCATCAAGGGCTGAATTAAGCAACTTTGGAACCACCTGTAGCCAAGTCTGACAGAAGTTGTGAGTAGTGGGGACCCATTAGTTGGGGTTGGCATCTGAAGTAGGGGACGGTCTCATGGGACGGAGCCTTCACCCGGTGGGGTCTGCGCTCGCTCGGAGGAGGGCCGGGCCTGAATTGCCCGGCGCCCGGCTGCTGTGACAGACGATTGCTTGCACGTGAGAACCCCGCGTCCAGCGTCGGAAGCGATGTCAGCAGCCCAGCCTCCTCGTTACCCCAGCCCCACTGCTCCGTTCCTCTGTGAGCCTTCGTGTCGTCACCTATAAAATCTGAGTCCTAATAGCCACTTCATAGGGTTATAATACAAACTAAGGAAGATAATAAATGTGGAGGCATTTTGAAAAATAACGATTAAATATTACATAGTACCCTTTTCCTATTAGACTCTTTCACCTTTAAAGACATTTTTAATCCCCAGTTCTTAGCAAAGGATTTAATATTGACTAGGGGGCTTGATGGATGTTTGTGAATGAAATAGCTGGTTTCTGATGAGTTTCTACTACAGACCATCTCATTTAACACAGCCCCATGAGATACATAGCTATGATTATTAACCCCCTCTTACAGATGAGGGAAGGAAGGCTCAGAGACGTTGAGTAAGTTTCCCAAGGCCACACAGTAAGGGGGGAAAGCGGGTCTTGAACCCTGCTCTCTGCACTGCCTCTCCCATCCACCGCATTCGGCGGGACATGGGCTGGGCTGCCAGGCCCAGGAGCCACTTCATAAACCCAGAATGAGGAGCCCCAGAGCTGGAAGTTTAGTCGGGCCACACTAAAGCAGTGGGAAGAAGCCTAGAGGCCCGGGAGCTGATTTGGAAACCTGTGGATGGGACTTGAGCTTCCCAGTCGGCAGGGCAGGGACCCCACACTGCACGAGCTCAGCACGCAGACGCTCCCCCCCGCCCCACTGCAGCGGGGACAGGCGACAGGTGCATCTCAGACCTGCCAGCCCGCTGCAATGAGGAGGAGGTGTCAGGACCCATTTAGCACCACCTGGAAATACCCCGCAGGGCACGCACTGCACCCTGCACGCTCTCAATCGCTGCTGCCCCCTGCAGCTAACATTTTGTTAGCGTTTATTTACTTCTTTGTTCCTTTGTTTGGTTTTGTTTTTTAACAAAGCAAATAATACATCCACAAGGTAAAAATTCCAAACAGCACAAGAAAAACTACGATAAAAAACAGATCTTTTTGCCCCAGACCTCAGAGGCTACCTCCCCACAAGCCACGACTGTTGTAACCGTCTCTCTGTGTCCTTGCGGAAGTGTTTCGTGCACATACAAACCTGTGAATAGACAGAGACCGCGAATCCTTTAAACCAGGTACACACGCGCTTTCCGTCCAGTTCATGAGGTATTTGGGCCTCTCTTAGCATCACGAGGTGTAGAACTGGTACATTCCTTTCACAGCTGCTCGGCCTTCCGTGGAATGGCCTCCCTCGCATATCGATGGATATTTATGTCGTATCCCGTCATCTGCTCTTACAAGCAATGCTGCGGCGAGCTCTTCAGATCATCTGTCTTTGCTCTCTGTGCAGGATGTCCGCAGGAACCCAATTCCTGGTCCTGGAGATGCTGGGTCAATGGCTGTGTGCGGATGTAATTTCAGCAGATACCCCACCCGGTGTGACGGCACCAGCTCGCGCTTCCCCTCAAACGTGGGAGTCTCTGGGGCAGATTCTGCTTCTCTCCGTTTCTTGACACATGAATCCCACTTGTCATTTCATTGAGATTCCACAGACACTCCCTCAGCTCCTGCTGTGTCCACCTCTCGGTAGACTCCTTCTGGGAACACAAGTTATAAACCAAAATTGTGAGGATGGCTGGCCTTTAGAAGATTTTTTAAATCATTCAGGTGATATAAGTAATATATGATCATATAAGCGGTTGAAAAGACCTCATGGTGAAGGGAAATGTTTATGTGTAGTATTAAATGAGAAGTACAGAATGCAAAGATGATTCCTTTTTTTTTTTTTAAGATTTTTTATTAATTTGAGGGAGAGAGAGCACACAAGCAGGGGAGAGGCGCAGAGGGAGAGGGAGAAGCACACTCCCTCCTGAGCAGGGAGTCAGATGCAGAGCTCGATCCCAGGACCCTGGGACCATGACCTGAGCCAAAGGCAGATGCTTCATGACTGAGCCCCCCAGGCGCCACAGCCCACAAAGATGATTCTTAAAGTGCATCAGTGTCCCTGGGAACCAGGTAAAAATACAGATGCCAACTCAGTGGACATGGGGTAGAGCAAGGACAAAAATCTGTCCTCTGAGCAAGTTCACCGAGAGATGTCATGTAGCCCTGGAATGTTTTATATTCACTCTAATCTCAAACATGATCAAAGAACAAACAAATGAGGAATTCATCCAAGCGTGAGCAATGCCTGTCTGGGTGGAGTGAACGTGAGAGGAGTTTCTTCTGTGTGTTTTGCTGTTTCCCAAATTTTCCTAATCAGAAAATTTGATGTTGAGAAAACAGAGGGTCCTCTAAAAATCTAGACCAGCCCTCTCACCCTTCCTCTCTCCCTCCTTTCTTCTGTCCTTTCTAATTCAGCCCAGACTGAAGGAGACTAGAGAGACATTGGACTTGGTTTCGAAGCACCATTGTGGACTGGGTGTTTTCCAGTAAAGAGCATATTAGAACTTGAATAAGGTCTCTCGTTAAGAAGCATATGGGAGTTTTTTGTTGTAATTTGCAACTTTCCTGGAAATTGGAAACTTCAAGTCTTCATGGGAACATCTCACCATCACCTTGGAGAGATAATAGGCTCTTCTGATGCTTGAATCCTAAGGCATCATAATATGCCTCTTAGCACTTAAAAATAGTCTAATATCAGTTATCTCCGGAACACCTTATAGATGGAAGTCCACACTGCCTCCTCCATAAAGAAATCCTTATCAAAGTCAGCAAATTAGCACTGATATGGTACTCTAATCTATGGGCCAATTTTCCCCAAAACGTCTTTTACATCCTTTTTTTTCCCCCAAAACTCTTTTTCAACTCTTCAGGATCCAAGCCGGGATTACATATTGCCTTTGGTGGTCATGTCTCTCTCATCTCGCTTCATCTAGAACGTTCCTCAGCTTCCCTTTGCCTTTCACGACCTTGACATTTTTGCAGAGTACAACCAATTATTGTGTAGAATGTTCCACACTTTGGGTTTGCCTGAAGTTTTCTCGTTATTAGATTCAGGTAATGCATCTCGGGCAGGGATGTCACAGATCAATCTTGGCGGTTTTCTTGGGATGTCAGAACCTGGTGGCTCAGGTGTTGGCCTGTGTCATTCGATGTCTTTAACTCCCACTACTCAATTAAGATGGTGTCTGCCGGGTTTCTCCACTTAAAGCGGCTATTCTTTCCTTTGTAATCAAGGAATAATATGTGGGGAGTTATTTTGAGACCATGTGAATATCCCATTTCTCATCAAACCTTCACACTTTAATTTTAGCTTCCACTGATGACTCGGCAGTGAAACGAGTGTCATCACGATTGCCAAATCTAACTGCCTTCTTGAGAAGACAAGAAGCAAGTATATATCAAAGGACTTCGACCTCCTAGCTATATTTCAAGGAAAATAATCTTATATGTCAATTACATCTCAATAGACCTGGAGGAGGGGGAGGAAGAAATCCCAAGGAAACAAGACAAGATGCGAACAGAAATTTAGGTGCAGAGAGTTTCATGGCAAAATTCACTTGCAAGAGGAAAACTTAGAAATCACCTACGTCAAGCAATAGGAAAAATTGATAACAAGAAATATGAAGCAGTTATTTGAAACAATGTTTTTGAAGTTTCTATTTTTTCAAGAGGATTAATGTTAAGTAACCAAAGATAAGGTGTTAAACTGTTTGGCTAAATGCAGTTCAGCATCCTGAGTTGAATTCTAGAACAGAAGAGAGGACACCATGAAAAATTCATGTGGTGAAATTCAAATGAAATCTGTCTCTGAATTAATAGTAACATACCAACCCTAAAGTCTTGGTTTTAATAAACGTACATGGTATGTGAGATATTCACATTAGGGTAAACTGGGCCTGGGTTATACCGGAGCTCTCTTTGCAACTTCTCTGTAAATCCAGAATTATTCCAAAATAAAAAAACTCCACTTAAAAAAAATTTGACTTGCGGAGGCGCCTGGGTGGCTCAGTCGATTAAGTGTCTGCCTTCAGCTCAGGTCATGATCCCGGGGTCTTGGGATAGAGCCCTACATGGGGCTCCCTGCTCACTAGGGAGCCTGCTTCTCCCTCTGCCCCTAACCCCGCTCATGCTCTCTCTCTCTCTCAAATAAATAAAATCTTTTAAAAAAATTTGACTTGAGAGTGATGGATATGTTCATCGTCTTGACTGTGGTGATGTTTCATGAGTGTATTCGTGTCAAATTATACACATTAAATATGTGCAGATTATTGTGTCAGTTATACCTTAATTGAGCTTAAAAAAAATACAAGGGGCACCTGGGTGGCTCAGTCAGTTAAGTGTCCAACTCTCTTGATTTCACTCAGATCATGAATCTTGGGGTCCTGAGATCAGACCCCATGTTGGTCTCTGGGCTCAGTGGGGAGTCTGCCTGACATTCTCTCCCTCTGCCCATCCCTCCCCCACCCCCCGCTCATGCGCTCTCTCGCTGTCTCCAAAATAAATAAATCTTTAAAAAAAAAACTATCTGATGAGCTCCCAACTGTGTTAAATATACGTATAGGAAAAGTACTTGGTGGAATGTATCACAATGTCAGTGGTGTTGGAATCGGTCGGTGGTGGGATTCCAGGTGATTATCATTTTTATGTTTCTAATTTATATTTTTACAGTTTCTCAATGCCTTATAACAGCTATGCAAGACTGGAATAAACGGGGTGGGGGATGATATTTTTAAGTGGGGTGATTTGTCATCATAAAGCTTTGCTTCCTTGTCTGTAAAGCGTCTGCTCAGAGAGCTGAGGGTTGTGAGCGCCTCGGCTCATTGAGAACGCAAGCAAACAAAACCCGAAGAAAGAAGCAGACCCCTCCCAGCTGAGGCCCCTCAGATGCCCTGAGAGCAAAGAAGGCTTACAAATACACCCCTAGATCCAGGAGCATGGTCCCCAAACTTCCTTCCGTGAGTGTGCGTGTGTATGTGCGGCCACCTGCCTGAGCTTGCTTGTGAAAAGCAGATCCCCAGGCCCCCACCCGCTTCAGCTGTGACTCGTGGGTTCTTGGGTGGGGCTGCCTTGGATGGGTCTGACCAGGTGCAGGAGATCAAGGTTCGCCCCCTCCCTCCCCGCCCCCGCCCCAGAGCCCGAGGGGCCCGCAGGAGTCTGCACGGGGGGCCCGAGGGTTCTCAGCTGCGGCTCATGTGAAACCACCGGGACTTAATGCCCAACTGCGCCCCACGCCCTCTCCCCAGCTCTTCAGTAGATCTGGCAGGACGTCCCTGGGAGCCAGAGCGGTGAGTGGCATCTTTTTTCTTTTTTCTGTTGGCCTCAGACCAGCCATGGACCCAGGCCTCTGAGCGTTCGTTCAACTGTGGGGCGTCCCCTTGCTGCTGGAGTTCGTAGAGGAGAGGGTGTTAGCCGGGGGAAGCTGAGTGTCGTGGGATAAGAGTGGAGGCAGAATGGCCAGGGGCACAGCGGCTGGACTCTCAGGGGGATGGGGCAACGTGCGTAGGAGCCGTTGTGGGGGCTGCAGGGACAGACAGCACTGCTAGGTGCGGGAGGAAGGACCAGCCACCAAGTGCTGGACGGAGTTTTCGTAAAATGGTTAGTTGCATAGTCTAGACGCTGTTCTTGGAAGCGAGGACAGAGGCTTGTTGTGAAAGCGTGGTGGTCTCTCCTGTGGGTCTTGGCGAGTCTCTTTGCTGGGAGGTTCTCTTGGGAGGAACCTGAGGAGGGATTGGGTCTCAACCAGCATGTAGGAGCCCAGCTGGGGGAAGGAGAGGGACCCTGGGCGGGATAGTGAGGGAAGAAGCAACCTTGTAAGTTGAGGTAAACAACGGGCCTTCCCTTCGTCTGCTGACGTGGGGAAGCATGGGAAAACTTGCATAAGGAATGGTTTTTCATCGTGTGGCTGGGGTTAGCAGTGAAGTAGCTGACCGTTACCGTCTTATAGCTGGGAAACAGGGAAAGGATTGGGGCTTCCTGGAGGGAGGTGGACAAGCAGGGTTTATTTAGGCCCTTGGAGGCAGGAGTCAAGCGCGTTTACAGGCTGAAGGAACTTCTCCAGGTAAGTGAATTGGGGCATTAGGGCAGGTGGAAGGTAGGAGGAACGTTCATAGAGCTGCGGCTCTCACTGTGATCCTGGAGCAGCAGCAGCGTCTCCTGGGAGCTTCTGGAAATACACTTCCTCCAGCTCCACCTGGATCTGCCTCAAACACTGAAGGTGGGTTTCAATCCACTTGATTTTAGTAATCACTCCTGGGGACGCTGATGCCCGGGGACGTCTGGGAAGCACCGTCGTGGTTATGTAGCACCTGAAATGTCGGTGCCCAGGTAATGTCACCTGCCTGTGTAGACGGCAGCAGGTGGTGGCTCTGCAGGGCCCGAAGTTGACCTAATTTGCTGGGTCTCCTTAAGAAATTATTGACACTTAAAAAAATCAAACCATGGATACAAAATCGGTGCCCTGGTCTTGAAAGGGGCCCTTGCAAGTGAGGGAGGTGTTCTCAGCTTTGTGTGAAGTCTATCTACAGCCAGTTCTCTGTGCTGTTAGCAGAGGGACAGAAGGGGCTGGAAGCAGCAAGCAAGGACCGTTTGTCCCACGTCCGCCCTTGGTTGGCCTGTGGCTTTGCCCGAAGTGTGTAGATGGGTGGGAAGACGCCCCTGCTGCTGGCTTACGGCAGGCAGTGGGTGTCCCCCTGTTATGTACATCGCGCCTTTTAAGCACAGCTGGCCGTGCCGCACCCCCAGTCTTTGCTTCAGCCCGACGCTGAAGCTTCCGTGTGTTCCCTGGTCGAGGTCGCTCTTCAGCCCAGGAGGCAGTTGCCGCGTTCTTCCCACTTTGTAGAAGAGAACAGAGTTTCAGCAAAAATCAAAGGAGCTGCCCGAGCCCCACAGGGAGGCCCTGGCTCGGGTGGTCTGGCTCTAGTGACCCCAGTGTGCTGATAGCTTTCCATCCAAACACCTTCTGGCCTCGAGTTGATGACTTGCAAGGGGCCGGGCAGGGAGTACCCCTGCTACCCAATTCTCCACCCCACAGATGGTCGCGCCAGTTTCCTGGGTGCCTGCTATGGGCCAGGCACTCTGCATGCTTTCAGCTAAGTGCCAGGACTATTTTATATCAGAGCTGGAGGACAGGCTGGCGAGGTCCTGCGCAGTGCCCCGGCGTAGCTGTGGGGATGTCCCCCTGAAGCACCGTGGCTGTTGGAACTCACAGAATTGACTGGTGTCTGGTGGCCAGGACCCAACACCCAGGCCACTGGCCTCCTGAGCCACCTACATAGCAGGGTGCGTTGTGGCTGGGGATGATGGCTATTGAGACAGTGCCGCGCGATCCCAGCAAGGGCGCAGAGGAGGCCTGGGGTCCCCTGGAGGCTCAGGGCCCTAGCCCAGCTGTTAGAATCTGATTTTTTTAGGTTCTGCGTGTACATCTGACTCCCAGGCTTGGGGTTGGGGCGGGAGAGAAAGCATTCCCTTCTGACATCTGCACAGCCTCCCCGGGTTGGGGGGGGGGTCCTCCGTTTCCCCTGATGCCCCCTTGGTCCCCACCCCCTGCCATGGCTGCTTGGAGACCGTGAAGTGGCGAGCCCTCGAATGGCAGCTGGCTGCACTGAAAATGAAATCTGAACCCTGACATGGCCGCAGAACCCTTGGATTTGCCCCTCTTCCTCCCTGTCCAGAGCCGGCTTCCTCCACCGACTTGCTCCAGCCCCACTGGTCTTCCTGCAGCTCTGCAAACACGTGCACACTCCTGCCTCCGGACCTTTGCTTCCGCACTACTGCTGGCCTGGCATGTCTTCACCCCAGGTCTCCTGTCTGCTCCCTGGAGAAGCTCTCCAGCTGCCCTTGATCATGGTCTCCATCAAATTGCAATAAGAGGGTGTATTGCCCCCAGAAGTGACTATTGGCTTCTCTGCCAGTTTACTTCCCACTCGCTGCTAAGTGTTAATGAGGACAGAGATTTTTAATGCTGGTTTTGTGGGCATGTACTAGGTGCTCAACTAACACTTCTTACCTAAAATTGCCTCTTTGAGTGCTTCAACTGTAAACTTTTGTGTTGTCCTTGACTTCTCCATTATTCCACTTGAATTCTCCAGAAATCCTGCCCATGGTTCCTTCTATAAGAGCATCCAAAATCCAGTTCTTGCCACCTGGGGGCCAAGCCACCACTTTGTCCGAATTACTCCGTAGCCAAACCGGTCCGCTGCTGCTGTCTGTCTGCAGTCTCTTGTCGAGCAAACCCCGACAATGCTTGGGGCTGGATCGTCCTCTGCCGTGGGACTGTCCCGGGCACCGTGGGACCTGGAGTGGCATCCCTTGCCTCCCCCCTAGAAACTGATAGCATCCCTAGTTATGACAGTTGTCTGCAGCCATTGTCAGATGTCCCCCGGAGGCCTCACTGCCCTTGGGGGAGAAGCCCTGCCACTAGCAGAGAGCCTCTGAAAAGCAGAACATTCCTCCTGTGCTCAGGACTCTCTGGAGACTTCTAGTAGCAGCCCGAGCCTATCTCTCTCTTCACCTCTTAATGGTTCACAGACCTACTCCGGGATGGCCTCCTCTGACAGTCCCTGCACCCGGAGCTCCCCACTCCCCTCCAGCCTTCTGCTCTGTCAGTTCTGCGGGGAGGCTTTCCTCCACGAGCTCCCCTTCTCTCAGGCGGAAGCTGGTGGAAGCAAACTGTGCCCCGTGCCTGATGAACCACACTCCTGGGGCCAACCCTCTAGTCCCCAGCCAACCCCCTCCCAAGATTCCGGCTCCTTGCGAGCGTGGCTTCTGCTCACATGCTTCCAAAGTGGCACCGTGCCTGGCCCGTGAATAAACTGGACCTGCCACCATCCCTGCCTGTCCATTCTCCACTCAGCCTTCCCATTACCAACCCCTGCCTCCCAAGTGAGACCAAATCCGTCTGTTAAACTCTCCCTGTGCCCCTCGTAGGTAGGTTCTATCGTGGCTTCTTTGTGTAGTGCTTGATCCCCTCTCCCCGTGTTCCCCAGAATGTGTTCGGCTCTCCTGCAGCAACTAACTGCTCTCCCTGGCTTCACACCTGAAAGCCTAGCCCTCGCCCTGCATGGGGACACTCGGCTGTCACTCACGGGGTGGCTCACGATGCAGGCTGGCTCCACCAGCATGGCGCATGACTTGGGAGTGCAGAGTGTCCTGCCTCCCCCCGGAGAGGGTCCCCCTCACTGCCATGGAGTGCTTACAGGCTGTGACCAGTGACCGTGTCCCAGCCACCTAACTCTGGAGGGGCCGGGAAATTGCAGGTGAGGGGGGTGGCAGATGGAAACATGGTCTCCATGGAAGACTGTCCCCCTACTGGGGGCTGAACACCTAGGACCATGCACGATGTTGGTTCTACTCCTTTCGGGGTCCTGTGCACCTCATCTGCCTGACCCACAGGTGTCTGGTAAATGGTGTGTGCCTGAAGAACGCCCCTTCAGCGGGAACCCCTGCTTACAGGATGTGGCTTCATACCCGGACTCTGCCATTGACTTCCTTTGTTGTCTTAAATGCATCTCTTTGCCTTCGTACCTTCGTTTTCCATGTGAAGGCAGATGCTAGCACCTAGCCTGCAGGCTTAAGAGCCTGAGATGTAATGGCGTAGTGGGTGCCCGATGATCCAACCCCAACACGCTGGCCTTCGAAATGGCCCACTGTACGTAGGACACGTGGAACCGATGAGCATGCTTTCGTCTGACACATGATGGGGCTTACTCAGCCCCGATCGCAACCCCCTGAGACCAGTATTAGATCACTCAGAGGTGGGGACTGAGGTATGCAGGGAACCCCACCCCTGGTAGTCTTGCCCAGACAGCACTGGTCATTGGGGGAGAGTGTAGGGTGCACAGTGAAATCCCAGCCCTTCCCACTTCCTGCCTGCCGTTGGGCAGGTTGGTTCTCTGTAAAATGGTAGAAAGGACCATTCCTATTTCACAAGTTGCTGTGAGAGTTGTTTGGAAAGGGTTTGGCATGGTGCTCAACACAGAAGAAGTGGTCACATGGTGGGTCCTTTCTTTGTGTTAGCTGAATGATATTTTGGAAAGAAGCCATAGCCCCAAGGGGATCCCAACACCCCCGATGATCCTGCAAGGAGAGTTGGGAGCCCCTGCTGGTTCCCCGGGGGAGGGAGCTTTCACTCAGACTGCGGAACAGCCTGGGAGGGGTTTGGGGCCGTTACCTGTCGTTGAATAATGGGTGACTCTGTGAATAGGCCCGTACCGTGACCTGAACACAGAGCTTTCTGCTCTGAGCCTGCTTCCTGGCTGTAAACTGGAGGTGTGCAGAGTGTTGATGATGAGAAACGGAAAGCATCTGGTACCATGAGCTACTCGATGACGGTACCTACTGCTTTGCGTTCTTAGCTTTCTTATTCCTGTCATTATGGACTGTTCATAGCCTGAGAACTTAACGTGTGCCCGCCACTTGAGGACAGGGCTGGGGGCTCCTAGAAAACCCAGCCTAGCTGGCACAGAGAAGGACGAGGGGACGGATCTGTGCTGTCCAGCGAGTGGAAGGTACCTGGCTAGGAGGGGAAGTCTGGAAATACCTAAGGATAGTGATCCGAGTCCCTGTGTCTGGTTTCAGGAGCCTGAGCGAGGAGCTGCCTCTCCCTTCTGCAGGGACAGGAAGCTAGTCAGGCAGACTTACTCCCGAACTCCAGAACTATGCTGCCCAGTCCGGCCGCCACCAGCCATGCCTGGCACTTAGGTGCTTGAAATGTGGCTAGTGGGACCAAGGAACGGTTTGAGTTTTAATTCTTCTAGAATGAACTTTAAAGCCTGATACTCGATTCAGTTCTTGGAAGACTTAAATACGTTTGGGACAAAATGGGTATGCGAGTCTCCTTTTTCCATGGAGAATCTTAGGAAATTTAAAACCTTTCCAACGAAAGTTTAGCATCTGGATTGAGAGATGCTGTAAGTCTAAAATACCAGATTTCAGAGGAGTACTACCTTTCCAGAAAAGGGAACGTATCTTAATTTTATAGCAAGTTAAAATAACACTTCTGATACATTGGGTTAAAGATATTAAAATTTCACTTGGTTATTTTTGCTTTTAATGCAGATCCTGGAAAGTGTTAAATCACGTGTCTGGCTGGCAGGTAGCTCCCCAAATGGCATTGCTCTGGGGTCTGTCCTGCTTGATTTTTGGCAGCATTAAGTATTCCTGGTATTTTGATTTGGGCCAGTATGGTCGCCAAAAAAGTATCGCATTTGTTTTATTTTTTTTTTCCTTTCCTTGAGTTTTCATTTTTTGGGGGTTTATTGGCTTAGAATTCTGGCACCTATTTCCCTGTTAGAGAATTTGTGTGTTTTTCACACTGGTTTGTGGAAGGTCTTTCTGTACTAAACGTGCTGTCTTTTGCCTTTGAGGTTTGTTGCCTGCCTTATTTTTGCTTATGTTACTTGATGTACAGAAGTTTAAAGTTTTCATGTGATCAAATATTGTGTGATCAAGCCCTTTTCTGTCTAGGAATGATACTGTTGGGATTTGGGTCTTTTTATGGTTTCGTGTTGATGTGATTATTTCATCTGGGCCTTATTTTAGAAAGTCGTGTAAGGTATCGAACTGATGAGAAGTTGGGGGGGGGGGTTCTTTTAACCGTGTCTTTAATTACTCAGTGGATATGTACATTATCCTGGGGAAGGTGGGGGGGGGGAGAGAGAGAGAGAGAGAGAGAGAGAGTGTGTGTGTGTGTGTGTGTGTGTGTGTGTGTGTGTGTGTGTGTGTGTTTGGGGGAGAGAATCACTGTTGTAGATCTTTAGTTTTTTTTACAGCCTTTATTTTTTTTTAAGATTTTATTTATTTATTTGACAGAGATAGAGACAGCGAGAGAGGGAACACAAGCAGGGGGAGTGGGAGAGGAAGAAGCAGGCTCCCAGCAGAGGAGCCCGATGTGGGGCTCGATCCCAGGACGCTGGGATCACGCCCTGAGCCGAAGGCAGACGGCTCATGACTGAGCCACCCAGGCGCCCCTTTTTTACAGCCTTTAGAGCACTTCTGCTACTGTTATCTTGTGTCTGACTTAGTCACAGGAAAGCAGAGTGGACGGCATGGCATGCCCTTCTGTTGTATATAGAAATCAGACTCAGTGACGTCAAATGGCTTGCCCAAAGATCGCCAGTTTAGAAGTAGTGGGGTTGGGACTTGAATATGGAAATCCTGATTTCTGTAACTGAACACGTGCTGTGTCCCTCGGGATGAGAAGAAATGCCACTTTCTTAGATCATGAACTTGCACAAGCAGAATGTTTTACTCGGGACATTGCTTTACTGGAGTGAGGCAGATCCCACCTCGTGCGTTCCTTGCTCCCATCCCTTGCTCATTCTCTTCAGATGCAAGTAGATATTTCTGGAGATCCTTGTCAAGGTCTTAAATGTACTGGCCAAGTGTGAGTTCTTCTCAGTCCTTTTAGACAACTATGTTCTTGACAACCTAGATGTTAACAAAGTTCTCTCTGACCACTAGCCACTATTCAGACCTCCCTCCTTCCCCCCCCCACCCCGCCCCCGTTGTCCCTGGCTAAGCACGTGCCTTTCCAGACATTTTTCTGCGTGAGAGTATCCATACCCTTTGAAAGGACTGTTTCTGGTTTTGGTGTCAACAATACCATCCCGAATGTATCGTTCAATTTTTTTTTTTTTTTTACCACTGTATCAGAGGTTTACCAGTACGCTTAATTTCCTTCTTTCCAACAGCTGTGCAGTAGACAATGGTACAGAGAACTGAGGTCTATCCAGCCGTTCACCCAGCGCTGGGCATTTGCATTGTTTTCTGACTTTGCTTTTGCACACGGCACTGTTCAGGCTCTCTCGCCAACACGAGCAAATGTTTTCCCCTGGGGGGAGAGCGGTGAAAAGTAGCTTTGCGCCATCCGAGGTAGGCATGTGGGTTACTGCTGACCTAGTCTCCTGAATGGTTCTGGCAGTTGCCAAGCAGCCATGCGTGAAAGTTCTGTATTTCGGCTTTTGGCAATCTGGTAGGTAGAAATATTTCGTTGTCTCAGTTTGCATTTCGATGGCCAAGTAGCTTGAACGCCTTTTCATATGATTGTTGGGTACTTGCATTTCCTCTTGGAATTGCACATTCATCACCACTACCCACTTGCCTCGTGGTTTATCTTTTAACATAAAAGGCTTTCGCTCCCTCAAATGAATCTACGTATAATCATTCTAGATAACGTGTCCCATGTGCTAATACCTTCTGGAAAGTTGCTTGCCTTCGAACTTGCTTTTTTTTTTTTTAACTTAAGATTTTAATTGATTTAATTTTAAGTTGGCGGGAAAGGGTGGGAGGGAGGTACAGAGAGAGAGCACAAGCAGGGGGAGCGGCAGGCAGAGGGAGAGGGAGAAGCAGACTCCCCCGCTGAGCAGGGAGCCCGATGGCGGGCTGGATCCCAGCACACTGGGATCATGACCTGAACCCAAGGCAGGTGCTTAACTGAGCCACCCGGGCGCCCCTTAAGGTTTTATTTTTAAGTAATGTCTACACCCAGTGTGGGGCTTGAACAATTGTCCCATTACAAACAATGGAAGCTTCTTGGTTTATGGGAAGTCTGTCCTTTTACACAGGAAACCCCCTCCTTTCCCCTGGTCTGGACTGTCCGTCATAGGCACATTCGTTTCTGCTCTGGTGTCCTAAGGCTTTGTAATTTATTTGTGGTAACTGGTGAGAAAAGTCTCATTTTGTTTGTTTTCCCAAGACGGTCCCTGCTCTTGTTTTGAATTTCAGAGTAATCTTGTCGAACTCTATGAAAAAATCTTACTGGGGCTTTGACAAGGGAGTAGATGACATTTATAAAATTTGGGAAGAAGTGACTTGCGTTTCTATAATCGGCTTCTCCTTCGTGAACCTGCAGCATCCCGTGATGAGTCCCTTATTAATCAGGAAAGATTTATCCTTGTCTCTTCAACCTCCTTTTTTGCCCAGTTTTGTTGCTATCCAATTTTTAAATTTCCTATTACATCGTTCTGTGTATGTCTGCGGTCGGCCCGCTTTGCTCTCCTTTATTAACGGTATGTAAGTTTCTTAGAACCTTCTAGGAAATACTTTATAGTCTCTGATCTATAGTTTTGTATCTGTTTCTGCTTTTTGGAGTTCTTGCCTCAGTGCCTGTCTGAGGAATACTGATAGCCTGAATCATTGCATGGGTCCTAGCTTTCACAAAGTGCTGCTGGAGCCCATTTTAAAACTATTCGGTTTTATTGACGGGAGGGTTCATTCTTACATTGGTCCAACTCACACTGCTCTATTATTTGCAGCTTTATATTGTGTTTTAATAGTTCCTCAGGAAAACCATCTGTCCTAAGGCCCATTCTAATTTCTTCTCTTCCTAATTCATGATATCCTTTGCTTTCTGGCCTTTGGCCCCTTTGTTCCTTGTGGACGGATGACCGAACAGCAGCTCTGCTGGTGACCACTGTGTGGTGGATTTGCTGAACCTCTTCAACTCCCCCCTGCTGTGGTCAGGGACGCTCCGGGCATGGCTCTTGGAGCAAGAAAGGCTTCAGGTTTTTTTCAGTGCCAAGAACTTCTAGAAAAGAAGAAGGAGGATTGACCACGGAATTGCTTTGCACCTCTCTTACGGATTGAGAGCTCTGCATCCCCCAATTTACCACAGTCCTGCCTTGGAGGCATCCTCTCCATTTACCCCCGGAGCAAAGTCAGGATGCTCTGTAGCTTCTCAAGAGGTCAACTCAAGGTGAGGACAGAGCCTGTGCTGAACTCTTGGTTCTCCTGTCGGCAGATCACTTAGGAAGGTGCCTGGGAAATTCAAAGTACTCTTGCTGGGGGAACGTGCCGTCCACTTACAGGAAGTGTGCTGCTGCTGGGGGAAGGCAGGATCACCCCCGTGGTCAAGAGCACAGACTCTGGACCCCAAGGGGCCACTGTGCACCTGAAGCCTCAGGTTCCACATCTGTAAAATGTCAAATAATAGTAGCTCCCAGGGCTCCTGGGTGGCTCAGTCGTTAAGCGTCTGCCTTCAGCTCCGGGCGTGATGCTGGATCCCTGGGATCGAGCCCTGCATCAGGCTCCTCCGCTATGAGCCTGCTTCTTCCTCTCCCACTCCCCCTGCTTGTGTTCTCTCTCTCGCTGGCTGTCTCTCTCTCTCTGTCAAATAAATAAATAAAATCTTAAAAAAAAAAAAAAAACTCCCTGTAGGAGACTGAGGGGTAGGGGATCCCTGTGCTCTGGACTGAACCATCCCCACCCCCACCACCCACCACCCCAACCCCAACACACACTCCTGTGTTGAAGTCCTAACTCCCAGTGTGACTATATTTGGAGATAAGCCTTAAAGGAGGTAATTCAGGCTAAATGAGGTCATGAAGGTGCGGCTCCAGTCCGTACAACTGGTGTCCTAGGAAGGGCACCCAGGAGCGCACTGCGCAAGGGAAGGGCCATGTGAACACGTATGAGGTGGTGGCTGCGGGTGAGACCGGACAGTGGCTTCTCCAGAAGGTCCTTGATCTGGGACTTCCAGCCCTCCTGAACAACGAGAAGCTTCTGCTGTTCAGCCTCCCAGCCTGTGGTACTTGGTCAGGGCAGTCCTAGTGGGCACCCCCTCGGTCATGGTACCTAGCATACCGTATGTGCCAGCACACTTGGGCTGCTTCTCGTGATCTGGCTATTGTCCTGACTCCGTCTTGCAGGCCAGAACTAGACCAGTCACGTTTGGACCACTTAGCACTTCTGCCAGTTCTTCTCTGTCGAGTATCTGCCTGTTCAGTGGTGAAGTTACTTCTGTGTTCTGGGGACTTACCCAGGTTGTCGGAGGCCAAGACCACGGTCATTGATCATTTCCTGCTTGAAGGAAGCACATTTGGCCAGGAAATGGGAGCCGTGTCCCTGGGAAAGTGGGGCTCACTCATCCGGAGACACGAGGACATAAAGTGACGGATGCGTGCGTGGTCAGAATCCGGGTTCTCACTGCTCTCAAGCTGCAAACTGGTATTTGCCCACCCTGCTACGACCCACGTGGGTGCCCCAGGGGGAAGCCAGGAAACCTGCTCACAGCTCGGCTCCCGAGGCCCCACGCTGCTTGAAGTCTGTCCTCGCACCGTGGACACCGAACACCGTGGCCATAGGAAGGGTTCTGGTGAAGCAAGTGGTGGTGCAGGTTGTGGGAAGAAAATGGGGCTCCTGTGTCTCCGTCCTCGGGGGCCCGGGCACCCGGTGCCTATTGGGTTACGGAACTGACCTCTCCTGGTCTACACTGTTCTTGCGAGCGTGATCTTCCTTGTTTCCTGCCTTCGACTTCCCCTGATCTTAGGCCAAAGACGGAGAAGTGATCCTGCGTCTCCGGCTCTAGGGTGACAGTCATCTAAGATCTAGTTAGTACCCTAATGATCTCATCTCAATGTTCAAAGACTCGGACCCCAGGTACCATCTAGCCAGGGACTTGCTGGGGGGCTTCCTGGGTCTGCCCCCTCCCATTGCCGCCACAGCAGCCCCCTCAGCAGTTTCAGATATTTTGGTGTGGGCCCTGAAGTCAGTGGGAAGTCTCTCTGCCCCTTAAGATCTAGATGTGGTGGTGGTGGTGGTGGTTTTAAACCCCTATTCCATGTTTGGAAGTTCAAGGTGCCCTACCAAACTGCCCTAAATCTCCAGAGGCTTCATGTGGGCTCAGCATGAGCTCTTCTGGTTTTTTTTTTTTACGCCTCTCACCTTCTCCCTGGGCCGACCTGGTCAGCAGGCAGCCCGGGCTGCCTTGTGTCCCCTGCCCTCGTGGGTCTGTGCCCTGACGGGCCAGCAGGGACCTTGGAGGGCTGCCTCAGTGCTGTGTGATCGTGGTCACCTTCCTTCGGGGCCTCTTTTTTTTTTTTCTAACGTGGAAAATGGGGCTCAGACCTTCCTGAGTGGTTTTTGAGGATTACAGCTGGTGAGCATGATACCTGACTGGCAGGAGACCCAAAATTAAAGGTAGAGATCCTTATTCTCCCGTCTTCACAGAGTACGTCCCTTGTATTACAGAAGGAGGAGGCGTGTGAACCTCCTTTTCTGGGATCTCATAAACACCCCCAAGCCTATGTAGTGGTCTTCTAGTAAGTTCCTAGAGTGTGGGGTTCAGCAGGCTTTACTCTGTGGCCCAAATCTGGCCCACCTCCTGTTTCGTAAGTTTTCACTGTAACACAGCCACGCTCGGGCACCTAAGGTGAGTAGTGGAAATGAAGATCTGTCCTGTGACACCTAGAATGTTTACTAACTGGCCCTTTACCAGGCGGAGTGGGGTTGGGGGTATCTTGCCAACCCCTGGCTGATGACCATTTCTTTCTGAGCTGTGATTTGTGCTATTGGCTTAGTCAGAGCTGGAACAGTTTCAATGGACCAAATCGGCCAATAGGGGTTAATTGCTGTGGCCCCAGAGTTGGGGGAGAGAATGTACATGTGGGTGGTCCTAGACCTGTCGCCCCAGCCCCACTCCCAGGAGGGGGTGGACGAACAAAGCTGCATGAGCCACAGAGCAGAGCTTGATTTTAGGCTTGTTCACAGACTACCTTTGACCTCTTAATCAACCCGGGCCTCAGTTTCCCTACCTATCAAATGTCTGTAATAGAACTTAACCCTCATAGGATTTTTGTAACGCCTTTAGTCTTCATAAGAAGGTTAACTTGCACAGTATTCAACATACAGGCGCCTTTTCCTCCCTCTACTCCCAACTGCCTGGAAATGGTGTCCGTTTTTGTTAAAGTAAAGGATCCCTACCCTGAATCCATTTGTCCTGGAGTCAGCTTCTCCGCCTTCACTCCTCTCCCCTGTACCTACCGTCCTCAGCCAGCAGACTCCTTGTCCCACCGCCATACCCACCCTCAGTCAAGGTCCCTGCCCGGGCGCCCTTCCCACAGCTGCCCAGCGTGGACGGACGGGCCACGGCAGGTGGTCCTGCTCGGTGAGAAGGCCCAGGGCCACTTTCTAGGGGGGGACCACAAACTGTCCGCCAAGGGCATCACCAAGGACACCTGGCTCCCTGAAGCTCCAACCTTGAGATAGCTGTATTTGGAACTAAATTGGGGTCACCACTTCCATGTCCTTGTCCTTGTCCCTCCCTTCCCCCAAAGCACCAGAGCAGATGGTGGTCATTTTCTCCCTTTCCCATGTCCCTCCTAATTAACACGCGTCCTCTTCCACTGGGGCCTCTCTCAGCAGATGGTAAATGACAACCCCTGCTCCCTGTTCAACGTTCCTCTGGGGACAGGGATGTGCGTCAGCTTCAAGGAGTACCGAGCAGCTGTTGGAAACGCCGGGTAGGACATGGTAAAGGAATTGTGGCCAAAGGGATGTGCCCAGTACCTCACACAAGAGCCCACCTCCCTCTCTGATCCCTCTGCCCACTCCAAGTCCAGGGGATTGGTCCCTGTGACCACCCCCCAGTCCATCCGTGAGTCTCCCTTCTGCCAGAGCCTCGTGCAGGCCTGTCCCCTTCTGCTCAGATGTTGCAGTGGCCACTTGTGTTGTCTGCCTGCCTCCAGTTCCCCTCCCATGCGCTCCCCACAGGGCAGCCAGGGTGGGCTCCTCAAGGCAGATGGGAAGACACTGTGGATTACCCAGCTATTCCCCCCCAGACACACACACTCCCTATTGCTGGGGAACAAAGTCCAAGAACCATACTTTGGGGACCACCAGTGCCCCGGGCCTGCTGCTTTCTCCAGCTGCGGAGAACCGACGGCATGCCCTCTTCCAAGCACCCTGTGCTGGCTTGGCTCTCCTGGGAGATCTGAAAACCACAGTCCCTCCAGTGGCTTGCACCTCCAGCTTGAGCTCAGACACGGCCGCCTCCAGCAAATCCTCCTGATGCTACCCTGCCTTCTTCATCACGACCTCCGGTGTCTTGCGCTCCCCTGGCACGCAGCACCAGGGTGCCAGGAAAGGTTCTGGGCGTATTAGTGTCCTGTTGCTGTAACAAGCTACCACTGACTTCGCAGCTTGAAAGTACACAAACTTACTCTCTTCCAGTTCTTTGTTCAGAAGCTTGAAGTGAGGTCCCACTGGGCTAAAAAGCAAGGTGCTGGTGGGGCTGTGTTCTTAACTCTAGAGGGGAGTTCGTTTCCTTGTCTTTCCCTGCTTCTAGAAGCCACCTGTATTTTTTGGCTTGTGGCCTCTCCTCTTGCAAATCTCAAACCAGCAGGCAGAATCCTCACGGGGCTTCTCTGGGCTTCCCTTCTGCCTCCCTCTTCTGCTCTGAAGGACCCCGGGGATTACGTTGGGCCCACCTCCAATCAGCTTTCATTCCATCTGCACGCTTGCCACGTGGCAGGACCTGCTCCTGTGTTCAGGGATTAAGACGTGGAGATCCTCAGAAACCGTCTTTCGATCACAATTTGTTATTAGACTTAATTTCTCCAGCCTGGCATGCAGGAAGCGGATCGTTGTTATAATGTGGAATCACTGGAGGCATGTTTGGGCTCAGTCAGCAATACCACGCTTTAAAGTGGTGGTGACAGAGCCCATGTGTGGTGAGCATAGGGAAGAGTGCCAGATGTGCAGTGGGCAGGCCTGGGTTTGAAGTTGGATCCATTAGCTGTGTGACCCTGGACACACACTTACTGAGTCTCCCTTGTCCTCGTGTGGAGTGGTTTTAAAAAGCGTGTGTGTGTGTGTGTGTGTGTTAAAATGAGTTAGCTGAACCGGGGAAGATGGGCAGGATCAGGTCGGAATCTTGTGGGTGAGAATAAGGGCAGGAGGTGCCCGAGCTAAGCCATCACACCTCTGACTCCCTACACAACAAAGGGCCGCTCCTCTGCCCAGGCTTGCTGTCGCCTTGATGATTCTTGGCACAAAGGGGCGAAGTGCTGTGGCAGCTGGACGTGGACCACTTACCTGTCACTCCTGTCCACGCAGCCACCCCTTAGCCCTTAAACAAAAGGGGACTCTTTGTTGTCTAAACAGGGGTCTTAGTTGAAGTGCAGTTTTAAAGAGGCTTGTCTCCCGTCACCGAGCTCTGGGTGGGAGACAGAGTCCTGATCCCTTTTCCTAGCTCCCCTTGGGTGGAAATCTGGGGTGCCTCTGAGGGTTGCCCTGCGTGCTTGGGGAGACGACACACGGCCTTTGGTGTGTCAGGTGGGAAATGAAACCCATCCCGTGTCCTGCTTGCCAAGCTTGTGCACGCTTGTGGGGGGCTGGGCTGCCTCTGCCCAAGGGAAGAATTCTTTTTTTTTTTTTATAATAATTTTTTATTATGTTAGTCACCATGCAGTATATCCCTAGTTTTTGATGTAAAGTTCCATGATTCATTACTTGCGTATAACGCCCAGTGCTCCATGCAATATGTGCCCTCCTTTTTTTTTTTTTTCAAGATTTTATTTATTCGACAGAGATAGAGACAGCCAGCGAGAGAGGGAACACAAGCAGGGGGAGTGGGGGAGGAAGAAGCAGGCTCATAGCGGAGGAGCCTGATGTGGGGCTCAATCCCAGAACGCCGGGATCACGCCCTGAGCAGAAGGCAGACGCTTAACTGCTGTGCCACCCAGGCACCCCATACGTGCCCTCCTTAATACCCATCACCGGCCTACCCCAATCCCCCACCCCCCTCCCCTCTGAAGCCCTCAGTTCGTTTCCCAGAGTCCACAATCTTCCTTCTCGTTCGCACAAAGACCTGTCGTGGGTGCCCGAAGCTCTCTGTGCATGCGGGGTAATGAGAGACCGGTTTTTCCTCTAATCTGCAACACAAATGTAGAGAGCAACCCTGCCCTTCATCTCCACAAACAGGGACCCCAAACCACTGTGGCTCTTATTTTTGTCCAGGTGTAGCAATGGACGTGGACGTTAATGTCACGTGCTTAAAAATAAAGGTCTGTGTTCATAATTCATCTGTTCCAGAGAGAAAGGGAAAATTGACGTATCAAGGTCGCCAGACTTGAGGGCTCTCCTAAATTCCTTCTGGCTCAAGTTTGTCCCTCATGAGCTGGGAGGGGTTGTGGGAAGACACAGCAGGACCCCGGCATGGCCCCTGAGGTCCCCAGGCAGGAGGTAGCCTTCCTCAGCGAGCACGGGGTCCTGACGTCTCCCTCTACCCAGGGGTGCAGCATGGTGTGGGCTCCAGAAAACCTGGATTTCTGTGTAGGCTTGATCAGCTGGAAGTCTATAGCCTTCACACATGAACTTGATCAAAGATACAAAGTGTGACATCACCTTGCCAGCAGCCAAGCCGTGTCACCCCGGGAAGCAGTATCACGGTCACGCGCTGAAATGCCTTTGCTAAGGGACCCCCAGGTGAGGCCGTCGGTGTGAGTGTGTGGGTCAGCTTTTTCTGCTCCATTAAAAGAAAGTGAGTATTACAAAGACCACTGGTGAGTATGGGTGGTTCATCTACCTAAAGCACTTAGAATAGTGCCTGGTACATAGTGAGCGCTCGGTAAGTGTGACCCGCTGTGACGGGATGGGGAGTCGAGCGTCCGGGGCTCCCCGCACGGGAAGTTCTGCTCAAGAGCACCTGGGATTTTGGGAGGGGCGACAATATTCCCTTTCGGCTTAAAACTCTTTAAAATCGAGATCCCTACATGCAAGGAAAGAGGCAGATCTTTAAGCGTCCAGGTCGGGGACCCACGTATGCGTCTGTATGACCCACACCCCTACCGAGCTCCAGAATGTCTTCATCCCCCAAAGATGGCCCATGCCCTTTGCCTCCCTACCTCCCGCCCCTGCCCAAGTGGCTGCCACCATCCTGATTTCTTCCTCTGTGGTTTGGTTTTGCCGCCTCTGGAGCTGGTATGATGGAATCCAACCATATGTCCTGGTTGGAGTCTAGCCCTTTCCATACACCAGTTTGTTGAGGTCTTTCCATGTTGTTAGATTTACGAGCAATCCATTCCTTTTTTTTTTAATGTTTTTTTTTTTAAGTTTTGTTTTTGTTTTTGTTTTTTTTTTTGAGAGAGAGAGCAGGGCGAGGAGCACAGGGAAAAGCAGGCTCCCTCCTGAGCAGGGTACTATGAGCAAGCCCTTCTTGTTACTGCTGAACGGTATTGCGGTGTGTGGACATAATGTATTTACCAGCGGGCGGACATTCTGGTGGTTCTCGGGTTTGGTCTACTATGAGTAAAGGTGCTGCGACCCTTCTTGTAAAGGACTGATTTTGGATACATGTTTTCATTTTTGGAGTGGATCTCTGGTGCTAGAGAAGGTTTCTGCTTGGATAGTTTTACACAGCGGCACCGATGGTGTGAGGGGTGAATGGCTCCACGTGCCTGCCAGGATGTGGGTTACCATCTTGATTTTAGCCGTCTGATGGGTGCATGGTGGTAGCTCGTTGACTTTAAATTACTTTTCCCTGATAAGTAATTACATCGAGTGATTTCCATGTGCTTAATGGACGTTAGATCTCTTGTAAGGGGCTTTCAAGTTTATTTTACTTTTTTTTTTTTTTTTTTTGGTGTTTTTATTCAGACGTACCACGGATGGAGGTCCTTGGTCAGGTATATGTATTAGGACTTGCTATTCTGGTTAGCGGCTTACCCTTTTCTTATTAATCCTTTCATGTATGGACGTTTTTTACTTTGATGAAGTGTATTTTAATATCTTACAACTTTAGTGACTTCTTTCTACCCCTTGTCTACAACTTTGCCTGTCTCACATCGTGAAGGTATGTTCCTGATGTTTCCTAGAATCTCTCTAGATGTTCTTTGATCCATCTTATTCTAACTTTTGTGTATGAAATGGTGTATGAATCAAAGTTCGCTTTTGTTCTAGAGAAATACCTAGTTGTTCCAGAATCATTTGTTAATTTTTTTTCCGTAATAAATTGGCAACATTTTTCTTTCTTTGAAACTTCATTTTGTAAGTGTGGGTCTCTTCAAGGCTTGCTGTTCCATTCCATTGATGTATGATCAGAATCATACTTTCCAAAACCGTTGTGGCTGTTTTAGGTCCTCTGTATGTTCCTAAAACTTATATTCATCTTGTCAGTTTCCACAAAAAAATCTTGCTGAAGTTTTTGAGATTAAGTCTGCCGGTGGATTTGAGAAGAAATAGAGACCTTAACATTGACTCCTCCAACCCGTGAGTGTAATACATCTCTTCATTTACATGTTCTGTAGTGATTGGTGTTTTGTAATTTTCAGTGAGGTTTCTTGTTGAGATTTATCCAAGTTTAAGATTTTATTTATTAGAGAAAGCGTGTGCGAGTGCCCAAGCAGGGGGAGTGGCAGGCAGAGCAGGCAGAGGGAGAAGCAGGCTCCCTGCTGAGCGAGGAACCTGACGTGGTACTTGATCCCAAGACCCTGAGATCATGACCTGAGCCAAAGGCAGACGCTTAACCACCTGAGCCACCCAGGTGTCCCTGAGTATTTTGGGTTTTGATGCTATTGTAAATGGTATTCAGTTTCATTTTTCAACTTCTCGCTGCTGAAATAATAGAAGTAAATGGATTTTTGTGTGTTGACACCCTCTGCTGCAACATTGCTAAATTTGCTCATGAGATCTAGTGAGGCTTTGGTTTGGTAGCTTGCTTAGGATTTTTTACATACACAATGTTGTAACTTACGCAGTTTCAGCTCTTGCTAATTCTTTGTGACTTTGATGTATTTCTTTTTGTATTACACTGGTCAGCATCTCCAGTAAAACGTTAAATACACCTCGCCAGAGCAGACCTCCTTTCCTTATTCTCAATTTTAGGGGACACAGCCTTTCACTGTTAAGATGGTAGTTGTAGGGTTTTTGTGGGTACACACTTCATCAGGTTTTCTGAGTGTTGTCCTAAGTGTGTGTTGACTTCTTTCAAAGCTTTTTTCTGCATCTATTGACCTCATTACATGGTTTTTCTCCTGTATCTCCTTAACGTGGTGAATTGTGTTAGTTTTCAGATGGTAAACCAACATTGCATTCTGGAATCTAACTTCATCTGATTGCTAGATTTAATTTTCTGAATATTTTGTTGAATGTGTGTATGTTCACGAGCAGTAATGGTCTGTAGTTTCTTGTAATGTCTTTGCTTGGTTTTTTGTGGGAATGATGCTGGCCTCTTAGGATGAGTTGGGAATATTCTTTTATGAAAGGGTTGGTGTACCATGCCAACGGTTTGATAAAACTCCTTGCATGATGGTTAAAATAGACCAGGGAAGCCCTCTCTGAATGGAGTTTTCTTTGTGGGATGCTTTTAAATTATGAACACAGTTATTTTAATAGACTCAAAACCGTTCAGATTTCCGATTTCCTCCTGGTCAGTTTTGATAATTCATTTCATTCCAGGGACTTACTGACTTTTAAAAACTTGTCAAACTGAGAGAAATAATGGTTCATAAAATTGTTTCTAATGTCTGTAAGGCTGTAGTGATGTCCTTTCATTTGTAGTATTATTCCCTTTAGATTTTTTAATCCTCCTAAGTTTAGTGGCCTATCGACGTGTACTTTTTCAAAGAACCAACTTAAAAATCTTTGGCCAGTATTACGTTTTCGGTTTCACTGATTTGCATTCTTGTTTCCTTCTTCTGCTAGCTTTGGGTTTAATTTACTGTTCTTTTTTTTAACTTCAGATAGAGACATAAATCATTTCACAAACTTCCTCCTGAGTTACATGTACGTTTCAACCTGAGCAGTGCCTGAGAAGGGAAGCCTTGCCTCGTCCCGATGCCCCCATTGCCCACGTGTTACACTGATGCTCTCCCGCGGGTCTCCGAGGCGACTTTTGCTCTCTGCTTCGGTTTGGATAATTTCTTTTATTCAAGTGTGATTTACATATAGTGTCCTGTGAGTTTCAGGTGTACGATAGGATCCAACACTTCTGTACCTTTCTCAGTGCTCATGGCCAAGTGTAGTGTTCATCCCCTCGCCCCTTCTCTCCGCCCACCTCCCCTCCGGTAACCTCAAGTTGGTTCTCTGTATTTAACAGTCTGTTTTTTTTTTCTTTTTGTCTTAAGTTCATTTGTTCTGTTTCTTAAATGCCACATAGGAGTGAAATCCTTATGGTGTTTTTTTTCTGACATAGTGCACTTAACGTCATGCCTTATAGGTCCATCCATGTTGCACGTGGCAGGATTTCATTTTTTATGGCTGAGACATACTCCATTCTATATGTTTTATTCATTGTGGGTGGAGGCTTGGGTTGCCTCCGTATCTTGGCTATTGTAGATAACGCTGCAGTAAACATAAGGGTGCACATATCTTTTTGAATTAGTGTGTGTTTTCTTTGGGGACCGCATAGCGGGATTACCAGATCAGACGGCAGTCCTCATAGAGCCTGCGTGCTGTCTGTCCCATTGGCCGCACCAGCTTGCCTTCCTACCCATGGTGCAACAGCGTTTCTTTTTCTCCACATCCTCCCCAACAATTAGTTTCTTTTTGATCCTAGCTGTTCTGGCAGGTGTGAGGGTTTGGGGTTTCCCCGACAATTGGTCATGTTGAGCATGTTTTCCTGTGTCTGTTGGCCATCCTGATGTCATCTTTGGAGGAATGCCTGTTCAGGTCCTCTGCCCATTTTAATTATTATTATTATTTTTTGTTTGTTTGTTTTGAGTTGTGTCATTTCTTTATGTGCTTCGGATATTAACCCCTTATTGGATATATTATTTGCAAATATCTTCATCTGTTCAATAGGTTGCCTTGTTCTGTTGATGGTTCCCTTCACTGAACCAAAAACTATTTATTTTGATCTGAACAATTTAATTTTGCTTTTGTTTCTCTTGCCTTAAAAGATCTAGCTAGAAAACTGCTTCTATGGCTAATGTCAAATTATTGCCTATGTGTTCTGGGAGTTTTATGGTTTCAGCTCTCCCATTTAGTTTTGTAACCCCTTTGGGGTTTATTTCTCTGCATGGTGGAAGAAAGTGATCCAGTTTCATTCTTTTGCAAGTAGCTGTCCAGTTTTCCCAACACCATTTGCTGAAGAGCCTTTTTCCCATTGTATGTTCTTACCTCCTTTGTCATAGATGAGTTGACCATTTAATCTTGGCTTTATTTCTGGGCTCTCTATTCTGTTCCTCCTATCTGTGTGTCTGTCCTCGTGCCAGTACCATACTGTCTCAATGACTACAGAGAAGTTTTCAGCTGCTATTTCTTCAAATTTTCTTCCCACTTTTCTCTCCTCGTGGGACACCTATACTGTGAATGTTATTCCCCTTGAATGTTCAGAAGTTCTCTTAATCTATTTTTTATTGTTCTCTTTTTGCTGTTCAGCTCAGTTGCTTTCTGTTCTGTACTTTGCCTTTGCTGATCCATTGTTCTGCTTCCTCTAATCTACTGTTCATTCCCTCTACTGTATTTTTAATTTCAGTTACTGAGTTCTTCATCTCTGATTGGTTCTTTTTTTTAATGATTTTTTATTATATTATGTTAGTCACCATACAGTACATCCCCGTTTCCGATGTAAGGCTCGATGACTCATTAGTTGCGTATAACACCCAGTGCACCATGCAATACGTGCCCTCCTTACTACCCATCACCGGTCTATCCCATTCCCCCACCTCCCTCCCCTCTGAGGCCCTCAGTTTGTTTCTCATAGTCCATAGTCTCTCATGTTTCATTCCCCCTTCTGATTACCCCCCCTTTCTTTATCCCTTTCTTCCCCTACCGATCATCCTAGTTCTTATATTCCATAGATGAGAGAAATCATATGATAGTTGTCTTTCTCTGCTTGACTTATTTCACTTAGCATTATCTCCTCCAGTGCCGTCCATGTTGCAGCAAATGTTGAGAACTCGTTCTTTCTGATAGCTGAGTAATATTCCATTGTATATATGGACCACAACTTCTTAATCCAGTCATCTGTTGAAGGGCATCTCGGCTCCTTCCACGATTTAGCTATTGTGGACATTGCTGCTATGAACATTGGGGTGCATATGGCCCTTCTCTTCACTACGTCTGTATCTTTGGGGTAAACACCCAGTAGTGCAATGGCTGGATCATAGGGTAGCTCAATTTTTAACTTTTTAAGGGACCTCCACACTGTTTTCCAGAGTGGCTGTACCAACTTGCATTCCCACCAACAATGTAGGAGGGATCCCCTTTCTCCACATCCTCTCCAACAATTGTTGTTTCTTGCCTTGTCTATTTTTGCCATTCTAACTGGTGTAAGGTGGTATCTCAGTGTGGTTTTGATTTGAATTTCCTTGATGGCTAATGATTTTGAACATTTTTTCATGTGTCTGTTAGCCATTTGTATGTCTTCCTTGGAAAAGTGTTCATATCTTCTGCCCATTTTTTGATTTGTTTATTTGTTTCTCGTGTATTGAGTTTGAGAAGTTCTTTGTAGATCTTGGATACCAGTCCTTTATCTGTAGTGTCATTTGCAAATATATTCTCCCATTCCGTGGGCTGCCTCTTAGTTTTTCTGACTGTTTCCTTGGCTGTGCAGAAACTTTTAATCTTGATGAAGTCCCATAAATTCATTTTATCTTTTGTTTCTCTTGCCTTTGGGGATGTGTCATGAAAAAGGTTGCTTTGGCCGATGTCATAGAGGTTGCTGCCTATGTTCTCCTCTAGAATTTTGATGGATTCCTGTCTCACATCGAGGTCTTTCATCCATTTGGAGTTTATTTTTGTGTATGGTGTGAGATAGTGGTCAAGTTTCATTCTTTTGCATGTAGCTGTCCAATTTTCCCAGCACCATTTATTGAAGAGACTGTCTTTTTCCCACCGGATATTTTTTCCTGCTTTATCAAATATTAGTTCCCCAAAGAGCCGAGGGTCCATTTCTGGGCTCTCTATTCTGTTCCATTGGTCTATGTGTCTGTTTTTGTGCCAGTACCATGCTGTCTTTGTGATCACAGCTTTGTAGTACAGCTCGAAATCTGGCATTGTGATGCCCCCAGCTTTGTTTTTCCTTTTCAACAGTTCCTTGGAGATTCGGGGCCTTTTCTGTTTCCATACAAATTTAAGGACTATTTGTTCCACTTCTTTGAAAAATGTCCTCGGTATTTTGATCGGGATAGCATTGAAAGTGTAGATTGCTCTGGGTAGCATGGACATTTTAACTATGTTAATTCTTCCGATCCATGAGCATGGAATATCTTTCCATCTTTTTATGTCTTCCTCAATGTCTTTCAAGAGTGATTTATAGTTTTTAGAATATAGGTCCTTTACGTCTCTGGTTAATTCCAAGGTAACGTATGGTTTTTGGTGCTATTGTAAATGGGATGGATTCCCTAATTTCTCTTTCTTCGGTCTCGTTATTCGTGTATAGAAATGCAACTGATTTCTGAGCATTGATTTTGTATCCCGCCACGTTACTGAATTGCTCTATAACTTCTAATAGTTTGGGAGTGGCTTCTTTTGGGTTTTCCATATAGAGTATCATGTCATCTGCGAAGAGAGACCTTTTGACTTCTTCTTTGCCAATTTGAATACCTTTGATCCCTTTTTGTCGTCTGATTGCTGTTGCAAGGACTTCTAGTACTATGTTGAATAATAGTGGCGAGAGTGGGCATCCTTGTCGAGTTCCTGATCTTAAGGGAAAGGCTTCCAGCTTTTCCCCATTGAGAATAATATTTGCAGTAGGCTTTTCATAGATGGCTTTTATGAGATTGAGAAATGTACCTTCTATTCCTACACTCTGAAGGGTTTTAATCAAGAAAGGATGCTGTATTTTGTCAAATGCTTTTTCGGCATCGATTGAGAGGATCATATGGTTCCTGAGTCTTTTCTTGTTGATATGATGTATCACGCTGATTGATTTGTGAATATTGAACCACGCTTGCATCCCAGGTATGAATCCCACTTGATCGTGATGGATAATCCTTTAATGTACTGTTGGATTCTATTAGCAAGGATCTTGTTGAGGATTTTGGCGTCCATATTCATTAGGGAAATCGGTCTGTAATTCTCCTTTTTGAGGGGGTCTTTGCCTGGTTTGGGGATCAAGGTAATATTGGCCTCATAGAATGAGTTTGGTAGCTTTCCTTCTGTTTCTATTTTTTGAATTAGCTTTAGGAGAATAGGTATTATTTCTTCTTTGAATGTTTGGTAGAATTCCCCAGGAAAACCGTCCGGGCCTGGAGTTTTGTTATTTGGAAGGTTGTTTATCACTGACTCAATTTCTTCATAATTAATTGGCCTGTTTAAGAAATCAATTTCTTCCTGTTTCAATCTTGGTAGTTTATAGGTTTCCAGGAAGGATTCAATCTCTTCCAGATTGCTTAGTTTATTGGCATATAGCTGTTGATAAAAATTTCTAATAATCCTTTCCATTTCAATGGTGTTCGTCGTGACCTCTCCTTTTTCGTTCATAATTTTAATAATCTGGGTCCTTTCTCTTTTCTTTTGGATAAGTGTTGCCAGTGGTCTGTCAATTTTATTGATTCTCTCCAAGAATCAGCTTCTAGTCCTGTTGATCTCTACTGTACTTCTGGTTTCTGCTTGATTGATTTCAGCTCTAATTTTGGTCAGCTGCTTCCTCGTGTGTGGATTAGGCCTGTCCCTCTGTTGCTGTTCCAGCTTCTTGAGGTGAGAATATAAAAACTGCATTTTAGATTTTTCTATTCTTTTGAGTGAGGCTTGGATGGCTATGTATTTCCCCCTTAGGACTGCCTTTGCAGTATCCCATAGGTTTTGGACTGTTGTATTTTCATTCTCATTGGTCTCCATAAATTGTTTAATTTGATTTTTGATTTCCTGGTTTATCGAGTCATTCCTGAGCAGGATGGTTCTTAGTCTCCAAGTGTTTGAGTTTCTTCAAATTTTTCCTTGTGGTTGAGTTCCAATTTCAGAGCGTTGTGGTCTGAGAATATGCAGGGGATAATTTCAATCTTTTGGTATCGGTTGAGACCTGTTTTGTGTCCCAGAACATGGTCTATTCTTGAGAATGTTCCATGGGCATTAGAATAGAATGAGTATTCTTTGGTTCTGGGGTGTAGTGTTCTATATATATCTATGAGGTCCAACTCGTCGAGTATGGCATTCAAAGCCTTTGATTCTTTGCTTAGTTTTTGCCAGGGTGTTCTGTCTATTTCTGATAGTGGAGTGTTGAGGTCCCCTACTATTAATGTATTTTTATTTATATGTCTCTTTATTCTGGTTAAGAGTTGGCTTGTGTATCTTGCTGCTCCCCTATTGGGGGCATATATGTTTATAATTGTCATATCCACTTGTTGAATACTTCCTTTAAGAATAATATAGTGCCCTTCTGCATCTCTAACTATAGTCTGTAGTTTAAAATCCAATTTATCTGCTATGAGAATTGCTACCCCAGCTTTCTTTTGAGGTCCGTTTGCGTGAAAGATGGTACTCCATCCCCTTACTCTCAGTCTGAATGCATCTTTGGGTTCGAAATGAGTCTCTTGTAGACAGCAAATGGATGGGTCATTTCTTTTTATCCAATCTGCAACCCTGTGGCATTTTATGGGAGCACTTAAGCCATTAACATTAAGACTGAGTACTGAGAGATATGATTTTAATGATGCCATGTTGCCAGTAAAGTCTTTGTTTGTATTGGCTGTGACTTTCTGTTCTGTATCACTCTTGGGGCCTTTTTACTTTTATAGAACCCCCCATAATATCTCCTGTAGGACTGGTTTCGTGGTTACGAAATTGGTTAGTGACTGGCAATTCTGAAATGTCTTTATTTCTCCATCAATTCTGAATGACAGCCTTGCTGGATAAAGGATCCTTGGCTGCATGTTTTTCTCTGAAAGAGCTTTAAATATGCTCCCCCAACCCCTTCTCTCATTCCAGGTCTGTGTAGACAGGTCTGACGTAATTCTGATGCCTTTGCCTTGGTATGTGAGAGATTTCTTTGCCCTGGCCGCTTTCAATACTGTATCCTTGGATCTAATATTTGTGAATTGCACTATGATGTGACATGGCGTAGGTTTGTCATGGTTGAGCTTGGGAGGGGTCCTCTCTGCCTCTTGGACACGAATGTTTGTTCCCCTCGCTAGATTAGGGAAGTTTTCAGCTACAATTTGTTCAAATATCTCTTCTAGACCTCTGTTTTTCTCCACCCCCTCGGGGATGCCGATGATTCTAACATTGGATCGTTTCATTGAGTCAGTAATCTCCCGTAACCTACATTCGTGGGCTTGGATTTTTTTAAGAGCAGCTTCTATTTTGGTTTTTTCCTCTATTAACCCATCCTCCAATTCACTAACCCGTTCCTCTGCTTCTGTGACCCTAGCCGTCAGAGCCTCTAGTTTTGCCTGCATTTGGCTCATAGAATTTTTAATTTCTGTCAGATTCGCTCTCATTTCTGTCCTTAGGGATTCTATATTCTCAGTAACCTTTTCGTTAATAGTTTTTTCAATTCTACTCATCATTTTGACCATCGTTACTCTGAATTCCATTTTTGATACTTTGGTTACATCCATATCCATTATTTCTGTGGCAGAGGCCACAGACTCACTCTCTTTTCTTTACTGGGGGGGGGGGGGCTTCTTCTTGTCATTCTGATGAGGAAAGGTTGCGGGGTTGTCCAGAGCCCAAATTATTGACTGGGTCCCAGGCCGTGCCCCTTGTTTTATAGGGATCTTAGGGATGTGGGCTTCTTCTTTAAAGATTTTATTTATTTATTTATGTGGCAGCCAACCAGAGAGAGAGGGAACAGAAGCAGGGGAGTGGGAGAGGAAGAAGCAGGCTCCCAGCGGAGGAGCCCGATGAGGGACTCCTTTCCGGAACGCCGGGATCACGCCCTAAGCCGAAGGCAGGCGCTCAATGACTGCACCACCCAGGAGCCCGGGTTGTGGGCTTCTTGATTTTTCAGCCTGCCTTCTGGGGGAGGGGCCTGCCGCGCCGATACTCAGGCAACCCTGTTTGGGTAGAGTCTCCGCGTCCCCTGTGAGGGGGGATGGGGATGGGCACTCCCTGAGCCGGTATTTCCAGGCTTTTGTTCTCTGGCGGCTTTCCCTGGCGGTTTGCTGTGCCTCTTCTGAGACTCAGAGCAGCAGCGGCCAAATTTCAGCCTCTGTCACGGAACAGAGGGATTGCGGCCCGTTCTCTACTAATGTTCTGGCCACTTTAACTCTGCTACTGTTGGTGCTGCTCAACCCTGCAGCGTCCCGGGATGTGCGCCCCACACCCCTGGCAACCAGCCGTTTGTTTTCTGTCTCTAAAGAAGCGCTTCTTGTCCATTTCCGTTTAATGGAATCAGACCGTATTTGTCCTTTTGCATCTGGCTTCTTCCGTTTCAGCTCATTTTCGAGGGGGGATGCCGTGGCGCGTGTCCGTCCTTCCTTCCCTGTTGTGACCGACGAGGGTCCCGTCGTACAGATAAACCACATTTTGTTGACGTTCATCAGCTTGTGGACGTGGAGGTCATTCCTACTCTTTATTTTGGCTTGTAAGAATAATGCTGTGTGCGTTCGCGTGCAAATCTGTGTGAGGATGTATTTTCACTTCTCCAGGCCATGCTCCTAGGCGTTAAGAGTTGGGTTACGTAGAAACTATGTTTAATCCTGTAAGGAACTGCCAGACTGTTTCCCCAGCAGCCCGTTCCACAGCCCCACCAGTAACGCACGGGCGTTCCTAGTTGTCCAGATCCTCGTCAGTACTTGCTGTTGTCTGTCCCTCTGCTTCAGCCGGGGGTGTGGAGTGCTATTTCATTCCGGCTACAATGTCTAGTTCCCTAATGATGCGTGACATTGAGAATCGTATGTGCTTCGTGACCAGTGGAGAAGAACTTTGAGTTAAGATGTACATGGTGAATGGATCTGTACTTGGGAATTCACGCTGGCTGGGATGGCCTCCGAAGCAGGACGCCGAGCCCCTAACACTTTGCCTGGCATTTGGTAGGTCCTTGACTAAACGTTGCTTCTTTCCCACGCACCCCCATTAACCTCAATTGTTCAAAAGGATTTTTATTTTTGGAACCAGAATATGCCTTCCTGAAACTTGGACACATCTAGTCTTGTCTATTCCTTCATTCACTGATTCAACAAATGATCTGGAGCAACCAGGGTAAGACCACCCTTGTCCTGGGCCCAGCCTTATGGGTGTCTGAAGCTAGTTGCCATGTTTTGCTTTCACCTTCTCGTCCCTGGGCTAAACATCTGT
Source organism: Ursus americanus (assembly GCF_024610735.1). NCBI lineage: Eukaryota > Metazoa > Chordata > Mammalia > Carnivora > Ursidae > Ursus > Ursus americanus. The sequence goes on from NC_142128.1 coordinate 30,517,245, forward strand.
TAGGCCTTCAAACATTGATTTTGATTTTATTTTTTTTAAGACACAAGCCCCAGACCCCACATTATCCGGTGGACCTTTCCAGGATTTTCTGCACTATGTTAAGACACTGTTACATAACTTCAGCTGCAGACGAGAGACTGAACAACAGGAGCCTGAACGAGACAGAGACGGCTCTGCTCCGCAAAGTTGTCAAGGGCCCCGACTCTGTACGTCTCGTGGCTCTGCCCTCCTTAGGGTATTGCTCTTGCCCTCAGGGCCACATTGCAGCCAGAGGGAAGGGGGAAGAGGACAGCAAGCATCTTTCCCTTTAAAGAAACTGAACTTCACTGATGCTTACATCCTATTGGCCAGAACGTAGCAAGCTCCAGAAGAGGGTGGAAGAAAAGGCCAAGAATGTTCAGAGAAAAGAAAGGACGGAAATGGTCCCAGATGCCTTCTGCCATGTTGTCTTGTTCTTAGTTCCAAAGTCCCTGTCACGGTTGAGCGTGGCTGGCGACAACTGAGGTTAGTAACCCTCGTAGGACAAGACGTGCCCCGCTCAGGCTGCACTTGGTTTGCTCTGATAAGCGCTCACGGAGCCTTGAGGAGAATTTTCACTGAATGCAGTGGTCACCAAGATGGAGTCCACGTCCCCAGACGGCGGTCGAGACAAGTCACCGGGAAGAACAGCAAATAAAAATAAAAGTTCCACTTCTGAAAATCTCATTCTTTTAAAACGCTTCTTTTGGGATGTGGATTCTACATAGCACGTTACTTCAGAACGCATTTATTTCATCACTTCTAGAGTGAGGGAACTTGCAAGTCCGTGCTCAGAAAGACGCAGCCGGGTCACGTGGTTGAGGACCTCTGGAAGCACTGCCCCACAGGTCGGTGGCCTAGTCGAGCTCCTCCACCTGAGGCCCGCAGAGCGCAGCCCTCCCCCCTCAGAGCTAGCCCGGCTCTCACTGAGCCCCCTTCCCCAAAACTCTTAGGCCGGAATTGTGGGGGCGCTCCCCTTTCGTAGCGGCGCCAGAGGGCTGTGTAACTGCTTCTCAGGCACGCGGGGTGGTCAGCACCAGAAACCGAAGCATCTGGTCAGATCACATCGTCCTGCAGGAAGTTCCCTCTAGGCCATGAGAGGTTTTATGTCCGAGTAGGGCGACAATCTGCTTCCTGCACACGTGAGGTCTTCGCCTCTGCTTTTCCCTCCCCCCCCCAAGTTTATGGACAATGAGAACCAGTTGCCTTGAACCTCAAGTACAGTCTACTTTCAATAGTGAGGCACTAGACCTTGAAAGCAAACGCCTTGTAACAAGTAGAATACAGGCAGAGGAGAAGCCTTTCTCTCCAAGACTTCCGTGTGGTTTCTTGGGGTCCTAACACCAGTTGCCAACCTACCTTCCAATTTAATTTCCCCCGTCAGTGTAGGAGAGCAAATAAAATTGCTGGGCACGTCGTAAAGTTTGGTGGTTTTCTCTCATTGCCTGTGCGTTCCATCCGTCCTAGCAACAAATGTTGACTGAGCACCTGTCGAGGGAGCTAGGAATGCAGGGGATAACTAGATGAAATCACGGTCTTGTGAAAGCGTACATTCTAGCGCGTGGAGAGAAACGAACAAGTACGCAGTCTGTCAGATGATGGTAACTACCGAGGGGAAAGCAGAGCTGTGGAGATGGCGTGACCTACTGAAGTACCCCGCACAGCTTTACATGGGGTGGTTTGGGAAGGTGTCCTTGGGGGAGTGGCATTCCAGCAGACTTCAGGGACATTGGGGACTGAGCCACAGTGATACGTAGGGTGGACTTCCGAAGCTCGGTACTGTGGACATTCTGGTGTGGACACTGGACGGTTCTTTCGTGGGGGCTGTCCTGAGCAGCCCCCCGGGTGTGGGAATCCAAGCTAGTTCCAGACATGCCTAAATGTCTCCTAAGGGGTCAAGTCACACCACAGTTGAGAACTGTTCTAGGACAAGAGATACTCATGTGGAGAGAAGGGAATGGGTGACTGGGTAACGTCAGAAAAGGCTTGGAGAGCCAGACCGTCGTAAGTCACTCTGAATCCAGCATGTGTGAGCGTTCTCGTGCGAACTGTGTTTACTCTTGGGGGTATGTACACCTGGGAGCAGAAGTGCTGGATCCCGGATTCCACATCGGTTCAGGTGGAGTCGGTGCGTCAGCCATCAAAGAGTGTGTTTGCCAATTTGCTCTCCACCAGCAGGGCTGGGAGAACTTCTAGCTTTGTCACATCCTGGCCAACACTTGGGATTTCTTGTCTCTTTCGAATTTGGATTTGGGTGGGTATGGAGTACTAGCTCATTTCAGTTTTAATTGGTCTTTTCCTGATGACAAATACTCCAATGCCGTGGGTACCCTCCTTTATAAAGTGTCGATGCGGGTGTGTTGCTCATTTATCTATTGAGTTGCCTGTGTTCTTTTTTTGCAGTTTCTTTATATTCTTGATCTGAGCTTATAGGAAATGTGACTTGAAAATACCTTCTCCCACCCTAGAAGTTCAAAGGTTGTTATCTGTATTTGTTGTTTCGTGGCTGCATAGAAAATTACCACGGACGTGGCCACTTAAAACAGCCCGCATGTATCTGCTCCGTTTTGTGGACTGAAGTCTAGAATAGTCTGGCAAGGTTGTCTGCTCAAGGTTCCCCAAAGCTAAATCAAAGTGTCCCTGGGTTGAGTTCTCACCTGGAAGATTCAGGTGGGGGGAATTCTTTGCAAGCTCATTCCTGTCACTAGCAAAATTGAGTCCCTTGTTGGCGGCAGGACGGGGCATCTGTTCCCTTGCTGCATTCCTTCCCACATGGCCCCCTCCATCTGCAAAGCCAGGGATGGTACATCACATCGGGCTCATGCTTTGAGTTTTTGGCTTCCTCTGTCCCACACCTGTACAGCCAGATTTAAAAGGCTTATTTGATAAAGCCAGGCCCACCTGATAATCTCCCTTTTAATTAACTCAAAGTCAACAGATTAGTGATCTTAATTACATCTGATAATCCCTTTTGGTTACAGCACGGTAATATGGGAGTGATAAGCCCATCATTTCTTGTTCCAGGCATTCTAGAAGGTCACTAGGGTCTTAGAATTCTGCCCTACACGTTAGACTGGTCAGAGTGGGACTTACTGAGGTAACATCTGAGCAAAGACCTGGGGTTAGGGTGACCTTCGTGAAAGAGCAACTGCAAAGGCCCCAAGGCAGGAGGCACACCCCCTTCCCCCCGCAGGGGCTGAGAGTGGCTGGAGGAACACAGGGAGAATCTTGGGAGACGAGACTGGGGCTGTCAGGCTGGGTTGAGAATGATCATTACAGGGCAAGTGTGGACGCAGGGCTGGCCGTGAGGCTAAGGCACTGATCCAGGCAGCCTCACCAGCAGGTAACCAAGGAGATGGTGAGAAGTGATGGGCTCCTGGATACAGTCGGACAGGGATTGCTGATAAATGGAATGTGTGAGGCAGGAAAGAAAGGAAAGAGTGAAAGGTCATTCCAGAGCTTCTGACCTCGGCTCATCGTAGTCCCTGAGGGATACTAAGTGGGCCAGATCAGGGGTGGAGCGCATGTGAGGGGAAGATGAGGAGCCCTGTTTGGATTGTCAAGTGTGAGATGTCAAGGGTCCAGCAAGTGCAGTGGTCAGGTGAGCAGATGAAAATAAAAGGCTGGCGTTCAGAGCCGCAGGAGGGATCACACCTACACGGGGGTCACCAGCCCGTGGCTGCTCCTGCAAACCCGGAGGCTGATGAGGCCGCTAAGAAGCTGGGGGCGGGGGTGGGGGTGGGACCAAGTCCTGGGGTGCTCTGCACTGAAAGGCCAGGAGAAAAGGAGGAACCAGCAAGAGACAGGACGGGGTGTGCAGAGCAGCAGGGAGGAAGCTGGGAGGGCACGGCGTCCCTTAACCGGAGAGAGAAGAAGGGGTTGCAAGGCGACAGTGTGAGCGGACTCCCCCCTCCCCAGATGCGCCATCCGTCAGCTCATGTGGGTGTTGGGCGCTCAGGGGCGTCGGGCGATCCTGACCAAGCACACTTTGAGGCCGGTGGCTGGGCAGGCGCCAGAGGGAGTGGGAGGTGGGGAGCGTGGGGCGGGCACACGAGAACAGGACACTAGTCAGGACTGGGCAGGTTGTACGGTGGTGACAAGCATCCCCCAGCTGTCACTTTCCGCACAATACGTTTGTCATTCTCCGCTTGTGTGGAGTAGAGGTTAGGAAGAGGGCTCTGGTCACTGGAGGTACCCGGGGCCCAGGCTGCTGGAGGGTCTCCTGCGCGTGCACTGGGGCGGTCACCCCGTGGAGGGAGGGGGAGGGAGCAGTACCCCGGACCCTGTCAGAGCTCACCGGCCGACGAGCTACGCGGCTGTGCGTCCCGTCCGAGGGCCCCGCAAGACCCGGGGGTGTGGGAACAGCGCAATGGGTAACACGCCAGCGGAAGGTGGGGTCACGTCGTGTGTGCGACAAATACGGTTGAGGATGCTCCTCTCAGGGTGAGCCAGTGCTCGGCACGCTGTCTCCTCGCAGAGCTCACGGGGTAGCGCGTGGAGCAGTGGCGTGCGCGTGCGCAGTGAGAGAACAGACTCAACTAGAACGTGGTAGTGTGTGCGCGTGTGGGGGTGCTGTTGGAGTCCGGATGGCCTAGGTGGGAGGATGGAGGACGAGAAAGGCCCAGGGACGCAGGCATCGGCCAGGTGAGCGGGGCAAGAGTGGGAAGAGCGCAGAGGCCACCGGGCAGGGGCGGGGGCGGGTGCAGGAGGGCAGTGCAGGTCCCCGCGGGCGGGGCTCGGTAGGACTCGGGGGCCACACCCAAGGGCCGGGCTGCGTTCCTTCACTCACGGCTTCCGTGGCTTAAGCGTCTGTGTGACGTCCCGGGGGAAGGATGCAGCGCGCACTCAGACGTCTCTACGCAGAATCCAGCAGCCCCAGCACATCAGAAATTCCCCCGGCTGCTGTGGGGGGAAAGTGTCGCATAGCGCAGAGACCAGCCGGCTGCGGGGTACCCGGGGGGGAGGGCTGACGGGAACGGGGAGCAGAACCTGGGCAGAAGTCGATGGGTTGGGGTAGCTGCTGCAACCGATTACCGCGAACCTGATGGCTTAAAACAAGTTCCTCCCCCAGTTCTGGAGGCTGGACGCCCAAACTGAGGACTCTGCGAGCCCCGTGCTCCCTCTGACGTCTCTGGGGAAGCGGCCTTCCTGGCCTCTCTCTGGCTTCCAGTGATTGCTGGCGATCCTCGGTGCTCCTCGCCATGTGGCTGCGCCCCCCACCCCCGCCTCTGCCTCTGTGTTTCCCCATGCTGTCCCAGTGTGTCCCCTTCTCTTAGGAGGACACCACCCACTGGATTTGGAACACCTTAATCCAGTATGAACTCATCTTAAAAATGACACCTGCAAAGACCCTATTTCCAAATGAGGCCATTTTCTAAGCTTCGGATGGATGTGAATTTTCAGAGAACACGGATCAGCAGTACGGCTAGGATTGAGGAGCCAGAGCGGAAGGGACGTGCTGACTGAAAGCAGCGGAAGAGAAAGTCAAGTGTGACTCCACGTCCAGCTTGAGCAACTGGGGGAAGGTGCCCTTCATCGTGAGGCGGGGCAACTGAAGGACTGAGTCTGGGGTTGGGGGCGTCCTCGGGTTCCGCGGGGGCATGTTGACTTTGAGATGCCGGTTAGACTTTCCCATGGGAGACTCGGAGTGAGCCAAATGCGGAGTCGTGAGTGTGTCCCAGGCACTGGGTGAGCTCCCCTGGGCAAGGGGCGGCCGCCCGTCCTGGGTTTCTAACGCCAGGATCTGTGGGATCAGCACAGGCAGCATTCATGAGGCTTCCAATCTGCAGAAGCAGAAATTCAAGTTAGAGGAACAAAAAGGAAGGTGAATGTTGAGACCTTGATTTTGTGCTGAGGAGATAAATCAGAATGGTGTTCTACGTGTTCATGTAACTTGACAGATCAGTCCCCTTAACGTCATCTAATTCAGTTCAAGTGGGACCAGGAAACACTTTTGTTTTTCCAAGAATGAAAAAGCCACTCTGTTAGCATCAGAAAATTTCCAGCCTCGGGTTGATGGAGGTTTTGCATTCCTCACCCGGGATCAGTAACAACTTTCCAGGAGACCCACTCTGCATGGGACGCAGAATGTTCCTGGGACAAAATCCAGGGAGCCCTCTGGAGGACTCTGGGCATGGAAGTAAACGAGGGTTCATGGTCCCGATGATGTTGTTTGGGGGCCCAGATGCACCCCATCTGTGGACCAGGGTTCATGACCACCTGGACAAGGTGTTCAGAGACCAGTGAGCCTGAGAAAAACGCATGACTCCCCCTGCCTCCCTCCTCTCCCTGTTCATAGAGCAACAGGTATGACCAGAGACGGAGCAGTAAAAAAAAAAAAAAAAAAAAAAGATGTAAGTCTGAGCCTTCACTGTCACCCTTTTTCCACTTGGGATAAAGGTCTGGTGGACATCTTCTTGGGCCAGGTTTTCAGAGAATCCTGGAAGAAGGTAGATAATTGTGCCTTTTAACAAGGAGAGCTGAGTCCTAAGGGGGGAGTGGTCACTCATTTACTTAACCCTTTACCTAACCACTGTCTCCTCAATGCCGACCATGTTCTAGCGATGGGGATGCAAACTGGAGCGTACCGCCCGCATGGTCCCCTCCCTCTAGAGCGGGGGAAGCTGCCATTATTATAAGTAAGCAAACCTACAAAGATCGAAACATATACTAGGGTTGGAGAACAGTGGAAAAGGGACCAGGATGTGGGGGAGGGCTCCTCTGGGAAAGCAGAGCTAAAGACGGGCGCAGTGCATCGAGCCAAGCACAGAAGGCAGGAAGAACAGTACAGGGGTGGGACCTGCAGGCACGGGCAAAGGGACGGCAGCAGGTGAGGGCTTGGCACACGCGTTGGGGAAAGTCGGGAAGGTGGGTGCAAGGGAAGGCGAGAAAGGCACAGTCGGGGTTGGGAAACAAGGCTTGGGCCAGAGTCTGAACCCCTCGGACTGAAGTGGGAGGCAGGCACCAGGGAGATCGGGCCACCAGTCCATGTGGGATCACTGGTCACAGGTTGAAAGGGTCTCTAGGATGCAAACACAGGCTCTGGAATTTCTAAGCCCAGGCTTCAGTCCTGGTCTCATTCCTGCCAGCTGGGTGACCTTGGGCCAGCCGCCTAACCTGTCTGATCCCAGGCATCCTGCCTTCAGGCATGTGAAGGGATTCAGAGATGGTGAATGTGAAGTCCGCAGCGTGTGCCTGTGCCTCGCACGGAGTGATGGCTCTGTCCTCGTGACCTGGGGCAGGGCTGAGTCCCCTCCCTGAAAGGGAGGGCCAAGGGCAAAGGGTGCCAGTCACCCAGGCACTGAAATCCTGGATTCAGGGGCTTTTGAGCCCGTCCTCTCCATCACACCCTGACAGCCCACAGTTCTAGGTGATGGACATTTCCTCTCCCAATCCCCATCCAGCTTTGAGCTCTTGGGCTCTGATCTTGGGGCTTCTGTTGCGCCGTAGTCTGATGGAGCCCGTGACCCTGATCCAGCCCCGCCCCCGCCTCCATCCAGTCCATCCGCAGTATCCCCTGGAGGCCTGCCCCCTCCAGGTGCCTTGTCTATGCTGCTCACTGCTCTGTAGGTTTCCTGCTGCCTCTGGTGGCGTCTGCTCACCGCTGAGCTCCTCTGACGAGCTGCCCCAGTTCAGGCCCCTCAGGCCCTCCCCCATCCCTGAAGGTGGGCGTGGGGTGGAGGGTGGAGGTGGCCCCCGGGACCACAGACAGAAAAAGTCTTTAATCAAGAACCTTGTGATGATACAGGGACACGAACATTGGGGAACCCTGAATTCAGGTCCAGCATGCGGGACTGCGGGGGTCAGTCTGCCTGGGACTCAAAGTCCCGCTCCATCCCCTATGGCCTCATCTTCCTGGGCTCGATGCAGCTTTGCTTAAACAGTACGATGACCCCCACCCCATGGGGCTGTGAAGAGCATGGGATGGTGAAGAGCAAGCCTTTGCTCAGAGCAGGTGTCCGGGGCGGAGACAGTGCCCCTGCCTGCAGCTGAGGCTGGAACGGAAGACGAGGGCTGGAATCCCTGACCCCACACTAGCTAGCTGCGTGATCTTGCTCAAGGTGCCTACACCCTCTCAGCCTCCCTTGCTCATCTGTAAAATGGGGAATGACTGTGCCCACCTCAGCTGTCTGTTGGAGGATCAACATAAATCCCGCACAGTGCCAAGAATGAGGTCTGGCACAGAGACGACAGTGAGCTAGACAAAAGCCGAGATCTTCTGAAACCCTGACAACCTTCAAAGCTGGGAAGAAAAATTGTCATTTCAAATCTGCCAGCAGACTTGGCCCTTGCTGAATTTTCTGTCTCTGTTTGGACACATGCTGTTCCCTCCTCCTGAATGCTGTTCCCTTCATTTTTACTGGACCAACACCTGTTTCCCCTTTGGGTCTCAGCTTACATATTGCCACGGAGGAGGCTTTCCATGTCCTGGCTTAAATCCTCCCTTTGTCATGTGAATACAAAGCAAGTGTGCACTGGGGGAGAAGTGGGCTAGGTCAGGACCCAGCCGTGTACGAGTCCTCCTTCCCCGCCTCGCTGTCCAGCTCCAGTTCCTGAAGGACATCGCACCCCAGGAGGTTGGCCAATGCGCATCAAGGCAGCACTTGGCTTTGGGGTGTTTTTCCACACATAGCCCTCCCCCCAGTGCCGAGCTCAGATACATGGGGCTTGGAGGGAGGAGCTCAGGTTCAAGACCAAATAGAATCTCCCTTCCCTAAGCCCCACTGTCTGGGAACCGACATGCCCCCAAGCTGGAAGAGCGTGTGAACAGGGAATAGAAACACACAAGGACCTTTAGAAGGATGCCACTTTGGGAAAGGTGGCCACTGCCTTGAAACACGTGCCCGTGGGGAAGAAGGAAGCATGCGTGCCCTTCCCCCGAGAAGCCAGTCTCTGCGGGTTTGGGAAGTCTGAAGTCCCTGATGCGAATATTCTGCGATTCTGCAGTGATGCCCCTTAGAGTGGACTTGATCGCCCCATGCCTTGGTTTGCCCATCTGTGAGCCGGGGATGGTGCTGGCACCTGCCTTTCGGGGCTGTGCGGGCAGTGAAGGGGTGGTTTATGTGGAAGCTCAGTACACAGCCGGGATCTCACAGGCCTTCGGTGAATGCTGGCGCCGAAAGCTGCTGCCTCCGTCAGCACTGCTGTGGCCGCTGCCACCCAGCTTCTCCGGCGTGTGCCCGGGTCTGGAGCTGAGCGGAGATGCACGTTCTCAGGCTCCAGCCAGACCTCCAGGGTCAGGGCTCCTGGGGGCCGGCCCAGCCCTCTGGGCCTTCACCAGTCCTCTGAGTGACAGTGATGCCCCCTTAAGAACCCCACCCCCTGACTTCGAACACTGAGACTGGGGTGCTGGGTTTTTGAACATCACCCATGGGGGACAGGAACTGGAGGGCTTGCTGCTGGCAGGACGGAAGGTGCCAGACCCCACGGGGCTGCTGCCATGGGACTGCCTCTTCCAGGGGCCAGGAGCCGGACCCCCAGTGCTGGTGGCGGCATTTGGTGCCTGCGTCCCGCACAGCGATGGGCATGATAAGGATGTTCCTGAAGCCGCGGGTGGCCCTGAGCCTCAGGCGCCGCTGGTGTCCCGGGGTGACCGCTTGTCTGGCTACTCCAGGATTCAAGCACCTGCATGAAAAGGACCCCCGCTGGGTGCATCCCTTTGCTCTTTCCCAGGATGCTGATCCGTGAAAACAGCACGAGTGATAAGAACTATGTGGAAAGCAAACAGACCTGCGTGGTTGGTGGACGAATCATGTAGAAATCAGAACATTCAGAGAGAGAGTAACGTGCGTAAATTCCTTTTTTCCAGAAAAAGCACATCTCTGCTCGTTTGCACAGGTGCATAATAGGTTGGGGAGAGTCAGGGGCAGAGGTGCGGCTGGACACGGCGACCCCTGCTTTCCCCTGTCCCACGCATGTTGAGCTCCCCCTTCAGTCTGCCGTGCTGTGCTGTGTGGCCTTGGCACGTTCCAGCAGGTCTCTTGTCCTCCGTTTCCTCTTAGGGTCGCTGTTAGGCTTACAGGATGTGAAGTGCCTGAAGGGCTCAGCCCAGGCCTGGCTCACAGCAGGTGCGCAGTCCACAGAGTAATCCTGAACTCAAGACCCACGCGGGCCGAGGGAACAGTCAGGGAGCCTGCACCGGCCGCGCAAGAGGCAGTGAGAAGCCAGGCCTGCCCAGGCGCATGACTCCTCGAGGTGCACGGAGTCCCGGGTACCATGCAACACCTACCAGTTAATCGTGGGGACGGTTAGAAAGTCTGAGAACGCGAACCCCTCCAGCGCAGCCTGCCCCCGCCCGCCGCGTTATGGGGCTTCAGGAATCGCAGGTTTCAGGGACTGCCCTGCCCCTCCAGTGGGTGAACCTGCCCCGCAGAGGGAGCGGGAGGACAGGGATGCTTGTCTAGGGGGAGACTGGGGGGGTGGCGACGGCTCTATTCCCTGCAGGGACACGGAGGGGCCACCGTGATCTGAGCTCGTTCTCATGCGCCCAGCGGCTGGAAGAACCCGAGGACCAAACCTGCCTCCCCGAGTGCGGCGTCCAGCCTCTGAGGGGCTGCTCTCATCTGAGTGGTCGTGGCCGCCTCGGCCGGCTTGATGGGTGGCTCCTGAAGGGATGGGGACCCAGAGCAGGACGGCAGTGATGCGCCCCTCGCATGGTCCCCGCAGGGCCAGGTGCCTCACTGACCTGTCACAGCCCGGAGCAGATCCGAGCTCGGGTGTCCCTCTCAGGGGTAAACAGAGGCACGGGGGCGCCCTGATCGAAGGCTCCACAGCTCATCCGTTGCATGCTCAAGTCTTTGCGATTTTAAAGTTCTTCTTTATTTTCGTTACGTCGATTTTTCACTGGGGTAAAGCACATAAGAAAATTGAGTATTTTAACCATTTTTAAGCCCGCCGTCCGTGCCGGCACCCCCACCGTCCAGCTCCGAACTCAGCGGCGGCACGAGCCCTGTGCGCACCGAAGGACCGCTCCCGTCCCCCAGCCGCCGCCCTCGGCAGCCCTGGTGCTGTGACTCTAAGCAGCTCGTAGAGCAGCAGCCGTGCGGTATTTGTCTCTCTGCGTTTGGCTCATTGCATTTACGGCGCCGCGGTCCTCACGCTGCTCCCCTGCGGTAGCGCGCGGCACAGCTTCCCGCGCGAGGCCCTGCACCGTTCCTCGTTCCTCGTGCGCCGTGCTCGCTCCTCCGTCCGTGCGCACTGAGGCTGTGTCCGTGTTTTAACTCTTGGCAAGGATGTTGCTTGGAACGTGGGTGTGCAAGAATCTTTTCCAGACCCTGTTTTCAGTTCTCTGTGGTGGATGCCCGGGGGGGGGGGGGGGAGCTGCCGGGCCACACGGCAACGCCGGGGTTGCGTTTTGGAGGAGCCTCTGTGCTGGATTCCGCAGCGGCTGCGCGCATTCACGTTCTCGCCAGCCGTGCGCGAGGGCTCCCGTTGCTCCATTCTTGCCGCTGCTTATGTTTTATTTGCTCCTTTCGGTTTCATTTTAACCTTTTTTTTTAAGTAGACTCCCCACCCAACCCATGACCCTGAGGTCAACGCCTGAACTGGGATCAAGGGTCGATGCTCGACTGAATAAGCCACCCCGGTTTTGATCACAGACTTCCTACAGGACATGAAGTGCTATCTCCTTGTAGCTTTGACGTGTATTTCCTTAACGCTTAGTGACACTGAGCACCTTTTCACGTGTGTTTTGGCCACTTATATATTTTCTGGGGAGAAATGTCTATCTGAGTCCTTTGCCCATTTTTGAATCAAATGACTTGGGTTGGGTGCGTTTTATTTTCTGGATACTAATCTGTTACCACATGCATGATCTACAAATATCTTCTGTTTTGTGTGTTTTTTATTCAGGTGATACTGAAGATACAGAAGGTGCTTAATTTTTTTTTAATTTCCTAATAGTATGTCTATTTTTGATTTTGGTGCTGGCGCCTTTGGAGTCATAGCCAAGAAATCATTGCCAAGTCTAATGTCCTGAAGGTTTCGCCCTTTTTTCTTCTAAAAGTTCTATGGTTTTAGGTCTCATGTTTAGATACGTAATTTTACTTCTTTTTTTTCCAATTTGGATGCTCTTCTTTTTCTTGCCTAGTTGCTGTGGTTAGCGTTTCTAGTACCATATCAAATAGAAGGGGTGAAGATGGGCACCCTTGTCTTATTTCTGATCTTAGAGGAAAGGCTTTCAGTCTTTCACCATTGAGTAAATACAAGGTTTGCTGTAGATTTTTTAATATATGGCCTGTATTATATGGAGGCAGTATCCTTTATTCTTAGTTTAATGAGCCTTTTTTTTTTTTAATCCTAAAAGAGATGTTGAATTTTGTCAAATGCTCTTTCTGCACCTGTTGAGATGATCTGGTGGTTTTTCCTTTTGCTCTGTTGATGTGGCACATTACGTTGGTCAGTTTTCATATGTTGAACCATTCTTGCATTCCAGGAACAAATTCCCCTTAGTCATGGTGTATAGTTCTCTTCATAGGCACCTTAATGTGTGCTAGTATTTTGTTGAGGAATTTTACATCCACATTTATCCAGGGATATTTGCTTATAGTTTTCTTGTGGTGTCTTGGTTTCAGGGAAAGGCTGGCTTCATAGAATGAGTTAGGAAGTGCTCCCTCCTCTTCAGTTTTTGGGAAAAGCTTGAGGCTGGCACTTGTTCCTTCCATGTTTGGCAGAATTCACCAGGGGAGCCATCGAGTCCAGTCCTTCCCTTTGCCCGGAGACTTTGGGTCACTGATTCAATTATAGTCTTTCCAAATTTTCTATTTTTGGACTTGGTTTTTATAGGCTTTGTGTATTTTTTTCCAAGTTTTTATTTAATTCCTCAATGTGCAGTGTAGTATTAGTGTTAGGTGCATAATTTAGTGATTCAAGGTTGGGTGTTTCTAAGAATTTGTCCGTTTCATGGAGTTTATTCAACTTACAGCATGCTGCTGTCCACAGCATGCTCATAATCTTTCTTGTTTGAGGAATCAGTAGTAATGTCCCCATTTTATTTTCTGATTTTAATGAGTCCTTTTTTCTTTATCTAACTAAAAGTTGGTCAATTTTCTTGATCTTTTCAAAGAACCAACTTTCGGTTTCATTAATTTTTCTTTCTTTTCTGTTCTCTGTTTATTTCTGCTCTTATCTGTATTTTCTTCCTCCTGCTCACTTTGGGTTGTTTGTTCTTTTTCTAGTTCCTTAAGTCGTAAAGTTAGGTGGCTGACTTTAGATCTTATTTTTAAACATAACCATTAATGGCTGTACCTCTCTTCCTTAGGTCTGGTTTCACTGGATCCTGTAAGTTTCAGTATTTTGTATTTTCATTTTCATTCATCTTGAAGCATTTTCTAATATTCCTTGTGATTTCTTCTTTGATCCATTGGTTGTTTAAGAGTGTATTAATTTCCACAAATAGGTGAAATTTCCAGTTTTCCTTCTGTTAATGCTTTCTAACTTCATCCTTTTGTGGTTGGAGAAGATGTTTTGTATGATACCAGTATGGTGTGGCCTGGAGCATGTCCCTTGTGCCCTTGAGAATTGTGTGTATGTTGTCCTGGGGAGTGTTCTGTGCCTGTGTTGGATGCAGCTGGTTTATCGTGTTTACATCCTCTTGCCTTCTGTGTGGTGCTGTATACGTTATCTAGACTGGGTATGAAGTTTCCTGCTACAATTGTAGAACTGTCTATTTCTCCCTTAATTCTTGGTTTTTACTTCCTAGAATCGGGGGGCCCATCATGAAGTGTGCATTATATTTGATCTTCTTGCTGTACTGAGCCTGGTATTACACAATTGTCTCATGCAACCTTTTTTTTTAAAATTTAAGGTCTAGTCTCATTTTAGTATAGCTGCTCCTCCCTTTTGGTTACTTTTGACGTGGAATATCTTTTCCCATGCTTTCACTGTCTGTGTCTTTGGATCTAAAGTGAGTTCCCGTAGACAGCGTGTACTTGGATCCTGTGTTTTTATCCATTCTGCTGGAGACTTTAATCCATTTACATTTAAAGAAATTACTGATAAGGAGGGACTTGTGTCATTTTGCTATTTCTTCTCAATATATCTTATAGCCTTCTGCTTCCCATTTTTTGTTTTCCTTTAAAAAAATTTTTTTTAGTGAAATGTTGAAATTCTTTTATTTCTTTTTTGCATATATAGTGATCTCCTTTGTTGTTACAGTGGGGGTTACACTGAACATCCTGAACTTAGAGCACTCCAATGTGTTTTTATCCAGCTCACCTTTAGTAACCTACAAAACACTATAGCTCTGTCCCCTCCCCTTTCAGGTGCTGATGTTGAAAAATTATATCTTTGTGAATCATGTGCCCCCAAACATAAACTAATAATTTTTTTCAAATGCATTAGTCTCAAATTAATAGAAAACACAGCGTGGAGTCCCCAAAGTAAAGTTACGGTAATGCTGGCTTATTGGTTGGGCTTGGTGGGGGCTGCTTTTGCCAAGCAAGTAGAGAGATGGGCAAGAGAGTGGATGTCTGGGAGGGATGATTGTCATGCCCATGGAACCAATGCTGGGAAGGAGGAGACTTGACAAGAAAGTGAGGAGGACAAGGTTTTAAAAACTGACAGGTTGCAGGTCTTAACGTATTTGAAGAATTGTTGTGGTGGGGATATTGGAGTAATGCACTGGGAGGACAGAGGGGTCAGAGCGGGGAACGTAATTCAAGACTCCAGAGGTGACAAGGTCATGGCTGCTGTGTGGGTGTGGAAGAGGCACAAGTGGCCAAGAGGAAAAGCTTCCGGGGAGGGAGCAGTTGAGGAGTGAGATGCGGGGCCATCGGCTGGGGTGTTAGTGACCAGGGAGTGAGGAGAAGCCACATGGAGGTCAGAGAGGAGGCCAGCCTCCATGTAGAGGCTGTTACCAGGAGCTGGCCCGAGGGCCACAGGAGTTGATGCTTTTGAGGAGGCAAAGTGGTTTGAAATAGGGAAACTGAGAATGAGCCTCCACTTGGGACAGCTCGAGGGAATGCTGTGGGGGGGTGAGCTGTGCTTGGGGGGGCCGGGAAGCTGAGCCCTCCCTGAGAAGGGGTTGTATGTGTCAGGGTTTGTTCAGTACACACACGGACATGAGGCAGGGGCGACAGTGTGGCCAAGACAATCCTGGCCGTGGGTGTGATGCGAACAGCCCCCCAGTTTC
Source organism: Ursus americanus (assembly GCF_024610735.1). Classification (NCBI taxonomy): domain Eukaryota; kingdom Metazoa; phylum Chordata; class Mammalia; order Carnivora; family Ursidae; genus Ursus; species Ursus americanus. Next base: position 30,532,393 of record NC_142128.1, read on the forward strand.
TCCTTCACCTTGGGCTGGGGGAGCCGGGGCCAACACACAGCCCAAGCTTAGTTTTCTTACCAATTCATACACCTGGGAAGGCACATGCTTCACGGGGCAGGGGTGAAGGGTGGGGGTGGGGTGTAGGGTTGAGAGGGCTGGAGGCCACAGTGTGTGCGGCGATTGCTGTCCACAACGACCAGCATTTGTCCTTCCCCCCGTATTTCATCAGCCTGGAGGGCACCCTCCTTGGAGCCCTGGTCAGATCCCCCCCAGATCTGATGGTAGGAGTTTCACAGAATGACCTCACGCCTGGGCTCTTCTGAACCCGAGGACCTTTTTCTCCTCCGTCCCCATAAGTAGGCTACATGGGCGAAGTCCCTGGCTGTGTGGTGTGGGTTTTCAAGGCGACGGAACTTGGGAGGGGCGGGGAAGGACAGTGTAGCATTTCTTTCTCATCCTCCAGCTAAAGCTTAAATGGCACTTCTGCCAAAAGAACCCTTTGGCCCCACCCCAGTTCTCAGCCAGGGACGGCCGTCCCTCGGGGTACGCGGCCATGGCGGGAGACACTTCTGGTGGTCACAGCTACGCGGAGCTACAGGCATCTCGTGGGTCGAGACCAGACACACCGTACACGTCCTACGTGTGGCCCCCCCAGCCGCATCCACTCCCCAGTGTCGACACAGCCACAGGCGAGACACCCTGGTCTCTGTGCCTCAAAGCGGGTCCTGGGCCCATTCTAGGCTCCCCAAGCCCAGCTTACTCCTTCGAGGGCCCTACTGCAGGCCGTAATCACAGGGACGGCTGGCTTCACAAACCTCTATTGTCCACCCCTCTCACCTGATGCTTCTGTCGTGTTTCCCGCTGGACACCCATGCCGGGCAAGATGCCTGGTATACAGTAGGTGCCCAATAACTATGTGGATGAATAAGAACCTGTAACAAGGGTTATTTCTGTATGGCATTCCGATGGCACTTCTCCAAGTCCCCCAGGGCTACCGGCTCGCACTGGGATTTCTGCTCCACTTCGGCTCTGATAAAGCTGAGGTCGCTCGAAGTGAATGCTGTTTTCTAGGCTCTCCCGGGAAATGGGGGGTGAGCTTTCTGGAAATTTTTATAATGTGTGTATTGAAAGTTGAGCTACTCTCCAACTGCTGAAAAAGAACACAAAGAAACAGACCATAAGTGGACCATCTAATTTATAAAACGTGACCGTTTTTATTGTCGTTGTAAAGAGGTGTATCTCAACCAGATTGTAACAAAATCACCACAGCTTATTCCAAAAGAAAATTTTAATACAAGAGATTTTAGAAAATTAAACACATTTGTTTAAAAATTCTATTGTGTAAACCTTAACATAAGAGGGCAGTTAATATAATACTTCACGTTTCAGAGCAAATCTGCCGACTGCTAGGCCCCACGTTCGTCCGGACAGTGGACTAGACTCTCCATGTGTTGCCGAATTCCCCCCTCCCCGGCAGAGGGCTCACGGGGACCCCGTCAGTTGAGGGGGACTCTGCTGGGATACGTTCACCAGGCGCCTTCCTGCAGGAAGTCCGTATTTGCTACGGCGAGCGGTGTTCTACCGAACGACGATGGCAGCGGTGGGGAAGCTAAGGCCGCCGAGGTAAGGACGTTGTTTCTAGGCCGAATGCCAGATGGGAAAGCATCCTCGTGAGCTCCACCACCCCCTCACTCCGGCAAACGCGTTCTCCAGGCTCCTTTCAGCAACTCGGGGTGCAAATGCGCCGTCTGCTCTTCCGTATCCTTCTGTGGCCACGGTCCTGGCTTTTGCAAGGGCCTCGGCTCCGGTTTCTCCTGAGGGTGGAAAGAATCCTTCCAGGTGAACGAGTGGCCTCGCGGCTCGCAGTGGGGAAGGCGGGAAGCAGGCCGGCTCAGGCTCCGGGGAGAGGGGCGCTCCCTGGGCAGGGAGCACGGAACCCCCGCACCTCAGAACAGTTAGTGCATTCAGCGTGTTCTAGCGGTGGGGGCTCATCCAGGCTGTAAGCTCAGCCGCGCTGTAGAGAAACCAGATTTTGTATTTTCCTCTCAAGAAACGGGTTAGGTAGGTAAAGAAGCCCATTCGCTGTGGCGGTGAGGATTTAGACACGCGGGTAGAGGCCCCCTGCCCTCGCCCAGAGTGTCACACGCAGGCCCGTGCACAGCAGTGGTTCGTAGCCGCGGGGAAGGTGAGCGCGGGGTGAGCCGAGCAGCTGCGTCTGGGTCGCGGTCGGCCGAGCCCAGAGCCGGTGGGCTCGGAGGGCGCCGACGGTCCCCCCTCATCCCTACCGATCCAGGAGCTGAGGTTTTATTTTAGAAACCTAATCAAAACCACGTGTTACAGAAACATGAAAACGAACTTTTTGGCACGGAAATGTTAGATAAATTATACAGTGCTACAATTGTGCGGAATTAGCACAGAAGCCAAACCCAACAGCAAATATTTAATGTTAGCTTTAATGAAACAATGCAAAATATTTAGAAAAAGGATGGTTGTACAAGACCTTGCTCCTGAGCAGACGGCTGCCTGCCAGAAGCAGCCTCTGTCTGCCGCGGCCCGGGTGGGGGCCAGAGCCCAGCGTGCGCGGCACGGTCCCGAGCGGAACACGGAGGAAAGGTCAGGACAATTATTGCCTTCGGGGAAGAAATCGAGCAGGAGGTGTGCCCCTTCTGGGATGCCTCCTCGCCGGTCTGATGCTCCTGGGCAGGTGGGGCCCTGGCAGGTGGTGTTCCGGCCGCTCCAGGCTGAAAATGGAGCCTGTTTGCCCTCAGTTCCGCGCCCAGGCGAGACGGCCCCTCAGGAGTGCAGCGGCTCCCCGGGCACGGGCTCTGGTGCTGGCACGAAGGTGCCAGGCTGAGGCATGAAGGCTTCTGGAGGAGACTGGTGGGGCGGGTGCCTGTGGGGGCCGCACAGGACAAAGCCTGGCCTGCATGCGTGGGGGCGGGCCGGTACCCCAGTGAAGGTCAGCAGGTGGGGGCGGGCGGTTGCGGCCTAGAATCGTGTGCCCTGGGCCTCAGATGGGTGAACTTCCCCATGCGGAGCCGAGAGAAAACGAGGACCCTTGGCACAGCCCGGCCAGAGAGAGCCTGGTTCTGGGTGCTGGGAGGCAAGCAGGGCGGTGTCTGATCGCGGGACTGGCCGGCAGTGCTCCGTTCCCGCTTCTGGACTCGGGCCCAAACGGGATTCGTCATTAGGCCTCCCGGGCCTGCTGGCTCTTGGCAGGAGCTGGGGCTGTGCTATCCACCCGATGTCAACAACTTTGAGGGGTTAGCGGGAACTCAGGAGGAGCCTAGCCGTGGAGCAGAGCCCAGCGTGTAGCCACATCTTGTCCACAGACCCTCAGCCCATTCCTCCCTTTCCCTGCTTCTGTCTCCTGCTAGGACTCGTAGGATGGTAGGGGATCCCTCTGTAACCAAAGACCTTGGGTGTACCTGGGTAGTGGTGCCCAGGTGCCCACGGTGAGCCCTGTCACCTTCCTCGGGTGCTGGCTTGGGAGGTGCCAAAGAACCTTCTTACTGGATCCAGGAACAGCTTGCACTGGTTTTTTCTGTTGCACTATCTTTCCCTCTGGCGGGTCACGCGGCTGCGTGGGTGATATGCAGGGCGGGGCCAGCCAGCCCCCTGAACTGGATCAGACAGCAGGGCAGCAGATGACACAGCCACGGGGTGGGGGGGTGGTGTGGGAGGTGGACCTGGGTCTGTGGTTCTTGCTCCAGGAACGGGAGGTCCACTGCTTCTGTGTCCACCCCGCCTGCCGGGGAGCAGGGCAGGGATCTCGAGCAGTGGGATGGAGGTGCCACCGCGGAACATTCTGTGAGCCCAGAATTAAGGCGTTGAGGAGCGGCTGTCATGTGTAGGTCACGTGCGGGTCGGAGCTGAAATGAGGGGGGTGGTCTGTATGCTGACTGGTTCTAGGGTTTCTGCGGCATCGCGAACACGGGGTGCACATCGCATGCAGCCTCGATGGGTTGCATGTGGTCCCAGGAACAGGCTTTTCCAGCCGCGTCTCAGAAGAGCAGGGCAAGGTTTCCATGAATGATCAAGCTTTAAAAAACAGGCAGAGTTTCTCCTTTTGTGAATACAGGCTGAGTGTGTAATTGCTTCTCAAGGCTTAGCATCTGTCCCTTACAGTCCTGGGCATTTTTTTTTTCTTTGTTTTTTTAACCTCTGCAGAATGTCAAAGCAGGTTCCGGGAATTCTGGAGAAGGTGAGGTCAGATTCACAGACATGTCTCGGGTTTGGTGCCCGAACGGGTGGGTTGAGCAGAACCCTCAGCCGCAGGGGACGTCAGCCGCGGGAGGCTCCACTCCATATCCCATGCAAACACAGCTTCCCAGGGACCAAGGGGGAGCAGGACCCCACCCCTGGGAGGCAGGACTGGGGCAGCGCAAGCTCTCAGAGTCCAGGGCGACTCTGTTCCCGCAGCCAGTGACGGGCACCTGGCTGGCCCTGTGGGACCTGGAATGGAAAGGAAGCCCCTAGCAAACAAGGCAAGTCCCCGTGTAGCTTTCCTGGGACATGGTGTCTCGGATCCTCTCGAGCCCTCTGAGCTGCCGACAGGGCCCCTCCAGCTTCCCCCCACGGGAACGGTGGGCTCGGTCTGCTCCCCCAGCTCATGGCTCCCTCCAAAGTGGATCGGGCCGCCGTGGTTCCCTGGAGGGCGGCACGGACAGCACGTCGCTGTGCTGAACTGCCCGGAATCGTCTCCGCTGCCCCTGGCTCACGGGAATGCCCGACAGAAAGCTTCCAGGTGCCGCGTGCTGGAATGTCCCTTGGTCTAGGAAATGCTTGATGCCTGCCTGGGGTGGGGGGGCGGCTCCCCAAGTCTGAGCGGTTCTGACGGTTCCAGGAAGCTGCTGGGGTTAGCCGTCCACAAGCACCTCACGCCCTCCCTCTCGCTCACGTCAGTCTGGCTGCCACGTGGTCTGTTGGACAACATGGACCAAGCTCCTCAGTCCTTCCCCCAAAAAACGCGAGCTCTTCATAGCTGTACGTGCCGTTCACAACGGGCCCGGGGTGCTGCACGTTCAAACTGGCCAAAGGGCTCTGGTTCTGCGAAGTTGGCTGACGTGGGAGCAGGAGCTGGCCGGGCTGCTCATCTTCATCCCGTTCCCACCTGCCGAGGGGCCTGCTCTGAGACTGGGGGGGACACACACTGAGAGCACGTGGGGCAGAGGGTACAGCGTGAACGTGTCTTTGGGGGAATGACCATGATCTGTCGCGAGTGTATGTTGTCTGGTTCCCAGGGAGCCACGTGGAGCTCTGCGGGCTCCGGAGTCTGCAAGCCCGAGGGCCTGTGGCTGCTTCTGCCGTAGTTCTCAGAACACAGTCTCTCTCATGACCTTGAGGCCTCTTGCCTTGTGAGGTCAAGGCCCCGGGTTTCTGGACAGCCCAGGGCCACCAAGCCTCACAAGGGGCATGTGGGCCCAGGGGGCCTCAGGTTTCACCTACAGGGGCTAGTCCTTCCGGAAGCCAAGCTCCGAAGGTTGGGGGAAGTGCTCTGTGTACCTCCATTCAGCGTCCTTAGTGGCCCCTTCACAGGAAAGCCATGTGAGTTACCGCGAGCCACGGATTCTACAACCAGGGGGTCTTAGGACCACGGGTAGAGAGTAAAAGGGGAAGGAACGCGACCTCCCCCCTCTAACCCCACGTGTCCATAGGTTACAGCAGGCAGTTACGTTAACAGGAAAGAAAAAGAAAAGGGTAACAGTCGTTCTAATTCCTGTGTGGGAAAGAGTCCAGAGGTGGTTTCCGAACCACCTCGGAGTTGTGCGCCTCCATCAAGGGGCTCCGAGCTGCCCCCGGTGCCCACCCTCCTGCCGGCCCCCGAGCTGGAGGGAGGGGAAGGGACAGGCCCTGGGAGGGTGCCCGTGTGTCCGAGTCTGTCCGGCAAGCAGCCACCTTGCCCTCTGAGACTGCCCAGTTTAATCAGTGTCACGGGACTGGGGGGAAGGTGCGCTCTCGGGGCTTCACCCGGTGACGTGGGGGCTCACTCCAGGCTGGAAGGGGCCGGCTGCCGGGGCCAGGTCAGACGCCGAGTGGCTGGGCGGAGGCAGCTGGCGTAGCACATAGGGCCCAAGTCTGGGATTCGGCGGAGGTCAGAGGTCGCCGCTCTGGGGCTCCACGTTGCGGGTCTCTCTGGGGTGACCTCGGGACAGCTTGGGGAAGCGGGAAGCCACTTTGGGCCGGGTGTTCTTGGTCAGTGGTTCTCCAGGAGGAGTGATGTCCCTGTAAGACAGAGCAGGGAGAACTGGATTAAGTCAGTGTGAGAAGGGCGGGAGTGGTCTCAGAGGGGACAGCTGCTCTCCAGCTCCGACTGGCAAGTACAAGGGGGGCCGTGGCTTTCTTTCGCCATTGTCATTGAACCGTGCCCTTGCTGGAAGATCAAAGAAAAGAAAATGCTTTGGATAACATTAAATTTAAGGTTAAAAGAGGTGTAGCAAAAACAGGGGGACTTCTTGTGGAATTCATCCTAAGAGAATAACCAGGATGTAGGCCAACGTCTAATTAGAAGGACGTTCCTGGGGACAAGAACCAAAAATAGTAAAACAGCTCAGCAGTCCAACCGAAGGGATTACCTGTCTCGGTTTTAAACGGTCTACGCGTCGGGACAGCAGGAGCGCCGCAGGCCATGGTGGACGGGGCACTGAGCACCTGGGGAGGTTGGATGAGGAGAACCGAAGATAAACGAGGGCGTGGGAACCCCCTGCCAGGGGTTCAGAAAAACCTGCAGCACAAGGCGGTTTGTCTCTCCATTCCACGACTTTCTTGAGCACCGTGTGGGTCGAGCCCTTCAAGCCCCTGGAGATACCGCCGTGAGCAACACGGGTTCTCCCAGGCCTGGCGGACACTGACGGGCCACCGGCGAGTTGATGTTATAGGTGGGACGTGATGAAGGCAGCTACGGCCTCCCTGGGCCGAAGCCTGAGGCTGCGGCCTCCACTCAGAGGCACCCGAGAGCGCTGGTGGGTCAGGTCGGAGGCTCTCCGTGCAGGAGGGAGGCTCGTCAGGTGGCCCCGCTGCAGGCTCGCGGGGTGGGGCGGGGCAGGTGGTCCTCCACGGTCCAGCTGCCATTTGAAGTGACCCCTGCCTGCCCTGTGGAGAGGGGCCTGGAGGGGTCTGGGCTGTGACCGCGATGCTGGTGAACTTATTTCCTACGGTTCTTTTAACAAGTGACCCCATACTTAGTGGCTTGAATGCAACACGTACCATCTTACAGTTGCGGGGGTCTTAAGTCCAAAACGGGTCTTAGGGAGCTAGAGTCAGAATGTTGGCAAAACCGGTTCCTTCTGGAGGCTCCAGTGGAGAATGTTTCCCTGCTTTTCCCTGCTTCTGGCCCCCTGCATTCCTCTGTCTCATGAGCACACGGGGCCCACCTGGGCCCTCTGCCCTTTTCGAGATCCTTAACCACCCCGGCAGAGTCCCCGGGGACTGGGGCGTGGACATGCTTGGGATTATTCTGTGTGGTACAGAGATTTGAAAAGTGGAATCAAAAGATGTGGTATTTAAACAATAATGTTCTCCACAGCTGGCAGAAAACGTAACTTCTACAATAAATGTCTCACTGGTACAAAACGTGTCTAAAAAACCACGCCGAGATGAAATCACACTCATGTCTTGAGTGTCCCTGTGCCACCACCTTTCCGAATGTGTGGCCCCCAGACTCGGCCAGGGAAGACAGCCCCTCTACCAGGCTCAGCAGGACCCAGGCCACCCAGGGAGTACGGGGCAGATCCAGAACCGTCCACGCCCCTCCAGACAAGTGAGGGAATGAGCCACGTGAAGGAAACTGCCCCTGCCGCATGGGTCCCTTGGGCTCTGTGGGACAGCCTACATCCTGCCGTGTCTCCACGACAGTTCCGCGCTCAGACGACGAGGGATGTTCATGCCTTTGCGGGGACACGGTCACTGTGCTCAGCGAGACGCCCCTTGGTTTGAGGTCAGGACAGTACCTCAGTAACAAGCTGAAAAACTCCTCTCGTGACCGTCTCCTCCCTCGGAAGTCCAGATGCACCCCGCTTCACGGGCACGACGTGAGCGCCACATGTGACCTGGAACAAGGGGGAGCGGCCACCTCGTTCCCACGCCCGGCCAGTGGCTCGGCCGCACGGTCCTCCTTCAGAAGGACATCTGGCCGCAGGCTGAAGGCCACCCTGTCCTGGTCTTGTCTCAGAACTACCCGGCTACCAAGCCTCCTGTGCCTGAAGGCCCCTCCCAGCACGGGCAGCAGACGCTTGCTCACGCGGTGGGGACGGCTTGGGTGTGAACGTCATTTGAAACCACCCCCTCCCTTCACTGTTCAGGATCCAGAGTCCCAGTGGCCGACCAGCTCGGTGGCTGTTGTCCTCACTGGGCACGGCCTACGAGGTGGGCTGAGTCCCACCAGAGCCTGTCAGGCCCGGGGCTCAGCAGCTCTGGGGAGGGAGAGTTACAAGTCAGTCAGGACATTCCTCTTTTCCAGAAACGGCACCGACTGTGGCGGACGTAGCCTAGCCTGGGGTGTCAGGGCAGCGGCTCTGAACCAGGCCCAGTCCTGCCAGCCAGGGCGCCTTGCTGTCTCTGAGCCTTGCTCATCTGTCCCATGGAGATGATGAGCTCGGGACCCTCAGGATGCTGCCGGGAGGAAGGGGCGCTGACCCCACGTAAGGCCACATGCTAGCTGCCCGCCTTGTTCTCCTTGACCCTTGGCTTCCAGGACAGAATGAAGGTGGGGCTGTTCTGAGAGTTCAAGGGATACTCAGCCACTCAGAGCCCGTGAGCTGTGTCGCCTGATACTGCGCCAGGCAGAGAGGGGCCCACGGTCTCACTGGGGATGGGCAGTGCAGAGCCCAGGAGCACAGTTGGTATCCTGACGGGTAAACACACGGTGCTCTGAGCAGGGCACCAGACTCGGGCATCACGGTGCTTACAGGGCTTCCTGGAGGAGGAAGAGCTGAGAAAATGAGGAGAGAGTGGCATGGCTCACCATGGGAAGGGTCCTGTGCTGGGGGACACCGCCAGCTGCTTTGCCTTCCCAGAAGGCAGGACTGGCCGCTCGGGTGGAGTGGGACGTCACTGAGCCGATGCCTGGGGGGCTCTGAATATCCCTGCTGGGGGTCCGACCATGAAAGCAGCTGGTACGGGGGGAGGGAGAGCTCCATCCTCAAGGCCCCAGCAAGCAGCGACAAGGGGCCTGATGGCCGTGCTGGCCCAGACGGGCAGAAGCTGTGGCAGAAACTCCCGTAAACCTGGGACAGCGGGCGCAGCAGGCAGGCACTGGAGTTGAGCCGGTGGCAGAGGGGGAAGGTCCAGGGGAGCAGGAAGCCATACTAATGATGGGGTCGGCGCTAAGGCAGTGGATGAAGAGCTGGCAGCCCCGGGCGTGTGGAAGGCCACACCCCAAGGAACTGCTGCTGTTTCAGGTCAAGAACTGCCCAACAGTTTCCTATAGCCATTGGCCATTTGCGTGTTGTCTTTGGAGACCGGCCTACTCCAGCCCTTAGGCAGCTCCTTAATTGGGGAAATGCACATCCAAACCACAGGGAGCTCTCACCTCACACCTGTCAGGATGGTGATTCTCAAAAGCCTCAATGTTTTGGGGAGGAAGTTGGAGCTTGGAAGCCTTGTACGGTGTTGGCGGGAACGCAAAATGGTAGAGCTGCTCCGGGAAACAGCGTGGAGCTTTCAAAGGATGACAGAGAGAAAGAAGTGTACGATGCGGCAATCCCAGCTCTGGGGATTCCCCCGGAGAGCCGAGATCAGGACCCTGAAACGGCATCTGCAGCCCCATGTTCCCTGCAGCAGCGCTCACAACGGCGAGGCCACGAAACCAGCTAAGAGTCTGGGGACGATGAATGGATAAAGATAATGTGGCCATTATATATAACAGAATCTTGGCCTTCCCGGAAATCCTGACCCACGCAACCCCGTGGAGGAACCCGGAGGAGATGATGCTGCGTGAGCTCAATCCGCGGAAGCTAGAATTCTGTGGGATTCTCCCTACAGGCAGTGTCTAAAATAGTCCCACTCCTAGAATCATGAGTGGAATCTGGTGATTAGGGTACGGAGGTACGAATCAGCAGGCCCAAAGCTCGTTCCACCGGAATCCTTTCTAGAGCCCCGCTGCATGGCACTGTCCTGGTCTCATCGAGAACGTACTACATGCCCAGAGCGGGGGAGGGCAGATCTCCTGTGCTCACAGCATACGATTTTTCGTGTGTCTAATACGGGCAGGTGATCGTAGCAGAAGGGGTGAGCCTGTGGGTATATGTCAGCTGGGAGGAGAGAGGGCGGCGAGCCTGGGGCAGGGGCTAAGCCTGCTCTGACCAGGAGGAGGTCAGCGGCGCCCCAGGGCTGGGCACGGGCTGTTCCAGGGAGGTGGGAAGCTCACTTTGTGAGTGCAGCCTGAAAAAAGGGACATTTGATTTTTTGGAACCGAGGCTCCCTCGGGCTCCTGCTGTAGCCACTGCCTCTGTTGCCGTCACAGCTCGGTGTCCTTAGAAGGCAGTTCTCCCCATCCTTGTGAGCCACTGACTCCGTGCCTCGTGCACGGTGGGACTGAAGGGACGGCGCCCGTTTCCGCCCTGGCCCCGGCGATAGACGGCAGGCCCCCGAGCAGCCAGCCCCGTCACTGCTCCGGCTCGTCTGTGTTGTCTGAGAAAGTGGGGGCTGGGCCCTCGGCGGGAGCGGAACTGAAGAATGAGGGGGAACTACCTTCCTGACCTCCCAACTCCTTTACGAGGTCGGGGCTAATCTGCCCCCTTCCACAGACAAGGAAGGCCCCACCTCCACCCTACACAGGGATTTCCTCCGTAAACAATGTGAGGCACTGGACAGGACTTCATTTTTGGAGTCTGAAAACCAGGGTTCCTTCCATTAGACTCTAGAGAACCCTCGAGGAAGGTACATTCCTTACCTTCCCTCAACTCCGTTTTCTGATCTGTGAAATGGGGATGCTACTGGTCCGTCCTACCGTGTGTGACCCATTCAACACCTGAGTCTGCGACGTTTCGAGGTGGATGTGGTGCTCTCAGGGCCCCGAGACAACTGAGAGAAGAATGCGAGAGCACAGGTGACGTCCGGCAAGGACAAGCTTCGGGACTTCGGCAGCAAGGGCAGGAAGAACCGTGAGACAGGCTCCAGGAAGAGGACGGGCTGATGCCCCAGGCTGCGTATGGACGCAGGGCGGCACGTGGCGGTGGCGCGGCCGGGAAGGCTGCAAGGTGATCTAGATCCGTGCGGTCCCGGCGCTGCACGAACCCGCCTTCTGCAGGGAGACGCGGGCGTGAGCGAAGACTTGGCAACACAACCACCCCTTCTACATTTGGCCATACTCTATCTGCTACCAGGGATGGAGAACACACACCAACTGTAGCAGGTTGCTGACTCATCAACGAAGGACGAACACATGAACCAAACCCCCCACCCCCAACTCCTCGCTTGCTCTCGCAAAAAAATTTTAAGACTTTTTTTTTTTTTTTTCCTAGAGAGCAAGCGAGTATGCGAGCAGGAGGAGAAGCAGGCTCCCCGCTGAGCAGGGAGCCCGATATGGCACTTGATCCCAGGACCCTGGGATCATGACCTGAGCCAAGGGCAGACACTTATGAGCCACCCAGGTGTCCTCAAGTTAAAAAAAAAGGGGGGGGGCAGCCAGCCTCAAAGGCTATCCCCTGATTCTGTTCATAAGACATTTTGGAAAAGGGCAAAACTACAGGGACAGATCCCAGGGTGCCAGGGTTGACGACAGCATGCTCTAGGTGACGCTGGGGGTTAAGGGCTGCCATTCTGTACCTTGATGATGGTGGTAGTTCTAGGACCCCATGCTTTTGTCAAAACTCCTAGAACCATACAGGAGAAAGGGCAAGGTTTACCACATATAATCTATATGTCCATCTCAAGAAGCTTGTCCGAGAAAGGCAGTCTTTTTAGATCCACTGCAGCACGAATGGGCATCTCTGATCTGATTCTCCTATAGGAGACTGTGACCTTGTCCCCTTATCTGGGCAGAAAGAGCAGGGGCCCTGGGGATTCCAGGTAATTTACCAGCAGGGCTATGTGGACAGGTCATGGGTGCGCCCGGCCTCCCAGTCCTCCCCTGTAAGACGGATCATAGTACAAAGACAACTGAATTTAAGAATGAGCGCAGCATCTGAATATGTCTTTCTCTGAGGACAATATATAAATGACCCATCAGCTGTGAAAAGATGCTCAACATCATTAGCAAGCCAGACACACGCCTCGAAGCCCCAGTGCAGGCTGCCTTCGCGCCCCCTCGGATGGCTACTATCCAGCAACACCAGTGTTGGGCACGATGGGGACAGATCAGAGCCCTACCACCTGCCGGTGGGAATGCTGACTGTTGTGGCTGCCGTCAAAGACAGGCAGGCAGTTCCCCCGATGATTACAGAGTTGCCGTGGGACCTGACACCCGAGAGGAGTGAAAATGCGTCCGACACAGAAACTTGGACTTGGGTGTTGAAAGCAGCAGGAGTCATAATGGCCCCAAAGCATGGACGCCCCAGTGTCTATCAGGAGAGTGGCTGAGGTCTGTCTGTACAATCGAGGAGGAGGATTCAGCTGTAGGGGTGCTGAGGCTCTGGTGCGAGTCCCAGGGGGCAGAACACGGCCCTCTGCCACCCCGCACCCTTCTGCCACACCACACCCCTCCGCCACATCACCGTGGTCCCCGACTACACAGGTTCAAGGCAGGTGAGAAGCAGCAAATGCGAGGGAAGGACTCTCCCTTTCCTTAAAAGCAGAAAACCTAAAACTCCCATGGGAAGGACATCCTTTCTACACCGGAAGTAAAGTAACAGTCTTCTCGAAAAGTGGAGGCCAAGAGCATTCTATACAGATAGATCTTGTGAAACTAATTCTCCTCTTCCTTGTGCCCCCCCCCCCAAATTAGATCACTCTTCCACACCTGCCTTTGGTTCCACGTTACACAGAAGCAGGTAGTCTTGGCGGTTTGGGGGTCTTTATTTCCTCACCATTCCCGTGTCTTGGAGCACCTATGGCTCTGTGCTTTTCCCTGTTCCTCGGGCATATGCGGATTCAACTCCCGGGCCAGCCAGAAGCCCTCAGGGGGAGGGAGAGACGCTGCCAGCCCCACATGTGCCCCGGCGTGGCTAAGCCTTGCAAACCCCATGCTGATCGAGACACGCCAGGCTCACCGGTCTGAGTACTGTGATCCTGCTAGTGGGAACGTCTGGAGTAGGGTTACCTGGAGAACAGGACGTATGTGGTTGCTTGGAGCAGGGGAGACATGGGGCTCCTTTCTGCCCTGATGAAAAGATACTAAAGCAGGGTGGCAGCTGTGTGTTCTCTGGACGCAAAGCTACTGATTTGGGCAGCTTTCAATGGGCGAATTGTATGGCATGTGAACTCTGTCTTAAGGCTGTTTAAAGAAATGGCCCAAGCTGAAAAAACAAGGTGGAAGGACATGGTAGGATCGTCTCTGGCAGGCCCGTACGACACAGCATGGGACTGTGCTGCTTGCCTGGTAACTGTCCTTCCCCCGCTGCTGAACTGGGATTTGGTCCCCAACGCATGGCTCTAACCGTTCCCACGCTCTAACAGTCCTGTCCTTCTGGTCCTGTTAAAGCCATGTTGGGGTCCATACGGGGAGGGTCTCAGACTTCGAACCAGTGTGCAGGAAGCAAGGGATGGAGGGACGCAGAGGCCTCCTTTCCCCAGGCCACGGGATGTGAACTTCCTGGGCTCTAGGGACTCCCTGCCTTGGAGACAGGAGCTCTGTGGGGACGTCTCTTCCCCATGACCGACACCATGCACCTGGTTCTCAGCTCAGCTGGAAACTGGCCTCGGCCCTCGCTGGAAGGCAGTGGGGGAAGCAGCCTCCTGAGCACGGCTGCTCACCCAGGACACAGCCCACATGTCCCCCACGTACCTCCTCGAGCTGTTGGGGTTCTCTCCTTGACCTATCAACTTGGCAACCCTTTCAGAAACAACTCCTCCCCCCTCCTGCTGGCTACCATCTGGGAGCCAAAGGAATCCGTGTCTGTAAGCAGACCCTGCCAGGAGCCCCAGGGGTGACAACTCTTTTTAATAAGCCTCTGGGGTGCACCCCTGTGGCATCCCAGTCCCCAGCATGTGGGTGACATCGATCCGATGGTCTCAGACACAGCAGTGAAAAATGGCCATGGGGAGAGATTTACTTTTTATTTCGCTTATAAACCGGGTGTAGAGAGCCGGTCAATATTCCATTTGCTGGGAGCCGCCTTCCGTAGCTTGGAGGGTGGCTTCGCATGGGTGATGCCGGCTGCCGGGCTGGACCCTGGCTCACGGATGGGACCGAGCTCTTTTCTACCAAAGCTATGACCACTGTCCTCTGAGACCCGGCTCCTTGGGGAGGTGTGTGTGTGCAGGAGTTAGGAGGACTGCGTTCTGCCTCCACAGTGAGCAAACCACGAAGAACAGCTGCCCTCCTATCTGCGGGGTTGGGGGAGGCCTCGCTTCACCCCCGCCGGCCGGTGGCATGAGGGCTGCAAGCGGCTGTGTTGGTCCAGATGTACCAGGCCACGCAGCCTTTGAACTCACTGTGGGCACGCTTTCGAGCCCCGGCCCCTACTACGATGGGGATCCAGAGGACGCGCTGTAGCCGTGCGCCGGTCACTCCGCTACGGTCTTGAAGGTTTCGCCGTGTGAACACCGTCTCTGGGGATTAGTGGAAGGTGGCCTCCGTGCACTTCCTCGGTTGCCTGCGCCCTGGTTAGATCTGGGGCCCAAGAGTTCTGCCCTCGCAGATGACCCACAGATGGTTCTGGTGGTTCTTCGGATCACCACACTTCCTAACCCTGAAAGGTCTCTGGTGACTGATTTTCAATATCATCTTTACACGCTGGCCTCATTAGGGAGGTGCCGTGATGTTCCTTTAGATCCAGGCAGTCTGTCCTGGGATGCCACAGACAGGCTGACACGGCCGGGAGAGCTGCAGTGCCAGCGTGCACAGGTTCCAGGGGACAGTCATGGGGTGCTTGCTGGAGGGCCGGGGCCTGAGCACCAACCCTGTATCTGTGTCTCCCGCCCACCCAGCTGGGAGGTGGGGGCTCTGCTGCACGCATGGAGTCTAGAACAGAGCGTCGAATGTGGCACGCAGAGGTGCAGGGACTGGTCCGATGTCACACGTTTCCTATGTGACAGCAGGACGCCAGCCTGGGCCCGTCTGACTACAGCCAGTTCTTCTCATCCTCTGGGCTAAGGGGCAGATGACAGAGATATTTGCAGAGAAAAATATCTCAAGGGTTCTGGGAAGACAGTATGAGGTGCGCTCTGAGGCTGGAAGAGGGGCTAGATGGTGGACTGCTATGAGAGCCCCCTGAGGATGGTAGGGAGCCCCATTAGTGTAACCCACTTCAGACGTACAGCCTCTGAAGTTTCCCAGTGGGGCCGGGAGTGACGAGGACAGAGAGGAGCCCCAGAGCCAGGGTGCCCTGTGGGGTTGGTATGGCCCCAGGAGCAGGATCCTGAGGTCAGAACCAAGACGGTGCAGTAGCAACAGAGCGGGGGTGGGGGGAGAGTACGAGGGTGCTGGAGAGAGCGCCTCCGTGGGCACAGGGACCAATCAGAGGGGGAAGTGTTCCATTTCTGTTTGGAGACTGGACTGGGGTGGGGGGGGGCAGCTGAGCTGGAGGGGAAGGTACAGCACGTGCCAGGCAGACAGGGCACCAAGACAGAGCGTGCACACGAGTGTGTGTGTGTGTGTGTGTGTACGCGCGCGTGTGCCTGCGGTCAGTGATGCTATTGGAGAAAAGTAAAAATGCATTAGGCCTAGTACATGTTGAAGGATGGTGCAAGTCCATAAAAACACTGTACTGCCCACTGTGGCCCCCAGACATGTCGGCTTTAATGATTTCACGGCCTGGACAGTGGATGGGCTTCTGATCGTTACAGACGCCCTGATGCTGTTGGGGTGACACTGGGCACCTGGCTGGGAGCCTCTTCAGTTAGAGCTCATTACCCCAAGTGGGTGTCCCACGGGTTCCCGAGCAGACGGAGACTGACATTCGGGAAGCTTTGCACCCAGCTGCCATGTTGGGACCTCCCCTGAAAGGCTGCTTTGAAAAGGGACTGGATCGTTCTCACTGCCTCTAATTAGCCCTCTACCTATGGCTAGTTCCTCCTGGAAACTCCACTCCCTGGATCCTGCCACTGCCCCTTCTCAGCCCCATCTCTCCTCCTTACCGGTGGGACTCAGGGCTCGATGGTAACCACTGCCCGTCTCCCTATCTTAAACTTGGCCAACACAGAAATTCTGCATTTCCCCATCTCACCTCCTCTCTGGTCTTCTCAGCTTTCCTAATCGGTACGACTACCTGCCTCCTTGCTCAAACCCTGACCCACCATCTTGGTCTTTCTTCCCTTCACATTCCATGCCTAATTCACCAAAGTGGCCCGTGGGCTCTCCGTCTGGACACATGTACAACACTTGCACTTCCTTGCCCACGGTGACATCCCAGATCCAGCCACCACGGCCTCTGGCCTGGACTCGCAACAGATTTCGAAATGGTCTCCCTGAGTTCGTGGATTCCTTGGCACCTCGTCCTAAGTCCCCCTCCATTTCCCTCCTGTACAGCTCCCGGCGGCCCTCGGGTCCAGCCCGCGCCACCCCCGGCTCTGCTCAGTTATCCCTGAGCTGCAGGTCTTGCTCCAAAGTCACCTCTGCTCGTGGGCCACCCAGTCACTGTGTCTTAGTTTCTTTATGGCAACTGAGCCTTGTCCTTCAGGTCGGACGGTACCCTGGTCATGCCCAGCTTAGTGGAGGCGGCCATGTGTGACACCGGAACATGGGCCTTGGAATCAGAAAGCCACGAGCACTTCTGAGGTTTACTTTGAGAAAACAGGAGTAATAATCCATATTCACTTCTCTCCTAGAGAGTGGTGATAATAGGACTTTTGAGACTGTTAATAAGGCACCCCCTCTGAAGCATCACCCAGATTCGGTCCGCTAGTAAAAGCTCAGTGGTTTTAACGCTGCGGGTGCAGAGGACAAGCAGCATAGAAAACCGTAAGGGTGGTGTTACAAGGCAGCGTGAAGTGAACAGACCTAAAGCCACATGCAGAAACACAGAAGAGAAGGAGAGACGGGTGTCCCGCCGTGTGGGGGGAGGCAGACCAGGGAAGGCCCAGAGTGTCTGAAGGGCTCCTACGAACCACCAAGAATGAGCAGACAGCCCAACAAACATGCAGGGTGAGCACTTCATGGGGGAAGATAAACAGGCTTGTTAGTCATTCTGCTAATATTTGTTGAAGCTTGGGGAGCTGAATCAGGGCTGGAACCATCCCGCTAAAACAAGCCAGATGAGGACACTCCTTGGCTCCAAACCCTCTCATCTCCCTCCTCTCGGAGTGAAACCCTTAGGATACTCCGCACGACCATCCTGGACACGGTCCTGCCTCCTCCCCTCCAGCCTTAAGGCTTCTCAGCGGGAGCTGGGCACACTCCTGTCCCGCTGCCTCTGTAGTTACTGGGCCCCAAAGAAAGCCACGTGCCCTTGTGCGCTCCTTCTCCTCCTTCCCTTCTGTCCTCTTGCTGGGGTCTCAGTGCGGCGTCCCCGGCCCCTGCCCCCTCCCCTGCATGAGCCGTTGGCGAGTGCTGCCGTGGTCAGTCTGGTTCACAGATGCCAAGCGGGCACGTCGGTGGGGGGTGGCCAGAACAGGCACTGCGTGAAGACACGTGGAATGAGCGAGTCCGCGGGGCACCCGGCACAGCCCCAGACCACTCTCGGGGAGCAGAGAAATGCAAGCTGGCGAAATATGCTGTGGCCAAGCACTGGGGCGGCGGTCCTAGGTGGCTGCGGCCCATACAAACAGCTGACACCTTTCAGGAAACCGGAGGAGCTGTGTGCGAAGGAGAACACGTACCCTATGGGACCCCGGACTCAGGAACTGCACTTCCAGGGTCCCTTTGACACAGAGGGGAGCATTTTCACAAAGACGTGTGTGAGGATATGCGATGCAGCCTGGCTTCGGATCGGGAGGCCTGCAAACAACCTATCGGCCTGGAGGTCGGGATCCTCCTTCAATCCGCAATGGC
Source organism: Ursus americanus (assembly GCF_024610735.1). Lineage (NCBI taxonomy): Eukaryota > Metazoa > Chordata > Mammalia > Carnivora > Ursidae > Ursus > Ursus americanus. The sequence goes on from NC_142128.1 coordinate 30,550,403, forward strand.
ACGTTCGTAACACGCACCGCGGCCCGCCGTCACCGAGGACGACACACCCGTGTGCACGCACATCCGCGAATAACGCGAAAACAACGGGTTACAGAAGACTGCGTAGGATCCTAATGTTATTAAAAACAACACCTCAAATGAGAAAATGACCACATGCACGTAAACGCAGAGATAAGCAGACACAGGGCGATGCATTTGCTGTGGATACTGACACTGAGGAAATGTTTGTAACGAGGACTTACGCACACGTTACTCATTTAATAAACAGAACAAAATGTCGCATGAGAGAGCCCCTACACTGCTGCTTACAGGCCGCCAAGGAGCAGTCTCCCTGGGTCCCTCTCCGCGGCCCTGTGACAGCAGGTACACACAGCGTGGCCTGCGGGAAGCCACCTGGGGGGCTCCACAGGCAGGAGCGAGTCTCCTCTGGGTCCAGCCGCTACACCTGCTCAGAACCGTCGCCTTGGGAAAGAACCACCCTTGTGCACTGACTACAGACTCAAAGTCCCAGGAAGCTTGCGGAACTGTGAGCCAGGGGTCCAAAGCTCCCCAACCGTCAGCCACCACCTTCCTACCAGGCCATAACTACTCGCTCGTGGTTCTGAGGAAAGCGCTAATGGTCCTAGATGATCTCCTTTAATGTATCTTAGAACAGAAAGCTGATCTCAGCACGGTCCCCTGCTCACAGCCCTCCAGAGGCTGCCATTGAACAATGAATACATTTCACGCCCCTTACGACCTGCAGACAAGGCCACCCTCCCCCCACCAGGGAGACTCTCCCCGTGGCCACACCTGTTCCTCATGAGTTCATGTCACTGCTTGCAAGTTACCCACTGGAGACACCGCCCCTCACCTCACATGGTCCCTCGCTTCTAAATCCCCTTCGCGGCGCGTATCTCCCATCGCAGGAATTCCATCTGTTGGAGGTTTTGGTCTCCCCCACGAGACTGCACGCTCCCTGAGCCTGGTGCACAGCGGAGCCTGGTAACTGGTGGAGGAACGAGCAGCTTCTCCACTGGTCATTCTGGAGCAAGATCCCTGGGGCACCATGGCGTGAGACCTGATGGCCGGGGGTGTATCACTTCTATGCTTGAATTGCTACAGCTGGCTTGCTGTATGCCCTGCACTGTCCTCACTGCCCTGTATGGATGCAATAAACCACACCGAAGCCAGGGAGGGAGGGCCCATTCGTACCCCCTTTCCAGGTGAGGAAGCCAAGGCACGGAGAGGTTAAGGGGCCCAGGGTTAAGAGCACTGAGGTAGCAGGTTGCTAGCTGTCCGAATCCCAGGCTTCCCTCCTCCTTCCACGATGTACTGTACTCTCCTCATTCTGGAGTTCTTTCCTTTTCTGTAAAAGTCGGTAAGAACATTCCCACCCTAGGAGCACCTGGGTGGCTCAGTCGGTTAAGCGTCTACCTTCGGCTCAGGTCATGATCCTGGGGTCCTGGGACCAAGCCCTGCGTTGGGCTCCTTGCTCAGTGGGAAGCCTGCTTCTCCCTCTGCCGCTCCCCCTGCTTGTGCTCTGTCAAATAAAATCTTAAAAACAAAAACAAAACAAAACAAAAAAAACACTGCCACCCTAGCTTGCAAGGCTGAAGCTAAAGAGAAAGGCGAAACTTGTAGATGGACACGGAGCAGGGGTTGGCAAACCACAGGGTCTGCCTATTGTCTATGGTGCTTTCATGCTACTAGGGCAGAGCTGAGTCCTTGCAGAGATGAGTGGTCTGAGTGCAAAGCCAAGACGGTCCACTCTCCAACTGGTGACTCCCAGCCTTCTCTAGAGCAGCAGCCCCGGGCAAGAGCTTCGGCACAGCCGCAGGGGCTGCCATTCGCGCTGGGGGCACCCGGAAGTGGTCAGTGCACTGGATCCTCAGAGTCTCCATGCGGCGGGGTAGAAGGATCCTCGTGGCTCAGGAAGGGCAAAGGGCTTCTCCTGCAGGGCCCAGCTGGGATGAGGGCCCGCTAGTGTGACTCTGAAGCCTGTGTGCTACCCCGCAGTAGACTCAGAACGCAGGGTCCCTGGCTCTGGGGGAGAGGAGGCGGGGAAGCGTCCTGGAGCTGGTGGGCCCTCCTGTCACACCGGAGTGGAGACGGAGGCTCAGAGACGACAACTGGGCCCACGTCGCACTGGAGGTGGCAGAGTTGATGTTCAGAACCAGGTCTGAGACCAACATCAGATTGTTCTAAAAATTTAATCCCAGTGTAGTTAACATACGTTGTTCCGTTAATTCAGGTATACAACATAGTGACTCAACACTTCCATCCATCACCAGTGCTCATCACAACTGCGCTCCTTCTTCCCCATCACCTGTTTCACCATCGCCCCCCACCTCCCCTCTGGTGACCCTCAGTGTGTTCTGTATAGTTATTTTTTGGTTTTGCCTTATCCCCCCCCCGTTTGTTTGGTTTCCTAAATACCACAGATAAGTGAAATCATACCGTATTTCTCTTTGACTTATTTAGCTTAGCATTACACTCTCTAGATGCAGAGATGTTGTTGCAAATGGCAAGATTTCACTTTCTTATGGCTGAGTAATACTCGTGTGTGTGTGTTCTTTATCCGTTCCCGTACGGATGGACACGGGCTGCTTCCATGATCTGGCTATTGTAAATAATGCTGCTATAAACACAGGGGTGCATGTATCCCTTTGAATTAGTGTTCTTGTATTTTTTGGGTAAATACCCAGTAGCCAACTACTGGATTATATGGTAATTCTGTTTTTCATTTTTTGAGGAACCTCCATCTTCGTGTCCACAGTGGCTGCACCAGGGTGCGTTCCCACCAACAGTGTGTAAGCGTTCCTTTTTCTCTGCATCCTCACCAGCATCTGTTTCTTGTGGTGTTGATTTTAGCCCTTCTGACCCGTGTAAGGGGCTGTCTCGTTGTGGTTCTGAGCTGTATTTCCCTGATGCTGAGTGATGCTGACCATGTTCTCATTTGTTGGCCATCTGGATGTCGTCTTTGGAGAAATGACTGTTCATGTCTTCTACCCATTTTTAAATTGGATTATGTGTGTTTATGGTATTGAGTTTACTAAGTTCTCATATATCTTGGACACTAAACCTTTATCAGATATGTCATTTGCAAATACCTTCTCCCACTCAGTAGGCAGTCTTCTAGTTTTGTTTCCTTTGCTGTGCAGAAGCTTTTTTTTTTTTTTTGACGTAGTTCCAATAGTTTATTTTTGTTTCCCTTGCCTCAGGAGACAGACCTAGAAATAAGTTATGGCTGATGTCAAACCACTTACTGCCTATGTTCTCTTCTAAGATATTTATGGTTCCAGGTCTCACATTTAGATCTTTAATCCATTTTGAATTTATTTTTGTATACGGTGTGAGGAAGTGATCGTTTCGTTCTGCATGTAGCTGTCCAATTTCCCAACACCATCTGTGGAAGGGACTGTCTTTTTCCATTGCATGTTCTTTTCTCCTTTGCCAAAGATTAACTGACCATATAATTGTGGGTTTCTTGGAGAGTTTTCTATTCACTGATCAGTCTTTTTATGCCAGTACCATACTGTTTTGATTACCACAGCTTTGTAATATAGCTTGAAGGCTGGAATTGTGATAGTTGCGGTTTTTTCTTTTTCTTTTTCAAAATTGTTTTGGCTACTTAGAGTCTTCTGTGGCTCCATCCAAATTTTAGGATTGTTTGCTCTACTTCTGTAAAATTGTTTTCTCTATTCTGCAAAATGTCCTTGGTATTTTGATAGAGATTGCATTAGACCTGTAGATTGCTGTGGGTTTTGAGTGTGGAATGTTTTTCCATTTCTTTGTGTTGTCTTCAGTTTCTTATACCAATGTTTCATAGTTTTCAGAGTAAGGTCTTTCACCTCCTCAGTCAGGTTTATTCCTAGGTAATTTATTCTTTCTGGTGCCATTCTAAATGGGATTGTTTTCTTAATTTCTCTTTCTGCTACTATTAGCCCCTAGGAATGCAACAGATTTCGGTATATTTTGTATCCTGCAACCTTACTGAATTCCTGTATCAGTCCTGCCAGTTTTCTGTAGGGTCTTTCAAGTTCAGTATCATGTCATCTGCAAATAGTGGCAGTTTTATTTGGATGCCTTTTATTTTCGTTTGGCTGTCTGCTTGCTGTGGCTGGGACTCATTGTACGATGTCGAATAGAGGTGGTGAGTGGACGTCCCTGTCTTGCTCCTGACCTTAGGAGGCAAGCGCTCAGTTTTGTCCCACTCAGTATGAGGTCTGTTAGCTGTGCACTTTTCATACGCGGGCTTCATTTTGTTGAGGTAGGTTCCCTCTAGACCTACTGTGTTGAGGATTTTTATCATAAATAGATGTTGTACTGTGTCACATGATTTTTCTGCATCTACTGGGATGATCACATGGTTCTTGTCCTTTCTCTCATGTGATGTATCATGTTGACGGATTTGTAAATATTGAACCACCTTTGCATTCTAGGAATAAATCCCACTTGATTGTGGTAAATGATTTGGATTCAGTTTGCTAATACCTCATTGAGGATTTTTGCTCTATGTTTATCAGATATTGGCCTATAGTTCTCTTTCTTGTGTGTGTGGTATCATGGTTATCTTTAATTTTTCTTTAGAAGTTTGGTAGACTTCACATGTGAAGCTATCTGGTTCTGGTCCTGGACTTTTGTTTGTTGGGAGTTTTTGATTACTGATTCACTTTCATTGCTAGTCATTGGCCTGCCCCAATTTTCTGTTTCTTCCTGCTTCGCTTCTGGTAGGTTATACGTTTCTAGGGATTTATCCATTTCATCTAGGTCATCCAATTCGTTGGCATAAAATTTTTTTTTCTCTTTTTAGAGAGAGAGCATGAGCAGGGGAGAGGGAGAGACAGAGAATCTTAAGCAGACTCTGTGCCAAGCACGCAGCCTGACGTGGGGCATGATCTCATGACCCTGAGGTCATGCCCGGAGCCAAAATTAAGACTTAGATACTTAACCAACTGAGCCACCCAGGTGCCCCTTGCATATAATTTTTCTTACATTGATCGTATTTCTGTAATGTTGGTGGTTATTTCTCCTCTTTCATTTGTGATTTTGAGTCCTTTCTTTAATGAATCTGGCTAGAGGTTTATCAATTTTATTGATCTGCTCTAATCTTTATTTCCTTTCTTTAGCTGGTTTTAGGTTTTCTAGCTCCTTTAGGTCTAAGGTTAGGTTGAGATTTTTCTTGCTTCTTGTGGTGGGCCTGTATTACTATAAACTTCCCTCTTAGAATTGCTTTTGCTATGTCCCAAAGATTTCAAACTGTTACGTTTCCATTTTCATTTCTTTCCATGTAAGTTTTGATTTCTTCTTTGATTTCTTGGTTGACCCATTCAACGTTTAGTAGCATGTTATTTAACTTCCCTGTATTTGTGGTCTTTCCAGATTTTTTCTTGGATAGATATCTAGTTTTATAGCATTGTGGTCAGAAAGATGCATGGTATGACTTCAGTCTTTGAGTTCATTGATACTTGTTTTGTGGCCTAATATGTGATTTTGGAGAGTGTTCCATGTGCACTTGAAAAAAATGTGTCTTCTGTTTTAGGATGAAATGTTTTGAATGTATCTGTTAAAGCCATCTGGTCCAGTGTGTCATTCAGAGCCACTGTTTCCTTGCTGATACTCTGCTTGGGTGGTCTGTTTGTGGGTGTAAGTGGAGTATTAAAGGCCCTAATGTTGTTGTATTACTATCAATTAGTTTCTGTGTTTGTTATTAACTTTTACGTATTTGGGTGGGCCCATGTTGGGTGCATAAATATTTATAATTGTTATATCTTCATGTTAGATTGTCCCTTTTATTAGATAGTGTTCTTTGGGTATAGTCTTGGTTTTAAAGTCTGTTCTGTCCAGTGTAAGTACTGCTACCCCAGCTTTCTTCTGAAATCCATTTGCGTGATAAATGTTTCTCCACATCCCTTCACTTTCAGTCTGTGGTTATCTATCTGTGGGTCTGGTATGAGTCTCTCGTGGGCAGCATGTAGATGGGTCTTGTTTATTTTTTTTTTATCCATTCTATGTCTTTTGATTGGGATGCTTAATCCATTTACATTCAAAGTAATTATTGATAGGTATGTATGTATTGCCATTTTGTTACTTGTTTTGTGGTGGTTTTCCAGTTTTTCTCTGATCCTTCTTTTGCTCTCTTTCATGGTTTGCTGGCTTTCTTTAGTGATACACTTGGATTCCTTTCTCTTTATTCTTCGCAGGTTACTGGTTTTTGATTTATGGTTACCATGAGGTTTATCTACACATCTTCTGGATACATTAAGTTGATGGCTGCTTAAGTCTGAATCCACTCTTTATTCTTCTCCCCACATTTTAGGTATATGGCGTCCTATTTTACATCCTTTATTTTGTGAGTCCCTGAATGGATTTTTATAGATATACTTATTTTTACTGTTTGTTTGTTTCCTACTGTTCATACTTATGGTCTTTCCTTTCCACTCAGTCCCCTGTAACATTTCTTGTAGGGTTGGTTTAGTGGTTATGAACTCCTTTAGCTTTTGTCTGAGAAACTCTGTATCTCTCCTTTTATTCTGAATGATAGACTTGCTGGATATTTTTGGTTGCATATTTCTTTCCTTTTAGCACTTTGAATATATTGTGTCACTTTCTTCTAGTTTCTGCTGAAAAATCTTGATGGCCTTATTGGGTTTCCCCTTGCATGTAACTGTCTTGTCTCTTGTTGCTTTTAAATTTTTCTAAAGAGAATCACTGCTTTTCCCCGTTTTAATTACTGTAGGTATTGGCGTGCACCTCCGCGGGTTGATTCTGTTGCAGGATCTCTGAGCCTCCTGGGTCTGGATATCTGTTTCCTTCTCCAGATGTGGAAAGTTTTCAGCTATTATTTTTGCACATTTTCTGTCCCCTTTTCTCTCTTTTCTTCTTCTGGGATGACTATAATATGAATGTTATTACATTTGATGAAGTCACAGGGTCCCCTAAGTCTATTTTCATTTTACATAATTTTTTTTCTCTCACCTGCTCAGCTTGATTACTTTCCCATACTCTGTCCTCCAGGTCACTAATTCATTCCTCTGCTCCCTCTAGCCTGCTGTTTATTCCATTTTATTGTGTTATCTGTGATGGGTTCTTTATTTCCTTGTGAAGGGTCTCACTGATATCCTCCACTGTTTTTGCCAGTCTAGTGAGTACCTTTATGATCATTAAATTCTCTACAGACACACTATACTTGTATCCATTTTGCTTAGCTCTCTTGCTGTGATTTCGTCCTGTTTTTTCATTTAGGACATATTCCTCTGTCTCATTTTGTCTACCTTTGTGTTTCTGTGTGTTAGGAAAGTCAGCTACATCCTTACTCTCGAGAGTAACGGCCTTCTGAAGAGGTTTGGTAGTGCCTCGCAGTGCAGTGTCCCGTGCCCCAGAACCTGGTGCTCCAGCGGCTGTGTCCCATGCGTGTTGCACGTACCCGGGTGCTGCTTCCTTCAGTCACCCGCAGACGTTCTCTTTGCCTGCTGTGGGCAGTGGTGGGGCATGCAGTTTTAACTAGTGTGCCTCTGGCTTCCACCGGGCCTGCCACCGCAGCTGCCAGGATGAGGACCTGCAGAACGTGTGGGTAGGGAGATGTGTTTGCACTGGTCTTCTAGGGGAGGGGACCCGTAGCATAGGGACTGAGGCAAGTATGACTGGGAAGGGCACAGTCAATGACGTGCTGGGGGCGGGGCTTGGTGTGAGCAAGTTCGCTAGTACCTGTTGGCATCACAGTGGTTCTGGCAGGTGACCCTGAGTTAATACTGGGGGGTGGGGGAGGGAGATGGCACCTGCCAGCTCCTTTGTTCCTGGAGGAGTCTCCCGGGGACACGCTTGAGATGAGTAAATAAAACTCTCCCTCTAGTTTTTTCAAAAATGCCTCAGGCATTTTTCAAACTGCTGCTTTTATGCTGTATCTCCACCGGCTGTGTCCTGCTGTCTCTTTAGGGGTGGGGACTCAGGACTATCTATCTCCCAGAGCTGAGATGAGCCTGCTGATTTTAAAATTCCAGGCCTTAAGTTCCTCTGGATTTAGGAACACAGGAAATTCGGTCCCTCCCACTTTCAAAGTCAAGTGTGATGGGTTTTCGTCTCACTCCTGCAGGCTCCCCACTGTCAATACTCCGTAACTCCCCAGTGGAAGGGCACGGTAAGTTTCACTCCCCACCATGTCTGCCCTTCCTCCCCTCTTTCATGCATTCTCTTCTCTGCCTGTACTTGTGAGGTTTGCTGTGCCTGTCGTTTTCTGGATTACTTATGCTGAGTGTTATCTAGTTATCTAGTTCTATCTGCAGGACAAGGTGAGCTTAGGGTCCCCTTACTCTGCCGTCTTCCCAGCCTCTCCTCCAATACTTTTTTAAAGCTGGGGTACTCACCCCTGGGTATACTTCAGAACCACCAGTGGGACTTAAAGAGAAGCCCTGTTGCACTGGGCAGGGCTTGGCCTCGTATTGCTCAGACTCCTGCCAGGTGATCCAGTGTGCAAGCTAGGGCTGAGGGCCCCCAAATTTAAAGCAACCCTATCACTTGGGGGCAAGTCTGCAAATTTGAAGACCAGTTAAAAGGAGAACTGTTCCCTTTGAGCTCAGATGCAAGTTTATTTTGGGGGGTTGGCAAACTGGTTGAACATTTGATTCTATCAGACCTTTTGGAGACACAATTTTATTTTATTTATTTATTTTTAAAGATTTTATTTATTTGACAGAGATAGAGACAGCCAGCGAGAGAGGGAACACAAGCAGGGGGAGTGGGAGAGGAAGAAGCAGGCTCATAGAGGAGGAGCCTGATGTGGGGCTCGATCCCACAACGCCAGGATCACACCCTGAGCCGAAGGCAGACGCTTAACCGCTGTGCCACCCAGGCGCCCCCACAATTTTATTTTTTAGAGAAGGGGAGAGGAGAGAGAGAATCTAAGCAGGCTTCACACCCAATGCGGAGCCTGACGTGGAGCCCAGTCTCACTACCATAAGATCATGACCTGAGCCGAAATCAAGAGTCAGACAGACACTTAACAGACCAACCCACCCAGGTGCCACTAGGGAAACAATTTTTAAACCCTCCTTGAAAGAGGGCAGATCTGAGCACAGTCTGTGAAGGCTGGCAGCTGTGGGATCTGCATGGATGCCAGTGAAGTTTTTCTAGTATTTTCCTGGCAGCTGTGTGCCCTGGTTTCACCATTCCACACTAGATCAGGCCTCATTCAAGAAAAAGAAGACTTGGGGCGCCTGGGTGGCACAGCAGTTAAGCGTCTGCCTTCGGCTTAGGGCGTGATCCCGGCGTTATGGGATCGAGCCCCACATCAGGCTCCTTCGCTATGAGCCTGCTTCTTCCTCTCCCACTCCCCCTGCTTGTGTTCCCTCTCTCGCTGGCTGTCTATCTCTGTCGAATAAATAAAATCTTAAAAAAAGAAAAAGAAGACTTAAAGGTGCTGCTCCCCTCACTGGGCCTGCACCTTACTTACAAGCACGGCTCACTCAGCTCACGATGAACACAGGCTTAATCATCTTCCATGGTGCCCCAAGCCTCTGTATCTCTAGGGTTCAACTGAGAATTTCCATTTCAATAAAACAGGCAATTCAGAGTTTCTCTGGCAGCTTTCCCCCAACTAATTCTTAGGAAAATAACATTCAAATAAGAAAGGCCCCGTGTATAAAAAGACAGTAGTTCCATCTTCTTGAATAAGTTAAATAAGGCAAAAGATACTCCCTTCTCCGTCTTCCTTTTTTCTCTGCTCTTCAACCTCAATATACTTTTTGAACTAGATTATTTTCTTCAATAGAAAACAAGTAGTGCAAAATAAAACATGCAGAGAAAAATGTATGAAGTGAGTCTCCCCCACTCTCCAGGCAACCATGGTGATTTTTCTAGAGCTCTCCATTGCATATAAACACAGGTGTGCGTATGTGCACATCTAAATTTATGCACTGTGCTGCATCTTGCTTTTTCCTCTTAGAGAGATGTAGCATGGAGAGTTTTCCATCCCACTACAGGCAGGTCAGCTCCAATATTCTAGTCTAGGGACCAAACTTCTGAAGGGGCTAAGAGCACACATGCAACTCAGCCCTCATAGCATGAAGACGCCCCAGACAACGTGAATAAATGCGTGTAGCTATGTTCCAATACAATTTATAAAAACAGGCAGTGGGTGGGATCTGGCCTGTGGACCACAGTTTGCTGACCTCTGTTCTAGTCTAAACTCTGGTGATTCACCGGTTGTATCTGTCCATGGTTGCGTGATACCCAGACACCATGGCCTGCTGGCCCAAAAGCACAGGGACCAGAACTGGGCTTTCTCCTTCACGGGTACTTGACTGCACACAAAAATCCCCCATCTGTTTATCACCCAACACATCTCAAGCTAAATGCTGCAACAGATTTTGCCTGGTGACTCTCCTGGCCCCGAGCAGCATCCAGGACACCAAAATGCTGGGCCCTGGGACCAGTTCAAGGGAATTCCAGCAGCGTTGTTTTATTATTATTAAGATGTACTATATTATTTCTTTCAGGGGTACAGGTGTGAGATCATCAGTCTTACACAACACACAGCGATCACCACAACACATACCCTCCCCAATGTCCATCACCCATCCCTCCCCGCCACCCCCCCGCCCCAGCAACCCTCAGTTTGTTTCCTGAGATTAAGAGCCTCTTACGGTTTGTCTCCCTCTCTGGTTTCATCTTGTTTCATTTTTCCTGTCTTCCCCCATGATATTCTGCCTTGTTTTTTAAATTCTGCATATCAGTGAGATCATATGATAATTGTCTTTCTCTGATAGACTTATTTCACTTCTTTTCATTTTAGAGATGTGGGTGGAGGGCAAGAGCTCTGTAGCTGCAGAAAGCAGGCCTTAGGGCTGGGGTCCTGGAGCAAAGAGCTAATCCCTGTTCCAACCCCTTACTGGCTGCATGGGACCCAGAAGACACCAGTGCTCAGTAGCGTGAGGGTACCTGGCACACAGACATTCAAATGGCAAACATGATGATGAAAATTGATAAAAACAAGGTCAAAATTTTACCCCAGTATTTTCCATCTGCTGTGTCCCCAAGAAACCATCATCACTTAACATAAAGCCACATGCTATGATTAATACCCAGCTCCAAGTGTGGCCATAAGTTCCAAGACTTTCCATGATCTGTCCATGCTCACCTCTCTGGGCCCACCTTTCCTTGCCCTATCCTCTCTCAGCTCCATGTTCTTCTCTCTTCTTCAGAGAAGTCTGCCCTGTCCCCTTGCTGATAGTTAGAATCGCCTATTCAATTTTCTGCTCCCCACCCCAAACCAAACCACTAGGAGAGCAGGGCTGCCCCTGTCTTATTGCCTGCTGAGCCCAAGCACCTGCTTGCTCAACAGTGCTGTTAAAACGAGTGCTGGCACCTTCAGGACATACACTGAGGGCTATGGGTGGAGCCTTGAGGAACGGAGCAAGAGCTGGACAGACCCAAGCCCACTCTGGGCAGAGACAATACAGGTCTGTCCTCTGACCCAGAGTCCCCGGGGCTTGAGCGGAGGGCAAGGCTCCTCCCAGTGCAGTAGAGTCCAGGAATGACACCTCCCCCGCAGCAGGGCCCTGTGGTGCTGGACCCCCTGGGCCCAGGGCAAAGCCCACCATCCTGGCAAGGTCAGGGGGCTTGGGGCGGGGGGAGGTTCAATTCAAACCACCTTTGAGAACTTCCAGCAGGCACCAGAGATAATTCCCGGGGGGCTCCTCCTGAAGGCACAGAGGTCACCGGGGAGACGGGCTGCAAGCAACTGTCCCTACTGTCCTCTCAGAGCCAGTGACAGCATGGGCAGGGAGAAGAGCCTCACCCGCCCGAGAGAGGCAGCATGAGGAGGACCCAGGCCGGGGCAGCCGCAGGACAGGCCACCCCGCCCTCCCACGGTAGCCTTTCAGCACTTCTTCATTCAAGGAAGAGAAGCAAACACAGCTGCGCCCCTACAGTGGGGCTGGCACCAGGCCTGGTCCTTAGATCTTGCTTCACTGAGAAAGCGGATAGATAGATAGCAAACGGCCTGCTCTTCCCCTGAGAGCCAGAGGAACCTGGGCTTGTGCCTTCATCTGAGAACAGGCTCTGACCGTCTGAGGTAGGAAAGCAATCAGCCCACTTTATAGATGAGACTGAGGGTCAGAGAGGACCCACAATGAGACACAGCAGAGCTGAAACTGACACCCAGGTCCATCTGGGTGCAGCCCCTGCACTCCTCACCCCATCTTTCCTGTTCACACAGGTCTTCTGGATGTAGCAAGACCACAGAGCCGGCCGAACACAGCTCAACGAAGACTAGCCACCACCCTGGGTTCAAAGCCTGGACCCAACACCTCCTGAGGGAGGGACCCCCGCAGGAGTCACTCCTACAACCTAACTCCCCCCGTGGGAGCAAGCAGAGCAGCTGGCCCCGTGAACGGCCACGGCAGGTGCGTGCTGGCCACACTTCCCTGGAAAGCAGCCGCCCCAGGCCCGGCTCCCACACTTCTGCAGTGGCCTTTCTGGGTCAGGCGCGAGAGGAGCGGGTTTCTCTGCGCCAGGATGTCCCTGCCCCCCTCGTCCTCCACGCAGAGCAGGCACAACACGCTACAGCGACGATGCTACTTTTAGCCCTGATGCAACATGACAGGCCTCGCGTGCTCTGGGGGCGCCCCTGTGAAGAGGAGCGGCAGCAGGGAACGGGCAGGCCTGGACTCTGCAGTCAGGGGCTCTGGTCTGGAATTTCGGCAAGTCGCTTCATCCACGACCCACAACCTGCTCACCTGTCCAACAGCAGCAGCTACCTTTCCGGGTCGAGGACCAGCGCACAGAAGGCCTAGAACGTGGTTCCCGTGGTTCCACAGAGCGGGGCGAGGGGGGTCCCTTGCTAATGGACAGCCATGATGACCAGGATCGCTGCTGTGGTTATTTGGTTCCATCTTCACCCCCACCCCTCCCCTGCTCCAACAGCAGTGGCGGCAGCAGGGGGGGCAGCCAGCCTGGCACGTGTGCCACACAGCCGGCCCCCGTGGAGCAGCACTCTGCATGCTCGGTCCTCACGGCTGAGGGGAAGCCACCTCCCCCAGAGCCCATCACACGGGGACATCCGCCTGTATGTGACCATTTCCTCTCACCTACCACAAGCCCCACACCTGCTCCCGGTGGAGCCATGAGGAGGGTCCTGGAGCTCCTGAGTGCAGCACAGCCATTTTGCAGGTGAGGAACAGAGGCTTGGGGTGGGGACATAGGGCTCAGTCTTCCTGCGGCTGCCTGGACTCAGCCAGGCCCAGGGCTCCCCCGCTGACATCAGACGGCCTGTGGAAGCACAACGCCCTTGGCCGACTCTGCCAGGGGCCCAGTACAGGGAGGGACGTTTCATGGCTGAGAGGTGGGAAAGGCATCATGTAGCCCTACGAGAGCCGGCGCTGGTGACAACACCTTGTCCTACCCGTACTGCTGCTGCCCTTTCAGAACCATGGGCACCATTCTGACAAGAAGGACGGGAAGACCCCAGGGTGAGGCAGTCCAAGCTCCCTGCAGAGGTGACCAAAGACGAGGCACGCAGCTATGGGGAAGGAGCTCTGCTTGGCCCTCAGGCCACCCTTCAGAGACGTCGGGAAGCATCTGCTGGAGGCTGCTGGCTACTCGAGAGGGTCAGAGCGGGCCCCTGAATGGGGTCCTGGGGGACAACAGCTATGCAGCACGGTCACAGAAGACCAAGGAAGTGAGGAAGGTATCCAGAATCCCCCTGAGAAGGCGGTCAGGTCAGCATCCCGTTCCAGCAGAGGCTCTCGGAGGGGGAAGAAGTGCCCCGGGCCTCCCCACCGTGGGAAAGGGTCGCCTGACTTGCAGACACAGCCCCTTTTGCACACTGCTGCCTCCTGGACCAAGTTCAGAGGCTGTTCCCCGTCCAAAGTGCCCAGGTCGTGGTTCGTCGGCCCTCCTGCCTGGCGCACATCCTCCCGGGGCTTCCACATTGAGCTTCGTCTTGGAGCTCCTAGCTCTTCCTCCCTGCTGTTCCCTCTCAGGGACCAACTTCTACAAGGTAGGCAGGCTGGGTCCTGTCCCCTTCTCTGTCCTCACCCCCCAGGCTCCTCACACTAAGTGCCCCCAACACATGGGGACTCCTGCTAGTCTGCTCCCAGCCCAGACCTCCATCCTGAGGGCCGGGCTCTTTGGCTCAGTGCCCCTCCCACTTGCTGCCGGGATGTGTGACCAGAAGCTCCAAGGCAACATGCCCAAGGCCACCTCCCGCTTCCCCCACTGCCCTTGGCCAAGCCCACTTTATAGATGGCAACTGAGTCCTTCCCCTGTTCCTCACCCGACAACCAGAGCACCATCCCAACTCCTCTCTTTTTGTGCCCACATCAACCCTGTGGCACATCCTCTCCACTCGACAGGACTCCTTTCCTACCTCAGACTATATTCCAGAGTATATCCAGAATCAGACTGTTCACCATCTTCTCATGCCTGTGTGACCACATCCTCTTTCACCTGACCTCTCTGCTTCCTTCCCAGTCCCCTATCCTCCTTCACAAGGGAGCTCTTCCCTCTGGTGGCTACCAGGTCACTTGAAGTGGTAGCTGAAGTCTTCCCTCGGCTACACTGCCCTCTGGGATAGGGCCATTCTCCTTGCCTCCCCGACTTCCCCTCCTCTGCTCTTCCCTCTGCTTCTGTTGTATAGGCTTCCTGCTTTCTCAAGCGGGCTGAGCAAGCTCTGCCTCAGGACCTTTGCACTTGCTGCTTCCTCTACCCGACACATCCCTCAGGTCTCCTCACACTGTATCAAACTATCCTGGTGGCCTTCCCCAGCCATAAACAACACACCCCCACCTGGTCCCTTCCCCTACACACACACAGTGTCATGTGCTATTTTATTTTTCTCCATAGCAACCACCATCTGACCTACAGACATTTACTTGCTCATTTAATGTCTACTCCACCTTAATGTCCAGAGGGCAGGGGCTTTATTCACTGCTGAATAAACGCAATCAGTATCTGAACGGGTGCCTAGCACATAGTAGGTGCACAGTAAGTATCTGCTGCCGGGTGCGTGGACGGACTGAGGACTTTTCCTCCCTCCCTGCCCCAGTACTCCCAGGACTGTCTGTGCTTCTGGCCCCGTCCCGGGTGACACAGCTGTGCCTGTCCCTGGGACCCTGACCAATCCTGGGGAGAACTGCCTGAGCCTGGCCTCACCTTTTCGTGTTTAGACTCATTCTAATCTCTTTATATTTAAAATTTCCTTTAAAAAAAAATGTGCATGTGTAGAAGGTAGATGCTTAAATGTCTCTAATTTTCTCATCATGTTTTCTTAGTTTTCCAGTCAAAACAACAGCTTTAACTGCAGTGGTTCTATATGGATTAAGAAATAAAGATTCTCTCCTCTTTGTTCTAATTGTTTATAATGATCAATCTATATATTTTACCCATGTTTTGCTGCTTGGGTTGAACAAAGGGTGGAAAGGGGAAATTTGTTTCTGCTCTATAGAGTTGAGGACCTACTATGTGCCTGGTGGCTTTTATTCCCCACTGACACGTTGTGGGGTCTGGGTGATTAGCTCCTTTCTCTGGATGAAGAATGATGATGTGCAGAACGGAGAACATCCTGTCGAGCTAAGAGGCAGACTAGGAACCTGAACCCAGGGCTTTCCATGTGCACACGGAGACAGAATAGCTGGATGTCAAAACATAAACTATAGTCCCCACCAAAGCTTAGGTCTTGCCCGTAGTTGTCAAATTTTCCCAAACAGCTGGGAAGCTCAGGCTCCCCTGAGACTCATCCCTTCCTCACCCCCTAAGGTGGTCAGGTACCTCCAACCTCTGCTTCCAGACAACCCGAGTCTGGACAGCCAGACCCAAGGACCCACGTATCCTGCTGAGGCTGGAAGAGCAGGAAGTGCAGATTCAGGAAGCTGGATTGGCGGGGGCGGGGAGGCTGAGTGGGAGAGGACCTGGCATCTGCAGGACCTTGCTGGCTCAGCAGATGACGGTCTCCCCTGCCAGCAGCAGCGTGCACAGAGTGGGGGTCCCATGTCTGATGAGGAAACCCACCATGTGCCGAATGAAGCAGAGAGCTTACCCTTCCCTGGGTGAGGGGCTTGTGGCTTGTTCTCTGTGATGCTGGCTGTGCCAAGGAGCCACCCCCAAAACCTCCACTACTCCCCAGTGATGTCCCAGCACTAGGCAGACAGATCCCTTCACTGACTGATCCTCTTGCCCCTCAACAAGCCTCCAGGCTGGCCTGCAAGCTCCCTGAGGCCACAGACTGCTGGTTCCGTCTTCCCAGAGCCTAGCATGCTGCCTGTGGCCTGCAAGGGGAGAGGAGATGCAATAAGTATTTTTTTTTTTTAAATGAAGGAATGAATCTCAAAGCAGGGGGACTACAAGTCTCATTTTCACCCTTGTGCCCTTGGCATGGCTGTATAGCAAAAAGATAATTATAAACATCTACCCACCAGTAACTGTCCATCAAAATATATGATGCAAACATGGACAGAACTGAAAAGAGAAAGAGTTCCAAGATTGTAGCTGAAGACTTTGAGACCTGCTCTTAATAATGCACAGAACCAGCAGAGAGAAGGAAGGGAACTGAGGACCTAACAAACCCAACAGACACACACAGAACATTCTACCCAATGACAGCAGTCAAGTGCCCAAGGGACACTTTCCAGGATAGACCGTATGTTAGGCCACAAAACAGGTCTCAAGAGATTTGAAAAGTATCTTCCCTGACTGCAACAGGATGAAGTTAGAAATCATTAACAGAAGGAAAACTGGAAAATTCACCTATTTGTGGAAATTAACACCACTCTCCAACACCCAACAGATCAAAGAAGAAATCACAGGGGAAATTAGAAAATACTTCAAGCTGAACGAAAATGAACACACACCCTACCACAA
This sequence comes from Ursus americanus, assembly GCF_024610735.1. Taxonomy (NCBI): domain Eukaryota; kingdom Metazoa; phylum Chordata; class Mammalia; order Carnivora; family Ursidae; genus Ursus; species Ursus americanus. The sequence continues at coordinate 30,567,239 of NC_142128.1, forward strand.
CCAATGGATCCAGTGAAACCAGTGCTAAGGGGGAAATTTCTAGCTGTAAATGCTTACCTTTAAAAAAAAAAAGAAAAAATCAACAACCTAACTGTATACCGTAAGGAGTTACAAAAAAGAACAAACAACCCAAAGGGAGCAGGAGGAAGAACATGAGAGCGAGCAGAGAGAAAAGAGAGAACAGAAAAGCAAGAGAGAAAATGAAAAGATGAGCAAAGTTGACAAACCTTTAGCTCAATGGACTATGGAAAAAGACTCAAATTACTAAAATCAGAAGTGAAAATGGGGACATTATTACCAATTCTACAGAAATAAGGATAAGAAGGTTGTCAACAGTTGCACACCCTAAGTTGGATCACCTACATGAAACGGACCAATTCTTAGAAACATAAAACCTACCAAAACTGAATCCAAGAAACAGAAAATCTCAGAGACTTGTAACTACTAAGGGGACTGAATCGATTATCTAGTCTCCTGACAAAAGAAAGGCCTGGACCCGACGGCCTCACTGGTGAATCCTGCCAAACATTTAAAGAAGTCATGACAATCCTTCTTAAACTTTTCCCAAAATGTCAGATGAGGGAATACTTCTAACTCATTCTATGAGGCCAGCATTGCCCCGATACCAGACCAAAGACAGTATAGGAAAACTATAAACCCAAATCCCTGATGAACAGTGATGTAAAATCCCTCAGCAAGGATCATACACAGTGACCCAGTGGGACTTATTCCTGGAATGCAAGGATGGTTCAACATACAAAAACCACTCCATGTAACATTACCAGAATGAAGGGGGGAAAAGTGATCTTCTCAATAGATGCGGAAAAACGGCTTGACAAAATTCAACACTTTTACCATAAAAACACCCTCACACCCTTGATTTCTGGAGCACAACCCTGGGCCCGGCTACGAGGCAAGCACCTTGCAGTATCTGTCCCACTCAATCCTCCTGGCAACCCCAAGAGGGAGGAATGACAGTTGTGCCCATATGATAGAGAAGGTAACTGAGACCCAGAGTAAGGTCCCCATGTTCACACCCCTGTTAAGCAACAGAACTAAGACTTGGACCATGCCTGGACGCCATGCCCATGCAGGGGATAACAACAATCACAGAAGTAGCCCAAAAGATGGTAGAAGTGTGTATCATGCACTGGTCTAGGGTCAATCCTCGCTACCACCCAACAAGGCATTCGCTACTATTAACTGCATTTGACAGATAAGAAATCCGAGACCAGAAGAGGTGAAGTAACTTGTTCAAGGTCTGATGGCTAGTTAGGGGCAGGGTCCCCAGGCCCCTGGTCACTGTCCAAACTGTCTGTCAAGGTGGGAACCAGCCTCTGCCTTTAATTTACAGTCTGAATTAGAAAGCTGTCCCTCCCTGCACACCACACGGGAGGACATGGTAATGATCTGTTTAGTGCAGAGGTTATTGGCAAGCTTTTTCTGTAAAGGGCCAGATGGTAAATATTTTAGGCTGTAAGCATCATATAGGCTCAGCAGCTACTGAACTCCACCGTTGTAAAGTAAAAGCAGATACGCACATAATGGATGGGCATAGCTGTGCTCCAATTAAAATTTATTTAAATACGGAGCAAGCCAGGTCTGCCCCCCAGGCTATAATCTGTGGATTCCCTAGTTTAGACAATAATGGGGCCACTTTGAACCATCCAATCTCCTTTATTTGGAGGCTAGAAGCTGGGTCAGGGCTAGTCTGGGCTCAGAGAACAGAAGGAAACAGCCTGATCTTTGCTTTCTGTATGTATGGATTCTAGAGGAAAGGGGCTCCTCAGTCTATTTCAAACTAGCTTCTCCAAAAATCCCCTGCTGGCAAAGGCCCTCATCACCTGCTCCAACTGGGAACTAACGCTGCTCTCTCAAAGCACAGTCTACAGGAGGGCAAGTCTCGCTCAAGGTTATAGATCCGTCCATGAACCCCAGCAGGGAAGGTCCCGGTGGTTAGAAGCCAGGCAGGGCGGGTGGAAAGGGGACCGTGCACCTGCTGTGTTACAGTGGGCTGCCTCCCCCACCGCGTGCAGTGGGTGTCCCTGTCACCCCCTCCTGAGGGGCCTGCAGCTTGTCCATGTTTGAAGGGATCCACATGGCAAGCCAGTTACTCAACGGAACTCCACGAAGCTACTTGCGAGCAGGGGCTACCGCCTTGTCATCTCCCCCCTTTTTCTACTCATTTTTATTTCTCTGAAGGCTACCAGAGTGTCCGCACTTAGTAACTCTCAGCGAGGTGGGGAGTGTGTGCCTGGGCCCTGGAGTCTCACAGAGCTGGCTACTGAAAACAAGTTCTGAAGCTTCCCAGCTGTGTGAGCTTGGAAAAGCTGCTCCACTTCTCTGAGCCTCTGTCTCATGTGTAAATAATACCCACAGAGGACGGCAGGGAGGATATCTAGCAGCTGCTGACTGATGGGCCAGGGCCTATCCTCACAAGTCAACACCAGGATTATTCCCCGAGGAACCATCTGTTGTGACCTTCCTCATTGCTGGGATTTCTGAGCCCGACTGACACCCTTGCTACAGCTAATCCTTGCGACTTGTGCAGCTCTGAAATTCTTCACAAGGAATACAAATGGGTTCACTACCACCCTTCCCTTGAAAACTGCGGGCATCTCACCAAGGAGGCCTTGCTGAATTCCCTGGCTTAAGACCCTGGCGCGGTGAGAAGTCTGAGCTCTGGAATCTCGGCTCTACCAGTCATCAGCTGTGTGACCCAGAGCAGGTCAATACACCTCTCTGGGCTTAGTTTACAGAGCACCACGAAAGGCTGTAAGTGAAGATCATTATAGCCTTAGCTCTCTTAAGAGCTGTAGTGACAAATAAATGGGATCTCTCGTGGGTCTGACGCAGAATGAGGAATGGCAACGGATTAATAAAAGCCTGCTGAAAGAAGGAATCCCGTAATATCTGGGACAATGTTCCTGTGCCACAGAGCTCCCCACATAAAACGTCCATGGAGGGCCGCGTAAGGAAATCAGCCCCTTCAGAACAAGACGAGGTACAGCCTCCACAGACGACCACTCTCCCTGGTCTCTATAGTTACATGAACTAATAAATACTTCTTTTCAGCTTACGCTCATTTGTAGGGAGTTTCTGAGATTGTGCAAACCAGAGTCCCTCGTGACATACGAAGCTTCTGAGACCTTTAGAGACTCACGGTTAGCGCACTGCGTGCCTCTCAGGGATCCTGACAGCTTACTAGATGCCTTTATGCCATTTTGCCATTTAGCAAATAACTTATTTTTTAAAGGAGCAGGGACTGTACAGTGCTTACAAACGTGGATTTTGGCCAGAGAAACCTGGGACCAAGAGCTCTGAGCACGAAGGCTGTCCCTCCAACAGCTCGAGTGCAGGGCTCAGACCCACGTTCAGACGCCAGCTGTGAAACCCGCCAGCTGTGCCATCTTGGGCAAGTCCTTCCCTCAGTCTAGGCCCGAAGTTCGCCTCGACGATGGGAACAAAGGCAGGTCCCAGCTGTCTTGGAGGTGCTGATTCAGTGAGCTCCATGTGTAAAACGCTAGTGAACAGGCCTGACACACAGAAGGTGCACCAGGTCCCGTGGCTGAATCTCAAATGGTGGCCTAGGTTAGAGAACAGTGTGGGAGGAGACAGTGTCGCAGGACTGGAGCTAACTGGTGATTAGGTCTATCTTTGCTTTACTAATTACAGAAAAAAAAGAAAACCACAGTGGAATTGCAAACATTTATCAGACAAGCCCAGTCTCCTTAAATGGAGCAAAAAATAGCCTGTCAGGGGAGTGCCCTATCGTGGGGAATCCATGGAAAATAGCTGTGGTTCATTACAGGAAGTATCCGCTGGGCATCCATCATTTCCCAGCACTGTGCTTCACGGAGGGATCAAAGGGGAAGAGGCAGGGTTCCTGCCCCCCTGGACATTCACATTCGAGGGAGCAAGAAACATCCATCCACACGTCAAGTCAGCACAAGGCCATGGCTTCCACTACGGAGGGAAGTGCGTGTGGTGATGGGAAGCACGACAGGGACCCACATTCCCACCTGAGGCCAGTGGTAATGGGGTGTCAGGACAGCCAAAGGAGACTCAGTGAAGCCAGAGATATAGCCAAGGTCTGCACTCAGGAGGCGGGTTAAAAACTGCAAGACCTTGTGGTTACGGCCTAGCCACCCCCCCCCCAGTCACATGACCTGCATCTGAGAACCGGGTACCGTCAGTTAGTAAATATGGATCCCTGGCCAAGTTCATTAGCCTCTCTGAGCCTCAGTTTCTTAATCTGTAAAATGCACCTAAACATGGCAATTACTCTCATAGGGAAAATTATAAAAATGAGCTAATTCTGACAGAAAGTGCTCAATAAATGCTGACAAGCATAATGCTAGCAATATTCCTGTTTCTGAGCATTCCCTGACATAATACCTGTTCACATAGCATATCCCTTCTTTGCACGCACAACTAGTCCATAATACGTTGGTCTAGAAAACACTAAAGAAGGGATTCTGGATCTGGGTAAGAAGGCATCGATGGTGCCAAACGCAGCTATGCAATGTGTGGAGATTGCACGAGGCAGCTACTCCGGGGCTCTGGAAAGGAAATAATTGGGGGATTGGGGAAGAAAATCAGAATTCGATGCACCATCAGTACCATAGTGAGTTTACTGCCGTTCCCTCTAGGACCCTCCGGCCTGGAGACAAGACAGCCTGATACCCAGAAATGGGTGGGATGGGCACACGGACAGGGCTCCAGGTGAGCCCTCTGGTTCTGGCACAAAGAGCAGGAAAGCGGCACTGAATGCTGGGTACAGTGGTGGGGAAGGGGAGCGGGTCTCTCTCTCTCTTTGGTCTCTTATGCCTCAGTCTGCAGCCATCCTCAAGTACCCCGAACTCCAAGAGAGGGTGTGGCAAGAGGAATAATCGTTCCCCAAAGATGTCCAGGTGCTACTCCCTGTTACTCAGAACACAAGAAGGACTTTGCAGATGGGATTCATTTCAAGATTTGGGATGAGGAGATGATCCCAGATTTTCTGGAGCGGCCCACAGTGGTCACAAGGGTCCCTGTAAGAGGGAGGCAGGAGGGCAGAGTGACAGAGCAAATGACAGAAGTAGTGCAAGGAGGGGCCCCAATGTGACGGCTCTAGAAGCTGGAAGGGGTGAGGAAACAGATTCTGCCCAGCAGCCCCGGGGAGGAGCCAGCCCTGCACACACCTTGACTTTAATGTTGTGAAACTGACCTTGGACTTCTGACCTCCAGGATTGCAAGAGGACAAATTTGTGGGTTTGTGGTCATTAGTTTCAGCAGACACGGGAGGCTCACACACGGGGGAAACCTCCTCTCACATAAGAAGAGCCAGGGTCCCAAGACAGCAGGGTAAACACTCAGTGCTTTTTCCTCCCTGCCTCCCTTCCCATTGGCTCTGGACACAGGAGTGGTCACGGGGAGTCTGTTAACCTTGACCGCACCCTCACCCCTTACACAAAAGTTAACTCAAAATGAATCACAGATCTAAATGTAAAATTATAGAACTTTCAGAAGGAAACCGAAGAGAAGAATCTTTGTGACCCTGGTTTAGTCAAAGGGTTCTTAGGACTCCAAAAACGTAATGGAAAAAACCAAGAAACTGGATTGCATCACAATTAAAAAGTTTTGTTACAAGACACTGTTAAGAAATATGAAAAGACAACCTACAGACTGGGAGGAATTATGTACAAATTACCTGACAAAGGGTTTACACACAGAATATATTAAGAACCATCAAAACTCAACAGGAAAAAAAAAACCACTCCACCTAATTTTTTTTTTATGTAGATTTTTTTTTCTTACTGAGAAACAGAAGACTTGGGTGCACCAAATAAAATCAATTTCTGGGAGAAAAAATCAAAACCCACAACAGAAAAAAAAAAAAAGGTAACACCTAATTTTAAAAAATGGCCACAAGACTTGAAGAGACCTTCCCCCAAGAAAAGATACTGAAGCAAGACTAGCACATGAAAAGGTACTCCCTTATCACTAGCCCGTGGAAATGCCAACTAAGACCTCAGCAAGACCTCCTACACAGGCTTTAGAACGGCCGAGACGGGCACTGGGACAGGAGCACATGCCCGCGAGCGTGCGGAGCACCGGAACTGTCCCCGCTCGGGAACACAGGCTGGCAGGTTCTTACACTTTTGGAGCCAGCCATCCCCCTCTTCAGTATTTACCCCAAAGTCCACATAAAAAGCACACGAATGTTTATACTAGCTGGAAACTGTCAACAGCTGGGAATGACCCAAGCGTCTCATGAACGGATCAAGTGCGGTATATCCACGTAATAGAGGACTCCTCAGCACTGAAAGGACCAGACCGCTGAGATGCCCAACTTGCATGCTTCTCAAAGGAAGGGCGAGGAGTGAAAGAAGCCAGTCTCCGGAGGGTGCTGTGTGATTCCACGTAGAGGACGTTCTGGAAAAGACACAGCCATAGTACTGGAGAAGACAGCGGCGGTTGCCAGGGCTTAGGGCTAGGGAGAGCGTGTGACCATGAAGGGACAGCACAAGGGAGAGTTTGGGGTGATGCAGTGGTATCCTCAATGTGATGGGGCTGGGACCTCAAATCTAGACATGCATTACAGTTCACAGACCTCAACTCCAAACAAAAAAAAACTACTTTTACTGTATGCTACTTTTTAAAAAGGTTTTTTTTCCCCCCAAAGTCAAGGCAAACAGGACTCCAGTCAGTACATTAAAGGTCCTAACGTGGCCCTTCCTGGAGCACAGTGCAGTGAGCCCCCTGCTGGTTCATGGACGGCCGGGGAGGTCATCACTGGCCTCCCTCTACCTTCGCCCTTGTCGAAATCTCATTCACCCTATAATCTCACAGTTGTGCACCCTCCTCCCCTCCCCCACACACTCCCCCACTCACGCACTTCTACCTCCTACGCAGAACAAGCTACTCATCTGTGCTAGTTGCAAAAATGGCCCCGATTATCCGCTGCTCTCTGCCTTGTCCTTAGCCCTGTGACTCTGCAGCGCCTTCCCACTCTGACCCTGGCCGAGGGGATGTTAGCAACCAGGACACAGCCAGGGCTGGGAAAGAGTTACAGGGGTTGGGCTTTCCCTGTTCTCGCTCTGCTGCACATACCCCAGCAGCCTCCCTGGCCCCCGCTGCTCCATTATTCCCAGGCGAGGCCATCCTGGACCAGCTGCCAGCCAGCCGATCCCCAGACGTGGACGCAAACATGGCCACGGTCAGCTGGCCTCCCAGCCCATGGCCCACTCCGCCGTGATTACGGAGTGCGACCAGGGGACCGTGGGGGTTTGCCACACAGTATTAACATTGCAGTAGATACCGGACACCTCACCCAATAGTCAACATTCCCAGTTATCCCTCACAGATCTCACCTAACAAGTGCGGGCGAGAGTGCGGTGTGCGCGCGCTGGCCCACTGAGAAAACACCGAGGGCAGATCGAGCACACTTTGTGTGACAAGACAACCAGGTTGGCAGACAGCCGCCAACTTCCTGTGGGCTGCAGTCTCACCTCCCCGCTATCAGAGAACTTTCATTACTTGTTATTTCTTTACTAACCCTAAAATAGGATGGAGGTTATTGTGCCCAAAATAACCTAATCTGCTTCCCTTGCTCCACACTGAATTTTCAGATGCTCCAATGTTTAAAAATAAAAGACAGGAAGTAGGACAAGCAAGTGTAATACTATTTAAGCTGCCAACTCAAATCATTTTGGGACTGAAGTGAGAGTCTGAACAAAGGATTAAGTGAAACGCGACCACAGCTAAAATAAGTCCCCTTGGAGAAGCTCCTACTGGGTGACACTGCACAGAATCCTCTCGCCAAACCCGCGAGGTCTGTGCTACTGGCCCCGTTTTACAGATGGGGAAACTGAGGCACGGAGCGGACAAGGGCACAAGCCCGCTAGGTAGTACAGCTGATGTGTGATCCAAGCTCTTGCTCTTTCACTGAGGTACTAAACTGTCCTTGTTCACCCTATGAGAAGCTCAGAGCTTGGGCTTATCCATTATAAGGAAATTGGACCATCCATCAAACACAGCAGTTTCCTGGGGTGAAAAGAAGGGCTGCTGTTCTGGGGGAATCTGGCACTCGGCAGCCTGGTCTCAGCAACTTTGGGTTCGGCCACGGGGACGCCATCTTCACGCTGACAAGCTCACAGAGCCTCAGCTGCCTCTATCAACTTGACCACTATCTGGAAAGAAAGAGAGGAACTGTGGCGGGAAGACTCATGAAGACTCATGCCTGCCCACAGCCTCAGGGAATGTGCTTGCTGGGTGCTCCTCTAAGAGCCCCACAGCGCCAAGGTCTACCTGGGTTCTAGGACGCACACGAGCTGTGCATACCCCGCCAACAGCTGACGCTCTGACGATTTTCCCAGCAGGTGTCTACTCTGCACCTGGTGTTCAGCGCTTCAGCCCTGTCCTATTAAATCTCTGACTCAGCCTTCTGAGGGAGAACCTAGTATCAGCCCCACTTTGCAGATGGAGAAATCAAGGCACAGAGTCATTAAAACGTCTAATGCAAGATCACCGAACTGGTAAATGGCCTGACCTCCAGGCCTGTGGGGCTGCAGCCCTTTCTCTTAACGACGATGCCACTCTGCTCATACCTTTAATGTGAAAGTTCTAAAACAAGCCACATCCCAAACTCCAACAGAATGCCTTGTTTCCTTGTACATTAGTAATTTCTCAACCTGCCTTCCCAGAGCGAGCTAGTGAGAAAAACATCCACCACTGTCACAGCAGAGTGACAAAGAGGAATGGAAAAAAGAGAAATCAAAACAAGGCATTGTTTTTCCTCAGTCCATGACCTGCTCTCTTTTCTGTGTGAGGCTTGCTAAGCCAGCTGATTGTGTGCTCAGAGGACGGTGTTCTAGGGGCCGAAGCAGGATGTAGGTCCTCCTTTCCAGTCCAGTTAAACACTCCGGGTATCTTAGATGCATGAAGGACAAGATGAGGCCACAGCCCACGACCAGACCAGGGAGGAAGGAGATGGCTGGGAAGTGTATGGTGGGCAGGCAGCCAAGACCACTTTTCGCCCTTGGGTTAAAGCACTAAGGAGGGCTTTAGTTAAAGCACTAAGCACTTTAGTTAAAGCACTAAGCCCTCTTTAGTGCTTTAACCCTTCTGGGCCCCATCCCCAGGCCTTTCTGCAGCAGTTAGTTGAGGAGTTAACCCCAAAGACGGGGAGATGGGTAGGACCTGAGGCAGCACCCACCAGGGCCCCATCACAGCGTGCGCAATGTGACCACAGCAGGGGCAGGTTTAAAGCCAGGGCCTGGAGCCCACACCAGACACCCTCCAGGGGGAGGGGAGGTGGTGTGACAGAGCCCGGGCTTCCCTTCCGAGAGACACGAGGACCCATAGTGGGAACTGGGAAATCACCATGCATGAACAGACTTATGAACACTCTTAGTATACGCTTCATTTTGACCTGTGACCAAGAGTAGAGGCGGCAGAGCCTCGTCAACTCAGCTCTCGTCCCAGCTGCGAGACTACAGCAGGTCCCGTCACCGGCCGGGCTCAGTTTCCTCGTCTGACGGCAGGGCACAGGAACGCCAACCTCAAAGGGGAGATGTGAGCACTTCACGTCAGAAGAGCTCCTGGCCTCACACCTGCTTTCTTCTCGGCGGCCGAGCCACAGACGTTTGCAGCTGGTTTCCTCAGGGTCAACGACAGAGCAGCTTGTCGAGCAGGATCAGGGGCTGTCCAGGCTGGTGCCGCTGACACTGTGGGTCAGCAAACTCTGTCGCGAGGGGCTGTCCCGCTCACTGTAGCAGGTTCGGCACCATCCCTGACCTGTACCCCACTGCATTCAAGGAGCACGCCCCCCACCTTGTGACAACCGAAAATGTCTCCCTGCACTGCACCTGTCCCTGGGGTTGGGAGGCAACAGAGGCCCCAGTTGAGACGCCTGGGGTCAGGGGCACAAGGAAACCCAGCAGGGCTCAGGAGGGCAGGACACCGAGCAGCAGAAATCTAGCGACACCACGAGAAACATGAGAGAGGCTGACCGTGGCTGCTCTGCATGAAACCCCTTGAGGCAAGTTTTACTTGTGAACCAGATTCTTCAACCTAACAGGTGAAAATAAGAGACTTCCATTCCAACCCTAATAACCTGTGACCAATTCCCCGGAATAGACACAGAGGCCCTCCCAGAACCCACCATTGGTGGTGAGCTGCTCGAAAGAAAACCCCATCATGACTGGCTGTTCTAGGTCAACAAGCAGTGCCGATGGGCACGCAACGATGACAAGAAACAGAAAGAATTGCCCTAGAGAGGGTGGGGACAACTGAGGCAGGTGGTCTGCCCGCAAGAGTCGAACATATGGCTGGTCGCAGAGCCGTCTCTGGGGGTCCGGAACCTGCCACACGGGGAAGGGGCGGGGCTGAGGAGCTGCACTTGGAGGCTGACCAGGCACCCCCCTGCCTGCGGACTGTTCCGAGGGCCCATCGCTGAGGGGACCTCCGTCAGGATGGTGGGGCTGCCGCGTCCAGAGGGCTGGCTGTCAGAGCGACCCTGGTCAGTATCTGGTCGTCACCAGCCCCAAGGACCGAAGGGCTTAGCGCCTCCGTCCACCCTGCATCCCTTCATGCACTCAAGAGGCTTGTCCAACGCAGGTACTGTGTGCCCTGGAAGCCTTCTGATACACAACGGGCCGCGTGCGGCCACCACACAGATCAGCTGACAGCTAATCTTAAAATCAGATTTTATACTGAGAGAAGGGATTCTGCCATCTGGAGCATTCGAAGATCTGGCCACCCGCAGATCCACATAGTAATAACCGTGTGCGGAGAGCAGCGGCTGACCCTCTCACCCCTCCCTGAGGTCACACCTCATGGGCATTACTCACTTACATGACCTGCGTGGACCCACAGGCATCTGAATTGGCCACCATCCCCCGGTCGACAGGGGTAAACTTGGGGACGTTTGTTCTCTTGCTCTTGAGTGTGGGGAAGGTGCCGTCAAGAAGTAAGATGCTGGGAGATCACAGAACAAGTCAGGAGGGGACTGCCCACCAGGGCCCTTAGTCCCAGTTAAGTGTGTCCGTCTTGGTGGCACACTGCCTCCTCCCCCAGATAACACACCTGGTTAATAACGAACGACAGGGTCAGGGGTGGAGGCGAAGAACAGTGACAAAGGCTGCAGTGGGAAAGCCTTTCCCCTCCATACAAGCCTGCTCATGTCCCCTGTGACCTTGGGGTGACACGTTAGTGCTTTGCCCCCACTGTGCTGGTGCTTCGTTTGGACACAGCAGAAAAGGGGCCAAAGATTCTCTGAGCCCCAGTGGCCTCTATCTGGATTACCTGGGAGTAAAGGGCACAGTTCCTGAGGAGGGGCCCCAGTCACTGAACTTCCAGGCGAAGCTGTGAACTGTGTAAAGTGCTCTGTGCCACAAGCAGCTCCTCCCTCGTGCACAACAGCCGCAGAGGGTCCTCCTCGGCCCCGGACAGCTGCTAGTTCCAGAACCTGGCTCCCACAGACAGAGGCCTGTCCTCAGAGGTGCCGCGTTTCCAAGCTGGGCTACGGAGCTGAATCCCGGCCCCAGCCAGAGGTGGGAGGTGGGACAGGCGGGCTGAGGAGGGTGAGGGCGCCCCCTTGGCTGCCCGGGATGACTCGTTTGCCGCACTTTCCCGGCGAGGGTGACGGGGATGCCACCACAGTTGTGCCGCACCACCTGCTCCGTGGGTCCTCGGCCAACTTGGCAGCGAACGAAGAGGACAGCTTGCTATTTATTCTTCTTGCTCTGGGACTCGGGGCTAATTTTGCAGCTCCTGCATGCGGAGGGGAGCTTCTCTGGGCAACACCCCACCCTCACGACCCTGACCCAGCTCTGTCCGCATTTCCTGCCTCCACAGGGCCTGCCCTGTGCTCCATGTCCAACCCTCGCTGTCACCTTGTCTCCTCTCCTGTTTCGCTGGGCACCCTTCCCCAAGTCCGTGGAGACCCGTGCCAAGTCTCTATCAGGAGAATGTTCCCCAATTCCTGCAAGAGGATTCCTGGGCATTCTTGGCAATTTCCCAAATCACAACTTGTTCCTGAGACACTCCTGACATTCTCTGTGCTATTTACTGCCTTGGAAATCTACAAAGATAGCTCCCCTAGCTGAGACACGGTGAGTTTGGTGGTACTCAAGAAGAGCTGCGGCCTCGAGCAAACGCCCGAACACTGGGACACACCAGTGCGCACTGCTGAGTGCTGTCCCTGTCCTCCCACAGCGCACAGACCTCCCCCCCCCCCCACGCTCAGCAGGACTGGGGTCAAAACCATTCACTGTGCTTCCAAAACTTATTCCTGAAGACCATTCACATCAAGTATAGGACGCACATAAGGTTATTAGTATCTATTTTATTTGCAAGAATGACTCATTGTTTGCAGCACACGGAGCCATGAACACACACTTAAAATGGGGCAGCAGCTAAAAGCAAGCCTGACTAATTCGACCATGACCATTTCTCTCCTACCAGTGCCTGCCTTGGTTCCTGGAAATGTCAACCTTAACCACCTCCGTGGGTCAGCTCTTTCTGCTTTCCCTTTGCCTCCCCGGTGTGGATTCTTTCACACTGCGGATGATGATTGCTGTACTTGAAATTTCCAGAAAACTGTGATGCTCTCTCCTGATGTGTTGACACTTTTTCTCGAGGTTGAGCATGTAGGCTTCCTGAGAGGTGCCGGGCAGGAGGTTCCAGCTGATGCGAAGCTCAGGAACTGCAGTCCTTGGAGACACTCATCACTGCCTCTTACCCGGCTCCCAACTCAGCCTCAGGACCCCACAGAGACCAGTTTCTAAACCCAACGCCTTGCTTTCCCTTCATCTGCTCCCAAACCAGCTTCTCTTCTGTCCCCTTTGCACATCATTTGCCCAGACATTCGGCCTCAAACACCAGGCATCACCCAGTTCAGGCCCCACGGTTTCTCTGGGTTACCGTGAAAGCACTGTGCCATCCCTCACTGCTCCCCACTGCCCCTCCCCGCCCCTGGCCGCAGGCATGATCTTCCAAAAGCACAGACGTGAGCCCGAAGGCCAGCACGGGCACCCCTTCCAAACATCAGGAGAGAAACTCCCTCGAGACCTTCCACCCCAGGTCCCAGCCGTGCTTTCCGGGACATGCTGCCTGCAGGAGCCAACCCCCTGCTCTCTGGCTACACTGAAAAGAACATCTTTCCCTTTTATGCCTAACAAAATTCTGCGTATCAAACTGGCATATGAGGGTGGGGTTTAGTGACATCTGTCAAGATTTTTAAATGCACCTGCCCTCTGAGCCAGAATGGCTTCTAAAAATCAATCCTACAGACCTATGTGCTGAAATGTATACCTACTGCAACATTCCTGGCAGCACTGTTGGAGGAAGAAAAATCTGGAAACATCTGAAATGTTCCAAGAGAGCAAGGGTGGAATAAATGATAACACAGGCTCTGCAGTGGATACTATGCGGCTTTCGCCAGGAGTGAGCCAGCTTTAGTCAATGAAAAAGGCAAACTACGGAACACTGCGTAGAATCTGGCTCCGACTTACATAAGTATGAACAATTTCTACAAGATTACATAAGCAGCCTGACGGCGATCATGGCGGGGTGGGGGGTTGCACAATACTCAGTCGAGTGACGTTTACTTCTTCGTCTCCTATCTTTCTGTAGCGTTTCATTTTTTTTCATACCTTAAGTTTATCACTTCCTCCAAAACGTCTGCTCCCCAGACTCTCCTTCCCCCGTGCTTCCTTTCTGCTGGTAAAAATAGTCACGCACGTACATGCTTACTATGCGCCAGGCGCTGTTCTAACGGCCTGACACATACGCGCTCATGGCGCCCTCAGGACCCCCGTGAGGTGGAAGCTACGAATACCTCCATCATACAGATGAAGACACTGAGGCCGGGAGAGCTTGTGACTTGCTCAAGACCACACCACCCATCAGTGGCAAAGCTGGATACAAACCAGGCGGCGTGATGCGTGAGGAGGCACTCTGCAAGCTCCTATCGAATGAATGAATGAAACACACGTGGCCTGGTGATATACATGTGCTGGCTCCCGACACAGGGTCCATGTCCTAGCCATCTGTATAATACTCCTTTCAACCTCTCTGCTAGCCAGAGGAGGCACTCAATAAATGTGTGTTGACTTGAATACGGAGATGGTCTACACAGAGTAGACTTGGGGCATCTCTACACCTGCCTGGCCTGGCGGGATGCTGGGCGCGTCATCAAGTACTCTCATACCTGACAGCCAGTCCTCCAACACATCAGGGTCCAGTCACTCCTCACGTGCCCTTCTCATCACCTTGGCCCAGACACCAACTCTTGCAGCCCAGACCCTGCCTCACCACCTGCCCATCTCCAATTTTATTCTCTCTCCCACATCTAGAGTGAAGTTTTAAAAATGCAAATCAAGTCATTATCACATCCCTGCTCTAAACCCTTCAGTGGCTTCCCAACTCATTGAGAATAAAGCTCAAAGTCAAAGTTACAGCCTCCAAGGCCCCATACGGTCTGGCTCTGTTGAGCTCTCCAGCCTCATTCCCTGTGCGCTCTGTTCTGGCAACCTGGCCTTAATCTGACACAACAAATTTGCTCCTGCCCCAGGGCCTTTGCACTTTCCTCTAACTGCACACCCTTTCCCCAGAAATTTGTAAGATTTTCCCTAAGAGAGGCCCCTGAGGTCCCGATCATCTGATGGAAAACATCACCATGAGACTCTAGGCTCTGACTCTGCATTAACTTTCTTCAAAGACCTTATTACTTGACAGCATTTGTTTGTCTATTTTTCAACTCCCCTACTCCTTAAAGGCAGGGTTTTTTTTGTTTTGTTTTTTGTTGTTTGTTTTTTAATCTTTTTTTCTGCTTGGTCTCTACTATAACCCCAGTGCTTGCTGAGTACTTAGTAGGTGCTCTGTTTCAGTGACCGGTGATAATGTTTGCAGAATGCGGGCTCCTCGGACGGGGACATTCCATGTGTCCACTCAGCACAGTGTTTGTTCTGGAGGTGTTCCAGAGTCCCCCACTTTCTCCGGAACTCGCTAAAGCTGTACCATCCTCTTCCTCCTCCCTTTTCTCCTTCCTCTGTGGAACTGACGTCTCCCCACTCCCCATCAAGCAGAAAGAGATGGCAGAAGTGGAACACGATTACTGCGTGGTGGGAACGCCTGGGGGACACGGAGGTTATCTGAATATTAGAGAAGAGGAGCAGGGGCCCCTGTCACTTTCAAACAGAGGGACTCATTCCCATCTCCTGGGGCCAGAGCCCTGAGGATCTGGAGGGCCAGCAACCTGGGCCGAGCACTTCTTCCACATCCCTTAACAGCAGCCCTGGAAGTAGCCCGGATGGGCTGGAGGTGATTTAACCATCATCTCTCCAGCAGAGCGACAGGATAGCAGGTCTCCCAGGGGAGGTGCCCCTGGCAATGAGCTCCCAAGCAACGGGGAGCTTTCCTGCGGGAGAGGCCTGACCTCTAGAGAAGAGCACTGCCACCTGGACCCAGGCTGACCTCTCTGGCTCCCTGAAGAGCCAGAGCTCAGCTGCCGCACCCGGTTTCCCCAGGGCAGGCCCTGCATCACCGGAGTGGGAGATCCCCAGTAGGGGAAGGAGGGCGGAGAGGCTGGCTTTAGGAATAATTCAGAATGACTTTGGGCAAATCACTTAAATGTTCTGGGCCTCCGGTTTTTTACTTGTAGGGATAGATGGATGTATGGCTGCATGAAGAGACAAACAGAGAAACGTCCGCGGGGATTTTATAAGGATTCTCTCCTCCTCTTTCCCGTGAGTCTCATGATTGACAGCGGACATCACGGAGCAGACACCGTGCTAGTTCTCTCACGTGCCCTCACTGAGTACCCCAACAGATCAGCGGCCCTCATACAACTCTTGCCGTTTTATGCTTTATGGCGCAAGACACAGAGGCCAAATCCTTGCCCGAGGTCGCCATCCTCCTTCGTGGTAGAGCTGGGGAATATCACAAACTCCAAACTCCCCACCCTTTCTATTTGGCTACCAGGGATCTCAAATTCCTTTGCCTTTGAGGGCCCGGTAGTGAAGCAAATCAGTGAAGCCAGCCAAGGGGAGATGCGAGACAGGGTGTTCGGAAAGGTGCCCAACTGGGGCATGCTCAGCTTGCAAAGTGAATGCGCTCAACTGGAGACTCAGGGTCCCCCTGGTGGTGCACAGGCTGCGGCATTCCTCCCTGAGCTAACCCCCTGCTCACTGGGAGAACAGGGCAGCTCCAATTTCAGCAAGGAATACATCCAACAGCTTTAAGAGTAAAGGCAGCAGCAGATGGGGGTGGGGGTGGGGGCAAACATCGACCACATTTTCTGCTGAAAATTCAGTTGGGAATTTGTGCTGTGACCTACATTACCCCAGCCTCTGCCCCCGTACTTTTCCTCTCCCCTTCAGGAACAGCAGAACACGATACATTTCCCAAGGATGAATTACTCGGCAGAAAACATTTTAATAATGCGCTAAATGACAGCACAACAAATCATTTAAGCCTTCACCGATTTGTGGTCCAGTTCCACGGAATGAATTCTTGGATTCCAAGCCTCCCTCATTAACAGGCTTTCAAAAGAGCACCTGACATCCCCCCAGCGTCTGGGGTAACATCTGCCACGCGCCACGTCTTGGCGCCCACCTTTCCCTGAAATGCCGGGAGGACGCAAACAACGCGGGGCTCCCAAGGAGGCAGCCACTGGGGGGCTGCTCCTCATGTGCTCACCATTTTGGGGGCAGACTCTGGGCCCGCCTCATACACAGAGTTCAAAATGGAAACGGCCTGCTTTCTACCGTCCTGCTTTCTATAGCGGACTGCTGCTGGCATTAGCAAGGAAGGCAATGGGAGGTAGAGAGATTTGGAGAATAAATTTAACCAGCTGACTCTTCGACTCAGATTTGTGCAGATGGCAGAAGACTTGCAAGTCCTGGTGCCCCCTGCAGAGCACAGGGAAACCCAGACACAGTAAAGAGAAATGTGCGTGCAAAAGCGGGTTCTGGTGGGTACTGGGCTCCAGGCTGCACAAGCCTCAAGGTTTCAAGGAAGACTGATGGAGGAAAATGAGCAAATTCTACCCACTTGCTTCGACTCCCCTGCCCGCCTTCCCTCTCCTGCCCAAGATGGAATGGGACCACCTTTAGGAAGTTTAGCAGTGGTCCAGCTCATAGAACATGCGTGGGAGCGGAGCGTGAGAGGAACGCACTATGAGTAACAGTCCGGCCCCCATCCCGCCTAGATGGAGTGGCCGGTGGGAGGCAGGACTGCAAACTCTAGCCTCCACCGGGGCCAGGCAGGTAACGCAACTCAGTGTACGAAAACAACAGCCCAACACTGACAGCCAGTGGCAGGGAAGTGGCAGAGTCCAGAAGACGACAGGAGCAGAGGTCTCAGTGAGGGCAGGGCAGCCAAGTGAGGCTGAGCGGGATGGGGTGGGGTGGGCATTCATCCATCCCTGCTGCCGTAACAAAACACCACGGACTGGGGGGCTTAAGCAACAGACATTGATTTCTCACTGTTCTGGAGGCTGAAAGTCCAAGATCAAAGGGCTGGCAGATTCGGTTCCAGGTGAAGGCTCTCTTCCTGGCTTGTAGATGGTTGCCTTTCACTGTGTCCTCACGTTGCGGGGGAGGGGCGGGAGAGAGAGAGCACTCTAGTGCCTGTCCCCTCTCCTTTAAGGGCACTAATCCTGTCATATCACCCTTACAACTTCCTCTAACCCTAACAACCTCCCCAAAGCCCTACTTCCAAATACAATCAGACTGGGGTTAGGGCTTCAACATACGAATTATGGGAGGACACAAGTGTTCGGTCCGTAACAGGACATGACCAATTCTGATAACAGATTTTTTTTTTTGACACCATCTCATATTTTGATGTTGGCATCACTTCAGTTAAGATAAACAAATAGCCAAAGCCCACTGGACTGGTCACAGACCAGGTCAGAGGGGCAGGCTCAATCTGCAGGCTGTGGGTTTGTCCTGAAACACGGGATACGACACCAAACAGCCCGGGCTCCCCGTGTGCTGGCTGGTAACCCCGGCAGCAGCAGGTAACCTCTTTGGGCCTCACTCTCCTCAGCAGTTTAGAGGGAAACCTCATCAAATTGTCATGCCATTGGCAAGTTTATAAGGCTCCACCTACTCGGTTCTCACGAAGACTGGAAGAGATCAAGTGGGGGAAGCACTCAGGGTCTGTAGTAAGTGCTCAGTAAATGGAAAGGGACAGGCGGCACTGTCCTTAGGAAACAAGCCCACTTCTGTTCAGTAGCTAAAAGGGGGTTTTAGAATCCTGAGTCAGCATTTGAAAGAGCTGAGGAAATCTGCCAAGAATAATTATGCTTTGTGGGGTTTATTTCCTTAGTCAAGAGAGTTTTGTGTTTTTTTTAAACTAGAAATTTCTGAGGGTGAGCTCTTGAGCAGAAGGCCAGGCGCGCTGTTTTATAACACATAAATAGGAAATCACCGCGTGGACATTCACCAGCATGGACGCACTTGGCCAATGTCCACCTTCCATTGCCCCAAAACGAACGGATCTGCAAACTCCACCCTGGATTCCCACCTCACTCAGAAAAGACAGAGGAGGACAAGGCAGCGTGATCTGCACTGCGAGGAAAGCCAAAGGGGGAAAGTGGCTTAATCCCAACTGGGGTCTACACTAGCGTTTACTCAGAAGTCTGGTGTCAATAGCGTGTCACCTGCCATAGTCTCTTACTGAAATTCTTTGTATTTTTTAAAGCCTGTGACATCAAACCCTATGTTCTCTGTGCTAATGAGGCACAAAAGGTTTCTCCCTCAGCTGTGACGGATGGCAGCCAGAACGGCGGAGCTCGCCCCACACCCTGAGACGCGCGGTGAACACGCAGTTTCCACCATCCCGCAGGCCGCTGTTTGGTACACACATAGCCAGAGATGCCACGGCCGCCCATACCCGCAGGAAGGACGCCAGCTTGCAGTGAACAGTCCTTCCTCCTCCTTGGACTCGGGCAAGCAGACCTGCTCTGCGTCAGGGTCTTAGGCCCAACTCTCTCACTTGGTTTTCATCAGAAAACTTAGCCCAAATTCACAGGACTCAGTGACAGGTTAGCAGCCAGGGAGCTGTCTTGAAAAGAAGGGGGATCGCCCTCGCCAACTGTCACAGCTCTTTCACAACAGCAAAGCTAAGGCCCCGGCCGCACAAGACAATGAGAGAAAGACGCCGTGTCCCATCTGGTGTGTCCAGGAAACAAGGTGCCTTGTACTCGGGGCGGATTACAGGCTTTGTCTTCTCACAAAAGCCCTGAAACAAGTAGAAAAACACAAGCAAGCTACAAGCGGTAAGAGGGGCAGTCAGGCCATTGTCTGTCTGGTTGGAAGTTCAATCTGGAAATGCCAGGAAGTGTGACCCAAAGGCGCCCCCACGGACAGGAGCAGAAGAAGCTTCCCGGTCTGAAGTTGGAGCATCACTGGTCATGAGAACAGGCCCCCAAGCCCGTAGGTGCCGTTTTTCAAGAGCTAAACTAAAAAGCAACTCCTATTTCCCCCGAGCCATCACACAGACCCAGACCAGAGCTTCTCAACTAACGAGTCCCAATCCCATTTCCGGGGATCCACAGGTTTGCCGTATGGGGTCTTCCATCTTGTGTTTCCACGTGATGTTAATGTTCTAGAAATGATATGATTACGTTCTCTAGCATCAGAAGACGCGACAGAAAACCAACTATTCTCCATCACCTCGGTCCCGATTCCAGGGTATAAATGGGTCAGGCTAATGCCAGACTTAACAGCACAGACGGGACCATCAGTGATCATGTAGTGACCCCAAGTGACAACCACCTGCCCCAACGTGCTGCACAGATGTCCCCCACAATGTGACCGGAGAAGAGGGGGACATGGAGTCCGCACGGAGACACACAGGTGCCACACGGGGCAAGCAAAAAAAAAACATGCCGCGCTACTGTGAGCAAAGCTTCGGTTTCAGAAAACAGCAACATCCACCGTGTTGACAATTCTAAACTGTAATGATTTTGTAAGTGCTTGACACGTCCACCAATGCCTTTCACTTTCTTTTCACTTTTATGAGATGTAAGAACAAGAAACTTATACCTAATTTTAAGTTAGTTCACACTTAAATTATTGTCATATTAATATGACGTAAGTCAGTAGCAGTGGAGTCTGAGAATGTTTCCTTGCATCCATTACCCACTGAGGCAACAGTGATGGACTGATTTGGTTCTGGAACATTCTGTGAGCTGCAGAGAAAATCAATCTCTCCTTTGATCAGAAGGTACGAAGTATAAAACTGCACAGGCCTGCATTTAGTTGCAAACCTCAGCTCAACCACACCCGTCCGCAGATTCGCGGTCTCGAAGCCCCTTCCGAAGTCCGCAGCGCGGCTCGCAGCGCTGGGAACGCCTGGGCCCCGGTGTGGCGAGGACACACACACACACTTTGCTGTTGAAGAGGAAGGAGGAGGTGCTGGGCGGCGGGCCGGCGTGAAGCGTACTTACACAAAGAAGGGCATCAGCTGCACAAGGGTCTCCTTCTTGGGGCTGGCAGCAAACTCGGGGGCCACCTGGATGACCTTGTTCATGACACTGCGTAGGTAGTTCTGCAGCTGCTTCCTCCGCTCCTCCACAAACTTGGCATCCTGAGGAAACACACACAGAGATGCTCAGGTGTGCTCTCTCCGTCCATCCAAAACAGCCCACAGAAGACACTGCCATCAGTCAGCACCGGGCAGACGGTGGAAGCGTGCGAGCAAATGCCTCGTGCGCACGGCATCCGAGGCTTACATGGGCGGTCCCGCTGAGTGACAGGGAAGATGCTCATGATGTTCCTACTAAGAGGGGCACAGCGGGTCCCTAAAACCACCTACAGTGTGTTCCCACGAATGAATGAAGTCTTACACCTGTGGCTGTTATGTACCGAGCACCTACTACGAGCCGAGGGTGGTGATTGGGCCTGGGGACTGAACCTGGACCCCAGGGCTCCCTGCTGTGTCGCTGGTGGAGGTCACAGGCCAGTGTGGGACACACCAATAAACCCAGGGAACACACAGGCCAAAATAATTATTTATCACACTGAATGCTGCCTTCCAAAGACAGTGCTTAATTTGCCAACATAGGAATTTTCCAAAATATGAATCAGTCACTGCCATTTAGGAAAGGTTTTATTGATAAACAAATTGCACCTTCTCTTAAAACACTAGGCTACGTGGCAGCAGGAGGCCCGCCAGACTGTGGCTGGGCAGCAGGGCTCCTGTGGCAGGCACAGGCCCCCAGGTCCATGCAGTCTCTCCAGCCCTCTGTGCTCTGGGGCTCGGTGCTCCTGACCTTCCCCACTTAGAGCCCCCAATCCACCCCCGTGTCTCTTGGCCCTCGGCGGCAATGCCGGCCTCCCGCGTGTGCCTGCCAGGCACTAGAACTCGGACCTGTGTGATGATTTGCCATCCCACAGTCGACATCCTTAACAGTTTCAAAATAAGGGGCCCCACCGATTCTGCAGCCCACCCTGCTCATTCATAACTGCAGTGGGGGGCCCTGGATTACTAAAAAGAAGCCCTGGCCAGCCTGTGGGGGGCAGGAAGCTCTGAGAGCCACGTGGGGTGAGTAAGGGAGGAGTAGAGAGAGGGCAGGAGGGATGGGGTCATCCATCCTCACGAGCACACAAGAGGAGACATACCCTGACTCAAGTCACATGACAGATGAGAAAGTGGCGGCGTAGAGAGGGTCTGGGTAGCGTGTGCATGAACGAGGTCCCACACATGGACTGGGGCCAGCACAGAGCTGGCCCAGGAGGGACTCAGCAAGTCTGCTGAAAAAGGCTGTGCTCAGAGGCACCCAAGAACCTGCCCAGAGCCTCCCCTGATCTCGGGAGAAGAGGCCCCACAAAGCCCAGCCAAGGCCCTGAGCACAGCAGGGAGTTTCTTTAAGTGTTGCCCCATTTAGCAAACAAAAATACAGGATGCTGGGTGATAGCTGAATTTCAGATAAACAATGAATAGTTTTTCAGTATTCATAACTCAATATTCAATAATTCATGACTCAATAATTTCTCAGTATTCAACTACGTACCACACAATAAAAGCTTCCCATGCAATATTTGGGACATATTTGAACTAAGAAATTATTCATCATTTATCTGAAATTCAAATTTCCCCGGGCACCCTATGTTTCATCTGGCAACCTATCCCGGAGCACCAGGTGGGAGAAAGGGTCACGGAGCTGCTGGGGCTGGCAAGCGCCCCCCCGCCCCGACCCACCCCACCAGGCCCTTTCTGGGTCACAACCAGGTCTTGCCCAGAGCCACCCCCGGGCCTGTCTCGGCGCCTCTCCTCGGGAGGGTGAGAGCACTGAATGCTGCCGGATGGGGCACTCCACCTCTAGGGCTGGCCCAGCCTCAGACGGGGACTCGGGAGGGGAGCGCGCTGGGCAGGGAGAGCAGCAGGTCCTGGGCCTGCACTGGAGCCTCTCACACCACCGCCTCCCTGGTCTGAATGCTACCTGCCGCTCTACGGTCCCGCGTCACTGAGCAACTAGACGCTCCTCCTTGGGAAGGTGGTTCACAGGCCAGGTGAGCGCGGAAGGGAGCTCAGGAGGCCTGAGTTCTCATCGGCACAAAAGCCCACAAGGCCCGCTTGAGAGGCTGCAGCAGGACAACAAAGGCACCCATGGGTCCCAGAGGAGCTCGCAGAGATCTCTCGGTTTCTGCAGCGGGGAGAGTCGGCGTGCTCTAGAGCGGAGACGGGAGATGGCTCCTCCCGCTGCCTGCAGGGCTGGGGGGGAGGGGGCAACAGGATCCCAGGGAGGTGAGGGTGCTCAGAAGGAAGGTGGGAGACGCCACCCAGGGGTTGAATAAGGCCCGTTTTCACTTGTCTCAGAGCCTCCTCTCACCCAGGTCCCAGAGGCAGCAGTGCCATGGCAGAAAGGTTGTCACCCTAGAAGAATCCCAAATCCTTGCCCGTACGCGTTCCTCCAGATGGCCAGGGCCTGGAAACCCGGCCAGCCCCTGAGAAATCCCAATATGGCAGCAACCGCACTTTGACAAGTGGGCAATTTTTACTGGAGCGATTCACAATAAGCCAAGGTATTTATGGAATCTTTATTCATGCTCTGTGCTCAGCGCATTCGTTGCCTTGCATGCTTACAACCCGTCTGAGGCTGGAAACAGAAGCTGAGAAAGGGAAAGGAACATGCCCGAGGGCTCAGAATCGGGAGGCGGACGAGCGGGGTCCTGGGTCTTCAACCTGCTCAGAGTCGGAGCCGCCCTCCACCCAGAAGGCACTCTTCCAACTTACAGAAGAATCAGCTACGAGTCTTCCAAAGCACAGGCTTCCCCAGACCAGGATTCAGTTCACACAAATTCCACTCTGGGGTCAGCGCTAGCAGAAGCCGATGACCGTGGGAGGAGGAGAAAGCCTGCCACCTTGGTGCCCGGCGGCCATCCTCTGCCGGGGATACTGCTTCCCTGGGGTCTCAGTCTGATTCGGAGGTGCCGACACCCCGAGTCCCCACAGAGTTTGCAGTGGGGCAGGGAAGATCTCAGAACTCTTCGTGAAAGACTGCATTTTTCCTATGTCTGTCATTTCATTTTTACTTTATTATGGAAATTTCGAAATACAGCAAAAAGCAGAGCAAATCATACCAGGAATCCCCATAACCCTTTATCTAATAAAAAAGCCATAAACCTTCTCCATATTTGCTTCATCATTGCTACCTTTTTGCTGAGGTCTTTTACGGTAAATTATAGTCATCGTGACATGTCACCACAGGGGGCTTTGGCATGTCTTCCTAACACACGAAGAACGTTCTCCTATTTAACCACAATACCATTAGTGCCTCTAACAAAATGAATGCTGATTTGCTGGTGTTATCTCATACGTAGTCTATGTTTAAGCATTTAGTTTTCAAATGTGCCTACTGCTTCTCGAATTTTTTTAAGAAGGGGCTCTAGTCCATCCCAGAAGGACACTGGTGACTCCAGTAGGTTGAATGCAACACTGTCCAGAACAGACTCCCCCTCGGGGATCCGCTGGGTTCTGACCTACTGGTGAAGACGGTCCTACTTTTTCTACCACAAGCTGCTGGTGCCTTGTATTTTAAAATATTAAAACCAGGATATTTCGGCATAAAATCCAGATTCCTGGCCTCCCTTGAAAACGGAGCAATCTTGCCGTCATTAGCTGGAAGCACAGAGCCGCCACCCCTCCCAGCCTGCCTCCTTGGTCCGATCCCCTGCCTGGCCTCCCGGGGCCCCTATAAAACCATCCAAGAGACCACACTGTGGGACGATCGCACCCAATGACGTTCCCTCAGGCAGGTAGAGCGACCTGCGTAGCCATATACCATCTCCACCATCAGGTGGCTAAACCAGGGGGGAGCCTCAGACTTCTCATCCAAGAAATGGGGCTAAGGATGGAGCCTACCTCACTCGTGATAACCTAGGCTAAGCCCCTGGGAATGAACATCATCTGCCAGGCTGCAACAGATGATGATTCATGGCTGTTCCGCCACGATGTTTCCTGTCAAGTCATCTCTATGTGGACAGGGTGATGACAGGCAGGCAGATGGTGGATGTCGAGGCAGGGGGCAAGTGCTACGAAGCTGTGATCCCCGGGTACTCAGGGAAGCTCGAAGGAAATTTGCAAGAGGAATGGAGGAGGGTTTCAGTCGGAGGAAGTCACTCCTGAAAATACTGCTTTAGCATCCCTTGGAGAAAAGACACGTCAGACAGAGCGTCTAGGTGGGCATCCTCGGGTGGGGAACAGACATGCCAAGGAGAGGGATGAGCAAATGCAAACGACAAAGGCAGGAGGTCTGCCGGGGCAGCAGAGGGCAGGCCCCATAGCAGGGCTCAGCCGTTTGAGCGAGAGCTGACTAGTGGCAGGCGGAGGGGATCATGCACAGCCTCGCAGACCATCGTAGAAGGAGGCCGGCAGGAGGACGGATGTAGGACAGGCGTGATCTCATAGGCATTTAGGAAGACCACTCTGGGGGACACCGCCTACAGGCAGCGTTCGACAGAGAGATCTTTCAAAATTCTGTCATGACGTTGTCCTGGGTCAGAATTCTTCAAAGGCTCCCCGTGAACTCTATCTGCTCCCCAACACACATGTCTAAACCGTTAGCACAGCTCACAGGGAGCTGCACAATGTGGCCACAGCACGCCCTGCCAACCTCACTTCACGTCTCCCTGTTCCACCCTTCAGCCCACCCAACACCGTCAACGTGTCTGCCCCCTGACTTTCTCCCCATCACACACGCGCTCTCCTGGTGCCTTCTGGCCTTTCCAGAGCCCTTCCCTTGCCCTGGAATACCTCACAATTTTGGTCTCTGCTCTTGTGCCGCCACCTCTGAGAAGCCCTCCAGGACACACTAGCTAATGTTGCCCTGTTCTCTTCTTCACGGTCCTCACCACTGCCTGGAATGGTCTTGCTGACTTAACATGTGCCTTCTGCTCCCCCACCTCCCTTCATCAATTCTAAGTCCCAGGGAGGCAGGTCCCTTACCCATCCTGCTCCCCCCTGTATCGCCAGAGCCTAACGCAGTGCCTGGAGATGAAGAGAGGCCCCATAAACATTTGCCATAAGAATGCATACACGCAGTGGATGAATTCAGGGGAGGAAAGGCAGGCCACCAGGCAGAATGGTTTGAAGGCTGTGGCCAAGTCCAATGAGAGAGGACAAAGACCCCTGAGGGGAGTGGGATGGAGGAAAGGAGGCTGACCTCCACGGGGCCTCAGGCAGCAAGATGAAGACAGGTAACAGCTGCACAAGGACAGGGAGCTGGTCCTTCAGAAACCCCAGTTGTCACACGGGCACCCGGGAGGAGATCTCTGTCCTGTTGGAGCCTGCCCCACAGGACTGGGTCAGCGCTGCAAGGGCCATGAGGTATTTCTGAGTTCACTGGCTGGGCCGCAGAGCTGCAGCCTAAACATAGTGCAAGAAGTGGCTGCAGTGGACAGAAGCCTAGCTCATGGAACCTGCCAGACTTGTCCGGGGGCTGCTTGTGCACCCCCGCGGCCATGGCCCTGCTGTCATTTCTGTGGCATTCCTGTCATACCACTACTGTCATTTAGCGTTCAGAGCCATTAGCAATGCTGGGGGTCAGTCCCCGCATCAGAAAAATCAGAAAAGAACACCCAGGGCTCTCTGGATGGGAGTGTTTTCTTCCCTCCGGAAAAGGGTAACTTTGTTTTGAGCCTCAAGAAAATAAAGACGCCATCACGTTAAGAACAGCAATTGTGAAGGGGCGCCTGGGTGGCTCAGTGGGCTGAGCATCTGACTCTTGATTTCAGCTCAGGTCATGATCTTGGGGTCAGGAGACTGAGCCGGGCTCGGCGCTCAGCGGGAGTCTGCTTGTCCCTCTCCCTCAAGCTCCCCTCCCGGCTCATGCTCACTCTCTCTTTAAAGTCAATAAATAAAAACCTTAAAAAAAATAGCAATTCTGAAAATGATGGAATACTGTAAACCAGACAATGAGCCACGCTTTCTAGAACAAACACTCGGCCCCTGACCCTCCACATTCTGACACTGTCTCCGTGAGGCCGCCCTTCCTGTGAGCTGCCTGCTGGTGGGCAGAGTGACTCTGTAATCCCGAGTTCCTTTTCATTCTCATCTAAGAACATCACAGTGTTTTACAAAATAAATTGGAGGTCTGGTTCCATCAGGAGTGGTGAGTGGCAAGTGGCTCAGGCCCTGTTGAGAGACGGCTACTCCAGAGTGAGCTGATCTGGTCCCTGGCTGGAGAATTCTGGAACATTGATTAGACTCCCAGGGGGCCCAGCACAAGGATCCTCTAGCTACAAGATCCCCACCCCTGCCCAATTCTGAGCAGAATGGCTTACCCGCGCCCCATTTCTTCTCCCTGGGAACAAGAGAGTCAGGCTTCCCAGCATCCTTGTGAGGTGGGAGCCACGGGCCAGGCCTGGCAGATGCCACATGAGCCAACCATGTCCAGGCCTTGCCAGAAGAAGGTTAGGACCCTGCGACGCTCTCCTCTCCCTTCTCTTCCCTTCTTCTGGGAGTGTGGCGGTCGTCTGGGAAGATGGCAGAGCCACTCATGAGGAAGCCACCACACCCCCCCGGCACTGGGTGTGAGCTGAATGAGAAACTAACTTTGTGGCCGAAAGCCACAGAGTTCCACATTTACGTCACGTGCTTTCAGAGGTCCTCCTGCTAATTCCATGGATTCTCACGGGGCACATACCCTGGTGATTTGCTGCAGGCCTGCCTGTGTCCAAGGCAGCGTGCCTTGAAAGAACACACACTGGTTAACAGATGTGGCCCCTGCCCTTGAGAAGCTTCGAGGCTGGTAGGGGAAGGAGACAAGCAGCAGGTACACGAATACATCAGGGTAAGTGCTATGGGAGAGCTGCGTGTGGGACAGTCAGAAGGAAGGCAGATGGACTAGCCTGGCGAAAGCAAGGCCCCTGGGAGGGGGCACCTTCAAAGCTGAGACAGGAGGAGAGACAGGAGGGCAGATCTAGAGGCAGGGAGAGCAGTGGGGAGGCTGCTGTGGTCACCCAGGCAAGAGGCGCTGGTGGTGTGGCCCAGGCTGCCAACCTCAAAGGGAAGGAAATGCACTCAAGTTCTCGGTCAGACGTGGGCTAGATTCATTCGCTTACTCATTCAACGATCCAGTCACTTCATTCATTCATTCAACAGACATTGCTTGGGGCCTGCTGTGAGCCAGGCACTGTGAAGGCCTGGGTCCTGACTTCAGGGAGCTTCTAGCTGGCTGGAAGAAGTAGGTGAGGCAGTGCCCACGACACCACACATGTGACAGAGGTGTGCACGGGGTGAGCTGTGGGGTACAGGGGGCGTGCCCTGAGGCTGGCGTCCTATAACCACCATCACAGCGGTGGCAGCAGGGGCTGGCACTAGTCACGTGTAGGGAGCAGCTCCTCCGTGGGCGCTGGGCCGCGCACACCTCGGCACGGATTCCCTGCATTCTCAGAAGCGCACTGAGACAGGCACTTCCGAGAGAGGAAGCGGAGGAGAGGCTGAGGCGCGAGTGCCCACACGCTCTCAACGACTGAGCCCGTTTCCTGGGCCGGTGCCCGCATCCGGCTGCCTGACAAAGAGAAGGGAGAGGTGCTGGGCAGGGATGGCCGGGATGTGCCAAGGGCCACGGCTGGGGAGAACCGGAGGCAGGAGCAGAGCGGGGGGCAGGCAGCTGGCAGGGGCAGACCGGGGAGGTCACGGTAGAGAACATGGACTCCGCCCTCGGGGCAACAGGAGAGTGACAATCAGCTGTTCCTTCCATGAGACAGAGAAGTTCGGACTCTGGTTTGTAAGAGCTCTGCTTGGTCCCTCTCACTCTGTTTTGTCTCGAATCCTGAAAACCTGCCTTTCGTGCTTCCAGGATGGGTCAGCTGGGAGGTGCAGACGCAGCTGATCTCAACCGCAGGCCCCTGCCCGCACTCCTGGGACACGCAGACAGGCTGCACGGCACGCAAGCTGCAAACTGGTGAGCTCCGCGAGCTCCGCTGTGTTACGGGTGTGATGCCTGAGCACTTGTTTCCAGGGAGACCGTTATGTAATCGCTAATTGGGAAGCCAGAAGAGAAAATTCCCGCAATTGCCACTTCCAACACTCTCCACAGAGGGATCTGAGAACCATGAATTGTCGGGCATGATGGACCCTCGCACCGCTTCCGAAATGCCACTGAGCCCCTTGTATAAGCTTCTGATGGGGTAATTTTGGCAAAGCTGCACAAAGCATCTTCACTTGATTAACTCAGGGAATAAGAAAGGTGCAAACTTAGATAAGGAAACTGGGCTTCTAATCTTTACACCCAGAACGGGCTCCAAGAGGCCATGAGGGGGTCCTGAGGTTCACAACAGGCCTAGACAGCTGGATGAGTGACCTGGCTGGTTTAACCACGTCTCATTTAACAAGATTTTCTCCTGGGTGTTCACCAGCTGAAATGCACCAGATGTGAAAGGAAGAGGGGAAGGAGAAGGCTTTCTCTGCAGAGTTTGGGGAAGGGAGGGAGAGGAAGGCTGGGGTGTGTCTCTAAGGCACCCCTGGTGAGAATTTCATGACCTAAGTCTCTACAGACACCCCCTGACTTCAGGAGCCCAAGTCACTGCCCTTCTGAAGGGACAAGGGCAGTGAAGTCCTGCTCATGACTTCATCCCAGCGGCTCAACCTGTCATCCTTTACCAAGCAAGTAGTCAGTCATCAACTGGGAAGGACGGAGCAAGCCAAGAAACAGATGTAACCCTTCCGAAGTCACAGTCTCCCTCTGACATTTACAGAGCCCGTGGGATCGCGTATGTTACACATGTCGCTCATGCACCCAAGGAGCCAGCAGGCGCCAGGGTACACAGTCCCTTGGCCATCCTCACTCCCTGGATGCCAGGCTGCACCAGGGCCTATGGGGAGCAGGTGTCAGAGGATGGCACGATGGCAGCCCCAGAGGTGACCATGTAGAAGCCCTTCGTTCTTCTAACAACGTTTCCAGGAGGCTGATGGGCCAGGTGCCGTGCTGGGGGCCCCAGACTGATGACGAGTCACAGCACCAACTCTCAGGCTAGGGGTGGATGACGGGCAGGCACAGCATTAACAAAACTCTGGCAGAACATAAGAAGAACTTTCAGTGGAAGGTGGCATTCCCTTCCAGCCAGGCTGGTGTGGGAGAGCATTTGGGAAGCAGGAGGCACTGTGGTTCTTGGGCCGGGGTGGAGGAGGCTGGTGAGGGGGATTTCCACGGATGGTGGCAGGGGGGAGGCACTGGGATGGAGGGCCCAGGGGCTGGCGATCAGGGCTGAGGGAGCTGGACAGAGGGGTGGACAGACTGAAGCAGGGGCTGAGCCAGGCTATGGGGAGAGTCCCAGGTTAGGGCCAGAATTCACTCAGAGTGTGCGAAGGAGAGATCAGGTACACACACGGGAGTCAGGAAATTGGAGAGGAAAGTGGGGACAGTTTGATGCTCACCACCTCACGTGGACCATGCCCAGAGCCTCACATGAATTTATCCCTGTGGCCTCCTGTGGGGCTGGAATTATCACCCCACTTCATAGCTGGGGAAACAGAGGCACAGAGGGATGAAGCTGCTTGCTCAGCTCACAAAGAATAAGTGGCAGAGCCAGGATTTGAACCTGGACGGTGAGCTTCGAGCTCTTGTCTCACTGGCTGGGCCATGCTGCCGCTGAGAGCATCACTTCTTTTTTTTTTCTTTCTTTTTTTTTTTTTTTAAGATTTTATTTATTTATTTGACACAGAGAGAGAGACAGCCAGCGAGAGAGGGAACACAAGCAGGGGGAGTGGGAGAGGAAGAAGCAGCCTCCCAGCAGAGCAGGGAGCCCAATGCGGGGCTTGATCCCAGAACCCTGGGATCACACCCTGGGCCGTAGGCAGACACTTAACGACTGAGCCACCCAGGCGCCCCCTGAGAGCATTACTTCTGAGTTCCGTGGGGTGAAGGGGCGAGCCACGGAACACCAAGGGCAGATCTTGAACTGACCCCTTATAAAAACCCTCTCAGCCTTCCAGGTCAAACATCATAGTGACTGGGCAGAGAAGCTTTGGGGTCCTGTGCAAGGGTCACCTTCAAGTTCTGCTCCCATCCACTTCCCAGGGACAAACCTCCAGGGGCTCCCTAGTGCCTTGGGGACCAATGTCAAGTTCTTCTCATGGCACCAAAGGCCCTTAGTCATCCGGCTGCCGCAGGCCTGTTGGCTTCACCCTCTCACCTGGGCTGGGCTCCAGTCCCACATCCCTGGAGAGACGCTCTCACCCCCATCCTCAATCTCTGGGGTCAAACATAAGTGCTTCCCCAAACCCCCCAGGACAGCTGGCTGCCTTTCCACCAAGGAGCCCAGACCCAAGCTCCCAGTGGCCTCACTTCACTACACACACGAACTCTTTCCTCTTGGCTACCGGCTCCTCCAGGACAGGAACCGGTTTTGCTCACTGTTGTCTCCACCTGCAGTACCGAGCACAAGGCTAGGTTCCTGGCAGACACTCTTAAGTGAGGGATCCCAGGCAGCATTTATCAAGCTGCTCCCGAGGAGCCCGAGCATTTCCGGCCCCACCCAATGCCCTCCGTCTAGAACATCCCCAAGCCCTCAGTGCGGCACTAAGACCGCCATGCCCTGACTCCTCCCACCCTCTTCCATCCCATGTCCTCCCCACTGTCCTCCTCATTATTCAGGAGCCATGTGGGCCTCCTGAAACAGGCCAAGCCTGCTTCTATCTCTGAGCCTTTGCACTGGCTGCTTCGGTCTGGAATGCCGTCCCTCCAGATACCTCCGTGACCCACGTCACTCACTGTCTCCCCATCTCTGCCTAGAGTCCCTTCTCCTCAAACAAGAGACCCTCGGGTCCACTCTGCTACCCTCCCTACCCCTTTATTTTTCCACGGTGATGACCATATATGTCCCTGGTGCCTGGTGACAGTTTCTGGCAACCAGCAGGTGCTTTGTGTTTACTGACTAAGCAAACACTGAACATTGTATCTATCTGCATGTGCTGGTCCCTCTGTAGTCCCTTCTGTTCCTCTCTGACCTCACAGTTAAGGAAACTGAGGCACAGAGAAGCTAAGCAGTTTACCTGAGCTTACAGAGCTAGTAAGTGAGCAGTCTGGAAGTGGAATCCAGGCCTATCTCAGGGCTCACTCTAGAGCCCACACCCTAACCACTTAGCTGGCGTTTCGGAGTCCTTGTTGAAATGCAGATCAACTCCTGGAAGAGTAACCTGTCATCAATTCTCAGGCAATGGCCATTCCCGAGAGCTGGCCTCCTAGGTTACCTGGAAGAACAGGTTCCTGGGGCCCTGGTGGGGATGTCGCCAGATGCAAAATGCACGCTTAGAGGTATCCCTGGCTCTACTACCACAGGTTTCCGGGCTGCCTTTTGGGTAAGCTCTGGTCTATCTTTTCTCCAGCCTGTACTTTTTTTTGTAAGATTTTATTTATTTATTCGACAGAGATACAGACATCCAGTGAGAGAGGGAACACAAGCAGGGGGAGTGGGGAGAGGAAGAAGCAGGCTCATAGCAGAAGAGCCCGATGTGGGGCTCGATCCCAGATCGCCGGGATCACGCCCTGAGCCGAAGGCAGACGCTTAACCGCTGTGCCACCCAGGCGCCCCTCTCCAGCCTGCACTTTTGAATGGATTTGTTCTGCAGACCCGGTTGGTTCTCAGAGAAGACCCCTCCTACCCACCCCCCAACCCCCATCCCCATCCCATCCCCATCCTCCCAGGGCACGGAGGTGGCATGAGCTCTAGGGGAAGGGGCATGGCAAACCCTCCAAGTTAGTGGGCATGAAAAATTAGTGTCTAGACCTCTCCAATTATGAGGTGACACCAGAGAGACCAATTTCTTCACCTAAGCCTGGAGTCATCCAACACAACCTGTGCTTTGGTGCAGGTGAGGGAAGGCTGGGGCCCTGGGTCCTAGTGTCATGCTGCTCCCCACCCCGTGCGTGTCCCTGGGAAAGCCAGGTCCCTTCGAAGCCTCAGTTCTCTCACTTGCAAAGGGAGTGGGCAAGCCCGAGGATCCCTCAGCTTCCTTCCTGGGCAGACACGTTAGAACCCCTGCTTTGGTTAGGCTGTAGCTCCTCCTTTCATTCCAAGTGTCAAGACTAATTAAAGAAAAAAGAGACTTCCCGAAGTAATCTCATCCCACGTTACTCTCCCCAGTTGACAGGGCTTCTCCACAGCATGGTAGACAACGTACACCCAGCCACAAATAGAGGCGACTCAGCTCGTGTGTGAAGGAAACATGCACAATAGTCTGGTAGCCCCCAAAATCAATACGGCAAAGACCTGAAGAATCCTGCATTACCGCAGCTCTTCCAATAGTTCCGACCTCTGTAGCAGGGGCAGCCTTCAGAGATGAAAAGGCACAAACTCGTCCATCAGTCCATTACCTCCTTTGAACCTCAGATCTGCCAGTGCCTTTTCATTATCTGGCGTATTTTAGTATTAGGGCCCAGGAGTCCCTTCCGTATGTCGTATCCATTCCACGTTGTGCTCACCAGTTTACAGGGAAATTGGATGCTGCGGCTGCTGCCTGGGGAAGGGGGGAAGTGGAAGGCCGAGGGAGAGCAGCAAGGAGCCCAGGGTCACCAGACGGTGGCTGATGCCGTGGAGCTTGTGGGGAGCACCAAGCCTGCTCAGTCCTCCCAGACCGGTGGCAAGGTAGGGTTATCACTATCATTAGCACCCCTTACACAGACAAGGAAACTGAGGCCAGAGATGTCACTGGCCGTGCCCGAAGGCAACAACTGGAAAGCAGTGGTACTAGGATCTGGACCCAGACTGTCCAATGCCGCAGCCCTGCTCCTAACTGCCTGGCAGTATTTTCAACCAGATTTACATGAAGGAGAAAGAAGAACATCAGGTCTCAGAGGCGGGGAGCTCGGCCCATTTGCAGCTGGGAGCTTGCAGAGCCTGCCAAAGGGCCGAGCCCCTCAGCAGAGGCGATGATGGAGGACCTACAGGGTTATTTCCTTTCCCAAAGCCATACGAAATGAGGAGGGCCGGAATTTAAAATCTGGACTCTCAGACCCAAACTGTACCCCTCTCTTTGCACTAAATCGCTGAACTCTCCTAAACTGCCTCCCCCTGATTTGTGTAGAATGTGCATGTGGGGAAGCAAAGGGAACCACGAACTCTGCCTAACGGGTAACAGAACTCCCAAGAAACTACACACATGTGCACGGCAGATGCACAGAGAACAGCAGCAAGAATCATCACCACAGCTACCATCTCAGCGCTTACTATGTGCCACTCTGGGTTAAGTACCTGTTATCTGGTTCATCCTGGTTCACTTTGTACCTGTTACTTGGTTCATCCTGGTTCACTTTGTACCTGTTACTTGGTTCATCCTGGTTCACTTTGTACCTGTTATCTGGTTCACCCTGAAAACGAGCTTCCGAGGTAGGTTCTATCATGCGCCCATGTGAAATAATGAATCAGAGGTGCGGGGTGGGGGGGCATGCCCAAGCTCCT
Source organism: Ursus americanus (assembly GCF_024610735.1). Lineage (NCBI taxonomy): Eukaryota > Metazoa > Chordata > Mammalia > Carnivora > Ursidae > Ursus > Ursus americanus. The sequence goes on from NC_142128.1 coordinate 30,601,141, forward strand.
GGATCTGGTGAATGACACGGCTGGGATTCGAACCAGGTCCTCTGACCTGTCAACAGTGTCTGCTGCCGCCCCCACGGAAAGGCCAAGGGGCTTCGGACAGCCCGACTGCCTCCCCCACCATATCTGAGTCAGGACTTCCCGCATTATGTGCAGGCAGATTTAGGACGCTGTCAGCAGCCCAAGGCTGGGTTCTGAAAGCCTCGGGGTGAGGGACTGCTTACGGTGGAAGGAAAAGGGCAGACCTAAGAGAACCTCTCAGACCTGATCCTGTCCATGCTTTGTTCATGGAAAAGCCACAGGCTTAGCGCCCACACCAAACGCAAGCTCGCTCCTCCTGTGGGTCCCAGACACCCTCCTCCCCCTGCTCACACTGCTGATGGGGCTGTGGTGAGTCCCACTGCGGACGAGACCTTCCTCTAAACGGGAGAGACAGATCAGAGCCCCAGGGCTGGGCAGCTCAAGGGGGAATATAGCAGGTGCAGTCAGCACTCACACCCTATCAGTGGGCGACACCAAGCGTCAGAACGGCAAACAAACCCCAGCCCCATCTGTAGGGAGGCGTGCCCGCGCCAGACCCGGACTGCAAACCCACACAGGCCCAAGCTGCATCTCCGTCCTCCTCCCAGAGGCTTCTCACAGCAACAGTAACAACAATAATCATGACACCCTTTCCTGTAAGCTTACCATGTACCAAGGCCCAGCTGAAGCGTCTACTTGCATTATCTTACGCCCACCCCACAAGGGCTTTATGAACCGGGCCCTCATACCCGCATTTGGCAGATCAGAAAACCGAGGCTCTAAGAGATGAAATGCCTTCTCGACAGTGACCCGCTGGTGAGGGACGGAGCTGGGATTCACAGCCACCTGTGTCTGTCAGCTCCTAAGCACGATGCCATCCCTGCCTGTCAGGACCAATGTATTCACAACTGCAGGAGACCTGCAGCTTTGCTAAAAATAGAAATACAAACCCCAACGAGTCCTACAGTCTGCACAGAGTAAACCAAATACCATCATTCCCAGCACTCTCCCCTGGCACAGTGAGACATATCCCTGGCTGGATAACTTCTCATCTGTGGGAGGGTGGATGGTGTAGAGAGGTTTCACTGTCACCTCTGCTGCTCAAGACAGGTTGGGTATGGTGGCCTGTCCCTCTCCACAGAGAAGCAGCGTCTTTTACGCCCTCTGCGGTGCCAGGCACAGGCTGGGCCCTCGGCAGGACACCACAAATGAGCTTGTGGCAGGCAAGCACCAGGCTCCACTGCCGCTAAAGCCTACTTGTCTCTGTTATCGACTCTGTAGCCAAGGGAAACTGCAGGCCCAGCAGCTGGGGCCGGCGGTGGGGGGGAGGAGGGGGAGGCTGGGTCATACATTTAACAGGAAGAACTCAGAAGGGAAAGAAGGGCATTGCCCACAGACAAAAATGTCTCCTTTACGAACTTCAGTGCCATCCGAGCCACGGCTCACACAAGCCACTGGAGGCAGCGTGGACAGGCCAGCTGGGAAGGGGCACCACTTCCCCAGTCCCGGAAACTTGCCTTGTGCAAAAGCGGGCCCACCGTGGCCAGATCGCCTAGACTTAGAAGTGAAATCTCAGATTTTAAAATGCTGAAAAAGAACTGTGACAATAAAGAGCAGGCCACACAAAGCCACCAGTGTGAGACGTACGATCTCCTCAGACGCTCCTCCACCCAGAGAGCCCTCCTCAAACTCCCAGCAGCCAGCCGGAGGACCCGGGATTCTTTAGGCAAGGGACAGGGTGTAGCCACACGAGTCCCTGAGAGTTGGGCTCAGCTCCAACTGCGGCTTCGCTGCGGGATCGGGAGCGAGTCACTAGCTGCCTCGGGACCTCGGCCTCTTCAGCTGCGCAGTGCGGGTATTAGGAATGGCAGGCTCAGAGGATGATCGTGGGACCAAAGGAGATAATGCCTGTGAAGCAAAACCTGGGGCTGCTCTCAGTACACAATGGACACTCGGTACACAACGAATCTCCTTTGTAGAACGGAGCACACGTCAGCTTGCTTCTGCCTGTAAAAGGGCTAGATTTCTGAGCACTCTGGTAGTATTTGGTCAAGTTCTATAGAGTAGACTGCACAACCAAGCAATTCCACCATGAGCATCTATTCCAGAGAACTGCTCATGCAGGATCATACGGGTCACGGACAGGGAGATTCATCGCTGCAAGGTTCTGGAGTCAGGAGCCACTTGTGGCACCTGTGGGAGAGAGGAGGAGTGAGAGGTGGCGGATGCACACCTGAAATTACCATCACCAGTTACAGAAGCAAAGCACAGGGGGACACAGACCCATGAATGGAGCCGCGACAGGCCACCGAGTACACAAAGTAAAGGAACGGAGACTAGAGCCTAGCACCGTGAAAGTCAGAAAAAATACACACGGCAATGCAACACAGTCTAGAGGCAGACACATACTTGCAGCTCCAGCCAAACCCAGCAGCAGCTGCCCATGGCAGGCCGGGGGAGGGGGAGGCGGACGGGGTAAGAGTTGAGCAACAAAGGGCTGGAGGCTTTAGGGCACCCAATGGGGGCAGTTTATCGGAGCCGAAGAATAGTGCTAACGAGCTTTTCTTTGTACCTGAGGTCAAAGGAGGAAACACAGAAAGGAGAGCAGCACTATTCTCTCGTCTGACCCTGTCTACTGCCAGGGCCTCCCTCCATCAGACCCAAAGGCCCAAGCAGGACCTTGGGTCCACACGTGCTCTGCCCTGGAGAAGCTTCGAGTCCGGTAACTTCAGACGTGGAGACGGAGCTATAACATTCCAGCTGGAAATTGAGAGCACTCTCCTGTATTTTATGTTCCAGTCTTCCCTTCCCATGGGAAGCACCCCCTGGGGCCCCACTCTCCTCCCGTCCCCACTCCTCCAGGCAACCCCTTGGCTGTGCCAGCCCTGGACTGGCCTGGTGATGCCGGGCTGACAGATGGCACACACACACACACAGCCATTCCCTCGTGACTGGCAAGCGAGTTCAGTCACAATGCCCTGGATCGGGTCACAGTCTGGTTTAGAGATCCTCAAAGGTTTTAACAGCGGTGGCGGTGGCATTATGTGGGACCATCTCTGTCTTAACTGCTGCCTCAATGATGAACATCCATTCTTACTGCTAGTGCCATGGGCTGAAATGGCTGGATGGGCAAAGGGAGGCATAATGAAGGCAAAATCTCTCAATTCTCAAGTCAGTTGGCAGCTAATTCAAACGCTTGAATATCACGGAGCAGACCAAAGAAAATATATCTGCAAGCCATCCAAAAACAACAGAAAAAAACTGATAGGTCATCAAAAATAGATCTCCACAACACTGGCTCTCCCCAACCCCGGTCAGAGTCCATCAGGCTGGGCTCGTGCGAGGGGCCAGTTCCAGGCTCCTGCAGACCCCGCACCTTTTTGCACAAACACTCCAGAAACCCTGGGAGGGGGTGGGGCCTGGCTCGACCACCAGAGCAGGGCTGGGGCCGTAACAGGGCGCCAGTTCCCGCGACTCCCACCCTTGACGCTAAGGTTACACACTCCACAGCAAGCACATCCCTGAGGCCAGGTCTTCAGAATACGGCATTTCACTTAAAACCTCAAAAACACACTTCTCAGACAGGGGGTGGTCCTCCCTCCTACAGGTAAGGCCACTGAGACACAGAGAGATGAGGTACCCCGTCCATGCTCATGTGACAATGGTCCAGCCAACTCCCAGGCCCAGCTCCTCTGCCGTCCCACACTGTGCCCTAGTTTATACAGGAGAAGTTGACAAAAATCCAACTCAGAAAGTCTGCAGTGTGCCTGAGGCCGTGCTGGGCAGCAGAGGGACCAGAAAGGACAGGAGACCTACCTTTCAGGACATCTGAGTTCAATGCAAGCCTGAACTATGTTTATCTACAGTGCTTCTGACACCAAGTGTGCAGGGGCTTTTCCCACACCAACAACCAATTCTCCAACTTTCCAGACCCTACCCGGTTGTCTAACGATTCAGCTCAACTCTGACACTAACTGCCTGAAGTCAGCATCGGACCACAAAGGTTAAGAGCTCTGTCCCTTGTATCTGCCCTCACGTCTGATGCCAACCCCAAGTCCCAGCCTCTTGTACTTCTGACCAAGTGGCTACACATCGGGGGTTCCCATGATCCGTTCCTCAGGTTCAGTAATTTGCTAAAATGGCTCACAGAACTCAGGAAACCAGTTTACTTAACATTACTGGTTTACCATAAAGCTTACATCTCAAAACAGCCAAATGGAAGAGAAAGGTTTGAGGGGGAGGGGTGCAGAGCACCCCAGCCCCCACTAGGTGCACCACCCTCCCAGGACCTCAGTGTGTGCACCCACCCGGAAGCTCTTGCAGCCTCACAGTTGAGGATTTTTAGGGAGATTCCATGATACAGGCACGACTGATTAAATCATTGGCTATTGGTGACCGAACTTATTTGCCAGCCCTTCTCCCTCCTCAGAGGTCAGGGGTTAGGGCTGAGCATTCCAGCCCTCTAATCCCGTCCTGGCCTTTCTGGAGCAGAGCCCCATCCTGAAGCCATCTGGGGGCCCCAGCCACCACTTAGCTCATTAGCGTTGGGAGATTCCGAGGGTCTTAGGACCTCCTGGGTCAGGACCCAACAGTGTATCAAAAGATGCTCCTCTCAGCCCATCAGGAAATTCCAAGGGTTTTAGGGTCTCTGTGCCAGGAACCAGGGACAAAGACTAAATATCTATTTGTTATTATATCACAATAACAAAAAAATGGATAAGATAAAGCAGGAAGGATAAAGGGATTATTTTCAAGTTTTACTCGGGAGCTTTATTTACCCTGGACAGGGTCCCTGGAGTTTTTCTGCAGGAAAAAAAGTAAAAATAACATCAGAGTTAAATAAGGATCCAATCTAGCTAGAGTCAAGACATGCCCCAACTGGGGGGGGGGGGTCTTAGCTCCTTTATCTGTAAGAGAGTGGCAGCTGTCTTCATGCATTTATTCAACCCATAGGATGTGCCAAGCATGTGCTAGGAGCTGGGACCCACAATGGTGCATGAGACTAGAGCATAGGAAGCTGGGGCTCACAGAACAGCTGTATGCTCCACTCCATTCCCCCAGTAAACCCTGCAGGGGACTAGCTCTGGCCAACAGGCAGCAAGCAGAAGCCGCACCTACCAGCTGGCCAGGGCACAGTTCAGGGCCGCCGTGTCTCTGCTGTCTCTCTCTGCAGGGCATGCTGCAGAGACTTGGGAGCAGTACTGTCCCTTCTTCCTGCTTCTCTCAAACTCCTGCAAAAGGTGCTCCCCCAATCCCGGCCTCCAATGCCCCCCTGCCCCCTGCTGATGGCAAGATAGCTACTGCCAAGCCCACTGCACAGATGGGGCCCCTGAAGCACAGACCTGCCTGGTAGCCAAGTTTAAATGCAGGTTCCTTGACCTCATCCCTCAGAACCAAAGGGACTTCTGATCTCACGTTGTTCACGAGTTTTCAAGGGAGGTTCCTGCAAGGGTGCAGGGCTGGCTTAGTCAGTTGAGCACGTGACTCTTGATCTTGGGGTTGTGAGTTTGAGCCCCATATTAGGTGTAGAGATTACTTTTATTTATTTTTAAAGGTTTTATTTATTTACTTGAGAGAGTGAGTGAGCATGAGCAGGGGGAGTGGCAGGCAGAGAGAGAGAGAGAAGCAGGCTCCCCCCCCGCTGAGCAGGGAGCCCAGTGAGGGGCTCGATCCCAGGACCCTAAGATCATGACCTGAGCCGAAGGCAGATGCTTAACTGAATGAGCCACCCAGGCATCCCTAGAGATTACTTCTTTAAAAAAATCATTTCAAAGGAGGTTCCTGCAGAATTCCCCAGAAGTCTCTTGGGTGAGGGCTCCATTTGGGACATAAGAGGAGGGGCTAATTCAACACGGCAGCTCCCCTTTGTCTGTTCCAAGCACTGCAGATGGCAACCATGACGACAGCAATGGCGGCTATTTACGGAGAGCCTACTTGGTGCTAGCTTAGGTGTGGTGGGCGCTATAACTAAACCCGTTTTACAGATGAGAAAATTGAAGTATTGAGGTGAAAAACTTGTCCAAGGTCAAACATCCTTTGGACAATGGAGCCAGAAGTCAAACCTGGGCCCAGTGACATTCCCAGTCTACTCACTGCACCACGGAAAGGCGCCTTGTGGGCATGTGGCACAGACAGCAGCAGGCTGACACCCAAATGCATGGTCCCCTCCCAGGGGCAGATGTGTTCCTGGACAGCAGAGTCCAGCCAAAGGCTCTATTTCCCAGACCCTCCTTCATCTAGGTGAGGCTGCAGGACTCGTTTTTGACAGTCAAATTTAAGAGGTGAGGCTGCACTTCTGGGCTGAGGTATTTAAGAAGTGGATGTGTCTTTTCCACTCTCTCCTTTCCCTCTTTCTCCCTGGTGAACTGTGTTCCAAGGCCCTAGGACCAAATCTGGCCCGACATCAATGGCCCCTGTTTTTGTGGATAAAGTTTTATTGGAACTCAGCCACACCCATCCGCTTCTGGGTCGTCTGGCTGCTTTCATGACGCAACAACAGAACGGAGTAGTTGTCACTGAGACTGTATGGTCTGCAAAGCCAGAAATATTTACTATCAGGTCCTTTACATAAAAGATTTGCTGACCGCCGCCCTAAGGGATGGTGAAAGTTCAGGGCATAAAGAGCTTGGGCCCATGCGTAAGCCACTTACCACAAATGTCAGACGACAGCATCAACAAGGAACAAACTGCATGTCTGGCGTGTAAATTTGTTGCAGCAGCTAGCTCTACCCCACCTAACATGTGTGGAGAAATGGATGAGGCAGAGGACTCCATTCCCCACTGGTCATTGGTTGTCCAGACCTGGGACAATGGGGCCTAGTATCAGCTACTCTGCATGGTCAAGATTCTTCTTCTCTGACCGCAAATGGCAGCTAACAGTTCTCAAGGGTGTGCCATGTGCCAGACACTGGACTAAATGCTTCGATTTGCTGGTAAAGAGACTGAACTGGAGAGTCAGACCACCTGGGTTTGAATCCTGGCTCTACCACCTACTAGAGCTGTGGCCTTAGAAAAGTTACCTCATTTTATAGTCTCTAAAAGAGGGATCACAACGGTAGCTGCGGTGCCTGCACAAAGCACGCACACAGTCTGGGTACCATTGCCATCGTTGTTACCACTTTGCCAGGTCATTTTGTTCTCAACATCACCTGTGGGCTTTGGACAGTCATCATCTCCACTAGCTGAGAAGCACATGAGACATGGTATTTGCTTTTCCACAGCTTTGTCAGACAGAGGAATGAAAAACTGAAGATGACAAGGAACAGACATGTGTTGTGTTAGGGTAAGCCCCAGGAAAGGCACCTGAGGAATGGGGTTCCAGTGACTGAGGTGGGTTGGTTGGGAGGGGGTGTGGTGAGGTCAGTCCAGGTCATCTAAGCAGGGAGATCCCACTTCCCCAGCTAAGTCTCTGCTACCTCTATGCATTGACCAGAGTTGATGTTCCCAAACCTGCCTTGACTTAAATCCCTCACGTGCAGCCTTTGGTAAATGTAAGATTCCACGATCTCACTTCCGTATCCTAAGATGCTACAGACCTCAGGGATTTCTTTTTATCTCTTTTACGGGGTAACCAAGTAGACAACAGCCTTTTAAACCTTGGCTCCACTGCCTTTACATCCCTTTAGATGCCTTTACTGAAGCCTTGATTTTAAGATATTATGATAGATAATTTCTTCTTTCTTATTTTTGGCTGTCCAGCAGCCATCCCTTCTATGCCACTGTTAAGAACACTATAATAATCCCTTCAAAAATCTCCCATTCCCCAATTTTCAGTTCATATAGTTGGGGAGAGGCTACCCCCTGCAATTGTAGAAGCAGACACATGAGTCAGGTCCCCTATTGGAATGTTTAATCCCCCTGGCCACAGAGATTGGCTCAAGAATGAGCATATGAACAAAGGAAGCACAAAACTCTAAAAACTACAATATATTATTAAAAGAATTAAAGATGACCTAAACACACAGAAGAACATCCCACATTCATAAGTGGGAAGGTAGTATAAAAATAATAATATTCCTGAAATTGATCTACAGATTCAATGTAATGCCTTATCAAAATCTCAGTTACTGATGGTTTTTTCTTTTTAACATAATTTACAAGTTTATCCTAAAACTCATATGGAAATTTAAGGGACCCAGAGCAGCCAAACTGACCTTGAAAAAAGAACCAAGGTTGAAGAGTCACTTCTCAATTCCAAAACCTACCACAAAAGCTACAGTAACTAAGACAGAATGGCACTGGTGCAAGGACAGATATTTAGATCAATGGGAAAGAACTTCAAGGTCAGAAATAGGCTCTCACATTGATGGACAACTGATTTTCCACCAGGATGCCAGGACAATTCAATGGGGAAAGAACAGTCTTCTCAACAAAACAGTGCTGGGACAACTGGATATTCACATGTACAAAGGGAACTTGGACCTCTTCCTTCATAACATACAGAAAAATTACCTCCAAATGAGTCCAGAACTCAATCTAAGCATAAATTTCAGCGACTCTGTTGTAGAAAGAGAAATTAGGGAATTGATTCCATTTACAATAGCACCAAAAACCATAATATATCTAGGAATAAACCTAACCTAAGAGGTAAAGGATCTATACTCTAGAAACTACAGAATACTTATGAAAGAAATTGAGGAAGATACAAAAAGATGGAAAAACATTCCATGCTCATGGACTGGAAGAATAAAAATTGTTAAAATGGCTATGCTGCCCAGAGCAACCTACACTTTCAACACCATCCCTATTAAAATATCGTTGGCATTTTTCAAAGAGTGGAACAAATGATCCTAAAATTTGTATGGAACCAGAAAAGATCCCAAATCACCAAGGGAATGTTGAAAAGGAAAAACAAAGCTGGGGGGATCACATTGCCTGATTTCATGCTATATTACAAAGCTATGATCACCAAGACAGCACGGTATTGGCATAAAAACAGACACATAGATCAGTGGAACAGAATAGAGTCTCCAGAAATGGACCCTCAATTCTGTGGTCAACTGATCTTCAACAAATCAGGAAAAAATATCCAATGGAAAAAAGACAGTCTCTTCAATAAATGGTGCTGGGAAAATTGGACAGCTATATACAGAAGAATGCAACTCAACCATTCTCTTATACCATACACAAAGATAAAATGGATGAAAGACCTCAATGTGAGACAGGAATCCATCAAAATCCTAGAGGAGAACAAAGGCAGTAACCTCTTCGACATTAGCCACAGCAAGTTCTTTCATAACACGTCTCCAAAGGCAAGGGAAACAAAAGCGAAAATGAACTTTTGGGACTTCATCAAGATAAAAAGCTTCTACACAGCAAAGAAAACAGTCAACGAAACTAAGAGGCAACTAATGGTATGGGAGAAGATATTTGCAAATGACATTACAGATAAAGGGCTGGTATCTGAGACCCATAAAGAACTTTTCAAACTCAACACCCAAAAAATGAATAATCAAGTCAAAAAATGGGCAGAAGACATGAACAGACACTTCTCCAATGAAGACATACAAATGGCTAAAAGACACATGAAAAAAATGTTCAAAATCATTAGCCATCAGGGAAAATCAAATCAAAACCACACTGAGATACCACCTTACACCAGTTAGAATGGCAAAAATTAACAAGGCAAGAAACAACAAATGTTGGAGAGGATGTGGAGAGAGGGGAACCCTCTTACAGTGTTGGTGGGAATGCAAGCTGGTACAGCCACTTTGGAAAACAGTGTGGAGGTTCCTCAAAAAGTTAAAAATAGAGCTACCCTGTGACCCGGCAATTGCACTACTGGGTATCTACCCCAAAGATACAGATGTAGTGAGAAAAAGGGGCACATGCATCCCAATGTTTATGGCAGCAATGCCCACAATAGTCAAACTGTGAAAGAGCTGAGATGCCCTTCAACAGATGAATGGATAAAGAAGACATCGTTCATATATACAATGGAATATTACTCAATACCCATCATTTGCATCGACATGGGTGGAACTGGAGGGGATTACGCTAAGTGAAATAAGTCAAGCAGAGAAAGACAATTATCATATGGTTTCACTCATATGTGGAACATAAGGAATAGCAGGGAGGCCATTAGGAGAAAGAAGGGAAGAACGAAGGGGGGGAACAGAGGGGGAGACAAACCACGAGAGACTGTGGACTCTGGGAAACAAACTGAGGGCTTCAGAGGGGAGGGGGGAGGGGGATGGGGTAGCCTGGTGATGGGTATTAAGGAGGGCATGTATTGCAATGAGCACTGGGTGTTATACGCAAATAATGAATCACTGAACACTACATCAAAAACTAATGATGTACTGTATGGTGACCAACATAAAATTTTTTAAAAAATTGTGGTGACCCTATATTAGGCAAAGCTTTCTTGCATACAACATCAGAAAGAATAGGAATAAAAGAAAAAATAGGTACAATGGACTTTATCAATGTCAGGTTCTACAAAGGACATCAACATGAAAATGAAAAGACAACTCAGAGAATGAGAAAAAATATCTGTTAATCACCTATCTGAGAAGGGACTTGTGTTGTATCCAGAATATATAAAAAACAATGACAACTCAACAATAAAAAGACAACCCAATTTAAAAATGGACAAAGGATCTGGGGCGCCTGGGTGGCACAGCAGTTAAGCGTCTGCCTTCGGCTCAGGGCGTGATCCCGGCGTTGTCGGATCGAGCCCCACGTCAGGCTCCTCCGCTATGAGCCTGCTTCTTCCTCTCCCACTCCCCCTGCTTGTGTTCCCTCTCTCGCTGGCTGTCTCTCTCTCTGTCAAATAAACAAATAAAATCTTAAAAAAAATAAATAAAAAAATAAAAATAAAAATGGACAAAGGATCTGAATCAACACATGAAAAGTTGTTCAATCGGCATCGTGTGTCATCAGGGAAACAAAAATGAAAACCACCATGTGACACCACTTCACACCCGCTAAGGTGACTGTAATCTCTCTCACACACACACACACACACACACACGGGCAGTAACGAGCATTGGTAAGGATGTGGTGAAATTAGAATCCTCATACCTGGCCGATGGGAACATAAAATGAGGGAGCTACTGCAGAAAACTACTTCAAAATGCTAAACACAGAGTTACCCCATGACCCAACACTTCCCTCCTAGATGGAATGAAATCAAACAAAAGAATGAAAGGGAAGAAAAAGAGAAGTGTGTGTCCACAATGAAGACTGCACACGAATACACACAGCAGAATGGCTCGAAAGAGTGGCAACAACCCAACACTCATCAACAGACCAACGGATCAACAACACGTGGTCTACCCACATAATGGAAAACAGTACTTGGCAATAAAAAGGAATGCAGTTCTGATACATACTACAGCACAGATGAACCTTGGAAACAGCTTGCTTTTGTGAGGTCACGAAAGACCACAAAGTTAAGATCCATTTACATGAAATTTTCAGAATAGGCCAATCTACAGATACAAAAAGTAGATGACGCTGTTTCGAACAACAACAAAAGGGCGCGTGACCCAGGCAGAACAGTGAAATCTACTCCCAGACTTTTGCTGGAGCTACTGGGAAAGGCAGTACTTTCTTTTCGAGCTGCTGTCAGGGTGACATAAACCCGGGACCGCCAGAGGCTCTATCTTGTTAGAGAAAGCCTGTTTGAGAAAGCAGCCAGCAGGAGGAAAGCAAAGGAGGAAGGGAAGGAGGGAAAGATCAATTTCTGACGGGACTGTAAGCCCTGGAGCCAGCTACGCCTGAAGCTGCAATCCATTCCTGCTCTTTTCAATCACATAAATCCAATTCCTCTCAGAACTCTGCCAGTGTGGGAGGATTCTAGTTCAGTTTCTCACTGATTCGGATTCTTCCTTGGCATCCTCCACTCACTGTTCAGGTCACAGATTTCCGCCCCCCCCCCAATTCCCCGGGCTTTCCACCCTGGAGCCCCCCTGCCCAATACCCCACCTTTCCCAGGGCACAGGCTTTTCTGAAAATCCTCTCCTTCCCTCTGGCAGCGGCCTCCCACCAACCTCCCAGCACCTCGTTTCAGCCAGAGACACTTTCCCCACCTGGGATGCACCTGGAGCAGAGCTCTATAACTCAGCTGCTTAAAAATAAACACGGGCTGTGTTATTTCCAACAAGTTTTCCCACCCTATTAATTATTTATCTAGCACCTGCTTCACAAAAAAGGGAACTCAGCAGAGAAGGAGTAGGGAGAAAAGTCTGGAAAGACCAAGGCAGCCAAAAACAGCAGTGGTGCATGGTGGCTGCCAGCCATGGCAGGAAGCCATGTGAGGTGGGGAGAGGGGGGTCCGCAGGGAGGGGCGCTGGCAGGGTTCTCCACGTGGTCTTGCTGAAGGCCACCATACCCTCATCAGAGCTGTGTTTTTAAATGCATGAAACAGCTACACAGGAACAGAAAGAAAAGCACTTACATTTAAACACAGTTATCCAAACTATGATAAAGCAATACAAGCGTTTCTGTGCTGAGGCTTTAGATAACAAGATCTAGTGGCAGGTCTTATCATGACGGTAATTTCAAAATAGTGGTGAGCTTTGAGGATATTTGGAGTCTACAGACATACCGCCCTGAATGCGCCCAATCTCGTCTGAGGATACTTGGAGCCATCTGTGGCACCTGTCATGGGATATGAAGAGAAGCGGACTGATGTTTACTGGGGACAAAGTCACAGATATTAGTACTACTGTGACAGTTTGTGGCCGCAATTCATGTTTGAAGTTCATGTTTTAATTAGATGTTAGTGACAAGAAACGTGTAATTCTTGTTCATCGACCACCTGGACTTATCCTCAGACCCTAGGATAAGAAATCGTGAGCTGCGTCAGGCTGAGCCCCCAAGCAGGCCCCTCTGGGACTGAGGATGGTGCATTGCCAACTATGGGGTGGGGAGGAGACTGGAGGGGGAGAGGAATGGCATTCACAGGGAAGCGTGGCCAGGAGACTTGGGAATGGCCTTGTGACCATCACCAGTGGCTTCTGAGCATTCACCATAGACCACGCTGTGTTCTTAGCCTGTTCCCTGCATTTCCTCACCTGAATCGTTATAGCAACTTCACACGGGAGACACCAGGATACTCGCATAGGGGGGCACCAAGGCACAGCGACATGACAGGCCGCTATACACTGGTGTCAAGATTCCAACCCAAGTACGCTGACCCCAGGACCCATGCCGTCCTCCACTGCCTCTCACTCCCCCACCCCCACCCCAGAGTCCCAACGGAGGTAAATGCCCAGAGGAGGCAAAGAGTAGCTGAGTCAGACTTGATTTTGAGCTAGAGGCCTCATTCCAAACTTGCACATCTGTATGGAACATGTGTTCTTCTGGGTGAGAGGCAGTCCTGAGCCTGGAGACAAAGCAGACTCTGAGTTTGCACCAAGAATGAACATCTTTTCATTCCAAGAAGATGAAAGGCCACAGGAGCCAAGGAGAGTGAGCAAGGAGAGAGCATCTGGCCCAATATCCAGTGTGGAGCTGCCCGCAGGCCGGCCTTGGCCTGGAACACCTCCCTACCTGGATTCCTTCACTGCATCAGGTCCTCTGGGTTACAGCTTCCGGTACTGTGCTTATGCAAAAACTGTGCTGACATAGAAACCTGGCCCCCATCGAAGGTTATTTACAGTTGATTTGTCTAACGTCTGTCTCTGCTAAACCAAAAGTTCCATGAAGGCAGGACCCACATCTGTTTTTCCTCACCATCTTAAACACAACTGTGTGAATTGAATAAATATAAATAAGTATCACACAGGAAGAAAAGAAAACAACAAGGGACTGAGCCAGCTAGCTGCTGGGGAGAGCTTCCTGTCCCAGCCTGGGAGGTCGAGACCGGATACGGGCACATCCCCATGTACCAATTTAACACACGGTGACTCCCGGGGCGCCTGGGCGGCATAGCGGTTAAGCGTCTGCCTTCGGTTCAGGGCGTGATCCCAGCGTTATGGGATCGAGCCCCACATCAGGCTCTTCTGCTATGAGCCTGCTTCTTCCTTTCCCACTCCCCCTGCTTGTGTTCCCGCTCTCGCTGGCTGTCTCTATCTCTGTTGAATAAATAAATAAAATCTTTAAAAAAAAAAAAAAACACGGTGACTCTGTCCATCAACAGGTGTGGCTCAAAGCCTGACTACCTGACAACCTGAGGATCCATCTTCACCCCTGGAGGGGATCAGGGTGACCATGACAGGAAGGAGATGGGGAAGCGTGTTGTTCCAAGGGTCCGATCAGATATGAACACAAAAATAACACAGAACAGCGCTTGACGTTTCAGGTGTGTACAGTTCACGGGCATGTGAAACATGCAGAATCTGATTCAGAAGAACAGGGTGGGGCCTGAGAGTCTGCATTTCTAACAAGCTCCCAGGTGAGGCTCATTGTGCCCATCCAAACCACACTTTAAGTGGCAAGATCTTTGGAAAGAATAGATAGAAGACAGAAATTTAAAAGCTTTCTTTGAGTTCCTATTTGATATTGTTAATCTCAAGCCAGATTTGGGCTGGAAAGCCTGGCACCAACTCATAAAAATATCCACCTATGTGTTCTTTGCTCCTCTGCCTAACAGCATAAGATTGAGAATAAATGGGCCTGCGGAGATCATAAAGAAGTGAACTCATTAGAGTTCCAGTCCTGGCTCTCTGAATACCTCACCACGTAATCCCAAGCAAGTCATTTCCTCTTCATGGGCCTTTGGTCAGTGCCACCAATCACTGGTCTGCAGACCAGCTGTGTCCGCATTATCCAAGAATTTTTCAAAAATACAGATTCTAGGGCTTTACCCAGAGAGATTTTAGTTCACCAGGTCTGAGGTGTGGTCTGAGCATCACATTTTGTTTAGACCTAATGATTCCCATTTATATCCAGAGTGGGAAATCCTCAGACAAATGGCAGCCAAGGTGGAACTGTCCGTGGTGCTGACTGGTGGCTTGTAATGTGGCCTAAATACAAGTTTCAGAGGATTCCTGGGAGGCGATAATTCACCACATTGTTTGAGAATCTGGAAAAGATGCAGACATTTTTGCTCTGCTCAGGTGCTGGCATTATTGGCATAGCCATCAGTCACCTGTAGCATAGCAGTGAAGCCTAACCCATTGGCAAAGGGAAAACAGTTATGTCCAATTATTTCCAAAATCAATGCATCTGAGGCATCTGCAAGAGTTCCTGGAGTAGACGGTGGAAGGCCTGATTTACAGCTCTCCGGACCTGCTTGCACACTAATGGTATTACTGAGGGGAAGGCCCCAGAGAGCAAAACCATTTCTTATTTGTTGCTCTAGTTTGAAGAATGCCTATGCCACACAGTTTGTGCTTTCTGTGGGGGATTTCCCACTGTGGCAGGGAGGAAGGAACAGAGGGCAAGGGTGGGGGAAGAGATAAAAGGTGGAAATGAAGACGAAGCAGAATGCCAGATCTGCCTGGCTAGCCCATTTTTCTAGCTTCTCTAAAAGATTTATGCACCTGTCCACAACAAACTACAAATCCATTACCCAGCACACAGAGCCGCTTCGAACATTAAGTGGCAGAAGGTCAAGCACAAATGATGGTTCACTGCTAGCTGAGAACCCACCACCTCTCTATCTTTTTACCCTTGTCTTTCAAAGGGAGCTGAATAATTTTACTTTGTTGGCAGCTGCGAGAAAAAAAAAATTTTTTTTTAATTTGGAGGTCAAAGAAATTCCATACTGTTCACCTCAAAATGTGAAACCTCCTGTGACCTGGGTAACCCTTCCAGGACAGATTATGTAACATAACCTAGTGTATGTTACTTAGACACTGTTAGAAATTGGCTGTATGTCATCATTTGCCTTCCCCAGCCACCCACCCCCAGCCGCAAATTCTGAGCCCTATGCGAATAGGACCTGATCCGTTTAGTTCCCTGCTGCCTGCTCAGTGGCTGGCACATAGTAGGTGTTCAAGGAAGACCTGCAGAATGAATGGATGAGAGAGTGAATGACATCCCTCTTGGTATGTGCATAGCCCCCTGGGTGCTTCCCTGGGCCAGTCTCTCTTACTGATATTTATCCTCCATACTACTTCCCAAGTGAGCTTTTTTAAAAAAAAATGCAAAGCCATTTTTTTTTTTTTAAACCAAGTAATATGCTTTGGGGATAAAAATCCAAACTCCTCAGCCGAGCATGCGAAGTAACTGTCCCTGCCTAGCTCCTCTGAGCAATCTCCTCACATGCCACGCTCGGTGGCACGTGCACCCAGGACATACAGTACCTGCCATTTCTCAGAAGGCATCATGGGCCTGAGGAGATAGAGTTGCTCCGTAAATGCTGGCCCCCAAAGGACTGTTTCCTTTGCCTGGAATTCCCCATCACACTCAAGAGCTGGATCCTGCTCTGCCCTCAATTCAGGTATTACCTCCATCCTGAAGTTTCTCTGATGTTTCTCCTTCCCCTTTCCCCCTCATCCCACCCCAGGCTGGCTCCCCTTATTTCTCCCGCTCAGCACCCATGCCCCTTTCACCTGGTGACAGCACTACCATCTTCCCCTGGACAATCAACCTTTCCCACTCTCAGACTATAAGGTTGAGATGGGACCAATTCCACCCCTTGACCCAGGGCTCAGCACATGACCTGGCCAATCATAGTCATTATTATTGGTCCTAAGATAGGCACAGGACTCAAGGTGGGCCATTGAGTGTCAGCACGGATACTGAAACTGCAGGGAAAGAGACTGGCTCTTTCTGCTAGAGCTGCTATGAGTGATATGGACAAAGCCTCAAGGTATGTGACCATCTTTGCCATGAAAGGGGTGCCCATCTGAGAATGCAGCCAGCTCGGGAAAAAGGTAAGTGCAGAGAGAAACAGACAGGCAGATAAGCAAGAGAGTAAGCGAGCAAAGGAGAAAGGGACTGGCTGAGATAATGACCATCTTATGATATCACTGAATTCCTGGATCCAGCCATTCCTGAAGTCAGACCTAAACTTCTCAGTTATACAAGCCAATTAATTCTCTTTTTACAGTAAAAATAATTTGATTCTGGTTTTTATACTCCTGTGCTCCCAGAGAACCCTGATTTAACCTCCCACAAGCACCTAATGGGGGGTGTGATCTGCCAATTGCCCTACTAAATTGTGCACACCCTGAGGGCAAGACACATCTCATTTGCCTCAGTAGCCCCGAGACTTCTTGTATCATAAATAGCCAAAGGGATTTGTGAAATTAAAAAAATAAATAAAGGTACATCTATCTGGAAAAGAATGTTTATCTGGGAATTAATGAAGCTTCCCATTTACCTCATTATACTTCAAGGGCCTTTCTCATAAGAACTCTTAGACTCCTCCAGTTCTTGGCCATTGCCAGTATGCTCTACTCCCCTGAATGCTTGTTTTTCAGATCTCCAAAGCTAGAGATCCTAGGGGTAACAGGAAGGGGCAGGTCCAAGGGGTTGAGAAAGCACATGACCCAGGGTCCAACTATTGCTGCACCTTGCTCACCTGGACCTCAATCAAGGCCAAAGTCATTGCTAGACCCCGATGCTGCCCAGGTAAGGGGCTAGAGCACCAGGACATCAAGAATCCAATACACACCTGAACCCATTAACTTGTCATGTTTCTGTTCCTCTGCTGGTGCTTACCCCCTAACTGCAATGCCCTTCCCTTTCCTCTCTACTTAATTCTTCAAAGGTCACATGAAAAATCAGCCCCTCCAGGGAGTCTACCCTCAACTTCAGGGGCGACAATTTCAAAAGCCTTCAGGGACTAGGAAATGAGAGAAGTAAGGGAGGCTGGTGATCTGGGGCGCACATGCCCCGTGCAAGCGCCAGCCTCCACCCAGCTCCTGTCAGCTATTGCCACATGGAAATCTGAGATAAAGACCAGCCTCCCCTTGCTGGGAAGCGTGTGGACCCCAAGCTGTGGACAGGGTTTATTATTATTGCTGTCACTGTGATGGTCATCATCATTAAACACCTATCTCCGGTGGAATGTGGTCTATGGACTGCCGGCCGATCTCCTCGGGGCTGGGGCTTTGCCCACATCAGGATTACAGGACCATCACACCACAGAGAGCAGTTCCTATGCACGTGTCTGTCTTTTCTGCGAGACTCTGTCTCTGGTCAGACCCCACATCTCCAGGTCCACTAACAATGCTCTCACAGTATCCGATGGCACTGAGCTAACCCAAACCTGTTGGCACCTGGTATAGACATTCTGCCCACACCCTGGCAAGGGTCTTCCTGCTTACCCCCGTCAAGCCATCCTCCATGGGGCAGCAATGTCTCCAGAACACAACGCTTGTCATTCCTTGCTTGAAATCCTTCACCAGCTCCCCCTCCCCCTGCCATGCTTCAACAAACAACTAGAGCTGAGGCTACAAAGGGGAAAAACGAGGGGCCAGGAAAGCCCAGAATGGAGGCGTGGGGTCATTTACACTGGGCAGTTGGGAAAGGTTCTCTGAGGAGGTAGAATGTAAGAGGAGGCTGGACAGACGAGAAAGACCCTGCCACAGGATAGGGGGAGGATCCAGAAGGAGCTGTGTGAGCCAAGCCCCTAGGCGAGGAAGAGCTCGAAGGTTCAAGATCTAAGATGGGGACAGGCACAGTGGCAGGAGGTAAGGCAGGGATAATAATTCCTCAGCCACCAGGATGCCGGGGGATGAAATGAGCGCGCAGGCGAAGTCCTTGGCACCTCGCCTGGCATGTAGTTAGCACTCAATAAACAGCCGCTATTCTTAGTAAGATGGCAGTGCTGATGTGAAGAAGGGCTTGTTTATTTCCTGCTGCTAGGAAGAAGGCTGCCCAGCTCGCCAGGGAGAGCTAAAAGCCAGTATCAAGGGCTCCTTTATAATACAAAACAGTTCCATTTTCATGAGCTTATGAGGATCAGGCACTTAACTCAAAAAAGCTTCTAAACTCATTACAAAAAAGAACTTCACTTTCCCTCCAAAGGCAGAAGAGCGGAGAAATTAAACAGTGACAAAGTTCCAAGGGGGCAGCTAAGCTTAATGTCGTTGGTAACTGGCAGGGAAGAGCAGCTCTCCAAAGCAGGGCTCAAAGCTCTTGGGACCCCAGCTCAGAGAGAGGAGCCCTGGAGTGGGGGGACTCTGGGGCCACACTGAGGAACCCAAGCGGGGGCCTAGTGTTCTCTCAGGCAGATAACCACGGATGGGGCCTCCACGGATCCACGACACCATGCCAGCGTCTTGCCATGTATCATATGATGAGGGGTTTTGTTCCTCTGGAAAATCAGTCCAGCAAGGAAAGTCAGCATTTAGTGTATGCACTGATGCCTTAGGGGGCCTGTGAAGGAAACAGGAAGCACATGGAAGGAGAGACAGGGCAGCAGGAGGGGCTTCTTGGAGGCGGTGGCAAGAGTTACATCTTTTTAAAGGAATGCATAAAGGTTAGCATCAGGAAAACGTAATGAGATCCAAAAACCGGTAAGACAAAAACTCTGGAGGAATAAAGCCCACACAATACAAACAGGCAACAAAGGGAATGAGAAAGCTGAAGGGCCAAAAAAACACGAAGCAATCATCAACCTTGTCTGTAATCAGGCCAACAGGAATGAAAACCACCTGAGTTGACACTCTGTACACATCGTGTTAGCAAAACATAAGGAAGTTGTAAGTCTAATGATGCCAAGTGTTGCTGAGAATGCACAACAATGGGAATCCCTCGTCCATGCGGTCGGGAGGGAACAACTGGTGCGACCGCCTTAGAGAGCAATTTGGCAGCAGCCGGGAAAGAAGGCAAGCAGGCCCGTGAGGCAGCAGCCGCCGTCATCGGAGCACAAGCTGGACAAGCGGAGGACAGACGTGCAAGGCCAGGAGACAGGTAGAGTGCTCACCGCACACCGTTCACACAGGGAAGAACTGCGAACGGTCGAACTGCCCATAGAAGGGAGGATACATAAATACAACGCTGCATTTTCATCCAAGAGAATGTCAGTGTGGCAGTGAAAGCTGATGCGCTAGAATGCTGCGCACCCAAGTGTATCAATCGCTGAAAGATAACAAAGGTGAAAAATACAAGGTATGTATTTTTCGGACAGGAAGGGTATACAACTCTACAGAATGGTTCCCTCTTCAGCGGGGCAGGGGGAAGGGGGCGGAGGAGGAAGGGAGAGGAAGGAAGGGAAGAGGATTCAGTTATACCTGTCATGTTTAATTTCTAAACATTATATTAAATGAGGATGATGTGTGTTCATTGTATTTTTCCATGTATTCTCGGACACATTTGAAACATTTTAAAATACATTTTTAAGAGCTTAGACACCAACGGGACAAAATGTGAACAGGTGTTAATTCTTGTTTGGGGGGGGAAATGGGCACCTGTTATCTTGCTCTTTGTATTTTCCCCCTACCTTTAAGAAATCATCACTGCGTGACCACTTTGAGAAACTATTAGCACTCTCTGCTCAAGTAGAACATATGCACACCCTGTGATCCAGCAATTCCATTCCCACGTACAGACCCACAGAAACCAGCAATGACAGCCACGAGAAGACATACAAAGATGTTAACTACAGCAGGATGCGTAATTGAGCCAAACTGGAAGCCACCCAACATCCATCAACGGAAAAGATAAACTGTGATATAGCCATACAATGGAATACTACACAACAATGAAAAAGGTCAGAACAATTTGCTACTTGGAACAATGTGGTTGAATCTCATAGATGTAACACTGAGAAAAAGAAGTCAGGCACAAAGGAGTCCATGCTCTATGATCTCATTTTTGTAAAGTCCTATAATGGGCAAAACGAATCCATGGATCAGGTAGGAGGACGGTGGCCACCCTACTGGGGAGAGTTACGGAAGGAGGTGTGGAATCCTGCCAGTGATGTATTTCCTGCTGTCTGTGCTGTTCACACAGGTGTGCTCCTTTTGTGCAAATACATCGTACTATACATGTAAGATTAGAGGCATTTATAACCCAATTTTTAAAATAATAAAAAAAGGGAAGAAAACAAACACGCACACCATGCTGTATCGAGGAGAATGAAGAGGGGAGGAGAGGGGAAGAAAGAAGAGCCAACCATGCCCGTGCCCGAGTTACCACAAATTACAAAAGAATGGAAACCAAATTGACAAGACTTCTCTGCAGACCTATTTTTTATTTTTTTTAAGCTAGCAGTTGAAGGTTCAGAATGTGCCAGATGGATCATCACCAGATCCCAAGATGCAAGTGCCCGCAACCCACGTGACAGCCACGACAACGGAGCATCATGGAGGCCTGGTGACAGGCAGAGGTCACGCAGCTGGTGTACCAGAGACAGGGTCCGAAGTAGGGCCAGTGCGATGCCAAAACCCAAACTCTTAACCTCTGTACTGTGGGCTTTCTAAAAATGCCAATGGCCTGTGAGGACGTCAAGGGGAAGGGACAGCTTCCTCCATACATAAGGGTTTCTGGAACCTCCAGATCAGTGGTGGCAACTTGAAAAACTAAAAATGTTTTCCTCGAGCTTGCTGAAGATGAACCAAGATTGCAATACTGAGTGCTCACATATTAATGGCAGTAGTGAAGGGAGAGGTAGCAATTATTCTCAATTACTCAAGAAGAGAGTAAGAGCCGACAAGTACTCTTCTAGCTTGTGATTTTAATCAGTTGCCCAAAAATATGAGGAAAGAAACACATATAACATGGGTTAAGTATAATCAGAAGGCCTTCAGAGATAGAAAGAGCGATTAAATAATGACATACAAGTAATTTAACAGCCCCAGAAATATTTTGGACAACACTTAATGCCCAGCAGAGTCAAGGGTCTTGTAAATCGTATCACTTTCCAAATCAATGGGTTCCCCGCTGCTGCATCGGAGGCCTTGAGCTCGGACTGAGATGGGCAAAGGACAGGGAGTGCGCCACGACTGCCTGGTGAACCTGGCAGGCCAGATCCCTGATGGATCAAATAGCTCCTCTTTGTCTCCAGACACGGTGAATGGGAAGTCTCTTCCGAGCCTCATGCAAATATTCACTGTGCTGTGCCAATCTTCCCCTGAACAATTACCAAAGACCTGCACGTGACAGGGAGGGAGGGAATGGTTAAGAAAGGGAACTGGGAACTGCATGACTCTGGAGTCGCACACTAGCTTTTAGGCGGCTTGAGTCCTTGTGTTCATCAAACACGTTTCACTCAGCACCACCATGTGCCAGGCGCCGGGTGAGAAGCTGAAAAGACAAAGGCTCCATAGGCCAGGTGCTGCTCTAATTCCACAGGGTTGGTGGGGAAGAGAAGGCTGCATCAGGCAGCCTGAGGAGGGACAGCTAACACTCGGAGTCTGGGGAAGGCTTCCCAGAGGCGGTGGCATCTGCAAGGTCTGGCCTGAGATCACCAAAATGATTCACTTGGATCCAACCTCTCCACGTGCTACCTGCAGAGAACACGCAGGTTGTGAACAGAGAGCAAACAACACTTCTCATTGCTGGCTCTGGATTATTTGTTCACAAACTGACCTTGATTTGTTCATTGGATTTTAATTTGATAGTACAAAGAAGTAGTCCCAAGGAAGCCCCCCTTATTAAATACATATGCATATTTGCATAGGTACGCATATATGCAGTCCAAGTCCGAGGCTCCTCGAAGTTTCTCTCCTGAGACTGTTTCTCTGGCAAGATGGCTTTAGCAACTGCTCTCCTGGAAAATATCTTAAGAGGCTTTTACTGTATTAAAGAGAAACACAAATGTGTGATGTATAATGAGCCCAATTTCACTCTTCTTCTCGCTTAATACATTAAGTACCAGGACTATTTACACAGTTGTTGGCGGAGTGTCAGAGGAGAAACAAGCGTGAGTTTATGGCTTTCATTCAACTGGAGCTTCTTTTTTCTCCCAAATTTGCATTGTCCTCTGGATCCTCTTCCACATGATGGAATTTCTGGCAGAATCCCCTGAGATCTCGCATCTCCCCAGAGAGCTGCTGTCACGTGGTCCTTTGTGCGTTACTGCCTCCCTGACCTTGGCGTGGCTCCATGCGGCTTCCGGACCCCGGCGCAGGTGGCTCAGTGGCGTTAGCAGGTGTCTGACTCCGTTCCTGACGGGAGCTGCAGGACCCTGGGCAGGACGCTTACGGCCTCTGCACCCAATTTCCTCACCTCGAAGGTATTGGCTATGGGGCGTGACCAGAATCCCACGGTACAAGACTGAATACAGAGCCCCCGCTGTGCACACGCCGGGCACGTGATGGCTGGTATGACTGGACAGAGGTGCAGGG
Source organism: Ursus americanus (assembly GCF_024610735.1). Lineage (NCBI taxonomy): Eukaryota > Metazoa > Chordata > Mammalia > Carnivora > Ursidae > Ursus > Ursus americanus. Next base: position 30,624,297 of record NC_142128.1, read on the forward strand.
TGTGCGGGCTCTGGACGGGCCACCTGCGTCAGGCTCATCCACTGCCTCCTCGGTGCCCCCGACGCCCTGCTTCTGTCGGCCAGCTCTGCCTCCCTGCCAGCCCGTGCACCCCTTTCACTAACACGTCCACGGCTCAACCCTGTGCGGACACTATCACAGGTATGTGGCAGATGTCACCACCGCAAGTCCTTATGACGGCACTAGAGGGAAGTGGTATGCAAGGGAGAAACTGAGGCAGAGAGAGATCAAGTAACGTGCCCAAGGCCATACAGGTAGTGAAGCAGTAGGGACCTTTTTCTTTCTGCGTTTGATTCTCAGAATTGGAAAGTGCTGTTGAATGAACAAATGAATAAATGGGCAAATGAACAAGGGACTAGCCCTCCATACATTTAGGTTTACGAGGGGAGGTTACATAAGCCTCCAGGTCGACCATGGAGGCAGCAGTTTCTAGCTGTACAAAGGGCCCTAAGTCAGTCAGAGCAGACTGAGGGTGAGGGAGGCGGATCAGCAGAGGGAGAGGCAGATTTCTACACCACCGAGGTTGAGGAAGTGACCCAAGGGAGTCAGTGTCCACCATGGGGCAAGGGTTAAGTCATCTATACTCATCCGCCCTCTGTGCTACTCCACAGCAGATCCCTGGAGACTGTCTGCCTGGGCCCACATGTCACCTTGACACTGCCGAGTGAGGTCGTCTTGGTCAAGTCACTCCACCCTCCTGTGCCTCCCTCTCTCCATCTGCAAAATAACACTAATCGTTCGTATACCACAGGCAAGGAAAGAGAGGGGTGAGGTGGGCAGAAACATGCCCCCCCCCAATATTTTCACACCCTCATCCCTGTGAATGTGCTCAGGGCAAAGGGGACTCCGCAGAGGTGATTCAGTTAAGGGTCCTCAAATGGGGAGATTACCCTGGGTTACTCAGGCATGCCCAATCTAATCCCACTCCTTCCGATGAGACCCGGCACACTCAGGGTAGTGTGGCTAGACTAGTCCCACTCCTTCAAAAGGGGAGAATCTTTCCACCATGCGAGGATGGTCCCAGAGTTGCAGCACTGAAGAGAGGAAGAGCCCAGGGATGTGGGAAGCCTCTAGAAGCTGTAAAAGGCAAGGAAAGGGAGCCTCCCCAAGAGCCTCGAGAAAGAAACACAGCCCTTGCTGACACCTTGACTTCAACCCGGTGACACCTGTGTCGACTTCTGGCCTCCTCAACTATAATATAATAAATGTGTATTGCTTAGAGCGGCTAGGTTTGCAGTGACTTCTTATAGCAGCAATACGAAGCTAACACAGGCTATGGAGAAGGAAAGGCTAGCCCCTGAACTGACCCTGCTTTCCCACCTGGAAGATTTATCACCGGGATCCTGCGGGCCTGCTGAGCTCTTCACCACCCTGCAGAAGGCAGCCTTGCTCACCCCCCTCCGGAGCGCATCAGGGACGCTCGTTCCCCTTAATCACAGACTCTTCCATGAGCACCGATTTACCCGTCTTTGCCCCCACAGGGCCATGAACTTCGTGAAGACAGAGCCCTTACTGTAGACCATCTTAGTTCCCCTGACACCTAACATGACACCCCTACATTCCAGAAGTGTTTCTAAGTGGAAAAAATTCAGCAGCTTCGATGTTCTTCCAAATCCTCACTGGTTCCCACCACTCCAAGTACCTTCTGCTGGGGGCCTGCCGCCCCCAGGGCTGCATTTAAGTCTGTACCTCTCAGGATGCAAAGGTGCTTTCCGTGGCTCTGTGAGCACCGGTCGGTTCCTCCAGCACACGCTGGTGTATGTGTTTTTAATGAGGATTTTAATGCACAATTTCTCCAACAAGTTGAATTATCTGTGGCTCCAGGGAAAGCGATTTGTCTTGCCTTAATAGTCAAATGAACTTTCAGAGACTGACTCCATTATCCTAAGAAGAAATGACAGCCTCTCAAATCTATTTCTCCTTGAGCGATCATGCAGACTTGGAGTAGCGTCATCAAAAATGAGTCTTTTTCCCAACCCCTCATGCTGACGAAGTCCATTTGGATGGAGAGCTTGCCAGGCAACTCCCCCAGATTGTTAAGAGAACCACCTTTCTGGTCTGTAAAGGCTTGCCGGCTTCTGGCCCATTCTGCAAAAAACCACATTCACTCCAAGTGAAGTGAGAGCAACCTCACAAGTCACCCTCAAAATTATTCCACCCACTTTGGGAATTCAGACTTTTTGAACTTGCGCAGAGACCCAGTGACGTGAAGAAGAAAACAGCAGGGAAATTTTCCCGTTTAATGCCTGTTCACTTATGCCTTAATTCAGGGCACGAGCCTCTCTGGGGCACCAGGTGCTATTCTAGGAGCTGGGGAGAGAGCAGTGAACAGACCAAGGCCCTGCTGTCATAAGCTTCCATTCCAGAGCAGACAAAACTAGTCAAGGTCACAAGCCAATCACATGGATGGATGGTACGTGCCAGGACACAATTGAAGCAGACTAATGGGTCATGGGTCAGAGGGTGACTGAAGAGGCAGCACTAATGAGGGTGGTCTGAAAGGCTGCCCCAAGGAGTGGAGTTGAGCTGAGGTCTAATGAACCACAGGGGCCATCCATGCAGAGATGGAGGGAAGCCAGTCCAGGTAGAGGGGACAACAGGTGCAAAGGCCATAACGTGAGAACAGCATGGAAGTCCTAGGAGGTAAATGTGACTGGGTGTACAGGGGGAGGGTGCGGCCAGAAATAAAGTAGGGAAGGAAGTGGGGGACAGCTCGGGGGACATCTTGAAGGTCATGAGGAGTCCTGAATTTAACTATCATGACTGCCACTGGAGGGTTGTAATCACCACCACCATCTGATCTATGTCATACAAACCTCACTGTGGCTGCAGCACGGGAAGTGGAGGGGAAGGCAGTTCAGAGTGGAAAGGGTGCAAATGCCCACACCACGAAGGACCAGGCATGGGGTGGGATGGAGGGGAGCATCTGAACTGGGACTCTAGGGAAGGACACCTGCAGGACCTGGCATGCCAGTCTTGAACTGGTGGAGCCGTGCTTTCCCATTATCCCCACCCTACTCAGAAACGGGGCTCAAGACAAAAGCCACCCCTGTGGGGGTCATGAGAGCTGACCGTAAAAGTTCTAGCCCTCCTGGGCATGTGGTAGCAGTGGACTCCTTTGGCCCCTCAGCATTATGCATGGCTGAGTCACTGGCTGTGGCCAATGAAATATAAGTGGAATTAACATGTATCACCCATGGGCAGAAGCTTTAAGAGCCAGTGTCTGATTTGCCCCTGTCCTTAGCCTCCTGATGTTATGATGAGCAGAGCTCCTAGGCAACGCACGATGGACATGAAAACATGAAACACGATCTAAAAATACACCTTGGTTGGCTTAGGCTGCTAAGATCATGGAGTTACTCCAGCCTAACCCAGATTACCTTGATACAACCCCACACCTGTGATATTTCAAATTTAATGAGTAATTTTAATTTACAACTATTGTGGCTTGCTTCACTCAACTATGAAGGAATAACCTTCATCAAGTGGTGGACTGATACTCAAGAAACTACCTCAATAAGATTTAGGCTTGATGTGGTTACCTGTAGGCAGGGTAGCTCTAGTGAGTGCTCTGAGTATTTACGATCAAACACACACATGGCATACTAAGGCAAAAGAAATTCTTTGCTAAAAACAAATCCTGTATCCACAAACTATGCAATGTGCTATTTCATCAATTAAAAAAAGTTCAAACGTGGTGGCACCTGGGTGGCTCAGTGGGTTAAGCATCTGACTCTTGGTTTCGGCTCAGGTCATGATCTCATGGGTCGTGTGACTGAGCCCCACATCGGGCTCCATGCTCAGTGGGGCATCTGCTTGAGATTCTCTCCCTCTGCCCCTCCCCAACACTTGCACGCTTGCTCATCACTCTCTTGTCTCTCTCGCTCTAAAATAAGTAAATAAATCTTTTTTTTTTTTAAGTTAAAACTTGGGTTAAGATGACATTTTAATTCTACAACTGGCAGATAATCAACAATGGTGGCAGTGTTACGGCAGTACCTAGAAATTCAGGCTAGAAACATACTCATATGGCAAATTCAAAAAAACTAAACTCTGTTTAATATTTTCTTGAATACTGTCCAGGTCTGTGGATCATGGATTAAATCACTTAATGGGTCCAAGGCTTACAGTAGCAAGGTACATGTGACTCAGTGCACACAAAGTCTATCTGCGTACTTTAACGGCACACCGGCAAGTGAGACGTTCTTGAAATGACCCAATCAAGGAAAAGATGCTGACATGGTTGACTTTTCTGGACCAATTTAGAATGAAAACTCGCTAAAAAACTTGCCCTCGGGGTATCGAGGCAGCTATTCTTGAGCCTGTAGGCTCAGGTGGGGCCAGTGTGGGCTTTGTCTCTTAACAGACTTCATCAGTAGCCTTTGCTGGATGATGAAGCCGTGCATGCTGACTCAATCTGCCCTGAAAATCAGATAAACCTTCAGATCTGTCTTGGGCAGCAGCCCAAGTGTACGTAAGGGAAGTGGCTATGTCTCAGTCAGCCAAATGCAGAGGGAGAGAGTCCAAGTGTAGTCATGGCCAACCAGTGAATTCGAAGGCAAAGGGCCACACAGGCTAGACAAGAGGCGGAGACCCCATGACTGTTCATGAGCTGTCCAGATCCTGAGCAACAGAGGAAACTCTCAGGTCCACCCCTGACCAGGACCAACCATCTAGTAAAGAACCAACAGGTAGGTGCGTCTGTACCAGCCGGCCCTCACTGGGCCACTCCGACCAAGTCACTACCTTTAATTCCCAAGCTCTGCACTGGGTATGGGGCTGGGGCGCAGGGCAGACAGCACCCTACTGACACAGATTTCACAGGGCAAAAGCCCACTGCTGCTGAGAGTCAGTCCCAGGATTGACAAGGATGGGAGAAGGTGAAGCGGGGCTGGGGACGGCCCATCTCAGAGGGGAAAGGCAGTGCTGTCCCTACTCCTGGGTGGTGGTGGGTAGTAGGTTTGTCTCATCTTAAGTAAGTTTGCAATAACACTAAGGCTTGCCTTGAGACCCAAGGTGTGGGGGCGTCGCTTTGGTCTGCAGAGAAAGCATGTGGCAATGTGTGGCCCCCAAAGAAGCCTAATGCTAGAACCTGACAGTACCTCACCTTACATGGCCAGAGTGACTCTGCAAATGTGTTAAGGATCCTGAGCTAGAAGATTACTGTGGCTTATCTGGGTGGGCCCACCATCATCGCCAGGGTCCTTAGAAGAGGGAGAGGAGTCACAAAAGGAGAGGGGACTCTGTGACAGAAGGCAAGGTCTGAGTCATGTGGTTGCTGGCTTTGAAGACACAGGAGGCCACAAGCTAAGGAATGCAGGCAGCCTCTAGAAGCTAGAAAAGGAAAGGATTCCCCTCTGGAGCCTCCAAATAGAACGAACGCCTTCCCAACACGATTTTAGCCCAGCGAGATGGATTCTCGACTTCTAACCTCCAGAACGGATAATAAATTTGTGTTTTTAGACCACTCAATGGGTGCCACTTTGGTATGGCAGCCACTAGAGGCAAACACACAGCACAAGACGTCTCACCATCAGAATATCCCTAGTTCAGCCTCGTACTAATATCCCGTAGTGAGATACAGACAGGCTGAGCTCCCCAGAGAAGGTGTCATGGAAAGGCTGCTTCAGTATAATGCTTTCTACAAATGAGAGTATCTCATAATGATAATACGTTGGTTAGGCAGAGTTTTTGTTTTATGACATTTTAAGATGTTCTGGATGGGTCCCAAGATTTGTATGAGCTTGCAAGTCATTAGATTAAATCAGTATATAATTTTTCCCCTCTTTTTATAAGAATTATTGTCCTTGCTATGAACAAGTATAGAATTTCTTAGTCTTCTGTTTTTATGGGCTGAACTCCACTTATCTTCAGAAACAAATGGAATGACACATTTATTCTAGGCCTCAGATAAACCTGCTTTATAACTGTTTAAATTAAGATCTAACAGACCCTGACGTGATCAGGTTTCTAATCTGGTTTAAGAACAGAAATCCATGAACATGTAAACAGAACAGTCAGTAAGAGTTTTCCCTGGGGAACTCTCAAGTGCTGGGAGTGGTTATGGACACTCTTGCTCTGGTTTTCTGCAAGAAAGATCCAAGGAGACCCTAGCAAGTTGCCTCTTTCAAGACAGAAACTAGGAAATGCATCACATATGGCATCTGCCACACGGCTCTGTCAACGTGAGAGCACCATGGCCCTCGTGCTTGCTCGTGCTTCAGCACCACACAGATAGAAACCCAGATTTCTGGGCTGACAGCCCCAGAGCGTGGATTTCAGCAGGTCTGGAGTGGGGCCTGGAAATCAGTATTTCTAATGATGATGCCGCTGCTGGTCAGGGGCCACACTCCGAGAGCCACGGTAGTAGAGGGATCCTCCTTATAACAAGGTCCAACTTCTCACCTGTCCTCAGGAGGGTCATGACCTTACCTCCTCTGGCCGAACTGTCCCTGCCAAGCTAGTTAATATACTGCAATTGTGCACCTGTCGCCGTCTCCTACTGAACTCGAAGCCAGGGGTTCTCCATCTGGACTGCATGCTGAAACCACCTGGAGACATCTGCAACTCCTCAGGGCCCCTGCCTCACTCCAGACCTTAAATCCTAACAGGAGCGGGGGACTATAGATCTCAGAAGCTTTTAAAGCTCCCCACGTGATTCCAAGTGCAGCCAAGAGGGAGAACTGCTGCTCTAAGCTAACGTGAGGGATGACAAAATGATCCCAACAGGCTGAGGCAGACAATGGGAGGCCTCACACCAGGCCCAGGCCTGTCCTCCCAGGCCCTGGGCTCCAGCCCCTTGTACCGCAACATATAATGGTGCTCAGTAGACACCCACTGGAGGAACGAGCACTCATCAACCAGCAACCTCATGGGGGGGGGGGGTAGTACCTCCTTTCTCCAGGGTGCCTGAATGAATACCTGGAAACAAATTATGCCATTATCAATTCTTAACCTTCCTAAGGGAAGTAACCCTACACCAAAAAGAAGCTCCTCTGAGAAAGCTTTAATGGGAAATAACCCCACATCCATGAGTCCAAGTAAGTATCATGACAACTATGGATAAAAACCAGAAAATATCTTTTTGGTCCAGAACAGGGGTCAGCAAACTATGACGCATCAGCCAAATCGAGCTGCAACCCTTCTTATGAATAAAGTTTTATTGGCACACAGCCACGCCCATCTGTGCCCATACCGTCTGTGGCTGCTTTCACACTACAACAACACAGTTGAGTATTTTCAGCTAAGGTGGTATGGTCCACAAAGCCAAAAATAATTTCTCTCTGGCCCTTTGACAGGACACACTTGCCAACCCCTGCCCTAGAGAAATAAGACGATATACACAAACAAAACATAACACGCTTGTCTTTAAGTGATGGAATTATGACTGGTATCTTTGTCCCTATTTTTTCTTGTATTAGCCAACCTCTGAGTCACAGGTCTATAAATGCATGTGTGACTAAATAAGGCACTAGTGAGTGAGCTGCCTGGTCCCCCGTGGTGACAGTACCTTGTTTCCAATGGCCTTTTTGGGTGGGAAGTTGTAGCCCCTCACTTGGGGGTACTTGTTCTGTAACTTGTGGTGCAAACTCCTGAACTCTGTGTACCGCCGATAGACATTCCACTCATCATCTTTTATCCGGATGTAGACCTGGCAAGAAAGGAGAAGAGAAAGAAAACGTAAATCTCTCTTAAAGCTCTCATTACAGGGGCGCCTGGGTGGGTCCCTCGGTTGGGTATCCAACTCTTGATTTCAGCTCTGGTCCTGATCTTGGGGGGTGAGATCAAGCCCCACGTCGGGCTCTGCACTCACCATGGAGTTTGGTTGGGATTCTCTCTCCTTCTCCCTCTGCCCCCACCTCTCTAAAATAAATACGTCTTTTTTTAAAAAAAGTTCTCATTCCAAAGGGGTGGGATTTTGGTCAAGCTCCACCCACAAAAGAGCAAGGGGCCACATCCACCTCCCAAGCCACCAGATGCCCAGTGCCTAGCAGAGAAGGGCCTCAGTGGTACTGAGTCAACAAAGAGGCTGATGAAAGAATAAAACAGGCAGGTTATGGGAACATCACACTGTGTATCACGTCCCAGTATCCGCAGAGATAAACAGTCCAACTGATCTGAGAGATGGTCTTCATACCTTTCTCAAATGCATGCTACAGTGGTGACAGACTGCTGGGGACAGTCTGCCTCCTCTCGGGCTACGCATTTCCTCATTTGTAAGATGGAGCTGATCAACAGCACCTGCTTCCAAGGAATATTCGGACACATGAGCAGTGCAGCATTGCCTGGGATCACGCGGACCACCACACAGAGGAGGAGGAAATCAATCTGGGGAGGGAGGGGGGCCAGGGTTGACATCAACCCAACTGGATGCAAGGTCACATCCAGGTGGGATAAGCACCACTGGAGCATAAAACTTCCTTATTTTGAATCAAGATGGGACTCTTAAGAGACCATTCTGGGGGTACACAATATTAGGGCTGTTTCTTCAGCTTTTCACAGCCCTAACACCTTCCAGGGACACACAGCAATTATAACTCAAGGAAAACAGAGGTGGAAGAGAGATCAATGCATGTTAAAAACTTATACGAGAACATCCCAGAGAGTGAAGTTCCCGATGATAAATAGCTATTGTCATCTGTAATCAGTAAATGCCAATACACATCTTAAAAGCCTCTCACACAATAAAAACAGGCATCTGTGATGTGAGAGATAATTCTGCCTCTACACGAAAACCACCCAGGATTCCCAAATGCAGACATCACGTATCTGAACTTCGGCAAGACGACCATCACGGTCTCTTGTAACACTCTTGTGAACAAGATGAAGGACGGATGATTTAAACCAAAGAACTCCAATTAATGGACGGAAAGTTTCCCAGGGAATGAGGGAGAGAAATGGAGGCCTGTCAAGTTAGGTAGATGCCTCCAAGCTAAGAGAGACAATACATATACTGGATGACAGATATCAAGTGATCTCAACTGGCCTGAGGGATGAATCCAATCCAACGTGATGAAATTCAAAAAGATCAGTGTCAGGATTTACAACAAAATCCAAAAAACCCACACCATAACTAAAAGATGGGGAAATACGGCACAGGGGTGGCCTATGGGACCAAGACTTAGAGACTTTGGTAAATCTGAGCTGAGGAAATAAAGTGGGAGAGCACCAGAAAAGCCTATGTAATCTTCAGACCTCGTTAAAAGGTATAGGATAACTTCTGGGATAAATGAGCTGAAAGTCTTGCCCTATTATACATCAACCATACCAACCTAGTTAGGTTTTGGTTGCCACCAACTAAAGGATGAATGGAATATGTTCAGAAAGACCCAGATCACATGCTACTCAAAGGGCCGCCCGTGGACCAGCAGCACTGGCAGCCCACGGGAAGATGTCAGGAAGGCAGCGTCTCAGACTCCACCCCACATGCACCGCTCAGAGCTCGGAACAAGAACCCAAGTGCTCCACACACTGTAAGTCTGAGAAGAACAGGTCCCATCAAAGGATTGGCAGCCAAATTATAAGGAAGGCAGTGAAGGGTAACAATCTGAGCTTTGGGGTGGAGAGATCTCAGAGGAAAGACCAAGGTGACATGTTCTGGATGATACCAGGAAGCAGACTTCCAGCAGATACAAAGTAAATGAACACAGATTTCCAAAGGGAAAAAACAAGCTGCTGGGAAGAAAAGGTTTAGCTCAAAAGGCCTCTTGGTATGGGGTGTCTGAGCAGTGGTATGATGACAGATGGGACTGTTATCCCGATTATGGAAGTATTTGATTTATAAGACTCCAGAAGCATCTGGAAAGGCCTGGCTAGTTGTGGAGAAAAGGGACTTTAGGCTTTCATGATCTCTATAAACTGAGACACGATGGATCAGTTAGCAAATAAACCCAGCGGAGCTCAGGGAACTTCAACGGAGCACATTTGGGACATTCTTTGGGTCTTCCTGGATCACAGCAAGTGCTCTTTGCCCAGCTGGTCTCCATTTCCCCCCCAGTATTTCTGGGGACAGCAATGTGTTCAGGACAAAAAAAAAAAAACCCAAAACAAAAAACAAAAACCCAAAACAAATAAACAAACGCTTAAGGACATGTTCCTGCCTGCCGCGTGGGTAAGAGTAGCTACAGAGATGTAAGCAAAAATCACTGGGGCTTCTCAGGAAGCCCTCGGGAGAGATCTTACGTAGCTAATAGTGCCTTTTTACCCTTCTCCCTCTCTTCTTTCTCTCTCACAAATGTGATGACTGGAGTTCCAACAGACATTTTGTAATCACAAGATCATCTTGATTACGGAAAAAGAAGCGACTGATGTGACTATGGAGCCACCCAATTACTAGACTACCTACTCAAAAAAAATTTTTTAACAAAAGAAGTTATTCATCTTGAATTTGTTCCTGCTTCATGTTTTAGAGGTCTTTGTCCTGGCGGCTGCATGCAGTTCCCACCTGCCACATCTCAAATGGACTCTCTCTGCCTGTAGTGGACTGTTACACAGATTCAAGAATCCCCTGGAGAGTGGCAAGTTCAACTGCTTGTCTGATCGTCAGGCACAAGGTGAATTATCTAGATCAGGAGACGTAAACTCCGGCCCATGAGCCAAATCCAACCACATCCATTTGTTTACCTATTGTTTACAGCCGCTCTTGAAATATAATGGCAGAACTGAGTGGTTCCAACAAAGACCATATGGCCCACAAAGCTGAAAATATTTATTTTCTGGCCCTTTACAAAAAACACTTTGCCAACCCTCAATCTAGATACTCAGTACTCATTATTATTACTTTCCCACAGACATATCCAAGAACTGGTGTGGAAAGGGGCAGTGCTTTCCAAATACTACCAGCCGCTGGCTGGGATGCATTAACCATCTGGGATCCAGGCATCTGTCCTGTTCCAAAGCTTCCCTAGTGATTCTGAGGAGCAGACGTGATGGTCTGAATGTTTGTGTCCCCGTGGAATTGGTATGTTGAAATCCTAATCCCTGAAGTGATTGTGTGAGGAGGCGGGCCTTCTGGAGGTCATGAGGTCATGGGGGTGGAGCCCTCATGAATGGGATTAGTGCCCTTATAAGAGAGACCGACAGATCTCCCTCGCCTCTTCTGCCGTGTGAGGACACAGTGACAAGATGCTGTGTATGAATCAGAGAGTGGGTTCTCACCAGACCCCAAACCTGCTGATGCCTTGATCTTAGACTCCCCAGCCTCCAGACTGTGAGCAGTAAAATGTTGTTTAAGCCCTCACACTACAGTGCCTTGTGACAGCAGACTGAATGGACTCAGACAGTGGGCCATTTAGGAAACCCCTGAGGTAAAGCACAGACTTAGGTGTCAGACAATGCCCCCTCTCTGACTATGGGTTTTCTCACCTATGACATGGAACTGACTGACAGCACCTCGTCCCAAGGTGGTGCTGGGAACACTCGGACACATGAGCAGTGCAGCTTTGCCTGGGACCATGCAGACCACCACACAGAGGACATGGAAATCAATCTGGGGAAGGAGGGAAGGGCCAGAGTTGACATCAACCCAGCTGGATGGAAGGTCATGTCCAGATGGGATAGGCGCCAAGTGGAGCATAAAACTTGCTTAGTTTCATTGAGATGGGACTCTCGAGAGAACATTCTTGGGATACACATTGTAAGGGCTATTTCTTCAACTTTTTACAGGCCCTAACACCTTTCAGAAACACACAGCAACTACACTGGAAGGGAAAACAGTAGATTAATGCACTTTCAAAAACTGCCTGAGTTAAGAAGAGCCTAGAGAGTAAAATCTCCAATGAAAATGGCTAGTATAATCTGCAAGTAGCGAATGTCAACGCACATCTTAAAAACCTCTAACGTAGTGGTAAAAACAGGTATCTCTATCGTAAGTGATAGATTATGACTCCATGTTCTTCATAACACATTCAGGAGCCAATGGCTTCCTTCCATGAAAGTGATGAGTCCCTGTTTCTCCGATGGCCCATTCTTGGGTCTTCCACGTGGGTACCTCCTCTTCTGCCCATGCCAGAGATGGAGTTTCTCACTCACTGCCCTCCTCGCCCCAGACGAAACTCCAATTCTGGTCCACACACTTCATTTTTAGGTCAAACCTGTATCTCTAATTCGGACCTCTGATTTGAACTCCAGATCCAAACTCGACAAAGCTCATCATGTCTACACCTGAGCCCACGACCCGCACTGCAAATCCGCTCCTCCCTCTTTCTGGGACCTTATTCTCTCGGTGAATGGAGCAGAGTTGTTTGAGCCAGAAACCTGGGCATCACCTTTGACCAGTCCTGTTCTTTCACCCCCATGTCCAAGGACTGAACAACAGGGCCTGCCAACCCACCCCTCTGCCCGGGCCACAGCAACAGGCCTCTGGTTACTCTTCTAGAAGCACCCATACTCCATTTCTGCTGTTGTCTAGACATTGGTCAAATCGTAACCTTCTTGGTTGGTAGTCAATGTTACGAAGCTCTATGAGAAATTCAGCAAGGGTGGAGTGGCCCACTGCCAGACCAAAGGGAGTAAAATTTTTTTCAGAACTCCAATAAAATGTAATTATCTTCAATGCTACCGCTTGCCATTCATGAGGCACCTACTGTGTGCTGGGTCCTGTGCCAGGCACTCCAGAAGCCTCATCTTCCATCCTCACCTCAATCTGCAAGGCAGACTGGAGACACGGGGTCAGAGCAGGTATGCCACTTGCCCAGGAGAACTCCAGTCTGCCTGACGCTGAGGCCTGGCACTTTCTACCACAGCATGCTGCTGTACTCCTCAAGGCTCCCCAGGACCCCAGGACCCCCAACCCGACCGTGCTGGCAGCTGGGAATAGCAGCTGGCAGTGAAGGTCCCTGCTCGATAGCTCTGTGGCCCAAATGCCCCTTTCCTGGGCAGATCACATGTACTTGGAACAGTCCCTTTGGTACCAGACACTCCAATCGTGCCTTCTCATGTCTCTTCCTTCAGAAATCTAGTGCCATCCAAACTGCCAAATTACCTCAACGGTCCACCCTCAAAAGCATTGCCTTTAGCATCCACAACTGGGAAACTTTCTCTATAAATTAAGTTGTCCCTGAATTACACTTAACCCAATTGTGCTTTTATTTCACTGAAGAATTAAAAGTGCTTATGTCCAACATTGTTAGGATTTTAATTTTTATTTTAAGGGCTTCCCCCTCCAAATTAAGTTTGATTAGGCCTCAATTCCTTCTGCTTGAGCCATAAAGATAATAATTCCTTAGAGGAATAACAAGAATTGACCTCTTCCAGCAAAAGCAAGTTCCCTTTTAAAACAAGCAATAAAAAGCCACTTCAAGTGTAATCTCCTCGACTCAGCAAAAGAAAAATAAAAGAGGAGGGTAATATTTGCCATCAGGAATCAGGGCAAACCCTTTCTTCTTTGTTTTAAGAGGAAGTTTGAAGCTGGAGGTTTCTTTTCTGCTAGGAAGCATGACCCTAGCAATGCCTGTAATGACACGGGGTAAGGAGGGGGTGGGGACCTTAGGCCCTCAGTGAATTGAATCCACAACCAACTCTTGTGCAGACAGGGCCTCCAGAAACACTTCCGTGAGAAGACTACCAACATCTGCTGGAGCATTCCTACCTGCCCCCTCACGTCCCCACTCACCTCCTCTGCTGAGCATTCTCTGCACACCACCACCCCCCCCCCCCCGCCCCCGGTTTCTTCACCTGGTTTTGAACTTCATCTAATGGGTAGCATGCGCCTTTGGGTCTGGTTTCTTTTGCTCTGCATGGCGTTCGTGTGGAATCTTCATGCTACGGTGCAGAGCACCCACGTGTCGTTCACAGTCACAGAGTACATCCCACTGCAGGAACACACACTCGTCTGTCTGCCTGTTCTGCTGGGCTGGGTATTCGGGCTGTTTCCAGTGGGGCCGTTGTGGGCAAGGCAGCTGTGGGCATTTACATGCTTGGCTTCTGCACGCATGTCTTTTGGGATCACAGATCTCAATGTGAAAGGTAAAATGATAAAGCTACAAGGGGAGAACATACGAGAGTATCTTCATGACCTTACAAGTTGGCAAGGATTCCTACACAGAACCCAAAAAAGGCACAAAGCACCTTCTGGATGCGGGAAATGCCCTGCGTCTCTGGGCAGTAGTTACATAGCTATATACAAAAGTAAAGATTCACTGAACTATAAACTTAAGATTTATGCACCTGATATTTATACTAACCCTAGAATTCAAAGCAAAAGCCCTCCCACCCAAGGCCACACCTTCACTATTCTCAGGACATTGAGCTTTTACCCAAATTTACATTCCCAGGATGTCTTAACCAGACTGTAGTGGGTGAGCATCTGTGAGGACCTGACACGGAATGAGAGGTCAGGGATGAGGGGAGGGGTCCCGAGACGAGACTCCGGCCTTAGGCAGATGTGGGTTCGAATTCCAGCTCCACCTCTGGCTAGCCAAGTGACCCTGGGTAAGTTAATTCACCTCTTCAAGCCTCGATTATATATGGAGAATCACACACACACACACACACACACACACACACGTACGTATATACTGTTAAATGTGTACACACACTAGTGGAGACTAGTGGAGAGCGAAAATGAAGATTTAAAAGCAGTTTTTCAGTGGCCTAAAGTTCCAGATCTACTTCAAGGCTCTGCCAAGCACAGGTAAACGCTGACCTCAGGGACAGCCGGGGCCTCCCCCGTAGAAGCAGAATGGCATAGTACCAGGGCCCGGGCTGTGCAGGGAATGGGGCCTGCGTTCAAATTCCAGCTCTTCCCCTGGCTAGCTGTGCCCCTGGGGGAGGTACTCCACCTCAGGACTCAGCTTCTCCATCTGTATAATGGGGACAACAGCGATTTTGCTGGGTAGCTGTGAGACGCTGGGCCTGGCCTGGGCCTGGCAGGCAGTGAGCAGTGGCAGCTGCTCATACTGTGACACCATCACCTTCGTCATCATCTGCCTCTGTGTACATGAACTTCCCTATTACAGAATTAGGGGTAATTATAGGATGTGCAATCACAAAATTACAGCAGGTAATTACCATGCCTAATTAATTGTCAAATGCTAGGCAGGCGAGGAAACGCAAACATAATGCAGAGCCTGTGGGTTGGGCAGTTAAGCCTCTCCTTTGCTTCCAAAAAACCGTCAACAGAAACGGCAGAGTTCAGCGCATGACCTTCCTGGGTGGGTTTTCAAGTACCGCAACACACCCAGGGAAGCGTTCTTGGGGCTGCTGATGCAGGAGGAGCTCGGTACGCCGTCTCACTGCGGGCTGGCCTGGCACCGACACAGCCACTGTCACACCGGCACCGCGGGCCGCGGACGAGAGCGTTATTTTAGGAGGAAGACCTCACAGGAGGTACTTGGTGGTTGCCGTGAGGATCACAGAGGAAGTGCTGATGGAGTGCAGCAAGAGCTTGGGGATGAAGGCTCATTTATTTACACACGGCTGCTTCTGGAAACAAAACGCCAGGCTGCCCTGCTTTCTTCAGCACCGCCCAATGCGTGCCTCTCCATTTCAAACTTCAGGCCACTTTTTAATGCTCCAAACTCCCACGCCAAGGCACCAAACAGTACTTTATACGTGACACTCAAGAGTGAAAGCTGGCATTAACGGGGAGAACTTCCTTGGACTTTTAGGAAATGATGTAACATTTAGTGGCACCTGTCAGTGCCACAGATTTTATCTACAATTTTCACTAAAACCCTGCAATTTTATCCCTACAACAGGACTCAGAACAACCAAGAGACGTGCCTAATGTGACCCAAGGAAGGGGGAGTTGAACAGATTCTTGAGTTGATACTAAACCCAAGAGCCACGTCCTCTGTACCTGAGAAGAACAACATGCTATGAACTCTGAATTCCAGTGCCCCTTCTGCACATGGTTAAATGCAAAGACAGAGGATATCAGGATAACAAAGCTTCTTTTAAAAATGGCTTTAGGTTCCTAATTCATTTTGCTTCCTTAATATCCAACGAATTAAATGATTTGTGTTTTGGTTGGCAGCCTGTGTTAATGTGTCCTAACAAAACTTCCCTTTTAATGAAATGGCTTCATGTGTTATTAACTATAAGTGCCCTCATTGCTAGAACCAAATGCCTGAATTACCATATGACCACGCTGATGGAGTGATATTACAGTAGCCCGATGCCAAGAATAAGATAAATAACTTAGCTGGAGAAAAACGACTTTTTAGTTCACAGGGTTATGTAAACTCGGCAGGCCAGTAAAGCAGGAAAGGCAGTATTTACTAAGAATTGCCGGCACAACCCCCCCACCCCTTGCCTTTCAAAGAAAGAAACAGAAGGGGCACTTTCCAAGTGGACCAGACCCAGGCCAGACTCTGCACTACCCGGAACAGCGACACCACAATCACAAACACTGGCTGAGCAGCAGACGGCTTCCTTCAGGGAGAGGACCGTGGCGCACAGACCCTGCGCACTACGCTCCAGCCCAGGCTCTGCTGTCTCTGACACTGGGCAGCAGTCTCGACAGTTCCACAAGCGGCACGGCCAGCAGTACCCAAAGATCAGCCTTCTCACCAGACTGCACCCGAGTGGTTTCTGCGGTGATGGGAACTGGACCCAGGATTCAAAGTATCCTCTCTCCCTTCGAGACCCTGCCTCCCCCCAACAAGACCTAGGGATGCTAGTGAAAAAGGTGGGGACTCTAGCCCCCTTGACTAAGTTCCTGACCCCGCCAACTCACAACTTCGTCTCGAAAATAAAGCCTGGCACTAGATAAAATTGAGATGAGGGCCAGATGCAGACTGGCTCTCATTGAGGACTCAGGGGCCCGGTCTCCATATCATGCCACACCTGCTAAGGGACCTTCCAATCCCCTCAGAGCCCACCGAGGACCCCCCCCCCCCCTCAGCAAGATGGTCCCTGCAGCTCCCTGCAGTTCCAACCACCGCTAAACCCAGCTTCTGCCAGGGAGTTCAGGAGGTGTGTGAAGCTGGCCGTGCTCTGGGATTCATGGTTGAGGGCCTTGGGCGCCACGTGGAACCCTCCCATGGTGGGGTGGTAAACTAGCCCTCTCAAGGAAGTTGGGCACCAGAAGCAAGGCAGGGAGACAGGTTTCAGAAACCCCTGAAGATGGGTCTGGCCTTGAGTAAAACTATGTCTAGGAACTGTAACTGAGAGTTCCCCTCATGTCGTATTTCTTGGCCATGATCCCTACACTGTTGGCACGGTTTTATTAAAAGTTCTAGCCTGGTCTTGGTTGTGCTGAAGGAACATAAGGAATAGCCCTAGCTGTCATATTTGGGTTTGAAAAGCAGGGAAGAGAAAAGCACTGTTCTCCCTTCCCCACCCCAAGCCAGAGCTACAGTGATCCTTGGTGGGCAGCTGGGCGCAGGAGCCTGGCTGCCTAAAGACGGTCATCTTCAGCACGGGCAGTGACATCAGGGACCACAGAGAAAATCACAAGGGGCGAGTCTCTGACTGCACATGAGACAGTCCCTGGAGAACTCAGAAATAGCCAGAGCCATTTTGATGGGAGCTAATTTCCGGCAATCAAGCTGCTGGGGGCTCCAATGATCATATTCAGGGAATTTTAAAAGGAAGGATGACTTCATCTGCTGGTCACATGTTGCAGTCTAGATATTTGAGTCATGCACATTGTACCCCCTGCCCCGTGTGCTCTGCAAGACACAGTCTTTTGCTGAAAGCTGGTTACTCTGTAGCACCAAAATTATAAAATAGCATTATGGACCCACTCAGAAAGTAGCAAAGTCTTCTGCTTCTTTTTTCCCAGATACTAATACTAGCTAAGTGTTCCTGGGGTAGGAGGAAGGGGGAAGAAGAAGCTGGAAATCTGTTTGTTCTGAAATAAGTTAATTTAGGGTCTACTTACGATGTATTGAAAAGTAAGATTCCAATCACATGTATGAATGTGTGCAATTATATCCCTGAAAATAATACCAGAACGATTCAAATCAAAACCCTTGCAGTGGTTATTTCTTCATGTTGATGGATTTTTATTATCTTTACAGTTTCTTTAATGTTTTCTGAGTTTTCCAAATTTCTTTCCTCTACTGAACACTGACTCTGGTAATAGAAAAATTAAGTGGCATTTTTCCCATAAGCGGGACTTCTGGTGGTCACTGAAGACAGTGCAGAGCTGACCTTCCTTTTCTGCAAATACAATTGGACACAGTTTTAAATATAGACACATTCTGAAATGCATGGCCACATCCAGAAACAAAAGGACTGTCTCTGTCATTTAGGAAGAAAGAGGAAATCTCCCGGAGGGAACGGGGAACAGGCTGGGAAAGGGGGGCTGGGAGCTGGGCTATGGAGCCAGGCAGGGATTGTTCACTGGAGACTGGGGAGCGGAGCGGGCAGCCCTCCCTGGGGCAGGAGACCAAGCAGAGGAGCCCATTTCCATGTGAAGCCAGAGCTGGGCCCCAGAGGCTTGCCTCTTCATCTCAATATGTGCCTGAATTCAATCAAAGCAGGCCAATTTACAGTAAAACCCTCTTAGAAGATCTGAGGCTCCAAACTTGTTTTTGGCCCCAAACAGCTGTGATATTGCTGCGATAGATAGGAAGGGTGGTGGTGGTGTTTTTACTCTGTATGCTCTGAACTAAAGCCTTGCAAAAGCTGTCGGGGGAATTAAGTTTTAAAACCAGAGTAAGTCTCTTTGCCCTGATGAGGGGAAGGGCCACGGTGAGAACGGGCTCTCTGATTGCATGCCTCTACTCCAGTGGGCACCCAACCTGCCTCTCACTCTCAGTAATAAAAGCAGCAAACCCCTCGGACACTGCCCTTCTGAGCTGAGCTGAGCACTGCTCTCCCAGCACATCCAGCTTGGGCATTCCAAGCCCCCGGGGGACCCCGTGCTTACTGAGCCCCTACTCTGTCCAGGACCTGTGCTGGCTGCAAGCACAGAGACAGAGGTGCAGCAATGGCTGGAGCCATGACTATGAGCACGGCCTGGTGAATTCAAATACTGACTTCACCTTCTCCATTTAGCTATGTGACCGTAAGTAATTTAGTAAGCCTCTCTGTGGGCCCTAATTTCTTAATGTAAAGTGAGGACAAGTCTATCACCCTCCTTCTAAGGGTGACAGATTGTGTCTAAGATCAACCACTCTGCTTGGCATGTAAATATTTAACAAAAGTGAACCCTTACCAGCAAACGCTAGATGCCTGCTCTCAAGAAGGTCACATGTTTGTGAGGCAGACAGAAAAACAGACAAAAAGGGCAGTCCAGTGGAATAAGTTATGACAAAGGGAAGCATGGGAGGCCAGGAGACAAGAAGGGGCATATAATTCAGTGCGGAAGGCATCAAGGACGGCTTCCTGGAGGGGGTGATGATGTCTAAGCTAAGCCTTGAAGGAGGAAGGCAAACTGGCCTTAGGCAGAGGGCAGTAGGAGGAACCGTCCAGGCCAAAGCTGCAGGAGGAACGTTCTCCTTTGTGTGATTACACCAAGACCTTTCCACATCAACTATTCCTGGGGAGACTGGCAGGAAAGAAATCGGTATAAGAGAATCTGGATCTGAACAAGCAGTGCACTCAACTCTGAAGGCAGTGAAGAAATGGCGACCCCCCCCTCCCCAAAGATGGCCTTCAGGCTTCGGGACACAGAGCTTCAGCTATGCTGCATCTGGCCTCCGAGAAGTGGGCTGTGTGGACACCAAGTGTCAGGCAGGCAAGCAGCTCTTGTACAAACGAGTGGGGCAGGAAGGCCATCGATCAAGCGAGGACATGATTCAGCAAGGAAAGCATGTCACTTTCTAACGGGACTAAGAATGACCCTCCTTCTCCTACTGCTACTCACTGTCCTTTAAGGAACTGATAGCTTCTCTTGGTATAGACTCATACCAGACTCGGCTCTGCCTCAACGTGCTTCTGCTCTGGGCACCTCAATCCCCACCAAGACCAGGAGCCGGGTGCCTCTCCCCTGCAGAGAAACCCCGCTGTCCCTAGCCCATGTCTTCCTAGTCATGGACTCTTTATCACTAGGAAGAGCCACTGATTCGTGATGCCTTCAAGGAAATGTGGCCTTACTGAAGGACACAAGGGCATCTCAGAGCGCCAAGGGCTGGCAATGCTGCTGGGCCCTGTCCAGGGCTGGACCAGGAGCTGCAAAGCCATGCAGAAGGCGGCAGGTGCAGAGCCCACGCTCAGCTGCTCTCTGTGTGCACCCACTCAATTCTGCTCGCTCTCTCCACAGCTTGCTTTCGCGACTTCTGAGCTCATGGTCCAACTAGGACGCCCCTCAAACCCAGCCCCACAGACATTCAGACCAGCCCAGTCAAGCCTGCCCAATCCCGAACGTTCCAGGAGAGAGTGCCCACAATGAACATGGCTGTTCTCTCTGCCTGCATCAACAACTCAATTCTCCTCCAGGCACCCACTCCCCAGCCAAACTCAGTCTCTGCTTCCTAGGAATCCCACGCCAGCTCTGACCCTACAGGCAGGCATGAGATCAAGGCCTGGCCAGTCAAAGCCCTGCCTGCACCACAGGACAGGCATCTGGCCCAAGCCAGGCCAATCTGGAGTTTGTATGACTGGGCAAGAGCCGAAAGATTTTTTTTTTCCAATCATTCTTGACCTGTAAGAATACAAGCTCAGCTTACATCGAAAACCGGGGATGTACTGTATGGTGACTAACATAATATAATAAAAAATCATTATTTAAAAAAAAAAAAAAAAAAAGAATACAAGCTCAGGACTGCTGATGACTACAAGAAGCAGAACCTCCCAGAGAATAAAGCCATTACAGAGGGAAGCGGAAGTGTGTGTGTGTTGGGGGGGGGGGGGGACACAGCCCCTGGATCAAGCCACACCTAAACTCTTCAGCTACAGAAGCCCATGAACTAACTGTTGTGTTTAAGCCACTTTAAGATGAAGTTTTTCCCAACACTCACAAGAATTCAGACCAAAAGAGAATGTGATGAGGCCACTATCCAGATAGTTTTCCCCTAGCTGGGTGTCCACTGTGGACCAGTGAGTTGGCGAGCATCTGCTCCCTGTGTATGTAGGATGAAGGGGCAATTCTCTGAGAAGGAGATTGGTAAAGCACTCCCCCACCCCCCAGTACTCCCCTGTCCGAGTTTAATCAGCGAACTCATTTGCACAACATTGACTCATTTGCACCACAATGCAAAGCTTTTCCCGTACCCTTCCCCAGCTATCCTGGGACAACCTTGCAGCCAACACCAGGAGTACAAATACTTCCTCCTCACTCAAGAAACAAGACTTTCTATCCCCCACCAAAATATGCGGATGATGAATACTGGGCTCTCTAATTAGAACTGATCCTTTGTCGGGGCGCCTGGGTGGCGCAGTCATTAAGCGTCTGCCTTCGGCTCAGGGCGTGATCCCGGCGTTCCGAGATCGAGCCCCACATCAGGCTCCTCTGCTAGGAGCCTGCTTCTTCCTCTCACACTCCCCTGCTGTGTTCCCTCTCTCACTGGCTGTCTCTCTGTCAAATAAATAAATAAAATCTTAAAAAAAAAAAAAAAAAAGAACTGATCCTTTGTCAAACAGCTACAAGTTCTCAGGCAGTTGGGGAAGCCCAAGTATGCCTCAGCATCCTTCGCCCGGCACCAGAAGGACCCATCCCCCCACTGAAATGCATTTAGGGGGCTTTAGTGACATCGTGCCAAAAGTATGGCTAAGGAAGAAACGCCCCAAGATGCCAACTCAGCTCCATGTAGGCCCATGGGGGGGAGCACAGCAGATGCACCCCCTGAGCTCCCGTTGAGAGCCCAAGGTGAAGCTGCCCCACTCCACCCAAAGCCTCCCTGAGCAACACAGATGCATGCTTCTTACACAGCTGCAAGCCTCTGCGTATGGTCCTTAATCTTCTTCGAAAAGCATCCAATTTAAGAATTTTTGCAGTAATCACTTCAGAGTAATGAAAAACAAACAGAACAATAGACCATCTCCGACGTGATGTGAGCACTCCATGCACCTCTCTCTCATGTACGCTTAAGGAGACATATTAGTCATTAGGAGGAACCCTCTTTTATCTCCCCACACAACCAAATCTGCCTGCGTGCCGACCGCAAACATCATAACAGCTAATTTGCTCCAGGTACTCATTTCTCCCTCATAATGACACCCATAAGATGGCATTAAAAAAAAAAGTTCCTGATGTCCAAGATGGGGCTGGGATGAACATTTCTTCACATTTCAGGAGAGAGCAACACTGGGTAAACACCTCCTGGCCACCCAGAGTGGGGAGGGCCCTCTCTGGGGAACCGAAGTGAAAGTCTATCCAGCTCCAGTGGGGTGACGTGGGCCAAACTGCTTAACTTTTCCGAGCCTTGGTTTTAGCATCTGTACAATGGGAATACACTAGCATCTCCTCACTGGTTGTTGTCACTGCCCTGTGACACAGTACATGACACATCTATCCTATTATTAGCAATCCAGTGAGGGCTGAATTCTTTTTGACTGTGAGATGGACACAGGCAGGACCGGACTCTCCATGACTGCATTGCTACCTGGGGAGGGAAGAAGAGGAAAAGTGGGCCTCATCGGAGATCTTGGCACACTGCCCAAGGAAGGTGGCAGGCAAAAGACTTGTCATAACCAACTCCAGCAACTCAAGTCAAATACTCCTTTAGCTTGGAGAGACACAGAGCATTTTCTAGAAGCCTTTGGCAGGTAAGATAGTGAAGGTCCCCTGCCTTCCAGGAGCTCGCGTGTGGGGAGAGCTCCTAAGCAGCTGTCCTATCCTGCCTTGTGTCCCAGCAGGCCAGCATTCGGAATCCTTCCTGGGGACAGGACCCCCCCCCCAAAAAAAACACTCCTTAAGGCCTATGGATTCTTGTCGGAAAAAAACAAAAATATAAGTCCTTTACATTTCATATTAGATTGCTCAAAACTTCAAAATTAAATTCTTTCAAAAATGAATTTTTTTTTTTAGAATGTTTTTCCCTTAAGTGAACTTCTGGGTTTTTGTTTCTTGTTTTTTTAATCTAATAGGAACTTACTTTGATATGAAATTTATGATTCGGTATAAACTGTATTATAAATTCTAGTAGTAACACTAAAGTAAAAATATAAAAACGAAAAAAAAAAACCCACACAATTACACACACATCCCCACTAGGTGCACACACTCTTGTACAAATCATCTCAGAGCATTCAAGAAAGTCCTGGGGCCCAGCTGGCCACCATAGCCGGGAAGTCGTGACTGTCCGGGTCTGGCAACTAGAGCTCCTGTCCAAACTCACACAGCTAGAAAGCTGCAGAGCAGACATCCTACCTCCACCTGTTCGACCTTCAGAACCTGAGCTTTTAGCCACCGTGTTATACTGACTTTCCTTTGGCCTCCATTACGTTGGCTGTGGAAGAGGAACAGAGAGATGATCTCTATTGTCACTACGGGATCCTGGGTGGGAAGGATGAGACTCGACAACTAACGCTAATGTTTTGAATGCTGACTGTGTATCCAGAACTCTGAGAGGTGCTGGAGAAATTAAGGCTCTAACTCTGACAACAGCAGCCAGCACTTCCTGAGCATGACCCGGACCCTGTACCTGGCTCTAAGGCTAAGCACCTTACGGTAGACCGGTAGACCGGTAGACTGTAGACCGCATTTAATCCGCGTAACAATTCCAAGAGGCAGTGCTATTGTCATCCCTCTTTTACAGACAAACTGAGGCTCAGCAAGCCAGATCTGAGCGCAAAAGCCCTGCTGGCTAATAACAACACTCAACTCAGAGAGCTTCTAGTACGTGAGTTTGCAAGCAGCCTCAAATTCTGAAAAAGGAATCTGGTAGCTGGGCTACCACCATGCTCAGTGGTCCCCGGAGACCCCGTCCCCCCCTGATTCTCCCTCTTCCATGCAGGTGCTCCTCTCCATGCAGCTCCACTCTATGGCAGGCCCTCTGCTTGCAATGCCTTTCCCTCTTCAGTTTGCCTGGCAAACCCTACACATCTCCCAAGACTCCATTCACCTAACTCCTGCTACCTTCCCCAATGGGTCCCCCCTGGACTCTCTAGAGGTTTTATCAACTCCATACTCCAAATTCATCCTCTACCATATTCGATTTCTTTCTAGCATGCGGCCTAATTAGCAATCCTTTTACATACTTCTTGACTGCTCTCTGCCTCCTCTCAAGGAGAACAGAAGCTCCCAGGTCTTACTCACTATGCCCCAGCTCCCAGCTCCATGCCTGGAACACAGATGCCCGGTGAACTCCGCTCAGTGACAGAAGGAACAAATAAACGCCACCCGAACATCTCCCTGCATTTGGACCTTCACAAATCTTTCCACCTCTACCAGGTGACACCTTTTTTGAGGGCAACAATCCATGACTGAGATGCTCCTGGGAATCCCCAGGGCCTCGAGGTGCTCAAAGGGCATAGGAGTGAATGGACGGAGGACAGGATGTTCGGATGGTAAAATGAACAGAAGGAAAAGGAGACAAGGAAAAAGAAGGTAGGTGGGCGGGCACATTGTTCATCCTGTGCGTCCCATCACCTACCTACACGTAAACATGCCCATTCTCGTCGGCAACTGTCCGACAGTGAGCAATGGACCAAGGTCTTCAACAGGCATCTTGGGTGATGCCCCATCCAGCCCTCCCGACGAATAAAGACTTTGTAAAGAAAATACACAACATTAACAGCAGTGGATACTGTGAAGTCGAAAGGACAGCATGTAAGACAGAGAAACAGGTGTCTGGATCCAAAATTCAGGGAGGAAAGGGACAAGCAACACTGGCTAATGGAGAGGAAAGAAGACTTCCGGTCGCCATGGCCCGGAGCGCCGGAGCAGCAGGCAGCCACTGCCACCTAGAGGTCAGTTACAGACAGAGCGGACGCCGGGCAAACCTGTCACTGTGGCTGACCAGGAAAGGACGGGCGTCTCAATTAAAAGGCATTCGACAAGGCCAGACCCAGGATCAAGAAAGCCCAGCGCACAATGTCCAGAGCTATGAGTGTGTTAGAGGATTCCAGTAATACACCAAGGTCTGACTGGTCACTCAAGTAACTTGGGGCTCCGGTGTAGGAAGTGCGTGGGGGGGGGGGGGTCCTCATAGATGGCAGACAGGCTAACCCTCGCCACCACGCATCAAGTCAGCTCTCTCCCTTCCCGCCCGTCCTCCACACCACCGCTAGAACGGCGGTCCCCAAGCACACATTTACGTCCTTC
Organism: Ursus americanus; assembly: GCF_024610735.1. NCBI lineage: Eukaryota > Metazoa > Chordata > Mammalia > Carnivora > Ursidae > Ursus > Ursus americanus. The sequence continues at coordinate 30,649,414 of NC_142128.1, forward strand.
TGCGGCTCTCCATCATGCTTGAGAGTGAGTCTGAATTCCTGCACGGGCCTTCAAGGGCACAGCATGATCTTTCCTTGCTCATCTCTTTTTCAGATTCTTCTGTTTTCCCTCTTAAACCAGCAATGAGCCACACTGCCCAGCAGCACCTGGTATATGTGGGAACTCATAAACAGCTGTCAAATTAATTAAACTCCAGGGTCCCTAAATATCATGTGCCCAGCACCTCTAGGGTTCTGGGCATGCAATTCTCTCAATCTCTTTTTGAGAAATCTTTGTAGCTGTTAGGAATTCCATCTAGCTCCCGAACAGCAGGGGTGTATCATCTGGGGGTTATTTTCTCTGTCTGGAAGGAGATGGTCCAGGACTGGTTATAGCTAATCCACAAAGTCCCTAAGTGCCTTCCATCCTGCCGCTCTGCCACCTCAAAGATCATCTCATGGGCCAAGATGGCTGCTGGAGCTCCAGCTATCATGTCTGAGTTCTAAGCAGCAGGGAGGAGGAAGAGGTGAAGGGCAAGGCATGAACCACCCACCACCCAGATGAGGTTCCTCCCTTTGAGCAAGTCTCCTGGGAAGCCATACCCAGTGTGTCTGTCTGTATCTGGTTGGCCAGATTTCACATGGCCAGCTGTGGCTCCAAGGGAAGCAGAGAAATGTAGTCTTTCCCACTTGGGCACATTGCCCAGGGCTCTGTTACTAAGAGGTAAGCGAGAAAGGGATATTTTGGATATGCAAAGAGTGGTCTCTGCCATATTCCTGTACATCCAACTACCACATCTTGATGGAAGGCCAGAAGACAAGAAGAATTCTAAGACACCATCCCTGCTCTGTACACGCCCACAGTCTGACTGAGGACTGATAAAAACACAGCTGAAAAGATAAAAGACAGTATCAGGTGGGAATAAAAGGGACCACAAGCCCTACTGCAGTCTGTGAAGGCTAAGTTTGATGCAAACAGGGAGGCAGTTAACAATTATTGAGTACCTATTATATACTAGAGGAATATGCTAGGCACTTTAATCTATCTTTACATCTCTCTAGTTTGTAACAACCATGCAAATTAGGTGGTATAATCCACATTTTGTAGAGGAGGAAACAAACGTGGAGGGGTCCTAAGATGTGCCTAGGGCCGCACGGCCAGGAAGGAGCTAGAACAAGGATGGCAGATCTGCCACGTCTAGAGCTGCCAGCCTACTCTGATCCATTAGTGCGGCTGTCTGGGGAAGGGCGGGGACTGTGTGGAGGATTCTGGGAATGGGACTGAGCTCCCTGATTAGCTATGTCTGCCATGGACGTGGTAATGGGATGTGGTGGGTCATGCCACATGCTGAAGGCTCCCACTTGAGAGGCTACTGGTGGTGGGTTTGTCGGTGGAAACACTGCATTTGAACTGTGCCCCATCAGCACAGGGTGGGAGGTGAGGCACACGTTGCCACTAGGTGAGACAGCCCCAGGTCTTGCTGCTAAGAACCTTTTGTGCATCTAAGGGCCCTGCGCCTCGAGAAAGTGGCTGCTTAGCAACTTGCCAAAATGAAGGCCACCTCCAAGCCCTAAATTATGTCTCTTACTAACAGCCTCAAAAGTAACAAAAGAAGTGACAGCTACAGTCAGAACAAGATGTTATTTTATTTTAAAACCCAACTTTAAAAGGACAGAGCCACGATCTCAGACTGGAACAGAGGAGACAGGTCCTATCCTGGAGTGCCATGCCTGCCAACACGCTCACCGCCTGGGCCCTCCTCTCACTCCCACAGGCCCACGGGACAGACAGTCAGAGGGGCCCAGGAGTCATTCGGGAAGGCCACCTGTCCCCACATCCCAGTGCCCAGGGCTGGTGTCCCTCCTCTGACATCAGCCAGGCCAAATGGAGGAGAGAAGAGAAAAGGGTTCATGCCAAGTTCAAGACTCGGCTTAAGAGCCCTTCCTCCAAGAAGTGGTCCCCGAGCCCCTAAACTTCCCCAAGTGGTTTAGGGGACTCTCCTCTGAGCTCTGGCACTTTCCTCACCACCATCCAGTGGACGTGCATCTTCCATCTCTGGCTGGCTAAATTCAGCACGGTCGCTGGCACTTAGTTCCCATCACTAGATGGCCACCCGCTACTGAAATACTTAGAGCCCAATAGTATACTATTTTGTTTCTTATACCAGAGCTTCTCACCCCCAGCCTTACTGACATTTTAGGCCAGAGAATTCTCGGTTGTGGGAGTTACCCTATGCACTGCAGGATAGACAGCACCTCTGGCTGGTACCCACGGGAGGCCAGCAGCAGCCCCCAAGCTGTGACTTCCCATCGCCAAATGTTGCCCTAAGGGCAAGATCACTCCTGGCTGGGAATCACTGAAGGACATGATCCCAGAAAAGTCCAGCAACTAGCCCAGAGTCCTACAACTAGTACTAAGCTAGGGCTAAAAGCTCCTCACAGCTGTTCTTGGAGCTCATTTACACCTCGCAATGATTTGATGCAGTGGGCATGGCTACCCCTAACCTACAGAAGATAAAACTGAGGTTCAGAGGGCTCAACTGCTGGCCCACACAGCCGGGAACTGCCCTTTCCCAGAACTGGATCCGAAAGACCTGGACGGCTAAAGCTCCCGGCCTGTGGTCAGATACATTATCTCCTTGTTTTAAGACAGGGAGAGGGGGAGGTGCTCGGCAAAGCCCTTTGGGTTGGAAACCATTTGTTCCCTGAAGTGGGACAATGGCTCCACGATGGCCTTTGGTGAGTCTCCTACCGCCAAAAGGCCGCTGCATAGGATAGCTTTTGTTGGAAAATAAAACACAGAGGGTCATGGGTTGTCCTGCACACTGGGCCACCACCACACGGTTAAATGACGGGTCACAGGAGGCGGCTACCACTTGGTGATTAGTCACTAACACTTCTAACCCGAGGGTGCCTTTCTGCCCCCACCCCCCCAAGAATACTGCCATCAAAGGAAATGAAATCTCAACCTGCCGGAGCTGGCAGGGAAGCTAATTTTCTATTACAGTGCATCTCCTTCTTTTCACAGAGCCCTGAAATTGTGTTTATGAACCGAATGTGTACTTTAGAGCAATGTGGTGAGGAGTAATGAGAACATAAATCTCAAGAGTTGGGGGCCACTGGGTACAGGATTGTTGAATAAATAAAAATAGCAGTAAGTATCTCAGGAGAGCTTCGATTCAAGGAGAGAGTGAGTGGCCACTGTTTTGGCAGTGCACGGACTCTCTCTCTTGCTTGTGTAAGATAAGCATTCAGCTTAAATTCAAGATCAAAAGCCTTATACTTCCCAGGGCTAGTTCTGCCCTGTGACGGCTGAGGACAGCTCACCTCTGTATCCTCCCTGGACAAAGGAGCACACTGAGTGTGGCCCACTGTACCCCCTCCTGCGCTTGGGGTTTACTCCCTCTTCCCCACTCCTGAGCTCGGTCCTCTGCAACAACTGCCAGGACCCCAAATGGCATGCAATCAACCCCACTTCTCCACGGCCCCAATGACTGGCCTCAGTCACCAATCGTGTGTGTCACTCCCCTCTAAAACACTTCCCAGGGCCCTCATGACATGCTGGGTAATGCCCCAGCTGCTCAGCACAGCAGACAAAGCCCTTCGCCAGCCTGCACTGGACATGGGTCACGATGGGCCATCTGGTCCATACAGCTCCTTCTGGTTATCATGGCCTGCCCTCTCTTGGAGAAGATGCCATCCTCCCTTCTCACGTGACATGCTCTGGATGGTACCTGTGACCCGGGTGTAAGCCCATCAGCTCATGCCTTCAGTCCCCTGGCCATGCAACTGGTCCAAGAATGGGCATGTGACTACCTATGATTTGATGTGGCTTTTGCTGGGAATAACGGGGAAGAGATTCTTTCTCATTTCTCACTGACCTGAAGTAGAGTACAGAGCTGCCACAGTTGACTTCTGCTGGTGAGAAGAAAGCCTGTCTGAGAAAATGACCACAGAGAACACAGAAGATGCTGAGAGCGGGCAGAGCTTGTCTGAGCCCCTGATCAACCTATGCCTGAAGCCAGTCCTACACCAAGGCTATTCACTTACAGGGATTAATACGTTCCCTTTTTGCTTAAGTCAATTTGGGTTAAGCTTTCTGCCATTTCCATGTGCAAGTGCCAGATACAAACCTCGTTACCCGCTCTGCACTGCATAATCTAGCTGAACCAACCAATTTCAAGCTCCCCACATGGGCCACGTTCCCTTTCCTCGGCCTGTGCTCTCCTCTGTCCCCACCCTGCCTTCTTTTTGCCTGGTGACGTCCTACTCATATTGCAAGGTTTGCCCACAAGCATTGTCTCCTTGGAATAACCTGCCCTGCTCTCTCCTCCTGCTCCCAAGAGTATCCCATTTCTTTTTCCCATGGTGCTCTAGGCTAACCTCTATCACTGTCCCTCCCCACTCCCCACCTGCTGCTGGGCCTGTGTCCTCTGTCTTCCCAGCTGGACTGAGCACCACCCGAGTGTAAAGAGCTATGCTTTCTCATCTCTCTACCCCTTGTTTTGAGCATCCCACTCAGCAGTAAGTAGGTCACTTGGACAATGTCTTTTGAACCCGAGTGGAGTTTTGCTCCACTGGAAACCTCCAGGCAGCCGGTAAGCATTTCAATACCTTGGATGACTGATCATGGGGAATCAAACTCTGAGGGTAGAGTCCAGTGACTATGAGAACCAAGCAAATCACTACTGTCTAAAAGGGAAAGGAAGATACTTAATAATTGAGATGATGGATAGGGTTGGAAAGGACCTCATCAGAATGGCCTACTATGTCGGAGAAAGACAGACACACAGGACTATGAACCAGAGACTTAATGGAAAGTTTCAGCTGTGCCTCTGGGCACTGGGCAGCCACTGCTGTGATTAGCACCACGTACCAACGTCTGAATGAATGGAATGAGGTCCTATGATGGAGGAATCAGGCTTTTCTAGCCAGCAATGTGGGCCAGAGGGTTATCTGGAAAAATTACCTCCTTTCTGCCCATCACCGGCTCAGACCTTAGGTATGTCCCAGATGTTCAGCTTCAACATAAACACGAGATGTCACAGTAAAAAACGATCCTAAGTCAAGTGGGATCACTGGCTGGTGGTTGAAGGAAAAAGTGCCCAATCACCTTGAACAATTTTAATAATTTGCATTTTAGGAAAGATGTTCTGCAGCAGTTGAAGAGTCATGTAAAACCATGGTCAAATGCTCAGCTGACTGCCACGGTCAGTGTCACCTCCGACCAAGACGGGATTTCAGCGACAGGAACTGGGGTGGCTCGCTGGAGGTGGGGTGGGGGGAGTGCTTCACAGGAAATTCACAAGCTTTGAAGTAAGACAGACTGGATTCAAGCCCTGGTTTTGTCACTTACAAGCTGTGTGGCTTTGCTCAGCTCACTTAACCTCTCTAAGCCTCAGTGCTCTTCTCTGAAACGGACTTAACGATGGTCTTAGTGCTGGCGCCCTGCAGGGCTGTTCCAAGGCAAAGGGCTCACACACTCAGGATGGCCAGCACGCTCTCAGGAGTAACACCTCCGTCGTCCTCAGCAATCCTACACCCTCAGCAATCACCACTGGATTTGGAGGGGTTTTTAATCTTAGGTAACCGTATGAAGCACGTTCTCTGCGAGCCCTCCGCCAGGCCTCCTGACAACCGGGCCACCGATGGAGACTCTCTGAAGTCTGTCGAGTGGGGCAGGGAAGGCAGGGCTCTGTGAGTGGCAGGGCTATTTTAGCTTTTGTTCAGTAAAATAAAGCATGTGATTAGTCACATCACAAAAACAATCTCCGGAGTGAGCTCTGGAAAACAATGCAGGAGTTGACAGCCTTGTCTGTGAACCTGCATTTCAACTCAGAATGGAGAATTTCCAAAACACATCCAATTAGGCCTCCTGACCGACTGGTTTCCATTAATCTGCTGTAGCAATAAGGGAAAATTGATTTTGCTTTAAGAGTGAGGAGAGCGGGCTGCTGGTTTACACCATCTCCTTCCTATTTATGAAATCTCTGCCTTGTCCAAGTGGCTTCTCTAGACTTTCACTTTCATACCTTAAAAATGAAGTTTGACAGGAGGTAAAAATTGATCTATAAATTATTGATTCAGAGTCTCCAGGGGTATCCAGAACCAGGCTGGGCACCAGGAAAGTTATCATTTTTGATTTTTAGAATTTGCTAGCAACAAATAGCCACTAATATGTATTTCTGCCCATTTCTAGAAAAAGGCCCAGTCGAAAGGTACCTGAGGTTCATGCTGGGGGCCTGGGGGCCTTCTTCACCTACCTTAATACTTTAGGAATCACGGTTGTTATTTGAAGGAAAGGTCCTAGTCTGTGGTACTTTCAATGTCTATATCCTGCTCTCTCAAAATAAAGATTGTAAGGCAACTTGCAGTGATACATTTAATAAAGCAGGATCTAATCAAGAGCCATCTCATACTGCAAGCCTAGGCCATATACCAGCACCGGCTGCAAGTGCTTTCCAGACCTTAATCCTCACAGCCTGAGGCACAGGTAGGTGAAATCACGTGTCCAAGGTTACACAGCTGGAGAACCCCCGCAGTCAGGCCCCGAAAACCAAACTCCTGCCCTGGCATACACACCCAAATCAATGCCACTGAAGACTGACTATGGTCATGCTATGAGACAGGCCCAAACAGTCCCACGCGGATGGAGAGGAGGGCAAGGTGACAGCCAGCCAGGCAAGAAGATTCTAGCTGAGTCTTCGAGGGCAGGTGGTGGACAGAGAGAGAAGGGGGAAAGGGGAAGGGGGAAGAAAAGACAGGCAGAGTGAACATCTGAATGCTAAAGAGACCCAAGAGTGGAGAGGAACTGTTGGAAGAACAGTTTGGCTAAAATGCAGAGGAATGAAGCACAGATGCTTCAGACGAATTTGGGGAGGATGTGTTCTGTGCTCTCGCCCCCATCAAGTACATGAGACCACCCTGAGTACCTGGCCTATCAGATGTCAATGAAGTTGTCATTAGTTGGCAGGTGAAGGCAACATGAGATACTTTTCCCCAGGAACCTGGAGAGTTGGAGGCAGCGGCTGTCCTCAGAAGTTCAAGTGCACAAGCCACACCTAACAGACCGAACACGGGACACCTCCTTCAAGAACAGGACAACCACCAGCTTGTAAGATCAGCCTGGCATCTAAATACAGGCGTATGTAAGGTTGGGTCATATTTTGTAGGTGTGACACAAAAACAGAATTTGCATGTCATTCAACCTAAGACTTGTCTAAGAAGTACTATGTGGAGCTCTAGGAAGCAGACAGTGGCACTGCCCCCTTCCCCACGTCCCAGGAGACAGAATCTCCACGAAGAGAGTGGAGGTCCTTCGGACTGCACTTCCCTACTGGAAGATGGCAACATCCAGCCATCCTAGCTTAGTCCCATCACTATGTAATTCATCCGGCGGTAGCCGGGGCCTGGAGTATGCAGCAACCTTCTAACTAGCGTCCGACTTCCTGGGGCACCCACCGCTAGGTTTCCCATGAAAGCAATGGATGGGGGGCTTCTGCTCATTCATGTCTACTGAGCACCTAAACGTGATCAGTCTATTTACTGACTAAGTGAAAGAATGAATGAACCAAAGAGTAAGACTGTAAACATGCGTACACACACACACACACACACACACACGTGTGCGCACACACCCTACAGTAGTTCAGTTTCTGTTCCAATAACAACAGGAGCCCATTTTCTCGCTTGTTTGGCTTTTCTTTTTCTTCCCAGATGTCCACGTTCTTATGGTCACAGTGTCCTGATCTTGCTTTAAGGGTCCCTTCTTTTAACCGTACTTTAAGACAACCTAGGACGACACCTCCAGAAAGGGAAGACCAGAGCTCCTCAAGAAGTCCGAGGTGCTCCGCCACCACAAAACCCTGTCAGCGACCACCATCCCAGGGCCAGCTCCTTCAGATGAAAACATTTACTGCTAGCTCCTATTTTGAGAATGTTCTTGACAAGCTCTTCCAACTCTCTTTTCCGTTCATCAAGCACACAATGGGTGCCTCTCGGAGTGCTAGATCAATCCTGAATTACTCATTCAATTAAAGAAGGTTAATGCGTTAAATATGCCACCAGATGATGAAGAACAATTATCGACTGTGCTACGCTTTTCAGATCTGAAGGGGCGAAGCTGAAAGGAGCTCCTTGTCTTAAAACAATCGCAACAAGCAGCTACTGTTTCAACTGCACACTCGGGGCTGCAGAAGAGGCAGGATGTGTACTGCAGGGCGCGTGTACGTGTACGCGAGAGCCCCAGCACGTGGGTTGGAACGCAGCCCCCTCCCCTCACACATGCATTTACTAGCTGGCTACCCCGGGGAAGCTGCTTGGCTGCCCCAGTGTGCAATTTCCTCCATGCAGAACAGAAGCAGTAATAGTACCTCCTTCCTAGGACTGTCATGAGGCTTGGGCTGGTTAATACCCACCGGGCTCTCAGTACAGGGTCAGGCTCACAGGAGGGACCATGTTGAGTGTCAGCCGCGTTGATGGGTGACACCTACTCATTGTGAGAGTTGGGGAGGGAGCTGATCAACAGTAGACAGAATTTCTGGGCCAAGGCTACATGGAGACCACATCTGTGCAGATGAGAAAGCTGAGTTTAGGTTCACCCCGGAAGAACTTGGTCTTCAGCCACTATTTGCTTACCTTGTTTCATTCACTCGTTCCTTCAGCAAGGCATCTACCCAACTTATAGGCACGGAGCACCTGCTGTGTGCCTGTGGCATAAGAGATAGGGTGCGGGAAGAAAGAGCCACTGCCCTCAAGGAGCTCCCCCCCACCCCCGAATGGGAGACACACACAGGATCAGAGCATCAGCACACAGAACGGAAGAAACCCCGGTGTACGAGCATCCTGAAGGGGGACATCTAGAGCGGGGAGCGGCAGGTAATTTCTGTCAAGGGCCAGACGGTAAATATTTCAGGTGTTCTGACAAATATGGGCTCTGTCACAAGAACTACTCAGACGCTGTAGCAGGAAAGCAGCCACAAAAAGTATGAAATACGTGGGTACTTGAACCATCACCTCCCTCCCCTGCATCCTGCCCCTCTAGACAGACCTGGGAGAGTCTCCACTGGTGGCACAGTTGTCAGGAAGGGACTAAGTGAAGGTTTCTAGAAAACCTAAGATAAACACCACAGACTAGCACCATTCCCTCCAATAGAATCTAGGATTCCCAAAGCATTCAGGGAGTTCAAGGAGGCCCACGGGGCATCAGTATGAAGTTCATGTACCTTTCTGCCTGGCTCTTTTCTATAAAAGGACAGAAGTATGCATTAATGGGTGCTTCTTGTTAGTGGAATTCTAAAAATCAAGAACAAAAGCTTTCCTGGTGCCTAGCCTAGTCCTGGTTACCCTGAAGACTCAATCAATACTTTATGGATCAATTCTTACCTATGTGAACAACAAAAGGAAAAAAAAACAGATAAATTGGACATCTTCAAAATTAAGAACTTTTGTGTTTCAAACGACACCATCAGCAAAGTGAAAAGGTAACCACAGAACGAAGAAAATGTTTGCAAAACGTGTATCTGATAAGGACCTTGCATCCAGAATAGAGAACTCTTACAACTCAAACATAAAATTTTAAAAATGACCCAGTGTAAAAATGAGCTGAGGACTGGAACAGACATTCCTCTAAAGAAGTTACACAAATGGCCAGCAAGCGCGTGGAGAGATGCGCGACATCGTCGGCCGTCAGGGACATGAAAATCGAAAGCACGACGAGAGGCTACTTCCAACCACCAGTGTGGCTACAACCAATGACAGCAACACATGACTCAGCAACTCCAGCCCTAGGTGTCGACCAAGAGAAGTAAACTCAGCAACCACACAAAACTGGAACACAAACACAGGTCCGTTATTCACGGCAGCCGAAAAGGAAAAAACCCAGAAGTCCATCTGTGGATGAACAGATCAACGAAGCACGCTTACATCCACAGTTTTCGGCTGTAACAAGGACTGAAGCACCGACAGGCTACGATGTGAGTGAACCCCGCGAGTTCTATGCTGAGTGACAGAAGCCAGACACATGATCTATGGTTTACATGATGCCACAGGCATGAAAGGTCACAAAACAGGGAAACCTATAAAGAAAAGTCCAGAGGCACCTGGGTGGCTCAGTCAGTTAAGCGTCTGACTCTTGGTTTCGGCACAGGCCACGATCTCAGGGTGGGGAGATCAAGCCCCATGTCGGGCTCCACACTCAGAGTGGAGACTGCTTGGGATTCCATCCCTCCCTCTGCCCCTCTCCCTGCTTGTTCACGCACTTTATCTCTAAAATAAATAAATAAAATCTTTTAAAAAAAAACAAAGGAAGGAAGGAAGGAAGGAAGGAAGGAAGGAAGGAAGGAAGGAAGGAAGGAAGGAAGAAAGGGAAGAAAGAAAAGAAAAGAAAAGAAAAGAAAAGAAAAGAAAAGAAAAGAAAAGAAAAGAAAAGAAAAGAAAAGAAAGAAAGGAAGGAAGGAAGGAAGGAAGGAAGGAAGGAAGGAAGGAAGAAAGAAAGAAAAGCTGACTCCTGGCTTCCAGGGATTTAGGGAAGGCAGGGGGGATCGGTGATGGGGAGTGACTGCTAATATGCCCAGGGTTTCTTTTGAGGCTGATGAAAATGTTCTGGGATCAGAGAGTGGGACAGTTTTGCACAATCCTGTGAATCTACTACAAAGTGATTGACTGTACACTTGAAAAAGGTGAATGTCTGATACCTTCCTTTCATATATTCATAGATGTCACGCTGGGCCAACCCTCACGTTCACAGACAAGGAAAGCAAAGTGAGGCCCAGAGAAGTGAAAGGGCCAGGCCAAAGTCACCCAAGCAGAAAGCAGCCTGGGCCAATAGCCATGCCATGGGGGCCAGGGGCCAGGGACCCACCAGAGTCCCTCCAGGCCCAACAGGAGCTCAGAGAGGCCCCCTCAGTCTCCCCGAATCCTCAGCCAGGTCAGTGCCTGAGCAGTTGGGGGTGTGAACGCCTGTCTGAGCAACACAGGCGCCTTCCCGAAATGGCAGCTGGCAGGGAGGAAAGCAGCCAGGTGCTCGCTCCCCACTCCACCAGGCAGCAGCGCACCTTGTACGCGGAGCTGTCACGCATCGCGCGGACGCCAAGCTGTCACGTCTCCTCGTACTAAAAATGGTGCCATGTTCCTGTCTTCGTTCCTTTCCCGCTCTCTGAATAGAAATGTCTGTCTGTGAGCTCCTTAACCCACTGCCTCCTGTCCCAAGGCAGATGCCCAGGCCCAAGCAGGAGATGGGGCCCTCAAGTGTGCTATGCTTGCTCATGGAGAGCTTGAGCTGAGCACGCGGCAAGCTCAGCCGCTTCCCAGCAAATAGCCTTGACTCCTCTGGAAAACCTGTCTGGAGAGATGGCTGCATCTCCGCATGCAACCTTGGGGTGATGAGCGAGCTCTGGCTGAACACCATGGACCCCTTTTTCACCTGATCCTAGTAGCTGCCCAATGAATGAGGCTGATCTGAAACCCCGTGACTAGCCTGGGGGCCTTGATTGCCGTGTCCTCACCAAATGGTAGCTGGCTCCATGCAGGGAGCCCCAGGAGCAGGTGACAGCAGCAACCAAGGGTCCTCTACCCATCCATCCAGAGCCTCCATGGAACAAAGTAAGAGAGAAACTCATGGCAGAGGACCCACGGCAATGTGCCCAAGTGGAAAACACTTAATGTCTCTGCTTCTCTCACTCCTGGGTGCAGTCCTCAAAAGAACAGTTAATCTCTACGTCAATCAGTGTCTTCTGAACAGTGCCCTGAACCAGCTGTGTCACCAAAGTCGATAGGTACACACAAAATGGAAGGAATCCAAGCTATGCTCAGTGTCTCTGGCATATTCCCAGAGCCTTGCCTATGCCTCTGGCCTCTGGAGGTTCCCACGAGGGTCATCCAGGAATGCACAATTCTCAAAATGACTTGATCAAGTAAATTCCCTGACCATCATCTTGCCACTCACCAGTTTAGTAAATGGGGTCTTTCTCTAAGCTAGAGAGCAAACAGTTCAGAATTCTAAGAAACAGACATAAGGCAGGCTATCTTCCACAAAGTCCCTCTATTCTGGGCGCCAGTTAACACAAGGTGAGTCCCACCAGGGGTTACCTGAGCTGATCTCAAGGCGGAGAGGCTGGCACGGTGACTGAGGAGCTGCACAGGCCCCAACGTAGATCGGACTCCTCTGACCCTACCCTGGGCCTAAGGGAACGGCTGGCCGGACCTGACTGGAACCTAGTCACACACAGCTGCTCTCCCCTAAAGGAGCACCCTACCTGCCTTTTACAACCAATAGGACTGACAGCAAAGACACCCAGGGATAGCTCCCTTCTCCGGGGACCACTAGGGCCTGACTTAATTCTCCAACAGAAATGTCCCTGGCATGATGGCGAAGTCAAGCCTGGAGAGCATCCTGTTCTAGCCCCTCCTAACAGGTTAATACAAATGTTCTCACGGGCCTGGAGCAAATGAAACCCCCCGCTCTCTCTGGGTCAGGTCTGCAAGTCCCCTAAGGCCAGATGTAGAGCAATGTCACAGAGTAAAAGACCCAGAAAGCCCCCAGCACAGTGCAGAGCTGTTCAAGGATGCACAGCGGGGGGGGGGGGACCAGCTTAGTGGGGGTCATCACAAGATCTGGGGTGGGGGGCACATCAGGGCCCACTGCTCTAGCTCAAACCTAGGCAAGTAACAGCAGGAGCTGCCCCCCCCCCCCACCTTGGTACTACCCCTTCCGCCACTGCAGACCCTGTTCTGCAGTTCTCAGGGTACAGGGCTGACCCCAGGGTCTCTGATCTTGGGGCTCACCAATTCTTACTGTGGCCAAACAAAGAAATGAAGGCAGTCCCTGAGAGCTTACCATGTTGCTCAGAAGCTATGTTATACAGTATCTTACACAACACTTTATACTAACTTACAAAGTTGTCCTTACTCTCACCCAAATGGGGTGCACGAAAGCCATGCCCCATTTTACAGAGAAGGAAACTGAGGCCTAGAGCAGTCAAATAAGCTGCCCAAGGCCACTGAGGACTTGAAAGCTGGTGTCTGCCTCCAGAGCCACCCGCCCCCCAGTCTTGCTGCCCCAGCATCTCAAAGCACACGAAGTAAAGGGCACCTGGAAGACTCGCCCATCACCCCTGACCTGAAGAATGAGTGTAAGAGGTATAAAAAGGATGCCCAACAAGAGAACCTCAAACTAGGGGGTGGGGGACACACACCCCAGCAGCTGAGTCAAGCAGAGGAGACAATCCTCAGAAATGAAGCAGCTGTGGTCGGAATCAAGGCCCTAAGAGAGTGGGTAGTGGGGGTTGCTCAACGTCAGTTTCTGTTCCAGGATGTGGGAATATTTTCATGCAAATGCCAGAACGTTGGACAGGGCCTTTTGAGCTCTACCGTTCTCATGACTTTCCTGCTAGAAGACCCACCAAGGGATATATTCCAGTTGAGTGGACATGACAGCAGAGGGAGGAGGCTCATTCCGTAGACTGCTATTTACCCCTCAACACATTCTACCCCCACCTTTCCTTTTTTTTTCTTTCTTTTAAAACTGATGAGAGACGCCCAGGACCGTGGCTCACCAGGATGGGACATCTGCCATCCTCCATAGTGGGAGCAGATCTCTGCAATGGTCCAAAAGGAATGGTGCAAACACGCTTTTCAGAAGAGTGTGGTGGGTTCTGTCTGTGTGGCACCCCTTCCTCCAAGAACCACCTCCACACACCGTTCCACGTCATCGTGGTGGCACTGCCAGAGCCCCCTCCATCCACACCGTGGTCTCTAGGACATGGCCCCAGGCCCAGCCCACCATCCCGTGCCCTACGTCCAGAGGCTGGCCAAGTTCACCCAAGAGGAGCCCCCCTAAGTCCTTCCCTAAACTGATATACAATCACAGCACAGGAGAGAGTCCTCTGCCCACTGGCCTTGCCAACCTGGAAGAAGGAATACAGAAACACACAGAAGCTGTAAGTAACAAGACCCATCTGTCGAATTTCTGAATGGGGAGGACCAATTCATGTGGTTGCCAATAAGCTTAAGGACGTACTCCATGCCAACCAGTGAAGAAAGCCTTGTGGGCTGACCCCATGTGCAGCAGCTTCTACCTGAATACACCCCAGGCCCCTCCGCAGAACATTAATTTTATTTGTTTTCTAGCACTAACTATTGAATAAAACCATAATGCTTATTTGCTAAGTGAGCCTCTTTGCTAGAATGTGCACTCTGTGGGCACAGGAATCTTACCTGGCTGGGCTCGTTAGTATATTTCCAGGGCATAGGAGAGAGTCTAGCACAGAAGGTGCTCAACAGATACTGTTGGTAGGTTCCTTGGTTGGTTACTTCAAGGAATGAATGAATGAATGAACATATGAATGGAACAAACTTCCATGAAGGAGACTGTGAGCTACCCAGACATGGCGAGCATTAATGGAGCTCATGGGGCCAGAGTTGAGGTCACAGCTCAGAAGACACTGGGTACTCAAATCTCAAGTCGGAAGCAGAAAATGTTTACGTCCTTATTTTGTGACTTTGTTCAAGTGAGGGAGAAAGTAAGAGGGCGCTTTACGTAACACAGATGAGATTTGTTTTCTGAAACTCTGCAAGCCATCAGATTTCTTTTGAAGGAGGGCAGGAGTATTTCACTTTCCAAATGTGTTGCATCAACGCTGAGTTTTTCATTGCAGCACAGAGCTGGAGAGCATCACTCATACGCTGCGGATTCCTAACAGCCACACAAGAACCAGAGAAAGGCTCCAGACCCTAAAAATAAAACCCTAAGAATACTCTCCTCTTCCTCCCAAGCCCTCTTGGCTCGGCTCATTGGGGTGACATTCTCAGGGTCCGCACTGACCTGACACTCGCATGGGGGTCCTGGCCATTTGCCTCTGGACCCCTTCAGCCAGCCAGCCAGCCAGCCCCAACAGTTCTCATCTGTGGGCTGGGGAGCCTCTTTCACCCACCCAGCTGGTCCCAGTTCAGCATGAAGGACCGGTTCCAGAAGCTTCTATGACCTCCCACCACCCTTTGCAAAGAGAATGAGGGGTGTCCTCACCTTCCCACAGCAGTTTCTGTAGAGCTCACTTACAGCACTGAAAGGGATGAGGATGCGAGAACAGTTACAATGGCCATCGTGCACCAAGCATGATCCAAGCACTACACAAAGTGCGTACATAATCTCATTTTGTCAGTTCCATGTAATCCTCGTAAGCCCTTTGGGAGCGTTGTACCACAATTCCCGTTTTACAAACGAACAAACTGAGCCGGGGCGCCTGAGGTTGAGGATGTTAAGTGTCTGACTTGTTTCGGCTCAGGTCATGATCTCGGGGTTGTGAGACTGAGTCCCACAACAGGCTCTGCACTCAGCGGGGAGTCTACTTGAGATAGTCTCTCCCTCTGCTCCTACCCCCCCTTCTCTAAAAGAAATAAAATCTTTTAAAAAATCAAACTGAGCTTCAGGAGTGTTCTATAACTTGCCCAAGGTGGTTACAGCTCTCTCAGGGCAGAACTGAGATGTAAACTCAGGACTGACCTGATTCCAAAGCCGGTGAGTCTGATTTCAAGGTCACAGCCAATCAGGTCTTCTGTTCCTTGTGGCCGATAGTACATCGAGTTACCTAAGTGTCCCTTAGGTGCCCAGTACCTCACAGTCATTATTCTCAACCTCATGATGACCCCACAAGTTGCTCAGTGACAGTGCCCCCACTGTGCAGTTTACAAAGTTGCCCATGGCCCCAGAGCTAGAAATCAGTAGGGTCAGGATTGGAATCTGAATCCACCTGAATGAACTACTCTGGAAGGGGCTATGTCCCTCCTCCAGCCACAGACCCATTTAGGAAATCGAAACTAAAATACCTAATAGGCCTGAAGGATAACGTTCTAATTGTTTGAGACAGTGAGAAATCAGAAAAACACCCGAATGTTGAACAAGAGGAATTGTTAAATTAACAAAACAAGGAGGCCAGGAGACCGAGGGGTCGTAGCACCCCGGTAGCCTGTGTAAGGGAACCAAAACCTACACCAGAGTCAATCCCTGAAAACGCTTCAAGGTTAAGAACCACTGATCTCAAACAGCCAACTAGGATTTTCCGATTAACGCAACCACGTAAGAGCCAGCCAATCAAGTAACTTCCCGGCTCTGCCTCTGCGTCTCCTCCCATAAAAACTCTGCCCCACTTGCGGTCCGTGGGATGCCCCTCACCCCTTCTGGTTTGGTGCTGCTCACCTGGCATCCACGTTTGCTCCAATAAACTCCTGAAACTTTTTATAGGACACGGTTTGTCTTTTAAAGGAAGGATCCAAGAAAGTATTACATCACTGTGGTAGCATATTACACAGCTGAGAGACAGGATTTTGACAGAAAGTGTAGAGTAACGTGAGCAAATTTTATGTTAAATTAAAAAGCAGGACCCAGAAGTTCACATAAGGGGTACTCCCGTCTAGAGAGAAAATACATAGAGGAAAGACAAAAAGACACATTAATTGTAATTGTATCTATATATTGGAGCCATGAGTCATTTGTTTTCCTTCCTTCTAACTTTATTTTCCAATTTTTCCATAATGAGCATATACTACTTTAAGCATTTTTTTTAAGTTTTTTTTTCTTCTTTTAAAGAAACCGGCTATTATCAACTAGGGCTGAGTCCTAGCTTATTTTAATCCTTGGAATGGATGCCATTCTGAGTTCTGATTAAGGGTAATTCAATCCTTTCAAATGTCCAAATTGTCTCTGATTTTTTTGAGGCGAATAATTGCATTTTATACTAAACTTATTTGCAGCTCAAATACAGCTCAAAACCTTGTTTTGATTACTTGTTTAGGGAAAGAGTAACACTAGAAAATGCACAAGAATCACATTTGCATGATGGGTGGTGAGGCAGGGAATCACAGTTGGGGAAAAAGAGAAATGAAAACCACTCCTGAATATTCAGCAGCCTGAACCTCCAGCCTACTTCCACATTCCCGTCCACACCCAGCCAATCTCCTTTGCAGTGGGGGGCGGGAGGGGGGGGACTGTTCTTGACATCACTGCCAAGCAGGAGTCCAAGCGTTTCACCGACTTTCTTCAGCAACGGCTCTGGGAACTGGCCTTTGCAGTGGCTCTCATTCCTCCCACTAAGACAGCTGACATCTTTCTAGTCTCCCCAAAGTCAGAGTCACCCTGAGCAACACACACATGACTGTGTTAACAGAAGCCAGCACAGAGAATCCTGATGCTTAAGGTCAGCAAGACACCAAGGACCCCAAGCTTTCTTTCCCACAACCTCCTCCTGGGGTTTGACTTTTCCTGATCACAGACAGGGTCCTCAGCAGTTTTATTAACATTGAGCAGCTCCAAGAATGGCCTGTGCTTTAGGTCACTTTTTTTTTTTTTTTTTTTATTAACCAGCAACTATCAGCTGAGTAGAGTTTTACAAAGTCAAGAGCAATTCCTGTAGCTAAAACGTATTTTTTCCTTCTATTAATTATTTTGTTTTCCCATGATGTGTCACAAAGAAATGCCCAGTTTTGAGGTCATACTAGAAAACAGATAAGGAGAAAGGGAAAAAAAATACGCAAAATCCCCACCACCCCGAGAAAACCATTTGTGGATCATAGTGGAAACTGCAAAACTGGTAGTCCATGCAGATTAAAAATTTTCATTCCTAAGGAGGGCACATATTGCATGGAGCACTGGGTGTTATACGCAAATAATGAGTCATGGAACATTACATCAAAAACTAAGGATATACTGTATGGCAACTAACGTAACATAATAAAAAATTATTAAAAATTTTTTCATTCCTTTGCCAACATTTAAAAATGAGAGTTTTTAACATCTAACTCCAGATTTCCATTTAAATTAAAAAGCCTGGAAGATGGGGAAAAAACGAAGCCCCAATTCCTGTGTAGTGACCATCAGCTGGCACTGAGAAGTAGCTGACCAGATTCATTTCCGGCCTGGGCTCTGCAGACACCTAGGTTTGTCACAGTTGGTCTAGATCTTTCCACTTCATCTTCCTAAGCTAATGTACACATTTTTCAAGTTTTTGGTTAGGTTTTTAATGGCACTATGCATTCTATTTATTTACCTCTTTTTCCCTATCTTATGAGAAATTACTTTCCAAGCTGAGAAATAAAATCTACATCATCATTTTTAATGGTTATATCCTACTTATCTACCTTTCCTGAATCTTCCATAATGAGGGAGCATTACTTTTTGAGGTCCATCCTACTATTCCTCCACCAGACAGCCCAGCTGTCTCCTCTCTGCAGGTCCCTTCTCCGTTAAGAGGATTAGTCTTCCTGTCCCGTCCTGCATCTTGCCACTTCTGAGCACAGGTTTGCAGAAGGAAGCACAGTCTGCTGTCCTCACTTCTCTCCCTGCCATGAGGAAAGGATGCCCCAGCTCAGGGCTGCTGCTTTGTTTTGGATCTAGAACACGGAGCATAACCATCGCTGACCTATGGACATGCGGCACAAATGGAAAATACAGATCCTCGACTTATGACAGGGTTACGTCCCAATAAATCCATTTTAAGCTGACAGTGTCTCCAGTGGAAAAGGCATGTAATGCACCTCACCTATGGGACACCTCAGTTTAGCTTAGCCTCCATGAAACATATAACAGCTCTATTAGCCTACATTAAGGCAAAATCATCTACCACAAAGCCTGCTTTATAATCAGGTGTTGACTGTGTCATGTAATTTACTGAATACTGCACTGAAAGTGACAAAGAGGACAAGTGTACGGCTATAGAATGATCTTCAGTGTGTCGATAGTTTACCCTCATGACTGTAGGGCTGATAGGGAGCTGTGGCTAGGTGCCACTGCCTTGCAACATGAGAAAGGATTGTACCGACCATTACCAGCCCAAAAAAGAGCCAAGTACAAAATGCAAACTATGGATTCTACAGAATGCATATCACTTTCATGCCATCATAAAGTTGAAAAATTCCAAGTCAAACCATGGTTAAGTCAGGGACCCTCTGGAGACATGTAATAAACTTAGTACTATAAGCTGCTGAGATTTGGGGATTGTTTTGTTACAACAGCAGAAGTTAGCCTCAGCTGACTGATATGCTGAAGTATTAAAACATTCTGTAAAATAACTTCGAATAAACCATTTACAAAGGTCTCTGGCCAGTGCCCAAGCCTTGCCCTGAAGGGCTTGGCAGGATGCGGCCGGGAGCAGTGGCTCTGTGTGCCTGCCGGCTGCAGTATGGGACGGGCCAGCTGGCCCTGCAGAAAACACACGGCCAAGACAGAGACCATCACTTATGTCAGCGGCAACTGGTTATTGTGTCCAAGGGTACAAGAAAGCAGTATGAAAAACAAGTCGCTTTAAGCAGCAAGATGCTCACAATATGAAGAGAACTCAGAAAGGAAGACTGACGAAGGGAAGAGCAGACACCTGCCCCCCCCCCCCCCGCCGTGTGGTGCTTGCATGCTCCAGGACACACGCTCTTAGAGTAGAGGAAGTAGCCTCCCTTGGGTTCAAACTAGGTGAGGTGCCTCTCTCTCTCTCTCTCCACTGTATACCTCTTACACTTTCCATTCTCCAACCCCCCCCCCTTTTTTAAATGGTTTTGGTCAATGAAGTAGAGTCAACTTCATCTAACTGAAATTGTGCATCAGGGCGCACCAAGGCCCCCGGTTCTCCTCCTCCTCCATGGGCCCTGTGGTCTCACAGCCAAAATGACTTGCTGCTCCCTTGACTAAATAATAAATATACAGTGATAACCCAGAGGCTAGGGTCCTCCAGGAGACCCTATAACCTCAGGACGTTTGTTGAGCTAATGACTATCGGCAGTTTTGCTCTGCTTTCCTCTCTGAAATCTGAGACACCCAGGCTTCAGTCTTGGTCTCTGGGCATGTGCTTGGTGATCCAGCTTTCTCCTCTCTTCTAGGCCCCTCACTTTTACAACTGGGCCCCACTAACCTAAAGGACCCACATCAGCCACACCTTACCACCCAGACCCCAGAGGCCGTACTTCATTTTGTGTTTAATGGTGAACATTTTTATATTTAAAATTAGACAGCTGGACTTAGTTGAGATGATCTCAATTTTGTTGGCAACATCCAAAGCATCACAGTGTCGAACCAGTGGAATATAGGCCTTCTTCTGTCCATCAGGCCTGATCAGAGTTCTGACCTCAGCCAGGCAATGTCATAGAGCTCCCTCAAAGCCTGTTTGAGCTGGGGCTCGTTGGCCTCAACATCCACAGGGAACGCAAGCATGCCGTTGTCTTCTATCCTCCACGTGGCTGACTCGGTGGTCGGGGAGCGGGGCAATGGATGGCTAAGCTTCTTTCTTCTGTTAGCCACCGCACCTCCAACAGCATGGATTCATCTTGCCTGAGTCTGTATTCAGATAAATGCAATCGCCTGATGTGTACACTTCTTTCACTCTTTGGTATCTAGCTTCTTTCCTGCAACGTGTTTGCGAGAGTCCTCTGTACTATTGCCGTTAGACAGCTTCATTCTTGCTGTCCAGCATTTCATTGTGTGACTATGCCACGGTTTATTTAGCCATTCCTCTGTGGATGGACAGGTCATGCTCATTATTTCACACTTGTTTATATGGTTGGTGAATATTTGTTTTCCCCTCACTAGACTGTAACTCCACGATGACAAGAAGCTGAGGAAGTCTACACTTTCTCATTACTGTAATTCAGTCCTTAACTTAGTGGCTGATCCGTAACACGAGAGGAAGGAAGGAAGGGATAGAGGGAGGGAGTGAAGTACATAGGAAGGGCATACAAGTTACAAGTGTGCCCGAAGATAGGCCCCCCACTCCCAGATACAAGGTCTGTTTCAACAACCAAATAATTTCCCAGCTCCTGCTTGCTATAAAACTCTTCTCTCCCAACATATTTCACATTAAATTAAGCCCCTAGGCTCTTAATATGATTCCTGCCTCTTACTGCCAATGACGGTATTTAGTTGTTATTAGTAAAAATTCACAGATACCAGAAAAGTCTGGCTCTTAAAATCGGGTGCTCATCAAGATTCTACTTGCCTGAGGATGGGCCCTAAGACAGAACATTATCATCTTCATGTTATCAGTGTGTTCAAGAGATAAAACCATTCACAATTCAATTATCACTTCAGTTTTCTTCGTAAAATATGCACTGGCAGGAAAACTAACAAAAGCAAACTCCTGTATAAGGTGGAGAAGACAAAGTGCTAACAGGGCCTCCTGGCCAGGGGCTCAAGCCTTGAGCAGCAACCACGCCCTGAATGGACTCCACGCTCAAGTCTTGAAGGGCTCTTGCTTTTACCTCTGATAGAAGCTGACAGGAGGAAGTCACTGCTCTGACAACTGGGACAGAAATTGACTTCCAGAATCCAAACAGTGCATGTCCTCCTTCCTTTTAAAACTCATACCCATGAGGCTCTAGCTCAGACACATGCATGGCTGAGGCTGCCTGTGGTCCTTCTCCCTGACCAACCAGTTCAGCAAAACATCTAGTAACTTCACTTTATTAACCTAGTAACTTTGTGGAGCTCACACTCTACAGGGAAAATTATCAACAGCCTAGACATAAGGCTGCGTCCACCTCACCAGCTTCATCTTTTGCCTACATGCCTTGACTCTCCGTGCAAATACTTGTTTCCCCAATGTCTCTTCATTCATGTTGTATTTCTCAATAGGCACTGGTCTAGGCACCAGGATACAGCAGGAAAAGAAAACAGTGCTCATGGAGAAAGTGGGAGAGAAACAAGCAAGCCCAGAAAATGAAGAGTAAGCACCACACTTCGACAGCAAGATGGCGGCGACACAGAGACACAGGTCTCTTGAGCATCTATTGTGGGCCAAGTACAGTGCTTGGCACTCTTCCTATGTATCTCACTTCTCATGCCAATCCCACACATGAGATGCTTGGCAGCTACATTTTACAGATGAGAAACACATCTGGCAAACACACACAGCTGGTAAATAACAGAGGTGGGAAAATCATTCTGAACCTCAGGGCTCCAAAGGCCTAGGAGTTTGAAAAACAGACTGATGGAAACAAAGCCAGACACAACTTCTTTGTCGTGAAAAGTGGTAGAAGTCCAAAGTGTTGAGTGTTAGTCCTAAAAGCCAATGGGATGGAAATTAGGAGTAGCTTACTTTGTGCTTTTAGCAGGTCAGGCAAAAATCTAGTCAGGAAGGTGTGGAGACCAACCACGGCTTTCAGGCCCCCTGGGCACTGCTAGGCCCTTAATGAAGAATACTTGAAAACCAGCTGTAATGTGTAGAAAAATTTCTCTCAGCTGTGAAAAGATTCTAGGCTCTTTCTTGACATGCTTTTCCTTAACACAAATGGGGTATTCAAGGAAAACATGAGCCTCTTCTTATTCCTACAGCTATAATTAAAACTTTCCCATCAGAGTTTGGTGAGAGTTTAAGGAGACAAAACATGGAGAGAACTTGGCACAATGTCTACTACATGGGAAACATAGCTGCTGCCATCACCAACCATCCATCCTCCTCCTCACCAACCATCTTTCCCAGCTTACCAACCACCATCCTCACCGACCACCATCACCCACCTTACAACCACATCTCACCATCAACCACCCTCTACACTAACCATCATTATCCTCATCAACCTTCACTACCAACAATCAAACACCATCATCACACCATCACCACTACCCTCGTTGTCATTTTCTTTCACATTCTCCCTCTTTGTTTGGGAAACTCCGTTAACAAGAATAAAGCAGCATTCTTCTCCGAAAGAACCCAAAGCTGGAGGGTCATCGAGACCCAGGTTTGCAGTGTAGCCCTGATATGCAGCAGCTGTGCTACCTTGGGCAGTTTACTTCACTTCTCTGACCTGAATGTACCATCTGTCAACGAGGCTGACAATGCTTCCTCTCAGATCAGAACTTTGTATGAGAAAGGCTTAATAGGTACCCGTGCTTACTAGTCACAGGGGCCTTATGTATGTTTCCCGTATTTAGTGTTTCATAAATAGATTAAAGTAAAAGCAGGCGGGGGGGGGGGGCAGACTTGGTAACATGACTCATTGACTTCCACGGTCTAGCATGTGGCTTTCTCTCAATCACATGCTGCCAAGTGCAGCTTGTTTTCCTTTCCAGGATTTTGGCAACTGAGGTGTCAGAAGCTCATCTCCCTGTCAATCTTTTGTGGGCCCTCCACACCGGCCTCCTGTCCTCTGGGCCACAGCGGACCAGCGGCAACATAACCCCAGAGGTGAAATTCCTGCTCCCCGTCTCCACCATGCTGCGCTCATAGTCCTAACACCATCCTTCGAGACATCCTGAGACCCCAATCAGTGTGCTACACACTTTTCACACACTCCTTTCTCCACTGGCCCTGAAAAGCAGCCTCCACGCGGCCGCCAGCTTGCGCGGCTGCTTCCCACTCCAGACAGCCAGGGCGGGCTGACAGAACTTCACTCTGCGGGAAAGTCTGGCAAGGAGCTGGAATTCACAGTCTCTCGGGATGAGTCTGCCGGCGGCACAAGGAGATAACCTTTAAAGGTTGGATTCAAAATGCTTTTCCATATCTGCAAGGGGTAGGGAAAAAAAAATCTAAAGCTTAAAGCAACAGCCCCACCCTTCCTACTTCCTTCTGACCCAAGGCTTCTGAAAGCCCCACTCCCAGGAAAAGCCAACAGCCCCAATGACGTCGGTGCCTCGGTTCAGGTGAACACTCACGGGGATGTGAGAGCCCTCCCACCCTAGCGCAATTCAAGTCCTACAGATTGTAAGACGGCTCACCCGTGCTAGGAAAGGCATTTACTTACCAATGCACAGAGCTGGGCTTTTTTTTTTTTTTCCTCCCAGAATTATTTTTTTAAACACAGAAATAAAAGAGTTATTATTCCCCTGCCTTAGGTCCTGGGAAAACAATCATCACATAAACATAAATCATGACAGCTGACATTTGAGCAGCTGCCTAATTGCTCATCAACTGTTTCCCCCGGACTGCCTCCCTTCAACCTCAGCGTGTGCATGGGGGTGGGGGGTGCGGGGGTGGGGGGGAGCAGCATGGCCATGCCATTTTCCAGTGAGCCTGCAGTGCAGCATCGCCCAGTTTAGAAGCTCCAGTTCGGGTGTTCTCGTCTCAGCAAAGTAGGGACCAGCAGACCCTGTGTCCAAATGCTCAACGAGGTGGAATGAAGGAGAGGGCGATATGGGTTCTGCATTCCTGCTGGAGAGGAACATTCTTCTAAGGCTCTGGGCCACCATGGGTCTAGGAGTGCCTACGTGCGGGTGCAAAGACTCACACCACATACATGTA
Organism: Ursus americanus; assembly: GCF_024610735.1. Classification (NCBI taxonomy): domain Eukaryota; kingdom Metazoa; phylum Chordata; class Mammalia; order Carnivora; family Ursidae; genus Ursus; species Ursus americanus. The sequence goes on from NC_142128.1 coordinate 30,673,601, forward strand.
TTTCAAATCCTAGGCACATGTGTGTTCCCAAGGTGCACACCTGTTTGACTGAGCAAATGGTAAGAATGGCGGCCTCTCTGGGTCCTTCCCATTCACTGAGCAGGCTAAGCACTGCGCTAAGTACCTTAAAGGCGTGTGTTCATTTACAGCTCTCAACAACCTTAGGAAGGAAATAACATCCCTAAAGGTGAGAACATTGGAACCTCAACAGAATGATAAAGACCCCACCATAAGAGGTCATCCAACTAGAAACTAAGAGGCAGATGTGGGATTTAAACTTGGACTGACTCCAGAGTCTACATCGGAACTGCTAACTATTCCAGGTACCTGAAATCCTGATGAACTCATACCTCAGACACATCATCTGGTCTGCTCTCCACGGCCATTCTGCATGTCTCCATTACCATTCCCTCACCTGGGCTCCTGCAATAGTGATTACCTGGGCACGTGTCGGGGGGTGTGGATGGTGGGTGGATAGATGGTTGGGGTATAGATGGGTGGGTGGATGGATGGACAGAAGGATGGGTGGGTGGATGGGAGATGGGTGGATGGATGGCTGGCTGGACTGATGGGTGGGTGGGCGGATGGATGGATCGGTGGATGCATAGGCAAGCAAGCAGGCAGGCAGGCTTCTCTAGAAAGCCTTGGAAGACCCAGATGGCTGTAGCACCCTAAGCCTTCCTTCTCTCCTCCTCTCTCTCTCCACCCCAACCACACCAGCCTTCCAGTTCCTCTAATGAACCAAGCTCTTTCCTGCCTCAAGGAAATTCCCTCAGCCTCGACTGTTCCTCTTCTGTTGACTTCATCAACTCCAAACCGTCCTTCAGGAATGAGCAGATGCTTTCAAAGAATCCCATTCTTACCCAAGTTTAAGTGGGCCCCTTCTTATAATCTCTGGAACCCCGTGTACTATTCATTCACAGCACATCCACAGTTTGTAATGATGTATTTATCTCTGTGTTATAAGTTCATTAACAGATTTAAGGTCTATTTTCTGATAGAACAATAAACTCCAAAGGGGGTGGTGGGTATCATGTCCACAATGTTCACGGATGTATCCCCAGGATCTAACACAGTGCCGGATTCACAAGAATTCAATGAATCCTTATTGTCTGACCTTCATAAAGCCCTCCCTTGCCAATCCTGAACTCTTACTCCCAGTACCTAAAATGTTGGGGCAGGTGCTGGGACTGGGGCCCTGAGTGTGTATGGGTGATTATAGGAAAGTCTGGGGATTACGGGTGGAGGTACACGCCATCCTCAACTGCTGAACTCTAGAGAACTAAACCACTACTGCACCGTAAAACAGCATATTACCTGGGCAGGTAAAACTCCCTGAACCAGGGCTGGGCCAATTATCAACATGGAGAGAAGTGGTTTCAATCAGTGAGAAAACAGAGGCAGGGCCGAAATGAATGACAAGAGAAATCATCCAGGAAGACCAGGGACTTTAGGGAAGAATTTGATAAACCAAGAGTGTTCTCCATAGTGAGAACTCTGATGAGAGGGGCCTAGCAGAAAATTACTTCGGGTGGAGAACCGGAGTCAAGCTGGTTCTTTGGTCCGTCCGTCCGTCCATCCATCCATCCATCCATCCTGTAAGGAGCCTGCTCCCCTATTCTAAGCACTGGAGCTACAGCAGCAAGCAAAAAGGACACATAGCTGTGGCTTCATGTCAGGTGAACAGCAGGGGTTCAGGTGAGCAGCAGTGCCTCACAGAGCTGGTCACAGCCTGCACAGGGGGCACACTAGCGGCCAAGGTCTAGACTTCAGGGGCAAGGTCCAGACTAGAGATATAAACATGGCAGCCATGGCCACAATGACCCCATGAGAACCCTGGCGAGAACCGAGGCCCCTGGCTTCTGCTGCGCCCCCGTGGCGTGGAATGAGGCTATGGCACATGCCTGCCCTGCAGCACCCTGCTCTCGGGGCAAATCTCAGGTTCTCGTCCTAACTCTGCTGGCTGTGAGGAGCCCAGACGGAGCTTCCTCCTAGATTACAAGGCTGGGGGCAGTCAGTATGTTGGCTGCTTCTTGCACTAGGGTCAGTCTCAAGATGGATGAATAACTATGTAGCCACTTTTCATGCTGTGACAGTAAAAAAAAAAAAAAAAATCCTTTTTGCCCATGTAGAACAGAAATATATGTCAGTTAAGTTCTTATAAACTTGGAAAGGGGCCTCAGAGGTCATCTGGTCCTTCTGGCATAGGACAGGGACAAATGAGGCAGGGGGCAGGGGTTGTCAAGATCTGTACTTGATAAGACCGCTCAGCCTTTGATCAGCTCTCCACATTCAATCTTCCTTATATCAAGGAGTCAATGACCAAGACTATGTCTCTATCATTCACAACATCCCCAGCACCCAACCCACTGCAGGATGGCTGGGCAGACAGAGAGATGAACAGACAGTTGGAGGGATCAAGAGATGAGCCAAAACCTATTTCTCTCCAACTTCCACTCACTGTTCTCCATTCTGTCCTCTGGAAGCAGCTGGGAGCACAGGTAAAAACCCTAGACTTGGGGTGGAGAGACCAGCAGTGAACCTGGCTCTGAGGCTTTTACTCTGAGACCTTGGACAAGTTACTTACTCACCATTCTGAACATGCTTTTTCCATTTTAGAGGTGGGCAGAGACATCTGTAAGATCTCAGCTATTGTAACAACAAAGAGAATAAGGTATAGTACACTCCAGTAAGTCAACCAAGATTTGAAGACCAGGTAACAGAAGAACACTCAGCAATTCTCATAAATCAAGCTAAAAGACAAGCCAAAGACAGAACCGTACAGCACTAAGGCTTACTAGCCAAGGCACTCTTACACAAGGGTCATAAAGTGATGAACGATGCCAGAGAACAACAGGAAAGGCACCAACAGACAATTCACACACACACACACACACACACACACACACACACACACACACACACAAAATACAAAGCACAGACATATACTCACTCTCCCGAGCAGGAAGGAAAATGCAAATTCAAACATCAACGAAATGTAATTTTTTTCCTTTTATCAGAATGGTGACATTTGTAAGATTGATAATACCCAATGATGGCAAGGACATGGGGACAAAATGTTCTTTCACCTTGTTGGTGTGACTGAAAATTGGTTCAGCCTTCAGATGAGCAATTTAGTGAGGCCTATTAAAATAAAATATGTATACATTCTCCCCCTCAGCAAATCCACTTCTAGCTATCTATCCTCAGACATACCTGCAATGTGCACAAAGAGATCTGTAGGAGAACAACCTGGCAGCTGTGGGTTTGCGACGGCCAGTACGTGAACATCTAAATGTCCATCATCAGAACAGTAAGTAATGGTTCCCTCATTCTAGGAAATAATGCACAGAAGTTTAAAAAGAGGAAGGAAGAGAGATCTGTGTATTCAGGAGGAAGACGTGTGTCATAGGGTCCCATTTATGTTCAACAATATAAAACCGTAACACCTTTCGATGGACCCGTGTAGAGCAGCAGTTGTCAGCCTAGAGCAATTATGCCCCCTGGGGACGTTGAGCAACGCCTGGAGAGCTCTTGGGTAGTCACCGCTGGAGAGACAGTATGGGCGGTAACTGGGAAGTGGCCAGGATGCTGCTCAACAGCTTTCAAGGCACAGGCGAGCCCCCTACAAAGAATTATCCCATCCACAATGTCCATTCTGCTGCGGTGGAAAAACTCTGGTATAAAGGTGTCTTCCACCAAACTGGCTCTGGCAAGCCCGGACCATGCATAGCCTGAAGGCTTCCGAGGACGTGTGCTGGCACCAGGCCCCCTTCTGTGGGTAAGAGCACCCTCACTGTCCTTGGGGGACACACCCCGAATCCTACTGATCTAAGGCTTAGGAGTAGGCATAGAACCTGAAAGCGTGCCATCCACCCAGACACAGCCATCAGCAGACAGGGGTATGGCCACACCAGAGTCAGCCTCGGTTCTAGGACTGTTGCCGGCCTTGGAAGAGACACAGGTCTTCTCCACTGAGGTCCACTAAGCCGAGGGGATGTCAGCCTGTACACGTGCACAGACAGAGCCAACACAGGGGAAAAACTAACTCCTCAAAAGATGGGAGATGGAGTCCTCATGCACTGAGTCCCTGAAATTCAAGCATGTCTGCCCTTGGTATTTTCCATTAGGCAAGCCAATGAATATTCTTTGTTATGTCTTGTTAGTTAGGACTCAAAGCAGAGTTACGCAGGGGACTGAAAGCTGTCAGCAAAAGGGAGGAGGGGACAGGGACAAAAGCAGAAAAAGAATGTGTCTGTTTTACAGAAACAGCAACTCCCAAGCTCCCCAAGATCCACCCCCCCAGGTTAACCTTCAGCTCATTACAATACTGAGATCTCCTACGGGTGGGGTTTTCCACCACTGTTTTAAACATACGATATATGCACTAGCATGCTGACGTGCTACGGAAGCATGTCCTTAAGCCAAGTGCCTAAGTAACAGAAAACGTATACATCGCTTATGTACCAAGCTCCCTGCCCCCTCCCTCTGATATACCGAATAAAAGCTTCTAGCACTCACCCCAAAGAGACACAGCGCTTTGAGCACTATCTCCCTGCGTCCTTACTTGCGACAAGTAACACAAGTTCTTTGCTTTTGACACTTCCTTGGGTTGTGTTCCATTTAAGCACTCCAAGTGGTGAACCCCTCAAGTTCTGTTCTAGTTTGGGCTGGTTTCCCTCTCCTACAAGCAAGAGAGGGCAGGTGTATCTCGGGAATTAGTATCCTGGTCAGAAGAGGGGTGGTCAGCTCGTCTCGCTCACTGTCCCAGTTTGAGGAGTCCCGGCCTGAATGGGAACGGGATCATATCAGAGCATCAGGCGGGGTCCAGCTGAAGTGATGGCTGTAGCCTGAGGGCTCTGCCATCCAAGTCTCCGGGACGACTCAGGTTCAACTTCCACCACCGCCCTTGACCAAGACACTGTTCCCCATGTAAACATGCCCATGAGGGAACAAGCCTGGGGATCAGCAAACAGAAGGATCACTGTGGGGGGTGGTGCCCACCTGGAGGCTAGCCCCAACTGGAATTCTGGCAGCAACAGAAACCGAGGACATACATGTGTGCATAATGCCACTGGTCCAATTCAGTAACTAACTTAAATCCAAAACAAAACTAAATCCAGCACCAACTGGACAGTTCCCAGCTGGCGAAACGCGCGTGTACTGGGGCCTGGGCATTAAATATTTCAGGCCTCATGGAGTCTCGCTTAAACAACTCTGATATTAGATATTATTTTCTAAGCACTGGCCCCCTGGGTGGAAGAAATCATCCCTGCACAGCCTCGTGGAGTCATACGCAGATACCGCCTTCCATTTCAGGGGCTTGAATGGTGGTCCCACCTCCTCGGCAAAGCCAGAAACTTTGAGGACAAAGCTGTCTTGCTCCTTGCAGCCCCTGGGGCAGCTGATGTGGAGCCCCGATCAGTGAGGTGCTCAAGAAAGGCTCTTTTGCATATATGAACACGCCCAGAGCCGTTCGGTTGAACAGGGAGGATTCTTTTCATATTTGCTTCCAGGGGTAACAGCTTATCCCAAGCAAGTGCTTACAGGTCACTATAGGTAGTAGTCTCACAGTGGCACGTCGGGCACTGTGCTCAACACTTTCTCCAATGTACCTGCCGTTCTGCAAGGTGAGCGGCCTTCCGTCCCTCCCACCCGTACCTCTCTTCAGCCCTTCCCACGAGAGACTGTTACGTTTACTCGACAGCATCTGTCTTCCCCCACCAGACTGTGCAGTCGGAGAGAACAGAAGGTAACCTCAATGTGCAGTTTTGCCCACCATCAGTCTGCAGACTTTAGCACAAGCCTGGCATACAGCAGGCCCTCCATCAACAGCTAAACCTGGCATATATAGTAGGCCCTCAATAAAACACCTTTGGGATGAATACAGGAATCATGCTGTCAAAGAAAAAGATAGTTTTTCCTGCTTGGGAAGATAGAAGCAGTAACAGAATAATGGTGACAGGTACGTCCAAAGGAGGAACACAGCCCATTTGGTTCTTGCTTTCTGTTTTCGCCTGTATCGGCCAATCTCAGAAGCCCTCAGCAGCCCCATGCTGCTGAACCCCAGAGGCGCTCAGGTGATGCACTTGGTGGGGTGGGAAGTTCTCCAGGAAAGAGTCGGCAGGAGCGAAGGCCAGCGGTCCAGGGTTTGCCCACCGCACAGCATAGAAGCCCCCGGGGGCTGGAAAGACACTGGGCAATCCCAGGGCACAGCTATTTTTCCTGCCTACCTCCAGCACAATGGGTGTGGCAGGAGGGACCAGACGCCAACGAGAGAGAAGCACGTCACCTTGGACCCCATCCTCGTCCCCCCGGTCCCGGAGCGGTGCCTGCGAGGGCAGGGGCTTCGCAGAGCCCACCACGCTGCAGCTGTGCGGCCACGTTTTGTTTCAGCCTCCTCTCCTTCACGAACCCCTCCCTCTCGGCAACGCTACACACCGAGTAAGCCTAAGCCCAGAGCCAGAGTAATAGAAGCGGAGAACCCGCAGGGTAAGCCCTGAGGAAAGAGGATTAAAAGGAATGGCTGAGAAGCCCGAAGCCTCAAGTACCAACACGTCGCCATCCTCCCCACCACCTGCAGCCTCCTGCAGCCCTCCTAGACCCTGTGATCTATTATTAACAGGAGAAACAATGGATTCCCTGCGTCACGTGTGAAAATACGCTCCGCTGGAATAAACCTTCAGAATGGCTGCCCAGGGGACATGGTTTCCTTTTGGGTGGGTGTTCCCGGGGCACCGCCATTGCTTTAAGCCAAGAGGACAGACACCCTGTGGTCTCTAGGAAAGGGAACGTATTCGAGAAGGGAACAGCTTTGCTTAAACAAAGCAACATTTCCTTTTAATACAAAGGAGACATAATTAGTTGGGCTGTGCAGATGGAATATTGTACAGTAGCCAATGTTTCCCATGGTTAAGTTCAAAGGCTGGAATTAATCCCACATAGAGGACTGATTTCAGCTGCACTTAAAACAGTTCTTTTCAAAGGTGAAGACGGTTCAGAAAATGAGTGTACTGAATGATTATTTCATCCCAGTTTGGTGGTTGTAATATTTGCTTAACAAAAAAATAGGTTTTCTTTTTTTCTTTTTTTTTTTTAAGCTCTAACATCCCTTTATAAACACTACAGCAGGATATTAAAGACAGTGGACCTCAATCTTGTTTGGAAGTGGGGGTATTTGGGGAATAAGAAGAAACAATTGCAAAGGTATAAACCAGGAACTAACTGATTAACAAATGTAACTCTATCATACAGAAGTGACAGAAATTCGAGCTCACAACCACAACAGTGTGTTATCATAGAAAGAAAGAGACAAAAACCCAGCAAGACCAGTTAGTAAGTAGTTTTTCCCGTTTTATTTGTTGCTGTTCAATCGTTTTGTCCCTGGCTAGTGTCTGCTGGCAGCCAAGCATTAGCAGGGGCCAGAAGTGTCAGAAATATTCATGAATGAAAACCTTAAATTGGGAAAGCTCTGGACATTGACTTTACTGGTGTTCTGAGAATTATTCAAATGCTGCCATTTTCTCCAACTGCCAGAGCACACTCGGCCCCCATCTCAGATGTGGGGGCCAAGTACGGAAACCACAGCACTCAAAGGCACAAACCATTGTTTAAGACCTTGCATTCAACCCTGTCCAGGGATGGCACCTCTTGCCAGAATCCCTGGCACAAAACAGAACTCCAGGCCCCTCCCACGATATGTGGAGTGAAAGTCCAAGCTCTGCCTGCAGCGGGCGAGCTAGCTCAGTTCCTCCGGCATCCAGGAGCACCTTTTCCACACCCCGCAGGCTGGCTCTCCAGACCCTGACATTGCTCAAGGGAGAAGCTGTAAAGGAGCACCCCTGAAACCCGTCTGCGGCCAGAGCAGCCACCGCGAACCAGCACCTGCTCTGACAGTTACCCAGAGCAAGAGCATCTCAGCCCAGCTTGGGGATGTGCAGGGCTTGATGGGTCACGAGTCTGTGCCCCGTGGTGGGCCCCGAGCAGTTCGACAGGAAACAGCTGGCTGGGTGCCCTTGGCCTATCAGCTCCGGGGTGCAGGTGGCCTTCTGTGCAGGCCGGGCCCCTCCCTTCAGAATGAAGTCCCTGCCCCACTCGCCTCTTGGGTTTTTGAAGAGCTCCACTCTCGTTCTCAGAACCTCTGCCAACTGGTACCTTGGGAGAAACTACGACTTGGGCTAAAAGCACGTTACTAAATGAGATGCTTCTCGGTGCCTCTATTGTCTCATTGGTAAGATGGGGATAAAGGCGTTTGTTCACAGGGCAGCTGTGAGGACTGAGTGAGCTACTGGACAGAATGCACACAGGACAGCCAGAGGCAGCAGCCGCCGTGGCTTCCTGGTGGGACTATCACTGTTACTGTGCTACCCTAAGCTGTCCGTTCCCTCCGCTCAGTGTTTCCCGAGTATTAGTGGTCACATAGTGCTGTTCCAAACTCTTGCTGCTTGCATGATCGTTTACTTAGTTTTGTTTTTTTTTTTTTAAGCAGACTCGTTTTCTTTCTTCTTAACTTTATTTTAAAAGGAACATGCATCACCATGGTGGGTGGAAAACAGGATTCTGTGCCATAACTAGAAGGCAAATGTATAAATAAACACAATGAAAACAAAACAACGTGCATGATCCAGCTCAAGTCTGCTCCTGCCAACGCGCTCCTCCAGAGCCTTCCTGTCTCCACTGAACAGCAAGATCCGAGGGCACAGGTGGCGCAGGGGCAACACTCAGGGACCCCCCCCCCACCTGGTAACCCCAAGCCAGGGAAGAGCTGAAAAGTGAGTGGCTTCCTCCCTGCAGGATTTGGAAGTTCATGTCCAGCCTCCGTCTAAAACCTGAGCAAGCACACATACAAGGAGCCTGCCTTCCCACACTCCTGGAGACACTCTTCTAGCTCCTGACTGCCTCCAGAGAACTTCCTGCAGTGATAGAAGTGTCCTGTAATCTGTGCTGCCCCATGTGGTGGCCTCTAGCTGCATGTGGCTGTTAAACACTCGAAATGTGGCTGGCGCGCTTGAGGAAGTGCCTTTTTAATTTTATTCTATTTTAGTTCATGTAAATTTAAATAGCTACACATAGCTAGTGGCTGTTGTATTGGAAAGCCCATATCTACTGAGGGAACTACACGTGCGGAAACTTTCCTCTTGGCGCCTCAAATGAACTACTTCCGTTTGGAGGTTATGCCCCTGGCTTCCTTTGAGGGAGACCCGATGAAGCATGACAGCGATCTGTCACAGGGATGTAACGGAGGATTGTCTCTTACATCCCTTGGTATTGCTTAATCTAAAGCCCTGTGTGGAAATTTCTCTTGGAACTCCCTTTGAGGAGCTGACATACTTTCTTCTCATCAGCCATGGTATTATCCGAAACAGCCACATTTCCATTTTCACCCTGGCTGCCAGGAAGCTCATAGGAAATTCACAAACCAATGAGAAGAGTCATACAGGAACTAATGACAGATATCTGTGATTTTTCACAGTTTCCTTAATTCAAGTTCTCCTAGTTTACATTTTCCCGGACCCTGTTATTTCACTTTTTACTTACATTTTATCATTCTTTTACAGGCGTTTCTCTAGAAATTATCTCAGATCTTTGGGGGAAATATATAGAATGCATTTTTTAAACTAAGAAAAATAATGTCCAATGGTACCAGCATTTTAAGTGAGTCACCTTCTATCTGATATCAGATAAAAACACCGTAAAACAAAAGCTTTCTCCAACGTTTCCAAACACATGCTCGGATTTTGCTCTTGGGGAACCGAGCAGAAGCGCTGTGAGCTAAAAGGAGAAAGAGCTGCTTTCCAGAGTGCAACATCGGGAAAGGTTCGGAGAGCCCACAGCGCGAGACGAAGCTGCTGTGGCTGACGCCGGCGACTCTGGGCCTTGTCCTCTAGGCACTGACTGGACCACACCAAGGAAAGCTCCGAAGCCATGAAGGACAGGGACAGAGGGGCACAGATGCCACCGTGACCACCGTGGCAACCATCTCCCGGGCAATGGCACATGGGCCGTGTCTGTCTCATTTCATAACTGACTTCGAGACACTACAACCTGCCAGACCGCATCCAGGGCTGGGTTGGGGGGTGCGGGAGAGTCAGAAATGAAAGGTCAAGGAAACCTCTCAAGTGAGATCACATTTTAATTTCGTGCTAAAATAAAGCTGTCGGCTTCACTTTCTCCATCCTCCAGGCAACACCTCCCAGCTTTCTGATGACCACAAAGCAGAACTCGAAGGACACTCAAGAGGGGTTTTGGTTGGTTTGGCATTAGAAGAGAAAGAGAACGAAGGGGATATGCAGAAATCGTCATGTCTAAGTCTCTTTTCAAGCCCAAGCCGACAGCATCACGAACACTCGGATTCTCCAACACTTAGGAGCGTGGTACATACTCACTGCCATTGCCCAGACGAACAAGTAAACTACCGTCACTCTCTGGTGTGGCTGCCCTGCCAAACCCTGGGCTCGCCTGTCCCTGAGATATTAAGATGCGTTCATCATGCTGCTGCCCGTGCCCATAAGACACACACCTGCCATCAGGCCTGCCGCCGAAGACCGCACAGGGCGAGCCTGTGGGAAGAGGAGAAACACCAAGACAAGGACACAGAGTGCGCACAGGGCGCCAGACACTCCTCGAGCCGACAAGAGCTTTGCGAGGTACGTAGTAGGACTGTTTCCGTCTCACAGGTAAGGAAACGAGATCCACTCAAGGTAGCAAAATTGAACCAGGGCTCCTATTTTCAAGTTCACTGTCCTTTTTTCACCACCCCAGGCTGTGGGAAAGTATCTTAATAGTTGGGAAGACGTCTTCAGTGGTCAAGCCCCTGCTTTAAAAAAAAAAAAAAGTCGGAGGCTGGGCGGCAAAACTCAAGGTTTTTTCACAGAGCTGATGGGGACTAAGAACAGAACTTAATGAGAGTTGTCGTGATACGAGACGACAGACCCAGGAGACAGCTAAGAGTCAGACTTGAAAACGAAGCAGTCCAGGACAGGTGAACATCAATGGCTGGAGATCAGGATCCAAGGGAAACAAAACAAAGAAAAAGGACAACCAAAAAAATGGTAAGAAGGCTGAAAGAGGCATCAGAAAATCAGAGAAAAGATGGAAAACTGGGGTCCCAGGTCTCTAAAGCAGACAAAGGCCCCACGATCCTCAACACTCAACCTCCAGCCCAGGGAGTGACCCTTCCCCAAGGAGGAAGAAGAGACACACGCAGTTTGGGTTTTGTGAGGTAACGGTTGCCCCTTCTTTTGAGGAGAGTAGCCGGGTTTTCACTTGGAGAACTCCTCTCCCCTCTCGGACACACCCCAGTGCCGGCAGTGGTCACGTCCAAGCCTGGCCGATCGCTAAGTGCATCACCAGCCCGGAGGGTCAGAAATGGGTTCCTGATCCAAGACAGGCCAGGGAGAGATGCGGAAACGTCCCAGACAGGCAGAGAGCCATCCATCAAGCTGCAGAGAGCGCCAGCCCGAAAAGGACACATGAGCAGGGGATCCAGGCAGCAGCTCTCTGGCCACAGGGTCAACCACGTCCGAGGCCGCACCCACGCCTGGACCTTACAGTTGTGACATGAGCCGACAGATCCCATTTCAGCTCCAGCAGTCTGCGCCGAGATCGGCCGTGGCCACACCAACAGGCCTGACCGGCATGAAGAAGCTCTACCCTGGTCTCTCCTGTGTGAATGAGGGAAGGACTCCTTCCTCAGGGACGTGGGGCAGCCGGAACGCCTCCGTCGGGAGGCCGTGGCCTCCTAAGTACAGCACTACATCACCAAGAAGCAGACAGACCACCGTGCCACAAACAGCTGCCCGTTCCACCCGAGCGGGGACGTCCAACTGAAAACCAGGGGCTCACCTGATACACGTGGAAGGCGTTCGCTGCTTTGCCCCGGAGAAACACTGATGGGATCCAGACGTTGATCAGGGCCCGGTTTGATCTGACCGAAAAGAAAGATCAAAATCAGTCATTTTAATTTACCAAGAGAAAGAGAGGAAGCCGTCTTCTCCAAGAGGCATTACACACAAGCAATTTATGACAACAGCCATCACGCACAGGAGTGACCCAGGGGACCAGTGTCAGCCCGCTCACCCAGCCGCCATCGTTGTTCTGAAGAGACTTGGATTAATACGTGTGTGTTTCTTCTTTATATACACAGTTTGTACTTCGGAATCAGAAAGGGCTGCCCTTCCGTTCTTACAACTGAGTCACCATGACTCAGAATTTATCTAAACGCGTTTCTTCATCTGAAACGTGTTAATAATTGGAAGCCCCCACACGGCTACGGAGGCTCACGTGCGCTGCTGACCACGGGCCACCTGAGCACCCTGGAGATCGCGCCGCCTCCTTGCTGTGCTCACTCTAGGCCCTGGCACCCGTTTTAACATCAGACTCCACAATGCAGCTCAGGAGGCCGACGTCCACGGCTAGGCAAGCAACAGCTGTTTGGGGTGCAGAAGGGGAAACCAAGAAGGCAGGCACGAACACCCTCTGGCCACTTTCCAAAATACTGCATATGGCTCCAATAAACCAAGACTTAAATTCAAGTACGAATCGTTTACCGAGCACCTACAGCACAGGACTCCAAGCTTTCAGCTATAGCATCCTAGTTAATCCTCAGAGGATATTTAGGGGGTCTTCCAGGGCCACTTCGGTTCTGTGAGTTCTGTGAGTTCTGTCTGATGTGATGACTTTCACTTAACTGAGCCTCTGGGTCCGCTCACCCACCACCAACAATCTTCCACCAGGCTGAATCCAAGGCACGCAGGACAGATGTGCTGACTGTCGCTAACACCTGAACGTCAATCCTGACGGTTAACAAAACAGTACTGCACAACTCTGGAAGGGCTGGGAGTTTCCAGTCCCCGCCTCTACTTAGAGTTGTTCCAGGGCTAAATGCTTTCTCCTGAACTCTCCTCTGTTAAGAGCAGCTCGTAGCCATGCGCCGGCCTCCTGTGCTTAGAACACAATTTGAGAAGATGGTGGAAGATTCCGTGACTCAGCGGCCTCCCAATCTCTACAGTGGAGAGTTTATTTTCACAAAGAAATGGTTCTCTCCTGAAGCAGCATTTCTTCTAAGCTCTGAGATGAAGTGCTGACCTCCTTCACGGGGCAAAATAATTCATCACTTCTTCAGAGCTCCAAGTAAAAATTGCAATTCTGAGCCATCAAGTTGGTTTGTACATCTAATGGCATTCCGCCTGGAAACGTCCCCCAAATTGTACTAGGGCCTAAGCGCTCCCCTTACATTTCTGTCAAGGGGGTGGGTGCAGTGCAGAAATGCATGTAACAATCTGCTTCTCATTAACCTTCCTGATTGCTAAGGGCTACACGCCCCCAGCTGGCTTAGGCATTTCTCCCTTTCAGAGCATTTCCCATACAGTGTTAGAATTGTTTACATGACTGGGGCGCCTGGATGGCACAGTGGGTTAAGCGTCCAACTCTTGGTTTTAGCTCAAGTCATGATCTCAGGGTTGTGGGATCAAGCCCTCCAACGGGCTCCACACTCAGCACAGAGTCTGCTTGAGATTCTCTCTCCCCCTCTCCCTCACCTACTTGTTCTCTCTCTCTCTCTCAAATAATCAAAAAAAAAAAAAAAAAAAAAAAAAGAGGGGCATCTGGATCACTCAGTCGGTTAAGCATCTGCCTTAGTTCTGGGATCAGCTCTGCGTCAGGCTCCCTACTCAGCAGGGAATCGGCTTCTCTCTTCCCTCTGCCCCTCTCCTCTGCTCATGGTCTCGCACTCTCTCTTCCTCTCTCAAATCAATAAATTTTAAAAATCTTAAAAAAAAAAAAAAAAAAGAATTGTTGGAGCGTCTGGGTGGCTCCCTCGGTTAAGCATCTACCTTCAACTCAGATCATGATCGCAGGGTCCTGAGATCCCACCCCGCATCAAGCTCCCTGCTCAGCAGGGGAGTCTGCTTCTCCCTCTGCCCCTGCTAGCCCACACTCTCTCTCAAATAAATAAATAAAAATCTTTTAAAAAAATTATTTAAATGATCATCTCTGTCCTAGATATTAATTCATTTGTTCATTCTTCTATTCGTTTCCTTGTGCATAAAGCACACATGTACTGAGAGCCTACCACCTGTCAGTCACTACTCTAGGTCCTGGAGACAGAGCAAGGAAGCAAGCAGACAGTCCCTGTGCTCAGGGAGTGGGAGAGAGACAATTCCCTTAACGATTATTCCACTATGCTCCCAGAAGATACTCTGTGTAATTCCCACGTTTTTGAGTTTACAGAGACTTGTTTTGTGGTCTAATATGTATGGTCGAGCCTGGAGAATGTTCCTGGACACTTAAGAAGGAAGTGTGCCTGTGTACGTATGCCTGCTGGATCTAGCCGGTTGACAGTGTTGTTCCAGTCCTGTTTCCGCGCTGGTCTTCTCCCTATTGTTCCACCCGACATGGAAAGTGGGGTATTACAGTTTCCAGCAATTACCACAGAGCTACCCGTTCCTCCCTTCATTCCGGGCAATTTTCACATTCTACATTTTGGGGCTTGGTTGTTAGGTACACATGTTTATAATTGTTAACAGAAACTATTTAGTCACCACTGTTGTTAGTGCCAGCAAGGAACACCGATCTCAGGACAGTGAAAGGCGCTGGTAAGGGCTGGGGCGAGGTGCCGCTTCAGTCTGAGGAGCACCAGGGGTTGGCCAAGCCGGAGAGGGCAGGCTGAAGCTGTGAAAGGCACTGCAGGCAGGGGATTAACATTGGTGGGGGGTGCAGAGCCCCGATGAAGCCTGCCTGGGTCTGAATCCTGCCTTCGGTGTGTCACCTGGAGGACAACCCCCATGTCACCGGGTTGTCGAAGGGACTCGGTGGGTGAGAACAATGCTTGGCACAGAGGAAACCGTCTAGAAGGAATGACCCTGAGCGGGGAAGACCAGGGGAGTTAGAGGAGTCGAGGTGGCCAGGGTGGCTGGCGTGCAGGGAGAAGACAGGGAGGGCTGAGGATGGATCCAGAGGTTGGCAAGGGCCTTCTGTGTAAACTACATGAGGGATTTCAGCCTCTGTCCTGAGAAAGGAAAATGACGCTTCCCTCTGGCTTTAGTGGAGATGCACAGACCGAAGGGAGGGGCTGCAAGTCTTTGGGAGAGAGCTGACAGAGCCAGACCAGGCAGCGGCTGCTTGCTTTGGGGCAGGGCCTGAGGCTTATCCATGCCCTCCGTCAAAGCCCTGGCATGACACCTCCCCACAGGAAGTGCTTGATCAGTTCTCCTGTAAAGGGGGGCCTTGGGCCTCGAGACAGTCTCTGAAACCCCTCCTCTACAGCTCTCATCTCTCTGCCCAGCTTGTGCTGACCCTTGCCCCCCACCAGGCTGCCACCCCATAATCCTCTTCACGCTGGACCCCCAGCCTCCCCACAGGCCCATGGGAGGCCAGCTCACCTCTGATTTCCATCCTTCATGGCTTCACCTCACATCGACCCCCTCACCCTACCAGCCTGACAGCCACCCAAGCACCGAGTGGCCTCCTGAACTCACCACATTGTTCATCACCTCCCTCCCACAACCACCACTATCCTGTGAGGTTGGCATTGTGACCTTCACCAAATGAATGAGCAACTCAGGCCCAGCAAGGTCTAGAGGCTTCCCAAGGTCATACCAGTGTGAGACCTGTAGCCGGGATGCCAGTGTAGGTCAGCCTGGCTCTGATTAATGCTCTTTCTGACGCCCCGCCCTACCCTCCAGAGGCCAGCTTTGCCCAGATGACACCTTCCCTCAGGGAGGCTGGGCCACCTTCTGCTGGGGACAACTGAGTGAGAGCAGAAGTAGGCTCTGCCGGGCCTTAACCTGGGACTCGCTCCACTGTCTTTATCAACCCAAGGGGATTACCTGCCCAAAGCCCAAGGCAACCTGATCTGAAATCGTCTGAAGACCCACTAAGTGCTTCAGGAGTCAGAGGCACCAGACAGAATCACATCCACTAACAACTCAGACCCACCACTGTTGTTTCCAGTAACTCAGGGGCTGTAAACTCAAACTCCTCCAGGAGACACTCAGATCATGAAATGAGAGAAGCAGGCCAGAGTCAGGCACCCGGGGGGTAGTGGGGACCACGGTCAGCAGAAGAGCACACGCCCTGTGTGAGGGACACAGCCTTTACGCAGCTCCCACTGTGGCCTGGTTGGGATCACAGCCAGCTTTTTCTTTTTTTTTTTTTTTTTTTTTTTTTTTTTAAGATTTTATTTATTTATTTGACAGAGATAGAGACAGCCAGCGAGAGAGGGAACACAAGCAGGGGGAGTGGGAGAGGAAGAAGCAGGCTCATATCGGAGGAGCCTGATGTGGGGCTCGATCCCATAATGCCGGGATCACGCCCTGAGCCGAAGGCAGACGCTTAACCGCTGTGCCACCCAGGCGCCCCACAGCCAGCTTTTTCTTGTTTTGTTTTCTTTTTAATTGTTAAAGTGAAATTTACATTCTTATGTGACAACTTCCAAATCCTAAACGTCGGCCAAAAAAATTAATTGTTTTCCAATACTGAGGAACAGAAACAAAACACATCTGAAGGCCAGACTTGGGCTGCAGGCGAACAACTTCTCACCTCGAAGATATCAATTCAGCCCATGCAGATTTCAACAGGGACCTTGGTTTCCCCCTGTGATCTTTTGGGACACAAGCCAAACAACAGAGTCCTATTTCTAAAGTGCCCCTCGTAAGCGGATGCCAAGAACTTACATTTCAAAATCCGACAAACTCTGGTCTTCGGACGTTTGACTCAAATCTCCAGGCACCTGCCATCGGGAGAGGGGGAAGGGAGAGAGAAAAACACACCTTGGTTACCATGGTTGGCACAATCACATAAGAATTTTGAGAACATTTCCTGTTCAGAATGAGGTGAAAAAGCAGTTACTGGGAGACAATAAGAGACTTCGTGGAAGGATGGTTAGAGACGGTGTTATGGTAATAAAAATATGCCACCATGAGGGATCTCAATTATCTTCACGGAGAAAGGACTGATAATCCTATTGAGATAATAGCAGGCCTGTAAAATCATGTAATTTTGGAGCTATAAAGGCCTAATTAGGATCTGAGATGCGAGATATCAAATGAGCAGTGGAAAAAATATCCACTGTCACCATGATGAACATTACACACACAGACATACCTAGTACGTAAACACAAAAGGCCTACGTCTGCCCCCAACCGGCTCTATCCTTCCTGCCTCGTGATGCATGAGCAATTTAAGTCAGAACACAGCTGCTGCTGCTGACTCAGAAGGGCCCCCCGAGAACGGAATTGGGTAAAAGACACTGCACTGCCTGGCAGGGGAGCAGGTAACTACGTAAAGCCAACCGCAAAATGGTCAGCACTACTAGCTGCTCCAGGAATGGTGACCCTATGGTCACGTCCAGGGAAGGAGCTTCTCATCAAATGTGAAGCTGCCAGAATGGAAGGATGCCAACGGAAACCGGGAGGACCAAGGGCAACAGGGGAGGGTGTGGGCTCAAGAGGCAAGAACATTTACTTCAGGCTCTGCACCTGTCAGAGCCTTCGTGTTACCTGCCGTGTTCATTAATTTCCCTAACAATTTCGGGGAGGGCACAGCACCCCCACAACACACACACACACACACACACACACACACACACACACACACACTTCATAGATGAGGAAACAGGCTCAGCGAGGCTGAGACCTTGCCCAAGGCCACACATGCAGGAACTGGATCTGAATTCAGGTCTGTCCAACTTCAAAGGCTCTGCTGCTATGAACCCTCAGCAAACACAGGGAAAAGCAGCTATAGGTGGAAGAAGCTAAGACTTGAGCCCTTTCCAGGGGGCAGAGACACAGAAGGTAACTTCCTCTGAGGCAGGAGAATGCCATGGTTATGGAGGCTGTGCTCTGGGGACACACAGCTCAGGGTCAACCCCCGCTCCACCTGTTCCCGGCCTGTGGCCAGGAGCAAATCACTTGGCTGCTCTGTGCCACACTGTCCTCATGTGTCGAACAGGTAGGACAGTGCTACAACTCACAAGGTCGTTCTGAAATGAAACCCGCTGCCCGGAAGGTACGCACAACAGTGCCTGGCAGGTAGAAAGTTCCCAGTAACTGTGCACTGTACGAATCACGTGACGATTACTGAGAAAAGCAGGGTGTTCTGTTATCCTTGACGCCCACACAGAATCTGTCCTGCCAGACCAAGGGATATCTCTCACCCCACATATGACAGCCCAGAGGGAGAACCACCCCACCTGAGCCCCTGACAGATGCATGGAGCTAAGCAGTTAAAATGGGCTCCACAAGCAGCTTTTGCTAAGAAGTTGCTATTGACAGATTCCTTCAAACCCAATAAGGAGAAACGTGCCCACCGCCCACCTGAGAACACCTCAGTTTCAAAAAAAACAGGCCCTAACTACGCTGGGTCTCAGGGTGCCCTGCTATGAGGGTGAGGTCATTTTTCCCATGGGCGGCTGGGTAGAGAGGCGGTGTAATCTACCAGGGGAGCCATGAGGCTGTGTCCACAGTCCCCACACACATCCACACCCTCTGACCCAGAGGGCTCACTCCCAGGATTTATCTCGATGAAATAATCAAAGACACGGGCCAGAATTGACATCAAAGATCATTCCTCTTTCCATTGCTTAGACAAGTTGAAAAATTTTTTTTCAAGCAATTGAAAGTTCCAACTATACAGAAATGATTCAGGAAATGATGACATGTCCGTATGAGATGGCCAGATTTTTTTTTTTTTAAAGGAGAAACACATGCACACTCATGAGGGTACAAGCCTAATAATAATTCTGGAGAAATATATAAGAAAACTAACAGTGGCTATCACTGATAATGCAGCAGCAGTGGGAATGGGGAGAAAGAGAGGCCGAATTTTCTTTTGCTGTATTTCCATTAAGATTTTTAAAAAATGTATCTTTTGAATCAATTGCTTGTGCTTTTGAAGAACAAAACGGCTTTCCATGTGCTGTAATGAAAAGATCTCCAGGACAGATCAAGTGAGAGCCTAAGCAGGGTGCAGGCAGTAAGTCTCAATACGCTACCTGGGGCACAAAGGCGGAGAGTTAAGACTATTAAGTTGTATTCATTTTTGCATCGAGAAGCATCAGCAGCGAACTAGAAGACACCTAGAAAACGGGCACGCTGTGGGAACCGGGGGTGGGAGTGGGGCCTGCACAGCTGGCACACACCCTGGAAAGGAGGCTTCTTATTAAGCACTCCTTTACATGGCTGGAGCTTTGAAATAATGCACTGCCAATTAAACGTTTAAATAAAAACCTATTATCCCACCAAAACAGTGCTTCTGATAAATTTTTAATGGCACAGCCAACAGCTCCTGCTCTCTGCGGGAGCTGCAAATGCCCCGTCTGGGTCCTCAACGTGACTTCGGACATCCCCGTTTCAGTGAGGTCAGAACAAAGCACATAGGAAAGATGACCCTGGCAGAGCTCAGGGAGGGAGAGGGCAGGTGGGTCTGCGGGATGTATTTGCACTGTCTCCAAAAAAGGTGCATGACTCATGTAACCATAAACAGACATGTATTACATATTAAGAGTCACTTGTATTACTGTGTGCAGTAAATAAGATACTCTTTGCAATCCACCCCACCACAAAAATGCATTTGGCTAAAATGCAGAAAGCCAGATAGTAAGAGACTTTGCCTTCTAACGCTCTTCTCTTAAGCATGTGGGATGGAAAAGGACAAGGGGAGGCTTGGAAGGCACATCACCGTGCGGACACCACTCTCCCCTTGGTGCTTCCACAAGGAGCCCTGTGGACACGGCCAGGACTCTAACGCCTTCTCCAGCACGGCTGTGGGGCGGGGAGCCTCCGTCCCTGCTAGGTCTGGGGGAGGCTGTTCCAGCGTGATGTGAGAAGCAGGTAAACACGCTGGAGGAGGGCTCCCAGGCTACGAAGACACCTGCCACACCATTACGTGCATCAGGACACCACCTTTAAATCAACCTGATTTCAGACTGGACCCAGGGAACCGGGTGAGGGAACAGTGAAGGTTCTAAATGGGTTGACCCCATTGGACTCAAGGTAAACACGCTGGAGGAGGGCTCCCAGGCTACAAAGACACCTGCCACACCATTACGTGCATCAGGACACCACCTTTAAATCAACCTGATTTCAGACTGGACCCAGGGAACCGGGTGAGGGAACAGTGAAGGTTCTGAATGGGTTGACCCCGTTGGACTCAAGTAAAAGAGAAGGTGAGGGTTTTAAGGACAGACATCACTTTACAATGCTAAGAACAAAGAAGCTTCTAAAACAATCGATTCTCGGAAGGCATTTTCTTCACGGATAAGTTAACCCTCAGGGGTGCTGATTTTTAGCGAACATTTTGGACAATGGATCTATGTAGCTGGGAAGTGTTAAACCCTTCTCAATTAGGAGCTTTTCATCTCATTATGTGACATTATTGGTATCAGCAAGCCAGGAGACATTTATGTGTCTCCGTGAGTTCCGGGGAGGCTGGCTGGGAAAGAATCTGTCAACTTTCCGACCTCTGTGGAATGTATCTTGCAAATCAGGCCAAGCTTGACAGCAGCTGCATACTGATAACTGATGCCCAAACTTACGCAACATTTTGTCTTTTCATGCCGTCTATGCAGACTGGTACCAGATATCATCTGGGGTTTACAGTCCTCATCCAGAAAGCACATTTTACTCCATAGTCTGGCAATGAAAAAAGTGTGGGGCAGGGAGTATTTTGTAAGAAACATTAACTTTCTATTGCCAATGGCCACAAATATTCCTTGTAACACCCCCGAAGCTACAGGGCATCCCGGAGGACGATCTCTGGGATACAGCCTGTTTTGTTCACTCTCAACGGGACACAAAAAAGTGATCAGCAGCATGGATGCCCTCATTCACTTCTCCCTGGCCCTGCAGAAAAGGCAGGTCCCCAAGTGGCCTGTGGTCGGGGGCAGGAAATGCAGAGCCTGTTACTGGAGAAACACAGCAGCCAGGTTTCCCGGATCCTCCTGGACAGACAGCCCAGGTACTACACACACATGGATGCGGAGGGACAGGTGAGATTCACAGAGAATCCGCTTCCGGGGTGCATCGACAAAGAAGCTTCCCCCATCTCTCCCAACTCAGGATTTCTTGGGTTTCGGGGGAGCAGGGACGGGCCAGCTAACCACAGCCCCTCACAATGCCAACGTGGAATTCAGACACTGGTTCACCCTGGTGCTCTGACTGGGAATTCTTCAAACCTAGGATAAGGGCTCAGGTAACAGAAAATCTGCCAAAAAGAATAACAGATTTGCTGAGTAAATGCTTATTTAAATATGAAGGGAAGGAGGGAGGAAGAGAGGAAAGAACTAATCAGGCAACTGCCAAGGCCACAGGAAAAACTCTACCTCCTTTTACTTCCAGAATCAGGATCCAAGCAGGGGCCGCAAAGGTGGACACACAACACTCCCCTTCCTTGGAGCTGCCCTCACTTCCAGCCCTGGGGGCTGCAACATACACACACCACCACCAGGCAGCGTCAAAGGCTTCCTGCTTTACAAAATGCTTTCCCATCACAACTCTTCCGACACCCTCCTCCTCACAGCCCTGTGGGCACAGGCATCACCCCCATTTCACAGGCAAGGACAAGAGGATTCAGTGTGGATAAACACAAGAATCAGACGCCATGAGGCCAGCACCAGCCAGAAGAATGAGTGCGCCATCTTGGATGTCCAGGTCCGTGGAGCCCCAGATGACTGCCGTGCCAGCCGACAGAGCAAAACCACCCCACAGAGCACTGGATAGCCCAAAAAGTAACTTTCTCAGGGTCATTCAGCAAGTAAGTGGCAGAGGTGGGAGTCAAATGCAGGTGGGTCTCGATCCAGAGTCCACACTTATTATCACCAAATTCTGCTGCCTCCCACTACAAAGTCCCCGTCTCTGCATTTTGCTTCTGCATACGGGGAAGCCCAGAAGACGCAGTAACCCAGATCCACAATGAAGAGGCTCCGCTGGCATAGAGACCTCTGATGCAGTGAAGGAGGTTCGTAAAGACTCCACTGCTCAAGGGTAGATGTGCACAGGTGTACACATGGGTCTAAAACCCTAAGCCTTTCTTGCAGCCTGTCGTCTTCGATGCCACAGGGTGATTTCTGGACAGGCACCGGGCCAGAAGGAACCAGACATAGGCCAGGAAATCCCAAGTCCTTTCCCATCTTTGGATACACATGTCAGCCTACAGACTCTGAGCAGAACACATCAAGTCTCAATGGACTAGGGGAAAATTGGTCATTTTGACCGTTAGAGAAGGTTCCCACTGACCATTAGGAAGTCACCCAGCTTCAACAAACTCTGGTTTCTTCCTCACTTACTTGTCTCTGACAACTTGTCTCTGGGCACTCTATTAAAAAGAATCCACAAAGACGAGGCGACCCCAACCCAACACGTGTTCAACATCTACTATGTGCCCGTGTACTCACACCTTTAAATCTCACATAACGTGTGAAGCAAGAATTATCTCAAGTCATGCTCCCCTACTCTCTTCCCCCAACCTGTCTGTATGGCTGGCCCTTTTCTCACCCTTCGAGACTCAGCTAAAATACACATTCCTAGGAGACATCTGCCCTGACGGCCAAAACTAAGTGGCTCTCCACTGCCACCTCTACGGATCAGGCCGTGCAGCTGGCCATGGCTCCATTCAGGCTAGTCTGTGCACCCGTCCCTCCCCGGGAGCAGGAGGACGTGCACCCTGTGACACACGGCAGCCTGGCCCAGCACCTCGCCCGGCGCGGACACTGAATTAGTATTTGTGATGAAATGAATGTTAATATAAGTTGTATTCCCACATTGAAATGTCCATCTCTTTTGAAACTGCTTTGTAGCAAATCTGCAATCTTTACGCATGATAAGGATAACTGGTCTGGAGATAAGAAAAACCACAGGAAGAGAATTGTACTCTCTCTCTCCTAATTACACGTCTTTCAGATTTACCGCTCAGAAGAAAAGGCAAAAGGCAGATATTATGGAGCAGCCAATCTTTGTCCCAATCACGAAATGACACCCATGATTTATGTTTTCCAGAGTCCCTTTCTCCCTCATTGATCTTCTCAAATAGCCTTCCCTTAAGCAATTAGCTCTCACTTTGCACTGCCAAAAATGACAACTATTTCCCGTCCCCTCACACCCCAACTTTCTCTTTAACAAGGAGTACAACGTGCAACGGCACGGCTGTCCCCAGCCAGCCAGACAGGCCCCAGCCTGTGCTCTGAGCACGAGGTCGGCCAGGGCTTTCTGGGCCCTCAGGAGGAAGCCAGCCCGAGTCTGGACCACCTTCAGTCTTCCGGGTTTATCTGTTCATTTGTTGTTTTGTTTTATGAACAATGAGAGGCATTCATGTGGTTTAAAAATCAGCTGAGGTCCAAGACTCTCTTGTAGCGAGTCAAGCACCTGCAACGAAGGGCTTTCAGTTTTTCAGGCTGTCGTCTGGGCAGCCCCGGAAACTTGAACCAGTACGGACCATGACACTTCTGAGAATTAGGTTTTGATGGGTCTGTTTCTCCAAAAAGACTTTGAGGGTCTCAGGATAATATTCCCAGAGTCCACAGTGATATCAGGCACACACTAGTTGCTCAGTGAATGTTCCCACTGGATGGAGAGATGAACACATACAGAAATGGATACATGGAGCAAAGGAATTTCAGGGAAGAGGCACAAGGAAAGTATCCAGTCAACTAAGAATGAACATCAAGTTTCTCCCCAAGTCATGAAGATGCACAGAGAACAGACATACACCAGGCTCTACCGGGACATACACTACACCACCATCCACGGCAATAAGAGCCGGGGAACTAGCAACGAAATGGCTCCACAGAATACTGCACAACCAGAGCCCGACGGCACAAATCCTAGGGTAGCACGGACCTCCTCTGCTAACAAGAGACGACGTCTGGGGTATGATGGCAGGTGATGAGAACAGATCCAAAACTACAGGTCAGGTAAAGCACTATTTTCATCAAGAAGCTGCAAGACAGGGGCGCCTGGGTGGTGCAGTCGTTGAGCGTCTGCCTTCGGCTCAGGGCGTGATCCCAGCGTTCTGGGATCGAGCCCCACATCAGGCTTCTCTGCTGGGAGCCTGCTTCTTCCTCTCCCACTCCCCCTGCTTGTGTTCCCTCTCTCGCTGGCTGTCTCTGTCAAATAAATAAATAAAATCTTAAAAAAAAAAAAAAAAAAAAGCAGCAGCAGCAGCAGCTGGAAGACAGACATGCGTATGCGCTTGCATCTCCATTAACCATTTCCAGAAAGACACACGACAAACTGCCAAGTGTGGATGCCTTTATGGGAAGGGCTCGGAAAAGCAAAGGCATGAGGAAGAGAGAGTTATTTTTTTACTGTATGACTCTATACCTTATCAAGTTTTACTACGTTCAAGAGGAATTACCCTTTCAAAAAATAAATGTAACAACCTTGAAATTTTAAACTAAAGAGAAAACTTATTATGTCTATGACGGGGGGAACAGCAGGACAGTGAGTGCCTCTGAGGTAGGGGGTGGGGACCGACTGGGAAAGGGCATCAGGGAACGTTCTGGGGTGACGGCAAAGTTCTGGGGCTTGTGCTACACAGGTGCAGGCACTTGTCTGAACGCAGGGAGCATGCAATGAAGATGTACTAATATCTGCAATTTGCCCTGAAATGCATTTTCAAAAAAGATGAACTGATGGGGTATAAAGAAAGGGAGAGAAAGGGACGGATGGAAAGACGCAGGATAAAGCAAGCACAGTAAGCTGTTAATGGCAGGATGTATGAGGTGGGTATACAGGTGTTCATGCTGCAATTCTTTAACATAGCTGTTTTAAAGTTTTTTAATAGAATGTTGGAAAAAGTAAGTCTTGATCAACCACACAGAATGACCAAATTACCTTTCTAGTCTCTGCACAGAAAATGACATTAGATTACTGTCCTATAAAGAGGCTATCAGAGTATACAGCTTAAAAACGTAGGCGAGAAAGTATTATAGAAGTGTGTCGGATGGCTAATAAAACTACTTTGTGTTTCTGGATTCTGAGATATTAGTGCTATTCATCAGCCTTTAAAAATGAAAACACGTTGTGATTTCTTCATCAATAAATAATTTTTTAAGATGGGCTGGATTGGGACTTCGGTCAGCTGGGCCTGAGTTCTGACTTCGCAGTGTGGCTTCAAACGAGCCACTGCCCTTCTCTGAGCCCCATTCCTCTGGTACAATGTGGCAACAGAAGCTGTGAGACAGCTGTGAGGGTTCTAGGACCCCTCAGGACCCACCCTGTCAGCACCTGGCAGAGAACAAGAGCCTGGTAAGCAGCAGCCACTCCCATCGACCCTGGGTGGAGTTCAGGGGCGCTGCACAGACAGAAGGCTGGGGTCCGGCAGCCCTCAGCCACGAGTGAAGTGGCTCCATTCCACTGACGCAAACACCTGCCAGCTCTTCAACAGGGAGTCCACAAGCTCGTACTAAGAGCCTCTGAAGGGCCAGACACCTTGGCACCAGGAAGGCAGCAGCGAATGGAAGAGACAAAGCCTGGGGTTCCCGCGGCATATAATCCAGCAGGGGAGACCGTCTTCAGACAATCCATCAACATCGTTATGGTGTGCAAGTCCACGGAGAAGAAAAGGGATAGCTAAGGCATCTGGGAGGGGGACAGGATAAATTGGCATGGAGGGCGGGTGGCTGGAGAGGAGGCTAAGGCACCAAGGAGAGAGAGGACTCTGGTCCCTGCTCGAACGGTGAGAAGCCCCCAAGGGGAAGTAAGCAAGGGAGAGAGCCTGAGCCAGCTGGCACTTTGCTCAGTCTGTCTGGCTGCACGGCAGTGCCTGGGAGGCAGGCCGGGGCGGGGGGGGCGGGAGCCAGGAGCCACACACTTCTCACGGACACACACACCCCATCTCGACTGTGCGCACAAAGGGATTTGCCAACCTCTCTACTTTTCCACCAACAGATGGAAGTCTCACCTGTAAGAAAACACAAATCAGCAACCATCTCCAGTTTCTCTAGGCTTAACTTACTAAGATGTAAAGCAGTTCTCAAGAATCTTCAGCCAATCTCTAGTGAAAGACGGAGGCCCACCATCACGAGCTGGGAGCACCAATTAATCCAAGCTCACTCCTGCCATGAGGCCTGAGGAAGGAAGTACCAGCCTCGTGGGGGCTGTGTCTCCTGGCTGCACACTCCTACCACCTCACACCATACACTGGGCTCTTACCCGCTCCCAGCAGGTTCCCAGGATTGTAGTAGCCACCCCCAGAGCTTTGTGGCCACAGGTCCACAGCAGGATAGGACACCGTCTCCAAAGAGCACGGCTTTGGGGTTAGACAGGTCCAAGCTTGCACTGCGACCCTGCTATCCCACCCAAAGCCCTGGCCTCTCCAGCCTCGCGTTTCTCCGTGATAAAGCCGGCAGATACTACTTCCCTGCTAGGCTTACTATGGAGTAAGTGAGAGAAACTGAATACCACTGTGTTGTATCCCAGTGCCCAACACAGAGGCAGTGCTCCCGGAGCATCTTCTAAAGGAATAAGGAAAGGGAGGGTTACAGTGTCATTCACTGGTAGGGACGGTCGTTTCGGAAGACTGCAGGTAGGGGCTGGCTGGAAGATATGCTCTTCCATGAGGAACAGGATGGCTATTGGGACAAATCATTTCCTGAATTCACTCACTTAACCTGTCCCACTGTGCTGTCAGCTCTTGGAAATGCCAGATGGGTGGGAGGGCTGGGGACAGGAAGAAAATAAGTCCCACGGAACGGTTTAGGCTTTCGATCACATTAGAAGTTCCAGGCTGCAGGACTCCAAGATTGCGGCCCCGAGAGCAGAAAGTGAGAAAGAATGCCTGAGGTTGAGCTGTCTGTCCTCCAACACTGAAATAGCACATTCCAGACCCTGCCTCCTGGACACATTGCATTGTGATATTCAGCACTGCAGACTAGCAAGAACCCCACAACAGCACCTTCCAGAAATGTCACCCACAAAAGTTAACTGCCCCCCCCCATACACACCAGTGCCTCCCACGACCAGCTACACAATGGCCTCATCACCACGGGACAGTGCCCACTCGCTGGCGCTGACGACTGAGGAAGCCAATCAGCAAAACCCTCAATTAGAGCCCCAAACTGTCACCACCGGGATCGGACACTAGACAGTCCTGTCAGGGAGAAATCTGCCTGATTTTCAATCTGTCTTTCATCAATAGGCAGTAAATAATGAAGTTCTGCTAATACACAGACACCAGGCACAGGGCCATTTAAAATCCATTTTATGATCTCATCTCCCCAACGCCCTCTGAAGTGGATGGCTTTCCGCAAGGATGTGCCTGGAGCTAAGTCAAAGCCGCGAGAGCGCAGAGCCCCAGCCCCACAGCCTGCTCCCCACTCTGTTTCTCACACACCGCGTGGCAGCAGGCAAGTCATTTCCCTGCACTGAGCTTCCTTTTGTCCCCCAAGGAAATAAAGGGGCAAGACAAAGGGGTAGACTGCGGCTGTTCGCTGCCGGACATCCACTCTCCACCCGGGAAATCCCTTAACGAGAGCTGTGTGTGGAGTAAACCCCACGGTGAGCACCAATTAACCCAGGCCAGTCAGCATACCCTGTCCTTGTGGTGCTGGCGACTGGCTCGACAGCGGCCCACGAACAAAGCCGGTTTGATCAGAGAGAATGTGGGGACTTGGGGGCCATGCTGAACGGAGTCGCGTTCTCTCTCTTCATGATGACTGGGAGGATGAGCAGCCGAGCACCACTGCGCCCCAAGCTCGAAGCTCTTCAGTCATCCAACAACACGCATGCCTTGCTTTGCTGAACCTGGTTTGGCTTCGGTTCTGTGCATCTGTCCCTGAAAGCATCCTGGTACAGAAACGATGGCCCCTTCCGGGTCTAGCACTTACTTTATTCTGTATGCCTTCCTACCAAGGTCAAGCCCTAAAAATGAAAACCCAAAGGAAATCCCTCAAACCCTGCTGCCAAGGAGAGACCAGGAGCTATCTGGGACACAGACCAGGCCAGGCTTACCACGGATCCCCAGTTCAAAGCACAGCACCTGGAGCTTGGAACCCAAGATCCCCCCAGTACGTGCACTGAAGGACCAGATCACGAAGACAGAGGCTTGTCAACCAGGGGCCCTGGATAAGCTCAACTTCCGTGATCGACATCGTCACCACAGCCATACCAGCGTCCATCGTCACGCTCAGGAGTGCTAAGCAGGTGCCAGGCTTTAGCTCCACACATATCGTTTGACAGAATCCTCACAGCCACCCTGAGAACTAAGGTGACACCTCTGGAGGTCACCAAGGCCACCCACAAATAACTCAGCTCTTTCCAGATGCTTGGCAAGGCTGCACTCCCCTCCATGTGCAGGGAGACACATCTGTGGGACTTGCTTTGCCAATGAAATGAGAGACAAGTGATGCGTGTCCTATCTGGGTGGAGGCTTTGAGACAGAGAGAGCATGCATGGCCAGGCTCTCTTGTTCCTCTCCCACCGTCTGGGTCTGGGTGCGAAGATCACGGTGAGGAGACGGGGCAGAAGCCCAGCCATACGTGAGGGACATGTAATGTGAATGAGACATAATATTTTGTGTTTTCTGTATTGACATTTTGGAGCTGTCTGTCACTACAACATAACCCAGCATACTCTAGAATCCTATACCCCATTTTATGCATGGGAAAACTGAGGCTCAGAGAGGTGACGATCCTCACCCAAAACCATGCTGTTACTAATGCAGAGAGGCGTGGAGAACATAGGAAGCCTTGGCCATTGTTCCTCAGGTCCCGAGGAGCTGTGACTGCCCTACAAGCCAGCTAGCTTGGGGCTTTCCATGCCCACCTTGCACACATAGCTCCTGGCTGGAAACCCCAGGCACCAGGAGAACAGAGGTGCTGGTCACCTCTGTATCTCAGAAGCCCAGGGTCCAACCCTGAAACAGTGCAAAATCTCAGATACCTAGTTCCCCCAACCCCAAGACACGTGAAGTTACAGGCTTGGGAGAGTATTTCCAATGGGGCAGAATAAAGCAAGCAGCAAGGATGGAGGGAAGAGATGAAGACAGAAACAGGACTTAAGACCCGGACCCAGGAGGCCCAACACACACAGTCCCGCCACAGAAGCTCTGTGTTATACATTTCTACACAATCAATTGCTTATTTCTATACCATCAACTCAAGAGAAGCAGTGATGTTGACTCAGATGCCTCGTGACCGCAGAGTAAATTAAAACCAGTTACAGAAGCCTCTCTGTCCACATATAACCCGTGACCGGTAAGCAGCAGTG
The DNA here is from genome assembly GCF_024610735.1 of Ursus americanus. Lineage (NCBI taxonomy): Eukaryota > Metazoa > Chordata > Mammalia > Carnivora > Ursidae > Ursus > Ursus americanus. The sequence continues at coordinate 30,702,802 of NC_142128.1, forward strand.
CAGCCTCCCCTGGCCTTCAGACCTGTGAGAGCTCTCCCGCGCAGGTACCCTTAAGGGGACAGGGACGTGAAGGAGTGCGTGTGTTTGGCCACTTTCCTGTGCTAAGCAGCCCTCTCAATGCATCCTGGTGGTCCCCATCGCCTGGCCTTCCTGCCCAGGTGTGGTCCCCTTTTGCTGAGTGGGAGTGGCCCCGGGTACCTGCTCCACTAAGAGGCAGGGCCGAAGTGATGGGGTGCCCCTCCCAAGGCTAGCTTCTCGCTGACCTCCGTCCTCCTGGTCTCCTCCGCTTTCTTGGTTTGCTCACTGTGATGAGGCACCTGGCTGCCATGCACCCAGGTAGCAAGAAAAGACGGGGCCTCCAGCCAACAGCCCAAGAGAAACTGAGGCTCTCAGACTGAGCGGCCTAGAAAAACGGGGGAGTCCCGGCAGCAACCAAGCAGGCGAGCGTGGCAGAAGACCCTGCCCCAGCGGGGCCTGGAGAAGCCTGCAGCCCCAGCCAACACCCTGACAGCAGCCTGGGAGGCGCAGGCTTCAGAACCCACAGCAACCATGAGATTGTAAATACAGTTATTTTTCTGCCTCTAAGGTTTGGGATACTTGGTTATGCAGAAATAGATAACCAGGATAATCCCTGAATAAATGTGCTGGTGAGCTGGGGGCACTCTTTGTTTCTGGGGCTATCCCTTAAGGAAGAGTTGGCACACTGGCACATGAGCCCTGAGGGACCCTATGGGAGCCAAAGTACTGGGGCGCACACCCTGATACTATGATCAATTCAAGGGGTACGTCAGCCCATCTCCAGGCACCAGCACGACGGGGCTCCACTCACATATCACTTGCGCTGGTGTTTACAAATGTTCTTTCTTCAATCAACTTACCTTTTTTACTTAGAAAATTTACTTAAAAATGGAATCACCCTAGCGAATAGCAAAGCAACTTTACTTGCTATACATAGAAAACAAAACGGATCCACTGAATGCAAAACTGCGTGAAATTCAAAGTGTCAGTGGTTCTGAAAGCTGCCTGCGTCAGAATCCCCTGGGGCAACTGGGGATGTGCTGGCCCCACTCCAGAGACTCCCTTCCAGCTGACCTGGGGGTTCGGCCCTGGAATCTAGACTTCAGATACCACGGCCGACCAGCACTCTGACCCTGAGGCCCACACCCACTTTGGCAGGGAGACACAGAAGCAATGAAGACAGTGAAACTGCACCAGCACTGCCAAAACCTCCCCGAAAAGAAAACAACGTCCCCTCCCTTGCAGGGCCCACCATGTTTAACACCTGATTCTTGAGCCACCTGAAATTATCCTGTCCAACAGCAGGACCACGGGCCTCTCCATGTGGTATTCTCTCACAGCCCAGTGGTTCTGAGCCACAGGCACCCCTAGGCCATGGACATGGGTGTCCCCTCTACAATGCAGACGGAGGGTCCAGGGGACAGTCCGGGGCCCAGGTCTGCCCCTGACACCCAGAGAACGCAAATATGCATCGGGTGAATCCATCAACGAGGTGTCATCCACACTGGATCGGGGGGGGGGGGGATGGGCCAGACCGAGACCACCATCCAGGGGAGAGGCGGTGTTCTACATGCAGGCCCGGGATGGAGGGGGCACGTCTCCTCCAGTCAGCCCTTGCTCTTCCAACAACTGTTTCTCCAGTTAAGCTCTGGCTTGTTCTGAGAGCCACCAAGGAAAGCACGAGCTCTCTCTGTGACTGACGGGTAATTTCATACTCAAATTGGAAACCGTTTAAATCGAGACATCAGGAAAATCAGGGGCGGGAGACATATGATAGCTCCTTACACATGACAGCAAATAAAAAAAGAAAACAGCAATGTTGATCGTCTTGTGACACATAAATTCGTGGTCCCTCGCTGGCGTCTGGAACCGGCACAGAATGTTTTGCGTCGGTCACATTCACCCAGTATGTTCTGGGCACCCACACTCAGGACGCTCTGGTGAGAAGTGGGAACTCACAGTCATCTGTGCAGCAAGTATTCCACCGTCTCCACCTGGCACTGGGACACAGTCAAGTATAAAAGGATGAAGGGGCAGACGGCAAATCAACCACTCTATGCCAACTAGTGGTCAGTGCGGGGAAGAAAAAGCATGATCATGGCGGTGCTGTTTTATTCAGGGTTATGATAAGGTGGTATCCCTACTCTGGATAATTTAGAAGCAGTAGCTCATTAAGAGTCCAACCTCATACAACTCTGTCTGGTGAGCACCCCCAGTCATGTTTCCAGACACGCACGTGAAGACTGGAAAAGGAGAATGCCTACCAGCCCCGTCACTTCCTGGTCACAAGGACTTGGGGACAGTACCTATTGTACTTGTGCCTTAGTTTTTTCATCCCTAAAATGGACACAAGAGTACCTACCCCATGGCCTTGCTGCTGCACATGACATACTTAGTAAAGAATTTGGTATACAGTAAGCGTTCAATAAATGTAAGCTTCTATTGTACGTTGGAGTATAATTGCCGCTCCCATTTTTTTTAAGGACTTCATTATCTGATAGCAAAGCAGAAAGACACTCCCACCAAAACAGTGGGAAATATCCGTAAAGGAACCATGCTGACTTATACCACAGTTCCCTCAGCCTAGCAGGCCCGTCCTCCTGACCAATCTCAATTCATCCTTCAAAACCCAACTCCAACATTTCCTCTCTGAAGTCCTTCCTGCCAATCCCATCAGTCACTTAACCCACCACTGTGCCAGCATTACAGCCATTCACTCATTCATTCAACAAGTGTGACTTGAGAGCCAACCATCTGTCACCCGTAATCATAACCCATCGCAACTACACGTGAACGTATCTCTGGGTCCCCTCCACTGCACAACAAACTTCCGTCCGGCGGCAGAAGAACTTAACTGGGTAGAGTTCAACAGAACAAATTCGTAAACAAAGGAGGGCATGAGAAAAGCAGACAAAATGGGTGGCCCGGTGGGGAAAGAAGGATTACAGGAATTCAGAGGCAGTCACGAATAAAAACAACTCGGTACTGACAGGGCCACAAAGGGCTGGAAAACAAGCCGGACTTCAAGGGAAAGATTTGGAAGGCAGGGAAGGATGGAGACGCCAACTCATGCTCTTGAATGGAGAAAGCCAAGTCTCAGCCAGCTGTTAAAAAAGGGAAGTATATGTACACACCTCTGTCTTGATGTAAATACATAAGGGTATCCGGAAGGATAGATACCAAACCTCTTCATGGGAAAGGTCTCTGCGAGAGGGACACTTGTATTTTGTACTCTCTTCAACATACGGTTTATATCTGTATTATTTAATTTCTTTCAAAAATATATTCTTGTTTATGTAACTTAAAAAAAATGTGAAGCATGTCTCATGAAAGGCATAAGGCAGAGAAGCAAGGCAAAGCACACAGTACGAAGAGCAAGAGCAAAGAGAAGGGGCAGAACTCCATGACCCAAGGGCCAACAGTAAGAGGTGAGGAAGAAGGTGAGGGCCAGGTGCTGCTTCAGCATCTGCCAGATTCTTCTTACAACAAAGCTACAAGAAACACCAGCACTGTATCAAGGTGCTGGGAGCAACAGATGACTGTGGGCCTTGCTATAATGGGAGGGAGGAGACTCCCAGTAGAGGAGCACACACTCATGCTGCCAAAGGCAGTGATATTCCAGGACAGCAGAAAAGGTAAGAAAACGACTTTCCCAGGGGGAAAAAAAATCTAAGGGGATCTGAGTTTTTCCAGCTTCATCAGAAACCTTGGCCAAGTCAGATCTCCAATGCCCAGATGACAACACCAGGCACACCTCAAACCACAACCACCCATTTTGGTGTGGACAAGCGCCTCCATTTTTGAGTATTTGGTAGAAAACCATTTGAATCCTGGTCAATAAAATAATTTTCCTCAAAAATAAGAGCAGCCACTCTGTAGTTCCCATGGGCAAAGGGGCTCAGGAAACCCATGGGCAAGTCCAAGATCGTGCCTATCCTTCAAGAAGAGGTCATTTCCAAAAGAACAGATCAAGGGAGCTAACAGTTCGGCTTTTTTCAAATTCATCAGGGATCCCTTTACCAAGATTCATCTGTTTCAATTCAATCCTGTAATCTGCTGGTCTTCCAGAAGAGAGACAGCACAATGTATCGAGGCATAATTTTACTCTGGATCCCACAAACAAACTAGCCAGGGACTCAACTTCCATGAAACATAGAACAAAAGCAGTATTTGTTTTTCTGGAAGAATGTAAATCTACTTCGAGAAGATGGGGAAAGCTTCCAGAGCAAATTTTAAGGTCACTTTGATATCTAGATGCCCCTCAGTTAAAACTGCTCACTGCCCAACACAGCAGCCCTAAGTTTATGATGGGCCAGGAGAGATGTAGAGATGGGCATTTATTATTTTTTTTAGAAGATTATAAAAATTGGGAAGAAACCTTAAAAAAATGGAGAAAGTCACATGCAATTGGTAGGGAAGGTAGAACTAATCAGAAGCACAGAGAAACATTTATTAAATTAAGGAATAAGTGCATATAGGTTATCTAGTTACAGGGTTTGTACAAGGATTATCATGTGGTTATGCATCCTTAGAAACACACTGTGTGTTAATTCAGCAGAAACAGATTAAGTTAGGGTTCAATGGGTATGTCTGGGTCGGACAGACTTCGAAGACGTGGCAGTGAGAGAACAGAAGAGGCTGGGGCTGTCTGCATTTTGAGGATGACAAAAAGGAGTCCAGAGAGTACTGCAGGCTGACCCTGTGGGACAGAGGTCCTGGCCCAGACCAACCTCTACAGGAGTCCCACCAGGTGCCTCCATCCCAGGAACCCCTTTTCCATGCCAATGACATCATACTGAGAAACCTATGAGCCGATAAAACACACAATGGTCGGAAGAAAAGCAACACAGGGTCTTGAGGCTACTACCCTTTGGGGGAAGGAGGAGTCTGGGAGCAGCTTGCACAGAAGGCAGAGTGAGATCATAGCTACTTTATTATATAAATAAGAGCGGGCGTTGCTGGCACCAATAGCATGTGTCACAGTGTCTTGAGTACGGGACTTTGGTTTCATCCAAATGTGAGCATCTGGGTCAGGAGAAAACAAACACAGAAGAACAGGCTCATTCCAGGAAGGACTTGGTGGTAAATAAAAGAGGGGCACGGGGCCCGTGAGCACCAGAGCACCTCGGCTGCCACTGCCTGCCTATTCAGCCAGTGGGGCCGGTGGGGCGATGAGCAGCCAACTCAAAGGAGCCATTCACAAAGCCGTGCTGGGGAATCGAGAATAGGTAAAAGGGTGGGGGTGGGGGGTCAAAAGCTGCCTCGAGATCTTGGCTTCTATGTCTTCAGAATCAGCAGCAGGAAAGGTATCAGAATTATCCCAGGTAGACTTCGATCTCCAACCAGATCACAAAGCAGTCAAACCAGAGAGACCCAAGTCACATACAACAGATCCCAGTCTTTGACCTCCACAGGGGCAGAGCCCATATCTTCCACATCCGCCACACCCCTGCAACGTGCCCATGCTCTGTGTAAGACCGCCACACAGAACAGGAGCAACCGACAGGCAGCCTAAGCTGGTACAGAAAATTGCTCTCTCGATGCACAGCTGAAATCATTACGGAGCACGGGGCATATAAATCTTGACTGTTCTGTACCTCGCCCGTGTTTCCTATTTGCATCGATATGAGACCTGCTATGGGGCAAAGCTTGCACACGCAGCATTTGCCAAAAGACACAAAACTCTCATCTTCATGAAAATGTATTTTCAGAGTTCTGCGCCCATAAGCCCCGGGTAGCCAGGCGCTGCCCACCCGAAACATCAGCTGTAGCCCCTCGGGGCCCTCCCATGAAACCCAACTACCCATGGTGACGAGCAAGCCAGGCACAAACCAGGCACCGGAGCGTAACCCAGGCACATGTGGGGAGACAGACTGGCGATCTGGAGAGCCCTCTGCTCTACCAGCAAGGAGTGTGTGATCACTCAGGGCATTTGCCTATGGACAGGAAAAGATGCTGGGCTCGAGGAGGGCCTTTCATTCTGGGGCCCAGAGAGGTCTAAAGCAGGTTCTGCAAGCAACTTTCTGGATGATTTTGTGTCAAAAACTAACATTTCTAAGCTAAGCCTCTATGCGAGACATATTTTTAGTAGCCTCTCTTAAATGGCACTTTTAAAAATAATCTCCCTCAAGACGGTAGACGATTAAAACACTGATGGTCCAAGTACTGAATTTAAAAGCCTCTTATAATTTGGAACATGATGTTTAGAGCTGCCGTGGGGCCGCAGACAATTTGGTACTTGATCATTAGATATTCTGCAAGTGCCACCCAGCTGAAAAATACATTTCTTATTAAGCTTCTCTACTTAAATAGCATCAGCCCCCAAATGAGATCACTCCCTCTGAAGGCTTTAACGATACCAAGAAAGTCCCAGGAAGCATTTCCTTTCAAAGTAAGCCATATTAAAAAAACTTGGGATGAGTTTTTTTTTTTTCCCATCCATCTCACCCCTGAATTTTAAATTACTTGTCTTCCTCTCCCAGCAGCTCAGTCATTTCCAAAGTAGAGGAAGGTGTCCCGTGAAATACCAAGCAGCTTAGAGCAAGGATTAACAGCAAGTCTGTTATCCAGCAGGATCCGGGAAGGCACCCTAATGGATAATGAAGTATCCTGGTTAACAGAGTGTTACCATGGATACCACAGGTGCACGGTCAGATTTACACATAAAATGTTCCATGAGTGACACCGTGTGCCAGCCCAAGAAGACGGACAGGAACACGGAGCTCCTGTCTCAGGGAAGCTAGCTGTCGGCAGGGGAAACAAAGTTCAACACGAAGTGGTAAGATAGCATGACAAACGCTGGAGCCCCAAGTGCCATGGAAACCTGATTAGGGGCCCACCAAGGGCTCGGGAGGGGAGTGGCGGAGAGGGGAGAGTCCACACAGGCTTTCAGGGAACTTGATCCTAAGGCAAGCCACTTCACAGGGGCCCTGTGCAAAACACACCAGTCAGACGAGGAAGTGGAAGGGATGTTAGTTTGTCAAGGAAGCTGCAATGGACAGTGAGCATCTCCACGCCACATAGCAATATGAATGCTCACGGAAGGAGAGAACATGGGAAGGAGCGGGGAAGGCAGAGACAGAGCAAGCCAGCTGCAGACCAAGGTTCAGGCATGGGCACGAGTCAGGCCAATAGACAGAGACCAAGGCACACACAGGAAGTGACAGAGAAAGAGAGCCACAGATAAAGACACGCAGAGGCCGAGGGACAAAGAAAGGAACAGAGGGAGAGAGAGAAGCAGGCAGAGAGGTAGACACGGGCACGGGAACCAAGAGAGAGAAGCAAAAAGAGACAGAAGAAGAAACAGAGAGAGTGACTGAAGAACAAACAGAAAGAGCAGGGGAGAGAGAGAGAGAGAGAACGAGGACCACCTGCTCTTGGGGGGCCACCGTGTAAGAGGCCATAAGTGCCCGGGCGACAGTGCTGCTCACAAGGCCAAGGCTCCGGCCAGCTGGGGGTACGTGCAAGGCCAGTCGGAGCCAGCCCGCTGCACCCCACAGCCACACGGCGTCACCTCCTCCCTTCCAGCCTCTGGGGATGGCGCACCAGGGCAGGCCCATGAGACAAACCAGGCTTCCATGATCCCCTCACCAGCTAGCGCATGGGTAACACGCATTCCTCCAAAAACAGCTTAGAAGAGATGCTCCTTGGGTAAATAATTTTAGGAAATAATGCACATAGTGCGTGTCCTATCAACCTGCTTTGGAGAGCGAGGAGGCACCATCGTGAGAAGCGCTACAGCAAAGAAGCCCACTGAACACACTCTAGGCTACGATAATTCTATCTTTTCAGGACAATTCCATCACCATGCTCCCCTCTTCTACAGGCACCAACTCTGCTCACCCTCTGAACCATGCCTTCTCTAGATTCCAAGTTTCCAAAAGAGCCCTTTTGATATCAGGAGGAACTGATTAGTAGGCTTAAAAAGAGAAACCACTTTGGGGGCGCCTGGGTGGCACAGCGGTTAAGCGTCTGCCTTCGGCTCAGGGCGTGATCCCGGCATTATGGGGTCGAGCCCCACATCAGGCTCTTCTGCTGTGAGCCTGCTTCTTCCTCTCCCACTCCCCCTGCTTGTGTTCCCTCTCTCGCTGGCTGTCTCTATCTCTGTCAAATAAATAAAATCTTTAAAAAAAAAAAAAAAAGAGAAACCACTTTGATGTACAAAGTGAGATGGGGAGACAAGAAAGGGAGAGATTCATTTTGCAGGAAGGCTGTGGGAATGTGTGAGAGCCTCACCACAGAGGAATGGGAGTCTTTAAAACCACCCAGTATGTTGGCCTAGAGCACAAGAGACACGACATTTTGCTTGAGATGAACAGAAGAGAAAAAGTAAAATAAAATAAATGAAAAGAGTAAGCGGCAAGGTATTTAAAAAATGAGAAAGGGCTGGATCTGCATTCGGTGCTACCATGAAGCCGGGTGTCCCGGGCTGAGTCAGGAGATCTCTCTGTACCCCCGTTAGCTTGGCCGAAACCTGGGTCTCTCGGGGGGAGAGGACAGGAATGCACATCAAGCACAAGGTCAACGGCTAACAAAGGGGGAGCCCCCTCCCCAAACAGACAAGGGAGGGGTCCAGGGAAAGTACACTGTGGCAGGGGGAGGACAAGCTAACAGAACTAATGCTCTGAGTCAAGGCAGTGATTTCAAAGGCCTCAGACCACAGTGGGCCACCTCCCCGCGGGGGAGGGGATCCAATTAAAGGGTGCATGGTACAGAGAAACATAGGCCCACCGTGTGGACAGAAAAAAAAGAGGAATCCAGCTTCAATTATGTAAAGTGAGACCAAGTTTGCTTCCCGAGCAGGAACAAACTTGCAGGTAATGAGTCGCTTAGCCTTCAGCTCTCCCCACTGAGGACTTTCAGTGACCTCTGCGCCTTACAATTTTGCAAGGTTCTATTTCTCTGTCTCCATTTATTATTCAAAACAGGAGCTGTGTTCCCAGAGAATTCTCAGGGCTGTAATCAAATCCTACTAAAGGAAAAAAAAGAAAAAGAAAAAACTCCAGCATTCATTCACATCTTATACCAGAGGGGGAAAAAGAATAATGAGCAGAGTCCTAAAAATACTTAACATTCAAAAAAAGAAAATGAAAAAAATTCAACCCCTAATCCCAAACTCATTCTTAAAATAAGTGACTTGGCTTAAAAGTCTATATAATACCACAAAAAGACAGCGCTGAGAGCAAACCATGTCCTCGGCTTCTATCTTAAAAAAATATTATTTGGTCCATGCAGTCCTCTCGGGTTCTGTGCAAATGAAGTTCTCCCGCAGAGAACATTCACTGGGCACCTACTATGTGCACTGTGGTGCTAGGCACTGGGGATTCGGAGACAAATATACTCAGGCCCCTGCCACGTTCCCGCCACTGAGCTGTTTTACTGGCAGTCTCTCGCTCAGTCACCCAGAGGTGCCATATTACTCCCCACTTCAGAGAAGAGCAAATTGGGGTTTCCAAATAAAGCAAACTCCATGTTGCCCTTGAGGCCCTCAAATACTCCGGTGGTGTGAGAGAAAGTTTAATCCAGAGGCAGCAGAGAGCCAGACCAAGTGGACATGAAGGAGGAGAGGCTGAGATTCCCTAACAGATGCTTCTCACAAAGGGAAGCCTCTGAAACTGAAACTGAGCTTCAAACTTCCTCCTTCCTATGGCCCCCGCTGTCTGACTCTGGGGAAACTAAGCAGAGCAGGCCTGAGGCAATGATGACCAGGTCAAGGTGTCCTCTGGGGGCCCACTGCCCAAATGGCCAGCCGTTCCCACAGCCTTCAGGCCCTTAATGATCACTTTCCTCTCTCTCTCCTCCCTCTGGCCATCACAACCTGCCCCCAGGAAAGAATCCCCTGACAGTCAGGGCCGCCTCTGTGTGAACAGATGGCACTACCCTGAAGGGCATTCAGACTTGAAGCAAAAGGAGCATGGCCTGGCGGAGAGGAGGTAGGCGTGCGCGTCAAAGGGGTCCAGGGAAAGTCTGGACTCCACCACCTCCTGCCTGTGGGCTTCATTCATTCGCCTAATTCTTCACTCAGTGAGCCAACCCACCTTAATTCGGCACCCACCACACGAATCACTGTGCCTCAAAGGGAGCAGAAGACAGAGAATTTGCTCTCGTGCAGCAGAGAAGACATAAAAATTCAGTGCCATACACCATAATGAGGCGCCCAGCGCTGGGGGGAGCTCAACCCTTCTGCGTCTCAGTTGCCATATTTTTTTTAAGACTTTATTTGCCAGAGAGAGAGAGAGCACAAGCAGGGGGAGCAGCAGGCAGAGGGAGAAGCAGGCTCCCTGATGAGCAAGGAGCCCGATGAGAGGCTCGAACCCAGGACTCTGGGATCATGACCTAAGCTGAAGGCAGATGCTTCACCGACTGAGCCACCCAGACGCCCCCCAGTTGCCATAATACTTATAAAAGAGGGTAACACCTCTGCTTAAGTCACAGGCTTTTCAAAATTGAGAGAATGAACATGAAGACCCAATGTGTGCCTGACACATTGTGAAGAACTTGATAAATCGTGAGCTGGTGATGGATGCTGGACCCCTGGAAGGGTTTCGTCCAACAGGTGGAGGAGAATGGAAGGTGATGACGGTCCCCCCCAGGGCCCTGGAAATCGCCCAAGGCACCATCTCTGGGCTTCACCTAGCCGAGCTGAGTCCCACGGACCACCAGACAACCTTCTAATTCAAATGCAGGCTTTCACAAGAATGTTATGCTACCCATTATCATAAAAATAAAAATGAGAAATTCAATATCCATCAACAGGGGTCTGGTTAAATAAATTATGGTATTGCCAGTTCAAAGCAATACGGTGTAGCTCTTAAAAAGAATGAGGTAGATCTGTATGTAAAATAAAATAAAAAGATCTCTTAACTACATTGTTAACTGGGGGGAAAGTCATATTCCAAACAGTGAATACAGTAGGCAAGTAGTTGCTAAAACATGTGGGAGTGTGCGTGCAACTCACTCAGGCATCCCTCATTTCTGGAAAGACAAACCCAACACTGGGGGTCCTTACTGACTCTAGGGAGGACTTCTAGGGCGCCAGCGATACGAGGGAGATTCATTCACTTTTCACAAAGTGCTCTTTTAGACTACTTGCCTTTTCAGCATGGGTCTAACAAGGTTTGTCAGAGTTCAAAATTTTACAAGTTCCAATTGTTTAAAGAAAACTCCAAGGGCGCCTGGGTAGCGCAGTTGTTAAGCGTCTGCCTTCGGCTCAGGGCGTGATCCCGGTGTTCCGGGATCGAGTCCCACATCGGGCTCTTCCACTATGAGCCTGCTTCTTCCTCTCCCACTCCCCCTGCTTGTGTTCCCTCTCTCGCTGGCTGTCTCTATCTCTGTCACATAAATAAATAAAAAATCTTAAAAAAAAAAAAAAGAAAGAAAACTCCAGTCTTTCAAGGCATACAGATCTGTCACTTCTCACTGGAGGACTTTGGCTGAGTTAGTCCATATCCAAGCCTCGGTTGTCTCTTAGGCAAAATGGTATCATAATAGTAATTACCGCTAGGGTCACGGAGGATTAAATGGAGTACTAATACTTTACAAGTATTTATATTTGGGGCAGACATCAATAAATGTTACCTATTAAAAGTGGAGTTGTTGACTTAGAGGAGCTGGTTCATAGTTTCCATCATCTAAAAGGAGAGTAATGCACTGAAGGCATTCTCTAAAAATGCACCTGCAGTGACAGGAGTCATTGATCTTTCCTTCAGCATAGAGGACACACAGGCACTCCTCCAGAATCCACACTGAACCCATCCTAAGGAATGCGACCACTCCTTGGTCCTCGCCTGCTCTCACGTCCCCCCTCCAGGAAGGCAGGCCTTGGAGGATGCCAGGATGCAGGGATACGGGAGCCACTTGCGTGCCCCCGACAGCAGGTCTGCTCAGTCTGAAACAAGTCAGCACAGCGAGTTCCCCATTCCTGCAACCCCACTGTCCTTTCTCAGCAAGGGGGCCACAAATGGCAGTAAAGTGAGAAGTCACACTGCCCAAGTCTTTAACGTGGGACACAGCCGGGAAGGACACATATAGGGACTCTAGGGACCTTGCCTGGTAGGATAATGGGTAACCCAAGGGAACCCATGCATACCTGTTCTCCCCAACTCCCCAGAGTTGGTAGAGCTTGAGAAAGAAAACAGACTTTATGGATTCAAGCGGAGTTTGAATCCAGCTCCACGATACTCTCACTGGAAGATTTGGGACCTCTCTGAGCCTCAGTCAAGCTATAAAACAAAGATGAAATCACCTCCCACAGAAGGTTCTTAGTGCACAATAGGTACTCACTACCTGTGTTTCTGTCTTAGGAAAACGTATTTATCTCCCTAATGAAAGAAATCCACAAAGATCTTGTACACATCTTGGATATCTGAGGAATAAGGGAAACCAACTCAACTGGGGACTGCACTAGAGGGCTTTAAGCACAGGAGGTAACATTCACATGCTGACATCATATAAAGGAAGTACACACCACCACCACCACCTGTGAGGGCAAGTATCAAAAAAAAAAAGAAGTCAAACTTGAAACTCATCCAGACTCTACAGCTAATGACCAATTCAAAGGAAAGGCAAGGGACAGAGGAACATGGTAAGGATTACCACGGGGTTGCCATCAATAGAACACTAAACAGGAGACCGTTCTTAAGGCCAGGTTTTTCAATAGTATTAAAAAGATGTGTGTGGGGGAGGGTAACGTACAAATTAAGAAGCTAAAAAGACCGATCACCCAACTGTACTGTTTGCACTGCACTAAGACCCTGATTAGACCAAATAAATCAAAAAAATGTTTTGAGGTAACTGGAGAACACTGAACACTGATTGGACATTTGAGGATAGTAAGGAATTATCATTAATTTTTTAGGTATGATGATGGTACCATAAGTATCTTTTAGTGATAAACACTGAACTATTCTGTGACTGAAATAATATGACTTGGATATGCGTCCAAATAATCTGAGTTGGGAAGGGACTGAATGGAGTAAGAATGAGTCAAGAATGACCCCTGAGTTGGTTACTGCCAAAGCTGAGTGATGGGGTTTCATTAGGTGATTCTCCCTTTTCCACAGGCTTAAATTTTCCACTTTTATTAAAAAGCTGGTAAGTAAGCCATAGGCTGGTAGGGAATATTCACAACATCTGTTAATTGAAAAGACAGGTAAAGAACTGCTAGAAATCAGCAAGAAAACACACGCAACCCGGCAGGAAATGGGCGCAGGCTGCCAGTCACAGAAGTGGAAACCGAAATACTGAGTTGGCTAATGGCAAGATGGTCCACTTCACTCGCGATCAGAAAATCACAAGTTAAAACCTGCCACACGCCCACAAGTGTTGGTAGGGATCTCAAAGTGCTAGCAGGAACTCGTGCACACCAAAAGAGGGATCATAAACAGGTATTTGAATGGATGAATGAATAAATAAATAAATAAATAAATCACAGTACCGTTTAAAATAACATAGCACACAACTCCGCCAAGTTCGCCCTTAGGCCCGGGTCTCACAGAAACACCTGTGTAGTGGATGCAGGAAGTGCTACTACAGGACTGCTAAGATCGGCAAGACAGACAGGCCGACCTTCTGCGCTTCCCGACAGAAAACACCGCCCCAGCGACAGCGACGTTCGCAGGAAAATTAAAGCCCCATCCCAGCCCCCAGACCCAAGTGCCAATTCCGGAAAATAGAAGCAACAGAGGGGCATGGAGAAGAATGCTGCAAAGGCACCATCAGCTAGTTTCCAGTGGTGACACAACCCAGGGTCTTCCACAAACACATGTTAAGGAAAAGAGAGGAAAGAGAGGTGGAGGGGGACGCGACGGATGGACAGGAACACCAGCGAGCACTTCGATTAATGGACAGAGGGAGTGGAACAGCAGTGGGCAGGGGTTGGAGGAGGGACGAATGGGGTGTTGGGGTTTCCTGGGGCAGAGGTTGAGCTGGGGAGGAGGACAAGCTTCAGGAGACAGAGGGGAGGTGCGGGTTGCACCTAGGGCCACACCATCTCACATGAAGACTGGTTAGGATGGAACATTTCAGCTTCTGTTTCACTCAAGTCAAAACAACTGTGTTAAAATGAAACATGAAACACAAGAGACATAACCAATGACAAGACACGGACCTCACATGTATCCTAGTTTTTAAAAAACTATAAAACATTATGAAACAGTAAGAAATTTGAACACTGCTCTTTGATGATCTAAAAGACTGAAGTGCCTGGGTGGCTCAGTCATTAAGCGTGTGCCTTCGGCTCAGGGCGTGATCCCGGCGTTCTGGGATCGAGCCCCGCATCAGGTTCCTCCACTGAGAGCCTGCTTCTTCCTCTCCCGCTCCCCCTGCTTGTGTTCCCTCTCTCGCTGGCTGTCTCTGTCTCTGTCGAATAAATAAATAAAATCTTTAAAAAAATAATAAAAAATAAAAATAAAAGAATGAAGGGTAATGGAGGGATGATGATGATATCGTATTTATGGTTCCCCCCCCCTTTTTTTTTTAAGATTTTAAGATCTATACAAAGAGGTCTATTGATGAAATAACACCAGTATCTAAATCAAAATCATACAGAAGGAGAAGCACGTGTGGGGAACTTCAAACGAGACTGACCACCACTGAGCAGAGTTCTACTTAACAAATTTGCATAAGATTCTTTAATCTTTGGGCATCTAACACTGGACATGATAAACCTTTGAAACAAAGAAGCTATTATAAACGTATATAAGAGGACAAAATGCTCTCGGCATCGTAGTTTGCAATAGCAAATTAATGCAAAAAAACCTAACTGTCCATTAAAATGCAACTGGATTAAAATTATCATTGTACTTCATTCAAGAGAGAACTCAAGAGTCAAGGAAGTGAACGAATTAGACGGGAGGCCCCCGACCAGGGTGGTTTGGTCCCCACTGCTCAGGGAACATCTGGCAATGTTTGGAGGCATTCTTGGAAGTCGTTAGCGAGTGGGGTGCTACTGGCCTCTAGTGGGTAGAATTCAGGGGTGCTGCTAAACCTCCTACACAAAGCACAGGACGGCCCCCACAACAAGGAATTACAGTCATGCCCCGTATCTGCAGGGGATACATTCCAAGACCCTCAGTGGACGCCTGGAGCTGCGGACAGTCCTGAACCCTACATACACCTTCATGTGGTACCTACGACAAAGTTGAATTTCTAGATTTGGCACCTAAGAGATCAGCAACAATAGCAAATAGATTAATTTTAACAATATACTGCAATGAAAGATGTGAATGTGGACTCTCTCGCGAAGTATCTTATTGTCCTCTATTCTCCCTTCTTTCTTGTGACAATGTGAGAGGACACAACACCTACATGAGGAGCTGAAGGAGGTGAGTGACGGAGGGGCTGTCATATAGCGTTTGGCTACCACTGACCTTCTGACAACCCGTCAGAAGGAGAGTCATCTGCTTCCAGACTGTGGCAAAGAAGGAACCACAGATATGGGGGGACGACCCTAAGGGGCCAAATGTATCAAAAGAACCACAGTTTTAAAATCCTCTACTACATCTGTGTGAGATAGGCCTCAAACCACAGTACTGACTTAAAAACAAACAAAAGCAAGGGCCAAGGAGATATATATAGGTAACACCATGTAAGTAAAGGTTACACAAAACCAAGATTGTTTGTTGCTCATGGAAATTTATGTAGTGAAGTATAAAAACAGGAAGGAGAAGGCTATACACCAATTTCAGAATACTGACTATGGAGTGCGGGGGCGTGAAATGTTGCAAAGGGGAGGCTTCAAATAGAATTGGTACCATCATGTTAATTCTACCCCTTCCCACCCGAAGCAAAAAAAGTGTAGGGAAGGTTCATGCACGTGAAATCTGGATGGTGGGGACATGACAGCTCACTCTTTCCGTCTCCGTACTTTTCCATACCCTTGACATTGCCAACAATGAACAAACTGAACAGTGTGGCTGTGGGCAGCAGAGACTGGGAAGACGGACAAAGCAGGCAGAAGAGTGAGGCTGGAACCTTCCCAGGCAGGAGCACTCACCGGTCCCCGCAGGTCAATGAGCTCCTGCCTCATCTGGGACACGAGGGCCTCCTTGGCCACCAGGGCCCTGTGCAGGCGCTCGTTGAACTCAATCAGCTCGCCGTGCATCTCCGCCACCTGGAACACACAAGCACCACACGGTGAGGCTCAGAAGGCAGACCCGCGCCCCACCCCCAGCACTTGCCCCACATCTGTGGGCCTGCCACTCGTCGGCAAAGCACCAGGAGGTTGTCCTGGCTGGAAACACAACACTGTCTGCTTATGAGCTGTGCAAACCCGCCTCTCAGTCGAACACATCTGTGACTGGGTGGATGTGAACACTACGGAATCAACGGTCCGCAGTCTATGGTCGGAACAGTGCCCTATCAGCTCTTTTTGGGCCTTCGGTTTTTATCCTTCATAGACACTTCCCTAGCAAAGGCTCTCTTCCTCATCTGAGTTGTGCCTGCCAGGAATGACCCGGCTCACGGCACAGGTGGAGTAACTGACCACTTTCGTTCCTCAGGGCCTTGGTTCTGAAACCAAGAACACAGAGCCAGAGCCTCGGGGCGATGGCGATGGCGACAGTGACGGTGACAGATCCTATGGCAGCAGCACAAGGACCCCTCAGTCACCAGGATCTTTGCCAGGGACATCCCTTCCGAGTGCTCCTCGCATCTTCATGATGCTGGCTCCGGGAGGCAGGTGTCAGTATTCCTGCCTTACAGAAGGGCAACGATGTCACAGCGTAGAAGGGGCTAGCTCAAGGTCATACCGCCCATGAAGGAGGGACTCCGGGGCCCCGGCTCTGGACCACACGCCACAGTTCTACAACTTGCATTATGCCCACGTGCAGCCCACTCGGGCCTGCTCTGAGCCCTTGAACTTGTGCATATTTATTCAATACCCTTGGCTCATCCCAAACAAAAGGAGGTTGCCATCAAGTAGTCTATGACTGATATACACAGTGAACCACAGGGCTTTCTCGCTATCAACTTATGACAAGCACAATGACATCCTATATGGTCAAAACAAAGTAATTTCTCTGATTCTATGAGCGATCTTGGGGGGGCTTAAGATCAAATTCGACTATAATTTATTCAAACATTTTAGAGAAATTTGCAATGTCATCTTGCCATGGTCTTCAGGAACCTTGAAAGAAGAATCTTGCAACCATCTTAAAGAGAACCCCTTGAGAATTTAGAGGTCAAGAGACATTCCCCCAGTCCTGTCCCCCTGCTTTTCCTAAGAGATCACCCCTCCTGTATACTATAGATTTCAGCCAGGACTTATATTCTATTTAAGACAAAATCAGTATCAAACCACTTGTAATAAGTACTACATATGAAATATAAAACATACTGTAAGAATCAAGAAGGGATACAGGGAGACATCTTATGGGAAAAGAAAAGATCATTAACCTAAGTCTTGGGGCCTCAGGAGGAATAAAGGGGGGGGGGGCCTTTTTTTTTTGATGTGTTGTTATATAAAAGATAAAAGGAAAGACACAAGATATTAACATTAGTCAAGGGACAGATTTTCTTTCCATTATTTCTACTTTTCCTTACTTTTTAGTTTGCTGATAATGAACACTCTTCCATTTATCAGTGGGTAGAACCACTTGGGCCCTTTAAAGAACTGAAATTCTTCACCTGAAACTAAAGGCAGCCATGGTACAATCAACACAAAATGCACTGGGCTCCCAGTCACATCCTGATTCCTTCTACTTGCTCTGTGAATCCGCACCCTATTCATGGCAACCCCCTGTCCCCAGGGTGCCCACCTCCTTCAAACCCATGTGAAATGCCAAGTGGGAAATGGTATAAAAGATATTCCAAGTACCATGCAATTAACAACGGGAGAATAAGGCACTGAGCCTTTAACCAGCTTCTGTCTGTACAGACCTAAAATTCATATTTCCCAGCTGTGTTATTCCTTTTGTATAGAAAAAGCTTAAGACGATCTTCTTTTGGTCTTTCACAAACAAAGACAGTATTGCTAATAATGCCTGTGCGGATCCCCCACACAGAAATCACCTAAATGTTCCCTGAGCTTTCTCGGGGCGGACAGTCCATTTACCACACAGTATGCAGAGAACACAGCTGCCAATACTCCTGCTAAATGCCTGCTGCCGTAACCCCGCAAAACAGAGCTTTACATAAACGCCACCGGCATTTCCAAAGGAAAGCAAGGTTTTGCTTTGTTTTTGTTTTGCTTTGTTTTGCAGTGGGAGCCAGAGTGTTAAAACAATTTTCCATAAATGTATAAAACATCGAAACATCCCAGCTTGCAATGGTATTTATCAGGAGCTGTCAAAAGCCTGGTTCTCTTTCGCAGCCAGAAGAGTGACTTGACCACGTCAGACAAAGCTTTCATTTTGCTAGGGAATGGGGGGGGGGGGGCGGGGGGGATCCGGTGGAACAGAGGAGATAAACTGATGAAATAATTTTGACTAACCATTAAAACTGCAATATTCACTGTTACTAAGCTAAGCTCTGAAATTCAGAGTTTCTAGATTAGATATGCCTACATAGAGCCGTTGAGACCAACAGCTTTGATCTTCTATAAACCATGCTGAGCTCACTGTTCCTTGAATAACTCTTTCCAACGCTAGTGTAACTAGAAATGGATTTGAGACTCCGAGAGCCCCAGAAAAGGAAGCGGAGATGATGGAAACAAGAGCAGGCAGCTCAAGCCCAGCTGGCTGGAGTTCCTGTTAGGCTCTGAGGGCACTGACAGGTCTTGCCTGACCAAGCCTTGCCTGGAGCAGCCAGAGAGAGTCGCAGGGAATGGGACACAGAGACAGACACTGGCTACCCTTCAGTCCATGCTCGGCCAAGCAGACTGAGGGATCGTCCCAAAACAACATCCGATATCATCACCTGCTATTTAAAACCTTCATTGCTTCCCATTGCCTTAAGGATAAATAAAACCCAAACCCCCTCGTGATCAGCCTCTCTAACCCCATCACCTGCCCCCTCACCCCCAGCATCTAAAGTCACTCAGACCCGCAGGTCTTCTATGTCCCATAAACATGCTAAGCTCTAGGAGGTCACCCTGAGATAGGAAGAAGAAACGCATATCTAGCAAAGGAAACTGTAAGTACAAAGGCCCAGTGGTTGCCAGGGCTGGTGGGGGCGGAGGGGGGAGGGGACAGCTGAGACAGGCAATTAAGGGCTCAGAGTCTGGTCTAAGACAGGCCTGCACCTGATCACTCACAGTGTGCTCCGGCGCCAGGCTCTTAACCTTGAGGAGCCTAGAGCCATTTACCCACAAAACGGCGATTCAAAACCCTACCGACTGCATGGGGCCACCGTGCTGCC
The DNA here is from genome assembly GCF_024610735.1 of Ursus americanus. NCBI lineage: Eukaryota > Metazoa > Chordata > Mammalia > Carnivora > Ursidae > Ursus > Ursus americanus. Next base: position 30,722,116 of record NC_142128.1, read on the forward strand.
AACGTGAGCAGCCGCACCTAACCAGCTCTGCACTGCGTCTGCACGTGGCAAGTGCTCAGTGAAGGAGACCTGGTTGTACAGGATGGGTGATCCCATAAAAGGGAAATGGAGGACAGGGATGTCTTTAGAAGCCAGATAGAAAGGGGCCACATGTGCTATACCAACGAACTCAGCTGTGGAGAGAGACTCATTGTCCCCCAGTGGACAGAGTTGCTAACCATGTGCCAGGCCTGGTGGAGGGGGGGCAGGAAGGTCAAGGGGTTCACACCTTACAGATCAGACAAACTAGAGCTTACTGAGAGAGGAGGACTGGGAAAGAGGACGGGGTATCAGGGAAGGTCTTCCCAAGAGCGAACATTCAGAAGTCCCTCACTTCTCCCCTCAGGCTTGGCACAAGCCGGGGAGCCCCCCCGCCCCCGCCCACCCCCATGCACTATGCCCAGGGCCATTCGGAGAGGAAGCCTCTCAAAGTGCACAACTCATGAATTAACAAGGTGCAGCTGCTTGTCAGGCACCTTTTGGATTTTGCCCTTTAGGCTGGACAGAAGGCAGATTTCTTGAATCTTTGGCAATATCCATCAAACTTTTAAAATCACTCACCTGTGACTTGGCAAGTCTCTGTCGGGGAGTAACCCAGCCCCTCCACTTGCACCTGTGCCCCAAGCCCCAGTGCAGCTCCAAATGGCTGGAACCTACCTAAATACTCAGCCACAAGGGATCAGTAAAATGTATCGGGCTCACCCCCTCTCTCCCACCTCTGGCCCCTGGGAGACACCACTCGTCGCTTGCTGCACTCCTTCCTCAAGGAAACACTCAGGCAGTCACTCCCGACTGATCGCAGACTTGGCCTGTGGATGACACCAACTTGGTATCCCTGGCACAAGGGATGGGGAAAAGCGTCATCAGGAAGGTGACATTTGAGTTGGACTTTGGAAGACGAAAGCTTTGGAAGTTCAGGAGACTGAGCAATCCATTCCAGCTGGAGCATCAGAGAAGATGATTTCCAAAAATAATGTGGCTGTGAAAAAGCTTTTAAGTCTGTGAAAATCCCAGGAATTATCATAATTACCTGCCAAATCACGAAAGAATTATAAATTTAAAAAAAAAAAGCCTCTGGCATTTCCTTTGATATTGGAATGTTCTATCTAATCACATTCAAGCAAATCATGCTTCTCCCTCCCTCAGCTACCTAATTAGACACTCCCCTGATTAGACCAAGACAACCCCCAAATTTTAATGGTAACTGAGGCTCTCCTGGTCACATACCCCAAACTATCCAGAACATTCACTTTGAGGTCTCAGCATCGTAAGTTGTATAAAATGCACAAGCTGGCCTTTGGTCTCACATACAGAGGGTGCAGGGAGGGATCTAGAACCTCTTTCTGTGATGAGGACACTGCACCAGGTAAAGACTAAGACCTTGCTTAATTCACTCTTGAGCACCAACTATGTTCCAGGCCTTTTCCAGGTATTACATCCATCCGCTCACATGACTCTCGCATCCCTCCTGCAGGCTGGGCATGTCTCCCTAAGGAGGAGCCTCGAGGCTCAGACAGGCCAGGCTATGAGACTAGGGTGGGGGAGTCAGGAAGTGGCAGGACGGGATGGCCACCATCTGTGCTCTCCGCACGCCACCTTGGGCGATGGGACATAGGCTGAGCCTTCCAGGGGTTAAGGAGAGGAGTGTGCCCACAGAGGGAAGGGAAGTAGTGCAATGCGGACCAGTGGTTCCCAAAACAAGCTGATCATTAGCCACTCGGAGGGCTCTTGAAAAATACAGATTTCTGGCCCTCCTTCTCAGGAACTGACTCAATGGGGAGGGGGGGCAGGGCATCCCAAGAAGTACTTGTTAAGGACCCCACTGGCCATGACGATCACTCCAATCTGGGAGCCACCAGCACAGACCAGGGGGACGCATCTCACACGCCGAGGTATGAATTGCAGGTGGGCTGGCGCCCAGTTGTAGAAAACCTAGTGTTTCAGCCCATGTTTGTAACAGCGATGTCACAGAAGCTTCTCCACTTGTCAGCTCTCTACATCCAACTTCTCACTGAGGTGAGCTAAGCCACAAGCCAGAGAACAACTACCTCAAGCCGCTGACTGACAACAGACAGCAGCCATCAGCACGTGTGGCGGGGCGCTCGGTAACGGTGCGGACTGCCCGGAGGGGCCTGGGAACGGGGGCCGAGAGGCAGACACTGGGCTCCAAGCTACCGGTCTGGCACAAAGGAAGAACTGGAGTTGACAGTGAAGATCTATAAATATTTAACACAATTTCATATTGCTATGAAATCCAGGAATTTGGTTTTTCTAGATTTTTTTTTTTTTTTTGTATTGTATACGTGTTAGTCTGCAGTGAAATGGAAATGTTTCTAAAAACCCAGCTCTTCACCACAGGGAGTTTGAAAGGCACCTACCTACAACACATATGCTAGATTTGAAATAATGTCTTACGCTAATTATCAGAAACAATGATGAATGATGAGGACAAAAGAAAGCCAAAATAGGATCGTTTTTAGGTAAGACCTGAGTTTTTTTTAAAAAAAACAAGACAGAACTGAGGCCATCAATACCTGTCCTCCTTTCAGATGGGTATACACGGTGTTCTCGTACAGTGTGGGTCTGGGACAGTAACTAAAATCCTGAGTGTCCATACCCAGCCCAGGACACAGGTCTCAGACGTCCTGGGAAAGTTACAGCCGCCATCGCCCTCTTTGACCCTGGTACGCTCAGCCTATCCTATAGTTGCCTGAACGTGCCCATTTCCCAGGGGAGGAAGGTGAGGCTCGGGGAATGAGGAAGTCTCAGGTCACAGAGCTCACGAGTGACAGCTGAGATCTGAACCCAGTTATCATGGCTCCAAAGCCTGTATTCTTTCCACCACTCAACCCTTCAGGTGATAGATAAATCACCCAGCAAGGGAAATACTGGGACCACTTGGGCTGAGCGGAAGGCTAGGCTGAGAGAGGCTGCGCGCCCTGTATAAGGCCGCGACTCTAGACCAGATCTCCTGCTGCTAAACCCAGCCTGCTCCTCCAGGGGGGACAGGAGACTCCCAAGGATGAGAAATGGGGCAGTACTTGGCACAGCGCTTGTGGGGCGCGGGAGGCAGGCGCACGGTGCACTTCTCTGCCCTACGGCTGCTCGCCCATCTCTCCAGGAAGCACTTCGTCAGATGCTGCGGCTCCCTAGGAGACGAAGGCTCTTACTCCTCCTCACTCTAGAGCTGAGGGAACGGCGTCACTGACAGGGTAAGCACCGTGCCCACGGCCACACAGGAAGCCAGCAGCCCCGGAACCAAGAGTCACAGCCCAAGTCCATGTTTTGGACTCTCTACCCGGCCTCTCCACCCACCATCACCAGGATGCTGAGCCACCGTCTCAACAGCACAGGGCCTGCCAGGGCTGATGAACCTGGGCCAAGGACTCTGAGCACTGCCCCAGGCAAGAAACACTGGCACATTCACAGCCCCACCTGCCGGACAACGCACTGTCACCCATACACGGTGCACACATTAACATACACACACGCCAGAAAAGGCGTCACACACACATGGGTGCACACATCCCCTAGGAAAGGGCACCGCTGCACACACAGGGGTGCGCACGCACACGAGCACACACACGGACACACCGAGGAAAAGGCACCATCAACCAGACAGGGCATGGCTGTCATCAGTAGGCAGAGGAGGACAGCCATCGGGGCTCTGGCTGCTCCCACTGCCTTCTAAGCCCCCAGAGACCAGCCTCAGACCATTTCACAGACACCCACCTCAAGGAGACCCTGGCAGTGCAGGGAAGAGCACCCAGATCAAGTGAGAACCTGTGCTAAAGCAGGCCCTACTGTGGAATTCAGCGTCTAAAAGAGACCCCAGAGGACATGCTAGGAGTATGCAGGCCCCAGGATGAGCCTTCCAGAAAGCGGGTTTTGCTTCATGTGAAGACATGTTGGAAATCAGTTTCTTTTTTTTTTTTTTTTTTTTTAAAGATTTATTTATTTATTTATTTATGTGACAGAGAGACAGCCAGCGAGAGAGGGAACACAAGCAGGGGGAGTGGGAGAGGAAGCAGCAGGCTCCCAGTGGAGGAGTCCGATGTGGGGCTCGATCCCAGAACGCCGGGATCACGCCCTGAGCCAAAGGCAGACGCCCAACGACTGAGCCACCCAGGCACCCCGGAAATCAGTTTCTAAGTGACAATTTCAATATGAAATCATCCCAAGGGACTGTCAGGTATTACTTCAGGATGTTCAAAATCAGGATAGGTACAGACATAAGAGGTGTGGAAGTCCAATCCAGGTTCTACTTTCTGCTGTGTGACATGAGTATGTAAGTTCACATCTCTGATTCATACTATATTCTTTGTCAAATAAGGACAGTGCCCCTAATTGTCCAGGTGTGTCATGAGGTGCATTAAGAAAGAGTTCAGTAGCTCCCTAGGGCCGGCCCCGGTGAACGATCTTTCAGTACCCATGATAAGCACTTTCTAGAGACAAGGAGCGTTCCAGGCGCTCTCCACATTCGCACATACAACAAGCCTGGGAAGTACAGCTCTGTGCCCATTTTACAGAAGATGAAAGCAACGTTCAAAAAGGGCAAGCAATTGTCCAAAGTCACAGTCTGTAAGGAGGGGGTGGGGGGCCAGTAACCCCAGAGCTCACAACCCTGCATCTCCTGTCTTCTGAGTCTCCCCAGTTTCCTCCTTCCTTCCACACCGCCTTTCACCATGATCCTATTGGGTGGAGGACGGAGCTGGGTGCGGTGGTGTTGTTGAGCCCAGGAGCTGCTCAGGCTCCCCCAACCTCTGCCCTGAGAAGGCAACAGCTCTGCCATCTCAGGACTGGTCCTCCTCGACATCACATTGTAAAGCTGTCAAGTGACACACTCAGCTGAAGCCTGAGACAGACCCATCCTCCACTGCCACGAGATAGGGCTATGTGGGCTGTCTGCTCCATCCCTGAGATAAGTAGAGGCCTGTAAGAAAACCCTGCTGATAAGTTCAATGTGAAAGAGCCTCCCTTAATCTCCTCTGTAACTAGCCCCTGTGTGTTCAGAACCGCTGAGCTTGAGAGAAGTCCTACTTGAAAACATTTGGCTGGGATTACGATTTAATGGGGGGAAAAAAACACCCAGAACGAACAACAGCTCAATTAATAATGGTATGTCTGAGAAACAGATGTGGCAGCCCCAGCATGGAGCTGCTGGGCCCCAGTCCCTAATGTTGGTCCTTGTTTCTCCTGACACGTGACCTTTCAGAGAATACACAAGGCAAGCCGTGGAGAAAGGTCACACGGAGCAGTGGCTGCGAACAGCCCAGATAACACCTTTCTTTCCAGCCTTTGCTAATGGCCCTTAAAGAGCAAAGGCAGAATAGACAGAAAGCGTGATCATCAAGCAGCAGCCGACACCTTCCCTGCGGTTGAGACAAATGAGCAATGACGGGAGAAAAAAAAAAGAAAGAAAGAAAAAGAAAAACAAAACCATGAGTCCCAGCCCTCTGCTGAAAGATACGCTCACCCAAGAGCAACAGAGAGGCATCAGGCAGCTGTGAAGCTGTCTGACAGGTCCCATCACCTGTCACCCTCCTGCTGGAGCCTCTGCAGAGAGGCTGCCTGGCGCTGTGTCTAAGATGTGCACCCCGAGTCAGGAGACCATCCCCCAAATCGCTTTTACCTGTCTGGGCCTCAGTTTCTCATCCATAAAATGAGGCTGCTAACAGTGTCAATCTCGCAGGGGTTCCATGAGATTTAAATGATTAAGAGGTAAGAAGTGCTTAGCTTAGAGCATGGCACGCACGAGTACCCCTACTATTAGAGCCACTGTTGGCTACGAACCAGGCGCCAACAAAGCAGCCGCTGCCACAGGCCCTGGACCATCGACAGCGCTAACTTCTCTCACACCCGCTCCCATCTCCCACCTGGACAAAAATGACAGCCCCTGCTGCCTGTCCTGTTCTGCACCCCACTCCCAAGCTGATGCTCCAACAGCCCCCCTGGAACCCAAACCAGATCACACTGTTCCGCCTAACATCTGTCAATGATGTTGACACACACAGTGACAGGCTATCCGCAACTGATCTCAAGATAATGCGGGGGCGGGGGGCAAAGGAGGGCTAGCACGCAGCAGGACTGGTCTTGGAGAAGGAGCTGGATGAGGCCTGTAACGGGTACAGGGAGATACGTGACACCGTTTTTGTCTACACTGAAATTTCTCCAGAACCCAAAATTTAAAAACAGCTTTCAGTGGCATCCCATTCATTTCCTTGACATAGGATTCAAGCAATGGAAAGAGGGGTGAGGTAGAAGGAGGGGCGAGGTGGGAAGGGGAGGGGAGGAAACATTTCAAGGGAAAGACGGACACCGGCATAATGAGACTACGGGATCCTCCTCCAACTCCCTCCCTCACACACCTCCTAAAGCCCCACCTACCCCTCAAAACTCAACTCAAATCTCCGTTTACTTCCCTCCCCAAGTCCTTTGATCCATCCATGCATCATCTCCATAAAAGATGCATCAGCAGTAGCTACAACAGCTGCTGTTTTCTGAACACCTAATACAGATCAAGCATCTGCAGGGCCACAAAGGATCTTTCTGCACAAATAACAAAAAGGTGTGCATTCTGGGTGGCTATAGCCTCACAGGGCCTAAGCTCAGTGAGTGGGGCATGGGCTGGATACAGCTCCTACTGGACTCCGAGCACATGCCCTTGTACAGTGAACAACCTGCACAACTGTACAGTGGCCTTAGACATTCTGCCAGGTGCTACTGTTGCTCCCATTTCACAGGGGAGGAAAATGAGACCCCAAGAGTCTAGAACCCTTGCCCCTAATCACAGAGAGGTTACCGCGATAGCTAACACCCAGAACCACATTCTTTTTGTTACACAAAGCTCCTGCAGAAGGTGGTACGTCAATGCCGTGGCCAGGCTTTGTGCACCCAGCAGACAATGCTGTCTCCCGCAGTTCACCGTCCTGGAATCAAGCACAGGATCTCACCCATCTCTACACATCTTACTTGGAATCACTGCCAAAGCCAGCAACAAAACCAGACACTTCCAGGCTTTTCTTTGCTGGATCAATTATGGGAGGGTCAATGGTGGAGAAGAGCACAAAGTCTCCTTTCTGTTAACACAGGAGATAATGCAGTTTACCTGGCATCATACAATGGTTGTAATTATCACCCATTACAAGTATAAAATATTGTGTTCGGCTGAGCTTGTGAAAATGGGTCAAGAATTACTTCAAAAAGCTTTGCTGGCCTCTCCTTTGAAAAGCTATTACAGGCTGGCTCACGGAGGGGCTATTGATTCTTGAGGATCCCAGAGTTGGAAGGCAGCTCCGCAGTGGCCTCATCCACCTCCCAGCACAGAACGCCTTCTCCAGCCTGCAGGGCAGGCACTGAAGGAGGAGGAGGAAGAGGGGGAGCCCTCATTACGAGGAGCAGACATTCACCGAGCACGTACTCTGTGCGAGACCCAGGTCTCACACATCAGCTCATGCGCAGGGAACCTGTGAGGCCCGGCCATAGCCCATTCCCTTCTTTGAACACTCCTCTGCAGGAGCAGGGAACGCACAGACCCATCTGCTCGACAAGTTCCTATGGACCATCTACCATGCAGCATGCTCGGAATTCAGCACTGCGGATACAGCGGCCGACGGAAGAGAGGAAACCCCTGCCCGGGTGCTGTCTGCATTCCAGCTACTACCCCCCAGGGAACCGGTGAGCACACAGAGGCTGACAGGGGTTCAGTCCTAGTCTGAGGTACCCACAGAGAACCTGGGATCCAAGCCTAGAGCCCATGCTCCTAACTACCACGGAGTATGCACGATCTCTTGAAGCTCTGCAGTCATTACTCTATAAAGCTCCTCCTGAGGCCAAGTGTGCCTCCCCGCACACTTCCGGAACCACTACTTCATCTGCTTCCTGGGCCCTTCACTGGTGTGCCAGGCACTGTCCTGGGTGCTGGGCCTCAGCGGTGACCCTCAGGGAGCTCCCCATCTCCACGGGATTGACTCTGACGGTCCCCACACAGTGTGGCCGGTGGTGCAGCAGGAACATGGAGGGCAGGTCTCAACTCAGCCTGGGCCCAGGGGAGGGGTCCAGAAGCTCCCCCAGGTTGAAGCTTGCACAGCGGGAGGAGGTTAGGCAGAAGGCAGGAGAGCAAGTTAAAACCCTGGCCCCACCTCCGAGCCCCCTGCACTCTGCACTGTCTCCTCAGCTACCAGGTGGGGATCTGTCACAGAGCAGGCGGGGCTGCCGGGAGAACCAAACGGGACAGGAGCAAACTTCAGAGCACCCAGGGCAGCACACAGAGGCACTCACCATGGGGCAGCTGCTTCGTATGCCGCAGACCTGCTTGCCAGCTCTAGGAAGTTATATAATATCATGTACCCAATACCTGCTCTCCATTCCAGAGGTTTCTTCAAAAATTATTTCACCCTGGAGTGTTGCTTTTGCATTTATTGTGCAGAGTGCTGGAAAGCACAGAATTTCATATAAAGATGTAAATTCTGAAATTATATGGCTCTTTGTCATATTCCAATGTCTTCTAGAAATGAGGGGAGGCCAGCATGCATTCTTAATCATGTTCCATCAGAAGGAATACAGAGACCTCCTGAATATTTCAGACACAGCTCAATATATTATGCCCAAGTTTCAAAAGAAAGACAGTAAATGAAAAACATTAAATTTTATGAGCATCAAAAAAATGTTTTTCTCCCTGGAGAGCCCCATTCTCGTACCACACAGCACTCGCCTCAAGATGAGAGGGGCCCCCTTCGGGTAACGATCACCTGGCTTCTCCCTGGGTGGGGTACACCGTTGTTGCCAAGCGGTGAGCTAGGGACACAGACACCCATACGGAAGGAAGGTCATGCTCAAGTCTGAGCAGGCAGTGTAGGGTAGTGGTCTGGAGGATGAACTTGGAGCTAGGTGGCCAGGACGGGGAACCCCATCTGCCAGTGACTTGCTAAGTGACCTTGGACAACTCATTCAGCCTCTCTGGGAGTCAGCTTCTGCATCAATAAAAATGGCAGCCACTTACATCACAGGATCGCTAGCAACGGGGTCTATACCCAAGGGCTCAATCAACAGTGTCCCAACTATGATGGATTCTTGTAGCACCTGGTAACACATGAAAATGTGTGTGCTTGTGACATTTCTTGAAGCCCCAGGGTCATCAGGATACAAAGACAGGATAGGCTGGTTTAGAAAACATACCAACAAAAAGCATGCACTTTAGAGGCAGACAGACTGGGTCTGACCCTAGGGTCACCCTTGACCGGTTGCGTCCCACAAAGAACAGCGGCTATCATTTCTCCCCAGTTGAGCACATTTCTAAATCTCACTGTTGAGACCGTACCCTGTTCCCTGCAAGGGGTACCACGTGCCACGTGGCACATAACTAAGATTCTATGGATGTGTCAGTACCTAGAACACGGCCGGGCCGGCAGCAGGCACTCTGCAAACATCACTCACCTCTCTTCCTTCCACAGACAGCCATGGAAGTCACTTTCTCTCTGGGTCACTGAAGCCCCATGACACATTTAGTGAGGACAAATGCAACAGTATCACAGTGGTTCCTCATGATCAACCCCTACAGACGGGCTCATCCAATGTGACTTTCCTCTGTTTTCTGTCACTTGAGCAGTAGCCCAACGAGACACGCCCACTTCCCCCAAACCTGGTAGAAGTAAAAGGGAGTTCGTTGGTTCAGCAGCCTGTATCAAGCTGGGGGCAGGATGGCGGGTGGCTGAGGCCTCAATTTCTCCCCCTACTGGCAGAAAGCACTGGTCTGGAGGTGGACTGAAGTCACAAGCCCTGAAGTGGGAATGACACGGAGACAAGGAAGTCCTTGCGTCCGAGACACCAGTGCTCACCTTTCTTCTCCCTCGGGTCTCGCGGCCTCTGTGCTCATGGCACTCCTGAGTCTCAGCAAGGGGCTGCTGCCCTGGACCTCTACAGCTGTCTCTGCCCCTGCCACACTAAGTGAGAAGGCCACGTTCTCCCCGTGGTGTGGCTGCAGAACCGGAGAGCTCAGGTCGGCCCAGGTTCCCGAGTGACTATAGGGAGTAGGCCACTCCCACCCTTGGCCCTGGGCAGCTCATGCTGGACACACAGTACGCATGGAAATCAACTCTTACCGTGTTACACCCCGGGGACCAGGGAGTGCTTGTTACTGGAGTAGAACCAAGCCTATCCTGACAAACACAATCCTTCTGTGTAACAACCTTGTGTCTCCCGGCTCTCTCACAATGGGCCTGCAAGTCTGCAGAATGGCACAGAGCCCAAAGAAGTTTGGGAGAGGCTGTCTTACAACACCCATGGGAAGGAGGACTCGTGTTTCCCATTCATCAAAGAGGAAACTGGACTGGGACAAGTTAAATCATGTGTCGAAGGCCATACAAATAACAAGTGGTGAAGCCACAATCTGAACTCACATCTACCCGCCCCAAGGTGTGTGTTGTGTATGCTACATGGGCCCAGCAAGTGTTTTCCTTCTACTTCTCAGATACTGTGAGGGTCCTGAATGCAGTGCAGGTCATCCCCGGGCTCCAGTGAGAACCGTGACCACAGCTTGGATGCATTCTGTGTTCCACCATCCGAGGCCCTTTACCAACATTCCTTCACTGCAGGACTCACCTGTCTTCAAGGCAAATTCCCATTTTACAGGTAAGGAAACAGAGGCTTACAGAGACTACAGGCAGAGCTCTCACACGGAGATGCTGGAATAAATAAAGGAAAGATGAGGACAGAGATAGGCAAAGGATACAGGTTCCTTTAACGGAGGGCAAGAAAGATATTCCACACGAACAGCTACAGAATGGGAGATTCAGGAACACTCTTTACTGGAGGATCCCTGGCCCTCGAGGGCTCAGATGGTCAGGGTGATCCACTCAGACTCTGAGACACATTCCCTCCTAGAGTGTGTGTGTGGGGGGGGGACTACAGGGGGACAACCCCTTCTGGGCCCTCCCAACTATGTGGGAGCTTTGGGCCTCTCGTCTCTTGGCCACCAGGAACCTGTGACGATAGCAGCTGCCATGTCCCCGAGTCGTCACTGGGCACCAGGTGGATCTAAGACCATGTCCTCCAAAACTCCAGATTCAAACCCAGACCTGTCCAGTTTCAAATGATGCTCTTCCCACTCTGCCTCCTGCACCCATCAGGGTTGCCTGAGCATCTACCATGTGCCAAGCACCATTTAGACACTGGGGACACAGCAGTGAACAGACCGCCCCAAATCTCTGCCTCCCGTGAACTTGCACCCTAATGCCCAAGGTTACAAGTGCTCACTGACCACGTGACAGTGTGTTTGTGCCCTGTCACAGCGAGTGGGACCGCAAACAAGAGGCCCAGCTTCCAGGGAGACCCTGCAGGGTCCTGACTGCGCATCGGAGGCAATGAGCAGGTCTCCCTGCAGCTGGACTCCGTTCTCGTTAGTGATCCCAGGAAAGGAGAAGGACATGGATGTGAGGAAGACAAAAGCAAAGACAGAAAAGCAGCAACAGCAACACCTTCTGGCTAAGAAATCAAGCTGATCATTATGTCTTAGATTAAAAAGAGTCTTTTCAAAAGCAATCGTCCCAATATTCCACATTGGATTCTCGAAGACCGCTTGACCAGAGGCCCTCAGTGTGAATAGTCCCCAGTTTTCTCTGCCAAAATCCACTGCCTTCTCCTGCAGCTAATGGAACCCTGCATTTTCCTCTCTGAGCTCAAGCAGCTTTGGGAGGCTGACCATACACCCCTGGCCCCGGGCAGCATGTGCCCTGACCTTACTCATCAGTACCTACCGCCCCCTTGGCCACAGTGATTGGTTCAGGGATGGCGGGAGGCTTGATTCCAAGAATCTCCATAGAGGTCATGAAAAAGACCCTCTCACATCACCAGAATTGCTAAGCTCATAGGAAGTTAGTTGGACCTGCTAGAAGCCATCAGAGAGAGAGAGAGAGAGAGAGAGCGAGAGAGCGCGAGTGCACACCTGCCTGAGAACAAAGACCATAAAGAAGAAAACAGAGACAAACAAGAGAAGAAGAGCACACCCACATTTGAACAGTTGACCCCTGGCTGGTGCCTGGCCCAAGGTCAGACGAACTCCTGGGTGGGCACACGAGGTTTCCATGAACCACAAAGACTTCATTTTTTATTAAGACCCAGTTTGCACTGGGTTTCTGTCTTTTAGCTTAGAGTCCTGACTACCAGAGCCACCAAGTCATGCCCACTCTCTGCTTGAACACCCCCAATCACAGGCAATTCACTACCATTCTTTACAGTGATGATGACATGTGCGTCCTTTCTGCCTAGAGTCCCAGGACAGGCCCATGAGGATCAGACTGGGAAGAAGCCCCATCCCTACGTCCACAACATCCTTTTATTTAAAGGGACTCACTTGACTGCGGGACAGCATCACAAATTCTCCCCTGGGAAATGCTGTATGGTCTTGGGCCACACATGTGGGCCTCCCATGTGTAAGGTGAGAGTTCTGGGATAGAAATATGAGATAGAGTCCCATCTCCCAGACCCGTGCGACTGGGTAAACCAAGAGGCTTCAGATGATGTCCCCTTAGTCCAAAGGACAGCCATGGGGGTACAGTGTGGGCTGGGGGTTCAGGGCAGACCTCATTATACTGTGAGACCCCACATGGCTTCTCTAAGCCTTGGTTTTTTTCCATCTGTCCAATGGCATGTCAATGATATGGATTTTCCAGAGGTGTTAAGAAAACGCGGCGCCTGGTGCACAGCACCTGACACCTAACAGAAGTGCAGAAACAGAGAGTGTTGTTATTAGGAACATGTCTCAGCGGGAAGGAGGCCAAGGCAGAATGGCTCCTCTGCTGGCCAGGTTCCGGAAATGACGAAACACCCTCAGGATTTTACTAGCAAGCTGCTAAAGAGGGCACACCTCCTTCCCTGTTACCCCGGGGCCTCAACCATACCTCCACTGCACACCAATGCGGACTGCACACCAATACTCTCCTTTTCAAGGAAAACGGAGGCCTCACTGTCAGCACGTGAAAAAGGCAATATCTGGCCCGAACAACTCATCAACCTCCAACCCTCACAATGACTCAGCCCCTGCGAACACCTCTGAGACATTTAGATAGAGCTCTGCCTATGCCAAGAAGAAAAATCCATCACGCGACACACTGGAGGTCCTCCAAGGGCAGGTGCCTCTCGGGCTCCTGGCAAAGTGCTGTGGAGAGAACATGACTTTGGCTCCAGGATGCAGCACATCCCAGTTGATGCAGCCAAGGGCGGGCAGGAAAGCATGAATCAGCAGTTACTCAGCCCACCCCACCCCCTGAAACTTCCACTCCGTATGGGCTCCAGGGCAACCTCTGCGTGCTCACTTGTGCTTTCATTTCTAGGACTGGAGGGGGGGATCGGGCCAGACCCAGGATGGCGAGGGAAGGTGAACTCGGCAGCTGATGGCTGGGGAAGGCCAGGTACCAGGGGTCCTCGGGAGCCAGGCAGCCCCTCACTGCCACACAGAGATGGGCTAGCAACCCCTTCACTCAACATCGGGTGAACGGGTGAGGAGATGCTTACAAGTTTCTTCTCAGGAGGGGATCTTTAAAACCTCTTTACGTGCCCTCAGCCAGTCCCATGGTTTTAAACACCATGTGTACACAGAGGACCAGTAAGTTTCTATCTCCTTCTGGGAACCCCAGACGCACATATTCAACTGCTCATTCATTTACTTCAAAGTAAATGGCCCGAAAACCAAATTTGATTTTCCTCCCCTTGCAGCTGTCCCCATGACACCAGATGACAATTCACTGCCTTCCATTTGCTCAGGCCAGTAATTTCAGAATCCTCCCAGACTCTTCCTTCTCCCATAGCCCACAGGCAACCCGTAGCAAAACCTGATGGCCCTCCTTCCACAGCAAGCCTAGAACCCGGCCACGCTCTCACCACTTCCGACCAGCATGTTGGTCCAACCCACCATGCTCTCTCACCCAGACTCCTGCGAGAGTTCCCAGGCGGTCTCGCTGCCCCCTGCTCTGCCCGCCATCTGCCTGTGTTCAACAGAGTGGCCAGTGCACCTCCCCTGTCCCTGTTCAAAATCCACCAGAGGCCCCCATGTCACTCAGAGTCAAAGCCATGCCCCTACAAGGGCCTAGAAGGCCCAACCTGACCAGGCCCTTACATCTCTGCCCTTGTCTCCTACCACGGCCTCATTTCTGTTCTTTAAACATGAGGGCCTTTGCACTTGCTATGCCCTTTGCATAGGACTTTTCTCCCCCAGATAACTAACCACACCTGGCTCATTCTCTCTCCTACCTTTATTCCTGGCTTGTGTCAGTATGAACTTGCATGTCCACACCATACAAACTATTTCTCGTCACCCCCATTGCTCCCCAACCTTTTTCTGATTTCAGTATAATCTTTCCTATTGGCTGACTACTTTCCTTCATACTCACTTCATCGCCACTAGAAGCAAGCAGCAGGAGGGCAGTGATTTGGGTCTTGCGTCCACTGCCATATCCCCAGGGACCCAAACAGTGGCTCACAGACAGTAAGTGCTCAATAAATGTATGGAGCATGTGGGGAGAGAGGAATATAAATCACCTCTGAGCATTTTTTAAATGTTATGTTAAAATGTTTACACGTTAGAAAAGCAAACATTAGAACCCCAGGACTTATTTCCCCAGTGAACGATCTGCACCCACAACCTCTGGCCGCGATGTAAGTTAGTGTGCGGAGTGAATATGTCCCTGGCCAAGATTCACATGTTCAAGTCTACCCCTAACATGACGGGATTAGGAGAATGGGCCCTCAGGAGGTGATCAGGCCAGCAGGGTGGAGCGCCCATAAACCAGATTCACGCCTGTCTTTGTCTCTTCAGGCTGCTATAACAAAATTTGGGTTTATTATTAAAAAAAATAAATGTATTTCTCAACTGTTCTGGAGGCTAGAAGTCCCAGATAAGGACGACAGCATGGAGGGCTCTGGTGACCACCCTACTCCAGGGGGCAGTTATGTGCTCACAGGGGGGGAAGGGGCTGGGGCTTCTTTTACTGGGACACTAACCCCACTCCTTATGACCCCACAACCCCCAAAAGCCCCACTTCCTAACACCATCACCTTGGGCACGAGGTTTTTCAACACATGGATTTGGTGGGGACACAAACATTCAGAGCACAGCAGTGACCTTCTAAGAAGAGACCAGAACACTTGCTCTCTCTCTCTCTCTCCACAGGAAGAAGACCGCCGTCTGCAAAGCAGGAGTGGGCCCTCACCAAGACACGGATCTGCTGGGGCCCGGATCTGGGACTTTGCAGCCCCCAGTGTCTGCTGCCCACATGGTGGTACCATTTCAGCTGCCTGAACAGACCAAGATGGACCCCTCACTCAGGGGCAGAGGAGGAGTCTCAAGGGCCACGAGCCTCAGGCCGTGGCCATGCTTCTCCTCTCTGGCTGACCTGGCTCGCACTGGCCCGCTGATGGTGCTGGGACTCCTAGGTCCTGTCCTGCTCACAAAATGTCAGCTCAGCTCACTGAATCACGGGGGGGGGGGGGGGGGGGGGGGCGGTGCAGAGGATGGCCCTATTCTACCATCCTGGATCACAGCACTGAGCCCACATACAACCTTAACGTGTTCTTGTGCATCGGGGTCTCGGGCTAGACCAGAGGTGGTGAGGTTTAGGCAGGGACTGTGGCCTTGTACACTGTTGGATCTCTGGGACAAATCATGGTGCCTGACACTGTTCATGCTCAGAAATCACCAACAAAGCGATTGGTGGGTCACTGTAACAGCCCAGAGACTAGAAACATCTCGAAGTGAGGGAAATGCCTGCCCGCATTCCTATCTGCTTATAGGATATTTCTCTACATAAAAGCCCCCCTCTATGACGGCTTCATGGGTTCCAACACCTTCTTTGGGGATTTTTCACATGGACACCAGTGATTCTTTCTGGCCCAAGACTTTAGAAAAGGGAAAGAAGGTGTGTGGCCAGAAGAAAGGAGGCAGGCTTGGAGGTGGGGGGGGGGGGGTGGCGGGGCTCAGGGTGGGCCCACCTCCATGAGCCCCACTGCGGGTTGGGGCAGGCTGACTGAGCTTCTGGGCCTCAGGTCCTGCACTAAAAGACGGCACTGATGCCCGCTCACGGGGGGGTGTAAGGAATCAAACTGCATCCAGAAAGCTCCAGGCACAAGGTTTGGGATACAGCTAGCATACACCTGACAGGAGTGAGGAAGAAGAAAACACCACAGAAGCCACCAGCCCCTGACTGCTGGCTTCCCCAAGGACACACACACTAGAAAGGCTAGCTCTAAAGCTGAAAGAAAGCTCTAGGGCCTTTTCAACAGAGGCAGTCCTGAACTTCCAAATATGACCTCATCTCTGAGGCATCCCCCACGGCTGAGCAATCTCCCCCATACCCCAGGTCACAGACCCAGGCCTGTCCAGGCACGAACCATGTCTGCTCCATCACGCTCTGTACCGATGGCCAGTACATGGCTTTTCTGAGGTCAGGCTCAGAGCCGTTCACAGACAGGCTCTCCCTCCAGCACCCCACGTGCTAGACACCTTCAGAGCCCTTTCCTCCAGAAGCCTCTACACACCCATCCACTGGCCATGATCAGTCTGCCTTCAACCCTTAGTGGGCAGTGCGTCTCCAATGGAACAACTCCTACCACCTCTGTCTTGAGCCTTGGCCCTTCTCTCCAGCCCTGTAAGCTCCCCGAGCGCAGGGGTACTGTGACGCTGACCTCAGCAGAAATGCTGTGATGCCCACTGCACCACACACAGGAGGCCCGCTGTGTCCAGTAAGTTTCATGGCTCAAGTACAGAGAACCGGGACCAGGGACCTGCGGCCAGGGCAAGATGACAGCACCCAGCAGAACTCCTGATGGTGACGTTAACCCTTAATAGGGGAGGCTACTCCGTAAGATGGTGAGCTCCCCATGGACACAAGATCTCAACAAGCAAAGACTAGTCCCTGCTAACCGTTTCAGCCTAATTTCACAGTTTTGTTTTTAAACGCACTATGCCCTGATACAATGGTCTCCTAGTTCCTCCGATGAGCCCTGCCCCATTTGAGAGTCCCCATCGACCTTCCCCGCTCATCCTTCTCACCACTCGGAACTCAGCTCAAACATTACCTCCTGACGGTGGTGTTCCCTGACCGCCCTGTCCAGAAGCTCTTCCTGGCACCCATTTTTGTTCACCTCGTGCCTGTGTGTCACCGCTTCCCCTTACTCGTGGTCCCAGCCCCGTGACTACATCCGAACAAAGTGGCAAAAGCACTGAGACACCAGGGCTAAGATGAGGTCACAAGAGACCAACGCCCCTCCTGCTCTTGCCGTCTCTGCTTCTCACTGGCTCCCTCGAAGGGGCCCGCTGCCACGTGTGAGCCGTCCTCAGGAGACACCCCGGTGACAAGGAACCGCGGGCTGCCCGTGGCAGTGACACAGTGGCACGGCTACACACTGAATGGCAGTTTTTGCCACAAATCCACACAGCGTTGTTTTAAACCACTACGTTTAGGAGTCTTTTTTTTTTTTTCCCTCTAAAACACAGAAACCACAACTAATATGGCTCGACTCACTTCGTCACTCACAGCTTGGTTTTGTTCTGTTCCCTATGCTAGAACATAAGCTCCATAAAGGCAGGACCAAGTCCGTCTTGTACACTCGTGGGCACGCAGGCGCACATACCAGTGCCCAGCAACGGCGCTCGGTGTTCATGAGATGAGAAACACAGCATCAACGGAATTTTCATGTGAGTTAGGTCAGAGCAGGTCGTCTCCGGATCCCAGGCCCTCCAGTGTTCAGGTTCCGTGATGTCAGCCACACAGGGAAACCGTCCCCTGGGAGGCTCCACACGCTGAAGACGACTCTTGTACGTTATGAGCCAGTGGGACCAGCTGACGCTGGTGGAAACGTGCCAGTCTTGCACAAGCTGTCTCCCCTAATCCTGTCACCATCGGGTAGGCCTTACTCCCCTCACTTTACAGATGAGAAGACAGAGACCCCACATCGCTGAAAGAACTGGCCAAAGCCACCCGGCTGCTCAGATTCAAAGCCAGGTCCATCTGATTCCCAATCGGGGCGCTTCCCTCCACCCTACCCTGAACGTCCAGCTACTGCTTCGGCCCAGCGAGTCTGAAGGGTCGGGACAACTCTGCAGATGTCTCCTGTCTCTGAGCAGTTTGTTCGGGAGAAGGAACCTGCATGTGATTTCAGTACTGACAGACTAGTATTATGCATATGTTGCTTTGTAAATTTAGCCAGAAATTAACAATAAAACAGATCTTTAAAAACAACTTGCTGCTCTGCCAGGAGCATTAACACAGAAACTTTCAACCGCCTTCGGTACAGGAGAAAGGAATCATCACAAGGAGAGACTGGGGATGTGGCTGGAGGAGCCCTGGATGCCGGGGCAGGCTGAGCAGGAGAGGGAGGGGGCATGGGACACACTGTTCACCCTCCATCGGCGCCCCTGCCTGAAGGGAAGGTGTTTTAGGAGCCCGGGAATGTGCGGGGCCAGGCCAGCTGTCTACTTTCTCAGTTGCAAAGGGAGGGAGGTAGGAGGTTCTCTCCAAAGGATGGTGAGTCTCAACTAAAAACAACTGGCTGTGGTCAAAGAAAATACATCATGTGCCAATGACCAAGCCTTCGGGGGGGATGACGTTCAACTGAAATAGGCACACTGAGCTAGTGTGGTGGCAAGAGCCAACATCTCTTTGTCTCACCCATTCCCTTGCCAACACCTTACACACACACACACACACACAGAGGAAACACGACCTCCAACCTTCCGAAGCAATGTCCTTGCAGTGGATTCTGCTACTTACTGCCCAGCATAGACCCCTCCTTACAACAGACCCTTGGAGTTGCCTTTGCAAAATCCAGAAACTAAAAGGAAAGGTGACCATATTTCACTTTACATGGAAATGACCACACACAAAGTCAAGAGTCTAGGGCCAGCTTCATGGGTATGTGACCAGTGTGGTCACACCGACCTGTGCTCCAAAGGGGTGATCCTGCCATTGGGGCTGAATGCTCCATGCTCACCTGAAATCCTTCTTCATTTTACCTTGGAATCGGTGCTTTGTAAGTGAGGTTTGATGGGCAAGGGGGTGTGAGCATGAGCAGAGGACAGACAGGTTCTTGGCTGCCTGCTCCCTGCCCGCCCCCCGCCAGGAAGTGCATGGGCTCCACTCCCCACTGGGGTCTGGGTGTACACATGCCCGCACAGGTCACATCTCGGTACAGGGCTCCTGGTGCCTGTGAGGTTGCACACTTGCCCAGCAACTATCCCCATGCCCAAGGGAACATGATGTTAAAGAGCAAATAAAAATTTTTAACAACATCTTGATAGGACGAGAGAGACTGTGGAAGGGAGGAAGACGCTTTCATCCTATTTTTTCAACAAACAGCAGCATTTTCATTTTGCACTGGGCCCTGCAAATTATTCACCCAGCCATACGACAGGCAAATGACAGATCTAAGGGAAATATTTCTATGACACAGATGACAACAAGCTCTTACAAATTACCAAATGAAAGGGTCCCTCTCCCATTTCTCACCCCAGGCATTTGGCAGGATTGGTGCCACCCCCATCCCAAGTGATTGGTTTGGGGACCGCCACATCAGAGTGTACAAGAAGGGAGGAGATGCCTGCAGAGGCTTCCGGAAAGAGAGGTTGGCTCCGCCTCCTTGTGGGTGGTATGACCAGAAGCAGGGAGCTCTGGAGCTGCTGAGGGGATGCCAAACAGAGACGGAGATGCACATCGTGAGAGCTCGACAAGACAGGAGGGAGGATGTGGTCCTTCGTGACCAGTTCTGAGGGGCTGGGCCGTGTCTCATCTGCAGCTGCCTTTTCCAGGACTGTGATGAAAGCTGAGAGTCAAACTGGTGCCTTGGGAATGGTGGCCCTCAATGGGTACCTTAAAAGATCTCCACGTAACAGCTTTGGGGACAACGTGGCTCTGGACCACAAACAGGACTTTGAGAGGGAAGACCAATCTAGATCTGCATCCAGATTCATCACCTGCTGGCTTACCCTGAGCAGGTAACGTAACTTACACTCAGTGTCACGTACTCAGTGTTCCTGTCTGTACAACAATCTACTGCTCCCAGCTGCCTAGGGCGGTTAAGAAGGCAACGTGGGGGGTGGGGGGAGCGCCTGGGAGCCTCAGTCAGTTAAGTGTCCAACTTCTGATTTCGGCTCAGGTCATGATCTCATGGTCGTGAGATCAAGCTCTGCGTCAAGCTCAGCAATGGGTGTGGAGCCTGCTTAGGAGTCCCCCCCCCCCCCACCGGCCCGTCCCCCAATGTTTGCACGGTCTCTCTAAAAAACCAAAATAAGAAGAAGAGGTAAACTTGAGAAAAAATTCTCAAGGGCCTGGCAATGCTGGTATTCAATTAATGTTCAGCCCTTGCCTCCTAGGGCTTCCTCTAGGGCCAGCCTCAGGGCACGGCTGCAGGACACAGGGCTTCCTTGTACCTTGGTCTTCCATCTCTAAAATGGGAGAAGCAAGGACACCAGTCTTAAGGCAAACCCGGACAGAGAGAAACCGCAGTATCCCTATCATTTTCCACTTGGAAAACAGAACTCTAAGACAATAGCATCACCACAACACAAGGAGCAGCCAGGGGCGTGCCGAGGTGCCCAGGCCCATCTGAGCAGCATCACGACAGACACAGGGCAGTGCGAGCCCAGCTTCATGTCACCAACTACAAGTTGTGCGTGTGCGTGAAGTCCTGCCAAGAACAGCTCTGCAGTCACATTTATGTATGGCTCCCAAGCCATCGTGAGATGCTGAGCAGAGACTCCACGTTGAATCTCGGCTCCACCTGTGTCATAGTGAGTTCGAGATCAAAACTTCCTCCCTCAACGCTGCAAGACGGCAACATTAAGTAACCTCACCCTTCTGCTACCTACGCTAGGAACAATCAATGCCTCTAGGTCTCTGGTGAGGGTCTCATTGAACATGATCTCAAATGTAAATATTATGTTTTTCTACCTTCCTAAATGCCAACTGGTTCTTCTTTGAATGTAACGGTTCAACAAAGACAAAGTGTCCTGACCACTGTTATGCATACAGACCCAGAGCCACGGCGTAGTGTCCTCGGACATTCCACCGATCTTTGGGAGGCAGGAGAGGGTGGAGGTGACAGATCCGAATGTGGGATTAAAACCTTGATCCTGCCAGCTGCAAGCTGTATGAACTTGAGCACGACCGTTCCTTGCTGGGCCCTGACATCCTCAACTAGTAACACTGGGACAATCGCGGTCCCCATAATATGGCATTCCTGTAAGAAATAACAGATGTGACCCGGGTAAGGTGCTTAGTGCGCTGCCTGGCACACAGGACAAACGCAAGGACCAGTAGTTACTATTGAACACCACTGCACACAGCCTTTCTTGATGGATGAAGAGAATTCTCTTACTCTACACAATGACAGTTTCAAGTAAAATTACACACTCTTCTGCACGTCTGGAAGCAGCTTCTCGCTGCACCCCAGCCCCGCCTGGAGTCCAAGACTCTCAGAAATCTACGACCTATGACCCAGCCCATGTAAGACAACAGCCAAACAGAAACACGTACAGAGACACCCACAGAAACCACATTTTCATAGGACATCACTGTGGGAAGTGCTGCTGTGGGTCCCACTGGCCTCTCCCTGTTGCCACTGAAGTCATTCCCCACAGGACAAGTCGGAAAGCAACAGTCCATGTCCCCTACGTGCATGTTGGCAGATTTCATTTTCTGGAACAGAGCTGCTGAATGAACGTTGAATGAATGACACACCTCAAAGTCTTCACACGATATCAAACCTGAGAAACTGTTGCTTTAAAAGGACTTGGAAAGCTAATCATTTAAAGAAGAGGGGCCCACACAAATGCCCACAGGGCCCGGGCAGGTAAACCGCGAGAGTCTCCGCATGCTAGGCAGGGACAGGTCTCCTGGAAAAGGAGCGGCTGCTACCCAGCCCCAGGCAAGCACAGACCCAGTGCTGATGAATCTTTCCTCTTTGTTTTCCCCCAAGACAAACTGGAAATCAAAGATTTTATGGGGGAATGTCTTGGTTGTTGAACACTGTCCATAAAATCAATTTAAAAATTTATCAGTCAAATGAAACTGATCTGGGGGCCAGGTGAAAACGACTTCCCAGATTTGAATCTGATTGAAGGGAGTCCTGCAAATGAGTTCATCTTGAAGGGGAAAAACCCTTTGTCAACAGAGTAAGGGCTTCTTTAGCCAACTGCTTCACCCATCAAGATGAAATAGATCATTCATGCAGTGTATGACACAGGGCCCAGCACACGGTGACGTTCATCTCCTGCCCAGTCCTGCTTGTCCCTGAAGTGGGACTCCCTACGGAAGACAATGGAACCTGCTAGAAGAAGAGCCCCAAGGACCAGCCAGGGGCGTGCCGAGGTGCCCAGGCCCATCTGAGCAGCATCACGACAGACACAGGGCAGTGCGAGCCCAGCTTCATGTCACCAACTACAAGTTGTGCGTGTGCATGTGCGTGAAGTCCTGCCAAGAACAGCTCTGCAGTCACATTTATGTATGGCTCCCAAGCCATCGTGAGATGCTGAGCAGAGACTCCGCGTTGAATCTCGGCTCCACCTGTGTCATAGTGAGTTCGAGATCAAAACTTCCTCCCTCAATGCTGCAAGACGTTCAGTCTCCCAACGTCTCTCCATCAAAAGGCCCGTCAACAAGCACAACTGTAGATGCCCCAAGGGAAGAGGGTTCATCTGCATTGTGCTTCATTTTAAAACATCCCATCCAAAATATTTCCAGATTCAGGTGATTGATCAGTATTTATCATCTCCGCACAGTGGTCTTCAGCCACAACTTGAACTTCTGCAAGGGATGGTTTTGGAAGGGACACTGCCTTTGAAGTGTGACTTCGTCCTTATTTCCTTTTAGCGGAAAGGGATGATCCTTTGTTTTCATCTTTTGGAAAAGGCTATCCAAAAAATGAACCTCCCAAATGTTGAACAAATGGACCCACCAGCTCCCGAAGGAAACCAGCATTCCCAGAAAGCTGCATGAGCTGCAGTGAAATGACAGAAGCATGGGACACAGGATGGCTGGATGCACCCAGGTCAGCAGCTGCCGTCACGATGCTGCAAACGAATGAATGAACAAAGCCTGAATTCAGTGCTTCATCGTCTCACATCACTGGCCAAGTAACGACCTCTCTCTGAGCCTCAGGTTTCTTGTCTCTCAAACAGGAAAAACGCCGCCACCGTACTCAGAGTTGTTGCATCATGAGGTGACTCTACAGCACGGGTGTGACAGATCCGTGCTCCTCCTGTTCACTCCCGTGTGAACCACCAGCAGCATACGTGCGTAAGCACGCACAAACAACAGGACCAGGGCTGCCGGGGGTCTCAGAGATGGTCCGGGACAGCAGCTCCATCGGGTGCCGCTGGAGCTGAAGCTTGAAGGACCAGAGCAGATACGGTGAGGAGGAAGGAAGATGATGGAAGCCAGTGGAAAAATCACAGGAAAGCAGACAGGACTGCGAGGGCTGAGGAAGAGTTTGCAGGAAGACTCACGGCAATGGGGAAGTGACACAGGTCAGGCTGGGTGAGTAACGCCAAGGCAGGTGTTCATCCAGGGGCTGCCGATGCAGATGAACCCGGAAGCCGGGCCTCAAGATGAGGTTCTGGTGAGCCACAAGCATCTGCTGGCGGGTCCTGGGGGAGCCCACAGCCATCTCACCAAGCACCAGGTCTTTCTGAAGCTTTTAGACCATGGCCTTAAATATGATCAGGAGAGGAGACAACTGGAAGGCATCACTCCAATTGGCAAAAGGGATACACAGAGAGTAACACAGATTTTTAAAGCATCACCAAAAAAGCTGCTTTAGGGGCGCCTGGGTAGTACAGTCGTTAAGTGTCTGCCTTTGGCTCAGGGCGTGATCCCAGCGTTCCGGGATCGAGTCCCATATCAGGCTCCTCTGCTGGGAGCCTGCTTCTTCCTCTCCCACTCCCCTGCTGTGTTCCCTCTCTCGCTGGCTATCTCTCTGTCACATAAATAAATAAAATCTTAAAAAAAAAAAAAAGCTGCTTTAACCAGACATTCCTCACAAGCATGGCTACTAATGAGCTACCTCGGCTACAAGCAAAAGTTAAATGTTGCTCAGAATCCAAGGAAAATGATGGCACTTCATCCAGGAAAAACCAGATGCAACCGTTCAGCAATGAGGTTGAGACACACACACGCGCATACACATATGCAAGCACACATGTGCACACACACCTTGTTCTCAGCCAGACTGAAAGTTCATCTTCCTTGACCACCATTTTTTTTCTGAGGTGAACAGTAATAATGTTGACAGCAGCAGTAACAGCAGCAAAAGTAACTAACGTTTATGCTGTAAATTACTTACATCCTGCAATAGGGCTTCTGTTGTTCCCATTTCACAGATAGGGAAACTGAGGCTAGAGGAAGCTAAGGAACATGCCCCCAAGGACACAGCATATCGGATGCCACACTCCAGGCTTCCGGCACCTATATGGAAGAGATGCTCCTTCAAATGCTTTTCAGAACAAGACAGAGGATGAATGAACGAATCAAGTTTTGGGTAGCCTCCAGTCCATTTTTGGCACAGCAAGGCTAAAGCAATTTGTGCCCAAGGAGACGGACCTGGAGCACATAGAGAAGGTGCTAGTCTTTCTTCAGGCCTGTTATCTCCATCTCCATGTAGAAGGTCCTGAGAATCAACCGCAGCCAAGTCCAGCCTCCTGGGAAGGTAGCCCCAAGCAGCTGAGGCCACGATGCTCTCTGTCTGGAGAAGGGCTGGGCAGGCCCGGGCATGTGAGCCCTACCCCCACGCAGCTCACAGGAGCCCAGGATCCATGGTGGTGAGGCTGTGGGGCGGAGCCACGGCCCTCTGCCAAGAACAGAGGCAGCTGTGGACCAAGGAGGAGCTGTAGTTGGCTTCACAGCCTGAAAACAGTAAGAAATGGACTTGCTGTCAGCTTGTGGAGGGCGGCTAAGGAATGCTCCAGTAGCATGTCAGTGAATAGGTGCCAAGCATGGAGCAGACAACCGTGCTCTGTATCCAGGACATGGCCCCAGGAATCGTATGAAGCAGATGCAGGGAGTCCTTTTGAACATGAATCTGCCCCAAAATTTATCACTGGGCTGTCTGAGGGAGCAATGAGGACCCATGGCTAAAAGTACCTGATGTGACTTACTGAGAGCCACGGTGTTGACAGCTATGGAACGTGCCACAGGTGCAGGTGCTGAGAGCTGAAACTTAGGCCGTGGTGCAGAACCAGGGCTCTGGGCTGCGGCTGCCCGGACCAACTACCTGCTGGCAGGTCCCCTTAGGCCACGACTTAAGTTCCCCAGGACTCAGTTTCTCACTCTGTAACATGGTGATGACAGGGCCCACTTAGCTGACAGAGCTGTCAGAGGATTCAATGGCCCGCTTCTGGCAGAAAGCCTGGCTCAAAGATGGCCTGCAGGAGCGTGAGTCACGATCGTCTGTCACCACCAAGCCCCTTCCAGAGGTGGGGTAAGTGAGGCTCGGGGAGTTAGTCACCTGCTCAAGGCCAAGAGGGGGCCACCGTTTCCCGAGCACCATCTCTGTACCAGGTCACACCACCGTGATGTCGGCATTACTGTCCCCATTCTACAGACACAGACTGGGGTCTGGGACTGAGTGACACGGTCACAAGAGAGTAGAAGACCGGACCAAAGTTCACCTCCACTTCTTCCAAACAAAATCTACCTGCTTCTGACTGTATCATGCCCTCTCTGACCACGAAGAACCCCCAAAATGAGAAACGCCACGTACAACCACTTAGAACGAGATGGGCCAACTACACTTCACAGGCCAAATCCAGCCTGTGGCCGGTTTCTCTACACAAAGTTTTATTGGAACATGGCCACGGCCATTCTTGCAGAAGGTTTCAGCTGCTTCTGCATCACAATGACTGAGACTGGCCATGACTGCACCGGGGCCAGCACAGCAGGGGAGAACAGGAACTCGGCCACCAGGCCTACCCTGAGCCCAGCCTGGGTTCTGCCACTCCCGCTGAGTGGCCGGAGGTAAATGACTCATCATCTCCTCGTCCTGCACCATTTCTTTGCATGCGCAGCAGGGATAAGACTGGCCAAGGGGGTCACGGACTCAGCACCACTGATATTTGGGGCTGTGCACAGCAGGATGTCAGCAGCATCCCAGCCCCCACTCGGGTAGCCAGTAGTATCCCCTCCGAGTGACAACCAAAAATGTGTCCCAACATTGCCCAATGTCCCCTGGGAGTAACCCAGGCCCCCCACCACCACCACCACATGGAGAATCCCCAGGCTGGCCTGTCGCCGCTTTGTGGATGAGCTAGAGCCCCCTGCACGGGCCCCGACCCTGGAGGCCTTCATCCGCAGTAGCACGTAACGGGAAAGTTCACGGCATCTGAGGACAAGAAGCCAGTGCCACTGGAGGCATTCACTGGTGGCACTTTTATCCCTTTTCATTAGGTGACAGAGCAGATATATAGTCTCACCATTTTGTTGGTGCTTCACAGCGAACTGTGTTCGGGTCCGAAGGGTGAGGTGGGCCAGCCTGGGAACCGGACCACACGCTGAGATCTGTCTGTGGGAAAAGGCACCACCTACATAACAGCCTACAGATCCGACTCAGGACAACACCTGGCACACAGTCCATTCCCAAACTGCAGCCCCACGGCCCACAGAGACACACACAGGACTACAAACATCTCCACCCCTTTGGGAAGAGTCCTCTGTCAAAGGGGAAGAAGGACAAAGGAAAAACATGAGCTAAGTCATTCAATGTTGGCTGAACGGAGAAGGGCCACTTCACACGTGTACAAACATCTCTATTCCAACTCTCGAGGGACATAAAGCAGGACTCAGTACCAGCGAACCGTGAACTCGAGAAGGCCAGCACACGACTGGGAAATGTGCTCTGCATTTGGCAAGAGCAGACACTAACATAATACACGTCGTTGTTTACTGCACAGGCCTGTACATGGTACATATCACTCTCGGGTCATTTATGCCACTGAAATAATCACAAGAGCCACTGGCAGGGCGAGGCCCAATTGAGGATTCCAATTATCTTCATGTGACAACTCTGTTCAGTGCCTTTGATTCATTTGTCAGGCACTCGGCAAGGGGCTGAGACAACAAAATCCAGGGAGCCAGAGTTCCCTGCTCTTAAGGGTTGGGAGAGGAGGTCAGCTGCTGGGGCAGCCGGGCATCTCCTTCCCATCTACTCTAACAGCACAACGACTTTGGGGAAACCATTATTTGTCCATCTCCAATGTGTACGACACCAGGGGCTGATGCCTGTACCAGGCTCTCACCAGGCAACGAAGCCCCCTCCCCCTGCCACCAAGTAGCCACTGAGACCCCACCCCAGGCCTTCAGCTGGAGTTGCTGAGCTGCCGGGATGGAAGCCCGCTGAGAAGGAAGCCAGGGAAGGGGAGCCCGGCTGGGGAAGCAGGCAGATGGCATCCTCGCCCATCCCCTCAGCGCCCATATCCAGCCACCACCCTTCCAAGAGTCTGTTTCGTGGCCAATTAACCGGGCTGAAAGGATGCCCAAATCACTTGAAGATGGGTCTCTGGCAATCTTAACGAAAAGAAGCCCAAAGGGTGAGATGCAACCGTAAAGAGTAAGATAAGCAGAGTCGGCTGAGCTGTTTCAGAAAGGGACTCTGAGTCAGAGGATGCCCAAGGGAAGGGATCGACAAGCTTTCTCAAGAGAGGCTTGAGCGTGGCAAGACAAAGGAGGCTGACTGATGGATGAGTCAGAGAGCTGGGTCCTCTGGGGACAGACAGCCACACGTCCCAGGCACCAGGCAATCAGTCACGCCGCACAAAGCCTTGCTGTGTGCAGGCTCCCCCTCCGCCAGGAGGACAGCGCTTCGAGGCCAGGCTCACAGCCATGCCTCTGTTTTCTGAGAGCGGTTGCCAGCACAGAAGAGAAGGTCACAGGGGATGTGAGGCAGCCAAAAGCTTGCTACTTCGCTTCTCAAAGAACTTTCTTTACGTTTGCTAAGATACTTGGGACCATCACTGAGTCTGTTCTAGGATTAGCTTCTTTAACAAACACTTCTTATCTGAAAGACCAAGGTCACACCAACAGACCAGAAACGTCTGTGGTTGAAAGAACCAGTAATAGTAGTGAAACAATAAAAGCAGTAGTTAAAACAAAATAGCTACCGTTTATGGAGGTGTTCTCTGTGGGAGGCACGGAGGTACACACTTCCCACAGAGATTTTCATTCCGTCTCCCCAGTACTATAAAGTAGGTGGGGAATGGGAGGCTCAGCTCAGCCAAAGGGTGGCCTGCCCCACGGCATGCAGCAGCCACAGCGCAGCTGCTCTGACCCCAGGACGCTCGCTGCTCATGCCGCCATGTGACACGGTCTGAAGAAGGTCCCTGGGTGGTGCTGTGCTCTCCCCTACTTTCTCTCCCCTACTCTGTTTTTATGCACTTAGAGATTCATCTGTTGTGGGCTAAATCGTGTGTGCCCTCAGCTCAATCGTTACGTCGAAATCCTAAGCCCCACAGCTGTGGAATGTGAGCATGTTTGCAGACACTGCTTTAAAGAGGTGATTAAGGTAAAAAGAGATCACCAGTCCAGGCCCTAAGCCACTGGGACTGGTGTCCTTACGTGAGACGAGGACACACACACGCACAGACGGATGACCATGAGGAGAAGGTGACCATCTACAAGCCAAGGGACGAGACCTCAGAGAAAAGCAGCTTGGCTGGCACCTTGATCTCAGACTTCCCAGCCTCCAGAATTGGTAGGAAATGAATGCCTACTGTTTAAACCCCCCAGTCTGTGGTACTTTGTCATGGCGGCCTGAGCAGACGAATCTTTCATCCCTTCTCCTCAGCTGGAGGAGCTCCCATCCGGGTGTGAAGGCTGAGGCCGCTGAGAAGCATGGAAAGACCCCGCTGTCTTTGAAGACAGCTGCAGAGGAAGCGCCTCTTCTGTGATCAATGTCAACCAAGGGAAATCACGACCACTACAGAAGGCTGGAAATCCTGCTCCTGGGAGCTGCTGTGCCTGCTAGGGACGGGCCTACAGGACCAGCCCTCCACTTCTCTAATGCAGCAACCCAGAGCTCCGTCAGACCAGCAGGGAGCTGCAAGGCTTTCCCCCAACCATCAGCGGCCACTGCCACCCTCAGTCCAGCATTTCCCCAATCTCCCTGACAACGGCTCACAGTGACAAATGCACTGGACTCCACCTAAATGGGCCTGCCTCCCCCCAGACCCCTGCCAGCAGGCACAATCGCCCACACACGGCTCCCCGCATGGCTTCAGGCCTCCGTGCCTCCTTCACTGTCCCCCACAACCCTAGGTACTAGTAGAACCCCATTTTCCTCCAAGAAACCAAAAGCACTTCTCCAGGGTCGCAGACTCGGGAGTGACCTCGAGGACCCAGGTCGCCAGAGTCCAGACTCTCTGGTTGGGGTTGGCAAACGAAATCCACCCCGCTCCCTTCATTTATTCATGGAGTTTGACTGAAATACAGCCCTGCCCATTTGTTTCTGTGTGGTCTACGACCGAGTCCACACAGCGAGGGGCACATAACAGAGACCTTTTGTCCATAAAGCTGAACTTCCATTATCTGGCCCTTTTCAGAAAGTCCGCTGACCTCATTCTAAACAACCGACTCCACACCCTGCCCACCCAATTCAACCCTTCCAGGACTCTCCCCAATCCTGACTGCCCACACCCAGACAGAGAAAAGGGGGGAAAAAAAAAAAAAGAAAAATTCTATTTAAATACAATCCTACCGATGAAATAAAGAGCAAACCAATTTCTCTGTGGATTCTTTTGTTCTCAGAAATTGCCAAGATGTCAACCTCGCGCAAGATAATAAATAAGAAGAACCAGCAAAGTGCCTCCCAAATATTTAATTAAAGCATTTTATCTGCTTCACCACCTGGGAACAATGGGCCACAGGTTGGAAGATCAAGTCTAAACCTTAATGTTGAATTCTTGGTTTTATAAAGTGCTTGTCACAACCTTAATATTACTTAAATGTAGTTTTTTTTTCCTGTTATTATTAATTAGGTTTTCCCTAACAGTCAGTATCACAATTACCCTTCAAAGAAGAGCTGCCAAAATGCATTTAACTAATTTTTGCAAAGCAAACCTTTTCCGAATCACCTCGCGTCGGCTCTCAATCCCTCCTGTTGGCACAGAGTCCCCCTGTCAGATTGAAATCTGCTATGAAACTCAGCAAACACATGCCCTGCGGCCTCCCAACAGTGTGGCTCCGTTTTGCAAACACCTTTCAGAGGGGCAGATGGGAATGGCTACGCTCAAAACGTAGGCATTTCAGAGTCTCACTCCCCTCTTCCCACCAGGGTCGGGACAAACCTCCGGTGCAGGGCAAAGTCTGGCAGGGGAAACGCAGTTAAAACTGTGGAGTCCTTGCACGTTTTCCGTACCTCTTGCAAGACAGTCATTCTGCAACGTGCTATCATCTGCCTACCATTACAGGGGATCGTATAAAGGGCGGGGGGAGGGGGGTTCTGGGTGAAGTCACTCTGAGCTTGGGTCCTGGTTGTGACTCTGCTGCTGCTGTTTCTAGTGTTCTAATTTCCTTCGTTATCATTCATTACCTGACGGAGTGACTGGGGCTTTAGAAAAAGGTGTCTAGGTTAGGTTCCTTGAAGGGGTGGGGGT
Source organism: Ursus americanus (assembly GCF_024610735.1). Taxonomy (NCBI): domain Eukaryota; kingdom Metazoa; phylum Chordata; class Mammalia; order Carnivora; family Ursidae; genus Ursus; species Ursus americanus. The sequence goes on from NC_142128.1 coordinate 30,752,780, forward strand.
GGTCGTTTCCCGAATAGATGGATTGCTAAGTCAGAAGGACTGTCTGCCAGCTTTGAGCTGTGTTCATGGCAGCGGTTACCACCAAAGGGGCCAGGAGATGAGCAAGGAGCCAAGGTTTGAGCCTCAAGGTCAATGATGTGGGGGCAAGGAGGGGGATGGATCCCAGATGGGCAGATGGGCCCAGGCCAGAGACTGCAAGCTCCAAGAAAGAGAATACGAGCCAGAGGCCAGCACTGAAATGCCGAAAGCATCCCCACAGAGCAAGAATCAGCTGGAGCTGAGGGAGGACCACCTTCCTGGGACACTCCTACCTCCCCGTCCTCCGTCCCTCCTGAATGCTGCCAGCCTGGACCCTCGGTGTTACTGGGGCCTGCTTTCCCAGCACCCTGCAATCAGCTGGTGAGGGACTGCTTTGTTTCCTGAGGCTTCAAGGATGTCATTCTCAAGTCAACTAAGGGCACCCCCAAGAGCCCATGGAATGCTGATTTCCCCTGAGAAAGTTATACTAACATGGGGGAAAAAAACAGATACACCTGTGATGACTTGAGTTGGGGTCACTGAAGACCAGTGTGATCTGAGGTCCAATGGGGAAACTGAGGAAGTTCACGTGATTCTTCCATGGGGTTAGTTTGCTCAAAAAGCACTTAAAATCCAACTCTATTTTAGTATTTTTAACCCAAAAGTCACTCTTAAAAAGCATGGGACAGCTCAAATAATTCAAACCAATAATATTAAAAGCTTACATTTATCAACTGCATACTACATGAAAGAGATTTCAAACTAGGATTCCACTTAATCCAACAACCCTGTGAGGGACACTCATGTTACAGACGGACAAACTGAGGCACAGTGGGGAAGTGATGCCGTACTCACACTCACGTCCATCCCTCTCCAGAGCTCTTAACCTCCCACACTCTTAACCACCCCACGGGTGTCTCCCCAGCCCAGCACAGACCTCGGCACAGGGGATCATGAGCTGCCGCCTGGACACCAGAGGCCCACACTGAGTCCCAGAGACAAAGCTCTTCTCTTCTTTCTATGCGCCCAGTCTCTCTGAGGACTCAGGACCACACTTGGTTCAGTGCTCATCTCCCTTTCCACCTTGGGGCAGCCAACAGCTTCTGGCTGGAAACTAACCATTGTTTCGTATTCATCATGGTGCTTGTGCTGGTATTTTCTCCCAGTGGCAAAAGACACTGTTTTTCTTTATAAATAAATTGACTTTAGGTTAAAAAAAAAAAAAGGAGGCAATTTAAGGAAAATATTCAATCAGTGCTGGTGGGCAGACACAGCAGAAGTCCTGACAGGAGCATGGGAATGACTCAAGGGAACGGCGTTGACACACAGGGGCCCGAGAACAACTCAGCCCTGGTCACTGCATCACGACGGGATCCCACAGAGAGGGTGCTCCCCACAGTTCTCCGGGGCACCAAAAAGTAGCAGAGCTCCAATTGAGAGTTAGTCTTACTCACCAAGTTTCTGGTTTTTGCTTTGTATGTTATAAATAATCTAACTAGGTAGATTGCAAATGGACACATATACTGCGGATTCTTGCTCTCAAGTGGGATTTGCGATCAAGGAAGACTGTTTACCCCAGAACAAGACTCCCTGCATTTTCCCATGGCGCAGGACCCCAGTGGACCTGTAGTGGTCACTTGGTAGCCTCCCCAACACCCATTCCTTGCCCTTCCTTGGAACGGCCTCTCATTTCCAGTAGGGACTGTAATTCCAGGCTAGTGGGGTGGAATGTAGGATGAGGTCAAGCCAATGAGGGAAGTCTCCCTCACTGCCGCTGCCAGCATGACTGGCCTTAGAGGTTCTATCTCAGGTCCTCTGCTGGGAATGCAAGGACAGATACTTATCCTCTATGCCTGCTCCACCAGAAAATATGCTCTGCCCATCTGCTTTATTCACTGGTCAACCAAACACTTCACTGAATACAAGAATGGTTTTCCCACCAATGAGTCAGCCCGGAGCCGCTGCGTTGACCCAGGGTCATACCCACTGTGCTGGGGCAGGTACTGACCAAGAGTATCCGCTCCTGGAGAGCAGGGGAGGCCAGTGGAGAGAGAGGCCTGGAGCTGGCAGGAAGGGGCACCTTCGGACTACACTTTGAGTTCTCCTACGTGGGAGGTTAAAGAAACCCACCACCTATAAGGTAATTATGGCTGAACCCTAGCAGTCCTTCCTGTCCAGGAAATTTCCAAGAGAAAGAAAGTTCTCCCTGACTTCATGCCTCCACCATTCACAAAGCAAGTGAGGACACTGATCTCTCATCTTTCTTGCGGAGATAAGAGCAGAGCCTTCGTATGGTTTCTGCCAATATTATTTCCTCTTCTCCCATGGCATCTGTTTCATCTATCAAATGGGTACCCAATCACTACTTCTCTTGGTTCCCGGGATGGGTAAAAAAGCAGCATCACAGACGAACTGTTGCCCTGATTCTCAAAACCAATGACAGCTAAAACATTGCTGTTACTGTTATGAGATCCCTCTAAAGCAGTGGGAGGGGATCCCTAAACTTTTAAACTCTGTGACTTTTGAAATGCCCTAGGAGAAAGTGCACATGCTGAGAAATTAGATTCTCACCGTTGGATCGTCTCTCACTAACAAGTAATAGGGACAGAGCTCCACAGCTCTGCCTTCCCAGCTCAATCCTCTCCGCACTGGAAGGAGCTCTTCCCTCTCCACATAGAGTCTCCATCCAAGTCACACGTCATCTCCCACGTGAGGCAGAAAGAAAGCAGATGCTCTCGACCTGCTAGCTCCCATGCCCCCCGAGCAGAGGATGCAGCCATCACTGGGCAAATCACAGTGCCCTTGGGGTCGCTGTCACCCAGAGAAAACCAAGAGGAGCAACATCCAAGGACCCCAGGGCAGAAAAAGCAGTGTGAGCCAAGGCTGCTGCCAACGGTCCAACTAGGGTCTACCTGGCTGCCAATTCCGGCAAGAGCATGACGCTTTCCAAGTGTGTGCACATTCCAAGGAAGATGTGAATTCCTATTCTGGCTGTGCCACGTGGGACTAGCTTCCTGCCACACTCAGAGGGCACGCTCTGGGAAAGAGGCTCCCGTTCTCAGAGTCCCAGTGACTCATTTGTGAAATGGACGGACAATGTGCCCATTGCAGGACTGCTGAGAGCCAAGGGTACAAACAGCCAGCACAGAGCCTCACAAGCCAGAACTCCATACAGAATATGGCCGTACTGGGGAGCCCTACTGCTTACCGGCTGCTGTTACTGCCTAAACCAAGTGTGGATCCCCCCACAGCAGCTACAAATAAAAGTTGCTGACAAATACAAGCAGGTCTTGGGCCAAATGCCTCATACGCAGTATCTCATTTCCATGTGGGGGGGAGCTGTCAGTCTCCCCCCACTAGAATATAAACTCCATTCTCTCCTTGCAGAGAACCTGTGCCTAATTTACCCCCTTGGGTCCCAGCACGGAGAGGGATGTGTTGTGACCATCACCATCTTGCAGGTAAAGCAGCTGAGGCTTTGACAGTTTAAGGAACATGTCCAGGGTTGCCCATTTAACAATGCATGTTTGATTCATTTCATATTCACGCCACATTTATCGTCTAACGTACGCAAGTCCCCATACATACAACGATGCACAATACACACTTAGTCCCCTGCCTTTACAGACCAAGTCAGGTATTAAACGTACAGGGAGTTGCTCACAAGGCAAGGAAGTCGGCAGATCGTAAAGCAGACTGTGGGCATTTAAGCCCCATGATTTGTTCTCTGTGGCTTTACAAGCAGCGTGCACCTATCTTTGGGGGGATAAGAGGCCGGCTGTTACTGCAGACAGGACCCCAGAAAAGCCACCAGGTTCTCAGAGGTCCTAGGCTCTGCAGCCCAGCTGCCCGAACTCCCTACCTCTGGGTGAGCCACAAAGCCCATCCCAGAAGGGACAGAACAAGAAAAGATGGGTTATTTGTGAGAGTTTTGGAATAGAACCAACACACATACCAAGAGAAAGGATGAGGGGATGGTAGTGAAGGGGGCCCATGAGCTCAGGTGGCAGGACCCCAAGATGGGAAAGTAGGGGGAGCCCCATGTACTAAGAGCCTGTGGTGATGCCCCTACGGCCCAGTAGCCTGGAGAAATTAGCAGTCCCCAGCAGAGGCTCCTGCCTGCAAATGGCCTGCGCATGGAGCGCTGGGAGCAGCCACCTCCGTGTGCTGCCGACGGGAAGACTGCCTACTAATGCCCTCTCTAGGGCAGTCCTGGACTCCTACAGCACAGCCAGGCTGCAAAGACAAACTTCTGCAGGGAAAAGGAACAAAAATGACTGACTGGATTTCCTCCAACTGGACAGGTAGGAAGCACGCTTGACAAGAGGCCAAGTCCAATTTCTTTAGTAAGAAAAAAAAATTCAAATAATGAAATGTGTCCTTTCTAACTCCCAGGGACATGGGCTTTGCCCTCGCTGCCACTGCTGAGTCTGTTTTCAATCCAACAGCCAGAAGGAGCCTTTTTTAAACCTGCCTCTGCTCCGAACACTCCAGTGAGTTCCCACATGGCCTCGAAGACCTCACTTTCTGCCGTGTTCCCAGCTCACCGGGCACCAGGCCTGCCCTCACCTCTCTATCCCATGAGGGCTTTAGGAAAGAACCAAGAGGGAAAAGCATGCAGAGCAACGGGGAGAGGGCAGGCGTGGGACGCAGAGGAGGAGATGCACCTACTCTGAGTCCACAGGGAGCCGGACCTTCAGGTGGGGAACGGGGACGCAGCAGTAAGGAGCCTTGGGGTGTAGACAGAGTACCCCAAGGTAGGCAGGGATGGCCCCTGAGGTGACAGAGAATACCACCTGGATACTGGTAAAAGGGGCCGCGAGCCCATGAAGCTCACCCAAATCCTTCCATCTTTGAGGCTACTGCCAGTGCCTCCAACTTACCAAGCTTGTTTCTGCCTGTCTGCCTGGGACACTCTACTCCTGGACCTTTGCACTTGAAGCCTCACCTCCTCAGAGCCCCCGGACCATCGTCCCTCCACCCCCACCTCCTAGCAGTCACCTGATCACATCACCCGTTGTCTTCAGAGGCAGGAACAAGCTTGGTAAATAAGTAGATAAATAAAGCTTGCCTTTACTTCTGTGCATTTGTTGGCTGTCGGTCTCCCCCATGAGAATGTCAACTCCATTCCAGCAGAGAACTTGTGCTTAATTTATCAGGCCTTAAGGTCCCCAGCACCTTGCTCAGAACATGTGCTCAAAAACTTCTTATTGATTTCTGTAGTGCTGACAGTCCTCTAGGGCAGGGTCAGCCAACTACAGACGGTGGCCAAGTCCAGCTCTCCATCTGTTTCTGCAAAGTTTTCCTGGAACTGCAGTAAGTCTCCCACGGCGGCCATAAGAAAGTACTACTGGCTGGGTGGCTTACACAACACAAACGGACTGCTCCTAGCTCCGGAGGCTAGAAGCCCGAGATGGACGTATGAGCAGGGTTGGTTTGGTTTCCCTTTGGATTCAGATGGCCACCTTCTTACTGGATCCTCATGTGGCCTTTCCTCTGGGAGCACAAAGCCCTGATGGCTCTTTCTGTATCCAAATGTCCCCTATGGTCACCAGTCCTACTGAAATCTTAGGGCCCCACTCTTATGACCTCATTTAACCTTAATTACCTCCTAGAAGGCCCTAGCTCCACATTCAGTCACACTGGGGGTTGGGGATTCAATGTAAGAAAGGGATGGGGGGGAGTTACACAACTGAGACAATTAAGGCCATGCAGCACATTGCCACACGTGTGTTTACACACAGTCTCTGTGTGCTTCATGCTACAGCAGCAGAGCTGAGTGGCTGCCACACAGAGCATCGCGTAGGCAAAGCATGAACAATCTACCGGGCAGGCTTTCAGAGAAGTCTGTGGAGTTCTGGTCCAGAACGAAGCCCCATCACATTCAATGTGTCACAATGATCCTTTTGTCCCAGGATTCTCGATCAGAGGACGCCACCTGAAACCCTGTCCATAGCATCTGGGTACTGTCACTTTGCTTCACCATCACCGGGAGCTGTGTCCCTCCCCAGTCAGCCACGAAGGCTCCTGAGATTCTGGAATATGAAACCCAGATTATAAATTCAAGCCCACAAAGTCAGAATGGAGATACACCCAGGGAATCAGGGAACTCTGTCACCTGCCACGTGCCAGCCCCACAGCAATTTGACAGGACACCGGTTTGCTAATAACACTTTTGTAATGTAGAAACCACCCAAGGACTGTTCCCAAGACAAGGGACTTTGGTGTTCCAGGCCTTCTGGTACGAGACAGAGTGATGTCCTATGTGTCACTTTTTATCCACCAAGATCTATTAAGGGCCAAAGATATGACTGGCTTCTATTGCTCTCGTGGCTTTTGTTTCCTTTCTACTCAACCACAATTTCAATTACAGTCAAGGAGCCTTGGTTTCAAAAGCTCACAGGGAAGATGCCAGAGACCTGATTTCAGTTTTTTTAAAACAGAGACTTAAATAGTGCTTCCTGGGCACCAGGGCCTGCCCTAAACCTCTTCATGTTCGTTAACTCATTTAGCTCTTGCTGTGACGGGCGCCGTTATGAGCTTCACTCTACAGGTGAGCAAAGGGCAACTCCGACAAACCAAGTAGCTCAGGGAAGCTACAAATTCAAGGAGCAAAGACTCCAACCCAATCTGTCTGACTCCAGCAACCCAACCACCACTGCCTTCCACCCTGTCAGGGGCAAGTGACGTGGACAGGTCACACGCCTGGTCTGTTCTTCCATCACCTATTTCTAGAACTAATACAGCAGTGAGCTGTGAAGGACCAGGATAAGCTTAGACACCAGAGAACTGGCATGAGTCTGGGGTCTGCCACTGACGGCCTCTGAGCCTCAGCTGCTTAAGATCGTATATACCCTAGGTCATAGGAAGCCACTGCTGTGGGATTCGGTTCACGTGGCTCCAATTTACTGAGCACCTATTACGCATGGACACATTCTCTCAACCCATAGTAACGGGGGACTCGGTGAGGTGGGGTGTGCAGTCCAACAGCAGAAAGGACAGAAAACCAAATGCTCACGCCAACAACCACAGATTAAGACCTGACATAACGCACACGGTAAAGGACAGGGCACCACAAGAGCTACGCCGGGCACAGTCCTCATGTATCCTGTGGGTCATGGAAGGCGATTGGGAGATGGCCTCTGAGCCTTCAGTTCCTGTCCCCCTTGTAACGGAACCAGGTGGCTGACACCATGACACATGTCCAGCAACCGCTGGGAGGACGAACACCAAAGAGCAGGGAAGGAAGCTGCCTAGCCCAGAAGGAGTTCGGAAAATGACTCCTCTTGTCCCCAGTAGCGCGTTAGATGAACACCTTGATTTCGTAACCACAGACCTTCATCCCAAAGTGCTGATTATTAATGACCAGCCCTCACAACCTTCTAAAGGAAGCCTTGTTTACTTTCTTTTTACTGCAATTTATAACTAGGTTATGGTCCTCCCAGGGCTGCCTCATCCCATTATCTCCCTCCTCCTAACCTCCTGTTATTTAATAACGGCCTTTCCTCTGGGGAATGAGCTGCTGGCTCCCCGAGATGTCTCCCTGAACTAGGGCTCTTGAGGAAGGCGCTCCTGCAGTGGGGCCGCTGCTCCCGCACGTGCCACGACAGCCAAGGCCATTCTAGCCTCACCGTTTCTTCCCCTAAAGCAGCTTCACTGATGGACACCTGACAACACGTTACTTGAGTGCGTAACTGGGGAGTTCTGACATATGCTGACATGCGCGAAATCATCGCCACAATCCAGGTAGTGAAAGTATCCATCACCCTCAAGAGGTCCCTTGGCAATCCCTCCCTTGCACCCCCTTACCACGCCCTAATCACAAGCAACCACTAATCCGCCTTCTTGCTCTATGGGTTAGTTTGCCTTTTCTAGAGTTTTCTATAAATGGAATCATACAGTATATTCTCTTTTGTGGTCTGATTTTTTTTTTCTCAGCATAACTGAAATTCATCATGCTGTTGTGTATACCACTGGAACATTCCCCTTTACTGTATAGGCACCACCACCCTTTGTGTACCTACCTACTAGTGGCGGCTATTGGGGTGTCTGTAGCTTTGGGCTCTCACCAACGAAGCTGCTCGGAGCATTTGTGCACGAGGCTTTGCATAGACACCTATTTCCTTTTCTCATGGATAAAAACCTCGGACCCGTCTTTGAAGGTGGAGCATGATCCCTTTGGTGTAGCTTTCTTGCCAGGCTCCAGTACTGGGATCAGCATTTAGCTGAGTCTCTCCAAATGCGGCACAACTAGGATCCTGCACATGAGAGGGAACCTGGATCTGAGAGAGTGCAAAGGTCAACGTCTTCATTCTGTTATTAACATTTTGAGCACTTAATGTGTCTCTCAGGCTGTGATAAGCACTTTCCAGTTATCATGTGGATTAATCCCCTCAAAGTCCCATGAAGAGGTGTGACTCTTAACGCCACACTGAGGACACGGAGGGGCCAGTCTGGAGTGAGCCGCCCCAGGGGACTGAGGCAGCAGGTGCACAGCAGAGGCAGGATCTGATCCCACCACCTGGCTTGTGGGGCCGCACTCGCCATCAACACGCTCGCTGCCTCTCTGGGCTTGGGCTCATGTTAACACTGTGCATCTTGTGCTCACGCTCCTGCAGTACTCCACCCTCCGGTCTACTTCTCCTGTGTCTCTACCTGCTGGAGGAAGGCGCTGGCTGTTGCACAACACCCATGGCACCAAGGGGAAGGCAACAGAACTGGCTTGGGCTTCGGCTCCTGTGTAGCTTCCAGGCAGCTCTCGCTGTCCCCACCGTACATCCCTCTCCCCTCCCTGACGGCCTGCCCTCCAGCATCAGATGGGAAGACAACGGCCCTGTGGAGGCTGCCTAATGGGCTCCCACAAGTGTGTGAGGCCAAGGTCCTGCATCAAATGCCTGAATGTATATGTGGACAGAGCTCTCAGTGGTTCTGCTTCTCTGACTAAACCCTGACTCCTGCATATTTAGCTCAAGAAGTACGAAGACAAAGCATCAACCGGCACTGAGCTGTGACTTAAGCCGTGTAGTTGAAGGGAATGCACATCAGTTTGAGGCCAAAGGCAGGCATGTCAGAGCCTTCAACTCCCCTGCCCCTTCCGAGGGCAATCTTCCGGTTTTCTCCAAACCACACGACACCTCCAGCCCCATAAACACTGGCCAGGGAGATTGAAGTTGTGACTCTGCTCCCAGGCCCCAGTGCTGCTGCAGACAGAGGAACCTGCCCCCAGGGAGTCCTTGTGATCATGTGGTCATTCAGTCCACGTCTACCAAGTACCGACTACATCCTGGGACCTGGGGCGGGCTCTGGGATAGCACAGCAAACAAAGTGATCTGTCTCCACACGCACCAAACAGACAGGCGAGCTGATGTCGACAGAGGGGACACAAGTAAATGTATGTGCCAGGTGCAGGGACGAAAAACAAGTGTGTGGTGAGGGTGGAGGAGAGGTTATTTTGGAGAGGAGGATCAAGAAGGACCTCCTCAGAGGCAGACATCCGAGCAGAGACGACGCAATGCCTGCCACACTGAACCCTCCTGTAGGCACTGTCACTCTGTCAGCTAGAAACGTGTGCAGGGGTGTGTGGATGGCTGGACTTTAGTTAGTGTGGATCTTCGCATCTCCCCCATTTGAGCGCCTTGGGGTCAGGAGGAGTCTCTCTGCTCAGGGGCTAACACACCCTTTGTTCATACCAAAGGGCCTGGGAGCTGAACCCGACTCCAGTGGCCCCCCCCACCAGCCCCCCACCCCTGTCTCAGGATACACAGAAATCACAGCAGGGCCTTTGAAAACAAGATAGCTCCCAAACACACTTGGTGGATTATCTTCTCTTAGATCAGTTTCCATCGATGCTAAGGCCCCAGAGACAGAACCTTTCCAACACAGCAAGGCCTCCTTTTAAATAGTCTGCTGTAAGCACTCACATTGCTCCCATTATCCCCAGCCAACCGTGACCTGCATTTCCCTGATTCACTCCTCTCCTCTCTACATGCAACAGGTTTAATAGGTTCCTAATGTATCCTGACATAATCGACAGCTTACATAACCACGCTTAGGATTGCCGTCCCTCGTCGGCATCTTTATTGCTTCTGCTCATTAGGTAAATAAATCCTTATGTGTCATCAAGACTCTCCAGCTGAGAAACTGATGGAATGGTCTATAAGTTGTACCCATCTAGAATGTCATTTATGTGTAAATAGCAATAGGGAATATTATACATGCATTGCAACAATTTGTCTTCTACCTATGAAGTCAAGGATCGTTTTCTGTTTTGCTCATTTTATCCTGGACACCCAGAACAGAGACCTGCACACCATAAGCACTAAGTATTTGTACAGTAAGTCAACAAATACAAAGCAGACTCGATGACGGCACCTAACCCAGGAGCATCTGAGATGAAGAGTATCCTCTGTGCAGTACAGGGCCCAGGAAAAGTGCTAGGTCATAGCCATTATCTAGCACATAGATAATATACAACCTGAAGCCTGGACTAAACCTGGGACCAGGGCCACCTGCGTGGCTCAGTTGTTTAAGTGTCTGCTTCTGGCTCAGGTCATGATCTCAGGGTCCTGGGATGGAGCCCCACATCAGGATCTCTGCTAAGGGGGGAGCCTGCTGCTCCCTCTCCCTCTGCCTACAGCTCTGCCTGCTTGTGCTCTCTCTCTTTGTCAAAAACGTAAATAAAATCTATAAAAAAATAAAACAATAAACCTGGGACCACCCCAGGCCCTGTGGGGAATAATCGTATAGGACGGAGCAGAGGCTGCAGGTCCCAAAAGCCACTACAAAAGGAGACGGGGTCAAATGCCAGCTGGTGGGACAGATAAGTCCCAGGAATCTGCCTATCAGGGGCCAGCACAGCCAGGGAGGGGTCACTTCCGCTGCCAAATGTAAAAAAAAAAAAAAAAAAAAAAAAAAAAACAGAGCAGAGGGGGCTGGTAGGCCAAGAGTCCAGAGAGTCAAGGTCACTGGGGAAGTGAAGGATGACACAGAGAGTTCACAGCAGCACTTGGCCAACAGGTGGGGGATGTATTCCACCATCTTAGCCACCAGCACGGCCACCTCAGTGCCTGACAAGAGGCAGGGGGCAGGGACTACCGTGCAGACAGGCCTCCAGGATTCCCAGAGCCACTCCACTCTCCAACACACTCGAGACCACTCAGCAGCCCAAGTAGCCTCCAAGGATTCCACCACTGATGGCTTCTTGTCTGTTCTTGGCCTAGACGGCATCTGGCAAATGTTTACACCTACCAAGCTGCCCCATTTTGTGCCAGATACATGGGATAAAACAGATAGCGGATAAAAATGGACCCAGACCAGCCCCTCACGAGGCAGGGACTTCATGCATCTGTTCCCCCATCCAACATTCATGCAATGCGTGTGCAGGGGTAATTCCGCATGCCTGGCACTGCTCTTCACGCTCTTCATGACATCACCCCATGTAGTGACAGCAAATGCATCCTTGTTGCACCCAAGAGCAAACAGTTCCCGAAGTCCCAACAACAGAACACCCTGTCCACCCCACACTGAACCCTCATAATCGCTGACACACATAATCACTCCTTCTCACGACAATATGCACTTGGCATCGCTACTCCATTTGATGAAGGAGAAAATTCTGACTCCAAGCAGTTATGAGTAGCCAGAATTTGAATTTGTATCTTTCTATTACAGCTTAGAGAGCTCCTTTCTACAATCCATTCTTAGAAGGGCCCATTCGTCATCTATTTAAGGGTGAGGAAACAGGTGCAGAGAAGGGGCGGGGCCTGATTCCGGTCACCTGCACACCCACCCCTGAAAGGGCCAGGGCTGAGAATCCATCCTGGGTCCCTCCGAACGTCATGCTCTCTCTAGGATACCACTCTGCTTCCTTCCCTGCCTCTTCCCCCGTGGACACAGGTGGCCCATGGGGCGTGATTCCATAATCCTTGATGCTCTCTTAAGACAAAGCTTTGAAAGGCAGTGACTCTATTTACCCCCAACCAAGACAAACCGTCTGCCTCAACTAGGGCTCCCATTCCTAGTGAGCACAACAGGACAGCTCGCCCATCAAGTCCACCCTTTGCTGTCAGACCCATAACTTTCTTTGAAGAACTTCCAAAGTGCTGGGGAAGCGAAATCGAACACTCTGCCACTATCCTCGAAGGCCAGGCCACTGCAGCAGGAGCTCTGCCATTAGCAGTGGGCTAACTCAAGGCAATCATCATTAAACACAGACGTTGCCTTCAATTTGAGCTGGAGGGAACATGGTGGTAAAGGCGACGAAATATGCATTCAAAGACATTCACACACTCAGCCTTTGCCAGAACAGGACAAAGATTCCAAACGCTCTGTAATAATCTAATTCTCCAGCCAAAGATTTTGCTCTTTCAACAAATCACGGAATGTATTTCAAGGCCTACCATAAATCTGGACAGGATACAGGCGTGTGGGTACCCCGCTCGCCACATCAAAGGACAAGCGAGGTGACAAAATTCTAGGTGGAAACGGTATCTCTTCCTCCGCAAAGCCCGGAAAGCCATAATTAGAAAACCGTAATTGTACTGGGTCAGAGGTTTCAGAGCCCAGATGGGCCCCAACGTCAAAAGCAATCTGCTTTTGCTTTTTGGGGGTGGGACTGGGGTGAGTAGGGGCCAGGTGCAAAATTTAAGGGGGTGCCAAAAAACTCACTCATGATAAATAAGGTTTTCATGCAATATTCTGAAGAACCAAAATTAATGCAAAAAATCTCTAATGAACAAAATAGCCAAATTATAAATAAAGACAGGATCAGTGTTACTGCTTCCTCCTCTGGCTAAGCTCAGGCTCTGACATGGCTGGGCTCTGCACCGCTCCTCCTTCTGGAGACGGTAAGACACACCCGGAAAGGGGGAGTGACTGGCCAGAGTCACGGAGTCACTGTAAGTAAAATGCCCAGGCCTCGAGGCCCTCCTCACTGTGCTGCTGAGAGCCCCAGCACCGGGGGCAGGGTGACCACACCAGCCCCCCATCCTCACTCGTGCTGACGGCACAGCACTGCCGAGGACCTCGTCCGGGCACACCGCCGCTTCCTGGCAGCAGGTGCTTCTCCCAGACTGACAGAGGCGCAAGCGGGCACCTGTAAGTCCAATTCAGCAGGGGTACTTACAACTAAAGTCAGCTGCCAACATTTTGAAATCAAGCTTTCAGGAAAACCCAGATGTGTTGAAGTCCTCTTAAAGAAGTGTCTTTGCAACAGCAGGCCCATCTTCCCACGAGAAACCAGGAGAGGCGAGGGCTCTGTGGCAAGTGTCGGCCCCGCCGCATGTGGGCGCTCTGTAAGGCACTGGGCACACAGCAGTGGACAGAAGAGACCATGCATCCTATCCCAGTTCACGTTCCAGTGGGAAAGCACAGTGAGCAGCGTAGGGGAGACCGAGAGTAAACCAGAAGACAACGGATATGGAAGAAAGCAAAGCAGGGTTAAGAAATAGGAATCGTGGTCTGTGGGGGAGAGGGAAGCAGTTTTAAATAGGGTGGTCAGAAAAAGAAGGAAATCCTGCCACGTGTGACGACACGGATGTACCTTGCGAGCACTATGCTAAGTGAGATGAGTCAGACAGCAGAAGACAAATAGCACACGGTCTCACTATGTGCAATCTCCAAGAGCCGAACTCCTCAAACTGAGAAGGAAATGCTGCAGGGGCTCGGGGAAATGGGGACAAGCTGATCAAAGCATACAAATTTCTAGTTGTAAAACATGTTCTAAGGATCGATGGGCAGAATCGTGACTATAATGACACCGTAGTAGCTACTTGAGAGTTGTTAGGGGAATAGATCTTCAAAGTTTACTCCCCACAACACACACACAAACAGTAATTATGTGAGGGGATGAGGGTGTTAACTAAACTTATTGTGGTGATCATCGTACAATATACACATGTATCAAATCATCACATCATATGCCTCTTCCACAAACCTAAGGCATGGTCAGGAAGACCTCAATAAAGCCAACGCAACAGCACGGTGTTCCGAGAGGGGCTCTGTGCATAGTGGGCACCTGACTTCTTCACCTCCAAAGTGGAGAATACAAAAAATACCTACCCTCACAGGGTCGCTATGGGGACTGAATGAGACAGTATGTGTGGAGTGCACAGCCTAGTGCCCGGCCCAGCAATGCTCAATGAATGCCGAAACCAGCTTCCCACGTCCCACACCAGCCCCTCCATCAGTAACCCCTCCACCACCTTCACCTCCACCACCGCCTTATCGCTGCTGGGATAAGGATGAAAACAGAGTTAAGCCCCTGAAACCAGGTTGTTTTAGGCCTTCTTAGATCCTTCCATACCCCAATCCACCCCCACACTCCGCCTCCCAGTGGACGTGCTACTTCCCAGCACAGTGACTCCTTTCACTAGTCCTTTCATGCTCAGATAAGAGAGCAATCTGTGCCACCAAGGCATTCACCACTTCTGACAAATACACTTACTTACGTTCTTACATAGTGCATCGAACCAAAAGGCAAGGATTTTTCCAGCACTCAGGTTGGCACTAGCTAGTGTGTTTGGAGAACTGAACCCTTTCCACTGTGACCTACGTCTCTCCCCTTTTCTAATACTCATGAGCATGAAATCACATAGGAAGTATTCCTAGGTGGGCACTCAAAAGACCGATACATACACTGCACACAGAGTCTCTCTAGTTCCCACAGATTTCAAATCCCAGAAAGCTGAAATAACCAGATTTTTTTTTGTAGTGTCACACTATGATAACTGATGTTTGTAATTATGGCCTTGAGGCAAGGCAAGTTCCTTAACTGCCTTCTAAATTATCGAAGATCAAATTATGTTCAGTTGCATTTCAGCGTTAAGTGTATTTTAATTATATTCTCATTCTTGGAGAATTAGTAATCCACACGGCTGAAATAGATCATCAAGGCAGCTTTGTGAATAAAACATTCTGGATAAAACTCTGATTTCCAGAATATTCTCACAAACCCATATTCTGCCATCTTCCTAAGTGAGAATTTATAATTCACATCTTCTTTTTTCCCCAAAAATAATATGGTCACTTATGAACAGGTACATTATGGAATCGTAATTTTACATTAAGTGACGAGATAAAGGAGGCAGGAAAACGGATGAAGCCAAATAGTAAGGTTAGAATCGAAAACGTGCCTCAACACTTTGGTTTTAGCTGGGGATGAGCCCACATTTGCCTCTGAGCTTCCTAACAGCCAAGGCAAAGAAGGAAACGTCATTAGTGACAGCATTCATAGCACCCAAAAGAACTGAGTACTTCATGAAGAAAATCACTCCTCGTACCTTTTACCTAAGAGCAATTTCTCTCACACAGAAATTACATACAAAATGAACAACCCATGACATGCTTACCTACGTGTTGCAGAAAAAAATTATGATGATTTTCAGCAGGCTGTATTCTCCAACCACCCCAAGCAAGGACAGAGATCAAAATTTGAGTGCCACTGAAAACAGGTGGGGGATGCTGAGCCAGGGGAAGAGTAAGGACAGCAGGTAGTTAGGGTCCATCTGCTGGGAAGTCTGTGTAGCAACTGAAAAAGGAAGCCCTAACTCCACTCCAGCCAACTGCCGCTGTGTGGGGATATGGGCCCAGAGCTTCCAGAGAACCCAATTTTTCAATTATGGAATATTTCAAGCATACAAGAACACATAGGTCTAGGAAATAAGAACTGTAATAAAGCGACCACCTGTGTATCAACTCCTTGCTTGTATTACTTAAGATACAGAACCTTCTAGTACTTCTGAAACCCTCTCCCCTGTTATCACTGCCCTGATCTTTAAATGTGTCCTCCCTTTGGTTTTCGGTATAGTTTATCCCAATTCCTCACCCACCTCCTGTTCCATTCGACACTTTTCTGATCTTTATTGAAACATGTTCTGCAGCAATTTGCCTTCTTCAGGCCACGTAATATTCACGAGACCCACCTTCATGATTTTCACAGCTATATTCATCCATTTTCATTGCTATATTGATTTCTAGGCGACATTTCACCTCTTTTTAATCTATTCTCTTATCGATGGCTATTTGAGTTGTGTTGAATGTCTTGCCATTACAAGCAATACAATGGACATGGCTGTATGGGTCTTTCCTGACGCATGTGGGCAAGTGCTTCTTTCCGGTGGGGCTAAAATCTAGGTTTTAGTAATGGCCAAACTAATTCCAATCAAAAAAGAACATTATGTAGACTGACTCTCTATGGGCTGGACACTGCCTATCAGCTGCTGGCCTGCAGCATTCAACTCAGGCCGACAGCTCCATGGTGAACTGTGAGATAATTCTCTAAGCAGTAAAGCAATTCGGACCCCATTTGCCCCTGCCCACGATCTAGCTTCATTCAAGGATGAGAGGGTCTCATGTGGATAGACCATATGACCCTCGGGCAGGTGTTGTGAATACCACTTCTTAAAAATGAGCTTTTGAAGAGTTCTGGATGGCAGAAAGTTTGACCTTATACTCATTCCCACAAACCCAGAGGGAAGACATATGTGCTACTGACCAAGGACAGATCCCAACACCCTTTCAAAGCCAAATGAGCTGGAGAGCAATCTGACAGCCTGTTAGGAGGTCACACTATGCACTCAGAAGTGGCACTATTAATACACCAACTACTGACAACGCCTCCAGAGAGAGGATCTGATTTCAATATAAAAGTTATACAACTCTGCAGAGAGCAAGATTCCAAGTTTGAAAAATTCAATATATTCCATTCAAAAATAAATACATTACATGACAGAGAGTATCTCTACTTATAGATCTATGCGTGGAAATAAAATGTTGTCATAACAAATCCCCAAGTGTCTACAGTGACTATCTCTAGGACGAACTGCAGGTGAATTTTCTTTTTTAAAGTTTTACTCATCTGTACTTTTTCCCCCCAATGGTCACGTTACTTCTCTTCCTAGTGACATGAGAATGTGACTAATCAACTGACCCTTCATTCGCGATGGCATTTCCCCTCAACAGCCCAAAATGGATCCTCTCCAACTAGAAATGCTTTTCAAGACAATGGTGAGAGGTCTTTCAAAATGTATTCACCCTGAGGATGTGTCTCCAAGAGAGACCATCAAAAGGTACTACTGCACCTGCCGGAAAGTTCCTGTAGGCCGCAAAGCAGACAACACAATCAACACCAATGGAAAACTACAGTGTCCGTGCACAAGATATACAAGAGTAGTAGGTCTCTGAACTGCATGAGTAGATTTTTATTTTTTCATAGTTCTCATAAAGTTCTACTAGAACATAGATGAAGCCTCCCTTTATTCCTCTGTCCAGCGGCAATAATTGTCCCCTCCCTTCAAGCACTTAGGAGCATTAAATATGCTGACTGCCAGACCCATGATGGTAGCCAATTCTAACACGTGAGTTCCACATCACCACCAGGGCCGCCATCATGAAGGAACAGAACCATCTCAATCAGGGACGGACACACTGCCACCTGACTTCGTAAGTACAGTTTCACCAGTAGAGCCACACCCACTTGCTTCCACACCACACTGCGCAGGGCTGCTCTGGGGTGCCACCGTGCAGGGCTGAGAAGCTGCAGGAGAGCCTCTGTGGCCTGCAATGCCTAAACTACTTTGTATTTGACCACTTACCGAAAAAGGGTACAGACCCATGATCTAGAAATTGTCCAGTGCTACACACACACACACACACACACAGTTACAATTCTGATGTGTCAGAAATTGTGGGAAACTTACATTTCTTTCCCTACATCCAGAAAGGCTATTGGCACAAAGTTTCAGACGCAAAATGGCATTTCAGCAGCTAACAGCCAATTTAATCCACTCAGTTTTATCACTTTTCATCCAAATTGACCACCACCTTGCTTTAAAATATATGCAGTTGAAGCAATTCAAACCTCAAACACCGGGAAGGCAGTTGTTATGTTATTTACAGAGAAGCCAGTATCTTGCTCCCCTCCTGAGCGGCAGCAAATGGATGGAGGAATTTTCCATTAATTTTAAAAGCTTTTCCTACCAAAGGCAGAGAAGATCTCTCAAGAAAACAAAAAGGTAATGTTTTAGCATTTAAATCCGGTTTTCCTCGCAAAGGGAAAATAATTTCTACATTATTACATAGTAGGAACTGGGTCGTTCCCACCAAACACATTCCATTTAGAGGAGGAGAACTTAATTTTATAGGCTGCTTTTCGGAAGTATTCATCTCAGGCACCTGGAAATCAAAGAGCTGGTGCACAGAAGTTGTTCCGTGTAGAAGAAAAGTTTAAGTTTCTCTAGGACTGATCTCCCTTCTCTAGACTGTTAAAAATGCATTTTTTTAAACCACCTGAGAAGGTGGGGGGCAAAAAATTCAACAAAACCCAATTTCAATGTCCTTTGCTCAAGTATCCTTGTTTGCGCAAACCGGGCCATAGAGATGTGCATGCACATGGTCCAGGGAAGTAAGTAAAGGCTCTGTGCAGAGGAAAAAAAAGACTTTTAAAAAGGACTTGTCACTGTGCAAAAAGGGCTGACAGTCTGCCCGGGCGAAGCAGAGTCGGCGGCCCTGGAAACAGAGCCTGTGGCTCACGCGGAGGAAGACAGGAGCAGGGCGCACTCAGCTCCTGGCTGTGCCCGCACCAGAGCTAACATTTACCTTCGTCAACGGGAGCTGCGGAGAAAGCAGGGTGCCGGCGGAAAAAATCAGCCACCAGACAAGTTGTGAGACAGAGCTGCTGGGTGAAAAGCAGAACTCAGCAAGCGCCGGGCAGCTTGGCAAGCGGATGCGCTCAGGTTGGTAGGAAGAGGGGGAATGGCCAGGGATTTGGGCAGCCTGTCCTGGAACAAGCCTGGTGAGGGATCTGAAAAACGCAGGCTCTGGGGAAGCTCGAACAAAGGACAGTGTGGGAAGAGAAGCAGGAGGCGGGCCTTCCTGCCCTGTGGCCAGCGTGGGTCTCCCCAAAGGGACGAACCAGGGACCCCAGCACTCTTCATCCTGGTCACATCAATGCCTGGACAGGAGAGGTGGAGAACTGAGGAGGTGGAACTGGGGAGACATCTTCTTCTGGGGGCTCTGCCTGCCAGAGAGGCGCAGAGCAGTTCCAGCGGTGGATCTAGTGACCCGGGAGGGAGGGGAGAGCCAGCCTGGAGAGCAGCCATGATGGGGTCTCATCCCCTAGAAGAGGACGGGGCAGGCAGCCAGTACCAGCTCTTGGGGAGCAGAACGATGCTTACTGCTGTGCGGTGGCTGTAGCAGGAGCCCAAAGCCATCCAGATTCCTGCACAGAGGGGAGCACTGCAGACGTCCCTAGCCTGGGAGGAGGGGTGCATCCTCAGAAGCCAGCAATGGCTCACTGTCCTTGAGTAAGCACACCAGGCCCTTCTCAGCCCATCCGCAGAGACAGGCCCAAGAGAAGACTAGACTCACAGCTACTCCCTGACTGGTGGGGCTCAAGGCAGTTCAACTCGGGAGGGACACTGTCAGTCCCCCTGCAGGTAAATGAGACGAGTCTCCTTCTCAACACCCATGGTGAACAGGAACAGCAGGAAGCAATGCCTATGATCTTCATTCAATGTGTAAACTACACATCAGACGTGGTGATTCCCAGGCCATAGATGAGGACAGCCGAGGCTCCCAGAGGCTAGGTAAGAGGGCCAAGGCACACACCTAAGGCCATGTTGGAACCCTCACACTCTGGCCAACCCAGGGACAGACCACCTCCACCATCACCTGATCACCTGTAGTTTAGATTCAAGAAGGATTCTTTCCAGCAGGTATTGGTTATGAGCTTCGGGTCTGGAATCTCAGTCCCAACTCTGCCACCAAGTATCCATGTGACCTTAAACATGAGTCATTTCACCACACCTCAGTTTCCTGCTCTAGAAAATGCAGGTAAGAGTAATACCACCACAGCAAGTGACTCTAAGGGTCAACTGAGATAAAGGGCTCAGAAAAACACCCAGCACAGTATAAACACGGAACACATATAAGCTAGCCAGCATGACAAAGATCTTAACAACTATGAAGGAAGACAGCTGCCCAGAAGAACAGAAAGGCTCAAAATTAATGGATAAAAAGGATTCTTTGTGCTTTTAATTTTTTTAATCCACTCAACTATGCCCCCAAAGTGGATTAAATAGAAATGTTCAACTCGTTCATTCTACAGAGCTACTGGATCAAAGCAAGTTACTAGCTGAGCTACATAATTCATTTGATTAATTTGCACTGTAACGAGCAAGAAGCAGCCAGCAAACCTCAAAGCCGCTCCCAATCCAATTTCGGGTCTATTTCAAGTTTTAGAAAGGTATTCCACTAGAAGACAGTCATAAAATGTGTCAGGAAACAAATGGTAAGCTAAACCTCCAACAAGGGACATCAAACCCCAGGGATACCTTCGTACAGAAACGCACTGTCTGAACAGCGAGGTGAGGGGGATCGCACCCCTAGCTGGCCTTGGAACAGAGTTAAAATGTCAGTTCTGCCACTTCCCACGTGCTGTGACTCAGGACGGTCTGCTCAACCTTTCTGAGCCTGTTTCCTGACCTGCTGCTTACTGATTAAATGAGAGGATGCATGTGATGTCCCAGTCCAGTTTTTGGCACATAATTGGTGTTTATTAAGTGGTATCAATTGTATTAACTTGTATTTAACCTTTCTTTCATTTACTCCTCCATTTCTAGGTGAGGGAGGCACTTGGGGGAAAATTTCTGCTCATTCCACATGGGAAAGTTACTCAGATGAACGCTAGCAGCACTTCTTACATACAAGCTAAGACGGTCAAACCTCTAGCTTTTGCAAACCTCTCACCAGAGCCACCTGGCTGTGTCAACCTCTTGGTGAAAGAAAACAGGCAACTGATATAAAGTTCTAGCTCCTTTAAACCAACAAGAACATTAAGCCATTAGAAGCCAAGTCCCACTTCTAAAATGACAGGGTGCCCTCAGGCAACGCTTTTCACAAAGTGTTTCCCAATTGCACCTACCCAGCCAGACTGCTACAAACTGTTCAAGCTAGAAGTCTTCACGTGTCGTCCCTTAGGACCAAATTGCAGGGCGTTTTTAAGAAACCAAAGTCTCTGGACAGCACTGACTTGACCCATAAAACTACCATCTTCCTGAACAGCTCAGAGATGATGGCCGGGCTTTACAAGGGGCTTCTACCAAAGGGTCAAGAGCGGCCAGGGGGTGGCAGGCGTGGCTGCCCATGTACACCTGTGTCGGGGGAAGCAGACCAGACAAGGCCAAGGAAAAAGAACATTATTCAATCATACCACTTTTGGAAAAAGAAACATTCATCACAGCAGCTGAAGGGAAAAAGACTCTAACAGGCACAAACAATGGACAGTGCTAATACACTCTGACGACGCTCTGCTTCTGCCCCCGTCACCTGCTACTCAGTGTCCTCCTCACAACCTGGTCAGACCTCCGCACCTGCTGTTCAGATTGCCCTGGGCTGCCTTCCTGTCTCTCACTCTCTGGCAAATTCCTGCTCTGCCTTTAAAACCCAGCTTAGAAATAAAGAGCTGTGGAGTGTCTTCTCTAGAAGATGCCAAACCACATCCCCCCTACTACTGGATCTCACAGCTAACCCTCTCTTCTCTTTATTACTTCTTTTGACTCACTGACCCCTTAGCTGCTAGAAATTACTGTTTTACTCCCCTAGTAGGCTGTGAGCCCCTTAGAGCAAGGACGAGGGTTTCTTCATCAACGTGTCAACTCGTGTGGCGCTCAGTCCTTCATTCTTTCACATATACATTCAAACCTTCACTGAGCACTGACGTGGGTGCTGGCAATCACCTCTCTAGCACCCATGTCCTGTCTAGCAATGGTCTCAGTTTTCATCCCCCCACCCCCCGCCTTCATTCTGCATGTGTGAACAGGGCCCCTCCCTCAGCCTAGCACATGAATGAGACCCTGTGGTTGGCTGAAAAGGGAGACTGGGACCGAAGCCAGCTCTATCAGAGTCAGCTCAAGGCTCTTGCCGGGAATGGACACAGAGTCTTGCTTTGTCCCCTGAATGTGAACCTAGCAAAAGAACATTTATCCAGAGGTTACCACAGCCTTGTGTGACTAGGGTGAATGAGCAGGGGCAGCGGGGACACTGGAGATGATGTCAACCCAGAAATGATAGAGGCAGAAGCCAGAGAGGAGCCTGATAACACAGCTCACAGCCCACAATTCAACCACACCTAAAGCCAGACTGTCCCTTGGATCAAGGAACTCTCTTCCCAGGGGCAGTCAGGGTAGGTGGTGCTCTGAGGCACTAACAGGCAAACCCTGACAGCTCAGGGGCTGAACAGATCTCGGTCTGCTCCTGCTCTCACCAGCCTGCAGTGGCCCCAGGACAACAGGGCAGCACCCTGCAAGCAAGGAGTCAGGGACCCCGGCTGGTGTCATCCTGTGGCTAGACCACACGGAATATACTGCTTCCAAGATCACCACGGCAGGAGAAACGAGAAGAAAATTCACACCACCTCTTCTCAGATGACACTCATCACTTCTGCTGACAGCCCAACAGCCAGCAGCAGTCACAGGGTCCCGATCTGATCCTAAGGGAGATGGGGAAACACCCCAGTCCTCTTGGTCCTGGAAAAGAGCCATGAGACAGGCCTGATAAATGCACAGCACAGGCCCCGCCGCCTACGCCAAAACACTCCTCCATGCACTCAGCACCAGCCAGGTGGCAGGGATCACGGCACACACCAGGACTACAACCGTGAACAAGGCCACGTACAAGAACAAGGGGGAATGAGGCCAACAAAGACACGGACAGGACAGGCAGCACACAACACAGAACTGATAGAACTAGAGAGGGGGCACGGGCTGCAACAAGACACCTGGGGACCTGAACGTGGCCTTCAGCAGGGCGGCGGGGTGACCGGGGAAAGCTTGTGGGAGGAGATCTCAAGGATCAAAGGCAGCAGCTGGGGAAAAAGGGGAGGGAAAAAGGATAAAGAACAGGGATCCACGTAAAGACCAGCCCATGGGCAAGCCTGGAGAGAATACGTGCATCTGGGAACGGAAACAAACTGGGAGGGGAGACCTGTGTCTGAAGAGGGAGGCAAAGAGCTAGAACATGCAGCGTCTTATATTAACATACAATAATGTGTCAAGTTCCCATGAATCTAAGCACAAAGGTGAGCCATTCGAGTTTTGCGCAGGAAAATGGCCTGGACCGGCTGGGCCTTCAGCTGTTTTTCACCATGCCCTTTGCAAGCATTAAAGTCAACACTTTCCTCCTCCCAGTCTCAGCTCTCAGCCCCCACACCCTCCCCTGAGTGCTAGAGCTCCATCTGCTACTGACAACTCCTACTGTTACCAGTGAGATGGGACACTCCTGTGCCTTCACCTAGCATATTCTCAACACTGAGCCCAACCCCGATGGGACAGCGCCTCCTGTACCCACTGCAATAGAGACAATTCTTCCTGAGGACCCAGAAGTAGCTTCAAGAAGCCACTTTCCACTTTTGAAGAGGAAAGCAAATATAAAACAGGCCCAAAATAGCATGGGTCTGAAAAGCTAAAAACCAGCCACCCTAATTACAACTATTTTTATCTACTGCCCAGAAAGGACTAGTGGATCATTTTCCTTGGTGTTTAAGGAAGTTCATCTGTTCGTTGTCAAGTCTTCCAGGCTCCCAGATCAGAGACACAAGTGGAAACGAGACTTTAAAACAAGTGGAAGACAAAGGGAACACGCAGGGTAGAGACACTGAGCCAACAGCAGGGCCCGGAGCGCCACCAACCGAGGGTGGCCAACTCCGCGACGAAATAGAAAACAGAGATCCAAAGGTCTACAGCAGTAATTTAGCAGACGGGCACCGACAGACGCTAACAAGTCTGAAGCAGGCACATGCTGCAGAGGGGCACGAGTGTGTCGCCTGCAGCGGACACATTCCACCTAGAGCGATGTGTGACCCAAAGGCCGGGGAGGCAGAGGGAAGACAGAAGACCTGCTGGGTGAGAAGGGGTGCTGAGAAAAGTGAACTTCTCCCCTGTTGCTCCAGGGGGACAAGCCATGCACAGAGAAGCAGACTGGAGCCGTCTGATGGGTACCAAACACTTGGGTCTGTTTACGTCACTAAGGCTTACATCAGGCACTGTGTGTGTCAGAATTTATTTCTATTACCCCTCCTTATCCCTTCCCTAAGTCCCCCGGGGTCTGACAAGCTAATGGCTGCCATGCTTGTCACTGCTTCATCACCCCGGCTCCCGCTCAGAGCTAAGTGAGAGCCTGCCACCCGGGAAGGCCTGGTTCTGGTTTCTGGCCAGGCCCCAGGGAGGGTCGCGGCGAGCACATTGGCACGGGAGTCAGACGGCCAGGGTCGCATGTTAGCTCTACACACTTCTCTCTAAGCCTCCAGTTTCCTCATCTGCAAGGATGCAGCAAACCTGAGACGATCCATCAGCACACAGCCTAGGAACAACAGTAGGCCCTCCATGTATGCTAACTGCCGTCACCATCGTGATCCCTGTTTGCTGGGTGCTCTTGTGTACATAAATGTCACCAAGAGCCCAACAGATCACAGGGCAACAGCTTTATGCTGGAACTTCCTTCCCATTTATAGTAACCTGTCATCATAATGAGAATGAATGTTGCTAATATGCCATTTATTTCACCCATGAGCAGAAATTCCGGGAATAACTACACTCATACGGTAAATGATAAACATCCTATAATTTGGAAAATCAAGGTACACTATAAACCCTCAAAGAACACTGATAGGAGAAATTCTCTAGTTTCTGCAACTAATAAATTACAAGTAAAGAAGGAAAGGAGCCAGGGAAGATACAGGTGGGAAACCTGTAGATTGAGATTGACTTCAGGGGTCTACAGACCAATCACAATGTGTGGATGGACCCCATTTGGACCTTCCTCAAACATCTGTCTGGACTGGAAATTTGAACACTCAGCAGAGACTCGATGATATTAAGGAATTATTGTTGGCTTGTAGGTATGCTAGCGATAATACAGGGTGTTCTCCTTTTAAGAAATAAAGGACGCTTATGTTTTATTTGAGATACGTCCCAAAATACTTTGGGATGTAATCATGTCATGCGTTGGTTTGGCTTCTGATACTATGAGAAGCTGGGAAAGTAAAAAGATGTAAGGATGAAGCAAGACTGGCCATGAGTTCACAACAGCTGAAGTTGGGTGATGGGTTCATGGAAGCTCATATGTTGTTCCGTCTACTCTTACATATATTTCAAGTGTCCACAGTAAAAACATCCTTTAAAAAATCCCAGATGGAGCCACCCGTGAGAGACAGACTACCTCTCTTGAGACCATCAGGAGGGAAGGAGTTCACTCATCAACAGCAGCGCACTGGAGGCCTGGAAACCAAGGCACCAGAGAAAACTTGCGAGCTGTGGTCACTCCACCTCGTCTCCAAACTCCTCAACCCCCAAGGGCCAGTGCAGCTGTGCTGGTGACACAGCTACAGTTCAAACCAACTGGAATCAGGATATGAGCCAAGCCAAGGGCAGAAGAGAGACGACCTGGGTTGGGCCACCGGGCATGACCTAGAGGCTAAGGTTCCTTCTCCCCCAAGGAGGGGGATCTCTAAGCAAGGGGCCCCTTGACGGGGCCCTGTTCGAAGAAGTCCCTTTAGCTGATAGTTCCATCTAAGATTCACTGGGACCAGCAGAGGCCTCCTTTATAAGACTTTTTAATAGTACTGTGTGGGTTTGTTTGTTTTTTTTTTGTTAAGAGCTCTTACCTTTTATATTCTGAAATACATAGGAATGAAACTGAGTTTGTTTCAAAATACCATGAAAGACTAGGGACTAGACTGGGTCAAGATGAAGCAAGAATGGTCAACAGTTACATCTCACGGTGGAAGCCAGGTAAGGAGTACAGAGGCTCAGGAGACTGGTCTGGCTCTGTACATGTTTTGACCTTTCCAGAATAAAAAGTTTTAAAGAAGTCCTTGGAGGTTTAGTCTTGTTAGTCGTTCATGCTTCAGTGAGAATGACACCCACCCCAACCCCTCACCAGTTTTCACTCATACCTAAACAAGCACTTCAACTGCTTTGCTTCATGAGAAAGTCTTTCCCCCTCCCAAGGAGGTGAGAGCCTGGTCTCCATCCCTCAGCATCTTGTGACTAAAATAATAAAAACAAAGTCACACCACACTTTTCATTTTGATCATCAGTTTAAAGTAGATCTCAGCTCAGAGTTCTTTATCCTGAGTTCTTACATGGAATCCAATACTTTACTTAAAAACTCATCTTTCTTTTGTATAAACATGGCTCTCAGATATATCACGCGTGCTGGATGCCACTGGTGCCAATTTAGGAAGCAAGCGCTGGGGGTATTACTGCTCCCAAGGTCCTGGCTGCCTCAGGAACTTTTACATTTTATTGAAATGATGATCACATTCACGGCTATCTACGGCATGTGATTATGAATGTGTTTTTTACCAGCTTGAGCTTACTTTTCCATTAATAGTAACCTGCCACTATAATGAGAATAAATGTTGCTAATATGCCATTTATTTCACCCAGGAGCAAAAATACAGGGACTAACTACACTCATACAGTAAATGATAAGTATCCTGTAATTTGAAAAATCTATCAACAGCTAGCTGAGTCCTGACACACGGGAGGAAGTAAAGATCTGTTTGCAGAGGATGGATGGGCAGTACTGAAGCCCGGACCCACAGGCGACTCAACAGCGGGGACGGGCGGCTGTCAATCAGAACTTGGGTACAAAGAGGGTAGGTCTAACGGAGCCCTGGTAGCAGAGGGTGGGAGGGGAAGTGACGTCATCTCCTAATCATATTCTCTGTCTCTCTCCCTCCCCCCCACACACACACACACGACCCTTGAACAACATGGAGGTTCGGGGTACAAGCTCCGCACCGTCCAAATTCCGCATGCGACTTTTGACACCCCCAAAATTTAGCTAACAGCCTACTGTTGACCAAAGCCTCATCAAGAACAGCATCACTAACGCATAATGTGTATGTTATATGTACTGTATAATCTAAAGAGAAGAAAATGTTGAGGAGAAGATACCCTTACAGACTATACTGTATTTATCCAAAGAACCCCCAGGTAAGTGGCCCACACAGTTCAAACCCATGTTGTTCAAGGGTCAGCTGCATATATAAAGCCTCCTAGGAGCTAGAGCACTTTGGAGGTTAGTAAGAGAAACAGATTATAGCCTCACAAAAAAATAATTACAGTCAACAGAGAAGTGGGAGAAAGTGGCTCAGCTCTGGCAAGTTCGACGGGAGGCGCCAGAGTAAGCAGGAGGCTGCTACTGAATGAGCAGCCCCCCACGTCCTGGTGCTGGTCCCACAGGACTAACAGCTCCGCTGCCTCAGCTTAGGCACACTCCTGCCCCTGGGCCAAAGAAGGGCAGGGAACTTGGATTTACTGCCCCCCAAGAGAACAAGCAGCGGTGAGAGGTCATTCAAAAAAAAAAAAAAAACCAAAGGGAGGAAAAAAGGCACTAAGATACCAGCTGTCTGCTACAGGCACTGAACTAGACTCTTTATATTCCATCCTCAAAGTAACCCTGCCAGCATGTCTCCTCGCTGCATTTTACTGATGGAGAAGCGGAGGCTTAGACAGGATAGGAGCGCCCCCAGGAGCACGGGGCAGGAAGTGACGAATCTGTACTCGGGCTGTCGGATGGGGGACAGGTGTGCCCCGCAGGCCACGAGGCTGTAGAAGGCGGGGCTGCAGAGATGCAGGCTCAAGTCCAAATGCCACCAGCATTTTACGTTTTTCTTGACAACACCAGCTGGAGAAGCATGGGAAAATCTCTACAGAAGTGTGTAAACCAAAGGAATTGTACTTAAAAGAGGTAAAGAAGACTCTTAGATCTTCCTTGGACACGTCCACTATCTTCTATCTTCAAAACCCTTGGTGACAACAAATCCATTCCCCCTCATGTCTACATCTTCAAGACAGATGGGAAGTTTACAGAAGAAATTCCAAGCCTCATTACTAACAGTCCTAAAAAAAAAAAAATGGGAGCAACATTCTAGAAGCTCCCAAGAAGTGCTCTGCAGACTGGTCAGTAAGGACATGGCTCTAGGACCCCATGAGGCCTAACTCTACATCTGTGTGTCAACCCTGCTCCCTGAAGATCCTAACAGACGTGTCTGCCTCACCCCTGGGGTGGGAGCTTCCCAAACACAGTCACTGCTACTCACCTTTGTGACCTAGGGCCAGCCTGGGGGCAATGAAGAGATAACACTACCCACTGATGAAACATCAATGACGTTGCCATCAAAAAAGAAGGAAAAGTCCATCTAGGGAAGTAAATGCCCCTTCAGGACCATCTCTGCTTCAACTGACATCTTCCATGAATCACCTCCTAGAACCATCAACTCTACTGCTCCTGGGGGTGGGAAAACCATGAAAGGAGGAGGAAGGAAGATAAAGCCTGGCCACTTAGAAGGTCCTCAACAAACACAGGCCAAATTTGTTGGAACTGCCCATCTGTCCCTCGAGGTCCTCTCTAGACTCTCCAGGCTAAAACTTCTCCTGAAACTGAGTGTTTGAAGAGTCTGCCTCCTGTAAAGAACCCACGTGAACTCTCCCTAGCCCTCTATCCTGAGCTACAGCGGTGCCTCGTACTATGCACGCTCAATCCGGGACTTCCCAAATCGCATCAATCACTTTATTTATAAACACTACACTGAACAGCTGAATCCTCGCAGTAGACTGTCATTCTGTTCAATATTTATGGAGCTCCTACTGGATGCTGGAATCATGTTAGGCAATTAATACACAATTAAAAAGGTATCATCTACAGTTCCCTGGAGGGGCTCTCATCCTGGCGTTCTATTACATGTGCTTCAGAAGCAGGTAATTCCTACCCAGAGGCACTCACTCCCTTCTGCTGTAACTAAAAGTGTGGGGTGTGCCCCTCCCAGCGCTGCTGCAAACTGCTAGTGCCGAACCCTCCCTCTGCTCTACTGCTCGTCTTCCTCCTTCGACCCATTCTCTCCACCGTGACCAGGGACAGTCCCTTCTCCTCTGCCAGGTCCGCCTTTGGTTTCCCCCATGAGCGTAGCCTTCCAGAACAGGCAGAAAGAATACAGGCTTGTGCTCTGGACAGCCTGCGTGATTCGAATCCAGACATGCTTCCTACCAAGCCGAGAAACGCTGGGCACCTTGCTCAATTTCTCAAAGCTCCATCTGGGACCAGCATCCTCCTTGAGAAAGTCGGCTGAGGATCACGTGCGTTCGTCTACACCAAAGCCTTAGCGCAGTGCTTGGAAGTAAGCGTGCCCCTGACAGCTAGCTACCCGTATCACAGCAGCTGTTGGGTAATTCGTGCTTCTATATTCGTGTTTCCCCCCTGACAGAGGAACCTACACCTGCCAGCATTTTGCTTTCCTTCTCGTTTTCAAAAGTTAGCCATGGACACACAGGGTGTCCAGAACAATCTCTCCACCTCCCATCGCCGGTCCCCGAAGCTCTCCAGCCACTAAAAGATGGCTGACAATGTTGACTTTGGGTACTGAGCTGTCAGGGGTGCCAGGTATCAGGTCACCGAGCACTCGTGTAGTGTGCAGTCCATGTGGGTGGAGAGGGACAAGGTGGTTTCTAGGGCTCTGAGACACATCTAGAAAAACAATGTTCAGGAACTCCTTTTTCACTGGGATGAATCACAAAAGAGTAATTCGACTGCTGCGGTTCTTTGAAGAGTCCTATTACGTAAAATGAAATGCCTCTTCTTCTCTGCCCTTTTGAAATGGAAGGAAGTGCATCAACTCTTCCCCCACATGCTTTCATTACTCCACTCACCATGTGTTTAAAACCCCTTGGTTAAAAACCAACCATTAACAAAATGACAGATGAGCATCACAAAGAATGTTGTAAAGCGCTTGATTACTGCTAACCTAAAGGGTTCAGCAAAGGTCTTGGTATAATGAGATGCTAATAATACTTACAGAGGAAAGATGACTGGCCACTCACTCTGCCATCAGAAAATAATGAAAAATCAGCAGGGGCCATAAATGCCAATAGAGAACATCTCAGCTTCAAGCTCACATGTCTCTCAGCTCAACAACAGCCACCCACTCTACTGCTGGGTAAGGGGGTCACAGAGGACCAGGCAGGAAGTTAAGGCTGACGAGAGAAATCCTTACACCCCAAGCACCACTCCCTCTGATGTGACAGCTAACAAGAACAATGCAAGTGAATCGGGCAGTAACTTCACATCACGCCGTCATCTTCCCTGCACATTGCTCAAGTCTGTGCAGTGAGACAGTGAGACTCTGTCAACATCAAACGAGGGGGGTGGCACGGCCACGACACGGCCTCCCAGGCACTGTCATCTGGCCCATCGACTTCAGCAGCCACAGTGCCACTGCTCTCCCCACCTGCTCTGTTCCAGACCTAGGTCTCCTTTCTGGTCCTCAAACCTGCGAACTCTTTCCCTGTGCAGGACCTTTGTCCTTTCCATTCCCTATGCAGAAAGCAGGAACTCAAAAATCACCCGATCAACCGACCCATCTCTTAACCAACCAATGAACTATGGTGCTTTGCTCAGTAGGTCAAGTGGCCAGTCACGGTTTTTTCGAGCCCTCCAGAGCCAGAGTTACTGATAAGCAGGTCAGCTTTCCAGCTGGTGGAACCTATATGTCGATCGCTGCCCCCACCCACCCCCGCCCAGTGCTCAGCATGCTCACAGGAGCCCCGGGACATGAGCACCAGTCTCTAATACGTGTGCAGGTCTGATGAAGTCCTTACAACTCACCTTGCCCTGGGTTTCCTGAAGGAACACAGGCTACCAACCTACTTTCACTCTGCTAAGAACCCTGCCACCCTTCCTAGCTCATCAGCTCTTCATTCATTCAACAAACCGGAGACATCCCTGTCCTAGGAGAACTTAAAAATGCTTGTATTCAAGGGTTATTTAGCATTTACCATTTGCCAAGAAATGGTAGCTGAGTATACACTGCTGAAAAAGACATGGTCTCTACCTTCCAGGGATTTGAGGTACCTGGAGAGACAACCACACAGGGTGACACAACCCTGAGGGTACCCGGCCCATTCCCCTCTCCACCCAGGCTGAGAATGGAATGATAGCCCAGCACCTGGCACCACCACGAGCCACCTCTGGTCAATGACCTCACTGAATGAGGCTGTGAGGATGGGCACTGGGATGAGGATAGGCCCTGAAGGGATAGTCTCCCCCCAACCCCCAGGCTCTCCCATCCTGGTTTGTAACTCTTCCCCTATCAGCCTATTATGCTAAGACCCCAGCTCAACCCCCTTTGAGCTCCCTTGAGTTAGAATTCAAATTGTTTCTCACCTCCCTTCTTTAGAGGTCATTAGGAATCAGGTTAAACAGACCGCAAGATGGTCAGCCTGAACCAGGAACAAGCGTAGGGGGGCCCTCCTCAAAGGACCCTGCCTCTAAAACCTACCCCAAGGTCAGGCATGTCTCCATGGCAATGGCAGGTGCTTTTCTCCTTCCAAAAATAAAATGTACTGTAGAGTATTCACGAAGCACTGCAAGTATAGTCGTACACTTCTATGCAAGTATGTAAACAAACACGATTCGTAATAAATACCACCACGTGACCACAACATATATACACACCTACAAATATACGTATTTTATCTATTAGTTGCCTATTTGAAAACTTAGCCTTCCAGCTTTACCACTGAGTACAGTGGCAGTTAATGATTTCTGATTAAAAACAACAACTACAACACTTTATCCTATCAAAGAAGTGCATTCTTCTTTCTCCAGAATGTTTTTATCATGCAGTTGTCAACTCACTATGTTGTGTACTTAAAACTAATGTAACACTGTGCGTCAACTCTACTTCAAAAAAAAAAAAAAAAGTCTTTTTGTTAGATATGGATGATGAATGTTATCAAACGACTCTTGGGTACCAAGCAAGATCTGTATCTGGTGTTTAGCCTTTCATCTATCACAGTGAGTGGACTTGATGATTTCCTAACATTAAGTCATTCCTGAAATCCTAAATTATTCCCAATTTCACACGGACTGGTCCTTTCATATACAACGAGATTTCATTAGGTAACACCTTTCTACGATTTTTATGCATTTAGGCACTAGTGAGACTGGCAAAAGGCTGTTTATACATACCTTGAAAGGCTTCCTAGAAACTGCTGTGAAACCACCCAGGTTTGCTACCTCTTAGGGCACCTCCTTTCTTTTTACTACTTTCTTCCAGCTTTTGGAAGCCCTCCAGGTAAGTAGGCTGCATCGTCAATTGATTTTGATAATAAAGATTATCCTAGGAAATAGTCCGTGTCATCCACATGTGCACATTTATAAACATCAAAGGTGTTTGTGACGCTCTCCTGCTTTTAGTCTCCAAATCCAAGACTACATTTGTTTTCCTGTTTTTAACATGACATATTTGTGTTTTCCCTATTTCCTTGCCATAGGCACCAAAAGTATCTCATTTAGTATTTCTGAAGATCCACCTCTTAGTTTTGGTCATCAAGTACAATGCTCTTACCATTTTGTGTTTTGTCTTGTTGGCAGTGCGAGGGGTGTAGTGTCTGATTAAGCCACTAGCATCTGCATAACAGGCTGGACCTGTCCATGCAATGTCCCCGAAGCACCTGAGCAAACGCACAGAGGCCGCCAGACCTACCTCAATGAGCTTTCTTTCATAGGAGCTCGCCAGCTCCTCGGCCACTTCGCCCGGCTTCTGCTCCACGACTGTAACTTCTCCATCAACGTTCCAAAGATTTGGTACAACTTTAGGGAAAGAAAGAAACCCCGTAAATGTTTCAGCAGTAATCGGAAGTTATTCTCCCAGTTAAAAAAATTTTTTCTTCTCACTGAATGACTTCTCCATAGAGAAAACTCTTTAAGAAGGGGGGAGGGGAGGGGGTGTTGGCCCAGGGATCACGGTTACTAATTACTTCAACACTGCAACTTTTTCACACAAGTGCAATGAAGTGAATAATAAGCTGTATTTAAAAATGGAAGAATGACGGGGCGCCTGGGTGGCACAGCGGTTAAGCGTGTGCCTTCGGCTCAGGGCGTGATCCCAGCGTTCTGGGATCAAGCCCCACATCGGGCTCCTCCGCTGTGAGCCTGCTTCTTCCTCTCCCACTCCCCCTGCTTGTGTTCCCTCTCTCGCTGGCTGTCTCTATCTCTGCCAAATAAATAAAATCTTTAAAAAAAAAAAAAAATGGAAGAATGAGGGGCGCCTGGGTCGCGCAGTCGTTAAGTGTCTGCCTTCGGCTCAGGGCGTGATCCCGGCGTTCCGGGATCGAGTCCCACATCGGGCTCCTCCGCTGGGAGCCTGCTTCTTGCTCTCCCACTCCCCTGCTGTGTTCCCTCTCTCACTGGCCATCTCTCTGTCACATAAGTAAATAAAATCTTTAAAAAAAATAAAAATAAAAATGGAAGAATGGGCACAGAGACAGATGCATGTGAGTCTGGGGAATAAACTTGCTCCTAGTTCCCATTCCAGTGTAAAACAGACAACATGCTGACAAAAGAGCCTACACTTCCATCTTTTACAGTGATCCAATTTCTTCTTCTCTAACACGAAAGTTCCCCAATGCAGCATCGTCTGCCTACCGCTCGACGTCAATGGCAGAGGGAGTCAGAGGGCAGGCAGAGCCGCTAAGTGCCATTTATAAACCGTACATAGAGCGGAAGCTACACAGCTTCGGGAAAAACTCTAAAACTGATGCATAATGACAATGCAAGGACATCCTAACAAGAGACTGGCTCCCAGATCAATGCAAGAATTATCAGCACGGCAAACACCAGTGGGTGTTGTTCCTCCTTTCAGGGACACATCCATAAAAGCTCGCTTTGTGGGGAAGAGCAGGAAGTTAGGACCGGGAATGAGCAGGCGATTTCCAAGAAAATCAGGGGAACATGGGCAGGAAGGAAGGAAGTCCCCCCAATGGCATCTATCAGGAATACTGACTAGCCCCAAGTCCGAAAGCAAGCATCAACTAAACATATTCTGTTCCCTGTATGTTCTGGGAGAGCAGAGTCCCGGATGCCCCTCAGAACATGAGCAGATGGTAACAAAGGCCAGCCCTCCAGCAACTGGGATTTGAGA
This sequence comes from Ursus americanus, assembly GCF_024610735.1. Lineage (NCBI taxonomy): Eukaryota > Metazoa > Chordata > Mammalia > Carnivora > Ursidae > Ursus > Ursus americanus. Next base: position 30,786,780 of record NC_142128.1, read on the forward strand.
GCCTGGGGAGAATGGGCAAGTGGGCAAAGGATGAGAAAAAATGGGGGTCCTGTGCCTGCACTGCCTGCAGCCCTGCTGTCAGCCCCCTCCCTAAGCCTCCATCAGGCCACAACGAGCTCGAGTCCCAGAGGCAGCAAGGCCCTGAACTATGACACCCAACATGCTGGAATGAACCGACGATGCTCGCATCCCAACAGTCACTACGCCTCCAGCCACTGCTGCGGACAGTGACCCAGTAACCCTCTGCAATCTGAAATAGGTATTAAGAGAAAATGTCAAGGGCTTCCAGTTAAAGCTGACAAACTGAATATATTAATTTACATTCACGTCCTCTCAGAGTCCCATTAAAATACCCGTTTTTAAAATTCTAGTGGCATCACACCTTTGAGAAAAACAAGAATGGGACAGAAAACCAGATGACAAAATTCTAGAAGCTGAGAAGCAGGCAGATCACTGGAAAGGAGCGTGTCAGGCCTGAGAAAGCTTCCTTGTTGGCTGCAATAGGGCCACAGAAACATTCAACCTGATTAATGTAGGACAACTTGTAAACGGCTGGTAAACTGCTAATATGAGACACTTCTAGAAGTGGGGGTAAACATGGGGCTGAAAGTGAAGAGATACAAAGTCTGTTTAAGAAACAATCTGCAGGGGCACCTGGGTGGCTCAGTCGTTAAACGTCTGCCTTCGGTTCAGGGCATGAGCCCAGGGTCCTGGGATCGAGCCCTGCATCGGACTCCCTGCTCGGCGGGAAGCCTGCTTCTCCCTCTCACACTCCCCTTGCTTGTGTTCCCTCTCTTGCTGTCTTTGTCAAATAAATAAATAAAATCTTTAAAAAAAAAAAAAAGGCAATCTGCAGGAAACTAGGGGTTCCTTCTCTGCAGAAGGTAAACTGTAGCTCTGGACAGAGCTGAAGGTCGGGGTACCCTACAGGAAATAGAGCAAAGAACACTGCTGAACTTCTTCCACTCTTCGCCCATTCCCAAAGCAGCCAGCAGCCAACATATACCTATCTCTAAGCAGGGAGAAAAAAACATCGTCCTGGGAATCTAAGAGGCTGAAGAGAAAGACCTAAAGGGACCCATGTGAGGGGCTCTCCAGTGAAATGGCAAAGCCAGCTTGCCCCATCAGGAGATGAGCACAGTATGATATTAGCTTTTTAGTGTCCCACTCCTACCTCCGAGTGGCCAGCTGGAAAGCACCTCACGCCTGACACAAGCTCTTAAGATGGAAAACAGGGACCAGAATCAACAAAGAGGAAAAGAACTTGTAAGGAAAAGACCCAAGTTAGGGAAAAAGTATACTCGGAAAGCAAACTATCAACAATATTCCCAGAGACAGAAGAAGATAGTATAGTGAAAACAGGAACAGGGAGGCATTTAAGAAGAAAAAGCAGCACACATGGGGTGGGGGGGGGGGGCTCTTTTGCAAAGCAAAAAAAAAAAAAAAAAAAAGGAACACTGGGTACAAAGGAGAGAAGGTAAGAAAACTTCTAGAAAACAGAGCCAAAGGATAACAAAAGTGAAAACAAAAAACGAAATGGAGAGTTACCGTTTGAGCACAAACCAAGGTGGGGGGGGGGGGGTGGAGAAGATACCAGACAAGGAAATCCAAGACTTAATTCAAGACAAGGCCCCAGAACCAAGGGACAGGCGTGTGGAGATGGGACAGGCTCGCTGAGCACATGGCGCAGTGGGGGGGCCACGCTCAGGCACCTCGCAGGGGAACTGCTGAACACGAGTGACAAGGGGAACAGGGCACTGATTTTCCAAGTGGAGGGAGAACTTTCACAAAGGATGGACAACAACCCACACAGCCTTCACAGATGACTAATGGATAAACACACTGGGGTCTGCCCCTACGATGGAATAGCATTCATCCAGAAAAAGGAAAGAAGCAGAGACCCCAACGCATCTGAGCCCTGAAAGCATCCTGCGAAGAGAAAGACGCCCCAACAGACACGAAAGCCCATAGACAGCAGCACCCCATTTATACGCAGTGTCAAGAACACGAATTGGTTTCCAGAGACCAGGAGGAAGGAGGGATGGGGTGCTAATGGGTACAGGGCTCCTCTTTGGGGTGATAAAACACTCTGGTTTCAGAGAGAGATGATGGTGGCACAACCTTGCAAAGATCATGCACTTCGTAAGGGCAAACTGTATGGCACGTGAACTGTCTCTGAATAAAGGAGCAGCAGTGGGAACAGCGAACTGGAGGGAGTAGGCCCATGGGGCAGCCAGGCTTCCCCCGGCCACAGCGGGTCCCAGGACCGCAGGATAGATGGTCTCAGGATCAAACGGACAGATGCCTGGTTTTTAACACACAGATATTTCCGTGAGAGCACACTTGCACTGGGTTAATAATGAGTTCACACAACACCAACCAAATTTTTTTCCCAAATATTAACTCAAAAGAAATTCTGAAGTTGTGTGAAAATAATGATCACAGACCTCACAGCTCAGCTAGATAGCATTTTCAGAGTCCTAATAATGTATTCATGGCCCAGGAACCAAACCAAAAAGATGGTGTGTCTATGGTGGGGGTTGGAGGAAGAGGGGAGCTAAGAGGGTGGAGGGATGGAAAAGCTATCCTTCACGCTCCACGGTGAGAAATGGAGAACACGTCCAGCTGAGCAATCCACAAGCAGTAGTAGACACTGCTATTCAGAGACATCAAGGTAACTCCCAGAACAATCCGTTGAAAGGTTTGCAGCAGCTACTTGTGGGGAGTGGAAAATGGCGGAGACTATGGTGGCTAGAAGCGCCCGGTCTTCCATGGCAAGGCTACGTGCAAATGCTGGATTTCAACAACAAAACACCGAATTCGATTTGAAGTATGAAAACAGAATCTGAGAGGAGGCGGCACTTAGACAAGTTCAACTAGAAAGGAGCCGTGCCCACCAAGGCAGGGCAGACACCCCCAGCACGGAGCCGGATGTGGCTAATTAGCAAAGCCCGACGCTAGCACACATCTCAGGTATGACGGATGTGTGAACAGCACGGCCTGCTGGTGCTCTCCAAACAACCTGATCTCGGCCTCAACGAGGCTGCCTCCCTCCACAAGGAGACCCTGCTGATCACATGGCCACCCCGCCTGCTCGATGTCTGCTCAGCTCTTCAGAAATCCAGCCACTGGCCTCTCCTCCTCAGACGCCAGGCCCTCTGTACATCTAAGAGCAAGCCACAATCTTCCACACTCAAGGAGGCAGACGCAGGAGTAAGCTTTTTAACCTTCAAGACAAGGGAACAGACCTTGGACCGTCATGAATTTATAAAAGGTCTCTTAGAAACTAACCAGCTGACCTTCCCCTGCAACTATCTGACCTCCTATTGACCTGGTTCAGTTCCCACAGCTTTAACAAGTGGCTCAGCAACTTCTATTCCATGTACAAAATAATAAAGAACGAATCCCAGCTATACCATGCTTTTCTCCCCGGCAGGCAGCCTCTAAGATGGCTCCCAGGATCCCCCCATCCTGGTACTCACCCTGTTCCACCGTCTCCACCCCTGAGTATGGGCTGGACTCACACACCGTGAATGAGCACCATGTGGCAGAAGCGAGGGCACGTCACTTCTGAGATGAAGTCCTACAAGACTGTGGCTTCTGTCTTGGGCGCGCACACCCACCGAGGAAAGCCAGTTGCCATCTTGGGAGCTGCCTTATGGAGCGACCCATGAGGCCTCCACCCACAGCCTGGGGTCTGCCAGCAGCCACATGAGCGGACGTGGACCCTCCTCCCGTCAAGCCTCGAGATGACAACGCAGCTCTGTCAGAGACCCTGAGCCAGAGCACGCAGCTGAGCCACACCGGGAATACTGCTCTCCACACACTGAAGGCAATGTTTGTTGTTTTAAGAGGCTGAATTTTGGGGTCGTTTGTTACACAGCAATAGATTAACAATACGGTACCTTTAATCATTCAACAGGTACTCCCTCAGAGAACGCTCTGGGTAGGACCCTGAGTTAGGTCCTGGAGTCGTAAGGACGAGGGTACAGTGCTACATGGATGACATTTATATAAAGGACAACGTACAAGTAGACTTGGCCGATCTATCTCTATGGCTTAAGGGTTATTAGGAAAAGTGAAGGGAGCCACTGAATCGGTCAGACGCTTCCCACCTCCCCACTGGCAAGGCAAACGTGTGGTGAGGCACGAGAGGCCAGTCATCCCTTTGGTTTAAATTTTACAAGCACCATACCTCATTTGTTTATTTTCAAGCCAGAAAGACTTCATCTGCCTTGGGAGCAGTGAACATTTGGATGTTCAAGGAAGGCAGCACCATCAAAGGCTGAGTATCATCGAGTCGTTTGAGAGCCAGAAACAGCAGGTTACACCGCCATTCCAAACTTCCTGCACATCCCCCAATAAACCCATCAGTGTGGCGAGGAGCAATGTGATTGAACTTGGAAAGTCCATTCTACACAACCAACTGAACTGGATCCAACTGAAGGTTGCTGATGGGGGTTTTAAATATGCACATCTCCTGTGAGTGATCTGTTAGTCTGCAACGGAGAGAACGCCCACTGAATAGCCCAAGAGGAAAACATGGTTCTGTATTCCTACCAACTACAGCTGCTCCTGAATTCAAGAACCCAAGGCCTGAAAACCGGTTAGCAATGCAGCCTTCAGCCTGCCGTTACCAGTTTCATCGTTAACATTTCCAGTCCATCATCTGAGTTACCAGACAGTGTTCAGACCTCCACAGCCTGCCCTGGTCAAGGACGACGCGCCAAGGTCAGCTGCCAGGACCCAAGACAGAAACTTCCATCTGTGGGGTTGAGCATTTCCTTTTGGGTAAGGAACTTAAACTGTACTGAAAAAGGCAAAGCAAAGTGACAGGCCCAAACGCAAAAGGAAGAACCGTATTTAACCTGCTAACCAAAACGTGAGAGCTGCAACCACAGACGGCGTGTGCGCACGACAACGCAACAGGAACGGGGCTTCCTGTGACACAGCACTCGAGAATTCAGAACGCATCTTCAAGTGCACCATCTCACTGCGGCCCCCACCCACAACTCCGTCTGGCTGTCTCAAGCCTGGGCCCAAGGCGAAGAGGCCTACGTCCTTTGGGTAGCCAAGGATGTCCACTAGCCCAGGCAACCTGCTTAAGAGCCACATTATTCAGAGGAAAATCTACACTTTGTTTACTTGCATATAGTCTGAGTGGTCAGCCATTTTCTCCTGTATTTCCATGACGGCCTTATTATAGAACTTAAACTCCAAATGGAAAAACTTGGCCCAACCAGTAAGCCTTCTCTTTTTAAATCCAAATAGACACTGTGTGTGGCAGAGGCACAGAAACGCTTACTTTCAATCAGAACTATTTTTCATGTTCCAGAAAAGCTGTGGGTTTGTTAGCACCGTTAGCAGGTCATTTAAACTTAGCGAACATGACACAGTTTTCACCTCCTTGCAGCCTGCCATTACGGTTTGGAGGTGTCTGTGATAAGTCATCTGAAAGCAGCAGACACTATGCTCATCTCGCTAGCAGGCACCAGAGAACACATGGGGTTTTCTGCCTAAATTAGTTTAAGCAAAACTTCAAAGACCATGGAGAGCAGCATGGCAAACAGTATAAGGTTACTGTTTTGCTTTCAATTTCAACAAGCTTAGCATGACCCCAGATGCAAACAGTGTGAGACGCTGGTGGCAAAAGAGGATAAAGAGCCACTTTAAATTCAGCGATGGCTCCCTTGAACGTCCTGATGGACACAAGGCAGTGTGCCAGGTCCTGGAATAGCAGCCCTGGTTTGGTGGGATGGGAAATGTGGGACACCCGAAGGTTCTAAAGAAGAAAGGTCCCTCCTGGGTGAAGTGACAACAATCCCTACAAGACAGCAGGTATCCGCAGTTGTTCCAGCAAAGGAAACAGTCTTCATAATAATAGCATCCACCGCTTTCCATGTGCAGGCTGTGGCAAGCGGAGAGCACGCTCAAGAAAACCGTGTGGGCTCTGCAATCCAACCAAGTGCCAAGTCTGGCTGCACCGCTCCCCAGTGAGCGACCTTGAGCCTTGAGCAAGTCTTTTACTTACTCACGCGACAACTAGCTACTGAAGATCTCTTCTACACCAGGCACGAGGCATCAGACACAGAGGTAGGTACTAAGGGGAAACTGTGAATGCCAACATGAAGCCTACCCTTGACTGGGGCCTCAGAAAATAAAGAACCAACTATTTAATGTACGAGGTTGTGAGAAGTGCCAACGGGGGTGGGGAAAGCATAAGCACTCAGGGTGCTGGGTGCTAATTAAGTCCAGTGCAAGGAAAGGGTCACTTCGGAGATGCCATCTGAGCCGAGACCAGAATACAGTGGAGGTGTGAGCCATGCAAGGCCTGGGGACTGCATTCCTGGGAAGAGCAAGTACAAAGGCCCTGGGGTGCTCCAGAAACAGCAAGGATGCCAACATGGCTGAAGGATAATGGCTTCGTCAGAGAACAGGAAGTGAGGCCACAGAGAAGGTGGCAGGGGGTGGCAAGCTAGGATGTTTTATTCTGAGCAAAACAGGAAGCCCCTGAAAGGTTCAGAGCAAAAGGCAGGATGACCAGACCTTTTTTTAAAGATCATTCTACCAGCCATATGAAGTACCCGTGTAAGCGGGGAAGCTGAGAGAGCAGGTGTGGCGGCTGGGGGCAGGGGGCACAGCTCGGGTCTCCCTTCAAGGAAGAACTTATCATTCTTTGCAAGCAGCGCAGTTAGCGGACAACCTCCAACTACAGCAAGCCCCGTATGCATAAGATGCTAATATATCTGATGTGGGATTAGGGTGAAGACAGGAGTCACGCTAACGCCAACATTTTTGGCCTCAGGAACCTCAAAGAACAGAGCTATCATTTTACTGAGCTAGGCAAGGAGTGGGTGTGACAGGGAAGAGTGACTGACACCAGGAGTCTGGTTTTCAGACGATTAAGGTTTGACACAACCATCTGAGAAAAAGCAGCAGGAACACGGTAGCTTGTGAGTCTGGAGTTCAGGGAGAGCGGAGGTTGGGGATATCAAGTTAGAAGTCAATGGGGTAGAGATAATAAAACCACAGGACTAGATGAGATCACTCACCCTTTGTAAGCTGAGTCTCCTCCTGTTGGAAAATAGTACTAGGCCAACCCCAAAGCGCCGTGGGATGAGTCACCCGATGCAGGCAAACACGCAGCCTGGCATGGCTGGGAGTAAGGTGCTCAGACGGTTGGCACTCATCAGCAACCGTGATGCTTACCTGCCAGGCACACGACTGAAGCTTCACTACAGTATTTCCTGTCCTCACAATAAACATGTGAGGGAGAGATTAACAACCCCCAAACTTGACTTTCCAGGGGGTTTCATGACTTGCTCAAGGTCAGACAGCTATCAAGGGACGGAATCCGCAAAACTTCAACCTGTGTCCCTCCCCCATCAGCAGCTGAGTAAGGGAGAATCCCTCACTCTCTTGCTCAGACCTTGGTCCAGCAGGTGTTCATGAGGCACAAAAGCTAAGGAGAAGTCAGGCAGGGGTGTGATGGGGGTACAGTGCTTCTCTCCAGTCCCCAGGGCTGCGACACAGACAGAACACAGGGACACTGCCACCGGCCCCCGCACAGCTCCAGCTTCACCAAACCAGGTGCCGCCCAGGCAGCAAGCTTCTGGAATCTCTCTGGAGAGCTTCTATGGAGGGCCTGCTCCATTCGGCAATCAACATGTTACAGTTGTGCAGGGAAGGGGCAAGAGATGAACCATGGCTGCTGTTCAGCTACTTTCGATCTTGGGGAAGAAAGTCCCCCAAAGCTAAGAAATCCTTATCCGACATAGAATCTCTCAGGAGACGCCAGGCTTCAGCACTTGGGGAAGAAGGTGGCATCAGACACTGAAAAGGAATGGCTGCTCCCTACGAGGGCAGAGCAGGCTCTACCACTGGACGCGGGCGCAGGCTCCAGCACGCAACACCTACAGGCAGCCATGAAGAGCCGAAAGGGCTCCTGTTGACTGAGCCCTAACACACCCCACCTCCCAGAGGAGGGGGATCCTCTCACTTCAGGCTTAAGATACCACTGCACAAAGGTTTCATTTCAGAGATGGGAAAATAGAGTTCTGGGTGGGCTGTTTTTTTGTTTGTTCTTCTCTAAACGCGGTAAATGATGGACCCAGTTATACAGAGCCCAGTCTGCCTAGTTTCAAGATCCCCCACTGTTCCCCACTCACCACAGTTTCCCTGCCATCGGAGGTACTCAGCAAGGTGGTACCAATTTCCACGGATGTCAGAATTTCAAGACCATGTGCCAAAACTCCAAAGGAGACCTACTTTCCTACAAGCAAACACACACCCCCTGACATTTTTGGTTGCCTCATGTTATAAGAATACTATAAATTTCCAGCTCTCCAGAAAGTTGAAACCCAATTTTTCAAAACCCTGATATAAATCCACCCACCTCACAGAGGATTCTCTAGTTTAAAAAAAAAAAAAAAAAAAGCAAAAAACAAAAAACAAGCACAGGGGGCTTGTGTGGTGATATTCAAACAAAGAGAATGTTACCCAAGAATGCTCTAATATGGGATATCAAAAGAATGATCAAAAGATCAAAAGAGATCTACGAGATCAGAAGAATGCACAGTCCTCTGTATCTCTCAATTTAAGGACCAGGAATCAAGAGGTTGAGAGGTACGGATATTGTTTCTAATAACAGACGAGGAATTAGGTGCGATTGGAAGTATGGGCAGACACACAGGGCATCCCTAGCTTCCAATGTTGGCTCTGCCACCACGTAGAGCGAGGCCTTAGGCTTACTACTTCATTTCTACGAGTGTCCGTTTCCTCCTCTGTAAAATGGAGAGGGCACCTCTCGCAAGTATTCAACAAGAGAAGACTCCGGAGTATTCTATATCCTCATTCCAAGCATTAAAAGTAGGAAAACTTTTTAAGACGAATGTGCACTAAGAACCTTCCTTTTTTTTTTTTTTTACAAGACAGAAAAGTCTCTTCATTAGAAGCTCCCATCTTGCACGGGTCTTTCCAGAGAAAGATGCTCACCTGTTCAGATGCTGCGGCTCTCTTCTGAGACATCATCTAAATATGTCACACGCGCACAGGGACAGCTGGGAATGACGACCGCATACACCAGAACTGTCTTCACACCCTTCGCCAAGCACATCTTCACCTGCTCATGTGATGGAGCCCAGCAGAGGCTCTGAGAGAAACTTGAGAGTTCCATTTTTCCCCTTAAGTGAAGAAAAGCAGTTTGACAGTGAAAACCGCTTCTTCTCCTGGAATGAAACACGCAGCCAGGCATGCCAGACACCGTGATTTCTTGCCTTGATCTAAGTGGTGCGTGTGTTTGCTCAACAGAACTTTGGGGCCAGACCGTACTCTGTGGAGGTTCACCAAGGGTCAGCTTGTCAACAACGAGACACGGTGACATGGATGGCTCCAGAGGATTTTACACTGCTCATTTCAAAACACAAATATGTTGAGGTTCAAGCATTAATTTAGTCACAGAAATGTGTATGGTTCTATTTGGTAGAAGGGAGGGCGGAAGGAACAGTAAGGAAGGACAGCAGCTAGGTGAGTACCTGGTTGCCGGAGCAAGGAAAAAGGGCACACCCAAGCTGTCAACCTTGGAAACCTGGGCTGTAGGAGTAGAGAGCAATCAGTATTTTCATTCTAAGCCTTTAAATCATTTTATGTCAAACAATCACATGTGACTTCTGCAATTTGTTCTTCAAACAGCACGGCAACATACATCAGAGCCAGAAATGGGTTACCTGTAAACCCTGGATTTATGGGAATCGAAAACTTCCTTGGGTCATCACTGTACAACCCACTCTTCAGAAGAGATGCCTGGAATTCCAGAAGCCTGTGTGGATGATTTCTCTGAACTGCCTCACTTCTAGGAGTTGGTGTCATACCCTAACCCATTCCATATCATGCAGTTAGAAATGGAAACATGTCAATATAGTAAGAGAGACGTCACAGAGCAAAGGCACAGGAGCTGCGGTCAGATGCCCCTCGTTTCCAACCCCAGCTTGGCCACTTTCTGCAAAGTGCTCGGCTGACCGAAGCCCGGTCTTCTGGCCAGTAAAGAGGGCAATCGTCTCACCCACCTTGCAGGGTGCTAGGGGAGGATCCAAGGCAGCAGGTGAAGCAACCAGCAGGGGCCTGCTGCCAAAAGCAGGCTCTAAACGTGGCAAGGGTGTGTGACCTTGTCTGTCTACCTAGACTACAAGGTCCTTCAAGGTTCCATCTTGTTTCTCTCAACTCACAGAATGTTCAAAATCAGATGGGACACAAGTCAGATTCTCAGTATTTCCTGCCTGGCTGACCAACACCTCTTCTTGAGTCTGAATGTACCAACTTACCAAGATTTTCGGTCAACCAACATTGGCTACTCTTACAGGAGAAGCCATCTAACTGACAAGGCCCGTTTAGCATGGCTCTCAAATCTTTTCTGTTTCCTCTCCATTTCTTCAGTAAGTTTATTTTCTCAAATTATAAAAGTAACACATGTTCACTGCACGAAAAAAAAAATCCATTTTTGTGTTTTCATGCCCTTGTAGATACACTAGGCTTCAGCCAATTAAGGAACGGGAACATGGTATAAATCCCAAGCCAGCCAACAGGTCATAGGATAACCCATTGTATTTCTAGACAGTTTCTATTCTCTTAAAGGACTGCAGACACCCACTCCCACTTGGCCCACACAACTACTCGTGGATTGGCAACTATCCAAGAAGAGAAGACACAACAGTAATTTCACAGCCGTTAATAGTCAGGGGGTGCTTACTGAATGCCCAGCACTATCGTAAGTGCTTTACAAGCACGAACCTACTTCATCCTCCTTTCCCATCTGCAAGTGAGGGAAGCAGTCTTACCCTCTGCATTACACCACTCCACAGGAATTGCAACCCCATCAGTCTGGCCTGGTGGAGACTGACGGGATTTCTGCTTCCAGAGGGAAGGCCTGAGCAAGCTTCAGACTGAGGGTGCTGCTCCCGAATGGAGGACGCTTTTCCCCTCGTGCCAGGGCACCACACCAGAAAAGGCTCTCAGAATCCAGAAGGCTTTACATTCTAGACACGACCACTTATTTCCTATTTCCCATTTCGTTATAAATTCAAAAATAATACATGAGCACAAGTGTGTTGTTTAAAAAAATTCAACCCGAGAGAATCCATATGTTTTTTGCAGCATTATTCGCAATAGCCAAAACACAGAAGCAACCCAAGTGTCCATCAGTGAATGAATGGATAAGCAAAATACGGCCCACACATCCAATGGAATACTATTCAGCCTTTAGAAAGGAGGTTAATCATAACCTCCTACAGCACGGATGAACCTAGGGGACATTAGGCTCAGTGAAATAAGCCAATCACAGTCACAAGAAGACAAATACTGTGGGAGTCTACTTACATGAGGTACCTGGACTCGTCGGACAGAAAGTGGAAAGGTCATCTCCAGGGACTGGAGGAGGGTGGGGAGTTACTGTTCAATAGGCATAGCCGGGATGACACAGTCTGGAGATGCACGGTGGGGAAGGGGGCACAACGGGAAGTATTTAATACCACCCAACTGTACATTTCAAAACACTTTAAGGTCTATTTTGTTATATATATTTTACCACAATTAAAAATAAAAGAAAAATTTAAGGAATTAAATACTGATACATGCCACCACATGGATAAGCCTTGGAAACATTACACTAAGTGAAAAAACCAGATGCCAGAGACCACGTACAGCATGGTTCTGTTTACAGGTACCCCACTTTCCCCAAGTTCGCATTATGCTACCTTGCTTCCACAAAAGACTTACATTACTACCTGTTTTTGCTAACCAAAAGAAGTCCATAGGCCCTCCCTTTTACAAAAAGAAAAGGAAAGGAACCCTTTTCTAATGCAGGTCTGCTGTGAATGCCAAGGAGAAGGACACAAACCTCTAGAAAGCAGGGAAGCTCTTCACCTGACACCACTTCAGCTAACAGAGGGTTTCACAGGAACATCCTGCTTTCCAAAAGCAGGGGGTGCTTACAAGTGCCCAGTACTCTTGTAAGCACTTTACAAGGGTGGGGGGAGATATATGAAATGTCCAGAATCGGCAAATCCATAGAGAACCAGAAAGTAGTTTCCTAGCTGTCATGGGTGGGAAGTGACCGCTAATGCATTCAGGATGTCTTTTTGGGGTAATGACAATTTCTGGGGTTACAGAGAAGTGATGATCGCACATGTTGGTGAACACGCTGGAAGTATGTTGTGCACGTAAGACAGGCGAATTGTATGTTACATGAATTTTATGTCAATAAAAAAATATCCCAATGTCTAAGTATAAAGCACAGCGAGTGTCATGCACCCCTCACCTCATCCTCACCGTCACCGCCGCCCCCTCCCCAACGCCTGTTCCCTCCCTGCTGTTCCTGGACTATACACACAGATACACACATACATACACACTCTTGCAGGTTTGGGTTTTTATCACCTGAATGGCACTTGATGCAGAGCCACCCGTCACTCACAGCCAGCCTGGGCAACCACACCCCATGAGCCCAGGCAGACAAGCTTCCTTCCTCATCATGGAGCCACCAGAGGGCAAAACCACCATCCCTTCCACCAGGCTCTGGAATGGATTCCAGATCCAGTAAGGCCACAGTCCACAGCCTGGTGCCTGTGTTTGCGCACGTGTATAGATTTTTCTTTGAACTCCTGGGAACTGAGCTGCTGGGTGGAAGGGTATGCAGAGCTTACACTGTCATACCTATAACAAAGACTTCCTGCCCCTCCCCGGCCAAGATTCCCAAGTGTTCTGTGGCTTTGAACTGCCACCTCACTGTCATGGGCCCCAGGGTCCTCGCGGATGAAACTGAGCAGAGTACTGCGTGTCAGTTTCAGCTCTAACATTCCCTTCATAGCCTGCAAGATCCAGACAACACAGGACAGGAAACAAGGGAGGTCTGGAGCAGATGGCAAGCCTGAGCTCATAGCACAGCCACCGGGGCCGGGCACCGGACTGAAAAAGGCCAAGGCAGGCCAGCAGGAGGAGTAAGATGCCAGGCAGCTGAAACGGACACACTCAGTGAGACAGGACCTCAAGCCGCCAGGCTGGCAAGCTGCGGGGCAGGGCTCCACACCCCCAAGTTGAGGGACCTACGGCTGGGCTCTGAGAAGTGACCCATCCAGCCCACAGGTAATGCCAGCAGGCACCTCAAGCAGTGTACAAGGACGCTCACCACACCTGAGGCCGGAAGTACAAAGCCGGTCAACAAAAGCCAGTAGTAACAAAAGATTTAAGGAAGAGAATTTTGTCAAGGGGAGTTTTTTTTTTTTAAAAGCTCACACAATTTATGTTGAAAGCTCAAAATCTGTCTCTGCTCCAGGCACCCACAACAGAGCAATGTCAAGGCTGAAATAGGGACGCCCAGAACACAAACATGAAAGAAAAATCCTTATCCCTGAGACTCAAGGTCATGGCTGTTTTGAGAAAAGAGGCAGGGGTGGGAGTAGGGGGACATGACTGACTGGTTTAGAAAAGAATTCCTGTTGAAAACTCAGGTCCCTTATGAATTCTAAAAAATGCCATAAGGTCAAGTCACCATGAAAAGAAAAAAGGGGTCACCGAGAAGCACAGGAGGAGTCTCAGCATGGCAGCTGCCTCCGAAGGGGACAGAAGAACAAGGAAAATGGAGGCTTGTGGGGAAGAGCAGAGGTGCAAGCAGGACAGAGGCAAATGCAGCAGGGGCAGGAGGGGCTGCTACCTCTGGGAGGGAGGAGGGCGGGGTGCTCACAGACATCATGTGACCCAACAGGCAGGTCCATCAGATTGGCGCCACTCTAACGGTGGACCATGGGCTACCCTCATCAGATTCACCTGGACAGGGATGGGATGGGAGAGAAATGCTTAAATGCAGGTTCCAAGGCCCCATTCCCAGAATTCATTCAATAGGTCTGAGGGGAGGATCAGAAAGCTGCATTTTAATAAATACTCAGGTAATTTGAATGCACACACTAAGTACGAGAACCAATGCATTAAGCAATGAGAAAATGTCCTATAGACAGTAACTAGGGAACAGGAGAAGCAGCACATTCAAGTGTTCAACCCCAGGAGCCACACGCGACCCTGCAAGGGCTAGCTCAGATAACCCTGCTCCCCAGGGCTCCCCAGGGCTCCATGAAGCTCACCAGGCAGGGGGCCTTCAGTCATGGCTCTTAGCAAGGCTGCTGGGTGAGGGAAGCCAGAGACCCACCGTGGCACTCCCCACACGCAGCGTAATTCAGGCTTGTTCTAGCTGAAGGCAGGCAGAAAGAGGGAGGGCGCCATGTCCGCAAGTGACCCCACCAACCCGACCCATGCTGGGAGGGAGTCCACACGGCCTCTGCTCGGATGGGGCAGAAGGACCAGGTGGCCTGGCCGTGATCACTCTGTGCTCTCAACAGTTCCCTGGACAGCTGGAAGCTGTGTGTGCTTCCTTCCCACGTGAGAAACAGACTTTGACATATTTGGGACGACATGATAATATATGACAAACTAGGAGGCTATTTCAAACGGCCCACAGAGATGTTCTGCAACCCTGACAACTTCTCAGGAAATCTTCATTATATCTAAGAACCCAAAGCAAGGAAGATCTGAGGGAAGCAGAGGACAGAAAGGAGAGAAGGAGGAATCCGGGGAAGGGCCTGGAACATGCCAAGCCGGAGGGCTGAATCCACCTCGCTGTAGTGATGGGATGTTTCTGGTCTGCTTGCGGTTATTTCTTTGTACCTGACTATTATAGTCAGATAATGACATAAGAGTCAAGTCCTCCCCTTACCGAGAGTCAAGGAAATTTCCCAAGGGAGGCTGTAAGTCCCCTAGGATGTCTGTGTATTAGATAAAGAAATAACCACTCTCTCCATACTTGGCACCTCTGAGGAGATGTCGGATGCGTGAACTAACTCCCAAACTACTACAAGTCCCATGTGACATGGGCAGATAAAAAGTTCTTCCTCCCAGGTAGTAAGGTGGAAAGGCAGATAAACTGTGTAATAATAATATAAAACACACACACACACACACACACACACACACACACACACACACACACACACACGTCTGGACCCCAGTTCCTAACACAGAGCTCCCCAGTCCCTTGGAATTTCCTGAGACAAATATCTTTTCTTTTCATGAGGTGACTTTTGGTGGGCTACAGGATGGGGGCAGGCCACCGAGAGAACCAAGCTACGATTAGAAACCTTCAGTCCCACCCCCAATCCTTGGTGGAAGGGAGAAGGGTTGGAGATAGAGTTCATGATCCATCGTGCCTATGTGATCAACTATCCATTAAAACCCCTAACCTACAAGGTTCAGGGAACTTCAGGGATGATGAACATATCCACATACCAGCAAGGGGGTGCACCCCCACTTCACGGGACAGAACCTCTTGTGCTCAGGACCCGAGCAAACCTCACTTTGTGGACCGCTTCATCTGGCTGTTCACTATAGTCTCTGTAATATTTTTCATTAAAAAACCAGTACACGTAAATGTTCCCTGAGTCCTGTGAGCCATTCCAGCAAATTACTGAACCCGAGGAAGGGGTGGTAGGAACTCCAATTCTTAGCCAGCTGGTCAGAAGCACAGGTGGAGACCTACGGCTTGAGACTGCATCTGAAATGGAGGCCGTCTGCGGCAGCCGTGCCCGTAGGCTGTGGTGTCTGCACTAACTCCAGTTTATCAGAACTGAATTGCACTGTAGAACACCCCGGCGGTGTCCCCAAATTCGGGGACTGGTTGGTACAGTGAAAATCCCCACACATTTGGCGTCAGAAGTATTGCGAGTCGAGTAGAAGTGTTCTGAGTCGAGTAGAAGAAGAAAGCATTTTTTTCTTTTAGAGACACAACTCATTCTCCAAAAGCGTTCTAGAATTCTAATGCTGCAACCTCTTGTTTTCACACGTACATACACACTGACTGGTGGCCATGGGTCAGATGCTCTCGATCCCATGGGGAGCAGGACATGCTAGGCTACTGCCTTCCGAGAACTTACATGTGGTTTGTGGCAAACGAGCAAATAAAGGAGATAATTTCTGAGGGTAACAACTGCCATGCAAAATCTAATAATCCGGAGGAAGTGCCTTGGGGGAAGAGCTCTTTAGACAAGAGGAGATTAGGCCTCTCTGAGGAGACAAGATCAGTTAGGAACTACTATAGGGGAGAAGATTCTGGCAAAGGAATGGTGAATGCTGCGGCATGGGATGCAGGGGGCTTCTCCAAGGACAGAAAGAAGGCCGGTGTCGTTGAAGCATGAACAACAAGGAGCACAGTGACAGGCACAGAAGGCAGGTGTCAGCTGGATCCCACAGGGCCCTCTGGGGCCATGAGAAGAATTTTCCATCTTCTTCTCATGAGCAGGCAAAGCCAGTAAAGGATTTCAAGCAGGGAAGTCATATAATGCGATTTGTTTGCTTATTTTTAAGTCCCTCTGGTTGCCATGTGAATTATGGATGGCAAAAGAACACAGCTGGAAGAGAGGAGACCCGTCAGGAGCTACTACGGCATTCCAGGAGGGGATGGAGGTGGCCTGAGCCAGGCACATGGCAGCGAGATCAGAAAGCACTGGTTATCTTTGGCGTGCATTTTGGAGCAGACAAGACCTCCTTATAGAAATGGGAGGTGAAGCATGCAGAGGATTTAAGGCTAACTCCCAAGATCTCTCATCTGAACAACCAGCTGGTAGCACTCATGGAGACAAGCGTGGGAGGCAGACTGGCTCCCCACAGTGACCACACTGAGTCCCCGGCAGCTGTGAACTCAATGCCCAGCACAGCACCTTACAGACCTTGAAGTGGGGAGATCATCTTGGATGACCTGAGTGGGCCCCCTCTAATCACGGAGACCCTTAGAAGAGGAGAGCTTTCTCCGGCTCGAAGACAGAGGAGATGCAGCAGAGGGAGAAGTCAGATTCTAAGCATGACGAGCAGTTGGTGGGCCTACTGGCCCAGAGACGCAGCGGCATGTGCAGGGCCTGGAAGAGGGCTGCAGAGCTAGGGGTGCCCCCAGTGACAGCCAGCAAAGCAGTGGGGACCTCAGTCCTACAATCACTTGGAAATGATTGTCACAACATCTAAACAAGCAAGGAAATGGGTTCTCCCCTAGAGCTTCCAGAAAAGACTACAATCCTGCCAAAATCTCAACTTCAGTCCAGAAAGACCGTGTCAAATTTCTGATCTCCAGAAGTGTAATACAATACATTTGCATGGTTCTAAATCACTAATGTCCTGACCGTTTGTTACCACGGCAAGAAGAAACCAATACAACAGGGCAGGCAGAGGAGGAATTGAAGGCTGGGCAGGAAGAGCAAGTGCTCTGGCTCAGTCATCAGAAACCCAGCCGAGCAAGCCAGACGGGTGGTCACGCACACAGGGAGAGGTCAAGGGTCACACCTGTCCCCTCCACCATCTACTCCAGTAGATGTAAAGCCCACGTACTCAGGAAGTGGGTCTTGCTCCCCACTCTAAGACAGCAGCACAGCAGATGGAGTGAATAAACAGTGGGGTCAATGTTGATTGTTCTATTTAAAAAGAAAAAAAACTCTCAGGATGCCTGGGTGACTCCATCCATTGTGCGTCCGACTCTTGATCTCAGCTGAGGTCTTAAACTCAGGGTTGTGAGTTTGAACCCTGCATTGCGCTCCATGCTGGGTATGGAGCCTACTAAAAAAAAATTCTCATTCCACACCCCTGCCCTCATTGCCACAACTCCTTGCTTTCATCTGTGGCCAACCTCCTCCGGAGAGCTGCCCACACTAGCTGTTCCCAGCTCCTCTATTTAATGCTCTCTCACCAGGCTTTCCCCCATCTGCTCTGCTGACCTGCTCTTGTCAATGTCACCATTGGCTGTTGCTAGATTATTCCAAAGGCCACTAGATTATTCTAGTCTGCTAGATTATTCCCATCTCGTTTGACCCATCAGCAGCATCTGACACTTGTTCACAGTTTCCACCTTCAAGCATGTTCTTCACTAGGCTTTCATGAACACCCACTCTCAGTGTCTCCCTTCCTCCCCAGGCACTCCCTTCTCCATCACCTCTGCTGGTACATCCTTCTTCTTCCTATAAGCTCCAAACGTGGGAGGCCCCAGGGCTCAGTTCTGGCCCATCTATACTCACATCCCCAGGCATCTCCAATCTCAGGGCTTTAAGTATCTTAATTTGTCCGCACCTTCCATGTCTGTACTTCCAGCCCAGGATAGATAAGTCTCCTTCCTGTCCCCTCTAGCATGTCCTACTGTCTCCAACTCAGCACATCTGCACCAGCACTCCTGTTTGGCCCCCACAAAGCCTGGTCTGCCCAAATCATCCCCATCTTGGTGAACGGCAATGGCATCCTTCTGGTCGCTCAGGCCAAATTCCTTGCAGCCATCCTCTGCTTTTCTCACTCACACATTACAGCCCAAGTTCCAAGAAATCCTGTTAGCTCCACTGTCAATGCCCAGCCACTTCTCACCACTTTGACCACCCACCGAGCTCTCGGTCATCACCTCCCGCCTGGATTCCTGTGATAACCTCCTTGTTCTCCCCTTACTACCACCCCTGCTCCCCTGCACTGTGGTCTCCAGAGACAGCCGCCAAAGTGACCCTCAAAAACCTAAGTCAGGTGACACTCCTCTCTTGAAATCCTCCAAGTGGCTTCCCATTCCACACAGAAAAACATGTAACCTCCTCACAGCAGCTCCTAAGGCCCTGCAGGATCTGACCCACCAGAAGCTTTTGTGACTTCACCTCCTCCTAGTCACCCCTTGTTGCCCCTGGGACATGCCAGGCATACCCGCGCCCTAGGCCGTTACCAGGCCCCCCACTCTGCCTCAAACATTCCCCTACCTGATGGCCACTGCTCCCTCCTTCAAGCCAGGGCTCTAACACCACCTTCTCCATGAAGCTTGTCCTCTCCCACACTGCCGGCCCCCCTTAGCCTGCTCTATTATTACTTTTCTTCCAAGCAATTATCAACTTCTGACAGACCTTTTTTATCCTCTTTGTTGATGACTGGGTGTCTTCCCCCAACTAGAAGGTTAACTCCACGAGGGCAGGGTGTGTTTCTGTTTTGTTCACTGACAGCCCAAATTCTAAGAGGAGTGGACTATGATAACCAGCTAATGAATGTTTACTTTAAAAAAGGAATAAATGAATGAAAGATAAATGAAAGAATAAACGAATACTTCTAAGTAAACACGTGGTCACCAAAGGCTTATGGCCCAAATGACTGTGTCCCGCCATCTCTGTCTCGCTCATCTCACAACTTGCTCAGCACGTGGCAGGGTTAGAGGGCACCAGCTGAATGAACACATGACCATTTCTTTGGGATTGCCAGACCCAGAGAGAGGACCCAGAGACCCCAATACCACCAGCTTTCCACCTGGGTCTGAAAATGCCTCAAACCCAACACACAAACCCTCTGCCCCCGTCATCTCCAGCTGGCAGTCCAGATCCGAGAAAGACAGCTGGGGATGAAGGAGTAAGATTTGTTACGCTGGTGCTCAACTGCACCTGACGAGCAATCACACAGCTGGAACAGGCAGCTGCTCCCCCGCTGCAGGCACCACGCCACTTGGAGAAGCAGCTGGTGGTCCAAAGACTCTGTGTGGCTGGGCGCCCAGAGCCCCTCAAGTGGCTGCTACCTCTTCAAGGTGTGAGCCAGGGAAGCACAGTGCTTTCCCAGAGATGCAGAAGGACCGAGGCATGGCTGTCAGCACCCAAAGGCGACACTGAGGCAGGTGTGGGAGGTCGCCCCCTATGGACAGGTGTGACAAACAGCACTAGTGGAAACAGAGGCAAGCCCCTGCTCACAGACAGTCGGTAAGCACAAATCATAGTGTGATTACGTTACCTGATTTAATGCTCTCATCACTCCTATCAAGTACATACATTCCCCGATTCTGGAGACTGGAAGAATTCCCAAGAAGTCAAGAAGGCAGCCGGTGGGAAAGAGGACCAGGTATGGCTGACGTGTCCAGAGGACACAGGATAAGGTCGCCAAGTCGGAACCCCATTCCAGACTTTCTTGGAAGCTCCCAGTTTTCTAGCTTACAGCCGGGAAGTTCAAATGCTTTGGGACCTGGTAGGAGTAGGGGTGTCAAAAGTTTCCTTTACATCTGTCACTTTGAGGTTTCAGGATGGGGCTTGTGGACAGTTTTCTGTGTCATAGAACTCTCTTTCGGAAATCCTTATGGAACATTTGTAACAAGCAAGAGCTATGGGACTGCCGCAATTGTCTTTCAAAATATTTACTTAATGCCTTCTGCATCATCAAGTTTAGGCATGAAAAAACCCTAAAAAGCAGTCTACTAGGGATCTGTAATATCATTGGCCATGAAAACAACTATATTTATTAAGTCCTTACTGCTGTTCTAAGTCCTTGCCATACATTATCCCATTTAAATCTGAACAAAGCTCCATGAGGCAGGAACTATTATTGCCCCCACTTTACAGATGGGCAAGGGCCTGGAGGTCAGGAGAGGGACTCGGGGGCTTTCAGGAGGAGCAGCGGGCAAGCCCCCACTGTGCCATTTTCCCCAGCAGTTCCCCAGCTCAGCTGTCCACATGCCATGCCAAGAGTGACCCTGAGTGCTCATGGAAGAGAACCTCCCACTATGTCACTGGATGCAGACTAGACTCCCAGATGTCACCACTTCCAGGAAACCTACCCTGAACCACCCAAACAGCCCTTTCCCTGCCCTCTCCACCTCCCATGCTCTACAACTGGGTCAACTGCAACCCAATGATTCAACTGTCTGCACACAGATCTGCTTTTATCACAAGTAAGGATTTACAGAATGGAAACAAATAACAATCTGTTTCCAAACTACAGCCTAAGGATGTGTTATCAGGCCCTTTGAGCCTGCACCCAGTAGATCAAGCACGTGGGCAGTGCATTAGATCACCAGAAGGCAGAGATGCAGAACGATCTCCCAGCCACCTGATCCCATCCACCTGTACTTTAGGCTAGCTCTTACCAACTGACATCTACTTCCACTCCTTCTGGAAACCCTCTTCTCTCTGCCAGGCCCTGCTAGCCTGAGGACCAACTGACCACCTGCAGCTGCTCTCCTGGGGCTCTCACCAACATCTCTTCTTCTGACGCCTCAAACCCATGGACTGAGAAGTAACAAAGCACAGGTGTGTCGGGGGCAGGACCAACGGCCCCTCCTGCCCCGATTCTCTCAGTCCTCTGTCTACCCCATGTCCCCCCTCCTGTCTCCGCACCGCTACACATACCCTTCCACCTACCTTAACGTTTTGCCCACTAACGTTTACCCTATCCTTCAAGAATTCTTTTATGTGATTCCCCGCAGGAAGCCTTCCCTGCCCATCCCCGCCACCGCCCAGGTGAGGGTCCCCCACTCTGGGCTCCCCGAGCTCTGGAGCTCTCAAATCCGGCTCACCTCACACTTTGAGGGGGATTCTTGACCTCGTCTGCCCTCCCCATCCTCCTGCAAGGTCCACAAGGATCTCCTGCATCCCAGAACTCAGGCACTGGGCTGGTAACCAGCAGGTGCTTAATAAACTTTTGATAAATAAAACGAAGAGTGAGTGAAGTCAAGAACAGGGAAATGGGAGCACAGAGCAGTCCAGCAGGCAGACGGGTGCTGGGCACCCACTGGCTTATCTAGTGTTTACTACAGTTCAGGAGCTGTGGTCAGAACTTACACAGATTATTCAAACTCAGTAACAACCCTGTGAAGTAACCTCCACCCCATTTTATAAATGAGAAAAACAGGCACGGAATAATCAGGTGACTTACCAAAAGTCCTGCCACTGGACAGTAGATAAATACAGACGCAAACCCAGCAGGTTGGTTCTAACTCTGTCCCTTTAACTACACGTTACACAGTGACAGACTGTGTGGTGAGAACCCACACGAACCACCCCTCCCAATATCCCTTCACTTGTGCAGTCACTTTCCACGCAGACTCAGACTTGGCCATGAGACTTGCTCCTGCCAATGGCGCATTAGCAGGTGTGAGACAAGGAGAGGCCTGACAGCCTTGCAAACGGACTTGTCTTTTGGGAATGCTCCCCTAGAAGTCTGAGATGACCAGGTATGCCCAAGCCCAAGCGAGGCAGGTGGAGACTTCACGTGAAGGAGGACGAGGGACTTGGCCACCAGCCAGAACACTAGTGACAACCCAGCAGCCTTAGCCGAATTGGCCCAGACCCCACCTCCTCACCCCCCACCCAAGTCCTCTGAGGCCCCTGAGCTGAGGCCTCAGGCGACAGGCAGCAGACGACTCTTCCCAGCTGTGCCCCACCTAAATCTCAGCCTCGCAGCAGTGTGAGCAAATAAAATGGTGGTTGTTTAAAGCCACTAACTTTTGGGGTGATTTGTTAAGCAAAAATAGGTAACAGAAACATTGCCTTACTTCCACCGACGGGATCATGCAGTGATTACACAGTACCCAGTGGGGTGCTTCTCAAGTGCTTACTCACTCAGCAATATTCACAGAGCACACTGCACGCCAGTCACTGTCTGGGCCCAGGACCCAGCACAGAAGAAAAGAGAGAAGGCCCCAGTCCCCGGAGAGCTTATATTCTAGTCGGGGAGTCGGACAAGCCAACAAATAAATTCGCTTTTATGTCAGGCAGTGCCAAGAGCCACACAGAAAAATGAAGCTATGTCAGCGTGCTCAAACAGAACAGCCTCTTGGTAAAGCGATAACTTCAGTGAAGAGCCGAAAGAAAAGGGGAGAAGGGTACGTAGAACATACCAGGCCAAAGGGCCAGCAAGATCAAGTGTCTTGAGCCTGAAACATGGCAGAGGGGAAGGAGAGGGGCTGTCTGGGGCAGGACGGTGAAAGAGAGGAAGACGAGGGAAGGGCCAGACCATGTGGGGCTGTGAGAGCCATGCCCAGGACCTAATTGTGTCCTAAGTTTGAAGGGAAGCCCAAGAGGCCAGAGAGGACAGGACCCAACCTCTACTCTCAAAGGCTCCCCTTGTGGCAGCGAAGATGCGACCATAGGGAAGGGGTGGCCAGAGTGGAAGCAGGCCCCCAGCAAAAGCTGCTGTGAGGAGCTGAACAGGCTCAGAGCGCTGGTCTCGCCCTTGTCTACCTTTCTTGGAGATGAAAATTAGATTGTCACTCTTCCACAGCCGCGAGGCTGAACAGGAAACATATGTGGCTGCCGTCACAGGTGGTGTTCTTTTTTAAGACACGCTCTAATGGCACCTCCTGAGCTCGCAACCTAAGGAACCCCGTCTACAGAAAAGCAAACCTAGTCTGGAGACCGCTTGGAAGGGGGACTTTTTCAGCCTTAATTGGGCCTCAAAATAAACTAAACAATATTGCAATGCTCTGCTGGGTAAAGCCACTACAGAACTCGGGCCCTGCTGTGCATTTTGTAAATGGAACGCGGAACCGATGGCTCTCCGGGAGGAAACGCTGCACCTGGGTCAATCATGGCCCACTGGTTCCTTCCTCATTACAAATCACTGCGCATTTCAGTCACTCATTTACCCGCGTCATCTAGAAGAGGAGCTGCTCAAAGTTGGAAAATATTTATTTTTACCCATAGAATCATTTCCAGGGAAAAGCAGAAGGAAATGGACTGCGCAGGCCCCAGGGAATTGAAGCAAAGGCAGAGAGACTAAAGGAAGAATATAGTCTGATAAGAAAGAGCTCTGTCTAAAAATGTGAGGCATGGACTCCTGGTCCTGTCCGTTTCTGCTCCCAAATCCTTTGATGTTCTTGAATTCCCCCCGTCCCCACCCCAAGTGCCAACCACGGTAGCTGTTGGCCCAGCTCACCCCACATAGGCCTTTTCCCTGCTCAATTCTCTCCCCACAGTGGGGAGGGTGTGACAAATTCAAAATGCAGACCTGATCCCTATTTAGGACTCTTCGAAGACACTCCATTTTTCTTAAAATAAAGATCAGACCCTTTCCTGGGACCTAGGAGGGAGGCTCTGGGTGCACTGGGCCCCACCCCATTCCCCTACTCTGGGATCCAACCGCACCAGCCGCTTCTCAGGGCTTCTGACACCTGTCCCCCTCCTGCCTCGGGCTTTCTCCACCGAGGAGGCAACTAGATAAAGCTGGTGTGGGAAGGGGAAGGCCTTCCTCTTCTTCAGGCCTAAGCTCCAACAGCTCTTCCTCACAGGAGCCAGGCCAGACCCACCCCCCAACCCCCAGACCCGAGATGATCCTTTGCAGCTGTGGACTTTGACAGTGACTGCCGTGGGCTGGGGTCATCTTTCTCAGAAGACAATTTCACAAATTGGCCCTTCTGTGCTGGTGATACTGAAAGGATACCCTTTGACTCCAAGACTCAATCATGAATGATCAAGCTTAGCACTGTTTTTGATCCAGACTCCTCCGAGCTGTGACCCAGCCAAAAGGAGGTGGGATTCGCTGTAATTGTGATTAGTTCTGTCCCCACCAGCACCCTGTCCCTTCCTCAGACCATCCAAAGTCCTATGTCAGAACTTCGGCAAGCTACCTCTTCTTAGAGACATCAAGAGATAAGCCCTTCTCTGAAATAAGGGTACCACCTTATTTTAACACCTAACTTATTTCAGTATTAACCTCCATCAGTCCAAATTGCTGATTCCAAGGAAAAGGATGACAAGGTCAACACACATAGTTACCCTCTGGGTCACCATTACAGCTTTACAAGGAAAGTAAGAACAAAAATAAAAACACAACAGCTACCGTTTATGGAAAGCTTACTATACACCAGGCACGGTGTTCACTCCCTTTTCTGGGCTCACCTATGTTTCCACAAAACCTCTACAAAGTGAACGTTGTTAATAATATCCCTATTTTACAGATGAGAAAGGTGAACATTAAGGAAATTACTAATCCAAGGTCAGAGTGCTGTGAAGTCCAGACAGGTAACCCGTCCCCCATCCATCAAGACCACCAGCTCCTGCAGCAGAAACTCTGGGTGCCCCCCCCCAACCCCGACTGACTCACCTCTCCAGAACACACCATCAACCACAAAACCAGCCTGCCCCAGAGCAGCCAACTCATTCTTTCCAAAAAAAAAAAAAAAAAAGGAACAGATGCTGCTCCTGCAGGAAACAGCTTTTATTGCAGAATTCATTGACCAGGGTCCGAGTCACCATTAATCAGGGGCAGGGAGGACAGAACAGTGATGTCGGCTAAATGTCAACCACTGGTTTCAGTTTGAGGGCGGGGGGGGGGGGAATATCTTTAAGCACTGTATTTTTTTAAATGTTTAAGGTAAATCTTCCTTCAAATTTAACTAGGAAAAGTCACCATCTGCTATGCTAGAAGCTAAGAAGTTGTCACTGTCATTCAAAATTCAAGCAAACGGGAAGAATTAAAACAAAGTAATCATCATAGTAGTCACACTTGTTGGGCAGATTCTAGGGAGGTGGGGGCTACCGTACTCAGTGCTTGACACCCACTGTCACAGCCTATCACAGGGAAGGAAGGGAAGAGCTCCTCTTATTACACCATTTGACAGACAGGGAAACTGAGGCTGGGCCACGTCACATCCCAGTCAAGGGCATGCAGCTAATAAGCAGCAGAGCCAGGATTAGGCCTTGGACTAACAGATTCCAAAGCCCAAGCCTTCAACCACCACATATATGATCCACAAAAAAGCAAAACATTTTTCAATTAAAGTTTACTGTTTCAATTAAAGTTTACTAAAGGAGCAATTTTTATTGAGGGGAAAAAAACAACAACAACGTTCTGTATCATTAGAAGAAAAACATGCCCTTTCAGACTTGCTTTTAAAGCAGTGCTGTTACCACTTAGGTGGGTCCTCACCTAGGCCACACCAAACAAACGTTATAATTAGATCTGCTAATAAATTGCCACAACAAATCTGGAAGAAGAAACGTGACTGTTCTTTTGAGAACACAAAACTGTCATTTCAAATTAAGTAACAGTAACAAATGGTGAGACACGGGGCTCAGGAGCTAGGCACATCTGTGTTTCAGCATCAACCAGCCATCCTCCGTGTTAACCCGTCACTCCCGCCAGCTGCAGCCCGTTCTCAGAGATGGGGAACGGTTCCTCAAAAATGGTAAACCATCTTCCATTTAGATTACATGGTCCCCATCCGCACTGAGAAGAGGACTTTGATTCTAGGAAGCATAAGAAACTCTGTTTAGCATTCGTGATTTATGTGAAAACATGAAGGAAAAAACAATCTTCTTCCATTCTCAAAATTCTAGACCCACTTTATCACCCTGAGGGAGCAAGACTAACCACCAGCATCACGGTCAAGTTACCCAATGACTTCACATCCCGTGAAACCCTTGGCCCAATGTGCTCTATTGTACCCATAAATAAACTCATCACAAGGCATCAGATGATACTACCAACTGCAAAAGGAGATGCCAGGCAGATAAAAAAGACCAACAGCTAGACAGCAGAGCAGGAGAAGCTGGGGCTCAGAGGTCTGCTGGGCCAGACAGGAAACCTGCCCCCAGCACTCACTCCACAAGCTGTGTGACGCCCTGGGTCAGGGTACCAGGCTTTGGTTCCCTGCAGCACGTGCTCTAGAGTGGCACCAAAAGCACACTTAGTTCATCCGTGTTCAGCTAGGCACATGGACCAGTGTGGACGTGTGAGGCCAGGCCTGCACTGAAAGACAAAGGAGAAAACAAGCCACCCCACAACCCCACTCGTCGAGCCTGCGTGCCAGGACACACGCGGAGCAGACGTGCGGACTGCCGCTCCCCGGGAGTGTCGGCAGCCACATGCCTCTCGCAGTCTGAAGCTCCTACTCAACAGAGAGGCTATAGGGTTTGACAAAGGTGTGGGTGTTTATCAACAGCCTCGCTCTCACATGCCCACCAGCCACTTGGTGCGAGATGTAACCTCACAAGCCACCCTCTGTTCCACTGCTGTAAGCTGGAGCACCCGTGACATGCTACCTTCCCCAAGGCATTTTCCAGAATAATTCCAACTATTGGGGATTGTCACCATCCATGCTGGTGAGAGCCCAACCTCTCCAAGAGCCACAACGGACTCTGCGACATTAGGTAATAGATGCGGATGTGCTGGCCTTACACAGAGAGAGGAAGTCTTCACAGATACTAGCCCTATCCCTCCCACAGGATGGGTGCTGGAGATCCTGCCCAGATCCCATGAGGACAGAACCAAGGTCTCTGCTGTCTTCTAAATGGATGGACCCGAAACCCAACCACACAACTATTTAACTCAATTAAACGCCCAACAGGTGTGCGGGCCAGGATAAAGGTCCAAACAGGGTATCGGCATTCCTGAACAGACAAGAGGCGTCCCTTGAGCCCACCGACGACGCAATTACAGAGCTCCTTACTGAGAAGTTTGGCAAGACCTGTCACAGGAACACAAAGGACGTGGAACTATGTGTTGGAGAAACACAAGTGATGAGGAAAAAAGCATAAAAAATTAACTTTCCTTTTTGACAATGTGACAAATTTCCATTAAACCTCTTGCTTTAGCGTTTACTGACGGCCTTCTTCAAAGTGCCCGCTCTGCCTCCTCCTGAGTCGCCCATAAGCTAACAGGTCCTGCTGGGATTTCGGGCTGACGAGCCACCAGCAGCTCGCTTTGCAGCAACACGGTCGTTCTTGTCCGCTCTGCTTCAGCCGTCTGTGAAATCCGCGGCTGGAGAGCTGCAAAAATGCCATGAGTGTCTCCATCTTCCAGCAGACTACCTGTGATGGGGAACCTCTGGTACTAACGGACGGCAGCCGAAGCAGACCTCAGTGAATTCCTGGGATCGATGCTGTTCTTCGTGACACTTAGCAGCCTCGTGCTCCCGTAGCCAGGGACAGCAGCAGAGAGAGCAGCCTTCCAGACAGAAGACAGGAGGGCTGCAGTATCAGCGCTCACAGGATTTGGGGTCAGGACTGAGAGTAACCCCCTCTCCTGAAAAAGTCAGGGCGCTGCTAGCTCTCTCCAACAGGCCCTTGCCTGCCCTTGGCTCTCTCAAGGTATGCTAGCAGTGAATGCCCCCCCACTCACAAAATTACAACACACGTGCACTGCATAGCGGAAGCCTAGACTCCATTTCCTCGCCTTCTGAGAAAGAACACCCAACTTTTGTTCGGGAAGCTGGTTCTCCCCACTCTTCACTCACCGCTGACTCCACCCAAGGGCTGACCCTAGCTCTGCTCCAGGGCTGGCATGTGACTAGGGCCAGGCCAACTAGAGCCTTGCAGTCTCCCTTGCCAGCTACTGGTTCTCAAATGGGGATGTTGGAGTGAGTACAACCCCAGGAAACATGGGCACAGTCCCCTGACACGGAAGCAGGGGCTCTCCCCACTCTCCCACACTGGACCCAAACTAAAGGACCCCAGTCCCAGAGCTGCTGCAATCATCCTACTGCCATGTGGCAGCCTGACATGTCCAATGATGGCAAAGTTGAGAGAGTGAGAGAGAGAGAAATAAAGACAAACAAGGAGAGAAACAAAGATACAAACAGATATACAAGCACAGACAGATTAGGCCCTAATAATAACAATACCTTGATCAAGCATTGCCTGAAGTCAGAAAAACTTTCTTTTTTACCTAAATCAATAAACTCCCTCTTAAAACAGTATTAGTTAAGGCATAAGTGTTACTAAACAAAACAGAACTAATTGCTTAATTAGCAAGTGGCTGGGGGAGAGACTGGGGACAAAGTCAGAACCTCTCTCTATATCTTACACTAACAAACTCCAAACGAATTAAAAAGACTTAAAAATTTAAAGTAAGTCAAAGAAGAAAACACTAGTTCTCAGGAGCTCTAATAACTTTCCAAATCAATGGACAAATGAACGAAGTCAACCGATTTGATTAGGTAAAAATTAAAAAATGCTATAGGTCAAAAAACATTACACAGAAAAATGAAGGGAAAACAAGTATTTGCCACAAAAACGGCCCAAGTGTTACAATTCTTATGTACAACTAAATCAAAAATAGGAAAGCCTAAAAATCTGATTTAAAAAAAAAAAAAAAAAACAGGCGCCTGGGTGGCTCAGTCATTAAGCGTCTGCCTTCGGCTCAGGGCGTGATCCCGGCGTTCTGGGATCAAGCCCCACATCGGGCTCCTCTGCTGGGAGCCTGCTTCTTCCTCTCCCACTTCCACTGCCTGTGTTCCCTCTCTCGCTGGCTGTCTCTCTCTCTGTCAAATAAATAAATAAAATCTTAAAAAAAAAAAAATAGCAAGATTGACAACAAATGGACTGTTCATAGCAAGAAGCAAACCACAAATGGTTAAAACCTGGGAAAAATCCCATTACAGAAACACAGCACTTGTCATCAAATTAGCAGACAGCAAGATGCTACCACTCAGTACCAGCGAGGGTGACGCTAAACAGGGGCACCCACAAAGCCGCCATGGACGTGGTCCTGCTGGAAAGCGTGTTGGTCATCTTTGCCAAGAGCCTTAAGTGGCCTAGTGACTCTCTCTGTAGGAGCAGACTCTAGAGAAATCATTAGAATCACATACATACATGCACATAAAGATGGTCACCTCGGCAGTGGTAACAATGAAACACGATACTGCCTGGCCGTAGCAAGGAGGGGACGCTATGTGGCCACAAAGACTGAGAAGGCAAAGTGTTTAACGACATGCAAAAATGCTCATGATGTAATCCCAAATCCCAAGTGAAATGGGAGAATGCAAAATGATATTCGCAGAATGATCTAAATTTGTTTTACACAGACATACAAAGATAAAAGACTGAAAATAAGTACTTCAAAAATCTCAACAGTGGCGACATCTGAGCAATGAGATTTTATTTTTTTTCCTTTCTCCATCCTAGTGCCTGCTTTTAAAATCCATCTCTAATAAACGTACAGCTCTTTATAGGCAGAAAATCCACACACACGTCAGTGGAAATAGCCTGGGTTTAGTACGTCACCATTCGGTGGACATTTGCTAGACACACAGCACTGAGCTAGGTGTGCTTTGCGGTAACAAACGCGAGGACTCCTGTCCTCAAGGAGTTTCCAGTCCAGTGAGCTACAAACACCCCAGGAGATGGTGCTGAACAATGAAGAAGTCTACTAGCCAACCAAACACTAAATGCAGAGACAGATGTCATCTCCATCTGTTCACGCACGTGCCACACACTTCCCATGCCTGGTGGACATCTTGGCATATGGCATCATTCAATGAACATGACCTACCGTCAGCATGACCTCTACAGCCCGGGCAGGGCAGCCTGCCTGGCATTCACTGTGTCCTCCTTCCTTTGTGGCAGAAGCCCAGTTGTATTCAGGAAGGCCATGCTCCAGGCCAAAAGACCATGTCACGCCTCCCTCTCCTAAGACCAGACAGGAAACTGTAAACCCAAATTGTTAGATGGGGCCTCTGAGAAAGCCCCTTAACCAAAGTACAGACAGCAGCCATCAGCCCTGCTCGTACAGACTCGAATTCAAATGAAGACTTTTTAAATAAATACTCGCAGACTGAAACTGACGGCCTTTCTTTCTCCCGTCCAGTCTTTCGGTTAAACCAACAGCATGTAGTAATTGCTAGAACACAGCTGATGGACATTTATTTAATGAGATTTGTGTTGGATTGATGTGAAGAAACTAGACATATAAAATCAAAACCTGCAGTACTGGGAAATATGTATGTAAAGCAGTTCTTGGTTATCTATGCAACCAGAGGTAGCATATATTAAAAAGAGAGATCAGGTTTTAAGTCACACGTATCCCCCCCGACTCTCCAAGAGCAGAAACAAGTCCTACAGAAACAGAAAACTGTACTTTTCCAATAACCCCTAAATTGCTATTTATTTCCAAATCTTTACCTGCTTCTCTTCAGTTCCCTAAGGCTTCTATACCCTACCAAAGAGAACTGTGATTATAAATCAGAATCTATACTCCAAACATATACATACACACCGAGATCAAATTTACAACCTAGGCTTTCATCCACCTTTTATTGTGTTTAAGTTTTTCTGTTCCAAACACTGATTAATTTTCCTTTCAATAAGAGAAGTGTGGAGTGCAAATCTGTTTTACCCAGAGGTTTTTCCATTTCTTTCCCCTGTGTTATTTTGAGGCTTGCCACTCAATCAGAAAGCAAGAGCCCTGAAGAATAGCCCAACGTTGTGCAGGTGAAAACACACCAATATAGGACAGTAACTCGGGAAAATGGAAAGGCAGAAATAGTGATTTCCATAATAAAGCTCCCCACTCCAGCAGTGGTGCACAGGGAAAAATTTGCCTGCTCTGCTCCCATCCGACATGCCAAAGATGTACCCCGCAACGTGCAAGTGCTCCACTGCGGTTTCCTAACCAAATTTCAAATTAAGTACTATAGCCCTCGGGGATAGGCTTGCAAATGGCACGCTGTGGACCTGAGCACTGTGCCAGCCGGTTCTGGAGAGACTCCTGCCAACACCCACCGGCGGAGTCGGGACGAAGAGATCAACAGTTTGTGTCTACGTTCCTCAAACTTAACACTAGAGACAGCCCCAGCCAGAAAGGAAAGAAAGGGAGAGAGAGGTCTGCTTCCAACACCTGCCAAAACCATTGGATGGGGCAAACTGGAAGAAAAAGCAGAAGAAAAATGAAGAAAGAGAGGGGAGAGCGATTCAAGGGAAATAAAGAGACCAAGCCAGAGGGACCTAAAGAGAGTGACAGACCGAGGAGGAGGGAGAAGCCAAAGGAGGGGGGGAGGGGAGAAATGAGAGACAGAGACATCCACACATACGCTTAACGCATGCTGGTGGGGCAGGGGTGTTGGCAGACAGCACCTGAGGAGAAGAGAAGGGAGAGACACAGGCCGGGTAGGGAACCGAGAACCAGACTAAGCAGCTCAGCATCCAGTCAGGCGTTCGGCAGCTGTCTTCTGGGCACCCACTACTCTGCTCAGTAGGGACACGGCCATGCCCCCACACGGTTTCAGGCCCAGGCGCGAGAGATTTGTCAATGCAGCACAGCGGTCAGTCTAGAGGGGAAACAAACAATTCTCCACCCAGAATAACCCCAAACCGTTGGGCCAGAGCCGAAGAGTATTTAATCCTAAATAGTAAATCATTCTGAGGCATGGAATGGACAGAAACACCGATTATCACAATAAACTCAATTAGGTAGGACACCCAAACGCATGTGCTCCATCAACAACCTAAGAATAACTGAACTTCACCAAAATTAACAACAGCTGTGCTTCAAGGGCACCAGCAAGAAAGTGAAAAGGCAACCTAGAGAGTGGGAGAAAATATCTGCACATCACATATCGATAGGGTGTTGTGTCCAGAACATACAGATAACACACAATAAAAAGGGCAAGCCATCTGACACAAGGGAAAGGGTCTGAAGGGAGAGCTCCCTAAAGAAGACACCTAAATGGCCAGGGAGCACGTGAAAAAGCATCGACATCACCAATCGTCAGGAAAATGCAAAACCAACTACAACAAGGTATCACCTCGTTTCTACCAGGACAGCTATATAATAAGTGGGACAGATGATAACACACACTGGCAGAGACTGGGAGTCACCGGAATCTTCATTCCCCACTGATGGGAGGCGCCCTTCAGAAAAAACTGTGGCAGTTCCTCAAAAAGTTAGTTACATTCGACCCAGCGATGCGAGTCCTACATACACAGGCAAGAGAAAGGACCCGTCCGCGAGACAGCGGGTACAGAAACGTGTGCAGCAGCTTTACTCACACAGCCGGGGACGGCACCCGTGCCCTCAGCGGAAGACTGATCAACAGAACGTGGTCCGTGCATCCAGTGCAGCACTACTCAGTCCTGCAAAGGGATCAAGTCCTGATAGGTGCTACGGTTTCAGTGAATCTCGAAAACCATAAGCTAAATGAAAAGAAGCCAGACACATATTGTACCATTCGCTTCATAGGACATGGCCAGACAGGCAAATCCAGAGACACAGAAAGCAGATGTGTGGTGGCCAGGGGCCGGGGGGAGGGGAAGGAGCGACTGCTTCCAGTGAGGAAGACAGAACTGGAACTCGGAATTACATATACGGCACAACTGCAATCCAGCTAAGGGTAAGCACCAACCACCCCACAGGCTGGAGAAATCATCTGTCCCCACACCTTCCGACTGCCCGGTCCCCATACCCCTTAGGCCTTGTACCCTTGGCTGGGGCCTGAAGGCCAATCAGAAGGGGAAGGAGCTGGTTGTTTTTGTATTTTATTTCCCTGGGTGGGGGGTCGTCAAGCAAAGAAAATGGTCAGTGCGAAAGCCCTAAGAGGAAAAGGGACATGCTTCTGCAAACTGGAGGAACAGACAGGCCCAGATGGCTACAGCAGAGAGAGAAGGTGAAGAGGTGCATGGATGCGGGGAGGGGGCTGCGGAGACCACAGGCCAGCCTGTGCTGGAGAGAGGGAACATCAAGAGCAATGAGGAGCCATGAAGGGTTTGACACAGCGACAGAATGGTCTACTTCGATCTGCATGTTAGAAAGACCAGACCCCATGAAGTTACTTGAACGATCCCAACAGGTAGTAGGTATGAAGGCACTTCATAAACCCTACGCATGTCAGCATGAGATGGAGAACCAAGGAAGGAAACGTAAGAGCAGAGTCTCTCCCAGGCGGTACAGGGCTGGAAGTGGCTCATCTCACTGGATCTTCGCAAGGACAGTTCTCAGGGGACTATTACCATGCCCGCTCCGCAGAGGAGGACTGCGAAACTCAGAACAGTGGCTTGCCTAAGACCCACAGCTCAAAAAAAGGGTATGGCCGAGTACCTGGGGGCTCAGTCAGTTGGACATCCAACTCATTGGTTCTTGATTTTTTTTTTAAGATTTTATTTATTCATTTCAGAGAGACACAGAGAAAACACACACGAGTTGGGGGGAGAGGCAGAGGGAGAAGCAGACGCCCCACTGAACTGGGAGCCCGATGCGGATCCCAGGACCTGGATATAGTGACCTGAGTTGAAGATAGATGAGCCACCCAGGTGCCCCAGGCACCCAACTCTTGATTTCAGCTCAGGTCAGTTTCGGGGTCTTGAGATTGAGCCCCGTGTCGGGCTCTGTGCTGAGTGTGGAGGCTGCTTGGGATTCTCTCTCTCTCTCTCTCAACCTCCCTCCACCGCCCATCCCCTCCGGTTCACACACTTGCTCTCTTAAAAAAAGGGGGGGAGGGATGGGTTATGGCCAGGACCCACTGGGCAGCCAGCCTGATCCTGAAGCCTCTTCCCCAGCACCTCCAGGGCTCACACAGCAAGTGCTCACTCATCAAAGGGTGCCAGCCATCCACACTCCTCCTGCAGAGGTTGCTCACGGTCCTGCGTGGTTCCCAGGGTAATGGGTTCCACACGGTAACTGAGTATCAGCATCCTCATAGCTTAGGGAGAATGATACCCTCGTAGATAGCCAGATTTCCTGAAGTTTCAGGTACCCACTGTGAGGCTCATTGGGAGATTCAGAACCAGAGCTGTTCTTTCCTTTACCAAAGGAAAAGTAAGCCCAGGATTCTAGTTTTTAAACCATCTCCACTACCAAAGCAATTATACCATGGGAAAGAAGGCAGGGGGATGGCAACATAGTTTTTTGACACTCTTCCCCCTTAATGACCATAAGCCCTTGTAAGTACCTTCAAACCAAGGCTTGAAGGCTTCATTCTCAAAATACGGACTATAGGAGTGCCTACACCAGGCCAACTGCTAAACACCCAGACAGAGGAGACCTGAGAAGGGGAGGAAAATTTAGAACTATGCAACACATTTGAACTGGGAACCCACTAAAACAACACCAACTACTATGGTGCGATAGGGTTAATGAACAGAAGAGGCACGGCTGGTTAAAAAACAGAGCCAGCATCTTTACTGATGCCGAGCCCTCATATATAACCCATAGGAAAAATCCTTATACATGCCAAGGAAATGAGCTGATAATTCGCCAAAAAGAAATTCAATATATAAATATAGAAAAAAAAAGTATTCCATCTCCATAGCAACTCAGGAAATACAAATCAAATACAACCAGCTAAGATTCCTGCCTAGTGGAGTTTAAATGGTAACCATTCATTAATGCTCAAGAGAATGGCCAACCAGCCCTGTGTGCTGAGGACAAATGGACACAACCCTGAGGAGCAACACGATAACTGACCACAGAAGTCAGAAAAAACATAGCACTTCACCCCACAAATATATTTATGGCACCGCATTCTTCAAAGTAACTAGAAACATGGGAAAATTCTGTATACACAAGACATTCCCTACAGCATTTTTTAGTAAAATAACATTTATTAAAAAAAAAAAAAAAGATCTAACAACAGGAAACTGACTAAACTCTGCACTATGTCCTAGATGTAATAGCATGCCGTTGTGACAACTGGAGTTACGCAGTCTTAAAAGGACTTAAAGCCTTGAGATGGACCATTACAGGGAAAAGCGAGGTACAAAAATGCATACACAGCATGAGTTCAACATTGTTTTTTAAGTGTGAGCAGGGGGGGAAATCTTCTGAAGGAAACCCTGTGTTATTTTCTCTAATGAAATGGCATAGTGCAGTGGAAAGAGATCAAGCTTTGGAGCCCAAGAGAGTCAACTTTGTACCCTATTCAAGCAACCTGGTTAAAGAGTGTCCTCCTCAGCCAGTTTAACTTTTAAATGACTTGCTATAAGGGAAAATAAATCCTTATTCTAAAAAAAACACAAAACACAAGAAACAAACCGTTACTTACAGCCTAAATCATTTCTAGGGGAATGAGTAACAGTAATTCTCACTTTGGGTTTGATGTTCTATTTTTCCCCAACCTAACTCAAAGATAAACATTTGGGGCATTCAAGGATTACCGACTACTCGTTAGTCAAAACCACAAATGCTGACATTTGTCTATGTGCAGCTTTTTTTTTTTCCTGCTCTATGTGAAAGGAGATTGGCATTTCCACTAATTGTTGATTGGGCCCTCCCAGCATTTGGACAAGGATGATGGACCCATTTGCAAAGCAGTCCAGTTTCCAAAACTGGGCTGTCACTCAAGAATGAGGGTTAGTTGA
Organism: Ursus americanus; assembly: GCF_024610735.1. NCBI lineage: Eukaryota > Metazoa > Chordata > Mammalia > Carnivora > Ursidae > Ursus > Ursus americanus. The sequence goes on from NC_142128.1 coordinate 30,822,635, forward strand.
CTATGCGATCCCGCTCCCTACCATGTTTATGAAGGAATCTTTCCTCAACACTGCTGATGGCCTGGCAGATGGGTTACTAATGAGGAGAATGAAATTGTTTATTTGAAAAATAAAAAGTATTTTTGCAAGTGATAAATCACTGCTTGACTCTTTGCCCAAACAGAAAGCCAAAAACAACTACGTTTCTCAAGTTTTAGAGCCTGTTCCCAATCCAAAGAACAGCAGCCTCAAAGCCATCTCATGGTACTTCACAAAGTTGAACAAACGAAAGCTAACTTTTAAAGTTCTTTGGTTTTGATTTTTATTTTGGACATCCTAGAACAGGGGTCTGCAAACTATGGCCCTCAGACCAAATGTGGGCTGACACTGCTTTTGGAAATCAAGTTTTATTGATAGGCAACTATGACCACACATTTATAGACGTCGAGGGCTGCTTCAGTGCTCCAACAGCAGGGGTGAGTAGTTTTCATAGAGGTTCATGTAGCCAGCAAAGCTGAAAATATGCATTAACTGGCCCTTTATAGAAAAAGTTTGCTGAACCCTGTCCTACAAAGAATGAAGGCAAATTCACGTGACTCGCCGAACAGGTCCACAGAGACTTAGTAGGAGACAGGACTGAGCTACCCGTCAAGATCTCAGCATGAGACAGGGATGGCTGCAGAAGTCAGAGGCAGCATAATTCATCCCTTCTGCTTTGGCTCAGGCCACCACCCCACGGAGACTGTCGGTTCATCCCAGAAAAGCAAACCCCCCACTTCAAATGCTATGTAATTCACTCTGATGGAACACCTCTGCACAACACAGGAAGTATCTTACTTGATTAAGGAAAAGGTCAGGTGAGAGTCCGAAAATATACCATTCTTCAAAGGAAATAAGATAAAAAGGGTACGGGGGCGCCTGGGCAGCACAAGTCGGTTGAGTGTCCGCCTCTTGATTTTGGCTCAGGTTGTCATCTCAGGGTCATGGGACTGAGCCCTCCACTGGGCTCTGGGCTCAGTGTGGAGTCTGCTTGAGGACTCTTTCTCCCTCTGCCCCTCCTGCTCATGCTCACTTGCACTCTCAAATAAATGAATAAATTTAAAAAAAAAAGGGTATGAAGCAACTTCACAGCAGATCTATTTAAAAATGAAATATATCTGAATGCTTTCAACTAATTCTTATCTTTGGATGAGTGTTCTTTTGGGGTTCTCGGTGAGGTTTGAGATTTCCCTATCTGTAAAACCTCCGCCAGGCTTTGAAACGCCATGCCATCAGATTATATTTACACAAATGTTCTGTGGCTTCTATGGCGGTCCTTGTATAAATACACTTATATAAATATGAATATGTGGAAATTAAAATGTTATGCAAGTTTTTGTAAAAATTAATTAATAATTAAAAGGGTATGAAGAAGAGAATATTTATTTGGGGCTGTTATGGTCCACTGGGAGTAGTAATTTTTAAAAGTATCCTTGTATTTAAATAAAATCGCTCTGGATCTCATTCGCTTAGATCCGCTTGACCTCAGGAAGGTCAGACCTCAGTTTCTCAGCTTTACCATTTGCATAATGCAGAGACTGGCTTAGATGTACTCTTGGGTCCAAACCAAGCCTAAAATTTTATGACTGTCCTCCCGCTTCCCTAACTCACTCAAGCCTATGCCCAAATTTTATTTCCTGAACACAGACTATGTGCCAGATACTGTGTGGGTGTGGGGCCAATAACACTAATAGAATTCCTGCCACCATGGAGCTTAGACCCTAGTAGACAACCTGAAAACAAGCCGAACAACGGATAAATAAAACTCATCATGAATTATGATAAGTGCTGTGGAGAACACTTCCAGGTGCTGAGACGTAACAGTGGTGGCTGCTTGACTAGAAGAGCCAGAGAGGGCATCTCTAGCGAGGTGACAGGCCCAAGGCCAGCCCTGCCAGATAAGGAGGGGCCAGCCACACGAGGCGGGGGGAGGAGGGAGAGAGGAGCGTTCTTGACACTGCAGACACAGGAAGCACCGAAGACTCCTAGGACTTGCTGACAGCTCCCTGGTGTGGTTCACTGAGGGGGGTTAACTTCCCCAAGTAGCTCAGGCTTTGAAATGAGCCTGCTGGGGCTCTGATTGGCCATGCGGCCTCAGGCTTTCTCACATGCTCCTCAGCATTCTCACATGGACAATGGGGAGGCTCAGGGAGACAGTGACTTCCCCACATGCCAGCCCTACCACGCAAAGAGTGGGGCATGCTCCAGAAACAGATACAAGGCCAGACAAGCAGTACAGAGTAGGCAAGGGGCGAGAGGGGACACAAGACAGGACCAGAAGACCTAGTCAGCCAGGGTTTTATTCTAACTGCAATGGGAAACCACTAAGGGGTTTTAAGCAGGGCCATTTGTATTTTTAAAAGGCAACTCTGTCTTGTGGAGAGGAGGGAAGGGGGGAGGGCAAGAGCAGAAGCAGGGGGAGCAGGATGCGGCTGCTGTCCAGCGAGAGCTGATGGTGGACTGTGATGCAGGTGGGCTAAGGCGGCCGAGCTTGATCTCATGTGCCTGCTCTGAGCACCTGGAAGTGGCTGCCTGACCACTGTGCTGAGAAGGGCTGCGAAGTGCACACAGGGGTCACTGGGAAGAAGCATCCAGTTGGAGCAGCGATGCCCACCCCAGGCAAAGGAGAAGGAGTAACACCAACATGTGTCAGGATCTGTCCTCCATTTACAGAAACTTTGAGCAGTGCTTCTCACATTGTAACGTATGGGCAACTCACCTAGAGACCTTTAATCAAAATACAGATTCTGCAGGAATGGAGCTGGGGGAGGGCCTGAGCATCTGCACTTCTAACATGTTCCCAGGTCCTGCCAGTACTGCTGATCCAGAGGCCTCACTTGGAATAGCAAGGATCTAGACAGCTTACTCTTCTTCGTCACCACAGATTTATACAGAGTGAGCCCCAGCTCCCAAGGCCTGACACAGGACACTCGAGAAGTGCTGACTGAATGGAGTTTGGGGTGTGTGTGTGTGTGTGTGTGAGAGAGAGAGAGAGAGAGAGAGAGAGGCTGACTTTCAGCCCTCAACTGCTACAAAAAGAACTCCCCAAAATTCCAGGGATAGTGGACCCACAAAAGCATCCCCCTAGAATATGAGCAGCATTGCACATATGTAGCATGCATCTGTGGGGCCGCTGCCTCCTTACCGAGGCGAAGATCGTTTGGTTGGGATTGGGGGAGAGGGGTCCCAAAAGAAGCAGCAATGAAAATGCAAGGCCAGAAATCTGCCTAACACGCATGATTCTAACCACAGGGATATTACTTGAACTCGGAGCTCCATGAATGCCAGGAGATACGGTAAGGCAAGAAAGAGGAGCAGCACCGCGCCCCCTGCTGGACGGTCAGCTGCACTGCATTGTGAGAGCACTGGCTCCTACAGAAGCCCCAAAGGGCAGCTTGTACCTCTGGTCTGGACCCCGCCACGCTCCAGGTCCATAATCCTATTATGAACATCAGCTGAGTCCAAATTTCCCTGTGGAAGACAGATCCAAATCAGCTCGGAATCAGGGGTCATAGCCAGACCCAGCTGCCTGCAGCAGAAGGAATAAGCTGGACAGTTGATTTGGTGTAAAATAAATATTCCGAAAACCTGGAGGCTCCGTCCAAGGCATTCCGCTTCCCTGGAAACCAAAGCTCCTTTCTAAAATAAACAGAGCCCCTACGGCCGCACGCAGTAGCAGGCAGTCCCAAGAGCTGCCTCTCACGCATCGTGCAGCCTACACTCTTCTCTCTCTCCCTCTTAAACTCACAGAATTACAAAAGCCTTAATTTTTAAAGAGTTTACCTTAATAGTGCACATTCATTTTCAGAGGGCCATTAAAAAATCATGAGAACATTCTCCTGTTGCAGAGAGGAGATTCATGCTCCCTACCAGCGCACGCCTCACTTTTGGGCCTCTGCTGGTGCCAGCACCCCGAACTCTCAGACAATATTAATCCTGTTTATTTTGCACCTTTCTGAGCGGCTGCATATTAACATTAAACCCACACAGCACTTTTCAGGTCTCCCAAACACTGAACAAGACTACTGGTTAGATAAGGCAAGAATGAAAAGATTAATCATTTCCAGAAGTAATTGTTAGTAAGGGGTGGGACGACAAAGAAGTCATTTGTATGCGAGGGATTTGGTATGGTGGATGAAGCTGCCTCTCGTCAGGCTGCGGGAGGAGGAGGGCTGGATGCTGGCTAGCTTCCAAGAGTAAAACACAGGGCTCGATTGCTTCATCTGTCTAACTAGTGTTAGTTAAAAGGCAGAAGGGCCTCTTCATTAGCTCCAGTGTATTGCTGTAAGCTTAACTAAAATGAGGACGGCAAGGTAGCTGTGGGGCTGGAAGCTGGAGAGTCAAGGCTTTCAACAGATCAAGGAGAGCTTGCGGAGGTCAGACCTAAGACCAAGTCTTGTTTACGGTTTTGCTGAGATCCGGGCACAACCTACATCAACTCCTCCAATCCTCCAACAGCTCGGGGGAAGGATCTACACTTTCCCTGCTGCCTCTACCCTGCACGCTGGGCCAGGCCAGGGTGGACCCAGACGCCTACTGCAGCTTAAGGACATCTCCACAGCCAAGTACAAAAGAGGCCTTTTAAAGATAGGTATATTAAGACTTAGGCCATCTTTATCTCTGACCACCACCAAAGGCTGTGTGAATTAGAATAATGGGTGTTCATCAAGATTTTTCACTGAACGAAGTAAGGGTCAGGTTTACAGATTAGCGAGAAACGTCGTATGTACACTCTTTCCTCGCTTGATGAGAGTCTAATATCCAGGAGGGCCGACAGCATTCACCCTTCCAGAGGTGCCCAGGCTGGATTCTGAACTGGTCTTGTGGACAGCCCCCTATCGGAATCCCTAGTTAATTTTAACAGATCCTGCCCCCAGAATACAGTCCCAGGGCTCACTCTTTCATCAAGTACTGTGGAAGCATCTAGGAGGACACAGAGCTGAGACGCCATGAAGCTGGTCTGGGTCCGTGCATGCTTGCTACATTAAAAATACATACATATCTATCTTTTGGCTAGAGAAAGATCTACCGGGAAGTTGCAATAATCCTCCCACTTGGGCGCATGCAGGTTTTTCAAAATTCATGGTCCACCTCATCCCTCCATTTTCCACCTGGAGAACTCCCACTCAAGCTTCAACCTTCAAAACAGACAGCCCTTTCTCCAAAAAACACTTCTTGTCACATCTGGCCTTTCCTCGGGGCCACCTCAAGGACGTGGCCTGCCGTACCGTGACCTCCCCACTTCTTGTCTGTGAGCTCTGAGGACAGTGACTGTGTCTGGTGTCCGCAGCCCAGCCCCCGCACGATGACAGGAGGAGCGAGGGCAAAAGGAGCAGGAAGGACGGAGAAGGAGGGAACACGGAAGGGAGGAGCAGTAGGGAGGCAGAGGCATTGCTCGCCACACCTACTCCATCTACTCCAGGCCCCAAGTCTGACGCAGATGTCCCGGTCACCTACTACTCGAGAGGACTGGTATTTCACAGGCCGAGGAAAAAAACAATCAACAAATCTCACCGCAACTCTCCGACAACAACAGACTGCGTAGGGATGAGAAGCCTGAAACAGAGCCACTCCCCCGGGGAAGCGTGAAGAGCTCTGGCTCTTGACCTCTGTCCCTCTGTCAGCCACAGGATCGTAACTAAGCTGCTCAGTCCCTCCAAGCGGCCGTTTCTTCAGAGGCAAAGCAGGGGAACTGTGCGGAACACACTGCCAAGTCCTGTGCGAGGGCTTGTGCGAGACCGCCGATCACGAGGAGCTCAGCCCGCAGCCCGGGCCGAGCAGGCGCTCAGTAAAGGGAAACACAGGGCAGCCGGGGAGGGAGAGGCCCCTCTCGGCCCCTGCCTCACCCTATAGCACAATCACCGTCCACAGATTTCAGAGCTGTTTTCAATTCCATCGAGGGCACCCTGCTCTTGCCTGTTGTTGTCGTTGTTGTTTTTAAAACACAGGAAGAAAAATGAAAAATAAAAAAGTAAAAAGCACAGCAAGGACCTGGGCAGAGAAGGGAATGGGGTGCTGGTTAACGGGTTTAGAGTTTTGGTTTTGCAAGATGAAGAGAACTCTGGAGATGGGTTGCACGACAGCGTGAATGTGTTTGACACTACCTGAGTACACCTAACGATGGTTAAGCAGTAAATTTTGTTATACATATTTTACAGAATTAAAAATAAAAATTATAGAAGGAAATAGCAGTGACAGTACTATTTAGAGGGCATGAACTCACTGATTTTATCCTATAGTCATAACAAGCAGTAAGGGCAGTACTATTATTATCTCAAATTTTACGTGTACGAAAGCAGAGATCCAGGGAGGGGAAGCGGCCTTATCAACATCACACGGCAGGGAGCTGAAGGGCTGGGCTCACCTCCACACCTCCAGACACCCTCCTCTCAGCCCTGACCCACACTGAGAAAGGGCATTGCAGAACTATTCAGGTCTCAAGGAGGCACAGCCAGAACCCCAGATGTGGAAGCCCAAGACCTCAACTCGATTTCCCGCTGTGCCACTGGCTAGTTGGGAGAACCCTGTGCCGTGCCTCCATTTTCTCACACACACAGTCGGAAGAAGAACCAGGTACCCTGGTGACTTCACAAGGCTGCCAAAGGATCCATAAGAGCACAACACTCTGCAACCCATAAAGCCTCATTCCCCAATGAGCTGGCCGGTCCCACGCGGCTTCCCACCTACACTGGAAGCTCAGCGAGAAGCCGCCCCAAATGAATATCCCTTTGATGCCAACCCAGAGGCTAGAGGGTATATCTTTTCCATCAAGTGGGCTTTTTTCTGATATAAGCAATGCATGTCTACCATGGAAACTACAGAAAGAAAGGTATGAAGAAGCAATCATTCACACCCTTCATTCCACCAGCTCCACATCTCTGAGAAATTTCCGGAGCACCAGCATGGCTAGAGCAAAACAAGGACAGGCCAGAGCGGCAGGAGATAAATGGGGAAGGGGGAAAATATAAAACTGGGTCTACCGCACATCAGAAAAAAGGCGACATAATAACAGCGAGAAGAAAAATCTTAGGCAAAAATCGGACCCACGAGGACAAGGACAGTTCAATTTTTTAAAAGAGGCAGTTTAACACCAATGTCTGTAACGAAGGTTGACAAAATACAGCCTGTAGGTGAAATCCAGCCTGCAATCTATTTTGTTGTACACACTGCACATTTCAGGAGGAGGAAGAGCAAATAAAGTAGAGGACAAGGAGACAGACCATCCACAAGGCCGAAAAAATTTTTTCTGGGCCTTTGGCTCTGGTCTTAGATACAGCAGAAAGTGAACATCTGCCTCATGTCATCTGAAAGCAGAAAGAGATGTGTACACATTTTGGAAGAAACCCCAAGAGCAAGGAGGGGCACTCAGGTAAAGGTGAGGAGGACACCAAGCCATCGGCATCCTACAGTGACACGCAGAAGCCGTGTCGGCACCGTGGGTGCTCAGAACGGAGCTGGGAGACAGGATGAAGACAAAAGGGAGGTAACAGAAAAAGGAGAAATCTCGAAGTGTCTCCATGAATAAACCCAAGCTTGTCTGCAAACCTCTGGGGTGGGCAGATCAGGCGTTTCTCCCCCTGCTCCCATCCCGAATCAATGGAAATTCACCAGCATTACTTAGCCTTCCTAATTTGCTGTGTGATCTTGAGCCAATGAGTTAAGCTGTTTATTTTCCTTATTTGCAGAACAAAGGCGGTAACAGCATCTACGGACTAAGATTGGAAGATTGAGAAAGTGGACAGTTCTTCAAACAGTGCCCGACACAGAGTAAGCACTGCTTAAATGTTTGCTTTTGTTTTTGGTTTTCTTTTAAATCACTCTCTTTGCTGAATGGTCCAATTCAAAGATGCAGAATTAAGGGTTCAATCCATCAGCCTTACGTGAGTGTTGGATAGAGACAGTATAGTCCATGATGGGGCCCCGCTAACCATCCTCCCTCTCAGGGGTTCTGCCATAGAGCTCCCCACAAGGCTTGGGACCACCCGAGGAAGAGGCAGAAAGGTGGCCTTAGCAACAGAGTCCTCAGAGAGGCATGCAGGGCCAGGTCACATGGAGCACCGCAGTTTTACACAAACCCAACCGGCTGCACAGCGCTTTCCCTGCCCAGTGTTTCCCCCCAGGGTGGCCACGGTTAGTTCCAAGAAGCAGATGGGCCCCTATAAAAGCCATCAACGTCCCACCTGGCCATCCTCGGGACCTGAATGAGACGAGGTCCTGATTCTTCAGGCTCCATCAGCCCAGGGGCCATCCTGGGGCCCAGATTCAAGATCGGCTGCCCCCACCCTCCCATCTCCCCCCCACCGCCCCCATCCCGTTGTTCAGCTCTACGTCTCAGCACCAAAGTTATTCCTCACCGCCGTCAGACTACTACAATGTGCCTTACAGAAAATGCTGAGTGGAAGGAAGGAGGAAGGGGAGAAAAAAAAATTCTCCTTCGTGCGATTCATATATGGGCAGGAGCTACAAACAATTCAGGGCGCTAAAATTAATTTGCTCCCTTGCCGATGAGGAAAGGGTAAGCATGGAGGCAGACTGTAATAAAAACGTAATGTGTACAGCACATATTTATTCCTTTTTAGAAAATTTGCAAAGCTGCCACCCCCCCCAGCTCCCATAAAATCTGACCATCCTACTCAGCTTCTATTCTTATCCCTTGCTCATTTGCGTAATTTTAACGCTGCAGAATATAGCTAGCCTAAGAATATTTTTTTATAATTACACCCATCACAGGACCTGTCAGTATCTAATGAAGGATAATTTCAGCTATTATAAGAAGCTTAAAAGATCATTTTCATGAATAATTCGTAATATGAATCATTAAATTCAAACAATGTCAGAAAATTCAAAAAAAAAAAAAAAAGGAAAAGAAAAATATTTTAGGTGTCTAAAAGTACCCAGCCCTCTAAAGGCAGAATCATTTCTGTCGTGCACAGAAACAACACAACACGTGGGGCACATCTTCGTCTGAGGGGAGGAAACAGGGAAATTGGTTCATGTCACTTCCCACTTTTAATTTTTCACCAGACCCCCCCCCACGCCTGACGATAAAATCCACACCTCTCAGCAAGTCAAACAGGTGCTCCTTACTCTGACCCGTGTATCTCTTACCTCTTCCTCCCTCCAGGAGAGAACACCTGTCTGAAAGTGACACAAACCGACACTGCAAGCAGAACCAAGCGGCAGAGAGATACACGCTCACGGTGAACTGTTTGCACACTGGGATCCAGCCCTACCCGCACCGCAGATCTACTCCTACTCGATAATATACTTTCTTGTTGCCTTCAGTTGGTTTCTATTGTTTGCCAAAGGGGGGAAATGTTCTATTACTAAAATAAGGCTGGAGGCCCCCACAGACCCTGAGAGAAGAGCGAAATCACAGTGCTCATGGCTGGTCCAGGTCAAAACTCAGAGTACACAGCAGGGGGCACAGGGGAAGTTGAGGCGGGGGCAGCGGATGGCGATACGTGTGTGAATGCTGGGGTCAGAGGGTGATCAGGATCCATGCAGGAGGGACTGGGCAAAATCCAAGGCAGGACAACTACCTGTGAGATGGCCTGGCTACCAGAAACCCACAATGCACGGCTGCAAGGCCCCTAAAGTCACTTTGTTCAGGGAACCATGAAGACCAAAGGACAACTCCCATTTCCAAAGAAAATGGTCTGTGCCCACCTTGAAACTAAGGATAAAAACAACATAAGCTAAAATATGTAAGGCTTTTCAGTAGGAGAAATAATGTTTATACCTTAAAATAAGGGAAGAAGAGAGGAATGGCCTTAACCAACACAGAAAATACTGAACGTATTAACTGGATTACTAGATTCTGGAGTATTATCCCCTTCTATAAAATGATTTTTCTCAAACTATGGGTTGCATCCCTTTAGTGGGGTGGAGAATGTAAATAATGAGTCACATCTATTTGTTAAGATGGAATAGAGTAGGGGCGCCTGGGTGGCTCAGTTGATTGTCTGCCTTTGGCTCAGGTCGTGATCCCGGGGTCCTGGGATCGAGCCCACATCAGGCTCCCTGCTCAATAGGGAGTTTGCTTCTCCCTCCCCCTCTGCCCCTCCCCCTCGCTCATGCTCTCTCTCTCTCAAAACAAAATCTTAAAAAAAAAAAATAGAATAGGATATAAAACATAAGAATGTTTTGCACATAGTAAAGGTTAAGTATTATTCTAGGAAGGTACACTCCCAATTCCTTAAGACATGAAAGTGCACACTTACAAGCAGCATTCTTATCATGAGCCATAGTCAAAAAGGACTAAAAACCTCTTCTGTTACTGGTTTTAAACCAAAAAGCAACTGACAAGCATAGAACTCAGGCTTACACCTAGTGACTGGACTTGTGTAAATCTTTCTTGTCAACATGAAGCCCCTGGACATAAGGACACGTATGTGGGGTTGACTTCAACACCACTTGCAGCGGCAAAAACCTGGGAACGACCTAAATGCCGTCTATAGGAAAATTATCTTTAAAATTCTATCACAGCTGGGGAACCTGGGGGGCACAGTCAGTTCTATATCTGACTCTTGGTTTTGGTTCAGGTCGTGATCTCAGGGTCCTGGCATGGAGCCCCGTATGGGGCTCGGTGCTCAGAGCAGAGTCCATTTGAGACTCTCTCTCCCTCTTCTTCTGCCCCTTCCCATCCCGTTTCGCATGCTCGCTCTCCCTCTCTCTCAAATCTTTAAAAAAAACTAAAAATAAAAAAATAGAATTTCATCACAGCTGCATGATGGACTCTAATAAGATATTAATAAGACAGACTCAGATCTGCAGCAAGATTCATGACTATTAAGCGATATACGGTTACCTAAGAAAGGCCAAGTAGATCAAGAGTCAGCAAGCCTTTTCTTTAAAGGGACAGACAGTACCTATTTTCAGTTTTTCAGACCTTATTGTTCTCTGTTGTATTACTCAACAGTCTGTTTTATCGAGAAATCACACACAGACAATACATAAAAACTGGCTGTGGCTGTGTTGCAATAAAACTTTATTTACACCAACAGACGGCATGCCCATGGACCATAGTGGGCCAATTTCTGATAGAGACTGTAATCCAAATTCTTGTGGGGTGGGGGAGAGATACATGTTTGTCAGATCTGTGTAAACTGACATACATCAATTAATTCTGGCTGTTTAAAATGGGTAGGATTGCGTGACATTAACTTCATACATCTCTGTATCATTGGGTTTCTTACAAAAAGCATATATTACTCAACTTTAAGATTCCAACAAAATATTCAATTATGAAAAAAACAAGAAAAAAATACAAGGTATGTAGTGATTGACTTCACTAAAATCAATTCTCTAATACATTTAACCGTTTTTTTTTTAATTATTACAAATAACCGAAAGGATTCTGTTATTCATATTTAATTGGATGCCAAGTGTCCTACAAAGAACTCTCCAGTTACAAATTGCCTTAAAAAAAAAAAAAGTGGAAAGAGTAATACCAAGTCATGGGAAACCAAGCAGATTAATTTTCTTCTCCCCTCCCAATTGGAGACCAAAGCCTATCAAAAGGGTAGTTTCAGACTTAGGCCTGTGAAACTGTTCACTGTACCAGGACATCACATCCACATCTTACAGGTGGAGTGGTTGAGTGGACGCCATCCCAAAAGGACACCAGTTGAGCATTAAGTCAGGATTCACACCCGAGTCTCATTTCTACTTTAATCCAATTTTCACAGCACAGACCAGTAGCTTATCAACAGGCCAGTTATCCAAGGTCAATCCAATCTTGCACGTTACAAGGGCACCCTAGATTCACAGCGCAAATAAGCACGGGACACCAAGAAATTGGCACCTTATTGGGTAAAGATCAAGAGGAGGAGGACTCCTGTTTCTCCTGTTACCACTCCAAAAGGGGCAGTTTCTCAAGCGTTTGGCAGAAATCATCTTTCACATTTTACTTTTCCCATTTCTCTCCTGAAACTGACCCGGTTACTGCCGCTTCTGGCAAAGCCAGCACCACGACCTCCCTCATGGGAAAGCGGAGTAGCTGCCAGTTCAGAAGCATGGCAGAAACGGCTTGTGTCCCCTAAAAGCCATTCTTCCTTCTTTAGCAAGAAAACACCAACGTTTTTCACTGGGCACCTGACCATCAGGACAGAAAACAAAGAGACTATTTCCCAGCGTCCCCTGCAGCTCCATGTGGCCCCATGAACAGGTCATGGGCAAAATGCAGAAGAAAAGGTTTGTGAACTTGAAGACTCAGCAATAGAGACTACCCAAAATGAAACACCATGACAGAAAAATCAAGGCCAAGTAACCTGCCCACAGTCACACTGGTGGCAAAGGGCAAAACTAGGACTTTCTGGGCCAAACCCATGGTCTCACCTTCACGTTCTAACACTTTCCAGAACAGGCTGCCTTCGCAAATGCTGTCCCACTCTACTCTGGAAACGAGGTGAGACAGGAGAAAAGACAGCAAGCAGCCAGCCCGCATCCCATCAAACCCCGTTCCCTGGCACCCGGCACTCACATGACTGGTCACTGACAGATACTTGATGTAATTCACAGTCGTTCTGCACCATTGCCTGACTTTACTATTAAATTATTTATCGTGTGTGGGGTTTTTTTATGCCATCAGTTTTTCTCTAAGACCACAAGGTCCATGTGTCATATGGGGTCAGAGATCACTAAGCTCTTCAGGTGGGGGAGGGTTTCGCCCATGAGAGGTCACACGGCAAAGTGCTGTCCCTACCCAGACGGATACATTCCAGAATATTTGTCATGCCTGATGGCTTATGATTTTTCTTTTTTGTTCCCTTTCTGCTTATCTGTTCTTCTTACATTCTCTACAATGAATATGCTTTCTTCTTTAACAAGAAAACACAAATTACTGTTCAACCATAAAGTTGCTGAAAAACAATTTTTAGGCAAGCTACCAGTTCAGCGGACTACTTTTGGCCCATGGGTGTACGTGTGCTTACTGTCTATTCCAAATCCTTCATTTTACTCCTCAGAAGGAAGCCAAAAGCACAGAAGCAAGGCCTCAAACTGTGTAGGCACCGTTCCTGGCTGCCCAGCAGTGGGACCCCTGCACTCTGCTAATGGCAAGATAATGAGAGAAACCAGATGCAAACGAAGGCACAAGTAATTAAAGATAGAGCGGAGTTTGGCCTAATTGGCTCCACCTGGGGGAAGGAAGGTGTGTTTTTGGAGGGATCAGGTTCCAGGAAAAAGGAGATTGTGAGTCAGAGAGAAATGGAAGGGTAATGGGGAGAGTGGCAAAGTGAGAAGTTTCAGGGGCAGCACAGACCCAGAATACCTCCCAATTACTCTGGTGGAGCGCACCCAGGAAGCCCGGCGCATGGCTCCATGTCCATATCCCGTCCTGATCTGCCCACTGGCTTGGCTGGCTGGGAGAAATCTGGCTGCTCCCTCTCCTGGAGCCCACCCAGTCACCCCAGTGTGTGGGCTCCGGAGGGGTACACACCGTACATCACTCACTTCTGTGTCAGGACCCCAACGATCTGTCCCAGCATCTACCTGCCGTGCTGACGACAGTAACAACAATCAGATACTTACACAGGGAACGGCAGGGGCTTTCATCCCGTGTGGCCCCACCGCATGTTCTGACCTTTTAAAGTTTCGGCTTCCTCCACCCGCACAGCGGGGACAGTCATAGTACTGGCATCATAGGAAGGTTGCCTATCAAGCAGTTACAGCAGGGCCTGCCATAGGATGCCTGACCCACACTGGCTGTTATTACGGGGGCTTGACTACATTCATTCCTTCTCTCGTTCATCAACCAGCTGCTCCCCACCACCACGCTCGGGCGTCTGTTTCCGAATCTGGCTGCACAAAAGCATCAAAATCAAGTCCGTCCCTACTCAGGAGGAGTACACAACCTGGTGTACGTGTTTACTGATTATGTCACTAAAGAAAGGAATAAAAATTTTAAAGTACAAAATAGGCAGCAATACTACAGAGCTGGAGGGAATGACAGTGGGGCGGTGATGCCTGTGAATAGGGGTGTGCTGGGCAGCAGGGAGAGTCTAGACAGAGTGAATAGAAGGCACACAGGTGAGCAGGCATTCCACGGAGGAAGTGGGGGGAGGGAGTGTCTTTCTACAGAAACGCAGGTGAAATTGAGGCCGTAAACCAGTGCAATAACCCCAGATCGAGAGGTCAGCTTCATCTCTTTATAGGATATCAATTTTTTTTTCTTGGACCGAATAGAAAAATAAAGACAAGTCACTCTCATCCGAGGTACAAGGCATCATTACCCACTCCAGCAAAGCACAATGACCAGATGCCTGATGAAAGCTGTAATTAGAAACTGTAACGCAGCTTTCAGAACCAAAGTGGCATTTAACAAAACAAGCCACCTGTCAGCTTCCTGGAAGGAGAGGACGTGGACAGCAAACAAGACGCTGACTGACAAACTGCACGACAACAACCCCAACACTAAGGCGGCCCTAAAAAGGGACAGCAACAATGATAAATACATGTCTGGCCTGGGCCTCGGCCTCTGCGGAGGGAGCTGAGCCCCGCGAGTGCTCCTGCCCTGTTTCTGGGCCTTCATTTCCCACCAAACAATAAAAAAGGAATGAACAAAAATCACGAATCAATACTTGGTATTTCCAGGCAATTGCTCTTGCAATGATTTAGAAGGGGAAAGCATCCTGAAGAGGATAAAATCAAGTTGAGCAAATAAAACGTTATCCTTTATGGCAGTCCCCTGACAGACATGAGCACTTCTAGAAACCGGGACCAGATCCTCTTGCAGTGATGACCCCTATACCTTTGATGAAGCTTTTCTCAACAGTGACGGCACTGAGGGCTGGTTTGGGGGGTGCGAGGAGCTTTGGCAACCCCCTCCCCCAACTTCTGCCACAGAGTTTCCATCAGCCTTACCTTCCCCAAAACCACCTGGGGCAGAGACTGCCGACTGTCTAGTCAACATCCATGACCCCTCCTTTATGTGCCAATTAAGCCATCACATTTCCCAGCCTTCCTTGCAATTACGGGAGGCCCAAGAGCTCTAAGTAGAAGTTATGGAGGAGGGATATCCTGAGAAGCTCCTTAAATCAAGATTATCCTTCAAGTTTTAAAACCTTATAGAATTCAGCTGTGCAATCCACACTCTGTCCTTCCCCACTTCCTACTTCTACCTGCCTGCAATACAGATGTAATGGCTGGAACACCAGCCACCATATGGGTACCATGAGGTAATCAAGAAGATAAAGAGCCATGTACTGAAGATGACTGAGCACAAAGAAAAAGCAGCCTGAGTTCCTGATGATCATAAAAGCATCAAACTAGCCCTAGATGAGACCCTGTATTTCCAGAGTTGCGCTAGATAAGAGAAAAATCTTGTGGAAGTCACTGTTGTTTGGGTTTTGTTTTGTTTTTATGCAGCCAAACCTAGTCCACCTGATACACCAGCCCAAATGAACCTACAAATTCAACAAAAACAGAGCATGTGCTATGCGGATGCAGTGTCAAGAAAATGCCTCCAGGGGCACCTGGGTGGCACAGCGGTTAAGCATTTGCCTTCGGCTCAGGGTGTGATCCCAGCGTTCTGGGATCGAGCCCCACATCAGGCTCCTCTGCTGTGAGCCTGCTTCTTCCTCTCCCACTCCCCCTGCTTGTGTTCCCTCTCTCGCTGGCTCTCTCTATCTCTGTCAAATAAATAAATAAAATCTTTAAAAAAAAAAAAAAAAAAGAAAATGCCTCCAAACCCCTACCCAACAAAACCACCAAACTTCTCCTAAACAAAAATCCTAGAGATGCTACATTTCCCACGTCACTCCAGCTGCACAGCCATCTGGGTTTTTCTCCCCAACATCCTCTCTTTACCAGTACCCATCCTCATTTCAGGGATGTTGCCCCCCTCCCATTGTCAATCCAGTGTGTTGGGTGGAGCTGCTCCCACCTCATCCCCTTCCAGCAGCGGGCATGTGAGGAGCCAAGTTCTAACCCTCTTCTGAAATCGTCCGGATTAGCATAAGTGAGGCAGGCCACCCAAGCTGGGCCACCAGTGTTCATCTGGAAACATATGGATGTCATCATCAGTAAGGACATCCTAAATGACACTTATAACTTAACTATTTTTATTGATCTGAAATAAATATGGAAAATTATCTGTTTAATCTGGGTGGTGAGTACATCAGGAGTTGGTACCTTATTCCCCAGACTTTTCTAGTAAGTTGTCATTTTTTTTTTTAAAAATCAGTTTGGGCCCCTGTCCCAGGAATGGCTCCCTGGGTACTGCATACCGAGCACTGCCTCAGGGGCCAGGCACTAAGCTACCGGTTCAGATGTATTTATCTAAAGGTCGGTAAACCAGCTCATCACATAAATGTTACCAGGACTGCAAAGCTTTCAAGGAGATTTACTCTATGATTATCACCACAATTATTCACCCACTTTCAGAAATTAATGTACAGGTGTTTTGCTAATGTGCTGTGACCTTCTGCAGCCTGGATGCCCTTCAAAATCCATCTCCAATCCAAAATAACATCAACAGTTGCCTGGCACTTGACATATGTCATCCCTTTGAAACTTTAAATGACTGCATCAAGTCAGCAATATTATCTATGCTCCTCAAACGAACACACTGAAGCTCTGAGATAAAAACTTACTCCAAGAATCTGGAACCAGTCAAAGAACAGAGGTTCCACCCAGATCTCAACACCTGGAAAACCTAAGCCTGGACTTCACCCCTGTGTTCTGGTGTGGCCTCCCTCCATGCGCCTCCTCACCTTGCACTGGGGAGGGAGGAGCCTTCACGGAAGAAGAAAAGAAATGCCAGTAGCAGGCGTAGTCTCCACCGCTAGTGAGAAGTGGCTTCTCCCCAAGTCTGATGGCCAGTTCCGAGGCCCTCCTGCTCTGAGCCGGCTCCCCATGTGCCTGGGGGCACACAATCAGGTTTCAGTCTTCCGGGGAGAAGAGGGGAAGGGAGCAGAGCTTTCCCTGGATAAAGTGAAGGGGCAGATGCCACTCCGCCCCAGACTGTCCCACACAGGCAGGCAGCTCCTGGTCAGAGGCTACACACCACCACCTTTGAGGACCAGGACGATGCAACAGATCCTACCACCCAGGACACTGCCAGGAGAACAGAGGTGGAGGGCTGCCGGGAAAGCGCGCACTCAGCCTAGACCTGGCTGGAACACTGGCCTGGCCTCTTTCTAGGCAGAGGACTGTCATGGTTCATTTCACATGTCCATGTGCCCAGGCCATGGCATCCAGGTACCTGGTCAAACGCTAGTCTAACTGCCACTATGAAGGTATTTTTTTTTTTTAGAGGAGATTAACATTTTAACAGTAGGCTTTGAGTGAGGCAAATTCCCCTCCATAATGTGGTGAGTCAATCAATGGAAGGGGAGCAGGCCTTAAACTGAAGACCTTAGAACACTGAGCTCCCCAGAAGGAATCCTGCCTCCAGATGGCCTCAGACTCAGGACTACAACATCAACTGCTCACTGGGTCTCCAGCCTGCCAGCCTCTCCTGCAAATTTTTGAATTCCTAGATTCTACAACAGCATGAGCCAATTCCTTAAAATAAACCAATCCAGTCTAGACAGACGGAGATGTAGGCAGGTCCGTGTGCACAGACCTGTACACAGACACTCATCTCCACATATGCACGTTTGTATGTATGTGTGTATGTACACACACATGTGCTCACACAAGTACACTGCAGTAGCTTCTCTGGAGAACCCTAACATGGTGGCCTTGAGCACATCGATCTCTCAGAGCCTTGGTTTCTCCCAACAACAGCACCGACCTTGCAGAGACTCCATAGCTAAGAACCTGGCACACGGTCTAGCACCTTCCCAGGTACCCAATGGACAGGACCTTTTCTGTCAACCAAAGATTTCTCCAGGTGATTCCTAGAGAATTATTTATAATGTCCTACTTGTCTACCTTCTTACTGTCTCCCCCACAAAGCTGTCAGCTCAGGGGTAGAGCTTGTACCCATCATTCCCTGAAGTATCCCAGAACTGTGCCTGGCACATGGTCAGTGTTCAATTAACATCTGTTGAGTGAATCCAAGGGCATCTTTTCTTACCATCACCCAGCCAAGACGTGCAGGGGACACCAGAAACATCTTTCAACAATGGGTAGGTACAACATGGTTTCTTCATCCCAATTAATGACTGACAAAGCAATCAATATTTCTTACAGACGTGTCTTTGCCACATTCTTGGACTTTTTTTTTTTTTTAAGATTTTATTTCTTTGAGAGAGAAAGAGAGCATGTGAGCAAGGGGAGGCACAGAGGGAGAGGGAGAAGCATGCCCCCCACTGAGCAGGGAACCCAATGCAGGGCTCGATCCCAGGACCCTGAGATTATGACCTAAGCAGAAGGCAGACGCTTAACCAACTGAGCCATGCAAGCACCCCTGGACACTTTCTACTGCAGACCTTTGCAAGTTATCAAGCAAGGTTGAAGGAGAGTTCTAAGACTCTCAAGGGTGTAAGCCCCAAAATAAGCATATTGAGTAGGAGATCTCTTTCTAAGGACCCTGGCTTCAAAGACAGACACCACATGCATCAAATGAGTACCCAGCATGACTGGCACAAGCCCCTACTCCCTTTCCCTTGTAGGGAAGCAGCAACCCAGACAGAGACAACAGTCCCTAGACCCCTTTTCATCTAGGTGGGACCACCCATGCGCCATGGGCAGAGTGGTGTGGGTCACTCCTGCAAGAAGGGAGACCAACAATTCTTCTCTTCCTCTTTAAGTAAAATCACTTCCCCTAACTTTTCTTCTTCCTCAGCTGATGCTGTTCCCATCTATACCAGCTGGTCTATTACGTTGAAATCACTCCTAAGATTATTTGGATGGAGTCTGGCAACAAGTTTTATCACATACCTATTGTGCACTTGGACAACACACACAAACACAAGAGTTAAGTCTGTAAGTCTCAGATAATCCTCTGTGTGGTCAGACAGACTTCATACCCAAAAGACAGGATTACAAACTCATGAGAGTGAGCAATCAAATGCCAGAGATTGGCTGTTGCTTTTAAGTGCAACAGGAGTTTAGCAAATTCAAGGATCAGTAGGATTAGATTTCTATGGTGACAGGAGAAGAGCTGACTCTTATAATCAATGCAACATCTGGCCTGACCAGGGAGAAGGAAAATGGCACTTCCAGAAGAGGAAACTGGATGAGCGAAGATCAGAGATCAGGGAATGGTCAGGAAGGGGGCACATGGCCAGACAGCACTGAAGTGTCATGAGCAGCGCCCAGAGGGAGGGCATGCTGGGCACGAAAGAGAAGAGCCAAGATTGCAGGGGAAGGGGAAGACTAGAGAAAGAAAGGAGATGTGCTTGACACCCACCATGGATCCTTGAGCAAAGCCGGGGGTGAGCACAGTACAAGTACCGTATTAACTTCACAGTGGTGGACACCTTCCATCACACCCCTCCCCCGACCCAGCTACCCACCATCTTCGTAATCTGTGGAACCTCTGTGGAAACAGGTTCTGAGGCCAAACCTGCATCAGAGATGGAAGACAGAGCCTCAATTAATCTGAAACATCACCCACTGGCCAGGAATCAGACTGCTGGCACATTTGTAGCACACTGGCTGACCTTGAATTGCATTCATTTGAAAGCAGGATCCTCCAAGGCAGTGGTTCCCAGGGGCCGAGCATGGGAGTTTTTACAACTCCAAGGGGATTCAGTGTGGAGCCAAGATTGAGAACCACTGCTCTGCTCTAAGTGGGGAAAAGATGGTGGAGCCGTTTATAAGGAAACTGGTGGTGAAGAGAAGCACATGCTTCTGCTGGTTTGCTGAGAGGATTAAACCTAGAGCTTTAGGCAGCCCCTTGCCAGTGTGAGAACACCTGCCTGAGAGCGGGCACCCAGTGGGGCACAAGGGCTGGGGCAGAGCGGCTCACAGGAGGGCAGCGTGTGCATTCTTCCCAACGTGGCCCTCAGTGACACTGTGCTGGCAGCCAGCAATCAGCCACAGAAAATCAGCAAGCACCCTAAATCATGCCTTTTTTCCCAGCAGAGGACTGGTGGTTAAACACATACCAGTACACACTGCCAACACTAGGGAGAGAAAGAGGACGAAACAGACTTGAGAAATGGGGGGAGGGAGGATGCACGGGGGGAACTCCTGTTATTGTTGGAACCCCTGGATCAAGACATCCCTGAAGACAGGCACTTCTCAACAATTTTTTAGGCCAGATAAAATTGGATTTTATAACTCTTGCAGTCAAGAAATGTGAATGATGAAACCACAGGCGAAGGGAAGTCATGTGCAACCTGCAGTTACAAAAAACAAAACCACCCGTGTTGGGAAGAATCTGCTTCGAGGCATGAGAGTAAGAAGGATTATGTGGGGTCCAGCACATGGCTGGTGTGGCGGTGAAATGAACACCCTTCAACTCGCCGTGGATGCTCTCTCTGGAGCTGCCACGGGTCTTCTGTCACCTTCATGCCATGAGCCCAGGTCCTACAACAGCTCCTCTGAAATTTCTCTTCATTCATGTCATGAACATTTGTGGAGCACGTACCACGGGTCAAGGGCTGCTCAAGGCACTTTGAACAGAGCAGGGAAAAGAGCTGGCAAGGTCCTCGCTCTTGTTTGTACAGGGCAGCGTGGGGGCAGAGACAGCAAACAACCGAAGAGGACAAACCATCAAGATACTCTGAAGTACCGATGAGCTCTGTGATGAAAATGAACATAATAAAAAATGAGTGGGAAGACACAACGTGACGCAAGGCGGTGAGAGGGGGTGACTGCTGAGTGGAGACCTGCCTGATAGGCTGGGATCAGCCGTGTAGACACTGGGAAAGAGCATTCCAGCACAGGGACAACTGCAGAGGTGCTGAGGGAGGAACCAGTCTGGTGCGTCCGAGGAAAAGCCTAATGGCCAGGGTGGCTGGGGGAGGTGGGGCTGGAACACGGCAAGAGCCAGACCACAGCCAGAACTGGAGGCCACCGTCAGAAGGTCTGAAGTGGGTGTTAAAGAGCAGAGTGATGGGATCTGATGTATGTTTCCATGAGGTTCCACATTTATCCTACTGCAACAAGACAGGAGCACGTAGAGTCATGACCTAGCTTTCCTTGCAACCCAAAATGCCTGCCTCAGACCAAGATATTTGTGCCTCTGTGCACAAAGGGGGCAGGAATGCGAGGCCACCAAAGTGGAAATGGCCCAAACCTGCGATGGTTTAGACCCCACAGGCTTGAGACACATGCAGGCTCTAGGAATCCCCTCACCCATGGTCATCCATCTCCACAGAATCAACTGTCCTGTCCTATCTCCCGCGAGCCCAGGGAAACAGGCCCGTGAGGACATGAAGCACATGCAGTGTCCAACAGGGAATCACGGAGCGGGCCACATGCAGGGACACAACGCGTCACACAGGTTAAGTACTTCTTATTTTCTTTTAAACTTCTTCTGGTTTTAGAGTCAACTTTTGTTTAATTGCTCCCAAGCCTCCTGCATCTGTCAAGTTCCTCCCACTGTACCTCCCGCCTTGCCGCTGATGACTCCGACGGCCACCAGCAACAGGCCATCCTCTTCTCCCTTTGTCCCTGAACTCAAGACAGATTAATTAAATGGAGCCAGCGACAAGTGCATGCCGCCTCAGATCCATCACTAGAGAATAAGATACAGTGGCCAAGGCAGAGGAGGACAGGGGAAGGTACCTAACGGGGGGGGGGGGCAGGAGCAAAAGCCTCACGACACACCAGACACCGTATCATCTAAAAGACCGACTCCAACAAATAAGAGCCCCTCACAAGGACAGGATGGACTCCGTATCCAGTAAAGAGCTAACAATTTGCCATGAGCATATGAACTAAAAACCCAACTCAACCTTGAAAACAGGCAGGAGAGACTGGTGGAATTATTGCTCTTAGTAACAGAAAGCTCAGGGCTAGACTGTCACGTCGATCAGGGGCATTCAGGGGCTCCAACAGCTCAGCTCCTGTCTGCCACCCAGCTCAGCTCATCTATATGATGGCCTCATATAGACACAAGAGAGAGACACCGGCCCCAGCCTTCCCGGCCCAACAGCAAAGAACTGTGCCCCTGGCAGGCCCAGCTCTCTTCCTCAGTCCCGAGAGCCAGCTCCAGTTCCCAGGTAACTGCTCCTCAGGCGAGCAAGGTTCTGCTGAGCTGCAGACATGGTAAGAACGTCCTCCTGTGGGACACTGAGAAACCAGCCTCCTTGGCGGCACACGCCACCACTGACCATACCGGAAGAGTAACACCGAGGGTCCACCAGACAGCGGGGCCCCAACCATACGGTGTGGAGGCTGCACTGCCCGTGTCTGGAGCAGGCAGTGACAGCAACCACCCACAGGGGCTGGTGACAGCAACCCCAGGGCGGGGCGAGTATGTGCCTGGGGCAAGGGCTCCCCTTGCTGGGCCAGACAAGCACGCCATGCATGTGCCAGGGACAGTGGGCTTTCCTGTCCCACGTGTGCTGCCACTCAAAGGCCACAGATCTACCCTGAGGTCCCATTTTGTCCACCCAGGGACCTCTGACTAAAAGCCCTACCTTCATAACCTCCACCTCCCACCACAAGAGGAGTAGGACGCTGGTGAGGATGGTCCCCATGCCCCTAACGGGGGTAAAATTAATACCTCAGTTCAACTCACCACCTGTGTTCATCTCCTATGGCTGCTCTAACAACCACAAACTTGGTGGCTTAGAATACCACAAATTTATCACCTTAGAGCTCAGGCGGCCAAGAGTCCCAAATGTCTCACAGGCTACAGTCAGGCCGTCAGCATGGCTGTGCTCCTTCTAGAGGCTCTAGAGGAGAACCCAATCCCTGGTCTTTTCCAGTTTCTGGAAGACACCCACACCCCTTGGCTTGGGGCCCTGCTTTGCTCCAGCCTCTGTTGTGCATCTTCTCCCTCCCTGGCCCTCCTCCTCCCTTTGGTAAGGACCCTCATGATTACTGGGGCCATCTGGAGAGAGCAAGATCATCTCCCCATATCAAAATCTGCAACTCACCCACGTCAAGTCCCCTCTGCCACTTAAGGCAGCGTATTCACAGGTCCTGAGCACCAGGACACAGATGTCACTGGGGGACCATCCTTTCGTCTATCACAGCATCTTCTAGATCCCAGACCCAGACATGGGCATGTTCTCTCCACTACCTCATTTAATCAATATTTAACCTCACAACAGCCCATCAAGTACATACTGTTTTCGTCCTTGGGCTGAAAGAGGTAGAGGTAGTGACCACAGCTAGCACCAGTGGCCAGTATGTACTGAGTGCCTCACGTCAGATAGGCTGCTAAGTGCTTCGCGTGTACTAATCCACCTCCATGTTCCCCTGACCCGGTGAGGAAGTCGCTACTGCAATTCCCATTGTACAGAGAAGAAATAGAGTCAGAGAAAGGTCACGTGGCCCCTACGTCAGTTGTGCAGGGGAGTCCTCGGTGTCCTTGCACAGAAGTCACTCACCCACCCACGTCCACCGTGAGCTGCTAGGACCATGTGGAGTGCCGGGTTTCCCCACTGTTGTGGCCACGAGCATCTTGTCCATGGGCCATGCACAGGGCCCGACACACAGGATGAAGTGGCACCTTGAACAAAGATGCACGGGCCCTGACAGACTAAGCCTTCCTTCTTTCTCTGGATGGTCGATGCAATGGAAGTGGTATCTGCTCACCACACCACACTCCCGACCCAGCCCTGCCAGGATCCCCCCCCTCAGGAGGCCTCAGCTGTGGTCCTCACAGCTCTCGGCAGCTGTGTCTCCCTGTGGAGACTTTCAGGAGCCAAATACACTCAGCCTCACTCCCCACACCTCAGAACCGGTTGGGGAGATTCTCAATTGAGTGGAATTGTTGAAAAAGTCAACTACCTACCCCCATGGACTCTTCCCTCTCGGTCTGCACTAGGTGAAAATTCTACAGACCCGACAACCCTTAATAAGGGGGCGTCCCTGGGTCTACACCTGGTTGGCAGTGTGTTAGGCAGGGGGACAATGGCTACAGGTCAAGCTGGAGTTTCCTGGAGAGTCCTGTGTGTAAGTCTTACAAGGAACTAGAGGGGGGAACAAGAAGATTTAGAGATGATTAGTGATCCATCTCTAAATTGAAACAAATGCATCTGCTGACTCCTGGTTAGGAGGCAAGTACGAAATATCTAAACATCTCACAGAAGAGCCGCACCTGCACGTTCCCTCTCTCACCATCAACTACCATCTGACAGAACGAGCACAGAACCCTGTTAAACCACAAGCCGGGAAAAAAAGAAAAAGGACCACGTAAAGGGCCAGAGGGTGATAGCATCTCTGAGGGCTTGCCTGGGCCGAGACCTTTCCCTCACCCGCTGTGGGACCCATCACGACACTCAACAGATGAGGCACTCACTAGTTCCCCCTTCTCGGAGTCAACGGGCCACCATCAAGGGAGACTGCAGCTCCCCACACTGACAAGCCCAGAGGAATGACGTGCCTGAGCATCAGGTCTGAGCTTCTGGTCTACTCGCCACCTGCTTCTCACGACCACTGAATGAACTGCTCTTCTGACTGCACATCGTTCTCTGCGTGCTTGGCTAATATGAGTCCATTCTTGACAGAATGAGCCGGTCTTGTCGACACGACCTAGCAGGTATCTGAGTGGGCTTGCCTGCTCCCATCCTCTAGGCAAGCAGCCAACTTGACATATTAGGTTTCAAACTTTAGTGAAGCCATAGATGAAACCTGAGTCTGGAACGCGATCCCCTGCTCTCCCTCCGTAAGGACAGTGCGCTGTGCTAGAGAAGAGAAATGTCTGAATTCCTTACCAGACCTCATCTAACACCCAGTAAGAGTCGCACTGCAAGCTTAAGGGTCAAGCCAGTTCACTGTGGACGCGGCAGCCCTCATGCCACAGCTGTAAGGCTGGAGGGGGAGCAGACAATACACACCGGGATGAGAGGGATCCAAATATTCAAGGGAAGGCATAAGCTTTTGGGCAAGCAGATCTCAGCAAGGCCAACTACCACTCGAGTGGTTAATAACCCAACCTCACACTTGCAGACCACATTAGGGGGAAAAAAAAAATCCTTCTATTAATGAGGCCACCCAAAATCCTATTCCATATTTGGTGATTAAATCTCAACTTTCAGGCCACCTGGGCAACTCAGTCGGTTAAGCATCTGCCTTCGGCTCAGGTCATGATTCCAGGATCAAGCCCCACACCAGGCTCCCTGCTCTGTGGGGAACCCGCTTCTCCTTCTCTCTCTGCCGCTCCCCCTGCTTGTACATGCGCTCACTCACTCGCTCTCTAATGAATAAATAAAATCTTTAAAAAAAAAAACCTCAACTTTCTTAGAAGGAATACACTATTCTTCAAAAAAAAAAAAAAAGATGAGAATATGAATCTGAATCTAAAATCCACAAAATTAAATGTTGTAAACAATCTAATGGTTCATTTTTAATTTTTTTTTTTAATTTTAATCCTGGAGGCATTTTTCCACAACAATGAAGGTGGGGGTCCCAACACAACCCTCAGCAACATATTCAACCCTGAAGGTATCTGGGGCTTCAAATGATTTTCACTCTTGTCCCTGCTGATGAGCGCTCATACCTGCGTAAAGAATTTGTTGCCAAATGATAAAAAGAATCTTTATATCCTCAAACTAAAAGGCTTATATTGTGCAAAATGCATTCTGAACTTCCACGTAGCATTTGGGAAGCTGGTATACACCTCTATGTCCACCCCTGTAACACCAGGAGCCAAGGAAATCACAGACGAGAAAGGCCTCTCTCCCTCTCCAACCTCTCCTGTCCCTACTCCTCCAACTTCCCAGACACCCCAGGACTTCTCAGCCTGGCCAAGATGCCCCAAGCTACCACAGCCTGACAAGGGCACACACTCAGGATTTGAACATGAGTCAGCAACTAGCTGGGACTGAGGAATGAGCCCCAATTGCTTGACTAACAGAGGACACCCCCTGAAAATCAGGCAAAAGCTCTTTGACAGAGTACCTTTTCATGAGGCTGCTTCGTGGTGCCTGGCACAGAGCAGGTGCTCACGAGCATTTCTGAGTGAACGGCATGAACTACGGGGCTAAGTCCCATCAGAGCACCCATCACAGAAGGTCCACATTCGAGGACTTTCAGACAAACCTTGCACTGACAGATGACCCCCAGAGAAGGTAGATGGTCTTGAATTTGACCGTGATGAACAGCAGTAAGGACTGTGTCACAAGAAGTACAAGACCCTCCACGCGGTCTCTGCTCCAATCCATTCCAGGGCGGTCTCACCATCCTGAAGGCGCATACCCAGCTTTGCTGAGAACATCCAGGCTGAGTCTCAGGACAGGCAACTTCAGCTGACGCAGAAAGCTATTCTGTACGTTGCGGGTTCCATGGACCCACGTGCCGGGGGAAGGACTCCAATAATGCTCATACTCCAAAATGTATTTTATAGTGCTGAGGTGTTTCGATCAAACACAAGCCCAACAGTGCTTCTTTTTTCCTAGGTGTGATATTCTTACTGCACGGAACCTGAGTTAGGAGCAGGCGGAGTACAGATTTCTCAGGAGGTGGTGGGGTGCCACCCGTGTGTCACGTGCATTAGAGTCACATTTCTAGACGTGCAACCGTGGGGCCCATCCTAGATCCACGGAAACCACTGCCGACAAGAGCAGCGCTCTTCCTCCCTGAGAACAGGCATATTTAGTAAGTTCCCCCAGGTATTGCCCTCTGCAGACTCTAAGAACTTTGCAAGGCAAAGAACCAGGGATTCAGAGGAAAATGACTGAGTTCATTTCCACCCTAGATACACGTATGAGCCCCTTAAGCTCTCCTAAGCCTCCAATAATGACCTTTCTAAAATAAAGGAAAATCAAAAAATTAAAAGAGAGGAAAAATACCTACTCTTCACTGGGTGACATAGTCCAAAGGAAACAGATTTGAAGCTGCCTGGAAAAGACAAATACTACTCATTCAAAACACATCATGGATGGAATGAGCGACTACAAAAGCTAGGTGTTGGGGAAACAAAGATGGGGAGTGAAACTCAAAAGACCAACACCCACAGAACACATGGTGAAATGGATTCAGGGCCATAATAGCAACATCTCTTTGAAAAACTGATGAGCCCACAGAGGAAGACATGATTAATTCTTCAATGATAACCCCTAGACTGGTAACAGTTACAGACCAGGCCAATTATGAAAGAAGCAAGGCAGGTGATAAAAAAAAATTAATAATAATCACAAATGTGTTGAAGCCAATCAGAGACCATAATTAACACAAAAGCTTTAAACACAATTTAAGCCTTTCTGTGATTACTATGCAAACCACATCCAGATTCCAATCCTGTCTCCCTCTATTACACAGAAACATAACCACCATTTACTGAACACCAATTATAGGCCAGGTGCCATACTGGAAACTTCACATTGTTTCAGTAAATCCTCACAACTACCATTGGTGGGATGATTCCACTTACAGATGGCAAGATAACTCTAACACCTCAAATTATACTGGGTAAGCCTGGACTCAAATGCAGGTATGGCCGAATCCCAAGACCTGCGGGCCTAGAGGGTCCACCCCCCCTTTGTTACAATGTCGACACCCCCAGAGTTCATTTGTGTTTAAGGAAATCTCTTAATGGTAGATGAGCTGAAGGCTGCAAGACATTTCAGCCAAAGTGAAATACCCTTTCTGCCAGCTGAACGGAGACATGTTTTAGTTGATTCAAGACAGTTAAACTGTAGCCAAAATGCAGAGAAAAAGAAGCATATGGTATCACCTCCATCAGTGCAATCTTGACCAAGTGATCATCTTTCTATCTCTTTGTATTTCCGACTAATATCAACAGCTAAAATTTACTCAGTACTTACCCTATAGTAGGCATTATGCTACAGAATCTACATGGATTAGTTCATGAGATAGGGACTGTCGACTAACCCCATTTTACAGATGGGGAAACTGAGGTACAGAGAGATGAAGGAACTTACCAAGAACTGGGGTTGGAACCAGGTCAGCCTAATTCCAAAGCTCTGGTTGTCCACCACTTTGGGGTTCTGTTGCATTCACCACCGGCCCGATGGGACTTAATCATACTGCAAGGTTCCCTACCTGGCAAGCATCTCAAGACCTCAGACACAAAACTCCCGAAGTACATAAATCAACACAACTGTTACTAGTGATCCACAAAGTCAGTCTTAGGACATTAGTTATGCATGTAGAAAGAACACACAACAGGATGTTACATCTAATTTGTTTTCCAGAATCCTTACCAGCACTAATTCTCTAATTCATCTGCATGTGCACTCATCCCATGTTGAGTGGCTCCTGTGTGACAGGCACAGGGGCTATAAGGATTAAAAAGCTTGGCCCCCTCCCCACCCAGGCTCAGTCTCCCCCTCACCTTCAGCTGTTTGGCCTTCTCTTTTCAGCATCTGGACAGCTCCTACGTATTTCTTCAGTTGGACTTTGAGCACCTCGTTTTCTCTGCAGGTACAAGAATATTTTTAAAAAATACATTTTTAAAAATTGGCAACTTAGACTTAAGTCGGGGAGCAATCTGTGTAAATAAAAACACATGGGGCTCATCTTATTAACACATTTTTTGTTTTAGAGATCCTCACTGAAGAAGACTACACTAGCAAAGGCACATTCCAGAGTGCCCGTAACAACCATTCCTTCCTAATGAAGGTAAGTGCTAACTGGTTCAGTTCCCACCAAGTCAGGATGCAGACATGGGTTGTGCTCAGATTACCTGAATCTGTCAAACTGTTAGGTGCCTGTTCGGTGTCAGGCACTTGGTAATATTCTCTCCGTTTACGGAAGCACGTTCTAGGAACCAACTATTCAACCTGGGGAATACTAATTTTTTATTAATGGCTACATGCATTGAACACTTAATATTTCCCGGCCATCACACGAGGTCTTTATCATCTTGTTTAATCCTTCTGGTGTGTCATCACAACACCTACTTTACAGATGAGGAAACTGAGTCATAAAGAGAAGCAGCAGGGGCGCCTGGGTGGCACAGCGGTTAAGCGTCTGCCTTCGGCTCAGGGCGTGATCCTGGCTTTATGGGATCGAGCCCCACAGCAGGCTCCTCCGCTATGAGCCTGCTTCTTCCTCTCCCACTCCCCCTGCTTGTGTTCCCTCTCTCACTGTCTCTATCTCTGTCGAATAAATAAATAAAATCTTTAAAAAATAAAAAAATAAAAAAATAAAGAGAAGCAGCAGCTTAGTCCACACCCACCTCCACACAAGACTCTACCACTAGGCTCCATCAAAACCCTACTCTACCAAATTCACTCCACAGGTACACTGGCTGAGGAAAAGAACACAAAGATCAGTTATTGAGTATCACACAGCTGAGACTTGACCTACCTGACTTCACTGAATCAAGCATGCATCCGTTCATTCTTTATTCATTGGCAAATGTTTAAATGCCTGTCTGTGACCCAACAGTACTCTCAATTTAGAAGAATTGGGGCACAGATAAGGTCTGTGACTAAGGTCACGTGGCCAAGGTCAAGGTCATAAGAAGGGCACACTGCCAAGACACAAACACAGGTCACTCTGTCCCCAAGGCCCAGAAGAGCTTTTCTGAGTCTCCAGTGGGATTTGAACTTGGTTTCTCATCAGCACCCCAGGGAGAGTTGCCTCTTCCACATTTTCTGATTCTACTCCTCCCACCCAAAGGTTTTGAGCCTGAGTGCCTTTAAATATGAAAGAACATTTCCTCAATATGAAAACTGCTTTACGACTGGGTTTCTTTTATAAATATAAAAATTTAAGAGCTCGTCACAAAATAATCGGAGGACATTTAAGCAGGAATGTAAAAGTCAGCTGAAAGCCCAACACCTTGAAATCAATCCCAGTGACATTTTTATAGCTATGCTATCATACCTCTCTCTAGGCACGCGTGCGCGCGCACGCGCACACACACACACACACACACACACACAGTAAATCTATTTTCCCTGGATGAAACATTTTTCACACTCTTTTCATTTTTGTGTTTGAAGTCTTTTTTCCCTTTGTTCACTGCTCCACTCACCGCCCCCCCTTCTCACGGTAACCAATGCTGAAAACCCAGTATATACGTGTCAAGCCTTCCTCCACACTCTTATAGTCACTACAAACCCAATACACTCAAATATAGGTTACTTTATAAAACTGGGTATTATAAATTTTTCCACAGCCGGGTCATCTCCTTTAACAATTCACCACACAGGCAGTTTCTAACGCCATCTATTTATGGATGCAAATGCCACTCCTTGGTACATATGTGCGTCACACACTTACTCGGGTATAAAACTTCTGACTGCCCATCGCCAGTACTGTTTTCCATGCATCTGACTACACCTCAGCCCTGTGTTTGCTATTTTACTCTTCTGTACTTTCGGCAGAAAGAGCATCACCAACTGCAGACTCTACCATACACTTAGGTATCATTTGAGAATGCTACACTCATCTCGGCAGCTCTAGAGCGTGAACCACAGAGGGGTCCCTTCATCACCCGCCTCCCTCCTCCTAGACAGCCCCTCACAGGTGTTTGTAACGGTGTCTGCAACTTCCTCCGTCTGTGATGTGAATAGCAAACGTCTGAAGCTAAGGACTTAACAAGTTCTGGAAAGGTCTGGGGGAGGGAAACACTCCCCAATACACGTGGATGGTACAGCTTGTTTCCTTGGATTCCCTCGGCAGAGTGTTGTCACTCATCCCAACCTACTCCCCATCTCCACGTGTGAATTCAAGTCACATAGGACCTGAAAACGAGGGAAAGCAATTTATCTGCATCTCTCTATGGCCTCATTTAACAAGGGTTCATGGCAGAACATCTTCCACAAGGTGGAATACACAGGCTCATTTAGGCAGACAGACAGGTGCACCGTGCCGACATCTATAGCGCGGGCTCTCGTTTGCTCCCAGCACGCAGGCCAACCCTCAGCTTCCCTGTTCCTCTGCAGCCGGCACGGACAGGTTTCCAGTGGCGGCTTTTCTTCTGGTTTGGATCTTTTAATAGTGTCTTAAAGATTCTATCTCAAAATCAGATGTAACAGATTGAAAGCAAGGTTTTTGACATAAACCGATCTCCATCAAGATGATGAGAAAGTACAGAGTACATGGAACCCCTTGGATGAGCACTCTGGGAGCCATAAATTCATCCCAATTTCGTACCAATGAACTTGTTTGCCTTTTGTGGAAAGTTAATGCTTTCAGGTCACTGGAAGTGTTTATGAATAAAACTCAAACACCCAAATGAGGCCCTTTTTGTTCAATTTTTTTTTTTTTTAATAACTAGAGACTCACATCAAGTTGCAAGGATCATAGCAAGAGATTCTATGCTCTTGGCCCAGTCTGCCCAGTGGTTACAGCTTACACATCTCTGGAGCAACAGGAAAATCAGGAGTCTGATATGGGGACAACGTGTATGCATGCAGTTCCGTCCAACCCACTACTTTCACTGAGGCTCCTAACCATCCTCTCCCACAGTGTTTCTCCTTAGATGGAATATGGAATTCAACGGCCACTACAGTCACACAGGCTAGGCCAAGGAGCAGAGCCATCCAGGACTAAGAGGGAGTCAGGGGCAGGAGGCTATGAAAACCAGGGAGCTCCTGCCCCACCACAATTTTTTTTAAAACTTAACACATTACCGGGGCACCTGGCTGGCCCAGTGGGAAAAGCATGCAACTCTTGATCTCGGGGTCATGAGTTCAAGCCCCACACTGGGTGCAGAGATTGTTAATAAAAATAAACTCTAAAAAAAAAAAAAAGCATATTACCAGGCCAAGAAAATAATTCCCAGCCTCTAGACAACTAATTTGCAACCAGCTGACGGGACTTTAATTTGTAGCTAGAAGGGCCATAGAGAATCCATCATTCTTATTACACAGGTCTATTATGATTAGCAAATTAAAAATCCCTTTTTATTTGACACCTCATCAGACAACAGAATGGATTAGTTAACTAAATGAATCCTGACTGTAAAAAGGCTCCGAGGCCCTCTGAGCATGTGAAAAATATAGGAAGGGTGGTGCAGACTCGCTCATTTCTTCCCCCGCCACCTAAGCGCCTTCACGCCACCACGAGTCCCACGACCAGGTACCCGTCAGCCTCAACAGGTAAGAGGCCAGGTGAGCAGGGAAGACCAAAGCCTGAGCAGGGCTCTGGGCGCATCAGCTCACAGGTAGTGTGTCTGTAGAGCCAGGGCGCCTTGCCTCTTTGCTACACCCCCACCCCCGTGTGTGTGCATGCACACGAGAGAGTGTGCACACCACACGGCCCTGATCCCAACAGTATCTCCCCTGAGTGATGAGGTCATAGGGCTTC
Organism: Ursus americanus; assembly: GCF_024610735.1. Taxonomy (NCBI): domain Eukaryota; kingdom Metazoa; phylum Chordata; class Mammalia; order Carnivora; family Ursidae; genus Ursus; species Ursus americanus. The sequence goes on from NC_142128.1 coordinate 30,854,897, forward strand.
TACTTTTAGCCTTTTTCTCTTTTGGTTGCTCAGCTATGTTCCCTAAACTTCTACAGCAAAGTTATGTTTGCAGACCAAAAACACTTTCACTACCTAGGTCTCTTAAGTTTTTTTTTTAAAGACTTTAAGAATTTACTAAGAAAATTTAGAGAAAATGCTAAGGAGAAAAGTTGAAGCTGCTGTGGAGCAGGCCACCCCATCAGCTGTATGGGGGGGAGGCACCTCCACCCCATTGACACTGGCAACACACGCGTAGCATGCCTGTGAGGAGGAGAGCTCTGATCGAGGACGCACAGGTGTTTGCCACCCTGTCCGTTAAGAACTTAGGGCATCTCCCTCTTCTCCAGTTCATAGGAATTTCCGCTTCTTTGGTTCTAGGACGGCCGTGCTCAACTGAAGATCACCCTACCACATCTAAGTGTTTCTGTAACCAACAGAGTTGGTTTAATATCAAACCTGACAGGCCATCTACAAAACCACCTAGAAAAGTTGGGGGCAGGGATGCTACTGTTGCTAAGAACCGCCCAAGCTCAGGCCTTCCAGTAACATGGGCCACTAGGAAGTCCTGAGTCCTGAGCATAGTCACTGCGGCTCCAGGCGCAGCTGGGGCTTCACCCCGTTTGGGACCTGTCAGTGATCCACCTGTCAACACTAGCACCTCTCCAAGGATCTGGTCTTTCAGCTAGCACTCACCCATGTGCCTCAAATGAGGAGGTGTAACCGGGGGGTACCCTCAGCCATCACAAGGCCAATGATGAGAAAACCACACAACAAGGGGGTGTGGGGGTAGGGGTCTGTCAGGCAGACCCCGTCTGTCATGGCCCAAGCAACTGCAGCAGGAAACCAACCTCACAGAGACAAACTTGCAGAAATCCCCCTTGCCCCCTCGCCCTTGAGTACTTACGCAGTTCTCTCCACTCTCAAAAGCGGTGGGACCTAACTTTCCTCACAGTTCCATCAACGAGAAGAATCACACAAAGAAGAGGAACTTAAACAGAATCTTCCAAATGCAGTACATTCCAAGATCGTTTTAGAGGTTTACCAATCTTTTTATTTTTATTTTTTTCCAACACAGAGATATTCTTCTAATAGATTTTTTAGAAACTGATTTTCCATATATTGCTGTGATATAAAGAACCTTTTGAAAGGAAGTTCAAAGGTTTTCAAAAATGGACTGAAAGAACACTGAAGAGAGAATAATGCAGGTGGGACACAGGCGTGGCCCAAACCATGAGGCTAGTGCACAGTGACCAATATCTGGGGCAGACAATCTTTGCTTTAAAATATAGGTATACAGAACAAGGTATTTTAAAGTGCATTTCCTAAACTGCATTCGAAGGGGTGACAACAGGCCATGGGAAGAGGACAATGTGCATTACAAGGAGACACAGTCAGGGAGAGATGCACTGAACACCTTCGTTCTCCCATGGCCCCCACCTCCCCAGAGCTTCTCAGAGCCTTCAATGTATTCATGCACACTGGCTACCCTACAGTTTGTGAAATGCTGCTTTTTCAGATTGGACACAGCCCCCTAAGACTGGGAGACAAATTTTAGTGGCAAAGAACCAAGTTTCTGTTTGAAAAATGTGGCCCCCATGGACTGTGGCAGAGGCGGGCACTGGGCATCTTCAGGTTTTCCTTTAAATTCTTCTGTGGTAGCTAAGGGAAAAGCAGTTCAGGGCCAAGACCTCCCACAGGTAAAAGCTGTGCCTCACTCAAAAGATGCCTACGCATTTAAGAGGCAAGCCCCTCTTCTACCTACGACGCATCAGGGTCTCCCTCTGCGTGGGGGACCCCAGGTCAGAGACACTGCACACAGGCTCTTGTGAGGTCTGCACTGTAGCCCTGCAGGAAGGGTTGCTATTATCCCCAAATTTTATTACCTTTCACTTAACAGGCAAAGAAACAGTCTGTGAGAGGTTGAGCAGCCCAAAACAGATAGACAGAGAGATGGATAAGTAAAAATCACACAGAGAGTCCAAGGCAGGGTCACAATTCACACGTAAACATCTCCAAGTGCTTGTTCTTTGACTCTGTCACACACGTGGTCAGCAGTAGCTCAGGAGGCTGGTTTAACTGTACCCATTTTGCAGATGGCAAAGTGGTGGCCCAGGGAGTCAAACCTAAGATTGAAACCCATGTCCCTTAACTCCAAGGTCTCACGTTGTTCCATATACATCTAGGGAATTAATTAAGCACAGGTACAAAGTCAAAAACTTAAAAGTGCTGAAAGACCCCACTGAAAAAGAAGGGCTGATGAGCATGGGTCTGCAGATTCCCTTGGCTGGTTAGACTCCTGGGCAAATGTGAACAGGACTCTCCTGACCAGCTAGCTTTGTTCAGAAGGGAATGCCTTCCCAAGAGTCACACAGTGCAAGCCTCTGCCACCCATCACCACACATCTCCCCAGTTGAAGTGGCTGGTCAGAGCTAAGCTTTAGGAAATAGGAATTGACAGCCTCAAGAACGGGACACCTTCTCACCCACCAACTCCCCTTCCAGGAAGCCAAAATCCGTAAATGAGGAAGAGAAGTCTCAGAACACACACATGAGGATGTTGTGAGTATGTCCAAAAGGAACTGGTTACAAATTAAATGTCAGATGGTAGGGGGGTGGATAAACTATGGTGTGTCCTCCTCCAAGATACTATGGAGCTGTCACACCTGTGGGGAGTATGTACGTTGCACATGGAGGAAGATTTATAACATACCATTATGTGAAAGCAGCAGAGTACAAAGGTCGCTGACCTACTATAGCCCCTTAGGTACAGTTCCCTATGGACTTACAGTAGGAATATATAAACCACAATGTTAACAGTGTTCATTTGTGAATGATGGACTTAGGAGACATTTTCAAGTTTTCCATCAATATACCTCACCAGTGAACTAGGGGCAGAAAGAAAAACAACATTAAGGGTAAGGTTAGATCAGGACTCTTGGGTGGCTCAGTGGGTTAAGTGTCTGCCTTCAGCTCAGGTCATGATCCCAGGGTCCTTGCTCAGTGGGAAGCCTGCTTCTCCCTCTGCCTGCTGCTCCCCCTGCTTGTGTGCTCACACTCTGACAAATAAATAAAATCTTTAAAATTTCAAAAAATAAAAGAGTACGATTAGATCTAACACGGTCGGGTGGGGGAAGAGAGAACACCGCCATCTAGCATCACACTTAGTGATGAAAGACTGAATGGTTTCCCAGAAGTTGAAAAACAAGTCAAGGAAGTTGCTCTCAACACTCCCACTGAACACAGCACTAGAGGTTCTATCCAGTGCACTAAGGCCAAAAAGAGGGCATCCACACTGGAAAGGAAGAACTCACTCGCCCCTACGAGCAGGTGACAGGATTTTCTACACACAAAATCCCAAGAATCTACAAAAATCTCCAAGAATGAGTTTTTAAAGGTCAGGTGCAAAAAACAGTATTTCTACACATTAGCAATGAACAATTAAAAAGCAAAATCATAGGAGTCATTCATCATCTTCTTCTGGAGAGAAGGTGAAATGCATAGGTGTAAATACAATTTTTTTAAAAAAGTGCAGGATATGTATGCTGAAAACTGTAAAACACTGATGAAAGAAATCAAAACATAACTATATATGCAAGAATTATCAGGTTCATGGATTGGCAGACTCAAAATAGTGCAGATGTCAATTACCCTGATCCAAAGATTTCATGCAAGCCCAATCAAAATTCCAGATTTTTTTCCACAGATACGCACTAGCTGATTCTAAAATTTAAATGGAAAGGCAAAGAAACTACAATAATCAAAATCATTCTGAAGCAGAAGCACAATTTTGGAGGACTCGTACCACCCAATTTTAAGACTTTCTATAAAGGTACAGCAGTCAAGGAATGGGGTACTGCGAAATGACAGACCAGCAGAACAGAACCAAGAGTCCAGAAATAAACTCACAAATCTGGCCAAGTAACTTTTTTTTTAAGATGTTAAGTAATCTCCACACCCAACATGGGACTCAAACTTCTGACCCCAAGAACCAAGAGTCGCATGCTCCACTGACTGAGCCATAAACGCGTCCCTGGCCAGGTAATTTCTGACTACAGTACAAAGGCAACTCAGGAAAAAGGATGGTCTTTTTAACACTTGGTTTCGGAAGAGCTGCACCTCCATAAGCAGAAAAGTCAACTTCAACTAATACCTCACACTTTATACAACTCTTAACCCAAACTGTATGACAGATAAATGCAAAACACACAACTCTGAAACATTTGAGAAAACCTGCATGCCTACGTTGGGTTAGGCACACGGTTCTTAGATTGAACACCAAAAGCACAATTTGTAATAGAAAGAAAAAATGTTAAACCATATTTGCTCTGCAAGAAACACTGTCACAAGCATAAGACAAGCTGCAGACTGGGAGGAAATACTTATAAATCACACAGACAACAGAAGACTTGTATCTAAAATACATAAAGCACTCTCCAAACTCAAGGAAATACCACTACTTGATAATACAAGGGGAGGGGAAACCTAGCTGAACAGACATTTCATCCAAGATGATATACAGTCAACAAGCACAGGAAAAAATGGTGAACATCATTCATCATTAAGGAACCACAAATCAACTCCAGTGAGATAGCACTAGAAACTTATTAAAATACCTAAGAAACTTTCTAATGATGGTATCAAGAGCTGGGGAGAATGTGTCGCAACTGAAACTCTCTGACATTGCTGGTGGGATGCAGAAATGCTCAGTGACTCTGGGGAGAAGTACAGCAGCTTTTCATCGGGTTGAACAAACATCTGTCAAATGACCCAGCACTCACTTCTGCAGGTTTTTCCTAGAAAAATGAAAATGTATTGTTCATACAAAATTTCTACATGAATGTAACAGTATTCATGATCCTCCAAAACTGGGAACAAATGTCCTTCAGTGGGTAAAGGGTTGAAAAACCCATGGCACATTCCTATGAAGGAATGCTACTTATCAATACCAAAGCGATGCCCTATTGATGCGAAACAACTTGAAGCTCAAAAACATTTGCTGAATGAAAGAAGCCAGTCTCAAAAGGCTACACATACTAGGATTTCATGTATACAGCGTTGGAGGAAAGGCCAAACTACAGGGATGGGAAACAGATGGTCAGGAGACAAACATTAGGCGTTGGGGCAGAGTCTGACCGCAAAGAAGAGGCAGGCGACTATTTCTGGAGGAGATGAAACTATTCTTCGTTCTGACTGTGGTAGTGGGGTTACATTCATCCGTGCAGGTCTTAAAACTCTTAACTACACATGTTTATAAAGGGACTTTTACTGTAAGAATATTAAAACTAAAAAATAGTTAACAAAAGGAGTAAGTTACAGAAGGAGAGAAGACAGGGCCACATTCACCACTGCGCCCACCTAGGAGGCATCCCCCACTGACCAGGGTCCACAATACGGGCACCAAAGACAAACACCATAAAGCCAGAGGCTGCCCAGTGCAGGGGGCAGGAAAAAGATAAACTAAGAGTAACAAAGTTGCCTTCTTGCCACTATCTCTCTGCACCTTTTCTTCATCTATTTTTTTTTAATAAAATACATGTAAGATTGACTGGCTTCATCATTTTTAGGTGTACAGTTCAGTGGCCTTAAGTATATTCACACTGTTGTGCAGCTACTTCCAGAACTTTCTTCAATGGTGGAAACTGTACCCGTTCAACAACAACTCCCCATTCCCACCTCCACCACACACTCTGCCAGCCCCTGGCAACTACATTCCATTTGGTCTCTGATTAACACACCTTTAACTTTTAAGAAAGAGGACAAGGCCATCATCAGTAGCAACAGTGGTACACTTTGCGCAGATCTTTGGGGCATGAGACGGCCTGTCACCGATTCAAAACTTGGGTTTGAAATGTGGCTCCAAAGACTCAGTGACCCACGAACAGGTCACCTTAGGCCATCTCAGTAGGACAAGCCCAGTCGAGCCTGGCTTGCTCAGGCTCCCACCACACAGAGGTCCACGTTCCCTCCCAAGTGCAGCGCCACCACAATGGCTAGATTGCGGGAAGGCTGAGGCTTCCTTCTCAGATCCTGACTTGACTTCAGAATCCAAGAAAAGCTCAAGTCTAGATTCGACTACTTTATTGCCACCTTCCAATTCTTTGAAAATTGACTGCTCACATGCAGAGCATCACTTGCCCTCAATTCCCTACGGCACAAAGCGGGGCATGAATACAGCCAGGCACCTGGATTTAACCTCCACTGAACACTGCACTGGGTTAACCACAGCACCCGCCAATCCCCTCCTCCTTCCCGATGGGGGCAGGAGTGTTGCCACCAAAAGCTATCAATTCGTTCTCATTCATTCAGCAGGAACTCACGGACGTCAGGCATGATGTAAGTGAAGAGAACGCATCAATAAACAAAAGACACCATTCCCTCGACTTTTGGAGCTTCCCTTACTTCTCAATTTTCGTTTTCCATTTGACTAAGTAGAGGGTGATTCTACTAACAAGGTGATCAGAAAGCATCTGCTCAACAAGGGCTGGGTGCAGAAGGCGGAAGGTTCCATAAAACAGACAAGAGCCCTCTATCCTCCTGGAGTTCACAATCCAGTGGGGACAAAGAAGATCAGCCCTGGCAACCATGGCGAAGAGCAGAAAGTCAACTCTAGTCGGCAGCACAGGAAACTGGAAATATCTAGAATCAGACAAACCTGGGTTCAACTCTCAGCAGCAGTTCTTACCAGCTCTTTGACAATACCTGAAGAGGGAAGGGGGTAGCAGTGGTAGGTTACGGTGGCCGCAGCACTTATTAGTGGTGATAGCAGCAGTGCTACTGGTGGTCATGGTGGTGGCAGTCATAGTACGTGGTGGTGGTGGCAGGGGCGGTAGCAGCACCCCCACCTCAGCTCATACAGTGCTCCCCGGCTACCAACTTCTGTTCTGAAGACTTCCGTGATAGGCAATCTCTCAAGGGCAGTGTGGAGAGGCCCATCTCCTGGGGGAGGAGGTCTGCCAGCAGCCAAGTGAGCGAGCTTGGAAGACCATCCAGGCCCAGGGGTGCCTTGAAATGACAGCAGCTCCACCCAACCCCTGACCACCACCTCCGCACAGCCTGAGCCAGAGGCACCCAACTAAGCGGTGCCCAGACTCCTGACCCATAAAAACTGGGAGACAAGAGTGTGTCGTTTTCATCTGCTACATTTTGGGGTAATTTATTAACAGTTGAGAACTAATACAGCTTTTTATGTATTAATTCATTTAATCCTAACAATTCTCTGAGGTATTTTTAGCCTCAATTTGGGGCCTAGAAACAGAGGTAAGAATAGAGAGGACAAATAACGTGCACAAAGTGACAAATTCCTCCAACCCATCTCTCATCTGTCCAAGTGAGGGTCTCGCAGGAGTGATTTCTAACCAAACGTGTGCAGCATAGATGTCCCTCTCTGCACTTCAGTTCACTTGCCTCAATAATGGAAGAATACTGAGGACTTAACCAGAAAGCTGTAGAAAGTATTATCATTTATTCAATGGGCATTATTCTGGCAACAGAAATGGACGGATAACAAGACAGACTAGGTCTCTACCCTCCTGAGAGCAACATTCACACAGGGAAGCTGGGTGAACCAGTCACCGAACAGACTTCAGAGACAACGAGGACTATAAAAGCTAAAGCAAACCACACCCGTTAGAATGGCGGACATCCAGAACACTGACAACACCAAATGCTGGCGGGGATGTGGAGCAACGGGAACTCTCTTTCGCTGCTGGTGGGAACAAAATGGTACAGCCGCTTCCCAACAGCCTGGCAGTTTCTGACAACACTAAACATACTCCTACCATATGATCCAGCAACCACACGCCTTGGTATTTACCCAAACAAACTGAAACTTATGTCCACACAAGATCTTGCACATAATATTTATAGCCGTCTTATTCCTAACTGCCACAACATGGAAGCAATCAAGACATCTTTCCTTAAGTGACTGAATCAACAAACCAGTATATCCAGACAAGGAGTATTATTCAAAGAATAATGATGCAAAGAAATGAGTGACAAGAGCCATGAAAAGACATAGAGGCAACTGAAATGCATGTTGCCAAGTGAAGGAAGCCAATCTGAAAAGGTTACAGACTATGATTCCAACAATAGGATACTCAGAGAGAGGCAATATGATGAGGACAACAAAACAATCCGTGGTTAGGAGGGAGAGGTCAACAGGCAGAGCCCAGGTGAATCTTAGTACAGTGAAATCACTCTTTATGGTGCCACAGTGGTGGACACAGGTCTCCCTACATCTGTCCAAACCCATGGAACATACGCTAACGTAAACCATGCACCTGAGTTAACAATGATGTGTCGATATTGGTTCATCAATTGTGACAAATGCACCACACGAATGCTCAAGGTTAACAGGGGAAGGTGGAGAGGAGAGCCGTGATGGGCTATGTGGGAACTCGGTACTTTCTGCTCACATTTCTGTAAATGTCTATCAGTTGATTTATTAATAAAGCAAGGAAGAAAGGGAAAAGGATATAGGGTAAGTAAGTCGGTATTTCACACAAGGTCGTCTGAGAAGGCCTTTCTGAAAGGTGACAAAGAGGCAACACCAGCAGAAAGTGAGGACGGGCACCACGTGAATGTGGGGGAGGGTCACGTGGCGGTCTTGCAAAAATGCAGGTTCTCATTCAGACTGCCTCGAGTGGGGCCTGAGACTCAGCATATCTGCCACACCCGCAGGGGATGCCCACACTGCCAGACTTCAGAGCACACTCTAGGTGGTCTCCAGCAGAGGAACCAGTGGGGGGCGGGGGGGAGCCCCCAGGCCAGCCTGCATCTGGCCTCATCCTGGGATTTGGGGCAGCCAAGGAGGCTGCAGCCGGTGAGGAATCATGAGGGACCCCACATGATAGACTTCATTCAGCCAACAAAAGGTGTTCAGCAGGGGAATGACATGCTATGTAGAAAAACAGGGGACAGAAACAAGTACGCAGACTAGAAAAAAAGCTACTCTGACAACGCATCCAGGTGAGAAAGGACAATGGCCAGGACAAGGAAGACTGGCTAGGGACAGAGGAGACAGAAGGATTCAGATATTCTTCTGTTGCCAACTCCCACCCCCAGCCCCGGCTCACACCGGGCTGGCCATCCTGCCATCTTCTTTAAAAGCATCAGTAAAGGAAGCCAGGCGTGGAGGAGGTGGCAAGTACTTCTCCAACAGCTTCCAATGACTGTAATTAATGTTTGTCAGGGAAAGCAATTATGCCCGCCCCAATGTCAGAATAAACAGCCAGCAACCCCAGACAGCACTCCTCAAAGGATAATTACTCACAACAAAAACCAAGGAACTTGGTAAGTGCATTTGGTAATTTGCAGGCATCAAAACATCACTGTAGGACACACCTACAGGAGCTGTGCTTTGCCCAGCCCGAGGCTAGAGCAAGGCCATCTCACGGCAACTATCTGGTGGGTGTCAAGTAGGCACTTACCATAGCCACACCTGAATACAAGATGTGGCTAAGTGATCAGGCTGTCCACAATGGTGATGACTGTCCCAAGCAGCCACCAAAAAAAGGCAGGAAGGGATTGCTGGGCTCTCCAGCGATTAAAGCCACTCCTAGCATTCAAGGTCTAGCTCACTGAAAAACCAAAGAGTCAAAGGGGAAAAATCACTTTTCCCAAACTCAGTGTGCTCCGGTGAGTCCCCTCGCCAACTCCATCACCACCACCTTTTGGGGGAATTATCATCTCTCAGGACTGTTGCTAGTGAAGGGGTTCAAGACAGTTTCCCCTCCCCACCCAACCGCAAATGTGCCACTTTCCCATATGGATTCTTTCAGTTGAATGCCATCCAGACCTTGCAGGCTCGAGAAGAATCTAAATTGGAGGATCTTTGCAGAATAAGGGGTTATTAGCAAAGATAACTTTTATCTCATGACCCATCGGTATGGCAGGGCAAACATCTAATTACCAAACATCTGCTATTCTCATCACCCTGTGAATTAATTTCTTTCCCTGAAATCCTAGACCCCTATGCCCCCCTTTCTCCTTAGTTCATAATGACATGTACACCTCATTTTGCCTATGTTTGGAATTTGCATTCTGTGTTGATACTCTGTATGTACACTATTAAATTTGATTTTCTGGGGCACCTGGGTGGCTCAGTCGATTAAGTGTCTGCCTTCAGCTCAGGTGATGATTTCAGGGTTCTGGGATGGAGCCCCGCATCAGGCTCCCTGCTCTGCAGGGAACCTACTTCTCCCTGTCCCTCTGCCTGCAGTTCCCCCTGCTTGTTCTCTCTCCCTTTCTAATAAATAAAATCTTTAATAAAAATTTTGAATTTCTCCTGTTAATCTGTCTCATGCCAATTGGATTAGTCCAGTTAAGAGGACCCTTGACAGGGAATGCATTCTCGCTCCCCGGCTCTAAGATGAGCACATGTATTTCTGTATTGTTTTCACAGAATACTTAGCGTTCACACCCTCTTCAGTCTTCACCATGACAATGACACCAGAAGCTAACACTTGTCCAGCACTGACTGGGGGAGCACATGAGGGGACCAGGGTCAGCTAGGGTTTCTAGATCTACAAGGAGATGTAGTAATTCTACTGGCAGCTAACAAGCAAGCAAGGGGCAGAACCTGGACCCAGACCTGAGTAGTGTGGCTCCCAGGCCAGAACCCGAGCACTCTCTATGCTGCCTTTGTAACACCATCAACAGCCCAAAGAGGTCCAGGGGAAGAAACCCAGCCAGCCAGCCAGCATATGGGCAATGACCGGGTTAGAGAGGGAAGTAAAGGATATCTTTCAGAGAATCCTCTCCCAAGGCCATCGTGGGGGGGGGGGGGGGCCACTCTAGGTTTCCATGCAGGCTTTAGACCCACTGCAACACACAGTGCTCTTCAGAATGGACCTGCCCCCTCCCCTCCTCTTGCAGCTGCCCAAGGCTCCCCGAGTAGCTCAGACGACCAGCCACACAGAACCCCACCCAGCTCCAGGATTTGGCCATCAGCTCATCACTGTCACCCACACCAGCCAGGCTCCTCCTGACAGCTGTGCCTTCCCAAGGCTCATCTGACCCTCTGTCTACAACTCTCCCTTCTGTCCCGGTGAACACTCCAGGTTTTTCAGCAGTCTCTTCAAAGGCATGTTCTCTCTGAAGCCCTTCCTCCACCACCAGGGGTTGTGGACCACCCCCCTCTTCTGCCCCCACCATACCCAAGAGAAGCTTCCCACCCAACAAGTAAAACATGTTGATACCCTTAGCCTATGCTCATCACGCCCATCTAAACTACGAGCTCCTGAGGAAAGTGGTCAGATCCTGTTTCTCTTGTTTTAGTCCTTCCAAAACTTAAGTATTACTACTGTCCAAACTTGACCAAACGAGGAAAGGGAAGCTCAGTAGGGTTGGAGACTAGCCGAGGTCACCCAGGCGTGGAAACAGGATTGGTATCTAGGAAACTCCAAAGTCCTCACCCTGTAACAGGCAAGGGTTCTTCCAAGGTGGTCAGAGAACAGAGGATGCCCTTTAAGAGAATCAGCGAAGAGCTTCATCAGAAAGTAGGTATCTCGGGGCGCCTGGGTGGCACAGCAGTTGAGCGTCTGCCTTCGGCTCAGGGCGTGATCCCAGCGTTATGGGATCGAGCCCCACATCAGGCTCCTCCGCTATGAGCCTGCTTCTTCCTCTCCCACTCCCCCTGCTTGTGTTCCCTGTCTCACTGGCTGTCTCTATCTCTGTCGAATAAATAAATAAAATCTTAAAAAAAAAAAAAAAAAGTAGGTATCTCCCAGCCCTGCTCTTCCTGAACCAATCCCACCAAAGCCACTGGAAACCAGTTACATACAGGGGAAATGATGAAGTAACTAAACATAGCCTGATATCCTAAGATGGCAGAGGGTGAGGACCCTGAGCTCACCCTGTCCCATGTTTCCAGATCCAACTACAGATCATCCACATTGAAGTCAATAAACTGGAGAGTGATCCCAAGACTGGCAGAAAAAAGTCACAACACAATATACACAACAAGCTGCATTTGAGAAGTCAGAAGGCAGAGGGAGGGTGCCTGCAAGCAGGAGGGAGCTGCATGAGCAGGGAGAGCAGAGCAACGGGCCCCCACACAGGGAAGACTAATGCCCCGTGACTCTGAGCTTTACAACCCACAGAAGCTGAATTCCCCAAGTCTGTCTTTGCAGTTCAGCAACTCAGCACTGGGTGAGACTGGAGGGCGTAAGAGCCAGGAAGCTGCCCTTAAAGAGAGACAGCAGCCTGGGCGGAGAAGCCACCTAACAACAGCAGTTTATACCACACCGGGGGCAAAGAGGAGACATCTGTTCACACTGACTTCTGAACCTGTTGGGGGACTTCTCTGAAAATGAGGAAGCTGGCAGGTGCCACTCCCTCCCCTCAACCCCCAGCATAAGCACAGAGACGCCCACAAGAGGCGGGGCTGCACAGACACTTGCTACCTAATCCCCCAACTCCGAGGACTCACCCCCCTCAAGCCTGCGGGGTTTGCCCTGGGCTCAGGGCAAATTTTGTTAAAGCCACCCAGGCGCCCCACCAAGCCAGCCACACATCAGAGGCAGTAGAGCAAATTAATGACCTAGAAGCCAAAGTAATGGAAAGTAATCAAGCCAAACTAAAGGGAGAAAAGAATTATGCAAAACGAGGACAGACTTAGGGAACTCAGTGACTCCATCAAATGTAATAACATTTGTATTATTGGAGTCTCAGAAGAAGAAGAGAAAGAAAGGGGGGCAGAAAATTTATTTGAAGAAAGAAGAGCTAAAAACTTCCCTCATCTGGGGAAGGAAACAGATTTCCAGATCCAGGAAGCACAGAGAACCCCCAACAGAGTCAAAATACCAAGACGTATTGTAATTAAATTTGCAAAATATAGTGATATAGAAAAAAATTTAGAAGCAACAAATTACTTACTTACAAGGGAAAACCCATAAGGCTAGCAGGAGATTTCTCAACAAACTTGGCAGGCCAGAAGGCAGCGGCATGACATATTCAAGGTGCTGAAGGGGAAAAACCTGCAGCCAAGAATACTCTGTCGAGCAAGGCTATCATTTAGAATAGAAGGAGAGATGAAGAGCTTCCCAGATGAAAACTAAAGGAGCACTAAGCCAGCCCTGCAAGAAATATTAAAAGGGACTCTGAGTGCAAAGGAGAAATGAAAAGTGACAGTATATAGGTAGGAAACACAAAACCAGTAAAAATGAGTATTTCTGTAAAAAAAAAAAAAAAAATCAGGCAAGGAACCCACAAAAAATAGCTATAAAATATAACAACACAGCTAAAATGTGGGAAGGAGAGGACAAAAGAATGGGTTCAAAGGTAAACAAGCATCTACTTAATACAGACTACTATATGCAGAAGACGTTATATAAACCTAATGGTAACCATGTATCAAAAACCACTAATAAATATGCAAAGAATAAAAAGAAATCGAAATATATCACTAAAGAAAATCAGCAAACCACTGGAAGACAGACTGACAAGAAACCATCAGAAAAAAATCTTCAGAAACAACCACAAAACAAGTAATAAAATGCCAACGCATAGTTTTCAATACTTGCTTTGAATGTAAATGGACTAAATGCTCCAATCAAAAGACATAGGGTGACAACAGATTAAAAAACAAACAAACAAGGCCCAGCTATATGCTGCCTACAAGAGACCCATCTGAGATGTAAAGACACCCGCAGATGGAAAGGGAGAGAACAGAGAAACATCTATCATACAAATGGATGTCAAAAGAAAGCGGGAGTCGCAATACTTATATCAGAGAAAAACTTTAAAACTAAGACGGTACAACAGACAAAGAAGGACACTATATTATAATAAAGGGGACAATCCCACAAGACGATACAGCAATTGTAATTATGCACTCAACATAGGAGTTCCTAGATACTTGAAAACTGCTGATAACAAACATAAAGGAACTAATTGATAATAACACTCACAGGGGACTTTAACACCCTGCTCACAGCAATGGACAGATCATCGAAACAGAACATTAACAAGGAAACGGTGGCTTTGAAAGACACGCTGGAACAGATGGATTTAAAAGACCTCTTCTAAACATTCCATCCTCCAATAGCAAAATACACATTCTCTGTAAGGGTGCATGCAACATTCTCCAGAACAGATCACATATTAGCCTACAAGAGAAACCTCAAATTCAAGAAGATCGAAATCACCATGCCTATTTTCTGACCACAACACTCTCAAACTCGAAGTCACCCACAAGAAAAAAAATTGGGAAAGACCACAAATACATGAAGGTTAAATACCATGCTATTGAACAATGAATGGATCAACCAGGAAGTAGAACAAAAAAGTAACAAAAGAAACAAATGAAAACTAAAATGGTCCAAAATCTCTTGGATGCAGCAAAAGTGATCCTAAGAGGGAAGTATAAGCAATACAGGCCGCCTTCAAGAAACAAGAAGAATCTCAAACTACTTAACGTTGTACCCTAGAGGAACTAGAAAAAGAACAAAACGTAAAACCAGCCTTAAGGAGGGAAATAATAAAGATTAGAACAGAAGTAAATGATAAACTAAACAATAGAACAGATCAATGAAACCAAGAGCTGGTTCTTTGGAAAAAAATGATAAACGGCAAGCAAGACTTATCAAGAAAAACACTCAAAATCACCTATAAGAGAGAACCAACACCACAGAAATACAATAATAAGAGAATACTATAAAAAAGTGTATGCCAACAAATTGGACAACCTGGAAGAAATAAATTCCTAGAAACATATAAACTATCAAAACTGAAACAGGAAGAAACAGAAACTTTGAACAGAACAATAACCAGAAAAGAAATTCAGTCAATAAAAAACTACCTATTCTTTTAAAGTATTCCAAAAAACAGAAAAGGGAAACTTACTAAATTCATTCTGTAAGGCCAGCATTACTCTGAGACCAAAACCAGATAAAGACACCTCCTCCCCCCCACAAAAAACAAAAACAAACACACACACACACGCGCGCGTGCGCGCGCGCGCGACACACACGACACACCACCACAGGCCAATATCCCTGGTGAACACAAATGCAAAAATTCAATAAAATACTAGCCAACCAAATGCCACGATATATTTAAAAAATCATTCACCACAATCAAGAGGGATTTATTCCTGGGAAGCAAGGGTGGTTCAATATTCACAAATCAATGGGATACATCACATTAATAGGAAAAAGGGTAAGAACCATAGGATCATTTCAATAGATGCAGAAAATGCATTTAACAAAATACAATATCCATTCATGATAAAAACCCTCAATAGGTTTAGGAGTATACATCAACATAATAGCCACTTACGAAACACCTGGAGCTAACTTAATCCTGAATGGGAAAAAACAGAGCTTTTCCTCTAAGGTCAGGAACAAGACAGGGATGTCTGCTCTCACCACTTTCATTCCACATAGTACTGCAAGTCCTAGCCACAGAAATCAGACAACAAAAAGAAATCTAAGACTCCATGAAAAAACTCCTAGAACCAATAAACGAATTCAGTAAAGTCGCAGGATACAAAATCAATGGACACAAATCTGTTGCATTTCTATACACCAATAATGAAGTGACAGAAGGAGAAATTAAGAAAACAATTCCATTTACATTGCACCACAAAAATAAGATACCTAGGAATAGACCTAATCAAAGACGTGAAAGACCTGTACTCCAAAAACTATAAAACACTGATGAAAGAGATTGAAGACATAAAGAAATGGAAAGACATTCCATGCTCATGGATTGGAAGAACAAGTATTGTTAAAATGTCTACACTACCCAAAGCAACCTACACATTTAATGCAATTCCTATCAAAATACTTCTGGCATTTTTCACAGAATTAGAACCAACAATCCTAAAATTTGTATGGAACCACAAAAGACCCCAAAGAGCCAAAGCAACCTGGAGAAAGAAAAGCAAAGCTAGAGGCATCACAATTCTGGACTTCAAGTTATATTACAAAGCCATAGTAATCAAAACAGTATGGTACTGGCACAAAAAGAGACACATAAATCAATGGACCAGAATAGAAAATCAAGGATAAATCCACAATTATGTGATCAATTAATCTCTGACAAAGCAGGAAAGAATACCCAATGGGAAAAAGTCTCTTCAATTAAAGGTCTTGGGGAAACTGGAAAGCCGCCTACAAAAGAATGAAACGAGACCACTTTTTTATACCACACACAAAAATAAATTCAAAATGGATTCAAGACCTAAATGTGAGACCTGAAACCACAAAAATCCTAGAAGGGTACAGAGGCAGTAACTTCTTTGACATTGGAGATAGTAACTTCTTACTAGATAGGTCTCCTAAGTCAAGAGAAACAAAAGCAAAAATATACTACTAGAACTACAGCAAAATTAAAGCTTCTGCATAGCAAAGGAAATAATCAACAAAACTAAAATGCAGCCTATGGAGTGGGAGAAGATCTTTGCGAGTGACATATGTGATAAAGAGTAAGTATCCAAAATACGTAAAGACCTTATTAAACTCAACACCCAAAACCAACATAATCCAATTAAAAAATGGGCAGAAGACATGAACATTTTTCCAAAGAAGACATCCAGATGTCCAACAGACACATGAAAAGATAAACATCATAGGGGCGCCTGAGTGGCTCAGTCAGTTAAGCATCTGCCTTCAGTTCATGTCATGACTCCAGAGTCCTAGGATCGAGTCCCACATCAGGCTCCCTGCTCCACAGGGAGCCTGCTTCTCCCTCTGCCTCCACCTCTCTGTCTCTCACGAATAAGTAAATAAAATCTTTAAAAAAAAAAAAAAAGGCATCATCATCATCACTTATCAGGGAAATGCCAATCAAAACCACAATGACCTCATCGGAATGGCTAAAATTAACAACACAGGAAACAACAGATGTTGGCAAGGATGCAGAGAACGGGGAACTCTCTTGTACTGTTGGTGGGAATGCACATTGGTGTAGCCGCTATTAGACAACAGTATGGAGGTTCCTCAAAAAGTTAAAAATAGAACTACCATAAGATCCAGTAATCACCCTACTGGGTTTTTACACAAAGAATACAAAAACGGTAATTCAAAGGGATACATGTACCCCTATGTTTATAGCAGCTTTATTTACAATAGCCAATATATGGAAGCAGCCCAGGCGTCCATCGATTGATCAATGGATAAAGAAGGTGTGGTGTAGATATACAATGGAATATTATTCAGCCATAAAAAAGAATGAAATCTTGCTATTTGCAAGATGTGGATGGAGCTAGAGAGTGTAATGCTAAGCCAAGTCAGTCAGGGAAAGGCAAATACCACATGATTTCACTCACATGGAATTTAAGAAAAACAAGCGAAGGGAAAGAGAAAGAGAGAGAGAGTCAAAGCAAGAAACATTCTTAACTATAGAGAACTGACGGTCACCAGAGGGGAGGTGGGGGGGGGGGGGAAATAGTTGATGGGGACTGAGGAGCGCACGTGTCATGATGAGCACAGGGTGATGAATGGAACTGCTGAATCATTGTAATGTACACCTGAACAGTAATTATTACACTGTACATTAACTGGAATTAAAGTAAAAACTTAAAGTAAAAAAAGTAAGAATTAAAAACTGGCATTTTTTTTTTTAAGATTTTACTTATTTGACAGAGAGAGAGACAGCCAGCGAGAGAGGGAACACAAGCAGGGGGAGTGGGAGAGGAAGAAGCAGGCTCCCAGAGGAGGAGCCTGATGTGGGGCCCGATCCCAGAACGCCGGGATCACGCCCTGAGCCGAAGACAGACGCTTAATGATTGAGCCACTCAGGAGCCCCTAAAAACTGGTATCTTAATTAAAAATAAATAAATACCTCAACATACACTTAGTGGGAGCCAGGGCTCTTCCTTCAGAGAAGGGAGTAACAAATTCATAAAGTGATAAGACACACAGTCAATAGTGTGCTGTTGGACTGGAATTCAGGGCGTCCATGTAAACTCATGGGGTCATTTCCAAAGGACACAGAAGCCAACTCATCAGGGTTGCCTCTGGACAAATCCAGAACAATCAGACCATCAAAACGGTGGTAGTAATGCATGATGAGCTACTGAATAAAACAGAAATCCATGACCCCGCAAATGGGTAAGTGCAAAGTTTAATGCATACTGAGATGTTTACATAGACTCCAACTACCTCTCCACAAAATACTGAACGACCACAAAGGGGGAAAATGTTCCCAGCAGAGAAGGGTGGCAGACACCATAGCGATCAAGGGATCAAAACTCCCATCGTCAGTAATGGGGCAAAATGAAGCCGTGCACCGCCTGCTAGGATGATCACAGAAGAGCACGCAGCGCCTCAGTGACGTTAGTAACCAAGATGCACAGAAACAACAAACCAACCAACCGAGCGGCATTCTGCAAAATAAACTGACCGGTAATCTACAGAACTGTCAAGGTCATGGAAGTCCAGAGAAAAAAACTGCTCCAGAAGAAGGAATCACACGCAACAAGTCATTCTGGAGTCAATCATTTTACAAGAAAGGCCATCACTGCAACAACAGGTGAAAGCGGAATGTGAAGAAAGGACTAGATGGTAAAAATGCAATGTTAATTTTCTGATTGGATTGACTGTATGCATTATGGAGAAGAATGTTCTGCTCATGGCAAAAAAATACATTCAGGAGTTAGAAAAAAAATTAGGTCAAAGCAGATTCCCAGGCCCTGTTGCAGAACTCAACATCCGCACTCGGGAGTAGGCCTGCAATCTGTATGTTAACCACACATTAGGTCACTTCTGGGACACACCTGAGCCCACCCGCTACCCTGCACTCGCCCAGCACAACCCAATGGGACCAAGAGTCCACAAGAGGAGCCATCATGCACCCCCTACTGTGATTCAGGAAACAGTGGTCACTTACTGGGCACAAGAAATCTGACTACTTCTGTCTTTCCAGGCATTTTCTCTAATAAGACAGGGCAAGGGCAAGGGCTGCCAAGGGGGCCCGAATTCTGGAAAGTCTGCATTTCTCCTTGACTGTTCTCTGACTTGAGCTGTGTGGTGTCTCATCTGGCAGCTGGAGGAAGGAGGGGAGTCATAAAAAGCTTGTCTGATTTTTAGTGCTCGCTCCCTGTTCCCACCATTTCACTATTTCTTTTATAAACCCCATCTCATTAGCCACCTGGTAAACTCCACTCAGAATGGCACACTGGACCCACATTTCATATCCAAAGCCAGGGAAACAGCCCCAACAACTCCAGCAACTCATGAAGGTAATTAATTGCAGATGACACACACCCGAAATATCCTGAGCACAACAGGAAAATCACAGGGTTCCAAACTTAATAGCTGGAATCATACTTGACTGTCATTTACACTCACAACTCTTTCGAGTTACTTCTTTAGGGCACTGACTTAGGGCAGCTTACTGCTCACTTCAGTCCTTTAGGTCATTAAAGAGTTTGCTTTGAGGTCCAACAGGCCTAACATGAAAGCTGGCTCTGCCTCTGTGTGACCTTGGGCAAGTCACTTGACCTCTCTGGGCCCTGGGTTTGTTATATCACCCATAAAATAGGAGGATAGAGAGACTATGGACTCTGAAAAACAAACTGAGGGCTTCAGAGGGGAGGGGGGTGGGGGAATGGGATAGACCGGTGATGGGTAGTAAGGAGGGCACGTATTGCATGGTGCACTGGGTGTTATACGCAACTAATGAATCATCGAACTTTACATCAAAAACCAGGGATGTACTGTATGGTGACTAACATAATAAAATTTAAAAAATATTATAAAAAAAAAGAAATACCTGCTTTGGAAACTACAGGCATGATTAAAGTAAGTAAGTGTGTGTGTGTGTGTGTGTGTAAATGCACGTACATATCAAGTGTCTGGCAAATGATAAGTACTAAGTAAATGTTAGCTGTCTTTTCTGTTATCATTTTTCATAAATTATAAACAGGAGCTCTACCATCATTGTCACCTAACCCAAGAAGGTTTTCTCCATGAAAGTGAGAGGCTAGGGAAGACGTGCAATAATGTGCGAGTCGTCCCTCGAGTATTTTGAGGTCAGAGTCATTACAGAGTCCTCTTCCTCCAAGCTAACTGGATGAATCACCAATTCACGCGCACCTCCTCAGACACTACCTGCCTGATTGCCCCAGTCTGGTGTAGGCCCCTCTACGGATGGAGCCTTTTCCACATTAACTGGAAGCTGAAGGAGCCTCTCACTGACTTCGGCTTCCTTGGGAGCTAGTTTGGGACACCCTAAGGTCTCCAGGTGACAATCTACCTTTAGGAAGAGTGAATACAAACTGTATCACTGCAGGGGATAACAATAAATAGAGCCAAATAAGGCAACCTCCCCAAAAAGGGAAGAACGAGAAGAATGAGCAACTATGAAATGGCCAACCGTTCCCCGAAGGAGGTCCCAGGAAGAATGCTTGACCACGTACAGGAGCAGAATACACAGAGCTGAACTGCCAGTCTATTCTGGAGGTCTCAGAATCGCAGACCCACAGGAGCCAGGCGAGTAACAGGCAGGAGTGAAACAGGAAGGGGCAACGCTCATCACACATCCATCACCCATCGTGTGAGTGTAGGGGTCACAGGTGAGAGCACACGCCCATCTGCAGGAGCATCCATGACACAACAATAGGCACATAGGACTGGGGCCCCAGTGTCACCAGATCTTCAAGCCCTTTAAGAGCAACTGGCAATCTGGATTTCTCTGCCACATTTTAAGGTCTTAAAACACTGATTCACAATTTAAAAAAACAAAACAAAAAAACAGCTCCTGTGCCAAACAAGACCCACCTGTGAGCCAGTTCTGGCTGGGGCCCCAGAGCTCCTTCTGCTCTTCACACTCACTAGTCAGTATCGAGCTCCACCCCCATCAGACCATAAGTCTACGTGCCAGTTAGTGTCCCCGTCTTAGACCAAACGAAAATGGATTTAAAACCCTTCAGGTCCTGTCAAAAATGCATCACCTGAATCTAATCATGAGCCAACAGCGGACAAACCCAGACTGAGGGATGGTCTACAAAGCAACTGGCCAGAAAAGAAATGCACAGATCAACCTCATGAGAAATAAGGACAGTGTGGAAGGGCTCCAGATTAAGGGAGATTCAACAGATGCAATGCCTGATTCTGGACCAGATTCTGGATCAGGCCAAACAAATGGCCATAAAATGCTTACTTGGCCTGGCTGGTAAAACACGAGTACGAGCATCACGTACTATCCCATCAGTGATACACTTCCTGAATTTTACCATCACGTGATAGGTATCTATGAAAATGCTCTTGTTCTCAGAAAACACAAGCACCTAAAAATGATCAGAAAAAAAGTTTTTAAGGATAAATACAAAGAAATACACCTCAAATATGATAAAATGCTAACAACTAGTTAATTTGGCTGAAAGGTACATGGGAGTCCTTCCACTATTCTTCCAATTCTTTGGAAATTTTTTAATTTTTTCAAATTAAAAAGACGTGTTAAAAACAAAGGCTTGCAACCAAAGAAAACATGGATTTATAATAACAACCCACAAACTAGGGGGTGAAAGGGTTAAATAGCTAATAATTGGCGCTGAAAAGCCAGAAAATTTTACTTCATAAATACAAATACATTACATTAAATAGCATCTGAGAAGAACATGGCCCAGCTAGTGCTGTTACTTGGTAAGTATCAAATTTTGGGAGGGGGCAGGGGGAGGCTAGCATGAAACCTGCCCACCTCCTTTATGCCAATGCCCAAAAGCACCACTGTTGCTGAACCTAGGCCACACTTCCAGCGGCATTTGGGCACGAGGGGCATGCTCACCATTATTGTGCAGCCTGCCTATGAGGAAGCAGGGGAAAGGCCTAGAATGGTCCCCCCGCCCTCCTTCAGGGAGGTGGTGTGGCATCTGGGATTGATGGGCTGTGAAGGAGCTGTTGTCACTGCTGAAGCCTTGGGAGGCAGACACATCCTACTTCTGAATACTAAGGTGAAAACTCAATTTGGCTCTTGAGTAAGTCACAATAGTCTCATCAAATCCCAGCCTCTTGAGACCACAGGCAGGAAATGTAGACTCTATGAATAAAGCCAAATTTAACAGGGACCAACAAAATACAACAATGGAGGCCAAGAAGCAGAGAGCGCGAAACACAAAGGTTACTATACTGGGCTGTCTGGCTGGAAGACCTGCTCTATTGACCCTCAGGGGGTTGGGGGATGGAGGGATGGATGGAGGGATGGATGGATGTGTGTGTGTGTGTGTGTGTTTACACGCCCACATAAGCGCGACGCGGTTTTATTAGATACAAGCAATTAAAAATCAAGGTATCTTCCTCCAAGAGCCAGGTTTTCAACTTGTCTTGGAAAAAGCCAGTGTGTGACCACAGAGGGCCTGTGAGTCCTCAGGGCCACTCATGGGTGGCAACAAGTAGTTGGCTCTCCTTCGGGCAGGACAAGTGCTTTCCAGTGTCCCAAAGGCTCCCCCCACTCCCTATTCTCTCCTGTGCCCTGCTTTCTTCATTTCCATTACCCACTTGGCCCTGTAGGAATTCCAGTTTCAGACCTCCCCCACTCCCAGCCCCATTGCACATAAACACTGGCACTCCGACCAATTTCAGAGACAGCTGTGGGACAGAAATTTTAGGGTCAAAGCAAAGATGGGATATAAAACTTAGGTTACCACAGAGTTTTAAGTCCAGGTTCAACCAACAGCCCTCCCTACACGATGGCTTATGGTTCCACGACCACAGAACTTTCACTGGCCTGCTCAAAAAAGCATATTCACCTAGATGCGGAGTCAGCCCACAGGATGGAGCCAACTAAAACACATCTGAGGAAACAGTTATTTTCCCTGAACAGCTAATGACTGCAAATTGACAGAGCAGGAAAACACACACACACATACACACCCCAAAAACAAAAACAAAACAAAACAAAAAACCTAAACCAGTCTCCTTCAAGTTGTCTGTCACTGCCGCTTGTCTTCACTTGATGAAAATATTTTTCAACTATATTCAATTCCACCCCACACCCTGAGGATGAGTTATTGAGAAACTAGGAAGGACACTACTAAATATAAGCAGTGACTGTTCTCTGGCCTCCAGGTTCCCAGAAAATTCTAGAAGGCCAGAACCATGTGCCTGGAAAGCTCTGAAGATGGCTTTATACCGGTCAGTGCCCAAAAGTGAATGAAATTCTGCACATTCCAGGAAGCTGACGAGGCGCAGTGGTCTTCAAGTCCAGGAGGGAACTGGACGCCTTTTGTTATAAAGGCGATTGCAACTCAGGAACACACCAACCAGCAGGAAGTTCTACAGGGTCCAAACCCTCCGTGCTTTTGTTTGTAACATGGCTGCTCGTAGGCAGGGGTCCTCAGAAGCAGGACCCTGGCCCGGCACAACATGCAGCACATCGTGCACAGCACGGAACTCAGGCTCAAAGACGGTCTGATGATGGCATCCCAAGGTAATGAACGCATCCACTTCATATAATGCCTGCATCTAGGGGGTAATTACTAAAAAAAGACATTTCAGGAACAATAAAGGAATTAGAACTATGGGCAGTGATGTCATTTTGGAGTATTGTTGGGGTCTGGAGCTGATGGCCGAGAAAACATTCTTGAAATGTCTTTGGTGTAAAAAGGTGACTTTATTAAAGCACAGGGACAGGACCCGTGGGCAGAAAGAGATGCACTTGGGCTGTGAGGGGCAGCTGATTAAATACTTTCAAGTTGGCAGGGGGATAGGGATAGCGTAAGTCTCTAAGGAATTCTGGAAACAAGGTTTCGAGGACCTTGAGGGGGCTAGCTATTGTTAGCAAAAGGTCATTTATGACTGTCTAATAAAGCCTTGGTCATGAGACCCTTCAGATGTAGATCAGTGGGTCATATGCTTGGGGAATGGCTACCAACATGTACCTTGGCGGGCAGAGATAAAGGAAGTCTCCAAAAGAATTTTTATGTATTAAAGAAGACTCAAAGGATCCTGGGGGTCAGGCTAACGTTGCCTCTTTCCCTTAGCAATGTATTAACATAGAGGCAGCTGAGTTCCTGAAGGAATGCCACTCTGCCTGTTTCAAGGACTTGTCCATAGGTTGTAGGAAATAAGAAAATTTAATTTCTTTTGCCTTTGTTTCCCCACATCAGGCTATATGTTAAATATTGTGGATTTATCTTCTCAAGTATCATAATATTATGGTAATATAGGATACAGTCTTTATTCTTGGGAAATAAACGTAGAAGGAGTTAGGGGTTAAGAATCACCATGTCTGAAACCATTTTTCCAGTATCTCAGAAAAAAAACATTATGTACAACACATGTATGTGTTTACTCTTTTATTAAGAAAGAGTGGATAGGTGAATTCCACCTGAGAATCACAACAGCAGGCCCCTCCCCCAGAAGACCAGCACAAACCTCTCACCCACACCAAGTCTACTACTGATCACACGGTGACACAAAGCTTCACCTCTGGGGAAACAGGATCTAGCATCTTTTGGTGTCTGTTTTTGTCTTTTTTTATTATTATTATTGGATAAAGACCCATCTTTTTAATTTTTTATATTATATATTTTAATTTTTAATTTTTCTTTTTCTTCTTTCTACTTTTCTAACAAACTTCTTGTAACAAGCAGACCAAAACACATCTAGAATATAACTTCTGTTTTGTACTTTATTTTTTTTGATTTTTTAAATTATTTTGCTTCCCCTCCTCCAAAATGACAAGACAGAGGAATTCACCCCAAAAGAAAGAACAGGAAGAAAGGACAATCAGGCATTTAATCGATGCAAATATAAGTAGGATGTCTGAACTAGATTTAAAAGCAATTTTAAGGATACTAGCTGGGCTTGAAGAAAACATGGAAGACACCAGAAAAAAACCCTTACTGTAGAGATAGAAGAATTAAAATCAAGTCAAACCGAAATTAAAAATGCTACAACCAAGATGCAGACTCAAATGGATGCCATAAAAATGAGGATGAACAAATCAGAGGAATCAGTGATACAGAAGATAAAACTATGAAAAATAAGCTAAAAAGAAGAGGGAAACAAAGATAATGGATCACAAAGGCAGACTTAGGGAACTCAGCAACTTATTAAAACAGACTAACATTTGTATCTTAAGATTCACAGAAGATGAAAAGAGAGAACAGGAGCAAAAGGTTTATTCAAGTATTACAGATAAAACTTCCCTCATCTGGGGAAGCATACAGGCACCAAAATCCAAGCACAGAGAACTCCCATTAATTCAACAAAAGCTGACCAAGGCTTATCATAGTCAAATTCACACAATACACAGACAGGGAAAAAATCCTGAAAGCAGCAAGGGGAAAAAAATCCTTAACCTGCAAGAGAAGACTGATCGGGTTTGCAGCAGATCTGTCCACAGAGACTTGGCAGGCCAGAAAGAAGTGAAAGGAAATATTCAACGTGCTGAATGGGAAAAATATGCAGCCAATAATTCTTTATCCATCAAGGCTGCCATTCAGAATAGAAGGAGAGATAAAGAGTTAAGAAAAGAAAAAAGAAAAGAAAAGAAAAGAAAAGAAAAGAAAAGAAAAGAAAAGAGGGAGGGAGGGAGGGAGGGAGGGAGGGAGGGAGGGAGAGGGAGAGAGAGAGAGAGAAAGAAAGAAAGAAAGAAAGAAAGAAAGAAAGAAAGAAAGAAAGAAAGAAAGAAAGAAAGAAAAAGAAAGAAAAGGAGTTCATGACCACTAAATCAGCCCTGCAAGAAATATTAAGGGGGACTCTCTGAGTGGGGAAAAAAAGACCCAAAGCAACAAAGACTAGAAAGGACGAGAAAACATGACCAGAAACACCAACTCTAACACAATAACACTAAATTCATCTCTTTCAGTATTCACTCTGAATGTAAATGTACTAAATGTCCCAATCAAAAGACACAGGGTATCAGAATGGATTAAAAAAAAAAAAAAAACCAAGATCTATTTATATGCTGCCACAAGAGACTAACTTTAGACCTAAAGACACCTGCAGATTGAAAGTGAGGGGATGGAGAACCATCTATCATGCTAATGGACATCATCAAAAGAAAGCTGGAGTAGCCATAGTTACATCAGACAAACTAGATTTTAAACCAAAGACTATAACAAGAGATGAAGAGATGAAAAACAAAACAAAACAAAATTACCAGGAAATTATATTTAAAAATACATGAATGCAAATGAAAACAAAACAGTCCAAACCCTTTGGGATGCAGCAAAGGCAGCCCTAAGACAGAAGGATATTGTAAGGCCTACCTCGAGAATCAAGAAAAGTCTTAAATACACAACCTAATCTTACACCTAAAGAAGCTAGAAAAGGAACAGCAAATAAAGCCCAAAGCCAACAGAAGGGAAATAATAAATATTACAACAAAAATAAACTATATAGAACAAACAAAAAAAAAAGTAGAACAAATCAATGAAACTAAGAGCTGGTTCTTTGGCAGAATTAATATAACTGATAAAACCCCTAGCCAGACTTAGATAAAAGCACAAATATAAGAGGAGATATCATAACCAACACCACAGAAATACACACAATTGTAAGAGAATACTGATAAATTATAAGCTAACAAACCGGGAGATCAGGAAGGAATGGACAAATTGCTAGAAACTGACAAACTACCAAAACTTGAACAGGAAGAAAAAGAAAATGTGAACAGATCATAACTAGCAAAGAAATTGAATCAGTAATCAAAAATCTCCCAAAAGGGGCACCTAGGTGAAAATTATCTCACCCGATGAGATATCACCTCACACCTGTCAGAATGGCTAAAATTAACAACACAGGAAACAACAGATGTTGGCGAGGATGCAGAGAAAGGGAACCCTCTTGCACTGTTAGCGTATGTAAACTGGTGCAGCCAATATTAGACAACAGTGTGGAGGTTCCTCAAAAAGTTAAAAACAGAACTACCCTATGATCCAGCAATTGCACTACTAGGTATTTACCCAAAGGATACAAAAATACAGATTCAAAGGTGTACATGCACCCTGATGCTTATAGCAGCGTTACTTACAATAGCCAAACTATGGAGACAGCCCCAGTGTCCATCAACTGCATAAGGAGTAAAGAAGATGTGGTGTATGTATACAATGGAGTATTACTCAGCCATCAAAAAAAAAAAAAAAGATGGATGGAGCCAGAGTGTACTATGCTAAGTGAAATAAGTCAGAGAAAGAGAAATACCCTACGATCTCACTCATATATGGAATTTAAGAAAGACAATAGATGAACATATGGGAAGGGGGAAAGAAAGAAAAAAAAGAGAGAGAGGGAAACAAGCCGTAAGAGACTCTGTTGTTACAGAGAATGGAGGGTTGATAGAGGGAGGTGGGTGGGTGATGGGCTACATGGGTGGATGGGCATTAAAAAGTGCATTCGTTATGGGGCACCTGTGTGGCTCAGTCGTTAAGCGTTTGCCTTCGGCTCAGGGTGTGATCCCAGAGTTCTGGGATTGAGCCCCACATCAGGATCCTCTGCTGGGAGCCTGCTTCTTCCTCTCCCACTCCCCCTGTTTGTGTTCCCTCTCTTGCTGGTTGTCTCTATCTCTGTCAAATAAATAAATAAAATCTTTTAAAAAAAAATAAGTGCACTTGCTATGATGCACAATGGGTGCTGTATGTAAGTGATGCATCACTGAATTCTACTCCAGAAACCAATATTGCCCTGTATGTTAACTAACTAGAACTAATTTTTTTTTTTTAAGTGGAATAAAGACCAATGTGCTAAGTGTTAACCACTGGTTAATCTAGGAGAAGGGTATGTGTACCCAAATTCATTGTACTGATCTTGCACCTTTTGGATAGGTTTGAAATTTTCCAAATAAAAATTTAAGGAATGTTTTTTAAATAAGGAATGTTTGATGAATAAAGAAATTCATAAGCAGGACTCAAAATGACCTTTCTATGCCCTACTGAGAGTGAAGAGGTGAAGCCACTCAGGTCAGAGGTGACTGGCCAGGGGCTCCTGGCAGCTCAGTCCCTCTGGCAACATCATGGGCTGACGGAGTCACAGCCTTGACCCCCAGAAGCCCTGTGCAACACCCAAAATGGGAAGCACTGCTGGGAAGGAATGAAGGTGCTTAGGAGCCAAAAGAATCCGTTTTGTGAAAGAAAATGAGCTCTGACCCACTGTAATCAATCAGCCTGTTACCAGCTCACTATCCTCTTTCAATTTCACATCCATTGGCAACTTCCCTCCTTTGTGCTTTATCTGGTGGAATCCTTATTTAGGGGGGAGGAGATTTATTAGTATTATTTTAAATGTCTACTCAGGAAGAGATTCTAGGGAAACAGTATGGACAGCAGCGTGTTTTTATAAACTTTCTAAATATATAAATAACAACTAAATACCAAAACCACAAGCCTATAGATAATGTATAAAGCTGGGTGACTAAGAAGCAGGTAAGGACAAACCATCAACCACAGTGGCATCAGCTTCTGTGCAGCAGAGTGCAGAGGGAAACAACGAGGGCATTTAATAAGATACCCTGGGGGGAAAAAAAAAAAACAACCTCAACTACCAACAGGTATTCTCTGGGAAGGAAACATGCTGAGCCATCAAGTCCAGAAACAGTGGGGGAGTTTCTCTCCTCCCTGCAGCAGCTGAGTACAAGGGACCTACAGGGGGGCTGATGGGGCTAATGCAGGCTGGCCTCCAGACAGCTTGGAAACTGGCCCACAAAGACTCCTTTCCAGGGCCGGTCCCGTCATGAAGACACCACCCACTGGAGTGGAATCTTAATGGAAGAGAGACACACCAGAGGTGAGAGAAGACAACCAAGGTCAAGGCACGATAGCAGGACAAGGGAAAAAGCTTCAGGGGAAAGGCTCGTGCACCTGATCAGGCCATCAAAACAGAAGGGGGAGCATTGCCAAGTTAGAAAAGGCAGCACTCAAGCTCGCCTCCCTCCAGAAGTTTACTTTCCTGACTATACATGAAGAGCAACAGAAGGATCCAGATAAAATCCCAAAGTTCTGCAAGAGCAACAAGTGGAACATATCTTCAGGTAATGAAGTCATGCCAAAAACACCCATGTAACTGCAACCTTCTATTTTGAACTATGCTCAAAGACAGATGGAAATGATGGAACACAGGAAAAAACAACAGAAAGCAGCATCAGACTCAGTCATGAGGTGACAGAACCCAGTCAATTCAAGAAAACAGTTCAGAAATGAAGACCAACCTAGAAGGAACACCTAGAAGGTCAAAAAAGAAAAAGAAAAAAAAAGCTTTAAAAAACAGTGGGGGGAAAAAAAACCTAAAAGGAAATAAAGGGATAAAAGTGATTTGAAAGAAAGTGATAAATACCCAGGACAAATAAGATCTAACATAGAAAAAACAGAAGCCCCTGGAGAGGAAAAAAAAACTTTGTTGCAAGAAATTTGCTATTACATTGCCAGAGCATGCTGCGTACCTGGGAATACAAATTCTGAGTGACAAACACCAAGATCGAAATTAATGACCATGGGAAAAAGAGAAGACACCAACCCCCCTCGGAGCAAGTGACTTCTAAGGGAAAGAAAATTAGATTATCAACCATCTTCCAAAGCAATCCTTCCAAAAGACATAGTGAACTATTTAAGATAAT
The DNA here is from genome assembly GCF_024610735.1 of Ursus americanus. Classification (NCBI taxonomy): domain Eukaryota; kingdom Metazoa; phylum Chordata; class Mammalia; order Carnivora; family Ursidae; genus Ursus; species Ursus americanus. The sequence continues at coordinate 30,884,395 of NC_142128.1, forward strand.
CAAGAAAACATCATCTAAGGGTTTTCATATCCACCAAGTTTATTTTCAAGTAAAAAGAACACAAACTAGTAACAACATGCAGGAAGTCTAGGCAGGTTGATCCTGAAAACACCACCCCATTCCACCCAGCCCCCCACAGAATAGAAGAGAACAAGCTTGCAAGAGCCCAAATGACTAGCCAGCCAGCCAAAGAGCTGGTGGAAAAACTGACAGAATTTACATCAACTTACGGAACTAAGACTAAACAAGGATTAAAGTGAAAAAGTACGTTATTGGCTATGGGCTCAGGTAATGCAGGTGCAGAAGGATACTTTTTCCAAGAATGGGGACAGTATATGTAAAATATCTTATGCATTCTCAACTATCATACTGCAGCAGTACTCCTGGTGTCATTCTGAGCCTTCACAAATTCTCTGCACATACGAATATACATGCATACATAAACATTTTAAGATAAAATACCTTGTTACTCATATTGCCATTTTCAATTCTAATTTTTTACTGAATTTACTTAACTTCTTCTAGATTGTATTAAGAGAAAAGGATATACAAATATAAAGTATGTCAAGGATCCACAGGATGACGGAATTAGGACAGCCCATAGTAACTCATGTGCTTTATACCACAATACATATACAACAGCCTCAAATTACCACCACCACCACCGGGGCAGGGACTCAAGAAGCTCCTGTGTCCATTTAGCCAAGCATAGTCCTTCCAAGTCCACATGCTTATACAACTGTACAAAGAAAACAAAACACCATTCCAGCTCATCTGAACTCTTTGACTTCTGAGGTCTTGGCTATTATTTCAGGATCCAGAAAGACAAGTGACCATGGCCACAAAGTAGAGGCTAAAAAGAGGAGGAGCCCATGGTCTACAACAGAAAGCTCTGTTTTGACTCATGTCTCATGAAGCTGATTACCTACCATTCCCCTCTCCAAAGTAAAATGACAAAATGGCGTATTAAACAAGCTTCCTGGTTGCTGAGGGTTCCATATGGCTTCCAGGACCACAAGGCCTTTTTCTGCAGGAGTCTGGCCCTTTGTGGTGCTGGGTTGACTTGAAAGAGGATGAGAGCAGAGCCAGGAGAGTTTGTGGAATCTGGGATCTCATCGATATCCTAACTGAGCTCTACATTCCATAGCACCAAGGGCAATGACTTTCTCTAGCTCTGCTCTCAAATGAGCACGACTCAAGCCTCTCATCATCTCCCACCATAGTCACAGCTTACTGCAGCCCCCTTCCAACACAATAACCAGCCACAGATCACAGCAAATGGAAGAGAACATGGTAAGAGACCACAGCAGTCAACCCCACACCGCAGCCATGACCTGTAATGGTGTTCATCCACAGAGGTGCCTTCACGCCTCATCCTCCAGAGCTCAATGAAGCATGGAACCTCTACCCTGGTATTTCCTGACCTTGGTCCCTTCCCCACGTCCAGAAAATATGGATCAGATGAAAACTCCAATGACACAGAGCCCACATTAGCAACTTCTGGAACAGCAGACACGATGAAGTCTATGGTCAAGTGGACAGAGTTATCACTAGGTAGCTCTGTTCCAGAGCTAGCCAGCAGCTACGTGAAAGAGGGAAGGCAGTCACTACCATGCCCACTGAAGGCACACAATTTCATACTGCTGGATCCCCAGGGCTGAAACTAGCACCTCATGTGGCACATACCAGGCAGCCCGCAAATACTGACCGCATCAGTGAATGCCACAAATGAAGCACCAGATAATGAATTCATTCATATTCCTTTTTAAAATTGAGAAATAATTCAATGCTGCCAATGTACTAACAACCACTGAACTGCATTCTTGAGGTAGATTAATTCTATCACATGTGAACTGTATATCAATAAAACTTAATAAAAATAATTGAGCACCTGCTTTATACCAGGGACTCAGGATGTGTGAGAATATAACCAACAAGGACTGCCTCTAAACAGGATCAATGAAGTCTTTTATTAAGACCCTCCACAGACTAGGGGCGCCTGGGTGGCTCAGTCGTTAAGCGTCTGCCTTTGGCTCAGGGTGTGATCCGGCGTTATAGGATCGAGCCCCACATCAGGCTCCTCCGCTATGAGCCTGCTTCTTCCTCTCCCACTCTCCCTGCTTGTGTTCCATCTCTCACTGGCTGTCTCTATCTCTGTCAAATAAATAAATAAAATCTTTAAAAAAAAAAAAAAACCCTCCACAGACTAATACCCCCCAACCTGGGGAGAAAAACCACAAGGACAGCTGTGAGGGAGCTAGTCCCACATGGATTAAAATGGCATCACAGAATCCTAGTCTGTGTAACATGCAAGAATGCCAACCCAACTCCATGCTGGCCCCATTACACAGCTGAGCCCACTGCAGCTTTAAGTGGGAAAACAGCCAGCCAGAGCCTGCCCCCCCACCCCAACACATGCAGCCTGACCCCAGGACTAGCTTATTTTCCCCCTATACCACACCGCTTTGGCCATAAATGCTAGTAGGGAGACATTTGCCTCCATCACTAACAGGTGGGAGTCAAAGAAAACCAGTAAAAATAACAAAGCAAAACAAAACAACAACAACAAAAAAAAAAACCACCTCCGGGGGACACAGAACACCAGCATATGGTTTCCATCAGAAAACAAGGCTCAGAAAGACAACTATCATATGATTTCTCTCATCTATGGAACATAAGAACTAGGATGATCGGTAGGGGAAGAAAGGGATAAAGAAAGGGGGGTAATCAGAAGGGGGAATGAAGTGTGAGAGACTATGGACTATGAGAAACAAACTGAGGACTTCAGAGGGGAGGGGGGTGGGGGAATGGGATAGACCGGTGATGGGTAGTAAGGAGGGCACGTATTGCATGGTGCACTGGGTGTTATACACAACTAATGAATCATCGAGCCTTACATCGGAAACCGGGGATGTACTGTATGGTGACTAACATAATATAATAAAAAATCATTAAAATAGAAAAAAAAAAAGAAAAAAAAAAGAAAACAAGGCTCAGATGGGAGTCCAATCCTTTCACAATTCACACTAAAACAACAATCAAAGAATACACCATTTCTGGGACATACGATATCCCCACTTTACAGAAAAAGAAACTGAGGCACAAGATGGTTCATTAACCTGCCCCAAGTACTCACGGCTAATAAGCAGGGGATTCAGGATTTGAACCTGAACTTGTCAGAAGCTGCGACAAGAGACATCAGAGAATCAGGTCTTAATTGGCTAGGGCTGTCCTAACCAAGGACCACAGACTGGGTAGCTTACGCAATACACCTTTCCTTCCCAGCATTCTGGAGGATGGAAGACCAATACCAAAGTGTAGGAGGTTTGGTTTACTCCTGAGGCCACTCTCCTCAGCTTCCAGATGGTGACCTTCTCCCGGTGTCCTCACACGGTTCTTCCTCTGTGTGCCTGCATTCCTTCCTGCGAGCTCGATCCCTTCCTCTAAGAACCTAGCAACATCCATCGTTTTGGATCAGGGCCCCACCCTGCTGACCTCGTTTACCCTTTATTACACCTTCAAAGCCTGTCTCTGTGTACGGTCACATCAAGGGTTAGGACTGCAAACATACGAGCTTTGGGAGGACCTGAGCGTTTCACAAATAGCGACCCACTTCTGATGCGGCCAATGCCATGGCAAGTTTGTAAGAGCGACAGGGAGTAACATGAAGCCCAGTAAGATTAGGAGCAATTTAGATAATCCCTAAACATCAGCCCTAAAAATAGAAAAATCCCCAATTATTCCCAAGGCCCATCTCCCTTTGGAAGTTACCTAAGCGGTAAACGAAATGTAATTAACATTTTTTGTTGGGCTTCTCAGGAGAGGACGCTAAGCTATGCCCCTCTTAGCTCAGGGACAAAAGAATGAAGATTTGCAATAGATTAACAATATTTGCAATTTATAGAACCATTTTCCTCCTCCAAAATTCCAAAGAGCTCAACCGCCACACAATTTCCTTCCACATGCTGTTTATTACTAAGGGGGAGAATTCAGCCACTTTCCAACAAGCCACCCCGCACAGATTCCATTTTCCTCTCATTGTGTAACCTCCTAATCTTTGTATTATTCATTATTAATGAAGCACCAACAGTGTTATCACGTGGAAAATACACCTATTCCCTCGGTTTTTAAATGAGCTTTGAGGATTGTTTTGTGCCGGTTCCCAGGCTGCCTTAACCACCGGTGAATGCCACACAAGGCAGGGTGCTGACACCGCTCCACCCTGCTCCCGCCCAGCCCGGGGCACCTGTCCCGAAAGTGCTGTGCAGTCAGCACGAGGCCAGCAACAAAGCCCTCCGCCACTCGTCTGCCCAGAGCAGACACTGGCTGCAGTAACTGGATTCCTTCACCCTTTCCTCAAAGGCCGGGCAAACTCCGATGCCGATGTCTTGCCCTTTGAGCAGGGCACTCTCCTGAGGGATTGCGCTCCACCACCCTCCCACAGGGTTGTTCCAGCAGCTCAGGACCACAAAGCCAATGGCCCAGCTGCATCCCAGGAGAGGCAACCTCACACCAGGAGGTGCTGAGACCTGGAGTCTGAGGCTCTGCTGTCTTAGGGACAGTTAGCAGGAGCCCACCCGTCCAGATAAAGACTGCCCGTCCAGAACATGCACTTTTGCGAAACCAACAACAAACAGTAGCAGGGCTGCAAAACCCACCCGAGCATCCAAGGAATTCAAATACCTTAAGCCCTAAAGCGAGGCAACTTCTCTATCAGCATCTCACAAGTTGGGAGATGAAGCCCTTCCCTTCTCCCAAAGGTTCTCATTGGCTCCAAAAGCAGGTGTCTCTCTCCCGGCTGGCAGACAAGCTTGTCCTGATACGCATGAAGAGGCAGCCGCATGTCGCCGTGGCACAGGGCTAGAACTGGAAGCCTCAAGACCCAGAAGCAACTAGCTAACAGCACTGGCAACTTACCCCCCCCCCGGGGGAGGGGCGGGGGGGGGGAGGGCAAAATGAGGCCTCAGGCCAAAAGCAGCCGCAACCACTGTAAATGAAGTCCTGCTGGTAACAGTATCTTGTAATTAGAGTTATACTGACACACCGCCACAACTGTCCGTTGATGTGTCGTCTGTGGCAGTTTCTACACGACGCTGACAGAGCGGAGTAGATCCAACAGAGATCATGTGGTGGAGAGATCGGCAAGTGTCTACTGTCTGGTCCTTTACAGATGAAGTTTGCTGCCTCACGAGCAATATGCTACCTCACGTGACTTCCTATCTTTGAATCTCAGTGACCATTTTCCTTCAAGTGAGAATTGCACTGCCAACCTTCCTTCTTTTCTAAAAATGACATTCATTCAACATTATACTCTTAACAATGTAACATTATACCCTTAATATATGCCATAGAGTTCTAAGCACTTTGTTCAGACTACTGTATTTCATCTACAACAATCCTATGAGGAAAATCGTATTATGATTCCATCTTACAGACAAGAACAGGGAGGCTCAGAGAAGAATGCTGACCAAGGTGACACCTCCAGTCAATGGCAGAGCCAAGGTTCAGCACCAGCTCCTAATCCATGTGCCACCCCCTTCTCTTTCAGGCCCTGGGGACACGGGTGGAGGTGCTGCCCACCAGAGCAAAGCAAGGACAGATCTCAGCCCCACCCAAGCCACCCTGACACCGTCTCCCCTGTCTCCGTGCCCTTTCTCCAGCCTGGCCCCCTTTCCCTCCTTCCATTCCCTTCCTCCTTCAATTGCCAAGAACAATACACCACCTTTTATTTTAAGAGACATACACAACCTGCTTCTCCTCAGCAGCTCAGCAAAGCCAAACCACGTGAGAGTCTCCTCAGGTACCGAGCTGCAGTTCATTCTCGTGCAACAATTCACACTGTTAAGTGCGTAAAAAGTAAAATTTTAAAACACACACACACATACATAACTTCCCAGAGAGTATAATACTTCCAGGAAAAAAATCTGCAGTTTTTAGGTGAAATTGCGGGGGGGGGACCCCACGTGTGCCCCAGAACACCACCAGCAAGTAGCAGCGGGGGAAGGTCTGCCGGCAACGTCACAGCTCACCCAGTCAGGGTTCTCATCCGGTCCTCACAAAACCATCGTGAGGTAGCCAGGCTTGGCATTCATTGGAAACTGAAGAGAGAGAGAGAGCAAGAGACTTGCCTGAAGGCACACAGCTGGTAAGGAGAAGAGCTGAGAATTAAAACAAAGCCCACAACCAGATTTAACATCTGGCTACCCACCATGCCATGAGCTGTGGACATAGGAGACAGGAGCGGCTGAGATCAACACTGAGCACCTGTAATCATTATCAGACAAACATGAATTTGACCTAAATGCTTTATTAAGCCTAAAAGTAGGGGTCCCTACCCTTTGACCAGAAGTTCCTCTACTCTTCACTTCAAAGACCTAAAATTCAGGATCCTGGATTTGTCCAGGTTTCTAGGTAGAAAAGACTCTTCTTCTTTTGGGGGTCACCCCATTCCCTTCCCTCTGGAGACTGCCCTTCATGAGATTCTCCTGTCTGTCAATTCCATAGCCCCACGTTCCCGGCCTACCAGGGTGGCATCTGACCCTGGCTAGCCCGTCCCTCTGGAACTGACCACCAAGCCAGGGGAGGCTCTGTTGACCCTTATAGACCAAGCCAGGGTCGTTTTGGGGAGGAACGGTGTTCCTCATTTTGCGGAGATCCTTCAAGAAGAATGTAAGCCTGAAGCTGCTCAAGGTCATGTTTGCCACCTCTCAAGAACACCCACCTGAGTAAGATGTCAATCCATAAAGGATTTCAGGTACTTCATGACTGTTCCAGATCCCAAGCAGAAGCAGACACCATCCTTTTGGGCTTCCAACTTACACTAACCAACAGGTTCCTTTTTGTTTTGTTTTGTTTTATGTAAACTGATCGCAGTTTTTTGTTTGTTTGTTTTTTTAATCCGCAACCCAAAGAACCCTCACATGCAGTGCTTCCTCTACATTCGCCATTCCTAGAGAGCGTACCCACAGGCTACCACCCCAAACCATACAGTCCTCTTCGGCAAAGAAACCACATGGACTTTGGAATAAGGCCACAGCCAGAGCTGGGGGGCTCCTGCTTTCTCTCACTCAGCAGATGGTTTTAAACAGCACAGGCTCAAAATAACAGTCCACCAAAAACAATGGGGGGGAGGGGACAACACCAACCATGCTCTGGCAGAGACCTATCGGAAATATACATTTACTGCTACCTGACTCAGGATGATCACAAGAGGGAAGTAACCGAGCGCTTTTCAGCCCCCCTCCCTTTTCTTCTTTTTCTGTTTATAAATAATTTCACCCTTTGGGCAAGGCTTTAGTGATACAACGGCAGGGTCCAGAGCCAGGATCAATCTGGTGCTCTTGCTTATAACGTGATGATGATGTGGGCAGCTTTGTGAAACCCCCGTTAATGGCAGGAGTCATACAATTCTGGAGGAAAGCATCAGATTGTCAGAGAGCCTCTGTCAAGCAGGGAGGAGGATTGGACTTCTCCTACAGGGTCTTTCAGGAGCTAGAGAAGGAGTCACAGGCCACCAGCACACACCCTGGCCCTAGTGCAAGGTCTTCCCAGCTCTCCTCCAAACTGCTGGAGTCATCTCAGACACAAAAATCCTATCCCTTCCCCAAGACCCTGAAAGCACCTCAAAGCCATGATTTTTCTCCTGAGCTCTAGGCCATAAATAAATCCCACCACTGTGTACCTGGACATCAAGGTCTCCTGGAGGTCTCCTAGTGAAGTCCCAGGCTGGCATCACACACACACACACACACACACACACACACACACAACCACAGGCATGCACACTTGCACACGTTCAGGCACACACACCCTCTTACACAGCCCTGTCATCCTCCACGGCTCCCTCCTTGTAACCGATACGGCTCACACACAGTACTCTCTGTGTCCCACCAGCACCTCTCAAGGGCAGCCTACTGGTCCCCTGGATCACCACCAGCCTCTCCTCCCTGAACTCCCTGGCCTCCACCCCGCGGCCACGTCAGCCTTCATCCCACCTAGCAGAGCAGGCCCACCTCACTTGCACGGAACCGGAAGCAGGGCTCGAACGCACCATCGTCTCTCTGGGCTCAGGCACTCCTCACATGACCCGTGTACCTGAAGATTCCTTCCTTTGTTGCTCTACCAAGCAGGCAGGGGCACAGACACACATGCGCACACAAGTACACACCACTCCCTCTGATCCCCCAGTATCTCCATCCAGCAAAGGTCACACCCTCCTAAGACCTCCCAAGCCCTGGGCCTGCTAGGAGCTCCCCCCACACTGCAGGTGCCCCATCACTCCACAGGCCAGCCTCATGCACACAGCACAGGCAGGCACCCCAAGCGTCACACGCTCACAGCCCCGTCCTCCCCACAGCAGCACAGCAGCCACGGTCTCCCCTTCACGTCACAGCAGAAACTGGTTCCCAGGCACAGGAGAGAACAGAGGAGCCGGGCTTTACCCGACTGCCCCCCTCCAGGGCCCACACCCACTGTGCCTGCTGCTCCCTTTCCCAGCAGCCACCTCGCATCCCAAGTGCCAGACTCCCTGAAGCCCTGCTGCCCTTCACCCGAAGGCTGCCCCCCCACGGGCCACCTCCCTCACCCACATGCTGCCGTGCTTCCTGCAGCACAGGGAAGCTGTTCTTCCCTTTCCACAGTGCTAGTTCTCCATCAAGACCAATTTCAATCCCAGGGACAGGGAGCCATGTCTGAAGACGTATTTGGTGGTCATGATTGAGGGGAGGGTGCTACTGGCATCTAGTGGGTAGAACCCCGAGAAGCCACTAAAGGTCCTGCAGTGCAGGGGACAGGCCCAAAAAAGAATGACAGCCCCTGTTGTCCACAGGGCTGAGCGGGGGAAACCCCACTCAAGACTAAGCTCCACCGGGGAGAGATCCTCTCTACCGGCCTTCCTGTCTCCCCCAGTGCTTGGCGCACGGGGAGTATGCGCAAACTCAAAGTGACTCCCTCACTGCTTACTGCGCCCTCCCACTCACAGCGTGCCCTGCCCAAGGGGAAAGGGACTGCCCCACGGTCCCTCAGGTGGGAGATGGGAGGTGGGAGAAGCCGGACCCCAGTCCAAGCCTGTGCCCACTGACAAGCCCCCCAGAGTGTCCTGGGCTCCTTCCTGGTAAGAATTCCTCCCCAAGGGTTCCACACATGGTAGGCGTATTTGACATCCAAATGGGGCCTCGGAAGGCCTGTGTACACTGCAGTCGGCCTTGTGCTCTGAGCCCACCCCAGCTGCCTGTCCAGCCCTCTCTGCAAGGAGGGGTCCCTCACAACTGTAAACAGCATTAGCATTCTCGAACTAGAAACCTCTTGAAGCTTCTCACAGATCACCTAGTGTGCCCCTCACTTCTTGTTTTTTTGAGCCTCAATGAGCTCAAGGGGGTTTTCTCCTTCCCCTCCACTCCCTTGTTTCACTAACATGTTTATCAAGATACAATTCACCTCGGATACCATTCGCCTACTGCACACATACACAATAAATGATTTTTCGTGCAAGCAGCACCACACTCCGTCTTCGGGCATTTCATCAGCCCCAAACCCACACCCCTTAGCAGTGGCCTCAAGTGCAGAGATCACCTCTGAAGTCCTCCTTCAGTGACGGCACAGTCCCTCCAGATGGGGGCCCTCCCTCGTGAATGCCCTCCCTGACTGGTGCCAGTCAGAAGTGGAACGGCAGCTGCCTGCCCAGCCCTGAGCTGCCATGCTCAGCTTCTTCCAGCAAGGATTTGGGACAAGAAGAAACCAGCATTCAAGTAACTGGAACTCATTCATATCCTTTTTCTATGAATTCCTGTTATCTTCCTAAAAGATCTCTTCAGAGGGCAACCTACCAGAATGCACTGATAAGAATTTATGTAACACTCTAATAATAACTCAAGACGGATCATTAAAAAAAATTCTAGCAGCAAAGGTGACCTCGGGAAAGTGCTCAAATTGCCTCACTGTGATGAGGGATGAAAAGAAGCCCCAAGAAGTCACTCCTAAGGAGGAAACCAGGGACATTATTAAGTGGATCAGGCTCTAAAAGGCAAGCCAGGGTCTCAAGGCCCCAGTTCACCCAGGCAGCTGCCCGCTAAGTGTCCGGGCCTTGCCCCAGGGTCACTGGGACGCCCCTCAGCCTATCCCATTCTGAGAAGAGGCTTCCACCCGCGATAAGGCACTTAAGGAGTTGGACACTTCACATGGAAGAACACAGAAGAGAAGCAACGACACAGAGTTTAGAATCAAAGTGGGTTCAACCGCCTGCATGACCTTGCTGTGTGACCTTGGACGAGGGTTACTTCTGATTCTGAGTCTCCGTTTCCTCCTCTGAAAAGAGAAATACCCTCTCCCTGTCTCCTGTTGCTCACCTCTGGGCCTTTGCACATCCTGTTGTCTCCTTCTGAGGAGGACTCCTCCCTTGGACTTTATCTGCTCAAGCATCCCTTCCCCAAACACATCTTCCCCGATCCACACCCGCCATCATGTATGTACAAGCACTAAGTGTCCCCTTACTGCTTTCACACGGCCTGCACTTTTCCTTCAGAGCACGACTCTGCCTGCAAATGCACACTTACTAAGGTGAGTGCCTGATGACCACCTGCCTCCCCACCAGAGTGTGAGACGCATCCGCCAGGTCAGCACTGTCTCCCAGGGCTCCGGGCACAGCACCTAGCACCCCGTAGGAACTCACGGATTTCATTTTTCAAATCGAAAGGCAGTGTAGCATGGTGACGGAGAGCGTGGACTCCAGAACAGGGGTCAGCACATTTTCTCCGTAAAGGGTAAGACAGTAAATGCCTCAGGCTCCGTGAGCCAGACGGCCCGTGTTGCCACTGCTCAACTCTGCTGTGGTGGGGCCAGTGCTGCCGTGGACAATCCGTCAACAGAGGGGTGTGCTGTGTGACAGGGGCACCGTATTTACAAAAACAGATGGCAGCACTGCAGCCACAGTCTGCCAACCCTTGCTCTAGAGTCAGTGTCTGAATTCCAATCCTGGCTCAGCCCCTCCCCAGCAATGGCACTCCCGACAAGTCACTTAACCTCTTTGTGCCTCAGTCTCCTGTCAGATGGCATGGACACTAGTATTTACCTCAGTGAGCTCCGGGAGGATTCAATGAGTGCCTGGAATACAGCAAGCACCCAATAGATGTGAGCTACCGTGATCGTTAGAGTCTTCCATCAATGGTGGTGGGGATGACAGAACAATGGCCGCACCTCCTACCCGAGGCAGTTCATAAATGGTGGCTGCCATGATGCTGGCCCTGCTAACAATGAGGACCATGAAGCCAACCCTGACAAGGAAAGAGGCAAACAGGTGAGCTTGGGGAAGGACATCCACTCGGACACACAGAGGCTCCATGACAGTATGGATGGCCAGACAGGTGGCTCACCACTGTCCCCTCTGGGCGACCGACCCTCCCGCTTTCCTGGCAGAGTGCACAGAAGCACCTCTGGGGGACTCCAGCTCTGGGCCAGGCAATCAGCTGGTGAGACCCCAGGCCACAGGAATATGATTTCTCAAGAAGCAGGAGACAAGGACAAAAGACATAGTATTTCCATTTCCAAATGAGGACAGTGACTTCATCAGCTGAGAGCCAGCCAGGAAATCGATTTTCCTGATCCAGCCCGCAAAGCTAACACTTCATCACAGGGTACCCACAAAGTCAAAAATTCCCCCAGGATGCAAATGAGACAGGCATATTGCTCATGAGCATGTGGGAAGTTGTACCTGACTGCCCCAGGTTTACCACCATCGTGGACTACAGACAGACCCCACACATAAAGGGAGACCACACAGCAAACCAAAGCAAGGATGGAAATATTTTCATTGGGGCTTTGGGGCCCCTGGGTGACTCAGTCGGTCAAGTGTCTGACTCTTAGGTCTCAGGGTCGTGAGACAGAGCACGATGTCGGGCTCTGCACTCAGCAGGGAGTCTGCTGGAGATTCTCTCACCCCCATTCCCCCCAGGTCACACACACTCTTTAAATAATTTTTTTTTAAGTAGGGCTTTGGTTCTGTTTTGCAAAATAAATACTTGTAGCCCAGATAGACCAATAATTACAGTTATTAAATCCACACCGTTACATTGGACCAGGGGTTCCCTGGCTCTGTACAAAACTGTATCATGTGATTTTGAACACACACATCATACATACAGAAACACCACATTCTCTGTGTCTTCAGCTATTGTTGCCAATTCTCAAAGACAGAGAGGGTGTCCAAGAGAGGAAGGGCATATAGAATGTGCGGAGTTTGTGAGTTGTGGCTATACAACAGGTTGCCCCGTTTCTAGTCCCCCAACAGAGAGCAGTCACCAGCGAAGTGGGTGGGGAACAACGTAATGACATAGCTCCAACTACACTGAGTGCCCCATTCCTCTGCCCCTGGTACTCGAGTCCTGCCAGCACCCCATGAGATCTAGCTGTCGATGCCCTGGGCCTCGCACACACCAGCTCCTCTGGCGAGAGTGCCCTTCCCTCACCAGCTTGCCCTGGCTGGCTCCTCCGGTTTCAAGGCAGAGCTTGGAAGCCCTCCCTAGCCCCTGCTCTCTGGGCAGGCTGCTTCCTGTGCTAGCACAGCGCCCTCCCGAGTGCCCTCTGAGCACTCCCAGCATGGCTTCCCCGCTGGTCTCTCCTACGAGGCTAGATGCCCTTCAAAAGCAACGGCCCTGCCTACTCACTCAGCATCCGAAGTACTCTGTTCAGGGCCTGGCACACAGTAGGTGCCCAATGAAATTTTCATTGATTAATGTTTGACCTTCACTAAACCTCCACAACACATTTTTAACCTTGAGCCATGTCTAGACTACCACTACTAACAAATAGCTGACAGCAACTCACCATTTACCACGTTAAACACAGTGATAAGCACTTTATTCAACTCTCCTACACTTCTTCCAACAACCCTCCAGGGCGGTCCCACTCCACAGGGGGAAAGGGGCCCCAGGGAGGTGAGGCAACCAGCCCAAGGTCACACAGCCACTGTGTGGCACACCTGGCTGACTGTGGGCAGTCTGGCTCAAAGACCCTAACTCTTAACTGTTATTGTGCCAGGCTTGCATACCCACAAGTCACCCGTGGGCCCTAACTTTTCACCATGTCCCATGCCCCCTATGCTAACATTTCCTCAGTGTTTTTAAGTTGGCTCACATTTTAACAGCACCTTGTCCTAAGCAACAAAATGTGAAACGTCACTTATTTGATGGGCTACACTTTCTTAAGACCAAATAAACGTAATTATAGAAATAAACACATTCATCTGTATGGCAAGAGAAGCCATCCTAGTTCCCAAACTGGAGAACAAGGCCCAGTGCCACAGTGCCCCCTCTAGCCAGCCTGAGCACGGTCTAAATTGCAGTCTCTCGGGTGTCTAATTCGATTCTGAGGACATTCCTTGAATCTAACCAGTGAACACAGGTTGGACACTGCGCTGGGCACTGAGGGGCTGGAGAGAAGGGATACACACTCATCTACATGTTACCTCCTAGGGGGCAGCTCTTGCTTTTGCTCAGAGCAAGAACATTACCTCCACAGCTCTTCCTCCTCCTCCTGTGCTCCCCTGGGAGCTGTCCCTACCTCACCTCCACAGATGGGTAATTCGGAACAGGCTATTCAGGCCCTCACTCTCCCCAGTAACAGGGACTGACTGAGAAACGGGCACACGATTAGCCTCCGTAGGAGCCAACGAGAAGGAGGGTCCAACCTAAGACTTTTGTTTGACTATGAACCTAAGAAGCTCTCTCCTGCCCATCAGACATACAACTAAGAACATGGGAGGTCTGCAGCTGCTACGACCATCCCATGCCAGCCAGAGGAAACTGTCTAGGAATGACACCCACCCAGAGAGGGGAACAGAGGTGGACCCTGGATCCAGCCATGCCTGAAGACAAAATCACGGTCAGAGGAGCCCATGAATCCCCTTTTGGCTTTGGCCAATTTGCATTAGATTTCCCGACGCTTCCCATCAAGAGCCCCAAATGATGCAAGACCCCTCCGGAAGTGCTCAGGGAATCAATGTTCCTTCTTATTATCTGAATAATAAAAACAGGTCTATAAAGTAGGCTTACAACAAACATTTACCTGAGTAAGCCTTCAGAAACTGAAGGATCGACAATTTTTACTATACACGTCACTTTTCCCGTTTCCTTAGGCGTAAGGGAGCTGACCCAAGACAGAAAATGACAGGCAAATCATCTTTTCATGCCACCGAATTGCTGAATGGCTCGACAAGCCATGTATGTGCCACTGAACAGCTAGCAAGCACCGTGCAATAAGGGAAAAGAGGTCAGCAGATGGAGCACCGCTCAAGCCCCTCTGTCCTTCAGGATGATTACCTAGAGAAAACATGTTTGCAAGGCAGACTCAGAGACAATGACTCTGGAGCCAAAACAGAGGCCTGCTCCGTTCTATTCACTTCCCTGCAAAACTGTGTACTTTGCACTTAGCAAAAAGTTCATACCTCCCCAAAAGTTCTGGTAAATGTTTCTTATTTGTTTCCTCAAAAGCCTGAATATGACAAATTCTTGATTCATTCCTATGGTGGCAATGCAAATTCACCAAGAGCTGTGGGAGAAGTCAGTCAAGAAAGCATGAATAAACACACTCCACACGAATCTCACTGCCCAAATAAGAAAAGCCCAGGATTAAAAACAAGCCAAGTGCTCAGACTGCTCGTACAGCTTTCCAATGCCAGCCCATTTTCAAGTGAGAAGTTTAAAAAAATATTATCAACCAGAAAGGAACACAGTCGTAAACAGTACTAAATCTTCCCCAAGTTGTCACACTGGGCCAGAAGGGAAAATGTAGTGGCTAAACTTCCGAAAGCCTCCAACTTACATAGCCGAGGACTCCCAAGCACATCTTATCAATCTGTCACACAACAATTCACTCCTGCATGGGTTTCCTGAAGCTGGCCTAAAACCACAAGTCTCCATTAACCAGAAGTTCTATTTCCCAGGCGGCTCACAGTGGCCTCCATAATGGGGCTCCTGGTGGCGTCTCCAGTCTAATTTCGTATCTTGCTCCCCTCCACATGTTCTGCTCTGGTCACACTGGCCTTCTCTACATTCCTTGCACACATAACATCCATTAACACCTCCAGACCTTTGCATATGCTCTTCCCTCTAAGTGGAATGTCTGCCCCCAGATCTTGGGAGAACTGGCTCCTTCTCATCCTTCCAACCTTGGCTCCTTTGTGCCACATCCTCCAACTACCAAGAGGCTTTCCTTCACTAGGAAAGTGGTAGTTCCTCCCCAGGCATCCCCAGCAGCTTCCTCTCAACCATCTTTTGTCTTCTTGATACTTACACTACCCAAAATATTATTTTTTAATGTCTTTCTTGTTGTCGCTCTCCTCCTCATATCAACCACCACCTAAACTCTGAACACATCCTCGCCTCATCCACACCCGCTCCCCCTCCTGCACCAGGGAGCAGTTCCAACCACCCATCAAGCCAGAAACCATCTCTATGAGCCTATTGTCCATTCCCTCCGACATCACATTCTAAGGCAGGGACCAGTCACCAGACCTGGCTAAGCATCAACTTCAGCTTTGAGAAATATACATCCTCCTGAAATCCTGTCCCAGACCAACACCACTCTCAGGCAAGAAGCTTCCAAATAGGCCCCAATCTTCTGCTGCTACCAGCCCCCTCCAACCTGACTTCTGTGCTGCTCTCGAAAACCTCTTATCACTGCAATTCCTCAGTTTAGCCTCATCCAGTGACTCTTTGCAGGCTACAGGGCAATGACTAAATGACAGCACAACAGACCTCTCTATGACCTGGCCTCTGCCCAATCCCCATACCACACTTTGTCCACCTGCCAACCCTTTTGTCATCCTTCCAGATGCATCTTGAGGGTTCCTCCACATGGAGGCCACTCCCCGATCTTCCCAGCAGAGTGAGCCAATTCACCTGTGGGCTCCATCGGCCATTTCCATCTATCAGAACCAACAGGTATGTTGTACAATAAACCATGTCTGTCGGTCTCCCAGGGACCCCAAGGTCAAGAACTGTCCCCCTTTACCATTGGTCCCACTGTCCAGCACTATGACCTATACAGAGCAAACGTTCGGTTAAGTGTTTGCATTCGATGAACGTATGCTACACACCTACGTGCTGGTCCACACTCAAAGCCCTGGGGCCCAAAGTGAACAAGACAAATAAGGTTCCAGGGCTCATGAAGCTCTCGGTCTACTTGACGGTTCCCAAACAATGGCCCGCGGGCCAAATCCATCATGCTGCTTATTCTGGTGGTGTTCTGTAATAGCTATATTAAGAGGTCACTTACCTACCACAAGTTTCTGCTCTGCTTTCAGCACGTTTTCCGGGAACACAGACAAGCCCGTTCATTTCAATGACAGCTGACTTCAGTGGTTGCAGCAGGGACCATCTAGCCTGCTAAGTCGAAAATATTTACTTTCTGGCCCTTTACAGGAAAGGTTTGCTAACCCAGCCCTCATCTACTTGGGAGAACAGGAACACCCTGGACAAGACCAATGAGCCAACGAAGTCAAAGATGATTGCAGAGGTCCAGGTGCTATAAGAAAATAAGTCATGGTCCTTGATTAGAACGGGCAGGAGGGAGACAGATGAGGCCCCCCTGAGGTGGTAACATCTACACCAAGCCTGGCTATCTGCCATGATCTGGGGAAAAGTGGATTCCAGGAGAGGAACAACCAAGCACAACACCATGCAGCTAGATCAAGCCTGGCATTTCAGTCACAGCCCAGCAGAAAACAGCACAAGGGGGGAGATCGTGGGGTTTAATGAAGAAGCTCTTTAAGTAGGCAAGGTGAAGAGAAACCAGCAAGGGATGGTGACCGAATCAGGAGCTGGCCACAGTGGGAAGCCCCTCCCCACCCCACCCCCCACCATGCCACGCTCCTACAGGCCAGAAGGTCAAAGGGAGACAGCAGTAACCAGAACCCAGAATGATACGGGTGGACACCTAAGGACCTGTGGTCTCTAGGACAGGAACACGGCCACCGCCAGCCTGAGGCCTCGCAGGCAGGGAGCCAAATGCCCCCACCTTGCTTTCCTCGTGCCACTGCCTCCCATCCACAAAGCAGGCTGAACTCCCACTGGAAGGTGGGGGGCAGAGGAGCCCAGGGATGGAGTCCATCAAGGTGCATTTCCTGGGGTGCAGAACGAAGTAGGGAAGAGTAGATGTTAAATCCAGAGGGGAAGACATCATCTATATGGGATCCCTTGTACATGTGAAGGGGAAAATGGGACTCCACAGGCCATCGGTGGAGAGAATTCCAACTGCATGGGATGCTCAGAGGTACCAGATAGACGCACTCCTTGGGAGAAAGAATGATCACGGGAATGAAAGATGAAGTTACTACTGCCGCTCTGTCAAAAAAGCAAGCGGGTATGTACTTTGAAGGGTTGTAATGTGTCAACATTCCTGGGAGGACCCAGAAAAGGAAAGGATAGTTTGCATATCTCAAAATCACATGCCCATTAACTGCTCCCTATGCACAGTCAGTAACAAAACCATTCAAGTTTCTACTAATGTGTGACCCCAAAGAAAGGCCACCACCTTCCTTTCCCCAGGGATGTTCTAGAATGAAGAAGAAATAGGGAATGGCACAGCACTTGTATCACCAAGCTATTGTTATAAATGCTCAATAAATAGTAGCTTTTAGTAAAATTGGACTATTTTGCTTTAAATCTCCATGTACTTTTACCACCGTTTTCATTAAGCTACAACTCCATTCACTCTTCTAAAGTATATAGTTCTCTAATCAGCAAATACGCCCAAATACCATGAGCCATTAGCACTCATTCCAGAACATTTTCATCCCGCCAAAAAGAAACGCTGTATCCATTAACAGTCATTCCCAACTGTTCCCCACCCCCAACAACCAGCTATCTACTTTGTCTGTACAAATTTCCTATTCAGGACATTACCTGTACATGGAAATGTGATAGCTCTGAGTTATTGTTAAATGCTTTGCTTGCGACATTTTTCTGGTTAGGACCCTTCAAAGTTGGTGGCCTGGGCTGCTCAGCGAAACACCAAAGCCCCTCTGCTACGTAACTCAGGAGGCAGATGCAGAGGTCCATACAGGTCATGACCCCAAACCAGGTGAACGTCAAGCATTCTGCACCCAAGCAAGTTTCTTCCCGTTAAGACTTTACACTTATTTCTACAATGGCCACCTACAGCATGAACACGGCAAGGAAGGGACGTGAGGCCCTGTTTAGGGGCCAGCAGGACGGTCAGCTTGACCAATGCCCTGGCATTGTGACCAGGCCTGCCCATCACAAGCTCAGGGCTCCCCCTGGCTCTGGCCAAGCTCATCATCCCCACGTGCCCTTAGAACCATTTGTTAGATATGTTTGGCTCCTCTACCTTTTCTGGAAAGGGCCTTTCTTAGGGTTCAGAGAGACAGGAAAGGTAAGGAACAGATATTCCCTGAAGAACCAACCCTGATCAGAAGTGGATGCCCAGACACGGGACTAAGAAGATTGTGGGGCTACATCAAGGAGCGCAGGGACTGAGGACTCATGTCTGCCAGAAGCAAAGAATGCAGGAGTGGCAGCAAGCCACCTGTACCTACATCCCCCTCTTCTGTGCATCCAGGGCAACGAGCCCAGTACCTTGGAAGCGTGCACCCCCCTGTCTGCGGGCTTCTACTTCCTCCTACTGGTGAGGTTACCTCCTCGAATTAGCACTCCACTGTGGCTCCAAGGAGATGCCATCTCCAGTCTGGTGAAAATTCCTCACCTACAAGTTTCGTCAAACATCTGAAGCCAAGGCCTAGCACATGAAATGGCTGGGGTTCTCCAGACCCTCTTCTGTCTACTCCGTGCTGGGCCCTGAGATCATAGGAATTAGCTCTCACAAACCACAGCGAGCTGAGCCACAGTCTCTAGACAGCAGGGGAACGCAGCCAGAAACCCGTAATACTCTGCAGGCTCTGCCAGGACCTGGGAATTAGGCACAACTGGCAATTAACTTGGCAGGGAATCATCAACACTCTTGCAGAGATGCCAACCACTCCTGGGAGCCAAAGAAGCCCTCTGTTGGACCAGTGTCCTTGGCAGAGGTCATCTGGCAGCTTCCTTTATTCAAATTGCTAAGACAACGAACAAGAGGTGCTCTCCACAGACACCCACAACAGGAGTCTCCCTGCCGGGCAGACAGCGCTAACCCAGCAGCGCGTGTTGCCAACCCCACTCTCCACCCATTCCACTCAACTCCATAAGCAAAGAGGATTTTTGAGTTGGAGGTCAATGTCAAAGACAACTTCCTGGGCACTCACTGGGGCAAATAGGTTGGAGTTCACGATTTCATGGCCAAGAACCATGCACTGAGCACAAGGCTAAGGGCTCGGGTTCTCTTCACCCTCACACCCCCACATAACAAATGAAGGAACAGGTTCAAAGGTGCCCCAGGTCACACAGCATGAAGCAAAGGGACAGGACTGCACCCAGGTCAACTGAACTCTTGAGTGCACAACATGTCGTGCCTGTTCGCACAGGTCCCCTCCTTGCAGCGCTGTCCCCTGAACAGCAGGGGAGGCCACAGGGCTGCTGACAGTTCAGTGTCTTCATGCTCATGTGGCCCCTCTAGCAGGGCAATCAGACAAAGCTCTGGGACCCCCCAAGTGATCTCAGCAGTCACCCAGCCCAGTCGACCCTTTTCTTTTCCACCAAGGCATAGCACCAATCTCTACGCAAAGCCCACTGGAGAGGTCTGGTGCCCTCCAACCCACACCAGATCCTCCGCTGTACCTGGTAGTGACAGTGTCCTTGGCTCACCTCGTTCCTGTGCTCTCAAGAAGATAAACATTCGGGAGCTCTTCTTGTTAGCTGTTCCTCCCAAAGGCTTGCTAAATCGTGTGTTCTTCTGAATTCACCGACTTAATGCAATATTTTTCTATCAACATAATGTACAGAATATTTCCAAGCAGTCACAGGCACATAATTACAATGTCACAAGCCTTCCCACCAAATTCACTTCCTCCTGGGATAGAGTTCTCTCTCCTGCTTGGCACAGCTGCAACAGGCAAGAGAGTGGGCCTGCAGCGGGAAGGGGTCGTCAGACGGCACCAACAGGACTGGAACATCCAGAACGGGGGCATCCAGCAGAGGGTGTCACAGGTTCAAGGACGAGGGGGTGGGGAAGTAGGAAGCAAGAGGGCAAGTCTTAGTCCAGCTACACTCAGGATGCCAATCACCTGCTGTGCGAGGTGCAGGCTTCAGGCCTGAACAGCCAGAGAGGCGGCCAAACCCCGGACCCCTCTCTCAAGGGAGTCCCAGTCCAGTAGGAAACAGACCATCAGCAGAGAGGCCCCCAAATATATAAGTATAAACCAGATTCAGGGCTAGGAAGCAGAGCCTGCAAGAATCTACAAAGAACAGCCGATGCATCTCAAAGGTCTCCGAGAAGAGGGCACAGCTGCACCATGAAAGCACCTCAGGCCTGGAGGACCAGACTCCACTTCCAAAAGTAAACAGTTTTTTCTCCTCCTGGGAGAGTACAGTAAGCCTGCTGCCAAACTGCCCCCTCCCAAAATACATCTCATTCCAGTATTTTCAGAATTCTTTTAAGGAAGAGCAAAAGAGAGCCAAGCTTCCAGTAACTTCGATGTCAAAATCTGCAAAAAATAAAAAAGGACTCCACATCTAATTGCTCTTAATGCTTTAATAGAACATTCCCTGATAAAACACCTCCCAGCAGTTTAACCTTCAAAGCGAGAGGAAACTGTCTCCATAACTCAGACTGGAAGAAGGTAAAAAGAACAGAACTGGAACACGTCAGACAAATTGCCTCCTGTTTTTCTTCAATTTAAAGCTCCACAATTTGTCTTCCTGTCACAGTGTCTTGCTACACAGAACTTTCTGAGAAAGCTGCATTCTCAAGTTCCCCATGAAGATTCAGGGAAAAGCAATACATGGGGACAGGCACCTCCCTCCTGCAAACACAGAGCCACAGGACCCAACTCACTGGCCACCGTGAGGCGTAGCAGAGCTGACGGAAGACCAATCAATTCCCAGTACACAGAAAACACTTCTGAAAAGGAAAAAAAGACGCTGAACCACGTTTTAACCCTAATTAATGGGCAGCATCTGTTCAGGGACCTATGGGGTGTGCACCA
Source organism: Ursus americanus (assembly GCF_024610735.1). NCBI lineage: Eukaryota > Metazoa > Chordata > Mammalia > Carnivora > Ursidae > Ursus > Ursus americanus. Next base: position 30,905,486 of record NC_142128.1, read on the forward strand.
TGCTCGTTCATCTCCGAGCCTAACACAGGCACCAATAATGCCACTGTGAGCGGACAGCAGTCTTCGTGCGGCAAGTGAAGAGACCGGGGAAGGCCTCGGGGCCCGCTGCCTTGGAGATGCTGGCTCCCCCATTTTAGGCATGAGCAATTTGAGGCTCGGGGAAGTAAAGCACTAGGGGTTTTGCAGCATGGTAAGGACGGGATTTCTGAACAGCCCTAGAGTATTATTATATAAATAATAACTATCACTAGCGTGGCTGTTTCTGAAGGCCAGAACTGCCTGTGCCAACAGTGTTATTGAGAGACAGAGAGACACACACACAAGGGGCGAGTGCTGCAGGCTTCCAGGCTACGCCGTGCAGAGGGGATGGTGTAGTACAAGAGTCCACTGACATAACAAGCACTGGCTGAGTGGCTCGGTGCCAGGCACAGGGCAAACAGCAGCGGGAGAGCAGGCCTAGCCCTGGCCCTCAGTGACAGACGCCCATCAGTGGACGGAAGGAGGTCGACCACAAAGAGAACATGAAGCAATGTCCAAGAACAGGGAGTGTATGGAAGTTTAGAACCTGAAGGGATGAAGAGAAGAGGTCTGGAGGAGAAGGGGGAAGGCTGCTTAGACAAGGCTGCCCTCTCTTCAGAGATCAGGAGGAGGAGCAGCTGGGCCACAACGGGGATACGATGTCCCAGGCACAAGAAACAGCAAAGATCCCAGAGCGAGGCAGGTAGGCACAGGTCAGAGGATGCAGGGCTGGAGGACCATGGTCAAGAGTGAGGATTTTTTTTCTTTCCTGAATGCAGAGGGTTTTAATCATGAGAAGGACATAAGCAGATTCATACTTCTAAAAGTAAAATCAAAACGGATAAGCACGGTAAGAATGTGAGACAACCTTTGAGTTGAGAAACCAGAGAACACCAACAGATTGTTGCTAACTGTATTAAAGGTGATAACAGTGTTGCATATGGTTGTTTTTTCACAAGTCCTGATCTGTTAGAGATTCACATATAACCAATTGTACAGGTGATCTAGTATCTAGCATTTGAAGCACTCCAGCAAAACACCAGACAGTGTTAAGGGATGGGCACAACCAGAGTGATAAAATGTGAGTAATCACTAAAGCTGGGGGGTGGGTTAGACTATTCTCCTGCTTCTCCATGTTTGGAGACCATAATCAGACAGTTAAATAAGAAACATGAGCAAAGAGATACTAAGTTTCACTCTGTCACCATGGGGCAGAGAAGGGCAGAGCGATCTTGGCCTGGTTAGGTCCTCCGAAAGCCAAGGTCACAATCTGATTAGCAACCAACCTGGGCAAAAAATTCAGGTCACATCCCTGACACCGTCTGCTAGACACACATCTGCATCACCGTCTGCTAGAAGAACACAATTCTCGCCCAGTTGAGCCATTTTCAGGTCAGACAAAGGAGTCGAAACAGATTAGCCTCAATCTGCACAAATGAACCTGAAGCACGAGCTGTGACGGCCCTGGTGACCCAGGGACAGCCCCCTCCTTGTGGGCTTGAAGCCTGCTGACGGTAGGACCACAGTCATCACCTAGGGATGCAAGCTTGCACACCCAGCCTCAACATGGGATCACTGCGCAGTAACGAGCTCATTGGCAGAGCTTTCAGGCTGTCATTGGCACAGGGTGCAGGGCTTCACCGCGTCCGCACTGCCTCACTCACCAAAAGCCCTACCACTAGGAAGGATGCCCAGCCATGAAGTCACGTCGCAGTGAAAACACTGGTGCCAGCAAGGACCCGGGTTGGGTACGGTCCTCCGTGTCCGGGAGCTATGTAAGTCCTTCCTTTACAGCCTGTTTATCCTCCCCACCACCCCAGGGAACAAAGGCGTCAGGCAGATGGACCCTAACCCAAGTGCAGAGCAACCAGCCTCATACCCCTTGGTGTTGATCCCACCACAGCATCTTCTCTCTAGAATCACTGGCCCTACGTAGATGCAGCCGCCCCCACCTCTTGGCTGTATGGCTCCGACCCACACTCACCCGCCTTCTCCCATCCAGCTCTCCACAAGGCCTGGGAGAGCAAATGGCCCACAGAACAGACCTGATCAAGTACCCTGCTGTTTCAGGGCCTTTGCTAGTTCCCCACCGTTCAGAGAATCAGGCCCAAACTACTCATGGGGGCCTTTGGAACTGTCCCCAGGTCATTCTTCCTTCCTTAGTCCTTCCCCAAATGCACACTGTGCTCCAGGACACTGAAATGCAGTCATCCCGAGCTACCTGTGGCTTCCTCAACCTACCATCCGGAATCGTACCTCTCTACCCTTGCCCCAAGTCTTCTGCTAGCACACCCTTCTGTGACCGTCTAGAACACACAGACCACGTCTTTGTCATCCTTGGATCCCTGGCATCTTGAAACCATCACTGGCTTAGATGGTGATCAACATCATGGGAACATACAGAACAGCCTCCAACCATGAACTGGCTATACCACGCCCTGCCACGTATCTTCACCTGGGTTATGTCCTTCAATCCTCACCATCACCCATGAAAAGGCTCTTTATTATACCCTTTTTATAGATTTTTTTTTTAATTCAGGTTCATAGAGATAAAGGAACTTGCCCAACATCACACGGCTACTGTATTAAACAGATGTTTAGCATAGACATTTGAGCCAAGGTCTTTCTGACTCAAAAAACCATCCTGGGGCACTGGCGTGGCTCTCAGTCCATTGAACGTCTGACTCCCAGTTTCAGCTCAGGTTATGATCTCACGGTCCTGATATTGAGCCCCATACTGGGCTCCCTGCTCAGTGAGGAGTCTGCTTCCCCTCTCGCTCTCCCCCTCTGCCCCTCCCCACTTGCACACGCTCACTCTCTCACTAAATTTTTTTTTTAAAGCCATTTTGCCATCACCATTGGGGCAAGTGAATATACCAATAACCACGAAACCAAACCTCATCATTCTATGTAACCAAAGTGACTTTTTCCAACAAGGGAGGACTATGTGTGCAAGACACTGAGCACAGACCACTATCGGCCTTAACACCAGCTAAGGCATTACCAATGGGCGAGAAACACCAATTCTTCCCCTCTGCTGTCCTGTTTGGGATGACGTACCCTCTAAAAAAAAATCTCAGCATCCCTCAGAGAGTAAGTTCAGGCCACTTAAATGGAAGAAACTGTTTTGAGTGGGGAGTAACCTCCTTAAAAGGAAACAGCGCAGGGGCACCTGGGTGGCTCAGGTGGTTAAGCATCTGACTCTTGGTTTCAACTCAGATCACCATCTCAAGAGTTATGAAATGGGGCCCTGCGTAGGGCTCCGCACTCAGCAGGGAAGCTGCTTGGGGTTCTCCCTCTCCCTCTACCCCTTCCCCCACTCGCACTCTTTAAAATAAACCTTTAAAAAAAAAAAAAAGTAGTGGTCAACACACACTGTCTCTTCCCTTCCCCTGCTTCATCCTTTCTGCTGCCTAGGATGCAGATGTGATGGCTGGGCCTCTAGCAGCCTTCTTAAACCATGGAAGGACCTTAGAAAGCTAAGCCAAATGCAGCAGAGCAACAACATAGAAATAACTGACCAATATGGATCTGTTCTTTCAAGACATCTCCAGGCTCTATTACACGCCAGACATGGTGCAGGTCCCTGAGACACATCCGTGAACAATTGAGACAAAGGTCCCTGCCCTTATGAGACTTGCAACCTAAGAAAAGGCAGCAGTAGTGAACACATTAAGTAACAAGCTAGATGATGCCAAATGCCATGGGGAAATAAACCACTAATAAGGAGGACAGAGAACAAAGGGAAGGGAGAGATTGCAGTAGGAAGTTTCACAGACAGAGGAGTCAATGAAGAGAAAAACAAGATCTAAAAAGACACCATTAACCTGGCTCCTGGTGAAACCCTCCTGGGCCAGAGCCCCAGGGGGTGGTGAAGAGATGCAGAGGCCAAGTGTGGATTCAGTTCCACAGAGCAGAAACAAAGCAGAACTGGACTCATAGGTAAACCTCTTCCACCCTGGGTGATTATTTTCAAATTGCCTTTTCGGGCAGCATGGTTCACAAGGGGGTTTTATTACAGCTCAGTAGGTGATATTCCAGGACCCCCAGCCCGCACAGCTCCACGCTCGGGGAGGCTGCATTTGAAGAAACAGTTCTTCGTGATGAAGTCCCAATTTTCCCTTGCTTTTGGAGATGTGTCTAGCAGGAAGTTGCTGCTGCCGAGGTCAAAAAGGTTGCTGCCTATGTTGTCCTCTAGGATTTTGATGGATTCCTGTCTCACATTTAGGTCTTTCCTCCCTTTTGAGTTTATCTTTGTGCATGGCTTAAGGAAATGGTCCAGTTTCATTCTTCTGCATGAGGCTGTCCAATTATCCCCAACACCATTTGTTGAAGAGACTATCTTTTTTCCATTGGATATTCTTTCCTGCTTTGTCGAAGATTAATTGACCTTAGAGTTGAGGGTCCATTTCTGGATTTTCTATTCTGTTCCATTGGTCTATGTGTCTGTTTTTGTGCCAGTACCATACTGTCTTGATGACTACAGCTTTGTCATAGAGCTTGAAGTCCGGAATTGGGATGCCACCAGCTTTGGTTTTCTTTATCAGCATTCCTCTGGCTATTAGGGGTCTTTTCTGGTTCTGTACAAATTTTAGGATTATTTATTCCAACTCTGTGAAAAATGTCGATGGTAATTTGTAGGCATTGCTTTGAATGTGTAAATTGCTCTGGGTAGCATAGACATTTTAACAATATTTATTCTTCCAATCCATGAGCATATGATGTTTTTCCATTTCTTTCTGTCTTCCTCAATTTCTTTCGTAAGTGTTCTGTAGTTTTTAGAGTATAGATCCTTTACCTCTTTGGTTAGGTTTATTCCTAGGTATCTCTGCAGTTTTTGGTGCAATTATAAATGGGATCAGTTCCTTAATTTTTCTTCTGCCTCACTGTTAGTGTATAGAAATGCAGCTGATTCTACGCATTGATGTTATATCCCACGACATTGCTCAATTCCTGTGTGAGTTCTAGCAATTTTGGGGTGGAGTCTTTTGGGTTTTCCACATAGAGTATCATGTCATCTGCGAAGGGAGACAGTTTGACTTCTTCTTTGCCATTTCGGATGTCTTGTATTTCTTTCTGTTGTCTGATTGCTGGGATTTCTAGTAATATGTTGAACAACAGCAGTGAGAGTGGACCTCCCTGTCGTGTTCCTGACCTCAGGGGTAAAGCTCTCAGTTCTTCCACATTAAGAATGATATTCGCTGTGGGCTTTCCGTAGGTGGCTTTTATGATATTAAGGAATTTTCCCTCTATTCCTAGATTGTGGAGAGTTTTAATCAAGAAAGAAGATTTAAAAGGCTTTTGCACAGCAAAGGAAACAGTCAACAAAACTACAAGGCAACCTAAGGAATGGGAGGAAATATTCACAAATGACATATCAGCTAAAAGGCTAGTATCCAAGATCTATTAAGAACTTAAACTCAACACCCCCCCAAAAAAAAAAAAAAACAAATAATCCAAGAAATGGGAAAAAGACATGAACAGACGTTTCGCCAAAGAACACATACAAATGGCCAACAGACACATGAAGAAGCGCTCAGCATCAGGGAAATACAAATCAAAACCACAATGAGATACCACCTCACACCAGTCAGAATGGCTAAAATTAACAAGACAAGAAACAACAGATGTTGGCGAGGATGTGGAGAAAGAGGAATCTTCTTACACTGTTGGTGGGAACGCAAGCTGGTACAGCCACTCTGAAAAACAGTATGGAGGTTCCTCAAGAAATTAAAATTAGAGCTACCCTACAATCCAGCAACTGCACTGCTGTGTATTTACCCCAAAGATACAGATGCAGTGATTTGAAGGGACACCTGCACCCCAATGTTTATAGCAGCAATGTCCACAACAGCCAAACTGTGGAAAGAGCCCAAATGACCACCGACAGATGAATGGATAAAGATGTGGTACATATCTACAACGGAATATTACTCAGCCATCAGAAAGGATGAATACTTCGCATTATATAGATGTGGATGGAACTAGAGAATATTATGGTGAATGAACTAAGTCATTCAGAGAAAGACAATTATCATACAGTTTCACTCATATAAGGAATATAAGAAGAGGATCATAGGGGAAGGGAGGGAAAACAGAATGGGAAGAAATCAGAGAGGGAGACAAACCATGAGAGACTCTGGACTCCAGGAAACAAACGGAAGGTTGTGGAAGGAGAGGTGGGGAGGATGGGGTAACTGGGTAATGGGCATTTAAGAGGGCACATGATGTGATGAGCAGCAGGTGTTACATGCAACTGATGAATTACTGAACTGTGCATCTAAAACTAATGATGTACTTTATGTTGACTAATTGAATTTAAATTAGAAAAAAAATGAAGAAACAGTTCTTTAGCTTAAAATGTTTTTGTGATGGTGGCTTGGCCTTAGGAGCCACGTGATGGCAGGTGAGCATCTCACACGTCTGTACAGTGCACTTGGCACCCAGTACAAACTCCGTGAACTTTCGTTTGCTCAGTGAGCAAATAAACTTCGCTAACTTCCACAATCCCTCAACTTGACAGTTGTCTTTCTTTAAACTGCATTTCTGCCGCTGCCAAGAATATCTCCCCTTCGCTGAGCTTCCTGTTGCTCCCCTCCCTGGCTCCAAAATAACAAGAAGTTGCTTGGCAGTGATGTCATTGCCACTGTCACCGCCTGCAGGGCATTCACATGCTGGCTATATTTAAGACCCAGGCTTCATGTTCAGTGACATGGAAATTGCCACCTTGTGAACCGCACCGGAAAGGCAAGGTTCGAAAAATTTTCTACGAATAACCAGGTTACAAGTTCTGCCTCTCCTAAGGCAAAGAGAAGCCGGGGCGTTCAACTGAGCAGCGGGCTCCAGCCTCGGGGATCAGCCAGGTCCAACTGGTTCTTTTCAACCGCTTCTCTCAAGTAGCACAAATGCTAACACTCACTCTGGATAGTGTGTTCACTCTCTTTGAATTATTCTCCTTTCCCCGGCTCCTCTGTCTTCTGTTTTCCCTCCACACCCTTCTGTTATTTTTATTTACTCCTCCAGATTGCTCTACCTACTTCTCATTAGAATAAAAGAGCAAATGGAGCGTTAATGAATGGTAAATGCAGCCCCCTTCCCCCCACCCTGCTATGGATAAGTATCATAACCTTTTAATCAGAGTTCTATCATACTTATTGGTTTGGGTAATTTTTTTTTATCTCCTGCTCCTGTGCTCTGATGGGAAAGTGATGGGCTGCAGCATTATTTCAGACACAACCTTTTCCCTGTTCCCTCAGCAGCTGCAGATTTTTTGCATCTTGATGAACCGCCCAAATCCATGTTTGGCGCACATTTTGCGGGGAACATCTGGCACCGACTACTAATGGCTCTAACGCATAACCATTCAACACTGGCACGTGCTTCAAAATGCAGCTGTTCGTGCAAATATACCTTGCTGCTTACTCCTCCTAAAAATTTTAGTTCATCAACAAAACCTGAGTCTTTGATTGGATTCTGGAAGCAGCAGAGAAAATAAACAAGCACATGGCTTTCTCCCCAGTATTTGATTGCGGGAACATATGCCATGGTGCTCCTGTTCCTCTCTTCCTGTCCATGGTTTTCATACCGAATGACTATCTAGGAAACTCGCATGGGTCACACAATTCTGAAGGGGGCATTAGGGAACTCAGATGGTTCTCCACTTCTCATGGTGTCTGAGAATGCACTTCCATAATTTTAAGTTCAGATGTTAACACATTTGGCTTTTCCATCTTTCTGTCTGGGGAAAGGAGGATCCCCACGTCTGTACTCCTTAAAGAAAAATCAGCTGGGAAATCACCCATGCCAAGGACACCCTCACCTTCCACACTCCCCAAAGCAGGAACCAAGCGGTGACGAAGGGTGAAGAAACTGGCTCAGACTCTGTTGGTGGGGGTCCTCCTGCCTCACCCTGGAGCCCACCTCGCTTGGGCCATGAAAACATTCATATCCTTTGCCCTGCGATCCTGTTCCTGTCAACATGTTCACAGAGGGGAAAAGGAGTGACAGACCCAAGGATATCATCTCAGCCTGCATCTACAATCTCAGAAAACTAGAAGCAGCCTGAACACGAACCCGTGTGGAAACCACTCAGTCAACTGTGGAGTCCCTTACAGCCTTCAGAAAGGACAAAGAGGCAGGCCCTCCACATGCCACCATGGCGTTATCAGGTGACACCTCTTCCCTGGAAAGAACCTGGGCAATATGAACCAAAAGCCTTTACAGCTTTTTGGGTTTCTTTGGATTTTATTTATTTCATAGAGAGCAAGAGTGAGAGCACAAAGCAGAGGGAGGAGAAGCAGGCTCCCCACTAAGCAAGGAGCCTGATCCAAGGCTCAATCCCAGGATCCTAGGATCATAAACTGAGCCAAAGGCAGAAACTCAACCAACCGTGCCACCGGGTGCCCCTTTACAGATCCCTTCTAACATGGGAATTCCACTTCCAGAAATCTAGACTAAGGATTTTAAAACAAAAAAAGACAGAGTAAAACTTTATCAAAATATATGTTCATGGAAATCCTACTCCAGCAAGGGTGGGGGAGAAGAGTGGAGAGGAATGGTTAAGGAAATGGCGTGAGAACCAAGAACACAACCCAACACAGAATTCCACACAGCCTTTGAAAGGGATATCCACGGAAGGCAGTAATGTGAGGAAACATTCATGGTAGGACGCTAAATGCTTTTCAGAGCAAACCAACTTACAGATTCAGAATGATCTGAATTATGTCAAATAAATACATAAAATGAACTGCAATAAAATGCCTCATAAATAATAAATAAAACATTTATGGTAATCATGTCCAGGGGATTTTCTTCTTTAAACTGCTCTTATTCTCAGACTTAAGGATTGCAATTTGTACATTATTTTTATTCACTTAACATAATTTGAAATCTACACAGAAAAACAAGAAAATAAGAAAATTGCATGCACACACTGATGGTGGTAGAACTATGTAAAAATCGCATTTTAATGGACTAAGGGGAGATAATCGTTATGCTAGGGTTGGGAGATTTGAGATGTCCTTTTCCATTTTAGGTTATGTTGCTTTTACAACTTAAAGGTGATTTGCGGGGGGGGGGCTGTTTGTTTTAAAAGCACGGAAACAAGAGCTTTCTCAAGAACTCTCCAGCGGACTAGTCATGGCAGAATTCTACCCTGGAATCCCACTTACATCCATCTGCACATGAGAGCATCCAGTGCAATGTCAGGCGAGCAAACCAACCTGAAGGATGATGGGCTCATGCTAATACCGCACATGCAGATCCGTCAAATCCCACCAAAAGCAAGCCTACATGGTATTCATCATTAGTTTAAAAGTATCATCAAAAGGGCCACCTGGGTGGCACAGTCAGGCGACCAACTCTTGATTTGGGCTCAGGTCCTGATGTCAGGGTTGGGCTCCATGCTCAGCGTGGAGTCTGCTTAAGACACGCTCTTCCCCTACCCCGCCCCTACCTCCATCTGCCTAAAATAGACCAATCTTCTAAAATATATATATATCCAGACACCTGGATGGAGCCATCAGTTAAGCATCTGACTCTTGATTTTGGCTCAGGTCTGATCTCAGGGTCATGGAACAGAGCCCTGAATCAGGCTCTTCGCTCAGCATGGAATCTGCTTGAGTTTCTCTCTCCCCAACCCTGTGCTATCTCAAATAAAACTTAGAAATATATCATCAAAAGCAAAAATGACCAATGTTAATGGTGCTAATTCTCGCAGTGCATCAGAGTATTCTGTTTTTCAAACTAGAATACAAAACTAACTCCCAACTTGGCTCAGAAAGAAAAATTAAGTGCCATCAGCTTTCTACAAGCCCAGGTGGTTTCAGAAAACTTCCCCTCCCAGATCCCTGATATTCAATGTGGGTCAAGAACCAGAGGCATTAGCATCACCCGGAGCTTGCAGGAAACACCTGCTACCAGGCCCTGCCCAGCCCCACCGAAACCAAGTGTGCAGTCCACCGTGACCACCACTTGCACCTGGTGGAGACATTCGAGTTGGAGGAGCACTGCTCTAAACCACCGATCGTCAGACTTGGCTGAGCACTAGAGTTACCGGAGCAATTCGGGTCTCACTTCCAGAGATTGACTTAATTGGTCTGGAGGGGCAGCCCGGACAGCTGGTTTTCTGGGTTTGGGTTTTTTGTTTTGTTTTGGGTTTTTCTGGACAGTTTTAAAAACTCCCCTGGTGAATGTAATACATAGCCAAGCCTAAGTGAGTCATTTAGCTCTTCAACCCAAAGAATTCTTTATTAGAAAGTTAGTTACATCTGAGCAACGGCAGGTTAGATTAACTCCAGAAAATGGCTCTTTGCAAGCTTAGATGGAAAAATTTACTTCTTTGAAACCAGTAACAACCACGGCTGGCTTTTACTAAGTACTTACTCTTGGCATTCACCATGCTTAGCACTTTTCATGCATTGTCTCTTCGACAGCATCTAGAAGGGAGAGATGATTATCCCAGTTTCCTAGGTGAGAAGCATTAGGGGTACAATTACCACCAGAAGTCACACATCTAGAAGTGGCAGAAGCACCAGCAGGACCCTCAGATCCCCTTCCCCTAGTCCTGACCTTGAGAAGTAGGCTCCAATCCAAGCCTTGCCCCATACCATTACACTATACTTCCTTCCAAGAAGGGCCAACTCAACCGGAATGTAAGGAATGACAAGCCAAAAGGTTAAAGTCTTTGTTGATGGATATATATATATATATATATATATATATATATATATATATATATCCCATCCCCCCCCCCCATTTTCACACCTACAGGTTCGAGTCAGCTCTGTCTTGTTCATTGTTGATTGACAAGCTTAACACAGAATAGATGTTTGAGGAGTGACTCAACAAATGAACACATGAGTACTACCATCCTTCACTGAATTTCAGTAGCATTAAGCTTCAGGAACCCAGCTCCCGCTAAGCCATCTGGTCTCCTGCCCTGACACATACATCTTCTACTCCTTGTCCAACCCCACTGAATTCTCCATGGCTGCTCTGGTTTAAGTCATCAAGGACCTGTCAGCTGCTGACAAGGACGCGCTGAAGAATGAGGAAGAGAACAGCTCATTCAGCTAATGAAATTCAGCCAAGTGCAAGAGTCAACGACCTTGAGGAAAGCAAGCTTTGTGTCCAAGGGGGCAGTGAAGGCCAGGAGCACCAGAGTAGGCTGGAACAAAGTGGGAGCTCAACAGACAATTCATTGTAGTCACAGTCTAGTCCTTAGCCAAAGCCTCTCAGAGGCTGAAGCAACTCGAGAGAACTAAAGCAACTCAAAATGGGCCAGAAGGCTCCCACCCAATTCTGATGGCATATTTGCATATTGTCTTGAAAATGAGAATACTGGGCAAGGGCTAAGGCAAGGACCCTCACTGGGAATAGCACTGCCTCCTAGAGGTGTGGACATAGGCATTTCTAAAGCTCCACTGGTGACTCATGTTGGGAGAAGCCTAAGCAACACAGAAGTACGGAGACGCTTTGGCCATCGCCAGGATGATGGGGTGCTGCTAGCATTTATCCACTGGGGCCTGAGATACTAGCTGTCCTGACAGCCAAGGCAGTCCCACCGGCCAAGGCAATCCCACCACACCCAGGAGTGACCTACATCCTATCATACTTTGATCGTCCTGGACCCCTCACGTAGGTGCAAAATTTGTTTCTAGTCTGACCCCACAACCTAGTCCATTTAATATACATGAAACATTCTAGTTTTTATCCTAGCATCCACCACGCTCTGCTCTTTCATTTTCTGTTCTTATAAAGAATGCCTTGTGATCTTCTTACCGCCTTTAATCCAAACTCATGCATTATAAGTAGGTGCAAGCACTTAACCGCATCAGGTTTTCCAGCAAAGCCCTACCCAGCCAATATATACTGAAATTCACTCGATATTATGAATTCCTTTCATTTTCCTTCACAGCAGCTAGAGTGTTATACTCATTTAATAATTAGTTCTACAGGTAGGTTATAGTAGCTATGCATTTCGTTTCAGTACAATAAAGGGGACCTTACCCAAAAAATTTTCCCCAAATTATTTTTATTTTAAAGAAGGAATACAGACTTTTCTAGAGCCTAAGAACTACAGATCCACAAGATTCAGTGCTTGCTAAGGAGGTCAAGTTACTACTGGACATGAAGATCCAAACAAGGCAAGACAGAAAAGAGGACACAGAGCTTGTGTGTGACCTTCTCAACTCTGACCATTGGACTCTTGGGATAAAAACCATCATCAATGCCTTTAGATAAACACTGAAGACTTTTACTGTCCTTTTTCACTAGAAGCATACCCCTCACATTTCTCTAATTTAAATACAACAAAAGGCAGAGACTGAGATTTAAAGCCTCCCAGGAAAGCTACTGAAGGTCTTCCAGGGGGCCAGACATAATGACGGGAGCGGGGTGCCAGAGAGCCTTATCTAGCCTTCCCTTACAGATTGGGCAGGATGGTTCTGTCTCACACGCAGGACACGGTCACAGCAGGTGACTCAACAGCCCAAAAGGGACAAATAAAGGGACACACAGGACTGGAAAGAACACTGGGAGGAGCTGAAGGTCAAATGAAGGTCAGTGGCCAAAGGCTCCCAGATGCTCACTGCAGGGGAAAGCTAGGACAGGGATGGACCCACAAGCTCTCTCCTGGCCTCAGAACCCCGAGCCACCCTCCGCCAATACACCAGCTAAGAAGAAATTCAGGAACATCCACTGAGCATTTATGATGAGCCTAGAGATCTGCTGAAGGCTTTAAGAGCATTAGCTCCTGTCACCTTCCCCCAAACCTATGAGGAAGTGTAACAGACATGATTTACCTGCCCTCTGCCCGTCTTGAAGACCTGGCGAGGCAGTCCATCATTGTCTTCTGCTCACTCCTGGCCACAACATGACCAGTCAAGAGTCTAAGAGGTTATACATGGACAATAAGGGAAAGTCTCTTCTTTAGATCCTGCACAAGGCTTGGCACGACCAGAGGCCATTTTGCTGCTATGTGCAGAGGCCTTACCCAAGAAGGACATGAACACAGAGCCAATAGCAAGGGAGAGAGAGCAATGACCTCAGTGGAGAACCAGGCCCAGTAACACCAGAACAGAGTGACCAGTCCCGCCAACATCAAATTCTCCTGTTGACCCAAGCTCATCTGGTTTGGATTTCTACAGCCAAAAGTTTATTAATATTAGTTCAGATTATTACGCACCAGTTCATGAACAGGGAAAGGAAGATGTGAGAAACTGCTAGGTGGCCCAGCCAGGACCAGAATCACTGTGCCACCTCCTTAGCCAAGGGTTAGACACAGCCCTTGCAAGCCAGCACTCACCAGGCACACCACACCGCATCCTGATTTTTGTTACCTCACAGGAGATACAGAAAAGCCTTTTAAATTTTCAACAGAGGAGGAACCAGAGGCTCAGGAGGGTAAAGGAAATGGCCGCATCACACAACCAACATGTTCTTGTTTGCACACCCAAGCTCCCCAACAGGAGATAAAGTAGTGACCAACAGTAATAGTGAGGCTGGTCCTGACAGAAGACAGGAAGAAAAGGCTTTGACTGGGGCTCTGTGAAACAACCCCAGGACACGCTCTTCACCCTCTTCCCAAATCGTGACCAGCAGCACATCTCTTCATGGACCTGGCAGGTGGATGGTTGAGGGAGCAATTTTACTCTGGCACAGAGAAAACACAACTCCGACCAACCCCATATTATACACGCGAAGAAGGTGGGTTAGGACTCAGGATTTAACAGCTAAGACCATTCACAAACTGACTCAAGTAACCAAAGGAATTTATTAGTTCACTTAACTGCTAAGTCCAGAGGAAAAACAGCTTCAAGAAAGACTGGATCGAGGAGCTCAAGGTATCTAATTAGAACTTGCTTGTTTCTCTCTCTCTCCGTTTCTCCACTGTGTTGTTGCCATTTGAGGTCAGGATCTTCCCACATAGCAGCAAACATTGCTATCAACAAGGCCTGCCTTATATCCTATCCTCTTAAGAAGGCCATAATAGCCTATTAGCAAACCAACTTGGCTGCCTACCTTCTGTGACCCAATCACGGTGACCAAGAAATAGAATAAGCTGACTACCCAGGCCTGCATCGCCTGCCCTGCTCTGGAACCCAGGCAGGCAGTGGCAGAGTCAGTCCCATCAAATCACACGGAACAGGAAGGAGGAATCACCCAACAAGAATGATTGGGATAGCGTCCACCCCAGGGAGAAAAAATCCTGGTGGCCAGGGCAGGCAGGATCTAAACTGACCCCTAATGGTCTCTGCCTCTTGGAAGGTACATGCATGTGTAGACCCCCCGCTACACTTAATCAGGGTTAATCTGTGTGACAAGAGGAAACAGGGAACTGACAGGATCTCATTCCCAAGATGAGGTTGTGAAAGACCGTATCTTCCATGTGGTGTATTCCCTTGCTCTTAGGTTACTCCCACTCCAGAAACCAGCTGCTGTGCTGTGTGCAGCCCTACTGAAGAGGCCCACGTGGCAGGGAACAGAGGCCTCTTACTAAGAGCCACACGGGTAAGCTGGAAAGTGGAAACTCCAGGGGCACCTGGGTGGCTCAGTCGGTTGAGCATCTGACTCTTGATTTCGGCTTGTGATCTTGGGGTTGTGGAACTGAGCCCTGTATCAGGCTCCACGCTTAGCAGGGAGTCTGCTTGGGATTCTCCCCTCTCTCCCTGTGCCCCTCTTGTGCGCACATGTGCTCTCATATACCTAAATCTTTAAAAAAAAAAAAAAAAAAGTGGACCCTCCAGTCCCAACCAAGCCGTCAGCTGACTGCAGCCTCAGGATAAACTCTGCTCGAGAACCACCGAGCTGATCCATTCCCAGATTCCTAACCTCCAAGAACTGTGAAGATGACGAACATTTATTTTTAACTGTCAAGTTTTGGAATAATTTGCTACGCATTAAGAGCTAATAAAATGAGCAAAAACAGAAAACATGCCCACGATAACCCAACAGCTCTGGTCACTGGCTTCTCTGAAAGGCAGTTTGCATGCAGAGCTCTGCTTTCTGTGAACACCTGTCTCATAGCTTCAGTTTGCCTAATTCAGCAGGAAATATGGCAGTCTTTCAGCCATGAGACTCACATACCTTCCGCTGCTCCCGACTATAAAGCCTCCGCCTCAGGATCGAGCAGCTGCTTGGGGCCACAAAAGCACTGGGCTGGTTATACGACCTTGCTGTTGGTTGAGCCATGACAGCACCAAAGGAAAGCCACTCATTTTGAGCAAAAAGGAACGTGATAAAATGCTGAATTTGTTCGAGGGGGGTGGGGGAGTGTTGTTCAGTTTTACAACAACACTCAGAGCCAGTAAAACACACCTACATGTCAACACACTGAGTATTCCAATACTTACGGCAAAAATGATTTCACGTTTTAGGGTCTGAAATCGCCTAGCATTTAATTCTTTCTGCACCATTGCCATGAAATTTTAGGTTTTGATGAGATAAGGTTTCTTGGTAATATGATTATTGTACTAAAGAAAAAGGATAATGATAGTTAACATTTATTGAGCACTTACGAAGCACATTTACTGAGCTGACACACGGTCTCTCATTTTATCCTGCAACAACGGTGAGGTCCAAGGTTTTCTTATCCTCATCCGACATAAGGAAACTAAGTCACTTGCTCAGCTCACACAACTCAGCAGCAGCAAAGCCGTGACTGAGCCCGCACAGTCCGATGCCGGCACCCGTGCCACTGACCACTAGGCTGAACCACCTGCATTGGGACACCTGTCACCTGAACTCAAGTAGACGTGAGAACCAAGCAGCCCCAGGGCACGCACACAGGCCTCACTTCCGGCCTGAGACCCTTCCTGGGCCCCATCGTCAACATACCTCAGGCTCACAAGCAATTGTCCACGCAGGTCCACCATCTGGCAGCACGGACAGCACTACTTCCGTGGCCAGGGGCAAGACGAAAGTTCCAACAACTGGCACAGGAACTCTCTGGAACAGGTCAGCCGTTGGGCGGATTCAAAATGTACACATCCAACAGCTCCATTTGCTTACTTCCTGTTCTCTCCTGCTCAACTACGTGCCGTTTCATACATGTTCCTTCTATCTACAGCCTGCAAACCTTCAGGTACCTTCCACTCCTAGCGACCCACGGTTCAAATGGAGACATTTCAGATCATAAAAACTGCTTAATAAATTAATTTTTTCTATACCATTCATGGGCTAAAATTCTCCTCAGAATCATCATGTACTAAAACACACTTACTACAAAATACACTAAACCACTTCTATCCAGAGCCTCATGTCCTTTCAAATACGGCTCTCATTTTGTCCTTTCTGGTGCAGAAGATCATCTACTTTCTAAACGAAGAAATGCGCACTTGCTCACGTTCAGCAATCACCCAGAAACCCAACCTGCAGAGAAGGGAGCAGGGACTCAAGGCTAAGCAGCCTCCTAGCACGATCCCAAAAGGACGGAGAACAGCAATCTGTCTGTGACCCAGAACCAGAGTCCTGCAGACTTCAGCCTCTATCGTAAGCACAAACAGTCCTACCACAGAACCCTGGCGTGGCCAGACCGAACGGTGGTCCAGTGGAAAAGACACCAGGGACTGTACTTATCATTGTCACTCAACTGTCTGACATTCTTGAGAGGGCTTTTCTGAGTATGAAGCAAGCAGAGAAATTCTAATGGAAACTAGATATGGGATCATTGCATCAACGTTTGATTACATGTACATAACAATTCCAGCAGTGCCACGCCCACCCCCAGGCAGCGCCAGGGCGGACGGCTGCTGTGAATGCCAGAGCTCCGGACTTCCCTACAGACCGACAAGGCCGTGGCTCCCGGGGTTTAAGTTTGTTTGTTTGTTTTTTTCTTTCTAGAGAGAGAGCACACACGAGCAGGGAGAGTAGCACAGGGAGAGAATCTCGAACAGACTCCCCACTGAGCACGGAGCCCAACACAGGGCTTGATCTCACAACCCAGAGATCGTGACTGGAGCCAAAATCAAGAGTCGGCCGCTTAACTGAGCCACCCAGGAGCCCCTCCTGGTCTTATTTCAAAGAAGCTTTAAAAAACCACCCATAAACTGCTTATCTTACCTAAAACAGGAAAAAAACTCGAACTCTAATAATGTCCAGCAAATTGAAATTACTCTCATGTGGTTCATTAGCTCAATGAAATGCCCCATCCAGGCATGTTAAAGCCATGAACACGAAATCCAAGTGCTTCAGAGAAGCAGACGAAGAAACGACAGGCTATAGATTTTAAGTGCAGCACATAAAAATGTTTGCTTGTGAACAAATTAAGGAAAATCCACATTTTCATGAGACCTGAGATTTTTAGTTTCCTTTAACAAGATATAAACTAAATCACAGGAAAGGAAATAATATGGCTCTCTAGTAAGAACAGGCTGAACTGTATTCTTCGTTAGGAAGGTGCGGATGGAAACCGTTTCGCCACGGCCACTTTTCGCCTGTGATGTTACCAGGGACCCAGAAGCGGGGCCCGACCCTGCGGGCATGGCTGGGCAGAAGCAGGCCTTCTCACCCACGGCTGCGGGATGCACCTTAGCTCAGCCTCTAAGATTGGGGGCGGGGGGAGCGGGCAGAGGAGGTGTTGACCTCTACCCACCTCAGAAAACTACTGCACTTTGACTCAGCAATTCTACTTCCAGGAATTTTTCCAATGAACTTAGGAGAAAAAAGTGATGAACGCAAACGTGGCATCATTACAAACCACATTCTCAGCAGGTGATCCCAAACCACCTCCAACGCCCAGCTGCCGGCACACTGGCCGAACCAACTCCAGGGCAGACGACAAGCGATCACGAGCTATTAGAGGGCAGCCCACAGACACCAGGACAGACCATCTCCACGCTGCCGGGGGGGGGGGGGGGTGCAGTACATGACCATTTTTCACGAAGGTCGAAGGAAGGGAGGGGAGGGAGGTGAAGGAGCAGCTCTGGAACGGCTGGCACTGCCCGCCTCCAGGGGGACTGCATCGTTTACCCGTGTGTACATTTTGTATTTCGAGCCATATGTATACATATTATTCAATAAGTTAAATTAAACTCTCAAATGCATAGATTTCCACTGGCTTCTGTTGTTGTTTAGAAGTGCCAGTGAAGGGTACGCTTGGGGTCTGCACTAAGCCCTCCCCACCCCCTGCCCACGTGTCGGGCCCACGGCTCCCCGTACCTCGCCAGCGCCTGGACCTTCAGGACATGCCGCTCCTCCTGCTCGGCCACCTTCTTTTTCAGGCTGTCGACCTCCTGCCGCAGCGCCGCTGAGTGCTCCATCTCCCCGTCCAGCAGGTTCCGCAAAGACCTGGGCAGAGGGGCCACCTGTTCAGACACCGCTCGCGGATTCCACCACGCCATACACAAGGATTCGTCTAAGTCCTCCTGCCTTCATTTTCCACGAGGGTCCGTATCAACCCGCATTCCCGTCTATCTCATGTAAGGGGATTCACACGGATACCGACGTCTGCTCAAGAGCCTCAGAGTAAGAAGGAGCACGTGGCCCAGGCTCTGTGCCCCCCCCCGTTAGCCTGTGGGCAGCGTCAGCCACTGGCAAACAAGGAGCTGAGAGACCTCCAGGCAAGCCCCTTTCAAGGCATCCCCCCGCAAGGGGCAGCGCATGAGAGGAGACCATTTTGTCACAGCCACACTGAAGAAGAGACTGAACCAGGGCAGGGATGCCAGGACAGGCCACCAGGGTCCTGTGAGCAGTAACAGCGGAATATGGACAGAGGCCTCCTCTCCTTTCCCCTTCTACCATCAAAACACACCATCATCCTGTCCTGGCATCTCCAGGTGCCACAAGCAGACAGTGTTTTACAGCCTTATCTGGTCTCATGCTGCAGGGATCCTGCTCAGTATTATGTCTGGGAGTTAACCCTCCAAAATACATTCATTGGTCATCCTCGGTCTTGACAAGCAGACAAGACGGCAGCTCTTCCTCAAGAAGTGAGCCAAACATGGTTCTGACTTCCCGTTCACCTCACTGGACCTCAAATGGCTTTTTCTAGAGAACATTTACTGAGTTTGGGGCACGTACATCCCAAATCCAGTGTACAAGTGCCAGCTGACATCAGGACAGAGGGAGAAGTGTGACTGTGAACTTGGCAGACACCCCCCCCACCCCGCCCCATCACTCACTCAAGTCAGAGGCCCATGTCCCTTTAGAGCTTTGAAAAAACTCCCCTCTTGAGGCCTGGAACCCCAACACAAACATGGTGTGATTTTTTACCCCCGTGGGTTAGGAGAAACTGACAGACAGTGACTACTGTTCTTCCTACGGCTGCTACCAAGACAACAGCTCCAGTGGAGAAAGGACAAAGAATCCTATGTTGTCTACAAGCCCTGCATTTAAAGTTTATTTTAGTTTGAAAATTGTGCTGTCTCAAGATTTCTTTTTTAAAAAAATTATCTTTTGTTTTAGAAATCATGCTTGTTTGCTTTTACATATTTCCATAAAGGATGAGGAAGAAGCTTGTCAAACACGGCCCAAACTAAGCTTTCAAAAGGACAGTCATGATTGCCTGTCCCCATGGACACTTAGTTCCTGCTCGGAGTAGAGCAAGAAAGCAACGTGAATGCACATACACAGGCACGTGTGCGCACGTCCCCTAACCCCCAGGGAGGCAGGACAATCGGGCTCACAAAGCCTAGCCTACAACCGCAGGCAAATCCCTCCACCAACTGCCCTAGCCAGTCGGGAAGCTCACATTCAAGGCAGCCAGCTGGGAGCAGCATAGCTAACTACTAACGGGGCAGGGATCTACCATTGTTTTCAACAGGCGACCCGAAACAAATAAAGCCTTCCACCCGCTATCTGCAACTGGGCTGCTTCTGAACAAGCCAAAAAGAAGCCAAATGTCATCTTGCTCTAGGTATCCCTGATTTGAGAAAACTAAGTATTTGAGTGCTTGGAACATAGTAAGATAGGCCCTCAAATGGAAGGTTACTCCAAACGCTGCTTTTGGCGGGGAGAGGGATGGGGGTCAGAGGAAGATAGCTAACAGGTGGGGGGGGGGTCTTTGTGAGGTGGTGAAAACATTCTAGAAGTGGACCCTGGTGATGGCTGCACACGTCTGCCAACACTGAACCGTACCCTTTAAATGGGTCAATTATATAACTTGCGAATTGTTTCTCAAAGTGCCTTTCTAAAAACAGCTGTTTGAGAATATTGGTTTACCAAATTCTTAGTTGGGGTTCTAAGGCAGAGCCGTGACTGGGAGGCTTTCAATCCCTGCCACCGCTCAAGAGGTACACCCCACACCAGACGACATCACTGGTCACAGTCCTGCCAAAGCAAAATTCCTTCCCCTGTGAGACTCTCCGTCCCAGAGGTGGAACGTCCAACAGACTACTCCTAAGCCTGAAAAAATCAGGGTACCTGTTCTCTTCTTCCAGCTCGTCCTTCCTGTTCATCATGGCCACAATGGCTTGACGCAGTTCACCTAACGGAAGAAAGAAAGTCGAGATGAATCGGCAGATCCCGCCTGAGTCATCGTCCCCTCACCAAGCTGGATTATGTGCTATTTAGGGCAAGCTGTCTAGACAAGTTCCCTTTTCCCTTTCAAAATTAACTCCAGGGCAGTCTCCAAGACCCCACGGGCGCGGCTCATCACTTACTAGCCACACGAAACGGGAGGGCCGGGCAGAGTGAGGAGCGTGGAGGGCTTTCCTCAGGCAGCACACTCCACTGCTATGGAAAACACACAGCCTTGCGGCTTCTACATGCTTTTCCAAGCCCCCACTACTGGACAACATCTGCTTCGAACAATGATCTGTTCCCAGTTACAGCTGTTTATCAACAGATGAGAGAGCCGATCAAGTGGCAATTAGCTCCAGGTAGACATAGAAATACTTACCCAAGTTTCCTAAGAGATGTGGTTTTCCTACACGGACTTCTATCGTTCACATATGGGGTGGGGCCTCTCCAATGCACAGTCCCTTGTTGCTTATCGGAGCTACTCTTCAACTCAGGAAAGCATTCAGTGATAGGAAGGCACGTTTCTCAATAGGCATCCAACTTCCCTATCTGCATCAAACTTAACTGTTTTCACACTGCATCCACCTATTCAAGACACCTACCATACCACGCAGATCTCGAGACCGGTTTTGCTCCCCACCCTACCTCCCAACAAACCCTGTGAAATTCTGTTTCCATCTCAGGATTGGCTGCTAGAAAGCTCACAGCCAAAATGACCCGCCTGTGAGTGCACGGAGCCATGTGGCAACCATGAAACACCGTTTTACGGGTGTGCAAACGAGCTCAAGGAGATTAAATGCCAACAGCGCTAGAATCTGAATCTAAATCTCCCAATTCTCACCTCTGCATTGGACCCCAGGAAACAGTAACGTCTACCAGTCGCATGCAGAGATGGAGGAATTTGGATTTCACGGACACCTCACAAGGACATTCATCCATCTTACAGAGGAAGAGCACATCCGGACAGGTGAAGTCACACAACCGCACACCTTTCATGTCAGAGCCAAGATCAGAACTGAGTTCTCAGACTCCTGGGTGACGCTGCCATGAAGACCCATGGCCCTGGAAGAAGGCAGGAGGGCCAGGGCGGAGACCTAACTCACACGTGCGCTAAGTCCAAAAACAAAGGGTATCCAGGTAACGAGGCCACAACCAGAACCGCAGGGGCACAGGTCCTGGCACATTGTTCTAAGACCAGAGTCACAAAGGATCCTTGCAATCTTTCCCAACATTTGAAAATTTAGTAGGGAAAAAAAAAAAAAAAAGGAAAGGAAAAGCATTTCCACAAAAGATGCTAAAAAGGTAAGAGCAAGGGTGGGGGCAGGGCCAAGGAGGAAGGAAGTTGTTAGGTAGAGTTCGCAGGCCTTACAAGCCAACGGGGCCCAAGCCGGCCCGGAGCCCCTGGGAGACAGGAACCAGCACGTGAAGCAGACACAGCCGCAGAGCGTGTGCCTGCCTCAGCCAAGCTCTGCGGACACCTACTGAGCACCTTCTGAGTACAAGGTACCTTCCCAAGAAGGGAGCCAGGCTCCCAACTTAAGGAAGGTCTTTAAAGGACTATTTCTTAAGAGCACAATACACGTTCACATAGGCCTATTATGAAACAGGGTCTATAGGACTCTGCTTCTGAACTTGACCAGTTAAACAGGGTCCTGGCTCTCAGGCTCAAACCAGTGTCTCTGCTTCTATGAGCCTTTCCCTCGGATCCAAGAGGCAAAAACAGCACCCACCTTCGCAACTCCCTGGGGAGCCAGAAGGTTCAGAGGAGCAAGGGGATGGGAGGGCACTGTGGTAAGGCACTGCCTCTTACACCCTGCAGCCAATAACTTACAAAACTCAGCATGTAAAACTTTAACTGAAAAAATGCGGGGGGAGAAAAGAAAGCCACACGCAAACAACCCAGTCATTTGTTCCAGGACACCACAGCCATGGGGGGGGGTGGGCAGACAGGATAAGATCTAGGTGGCCTTTCTCTTCAAGAAGCCCAGCACAGGGGCGCCTGGGTGGCTCACATGGTTAAGTGTCTGCCTTCGGCTCAGGTCATGATCCCGGGGTCCTGGGACCAAGACCCATACTGGGCTCCCAGCTCAACAGGGAGACTGCTTTTCCCCTTGCTTGTGCTTTCTGTCTCTCTTTCTCTCTCAAATGAATAAATAAAATCTTTTAAAAAGGAGAAGCCCAGCACCAGTAGCCAGCAGTCATGGACTGTGGACACAAACCCAGAAATTGCTCCTGTCCTCCAAGGACTGCTTGCATCCCGAGTTTTCCTACAAAGCTACCTTCCCACTGGGGTTCTCTACTGGTCCAAACTTCTTACAGGGATGGAAGAAAAGGTATGCGTTTGCAGTGAGTTGCCAGGATGCTGGATGAGGTGAAACTTTCTTCTTCAACTATTTTTTAAAGCAGTTTTGAAGGTACAGGTTTCCGTGCACCCCCTGCCCCCCACACAGGCACAGCCTCCCCCACCATTGCCATCCCCACCACAGCAGGACATTTGTCGGGACTGAGGAACCTACACTGATGCCCTGGAACCACCCGAAGTTCACATCAGGGTTTGCTCTTGGCATTGTACAGTCTAGGAGTTTGGAACATTGTACTGACCTGTGTCCACTATTACAATATC
This sequence comes from Ursus americanus, assembly GCF_024610735.1. Taxonomy (NCBI): domain Eukaryota; kingdom Metazoa; phylum Chordata; class Mammalia; order Carnivora; family Ursidae; genus Ursus; species Ursus americanus. Next base: position 30,928,587 of record NC_142128.1, read on the forward strand.
ACACAACATAGTCCTGCTGCCCACCCATGTCCCCTGTGCACCACCTGTTTATCCTCCCTCCCCCGACCCCTAGTGCGATCTCCTGGGAATCGGAGAAACCACACTCCATCCGCGAGCCTTCTGTGCGGGGGCAGCAGCACACCCGCGTGTCTACTTCACATCCATGAACCACCCGCCCTGGATCTAAGCAGCAGGACAGCTCTACAGGGCGCCCCCACCGCCACAGCGCTCAGCACGGGGTGCCCTGGACTGCTCAGTCCCCCCCACCCCTCTCTGCCAAGCTTCTGCAGGAGGGAGCACGTCACCACCCACACACACGAGCCTTATGACACGTTTGTGTCATGCCCCCTCCTGGGGTCACCAGGCATCGCCAGCCCCTTTGCCTGGCCTCAACTGCAGAGACAGCAGCCTCTTACCAGAGGCCTTCCTGAGAGACTCTCCAGAATGTTTTTAACTGCACTATTTTGACGCTATCCACATGTTGTTGGAACCTGTCTTTTCTCATGCTCACGCCCAACTTCCAGTCTGATAAAACCCTACTCCTTTATTCAGGCCCAGATGAAAAGGCATGTCATCCAGGAAGCCCTCCGTGATTTCCCCACCCCTCAACAAGTTGCAGAATGTACAATAATTAACCACCTGTCTCTTACAATTGGCTTACAACTCCTTAAAGATGCACAACAGGTTATGCACGTTGGGTCCCCAGAAGTCCAGCACGTTGGGTGCTTGGTCAAGTTTCACGGACAATGACAATTCACACCCAACTGCAATACCATGGAAACGAACAACAGTAACAGCTGCCATGTGATGCCCATTTTTTATGTGCAAACTACCAGCACCTGACAAGTCTTGTTTCAATTTTCACAACCACATCATGAGGACTCTCCATACAGAGCAGAAACCCACACTGGGAAAAGGCCATAAGGTCTGAAGTCTCCTTCCACACCCTAAGGCCAACGAGCGTGGAAAAGGCGTTTGGCAGGACCAAGAGCTGGAGAGATGTCGCTTTAGTGGGAGCTGGGAGGGGCAAGGGGGTCAGGTGCGGGTTCCAGCAGCTTCCACTCTGATGACAGAGGCAGGATCCGCGAAGAGCTGCTATCAACAGGCTCCTGGGCTGGGCAGATCTGACTTCAAACCCCAGCTCAGCCACTTATTGCCTGGTAACCTCAAGCGGGCTTCCACCTTTGCCAAAATACAAAGCGGTGATAATGCCACATCCCTTGCAGAATGATTCACGAGTCAACTGGAGTTCCCAGCCTGGAGACACACTGCCGCAAACGCAGAGAAGTAGTTCTGCGTCCTGATTTTTAAAACACAGGACCTGGGTTCAAATTCTGACTCTGCAGCTCGGTGACTCTGGGCAAGTTACCCACCCTCTCTGAGCATCAACTCCCTTCTCTACAAAATGGGATCTCAAGAGTCCTTAGTTCAAACAAGCGTCGTAGAGATTCAATATGTAATGTGTAATACGTAAATGAGGTGCTTAGAAAACGCCCAGCACATAATAAACACTCCACATGTTACCTATCCCTGTAGTTAGTGGCCTCCCCTTCAACAGCAGGGGACAGCAAGATGGGGACGAGGTAGCGCTGACTACCCAAGTAGAAGTCGGCTCAGTCAAGCACGTTTTCAGGAGTTAGGAGATTTTATGAAGTTCCTGTGTACCTCAACTTTGGGAAATAACTTTTTTAAAATGGCCTAAGCCCTAGAGCAGCAGACCAGATAATAGAATTTTCTGAAGTGTCCAACAAGATCACCATGGGCAAAGTGGGAAATCAGACCCAGAGAATGACGTGTCACTTGGAGGAGACGGAGTGTCTGTGTTCTGGGGGCACGGCATGAAGGGGTCCCAGGTACTGCCCCTGAGACTTTGCAGCTCAAAACTGCATATTCCATGGGGGAAAGACAACCTGGAGGAAGCAGCAGTCCCCAGAAAGTCCCAGAAAACACGAATGCTCTTCCGGCCAAGAGCCACAGCAGCTGGAATGAGAGAGCTCGGCTACAGGCTCATCTTGAGGGCACCCCGACCACACTACCCAGGAGCCACCCATGAAACACAGTGTGACGACCAAGGCTGAGCTCACCATCCCCTGACATGGGGAAACAGAAGGAAAAATAAGGCTGTCAGATCCCCCTGGCCTTCCCCACACCACCATCACAGCACATTCAAGGTCACCAAGAAAAAGGGAAAAGTCCAGCTATGCACGAACACTCAGGACAGCGTTTCATACGCATTCACCTTGCTGACTTCTCGGGCAGCAAAGCCAGTGGGTAACACTGGGGTTGGTTTTCACAGATCACATAAATAGGGTATTTCTCCAAGCACCAGTGACACACGCCGGCAGAAGCACTCCCTAACTTGTAATTTTCTCTCCTCTCCCCGGCACCGCACATCCCATTACTGGTTTAGTCTCTATCATTGTGGTTTTCTTCCTCTTTATTACCTGCCACAACACACGTTTCAAGTGGCAAAGGAGCTGCCTCTCTGTGCTGCGGCCTCCACACACCCCAGGCTGAAGGCAGAGGACCATCCACCTCGAAATCAGTTCCTTGGCTTCAGAGAAACGACAAGCAAATCCGGCCAAGTACACAGAAGAATGTTCACTTTAACCATAAGAAATTGATCTGGGATAAAGAGCAGCATTTCGAATCACAGTGGAAAGGATGAATTTGTCCATAAATGTTGCCATTTTGGGACCCAGAAACAAGACTTACATCCCTGCTTCTGTCATGGACCCAAAAAATTTCAAATGAAATTATTTAAATGTGAAGTGCAACCATAAAACACTAGAAATATGTGAACAAACATTAACGCCATCTTGCAGCAGAGGCCTTAACATGAAAACAAACAGGTCCATGAACGAAATTATATTTTGTTTGTTTTCAACTTCTGCCCATAGAGGGCCCATCTAACAAAAAACTGATCCACTATGGAAACTTGACCCTGTTCAGGGAAGCCAACACAGTAAGAAAAAAAAAAACAAAACAAAAACACAGGTTTCCCTCATCAAATCCCAGACCCCTCAAGTCTCCCTTCTGGGACCCCGGGCAGGAGGGGAACGCTGCCTCAGACCCCACAAATCCCTCCCCACCTCTTCAGAGATCTCCTCGGCTTTGCCGCTGGTCCCTCCAGCTGTCCCTATTCAGCCTCCTGCCCTTGATCTTCTCTGTCTGCCTTCAGTGGTTCCCCAGGGGCGGCTACATCTACACCCAGGGCTCAACCACCGCCTGCGCCCCATGGATGCCCGAAGCTCCAGCCCACATGCATCTCAGCCCCTGGGTGCTTCACACCCTGCCTGTCTCCTGCACGCCTCCATGGTTCGTCTGCCATAGAGCAGACCCACTCCCCTTCTCTCATGCCTCTGGGTGTTGGCACAGGCTGTCCTGAGGGACTCAGAGCCTCCTTCAGGTTTCGGCCAGGGATCACCTCTTCTGTGAGGCCCTCCCCCACTGGCAGGGGCAGTCAAGGAGCCAGGAGGCCGGCCCAGTCTTACTCGTGACCCTCCTCAGGACTCTGCCCTATAAGCCTCCAGCTGCAGCCAGGGAGACATTTGGTGGCTGGTTGCCTCAAACTGAGCCAATCAGAGGGAATTCTCCAGAAGTTTGGGATGCGCCAGTCTCTCACTAGATATAAAGGATGGCTGGGGTGGGGGGGGGGGGTGTTGAAGCAAATGCATCTGGCCAAGAACAAACGGTTCTAAGTTGCTCCACCAAGATCCATGTGCTGAAAGCTGAGCGGAGGAGAGCTGGCCAGGCTGGGGACAAAGGAGCTAACAGACACAGGGGCAGAAGTCTGCCAGAGAGAGGAGCCAGTAAAACCCCTCCAGGCAAACCCAGTGCAGAGAAAATGCGGACTTTTGCAAAGGGGCTGGTGTCTGAAGTGTCAAACATGAGCCACAGAACCCTGCTGCCTGACACTGGGGCAAAGCCACAGAGAACCCCAAGCTCTAAGAAGAAGCCCTATTGCCTTGGTGAACTTACCAATGGCTGACTTGGTCTTTAAGTGCACGAATGTAGTAGCCAAGACCACGGAGAGTGACTTGCAGAGACCACATAGCCACAGGAATAACACGGGCGTGGATGAATGGCCGACCCAGCTCCTGCCTGACTCTGCCCCCTCCCAGCACCCAGGGCCTTAAGAGCCCCTACTATCCCGCCCTCGTGTCTCAAACCTCAGCCATCCCAAGTCCTCACAGCCAATCAAGCCACCAAGACCCCCCTTTCCCTAAGGCCCCATCATACCTTATCGATACCACCATGAAAGCACCAAAGCCCCCACACAGCCCAGAACAGGGAAGGGTGGCCAGAGGTAGGGGGCCCCTACCTGCCCTAGCCTCTGTCCACAGTACACCCAAGACCTTAAGAATGAGTGAAGGGTAGGATGAATTAATGAGCAACTGGTCCCCACTGCTAAAGTCTGCTCATCTCCAGGAACTGAGAGTGGAATGGGCAGGCAGAAACATCAACTGTGCTTAATAATAAGTTCAGTGCCTCCCCAGAAAACACTAACCACTGCATTCACAGCTGTAATTTCCTGCCCCAGGGACGGGGATTCAGGCTCAAACAAGATTTTTCCAATGGGTCTTGGGAATGGAAGGGAGGGTACAGATTCTTCTATCACCACCAGGACCCAAAACTGGACCCTTCTCCTCTTCCCCGGCACATGAATCCACCCACGGGAACCCCAGACTTCAAACAGATAGGCAGAGCAGGGACCAATATGGATGCAGACACACACTACAGAGAACACCCTTCACACAGGGATGATGGGGGTCAGAGGCTGCTATGTGTAGTACCGGGGCAGGCACCGCGGCGGGAGGGGGAGCGCCTGCCCATGCTCAGCCACCGAAGGGAGGGATGATCTTAAGATTAACTGTGAAAGAGGAGTTAAAGATCATTTTAAGGGGGAGAAAACTCACAGCCTAGGATAACTAGACGCAGACAATCGGGACGTACGGGTGCACGCGCGCTCTCACATATACATAGATCTATATAACAGCGCTTTGCCTATATATAGCAACGCTTCCCAAAGACCTCAAAGAGCCTTTACAAGTGCTCCCCTGGGGCCCATACTCAGTTATATTTAAAGAGAGAGCTCACGAGGGCACAGGCACAGAAATAAATAATATGCTTCTACGGCTATATACTTAACCTACACCGTCATTTTTCAAACTTAACTTACTGCTTTTTATATCTTTTTCTGCCTACCCACTCCCGCTCATCTCCAGGAGAAAGGATAAACTATATCGAGCTCCTCTAACTTCCATAATCCATCCGGCCCTTGTTGCCTTTTGTTCTGTTTCCGGCCTCCCCCTCTCCCCTGCCAACCCAGGGTTTCTACTTTGTAATTCGTTAAGATGGGGGGGGGGCGGGGGGTGTCAGTGTCCCCAGACACATTGCCAGTGCTACGAGGACCAGCAGCGACCCTGCAGCATTTCCTGTGTGCCCAGCCGGGAAAGAGCACGGTCTATCCACAGTCCCCGTGAATTTTCGCCACCTCTAGAGAAACAAGGCCTATTATACCAATTCTATGAATGGGGAAATGAAGGCCCAAAAAAAAAAAAAAAAAAAAAGACACCTGCCGCAGGCCACAGAGCCGGAAGTCAATCAGACAAGGCCCGATCCTGGTCAGCCTTCCTGAGAAACCTGTCCCCAACCTGCACTGGCAGCACCAGGCTGAGCTGGCCCCCGGGAGGGGGCACACTCAAGCCTCAAGCCCCCAGCATATGGCCTCCACTCCCCCAACCTCTGCCTACAAAAAAAAAGAAAAAGAAAAGAAAAAACAGGTGGGGGTGTGTAGAGATTTTAAAGATTTTATTTGGTTATTTGACAGAGAGAGAGAGACAGCCAGCAAGAGAGGGAACACAAGCAGGGGAAGCAGGAAAGGAAGAAGCAGGCTTCCTGCCAAGCAGGGAGTCCGATGCGGGGCTCGATCCCAGGACCCTGGGAACTCGCCCTGAGCCGAAGGCAGACGCTTAACGACTGAGCCACCCAAGAGCCCCTCCACCCCCCACCCTTAACACTGTTTCTACATAATCTAGAAAAAAGAAAAGGTTTGAGGAACCCGTAGGAACAAAATGAGAAATACAATCACAAGGGAAAGAAAAATACCTTACAACAACGATCAAGTTCTGTATCTTTATCACCTTCTCCATGTGAAATGTGAGGCTGGGGGCTGGGGGCGGGGGTCTCATTTGTGCACGCACGTGCGTGCACACACACACACACACACACACACACACTCATGCACAGTCTATTTACAGTGACTTTAATACAAACTTTAAGACAAGCGTCCCCAAAGCAAACGCAGACTGGGCCCCCAAGTAACGGCAGTGAACACAGTGAAGTCCTCACAGGGGTGTGGGGCCAGCTGCAAGAAGGGAGAACACGGCCCACAAAGGCAGCAGCCCCGGCCTCCAGACCACCGTCCCAGGCTACCACCCAGTTCTGATTTGTCAAGAGAAGCCAGCAACCACATTTTTACGTACATCTGATTTGAAACGCAGTTGACAAGGTTCTCCTCAAGCAGGCCCAACACACCGCAGCTACGGGTCCCCCCACTCTGAGGCCCCCACCCCGAAGCTGGAGCTCCTGATCGCCATCAGCTTGCAAAGAGCGGAAGTAGGGCACGCCAGTAGAGCCATATGGTTAAAATTTTAAAAATAAAATTAAAAAGGTCTCCTAGAGAATGTCAGAAGTATGGAGTTGGAAAGGGGCAGAAGCAGAGACCGAGCACCCGAGGAAACTCCCCAGGAACCTCAAAATGATGGACTTGGGAACCAGCAAGGGTCCCGGTGCCCCCCACCCTGCCCCACTCAGCAATCCCGTGAGAAGACAGCACCAGAGCACACACCAACGGTCACATTAGGAGCAACTCGGTGGATGGGGAGGGAAGGGTGTCTTAAGAAAAAACAAGTGGAAAGGTAGGAACTCATTGAGTCAAGAACAGTCTGTACGTTTATTCTCCAAAGTTAAAAAAGAAAAAGGCATCAGCACAGCATTTAGCTTTCAAGAGGTATGCTGCCTTAAGAACTAACAACGGTTTTAAAGGTTGCTTCAAGGAGAAGAAATAGAACCGAGGGACGTATCTGGCAAGAAAGAAGACTGGAGGGGTGGGCATAGTCATGGCTTTTTTTTTTTTTTTTTTTTTATTAATCAAGTACTCAGGTCAAACTCCCGTAACACGAAACCAATATTAAAGTGACCCGTTCATCTGCGCCCAGCACACGCGGTATCGCACAGCCAGCACCCTCCTCACCCTGTGAGACCCTTCCGCCCCTCCAAAGTAAAACCCCGCACCCGAGCAGTGGTTACCCCCACACTGCCCCCTCCCCCGGGCAACCGCTCAGCTGCTTTCTGGCTCTAGGCAATTTCCTCTCCCAGACAGTCCCCACGTCCAATCCTCCAACAGGTAACCTTCTGGTCCTGGTTTGTTTTGCCTGGGAGGTTTCCGAGGTCCACCCACATCGGAGCATGTATCGGCCCCCCTTCCTTTTCAGGGCCGCACGACCTTCCGTGGTAGGGATAAAGCACATACGGTTCACCGGCTCGTCCTGTGATGGAGATGGGGGCTGCTTCTACCCTAGGAGACGGTCACAGAGTTGCATCAACGTTCATGTACACGTATCCATTAGAGTCTCCACTGTCGACTCTTCGGGGTAGACACCTGGGGGTGGAACTGTGGGGTCACAGGGTAATTCCACTGCACTTGTTGGAGAACTGCCACCCATTTTCCTACAGTGAGGCTGTGGAGTGGTTTACACTCACCGCATCTCACAGAAGAGTTCACATGTGTGTGGTCGACAGCCAGGCCCTCGCCACCCAGCATGGTCAATTCTTATTATTTCTTTCATCATTATTCACGGCCCATAGATTTTAGAACAAGAAATCGCTACAAATCCAGTTCAAAAATAGAGCCCGGAGAAGGAGACAGGCAGTGGAGACGGAAGGCGCAGCAGCTGCTCACCTAAGCGGGATCGACTGCAGGGGGCGGCAGGCGCTTCTTGTTACCGTTGCACATGGAGCCTGTGCTCCCGTCTGCTGCACAGGCAGCAGTACTCACGGGCTGGAGTATCTTATCAAGGAAGGCCCAGGGAGAAACACACAGTAGAAACCAGTCCAGTGCCCGGCGTTAAGGTGAAGAGTAGAATGCAGGTCTTAATTAGATGGTGCAGGATAGATGCGAAGCTAGGCAAGGCAGGGCCTACCTGCTCTTCACTGCCCCACAGCTAGATCAGTAGGCGTCCATAAGGAGACGGTACGTTCCGCCAAGGTGCTCGCACCGGCATTGAGAACATGGGCCATCCTACTGCTACGCCAGTGGGATTCCACTTAGTTACCCACCCACCCTGTGCTGTGCAGTTGAGCCCAGCAAGAACTCATCTGAGGCTCTTTGGACAGAGCAAGTCCTCTCCCGCTGGACCCCACCCCTGCCTGAGGTTTTACTGGCCTGACTCCTGAAGCCACACAGGTCTGCAAGCCCTGGGTAAACGGAGAAACCACGCTCTTCCTCTGCGGTGGTGGAGAACACAGTACCTACCATAGAAAGAGATCTGACCACCAGGAACACAACGCTGGTCGCACGGCACCCTCCCCACTACAGAGACACCGCTGCCAGAATTCTCTGCTCCCACAAGGTCACAAACATGTAGAAATCAGAAGTAGACCCGCCCTGGAAAATGGTCTCTTGGGAGTGACCCAGATCCAGTCAATATCCATGACATTCACATGCCACCTTAAGTCAAGAGACAAGAGGACACCCCCACCCTGTTCTGTCCAGCACAGCTTTTTTTATGGGTCCAAGAGCTTTGCCCTGGCCCTAAATCTTGGGTGTGGACAGAGAATAAAGTCTCTGCTGAGAGAGGCGGCTTCCTGGCTTCAGCCCCTGGTAAAAGCAAAGCCTCCCTCCCCAGACCTCACTCTGCAGGGCCTGGACCTAGCAGAGCCTAGCAGGGCAAGGGAGCACCCACACGGTCAGAGAAGATGGCCTCGGCCACGCTAGGACAGAGCAGATGACAGCAGGTATTAGGAGGGTAATGGTCACCAGCCTGGCTAGGCTGCACGCTGGAACCACCTAGGAAGATATTAAAAACCAACAAAAAACACGCATGCGCACACGCACACAGAGCAATGCTCCGACTGCACCACAGGACCAGCCAGCCCAGCATCTGCAGGGCCAGGATCCAGGCATCAGTGTCCGTGTGAAGCTCCTCAGCTCACCGTGCAGCCAAGGCTGGGCAGCAGGAGATCCCCAGTTGACGATGCCTCAGCACAGCGGCAAGGGCACATGCCAAACCTTCTAAAACTCCCACTGGGGGCCAGCCACTGTCCAGAGAACTCAGCAGACATTACCTCAGTTGAGCTCCCCAACAAGCCCCTAAGTGGTTACCGTTCCTATTTTTCAGGTGAGCCAACAAAGGCTCAGAAGTTAAATAACCTGCTCGAGGTCACACAGTTAGGAAACTAGCAAGCCTGGTAGGCTGGGAGCCTGTGTTCCCATCTCAATCACTAGGCTGCAGAGCCAGATGGGGAGGGCTTGGTCCTTTGTCCTGCAAGATCACCACGGTTTCTCTGGGGGAAGACTGTGGGAGCTTTCCCCCTTGGAGGAAAGGTGACAGATACATGCACCCCAACACTCACACAAGCCCTATTAACCACTCCAGCTTGCTCTCAGATGTTCATGTTGGGGCTAGAACATTAAAGGGGACACAGCACCCCCAGAGGCAGCTTGGAGTTTCAGAGTGACTGGGAGCAAGCCAAAAAAACAACAGCAGACACAGAGGAGACAGGGCCCCAGCTTCTAGCCTTCTCCTGCACATGGCAATTTTTCATCTGCTAACCTTGCAGGGAAGGTCAAGGCTTGGCCATATTCAAGGAATCAATGAGTCCCTTAGTTCATGGGGTTGATGGGGTCATCCCCCATTTTACAGGTAGAAAAACCAAGCATGGCTCTGCCAGTAATAGCGGCTAGCAAAATGCATGCCTCCTCATACCAGACATTGGGTGAAACGCTGCAGAAATGGTCTCACTAAGCCATCTGAACAGTCTCCTGAAGTAGGTTCTAGAATCAAACCCATTTTATCAATAAGGAAACAGACACAGACCAGAACCCAGGCCACCTGACAAGGAGACCCACAACCACAACTACTATGTGACACCTACGGTCTCCCCAACTCCACGGTGGATCTCCAAAAGAGGCAGGGCTCCATACCAACTATACGATACATCTACACACACACACACCCTCCAGAAAAGATCAACATTCCTGATTTTCAGACGCAAAACCTCAGAAGCTTCTAGGCAAAGTGGGCTGGGCCAGAGGTTGGGGACACGCTTTGCCCACCTCTTTCCCATTACTCCTCTAGCAAGAGGAAGAGGGAGGCCTGACCACCTGCTCCCGGGCTTCCAGTGCCATCTAAATGCAAGGGTGCCACCGGGGAGAAGGAGAGAAGGAGAGAAGGAACACTCCCTTACACTTGACTGAAGCTGGTTCCTAGCACCTGCGACCAAAGGAGTCCCCACAGCTGCAATCTGGGACCTACAGTGAGTTGGCACTGGAGTCAAAGTGGCCAGCAAGCCGGGAGACACAAGGGATGACAGAAGGATGTAAGCAAAGATGGGAGATAGGACAAGGAACACATAAGGATTCCAGGTCCTTGGCTGGTTCAGCTTAAGGGCAAGGTGTTTTAGGCGTTTCATGGCCACTCAGCGTCTATGAAACGAGCTGTTTGGACAAGCTGGTCCTCTAGAAGCCTCCTAGCTCTGCGAGGGTGGGATTCTTCAGGAACAGCAGAGGGGCCTTTCTAGTTTCTGCCTCCTACCAGCAGACAGAGCATTGGGCAACCCCGTCATCTGCTCCTCTCTGCCGGCTAGCTGCGTTTGGCTGGACCGCCCCATGCAAACAGCATCCACGGGCCCTGGACCAGTCTGCAGCACCCGGTCTGCCATGGCCCCGAGGGCGGCCACACCAACATCTGCTGCAATTGGCCTCACGCACAGCGGAGTGGCAGGGTTAACTGACGGCAAGGAAGATTAATTGCATGTGAAATTCCCATAAATAATTAAGACATCAGCTGCACAGCTTCTTTCCGCCCTCAGGCTGTGATATCCCATGTATGGCCAATTCTCAGATCCACACACATAATCTGCAATTAATTAGAAGCACACAGCTACAGAGGACATAGGCCAATCTCACACCAGACGGAGTCCAGCGGCTCTCTGCGGTCCTGCTCTGCACTTTGACACTTTGAGGTCTGGTCCACAGAACACGAGCTCCGAGTCGCCAGGTCCCAGCTGCACCACTTACTTCCTGTGCAGCTGTATTTCACCCACCCAGACTCAGTTTCCCCACCTCTGAAGGGAGGTGCTTGACGGGAGAGCAGACCGGAGGTGCTCTGTGAATGCAGGATGGAAGACTCCTGGCTGGCTAAGCAGCTGCCCCAAGCCGCCTCCTCAGCCACAGACAGCAGGGAAGGGAAGCACAGCCATGCTCGCAAGTCTTACAGTTACGGCAAGGAAGGCCCAAAAAGGCAGAGGGACAAGAGACGCTCAGAACACAGGAGGCCAACGAGCAATGGCTATCGTTAGACCCTCCCCCTCCCCGACACTGCACACACCACATTGTCCGGAGTACCACGTCTTTCCAGGGCTGTTGCTGCCACGAAGCGGCCCTCCCAAGGCTCTGAAGACGCCTGAGAAGGGGCGATCTCTAACAGCAGGCAGAATACAGGAAGGGAGTCACAGATCAAGCTGCCCCCTCCCTGCCCCGGGGCAGGTAACAGAGACACCAACGAGCTAAGAGCAGGAGGACTTGCAGGCCCAGCTAGACCGGAAGAAGAGCACAGGTGGACACTGAACAATCAGAGGCCTCGAACATTCGTGCATTGAGCGCTCTCGCACTCCTGGTTCCCCTTTACACCCTCTCCAGCATGAAGCCTTGTGGACTCCACAATATGAAGCCAATTCCTCACCTTGGGGCAGCCTGAGGACCCCCCCCCCCCCCGCCGCCCCGCTCAAGGGGGAGCTCTGTATGAGCGGAAATCAAGCCTATCCTCCCTGAATGTCCAGCCTCGCACAGCGCCTGACAGCCTTCCCTGCAGCTGGAGGGGACCATGCAGCTCAGTCCCGGTCACCAAGACAGAAAGGCAAGTCTACAGGGCGGGGAGGGGGGTGGGGGGAGGTGCTTTTATTTTCCAAGAAATAGGGGCTACCCTTACACCCTTGCTTCCTGCTTGAAACTGGGTCCGGTATCCAGAACAGAAGCAACCGGCTTGCAAACACAGGGCAACAGTAGCATGAAAATGAACAGCTAAAGAAGTTTGGGGCAGCTTCCGTGTCCTGGCTGTTATAAATAATGCTGCAATCAACAGAGGGGTGCGTGTATTTTTTTCCCCAATTAAGGTCTTTATTTTCTCTGCATAAATACCCAGTAGTGGAATTAGATCACGTGGTATTTAATTTTTTGAGGAACCTCCATACCATTTTCCCCAGTGCTGCACCAATTTGCATGTTGAATTTAAGAAATAAAAGAGAAAGACGAAAACAGACTCTCGGATACAGAGAACTGGTGGGGCAGGGGAAAAACAGATAAAGGGGATTGGAAGTACAATCATCACAAGGAGCACTGAGAAATGGGTGAATATTATACACCTGAAACTAATAAAACACTATTACACTTACATGACAGTAAGTAAAGAAGTTGGGGCGGAAAGAACTGAGAGCCTGAACCATGCCAGCAACCACCGACCTCCCGACCGTCTGTTCTAAAAAGGAAATAAGCTTGCTTACAGAGGTGAGAGGGGCACTGAGAACCCACCTCCTCACACTCCCACCTGCGGGCCCACCTGGAGCTCTGCAAGGACACAAGCCGTCTCAGCCTCTGTAGTTCTCTCTGGGATCAGCCCCACCCGGAGCCCAAGTCCTGCTCAGAACCGAGTTAGTGGTGCTCTCGGGGCCTTCCAGTCGCTGGATGGGACAACGGGGATCGCACTACTTAGGCCATAGGTTGGCCGTGGGGACTAAGGGAGATGAAATACTTGGTAGGATGGGAATATTATTCATACATAGTAGGTTCTGAACAGGACATCATGAGGTCCCTGGGAGACAGTGCGACACAGCCAAAAAAAAAAAAAAATTCCAGCTTGGGGGTCAGAAGAGCTTAGATCAGTCAGCGGCTCTTTTCCTTGGGTGAGAGATTTAACCTCTCAACCCATTTCCTCACCTGTAAAATAGTGAGAGCAGGACTCCTCTCCTGCAACCATTACGGGGATTAAAGAAGATGGTTGGAAAACACCAGGAGGCAGAAGAAACTGAAGGCAAACCCCTCCCACACCTATTCATGCCCCCCACTCTGCCCTGGGGCAGAATCACCCCACATCAAATCCTCTAAAGAAAGTGAGAGGAGACACCACCACCTTCCCTGGGGGCAGCTAAATCTGGGCAGCCAAGTTTCCTTTGGCTCCCTTCCCCGACAGAGACAGAGCAGGAAGAGGAAGGAAAAAAGCAACGCACGGAGCAGACAGGCAGAGAACCTCCTCCTGGCAGAAACAGTCCCCCAGACTCAGCAAGGGATTTTGCATCTAAGATAAAATGCAGCCCCAGAGAACGCTCTGCCTTCTTTCACTCTGCCTTCTTTCACGCTGGATCCCGTCCCCAGGGATGAGGGAGCAGAAGGCTGGCTGAGGACAAAGCATAAGCTGACACCCTGCAACCTCCCCCAGCCCCCCACTCCTGGGTGGGACATGTGTGACATTCTTCCAGGGATTTCCCAACTATCTTCATGTTAATACCTTGCTAGGGAGAAAACCACCTTGACAGTGGCAAGACCTCTGGTATCTTGTAGGTTGGTCCTCTTTGGTTCTTTTGAAACCTCCATTTTTCCAGTGCCTGGGTGGCTCAGCCATTAAGCGTCTGCCTGCAGCTCGGGTTATGATTCCAGGGTCCTGGGATTGAGCCCCACAACGGGCTCCCTGCTCAGCGGGAAACCTGCTTCTCTCACTGCCCCTGCTTGTGTTCCCTGTCAAATACATAAAAATCTTAAAAAAAAAAAAAAAAGACTCCCTTTTCCTTCCCCCAACTCCCAAGTATATAATTAGCCACTCTTCGAGACCCTGATGCAGCAGCTCTTCCTGGCCATGGGTCCTGTCCCTGTGCTTTAATAAACCACCATTTTGCTCCAAAGACATCTCAAGAATTCTTTCTTGGTCATCGGCTCCAGACCTCACCCCACCGAACCTCACCTATATTCCAAAACCCCATCACCCAAGACCTAAAAAGCCGAAGAGGAAGGCCCGCCTACTCTCAGAGGGTGCAACCCCCTCCCCAGAGGCCCTCAGGGAGAGAACATGAGGACCACTGCCTCCATCATCTATTTCCTCCAGGGGCTGAACGACACTCTCCGACCGCAGCTCCCTTCCGTGTGAACCCGAGTGTGGGCATTCTTTGTATCGGCAGTTAAAATGCTGAGCCCATCCATTACTCACAAGGATTCCTGCAGTGAGACGCCACACCGCCAGCAAAGAAACCCAAAGAACAGAAAAGGACGCACCACAGAAGCCAATGGAGCACTCAGGCCACAGACCACAAGCCCAGCGTCCTTCGTCCTCCCCTTCCGGCTTAAGAATGCAGGAGGAAGGGACCAGGTGCTGTGAATGACCCGAAGGCACGAGGCAGGGAGCAGGTGTTAATGAGTGACCCGAGGGCATGAAGCAGCTGCCTCACTAACCCCAGCTGAACAGCACCCTGGGGCAGGGCTGCCCCCCCCCATGCACACACCCAGGCCCCGGGGATGCTGCCCCCAGCACACACCAGGCCCTGGGGCTGGCCCGAGGCCCATGACGAGCACCACACAGCACTGAGCTGCACCCTGAGCCCAAATCCAGGCTTTTTCCAACCACCAGCCAACAGTTCCCAAAACCTTGGGAAGGGAGGGGAGCCAAGTAGAAGAGACCCCTGTGTTCACGGCCTCCACCCGCCCCACACACCCGGACCTACTCCAGGAGGGGCAGCCCCTCGGGGACCAGATGGCCCCAAGTTCTCTCACTGGGCAGCTCACAACACCCCACACCTGGTCCGGCACCCACCCCTCCCGAAAGCCTTCACTCATCATTCATTCACCAGTCATTCCCAAGCCCCGCTATGTGCCACCCATGACACTAGCTGGAGTGGGGGAGGGTCCCCCTCACAGAGCTTCAGACCTGCGGGGGAGACAGACACTAAACAGGCCCAGAAGGAAATCATCACAGAGAGGCTGGGGAGGGAAAGAACAGCAAGGAGAAATATTCCGAGGAAAAGCAAGGCGATGAATGAAAGGCGACTGGGGGCAGGGCCATCGGAGTCCAGCCAAGCACGCACTCCGCAGGGTTGAAGAACCGGCTGGAGAGCAACAGGCACAGAACGTGGGACAAAAGGGCAAGGTTACAGGCCCTGACAGGAATCTGGATTTTGCCGCAAGTACAGAAAAAGGCCCTGCAAGGTTCAGAGGGGGAAGTGAGAGAAGGGTCTGGACATGCCCGTGTCCCATCTGCCCAGAGAAACCACCACCTTGAAAAGAGGATGAGGGTGTGTGGTCTGTCTTTCTAGGAGTCCCTGTGCACGTCCCATTTTACTAAAACCCTGGGCCCCTAGAGAAAACACCAGCTTGTGTTAATCGTCGGCTTCCTAGGCCGCCAGCCTGTCTTAAAGGGGCTGGAGCCTCAAACTTTAGAGAGGGGGCTGACGGGCCTGCCCGACAGCAGAGCCGTGGCCTGTGGACACCAGGGCCTCCTCTGAAGCAACAGCGGTCAACTCCTGCTGCACATTTTTAAAAGCCATGCTGGGAGCCCAGTTCCTAAGCCTTCTGGAAACCAGGGGTGTGTTAAGCAGCCCAACCCCTCACACGGGGTCCCTCAGGGAAACGCCCTCCTGTCCTGGTCACTGGGCCGGCAGGCACTGAACGCTGCCTCTGTGTGACTCACGGCCAGTGGTCTGGGGCCGCTGTGCAAAGCCCACTCATCTGGAGAAATCTGTGCCAAGTTCCACCTTAGGAGCTGAAAAATTAGTCTTTACTGAAACTAATGCTCAGACAGCAGGACGGGCAACAAGAGACATGGGGGGGGCTTGCTGCTGGACCCACTGGGACTGGCTGAGCTCAAGTGGCCAGTAACACCGCCACCTCCCACCTGCTGCAGGAACTGCTGCGGGGACGCCCCCAAGCAGGGATGGGGCAAGACGGCCATCTGAGACCAGCTGGAGATACGAGCTGCAGCTCTGAGAAAGCTCCCACCCAGCTCAGCACTCGGTGCCAACTCGAGCTTTCTGGAAATGAGTGTCATCATTCTCGAAGCACCTGAAACTCTATATTCACTGTGAAGAAACCGAACAGGTGAGATCACTCCCATTTTAGAAATGAAGAAATTAGAAGCTGAAGAGATTAAATCTTGGGCCCTGTAAGAGCATCTTACAGGAACCTCCTAGAGTCGTGGGGTGCTGGGCTTCTTCGTTAGAGAGTAGCTGGCCCCCCAGAACTGAATAAAGCTGCTTCTGTAAGAATGAAAACTGCTTCTGTTAGCGATCAGACCTGCACCTGCCTGGGGGACAGGCAGGAAGCACGAGTGAGCAAAGCCGGCAGGTGGGACTAGGAGGGACTGCTAACAGGCGGCCGGCAGCCACCATTAGGCTACAGCTGAATGCTATGCAAAAATGCCTTGTGGTCATGAAATGTTCTGATTTTCCCACTGAGGTTGTTTGGTTTGTTGTTGGGTGTTTTTAACATGAAAATCGCCCAATGATTAAATGTTGGCGACTAATTAAGATATTTTCAACACTGTGCAGCCCAAATGAAACCCCTCTGTGGACGGCCAGTTTGAAACCTATGGGCATAAGTGGGGGCAGAAAGTGAAGGAATCACGCAGTCAACAAGCAAACCACCAGCTGTTTACATTCCAAGGTCAAGAAATGGCCAGGGATGAAGCTCAAGCCCGGGCAGGGACCTACGGCTCCTGCAGCAGCCTGGATTTGATCCTGGGGGTGGGCAGCCTTTGAAGAGTAAGCACCACCTGCATGGGAGCTACACAAATCCACAGAGGGGATAACGTTTCTCACCATTACACGCGCGCGCACACACACACACACACACACCAGCTTATACAGACACGGTAAAATAAGATAAGGTCTGTAGCAATATCAGTTCTCTGGTTTTGACAACATACTCTGGTTCCGTAAGATGGTACCACAGTGGGGAACTGCGGGGAAGGGTACATGGAAATCATCTAATTTTTACCATTTCTCATGAGGTTTAAATTCTTTCAAAACAGTTTAATGCCAAAAAAGGAAGTTCCATGGTCAGATTGACCATGTGATCTTCCAGCTGGAGCGTGCACCAGCTGTCCCAAATGCCCTCGTCCCCTTTTCTGTAGCGGGCCACATAACCGCTCAGAAGGAAAACCTGCCCCACCTTCTCTTTCAGTTAGCCAGGGCCACAGGATTCATGCTAGCTCAGGAGCAGGGAGGGGGAAGGCACGCTGGCAGTGTGGGGCCATGCCTCCTCCCTGGCAGAAAAGGTGAATGTCACGGGCATGTGGGCAAGGGCAACAGCACGTGATAGATGATGGGGCAGCCACAAAAAGGGGGAACCAGGTCCCAAGCTGTTCCGTGGGAAGAGACAAAGCTCCATCTTGTTTAAACCAGCGTTAACACAGGTCTTTGTTACATAGCCAGAGTGACTTCCTGCCTGCTATGCTACCATATGCATTTCTGGACGAAGCCACCAACGCATTAGCAAGGTGGCGTCTCAGTGCCATCCCACAGCCCACACGAGCTGGGAATGAGCAAAGGAAATTTACAGAAGCCAAACTTCTCGGGTCCCTGGTGAAAGCACTGCGTATTAAGCTGTGACAATCTTGCTTCAGTGTCTCTCCCTCCTCCCCAATGTGATTTAGGTGGAGACATAGTCCCTGTCCCTCTAGCGGAGCCACCTTAGTGAGATGGATGGTGGAAGGCCGCCTCCGGAAAGCAATCACTCTTTATCTCCTCCCACGCTAGACCAAGCAGCACACCCACTGCGGAGCTCTCTGTTAAATACAGTTGGGGTCCCTTGGCCCCAACTCCTCAACTCAATCACCTGAACTTAATATTCACACGGAGAGAACTCTGAGAAACTCTCCTCTCCAGAGCGATCTCTCCACTTCAGGGACGGTGACTCATCTGTGTGACAGGACCATAGTGATCAATCCGAAGGCTGTGGGGAGAGGGAAGAAGGGACAGGAATCCCCAGACAGACAGCGCTTGTCACCAGTTTTTGAGTTTTCCATGGCTCACATATTACCTGGAAAAAAAAGAAATCTGCTGCTCTAAGCTATCAGTGCTACTCAGAAAAGAAAAAATTCTAACATAGACTAATCGGTCAAACTTCATTAAAGATATGTTGGCGGATTTTTTTCCCCAAAATGCTCTTTTCAAATCAAATTCTTAGAGCAGTCCGGCTTCGTATTTGAGTTAACTGTGGCCTTAAGTGGGGAAAACCTGCCCGTTGAGTTGTTCCCCACACTCTGGGGAGTGAGGCTGACTTCCCCGAAACCCCCAAAGCCAGCCTCAACTCCCTCTTGCACTGAGCAGCCTGGGAACTGGCAAAAAGCAGCTCTGATCAGACGCGAGTGGGTCTGAGTTCGGAGCCAACTCATCCCACCTGCGGGAGCTGGGCCACGCCGACATTCCCGGCAGACCCCCGGATGCAGAAGGGGAATCTCTGGCATTCTTCCCAGTTTCTTTTCCTCAGCATACTCTGCTGTTTGGACCTATCTCTGAAGGCAGGGGAAGCTCTGAATACCGTATACGGCAATAAAGACAAGGGTCAGAGACGATTTTTCACCAAGACTGACACAGGAAAACGCAGCAGATCCCCAGTATTCCTGGTGATCAGTGAGTCAACTATTCCGTGTGCGATGAAGCACATGTCGACTGCTGCACGTGACACTGATGGCCTCGACCCAGAGCTAATCCTGGAGCCACTTTGGACGAAGCCACGCCACCAGGTAAACGTGGGTGGCGAGAACATTTTAGAAGGAACTGGCCCCAGGGAACTCTAGCGAGGGTGATCTCTGCATCTGGTTTCCCTTGAAAAGATTCTCTTCACCTGGCACCCAAGTGCCCATGAACACCGAACCACACCTCGATTTTTCGAACAGGGCACCGAGCTACCAGAAGGTCAAGGGCCAAGTCACAGGCACAGTTCGAGGAAACACATTCCGTTTTCTGTGGCCTCATCCTGAGCGACAATCTTAGGTGTGGGTTTCCAATTCCAGGAAACTGAAGTGAGCAGAGGTCACTGTTTTTTTCAAATGCAATTCATCTTTTTATCCATGAATTTCAGAAGGGCCCCAATCACACAGACCTCTGGGGATAAGCAAATAAATTAATGATTCCAAGAACTCCATGGAGAGATGATAAATGGAATCAAAGACACATTAAGACACTTTCCTTTTTCATTATTATCAAGGGGCAGCTGTGACTAACCAAAGTTGCCAATATAAAATGGTTAAAATTAATGAGGGGGTCAATAAACTGGTGTTTAGAGGAAGGAGCACAACAGGAGGGAACTAAAGGCTCAGAAGGCGGCGTGAAGCAGAAAGCTACCCGAGGGCAACTGGGCTTAGAGGAGAAAAAGGCAACAGGGGCCTTGAGGACAAAGAACGGAATGGGCCGCTTCCTTCCGCCGGGTGGGGTGCTCAGGTCAGAAACACAATCCCTGCGCTTTTATCAGGAAGCTAATTGATCTTTCCTAAAAATGCTGATTCAAGAAAGGGGGGTCAAAAGAAAGGCCTGAGCTGCAGAAGGAACAGCTGAAGAGGCGCACACTCAATGAGGGGGGATGGGACTAGACATGGGTAGAAGTGGGCATCAGTGGGCCGGAGCTTTCAACCTAGGGCAGAAATGACATCGATCATCTGAAAGAGCCCACAGGTCCTCCTCTTGAGCAGAGAGCCCCAGAGCCTCTGCCAGCCCAGTGGCTGGCTCTGCTGCCTGAATCCCGAAAAGCTGTTCTCCTTTGCCCTGCCCTCCCCTGCCCTCCGTCCACTCTCCACCCAGTGGCCAGTGTGGCCCTCCTCTGCTCAGAGTCCCCGTCGACACAGAGTAACCACTAAAGCCACCCGCACCCTCTCTGCCCCACCCTCCCACTGCCCCTGGCTCATTCTGCTCAGCACCCTTGCACCCACTGGCTGCCCCCTCTTCTGGGAACTCTTCTTCCAATATGCTCACGGCTCCCTTCCTCACTGCACCAGGCCTCTCCTCAAAAGGCCCTCATCAGAAAGGCCTTCACAGACAGCAGGCCACAGCAGCCCCTCCGGCCACTCTCCAGTGGCACTCGTGCTCTACTGGGAGCCAAGACCAGCAGCACGCTGTGGAAGAAACCCAGAGGCAAGGGACAACCCACCCCAAGACAGGATACATCTGTTCCTGTTCCCTAAGGCCTCTGTACTTCCCCTAAGCTCTGAATTCGTCTCTAAATAAATCAGAAGATTCAGCGGGAGAGCTCAAAACCCACCTGGGCCATGGCATTCTCCCCCTGCTACTCAACTCTACCCCCACAAACCCCCAGCTCACTAAATACTGAGCTACGGCCTGTCACCCGCTGCCCCAGGGGTGTAACCTAACCTCCCTGGCTCCATATGTACCCCATTTCTACAACTGCTTCCCACTTCCTGGCTTCAGGGAGAACAGGAGATGTGCCTTCTGAGAAGGACCGGGGAAAAGGGCGGCACAATGAAATGCAGCCCAGCTACCAGAGAGGAGTCATGGATTTGACGCTCAGCCGGTCACCCAGCAGATTCGGGCGCCATTCTTACGGGCTCTATTTTATCAAAGGTTGCCAACGAATCTGTGAGGCAAAGATTACTGATCCCACTTTGCAGAAGAGAAAACAGAGCCTCAGGAATGTCAGCCACCCACAACCACATACCTAAAAATAGCCTGAACTCTAAGTCTCTTCTCAAGTGAGGGGCTCTGACTTGGAGCGACGCCAACTCTCTCACTGTCCTTCTCCATGCGGAAGAGGTGCCCCCGACTTCCCAACCCCAGCTCTCTACCCCTCACGCACTGCTCCCCGGAGGAACGGGTGACTTGTTCCGCTCAGGGAGAGAGGAGGCACTGAGCATGTCCAGCCCAGCCCCTTGTGGGTTCCCTCTCAGGGCCCACCAGCTGCTCACCCACCCATGGAGTACGCTCAGGACCCGGCCCTGTGGGTCTCCGCCTGACTAGTGAACTCACGGTTGACATTTTTCCAAGTCCACCAGCTCACAGCTTTAAAGCGATATTCCAGGCAGCTCTATGGATAACAAGACTACCAGTCTGTTTGATTTACATCTCTCTGTCTGGTCTAGAAGAGGTGACACCTCTTCTAGAGGTGGACAAGCGCTGTTCAGGCCACGAGGGGGGAGGCGGGGCGGGTGCTCCAAGCAGAAGGACCAGCAGGGACGGTATCCTGAGCACCTGAAGGCTGGCTGGGTGCGGGGCCTGAGGCAGCCTGGTGCTGCTGAAAAGCAACCTGACACCCTGTCAGAGGGTGAGGGGCAGACGCTAGAGCCAGCCCCGTCTGTCCAGTCCGGCAGCTGTGTCCTTCCGGGGGCTGAACTCCACCGAGGTTAGAGGCCGGGGGCTGGGACAAGGGAGGAAGGCAAACTCTTTACTGTGCCCCATTAGTATCTTCTGGGCTTTTTCCATGCAGGCATATTCACATACAGAGCACCAATTTTAATAGCTATCTTTAAAGGTAACATTTAAGATCCAGGAGAGGAGGGGGAAGAGGTGGAGGAAAAGGAAGAAACGAGGCAGAACCGAAACATAAGCACCCCTCCCCTTTACTGATCAGGCCCTCTCACAGGTGGGCGCTACTCACCCCCTTTTAGGACAGGAGCCCCCTGGGCCTGGGGTGTCCTCTGGGACCCACTGCTTTGGTGACCCACCACCTCCACGGGATGCCCAGCCCAGCCAGCAACCTCCACCCCGAACTCCAACCTGGGAACTGCCCCCTTGACGCAGCTCTACACACTGAGCTGCCCCAGGTCTTCCGGTGCACAGTCCAAATGAAGCGGCTAGTTCGAACAAGTCTGACTGGGGCTTCACCCCCTGAACAAGGAGCCTGCTCTGGATCAGCTCAGAACGACGACAGACTGTGACATGAGCCGCTGCCGGGCCCAGCCGAGAGCCCCCTGGAGAGGCTCAAGACCCAAAATTATTCCTGGCTGAGGGGTCAAGGAGCAGCCACCCCCGAACGTGTGCAAACAAATCAGAAGACTGAGTTGTTAAGGGGGCCCACAGGAACACAACAGACCTCAGACTAGAAGGATGAAATTCCTAAAGGCGGGGGGATCATGTCTGGCTCAAAAGAACCAGGGGCACAGACACGATCCTGAGACCTGCAGAGTTCACAGTAGTTCACAGCAGCCCACGGTTACAACGGTCAAGGGAAAGCTTCCCGGGGGTCAAGCAGGAGGTCACCCTGAAAGACAGACTCCTGGGAATGCCCTGGGCCAGCTAAAGCACAGCGTTCCTGGACCAAGTGCACGTGGTAAGTCCCCCGGCTGTGCCAGTCACTTCCGCTCTCTGTAAAATGGGCTAACAGCAGCCCCACCCTCACAGGATTGCTGCGAAGAGTGAGTGCACGAGGCAAGAGGGCCAAGGACTTGGCAGCATGGCCATCACTTCCTCAACGGCCTCCTGACAGCGGGAAGAGCCCCTTCAGACCCACAGGGTGTCCCGCAGCATTGAGCAGGGCTTGGAGGTGGGGTTCGTGGACTCCTCGTTCAGGAGCCTTTGCACACAGTTGCCCTCTCCCTGGAGTGCCCTCCCCTCCTCATCAAGGCTGCCTCAACTCACCGCTCCCCCCAGCCCTTCCCTCCTCTGTCCGCCCGGACCGCAGCCCCCATCCCTAGGCAGCAGCAAGGAAACAGCCATGTATGTCAGCTACGGGCAGCACCCCGCATTGGACTGCAGGCCACTCTGGTTCCAGGTAAGAAGGGGAAGCTGGACTGCCAGATCCAAAACTTTGATTAGGATTTCCCACTGCAGGGGGTCGGGGGGAAGTCATCCCAGGTTGGGGGTGGGGGGAGAGCACGGTGGCAGTCACTCAGTGCCCAGAGGCAACAAAGAATACATCACCCCTTCCTGACCCAATGCCTTCCTTTCCCCCATGCAACCATTCTTCATTTACTTCTGGGTTTTCTCACCATGGTTACTTCCAAGAGATTCTGAACTTCCTGTGGGCAGGGTCCACAGAACAAGAACTCACATATGCTGAATGCACTGCCATAAGCACTTTATGTTAGCTCCTCACAACCACCCAGGGTGCTGGTACTCTTAAAACCCGCACTTTCATGAAGGGGAAACTGAGGCACAGAGCTTCAGAGTGGCAGAGCTGGATCTCCTTCACCTTTGACTTCCCAGCACCTAGAATAGTGCCCAGAGTGTGAGAGACACCTGGCAAATGTTTGTGGATGGAATAAACAAATCAACAGAGAAGTGAGACATGCCTAAATTCCATCTGGAACATTCTAACTACCAAGATAATGATTGAAGGTCTAGCAGATAATATTCAGTGAGAAGTTTCCCCTTTAAAGAAACTGAAGGACTTGTGTTGGCCATTATCAACTAGATTCACTCCTTGTGATTAAGGGGGCAAGGGGCTCAGAGTGCAGGCAGTGCAGTGACCTCTTGCCCCCCCGCCCCGCCCTGCCTCAAACCGAATCATGCAATCCTCGGCCAAGCAGTAAGCCAGCTGTGGGGCTTGCCGCCTCCTCTGCATCATTACTACAGCACTCTTCAAGCTGCAGAATGTTTGGAACTGTGTTGCCAGGCGATGAGCCAGACCTCCTCCCTAGTATTGAGAATCCCTTCCAATAATAGCTGGGAAAAAGGACCCGCTCAACAAGGCCTATTGACAACCAAGGATGTTTTTCTTGCCCTCTGCCCTGGCTGGATATCAAGAGTGAGGAGAAACCAAAAGGAAACAATCACGTTGATTATCCGGGCTTACCTCTCTTTACCACCTATCACTCCCCAAACCACCCCCAGCACCCCAAAAAGGAAAAGGCAGCAATGATTAGGATTGCAATGATGAATAAAACTTCACGGATAATTAATTCTACCTCGTGAAAAGCAATGACAGAGGAGAAATACTTTCCAATTAGCTTATATTCCTTTTCCGAAACAGGACCAGACACCTATACTCCTCTGAAAGCCACTGGCGACAGACAACCATGGTTCCACTCATGGTAGATACGATGTTCCGAGCATGCTCAGTGCTCCTCCACTAGGAAAGGCCGCTGCTCCCGCTGCCATCACCACCCCCACCGCACAGTTAAAATAGGGCACAAGCGCTGGACATCAAAAATCGAGACAGCAACAACCCACAGCTGCAGAAGGAAAGCTTGGACGAGCAAGGCAGAGAAAGAGCCCGAGCGCCCCCTGGTGGCCACGGGGCTGCCCTTCCTGCACTGCGCAGGAAGAAAGGCTGAACCACTTGCTTGCAACTTCCAGCTCCCAAATGACCATATAGTCAAACAAAGAATTCAACTCAGGAGTAGAAACTCATTTTTTTACACAGGGAGTGAAGGCATGTACAGCTGACATGAATACCAATAAGTATGAACTGAAGGGATTCTCAATAAGTTGAGCCCCAAGGAGCTGCACGTGCTGAATGTGAATGTCTCTACGGCTATTATGATGCTCCAGCTGTCATTTATTCTAGTGCATTCCACAGGTGCTTATTCTTATGCATCTACAGCCCCCCCCAAATCATCTCCACTGCAGTGACGGAACGAAGCAGCTCCCAAAGACACACCCAAGAGCAAATGCTCTCTGGGATCTATCGTTACGTTTGGGTTCCTTTGGGGTTCCTTCTTCTAAGTTTCATTCCCTGAGCCATGCAGGAGGCAAGTGGTTAAAAAAAAAGGTCTAGAAGAAAACATGGTTTCTGAAAAACCACCCCACTGCCTCCCTCTCCTATCGTGGAGTTTCTCACCCTCGGCACTACAGACATCTGGGGCTGGATTATTCTCGCTGTGGGGCCGTCCTGTGCACGGTGGGATATTAGCAGCACCATGGCCACAACCCAGTAGATGCCAGCTGTGTCCCCACCCCAGCGTGACACCCAAAAATGTCTCCAGATGTTGCCCAATGTCCTCTAGGGGTTGAAAGCGCCCATAATTGAGAACCACCGTCCTGTCTGGCCCTCATTTCCATTCTTACAGCCTCACAGAAAGAGGGTACATGTGGATCTCCTCTTAACCAGAAGGAAAAATAAAGGAGTAAAAGACAGGTAAAGGGAACTGCCAGGGCCGGTGCAGCAGGGAGGGCATCAGTAAAACAGGAAATCGGGTCTGTCCATTTGCAGCTCCACAAGAAGGCCCAGGTACTGCCCGTAGGATGGTTAGACAGCAATGTAACCTTTGGGGAATGTTAATAATAACAGCATGTACAATATGCCAGGTGCTCTCCGGAATATGTTTTTCCAATTTCTCTTACCGAGGTATGATTTACATAAAGTATTTTCAGTATTTTTCATGTATTAATTCGTTGCATCCTCACAAGCCTATTAGATGAGTACTACTATTCACCCCATTTTACAGATGAGAATACTGAGGCGCAGACAGGCCACATAACTTGCCCGAGCTCCCACTGCTCATCTGTGGAGGGATGCAGGAAAGAAGATAATGAGTGTACCCGGCAGGAACATCAGAGCAGAAAAGCCACAGCCAGGATAAGCGACACCATACTTACTGGGGGGCTGCAGACACTACATGTAATTATCACAGACTGAGCACCCATGTGGTTTTTACTTTTTTCCAAGGTTTGGAAACCTCTGAGGGAGAATGATGAAAACAAAGGAATTCTCCCCAGGGAAAATCCACGTATGAGCACACACACACACACAAACACAATTGTGCACACAATCGCAAGGGCTTCTACAGTCTCTGAAACTCTCCATGGGTTTCCAGTGCAGCACCAGACAAAAGACACTCTAGGCTCCAAGCCAGACACTGCATATACCTCGTTAGGAACCCTGTAAGCAGGTAATACTTCATTTCCTTTCGGGGACTGGAAAACCGAGTTCAGAGAAGGTAAAGTATTTGCCCAAGGTCACAGAGCTCTTGAATAGTGGCACTACAGTCTGCCTGACCCCAGTGTTCTTTCCACTCCAAAAGGCAGCCTTCTCAACTTAATTCATCTACGACCACCCACGCCAGAAAACTATAAAAATAAAGGATGCATAAAGGATTTATACATCTCATCTTCTAGCTGCACTGGTGAGAGAAACTTGGCAGTGACCGTGTAGATAAGGGCTGCTGACCACTCAGAATTAAAACCCAAAGGTGGCATTTGCCTTTCACAGAGGTTAATTCACCTTTCCCAACTCTGTAAGACAGCATCTCTTCCAAGCAGTCCACAGGCATCTGGGCACTCACACAAATCCTACCCTGCCTCTCTCTACAAATGGTCATGCCTCCTGCATCGGCCAACACCTGGCCTGGAGTAGGAAAAGTTACGGGCCAAATGTCAGCCTCGGTAGGTTTACGCTTACTAGCTTCCCGAGCCAAAGGTCATTCAAAGTACCCTCAACAGTCAACACGTTCACAAAGGAGACCGTTAGCCTGGAGAGAAGGAAGAGGCCTGCAATGACAGCAGGGCAACAAACCTGACCAGGCGAAACATGAGAAACATCCAGACTTCGAGGACTTGGCTCTTTCATGGTCGCAAAGAAGAATGTAAGGATCATGACCCCTTTCCCAGAACAGATGGTCATAAGTGCCAGGAATCCTGGAGTGTAGCCTCCTCCACTTTAAAGTTGGGGAAACTGAGGCACAGAGCGACTGAGGGACCCACTGCCATCAGAGCCAGTATCAGCACCAAGTTTTTTATTCCCAAGCGAGTGCTCCTTCTGCTAGCACCAGCTGTCTCCTCCCTGGTGCACGGCGGGGGGCAGATCTCTCACTCCCCGGCCCCCATGTGTAACTCACAGTCCTGGGCCTGTGCCACAGACCAAGCTAGAGATGCAGTGGCAACCGGGGAACTGGCTTTCCGGTCAGTCCTGCAGAACACTTTTAAAAACTTCCCAGGCTTGGGACACCTGGGTGGCTCAGATGGTTAAGCATCTGCCTTCAGCTCAGGTCATGATCCCAGGGTCCTGGGATTGAGTCCTGCATTGGGCTCCCTGCTCAGTGGGGAGTCTGCTTCTCCCTCTGCCTGTCGCTCCCCCTGCTTGTGCTCACGTGCACGCACTTTCTCTCACACAAATAAATAAAATCTTTAAAAAGTGATAATAAAAGTTTTCAGGCTTGTTAGAACTCAAATCAACATTGGTTCGTCCCTTCACCCCCTCAACCAAAGTTTCTTGAGCCGCAACACCATGGCAGGCAGGATTTCAGGCACTGGGGTGCGAGCAGTGAGTGAGCTGGAAAAGCACCTGTCTTCGAGGAGCTCACCCCAGTGGGGACATGGAAAACAGTATATTCGGCTCAGGAAGGCTTCAAAAACCTGGAATGAGCAGATGTGAAGGAACAGAGTGGGCAATGCAGACAAGCTCTTTCGGACATCTCTGCAGACCCCAATACTTCCCTCTGAGGGCGGAGCATTCCAGAAGCCATGGGCTTGCAGAAACAGCGAGGAGAGAGAGAGGAAACCCCGGCTCCACCTCATCGTGGCCCTCAGACTTTCCGCAGCCTCCTTCGGCCCGTTTCCTCCAACTGGAAGACGAGGCCAACACGCCCACTTTGCAGGGATGCTGTGACAATTGAGCGGTAACAATACAGACTGGGTCACAGTAAGGGACACCATGGAGGAGACGAGCATATTATCAATCTTTTCCAGGCATTCCGTGAAGGAACTGGAGTGGCCCCAGACACAGATCTGAACTAGTGAGTGGATCTGCTACCTGAGGACGGACCGCCAAGAACCAGGATGGAAATGTCAGGGACCAGGCTCCACAGTCCTAGGGGTTTGGGCTCTAACTGGGATTTAGAGCTTGAACCCTTGAGGCTACTGAATGGGCTCCAAACTGACCCCCCCCCCCCCCGAAGATCTCCAAAAGTAAGTGTCTTCACTTTACACGTGAGGAAACCGGGGCCCAGAGAGTCTGGGGGAAGAAAAAAGAAAGAGAAAGGGAAACCTAGCCAGGAGGCACTGGAGCCAGGGCCAGATCCCAGGATGGTGGCGCCAGGTCGCCGCCCAGAAACATCTTGCCCTGCTCTCCTGGAGCACTCAGCACGCCCCTGCATTATGGGTGTGAGGGCACCGTGCTTACAGCACTACCTGGGGACTGCTGGCAACTTGAAGGAGTGGGGACACCCACATCCACTCAGGAGTCCCCACCCTGTGAGGCACAGGGGAGGCCTGCAAGAGGTACCAAGCAAGCAAGGGCCATCAGGGACTTACAGGAGGGACTGGAAGGCACGCTCCTGAGGACACTTCACGTAGCAGACAAGCTGCCCAATCTCCCTTTGCAAAAGCAAGTGGGCACAGTCCCAGCACTCCGGCTTAAGACCCACCCCCCGCTTCCCACTGCTCTTGGGATAAAAATCCAATGGAGGGCCCTCTCCAGCATCCTCCGGCTCAGCTCTCCCCTCTCCCCTCTGCCCAGCCACACTTCCACGGTCACCACCCACCGCCAAAACCACACAGTCCCCTCACCCCGAAGGCCTCAGGCTCCGCCACCACCTGAGACCAACCTGTCTTAAAAACACACCCTGAGGGGCGCCTCGGTGGCTCAGTCGTTAAGCGTCTGCCCAGACTCCTGGGATCGAGCCCCACATCGGGCTCCCTGCTCTGCTGGGAGCCTGCTTCTTCCTCTCCCACTCCCCTTGTTTGTGTTCCCTCTCTCCCTGGCTGTCTCTCTGTCAAATAAATAAATAAAATCTTTAAAACACACACACACACACACACACACACACACACACACACACACACACACACCCTGAGACAGCCCCTTCCGTGCCCCACCTTCCTAGGCCTTGAGATGTGCAAACAAGGTTCACGTGTCTGTTCCTGTCATTGCTGTCTGTCCTCCCCTCTGGCCTGGCAACTCCCTGGGGCAGGCCTTTGGCTTCTTGCTGTCTGACGTATAGACCAAGGTCAGCACAGGGAGGTGGGGGCCTATCAGCCTGTCCTCTTGGCCTGTTCCTCAACCCACAGGGACAGCGCCAGGAGCAGCAAATAGAGCTCTGTGCCCCATTCCCATCTGGTCTCCACACCCGGCAGAACAGCCAATGGGAGGACAGGAAACCCCAAAACAAAGGATATAAACAACCCACGCACTGGGGGGGGGGGGTTTACAAATGTTAAACAAAGGCCTGGAGAGGGGCTGCCCCTTCAGGGAGCAAACAGCCACGCAGCCTCTGAGTGCCATTTTTCCAGCTCTTCAAGTAGCAGATGCATTAAAATGTTAGCAATTGGGCGCCTTGGTGGCTCAGTCAGCTAAGCGTCTGCCTTTGGCTCAGATCATAATCTCAGGGTCCTAGGATCAAGCCCCAAGACGGGCTCTCTGCTCAGTGGGAAGCCTGCTTCTCCCTCTGCCTGCCAGTCCCCCTGCTTGTGCTGTCTCTCTCAAATAAATAAATAAATAAAATCTTTCTAAAAATTTTAAAAATAAAAATAAAATGTTAGCAACTACGGTCAGTGGAGAGCAAAGAAACTAGCAGCTGTCATCCTACTGGCAACACAGACACTCCGACCATGAGACGGCTACTGATAACAAGCCCATGGATACAGGACTCACCTTTGGCCCACTCGCCCCACGCCTCAAGAATTCACCATGAAGGAACAAATAGCAGAAAAAAAATAATTTACTCCAAGCCTGGCACTGACTCTCATTTTTCCTTACAATGAGTGAAGAGACAGTGTGAAAAGAAAAAACTTGGTTGCTGCAACCCCTCCCCCCAAAGTTATCTAGTAAACTGGGCTATTACACAGCCATTCAACAGGACGACTGGGTAGATGAAGAGGGGAAAATGCTAGAAAATAACGCCAAGAAAGCAGAATGCAAATAAGCAGGTTGGTCACAGGCACTATTTACAGACACTCAGCTCTGACACAGAGACCCTTCTCAGCAAATGATGGGTGTTTGTGGCATCCTGGTGTTTGGATACGGAAACAGGCCCTGAGAGGGGGAGCCTGGGGAACCGGGCAGCCTGGCTTCCGCCTGCCCCTCCGGCTGGGACAGCACAGGCGGGCGGCAGTCCCACCCGGACGGCCCTGCACACCCCAAACGCAGACACACACTTAGGTGGCTGAATGGCAGGTGCCTGCAGACAGAAGCAAGGGTGTTCTGCTGCGCTCCAAACGGTCTTTACTACTTCGCTAAATGGTTAATTCTTCCCAACAGGCTTTGTGGGTTCTTAAGCAAAAGGGCCTCATAGAAAGGGCGGGAATGTGGGCCTGGCCACACCGTCCTCTCATGGGCACTTCACGACAGCAAGAATATATACCCAAGAAGCCCAGGACAAAGCCCGGTGCCGCTTCAGAGGCACCCAGGAGGGGACGGCTGCTCGGCAGAGGCACTGAGGATTACACACGCTGCTCTGACGCCACCACAGTGCCCAGGCGGCCCCTGTACCCGTGATGAAGTGAAGCCGGGGAAGGCACCCAGCAGGATGTGAGGGAAGGTTCCCTGCATCACAGAGCAGAGCTAGGGCTCCTCTGCCAGGCTCTGCGCGGTTCCTGAGAGTCAAGCATGTCCCGAGTCAAAGCCCATGTGCTTCACGTGCTGCAACGGAATTCTTAATCTGGAGCTGGACAGCTCCTGGGACACCATCCTTGAGACTCCCCAGAACTGAATGAGAGCCTCCCCAAGGCAAAATTCATATGTGAAGCGCTAACCTTCACTGGGACTGTATGTGGAGGTAGGACCTTCACAGAGATAACAAAGGTTAAATGAGGTCCTAAGGGTGGGGACCTAATTCTGTAGGGCTGGGGCCCTTACAAGGAGAGGAAGAGACACCAGGAATGCAGAGGCAGACAGAAAAGGCCATCTGCAAGCCAAGGACAGCGGCCTCGCCAGGAACCAGCACGGCGGTCACGCGGACCTCCCAAACTGCAAGAGAGACACTGTTGGTCAGGCCGCCTGGCCTGTGGTACTCTGTCACAGCCACCCCTGCTGACGCCCGGGACCCCCAGACACGCTCGATTTCCTTAGTTTTCTGGGACGTCACAGAGGCAGAGGCAGGGTGAGGGGGACGTCCAAACCACCTTCCACCCAAAATTTCTAAGAATCCAGATCTCTCATCTGAAACACACATAGGTGACATAGCACTGTGTCCAGAAGGCTCGCTGAAATTTGCAGCCACCTCAGCAAACTGAGCCACCGCCCCCTGCCTCAGGAAGCACCCCATCACCCCCCACAAAGTCCATCAACACAAAGTATCAAGGGTCATGATGAGGGTGTGGTGACACATCTCGAGATTCAAGTTATAAATTCTGGGTAAGTCCCTACTTGACAAAGGTACCAAATAATAAGACTGGACTGACACTTCTGGAAGATCGTATGAGTAAAGATAAAGAGCCGAAATCTCCGCCATCAGCACCATCAGCATGACAACAGAAGACCAAAGTGCTGATGCCCAAGCAGGGCCAGCTGCTTCCTTCAGCAGAACGTGGCCCAGGGGGAGCCACAGAGCCCCCGACAAGCGGACCGCGGTCAGCTGGGAAGGAGGTGCCTCGCCCCAGGGAGCAGGAACCCGGCCTGGAAGCATACCGCTGGATACCGGCTGGGGCGCACCCACTGACAAGCAGCGGGGCCTGGTGCTCACACCCACAATCTCGGGGGCGCTGCTCTTTACAAGACAAATGTAAGTAAGGCAAACCCCGGTGCTCTTTGGAGCCAGATTAAAGTCTCGGCCCTCTACACGAGCTGGAAGCCACTCAGAGAGAGAGCACTGCAGATGCAGAACGACGAGGCGCGAAGGAACAGGGACTCAGACAAGAGGGCTTCCGTCCCTTCTCAATCCCTCTGGTTTCTTCCAGGAAAAAGATCTGAGTTTCACACTGGATATCCCCAGCCCCCTCGTGCTGCTGCTCACTTACTCGCCTCTCCTTGTAACAATGGGAGGGGGTCTCAGACAGAAGCTGGGCCAGGCGGGGACATCAGGCCGACTCCAAGCTGGTTCCTCTCCGGCGTCTTTATTTTCAGTTACCTGCCATTTCCGTCAACGAAGCTACTTCACTCAACAGGCGGTGGCTCTCCGCTGGCCGTACTCATGCAAAGTGCCCTTCCTCAGTAAAGGCATTCCGGCTTTCTTGAGTGCACCCATAAATGCACACGCACACATTACAGGTAAGTACTGGTACAGCGGTCAACGAATACCAGCACTTTGGAAGCTGGCGACTCCACCGTTCTCCTAGCCCGTGGGCCCCACGTGGGGCACTGCTCAGACACCCGCTCGGCTGGACTCCAGCCTGAGGTGCGCCATGACGAGCTGCAGGCTTTCGTTACACAGAGACAGACCGGTCGTTCCCACTGCGCCCACCTTACAGGGTCTGCTCACTTCCTTCTTCGGCCCCGACTCAGAGAATGCTGGTTGGCTCCCAGACTCTGCTCTTCCCTCCCTAGCACCGAAAACCCTTAAGGGGGGTGGGGGGTCACCGCCTCCCTCGCAGCCAGGGGAGTCCTGGGAACTGGAGCCGGCCACACGGATGGGACACTCTGTGCACCTCCTCGGACACGGCCTCATGGCTCGGGGTGGGGGTCACCTGTTTTGTACCATGGACCCACTCTGCAGTCTGGTGAAGCCCATGGGTCTCTTCTCAAAAATTAGTTTATGATACATAAAACACACAAGACTACAAAGGAAATGGATTATACTGAAAAAGAACTATCAAAATGTAAAAAAATAAAAGTGACATAGGAATACACAGAATTCTTTATTATCACATTGAAAACTATTTTCCAGCAAAAACAACATTCTGAGATTTTTTTTTCATGCCACGGTTCTCACAGGCGCCTATGACTTCCATCAGTAACAAAGTCACCCATTTTGCTAACACTGCTATGGTTTCTATGGTTTGCTGCTACTTTCAGAATTGAAGGAAATGTATATTTCAGGCAGAGGCTAGACAAAAAAGTTCTCATTTCTTTCCCTATGCAAGTTCAGACCCTGAATCCTACCTGTGGAAATGGAGGAAGTCTCTCCTTTGCTCCCTCCTCTTTCTTGCTACCTGGGATGAGAATGGGATGGCTGGCACAAAAGCAGCCCTTTTGGACCACGAGGCAAGATGGAAGAAGTCCCAGTCTCTGATAAATATGGAGCCACATACCAGTCCCAGCCTGCCTACCTATGGTAAGACAGATGAACTTCTATCTCTTTAAGCTACAGTTGGTTTACTCTTTATCATATAAAACCACATAAGCCTAATTTTATATCTTTAATACTTTTTCTCAGTAATAAGTTTAGAAACTGTTTGAACCTGACCTTTAGCAACCTTCGTTCCTCTTTGAGAGACACACTCTTCCTTCCTCACAAAAATGATCCCTCCAGAGCTACAAAGGAAACCAACTAGCACAGTTCCTCTGCAGCTGACACCTGCCAGGAGGCAAACCCCCAAACCTCGAACAGCAGAAGTTTCCCTCTAGCTCAGTGCTGTTCCCCCTCTGAAGTGTGTCCTTTAGAGCGTGCACACGCCCAAGCACCACGTAGTAACTGCAGCTAAGGAAGTTAGAACTGCACACCACACTTCAATTCCACGACCAGGTACACACACACCTGACTTTACCCCCGCATTCCGTGAAGTCTGCAGTCACACAGGAGCAGCGCAAAGGCATTCCACTGATGTGCAGGCCCAAGGGTCACCCGGTATGGTGGAGGACACTCAGAAAGTACTTACTAATTGTCATCGACTCTGGCACGGAGGCAGAAGGTAACAGGCTGCTCAGAGGGCTTCCCTGGCCGGGAGGACTGGCTTCCACACTGGGAGAAAGCAGACAGAAGGAAGTTACACTCGGCCACTGGAAATACACAACCTCTCCATTCAAACACCAAGCAGGTGCTAAGTGGAATCACTCAGGTATACCTGCTAGAAGCCCGGGAGGCAGCCCTTCAAAATCACAGGCAACCTTCATCATGTGTGGATTCCCTACTTGGAAATTTGCCTTCTCACCAAAGTTTATGTGTGTCCCCAAAATCAGTACTCAGTATTTGTCTCAAATAAACAGCAAAAAGGACTGTACGTCCTGGAGGGACCTGGTGACCCCACTCCCCCCTGACGGGGTCCTAACTGTGCAGGACCTACAGGTGCTGTGTCAGAGAGCAGGGCCCTGTCCACAGGGAGAGACCACACCACCAAGCACACGTTGGGGTCATCGGTGACTCCCACCCTGGAGCTAAGGCTAAAAATGCAGATGGGATCTATCCCTACTCGCTCAAGTTTGCACCAAATTAAAAGCATGAAGACAGAAAAACAAGTGGAAGAGTAATGAGGATCGGATCCTGGTGGCATCGGGGAGACCTCAGTGCCCATCTGAGCTCCGCCACCCAACATCCAGTGACTTTGAGCAACTCAGTTTCCCTCTGACTTTTATTTGAAAAGCAGAAAACCTACATGGCACTTACTACCATATGACAGACTAAGCACTTTTCAAATACATGAGAGCTAAGTGGCTCAGATATTACATAATATTCAAATCGTGCATTATTGTGGTCAAATGCTAAAATCAAGCATAATGGGAGAGGGGGCACCCAAGTATGGCCCCCAAACCGTAAGAGTAAAGGTGGTATGCAAATGAAGTCTGATAAACACCGTCTCTCATGCTCTGAAGCCCTTGGCAACTTCACATTCTATGATGTAAGTTAAACCTGAACATAAATGTGAAATAAGTCCTTGACCTTGAATCCCAGCAGGTACACTCCCATCTTTAAAAGAGAATAAAATGCACAGTTGTGAACAGGACAACTCAATCCCAAAGGCAATTCGGCTCTGGAATACTAACCTGTACCGGGGGCCGGGCTCCGGAAGAACGTGGTCCTCTGGTCCTGTCCCGTTCTCCAGGCTCCCGAGGGGGGCATCTGTGCATAGAGAGCAGTCGCAGAGAGAAAGTCAGCGGTCTGTTTTCATTTCATTTTCTCCATGAGGCAAGGACACAGTGCAGACACTGGCTCATCTGCTAAATCAGTCGACTGAGAAATGTTTCCTCACCTGCACAATGGATTTTAATCTGCTACTTGTATTGTTTTTTGCCTATCATCTCAGATTTGGCATCAGTCACTGATAGGAGGCCCCATCCTCCCACTTAACCTTTTTGACCTTGAGCCACCTGGAATTGTACATGAAGTCCATATTCAGAGCCAGCCTCAGGATCAGAGAGTAATAATCAGCTTTCTGATAGACAAAACCACTCTCACTGTAGTGGCTTATTACAGACACAAGGGGGCAGCACAGTCTAATCACTGACAACGTCTGTCTGCATCAAAACCAGGTACCCCACTGCTTTCTAGAAAGCCGCCTCCCTGCGCAGAGGGGTGTATGGGGAAGGCATTCAGAAGAAGGGAGGCCACACATAATCTCTAGAGGCACTGAAGATTTTCATAAATGTATTAGATGCCGTTCATGTCTAGACAACCTCCAGAACAAGCAACTCTAGCTGGGATCTCAATCCTGAATCCACATCCCATGGGGCTTTCCAAAACAAAGTGCAAACCCACGGCCTTTAGGCTGGATGGTGACATGAAGGCCGGTATCAGCCATGGTAACATGTGCCTTTCGGAGCCACTTGAGGCTTCTGAAGGCCCACTGCAGAACCAGGCCAGGATGGGGGACGGGGCACAGAGGTAGAAGGGAACACAGCTCCCAGCCCCCAGCTCCGAGGCCACCTCCCTGCCCTTCCTCCTGTTTTCCCCTGAGCTTCCTCCTGCCTGAGATCCCCCAGCTCTTAAGGGGTTGTACTCAGGGAATCCTAAAATGTTTTCTCACTGTTTCTTCGACACTGCTGTCCCCAGTAAGCTATTCCACTTGCTCTTTTATTTTTTTTAAGAATTTCGAAAGGGAAACAGCAAGTGTCCTCCCCCTCGGCCTCCCCTGCCTCCCTCCCGAGTGTTGTGGTTAGCTGAAGGGTGCAGGCTCTGCCAATGTTAATTCAGAGCCAAGTTTCCTAACCTCTTTGTGACTCAGCTTCCTCAGCTATGGAAGGGGTAACACCAGTGCCTACCACACGACATTTTAATAATACCAGCCACGTGATCAAACTCACGTTTTAACACACGTATGCTCCGGTGAGAACACTCAGTGACTGCGAGCGTAACTCACTCTATAACCCAGCCTGCCTACCACAGACTCCCACCATCAAACACACACAGACACACACACACACACCGCCCCATCGTCTTTTCTCTGATTCCTTTGTGAAGGTGTCTCTGGATCACGGCTCTGCCCCCTTGGCAAATCCACAAGGTCCTGGCCCCAGCTCCCACCTGTGTGAAGAGGACAACCTCCAGAACACACACCTCTGGCTGGGATCTCAATCTGAATCCTCATCCCACGGGGCTTGCTGCCTGCCTGAAAGCTCCACTAGGATACACTGCAGGGCCCACCACCTGATCGCGACAGTCCAAAGCACTCCCTTCTGTCACCCTCTCCTCAGGGCCGTCACCTCCCTCCCATCACAGAGCTCCGGGTGCCCCAGACCAGCCAGTTCCACTTCATTATCGGCCTCTCCCTCTACGGGTCCTTGGATTCCCTGCCTTATTCCTTTGTCTACACTGTGTCCCCACCTGGATAACATTTTTCCAACGGCCAGGTGTCCACACCCTTCGGCATGCCCCATCCCCACTTCTCAGTCCACCCACTGCTCACCTGCTCAGCAAAGGATTCTTAAGCCCCCCACTGTGGGCCTAGCTCTGGCCAGGGTCAGGGTCACACTGGAACCAGGCAGACACGGGCCTGCCCTCACAGACCTCAAAGACTAGCAGGGGGACAGGAATTACCGGGTAATTACACACACACACGGTTACAAGCTGAGGTCAGGGCACTGGGGACATAGGAAGTTTCTGGCAGTGTGAACGTGAGGCCTGGCCTGCCAGGGAGGGGACAGAGGAGCCCTTATGAGCCAGCACCACTTGGGCTGCTTCCTGAAGGACGCGCACGGGGCAGGGGGCAGGAGGAGAGACACTGGAAGTGGAAGCAGGCTAGCGTGGCCAGGGGCACCGAGCTAAAGAGAAACGGGAGGAGATCAGGCCGCGTGCTGAGCCAGGGCCTGGGGCGGGGGGCGCAGTGAGGATTCTGGACTTTATCCTCAGTGCGCTGGAAAGGTTTGGAGCAAGGGAACAATGCAATTTATGTTCTAAGAAATCATTCCAGTTGCTATAAGAAGCAACTGGGTAGAAGCGGGGAGAGCTGTTGATGTCCCTCATCCCCTCCTTGCCTGCAAAACTCCGGGGTGGGAGGGCGTTACCTCGGGATCCCCCAAGAGCCGACCACGGTGCTGGTGCAGAGCAGGATCACCCATGGGTTGTGTAAAGAAAACCATGAGCCCTGAGTGGCACACGACCCACATGAGTGGGGTGCAGACCACACAGCACGCAGGCGGGTGGGCGTTACAGTCCCCTGACATTCCAGACAGTAACAGCACCCTCGGAGCCAGGCTCCCAGATCAACCACCCCAGATCGGAGCAGCGCTACAGCAGAGCCCCCGCAACCTCAACGAGCAACCCCAAAGACCCAATGGTAGGACAAGAAGTTGAAGAACATTATTCCTGATGAGGAAGTGAAAGTTCGAGGACCCAAGGTTTCAAATGAACAAGCAAGCCCTCAGAAACGGACTCTGAATTTGCTCAAAGCCAACACTAAACCCAGGACCCTCAGTGAGGAGAGGAGCAGTAATGTTTTCACATGTGCAGTGGGTAGAAGTGGGTGTTTTGTTGGCCCCCGTTGAGTACTCGCAGGGGAAAGAAACTCTGGGCGTTCTCTCTCTCTTGCAGCTTCAAAGACATGTCGGTAAACGTGCTTTGCTGTTTGCAGGTAACAGACATGCCCAGAGGAATGACTGGAGCGAATCCTCCATCCGGGTCTCGTGTGACCCGAGCAGGGTCTTCCTTCTCTGAGCCTTTAACCGCAGAAATGCAGCTCCAAAGCCTGGCCCCCTAATCCACAAAGCCTCCTCATCCAAGAATCAGAAGGACAATACTTCCGGGTGGAGAGTCCCCTTCTCTGCCACGTTCTCCCTCCCCAAATTTAGCAACCAAAAACATTCATCCTTCTCCACCACGTGCCTCCCTCCCTCTTCCGCTAAATGCCCCCCTAGGGCAGTGACGCTAGAGGCACCTACACTTTCAAAGATGATGGGGAAGGTCTCCTAAGGGTAGAGCCCTCTGTGTGCAAAGCTGTCATTAAAGACACAAAATGGCTCCCCAGCTAGAATGAGAGGGAATCATGTGTTAACCCTGATCAAGCGGGAGGGTATCGATCGGAAGGGACACCACTCAGGGATGAGCCAAAGAAAAGCAGTCTGAGAGAGACATGCTGACAGTATGCCCCACAGCTGCCCAGAAAGGCCTCCCAAGGACATGGGGATCAGGCCAGGAGCGACTCGAAGCAACCTGGCATTCGAACCAGGTAGCAGACTCCCCAGTTCTGACTCTAGTACCTTCTGCAGCCTGAGCGTCACTTGTCTTCCTATGCAACTCCTACCCACAGCGACTCTGGCCCTGAGGCTGTCACAAGTTCCAGGACTCCTGGCAGCTTTGTTACTACAGTAAATTACATAGTTGGCAGACCGGCTCACACACAGCACCTCTGAGAAGGATAATCAAGATAAGCCGGAGCTCGGGGTCCCGCCATAGTGACAAGATGAAGCCTCTGGGTCTAGAAGGCTGACAGGCAGAGGTGGGACCGCGGGAAAGCTGCCAGGAGGACGCCTTCCCACAAGGAGGCTGGAGGCCAGCCAGAAGCTGCTCTCCCTGAAGACACGGAAGGCAGGCCCACAGAGGGAGGAAGAGCGCGGAGCTCTGTCAGCCCAAACCCAACAAAACAGCAGACAGCAGCGCCCCAGGAGCAGCCGGCCCTCGGCCCCCAGGGTCTGACAGTAGAGAGGAGCCCAGCTAAGAAAGGAAGGAGCGCCGAGCGCAGGCACCGGACAGCCCAGCGACCGCTGGCCCCCTTGGTGGGGAGGGAGACAAGGTGAGTGGGGCCCTGGCTTGTCAGGTGGAAGTCATGTGGTCCCAGAGGGGGTCAGGACCGCCTGCTCTCTACATGCCCCCGCCCCTTCTCAGGCACCCTGTCAGTGCACTGCCCCTGAATGGGCCATGGCAAGGTAACCAACCCCACCGCTGGCCATGTGGGCCACAGGTGGTCACCTGAGGGAACGCAGCGGCTGGTGCTGGCCTGGCCCACAGACACCAGCTCGGCCCCTCTTGGGGATTTCAATGGAGACCCAGGGAGAAGTACCGGCCAGTATGGGAGGCCACGCGGCTGAAGTCAAACGGGGTGGGGGTAAGAGTAGTGAGAGAGAGCAAAGCCTCTCAAAGGAAAGAGGAGATAGGACAGACCCCATAAGGAAGTGTGGGGCACAGAATGGGGGAGACATAGGAGCACCCTCTGTTCCGACCACCGGCTCCCGGTCCACAGACACCCCACAGCAGGTGCCCTGCCACATGGTGCGGACAGCAGGCTCCACGGGGCCTTAGCCGGTGCCTAGCACCTTGCCCCACATCAACTTGGGGACCCTTCACCACAAATCTGAGAGGTAGGTGGGGAAGAGTGACCAGCCCTTCTTCACAGGCTGTGTGGTCAAGAGGGGATGCATTTGTCCGGATGGGCCACCTTCCAGACCTGGGCTCACGCCAAGGGCTTGCTAAGTGCCAGCGACCATTACCACCATCAGCCACACCTTCCAGAGAGGAGACCCACCTGGCGGACTGAGTCACTTCACCACGCACACTCAGGAGCCCCAGTTTCCGCCGGGAATACTGTCGCTCAGAGAGGTACCCTGCCCTGCTCATGTGGCTCCTGGGGCCGGGCTATGTGACCCCCACTCGAGACTGCTGCCAGTCGGCGGAGCACCTGCCCCTGCACTCCAGCTACTTCAAGCCGGTTTCTGTCCCCCGCCTGTGTCAAGAACAACAGTCTATCATCTGGTTCAGACTGTCAACAGCTTCCTGAGCAGTCCAGGAACTGTTATGGTTTCTTAAACCTGGCCCTGGGAGGGTGAGAAGGTGCCTGTGTAGGGTTGTGGGGGGGAGGGGGGGCTGGGGCTAGCCCAGTGGTGCTGTGGGGCAGTGATGGCCACCCAGCGCTGCACTGTACCACTTACCACCCTCTGGGCACACCAGGCTCCTCCACATGCCCTCCCCCTCTCCCACCACTCCCCGTGACCTGCACTAGCTCAAGAAAACAACAAACCACACGAGAGCACACTCAACCAAATGGAAGGAGTCGGAAACACCACCCCACAGGCAGGTTCTGAGCAAGCTGCTCTCTGACCCCCCCGCACTTTGCTGCAAAGTGGGGGGGGGGGGACTTTAGAGCTATGAGGTCTGTAACTTTCTCCCTAAGAGGCAAAATTAATGGTCACCACTTGTGGTCAGCCTGTACATGCCCAGTTCCCCAAAATTCACTAGTAAAGAAAACAGACTTAGGGGCTCCTTCGTGACTGGTCAGCTGCTTTGGCCCAACCCTCACTCAGGTGGGAGCAACTCAAACACTCACGGTCAGCAAGAAGAGAAGCCAAACCCTCAGTCCCTTCCAGTCACCGGCCCCGAGCCCTGTGCCTCCGGGCTCCGTCCTGCCTACAGAGGGAACCCAGACACCCCTGCAAAGCGCATGAATGCAGCGAGGGAGGAACCAGGAACACCCACCTGCAGGGCTGTAGGAGCCCACTCCGCTGACCGGAAAGAGGACGTCGGCGTCGCCGTGTAGCACCTGCAGGGGAGCCCAGCTGTGCATCTGGGAGAGGTGGGGGTTCCCATCCAGCGGCCTAAGGTGAAAGAAGACAGCTGCGTGACACACCAAAGAGCCTCCGAGGGCTCAGACCACTGCAAGCATCTGCCGGGCCTCCCTCAAGTTCCCTCTTGGGAACCAACCAGACCATGACGGGCTGCAGACAGGAGGCCCAGGCTGGGAGCGGGAGCATGCGGTCTGGAACCGACCTCATGCCTTCATTCCTCCCACCCGTGTCCACGGAGCACCTACTACAGGCCAGGCTCTGTGCTCACATATGTTCTGTGCTGGCCAAAGAGCCAGCACACAGCGTTCAGCCTGCCCTCAAGAAGCTTACAGTCTGGTGGGGGACCAGGACGTGACTCACACAATCCCGCAAGGAGATGTAAGACACCAGCTCAGAGTCGCGGAGCTGGTCAGGAAGGCCACGGAAGGCCTCCTCGAAGAAGGGAGGTTAGGTGAGAGCTGCTGGTGAGAGCGCAGGGTGAGCAGAGTAAAGAAGAGGACGGACGAGGGGGATGCAGGCGAGGGAACAGCACGTGCCAAGTTCTGAAGCAGGAGGCAGAACGGTGTCCCAGGCTCTGAAAAGATGTGAGCCACGTGACCTGGGGCTAATGTCCTGTCGCCTCGCTGATTCCCAAACCCGCATTAGTAAAAGAGCAGAATCAGAGCAAATCGTGTCTGGGTCCCTTCCAAGAAAGGGGGTCAGCTTATCCATTAACGGGGCTCACATGACCTGTCACGTGGACACCTTGTCCATCGTGAAGTACAAAGGCCACCTGGACCATCTTTGTCACACCAGCTGGTTCAGTTCAATGTGTTTGGGACAGATTTGCCCACTGCAGCATTTGCCACTGGACATTTAGGAAACAATAAATACCAGGCTGTATTTGCAAGGGACTTTAAAGTTTGTAAAATCACTCTGTAACTCAGTTGTAAAGAAGTCCAAAGCAGATCATAGTCCTACCTACCTCACAAAGGATGGGAGGGAGGAAGAGGAGGGAAGGAAGGGGAGGGAGAGGGGAGACAGAAAGTCCAGGTGATGACTTGTCTAAATTCAGCATCCGGGACAAACTGAGGCTTCAGGGTCTGAGGCCACATCTTCCAAATCCAATTATGATAAGCTCACGCCTGCTGCTGGCCATGCGGCATGAGGCATGTAGCTTTTCTTTTGGTTTAAAGCGGAGATCAACACAATCTTTTGTAAAGGGCCAGACAGGAACCAGGGCAGCCTTCGTGGCCCTAAGAGTTCTTTGTAGCTGTTGTTAACAACCCTTTAGAAAGTAAGCACCATTCTTAGCTCGGGGGCAGGTCTGGCCCGTAGGCTACTTTTTCGGGGCTTCCTGAGGCCACTTGGAAAGTTTCCTTTCAGCCCTCTCTAGCTTTTGGTCCAACGTTCGGCTCTGAGCAAGAAATGGGAAATAATCTTAACAGAACTTTGCAGAATCCATCATTGATCCTGCAGGTCACACCCACAATGAGCCTCTCAGGAGCCTGGGGCGCGGCGGCACAACCACACTGGGGCCGGGTTCTGGGGTGAACTCGGCTGTACCTCTAGAATCAGTAGAGAGCCGTCCTCCTCCGGCTCGGATCCAGCAGCTGGTGACCAGGGGGACTCCCGGATACCCAGAGGCGCTCAGGGCCGCCCCTCAGGAGAAGGCAGCAAAACCACCCGTCCTTTCCTGGGCCACTGAACCGGCTCCAGGCGGGTGGGATTTTCCACTGTGTATTCTAAGGGGAAATTCTGCCACTTCCCAGAAACATATGCAGAGCACAGGTGAAGCCAGGCCCCATCAGCTGAGGTTCTGGAACCCAAGCAAAATGATTTACACTGAAATGATTCCTAAGGCAGAGACCAATTCCGAGCATGGTGCCCGAGTTGGCTTAATAATAACAGGTGTTGCTTTTCATTAGAAAAAAGAGACGCTTATTTTAAAACCTAGAACATGCCAAAAAGAGGAGAGGGGCGGGGAATACACCAAAAGCCGCACTACCAAAACCAAAACTGACGTAGACGCTCTCTCCTTAGCGCTTCTTCCTTCCTGCACATCCTTTACTTTAGGAGGTCGTAATGCAACTCAGGGCAGGATTTATAGTTGGCGTTCTTCATTCAGGATTCATTCCCAAGTTGGTCTTCACACTACTGGGATACTCTTAAATGTTACTTAAGACGTTCAAGAGCCTACCCGGTCACGGATGGAACTGCTGAATCGCTATAGTGTAAACCCAAAACTAATAAAACACTGCGTTAACTGTACAGGAATTAAAATTAAAAACCTAATTTTTTTAAAAAAGATGTTTGAGACCCGAAACATTACGACGTTAAAGTGTAAGCGACAGAGCGGTCGCCTGTTAACAGAGGTCAGCGCCAGTGCTCAGCTTCTCGAAAGGTGGACTTTGGTATGTAGACGCAGCCACCTGTTTCCCGAGACTCTGTCCTCAGGACAGGCTCCCAGCAGTGGAATTGCTGAATCAAGTGGGATAAACATTTCTAAGGTTCCTGGCATCATGTCCAACTGTCTTCCCAGAGGGCTGTCAACATGATCGGCCATCTGTGAGGATCTGTGAGGACACCCCTGTGCACCAGCCCAGCCCCGTCATCCATCCCACAGTGGGTGCCTCCTGTGTACCTGGAAGATACCACGCAACTGCGGACACGCTGGGAGCAAGTCCTCCCCCACGGCGCTAACCCGGGGCTCGCCTTTTATCCAGTCCTAAATCGTGGCACAGTATGGTGTCTGGTGGCACTGTGCATTTGCTTAACTGTTAGTGAGGTGTAACTTGTGTCCCTATGTTTGTAATTCTTTTTGAACTGTTTCCAACCCACTTCCCTACTGGTGTCAGAGGTCACATAGGAAGTGACAGAAAAACCCCTTTCTAAAGATATTATCCTCTTTTAAGAAAAACAAAAACAAAATGCAAAGCAAATGCTGGTAAATACTGAGGTGGGAGGGACAAGATTTTCTCTGTCATCAGAGGTGGTTTAATTGCCAGCACACAGAAACGTAAACCCAACTTCCGGCCAACAGGGCATTTCAGAGACAATCGGCGCCCTGCCGTGGCCAGAGGCTGTCACATCCGCAGCGTGCTTCTCCTGGACGGGCCACCTGTCCCTCACAAACCTGGTGGTGCTGCTCAATTGTCCGGGAGCTGGCCCTCCAGGCTCCCACACCTTTCGTGTGAACGTTAGCTTAGAATCAAAATGAAAGTTTACTCAGTAGGCCACGTCATCATTCCTCGGCTCCTCCCCA
Organism: Ursus americanus; assembly: GCF_024610735.1. Classification (NCBI taxonomy): domain Eukaryota; kingdom Metazoa; phylum Chordata; class Mammalia; order Carnivora; family Ursidae; genus Ursus; species Ursus americanus. The sequence continues at coordinate 30,972,719 of NC_142128.1, forward strand.
AGATGCTCTGCGGAACGTTCGATCGAGATCCCCCCTGACGCCAGGGAGAGGCTGTCCATAATCCGCAGGTGGCCCAATGGCCTCGAAGGGCCCGGGCCCCTGTAGAGGTCACCCTGCACTGTTTTGTGTGTCACACATCACAATGCCCGCGGCGGCTCACAAGCTGGCCTCCCCCTCGGGCTTCCCTCAATGGCACAGTCTGGTAGGAAGAGAAATGACTATGCCTGAGGCCAAAAACACAGAGTGAATCAACTCAGAGACACGCTCGACCACAGACACACAGAATGTGGTAGCTGACTGCGTCAACTCGGCTAAGCCCAAGGTAGGAAGATATCTGATCAAACGTTATTCCAGCTGTTTCTGCGAAGGTACTTTTAGATGCGATGAACACTTCAGTCACTGGCCTTTGAGATCAGATCACTCTCCCCAGTTCGGCTCCCCAACCAGTTGAAGGTCTTAACAGGAAAAGATGGCGGTCCCCCAAAGAAGAAGAAATTCTGCCAGCAGCCGGCCTTTGGACTCAAAATGTGACTCCTCTCTGGGTCTCCAGGCTGCTGGGCTACCCTACAGATTCCGGGCCTGTCAAGCTTCCACAATCACGTGAAACAATTCCTTAAAATAAATCTAGACAGACAGATATGGACGGACAGACAGTAGTTCTGCCCTTTATCTACAGGGGATATGTTCCAACACCCCCAGTGGATTCCTAAAATCCTAAAACTGCGCAAAGTACTGCACCCTACATATATACTGTGTTTTTCCTATCCATACACACCCATAATAACGTTTAATTTATAAATTAGACACCTTAGAGAGTAACAACAATAATAATAAAATAGAACGGGGTACCTGGGGGGTGCAGTCAGTTAAATGTCCGACTCTTGGTTTTGGCTCGAGTCACGTTCTCAGGGTTGTGGGATCAAGCCCCATATTGGGCTCCGTACTCAGCATGGAGTCTGCTTAAGACTCTCTGCCCCTCCCACTTGTTCTCTCTCTCTAACAGAATAAATACAATAAATAAACCTTCAAAAAATAAACAAAATGGAACAATTGTAACAATAATCTGCAATAAAAGGTTACATGAATGTGGTCTCTCTCTCTCTCAAAATATCATACTGTATTGTAGCCATCCTTCTTGTGATGGCGTGAGATGACAAACTGCCTACATGATGATGAGACAGGGAAACTGAAGGACTCCATAAAAATCTGCTTTTTGGGGGCACCTGGGTGGCTCAGTCAGGTAAGCATCTGCCTTCGGCTCAGGTCATGGTCTCAGGACCCTGGGATCAAGCCCTGTGTTGGGCTCCCTGCTCAGCAGGGAGTCTGCTTCTCCCTCTGCCTCTGTGTGCTCTCTTTCTCTCAAATAAATACATAATTTTTTTTTTAAATCTGCTTTTTGCTCCTTTTCCTCCTTGGGCCCATACTTTCACTTTACACATGCCTTGTAATGCAAGCAGCATATGTCCTCCTTGTAAGGGACAAGGAGTTAATGAGTTCTTCAGAACAGTGCATCTAAGGAAGGACCCAGGCTGCCAGCATCAATGAGATGAAGTGGGGTGAATAACGCAGGCCAGGCCACTACCGACCTTTCAATGATCCATGAGGAGGGGTAACTGAAGCCACGGAAAGGTAACCATGGCAAGTGGACCCGCAGATAAGGGGTGGTCCCCTCTGCTGGTTCTGCTTCTCTGGAGACCCTTACTCACACAGCAGGTCGCAACACGTGGACCCCAGGTAGAAAACACTCACCCCGTGAGCCAGACCAACACGTCAGGAGTAGAAAAAAGCCTTGTGCATGAAAATATTCACTTCAGAATGGCTGATAACAACAAAGCAAAAACAGGAACAACAGCAAAAGCCAATGAGCTAAATACTGACGATGGGGGGCAACGTCAGCAAATCGTGACGTGTTGATCAGACTGTCAACCAACCGACAGTCCTAATTATATAGAAACAAGGGGACTATCAGACAGCAGAATCTCCGGAGCACAGCACAACCTCCCCTTAATCCCTGCTTCGCCCACTGCTCGGGGAAATTTCCACTCCTGAGGAATCCAGTTCTTCCATCCATGAACACAGGGCGACACCCACTAACTTCCCAGGGCGGCTCCAGTGTTGCGACAGGTGTGCACGGAGCCCACTGGCTGGGCCTGCCACAGAAGATCAACAAGGTCATGCTGCTAACACCGGTACCCATGTGAATGAGGACGCCAGCAGAAATCAGAAACAGGCATTGCCTCATGTGAAAGAAAAGGACTCCTATTAGAACACATGGGATAGCAGAAGCCTAGGGCCGGAAACACCATGCCCCCCGCATCCCGCCACAGGGTCTCAGGCTGGGTTTGAAGCCGGCCTGAAGCCGGCCGTGACGGGTGACACCGGGCACTGCGAGGCCCAAGCCAAGCAAAGAGGCAGCCCGTTCATCTGGCATTCCAAGGAAGACCAAGCACAGGAATTCTTACAGAGCAGCAAAAGCGGCAGCGGCCAATCTGTGTTCTCTCTCGCTGTCAAAGGCCCCGCCCGCAGTATCCCATTAACTCAACAAGGACTCCGAAAAGCAGGTGCTGTTTTCCTCCCAGGTCTCAGATGAGGTTCAGGAGGTAAACTTGTCCAACCTAAGCCACGCAGCTAGTAAGCGAGAACCCAAGCTGTCTCGATTCCAAGATCCACACTCTTAACTATGCTTTTCTGCTTTAGGCCTGCTTGTGCATCAAGGCCCTTCCATAATCACCTATCTACCGCAACGCCACCGTTAAAGCAGCAAGCACAGGCAAATTCCTGCTGTTCACACCCCTGCAGATAAACACAGACACTGCCGGTGGCGACTCTTCTCTGGAATAACCCTGCCTCTCTCCGGAGCTCCCCGTGCTAGGAGTAAGTAGAGATGCAAGGAATATCCAAGCAACAAAAACAAAAAACAGATACATAAAGCACACAGCTTGGCACCAACTTTATAGTAAGTACCTTCAAATATACTCCCTGTCCTGTTCATTCTCAGAAGGACAGTAAGCTCATGCTCCTTCCTCCTCAATCAAGATCAGAAAAGCAAATGATGCCCTATACACATCGAAACTGTGCGCTCGGATTTCACCCAATGCTGCAGAAAGAGAAAGTCGTTAATGCACCACCCTTCTTTAAAAGCTCAAGCGACACTTACTTCTCAGGCGACCCTGAGTGGCCCAGGCACTTCCTTCCTGACATGTTCCCGTACACATCATCCTCATTATCATCCACATCTTCATCATCGATGCTTTTCACATCGAGCTTCTGGTACCCAAACTCCCCATTCAACGACAGCGAATCAATTTTCCATGAGCTGCTGCTCTGACTTCCATTGGAATTTGGCCCAAAGGGGCTTTCAAAGGCCGACATGATATTGATGGAGGAGCGGTCGGAGTTCTCCTCTGAGCTCTCCCCTGCCCCGGGGATCTTTTTAAAAACATCGCCAGAGTTCTGCTCCTCTTCCTCATCATCAAAAGAGATAATGTTGGTCACCTTCTTTTTCTTCTTCCGCTCCTTTCTACTTTTGGCATCTGGCAAAGGAAGACATGGTGTAAGAAGAAGCAGCAGGCAAGATAAAGCCATGATTGAGCCATTTTGTATCTAGATTGTGGAAAATACTCTACTCCTGAAAAATAAACAAGATAAATTCAGATTTTTTTTTAATCCTTGGGGTAAAAAAAAAAAATCTGTCTGCAGGAGACCGAACAAAATGGATGTGGGGCTCTATTTCTGATCTAAACCACCATGCCACAGAGCATACCTACCACTCGTCCCTTGTAATAAGCACTTCGATGTACAGGATGCTTCCATTCTGTAAATGACTTTCACGGTTTCACTTTGGAAAATACTCTCCTGGCTGACTGATGCAACCAAGAACACCAGTTTGGGGTGGTGGTCAGTGGCTCAGCAGCCACAATTCGCTGCTGCTCCCACCGAGGGCAGCATCTCCTTCTCCACCCCCTGGGACGGGGGCTGGCTCAGTGCTTGATTTCACCCATAGCATGCAGCAGAGATAACGGTGGGTTCTAGAGCCCAGGCCCCAGGAGGGACGCACCCCCCTCGAATGCTGCCCTGAAACTGCCAGGGAAGGAAGCCAGACTAGCTTGTTAGAGCATGGGGGGTCATGTGTAGACAAACAGATGCCCCCACCACCGGTGAGCACTATTTCCAGGCACATAAGTGGGACCATCTTACATCTTCCAGCTCAGCCACCAGCTCAGGGCAGCCCCACGAGGGAGCCCAGGTGAACCAGCAGAGCCATCTTGCCAATCCACAGACTGATAAAAAAATAATAATAATAAATCCTGGCCGTTTCAAGCCACTACATTTTGCAACTGTTTGTTACACAGTAAAGACTAACTGAAAGAGAAATCAAGGCTGCCTTGCTGCCCAGTACTTCTAGAAGTCAGTTTGTCCATCACGTATCTTAATCGTCAGACTTGGGTGTGAGACACTTGGAGCTGACTCCAGACATTCCATTCCCGTCTCAGCCAAGCTGTGACATGGCGATGCCTCACCAGTGTATCAAACTCTGAGACAGTGTCAAAAGCAGTGAAAAGGACACTCCTTGGGTGTACAGATTCCAGGATCTTTGGTACACAAAGCCCTCAAGAGTCCTCTTTCCTGTGTCCTTCGCCTGGGGTCTCTACTGGAGAAGGAGCGGACAAGACAGATAAAGCCAGCATATATCAAAGACGCCCCAAGATTCTGAGTTTTCACCATCATTAATAATTCCAAAGAGATGGCCGTGACTACTGCCTCGTTGAAGGGATTTGAGAATGCCAGCACTATGTACTTAAACCCAAAATTTCCACTTCTGCTGTAGCAACATTCTAGAGGTCCCAGAAGGCTCAAGGCATATTACAAAGTTCTCACAAAATGGGTCTTAAATAAATCAACTTGCTTGGGCCTCCCGAGCCTAGAGTCAAAGCTGACAACTCCTGCCTTCTCCTTGGCCTCCACTTAAACGTCACCCCCGCCCTCACCAACAGTGCACATTCTCCATCGCGGCCCATACCTGGCTTGCATCTCATTTATCAGAAGGATAATTACTTATTTGTATAATCTGTCATTAAATATCTATCCTTACCCAACCCAAAAGAGACTGCAGGCTAAATGCCAGAGATCTTCCTAGTTCACTGCCTAGCACAGAGTGCAGGAAATGAACACATGAATGAATGGATGAAGGAATAAATGAATGAAGACCAAACCCATCCAGTTTCATGTGACCAACACACCCTCACGGTCATTTTGCTGTCAGTGCGCTGAATGCACTCCCACCCTAGTGCCTTCACGTCTCAGCGAGGCTCTCGGTCCCTTTCAGAGCGAGTAAGGGGAAGAAAAATGAACACAAGCGCAAACTAAAAACTCAAGTGCATGGGATTTCCCTTGGCGCTTTCAGACCACGAGGTGTGTCCCCCTCAGCCACGGTCAGCCGACCCCTCTGTTCAAGCTCCCACACCCCTTCTCACTCACCAGAGCTGACGTGCTTGGACACGACAGGCAGGGGGTCGGTGTCCTGCTCCGGTTTGATGAGGATGGAGACGGCGGATGATGCTGTGATCTCCCTGAAAAGGCTGCTCACTCCTTGCGTGGATTCCTTCAGCAGGGACGTCACATTCTGCGTTGACTCCTTTAAGAGGTCTGAGACGGTAGGAGCAAACTTACTCTGCCCATTCAAATCCTTGTTGTCGATGTTGATTGCGAAGAGGATGGAGTTCAGACCTGCCCAGAAAAGGGACAAGTCTGGAGTCTCCGCCTTAGGGAAGTCACACTCCAACATGGTAAGTGAGTGGCAACGATAGATACACACGAGGGGACATGCTGATCCCAAGCACTGATTTAAAAACCTCCCACAGGGGCGCCTGGGTGGCACAGCGGTTAAGCGTCTGCCTTCGGCTCAGGGCGTGATCCCGGCATTATGGGATCGAGCCCCACATCAGGCTCTTCCGCTATGAGCCTGCTTCTTCCTCTCCCACTCCCCCTGCTTGTGTTCCCTCTCTCACTGGCTGTCTCTATCTCTGTCAAATAAATAAATAAAATCTTTAAAAAAAAAAACAAAACCTCCCACAAAATGGGGCCACGAGACACCAGTTGTCACAGCAGATGAGTCTTTCCCAATCCTCTCCCTCTCGGTCAAAGACAAATAAGAGGTCAACCCCAGGGAGGTTAAGACGTAAGTTCTGGGGTCGGACGGTTAGACCCCAGCACTGCTGCTTTCTAGGACACCTTGGTCAAGCCACATACAACCTGAGCTTCAGTTTCCTTACCTGTAAAATGGGGACGAGAGTATCTTTCACAGGGTATTAAAGACAATCACCCACCAAAAACACCCAGTTCAGTAAGCAAACATGTGCACCAATATCATTACTATTATTACTTCAGGCAAAAGCTTGCATTGGCCTACACAGGACATCACGGTCAAAGCCTGACTTTTCCTCATCAGTGGACAAGAAGAACATAACTCTCAATATGTGGGACTTAGTATAAACCTTCAGGAAAGAAAGGGGAAAAAAGGCAAGGGAGGATTTGAAAGAAAGAAGCAAGTTACCCACTTCTGTTGGGCTCACCCTTTGAGTGAGAGTCAAACTATAAACAACCTAATGATTCACCAACTAACATCAATCCAGGGGCTGCCACACTGACAATCGTGGACATGACTCTTCACCACACTTGATTCTCTCACAGCCCTGTAAAAGCAATTCCCATGCTCTCAGGATCCCCACCTTGCAGAGGAGGGAAGTAAGGGTGACAGAGCTCACAGGATCTGCCCCCAGGTCACCAGCCAGGAAAGGGTAGAGCCAGGTTTCAAAGCCAGGTCTCCTGCTTCCAATTCTCCGGGTCTTGCAAAGCCACAGCCCAAACCCCCAATCCTATGCTTTCTCTGCCAGGGTATCCAATTTGAGATAAATGGATTCAGTGACCAAAGCCACTAAAGGAAGGACAATAGCTAGTGACTCATTAAGTCAGGGAGGGACAGGGAAAATCACAGCTTCTCCTGGAGTTATAAGTTCCCTCCCAGGCAGGGACTCTGCTCACCGAGCTTCAAGGACCCATCACCCCTGGCCTAGGCCAGGCTTACCAGCTGCCATGGTAGGAAGCATGCTAGACCTTTCTTCATCCATCACAAAAGACCAGTCTTCATAAAAAGTGCTGCAAATGAAAAGAGAAAGGGGAAAAGTTCTGAACAGTGATTCTCTGCATCCATTGGCCACACAGCCCCCTTACATGGCTCCCTGGAAAATCCGTGCCTGCTCATCCCAGAGTGGATATCCAAGGTCTCCGCCCAGCCAAAGCTTCCGGGTATAAACAAAGGATTGACCGTATATATCCTACAGCTTCCTTATTGGTGCCCTGAGCTTGAGCATACAGAAATAGGCATGAGATATAAACGCAGTTATTTATGAAGCAGCAAAGGAGAAGGGGACAAACAGAGGGATGGCATCCAGTCAAGCGAGGTCTCTAAGACACAGGCAGGAAATCCGACCTGGACCCCTGGGCGCCATGACCAGGCTACCGCAAGAGACAACTTCAGAAAGAAATGACAGAGTTCCACGGCTCAATCAACCAGAGCATTTGTACATAATACTTGCTTGGGCTGCAGACCCAAAAGCCCAAATAACCCCTGGAAAGGGCTGGGAAGCTAAAAGGTGCCCACGAATCTCAATGGCAGGAGAAGGAAAGGGGTCAGCAAGGCCTACAGGGTATGTCCAAGTTCGTCCTGCAATAATGGTACAGCCAAGTCTCTGAAGCAGGTGCCCCAGTCCAGTTCCCCAGCTCTGTATCCGACCCCTGCTAAGCAGTAGCATGCAAATATCTTCAACCCCTGACTTTCCTACCAGGTCAGAGAACTCTCAATTGATGGAGTCAAAGCTCACATTGCTCAAGCACAGCCAGTGCTAAGGGCCCTGCAGTGCAGCAGGAGACGTGACCCGTTCGCGGTGGAAGGGACTGATGCAACAGACAGAACAAAGGAACGCCCCACTTCCCATACACTGACCCAGCAGAGTGGCAGCCTAAGCACAAACTACACGTTCAGGCTGGCACTGCCACGGTCCCTCCAATTCCCAAGACTGTGATGCTTTACAAATCAGAGCCAGTTTCCATGCATGTGAATGAATTTGGTTTTTCCACATCTAGTTAGATAAGTGGCTAGTGATTTGGGTAAGCTCAACTGTGATAACAGCTGGATTCATTTCGACTGCTCATTCTCATAGTCGACCTCGATACGGAGCTGTACAACTCTGAACTACTTGAAAATCATCTGTTGGAAAGAGCTTCATGAAAATTCATTGAGGGGATGCCCGGGTGGCTCAGTCGGTTAAGTGTCTGCCTTCGGCTAAGGTCATGATCCAAGGGTCCCACGATCGAGCCCTCCATCGGGCTCCCTCCTCAGCTGAGAGCCTGCTTCTCCCTCTCCCTCTGCTGCTCCCCCTGCTTGTGCGCGCTCTCTCTCCCTCTCCCTCCCTCTCTCTCTGGGTCAAATAAATAAAAATCTTAAAAAAAAAAAAGAAAGAAAATTCATTGTAAGAAACAGGAGTACGTTCTCCTCAACTAAAACTGCCTAATGCTCGGGGCAGGGGGGTGCACCCAGACATCCACAGCCTGGGGCTCTGACCTAAGCGGCACACGGGTGCGGTCAGCACAGTAGTCCTGGCCCCCATGCCTTCCATTTCCGATGCACAGTCTAAGTATACAGCCGGACAACGCACCACAGGCACCATCAAAGGGAGAACTTCCGGAGTATTTGTCAGAGCCTTCGTGCACAATCCAGAACACCTAACATATTGCTGGTAGACATGTGACCATGAGCGGCACAAAAGAACAGAAGAGGAAACAAGCCAGGGAACACATGGCAGCATATAAAATCATGGGAATGCATCATGGCACGAATGAAATGCCAGGTTTCGAATTAAGTGAAATTAATTCGCTGAAATTAAATCCTCACTGTTGAGGATCTGGGCACTGCTAATGTGGAAGCTATTCAAGGAACCCACACAGGATTGATCACTGTCCCTTTGCACCGTCAGGTGACACAAAGTGACAAGTCTAGTCCACCATTCTCAGACGGTAAGTAAGAGCCACGGACATAGACACAGTCACCATTAACATCATGAGTATAGGAAGATGACAGCACTGTCACATGCTTTTGAAAGGAATGTGGCTGACAGTACTAGGGCTGATGTGTATTCAGTGCCCTCCCCCCACGGCTATGCGACCCGCACACACCCCTACTTTGCTGCGCTAGGCTGTGGCCATGTGACTCGCTGGCCAATGAAACATGGGTGGAAGTGAAGTATCCCTCTGGGCAGAAGCTTCAGAAGCAGTGCTCAGTTCAACCACATCCCCTTTTCCTACCCTGGCATTCATGAAAGCATTTGTCAAGAGGGAGCTTCTGTCAGCCTGGGCCCCTGAGACGGGAAACCCCGACTCATCCACGATAGACGCGTATCAGGGGGAAGAAGTAAACGTGGCTGTTTGTGCTGTTTGTTAGAGCAGCATAAACTGACCTATACTAACTGATAGGGTCAACTGTATGTTTACGATCAAGGAAAAAAAGGAAACATCATAAAATAGTTCTGTTTTGTTTTGTTTTTTAAATAACAATTGACTTCTCTCCCCAGCACAAAGCTTCTCTATTTTCTTTCAGTCAGTTTGGGATTGAGTAACCTCAAAAAAATAGAAGGAATTGTAAGGAATCCAGCACAAAGGAAAGACAAACACAAAACTGAGCACTAAACACCCAGTTTCTACCGAGAAAGAAACTCTGAATCTGAAAGGAACCCAAATTAAAATTCCACCAAACGAAGAGCAGGCTGTACCCCGGGACAACAGCTCTCTCCACATTCCACACCAGATAATAAGCATTTATGGAGTACTTGTTGTATGCAGGTGCCATGCAGAGCACTTTACGAGCATTCATTCTCTCGCAATAATTATTCTCTGACCAGCTGTGCCCTGAGCACAGCAGAATACACTGGGACTGTAAAAGCGGAACGTGCGTGCCCCCGATGAGGAGACTGGGATACAAACCCAGGCAGTCAGATTCTGCGATTCTAACCAGTTGGCTACGCCTCCCCCCGGAAGCCCATCCCCGGTACCTGAGCCTGCTGCGGTCGGCCAGGAGCATGTGCAGATAGCGCTCCAGGGAGTGTTCGTTGAGGGCACAGCGCAGCCAGGCCCGGCCGCGGCCCACGTCCGAGGCGATGTGGCGCAGGGAGTAGAAGCGCGGCAGCTCGTGCTTGCTGAGGACCTCCTTCACGTAGAACCAGAACACGGGCTCTGAGGAGAGAAGGACGGGCATGGTGGCACTCGGCCTGGGACGCACATCGTTGTAGAGTGACAGTCCCTAGGCATTTTTCAGGATCGTAAAAAGGTTACTTCCTCACCACAGAAAAGGAAGATATGGAAGAGTAATTTTGCATCCGGGTTTGTTTCTTTACTTGTCTAGATCATGAATGTTTTCCTGTAACATTGAAAGATCTTTGAAAACATGGGGGCACTTGGGTGGCTCAGTCATTTCAGCGTCTGCCTTTGGCTCAGGTCACGATCCCAGGATCCTGGGATGGAGCCCCGAGTCGGGCTCCCTGCTCAGCGGGGAGCCTGCTTCTCCCTCTCCATTTGCCCTCCCCCCACTCATGCTCGCTCGCTCTCTCTCTCGCTCTATCTCAAATAAATAAAATCTTTTTTAAAATGTAAAAAAATAGGGGCGCCTGGGTAGCGCAGTCGTTAAAGCGTCTGCCTTCGGCTCAGGGCGTGATCCCGGCGTACCGGGATCGAGTCCCACATCGGGCTCCTCCGCTGTGAGCCTGCTTCTTCCTCTCCCACTCCCCCTGCTGTGTTCCCTCTCTCTCTGGCTGTCTCTCTGTCACATAAATAAATAAAATCTTTAAAAAAAAAATAAAAATAAAAATAAAAAAAAATAAATAAAATGTAAAAAAATAATAAAGATCTTTGAAAACATGATTTTTGATGGCTTCCCAATGAAACATATTTTAACCATTTCTCTACCTCTGTGAACATGATACATTGCCAATCTTCCCTACATACTGCTTTGAACCTCCTTGTCCATAACTGTCCTCATTCTAGTTCTTTAGAAAAGATTTCCATATGTCTGAGAATAGGAACAGATTTAAGGATTTAAGGGAAAGCTAAAAACCTTTGGGGTTTTTTTGTTTTGTTTTGTTTTTTTAAGATTTTATTTATTTATTTGACAGAGATAGAGACAGCGAGTGTGAGAGGGAACACAAGCAGGGGGAGTGGGAGAGGAAGAAGCAGGCTTCCAACGGAGGAGCCTGATGTGGGGCTCAATCCCAGAACTCCGGGATCACGCCCTGAGCCGAAGGCAGACGCTTAACGACTGAGCCACCCAGGCGCCCCTAAAAACCTTTGTTTTTATCCACAAAATAGTTACTGGATCTCCTCACATCCCACCTTTTTCATCCACACACAGATTTTTTTCATAATTTTCATTCTAGTATATACCTCATTTTGTGATCCATTTTCTTCACATATGCTCATTATTTTTTTTTAAAGATTTTATTTATTTATCTGACAGAGATAGAGACAGCCAGCGAGAGAGGGAACACAAGCAGGGGGAGTGGGAGAGGAAGAAGCAGGCTCATAGCGGAAGAGCCTGATGTGGGGCTCGATCCCATAACGCCGGGATCACGCCCTGAGCCGAAGGCAGACGCTTAACCGCTGTGCCACCCAGGCACCCCCACATATGCTCATTAAACCTTTTCCACGCTGCCAGTAATAACCAGCCACACCAGCAAGAGCTGCTACCGTGTGCGGAGCACTAGTGAAGAACCCGCCACTGCACTGAAGATTGGACACCTGACCTCAGTCCTCACAAGCACCAAGGCCATGTCCATAACAGGTACAAGGGCTGAGGCCCGGCCAAGGCGGCAACTTCGCCCAGTGATACGCAGTTAGTAAGCCCTAAGGCAGAATGGGACCTCGGGGCTGCCTGACTGCAGAGCACTAACTCGGCCAGCCTTGTGCGGTGACGGAGGGCTCTACCCTCTTCAAGATGCTCATGTTCACAACTGCTTAATATCTCAGGGGACGCGCTGCCGAGTCTTTGCTGCCAGATGGGGACTCTAATCCAGGAGCTCGACAGGCTCATAGACCCTTCTGAGATGAGACAGGATCTTTCAACCTTCCTTCTGAAAGAACGTAAACACACATATCTCCATAAACTGGACACCGGGTTAGTAAGTTCACTCGAATAATTCAATTCAGCTCAGTCAGCATGGACTGCATTCCTAATGGGAGTCATGGACTGGGCAAGGCTGTGGGCTACGAGGGAGACAATGGGTTCATCCCTGAGGAAGCTTCCTGTCGAGCAGGCTGGATGACGGTGCAGAGATCAGTCGAGAGAATGGCCCTGGCAGCTCACTCAGCCATGCTAGGCTTCAGATTCCTCTCCCTTGAAATAAGCCCTGAAGTACAGAACAGCCCAGAGATACTACGGTGACCAGAGGAAAGGGAAGCAGAGCCTGAGCACGATGGCCAGAGCACGATGGCCAGGCCACGATGACCAGTCGCCATCTGCTCAATGACTGGCTTCGCAAAGGAGAGCAACTGCGTTGTTTCCTCTTCTCCTTGTCCTGTTAAAAGCAACTACATGCATATGTACCCGTATCTGTGGATCAAGCCAACCTCTGGGATCAGTTTGAATGAATAGCTCAGGAACGACTGGAAAATCCACCTCGGCAGCTCATTCGAGACTCCCTTCTATCCCAATCCCTAAATGCCACACGAATCCCCTTCCCAAACCCAGGAGATCTGCCCAGACCACACAAAGGCTTAATGGCCCTTTTCCACGCAAAGCTTCTCTCAGAAACCAGGTCAAGAGCAATATCCGGGGCCGGCAGGCCAATAACTTATTTCAAAACATGCCAAACAACCATCTGTATCTCCATCATGACTCAAGTCAGGTGACCCTCCCCTGCATCTGGTCTTTCTGGAGAACTGCTGTGACCTCACTCTGACCTTGAATGCACACGAAACACTTAACGTGTGTTTTCACCTTTCAATTTCGCAAATTGCTTAGTGCTATAGAATCCTTCTACAGCCTGCCAAGGCGATGCCAGCGATGATAAGAATTATCCCAGCAGGGCTGCACTTCCACTGCCAGCATTAATGTGGTCTATTTCAAGCGCAGCTCACCTGCCACTTAACGCTTGCAGTGTCCGTAATTTAATTTGGGGCAATATACTGATCTCTTACTGCTATGAAACCAGGGGCTAATTCCAGAAGTGGGTGAGGGCTTCTGGCTCTCCAAACACCTGAACGCCATTTGCCCACACGAATAAGAGCCATGAAGGGGCTGTTGAGGCAAGCCACCTCCGGGAGCACTTGTTAACAGAGGGGGACGAACATCACAGGCCCTTTGGCAAAGTTCCTAATAGGCCTCGGCTATAAGAGATGCCAGGATACTCTGGAGGACAAAGACCCTGGTGGGAATGCTAGTTTAGGCGCTGTGTGCCCTTGGGCAACTTATTTTGTCCTTCATTTTCCTCATCTGTAAAATGGGTATCGCAGTACCTGCCTTTAAGGTTTATGACAGTGGGGGGGGGGCAGGGAATGAGAAAATAAAGCATATGTGTAAAGTGCTTCATGCCAAGGCAGCACATTGGGCAAACAGCACCCCTTCCCCTTTCTTCTGGTAGCTGTGTCCCCCTTTCCTAGGAGAACCGCATTCCATCTGGTTCCTTGTAAAGCTGCCTTTAACACCACTAACCTCTCCTCCCACAGCTGGACAGGTAAGCCAGACTGGGCAATCACCTGTCTGAGCAGGGTGGGTACCACAAATGGCCTCACTCACCCCACCCTCCTCCTGACCCCGTTTGTTATTTGAGCAAATGATTTTTTTTTCTGTATTAATTCTGACTTTTTAAAAATTTTGCATGAAAATGTGAGGTCTCTCGACTGCTGAGTTTTTTGGTGCTCCCGTAAATTTTGTGGTTGCAGTGAGGGCCTCACTGGTCTCACCCTAGTCCCAGCCCTAGATCACAGGACTCTGCCTACAACTTCTACCTGAACCACTAGAAGAGAGACCTTGGCTCCTTCGAGAACTGAAGTCAGCAAACAATGGTCTAAGGGCCAAACTTGGCCCACAACTTGTCTTTGTAAGTGAAGTTTCAGTGGAAGAGTCATGCCCACTTGTAGACATACTGTCTGTGGTGGCTTTGCTGCTACAGTCATCACTGGGAAGCTGCTACAGATATCTACAGCCCACAGAGCCCAAAACACTTACTGTCTGATCCCTTAAGGAGTAAGTTTGCCGTCTACTGTTCTAGAAGTAGGATCTCTGATAATCTCGGAAACCTGCAGCCACTGCGGCCCTTTTCCTCCCTGTCCTGTACAGTACGTCCACCTGGGAAAGACACCCACCCAGAGAGAAGCAGGGCTGAGAGACAGAGACCGATGTGGGGGATGCTGAGCCCATAAATCCAGTTCTCCCTCCAGTTTTCTTTGTTACTTGAGTCAGTAAGTGCCTTGTGTTTGGGGAAGTCTGTCTAAGTGACTCGCTGTCACCTGCAACCGGAAGACTGATGCAGTGAGATAGGGCGCATTCTTCAGTTTATAGAGGAGGGGCAGCACTCCAGGCACTGAGCAGTGCCTACGTGCATACAAGTGGCAAATGCATCCTTCAGAAAGAAAGAAAAACAAAACAGCATTGCTCAACGAGAAACAGAAAATCCAGCTACAAGGAGCTAGGCTCCTTGTAAACAAAGAAAGGCTTCTTTTTCTCACAGACTTAGTCTGGAAGCAGATAGCTGGTTCAAAGGCACTTGTCACGGGCAGAATCTCCAACCTCCTGACCTTCACCCCCCTGCCCCAGAGGACTGCCACCACCCTGGGTATCACAGCCACAATCGGAGAAGAGAGAGGACAAGGTAAAACCAGCTCTATCACCCCTTTTCTCAGGCAAGGGTAAGTAATCCCAGAAAACCAAGAGGAACAGAGATACAGAATGTCAAGACTGGCTTAATCACTCGTGACCCATTACCTAGAGGACATCCCGTGGCCCTGAGCAAAATCAAGGTTCGGTTAAGCCAAAGAAGAAACGGGCAATGAATTTTAAGTAAAAAGCTAACAGAATCACCCATACGTGCTATCAACGATTCCAGCTACAAAAGGCCACCAAGTGCTCCTTTATCCCAGCCCCCGACTTAGGTGAACACAAGTGCCCCCCAAATCCCAGTCACATCCAAATCTGGATGAGCCTGACTACAAGACACAAATGGATCAGCAAAGCAGAGTTTCCAAGAAGGGGCTGTAGCTTTGTCAACTGGCCATCTCCCAACCTGCCACAGGACTGCCTCCCGAAACCAGGAGACAGGAAGTGTGGTTTAAACATCACATAATAAAGACTTGTAAAAAGTCTAAACTTGACACTTCTTTTTTTTTGCTTTCTAAAAATTGTGGTAAAATATACATACTACAATTTACCACTCTAACCATTCTTCAGTGTATAATGCAGTAGCATTAAGTACATTCACAATGTTGTGCGACCAACACCCATTTCCAGAACTCTTCCAAACAGAAACTCCACACCCCGGAAATGATAACTCCCCCATCCTCCCCTCCACCAGCCCCCGGGGGCCTCTATTCCACTTTCTGTCTCTGTGAATTTGACTATTCTAGATACTTGATGTAAGTTGAATCGTACAATGTGGGACCTTCTGCGTCTGGCCACTTAGCAGAATGCTTTCAAGGGTCGTCCGTGTCCTAGTATTTATCAGTACTTCATCTCTTTCCACAGCTGAATAATATCCTACTATGTGTCTCTACCACATTTTGTGCATCCGTTCATCCGTCAACAGATATTTGGGTCTTTTCATCTGTTGGCTCTTTATCAATAATGCTTCTAGGAACATTCATGTACATGTGTGTTTGAGTCCCTGCTTTCAGTTCTTTTAGGTCCATATTTAGGAAGGGAACTGCTGGATCATATGGTAATTCTGGGTTTTGAGGAACCACCAAACTCTCGTCAGTGGTGGTTACGCCATTTTACATCAATACACTTTCTTTTTGAGGTGGGATTGCCTTTATTTCTCTGCAACTAAAATTAACTCTGTTATTAAATTCCCTTTCAGTTAGAAAAAAACTTAAACTTGCCAGTTAAAGGGAACTTAGCCACTTCCAGGCTTATTTTTTAATTGTGGTAAACTTCACTTAACATAAAATCCACTATTTTAAAGTTTGTATTTCAGAACTTGGTACATTTTTACAGAAGGAATAAATGCATAATACTCTGAGATGCTGGATGAGTTCTGAGGACTCCAGTCTGTTTAAATCTAACAACAAAACATCCCTGCTGACTCCACAGAACAAGGGCCAATTACTTGGTGGAGGTGGGTGGAGATCAGAAAAACAAGGCCCGACTCGGAAGATGAACTGCCACTCACTGCCCACCCGGGGGCTGGCTCCTCGGCCGCCTCTGGCCTTGCACCCCGTCCCACTCTCCACCTCCCTCCCCCTGCTCCAGCCTCGCTGAGCTCCTTGACGCTCCTCCAACACGCCAAGCGTGCTCCACCTGAGCGCCTGCCCAGCCATGAACGGAAACCACACCAGGCAGTCCACTGAAGGAACTGAACACAGGCCATCTGTTACAAAGACTCTGGCAGAGCTACAAAGCCAAACGGGAGATAATGAGGCCACCCAGAGATCACCAATGTCAGGAAGCCAACCTGTCCCCGAAGCCAGAGGCACAGAAGGAAGAGGTAATGTTAAGAGCGAAAGGACTAACTGAAAGGGGATTTAACAGCAGAGTTCATTTCAGTTGCAGAAAAATAAAGGCAATTCCATCTCTACTCAAAAAAGAAAAAAAATGTATCAATGTAAAATGGTGCGGTCACTGTTGACAACAGTTCGGTGGTTCCTCAAAAAGGTAAGCACAAAATTAGTGTATGATCCAGCAATTCCACTCCTAAACACAGACCCGCCAGGCAACCTCGGGCCTGTGGCAGAGGCACCAGGGAGGACAGTGAAACAAGAAGACCCCAGCCTGGCCTGCGGGCCACATGTGACGTCCACGGACCACAGAGGAAGCACAGCATTGCTAGACATGCCACCTGCAGCTGGGAGGAAATGCTCCAGCCTCCCTCCTCCTCCCACTTTCGCAACTCATCACCACCTCCCTCTGGCAAAGCGGGAAGACAGTAGGCAAGGGAGCCTGGGAAACAGAGTCTGCAGGGAAGGGCACAGAATAAATCTGAGACCAGGGACAAGTGACTCTAAGCTTTTCCACTTGTTGAACAGCATTGGATTACTTCTCCAGGGAACAGTATGGCTACTTCCCTCCTTCCCTGAGGTCTCTATTCAAAGGTCCCATAAAGCCCGTCTCTCACCACTCTATGCAGAAGAGTGAACCCCCACCCCACTGCAGGCTACCAGTTGCTCATTGAAATCTCTTCTTCCTGAACCCCAGACGCTTCCCAGCCTGCCCTGCAGCAGCCAGGTGACACACAGTCTCCACCAACCCAGTGCCTTTTGCAGGCCTGCCTCGCTCATTTCTGTCATCTGCCTGGCCCCTGTGAGCACCTGAAGTTGGAGTCCTGAGCTCTAACCACTCAGCATAGCACATGTGGCATTCACCCGTGGTCTTCAAGAGTCTATAGCACCTCCTTTATTACAAAGTGGGAACCCTCTCTAGTGCCAAAAGACTTCAGAAGCTTGTGTCTTATTTCCTTTTAGGAATGTACCCCATCCTCTGCTGAAGAGTCATTTTCATGCTGACAGGAACAAAGCAAAGGACCTATCAATCCAACAGGCCAGATAATTAAGGACTAAACACTGACAACTCTGAGGCCAAATTTACTAGTTTCAATTTACTACACCTTAGGATCAAACACCTTTAAAACAGCCAGAGGTCACCCTTGACCAAGAGGCAACAGTCTGGCTATATGAGATCCTAAAATGCTGGGACAGTTTCCTCCCCTTTAGTAAGTAGCCACTGGCCCAAGCCCTCGGCCACCCCAGCTGTCAACAACCTTCCCCAGGACCCTGCGGACATCCCCATAACCTAGGAACTCACAGATTAACACCTAGCCGGAGGGGCATAGCACTCTGGCTCTGGCTCCCTCCCTAAGGCCAGCAGTTCCCAACCCGCTGTTAAACATTCTTATCACCAGCCCTGGACAGAATTCAGTCTTTTCTATACATCTTCCACGACATCCTTCCAAGATCTCTCCTACCAGAACTAGCTGATTTGCAAGTTCATGAATACAACAGAGAAACATAAAGAGGGAACTGAAAGCCATACAGGGAGGGGAGGGGAGGGGAGTGGACTTCCCCTCACAAGCAAAAGGATGGGCCCAGGCTTCTCCTGGCACATGAAGCTTCCTCCAAAAATACTTTTCTACAGAAATGGTTACCCAAAGTGACCCAATGAAGCAAAATATAAATTCTGCTTTGAGTTAAATGCAATCAACCGTTTTCAAAAATCCCCACTGAGGATCAAGGAAGTCAGTTTCTCTAATTTTACAGTTGGGTGTATATTAATACCACCTGCTTTCAGCTTTGTGTAAAGAAGATGAACAGACAGCACAGGGTAGAGTCTGGCTTCCCAGGACAAAGAGCAGCATGTCCTCAAGTCTGGGTCCTGAAGTCATTATTTTGAATGTCCTTTTTGGTGGCCAGGCACCTTGCAATACACCAGAGCTACAAGGAAGAGCGAGAATAGACCCAGTCCTTGACCATCAAGAGAGACAGTCAAGAAAGCAGGCAGTGCTATATATCGGTTTGAAGAGAGAAGGACTCAGGATGAGTGAGTGGGGAGGAGCAGAAAGGAGACACCTAGAGGAGGAGGACAGGCCAGCTGAACTGGGTGAGGAGCTCATCAGTGACTTTTAGGGGGGAAAATCTGATTTCAAGAGAAGAGATCAAAACCACAACAAGATACCGCTTCGCACCCATCTGAATGGCTAGTATCAAAAAATAAACACATGAAAACAACAAGTGTTGGCGAGGATGTGGAGAACTCGGAACGCCCGCGCGCTGCTGGTTGCGGACGTACGATGGCGCAGCCACTACAGAAAACAGTCTGGCAGGTCTTTGCAAAGTGAAACACAGAATTACCATCTGATCCAGCAATTCCACTTCTGGGTACTTATCCAAAAGACTGAAAGCAGGGATGCAAACAGTTATTTGTACGCCCATGTTCGTGGCAGCATTATTAAACCAGGCAATAAATGGACGCAACCAGGTGTCCATCCACAGATGAGGAAATAAACAAAGTGGTGTGTGGGTGTGCGTACACACAACAGAATATTATTCAGCCTTCAAAAGGAAGGAAATTCTGAAGTACTACAAATGCGTGAACCTTGAAGACATTTCACTAAATGAAATAAGCCTTAGGTATGTGGAGTAGAAGTCAGCCTGACTTATATGAAGTACTTAAACAAGACAAACCAGAGAGACGGAAAGTAGAATGGCAGGTGCCAGGGGCTGGGGGTAGCGAGAATGGGGAGTCAGCATTTAATGCGGATGGACTTTCAACATGGGGAGATGAGAAGGTTCTAGAGATGGATGGTGGGGATGGTCATCCAATGTGTACACTTAAAATGGTTAAAATGGTCATTTTAATGTTATGTATACTTTGCCACAATTATAAAGAGAGAGAACAGACGTTTGAGTAGTTAGTGTCTGAGCGAGGATTGGGGAGGAAGGAAGGCAGCAGAAGGGTAAGAACAAAGAACGCTTCCAGATTTGACAGCTTCAGGACTGTAGAAACCAGGCACGCTGTTCAACACTAAGGATTTAACCACCTAAATCAGTCTCTGAGCAATGAAGAGACAGGGATACTGAAGACCTTCTCCCCCAGAGTGTCTAGCATTAATGCTTTAGTTGCTGACTTATGAAGAGGTCCCAGGGGTTCCCCAGACAGGGGCTGTGGCAGGAGGGGAACTCAGAGGACTCAAGTCCTGATTTATTTATCAACTGGACGAAAGTGTTGCAATGTCTTACCTGCCAGCTTCCTGTTAGCCCTGGGTTTGGGGTCAGGTTTAGAGGAAGAGCAGAGACAGACAAAGCTGGTAGGGGACAGACCGTGGAAGCCATGTCAAGGAGTGTGTCCCCTGTCTCAACTCTAAAGAGAACCATGACAGAGCTTTAAGTAGGGGGCAGGGAACAGGCTGGTCATTGAAGAACCTCCCACCCCCAGACTGGCATAATGTGCAGAGTGGATTAGGGAGGACAGAGATGGAAGGCAGAAGGACAAAACAGGGAAGAGGGGAAGGACACGGAGGCTGTGCGGAAGCCCTGTACAGGAAAGCCAGGTGAAGGGCAGAGCCATTCGCTAAGCAAGGAACACAGGAACAAACGGGGCTGGAGAGGAGGACTCGGTCTTGGAACCTGTGACGAGCCTACGGTACATCCAGATAAGAGACACGTAAGAGAAAGGGCCCCAGGGAGTGATGTGGGCTGCAGGCAGAACTTCAAGTAATCAACGCATGGAGAGCAATTCTCACCAAGGAATTCAGACAGCAAGTGTATGTACAGAAGCGAGAGGCAAGAGAGAGGCAACAAAAGAATCTGAGGATGAATGACAGGTAATATTTGAGGGTGTAGAAATGATACATAAGAAGGATGAACAAAGAAGTAGCAAGTATGCCAGGAGGTTGTGGCCCCGCAGAAGAGAGGGGGAAACAGGGTTTCAACATCAGAGGGTCCTTGGTGCCAAGGGCTGCTGACCAGACAAGGAAGATAGACTTAAATTTTATAGGACATGGGGGCGCCTGGGTGGCACAGCGGTTAAGCGCCTGCCTTCGGCTCAGGGCGTGATCCTGGCGTTATGGGATCGAGCCCCACATCAGGCTCTTCCGCTATGAGCCTGCTTCTTCCTCTCCCATTCCCCCTGCTTGTGTTCCCTCTCTCGCTGGCTGTCTCTATCTCTGTTGAATAAATAAATAAAATCTTTAAATTTTATAGGACAGACAGCTCAGTAACAGCAGGTGTGTATCTGGTGTGTTCTGAACCAAGCCTATGACCTTGTAATGGACTGCCAAGACATCACCTCATGATGATCCATTAGTCATTAACAAGAACATCAAATTACAAGGTTTCGTCATGAAATGGCATGGCTACGGTCTGAACGTGTCCCTCCAAAATTCCGATGTTAAGATCTTAACCTCTGAAAATGATGGTATTAGGGGGTGGGGCCTTTCGGAGGACCCTTAGGTCATGAAGGTGGAATCTTCGTGGAATTGGATCAGTGTCCTTATGAAAGAGGCCCCAGAGGGATCCCTTGCTCCTTCTACTGTGTGAGGACACAGTAAGAAGGCACTGGCTATGGACCAGGGAAAGGGTCCTCACTCAAGCCCACAGGCACCTTGATCTTGGACTTGCCAGCCTCCGCAAACGTGATTAAACTGCTGCTATGAACAGCTCCTAAGTCCGTGGCACTTTGTGATGGCCGCCCACACAGACAAAGACGGGGGCTAGCTACGGGGGCTCTTTCTCCTTTCTCCAGCAGAACAAAAAATAATTCGTTTTTCCACACTGCATTCTGTATTGACTGCTTCAGGCATCCAACATCTGCAAAACCCTCCAATTCCAAGCCAAGCCTATGCAGCTCTCAGACACTTTTAATTCATTTTCAGTAAATTTAAAAATCAATCTTTGCTCTTTTCCTCCAAACTTAATCACTTCCTTTGTAGCACTCTGCAGTGATCCTGGTATAAGGTACCTCGGGAATCATGAAATACCATACTGTGCCAACTGAAATCATGACATATGAATATATTTTTACTGAAGTACTGATATATTTACAGACCCTAAGCTAGGAGCTGGAAAGTCAAGAGGAAGTAAAACAGACATGGTGCCCTGCAGTCCCAAAGCTTATCATCGAGTGAGGTATGCAGACAACAGACAAGTGACTGTGGCGTGATACGGGAAAGTGGAATCCTCTGTGCTTTGTTCTTAAAGACAGGGAGTGGCAAACTTCTTCTCTAAAGGGCCAAATATTAGATACTTAAGACTTTACGAGACAGATGGTCTCAGCCACAACTGCCTAAAAGACGCCATGCCTAGTAAGTAGATGAACGTGTATGGCTGTGTTCCAATAAAACTTTATTTATAAAAATAGGTGGCAGGACATGGTTTGCTGACCTCTGCTCTAAATGATCATAACTTAAAATACTTGCTGCTTCATTTACTCATGAATTCAAACTGGGAGCGGGGGAGACCATGGTTTTCAGAGAGCTCTCTTTCTGGGAACAACACGCCATCATGAATAAAAAAGCAGGAGCTTCCAAGTCGCAATCACGTAGACCGAAGTCAAAACCCCAGCTCTGCCACAATTATTAGTTCTGGAGCATTAAGAAAATTATTTCATTTCTTTGAGCCTTATTTTCTTCATCTGTAAAACGGGGGCACTCTCGTTCACTAAGCACAGTCATTTCAGAAATAAAATGGAACAACGAACAGAGGGTCTAACAAATCCCCTGGCTCATGAGAGCTGCTCCGTATGAGTCATCAGCGAACAAGGAAGCCAGGCCCATGGTCAGCCAAATTATCAAAAAGGAGCAGAAAACATCCAGGTGTCGTTTCCAAGATTAACATGCTAATCACAACGCTCCTCTCATTTCTGGAGCACAGGCCTTTGACTATTAAAGTTGTCTTGTTTTTCTCTATTAAGTTCGGTTGTTTTTGGAAGCTTTTAAACAGAGATCCAACTCAAGATGGCTTCCAACATTAGGAACTTTACTGTCCCACACAACATTCAGTCCAGAGGTAGGGCAGGCCTAGAGGTGGTGGATTCAGTAGCTCAGT
This sequence comes from Ursus americanus, assembly GCF_024610735.1. Lineage (NCBI taxonomy): Eukaryota > Metazoa > Chordata > Mammalia > Carnivora > Ursidae > Ursus > Ursus americanus. The sequence continues at coordinate 30,995,510 of NC_142128.1, forward strand.
GACACTACCAACATACTTTCCATCTTGCCGAGCTGCCATCCTTGGTGTACTGGCTTCTGTCCTCAGACTTCTCCCCCTTCATAGTCTCAAGATCATTGCCACAGGTCCAAACGTCACAGTCTCAGGCAACAACCCAACACCGTAAAGTAAGTCTTCCCTTATGTCTCCATTCAAATAGGAAGAAATTTTCTCAGAAGGCCCTCAGCAGACTTCTTCCTTCCTTTTGGTCAGAATTTCATCTCGTGTCTATTCCGAAAGCAACTACTAGCTGGCTGATAATTATTATGGCTGGCCTGATCTGATCTAGACCCACTCCCCCTGGAGCTAGCTTCAGGCCTGAAGCTCTCGGCAACCCAATATCTGAACAAAATCAGAATCCTATTAGCAAGAAAGAAGCGACAGAGCTGCTGGGTGGGGAATAACCAACTCCTGCAGTAATTATTCGTGCTAACCTGCGTAAGTGGAAGGGAAAGTTATACAAACTGCAGAACCAGACTCTGGAAATGCACACTCCCATCTCACCACCACCAAATCAATCACGTGTGTAGATAAATCCAGCCACTTGTCCCAGTAAGAGGAAAGAGCTCCTCCAGACACAGGAGACTCCCACTTCTGGGGCTTGAATCCCAAAGGAGACACGCTAGATAACCTCATCCCAAGCCTCTCTGGGTTCTGCATAACCCACCTGTCGGCACCATCAATTCGAGGGGACCTCAGCTGGGGATGGACACCACTTCCCATGCCCGCCGACAATGCTCGACAAGACCAACCTGAGTTGGTAACATAACTGTTTCTAATCATGTCCATGCTACCAACATTTCATTACTCAGGGATGTTTGGGTAAAAACTCCCCAAGTCAAAAAACACATAAGCCAACAAACAAATAAAACCTGAATGCTAAGCCAAAAACAAAGACAAACAAAACAAAAAACACCAAACAGACAAACAAGCCAACTCAGGAATGGGGGACAGATACAGGCACCAGCTAAAAACCTCCCAGAACTGGAGGAAATCTGCCTGTAAGCTCCCTTTCCAGGCTACATTTATCACAGGAGGGATACCTGCGCCTGAATGATAGACAAGACACTGAGATGGCCACGCATGCAGGTGGCAATGCAGCAAGATGAAAAGGCACGCACAGTGTGGCTTCAAGGGGCCACGTTCAGCTTTGGAAGATGAATCCAGGTCAGACCACCTCTCCCACAAAAACAACTAAATAAGCTAGGCAGTTATTTAAACAGTAAAACAGAACTGAGGACCTGGGAGTGCTACAAATGCAAGGAACGAAGAACCCAGGTCCCCAAGAGAAGGCAAGTCCACAGACAGGAGTCCTACATTCAGGGCCTTACTTGAGGCTTCTTCCAGCTACACAGTTTCTCTGATGGGAAGTTAAGCAGGGCTTTCAAAATTCCCTTAAGGTCTGAAAGGGAAAAAATTCAAGCTCATAACCAGCGGAGGAGGACGGAAACTGGTCAACAGCTCAGAGATCCAGGATACACTGGGTTGAACAGTGTTCCCCCCAAATTCATGTCCCTCTGAAACCACAGAATGTGACCTTATTTGGAAAAAGTCTCTTCACAGATGTAATTAGTTGAGGTAATACTGGAGGAGGGTGGGCCAAAATCCAGCAGGGCTGTTGTTCTGAAGAGAGGACACGGAGACAGAGGCCCAGAGGAAAAAGGCCGTGGGAAGACAGAGGCCCAGACTGGAGAGGAGCAGCCAAGGATGCCAAGGGCGCCAAGGACAGCTGGTGCCAAGGACGCTGACACCCACCGGAAGCTGGGAATGCATTCTCCCTTGGAGCATCTAGAAGGAATCAGCTCTGCCACACCTAGATTTTGGACTCGTAGCCTCTAGAAATGTGAGAGAATAAATTTCTCGCTGCTGTTTTAAGCCACCCAGGGTGTGCAAATTTGTTACGGCAGCTCTAGAAAACGAATACATGCTGGAAACCCCAAACAACTACAACGTAGCAATAAGGCAAAAGCAGAAATACAACAGCCCTCACAAATGCTGAAGCCCAGGCGTGACATGCTCAGTCCTTGACGGGAGTAAATTGATCTTCCTCTAACCTATTTGCCTGGGCAGCAAGAGTGACTCCCCTCTGAAGAAAGAGAAATCATCACAAGCTCCACACAACCCTTTATGCACAGCACGCAGTCGAAACTGCCAGGCACGTGCCAAAGACAAGGACGGATTCAAAACCAAGATGAAAACAAAACAAAAACAACGGACTTTTGGCTACAGCCAAGGAGGAAGTCAACAAATCCTCTCCCCAGAAAGCAACTATAAAACTGGACAAAAATGACAACCATTTCCGCACTCTGGAAACTGACTTCAAAGGCTTATCATCTGAGAGGTGTTTATGCTTTAAAACTGCTAAATTTCAGATACAAACAACAGGAATAACGACAGCAGGACAATATCATGACAATACTCGTCGCAACTGTCAGGGGCAAGAGGGACAGGGGCAGAGTGAGGGGAACTAGAACAAGGGGGCCCCTCTACAGACGGCGGGGTGGGGGCGGGGGGGCTCCAACCACAGCACTGAACGTGGGCCCAGAGCCACAGATCCTCAAGTGGAACGAAAGGTAGAAATCCATATTTCAACATGAAATATCATAATTTCTAAGTGCGGACAACTTTGAGAAACATTTTTTTAAGCACGAGGGACAAGGGCACCAGTCTCCAAACTCAGGCCTGCGTGCACCCTAACCCCAGACGACCGACGGCAGCCCTGCCCCGGCGGACTCTCCATATTATCTACTGTAGCGTGATTTTCAGCAATCTCGTTTTGCTCAGTCATTACTTGGAATTCAACTCTTCTCTCTTCAAGAGGTAATGTTTCCCATCTGTACACAGAGCTACTGCAACAGCCTGGTGGATTAATTCTCCATTACTGTCTCCTGTCACTTCCAATTCAGTTAATGGAGCGAGAGCGGTCTATAGAGGAACAGCAGTGGGCATCGGGCCACTGCCGGAGGCGGGGGAGCGGGCAAGAGCCAGGAATTTGCCATTAGTCTGACCTGGGCTAGAAGCTCAGCTCTGCCGCTTACTAGCTATGTGAACTTGAACAACTTATGAACTTACTTAAGCCTCAGTGACATCATCCAAACATGAAGCACATGGTCGCCCCCCCTGGACAGCTGCTGCCATGTTATCAAGCACCAGCTCCGGCAGCTGGGCATCGAGGCCTGGCTTCACAGGTGCTTTCTCACAGAGCCCCCAGCACGACACTGTGAGGCCAGTCCTGTGCATGGCCTTATTTCACACATGAGGCCACGGAAGCTCAGAGAGGGGATATCCCAGACAGCTCCTGTGTGATGAGTCACGGAGCCGGGATTTCAACCCCGTCGCCCAACTCTAGAGCCTGGTGTCAACTGCTAAGCTACAGAAAGGGCCCAGGCCAGCAGCCAGCAGGGACGAGGGAGCACAGGGACGCTCATATCCATCCAAGCTTCCTCTTCAGATTTCATTTTCTCCCTTCTGCCGGCCACGGTCATTCCCATGTCTATAAGAGCAACCAAGCAGCCACTGATCTGATCTTTCCCGACTCCTAGCAGTTGAAAACCCACCTTGCCCCCTCCCCACATGAGGTTTTTAATCAAACACACAACAGTGGCAAAGAGATTTTAATTAGCCATGGAGCACCCGGCACCAGTGAACGGTGAACTGCGCAGCAGACAAGACTGACAGAAGCCCTCGGCAGCCCCTCGAGGCCTAAGCTAATCCAGCCTTTCCCTGGATTCAAACTGGCAAGGAGGCGGCCCAGAACATCCTCTGCAGCGAAAAAAAAAGAAAAGAAAAGAAAAGAAAAGAAAAGAAAAGAAAAGAAAAGAAAAGAAAAGAAAAGAAAAGAAAAGAAAAGAAAAGAAAGAAAAAGAAAAAGCAGACACTGCTCGCTGGTCAGTCTCTCTTCAGGATGCAGGTGCAGAAATTGTGCTACGACACAGGGAAGGGGCAAGACTGGGAACCCTGGCGGTGCCTCACAAATGGGCTGGTGCTCCTGGGATTACCAGGCCCAAGTAACAAAAAGACAAGCATTCTAGTCTGTGTAGGAACAGAAAGAGCCCTTCTGCACGGCCAAGGCTCAGAGCCCGAGTGAGGATGAGAGGGGGGAAGAGTTTACAAGTGTAAAGGCTGCTGGGCAGAGGAGGGTAACTGGTGAAATGTTCATTATATTCTATGAACCAAAGCAGCTAATTCTCACTGAATCTTCCAGATGCCCCCCGGGGTAGACGAGAAGATCACCCTCACAGGTGAAAACTAAGGCTCAGAGGGGCGCTTCCCCAGGGTCATTCCAAGCTGACGCTCACGGTCTGACTCCAAAGCCAAGGTTGCCTCTGCTATGCCAGCAGCTGCCCTCATTACATGGAAGCCGACCCGGAGCCTAGTGGTCTACTCCACACCCATTCTCTAAGGAAGCTACTGCACAAACAGGGAAGATGGAAACAGGAAGAAATACAAGGGCCCATCACATCGAGGAGAACTCTGGGCAAAGTTATGTCCTCAAGCAGCTCATCAACCAGCCCACAGCACTGAGCCACCCCCATGCAGATGCCAGGAGACACCGCCGAGACAACAGAGGCACAGCCAAGGTGACCAAGGTTGTAGGCAGTGGTTTCCATGGGGACTGAGGCCCTGGAAGGCAGCTCCTCTCTGACCCAGCCCCCTATGTCCCCGACTTTTAAAGAAGGGACCCAGGAGCACAGAAGAAAAATCAACAGTGACAGGATCCTTCTTGCAGCTGTCCCCTGACCCCCACAGAAACCCCATTCACTTCTAAAAATGAGCAACTGGTGAGATGAACGACAGCAATTAAAGATTTGTTGAAGGGCTGAGAGCAAAAGGAAGGGAGATGCACCAACACGTGGGAGTGGGAAAGGCAAAGGGCTTGTTTGGCAGACAATTCCCCACACCTCCGCCAGACACGGCGAGGGCTGATGGTCAGCTGGGAACGAGGGGCACCAGCAGTGACACGGACTTCGTCACAGTAACAAGATTCAGGACAGCAGCCACAAGCAGGGTCTGAATAAACCTGCTCTTTAAACTGCTGGGGAAGAGGGGCACCTAGGTGGCTCAGTCAATTAAGCGTCCGACTCTTGCCTTCAGCTCAGGTCGTGATCTCAGTCATGAGATTGAGCCCCGCGTCAGGTTCTGTGCTGGGTGTGGAGACTGCTTGAGACTCTATCTCCCTTTCCCTCTGAGCTCCTCCCCCCCAACCCCACCCCACCCCACCTGCTCACATACTAGCTCAAAAAAAAAAAAAAAAAAAAAAGAAAGTGTTGGGGAAGAAGGACATAAGAATGTTTTTTATATGACATGATATACTTTTTAGGTCCAGAGCCAAAGCAAATCACTTTAAACAGCTTCCTCATCTGTACAGTGGAGAAAATAAAGGTCCCTACTACTCATAGGGCTGTCTTGAAAACTGAATGAGTTAATTCATATAAAAGATGAACGAAGTTCCAGGCTTGTGCAAAGTGCTCCCGCGTGTTAGTAGTGATTGTCAGCATTGTCCTTGTCTTCCAGGCACACAGGAGCACGGCACACTACTTAGACAACACTAAAATGGATGCTAGGAGAGCTGTAAGCTCAGAGACCTACTGAGTCTCCTGTTTCTGTTGCTGGTGTTGAAGGCGGACTTAATTACGAAATGTCATGCTATCCCCATGCACAAAATTAAAATACATCATCGATTTCCCAGCAATTGCCACACCACACTGGTGACATAAGGCCCTTGGCTGCAGGACCCTGAGCTCTCAGAGACTGGGACACGTGGCTCTGAGGATTCTGCAGAGGACAACACCACTACTGACTATAGGTAAGACATCCTCACACGTGGATTTCTACACCATCAGGCTGCCCCCATCCCACTCCCACACAATGCCTGATTGCCCACTGTTAAAAAATAAATAAAAACTTTTAAGAAAAGACTCCATCCTCTGCGCTGCATCAGTACCTGTTTCAGTTTTGCTGGTGAAGCCTGCTGCCTGTTTGATCGCCGCCGCCGTTAGCGCTAATCCCCGGCTCCTCTTCAGGCCATGCTGCAGGACCGCCTCAAACTGGGCACACAGACAGGTTACCCTGCGAGAGAACCAGTGATTCATCAGTCCACCTGTGCAGGGAGAGAGACAAGCAGAGCAGCTCCAGCATCTCCAGGAAGGGGGTGAGTCACTAGCTCCAAGCCTCAGGGAAGGTACACTTGACCTGGACTTATGGGCAGCTAATTGACATGGAATTGACTTGGGCACCTCAGCACACCTCTCTCCATTTGTGCTCATTTCACATACCTCCAGGAAGCCCCACACATCCTGGCCATATTCATCAGACTCTTGAAAGCATAGTAACAATTCACAAGAAAGGAGGGAAAATGGAATTGGTGCCAGCCAACAGAGGAAAAAAATATATAAGCCAATTTAAAAACAAATCAGTCTGGCGTGGGGAGGGGTGGGCTGCTAACTGTATTCAATTCACAAATTCCAACTCTAATTCAAATTATATGTAGTTTAAGGAACTAGATTATCTTTCAAGAGATTGAATGCACCAGCCTGCCAAACTGGAAACATTGTATAATTTCATGGCCTGTTACATACGCTAAAAAAAATATGAATTCTGATTCTTGTTCTTTATTTTGTTGTAAGGGATTATATTATGAAGTCGGATCCAGAAACTCAATGGAATGAATTTTCAATTAAGTTACTAATGTGGATTCAATTAAATTTATTTCTCAATAACCAAAGAAATAGAAGCTTCACGAACATGTTGGCAAAGAAATGAAGTCAGAGCTACTACCTTCTATTCTTTACAATCCTCCCAGGGCTCCTGGGCACCTAGGCCATTGAATCTGCGGACTTAAAGGCCCTTCCATTCGCTCACGTAACCTATATTAAATCCTTGGGGCACTTGGGTGGCTCAATCGGGTAAGTGTCCAACCTTAATTTTGGCTCAGGTCATGACCTCGGGGTGGTGAGATCAAGTCCACATCAGGCTCTACACTGAGTGTGGAATCTGCTCAAGATTCTCTGCCCCTCTCCCTTGGGCCCTCCCACCCCACTTATGCTAGCACTCTCCTGTGCCCCCTCCCCACAAAAATAATAATAAATCCTGAACTCCTCCTAGGTACCAGACACTACTGTTCTAGGCTCTGAGGATACAAAGACACAGCACAGTCTCTGCCCCACCACATTTGCACGGTTCTAGCAGAGGGAGATACACAAAGATGCTAACCGGACCATTTCAGTTGATGGGAACTCTGAAGAAAATAAAACCAGATGAGGTGGTAGGTGAAGACACGGCCGAACAGGCTTAGACTCTTGGGCCTGAATGGAGGTAACCTTGGAGTTATGACCTGGATGTGACAGACACAGCAGACTAGGCAGAGGGACCCAGTGCAAAGTCCCTGAGGCCATCACCATCTGGCTCAACCTTGCCTAACTTCAGGCATTTCCTGTTCCACTCACCTCCACACCTGCAGTAATAATACTCCAAGGGCTTATTGCTCTGTGGGCGGTAAAATATTTTCATACCCATTATTTCATTAGCTCCTCCCATCAACATTATTTCATACAGGTGAGGCAGGTATTATCTCCATTTTACACCTAAAGAAACAGGCTAAAGACATTTCAGAGACAGTACATGAGTACATAATAAGCAGCATTGTAAGACTACATAATTAACAACACAGGTACTCCAGCCCTACCCAACCCCAAACTGATCCAAAGTAGATTCCAGATACACCCCATACCAAAGCAAACATGCTTATTCTGAGACAAATGTCCTCTCCTTCCCATACCCCACCTTTACTCAAGTTGTCCATCTACATCAGAAAACCCTAACATATTGTCAGCAAATACACTGCACTCGTACATTTACTCTCCTTCTGTGCTCATGACGGACATCACTAATCCATCCCAGCATTCTGGGTGACCACTGCCAAAGATCAAAGCTGGCCCCCCACAGGAAGGAAGACTAATTGGCATCCCAAATCTAACACCTGTCCTCAACAACACTATTTGGTTTCTAGCTCCTACCTTGGCTCCCCTGCACCTAGCTCAGTGTCTGGTATGCACGCTCCATAAATGCTTTTTCATTGGTAGGGAAGTGACTAATTAATCTTGAGCCGTGAGTCCCAGAACACTCCCCTACATTGAAACAACCCTCTTTCCTAGGCATATGTCACTCTTAAATATGAGATGTGTATATGCTAGTCTCTCTACACATTCACACAGGCACACATTTAAGGGCTTCCTGAAAGCCGGGATACCTAACAAAACCATCTAAATTCCAGTAACCAAAACAGGCATGGCAAAATGGAGCCCAACCAAAGTCCTATCTCAGGGGAAAAACCCAAAACCCCAGGCTGTGTTTAGAGTTCTCCACAATAAACCACAGCCTGGACGCATCTGGGTGGCTCAGTCAGTTAAGCATCTGCCTTCGGCTCAGGTCATGATCCCAGGGTCCTAGTACTGAACCCCATGCGTCGGGCTCCCTGCTCAGTGGGGAGTCTGCTTCTCCCTCTCCCTCTTCCCCTCCTCCCTGCTCATGCTCTCTCTCTCTTTCAAATAAACAAAATCATTTTTAAAAACATAATAAAAATAAAAATACTTTTTAAAAAAAAGAGAACATCCTGTATCTTTAAACAAATCATCTGCAAATATAATAATTGAATCAACAATCCCCGTTACTTTACTTGGCTCTAATGCACAAGTCAGGGGCTGCCCTATCAACTCTAGATAATATCTGGCCCCTAAAGGGAATGGAATGCAGGTGAACAGCACAAACCCAGTCCCCAAGGTTTGGATTACATCATCAGTATTACCTTCTAGATGCAGACAGGTCACAACCAACCTAACACAGCAGAAAACCCAGGGGGAGTACTAATCCTATAACTAATTCATTATGATGACTACCTTGCCGAAGGCCATGCTATTTATCGCCGTTCCCATGTCCCCTCTCACTTCCCCATTGGACCTGAGCTTATACCTACTGGTCACTCAAGACTTAGCTCAAGGGTCCCCTCTACCAGGAAGCCTTCCTGAGTGCTTCCTCATTCTGAACTTCTTTCTACTGCAGCCCTTGACCAACCTCGCTGTTAGTGATCTGCTTTAGAGATGCCCCCTCTTGCTGACCTGAGCTCCCACACAACAGGGATGGTACCTCACTCATCTTCATTGTCCCAGCACCTAGCACAATGCCTGGCTGCTATGGTAATGGTGACCAAAATGGTCCCTCCCCTGGGGGCATTCAGAACACAGACTTGATGGATATTTAGGGGACAGATGCATCTCCAGAGATCTTGTACAATCTGTAATCTGAACCCAGGTCAGTTAGGACTAGTGAATCCAGCAGAACACACTTGTGCAACCACAGGCTCCTACACCCCTTTAGCACATGTGGGCACACTATAGGCACTAATTTATAACCTTGTCACCCTAAGGTTTCCGTTTCTTCTCATCTTTACTCAGTTATATGATCATTCCTGCAAAGTGAAAGGGACAGCTACGCTGTGGGATTCTTTCTTTTCTCAGCTTGGTCTCTCCTGTTTCCCAGAATGCTCTCTGTGAGATGCCTCCGGGCACCGCTATGGTGGGTCAGCTGCCTCCACGGCATTTCATCACAGCTAACTACCACTGTGAGTCGGTGAACGTCGCATGTTTGTGATTAAGTGGGGGGACGAAACAGCGAATGTTTTCATTTGTTTTAAAAGCACCACTCAAGGGACGCCTTGGAGGCTTGGTCGGTGAAGCATCTGCCTTCGGCTCAGGTCATGATCCCAGGGTCCTGGGATCAAGTCCCTCATCGGGCTCCCTGCTCAGTGGGGAGCCTGCTTCTCCCTCTGCCTGCTGCTCCCCCTCTTTGTACTCTCTCTCTGGCAAATAAATAAATAAATAAAATCTTTCCCAAAAAAATTTTTTAATAAATAAAATCACTAGTCAAGAAAATCACTTCAAGTTTTTATGCATACAACTGCTGACCAGATGAATGGATAAATAAAATGTGGTATTTCGAGACCATAGAATACTACTCAGCAATACTAGGACTTATGTACTGACACACACTTCGACAAAGATGAGCCTTGAAAATATTATGGTAACAGAAAGCAGTCAGGCCCAAAAAGCCACATGTTGTAGGATTCCATGAAATGTTGAGAAAAGGTAAACATTTAGAAACCAAAAGTCAATTAGTGGTTGCCTAAGGCTGGAATTGGGGATTAATTGTAAACTGGCACAATAGAAAATAGGCATAATGAAAATGTTCTAAAACTGGGTGTGTTATTGGTTGCACAACTCTATAAATTTACTTTAAAAAAATCACTTCAGGGGGCGCCTGCGTGGCACAGTTGCTTAAGCAAATGACTCCTGGTTTCCACTCTAGGTCGTCAGATCGAGCCCCACGCTGGGCTCTGCACTCAGTGTGGAGTCTGCTTAAGACTCCTCCCCCACCCCACCTCGTGCGCACCCTCACACTGTATACTCACAAGAGGTAGATTTTTATGGTATGTAAATGAGACATCAATAAAGCTGTTAAAAATAAAAATTAGGGCGCCTGGGTGGCTTGGTTCGTTAGGCATCTGCCTTAGGCTCAGGTCATGATCCCAGGGTCCTGGGATCAAGCCCCACATGGTGCTCCCTGATCAGCTGGGAGTCTGCTTCTCTCTCTCCCTTTGCCTGCTGCTCTCTGTCTCTCAAATAAATATATAAAATCTTTTTAAAAATTAAAACTTAAAATTAAAAAAAAAAAAAAAACTAGGGCACCTGAATGGCAGAGTCAGTTAAGCATCCAACTCTTGGTTTCCAACTGGGTGGTGATCTCAAGGTCTGAGATCGAGCCTCAGGTTGGGGCTGGCACTCAGTGGGAAATCTGCTTGGGATTCTCTCTCCCTGTCCCTCTGCCCCTCCCACCGCAGTTGATCGCAGCATGCTCTCTCCCTCTCTCTTTCTCAAATAAGTCTTAAAAAAAAAAAAAAAAACGCCCTCAAGATGCTCAGCAAAGCCTGATAAAGGAATGAAGGAATGGAAAATTAAATACCTTGCTCCTGCTGAATTTAAAACTATCTACCAACACCAGCACAGCTGGACGCCACGTGAGCTTAACTAGTTTACTGCTGAAATTCTGCAAGCATTGGTTTTCCTGAGCTTTGACCTATATTTCAAGACTCCTTATCCTGCCACATTAATCTATAATAAGATTCTTAAGAATCCTGTACCTTTTTATGGCAAATGTTAGAACAACTGACAGGATCAGCAATAAAAGCTGCATTTGTACGAATGACATCAAATTAACCTTATAAAGAGGGCATATTTCAAAGTGCTCCTTTCACTACGTTATAGGAACCTTTTGGGGAAAACCAAGTACATCATGAAAATGGACCAGATTATCCTCACGTGGAAAGTGCCGATGTCACCTGGAATGGAGTCAACTGTACCCATAAAAATCAGCCAATTAACAGCATCAGACATATCTCAGACTTAGGACAATACAGTCACCACTAGCCGTGCTACAGCATGGCACCCTTTTGCAATGGGCCATGCTCTACATTTATGTATAATAAATTAAGTTTTCCAAAGGTTCGCATCCTTCAACCTGTAAATTTTCCTGGCAGATACCAATCCTTGACAGGAATCTACTAGTCAGGTAAAGATTTAGGAATGAACACACTGAAAATGACATCATCTACATCTGGGGAAAGTTAAAAACCACTAAAGATCTGACACTTGGGGAACTGGTTCAACAAACAATAGCACAGCTTATAACTGAATACTATTTAGCCCTTAAAACTCACACCAAGAGGGGCGCCTGGGTGGCACAGCGGTTAAGCGTCTGCCTTCGGCTCAGGGCGTGATCCCGGCGTTACGGGATCGAGCCCCACATCAGGCTCCTCCGCTAGGAGCCTGCTTCTTCCTCTCCCACTCCCCCTGCTTGTGTTCCCTCTCTCGCTGGCTGTCTCTATCTCTGTTGAATAAATAAATAAATAAAATCTTTAAAAAAAAAAAAAAAACTCACACCAAGAGCTTATAATGAAAACCTACAAGTTTATAACATAAAAATGAAAAATAAGCAGGATATGAAACTATATATTAAGTATGCCCTCAACTATGCTAAAAAAAAAAAAAAATCCTAAAGGGAATTATGTAAAAACATTAAGAGCCACTTGGTAAAAGAATTGCTGGTGATGTCTTTCTTAGCTTTATGCTTTTCAGAACTCAGCTTCTTTCCAACAAGCATTAAAGTGTATTCATGTCTCAAGAACCAGAAATACTGCCACCTTAAGCTACAACAAATGGAGAAATACAATTTAAGAGTTATGCTGAGGGATGTCTGGGTGGCTCCGTCTGTTAAGTGTCTGCCTTCGACTCAGGTCATGATCTCAGGGTCCTGGGATCAAGTCCCACATTGGGCTCCCTGCTTAGCAGGGAGTCTGCTTCTTCCTCTCCTGCTCCCCCTGCCTGTGCTCGTTCTCTCTCTCTCTCTCTCTCTCTCCCTCTGACAAATAAATAAATAGAATCTTTTTCTTAATTTTAAAAATAAATAAAAAATAAAAGTTATGGTGAGGAAAAAGCATACAACTATTTTAAATGCTTATAGTGAACTTGAAATAGCATTTTTAAAAGCTTAGATTAAAAAATAAACAAATTTTTAAAAATAAATAAAAAGCTTAGATTATAATGTTAAGCCAAAAAAAGCAGATCTACAAAGATGTGTTTCTAACCCACAAATAAAAAATATTGTTATAAATGAAACTATAACATTAAAATTTGATTTTTTTAAGTAAACAAAACAGGGCAAGGGAATTCCATTTACAATAGTAACAGAAGTAAAATAAATCTACTTTTACTTTTGTTTTTTTTAAGATTTTTATTTATTTGACAGAGAGAGACAGCGAGAACGCGAACACAAGCCAGGGGAGTGTGAGAGGGAGAAGCAGGCTTCCCGCTGAGCAGGGACCCCGATTCAGGGCTCGATCCCAGCACCCTAGGATCATAACCTGAGCCGAAGGTAGACGCTTAACGGCTGAGCCACCCAGGCACCCCCCTCCCTTTTTTTAAGACTTTTATTTATTTATTTGACAGAGAGTGACAGCAAGAGAGGGAACACAAGCAAGGGAAGTGTGAGAGGGAGAAGCAGGAATAAATCTGCTTTTAAACAAGAAAGATAGGGGCGCCTGGGTGGCACAGTGGTTAAGCGTCTGCCTTCGGCTCAGGGCGTGATTCTGGCGTTACAGGATCGAGCCCCACATCAGGCTCCTCTGCTAGGAGCCTGCTTCTTCCTCTCCCACTCCCCCCTGCTTGTGTTCCCTCTCTCGCTGGCTGTCTCTCTCTCTGTCAAATAAATAAATAAAATCTTTAAACAAGAAAGATAGAAATCCTATACAAAGAAAAGCATAATATTTTCTTAAAAGGTATAAAGGTCAAAATAAATAGAAATATCATTTTCCTAAATAACATTCATAAATAAAAATGTCATTAATTAATGTATAAATTAATCATGTATACATCAATTAATGTATAAATTGAATACAACTCCAATAATAATCCCAAGGATTTTAATAATAATTCCAAGGAAGGATGTGGCACAGTGTGGTTTTGGGTGCAGGGATAAATATATTGATGGAGTATGGGAAAACCCCTTATAAAAAATCCAAATAAATATGGAAATATTAAATATAATAATAGCACTTCAATTCAGATGGGCAGAATGGGCTATTTAAGCAGGGGCAATGACACACGTGGCCGGTAATAAACCTGTGTCTCAAACTCCAGACAGAACAAAATTCCAGATGGATCAAGATAAAGAAAAATATAAATGGGAAAAAATAAAACTGTAAAAATAATAGAGAAAAATACAGAAGAACCTCAGGACAGGATACTCTAAAACCAAAATTTTAAAGTTTCATTCAGGGCGCCAGGATGGCTCGGTCAGTTAAGCATCTGACTCTTGGTCTCAGCTCAGGTCTTGATCTCAGGGTCATGGGTTCAAACCCCATGTTGGGCTCCACACTGGGCATGGAGCCTACTTACAAGAAATAGGTTCATCTAATTAACTGCATAAGATTCTTGAATTTCTAGATGGCAAAAAATATAAACATGGTAAAACAATAAATAATATACTGAAGAAAATACTTATAGCACATGTAACTGAAAAAGGATTAAAAGCCATCATACATGGAGAGTTTCTACAAATGGGTAAGGGAAAGACAAACAACTCAAATAATAATAAACTTTTCAAGTCAACAAACAAATCATGAAAGGAGGAAATATGGGCCAATAAACAGATGAAAAGATATTCAGTCTCACCAGTGGCCAGGAAAGTGTCACAGTACTAAGATATCAATTCAGGACTATCAATTTTATAACCAATCACACACAGATCAAGCACGAGTATATGTAAATGAGCACTGTTGGGAATATAAATGTGAATTGCTACATCTTTCTGCAAAATGGGACAGTAAAATTTTTTTTAATTTTTTTATTAATAGCAACAAATAAAAAAATTTTTTTTTTGTTTACTTATTTTTGCAAGAGAGAGAGCACGCACAAGAGGGGAGAGGAGCAGAGGGAGAAGCAGACTCCACGCTGAGCAGAGAGCCCAACACAGAACTCGATCCCAGGGCCCTGGGATCATGACCCGAGCCAAAGGCAGATGCTTTAACTGACTGAGCCACCCAGGCGCCCTAGACAGTACAATTTTTTTAAATGCCCATATACTTTGATTCAGAAATCCTACTTCTAGGAATGTATCCTATAAAAATAAAAGCACTACTAATTTTAAAAATGAGCAAAAAGCATAAACAGACATTTCAGCAAAGGGGATATATGCATACAAGTATGGGAAAATATGTTCAACGTCATTAGGGAAATGCAAATTAAAACCACCATAAGATATGATTGCACACCTATAAGAATGGCTAAAATAGGCAAACATGACAATACCAAATGCTGCCAAGAATGCAGAGGAACCGGATCACTCGCACGTTGTTGGTAGGAATGTAAATGGTACAGCCAGTCTGGAAAAAACTTTAGCAGTTTCTTATAAAACTAAATATGCAAATACCATCCACCCAACAATTGCACTCCCAGTGACTATCTCAGAAAAATGAAAACATTATGTTCCCACAAAAAACCTGTACATGAATGTTTACAGCAGCATTATTTGCAGTAGCCAAAAACTGAAACAAGCCAGATGTCCTTCAGT
Source organism: Ursus americanus (assembly GCF_024610735.1). Lineage (NCBI taxonomy): Eukaryota > Metazoa > Chordata > Mammalia > Carnivora > Ursidae > Ursus > Ursus americanus. The sequence goes on from NC_142128.1 coordinate 31,010,705, forward strand.
GAATTCATGAAGAGACAGAGTTTGGTCCCTCCACACCACAGAATACTACTCACAACAGAAAGGCACACACGCTGCTGATACATGCAACAACATGGGTGGATCTCATGGGAATCATTGAGTGGGGAAAAAACCCAATCCCAAAAGGTAACACACTGTGTGGTTCTGCTAATGTCATGTTCTCGAAGTGACAAAATTATAGAACTGAGGGGCAGATTGGTGTTTGCCAGAAGTTAAGGTGGAGAAGGAGGGAACAGAAGGGAGGGAGGGAGGGATGGTATAAAAGGAAGGATCCTGTGACAATGAAACTATTCTATAATCAGACTGTGGTGATGGACAGGTGTCCCTACACAGTGATCATCCTGCACAGAACTAAACACACACACACACACACACACACACACACACACACACAAATAAATATAAGTAAACGTAGGGAAATCTGAAATACTGTCCTAGGGTTCTATAAGATATTATTACTAAGGGAAACTGGGGAAAAGGGAAACTGGCTTTTTCTATATTATTTCTTACAAATGTATATGAATCTACAATTATCTCAAAATCAAAAGTTTAAATAAACCAATATAAAAAGACTAGCAGGCAAAGATATATGTGTGTGTGTGGCTGTGTGTGTGTGTATATATATATATATATACATATATATATATATACACAAATACTTTTATTGAAGCACTGTTTACAATAGCAAAAGCAAAAACAGAGCAAGAAACAACTTGAATATCCATTAACAGGAAAATAGTAAATAAGTTACAGTACCTCCACACTACAAAATATTACAGAGACATTTAAAAAGAATGAGACAACGTATCTAATCAACCCTAAGAAGCACCACCTTCTCCCCCACACACACCTTTGAAATCCAGCTGTGCCTCATAATTGATGAAATTATACAAATAAAATTGACATTGGTCATGAAGATGCCATTGACAGTAAGCTGCACCATTCTGTTAACTACTGACCTTGAACAATCTCCATAATACACGGCCAGGTTTAAAAACAAAAACAACTGGGCGCCTGGGTGGCTCAGTCAGTTAAGCATCCGACTCTTGATTTCAGTTCAGGTCATAATCTCAGGTCATAATCTCCATAAATGGAGCCATATGTCAGGTTCTGTGCTGGGCATGGAGCCTGCTTAAGGTTCTCCCTCTCTCTCCCTCTCTTTCTGCCCCTCCCCACCCCTTACCCCCATTCACATGTTCTCTCTCACTATAAAAAAAAAAAAGGCAAGTTATAGACTAATATAAATTTATATTATATTATATATAAATATTATATTATATATAAATATATTATATTATATATAAACATATATATTATATATAAACATAATATATTTATATATATTATATTATATATAAATTTATAGACTAATATAAATTTGTGAGGGTGTAGGAGAAAGAGGAGTGGGTTCCAGTAATCATGTTCTCTCAATAATTTGCACCTTCTACCATTATTTGAGTAGAATTAAGCATCCCTGAAGATTCATGTAAATTCATCTACGGCAAGGATCATGAGGGCTGGGGCCGAGGCCCCACATCCCAGTGTGACAGCACCAGCGTGCAGGGGCCCTCTCCTGACTCCTTCCTGTGCCAGGGGTCCCAGCACCTGAGAAGCAAGCCAGCCTGGTGCTCTCAATTAGTGCTGCTTGCTGTGGCCCAGAGCATGCTCTCTCTGTGCTAAGTAAGTGAAATGGAAGTAAAGAACCAAATAGCCCAGAAATAATGCCCAGAGTTAAAGAACCAAAAAGATCTGTGAGAAAGATGGCAACCATCTAGGAGAAACTAAAATTGGCTTCAGTTTTATCCCATAGGCCATACAAAAATAAATTCCAGGTGGATTAAAGGCTTAACTATAAACAATAAAAATCTTACAAGAAATTTTTAAAAATACAGTATGCATAATCTAATATTGGGAAGATCTTTTTAAAACACCGAAAACCTATGGGGCACCTGGGTGGCTCTGTTGGTTAAGCGTCTGCCTTCAGCTCAGGTCATGATCCAGGCCCTACATCTGGCTCCCTGCTGAGCAGAGAGCCTGCTTCTCACTCTGCCTGCTTCTCCCTCTCCCTCTGCCTGCTGCTCCCCCTCCTTGTGCTCCCTCTCTCTGTCTCTCTGTCAAATGAATAAATAAAATCTTTAAAAAAACAAACACTGAAAACCTAGAAACTGGTAGGTAGGCATATGGGTACGTAAAAAGATATTTAATCATGTAAAAAATTTTTAAATGTGGTAATATAATAGATACTGTTATCTGTGCTTACAATGATAATGGACAGATATGAAAAAATACTTACAAAGCAGAAAACAGATGAAACGTTAATTAATTATAATAATTTACAAAGAGCTCTCACAAACTGACAAGGGGACAAATAATCCAGTAAGAAAATGTATAATATGAAGGAGTTTTAAACAAAACAGTAAAGCCAAATAGCCAAAACATATTCAAGGGGAAAAAAAAGATACTGAAATTCACTACCAATCAAGGAAATGCAAATTAAAGTGAGTCTGAGCCATCACCATTCTTTTTTGTTTTCTTAAGATTTATTTATTTATTTATTTGAGAGAGAGAGTGTATGCAAGGTAGGGGTTGGAGCAGAGGGAAAGGGAGACAGAATCTCAAGCAGACTCCACACTGAGTGCAGAGCCTGACCCAAGGCTTCATCTCAAGACCCTGAGATCACAACCTGAACCTAAACCAAGAGTCGAATGCTTAACGGATTGAGCCACGCAGGCTTTCACCCATCACACGTACAAAACTTCAAAACAACACTCACAACTACAGTAAGTAGGAAAGAGAAGGGTAGTCTCAGGCACTGCCAGCAGAAATTTTTAGAAAGATACCTGATCATAATAATTATTAAAAATAAACACATATTGGGGCACCTGGATGGCTCAGTTGATTAAGCATCTGACTTCAGCTCAGGTCATGATCTCAGGGTCCTGGGATAGAGCCCTGCATAGGGCTGGGCGCTCAGCAGGGAGACTGCTTGTCCCTCCCCACCTCTCTCCGCCCCTCCCCCCAACTCATACTCTGTTTCTCTGTCTCTCTGATCAAATAAATAAAATCTTTTAAGAAAAATAAAGTAAGGGGCACCTGAGTGGCTCAGTCGGTTAAGCGTCTGCCTTTGGCTCAGGTCATGATCCCAGGGACCTGGGATCGAGCCCCACATCGGGCTCCCTGTTCAGTGGGGAGCCTGCCTCTCCCTCTCCTTCTGCTGCTCCCCCTGCTTGTGCTTTCTCTCGCTCTCTCTCCCACTCTCTGTCAAAAACATAAATATTTTTTTAATTATTTAAAAAAAGAAAAAGAAAATGAATAAAAAAATAAACACATATTGGGACACGTGGGTGGTTCAGTCAGTTAAGTGTCCAACTCTTGATCTCAGCTCAGGTTTTGATCTCAGGATTGTGAGTTCAAGGCCTACATTGGGCTCCACACGGGACGTGGAGCCTACTTAAAAAAATAAATCAATTAATTAAATAAAATAAAAACACGTATTCTCGGGGTGCCTGGCTGGCTCAGTCAGTTAAACGTCTGCCTGGGATCGAGCCCTACGTCAGGCTGCCTGCTCAGTGAGGTGTCTGCTTCTCCCTCTCCTTCCTGCTCGTGCTTTCTCTCTCTCTCAAATAAATAAAATCTTTAAAAAACAAACAAAAAAACACATATTCTCTTTGACCCAGCAACCCAACTCCTAGAAATCTATGCCAAGGAAATAAAATCCTCACTATGTAAGTAAAGAAGCTCAAGGGTGTCTGTTGTTTCATTGTCCACGGTAGTGAACACTGGACACGAAGTTGCTCTTACCGCATAGGAAACTGTCTGCACATATGCACCATGAGATATAATGCAACCTCTTAAAAACAATTATTAGATTTACAAAATTAAAAATAATTAACACAATTACTAGAACCTTAACTTGGAAAGGTTTTGACAGGATTGTACCAAGAGAGAAAACGCAGATATGGAACATTATTTAGCATTCAATTTTTGTAAAACAATGGGAATAAAATCTCAGTGTGTGTGTGTGTGTGTGTGTGTGTGTGTACACACATCGGTGTGTTACTTGTAAAAATTTTATGAACATGGAGAAAACCACTGGTCATGAATATAAGGTACTCAGGGGGAAGGAAAAGAAGACATAATGGAGAAAAAAGAAGCCAAAAAAAAGGTTGACAAAGAACCAGAAAAAATTCAAACCTGGGAGCAGTGAAAACTCACAAGGCAGTAGTTTTCAAGGCATTGGAAGTGTGAAGGTTTGAGGGTGGCAGACAGGCATGTAAAAAGAAATCAAATAAATGTTCTACCAGAGGAGCCAGAAATGAAAAAAATAACCAATTCTTCAATGGGTTAAATCACAATTTCTGACCAGTCTCAAAAGTGACTAATATCAGCACAGGCACTGTCTTCTCTGGGGCAGACAGACCTCCAGCTCTTCGTCCAGATGCAAACATGGCCTGGGATTCTCTGGGCAGATACGGAACTTCAAAATCAGGAACAGGAGCTGGCGGCCGGGAAGGAATCAGCTGAAGGAGCTGCTTTGATCCAACGGGAAAAAGAGAATGGAGAAAACACAAGTCCCTAGATGCAGAAGGAGTGAGTCAATGGGAAACGAGGAAACACAGAAGTGACGCTAAGCCAGGGGCCCACGGGCTCTCAAAGCTTGGTTGGAGCCCATAGCCTGGAAGAAAGAAAACTCCACACCAAAGCTTGCTTTAAAACAAACAAAACAAAATTTAAAACAACACACAATTGCTCTGATTTCTGACCACATCTTAGAGCCAGAGAACTGAAGTCTCATCCTCCGTGTCTCATCATCCATGTCCTGTCAGCCCGTCCGGCTTTTCAAGGCTCAGTCACAAGGCTTCTCGATCCCTCCGTCTCTCCTCCCAACCACCTCCACTCAGCCCTCCTGCCCAGTGCACAGAGCCACCCTCGCTGCTCCCCAGGCCCCCTCTCACCCCACCCAGCCCCCCGCACCTCTTCCAGAAATGCAACTCTGACTATGCTGTTATACTTCTTTGTTTTTCCCCCACCCATACTACACTTTGCCATGGTACATGGGACATGACACGATTTTAGGAGGAACAGAGATGAACGTGTTTATGTTATCATTTCAATGCATCAAGAAAGACTATAGTCAGCCATCAGTCTTTGATTTCACTTATGACAAGACCAGAGTAGACAGGGCCTTCACCTTCCACCACAAGCCAACATCTGGCTCAGATGGTATACAGAAATGGCAAAAACTGTGAAAATGGAATGCAAACAGCCACAGTTTAAGAAATGATACCTTACGGGGCACCCGGTGGCTCAGTCTGTTAAGTGTCTGCCTTCGGCTCAGGTCATGATCTCAGGGTCCTGGGGTGAAGCCTCCCTGCATCAGGTTCCCTGCTCAGGGGAGTCTGATTGTCCCTCTGCCCCTCCCCCTGCTCATGCTCTTGAGCGCTCTCTCTCTCTCTCTCTCTCTCAAATAAGTAAAACCAAGGGAGGGAGGAAAGGAGGGAGACCCTAATGGGTAAAGTTCAAACACTTTCCCGTGACAGTAAGAGAGGAACCTCCTGACTTTCCAGACCATCTCCCAACACATACAACACATCCACAATCCCATTTTCTCACACCTCCTACACTGTCCCACTTGCTACTCCTGCTGCCTGGAATTCCCATCCTACCCATCTGACCACTAAAGACCCCACACCCACCTCTCACGTGTGGACTATGTAATTCTTACTACAGGCCATGATGACTATCCCCGATTTACACACCCATGTCCTGGACTCCATTCTGATTTCCCTGGGACAGCAACCAACTCACCCAGTTTGTATCCCCAATGCCAACACAGTGATCTACAAACAGACATCTGTTGGATGGAGGGATTAATGAGCAATGAGTCTCGCCTTTAGTTTCCAAGTTAGCCAAAACCCTGGTATGACTAGTCATAGAAAGAAAACACACTGAGTTTAGTAAGTTGCAACCGGCTATGCCAAGCAAACACCGTTACATCTAAGGAAGTGGGGCTGTGATCATCATCTCACTTTCCAGATGGTATGACAGAGGCCTGGAGAAGCTAAGTAGGTCCAAAATTACACAGCTGGTAATTGGTGATTTGTGGCTGGGTTGGACATCTGACATCACAGTTCATACTTCATGCTCACCTCTACCATCTCTCCACCATCAGGGACAGTGATGACGAGGATGATGGCGATGATGATGCTTACATATTGTTTCCCATGGGCCAAGCACTATTTTCCATAGCTATCAATATAAGCAATATAAATATTTATTAAAAATCAGACGTGGAAATGTGCTCAGATTTGCTGAATGCCCTAGGGCTCCCCAGTAGCTAAAAATAATCTTTTTCTAAAAAGAAATCAATTCATTTGATCAATACAGTAAAATGAAAGAATATGCAATGTGGAACTATCTCCTACATATCATCAAGGTGGAAATGAAGTACTCAGGATAGGGAGGAGAGATAATCCAATTAATGAACCCCAAGATCTTTTGCAGGATGAGAAGCATTAGAATATCCAGTCGACACCTCCAACTAATAGGTTGGTAAGAAACTATGACAAACTGAAGACGAAAATCACATGATGAACATCCCGAGACATTTAAAAGAGGAAAAGGAATGCCTGGAAAAGCCATCTGGTTTCACAAGTGTCCAGGGGAATACATATGACAGTTTTCAACTATGCTAAGAATGACATTAGGGAACAACAAAGGGCAGCCGGCTTCGTATTGCAGCTTCCTGCAGAGTTCAGAATGTTTCTAATCCCTCACAGGTACAGAAAAACCACCAAACCAATCACTGTTCCCTGGCAAGCTCTGAAAGGAGGGGAAATGCTCCGCTCTTCTTCTGACATAGTCACCAAAAGGGTCACAAAAATGTACAATTCCTAAACGTCCTGAGACGAATAGCCAAAGCCAACTATTGCCTCCCTGTAACGGCAGAGAGACCCGGTATGCAGAGCATATTCACCAAGTGTCAAGACAAAACTGCAGTGACAATAACAATAGCTAACAATTTCTGGAAACTTACTAGCCACCAGGCACTGTTCGAAAGGCTCCACGTAACCTAACTCACAACTCTACCACATCAATGTGATAGCAACCGTACCCGTTTACAGATGAGGACACTGGGCCATGAGAAAGTCAAAACTTGCCCGCAGACCAACATGACTTGGGACTGGCAACACCAAGGCTCAAACTCTGAGCTCCGAATCCCACACGCCTTCTGCCGCCCCGCAGCTGGGGCTGCTGTTTATGATTCCAAGGCGAAGCTTCCAGATTGTGCTGGGTAATTCCACGCGGGAAGAAGATGCTTCTGTGGGACAATAACGTATCTAGCCCTTGAGGTAACCTCCAGTGCCTGCTGAGTTCTTCCGCCATTATTTCTAGAAACCAAGGTATTTAAAAAACACGTTACAGCCTCCCATCGCCCGGCATGACTGACAGTCCACGGAATAATTTTAATGAAGCACAAGAATGGGTCTTTGTTCTTAGGGGAACACAGAGCACGAGAACAACTCCAAGAGAGAGGGGTGAGAAACGCATGCATTTCGGGGCCCAGCGACTGCCCCCACTTCCTCCTGGGGAGGTTTCTATGGACAAACGCTGATGAAACAAGCCCTGCCTCTAATTTCCCTTCATTTCAATGGTGCTGGACACTCTCCACGAGGACTGGTGCATGCTGCTGTGTAATCTCAAAGATCAGTTCTCCCTCCCACACATTCACGCTTTGCATCTGGTATGAGCCCAACAGCACTGGATAGCGTGGGGACCCAAACGCCACACAAAGCTTCAGACTGGCTCCTTGCCAGACTCCAGTCCTTCACAAACGGCTGGGCAACTTTTGTTACACCTGAGGATAGATACCGTTATTTACCTGTCCTGAGTTTGACTTATTTTTCCACGTAAAGAAGCCAGTTTTAAAAGGGAAAACTATCGTTATTGCAAATAGAAAGCCAGCATCATGCGCCCTACAGAGTAAATATAAATGCAATTAAATTAAAGTATTAAATTCTGTCTCTGCCACTCTGCCAGAGGAAGACTGAGCCTGAAGCCTCTGTTTAAAGAGGAGGAGGGGGCTGCTGGGGACATACTAGTTTGAAATGGAGGATACTGTTGTTTTTGTAGGTCAAAAGGATCAAATATTAGCAATTTCATTTAATTCAACCTAACTATTAATACCAAACCAAGTCTCACCACCAGTATCACCGAGACTGAAAAAGAAAAGGCGAACCACTGAGCCACTAGGCAACTAAAAGGAATCTAATGCCATGACATTTAACGCTTAAAAACATGTTAGGCACTCGCAGTGATACAAATGTCTCATTTGAGGAAACTGTGTGTTAGAAAAACAGGAGGCAGTGAAGTGTCAGAGAATGAGGACCACAGTAGGAATACAAAGTCTGTCTCCAGTCCTACTCCACTACCCACAAACCACATGACCCACCCAACCAAATCTGTGCGCCCAGCACCAGTGTGTACTAGATACTAAGTTAATGCTGCATAAATGACCAACCTCCGAGTTTCTACACTGGTAAAAGTAGGGAAATCATCCTCTCTCCTGCTTGTCTATACCTCAGGGTCACTGCAAGGATCAAATGAGACCGATGATATAGACACGAACATTGTTAAACCACAGAGTACTGTCACACGAAAGACTGTCACTATAATACAGTAGAAACAGAGGACAGCTGCTGGGCACTGTGGGCAGCCCATGTTCATAATAGACCCCTTCATCACAGCACCCAGACTGCATTTGAAGGTTTATTTCTTCCTCACTGGATCCTGTCTTGGGATGGTGAACCCAAGTAGACATCTTGCACTGAGCAAGCCAGTAGAGTCCCAGGAAGCTCCTTCCGCCAAATCCTTCTGCTGGTGGCCAAGAGGGGACATGTGACCTGAGACTGGCCAATCAGGTGCTTCCTCCCTGAAACGTCCATCCTGAGCAGAATGAGAGAGTCACTCCAGCAGCAGAACCTTAACTAGACCACCATTCCTGTTAGAAGACCATTTCTGGGCCCCTGTTTCAGCTTAGGAGGCTTCCAAAGTTGTCTTGACTCCTTCCTGTTTCCAAACCTGGCCTGTCATCAACTCTATAAGCTCACAACTTCCTCAACTCGAGTCGATTTCCCCTGCTTGTTACCAAAGAGCCTTGGCAGAAACAGCTGTGTACCATCCTTCCAAAGTTTCCTACTGATGTTCATCCAACCAGCTGGAATCTAGCTGTCACCATAGGCCAACACTCCCAGTCATGCCTAGAACTGTGCCTAAGACAGTAAATTTAAAATGGCATTCAAAGATAACATTTGGCCTTTTAAGAAAAAAAAATCCCTTCCAATTATCCATTATGCATTAGCAGACACTGGTTCTTAGCTTCCTGCAGGAAAATGAGGGAAGAGACACATCTAAGGAGCTCCACCTTGCAAATGTGACTGAGAACTATACCTGGAGTTACACAGAAAGAAATCTTCCATCTTCAATTGTTCCTCTTAGAGCAAGAGAGAACGTTGATAAGGCTCACTAATTCACATTTGCCCTTCCCTTCTATTTGCAGACTACTATCTCCATCAGTAGGCAGCATGGGCAGGAGTCACAGCTGAGTGATGACTGTCCCCACCAGACTTCATTCCCTATGGAGTGAAATTAACACCTACATGGCTGGCACTTTTACACACAGTATCTGACTTAATCCTCCCAACCAGCAAGGTAGATGCAATTCTCATCACCTTTTCCGATGTGTGGGTTTTCCCCACACCACTAAGCAATTCTGACACCAGCTGGGTGTCCTACAACTCAACTCAATTCTGACACCATCTACCCAGAGACAGCATTAGATCCCACAGGTGAAGGTCTCAGTTCTACAAGACTGCACACATCCCCCCCTACTTCCGATGCTGGTCTCAAGCCCAGATTATCACCTGTACTTCTGACTGACTGGCTATGTATCTCGAAGATTCCCACGACCTCTTCTGTAGGTTAATATGCCAGAGTGGCTCACAGAACTCAAAGAAGCATTTTACTTACTAGATTACCAGTTTATAATACTCAGGAACAGCCAGGTGGAAGAGATGTGTAGGGCCAGGTAAGGGAAAAGAACACGGAGTTTCATGCCCTCCCCAGGAACATCTCTCTCCCTGTGCCTCCACATGTTCACTGACCTGGAAGCTCTCTGAACCCCATCCTTTTGGGGTTCTTATGGAGGCTTCATTACCTAGGTGGGATAGATTAAATCATTAGCCTTTGGCAACTGAACTCCTTCTCCAACCCCTCTCCTCTGCCCAGTGATGGGGGGGCTGGGAAAGTTCCAACCCTCTAATCATAGAATTGGTTCTCCTGGCAACAGGCCCCAACCTTTGGGACTTTTTAAAAGTCACTGCATTAACATAACAGAAGACACCTTTATGGCTCTTATCACTTTGAGAATTCCAGGGTTTTCACAGCTTGGTGACAAGAATGACCAAGAACAAATATAAATACCTCGTGATCCATGGTATAGAGCAAGGAAAACAGATACAGACGACCAGCACTTGGTGGGGTGGGTGGGGGGAGAATTGGTATCAAGGATCTGAAGATTTCCCTGAAAATTATTAAAAGGCTTTAAAAAGAAACAAAACAAAAACAGAAAAGGACAGGCCAGGGTCGCTGGAGCAAAGAGCAAGGCTGTGTTAGGGATGTGAGTCTTTTTCCACAAAGCAAAGAGAAGCCAGGGGAAGATTCTCCATGGGGGAGTGACGGGAAGGCATCTGCATTCTGCAGAAGTCTCTCTGTACAGAGGAAGCAGGACAAGAAGGAAGACAGAGTCAGTCTATGGCAGCCATCCTGGGGGAGACGTGGTGACTGGGACAAGGTGACAGCAGGGGAGCTGGAGAGAAGAGAATACATTTGAGATCACTTCTGGTACTGGACCATTTGTCAGGGGTGGAGAAGAAAAGGACTCATCTATCTTTTCAGACCCCAAAACAAAATGTTCACAGACTTTCCCTCTTGAGGTTAAGCTTTCTCACAGAATAAGGAAAATGATGTGGCCTTTCCGATGTGAAGGTGATGCCACCTTTACCCAAACTTATTTCAAAGATAAGACCAAGACTGTTATTGAGAAGGCACTGTCCAGGTGAGGGAAAAATTATTTTTTTTTAAACCCAGCTTCGAAACCAACAAAATCACGAAATGTACTATAGCACGGGAAGAACAGACTTTGGAGCCCTAGAAACTAGGGTCCCTTGCAAGTTTCACTTTCTCAGATGTGTAACCTAGGCTGGTTTATCCTACCTCTCTGAGTCTTTGCTTATCGGTAAAGAAGGAGTAACACCACCACTCCTCCTCCTCCAGGTGCTGTCCTGCAGACGAAGCATCAACATGAATCATGAGCGGCAGGAAGCAGTAACTATTATTATTAATATAAAGCGGCATATACTCCTTCCAGCCAGAAAGGACAGCTCTCACTGAAGGAATTCACTTTCTAACTTCTACTAAAACATATTATTGTACCCAATAAAAATCTTAGTAGTACATTAATCTAACATTGAGAGATGGATTCTCTCTGTCAGGAAAAGAACTGGACAATCATGGGGAGAAAAAAAGAACAAGTGAGGAAGAAGTCCTGAGTCCACATACCCACACACAGCCGCACGGATGCACACACGAACACGCTCGTGTGCGCACACACAGGCCGTCCAGGATGGGATGGAGAGCTGCATTATTGCTTAGTAAGCCTCCCAGATGATTCTGATGCAGGTAGACCTTGCATCCCCAAATCAGGACGCTTGTGCTGATCAGGCCCAGGCCCCATAGTAGAGCCTCGTGAAAAACTGAAGTAATCAGCGGGCTAATGATCTGATGCCACAGTGTATATACTGAGAAGCCAATGTGTGACAGGCATGAAATGTCCGTGCAAAACACTGAGAGGTACACACTACAGGAGTCGCCCCTCTGCCCTCAAGGCTCATAAGCCTCGTGGTGGCACAGCTATGTAAACACCTGACTACGGCACAATGCAGTGCACACGCTCACCCGGACGGCGAGTCTTTCCTGAGCACCTTCTCCATGCTTCCAGGCACCGGGGATACATGAGTGAGTAAGACAGCAAACATCCCTGCCCGCACAGAGCTGACATTATGACACGGAGACAGAAATCAACAAAATAAAAAAACCTAACGTACAGTCTGTTGGTTGGTGCTAAGTGTTAGAGAGAAAAACTAGAGGAAAAAAAGGGACAGAAAAAGGGAGGGGTACAGTTTTAAATCTGCACCAGTTCAAACAGCCCCCCGCAGCTCTATTAAAATTTAGCACAATGTGCTTTGCTCGCAGCTAGTAAAGCAGCGGAGACGCGGGTCTGAAAGGACAGACGGGACTGGCTCTGCTGGGTGGGGTGGGGGCCGCCGCCAGGCTCCAGGATGAGATGAATGCTGAGCAAGTGAGTTCCCTTCCCTTCCCTTCCTTTGCGGGAATGCGCCTCCTGCCACCATGAATCAGCCCTGGATGACTTCACAAAGCAAATGCCTGTGTGTCCCTTACCTTTGCCAAAACATTTCCGTCTCCTCCCAGTCAATGTGAGAAGCTTATGCAATTACATCAGCCCTTCGTGGGTCATGAAGGTCAATTGCAAATTTTAGAGTTTTTTTTTTAAATTATAAAAGAAACACATGATCGCAGTATAAAATATGAAAAATATCAGAAAATATAAGGATTCCCAATATCCTCAACCCCAGGATTACCTCTGTTCACATTCTGGTACGTTTTTCACCAGAGTGGTGGTTTAACATGCTAGCATCACTCTGCATCCGTATAATTTTCTATCTTACTCTTTTTATTTTAACTACATATATAATCGGTAAATTACTACATGTGCATTCCTCTGCTTAAAACAAATGTTGTACGGACATCAATTTTAATGGCTACGTAACATTCCGTCCTACAAGCGCACTGCACTTTATCAGCCATCTCCCACCTGTTGAGCATTTAGATTTCTGAGCTGCCATTGTGATCAATTACCCTGAAAATAACTATGCAGAAGGGTATTTCAGGTAATTCCCTCAGAATGGACTACTAGAGGGAAGGAGTATCACAGGAAGCTGCAAATACTCTAGACAGGTCTACAGATCACCCAAACTGAATCACCGCACCACTGCACAGGCAGAATACAGAAGCTAGTCATCTCTGGCCGCCTTTCTAGTCCTGACAGTAAATGGTTTTAGGAGAGACATGTAGGGCGCCTGGGTGGCTCAGTCTTTTAAGCGTCTGCCTTTGGCTCAGGGCGTGATCCCGGCGTTGTGGGATCAGGCCCCGCATCAGGCTCCTCCGCTGGGAGCCTGCTTCTTCTTCTCCCACTCCCCCTGCTTGTGTTCCCTCTCTCGCTGGCTGTCTCTCTGTCAAATAAATAAATAAAATCTTTACAAAAAAAAAAAAGAAGAGACATGTTTACCTGCTGTCGGAATCCGAGGCGATCTCCTTTCTCCCTCCAAAGCGGATCTGGCACTGCACGGAAAAAGAAGCCAGTGAGATCGGCAGTTGGGATGGGACACTCAGACGTCACAAACAGCCCACACAGGCTTTCAGGATCCTGGGACACACGGGACCAGGAACCCCAGGTGCCCTGGGTGTCAAGCCAAGATGTGAGATGTGGACACCCCAGCCTTCTAGCCACTGCTTACAGGAAGCCCTTATCTGCCACTTCTACAGAGGGGAGCCTTGTGGGAAAACAACACCAACAGGAAAACAAAAGCACACAGCCTTGTGCAGATGATCCAGGAAGCTTCTTCTGTGTGTCAGCAGCTGGCTATCTGAACACAGAGCTCCCAAGGGGACAACAAAAACTTACACAAATCTGTGATGATGGGTGCCTTTGGAAAGGGCTCCAAAGTTGTTAAGCCTGCCTATAAAATTATGGCAGCATGGGGGCGCCTGGGTGGTGCAGTCGTTAAGCGTCTGCCTTCGGCTCAGGGCGCGATCCCAGCGTTCTGGGATCAAGCCCCACATCAGGCTCCTCCGCTGGGAACCTGCTTCTTCCTCTCCCACTCCCCCTGCTTGTGTTCCCTCTCTCGCTGGCTGCCTCTCTCTCTGTCAAATAAATAAATAAAATCTTAAAAAAAAAAAATTATGGCAGCATGATTCAAGCTTCAACCATGTCATCCGACTGTGCCGAATGACATTTTACCCAGGGTGGGTCCAAATAAAAGCAAATCATTCTTTCCTCTTTAATGGTGGTAAAAAAAAAAAAAAAATAGATAACATAAAATTTACCATTTTAACCATTTTTAGTTATATACCATTCAATTCACAATACAGTGCCAACATCAGCAGTAGCCACTACTGTCTTTTAAAGGTGTGGAATCTCCACTGTGGGTAGCAGGCTTGCAAGATTCCAGAACTTACTCTCCAAAGAATGAATGAATGAATGAATGAATGATTTTAAATGATAGATTTGTCAAAACTCATAGAACTGCACACTTAAAATTAGTGTATTTTATTTTATGCCTCAGTTATACCTCAGTAAGATTGACTTTCAAAAGGCCTATGTACAATACTTTCATACCCCCAAATCATAACAACAATAGTAACAGCAGCTCTGGGCATAGGCTCCAATTTATTTCTGTTTAACGGCTACATTCAAAGTGGTTCCACTTGCCTCTTCATTTTCTTATTACAGTTCCCCCTTCTGGGAGAAAGAAACAAATAACGTGGGCTCCATATTTACTGCTGGGCCCTTCAGCTACTTTAACAAATACAATCCCTCTGGAGAGCAGTGACCCGACGACAGAGAAGAGGATGCCCAGAGAGGCCAGAGTTGCCCCAGCACACACAGCCTTGAAGAGATGAAGCTGGTATTCGGCTCCAGCTTCACCTGAGCCTGCGTCCTTTCCACCACACAGCACCCCAAGACGCCCAGAGTCTCGGGAGATGCCCCGTTTGCTCTGGGTTCACTTCAACACTTGACACGGATCTCTATGAAAGTATTTACCTCCCTGTATGGTGACCGCATGCACAGAACTGTCAGTCATGGCTTCCAAAATGTGAGCTACCCAGAATTCCCAGCGCTGGGTCCTCACTCTGCTACTTTTTACCTCTAGCTCCTTAAGCGAATTACTGCATCTTTCCAAGCTTCGGTGTCTTTGTCCATAAACTGGAACAACTACAGGAACCATCTCACAGGGTGGTTGGAAGGATTAAAGGTGAAGCGCTTAGCAGAGAGCCTGGCACGGGACTGACGCATGTGCAGTTAACAACGCGTGGCTGGCACACGCAAGCAAGCACACCGAAGCCAGCCTCGTGCCAAAGCTTGCTTCCACACCCAGCCAAAAGCCAGATATTAAAAATCGCATCCAGCAATCAGAGCAGACCCCACCTGGAGGACCCACGTGACCCTGGGCATGGCTTCATTCCTCCTGTGTGTCTCTGTTCTTGTGCCCACGCGGCACTAATTCCAGCCACCACCTCAGCGCTCAGAAGAGTAGCCCTAAAACACAACTGCGTGGAAGTGAGACTTTGAAACTGACACCAATGCCCTTCTCGAAGGGACATCACGAAGGACAGGGTGCTCCAAAGGTGTGTTAGAAAGTCAGGACACGGGGCGCTCCTCCGTCGCTACTTCCGACTGCCCTCCCTGCTCTATCATGGCCTGAGAGACACTACAAGCCTCACTGCTCCCAAACTTTGAAAGTGGGGGTAAGTCCGTGCATATAGGGAAGGGCAGAAAGGACTTTGACATGAATTGCCTGACACTGTTACTTGACCTCATAGTCAAATGGGAGCTCTCCTCCTACCTGTTTCACGGCATCCAGCAGACGCTCCAGCAGAAACTGTCTTTTCAGGTCATTGTTCTGTGGTCCTAGAAAGCAACAGGATTCATTAGTTCTGTTTGACACAAGCCTTCTACCGACACTTTCTGCCACTGTCCCCAACTGGCATCAGCGTCCTCCGTAATGAAGGCACCGATAATCTACATCATTACAGTGAAGTTTGGCCATTTGCCTGTTGCTACATCGCAGGAAAGCAGCTAAACGAATGTCCCCCACATTTGAAAAATGTGCCCGGAAAGGTCTAACTCAGGGTTTCTCAACCTTGGCGCAACTCACGTTGGGGCCAGATCATTGTGGTGGGTATGCCCTGTGAACGCGATGGCGAGCAAAGCCCCTGGCCTCTACCCCCAGTACCATTAGCGCACACACACACACACCCTAGCTGTGGCGACAAAAATGTCTCCAGATACTGCCAGATGTCCCCTGGGGGACAAAACTGCCCCCAGCTGAGAACCAGCACTCGGACTTACCAGCAGGTTCCCTACTATGACAGGCACTGCCTGTTGGCTGGCCTCACCATCGGCTCCAACATCCTTTCCCCATGCCACCTCCCGCAGTACAAGCTGAAAAGCCTAATTACTCCTTTTCTCGGCCTCTTTTGGAAGATTGACCTTAAGAAATTCTAGCTGACGAGATGTAAGCAGAAGGACACTGGGAGGGCTCGGGGAAACCATCCCTTCCTGATAGAAGAACAGTTATGAATGGTTTCATTCCTCCTTCCATTCTTCACACCTTCATCCTAACCATGCTAGGGGTAGGGGCCAGAGCAGCACTGTGCAGCCATGAGGCAACAAGCCCAGAGGGAAGGCCAAGAGAACCACAGAGACACCAGCCCTGACACCATTTCACTGATGGACCAATACTAGAAATCTCCAACCTCTCATACAGCAAACAACCCCGTTTGCTCAAACCACTACATGCCGGGCCGTTACTCGCAGCCAAAAGCATTCCTGATACACGTGGCACGTGCTAAACTTCCATTTAAAAGGGTCTGAAGCAGGGACACATCAAAGCACCAAGCAGCCCGCTACAGAGCTACAGCCGACGGCCCACAGGAGGCCTGGGGGCTCCAGTCAACAGGCTCCGTACTGTGATGCTGCAGTCGAGAGCACAGTCGTTTCAAAGGAGACTCAACTCAGAGGTACAACAGCAGATGCCCTGCACCACAGGCCTTCAAGTGCCACCGAGCTGCTTCTCGCTCGGGTAATTCATCATGGGCTTCGCCAGAGAGTCCCAGGAGGGCCGCACCTCAGAGATAGTCGGTGGTTCATCAGAACTATGTCAGGGCCACTCGGTTGGTAACAACTGTGACCACGTGTTGAGCACTTTCTGCACGCCACGCACAAACTGAGTACTCTGCATGCCTCACATCCTGTCATTTCTGCACCCCGCCCCATACAAGCAAAGTACTAGGATCCCCACGCTGCAGAAGGAACACTGAAGTCCAGAGATGGCAAGCGTGTGCACTGAACCACTCAGTATTTATCTCACTTCTACTGTGTGCCAGGCAATGCGCCAAGTGCTGGGGACATGGGAGTGAGAAGGTAGAGAAGAACCAGCCTCCCTCCCGTGGAGCAAAAATCGCACCTATGTAAACCTAAACTGAGACGATGTCAGAGTCATACTAGAAAGAAAAACCAAATGGGTTGATGAGACAAGGAGGAAGCAAGGGGACCCCGTTCACCAGGGCAGTGGCAGAGGCCTCTCCACACAGGTGACATGTGAGGTGAGCCCTTTATAAAGAGAAGGAGCAACCCTGGAAAGACATGGGAGCTCAGCATGCCAGGCAGAGCAGATAGCCAGGGCGGATGCTCAGAGGCAGGAACAAGCTTGGCTTCTGGTCTTCCATGACCAGAAGGAAGTCTGCTGTGACTTGGGCAAAAAGCAAAAATCAGGAAGGAAAGATCAGACAGGCAGGCAGGGACCAGTCACAAAGGGCTTCACGAACCAAAATAACAGGTTTTGTTCTAACCTGAATACTAATTGGTGGAACTGTGATCCTAACTCAAGACCATGCCCCTTGAAAGTCTGTGTCGAGACCACCACGCAAGGCTCCTGCCTCACTCCAGGCCCACAGATGACACCAGTGAGGAGACACTCCACAGACACACGGTGATAACAACTGACTTCCCGAACGTCATCATTGTTATTTTTCCGTGGGGGGACTTTGAGAAAGGATGTACTACACATCATTCTCACCACACAAGGCCATGCTAAGTGTCATTCAGGATGGCTGGAGACCCCCACCACCCCCCGCCACCCAAAGCCCCCAAACACCTCTCTTCATACCTATGTCTATCAGTACATCCTACTTTTTTTGTTTAGCAGGTTTGGCTTCTGCTCTTCCCTCTCTAACACCAGAGTGGACAAGTGAGGCTTTCTTTCTTCCTTCATCCAAGCACTGCACTGGACAACCCTACCTGTCCTTGGGCAACGTCAGCTAGAAACTTGACAAGGTTTTCCACACTGAAATGCCTCTGCTATTTTTTTTTTTTGATCATAGAAGTAATTTGTGTGATAGAATTACTATATGACCCAGCGATTCCACATCTGAGTAGACACCCAAAAGAATTGAAAGCAGGGTCTCGAAGAGATATTGTACCCCACATTCACAGCAGCATCGTTGCCAATAGCTGAGACGTGAAAGCAGCCCAAGTGCCGATCGACAGACAGAAGGGTAAGCAAAACGGGGCCTATCCACACGACGCATTATTATTCAGCCTTCAAAAGGAAGGAAATTCTGCACTATACTACATGGATGAGCCTTGGGGACATTAGGCTAAGTGAAATAAGCCAGTCCCCAAAAAGATAAATACCGCATGATTCTACTTATAAGAGGTAGTCAGAATCACAGAGACACAAAGTATGATGGTGGTTTCCAGGGAGTGGGGAGAGGGGAGGATGGGGAGTTAGTGTTCATGGGGACAGAGTTTCAGTTTTACAAGATGGAAAGAGTCAAGGGGATGGGTGGTGGTGATGGCTGCACAACAGTGTGAATGTATTTCATGCCACTGCATTGTACACCTAAAAGTGGTTAATTTTGTTAGGTGTATTTTACCATGATAAAAAAAGTAATTCATGTAAAAAAACTAATGATGAATCAGGAAAGCAGGTACAAAGAAAATAAAAATCTCCATCATCTGATTCCTGATCACTGTTAGCGCATTCACACAACCTCTCCCAGGCTCTTGTTAAAGACAGGTTCTGATTCAGCAGGTCTAGGTGGGGCCTGGGATTCGGTGTTTCTCCCAAGTTCCCTGCTGCTGCTGCTGCTGCTGCTGCTGCTGCTGCTGCTGCTGCTGCTGCTGCTGCTGCTGCTGGTTCCTGACCCATGCTTGCACAGCAAGGAATTCGATTCCTACCCTTCCTGATGTGCATGATGACCCCGGATCTTTTCCACAGTATCTTGATGCACTGCTCTTTCTAGATGAGATGTCAGCAGCCTCCTCCACCTCACGTCGCAATGCCCTCTTTGTGGTGGGAAGAAAAGCCTGTTCACTGCCGAGGAACAATCTGAGGTTGCACGGGCCTCAGCCCTCCACCCACCCTCCCTGGCTGCAGCCCCTCTGCAGGTGAGAGGTGCACCTGAGTGAGACGATCCTGACCTCAGCAGAGGCAGCTGTGGCCATCCTGGCCCTAACTGGGGATTCAGAGAAGGGAGTCTCAGAGGGTGGAGAGAGCACAGATGGCCTTGGGAGCATGTACGCACTGCAGGAGGTGCCCAGGAGGCTATGGCCACGAGGAGCAGCGGAAGAAGGACCAGTGGGAAGTCACATGGCATCATAAGTTCTCATCCCAACAGAGCCGCTGGCTGGCCATGTGACAGGGACAGCCACTTCCCTTCTCCGGGCACTGGTTTCTGCATGAGATCATACTCTCCTAGCTCCACAGTCTGGAACATGGGGCCCCCGGGCAGACAGAGCAATCTACGCTACCAGTGTCTTTCCTGCCTTCTTCCAGTGACCAAGAGGATACAGCACCCCTGCCAGTGCCAAGAAGAATCCCCCAGACCCAAATGCTGCAACCACCGGAGGGGAGCAAGGAGGCAACGCCTACCCACAGAGCCTCAACGGTGAGGGAAGCCACTAAGTAACTGACATTTAATCCTTGACATGGGAAAGGTGGCTCCATTCACCAGAGCACTGAGGCTCAGCGTGGAGCACCCAAGGCCAGTCCCACAGGAAGTACCCAAGGATGGCTTCAGTTTCAACCCCACTAGCTCTAGGCTCGGCCATCTGCTAAATATTGCTGGCCCTTAAGCCCTGCAACAAACCTGCGGTCACAGCCCCACGGCCGCTCAGGAATGATTTCTCGGTGATTCCCTTGAAGGTAGCCCCTGCCTTCCGGCTCTCTTGCTTTTCCAAGGGCAACCCTCAGCCCACACTATTGATGAGATGAGCCATAACAGGCTTCTTTTGAATTTCTTGTTAGATTACCATCAAAAATGAAAATAGAAAATGTACAGACACCCCAGGGAGTATCCCCAGGGGGCCACAAACCTGGCTGACAAATGCAATGATCCCCCGCGGTTCTAACTCAGAAGTCACATGTGCATGTCAAAAATCAATTACCCGGCTCACATGCATTCCTGTTGTCTTTAATATTTACAATCCTTAGGATCCTACACTACTTTTCACCACAAACCTCCAGGCTTCAGTTACCTCCTAGGGAGAAACAGAGCAGGGGTTAAGAATGGGATAGCCCAGATTCAAACCCTCACCACCAGGTATGTGACCATGGGCAGGTTACTGACCCCCCCCTCTGCACCTCCTAGGTCTATTAAATAAGTGAGTGTCCACTGTGCACCTAGAACAGTGCCTAGCTTAGACCAAGTACTTTTTACATGTTAGCTATTATTATCGTTGTGGTGGTTGGCAACCCTATACCCCAGAGGTGTAAGACCCCTGGCTCTAAGACATGCTGTCAACTGGCTTTCTCTCTAAAGCACAAGAAAGCTACCCAATCCAGGCCTCTGTGCTAGCCGCACTAGGTGGGATAAGGGAAGAGTCCATGGCAGCTAGGGAGGGGAAAATAAGCAAGACATACCAGGAACTCTACGTATATTCCTCCTCTAATTCTTGCAACAACCCTGGAAGTCAAAGTAAATAGGGCTGCCACCCACAGAGGACGTTAGGTCACTTGATCAAGGTCACTTATGCACTTACACAGTGGTATTTCCCTGCCTCTCTATGCAGTGGCAGAAGTGAAGTCATGCCAGGTATTTCTCTGGTTGAAGGCTAATCCTTGCAATGCACTCACTATGAAGGTTCAGGGAAGAATAGAAAGGGCAACGTTCTTTGGGTGCCACTGCACGCCAGGAATTCTGCCCAAGGTCACGCAGCAGAGTACGTGGTGCATCAGAGGCTGAGACCCTGGTCTGCCTGACTCTTACAATGCTCCCTCCACCACACCACACTGCCCTTCTTCTGGGGCCAAAGGAGGCTCACTGAAAAAGGGGGAACTTGAGCCGTGCTTAAAAAAATGGGAAGGACCAGAATAGGTAAATCCATGCAGATACAACACAACTATTAATGGGAATAGGCTCTCCCTTTGGGGGGATGAAAACCTTTTGGAACTAGACAGAGATGGTGGTGGCTCGACATTATGAATGTACTAAATGCCACTGGATTGCTCACTTTAAGATGGTTGTTTTACTAATTGTTAATTCTATAATTGAGCAATTATTAATGGTTTTAATAGCATTAAAAACATATATGTTTTATGTTATGTTAATTTCACTTTAATAAAAAAATGTTTTTATGGGAAGGGCGGCCCAGAGCACATTCCAAGCCAAAGGGAGAAGTAAGGTAGGATTTGCCCTGCAGGGGATGGGGGGTGGACAAGACAACTCCAGATAGCATCCAGCCCCCATGCTCACTTCTCTTCCATATTTCTGATTACACTGAGGGGGTAGGAGGCTAAGAGGTCCCTAACTTCTAATCATAGGGCTACTAACAGGGAACAACAGGCACACTCAAATAAGGGGAGTTGAGAGATGTAGTTACGAGGGGCCCTACAAGGTGTGGGTATAGATAAGTGATTCTCAAGCAGGGTGATTTTGCCCCCACCACGGGACATTTGGCAACGTCTGCAGATATTTCTGGCACAGCTCAGCAGGATGCCTCGAGGGGGTGTAGGCCAGGGATGCCACTACACCTCCCCCAGGCACAGGACGGGCCCCCACAACAGAGAATTACCTGGCCCAAAATGTCAGTAGTGCTGCAATTAGGAAATTCTGCCCGAAAGTATATGTGATTATCCCATTTCAGAGAGATCAACCCGAAGCTCTTAGAGGCTAAATAACATGAAAGTCCACTTGGGCTCTGAATCCCATCTCCTCTAGTCCACCCGAGGACACGCTCCAGTAACTGTTCCCCGAATCCCATCTCCTCTAGTCCACCCGAGGACACGCTCCAGTAACTGTTCCCCGGTCAGTTTTTTCTCCATGTGCATGCAATTCTTACAGCATACGAGGATGTCGTAAGATCTCCCCCAAGTTTTCTTTTTTTTTTTTTTTAAAGATTTTATTTATTTATTTGACAGAGATAGAGACAGCCAGCGAGAGAGGAACACAAGCAGGGGGAGTGGGAGAGGAAGAAGCAGGCTCATAGCGGAGGAGCCTGATGTGGGGCTCGATCCCATAACGCCGGGATCACGCCCTGAGCCGAAGGCAGACGCTTAACCGCTGTGCCACCCAGGCGCCCCTCCCCCAAGTTTTCTAAAAGCCATTGCCTGCGCCCACGTGTCCTTCCAGCTGCAACCCCACTTCTCTGCTGCCCTGGCCAGCTCTCCCTTCACAGGAGCTGCCAGGCTCTCCGGGACAGCCAGCCCTGCCTTGACTACCGTTCTGGGCTCTGGCCTGGAGCCCTTCCACCCCCACCGCCTTCACCCTGCACTGACTGATTATCTACACAGCAGCGATAACATCTGGAAGCACAGGTGGCAGCAAATGACTTACTGATATTATATAAGATACACTCAATGATATTCTGTGATTTGTTCCTTCCAGGCACCCTGCAAAACTGTAGTTAACACTGCGTTTCTATCAGGTCCGAAGCACGCAGTGGATTGTCTCAGATGATCTATGTTTCTGGCTTTCACTGAATAAACCTGCACCTTTAACGTGCCCCAGGACAGGGGTCAGCAAATGTTTTCTGTAAAGAGCCAGAAAGTAAATATTTTAGGCCTTGCAGGTCATACAGTCTCAACTAATCAACTCTGCTCTTATATCTCAAAAGCAGCCATAGACGATACATTAATGAAGGAGCGTAGCTGTTTACAAAAATGGGCCTTGGGCTGGATTTATCCTACGGGCCACAGTTTGCCAACCACTGCCCTAGCAGAATTAATCAGACAGGGTTTTACAAATTAAAAGAACAGTGTCTGTGTTTGCAGACTTTACTGGCAACCCAGTAAGCAGTAAGATGGTTACATGTTAGGGGTCCCCAGAAGACTGTAGACCAGACCCACACCTCCATCGTGTTCCCATCTTCCCTCACCCATAACCAAGAGCCCACACCAGAACCTTGCAAGGGACAGATACATTGTCAACTTGTGATCACTAGACTTCACGCTCAGTTACATCTGCAGGCATAGGATGTTTGGCGCTCAGGGCGCCCGGGTGGCTCAGTCATTAAGCGTCTGCCTTCGGCTCAGGGCGTGATCCCAGCATTCTGGGATCGAGCCCCGCATCAGGCTCCTCCGCTGGGAGCCTGCTTCTTCCTCTCCCACTCCCTCTGCTTGTGCCCCCTCTCGCTGGCTGTCTCCCTGTCAAATAAATAAATAAAATATTAAAAAAAAAAAAAAAAGGATGCTTGGCACACTCGGCCCAATGGTGAATTTAGTGCTGTTGCTTTGTTGGGTAACTTCCACCATCCCCCAAAAACCCACCACCATTCCAACGCAGAAGCAAGAGGAGTGGGCAGAGAGGGCAGCCTCGCATAGGCCAGAGGCGTGTACAAGACCAAGATCAGACCTTCCCCCGCTCCCCACTCCCACCCCTCTGGGGTCAGGCAGAGAATGGGAAAGCGGGTGAGGTAGGGACTGAAGGGGCCAAAGCAGGTGTCTCTATAGAAAGGGCAGCTGCTACTGGGCTCCAGCGGATCACAGCTCACAGCCGCACCAGCCACGGCTGTCCCATCTTCTGGTTTTTCAAGAGAAGCCAGAAACTCAGACTTTCATATCAATTAGTTGGCAGCTAATCATACTTTTTAGAGCACTGTTTCAGCCAGTTCTGTGTGAACCAAACATGACACAGCTAGGGGCCAGATGTGCTAACAAGTTTGTGTCCTGAGATACCCATTAAACCTTCATACCCACCTGTAAGATGGGTGTGCTGACAGCACCATTGTAACAGTTAAAGGAACTGAGGATTGGAAACATTGCTCACCTGCCCCAGGAACTGCACCCCAACACTTGACCCCAATGCCCAGGCCTGCCAACCTCCACATGTCCAGGCTACCCTCAGGCAGCTCAACTTGCATGCAGGGACCTCTCTGCAAAGAGCCACTGAAGACAAACCAACCTCCCAGTGGCTGGCTCACGTGTCACTTTCTGCGAGAAACCGTCCAGCCACGGGCACAAGAAACTGTTCTCTATAGGGTGCTCCCGTGACCACGCAGCCACACCACACCCCTAGTATCATCCCTGTAGAAAGGGTTATGGAGAATCATAAACCTGCTCCTCATGCCCATCCCAGATTGTGAGGCTTCTCCGGGGTGGACCAGCATTAATACCCCCCCACCCCGACTCACAGAAGGAGCTCAACAATCGTTGAATCAAGGCTCTGGGGTTAGGTTCTGTGCCTCCCCGAGTGGCTGCTTTAAATGCAGAACCAGAATGAGCCAGGACACGGCAGCAGCCTCGTGCGTGTGTGTAACGAGCCTAGTGAAGCAGCAGTTTTGTCTGCTCAGCGTTTGCACACGAACACATAAAACAGACTCCATTCTTCCCCAAAGTCAGGGCGCTAGTTCCCTGCACTGTGGGGTAAAGCGGCACAGCTGGGCCAGGACAAAAGGAAAGACTGTCCACCACCACACAATGGAAAGAGGCAGCCTCTGCTTCAAGGCAGACAGATGGCCTCGGGCCATCCAAGTGGCCTTCCGAGGTCTGAGATCAAAGACTAAGTCAACAGCATACTCATCAACGGGCAAAGAATTTACTCTGGAGCAGCGCTCAGCAAACATTTCCCATCAAGAACAAATGGTAAATATTTTAGGCTTTGCAAGCCATAAGGTCTCTGTCACAGCCACTCAATTTTGCCATTGTAAAGTGAGAGCAGCCATAAACAATAGTCAATGAAGGGATGTGCCTGTGTTCCAATAAAACTTTATTCACAAAACAGGTGGCTGGCTCAGTTTGCCAATCTCTGCGTAGAAAAAACACTAAAATGGCACTGTGCAAGCGTTCTGAAGAAGTGTATCTTCCCTCACAGTTGGAGAAATGCAAATTATAAAGCTACTAAATTAGCTGCCACATGTTAACATTATATAACTACTCAATTCACCAAGAAACAGTTAATGCTAGTAAAGCTGTGGGGAAACGCACACACCGCCACTAACAGCACATCGGTGCGGTGGGTTCTGAAAGGCAACATGGCAGTGCACACAAAAAGCTACCAAAATATCAAAATACCTTCCTGACAACTTGGAAACTAAGCTAACGGGGACGAAGGGGGAAATGAGAAAAGAACTAAGTGACAATTTCACCAGTTCCTCCATCCTCCAGGTACTGAGTAAGGCACTGTATGTTCATCACTTGCTTTCATTTCCATTTTCTGAGGAGGGAATTAAAGAGTCAGAGACATTCGATAATGTGCTCAGGCTCTTGCACGGGGAGTTAAATCCAGGACTGTCTGAGTCTGAACTTTTTTCCACTATACCCCAGTGACTGCCGAAATATGGCATCATGGGCACACAGAATTTTCCAGTAGTGTTCTGGAACGGCGGTCAGCAAACAAACCAAATCCAGCTGCTGCCTGTTCTTCTAAATAAAGTTTTATTGGAACACATCCACATCCTCTCATTTATCGATTGCCTGTGCTGCCTTTACGCTACAACAACTGGGATGAGTGGTTGGGACGGAGACCAGATGGCCCGCGAAACAGACATTATTTACTATCTGCTTCTTTACAGAAAACGTTTGCCAATTCCATCCTAGAACATTGTAAATGGAATTTACTTTCTTTTCCTACAATGGTATATCCATTTGGTGGAACATTATGCAGCCTTTTTAAATAATTGTGGCAGGAAGGCACATGGATAAATGCTATAATGTAAGTGGAAACACTAATTCAGATGTAGACTCAAGGCAATTATGTAAAATGCGTATGCCCTGAGCAAAGACAGAAGTGGAATACCTAAAAATCTAAATATTTAATGTTCTAGGGAGGTATATTTATAGGGCTATCCCATGTTTTCACAATAATCTTTAATGTCATTTTGGGGGTTTTGCCTTTTTTTTTTTTTTTTTTTTTTTTTTTTTTTGATGGGGAGGAAACAGCAGATCCCAAAATACGCAGCACAGGCAAAGAAAAATAAGATGCAGTGGGCAAGGTTTCCTCCAAGCAGGAGGCCCGGCAGAGCAGGGCAGCAAGGACAGAGGATACACACCGCCAGTCCTCTGGAGGGCTCCAGGACAGGCACACACAAGTCAGAGCCTGGGAAAGAGTCCTCACTCCCCTTGAAGGCTTCAAACTGCTACACCCCACACCCAAAACTGATGTTCCACAGCCCTTCCTACCTCAGTGAGGGGTAATTCTTACCCTTTCCAGCTGCCCAGTAGCAAAACCCAGGAGCCACCCTCCCCTCCCTCAGGTCTCTGCTCAAGGTCACCTTCCGTGACAGGCCTTCCCTGACGGCTCCAACCAAAATTACAACAGCCTTCCCCCTCAGTTCATCCTCTATCCAGACAACAAGTCAGATGCCACCCTAGGGCTCTGGACTGGGCATGCGATCCAGACCTGGCCAACCAGAGCTACAGTGATGGGTTCCAGGATGACCACACAGCCTGCCAGACTGCTGTGAGTCAGCCTCAGGACTTCTGCAGGAGCAACTGGGAAAGAGGCCCACCCTTGGCTCAGGTGTTGCTACATTGTAGGACGAGACCCAAGAGCTGCTGGTAGCCATCTTGCCTCCATGGAGAAGAGGCTGCTGGAGGATGAAGCCAACAGAGAGGAAAGCAGAGTTTCAAACTGGACAGAAAGGTAGTCCTGATGACTTGCTAAGCATCTGAATGCAACTGAGCCTGAAGACAGCCCTTTCCCTAGACATTTCCATTACAAGATGCTTTAAACTCCAGTTTTTCTGAAATCAGCCTCTGCTCTGCCACATGGAACTGAAGGGTCCTGGCTAACACACCCATTACTCCAACAAAATATTTTTTGGTGCATTCATTCGATGTGCTTCAACAGACACCAACAGCACAGCCCTCTGCTAAGTGACAGAAGAAGCACCGAACTGTCATTCAGTAAATGTCTGCTGTATGCTGAACCCTGAATTTCTGGCCAGGCTCTGCTGCCACTAGAGCCCTCACTCTTACCAGCAGCATTTTAACCTACTACAACCACTTTGAAAGCCAGAGCAATCAAAAACTATCAACACTTTCATGTTACAGCTATTTCGGGGAAATCATCCTAAAGACGTATCAATCTAAAGGGAGGAAAATTACCTTAAACAAAAATGTCACTGCATCATTCCTTATAATAGGAACCCAAAAGGGGGGGGGATAAGTTACGTTTCCGTAAGTAGAATCAAATAGTTTAAAAATTATACTACATGCAAAACGATGGGTTAATAATGAATTATGAAGTCTGTAAAAGTGGCCAATATGAAGACCACGTAGCAATGTGGCAAAGTTTTATCCTAAAATGCTAAGGGTAAAAGCAAAATGCAAGTTTATACGGTAACGATAAAATTACTTCAGCTCATACCAGTGTTTCTCAACTGTTTGCTCATGACCTTAGGATCCTTTTCAGACATTTTTTTGATCATCCCCTCCATGAAATTTTAATACCACAAATATATTGTGTATCTGTTTACATACTGCACGCATACCTGTGCTCTACACACAACATTAAAATTTCTTTCTCCCTCGAAAACCAATTTTTGCTCCCATTGAGGATGCATGGCCTATGTAGACAAGATAGAGGCAGGATGGAAGGGGCTTTATCTGGAATTATATTCACATTGCCAGAATTCAGAGAAGTCCATAAAATCCTGGATTTGGTTTCGTATTTTAAGAGCTCTAAGAACCTGACTTCTTACTGGTTACAACAAGAAAGCAGGAAAGGTGATGTCAATGAGATTCAGTCCATTGCCACTTACTAGCATAGGACGCAGTCAAATATTTGCTGACGGTGGAACACTTCTTAAAATCTGCCACAATAGACCAACACAGTGCCTTCATGCTGGGGGAAAAGTTAATACCATCACTTTTTCTGCTTTGAATGAAAACCACAAACATTCTTTTTTCCATTCACTTGCTTCAGCTGATTCTGTATCCCAAACACAAGCTACTGCTGGAAAGGACCCAGTCAATGCCAAAGGGAAAACCATGACCCTCAACATTCCAAAAGAAGAAGATACAGCTGCTAAAATGCACACAAACATCAGGCACGAACAGCAGTAAATTACCCACTAAGCCCCAAACCCTGGTCTATCAGGCCCCTAGAGCTTGACTGTTCCACAAATTATCTGACCTCTCTGGGGCAAGCTTTCCCCCACCCTTGAAACAGGGTTTTTAACTTCAAGATTCTTGACAGACTCATTACTGATGGAAATGAGCATCAAGGACCTTCAAATCTAAAGTCTTAGGAAATACAGTGCTTGAGAATCATAATGACTTTCCGGCCCCTCAAGTTCCACTTTCTAAGTAAGAGCAAAAGCATTATCTGAAATTCATAATTCCTTAGCTTATAGAGGCTGATAATCAAGTATTCTACCTACTGGATTCTTTAAAGAGAAACAAATAGGGGCGCCTGGGTGGCGCGGTCGTTAAGCGTCTGCCTCCGGCTCAGGGCGTGATCCCAGCGTTCTGGGATCGAGCCCCATGTCAGGCTCTTCCGCTGGGAGCCTGCTTCTTCCTCTCCCACTCCCCTTGCTTGTGTTCCCTCTCTCGCTGGCTGTCTCTCTCTGTCAAATAAATAAATAAAATCTTTTAAATAAATAAAGAGAAACAAATAAATCATGACTGCTCTCATGCTAAGACAACCCACGTGCAGCAAGTATCCTTCCTCCAGACGATTTGTTTACTTCATCCACAAATATTGTTTCATATGCATGTTTTAATGTCCATCAAGGTATATATTTTAGTATAATTCTGCACTCTGCTTCTTTTTAGAGAAGGTTAATGTTGAGATACAGCCACAGTGATGTGTATAAATCCATTTTATTCCTTTTAACTTCTTTGAGGTTTTCCATCATGTGACCATACCACAGATGCGCATGAGCTCCCCTGTTAATGGTCATCTTAGTTGTTTCTGGCCTCAGGATACTCATTTATCTTTTGTATGCATTACCTAGGCATTCCACTTCCTGGTTATTTGCACTTAATGCGCTTGGCCTTGAAACCATCTGACCCCTGACTCTACTCAAACATTTTCAACTACAAAATACAGCAGACTCTAATTGCCAATTTATAGGAAATACAAGAGACTAAGAAACATGTCAAACCACACCAAAAGGACGCAGTCAGCAAAATCCCACAAAGAAACAATCTACCCTGTAACAACCAGGGTGAACTGTTTCCTTCAAAAAAAACTGTGAGGGGTAAAAAGAGAGAGAGGAAAGGGGAACCTATTAGTTTAAAAAAAATGTTTTGCGCTTCAAAGGATACAATCAAGAAAGAAAAAAAAAACACAAAATGGGAGAAAATTTTTGTAAGTAATAGATCTAAGAGACTTATATCCAGAAATTACATAGAATTCTTACAGCTCAACAATAAAAACCCAATTTAAAAATGGACAGAAGATCTGAACAAACACTTCTCCAAAGAAGATACACACAAACAGCCAATAAGCACATGAAAAGATGCTGAACATCATTGACCATTAAGGAAATGCAAATCAAAACCACAAAAAGATACCACCTCAAACCCACTAGAATGGCGATAATCAAAAGACTGTTGACAAGGATGTGAAGAAAGCAGAACCTTCATACTTCGTACAGTGCTGGTGGGAATGGAAAATGGTGCAGCCACTTTGGCAAACAGTCTGACAGTTCCGCAAATGGAGCCAGCAATTCTACTCTTAGATATCGACCCAAGAGAAATGAAAACACATCCCCACACAAAAACTTGTACGTGAATGTTCAAAGCAGCATTATTCAGAGGAGCCAAAAAGTGGAAACAAGTCAAATGTCCATCAACTGACGAATGGTTAAAGAAAACAGAGTATCCATACAATGAAACAGTACTGAAACACAAAATGGAATGAAGTATAGTTACATGCTACAATATGATGAAGCTTAGAAACACGATACTTAGTGAAAAGAACCAGACCCAAAAGGCTACGTTATTATATGATTCAATCTATATGAAATATCCCGAATAGGTAAATCCAAGCTAGATTAGTGTTTGCCTGCGGCTGAGAGGAGGAAGAATGAGGAACAACTGCTAACAGGTACAAGGGTTTCTTTTTGGACTAATGAAAATGTTCCAAAACTGATTATGGTGATATGTGCACAATTCTGTGAATACACCAAACACTAAAAAAAAATAGCAAACTAAAAAAAACAGAGAGAGAACTAAAAGACTTAAAAAACAAACCAATTTGCATGGTTTCACCCTTATTTACATCCTAAGTCTGAAAAACACACTATAAAATTATAAGGCAATTATGGAAATTTGAACATTTAATATCTGCTGATGTTAATGAATTATTGCTAATTTTATAAGTATGATCATGAAATTGAGCTATGTTTTTTTAAAGAGTCCCTATTTTTTACAGACACATATTAAAATATTTGCAGATGAAAGGATACAGCATCTGGGATTTGCTTCAAAATAAACTAGGGACAGAGATAAGAAATAGGTATGTAGGGGATGGTCATGAGATAGTAAATGCTCACTAGACTATTCTCTTCATTTTCGAGACATTTTTTGAAATTTTCTATTCAAAAAAAAAAAAGGACAGAGGAAAAAGAGGAAATACTTCCATGCAACATTATTTTACTGTATGCTGATCATCGATCCCAAGGGCGGGAAGACCCTGTTTCAACTGTATTCTCAAGACACGTGAAGGCAGTAATTGGAGGAAGAGGTTCAAAGGGTACAAACTTCCAAGTTATAAGATAAATAAGCACTAGAGATGTCACGTACAACATGATGACTAACACTGCTGTACGACATATGGAAGGAGTTAAGAGAGTAAATCCTAAGAGGTCTCATCACAAAGAAAAAGAAAGTTTAATCTTTTCTTCTTTCTATTCTTTTTATTGTATCCATAGAGGATGGATGTTAGCTGAGCCTTTTGTGGAAATCATTTCACAATATATGTCAATCATGCTGTTCCCCTTAAACTTATACAGTGATGTATGTCAATTATTTCTCAATAAAACTGGGGGAAAGAAAAAACTGCAAGTACCTGGGACTTCCCTTCTGTCTTCAGCAACCACTCTTTCCGCCTCAATTACAATCTTTCCAAAAG
This sequence comes from Ursus americanus, assembly GCF_024610735.1. Lineage (NCBI taxonomy): Eukaryota > Metazoa > Chordata > Mammalia > Carnivora > Ursidae > Ursus > Ursus americanus. The sequence continues at coordinate 31,042,166 of NC_142128.1, forward strand.
AAGGCTTTCATCCTGAACACTTTTTCCTAAAAAAGCCATCTGTTGGTTTCCTTTTGTAATGATTTTTAAAATTATATTTTAAAACTTCATTATCTTTGATATTAAGTTGGTTCTTGAAGGACACATTGATCAATTTCCCTTGGCTTGTGAACTTCACTTGTTCCTATGATCAAGGCAGGAGAATGGTCCAGAACCCTAAGCTTGAGGCAGAGTCTCCTTGGTCATATTAAAAGCAAGAGGTTTTCCATAAGAGGCTCTTAACTATAGGAAACAAACTGAGGGTTGCTGGAGGGGGTTGGTGGGTGGAGGGATGGGGTAACTGGGTGATGGGCATGAAGGAGGGCACTTCATGGAATGAGTACTCGGTGTGATATGCAATCACTAAACTCTACCTCTGAAATAATACACTATACGTAAAGTGAATTTAAATAAAATAAAAAATAATTTAAAAAAATAAAAGCAAGAGATTTTCAAGGCATACTTAGCCCCAGCCCTTGTCCCAGCGCTGGGTCAGAAAACCCCACCTGAGCCCCAGCTGAGTCCTTATGGAAACAACAACTGCTCTAAGTTCCTACGTACATACCATGTAAGAAGTGCAATACCAAGCACTTTACCTAAATAAAGTTATTTAGTCACTGTGATAAGCCTAGGTGACAGGTACTATTATTTACCCCCATTTTGCTGGGACTTCGGAATGGTCAAGTAACCTACTGTAAATCACACAGCTTTATAGAGCAGAGTCACGATTTGAACTCAGGCTGTCTGGCTCCAGACTGTGAATTTAAACCAGGCTGCATTACCTCCTGGGTGGAAATCAACTCATCACCTCTTAATCACCCCACTGATGTTCAAGGACCAGAAATTTAATTAGGCCAAAAATCATTTGCTCTGACAACAGAAGCTGGACTATCTCCCAGGAAACCCCCTTCCCAGCTCCCTCATTAGGACCAACGATATCACAAATCTTGCTCTTGAACAGCAAAACAAAAGGCGCATGACTTGTATTTAAAAAAAAAAAAAAAAAGATCCACGGAGATAACTCAAAAGTTAAAAATTAAGAGAGACACGGCCCCTTCGCCTTGCCCTCCTCCTCCTCCTCAACCTCCAGAAATGCCTGGGTGAAAGGCTAGGGCCAAGGGAGCTGGATGCAGGGACTCTTCAGTGGCAACTCCACAGTAAGAGAAAAACAGGCAGTGTGAGGGTAGGCGGGTCCTCCTAAGTAAATCCAGATCCCAGTCAGGGCGGGCTGCGAGGCTTCCCGGAGTCACTCTGCACACACAACACCCAGGAATGACTTAGCACCAAAACACCAGTAGATCGCTTCAGAGAACGGCTGAGAATTCACATCCAAGTCTGGGGACTAAACTTCAGAAACGCGGAGCACAAGCTGTCCACACCCACCTCCCTCCCACTCCCGGCCTCCCGACCAAAACCACACCCCTCCCTGCAGGCGGGAGGGGGGTGGGCTGGGAAGGGCAACGCGATGGTCCCCAGATGGGTTCAGAATTGAACAAGGAAAGGGGTGCAGGACAGAGCGAGGGAGACCTCAAATGAGCTAGGAAAAGAACTGAAAGGGGCGGGAGCATGAAAAAAAGGACCAAAATGTAAGAAGCAAGGACCAGTGAGGGACACTGCGAGTGTAACTGGGAACAACTGGTGACTGGAACAGCAAAGCACCGGGGGACAGGGCACGAGGGAATGGGAGGGGCGGGGAAGACAAAGAGGCTGGAGAACTCACACTCCTCTGGGGACCGAGAGCCACGGGGGGACACGGGGTTCAGGGGTCAGCAAACTAAGAGTGTCAGAGACGACACCCTTCCCGTGTGGAGACTGGAGCGACTGCACACCAGGGGCCTGGGAAACAGGAATGACTGGGGAGCAGGGGGGCCCGGAACTGAAACTGGGACTGGGGGGGGGGGGGTTCTGGAGTTAGGAGGGACTGAGAGCCGGAAGGTCTGAGAACTGAGGGGATGGTGACTGGGTGAGAGGGTCGGAGGACTGGGAGAGACTGGGGGTCTGGGGACAGGTGTGCAGGAGCTGGTTTTAAGCGGGGAACAGGAGGCAGGGGACTGGGAGTGTCTGGACTCGGGACGCCAGATAAGTGCAGGTGAACGGGGGCCAGCTCCCGCGCGTACGGGGGTCTACGAGAGACGGGACGGGGGTGTGCGAGCGAGCGGGACGCGGGGACTCGGGGGCCGGAGTGTGCAGCTGGAGCGGCGGGAGCCGAGGCAGCCGGGCCGGGTGACAGCGGCGAAGCCGCCACTCACCGCTCATGGTGCCGCTCCCGAGCCGGTGCCCGCGCTGTGCTACCGCCACTGCCGCCACTGCCGCCGCCGGGCTCCAGACAGGCCGGGAGACAGCGCACCGCCCCGCCCGCCCGCCCCGCCCCGGAAGTGGAGCGCCGCCGCCGCGGACCCGCCCACCGACCCGGAAGGTAAACACGGGCGCCGGCGCGGCGGGGTGGCTGGGCGGCCCGGTCCTGGGAGGACCGAGATGCTCGCGGGGAAGCACGGAGGTGCGAGAGTCGCTCACCGCGCGTGGCTGCGGCGGGACTGACCTGGACGTTTCCCTGCCCTCTTGGGCCCACACCTCTGTCGGGGAGACAGTGAACAGGCCACGAGAAGTTAGCCAACACCGTTGCAGAGAGCAGTAGGAACTAAGAAGGGAAATAAAGGGTAATGGGCCAAAGCATGGGAACCGGGGAGATGGGCAATTCCGGAGGGCACCCCTAAGGAGACGATCTTGGAGCTGAGACCTGGACGACGGAAGCTGGAAAACGGCCCGGGATGATGCGCAGGAAAGGTGTTCCAGAAGGAACAGCAAGTGCAAAGGCCCTGCCTCGGGGCTTGACTAGAGCCAGAGAGTGGGTGAGAGAGAGGAGGTAGGAGAGCCTGGGTGGAGGGCCTGTGGGCCATGGTGAGGGGGTGTAAGGGAATGGGAAGCCATTGCCAGAATTTAAGCAGAGGAGTGACACGATCTGAATTAGGTCTTAAGACGGTTACTCCTCCTGGGTTCGAAATGAATTGTAGTGGGGCAGGGTGGAGAAAGGGCCCCTGGTTAGGGAGCCATTGCAGTCAGTTGCCCAGCAAGAAATAATATGTCTGGGGCTAGGCTGGTGGCATTGGAGATAAGGTGGATGGATGATGTGCCAACACGAGTTCACAATATGAAGCTCAGGTTACTGTCCCATTTTATACATGGGGGAAAGGGGACCCAGAAAGGTTAAAAGAGCATTTTGCCCAAAACCCGGAGTAAAAAAAAAAAAAAAGGCATTTTTACATCACAACCCAGTACACATGTGGATACATTTAACAAGATGTTTAACAAAACAATTCCATGGGTAATGTATTCTCTATTTTTCTTTCTTTTTTTCTCTTTCTTTCTTTCTTTCTTTTTTATGCTGACTGAGACAGTTGATTGATCCACTGATAAATCTTAATCCACAGTTGAAAACACTGAATCGAGGACCAGACCCCACAGGGAAATGGAGCCAGAATTCCAGCCCAGTTCTGTGTGACCCACAGCCCCATGGTCTTCCTACTACACTGCCTTTCAACACAAAACCTCTGGCCCCTGGAAGTTGATCTTTTGGATTCCAGCAGAAGTCAAGAGCTCTTTGGAGACGGCTGCCGTGCAGCGTTATTTATGACGGAACGAGTGGAAAGCACCCCCAAAGCCCAACTACAGAAGAATAGCTAAGCAAATCATGGCCCACTTCACAAGGAATCTCTTGCGGTAGTTGCAAATTCTAATTATAAAGATGGAAACTTGGGGAGAGGCCAATGATAAGGCCTCAAGTAAAAAAAAGTCCGGTGCAAAATGGTCTATGTGCCATAATTACAATGTGTCAAAGTATGACCATGTGTAGGGATTGAGGGAGTGGAGAGATGAAAATACTTGTGGGTTGGTTGGATCGTCTTTGCCATTTTCAAAATTATACTCTATAGTTATTGTTAATCTGTTATTTTGAAGAGTCTATGTGCCTAAATCCACCCCCCAACTCCCCCACCCCCAGAATCCTAGTTTGGGTTCTCCTGCCTCTGTAACCCTGGGGAAGGCATCACATACCTGCGTCATGGAGTTGTCGCGAGGATAACGTGTTCTACCTTCTCATAGCACCCTGAACCTTCATGGCACTTGAGGCAGGAGAAGTTAGTGACATCAGTGCTTGTCCTTCCCCGTTTCTACCTCCAACCACACCCTTGAAACATTGTAATTCCTTTTTTCTGAGATTTTCGCCTAGTCCCCAAAGACCAAGAATCAAAAGCCTAAAGTCTACAGCTCTTGTCAGCCTTGAAAAACCAAAGTCGTTGAGGAGATGCCAGTGGCGGGGAGGGGAGAAGGAAGAAGGCCTGTGAGAAGCTAGGAGCAGTATTCCATATACCGTTCCTAGAACAGCCATAGAACAGGAAAGGAGTGTGTGCCTGCTCTCAGACTACAATTCAAGCAGATTAATAAAAATCATTACAGCAATGTGACTCAAAGTATTTATTATGAAGCAGATACTTTCATGAAAAAAAACATATATGCGCCAATGGGTGTGTCTGTGTTTTCGTTTAATCCTTAAAATAACCTTATAAGTAGATACTATTACTATTCCCGTTTTACAGATGGGGAAACTGAGGCACAAGTGGTTAAGTAACTCTCACAGTCACCCAAAGTCTGTAACTTCTAGTAACAGAGCCAGGATTCAAGTCCAGCCAATCTGGCTCCAGGAGCCAGTGCCTTAACCACCGTACTGTATTGTCTCCTGTGGTCCTCAAGGACCTGGAATGGAACCATGGAATGGCCCCCAAAGGGTAAAAAGGGCTCACTAAGTTTTCCCATATCCCAAACCTGACACAAAAGCCACAAAGCCCCAAGACTTTGAGGTCTACGCTGTGGTGTCAGTGGGCATCTTAACAATGATCAAAGTCAACATATTACCAGAGGGCATCATCACCTGTTGCAAACTTTTCCATAACACCTCAGGACCTTTGCACAACCCCAGAAAGGGACCCCCGCCCAAATAATGACTAAGATTGTAGCCAAAAGAGATGGGAAATTCAAATGAACTTAATTTGATGCGAAGAGAAAAAATAAATAAGTCAGGATGTGTTTAAATCCTAGTTCTGCCATTTATTGGTTATGTTACCTTCCTCTGACTCAGTTTCTGCCAACACCTGTAAAATGGAGGTAATAATTGTCCACCTACCTTGTGATTTGTTGTATGCACTAGATGAGTTAGTACCGTACATTTGTTGTTGTTCTTTTAAGGATTTGCTTATTTATTAGAGAAAGAGAGTATGAGCAGAGGGAGAAAGAGAGGTAGAGAATCTCAAGCAGACTCCCTGCTGAGCACATAGGGCTTGATTCCAGGACCCATGAGATCATGACCTGAGCTGAAATCAAGTGTCAGATGCTTAACCAACTGAGCCACCCAGGCGTCCCTAGTAAGGCTAAGTTTTAGCTACCATTATTATTACCTGCATTGGGGTCTGAAAATGATACCTACTATACCTTTATCACAGTTTGCAATTACACATTTATTTATGGGACTGTAATAATGCCTGATGTCTCCATTAAGCTAAAAGTTCACAAGGTCAGGAGCCTTGCACTCACGCATTGCACACTAAATTAGTGTGGCTGACTCTAGGCTTCTCCTATCTCCAGGAGTACATAAGATCACCTTACTTTCCATTAATAATAAAGAGAAAAATCCAATCTGGCTAGAAGTATATACGTGTGTGTATAGGAGAGAAAGGGGCTAGCCATAGAAATGTGGGACTATGGGATCTACACACTGCAGTGGTTTTTTTCAGTGAGTCAAGAATTTAATCATGAGACCAAGGAAATTTCTACAGTCAAGCTCCCAACAATAAGGTAGGGAAGTACATCTAACATAAAGACTTTCTAGAATTACAGGACAAAAAGCTCTATCAACAACTGATAAGTACAATCATCCTAAAGAGATCAGATACATCATCCTGACATCAGATTTTCAAAGCAGCTCTACACCAGCTGAAACGGTCGATTATCTGGTAAAAATGGGTTTCTCCATCTCTGTGACACTAGCTAGCAGGCTATTACAGTAGTCATTTGTTTTCGTGGTGACGAGAATGGTTGCACCTTCCTCCATAGCCGGGAGTGGAAAGAAATGGTCAGAATCGACCTTTGATTCAGAATTGACACAGTCTTCACAGGTGCATTCTTCTACTGTGTACTCCAGGCCCCTTGAGAGAACTTCGTCACCAGTCCTGCTAGCACGGCCCTCCTCCTGGTCAGCATTCGCCTCCTTCTGGAGAGCAGATCCTGATCATGCAGAAACACAACCATTAACCTCAACTTCCCACGTGAGGCGGTCCTGACAGCCTTAGCAGTACACATTAGGGCTCCAAGCCATGGAGACAGACCTCCTACAAAACAAATGAGTATGTCCTACGCTAGAAGTCACCCACCTACAGACCACAGGCCACACTGGATCTGAAGATAGACTTCGGTTAGGCCCCTACAGTATTGTTAAGTGTTTGCTTACACGTTTTATGTTGGCCCCCATTCAAAAACCAAGAGGTTAAAAAATAAAAACCAAAATTCAAGGGATTTCACATGCAGATCAAGGCGACTGGTCTCTTAAAAATAATAATAATGAAAAAGTGGCAACTTGTAGCTTACATTCCTACATGGAAACAATTGGTTGGAGTCCATAGCACCTGTCTCCTTGGTGACGGGCACAGGCTACTCTATTCTTGAAACCTCCACCTGCCCACTGCATTCACTGGTTGCCTGCTTGGTCCTCGGAGGCATTGAAGTGTTGACCCTATTTTACACCCGTGAAATGACACCTGTGAAATTACCATATGTTACAGCACACCAAAATAAGCCTTTGGGTGACACTTTAGAATTCAAAGTAAAGATGCTTCTCTTACAGAGCATTTGGTAGCAAATCAAAAATTTTTTTATAATGAATCTTTTGTGATCATGTAAGGTAGGAGTCTCTATTATGTCCCCATTTATATGCAGGTGAAGGTAAGCTTTCCTACTTCCCCAACCTGCCACAGAATAACTCCATCTTCCAAAATAAAACACTTAAAGTCACTCCCCACCTGTCTCTCAGACCCCAGGCAGAAGAAAAAAAAAGAAACATGAGTAAATTATGGGGAACAGCCATCTACCTCTCTTTACTGCAAATGAGGTGGGTGCCTTACAGATTATGCACAGAAAATAAATGCATCAAGAAATAGGGCAATGGCTGCGAAGTGTTTGGGAATCAGATCATGGGCAAAGGTGCTGCAGAAATGCTTTTATCTTAAAAAGGCTTTAAGTAGAACATTCACTTCTCTGAGACTGGTTCTCTGCTGCTTAATAAAGATAATAATCTTTAAAACGACTACTCAAATAATCCAAGAACAACTGGTTATTCATTTCAAGCACTTTTTTTGGCAGCAAAATATTCACCCAAGCAAACAGCATTTACATTTGTATTAAAAATATGGCCATGGGTCTTGCCAAATACATTTTTCCTAATAGTAGCAGACCTGGCTAGCAGTTTCTGAGAGTAAGACATTTAATCAATGTGCTAACTTTGGTCAAAGGGGTGGATGTTTGCCAAGGAAACCTCACTACTTCAGAAGAGTAATTACTGAGGGAAGAATGTGGGGGAGCGCGACTCTGTGGAGCACCTGCAAAGAAGAGACAAACCAAAAAGAAGACAGCTCGCTCCTTCCCGAAAGTTCGTTTAACACAACTGTCCTCTAACACACTCAAAAGGGCTCTAACCAAATGAAATACTCAACACAAAAAGAGAGAGAGAGAGAGAGAGAGAGAAGGAACTGAAATTCACAATAGCAACCTCTTGGAAATAGATTTCAAAGACTGCAAATAGATTTCAAACCAACCTGTGTTTTTACATTCGTCCTTTGATGGTTCCGAATTCATCTTCCTTAGCAAGAACATCAACACAAAAACTGTCAAAGAAACTATCAAGCTCAGGCCCAAACAGGTCCAGAGAATTTCATTTGTTCCTTTCACTGAATTAAAAGAATATCAGAGGGATAATGAACTGACAACATAATATCCACATCAAGTAAAGATTATTTGCCATCCAATTTCCCTAATTCATCAGCATTGACTTGTAAATTCTAAATAACACTTAATTAGAAGAGTTGATAAAAATCCATGTTGCTAACAGCGCTGAATAAAATTGAGTTCAGTTCTGAATAATTACTTTGCTCCCGATGGCATTTAAATACTTGCCTTATTTCTCTCTTTTTGATTCAGAAGATCTCACCATCCTTCCTGTAATGTCTATTTTTTTCATAAATAGTCAATGTAGAGAAAATAGGTCACACCAATGAATTAATTGTTCAAGCAGTATTACTTACTTGCATCACAATAACGCTGACACGGTACAGGAGGGGTATTAGAACATCGAAGGTGACACGGTTTGCAAGCACTAAGCAATCTGTCAAAATACTCATTTTGTAAGCACTCCTGAGCCATCTGGAACCTGATCACAAAAAGAAACAAGGAAACCCCAGAAAGAACAGCATGGAAGGACAAGTAAAACCTCGTCAAGAATTCCCCAGCAAATGTACTGACAGCAGCTAGAATGTCCAGGGAAAAGAAGAACTTCACAACTATGACTTAGTTCTTACACAAGGGGCTGGCTCCTTGTACTGTGGCTAAGGATTTGAATACCAGCTCCAATTCCGGTTTCTAAGTTTGAGACGGGGGTAGGGTAAGAGATGGAGTGTAAATATCAAGGGCAAACCATACCTGAAACAGAAACCGTTTATTTATAGAGGAAATTTCTATAAATAAATCAGGTGACAGTCGCAAGGTGTGTAGACGAGCCTGAGGCATCAGACAGAAAGGCTCGATAACCACTTTTGGGCCATCTGTTTTTGAGCTGTGCTGAGTGATGGGCCCCCAGGGAGACAGATAAGGTCTGCGCCCCTTAAGAACTTAAAATCTAACAGGGGAGATAGAAATCCGCTCAACCACAAGGTGTAGTAAGAACTGAAGGAATGTGAGACAGGGAAAGGAACGTCAAGGTGCCTCCCAGGTTTCGGACCTGTGAAGAATCGTGGAATTCCAACAGAAATAGGGACATCTAGGGTAAAAACTAAATTGGAAAGAGGGTTGAGGGGAAGATAAGTTTGGGGCATTAGTAGTAAACTAATCCATGCTCCACTGTTGAAAATTTAGAAAACACCAACGAGCAGATAGATAACAGAAGTTGCAAACAGGCTTGCTGCTGCGTTCTGTCTGGTCAACCCCTAATATAGATCTTTCTGGAAGGATTTCTGAGGATAGATGATGATAGATAGATAGATAGATGATAGATAGATAGATAGATAGATAGATAGATAGATAGATAGATAGATGATAGAGCAAGCACCTTTTTCTTTTTATGTAAATGGAATCACTTGAGTTTGTTTTTAACCATACTGAGTGGGATACCCATATAGAGATATCCAGAGAGGCCAGTCAGAAATTCAGGACTCCATTAAAATGCAAGAAAATGACAAACTCCAAATTCAGTACAGTGATTCTCTCTAGGGTGCAGGGAGGGTATCAAAGGGCCTCTGGCTGTGTTGTTCACATTTATTAAGCTGAATGGTGGATACATTGGTGTTTGTTGTGTTATTCTTCTGTCGTATTCTTTGTTATCATTGACAGCTCTCATATTTTTTTTAAGCCCCGCACCCAGCGTGGAGCCCAACTCAGGGCTTGAACTCAGGACCCTGAGATCGAGACCTGAGCCAATATCAAGAGTCAGATGCTTAACCACCTGAGCTACCCAGGTGCCCTTACACCTTTTCGTATTTTTTAAATGGTACATAGTAAATATTAAAATAGTGATGATAATAACCTAAAATGCGGGAATGAAAGACAACATTTTCTTTTTTTTTAATGAAGGGTTTGAGCCTAAAAGAGAGTGTGAATTCGATATTGATCAAAACCTCCCATTCCTCTGGGGGTCCAGGCAGTGAGGTGAATGGGTGTGGGCCAAGGGCTAACCCAGCGGATTCCACTCCCTCAAGCCCCTGCCAGACGACGAAGCAGACCAAGGTCACAGGAAAAGCACACTTAGAGAAATGGAAAGACAAAGATCAGCCACCGTAACAGACAAGCAAGGAGCGTTTCAGGATGGGATGGGCAGTGAGTCAAATTCTACAGAAACGTCAGAAGCGACGCACTAAGGAAGGAGGTCACTGGGGCCCCTTGCATATATATGTTCGTGGGCAGAAGCTGTATTGTAAGTACTTCAGGAGTCGAGAGAAAGAGAAGCAGCCAATGTGGGCCATGCCTGGGAAGTCTGGTAGAAACCAGAAGCACCAAGCTTTGCTAACTCTTGGGAAAGGAAACACTCTTGCTTCTGACCGATGTGTTTGCTCGGACGCCTCACATCAGGAGCCCAAGGACGTTTGCTGCCTCATCATTTGTATTCACAGAAACCCGTCCATCGATGGGGCCTTGCGGTAGAAGGCCACGCAGCCATCCAAAACATGCGCCAGATGTGTTCTGATACATCCCTGAGTGGAAAATGCAAGTTACCAAGCAAGTGTCTAATCTGTTCTGCTGTGTTTACAAATAAAATAGTAGGCAGGGGCGCCTGGGTGGCTCAGGCCATTCGGCATCCGACTCTTGGTCTCAGCTCAGGTCTTGATCTCAGGGTTGTGAGTTCAAGCCCGGCTGGAGCCTACTTGAAAAAAAAACAAATAAAATAGGAGGTATATAGAGATACAGACATAAGCTACATCTGGACAGATATCCAGAAAAAGGATTGAAATTACTGCCTGTGGCAAGAGACAGGAAGTCTAGGGTGGGGGAAAAAAAGACTAAGTTTTCACTGAAAAATATTTGGTAGTTTGAGTAACTATTTTTGAATAATTGTTCTTTAAATAAGAGCCTTTTTTTTTTTAAAGGGTGATGTTTTAGTCCATTCAGGCTGCCGTACAAAATACTACAGACTGAATATAGTTCTGTTACAAACAACAGAAACATATTTCTCAGAGATTCAGTATCTGGTGAGAGCCCACTTCCTGCACCTAGGAAGACTCCCAGAATTCAGACAGAAGTACGGAAGTCTAAGGGAAAAGCTAAATTGGCAAGAGGGTTGAGGGGGGAAGGACAGACATCTTTTTGCACCCCAAGGTGCAAGGAGCAAGAGTTCTCTCCAGAGTCTCTTTTATGAAGACACTAATCCCCTTCTTGAGAGCTCCATCCCCGTGACCTAATCACCGCCCCAAGACCCCGTCTCCCAATAGCACCACACTGGGGATAAGCTTTCAACATGAATTTCCGGGGGACACAAACATTCAGTCTGTAGGAGGAGGGGCATTCGGAAGACGAAAGAAAGCAGAGTGAAAGGCATGAACAGCAGAGACCAAGGGAAAACAGAGAAAGATTGAAGATGTCAGCGAGACCCCTGACGGGCAGAGTCTGGGCCCATGCGAGTCCTACAAGCCAAAAGCACTAAGGGAAGCATCTCCCCAGCTCTCCCTGGGCCTTAGGAGTAGTGAAGTCCTGCACCTGGGGGCCTGGAGCAGTTTAGAGCGGCCCAGGGATGGCTCCTTCCTCAGAGAGGTCCCGCAGACCCTTCTGGGTGGGCTACCAAGCCGCTTTGATATGCAAGGTGGCCTCCTAGGAACCAGGGCCAAGAGGCTCATCTCACTTCACTCTCATCCTTAAAACATATTCTGTCTACCAGCCGTTTCAAGCTAGAACAGAGGGTGCACCATGTCGGTGGCCAGCCCTGAGAGGATTTCAATGAAAGCCTGCTGAGGCTCCCCAGGACGGCTCTGGTTGCTTTCCCTCCCCACGTCTGTTTCTCAGCTTGTTCCAGCTCTGTCCTCCATTCTGGGGAGGGGGAAGCCTGGGATGCTTCCAATAAACTTCCTTTCTGGCTTACATTAGCCGAGTCAGTTTGGGTTGGCTGCTAGCAATCCAAAGATAAAAATAAAATCTTTAGCCACATAACTGATTTTTAGCTGACTGCTCCACTCACGCCCAAAATGACAACAGACCACGACTGGGGGACATCAGGTTCCCCTCTGCTCCTCAGGATGGGAGTGACTAGTTAATTCTGACATCTTAGGGTCAGCTGGTTCTCCTGCAGGACAGGTAAGGAGATGGAGAAACAGCAACGGAGAGGAGACAGAGATAAGTGTGCAAAAGAGATTGGGAGACGTCATACTAGTCAGGACCCTTTCAAAGACATGACATAAAAACTTAAGTTTGAGGCACCTCAAACTTCACTGAAGTGCATTTGGAATTCTCCAAAAAGGAGAGAGTATATGCTGTCTTTATCAAACCCACTTGGTCAAGGAATCACTTTTTTCAAGGACCACCTATGACCATTTAGGAATATATGTTTCATAGAACACAATTTGAGAGAAATGAGGCCAGACTAGCTCCATGATTCGCCCCAAGTCTCAAAGACTGTCATTTGGGGACTTAGCAGAGTAACACCTAAATTAAAGATTTTTTAAAAGTTTCAGGATAGTTTGTCAATGAAATAACATCAGCAAAACACTACTAGGTCTGACCTCACTCTACACAGAAAAAAACAAGAGGAAAACCAATCCCCGAGTCAGCCCCAAGCTTCTGCACCTACTTACAGCTCTGAAGAAGCAGAGACACTGCCTCCAACGTCCAAAACCATTAGCATGCTCTGCAAGGAAAATTCCATCCAACCAGAAGATTCTTCTCCCCACATTATTAAACTATGATCAAGTTTTCACAGCAGAGCACTCGACCTTTAGCTCTTAACTCCAAACAAAAGTACACAGTTTCTTCCAAGGGCTTTAGTAGATTTTTCACAAGGGAGGAGAAATCTACACATGTATTAGTCAGGGTTCTACAGAGAAACACAACCTGCAGGGTGTGTGTGTGTGTGTGTGTGTGTGTGTACACGCAAACATATACATACATTCATACATATCCATACACACACACACACATGTGCACACACAGAGATTTATTACAAGAAATTGACTCACTCAATGACAGAGGCTGAGAAGTCCTAAGATGTACAGTTGTCCAGATCTGCTGGAGACACCGGAGAATCAATAGTGTTGGTGTAAATCCCAGTCTAAGAACTGGCAGGCTTGAGACCCAAAAAGATTCAAAAGAGATAGATGGATATTTTAAGGAACTGGCTCACTCATTTGTGGGGACTGGCAAGTCTGAAATCCACAGGACAGGCCAGCAGGCTGAAAATTCAGGAAAGACTCAGTGTTCTTACAGTCTCAAGTCCAAAATCCAGAGGGCAAGCCAAGCAGTCTGGAAACTCAAGCAGGGTTTCTTTGTGGCATTCTTCAAGCCAAATACTTTCTTTGGGAAACCTCGGTCTTAAGGCCTTCAACTGATTAAATGAGGCCCACCCACATTACGGAGGGTGATGTGCCTCATTCAAAGTGTGCAGATTTAAATGTTAGTCATATCTAAAAAATGTATTCACAGCAACATCTGGACTGTGTCACTCTGGTGATCATTAGGGCCGTTGCCAATAATGTAGTTCTTTCCTTCTGAGGACAAGGTTGGATTGTATTCTCCATAGCCCTCTTTAAGTTCCACATGTAACTTGCTTTTGATCAAGAAAATGTGAGCAGAAGAAACATGTATGACGTGAAGGCAGAGGCTGTGCTTAAGTCATCACACTCTCTTCCCTCTGCCACGCTGAATGGCAAAACCCCAACGGGCCCAACATTTATTTGTAGAAGCCCTTGCCCCCAGTGTGATGGTATTTGGAGGTGGGGCCTTTGGGAGGTGGTTAAGTTTAGATGAGGTCATGAGCAGAGACCCTCATGATGCAATTAGTGCCCCTATAGGAAGAGACACCAGAGAACTTAGTCTCTCAAGCAATCTCATGCCATGGGAGCACCCAGGGAGAAGGCAGCCAGCTACAAGCCAGGAAGAGAACTACGGCCAGACGCCAAGTCTGTTGGTGCCTTGATCTTGACTCCCCAGCCTCCAGAACTGGGAGAAATAAATTTCAGTTGTTGAAACTACCAGCCTATGATACTTTGTTACCGCAGCCCATGCTAAACCAGACACAAGGCACGAATGGGATTTGAGGGGCTGTTTGTTACGGCAACATAGTGTCATCTCTCCTGACTGATACAGAGTCGAAAGCCATGGTATTAACCACCGTACGGTACCGCCTCTTTGCTGCCACTAACAACTTCTTCTCAAGACCTCCCTACCTACTATTCCCTACTATTCCCCCAGAGCCTGGGGGAAGCGGGCCTTGGATGAGGGGAGAGGGAGGAGATTCAACAGCTCAAAGCCGGGATCAGAAGCCCCACTGAGCGAGCCCTGCACCAAAAGATTCCAATGCAAAGATGCTCCTCCCTCCTTCTCTTCCTCTTACTTAGATCTCAGCAGATCACTCAGAAGCCCTGTTTGCTTGAGGACATAAAAAGGCTAATTGGATTTGGGGCCACGGCTGGAGACCACCCCACCTCACACCCCCGCTCCTTCTCGGGGAAGATTTCCTTTGAAGACGGGTGTCTGAACTCCTGCTTTCCCTCAGCACTATCAGAAGCACCACATCCTATCAGCTCTTTAGAACTTCTCAAAATGGCTTCACTCTGATTTCCAGAGGGTCCTGGCTGCTTGCAGTTCTCAGGCCCAGTATGTCAGGGAAGGGTGGTTTCTTGTTTTTCAAATCATTGACTCCTCCCTGTGATGCTTTTTTGTCCCTACTTTAAACACCACCAACGACAAGACCCAGAGAACACAGACAGTGGCATCTGCGTCAAGTGATGGGAGCGGCGGCGGAAGTTCTCCCATCCCGTAAAGACGGACCGTGCCCACCGCGTGCTACGCTCTGTGCCAGGCACCAGCTGCAAGAGTGACTTCCATTTAGATGGGGTTCCTGCCCTAACGGAAGTTGCAGTCTGGTGGGGGAAACAGAGCAACCATTAATAAAGGAGGGGCACCTGGGTGGCTCAGTCAGTGAAGTGTCAACTCTTGATTTCGACTCAGGTCATGGTCTCTGGGTCATGGGATTAAGACCCGCCATGGGATCTGCCCTGGGCATGGAGCCTGCTTGGGATTCTCTCTCTCCCTCTGCCCCTACCCAGCTCATTCTCTCTCCCTCTCTCTCTCTCTACTTCTTCCTTCTCCCCTTCCCCAAAAATATATATAATATAATATATATATATAATAAAAGAAGTATATCCAACTGTGAAAGTACTTTCAAGAAGTAAGCACAGTACTGAGACACAGACTAAAAAGAGGTGAGTGGAGCCAAGGATGGGGAGGAACTCCAGTGTTAGCTGGGGGTCTTCCCAGAAACAGTCGCCATAATGGAATTAGACCATGACAGGTTCTGGGGTAAAATACCTGTAAAGGATAAAGGGAGGAAGCCAGGGGAAGAGAAGGAACCTACTGATGCAGGCCTAGCGGCACTACAGGTGAGGAGACGAAAGGGAAGTCAGGGGGAGAATCACCTCAGCCTGCAGTGCAAGTCCCAGAAAGGTTTGGCCAGCCTGAGTGAAGGAGAGTTCTTGAGCCAAGACTGCCAGTCAGAGGAATCCCGTGTCTTGCAGGCGTGGGCCCAATGCGCTAACACCCTTGCCGGGCTCAGGCCTGGCTGGGAACAGGCAGGGGAAGTGTAATGGTGAGTGGCGGCAGCCAGAGTGGTCAGTCAAGTGTGCTCCCTGCAGGACATCCCAGAGGTCACTGTCATGGCAGCCATGCGTGTTTGGAGAGCAGCCTGCCATGACTTCCATGGGCCTTTCTCCGTGAGGGAAGTTAGTGATGCAAACGAAGGCCTTGGTCACCGCGGTTGTATTGGGACTGTACCCAGTCTCATTCTTTCCTCCACTCCTCATCCTATAGCTCCTTACGCGGAGCTGTCACCCGAGCTGCCGGGAGGGCTCTCACTAGGTGACGTGGCCCAAACCTTCACTCCTGAGAGGTGTGAACTCTTGGCAAATTACACCTTTCTCAGGCCCAGACGATTGCATGTGTTCATTCACAGGTTCAGGGAGAAGAAGGGAGTGCCCCCAAGTAGATCCCCTGGGTTGCACACATATTCCTCTCCTCGCCCATTAGATTCAGGCCCCCGTGCCTCTTCCTGCCCACCAGGCCATTACCTGCACTCGCATGGTGATTCCTCTTCTCTCCTACCGGTCTGGGCACAAGTGTCCAAAGTGTCCTGGCACGGAGACTACTGTGGAACTCAATCCCAGGACCCCGGATCATGACCTGAGCCAAAGGCAGACACTTCACCAACTGAGCCACCCAGGCACCCCAAGGAAGGAAATTCGGACACACGCTGCTACATGGACGAACCTGGAGGACATCATGCTAAGTGAAAAAAGCCAGTCACAAAAAGACAAATACTGTATGATTCCTCTTAGATGAGGTACTTACAGTCCTCAAATTCACAGAGTCAGAATGTAGAAGGGTGGTCGCCAGGGGCTGGGGGAAGCGGCAATGGGGAGTTAGTGTCTAGCATGTGTGGAGTTTCAGTGTGTGACCGTGAAAGAAGTTTGGAGCTGGATGGTGGTGATGGCTGCACAACAGTGTGAATGTGCCCCATGCCACCGAACTGTCCACTTCAAAACGGTCAGGATGGTACATTTTACATTATGTTCATTTTACCACAATTTTTAAAAATTGAAAAGATTTTTAATGACTACAAAGCATTTAACATAATCTGGCATATAGTAATCACTGGGAAAAAATAGTAGCTTTTATTGTTCTTATTTTTATGAAAGTAACTCACACAGTATCTGGCATATGATAGGCATGCAATAAATACTTTTTGAATTGATTTAAAGAATATCAGGTACTAAAAAATAGAATCTATTATTCTTCCTGGATTCTGAGGTAGAACACAGCATCCCTTTGTTTAGAAGACAGGTGCCTTTGGAAAAGAAATTGACCGCATTCATATTTGTATCACCCTATTAACCATCACCTAACGAATACTTTGAACATGGTGAGCCTCTGACAGATGCTTATTAAATCAGTATACAACTTGTCGTAGGGTATTAGTCTGAAACACTACTGTATGGTGGACATTGGAGCTGGTTTTACCCTGCCCTCTTCCTACTCCAGCATCCACGCACTTCTTTTTATAGTAACTGTGTAGATTCATTCCTGCCTCATTTCATTCAACTCATTCAATCCTTCAGACATCAAATTTCTGTTGAGTGTTAGCTATTTTCCAGACATTGTACAAAGCTCTGGAGATAGAGCAGTGAACAAAATGGTGAGAGTGCCTACCCTCGTGGAGCTCAGTATTGCAGAGAGAAAAGCACCAAACAAGCCATTATTGCAAATAGTTCCTTATGGATGATGGGGTATTCTATGTAGATATTGTAGGAGGCTTTTTAACATTTACTGTCCATCCAGCAGGGGAGAGATGTATTAACATTCTCTCTATATTGGAAACACTAATGTTTGTACACCAGAATTGTTAGGTACCTTTAACCATCTCAGATCTGTGGTTATTCCCATTTAGTTCACATTAGATTGAGCAAGACCCCATCAGAATGTTATTTAGAGACATAAAGTTCATCAGGAAGATGATTACACATCAGAACGCCAAAAAGAATGATTTAATTTCTTCTCTAGATCATCCCACTTAGGATTTTTTTTTTAATTCAGTAAAACCCATATTTGACACAACGTTTTGGAAAAACAAAGAATGGAAAATGTGTCTGAATTATAACCAAAGCTCTGATTTAAAGTTCTTCAAAATGTTCTCTAAAATTACATGAGGGGTTCCAGTTTCTAGGTAAGATGAAGTAGCATACGCTTCTTCGGCTCTTCTATTGATTATTGCTATAAAACTGGGTGGAATGTAGCTACTTGAGGACTCTGAAAAGTATATCATGGCAGTAAATGAGGATGAAGAAGAGAATATTAAGTACTAGCAAACCAGAGAGGAGTTCTCCAGTTCTCTCACTGCTCAGCCCAGATGTGGGTGCATGCACAGAAATGCATACCAGTGTGGGATAACTAAAGCCCCAGATCTGGACTGTAAAACCAAAAAGGAAATCCCCAGAGGACTAGAAAGTACCCAGGATATTGTAGAAAGGGAGAAGCCTGGGAACGTGACTCCAGAAAGTCATTTATGACCTCCTGAGCTTCTCTACATAGAGAAGACTTGAAGAACCTTGAGACAGACTACGCCTAGTCCAGACCCCACACTGGCCGTTTGGTGGCACACACACAAGACAGATCTGACTAGCACTGCAAAGCTTTTAGAGAGTGAACTGACACTGGAACCACAATCCGCAGAAAATGGTTAAGAATGTTTATCCTAAACCTAACTAGCTTGATTGCCTGCTAAAGCAATATCATCTTGCCATCCACTTACATTTTGTTGGAATACTAAGAAAATGTTTAACCCAAGCTGGAAAGGGAAAACCGAGGAGTTAAAAACAAAGGAAAAAACAGGAAGCGAATAATAAGGGGCACCTGGCTGGCTCAGTCGGTTAAGCGTCCGACTCAATGTCTGCTCAGGGTCGTGAGTTCCTGAGAATAAAGCAAGCAAGCAAGCAAATGATAAAATGGTAGACTTAAATCTAAACATATTAATAATTACATTAAATGTAAATGGTCTAAACAAATCAATTAAAGACTGATTGTGAAAATGGGGCAGGGGTGGATGGTGGTGGAGCATGACCCAATTATGCACTATTTATAAGAAAGTTACTTCAAGGGGCACCTGGGTGACTCAGTCAGTTAAGCGTCTGCCTTCGGCTCAGGTCATGATCTCAGGGTCCTGTGATTGAGCCCCTCATCGGGTCCCCACTCAGTGGGGAGTCTGCTTCTCCCTCTCCCTCTGCCTCTCCAACCCCCCACTCGTGTTCTCTATCTCTCAAATAAATAAATAAAATCTTCTAAAAAATAAAAAAATTTAAAAAATTTAAAAAAGAAAGTTACTTCAAATATGATAATGCAAGTACCTTAGAAAGGAATGGCAAGACAAATAAATAACAGGCATAATATACATCAGACAGAAAGAAATGAAACTCTCCCTATTCACACATAACATGATTGCCTACAGAAAAAATCCCAAGAGAGATGCCTGGGTGGCTCAGATGGTTAAGCAACTGCCTTCATCTCAGGTCGGGATCGAGTCCTGTTTCAGGCTCCTTGATCAGCGGGGAGCCTGCTTCTCCTTCTGCCTGTTGCTCCCCCTGCTTGTGTGTGCTCTCTGACAAATAAATAAATAAAATCTAAAAAAAAGAAAGAAAGAAAAAGGAAAAGAAAAAATCCAAAAAAAACTCCAAAAAGGCTTCTAGAACAAATAAGTCAGTTTAGCATGGGATACAAGGTCAACACACAAAAATCCACTGAAACTGTATGTACTGAAAATGTGTAATTAGAAACTGAAATTCAAAAAAATGATACGTTGACATCAGCTCCCCACCAAGAAACTGAAATAATTACATATAAAACTAACAGAAGATATACAGATATGAATCCTGAAAACCACAAAACACTGATGAGAGAAACCAAAGAAGACCTAAATAAATGAAGAGATAAACCATGTAGTGATTGACTCACATAGTAAAAATGTCAGTTCTCTCCAAATTGATCTATCCATTAAATGCAATTCCAATCAAAATCTCAGTAGAATTTCTGGTAGATACAAACAAGCTGATTCTAAAATTTATATGGAATGGCAAAGAAATAGAATAGCTAAAACAACTTGAAAAAGAAAAAATGGAGGACTCAAGCCATCCAATTTTAGGACTTACAATAAGACTACAATAATTAAGATGGTGGAGAGAGAGACACATGTATTAAGAAAACAGAATAGATAATCCAGAAATAAATCCATCCAAATGTAACCAATTGATTTTTTTCAAATAAGATTTTATTTATTTATTTATTTGACAGAGAGAGAAAGCACAAGCAGGAGGAGCAGCAGAGGCAGAGGGAGAAGCAGACTCCCCACTGTGCATGGAGCCCAATGCGGGGCTCAATCCCAGAACCCTGAGATCATGACCTGAGCTAAAGGTAGATGCTTAACCCACTGAGCCACCCAGGCACTCCCCTTGCTTGTGTCCCCTCTCTTGCTGTCTCTCTCTATCAAATAAATAAATAAAATCTTTAAAAAAAAAAAAAGAAATTCAGTGGAGAAAGGACAGTCTTTTTTAACAAATTGTAGAAAAAAACTGGACATCTGTGAGCAAAAAAAAAGTACCTCAAAATAAACCTTACATTTGATACAAAAATTAATTCAAAATGGATCACAGATTTAAATGTTAAATGTTAATCTACAGTAGTTGTAGGGGGAAAAAATGGGAGAAAACCTTTGGGACCTGAGGCTAAGTAAGGAGTACTTCGGCTGGACAGCAAAAGAATAATCCGTAAATGGAAATATTGATAAACTGGACCTCATTCCAATTACAACTTTTGCTGTGCAAGAGACATGTTAAGAGAAGGAATAAGCACTGAAAGAGAATTTTGCTATCATATATCTGACAAAGAACTTGTATTTAAAACATATAAGTAATTTTTAAAACTCAACAGTAACAGATGGAATGTATAATAAAACATCCAACCCAATTTAAAAATGGGCAGACTTGGGGTGCCTGGGTGGCTCAGTCAGTTAAGGGGCTGACTCTTTTTTTTTTTTTTAATTAATGATTTTTTATTATATTATGTTAGTCACCATACAGTATATTAAGGGGCTGACTCTTGATGGAACCCTGCTCGCTGGGCATAGAACCTACTAAAAGGATTCTGTCTCCCTCTCCCTCTGCCCCTCCCCCCCCAAATGGGCAAAGACTTGAAAAGACACTTCACCTAAAAGGCAAATAAGCACAGGAAAATTACTCGATATCATTAGCCATTGGGGCAATGCAAATTAAAACCGCAGTGAGCTATCATTACAAACATATTAGAAGGGCTAAATATATATGTCTCTCTCAGCAAGACCAAGCACTGGTGAGGGAGTTAAATAAACAAAACTCTTACACACTGCTAGTGGGAATGCAGAATTTCTACCGCCACTCTGGAACACAGTTTGGTCGTTTCTTATAAAATTAAACACAGGGCACCTGGCTGGCTCTATCCGTGCAACGCCTGACTCTCAATCTCGGGGACCTGAGTTCGAGCCTCACGTTGGTTTCAGAGATGACTAAAACTAAAATAAATAAACTTTTAAAAAAATAAGCTTTCCTAAGATATAAATAACGTTAAAACAACCACATGTGTGATTTGATGAACCGATTCGGAGACCGAGACTGTTTCCCTCGATTCCTACGGTGACATCATTCTGACATCTGAAGCAAGAGCACTTGTCACTTTTGCGATGGAGATTCACGAGTAAGTGGCAGTGAGCAACTGGCTGAGAGAAGAAGGTGTCGCGCCCCGAGCAGTGACGGGGTTCTGTGATAGAGAGGCATTGCTGTTTTATCACGACTCTCTTCCACGAAGCTTTCTCTCCAAGCGCAGAAGCCGCAGGACTGATGGTGACATGTGAAGTGTGACGTCTGGCACGATTCCAGGTGTCACGGGACACAATACACAACTGCATGTCCTGTTTCTTTTGCTTCACTTTCCGAGGCATTTCTTTTCCCCGCCGTTGCCCTCAGTTAGACACAAGAGCAACTGGAGACCACAGGAAACATTCCTGCGTGGAGTCATCACGTCCTGGAGCCAGACTGCTTGATTTGAGATTCTGGTCAAGTGCCTGTGACTGGCCGGTCACGTGGCTTTGGACCAATTTCTTTAACTGGTCAGAGCTTGGACTATTTAGTCTGTACAAGAGAGATGGTAAGGACAGCACCATCACAGGAGTTGTTGTGAAGATCAAATAAGATAATACAGAAGACAAGGCCGCTGGGGACTGGGGCGTGGGTGTGGTGCACCCCGAGGGAAATATTCAGCCACGGCTCCTATTTAGAATTGGCTTGGGACACCACTGTAGCTCAGTACCCAGCACCCAGTAAGGACTCAATAAATGGTCTTGTATAATGATTTGGTTTTTAAACTGTGAGCATGTATAAGTCAGAATTTTAAAAGATGCAAATTAGACATCACACATTATCTCTATACATTTGCATATGTACATGTGTGTTTGCAAATGCGTAGAGAATATCTGGAAGGAGCTGCGCCTGGATGGCTCTGTTGGTTAAGCATCTGCATTAGGCTCAGGTGATTATCCCAGGGTCATGTCCACATCCGGCTCCCTGCTCCCTGCTCAGCGGGAAGTCTGCTTCTCCCTCTCCCTCTGCCCCTCCCCCTTGCTGCTGCCTGCACGCTCTCTCTCTCAAATAAAGAAATAAAATAGTTAAAAAATATATATATCTGGAAAGAAAAAAAAAAACATCAAAATAATAACATGCCCGTTGACCTTGGAATGAGAGGACCTAGGTCCCAGGTGGGGGGGGAGGGAAGGAGTGGAGGGTTGAGGAACATTAACACTTCATCTGCATTATTTTAATTGTATAGCACGTGAAGGTATGCCTATGTAAAGAATGTTTTAGAAGATTTTACTTTTTAATGGAATGAAACAGTGGAGACAGTGCTCTCCACCCAGGGCACAGGCCAGGGACTTGTCCAATTCTCATGGTCTGGTATGTTCCCCAGAGTCTGTAAAATCGCCCAAGATTCCTCCTGTCGAACAGTCTCTGCCTCCTTTAAACTCACTCACACACACACACACACACACACACACACACACACACACACACATTTTGGCTAGAAGTCTCCCTGTTTCTCCTACTTTTAGGAGAATTTCCAATTTTAATAAATAATAAATAACAGCACACTTATTTTGCTGGGAGCTCCCTGGGACTAAGTGTACTATCAAGGCAGGTTCGCATTTCCATTTTCAATCATTGGTTCCCTCTGTTTAAAACTTCCTGGGGCGCCTGGATGGCTCAGTCGGTTCAGTGTCTGACTCTTGATTTCGGCTCAGGTCATGATCTCAGGGTCCTGGGATGGAGCCCCACGGCAGGCTCCGTGCTCAGCAGGGAGCCTGCTTCTCCCTCTGCCTCTGCCTGCTGCTCCCCCTGCTCTCTCTCTCTAATTAATTTTATTTATTTATTTGTTTGTTTGTTTGTTTATTTATTTATTTATTTTTTAAAAAACCTTCCCAAATCAGGGGTATCTGGGTGGTACAGTTGATTGAGCATCAGACTTGGTTTCAGCTCAGGTCCTGATCTCAGAGTCATGAGCTCCAGCCCCCTATCAGGCTCCATGACGCTGACAAAAGCAGCTGACCACGTCAGCTTAGTTCAATTCTACAGAACCTTTCTAAAGGTTCTCAGCAATTTAGCCTCTCAAATCAATGGGAGGTTCCAATCTTATTAAATGGCGAGTGCTTTGGGGAGAGCTCTCAGCCAATAGGAAGGTTGTTACAATATTTAAATTCGTTTCACTTAAAGGCCTATTTTTTTTTTCTTAGCAGCTAATGGATATTCTCTTTACCCAGCACTTGATTCCCCAAATCTGATGTGCTATAATAAAATTATGAATATATGAATAATTTGCACACATTAAATTTTGGAATTGCTCTGAAATGTGTTACCATGCATTTTAAACATTTTCTGAAGTTTCCTGATTAAGAGGTTTTTCAGAAATGAAGAACACCAATTCTGAGCCATGATTAAAATGAATTCCTCTATTTCTGTATTTAAGGTTATGTCTACGGTGCGAATTACATGATTTTAATATAAATGTGAGCCTATTTTAAGTTGTTCACTTACTGTATTGGTACTGCGTGTATGATGATACGCAGACTCATGCTTTCAAACTTCTCCAAACTTCAGCAGGCCAGGGATGCTAGGCAAAGTGCCTCTTCATCAGTTTGAACAGTTGTTGGGCAAGCCAGCTTTGAACACGTGATTTTTCCCGTCTTAACAAAGGACTCACTTTACGAAGCCTGGGGCCTCTGGCCTCAATCCAAAACAAATGCTGACATTAATCCTGAAAGCTAGCCTCTGGGTGGGCTCTCGGTGCTCAGCCCTGTGCTCCACGCTTTGCAATGATTCTCAGATAATCTGCATATCCACCTGGTCATGTGTGTGCCATTGTTGCTCCCATTCCACAGATGGGAAGACTGAGGCCGAGGCTGGGCGTTTATGGAACAGGTCCGAGGTCCAAAAGCTGGCATAGAGTGATAGGGAAAGAACAAAGAGTTTAAAGTAGAAAAGTGAGATCAGATTCGTGTTGAAAAGAAGGTAAAAAATTAAGCATCAAGGAGAACCGATGGAAGGTTCTTGCAGGAATTGAGAGGGAGATGATGAGCCAGAGCCAGAACAATACACATGATACAGAGCAGTGAACATGAGACGAGCTGAGGCTGGTAAGACGTTGTGGCTGATGATTCTTCTGAAACTGGGTACTTCCTATGTGTTAGACACACAGCTGGACAGCAAGGGTACAAGAGAGAATAAAGAAATAAACACCTTGTCGAGCAGGAGAAAAATCATAAACACATAAGCCAACAAAGCAATTACCAACAACTACTTTCCTAGGTAACAAGTTACCACAACTTGGTGGCTTAAAACAACAGGAATTGGTGTTCTCACGGTTCCGGAGGCCAGAAGTCTGCAATCAAGGTGTTGGTAGGGTCACGCTCCTTCTAAAGGCTCTCGGGGAGAATCCTTCTTAATCTCTTCCAGCTTCTGGTAGCTGCCAGCAAAGCTTGGCCTTCTTTGGTTTGTAGACACATCACTCCGGTCTCTGCCCCTGTCTTCCCATGGCCTTCTCCTTCTGTCTGTCTGTGTGCAAATTTCCCTCTTCTTATAAGGACACCAGCCAATGGATTAGTGCCCACCTTAATCCAGGATGACCTCTCTTAACTTGATACATCTGCAAAGATCCTATTTCCAAATAAGGCCGCTTTCACAGGTCCTAGTGGTTAAAACTTGGACATATCTTTTTGGGGAACATAATTTAACCCAGTGATAAATTATAGGGAAAAAAATGAAAGGAATTCTATCATTTAAAAGGAGGGTGGCAATCTGCTCAGATGATAGGGGAGGCTCTCTGAGGGACTGTAACTTCAGCAGAGTCCTGAAGGATGAGAAGGACCAGGTTCATAGTAGTCCAGGCAGAGGAAGCCACGGGTGCAAATGGCCTGGAGCTGGATAGACAGTGCTAATGATGGGAGAGGAAAGAAAGCCAGCGTGCCTGCAACAAAGTGCAGTTGAGGGGCGCCTGGATGGCTCAGTTGATTAAGCGTCTGCCTTCGGCTCAGGTCATGATCTCAGGGTCCTGGGATCTTGCCCCTTGTCAAACTCCCTGCTCAGTGGGGAGTCTGCTTCTCCCTCTCCCTCTGCCGCTCCCCCTGCTTGTGCTTTTTCACGCACACTCTCTCTCTCTGTGGCAAATAAATAAATAAAATCTTCAAAAAAAAAAGTGCAGCTGATACAGGTAGGCAGGCAGGGACAAGTTTCCCTGAGGTCTTGGAGGCCAAGGAGAGGAGTTTGCATTTTTCCTACGTTGATCCAACGGGAAGACAGCCATTGAAGGATTTTAAGCAGAATGGTGAGATCTGGTTTGGGTTTTAAAAGCTCCTTCTGGCCTTCTGTTGTGAGAATAGGTTGCAGTGAAGACAGAGAGGAAGCCACAGACAGTTAAGAAGGGACTGTCGCCCCCCCACCCCCAAGTAAGAGAGTCAAGTGTGGGATAAGCAGACACGCAGAAGAATCGAAAGATGTGAGATGTGTTTGAAGGGTTTACTGCAAGTGTTGAAATGTTGGAGAGAGAGACTAAATGAGCGAGGGCAGTGATGAATGCCTGGCTGTGGGGAGTGTGGGGCACTGAAGATGAGCCTGTTTTTCATTTGAGAGCCTCTGGGAAGGGCGATGTCACAAACTCAACGAAGGGACTGGGGTGCGGGGGAGATTGGTGCAACACGGTGCTTGAGCCCTCACACATGTCGAAGCTCGAGTTTGGGAATCTCCCCTTGTGCACTTTTATTCAGTGGTGCTAAGCGTTGTGGGGGAGGAAAAATAACTTTCCCTCTACTCTTCTAGGTTCGTGGCTGAAACTTCCTGTAATAAAAGACAGATGAACAGAAGAAAAACTAATTTAATTATGTACATACATATGGAAGCCCTACAAGGACATGAGACTCCAAGAAGTGACCAGAGCAGGAAGCTTTTATACCTTTTAGACAAAGAAACCGAACATTGTGAAGGATTGACAAGGCAGAGGGGTATACGCTAGAGGTAGTAAATGGTGAAGTATTAACCAGGCTTGTTTATGCAGGCTTGTTGGCCCTGAATTCCCTCTCTCGTGATAAGGCTGCCTTCTACCCTCCCGGTACAGGGAGGGCACGTTCACATGGAAGACTTTTCTCCTGCTTTCAAGAAGACACAGGAGGATCAGAGTGTCCTTCTTGCACTGGCTGTTTCTCAAGTAACTTGAATAAAAAATAATCAATATGAGGGGCGCCTGGGTGGCACAGCGGTTAAGCGTCTGCCTTCGGCTCAGGGCGTGATCCCAGTGTTATGGGATCGAGCCCCACATCAGGCTCCTCCGCTATGAGCCTGCTTCTTCCTCTCCCACTCCCCCTGCTTGTGTTCCCTCTCTCACTGGCTGTCTCTATCTCTGTCGAATAAATAAATAAAATCTTAAAAAAAAAAAATAATCAATATGCCAATGTGGCATATTTTGGGGTGACATTCTGAACCCCTACGTAGGAACAAAACAATCCTCTGGTTGTTATCTCACACTGAATACATGGCAGAACAAATTCCTTTCTACCACATGGGCATCCCATGGCCCCCTGGTGGCTGGGAGTCCAGATGATGCAGGCAGAGTAAACCCCAGCCCCACCCCCACTTGGACCAAGTACTCAACTTTGCATGAATGCACAAGGCTCTCTGTTAATTGTGATGTGAAAACGGTCCAATGGCCCCAACACTGCCCATCACTGAGATAGAAAGTCCCCCAGAGGAGGTCCAGCCTTCTCCTCTCTAGATAAAACCCCTAAGAACCCAGAAGTCATTGCTCACAGACTTCCCACCACAGCGTTCCCCTACCTGAACCCCATCCATGCCTGGAAAAGTGTCATTGACTAATATTCACGTTACCCCACATGACATTATTTCTCTAGAATTCCCCAGGTTGGGCCTCAGAGGTGGGGTTAATCAGGTGGCCTCTCTGCTACGACCTCTATCTGATTTATTGGTTTTGAAAAAAATGGATCAAGAGGTATGAACAAGGGTTTTGAGGTCAGAATTCCAGCTTGAGGACCTGGATTCAAAATCCCAGTTCATGACTTGCTCATCGTGTAACTTTCAGGGAGTTGCTTATTCTCTCTGAGAGCTTCCTATCCCTCTTGAGTAAAATGAGAATAATTAAATGCCCATATGCCACGGAGGCTTTGGTGGGCTAGCGTGGGTGAGGGCCTGGCGCCACGGTGGCTTGCCCAGGGCAGAGTTCGGGTTCATGTTGTTCGTGCAGAGAGAGTCAGGCTGTGGCTCACGTTTCCAGACAGACAGCCACAGCAATCTCCAGGCTGAGAAATACCCCTGTGGGTTCTCTGCTTCCCAGATCCCGAGGACTAGCAGCCCCCTTGGCGATAATCAATGCTGCAGGGAAGAGGAGGCAGGGGTGGTGAAGCCCTCCCGGGGACTTGGCTGGCCAGGTGCCTGCCCTGCCCCCCTCAGCACCTGGTACCCCTGGGGTGAAGCCAACCAACAATGGACACTAGGAACCGGTCAGAAACAAGAGTTTTCAGAACCCCGCCTGGAGAGTCCTGGTTAAAGAATATTAACTTAAAAAAGCCTTTTGATAGGTGTTGGGTTTTGGATATTACACTGAAACAATTTTTTTATTATTATTTAAAAACAACAAACGTTCATTGGTTTAAAAAATCCCCCACGTGCCAATCACCCCTTCACCCAGACTGGCTGGTCTAACCTATACTGCCCAAGGCAGAGTTCGGGTTCATGTTGCTTGTGCAGAGAGATTCAGGCTGTGGCCATTTCCAGACAGACAGCCACACCAATCTCCAGGCTGAGATTGAGGCGGTTCTCTGAGCAATACCAACAGGAGGTTACCCTCTTGAAGACCGTGTTGGACATCATTTCCCCTCCAGGTGGCTACTGGGAGCCACTCCCCAGGGTGGAGCCATTTTTGAGATGCAATGTGAGTCGGAAAAGAGTAGAAACAGCCCACAAAGCCAGTCGCAAACCCTGGTTCTCCCACTTACAAGGCTGGGTGACCGTTCACTCCGTGAGTCTCTGTGGCCCAGCAGGGACATAGACAGATGTCAGTGCCCATCCAGATGAGATAGTGTGGGGGAGTGCCCATCACCAGGATCGGGGTATTGTGCAGGGAAGCCACATAGAAAGGGGACAGAGGAAAGCCTCCTACATGATTCATGCACCACCAGCTAGCTATTTCCTGCCTGTCTGGGATGGGATGAATCAAAAGTAAGTGAAAACTTATGGTCCAAGCAAAGCTTTTGGGTCCGTGGGGATTCCGCAGTGGACCAAAGTGTCCTGGGGCTGCCTGAGTCATCCATGTGGGCGATCATTTCCTTCCCCCCATGCAAAAGCAGAGTGAGGGGGGCGCCTGGGTAGCGCAGTCGTTAAGCGTCTGCCTTCGGCTCAGGGCGTGATCCTGGCCCCGGCGTTATGGGATCGAGCCCCACATCAGGCTCCTCCGCTATGAGCCTGCTTCTTCCTCTCCCACTCCCCCTGCTTGTGTTCCCTCTCTCGCTGGCTGTCTCTGTCAAATAAATAAATAAAATCTTTGAAAAAAAAAAAAAAGCAGAGTGAGGCTCCAGAGAAGGGGCGCATGGGGTGGGATTACACATTCACCCCATGAACAGCACCCCCACACACACGGCATCCAAACAGCAGCTTTGGGTAACTCTCCATTGCCACCATCTGGAAGAACTGGGAGGAGAGGTGGGGAGTCTCTCACCCAAAGATAGATTCTCTCCAAATTCTTCAATTTTGTAAACGATTTGCTCCACTACAACTGGGAAGAAGCGGAAGTGGGTGGGAGTATAGGTTAGACCAGCCAGTCTGGCTGAAGGGGTGATTGGCACGTGGGGGATTTTTTAAACCAATGAACGTTTGTTGTTTTTAAATAATAATAAAAAAGTTGTTTCAATGTAATATCGAAAACCCAATACCTATCAAAAGGCTTTTTAGGGGCGCCTGGGTGGCTCCGTCGTTAAGCATCTGCCTTCGGCTCAGGGCATGATCCCAGAGTCCTGGGATTGAGCCCCGCATCAGGCATGATCCCAGAGTCCTGGGATTGAGCCCCGCATCGGGCTCCCTGCTCGGCAGGAAGCCTGCTTCTCCCTCTTCCACTCCCCCTGCTTGTGTTCCCTCTCTCTCTGTCTCTCTCTCTGTCAAATAAATAAATAAAATCTTAAAAAAAAAAAAGCAGCCTTTTTAAGTTACTAGTCTTTAACCAAGCAATTGCACTTTTAGGAATTTAACCTAGATTCAGAGACGCAATGCAGATTGGTGGAAAGAGCTGTGTAATGCACAATAGCAAACAGTTGGGGGCACCCGGCTGGCTCAGTCGGTATTATGACTCTTGATATGGGGATTAAGTTTGAGCCCTACTTGGCTGGAGATTTTACATAAAAAAATAAATAAGTAAAATCTTTATAATAGCAAAAAGTTGGAAACAAACCAAATAGAAAGGCCCATTTAATAGAATACTAGCCAGCTGTTTAAAAAAATGATACAAAAACAAATAATAAACTAAGAAAATATATTTGTATTTCAAATTACAAAGGGATAATTTCTCTAACATATAAAAGTTTATAAAAGGTTCATACACCAAAAAAAGAGCAAAGAATATGAAAACAACTTGTGTGTGTGTGTGTGTGTGTGTGTGTGTGTATTGGCACAGATAAGTGAAGATCACAGTTTGCTAAAACATCCTATCAGGAATGAAAATTGGTACCATTACTGTGAAGAGAATTTAGCAATATGAGTACATACTGTTGTATCTGTATCTACAGCAGTATCTACTGCTAAATTGACCCAGCGATACTTCCAGCGATTTATTCAATATGCATAAAACAAGATGGTCAGGCTTACTCACTGCAGCAGTGTTTGTAGTAGCAAGAGACCGGAAACAACCTAAATGTCCATCAGAAGGAAACTGGTTAAGAACACTGGATGGAATAAACTTAGCAGACGCAAGGACAGCGACCAGAGGTGACCATGAGAACAGGAGCAATCCTAACCTGACCCTGAGACTCTCCAGGGAATAGACTGGAGGTTCAAGCCAGTCTTTTCTAGATTCCCAGGGGCAGGAAGACCCCAAATAGCATTTACACTGAAGTCGATTGTTACGTTCTAACACAGAAAGATGGCAGAATATACTATTAAGTAGGAAAGAAGATCACAGCGTAGCATTAAGGGTAATCTCCTTTCATCTAAAATTTAAATATCATATATATGTGTTAGTATATGCATAGGAGGGGCACCTGGGTGGCTCAGTCCATTAAGCATCTGCCTTTGGCTCAGGTCATGATCTCGGGGTCCTGGGATCGAGCCCCACGTTGGGCTCCATGCTCAGCAAGGAGCCTCCCTCTCCCTCTGCCTCTCCTCCCTGATCGTGCTCTCTCTCTGAAATAAATAAATAAAATCTTAAAAAAAAAAAAAAGAGTATGTGCATAGGAAAAACTGGAAAAGAAGTGTATACACCAAGCCATTAAGGGAGTTATTAAGTGCCTACTGTGTGCTAGGTGCTGGGAACATGAAGATAATGAAGAAATCAGAATGTCGGTTCCATGAAGAAAGAGAACTTTGGTGTTTTGCCCCAGTGTCTGGCACATAATACCTACTCAGTTAACATGTATGGAATGCAGGAACAACGGAAAGGAGGAACAGAGGCAGGGAGAGAGGGAGGGATAGCGTTGCTGCCCCAAGCTGCTCACAGTTACTCACAGCCTAGCTAGCACAGACACAGATTAAGTGAGCAGATGAGTTGTTCTGGGAAGGGGCAGTGCAGAGAACTCTGGGAGTAAAGGGTTTTGAGATACTGGGCTTTGCATTAACTGTCTCTCATCACTCCCCCACGAATGGAAGAGAAGCCAGTTGCAAAAGTCATGACCATGGAGCTCATTTTCAAACTCACAGCTTATCCTTGGTTTTCACTTCTTTCAGGACAATGCTTGGCCCCACAAAGGAAAACCAGATTGTCCAGGAGGAGTTGGTGGCAGGAGTGCCGGTGATGCAAACCTTCACACTGGATCCTACGAGAGCCAGAAACCCTCCGGGAAACAGTGCATTTTGTCAATTTCCGGGGGCGATTGGCTTCAGACAACTCGAAGGTGACACCCAATGTCGCCAAGGGGAACTACACAGAAATCGTAAATCGCGATTCCATAGGAGGGCGGGGGGTGGGCAATGCTGGACCCTTGGCTTTCACTCTTTTCCAGTTTGCTCCTTTGCCAAACAAGGGAAGCTTGCCAGGACCTTGTGAAAAATTCCTTGACTCAGAAGCCAGCCTGGAGTGAAATGAGCACATTCTTCTCGGGGTTGCTGTAGCTTTTCTCTGCCTGGATAAGCTGTTGACGGTTTCATTACTGGGTTCTTCTCTGATTCCTTTCTGATGGCATTTGCTTAATTACAGTCGCATTTGAATAGCAGAAGCCATGAGAGGACACGCCACCAATTCAGACTGAAAATTTTCCCAAGAAGGAAAGTCTGCCCGATCTGGGTAGGAATCTCTGCCCCGCCTCTTACTGAGCATGGAGCCCTCCACACATTCCTTCACCTCCCTGAGTTTCCGTTTTCTCCCTTGTAAAATGGAGGCGATGATACCTGCTTTGCAAGACTGCCATGTAGAGTCAATAAGATCACCCGTGTGTACGTAATAAAAGAGGAAAAGCTTAGGAAATGTTGACGTCGTTACTGTGATGGATAACATTTGAGTCCTTACTGAGCCTTTGACATGCGCTGCCTTTTTTTGATCCTTAGAACCACCCTGCAAACCAGCTAATATTTCTACCTCCATTGTGTACGGAGGAAACAGGTCCAGAGAGAAAGGTCACCATCATATT
Organism: Ursus americanus; assembly: GCF_024610735.1. Lineage (NCBI taxonomy): Eukaryota > Metazoa > Chordata > Mammalia > Carnivora > Ursidae > Ursus > Ursus americanus. The sequence goes on from NC_142128.1 coordinate 31,074,141, forward strand.
CTAATAAGCAGCCAAGCTGGGAGTCAAATCCAGGCCATCAACTTCAGAGTGTCCACTATGAATCATGTTTCTCTAGTGGTTCCTGTGTAATCGTGACGGAGACAGTTCAAGATTGATGCACCCAATGACAAAAAAAGCAAAGGTTCTGAAGAGATATTTCTCCAAGGAAAATACACAAATGGCCCATAAACACATGAAAAAATGCTCAACATCATTACCCACCAGGGAAGTGCAGACCAAAACCATAATGAGATACCACTTCAGGTCCACCCCGCATGGCCATGCAAACGACCGAAGAACCCCCATCACAACCACAAAGTGGACAGTGACAAGTGTTGGAGAGGACGTGGAGAAATTAGAACCCTCATACATTGCTGGTGAGAATGTTGGATGGTACGGCCGCTTTGGAAGGCAACTGGCTGTTCCTCAAAAACTGAAACACAGAGTGACCATATGACCTAGCGATTCTACTCGTAGGTGTAGACCCAAGGAACTGAAAACATTCACTCACATGAAAACTTCTCCGCCAATGTTCATAGCTGCTTTGCTCTCCATACCCACAGGACTGTGTGCTCAGAACCAAAAAGTGGAAATAACCCAAATGTCCATCAACCGATGAATGGATAAACAGAATGTGGGGTAACCGTACAACAGAATATTGTTCAGCCACATAAAGGAATGCAGTACTGATATGTGCTATAACACGGAGAGGGAGAGAATCTCAAGCAGACTCCACGCTGAGCGCAGGGCCTGACGCGGGGCTGGATCTCCTCACCCTGAGATCATGACCTGAGATCGAAACCAACAATTAGATGCTTAACCGACCATACCATGTGAGTGCCCCTGAATTATTTAAATGGGTGAATTGTATGCTGTGTGTGTGAATTATATCTCAATAAAGCTATTTTTATTTTTTTTAAGATTTTACTCCTAGGGAATCTCTACACCCAATGTGGGGCTCGAACCCACAACCCTGAGATCGAGAGTCGTGCCCTCCACCTACAGAGTCAGCCGGGCGCCCCTCAATAAAGCTATTTTTAAAGAAAAGATTCAGGGGCGCCTGGGTGGCACAACGGTTAAGTGTCTGCCTTCGGCTCAGGGCGTGATCCCGGCGTTATGGGATCGAGCCCCACATCAGGCTCCTCCGCTATGAGCCTGCTTCTTCCTCTCCCACTCCCCTTGCTTGTGTTCCCTCTCTCGCTGGCTGTCTCTCTCTCTGTCAAATAAATAAATAAAATCTTTTAAAAAATAAATTAAAAAAAAATAAAGAAAAGATTCAATGTATAAGTACGTTTTAAGGCTTTTGTATTTGTCACATAGCTCGCACACATCAAGTAATCCTTAGTGAGGAACATATCACAGTTTTTAGTCTGGGGAAGTAGAGTTGAACGGACCACATCCCAGGACAGACACCAGTCGAAAAAGTAACTACCCTAAATAAAATATTTAAAAAAAAAAAAAGAAAGAAAAGAAAAAGTAACTACCCACCAGGGAATGACCCGGCTCATTCCAGCCACGTGCCAGACCCAGAGTCATTACCTGGAGACTGGACGTGTAGTGGTAGGTCTCCCTTCCAGATAACTCAATTAAATTGCTCACGGCCTGTCTTTATTACTGTTGGCGTCGTGTTTTATTGTCTTGATGAAAGATCTGCAAGGTTCATGCTTTCCTGGAAGAGCTCACACAGTGTATAATGTGGTAGTTGACTTCTTGTTCTTTGGACCGTCCTGCCCTGTTTCTAACATACAATTTCTCCAGGGTTCTGGGAAGTTAGACGAGGGAGACATGCCTTCACCCTTCCCACACCCCCGTTTTACCAACAATCTACCTTCCAGACCCTGAGCCAGCTTAACACTGAGAACCTTCTTCCCAGAGTCTAAGCGAACAGAGCATCCGTGTCTTAGTCCGTGAGGACTGCTCTAACAAAAATACCACAGGCCATGCAGCTCATAAACAGCAGGAATTTGTTGCTCACAGTTCTGGAAGCTGGAAGCCTGAAATCAGGGTACAGAGGTGTTCAGGTGAGGACCCTTTCTGGATTGCAGATTTCTCATTGCATCCTCACTGTGAGCAGAGGAAGGGAGCTCTCTGAAGCCCCTTTTGCAAAGCACTAATCCTAATCCCATTCACAAGGATTTAACCCACATGATTTAAGGACTTCCCAAATACCCCCGCCTCCTCTTACCATCCCTTTGGGGATTAGGATTTCAACATAGGAATTCAGGGAGGAGGACACAAACACTCAGACCATAGCGATCAACAAAAGTAGAAAGCAAAGGACACTGCTCACTGCCTATGAGAAGGCAGGGATACTCTGTCACACGCCTTCAGGGGACAGCATTCATTGGAACCCATGATTCCTGGGAGGTGAGCCCCGGATTTGGGGGCGACGTGCAGCCTAGAGGGCTGTAAGCCACAGCTTTGAGGAGAGGAGATACAGAGGGAAAGAAGAGGGTCCGGGCATTCGTCTTCATCTCATCGATGTACCACGCACCTGCCATCACAGCACCAACCACACTGCCTAGGGCTTGGTGGACCATCTTCGTGAGACAGAAATAGTCTGTCTCCCCAGCAGGATTCGAAGCAACCGAAAGGCAGGAAAGAGCGTTTATTTATCTTGGAATCTTCTACATAAATGGACATAAACCAAAATTTGGGCATAGGGAGTGGTAGGTTACATAACAGCCCTCTGAAGATGTCCACATCCTAATCCCCTGAACCCACATGTATGTTACTTTACATGGCAAAAGGGACTTTACAGATGAGTTTGCAGATTGGTCTGAGAATCGTGAGATGGAGAGACTATCATGGGTTACCCAGATGGGCCCGGTGCAATCCCAAGGGTCCTTATCAGAGAAAGGCAGGGAGGTGAGAGTCAGGGGAGAGGTAACAACGCAAGCAGAGGTTGGCAAGATGTGGGCCCAAGGAATGCAAGCAGCCTTTAGAAGTTAAAAAAAAAGCCAAGGAAATGGATTCTTGGACCCTCTGGAAAGAAAGCCGCCCTGCTGACCCATTTTGGACTTCTGACCTCCAGGGCAGTTAGAGAATAAATTTGGGTGTTTAAAGCCACTGAGGATGTGGTGATTCGTTACAGCAGCAATAGAAAATATGCATGGTACCAACTTCCTCTTCCTCTTCCTCCTCTTCTTCATCACCATCATCGTGCCGCAGGGTAACAGAGTTCACTCTTGTAATCCTCATTAAAATGAATAAACGGAAGGTACTATTATACCCCCACTTTCCAGATGAGGAAGCTGAGGCTCAGAGAGGTTACACCATGGAAGATTCTTTTTTGGTTGCAAACAGCAGAAACTGACTCTGGATAAGGCAAGCCAGAAAGGGAGAGCGACCCCCTCAGCGGGAGAAATCATCAAGGAAAGACCATCTGGGCAACATGGTGGAAGCTGACCACGAGGCTTCCCCTTCGATCTGGCACACGCCTGTCTTACGAACTTCTAGTCTTGCATTCATGAAATATTTGTTGAAAGCCTACTATGTGCCAGGCCCTGGGCTACGTGCTGGGGATATAGTGTTGAACCAAAAACCAGGCATGATCTCTGCTCCCTTGATACCGTGATGCTTACAGAACACACGTGAATCAGACCATCACCCTGAAGGATGACACAGCACTGAGCGCCATGGACTGACGAGGAGAGCAAAGGAGAGGAGCCACAGCCGGACACGTGAGCCACAGCTGGACACATGAGCCACGGGTAAGCCTATGTGTGAGGACCAAGCGCGAGTTACCACGTATTGAGAGTTGGAAGGGAAGGGTCACTCGCCCCGGCCCAGGTGTCTTCAATGATAATAGAACTTTTTAAACATTTTGCTTCCTTTTCTCCATGTGTAGCAGCACTACCAGGGGAGAGAGGTGCAGGGGTAGCTCGTGCAAGTTCCTGTTGATAGTAACATTTTTCTATTATTTCTTGTATTGTGCTAAAACATCTAAAATGGGCCATTTACCCTTTCTTAAAGTTTTATGTATTTAAGAGAGAGAGTGGGGGTGGGGAGGGAGGAGCAGAGGGAGAGGGACAAGCAGACTCTGAACTGAGTGCAGAGCCCGACGTGGGGTTCGGCACAGGGCTTGATCTCCGGACCCCGAGATCATGACCTGAGCCAAAACCAAGAGTCAGTCACTCAACTGAGTGACCAGCTGGGCGACTGAGCCACCCAGGCGCCCCTATTTAAATCCTTTTTAAGTGAACAGTTCAGTGGCATTAAATACATTCACAGTACTATGCAACGGTCATCACCATTTCTAAGATTTTTCACCACCCCCAGCAGAAGCTCTGTGCTCATGCAACACCATCTCCCCATCCTCCGCCCCTCCGGCCCCTCCTAACCTCGATTTTACCTTCTGTCTCTGAATCTGCCTCTTCTAGGCACCTCGCATAAGTCATACATAATGTGCCCTTTGGTGATTGGTTTCTTTCACTTAGCAAAAGGTTTTCAGGGTCCATCCACGTTGTGGCATGTGTCAGAACTTCATTCCTTTTATGGCTGAATATATCCATTGCGTGGAGATTCCCCTCTACGCCCACATCCCCTCAGACACAATGCTAGGCTTCAAGCTAGTTTCTTCTCTGGACACACCCCTATGTTGCTTTCTCCCGTAGCTTCCCCATCTGTAAAATGGGCAAGTGCTTAAATGCAAGGCACCCCAGAGAAGCAAACTCTGTAGCCAAAACTAGCCCACAGCCTCCCGGGGCCACAGTGCAGGTGGAGCAGAAAAGGCTGGGACACACAGCCCCAGGTGTGGGCAACCCCCTGTGGCTGCGATGCCACCTAGGAGAAATGTGGGAGACCTTCCATTCTCCAGCCCAGGGCCAAAGCAGGGGTGCTGATCCTTAGCAAGCAAGCAATGGAAATCAATAAAGCAGGGGGAGCATCAGAAAAATAACAGAGGCCTGGGGATGAATGGTGGCCACTGGGTAGTGGGGAGCATGGAGAACTGGAGAGAACACGACCCTATCAGCTCCCATCACCACCATAGGGGAATGTGGGTTCAAGGCTGCCAGGGCATCTGCTTGTTAAAAGATGCTGGAAATCTGGATTTTTATGCGAACTTGCCTGATTTTAAATGCTGGTCATTAATTTGAGACTATTAGACACAGGGCAGCCAAATGAAACCTGCCTGGTCCCTGCTTGCAAACTGAGGGTGATCAGATCCATTGGCAAGAAGCCGTTACCGTGAAAGGAGGCAAGGCCCACCCCGCTCGCTCCTCAGGACCAAAAATTCAGTAGGGGCTGAAATTCGACATGTGGAGTCCTGTCCCACCTCTGCCTGATATGCCGTGTGTCCCTGAACACTTGCCTTCCCCATGGTGGACCTCAGGACGCTGCTCTGTAAAATGGGGGGTGAACCCCATCCGACCTCCTTTAGGACTTTGCCCTGAGGAGAACCCAGGGGACAGTTTGTTTATTTTTTTTTTTTTATTTTGCTAAGATACACATGACATAACTTACTACTAGTGGCATTTACTATATTCATAACATTGCGCCATCTAGTTCCTATCTGGTTCCAGAACACTTTCATCACCCTAAATGATCTCTCTCTCATGTCCCTGAGTTGCCTGGGAACACGGGTTCCTCTCTGATCCTGAAACATGCTGCCTTAAGGGAACCGTCAAAAGCAGTTGGGAGGTGGGTTGCAGGAGAGAGGAGGCAAGGTGGGGAGAGGAGCGAGTCACGGTGTATGCAATGGGGGCTTCAAATGTCAAGGGCACAGGCATGTCACCAGCTGATGCCAACGCCAGGGCTGGCCGGGCTCCGCTGTGATCTCAAAGGAGCCCTGGTGTCAGCTGAGTCCAGACAGAAGGCCCGTGCTGCTGGGAGCCAGCTGCTTCTTATCCCTCAGGCAAACAGCAGCTCATTTCCAAATATCTCACACTGAGAATCCCCTGGAGGGAAAGCCCCCCCTTGAATCTGCAACTCCCCTCCCAACCCCACACACACAAAAGTAGGAGTAGATACAAGAGGGCTTCAGAAAGGGGGGTGGGTCCAGCAGTACTAGGGGGCCCCCTTTGGGGGGATCCTCCCCTGCACCCTTTGAGTAGCTATGGGTGTGAAGCATCCGAGTCCTTCCCTCACAAGCAAAGGGAAGTGAGAAGTGAGAGCAGCCCCCCCCCCACCCCCCCCACCCCCCCCGCAATCTTCCTTCCTCTCCCCAGGCTGTTTGCGCAGCCGGTTGCAGGGTGAACGGAGAAAACAGGGTCACCGAAGCAAGTTTGTCTGTGAGGCCGATGGTGCCCAGCTGAAAGGCTGGCCGTTTTCTGAAATGACGTCATTAGTGCTGCTATGCTCTTGCATTTAGGAATCAGCACTGAGAGTAGATGGAGGTTTTGTTTCTGTTTTAAGATTTTATGTATTTATTTGTCTGTATGTAAAGAGAGAGAGAGAGAATGAGCGGGTTGAAGGGAAGAGGGAGAGGAAGAAGCAGACTCCCCTGAGCAGGGAGCCTGGATGCTGGGCTCGATCCCATGACCCTGGGACCACAACCTCCGAGCCTAAAGCAAACGCTTAACGGACTGAATCACCCAGGTGCCCCGGCAGTGTTTAGTTTTAATTTGGCAAAACGAAAAACTGACTTTGTCCTTCACCAAAAATTATGGAAAATTCACATATGTGTGACGTTCTAAATTCTGTCGAGACTTGGTTTACCTGTAACCAAGGACGGCCCCCCGCCCCGTCCCTAGCAGGGAGGGTTAGGACACAGGAAAGATGAGAACACCATGCGTCTTCTTTTCATTATTCTGATTAGGGAACATGTCAACAGTTCAAACAGTAAGGAGAACAGTATAATAAACCCTAATACACCGTCACTTGGCTTCAGAAATTATCACCGAAGGCGGAGTTTGCTTTATCTTTACCCTCACCTTCTTCCCCCTGGATTATTTGGAAGCAAACCTAGGCATCATATCATTTCAACTGTAAATATTTCAGTATGCGTCTCTAAAAAGTAAGGACTCTTCCTGAGAAAATGTAATGACAATACGATATTATACCAACAACTTATTTTTTGAATATTTATTAATTTATTTGAGAGACAGCACAAGAAGAAGGGGCAAAGAGAAAGGGAGAGAGAGAATCTCAAGCAGACTCCCCACTGAGCGTGGAGCCAGACGCAGGGCTCGATCTCAGGACCCTGAGATCATGAGCCAAGCCGAAACCAAAAGCCAGACACCCCAACGACTGTTCAAATTTCTCTCTCTAATTTGTTCAAATCAGAATCTAAATAAGATCTACGCATTGCAGTTGGTTGAGACGCTTCTTAAGTGTCTTGCCATCTACAGCTTCTCTTCCACCTCTGTTTTTTCCCCTTTCCAATTTATTTGTTGAAGAACGAAGTCATTTGTCAAGGCGTCTGGCTGGCTCAGTCAGTAGAACATGCAACTTTTGATCTCGGCGTCGTGAGTTCAAGCCCCATGTTGGGTGCAGAGATTACTAAAATAAATAAATAAACTTATTTTTTTTTCCCAAAGGTGGCATTGAGTGTGCTTTCGTGAGAGGTACACAGTGACCTGTTGTCTTTCTGTGGCGCTAGCAGCCAATGACCCCAGAATTCACCAATTCATTAGGAGAGCTTCTATGTTTCTATTCGGAGAGTCACTGGGTGACCAGCCCCTCCCACTTTGCCTGGGACTTCCCCAGTGTTGGCGCCTTCCTTCCAGCATCCCAGGAAAGCACTCCAACCCAGGCAAACCAGGACAGTCGGTAACCCTAGCTGAGCTTCTGCGTTTTCAAGAAATGGCTCTTCCCATGACCTCTCCCTCCCTTCTCTGCACAGGGCGCAGATCCTAGAGACAAAATGTGGGTAACAGAGCAGACAATACAGGGGTAAAGCTGCGGTATTAAGCAGCCTGTCTTGGGTGCGGCTGTCACCTTAGTGGTTACCCACTGAACTTCCATTTCCACGTTCCGCGTGAAACCCTGATTTTTGTTTAGGTAGCGACAATGATCCCTACTCACGCCCCATGTGTTGCAGGGAGCTGACCACAGCCCTAGTTCCAGGGATGGGCTCTCCTTTCCAGAACCGAGGCCCAGGCCAGTGAGTACGTGCCATTCCCCAAGCCACAGCCTGGGCCAGTGAGTCACACAGGGTGGTTTGCTAGTGGCATTTGAAAAAACGCTGCTTCATTCTTTTTTTTTTCTTTAACCTACCATAAACCGTTTCAAGCACACAACTCAGTGGTTTTTTTAAAAAATTGATTTCGTTGTCCAACTACCTTCACAATAGTTTTAGAACATTTTCATCGCCCCAGTAAGATCCCTAATGCCCATTTATTGCCACCTCCATTCCCACTCCAAGCCCCGAGTAACTACTAATCCACTTTCCATCTCAACGGATCTGCCTTTTCTGAACATTTCTTACGGATGAAATCATATAATGCGTGGTCTTTTGCGATTACCTTCTTTTCTTAGCATGTTATCGAACGTCCCCCGTGTTGCAGGATGTATCGGTAATGTATTCCTTTTCATTACTCAACACTTTTTTTTTAAAGATTTTATTTATTTATTCAACAGAGATAGAGACAGCCAGCGAGAGAGGGAACACAAGCAGGGGGAGTGGGAGAGGAAGAAGCAGGCTCATAGCGGAGGAGCCTGATGTGGGGCTCGATCCCATAACGTCGGGATCACGCCCTGAGCTGAAGGCAGACGCTCAACCGCTGTGCCACCCAGGCGCCCCTCATTACTCAACACTTTTTATCCACTCACCAGTTCCGGGATATTTGTGTTGTTTCTACGTTTGGCTATTACGAATAACACTGCAGTGGAGAGTTCCTGTACAAGGCTTTATATGGACATATGTCTTCATTTCTCTGTTATAAATACCTGGGAAGTCAGTTGATGGATCATATGGTAACTTTTTGTTTACACTTTCAATAAACTGCCAAACTGTTTTGCCAAAGTGGCTGGGCCATTTTACATTCCTACCAGACATGTGTGAGGGTTCCTGTTTCTCCATGTCCTCACCATTTGTTATTCTGTTTTTTGGATTATAGCCATCCGAGTGGATATGAAGTGGTATCTCATGGTGGTTTTATTTGCATTTATGTCATGATGAATGTTGTTTAGCATCTTTTCATGAAACATTTCCTCACTCTTAAGAGCAAGGCATGAAGAAATAGCGGTCTCGCTTCTTCTAAACAGATGTGAGGTCTGGAGCCTTGTCACCATCCTAGGAGGAGTGACCCAGAGGAGGGAAGAACTCAGAAAGCTGCAAAGGAACAGCATCAGAGCACCAATGAAACGGTACCCACAGTCCGTCCAGTGTCCTGACTTCTTCCGTCACAGGAGCCGATAAACCCTTTGTATGGTTGAAGCCAGCTTGAGTTGGATTCTCTGTTACTTGCATTTTGTTGAATATAACGGAGAGGGGCGATTTCCTTATTAATTCGGGTGCACAGCCTGAGCATTGGGAATGAACTTTGCATGCTCGCTCAAGTGAAGACTAAGAACTCAGTTCAAGGGGCGCACGGGTGGTTCTGCGGGTTAAGCTTCTGACTTCGACTCAGATCATGGTCTCAGGGTCCTGGGGTGAAGCCCTGAGTCAGGCTTCCTGCTCAGCTGGAAGTCTGTTTGTCCCTCTGAGTGACTGACTACTATGTTCCATGCCAGCTGCTCTTCTTACGTGGTATCTTTAGCCCTTACTACCCCCATATGCGGTAGGTTCTATTAGGATCCCCATCCTATAGACGCAGACCCTATTGTGTGCTTCCCCGCGGTGAGTCATGTGGCCCCTACTCTCGGGAAAGTAAGAGCCCCAGCTCTGCCGTGGGCCACAGGGACAAAGAGTTTGCTGATCTTTGTTGGAGGTCCCCTGGAGGGCGTCATTCCCATTCAGTGTGCCAAGATACACGGATCAGCAGAAACCAAGCCTGGAAGTTGGCAAAGAGGAAGAGTGACAGAGGAAGAGTGACGACCTTGGCCGTCACCAGGGTCCTCCTCCCATGAGACTCTGGTTCCAGGCGGAACCCCAAGCTTATTATTTATAGTTCTCCTTTCCCCAGCTGGAGGGGGAGCTCTGTCTGTGTATTTAGCTGCCAGATGATTCGGCCAGAGACGGAAAAGCCAACTGAGCCTCGTGAACCGTCAGGAAGAACCAAAACTGGTGACCTCCACTGTTCTGGAAGCCAGAGAAGGCCATGCATCTGTATGCTGGCAGAGACCCCAGCAAACTGGGTCCTGCTCTTGGAGAGGTTTATTCCTGGGGGTTCTGTTCTTTTCAGAGATACTCTGTACATTCTCCCGACTCTTTACAGCAAGACTCTCCTGCTCCCTGGCTTCGGGGCTATGCCAACTCATTGCAGAGGCCTGGGTTCAAATCCCAGCTCTGAAAGTTTCTAGTTGTGTGACTTCCAGAAAGTGACCGAACCCCTTTCTAAGCTTCATTTACTCATCTACAAAATGGAATCCATAAAAGTAGCTACCTCGTAGGGTTGTCTCACCTACCAAGCACCCATCCCATGTTAATTACATGTCAGCACAGGCGATGGGGTGATTGTTAATACTATTATCGTGATTGTTACTACTACTACCATTATTATGACTGTTGTCTCATCTAAGAATAAAGCAGAGGGGCAGGTGGTGGCGGTGGCTTTCATAGGATCATTTACTCTTTGAAGTCCTTGGTAAAGGACTTGCACGGTCACGTATCCCAGTCTCCCAGGGGATGCCTGATCCCACCAGGTTGTCTATGAACGCCATGCACTGCCACACGGTAGCTCACTCCATCTTTTGGGTAGTCAGGAAGTTCTACTTTCTTGCAGAGGACATTTGGAGCTGCCTCTTATGCTTCGTTTCCCCACAGGCTCCCAAGTCTGCAAGCCTTCAGTTTGTGATCAAGACTATTAATTTTCCTTAAGCTTAGGCTAGATGCCTCTGGTGCTAGTAAACTGGTCTGGCTGCAACAGGTCAAGGTGAGTTCCAGAGGGCAGGAGGCAATCAGATTTGTTCAGTGCTATGTCCCCAGAACCCAGGAGACAGCCCTGACCTAACATAACAGGTACAGGGTTGTCAAGCCATACAATTCTGGGGGCATCTGTGTCCTCTGTGTTCTCTACACATCACACCTCACCCCCAAGAAGTGCACAACAGAGGGGACTGTATCGGTCTATCCACATCTGCTAAATAACAGAATGAATGAATTGGCTCTACTCCCCAAATTAAACCAGCCACAGACTCATTTCACTTGCAAGATTTCTCTGTGGATTGTGACAGGTGAAAAGGGGGGAAATTTTCAATTATGGGAAAGCGGTTGCATTAGTCAGAGTTCTCCAGAGGAACAGAAACAACAGGAGACACACATAAACAGAGATCTACTCTAAGGAACTGGCTCACGTGATTGTGGGGGCTGAGAAGTCCCAGTGTCTGCAGGTGGCGAGCTGGAGACCCAAGAGAGCTGATGGCCTGAGTTCCCATGTGGGTCCAAGTCCGAAAGCAGGAAAAGACAGATGACCCAGCTCAAGAAACGTCTCCTTCTTTGTTCTCCTCAGTTCTCCAGTGGATTGGAAGAGCCCACCTACAACGGGGAGGGCAATCCAATGCATTCACTCGACAGGTTCAAATGTTTATCTCCTCCAGAAACACTCTCACAGACACATTCAGAGTAATGTTTAGCCAAGTATCTGGGCGCCCTGTGCCCTCTCAAGTTGACAAATGAAGTTGACCCCTTCACTGATAAAGCTTTCAAAGGTGTTAGAGCCCAGAGTACCCAATGCGCGTAAAGCACTCAAAGTCCAAATTCCTGTCATTTTTGTGATTGGATCTCCGTGTTCCCCTTCCCACACTTCGGGGCGCCACTAGGCGACAGAACACACACACACACACACACACACACACACAGAGCTATAGTCAGTCCTAGAGTCACCCAGGCCGAAGAGCAGGAGTAACTGGCATCTACCCTGCGATCCCACCCTCCTCCCCACCCGGGAATGGTTGGTTTTCATCTGCCTACTGGGCAGAACCACTGGGACCCCTGCCAGGTCTCTGGGAAAACAGGGCAAGCAGCTGGCAACTGCTGAGAATCCCTCCAGCAGCCTCTGCCCAGGAGTGCCAGGCCCCGTGGTGGCACCTCCATACCTCTCATGGGGGCAGAGCTGCCCTGCATTCAGGAACCTGGGATGCCGATGAATCCCCACTGTTGGGCTGGGTAAGATTATGTGGAGGGGAGAGGACAGAAAACCATAAGAACTGGCTTTTTTTTTTTTTAAGTATTTATTTCGGGGTTCCTGGGTGGCTCAGGCGTTAAGGGTCTGCCTTCATTCGGCTCAGGGTGTGATTCCGGAGTCCTGGGATCGAGCCCCGCATCAGGCTCCTCTGCTGGGAGCCTGCTTCTTCTTCTCCCACTCCCCCTGCTTGTGTTCCCTCTCTTGCTGGCTGTCTCTCTCTCTGTGTCAAATAAATAAATAAAATCTTTAAAAAAAAAAAAGATTTTATTTATTTGTCAGAGATAGTGTGCATAAGCAGGAGGAGCGGCAGAGGCAGAGGGAGAATCAGGCTCCCCGCTGCACAAGGAGCCCTTGTTAAAGCCCCAGTTAAAGACTCGAACCCAGGACCCTGAGATCATGACCTGAGCCGAAGGCAGATGCTTAACCAACTGAGCCACCCAGGCATCCCAAGAACTGGCTTTTAATTAACCACATATTGTGAGCTAGACTGGATTTTACTTAATCCTCACAACTGCTGCCCTGCCCCCCCACCATGGTGGATGATTTTTGAGAGCAGAAACTGAGGCCCAGAGAAGTTAAGGGACTTGCCCCACTTCACAGATGAGGAAAGGGAGGTACAGAGATGCTGGATTGCTTAACCATAAGAACACAGAGCTGGTGAGTGGGGATGCTGGAAAAGATGCCAGATTCCCAAAGAGAAAGGAGAGCCGAGGAGACCACTGGTGGGGGAGGAGGGGGACCACCTCAGCCCATATTTTGACTTGTCCTTTATTTTTTATTCCTATTCAGCATCCAAAACCTTCTCTGAGATGTCTCCCCCAACTCCCCTCCCTCCTCCCGCTCCATCCTGCAAACTGACAGCCTCCAATGAATCTTGTTTCAATGTGAATTTATCGTTAACATTTAACAATTGGGAGATTTCACATTTCAAAAATCTAGGTATCTAGCCTTCGTTTAAAAAAATTGGGCACCTGGGTAGTCCTGGGCCAGCGCTGCCCTGTGGCATGACAACCAGGACACATAAGGGGAAGGGTCTACACTATCAAAGAGGCCTGAGCCTCCGCCGTCTGGGTCCCTTGGCCCACAACCTATTTGAAGTCTGCTCCTTCTTGAAGTCGGTTCCAGCTACACTGTCCTCTTGGCTGATTCTTGGACTCACCCAACTCCTTCCCATTGAAGACGCCTGCCCCAACTTATACCCAAAACGCTCTTCTTCAGGATCGGCTCGGGATTGGATCCCTCCTTCCCTGGTCTCAGTCAATTGTCCCCCAAAAAACAGCACACACAACCCCTCATTAGGAGTTGAATTGTGTCCCCCCAGAATAAGATATGTTGAAGCCCTAACCGCCCCCCCCCCCGCAGGTAGCTGTAATATGACTTTATTTGGAAGTAGGGTCTTTGCAGATGTCATCAGGTTAGTCCAATCATCAGTGGCAAAGGGGGGGAATAAACTAGGTCATAAAATATGACCACCTAGGACCACCACTTCAGAAATATAGCGGGGTACAGTTAAAGAAGGAGGAAGTTATCCAAAACAAGCAGGAAGAAGGCAACACATGAAATGGTGATGGTGGAAACACCACACCCCCATGGCTAAGTCCCTGGGCAACAGTCAGCAGGTGTTCACTCACTGAACACCTACCCCATGAATGCACCAGAGTGTAAACTCAGTGCCAGGTGCTCAGCTATTCTTCTACTTTAAGCCACAGAAAGATGATGAGTGATAAGGTGCACCCTTTGCAAGAACTGAGAGCCCTGATTATGTTGAAAGCAAGTGCCATGGTCCTTCACCTAGGGAAGCTAGAACCCAAAACAATGTTATCACTATGCATATAGTTCTCGTTATACTGTTTCCTTCTCAGGTGTTCCACCGCAAATTTCCACAGAAAGATCCCGAAGGTGGCAGCGATAATAATACTGAATATTTGCTGAGGGGCCAGTTCTATATTCTTGGTACATGCTAAGGATTTTCACATTCCTTTTCCCATTTAGAGGGAGGTTATTATTATTTTATGCCTCTTTAAAGATGAGCTTGATGCACAGAGAGATTCAATTACTTGTCCAAGGTCACACAGCTCGTACCTGGTGAAGCCGATTGTCTCTGAGTCTCAGGTTTTAGATCACTAATTTTTATGCTATTTTCCTGGAATGGGACCATTCATTCACGACAGGTGATGTGATAGAATAGCGTAAATGTCATGTAGACATAAGAAAAGTGAGATCCAGGGGCGCCTGGGTGGCACAGCGGTTGAGCGTCTGCCTTCGGCTCAGGGCGTGATCCCGGCGATCTGGGATCGAGCCCCACACCAGGCTCCTCTGCTATGAGCCTGCTTCTTCCTCTCCCACTCCCCCTGCTTGTGTTCCCTCTCTCGCTGGCTGTCTCTATCTCTGTCAAATAAATAAATAAAAAAATCTTTAAAAAAAAAAGAAAAGAAAAGAAAAGCGAGATCCAGGGGTGCCTGGTTGACTCAGTTGGTTAAGAGTCCGACTCTTGATTTTGGCTCAGATCATGATCTCAGGGTCTTGAGATAGAGCCCCACGTCAGGCTCTCTGCTCAGCGTGGAGCCTGCTTAAGTTTCTCTCTCTCCCTCTCCCTCTACCCCGCCCTCCCTAAAATTAAAAAAAAGAAAAGAAAAGTGAAAGCCAGTGCACTGTGACAATTCCATTTTGATCTGAGCATCATTTCCCAGATCAGTCTTTTGTGTCCCTGCTACATCCGACACTTCAAGGCTGAAAGACTATGGGCAAGTTGGGACAAAAACCAAATGCATTTTCAGAGACAATCATTAAATAACAAGGGTGCAAATATTTATCCAGGAAATATCAGAAAATATCAGGCAAATTATCATCCTCTGACTTCATATTAAATTAGAAAGTAAATTGTGGAACCACTAAATTTGTACACAAACAAAAGTTTCAAATGAACACTATTTGTCTGGTTTGCTAACTGGAAATCAGCCAGTCTCTCCACCAGGCAATTATAAACAGACTCTAATCGCCTGGCTAGAAATGCAAAGCAAACCTGCTCTAAGTCTAAGGCTTGCTGCTCTTATGAGCTTAGTAGCACTGTAGTGTTTAGTAACAGCCAGAGGATTAGCTCCCACCAGCTGGGCTAATCTGACAAAGGCAATTTAAACCTCCCAAGAAACAGGATGTAATTATAATTTATAAGGGATGAAAGCTTAAAATGTGTTTCCGAATACCAAACAAATGCAATACGTATCTCTTTCTTACAATGTGGGTGGCGGTACAGACACGACTCTTGCTCCAAGGGGCTTTGGGCAATGTGGATCGAAAGGCTCTAAAATATATATTCTTTGATCCAGAAATTCATTTCCAGAAATGTATTTTTATGAAATTAGGGAAGCCTTTGACAATTTGGTCACAAGAATGTTATCATCGTGTTATCTAAAATAATGAAGGTGCACCTGGGTGGTAGAGTTGGTTAAGCATGGGCCTCTTGGTTTCCATCCAGTCATGATCTCAGGGGTCCTAGGATCCAGCCCCGCATCAGGCTCTCCGCTCAGCGTGGAGTTTGCTGGAGATTCTCTCTCTCTCCCTCTCCCTCTCCTTCTGCTCTTTTCCCTGCTGGCTCTGTCTCTCTAAAATAAATGAATAAAATCTTTTTTAAAAAATCAATGTAGCAGTCATCAAAAAAAATGAAATTTTTGCCATTTGCAACAGCGTGGATAGAACTAGAAGGTATTATGGTAAGCAAAGTAAGTCAATCAAAGAAAGACAATTATCATATGATATCACTGATTTGCAGAATTTAAGAAACAAGGCAGAGGATCATAGGGGAAGAGAGGAAAAAATAAAACAAGATGAAACCAGAGAGGGAGACAAACCATAAGAGACTCTTAATCTCAGGAAACGAACTGAGGGTTGCTGGAGGGGAGGGGTTTGGGGGAATGGGGTGGCTGGGTGATGGACATTGGGGAGGGTATGTGTTGTGGTGAGCGTTGTGTTTTGTGTAAGATTGATGAGTCACAGGGGCGCCTGGGTGGCACAGCGGTTAAGCATCTGCCTTCGGCTCAGGGCGTGATCCCGGCGTTGTGGGATCGAGCCCCACATCAGGCTTCTCCGCTATGAGCCTGCTTCTTCCTCTCCCACTCCCCCTGCTTGTGTTCCCTCTCTCGCTGGCTGTCTCTCTCTCTGTCAAATAAATAAATAAAATCTTTAAAAAAAAAAAAAAGATTGATGAATCACAGACCTGTACCCCTGAAACAAATAATACATGATGTGTTAATAATAATAATAATAAATCAATGTAGAACATCTATACAATGAAGACTATATATATATATATATATACACACACATATATAAAGAAGGTATGGAATTGATACCCTGACACATAAGGATGGTGGGGAGGGCAGGCACTTAGAACCAGGACTTGAATAGACCTTTTCCCTAAGAAGATACAAATGAACAGCAAGCCCATGAACAGATGCTCAACGTCAGTAATCATTGGAGAACGACAAATCAAAGCCATGATGAGATACCACTTCACACCCACTAGGATGGCAGTTATAACAACAACAACAACAGAAAACAGCAAACGTTAATGAAGGTGTGGAGATACTGGAACCCTTGTGCACTGTTGGTAGGAATGTAAGATGGTGCTGCCACTGTGGAAAACAGTATGGCGGTTCCTCAAAAAATTAAATTTGGAATTGCTACATGATTCAGCAATTGAAAGCAGGGACTCTAACAGGTATTTGTGCGCTAATATTCGTAGCAATAGCTCACGATAGCCAAAATACGGAAACAATCCAAACGTCCATTGATGGGTGAATAGATAAGCAAAATGTGGTCTATCAGTACAATGGAATATTATGTAGCCTTAAAAAGGGAAGACGTTCTGACACGCTACAACACGGGTGAACTTGAGGACAGGATGCTCAGTGAAATACGCCAGACAAGAAAAGACAAGCACTGTGTGACTCCACGCATATGGAGTACTTCGAGTAGTCAAAATCGTAAACACAGGAAGTGGAGCAGTGGTTGCCAGGACCCAGAGGGAGGAGGAAACAGGGAAGTATTGTTTAATGGAGACAGAGTTCCAGTGTGAGATAATGAAAAAGTTCTGGAGATGGATGGTGGTGATGGTTGGAACAACAATGTGAATGTACTTAATGCCACTGAACTGTACACTTAAAAATGGTTAAAATGGTAAATTTTGTGTATATATATATATATATATATACACACACACATATATATACACACAGAGACACGCACACACACATATTTTTTAAGATTTTTATTTTTCAGTCATCTCTACCCCCAACTTGGGGCTTGAACTCACAACCCCAAGATCAAGAGTCACATGCTCCACCCACTGAGCCGGCCAAGTGCCCCTTATGCATAATTTTACCAGTTTTTTTTTTTAACTTGAGACTTTTGCTTCTATTTTTTCTATACTGAAAACATACTCATGCAACTTTCAACATTTTAAAAATATAGATATAACATGAAATTAGCCAGATATAAAATAAAAATCTCAAAAGGTCGTTTATAAATGTGTTACCAATAAAGACTTAAGGAATACCAAGTTCAGGCAAAGTGATTAGGGAATTACCAACTCCCTGAGAATAAAGAAACCTAATTATTAATTCATCCAGTATTTATGGAGTGTCTACTGCGTGCCAGGCACAATTCAGACCCTGGGGATCCTGCGTGAGTAGGATAGAAACCGTGTCTGCTCTTGGGGATTAGTGGGGGTGAATTCCCAGGAAATAAAGCAGTGATCATTTCAGACAGTGTAAATGCTGTTAAAAAAAGAGAGAGAGAGAGAGTATTAAGTAGACAGTATCTTAGGAGAGAGACCAGCCCTCTTCAGATGGTGTGTTCAGAGAGCGTCTCTCCGAGGAAGTGATATTTGAGCTGAGGCCAAAGCTACCAAGGCAAGAGGATTACAGGTGTTAAAAAGAGCGAATGTGAAACCAAGCTCGTTCAAACAGTGGTTCTCAACCCCGGCTTCACGTCAGAATCATCTGCTTTAAAATCACATCAATGCCAGTTTCCACCTAGAACAAGAAAATCAGAATCTCTGGGAGTCAGCCTGGAGACCAACTTTTTTGTTTGTTTGTTTTCAGAAACCTTTTCTACAGACTATCAGTGAACTTATGGGCACCAAAAAAAAATTTTTTTTAAAGATTTTATTTATTTATTTGAGAGAGAGCGAGTACAAATGAGAGAGAGAACGCAGGATTGGAGGGGCAGAGGGAGAAGCACACTCCGTGGGGCTTGATTCCAGGACCCTGGAATCATGACCTGAGCTGAAGGCAGACACTTCACCGACTGAGCCATCCAGGTGCGCCTGGCCACCAAAACTTAAAACCCAATACCATTTACAACACCTTAGAAAAAATGAGATATTTAGTGGAAATCTAACAAAGCATGTACAGGACTTCTATACTGAAAACTAATAAACACTTGTTTTAGAGTTGAAGAGAAATCAAGGAAAATCTAAATAAAATGATGAGACAGACCATGTTCATAGACTGGAAGAGTCAGCATAATAAATATATCAGTTATCCCAAATTAATAAACACTCAATGCAATTCTTGTCAAAATCCAAGTAAGGTTTTTTTTATTGTTCTAGATACAATAATTCTAAACTCCATATGGGACTAAAATAACTCAAACAAGCGTTTACAAGAAGACTAAAGGGGGAGGAATCAGTCTACCCAACGTCTGGACTTACTATATAACTACAGTTCTCAGGACTGCGTGGTATTGGGGAAGGGATAGAAACATAAAATCTATGGCACAGAACAGAGGACACAGAACAGATCCACCCAAGCATGGCGGGCTGATTTTTTCATAAAGCTACAAAGGCAACTCGGTGGAAAAAGGGTAAGATGAGGGATCCTTGTGATGATGGAACACTCATCACTGTATTAATGTCAGGGTCCTTTGTGCTATTGCACCATAGTCTAGACTGTATTCTTCAAAAAGGTCAAGCACATGAAACACATAGAGGAACTATCTATCTGCTCTAAATTAAAAGAATCTAAAGAAACATGACAACCAAATGCAACGTGACCCAGAATTTGTTTTTTTATTTCATTTATTTATTTGTTTGCTGTATAGGACATTGCAGGACAATAAGTGAAATTGAATGACATCTGTATATTCGATAGTAATATTGTATTAATGTTAATTTCCTGAACTTGTAATGTCCTTGCTCTCAGGAAACACACATGTTGAAGTACTTACTGGTAAAGTGGCGTACTCTAAAACAGTTCAGGAAAAAAACTTATCGCAATAAATAGAGAATAATAAAGCAGATGCAACAAAATGTTAACATGTAAGGAATCTGGGTAAAGAATTTCCAGGAATTTCTTGTAATACTCTTACAGCTTTCCAGTAAGTCTAAAAGGTAAAAAAGTAAAAAGAATATGGGTCTGGGGTCTACGCTGAATCCTGCCTCTGCCGCTTCGGAGTTGTGATAGTGTGCGGGTCCTTTACTATTTCTGTGGCCGGTTTCCTCATCTGTAAGAATAAGCACTGAGACGTATCTCAGAGTCCTTACAGACCTTAAGCAAGTAGATAATTGTAAAATGATTAGAATGGTCACCGGCAGATAATGAGCGCTCAATAAATGTTAGTCAATGTTATCTTAGTCTAGGTGACATGGATGGGTCGATGCAGGCGTTAAATCCAATATCTGACACTTTGTCGTGGGCTGGAAATCAAGGCAGCTTCTCTGTGTCAAAGTGACTTGGGCATTAATGCTGGGGTGTTGGTACTGGCACAGCTTCAAACAACAACATTTCTGGTTGTCAATGACTTTATAGAACAAATTTTCTCAGTGCGTAAAAAGGCAGTACTTACTCAAAGAAGGGGGTGGTTAAAAAACTTTCCAATGGTTTTCTCTATTTCTGTTTTTCCAGTCTGATGCGTGGTCAGGCAGATTTTCACTTCCTCAGTACAAACTAATTTTTTCTTTTCTTTTCTTTTTTCTTTTCTTTTCTTTTCTTTTCTTTTCTTTTCATTTCTTTTCTTTTTAAGATTGATGGATTGATTGATTGATTTGAGGGGAGGACGGACAGGGGCAGAGGGAGAAGGAGAGAGCGAATCTCAACCAGTCTCCACGCTGGCACAGAGCAACATGTGGGGCTTGATCTCCAGACCCTGAGATCATGACCTGAACCGAAATCAAGAGTCAGACGCTTCACTGACTGACCCACTCAGGCGCTCCTCTTTTTCTTTTTAATTGAAGTATAGTTGACAGTGGAATTTTTCTTTTTTACAATATATCGATATGCTTTTTGTAAAAAAAAAAAAAAAGGATCTTTCATATTATACTCCTTACAGTTACTATAAGCATTATGAAACTCACAGGCTCAGAAAAAATCTGGCAAAACCAGAATATGACAGAGGACCGAATGAAGGTGATTCTAGTCATCAAATGCATCAAATTTTCAGCCTAACGGTAGGGCTGAATAAAAATCATGCTGATTGAGGACATTGCCCCAAGAATGACTTGATTCATCAACATGTTTATAAGGTGATTACATTATAATCGTGAGCTGCCCTCCAACATTTGCATATATTATGCATGCAGGAAGCCGTTTATCAACAATGTCAACAATAACCACTCTAAGCCCTGGGTCATTTTCAAGGGATTTCGCCTTCAGGAATGCTCTCTGTCGGCCTGAGGAGTACATTTGAAATGCCCACCAAGGGCGAGGACTAGGAAAGGTGAGCTGCGTGGACATCAGGTTGGAGGAATTTTTCAACAAAGATTCCTCCGCCCTCCCTGTCCCCACCCCGCACTGCTTTCCTCTCCCACCTTGGAGAATCTGTCTACAGAGATCTTTCCTCCCGGGTTCTCCCCCAGGACTTTTCCTTTTATAGCCGCGTGTGAACTACCTGGTTTAAAAAGGTGGAGAGGTAGTGTTAAGATCTCCCCCCCCCCTTTTTTTTTAGTAGTAGTAAAATATACAAACATAAAATTTACCATTTTAACCATGTTTAAGTGTACAATTCAGCGGCATTCAGTTTGTTCTCGCTGTGGTGCAACCTTCACCACCATCCGTCTTGAGAACTTTTCCATCCTCTCCAATTGAAACTCCATTCACAGTAATTCCCCATTCATCCCTCCCCCAGCCCCTGGCGACCACCCTCCTACTTCCTGTCTCTGTGGGATCTGACTACTCTATGTAGCTCAGAGACCTGGAATCCGTGTTGGTGCGTTTGTCACTGCGTGATTTCCCTCCGCATAATGTCCTCAAGTGTCATCCGTGTTGGCGCAGGTGTCCGAATTCCCTCCCTTCCATACTACAGTTCGTGTACCCGGTCCTGCCTCCGAAATACTTGGTTCCTGGTACCCTCGGGCTCTTGTGAATCGTGTCGCTGTGAACATGAGTCTACGAATGTTTGAGCTCCCGCTTCTGGGTACATGCCCAGAATTGGAATCGCTGGATCCTACGGTAATTGCACGCGTAATTTCTGAAGAATCGCCACCCCGTTTTCCTCAGCAGCTACCCCGCTTCACATTCCCAGCAGCAACGCCCAAAGGTTCCAGCTTCTCCGCAGGCTCATCGACCCCCGTAACTTTCTGCGATTTTGTGGGCTTGGGGGCTGTCGTGGGGTTGTTTGGTTTGTTTTCGGCAGTAGCTAGGCGGTTTTGGTGTGCATTTCCCTAATGACTAGTGACGTGGCGCATCTTTCCATCTTCGCGTGTGCTGAGTGGTCACCCCTACATCTGCTTCGTAGACGTGTCTATGCAAGGGCGCCTGGGTGGCTCAGTCGGTGAAGCTTCTGCCTTTGGCTCAGGTCACGATCCCGGGGTCCCTCTCCTTCTGCCCCCCCCACCCCCATTCTCACACTCTCTTTCCTTTTTTTTTTTTTTTTAAGATTTTATTTATTTAATTGACAGAGAGAGAGACAGCCAGCGAGAGAGGGAACACAAGCAAGGGGAGTGGGAGAGGAAGAAGCAGGCTCATAGCGGAGGAGCCTGATGTGGGGCTCGATCCCATAACGCCGTGATCACGCCCTGAGCCGAAGGCAGACGCCCAACCGCTGTGCCACCCAGGCGCCCCACACTCTCTCTTTCTAAAAATAAAAATTAAAAGGTTAAAATGTCTAAGGAGGAAGAGCATGGGAGAGAGAGAAGGAAGAAGGCAGAAAGCCACTCTAGCAACCCCTGCCTCCCCCATTCGAGGGATCTGGTATCACTCGTGACAGCCAGGCCCTTAACCTAGATCTTCGTAAGGGGTCGCATAGCTTCTCCAGTGGACACCCCCTCCCCTCTGCTGTTGCTCCTCTGGGTATGTCTTCACTTCCTCTTCGCATAGCAAACAATGGACTTGTTTTCTGGAAGGCCTGCAGAGGAAGACTCAGAGCAGAAGACAGAGATCCTGGGGCGCGTTGGGAGGCTCAGTCAGTTAAGTGTCTGACTCCTGATTCTGGCTCAGGTCCTGATCTCAGAGTCGTGAGATCGAGCACCACAGTGGGCTCTGTGCTGGGCATGGAGCCTGCTTGGGATTCTCTCTCTCCCTCTCCCTCTGCGCCCCCCCCCCCCGTTCCTGCTTCTGCTCTTGCTCGCTCGCTCTCTCAAAACAAGAAGACATCTTCTACACTGGCTCTCCACCTAGTAAGGACTGTGTGTCGGTCCTCAATCACCATGGCCCCTACTCTGCCCTTACTATGGACTGTTATTTCCTCCCGTGATCCTTACCACCACTCCCAAAGCCGTATGTCGTGACTTTGATGAGTCCCTAGAAAAGCAATACAGCGGAACACTCATGGTCCGGTGCGACTGACCCCTTGGCCTAGTCTCTGGGACTGGATCAATGTCAGCTCAAGGAGCTGCATTTCTGACTCCTTAAATTCCCTCTGTATCTTTCCGTAACATAAACTTTGCCTCCATATACTGTGCGGAGGTGACACGCCCCAGGGCATAAGGCCACAAAGGTGTGCTGTCATTTCCGCTTTCCCAAAGTCTGGTGGCATGTGAACTGATTGTAGGACTCCAGGGAGATGCTGGGGGGTGGAGAGGCATGGCACTAAATCACAGCGAGTCACACAGTGAGACAATTATTCTCTTTTTGGATACCCTTTGATTGGCTCTAGAAGACGGCCTCAGGTGAATTCTCTTCTGTCTAACGCACCTCCAAGGCTTGCTAACCTGCCCTGGGGACAAAGAGAAAGTGAGCCTCAAGCAGGTAACTGTCTGGCAGACATGTAACAGTATTTTGTTTCCTTTATATATACACGGTCAAAATGATCTTCTCTCTGTAAGAAGGGACACTTGTTTTCTGTTGATTGTAGTAATAAAGTTTCCTTTTAAAATAAATTCCATGGGGCACCTGGGTGGCTCCGTCGGTTAAGCGTCTGGTTTCAGCTCAGGTCATGATCCCAAGACCCTAGGATTGAGTCCCATGTCAGGCTCCCTGCTCAGCGGGGAGTCTGCTTCTCCCTCTCCTTCGGCCCCTCCCCTCGCTTGTGCTCTCTTTCTCTCTCTCACTCAAATAAATAAATAAAATCCTCAAAAATAAAATCAAATAAATTTGATGAAAAAGGGTGACAGTTCAAAGAAAAAACAGAGTGTAAATGCTGATGGCAAACAGGAGAAGGCTGAAGTTTGAAAAACAGATCTGCGGTGGTTAAGGGGTCCTGGTTCCGGATCAGACTGGGCTGGGTTTGAATTTCAGCTCTGCCACTTGGTGGCTCAGGGATCCTGGGCCAGCGATTTCACCTGTTCCGCGGGATAATCCCATCCCCACAGAGCACTTGCGTGGTTTAAAGAGATATGTGAGCAAAACACCAGCACACCATCCGACTCATAAAATCAGCCTTCCTCCGGGCTACAGCTCTGTGTCTTGGTAAACACTCAGAAGCCCACCCATGGGGGCACCTGGGTGGCTCAGTCATTAAGCGTTTGCCTTCGGCTCAGGGCGTGATCCCGGCATTATGGGATCAAGCCCCACGTCAGGCTCCTCTGCTATGAGCTTGCTTCTTCCTGTCCCACTCCCCCTGCTTGTGTTCCCTCTCTCACTGGATGTCTCTCTCTCTCTGTCAAATAAATAAATAAAATCTTTAAAAAAAAAAAAGAAGAAGAAGAAGCCCACCCATGTAGGGGTCCATCCCGGTCCCTGTATGCAGAACCACAGGGACAAGCGTATTTCTGGATTAGGGCCTCCCTGCCCACACCTGCTCCCTCCCATGTACACATCATCGCTCATGCTCCCATCTACTCACACTGGTCAGTGGACCCCCCTGGCTCCTAACCCTCCCTCCTGAACATGGACAGCGCGATCGTTTCTTTCATTTCACTAGCTGATGTGACACATGCTTCTTAAGTGTCTGCTAGGCAAGACGTGGGGGGGGAGCACAGCAAGGGATGTGGAAGGCAAGCCTGCCGCTCTCAGAGCACTTATACTCCCCAAGCCCAGAAATGAGCAATAATAAGGATAAGAATAAGAGGGGCGCCTGGGTGGCGCAGTCGTTAAGCATCTGCCTTTGGCTCAGGGCGTGATCCCAGCGTTCTGGGATCGAGCCCCACATCAGGCTCTTCTGCTATGAGCCTGCTTCTTCCTCTCCCACTCCCCCTGCTTGTGTTCCCTCTCTCGCTGGCTGTCTCTCTCTCTGTCAAATAAATAAATAAAATCTTTAAAAAAAAAAAAAGAATAAGATAGGGGCACCTGGGTGGCTCAGCTGGTGAAGCATCTACCTTCGGCTTGGGTTATGATCCTGGGGTCCTGGGGTGGAGCCCCACATCTGGCTCCCTGCTCAGCAGGGAGTCTGCTTCTCCCTCTCCCCCTGCCTGCCGTTCCCCCTGCTTGTGTGCACGCTCTCTCTCTGTCAAATAAATTAAATAAAATCTTTTAATAATAATAATAATAATAATAATAAACAAGAAGACCCATAGACATGAATCAATTTCGGATGGTCTGTGCCCATTCTTCCCCAGAAAAGGACACCTGCTTACAATATGGCAGCAGAAACAAAAAGGCAGAACATGGCCTTGCTCCAATCCCACGCGGAATGGGCACATCAGGTGACTGAAATCTTTTACCACTCTGTGCGGGTCCGCCAATGAGTGAAAATGCTCTGAGTGTTGAGTTGGGGGTTACAGATAAATTCCAGCGAGTAGGCGGATTCGCAAATACTGAATCTACATGCAAATGATGGGACTGACTACAAACCAGTGTGATGGGGTAGAGAACGTGGTGGGGTGGGGGTGGGGGGAACAAGACAGTTTTCAATTGAGAATCTCTCTGAAGAGGGGATGCGTAACATCTCACCTGAAACCTGAGTGATGGGAAGTAGCCATCCATGGGAGGTTCTGGCAGCCACAGCGTGCCAGGCAGAGGGAGCCCCAAGGACACAGGACTTAAGGAAGAATCCAGCATGGAGAACTGGCGAATCAGAAAGGAGGTCTGAGCCACTCAAGTGTAGAGAGAGCAATGGGGGAGGGGCAGGAGGTGAAGTGGGAGAAGTTGCATGGGGTTGAGTTGGTCCTGAGGGCCCGCATAGATCCTGGCCCATCACCTGCATAAAACTTGGATCTGCCTCTAGCCAAAGAGTTCTCTTGGGGCCACCCCCATGGTCCCACCCTCTGCCCCTACCTCTGCTGGCCTCACCTGGTTCCCCTAGCAGGCCAGGCCCTGCCCTCTGTCTCACTTGGGCCCCACACATTTACATTCTAACAAGCAGGAAGTTCTTTCTCATGCGTGACCTAAACCAGTCTTGCAACAATCCATTTTCTGTTGTCTTAAGTAATAATATAGAGGAGTTACTATCACTGTCGTGGCCGTTAACATATTATAATTACCACTCTCTGAGCACAAGCAATATGCTTTAAGGAAAAGGGCTCAGAGAGGTTAAGGAACTTATCAAAAGTCACACAGCTCGATGCTGTGAGAAGATTCAGACTCAGGTCTATCTGACTCCAAGTTGGGTTCTTTCTATTATGTTCTATTTCTCCTCCAGCTCTTCTTAAATCTATAGACCCTCAACACTTGTCTTTATGGATGGTCATGATATCCTGCGGTTTCTCTTGTTCACCATACCTTGCCCTGTACAGGGTGAATCAAAAGTCTGTCTCCATGCTTATTATTATTTGCAAGGTTTGTAATCAGCAAGAGTAAATGCAACGTATGACTGAAGGTACACGGATGTTATTTAAATCTTGAATACGGTAGATCTGAATTAAACATTTGTTACATGAAGAACCAAGCAGGAAGGATCACATTCTGCTAGTTTGCCTGAGTGGGCAAATGTCCTGGCATTCATCCTGCTGTGCCCGTGTCGTGGGTGTCTGTCACACAGTGTCTGTCCTGCCATTGGTTATTTTTGCTTATTCTACATCCATTCCCTCTTTCTAGTAACACATCCATGTCAGGCTGAGGAAATAAATACCTTTGCGGGGAGCCTTTCTCCTGCTGGGAAGCAGTCGCACATGAGCGCCTTCCACGGTTCACTTGGGCGGTGGGGGGGGGGGGGAGCAGGAGCGGATAATGTGATAACGTGCATGTTGGCCAATGCACAGCTCTGTCTCTGGACTGTGAGTTGAGCAGAGGTGAGAGGGTGTTGGCATTCTAGCATTTCCATTCCCAAACCGGGTCTCCAGGCTCCACTCAACTCAACCACTGCCACAAAGCCTTCCTTACACATAAGACCGTTAGCGGTATATATTATAGCTCTCAGACTAGATCAAGAACCCCAGCACCTGGACCTGTCCTAGAAGAAAGGGTTTAGTTCTACCTCAAGAGACTGACAAATGAAAGCACTTTTACAGATTTTAAGCATGCAGGTGTTGTTGCTGTTGTTGTTATAAAAACACAATTCCGGGACACCTGCTGGCTCAGTTGCTAGAGCATGCAAATCTTGATCTCAGGGTCATGAGTTCAAGTCCCACATTGGGCACAGAGAGTACTTAAAATGTATTTTTTATATTGTTATATATTATATATATAAATAAATAAACAATTCCTAGGGGCACCTTGGTGGTACAGTCGGTTAGGTGTCCAACTATTGGTTTCAGCTTAGGTCGTGATCTCAGGGTCATGAGATCGAGCCCCCTGTCGGGCTCTGTGCTCAGCATGGAGTCCGCTTGAGAATCTCTCCTCTTTCTCTGCCCCTTCCGCTCGTGCTCGCTCTCTCTCTAAAATAAATAAATAAATAAACCTTAAAAAAAAAAAACCAAACTTCTAAACAAAAATACAACTCCTTGTTTTAACCTGCTTTTTCAGGGAGGCTCTCTACTACGTCAGGCAACTGGGACATGATATTAAATCTCCACCTTCACAGATGAAGAAATTAAATCTGTACAATGAGTTCTATGTTAGGCAGTAATAAATACTATGGAGAAGGCCTTTTTGCTAAGTCATCCTTTAGGGACCTGTAGGTGGTGAGGGTGTAAGTCCGGCAAGTGCAGAAATCAGCAAGTGCAAAGGCCCTGCGGTGGGCGCACTCTCCACTTGGTGAAGGTGGAGCAAGGTCAGTGTGGCTGAGCAGAGTGATCAGAGAGGTAGCGGGGAGCCCAGTGATGCAGGGTCTTGCAGGCCATGATGAAGACTTTGACCTTCACCTCTGGGAGCAGTGGGAAATCATCTCACATAGCATTTTGAGTACAAGAATAACTGAGGATAACAATAGCTTCTGTGCGGAGAACAGATGGAGGAAGCCAAGGCCGTGCAGGGAGCTCAGCTAGACAGCCATCTCTGCTGTTAAGGCTCTGCAGGATTGGGTTTTGCCTCTTCCTCTCATTTTATCCCACACCCCACCCGTCTCCTTCCCCAGGCCCTCCCTGACATTCCTTCTGTTCCTAGAATGAGCTACCTTACACCAGTGTCTTTGGGAGCCTGCGTCTGCATTCTTAGCAAGCCCGCAGGTCAATCTGATAGCCTTAAACTCTGAGAATCCCCGCCAAGAGCCAGGAATTACTTACCGAGGAGGATCAAAGGGGTTCTACGGAACTCACAGAACCAAGCCCACATTTCTTCCGATTCCGTGCCTCACCCGCCATCACCCTAAATCACGTGATGGGTGCAAACTGGCTGCTGCTTTGATAGTGTAGGGGAGAAAATAAATCTTTTTTCCCCACCTTATGTTCTCTAGCTGTAAATTGTTCCCTGTAAATTGAACTAACAAAAGACAGATTGACAAGAGAAAAACAAACAGAAGTTTATTAGCATGTGCATTTAGTGGGCCCGAGGAAGCACTCGCACAAGGAAAGGGTGGTTAGAACTTGGACTTACACAGCATCGTAACAAAAAGAGCAGCACACTGTTGGAGGAGTGAGAAATCAAAGGGGAAGGACTTTGAGCTCCCAGAGGCAGCAAATCATGGGAAAGTAAATATACGGTGAAGCTAATGGTGGCGCTTCGTAATGCGGATGCCTTTCTACTGTCTGCGGTCGTCTCCAGAGATTAACTTCTGTCCTCCCTGGTATGGGGGAGGGGAGACACCTTTACAAATTTTGTCCTACTTGTAGGCAAATAGCGGAAGGGCAGAGAGTTTTTCTTAAACCTGTTTCTTCTCAATTGCTCTCAGCATAATCCTTATGCCAAAGTGGCAGATTTTGGGGTGGTATATTCTGCTACCATTTAATAACCATTTTAAAATTTTTATTTATTTATTTTTGCAAGAGAGAGTATAAGCAAGCATAAGCTGGGGGGGGGGTCTGGGAGGGGCAGAGAGAGGGAGAAGCAGACGCCCCGCCGAGCAGGGAGTGGGATGCAGACTCAATTCCATGACCCTGAGACCGTGACCGGAGCCAAAGGCAGACACCCAACTGACTGAGCTACCCAGGTGCCCTCAGTAATCATTTTAAATAAGTAAAACCTTATTCGGCTATAAGAATTATGGCCATATATTTCCCCGAAGTCCCTAGTAGTTGAGTAAGCTTATTATGTGAGTTAATATTGAACATCATTTCCTCTGGTGAACTCCTATCCCTTTCAGAACTCAGCTAAGGGGTCACCTCCTAAGAGAAGCCTTCCCAGATATTCTTCTAAAGAAGTTAAGTATAAGGGCGCCTGGGTGGTTCCATCGGTTAAGCATTCGACTCTTGACTTCGGCTCAGATCAAGATCTCAGGGTTGTCTGCTGGAGATTCTCTCTCTTCCTCTCCCTCTGCTCCTCTCACTCCCCTCTAAAATAAAAAAATGGGGGCGCCTGGGTGGCACAGCGGTTAAGGGGCACCTGGGTGGCACAGTGGTTAAGGGGCGCCTGGGTGGCACAGCGGTTAAGCGTCTGCCTTCGGCTCAGGGTGTGATCCCGGCGTTATGGGATCGAGCCCCGCATCAGGCTCCTCCGCTATGAGCCTGCTTCTTCCTCTCCCACTCCCCCTGCTTGTGTTCCCTCTCTCGCTGTCTCTATCTCTGTGAAATAAATAAATAAAATCTTTAAAAAAAATAAAAATAAAATAAAAAAATAAAATAAAAAAATGAATCTTAAAAAAAAAAAGTTAATCATTCCCTGCTCTTAAACTTTGCATAGAGCATTTTCACCAAAACAAACAAAAAACCAAGTAACTACGTGGGGTGTTCGTTAACTTGATTATGGTAACATTTCACAATGTGTCAATGTATATGGGTATCATATCATCACATTGTATACTTTAAATATATATATATTTTTAAATGAAGTATAGGGGCACTTGGGTGGCACAGTCAGTTAAGTGTCGGACTCTTGGTTTCTGCTCAGGTCATAATCTCAGGGTAGTGAGATCGAGCCCTGCATCCGGCTGCCCGCTCGGTATAGAGTCAGCTTGAGATTCTTTTCCCCTCCCTCCCTCTCTGCTCATGCCCCCCCACCCCCCCATGCTCTCCCCTCTCTCAAATAAATCAGTTAAATCATTTTTTAAAATAAAATAAATAAAAAATAAATACAATAAAATGAAGTACAGTTGGCATACAATGTTACAATAGTTGCAGGTGTACAACATAGTGATTGGACAAGTCTATGTGTGATGCCATACCCACAGCAAGTGTAGCTACCGTCTGTCACCAGACAACACTGTTGCAATACCATCCACTATGCTCCCTATGTGGTACCTTTCGCCCTTGTGACTTACACATTCCATCACTGAAAGCCTGTACCTCCCACTGCCCTTCACCTTGTGGCCTATCTCCCAATCCCCCCAAACATACTACCGTTTTGTCAGCTATAGCTCAGTAAAGCTGAAAAATAAGACAACCAGCAGCAGCTCTAAAAATGTCTTGCATAGATTTTCATTGTTATACAAATCAGACTTGTAAAAAATATATAAAGTATTTCAAACACAAGCTGCAGGAAAATAGCTTAGCAGACACCTGCCTACCTTTCACTTAGAGCTCACACATGAAAACAGTCTGCAACATTTGCATCAGGCCTCTTGTAAAAATAACTAACAGCCTAACTTATTAAATAAAATGTTACATATACAGCTAACACCGTGGCCTCATTCCATTTCTTTCCCTTCCTCTTCTAGGGTAAAGAATAAAGAAAAAAACAGGCAGGCTGGAATCAAGCTCAGAAAGGCAACCAGCCCTTGTCGGCACAAGCTTCTCTTCCATCCTCTGCTACTTGTCAGAAGACTGATGATATCCGGTGGAGGAAATCCCATTCGAGGAGGGGCAGGAGAACCAGAGGCTGCTGATGAATCAGTGAGGCAAGACGAAGTAGGTGAAGTGAACTGAGGACAGGGACGGTCTTTAATGTCATTTCTGTCCTGAAAACTGCTTACGTGGCATCACACGCTGGTGAAAGTATTCTGTGTTCCCGAGTGTGCTTCAATGCTTGTCAGGACTCCTGCAAAGCTGGTATCAATAATGGAGGCCTGTCACATGTGGGGAGGTCAGAAGTCCAGGAGGAAAGGTGGGACCCCAACACCATAGATTGTGTTGTATTAATTGTGCTAACATCGATTTCCAGGAAATGACTTCAGGATCAGTGAAAAGTTTGTTGGTCCTCAGTAGACTCACAATAAATCAAAATAAAATGAATGAATGAATGAACGAACGAACTAGTGTATACTCTACTACCGAAGAGAGGTACGCAATCCACCCATCTCTCTTTTCTCTGTGTGTTGAGGAACTTGGAGTTAAATACTGTGATCGGTCCATGTAGCCTTCCTCACTCAACGAATCTTGATATCCTTTTCCCCTTCTCCCTTTTGTTTATCTTGATTTCTGACTTTTCTCTCTTTTTATGCTTTTTGGCATTATTGTCTCTACTTTTGTTATAAAATGCCCCCAATCTTCTTTGGAAGTTAATAGGGGTTTGAACCAGTGACATTTTTAGAATGTTTGGCCATTCTGATGGAATCAGTGACATTTTTAAACCAGAGATTCATTTCCAGTCCATCTGAAAACAGCTTCTTTGTTAAAGCAAAGCATTAAGAGGCATTCTTTAGAGACACTGACTTGTGCAATTTTTGACTGAGACCCTAATCAAGACACACCAGCGGTGTTAGGATTATGTGTGAGGATGTAGGGAATGAGCCATAGCTTTGCAGTCTGATGGAGGGGGGTTCAGGTAATTCAGTATCTCTGAACTCTGTTTTCTTCCCTTGACAATGGACATATGGAGGTTATTGTTAAAGATAATAGCCAAGGGCACCTGGGTGGCTCAGTTGGTTGAACGTCTGCCTTCAGCTCCGCTCGGGTCCTGGGATGGACCCCCACGACATTGGCATCGGGCTTCCGGCTCAGCGGGGAGTCTGCTTCTCCCTCTCCTTCTGCTCCTCCCCCTGCTCGGGCTTGCCCTTGTGCTCTCTTTCTCTCTCTCTCTCTCTCTCAAATAAATAAAATCTTTTTTAAAATGTCATGAAAAATTAAAAAATAATAAAGATAATAGCCATATGATCCAGCAATTCCCACTTCTGGGTAATACACCCAAAAGATTTGAAAGGAAGGACTCAGATAGATACATTGTACACCTATGTTCCTAGCAGCATTGTTCCCAGTAGCCCCAAGGTGGAAACCACCAAGTATCCATCCAAAGACTCATGGATAAACAAAATGTGGTCCATTCACACATTGGAATATGATTCAGTCTTACTAAAGAGTGAGATTTTGATACAGGCTACAACACGGATGAGTCTTGAAAACATGCTAAGTGAAATTAGCCAGGCACAAAAGAAATGTATGATTCCACTTATATGAGACAGCTGGAGTAGGCAAATTAATAGAGACAGAAAGTAAAATGGGGGTTGCCAGGGACTGGGGAAAGAGAGAATGAAAAGCTATTGTTTACAAGGTTTGTATTAGAAAAAATGAAAAAGTTCTGGGCATGGATGGTGGTGATGTTTGCAGAACAATAGGAATATATTTAATGCCACTAAATTGTACCATGAAAATGGTTAAATAACAATTGCTACTATTACATATTTGCAAAGCATATACATTATTTACTAGGTTAGCTTAAAGCTACTCAAGTTAGTTGTTTTCCTGATCCCACTTATAAATCACCCCCTTCCCCACAAGTGGTCTGTAAAAACACGCGCCAGGACCCTGAAGCTAGCCAGGCTCTTAGATGTAAAACATAATAAGCAATATGTTAATACCTCGGGAATAATGAGCCCTGATTTCTGCAGAATGAATCAACTTTTCGTGTGAGTTAACTGATCATTATCAGACTTTCTCTGTGCTCTCCATTATGGGTCTTTTGCACTCACAAAGGGGATGTAATGAGATAATCATTAGCAATGAGACAGCTATTTCAAATGTAAATCAATAGGCTACTGGAACCTGGGGACCGCTGCCACTTAGATAACCTTTTAATAGCCAAGCTCTGCTAACACAGGGAGCAGAGCTGAGCCAGGCTGGCTGAGGAAACAGGCAGCTCTCGGGGGTGTCCTGGTACCTGCCTTCTGCTTCAGGGGGACAAACCATTGACAGGAAAAGCCAGCAGGGGTCAGCAATCATTAAACCTCCTGGATTTTAGTCACGGAGGGCACCAGGATTACACTGGCTAAGATCTCTGAATGCAAGTATTTCCTCTGGGTGGATGGTCTTAGAAAATGAAGCCTACAAAGCGACATAGAAGATTGACTCATGGAAGCATCTCCCAGTCCTGGGGAAACCAGAACAACTGGTTTTCATAGCAGTTCCATTGAACAGGTGGTTAACCCACAAGAGCTGGTTGAGGAAGCCAATTTCCGAGACAGAACTGGTTGATTGACTCCTTAAGACAGAGCTTTGGGGCTCAAGGTCACTGCACTCGTTGCTGGCATTACCAAATTTAACATCACTGTCGTCTGCTATCCATTCATTGTTTCATTACCTTTCTTTCTTTTTTTCTTTTTTTTTTTTAAGATTTTATTTATTTGACAGAGAGACACGGCAGGAGAGGGAACACAAGCAGGGGGAGTGGGATTGGGAGAAGCAGGCTTCCCGCTGAGCAGGGAGCCCGATGTGGGGCTCAATCCCAGGACCCTGGATCATGACCTGAACCAAAGGCAGACGCTTAATGACTGAGCCACCCAGGTGCCCCTCCAATCTTCCTCTTTGCTAGTATAATTTCCTTGTCCCACTCCTTTCTGCCTGTCTTTCGTTTTGTTCATCTCTTCAGAGCTCCTTTCTGTCTGCTAGGTGGGATGCTGTTTAATTCATGAGTCATTGAATAAAGCCAAAAAGATCTTTAATATTTAACCAGTTGAATTTTTAACATAGTTATGTAAAATAATACATTTCTTACAGCTAAATCTAGTTCGAATGGAAATTTCTGTAACTTGTTTTCTGAAAGGATCCTGACACTTGTACAAAAAAATGTTTGGAAGTAGCCTCAAAGCCCATCAGAAGCAAAATGGACAAATACAAAAGTAGTATAAAGGTAAATGGACTTAACTCTGTAGCAGGTAAAAGATAAACACCGGAAGTAAAAAGTAGGCTTTATAATTATATGTAAATTGTGAAACAGTACAGTGATCTTTTATTGCCTTGTATGTTATATGTGTAAATATGTTTAAAAATGAATTGGGGGGGTGCCTGGGTGGCTTAGTTGGTTGGGTGTCTGCCTTCAGCTCAGGGCATGATCCTGGGGTTCTGGGATCAAGTCCCACATCAGACTCCCTGCTGTATGGGAATTGTTTGTTTTTGTTTCTTAAAGATTTTATTTATTGGGATGCCTGGGTGGCTCGGTGGCTTAAGTGCCTGCCTTGGGCTCAGGTCCTGATCTCATGGTCCTGGGATCAAGCCCCCTGTGGGGCTCCTTGCTCAGCAGGGAGTCAGCTTCTCCCTCTGCCTGAGCCCTCTCTGTCAAATAAATAAATAAATCTTTATTTTTAAAAAAATATTTATTTATTTACCAGAGGCAGTGCACGGCGCACAAGCAGGAGGAGCAGCAGGCGGAAGGAGAGGGAGAAGCAGACTCCCCACTGAGCAGAGAGCCTGAGGTGGGACATGGGACTTGATCCCAGGACGCTGGGATCATGACCTGAGCTGAAGGCAGACGCTTAACTGACTGAGCCACCCAGGTGCCCCTGTATGAGAATTGTTTTATTTCTGATCTTAAAACATGAAACGAGGTGATGAGATGGTAGCAGTTGACAATCTCAGGATTCCATGTAGGTATGTGAGTGCTTGTGAGTCTTTGCCCTATTTCATACTTATAAAATTTTCAAAGGTGCAAAACAATAGCAACAACAACAAAAAAGACAAACTTCCCCCAATGCTGCCCCTGGTCCAAATTTAATTAAGGAAGGCAGAAAAAACGTTTTGGTAAAACTTGGGAACTAAGGTTAAAGTCTGTGTAACTGTTACCAGAGGTCCCCTGCACCCATCACCCTGCTTCCCCCATGGTATCATCTTCTGTCACTATGGCACACTGTCAAATACAGGTAACTAGCATTCCACGACGCGATGAAGGACTCTACACCTCACTGGAATTTCATCTGTTTAATCTTCTTTTAAAAATGTGTTTAAGTTACGAAAGTGATTTGCTCATCAGTGAATGAAGGGATACACACGCCGTGCTACGTGCCTACAGCGGAATATTACTCAGCCACGGAAAGGAACGATGCTACGGTATGGATGAACCTTGAAAACTTGATGCTGAGTGAAAGAAACCAGGCACAAAAGGTTGTCTGTTGTGTAATTCCTTTTATATGAATGTCTAGAACAGGTAAATCTTAGAGATAGAAAGAAGATTGGTGGTTACCAGGGGCAGACAGCAGAGGAGAATGGGGAGCATGTTTCCATGGGCATGGGAACCATTCTCAAAACAGTTATAGGCTTCCTCGTGCCATGGTAAAAATGTTTTGGTACTGGACAAAGGTGGGGGTTGCACAACATTGTGAACGCACAAATGACCACGGAATTGTTCACTTTATATTTATTTATTTATTTATTTATTTATTTATTTATTTATATTTTTACTTGCTTTTTATTTATTCTTTTAATATTTCATTTATTTATTTGAGAGAGTGTGAGTGAGAGAGAGCAGAGCACAAGCTGGGGGCAGGGCAGAGGGAGACAGAGGAGGAGACTCCCAGCTGAGCAGGGAGCTCGATGTGGGACTCGATCCCAGGACCCTGGGATCATGAGCTGAGCCGAAGGCAGACCCTTAACCGACTGAGCCACCCAGATGCTCCTATTTATTAATTTATTTTAAATATTTTTTTAAAATGTATTTTAGAGAGAAAGAGAGAGCATGAGTGGGAGGGGCAGAGGAAGAGTGAGAGAGAATCTCAAGCTGATTCTGTGCTGAGCGTGGAGCCAGATGTGAGGCTTGATCTCACCACCCTGAGGTCACGACCTGAGCCAAAACCAAGAGTAGGACGCTCAACCAACTGCATCACCCAGGCCCCCTGAATTACTTACTTTAAAATGGTTCATTTTATATTATGTGAATTTCACCTCAATAAAAGAATTTTTTAAACGTTTTATTTATTTAAGTAATCCCTATACCCATCCTGGGGCTCCAACTCACGACCCTGAGATCAAGAGTCCTGTGCTCTTCCAACCGAGCCAGCTAGACAACCCAATAAAAGAATTTCTTAAAGCAATTTGTTTCTTGTAGGAAAATCCAAACGTAAAAGTATAGTAAAATATTGCAATTTCTTCTTCTAGCTACCCTCCATTCCACATCCAATCCCACCCCACAAATACAGCTTCCATGAACTATTTAATATGTAACTGCTCACACTTTAAAAAGTTTCATAACATACAAAGAGATACATATGTCTCTTTCTCTCTCAAATGTTTACTGAGCTCTTTATCCACGCCAGGCAACGTTGTAGGCGATGAGAACACAATAGCAAATTAAGACAGAATCCTGGAATTAGTTTTCCAGTAGGAGGAGAGGGGCAGTAAGCATGGGAATGAATAAGAATTTCAGATTGTGATGAGGCATCTGAAAAAAAGAAAACTGGGTGAGAGTGGTAGAGAGTGATATGGGTTGGTGGATGGCCAAGGTGATTAGGAGAGGACCTACTGGTGCTGAATGACAATGAGCTGGAGAGGTGAAGATCTAGGGAAAGAGCATTCCAGGGAGAGGAAAAACTTAGGTGCTTTTAAAGAAACAGGATTGCAATAGATACACTGATCCACTATATATGCTACACATACAAGATGTATTGCTCTTGCCTACTTCGCCATATATTATAAATGGATTTCCCCATCAGCACCCAGTCTGTGTCACTCTTTTTTGATAGCTGCATACTATTCCATAGTGTTGCTATCCATCACGTATTTAATCAGAATTTCCCTGTTGATGGACATTTAGGTTGTTTCTGGTTTAGAGCTGCTGCAAAAATGCTGGAAAGGACAGCTTTTTACACTTGCATTCCTATTTCTACAGAAAACATTTCCAGGAGTAGCCCTGCTACCTCAGTGTCCATTTGTGTGCACAGGTTTTCATCCGCTAAAACCCTGGGATGGCCATGAATTTTCATATCAGCCTCATGCTCAGAAGCATAAAAGATAAACTTTTATTAATTTATTTATTTAGGCGTGGAGCCCTACTCGGGGCTTGAACTCACAACCCTGAGATCAAGACCTGAGCTGAAATCAAGAGTGGGACGCTTAACCCACTGAGCCACCCACGCGCCCCCTAAAAGGTAAACTTTTAGATTAAAGAAGCAAAACAAAGTACTGTGTGGAAAACTAAAAGGGGAGGGTACTGAGACCCCGATTCACTTTAAAGGTGGAATAACTTAAGCGAGGACAGGAAGATGGCAGAGAACAAAAGAGAGAGAATACAGGAATGCCGGCTGGTGAGGCTTGCATCGGAAGATGGGAATTCTCTGTCGTGGAATGGCCCAGACCTTGAATAAGCATGGCGTTGTGAAGTAAAGCGGTTGTCAGGCTAATCCTGTGTGTGAATCACAGCACAGAGCAGGATGTCCTTGGGAAAACTTTCTCTTAAAGTTGATAGTCCTGTGTCTCAACAGCCCTAAATGAGTATAAATGGCCAGTATCGTCAGAAACTCCCTACTGATGCACTGATTCATTCAATGAAACATTCGTTAAGCACATTCCCTATGTCAGGCATCATACTGGGCACTGGGAATAGAAAGAAGATGAAAAGATACTGACCTCAAGTTGTTCAATCTTAGCACAACAGCAATTATCAAGAAGAGCTTCTCACTTTCCTGCTGGAGCAGTGCCTCAACCCTGGCAGGTCAAGGCTTTTGAAAACCAATGGAGTGGATTCTTTCCTGAATTTCCATAATTATCCTATTCAGGGACCTGGAAGTTAATGACGTCAACTGCTTTTCTAAGCTGCGGGTCTCAGCAGTTTTTGTCTTTGTCTCTAGAAAAAGCCGTGCAGGCACAAAGACACTGCTAATTTAATTATATGTGAAGAACTAACCAAAGAGGGATCCATCGTCATTCAGTGCCCTATGGGTGATCCACGCTGAAGTATGGCGTCCAATGTTGAAGCAGTTGAAGGACAGTGTGGGTCACTCTTTGAGTCAGCTGCTTGTTTTGACATTTGTGTGTGTGTGTTGACATTTTTTTAGGAGTAGGTTAGGGAGTGCCAATCTTGAGTGAGAAGTCACTTTATTTTGGACACGCTGTATTTCCTCCTGTTGTGAATATAAGATAAAAACATTTATCTCAATAGCAATGCAGGTCTCCCTTTTATGAAGGAAGATCTGAGTTTTTATATCAAGTGCTAGTAAGTTCTGAGTAAACCCGAGGGCAATCACTTAATACCAAGTTTAAAGTGGGACACTCTTAAGAAAGCTTTAAATGGGTCTCAGAGAACTATATTAATAGGCTGTAACCTGAACTTTGTATTAATCAGGGGAATACATCATCTGTCATGGAAAAAAGGAAAAATCAATGTCCAGAAGATTTCAGGGAGCATTGACCACAGATCTGAAGAAAAAGTTAAAGCCAGGCTTGTTATAATGGAGATCTCTGGTTTCTTCACATTTATAGTACTTGATATCCCAAGTGTCAAGAGCTCAAGAAAAAACCAGCATTCATAAAAATTGCTAGTTTAATATTAAACACAATTTCAAACCACTTTAGCATAGGATTTGTTTTGAAAGGTACCCGACAGCTTTGTTTTTGAGCTGTCTCTTTTATCTTTAACATACAGGTATTTAAAATTTAAATTCATATCTAGATCTAGATTTTGCACTGTAACATGCAGTTGTTAAGAAACATCTATTCTCTGTGTGTCTACGCCTTTACTCTGTAATTTTTAGGTTAGTTGCACTCTGTCTAGACTCGTTGGAGAAAAATATCAACAGTACGTCCCCCCCCCCCTTGGGCTCCACGGGGGTGAATTACAGGAAACCTTTACAGGTACTCAGAACAACGTTATTTTCCTACTTCGTGTAATTGGGTCTAAGTATCTTTTGCTCCCCCCCACCCCATGTTTACCTAAACGCAGTCTGCCCTCGTGAGAAGCAGTCAATAAAGCACTAAGGGAATACTCAAGCAAATCCCATCATTCAGAAGAAAACCACTTCACCTAATGGTGCTTATAGAAGCTGGACGCACCAGAATAACCTTATTAGTTGGATATAGCTGGATACATCATGGAATAGGCCAATCCTCTGTTTAGTTTGCAAGGCCCTTGGCCGGGAGGAGGGAGGGGTGGAAAAGTTTGGGTGAAGGCTTTAAATGACTAGTCAAACAGACGGTGAGTCATTCAAAGTTTCCAGTTAATAATCCCCTCTGCCGGGGCAGAGCCTGGGCCCGAGCGCTTTACGAGCCACACTGCAGTTTTAAGTTGTACTGTCTCACGGTTTTATTCTCTTCTACCAAATGAATACATAAAATGTAAGACGCGCAGCGTCGGCTTTGAAATGTAGGGCAAAATGTGGCTGGGGGCGGGGAGAAGGAAGGTGGAAAGAGCGAGCACAAGGTAGGGAGACTGGGAGGCAGAGAACGCACAGGCTGGTGATGTGAGAAGGAAGGAATTCCAGGAGGGGAGCGCTGTGTTGTGCGCCTTAGAACTGCTGTCCGTTTCCCGGCATCCGGTGCCCAACAGGACGGCGAGGACCACCCCGGCGGCTGAAGTGTCGCGCAAGGACGCGCCCCCACCACTGCCCCCACCGGGTGACAGGTGGGGCCGCCGAGCGACGACTGGACCTCAGCCTCCTCGCGCTGCCTGCCGGGAGCCGGAGCCGCTTCCGGTTGCTCTGGGGTTCCGAACTCCGACTCCCGTCGGCCCCCGGGAAAACCGCAGTGAGGTCACGCGGGCTCTGCCGGAACTCGTAGTTCCATCTGCTGCCGCGCTTCATAGTCGGAAACGGGGAAGGGCAGGGGCAAGAACTACCGAGGCGAAGGTACGGGTGGCGGGGAGGGGTCAATCCGCGCCGGCGTGGGGCTGGCGCTGAGGCGGTCCGAGGTGGTTGGGGTTGGGTGGGAGGAGATCCGCTCGCACACACGAGGAGGGTTGAGCCGCTGCCGCCGTTGTCGTCGCGAGTGCGGAGCTGGGACTGGAGCCTTCGCCGCGACGACGCCGGGGATTGTGTCGCTAGCCCCCGGCGCCTCTGCCTTGCCGCTTCGCCGGGTCAGCGCGGCCTGCTCCTGCCCGGCCCGTCGCCCCCGCCTCCATTTCCCGCCCTCTCTTCACCACACACACGGCCCCCCCGATCATGGATCCGGGCAGTGGCGGTGGCGGCGGCGGCGGCGGTGGGAGCAGCAGCGGCAGCAGCAGCAGCGACTCGGCGCCCGACTGCTGGGACCAGGCGGACATGGAAGCCCCCGGGCCGGGCCCGTGTGGCGGCGCCGGCGGCCCCTTGGCGGCGGCGGCGGCAACGGCGGCGACCGAGGCCCAGCGTGAGCACCTCAGTGCGGCCTTCAGCCGGCAACTCAACGTCAACGCCAAGCCCTTCGTGCCCAACGTCCACGCCGCCGAGTTCGTGCCGTCCTTCCTGCGGGGCCCGGCCCAGCAGCCCCCGCCCCCAGCTGGCGCCGCCGCCCCCAACCACGGAGCCGGCAGCGGCGCGGGAGGCCCTCCGGGTAAAGGGCCGGGACGCGCGGGGCGGCCTCAGGGCGCGGGAGGCAGCCGGGCTGCGGGGTGGGAGCAGCCAGCCTGGGCCCGGAGCCCACTGGGGATGGGGGTGGGGTGCGGTGGGCTCGGGCGGCGCGCCCCGCGGGGCCCGGCGGCACGTGGAGCGCTGACAGCGGCGCCGGGCGCGGGCAGCCCTGGGTGGGGCGGCCCAGGGCCGGGGAGGCCGCCTGCGCGGGGCGGCGGCAGCGGTGGAGGGCC
Organism: Ursus americanus; assembly: GCF_024610735.1. Classification (NCBI taxonomy): domain Eukaryota; kingdom Metazoa; phylum Chordata; class Mammalia; order Carnivora; family Ursidae; genus Ursus; species Ursus americanus. The sequence continues at coordinate 31,114,939 of NC_142128.1, forward strand.
GGGCGGGGCAGGGGTGGCATGCGGGGGACACCCGCGGGGCCTGGGGGCCGCTCCTCCCCCCGGGGGGGGGGGCGCAGCCACCTCCTGGAAGTGGGGACCGTATGGGACGGAGACCGGGCCGTGGCGGGTCAGTGCCACGAGGCCTAGAAGTGAGGACAGATGGAGCCACGAGTGGGTTGGGTGGGCGTTGAGAGATCCGAGGAGTTGGCGAGGACGATGCTTGAGTTTTCTCTTACCCTTAGGCCGAGGCGAGAGAGCAATTTCTATTATTGAAACTGTAATTGCGTTTTAAATGTCTGTGACACGGAACCGTCCTGAAGGAATCCCAAGATGCATTGCAGCCTTGTGATCCGGCAGAAACTGTTGGCTATCAATACAAAAATCTTGGTCACCCTTAGCATTCGTAAGCGTGTAAAGTTTACAAAGTGTCAGCAAGTTAAAGTTCTTCACTTAAATGTTAATGTGTTAGGCAACGACATTGATCTGTGTGCCCTTTACCTTAAGTGGGACGTGGACTTTTCTCTTCAGTGACACGTTTGGAATCTTCGTTGCGTTGAAATCGTTTACCTTATTCAGGTTGCTTGGCATAACTCGCTCTTTCTCTCTGTTCACGTGTCAGGAATGAGTCTGAGCATTTGTTAGGATTTAAGAGTCATGTGCCATTCTCATCAGAGCTGGTAGGCATTCTTTCTGTGGTTTCAAGTTGAGTTCAGTCTTTAAGTCTTACTGGTTCTACCTCAGTGATAGCATGCTTGCAGGAACCGATTTATAGGAATGTCAAGTGTGAGTACTTTATACTTCTCAGAGAGAGGTGCTTATGTTGGGAACTGTCAGTTTTGTTTTAAAGAGAAAAAGAAAGGAAAAGGTGGAATGTCCTTCCCTTTATTTAACTAGGGTATCAGGAACTGGGTCATAGATGTTCCCAGCAATTTGTGAGAGAGAGTGGATTGTTGATTTCTCCTTAAAGTTCTAAATTGTGGTATTTCTTAGATAAGTGGACATCATAAAAGTGCTCTGGGAGGTTAGTTTCTTCAGAAAACTTTGCTATAGGGGCGCCTGGGTGGCACAGCGGTTAAGCCTCTGCCTTCGGCTCGGCGTGATCCTGGCGTTATGGGATCGAGCCCCACATCAGGCTCCTCCGCTAGGAGCCTGCTTCTTCCTCTCCCACTCCCCCTGCTTGTGTTCCCTCTCTCGCTGGCTGTCTCTATCTCTGTCGAATAAATAAATAAAATCTTAAAAAAAAAAAAAAGAAAATTTTGCTATATAGTTTTCTCTCCAGAGGCAAGAAGAGTTTGGAGAAATACTTTTTCAGAGTGTGTATGTGAGTACAGAGTTTGGATTTGGTTGTTTTATTGACTGGTATTTCTTTATTTATATAGGCCCTTGATATTTTCTTTTTGAGTAAGGAAATGCAGTTCTTACTTTTTGCTTAGATCAAGCCATTTTGGTGGCCCAAACTAGTTCATTACCACCTCCTGACAGTGTTGGTTTCCCCATACTTCATCCTGTAGATTTCCTTTTATCCAGCCATTTTCTTTTTGCCCCCCCCCCTTCCTTTGGAGCCACTAGCACCACTTGGGCTGTACCTAGAACTCCCATTTCCAGCCTTTGTAGCCATCAGCCATCAAAGGACAGTCATCCTTAGAGCAGTGGTGGTCAGGAACGATGGTTATTGTTGAGTGGTTAGGCAGTATCTCTTAGGCGGGGGGACTGCTTTTCTCTCCCTGATATTTGCCAATTTCAGCTTTACTCTTACCCCTTTTCTCTGTCACACTACTCGGAGTTGGAGATGTAAAAGTGCGTGGGGAAGTGGTTGTTGGTAGGAAGATTCCCTGCATTGTGGTCAGTTTTTTCTTTTTTTATCGGAAGCCTATTTTGGTGTTACTGCCTTTATCAGATGCTTCTACAAAATACCTGTTAATGTTAAAAAATAATCCTCTGTAGGATGTTTATTTAGAAAAGAATGGGTTTTCTAAATTGAGGTCCATTGGATTGCATTTTCCAGACCATTCAGGTCCATAAAATATTGTTAAAGCAGGGAACTGTGCTTGGAAGAAGCAGGGAAAAAGCTGGAAGTAGCACTTAGATTGAAATTCACAAAGGGGGGAACCATAAAATTTGCAAGTTTTTTTATAGTGAGGAAATAGTCGGTAGGGCAAGCATGTTTTCTTTTGTTGTCAAGCCATAACTGAAATTTGTGGTGGGTGTGTTTTGAAACTAAATACCAGGAGAACTCTTGAAGGAGTCTGTTTAGAGGTAGAGCACCAGAATGAATGACTTATAAAATGTATCTATCTAGAATGACTATCTGTCATTTCTCTTGAAAATTGGCTGCCTGCCTTCCTTCCTTCCTTTCTTCTCTCTCTCTCTTTTTTTTTTTGGAAATACTTTCAGTGGGCCTTGAGCAAGAAGATGCTTTTGCCCAAAGTGTCATTTACCTTACTAGAAGGCTGCTAGTTAGCCTGTTTCTAGCTGTCCCAAGTCAGAACTTGGGATTTAGTGTTGACCTTGAATCCCTTTGAAAATTTAATATATGTTTCCAAAAAAATGATTAAGTAGAACACAGTTAAGTGTAATTAAGTATAATTCATTTAAGTGTAATTCTCTGCAGATCCAAGTAAATTGGCTAAGTGATGCTTCTTAAAGTAGAGGTCCTGAAATAAATGAAAATGTAAGACAGGGGTTATTTGTACTAGAACTAACGTTTTCTATGATAGAATGTACTTGAAGTTCCACTTTGCACCCAGTTCAGTCTTTCTGTTGTTGTTGTTGTTGTTGTTAAATGAGAAACAGATTCAGCGGTGGTGATCAGGGTTACTTGGTGTCTTGGTTTATTTGGACTGCTGTAACAAAATACTCCAGACTGGGTGGCTTTGAAACAACAGAAGTTTATTGCTCACAGCTCTGGAGGCTGGAAGCCCAAGATCTGGGTTCCAGCCTGTTCAGGTGAGTACCCTTTTCAGGATAGCCAACTGCTGACTTCCTGTGTCTCGAGGCAGAAGGAGCAAGGGAGCTCTATGGACGACCTCTTTTTTTTTTTTTTTTTTTTTAATGAAGGTAATAATCCTATTCTTGAGGGCTCCACCCTCATGACCTAGGGCCTCCCAAAGGCCCCACCTCTTTATAACATTAGGCATTAGGATTTCAATATAGGAATTATGGGAGACACAAATATTCAGACCATACATAGCACTTGGACTTTCAGGACAGCCGGAGCTTCTAAAATAGTGGTAGAGTGTTTTTTCTGCCACCCCACCCTCAACACCTCTCAAAAGTCTGCCATTAAAAGCAGTACTAAATAAAACTAGCAGTCCTCAGGAGGCCGTCAGAAGATTTGTCTCCAAAATGTTGCACATTGTGTTGTGAAACTTGAATTTTAAAGAGAAATGGTCTAGTTTGTAGTGTTTGGGTTTCGCTGGATGCCTTTTTGTGGAGGAGGGATTTTTTTTTTTAACGGTTGAGCTATAACTCACTATAAAATTTACCTTTAGAACTATACAGTGGTTTTTAGTATATTTACAAAGTTAAGCAACCATCACCATTTGGTGAATGCTTGTTAATCACTCATCTCTCAAAGGTGACGTCTTCAGAGCCACCGGAGTAGAGAAGATCCAGAATCGAAGTAGTAGTTGTTTTGTCCAGAAGGGCTCTTAGACTTTATTTACATTAAACAATACCCGTGGAAACTGAAAGATAAGGTTAGATAGTTGACAGAAAAGATTCTTGAGATTTGTTTCTCTTTCTGTAAGACCGAAGGGCTGCAACAACAATTCAGCTGTCAAGGATTTTTCAGGCTTCCGTGGGACAGTAACTGGAATAGAGTAAGCAGAGGAAATCAGGGGAAAGTATTGTTCCTGGAGTGTCATTTCTTTTCCTACCTAATTTTCTACCTGGTTATTTCCTTTCCTGCCTTACCTTATTGATTATTAGACTGTTAGATTTGGGCTCTTATTTCAGGATTTTACAAACTGTTAGAATTTTTGATTTTGAGTAAACCCTCTTTGGGTCAGGTTTTATTTAATGTAGTTAGTACATAGCTTTTTGCATTCTTTTATCCTTTGCTTATTTTTCACCTTTTCTGGAATTGTACTGCATGAGAAGACAGCAATTAAAATCTGTCGTGCGAGTTAGGGAAATGTAGAGGACAGATTTTAAACCTTGTTTTGCTTGCTGTTGTTCACTGGGGAGGAAATACCTTTTTTTTAAGTTAATTTTTTTAGAGAGAGTGCACACACACGAGGGAGAGGGGGAGAGAATTCCAGGCAGACTCTGGAGCCCGATGCTGGACTCGATCTCACGACCCTGAGATTACAGCCTGAGCCAAAAGCAAGAGTTGACGCTTAACCGACTGTGCCACCCAGGTGTCCCAGGGAGGAAATGGCTTAAAGTGTTAAAATAGTATTGTCTTTCTGGTTGAAAAGAAAGGAATGAATGAGATTTGATAACGTTTTGGGGTGAATTAGCAGAATTAGAATGAAATGTGTTGAGATGTGGATCTCTGGCTTTGCTTATATATATAGCAATTAACAAGCAAATGTTTTCATGCCTTCAGAACACAGGATGCTGTGCTAGGCACTTGAAGGGATGCCACCGAGATGATTAAGTTGTGATTCCTCAAGGAGCAAAGAAAGGGATGGATCAAATACCCATTTTACTCTAATGGGAGACCCAAGGTGGTAAGAGGGCCAAACAGAGGGGGTCGAAGGCTTTCAAAGCTGAGAGGAGGAATTGTCCACAGGTTTCCTTATGTAAGTCATTTCAGTCCTGTCACCCTAATCATAAAACTAAAGATGTATTTTCTGCTAAGTGTTCTTTGTGAATACCTTGGGGTTTTTTTAAATTGAGATCTAATTTATATACACAGTCCACCCTTGTGTTTCTCTATTTTATTAAGTTTGCTAGGAATTTGCTGGAGTAGGGCATTGGTTATCTTTTTTTATTACTCGAAGTATAGTTGACACACAATGTGATGTTAGTTTCGGGTGTACAGTATAGTGGCTCCTCCCGCCAGAGGTAGAGCTCCCGTCTGTCACCACACAGGCGCGATTACAGCGCCACCGCCTGTGCCCCTGTGCTGTGCCTTGGGTCCCTGTGAGCACCCCTGGCTTTTCTGTTTACACTGTTTGTTGGCTCTTTCCCACGAGCAGCAGTAAGTGACTGTAGTTCTGGTGGTGTATCTGTTGGCCATGTTCATTTACGGTGCACCATTCTATTCACAGTTCTTAAAAATCTTTGGGAAGCAAGAATTTGGCCACTAGTTGAAGGTTCTCGATTGTTCTGGACCCTTAGACTCCTTTTTCAGCTGCAGTTGTTGATTCATACCAAAGCTGCTTAAAAGTTTTGTCCTTGTTTTCAGTAGATTTTAACAAAGCGTGGCTGAGCTGTAGATGTGTTTGGTTTTTTTCATAAGTGGCTTTGTTCTGAGGAAACCTAATTGTTACGGTACTCCAAGTTGAACCAGATCCCCAGCATAATTCTGCTTTCCAGGTGAGAGAAACATTTAGTAAGGATTTTCTGAGCATCTTTTATTAGCCTGGCCTGAGAGTGGTGACACCAAATTCCAGACTGTATTCCGGCTAGGTAATGGTAGGTCACTTCACTTGAAACAGACAAAAAGTGCATACTTGTGAATGTCATTGGGGCAGCTTCTTGGTTGAGCATTTCTGCAGAGCTCCAGTGGGTTACCATACTACCAAGCGGTTTGTGTCCATCTCCTTCGGGTGGTTGACATTGGTTGCATATACGTGTTTTTCTCTTCTCTTTGTACTTTTTTGGGTTGTCCGAAATGGTTTCGGTTGATGTATTTCAAGTATATTTCAAATTGTTTTTGACATAGGTGGGATATAGATCATAGACAAATGTTTTACGGTTGATTGAAGAACACAGTGGGATTTTAACTCTACAGAAAGCCTAATCAAGTTGGTATATAGAGTCGTGCGTTAGTGATCGAATAAATAGGATTTTGGAACGTGAGGGCTGGAAGTGACCCCAGCAGTAATACAATTGCCTCATTTTGGATAAAGAAACTGAAGCCTAGAGATGCTAAGTGAAGGCATAAGGTCACTTACAGCTTTAATGCCATGGTTGATTCTAGAATCCACATTTGCCAACTTCTAGTTCAGTGCTCTCTACATACATCACTGTTTAATAACGGGGAAGAGGGTATGCATAGAGCTAATACTACAACCATCATAGTGTTCTCACTCGGGAATTTGCCTTTCTTATATTTCATTCTTAAATTTTTGTAATTATTTTGGGGCTTTGAATTGCTGGTTGTAATCATAAATTTACTGAGCAGTTACCACTTGCTTAATGTGGAATCTTCATGACACTCTCTTGAGGTAATAGATACTGTTAACACATTTTACAGGTAAGAAAATGAAGGCTCAGAGAAGCTAAGTATGTTGGCGAGGTGACACCGTTGACTAAATGCAGGAGCTAGGATTAGAATCTAGGTCTGATTTCCGAGCTTATTCTAGTAATGGTTTCCCTGCTAGCCCGTTCCTTGTGATTTGATATTAAAACGATCTTTTTGGCTGAGATACTTTTTTTCAGAAAAGGCGCCCCTGAGCGTGTGGGCTTTGGCTCTGTCTCCGTGTTCTGTCTCCGTGGGAGCAAAGTCACATTCTCATGAGGAGGCAACGCTCTAAAGTAGTATTTTGAAATCGCTTCTTCATACGTTTTAGGAAATGATGATGTAAAGTCATTTAAACAGCTCTGTTCACTACTGTCTGTGACATGATGCCTTTTACTTTTAGAATGTTAGGTAGTTAAAGCAAAACCATGGACCTTTGTGTGTGTCCTGTGGGCTCTTCTTTCTGTGTCTGCCTTTACTGTTTTCTGGTTTTGTCTGTGAGAGAAAAATACTCCGCATGCAGTTTTGGTGAGACTACGTGGTCACCTGAGTGCTAGGGGAGGTGCAGTTCCTTACTCGGACTGTGCTTGAACATCTCTGGGACGTTGGTTCTCTAACCCCTTGTTAAAAAGTCAGCACATGGAAGGTTGATGTTACTCTCTTTAAGCCCTGATGGGAATGTAGTAAACATAAGACTGCTGAGAAAACGGGACCGATAAGACCACAAGGAAACTAGCCCTGTGAAAAAAAAGCAAAAGGAAAGCGGAAGTGGATTCAGTAAAATCAGTTGTATGCTTATTCTGTATGGTACGTGTGCTGTGCCAGACTGTAGGGACTGCAAGAGTAGAGAAAAAAGTCTCCATACTGCAGAAAACCACCGTCGTTCTGGAAGTCTGTAATCTCCTTAGGCACCGGGACGAAGATCTGTGTGTGTGCACCTGTAATTGAGGGCAGGGTCCTAGCCTAGAAGGGCTCCGAGGAGGGATCATTAGCCTTCAGGTGCTGGGCCGGGTCGGGAGTGTGCTCGAAGTGGAAGATCAGGTGTGGCCAGTTTGCAGAGAATGAGCGCTGCTCGGGCTGTGCACTTGCGGCGCCTTAATGAATTGAAATTCAGTAAAATTTAAAATGCCATTCCTCGGTTGAGCTACCACCTTTCAAGTGCTTAATAGCCACGCGTGGCTTGGGACTATCTATGACAGCACAGAGAACACGTCCATCACTGCAGACACTGGTGTTGGACAGAATTTTGTCACACTATTTCTCAACTTCTGCACAGTGTAACACACTGTGACTTCTGTGACAGCACTGAAATTGTTTTTATTTTTTTCTTCAGTGAGGATACCATTTAGCTACCAGGACTAAGGAATTTTAGGGTAGCTATTTTATATATTGCTGTTCATTGTGTAAAGAGGATTCAAGATCAGTTTTATATCTAAAGCAGTACACATTCAAATTGGTTATTTATGAAATATACAGATTAAGCACTTCTCAAGAATTGGCCAGACATTTGTGTTGAAAACATGTAGCTTGAATTATAACATAGTTTTCATTATCTACCACCTGTTTGACCTTGACTAACTTGTGCTGTACTGATGAGCTGGCAAAGTAGGAGTCTTCGTGTTGAAGTCTTTTATTTTTATTTTTTATTTTTTTAAAGATTTTATTTATTCATTCGACAGAGAGAGAGACAGCCAGCGAGAGAGGGAACACAAGCAGGGGGAGTGGGAGAGGAAGAAGCAGGCTTATAGCCGAAGAGCCTGATGTGGGGCTCGATCCCATAACGCCGGGATCACGCCCTGAGCCGAAGGCAGACGCTTAACCACTGTGCCACCCAGGCGCCCCCGTGTTGAAGTCTTTTGATTCACGGTCAGATATTTCTTTTCATTTCATTTCATTTCAGTGAGTTCCACGCTCACGCTCAACATGGGGCTTGAACTCACGAGCCTGAGAAAAAAGAGTCTCATTCTCTGTTGACTGAGCCAGCCAGGTGCCCCTCCATGATCAGATCTTTTTTTTTTAATTTATTTTTTAAATTATTTTTATTTTTATTATTATTAACATATATTATTTGTTTCGGCGGTACAGGTCTGTGATTCATCAGTCTTACACAACACACAGCGCTCACCACAACACATACCCTCCCCAGTGTCCATCACCCAGACACCCCATCTCTCCCACCCCCCTTTCACGCCAGCAGCCCTCAGTTTGTTTCCTGAGATTAAGAGTCTCTTATGGTTTGCATGATCAGATCTTTTTAAAATATTTATATTCTTTTTTATAAAAATTACAGTGAAATCATGGGGCGCCTGGGTGGCTCAGTTGGTTAAGTGCTCTTGATTTCCGCTTTGGTCACGATCTCGGAGTCCTGGGATCTAGCCCCACTTTGGGCTGCATGCTCGTTGGGGAGTCTGCTGCTCTCTTTGTTCCCTCTCCTTCTTCCCCTACCCCTGCTCTTTCTCTCAAATAAATAAATCTTTAAAAACAAAAATTACAATGAAATCATGTAACATACAATTAACCAATTTAAAGTGAATAATTCAGCCAGTGTTGTGTAGTCACCACCTCTGTCTAGTTCGAAAACATTTTCTTCACCCCAATAGGAGACCTGTGCCCATTAAGCAGTTACTTTGCATTCCCTTCTCCTCCTTTCAGCTTCTGGCAGCCACCAGCTTGCTTTCTGTCTCTATGGATTTACCTATTCTGAACATTTTATATGAGTGGAATTGTACAGCATGTGACCCTTTGTCTCTGGCTTATTTCACCAGGACCAAATTATCTCTAACAGTCTAAGATTCAGATTATCATTGATGATAAAGCATAAGCAGTAATACTGCCTGACAGTGTTCTGGTAACGTCTTTCACTTCTTGTTTTAAAATTTGTGGTGATATACCCAGTATCACACCTAGTTCTTTAATCTTCAGTTATCATGAACCAGAATATTGGTTTCCCTTTTAATTTGGGGTATGGCAGGTTACTCATTGTTGCGCTCTGATAACTTTCCCATTAATTAGAGTTGTTCCTTTTTTGAATACTTGACAAGGGTGTATTTCTGAACATGGAAATACCATTGGAAAATATGAAATCGTAATGTCACTGCTCACTCCTCAGGAGGTTTACCAACTTTTCCTTCACTGGGGATATGGACTGTGCAGGGCCTGAGAAACCACAGTCATCTGTTTGCTGAACATGAATAAATAAATGACTTTGGGCCCTAGTAGAATTCTAAGCCCTGGCTCCTTAGTGCTAGTAAAGTCAGGATGTGATATGCATTATATGAGTAAGACCTGAGTAGAGTGAACTGGAAAGGGTTGCCTCTGTGTGTGTGTGTGTGTGTGTGTGTGTGTGTGTGTGTGTGTAGACCAGGTACAATAATATTGAGAAGTTTAAATTTAAAAGAACATCTTGCTCTCTCTGATATTTCTGGTTCATTACTGCAAAAATACCGGTTCACAAATGTCGCTTGCATTTTTGTTAGGTTTATAATGGGATCCGCATCTGGATGCGTGGAAAGCTTTTTTCCACCTTGGGGAAAGTATGGTCAACTTTTTATTTTTGGGCCTTTTAATACCATTAGGCATATATTAAGCACTTTATTGATTTTGGTACTTGACTCCGTCCCTGTGAGCTTTACAAACTTAAGGCATACATATTATAAACAGGGCGTTTTGAGAAGTAAAGCCATGAGCATATTTTCATCATGGTGCGTTCTGCAGCCACGGAGGTGGTCTGGTGACTGATGTCATTATCCTGAGAGTGCCTTACAGTCTTCTGTATGTATTGTGTATTTGTAAACCTAAGAGTTGGTTCTGGAACTGGGTGGTCAGGTATGTGTATTGTTTGGTTTTGTAAAACTCAGCTGCAGTTCAGAATATCTTACTCCATGATCTTTTTCCTGCCCTAAAACGCTACATCATCTCTAACTCAATTTACTTTTATTGAGTAAGTTTGCAGCAGGGGCTGTTTGAAGAAGGGCGAGATGGTGCTTGTCTAATTTGGAAAAGCCCAGTTGGGTCGGCTTTGTCTGAATGTTAGGTGGGAGTGATTGCAGTTACGTATTTCAGGGTGTTTGGAGGGGATTGAATGAGTCAGCACATCAGGGCTTGTTAAAAATCCGTTGGAGTTAATTTGCCCCCACCTCCAGCGCTGTGTGGATTCGTGAGTGCCTCCGTCCATTTCGTACTCAGTCATGCTGGTTGATAGAGTTGAGTGTATCCTGGTGCATGTTAGGGGGGAGAGACTCACGTGTTGAATATCTCCTTGGTGTCAGGCGTTACTTAATAGACACGAAACAAATCTATTCTCTCATTTAATTCTCTTAGTGGTCCCATCAGGTAGATAGCCTGTCATTTTCAGAATTCCAGTGAAATAGCTACAATCTCACAATTCGAAGTGACAAGCCAGCGTTTAAAGCAGGCATCAGCCCAGTGCCAGCCCCTTACCACTACCCAGTGCTGCCCCCTCCAGCCCGAGGGAGGCATGTGAACTTGATTCACTTAGCACAGCCTGGCCTTCCCTGAAAATTGAGCAATTTTCCTTACCCTACACGTAAACTTTTCTTTGAGAAAGGAAAACAAAATAAAGGTATAATTCCTGGTCCCTCCAAACCTCGTTCAAATGATTTTTTTTAGCTTCTGTTTATATCCTGCGAATCACGAATCACATAGGCTGGGGTCATCTTAGACCTTTCACTCTTCCTTCCTCCTCCTGCCGGAGGATGCTTGTTATCTTTCCACTCAACCCCACCTCTCTAGTGGTCCCAGGGCATGCTTGCCGGTATTGGTGATGTTGGTCTCTCTGCCAGTGGTGTTTTTTTCTTTCTCTAGTTATCTCTTTGCCACCGTTGATGGACCTTCCCAAGTGACACTCAGCATGTCACTTCTCTCTGAAAAACTTGGTTGCCCTTTACCTTTCAGGAACAGGAAGTTACTTTCTTCAACACTTCACATTGTTGAAGACTGGTTCTAAAACTTTGTCTTGACTTACTGTTGTTTCTGTGCAGTGATTTTAAATAGGCGCTTTGCAGTTTATGGGTTCATTATTTATTATTCGGTTTGCAGGATTCAGGTGACTTCAAATTCTTTGATACCTTTTGCATCTTGTAGATTTTTTGAAGCAAGGGCACTTTCATATTGGGATATGATTTAGGTTTGTCAGATACAAAAAATAAATTTACATATTTGCGTATCAGTATATATTTCTCATACCTGTCTTCCAGGGATGTCACAAGTAGATTTTGCAGTGTGACAGCTGTGGAAACTGGATTGTTGCTTGATCTTAGAATTTTAATATAGGACAAAACTGGTGTCATTGTAATCACCATTTCTGACATGTTGTAAGGGATCCTTTGCATTTCAAGGACTTTATGTGAATGTCCTTTTTATTTTATTGTTATCAAATAGAATTTATTCAAGGATCTTAGTAATATTGTGTGATTATGGAATCTTATAAAAGAGCTAATCATAGCCTTGTTGGCCTGGAGCTACCAAGAGAGGATCTAGAGAAATAATGTTATTTGGTGAGCAAAATCTTAATAATTTGATCTGCACTGGGCTGTGGATTTGATCTGCACTGGGCTGTGGATTACTTTTATAATATCCTTGAAGGAAAAGTTTTATAAAGCAAATTAAGAGAATAAGTATACCTTTATGAATACATTTCAGTTACTGAAAATGTGGTAAAATAGGCTGTAATTGGTAGGTGTTTAAAAATATTTTTTTAAACAGAGACTTGTAATTTGAACACCTGAGTTAGCTGCTGTTGGTCTAAATTACTGAGGTTTTTGCTGTGTTATTGAAATTCTATTTTTACCGCATTTTAAAAGATACATGAAAATGGATGTGTGGGACTTAATTTTTAATAGAACGTATTTCTGTTAAACAGCACCTGTAGAACCTTCTCGAGAGGAACAGTCATTGTTGTGTGAAGGTAATTTTCTATGATATGACCCTTTGAATGTCTAATTGAGAAAACATTAAGTTGTCTATGGTGTGTGAAGCCTGGATATTGTTTTGTAAATATATATTCTATCTCAATTTCTTGTCTAGGTTCAAATTCAGCTGTAAGCATGGAACTTTCAGAACCCGTTGGTAAGAAAATTTCTGACCCTATTAATATAGTAATATGAAACCCCTTCAGGATAGAAGGTGCAAATATAAGTGTCATGGTTATGGTAATGCCTGCATTTAAAACTGACTTTGAGTCTTTGCTGTTGGGATTTAGAAAGCAGCTCTAGTTGGACGTCAGCAGTGCGGTGGTACACTGAGCCTGCCCTCGTGAAAGCCGAGTGGAAGAGCGCTAAAGGCAGTTGAGGGGCTTGGGCTTGTTAGATTTCCTTTGTGAAAAATTTCCTTCCTTTTTGCAACTTGTTGCACTTAAGGGTGTCAGATTCCTCAGGTCATTGATAAAGTTGATGCCAAATGACTTGCAGAGGGAAAAGCAAAGATGTTGTAAATCCCACGTTCTGATTTGAAACTTTCCCATTTTCCGTGTGTCAGGACATCCTGACACTGGAATAACTGGGCTGTTAGGAATGGTACATCTCCTGTTTATAGTTTGTTTGTCCTTATGGAAATGAAGCTTTGTTAAAATAGCAAGCTCTCATAGTCTCTGAGTCAGCTCTGATGTCAGCAGTGGGGCCAGCTTGAAAGCTGTAATCCATTTCTGTTGTGAAAGAGATTTTCCTGCTTATGTTTCACTAGATGTTAGGAAGTAGAACTAAATATGCAAAGTTCTATTTGTTTGAAGGCATCTGTGTTTTACAGTACAGATTGTAAGTCTTTTTCAGAATACTAAGTTAAATGTCTTATTTCAGTAGAAAATGGGGAGACAGAAATGTCCCCAGAAGAATCATGGGAGCACAAAGAAGAAATAAGTGAAGCAGAGTTAGGGGGTGGTTCCTTGGGAGATGGAAGACCTCCAGAGGAGAGCGCACAAGAAATGATGGAGGAGGAAGAGGAAATACCAAAACCTAAATCTGTGGTCGCACCCCCTGGGGCTCCTAAGAAAGAACACGTAAATGTGGTATTCATTGGGCATGTAGGTAAGTTGCGCTCCCAGCGCTGAGACAGTGACCAGTCATGGGGTACATCAGCTACCTGGGGGTGTTAGTGAAACTGAGCTGAATTAATCTGAAATGTTTTTATTTTTAACTTGATAGATTTTTTTTTTTTTTAAGCTGGCAGAACATTGCCAACATTTTGTTGGGTAGATAAATAATCTTGTAATGGTGTGGAAGCTGGAAGAAAATAAGCTTCTGTATGTATGTGATGCACAATTGGTTTGTAGGCCCCCTGATGGTAGCCAAGCCTATTATGACATCTGGTGATTAATATCCTAGAAAATGTGCCTGTTGTTTTGTGTGAACTTCAGTTAATTTGTTAATTTTATGGGCCTCATCTAACCTAGATAGTTTAATTTTGTGTGACAAAGGAAATGAATAATTTGGAGTGACTTCTGGATGCTTGTCAGGTTACTGGTTTAGCACAAAACAAAACCCTATTTAATTTACTCAGCTCTTCCCTGACCATCTGACTTAGCCTCAAAATCACGAGAAGAAAAATACAGAATCATGTGTCCCTTTCTTCCCTTTATCTCTGCTTTCTCCGGAATATAATGCTACACCGTAAGACTTCTTTAGTAGCAAGAACTCCTTTGAAATTTGTAAAGGAACACCTATATTTGCTAAAATTAGTGAAAGGCAGACTACCTAAATGTAGTTCACAGCTCTTTGGCCACTTCGGCTCTCCCCTGAGATTCCCCTTGGGTAATTTATATTCTGTTGCTGCTGTGCTCTTAGCTGAAGGTCAGAGAGCAGTCTGTTCAAAAATTCTTCTTTATCAAAAGTAGTTCTAAATTCTTCATCAGTATAAATCATTGTAGAGCTGCAAGGGGTCTTGGCAGCTTCTTTTGCAACTGAAATTATTGAATTATATATGCTGATTGGTAACGGTATTAGTGCATATAGCGGTTGTTTTTTTTTTTTTTTAAGCCTGTGTTTTGCATGTTATTGATGTTGTTGTTACTTTTAGATGCTGGCAAGTCGACCATTGGAGGACAAATAATGTAAGTCTGTATTTTTTGTTAAATAATAGAGTTAACTTGATTGGATGAGTTTTGGGCACTGTAAACATACAGTCATACAAAGGAGATAAAACAGGTCACCTGAAGAAGTTATAAAGACATTACCTGTAAGGAAAGCTGATCTTTTATTTTTATTTTTTTAAAGATTTTTTTATTTATTTGAGAGAGAGCAGAGCAAGACTGAGAGAGCACAAGCAGGGCCAGGGGCAGAGGGAGAAGCAAGCGCCTCACTGAGCGGGGAGCCCGCCGTAGGGCTCGATCCCAGGACTCTGGGCTCACGACCTGCACCAAAGGCAGACGCCTAACCCCTGAACCACCCAGGTGCCCCGAGGAAACCTGATCTTAAGGAATTTTCGCAGTGTGATCATTGTTAGTATTTTTTGATAGATTGGAGGCATTCACTAGAATTCTTTTGTTATCACTGTCAAACTTTTATGGAACATTAATTAAATGTATTTTTGAAAGCTGTATTTTAGATTTTTTTTTTTAATAAAAGCTAATGTAGAACCCTAGATTATAGGAAATCTTGGTTTGCTTTGAATATAATTTTCTTAGGAATAATGAGAACCAGCACATGAGTCTGGTACTTGGGGGGGAAGGGAACTCCTTATTCCTTACTCATCAACTCTTTTAAGTCCTAGGTAGATTACTCAAAGACAGGTAGACTGGCTAGCATGCTAGATAATTTATCATAATCTTTTATCACATGTAGAAGCTATCTAAGTATGAAAACACCTCGGTTGATCTTTAGCAATGTATTCTAGTATTTTTTTTAAAAAATATTTTGTTTATTTATTTGACAGAGAGACAGGCAGTGAGAGAGGGAACATAAGCAGGGGGAGTGGGAGAGGAAGAAGCAGGCTCCCAGCAGAGGAGCCCGATGTGGGGCTCGATCCCAGAACGCCGGGATCACGCCCTGAGCCGAAGGCCGACGCTTAACGACTGAGCCACCCAGGCGCCCCAATGTATTCTAGTATTGAAAAAAGTTTTTTTAATTAGAAGGTCTTATAATTTTGGGGTACCTGGCTGGCCCAGTAGGTAGAACATGTGACTCTTGGTCTCAGGGTTGTGAGTTCAAGCCCCACATTGGGGACAGAGTTTTTTGTTTTTTGGTTTGGTTTTTTTCAGTGTTTTACAATTTTAATCCCTCCTGAATTATATCCATTTCTTTAAACTGTATCATCAGAGGGTCTAGAGAGCATATCTTCATTGTCTTGCCTTGTAGTCTTAGTTGGTAATATTCCCAGTTACTTCTGAAAATTCTATAACAGACCTTAAAATAAGCTATTAAATAGGAATCCTTAACTAAGGCTCTACGGATGGAATGCCCATTTGATTCTGTGTTTTAGGAGAATGTGTATTTTTTGCTTAGGCTGTAATTTTCATGGGCATTTCACTAGGATGCTGTGCTCAGCAGGCTAGCAGCACGCACTGTAGATGACCGCCGAGAACCCACAGAGAAGAAAGCTTAAACAGGAAGGCTTTGATTTGGATTGCGTCAAGGGAAGCAGTTCAGTATTCCTAAGGAATTGTTTTCAAATTGTAATCTTTGGTAATTTTTAAAAAATATTAAATATTGAAATGTATTAATAAGATTTAATTGCTTGGACAACACTGTTGGACAACACTTTTTTTATATTAGTATTTATATTTGCCCCTTAAAAAAATTTTATTCTGGGGGCTCCTGGGTGGCTCATTCAGTTGAGTGTCTGACTCTTGGTTCCAGCTCAGGTTATGATCTCAGGGTCTTTTTTTTTTTTTTTTTAAAGATTTTATTTATTTATTCGACAGAGATAGAGACAGCCAGCGAGAGAGAGAATACAAGCAGGGGGAGTGGGAGAGGAAGAAGCAGGCTCCCAGCGGAGGAGCCTGATGTGGGGCTCGATCCCATAACGCTGGGATCACGCCCTGAGCCGAAGGCAGCCGCTTAACCGCTGTGCCACCCAGGTGCCCCGAATGATCTCAGGGTCTTGAGATCGAGCCCTGCGTGGGGCTCTGCACTCATCAGGGAATCTGCTTCTCGCTCTCTCTCCCCCTTTCCCCCCCGCCCCACCCCTGCTTGCACTTGCACTCTCTCTCTAAAATAAATAAATTTTTAAAAAACTTTGTTCTGAAATAATTTTAGACTTACAGAAAGGTTACAAAAATAGTACAGAGTTCCATATACCTTTCATTCAGCCTTCCCTGGCGTTAACATAAGAAATAGCTGTAGTACAGTCCTCAAAACCAGGAGGTTCACATCGGCGCAGTACTGTTAACTAAACTGTGGCTCCTACTCGAACTTAACCAGGTTCTCCACGAATGTCGTTCTTCCGTTATAGAATCCCGCGTTGCGTTCAGTTGTTCCATCTTGGTCTCCTCAGCTTGCGGCATTGCCCGAGTCTCGTCTTCCACGACTTTCATTAACTTGAAGAGTGCTAATATGTAGGGTGTTCTTCGGTTTGGGTGCGACTGAAGTTTTTCAGTTAGATTGAGGTTTTACATTCGGGCAGGACTGTCACACAGGCTGTGTTGTGCTCTTCTCAGAGCGTCCCATCAGGGGTACCTCCTGTCAGCTCTCGACGTGTTCTGTTTCCTGCTGTGCTGTTAGCCAGGATTACTTGGTTAATGTGTTGTCTGCCAGGATTCTCCACAGTAAAGTTACTATTTTTCCCCTTTATCTGGGGAGAGAGAATTTGAGACCACGTACATATCTTTTCCTAACTTCCCATGATTTCGGCATCCGTCAGTGGTTCCTTTATTTTAAAGTTGCTGTTTTCTGGAGTTGAACTTCCCCAAAGAGCTTGATAGTTGTCTTAACTTCACTGAATAATTTATAATTCAGTTTTTACCTTTTTTCTTTGTTTTCAGGTATTTGACCGGAATGGTTGACAAAAGGACGCTTGAGAAATATGAAAGAGAAGCTAAAGAGAAAAACAGAGAAACTTGGTATAGTAAATTTTTCTGGCACTATAAATTACTTTTCAGGAGGCACAGCCTACTTAATGCTCTTGTAGTCTGCTTAGATACAAGTGCATGACGTCTGAGGTAGTGTCATAACAAAGGAAAAGTTTCCTTTCCCTTCATACTACAGAGTAGATCAGCTCCTGATGCCTTCAGAACTTGCACAGGGAACGTTTGGGAACATCCAGACTTCTAGAAATAGACTTGCTGGATAAGTTCTAAACCGTTCATTTATTTAAAGTTAAGATTTGACTGGGACATTCATGGTTTTTGTTTTGTTGTTGTTTTTAAATTGTATTCCTGTGTATTAAGGGAAAAGATCATCATCAGTGCTATACTAAAAAAATGGATTACATACTATGTAATACAGATGATGAGATCATTTAAATTAACACCTACTATTCTGGATTTTTTTTTAACTTATGTAAAGCATTTTCACATGGCAAAGAAATACTGAAATAATTTTTAACAAGTAACCCTTGCTCCCAAATGGTGGTTACTGGGTTTCACTTTTGAAAAATATCCTTAGATAGCCATTATTTGTATTATACTTTGTGCCAGATCACTATAGAAGCTCACAGTCATATTGGCATTGGTACAAAGTCGTCTTTCTGTGTATGTCATCAGCTTGTTTTCATAAATACGGTTTGCTTACAGAATATATACTGGTTTGGGGCTCCTGGGTGGCTCAGTTGGTTGAGCTCTGCCGTCAGCGTGTGTCATGATCCCGGAGTCCTAGGATTGAGCCCCACATTGGGCTCTCTGCTCAGCGGGGAATTGCGTCTCCCTCTGCCCTGCCCTTCCTCCCGCTTGTGCTCTCTGTCTTTCTGAAATAAATAAATACATAAAAATCATTTTAAAAAAAAAGAATATATACAGGGTTGAGGCACCTGGGTGGCCCAGTTGGTTGAGTGTCCGACTTTTTTTTTTTTTTAAGATTTTATTTATTTATTTGACAGAGAGCGCGTGCTCGCAAGTACATGCAGGGGGAGTGCAAGCAGAGGGAGAGGGAGAAGCAGACTCCATGCTGAGCAGGGAGCCGGATGCAGGACAGGATCCCAGGACCTTGGGATCATGACCTGAGCTGAAGGCAGACGTTTAACCAACTGAGCAACCCAGGCGCCCCCTGTTCGTGATTTAAATGTATGCCGGACATGAAGCTGGATATCGTCATTACACCTTCATGGTAGAAGAGTATCTTAAAAACTTTTGTTCTTAGCAATATTAACCTTATTTTAAAATTATTTCAGGTATTTGTCTTGGGCCTTAGATACAAATCAGGAAGAACGAGACAAGGGTAAAACCGTAGAAGTGGGCCGTGCCTATTTTGAAACAGAAAAGAAGCATTTCACAATTCTGGATGCCCCTGGCCACAAGAGTTTTGTTCCAAATATGATAGGTGGTGCTTCTCAAGCTGATTTGGCTGTACTGGTAAGTAAGAACTTTCCAATTCACCTGTGTATTTGCTAGCAGCTCCACTTCAGTGTTAAGTATTTGAGTTTATACTCTAAAAGCTAAAATTGAGGTTGCAGTGAGCTATAATACACAGTCACAGATGTCACTTTTGTCTCATCTGCTCAAGAAATCTTTATAATTGGATTCACTTACGAAAACATGTTTCATCTTTTCTCTACCGTTGCTATTACCTATGACTATGTCAGAGCTTAGTGTCCACTAAATGCCAAGCTTGTCCACTTTGTACATACCATGTGTGCTGTGGGTACAAAGCTGAGTAAGAAATGATCTGTTCAGTCATTTTGCGGGGTTGTTTTTGTTTCGTCACCATACCAGCCCTAAATCACATACATGTTTGAATTGCAAAATATAAAGGCATACTAGATTTTGGAAAATTGGGGGATCAGAAGAAACATTTACCAAAATCTTTAGCCATTTAGACATTGTGACATTCAAAAGCTTATAGGTTATAACTCATTTACTTTTATTTTCTTGTAAAAAGCTTCTGATAAAACTGAAAGGAAAGCTGTTTCACTGCTTAAGGGTATCCCTGAGTGTGTAAGAATAAACTATTGGATTTCTTGGACTAGGTCATCTCTGCTAGGAAAGGAGAATTTGAAACTGGATTTGAAAAAGGAGGACAGACGAGAGAACATGCGATGTTGGCAAAGACGGCAGGTGTGAAGCACTTGATTGTGCTTATTAATAAGATGGATGATCCGACGGTGAATTGGAGCAATGAGAGGTGAGCTTCGCTGTCGTGCTAGTTTTCACAGGCGTGTAAACGGAATAAAGGGTGTTTTGCTACCCTGTGCTTTTTTCCCTCTCGGGTTTTTCTAAAACCTTAATTTGTTTAATAATGAAACTAGAGTTCATTTGCTTTATATTATAATTGAGTTATTTATAAATATCCGTAGATATGAAGAATGTAAAGAGAAACTAGTGCCATTTTTGAAAAAAGTTGGCTTCAATCCCAAAAAGGACATTCACTTTATGCCCTGCTCAGGACTGACTGGAGCAAATCTTAAAGAGCAGTCAGATTTCTGTCCTTGGTACACGTAAGTAACTTTTTCTTCCTTTTAGAAAAACTTTATGTCTTTATAAGTAATTTTAGAAAACAGGGACTGTTGAGTAACTGTGACTTTAAAAATACCACGACCTTTGCTCATTTTTTTATTGGGTTGTCTTTTTGTTATTGCCTTGTCACTTTCTTGATGGTATCCTTTAAGGCACAGCAGGTTTTAATTTTGATGAAGTCCAGTTTATTTTTTTCTTTTGTTGGTTGTGCTTCTCGTGTCATACCTAGGAAAACATTGCCTAATTCAGTCATGAAGACTTAGCCATATTATTTTCTTCTAAGGTTGTTACAGTTTTAGCTCTTTTATTTATTTATTTATTTATTTATTTATTTATTTATTTATTTATTTTTTAAGATTTTATTTATTTATTTGACAGAGATAGAGACAGCCAGCGAGAGAGGGAACACAAGCAGGGGGAGTGGGAGAGGAAGAAGCAGGCTCACAGCAGAGGAGCCTGATGTGGGGCTCGATCCCAGAACGCCGGGATCACGCCCTGAGCCGAAGGCAGACGCTTAACCGCTGTGCCACCCAGGCGCCCCAGCTCTTATATTTAGACGTGTGTTTCATTTTGAGTTATTTTTTTGTTAGGTAAAATCTTAATGACTATAACTGTAAGTTTTCAAATTGGGAAGTGTGAGTCTTTAAATTTTGTTGTTCTTTATTTCTAAGATTGTTTTGGCTTTTCTGGATCCCTTGAATTTCTGTATGAACGTTAGGATCAGATTGTCATTTTGTGCCAAAAGGCAGCTGGGATTTTAATGGGGATTGTACTGAATCTGTGGAAGAATTTGGGGGGCGTTGATATCTTGACAATACTAAGCCTCCCAATCATATACTGTAGTTTTAAAGGGGAAATTATTTTATAGAATCCTGATTTGAGAACTGCAAAAGTCCATAAGAATTAAGTAACAGAATGTAGTCATTTTAGGGGCACTGGGGTGGCTCATTCAGTTAAGCGTCCCGACTCTTGATTTCAGCTCGGGTCATGATTTCAGGGTCATTGGACTCGTAGGGCTCTGAGCTTAGCGTGGGGTCTGCTTGAGATAATCTCTCTCCCTCTGCCCTTCCCTCTCCGCTCGCTCACTCTAAAAAAGGAAAAAAGAAGAATGTAGTCGTTTTATTGCAAAATGTAGGCCATTGCTATCAAATGTTTTTCTAAATCTTAATAAGTTTATGGGGAAGGTTTTTCATTATATTTATAGGGCTGTTTTGTTGTATTTTTAGTTTTCTGTGGAATGAAGGGGATGAACCAGATAATTAATTGGTTGAATAAGAAGAGTATGTGGGTAGAATGAAAGTATTATAACTGTGTTTTTCATATAAAGTTATGGTCTTAAAATTTTGATATTTTTATTGATTCTCTTTAATGGATATTGTTATGTTCTCAGTGGATTACCGTTTATTCCCTATCTGGATAATTTGCCAAACTTCAATAGATCAGTTGATGGACCAATCAGGCTGCCAATTGTGGATAAGTACAAGGTACCCAGAATATTTAAGAGATTGAGATTTATGGGAGGGAAGATCATTGTTTTGTGTTTTAAGTTATGAAACAATCCTAATAATTAACAACATAGCATAGATGTCTCTTTCTTAATGGCCGTTTGTTATTTAGTGTTACAGATGGATCATAATTTAATCAGCCAGCCTCCTTTATTCAGGCTGTTTTCCCAGTGAGTCAGTGATCATTTTTAGAGAGAAAGTCAGACAAGTAAAACTGCTGGACTCAAAGGATTTGCACATTGAAATTGGTGGATATTGACCCACAGTCTTCCAAAATACCGCCAGCAGTATATGAGTGCTGGTTTCACCATAGCCTCGCCAGCTTTGGATGTTAGTCTTTAAAATAATAGACTTCATTATTTTTAACTGGATTTTCAACTTGATTTTTTAAGAAGTTTTATCAGTATGTAACGTTTTGACCTCCTCAGATAATTAATTCTTTCATTAGCTCCTTGCTAAATTTCTTAAACAAGTATTTTTCAAATTTTATACATGAGGAAGCAGTCTCAGCTTTGAAGGAACTGGAATTTAAACAAATAATTGAAATCTTCATATGTAAAATTTTGTGCTGTTTCTGGTACTTTTTTTTTTTTAAGATCTTAGGCATACTTACTCATATTATAATTGCACATATGCTGATGACAGATAATATATTTCTTACCTATCCTTTAAGAGTAATCCTGATCATTCTGCCACTTGAGCTAAAGATTTTCTGAGTAAGCCCCATCAGATTTCACTTTGGGTTGTTGAACTGCTGTAGAATAGTAATAAAAGTCTACAACTTGGGTTTTTTTATTTCAAATTTAAACAGGATATGGGCACTGTGGTCCTGGGAAAGCTGGAATCAGGATCTATTTGTAAAGGCCAGCAGCTTGTGATGATGCCAAACAAGGTAAGAATTAGTAATGCTCTTTCTCATTTAAATTTTCTCTTAAAAATATTAGCAAAGAGTTAGAACTTTTCAAAAATGAAGGGATTTCCATTAAAAGAAACTTAACATCCAGGATTATGTTTTATTAATGTCAAGTACAAAATTTAGTACAGAATATAAGGTGTTATAGTTATCCAGTGACAAAATGGGGAAGAGCTAAAAGATGGAGCCTCAGGAGAGCTTTACCTCCATTCTTTCACCAGAAGCAAGTAGAGGTCTGGAGTGGTTAAGCGACTTGTTTCTGTTAACACATTGGATTAGCAAGTGAATGCAGGATGAAAACTCAGGTTTAATCATGACATAATTTGCTTTCTTTTTCATTTCTTTTTTTTTTTATTTTTAAAAAATTTTTAATTTTTTTAAAAGATTTTATTTATTTTGAGAGAGAGAGAAAGAAAACACAAGTGCAGGAGGGGCAGAGCAAGAGAGACAAGTGGACTCCCTACTGAGCGGGGAGCCTAACATGGGGCTCAATCCCAGGACCCCGAGAACATGACTTGAGCCAAAGTCAGACGCTCAACCAACTGAGCCACCCAGGCATCCCTGCTTTCTTCTCTTTATCTTGTATTGTTATATTGGATACTATAAAATGTGCCCAGTCTGTACTCCTAATCTGTTTTGAGAAAAGAAAATGTGCCTTTATCATAAATGGGTCTTTTCTTAATTCTTTCTTCCTGCCTTTTTGTAATTTGTTTATTATCGGAGAGGGTTTCATTAAACACGTAAAGTCTCCATGAACTCTGCCTTTGTGTTATTTCTGGCCGCTCAGTTGCTGATAATTACAGACCTGTTACCTGAGAAACTGTTACCTGTTTTCCAGACAGGCCTTCTCTCACAGCTTCAGAGATGTTTATGTAGGAAAGTAGGCCTCAGGCATCAGAATCTCCGGATGAGTGGGGCATCTGGGTGGCTCAGTCGGTTGAGCATCTGACTTCTCGTTTTGGCTTGGGTCACGATCTTGGGGTGATGGGATCCAGCCCCGCATTGGGCTCTGCGCTCAGCACCAAGTCTGCTCATCGTGAATCCTAGCTCAGGGCAGTTACAGAAGTAGTTTGGTCGTGGTGATAGAGGGCAGATTGGTGGTTGCAAAAGGTCAGGGGGTCGAAGAATGGGGAGTCACTTGAATGAAGGGCACAGTGTTTCCTTTTGGGGTGCTGAGGATGTTTTGGAACTAGGTGCTGGTGTTGGTTGTACAGTGTCGTGAATGCCAACTAAATGTCACTGAGTTGTACAACGTAAAATGGTTATAAAAGGTAAATTTTGTGACTGTTCTACCATAATAGAAAGAAAAGTACAATTTACTATGAGCAGGTGGCCTGGGTGCCAGGCTAGACTAGTTACAGCTTCTCCGCGGGAGCTGGGACTTGATATGGGTGACTGGGCCGGTCAGCATAGCCTTGCCTGCAGCTGGTAGGCAAGCTTTGAAGACTCCGTTCCTGTTAGTTCTGCTGAGTCTCAGTGGAACGGAGTTAAATATTTCAAAAGACACAGATGCCAGACTATCTTACGTTAAAATATTAATGGGTAGGTAATCTTATGAAATGGGAGAAAGTAATTGGATATCGTAAATCTGATTTGGGGCTAAATCCAGAATATATCAAGAACTGCAACTCAACAACAACGAACTAGAACAACCTGACTAAAAAACAAGCAAGGGACTGAAACCTTTCTCCAAAGAAGATGTGCAGACGGCCAGCAAGCAGAGAAGATCTCGTCTCTAATCATTAGGGGAATGCAAATCAAAGCCGCAATCAGAGAACACCTCATACCCATCAAAAAAACAAAATAACATGTTGGCGAGGATGTGGAGAAATTGGAGCCCTTGTATACTGTGGGTGAGAATGTAAAACTTCACAGCCACTATGGAAAACATAATGATGTTTCCTCAAAAAAATTTAAAAATAGAATAATTATATGATCCAGCAATTCCACTTCGGGATATGTGCCCAAAAGAATGGAAAGCCAGCCTCGAAGAACTGATGTTCATAGCAGCATTATTCACAAAAGCTTTAATGGGGAAGCAGCCTGTCGTGTCCATTGATGGATGAGTAGATAAACAGAATGTGATGTATCCATAAAATGGAATATTATTCAGCCTAAAAAGGAAGGAAATCCTGACACATTCTACAACATGATGACCCTCAAGGGCATTCTGCTAAGTGAATTAATAAGCCAGTCACAAAAAGATGAAAAATGTATGAGTCCACTTTTTTTTTTA
Organism: Ursus americanus; assembly: GCF_024610735.1. Taxonomy (NCBI): domain Eukaryota; kingdom Metazoa; phylum Chordata; class Mammalia; order Carnivora; family Ursidae; genus Ursus; species Ursus americanus. Next base: position 31,139,503 of record NC_142128.1, read on the forward strand.
AATATTTATTTATTTATTTTGGGGGTGGGCAGAGGAAGACGGAGAAGAGAGTCTTAAGCAGACTCTGTGCTGAGTATGGAGCCCAATGCAGGGCTTGATCTCACGACCCTGAGATCCTGACCTGAGCCAGAACCAAGAGTTGGTCTCTTAACTGACAGCACCACCCAGGCGTCCCTATGATTCCACTTCTTTGAGTTACTTAGAGCAGGCAATATCCTTATGTTTCATAAACCAAGAGAATTTGTTGGTCTCAGTCTTAATTTTTGAAGTTCTGGATTAATTTAAAGATTGCACTAGCTCCTTTGTATTTAGCCATAGAAGAGCACATTTCGAGAAGAGGGATTGTTATGCTGGATCATTTGGGCAAAAGGTAGTTTACAGTACTTGCTTAGTTTGTCTGTGTTGGGACTGCTGGTTTCTGCCCTTTTCTCCTGTACTAGAAAGAATTTGGCTAACAAATACAGCTCTCTTTCACTTCTTGGAATGAATTTCAACAGGTATCAATAAGAAGGTATAAGCTGCCTTTTGGGAAAGGAGACCATTATTAGTGGCGAGGGGAGAGATTACCAGAGTTTAACTAGACAGTCTGTAGATAGAGATCTGGCATGGAACATAACAGATTCTGGATTCTCCACCATTTATCTACCAGCAAGAGATAGTTTATTTTGTCTTGAGGTCTGTTACTTTGTTTGGTTTGTGGTATGTGTTTCAAAAGTACGAATTTCCAAGGGCAGAAGGCAAGTAAAATAAGGGGCTGCTTGTGGGTATTGCTTTCAGCATTTTCTCCCATCTCTATGCTCTTTTTTAAGTAACTGGTAAAATAATGTAAATTGTACTGTTAGTGACATTTTGTACCTTCACAGCCATCACCACTATCAAGTTCTAGAATATTTTCATCACCCCAAAAGGAAACCCTGTACCCATTAAATAGTCAGTATTCTTTCCAGCTTAATTGTTCAAATATCTTTTGAGAAGCGCACTCTTCAGACATTTGGGTTGATAGGTAGTAGAAACTGTGTCTGTTAAGTCCTAGAATTTAATCATAATAATACAACAGTCACAAAATTAAAATCCAGATGTTAAATTTAATGTTTTAATTTTAAAAAGGTAAAAAAGGCAAATGCTTGTTTATACTGTGTTCAGGTTGGAAATTATTGGGATGTGATCATAAAAAGCTGGTGAATTAATATTTTAATTGGCAGCTTATACTTCTAGGATATGATTTTCATTAAATTCATGTCATACAAATGTAATAAAGTTTTATATTCAGATAAGTGTTTGACTAATACACAACCTCAGAAAAATGTGACTTTCAAGTCTATAAGTGAACGGCCAAGATCATTTTATGTACTGTTATGCAGTGAATGTGTCAGAAAACCCCCAGTCTTGGGTTTGATTGTTTGCTGCTTTTTTTTTTCTTAAGCACAATGTGGAAGTTCTTGGAATCCTTTCCGATGATGTAGAAACTGATTCTGTAGCCCCAGGTGAAAACCTCAAAATCAGACTGAAAGGAATTGAAGAAGAGGAGATTCTTCCAGGATTCATACTTTGTGACCCTAATAATCTTTGTCATTCTGGACGCACGTTTGATGCCCAGGTAAACTTGTTATTGTAATTGTCTTAGTGATCTTCGCTGTCTAAATGAAATTAGGATTTAAATGGCTTTTGTCCTGATTATTGGTGACATGCCATTGTGTGTATTGAAATAGAATAAATCATACATATCACAACAACCATGATGTGTATCCCACACACATGAGGTCTTTTAGAGGTGGTATTCTTGGTAAGTTCATTTTTATTTATCTATTTACTTATTTTTGAAGTGGGCTCCACGCCCAACATAGGGCTTGAACTCATGACCCTGAAATTGAGTCCCATGCTCTACTGACTGAGCCAGCTAAGCACCCCAAGTTCCTTTTTATTTTTGATCTCCTATTAATAGTAGATATTATTACTTCTATTTTGCTCAAAGTGTCTTTCCTCGTAAATAGAGCAGAGTTGCCTTGGAAATTAGGGTGTGTCTGCTCACTCAGAGTAAGTAACTTCACAGACAGGAAAACACAGTTTCTCTGTTATTAGCAACCTGACTTCCGCAGAAGAATGCCAGTGTAGCTCACAGAATTTTGAGTTCTGTTACAAGCTATGATGATAGATTAGATTTAGATGCTGGAGACAAGGTTGTTTACTTTTCCTGGACCTTCGATATTGAGAATTGGATAAAATTATGAGAAGTTCACATCTGGAACAAGACAAAACAAAAGTAGCTGTAGTGGCGGTGATTACTGAAAATCCTTGGGGAGGAGGGAGGAAAGGCTTCTCAGAGAAGAATTAGTTGGCCTGCCATGTTTCTACTGTTTGGGTCTGGCCAAGATCAGTGGGGTGAGGATATCAGAGTTCATGCTTGGATACCAGGCGACCTGACCCAGCACTTCTAACCCAAACGAATCTTGAGACGGCGAGTTCCCTGTTGTGGTACTATATTGCGCTGGAGAACGTGCACTTCTTTTTGTACCCCAGGGATAAATATGTGAATTTTTTTCTTTGACAGATAGTGATTATAGAGCACAAATCCATCATCTGCCCAGGTTATAATGCGGTGCTGCATATTCATACCTGTATCGAGGAAGTCGAAATAACAGTGAGTCCTAATTAATTGATAATTAAGCTAATTGGGGTTTTTGTTTGTGTATGTATTTGAAGACGGTCTTGATCATTTCTGATCGGCAGCAGTGGATGTACTCTTGTTTGCACCCTTGTCTTAAAGATTCTCTTATTCAGCGTTCTGATCTCATCCTTTTCTCTTGGATAGGCCTTAATCTGCTTGGTAGACAAAAAATCAGGAGAAAAGAGTAAGACTCGACCCCGTTTTGTGAAACAAGATCAAGTATGCATCGCTCGCTTAAGGACAGCGGGAACCATCTGCCTTGAGACCTTTAAAGACTTCCCTCAGATGGGGCGCTTTACCTTAAGAGATGAGGGTAAGCCTTTGCACTGATGCCTACTAGTGTCTCTGAGATGTGGACCTTGGTGCGTCCGCATACGGCGTGCCTCACAAGTTCATAGACAACTTGGGTGCGTGTTCTGTCATGTGTTCCTGTAATAAATGTTCATGAGTTGAGTGAATTGAACAGGCAGAGCCGACCATGCATTGTAGCAGTATGCTGTAGATTAAGAATCTTAATTTTGATATTTTGCAAGTAGTGGGCTTTGAGAGTTAATTTATTTACTAAATGAGGCATTGCTGCGATGAAATTCTCTGTAATATGTGTGATGAGAGCCCGTCTTGAAGGGCTTAACCCTATCAGGTAGGTTTTTGCCATACAAGCCTCTGAAGTAGAAACCTTGTAGTTTCTGTGGTTAGGAGACTTTATTTTTTAAGATTTTATTTATTCATTTGAGAGAGAGAGAGAGAGAGCCAGAGAAAACACAAGCAAGGGGAGAGGCAGAGGGAGAGGGAGAAGCAGACTCCCTGCTGAGCCGGGAGCCCGATGTGGGGCTCGATCTCAAGACCTGGAGATCATGACCTGAGCCGAAGGCAGATGCTTAACCATCTGAGCCACCCAGGTGCCCCAGGAGACACTTCAAAATCAAATACGAAAAAACACTCACCACACAGATATTGGGGGGATGAAGGGGACACATACCTTGATGGTGTTTCAGCACCTGATTCTTAACAGAGGTTTAATGTCATTTTGTGTGTGTGTGGATGTCCATTTCTGCCTAGTTCCGAGTGAATCTCATGGCCATGAAACTCTTTGGTAGCATCAAAACAAAGTGACTCTTATTAAATGTTTCTCCGTGGATCATTAGTATTTCTAACTCAGATGACTATTTTAAGAGTGTGGAAAACTTTACATAAAACATTGTGCTTCAGTTGAAATGTAGAGTCAGCAGCTCGCATGTTCGTTCCAGTTCTGTTGGACAGAAAACTCCCTGTGTGTCTTCTGCACGTCAGGAGCTGTGACAGGCACTGGGGGTGTGATGATGATTACAGCTCCGGAATCTTACTTCAGAGGAATCTGTATAGGGACAGTGGTCACTGTATTTTGAAGTCCTTATCTTAAATTCCTCTTGGTAATAGTGAACCTGGTTGCTTGGGTTTGTCCTATTAACATAACAAGATGAGAATCTTAGTTACCAGTTAGAAATGGACAAAATCGGGTGGACAGAAGAAATTAATGTAGCAAGAATGTTTAGCTGCAGAGTTGTTTTTTTCCTAAAGAGTAGCTTGGCTTTTAGGTTTTTTCACGTGACCTAGTGGGATTTGTACCCCTTATAAGAGGACTGAGAAACCCTCTTCACAGCTTCATTGAGTTCATTTATATATCTTGAAATTGACTTAAGTGTACAGTTTAATGAATTTTAGTCTGTTTACAGGGTTGTACAGCCATCACCACAGTCTAATTTTAGAACGTTTGGAACATCTAAAAAAACCCTTATACCTGTTTACAGTCACTTGGTGTTCCTCTCCCTAGCCAGCCACAGATCTTTCTCTGTTTGCCTTTTTGGGACATGCCATATAAATAGAATCATACGATTTGTGGTCTTTAGTGTCTAGTTTATTTCACTTGGCGTGTTTTTGAGGATCAACCATGTTGTGACATGTATTCCATGTTCCTCGTTCCTTTTTATTGCAAAATAGTATTCCGTGGTATGGGTATTCCACGTTGTACTTGTCCAGGCTTAGGTTTATGATACAGGAAATGGTAAGTTTCTTTTCAACTCCGCCCACCCTCTACAGACCCACTTACTAAGACTGCCTAATCAGAAATCACGCCTTTGGTGGTAAAGCCAGTTAATTAAAGTAATTTACATTGTGAAAAATAATTTTATGATTTAAAATAATACGCTTGAATACCTCACGTAGCTTTGCTGTTAACTACTGAAAAAGGGTTTTTGTTTCTGTTTTTTTGTTTTTTGTTTCTTTAATTTCATTTCTAGGTAAAACCATTGCAATTGGAAAAGTTCTGAAACTGGTTCCAGAGAAAGACTAAGCATTTTCTTGATGACCCTGCACAATACTGTGAGGAAAATTGACTGCAAAAGCCTACTTCACACCGCCTTCTCTTATTTTCTGCCCATTGACAAACTTCTCCCCATATTTTGCAGAGACAAAAGTCCACAGCAAAAGTCCACATTATGTCAGCTTTCTCATATTGAGAGCTCTGCTATGCCACTGTTGAATTTTCCCCCAGATTTTTTTCCTTCCCCTCCCAAACTCTGCTTCCTTGGACAGATTTGGCAATAGCTTTGTAAGTGATGTGGACATAATTGCTTACAATAATGAAAACTTACAGGAATTTTTTATTTTTCATTTTCCCCTTAGGCATACTTAGTCTTTTTTTCCCCAGGCAGATGATTCTGAGTGTGCGAGTGTGTGCACATGTTACAGACAACTACCATGTTAATAAAATATTCGATTTGAAATCCTTTTCGGTATTTGAATTGCTTTTGAATAACGTTTTTTATCTGGATGTAACATTGTTGCATTAGCTTTTTAACTTACGAAGTAATTGAGTACATTTTATGACTTGGACTTTTCTAAACTTTTTCCCTACCCACTACTTTAAATGAGGCATTTCCAAACGATGTGCAAGTTTGTATTGAAGGAAAGCATTAGTTTGACCCCTTCCTTTGATGGTTACTGCATTCGTCCAATTAAATACCTTTCTGGGGCTGGGACCTGCTCTACCTGTAGGTCTGCCGGCTGTTTTCTGCCAATTTATAGTCAACGTGATTTCTTAAACACAGTAAGTTGTTTTAAAGTAAAAGAGCAGCGTGCTGTAGTTTTTATAAGTAAAGCGTAATGAAATTGTACCCCTACAGAAAATTCCATTAACTTGTTAAATTAGTGGGATTTGCAATAAAGAAAGCATGTTGAGACCTGGCAAAAATGCCTCCTTTAGTGTTGATAAGAGCTGCATGCACCTAGTATGAAAACTGTACCCGTTGCCAGTGCCAGTTCTACAAATTACTCCGTTTACTGTTTGTATCAGTAATTTTAAAGGTGGGATGATCCATGCTGGTTTAAAGCTAAATCTCACCCAGCCACGAAAGGAACACGTATTTAGAACCATCCAAATGTGCACAGACTGAAGTGAAAAGTGATGAGTAGAATCAAGCACATATCGAAGTTTTTCTCGGTTATTTGACATGGTTTTCTTAAATACAAAGCTGAAATTTGCTAAGCTGTTATCTGGATGATCCACAGTGGAGCATTGTGGTGGTTTTTAGATTGAAGGCCAGCAACTTTCTACTGTAACTGTCATGAATTTAAAAATTTTTAATGAGAATAAATGGGAAATGGAAGAGCCACTTTCTGGGTTGATTGGAAGCCACCCTTGATTTTGAGGGTTGTTGCCATGGATCAAAGACTCGGCCTCTTTTAGATTGTGGTTATCTCTAAATAAGATAGTTTGTAATTGTATATTTAATGACACGTCCCTTCCCTCAGAAAAGAAAAGCCTAGTCAGACTGTATTTCCAGTCATAAAACTTAATCTAATCCTGTTCTCTTAACTGGGTTATCATTCATTTCATGAATGAGGCTATATCTTATGGACAGAGCAAAGTGGTTGTCCTACAGCTTCCTATAACTATACTCATGGCTATTAAATTGCATGAAATTTAGCTAAATTTTATTATGTCAGCAAATCTCTGGGCTTTTATTTTTCTGGGAAATACGGGAGCTTTAATCAGTACATAGGACTCTTTTTGTACTTCCAACTTAATAGGAACAAAATAGCAATTGCTTGGATTTTAATGAATCTTTAAAAGCTCAAGAGTTGTTGAAATTATTTCCAGAAATAGATTTCCATTTTTCAATTGAGCATATTTTTAAAAACCAGTTCTGTTTGCTATTAAAACATTTAGATTTTTAAAATACTATGTGCATGTTGCCAAGACTCTTCAGCAAAACGACATGGATACCAACTGTGAAGGGCCCACCTCCAACATAGAAGAGCTAATGAATAGAGATGTCATTGTGAAATAGAGATTTCAGTGGATTCTTTTACAATCTGTGCAAATGATGATCTAATCATTTAAAAGAAACCGCACTGTTAAATATGGACTTGGAAGTTCTTTGAGAAGTATTCAGAGTCGATGCATTTTAAACTCCTAGTCACGCTGGCTAGTGATTCGGCTGAGGAAACAATGTCTGGCGTGAACTGGCAGCGTGTGATGCTGGGCTCCACAGGGCCCTACGGGGTCCTGAGCTGTCGTTCTGTGCCCCGTGAGCGTGTGGGTGTGGCTGACGATGCGAACGTAGTGGGGTAGTTGGCTGCAGATGAGGATAATATGGACCCAAGCATTTTTTCTTCCAGCTTTAGCATAGAGATATTAGAATCACAACTTTCTTTGCATCTTTTTACATTAATGTTCTGTATACAACTTTCATGCTAGATTATTTATGGTATTTTAAATTAATGAATTGAAGAGAAGAAGGTGTTGTTGAAATGAACATCCGAAGTAATTGCCACTTTAAACCTTACTGTTGGGGAGGGGAAATATAGCTTCTATTTCTTGTTTTTAATTTGCAAAAAGGACTTATCCAGTGAAAATCAATGTAAAATCAAACCACAAGAGTCAGACTGAGTATGTATTGCCATGAAATTAAGTGACAAATAGTAGTGTTCTTGAATACTTAAGCCCATGTATGTTTGTTTGTTTTGAACTGAAAGTCTTGAAATACGTGATAATTGAATGTAAAAACTTTGTAAATTGTCAAAGTACAGGTGGTTCACTGTAACAAGAGGTAACTCGCACTTGTCTGCCAGTTCCCTAAGCGACGAGAACTGCGTTTTCGGTGTGGGATGGACTTGGAAGGTGCCCTTGGATGGGCCCCGGCACCCTCTCAGCTCAAGTGCTGCAGATATTTTGGGTCATGCTTTCAATCAGATGCAGTTTTGCAGCCCAAGAAAAAGGCGAACCTATGTTCAAAAACTGCTTCCATGATGAACTCTTGAGAAAAATCAGCTAAACTCCCTGGCATCTTCAGGAAGACTAGTCACAAGTGTCACTACCCCGCGGTCTGTGACGACTGTCCCATGGGGCGACACTTGAGCTCCTCTCCTCGATGGCACGGACTTCCTCACAGACCGCCACCACATGAATGGGAGCTTCATAGCTCTGGGGACGAATTTCAGGTAGTCGAGGGGCAAATCTCCACATCAGGCAACTCTGAACCTTTAAAACTTGTTGTCACAGTTCCGGTTCCGGCACTCCAGCGACCTGTAGAATGATTCAGTGTTCTGGACAGTGTTGGCCTAACTCATCAGAGTAAACTGTGCCATGAGTCCTCCCACAGACACGTGAGAGGTAGACCACCGTCAGCAGGATTTAGGGGACGATTTTCTGTCTCCAGATAACGTGGCTTCTATTTCCTCCCGCTCATTTTTCAGTGATTCTAGCAAGATGCCATCTGATATATTCAGTGCTTTGTTTCTTTAGAGATCTTGCCATGGCAGCAGCTTGTTAAATAAATAAATATAATTACACGTGCACAACTCAAAAAACTTATTGCTAGGTTTAAATTTAGCAGTCACTTCGTTATATTAGATTTCCTAGTAAGTGGAATAGGGACTGTTTTTATTTTCCTGTGATAGTTCAGTGGATCCCATTTGAACCAATTTGCTGCTAGATTGGTTCAACTTGTGATGGTTTTGGTTCTAGGATGTTCTTGATTTTCAGTATCTTGGAACATACTGAGTCTTCCCTTCAATAAAGACACTTTTCACATACCTCTAATCCTATGGTTCCTTGAAACAGTCCTATGCTAGCCGAGTTGTTTCCTAGGGAATGTTGTAAGGGCCCGGAGGTGTGAGTGGAGATCAGGACCTTGACGTTCTCTAACATAATAAGGGAAGAGCAGATTGGCACCATGTCTGATTAGGCAGAAAATTAGGATTTCTCAAGCAAGCCCCGGCATGGGAACTGTCCTTTCTGCCTCGCCACACATGCCACTGTGCCCTTTCAAACGTAACACAGAAACCTCAGGTTTGTGGACAGCAAGGGCAGAATGACTTTGTGCTTCCTGAGGCTCCCCTCTGCCAGGCACATTAGCTTAGCGCTCCAGATGTCAGCCCAAGTCCCCGCTACCTCCTCTCCTGCTGCCAGGAAGAGCACGCTGGAGCAGAGCTCCGCGCCCCCCAGGTCATCAGCCATGGGCTTTCCGTGACTGAGGCCTGAGCCCGGAAGGTCTGCGTATTTTAAGGACTCCCACTGGGCTCTCGTGAATTGACTCACCTCATCATTTAACTAGTTTGTTCTGTTCTAAAGGAAATGTGGATCTCTCTCAGGCCAGGACTTAGTGACTAGTTTTTACTAGAACAGCGTAGGTCAATACCTAGCTCTTTAAAAAAAAAAAAAAAAAAAGAGAATTCAAGGGAACTGAGTAGCTCTGCTGGGGTTTTTTAACCTAATTCCAAAAGCATGGCAGAATGCTCTAGGTAGGAACTGTGGGAATCCAAGGTAAAGACACCTTTTTCTTACGATTTGTAGCTACCTACTGTGCCTGACTTGGTGCCTGTGTGAGGATGAAGCCCTTAGCCGCTCTTGCAATTACTCAAATGACTGAAGTAAAAAGAATTTGCTTTTGTAATAACAATAAAAATTGTCATCTTCCCTTTTGAAGGATTTGTCTGTTTGTTTGCAGTCGCCTGTATTCTTGTCTCCTGGCCCAGGTGCATCGGTCCATCCTCTGTACGGCCCTCGATTTCTGGGTCACGTACTGGCACCATGTCCCAGCAGATGGGGAGCGATGTGATGAGCCCGATCACATGAGGACTTGATGAATGTGTGGTCTGCCTGCACGTGGGATGCAAAGCTCTGTACAGTCTGTGTGACTGAGTCTGTTTTTTTTTTTTTTTTAATAAGATTTATTTTAGAGCTCATGCAAGCAGGGGGAGGGAGAGGCAAAGCATCAGCAGATCCCCAGTGAACGTGGAGCCCGACACAGGGCTCAGTCCCAGGACCCAGATCACAGCCTGAGCTGAAACCACGAGTCAGAGGCTTAACTGGCTGAGCCCCCCAGGCGCCCCACAGGCGACTGAGTCTTAACAGCCACCATGCAGGAAGTTAGAGGTGCTTAACAGCTGTTACCGCAGCGTGTGGCTCTATGTGCTGGAGCTGGGGAGACATCAGGGATTCTGTCACAGGTGCTACCCTCTCTCTTCAGGATTTCTAATAATGAGCAAGCAACCAGGTACTTTGCGGGGACAAGAAACGAACGGTAAACAGAGGCAGTGTCACGTAGTGGTTAGTGAGCTGCCAGCGGTGTATTCCTGGGTCCTCCTTTTACTCCATGAGTTTGAGTTCTTGCTTAAACCATCTTGGGCGAAAGGAATCACTTCAAGGTTTTGGTGATCCGTCTGTAGTAGAGGTGTTTGGCATTCAGTGGAGTCTTTGATTACAACTTGTCAGCAAGCTTGCTATTGAAGCAGGGGTTCCTATTATGAAAGTTCTAAGTTTGTGATTAACCACAGTAGTTAACACTGTTCTGCTCTTAAGTGACTAGGTCTCCAGCCCTGCCCATCCAGCCCTGTGCTCTAAATGTGTCTGGGCATCAGCCACACATGGGCACTGCACTGTGGTGGGGAAAAGACGGAGGGAATCTTACATGTCAGGCCCGCCCGTGGATGCAGTTTCAGAGACAAGCTTCTTTCTATCGATGCATCTTAAAGCAGAAAAGTAGCATCAATACCTCGGACACTGTAGCTTTGTAGTGAAGAACTACAGATCTAATCTAGAAGAATAAATGATGGCTAAGTTACAATATTTTCTGAATTTAAAAAGACCTTAAAAAAACAGCCGTCTCTTTGGCCATGGGAAAAGACAGGTTCTGGAAAATATGTTTTAACCTTTTTAGTGACAAGGTTATCTATTTTAAGTCTCTGGCCATTTATGGCCATTTAGATGATATGTGAAGAATTTTAAGTCATGTATTGCAGTGGCAAATTTTTTTGTTTCCTTATATTCATCCTCTAAATTCAGTCTTAAAAGTGAAATTTTTGTTACTGTGATAATGTATTTCCTTTGAATTTTTTCTTAAGGTTCTGTGTGCCCAAATTCCTTGCATGAAATATTTTCCTATGTTTTCTGCTAGAAATAGATTGGCTCAAACAAGGAAACAAAAAATCTTGTAGCTGACAAGTGTGCTTTTTGCTATTCAATTACTGTGGTGCTTTTTTTAACGACTTTTTTTTCCTTTAATAAGTGGGCTCCAACGTGGGATTGCACTCATGATCCTGAGATCCAGTCGCATGCTCTGCCTACTGAGCCAGCCAGGTGCCCCATCGATTACTATTTTTATGATATGATCCTTCTGTTAAAAATTAGGCAAAAACTTTTCCCTCTCTGTGTGCACTGGGTCACACTTAATGTTACTTGCACGTTTTCTTAAACCATCCCACTTTTGAGCTCTTAAACATTTCATTTCAGCAGAAATGATCGTGCCCAAATATATAAAGATTTATATGATTTTAATGATTTATATGAATTTTTAATGATTTATATGAATTTTAATTTTAAGGCATTTTCACCAAAAGAGTTCTATTCTCTGGGTTGGGTTAAGAGGCTACTGGTTATCGAAGTCTACTGGTTAAACAGTTGGAGAGGAAATCATGGGGAAAATGACATATTTAACTTGTTTTGAATTCTTTATTGTGTGATATTTAGATTGAGACTGACTACAGTGACCTCGCCCTTTTAGTGGACTAGGAGTACAGTACTCAAACGCTTTGTGTTTGCTCACAGACTTCACAAGTTACTGGGAACAAAAGCAATCTCCATTACCAGCTTTGTTATTTCCCTGGCAAAGACATAATTTTAGGATCAAGAAATTTTGAAAGAATTGGAGTCTTAGGAGTAATTACTATTTGTAAAGAAGTTCCAGCAGACAGAACTTGTGTACAAAAGGAAAGTTTTTTATTAAGGCAAAATTGGCATAAAGTGCACATACCTTAAACTTACAATGAGTTTGCTGAGTGGATACAATTATATAGACACCACGTCAACATAGAGAACATTTCCATCACTCCAAAAAGTTCTGTTCTGTCCCCTTCCAAGCCCTTCCTTCCTCCTGTTAAGGTGACCAGTGTTCTGTCGTATGTTCGTTTTGCCTGGGTTCGAACTCCCCATAAATGGAATCACTATGCACCCAATTGTCTTCTTTCAAGCAGCATGTTTTTGAGATTAATCATGTCGTGTTTATCAGTAGTTTACTCTCTATCGCCAAGTAACATTGTATTTTATGAGTATCTCAGATTTTTTTTTTTATCCCTCCTTGAAAGAAGATTTAGTTTTGTTTCCCAATTAGGATTCTGTCATCTTGGTTGCAAATACAGCCTTCTTTGAATCATCATTAGAAATGCAAATAAATAAATAAACCAGACAGAAAAGTTTCATCTTTTCTGTTTATCTGCTTTTATTACCAGACAGATCATTTAGCCCTCCTAAAAGGTGGTAAAATGACACAAGCTCCCTTCTGATCTGTCAGTCCTGAACGCTTTCTCCACTGCGTGTCCTTTGACGAGCCATGCCTGTTTCCAAGCCAGTCTGTCCCCACAGACTTGTGTGTTGCCAGGGCGACTCAACTGGACTCGTACCTCTACTGATCAACTCCTTCGAAACTCAGGACCAAGTCCTATTTTTTTTTTCTTGTTCAGGTGACTTATTTTATTAAATTATGTTCACGAAAAACTTCTAAAAGTTTTCTCACTGACCCTTTACTGATGACCTAGCATGATACTTGACAGTGTCTATCGAAAACCTTCTTAATTTGAGTAAAGATGTGCTGAACTGTCACGACATCCAGCAGTTATATACGGGTGTCGGTTCAAAGAATACAGTCCTCCAAGAACTTGTCAGCCGCCGATCTTCGATGCTAAGAGACCACTGGTACCGGCAATGTGTTTCGTAGAAGTCTAGAAATCACTTTTCAGATTGGCCTGAATTCCTCTAGACTGACATTGACTGGATTACAAAGGTTTCTTCCTAAGTCGTGTCCAAGGAGGGGCTGATGTACACCACAAGCCTGAGTGACCCAGTGTGCCTGTGGTGCCCCCCCCCCAGCCCTATAGCTGCCGGTAACCCCCTTAACTGCCCCTGGCGACTTCGCTGCTTTCCTGCTTGCAACATGTTCCCTAGCGTCCTCCCAAGTTTCCTCGAGTCTAATAACAATGTCCTGACCAACCAGCCAGTTCTCCCTGCCTGGAAGCAGGTGCACTGCCTCCTTCCCTCTCAGCAGCTAAGATGCACATTTCACCTCCAATCCATTTCATTTTAATATTTTCAGCTAAGGGCAAGTCTTGTGCTATTATGTGTGTGCTGAGCGCTGCGCAGACAGATGTCATCTCATTGAATCCTCTTAACGATTCTGCAGAACCAGCACTCCTGGACAAAAGGGAGGGAGGGAGGAGGGAAAGGACTGGAAGCCTGGCACTGTCTTAAGAGCACATGTTACGCACAAAGACAGCTCCCGGAGGAGGGAATGAAGACCGTGGACCAGGAAGAGCCACACTGGGAGCAAGGGTCCGTTCCCCGTGTGCCAGGACAGCCCTGTGTGTAAGCCCGGTGCTGGCGGAATGAGCAGGTCTGACCAGGGCAGGGTGAGGCGCTGACTCCAGAGAAGAACTCTTACTACCGCTGTCCTCTCAGTCTGTGAGCCATCCGCGTCCACACGGCACCCGACAACGCCGCTCACACAGTGGGCCTCACATCCCGCCTCCCCGGCCTCAGCTCGCCCTGTGAACTCAGGCTGGGCGGCCCCCCCACACACACACGCTGGGTGCTGGGGACCCAAAGTCACGTGAGGTCATGGAGGTTCAATCTGTGGGGAAACCGAAAATGCTAACAAGTAATTCAATAAATGCTGCAAGAGATGAGGCAGTGTCATTACGCTTCCTCTGTGGTGAAAGAACTGGGACTCTACCACATGCCCTGGGACACGAAAACATTGTCATTTATTTCATTTGCCCTTCGGGTAAAGGTGACAACATACCACTTTCCGTTTCCTCCATCTGAGACATGGCTCATCTTCCTGCCACTGAAACGGCTTTCTGTGACCTCACTGTGACCCACCTGGCCAGCGGCACAGCCTTACTCAGTGTGTCTTCTCAGCTTCCTCAGCACTGACGTGCTGTAACCTCGTCCACGCATCTCCATCCCTCCAGAGGGAACATAACACCCTCCTGGTTTCCTTATACATCCTGGACTATTTCCCAGGCTCTGACAGTGGCTCTTTTCATCCGCGGGGCTCTGCACAGCCCTGCTCTTCCTCTGTCCTGCACACTCATCCGTCCACAGCTGTAACCGTCCCCTCCATGACTTCCCAACTTCCTTCTTTCCTTCAAGAACCTTCTCTTCCATGGTCCAGATCCTGGATGTACCCCTGGAATTTCAAGCTCAAAATACTGAAAAAAAAAATCTATTTTTTCTTCCAAATCTGCTCCTCTTGCCTTCCCATGTTCTATTAACACCACCACTCATGTGCCCAAGTATTCAGAATTTGGGAATAATATGAATTTCTCTCCTTGTTTATCTAATTTTTGGTCAAATCCCCCCCCCCTTTTTTTTAGTATGCTCCATCCCCAGCCTGCAGCACAACATGGGACTTGAACTCACGGCCCTGAGATCATGACCAGAGCTGAGTTCAACAGTCAGATGCTCAACTGACTCAGCCCCCCAGGCGCCCCTTTGGTCAAGTCTTATTTGTCCTCACTGCTATCACCCTATCAGGCTTCAGCACCTATGAGACCACACTAGCTCCCTGTGCTCCTCCACCTAAGCCCTGTTTCAGGCCATTCCAATGCATTATCCACTCTTTAAAGAAATACTAATTATGTCACATATGGGATTAAGTGCTAGGTGCTAGGACATAATTGTTTATCATTTTCCTACCATTAACTGGCTCTCCCCCACCCTCTCAGAGCTTATCTTCAAACAGGGGAGAGCCAGTTATGGGGCACAGGTGCAGAGGTGGCAGTGTTCCAGGAAGAAGTTAGGGTGCGTCGGAAGGTATGAGGACAGAGTGGAGGGTGCGGAGCTGAAAGCAGGATCACAAGTAGTGAGGGGCAGTGTGTGAAGTTGGGGACATAGAAGGGAGGCACCGGATAAAGCCTGCCTACATGTGGACGACCGTGTAATGCATTGTTCAAACGGAGACACTTTTTTTCAGGACAAATACTAAACCAGATAGGACACCAGATAACAGATGCCACCTCAAGATGCACGTAAGGCCCCTGGAGGAATCTGTACCTTCTCCTAATGACAGTGATGCCATGAAGGTGGTCAAGCATGATCGGCTTTGAGAGGGTCAGATTTGCACGTTACGAAGATCGCTGAAGGGGGCAGAGAACGGACTATGATGCCCAACTGGAGACAAGAAGATGAGTTAGGATAGTCTGGGGAAAACAGGATGCTGGCTGCACTGCAAGGTGTCGGGTAGGAAAAATGACATTTATTTATTTATTTATTTTTAAAGATTTTATTTATTTATTTGACAGAGATAGAGACAGCCAGCGAGAGAGGGAACACAAGCAGGGGGAGTGGGAGAGGAAGAAGCAGGCTCCCAGCGGAGGAGCCTGATGTGGGACTCGATCCCACAACGCCGGGATCACGCCCTGAGCCGAAGGCAGACGCTTAACCGCTGTACCACCCAGGCGCCCCAGGAAAAATGACATTTAAAAGGAATAAACAAGCCTTTGCTGTTGGGTATGAGTGGGGTGTGAGGAGAAGAGTTAAGGATGACTCCCGTATTTTGGCTGGGACAACGAGGCGGCTGGTGGTGTCAACGACTGAGACAGAAAACAGGATGCACAGGTCTGTGGGGAAGATAATGAGTTGCTGAGGGACCTGCTAGGCGTGAGGTCCTCCTGAAGACTGAAAGTCTACAAATTCCCATTAGTTATCTATGATGCATAACAAATTACCCCAAATTTAGTGGCTTAAAATAACACTTAGTATCTCACAGTTTCTGTGGGTCAGGAGGCAGCATAGCTAGATGGTTCTGGCAGAGGGTCTCTCAAAAGTTTGTGGTTGGGGTGCCTGGGTGACTCAGTTCAGCAACTGCCTTAGGCTCAGGTCATGATCTCAGGGTCCTGGAATCAAGCCCTGCATTGGCTCCCTGCTCAGCAGGGGGTCTGCTGCTCCCTCTCCCTCTGCCCCCCCCAACTCATTCTCTCTCTCTCAAATAAATAAAATCTTAAAAAAAAAAAAAAGAAAACGAAAAAAGAGTTTGTGGTCATCTCAAGGTTCCACTCCTTGAGGATCCACTTCTGTGCTCACTCCGTGGCTCAGTAGCCTCAGGACATGGTAGCTGGCTTCACCCAGCGCAAACACTTTGAACAGAAGGAAGGAGGGAGGGAGGAAGAGATGCAGGGGGAAAAGATACTCACGGTGGAAACCAGTCTGCTGTGTCGTATCTGATAGAAGTTACACTCAAGGGGAAGGGAATGAAGTGCCATCACTTAAATATCCACGAATTTGTGGGTGTGTCCTATTTTTTTATATCACCAAAATATCACAGCCAGATTATGAACTTTCCCAAAGCCTAGTGATGACTTGGGCTGCCTCCTCTTCTTCCCTACCACCAGTTCAAAAACTGTAGACCTATAGATTTCTCCAAGGTACATGTCAATCTTCAGCCTGCGAATGAATTAATTCCCTAACCTACTATCGTAGCCTCGTCTCCCATCCTCTCCTCTGCATGTCCCTGCTCCAGCCACTTACTACTTGCAGCCACCACCGTGCTCACATACCTGAAGTCATCATGCCTTTCCTTTGGTCCAGAAGTCTGGTTCTCAGACTTGAATTCAAATGACACGTGAAGAAACGTTGGTACATGAGGCCTAACACAAGAAATCAGAATACTGGGCTGAAATGAATTCCCTCTGACACGAAATTCTAGAACAGACAAGTGATAGTAGGTGCTGAAGACTTAAGAACATTTCTTCCACAAGCTGATTACAGACAAAGTCACTAGCAGAGACCAGCCGCAGAACACGCCTTGCTCCAGCCTTGGCGATATGGAAGGAGCATTTTTGGGAAACGACAGATATGGAAAGCCTCCTTCCTACTCCTATTCTTTCAGCTCTCAAAAATGTCCACAGCTAGTTGCAAAAAGACTAGAATCATCTTGCTTGTCCATCAAAACGCTCCTAAATAAACTTTATCTACACGATAGAAGGCAGTTTTTAAAGATGAGGTAGAGCTCCAGGTACCGACTTGGACATCTCCAAGATATATGCATTTCGAGGAAAAGACAACATACAGAACAGCGGGTATACTAGACTACGATTTGCTTTCCAAGAAGAGATGATTAATGGACTCCCGGGTGGCTCAGTTGGTTAAGCGTCTGCCTTTGGCTCAGGTCATGATCCCAGCGTCCTAGGATCAGCCCCGCTTGGGAGCCTGCTTCTCCCTCTCCCTCTCCCTCTGCCTACTGCTCCCCCTGCTGTGCTCTGTCTCAAATAAGTAAATAAAATCTAAAAAAAAAAAAAAAAAATTTTAAGGTTAAACCCTGCATCCATAAAGAAGAAAAAGGAGGAGTATTTCCTAAACGTGCCTGCCACATCCCTGGAACGCTGCAGGACAACGGGCAGCAGCGGTCTCCTCGGGGGACGCGGGGATGGAGAGAACTCTACCTTTTCCGGATGCGGGTTATTCCAGCCTGCACGCCTCGGGGTACCTGCGCTGACCTCCCCCCTGAGACTTGAGGCGCGGGAGCAGCCTGGCGGCTCCTGGCCCTCAGTCTGCACCGACGGAATCGAGCGAGCGCCTGGCGGCGGCGGAGGGCCGCGGGGAGAGCACGAGGCCTGGCCTGCCACCCACCAGCGCCGGCCCGCCGCCACCCCTTCGGAGGCCAGGGTGCGGGCCTGCGAGCCGTGAGACTCGGACCGCAGGCGTGGCAGCCAGCTCAGTTTACTCGCGCCGCCACAATCTCGCCGCGGTGACGTCCTGGGTGTCGACCCCGCGCTCCCGGACGTGACGCGAGCGCTCGGTTCCGCCCCTCACCCCGCTTCCGGCGACGGGCCTGAGCTCGCGCGTGCGCACGGGGAGGCAGCCCTGGGTACCGCGCATACGTCTCTCTGCACGAGGTGAGAGCGAAATGGAGGGTTCGGCTTCCACCCCACCCTCGTCCGCAACCGCAGCCTCGGCGTCCGCTCCAGCGACCCCGGCGTCCGTGGAGCAGCTGGACAAAGGGCAGGTGAGCGGCCTTTTGGGGCGGGGAGGCTCGGAAGCGGGGTGGCCGTGGGCTTGTGAGGCGCGGGGTGCCGGTGCGGGCTCCGCGCCCCCGGAGGCGCCCCCAGGAGTTTTGGGACGGTCGCTGGGTCGCGCTGCGCTCAGCTTCCCCGCTCCTTCCTGCGCGCGGGGAGGCGCCTGCCGCCCCCCCCCCCAGCCCTGCGGCCTGCCCCCCCCCCCAGGTGGATTGCAGGTGCAGCCTAGGGTTCCGCGGTGAGCTCCACCTGGCTCTGCTTGCCTACCGGTTGACTTGGGCAGGTCGCTTAATTCTGCAAGCCTCAGTGACCTCGGGTTTAAAAGGGCGTCTGCTGGCTTCCGCTCCTCCCCGGGATCAGAGGAGGCAAGGCCCATCAAGCGCTGTAGCCAGCGGCCTGGCACAGAGTAAACGCTCAGTGAATGCCGATTGTGGTGTGTTGCGCTTTTCCCGGGATTGCTGCCTTAATCATCCAGGGCCCGGGAAGCATGTTCCCACCTGGCGCGGTGCCTTCACGTGGGACAGGCTCGCTTCTGTAGACGCGTGCTGAGCGGATACTTAGGTGGTTTCTGATAGAGTCTGGTCCCAAACTGTAGGATCCCGATACAGACGGTTGTGGAGGTTGCCTATTCGAATAGAATTTGAGGAGGAAAAAAAGGCGGGGAGGTGGGGGCAAGTGCTAAATTGGATTGAGATTTCGTTTATTTGTGTATCTCCACGTTGCAGATTAGAAAGGCAGTGGAAGCTCTGTTGGCACATTCCAAGTCCAGGAAAAACGCGAATGGATTGCTTCTGAATGAGAATGAAAATTTCTTCTTAATGGTGGTATTGTGGAAGATTCCAAGTAAAGAACTGAGGGTCAGAGTGTAAGTTCTGATTTTCTCCTTTGCCCTTGTTATCTGTTCCGTCATTTCTAGTGGAAACTTTGCAAACTCAAAATATGAGTTGAAATATGTAATTGTGCAAAAAAAAAAAAACCACGAATTCCAACATGCTTAACTTTCCTAAAAATTTCACCAGTTTTTTGGGGCTGGTGGACAGTTAACCTAAGCAGTACTACTGAGTCTGAAACGTGGTTTTTAGAATAAATTAGACTGCTTTGTATTTGTATAGATTCTGTTATCTTTCCGTATCATGCTAGTTCCAAGCTAAGTCCTGAGGTCCTGGCGTCACTCCTTTGTGTAAAGATGATTAAAAACTTGGCAGAGAGCTCCTTCTGGAAAACAGACCCCTGGTGAGCACACATTCTTACCGCTATGGGACTCTGAGGTCAGAGATGCCTTCTCTGCAGAGTTGCGAGACTTAGCAAATAAAAATTCAAGTTATTTTCTTTTCTTTAAGATTTATTTATCTCTTTTAAAGAGGAAGAGAGCAAGCAGGAGTGGGATGGGCAGAGGGAGAGAGAGAATTGTAAGCGGACTCCGGGCTGGAGCAGCAGAGCCTGATGTGTGGGGCTCCGTCCCACAACCCAGAGATCATGATCTGGGCCGAAACCAAGGGTCAGATGCTTAACTGACTGTGCCACCCAGGCACCCCAAAATATAATACAAAGATTAAAATTTAACTTGTGCTGTTTTCTATCTGGCTCCCCTGCCTCTGTGGAGTCTTTCATTTCCTGAGTGTCAAAAAAAAAAAAAGGCCAGGTGTGCTGAAGAAGGTATATTGGATAGATGGTTTCTTTTCTTTTCTCTGAGTAGGGACGCTGGAGAATGATTAGAAATTGGAAAGACTCTTGGATCCTCAGATTTTCTATTAACTGATGATTCCAAACCTGCCCCAGCCAGTTTCCTTAGTACTGTGTTCCGTATCCCATACACATTCTTTATTGCACACCTCTGCTCAGGCAGTTTCTCCTTTCTGGAAAGCCCTGTCACTTTCCCTAGGATGTTTTCCCCACTCCTGACCTCGCGATGATTCGTGCGACTTCCCGGCTCCGTATCACTTCTCATCGTATTTGGCAAGTCATGCGTGTTCGCCTCTTAGACCAAGGAAGGGTTTCCTCAGAACACATAGGCCTAGGAAATGAGTGAAACCTTTTTCTTAAGATTTAAGACTCAACTGTAATAACACATGTTTGCTGGTCCCTGTTGGTCTGCTCCCTGTTTTCTGTTCAGCTCTTAAGGAGTTAACGTTGTTTATGGATCCCAGAGTTTTCTGCAAGGTAAAGTTCTGAACCAGCACTGTCCTGATGAAACCTGATTATTCTAGCACGTTATAGTACATGTGCATATTTAACGACATATAAAATAATAATGACCTCACATGGACTACTTTGGGTGACTTTGATTAGGTTTTAACTCTAGTTATAGCCCACGTAGTAACTGATACTTTGTTTATTCCGGGGGGGGGGGGAGCAGAGGGAGAGAGAGAATCTTAAGCAGGCTCCACACACAGGGTGGAGCCCAGTGCAGAGCTCGATCTCAGAACGCTGAGACCCTAACCTGAGCCAGAAGCAGGAATCGGACGCTTAACTGACTGAGCCACGTAGGTGCCCCTAATTGATATTTTGGACTCTGGGTATTTGTGATGAGTTACTTGAATCTTAAATCTCTTCTTCATACCATTGAAAACTAGGTTTATTTTTTAATGTTCTTGGTAGAGTATTTGCTTAAATAGTATGAATGAGGGGCGCCTGGGTAGCGCAGTTGTTAGGCGGCTGCCTTCGGCTCAGGGCGTGATCCTGGCGTTCCAGGATCGAGTCCCACATCGGGCTCCTTTGCTATGAGCCTGCTTCTTCCTCTCCCACTTCCCCTGCTTGTGTTCCCTCTCTCGCTGGCTGTCTCTATCTCTGTTGAATAAATAAATAAAATCTTAAAAAAAAAAAAATAGTATGAATGAAGTTTGTTGAAATGACTGTATTATGTATTCCATGGAATAGAAACATACACTTTGTCTGTTATAATGCTTTCCTCCTCTATTGCATGTCTTTGTTTTGCAGGTCCTTGCCTCATGGTATTCGATCAGATTTAACAGATATTTGTTTACTTACCAAGGATGAACCCAATTTAACTCCTGAAAAGACAGAACGGTTTTACAAGAAGCTTTTGAACAAGCATGGAGTTAAAACCATTTCTCAGGTCAGGAGTGGTTAATATTTTCAGGACAATTAAAAGATCTGATTTGGTCTTTGAAGTGATAAGTAATACATTCCTGTACTTCCTAGTAACCTAGTATTTCTTTCCTAGAGATTTGATTTTTATTTATTCATTCATTCATTTTAAAAATGTTATTTTTAAATAATCTCTCCACCCAACGGGGGGCTTGAACCCACGACCCTGAGATCAAGAGTCACATGCTTCACCGACTGAGCCAACCAGGCGCCACTAGAAATTTAATTTTTAATTTAATTTTTTCTTTCTAATTTTCGTTGGCTTAGTAGGACGTGTTCCATCTTCTCCATGATGGATGAGCTGTTAAGGTTTCTTGACCTCACAGCTAATGTATACGTCAGTCTTTTTTTTTTTTTTTTAAGATTTTATTTATTTACTTGAGAGAGAGAGCACACAAGCCAGGGGAGAGGCAGAAGGAGAGAAGCAGGCTCCCCACTGAGCAGGGAGCCCAATGCGGGACTCGGTCCCAGGATCCTGGGATCATGACCTGAGCGGAAGGCCGACACCTAGCCGACTGCCACCCGGGAGCCCCATCAGTAACTTTTATATCTTGACTAGTTTATACAGGATTGCTCCATTAGGTCACATTGGCACTTCCAGAACATTCCCGGGTTTGCTTGTGACTTGGCACTTCCCGTAGTGGTTTGTAGTTGTTGGTGTCCTTTCTTTATGTGGCATCCCAGCACATCGGTCTCTGTGTCCCCAGCGGTTAGCCCATGCCTGGCCATGCTCGGCACTCTCCACGTGCTCACTAAACTGTGGCTCTGGGACATTTTAAGATCCAGACGCAAGTTACTGCTTGAGTATTATTTCTTCTTTTTGTTCCTATTCTTAACTTTTTGTGTTTTTCCTCTTCTTGTGTTTCCTAGATTATCCCCCTCCGAACTTTAAAAAAGGAGTATAAAGCCTATGAAGCCAAACTCCGCCTCCTGGGCAGTTTTGACTTCTTCCTTACTGACGCGAGAATCAGGCGTCTCCTGCCATCCCACCTGGGGAGACATTTCTATCACAGGAAGAAGTAAGTTTCTTGGCAGTAACTGGGTTTGAGCAGCGCGAAGTTCATAGATGTATATACATTCTGCTGCAAGCCCCTGCGTGTTCTTACAGAGTTCCGGTACCTGTAAACCTTCTGGCCAAGAATTTATCCAGCGAGATCAATGAATGCATAGGTGGAACGGTCATCAACATCTCTAAAAGTGGTTCCTGCAGGTAAGTCAAGGGTATCAACGTGTGCCTGTGTCTAGTCTTATATTCATTTGATAGTAATTTTTTAACAAGGTCGTGTTAATGAAACCGGATCCTTCTTTTATTTTTTTTATTTTTTTTTTTTTTAAAGATTTTATTTATTTATTCGACAGAGATAGAGACAGCCAGCGAGAGAGGGAACACAAGCAGGGGGAGTCGGAGAGGAAGAAGCAGGCTCATAGCGGAGGAGCCTGATGTGGGGCTCGATCCCAGAACGCTGGGATCACTCCCTGAGCCGAAGGCAGACGCTTAACCGCTGTGCCACCCAGGCGCCCCGGATCCTTCTTTTAAAACTAACGTCCATCCTTAAGAAGTATCTCATTCTCTAGAAAAGTGCCGTCCCATAGAACTTTCCACAGTGATGGAAGTGGTCTATATATGGCTAGTATTTACCGTATTGGCTAGGGCACCTTTAGGTATTTCGGAAAACATGGAGGACAAGACTAATGCTTAGGGAACGTCAGCGGTTCTGGGCTTCTGTGTTGCCCACTACAGGGAAGATCCCCTCAGTCTTGGCTTAGCTTCTTGTTCAGTGAATTCATTATCCGTCCTGTCTTACCATGCTGTCTGCTGTCTCTGTGGTCACACTGACTTCTGATGCAGGATGCCGAGCTGCGTGGAACTCCCACACCCAGCCCCAGAGAACAGGAGAGACCTTGCGGGGTGGTGATGGCTCCCCGGGTGGACAGGGCATGTGGCTCCACCTTTTTATTAGGCCGAGGGGCCGGTTAAATTTGAGTGCTTGGAAGTTGAGCAGGAGGACGGGACTGTTAAACATACTCAGAATCATTTCGAAACATAACCTCCTGCCTGGGGCATCTGTGGTATGGGGATGGCCAGCGGCCCCTCCTGAAGATACTCCAGGAGCCTCTGTGTACCCAGGGACTGCCAGGATGGCTAGACTCTGCTCCCCAGGGCGGTTCTGGGGTTGTCCTCTGTGTGCAGGTGGGCGGTCCCTTAACTGGGTGTAATGAAGCAGCTGAGAAGAGTTGGTGGTCAGGCCCGGGCCCGACTCTGGTTGTAGGCGGATATCAAAGTCGTGGCTCATGGGAAGTGGTTCGCTAGCAGGTCAGAGGCCTGGGGGCCTGGGATCGATGAGCAGCTGGGGGGGGGGGGCGGTCTCCCCTTTTCCTTTGGGAGAGTTGTGGGCAGCTAGTGGACAGCATAGACACCTGAACCATTCTTTGCTCTCCTTTCACACCCACCTTCCTCCCGCTGTCCCTCATTCTTTTTCTTTCCCTCTCTCCCATCCCGTCCCCCTCCTCTCTCTCCCTCACTCCTTGTCATCTTTGCATCTGGGACACCAGGGGTGTGCATACAGATGGCAGTGAGCACACAGCAGGCAGAGCTCTGGCTTCGGCTGGGGGAGGTGACAGCACTAGCCCCTTCTCATCCTCATTCTGTGATGCCCAGCAGACCATGAGCCTGCCTTCCGGCTCCCACGGTGGGGAGGATGGGGGCTGGCAGGAGCAGGGGACCCCATGGCTGAGCAATAGAGGAACTCTCTACTTGGCTTCTGCCTGCACCCTGCTTCAGCTGGAGGGATGGTCGTGCCCTTGGCTGGAAGACACTGTTAACACAAGGGACGAGAACTGTTTGTCTTAGAGGATGACAGCTGGGTCAGGGCAGGGGTACAGTAAAGACAGAAGCATCCCTCCTAAGGGTCTTTCCTACCGGAACAGCCCCTCCTCAGGAAAGCTTGAGGGCCGACTCTGTGACCTGTGTTTTCTAGAATGAAGGTAGAACTTCCTCTGGCCCTGCCCACTGACCGATAGGCCTCACAGGGTTAAGTGCAGCCCCTCCATCACCACTTCACAGCGTAACGTATTTCAGGAGCAGGCCATTTCTAGAATAGGAAAGATAATAATCTCCCTTTAAGATATATTGAAACTGGGATGCCTGGGTGGCTCAGTCGGTTAAGCATCTGCCTTCAGCTCAGGTCATGATCCCAGGGTCCTGGGTTCAAGTCCCACATCAGGCTCCCTGCTCAGTGGGGAGCCTGCTTCTCCCTCTGCCTCTGCGCCTCCGGCCTGCTCATCCTGGCTTGCATGCTCTCTCTCTGACAAATAAATAAAATCTTCAAAAAAATAAAAATAAGATAAAATAAATTGAAACTAAGTGAAATAAGTTAATCAGAGAAAGACAATTATCATATGATCTCACTCATGTGGAATTTAAGAAACAAAACAGAGGATCATAGGGGAAGGGAGGGAAAAATAAAACGAAATCAGAGAGGGAGACAAACCATAAGAGACTCTTAATCATAGGAAACAAACTGGGCTGCCGGCGGCGAGGGGGTTGGGGGAATGAGGTAACTGGGTGACGGACATGAATGAGGGCACGTGATGTAACCAGCCCGGGTGTTATATAAGACCGATGAATCACTGACCTCTACCTCCAAAACTAATGATAACTCTGTGCTAATTGAATTTAAATAAATCAGTTGTGTAAAACAACTGCAAAATCAAATAGTGACACCCTAAAGATTTTAGGGTTTCTACCTTAAGCTTTTTTTTTTAAGGATCACGTATTTATGTTTCTCACATACCCTCCTGTGCTTCTTGTGAAGCACTGATTTTTTTTTTTAATCTTTGTGTCTGATATTGTATTAAATTTCAGTACTATCCGCGTTGGCCACACCGGAATGGAGGTTGAACACATCGTTGATAACATCACCACCGTGACGAAGAGGCTTTCCCAAAAGTTGCCAGAGGTGCGGTCTCACAGGTGCATCTGTTGATTGTTCGTTAAGAAGAAACGGACCCCGGACACATAATACCGTTCTTGTCTGTTGCAGAAGTGGGAGAGCGTGAAACTCTTATATGTGAAAACTGAGAGGTCCGCTTCCCTGCCCATCTTTTCCTCGTTTGTCAGCTGTCAGGATGAAGCCAAGGGAATATGCACCCCCAGTCAGAAGAAAAAGGTGAGTAGAGTTGTAAATACCGGGTAGGCTTAGTCACAGGCGTAAGCACGGCCGAGGGAGAGGAGTAGATGCCCTTCCTGCCTGCCCTTCAGTGGTCGCCAGTGGCCCTGCTTTTGCATACGTCGATCCCACTTTACAGATGAGGTCCGTTAGCAGTGGTGTGAATAAAGCATATCGAGGTACAAATATCTTGGGTTTATTGATACTTGAGTTAAGTGGCCCAAGGAGGCTCAGCGGGGGCCTGTGTAGTGGCAAGAGGAGCTAAAAGAAAACCAAAATCTAGTTTTAAGATTTTATTTTTTATTTGTCAGAGAGGGAGGGAGAGAGGGGGAGAGAGCACCAGCAGGAGGAGCAGTAGGTAGAGGGAAAAGCAGGCTCCCTGTTGAGCAAGGAGCCCGGTGCGGGACTCGATCCCAAGACCCTGGAATCATGACCTGAGCCAAAGGCAGACGCTTAACCAACTGAGCCATCCAGGCGCCCCCAAATTCTAGTTATTAAGAACTTTTTTATGGGCAAAATTTGCAGTTGTGTTAGGCTAACGGATAAGCTCTCAGTTTGGGTTTGTAGGTTTTCATTGCTATTGGTACTGTTGCAAAAAAAAAAAAAAAAGCCAGCACGAGAGAGAATTCCGGTTTTTTGCTGTTTGTTAGATCAGCCTCCTAGTTTGCAAAGTCTTTAGCCGTGTTAATTGCCTTCAGTGGGTTTTTAATTTGGATCTTTTCTTTTTTTTTTGTACTTCTAGAAGTTGTGTGTTTTCTTCTTTTTCGAATTGGCTTTACTTCTTTTACTTTCTTATTACCTACCTACAAATGGTCCTCCAGTTCCCCACGATTCCTGGACCACGTTAAGCATTACCGTTCTATCATCTAATCACTCGCGTAGCACCGAGCTCATATCACAGCCGGTTCTGTGTCCCTCCTGGCTCCTTGTGGACCTGGTTGTCTCCGTGTTGTGGTCGTCGCATGGGGAAAATGATTTGTAGAAATAGTTTGCCGTGTAAGGTAAAGATCTTTCTCTAGAAGATTTCCATTTGGTTCTGTTGCGTACCTCGGGGCCCTGGGGCTCCTGAAAGCACATCCGAGGCTGGAGATTCCCTGAATGATTCGGAGCAAACCATGCTGACTCTGCACAGCTCTGCTTCCTGTTCATCTTTACCCCGAGAGTGACTCCCTGGCCTCCCACCTCATTGTGGGGGGCTCCTCTTAGACTCCCTGCCCGGTGCGGACACTGGGGTTGGATTTCTCTCCATCCATCCGCGCCCGCGGTTAAAATAAAAACTAGGGACTGGCACATAGTCTTGGCAGAATTTGCTTCTGGGCTCACTTACCCACTGGGTCCTTGTTTTTAATGTCTTGCAGGTAGTTGGTTCCTTGACGTCTTTAGGGGGAAAAAAATTTTTTTTTAATATATTTTACCCCACTTTTTAACTTATTTTCATTGGGAAGATGACCCAAAATAACAGACTGCTGTTATCAGAAGCAAGAAATCCGCATCTTTTGCCATTTGTCAGCAGAGTCATTTGAGGACTTGGTGAACGTGTTGCTGGTTAAAATGGAATCGGACCCGGTTATGGATGTTACTGAACAGGGCTCTGTGGTTAGGATAATGGACTTCTCGCTGACGAAGTGTTTCACTGTTTTCAGTTACAGCCCCAACCCTGAAGTAGGGGAAAAATGATCAGTTGTGGGGGTTTTTTGGAACTGTTTTATTGAGACGACATCATCGTACTCCACAATTTCGGATAATTCTTCAGTCCCCCATAAGCGAGATCCACTCTCACGGGATTTCTGGCTGCAGCCGGGTTCTGAGTCCCGACGTGTAATTCACAGAGTGGGCATCTTCGGCTGAGTTAAAACCAAACCGGAGTTGACGCTCACGTGCTGGTAGTGGGGTTGGTTTGCTCGGAGGTGGTTCAGATCGAGGCACTTTACAGAAGCTTAGGGTGAATCAGAGCTGCAAGTCCTGAATCTATGCCATTTCTTTGCCAACAAGTGTATCTCTTACTAAAATTAGGCTTGGGGTTTTGTGTGTGTGTGTGTGGTTTTTGTTTTTTTTTTTTTGTAGGAAGCAAAGAAGAAACAAAAACAAAAAGAGTATCGTGAAAAACAAAAAGAGAAGAAGAAAAACAAAAGGCTTGTGAAACAGGCTGGAAAGTCTCCGTCAGCCCCGAAGAAGGAGGACGCAGACCCCAAAACTACCGGTGCAGCGGCGCCCAGCCCTGTGCCCTGGAAGGAGGAGCCGGGAGCGCGAGAGAAGAAGGAGGGCAGTAAAGGAAAAGCTCGGTCTAAGGTGCAGGACGATTCGGAAGACGAGATCCCTCTGCTGGTACCGATAGGGAACACGCCCGCTAAAGGAGGCGCAGAGGTATTTTCATTGATACTCATTAGAATTGTTGGAAACACTGCCTGTGGTTTTAAACAGCAGGCTGGGGCAGAAATGTGGGCAGTGGTTCTGTTGCTGACGGTGAGTCCTGGATCCCCACGTCATTAGCCTTAGAAAACTGCGCAGGGGGGCGCGCCTGGGTGGCGAAGTCGTTAAACGTCTGCCTTCTGCTCAGGGCGTGATCCCGGCACTCCCAGATCGAGTCCCACATCGAGCTCCTCCGCTGGGAGCCTGCTTCTCCCTCTGCCTCTCCCACTCCCCTGCTGTGTTCCCTCTCTCGCTGGCTGTCTCTCTGTCACATAAATAAATAAAATCTTTAAAAAAAAAAAAAAAAAACTGCGCAGGGCCAGGGAGGGCTTGGGTGCTGGGTCCCGAAACCTCTCCAACACCCCACCTCTGTTGGCTCCTGAAATCTGACTGCATGGGTTTCGCAGGATCGTTTAAAGGAATGGAGTTTCTTAACTTTCTGGTTCCTTGGTACAGTGTTTCCTCGTTCTCAGTGTCTATCCAGCTGCCAGGAGAAGGCCTCTTGAACATGACGGGGCAGGAAAGGGGGGACTAAGAGCCCGCAAGTGTCCCTCACTGTGACAGCAACCAGCACAGCCTCAGCACCTGGGAGTGACAGCCCCAGGGCTAGCCCTGCCCTTGACCGATTTGGTGTTTTATCCGATAGCAGCAATCCTTAGAATCATCAGGGTGTTGCAATTTTCATGTTCTGGCAAAAGTATTCCTCGTAAAGGTGCCCCCAAGTGCTACTGAGTGATTAAGTCTAGTTGAAGTTAACACAAAGGGTCAGTGTCTCACCTGGAAGCGTCGTAGGTGTTTTTACAGAAAGCACACTGTGTTGGTTAGCGCGGGACGGGGTGTCATGTGGTGGAGGCTAGAAAAGCATAGCCGACTGGGTGGTGCGAAGCTAGAACCGTAGAAGCGTTCGTGCCCTTTGAACCCAGCTAGGAAAGAGGACCAGGATGGTGACATAGAAGAGTTTCATTGTCGTTCACCGTAGAGGCACAGGGGAGGACACGTCATGTACCCTCGCGGTAGTTTTATGAATAATTCGAAATGGTGTTCAGTAAGGAAATACAGTGCTCTTGGGAGTACTAATGAAGTTACTGGGGAAAGGGCATAACAGTTGGCTCACATTCATTCACTCACTCACTCATTCATTTATTTTTAAGATTTTTTTTTTTTAATAGAGAGCATGGGCGAGGGGTGGGCGCAGAGGGAGAAGCAGACTCTATGCTGAGCAGGGAGCCCAATGGGAGGCTCGATCCCAGGACCCTAGGATCATAACCTGAGCCGAAGGCAGCGCTCAACTGACTGAGCCACCCAGATGTCCCAGCGTTTGGCTTTTATTTTATTTTATTTTATTTTTTTTCAAGATTTTATTTATTTATGTGACAGAGAGACAGCCAGCGAGAGAGGGAACACAGCAGGGGAGTGGGAGAGGAAGAAGCAGGCTCCCAGCGGAGGAGCCCGATGTGGGACTCGATCCCAGTAGGCCAGGATCACGCCCTGAGCCAAAGGCAGACGCTTAACGACTGCGCTACTCAGGCGCCCCAGCGTTTGGCTTTTAAATACATGCACGCTTGGGGGGGAAAGGTAGTGAGTAATAGGTAGTTAATACTGTGTGGTAAACTTACTAGAGAATTTTGTTTCTTTTATTTCTTATGTTTTCCAAATTTCCTGTAATAATCCTGTCGCTTTATATTTACTGAAAAGCAAAGTTTTGCTTTGCTGGCTGTTTTTGTCCCTCTAATCTCCCATATGGGACGTGTCTGTCACTAGAGTGCTGTCCAGCAGCTGTCATTCGGGCTGCTGCACAATCCCGGCCTCCCGGCCTCCAACACTCTCCCCTCCAAGAGCCTTTCAGGACCTCCTGTCCTCACCCACAGGCAAGGAATTTACAGCGAAGGTTGAGAAGAGTCAGGTTTGGGGCACAGGGCTCCCTGTGGTGCTCCCAGTGAGCGCTTCCTGGCATCCCTAGCAAAGGTAGAGATGGTTCTCTGTTGGTTGGACCCAGAAGAGCAGCACCAGGGTCCTTGCTATAGTCTTTAGTAACAGAAAACAGTTGCCTTTCCAAATGCCTTCGAGGCAGAAGGCAAAGCTATCCCTCACTTCATCATATTGGGGTGTCTGTTCTGGGGGTGACATGATAAAGATGACAGCTCTCGGAGTGACATCGTTAGGGTTTGTCCTCCCTTGGACTTAACTCTCTGCTTTTCCTTAGGTGCAAAAACACGCCACAGGAAAGAAGTCTCCAAAAAAGAGTCCTGCTCCCAAAACACCCCGTGGGAAGAAGAGAAAGGCCTTTCCAGGTTTGGAGACCCCGAAGGCTGCAGAGCCCAAGACCCCAGGCAGTGGTCTGGGGAAGAAGCCAAGAATCAAAGACGATGCAGAGAAAGGAAAAAACTCTTCACTGGGGAAAAAAGACCCAAGACAGATGACCAAAAAGCCAGGGGCCAAGTTCTTCACTACTGCTAGTAAATCTGCGAAAAAAGCTGCCCGCACCCCCAAACAGTGGCCCAAGAAGCCCAAAGTACCCCAGTCGACCTAAAAATCAAGAGACTCAAGCAGAAGGAAGCATCCACACTCCACGAAGAGCTTTTTAAAAACGCCAGGGTCCCGAGCCCCATGCCATGCAGTCTTCTCCGGGAGTGAGGCCCAGACTTAAGTATTTTTTAAAACCTGCTCAAGTAATTCTGACGTATGTTCGTGCGTGTGAGAACCAGTAGTTTTGAAGTAAATCATTTTTTAAGTTGCTCTTCTGTGCATTTGCTAATAGGACGGGGGGAATACAGTGCTTGTCTGTGCTTCTCTGTGGCGGTTTATCATTAAAGCGCACCATTGGCTCCTGAGCAGACTGTCGGTCTTCCCTGTCCCGTTGGTTTTACTTGAATTCCTACGATGTGGTCCTCTTCCCTGTCTGCTTCCCACCTTCGCTCACCTGGCCCCATTACACTAGTTTGCGCAAACCCTCCGAGAGCCTGTCCGCAGGCCCGGGATGGGCTCACTGCTGGACATTCGGCTGTGGAACTTAGGAGAGAGTCTTAGTGGGTTTTGGGAAGGGCCTTTGGGATCAGAATAATTGATTTCGGTGGTAGTCCGCCACAGCTGTGGGTCACTGAGTTAGCGTGCATTCGGTGAGGTTCGTTACCAGGAAGCCGTTTCCGGGGGCCCTGAGTTGCGTGCTGCCCCCTAGAGGCAAGAAGTCCATGCCCGTCTTCCTCCAGACCCCTCCACAGGCAGCATGGACTTACTCACCGGTGGACTGCACATTTTGGATGACGGTCAGATAGATTCCGAAGCAGTAAATGACTCTCGGGGTACTCAGCCTCTCCCTGGATTTGAATGGGGTTCACATCCGCGGCGGTAAGCGATGGCATCCTGTCCCGATGCACAGTGAAGCACGCTTTCCAAGAGCACGTGGTTCAGAAACAAGTCAAGGTTCAGGTGATCCTCCTTCAAGTCAGCAAAAGCTTTTGCTCTTTAGTACCACAGATTAGATGGTAACGTCAACTTTTTAAATCACGAAAGCCTCTCAAATACAAAATTTTTCTAATTCCGGTGGCCTCGTAGGCTTTCGAGTATGCGTTCAATGTCGAGGGTGCGCGTAACCGATGGGGACGCGGCCAGCCTGGCTTCACGTGTTCCTAGATGGAGATCTCAGTGCTGTTCTGCAGAGGCAAATTCCCCTACACGAGCATGCTGGTCTGCTCTCTACGGGACGTAATTTCCGGGGGGGATAGCCTTAATGGTTTTTTAATCCCAACCTCTAGCCAAATGAAGATTTTGCGACAGCGAGTGATCTTTGGTCTGCGGCTTGGTCCTGATTGAATGTGAGGCAGTCGTTCACCTTCCTGTTCTTTGTGCATCGCGTTCCACTCGTAAATTCTCCACGTTGGAAAGGCAGGTTGACTTCAGCTTCCTAAGCAGGATGCTCGTTTTTTTTGACCAGGGAAAGCCACAGTTGGGGAATTGGTGAAAATTCGGAATTGCAAGGAAAAGACACAAGTCAAGCTGGTAGGTTTCTAAGGCTCAGGCGTGATCCCAGCTGAGTGACAAGGCTGCGAGCCGTCAGTGGGCTCCCCAGGGGCCGAGAGGAGCATGGGAAATCTACAGTGAGTCCCGCTCTTGGGCTTTAAGAGGTGAGTACATGGCTGATGTTTTGTTTTTGGGTTTTTTTATGATGTATTTTTTAGAGGGAGTGTGAGTTGTGGGAGGGGCAGAGGGAGGAGGAGAGAGAATTTCAAGCAGATTCCACACTGAGTATGGAGCCTGACCTGGGGCTTGATCCCATGAGCCTGAAGCCTGACCGCAGCCCTCAGGCGCCCTGCTGAGTGTGTAAGGGTTTAAATAGCAAAGAAGTCTTTGGCAATTTTATTAAATATTTGAAGGCTCTGCACTACCTACATTTCTTTCTCCTTAAATTGCTACTGTTTTTTAAGCAAGTGGCTTAAGTCGGTTAAGTGTCTGACTCTTGATCTTAGTTCAGGTCTTGAGCTCAAGGTCGTGAGTTCAAGCCCCACATTGGGCTCTACACTGGCATGGAGACTGTTAAAAAAAAGTGCTACTGTTTTCTCTGTGTTAATAAGCACAGCATGGAGATTCCCCATGGGACTTCATGAACCATCAGAGGCCCTCATCAATCCTTGGGTTTTAAAGGATTTAACTCATGTGATGATGGACCACAAATAAAATTTGAGTTACAGTGATTATTTCAGGATGATGGGCTTGGAGAGTAAATGGCAACTATTTAGATGGTTTTATTTATTATTTTTAAAGATTTTATTCATTTATTAGAGCCAGAGCACTGGCAGTGGGGAGCAGGAGAGGGACAAGCAGACTCCCCGCTGAGCAGGGAGCCCGATGCGGGACTCGATCCCAGGACCCCGGGATCATGACCTGAGCCGAAGGCAGATGCTTAATGACTGAGCCACCCAGGCGCCCCCAAGACAACCCAGTTTTTAAAATGAGCCAAGGATCTGAATGGACGTTTGCCCAAAGATCTACAAATGGCCAACAAGCAAAGGAAGAATTGAACATCATTCGTCATCAGGGAACTGGAAATCAAAACCAGGAGATACGGCTTCACGCCGCTAGGATGGCTCTAACCTGAAAGACACCAACAAGACGGATGTGGAAAAAGGGGGAGGGGGGCGAAATAGGTAAAGGGGATTAAGAAGTACAAACTTACAGCTGCAAAATAAATGGATGAACAGTACAGTGTAGGGAATCGAGTCCATGCCCTGTGATAACGCTGTATGGTGGCAGACGGTAACGACCGTTCTCCCGGTGTGCGTCGCTTCGTGTATAGAACTGAGATCACTGTGGTGCACGCGTGACGCGGACATAATATTGTCAACTACAGTGTTTTTTAAAAAAAGACTTAATCTGCACTTAGTGCTGGCGCATACACAGTGCTTAATAAACACAGAACAGTGCGTTGAAAAACTAGGCAATCAGTACAAATGACGCAGAAATATTTAAACACATGAGTAAATAAGTGTTTAGACTAAATATTTAGGGGCCCCTGGCTGGCTCAGTCAGTGGAGTGTGTGACTCTTGATCTCAGGGTCGTGAGTTCAAGCCCCACGTCAGGCCTGGAGACTGCTTAAGAAAATAAATGAACAAAAATAAAGTAAATGAAATATTTCAATTAATAAACATAGTGGGGTGTTTGCTATTTATTATGAATGGGACAAAAACGTTACAGTACACACAATCTCTTTTCTATCTTAAAGTCTCTAAGGGCATCAAAAGACTGGAAAATACCCACACAATGATAATGTTATCTCTGGCTGGAGAATGCAGGTTTTTATTTTTAATTTTTTTTAAGATTTTTATTTTTAAGTAAGCTCCCCTCCCTATGTGGGGCTTGAACTCAAAAACCCGAGATCAAGAGTCGCTTGTTCTACTGACTAAGCCAGCCAGGCGCTCCTGTTTTTATTCTGTAGGTGTTTCTATAATTGACAAATTTCCCACAATGCACAGGAATTAGTTGTAAAAAAGTGATTGAAAAATAAAAGAACAATCACCAAAAAAATACATACGTATAGAAAAGAAGGTAGGAAAGAGGGAGGGAGGGAGGAAGGAGGAAAGGAAGGGAGGAAGGAAAAATGACCAAGTTTCTCTCTTGATCCTCGTGGCTTACAGAAAGGTTCCAAGAAATGGAAACAGATTCTCATCTGGTCCGAGGGCGCTCGTGAGCCCCGCGGGGGCAGAGTACTGGCTGACAGCAGAGCGAACACGACTGGTTTTTCCCCTCTCGTTGTCATTCCTCGCTAATTTACACACAGATATCCTGTTGTGTCTTTAAGACTTCATTTTTTAAAAAGATTTTTACTTATTTTGAGAGAGAGAGAGTGCATGAGAGAGCATGAGCGGGGTGGGGGAGCAGCAGGCAGAGGCAGAAGCAGGCTCCCTGCCGAGCAAGGAGCCTGACGTGGGGCCCGATCCCAGAACCCCGGGATCATGACCTGAGCCAAAGGCAGATGCTTCACCGACTGAGCCACCCAGGTGCCCAAGACTTCATTTTTTAAAAAGCAGTTTTGGGTGCACAGGAAAATGGAGAGGGAGGTGCAGCGACGTCCCACACACCCTCTGCCCCGTACGTGCAGGGCCTCCCCCATCACCGCGCCCGCCAGAGGGGCGCATGTTATCACTGATGGACCTGCACAGACACATCATTATCACCCAAGTTTACATCGGGGTTCACTCTTGGTGGCGTGCATTCTGGGGGTTTGCACACATGCATGATGACAGGTGTCCACCATTGTAGGATCATACAGAATGGTTTCACTGCTCTGAAAATCCCCTGTGCTCCACCCAGGCCTCCCTCTCCCCTCCCCACCGGCCCCCCTGGCAACCACTGACCTTTTTATTGTCTTCATGGTTTTGCCTTTCCCAGGATGGCATGCATTCGGAATCCTACAGTACGCGGTCTCTTCAGACCAGCCTCTCTCACTTAGTGATACGCATTTAAGTTTCTTCCTTATCTTTACGTGGATTGATGGCTCCTATCTTCTTAGGGCTGAATCATAGTCCGGATGTCCATCAGAAGATCGAAGCAGAAAGCCTGCTTCTCCCTCTCCCACTCCCCCTGCTTGTGTTCCTTCTAGCACTGTCTCTCTATCAAATAAATAAATAAAATATTTAATTTAAAAAAAAAAGAAACTTCCGTCTTCCTAGAAGCCAGCCCTTGTGAGTTAAGGCATCAGGACACTGGAGGGGTGAACACAGATTTGCTGGCACTCAGCTAGGCGCAACTCCTGACAATGTCTCCAGCAAAGAAGAACAACAGTTGCTGTTCAACCTTCTAATATTTCTGACTTGTAATACTTCTGTTTCTTCTCTTCCCCATTGTAGCAAATAATAATAATAATAATCACAATGTTGGAGCAGATGCAAGTTTATAATCAGAGGACAGGCTCTTAAGAAGGCAGTGGAAAGAACCCAGTGTCTGTCTTGCTCTAAATACACGATCATTACCTGCATAGGGCTACTGACTGTGACCCTGGGGGTAGCTGTCCTTGTGCACAACTCCTCTGACCGTATGGCTTTCTCTGTTAGAATAATATTGGTGACCACAGGCATTTTTGTTGTTCTAACTGGAGTGCCAGCTCCATGTGCAGTGAGCCAAATCTCAGAGCACTGCAGTGCGAAGGCTAGAAGCGGGAATTGGGGACACGAGTATCTGAGGTGGTACGGAGCGAGGGACCGACAGCCAGCACCCGGCTGTCATGTATGTCCTAACCTATCTCTGGGCTGCCGAAAATCTGGTTTTAAGTCCTGCGAGCATTGGTTTTTAACCTACAAGTAAAATTTGGCTTTTTAAAAGCTTGCTTCTGACTTTTTCCCATAGATCATCTTTCATGTCCCTTCTTTTTTACTATGCGTTTCGAGTTTTTGTTAAGAAATTTCTTTTCTAGGGGCGCCTGGGTGGCACAGCGGTTGAGCGTCTGACTTCAGCTCAGGGCGTGATCCCAGCGTTATGGGATCGAGCCCCACATCAGGCTCCTCCGCTGGGAGCCTGCTTCTTCCTCTCCCACTCCCCCTGCTTGTGTTCCCTCTCTTGCTGGCTGTCTCTCTCTCTGTCGAATAAATAAAATCTTTAAAAAAAAAAAATTTTCTTTTCTAAAGAAAAAAGGAAAGCCATCCTTCTTTAACTGTATCTTAATTACTTGTAATGGTCCTAAACCGAAAACCTAACTCTCCGTCAGTGAGGGAATCAACTGGACTCTCCCAATATGGGGAAAGCATATAAAAAAGAACAAACTATTGGGGCGCCTGGGTGGCACAGCGGTTAAAGCGTCTGCCTTCGGCTCAGGGCGTGATCCCGGCATTATGGGATCGAGCCCCACATCAGGCTCTTCTGCTATGAGCCTGCTTCTTTCTCTCCCACTCCCCCTGCTTGTGTTCCCTCTCTCGCTGGCTGTCTCTATCTCTGTCAAATAAATAAATAAAATCTTTAAAAAAAAAAAAAAGAACAAACTTGATAAATGGAATATGAAAATAATTATTCTCAATGAAAGAAGAGACAGAATACACTACTGCATGACGTCATATATAAGTAAATAGACTAACCTACGGGAACGAAAAGCAGATTAGTGGTTGCTGGGTAGAGCGGAGAGAGGAGTGTAGGTTACCAAGGGGCACGAGGGCACTGCTGGGAGTGATGGATGGGTTTTTCTCTTATTCATGCTGATGCGTCATTGCTATGGACACACTTCGAAAGTCGTCAGTGGAATACTTTGAATGTGTGCAGTCTTGCCCCTCGTTTCCACCTCCACGAAGCTGTGAATAAAGAAGCATAGAGTGCATGGTGTTAAGCAGTGTTTCCCGTCTTTGCTGACAGATTAGGAAGCCCTGCGTGCTGGGGAAAGTCTACTCTCCTGGCCCCGCCGCCCCAGCCCCTGCGAAGCACCAGGTGAACTGTGCTTTCAACAAGGGACGTGGGAAACACGGGTATAAGGTGGGTGGGCGCCGAGAAGGAGGCCTCCCTCGTCTTGACCAAACCGTCATCAGCTGAAGCCAAGTGAAACCACAACCATCAAGAGCCAGGGGGAAACCATCCAGATTCCCCGGCTTTTCACCCAGGTCCAGAACTACCGCATAGCGGTGTCCCACCAGCCTCTCCTGGAAAGAGTCTTCTCAGCCCCTGGGCATCTTCTAAGACTGGAAGAATTGGGGAAAAGATAAGCTGGTGTGTGAGAAAGGTTTGCCATGAGAACCCTTGTCACTCCAAATACCCAATCAAGACCCTATCTCCTGTGAGAGAAGCCCGAAGAGCTGTGTCTGGCTGTTGCCGTGGTGAAAAAGCTGCATTTAATGCCAGGTAGATCTAGCTACAATGTGTGTGTGTATGTAACCACATGTATACTTTTATATATGAAGGTAGTGGCGTTCTGAAGTCAGTAAAGATGCTCGTTTTCTTATTACTAGGTGAGGTCAGGATGTCTTTTGGGGTTCGTCGACCACCGCCATTCCTTAGATGTTTCTTGTTATACCCTCTGTTTTTCTATTGTTTTTATTTCTTTGTCAATGTTTATTGTATAGAAAGGTCTTAAATCCTTGTCTTCTATGTGGCTTTCAGCCTCCATTCCACTGTATCTAGTACCATCAGTACCAGAACTAGTCTAACAACCTTGAACGTTCCATTGAGCAACGCTGACACTCCCGTTAAATGCAATGTGTATCCTGGCTGTATACATATTCTTAAGCAAAGTCAGGACTGTGAGCAATGCCTCAATTCAGTATGGGTCTCTCTGGAATCTTCCAGAAGTTTGTGATTGCTTCATGGTAGTTATTGGGAGAATGAGTATGGAAAGGAAATTAAGAATATAAATGAACCATCCCTAACTTGCCAGCAAACTTCTATGCTCATGCTAACCTCTAGCCCTTTGACCCCATTAGCATTTTCAGGCTTTTTTTTTTTTTTTAAGTGGGCTCCATATTGGGTATGGGGCCAGATGTGGGGATGGAACTCACAACCCTGAGATCAAGACCTGAGCCGAGATCAAGAGTCTGAAGCTTAACCAACTGAGCCACCCAGATGCCCCTGTTTTATGCCATGAGGACACCTGATTCACTTACAGTGAATGGGATTCAAAACTTCACGAGAAAGCAATGTCAGGCGAAATGGGGAGATAGGTTCCTAGTTAACTTTTGACTTACCTTAACCTTAATCGTTTTCTTCTCATCTGTACAGACAAGACTCGTTATGATCCCAGCTGTTCAAGCTGATAACCAGAGGACCTGGTTGTTGAGAAAATAGCACGGAAGGTTTCCACAGAATTTTTACAAACGTACCTTTTTTTTTTTTAAGATTTAATTATTTGAGAGAGAGGGAGAATGAGCAGGGGGAGAGGCAGAGAGAGGGGGAGAGACAGAATCCTTCAGGCAGACTCCCTGCTGATCTCGGAGTCAGAAGCAGGGCTCGATCCCATGACCCTGAGATCATGGCCTGAGCCAAAATGAGCTGCTCAACTAACTGAGCCACCCAGGCGCCCCAAATGTATCTTTTCTTTTTGTTTTTCTTTTTTCTTTTTGGATTACTCATTTTGCTTTTGCAACTTTCTGCAGTGGCTTTCTTGTCTGATCACATACCTTTTTCTCTTGCAATGATACTGGCTGCTTCTGGAATTGTTTTTATTGTTACTGCAATGCTCACCTTGAATGACGCATGTCAAAAATCAAAAATTCATCCTTCAGCCAAGAAGCATTAGCAAATCTTAGAAATGCCCTATGGCTTAGAAGTAACTATTCCCGGTAGTACGAAATGGAAGCATCCACAGCAAGCACCTGACTATAGTTTATATTAAACTCCTATATTTTGGGGCCTTTGGACCTCCTTTAAACCTCTTCAAGCATTCTTTTAAGTAGAAATAAACTCTGGCTTCTAAGAAGCTTGTTATCTGAATTTCAGAATCTTCTCGTTCCCGATTGCTTCTGTGAAATCTCCATTTCTTCCTGCAGAAATGCTGTGCTCTCAAATTCATGTCAGGCGAAGAAACTAGTTACCGCCTGTGTGTTGCTGGACCTTCTCCCGTCACTGAAAACCCAACGGCTGCCTCCCATCCTGGCTCTTCGCGTGGCCTCCTCAGTTGTGAGGATGCACGTCTCAGCGTGTGTTGCTCTGCCATCTGTCTGTCCTCAGCTGTGTCTCTTGCTTGGGACTTGGTCTATTTTTCTGGTAGGTTTTGGCCTTCTCCTCGTTGGCCCTTCCAATAGTTCACGTGTCATTCCTTGTCTGTTAGAACTTAGGAAAATATCCTGGTCTGTCGCTGCCTTTAACTTCGTCTCTGCGGTGCTTTGCTCTATACCTGTCCTTTTTTCACGTAGTGAAAATAATCCATTTGTATTGCATTATTGCTTCTGATTTCATTCCTGAAAACAAAACTAGGACCTTAAATTCTTTTACTAAACCAAGCTGGAAAATAAGCTGGAGATGAACTGACTTGTAGCAAAGGGGGCTGGATCACAAAAGCCAAAAAGAGAACTTTGGGGAGGACCTTTAAAAGAGGGATAATTAGAGGTTCCTGGGTGGTTCAGTCAGTTAAGCCTCTGATTTTTGATTTTTAGCTTAGGTCTTGATCTCAGGGTTGTGATTTCAAGCCCTACGTTGGGCTCCACGCTGAGCATGGTGCCTGCTTTTAAAAAATAAGAAAAAAATATGGGCCGCCTGGGTGGCTCAGTCGTTAAGCATCTGCCTTCAGCTCAGGGCGTGATCCTGGCGTTATGGGATCGAGCCCCACATCAGGCTCTTCCGCTGGGAGCCTGCTTCTTCCTCTCCCACTCCCCCTGCTTGTGTTCCCTCTCTCGCTGGCTGTCTCTATCTCTGTCAAATAAATAAGTAAAATATTTTTTAAAAAAGGGGGATAATTAAAAAGAAAAACAGATGAATGAATTAGAAACAGAACCATGGCAGAAAAAAACCTGAATATCTATGACTGGAATAAGCAATTAGAACAATCACATAATTGGCAAGACTTTCAAAAACAACTAACCAGTAATTCCAATATCAAGAGTGAGGAAAGAAAAGCAACCGTGTAGATTAAAAGAACGCTGAAAAGT
Organism: Ursus americanus; assembly: GCF_024610735.1. Classification (NCBI taxonomy): domain Eukaryota; kingdom Metazoa; phylum Chordata; class Mammalia; order Carnivora; family Ursidae; genus Ursus; species Ursus americanus. The sequence continues at coordinate 31,179,451 of NC_142128.1, forward strand.
GTATTATCTTGGCAAATTAAGGAATCTATAGAAATGGGAATCTTTTTAGGAAGATCTACACAATAAAATTGACTCATGAAAATTAAGAACGAAATAAACAACTAACTTTGGGAAGAATTGAAAAGGCAGTTAATGATGTACCTTCAAAGAAAACACTATCTTCAGATAACATTGCTCGGATAACATCGCTGTGCGATTAATTAGAGCTTCCCAAGCGTTCTTATACAGAGAGTATAATCCAGATACCTGGTCCCCCCTCCCCCCAAAGAGCTCAGAAATTAAAAGTATGTATCAGTTTCATTTAAACATAGATGTGAAAATCTTTAATCATTTACTAAAACTCAGCAATTCATCACAATCCTAAGTCAGATGTTACAGGGAAAGCCTTTTCATGTGCAAGAAAAAAGCAAACCTCATGAGAAGTGCTGAGAGGTGTTTCCCTAACCCTGAGACGTGAGCACGATTCAACACGGCAGTGAAAGTTTCGCCTAAAGGAAATGAAGGAAGACAAAACGCAGGAAAGAGGCAACTGTAATTTGCATTTATGATTGCATGCCTAGACTATCTAAGACTTAAGTAATAACCTTTTAACTAACTTAAATTTAATTAGTCACATGTGGCAAGGGGCTTCTGTCCTGGACAGCATGGGTCCAGACCCATCGGCACACTGGACATCGTCACTTGCGGATCTCTTTCCCCATGCTAGGCTGCAAGCTTTTTGAAGAAAAGTACCGTTCATTGAGGTATCTCAGCACCAAGCTGATAATAGATATTCAAATAATTGTTGGATGAAAGATGAATATATTTTTAGTCATTGGCTTTGAATAAATCTTAGAATCAAGTAGTCCAATGCTCCCATTTTACAGATGAGGAAAATAAAGTCCAGTGAGATGATACAATTGACCCAAAGCTGTTCAGCCATGTGGAATCCAAGGACTGAACCCGAACTTTCTGGTTCTCAGTCCAGTACCTATTTTACTATATCTGTACTTTTTACAACATTTGACTCAATAAAATTGTGGGTTGTAGCATATGGAATTCATTTTACTTTGTTACTATTCTCAAGAATTTCCACCAAATAAAAGAACCACCAAAATAAAAGAATCTCATAGGTCTGCTGTGGCTCCCTTGACATGTCAAAATGCTATGGTCACAAATGATCCCACGTATAACTGGTGAAATCCGAACAACGTCAATTTCTTGCTTTTGAGGGCATAATACCTTAACATTGGGAGAAGCCAGGAGAAGGGTACACGGGACTTCCCTATACATTTCTTAGAAATCTCCTGTGAATCCATAATTATTTCAAAATGAAAAGTTAAACAATTTAAATGGGATTAAAACACAGACTACTGAAATGAAAAAAAAAATGTCAGTTTTTCTAATTTTACATTTGAAAGGGACCCGGAAATGCTATTGTAATTATAAGAACTGGCCACAAGGCAGCGCTGGTGGCCTGCCACAGCCCACTGAAACTTTTCTTTTTCCCCTTTTCCCTGAATAAGAGTTGTCATTCATGAAGAAAGGACTTAAGACTTTAAAACTGCTATATATATAGTAAGTTAAGTAATATATTTATATATATTAACTTTACTAAGTAATCTCTATCCCCAAGCTGGGGCTCAAACTCATAACCCCAAGATCAAGAGCTGCATGCTTGGGGCATCTGGGTGGCTCAGTCGGTTAAGCATTTGCCTTCGGCTCAGATCATGATCCCAGTATCCTGGGATCAAGCCCTGCATTGGACTCCCTGCTCAGCCTGGGAGCCTGCTTCTCCCTCTGTCCTCTGCCTGCCATTCCCCCTGCTTGTGCTCTGGCCTGCTCTCTGTCTCTGTCTCTGTCAAATAAATAAAATCTTAAAAGAAAAAAAAAAAGGGGGGCTCCATGCTCTACTGACTCAGCCAAAGCTGCTGTATTTAAACGTAGTGTTTTTCTGATTGGGAGCACTGTGGAATCCCAGTATCCCCCTCTGTTTAAGGCGAAAACAGAAAACCCCTAAGAAAAGGAATGGAGTTTTAAAAAGGCAAATGGGACATCGTCTGGAGGAAGCTTCCTTCTCAAAGTGCAGTCCACAGACTGGTAGCACTTGCACAGCCTGGGAGAAGCGCCAGACCTCAGGCCCCGCCCCGGATCTGCCGAAGCAGAGTCCCAACAAGTTCAAAGGGCTGATGCTGCCAGTACACGGATGGCCCTTTGAGCAGGACCGGAATCTAGAAGAGACCCCAGAAAATGGCAAACATCGGCTGCTACCGGTACCATAAAACCTTCCTGATTTGGAGCTCACGAAATCAGAATGATCCTTTTAACCTGGATTGGATTAAGTATCACAAGCTGATAGTTTATGCAACCTGCCTAATTATGCCCACAAAATAATGTCTGCACAGATAGGGGTAGACACAGAAAACATAGAAACTGTATTAAATATGTATTCTACATCAAACTCCGGTTCCGATCTTGCAACAACAACAAGAAAATTGTAGTGATTGGTCATTTTAGAAACTCAGACCAAAGCATTAATAATGTTCTTTTCTTTTTTTTTTTTAAGATTGTATTTATTTATTTGAGACAGGGAGAGAATGTGCGTGGGGGAGGGGGGGAGGGAGGGGGGAGAGCAGCAGAGGGAGAAGTAGACTCCCCACTGAGTAGGGAACCCGAGGCAGGGCTTGATCTCAGGACCCCGAGATTATGACCTGAGCCAAAATCAAGAGGTGGATGCTCAACCGACTGAGCCCCCCAGGCGCCCTTACACCTCCTTTCTTCAGACTGGCGTTGTTAAGGTGCATAAATGTTCCCACGGTTCTCTCAGAACTTTCTGCAGTAAAGCTTTCAGAGTTTAATGGGAAAACATTTGACGTTCCCCCATTAGCACTTTCACTTTTCCATCTTGTGACGTGGAAGTTGTCCAGACCGGCTTCATCCTCTTCTAGCCCTTGATGAGTCCAGTTCGCTTTTCCATAGTCTTCCTCCTCCTAACTTCTGTATTTGCTCTGGAACATTCTAGTGCTCCTCTTGGGTCTTTTGCCTTCAAAAATGGCTTCTTCCTATGGATGGCTTTGGTCTGTAATATTAACAGTTCCTCATTTTACCTCATGGCCTTTTCAGAATTTTTACTTAATTGCCTTCGTGAGGCAAATAATTGCCAGAGCTGCTATTTTTTTTTTTTAAGGATTTTATTTATTGATTTGTCAGAGAGAAAGCGAGAGCACAAGCAGGCAGAGGCAGAGGGAGAGGGAGAAGCAGGCTCTCCACTGAGCGGGGAGCCCGACGCAGGACCCTAGGATCATGACCTGAGCCAAAGGCAGACGCTTCAGGGACTGAGCCGCCCAGGTGCCCCAGAACTGCTACTTTTATTTTTTAATTGTGCCAAAAAGCACATAGTCCAAAATTGGCCCCCGGCACTTCCGCTTTTGTCTGTAAACACGCTGAATTTTGTTCAGCAGTTGGCTTTCTTGGAGGACAGTTAGCTCCCTGGGTCATCATATCCCATTGTTTACTTTTCCTTCCCTGTTCTTCCATTTTGTTCCCTGGCCTTTTCGGATCTTCTCAGTCTGCTTTATTTCCTCCGGGGCCCATCACTTCTCTCCAGCCGACACCTCATTCAGCTCAGATACACTGTTCTCCCACGACCGCTGGATTTTCCCAACTAAGTATGAAATGCCACAGACGTTCTCTTTGACTTGCATGTCTTCCAAGAGCCTTCAGGAGGCCTAGGAATCTTTTGGGATGGCCTTTTACTTATTTAATTTTTAAAACATTTTTTATTACTGAAGTATAGTTGACGTCGGGATGGCGTTGTATTTTTTTTTTAAAGATTTTTATTTATTTATTTGAGAGAGAGAGAGCACAAGCAGGGGGAGTGACAGGCAGAGGGAGAAGCAGGCTCCCCGCTGAGCAGGGAGCCCGATGAGGGACTCGATCCCAGGACCCTGGGATCATGACCTGAGCCGAAGGCAGATGCTTAACCCACTGAGCCACCCAGGCGCCCCAGGGATGGCCTTTTAAATTCCCCTTAGAATCTCTTGCAGACCAGTAGTCATCAAGGAGCATGCTTTCACAACCAACTTCTTTTCATCCACCGGCACCCATCTGGTCTGCTATACTTTGGATTAATTTCTTACTAGCAAATGGTCTTTTTTAGAAAGTTTTTATTTATTTGGGGGGGAGGAGGGGCAGAAAGGGAGGGAGAGGCAGGATCTTATGCAGGTTCCATGCCCATTCTGGAGCCCAACCCGGGGCTCCATCTCACGACCCTGAGATCACGACCCCAGCTGAAATCAAGAATGGGTCACTTAAATGACTGAGCCCCCCAGGCACCACTAGACGGTACTTATATAGTAGTGGAAAATGTTTTTCCATGAATAGATATACATCAGTCAGAATTAATGTAGTCCACAAAATATTTATTGAATATCTGTGTTCCTGTCACTGTGGGGTGAATGTTGAGGGAGAAAAAAGATAAAACCCTTGTCTTGGTTGACTTAGGGTCTAGTGAGGGAGACAAACAGGAATTAAATAATACACGAAGAAATGTAACATGGCACTTGCGTCCGGGGCCAGGAGGGAAGTAAGTGGTATACAGAATGTCACTGCTGTTGACCTACTCCGTAAAGTTAGGGACACTTCCCTAAGAAAGTGTCACGTGGAGAAGCCATGAGTTCAGTTTGTGACGTGTCATGTTGGAAATGCTCCTGAGGAAGCCAAGAAGAGGTGCTTAATGGAGGCAGGTGGGCTCAGTGGGCTGATCTGGCCAGAGACACATGCGAGAACACCCGAGTGTAGGTGACGGTGGCGGTGGGATGTGGCAGATTGCCTGGGAGGGCGGAGAATTGGAACAGGAGAGGACACACAACAGCCATTTTCTTTTCTGACAAATGGAGTCACCATTTTGGACGTACATGTGTTCGACCCATAACCTTCTTCAGGTACCAGCAGTTGTCCCTGGAGGAGCCATCCTTCCGTTTCTTGCTGAGGTCGATCCCCCTCCCCAAGCTCCAGAGGTGGCAAGGACCTAATTTAGGCCCCGGTCATATAACATGAGTGTATGCACCCCATTGTAGACCACATCCCTGGCCTCAGTGACGCCAGATGGTCATACGACCCAGTTCTGGCCAATGAGAGTCAGGCTGGAATATTTGTGGGAATTTTTGTAAAAGCCAGTCTTCATGGGGTTGCTGAAAAGATGTCCCGTAAGCCTGGACCTGCTGGGAGCTCTCTGGCCTCCCAGAGGGAAGGTCTGCGGAAGAATGCGAAAGAGAGTCAGCGGATGGATAGAGAGTGGGTTCTGATGACGTCGGGGCAGCGTCACGTGGATGATTACGTTCCACAGGCCCATACCTTCGCTTTCTGCTTTCACCTAGTGTGAGGAGGCTGCACTACTCACAGATCACTTGCAACTAAAAAGTTCTTGACATAACTCAGCAACACTTTCAAAGAGAAGACCAGTAAAGTGCCTGAGAAGGAACTGGTCCCCAAAAGGGTATCCAAATCACTAAGACGTTGAGTCCCCCTGCCTACCGGGACTTCATTGCTAGATTTTGATGTCCTCCTATTAAAAAAAAAAAACAGTGGCCAAACTACTGTAATGTGGATAAACTAGTGGACTTGAAACCAATTCCCCTGATCGCAGGTGAGGAAAAGCAACCCAGACTTTGCTGGTAACGTAGGCCAGGTAGGGAAAATTAGCATTTGAAGTGAATGCTCTTACAAAGCCACAAGGAACCCAAGAATGTCTAAAACCTAGGTAGATAGACTTAAATCTGCTGATGCTTTTCTGGAATAGACCTATTTCGTAACACATTTGTGTGTAATGTATACAATTTTTGGTTGAATTTTTTTTCTTCCAGAAGACAACATATACATACACACACACGGATATCTGGTTCCTGGTACCATATACCTGCCGCAGCTCCTGTTCCCAAAACATCTCAGCTAAGGAAGACGCGTGCTTTAAATTTCAGGTCGGTGGATGTTGAATATTAGGGAACAGAGTGAGCTCAACTGGCTTTTTGTTTTTTTAATTAATATTTAAAATTTACAACACAACCTGATTACCGTGATTTAGATTTATTATTTTTTTTTAAAGATTTTATTTATTTATTTGACAGAGATAGAGACAGCCAGTGAGAGAGGGAACACAAGCAGGAGGAGTGGGAGAGGAAGAAGCAGGCTCCTAGTGGAGGAGCCTGATGTGGGGCTCGATCCCATAACGCCGGGATCACGCCCTGAGCCGAAGGCAGATGCTCAACCGCTGTGCCACCCAGGCGCCCCTAGATTTAGAATGTGTTCACATTTATTCCTTTTGGCGAATGTCTTTTAAATACGGTGATTTAAATCTTGCTGTAAATCAGTCTGGAGCAGGAGATGTAAGTCCGTTGATTTAAATCTTGCTATAGGGGCGCCTGGGTGGCACAGCGGTTAAGCGTCTGCCTTCGGCTCAGGGCGTGATCCCGGCGTTATGGGATCGAGCCCCACATCAGGCTCCTCTGCTATGAGCCTGCTTCTTCCTCTCCCACTCCCCCTGCTTGTGTTCCCTCTCTCGCTGGCTGTCTCTATCTCTGTCGAATAAATAAATAAAATCTTAAAAAAATAAATAAATCTTGCTGTAAATCAGTCTGGAGCAGGAGATGTAAGTCCGTGCTAAGTACATTTTATAACAACCTCACAGAGGGGAAAATGGCTTTGGACAGATTTTTGGAAACATCCATGTGTTTACCCAAGGGAGGACTCTTTATATTTATGGTTTCTGCGAATTTCTTAATAAGCCTTGGCATGGCACCCTGCCGAGGGATATAAATGACTGAGTAAAATTTATGATCCTTGAGTATGGTTTTTAAAAAAAGCTCTCTATTGTAGACTAGTTGGATTAAAGGAGACTGACAGCAGTTTCCTTGAATTGAGACAGGAAGTATCTTTTCAACTGCCATGTTGGTGAATTACCTTCTGATGTCATGTTAATTCTCATTTATACACATCCCACAATCTCACATCTTAAAAAGACAAAGGTCGTGGCCCCAGCATTCCAACAGATCAAGTTCCCTTAATCTGTTTTTGCTTCCTCACAGGGGTCCTGGGGCTCCTTCCTGTTCTTTAGTCCATTTCCCAAGCCCACATCTTGGAGGATCTTCAAACAGCTTTTTAGTTCTAAGGATCTTGAGTTTAGGCACCGTGACTGGTTGATTTGGCAATCCAGCAAACTGCCCTGGACATAGTTGGCACTTGAATTTGTTGAAAAGATGCAGGAAGCTCCCTGGATTCTACCCAAGGTCCCAGAAGGACCAGTTCCAAGTGGCCTGAGTTCCAGAAGCTGGAGGCAGTAGAAAGTATGGGCAGGATTAATTCCATAATTGGAGAGTTGGGGGAGGAAAAGTCAGCTGGGAATAGGTATTGAGGGAAGACAGAACACATAGAAAGGGGATCCTGTATTCCCAACTCTGGGGCAAAAACAAAACAAAACAAAAGGCAGGAAGGGAGTGCTCCTCATTTCTTGTGCTTCTCTGTTCTTAGAAGCTACTAGGAATTGGGTTCTTTTTTTTGATAAATGTGTTGTCATCCCAAATACAAGCAGGGGACTATGATACACCGTGACATTAAACTCAGCACCAATCCAAAAGGAAAAGAAGTCCTTCAGAAGTAAAGATCTGTTTTCCTATCAGTGTGCAGAGTGTCCTTCAGGAGAGCTCCTAAAAATCACTGGAAAAAAAATACAAAGTCTGTCTTATTATCCCACATATTATTTGTGGATCTATTTTTCTTCCCCTTGAATAATTAGTGCTCTCTTGCTTTATCTAATGTTGAGTAGCTGGCCTGCAGTTAGTTACACATTAAACCTGACGTCCAGGCAACTAGCCTATGGGAAATAAAGGAATCCAGTGGATATTTCTGGTAACTTCCTTACGCTTCAGCATTTCATCAAAGCTTCATTTGGAAGAAGCATAGCCCGGGTGATTCACGGGGACTGTTCAGCTCACTTGCTTATTCAAGAAGGAATGTGATATTGTCTTAGGCTCCATATTTAGAATCCAGCACAGAATTCCATATGATGCATTGACACAGGTCAACGCGTGCGGCTTGTACAACTGTCACGGGGTCACGTGGCAAACATTTAGCGCATATCTTTCATGTCGGAGTGCTATAACATTTTCCTTTTCGGATGCAGGTATGTAATGTTAGCAAACAGACCATTTTCATTATCCTTTATTTGACGTTGTCCCTCTGGTCAGTCCATTTCTGTATATAGTGATAATGGTCCCAAGATTGAGGCTCCATGTTTAAGCCAGTGAGTCTTGAGCAGTTTTCTGCCTCAGTGCCCCTAAGAGATATGCCACCCCTTCAGCGGGCCCCATGGGAACAGTTTTTGCAACGGTGGACCAGGGAATGTGCCTCAGTGTCTAGGGATGGAGTGGCGTGCAAGTGCCCCTTCCGACTCCAAAGATGATGCTGGAAAGCTTACTCTGTTCATTAGTTGCTCCTCTAGGGAAAGGTAAGTGCCAGCGAGACAGAACACACTCTGGGTACTGATGAGGGAACGGAAGGCAAGCTGAGGACAAAGCAGAAGCTGACACCCTGCAACAACCCCTCCCACCATGGGATGTATGTGACATTCCTCAGGCACTCCTGGCTGCCCTAAAGGACAAAGAAACAGTTAACCTATAGATACCACAATCCTGCAAGACTTTGTTTCCAAATGTCTTAGCAGTTTACAAGAACAAAGCTATCAGTAAGCTAGCTTCCAGAAGGGAATGTATGTAGACACAATTAAATTTCCTTACTACCTGCAGCTCATTGACAAGTCCTTGAAACAGGCACAGTGACATTCCTCTAGGAACTCAGCCTCCTCGAGGCAGTCCTAGCCTGACCCCCTCCCCTCCACCAAGATCCTGTAAGTCTACTTTAATGTATAAAAATTCCTTTGGAAACTTCCTTTATCTCTAACCCCTCCCCCATACGTGTTGGCCATCATCCCCCAAGCATATGGCCCACTGATATACATCTGAAGGGTCTCATGACTCAGGTTTTATTAGACGGTAATAAATGACCTTTTCCCAACAACAGCTAGCCCCCTCAAGGTCCTGGAAACCTTGCTTCCAAAATTCCTTAGACACTTACGCTATCCCTAACCCCTCCCAACTTGAGGGTATATAATGGGCCATTCCTCATAACCCCGATGCAGCAGCTCTTTCTGCCCACAGGTCCTGTCCCTGTGCTTAATAAACCACCATTGTGCACCAAAGACGCCTCAAGAATTCTTTCTGGGTCGTCGGCTCCAGACTCCACCCCACAGAACCTCGCCAATATCCCACAACCTCATCAGTACCAGGCACCTTATATGCATACGTGTTGTATGATCCGCACCCTGCCAGAGGGGTTGATAGCCACATTTCAAGGTGATCAGCGCAAGCCTCTGAGATGTGAAGATACTGGCCTAGGGCTCACCCAGATGAGTAGGGAGCAAGTTGGGAATTAGCCTGAGTTTCCCAGACTCCAAAGTCCCTCTCCTTTCACCATGACACTACATCCTGACGGCTACTTCTAACGCGGGTGTTCACGTCTTAGTCCGTTTAGTGCTCTAAAGAAGTGCCATAGATTGAGGGGCTTAAGCAACATTGATCTCTCATGGTTCTGAAGGCTGGAAGTCCAAGATCAAGGTGCCAGCAGGTCTGGGGTCTGGAGAGACCTGCTTTCTGGCACGCAGACGGCCGCCTTCTCCTGTGTCTCCACGTGGTGGAGAGAGAAATCATCTCTCTGGGACCCCTTTCATGAGGGCACTAATCCCATTCAGAAGGGCTTTATCTCTCAACCTAATCACCTCCCAGAGGCCCCACCTCCTGATCCTATCACATTGGGGATTAGGATTTCAGCAGAGGAATTCAGGGGGACACAAACATTCATTCCATAGCGTTCACCTTATATTTGGAGGAGCTTGCGTGTGGTATTTATCAGTATACAGAACATTTTTTTTCCTTTGTAGGGAACTTAGGATGTGAATATATGAAACAAAAACCACTCTTGTTATGTGTGTAGGGCAGCTTCCGCGGAGAATCTTGGAGAACTTATCCATAAAACAGAACTAGCACCGCCATCGTTGCCTAGGTGTGGGAGCTGCTGTCCAGAGACACCCCCCCCCCGACACAGGGAGCAATCACGCCCACACCTCCAGATGAGTGTTGGAGCTGAGGACCCCTCGCTAGGCTGTCTAGTGCCCAGCTGAAAGGAAAGCCAGGATGACCAGAAACGGTCCTACACACTGACTCCTCATACAGTTGAGAAATAAGAGGTGGGACAACATGCACAGTATAGTATCCAAGGTCATCAAGAAGACTGAAGTCACTGGTAGAACATACCTCAGGAAAAACAAACCTATATAAAAAGAATGGCTTCTCTTTAGACTACAAATTGTCTGGTCGCAGGATGAAGTCTGATGGGGGAGAGCATTTTGGATTAGGTGCATGGGCTCCATGTAATCACAGGGGTACTTAGAAGAAAGGAGAGCCAGAGAAGACGTACCAGAAGCAGAGTCAGAGGCATGCGTCAAGTTGGGGGAAGGTGCCATGAGCCATGGAATTGGGGTGGCTTCTAGAAGCTGGGGACAGCAAGAGAAGAGATCCTCTCTTCGGGCCTCTCGAAGCAACCAGCTTTGCCAACACCTTGACTTCAGCTCAATGAAATCCATTTCAGACTCCAGACCTCCAGAACGATCAGATTATAAATGTGTTGTTTGAAGCCACTGAATTGTGATCCGTTACAGCAGAAATAGGAAACAAATACAATCCCATCGAGTTTTTCCTTGTACTGGCAGAACAGTGTACAGCTTCTTGTGGCTTTACAACGCCCTTCAGGGCCTGGTCCTTGCTCATCTCATCTCCCCGGTACCCCACCCAGTGCTCTGGAGATTGGCCACCCTGGCCTTTCAGGATCTTCGGACTTAAATTTTCCTTTTCTCTCCATGCACGCCTGCAGCCCATTACCTCTTGGACGTTCTACAGATCTTGGCTCTGAGGTTCCTGTGGACATCCATTTAAGAAGTGTTTATGAAGTGTTAGTCACTATTCTAGGGGCTGGGAACGCACAACAAAACAAGAGGGGTCTCTGCTGTCCTAGGGCTGTAAGTACCCGAATGATTCAACAAGGTCATTCAACAAGCCCATAGTGAGGACTGCTGTAAGGACCAAGCTGCTGTGTTCATGAACAGTGGTAGATGGGCTGCGGTGTAGGCCTCTCCAGGAGCAGCCATTTGAGCTGAGACGTGAATGATAAGCAGCATCTGGCCAGAAGAGCCTCTTCCTTAGAGGGGCCTTTCTTGAAGCCACAGCCCCTGGCAGCTCTCCCTGAATGTTTGTCACAATGCTTACCTGTGTTATAGACCAAATTGTGTCCCTCCAAATGCATATGGTGAAGCCCTAACCGACACGTGACTGCATCGGGACGTAAGGCCTTTACTGAGGTAATTCAGGTTAAAAGAGGTCACAGTAGAAGGGTCATCCTTATGAGAAAAAGATCAGGGATGTGTGTGCACAGAGAAAAGGCTATACAAGGAGACTGTGAGAAGGTGGACCCCTGCAAGCCAAGGAGAGTTCTCACCAGAAACCAACTGTACCATCACCTTTATCTAGGGTGTTCAGCCTCCAGAACTGTGAGAAAATTGTTTTTAGTCGCCAGGTCTGTGCCATTTTATGATAGCCTGTGCAGACTAATACAGCTGATTTGTAAATCTACATCCCCCTGACCACTGTGACAGAGCCACCTAGCTAGTCTCCCTGTTCCTCGTCCTGTCCCTACCCCTAGGCTCTGCCCAGTAGCCCAAAGAACTGTCTAGAATGTAAATCAAGATGATGGCACTCCCAATTCAGATCTGTCGCGGGACTCTCATGCCACATAGAAGTCCAAATTCCAAGTCATGGCCCTGCTCTTCTCCCGGACCTCTCCCCTTCCGCACGCCAACTATATAGACCTTTCCGGCTCCCGAGACACCAAGCTCTAGCCTCAGGGCCTTTGCACTTGCTCTGCCCTCCACCTGGGGCACGTTCTCCATCTCTGCGTGGCTGTCACCTTCTGAGGCCTTTCCTGACTCATCCCCCACCTTCAGTGTAGCCCTCCATCTTGGTCGCGTCACCTGGCTTCGGTGTCTTTGGTCTGCACTGTCCTCAAAGGTCTGTGTCCCTGTTATTCCCATTCCCGGCTGGTGACTTTGCCTTGCCCACGGTTGAGCCCCAGAGCACAGGGGCACCTGGCTGTTAAAAGGACAGTGGGTGACGTGGCATTGGTCTGGCACCTGCAGGACAAGGAGCCAGGCCCTCGGGGAGCCAGCACATGGAACTAGGCCGAGGCGGGCCTTGCATCCCAGAGCTGCCCTGGGCGCCCGTGACCCTTCCGTCTGTTAGGCCGGGGACAATATGGTGGCTCTGGGGCTCCCGGGTTTCCACTCGCAGACTAGGAAGCGCCGGAGGAGGGCTGGCCAAGTAAATAGTCTCTCCGGGAGGCTGCCTGAAACCCGAAAGTGGGTCAGTTCCCGGTCGGACGCCGGTCTGACTCCCGGCTCCTCCGCTGCCGGGTCGCCGTCCGCGGAGAGCACACGCGGCGCCCGGAAGTTTGAACCGTGCGTCAAGCAGCAGTCGGTGGTCGGGCCGGGCGGGCCCATCGCCCCCGTAGACACCGCGTGCCCGCCCGGGGGACCGCCCGCAGCCCGCTCGGCCGGGGGTCGCGCCGCCCGGGGCCCACAGCCGCCCGGCCCGGCCCGGCCCGACGTGGCGCCGCCGCCCCCGGCAACGACACTCGCGGGCGCAACCAATGGCAGCGTCTCCCGGGCGCGGGGCGCGGCCTCCCGCCGCCAGAGGGCGCCGCGCGGGCGCAGCGGAGTCCCCGCTGCCGCTGCCGCCGCCGGTCGCTGAGGGAAGCTGCCAGCGAGCGAGCGCCCAGGCCCCCGCTGTCGCCGTCGCAGCCGTCGCAGCCGCCGCCCGCTCCCCCGCGCGCCGCTGTGTGCCCGCCGGCCGGCGCGGCCGTCCCCGCAGGTAGGTGGGCGCCGCCCGGCCCCGCGCGCCCCCGGCCCGGCCCGCCGCCCCTCCCCCGCCCGGCGCGCGCCCGTCGCCTCGTGCTCGCGCGCGGCCGTTAACGGACGCCGGGCGGGGGAGGGGCGGCGGCACCGAGGGGCCCGGGAGGCTGAGGTGGGGGCGGGTCGCTGCCCCCAGGGGAGGGAAGGTCGGAGCGCGCGCCGCCGCCCGGGCCCGGCCGCTCGGGGCGGACGCAGGCGGGCGGGGTCCCCGGGGCTTCCTCCCTTCTCCTTTCCTCCCCTCCTTTCTTTTCCCGTTCTCCTCCCCTGCCCTCGGGCGGCGGGGCGCCCCCCGGGGCGCGTCTGCGGGAAGTAGGGCGCCAAGGGTCGCCGCTCCCTGCTATCCACGCCTGCACGCGTTCCCGCTGGCACAGCACCTCCTCTCTGCTTACTTAACCCCCCCTTCCCTCCCCCACCAGTTTATTTTTTCCATCGTTTGTGTCTGTTTGGTGACCGCGGGTCTCCTAATCCAGTGTCTTGGGTTTGGGGGCGGGAGGGATGCGCGCCGAGTGCGTGGTCATTTATTTCGGGTTAACCACCTCCCTCCCCCATTTCTTTTGCGCGGGGCGCCCAGCTGGGACGCGCGGCGAATGGTTTCCTGTCTTTATTGGGGATGCGGAGACTGCCGGGTTTTAGGTTTCTTTCCCCACCCTTGAGGAATGGAGACCTGTCAGTTCTCATTAGCGCGAAGGCACGGTTGGGGACGGTCATCGCAGGGGTGTGGTCAAGCCGGGAAGTGCCGGCTGGGCCGGAGAGTTTGCGCCTGCGCCCGGGTTGGGGAATTCATCAGCGCTCGGGTGTTTTCCCCGTCCCCCAGTGCTTAGAGATCCAATAAGGTACCTGTGCTGGGTACCGAGAGAGCGCGGGTCTGCTTACGTTAGACCTGCGCTGCCCGGGAAGGTGGCCGCCCGCTGGCCACACGGGACTGTTGAGCACTTGGTATGTGGCTGGACCCAGCTGAGATGTGCTCCGGCTGAGAAAGACATATCTGATTTTAAACACTAGGTATGGAAAGGGGGGAAAAAACCAGTAAAAGATCTCATATTTTTTTTGTGTTTAACTAGTACATGTTAAAATGGTAATATTTTGAACCTAATGGGGTCAACTAAAATAAATCGTTAACATTATTTACACCGGTATCTTTTTACTTTTGTTGAACGTGGCAACTTGGAAATTTAAAATTACATATGTGGCTCGCCTTATATTTCTATTGGACAGTGCTCTAATAGAGCATGGCTGTGGGGGCAGGGCGGCTGGGAGCCTGTGCCATCTGCTTATCTTTTTCTGCTTCCCTGATGGCATGTGGCCTCCTGTCCCCAAAGCTCTCAAGGAGCCCCTGCCTCTTCCTTCTCACTCTGAGCTGAACTGAACTGTTGAGCTGATTGCAAATGAGGATCTTGTTCTCATTTGCAGAATAAGGCAAGTTAATAGACAAAATTTTCTTTGTTGGAAAATTTTCTCTCTGCTATGTATTGAAGTCTGGAAATAGTTGTGTTAGGTTAGAATCAGAATCAGATCGTGAGTTACCGAGGATGAGTATTACCAATATTTTGTGGGTTCTGTAAAGAGCATGTTAATTTTCAGGCCCTTTGCCCCCTAAATGAACTGGAAAGCTCCTGCGACTTTTGCTTGGGTGCTCATGGTCTGTCTCATAACAAAGTATCCAGTAGAAGAGTCATTGTTTCAAGAAAGTGGAAGAACATCTGTGATGTTTCCCTGTTCTGGTTTGTAGGCTGTGAGGGTTGCAATGCAGCCAGACACTTTTGTAAATGTTACAGAGTGAGCTAACAGTTCCAAGACAGGGTTGACAGTAATGTTACTTTAACTACTTCTTGCTTGTTTGTTTGTTTATACTGTTACACAGAGAGGTTTGAGTCTGAGGATAGAATTTAATCCAGATTGGTAACTATAATTTTTCACTTGAAATTTAGGAATACCTTTTTAGGAGAAAATACAAACACTGTGCCATATACCCTCCTCACTTTCTCTTTTCCTGTGTATGTCTTGTAGGACTGGTTAGTATTCAGTCCTTGTGTCTAAACACATTATGTTATGGGTGGAACATATTTCCAGATGCAGATTTTCCCTGGACTGTTATCCTAACTCCCTGCGTCTGCTGCATTCCCGTGGAAACCCTCTGCTCTGTTTCTTTAAGTGGTGTTCCTTGAGCATGTCATTGTGTGTGCGTGTGCAGAGGTGTGTGTTCTGCAGTGGCTTTAAAATACCCACCTGTCTGCCAGAGCTGTGTTTGTCTTTCAGAGCGCAGCCCAGGGCTGACTTTAGATGACTCGCCCTCCTCCTGGCATCACTGCCACTTACAGTGCAGAATAGCACGGTGGATAAGAATTCGGGCTTGGAGCCAGACTGTCTGGCTCTGAAATCTAGCTCTGCCACTTCCCTCGCTGTGATCCTGGACTGCTTGCGTCACTTCTCTATGCAAAAGTTTCCTCATGGTACCTATCTCTTGAGACTATTATGAGGATTAAATGATTTAATACGTGCACAGCGCTTAGAACAATGCTTGGCATCCAGTAAGGGTGCTAAGTGTTAGCTATTATTCTGTCTAGACACTATGTTGCAATCACGTATCACCTAACCATGGTGTCTTCTGTTAATGGAAGCTAGTTTCTAAAGTTATCTTGTGAGGCTAAAATGCCATGGATATGAATACAGTGTCCAGCTGCTAGTATTGTACATTGTACCAGACTTTAGTATAATCAGTTTTCACAGTATGCACTGAGTAAATAAAGAATTATAATGACGATCCAGGGCACCTTTCCACCTTACCTAAAACTTCAGAATGAGTAACAGATTCAAAATCAGCTGATGGGAGAAAGATGAGATGATGAGGATATTCCAGCTTGTAAAATTTTCGATAATTTAATGAAATTTGTATTTAGTTGAGTTTCTTGCTTGAAAGTGGACTGTTGGAAGCTCTCCCATTCCAGTTCCCTTTCATGGAGGGAGAGGTGTGTCTGCCGTGCTTCTCCCCTGTTGGCAAAGAAGGAAACCCATTATTGTGCTCCTTTGGGGGCTGCTTATGGCCTTTCTTTTTTTTTTTTTTTTTTTAAAGGTTTTATTTATTTATTCGACAGAGATAGAGACAGCCAGTGAGAGAGGGAACACAAGCAGGGGGAGTGGGAGAGGAAGAAGCAGGCTCATAGCGGAAGAGCCTGATGTGGGGCTCGATCTCACAACGCCGGGATCACGCCCTGAGCCGAAGGCAGACGCCTAACCGCTGTGCCACCCAGGCGCCCCTGCTTATGGCCTTTCTGTCTGTCGCTGTCTCTAGTCGATCCCCACTATGTTGATTTACTCCCCACCTTGTTCCCCTAAAGGGTTGGAGGCAGAGTCCACCACAGCCAGCTCTGCCTGCCTGGTCATTGCCTCCCTGGGACCCTCCGTTGTGACACCTGCCCTTTCGTGAACAGTTCCAGGTGTTAACCCTCGGGCCTCTGAACTTTGTCTGAAGCATCTCTTTACGCTTGGCTACTTCCTTCGTTCTTCCATTCAAATATGTATTGACCTGGATCCGGATATTGGCAGCCGATGAGGACTGGGAAAGACAAGGCACCTCTGGAGGTAGATAGCACAGTGAGCGTGGGATAGGGCAACAATTTAGGGGATAAGGGAAGACCTCTAAAGCTGGTATTTAAACCAGGACTCCAGGGGGAGAAGGAACCAGCTCTGTGCAGTTCTGGTAAGTGTGTTTTGGGTGGAGGAATGAGCAAGCACAATGCCCCAGACACACGGAGCCCTTGACTCGTTCTGCAAACCCACAGAAGGCCAGTGTGATGGGAGCTGAATGTGTGAGTGCACGAGGGCATTGCCGGTGGCGTGAAAGGAGGTTGGAAGGATCCTCCCAGATCTGATAGGTCACGGTACAGACTCTGGATTTTATTCTAAGTGCCCAGGGAAGCCACTGAAGGATTTAAAGCAGGGCTGTAACAGCTGATGTGTGTGTTTAAAAGAGCATTCCTTTTAGTTTAGTGTGGGAAGTGGAGGAGGGAGGGGACAGTGGAGAAGACTGGGAGCTTAGAGCAGAGGCCGGGAAAGGAGGATATTGCGACATCCACATGAGATGGTGTGATCTGTGATCCGGCCTGGGGTGGGGGGGATGGCAGAGGAAGGCTGGGAAGTGGTCAGATTTGGGGGTCCTGGACATACTCTGCAGTGTCATTTGTGGGTGTTGGGGTTGATGGGAGTGGGATGGGAGAGAAAGGAGAGGGTGGTGCCAGGGTTCTGGTTTGAGCAAGTGGCGAGAAGGTGGTTTCATTACTGAAAGGGTAAGATCATGCAAAGGGTTAGGATTGGCGGGAGGGCCTAGAATTGGGACCATTCAAGTCAGAAATGGTGAGTAAAAATCACAGACAGCCCAGAATTTCATATATGATATGGCCTTATGCATATCAGTGTAGAAGTAGATGGTCGTCTTATAAATGCTGCTTGGACAACCACATAGCTCTTTGGAAGGGAAATACACAGATCTCTGTGTACAGTCAACTGGTGGGTCACATTAAAAAATTTTTTTTAAAAAATGAAACAAGCCTTCAGAGAAAACATGAAGAGTTATTTTATAATCTCAAAGTGGTGAAGGTATATGTGAGTGTTTCCAAATCCAGGTGCCATGAAAGAAAATAATGGTAAATTCAGCCACTTAGAGATAAAAACTTCTGTCAAAAAGCATAAGAAACCAGGGGCACCTGGGTAGCGCAGTCGTTAAGCGTCTGCCTTCGGCTCAGGGCGTGATCCTGGCGTTCTGGGATCGAGCCCCACATCAGGCTCTTCTGCTGGGGGCCTGCTTCTTCCTCTCCCACTCCCCCTGCTGTGTTCCCTCTCTCTCTGGCTGTCTCTCTGTCACATAAATAAATAAAATCTTTAAAAAAAAAAAAAAAGCATAAGAAACCAGACCAAAAGTCTAAGGATTGACATCAAATTGGGAAGAACAGTAACAGCACCACAAAACACTGCTTTCCTGTCTCTGTAAAGAGCTTTCCTGAATGAGAAATCTCAACCTGGAAGGAAAATGGGCAAAAGATCCGAGCAGACAGTTGATGGAGAAGGAAGTACAAGTAACTTTAATTTCAAGAGCTGAGCAGGCTCACTAGTGGTAGAAGGGCTGAGACAAAACCTCGTCGCATCGTCGTGCCGCTCTCACACGTTTCCCACCTCCCGGTGGCGGGAGTGCAGCATTGGATGATTGGCAGGTGAAGTGACGAAATTGGGGCATCTTGTGTGGTTGGGCACGGTCGTGTTCTAGCTTGGCAGTAGCTGAAAGAGTAAACGCGCGCGCCCTTCAGCTGACGGGACTGGGTTGAAGATACACATATGTGAAATGCCCTGGGTACCTGGCGAACTTTAGAGACTGGATACAACCCAAATGTGCATCAGAAGTTATGGTACGACCGTATCACGGGACACGGCAGTTAGAGCAGCTTCTCATGTGCCCTGATAGGGAGTGACCTTTGAGGTTAGGTACGGAGAGACGAAAGCAAGTGCAGAACACATCAGGAGCCCCAGTTTGTATAAAAAAATAACAGACACACAGGGTATGTTTAACTTTTTACTTTGAAATAATTATAAACTCACAGGAAATTGCGAAAGTGGTTTCTAGAGGCCCATGAACCCTTCATCCCCCCCCCCCCCCGCCACAGTGCCATCTTCTATAATTGTAGTGGAGTATCAAAGCCAGGAAACTGAGATTAGAGACTACTGTTAACCAGAGTCAGGCTCTTGCTCTTAGCAGTTTTTTACGTGCACGTGCCTGTTTGTCTGCCCGTCTCTGCGATTTTATCCCATGCGTAGATTCACGGAACCACCGCCACAATCCAGATAGTCTCTTGTTTCGCAGAATGTCAGGACACAGAAGAGACTGTAACAGTGGGTGATTGCCCTCAGGAAGGGCATATGGGTGGGCGAGTGACAGGAGAGGAGACATTCCTTTTCACTGTCCTCGTATTAAAAATCTTGCTTTGTAAACAGTGTGCGATGCCTCTGAGACATCTCATAGAACGGCCAGATGGGCAAAGGGTCTCGAGCCTTGAGCAGTGCGGGAGGTCCGGGGAGAGGGGGTGGAGAGTGTGGCTGGGGGAGAGATGGGGCTCCAGCCAAGCCCCAGGGCTCTCCTGTTTGGAGGCCAGTGGGAGATGTGGCCCCAGTCTCAAGGAGGGAGTGTATGCCTGTCCTGTGCTGCTGAGATTGAGTGAGAAAAGTAGCTGTTGCATGAACTTTATCAGATCCTTCCTCATTTTGAAATTGATGCCAGATTTTAACTAGATCCAGAACTAAGATGATGTATAAAACATTTATCTTTTCTTTTTTTCAGAATGGGAGAGGGGGTGGTGTATTTCTCAGGTGAAACTCATCTGTGATGGAAGAAAATCGGGATAGAGGTTGCCAGGGGCATCGGTAGGGCAGGGACTGGCCGGGGAAGAGGCCTGAGGGAACTTCCTAGAGTGACAGAAGTGGTGTTATGTCAAGATTGGGGGCTGGGGCTGGGTTACATGAGTGTATCCTTTGTCAAAACTGGCCTTGAAATTGGGTACCTGGGTGGCTCAGTGGGTTAGGCAACTGGGTTAGGTGACTGCCTTCGGCTCAGGTCATGATCCCTGAGTCCCGGAATCAAGTCCCACATCAGGCTTCCTGCTCAACAGGGAGTCTGCTTCTCCCTCTGACCCTCTCCCCTCTCATGCTCTCTCTCACTTTCTCTCTCAAATAAATAAATAAAATCTAAAAAAAAAAAACAAAACAGAAAAAGAAAAACTGGCCTTGAAATTTGTGCGTTTTACAAAGGAAAAAGGTTTCTGCGTTTTATCTTAAAAAAACTGTAAACAAATACTGAAATCTCGGGTAATGATGCGCATGCTGACATGCTTACTGAGGAATTGTAGCTCATGTCTGCCACTTTGCAGTTTATCAAAATAATAAGGTAGATTGATGGATGGACAGAGGGATGGGCGGATGAACAAAGATGGGCGGATGTGAGAAACGGCAAAATATTAATTATAGCGCATCGGTATGTGGTGTTCATTGAGAAAGATTTTTTTTTTTTAAAGATTTTATTTATTTATTCGACAGAGATAGAGACAGCCAGCGAGAGAGGGAACACAAGCAGGGGGAGTGGGAGAGGAAGAAGCAGGCTCATAGCGGAGGAGCCTGATGTGGGGCTTGATCCCATAACGCCAGGATCACGCCCTGAGCCGAAGGCAGACGCCCAACCGCTGTGCCACCCAGGCGCCCCCATTGAGAAAGATTTTTAACTTTACAGTGCGTACCATTTTTCATAATGCAGTTTGGGAGAAGAACACTACAAGTACCTGAAATTCACTTTCCTACTGTCTTTGACTATCACCTGACATTATGTTCCCAAATCTTTAACCATGTAAAGGAGGCATGTGTTTCATGCTATTAAAAGAGCCTGCGTCTTATTTCCTCTTTATCACCTACTTGAGTTGTCAGCTCTTTGCCACCTGCCCTTTGTCCTTAAAAGGTCGAGGTTCAAGGTTTTCTGGCACTTTCTGGGGAAATAGCTCTAAGGCTATTAACTCAGTGGATTATCATGATCCTGGAGTCCCTTCTTAGCCAACGGGGACCTCAGACTAATACCCCACCTTCCCCGTACAGAGGTTGGGAGGAAGCTGTCCTGTTCATTGAAGATGGGGAACAGTTTTTGCTTTGGGTAGCTTTTTCTTTTGTCACTGACTTTCAGGCATGACTGCTGTGATCCCCCCAAGTGCTATTCTGGGTGCCTTTGAGCAGTAAGCTCTTGCTCTTAATTGGCCCCACTTTATTTTTTTAAATTTTAAGTTTTAAAAGATTTTATTTATTTGAGAGAGAAAGAGAGCACAGAGGGAGACACAGAAGCAGACTACCTGCTGTGCGTGGAGCTCGATGCGGGGCTCGATCCCAGGACCCTGGGATCATGACCTGAGCCGAGGCAGACACTTAACTGACTGAGCCATCCAGGTGGCCCAAGATTGGCCCCACTTTAAGTAGCAAACAGGCTTGGTGGTACCTTAAGTCATCTTTCCAAGGAAGGGTTCAGAGGCTACATAGACTTTTAAAAAATACTGTAAATTTTTTCTCAGCGGTAATTCACTTACAAGGTCCAGGAAGCAAGTTTTAAAGGTACGCAATG
The DNA here is from genome assembly GCF_024610735.1 of Ursus americanus. Classification (NCBI taxonomy): domain Eukaryota; kingdom Metazoa; phylum Chordata; class Mammalia; order Carnivora; family Ursidae; genus Ursus; species Ursus americanus. The sequence continues at coordinate 31,200,630 of NC_142128.1, forward strand.
ACAAGGGCCTGTCCCCCAGTTTTCTCCCACCGCCATGGTTCCGTCTGGAGCTGTTCCGTGGATGTATAAGCAAATGTGAATCTGCAGTCTCCCCTCCATTTAAAAAAACCTGATCAGAACAGGGCTGTATTGTGGACGCTCACACCTTATCTGTCTTTTTTTTTCCAGCGCAGTTTTTTCCCGCCCAATGCATTGATGTTTTGATAGGCATTGAGAACATTTTTTATCTTTTTTCTTACAAATAGTGCTTCCTTAAATAACTTCGTACCTGCACTAGGAATTTAAGTTTTTTTTAAGGAAATGGTCAGACATGTACAAGTGGAAGTGCAGAAGGAACCCAACGTACCTCCCATCGCCGGTTGGGACAGGTGTCCATATTTTTGGCAGTCTTGTTTCATTTCCACCTGCTCATCCCCCTTTAAGCTACATTACCTGAAAAACAAACTCCAGAAATAATGTCATTTTACTTCCGTGCCCTGGGCTTTGGAAATGTTTTATTTTGGGAAAATTTCAAACATTGACAAAGTAGAAAGAATCCCTGTGTTTGTCACTGGTTGGCCACATTCTGCTGTTTGGTCCCCACCCCACTCCTTTTTTTTTTTTTTTTTTTTTTTGGTTGCTGGAATATTTGATTTGATTTGATTTTTTTTTTTTTTTTTTTTTTTAAGTAGGCTCCACGCCCAGCGTGGAGCCTGAACTCATGACCCTGAGATCAGGACCTGAGCTGAGATCAAGAGTTAGACGCTGAACCGACTGGGCCGCCCGGGTGCCCCGCTGGAATATTTTAAAGCCAATCCCGGATAGATCGGTTCACACATAAAAACTTCAGTGAAGTAACAACTTAGGCAGAAGATCAAAATATTTAGAACTGAAGGTATTTAAAAGATGAAAAAATTATCACCAGTTACCCACCTTTGGGGCATTCCAATGCTCGTCCCCACCCCTACACTTTGAAACAGGTAGATTTTAAAAACTACCAGTATCGAGCAATAATGAAACTAAAACATTTCAGCTAGTTGCTTGAAGCCTGGGTGCAAGTTCCCCGTCCATGATGTGGGTGCAAGTGCGTGGTCTGTGTGAGAAGATGTCCTCTTAGGCTTAGATCCCAGTGCTCATCGCAGGCTAACTGTGCCCCCTCCTCATCCCTGCTGGGGGACATTTAACAAAGCCTGGAGTATTTTTGGTTGTCATACTGGGGGGAAGGGTGCTACCGACATCTAGAGGGTGGAGGCCAGGGGCGCTGCTAGCATCCCACGGTGCACAGGGCACTCCCCATAATAAAGGAGTGTCTGGCCCAAACTGCCAGGGTGGAGAAACCCTAGTTGAGGACCCTGGGAGCTGGTGTTTTATCACAGATCTCTTTCCTGTGGTTCTCCTTTGACTTGCCAGGAATTGCTTAATGAGCAGTGATTGGGTGTGTGGGGGGGCAGACACCAATAGCTTTGACTAGTGTTGACATTTGCCAGTGTTAAACCCTTACTTTTGAGAAAATTTCAACTGAATGACTTCATTCAGATTCTTTAGTCTATCAGTTGTATCAACAAGGATTATTTCAGAAGTTTGTGTAACGAAATATGTATAAGGTTTCCACTCTGCTCACCAGGAAGTCAGGCTCCCTCCGAGGCAAGCGGATGTGAAACCTTTTCACTTCTGGAGAACTTCCAGAAGCAAAACAAGGCCAGGACTGTTTTAGTGGCAGCTTACGCGTGCGTGCATCTAGAAGGGGAAGAAACAAAACCTGATGCTGAAGGAGTAGGGGGAGGAGAGGGGTGGAGGAAGATGACTTTTTCATGGAGATTCTTCAGGAGGAGCACAGAAATTCAGCATGGCGTTCAGCCTGAAAGGGGAGTGAAAACCTGGTGCTTCTGTGTGCCGGGCAACGAGGACCCTGCGGATAAGCCAGGGTTCTCGGCATCGAGGACGTCAGTAGAGAGGGACGTGGCCACAAGTAATTGTGCGGCAGGACCGCAGATTATGGGTGTTGTAACTGGGGTCCAGGAGCCCTGTGCCTTATGTAACTCTGTGCCTTGTTTCTTTCCAGATCGATCATTTAGAAAGTGAATGTGTGGGGTAACATGTCCAGTGTGTCCGAGGAGAGAAGAAAAAGGCAGCAGAACATTAAGGAAGGACTACAGTTTATACAGTAAGGGCCTGACTCGTACCTGCGTTCGCGTCACATGGTACAGCTGACCCTCGAGCAACTCGGGGTGAGGAGTGCAGACCCCGCCCCCACACGTGCAATTTGAAGTCCACGTATAACTTTTGACTCCCCAAAACGTAACTACTTATGGCCTACTGTTGACCGGCAGCCCGACCAATAGCATAAACAGTCGATGAACGTGTTTTGTACGTTATATGTATTATTTATTGTATTAAAGTACACTGGAAGAAAATGTTAAGAAAGTCATAAGGAAGAGAAAATACATTTACAGTACTGTGTTACTGTGTTACATTTATCAAAAAAGATAAAGTTGTAAGTGGACCTGCGCAGTTTCAAGTCCGTGTTGTTCAAGAGGTCAAACTGTACTTTTTAGTATTGGATTAAGAACTCTTAAGTCTGGTTTATAAGTCCTCTTAATTCAGGTCTGAAGTTAAATATTTTTATTCAATAGTTTTTGCTCTTGTCCTTTTGATTTCTTGTGCATTCTGAAGTGTTATCGTACCGTCACTGATTTTTAGAGCTAAAATCCTGTAGTGTCTCTGAAACTGTTACAGCAAGAGGAATTGGAACCTAATCCCATCAGAACACTTCTGATGACTGGAAAGTGACTGAGAGTGAACTTGCACGCGGGGCTTCTGCAATCCACCATTTCTGTTAGGAAGCTTGGGCTCTAACCAGCCTTCTGGAGCATGGCTGGCATGGTACAGCCCGGGGCTTGGGCGGACTTGTCCAGGCTGAGGGGGCCTCTATGTTCTTCCCAGGAAGGAGACCCACCTTCTCTGTACTACAGTGACTCGAATCACAAAGTATTAGTGGTTCTGTGCTATCTTACAACTTTTTGGTATTTGAGGAATTAAGCCTTCTTTTAGTAGAAGTAGGTTTGAGAAGGAAAGTACTATACTTAAGAGAATCTAAAGGAAGAGTTACAGGTTCTTTTTTCCCTTGCCAAAGTTATATGGGAGTAATGGTAGTAAAGAGAGGTAGGTCTTTTAGATGGGCTTTGAATCTGTGGCAAGCTAATGAATCTCAGTTTTACAATGACTTCTGGATGAGCAAATCCTGATAAGAGCCTGATAATTACAATTAATTGGTTTCTTCTTCTTAGGTCACCACTGTCGTATCCAGGAACACAGGAACAATATGCGGTAATGATGGGGAACATCTGCTTAAAAGCTCTGCAAGTAGCTTGTGAACTATCATGTATAGTGGGGGTTGGCTGATGACGGCTTAGTGCGCCGAATGTGGCCCACTGTCTGTTGCTATAAATAAAGTTTTATTGGAATGCAGCCACACCTATTTGTTGATGTATTATCTGTGGCTGGTTGCATGACATATGGTAGCTGAGACAGACCATATGGCCCACAAAGTCTGAAATATTTACTTTCTGGGCACTTACAGAAAGAGTTTGCCAATCTCATACACATATAGGACAGTGTTATTTGTTGGCACACATGGACAGTTGTCCTGTATTGTCTTTTCTCCTTGAGTGTAGTTTGCACTAATTTTTCTTCTGAGACCTTTGAAAATTAGTTAGCCTACCTCTTATTTCATTGACAACAAGTGGGACAGATTATGTTGTAAAGGAGAGTACATTTTTTCTATTTTTCTTCTATTTTTCTTTAGGAGAAGAGAGGCTCTAACAGTAGTAAAGGGTGCCTGGATTCTAAGAGGGAACAGGTAGAGATGAAACTAGAAACACAGCGGAAGCGTGGTTCCCTGGGTCTTGCACTAAAGGCCCTCATCTGCAGGCTGTTAGTTCACGTGTGGCTTCTTGTCTCTGTGGGTTTTGATCCTTTTAAATGTTCCTTCTTTCTCTTTGCCTCTCTCTCTCCCTCTTCTCTGTTTCCTTCTCTGTCTTCTTCCTTCTCCCTTCCCTCCCTCTCTCCAAACAGATGTAGAATCAGAGAGTATTATGGCTAGAGGCACCTGGAACAATCTGTTCATTTTACTATTCATTTTATAGTCCTGACATTTACATTTGGAACTGGGTTTCTGAGAGGTTAAGCGGCAGGTCACAAGTCACCTCCCTTGTTAAAGATTGATCTGTCCAGTGTTCTTTCCTACTTTTGTCAGCTTAGACATGAATTTCATAAGATGAGACTGAAGACTTGAATATTTATCTGTTCTTGTACTATTTATCTGATCTTGACTTTTAAAACGTTAAAGCAATGATGGAAATCATGAAGGAACTCTTATGTGTACTGAAACTTCAGAACTTTTATGTGTACCGAAAGAATGTGTATACTATACTTCCTCGGTGAGAAAAAGGTTTAACATCCCCACTCCCAAATCAGTAATTGACTTGAGCAAACATTTACAAAAGAGGAAATACAATGTCCATAAAAATTTGGGACATTATTTGCAACTGATGAGTCACTAAATTCTACCTCTGAAACAAACAAAAAGACAGACAGACATAGAAACAACAACAACAATAACAAATGTGGGAAATCGTTGGTAATCAGACATGCAAGTAAAAAAGGGGACAGTTTTTCACCTAGATGTTAGTAGGGGTTTTATGTGTACAAACACACAGGTGCACACATACTCCCCAGTGCTGTGGGGCTGCCGCGAAGGAAACCGCTAGACGTGTTCAGTGTTACTGCTTCTTTGGAAGGCAGTTTAGAATACTAGTTAGAAGCCTTACGATGTTCTTTCTTTGTGACCTAGAGTTTCCCCTTGTAGAAATTTCTCACAGGCACAGAGTTGGGGATGTGAACAAATATTTTGCTGTATTTTTCTTCATGAGAAATTGAATTTTCCCAGTTTCTTAGAGCTGTGCTTATTGCTACATCACATCGAAGGCTCGGGAAGTTTTTGGTAGAAAAATTAAAATTTCCTCATATCCTGACTTGTTCCGTAAAGGGCCTCAAGTGATAACTTTCTTTTTTTTTAAGGTATATTTACGTGCTCTTGTGAGAAATCTTTTTAATGAAGGCAATGATGTTTATCGGGAACGTGATTGGAACAACTCGATAAGCCAGTACACGGAAGCTTTGAATATTGCTGGTTATGCAAAGTCTGAAGAAATTGTCATCCCTAAAGAAATAATTGAAAAGCTGCATATAAATCGTATTGCTTGCTATTCTAATATGGTGAGTTGTGCTTTTTTAAAACAGTGTTGCTAGAGAGAAAAAACCTTTTCTTTTTTTTTTTTTTTAAAGATTTTATTTATTTATTTAACACAGATAGAGACAGCCAGCGAGAGAGGGAACACAAGCAGGGGGAGTGGGAGAGGAAGAAGCAGGCTCATAGCAGAGGAGCCTGATGTGGGGCTCGAACCCAGAACGCTGGGATCACGCCCTGAGCCGAAGGCAGACGCTTAACTGCTGTGCCACCCAGGCGCCCCGAGAAAAAACATTTTCAAGAACATAGTATATTAAAAGTCAATTTCCTATTTTCCGTTTTTAAGAAAGACATATTGACTGCTTTTAGAGTGGCCTGAGGCTTTGAAAAATCAGCTTTGGATAAACGTTAGGGTTTTTAGAAATAATTTGTTTCTTGGATGGTCCTTGGGGTTGCCACGTGAGTCTGGCTTCTGGGCTGTGTCTGCTTGTAACAGAAATCGGCGCAGGAAGACACAGGTGTTCACAGATTGGTTTTCTGTAATGGATTCTTCATCGGCTAGCTGTTTGGGAATTACATTTCCAGTTGACTTTTTTTTTTTTTTTAATTTATTTATTTGAGAGAGAGAGGGAAAGAGAGTGCATGGGTATGTGCGTGCATGAGGTGGGGGGCTGCAGAGGGAGAAGGGGAGAGAGAATCTCCAGCAGACTCCCTGCTGAGCTTGGAGCCCGACCTGTGGCTCGAACTCATGACTCTGAGATCACACCCAGAGCCAAAACCGAGAGCCGGAAGCCCAACCAGCTGAGCCACCCAGGTGCCCCTCCAGTTGACAATTAAATGAGCTCCCACAAAGGGTACCTAGTGGAGAGAGTACAACAGGAGCGTGACGCCTGGGGCATGAACCGTGTCTGAAAAGTTTTATTTCTTGAAGATTGGGGCCTTTATGGCCAGATGTTAATGTTTATCTGATTTGGATGATGGGTACATGGGGATTCATGCTATTCTTTGTACTTTTGCATATTTGAAATTTCATAATGAAGATAATTTATTTGATTTTTTTTTAAGACAATTTTTAGAAAGAAAAATAATACCACGAACTTTAGAGTTTAAAAGGGGGTGGGGATAATGGTCTGGGGTCTTCATTTGTTTGCATTTCCAGGAAGACATCAGCGCAAGAAATGAGTTGTGGCTAACTTTACTTGGTCTTACACCTCAGGGTTTCCACGATAAAGTTTTAGAAGAGTGCGATGCTGTCCTCAGTTCAAATGCCGGTAACTGCAAAGCTCTGTATCGGAAATCGAAGGCTCTCAGTGATTTAGGAAGATACAGGGAGGCTTATGACTCTGTAGCAAAGTGCTCCTTGGCAGTGCCTCAGGTATGGACCTCATGCTTCAGTTCGCTGGTGTACGCCGAAACCATGTCCTTGCTTTCGTGTGGAGAAATGGCATTGAGGGAGCTAACGTTTTCCAGCCAGCTCTCCGCACACTTGCATCGGAGCAGGCGCTCGTTAAGCAGGTGTCTGGACGGAGTAGGTCTTATAACTGTTTGCCTATTTGTCTTCACAGGTAGTAAATATAAGCCTCCATTAATCATATTTTTGTTGTTCTTTTTTTCCCCCCCCCCAGGATGAACATGTAATAAAACTAACTCAAGAACTAGCCCAGAAATTAGGATTTAAAATAAGAAAAGCCTATGTCAGGGCCGAGGTAAGCCGGACTTCTCTCCAGAAGCTATTTTCATTGTGTTTTGTAACCTAGAGTCAGTTCTATTTTTAACTTAATTTTTTAAAATGAGTGTCTTTATTTTCTTTCAGCTGCCATTAAAATCAGTTCCTGGGGATGGGGCTACCAAGGTAAAGTGATTATTTCTGTAAGACTCATAGCTTTTTGTTAAAAAAAAAAAAAAGAACAGATAGAAGCATTGGCAGTTCTGCTTTTCATGTTTTTGGTTGTGTCTATTTTTGAGAGGTTTTTGTTCCTCAGATGCATAATTGGCCAGAGCTTCCTGTCCTATAAAAAGAAACAAACAACTCAAGTAATATCTTTTAACCAGCATTTCCTGAAGTCCAGTGGAGCATTTTACAGGATGTTCCTAGACATTAGGTTTTATTCGAAAAGGTGGCTCAGGGCCACATACTAATTTTGGGAGTCACTGGGTTAAATACAATTAACGAGTTGTTGTTTTTTTAAAGGTAAGTCTTTTTGGAGCTGTTAGGGTGCCGTTGTGAGTTGGGGAGTGAGCGGTGGCTGGACTAGTCCCCCTGGAACGGGGACACTCCCGTGTATCCGTGGAGGAGTAGTGCCCACAAGAAGCAAATGGCAGTGCCGGTAGACTAGCCCCGCTTAGCCACATGCCACCAAATATTCCATTTGTTCCTTGGTTCTTAACTGGAAGGAAGTCAGCTATCTGTAAGAGCTTGCATTGCTGTTAGAGTGAGATTCACGGATGGCTGGTACCATAGAATCCTGACAATACCGTGACCCATTATTTGGTTTAATTTCTAGGCTTTGAACTGTTCTGTGGAAGATATCGAGCCAGGTATGTTTTCACCTGTCCTCTTCATCTAGAAAGTGCCAGCTTTAGACATTGTATATTTCGTAGCGTCATCCAATAAGATTACCGTGTGGTTGTTAGTATTAAAGCAAGAATAATTTCGAAAACTACCTTTGTGCTTCTGGATGTGCCGGCCAGGGCTTGATAATCCTGGAAGTCGGTAGGCGGTCCTTGAACACCTCCTGTGGCCAGCATCTCACAGCTCTGCCCAGAAGGGGCCCGGGCACTGTGAGAGAGACGGATACGTTTTCACAAGCGAATATGTCTGTTCCTGGGTAAAACAAATGACTTTTAGAATTATTTTCTGCCTTTTATTTGAGTTGCTTTTACTGTTTTCTCCATTTATTTTTGTAATTGCTTTCATATTTTCACTCGCTCTTCATTGTCTCTCTTCCTGGCTCTTGCCGCTAGTCTTCTGTGAGTACACTGAGGATGAGTGAGTACATTTCTGTCCGTGTTACAGATTTATTAACTCCGAGGCAGGAAGCCGTTCCCGTTGTCTCTGTGCCTGCATCCAGCTTCTCTCACCAAGTTGGAAGTGAGCTGGCCTCCGTTCCCATTATGCCCTTAACTTCTCTTTTGCCACTGCAAGTGGAAGAGAGCTCTCTGCCATCGACGGTGTTGGCAAACGGTGGGAAGACCCCCTTCACTATGCCGGAAGCATTTTTGGATGATGGAGATATGGTCCTTGGAGATGAAATAGATGACCTTCTTGATTCGGCCCCTGAAGCCAATGAAACTATTATGGTAAATTTCAGCATCACTCCTCTCTTTTGAAGCCAGGCTTAATTTTTATTTTTTTATTATTATTGTTTTTCAGAGAGACCATGAGCAGGGTGGGGTGGAGAAAGGGCAGAGGGAGAGGGAGAGAGAATCTTAAGCAGGCTTCATGCTCAGTGCCAATGCAGGGCTCAATCCCACGACCCTGAGATCATGACCTGAGTCAGAATCAGGAGTTGGATGCTTTAACCAACTGAGCCACCCAGGCGGCCCAGGCTTAATTTTTTTTTTTTAAAGATTTTATTTATTTATTCGACAGAGATAGAGGCAGCCAGCGAGAGAGGGAACACAAGCAGGGGGAGTGGGAGAGGAAGAAGCAGGCTCATAGCGGAGGAGCCTGATGTGGGGCTCGATCCCATAATGCCGGGATCACGCCCTGAGCCGAAGGCAGACACTTAACCGCTGTGCCACCCAGGCGCCCCAGGCTTAGTTTTTTTAAAAAAAATTGCCATATAACCATATTTTCAGCATTACCTGTAGGGTAAAATTTGGGTCTCTTACGTTAAAATTTTTGTCCTTCTCTGGTGGTACCAGGCTCATGTGGTTATTTTTTAAATAAAATAGGAATGCTAATCTAATAATGACCCAGTTTTCCTGAACACCTGTTGGAATCACATACCATGGAAAGGGTGCATTTAAAATTCTGAAAAAGAGGGGCACCTGGGTGGCTCAGTCGGTTAAGCATCTGCCTTTGGCTCAGGTCATGATCCCAGGGTCCTGGGATGGAGCCTCACATTGGATCTGGGCTTCCTGCTCAGCGGGCAGTCTGCTTCTCCCTCTGCCCACTCCCCCCCCAACCCGCCCGCTTGTGCACCTGCACTCTTCTCTCTCTCTCTCTCTCAAATAAATAAATAAATAAAGAACATTCTCAAAAAAATTAAATCCTGAAAAAGAAATAGGTATTTGATATTTAAAGAAAAATATGTCTTTCGGATTAAGGGCTTAGGGGATAATGCCTCAGCCTAAGTGTAAAGCCAAGGTCAGGCTAGATCTGGACTGCAACTTGTTTTTATATGGCCTGCAGAAGAAGAATGAGACGCTTACATTTTTAAATGGTTGGAAGAAAAAAAAAAGAACAGTATCTGTGACAGATGAAAATGATATGAAATTCATATTTCAGGGTCATCAGTAAAGTTTTATTGGAACACAGCCACGACCATCCACTTACGTAGTGTCTGTGGCTGCTTTTGCACCGCAGCAACACCGCTGGATAGTCGAAACAGAGATTGTGGTTGGCAAAGCCTAAAATATTGAAGATCTAGCCCTTCACAGAACAAGTTTACTGACCCCTGCCATAAAGTATTTTGAAATAGCAGCAGCAGCAAAAGTATGAGGGGGAAGAAGAGGGGTAGAAATTCAGGGCTGGTTTCAGTGTGGGTGAAAATAGAGAAAGTACAGTGTAAAAGGCAGGCACCCTGGGGTTTGACTCTTCCCACCTCTGTGGTCTTCGGCAGCTTACTTTACCTCCAGTTTCTTGGTCTGTACAATGGCCATGATGGTAGGATGTACCTTGGAAACTTTAACAGTTAAATAGATAGTATGTAACTTTTCTCAGTACGTACAAGGCACATGGAAGCTCTCAGTCAATTGTCACAGTGATGGGGGGAGGAGAGAGGCAGCGTTCCATCTGTCCTTGTGAGATTGTACATTCACATCCCCACGAAGGGTGGTCCGGGGTTTCTGGCTTCTGCAGCTCCCTTCTCTCGAGTGCCTTCCTTCTCCCCCAGCCCCCACACTATTCCTCTGGAATAAAGCCAGTTCTTAGGAGTCTCAAGGTAGGGTGAAGGGAAGGGATCAGAGGGAAATGAAACGTGAATGTAACATTTGGCTTGAAACAGTACTGGACATCACACCTTGATCCTTTTTGAAAAGTGGGCTTGCAAAGAACTAAGCTCTGTAGCCTAGATTCATCTACTGAGTCTTGATTTTTATTTCAACTTCGTTACGTAATTACCCAGTGTAAGAATTTGTGTCTATATGCTGATGTTGAAAGCAGTTCGGCCTACTTGTAACTGAGTTTCCTGGATTTTAATAGAATCTTTTTTCTTTTCTAGCCATCAGCATTAGTCAGGGGAGCCCTTCCAGCAGCCAGTGTCCCTCCCAGCATACCCTTCTCAGCATCTCTGTTGGGCACGTTGCCCATTGGTGCGAGGTATGCTCCTCCACCCTCCTTCTCAGAGCTGTACCCGCCTTTGACTTCATCCTTAGAAGATTTCTGCTCTTCTTTAAATTCATTTTCAATGAGTGATTCCAAGCGAGGTAAGAATCGAGCCATTTATATAAATAATCGCAGTTAATTTTTAAAAAGAGACAATCTGTGTTTGGCACTTATTTAACTCGAGGTAGTTGGTACTTGGATTATTTTTGGGGTAGCTGAAAACATAAAAACTCAGTCTTCAGTTTTAATTTGCCTGGACGGAGCTGTGTGCCATTCAGGAGCCCAAGAAGCGTAGGAATACATAGGGATGGACGTGGCACTTGGTTTTGTTTGTTTTCTTAAACAAGATAGTCTGTTAAGCTGGGTGTCTATTGTTTTGGGGGGCAAAATGACTTTCAGTGTTTTCTCCCAGAAAGGAGAACCCCATCTGACAGAATCTTAAAGACAGGCTATCCTTTTAAATTCTGAATGAGGCAGATACTTGTTTAAGACTAATTTCGGGTCAGAATTGGTCAGAATTAGACTTATAGATTTAGTTTTCTGTTTCAGGCTCCATACCTGGAGGTCAGCGAACTGCCTGGTGCCTTAGTTTTTACAAGGGGTTGCTGAGTTTTTCGTCTGATTCCTGTTTCTGTAATTCCAGGTTTAATATATAGTTTAAACAATAATGATAACAACCTTCATATTTTTCTAAGGCATTTTTACATGGCTAAAGGGAGAAAAATCAAAATGATTGACTTCAAGAGATTGCTACCTAAAAAACCTAAAATTTGTGTGAAACGGAAGGGCAGAGAGCAAATAATCAAGGGGTAGATGAGACAAAGAAAGTCACTGACCTTACTAATGTTCTCAATGTTGTGATGAGTTCCTGCTTTGTAGTTTGAAAAGGAGAGGCTCTTTTCCCATTTGAAGTATGAATTATTTTCTTAGTCGTTTGAACTGGTCCTGCCCCATAGGCCCTGCTTTAGCTGATGTCTCCGAAAACAGCTCTTTATTTAAGTTTGCCTAAGGGTTGTGTGTGCCCTTGGTTTCCAGAGGGAAGTCCACACCCTATTTGGGTGTCAAGAGTGAGCAGGAAAGCTCCTTGGAATGGGGATGGGAAGTAACTCGGGGAAACCGTAGTCAGCCCCTGAGCCCTGATGTTTTTATTACGTGATTAGAATGAGAAGGTCTGTTGAAGTGTTTTTATTATTTTAGATCTGTCCACCTCAACTTCTAGAGAGGGAACAGCGCTTAGCGGCAGTAATTCCTCCCTTTTACTTGTAAGTGTCACTTCCTCTTTTGTAAATACATCGTCGCCTAAACTTGAACGTAGGCCTTTTGCTTAAGTAACTGACTTATTTGAATGGACATGCTGGTCTCCCTTAAATTTTGTGTGTGCTGGGGGAAATAGTGGTAAAATAAGACTCTCCTGGAACATCCGGTCATAAACACTCTGTGTTTATGATCGGCTCTGTTGCAGACGTTGTAAGAGGCTTTAAGTGCAGCAGAAACAAAGCAGGGAAGCTGGGATCAGGGCAGATAAAAAGCGCATGCTGTCGATGCAGACCTGTTACCTGTTACTTTTCACAACTCGCGTGAGGATCAAAGACAGTGGGGGGAGGGGCCTAGAGACCCAAAGAGAGGAAAATAGAAAGAAACTGTTTTTTAAAGAGAAGCACAGCAAGGACAGACTAGTACCGATCTCAGCAGAAGAATGTCGTATTTTTCACAAATTCATTTTCTTCTTTAGTGATAGTGTAATATTTGTTGGCTGTTTTTTTTCCTGTTTTTTTTTTGTTTTTTTCTTGTTCTTCTTGCAGATGAATGGACCAGGCAACTTGTTTGCTTCTGAGAGTTTCCTCGGAATTTCAAGCCACCCCAGAAATGACTTCGGAAACTTTTTTGGAAGCGCGGTTACTAAACCACCTTCATCAGTGACCCCACGACATCCCCTCGAAGGAACCCATGAGCTGAGACAAGCTTGTCAGATCTGTTTTGTAAAATCAGGTCAGGACCCACCAAAGGAGCTGACAGTATTGATAAGCTAGTCCGTAACCTGACAGTTCGTAGGAATTTGTAAATGTGTGTGGAAAACACCAGCTACTGTGTTTCTTCCATCTCGCTTTGAGTTCTTTCTTAGCAAGCAGTGACTATTGATTTGGGCCCCTTGGAGTCTAATAGGATAAGTCTGCTCTTGTCTGATATGATTTCATTTATAGAATTATATGGAATGGAATATCTACCTGATTTTGAAATCTTACTGAAATTTTTATGGAATTCTTTACATTCTATGTACACGTTTAAGAATGTGATCATTTTTTTATTTTTTATTTTTATTTAATTTAATTTATTTATTTTTTTAAAGATTTTATTTATTTATTCGACAGGGATAGAGACAGCCAGCGAAAGAGGGAACACAAGCAGGGGGAGTGGGAGAGGAAGAAGCAGGCTCATAGCAGAGGAGCCTGATGTGGGGCTCGATCCCATAACGCCGGGATCACGCCCTGAGCCGAAGGCAGACGCTTAACCGCTGTGCCACCCAGGCGCCCCAAGAATGTGATCATTTTTTTTTTTTTAAGATTTTATTCATTCATTCGACAGAGATAGAGACAGCCAGCGAGAGAGGGAACACAAGCAGGGCGAGTGGGAGAGGAAGAAGCAGGCTCACAGCGGAGGAGCCTGACGTGGGGCTCGATCCCACAACGCCGGGACCACGCCCTGAGCCGAAGGCAGACGCTCAACCGCTGTGCCACCCAGGCGCCCCAAATGATCATTTTTTTTAAAAAAGATTTTTATTTGAGAGAGAGAGAGAATGAGTTGGGGGAGGGCAGAGGCAGAGGGAGAGCAGACTCCCTGCTGAGCAGGGAGCACAATGATGCAGATCTCGATCCCAGGACGCTGGGATCGTGACCTGAACTGAAGCCAGAGGCTTAACCAGCTGTGCCACCCAGGCATCCCAAGAATGTGGTCATTCTCAGATAAAGCAAGAACTAGAGAAAAAGCATTCTAAGACCAGTATTTGATGTAATGTTTATAAAAGTAAAGTCTTTTCTGTTGGTTTGTTTCATATCTTACCCCTGAGTCGGATGATAGAAACACAGTTTGCTGGACCCAATTTCATTCTCTTTCTTAGTTGTGTATGTGACGGTGTTTTTGACCTTTAGAAGCCATCAGAATGCCTGTCCTCACACTTCAATAAGGGCATGTTTTGGGGCCACTAGGTCGAATAAAACTTTGTGTTCCCTGACAGCGTATAAGAGGCATGGATTCCTTCCGTGGCTTGTTTACATGTGGGAGTTATAAAAATAGGATTTTTGTGGGAATGTAATCATCAGTATCCATCTGCTTACATCTGCTTGTAAATGTGCCTGTGAAATGAAACGTTACTTTTTGTGCCTTCGAGCAATCCTTTTTCACATCTTTTCCAGGCCCGAAGTTAATGGATTTCACTTACCATGCTAATATGGATCATAAATGTAAGAAGGATATTTTAATTGGTAGAATAAAGAATGTTGACGATAAATCATGGAAAAAAATACGTCCAAGACCAACAAAAACAAATTATGAAGGACCTTATTATATATGTAAAGGTACGTACTGTAATTACTTAGTTGGCGTGCATGACATAAGTGATAAATGGTTTGCTACATTTACTCCAACGGGTCCCATGTTACTGTTACTAAAAGTATGTAGGTAGAGTTAATAGCAGGTTCCTTGGGTTGAGACATTTGTATTTTTTCTATTATTTTTACCTTTGTTTTTAACTTCTTTTTAATTTATTTATTTTAGAAAGAGAGAGCGAGCAGGTGTGAGCAGGGGGGAGGGGCAGAGTGAGTGAGGGAGAGAGGGAGAGAATCTCAAGTAGACTGCGCGGAGCGTAAAACCCAGTATGGGGCTTGATCCCATGACCCTGAGATCGAGACCTGAGCTGAAGTCAATAGCCAGCTGCTTAACCAGCTGAGCCACCCAGGCGCCCCTGTCTTTAACTTCTGACAGAGTGTGTGTTTTCTCGATGTTTATGGAAACAGGCTTTGACCAGGTTTCAAGGAGAGAACCATCTCACACTTGTTCCCTGACTTAGTTGAAACAGAATCAGAGCACCGAACTACGGCTTTGAGAAGGTTGCTTTTGAGGGAACTTCGTGGATTCACTTTTGTCAGATCGCTTCCTCCGAACGCGCTTTGAATGCCCTTAAATGATTTTTTCAACTTAGGGGGAGTACATGGGTGACTCAGAGCCTTTTCCCTGTCAGAAATAAAAACCCGTCAGGCTCGTGTGCTGTTGTTTGAGAGCCAATCCCGTGCCTGTGCAGTAAGATGCGTATCCTTGCTTGAAGCTGCCCGTGAGTTGTTCCAGAAATTCAGATGGTGCCCTACACGTGGCTGATCCTCGCTGGCTTTGACAAAACAGGGGCCACGTGTTCACCGTCTGTTAATTGTCTGTCTTTCTAGACGTCGCTGCCGAGGAGGAGTGTCGGTATTCAGGCCATTGCACATTCGCTTACTGCCAAGAAGAGATCGACATCTGGACGCTGGAGCGGAAAGGGGCGTTCAGCAGAGAGGCTTTCTTTGGTGGCAATGGAAAGATCAACCTCACCGTATTCAAACTTCTCCAAGAGCATCTTGGAGAATTTATATTCCTTTGTGAGGTAGTGTCTCCGAACCTTATTTTCTCCTGTAAAATCGGTGAGAGTTTCTGACTTAAAGGCCAGGAGTAGAAACGTACTAAACACCGGTCCGGCCACATGGGGAGCAGTCACTCAGCCAACGGTAGTTACTAGCAGGATCCAAAAGAATACGGAAACCTCACTTTAAAATATTAATTGGTAGAAATATGGAATGTATAAGTATGTGCATAAGTATGGTACAAATTCTATTTTGTCTTATGTTGTTGTGGTAATTCTTCTTCTCTGTCTGTTCCAGAAATGTTTTGATCATAAGCCTAGAATGATAAGTAAAAGAAATAAAGATAATTCTACTTCTTGTTCTCACCCGGTTACAAAGCATGAGTTTGAAGACAATAAGTATGTTGGTAGTTTCTAATTTTTATAGTGACACAATAGATTCTGTTTGTAGATCCAAATAAAACCAGAGCAGCACCCCGGGCATTTTACTTACCCTGTGCTTTTGTTGTTGCTGTTTTGAAGGATGATGACTATTTAAAAATGTCTATTAGTATATTTTGCTGGGAATTTTTAAATGAATTATTAAATTGATGTCTAATACAGAAAAGTATTATCGTTTTGTAGCTTCTTACTGCATGGATTTAAGTATTTTATGATTTAATGTGTAATTACTTCCCCCCCATTAATCCAACAATTGTGTAAAGTGATTTATTTTTTCTGATAAAGATCTAAGATGTATTTTCAGTCTAGAACTTGACATGATGTATGTATGTATTTTTATTTGTTTTCTTTTGAAAAACCTATGGCAGAACCGTAACATGTCACCCCGTTTGTATCTTAGGTGCCTTGTCCACATTTTGCGAGAGACAACAGTAAAATACTCCAAAATACGTTCTTTTCATGGTCAGTGTCAGCTTGATTTGTGTCGACATGAGGTTCGATACGGCTGTTTAAGGGAAGATGAGTGCTTTTATGCACACAGTCTTGTAGAACTTAAAGTCTGGATATTGCAAAATGAAACAGGTAGGTTTGTGCGTGATTCAGAAATGTCTCTTTACAGACTGTTCACTCTAGAGAACACGCTGATGGTCACCAGGGCCAGGTCGGGGGGATGGATGAAAGAGGCGATGCTTGTCACGATGGGCACAGGGTGATGGATGGAGTGCTGAGTCACTATGTTGTACACCTGAACCGAGCAGAATGCTGTCTGTGAACTGCGCGGGAATTAAAATAAACAACTTAAGTGAGAAACAAGGTCTCCTCAAAAGCAGTCAGGGTTCGGCAGAGCAGTGTCGAGACTTTTCTCTGTCATCGTGATATGGCAGCGTAACTATTGATTTTATCCTTAGCTTTAAACTGTCACTGTTCATGGTTAGAGTGGCTTATTTTGAGTATAGGTCACGTAGTGACTTGTTGGTACCAGTTCATGCATATAGTGTGCTTTTGTGAGGGAGCGAGACTCCTCCGACGGCACCAAGAGCTGTATTTGTAAATATTCTGCTGCGAGAAGGAGTGATGTGACATGCATTTGTCTTTGGTGGCGGATTATGCTCCGTGGGGGATTGTGAGGGCATCGTGGCTGTGATGGGGTTGGTGGGCCATTCATGCAGAGGGAGAAGCTAAAGGAAGGCTTGTACATTTCCCAGGTATCTCACATGATGCTATCGCTCAAGAATCTAAACGATATTGGCAAAATTTGGAAGCGAACATACCTGGAGCTCAGGTATTTCCTCTTGTCTACTTTCTGCATTTGGCATCCTTTCTGGAGCGGCCTAGTGGATGCCAGTTGTTGGCAGATGTGGTGTATACTTTTTAAAAAAAAGATTGTATTTATTCATTTGAGAGAGAGCATGAGTCGGGGCTTGGGGGGGCGGGGAGGTACAGAGAGAGAGAGAGAGAGAAGCAGGCTCCCCGTGGGAGCAGGAAGCATGACGCAGGGCTCGATCCCAGGACCCTGGGTCCATGACCCGAGCTGAAGGCAGACGCTTTACCCACTGAGCCTCCCAGGCGCCCCAGTTGTGGTTTATACTTGTAGGCCACTTACATTCTTACTGTTCACTGACTTAATGTGAAAAAAATCCCAAATTTTACTTGATCATCTTTTTAAAAAAGTGGCATCCTATAATACCTGCCAAGGCTGTAGGATACAATTGTCTTATTCAGTTTAATTGGCCGAACAGTTTGGTTCTTGGGCTGTGGGGATCCTGGCAGTAAGGGAGGTAGACTGTTTGTGGCTCTGCTTCCCACCTGGCAGAACTGCTTTGTCCACTACCTCCCCGCCCCCACCCCACAGAATTCTAGTTACCACCCTCCGGAGCTGGCTTTCATAAGTTGAGGTTTGGCGTGTGTAATCTGCAACTATCGTATTCTCTTGCATCGCTTGGAGAATTAGAGATTTAGTTATGTGCTCGGTGTCTCCGATAGTGTACATAATGGTCAACACATCAGACCAGACGTGTCAGAAATTGTGTGCTATTACGAGGAAAGGAATACACGGCAGTTCAGTATTTTGTTCTCAGAAAACCGGTGTTCTCTTAAAAGTAAAACTTATGTTTTAATTGTTTAAGGTACTTGGCAATCAAATAATGCCTGGATCTCTTAATATGAAGATAAAATTTGTGTGTGCTCAGTGTCTGAGAAATGGTCAAGTCATCGAACCAGACAAAAACAGAAAATATTGTAGTGCAAAAGCAAGGCACTCGTAAGTAGTGTGTGAGTGTGTTTGTGTGTGTGTGTGAGTGTGTGTAAACAATGCCTATTTCATAATTCTCTGTTACATGGGTATAAAATCATACATAGAAGAAAAAAAGATTGACTTTGAAGAGAGCAGAGCAAAGTGGATAACGTAGGAGTAATTGCAAAGCAAAAGGGAAGAGATTTTTATGATTTCATAGATAAGAATTCGACAGAATTCGGTAGTGTCTTTTCTGAATTTGATCAGGTCTTTGTTCAGGATTCCTAGGGAATGTCTGTTAACAAATATCAACAGGAAATGAAATGACAGAATCATAGGCATTTCTTTTAGAAGGGTTGAGAAAAAAATCTCTGGTCCTTCAGGTACGAACGTTGTACCTGTCCCTTTATATTATGCCTTGTGCCAGTGTGTCTTTGTTTTTTTCTGAACTCCATGTTTCTTAGGTGGACCAGAGATCGGCGTGCGATGAGAGTGATGTCCATCGAACGTAAGAAGTGGATGAACATCCGTCCTCTCCCCACAAAGAAACAAATGCCCTTACAGTTTGATGTACATACGTAATTTTTAAGCCACTTTTTTTTTTATTAGGCATTTCAAATCATTAGAAAGTAGTAGTGATTCAGATTGAAACTTGGAGCCCTTTCATTGCTCGTCGTAATAACATTTTTAAATGGTCCTCTTGTTTTCCTTCCCCTTTTGTATGTGTGGTTCTGTGGCAGTTTTCAGATTGACTAGGATTGTATGAGTTACTCGGAAAAAGGAAATAGTGGACTCGAGGTAGTTATGGGTATGACCTACCTTCGTTTTCAGATGAATTACTTTGGGAGTGAGTGGGAGAGGATTTCATTTAAACTTGATTCCTGCGCTTTGCTATTCCAACTCAAGGCCTCCTTCTGTTATTATGAATGCTATTGATAAGTTTCTTTGACTCAAGCAATGGATATTAGGTAAAAGATCCCCCACTTTATAGGATTTTCTAAAAGTAATCCAATGTTCTTCAAAAAACCTTAGAAAGAAAGTACCAGACCAACTGAAAGTTAGGGTAGTATTTCATTCACGAGGTGGCACGTTTGCTGCATAACCGTCTGCTGCCTTGCGTGGTCTTGAAGGTGACCGTGCGAGCAAACCCCTGAGCTGGCTCTGGACTTGACTCTTCAGGACAGTGTCTGGAGGGGGGTCACTGTGTGAGCTAACAGAGACATTTGGAGCACAGACAGGCAGTAAACTGTCGGCCCCGACGGCGGACAGAAGGAGAGAACTGTTTGCCCAGAGACGCAGAGCAGGTGGATTGCAGGGTTCCCTCGGAAACGGTCCCCCGTCTCTGACTTGCCGGAGAGGGTTGAGGAAGACGCAGGTTAATTTACCTTGAGTTTTGTAAAGGTACACAGGTCACAAGGTCAGTCTCTGAAGGAGGCGGTGTGTTTGCGTTTCATCCGCAGTGGTTTCAGCCTTGGGGATCTGAGTGATTTCATCTTCATCGGTGGGCCTGGTAGGAGGGGAAGGAGGTTTGTTGGAACCGTGGATATCTTAGGCTCTAAAAGAGGAGATAATGGGTTTCCTCCTCATTCTTTGTTAAAACAAAGACGACTGAGAACGCTTCTAGTTCAGCTGCTGGGACTGCTGACTGTTCTTCAATCTCGGGCGTGCTGTATTGCCGTGCAGTGCAGTAGCTCGTTTCCTCTTTTTTCCCTACCATACTAGGTATTGCTAAGGGATCCTTTTTCTAAAAGAAGAAATAATACTCTGTGTGTATGTGTGTAGACAGTATGGTGAGGTGGAAGGAGAATGGGCTTCAGAGTCTGCCGGAAGGGCCCTGGTCGAGTTACTCACCCTCAGTTTGCTCATCTGTAAATGGGAATAATTACGTCCTAGGGAAGATTACATGAGACGGTGTTATGTAAAAACCCAGCACAGTGGCCGGCCTTCTCCTTTATCTTCTCTTCTCCCTGCTACTTATCATTGAACTTTGAGAGACTATGGTAAATGTTTCCCTAGTAATATCTGCCTAAGAACTTATCGGGGTTTCAGTTTATGCAGAGGATTGGAGGGAGGGGGGCGTTGACATTGATCCAAGGGAGGAAACCTGTCGTATTAAGGGCTGACTGCTTTTAGATTTTTAGCTGATGCTAAGCATCTGATATTATGTAAACTAATACATAGGGCCAGCCTCTGTTGAAACACAAAGTAAGCTAACAATTAAGTGTACTAGAATGCTCTATAAAGACAAGTATATTGATGATATTTAAGAATGAGCTGTCTTGGTGATGGAGGTTTTCTTAGGTCTTGATAGTTGTGGTTCTTAGAGACGTCTCCATTCTGCTGATCGCTATCACCTTATTTTCCTAACAGTGTCACTGTATTTACTTAGTGAAAACACAATGCAAAAAACCAGAAGAGGTATTATTTGAATGCTATGTAACTGGGTGGCCTGGCTCATGTAATCATTGTCTCCAGACAATGCATATCGAACGAATGATGGCTGACATTAGCTGCCAGTATTGGTTATAAGTAAGCTAAATGTCTGAGATTTTTCCTGACACTGTTAAGGACCCTTGCAGTAGTCTGCAGTTTCTTTACTGCCTCCCAGGAGCTGACAAGGAGGCTTGTGGGCATTAGGCAGGGAGAGTAGAAGCTGTCAGACTAAGGGGGCCGGAGATTTGCATTGTGGAGATCAAATGCTCTGCTGTGTTAAAAGCAGATACTCTGAAGAAGGGAGGTTGTAGACATTTTCTTGTAAGAAAATATTCCATATCCTAGTTCCATACTTTTTTTTTTTCTTTTGGAGATTTTCTTTTGAAAAATTTTGAGATAGAAAGCTTAATATCATTTCATGTATGTTGGGCTTAGAGTCAATTTGAATTCATTCAAAGTAATCTTATGTAATAATTGTGTTACTCAGCATTAGCCCAGATAATAATGCTTATTTTGCTTAAATGTAAAAATTAGGCAGTTTTACTAACTGTACTCTTGTCTTAAAGCATATTCATATTTTTTTTTATACAGCTGTGCAATCATATTGCTTCTGGGAAAAAATGTCAGTATGTTGGTAACTGTTCCTTTGCTCATAGTCCTGAGGAGCGGGAAGTGTGGACTTACATGAAGGAGAACGGGAGTAAGTTGCTGTCTTAACTGGGGCTTGACATCTGTGAAATCTAGCTTGCTGGGCAGTTTCCTTCCTCTCTGTAAATATGCCAGCTCACCTTGAACTCAGAAAGCAGTTTGCATTGTAAACAGTTGTGCCATTTTGTCGGTGGAGCAAAGCCTGACATGATCCGTGTTTGCTTAGGTCAGAGCTGGGTACAAATACGTAGGTATATTTATGACGCAGACAGGTTCCTGAAAGGTGGCCTGGGAAGTTCAGTCCTTCTGGACTGCCTGAATCAGCCCATCTGCTCCTATTGTGAATAGTCACCCCTGAAAAATCAGGTTAGAATCGAAGGTTTCCTCAAGGAGGCCTTACCGGTAGAACAGCCCCAGATTCAGAGGCCCGAGGAGAGGATGTTTATCTTGGTCAAAGTGCAAGTTTATCGTGGGAGTCTTTGAGAGGAGCCTCAGACAACCTTTCCCTTTTGACCAGAGAGGTTTTACTGCAAGGACGGGGATCGTTGTTGTTTAACGTCTAGTAAACTGATGGAAATTTACTAACTGCTTAAGATCTGCAATCTCTGAATTACGAGAACCAATGAGATTGAAGCATGTCACATGCTGTGTTTAACTGGTGTTCACATTCAGTGACATGTGTGGATGGGACTCCTCCCTGTCTTGCTTGGAGGAGGGACATACTGTTGGGCCTCACTGAAGATGTCCTTGCAAACCAGGACCGTTGCCATGATTCCTGCTCCCACTGGTCTGGATGGAGGATTTCTAGGCGACCACTTGTCTTAGCAGGCAACAAAGCCGATTTTTGACCTTAACCTCATTACCAGATTTTCTAGCAGTGTTTCTCAACCGGGGATGGATTTTGCCGCACATACCTGTCTCCCTCGGGGACATTCGGCAATGTCCGGAGACGTTTTTGTTGTCATGACTTGGGCAGGGTGTCCTACCGGCATCCAGTGTGTGGAGTCCAGGAGGTCCAGGAATGCTGTTAAACATCCTGCAACATGCAGGAAAGCCCCCCACAGCAGAGAATTAGCTGCCCCAGATTGTCAGCGGAGGGGGGGCCGAGAAACCTGTGATGCCGAATGTACTTGTCCTCACTGTAGGAAGCAGCCTGTGGCCACTGCCCAGGACCTGGTCACGGTTGTGCTGTTGTAAATTGCACCCCAGCATGCGGGTCCTTGGGGATGGTGGCTCGACTGATGGGCTCCCGTCAGGGTCAGAATGTCGTCCCAGTGGTAGTGAGTTTCTGGTCTTTCTCTATAGACGGGGGTGTATCCGCTGCAGGCCCCCGAGCCGTGTTAAGTAGCCCAGTGGTTGTGGGGGTGATAGTGTTTTACTGGGGGCAACATGAGGCAGTGGGAGGTGCTTTTTCTTTTTCTTTTTCTTTTTTTTTAAGCAATATCCTTTTAACGGTTTCTGACTTTTCAGCAACCCCAAAGGGTCTTGCAAACGCAGGGAGTTAATTCATCTTGAAAGCTAATGTTGGCACTCTAACAGTCCGGAATTAGGTTCAGAGCCATGAGAGTTTACCTCCCCCTTGGACAGGGGACCTCTCCTTGCCTAACGTAATCCGGCTCCATTCCGCCCTCTCGCTTTCCTCTCAAAAATGTACGCCAGCTGATACCAAAGGTGTGCATGATCTTGTGTTTATTTCCATGGTGTATTTAAATCTCCACTGCTGAAAGTGATTCGTTTTTCTTTAGTACAAGATATGGAACAGTTTTATGAACTCTGGCTAAAGAGTCAAAAAAATGAAAAAAGTGACGATGTAGCCAGTCAGTCAAACAAGGAAAACGGAAAGCAAATTCACATGCCGACAGATTACGCTGAAGTTACCGTGAGTCCCGGTGGTAACTCCACCTCCCCTTCCTTTGCTTCCACCACTGACGGAACCTTTCCTTTCTTTCCCTTTCCTCCATGCTTGCCTCCCTCCCTGGCCACCTGCCCTCCTCCTTTCTCTCCATCTCCCTCTGGTGGCCTTGGGCCGTTAGCTTAAGTCCCTCTATTCTAGCAGATCTTTCCTTGATCCTTTTGCTGACTTTGGACCAGAGAATTTGGAGCCCAAGTGCTGGGGCCTCTCCTTACTAGCCTGGGGCCTGGGGCAGGTCACTGAGCGTCCCCAAGGGGGGTCGCGATAGGTTAAGTGAAGTAGGGTGGGTCCCAGACACTTAGGCCAATGCTGGGCCTCAGAAGATGCTCCGGAAGTGGGGGTGCTGCCCCCCCATTCCCTCCTTACCTGCTGGCATCTGGCCTCTGTCTCAGGGTTCTTCTGTGGAGACATCAAGTCATCTTTGTTTTTTTTCACTGTTGCGGTTTTCTTTTAAAATTTTTTATGAGAGTAAAGAGGATAATATAATGAATATCTTGAGCCTACCATGTTAACAGTTCATTGTGTTTGCTTTTGTGAAATAAATCAAATGTTTACAGATAGGGTTGGAACCCCCTTTTTCCCCCATCCCTGAGGGACAAGATCCAGTGTGTATTTTCCAGGCTCTGTTTACCTATCTTTGACATACTTATTCCTAAGCTATAGTTCTGCCTGGCTTGTGTTTTTAGAGGACACAGGCATATGTGTTATTCCACTCCTTGTTTCTTGTTTTGTTTTTTGGCCCCTCCCCATAATTGATTGAGCTGGATCCGGGTCATATCTTGGCCTGGCCTTGCCCCCATGTGTGGGCCTGGGACGTGTCCTGTGAACTCCACCCCTCCACCAAGGCACAGCACTGATTCCCTGGCCACCTTTTAAGTATTCCTATATTCCCAGAGCAGGGTCATCTGGACCTGCTGGGTTGTGAGATTTACCTGGGCTGTTTAATCAGGTTGATCTTCCTCTGTCCCCCAGACATAGCGAGTCACAGTCTCATGGGAAGTCTCCAGGAATCTGTTCTTACCCACTTGAAATGATTCTTACCCAGGGCATTGGGGGAACACTGCTCAGACGCTTACAGCGCGCATCTGTGGTGATACTTCCACCGACCAGAACACAGTTCCTTCTGTGTCGGTCTGTGCCCCGGGGACAGTGTTTCTCAGCATTTGGACTTCCCTGGTCCCTGGCACAAGTCCTGGCCCATAGTAGGAGCTTATTTCCTGTGCCCTGAATGACATGGCTGCTTGTCCCTCTGCAGCTGGAGAGCTCCGGGCTTTCCCGTCCTCTCTGCTGGCCCTCACAGAGTTCATCCTTCCCAGGGTCCTCATGTGAACCTGGCCGCTTGTCCTCCCATCCTTGTTTGCACACCAGCCCCTCCTCTCTGCCAGAGACTTGCTGGAACCTGGCTGAGTCCATCACCACTGCACTCTGCTGCCTGTGCTCTGGCCCCCTCCCAGTGCTGGGATTCTTTTCTTGGTCCTGTTTCTGACTTTGAGCTTTATGTTCTTGCCTGGCTTCCCCCACCGGACGGGCTCCCCGAGAATAGAGTCTAGGTCCGAGGTCAAGTGGTTTCTAGCCCTGGTGCCCTCCCTGAACCGTGTTTAGCCCATCGAGGGACACAGACAACACCCACTGATGGGACGCGTGTCTTTCGTGCACTTTAGGCGGACTTCCACTGCTGGATGTGCGGGAAGAACTGTAACAGCGAGAAGCAGTGGCAAGGCCACATCTCTTCCGAGAAGCACAAAGAGAAGGTCTTCCACACCGAGGACGACCAGTACTGCTGGCAGCACCGCTTTCCAACAGGGTATTTTAGTATTTGTGATAGGTACGTAGCGTTCGCAAACTCCCGCGCGAAAACTGCTGCAGTCACATGACTCTGGCAGTCATTCTTTCGGTGGGCAGAGGTTATGTGGGTGCTGAGGTCCAGGAGTGGATGCTTGGAATTGGGCTCAAAGTGTTAGTTGCTTCTTGGATGTTTCTTCACTCTTCTGTGGTTACATGAAAAGACTGACTAGTCTGTCCGTATGGGTTTGAGATGTCTTAAGATAACCGAGGAGAGATGTATGTGTGTTCCAATTTGCCCAAACCGTCTTTGAGTTGTCAAGGGTGAGTGGCTAACCACAACGTGCCCTGCGGTGGGTGTTCGTCAGTTCTGAAGCTGCCTCTGAACACTGGCTGTTCGAGTGCATGTATGGAACCGACTCCGGTCAAAGGAAGATGTTACTATCGCTCCTTTGTTTAAGTTGCCTTAGAAGATTCTTTAGCCAAAACAAACAAACAAACAAACAAACAAACAAACAAAAAAACCAGATAGTTTTGACTTGCTCCTCATTTTGTCGAATCACTGTTTATATTTAATTTCCCAATTTAGATCCACGTGATACCCAAAACTATAGGAAGCCTCTTTTACTTAGTTCCACTTCTGATTCCTTTCCCCTGCATCAGGAAGGACTGCGATCTTTCCTCCCCCCATCAATCAGTATTTCTCATTAAATATATTTAAAAGAGCTCATTTTTCCCGTTGTAGATGTCAAGGCTATATAATGTTCATTTTTCTAGGCTTAAGATTTTGAACTAAAAGTTTTATGCAGTGGCGCCTGGGTAGCGCAGTCGTTAAGCGTCTGCCTTCAGCTCAGGGCGTGATCCCGGCGTTCCGGGATCAAGTCCCACATCGGGCTCCTCGGCTGGGAGCCTGCTTCTTCCTCTCCCACTCCCCTGCTGTGTTCCCTCTCTCGCTGGCTGTCTCTCTGTCACATAAATAAATAAAATCTTTTAAAAAAAAAGTTTTATGCAAATCGTCAAGCTAGTGAAGCATGCACGTTTGGGGTTTGTATAAATCGTGGATGCTCACCACGCCGACTCTCCCTGCAGGTATATGAATGGCACCTGCACAGAAGGGAACGGCTGTAAGTTTGCACACGGGAACGCCGAACTGCATGAATGGGAAGAAAGAAGGGATGCCCTAAAGATGAAGCTCAACAAAGCAAGAAAAGATCACTTAATCGCCCCAAATGATAATGACTTTGGAAAATATAGTTTTTTGTTTAAAGATTTAAACTAATATGCTGGCTTTTATGTATGTTACCTAATCAAAGCATTGACCAGAAAAATTGAAAGTGTTCTAAGGCACGTAGCAGAGGAGCTGCAGATTTTCTGCTTGTATTGGCGTCTATCGTACCTCCTGAGCAGCAACCCACAGTAGGTAGGAAACGGGCTGTTGAACAGGTCTGGCCACGCTCTCATGGCACCATTGGCATCAAATGGCGACGTGACCGCTACCTGGTTGCCATCTGTTGAACAGACTTTTGGATGAAGTGTGTTGGGGAAGAGGATAAGGTTATGTCTAAGACGACTCCTGGAGTTGGTCCTTCAGATAAGAACCATCATGGTGAGAGAATAGACACTTGCGCTAGGGGTCAGAAGACATGATGGATGAAATTCTTCACGTTTTAAATGGAACAAATTTGTTTAATATAATAAAGTTTGCTACTTATCTGTACGTAGGTTGCTAAAAAGGATTTTCTTAACTCAGATTTTAAGCCAAATAACCATTTAACACTAGTACATGTTAAATGGGGTATTTTTCTGTATTTGTATGTTTCACTATAATAAGGGAACTAAGGATAATGTGCATTGAGACTATTTTGAAAAATGATCAGTTGACTCAAATTTTATTTCTTGGTCTTTTGCTGTTTAAATGATGATTTTGAAAGATTACACTTGTACTGTTGGTATTGTGTAGTGTATGGACCAATATTGCCTGTAATAAACATTTTATATATAGATGTCTTTCATTTTTTGGTGTGGTCCTTTCCCCCTGAAGAATCATTGAAACTGGGCCCTAACATCACAAGGTTTGATTTTTTTTTTTTTTAACACCTTTACTTAAGCAATTAGTGATAGTATTCAAATTAGACACGCAAGTGACTTTTCACTCTGGCCCACTCTCTCCCAGATTTGGGCTGATAAGGAGCTTCTCTTGTTGAGTGACACGTTAACTCTTCTGGGGCTCTTCTGTTTCGTTCAGATGCATGACTAGCAGGGAGACAAATAGCCAACTAGGACGTGGGCCGTGGGTTTCTACAGATGACCGGCACCACCCTCTCAGTAGGGCTGTTTTGGTTGTTCAAAGACCACTGAAGGCATGATCAGGATGGCTGGCAGACACAGAGACAGAGCTAAGTTGCCCTCTGGGACCCTGACCTGCTTCAGAGGCTGGGACGTAGTGAGCTAGGGGGAAGAGTTGTCGGCAGGGTGTGGGGTGGGGGTGGGGGGCTGCTATGTCCTGAGGATGTTACCAGTGCTGCGTCCTGGTTGGGGATGGGGGTCTGGGGGAGTGGTGGATGGACTTGGAAGACAGGGATCTGCTGGGCTGCGATGTGCCAAGCCTCCAGACCCCTGTGCAGTCACTTCCTTGTGACAGCCTTGAACAAGTGGGTTTAGGGAGGTAACAGAAAAGGGTCTTTGTTCTATATGTGAGTCCATCCGCCACGGAGAGGAGGGCATAGCTGCTGGTAGTGAGGTGAGACAAGTGGAGCACTGAGAAGAACCTGAGGCTGCAGACGGACAAGCAAGCCCCGTGACTCCTTGGAGACAGGAGAGACCCTGGTTTCCCTCCATGAGAGAGAAGGCCGTTGGGACCAGTTTTACTTGGTGGATGCATTAGGAGTGTATCTTATTTGCCAAACAGATCATCTGTTATCGGTGATATTTTCTATAGAATAGACTAGTAGTGTTATTTTTCTACTAGGTTTCTCTAGTCTGATGGCCTTCATTACATTTTTTTCTTCTTTGTACTTTCTTCCAAACTCCTTTTTCCAGGGAGAAAGGCAGATGTTAAAAAGTGGTCTCTGGTGCTCTGTTTCAGTTAACAGAGGAAAAAGTCAGTTGTCTTAATGTTTGGAATCCATGCTAGAACCTTAGTTTGAGATCCTTTGAGTGGTTGAGAATTCAAAGACTCTTTAGTTGGCCTGGAGAGATTAGAATATAGACTTCTTGTATTTGTTGCAAGGGAAGAATACCAATTTCTGGAAAGCCAATTCTGGGGTCCTGAATCAAGGTCTCTAAGAAGCGTAGCCACCATTGTCCAGACTGCCCAGGCTCAGGGCATAGGCTTCCCTCCTGCAACACCTGCCAACCTGTACCTTTTCAGGCACATCCTGTTTGCTAAGTAAATGCTTAGAAGCTTTAAAAGTTAATAAGCATTATTTCTGTCTGGTTCCAAGAAAGGATTTACACATATAACATATACTCTCCCTGCCCCCTTCTCAAACTCCACCAACTTGATTATGGCATAAAAAGTGGCCATGAAAGCTCAGCTATGGGTCGATGTGGACAAGTTATGGCTGATTTGGCCTCGAAGAGCAGTGCAGCCTGACCCTGACTGCCTGGTGTCTTCAGAACTGAATTTATCAGTTTCAGAAGTACATTCTGGTGTCAGAGCAGCAGCTAGATGTCTAGATAAAGAAAAGGAAATGAAATGCCTTCTTAATTCCAGGGCGGTTTCCTGGCCTATGAGACCTTGCATTGCCACGAGGTATTGTGGGTCTTAAGAGAGAACCCACAGGCAGCAAAAGTTCTTTGGACCTTATAAAGGCCTGTGCCGATGACAGGTGTCTTATAGAAGTGTAGGGTGGATTCTGTCCTAGCAACCTACAGTGAATGGAGACTGGTGACTTTTGGCCATATTCATTTTCCTTAGTAATACACTACTGAACACTGATCTACACAGTCAAATCAAGAGGGACTAGAAATGGTAAGTAAGGTTAATATTAAAAAACCTAGAAATACATTTTTTCAGCATCTATAAAAACAAGAGTATATAGAACAGTACGAAAACACTGTATTACTGAGTTTATAATATGATAGATTAAAAAGGAAGGTACCACAGGAATGGGAAGAGGAAACAGCTATGTGGGAGAAGCTTCTGTCTCTTACCGGAATTAAGGTAATATAAATTTGAGGTGGAAATTCTGAAAAAAATCTATACGGTGGTCCCCAGAGCAACTGCTATGGATTTAACCAAAGAAAAGTTTAAAATCATTAATTCATGGGATACTAGCAAATATCCACTAAATTGCAACAAGGGAAGTAAGGAATAAAAAGGACATGACAGCTATAGCAAAATGGTAGGTGTAAATGAGCTGCCAACGTACTGGGCCTCAGTGGTGGACACACTGAATGCCTGGGCCCCCTAGCAAGGTAGCCAACAGTAGCTGCCCCTTACCTGGAAGCCAGGCCCCAGGCTCACGCAGCTGCCCTGGGGCAGAGGTGAGGTCTCGCCTTCTGGTTCTCGCCCGCCCATACTTTTTGTTTGTTTTTCGCCTGAAGTCATACTGCCCTAGTTCCCTCAGAATTTTATTTGCCTAGTTTGTGATTATTCACAGTCACCTGTGGCCCCAGCAGCTGTGTCATTATGAACTTCGCTTCGCCCTGGTACACTTGCTCCTTTCTTTCACGGAAGCAATTCCTTTGTCACTCTCAAATCGCATTTCATCCCTTATTGACTTGTCCTTTCTAACCACAAAACTTTAGAAACAACCTAACATTTTGAGTCAGAGACCTGTGAGAGTCAGCAGTGGGTCACTGGTCACTTGGGCGGCCTGCCTTTGAGTCTGAATTTCCCACCTAGTACCAGCTTTGCGGGCTCAGTCAAGTGACTTTTCCAAGCTCGGTTTTTCTTGCCACCTGTGGGGTGAGTACAGGCAGCACAGACCCTCAGCCAAGGGCTGTGGGGGAGGGAGATGAGGCTCGGGCACACGAGCTTACCTGATGCAGATCGTGGACGCTGGGAGATTACAGTAACTGAGATTTAGTGAGACCTCACTGTGGGCCTAGCACTTTCCATAATCACCTAGTTTATCCTCAGAACAACCCTGTGAGAGAGGTACTGCTATTACCCTCCATTTTACAGACGTGCAAACCGAGCCCGAGTGACCGGGGCCGCCCGCCTCCCTTCCGGGACCCCGGGCACGTCTCATCTCTGCACCTATCAGGTTAAGCGGGGATAATTTACTGCATCTAGTCCCCCGGGGCCCGTACGGATTGCTGGCACGACTGCCATCATCCTCCTGGCATTTAAAACTCAGCAGGACAAGCGGCGACTCCCAGGTGTCCGAAGTTCCCAGCGCCCTCGCTGGGGGGGATCCAGTCGTGGGCTGGCCGAACGCTCGACCCGCCTCTCTGCAGACTCCACGGACACAGGGCGGGGGCCTGTGGGACGACGTCCGGCGGCCGCAGGTGGTGCTTGCGGGGAGGCCGTCTGCGCAGGCTCCGTGGGCGAGGGGCGTGGCCCGCCGGGGGGCCGGGCTGTCAGGCCGTGTTGGCATCGCGCAGACTCCGTGAGCGAGAGGCGGGATCGCCAGGGGAGCGGGGCCGCCGGGAGGGGCCGGCGTCCGCGCAGACTCCGTGGGCGGGGGCGGAGCCGCCTGCGCGGGGGCGGGCGCCGCGGCGGCGGTGGGGCTGACGTGGAGTGTCCGGGTTAGCGGGCGCGGCGGGCTGCGGGATTGGGGAGCTACGGGCCGGGCCGGGCCCTCGGGCCCGAAGCGGCGGCGGCAGTATAAAGCCGGCGACAGGGAGCATGTAATGTCGGAATGCGGAGGCCGCGGCGGCGGCAACAGCAGCAGCAGCAGCGACGACGCCGAGGACGAGGGTGGCGGCGGCGGCGGCCCCGCGGGCTCCGGCTCCCTCAGCCCGGCCCCGGCCGGAGCGTCCTCGGCGGGCCGGCTCCGCCGCGGACTGCGCGGCGCCTCCCTCATGGCGCGCCGGCGGCCCGAGCTGCTCTGCGGGGCCGTGGCGCTCGGCTGCGCGCTGCTCGTCGCCCTCAAGTTTACCTGCAGGTGAGGCGGCCCGCAGCCCCGGGGCCCCGGCCGGCGGCGCAGGGCCGGCTCGGGGCCCGCAGGGTCCGGAGTTGGGGCGGCCTTCGCGGAGGAAGTGGGGCCTGGCTTCTCCTGGAATCTCGGACCCGACCCTGCTCAGCCTGGGGCCGTGCCCGTCACTTTCCGGCCGGCCAGACAGCCGGCCGCCAGGCTAGGTTTTCGGGTGCTGCTCGGGACCCTTCCTTCATCCCATTTTAGCACCAAAGTTAGTGGGCCAGGTTCTGAGCTGCTCGTCACCTGTTGGGGTTTCTTGGGGGGCGCACCTGTCACTTCTGCCCAGGTTGTGGGACCCTCATTTAACACCCATCTTGTTTCCCTTATGCCTCGAATGTAATGATTCACAGCTGTTAAGCGTCCCAGATCCCTTCGAGAATTTGTGCACTCATCTAACGATTATTTATCCATCCACACGTGCTGTGGTGGGTAACACTCATCCAGGTGAGGGTTGAAAATAAAAATCCCGCTGTCCTTTCCAGTGGGTGGGACAGGCAGTAAACAATTTAATGTAATTTTAAAGGGCTTCTGTAAGTGCTGTGCAGGGAATAGAAGGAATGAGGGTGGGGCAGAAAGGCCTTCCTGACCAGGCGACAGAGGAAGCTCACACGAGAAGGAGGAAGGGGCCAGCACTGGGGAAGAGTGTCCAAGGTAGAGGCAGCAACAAGTGCAAAGGCTGAACAAGGCTGGTGTTTTCCTGGAACTGAAAAGAATGCCTGGGTATGCAGGACCATAGCGACCAGGAAAAATTAAAGTTACTGTGCCTCTTTTTGGGAAGGTACACAAATACAAAATGTACTTTAAATTTCAGGAATACTTTTGGTCTCCCAAGTCCTCAGTATATTTTCTGGGACTCCCAATTTATAAGTCTCTGTTGCAGCTGACTGGCATATTGGCCAAGAGGAAGATTTCAGCTTGGAACATTTTTATCGAGTGTGTTAAGCATAGTATGTGACCTCTGTTGTCAGGTGTCAAAGGTTTGGGAATTTTAGTGGGAAGAGAACAAATGGTAGCAACTATCATTGATCATTTGCCAAGTACCAGCAGGGTCGTTCATCCTTGGCACCCGGGCAGAGGGACTGTCCTGTCCCTGGTAGAGTGTTTAGCAGCATCTTTGGCTTGAATCTACTAAATACTCATAGCACACAGCCCTAGATAAGATAACCAAAAATGTCTCCAGACATTGCCAAGTGTCCCCTGGGGAACAAAACTGCTTGCTCAAGCACTGTAGCTTACATCAGTGCATTTATTCATTTAATGCATAATCTGAGAGCCTGGAATGGGCCATGTATATGTCAGTCCCCAGTAAAGTCTGTGTATACTCTTGTCCTTCCAGGTTACAGATGAAGGAGTTGAGCTTTGGTCATGTTACAATACTTGCCCCAAATCACACCCACCTATTAAGTGGCTGAGCTGGAATTTGAATCCTTTATTGTCAGGTACTAGGCTCTTAACCTTGCTCTTTCATCATGTGCTGCGTGAAGGAAAATATATGAAGTATTTTACAACGTGGAATTGCAAGGTGTCTTTGGGTTCAGATTAGAAAGAGAGGGTCCTCCCCCCTACTCCAGGGGTGGGGAACTTACATCTGTTTGTTCAACTATAAAAATAATACTTCGTGTTTATTCTGAAAGAACATGACTTTAAGAAGCTAATAAAGTCCTTTGAGATTTGGGGAAGAAGGAAGAGTATAAATCCAGTTACTGGATCAGGCAGAGCACCTGCTTCGGAATAGGAGTGAGCCAGTGAAGGGCTGCTTGTCTGTCCCTCTACTTTCTATGCCACTGGCAAATCTCGACAGTCTTTCAATGGACTGAGATTGATTTTTTAGAGTCTTGTTTGATTGGTGTTATGATACTGTTATAGACTTGAACATTTCTGACCCCCTTTTACTATTTTACTTTTAAGATTTTTTGCATTACAGAGGACAGAAGCTTACGAGAAGGTGGGATTTTTTTTTTAATTTTATATTTATTAATAGCTCCAGGCCTAAAATAAGTGATAGCCCTCTTCAGTGTTGGTTGCTTAGCTGAGTTCAAGACAGATAATATAAAAAAGGTTGATTTGGTGTGGAAACACAGTAATTGTGCATTTTGGGGCTTTTAATCTTTATTTTACCTGCTTTGCTATGCACTGAATCTCCTTGACTTCATCCTTCTCCCTTTCCTTTCACCCTGATTTTGGAGGGAAAAAGTTGTGTATCTGTATATGTGTCGTGCATATATTCATTTTGCTTTACTGCATTTTGTGATTTCAAAGCTGCTTCAGATCCTCTTCAGAAGGAGGCATAGGGTGTGCATTTCATACAGAAATTGGGAGCTGCAGCCGACCCTTTTTGCTTGCAACCAGCTCTTGAGTTTTTCAGACCTGAGACTGTGCCTTCAAAGCTGCAGGAAATCTTTGATCTAGGTGTAGTTTCTTGAAAACTTATAGCAAGTTTAAGAGTTAAATGGAAACTTGTGACTGTTTCTGGTGGAGCAGAGGCAGATGTTTCTCTTCCCTGGTTAATGTTTGCATTTCCGTGGGCCACGATTTTATCTGGCTGGTGTACTTTAGGAACCGCTCTGAACATGCCAAGCAGTAATACTAAGTGGATTATTATCCTTAGTTTGGTTGTCACTAACCTACATTTTCCCTCAGATTGTGTTATTTAACACTCAACATGCAGTCTGACTAGTAGAGGAATCATCTCGAAAGAGGGGGGATTTTGGAGCTTTTGATAACATGTCACGCAGGGCCTTCCTTCCCCATCCCTTTGCATGGCTGCCTATCATTCAGGTCTCGGCTTGAAAGTTCCTCTGTAGCATCACCCTGTTAAATGCTCCACGTAGCAATGTTCCTTTTGTGGCTTTTTGTTTCTCGTGCACGTGTTCTGTTGTTTGCCTGTCTTCTTCCTGGAGAAAGTACGCCCCTTGAGAGCATTACCGTGCTTGCTGCTCTAGCCTTGGTGCCTCCAGTGCATTTTCTGAAGCATATTAACATTTGCTCAGTGAACATTTTTCGGATTATTGTGTAATACTTTAAAAGATTACTACTTTATGATCTTAATAGTTTTTGGTGAAAATAGGGAAGTAATATGTTTAAACCTGTCTTAATTCAGGAAGCTAACACCTAGATGCAGAGGAAGGCGTGGGATTCTTTCCTTTATGCTAAATGACCCTAAAGCTCTTAGAGGAGGTTGGGTCTTGGGTGTTTAGATTTCCTTTTTTGGTTCTAAATATCTGTCTGCTGGGCATTGCAGACCTGGCAGCACTTTCCTTCTTGTTCTTCCTTCCTGCTACCTTGCTGTATTCCGAGAAGCCAGATTATCAAGTTTGTTTGAACACGTATGTGAACATAGAACATAATGATGAGGCACTTAGGATCATCCCTAGTAAAGCAAATGGGCCTCTGACACTTTGATTCTGAGTGTTCTTAATTATGTCTGTCTGTGTGGGTTTGTATTTAATTTGCCTTTTCATATGTTCAGATGAGGTAGGAGGGTCAGTTTGTGTGTTTCACAAATTACCGAACTTCAGAGCACCAGGAACCATAAAGAGTTGAGGATCTAACAGTGAAAAAGATAGGGTTCTTGCCCTCAGGGAGTTAATGATGTCGTAGAGTAAATAGATTATAGGTAAAATAAGTAAGTTACTGATTGTGGTGAGGGGTATAAAGGCAACCAACAGGGAACTGAGAGGAAAAAATGAGGTCCCCTCATTTGACAACAGAGTTGTCAGAGGAGGAGACCAGCCAGGACGTTTTTTTTTATCAGCTTCATGGCAGTATATTTTACATTCAGTAAAATTACACATTTTACGAGTACAGGTTGATGACTTTTGATAAATTTAACCACCTTCATCCTTTCAGTCAAGTGCCCCACTCCCCACTCTAGGTAGCCACTGATATGATTATTTTGTTATAGATTAGTTTTGTCTGTTTTGGAATTTTATATAAACACATTCATGTTATATGTATTCTTTAGTATCTGGCTTCTTCAGTGTAATTATTTTGAGACTCATCCAGGTATGGTATGTATCAGTTCTTTCATTGTTGAGTGACATTTAACTGTAAGACTATACTCCGGTTTATTCTTTCACTTAATGAGTTACTCCAGCTTCCTTATGTATACTGTTTAGGTAACTTATCTTTTCCCATCCTTAGGCTTTCATCCTGTCTATGTCTTTATGTTTAAGATGGGTCTTTTTTAGACAGCATTTGATAGGTCTTGCTTCATTATCCAGTCTGGCATTCTCTTCCCCTTAATTGGGTGATTTAGTCCTTTTATATTTAATGTAATGTTTGATATTGTTGGATGTAATCCTGCCTCTGGCTGTTTGTTTTCCAATTTGTACCTTCTGGTTTTTATTCCTTCCTTGGTCCTTTTCTGCCTTTTGGGTTAATTGAGTATTTTCTAGGGTCTCTTTTTTTTATTCCTTTTGGTTTCTTGGCTAAACACACTGTAGTGGTTTTATGCCATGTTAGTATAGATGTGTGAACAGCTCAAGCTGTTCATTAAGTTCCTTTCACTTGGTGGCATGCAGCTTCAGCCAAGATCTTTTTGTCTTGATGGGAAAAATAGTGGCAGCTCTGTGACTTCAGACCACTTGTTCATTCTTTTCTGTCTTCTCTGGATCTCTCCCTTTTGGGAACTTCAGGTACTCAGGAAGACTGTTTTCCTGTTAAAATGGGCTGATATTTTGTTAGTCAACTTTACTAACCTTTGAATCATGATATTGTTAACTTTAAAAATTAAACAGTTATTTTATCAGAAAAATGGGTTTATTCAGGAATAGAGAATTGCAATCCAGGACATGCAAGCTATGGCAAACCATAGGGAAATCCCACAGACAAAGGAGAATAGCGTTATTTTATGGAGAAGGAGGAAGGTGGGAGGGGTTGTTGTGAATGAAAGCAAAGTCCTTTGGAGAGAAGCAAGAGTTTGGGGGGATGACAGTTTTTCAATGGCTGATTGCTGGAGTAGTCAGTCTTTTTGTAGGAGTTGTTAGATCTTTTCCTGGTGTGGATTGTCCTATTGGTGTCTGTAATTGATCATTTTTCCTGTAATGGACATGGAGAGGTGCTGGCTCCCCCTTCTGGCCTCCCAATTCCATTTTAGTGGCTTCCTGATATGTATCTGGAGAAATCTACATTATTATTTATTACTTTTGCTTGAATGCCCTGGATAAGTACAGGCCAACTCCAGCTAATAAACATAACGTTTTCTCAAAGTTGAGTTGATGGTAAGAATTTTCCATAGAAATCTTATTAGTAGTAGTCCCGAGAGCTCCCTGCCCTTAGTTATGAGCAAGCTCACTGGTGGTTCTGAAGCCCTGGAGATCAGCGGCTCCTGTGGACAGCCAGGCTGCAGAGAGATGAGGGTGGAGTGTTTTGGGTGTGGGAGGCAAGAATATGGATTATTCAGAGACATCCTCTCCTCTGCTCTCTGCTGCCTTCCCACCCCACACCTGGAGAGACAGCATTAGAGAGTTGTTTTCAACACATTATTCATGTCTTACATTCTCTTACCTAAATATTGCCTTAGTACAGCATATTTTTTACTCCAGGGCGATGTTTTGGGAACTCCATTTTCTTATTCAAGAGATTTTTCTTTTAAGCTTCATTCTCCTTCCACATAAAGCTGTCGTTAGAAGAAGATAAACTTAGAAATCTTGTTTGTGTTTGCTCTTTTTTAGTCGAGCAAAAGATGTGATAATACCAGCAAAGCCACCTGTCAGCTTTTTCTCCTCGAGGTCTCCGGTTCTTGACCTCTTCCAGGGGCAGCTGGACTACGCAGAGCATGTTCGCCGGGACTCAGAGGTGGTGCTGCTGTTCTTCTATGCTCCATGGTGTGGCCAGTCCATCGCCGCCAGGTCAGAGATTGAGCAAGCAGCGAGTCAGCTTTCGGACCAGGTAATGCTGACATTCGGCCTGCAAATGGATGACTGTCAGCTCTGTGCAGGGCTGGTTGTTTCCAGAGAGACCCCTTACCCAGCTGGCTGACTGAGCCTTACTTTATAAGTTGTGAAGCTTTCTGTAAAGAAAAAGGGTTTCTGATGGTAAGGGTCATAGTTGGTTAGAGGCAGGAGAGGGAGCAGATTCTGTGTTTCCTTGTGATGCAGGTCAGTGTTCCTCTCAGGGTCCCATGCTGTTTGGTTTTAGTGCTGAAAAGCCTAGTTGAATATCCATTTGCTATTGCTCGATGAGTTCTTTTCTTTTCTAATAGCCCTATTATTTATTTATTTACTTGAGAGAGAACATGTGTGTGGATGAGTGTGGGGTTGGGGTGGGTAGGGAGGGGCAGAGAGAGAATCTTAAGCAGGTTCCATGCTCAGCGTGGAGCCTGATGCAGGGCTGGATCTCACCACCCTGAGATCATGGCATGAGCCAAAACCAAGAGTCAGACTAAGCCAACCAGGTGCCCCGCTGATGAGTTATTTTCTGTAAGACAGATTTATGTGTCATGACTACAATGTAACATGCTGCCCTTTTAAAAATACTTGGACCAGAACTATATGCAACACTTAATGAAGGCTACCTTTGTGCTAGGCCAGAGGGATGGGCAAATGAGTCATC
Organism: Ursus americanus; assembly: GCF_024610735.1. Lineage (NCBI taxonomy): Eukaryota > Metazoa > Chordata > Mammalia > Carnivora > Ursidae > Ursus > Ursus americanus. Next base: position 31,238,047 of record NC_142128.1, read on the forward strand.
TGTATGGTAGTGGTTTTCAACCCAGTGGAGCTCAGTTGCCTTTTATAAGACAAATATTTTATGAGGTACCTTTTGCTGTCCTGAAAAGGATTTCATAGATGATAAAACTTCCCTACATGTATAATTGCCAAAGAGTCAACCCAATACACTAATTATAACATAGAGGTGGGGGCAACAGAAGTAACGTATAATCAGGTCATGTATGTTTCAGGATATAAACGCTCGGGCAGAATAGGTCCTGGTCCCTTTATGGAGTGCTACTGGGGTGGACAGTTAGAAATGCAGACTGGTAAAGGTGTGTTAGAGACTCAGGTACTGCGGGGCCACTGCTCTCACTGATTCGAGTTTCCTGAATGGTGAACAGCTCTTGGTAAAGTCTGGAACCAAACAAAGTATTTTCTGCCTTAGGTTTACATAGGAGGTGCCTTCCCAAGAAATTCCATGATTACAAAAACCATGCTTTGGATTCACATATAAAATGGAATTAGGTCCTGGGCTTGAATAATAACAGACAGGTTTTCCCCAGCCTCATTGTTGGGCAGGACATTTCAGACTGCTCTGGGGTGCTGCAGATAACTCTTCCCTGTGCAAAGCAGTTTCGAGCATCGTGGGCTGTCTCCCACAGCACCTGCCCACCCCATGCCCTGTAGCTTCCCAGTCACTGCAGCAAGCAGAAGAGCATCCCACAGATTTCTAAAAGGCTGCTGCTGAGAACCACTGATCTGAGGTAACTTATGCAGGCAGCTGAGTTCCAGAAGTTTCTTTGGAACTCTGGGTTGGTTTTTCCTAGGAACAATGTTATAAATGCTGGTGAGGCTTTCTGCCCGACCTAGCAAAAGCCTTTTGAACCATTATAGATTCCTGAATGTGGTGCAAAGTACTGTTTAAATCTAGCTCTTCATTAGAACTCTTCATTGCCTAGGACATTGGTTCTGAGGGGATTGGGATTTTGTGTTCCGACTTTGGGCCCATGGGATTGATCAATTCCCTGTGCTCCCTTTACTCTCCTCCCCCTTTAAAAATGGCTAGTAATAGGGGTGCCAGGCTGGCTCAGTTGGTAAAGCATAAGACTCTTGGCCTTAGGGTCGTGAGTTCAAGCCTCACATTGGGCAGTAGAGCTCACTTTGAATGAATGAATGAATGCGTGCTAATAATAACCAAACTGGCAGACACTTCCAGGGAGGAAGCGGGAACTCTAATGTAGCATTGGGAGGCAAGTGATAGGTTAGCCTAAAAGAAGTCACCACTTCATTCCCCAGGCATTCCCCAAGTTTTCTGAATTAGGAGAACATGTAGGGGAACAAGGGGGAATCTACTGTGTTTAGGGCAGGTGTCAGTTACTTGTTACCTCATTGTCAGCTGAAGCAGCTGCGTTTCGGAGTGATTATAGGAACGACATTGTGGTGTGCCGGGCCCTGTGCTGTTTCTCATGACAGCTCTGCACGCGGGTGCTGGCACCCCTGTTCTTGGAAGCAGGACCCCAGACTTGGATGGTGGAGCTGTTGACTAAGGATCACATGACAAGTAGTGAAGGTTATAGTGCCATCCACAGCTAACAGGCACTGCTTTTTTCAATTTTTTTTCCAGCTCCTTTCAAATTGAGAGCTATTATTCTGTGTTCTCACTAGGGAAAAAGAGGGGGTTTATTTTTGGAAACTGGCAAAAGTCTTTTGAGCCACACTGCTTTAGTAAAATTAGCAAACATGGTAGATTGTGCCCTATTTTTGAGTGAAAAAATGAGATGTCACTTTAAAGATACTGTTATTTTTCTTTCTCATAAATGGACTCTAAAAGGAGCTCTAAAGAGTTTCCACTAAGTTTTGAGCAATATTGCTGTTTACGATGTGTAAGGAAGGCCTCTGAAAGTGACTTTTCATTTGTAGTCTTCATATTTTTTCAATATTATTATGAAAATTGCTTCACATAGCAAAGGTAAAGGAATTTTATATATGCCTGCCAGTTAAATATTGTTATTGACATTTTATTTTGCTTATTTTATCATGTATTTATTCCTCTTACTATTCCTCTAGTCAGTGGTTCTCAGCTAGAGGAAGTTCCCCCCCACTGCCCCAGGGGACCTTCGGCAGTGTTTGGAGCTGTTTTTGGGGATCGCTGCTTGCGAGGGGGGAGCTGCTGGCATGTAGTGGGCATAGGCCAGGAATACTGCTAACCCCTACATCCAGTGCGTAGGACTGCCCCTCACAACAAAAACAAACCTATGGAAAGCCTCATAACAGTGGAAGGCCAAAATAGCAGTAGTGCCAAAGTTGAGAAACCCTGCTTTAATCTATTAGCCCATCTTGTTTTGGGGATATTTCAAAGTAGATTGGAGACATTTCTCCTTTAATATTTCAGCATCTGCCTATGAATATGTATTTAATTTGTATTTTTGCTGCTTAGTACTACATTTTAGAGCATAGCTTTAGTTATCTTATTCTTACTGGTTTTTAATATAGTTGTTAAAAATGGTCCTTTGATATTTGTGACGTTTTATTTGCAGCTAACATTTTTTTCCTTCTCCCACGCTCAGTTTAACCATCAAAAGATATCTTTCCATTGTGTTTTAGTATAATCATGCTTAGGAAAAGCTCACTGGTGCTCATTCACTTTAGAATTCAAAGCAAATCATTTCCTTCTTGGACTAGACTGTAAAATACTAGTAAAATGCTAGAGTCCTAGCTAGACACCGTAGATGAAAGTCTATCTTTTTTATTGTGGTGGTAGATGATGACCTTCTTTGAATACTGGAGATAATTTTTTTTCTCACTTTCTGTTTCGGAGAGGAATAGTTCCATTTCTATGATTTTATCTTTAAAATCTTGGTAATTTTTCAGTTGTTATTCATAGTCATTTGAAACCTTTTTTGGCTCTGCAGGTGTTGTTTGTGGCAATTAACTGTTGGTGGAACCAGGGGAAATGCAGAAAACAGAAGCACTTCTTTTATTTCCCTGTGATATATCTGTATCATCGGAGGTAAGAACGTTGAACTAGTTTTCTAATTCCAGTTAAGTTCCAAAGTGAATTTTTTTTTCTGTTTTAAAGTATTAGATATTCACTGTAGGCAATTGAGGAAATACAGATAAGCAAAAATACAGATAAGCAAAAGTAAATAAAAGGATCTAGATATTTTATCAGCTGTGCATAATCATGTGTTTTGATTTATATCCTCCTCTGACTATACATGTCCACTCTCTTATTTTTTTTTAATTTAAAAAAATGGGATTGTGTAGAATTTTCTAAACTGCTTTTTCTTGCTTGTGTGAATATCTTTTCATGCCATTACGTAGTGTATGGCATTGTTTTTGATAGTGCCAGCTGCCCCATTATGCAGCTGTACTTTTTAGTATTTTATTGCATGAAAATACACAAAGGTCCTTATCCTGTTACCTGGCAACATACATAGTCAGGAGGGAATCTTAGCACCTTTTCTGCTGGGAAGAAGATTATTACATGTCCACTGTCCTGTGCCCATAATCCTGAAATCCAAAGAGTTTTGAAAACCTGAAAGTTTTCATAAATTTTGTTCCCACATGCGTACCTCTAGCCTGAAGTATCAAGAGGCTGCCTTTAGTCTTTATCCCACTTAAGGAGCCAGTTTATGTATTATGATGCAGAAATACTTGTGTTTGATTTTGAAATACTGCCCAGACCTCGCTGTGAGTGTTAAGTAATGTCTGAAATCGGACTTGAAGAATTTTGAAGACAGATGAGACTTTGGACTTTGTTCAGTGTAATTGGCTTGAAGTTTGTTAATGAGGGTAAAATGGGTAAAGAATGTTTCATTAGTAAGAGCTTTACTTTTTATGCTTTATTTTTTCCCTCCCTCTGAACTTCCTAGGCTTTAATCAATGAGGATTTATAAGAAACATCAAACTATCATTTGTGGATTATCTGTCACATTCCATCACACCTCATGTTTCTAACATAAAATGTTGTGTGGCATGTAGTATTGTTTATTAGGAGCTGTTAAATAATATTTGAGCAAAAATGCCCTTTCTTACCCTATCTCCACCTTCAAAGTCTCTTCTACATCCAGGAGAACTTCTCAGAGTGTAACTTGCATTTGAAGATGCTAAAGTTGTGTGCTCTATAATAGGGTAAATAAGCTTGCCCTGCGAAGGTCCCTGCAGTTCTCTTTTTGGAAATAGACAATATTTGAAGATAGGAAATAGGGCACAGGTGCCTAGTGAGGAATATAAGCCTTGCCACTATAGGTAACCGAGCCAACTGCCCAGAGGTGGGCCTAATTTGCTGCGATATTAAAATCAGAAGAGTTCTCTTGAGTCAAGTACAAAATATCTTTTTGGGTTATATGGCTGTGCAGTATATTGTCTTATACCGTTTGTTTTCTTAGATTTATGGAAAGATTGAAAGGACATGCAAGGAACTTTAGAAACATCTAGTCCAACCTTCTCATTTTACAGATGAGGAATTTGAGGTTGGTACTCTCCTTGAAGTGCTTGCCCCTCATCTTTGCCTGTTAGGTTTTACTTGTTTCAGTTCGTTCAGACCTCTTAATGCTCATTTCAATATCTCCCATTCCCTGTGTACTAAAAACAAGCAAGTGCTAAGACACAGAGATATGTGAAAGGTAGCCTTTTCATATCCTATTTAGGAATCTTCAAGTTCTGTGTTTTATACGTAACACATGAGTGAATGTGTTTCTTCAACTAAACTCTCTTGTGACCATTCAGTGGTGTTGAGGTTCTCTTGGTTTATCATGCTTGCAAATGTGGCCCCTCAGCCCATCACTGGGCAGCAGAACATTGCTGTTCGCGTGTGTGTTGTTGTTGCTGTGTTCGTAACGGCTTATCTACTAGTGGCTGCTTAGAAAAATTAATAGACTTTCTGTTTTGCTTCTAAGTAGATTCCATTTTTTTTGATTGTATTGATACTGCTCACTAAGACAGTTTTTAAAAGGTTCTGAAGCCGGGAGTAGTTTCTTCTAACACTCTGTACAAGGCTCAGCAGCCCTGCGTCAGCTCGTCCTGTGGTTGTGACTGTGGCATGTTGGTAAAATGTGTTCTACATCCTGCATTTTGAGGTCTTCTCAGCTTTTACAAGTCACTGGGATCCTTCTAACGACACTCCAGGAGCCTCTTTGCCTGAGGAGATGACGTTTCCAGATTTGTTGGCTCCTTTTTGGTGAACAAAATATGTTAATGGATGATTTTTTTATTTAAGTTAAAAATTATTAGTGGCTGATGGGGTTGTTGGTGGTGGTAATTTATGTAAGTCTTGAATTGATAGAATTGTTAACTCTGTCTCCCAGCTGTGCATGTAGAACGCTGTTTTTACTTTTTTCATGCTAACATTCTTCTGTTTGGCATCATATTTTCAGTGCACCCTGAAGAATTGTGTTTATCTCATCCCATTATACGTGTGTGTGTTCATTTATGTAAGCATATAGTATTGGGATCACAGCATTTATCTAATTCTTTAGTGCTCTGTTTATTGTTGCTATTAACAGCAAGCTTAATGTCAGTTTCTATTTAGACAGAAGAATGGTTATGGAGTTACTGAATTTCACCTTACTCCCCCACCCTGCCACATATCATTCAGTTATATTTGAGCAGCGTCTGCATTGTGCAACATTGAAGAAAGCCATGTGAGGATTCTGATTAGCTTAGGAGGGTAACTGAAAGTTGTATTATTTCTTAGCAATGCTAAGTCAAATTCCTGTGCGTCCCTAAGCACACCCGGAAGGGAAAATAAGATCATTTTTGCAGGTCCCTAGCTTGGTCCCTTCCCATTATCTTTTTTTGTTACAGGAAAGCTTTGGATAGGTTTTAGGTTATTTAGTGATCCTTTGTTTAAGTGCCTATGGGAATATTTAATAAGTACATTTTAGTAGGCCAAGGGTCAATTGCTCAGCTGGTTTTTTATTTCAGAGTGATGCATAAAAGAAAGTCTGCCCCCCCCAACGTTGAATTATGTAGTTAAGATCCAGGAATCCTTTAGCATTTGGTCAGTTTCCAGGATTGCCTTTCTGTTTGGTTTTGTTTTTTAAAGAAATGGGAATTTTTCTTTTTGCCCCAGAGGCTAGAATGAATGTTCTTTGTTTGAAATTGAGTTTGCAGTTGAATTAAGCTCATAGAAGAGTAGTGGCTGCTTGTGCCATGTGGCACATGAAAGGCCTCTTTGCCTCCCGGGACACAGAAGGGTACTTACCAATGAAGCAGTCAGGATCGTTTTGTGGTGTTGATGATTTCAGTTATACGTTACAGGTTTAATGCATGGTGTATTATTATTTTTATTTTTTTATTTTTATTTTTTTGGTACTAGTTTTGGACCAATCGAATACAAAGGCCCCATGAGTGCTGTTTACATTGAGAAGTTTGTCCGCCGGGTGATGAAACCACTTCTCTACATCCCATCTCAATCAGAATTACTAGATTTTCTCTCAAACTACGAGGTACCTGTCTTTCATATCTCCTCCCATCCCCAAGGTTTCACCGGGTTGTGTTGGATTGTTTGTATTAGAAGTGTTTTTATACCTCCTGATTTGCAGCAATGAAAAGATCACATTATAGATAAGCCCCAATTAAATGCTTTTTGAGATACTGGATTGTAGGTATGGCTTGGCCAAGTGAGTTTTAAGAGAATAGAACACTTGTAAAACCTTGTGAATTTTTTGTTTGGGAATTTCCAACAGACTTTCAGTTTGTGTGATGATGAGCTTAGAGCATATAAGAATTAACTTATAGTTTATATGCATCTGCAAATTTTTTAAAAAAATTTTATTTGATGCTTAATGGCATGTTACTACAGAATACCTGGTTTTACTTGTCAGCTGTAGTTTAGCTTTAAAAAAAACTGGGAACATGTGCCCTTCTATTTTATAAAGTGAATAACTCTTTCAAGGTCTTACTAACAGGAAGTTTCCTAACATGGCTTCTCTGCTGCTTTCCCATCACCAGCTTCATCCCCTGATAAATTATTTTTATAGGATCTTCAGTGTGTGTTCCGGACCACTTATCATTAAGAGGCCAGTTTAAAGCTTAAAATAATCTAAATAAATTAATAGTTCCACAGAAAAATTCATTGGAGCAAGTGTAAATCATACTTGGGTACAGCAAGTAAAAACGATACTTAGATACAGGACTGTAGTACCTGAGAGAGAAACCGTATGAATCCAGACCTCACTGAGGATTTAGTACTTGTGACTGGGTTGGATTTTACCTTTTGCACTGGGGAGGTTTTATATAGATTGGACATGAATTTCTTTGGGACATCATTTACAGCTTTTCGGTCATGTTAGCAACACCGTTTATGTGTTAATGATGAATAGATTCTCTAAGCAGCAGTGTTAATATCTAGTTACTCTGCTTGTAAGTTCTCTGGTGTGCATTAGAGTGAACATGTCCTTACTCTTATGTGGACACAGGTTGGATTTCCATGCCCTTCACAGGCTTGTCTCTTGTGCTGGGACAGGCTGGCAGGTGGGAACCACCCTGGGTGCCTGGGCCTGGTCCCTCTGGCAGTGCTAACTTGTTCTGTGACGTGGGGCAGGTCACTTGCCTCCCAGGCATCAGGGGACTGGAAAAGGGTGTTTAACTCTTAGCTGCAATAGTTGTGTGATAAGTGGGTTTTCACATAGGTTTGCAGTAGATGACAGAGTCAAGGAGGTGGTACGGCAGAATGGTGAAGAATCAGGATTTAGACACTGAGCTCTGTCACTTGTTAACTGTGTGGCCTATGGGCTACTTAACCTCTTTAAACCTCCATGCCTTCATCTATAAACAGGGATTAAATAAGACATGAAAATGCATACAGGATGTAGTCCCAATAAATAAAAACTTATAGAAATGGCATCATGGAGAAAATCCTCAATATTTAGCACCTTTGAGAGAACTCGACATGTGCATAATGCTTGCTGGAACTCCCTACTTATATAAGAAGTCTTTTGTTTGTTTTGTAATTAAGATAATAAATGACCTGCAGGGGTGAAGAGATTCTCCTTCAGGTATGCTCTGTAGGGACTTCTGTGGAGCACTGTGCCTAGTTTTGTCTGAAACCCTCTGTTTTTTTCTTTATGTTTTCACTCAGTTTCTCCTAAATAATGAAGAGAGAAATGGCAGAGGAGCAATGGCACATGAATAAATAGCATACATTATGTGTTTACCCTTTCAAAGAAAAGTGTGGAAAAAATTGAGATCATTTAGCCTCACGACAAGAACACTGAGAGGCAACTTCATTATTATTTTCAGCACTGTTGGAGATTTGTATCCAGAGAGCTCTGAGGCAGTTCTTTTTTTTTTTTTTTTTTTTAAGATTTTATTTATTTATTCGACAGCGAGAGAGGGAACACAGGCAGGGGGAGTGGGAGAGGAAGAAGCAGGCTCCCAGAGGAGGAGCGTGATGTGGGGCTTGATCCCAAAACGCTGGGATCACGCCCTGAGCCGAAGGCAGACGCTTAACGACTGCGCCACCCAGGCGCCCCCTGAGCCAGTTCTTAGCAGGGGACTTGTGATAAGAAGTAGGACTCAGCTAAGACTCTAGAGGCCTGGGTTTTAGCCCTGATGTTAGCATGTCTCTGATGTCTGAGTTTTACACAATTTTCTCATCTCTGAAGGTAGGGAATTGGCTCACAGAATTCCTCCTGACTCTTTTGGCTCTGGTGATGTTTAGAGGCTGGAAAGAGGCAGGCTGGAAGGTTCATCAGTTATTGGTTGGGGAAGTTTTTTTGAGTCAGTGCCTTTGAACATCCATATCAGAGCTGTTTCTAATCTTGTTTTGTTTCTGGCCTCTGTAGTGTCTCTGTGGTTGGGCTGCAGGAGAGAGGTGAGTTCCCATTATGACCGGGCAGCAAAGCTGGTTCCTTACCTTTAGCCTCTGCGTTCTCTGAGTCTGCTTGTCAGCAGGGCTTTCAGCAATGATGTGCCAAGTTTGACGCTGAGTTCACATCAGACGCACTGATGTGCTGGTGACATTACTCATTTTGGCGGCCCACTGAGTTAGAATGATGTACAGCCATGATTAGACTGCCTTTAAAACAGGACCAGGAGGGTGCTGCCAAGATGGGTCCTTGTGTGGCCTATCAGTCTTTAGAATGCTTCCTCCTGAAGTGGTAGATAGCTTTTAGCATCTTAGTATTGTCTTTCCCTGGGCTTCTTCTCACTGAGATGAAATTGTCTGGTTAGCAAGAGACGATATTTGATTAATGGTGAAAGAACTCAGGAGGCAAGCCCAGCATGGCACTTGTGAAACTGTTTATCTTGTGAAACATACCAACACTGCCTAGACGTGATCTCGGTTTCAAGCACACTCCCTGTAAGATAACATAACGGCAAAGATCCAGAAATGAAACCACTGCCAGGGCTTTGAGAGTCAAATAAAGGGGAAAGGTGAAGGAATTTTTGCAGGCCCCACTCTAGAGCACAGTATGCTTCTGACGTTCCCCTGAATTCAGCTTTCCCAACCTTGGCATTATTGACATTGGGAGTCAGGTAGTTCTGTGGGGGTAGGGCAATCCCACGCTTTGCAAATGTTCAGCAGTATTCTTGGCCTCCACCTACTGGATACCAGTAGCACTTCCTTCCCCCCTTAGCTCTGACAACCAAAAATAGCCAGGCATTGCCAGATGTCCCCTAGAGGAGCAAAATCGCCTCGGTTGAGAACCTCTGTTGTAAATTACTGTTTTCCCAAATAAGGCCTTAGGATGATGCTTCACAGGTATTAGTACAAACACATCTTTTTTTCAGGTAGCACACAGAATGCCATAGTCTTAATAGTTGCAAGCTTATCTGCTCATCACAGGGGCAGAGAGAATATGAAAATCCTGGAGCGTTATCTCTGGGGGATTAGAGAGAGGAATGAGTTGTGCTGTCATCAGTAGAGCTGTCTGTGATGTTCAGCCTAATCCTCAAATTGTTACTGCCCCTCCCCGCAAAACATGCTTCCTAAATGTGTTAAGGATCTTGCTGATTTAAAGAAATCTTACTATGAAAGGTGCATCTTTTGATCAAGAGCCTTATCTCATAACTTATATGTTTTGTCAATAGGGATTTCAATATCAAGTGTATTTAAATCTAAGTATACCAGAATTGGACTAAAATAATTATTTAATGTTTTTGTGGCACTTCTAAGGTTTGTTAGAATGGCAGTGCTTTTTGCTTATGTCTCTAGGCGTGTTTGTGACATCTTGAAGGAGTGCATTTGACAATTGTCCCCTCCTTAAAAAACAACCATACTGATTAATTGTAAATTCATTTGTCTCTAATGCAGATTTTTGTGAGCAGTTTGGACCATCATAAAACTGTGCCATTAGTGTTTATTACTTGGGAAATGATGATATTCTGAAAGTAATAACTTTTAACTTAAACTTTTATTTTCTTATGTGTATCCTAATGATATATGTATATGCTTACATTGCTGTTGCAAAGAGAAATGCTCTAGTTTTATCTTGGTTTGAATTTTTGTAAGTCCTACAGATAAATCCTTCCAAAAGCCTCTTTCAGATGATTTGATACTGAATTACCTAAAACAGTTAAAGTTTTTACTAGTGGAAAACATTGTATTTGACTTGATATCTCAAACCTGCCCAAATCTGTTTGCTCATCATTAACTCTAGTTTTCTGTATGTAGAATATAACACTGAGCCCGGATGCATATTTTAGGAAAATAATTTTGCCTTTGATTTATTGAATATTGCAGAAAGACATTGCAGGGTGAATATTATAAATATTTGTTTCTATAAATTCCAAAATACTTGACTCGTTATTAGCCAACAAAGAGTGTGTAAACTGTGCATTGGTAAAGTGCCCTCCGGTTTTCACGTGCTTTTGCTTCTGATCTTCCTAATAGCCGTGTGAGATAGAAATGATAGGTCCTTCTGAACAGATTCAGAAGGTGGGGGACACAAGGGGTGTAATTTAACCCTCAGTGGAGACTGGCCTGTAACCCAGGGCTTCTGGCTCCCCAAATTCTCACTTGTGTCCAAAGAAATGTTTAAGGTTTCAGAGTTGAAACTTCACTGTGGATCTAGAAGTAAAAACTTTTGGTATTTAACTACTTTATGTCATTTTTCCGCCTTTCTCTTTCAGGATAGAATATTTTTGAAGGTATTGACTTCTTAATTTGACTGTAACTTCTTCCCCTTCATTTTTAGGAGTGGTTTTTAAGAGTGAGTAGTGAATAAGGATGGGGCCATGGCTGTTGACCTGTTGTTAAAGCAGCAGGGTTTCACCACTTCCGGTTACTGATTGGGTGTTCTCTGTATGATAATCACAATATTGAGGCAGGGTAAGGTCTAGATTTTTCTTCTCAGATATGCACTAAAATCATACCTGCCTTGGGGCACCTGGTTGGCTCAGTTGGTAGAGCATGCAGCTCTTGATTTCGGGGGTTGTAAGTTTGATCCCCATGTTGGGTGTAGAGATGCTTTAAAAATAAATAAGTAAGTAAGTAAGTAAAATCATACCTGCCTTATAAATAATGCAGCTAAAAACTGAAGTAAACTTGCCAGTGGATACTGCAGAGGGAGAAGAAGAGCTTGAAGTTCTCTCATTGCAAACCATGTTAAGAAATTCTCCTTTCTTCATTGACTCTGGCTGTAGAATCCCTCTTCCTTGAGGGTTATTCCTGCCTATTTAAGATACAGAAAGGAAAGTGTTGTTTATTACTTGTGGACAACATAGACAAACATATGCCAGGGTCATTTTTATTTTGGTGAATGTCGAGTTGAGTGGGCAGGGAATAGGATTCAGTAATGGTAGTGTGACTAGCAAAGTCACGAGTTCTATGGCTTTTCTAATTTTAGTATTTTTTAGGTATCATTTGACTTAGGTATCAGTAGCTTCTACATCGATAATGCTTTCTTTTTTATTTTTTAAAGCACTTGACAGAGTCATCTGATTTGTGCCTTGTAACCTACCCACAAAATGCTAACAGTGTTATTATTTAGAACACTTACCTTGTATTTGCAGCTAAAATAGTTTCTAATTCTTTTCATGAATTTTCTATAATTTACCCACTTAAGATCAGTGATTTAGCATACATCCATTAATTTATTCTTAGCAGTTTTGGCAAACCACATTGTTTTAAATTTAAGCGGGATGGGGAAAATCTTGGGAATCATTTAGAGAGGAAAGCAGGGTGTTAGGAAAATTGCCAGGCGATAGAAAACCTGAGCCTTTTGGAGAAAAACCTAGAATGCTTAGCACCTGCTGTTATCCTGTTGTTTGTTAGGAAAATTCTACTCTGCAGTTGAGCAAATAGATACTGCCTCTGTCAACTTGTAGTTTTATAGCACTGTGAATTGAACGGTTTAAAATTTTCTAGGTGTGAGTTAACATTAGTACAGCAATACTGCATTGCCGGTGAGTGGAAACACACTGAGGCTACTATTCTCATGGCCACTAGAGGGTGTGTACGCCATCTGCTAAAATTTATGACGCACTGCTAGTGGTGTGCACTTAGCAAAGAAGTGTTCTATGCTGACGAGGATTTGCTGGCCTCCTATAAATAGCTGTCTCCAACCTCCTCATTATAGCAGGTGCTGAAAATACTGTCCCCCGTGGAATGGAATTGAAAGCACGCAAACTGGGTCAAGTTGTAATCTGGTACTCATTGTGTTTTATTCTTACTAAATTGTAGGAGGAGCTTCATCTCATTTATCTTTTTGTCTCCATTCTTTCACTCGTTAACAAATGTTTATTTTGTGCCTGCTCAGTGCCAGGTACTGTCTGAAGTGGATATGTAGTGATGAACAAGAGAGACCCTCTGTTTCATGGAGGTAAACTCGGAGATAAACAACAAACAGGAACACAGACAAGGTGCAGGGAGTTGAGTAGTGTCCTCCCATAATTCCTGTCTGCTCGGAACCTCAAAATTGGCTTTATTTGGAAATAGGGTCTTTCCAGGTGTTGTTAGTTAAGGATCTCGAGGTGAAAGCATCCAGAAGTTAGAGTGGGCCCTAAACCCGATAACTGGTGTCTGTATAAGAAGAGGAGTGGACACAGAGACACAGGCGAGCAGGCCACAGGAGGACACAGGCAGGGACGGGAGGGGTGCAGCCATAAGCCAGGGAATGTCTGGAGCCACCAAAAGCTGGGGAGGAGGCAAGGAGGGATTCTTTCTCAGAGCCTCCAGAGAGGGCACGGTCCCGCTGCCCTCCTGATTTTGGACTGCTAGCCTCAGCACTGTGAGTAAAAATTTGTTGTTTGAGTCTACCAAGTTTGAGGCAATTTGTTACAGCAGCTCTAGGGAACTACTGGACAAGGTTGTTTCAGATAAGTGTCCCTGGGTTTATTTGCTGCTGAGCAAACTATGGGCCTGGACCTAGAAAGGTCCTTGTGTGTGAATACGCACTTTTTTGCTTGAAATATTTAAGTTTTATTCTCAAACATGCCAGTTTTCAAAATTTAATACAGACCACTAATGGTATTGTGATTGTTTGAAAAGTAACACTCGAAGTAGATTTTGCCTGTTCCTGGTGTTCTGAATGGCTCGCTTTGTGTTATCCCTTGTAGTTGTTGAGTCTTAAGGTCTTCATTTGTTTGGCAGTGAGAAGTGAAAGTAATATGCAAATGGATTGTTTGCTTTGTATTGTTAATGGGATTGCTTTGTTCAAACTGCTTGAAAATTTCAGTGCCAGTTCTTTTGAGGATGAGGCTCCTTCATCTAAACTACAAAGGCCCTTGGGAAACTGCAGCTGTGAAGCTGTCAGCAAGAACAAACCGTTACCCTGGAAGAGGTGTCCACGACCCCTGCAAGTGGTCCACCCCTTACTCGTTTTGAAAGGTTGAGTTTGGGTTTTCCTTGAAGACTCAGAATTCACATTTTCCTTTCTTCCATTACCGTGCATACACGTGTGCATTTGTATACATGAACCCGTGTGGTTGCACCATGCGTGTAGACAGATGCATGCTCGTGGGCCGCGTGTCCACTCCTGTTAACATGAATGAGAAGAGGGCTGAAGTTGACCCCATTTAATTTTTAGCCACGAAACATTTATTAATATGTAGGATGAATTTATTCCATTTGATTTTGGTTTGGAAGATTGGTCAGAATTTAAAGAAAAATAAGTCTGTTGTCCTTCTGTTAGTTTCCATTTTTGTTATGTTTTGTGCTCAGTATTAACTAAGTGACTGGAATTCCTAAAGATTTTGTCTTTGTTTTTGGTAGAAAGGCTTACATCACAGCCTTGTTTGAAACCGTAAGAACCCAAGCACTGTAATCCTACCTGAAGTCAGTTCTGGGTTGCCTTGTTAGAAACATTTTGAAGGAGTTTAGCAAAAGAAAATCCTGATTTCAGTAACGTTTTCTGATTTCCTCAGTTGTTTGTGAAGTAAATTTATGTGCTGGGTTTCTTTCTTTTCTTTTCTTTCCTTTTTTTTTTTTAGATGTTAAGATTAAACATTCTGACTTTCTCGGTTTCTAAAAACCAGTTGATTTATTTAAAATTGAATCTTAAGCAAGTGCTTTAGATTTGAAAGAGTGTATGTTCCACTACACATCAGAAATTTCCTATTTTTCACAATGTACTGATGTAAAATTTTACCAACAGATTAAATTTCTACTTTACCTTTGGGATCTGATTTTGTCTCAGTGATCAAATCAACTCCAGTTACTTATTAAGAGCCTGCTTTAGGGCCAGAAAGGAGTCATTACATTTGCCTAATGCTTTATCAAGCTCATTCTTCTCAAGAACCCTGTGATGAATTGTCCCCATTTGCCAGAGAAGTAGGCTGAGGCTTTCCATTGAAGGGTCCACCCAAGACCATTTAGTGTCAGACTCCAGGCCCAGCACTCTTTTCCCTGGGATCTCACAGTTTGGCTTTTAGGACAGATAGGATTATCACAGGACGTCACCAGACAGAATTTGTGCCACAGGGCCTTCAGAGAAGGAAGCAATTATCCTGACTTGGAAGGCAGGATATGTCTGGTAGGGGACAATTAATTGGTTTGGCAGAATGTAGGGGTGTTCTGTGCTGGAGCTCAGAGAAATGGATTGAACAGGTGGAAATAAACGTGTGGGAGTGGAGGAGCAAGAGGGTAAGAGATGGGCCCTCTGCAGACTGACCTGACCAGAGAAGAGGGTTGCCGTTGTACAGGGTGGGGATCTGGGTGTTGGAGGGGGGGAA
Organism: Ursus americanus; assembly: GCF_024610735.1. Classification (NCBI taxonomy): domain Eukaryota; kingdom Metazoa; phylum Chordata; class Mammalia; order Carnivora; family Ursidae; genus Ursus; species Ursus americanus. The sequence goes on from NC_142128.1 coordinate 31,253,133, forward strand.
GAGCCCCTGGAAGGATGACCTCGAACTCTAGCGGAGCCAATCTCAGTAAACCTGATTTTGGTAAGTGTGAAGGCATGTTTGGAGTGAATGAGAGGAAGCATTTGAGGAAGAAATCTGAGAAAGATTACAAGGAAATCATTGATATAGTTTGCCTGGAGACACTAAAGAAAAGGCATGACTACTTGAACTTGATGGTAAGGTTTCCAGCCAGGGACCTAGGAGAACTGTCAGCAGAGGGTGGAGAGACCCACTTAACGGAGAGGGGAGAATTTTCAGCTCTGAATGCCTCTGTAAATGCTCCGCATCTCCATCCCTTCACTAGCCAACAACGCTGTTGGTTGTCTAGATGGAGGAAAAGCTCAGTCCTGCCCCGCAACTTTGTTCATGTGGTTAGGCTTCTTAAAAAATGAAACACAACAAATCGTAGTTGCCAAATAATGATGGCACGTCCCAATTTAAAATATTCCTGTGACACATCACCTCGTTCTGCTCTTGTTCCTGCAGCCCGGAGTCCTTGGCTACTTTGAGTTCAGTGGCTCGCCCCAGCCTCCTGGTTATCTGACCTTCTTCACTTCAGCGCTGCACTCACTAAAGAAAGGTAAACATGATTCCTATCCAGACATTAGTACTTGCAACAAATGTGTGCATAGTGGTATCTTCTTTTACATATGTTACACTTATGATTATATATTTCAATTTTCCTGATTCCTTTTCTCTGTATTTGTATAAAATACACTGTATCGTGTTCTGTTGGCAAACAAAATACTATGCTCTTTCAAATACAGTCTCTAAGATGTTTAGCTTTTTAAACTGTGGCTTGATCATACTGTGTCTGTAGTTATATATTTTGCACTTGAAAATTTATTATACCATAATCTCTTTTTTGAGTGTATAGTTAAAAATTTTGGTCTGAGGTTTTATTGGTTATATTACCAGTTGGATATACCATAATTTAGGAATACATTTCCTTTGGGAAATATTTTTACAAGTATAAAAGTCATGTCACATTACAGCATAAGCATGCATATGTATATATATATACACACACACACACACACACACAAATATGAAGATATATATGCACCTAAATATGTGTGTGCGTGTGTATATATAAAATTTTGTTTTATTTTCTTTATTTACACTTAGCTAAATCATATATTATTTGAGGTCCCTACTTTTTAAATGAAACATTGTGTCCTGCTCATCTTTTCCTGTTGCTCCATGTTCTTCTCTGTAGCAGTCATGACCTCCTGTCAGTTTTCTGTTGGATACACTTTCATCTGCTCACTTGTCTGTGTCTTCTGTTACTGTGCTGGTCCAGGCCCCTTCCCCTGCCCCTCAACTAGACCAGTGGACCCTCAGCTAGTATCCACTGTTGCCTCTTCTCCCTCCCATTAGGGTCTGTTCTCCCCAGCCTCTAGGGCCCAGCTCTCCACCTGTCAGACCCTGATTGATCCTTCAGGGTCCAAATACCACTTCTACAGTTTCCCCTGATCTCAGTTGGGTATCCTATCAGTTCTCATTCATAGTACTTAACACAGTTTGTATTTATGTACGAAGTTATGAGATTCGTTTAATGTCTTTCTTCTTCCTCAGACTGTGAGATTTCTGAGGGTGGCCGTGTGTCTTCAGTAAGTGCTCTTCCTCCAGCATTTGGCACATAGTAGGGCTTCAGTCACTATTTGCCAAGTGAGCGATCAGATTGATGGCTGTGTCGTCTTTCCCCCAGTAGATCAACCAAAAATACGTAACTGTCTTTCTATTACTGGGTATTAGATTGCTTCCATATTTTTGGGGAGGAGGATTAGTGTAGTGTACTCGTAATAGCTCAAACAATCATATGACTGGCCATTTCAAGATCTACACAGTCTTAGGGTTGTTTGCACAGAGAATCTACTGTATTTGTGTTTTTCACTTTGGGGACGTTGCAAGAGGAAATCAGGCTGTCACATAAGTATGTATCTGTCCACTTGAAAGACTCTGAGCTGCCCAGATTCAGGTGATTAAGAAGACTTAGTGAAAGTTTGAATTTTGAAAGCAGCATACTGCCAACATAAAAAAGCTTAAGGAGCCGATACTCAAAAATGTTCTTAGAAAATGAGAGCCCCTCAGAGATCTCAAATGAAAACTGTACGTGAACGGCCGATCTGCAGTCCCTCACTCACCTGCATGATGGTAGCATTCAAGTTCTTGAGTTGAAGAGGATATTTCATGATGGTGGAAGGATGTTTTATTATCTGGTTAGCTTATATTGTGTGCTAATGATTCATCTTAAATTACTTTTTCATTCAGAGGTTTCCAAAATATTACTTCTTTTTTGGAAGAACCTTTCCAAGTACAAGATAATAATCCCCCCCCATTTTTTCTTTTCTTTTTTTAAGCAAAGGAGGGTGATAAATGGGTAAAAGAAACAAAGTGAACCTCTTTGGTCAAATCCCTAATATTGACAAAGGATCACAGACAATTTCTTCTCAGAATAAACCTAGTCTCTGATTACTTTGACTACATTTCTTCCCTAGCTTGTGACTCTAGTGGGATCTGGTAAAATCCTTTTGCATATGAATTTTGCAAGATCTGAGATTCATTCTAATTCATCATTTTTCACCTCATTTAATGAACCATTTTTAGAAGAAAAAGACAAGTTTGGAATGATGACTTTCCATAATATATGTGCTAAAATCTTGATTTGAGCATCTGTTTTCTTCCCCACTTTTCTTTCTCCTACCCAGAAGTCGGATGGTGTTTTTCTTATTAATAGTAGATGTTCAGTAAGAGAAACGTGTGCACACTTTTTTTTTAATGTTATAGTTTGAAATGTAAATTATAGAGGGTTGTGTTCAGATTGTGTACAACAAATTGAGGCCTAACACACGTGTGCCTCACTTAACAATTGGTTATGGAGAGCTTAACTAGAGAAGTGTTTAGTCTCTTGTGCTAGAAAGCAGATGTCCTGGTTCAACACACCACAAGTGTTTACAAAATGCTCGTATCTTTCCATTGCCTTTATTTTTTTAATTGTCTTAGAAATAGCCAGGGCACACTCTGACATTGTGAAGCTAGCTGGTATCAGTGAACAAGTGTTTGGAGAATGTACCGCATGTGAAGCCTCATGTCTAGGCGTGGGGAGTGTGCTAAGAGAGGGTACATGCCTGCCTCAAGAATGCATGAGTTCAGTTGTAAGATCTGGCTTGGTGCTACTTTTTGCACCTCTCTTAAGACCGTTTCTGTTAACATTTGATACTTTTACACTTTATCATAAAGGAAATTAGGGAAAATTGGCTTTCTGCCTGAACACTTAATACTGACTGCTTTCTTTTTTTGTTGTTTTAACTGTTTGCTTTCATCTCACTTATCTGGGTCCTTCACCCCTTGATCACAGTCTTGGTGCTGATCTGTCAGTTGACAGAGGCCCGTGTGTTAGGTGGTGTGGGCGGTGCTGCTTTGTCATATTTCTGTCCGTTATTTTCCTAGCTGTGTTACTGTCACTGTTTTTTATATAGCAGTTCTGCATTTTCATATAGTTTAACCTATGGTTGTTTTTCTTGATTTCTTTGCTTTTTTTTCCTAAAAATCTGATCACTAATTAGTTCATTTTCTTCTTTCTAAATTTAAAAATTGTTTAGCACTTCATGCTACCTGGATTTCCTCTGGCTTCACATAAAGAGCACTGTAGTTTTCTCTGCCCTTCTTACTGACTAATGAGCACCATTTACAAAATAATGCTTCCGTTCTTCCTCATCTTGACCATGCCTGGTTTTACTGCGGAATACTTTACATGTAGTGGTTTTGTTTCTATGTTTTCTCTTAGTCTAAATGCCTCTTTTTGTATGAGTAAATATAATTTCATTTCTTGCTTTGTGAGTTATTACCTGGAAAAGTCTGGACTTTGCTTCCTCTGGTTCTTGTATCCTGTGGAATCTTCTTTTTTATCCACCTGTGCGTTTGGCTGGATTTTGTTGTAATTGTAGTTCTTCCTAACATTTTGGCTCCCTTTCTAGGATCACAGCATGGTTATTCATTTATTCAAACCTTTTAATTTTTCATAACAGGTCTTACACATTCCACATTAATGTTGAATCATTTCAAAGTGCTGAATGATTAATTGTGGGCCAGCGGTCTGTGTGTTTCAGGACTGGGAGGGAAACCAGTCTCTTGTAGTTCTCCACTCTCCCCAGACTGCAGAGCCTCTTTGGACCTTTTCACTTTTGATCTTGGCAGGCAGGCTTTCTTCCTTTGCCTAAAGAAAATTTGGTAGAGGGATCAATGTTTTTAAGTTGCTTACTGGATTTTTCACCATCTTATGATTATTTCATAATTTGCTATAAAAGTGTGTTCTGGTAAAATGTTATATTCTTCTATGATTCAGTGACTTTTAAAAAAAGATTTATCATTTATTTATTTGAGAGAGAGTGAGTGAAAGAGAGAAAGAAAACATAAGTGGGGGGAGGAGCAGAGGGAGAGGGAGAAACAGGCTCCCTGCTGAGCAGAGAGCCCGATGCAGGACTCACTCTCATGACACTGGGATCATGACATGAGCCGAAGGTAGTTACTTAACTGACGGAGCCACGCAGGTGCCCATGATTCAGTGACTTTTTGAAAAGAGAAAATTTGCAGCCAGTTTTTTTTTTTTTAAAAGATTTTATTTATTTATTTGACAGAGATAGAGACAGCCAGCGAGAGAGGGAACACAAGCAGGGGGAGTGGGAGAGGAAGAAGCAGGCTCATAGTGGAGGAGCCTGATGTGGGGCTCCATCCCATAACGCTGGATCACGCCCTGAGCCGAAGGCAGACGCTTAACCACTGTGCCACCCGGGCGCCCCTCAGTTCTTTTTTTCATTTGGCCTACAGGAGGGACGCAGTGCTGGCCAGGGAGGGAAGCAGTGGTCTGGGAGATGGCATGCCTAGTCCGTACCCTTTGTCTGCCAAGGACAGGATCTATAAACTTGAACAAAATATTTAACTCCTCTTTGTTTGAGTTTATGTATCTGTAAAATTGAAGTGGGTGGAGAGAAGAGTAAGTACTTATTTTGTATGGCTACATCGTGTGTCCAATACTTTGTGAATACGGTAATTGTCTTCATGTCTGTAGTAGCTTAATTAGAAAGCCACCTGGCTGAAAGTGCTTAAAATGAGTATTGTGTATGTTTTCTTAAAAGTGTCTACACAAGGTATTGTATAACCTGACTGACCAGTGGACATAGGCTTTCCTTTGTACCTTCTGTTTGTATGGAATGGTGTTCTCACTGTGGAAATGACTGTGTACCTTTCCCACCAGGATATGAACTGCTTTGTTCAGATAATATTTTGATGAGTACCTTGAGGCCAGAGTTTTGTCCTCTTGCTCCTCCAGCTTCAACACCCACCTTGACCAGTGTTGTTGCTAAAAGGTTGAATGAATGACTATAATAAAGGGTACTTGACCTTGAAATTGCTCAAGTGAGAGTGATTGAAGCAATGAGATGTTAAGTCACTTTGGATCCCTTCCCACCACCACATCTCCTCATGCCTGGCCTTTCGGGTTCTTCAGACCCGAGTGTAGGCATCGCTCACGACAGGACTGCATGAGCCCCTGCCTGATGCATTCTTCTTTCTCTGTCTTTCCACTGGCTTTTCACTGTCCCCTGACACTGGAATCCTAATGAACTGAACTGAAATTCACATGGTACTTAAATGTTACCTTGAAAATACACTAAACCATTAACTAAGGATGTCGTTTCTACTTCTTCTGCCACCGTTAGGAATTCCTAAATTTAGTTGACTGGGGACCCTTGTGGCATTCGTTTTCTGAGGAACACCCTTTGGGAACTACTGTTGTAATGAATTTCTTAAAGAGGAATTGCGTTAGAGGACGAACTGCTAATTCCAGTGTAGGGCCCTTCTCCTCCACCAGGTGGCATCCAGCGGAGCTGTGTTTGCTGGTACAATTGAGCCACGACTCACTCAGACAAAGAGCTGTCCTTCATATCCTTATTCATGAATAAAGCTTCTTTTAGAGCACTTTTCTGTTAGATTGTGAAATTTTATGTAACATCAAGAAGTCCAGAGGGGAGGATTTTCTTACTCTGTGAGTGACATTCTTAAAGGTATTGAGAAAACAAGGGACTGATTTCTTAGGCAAGGTTGATTCTGAGATTGCTTTTTTTCTTGGGTTCCTGGGTGTAACTCTTGAGTGTTTGGATCAGGCGTTGGGTTTAACTGTTCTCCGTGAATGAAACAGGTTCTAGGGTTACTTGTTTTTTCTTGGATAATCTCATTAATTGTCTCTGTACTCCTAGAGGAAAATCTTTTCCTAACTGTCTCCTTGAGTTCTGAGGTCCTCTGGGTACTGATTAATGCACATTAGAGTAAGTATGTTAGAAATCCCATATTTCTTGTTCCTGTGCCTAAAACTGACTTTTTTGTGATGTTGCTGTCATTTTAGCAAGGATGTCGTCATGTTTCGCAGGAGATGCTTTTATTCCCCCTATGACTTATCTCTTAAGCCTTGTAAATGCTGCTAGGTAAGAATTAAGGCCAAAGGCAGACCTCCCCACACTTTAAGTTAGATTCAGAAGCATGACTTATTAATTCAACAAACATTTGAGAATCTATTATGTGCTCCAACTATAAAGATGAATAGAACTTAGTTCCCCACCATGTAGAAGCACTGGATAGTGTGGCACACAGGTGGGCTAGCCTACAATGTGAGTCTGGAGCAGGTTTATGACAGGTTGTTGGAGCATGGAGGTGGGACACCCACATCAGATCACGGATAGCTCAGAGGAGGTGGTGTTGGGGTGGGGAGGGTTTCCCAGGAGAATGAGGTGTCAACCTTCAGGTAGTTGTGTAAGGAACTGGAGAGAAGATAGAGAGGGCCTGGGGAAAGCAAAAGGTATGCAGGAAGCTCAGAACCAAATGTAGTCATTTATAGATATTTTGATTCCTTGAACCTGTGTATTTTAAAAATAGCACCATCTTCATTTTCCGTTTTGTGATATTTTCTGCTTTTGGAAGATTGTCCTTTTTAGGGTGTGTGTGTGTATCCTATATCTTCAAGGTTTATGCTTTGTTTGGTGTTTTTGAAGCTAAGATAAGACTTCAGACAAAGAACCAAAAACATTAAAATCCTGAAAAACTCTCAGGGATCAGCTTCTGTAATAAAGTCACAAGCTTATAGTGAAACAACTCAGTGCAGGCAAACCCAGTTCTGGTCTCTACTTGACCACTTTTTATGTAAAGTTGAGTATGATAAGCTGATACTAGGCCGAGTCCTTCCGCTAGTCAAGCCCTTTATGTGGATGATCCAGTCTTCACTCTTTGAAGTAGGAACTGTGCATATGTCATCGTGAGTGTCTCTGGTGAGCAAAGAGACTCTGAGGAGGCTGTCAGCTGACTTGGGGTCAACGTGGTGGGCAGAATGGTGGCTCCCCAGAGATGCCTGCGTTCTAATCACCAGAACCTATGAATATGGTGTGTTTCATGGCAAGGCAGAATTGAGGTTGCACTTGGAATTGGGTTGCTGATCAGCCGACCTTGAGAACGGTAGATTATCCTGGATTATCTGAGTGGGCCCACTGTCTTCAGGAGGATCCTTAAAATTGGAATTGAGAGGCAAAGAACAGTGTCAAAGTGACGCAATTTGAGAACGACTTGTCCAGCCCTTGCTATGTTTGAAGGTGGGAGGGGCCACAAGCCAAGGAGCACAGGCGGCCTGTGGAGGCTGGCAACGGCAAGGAGATGGGTTCTCCCCGAGAGCCTCCAGAGGGAGGCTGTTGCCCTATCGATGCCTTGATTTAGCCCGCTGAGGCCTGTTGCGGACTTCTGAGCTCCAGAACTGTGAGATCAATATACGTCTTTTCAGTCTATGACATTTGGGGTGATTGTAACAGCAGAGGTGGCACAGGAGTACAGTTGCATACCAGTAAATGAGGAGCTGAGATAGGAACCCAGGACCACGTTACTCCCATTTACTGTTGTGCTCTCCTGGGATGAGGCAGGGGCCACGGTATGTTGATTCCTGCCTCCTGGCCTTTGCCCATGATACTGCTTTCACTAGAATGCCTTTCCCTAGTTATATCCACCTCCCTAATTTTTCAAAGCCTAGCTGAAGTCCTTGTGGTATTTTTAAATATTGCCTCGCTAGCATAATGTCTGGCACATTATGGACATCAAATGGAGATTTCCATACCACCAGCTCCCTTCCTGGAACTCCTGCTGCGCGAGTTGGCTATGCTCCCACTTAGCAACTAGCATTGTTTTCTAGTTTTCCCCTGAACTTTATTAGTATCTTCCTAACAAGAGATTCCCATAGGCCCCGACTGAGTCTCTTAATAAGTCATCTTAGTAGCCGGTGTCCTATGTGACCATGGCCTACCCAGTGACCCCTTCCAACTGGTCTTCAGGTTCTCTGTACAATAAGGGAGCTGTGCCCTGGTCACCTCTAAAAGACACTTCAGCTTGAAAATTCACTGGCCCTTGGCCTGTTTTTGTAGGGCTGGGAGCTAAGAACTGCTTTTATATCTGTAAAGGGTTGTTTGCAAGAAAAAAATAATGTGTGACCCTTGTGCTAGACCCCAAGGGCAGCCTTAAATGGGGATGGAGGAGGGATTTGTAAGCGGATGGGTTTCTTTTGTGAAGTCTTTCCTTCCCTGAAGGTGTAAAAACAAAAAGGAATTTAATTGAAATATGTACAAGAGAAGTACTTGATCATTTTAATAATGTGCTTTGGTGAAATAACGGCTGGTGTGAGGGTGTTGCTGTTGTGTTAGTGTATGTGACAGTGCGTATTTAGCTCTGTAGTTGGTGTTCCCCTAAAACAATGTATTTGGAACTACATTTCTCTCCTCCCTGATTCACAAGAAATTAGAAGTCCCAGGGAAGGAGTTCTGTGTTTACTTAGCATTTAGCTGTGTTGTGGCAAGCATCAGAGTGTGCATGTTGTCTCTGTGGTTCCCAAATGCCAGAGAATTTTCTGGATAATTGCTTTGTGCTTTATATTAAGAATTTTGAAAATATACAAAGCTCAGAGTCATAGTTCTAGTGACAAAATGCAAGTACTTGCTATAGTTCATATGTTGGAAACAAACATTTCTGTAGTCTGTTACATTGAAGGTTTTTTTCATTTGGATGAATGTATTATTGGAAATGTGGGAAGTCATCCACTGAATAATTATGAATCACTACGTAACTGCTAAGTAACATGACATGGGGGTTGTTACCCTTTTTATATAATCCGATTGTTTCCCTTTTTCTGCCTTGTCTAAAACCTTGGAAAGAAGAGTGGGAAAGCAGTTGTATATAAAACTGGCAGCGTATAGAGTAAAATGAGGATTGTTTCCAGGGTGGAAGGCACCACGATGCAGATTTGCTTTTTGGAAACGTCACTACTTCCCAGAGTAAAGAAGCGAAAGAAGTTTTCCCAGGGAGTCAGTGACTTCTTAGCCATGCTGATTAAAAGCCACATGACTTAATCCAGTGGTATTTAGTTTTGAAATATCATGCTTTATTTATTAGCAGTTCTCCTCAGGAGTATTTTTCTTGACCTGAAATTCCATTTTGTTCCATGATCCCTGAGAGATTAGCTCACATAGATGTCTCCTGGATAGCACACGGCCAGTCCTGATAAAAAATTTCCGCACTGCTCAGCTCCAGCGTTTCTCTTCATTCTTTCAGTGTATCCTTGGGTGCCTGACTTTGCAGTACACCAAGCGCTGTTAGCTCTGGGCCTCAGAGAGAGAATTAATTTCAGAAGCTCAGCAGTTTACACTTAAAGTCACAAGGTCTAGAGACCCACCTTTTCCTTTCTGAGGAGAGATACACACTTTAAAAAATAAAAATAGTCATCCTCTGCTGTTGGAGAGGTTTTCGTGGGGAAAAAAATGCAAGAAATACTTTCTTCGGAGTCCTTCCCAGATGATGGACCGTTATTAAGACTTACTGGCTAATATATTTATTATCTAAGCCTAAGTTTCTTACCGAGTTTACGTGAATCTTCCTTTTTCACAATTACCACCCTGGCATAGTCCAATAGAAATATAACTTGAACCACATAGGTATTTTTTATTTTTTTTATTTTTTTAAATATACAATTAAATAACCATCACTAACTGGAGTTCTTCAATTAGAAGATAAAATTTTAAAGGAATATTCTGGATCATTCATATGCTTTAATAGAATGTGCTGACTTTTTGAATACATTTAAAAGGATAAATAGTCCTTTCAATGCAGAGGAAAAGAATAGACATTGCTCTAGCACAGAATCAAAACCAAGGGAACTCTAAAGCACACTTGGGTCACGTAGGTATTTTAAAATTTTCTGCTGGCTGCATTAAAAGTTAAGAAGTTGGTAAAAATAACTTATGTATATAAAATAATACATTTAACCCAGTGTATCCAAATTATTACCATTTTAACATGCAATCGGTATAAAAACTGTTGATATTATATATATATATTTTTTTTTGAAATTTTATACTTTCACACTTAACAGCACATCTCAATCAGACGTTGAAGTTTCATTGGAAATACGTAATTTATATTTAGATTACATAAAAATTATGGTGGAAAAAAAGATTTACTTAAAAGTTTTACAGTGACTTAGTTGAATATCACTTTTAAGTTAAGTCAATTAAAATGAAAGATAAAAATCTAGTCCCTCACTCACATTTATTTATTTATTTATTTAAAGATTTTATTTATTTGAGGGAGTACGAGGAGGGGGAGGGACAGAGGGAGAAGCAGACTCCCCCACTGAGCTGGGAGGCTGATGCGAGGCTTCATCTTAGGCCCCTGGGATCAGGACCTGGGCTGAAGGCAGATGCATAACGACTGAGCCATGCAGGCGCCCCCCTCACTCACATTTAAAGTGCTCATTAGCAGTATGTTGGTAGTGGCTACCATATAGGACCATGCAGTTCTGGACATGGGCCTCATTTTCCAAGTGTCCCAGTGTAAAGCAATTTTTTCTTGAGTTATTGAGTATCCTGCAAGCACATCCCTGAGTTAAATGGTTCCAGATTCATGTTCCTGGTTATCTGTTAGTGGATGAGTGTGAGTTGTGTAACTTTGCTTCAGGCAAATTTATTATTATTATTATTATTATTATTATTTTGAGAAAGAGCTCAAGAGAGCACATGCACACGTGTGTGAGGGGGGTGAGAGGGAGGGGCAGAGGGAGAGGGAGAGAGATTCTTAAGCAGACACCATGGCGATTGTGGAACCTAACTCGGGGCTTAATCTCATGACCTGAGCCTAAATAAAGAGTTAGTCAACTGACTCAGCCACCCAGGCACCCCTATTATTAATTTTAAAACAGTTGAAAATCTATTCTCTTTCCTAACAGAAGAAACTATTGTTATTCTTTCTGGAATGTTTGAGAATTTTAACATTTTGCCTCCCCGCGGTAGTTGATTTTACCTCAGTATGTGGGTGCTTTACCCTAATACTAAACCAAAGTTTTAGTTTTAAAATTAAACTAGGACAGGGAGTTCCTCCATTTTAAAGTTAGTTTTAAGTTCAGGCAAGTGGTTTTAAGCAAAAGAAGTCTGATATTAAAATGTTATGCAAAAGCCCCCAAACAAAAATCTTGATGTAAACCAGAAAGATTGCAATGAGCCAGGTGCATCTGAGTAGAAACCAAATTTCAGATTCTTGCGTCCTGGGTGCGCCTTTGGTGGTGGCCACGAGGTGAACAGTGACGGTCGTGTATGGAAGGTATGGGAAGGTCAGCAGAAGCTATATACCTGGGTGAGTGTGGGAAGCAGGGGTGGAGCTTTCTGTCAGCGGCAGAGAAGAACCCCAACCTCAAAGATAGTAAGGGGTAAACCTGCGGAAGTACTGGGAGTAGACAAGATTAATGGATCAAAGCAAGGTCATTTATTATTCAGAGCTCACAAACAGTGACGTGGTGCCGTGGGCCGAGATGGTGGCTATATGTGCGGTGTGCTGCCTTGTAGCGGAGAGACCGAGAACCAGGGGCTCAGCACCTTATGTAGCAAATGGCCAATAGGCCAGTCTTCATGCTGGGGTCAACTGGACCTCCTTAGTTTCCTGTCTGACCAGCTACAGAAATTGGTTAGTAACTACAGCTTTTACCCAGATGTTCTTTCCTGGTCTTGGTACATCTTGCAGTTGTTGTTGTGACACCTTTTACTAGATGGTTAATAGAGACTTGAAACTGGCCAGTTACCTGGCTAAGAAGAGTTTACTGAGATATTTTTTAAAAATTAATTGAACAGGATCATATATATCGTTGTTGGATCTTATTTTGCTGGGGGAGGGAAAAGCATTATTCCAAATTTATTTTTAATTCAATTCAGAGTCCTTAATTAAAATATCGAAGCTTCATTACTTTTAGGACAAAATTATTCATTTTGGAAATAACAGAGACCCCTACTATAGAAAGCCTTGGAGCCCTGCTTAACAGAGAATGTTCTGGATGTGGAAGTGAGAAGTGTTTACTAAAATATAACATACACACAGAAACATGCACATATTTAAAGCATAGAGGACCATTAATTTTCCAAACAAAAAACACCCATGTAGCCTTAGCCTGCCCTTAAATCAAGAAACAGAACATCAGCAATCAGAAGACTTTTTTTATGTTCCCTCTCGTCACATAGATCCAAAGTAACTGCACAGACTAATTTTGTGTATATATATTTAAGAAGTGAAATCATATATTTTTTTATGTCATTCAACCTTATGTATTTCTTTTTTAAAATATTTATTTATTTAGGGTGGGGGGCAGAGGGGGAGGGAGAGAGAGAATCCCAAGCAGACTCTTGCTGAGCATGGAGCCCAAAACAGGGCTCGATCCCAAGACCCCAAGATTATGACCTGAGCCAAAATCAAGACTCAGAGGCTTAACCAACTGAGCCACCCAGGCGCCTGAAACTTAAGTGTTTATGATTCATCCATATTGGTGCATGTAGTTTTAAGATTAGTCATTCTCGTTGCTGTATAGTATTCCAGCATTGAAGTATACTCCAGTTTATCTGTATGTTTTACTATTGATAGACATTTGTGTAGTTTTGAGTTTTTGGCTTTTATGCATAGTTCCTAGAACGTCACAAAAACGTATCTTTGGGTGAATATATGGATGCCTTTTAGTTAAACAAATATCTAGGAGTGTAATTGCTGGATAATAGGCATGCACATGGTCAGCTTTAGTAGATTTTCCAAAAAAATTTTTTTTTCTTATTTTAGATCACCCTCCCCAGCGTCCATCACCCAGCCACCCCATCCCTCTCACCCTCCTCCACTCCAGCAACCCTGAGTTTGTTTCCTAAGATTAAAAGTCTCTTATGGTTTGTCTCCCTCTCTGGTTTCATCCCATTTCATTTTTTCTTCCCTTCCCCCATGATCCTCTGCCTTGTGTCTCAAATTCCAAATTATCAGCAAGATCATGTGATAATTGTCTTTCTCTGATTGACTTATTTTGCTTAGCATAATACCTCTAGTTTCAGCCACATTGTTGCAAATGGCAAGATTTCACTTTTTGATCACTGCATGATATTCCATTGTATATATACACATCTTCTTTATCCATTCATCTGTCCATGGACTTCTAGGCTCTTTCCATAGTTCGGCTTTTGTGGACATTGCTGCTGTAAACCTTGGGGTACATGTGCCCCTTCAGATCACTACATTTGTGTCTTTGGGGTTAATACCCAGTAGTGCAAATTGCTGGGTTGTAAGGTAGCCCTATTTTCAACTTTTTGAGAAACCTCCCTACTGTTTTCCAGAGTGGCTGCACCAGCTTGCGTTCCCACCAACACTGTAGGAGGGTTCTCCTTCCTTCACATCCTTGCCAACATCTGTCATTTCCTGACTTGTTAATTTTAGCCATTCTGACTGGTGTGAGGTGATATCTCATTGTGGTTTTGATTTGTATTTCCCTGATTCCAAGTGCTTTTTCATGTGTCTGTTGGCCATTTGGATGTCTTCTTTACAGAAGTGTCTGTTCATGCCTTCTGCCCATTTCTTGATTGGATTATTTGTTCCTTGGGTGTTGAGTTTGGTAAGTTCTTTATAGATCTTGGATACTAGCCCTTTACCTGATATGTCCTTTGCAAATATCTGCTCCCATTCTGTTGGTTGTCTTTTGGTTTTGTTGACTGTTTCCTTTGCTGTGCAAAAGCTTTTTATCTTGATGAAGTCCCAGTAGTTCGTTTTGCCCTTGCTTCCCTTGCCATTGGTGTTGTGTCTAGGAAGAAGTTGCTGTGGCCGAGGTCAAAGAAGTTGCTGCCTGTGTTCTCCTCAAGGATTTTGATGGAATCCTGTCTCACATTTAGGTCTTTCATCCATTTTGGGTCTGTTTTTATGTGTGGTGTAAGGAAATGGTCCAGTTTCATTCTTCTGCATGTGGCCGTCCAATTTTCCCAACACCATTTGTTGAAGAGACTGTCTTTTTTCCATTGTACATTCTTTCCTGCTTTGTTGAAAATTAGTTGACCACAGAGTTGAGGGTCCATTTTTGGGTTCTCTGTTCTGTTCCATTGATCTGTGTGTCTGTTTTTGTGCCATTACCATACTGTCTTGATGATTACAGCTTTCTAATAGAGCTTGAAGTCCAGAATTGCGATGCCACCAGCTTTGCTTTTCTTTGCAACATTCCTCTGGCTATTTGGGGTCTTTTTGGTTCCATCCAAATTTTAGGATTATTTGTTCCATTTCTGTGAAAAAAGTTGATGGTATTTTGATAGGGATTGCATTAAATGTGTAGATTGCTCTAGGTAGCATAGACATTTTAACAATATTTCTTCTTCCCATCCATGAGCATGGAACGTTTTTCCATTTCTTTGTGTCTTCCTCAGTTTCTTTCATGAGTATTCTATGGTTTCCTGAGTACAGATCCTTTGCCTCTTTGGTTAGATTTATTCCTAGGTATCTTATGGGTTTGAGTGCAATTATAAATGGGATCAACTCCTTAATTTCTCTTTTTTCTGTCCTGTTGTTGGTGTATAGAAATGCAACTGATTTCTGTGCATTGATTTTATATCCTGCCACTTTACTGAATTCCTCTATGAGTTCTAGCAGTTTTGGGGTGGCATCTTGTGGGTTTTCCACATAAAGTATCATATCATCTGCAAAGAGTGAGAGTTTGACTACTTCTTTGCAGATTTGGATGCCTTTTATTTCTTTTTGTTGTCTGATTGCTGAGGCTAGGACTTCCAGTACTGTGTTGAATAGCAGTGGTGATAGTGGACATCCCTGCCGTGTTCCTGACCTGAGGGGAAAAGCTGTCAGTTTTTCATTATTGAGAATGATATTCACTGTGGGTTTTTCATAGATGGCTTTTATGATATTGAGGTATGTACCCTCTATCCTTACACTGTAAAGAGTTTCAATCAAGAAAGGATGCTATCAAATGTTTATTCTGTATCTATTGAGAGTATCATATGGTTCTTGTCCTTTCTTTTATTAATGTAGTATATCACATTGATTGATTTGCAGATGTTGAACCAACCTTGCAGCCCGGAAATAAATCCCACTTGGTCGTGATGAATAATCCTTTTAATGTACTATTGGATCCTATTAGCTAGTATTTTGGTGAGAATTTTTATATCCATGTTTGTCAGGGATATTGGTCTATAATTCTCCTTTTTGATGGGGTTTTTGTTTGGTTTTGAATGAAGGTAATATTGGCCTCATAAAATGAGTTTGGAAGTTTTCCTTGCATTTCTATTTTTTGTTAAGCTTCAGAAGACTAGGCATTAATTCTTCTTTAAATGTTTGGTAGAATTCCCTTGGGAAGCCATCTGGCCCTGGGCTCTTTTTGGGAGATTTTTGATTACTGCTTCAATTTCCTTGCTGGTTATGGGTCTGTTCAGGTTTTCTATTTCTTCCTGTTTCAGGTTTGGTAGTTTATACATCTCTAGGAATGCATCCATTTCTTCCAGGTTGTCCAAGTTGTTGGCATGTAGTTGCTCATAATATGTTCTTAAAATTGTTTGTATTTCTTTGGTGTTGGTTGTGATCTCTCCTTTTTCATTCATGGTTTTATTTATTTGGGTTCTTTCTCCTTTTTTTTTTGTTAGGTCTGGCCAGGGATTTATCAATTTTATTAACTTTTTCAAAGAACCAGCTCCTAGTTTCGTTGATCTGTTCTGCTGTTCTTTTGGTTTCTATTTCATTGATTTGTGCTCTGATCTTTATTATTTCTCTTCTCCTGCTGGGTTTAGGCTTTATTTGCTGTTCTTTCTCCAGCTCCTTTAGATGTAGGGTTAGGTTATGTATTTGAGGACTTTCTTGTTTCTTGAGAAAGACTTGTATTGCTATCCTCTTAGGACCGCCTTTACTGCATCCCAAAGATTTTGAACAGTTGTGTTTTCATTTTCATTTATTTCCTTGCATTTTTAAAATTCTTTAATTTCCTGGTTGACAGGAAATTAGATTTGTTCTTTAGTAGGATGCTCTTTAGCCTACATGAATTTGAGTTCTTTCCAACCTTCCTCCTGTGATTGAGTTCGAGTTCAAAGCATTGTAGTCTGAAAATATTCAGGGAATGATCCCAGTCTTTTGGTACTGGTTGAGACCCAGGGTGTGACCTATTCTGGAGAATGTTCTATGTACACTCGAGAAGAATGTGCATTATATTGCTTTGGGATCGAATGCTCTGAATATATCTGTGAAGTCCATCTGATCCAGTGCGTCATTTAAAGCCCTTATTTCCTTGTTGATCTTTTGCTTAGATGATCTGTCCATTGCAGTGAGGGGGCTGTTAAAGTCCTGTACTGTTATTGTATTATTGTTGACGTGTTTCTTTGATTTTGTAATTAATTGGCTTATGTAATTGGCTGTTCCCATGTTAGAGGCATAAATATTTACAATTGTAAGATCTTCTTGTTGGATAGACCCTTTAAGTATGATACAGTGTCTTTCCGCATCTCTTATTATAGTCTTTGGTTTAAAATCTAATTTGCTATAAGGATTGCCATCCCAGCTTTCTTTTGATGTCCATTAGCATGGTAAATGGTTCCCCCCCCCCCCACTTTAAATCTGGAGGGGTCTTTGGGTCTAAAATGAGTCTCTTGCAGAGAGCATATTGATGGGTCTTGTTTTTTTATCCAATCTCATACCCTGTGTCTTTTGATTGGGGCATTTAGCCCATTTACATTCAGGGTAACTATTGAAAGATAGGAATTTAGTGCCATTGTATTGCCTGTAAGGTGACTCTTACTGTGTATTGTCTCTGTTCCTTTCTGGTCTGTGTTACTTTTAGGCTCTTTGCTTAGAGGACCCCTTTCAATATTTCTTGTAGGGCTCATTTGGTGATCACAAATTCTTTTAGTTTCTGTTTGTTCTGGAAGCTTTTTATATCTCCTCCTATCTTCACTGACAGCCTAGCTGGATATAGTATTCTTGTCTGCATATTTTTCTCATTTAGTACCCTGAATACATCATGCCAGTCCTTTCTGGCCTGCCAGGTCTCTGTGGATTGGTCTGCTGCCAATCTAATGTTTCTACCATTGTAGGTTACAGACCTCTCCCCTCCTCCCCCAGCTGCTTTCAGGATTTTCTCTTTGTCTCTGAGATTTGTAAGTTTTACTGTTAGATGTCGGGGTGTTGACCTATTTTTATTGATTTTGAGGGGGATTCTCTGTGCCTCCTGGATTTTGATGCATGTTTTCTTCCCCAAATTAGGGAAGTTCTCTGCTATAATTTGCTCCAATATACCTTCTGCCCCCCCCCCCTTCTTCTTTTGGGATCCCAATTATTCTAGTATTGTTTCGCTTTATGGTATAACTTACCTCTCGAATTTTCCCCTTGTTATCCAATAGTTGTTTATCTCTCTTTTTCTTAGCTTCTTTATTCTCCATCAATTTTGTCTTCTATATCACTAATTCACTCTTCTGCCTCATTTATCCTAGCAGTTAGAGCCTCCATTTTTTATTATACCTCATTAGTAGGCTTTTTGCTTTCTACTTGGTTAGATTTTATTTCTTCAGAAAGGGTTTCTCTAGTATCTTCTGTGGTTTTTTTCAAGCCCAGCTAGTATCTTTATAATCGTTATTCTGTACTCTAATTCCGACATCTTACTAATGTCCATGTTGATTAGGTCCCTGGCAGTCAGTACTGCCTCTTGTTCTTTTTTTTGAGGTGAGTTTTTCTGTTTTGTCATTTTGTCCAGAGAAGAACAGATGAACGAGAGAAAAAAATGCTAAAAGGGTAACAATGACCCCAGAAAAATATACACCAAACAAATCAGAAGAGACCCAAAATTGGGGGGGGGGAGAGAAAAAAAGAAGAATATGATCAGGCTGGTGACTAAAACAGAGCCACACACTAGATTTTGGGTATATTTTGGTCTGTTAGAAGAATCTGCATCCCAAAATTTTAAAAAAAGAAAAACTTATATATATACACAAAAAATAAGGTCAAATGCAATGAAGGGATAGAATATAACTGTAAAAATGAAAATTAAAAATTAAAAAAGGAATTGATAAGAAGTTGGTTGAAAAAGGAAAGAAGAAAAATAAAAAAAAAAATTAAAAAATTTAAAAAATTAACTTTGAAAGACTAAGGAATCGTGGGGAAAAAGCCATGAATTCTAGGTGCTGTATTCCCCTCGCGCTGGAGTTTTGTGGTTCTCATTGATCGGTAAACTTGGTCTTCGCTGGATGTTCTTGCTGATCTTCTGGGGGAGGGGCCTGTTGCAGTGATTCTCAGGTGTCTTTGTCGGGCAGGATTGCACCACCCTTGCCAGGGGGCCAGGCTAAGTCATCTGCTCGGGTTTGCTGTCTGTGGCTTTCGTTTCCTGAAGGTTTTCCGTGCAGCTCTAGAGGATGAGAATGATAATGGTGGCCTCCCAATCTCCCGCGCAGAGCTGGAGCCGAGAGCTTGGGGCCCACTCCTCAGTGTGCCCTCAGAGAAAAGCAGTTAATCGCTGTCTCCCTGGGCTCCGGCCACACTGCGTGCTCACCAGGCCTGTGACCGAGCATTTCTGTCTCTGGCGTCTCCCATTTGGAGTCTCCAAACCCCGCAGATTCCTGTGGCATGTTCCCATGCTGCTCCTCCCGGGGGAGGAAGGGGCTCTACCCAGATCTGCAGCTTGTTGGGCCCTGGCTCCAAGAGCAGTGGCCCGACTGTGCCTTGGATCACGGTTTATGGCCACCCCGAGCTGAGAGCCCACTCCTTGGCTCAGTCTTTGCAGCCGGCTTCCCCGCTCCGATACCTGGGAGCTCTGCTGCACTCAAGCAGCCCTGGTCTTCCTGTGACCCCTAAGGGTCCTGAGACCGCACTGTCCCAGCGAGGATTCCACGCCCACTTAGGCACTGGAGCGAAGTCCCTCACCGGAGCAGACTTCTCAGAGTTCCAATTTTGTGCTCCGCGGCTCTAGCACTTGCCAGTAGCTGGCTGATGGCGGCTCCCTCCCCCCGCGGTCTGTCTTCCCATATATCGCCTCAGATTCACTTCTCCATATAGCCTACCTTCCAGAAAGTGGTCGTTTTTCTGTTCATAGAGTTGCTGCTATTCTATTCTTCGATCTCCTGTTGAGTTCGCAGGTGTTCAGAATGGTTTGATAACTATCTAGCTGAATTCCTGGGACCAGACGAAATTTAGGTCTCCTACTCCACCATCTTGGAGCCCTCCCCCCTTTTGTGTTTTTCTTACCCTGTAAACTTCCTCTGCTAATTCAAGGACTCCTTGCACACATGACAGTACAAATTTAAGCGGCTTCTTCTAGCAAGATTTCCGCTATATGCAGGAACTTAAAATAGATGTGTGAATTTCGTAGATAACTCTGTATGTGAAAAAAGGAGTTTTAAAATTGTGGTATGTTTGGGCATGTTTGAATCTGCTGTGTGCAGGCAGGCTGTCCATTCTTTATGCAGTTAAACAGTTTTTGAATGGGCCCTTTCCACTTTTGGATCAGGCTGTCACTTTTTATTTGTCTGCTCTGATAAGTCACGTTGGTGACATTGGTCGACTACCAAGTGCATTTCCTCACTGGCTGCTTTTCCTTCTCCTCTTCTCTTTTTAGCTGTGGCTGTCCACCAAGATTCAGCCTTCTTCTAGAGAGCGGTGCCTTCTGACCCTCTCTTACATCCTGCTTTTTCTTCTGACGGCTTTGGGATTTGAACTTACATGTTATGCCATTTTTTAAAATTCAAATTTTGAGCTAATTTGATACTTGTAGAAAAGTTGCAGAAGTAGGACAGGGAGTTCCTCCATTTTTTCCCTTCACCTCGCTTCCCCCAGTGTTAAGATGTTATATAACCAACCATTTGTGACGGTGCTTTGGTCAAAACTAAGAAATTACCATTGGTACAGTATCAGTAACTGAACCACAGACCTTATTTGAATTTTGCCAGTGTCTTCACTAATGTTTCTTTTCTGTTCCAGGATCCAATCTGGGTTCCCACATCATATTTAGTTCTATTTTCTCCTTGGTCTCCTCCAACTGGTGACAACTCCTCGGTCTTCCCATGTCTTCTATGCCCTTGACACTTTTCAAGAACACTGGTCGTTGTCCATTTTGTTGCTCAAAGAGCTCTGGCTTTCGCCATTAGGAGCATCTTGGGTCGGCTCCTTTGTCCTTTGAACACGCTCTATCCTTTATTGTGACGCAAGGTGTGCCCATCTCCTTTTGTACTTCCCTTGCCCCAGCTCTGGAATGAGCCTCCTCTCCAGGGAGCCCTGGTTTCTTTCTTGGAAGAAGGGCATTTAGAAACCAACACTGGGGTGCTGGGTGTGCTCTTTGGTATCAGGTGTCATGACTTGTAGGCCCTTTCAGCAGGTAGAACGAGGACATGTATTTACACCCATGAGTATGTGTATGTTTGTAGTTCTTGTTCTGTTACGTGTGTGTGTGTGTGTGTGTGTGTGTGTGTGTGTGTGTGAGAAAAGCCATAAGTTTATACTCATTCCCCCTGATTCCAATCTAACACCAGAGTGTAGCTTTCCTCTATTAATGTATAACCTCTTCCACCCACCATGAGAAGCCTGGCTCTCATTGTCCTTAGTTTTACAGTATTCAGTCAAGATACTGTTCCGGTTACTCACTTCTTTCTCCCCACCCCTCCATCGTGGTGTGATAGTTAAATTTATTTTTTAGTCCTTGTGTTCCACATTGGGCTCCCTCACATCTTGGTTGGTTTAATGATTTTTGTTTGTAACCGTGTGAAGGGTGTGAAACATCCCTGAGGCTCCTAGAGTCCCCATACGAAAAGGTGTCCCCGAAGGAGGAGGGTCAGGCTGCCTCACCCGTGTTCTCCCAACTCCGTTTCCTCTCCTTGCCCCCCAGCCCCCATACATAACCAATCTCTGTCATTTCTGGCTTATCCTTCCTGTGTTTCTTTGGTTTTGTGCCATTTTAAACTCATCCGATTTGTGTGAAAGGTGGTCCAGCCGTGCGTCAGGGGTTGCCACGCCTGCTTGCTCCCCGCGGGCCGCTCCTCCGGGAGCAGGGCGACCCTGCTGCTGAGAGGGTGATGAAGCCGGCAGCTCGGTGTGTTCAGTACCTTCGTACTTTTATATTTTGGCTACTTGGATATAACCTGGTTACATTTAAAGTTTGACTGGTAGCTTGTTTAACATCTAATAAAGCAGAAGAGGGCTAGGAAAGAGTGTACCTTTTCCTACACCATCTTATCCACTCGCCTTTAATACCAGATATTTTAGTCAGTTTTTAACCACACAAATACTACATCTACTCCTTGAGGGAAAGAAAAGAAAGCTTATACATAAGGATAAGGTCCCCTTTGACCTTTGTCCCTACACAAAACTGTTTTTATTATCCTTTCAGAGTCTTTATACTTTTTGAAACATACGTGCCTATAGGGAAAAAAATGTATGTTGTTTTATAAGATGCGAGGTTTTTTTTTTTAAACATAAAAAGGTATACTTTACCTTTCTTCAGCTTGATTTTTCACTCACGTGTCAAAAAAAAAGTGTTCATTTCGTATAGATAGCCCCACTCCATTGTTTTGAACACCTGTAGAGTATTTTTTGGTGACTGTCCTTATGTGTGACCCTGAGCGCCCAGGTGTGGATCAGCTGTGGGGTCCGGGGCTGGAGCCTCTGCCTGTGTCTCATTGTGAGCAGCACAGCCCCGTGCTGTCCTGAGTAGCTGCCACTTTCCGTGTCCCACCAGCATCGTCTCAGAGTGTCCTTTCTCTGCTGGTCACCAATACTTGGTATTTCCTGTGTCTCAAATTTGGGGCAGTTTGAGGGTAAGGAGGGATACTTAGTTTTGTTTTTTTTTTTTAAGATTTTATTTATTTATTTGACAGAGACAGCCAGCGAGAGAGGGAACACAAGCAGGGGGAGTGGGAGAGGAAGAAGCAGGCTCCCAGCGGAGGAGCCTGATGTGGGGCTCTATCCCAGAACACCGGGATCACGCCCTGAGCCGAAGGCAGATGCTCAACCGCTGTGCCACCCAGGCGCCCCAGATACTTAGTTTTAATTTGCTTTCCTCTGAAATAGGGAGTGTACTTTCATGTAATTATTAGCCTTTTACATTTTTTGTGTGGTTTGCTCATTTTTAACTGCTTTCTTTTTCTTATTAATTTGTGTGAGTTCTTTTGTACATTTTAGATTCTTTCATTTAACCAGTATTTATTGATCTCTTAGATGCCTAGGCACTGCGGTAGGTGTTGGGGGGATAGCAATGAACAAGGTTTCTAATTTCACAGAAATTAAGAGGAAGTTGGACCAAAGAAATCAAAATAAATCAACCAGATGATGTAGGTATTAGTAAGTGCTATAAAAAAAAAGAGTAATGGTAGACAGTGTGCTCGAGTGGAGGGGACGCCCCAGTTTCCCCTACAGACTTCATCCTTGGAGTAGTTGCATTGAGGCGGGGTGGCCAGGGAAGGCTTCTTAGGGAAGGTGGGGTTGGAGCTGAGGTCTGAATGACGACAAGCTGGCCATGGAAATGTCCAGACAGAACCACATGTGCTGGGGCTAATGAGAGAGGGGCACAGGGTCGCAGGAGATGAGGTCAGGTCATCGCAGGCTGACACAATGCAGGTGACTGTCAGGGACGGTCCTCAGGAGGAGACGTGAGGTCTGTTTCAGGAGGACGTTTCTCCAGCTCCTCCTTTCCTGTCTAGGCTAGGTGACCAAAAAGAGCTTTGCTCTGGGGATTTATGCATCAAGACTTGATCATTGGGTTTTGTGGTTGTTTTAAGGCATAGGCTTTTTCTTTAATAAAGGAAAATTTTCTGTTTCAGATTACCTAGGAACAGTACGATTTGGGGTTATCACAAATAAACATCTTGCGAAACTGGTATCCTTAGTACACTCTGGAAGTGTGTATTTACATAGACATTTCAACACATCACTTGTAAGTATTTTGAAATCACATTTATATTAGCGCAGTGGTTGTTAACCTTGTTTAGGTCATGGACTTCTCTGAGAATTGGATAAAATCTATGGGCACTCTCCCTAGGAAAGTGTACATGATTTTGTATGCAAATTGAGAGTTCCTGCAACTCCACGCTAGAGCCCGTGTCCCTGTTTACGAACCCATGCATTAGCGGGCTCTCAGATGTAACATCTAGAAATTCTTTGTTTATATTCTTCGACTTTGGTACAGCCTCATTAGTTTTCCTCCTTGGATGAAATTGCAGGATTATTCTGTTGGAGAATTGTTCCTCTGGGCCCATGTTCTCAGAGGTCAAGCTTCCATTGGGTGATGTTCTTTGTTCATTTGTTCCATTCATCAGGAGGAATCATGTGACATGCTCTTCTTCTTAGCTGATGAAATGGATTTTGAAGTTCTTGTTCAGTCACAGCGAGAAGTTGATGGCTTCTCACCCCAGAGAGCCTTTGTTTTCCATTGTCGTCTTTGTTCCCTGATTTCATTTGCTTTTGGTGAACCAAGCCCAACTCAGCTATTTCTGAGCTTTTGACCTGTATCCTGCTCAGTCCTGTGCCTCTGCTCGATTTATTGCTGCTGTTCCAGTCCCATCACTGAGAATTTATTTTCCTTATTTTCTGTCTCTAACTTCACTGACAGTGTGAGTGACTTACGAGTTGAGTGAAGACCAGTATCTGTGTAACACGTGTACCCAGCCCATTGAACTTGCACTCCCCTTGACTCAGTGTGCAAGTCTCATGCCTGCGAGGGGACCATTAGGTCCTCTCCGGGGTGCCCCCTTGGTTGCCAGTCCCCCAGGCTTCTGCAGATCCCTAGGAGCCCAGATGCTGTGTTTTATTTCTTGTAGTTTATACTGCAAGAGTCAGTTGTACTTTTGTGTTTTCCAAATAGAAATGTGTATATGATATTTGAGTATGTTTTTTTAAACTCCCACCGTCCCACTTCGAGAGTCACTGCTTTGCTGATTTCTCTGCCACCCGCCCCTCTCCTTGTGCCTCCGAGCTTCTTACTTCCTCTGCTTCCACTGTCATTTTCCTTCATCCTCCTTTTGTAGCATGCTGTACAACCAACATGTATCGTATGGATTTAGAGGGGAGGGCACTGAGGAAGGAACATAAAACCGAGAAACTAGGGCTGTGGTAATGGCCCTGACAAATGCACTGGGCTTACTGCATCAGGTCTGTAGTTCTTAAGGTTGGTTGGTTGGTTTAGCAGCAGAATTCCTTTTATCAAATGAAATACTGGGATACCAGCATTTTAACCAATAAAACCAGTGGACATCTTTGTCAAGAGGCAATTTAATTCTCTTTCTTGGAGAGTATAAAAGATCTCATACTGTGGAACCCTCCACAGCACTTTTTTTGGGAGTTTCATTTGAAACCCAGTGATCCATATTGGAATTTCAAACAAATTTTATGTTGACCTACTTTGGTTGTTACAGAGAAACAAAGCACAAAATCTAAGTGTCTCTTTCCCTTCATTCCCTACACATAAGTGTGATCTATGGCCTTGTACACGTTCTGGGTCATTCGTGGATTCTTTCAAGTATGTGCTGAGTTCCTGCTGTGTGCCAGGTGTTCCTCTAGTCACTGGGGGTGCAGGTGACCAGAACAGCTACAAAGCACGGCCCTAAGGGAGGGTCTTCTCCCACCATTATGAGCCAAGTTTTGGGGAACCAGCATAAAAATCTAAATGATCCTTGACTTTATAACTTCCATTCCTGTAGGTATTCATTGATCCTTTTACAGTAATCCTTTTATAAGAACCCAATAAAATGTAATTGCTCCCTTTGGCCAGGGTGGAAGAGGTCATTGTTGCCCGCAGCAGATCGGGAGAGTTCTTCATTGATAGAGGAGTCCGCTAAAGGGAGCAGGAGGACTCAGTGACCTGAGAGTCACCTCTTTGCAGACGCTTTTGCTCTTTCCAACCACCTGTAAGGAAATGCTCTGTCTGCAGAAGCAGGGGCAGGTCACGTCCCTGAGTCATCTTGTCTGCACCTGGGTGGTGGTGGGGTGGTTGGGGGTCTCATGAGCCTGGCTTGCCTTCAGCCCTCCCTGTGTTGTCCTTCACAGGTCTTTCCCAGGGAAGCCGTCAACTACACAGCAGAGAACATCCATAAGTGGGCCTTAGAAAATCGAGAGGCACTCCTCCGATGGCTGCGGCCCCATGGCGGCAAGAGCCTCCTGCTGAACAATGAACTGAAGAAAGGGCCAGCGCTTCTTGTATTTATACCTTTTAATCCTTTAGCCGAAAGCCACCCTTTAATAGATGAGGTAAGAGTCATAATGTTTAAAGGTGTCTCATAGGGAGCAGTAAAACCTCATGAACTTGGACGTCTTGTTCCACGTTCAGAGTGATTTCCACCAGGAACCGAGAGCCTGCCAGGAGTGGCAGCTGCGTTTCTGTGGCATTACGCCTCCTTCCCATAAATGGGCAGGAGAGTGTGTGCCGGGGATAGGATCCATTGCAGCCTCTCTGGCCACATTGACTGACAGCTGCTTGGGTCTGGCGGAGTTGGTGAGAACAGGCATAACCAAGCTGCACCTCCCCCGGGTAGGAACAGATGTCCCTTGTCCTGCCAGGACCTACTGGGGGAGTGGGATAGAGGGGATGGACAGCAGCACAGGCAGGGTTCAGTGTGGCCTTGGAGATGCCGTTGTTGGGGGGTTGGGCCTGACTGCAAGCCCTGGCCATCCTCAACCTGGCAGCCAGGAGCAGCAGTGGTGATACTGGGCTCCCTTGTTTCTCTAAGCCTTTCCTTTTGCGAAGATAAGCAGAGCGGTTTCCAGAGACAGACCCTGTCAGGAGTCTGCCCCTCCCTCCTGCTTTTCCTGTTTCAGCTGGTGCACTCACTCTCTCTGGGTGTGAGTTTATTTTATACATGGATCATTTGGAGGCACTTAGAGTAATAACAATTACCAGAGAGCGCCTGGGATGGCTAAATTGGATTTACTGGGGGGGTTTATTTTTTCCTTCCCTCAAGGATCCCTTAATTGGCCAAAACCAATTTCAGACATCCAGTGTACCACTGGCCGGGCTAACCAGACACTGCCTCTGCCCGAACCCCTCCACGTGAGCCTGATGGTCTTCCTGGAGGCGACAGGGAGACGGGGTTCTTGCCCAGCCAGACTCCTGACTTTGCTACTCTGGAGCCTCATTGTGAAAGTTGTTATGCCTGCTGCTACCCTGGCTTAGAGGAAGAAAGGAGAGAAATGAAATAGCTTTGTTTCTTCTCCTCTGATTAGGGAGGACTTGAAGTAATAAGAGTTACTTTCTTGAGAAAATCTTCACTACACAGATATTTTATGAACTGAGACACTCTCCCAATTTACTAGGCCTTTTTCTGCATCTACTATTAAGAGCCTTAAGGTTCTTTGTAGGAAAGTTGGGATTTTCAACCAAGGCATTAGCTATGGTTTGGGATTTTCACTTTGACTTTTAAATTTTCTTTGTGGAGCATTCCATCTTGAGTGATTTGGGCCAGAGTCCTGGGTAGGGTAGTGTTTTGTGACTGGAGCCCAGTTCTTCTCTCCAGGGGCCATGGTTGGATTTAGGGCCCTGGTGGGAGG
Organism: Ursus americanus; assembly: GCF_024610735.1. NCBI lineage: Eukaryota > Metazoa > Chordata > Mammalia > Carnivora > Ursidae > Ursus > Ursus americanus. The sequence goes on from NC_142128.1 coordinate 31,280,010, forward strand.
ACACTAGCTTTCCCGCCTTTTTCCCTGGCTCTCCCTTCTCTCCCCTAACTCCTCCATCTGTGGCGAGGCCTTCTTCTTTTTCTTTTTTTTTTTTTCTTTAATCACTTTGTTCCTGTGGCTGCTTTCCTCAGAGCTCGGAGTGTCCCTGCAAGATGAGTGGATCCCCCTAAACCTCAGAGTATGGTTGGGATTGTTGAAAACCAAATGTCATCTTAGCAGTATTATGGATTACTTAGCCAAGTAAAATGTTCTGTGCAGTACATTTCCTTCTTCATTTCACGTCAGTTTAGCAAATGTTTATCGAGCGCTGTGTTAGGGAGCCGTGGGGGAGAAGGATGGACAAGACGTAGCCTTACTCTCATGGTCTCGGAGGCTGGTCCAGGAGGGCCGCAGGAGCTTGCTTTTTTTAAATTCAAGGTGGAGGAAGGTCAGCGCCAGGCCCGGGTCAGGAGGAATTGGAAGAGAGGGCACTGTCCCAGGAAGCCAAGGGTGGGCAGGGCTGAGGTTAGGAGAGGCTGTGGGCGTGGCAGGTGCAGGGGACAGACTTTGGGGTGGCCTGGATGTGGATGGGTTGAGAGAAACTTAAGGGAAGGCGCAGCCTGAGCAGAGGCACAGTGGTGGGGAGGTTGCTGCAGGTTCAGCCTTAGCAGGTAGTGTAGGTTGTGTGGCCCCTGTAGGGGCTGCCTGGAGAAGACCCAGCTTGGAAGCCTGAAGAGGAGAGGCTGTTGGGTGCTTCTTTGAGGACTTCAGGATTAATCATGGCCATCACAGTGCCCGTGACAAAGCAGAGCTGTGTGTTCCTGTTACTCAGGTTTTCCAGGCAGCAGTGTTCCAGGAGTGTGGGAAGTAGTCAAGTCTGGAACTTGGGTGCTGGTGGGGGTGGGAAGTGGGGTGTGTGAGCAGAGTTAAGGAGGCCATCAGGGTTGGGTCAGGTGAACATCAGACTTGGACATTTCCAGGCTGAGTTCTAAACTCATCAGCTCCTCAACCACAGGAGAGTTTAAGCCTTAAGCCTTTTCCCCACGACCACCTATAGGCCCAACTTGGGCAGGCAGTTGAGGAAGCTTACATTGTGGAGAGAGGTCAGTGTCCCATGTGGGTAGTAGCATTGGGGCTTGCCAGGCAACAGGTTTTGAGGCAGCCATAGTGGGGAGTGTGGTGGGGGGGTAAAGAAGAGGACGGTCATGTGCTGGCTCCACTGTGAGCCCCGTTCCAGGACCAGCAGCTGCTGACACATGCACAACCCCCCACCCCAATGGGAGAACACAGCCTGTCCTGCACACGGCGTCAGGCCACTGACCCCCTGCGTCTCTGCAGAGAGTCCTAGAGAGGTCATAGGACATCTCGGTGTGCTTCTCAAAAGAGATGCGCCCTGCAGCCAACAAGTCCGTGTGCCTCATTTTCTGCTTTCCCAGCACTGCTCTGAGGCATTCCCAGGGTGAGCCTCGTGAGCAAAGTCATGGTTGTCTGGTTCTGACTTAAAAATTTGTCCGATTAAAGAAAATGGAAGAAAGCATTTACAGCACAAATATTTGAAGTTATTTGCCAGATTTTCCTTATTAGTTCATGTGAAATTAAGTATGACCTCAAGCGATTCCCATGTAAAGATGGAATTGGACTTGCATTTGCAAAACTGCCCCGTGTGTGAAAGTATGAAGTAAAAACCAGTTCAGTTTATAGGAGAAAAATGAGAATGCCTCATTTTTAAGAGCATTATTTTATACAAAATATTTTCTTCAATTAAACATATCCTTTACGTGGGTGCTTTGGTTATGAGCAATGTTGTGGAAGGAGATGAGGGAAGAGAGGACTCCTGCTGTCCTTAGTGTACTTCTACTTGGACGTTTTATAACAGATTATAGTAAGTACTTGATTTCTGTGGGATTTTTGGGGGGGGTGCAGGGGGCACGGGTGGGAATGGTAACCTTTGTGTCTTTGGGTGTAAAGCAGTGCCCAGATGGGGCCAGAGGGCAGCTGGGCTCCTGTGGGTCATATGGGCCTGTCCTTATTAGTGTGATGTGCTGTCAGAGCCTTGTCCAGAAAGGGCTGAGATGTTTTTGTGTGGGGAAAAAAATGAAACACTGGTTTATCATCTAAAGGGATCTTTCTTTTTTTATGCCCGAGAACTATTCAGTTTATTTTTCTTAGAAATGCATATGTCTTGAATTAACACTCTCTATAAATACCATGTATAAAATTTGGGTATTTTTTTTGAAATTGGATAAGTACTCATTAAGTGACTTCACACACACACACACACACACACACACACACACACACACACACACTTTAATGAAACAAAATCGCGAGTGACTTAACACCTTTTAACTGACTGGCAAGATTTGCTCCAAGTTAGCACATGATTCTGTTTTAGGGAGTAGATGGACTAAATGCCTTTGGATTATTATGACTTGTTTTTCTTATGAACTTGGGTGGGTAGTGAAAGGTACTCAGTTTGGAAATAGTCTTAGAATGAAATGTAAATCTAATCAGGCTAATACTGATCTGAGGGTAGAGTGGTTAATCTCCCCCAGGAAGTGGGAATTGGGAATGTGTATGTTACCCCGAGATGTGATTCATTCACCATATGATCTTTGGCATTTGTTCTGTGCCTGGCTCTGGGGAGAACAGGAGAAATCAGACAGGGTCCTTGCCCATGAGGGTCCTTAAGCTTGTGGGGAGGGATGGCACCTCAGCAGACACTTACTTGTGAGACTCTGTGGGAACGGCTTTGGGGCCCCGAAGATGCAGAACCGAACTCCCAGGTGAGGTAGAGTGAGGCAGTGTTTTCTTCACTGAAGCAGCCAGCCTGCCGCTGGACCTTGGGGACAGTATTGAGATTTGTCAGATGGAGGAGGTCCTGGCCAGGCTTGGTCTAAAGAGGGTGGGGCGACACTGGAAAGGCAGATGTGGGGCAAACCCGTGTTAAGACCGTGTTACTCCTCCAGGTAGTAGGGAGCCATTGAATGTCATTTGGTGGAAGAGTGCTGTGCTTAGGGTAGTAGTTTTAAAATTGTGGAAGTGTGGAGGCCGAGTGAGGCAGGGGAGAACACGTGGTGGCCTGTGATGACTGAGGGCCTGAATCCAGGCCATGGCCCTGGGGATGCAAAAGAAGGAGCGGCTTTGTTGCTGAAGTCAGAGGTGGTGGGGTGTGAGGCTCTAGCTGATGCAGAGGGAAAGGTGGGGTTCAAAGGGTCGCCATTCCCATTTTGTGATGCTGTTTTCCCAGAGAGGGCAGTGCAGGGGGAGGAGGAGGTTATGGGGGAAGGCAGGCTGGGTGAGTGTGGTTTGAAACAGGTTGAATTTGTAGCCTCCTGTGAGGTGTGAATTTATTTGGAAACAGGTATGCCATGAAATCCTGTGATCCATAGGCGTTTGGGATGTTTTTAGACAGTGAAGGTGGAGAAGGAAGACTTCGTACTTAGGGAAGAGTTGCAAAGCTCTAAAGGCAAATGCACTCACCTGGGAGTTGAGATTTAAAATCTGTCCATGGCCCCTCGGCCTGGGGCATGTTGTGGGGGAAGCTTGGCTCTTGTCATGTGGTGGATGGAGAAGTCTGTCTCTAAGACCCCTTCCTGCTCGACACAGTTGGCTCACTGTTAGTAGAGTGACATGTTCTGAAAGATAATCCAAGTCTGTTCATTAGTAACTTTTGGTGTAATGGTTTCCTCTTTGACGCCGTGAGAGGAAGAGCCGGCCCGGGCTCCTTGTGCATCAGACCAGGATGCTTTCGGGGCCCGACGGCTGCGGGGTCTCTCCCTCCGCCATCACCACGCCTGTCATGAGCTCCGCCCTGTGTTTCAGATCACCGAAGTGGCCTTGGAGTACAACAACTGTCACGGGGACCAGGTGGTGGAGCGGCTCCTTCAGCACCTGCGGCGAGTGGACGCCCCGGTGTTCCGGCCTTTGGCGCCTGAGCCCCCCGCGCAGCTGCCGGAGCCGCCGCTGATCACAGCGTCCCCTTGCTGTAACACCGTGGTGCTGCCCCAGTGGCATTCCGTCTCCAGGACCCACAACGTCTGTGAGCTGTGTGTCAACCAGACCGCGGGGGGCGTTAGGCCGAGCTCGGTCGGCATGCCACAGTGCAGCTTTTTCGAGATGGCGGCAGCTCTGGATTCTTTCTACCTCAAGGAGCAGACCTTTTATCATGTGGCGTCGGGCAGCATAGAATGCAGCAATTTTCTGAGTTCCTACAGCCCCTTCAGCTACTACACTGCATGTTGCAGGACCATAAACAGGGCCGTGACGGGCTTCATTGATTCTGGACAAGGTGTCTTTGAAACCCCAACCATTGCGTTTTCTTCCCTCGAGAAGAAATGTGAGGCCGATCCCCCAGGCTTCGTTCCTCACATTGAGGAGAACAGGTATCTCTTTCCCGAAGTGGACGTGAGTAGCACAAACTTCACAGGCCTGAGCTGCAGAACCAACAAGACCCTGAACATCTACCTTTTGGATTCAAATTTATTTTGGTTATATGCAGAGAGGCTGGGGGCTCCGAGCGCCACTCGGGTGAAGGAATTTGCCGCAATTGTTGATGTGAAAGAAGAGTCTCACTATGTCTTGGATCCAAAGCAAGCTCTTATGAAGTTCACCCTAGGTACTGTGGGCAGTTTCCTTCCCCCCAAACGTAAAAAGTACTGCTTAATACCGGGAACTTTTCTCCAGGGATGTCAGTACATTTGGTCATGAAGGGATGTCAGTTCTCTAGCTCACTTGAAATCTTTAGACTGCAGTTGGTCATCATTTTAAAAGAAGCTAATATTTTCTATCAAAGGGAACAGAAACTTCTAACTCCAAATTTTAGATAAGGTTGTTGTGTAGCCCCTCGGGGAGGGGTGGCAGTCCAGTGTTCCAGGTTGGCAGTGCCTGTCCTGTTTCTGAGTTGGAGTGAGCTGCATGGGGTGGGCACCTGGCCACACAAAAGGCAGTGGGGTGGAGAGCTGTCGTGCTGGGAGCATCCCAGGGGGTTGATGAACGGGACCCCCCGCGGCAGCGCCACCCTAAAGGAGCTTAAACAGGAAGCAGTGAAACATAGAACCACCTGTTCTCCCTTCTGTATCACAGGTTTGGATGTCCAAGTACCAAGGCCACCAGACCTAATTTGTTCTGTTGCTGTTTATACCTCCTTGAGAAATGCTGCTCTGACCTTGCGTGCCTAGGTTGTAACAAGCAAGCGTCAAGTACAATAAACAAGTGTCCTGTTGCAAACCAGCAAAAACCACTTTGGGGGTGGGGGGACCCCATTATGGAAAAGCATCCGCGAGCTTGCCCTTAGGGCTTGGCAGCAGCAGTAAACTAACCCACGCTGTCCTGTTCCCAGGGCTTTGCTGACATCCTGGATGTCCACACAAGGAAGTGAGAATTCAAAAGCCGTGTTAGTTCAGCCTCAGTGGAAACAGGGGGAAAGTCAGTGTTTGCCAGATGGAGACAGGAGGAATTTGGTAGGGAGGGAAACTTTATTTCCAAGTTTTTGAGGGTATGAAAGTAACAGTAAACTCAAAGCCCCCTAAATAATAGTCCTTTTAGCTACCTTCTTTTAAACCCAGGTGAAGCTTGTTTCTGATATTTGACACTTTTGGAGATGCTTATGTAAATGTTTTTTTTTTTTCCTGTGTCAAATTATATATTATAAACATGAAGCTCCTGAGTGTTTAAAGGAACCCCGTGACCAATCGCTTTATGAATTGGCGTTCACTATTGATACTACAAATTGCTCCTGATTTGTGTTTCTAAAGTTACATTTTGGTATACCAAGTTTTCTTTTCCTTCCTTTTTTTTTTTTTTTTTAAGATTTTTTATTTATTAGAGAGGTAAAGAGAGCACGAGCTGGGAGATGGGGAGCGGTGGGGCGAGGGAGAAGCATGCTTCCTGCTGAGCAGGGATCCCAGCTGGAGGCTCGATCCCGGGATCCTGGGATCATGACCTGGGCAGAAGGCAGACGCTTAACCTACTGAGCCACCCAGGCGCCCCTTCCCCCAGGTTTTCTTAAAGTGAAACAAGTCCATGTTTTTAGAGTGTTTATTGGACTTCATAATTTTGTTCATGCATTCAGTGAGCTCATAATGAATTTCAATTTGAACTTAAGGGTCATCTGAAAGAAGCCTTCTTCAGATTTCTTTTGGTCTTCTGTAACTACTCTGAAACATACATCTAGCTGTTTTTCTTTGTCCTATAGTTGGTGATAACATTTTAAGGGTCCTCGTGAAAAAATTGCCTGTGTGTGATTGGTTTGCAGAGTTGACTCTTCAGTCGGCTTCTCTGGGCCAGTTTAGGGATTTAGGGTTCGTTCACATGAGGAGAGAATCTTTGGTTTTATGTTTCATAAACATAGCCAAGTAAGTAACTCAGATACAGACAATGACCTCTCTTTACTATGCACACGACACCCTTCACTTCTTCCTCCCTCTGCAGAACACAGGACCTCAAAATGGAGAGAGGTAGAGGAAGGAGAAAGAAGGGAGAACGCAGCAGCTCAGTCCTGCTTCAGACAGACAACCAAGCAATCTGAGGACAGTGGAGTTTATGGGGAGGGGAAAGTGTCTGTTCAAGTTAGGTTTTTGGATTGCTTGTGGGTTTTATTTATAGGTTTTCCCACTAAATATAATTGAGTTTATTTTTCCTAAACTTTCAAGAAGGAAACTTGAAGAACTCGAATAAACAAAAACCAAAGCTCGCTGTCCTTGAATTAAGGAGCATGAGATACCTGTCCGCTCACAGCAGCCTGTGTAGCAGTTGTCTTTTGTAGTGATGTTTAGAGGTCTTAGGATCGTAGGCTGAAATTGCTTGAAGATTGTGGTATGATGATCTGTGCAGTCTCTGGTGTCTATTTGTGGACTGATGCTGTTAGGAAAAAAAAAAAGAGAATTCCTGGTCTGTAAATACTGGAGCATCTGACACTGTGTGGCATTTTGTTCCCTAAATCCCTGTCTGGGGAGTCCTCCCAAAGCTACACCCGGTGCCACGCTGGGCAGCTGTGTTCAGCGTTTTACCTGTAGGTGAAGTGTTAAAAATGTCAGCCTGTGAAGCCAGCCCAGTTTTTTAAATGTAGGGTTTAAAGTAGGCCAGCTACTCTCCCAGTACTTAGCGAAGAGCTGATCTCATTTTCTCTTTATTTTTAGAGTCTTTTATTCAAAACTTCAGCGTTCTCTACAGTCCCTTGAAAAGGCATCTCATTGGAAGTGACTCTGCCCAGTTCCCTTCTCAGCATCTAATCACTGAAGTGACAACTGATACCTTTTGGGAAGTGGTCCTTCAAAAACAGGTATGGAATCACGAGAGAGGCAGAAATCACGCCATGTCTCCTTAGTCAAATAATCCGCAGAGCCGCAGTTGTCGGGGGGGAGCACTCGGGTGTAATGTGCAGAGTAAATCACATGGCAGTCTTCTGCACAACATGTAGGAGTTACATGCTGGTTTTCTAACTGCAAAAAGTCCTTCAAGAAAGCACATAATTGGAAAGATCTAAAAATGAAATTTTCGTAATTGGTGCATAAGCAGCATTTCTTGAATGCCTGCTGGGTTCTAAGTACAATGAGGACGTGAGCCCATTTCCTAGGCGCCAGTAACAGCCGTCTTCCCTTCCTCAGGACGTTTTGCTGCTTTATTATGCACAGTGGTGTGGCTTCTGTCCATCCCTCAATCATGTCTTTATCCAGCTAGCTCGCCTCCTGCCGACGGATACATTCACTGTGGCAAGGTAAGGGAGCCTGTGGCACTTTGGGCCTTGCGTGTCTTCCATCCTTAGGCTTAGCCATATGGTTTTCAAGAATCTGCCCATTGTTCATTAACCTTGGGTTAGATTTGGTGCGATTTGTCAGTTTAAAACCATGAGCAAAACCTCACTGAAAACAAAGTTTTCCTGATGAGTTTTGAGTGTTCCTTCCATGGTGTCGAGTACGTTTAACCCTGATTGGATTCATGGGAGGGTGAGTGTGGGAGCAGTGCTGACCTGGTTGCTAGGACAATCCCCAGATTGGCCAACTCTCTGGAATACCATGGGAAGTGTGCCCACGGACTTCAGTGGCGCTGGGGCTTCGGCCCAATGAAAGGGGGCCAGTGCCTGAAGTGCCGCCAACCTGCCCTGGGACCTGGAGCAGATCTCTCCCCCAGGTCTAGTTCTCCTCTTCACTCCTAAAATTCAAAGGATTGGTTGATAGCTATGTATTCTAGTCTTGTGATTCTGTGGGTAACCAGATATGGCCTTTATAGTAATCAAAACAATTTTTAAATCATTGTTTTGTAAAAAACCTCAAATAAAGAGTTTTTGGAAAAGGTACTAAGCTGTTTTGGGGCAGGGGGTGTTGTTTAGACTTGAACCTTCCAGACAGAATTAAATATAAAAGATTAAATCATAAGGAAAAAATAGCAGAACATAGAATATTGTGTTTGCTAGTTTCTTCGAGAGATGGAAACTTTCCAAAGTGAAGCAGTTACAAGAAATAGTTAAGGATGAACAGATTCCACTAGAAAAGGGCGCAGTGAGAGAAATGAGGAAAGTAGGCTTTAAAAAAGGACAGTAGCTGTATTTTACAGCATCTGTAATTCACCCATTGGATCTGCTTTAAGTACTGATTAGAGCCAAATTTGAGGATTTACTGTGCCACAAGATTTTTCTATATACATGTTATCTGACCTTGTTGGAACACTCAGTGAAGCAGATCTTAGGACCTCTTTTTACTGCGGGGGAAACAGAGTCAGAGAGAGGGTGGGTAACTTGCCCAGAGTCTCACAGCCTGTGAGTGAGGGACCAAGACTCAGAATCAGGTGCTCGTACCCCAGACCCTGAGAAAGAACAAAGGTTTAAGGGACTGCCGAGAGGAGAATGCAGTTTGTCCACACAAGGGAGTGTTTGTCAGCCTTGAAAAGGAGGGACATTCTGACACCTGCTACAACATGGATGAACCTTGAGGACTCAGTGCTAAATGAAATACTAAGATACAAAGGGACACAGGGTTCCTGGGTAGCTCAGTGGGTCAAGTGTCTGCCTTCAGCTCAGGTCATGATCTCAGGGCCTGGGATCCAACCCTGCTCAGTACTTCCTGCTCAGTGGGGCGTCTGCTTCTCCCTCCTCCCCTCCCCGCCCCCCGCTCACACACACACTCTCTCTTTCAAATAAACAAATAAAATCTTCAAAAAAACCCAAAAAGGGACACATACTATGTGACTGCAGGGATGTGAGGCACACAGAGGAGTCAGATTCACAGAGACAAAGAAGATGCTGGATGCGGGGCGGTGTGGGGAAGCTGTTGAACGGATAGAGTCTCCATTTTGCAGGGTGAAGAAATAGTTGTGGAGTCGGGTGGTTGGGATGGCTGCACCCCATTATGAGTGCACTTACCACTGCTGAGCTGTATGCTCAGAAATGGTCGGGCTGGGACATTTTATGTGTATTTTACCACAGTGAAAAACCAGCTGGGGGGCAGGGTGAGCCACAGCTGGGAGGGACTCCTGAGTGAAGAAAAGACTTGAGTAGGTTTCTCCTGGAGGAGGAGAGTATAAATAAGCAAGTATGGAGATTACAGTCTAATAAGTGTAAATTAAAACAATAACAAAGTATCATTTACGCTTACTAACAGATGCTTTTAAATGACAGCATCTTGTGTTGATAAAGTGAAGTTGGCACAGTCAGACCCAGCACATGAATTGGGCGTAACCTTTTGGGAAAGCATGTTAGCAGCATTTGTAAGAAAGCACAAAAATAGTTACACATTTTTGCCCCAGTTAATTTCACTTTGGGGAATTAAGGAACTAGGACTTGGAGAGGAGTGTGAGCTAGTCACTGTAGCACGATTTACGTCCAACAGGAGAGCAACAGCTAAGAAAATTGTGGCTGGGAGTTTGATGGGATTTTGACCCATTTATTTGAACAGTGCTTTTCATATAATTAATTGAAAAGAATTGCATATGAAATGTATGAGTACCGCTTTTCACAATGTGTAGGCATATACACCAAGCTCAAATGAGAAGTCCAGAAAGAAGCTCCTGATTAGCCCAGTGAAATTCTGAGTGGATGTTTATGGTAATGGTTTTCTTTCAATTTACTTTTTTTTTTTTTAAGTAAAACTCAGGAGAAGAAAAGTATTTGATGATAGACTAAAGTGTTCGAAAAAACGGAACTCTGATGTTTTAAGTAGGCTGTCCCAGGCCGAGGCAGGAGTGCTGTTCTGCTCAGTTGTTTAAAACCATTGTAATTTGGTCATTCTTCTAGACAAATGCATGAGACTGATTCACTCTCACACCCCATTATATTTTCTGGAAACTTATGTCACATTAATTGAGGACTCAAAAAATTGCCATCTTTTGTATGCATTGTTTGTGGTGATTGACATCGGAGCCACCTGGCCAAGTGGCCCTCCACGGTCTGCTCCCTCCTTTTAGGTTGTTTTTTTGTTGTTTTTGTTTCTTCATTGCCTGAGCAATGAACCCTGCGGGCTGGGGTGGGGGGCTGCTGCACTCTCAGCTCAGTGCTGGCTGTGGGAGGGGCCACTGCTTCCTTCAACAGTGACAAAGCCCAGGGTGGGTAATTCAGTACAGGTGTCATTTTCTGTATTAGAAAATTAATGTAAAGTCTACTAAGGAAATACAAGTTTTGTGGCCTCCGTGCAGATTTACAAAATACAAATATAAAATAGAGTATAATCTTTATTTTCCAGCTTGCTTATGTCTTCAGAGGCTTGATAAATTTTGCATAGTAATTTTCTTTTTCCAGAGCTGATTCAGTGATTAAAGTACTCGACCAGACCCTGTCAGGTGGGCGGACTGCTCCTGAGGTGTCAGTGAGGTAGTTTGTTGTTGTTTTTTGGAAAGCTCATTTTTACTCTCAGGACATGTGACTTCCACTCCATAAGTGAGGTGGAAAGTTGCATGTTCTGCAAGCCCCGGTTCTTCTTGCCTGGCTTGCAGCCAGCTTGCATTGGTAGTGTAGTCACCAAGGGGCTGGTCAGTGTGGCCACAGAAAATGCTCCAGGCTCTTCTGTTATCAGAGAGGGTTCTTTGAGGTTCGAGTGCCTCGGGCTGATCTTTTACTTTTTCTCATCTTTGCCAGGATTGATGTGTCTCAGAATGACCTTCCTTGGGAATTTATGGTCGACCGTCTTCCCACCGTCTTATTTTTTCCCTGCAACAGGTAAAGCTGAATTTTTTCAATATTTGGGCAGATGGGATTCTTTTGCTGAAAATGAAATGGGTTTAAGGTACTTCACAGAAGTGAAATGCAAATCATTAGCTATTACTAAACAATTCTGAGTAAAATATATTGTTCAAAAAATGTTCCATTAGGGACCAAGGGTAAAAGGGCTTTGGTGTGTGGCTTTGGTAAGAATTTTGCCCCTCTTGGAGTGTGTGTGCTCACGAACATGAATGTGGCTACCAGAACTCGTTTCCCTTCTTGGCCGCATGAGCGTTCAGTGGATGGAAAGCAAAGAGCCACATTCACGTGGTGCAGGACAGTCACTCCTCTGTTGAGCCCCCGGATGTCAGGCCCTGCCTGCCCCAGACTTTCATGTGTGTCATTTTCCGTTGGGTTCTGCTGATGACCACCTTGTCCCTCTTGTGCAAACTGGAGATGGAGAGTCTCCTCCCTACTGCACCCCATTCCTGGGATTCAAGGAGCCTTCTCCCCAAGTGTACAGACTTCTGTGACCATCTGCCCTGGGGCTGTCACCTTGATGTCTTCACATTTGTCTAAGCAGACTCCAAGTTCAGTGATGACAACAACTATCCTGAAAGCCCAGCAGACAGGGATGGGACATAAGCAAAGGGGACGGCCTAGCTTGGCAGTTAGTAAATGTTGGATGCGGATGTTTTGCTAAAAGGGAAATTAACTCTTGGCTCTGAAAGCCTGATGAACCAGATGTTCTGTCCCTGTTTAAAAAAAAAAAAGATTCCCTTTTGTTTATAAAAGAATGGGTCCTCAGGGACCAGTCACCGGCTCTGACAGTGTCTTTCCAGGGGGAAGCATTTGCCCGATTATTTTAGTGAGGTTCCTAAGTCATACATGTGATGTCTCCTGTTCTCACCTCCTGCACTCACTTCTACTGCTCATTGCAGCCACTGCCATACTTTGTTTCTCCAGGAGAGTGCTTCCTTCCGAGAGATTGAATCATTTCCTTGTTTTTTCCTCTTTATCTCAAGGAATTTTTGCTGGAATACTTCCTAGGGTAGTAGGGTCCTGTCACATCGCGCACTAAAAACGGAGTGTGACTCATGCTGTTCTGTTAACTGTCGTGATGAACCTTTTTCCTTCTAAGAAGCTTTTGAAGTGCCACACAGTCCAGGAATCCTGGACAATAACACTAGCAATTTCATTTGTGTGGGATGGTGGTCAGGCATGAAGTTTAATGAAGCATGGTTTTGGAATTTCAAATGTAGTTTGGGAAAGTGGTCAAGTCATAACACCCAGCATGTGCCTTTGCATGGAGACGTCCTCAGCAACTAGAATGCAGGAGTATGTATTGAGAGAGACCGAGAGAGACACAGAGAATTGCATGTTTGGGAGACTGAGTCGGGCTGTGTGGGGGACCGAGCTTTCATCAGGAAGCTGCCTGATGTGGTCACTGTGGGGCTGGACCACTGTGGTGGTCCCTGCAGCCCCTCACCATTGAAAGGTCAAGAAGGTAAATGCCAACTATGAGAAGAGTGTCCAGCTCTTTGTTAATACGAAGAGCTTGGGAAACTGAAGCCTTACTGCTCAGGAATGGAATTTTTCTTATTTCCTAAAAATAAAAGAGTAGTCAGAAATGAAGTAAACTCCTCGTCAGCTGGTCCAAGCTGAGTGTTCGGCACACTCGGAAGGTGTGAATGGGCCAAGGGCAGGAGTTGACCGCTCGCAGGAGAGGAAGTGAAAAAGGCCTTTTTCACGTTGCATAGTTATTTTTAGTGAAGAGACTAGATAGGTTTTGGTAAAGTGTAAGTTTGCGCATGCACTAGGTTAAAATGTGTGCAGTAAGTAGGGGAAATGTTAAGATGCTGACAGTTATTTCGGAGGAGGACTACAGGTGATGTGGGAATGCCTCTTGTTTGCTTTACAGCTGGTCTCCAGCGAGCACATATTTTATAGTCATGGAAGGGAGAAACCACATGAAACGGCTTGTCCTCCCCCATGGTGTGCGCCGAAGCCGCCTCCTGCCCCTGGCAGGCCCGGCTCTCCTGTGCAGGGCATCCTAGAGCCTCTCTGCTTGCACCGCTGTGTGTGACGGCGCGGAAGTCAGGTGCTCCGGCCGGCCTGGGTGAGGCCATCTCGGGTGCGGTAGCTTCCTGTAGCTTGGGCCCTGAGAAGCGCCTCCCTTCTGCAGCGGCACAGCCCGCCCGTCCTCACTCTCCTACCCCCTTTTTTGGAGTAAAGGCCTATACCCTGTTCCTCATGTGTTTATCTAGCCGTTTAGGTGCTAGAGGGGCGTGAACACGCTCCTGGTGAATTTAGAGCGGAGTCCAAAATGATTCCTTTTTGGAGGTTTGTTCACACCTTGCATCTGCGCTACTTCTAGAAAGTTGGAAAGCCATTCAGCACACCCGTTGGTAGATTCACAGAGATTGCTCCCGGGACTCGACTTTAGCATGCTGACAGGTGTCGCTCTCGGTCCTGTAAATGCCTCCACACACAGTAAGGCACCTTGGCAGCTCTCTCCTGGGGAATGCAGTGCCTCTGCCCTGCGAGACGAGGTTTGCGCCACACGGCTCAGTGGCAGAGCCGGCCTCCACTCGTTCTTCCTTGCCTGCGTGTCATAGGGGCCAGGAGGTTTTCAGTTGTCTGTTGAAAGGCTAGGAGGCCCCCACTCAAAGCAAGCTTCTCTGTGTGAAGAAAACCATGCTTTAAAGAAGGGTGTGGTTATATACTTCAAATATTTGGGTATTCCATGTATCCAAAAGTCTCTGTAATGTATAAAACAGGGCATGTGTGATTTTAATTTCCCGGTGATTTTTATTTCATTGGGGAAGAGCTATCCATCAATAGAACACCTTTTGTCTTTTCTTAGATATTTTACCACTGGCTTTGTGTGTGGAGAGGGTGTGTAAGCTTTTAATGAATGGTTCCTTGGTTGGTTTTTTACAGAATAATGTGATGGTTTTTCGGCTAACACTCAGCATTCAGGTTAATTTGTGTCATCCGTACAGCAGTCCCGTGAGAGCGATGATGTGCTTGCTTCCCCTTTTACAGATGAGGCAGTGCAGGGGCGCAGAGGGGTCACCTGTCTGGGTGCTTAGGACCATGAGCACCAGTCTTGTGAGTCTTCCCGGCACGTGGCTCTGGGGCCCGTATGTGGTAGAAATGTTGGTCATCAGACAGTTAAATGACAACTTCTAAAAAGGAATTTTCTACATCAGGACTTGCAACAGAGCTTTGGGGGAACCCCCTTCATACGTCACTTTCCTTCCTTATTCTGTGCTTTCAGCACAGGGTAGGCTTCATTTCTCGGAGTCCCATGGTTGGTCTTTTTGTGGGGGGTCAGGGCTTGCGTGATACCTCCTCCATCGTATTAATAAAAATGTCTCCAGATGTTGCCAAATACCCCTGGGGGGTTATAGTCGCCCCCAGTTAACAGCTCCTGCCTTGGATAACGTGTAATAAATGCTGGCTGAAGAAATCTGGCTGAGTGTTCAGTCTTTCCTATTGCACCAGACACTGTTGACGGCCACGGAGTGACATGGGTGACGTCCTGCCCCGGACATCCTTCCTTCCACGCCACTGGGCCTCTCAGAGCTCGTGGAGGCCCCTCTGCCCGCGCGCTGCCGGTGCCCTCCATCATCCCTGGCTTGAGGATTGGGCCTGGGAGTGCTTGTCTGTCTTGGAAGGTTGTTATCAGAAACTGGGCTCTTTGTCCTTAGGAACACACACACATTGGAGATAAGCCACCTTAATTACAGAATGAGCACATGGGACATCCTCAGTTTGTAGAAAAGTTTTTGCCCAGATAACATTTTCCCTGCTGACTTTCACTAAGTAAAATCCTCGGAATGTCTTTTGGTGGGAAGTAAGCAGCCCGGCCTTTGGTAGCAGTGTGGTTCGGCCTAAGACTGTTGATGGAACTCTCACCTTTGACTCCTTTCCCTTTCTCTCCAGAAAGGACCGTAGTGTGAAATACCCCGAAGACCTTCCCATCACCCTTCCCAATCTGCTGAGGTTCATTTTGCATCACTCAGACCCTGCTTCCGCCCCCCAGAACTTAGCTAACCCTTCTACCAAAGAGTGTCTTCAGAGTGAGGCAGTCTTCCAGCAGGGCCACATCTCCCATTTGGAGAGAGAGATCCAGAAGCTGAGGGCAGAAATTAGCACCCTGCAGCGCGCGCAGGTGCAGGTGGAGGCGCAGCTCTCCAGCGCGCGCAGGGACGAACACCGGCTGCTCCGGCAGAAGCAGACCCTGGAGAAGCAGCACGGCCTGCTCCAGCTGCACAGTGAGCAGCTGCAGGCCCTGTACGAGCAGAAGACCCGCGAGCTGGAGGACGTGGCCCGCAAGCTCCAGGAGCTGGCCGACGCCTCGGAAAACCTCCTCACCGAGAACACGTGGCTCAAGATCCTGGTGGCCACCATGGAACGGAAGCTGGAGGGCAAGGACGGAGCCGAAAACCTCCCTCCCCCACAAGAGGCAGGCTCTGACCCCCCCGAGCCTCCAGGTGCCCCCCGGCTACCTGGCAGCACCCCTCCGCCTTCCAACAGCAGCTCCACGCTGGTGTCCGAAAGGAGCAATGAGAATAGGACAGACTAACTTGGAAAATGACATGAAGAAATCAGAGGTGAAAACTGTACATTGGGAATATATTTATGCAAATTTTATTGAAATTTATTGTAAATAAAGATTTTCTCAGTGGTCTAGAAAATCAAGTTGAATGTCATTCAGCGTTTATTGAACAGGGATGACATCCCTTCCACTTATTGCACAAACTTGGTAGCTTTGAGACAGAAACAGGAGCACAGTCCATTTGAACATTTGTCTGAAAAGTTAGTCCGTATTTGAGTGGCTCAGTGTCCAAGAGTTCCCTCCCCATTCCCCGACTGTTGCTTCTGTGATGCCATGCAGGATGAAAGGCTGATTTCCTGACTGACCCATCAGAAGACCAGAACACAACAGTTGGGCTATTCAGAAAGAATTCAACGAGAGGTCATAACTTAACTAAGCCATGTTGAGTCTGTGGCTCTGGTGTCTACGCTAAAGAAAAGTAGCTATTGATAAATAGGAACAGTGAGCGCTATTATGTGGTGGTTCACTGCCTCTCCAGGCACTCCCACTTGCTTCGCAGAGACCCTGTGCCTGCCACCCTGACCTGGCATTGCCACTGCAAAGACATTGCCCCTGGCAACCGGGGCGTAGGTGGGATGAGGAACCTCCAGGAGCGAAACCCAGGAGAAAGTGAAGGTTCGTCATTTCAAAACCAGAACTTCACCAGCACCGGTTAAAACGTCAGGGCAAGTCTGACAGTCAAGGGATCATGTTCAGGGTCAGCTCCGGGGGCGGGGGGCGGTCCCTGGTTCCCCAAGAGAAGACAGCCTGGGTGTGTGCTGCTGGCTGCGGAAAGTAGAGGTAGAAAGCCTGGAAGTTCTGAGAGGCGAGCAGAATGGATCAGACACCCCTACACCTTTCACACTGGTCTCAAGGGTCCTTCATCAGAAAGCCAGCCTTCTCCCTGATTTTCCATGGGGCGCCTTTGAAAGTGCTGGCCCCCTCAGGCCCACGTGGCCTCTGAGGGCCTCTGGCCTCTCAGGCTGGGCCATCCCCCTATTAGGGGCCAGGGATGTCTCTCCCGTGCTAAAGCCCAGCTGCCTTGCAGGGGCTCCTCAGTAGCCCCCTGGGGCATCTCCTTCCTACCAGCAGCTCAGACTGCTATCGAGCTACCCTTCTCCCAGCCCCCAAGCTAATACTTCATGTTTGACCCCCAATTGAAAGGTATGCTGCTAAAATGAAGTGTTCCCTAAGCTCCCTCCTTGGAGTTCCAGAAAGTAGATTAATTCACCATGCTTGTTAGAGACTTGAGTGAGGCCAGAGGAGCCGCCGTCAGCCTGACCAGTGCTCTGCGGGTAAGCCCAGGCTGGCCTTCAGTTAATTACTAAGGATGCCGACACAAGCCGCATTTCAATCATGATAGTGGAGAATGTGCTTACGGTGGTGGGTATACACAAGGGACGCCTGGGAGATGCAGCGTGTGGGGGTGTTGCCCAACCGAGAGCCATCAACACCTCATCTTCATCAAAACCCCATCCTGAACCTAAAACTCACTCTCCCCGCTGTGCCCTCCTCTGGGGCCCACTATGGGTGGGCTGTCAGGCCATCGTCTTGGGGGGGGGGGCTCTCCTGGGTGCTCATGCACTCGGGGCTCTTAGAGCAGGGTTGGGAGACTCTCCTCGGTGGCCCGCTGGGGAAAGTGAAGTCCAGTACCCAGCAGGTGGGTGGTGCTTGGAGAAGAAAGGAAACTAATGTGTGAAAAGGAGGAGGAGGGGACCCTCAAAGTCCCCGCACCCCACCCCTCCAGTGCAGAAAGTATTAAATACAACAAACAAAAAACACAATTTCCTCTTTCCTGGGCCAGCTGGGTTTTAGATAAAGGTAGCCGCCGCAGGCACTGGTGTTTCCAGCGAAGCCTATGCCAAGTAATGCTGGGGGGCAGGGGGGGGGGGCAGCAGTGGGGGTGTGCTGAGCATGCTCAATGAAGTGCTCTGCCACCAGGCCGCCGGGCAGCCCTCGGGACGCGGGCCCTGGCTCGTCCTTCACTGGCTCTCAAGCAGCGGTGGTGGCTTCCTTGCAGTAACTCCACTCTCAACAGGAAACTGGGTATTTAGTGACCGAAAGAGAGGGGGGCGTGGCTCTTCCATCCATTGCTAACCAAGCAGAAAGCACCAAAGCACCCCAGCTGGTCAGCCACGAGACATAAAATGGACGTGTCTTGTCCTCTGCCCAGACACAGACACACATAGACACACACACAGACACACACATGTATTAGAGGCCCCTGCCAAATGCAGTGTGGGCCTTCCATGTCTAAGACACCCCCCCCCCATAGCCTTGAGTCAGCTTATCATGACTACAGTCAGTCCCATGTGCTCTACACGATATTTTTAAAAATCAGCAAAAAAGGCTTAAGCACATGCTTCCGGGGCCTATTTACAGTTCACAGGTTTGTGAGTTCACGCGTTACAGTAGTAGCTCCATCAAAAACGGGCTCAGCTAAACATTCAAGTAACAAAAAGCGCTGTGGGGTCGCGAGCCCCGGCAAGGTCAGGCCTGCCCACTGCCTGCAATGGGCAGTCCCACCAGGAGGCCAAGGGGATGCCCAGGGCCGCCGCATCCTGGCTAAGGACAGCCAAGACCTCGGGAGTCAGTGCATGCGGTGATGAAGCCCAGCGAGGCCATGCCGGCAGGTGTCAAGCCTTCCTCAGCAGCACGTCTGTGGTTTCGCCCCTCTCATGCCTCTCAGCTGGCTGCAAACAGGCCTCGGGGCCTCCGCATGCCAGCTCAGCCGTGGACTTCTGGGCCGTTCGGGGTCAGCTTGGCCTTCCTCTCCACGCACGGTCCCTTGGCGGAGTACTGCACCAGCAGGAAGGGCTCCTTGGTCTCGCCATCCCCCACAATGCTCTCCTCGTCTTCAGACTGGCTGATGCGCTGCAGCCGCAGGTAGCACCAGCAGCCCAGGATCAAGGCCCCCAGGGCAGCGATGGCGATGAGGATGACAATGACCGTGACCACGCCCGTGGTGGGGCTGTGGTCCATAATAGACATGGTCAGCGCCTGGGGAGGTTTCCGCGGGAGGAAGCTCGTAGGGCGGTCTGCTCAGCGAGGCTGGAACTCAGGCTGGACACGAGAACCCTGAAAGACAAAGCAGGATGAGGCTTCACTGGGGACTCTACGGGGCCCTGACAGCTCACAAGCTCGGGGCGGCCGCGGTGGGAGACCTCTCCCATAGGGACTATTTTTAATCAGGTCATAAGCCTGACCATCCTGCCCTCATCCTAGTGAAAAACAGCTGGTTGGCTTTCGCTGTTTCTAGCTCATGATGTCACGAGCATTCTCTTCGCTCACAACAGCCCACTTCCACTTCCTACCTCTGACACCATCAGTGCTTCTGCTACCAGACAGGAGTCAACCTCGCTCAGCCAAGGAGCCAGAGATGCAGGGAAGGGGGCCCATGACCCGCAACCCCATGGCAGCCCCACTGAGAGCTGGAAAAGGGTCTGTTTGAGGGGAATGTTCTGAAAGCCCAGCACCACGAGGTGTTCAGGAACTGCCCAGGGACCAAGAGGAGCCAGTACTTCCGTGATGGCCAGACATGAGGGAATCGAAAGCAGGGAAATGACCTCAGTCCCTCTCTCCAACAGGCAACATATATAACTCAGCCAAGTCTTCCGGAACACCTGGGAGAGGGCGCAGCAGAGGACAGCCTTTGTCCACAAGGGAACTGTGACCAGCCGGGCAAGAGTCCTCAGCAGCCCAGTCCTGGAACGTGGAGGCATTCAGGACAGCTTAGGGGAGGACAGGCAAGGGAAGGGCAGACTGACCCTGCCCGCACTGAGCTCAGTGTCAGGGGCAGGACCCAGACCGCAAATGGGTCGATAGGCCAACGCCTGTCACTACAAGCGTGTCGGTGCCATGCCAGGAGCACAGGGGACTGGGTGCCAGGACGCTACGTTGGGCAGAGCAGGCACTACCTGGGGAGGTGAGGCCGATGCTGAGCTGGCAGGAAGAGCCAACCCCTGGGGAGGAGCATTCCTGGCAGGGGAATAGCATCGGTGAAGTCTCTGAGGCAGGAGAGGGCCTGCGGGCAAGTGTAGGAGCTGAGGGCGGTGGGCAGCTGGTGTGCGTGGGGCGCCGGGAGGGCTGCTGCCCACCTCAGACAAGCCGCTGCACCTCGCTGCGCCTCAGAGTCCTCCTCTGTGGATGGGGCTGGTGAGGGGCCAAGGAGAGCCAGCGGTGGGAAGCAAGCAGACAGAAAGAACCCAGACTCTCCGGGGGACTGAGGCTGGAGGTGCTGGAGCTAGCAGGCTCCCCTGGGTCCCCAGACCCTGCACTTTCTAACTTGTCCTCCTCGCCAAAAATGAAGCAAATAATAGTAACATGCACCCAAGCATTTGAGGGTCAGGAAAAGCCTGTGCCACCCTCTGCGTTCAGTGAGAGCAAGCTGTTGAATTCACTTCTCTGGAAAGATGGACATCAACACAGGGAGAGGGCCTTGGAAGGGAAGGTTTTCCCCCCAGACAGGATGGAACCTGCCGTCCTCGAGCAATACGGCCTTAATTAGAAATGATTCTTACCCACACCAGGAAGACTCCCCACCCACCCAAGGCCAGGCTTGCCTGAAGGTCAAAGGCAGCTAAGTCGAAGCTCCTGGAGTCTGTCCAGGGACCAGGCCTCCCCCCTCCCCGAGTCTGGTCCTGCCACCCATGCCCACATCTGCAGAGACGTCCTGGGCAGGAGGGGGGTGATATCCCTGCAGTCTGCCCTTCTTACCACCTGCAGGGCCAGGCTGCTGCTGTCACTGTCAGCAGGCTCCCTGGCCCACCAGCAATGCCCCTGTCGCCCAGAGGAAAAGCCTCAAGTCCTACACGGCCTGACAGGATGTGTGTCGTGTCCCCCCCCCCCCCTGCTGCTCCCCGGCCACACTGACCCTGCTGCCTCTGACCTCCAGGCCTTGAGCTAGACAGGTCTCTCCACCCCAACGCTCTGTTCCCTCACTCTTATTCAGTGGTCCTCGGCTGGGGCCACTATGCCTCCCAGGGGACATCTGGCAATGTCTGGAGACATTATTTTTGTAGTCACAACTGGCAGTGGGGGGGCTCTACTGGCATGGAGTAGACAGAGACCAAGGATGTGCTCAACATCGCACGGTGCAGGGGACAGCCCCCACTAACAGAGATCTGGCCCCAAATAGCAACAGTGCGGAGGGTGAGAAACTCTGGCCGGCCCTGGTTAACTCCAGTCAGGAAGGGACACCTTCCAGGCCCTGCAGCCCAGGAGGGTCTCTTCGTCCTGTGCCTGCTCCCTCCCTTCCTCCAGGGCGCTTGCTTCAGTGCGCAACCCTGGCTTCCACAGCACGGCCATCTGGTTGGCACCTGCCTCCCTCATCGGGCTGTGTGCTCCAGGAGGGGCCCTGCACACTTCTGGGCTGCCAAGTACACAGGCTATCCTGGCCTTTTCCCTGCCACCACCAGGGCTGCCATCAGCTCCCGCCACCGCTCTCAGCCTGTCCCCTCAGGCCTCCAGCAAGGACAGGTACCCCGCCACACACACCCCTCGACAGCCTGCCAGCTGTGCTGGGTGAACTTCTCTTCCTGCTAGGGAGGACACCCACCTGCCTTGTCCCTCCCCCTGGCCCTCTTGTGTCCAGTGCCTGCTGGGGTGCCTGCCCTCCTACCAGGCCCCTGGACAGGAAAGCAACGCGGTATCAATTCAGAAGGGGAAGTATGTGTGTGTTTGGGGGCAGGAAGTAGGAAATCAAACAATGGCGGCAAGACCTGAGGAGGGGCGAGCGCCAGGGGCCAAACCTTCCAGGGAGCCTAGGAGGCACCTACCAGTCCAGGGGGAAGCCACATGGTCCCAGGACTAGTGGGGAAACTGAGGCAGAGGCAGCCCCAGTTCATAGGGACCCTTTGAGAGGACTGGTGACCTCAAAACCCTGTCTGCTGCCCCCGCCCCAGGCCAGGGGAACTCTCACCCCAAGTGCACAGAGCCAGGTGACCAAGCCATGGGCATGCCTGGCCTGTGCTTGCTGGCGCCACCCTTCCCCCCAAGTGTGTTGTTTGTCCCTGCATTCACCCAGCGAGAATTTCCTGAGAAACGATGGTTTAAAAAAATCTGCTCACATCATCCACTACTCAGAACCTTCCCTGGCATCAGCCAAGAATCAAAACTCCCTGCCTCCCCTGGTTTCTTCACACCCTCGCCACCCTCCCACCTCAAACCCTCTGAACTTTCTCTTCCTTCTACTGGGAATATTCTTCCCTGACTGCCCCATGACTGGCTCCTTCCTATCATTCGGGACTTTCTCCGTGGGTGCCTCTGGGGGGGACCTTCCCAGACCACCCAGGCTCCAGACGCCCCACCAGGCACAGCTGCCACTGCCTTGCATTACACCACTTTGTCCCCAGCCCTACTATCAGTGCACAGCAGGTGCTCGACGTCTGCTGAGTGTTCCGAGCCCAGAGACACCGTCATGAGTTAGAGGGGCCCCTGTGCTTACAGCAGCTCCCACCCCTGAGCCCGCTCTCCAACCCGAAGCCACTCCCAGGACCCTCCGCATGGTCCCCACACCTGTCCCAACAGCCTCCAGGAAGCTGGCAGCCTGAGCGTGAGGGCAGGAGCATCGTGTGCAGGTGGATTCCCAGTGGGCCTGAGCCCACGAAGGGGCAGCTGCCTCCACGTGCTGGGAGGCAGGGAGAGGAGGACGCCACCAAGAATCAGAGTCCAGGGGACGTCTGAAGCATGAGGGTGGCTGGCTGGTTCCCCCTGAGCCCCCATGGCCTGGGCTGGACCCTACCCACTTGCTTTGCCTCTCCCGACTTCCCTCATGCCCTTCTGAGCCAAGGTATCTCCTGCAAGTCAGCTGACCCCTCACCCTGATCCAGGCAAGTGCACAGCGTGGGACAGGACGGCCACAGCATGGGCTGGGTCGACGCCCAGGATGGTACATGGGAAACCTGCACCCCCTCAGAACAATCATCAAAGTAGTTTAACACTCATTGCATACACTCTCTTCATCCTCCCAACAATACTGCGGCTAACACTGCTCACCGGTATCAGTCCCGCTTTACAGATAAGGAAACTGAGGCACAGAGAGTTTGAGTGCATTGCCCAAGAATGAAGAGCCAGAATGCAGGATGTGACCCCAGAAGTGGGGCTCAGGAGATCAAGGGAGAGGGTCTTCCAAGTGCTGAGTGCAGGGCCAGCCTGGTGGCCAGAGTGTAGCCAGGAGCCTGCAGGCTCTGGGCACTCTGGGGCTGGGCAAGAGAACACACGCCCCCACCCCCAACCTCTGTACCAGCTCCTAGCCAGCTCCCTCAGCCAGGATGAAGGCTAGCACTGGAAGCCCGAGGCCATCTGATCCCCCAAAACATACAGGACCAATCTTCCACTCTTCCGCTCCGTGGACCCTCAGTCCCACCCCCCCGGGCCAAGGGTGGCCTGACCTTCGGATCTCACCCACAGCTCCTGGAAAAACAAGCTCTAAAGCCTAGCTCCCCACTCCCTGCCCCTCTGCCCACCAGTGGGCTCAAAAGGACAGTCCCCACCTCAGCCACCAGCAAGCTGAGGGTAGATGCCTTCCACTGTCCTGTGGTCCTTCAGAGTTCACAGCTTAGGTCTTCTGCACTGTAACACTAGGTTCCAGTTACCTCCTCTTCATCAGACCCCAAAACTGAGCCTTAACCCCAGTCCACAGGTGATTTTACACACTCAGGCTCTGTGGGGCCGCAGCTAGCAGCAGAGCTGATTCAAATCCCCACCTCCCCTGCCACCTCCGACGCCACTTCACCCCCCTACTGTGAGCTGTTCTCACCTGGCCAAGGAAACTGCTCCTAACGGCCTTGGTGTCTCAGTGTGCAAAATGGGACTAAGGCCCTGACCTCACCACCAGGCTGTGGGGAGGATGAGCAGTGATAAGAAATGTGGAAATGGAAGGGCTGGGGGGCAGGCACTCGGTTTGCACGTGACCAGGTACCACACCTTCCTGATTCCACAGGGAGGACAGTGAGCCCTTAGTATCACCCCTGCCTCCCACCACCAAGGACCTGCCTCCCAGGAGGGTACAGAGCCTGGTCCAGGCCCGACACCGCAAAGAGCCTCTTCCTCAAGGATACCTGCCACCTTCTTCTTGCTTAAATGGGCATATCACGAGTGTCACCACGCCCAGCAGGACACCAGCTCACCACCCCCACCCTCCACCTGGAACTACCCTATTTACAGGGGGGCCAACCCCTCCACGGGGCAGGGAGTTGCTGCAGTGCCCCCAGGGGTTAAGCCATGCCCTTGGGCAACAAAGACATCTGCCAGGTGTGCCAGCGAGCCAGGCTCTGCCTCTTCAGGGGACCCCAGTTCACACACCAGAAACATTTCCTGCCTGGTTTTTGATTACGAACATAAGATGGTATAGGGAGGATAGTGTACTGCTGGGCAGAGTCAGGATGCAGGTGGAACATCTACTCTGTGCCAGGTCCAAGCAGGTGCTGGGACCCAAGGACGCATGGCACAAGGCTCCTGCCCTCCAAATACCACGACCAAGAACAGCAAGGATGCAGATGGGAGAAAGCATTATGGGGCTAAAGCTGCCCGAAGCCATACAGCCAGTGTCATCGCAGCCTCCCATCACCCACCCAGTCATACCCCATCCTCCAGAAGAGGAAGCTCGCACCAGAACCCCCTAGGTTCCCCAGGGGCAGAAGAGGAAGCTGGTGCAGACTGAGCCCAGGGACTGCCCCAAGGTCAGTCTGGGTCTCCTGGGGCCCAGGCCTGTGGCTCATGCCCCCACCCTGTGAATCAGCCACTGGTCATTCTCACAGGATCAGTCCACTTGGCCAAACAACTCTGGTAATAACAGTAGATGCCCAACGAAGGTTGCCAATGATTACTATGTGCCAGACACGGAGAAGCTAAGCACTTCACACAGATCCTTTCTCCTTTCAGCCTCAAAATAGCCCTAGTGTTATTGAGCCCACTTTGCAGATAAAGAATCTGTGGCTCAGAGAAGTTAAGTCAATTGCCCAAGGTCACACAGCTCAAAAGTAGCTGCACAGGGAGTCAAACCCGGGCAGCCTGGATTCCGAATCCCAGAGCTCAACCCAGACACAAAAATGTCATATTCCTGACCCCGGCCTCCACACTGTCCTGCCTCAGACCCAGGGGCCATGTAAATCCCAGTGCGGCCCCGACGGGGCAGGCTAGGTGACAAGGGCTCGATGCTGGGGACACAAGGATGACAGGCGCCCCGGCAGCTACCGCGTGCGGAGCGCGGGCGACGTGCAGGCGCGGTGCCAGGCGAGCTCATCGCACCCTCTCATTTAACCCTGCCAGGCGACACCGTCTCCCCCACTCTACCAAGGAGCTGAGCGAGGCTTGAGGGAGGAAGGGGCTTGGCTCCCTGGGCGACAGCTGGAGGGGACTGACAGCTGGAGAAGCAACTCCAGTCGGCCCGACTGGGGCGGGGGGGGGGACGGGGCGGAGACCACGATACCCAGTCATGCCCACGCCGCGCAGTCACCGCCGACGAAACTCGATCGGCACCAAACGCTGCGGCCCGTCCTCAGTTTCCCCACCTGCGAAATGGGCGCCAGACGTCGCCAGGGACCCGCGCTCCCACCCCTAACCCCCGGAGCCCTCCGGACCACCCGGGGGGTGCTAGGACGCCCACCTCCTCCGTTAATTTTAAATATCCCGAGGCATCCCGAGGAACCCAGAGGCCGGCCTGGGGCGCGGAACTGCGGGCCGCGGTAGCCGGCAGGGACGGGGGGTGGGGGGAGACACCCGCTCCCCGCAAAGCGGCCGCCGCCCCCCGCCTCCTCCTTTGTCCGGATCTCGCCGCAGCTGAGCGGACAAAGAACCCCCACCCGCGGGCGCGGCCCCCCGGAACAGACCCTCCTCCCGAAGCCGCGTCCCCGCCCCGGCTGCCCCTCCCCCGCCGCATAGACACCCCCCCCCAACCCTCCGGCCCGCGGCCGAGCCTCCCCAAGCGCGCCCCCAGCCCACCGGGGGCCGCCCCTTCCCCTCCCGCGAGCCCCCGCCCGTCCCGACCGCCCGGCCCGCCCCGCTCTGCTCACCATTGCGCCGCCCGCAGCCCGGCGCTATCGCCCCGCAGCAGCCCCGCGGGCCCGGCTCCGCCCGCCCGCCTGCCAGCCCGGTCCGGCAGCCGCGTACCGTCGGGACGCAGGAGCCCCGCTCTGCGGCGGGCGGGGCATCCCCGGCTCCGCCCCGGTCGGAGGCGTGGCCCGCTCGGAGCGGCCAATGGAAGCCTGCGCTGAGACGGCGGGGCGGGGCGGGCCGGGGCGGGATCACGTGCGCGCGGGGCCGGAGCGGCCCCGGCGGGGCGGGGGCTGCGCGCAGCTGGCAGCCCTGGGGGCGGGGGGCGGACTCGCCTCCGCGCGCGCGGATTGGGCGCCGGTGGGTGCGGGGCGCCTGCTGCAGCACTCCCTTCAACGCTTGGAGCTTGCCCTTATTCCCGCCCACTCACAGAGAGGGAAATTGAGGTGCACCGCAGGTAAGAGTGTTGTCTGGAAACGGGGAGCTGCGGAACCCTGGGCCGGGGCAGGAGAGAAGCGGGACCTTGGAGTTGAATGTTCTTAGTTTGGGGAAGGAGCAGGTCATTCACTCGTTCGTTCATTAATTCATTAATTCATTATTCGTGCATCCGTTCACTCCACACTGCGGAACACCCACCGGGTGCCGGTTCGCCAGTGGCCAAGGGAACAGCCATGAACAAGACCAACAAGGACGCTGCCCGCACGGAGCTCTCCTTCCGATGCGGGCTGAGTCTGCGGGGAATTTGCAGCCACTTGGCCACTTATAATCTTGGTTATTTAACGTAATAACCCCGTGATTAGGCCCCCACCAGGTGCCATGCCCTGTACTCATGGCTCAACACGTTTTAGCCACCCGACCCATTTTACAGATGAGGAACCCAAGGCTCCAGAATGCTGAGGTACCACAGTCGAGGCCCCCCCGTCTGCCTGGAAACATCGAGGTGCCTGTTAGTGCACTAATCCCCCACTTGTCCACCCAAGAAGGCAGGCCAGCAAGATAACAGCCCCTTTGTGGCCAGCTGGAGCCTACAGCAGGGGTGAGAGTGGGTCCTTTAAGGCCTCTGTGGCCCAAGTCCTCAGGGCCTCCACAGCTTGGAAGTCAGGAGGGGTGTAGGTAGAGCCCCTCATCCTGGGAGCTGGAGCATTCGTCTGCTGTAAATGTCTTTCCCAGCCTCAAGCAAAGCTTCTGGGAGAAGATGGAGGGCCCAGCTCACAAGGCCTGGTGGCCAGGCCCTGCTTACTCTCCCCACTCCAGCATGGCTGGCCTCTTTCCTTCCTTGAACGCACCAGGCTGTTTCCCCACCCCCCACCCCAGCCCTGCCACCCGACCTTGGCCAGCACTGTTTCCTCTTGCTGCAACATTCTTGCCCTTCATCTTCCAGATACCCACCCAAGAGCAGTCCCCTTCATTATTCTCCCTCCCCGTGCATTGTAAGGGTGTGATTAACTTTTGGTGTGTCTCTCCCACCAGCGCTGGGTCTGTTCCATGCATTGCCACTATGCAGAACAGTACCTGACACATAGTAGGTCCTGAACACAGGGATGGTCAGTGAGTGATCACACTGTAAACCTCCAGTCCTGGCCCAGCTCCACCCTAGCGAGGGGGCCAGGTGCCGATGGTGAACTGGAGGTTAAGCAGGAATATGGGGCAGAGAATCAGAAGGAAGCCCAGCTACCTTTGAGGCCAGTTCAAGCATCTCTGAAGAGCTCCTGCTCCTGGCTCTGCCCAACGCCACCTTCAAAGGCTCCCTTCTGGTCAGCCACGCCTGGGAGAGCAGGGGGAAGCAGGTTTTTCCCGCCGAGCCAGTTCCAGAGCTCTCTGCAGTCCCAGCGTTAAGTTGGCAAAGACCTCATTAGTGGTGAGGATGTAGGAGGGGCAGGCGCAGAACCCCAGAGCCAGGACTGGCAGATGACTGGAGAAGCAGGGACACTTTGGCCAGGATGGGGGGCACTGAGGGAAAATGGTGAAGGGAATGCCACGTGACATAGAAGTTGAGAGCCCGCTGGGGCTTAAATCCGTCCTTTCATGCTGGGTAGCTTTGGAAAAGCAGCCTACCCTCTCTGTTGTTCAGGATCATTTGAAGATGGGGGCTGCAGTATGGTCGCCATCATGGGGTGGTGCTGGCAGAGGACAAAATCCTACCCATTCACTATTAACATTAGTAACAGGGTCAGACAGGTGTGGGGTGAACTTCGGCTTCCCCATGTGGAATATGGGCAAGTCACTGTACCTCTTTGAGCCCCAGGCTTCTAGTCCCATCAAACCCACATGTGGGATACTGAGAGGTGGGGGGCTGGGAGTAGGAGACCTGGGACCAGGCTTCTTCTTGCCCAGAGCAGGTTGTTTCAAAAACAACAAGAGTAATAAGTTACGATAATAGCAGCAAACAGCAGGCGCCACATATGCATAAGCACGTTTTCATCCTATTTTACAGATGGGGAAACTGAGGCTCAGAAATCCCCTGGAGGTCTTGTTGAAATGCAGGCTCTGGCTCAGTAGGTCTGGGCCTGAGGTTCTGCATTCCTCACAAGCTCCCAGGTGATGCTGATGGCTTGTGAACCACACTTGGAGCAGTGAGGGGCTAAGGCGCTCACTAGGGGTCACCCAAAGTGTTGAGCTCTGAGCCTGGTTTTATCCCCTGTGGAGAAAACTCTAACTGCCTGCCTAGCCCCAGCTTTCTCCCCTACAGAGAAGAAGCAGGAAGTGTAGCTCCCCTCCCCAAGCCCATTTCCTCTCTCAGGGCCCCTACCACCTCCCTCCGAGGTGACATCTGGCCTTTAGAACCTCCCAGTCCCTAGCATCCCAGGGGTCCTCCCTGTTGATGGCATGGAGCTTCTCAGATGCTCATTAGCCGGGAAGATAATTAAGGGCAAGAGATGAGTTCACCCTGGCTCCCTGGGGCTTGCCGGGGCCCAGCTGGGCCTGCCCCGTGCCAGCCTGGCCCTGTGCCTGCTTCCCTGGGGTGCTGGAGGGGCCGGAACAAGGGAGGGGCTTGCTGGGGAGCAGAGCAGTCTCCAGCAGCCTGGGGAGACTCCTCGAGCTGGGCCTCCCTGCCTAGCCACAGCTCTCAGGCTGGGCAGGCCTCTGCTCCCGAGGCATCCCACCAGAGTTCCAGGCCTAAAAACAAAATGAAAACTGCTCGGCCAGAGTCGAGTTTCCCAAAGGGCAAGAGGTGACCTGCTGGTGAGTTCTGCTGGGTGAGGTTAGGGTGGGTCCCAGAGAAGGCGTCACCTAGCTCTGAATCACACAGCAGTCTCCTTCCAGGGAGAAAGCTTCATTTACTGTTACGCAGCGTTAACATCCCTCCAGAGCCAGCTCAGGCACTGGCAGCCAGGAGAGAGCCGGCCTGGGGCTCCGAATCTTGCTCCGTCTACACTCTTGAGCTAGAATTTCGCAGCCTGTTCTTTTCTGCCTGTTTATGTTTACAGTCACCTTCTATTTGCAGCACAGGTATCGCTTTTCCATTTATGGTAGTGACATAGCCATTCCTTTTTGAATCAATTTATTTAGGGGGGAGAACGTGAGTCACCTTACAGCAGCATATAATGGGAGTGACTGTGGAGGTGGTATGGGGACAGGGAAGCATTGGGGACGATGACAGACAGTTGGATGAGGTGGAGACCTCTTGGAGCTGAACCACTCACAGCTCAGTCACCCCACCATTCCCTGACTGCAGGGCCCAGCAGGGCCCAGGCTGGGAGACTGAGATATCCCCCAGGCTCCTGTATCCACAAGAAAACTCTCTCTGGGTGGTCATGGGTTGCGTAGGGCCTAGGTCAGCTCTGGTCTTCATTCCTGGGGTCTGTGGTGTGAGTGTGATGAGCACACCAAGGGAGGGGGGTCAGCATGCCTCACCTGAGGTGCTCCCCAGACCCCTACACCCCCCACCCCAGGCTGCCCTGTGTTTCCATCTATGTACTCACCCTGCCTCCCACACACTTGACAGTTGGAGCCCGTTAATCACCCACTCACTAAATCATTCACCCAGCCAGTCTTTATTGGGCACCTACTATGCGCTGAGCCCTCTGTGTTGGGCGCTGGGGAGATAGCCGTGAGCCGGACAGGCAGAACTCAGGTCATGAGCTTCAGGTACACAGAATTATGGGCACATCATAATCCAGATTATGGTGTATTCTCTTTGGTCCTTGCATGACCTGCTCTTATTAAAAATGTCCTTAATTAAAATAACTGTAATCATGTAATAGACACCCTGTAGCCTATCGATCAAAAGCTAGGATCCTAACAATGGCCAACAGCGAATCCTGAGGGACCCCCATCCCGTCCCTGCCTTGAATCCTGTCTTCATCACTCCCTGCTTTCCTGTTTGTGTGGTTTTATCATACCCACATCCCACAAGTATTCAGGCACACCTTGGAGATATGGTCAGTTTTGTTCCAGACCAACGTAGTAAAGCAAATATCGCAATAAAGCGAGTTGGATGAATTTTTTTGTTTCCCAGTGCATGTCAGAGTTATGTCCACACTATACTGAAGCCTCTTGAGTGTGCAATAACATTATGTCTATAAAACAATGCACATGCCTTAATTAAAAAGAATTATTGCTCAGAAATGCTAGCCGTCATCTGAGCTCTCAGTGAGCCGTATCCTTTTGCTGGTGGAGGGCCTTCCGTCGATGTTGACAGCGGCTGCCTGATCTGGGTGGCGGCTGCCGAAAGTGGGGGTGGCTGTGGCGGGTTCTTAAAACGATGAAGTGTGCTGCATGGATGGAGTCTTCTTTCCAGAACGAGTTCTCTGTAGCATGTGATGCTCCTTGATTGCATTTCACTCCCAGTAGAACTTCCTTCCAAACCGGGGTCAACCTCCAAACCCCGTCGCTGCTTTATCCACTAAGTTTATGTCATGTTCTAGTCCTCTGTTGTCCTTTCAACAATCTGCACGGCATCTTCACCAGTAGATTCCATCTCCAGAAACCACTTCCTTTGCTCGTCCATGAGAAGCCACTCCTCATCCCTTCAAGTTGTACCGGGAGATCGCAGCAGTTAAAATATAATAGTAATGAAAAAGTTTGAAATATTGTGAGAATTGCAGAGACTTCCCATGAGCAGGTGCTGTTGGAAAAACGACGCCCATAGACGTGCTGAACATGTGATTGCCACAGACCTTCCGTTTGTAAGATGTGCAGTGTCCGTGAAGCACAATGAAGCAAAATACTATAAAACCAGTTATCCCTGTGTTTTTAGTTTTAGTTTCTTCTTACTAACTTTACTGGAAGAGTATATTCGTGTCCCAGGGCTGCTGGGACAAATGACCACCAACTGGGCGGCTTTCACCTGAGAGAAGTGTCTTCTTTCCCAGCCCCGGAGGCCAGAGGTCCGCTTTCAAAGTGTCGGCAGGGCCGTATTCCTTCCAAAGGCTCCGGGGAAGGATCTGTTCCCAGCCTCTCCCGGCTGCTGGTGGCTGGCAGCCATCCTTGGCAATCCTTGGCTTGTGGATGTGTCACCCGTCTCTGCCCCTGCTGTCACGTGACTTCTCACGCTCCCCCCAACGTTATTGAGAAATAATCGACAAATATAATTGTATATATTTAAAGTGTACACCATGATGACTTGACACACATCATGGAATGATTACCCAGATCAGGATAATTAATCCATCCCCTCACGTGCTTCCTTGGGGTGTGTGTGTGTGTGTGTGTGTGTGTGTGTGTGTGTGGTAAGAATGCCTAAGATCTCCTCTCAGCCATTTGCATGTATATGGTACTGAGTTAGAGACTGTCATCGTCAGGCTGTGCATTAGCCCCTCAGGACTTCTTCATCTTGTAGCTGAAAGATTGTACCCTTTGACCTCCATCTCCCCATCTGCCCCTCCCCGCAGCTTCTGGCAACCACCATTCTAGTCTGTTTCTGTGCAACTCGCTCTTTTGTTTTAATTCCACATATACGTGATACCATACACTATTTGTCTTTTTCCGTCTGGTCTATTCCACTTAGCATAATGCGCTCTGACTTCATCCATGTTGCAAATGGTGGGATTTCCTTCTTTCGTATGGCTGAAGAATATTCCAGCATGCGCGCGCGCGCGTGTGTGTGTGTGTGTGTGTGTGTGTATACCACATTTTTTAAATCCATTCATCCATTGAAGGACATTTAGGTGGTTTCCATATCTTGGTTATTATAAATAATGCTGCAATGACATAGGGGCACAGATATCACTTCGAGATAGTGATTTCGTTTCCTTCAAATCTATACCCAAAAATGGGATTGCCGGATCCCATGGGAGTTCTATTTTTTATTTTTTGGAGAACCTCCCTACTGTTTTCCATACTGGCTGCACCAATTTACATTCCCACCAACGGTGCAAAAAAGTGTCTTTTCTCTGCATCCTTACCAATCCTTGTTATTTCTTGTCTTTGGTGACAGCCATCCTAACAGATGTGAGGTGGTGTCACACTGTGGTTTTGATTCGCATTTCCCTGATGGTGAGTGATGTTGGGCACCTTTTCATCTACTTGTTGGCTATCCGTATATCTTCTTTGGAAAAATGTCTGTTCAGGTCCTTTACCCCTTTTTACTTGGATTGTTTGCTCTTTTGCTGTTGGGTTGTATGAGTCCTTTATATATTTGGGATCCCATTCTGTAGATTGCGTTTTCACTTTATTGATTGTTTCCTTTGCTCTATAGAAGCTCTTCAGTTTGATATAGTCCCCCTTGTTTATTTTAGCTTTTGTTGCCTGTGCTTTTGGTATCTTATACAAGAAATCATTGCCGAGACTAATGTCAAGGAGATTCCCCCCTATGTTTTCTTCCAAAAGTTTTATGGTTTTAGGTCTTACTTTTAAGTCTTTGATACACTTTAAGTTGATTTTTGTAACTGGTGTAAGACAGGGGTCTGGTTCTTTTGCATGCAGATATCTGGTTTCCAAAAACCGTTTATTTTTGTGTGTATGTATGTATGTATGTATTTAAGATTTATTTATTTATTTTAGACAGAGAAAGAGAGATAGCATAAGTGAGCCAGCAGAGGGGCAGAAGGAGAGAAGCAGACTCCCCACTGAGCACGGAGCCCACCCATGCAAGGCTCACAATGCGGGACTTGATCCTAGAACATTGAGATCATGGCCGGAGCTAAGATCAAGAGTCGGACGCTCAACCATCGGAGACACCCAGGTGCCCCTCCCCAGATACCATTTATTGAAGAGACTTTTGTTCACCACTGGGTGTTCTTGTCACCCTTGTCAAAAAAACTGGTCGACTATATATGGTTAGTCCCATTCTCACCCAATAAGACTTCATCTATACTTAATTAATCACGTCTGCAAAAACTGTACTTCCAAACAAGGTAGATTTATAGGTTCCAAGAATTAGGACGTTAGTGTATTTGGGTGGGAGGGACACAATTTCATCCATAACAAGGGCATCCAGACAACCAAAAAAGTGTATCAAGGTGTATGAATCTTCTGGGGCTTAATTTCTTCATGTAATAGTATGTAACTAAAATTGACCCATACTAATTCACTCGTTTTAACTGTCCTGTCATACTCCACCGGGTCAGTGCACCGCCGCTCTCCTGTGGATGGCCTTTTGGGTGGTGTCCAGGCGTCTGCTACTTGGAAGTGCTGTTTGGATGTTTTTTTGAGTGGCTCTTGTACACGCATGCAGGAGTTCCTCTGGGGTGTTCACCTAGAAATGGAATCACCAGGACTCAGAATATGTGAATGTTCAACTTTAGGAGACAAGAGCAAACTGCTTTTTAAAGTGGTTGTACTATTTACACTCCCACCAGCAACGTATATGATCCATGTCCTCTCTGATACTTGGTATTATCAGATTTGAAAATATTTGCCAATTGAGTATAAAACCGTTTCCAGTTGAGATCTTGATTTGCATTTCCTTGATCACTCGTGATGCTGAACATCTTTCTCAACCCTAACGTCTAACATAGATTCGCCTATGCTTTCTACTGAGGTTCGACATTTGAGTTCATAATCTATCATCTTTCCCATCAAGTTCTAAAGGATATTTACCTATAATTTCTACAAATGATTTTTAAGTGGTTTTTGTTTGTTTTTGGCACGTAAGTCTTTAATCTAGAGTTGATTTTTGTATATATGGTGTGAGGTAGGGATTGATTATATAACCATAGGAGCTTTTGTAGGGTGACGGGGGTATTTGGGGAACAGTGGGACAGGACATTCGACTGGGACTCTTAAGTATACTAGTAATTGCTCGCTGGGTTTTGAGGTCAAATTCTGCTTCTCTTATGGATTGCCTGTGAGATCTTATGCGTCATGTCTGGGAGGCTAAGTTTCCTCATCTGTAAAATAGGAATTCTAGTGGATACTGCCCTTGGCTGGTTTGGAGATTCCATGAGTTAAAGTATGCAGAATGCTCCCCACATTGCTTGGTACATAGCATAAGAACACTAACTAGCATTTATTGAGCACCTACTATGTGCCAGGTAACTTGTCAAGCACTTTATATGTGTTATTAGCTCACTGAACCCCTGGCAACTCCATGAAATAGATGTTTTTCCCCACCGTTTACAGATGAGGAAACCGAGTCTCAGTAGAAGTGAGTCAATCCTCTAAGGGCACACAGCTAGCACGTGGCCGAGGACTTGAACCCTGGCATCACCACCACTCATCAAAGCCATCTCTCTTCCCTTCCTTCAGCCTTCAGAATCCAGTCCCTGGGGAGTGGAATGGCTGCCTCTCCAAGAGGAAGTGTCTAAAGGTTGAAATGGAAGAGGGGTAGGCAGTGTAGCTGACCCTCCCACCCCCACATTCCCCTGTGGCCCCTGCCTTCGACTCTGAAGCTGGCGAGAGGCTGGTAACAAAGTCCATCCATCCTCTCCCTCTACAGGCAGTTGGAGGCCACAGAGATGAATCACTGGCCATAATGTTCCCCTGGTATCATCCATTATTCACAGCTGCCATCCTGGGCCTGGGGTTGCTTTGGGGTCAGGCAAGGAATTAGGCCCAGCTCTCAGGGGCTTTTATCCACAGCTGAGCCTGAGTGCACACAGCCCTCTTCTCTAGATCTGAGGGCTGGGGGCTTCCCGCCAAGAGGGGGTGCAGACTCCACCATGTGCTCCAGGCGTGTGGTCTGCCAGTACACAAAGGGCTTTGAGCTGCCTTTGAGCCCAGCTTTGTCACTTCCCAGTTACCTTCTCTGAGCCTATATTTTCTTATTTATAAGATGGGAGTAACAAGCTCTTCCTTGCTGAAACATGTAGAAATAATCTGCACAGGAGGCATGAGTAGACCACACCTGAGCTTGTTCACTAGTTACTGGTCTTATGTTCATGCCTTCGGGGGTTGTGTCCCAGCCCTCCTGAGGGTATCAAGATGGCATGTCTCCTACAGGAGACAGACCCCCAATGTACTGCTTGCAGAAAGGGCTTCTAATCAGCCAATACATGCCCCCATAGAAGCTTGGTTCACGGTGATAAGTCGTGGAATAGCTATTTACCGAACACCTACTATGTGCCCGGCAAGCTTCCTTGGTGACAACAATCATGTCCCTGTATCCACGGCACCTACAGTCCAGTGCCCCAGGAAACGTGGGGTCCTGGTAGGAGGAGATCTCTCAGCGGGGTCAGTCTGCAGCCAGGCTGGGGCACAGGCCGGGGGCAGAGGGCCCCCAGGTCTGCCTCTGGGTGGCGGGGGGGGCTCATGCTCCTCCCATCCCTGAAACTGTACAAAGCTCACATCCCCCACACCTACCTGTTGGAAGGACCTGTCTGAGGGGCAGGGGTAAGACTGGAGCCTCTGGGATCATGCAGACCCATTTTTGTCTTATGGCGTGTATTAGTTTATTGCTACATAACAAATAATCTCAGCCCCCAGCAGACATGTTTTTCCTCCTAGGTTCTGTGGGTCCGGAGTTCAGGAGGGCCTCCGCTGGTTGGTTCTGGCTCAGACTCTCTCATGAGGTTGCAGACAAGACACCAGCCAGGGTTTTGGTGACAGGAAGGCTTGACAGGCTGGAGGACCCATTTTCACGGGGCTCACTCACCTGGCTGTAGGCAGGAGGCCTCCGTTCTTCACAGTGAGGGCCTCTCCACAGGGCTGCTTGAGTGACCTCACAACATGGCAGCCAGCTTCCCCCAGCCTGAGTGATTCCAGATGAGGAGCAAGAAGGACGCCTAGTATGAGCTCGTCACACAAGTCACCCTCCCTCATTCCCAGTGAATTCTGTTCACTGAAGTGGGTCACTCAGGCCAGCCCATGCTCAGAGGGGAGGCTCCACGTTTTGAAGGAAGGGATGTCAAGGAATTTGTGGGTGTATTTGAAAATCCCCATACTGGGTGACCTTGGGCAAGTCCTTCTGTGTGAGCCTCAGTCTCCTCATCTGTGAGATGGGGGTAATGAGTCATAGCCCCTACCACTCAGGGCCATTGGGAAGTTGAGATAAGAAGATACAAATGCAGGGGCGCCTGGGTGGCGCAGTCGTTAAGTGTCTGCCTTCGGCTCAGGGCGTGATCCCAACGTTCTGGGATCGAGCCCCACGTCAGGCTCCTCTGCTATGAGCCTGCTTCTTCCTCTCCCACTCCCCCTGCTTATGTTCCCTCTCTCGCTGGCTGTTTCTCTCTGTCAAATTAATAAATAAAATCTTAAAAAAAAAAAAAAGAAGATACAAATGCAGAGCCTGTCAAGTTAGTGACCCCCCAAGTAAACCCCAGTGGTTGATACCACTGTGGGTATTTAAGGGATTTATCCAGGGCCAGCCCGTTTTCTCCTAGTCCAGTGGGTCTCAACCTGGCTGCACAGGAAGGACCACATTCAGAGCTTTAAAAACATACCTCCAGGGGCGCCTGCGTGGCTCAGTCGGTTAAGTGTCTGCCTTCAGCTCAGGTCATGATCCCAGCGTCCTGGGATCAAGCCCCACATCAGGTTCCCTGCCCAGCAGGGAAATCTGCTTCTCCCTCTCCCTCTGCCCCCCAACTCATGCTCTCTCTTTCTCTCTCTTGCTGTCTCTCTCATGTGCGTGCTCTCTCTCACAAATAAATAAAATAAAATAAAAAACCCTCCAGAACCCCCTAGGGAGAGGGGCAAAGGAGAGGGAAGTGTGAAGGGTGGGGGTCCACAGGTACATTATCCATCCAGCATGCGTCCTTCCAGAGATATTCTGTGTGATCGCAGTAGACAGATGGATGGGTAGGTGAACAGATTTAGATATATCCCCAATGTTTTTGGTCTTTTTTTTTTTTTTAAAGATTTATTTATTTGAGAAAGAGAGAGAGAGAATCTCTAGCAGACTCCCTGCTGAGCAGAGAGCCTGATGCGGGGCTCGATCTCATGATCCCGAGATCCTGACTCAAGCCAAAACCAGGGGTCA
The DNA here is from genome assembly GCF_024610735.1 of Ursus americanus. Taxonomy (NCBI): domain Eukaryota; kingdom Metazoa; phylum Chordata; class Mammalia; order Carnivora; family Ursidae; genus Ursus; species Ursus americanus. The sequence continues at coordinate 31,317,015 of NC_142128.1, forward strand.
GACACCCAGCTGACTAAGCCACCTACGTGCCCCTTGGTCTTTTTTTTTTTTTTTTTTTTTGAGACATAATTGACATAGAACATTTTTTTTAAGATTTTATTTTTAAGTAATCTCCACACCCAGCATGAGGCTTGAACCCACAACCCCGAGATCAAGAGTTACATGTTCCACCAACTGAGCCAGCCAGGCACCCCGACGTATAACATATTAATTTGAGGTATACAACATAATAATCTGATATTTGCATGTACTGCAAAATGATTACCACAGTAAGCTTCCTTAACATCACTTACCACACACACTTACAGATTTGCTTTTCTTGTGATGAGAGCTTTTAAGATCTATTCTCTTAGCAACTTTCAAATATACAATACAACATTATTTACTGCAGTCACCATGCTGTACGTGACATCCCCAGGGCTTACTTATCTTGTAACTGGACATTTGTACCTGCTGACCACCTTCCCCCATCTCAGCCCCTGCCCCACCCCTTCCCCCAGCTTCTGGCAGCCCCCAACCTGTTCTTTGTTTTTATAATTCAGCTTTTTTGGATTCTGCGTGTAAGTGAGAGCATACGGCATTTGTCTTTCTCTGTCTGACTTATTTCACTTAGCGTCATGCCCTCAAGGTTCCATCCATGTGATTGTAAATGGCAGGATTTCTTTCTTTGCTTCATGGCTGGATGGTATCCCACTGCAGATGTATACACCACATCTTCTTTATCCACTCGTCCATCGGTGGACACTTAGATTGTTTCCATGTCTTGGCTGCAATGAATCCATATCTTTTCGAGATAGTGATTTCATTTCCTTTGGGTCTATACTCAGAAGTGGAATTGCTGGATCATATGGTAGTTCTATTTTCATTTCTTTGAGAAACCTCCATACTCTTCCTCAGTGGCTGCACCAATTTACATTGCCACCAACAGTGCAAGAGGGTTCCTTTTCCTCCACGTCCTCACCAGCACCTGTGTCCTGCCTTTTTTGTTACAGCCATTCTGCAGGTGTGAGGTGATCCCTCATCGTGGTTTTGATTTGCACTTTCTTGGTGACTCATGATACTGAGCACCTTTTCATGTATCTTGTACTTGTATGCGTACTTGGCAAGCGCTTTCACGTACTTGGCCATCTGTATGTCTTCTTTGGAAAAATTTCTATTCAGATCCTCTGCCCATTTTTAAATCATATTTTTTTTTTGCCATTGAGTTGTATGAATGAGATACCCCATTTTTAAAAGTACAGATGGTAATATTCCATACATGCTGTTCTTTGCTTTTCTCACTTGAAAATAGCTCTCAAAACTTGCTTCCCATCATCTCGCATGGATATGCCTTATTCTTTTTGATTTCTTGATTTTAAAGAATAATTTGAAACCTGTAAAAGCGTGGTGCTGCTGAGCTAGGATCACAGAACCAGCGTTTGTGGAGCGCTGACTGCTCCGAGGAGTCCCCTCATCTGACCGTCCCCACAGTCCCATGAGGTGGGTGCTGTTCTCCGTGAAACAGTGCAAGTTCGTGAGCCGCTTTTATAAACAGGTGGAAAATAAAAACCACTAACTTTCAGGGGAATGTCAAGTCCTAGATCATAGAACTGCCGACGGTACGGTCTGTGAGACCTCCCTGTCAAGGTTAACAGAATAATGAAATACTAATGTATGGTATTATCATAGTTCATTAATATGGAGTAATATTATAATATAGCAATGTATGAGCAAGAGTATAATATCATCAGGAAGAGCTGAGACGTTACCCCACAGGAACTGAGACCAGGGCTAGCAGCCCCAGGGCTGGTGCTGGGGCTGTACTGTGGACCCGGTACTGGAGCACAAGGGTCCAGGCAGGACTCTGCCCCCTCTTGGATCTCACTCCAGGCAGGAAGAAGCTTCCGGAAAGGAAAGTGGTGCCAGGAATCAACCTGAAGCTGACCTACCGGCCTCCACGTGTGAGATGAGAGATGGGTAGAGGGCACCTTCCTACACCACAGCTCACCTTCTAAGCCCCACAACCTTCTGTGCCCTGGCCAGCTGCTTCTTCCTGTTTGGGGGGATCCTGAGCCAGCAGGCTCTGTCAGGACATCCTCGGGGCCTCTGCCAGTTCTGGGAACCCAGGCAGTGTGCCTGCCCTGTCAGGGGCTCCCTGTCATTCTGGAATGGGCTGATGGGATGACCACAGTACCTGCCCCAGGTATGGTGAGAGTGCCGTTTAGATGGGTAGCTGACGCTATTGTGAACATCTTGAGCCCCGACAGGCCCTATGTGACTCAGGGAGGGGCTTTGCCCAGAGCCAGACTGCCCCCGTGGAATGAGCTCTTCAGGGAACATAATTCTGGGCTCTAAGCCACACAGGCTGTGGGTTCAGGCCTGACTGGGCCTCATCCCAGCTCTGACACCCCCACCTCTCCGTGCCCCAGTTTCTCCATCTGTAGGTAGCGTGGGCTTGGTTCAGGGGCAGTCCAAGCACTTGGGGAGAACTCTGGTCAGTGGGGGTGTGCAAGAAACTGAGAGTCGGTTCTGAGCAGAGCTGGTGCCCTGCAGGGCTCCCTGATTCCTGACGCACCAAGGAAAACCCGCCCACCCTGCCCTGGGCTCCTGCCAAGCCCTGTCCCTGCTGCTCTGGCCCTTGAGGGAAGGGGCTGGAGCTGGCAAACCTGTCTCCAACAGGTCCTGAACTGCCGGGCTGGGAGGCCAGAGGGAGGTGAGTGGCTGAGGCAGGAAGGCAGCTCTATGCCCTGAGTTTCTGCTCCGAGTCTCCTGGGGCCTCTGCCTTTCTACCTGTCCTTGTTCCCTCTGTCCCCGTCGTCTGTCCCTGCATTGCAGTATGCAGAGCCACAGCCGCTCCTGTCCTCTCCTGTTTGCAGGTCTTCTCATGCGGGCCACTCCCACAGCCTGCGGGTCCCCTCCCTGGCCTTTCAGATCCCCCCCCCCACCACCACCATCTAAGACGCTGCCCAGGAAGCCCTCCGCGAGCTCCTGCTCTGCGGACCCCGGAGGGCTGGGATCAGGGCTGTGCCAACCGTGTGGCCCAGGGACAGTGGATTCTTAGTAAGAGCTTATTGGAAGCAAATGCATGAATGCATGAACATGTCTCCCGGGCCCCCAAACTTTGAGATATGTGGTGTGGTCCTGGGAGAAGCAGGGAAGAGAGGGTGCCCACCCCCAGGGCACTCGAGGTCTAAGGGGAGGCTGATGTTAAGCAAATAGTTACGTAATTACACCATACAGTCCCTGAAGGCAGATATGGTGCCGTGCGGCCGTGGGAGTAACAGCAGGGACGTGACCTGGCCGGGGGTCTGAGAAGGTCTCCTGGAAGAAGGGACGTTTAAGCCTAATCAGAAAGCTGAGAAAGAACAACTAACCAGGCTGAAGGAAGCACAGGTGCAAAGGCCCAGTGGTCAAGGAAGACACAGAGGGGAACATGTGAGAGATACCACAGGCACACAGAGATCAGGGTGGGAGGCTGGGGGCAGAGGTGAGAGAGAGTGGCTGAACTGTACCCTCAGACAAATGCGAGGGCATTAAAGGATTTGCTGTCCCTGGGAAGGTGGGACCCCAGTCATATGTTAAGAGCTGCCTATGTCGGCCTGCCCTCTTGGAAAACAGATCAGAGGGGCTGGGCCAACAGGGAGGAGGCTCCTAAGCCCCTGAGTCACTCGAACTGAGGCAGAGATGAAAAGATGAGGAGTTTGGAGGGGTTTTAGCCAAGAGCTCATGTCATCCTCCCCGCTCCCCACCAAGCCCGGGTCCAGGTGTGGACGGGCTCTGCAAAGAGAGGAACAGGAAGACCCAGGGCGAGGCCTGGAACAAGGTCTGACAAGCCCACAGTGCCTGGCTGCCCACCAGTCCCCAACCAGACAAGAGTCCCAGGATCAGAGCGATAGGCCCAGGGACACAACGGGTGCCGACCCTGTCCCCCACGGAAAACACATTCCAGGAGCCAACACCCTTCTCCTTCCCAGGTCACTAACAGAAAGAGCTGACATTGTAGAGGAGGAGGCAGGGAACATGGACGTTAATAAAGTAATTGCGTGATAAATTACAGAGAAGCATCAGTGCCCTAAGGAGTGATGTGATGGGGAATAAGGGTGGGGGTGGGCTGGAGGCTGAGTCAGAGAAGGGTCGGGGTGTGACCCCCCCCCCCCAGGACATAGAGCTTAAGCCTGAAGAGCATTCCAGGCAGGGGATCCGCCAGGGTCAATTCTGGAGGTGGGAACAAAGAGGCCAGGTGGGGAGGGTGGGGGCTGTGGTGACCATGACCCTGGAGGCGTGGGGGGTTTCACTCCCTTAAGCTACCAGAATCTCCCTTCCCCTTCAGCCTGGAAACCCCCTCCCCTGTAGTGCCCTGTTGCAGCCCTACCCAGGGTCTTTCCAGAGACTGCCCCATTCCCCCCGTTACAGGTCCTCCCTAGAGTGGGATTTCCCCAGGACCTGAGCCAGAGAGGGGAACTCATGTTCACGATGAAGGCCACGTGCGTGGACCTCCTACTGCGTGCCAGGCCTGAGCCCCTCAGACCCTCACAACCGGTGCATTTTACAGGTCAGGAGACCCAGGCAGACAGTAGGAGTCGCTCAAGGCCACATGGTTCAGATGGCAGGAGTCAGGATTTGAACCCGGCTCAAAGTTATCCCGAAGGTTTGCCCAATCGAGTCAGAGCCTTGGGACAGTTCTGTAATGGGAGGGGTTACAGATTCTCGTGCCCCTTTCCTACCTCTCCTTTCATTTCTCCACCAGCTCCCCAGTGGCTGAACCAGATACCCCAGAGCCATTCGGAATCCTCCTTCACTGCCCTCCCTTCCAGGGGCTGGTCCTTCAATGCCCCTCGACGGGCCTCGTAGCAGCTTGAACACCCACCCCGTAGGTCGTGGTTCTCTCTCCCTCTGTCTTCAGAAAAAGGGAGGAAATTAAATTGTGGCAGGTTATCACTGATCTAGAGAAAGCCACACTGAGGTCTGTGGGCACTTTTCTCTGAAAAGAGACCTCACGTGATTGCAGTATGTGCAATGTGTCAACAAGTCTGGTGTCCCCAAGGGACACCGCAGGTCCTGCTGGTCAGCAAGCCTCCCTCCAAGCTCCTGGACGTGATGGTCCTCACAGCCCACCCCTTCTGCCATAAGAGAAGTATCAGAGGGCTCAGAGTCACTACCCTGCCTTCCTTGGAGCAGTGCCCTTGGGTAATACCTAAAATCGATTGTGGTGATGGATACACAACTCCACAAATACACTAAAATCCACGAAACTGTACACTTTAAATGGGTGAATTGCGCAGTATATGAATTACATACATCTCAATCTGTTTAAAAAAAATCTCAGGTGTCCTGTGTCCTCCCTCACCCAAGGGGCGGGGATCCAGATCTGCTCGGACAAATGAGAAGTGAAAAATGCCATGTGAACAGTCAAATATTTCCTAATAGCAGTAATCAGAGCTAACATTTCTTTTTTGACGGGTGACATGCTGGGCTCTGTTCTAAGTGTCAGCTCGTGTGGCTCACAACAACCCCCCCATCAGGCCAACATTATAGTCCCCTGTTTGCTGGATGGGGAGACTGGGGCACACAGTGGAGGTGTGACTCGCCAAGGTCAAAGAAGTGTCAGAGGCAGGGTTTGAACCACACCGCGTAGTCCAAACCCTCTTTCTCACCCCTCCCCCGATACAGACAAAAGTAAAGAGGATAATAATAGTATAATAATCAGCAGGTGTCACCACCGGGCTGGCTCAGTTCCAGACACAGCACATTTACTGCAATCATGTGAAGTTTGTGTTTTGGGAAAGATACAACTTCCTCTATGTTTTATTCTTTTCTTTTCTTTTCTTTCTTTCTTTTTTTTCTTTTTAGGGGCAGCTTCCTCTAGATGACCTTGATTCAACGCCATCCTCACCCCCCGCTTGCCCTCCTGCCCCCGCCGCTGAATTATCCTGCTGTAAATCATAGCATTAGGTCCTTTCATCCATACATTCTTCGGAATGTATCTCTAAGTGATAAGAACTCACCCTTAAATACTCACATTTTCATTGAATTACCATTCTCACACCTACACGAAGTTAATGATTCTATAACATCTTCCAATACCCCATCTTCCCGCCGTTGTTTCCTAAACGTATTTTCATGGGTGGCTGGTTCACATCGGGAGACCAAGTCTGTACATGGCATCTGGCTGGTAGATCTCTTAAATCCCTTTTAAGCTATAATGATTCTCCCCTTTTTATTTCCTCGTGTTTTGGTCATTGCAGGCAGTGTGGAGCCCTTGCTTGTGATCATTGATTTGCTGCCTCTTTAATGGCCTGCAGCAGAAGTGGGGGGCGGTGTCGAGGATTGGGGGGGTTGGCCCAGCCTCCAGGCCTTGTGTAGAGCCTGGGATTTCCGCCTTACTGGTTGTCTGAAAAGAAAGAAAATTAGGTCTGGGTAGAAAACAGAGGCACATGGATGTTGGCAGCAGCTAAATATACTCATTTGTGCATTTCGTCACAGTGCTGTCAGTCCCACCTTCAAAGCCTATCTGGAATCTGCCGGCTTCTCAGAGAGAGTGATGGTGGCCTGGGCCAGGGTGGTGGCTTTGGTGAAGAGAGAGCAGTTCCGGGTAGACTTGCTTGGGTGCTGTATGGATGCAGAGGAAGGCAGGAGTCATTCAGGGGGTTTGGACAGTGGGCTCCTTTCTTGCTGGGAAGAGCAGCCTTCTCGCCTCCAGCTCGTGTGCCCAGACCCCTCTCCCCAGCTCACAGCTGCAGCTGGGGAGGTGACACGCACACAAAATGAGGGTGACTCACTCCTCGGCATGGGCCACCAGCACCCACGCTCAGCCTTCCAACGATGATTAGCCAACAAGAGAAAAGAGGGGTGAGCAAGGGGGACGATGCCAGAATCAGCTGCTTCCCAGCAGCCTGACCCCGGTCAGTGCATTACCTCTCTGAGCCTCAGTCTCCCCATCTGGGCAGTGAGACTGCACCTTGGGTGGGCATCATGAGGAATTACATGGTGATCCCTCCTCTTCAGTGGTGGTCCTGGAGAGAGCCAGCGTGGCCCCAAGCAGGTCAGGAGGATGTGAGGAGTGGCCAGTAAAGAGGCTGGGCATGATGGCAGCTCCATCTGCAGCTGACCAAGATATGGGGCCGAACACATCTCAGCTCGTCCTGGATCCAAGCCTGAGCACCCTGGTTATAGGCACAGCTAAACTGATGATGGGGGAAGGGGAGCTATTGAGGGTGCTGTCCGTGGTTCTGAAGCCCCCCCGTCGCACCCCCTCCCCGGCCTCTTCCGAGCTTCTGGCTGTTTTCTTTATTTGCCTATTCTTTTTAAAAATTTTATTTATTTATTTAAGAGATGGGGAGAGAGAGAGAGCAGAGGGAGAGGGAGAGGAAGAGAAGCAGAGTCCCTACTGAGCATGGAGCCCTATGTGGGGCTCGATGCCAGGACCCTGAGATCCTGACCTGAGCCAAAACCAAGAGTTGGACATTTGACCGATGGAGCCACCCAGGCACCCCTTTATTTTCCTTTTCTACTCTGATGCTGAACATCTAACATTAATGAAGAGGCAGCTGAGAAGATGGCTAAGGGCATGGACTCCAGAGTCAGATGGCCTGGGTTCAAATCCTCCCTCAGCCACCTACCCACTGTATGACCTTGGGCAGCACATTTGATCTCCCTGAGACTCAGTTTCCTTACCTGTAAAATGAGCATAATCATACAACCCTCCTATAAGTAATGTTGTAAGGACTAAAAATGAGGTGAAGTAATTTTCCCAAGGGTGAGTTAATACTTATAATACTTGCAAATGCATGCTTAGAACCATGCCCAGCACAACAAAATAGGAGCCCCTAAGTGCACTGTCCTGCATCCTTTTGACATCACCTCCATAGCCTTTGATTGTTTCTTTGATTTCTGCGTGACAGGATGTCCCAGGATCATCTTACATGCTTTCTACCTTGAATCAGCTGTTTCACACAGGAGTCCTATTCCTTCTGGTGACCAGTGGGAGTTAGGGACCACAATCTAGACATTCAGGGTGCTCACTGCAGCTGGGTTATCATTGAATCTAGGCTTCAAGCTGGAGAAACAGAACTCATTCACATTTAAGATTACAAGGTTTTCATTTAACTTCTTTGATTTTGTTTTCGTATTGCTTTCTTTCCTACACAAAATCTCAGATTCTAACACATTAACATGATTTCGTCTTTATCTTATATTATAAAGCTGATAGTTTGAAAGTAACGATACCATTATAATTAGTACCTATAAAATGATGGAGGGCAGCTGAAGATTGCCCTGTGGTGCTGTTTCTTTGGGTTCTGTGGTCCTTCGGATAAAGCCCGTTAGGGATGTACAATCAAAGTGATGTTCTAAAGATACTTCCGATGACCCTTCTTGGTGTGGTTGCCAAGCTGACCTTCAGCCAGGTGTATTCATTCCTGTGGGGGTTTTTTATTTTATTTTAAGAGATTGCTTTTTTTTTCCTTTGCTTTACACTTTTGTAAACAGTTTACATTTGTAAAATGAGAACTCTAAAACGAGACACACTCAGGGACATCTAACTTCCACTCCTGTTCCCTTTCCTTGTTGCCCCCCTCCTTCATAGGTAACTATTTCTGTTAGTTTATGCTTTATGCCTCCATTATTTATTTTTGAAAAAAGAAACAAATGTGTATATACCCCAGACATAATCAGGAGATAGCAAACCCTGCATACACCCTTCTGCTCTGTGGATTTTGTTTCTATTTCTTCATGTGAGTCACATATCCCGGAGATCACTCTAGTGCAGTATCAGGAGAGTGTCCCTGCTCCTTCTTACTGCTGCATAATGCTCTCCTATGTGGCAGTCCAGAGTTTATTCAACCAGTTTCCTCTTGCTGGATGTTTAGATTGTTTCCTTTCCTGTGCATACATGATTTTGTGTTTTGGTCAGTGCATTTTTTTTTTTTTTTTTTTTAGCGAGAGAAACCTCGTGAGTGGGTGGGGAGGGGCAGAGGGAGAGAGAGAGTGAGAATCTTAAGTAGGCTTCACACTCAGTACAGAGCCTGACATGGAGCCCAACTCGGGGCTCGATCTCACAACCCTGAGATCATGACCTGAGCCGAAATCAAGAGTTGGACACTTAACTGACTCAGCCACACAGGCGCCCCAATCTCATGGAATATTTTGATTAACTCTTCCTTAAGACTCTTTTAGATTCACAGCAAAATTGAGAGGACCTCATGGGGTTTTTAATTATAACTGTGGTATATATTACATAAGAGTTCATGGTGCTATGGGGGTACATAACAGGGACTCTGCTCTAGTCAGAGCAGTCACTGAGGGCTTTCTGGAAGAAGTGGCGGTCATGCTGAGATCTGAAGGAAAAGTGGGAGATGGTTAGATGATGAAAGGAGGAAAATTTGTTCCAGGTGTTAGCATGTGTTAAGGTCCTGTGGCAGGAGTGAGCATGATACATTCAAGTAATTGACAGAAGGCCCATGAGCCTGGAACTCCGAAAGTGAGGGGAGTGGGGGGTCGTGCCTTTGTCTGGGGTGAAGTTGGTGGAGATTTGAAAGAAGTAGATAAACATGGGTAATAATTAGGAGGTAAAATGAACAGAACCTGGCGATTCTATTAGTTGGAATACAGATTCCAAGCTGCCACTTCAGAGGGAAAGAACTCTCTCTTCCCTCTTGCGTGTAGTCTTGGTGCATGTGTTCTCATTCTGGTTTGGCTGCTCCAAGGCATCAAGGACCCAGGCTCCTTCTACCTTGTTGCTCTGCTATTCTTATGCTATTGTCCTTCTTTCTGTGGTCTAAATAGATCACACCATGTCCTGCACTACAACTAGTAGGGAGGGAAAGGAGAAGGGAAGGGAGCGAAGGGGGAGGACCTACCTTTTCCTGTAAGGGCAGAACCGGGAAGTTGCACACATCACTTTTGCTCACATCCCATTTGCCAGATTTTTTATTTTGAGAGAGAGAGAGAGAGTGCCTGCGTGTGCAAGCATGAGGGGGGAGGGGCAGGGGGAGAAAGAGAGAGAGAGAGAAAATCCCAAAGAGGCTCCCTACCCAGCACAGACCCCAGTTTTGGGCTTGATCACACAACCCCGAGATCATGACCCAAGCCGAAATCAAGAGTCAGATGCTCGGGGCGCCTGGGTGGCTCTGTCGGTTAAGCGTCTGCCTTCAGCTCAGGTCATGATCCCAGGGTCCTGGGATTGAATCCCACATTGGGCTCCCTGCTCAGTGGGGAGTTTGCTTCTTCCTTTGCCCCTTCCCCACCAACCTCCCCCCCTGCTCATGCTCACTTGCTCTCTCTCTCTTTCTCACAAAAATAAATAAATGAAATCTTTAAAAAAAAAAAAGAGTCAGATAGTCAACCAGCTGAGCCCCCATTTGCCAGGGTTTAATCACTTGGCCACACCTAGCTACAAGGGAGGGTGGGAGATGTAGTCTTAATTCTGAGTGGCCTTGCCCATCTCGACACTGGAGGTTTTATCACTGTGGGAGAAGGGTGGGTGGAGGGTTGGGGCGCAGCCAGCCGTCTCTGCCACTGTAAGGGTTTGAATATGGCAGGGGAGGGGAGGGGAGTGGAGGAGGGAGGGGAGGGGAGCAGAGGGAGGCGGTGAGGAGGCCTGCTCGCTCTCTAACTTGCGCACACGTGTGGGTGGAGGTGCCACTTGCTGAGACAGGAAGCACAGGGGGGCGGCTCTTTCTAACCTTGTACCACATAGTTTAACACATGAGCTAGCCTTGTGCACGGTGGAGGGAGCATGGTTGCGGTGTTGGGGGAACGGAGGCTAAGTACGGAGGGGCAAACCTAGAGCAGCAATGCTGTGGTTGCAGCTGCCTGGGAAGTCATGGTGACCCCATACTGTTCTTGGAGAAGGGGACGGGGCTGGGTCTAGCCCACCTGGCATGCCTACCTCCAGCTCCCCATGAAAGGACTGCCTAGGGGTGCCTGGGGGGGCTCAGTCGGTTAAGCATCCAGCTCTTGATTGTGGCTTAGGTCATGATCTCAGGATCACAAGATTGAGCCCTGTGTCGAGCTCCCTGCTGGGCCTAGAGGCTGCTCAGGATTCTTTCTCCCCCTCTCCCTTGGCCCCTCCCTCCCCACCCTACCCCTCTCTAGAGAAAAAAATAAATAAAAAAGGACTGCCTATATCCTCAGGCAGGAAGCAGGTGGGGGCCGGGGGACCAGTGTCCACCCCTGCGGACTGCTCGCCGTCCCCTCTGGGCTCTGGCTGGGATAAGAGTGACTGCCGCCCCTGCCCGCCTGGGGAAGGCAGCCTGAATCTGCCCCAGGACCAGGAGACACTCTGACCTGAGTTCAAATTCCAGCTCCGCCCTGTGGCCTTCCATGTTTCTTAACCTCTCTGAGCCTCAGTCCGCTCCTCTGTCCAGTGTGGATGAGGCAGGACGTGCCTCCCTGATGGGGCTGGCCCTGGCCGTGAGTACTCAGGTTGTGTCCCGGCTGAGGAACCGCCTCCCCCGGCTGCTCCGAGCCCGTGCTGGGGCTCAGCTCTCGGGAGCCCTGGTTCCCACCTTCTCTGTGCTAGAACGGCTGGGATGCACTGGTGCATGCTGCGGGATTGTGTCTGAGGGGGCGGTTGGGCTGGAGAGGAGGTGGTCACGCGCCGGCACCACAGTGCGCCCCTCACTCCCACCCAGAATGGTCCCAGGTGCCCTGTTCCCAGATGTTGACAGAAAATCACCATGAGCAAACAGGATCCTTCACAGCCAGACTTCCTTCTGCCTGATTCAGGTCAGGGTGGGAGGTTCCCAGCAACCCACTTACTTGCAGACAGTGGAGGAAACCGCATGTGCAGGAGTCAGGCTGCCGAGCTTCAAAGGCCTCGCCACTTCCTCTCCAGCTGACGTTCTCACCCTCGCTGAGCCTCAGTCTCCCCGTCTGCCGAGTGGGGGTAAGGAGACCAGCTGCCTCACGGGAGCATTGGATGTCACACGCTCAGACACTTAAATAGCCCAGGCCAGAGCTGGGCCCGTGGAAAGCGCTGACTCATGTCACCTGAACCTCAGTCGGTCTGGGCATCCCTGCCGGAGGGGGCTGCCGTGTGCCGTCAGAGCAGGGAGGGGTGGGAGGGCAGGGCATTTGCAGCCCCATCACAAAGGTAAACTCCTGAGTCGCATGCAAGTATAAAATCCTTGAACAGGTGTCAGAGATTTTATTAACTCATCAGTTAATGAGGGAACTTGCAAAACGTAGTAGCCAACTTAAAGGAGCATGAAAAAGCACACGCCTGTGTCCGCGATCAGGGATGCTGGCGTGAATGTACAAACAGGTGCAAAGCTGGTTGCGAGCCGCAGGGCAGTAAGACAGTGTGTCTGTGCCGGATACAATGCATTTGTGTATCTGGGACTGAGGATAATTTGCATTACAATCAGTTTGCTACAACTTAGAGAGTTGTCACATAGCTTGAAGATGAGGCCAAGATAACCAAGAAGGCTGCACTAAGCAAGGCACCCAGTAATCTTTTTGGCCTGTTTCAAAGCATCTCATCATTTTTCCTGACAGTCTGCACATACACAGACACACGAGCACACGCATGTATGCGTGCACGCACACGTAGTCATGCCAACGCGTGCCCGGATCCCACAGACATGTCTCACACTGTGTGTGTGTGTATCTGGGTGTCTTTCAGTCTCAGATGCTCTCTCTGTGAGAGAGCGACTTTGACATTGACTCCCACCTCCACGCCTTTGCTCCGGATGCCTCCCCTGCTAAGCACACTCCCTCAAGGCTTGTCAGCCCACTGACATCATGCGCGTCTCTCAGAGCTCCGGGTGACTGCCTCTCTGAGCTGGAACCCCTCCAAGCCTCAGGTCTTGTTTCCCTCCCTCCCTCACTCCAGGGGGCGCCCGTGTCAGGTGGAAGGAGTGTGGGCTCCAGAGTCGTTCAGTCTGGGTTTGAATCCCAGCCCTGATGCTTCCCAGCAGGAGGCAAGTCACAGCGTCTCCCAGAGCCTCAGTCTTCCCACCTAGAAGGTGGGAGAACAGAGCCAACCTCATGGGGATTTTGTTTTGTATTGTTAAGATTAAATTAGCAGAGGCGGGGAGTGCTCTTGGCAGAGGGCCTGACACGTAGTAAGTGCTCAGTAGACGTCTCCTGTCATGCTATGAAAACAGGGCTCTGAGTTCCCATTTCCTGCGTGGCTGTGAGGCCCTCAGAGCAATGCCTGCAAAAGGGCTCTGTCAGCATGTGTGTGGGGGTGAGGGGTTGCCTACGAACAGCGGGGTGTGTGGGGGATCTCCTTGGCTCCTCAGGCCTGCCCCCGCCCAGCTGCTGTCAGGAGGTGCCGGGTTCAGAGCTGGGATGAAGTGGAGAGGCTGCCGGGAGCCCCGGCCCCAGGAGGGGATGCTGGGAGCCCAACGGCTACAGCTGAGCTCAGTCCTGGGGTGCTGTGGTTGGCGGAGGAAGTGGCTGCTCCGGCCAACAGCTGGCTGACACGGATGGATGGCAGAGGCAGCAGGGGGGCAGGGAGGACCGGAGAGTCCAAGGGGCTGTGGAGGGCTAAAGCCCAGATCCAGGACAAAGCTACCTGGTGCTCAGCTAGAGAAGCAGGCTGGTGCCTGTGCTAGGCTTGTGGGTACGGGGACTGGAGACACAGAGCACGGGCCTCCCAGCTGGATGACCTCAGGCACAGTGTGTCCCAGACATGCCTTCCTCGTATCCCATCATGGGAGCATCTTTAAACAGCCCATGAGCTCCAACACCAGGCCTTCGGGGGCCAGGCTGTGAGACCTTGGCAGGTAGAACCAACGATAATGTGATCCCACTTAATCCTCATGACCACCTGGGAAATGGATTCCTGTCATCCCAAGCTTGCATATGGGGAAACCAAGGCTTGGATTGCGTGAAAGAAGGCAAGACATGTGTCAGGGCAAAGTCCTCTCCACGTCCCACAAAGCCAAGAGCCCCCTCTAAATGGCACTCAGCAATCCTTCCTGTGCCCGTCAGCTCTGGCTTGCTTATCCAACCTCATTCATCCGTTCCTTCATTTGTTCACTTATTCATCCGTCCATCTACCAAACCCCCAAACTCGCCTTCTTCCTCTATGCCAGGCCCCGGCTAGGTGTGAGAGACACCCGCATCCTCAGACACAGGCCCTGACCTCACAGAGCTCACAGCCCCCAAAAGGCAGATGGACCAAAAGCAACCCAGTATATCCCAGCCCAGCATGCCAAGTGCCGGGACTCAAGGAAGGACTCTGGGGGTGTGGGGGTAGTCAGGAATGGCTTCCTGGAGGAGGTGGAGCCTGGGAAAAGACTTGAAGGACAAGTTGAAGGAGGGATCCACTCTTCTCTTGGCAGCACAGGGAGTGGGAAGGAGAGGTCTTTTCAGCAGGGGGGACATTTGAGCTGCATCCCGAAAGGCAAGTAGTGGACAGAGGTAAAGGTGAGGGCTTCCAGAAAGCAGGGGCAGCCCATGCAAAGCCCCAGATGCAAGAATCACACAGGGTGAGAGGAGAGGTGTACGACATAATGATTTGATATGGGCATAGATTGTAAATGATCACTACCGTTAGTCTAGTTAACGTCCATTACCACACACATGGTTACAATTTTTTTTTTCTAGAGATGAGAACTCTTTTTTTGTTGTTTTGCTTTTTTGAGAGAGAGAGAGAACGCACGGGGTGGGGAGGGGCAGAGGGAGAAGGAGAGAGAGAATCCTATGCAGGATCCACACTCGGCGCAGAGCCTGAGGCGGGGCTTGATCCCACGACCCTGAAATCAAGACCTGAGCTGAAATCAAGAGTCGGACCCTTCACTGCCTGAGCCACCCGGGCGCCCCGAGATGAGAACTCTTAAGATTACTCTCTTAGCAACTTCAGAATATCCAGCACTGCATTGTTAGCTCGAGTCACCATGCGTACGTCACATCCCTGGGACTGACTTATCTTATAACTGGAAGTTTGTAGCTGTTGACCACCTTCGCCCGAGTCACTCCCTACCCCACCCCGGCTTCAGGCGACCACCAGTCTGTTCTCTGCATCTACGAGTTCACCATTTTTACATTCCACATATAAGTGAGATCATACAGTGTTTGTCTTCTCTGTCTGACTTATATCACTGAGTGTAATGCCCTCAAGGTCCCTCCATGTCGTCACGAATGGCAGGGTTTCCTTTTCCTTCTTTTTTTTTATAATGGAATAGTACTATATATATATGATTTTTTAAAAATCTGTTCATCTGTTGATGGACACTTAGGTTGTTTCCACGTCTTGGCTGTTGGAATAATACTGCAGTGAACATGGGGGTGCAGATATCTTTTCAAGGTAGTGAATAAATACCCAGAAGTGGGATTGCTGGATCATATGGTAGTTCTATTTTTAATTTTTTGAGAAACCTCCATAGTATTTTCCATAACAGTGGCTCCAGTGTGCATCCCAACCAGTACACAAGGGTCCCCCTTTCTCCACATCCTCGCCAATCCTTGTTACCTCTCTCTCTCCCCACCCTGCTTTTATAATAGCCGTACTAACAGATGCAAGGTAAACCATTTTGAATGCTGGACAGGGTGTGACTTTATCCTGAAGGTGCTAGGGAGCCATGGAGTGTTGCAAGCAGGGGAGAGACTCATGAGATCTGTGTTCTAGAAAAAGAACCCTGGCTGCAGTGTGGAGGGTAGACTGGAGAGGAGATATGGGCCATTTGAAGGACGAGGCACTAATTCGAGAGCGAGGCTAGCCCAGGCAGGGACCCCAGGGTGGGTGGGCGGAAATGACAGTACTGAGGATGCACAGTGGATAAGGCTCAGGGGCAATAATTTCCCGGGCAGACATTACCACAGAGAGGCATCGATGTTCTGGTCACTGGTCATTTAGCTGGTCATTCTACCGCACTCAGCGTGGGCTACAAATACAGCCGTGAGGAAAGGACTCCGCCACTGACCAGGAGTGGGGAGTGTGGAAGAGAAAAGGATACCAGAGCCACCCATGGGGTGCTTTGTGCATGCTCAGTGGGTTGCGGTGCACAATACCCACATCTGATCCTCATCAAAACTGAGAAGAGGGCGTTAATATGAATGTACATGGCATGCAGTGCTGGAATTTAGGCTGGTGGCTACATTTGGGGAGGAGAAAGGAAGGGAGCAGTGAATGGGGGTGAGAAGGATGGGGTTTTCTGGGATGCCGACAGTGTTTCAGTTCTCGCCCTGGGTAGTTCACGAGTGTGTTTTCTTTGTGCAGGCTCGTTGAGCTGTGACTTGAGATGTGTGCTGTGCCTTTTTTCTGTAAGGGTTTTATGCCTCAACTAAAAATAAAGGCATAAAAAATGTGTTATATTGCATTTTACAAATGACAAAGCATTGGGTTACGTTTTGATGGGGTCAGGGGCACACTTAAGGCTCCATTAGTGGGTGGAAGAGCTCAGATCGGAACCCGGGAGTGCTCAAATCTGGAAACTTGGTTCTGGTCTCTTTCTTGAAGACTTTCAACTGAGCTGCCCTTCCCCGAATGACCTGCAGGGGGAGGCAGAAAGCAAGGGACGCGCCACTGGGGCCAAGACGCACCCGACCAGAAGGGGGCGATGCTGTCACAGGCGGCGGGTGAGGAGAGTGGGGGCGGGGGCAGTGGGGAGGCGGGACAGGGCATGGCCCAGGGAGTCAGCTCTTACTCCATGTTACAAGGAAGACCCTGAAGCCCTGGAGCAGGAAGGAGCCTCCCAAGGGGCAAATTAACATCGCAGGATTCCCCCAGTCCGGTGCTCCCGCTGGGGGAACCTGAGCTGCATTTCTCAGGTCTGAGGGAACCGGGGAACACTCAGGGGTCAAGAGTAGGGTCCAGGGACCCCAGCTCTCCCCTTATGAGTAAGCCCTTCTGGTTTCACTGATGCCCCGCCCAGCTCTGGTGGGAAGCAGGGGGATGATGGAGATGAGCCTCAGGGCATGATCCCGGGAGGGAGCCAAGCCCCCCTGAATGAACCTTCCAGGCTTCTCCCCGTGGGTGGGCACCCAGCACGCCCTGTATAAAGGGTGGGGGGAGGGGCGATGCCAGGTGGCGCCCTTCAGGCGAGGTGTCCTGCAGCTCATCTCTTGACCTTTTTAATTTCCTAACTCGAGGTGCGGGAGCAGCAGGGGGAGGCTTCTGAAGTCACACACCCGTGGGGTTCCAGGCCCCCACCCATGGTGCCCCATGGGTAGAAGGCAGAGGATCCAGGCCGATATAATTGCCCCCCTTCTGTGGCCTGGGTTTCTTCCTGCTCGCCAGTAGTTAGCTTTAGCAAGTGTAAGCTAGGGGAAGCCAGTGGGTTCAAACCCTACAGCTGCCTCCCACACCGTGTGACCCCAGGGCTCTGTAGTCACCTCTCTGAGCCTCGCTTGTAAATTGGGGGGGGCTGAGCCCCATTTTTGCCAGAAAGCAGCCTCTTGTGTGAAATGAAAATACCCCACACAGGCCTGGCACACAGAGGGGGCTCTCTGTCCCCTGGTAGACCCCATTTGGCCAGCTGGAGTCTACAGTGGTGACAGCCAGAATTTAAGGCTTTGCTGATAATTTTTTTTAAACGATTTTATTTATTTATTTGACAGAGAGAGAGACAGCCAGCAAGAGAGGGAACACAAGCAGGGGGAGTGGGAGAGGAAGAAGCAGGCTCCCAGCAGAGGAGCCTGATGTGGGGCTCGATCCCAGAACGCTGGGATCATGCCCTGAGCCGAAGGCAGACACTTAACGACTGCACCACCCAGGCACCCCTGATAATTTTTTTTTTAATTGGGTGAGGGTTAAATCTCCTATGCAGATTTCCAAATAATTCGCCTCTATCAGCTCAGTGAGAAGGACAACAGCAACAGTGATAGGTTGTCCTGAAGGCATATACCCATCGTCACATATACTGTGAAGAAATGGTCTTTCTTCTCGGTGGTCTCCCTCCCAAACACACTTCCTCCCCATTCTGATCATGAGGAAAACATCAGACAAATCCCGATTGAGGGACATTCTGCAAATGCATGATGAATACATCTCAAAACTGTCAAGGTGATCAAAACAGGGAAAGTCTGAGAAACCGTCCCAGCCCAGAGGAGCCCAAGGACACGTGACAATTCCATGTAATGTGGTGTCCCAGCTGGGATCCTGGAACAGCAAAAGGACATTAGGAAAAACTAAGGAAATGCCAGTAAAGCACAGACTGTATGTAGTTAATAAGAGGGAGTCATTGTTGGTTCATTACCTGTGGCCAGTGCCTCACAGAATAATAGGAGAAGTGGCTGTGAGTCTCCAACATTCTGAACCGTACTCACCGTCCCCAAGTCTCAAGTCTATTAAAATTTAAAGGTTATTAAGAACATTTTTGAGGGTGGCCATGAGATTGCTAAGTTCTTATTTTCACTAATGAGCACATTAAAAACCTCACCAAGCCATTACCCCCCTCCCACGGTTTCAGAAAAGGAAGAATATTCGCAACAGCAGGAAGGCCTCCTGTCTCTGAAGACAGAATGCGAGTTGACAGGGAGTGAGTCCAGGTTAGCAAAGAATTCAGACTCGTCATTTTTCTCATCTTGCCGAGGACACATGAGAAGCTGGGGTTTGGCATCAGCCCTGGAGGATGTGGGCAGGATGAGAGATGGTTAAAGATGATGACTGAGAACAGCAAGCCCCGACAAAGGAAGGGGTGAGGTCCTATAGTGCAGGGTGCTAGGGGGGCAGAGCTGGGTGGCAGGGACAGCAGGTGACAAGGCTCCAGACCCAGCAGGGTGACCGACTATCCCATTTTGCCTGGGACAGAGGGGATTTCCTGGGCATTAGGCTTTTGGTTTATAACTGGGACAGTGCTAAAAGAAAAAAATAAAAATCTAAAAACCGGGCTAGCCTTGGGCCAGCCGGGTTGGATAGTCACAACTAACCAGGCAGGTGGGCTGGGGGATAGGAGAGAGCGCAGACTTGTCCTAAGGAGACGGCACCAGCCTTCAGCGGCTGTCCCTAGCTCCTAGAAGGGGAAAGGACGGGCCTCTGTGGCTAGAACTTGTGATTCCTATTATTTGTTTGTTTGTTTGTTTATTACCTTTTTCAAAAGAAGCTAGAAAGTTTTTTTTTGTTTTTTTTTTTTTTTTAAACACAAAAACGTCTAAGTTTCAAAGGTGGGCAGCTAATTCAAACAACCGTGGAATCCTTTCCAGGCCAAACCAAACAGCACGTTCCATGTTGGCCCCCAGGCGGCCAGTTTGAGACCGCTGGGAGTAGCTCTGATTTGCATCCTTAAGCCGTGCCTCAGTTTCCTGTGGCTCTTCCGTGCCTCAGTTTCCCTGATTGTGAGATGGGAGCCATTTTGCCTCCTGTAGGGCTGTGGGATCTGTCTGCAAGGCAAGGGCTCAGGCTGACACATAAGAAGCTCTCCATCAACGGGAGTTAACAAGAAAACACCCCCAAGGCAACCGTAGGGCTGTCCTCACCAGATGGATGCATACAGTGTGGACTATCCATGCAATGGAGTCTTACTCAGTCTCAGAGGAATGAAGCACTGGCACCTGCTGTAACATAGGTGAATCTTGAAGTCATGATGCTAAGAGAAATAAGCTGGTCCTTAAAGACCATGCCTTGTATGATTCCATTTATAGGAGATGTTCAGAATAGGCAGAAATGAGCCAGTGGTTGCCCGGGGTAGGGGGAGTTGGGGGGAAAACCGGAGTGGGGGGCAGTTGCTAACGGGTGTGGATTTTGGGGAAGGGCGATGAAAATGTTATAGAGTGGATGGTGGTGACGACCGTGCAGCTCTGCAAAAAGCCACTGAATTGTACACTGTGAATGGGCGAATTGTCTGATATGTGAATGATATTCCCATAAAGCTGTCAAAGAAAAGCAAACAAGCCACGAACACAGCTCGTCCTCCTTCCAGCCCTGCTCCAGCTCCCTGTGCAGCCTGGAGCAGCGCACTCTCTCTCTTTGGGCCTCAGTTTCCCACTTGGAGAACTCAGGTGTTGAATCAGGGGCATCCTGAGCGTGCATCCAGCTCTGACAGTTTCTTCTATTATAACAGATGGTTACATATCCACCAGGGCCACCTGCCCACCGAGACCCGGGGTAATGTGGGCCGTGGGTGGCCCATCAGCTTGGAAGCATGTCATTCCACCCTTGTCTGACAGATTGCAGAGACTGGAAGGAGCCAAAGCGGGATCCCAGCGGAGACACGCAGATGTTTGCTGCTGACAATAGACATGTCAACAGATGGAACTGAAGAATTTGCCAACATTTGTTGCCTGTTTACCAAAACTCCCGCAGTGAAGTTCACCTTCAGCTCACAGAAGGGGTGCATGGAGGTGGGAAGGGGGAGGCACTGCTTGGCTTGGAGTCTGGGATGCCTGGCTCTGATGTCCGCTTTCCTGCTGTGTGGTCTGGGGCAATTCGCTTGACCTCTCGGAGCTTCAGATTTTGCAAATCTGAAAGGGAGGTGGTACTACTGACCTCCCCGGGGGGTGGCAAGGATCTAGACTGATAATGTGTAGAGAGCCTTTGGTGCTGTGTCAGCACCACATGGGGACCCCATCGGTGGCAGGGCTTTTGAGTCCTTAACCTCTCTAGGCCTCTGTTTCCCCATCTGTAATCTGATAGGGTTTATCTGGATCAGTGGTTCTCAACCGATTTTACCATCTCCCCCCGTCCAGGTGACATTTTTGATTGTCACAACTGGTGAGGGGTGGGGGGGATGTGCTGCTGACATCGAGGGGGCAGAGACCAGAGATGCTGCTGAACTTCCCATGACACCCAGGACAGCCCCCACAGCAGAGAACGATCCAGCCCCCCAGACGTCCATATGGCCGACGCTGCGAAACTCTGGACCAAGATCGCCTCTCAATTTCCCTTCAGCTCTAGAAGATATTGGGGTTTGATCTGCGTTAATCTGGGGCATGCAGTCTGCAGACCCCCACTGGGGCCTGGAACACCTCTTCTTGCCTGATGTGGGCTGGCTTTCCCTGTTTCAGACTCAGCCTGGGTAGGTGTCACATGGCACCTGGCCAACCCCACTGCCACATCTGTCCCCTGTGGGGAGGGGACAGTGTCCTTCATTCACAAGAAGGGGGTGTGCAGGCCACTGGCCATCCAGCGGCCGCCAGGAGGCTCCACGTTCCACGGGGGCCCGAAGCCCGGTGCTGAAGCTAGAGCGTTGTTCCATCTGGTGCCCGACTGCATTGCATTTTCCTTGGCCACTCTGAGTCCACCATGCAGCGGGCATAGGTGTTGGGACTCTCCTCTGGTGACAGGGAACTGATGTGACCTGATCACCAGCTTGGTTTTCTCAGCCCCCAGATGCAGTTTCCAGAAGTTGCCGTCTGACGATTCTTCACTTCC
Organism: Ursus americanus; assembly: GCF_024610735.1. NCBI lineage: Eukaryota > Metazoa > Chordata > Mammalia > Carnivora > Ursidae > Ursus > Ursus americanus. The sequence goes on from NC_142128.1 coordinate 31,338,256, forward strand.
CCAAAGCATGGAGTTCTCCCTCTCTTTCCTCCCCTGCCTTCCTCAGGGGGCTGCTCCAGCGACCCCGGGGGTAGCAGTCAGGACAGTAACCCTCACCGATGAGGAACATTTGTATGTCCTTTGCCGTGCACTGCGCCTTCTGCTAAGTGTTTTATACTCATCCGCTCACCTAATCTTCACAAGCACTTAGGAGGTTCAAGTATTACTCCATTTGACAGATGAGAAAACCGAGAGATGGTTTCTTGGCCAGATCATACCGTGACTAGGTACTCCCTCCAGATTGGGGTGGCTTTTTAGCTCACCCCCCATGTGCCCAGGTGAGCTGGTGCACACAGGCCAATGCCCCAGGGGGTCCTGTTTTCTGATTATCTCAGAGGATTAGAACAGGTGACAGGCTTAGAATTCTGGGCTCTTCTGCCCTCTTGGCCTAGACCCTGCCCTGGGGGCCTGGGCAGCATCTTGGAGGTAGGAGGGGAGAATCCTACAGCCCCAGGACATCTCAGCCGGCAGGCAGAGCCCTGGGGTGGGTGTTACCCTGTTTTACCTGCCCAGGTGCCCCAACCCCTCTGGGACCAGCACCCGAATTGCGTGACTCCCTTTATACAAAATGTCCAGAATGGGTAAATGCATAGAGATTCGGAGTAGTGGTTGCTAAGGCTGGGGTGAGCAGGGGTAAGGAATAGGGAGGTGACAGCTAAAGAGTTTCTTTTGAGGGTGCATAAGGTGCTCTAAAATTGATGGTGCTGATGATTGCACAGCTCTGAACAGACTAAAAACCATGGCGTCGCGCATTTAAAGGGGTGACTTGTACGGCATCTGAATTGTACCGCGATAGTTAAAAAAAAAAAAAAAAAAAAAGATTCCAAGGCTCCTGACTGAGCCAGGCGCATTTTCCATTTATTTCTTCAAACGTGACATACTCGGCCTCTAGCCTCCAGGGGGCCGTGTTTGGCTGGTGAAAAATCAGGGCATTTTTATTCGTGTTCTGCGCTCTGTAGTTACATAAATTCCTGTATCTGCCTTGCTCACCGCGGGCACCCCAGCATTTCACCTGTGCACTGCCTGCTTGCCCTCTGCACCCAGGACTGTCTATCCATCCCTCAGCATCAGTCCCAGCCTTGTTTCTCTCTTTAAAAGGGGCTACCATAGGGCTTAGGGGGGTCAGGTGGGGCCACTGCAGGAGACCTACATGTGAATAGAGGGATGAGGTAACCCGTGCTGGGACCTGGGACAGCCAGGGTCCTGGAAAACAGCCTGGGGAAGGAGGGACAGGAGGATGAAAGGTGGAGACCCAAGCCCAGAGACCTGGGCTCTGACGCTGGAGGAGGGGACACAGGGAGAGTGGGAGAAGCACCCCCGCTTCTAGCACAGGGTCTGGGAAAGGAGGTGGGCTCAGTTGACTGATGGAGCATCCTTGAGAGCCCGGCTTGACCAGGTGGCCTCTCAGGGACAGTGAGAGGGGCCCCAGCACGTGATGGGGCACAGGGAGGGGAGCATCACCACCTTCCCTGCCCTATCTCCTGAATGGGAAGGTCACCAATGCCTCAGCCATGACTTTGCCCCGTGGTTCCTGCCCCATCATGTGCAGATTTGGGTCACTCGTGTTGGGGCTGATCTGATAGAGGGACCCCAGGAGTAGGAGGGAGGGGGGCAGGGGTGGTTACAGTCCCATGTCCTTGGCCTGCAAAGGTCAGGATGTGAGTCACCTACCTGCCTCTGCCCAACTATGCAGAAGCCAAGAGTCTCAAGACCAGTGAGATGAGGAAGGAGGCGGGCAGGTGCAGAGGGAACGCTGGAGACACACTGGGTTCGAATCCTCCCTCCGCCAGCCCCCAACTGTACACTCTGGGCCAGTGGTCTCCCTTCTCAAGGCTCACAGTCCACATTTGGAAAATGGAGCTACCAATGCCTATACCTTGTATGTTTGTTGTAAAAAAATTATAGCCCTTGGCCCGTGGCTGGGGTGGTTTACGATCAGTCAGAACACTGTGGGTGAGGCTCTGGAGTTCCAGCCCCGAAGGAATTCTGGCCAGCTGTGTGACCGTGGGCAAAGCCCTCAAACTCTCTGAGCCCTGTCTCTACATCTGTAAAGTGATGATAACTGTCCCGCCCACATCACAGGGGTGCCGGTGAGGAATTATGCGGCACCCCGCAGAGTGCAGGCAGCTCCTGCGCCCAGTGATTCATGGAATCATGACTTGGTCCTGCCCCCCAACCCCCACCCCCAGGGACGTACGTTGGTCCAGACTGTCCACCACAAAGCAATCCTCTCCTCTCTCCAGTTTGCTTGCTTCCTCCCTCGCCAGCACTCTTTCCCGTGAGCAGCCTTGCCCTTTGCTGAGCTGAGGCAGGAATGGGGCTGTCTGTGGAATGCCTGTCCTGGTGCTATGGTTGGAAGCGAGGTGCTCTGCCCCCTGGCTGTGACTCAGCAGCTCGGATGCTACTTCCTGTCCCACGGGGGCTGGGGGCAAATCAAAGAGGAAGCCTTCCAGAGCCGTGTCTGCGTGGCGTGTGTGTCCCTTTGTCCTTACAGTACATTTCATAATAATAACCTCAGCCGTGCAGGTGACTGGCTCTGTCACCCACGATGTGTGTGACCTGTGAAGTCACCGCAAATCAGCTTCCGTTTCCCAGTCTGCAAAACAAGTGTCGGGACGAGACCCCATTTGTTCATTTGTTCATTCGCTGATTCGTGCATCTGTGCGGTCCTCCCACCCACGTTTGTTGAGCACCTACGGGTGTACCTGCCGGGTGCTGGGCTGAGCTGGCAGGATCCCGCTGTGAACACCTGGGAGGAGAGCCACCTGCCGGGTCCTGTGCCTCAGTTTCCCCACCTTTAGAATGAGGAGTTGCCTGGGGGCCGAAGCCTGCAGCGCGGGCAGGAGCCGGCTGTACAGGGTGTTGGAGGAAGAACATTCTGGGCATTGGAGGAGCACGTGCAGAGACCCTGAGGCAGGATGGGGTTTGTGTTGTCAACGCTCACTGGAGGGTGAGGGAGCCCCGTGGGCAGAAGGAGGGAGAGGGGAGATCAGCTGGGGCCCCCAAGACAGCCTGGGGAGCTGTGCTTCATCCTGGGCTCCCGAGGGAGCCGTCGCGGGACCCTGGGCTGGGGAGGGACTTCACTGGATGTGTGACATTTGCGCTGGGCTCCGGGCACAGATGATAACGAAGGGAGTTAGTGCTGAAAGCGTGCTCTGTGCCAAGGACCACAGTAAGCCCTGAAATTAATATATGTATGCGTATGTGTGTGTTTTAATTTAAAAGAACCCCCAGTGCAACCTCATAATGACTCCGAGATAGGCCTCCTCCATTATCCTCATTCTAAAGGTGGGGAAACTGAGGCACAGAGAAATCAAGTGGCTTACCTCAGGTCCGTCGGTAGTGAGGGGAGGGGTTGGAGAAAGGGGCTGGGTGTTGTCAGCATTGGGGTGGCTGGGGGCGCCCCCCTGGTGTCCGGCTGGGTGACTGGTGGGTGGCGATGCCCGCAGTATGTGGGGCACGTGCCGAGGAGCAGGTCTCCTGGTAGAGGAGCTGGTGAGCAGCACAGGGTTCTCCCTGAGCCTGTGTATTGGGGTGGAGCCAGGTCTGTTTGCTGTACCTGGGTTTCCAAGAGGCAGCATGGAGCGGTCGTCAAGAATACAGGCCCGGAGCTGTGTGACTTTGGGCCAGTCACATAACCTCTCTGTGCTTCAGTTTACTTATCAGTAAAATAGGGAATGAGGTGGTAGCTCCTCCCTCGAGGGTCTGTAGGGATTAAATGAGATAATGTCTGTCCGGTGCCAGCTCCTGGAACCTGCTCTAAGTGTGTCAATGAGGAAGAAAAAGGCTCAAGCCCGGTGAGGTGGGCAGCAAAAGGGCCCCGTTCCAGGAAATGCCTCCCAATGAGTTGCTGACAGTGGTGACAACTAGCCCAGCCCAGGCCCACTTCCCAGAGCTCAGGTATCCTCCGCTGCCCAGGCTCCCTTTGGGGTAAATATCGGGGTGCAGGAGCTTGACTTAGCTCCCTGCCAGGCTCCAGCAGGGGGAAGGGGGGCCGCTGTCACTTTGGCCAGATTCCTCCCACGGTTTCCTTAATCTGAAGCAGAGACCAGAAGTGCCAATCCTCGGGGCGCCTGGGTGGCACAGCGGTTAAGCGTCTGCCTTCGGCTCAGGGCGTGATCCTGGCGTTCTGGGATCGAGCCCCACATCAGGCTCCTCTGCTATGAGCCTGCTTCTTCCTCTCCCACTGCTCCTGCTTGTGTTCCCTCTCTCGCTGGCTGTCTCTATCTCTGTCGTATAAATAAATAAAATCTTTAAAAAAAAAAAAAAAAAAAAAAGAAGTGCCAATCCTCGTGCCTGTCCCCGTTGGGGCTCTGCCACTGCCCACACAAAAAGGTCAGGCGACAGTCACACGGTGCTTCATGTGGGCACGGTGACCATCTTTGGGTGGCACAGTCGTCTGGTCAGAAACGGTCAGAAACCACATGACCCTCAAAGGGAAGGAGGGCAGAGAACCTAACTGCGATGTCCCCAAATCCCGGGGACCCCTCTGGCAGCCTGGTGAAGCCCATGGGCCCCATATAAAGATTTTACTTTATTTCCAAATGTCTTAGGCTCTAGTTGGACAGGGTATCTCCCAGAGGTACCTGGGAGAAAAATGAGAAAAAAACACACACACACACAAACAAAAAGCAACCCCACATAGCTTGAGGGTAAGCAGAGGGCAGCGCTGATGCCCTTCCTGGCACACCCACATCTGGCTGGCCTCCGAAAGAACAATTCTACAGACGCAGGAGAAATGCATGTATCTTGGTCAACTCAGAATTTCCACAGTGGGCACTTCCTGCAGACCAGTCTTACCCAATAGAAACATACTGCAGGCCGCGTGTGCCGTTTTAATTTTCTCGTACCCGTGTTTAAAAGAGTGAAAAAGAAGCAGAGGAAATTAATTTTAACAACATATTTGACTGAGTCCAATATATCCCAAATAGTAACATGTCAATACGTAATCAATATTTTTAAAATCTTGAGGTATTTTCTGTCCTTTTTTGTTTTTGTGTTTGTATCAAGTCTTCAAAACTGGGTGTGTGTTCCACAGCATGTCTCAGTTCCGACCAGCCGTGTTTCAGCTGCTCAGGGGCCGTGTGTCGCCAGAAGCCACCGAGTTGACAGCTCTAGACATCGAAATGTCCTTATAGGGAAACTTGGGTTTTTTTTCTCCTTAATTTTACAGTTACTTAGGACCTGCGCTCTGTGTCTGGTTCTTGCCCTTCTTCTTCTTTTTTTTTTTTTTAAGATTTTATTTCTTTTTATTTATTTGACAGAGAGAGAGACAGCCAGCGAGAGAGGGAACACAGGCAGGGGGAGTGGGAGAGGAAGAAGCAGCCTCCCAGCAGAGGAGCCTGATGTGGGGCTCGATCCCAGGACTCTGGGATCACGCCCTGAGCCAAAGGCAGACACTTAACCGACTGAGTCACCTGGGTGCCCCTGGTTCCTGCCCTTCTTTTGTTCTTTGTCTTCTCTGTGTAATCTGATTTTGATGAGAGCTTGTTAAAGTTGATCTTTTAAGGTGAACCTTCTGTCTTTGCCCATACTTTGAACGTTCTTTTCTTTCTCAGTGTCGTCCTTTCCTCTCTTTAAAAATTAGTTTCCTCCAATATTCTATGATGAAAATGTTCAAACATAGAAAAGTTTAAAGAATTTTCCAGTGAACAGCCATGGACCTATCACCCACATTATATTTTGTTGTATTTGTTTTATCACTTGCCCCTCCATCCATCCTTTGGTCTCTTTGGTGTCTCCCTCCTTTGGTGTCTCCATCCATCCGTCTCCCATCCATCCATCCCACCATCTCTCCATCTATCTTGCCTTCCTATCTTTTTGATGCATTTCAAAGTAAGTTGCTAACGTCAGTACCCTCTCCTTGAACACTTGGGCACTTTGTTTTTGTTTTTGTTTGGGGCATGCATTTCAGTAACTAGAGTTGAGTATTTGGGATCTTTTCCAATGTCCCCTCCCCCCCCCCGCCGCAAAATAAAATACACAGCTTACAAAAGAAGCTAGCTAAGTATAACCACAGTGACAGTCATGGGATATAAAAATCCTTGTGATTCCTGTTGGTGACAGAGTCACAGGCCCGTGGGTGTTGCTACATTAGGAATTGAAGTTGTATACTAAATTTCAGTGGGAGGCTAGTGAAGTAAGATGTAATTTTTTTTTTCCTATCTGAATCCACAGATCCTCTGAATTTGGGGACCCTTAGTCAGTTTTTATTTCATGAAGCCCAAATAAATCCTGCCATTCCCATGTTAAGGCAAATGCTACCAAGAAGAAATATTGAGCATTAATTTGTGCATTATTTAATCCATAAGGATAAAAAAAAGCTGTTTCTCTACTCACAACTCGTCTGACATCAAATATGCGGGGATTCCCCCAACCGGTTCTCCAATTCTCTGCTCACCAACTGGGTATCCCCTAATTTAATTCAATTCCGACCTGGCTACCTGGAGTTAACCCCACAGGTTAAGGGCCCAGTCCCACAAGCCTACCCCGCTTCAGACACCAGTCACAAATATCAGGTGCCCAGAGGGCCCCCACTTCTGTCTGACTTGGCTGCCTTTGAGGATCCTTAATGCCCCCCCCCCCCCACACCCAGGGTTGATCATTTGCTGGGACGGCTCACAAAGCTTAGAGACACCTCTGTTTCCCAGTTTACCACGAAGGATACGATAAAGGAAACCTATGGATTATGGACAACCAGATGAGGAGATAGGGTGATGCCTGGGAGGGTCCCAAGCACAGGAGCTTCCGACCCTGTGGAGTTGGGGTGCCCCACCCTCCGCACATAGCTGTGTTCACCTGGGAAGCTGGCCGAAGCCTATAGTTTCGGGATTTTTATAGAAGCTTCATCACGTAGACATGATGGATCATTAACTCAGCCTCCAGCCCTTCTCCCCTCCCTGAGGACAGAGGATGGGACTGCAAATTCCTCCTAATCACCGCTTGGTCTCCTGGGAGAGCAACCCTCATCCAGGAGCCCACCAAGAGTCCACTCATTAGAACAAAAGACGCTCCTATCACCCAGGAGATTCCAAGAGGGTTAGGAGCTCTGTAGGCTACGGTCTAGACTGACTTAGGGAAACCAGCCCGCTGGGCACATATCCCACCTCTGCAACCTCAGGCGAGCCACTCAACCTCTCTGTGCTTTAGTTTCCTCTTCTGAACATCAAGATACTAGGACCCACCTCAGAGGGTTGTCAAGAGGGACAACTGAGTTAATACACGTAAGCACTTGGAAGCCTGGTACACAGGAAGTGCTGTGTAAGTGTTTGCTACGCTTATGGTCTAGAAAATGCGTTCATGCCAGGAACATTTCAGTAAGGTTCCAGCCCCAGGGCTGCAGGGCTGGCCCCAGGTGGGTATCCCTGCCACCTGCTGTGAAGCCCTCCCATTCCTGCTTCCTTGTGGCACTAATACCTTGTCCAGAGCCTGTGGCCCTGATACCCCAGCTTGGGTCACATGCCCGCATCCTAGCTGCCAGGAGCTTGGAGTCTTCCCCAGAGTCTTCCCAGTGGGAAGCAGGGCTTCGGCCCCCTGAGACCCATAACTGGGGTAATTTCTCCAAGTGTGGGAAGGGCACGGTCTGGGCCCCAACAGATGGTGCTCTTCTTGCCCCGTATGCAGATGAGCAGAATGAGGCCCAGGGAGGAGAGGGAGCCTGGCCTGCAAGGGAGGGCCCCACTGTCTGGTTCTTTCCTACTCCTGCCTCCCCCATAAACACCCAGGGGCTTTGTGCCACCCAGAATCCGCTCTTGCCCAGGGGTAGAGATGCCGGAGGCGGCCCACAATGCAGGCCTTGAAGGAATGAAAAGCCCAGAGTCCTGGATCAGAAACGCCCTTTGTTGTCCCACAGACAAAAGGTTTCAGTCCACAGGGCCAGGGCTGGGACGCCAATGGCAAAAGGGGGTCCCGCTGGGGATGCTGATCCCTGATCCAAGGAGGGAGCAGGAGGGGCTCCTGCAGTTTGGGTTTGCATTCTGTTTTCCGGCCTGGCCTCTTTTCTCACTTTGGGGCCCACTGTCAGGGCCCCAGGCTGTGCCCCGGGGGAAGGACAGTGCAGGGGCGGGGTAGTGAGGTGTCTGTGGTCAGACAGCAGCAACCGCCGTGTGGGACCGTGTTGCAACCAGAGAGATGACACAGGCGCGCTAGGACAGGGAAGGCTCCCGGGGCCCCACGGCTACACCCAGATGTGTCCATACACAGCTGGCCACGGGAGGCAGGCGAGGGGGAGGGGGAGGGAAGCGCTGACAAGGGAGTGACCCGGATGGGGGGCTGGCCGGAGGGGCATCGCGCACGCATGTAGGCAGGTGTGCGAGCACATGTGTGCATATCTGTGCACGCCTGACTGCGTGTGCATGCTCGCGTGTGGCATCCGTGTGCGTACGTGTGTGTGTCTGTGTGTGTGTGCACATGTCGCTGCGTCACTGTTTGCATGGAAGTTTTTATTGGGGATTACATGTATTCCCTATGCGCGTCTAGGTAGCCTCACCCACACCTGTGGTTTATGCTAATAACCGTAGCGTTTACATGGCACTTTCTGTATACCAGGCTTCCCAACGCTTATGTGTATTAACTCCGTTAACCCTCTCGACAGCCCTTTGGGGTGGGTACTATTGCCTCAATTTTCAGAAGAGGGAACAGAGGCACAGAGAGGTCGAATGATTCCCCTGAGATTCTAGACAGTGGGATCTGAACCCAGCCTGGCTTCCCTAAGTCAGCCCTCAGGCTCCACCTGAAGGGCACCCCTCCGGGAAGGTGTCCACCCATGTTCCATCCCAGCGAGATATAGACACACAGTCAAGTGTATACCTGCGCGTGTGGTCCGGCATGCGTGTGGGCAGCTCTGTGGTTCATGTATGTGTGTGCATATGTGTGTGCTAGGGGCCGAGAGGCCTCCCTCCCTCCCCAGGCCCTGAGTGGGGGCTCCAAGAGGGGCCTGCAGGCACCGGACCGGCCACCCTTTCTCTCTAAGAGCAGATCTTAGGGAAGGGCAACCCCAGACCATTCTCCCCCCCCAGGCCCTCCCACTCCCCACACACCCCATCAGGCCCCTAGCTGGCCTTTGTTTCCTCTGCTGTGGGAATCCTGTGGAATTCTAGGCATTTGCTTTTCGAGGGTGAGGGGTGGGTGGAGGGCACAGCCTGGTCACTTGCGGGGGCTGGACCCTGTCCTCCGAGGGAGCAGGGGTGGTGATGTTTGCAGAACCCAAAGCAGGGTCTGGGTGACATCTCCCCTGGGCCTGGAGCCCTGCCCGCAGCTGCCTCCATCTGGCTCTTTGGGGCCTCCTCCAGGACGGGCCAGCTAAGGGACCCCATGTGCGGGGACGCCAGGCCAGAGGGCCTTGGGGCCAGGAGGGGGAGGTGGCCCAAGACACAGCTGTTTGTCCTGAGCTGGGGCCTTCGGGAGCCTCGTGGCCTCCCTGAGCTGCTTCCTCCTCTGCAGAGGGCTTTCCAGCAGGGAGTGAAGCCTGGTGACCCTCTGTCCTTGCCCAGCTCTGGTGCCTCCCCCCATTCCCCCCTGCTCATCGTCCCAGCTTACTCAGCTTCCCCTTGCTTTCTCACTGCACCTGCAGTGGCTTGGTAGTGACCCCTCCCCCCACAAAAAGATAAGACCCCCCAGGACCTGTGAATGTGACCTTATTTGGAAACAGAGTCTCTGCAGGAGTCATCAACTTTAGGATCTCGAATTGAGATCTTTCTGGATTTAGGGTGGACCCTAGACCCAGTGACTGATGTCTTTAAGAGGTGGGAGGGAGGTTTTGCGACGGAGAGGCAAAGATACCTGTGATGACCAGGCCGATGGAGGGACGCGGCCCCAAGCCAAGGAGCCCCTGGAGCCCCTGGACACTGGGAAAGGCAAGGATTCACCCCTCAGGCCTCCAGATCCCCGACAACACTGCCTGAGCACCTGGATTCAGCCAGGCCTGAAGCTGTTCCACTCCCAACTTTCTTGTTCTGCTGTTCTGCTCCTCCTCTCTATTCCACCACCTGCTGGGTCATGGTGAGCCATGAGGCTCAAGAGGTCTCCCCCAAGGGGCGCCTGGGTGGCGCAGTCGTTAAGCGTCTGCCTTCGGCTCAGGGCCGTTCTGGGATCGAGCCCCACATCAGGCTTCTCTGCTGGGAGCCTGCTTCTTCCTCTCCCACTCCCCCTGCTTGTGTTCCCTCTCTCACTGGCTGTCTCTGTCAAATAAATAAATAAAATCTTTTTTTTAAAAAAAAAAGAGGTCTCCCCCAAGAGCTTATCCTGTGAGGGGCTGGGCTTATCCTCAGGGCCTTAAGGATCGTTGAATTAATTCTGGTTCAAGGCCAAGGCCAGACTTCCTATGTCTCTTACTGAGTTCCTTCTGTTAGTATCCCCCACTTTATGGTCCAGACCTGATTCTCATGCTCATGCTTTTCCATCCAGAGGGACCATGAGTGGGAAGGGAAGTGAGGAGCCAGGACTCCCAACACAGAGAGGTTTAGACACCCCAAAGATTGGGGCTCTGGTAACACCTGGCATAAGGAAGGTCAGTCAGTGTCTTCGGGAGCTGGGAAGGGCCCAGGAAGACACTCCACACACACACACACACACACACACACACACACACACACACACACACATACACACACACAGGGACTGATTCCAAAACTTGCACCACAGCCCAGGCCTGGGACACTGAGAGATGTGTGCAAAGGTGAGACTTTCGGGGCACCTACCACACACTGGGCTCTGGGCGGAGGAGAATCTAACACACCATCGTGTTTTACCCACGCTGCATCCTGCGATCTGTACACCACTGTAGCCCCAGAGTCGGGATTCGAACCCAGGGTGCTCAACCACGGTGCTCAGCCCAGCTGCAGCCCACTGAGGAGTCCCTTCCCTCAAAGCAGGTATGGGGTGCCGCCAACGCAGGAAGGAGCTGCCCAGATCCTGTTTACCAGGCTGTTCTGGGCCAGGTGCTGTGATTAGAGGCTGCCAACAGCTCGGCTGCCTCCCCCACCCCTTTGCCCTTCTCCACAGCCCAAAGGGAATGACATTCCCCTCCTCCTGCACCTCCCCCCCCCCAAAAAAAGCCGCATGCACCCAAATCCCCATCTCAGGCTCTGTTTTTAGGGGACTTAACCTAAGATGAGGTCATGTCTGATTTCCCCAGCCTAGAATCTTCCCATATGGTGTCCGTCCTTCCAGAAAGAGTCTCACTTCCTTGACTCACTCAGCCTTTGAAGCCATTCCTCATCTGTGCCCTGCTGACCTCCCCCCAACCCCCCTTGCTTCTAAGGTCTTGTGCTAGCCCACCCCTCAGTAAGAAGGGGCCAGACCGACTTCTCTGGACACTTCCTATGGAGATGTGGATTTCCAGAGGTCCCCTGGTGCATTGCAAGCATTTTCTGGGTGTTGATTTGGCTGGACATTCCATAAAGTGTTTTCCTGGAGCTTTAGAAAACCCAGTCTGTTCCCAGGATTCTGAGCTGGAGGAGAAAGGAGGAATGGCACAGACATTCTTTTCACAGGAACATGGACTATCTGGGGCGGCTTCGAGCATAGCAGGTTCTTTGGGGCCACACCAACCTCAGGGCTGGTTGGGGCCAGGATGAGTAATGGTTCTTAGGCAGAATAACCTGCTTGGGAAATGAACCAGGTCTTCGTTTGGCTGTTGATTCATCACCAAAGAATGAAAAGTATTTCCCCCTCCCTCCAATTTCCTTCAAAGAGCAACTATGTTTTTGTGTTCTGAAGGGCTGTGTTTGCCTTGGGCCAGTGGAGAATCAACAGGCCTTGGTCCATTAGTACAAAGCCTAGTACCTTAGTCAGGAGTCATCCAGCTGCAAAGAACAGAATCCTACTGAGATCAGCTTCTGCCAAACCAGAACCTACTGTTTTTCGCCACTGGAAAGTTGGGGGTGGAACAGCTTCAGGCCTGGCTGAATCCAGACGCTCAGGCAGTGCTGTCGGGGATATGTCTCTACCTCTTGGCCCTGCTTTCCTCTGTGTTGCCTTCATTCTCGGGTGGGCTCTCTCCACCTGCTGGCAAAGATGGTGCCCCTGAGCCCCAGGCTTTTATCTCACCGGCCTAATAGATATTTCCTCTTCAAAAATTCTAGCAAGAATCTTGGCGTAGAGTCTCATTGGCTCAGCTTGGGTCCCATGACCATTACTGAAGCCATCACTATGGTCAGCCTTGGTCATGTGCACATTTCAGCCCCGAGAGCCTGGGATGGGGCTAGGAAGAAGGGGAGTTCTGGCAAAAATGTGAGAGATGCTGTCAACACCCAGAGGGCGTGTCTACATCATAGGAGGTGGAGAATGGCTGTCTGGCAGAGGCTTGTGGTGGTGGTGGTGGGGGGGTGTCTCTAGGGAGGCAGGCTTCTGAGTGGCAAAGGCCTGCCACCTGGCAAGGAGGATCAGATCCCAATTTCATCAGACTTAGAAAAGTATAGTAATGAGATCATTCTGACAAGTATTATGGAAAAATTCATACCGTTTACTGGGAGCAAGTCCTGAATTCTGGGACTTTCCTCAGTCAGCTCAGTCTCCAGAACTTTTAAGGAAGTGTCTAAGAACACAGGATCTGGAGTCGCTCTCTAGGTAGGAATCCTGGCTTTGCCAGTGACTAGCTGTGTGACCTTGAGACAGTCACTCGACCTCTCTCTGTGCCTCTGTTCCCTCACCTGAAAAATGGAACCATGACATTTCCTGCTTCATGGGACCTCTGTGAGGATTAAATGAAGCTCTGAGAGACTAGTCCCTATCCTGGGGGCTAGGATTAGCACCAGCTTGGATGACCCCACATTCTAGGCACTTTCTGTCCCCAGTGCTGACCCAAGCAAGAGCTTGCTGATTGTTGGATGAATGAAGGAAAGGTTTCCCTCCTTCTGCTCTGAGCTCCCTCACTGGGCTCGTTGAGCACTCAGTACAGGGGAGCTCAGGGTCTCCTGAGAAGCCTGTCTTAGACTTGGTTCCCCAGAAGCAGATTTAGACAAAGATTCGGGGGGAAGTCGTCCCAGGGCACACCGTGATCTGTTCCTCTTCTGGCAAATTCTAACCCAGAACCACATGGGGAGAAGGTTCTGGGAAACTGGTTTCCAGCTTAACTGGGTGGACACAGCACACTTGTCCCCCCCCTTCCTTAGGTCCTCCAGTCCGGAACCAGGGCAGCTGGGTACCTCAGCTCTCCCTCACATGACCCGCTCGTCCTCCCAGAGGGTGCTCATTTCCTTGCATGCTGGTCTCGAGCAGAATTCCAAGAGGGTGAGGGTGGAAACCCGGCTTCCTAAGGCCTAACCTCAAAATTTGCAGGATCACTTCTGCTGCGTTCTGTGGGTCAAAGCAGGTCACAAGGCCTGCCCAAATTTGAGGGGTGAGGACACAGATTCCGTCTCTTGATGGTAAAAATTGCAAATTACCGTGGCCATGTTTTTCCATCACAGCACACCTAACTGCCATCGTTGGATGTTTGTTATGAGAAACGTATTTATGTACGATGACAGAGAATGTAAATGGAGTCCCCTCGAGATGTGCAGTGCACGATCTATGCAACTGTTTGGGTGGCCCTGCTGGTGCTGTGGGATTCACCGTTGTCACACACTTGCTGTGGTAGGCATCTGTTGCTTTCGAATGCCCAGTGTCCAGCACTCCTTTCGGGGCTAGTCACTACCCATCCACCAGCTGTATTTTAGTGGGGCTGACCCTCTCAAACTCCAGGTGTGGGCATGTGATCAGGAATTCTATCACCCTAATCATAGGGATCGATCAAAGGAGGGGCATATGATCCACACCGGACCAGTGAGATTTAGTCATGGGCCTTTTTCTGAAACTCTTGGGAGAAAGGTGTTCTCTTTCCATCTTTTTGGGTTCCTTGGCTGATAGGAAGCCTGAAACTGCTGGGGATCATCTTTGCAATCAGAAGAGAAGAGACTGCCTGAGAATGAAACAGTCTCAGAGGAGAGCAGAGCCGAGAGAGAGAGAGGTTCCTGATGACAGCATTTGAACTCCTGGATCCAACCATGCCTGTAGTCCTTACCGTGACATTCCATTTATGTAAGCCCATACATTCCCTTTGATGTTAAGTTTCTATCCCTGGCAACCAAAAGACATCTTAATGATACAATGCTATACAGCTACTTGGGTCATAACGAGGATTCAATGAGCTAACGGTGTATAAGGAATACACGGCTTATAGGGGCCTGTGAAAGGTAAGCTCTCAGGAATTTCTCTTCTCTTCTCCACCGGTGGATATAATTCCAACTTAAAATCTACTAAATGTATTAAACGGTTTAGAACAGGCATGGATGGTTTTGTCTAGTCGTAGAACAATAAACACGCAAAACCAAAATTTTATATTACCGCCTGGACTCTTGACACCCTCTATTCTTCATTTAAATTCCAAAAAGGCAGCAGAAAAGCCACGGCTTTAAATAACCATGTGAAATGATGCAAAAACAATCTAAAGAGACAGCCTTTTTGTTTTCTCTGCAAGAGGACAGAAATGGGGCAGTGTGGAGAGATGGAAATCTGTAAAGACCGTCTCCTCCATCTGCACAGAGTTAAAAAGAAGTTCACGACTGTGGGGTCTAGAAGTGGCGCTCTCATGACTGCCTCCTCCTCAGGCGCTCGGGCCGCCCTAAGTTTGTTTTTCCTGGGTCTGAGCTTAGATGTCGGGCCGGGTGGAGGGGTCCTGGGATTTCTCCCCACCCAGCGAGTGGGGGGAGGCCGCAGGCGGCTCGGGGTCTGCGTGTTTGGAAAAGCATTCCAGCTGATTGTTTACTCTGTGTCTACTGCCGGCCCACGGTGGCCACACCAGGCCCTCCAGATGCTTCCAGCTGGGGCCCCATAAACAGGCTATGTTGCCTGGCCCACCACAGGGCCTCATCTGCCTTCCCCACTCAGGCTGCTGGAGTGGGTTGCCAAACCCCCCAACCGAGTCGTACCCCCCCTTCCCCGTCGGTCCCCACCACCACCAACCGCTTTGAACTGGCAGGTCAAGGACCAGAGCGAGCCCACAGATGCGTTTTGTTTTGCTGTGTTTTATTTTGTGTCGTATTGTTTAATTTGAGCTGGTAATTCAAACTCAGAAGGTTTCACAGGGGACTCTGGATTCTGGTTTGTCTTGCAAAAATGGGGAGGTCTTGTAGTCCTGGGCCTGTCTTCCCCCACCAGGGAAAATTGGCTGCAGCTAAGCAGAATTTGGGCTGGGCCCCGAGTTTCGGTGGCCCCTGAAGCGGGTTCTGACACGGGGCCCTGGGTGTAAAGCAGTTTACGAGGGAGAGGGTCCCGGGAAGCACGGAGAGGGGCTGGGCAGGAGATGTGGGGAAGGGGTACTGGTGTCAGTGGGCAGTCCCTGCTTTCAGCCCGCTGGGCACCCCTGGGACACCACGTGCAACGTGCCTCAGAGTCCTGCTGCCTGAGGGGCCAGGGAACTGGGCTGGTGCCCTGCAGCTCCTGTCTGTCACTGGTGGGGGGCTGCGTCCAGGGTATTAACTCCCCCCATGGTCTGCCCAGGAGAAGGACCTCGGTAGGAGGTCACATGGACAGTCACCGTACATGCTGCTGCCACAGCACCTGCCACACCCTTTCAATGCGGCCTTGTTCTCCGTTTGCCACAGTCCCCACCCCTCCCTGTCACCTGTCCTCCTGGCAGGAGGCTGCACAGGATTCCTTCCTCCTGTCATCATACCCCTGTGGCTGATTTTCTTACAGATTTCTTGCAGAGAAATGCCTCTCTCTGTTCTCATCACCCTCAAAAGTGCAAAAGAGATCTATTAGCTCAGAATGCCCTGTGGTTATCAGTCTGCTCCGCTCACTTCTGTTTCTGCCGCTGGCCTGGTCTCTGCAGGGGGCTGAGTGGGTGGCCTCTCACACGAAGTGTGAAGTGCCTGCGGACCTCACGTGGCAGTTAGGGCCCCTGGGGCGCTGGCTTCCACCTGATGATACCACGTGGAGCTGTGCCAAGCTCTCAGGCCACGTCTCTCTCGTCCACCCTCGAGACAGCCCCAAGCAGCCCCTCGAAACCCTCTGCCCACCAGGGAGCGAGGACATTACCGGGGTCCTTGCTGGGAAGAGAGCCATCCTGTGGTCAGCTCACCCCACACAACAAAGGCCCAGGGGAACCATCCAACGTGCTCTTCAACAGTTCCATTCCCACAGTAACCGGAGTGGGGGCAGACCCCTATGTTAAGGACTCAGACCCCCGGCAGCCCCCACTTCAGATGTCAGCCTACTCACCCTTCTGTCCAGCTGACTACAAACTCGGCGCTACCCACAACCCACCGTCCCAACTTTAAGTTCCATGATTCGCTAGAAGGACTCACAGAACTCAGGAAAGGACTATTCTCGATCTTATCGTTCTTTAAAAAGGGATATTTTTTTACAGAGGAATTTTTATTACAGAGAAAGAGCCAGATAAAGAGGGACATGGGGTGTGGAAGGGCCCTGAGCGCAGGGTCCTCAGTCCCCGTGGACTTGGGCTGTGTCACCTTCCCAGCATGTGGATGTGTTCACCAGCCTGGAAGTCCCTCGAACCCCATCACGTAGGGGTTTTTATTGAGATTTCATTATTACGGAGGCACGACCGGCCACTGGGGAGTGAGCTCAGTCCTCCCCGCCCACCGGACTAGTTCGATCAAGATCAAGATCTCACCCCTGCCTGGAGTCATCTCATTAGCATACGAAAGACCCTCTATCAAGCAGGAGGTCCCAAGAGTTTTAGGGGCTCTGTGCGGGAACCCAGGACAAAGACCAAATACCTATGTTTTAAGATGACCTTCCTGCTTCTGCTTTTCTCAAACTCCTTCAGCTTGAAGATGTTTAAACCTTGCTGGAGCTGGTCCCCTTGGCACCTGCGACACCTTTCTGCCACCTGCCTAAGCCTCAGCTTCCCCGTCTGCACAGCAGGGTGACCCGTTCCTTGCGTGTTGCCGGAACGAACGAGTCGTAAGGGTGTGTGTGTGCTCCCGAGGGGCCCCAGGGAGCAGCGATGTTGATGCTCGTCCCTATCACTGTTTCCATTTTCAAGGTGAAACCAAGCTTGGGTGAGTGAAAGTGGCTTTGCCCAGAGACATCCGGCAGCGTGTGGCAGGGCGCAGGCCGGCTCTCTGAGTCCAAATTCCGGTTTCCAGAATGATCTTTCTGTTCAGTCTTCTTCATAGCCACCACCGTGTTCCTAGTTCCGCCAGCCTGAACTGCCCGGGGGTTACCTGCCCACTGAGCCTGCACCTGCGCCACACCTTGGATCTCATTGTCCCCCTGTAACAATGCCCTTCCCTCTCCTCCGCCAGTGAACCCTGGCTTCACCCAGAGCTGCTTCCTCCTGGAAGCCTTCCCTGACTGCCCTCTCCCTCTGGGGGCTCTCCCCGGAGTCCAGTCTGAATCAGGAGGGGCCCTGCCCTCCAGGAGTTGGCAGTGTGTGAGTCACGGATGCCTCTGCCGAGGGGCAGGTCTAAACAGGCAGACAAACCCGGCTGTGAAAGAGGTACCCAGGTAATTAGGAGGAAGCAGCCCCAGGGACCTGGCATCCGGCTGCATTGTGTGTCCCCCCCAGGTGGCACAGGAGCTGTGGTCTTTCTGGCCACGTGAGTGTCCTTTCCTCTCTCCCACCACAGGGATCAGAAATGGAAACATAACCCAGAGTCAAGAACTCGACTGGCTGGCCCTCTCGTGGGAAGAGGACACCTCCTGGTTATGCCCCACATGGGACAGCTTTTGCAGGAACCACGTGCCCCCATGCCTCTCCAGGGAACAGGGATCTGGGGTGATGGGGAGGGGACCCACTGTCATCAGGAGCCACAGGGAAGCTCCAATGGTGCCCAATCCCCTCTGCTCTAGCAAGGTGGAATTGCTCCCACAGAGAGCTGACTCACCCCTACCGTGTCATTTCGGCCCCTCCTGACCTCCCCACACTTCCCGGGGTGGGGGGGGGCTCAGACAGACAGGTGGGGAGCAGGGGTAAGGAAGTCGGTGGTCGGTTGTGAGCTGGGGCAGGGGAGTGGAGACACCCTCTTGTTCTCTGCCAGGGGTCTTTGGGGGCTTGGGATCCAGGGCTTTCATGTTCTGGCCTCGGGTATCTTTCTCTTCGGGTTTCCTGGGCATGTAATTGTCCTGCTGGCTGGGTTGATTCTGCCGCCCACTGACCACATGCAGTGTGCTCTCGCCACAGATGGCCCCACAAGAGGTCAGCCAGCCATTCCCATGGAAACCACCTGGGAGTAGACTAAGGCCCCTCCTTCCTCATTCTCTACCTGCCTTCCACCTGAGCATCTCCCCTCCACGGGCTGACACCCCTCCCCCAAGCTGTGGCCCCATTGCCCGCACTCCCAGAAGCCACAGTGTCACAGGCCTGGGAAACCACCAGGTCTGACTTACTGGAGAGGCCTGATGGTAAATCTGGACCCAGCTAGCCTTGTTTGTGCAAGATTCACTCCTCCAGTTTCGGTGGCGTGGGCGGTATCCTCAGGCTCTGAGGCTGTGTTTCCATCCTCCCCGGGGGCATGTGGCCCTGCTGGGCACCTACATTCGGATAAACGTCTTCTTCGCAGGGCCAGATGGAGATCTCAGAGCCCCCAGGGGAGGAGGGAGGCCACCGCATGTCTCTTGTGTGTTTGGGCAGGAGGAGGGGGGAGTCTGCTTGCACTCCTCTACCCTGCCCACAGCATGGCAGCCAAAAGGCTTGGGGGGACATGCTCTAATTAGCTGCTGCTTTAATAGCTATTTCCAGGCAGTGGTGGGTGGTAGAGTTTTTACAGGCACGTCCTCTGGAGGTGAGGTTGCTAGATTTAGCAAACAGAAACAGAGAAGGTCCAACTAAATTCGAATGTCAGATAAACAGCAGATGATTTTTAATGTGAATATATCCCACGAAATATTTGGGATGTATGTATGCTAAAAAAAATTTGTTCGTTGTTTATTCAACAAATTTAACTGACAATTCTGTTGTTTTCTGTTAACTATATCTGGGATGTAGGACAGCTCCTACCCCCTTGGCTTTTCCTTCCTCCCCCTCCCCCTTAGATTTAGTTATTTGTGTGTACTGGGTAGGGAGGGGTGTCAAAGTATTTCAATCTGCATTGTCATTTGTGATGAGGCGTTGGTCTGTCCCCAACATACAAACCGCCCACCAATTCACATCCTCCCAACTCTACCCAAGAGTGAGACCCTGGCCTCATGAGCCATCTGTTCCTCCTTCTGGTACATCATGGGCCACCTTGAATGGTTGTACACGTTGTACACAGTGCTGCTCCATATTTGAAAATACAACCCTTTGCAGTTGTGCAGCGCACAGCCTGCACAACCCTATCTAGCAACCTTGTTCCCAATGCCTAGATTTTAACCACCAGGACCTTGCTTTCTTTCATTTGCTCCTTAAATTGTGCTGCCCAAGGACACCATCCCACTGCCCCCAACTCCCTCCATCCAAGGGAAACTTGGTCAATCTGGGAAGGCACTGTAGCAATGTTTAAACACAGTTGAGCGCCCAGGCTGTGCACAGAAGGGCTTTTGATTCTCAGGGCCGACCTGACATCTGCTGGAGCGGCACTCCCTTCCCGCTGCCCAGAGTGCGCAAAGAGCCGGATTAAAGATTTCCTGCCCGCCTGCCCGCCCACCACATCCTTTCCGCTCCTCGGCCTGGCCAACCCCCCAACCTAGGCATAATTTTAGAAACCTAATAAGATGCTGTGCCGCGCATTCTTGGCCTGGAGCCTGTGGGGGCAGGTCCTAAAAGAATACAGACATTTCTTTCTTAGGCCATGCCAATAGAGATCCTCTGTTTTCCCCGGGGACAGGTTTCTGAGGGGCCATTGTACATAGACGGGCTCCTTGCACACTCGCTTCTTTGTGGGGTCCCTCTACCACCCCATCCCACCCGCGCTGGATTATTTTGCAGGGTCAGTGCCAGCTTCTCTTTGCCTTCCCTGCGGTCCCCAAAGCTAGCAGGAGCAGTGGGGATGGGGGCGGGGGGCCTGGATTCGAGGGCCCCCAGTGGCCGTGGCGGTGAGGATCCCCTTGCACATCGCTGAGGTCATTTGGTATCTTGAAACTTGAAATGATGGACGAGGGCCTCTGGGTCTGGGGAATAGAAGGCTGGCATGAGTTTAGGATCCGGAGCTGGGACAACAGTGAAGGCTTTTGTTCCGTTCCCAAGCCAGGAAAGCCTGCGCCGTGGCCTTTTCAGATTTCAAGGAATTGCCTCATTCCTGGAACGGGCGTTCTCGCGGCTTCTGCAGTTCAAGGGAGAAGCGGGTAGGAAGAGGCACATCCAGGGTCTAACGTCTAGTGACTCATGTCTATGAAGCCCTTGTATGGCAGGCTCCGGCTGCAGGCGTCTCCTTCATCTTCTCTTCCTTCAGCCATAGCAGATGGGTCACCATTGATGTGCCCATTTTACAGATAAGGAAGCTGGGGCTCTGGGAGATGAGATGCCCATGGCCATGCAGCGAGGCAGGGTCGCAGCCAACACTGAAGCCTGAATCCTCAGCCTTGAGAGTAACTCACCCACCCAAGTCTGTTGTTTAAAAAAACAGCTTTTTTGAGATCTCATTCCCGTATCGTACGATCCCCGTCTCCAGGGTACTGTTCCATCAGTGGCTTTCAATAGCGAGAGTTCTGCCGCCATCCCCACGCTGAGTTTTAGCATGTTCTCATTATCTGGAAAAGAAAGGCTTACCCTGTAGCTATCATCTCCAATCCCCCTGCTCCCCCAGCCCCTGGCAACGACTCGTCTGCTCTCTGTCCCTGTGGATCATGGCTTATGCATGGAATCATACAGAATGTGGCCTCTCGGGTGTGGTTTCTTTTACGGAGAGTCACGTTTTCGGATGGGAGGGCGATCTGGCTTCGCCATCCGTCACCCCACTGATGGCCAGGGTTGATTCGGCTGATCTGGCTGGCTAGGCGGGCGTCCCCTTCCTCCCTCACTGCCCCACGTGAGTCCCCCCTGAAGCTGTGTGCTCTGTGGAAAGCATGACCTTCCCCGGGAGAGGAGGACCGTTCTTCAGTTGAGGATGTCCCAGTAGCTGTGCTCCCCACTGCTAGAACTTCCAGACAGAGCTCTCACTGAGCATCGTGTGTTCAAGGCTCACCCGCATCAGAACTGTGTCAGATGTGACTCCTTTTATGACCGGATAGTATTCCATGACGTGGATGGACCTCATATTTATGTGTTTGTCTGTTGATGGACATTCGAGTTGTTTCCACCTGTCGATTACTGTGAATGGGGCTGCTATGAACATTCACGGGCAGGTTTTCCATTCTCTCGGGATTCCCCCCCACCTGTCATAAGAAAGTTGTTCCAGTGCCTACCTGTGGGCCTTTCTCGTGCTGGGACTTCCCTGCCTGGGGTCCCCCTGCCCAGTCAGATCTGCCTAATACCTCAGGCTCCAGCTTACCTCCCTGTCCTTGCAGTGGTCGCTCTCTGTTCTTCTCAGCTTCCACAAGTGGCAGGGTGGTTGCCCTGCGTCTGCATTCTTTGCCCTGTCAGCCTCTTGCTGTGTGATGTCGGGCCACTCACTCAGCCTCTCTGGACCCCAGTGCCTTTCTCTGTGAAATGAGGACTTAATTCTGACCCCCTGGGGCTGCCGTGAGGACTGACGTGGGCAAGAGCTCTGCGCGCTGGCAGCCCGGAGACAGGTGATGTGGCACTGAGGCGAGCATGTCTTCATCTCTGCAGCTGGGGATCCTCACCCCGCCAAGTTCCAGCCCCGCCCCAGGCCCTGGTTGCTGTCCTAAGGCACCCTCAGCCTGCCTTGGAGGAGCTCGGGCTAGAGCACACGTTCTGCACCTCGTGCAAGTTCACCGCTCAGGGACGTTTGGCAACGGACCCCTTCAGCTGTCACAATGGGGTGAGGGCGCTTTTAGCATCTGGTGGGCGGAAGCCAGGGCTGCTGCTGAGCACCGTCCAGGGAACAGGACAGCCCCCAGCAATGAATCCGCCAGCTCCAAACACCAACAGCGCCGAGGTTGAGAAACCCCGATCTAATGATAGCATTGTTCCTCGTTTCTCGTGTGTGTATTTATTTACCTGTTAACGTTGTTCTTACTGAAGTAGAATTGACATGGAACATTACGTTAGTTTCAGGTTCTTATGTATTGATTCAATATTTGTATATGTTGTGAAACGATCACAATTAATCTAATTACTGTCACTATACAGTTACAAAACCCTTTCTTTCCTTTGATGACAAATTTCAAGATCTACTCTCTTAGCAACTTCCAAATACGCACCATGACATTATCGACCATAGTTACCGTCGTGGACATCACATTCTCGTGACTTGTTTATTTTATAACCAGAAGGTTGTACCTCTTGATCCCCTTCATCCATTTTGCCCTCCCCACCGCCAGCACCCCCGCCAGCAACCACCAATCTGTTCTCCGTATCTATGAGCGTTGCTTGGTTTTGTTTGTCTGTCCTACTTTTAGATTACACGTGTAAGTGAAATCCTACGGTATTTGTCTTTCCGTCTGACTTATCTCACTTAGCATAACGCCCTCGAGGTCCATCCATACTGTTGCAAATGGCAAGATCTCATTCCTTGTTATGGCTGAATAGTATTCCGTGGTATATCTGTACCACATCTGCTTTATCCATTCATCCGTCGATGGACACTTAGGTTCTTTCCATGTCTTGGCTCTTGTGAACAATGCTGCAGTGAACATGGGGATGCAGATAATCTTTTCAAATTAGTGTTTTTTTTTTTTAAGATTTTATTTATTTATTTGACAGAGAGAGACAGCCAGTGAGAGAGGGAACACAAGCAGGGGGAGTGGGAAAGGAGGAAGCAGGCTCCCAGCGGAGAAGCCTGATGTGGGGCTCGATCCCAGGACTCTGGGATCACGCCCTGAGCCAAAGGCAGATGCTTAACGATTGCACCACCCAGGCGCCCCTCAAATTAGTGTTTTTGTTTTCTTTGGATAAATACCCAGGGGAGGAATTGCTGGATCAGACGGTAGCTCTAATTTTGTTTTTTGGGTTTTTTTTTTTAAGGTTTTATTTATTTATTTATTTGACAGAGAGACAGAGAGAGAGCAAGCACGCAAGCAAGGGGAGTGGCAGGCAGAGGCAGAGGGAGAAGCAAGACTCCCCGCTGAACAGGGAGCCTGACGCGGGCTCCATCCCAAGAACTCGAGATCATGACCTGAGCTGAAGGCAGTTGCTTCACGGACTGAGCCACCCAGGTACCCCGAGTTTTAACTTTTTGAGAAGTTTCCGTACTGTTTTCCAAAGTGGCTGTACCAGTTTGTATTCCCACCAACGGTGCATGAGGGTTCCCTTTTCTCCACATTCCTGCAAATACCTGTTATCTCTTGACTTTTTGATACTAGTGGTTCTGACAGGTGTGAGGGGATCGCTCATTGTGGTTTTGATTTGTATTTCCCTGATGATGAGTGATGTCGAGCATCTTTTCATGTGTCTGTTGGCCATCTGTATGTCTTCTCTGGAAAAAAAATGTCTGTTCCGATCCTCTGCCTATTTTAAAATTGGATTGTTTTTTTTTTTTTTTTTTTGTGATTGAGTTGTATGAATTCTTTCTTTTTGGATATTAACCCTTTATTGGGTATATGGCTAGCAAATATCTTCTCCCATTCAGTAGGCTGCCTTTTCATTTTGTTGATTTATTTTTTATTTTTATTTTTTGTGCAGAAGCCTTTTAGTTTGATGTGGTCCCATTTGTTTATTTTTGCTTTTGTCAGCTTTGGAGTCAGCTCCAGAAAAATCATCACACAGAGTGATGTCAGGGAGCCCACCACCCCTGTTTTCCTCTAGGAGTTTTATGGTTTCAAGTCTTACAGTCAAGTTGTTAATACATTTTGAGTTAATTTTTGTGTGTGGTATAAGAAAGTGGTCCAGTTTCATTCTTTTGCATAGTGCTGTCCAGTTTTCTCAACACCATTTATTGAAGAAACTGCCCTTTACCCACTGTATATTCTTGCCTCCTTTGTCATAAATTAATTGACTGTATGTGCATGGGTTTATTTCTGGGTTCTCTGTTCTTCTCCATTGATCCATGTGTCTGTCTTTATGCCAGTACCACACTCTGGATTACTACAGCATTGTAGCATAGTTTGAAATCAGGGAGCATGATGTCTCCAGCTTTGTTCTCAAGATTGTTTTGACTCCTTGGGGTCTTTTGTGATTCTGTACAATTTTTAGGACTGTTTATTCTATTTCTGTGAAAAATGCCATTGGAATTTTGATAGGGATTGCATTGAATCTGTGGATTGCTTTGGGTAGTATGAACATTATGACAGCATTAATTCTTCCAATCTATAAGCATGGAATGTCTTTCTGTTTTCTTCTAGGAGTTTTTAATTTCTTTCGTCAATGTCTTACAGTTTTCACTGTAGAGGTCTTTCATCTCTTGGGTTATATTTATTCCTAGGTATTTTATTTTTTTTGATGCAATTATAAATGGGATTGTTTTCTTAATTTCTCTTTCTGATAGGTTGTCGTTAGTAAATACAAATGCAACTGATTTTTGTGTGTTGACTTTGTACTGGAGTTATAACTTTCCTGAATTTATTAGTTCTAACAGGTTTTTTTGTGGTCTTTATGGTTTCTATGTATAAGTCATGTCTACAAAGAGTGACAGTTTTACTTCTTCCTTTCCTAGTTGGATATCTTTTATTTCTTTTGCTTACCTAATTGCTATGGCTAGCATTTCCAATACCATGTTGAATAAGCATGGTTAAAGTGGAGATCTTTGTCTCATTCCTGAGCTTAATGGAAAAGCTTTCAGCTTTTTGCCATTGAGTATGATGTTAGCTGTGGGTTTGTCATACACGGGCTTTATTATGTTGACATATGTTCTGTTCATACCCACTTTGTTGGCAGGTTTTTTTTTTATCATAAATAGATATTGAATTTTGTCAAATGCTTTTCTGCATCTGTTGAGATGATCATATGGTTTTTATCTTTCATTTTGTAATGTGGTGTATCATGTTGATTGATTTGTGAATGTTGAACCATCCTTTCATCCCTGGAATAAATCCTTGTATGTATTTATTTATAACATTGCCCCTTGCCAAAATGGATTAGCAGTAACTAACAAAGATAACAACAAAATGAATTTTCTTTTAAAATGAGGAAGCTGTCATTAAAAAAAATAGGAGGAAAGGATAATAAAACAACACCCATGTTAAAGCACACTACTGCTTCCAGAGCTGGGATGTACATTTGCTGTGAGGTTCCTAGTGGCCAGAGCAAAAAGGGAAATAATCAGAATGCTTACCATTCCAAAGTTGAAAACAGATTAGGAGCTCAAGGGAAGTCTGGTTTTCCTGGGTGTGAAGAACTCCAGGCTTTTCTCTTATCTGCCCTTTATACACGGCCCACAGCCACATGCTAGAGCTGACAGCTCCATCCTCCACGACAACCCTACGTAGTAATGAATGTCACATTCTCCAAAGCAGGCCTGTGACATAAGGCTGAGGCCAGCTCAGCAGACGCAGCCCTTTTCCAAGCGCCTGACCTGAGTAAGGTGGTTTGCTTTCTCAGCCTGCTGGCGGAAAGCAGGGCCTGTGCTTTACGCAGTTCAGAACAGTCATGGAAACAGGTGTTCTGGGTCCAGATTACCTGTGGACAGGACCCAGATTTTCTCCCAAGTAGCTGCGTGACCCTGGGCCTTTCTCTAAACCTTTCTGAATTCAGTTTCCTTACCAGTAATATGGGGCAGAAATACGGCTTACCTCGAAGGGCTGTTGGAAGAACGAAATGAAATACTATGTCCCCAAGGCTGACCCCAGCGCCGGCAACAGTAAATGCCTAATCCGTATCAGCTACTGATTCTGGGCCATGGAGGGTGCTTGGTAGGTATCTTTGGAACGCCTCCATTTGCTACCCGTAATGAAAGATTCAGCCTTTGGGGTAGGGTGTGTGCATTTGGGATGCATGCCGGCTCTGGATAGCCGTGAAAGGGTGTAGGGTTTTGCCTGGGGGAAATCCTGCAGCCAGACACGGTCAGTTTGGATCCTGCTGTGCTCCTGCTGAAAACCCTCTCTGATTCCTCACCACAGAAGGGCAGTCCTCAAATGCTTTATCCCAGACACTGGGGCTCATCCCTGACTTGCCACCAGCCTTCCTGCTCTACACCCACTTCCATCCTCTGCCCCAGTAATTCCGAACTCCAGACAATTGTCAGCTCACCAGGTCTTTGCCCAGGCAGTGTCCTCTGCCTGGAGTGCTCTCCCCCCATCTGCCTCGCTCATATAGTAGCACTTGCTTGAAGCATCGGCCCCTTTAAAAAGTCTCTGTTGAACTTCCTACCCCCTAGAGAACAGTGGTTTCTGCCTACTTTCCTCCCCAGCTATTTCTCTAAGACTGCCGCCAGAAATCACATTCACTCACTCATTGATTCAATCAGTCCAACGACCTGTGTGGGCCTACTGTGTGCTAGCCCTTCTTCTAGGCCCCGGGGTGACAGCAGTGAGCAGAACGGACAGAAATCCCCACCTTCAGGCTCCGTGTCTGCAGCCCTCAAAACCAGCAGTCAGCTGTCCCACCAGAAAGCTCTCCAACTTTATCCTCCACCTCCCCACCCCCATGCGCTGGGTCCCAGGGGCAGTGCAATGGAGTCCCCCAACTATGTCCCATGGTCCCCCACCTCCTTGTCCTTGCTGTACCTCCTGCCTTGAATGCCTGCCAAAATCAACCCCGTTGCCATCCCCACTTTTCCGGGCCGAGGCAGCTGCTCAGAGAGGCTTCAGAGCCTGCCTCGGGTCACACGGCTAGTATGCCCCAGAACCATAGTGGGTTTCAGATCCTTCCGAGCGCAGAGCTTGTGCAGCAGCTGGGCTCCGCACGCTGTTGGGGCCTGTGACTCTGAAATCACCCCGGGATGGACCTAGGGCCGCAGTTGGAGAAGGGAAACAACGTCACAGGATTCCATGAGGCCCTAGGCCTGGGTTCAGCAAACAGTCCTTTGGGGCAGTGGGTCCTCTTCACAGAAAGGAAGGCATCCCATGATCCAGCCGGCCTGGATTCAAATCCCAGCTTGACCACCCACTGAGTTCTGTGACTTGGCTAAATTCACCTTTCTGAGCCCCAGCTTTCTCTTCTATAAAATGGGGTTTACAACGGTCTCTACTGGATAGGTTGTTGTAGAGATTAAAGGAGATGCCGTGTGTAAACAAACACACGAAACCTACATAATCCAGTAATTGTTGGCATTGCGATTCTTATTCATAATTATTGTTGCTAAGGGTACTTTATTAATTGGAATTGTTCAAAATAAATAAAAGGACTCAGCCACTAGCTTCAGGAGTTTACATTCATCAGTCTTGGCCTCACCTCCTCCAGGAAGCCCTCACTGACCACTCCACCCTGATGCACCTAGAACCTCTACGTTCTTCTTCTGTGCCCTTTTCCCACTGACCATTATAAATGCATTTGGTAGTCTCATTTAATTCCTGACTCCCCACTGGACTCAAACTTGGGCTTGGCCATTTCTTGTTCTCCAGGGCCTGCCATAGTGGCTGGCATCTTGGAATGATTGCTACATACCAAACGGGGATGGGGCAGCCTCCGATTCCTTCGTTCCTCCTTCTGGGGCCCAAAGGACGACATTCCTGGAGTCCTCCCGAAGGAGAGAAAGCAGGTCAGGCATTCCTCGGCAGGGTGCCAGTGGGGTGGAGGGTGCCCACATGGGTGTCTGTCTGCAAGAGGAATTAACTCCTGGCCCTGGAAACTCTGCCACAGGCCCGTCTGTCTTCACGCTGCGGGGGAGCAGTTGGGAGGGGTGAGGCAGGCCCAGCACAGCCTCACCTGCAGACGGAGAGCTGTTGCCAGGCAACGGGGAGCACCTACCACAGTGAACTAGTTTCCCACGCCCTCTTTACCAGTTCATTCAGGCATCGCTTCCTTGCTGTGTGGCCTTGGGCAGGTCATTTCCTCTCTCTGTGCCTCAACTGTGTCCTCTGTAAAATTGTACAACAAAAGGCATTACCTCTCAGCATGGCAGTCAGGATGAGGTACGAACGTCCATGTTGCCCAGCCTGAGAACTACTCTGAAGACGTGAGCTGTCTTCTGAAAATTCTTTAGCCTTATTTGTTCACCCGGCAAGGATTTATGGAGTACCTACTATGTGCCAGACAAGCTGAGTGCCAGGGCCTGGAGACACAGTCAACAGGATCCCGCTTCAAATAAACCAGATTCTTTTAAAAATGTTTATGAGACAGCTGGGGGAAATGTAAACCCAGACTGGATGATATTGGATAGAATTCAGAAATGTGTTCATTTTTTTTTTTCCAGCATGTCGTCGCTTTGCGGTTTTATTTTTAAAAAGAGTCCTCATCTTTTAGAGACTCATACAAATGTGTTTACAGATGAAATGAGATGATGTCAGGGATTTGCTTCGACATAATGCAGTCGTAAAACTAAAATGATTCCCCCAAACAAGTTTATTAAAAAAATAAATAAATCCAGGGGCACCTGGGTGGCTCAGTCGGTTAAGCGTTTGCCTTCCACTCAGGTCGTGGTCTTGGGGTCCTGGGATCAAGCCCCGCATCGGGCTCCTGTTCAGCAGTGAGTCTGCTTCTCCCTCTCCCTCATACAATCTCTCTGCTTTCACTCTATCTCAAATAAGTAAATGAAATCTTAAAATAAAAAGTCCAGTGGTGATGGGGCACCTGGGTGGCGCAGTCGTTAAGCGTCTGCCTTCGGCTCAGGGCGTGATCCCGGAATCCCGGGATCGAGCCCCACGTCAGGCTCCTCTGCTATGAGCCTGCTTCTTCCTCTCCCACTCCCCCTGCTTGTGTTCCCTCTCTCGCTGGCTGTCTCTATCTCTGTCAAATAAATAAATAAAATCTTAAAAAAAAAAAAATCCAGTGGTGGAGGGGATGTGGTGGGGCATGGATGAGATCAGTAGATGCTGTTAATAGGGCTTGGTGATTTAGCAAAATCAATCTCTTAACTAGGTGGATAATTACATACCCTGTGTGAGCAAGGCCCTAAGGAGAAAATGGGGAGCCAGAAGTGGGGTTTCGAGTCAAAGGCCATGGTGGAAGTTTGGTTGATTCTAACTGGGCCACGGTGCCAGGTCCACACACTGGAGCAGGGGCGAGGGGCACTGAGAAAGTGCCTGCCGACCTCCTTTCCTTCTTGCTGGCCCTTCTCCTGCAGGAGCCTGCCTGCGAGCTTTAGGGACGAGATCCCCGGACCTCTAGGTCTGGGGGGGTCGCTGGAGGCAAAGCCAGCACGGAGCTGTGCCCCCAGCTGTCCATCTGCCCCATCTCAACACCTGCTGGACCTTGTCCTCTCTGTTCAGTGTATACCCAGTGCTGTGGACTGAATGTTTGTGTCTCCCTCAAATTCACACGTTGAAACCTAAGCCCCCATGTGAAGGTGTTAGGAGGTGGGGTTTTGGGGAGGTGATGATGTCATGAGGGTGGAACCCTTATAAATGGGATCCGTGCCCTTGATAAAAGAGACTCTATGGAGCTCCCTGTCCTCTGATGCCATGTGAGGACAGAAAGATGGTTACCTGCCAGCCTCTGGAACCATAAGAAAGAAATCGTGCTGTTTCCAAACCACCCCATCTATGGTATTCTGTCGAAGCAGCCCAGACAGAGGGAGACACCCCGCGTAACATGCTCTGGGCCCCATTCTTCATGGTCACCGCCTACTGATGGGGTCCACGGCACACAAGGCAACCCACCGAGAAAAGATGCCCACCCTGCCAGCCCTTGCTCCGGGCTGCCGAGAGCCGGGGTGCCAGGCTTCCACGGTGGGAGGCCAGGAAGAGATGCTCTCCCCGCCCTCCGGAGCCCTTGGCGCCCGGCTGAGGGAGGAGGATGCTCTTTCCCGCATTGCTGCGGCTCCCTGACATGGGCATCTGGGTCACCGATGGCTCACATTAGGGGACAAAGGTGGGGATGATCTAACCACCCCAGCGTCAGTTCTTTTAGAAGGCGTGAGTCCCAGCTCTTTCGGAAAGCAGTTTGGCAGAGTGTTTCAGGGGCCCGGAAAGGTCTACGCTTTCCTCTCCAGTGATCACACTTCTGGGAATTTGCCTGAAGGAACTAATCCTAAAAAAAAAAAAGAGAGAGAGAGAGAGAAAGAAAAGAAAAGCCACGTGCCCAGTAGTATCTACTGCAGCGACATTTATAATAGGAAATCATCGGGCGCACCCCTTGTGCTGCAACCCTTGGTGGATTCGTAAGTAGGCATTTTTTAAAAAGGAGTCAGGAGGGCTCTTTATCCATTTGGAAAATGCTGATGATTTAACGCTAAGCAGAAAACACAATAGCCTTTTTTTGGGGGGGGTCCCAGCTTGGTTCCCCAGCTAGCAGCTGGAGCCCCGGGGGGCCCCCCCCGGGGCACCCATTCCATTTTCAAAATGAAGTCTGGCATCTTAAGGCGGGTTTCCTTTTTGGAGGATCTGTGGCTTTCTGGAGGGGTAGAGAAGGACCAGTGGAAAAACCCAGGGAGGCTCTTGAATTCCCCTGGGAGGCAGCACCCCCTCCGGACAGGGATTTGGCCCTTTTCACACTTGTTGGCAGCTCAAACAGCCCGGCCTCTTTCTTGGAGACTGAGGCAGGCACGTTTGCTTCTTTCCAAAAGGTTCTGAAAGCTCTTTATTTTATTGCAAAAGCAATCCACGTTCATTGTTAAAAAAACGAAAGTGCAGAACTGTGTAAAATAGAGCTCCTGCCCGTCACCCCCTCTCTTCAGAGGGACCCACCTTCGGCTGTTTGGGTCCGTCCTTTCCTTTCTTTCTTTTTTCCCATACTAACGGTTTTCAGACTTTTTTTTTTTTTAGCTGCAAGCCACAGTGAAAAAATAGATTTTGCACTGTAACGCAGTATATGTGGACGCTGGCGTATAACTACCTAGAAATTTTATGCAATGCTGCTTATTATAAGAAATGCTGTCTGGGGTTGTGTCTCCTATCCTATCCTGCCCTGTCTGCCCTGTCTGTCCTGTCTGTCCTAGCCCATTCCATCCCATTCCATTCTGTTTAAAAGACAAGGCAGCTGGTCATCACCCAGTCATATGGTTTCACGAACCACTGCTGGCTGTGACCTTCAGGGAAACAGACGCTGTAGGTGTTAATGTTCAAGGTCAGCTGTCCATCCCCCACGCCCTCCCCTGCCTCCCTGCTCTACAGCTTGCCCTTCCCACTTGAGGATTGCACAGCCCCATCTCTGTCACTGGACATACAGGGCTGGGACCATTTTTCCTCCTTTCATGGCGGTAGAGGAACGTCTGTCGGCAGGGACTTCTCACGATGTGTTCGTTCAGCTCCTTCTTAGTAGCCATTTGCATTGTCCACGCCCTGGGCTGTCACCAGTGAGGTTCTGTGGGATGTCCCATGTGTGCAGCTGCAAGGACATCTGTGCAGTGAGTTCTCAGGGAGGAACCCCACGTCCACAAGGGAGCACCTCTCAGACACCTCGATGGCAGCCGGGAATGGCCCGGAGAGGGGCTCACTGAGGTGTGCTTGGGGTGGGTCCAGGAGCACTGTTTGCTCCCCTCAGGGCGCCCTGCGTTCAATGATTACACAGGACTTCACTTCTGTTTCGTGGGAAGTACCTGTATGGGTGTGAGAAATGAGGCAGGCCCTGGATTTACTTCTCCTTTCTCCTTCTTCACTTCTTCTTTTGTCACCGGAGGGCTTTAGAGGAGGGGACCCTCCTCAGCCCTGATTCCACAGCCTTTCTGGCCAGGGGCCTTAGGGTTCTCAGGTTGTGTGACATGGCCTGTCAGTTCCCAGGTGGGAAAAGCTGGCTCCATGCACACATACACGCGATTCGGAATGGGGGCCCCTGGTTGCAGTGAATTAGAATGAGAATTCGAGCAGTTAGTACCAGAATTTATTCATAGTCCTACCTTAGGTTCAAATCCTGGATCTGACACAGGTGGCAAAACCTGGGATCTTGATTGCCTCCTCACTGATAACGTTTTAAAGAGGGGACAGCCAGTGCAAAGGCCCTGAGGCAGGACTGTGCTACAACAGCTGGGAGGTCGATATGGCTGGAGAGGAGTGAGTGAGGTCAAGGCATGTTTGGAGATGAGCGCAGAGAAGCGCAGGGCTTAGATCACCTAGAGTGATCTAAGGGGGCCTTAGGGAG
Organism: Ursus americanus; assembly: GCF_024610735.1. Classification (NCBI taxonomy): domain Eukaryota; kingdom Metazoa; phylum Chordata; class Mammalia; order Carnivora; family Ursidae; genus Ursus; species Ursus americanus. The sequence continues at coordinate 31,370,336 of NC_142128.1, forward strand.
GGCCCTGACACCTCTCTAGATTGTGAAGAAACGGAGTCAGAAGCTCAGGTTGGAGGGGGTGGTTGGTGACTTGTGTCTAGAGTTCATTTGTTTGAGCGGGTTCGTTTTCTCATCACCGAGCCATGGCTCCTGCCCGCAGATCAAAACTGTGATTCCGGAAACAAATGGAGGCATGCTCCTAGGCCTTGTGGGTTTTTGTTTTTGATGGAAGGGGAGCTTCGGAACAACAGCAACACAATTGTAGCAGCTCTGAATGACTGAAGCCTCGCTCTGTGCCAGGCAAGGTGCCATGCTGCTTCCTTTAGTGATTTCGTCTCACTGTCACGGCCACCCTGGGAGCTGGCAGGACAGCTGAGAAACCGGGGGAGTCTGGAGGGAGGGGCTGGCTGAGGTCTCGCTGCTGGGAAGGAGCCAAAGGGAACTTTGGCCCAGGCCTCGTGCCAGAATTGAAGTCATCATCGACCGTTTCCTCTAAGAGGAGGGGCCTGACCACCCACCCCCGACCCGCGAGCCCTGCTCGGAGCCTCTGGAGGTGGGGCAGTTCCAGGCTTCCCTGGACCCACACGCACAGCCCCCAGCCTGCACTTCTGCTTCTGGCTGGAGGAGAAGCCAGCCTTGAACCAAGTTCTGCCGTTGGTGTCAGGCGCCTCGGAGCTGATGGACCAACACTGGCCTGCAGGTTTAAATTCCAGAAAATGCAGAAACAGGCCGGCAGTGGTGTGCCTGGGAGAAAGCTCCAGATGAGGCGGTCCCTTTGAAAGCTGAATAGGAAGCCCTGGACAGACACATCCATTCCACAGCCCTGGACTGGAGGGGTGGGCCAGTGGGGGTTGCGCGGGAGGCCGGGGAGGGGAGGGGTTGGAACATAAATCCCAGAGTCAAACTTATTTAACACACAGTCACATGATGCACCAGGCACAGCTCTCCCCAAACCCTATGACGAAGCATTATCATTTCCATGTCACAGATGTAGCAATCAAGGCCCAGAGAGGTTAAGCAAAGGTGCCAAAGGTCACACAGCTGGTTATGGGAGCGGCGGCATTTGGAGCCAGTCTTGTGTTTAGCCACCATGCTGTAAGAGCTTCCTGGAGCTTAGAGCCTTCCAGATGATGTAGACCTTTTGGGCCATAGAGCCTCAGAGCCGTTGCCTCCAATGCAGTCTCCTATGGAGCCCCAACACACCAGACAGAAATAAGCAGTTCCGTGCGACCTGAAGCACTCCACCAACTTCCCCCAGCCCCGCCGAGGTCTCCAGGCAGGTTCCCTCCTCTGCCAGGGGCACCCACGCTGGCCGTCTGCCTCTTGCACCTCTGTCCCCGCAGGTGCCCCAGACACTGGTGCAGCCCGAACCCCTCTGGGTCTCAGTGTCCACAGTTCTAGAATAGGAGGGTTTTTGTAAAGAAAAAATGAGATAATGCATGTAAAAGTGCTTTGTCCAGGGCCCGGCAGCTAGTGGTGACTCAGCTGGTGATTCCCATCATCCCCTCGTCACCATCACCACCACCACCATCATCATCGTCATTGTTCTGTCTCAGGGGGCATTCTGCATCCTTTCCCAATTGCAGTGACCGGCATCTGTCCCGTTGAATAGGAACGCGGAGACGCATCACAACATCTGGGTGTCATTATGAAGGGAGGTCCTGGCTCTCCTCCCGAGGACACAATTTCCCTGTGATTTTGGGGGTCCCCACAACAGGTGACCCAGTCCTCACTCTGAGCAGGCCAGGAAGGACTCTACCTGCAGCTTGGAGGGCCGGGGGAAGATGGAAGGGTGGCCAGGTCTGGACGGGTCTCCCACACCCCCGGGGCAAGGAGAGGCTGACCCACGTAATGACAGGGCTGGGGAAGCTCACGTGGGTGTCCAGCCGGGCGCTGGCTGCAGGTGCCAATGCTCACGGACAGACACCAGGGACTGCCTGCTGACCTGGGCCTCCTGCTCTGGCCCCCGCAGACCGGGCAGGTGGCATTGCCAGAGAGAATGGAGAACATCCAAGGAAATGTGAGTTTTAGACAAACGAGGAGTGATTTTTGTTGTTGTTGTCATTAGTCTAAGTATGTCCAGTGCAATATTGAGACTACGTTATAATTCTGCAATATTGGGACATACGTACACTAAGCAATCACTGGCTGTCTGTCTCACATGCACCCGGGCACCTCGTGTTTTCATTTGCTACATCAGGCAGCTCTCCCAAGGCCTCTCTCCAGCACCCCCCCCCACCCAGCTCACCCCACTTTGGCTTCATCTCGTGGCAGCAGAAACAAAGGGCTTGTCCAGGGCCAGGGTGTGGGCACAAGGTCCCCCTGGCCTCAGTTTCCCCATCTGCCTGACTCTGCAGTAAGAATCCCTGCTCCACGGGGTTTCTCGGAGGATGAGTCATGTGCTATGTGCAGGGACCGTGTTTTGCAAACGGAGGACGTATTATGGAAACATTAGGTACCAGAATCTGTAGTTAGGACTAGCACAAACCAGTCCGTGGAGGCTGTTTCTGGGGACTGAGTTCCTTCTCTGAAGATTCATTATTTTAAACGAGCAAGTTGTCCGTGTCCCGTAAATGTCAGAGAAATGGAGGGGAGTAACAGGGGACATTCTCATTATTCAGAGACTACAGTTGGTGGTGTTCTTTATCCTCAAGAAAGTACGAAGGCATTTTCTCAGGGGTGTGTGTGTGTGTGTGTGCGTGTGTGTGTGTGTGTGTGTGTATTTTTCCCCCCTTTTAAGAAAAAAACAGGATCATCTGCATTCTACTAGACAACTCGTTTTTCTCCCCCCGCTGCTGTCATTACCGATGTTCAGGAGGGCATTTGAGGGTGGTTCCCCCTTTCTGTCCTGTCCGTGTGATTGCAGGGCTGTGGGCGTACATGTGTTCACTTCCCAGATCTCATGCTGAGCCTTTTTGGGTTAGAACACAACAGCAAAGTCTTTGGCGAGAAGAAAAATAGTCACGGATGTCGTGAAAAGCCATCTAGCTCCCCACCCTGCCCCCTCTGCCAACTTTTGCTGTGTCCTAACAGGGCATACATGGGATGCCTGGTTTAAAAATTTTTTTAAAGATTTTATTTATTTATTTGAGAGAGAGAGAGAGAGCACAAGCAGGGCGAGGGGCAGAGAGAGAGAGGAAGAGGCAGACTTCCCGCTGAGCAGGGAGCCCACCGTGGGGCTCCATTTCAGGACCCCGGGATCATGACCTGAGCCAAAGGCAGATGCTTCACCGACTGAGCCACCCAGGCCCTCCTAGTTTTTTTTTTTAATTGAGATAAAATTCACATAATATAAAATTTAACATTTCAACTATTTTGAACCCTAGGATTCTGCAGCATTTAGTACATTCAAAATATTGTGCAACCATCCCCACGATCAACTTCCAGAACATTCGTAGCACACTCAGAGAGAAACCTCATACCCATTAGAAGTTGCTCACCTTTCCTTGAGGCCCCAGGGCCGCCACTAATCAGTCTTCTGTCTCCGTAGATTTGTCTATTCTCGGAATTTCATACAAATGGAATCATAGGAAATGGGACCCCTTTCGTGTCTGGCTTCTTTCAATGAGCATAATGTTTTCAAGCATAATGTTTTCATCCACCTGGTAGCACGTGCTAGTACTTCTTTCCATTTTATGCCCAAATGATATTCCATCACAGGGAGACACAACATTTTGTTTATGCGTTTATCGGTCGACGAACATTTGGGTCATTTCCACCCTTTGACTGGTGTGAATATTGCCGCTATGAACATTCCTCTCTACATTTTTGTTTGGATACCTGTTTTCAATCACTTTGTATATATATTTAGCGCTGAAGCAGCAGCTGTACCGTTTTGCATGGCCACCAGCAACGTGTGAGAGTTTCAGTTTCTTCACGTCCGTCCCAGTACTTGTTATTTTCCATTGAGAAAAAAAAATTTTTTTTATGACCAACCCAGCGGGTATGAAGCGGTATCTCATTGTGGTTTTGATTTGCATTTCCCCGATGACTAACGATAGGAAGCATTTTTTTCATGTGATTCTTGGCCGTTTGTATATCTTTTTTGCAGAAACGTCTACCCAAGTCCTCTGCCTATTTTTAACTTAATTTTATTTCTTATGGGAAAATATACATGAAAATTTACCATTTTAACCATTTTTCAGGGGTCACATCAGTGGCATTAAGTACATTCACAATGTTGTGCAACTATCACCACCATCCAGCTCCCGAACATTTTAAAAGCAGTGCTAAGGGGAGACTGGGCAGTGCAGTCGGTGGAGCGCGCGACTCTTGGTTTCAGCTCAGGTCGTGATCTCAGGGTGGTGAGATCAAGCCCTGCATCGGCTCCGCGCTCAGTGTGGAGTCTGCTTAAGATTCTCTCTCCCTCTGCCTCTGCCCCTCCCACTCGTGGCCTCTCTCTCTAAAATAAATAAATAAATCTTAAAAAAAAGGGGGGGCAGCTTTAAGTTCACAGCAGAATTGAGAGGAAGGTACAGAGATTTCCACCCCCCCCCCAACTCCGGGTGTGCACAGCCTCCCCGTTATCAACATTCTGCACCGGAGTGGGACGTTTGTTTGTCTGTTTCTGCCAAGAAGGCAGTTGGGATTTTGACAGAGAGCACACTCATCTGTACATCAGTTTGGGGAGTCATGTCCATGATGATTAGTTTCATGCGTCAATTTGGCTAGGCTATGGTAGTCAGTACTTCAAGGAAACACTAATCTAGGTGTTGCTATGAAGATATTTTTAGATGGGGTTAACTTCTACAACGAGTTGACTTTAAGTAAAGGAGCTTATTTTGGTAATTTGGGCCTCATCCAATCAGTTGAAAGGCCTTAAGAGCAAAACTGAAGTTTCCCAGAGGAAGAATTACACCTACAGACCAGAGCTTCTGCCTTCAAGCTTCATCTGTCTCTCTCTCTATCCATCCTATCCTGTCTACCTACCTATCCATCCATCTCCCTACCTATCCATCCTATCTATCCATCCTATCTATCTATCTATCTATCTATCTATCTATCTATCCATCCATCTCCCTACCTATCCATCCTATCTATCCATCCTATCCTGTCTACCTACCTATCCATCCATCTCATCCTATCTATCCATCCTATCTATCTATCTATCTATCTATCTATCTACCTACCTACTTATCCATCCTATATATCCATCTATCCATCCATCCATCCATTCATCCTATCTATCCGTCTACCTACCTATCCATCCATCTCCCTACCTATCCATCCTATCTATCTATCCATCCATCCATTCATCCATCCTATCTATCCGTCTACCTACCTACCTATCCATCCTATCTATCATCTATCTATCTATCTATCTATCTATCTATCTATCTATCTACCTACTTATCCATCCTATATACCCATGTATCCATCCTATCTATCCATCCTATCTATCTATCCATCCATCCATTCATCCATCCTATCTATCCGTCTACCTACCTACCTACCTATCCATCCTATCTATCCATCTATCTACCTATCCTTTCTATCTACCTACCTACCTATCCGTCCTATCTATCCATCCTATCTGTTATCCATCCATCCATTCTATGTCTATCCTATCTATCTATCCATCCATCCATCCCTTCTATGTATCTATGTATCTATCCATCCATTCTATCTATCTATCTATCTATCTATCTATCTATCTATCTATCTATCTACCAATCCATCCTATCTACCTACCTATCCTATCTATCTGCCTACCTATCCATCCTATCTATCCATCTATCTACCTATCCTTTCTATCTATCTACGTACCTACCTATCTATCCTATCTATCCATCCTATTATCCATCCATCCATCCATTCTATCTATGTATCTGTGTATCTATGTATCTATCTATCTATCCATCCATCCATCCATCCATCCATTCTATCTATCTATCCATCCTATCTATCCATCCATCCATCCAATCTATCTATCCATCCTATCTATCTATCCATTCTATCTTTTCTTTTTTCTTTCTTTCTTTCTTTTTCTTTCTTTCTTTCTTTCTTTCTTTCTTTCTTTCTTTCTTTCTTTCTTTCCTTCTTTCCTTCCTATCTATGCATCCATTCTATCTATCCATCCTATCTATCTTTCTATCCATTCTATCTATCTATCCATCTATCCATCCATCCATCGTCTCCTTCCAGCACTACTTCTCTGATAGAACTCTGACTGATATACCACATGAACATCTTTCCATTTATCTAGGTGCTTATTTTCTTCAGTAATGTTTTGCAGTCTTCAATGTACAAGTCAAACTTCCGTAGTTAAACTGCTTCCTGAATCTATTTTTGCGTCATTCCTTGCTAGTGCATAGAAATGCAATCGATTTCTGTATGTTGATCTAGAATCCTGCCATCTTGCTGAACTTGTTTATTTGCACTGACAGTTTTTTTGTGGATTCCTTAAGATTTTCTCTATATGAGATGATGCTATTGGGGAACAGAGATAGTATTACTTCTTCCTTTCCAATCTGGATGATTTTTATGTCCTTTTCTTTTGAAATTGTCCTGGCCAGAACCTCTGGGACAATGTTGGATAGGAGTGGCAAAAGCAGACATTCTTACTCGTTCCTGACCTCGGGGGGTGGGGGGAAACATCCAGTCTTTGACCGTGGAGGATAACGTGAGCAGTAGATGCTCTTTATCAGCTTGTAGAAAGTTTCCTTCGATTCCTACTTTGTTGAGTGTTTTCCTCATGAAAAGGTGTTGGATTTTGTCAAATGCTTTTTTAGCGTCCATAGAGATGATCACGTGCCTGGTTTGCTTTCCTTCCCTTCTCTGAAGCATTGGGTTGGAAATTCAATCTCTGTGGTTTCTCAGGAATTAAAAAAACAGTCAGAGTTTTACAGCTCTCCCCATAAATAATTGCCAGCTCCCAGGCGCAGTGAAGTGCTTAGGCTATATGAAAAAAACAAAGCCAGCTCTCGTGCTCAGCAGTTGCAAGCAGAAAAAGGAACGAAAACATGGTAGCACTGAATAAAAGCAGTAAATTCAGTAAGCAGTTACTTTTCCTCCTGCAAAAAGGAAAAAGGAAAGAAAGGGGAAGGGGAAGGCAGGCAGGCATGCAAGAAGGAGAGGAAAGGAGGCAGGGAGGAAAGCATTCACACAGGGCCGTTTCCTAAACATTTTGCTCTGAGTTTCTCTAGGCTCTAGAAAGAGGCTCTAGGCCTTGTGTCTTGCTAGTGGCAGTTTGTGATACTCTGCGTTAATGTCGGGATGCCAGGTCTTTTTGCCCACCTTGAGAATGGAGAAGGGCAGAGGTTGGGCATAATCCAGCTTCCTCTATCGTGTGTTTTTTTTTTTAAAGATTTTATTTATTTATTTGACAGAGAGAGAGAGACAGCCAGAGAGAGAGGAAACACAAGCACTGGGAGTGGGAGAGGAAGAAGCAGGCTCCCAGCGGAGCAGGGAACCCCATGCGAGGCCCGATCCCAGGACTCTGGGATCATGCCCTGAGCCGAAGGCAGATGCTTGATGACTGAGCCACCCAGATGCCCCCCTCTGTCGTTTTAAAAGAAAGGATTGGCCTCCCTAATAACATCTCCCTGGAGATTTCTTATGGTTGGGAGGACTTTGAAATCCCCTCCTCCGATTGAGTCCATGGCTGATAATGGCTGGGTCCACATGGTAAAAGGTGGTGTGAGCTTTGGACAAGGATGGAGGGGACAGTTTGCTGTGGGACTTTGGGCAAGTCCCACTCCCTGTCTGGGTCTCAGTGTCTCTGGGGTCTCAGTGTAAAGGCAGGGGATTCTATCACTGGAGGAGTTCTAGGATCCAGTAGGATCCAGGTCTATGAATCCCTCGAGTGGCTCATAGGCTCTCCACCCAAGTGGCATTTCTCTAGATGGCCACATTAGGGTTCCTGGCATCTCCAGGACTCTGTACTCTGAAAGCTGCACGAGCTCCTTAATGCCTTGGGATGACTTCTCAGAGGGCCTCGCTGGATCAGGGCTGCTGCTATTACCCGAGCAGGCAGACAAGGCTCTCACCAGATAGGCAGGCAGTACTCATTTAGGGCCAGAGGATTGAGTGGATGTTGAAACCGGAGATACTAATTTCCAGAGCTTTTAGTGATGGAATGAGAAAGTACCTAGGGGCCCTGGTCCACCCTGGGGGCATAGGAAGTAGTAAAACAGCAGATGGTTTTTTGTTTTTTTTTTTAAACACCCAATCTCTGCTAATCCCTTTGCCTGCATTATATCGGTGAATTTTTAGTAGAATTTATGAGACAGATACTGTTATGCCCATTTTACAGGCAGGAAGCTGAGGCCCAGAGAGAGTGGGTGACTTGCCCAAAGGCACGCGGAGTATTTCGGGCTGTCAGGATGCGTCTGAACGTACAGAACTGAGTATTGGGGAGAAAAGCGCCGCGCTACGAAGAGCAGGGAACCTTGGATCTGGGACTGGTGGTTGATGGTCCACGTTGTCTGAGGGTGGGGAAGGGGAAGGAATGCCAGAGATGGGGTGCCTACGGGAGTGGGGAGAGCAGGAGGCGGAGATCGGGAGGGGAGGGGACCGACTTTTAGGGGCAGAATCCCTAAGGGGAGACCCAGGGTGGGGCGACTGGGGCTCCGAGGTCAGAGCGAGGGCCCTGGACTGAAACTAGCGGGTCCCGGGAGTGAGCGGGGTCGGGGTGTACTCTGGGGATGCTCCGAGGGACGGAGGGGACGGGCAGAATCAGGAGGGTGGACAACCTCGGGCAGGGTCTCGGACCAGGGTGGGACGGGTGGGCCCGCACTCTGGTAGTGGCAGCTGGCGGACAACAGAGAGCCGGAAGCTGGAGTCGCCCCGCCCTCTCCCCGGCCCCCGCCCCCGGCCTGGCCTTGCCCCGCCCCCGGATCCCGCCCCCGGCCCGGCCCCGCCGCTCGCCAGCGCGGCGCGCTCAGACCTCCCGGCTCGACTGGCGGCGCGGACGGCGGTGAGTGCAGCTCGGGCGCGGGCGCTGGTGGGGGGCGCGGCGGCCCGCGCGGGAGCGGGTCTCGGCGGTGCGAGCACTGGCCCCCGGCTCGGGAGCCACCGAAGCCGAGAGATCCGCGGCATCGCACCGGTCGCGGCGGCGGAGACCCCGACGGGTCCCGGGGGTCGAGGCGGGCTGGAGGGCGCAGGGGTCCCGCCGAGATGCGCCGCGCGGGGCCTGCCGGGGCCGGGGGACAGGCTGGGTTCCGCCCATCGCCCGCGCTGGGGTCCTCTGAAAGAATTTTCGGACGCCGGTCCCAGAAATTCGGCTTTTAAGGGCCGCGCTGTATCTGCGCTTTTTGCCTCGCCACCCTCAGCGGATGCCTTTGTGGACACCCGGGGGGCCTAGGGAGCCCCCCAAGAGGTGAAAATACGGACAGAGCGCGAAGGAGTCTTGGCCCTGGCTAGACCCCTTCCCCGCGGGTTAAGGTGGGCACCAGGTGAGTGCAGGGGTCGGCTCAGACCCGCCCACTGCCGGTGCCGGATGGATGCCCTTGGCACCGGGTGGGTAACCTGTGGCAGAGGTGGACATCACCCCTCCCCTGCCAAGCCTGGCAGGTGGCCTCCTCCCCTCTGCTCTCCAGCTCAGTATGGATCCCAGCAGTGGGGTTGGTGTTGTGTCTGCACCTCCCGGTCAAGGTCAGGGGATGGGGAAATGGGCATATTCTGGAAGGGCAGTACATTACAGAGATCAGGCCAGTTGGACCTTCACCAGTTTTCTGGTCGCTTTTGTACTTCCGATTCATGGGGCTGATGTCATTACCTGTTGAACTGACCTTTGGTGGTTGGGAAACCCAGTTTCTGGAAGCCACGGGCCCTTCCCTTCTTAACTCATCAGGTTAGACTCTCCCACCAGTCTTCCCAAGAGGGATAAATCCCTGCCTTGGGCCTGGTGGGCTGGTGCTGGTTCAGGGGGTGCCTGGAAGGCAGGTTGGCCCTGCCATTCCCCTGGGGCCCTTGTAAGGAAAGACATGGTTTGCATTAGTATATGCTTGACTGCCTCACTTACCTTCCTACCCCCACCCCCAGCTTTTTCAGGGTGGTTCTTTTAAAATAGGACTAACCCGGATGCCATTGTAAAGAGAGGCATGAGCTGGTGTCTAGGACTCCACCACCGGGTTTGGTTTTATCATAGTTAGGTCAGAATCCAGAGAGCAGGTGACTTGTTCTACCTGGCATGGAATAACATCTCCTGCTGCACTTGGCTTACCTCTAAGCCAGCCTTTGTCTGGGATCTGAATGTGCACCAGCCTCTCTAAGAAACATTAATTGTCCATCTACTCTCAGAGAGGGCCATCTTCCCTCTTTCCTGTTTTCCTTTTACTTTAAGGCATTAATAATAGATGCTTTTATTCACGTTCGAAAACGTATCCTTGTAATGTTTTTTTGCGGGTGAAGTGACTGGGAGATTGATCTGAGACAGAGGATCAATTTCTTAGGTCTCTAAAATACTAGATAGTTTGGTGAGTATACCTCCCTTTGCTCCTTCAGTCCCTTTTATTGGCTGGCTGTGGGGAAACAAAGTGCTACCCTTGCCCTTTAAAGGACACAGGAGAAATGGCTCCTGGTCCAGAGGGGTTTACTCTGTGGGTTGAAAGGGGAAACACATTCAGGTGAAGAAGTCAGTGCTCTCTAATGCGGGGAAGGAGCTTGAGGGGAGTGGAAAGGAGGGAGGTGTGGGCAAGGAGCCAGGATAGCCACAGTGGATTTAGTAGCAAAGCTGAGGCCTGAGCTTATGTGGTAGAAGGGACATGTGGACACGGTGAGCCTGCGTTGGTATTCTGGGCTACTGTGAACACTTCCTTGGCTAACGTAGTTGTCCCTGGGTTACAGGTTATTTCAGTAGAAGTGTGTGTAATTTCACAGGCTTCAAGACACGGAACAGAGGGCTGCCTGGCTGGCTCAGTCAGTACCGCTTGCGACTTGGGATCTCAGGGTTGTGAGTTCGAGTCCCATGCTGGGGGGTGAGATTACTTAAAAATAAAATCTTAAAAAAGAAAAAAAAAAAACAGAAGAAAGGACAGATTGCAGGTGTTTGTGTGGTGGTTCCCTGCTCACCTGTAGTAGGTAGAAGTTTGTTTTCCCAGGATCCTAAAAGCTCGAGGCACTCCCTGCTTTATCACTTTCTTCTTTATAGGTGTTAACTTGAGGGAAACGAAAGGAGGATTGCAGCTGCTTAGCTCATGGAGCTTTAGAATTGACAGTGTTCCTGGGGTAGATTGAAGAGCTCAGCATTGACTTGCCTCAACCTTGAGTCCAGGGAGGTTATTTGTAGGCGATGCGTTGATGTTTTTGAAAGTTATATAAAAAATAACACTATTGCAGAAAGCGTGGAAGATAAAGAAGATCGGCCATAATCTCAGCCTATGAACCAAACAGCTAGCATCAGTTTTCCTTGTTTGTTCAGCGGCTCGACCTTTTATCAGGGGTGCCTGTTTATTTCTGAAGCTACAATCAGGGTACATACAATTTTGTATCCCGATGCATTCCTATTAATGTTCTCATCGTGCCGCTTCATCAAAACTTATGATTCCTGTGGAAACTTGGGGATGTGGTTTCACCAGGAATCCAGAGGGAAGTCGCCCTCTCTGATTCCGGGGGAGCAGCCCACCTCCCCAGTGGAAGGATTTTCCATTCCGCAAATCAGTGTAATTTGTACTTATGCCATCTTTGAACCTGGCTTTCAGACTGTGGTAACTTTATCTTTGATTTGTGGGACATGTCACCCCATGGAAACAGACAGAATTCAGAGGATGGCATTTGAAAAGAATTTCTCTGAATTATTTCCTATGAGCTTTGGTGTTTTTACTGAGGTATACTGAATTTGAATTTGTTTGAGGGCAAATAGCCCAAGAGCCGTAGTAGTGTTTTCTCACTTCCTTTCCCAAAGAGGGCTGGAGATCCCATTTTCCCCTCTTGTCTAAATTCTTCCTCCTTACTAATTTAGAGTTTAGAAAGCACCATTTGCCTGGGACATTTTCCGGAACCGTGGGCAGGTTAAATTCCATTATAACAAAAACAGCATTGCAGTATCTTTGTATTTTCAAGTTTGCTAGCTAGTGGCCCTTAGTTTAAGAATTTTGAGCAATATTCGGTGTAATACACGTACAAGCCAGATGGTTTCTTAGAATTTTTATAATCCGGTTTTGCTTATGTCCACATTATTATAAAGAACATTTTTCTCCAGAGATCGCAAAAGGTCAGATCTTTTTGGCCTTCTCACCCGGTTCTCCACCTTGTGTACAAACAGGGCTGTTTTCTTAGGGCTCCTGACAATTTGTTGGAGTGCCCTTTGCTCCACCCCACACCCCACCTTTTTCGTTTTTTGCTGAAGGAATCCCTTTTCCACTGGGGTCCTTTCAGTGATGTGAATATTCGAATATTGGGAGCTGGTCTCTGGGCTCCTTTTCTGGGCCTGGAGGGTGGGGGCAGGGAGTAGAAGTGAATAATCTTTCTTTTCTCTCCTTGAAAGAACTGATTTTAAGAAGGAGGATTAAGTTGGTGGTGAAAAAGCTGCTTTATCTTCTCCCTGAAGACCTTGCCCTTTTCTGTGTTGATCTCATGTATTTTTAGAAGAGTTTATCACCCACATGTGTGTAAAACCACTGTGAGAGTTTTGAAATCAATGTTTTAAGGGAGGGGTACAGATCTGTGGCCAGGCATCCTCGTAAATCCAGCTGGGAGGGGTTTGGAGATTCCTTAAACCTCAAGGCCTGTACATTCGCTTATATTTGGGGATATCTTTTTCTTTCTTTTTTTCTCTTTAACCTCCCCAATTAGAAATAATTAGAAACCTAGTCACAGAAACTGGCTTCACTTCATCTTTTTCATTTAACCAAAATACACTTAAAGAAAAAAACAACTTTCTTAAAAAAAACAAAAAACAAAAAAAACCAAACACAACACCTTTAAAATTTTTTTGGTGTTTTAAAATTCAACCTGAACACCTTTGGGTGAGGCCTGCCTGCCCCGGTTCTCCTTATAGTTTAGTTTTAAGTTTGCAGAAAAGTTGAAGCTAGCACCGGGAGTTTCTGTTGTTAACGGTGTTGTGCGACATCCCCACAGTACCGTCAAACCAAAGAACTGACATTGGTGCCTCGCCATTAACAAAACTCCAGAGTCTGTTTTGGAGTTCACCAGGTTTCCCCCTGCCTTCCTTTTTCTGTTCCAAGGTCCCATCCCGGGTACCACAATGACATTTTAACTCCTTTTCCCAGCAGCCTCTGGTCTCACAACGTCTCAGTCTTGTTTCCGTGACTTCTTGAGGAGTACCAGTCGGAGATTTTGTAGAATTTCCCTCAGATTGGGTTTGTCTGGTGTTTTTCTCATGGTCGGGGGAAGAATTGGCATGGAGGCGAAATGCTTTTCTCTTGACATCAGGGGGTACCTGCTCTCCACAAGGCATTGCTGATAATCCGAACCTTCCTCACGAGGCTGAGGTTGTGGTTGCCAGGTTTGCCCATTGCCGAGTTCCTGTCTTTGTCTTTGTTGTAGACTGTCCCTTGAAAGCAAGGTAGTAAATCCAGCCCATACCTGGGAGAGGGATGGAGGGACTAAGCTCCACCCCCTGGAGGGAGGGGTACCGACACACTCCATTTGGGATTCTTCCATAAGGAAGATTTGTCTTCTGTATTTAAAAACTACACACTTATAAAAGAGCTTGCATAGTGGATATTGCCATCGTGTGTGGGGTACATATGCTGTGAATGTGTGTAAAATCACAGCTCCACAAGGAGGTAGTGTGGCATTGCCCTTGCCCTGGAGGGGTGTTATGTGGTCCACTTAGGGAGACAGAATCTAACTTGCAGGCAGGAAGCAATTAGGATGCACGAGGAAGGCTTGTGTTGTGGGGGGCTGGATTGTGTAGGCAAGGCCTGGGGCACGGGGGCAGGCTTTAAGAGCACTCAGTAAGTGACGTTTACCACCCTGTTCTCACCTGAAGTCTTGCTAAAGGCGAGGCGAAGGTTTCCCATAATTTTCAAAGACATGACAGTTATAATCCCCGCAGTCAATTGAAACATAGCCAGAATTAAGGAAATAAGCAAATGTGAGACTCCCAAGTAACACAGATATGTATCAAGACAGACGCCCAAGTGTGTTTACCTTACTCACAGAAGGCACCCAAGGAAACCAGTAACTTACTTTGCACAGAGTTCTTACACAGTGGATGCTGTTTTCCCATGCTCAGAGGCTTTGACACAGCGAGGGCAGGGGTGGGATGGGGGCTGCCAGCAGCCCCAGGTTGGACCTTCCGCAGTCTGGGATAGCACAGAACCACCAGATGCCGACCCAGGCATCTTCTTCTTGTTGTTTTTTTGTAGACTTTAAGGAAGCAGAGAGAAATACGGGGTCGGTATTAGAAAATATTTCAGATACTCTTTGGGTAGGGATGCTGCTGGAAGCCACCCGTCAGAATGAAGCAGTAGGAGAAGTTATGAGGCTGGGGTTTTCGTTGTGTTCAGACATGATGTGGGGAGAGGGACCCCCTTGGCTATGGGCCGTTGGGCCTTTGATGTGTGTTTATACTGATGGGAGTTGCTCCGTGGCTTCCGCTGTGGTTGGTTTCTCCTGGTGTTCTACGTTTTGAGGCTTATTTTTAGAATCTAACTCTCCTTCTTGGCAGGAGTTGAATTTTTTAAGGGGGTTTTTCAAGTTGCTCTTGGGCTGCTGGTTAACTAAGCAGAACCCTTGTGTGGGGTCCCTCCCTGAAAGGTCCAGCCCCGCGCGCACCTCGCCAGGACCAGGCAGGCTCTTGGTGGTGGGAAGGCTCCCATGATCCGATCCCACCCTCCTGGCCAACTGCTGCTCGCCTCCCCACAGGACACAGGTGTGCCTGTTTCTGCACGTCCAGCCACGCTGTTCCCCACCCCTGACCTGCCCTTGCCTGTGTCCCTTCTAGACCCTCCACTTGCCTTAGAATCTGGACTGTTTCCCCTTTGGAAACATATCTTCCCCATGTTGGCTAACTTTGCCTCCCCAGAGGGATTCCTTAAGGCCAGTGAAGGAGGGTCCATGTCTCTCCAGTCCCATATAAACCACCAGCCTTCAGAACCCCCTGCATGAAAAATGGGTCACAGCACAAAATTCAAAGAGAAGAACTTTATTTTGGTAAATAGGACATTGTTGGTACAAATCTGGGGATGATATAGTGAGATTAATAGTTTACACATCTTGTCACCAAATAGAAGTAATCAGAAGCTTTAATCACTCTGCAAACACTCAGGGAGGGGCTAAGGGCCAGGTGCCGGGCAGCAACGTGAGATGGTTCACTGGACAAAGGGCTGTGATGACATCATTTCACCCACAGGTGGGAGTACATGGGAGGCTGGGCTGGGGAGGGCAGATACGGGTTAATTTTTAATTTATGTCATTTAATTGTAAATATGTTATGATTCATAAATATTGAGTCATGTAAATTTAATAAGCTATAATTAATAAATCTATTTTATTGAATTTTTTCTTAATTCGATTTTTTCATTATGTAATATTGCCATGGCTCAGTATACAAAAAGATCAGCCAAGTGTCGGTGAAGAATGTCCTTCCCACTGCCTCCCCCAGTCCGCCCCCCTCCCCTGCTCATAGGCAGCCACTGTTACCAGTTTCTTATATATACTTCTGGAGCCATCCTAGGCACATTCTGTAAGGATATACGTATATCCTTCTTCCTTATACCCAAATGTTGGCCTGCTGTGAGCAGTGTTGGGGCTTTTTTCACGCAGCGATATGTCTGAGAGGTGTGTTTCCACACATAAAACTCTTGCTTGTTCTGTTTTGATGGCTGTGTACTATTCCCTTGGTATGGCTGGGCCATCACGGATCTGCCCCGTCCCCTGCCGATAGATAGTTAGGTGGTTTCATTGCAGCAAATACCCCCGTGCTCATGATTTGTCACTTCACCCATGCGTGGGCTCTCTTGGCTCCAAATACCTAGAAGAGGAACTGCTGGGTCCATGGTCTCATGCACATTACATTTTGGTAGATGCTTTCATTGCAGATTTACAGAAAAGTCGCAGAGTTAGCACAGAAGTCCCATATTTACCCCATCCAGTTTCCCCCACTGTGTAAACATCTCACATCATCAGGGCATGTTTGTCACAACTAAGAAACCGACGTCGGTGTACCGGACTCTTCACCCACTGCAGACTATGCGAACTCAGAGGAAAACCTTTGCTTTTTCTGCTGGACTCTGTTCCAGGATCTAATCCAGGATCCTACACTGTATTTATTTGTCATGTCTCCTTCTCCTCTGGTCTGCGACCGTTTCTCAGACTTTCCTTATTTTCTGTGACCTTGGTGGCTTGGAGGAGTGCCGTCCTGGTTCTCTGAGGAAAGTCTGGGTTTGTCTGATGTGTTCTCATGGTGAGCCTGAGGGTGAGGGTTTGGGGGAGGAAGACGACGGAGCTGAAGTGCACTTTTCACCCCGTCGTATCAGCAGGTGCATGACGTCCGTGTGACTTCTCACTGATACTAAGCTTGACTGTCGGTCTCTGCACCATTTTAACTGCATCTCCTCGAGCGAGATGAGCAGCTTTTTGCCCGTGATGACCCAGCGGAGTGGTCCAGGATGGGCCAGGGCCAGCTTGATGGGTGTGTGGTTGAGGAATGCGCACAGACCCCTGCGTCCCAGGGGACCTTTTTGGGGAGGGCTGGTGGGGAAGGAGCACCCCCTGAAGGACACAGAGGGGCAGGCCTGTGCCAAATGAGGAAGGCCCTCCAGCCTGGGGAGAGGAGAACAGGAACTAGGAAGTGGGCTTAGTGGGGTCATGGCTGAGAGAGAAATGAGGCCCTTGGGGGTGGGGGGAGTGAACCTGGGGATGGGGAAGAAAAGCAGGGAGCCAGAGGGGCTGAGCACCCAGGCTGACAGAAGAGGGGTGTTTCTTTTTACATGGTGATAAGGAAGGGTTTGAGCCATCATAGAGCTCTTAGGAGAGGAGCCATCCGAGAGGCAGGACACATTGGCAGGTGGGGGACACAAATGGAGCAGAGTTCTTGGGGACACGGCAGGGCATGCCGGATTGGCCACGCTTAGCACACTTACATGAAGTCTGAGCCCCAGAACGGCTCCTTCCGTATTGAGGACAAGCAGACAGAGGCCTGGGGGTTCAAATGGGAGGCTGAGGAAGTCAGGTCTGCAGGGGGGGCAGAGGCGTGGGGGGCCCCACATGGGAAGGTGGGGAGCCCCCTCAAGAATCCACAGATCGGGAATCTGGGCAACCCAGCTGTGAGGTGTATTCATTTCCTATGAGCTCAGTGGCTCAGGTAACAAATCCAGTATCTCACGGGTCTGGAGGTCAAGTTCAAAATGGGTGTCAATGGGCTAAAATCACGGTGTCCCGTTCCTTCTGGAGGCTCTGGGGGAAATCCATCTCCTGGCCTTTCCCGGCTTCCAGAGGCACCTGCGTTTCTTGGCTCATGACCCCTTGCTCCAGTTTCAAAGCCGGTAGGGGAGCACCTCCTCTCTTCTCAGGTCCTCCTGCCTCCCTCTTACGAGGAGCCTCGTGGTGACATTGGGCCCACCAGGTACTCGGGACGGTCTCATCTCTTAACTGAAGCACAGCTGCCAGCGTCCTCCTGCTGTTTAAGGCACTGTGCTCACGTACGCACATGTTCTTGGGGATTAGGGTGTGGACGACTTTAGGGGGCACTGTTTCAGGTAGGAGTGCGGGTAGGTCGTGGCCCCAGAACGGGAGCACGGGGTACATTGGGGTCTATGCTTGGATCTTGGCAGTGAAACCTCTGTGCCCCTGTGGGCGAGTGATGCCCTCCCTGGTCCTTGTCTGGTTCCCTGCAAGTCAGTGGCACGAATGCTGTTAATAGTAACCCTCTGCCCAGGGTTCTGAGCACATCCACTTGCGCCCCTCTGAGATATGGGTACTATTAGCCCATTTTCCAGATGAGGAAACCAAGGCACAGAGAAGTCGGGCAACTGTCCCAAGTTCACACAGCCTAGAAGCAGCAGAGTTGGGCGTTTGAACCAAGGGAGCTTATCAGTTCCAGAGTTTCTGCTCTTAAACGTTCGACCTGCCTCTAGATTCCGTCATCTTAAAATAAATGCATGCCATCACCTTGACTTTCTTTTGAACTTTTCTTTCTTTTTTTTTTTTTTTTTAAGATTTTATTTATTTGACAGAGAGAGAGACAGCCAGCGAGAGAGGGAACACAAGCAGGGGGAGTGGGAGAGGAAGAAGCAGGCTCCCAGCGGAAGAGCCTGATGCGGGGCTCAATCCCAGAACTCCGGGATCACGCCCTGAGCCGAAGGCAGACGCTTAATGACTGAGCCACCCAGGTGCCCCTCTTTTGAACTTTTCTGTTCCCCTCTCTGTACCCTTCCTGCTCCCGTCCTTCCGTGTCTTCCCTTGTCTTGCGATCACTGGTGGGTCTTCAGCAGGCCAGCCTATGGTTCCCTGCCATTCCTAGTGACCCCTGAGACATGGGTGGTGCCTGCCCTCTCTTGTATATGACTGGGGAGTGCGTGCAGGTGTTTCTGGAAACCCCACGTGTGACTGTATCTTGGGCACCAGGCCCGCCTGAACTGTCCCTGAACTCGGTGGTGGCTGTGGCCTCCGATTCCCCACCAGCTCAGCTCCTGGTTGGATTCTGCAGTGAAGCCCATCGTGTCTTGTACCATTGCCCAGCGAGGCTTCTCAGCATTGGGCATCATCTCTCTGTCCTTCTTTGCTTTGGGGGCTGCCTGTTGGTCATCTCATCAGAAAGAATGGAAGGGGTGCCTAGGTGGGTCAGTCTGTTAAGCGTCTGTTTTCAGCTCAGGTCATCCCAGGGTCCTGGGATCAAGCCTGGTGTCAGGCTCTCTGCTCAGTGGGGAGTCTGCTTCTCCCTCTCCCTCTGCGCCTCCTCCCACTCATGCATTCTCTCTCGCTCGCTCTCAAATAAATAAATAAAATCTTAAAAAAAGAAAAAAAGAAAAGAAAAAGAAAGGGATGGGAATGGGCAGGAAAAATGACTCGAGATGTTTTAAGTCCCTCATCTGCCGAGAGTATCCCTTCCGTCCTTGCCCGTTATAAACAGGCACTGGAGATCGAGGGGCCAGCGCAGGTGTGAACCCTGTCCCCCCTTTCCTGTCCATACTCGGCAGCAGGAGTTGCTGACGTTTATGGCATCTTGGGGTACAGGATAGTTAGAGCCTCTGAGTTTTCTTGACACCATGAAAAAAGGACAGACTGTCATTTCTGGAGAATGGATGACACACCATCTATGGCGGCCAAGTGGCTCGAGAGCCACACCACGGACCAGGTAATGAACGTGGAGGGGCAGGTGTTTCTGAGTTGGGGTGAGGGCAGCGAGTACCCGGCTCACGAGTCCGGATTTTGAACGGATGATCGTGTCGTTGGATGAACCCCTCATTCCCTTCAATAATTCCAACCAGAGCCAGGAGCACCTTCTGCGGAGCGGGGATCCCAACAGCTTCGCAAGCTTGCATTGGGGAGTAGAAAGAACCCATCTTGAGGTTCAGAGATGGTGGTTTTTTTGTTTTTTTTTTTTTTCTTTCTGATTCTATCTTGTTCGTGTTTGCAAGCCTCCACACTTCCCTTTCCTGCCCATGTCTTGGCTCGTTCTCCTGCCATGACACCCCGGGGTGCCCTGTTGAGAAACACCACTCTCCTCAGGAATCCTGGAGGAAATGAAGGATTTCAGACCCAATTAAATGATTCCAGCCCTGGAGCGTGTTTGGTGACACTTTGGCCAAATACTCGTGTTACCTTGAGCTGAACCAGGAGCCCATCTGTTCCTGAGGCTTGTCATGTATAAATCTGTTCCTGCAGAAACGGTCTTAGCTTCTAAGTTGAGGTGTTAGGGGAAGACCCTCCCATTTACTTCTGCTTCCAAATCCTGATGCCATCCAAGATGGGTCCGGTTTGCTACCCACATTTGTTGGAAGTGTCAGGGTGACCAGCTTGCCCTGGGTTGCCTGAGGTGAGCCCCCAAATCCCATATCCAGGGAAACCCCTCCATCCCGGTGGGTCACCCTGTAAAGAACCCATGTGTTTTGAGTCTAGTTCTAGGTGCTAGGGATGCGGATTGTAATAAGTTTCAATCCTGGCCCTCATGGGGCCCACAGACTCATCTGGAAGCCAGACAAGTACAGAAGAGTGCTCTGTGACAAGTTCAGTGGAGAAACAGGTCTTGGTCACAGCTAACACATACTCACTGCTTCTGTGCCCCTCTTTGCTCTGCCTGCTTTTCACAAGGGGACTCATTGAATCGTCCCAAGAGCCTTAAGAAACCGCCAGTGTCCCCGTTTTATGGATGGGATAACTGAGGCACCAAAGTCATGCCGTGAGGCTTGCCATCTGACCGGAGACAGTGTGGCTACAGATGCTGTGCCCTTGATCTCTGCACTGTGTAGAGAGGTTCAAGTGGGGATTAATCCTCCCCTGAGATCGCTTCTTGGGGGAGGTGATGCACAAGCTGGGGTAGGACGGGTGAGAGGGAAGGACACCAGGGGCGGGGGAAAGAGCATGCCCGGGATGTGTCTGGGGACATCTAAGCCAGGCTGCAGACGCATCACAGACCTGCAGCGTGGTGGCTGGTGACGTGGGAGACGGGGTAGGGCGAAGGGTGCGTGGTGCCCTGGGAACCCCCTCCATCCCGGGCAGCCCAGGATCTTCCGTCATCCTAGTCTTGGGGGCACTGGGCATGTCGGAAAGACCCCAGCGGTTTTGAGTTTTAGGTAAATGGGGCCCCAGGATGGGCTGAACTAAGTCTAGTGGTGAATTTGGAGGCTTAAATTGCTGGCCTTGGCTTGTGACCCGGAGACTGGAGATTTCTAGCGATGCCTTTCCTTTCCCCTTTGTGATTAAGGTGAAGCTTGCATAGCATAAAATTCACCATTTCAGAGTAACAGTTCAGTGGTGTGTTGCACGTTCCCGGTGTTGTGCAAACATCACCTCAGTCTTTCTCCAGAACACTTTCGTCACCCCAGTGAGCCTGTACCAGTTAACAGCCCGCCCGTGTTCTCCGCACACCCCCCCTCCAGCCCCCTGGCCAGCACCGCCTGACCTTCTGTGTCTGGACGCCCCCGTTCCGGGCGTGTCTTGGAAATAGACTCAGACCCTATGCGGTCTTTGCGTCTGGCTTCCCTCCCCCGGCGTGGTGTTTTCAAGATTTGCCCGGCGATCTCTTGGGGCCCACTGCTCGGTGGTAAGGCTGGTCTGCCTGCTGTCTCCAGGCCTCCCAGAGGTCAGAACCTTCCCTGGGAATTTAGGATCCCTGGCAGAGCGCTGCCGGGCTCGGCTCCGCAAACACCGAACGTGCATCTGTGTGGGCACAGAACGGGGAAGACGATCCCCCGAGAATAGCAGCCCCCCCTCGGGCGTTCCAGGGAATTCTGAGACTGTTCAGGCCGAAGTTTTTAGGAGCAGATCTGTTGTTGAAAGCGAGGCCTCTCTGGGTTTGTTCCAATGTCCCGAGGTCTCAGGACCAGTTCGTTAATAGCAGCTCAGGATGTGAGGCCCGCCGGGCCCGACAGCGGGGCTTCTCTCCAGGATTTTGAGGGCACTTTGCTTCTCTTTCAACAGAGCAATATTAAAAGACTGAGGCTGAGCTGCTCTAGACTCCGCCGGCCAGGCACCTCTGCCTTTCCCACCCCAGGTGTTCCAGCAGGTGGCAGAGACACCTGGCACCACGAGGTCCCTTAAATAATGCAGCTTCGGACCCACGTTGTATCTCTGGGAGGTTCTGGGATCCTCCCCTTCTGTGTGTCTTTCTTCCAGAATGAGAGGGAAGAGCTTTGTGTGTGGATATCTGCCTTTGGTTGATATTAAGGTCCTGGCCCCCTGATCCTTATTAGAGAAGCAGATCATTTTTGTTTTTGGATTTTTTTTAAGATTCATTTATTTTGGGGGTGGGGGAGCAGAGGGAGGGAGAGAATCTCAAGCAGACTCCCTACTGAGCACAGGGCTCCATCCCAGGACCCTGAGATCATGACCTGAGCCAAACAAAACCGAGAGTTGGATGCTTAACCGACTGAGCCACCGAGGCACCCCAAGAAGCAGATTATTTTAAATCACAAAGTCATCAGTGACAAAATTAGTTGGAATCCATAATAGGTATTTTTTCACCCTGTCTTAAGTGTGTGCTGTGAGAGTCTGCAGGAAATGGTCTTTTTGCGTGTAAGGCAGAGAGAGAGAAAGGCGTTCCAGTGTGTTGCTGCCATATTTTCATGTTTCATTTGGGGGTAAGGTGATTGATTGTGTCTGTGTCTCCTGGCCTGGGAGGTGTTTGGTGAGCTCAAAAGCACTCCAGAGTCCCCCCCGATGTGGGTTCAAACCCTAGCCCCGCCTCCTCCATCTGTGTGACTTTGGACAGACAAGCAGCTTCACCTCGCGGCCCCAGTGTTTTCGAGTATGAGTTGGGACGATGGTAACAATCATTCACTCAGCGGTGTGAAGACTACATGGGATGACACACGTGAGGGTGTGAATTCCAGAGCCTGGTGTGGTAAAGTAAGAGCCCACTGTGGTTCATCTTAATGCAGTTGTGAATCTGGGGTGGGGGTGGGGAGTAGTTGACGGGTGGTGGATTTTGCTCAGACCAGAACCTCTGGACTCAGATTCCTGAGTATGGTTGATTATCTGGCCCCCTTAGCACCCTTGATTTTCCTCCTATGTGAGAATCCAGCAAATTCGATGCAGATTCAAGACTCAGAGGAGTGACCCCAGCACCCCCATCCTGCTTGGCCCCATTATGCAGAGGGGAGTGCTCCCCCGAACTGGTTACCTTCACCCTCCCATCTCCCTTGGTCATGGCTCATTAGATTAAACCGTGAGAGAGCTGGGCGTTGTTGAGAAAGAATATACAGATGTAAGGGACCTCAGGCCTCAGTCAGTAAAGGGTTAAAATTTGTTCAGACAATTGGATTTATGATGGCAAGGAAAGGGGAGACACATTTTGGGAATACTAAAGGAACAAATGTCGGTGATTTGAAAAACTCATTGGCACCCAAATACCTCATTCCCCACCTCCCTCCCCCATTCTCAGCGGGGACCCAGGGGAGTGCAAGTCAGTTTTGGAGGAGGGGAGAGGTAAAAAAAAAAAAAGAAAAGGAAAAAACAAGTCTTAGATATTACAGTGGTGTGTGGCCCTCCAAAACTCAACCCTATCCAATGAAATCTTATTTCTTAGTATTTCATTTTCTCTTGTTAGGCAGAAATTAAATTATATTTAAATTAATTAATTAAATTTAAATATAATTTAATTTTTCTCCTTGGGGGCAAGGGGGGGGGTTGGAGGCAGCTATAATGAAAACAAGACTGAGAAAACGTGTTCTGTACCCGGGTTTGATGAATGAAGCTACTGCTGGACTCAGTCCCATACACCCAGGAATAAAATATCCGTATACCCCTCACTGCCCACTTAAGAGAGAATCTCTCACCGAGGAAATCTTGGAGACTTGGAGCAAAGGGAATTTGCAGCTAGGGACCCCAGAGTTCCAGGTGCCACATTGACAGGTGAGAACGTGGGGGCCAGGGTCGTGTGGCTGATCATGGGTCAATTTCCAGGTCCCTCTCCAGTCCTTCTCGCATTAGAAAGCATCTCCGTGCATCAGACCTGCCTCGGTTCCCGTGACCTGCGGTCACACTGGGCTTCATGACCTGGGGCCCCAGCGCAGCATGGAAACGCCGGCCCCGGGTTCCCTTAGTCTTCAGAATTTCAAGATGGTAGCCGCAGAGTGTTGGGCTGAGCGTAGTCTCGTGGGGCTGCCCTGGTCACATTTTCTGATTGAACAATGGGTTTGGAATGCCTCTCTGTGGATTTGGAAGTCGCTAATGACAGAGCCATTCTGAGGTGGGGAACGCGGAGCTCCCCAACCCTGAGCAGTTCCTTGATCTCTGTGTGGACGGGTGGTGGTGGGGGGAAAAGGTGGATGGAGAATTGCCTTCAACGCGGTCTTTCAAACGGGCAGTTGAGAAAAACCACTCTCAGGGGCCTAATAACAAAGTTAAACAAGTGGGGAGGGAGGAAGGAGACCCCCTCGTTTTCTCCTTTATTTCCCCCCTGGAGGCTCCCTGTAACTATGACAACCTGGCATCTAAAGAGCCCGCCCCAACCCACCGCCAGGGCCGCCGAAGGGATTCTCAAGGCAAAACTGTGGCTTTGCTCTTCTGTTCAACTCAGAGATGCTTTCCTGTTTGTCCCAGAGAAAGGAGCTCAGGTATTAGATGGAGTTGGGCTCATACCTCAGCACGTTGGCGGCCTGATGTGGAGGGACAAAGGGTTCTCTGGTGACAGTGGAGTGTGTGTGTGCGTGTACCTGTCTGTGCATCTATATTTGGGTGTGTGTGTGGGGGGGTCTATTTCTGTGTCCTGTGTGTCTGTGTGCATGTGTGTGGGTGTGGGTGTTGGACTGAGAGGGACTGTCGGCTGCCCTTGAGGACTTTCGCGTTGTGGGGCGAGGACCAGGAGGTCGAGGCAGGTTGAGCAGATTCTTTCTGGGGGGGTGGCTGGGTGGGTGGCTAGGTGGGCCTCCTGCCCCCTGGGGAAGCCGAATTAAAAAGAAATGGGGGTGGGGAGTGTGGGGAGAAGAAGAAAGAGAAGTGGGATTGAGCGAAGTGGCATTTCCTGGCCTGGGGCCTGGCGAAGGGAGGCTGTGGAATTTATTTAGAAAAGCCCTCAAACCAGCTGCTTATGGGTTTGGTTTGGTTTTTACCCCTCTAGCCTGTCGCTCTCGCTCCTTTTCAGAATCCTAAGTGTTGTTTACGTGGCTGTTTGATACAAAATCAGTGTTCCCGAGAGGCAGGGTCCCGAAGTTCAGAAACTAGGCCGTGGCCACAAGACCAGTGATGCCCGCACGATAAGCCGGTCGGCCTTGATTTCCAGAAGCTCAGGCCTTTCCTTCCTTGAGAGGAAAGGATCACCCCCCGCTCCCGCGCCCCCGCCCCCAGCACCTCCATGTCCGCCCTTGACGACGAAGCTGCCTTGGGTCACTTTTGGAGGAGGGAGCAATGGGTCTGAAGGGGAGGGATTCAGTTTCCGAGTTGAGTCATTGTTTCCCAGCAGTTTGACCCAGACTTTTTTTTTCTGCACAACTCAGGGCGCCCCAAGACCTCATTTCCCCCCTCCCAAAGCACTCCCCTTGCAACCGCGGCACACCATGCTATTTTAGGCCCTCTGTCTGCCCCGGTGTTTTCTGCTCTTGCGGTTTTCTGCTGTGAGTCAGTTTTCATGATAAATTGTGTAGGCAGCTGGGGGTCTGCCTTTCCTGAGACAGGAAGGGACAGCGAGTCCCTGACGCTCGGCGAGGTCGTGAGTTCCTCCAGCTCCTCCAGCGCACCGAGGCGGCCGGCCCCCAACCGGAGTCTCCGAGCACAGGCTGGGCCAGAAGCAGCTGCGCGGGGCCCGGGGAGGGGGGCCGTGTTCCTGGGGCCTGGGAAGGGACATCAAGCCAGCTTCGAGGGTGAACTGGGGAAGAAGTGTCCAGGGGCTGCTGTTTGTGGTCTGCCTCCCTCCTTCCTTCTGCTTTTCTGTTCCTGTACGTCAGAGGATATTGACCATATGCCATAACCGCTTCTCGCAATCGTTTTCGCATTTTTAAACCCTGGACCCGTTGTCACCTAGCTGCCCTGCCATCTCCGTAGCTCCCCTTCTGTCTTCCTGATTAACTGTCCCTGTAGACTTAGATGTGGCGGCCACCCACCATCCCCTCCACCCACACCCAGGCGCCTTCCAGTGTTTGCTTCTTGCTTCTCTGACAGACCTGCTTCATCTATGCTTTCTAGGGTTTCTAGGGTTCCCTATAACCTTCTATGGCTCCCCATGTTCCATAGTGCTGCCGTCCTGTAAAAGCAGAAAACTGTGAGCCACATGGGTAGTTTAAATATTTCCTAGTAGCCACATTTTAAAAAGTACAAAGAAACGGGTGAAAGGAATGTAACAATGCATTTTACTGAACGCCAGCTCTCTGAAATGTTATCATTTCCAATATAAGAAATTATGAACGAAATATTTCACGTGAATGTTTAAAAAATTTTTGAAATCCAGGGTATATCTTGTGTTGACGTCATATCCCAAATTGGATGCTAATATTTTGTCAGAATTGTTTGATCTAGATTCAGAGCCCATTTTATTTGCTGTTGGAAAAGTAGATTCACATAGCCAAGTTGCCCCTTGGAAAGGTGGGAAAAGTTACGTAAGTTTCTGTAACCTTATGCAAGTTTTCCAATAATTGCCTGGTGTATTGGATTTTATTTATTTATTTTTTTAAGAGAGAGGGACAGAGCATGCAAGCTGGGGGAAGGGGCAGAGAGAGAGGGAGAGAATCTTTTTTTTTTTTAAGATTTTATTTATTTGAGAGAGAGAGAGCTAGAGAGCGCAAGCAGGGGGAGTGGCATAGGGAGAGGGAGAAGAAGCAGGCTCCCCTCTGGGCAGGAAGCCTGACTCGGGCTCCATCCCAGGACCCTGGGATCATGAGCTGAGCCAAAGGCAGATGCTTAAACGACTGAGCCACCCAGGTTCCCCAGAGGGAGAGAATCTTAAGCAGACTCCATGCTCAGTGCAGTGCCTGACTCAGGGCTTGAGCTCATGACCCAGAGGTCATTGCCTGAGCCAAAATCAAGAGGTGGATGCTTAACCAACTGAGCCACCCAGGAGCCCCTAGATTTTAAATTTAAACCGTTTAACTTTTACAATGTAAAAATTCAGTTCCTAGGTCACACCGGCCACACTGTGAGTGTGTGTGTGTGTGTGTGTGTGTGTGTGTGTGTGTGTGTGTGTGAGACCCTGCTGGGCAACCATATTGGACAGCCCAGATGGAGAACATTTCCATTCTTCCAGAAGGTTCCATTGGGCAGGCTTATACAGTAAAGCCCAAACACCTCCATAGGGCTTTCAGTTTTCCTACAACCTGGCCCCAACCTGTCTAGCTTTATTTATTGACTTTATTTGACATATGTCCACTTTCCCATGCTTCTCTTTCCCCTCTGAAATCTCCTGTCCTCTCTTCTCCTGGAGAAATCGCTTTTGGTGTCTGCTTAAAGGCAGAGAGCTTCCTCGAAGGAGTCTCCCCTTCTCCCCGCGGCAGAATGACTTGCTGCCTCCGCTTCCCACGGGTTCTTGGAGACGAGGCAGAATGTGGAGGGAAGAGGCGGCAGGCCTGTCTAAGCCCCTGGCCCCGTGGCACACCGCCCTGGGAGCTCATTTCCCCATTTCTCCTGAGGCAGGTTTGAATGGATCTTCTAAGCCAGAATTAGCCCTGCCCCTTTAGAAAAACAGAACGACACAAAGGGCTGCACTGTGTCCTTCTCCAGCTGCCCCAGGGCCACTGTGCGCAGGGCTGCAGACAGGAACACACCCTGGGTACAGGCCGTGTAATTCTAGGCGGTCATCAGCTCTGGGGGGGGGGGGAGGGCAGAAGCGGGAGTGCGGGGGGACCCTTTCTTTGCCCTCACAAAAGGAAATATGTGCCTGGCTCCTCTGATAGTCCTTTTTCAAAATGGGAGCTGGCTTTTGTGTGTGTGTGTGTGTGTGTGTGTGTGTGTTTACTTTTTATTTTTATTTATTTATTTATTTTTAAAGATTTTATTTATTTATTTGACAGAGAGAGAGACAGCCAGTGAGAGAGGGAACACAAGCAGGGGGAGTGGGAGAGGAAGAAGCAGGCTCACAGCGGAGGAGCCTGATGTGGGGCTTGATCCCATGACGCCGGGATCACGCCCTGAGCCAAAGGCAGACGCTTAACCGCTGTGCCACCCAGGCGCCCCTTGTGTGTTTACTTTTTAAAAACCGTAACATACAAATAGAAAAATGCACACATCTTAATTGTAGCGCTTGGATTTTCACATAGTGTGCACACTATGCGATCAACCCCAGATGAAGAAAAAGGACAGGAGCAGCCCCTTAGAAGATCCTGCACCCACCCGCCCACCCCTTCCAGCCTCCATTCCCCACCCCTCCAGGAACAACTGCTTCCCTGTCTTCTGGCCCGTGACTCATTCGGCCTGCTTGTGATCTGGGTGTAAATGGCATCACACCGCGTGTGCGTTTCTGCCCCCTGGATTCCTTCACCAGGCACTCTGTTTGCCATAGCTTGTGGTTGAGTTTGAGTGCCTTTGTCTTTTCCGGCATCTGAAATGCTTTTAGTAAAAACCACAGTGGTTAAAAAGAAGACAGTACTCCATGTGAAAGACAGGCCACTGTTGCTGGTAGTTTGAAGGGTGAAGAAGAGAAACTTCTCTAAGTGGGGTGATGTGTGCCCTGGGGATTTTCTAGGTTTTGATGATTTGGCATTGTATCTATTTACCTTTTAGCTTTATTTAGGGAATCCCGTGTTAAGGTGATAATTCTTGGGTCTGAGAGGGACATTAACTCCCTTTCCGGCTTTTGGACAAGGCTGGACACAAGCCACGTCTTCATGTTTTCTGTTTGTCCGGTAGAAATTAGAAGATTCGGGGGAAAGGGGGGGGGTGTCACTCGCATTTCTGATCCGGTGTCTTCTGGTTTTGCTTTAGGTAAAATGTCTGTTCCAGGATCCTACCAGGCGGCTGCTGGGCCTTCCTCGATGCCAACCGCGCCCCCATCCTACGAAGAGACGGTGGCCGTCAACAGTTACTTCCCCATGCCTCCTGCCCCCGCGCCGGGGCCGACCACGGGGCTGGTGACGGGCCCGGATGGCAAGGGCATGAATCCTCCTGCCTACTACACGCAGCCAGTGCCCGTCCCCAACGCCAATGCAAGTATGTGCTGCCTCCCGCACCCCTATTACCTCTCCTTGGCCCTCCACCCTGGCCTTGGGGACTCGGCGAGAATCAGGGGAGCCACGGAAGCGACTTTCTCTGCCTAAGGGTCTAAGCCACGTGCTGGTCAGTCCGGCTTGACCCCTCGTCCTGGAATGTGTCCCATCTAGTCTTCTGGGATCCACATCTGGGGGGCTTGCGTCTTTTCCCTAACAAAGCTCAGTTTGTAAGCTCTCCCAAGTCGGCCACAAAGCAATCCTTTGGTGCTAACCACAGAGGCCCACCAACAATCCCAGAGAAACTGGGGAATGGGAGTTTGCTTTTAAGGACCCCCCCCCCCCCACTTCCTGCTGAGGCCAGGGCTGGAGAGGGAGAGGGAGCAGAAACAGCCAGGAGTTAGACACCAGTAAGCTGATGCTGTCCCAGCCTGCCAGCCCACCCGAGCCTGCGTGGCTTCCCTGCCTTCCAGCAACTTCTTCATGGCCTTGCCCCCTGGGACTTCCTGCCGCCCAGGTGACCCCAGGTGTGTAGCTGATTCAGTATCACAAACAGCTGAAGGGAGTAGACTCGCCAGCTCAGAGAGTAGGCCTGTGAGTCAGACTGCCTGGGTTCACCTAACTGCCTGGTGCCTCAGTTTCCCCACGTGTACGATAGGGCTCATCAAGTGCCTCCATCAGTGGGTTGTTCAGATGAAATAAAGTTCTATGAGTAATTCCTTTGATAAAAGTGAGCTATTGTCATCGTGCTCGAGTAACTTCGACCCCTTCAGATAGAAGAGAACACGGTGACTTCAGGCTGATAATGCTCTGATCAGTAATTTATTGCACCAGAAAAAAAAAAAGACTTTAATACAGTTTACATGTAAGTGGTAAAGTATGCTTAAATACTGCTTTTCTGGACGGAGAGTCTTTCTAGGTCTTTCTAGGAGTATTAAGTTCTGTTGGCTTGGACAACAATGAATTTCCCCTAAGACATAGATTATAGAAATGGCATTCCAGCACCGCAGAAAGGAACAAAGGAAGTCACTCTGACAGAAATACGAGCTCAACTTTGCCGAAACCCAAAAACATTCTGAATGCTAAGGACTTCCATGATTTATGTAACTCTGGGCTCTTCTCTGGTGACCGTGAACGCCTGTACGTGTTTTTCACCTTGTTTTCTCTTTTTAGCACAATTTTATATATTCATTTCGTGTGTCAGCTCGATTCCCGGACTCCTTGCAAAGCCTGGGCCAGCGTCCCCCGGCTCGGTAAACGCCAGCCTTATCGCTGGACCTTGGACTTAGGAGCCCCGTGTGAAATGCGGGAACAGTGTAATCGAGGGTTCGCCGTGTCCTGGAGTGCGAGCTGCTTTACTGTCCTTATCTCATGGAATCCTGTTCCGTAGAGTTCACCCTTTCAAGGTGTCTGATTCAGTGGGGTCAGTATAGTCGCAGAGTTGTGCAAGCATCAGCACTCATTCCAGACCATTTCCACCGCCCCAGAAAGAAACCCCATCCCCCCCTGCCCTCGGCAACCGCTAATCTATGGATGAAGAAAATTGAGGCTAAAACCCCGTCGTATCGGTGTTTCTGGAATTACCATCTGCAGACCACCTTTGTCGAACCACACAGGGAGCTGAAAAAGCCTTCTGGGGACCCTGTCCCGGACCTGCTGACTCGGCCTGTCCCAGCGTGGGGGGAGGGGGGCCAGGAACCTGCATTGGCAGCCATTGGCAGTAAGCTCCCCACCCGATTCCGTGGTCAGCGAGTTCGTAAAGCCTGGTCGTGCTGAGCCAAATCCCCAGTCCCGGAACCTCTCCCCATCTCACGTATGGGGGCGGTTGGGGGCATGGAGAGCCCCTCAGATGATAATGCTGGAAATCTGCCACTGTTTTGGTAAAATACACGTCCCATAAAATTTATCAACGTAAGCACCTCTCGGTGTACAGTTGAGTGGTCTTAATAAGCACATTCATGTTGTCATGCAAGCATCACCACCATCCCTTTCTAGAACTTTAAAATCTTGTAACACAGAAACTCTGTACCCGCCAAACAGCGGCTCCCCGTTACCCCCCCTGCCCCTCTCCCAGCCCCTGGCATCCACTGTCTCGTCTCTGTCTGTGAATGGGGTGACTCCAGGTGCCTCATATATGTGAGAAATTGTGCAGTGTTTGTCCCGTGGCTGGCTTATGTCGCTCAGCGTCGTGTCCTGAAGGTTCGGCCAGTTGTAGCGTGGGTCAGAATGTCCTTATAAGGCTGAGCGAGACTCCGCTGTCTGGCTAGCCCCCATCGTGCTTATCCATTCGCTCATCCGTAGACACTTGGGTGGCTCCCCCGTTTGGCTCTCGTGAACAGTGGGTGTGCAAGCCCTCCCCGCCCCCCGAGACCTGGCCCCACCTCCTGGTTGTCTGACGGATGCTTTCCCCATTCACCGATCTCCCTGTTCCCCCAGTTGCTGTGCAGACCGTGTACGTGCAGCAACCCATCTCCTTTTTCGACCGTCCGGTCCAGATGTGCTGTCCTTCCTGCAACAAGATGATCGTGACTCAGCTGTCCTATAATGCCGGCGCCCTCACCTGGCTCTCCTGTGGGAGCCTGTGCCTGCTGGGGTAAGTCTGGGGCCCACTGGGCCCCCAGGCTCGTCTTCATTCTTCTCTCACAGGATTTCTGCACCGCAGCGGGATTTGTCTGTGCTGGAGTGTGTGGGGGGATGTGTGCACCACAGGGTGTTAAGCCAGAACCCCTGGCCTCTGCCCTCAATGCAGGTGGCACCCCTCTCTGCACAGACCCCGGTGGGGAACAAGTGCCCTGGAGCAGATCAGCACCGAAAGCTGCTGTCCCCTCTGCCTGCTCAAACCACTCCCTGAGTGTAGGGGCAGCACAGCAGCTCCCTGCATCCGTGTCGGGTGATATCCTGAGGAATGCCTTTTTTTCTCTCTTTTTTTTTTTTTTTTTGAAGAATTTCACGACCTAAATAATAATGTTTGCCCAAGTCTGAGTGAAGCTTTGAATAGCCTGCATGTTGAAGTACTTTATAGTCATCTCTCTGACACTTCTTATCCTTTTAGGACCCCAAGTATTTTTCCGTTGTCTACACAGGGAAAATGTGTATTTATGTTTGCACCAAGGGTATTGTCTTGAAAGAGATCATAGTTTTTGTTCTGGGAGAAATTTGAGGAAACACAGTTAAATTTTTTCCCCCCAGACAGATAAAGGGAGCCTCCTTATTCCTGGCTCTGTTTTCTCCCTTGAAGGAAACAGTGTCTGTGGATTTCTTTTTTAGGAGCCCCGACCTCTCGTACAACTTGTTTATTCCTCATTGTTTGTGGCTTAGCCCAAGAAGGAACGCTGTTTCTCTTACTCATTTCGAAGAGAGGCCCCAAAGCCCCGGAGAGTGTAGCTTCCTTGAGGACACATGTGCAGTGGGGGTAGAAAGGAGACCAAGCAGGATTCTTGGCACCAGGTTCCCTGTCCTGCCCACGGGACTGCAGGGATGGCCGACCTCTTCAGTCCCTGGACCGAAAATGTGAAATAAAAGTTCATCGTCCTTGGACATCTGTATTAAAACTCATTTTTATCTTGGAAACCAGGGAAAGACAGGATGAGAACTATTGAAATGTCAGCCTCTGCTGATCTAGCTCTCAAATCGAGGCAGCTTTTCTGTCCCTCCCTCCTTTTCTTCCTTACATGTGGCCTTGTGGGTTCAAATCCTACCTCTCACTGCTGTGTGACTGTGGGCAAGTGACTTCACCTCTCTGTGCTCCAGGTGCCTCCTCTGAAAACTGGAGGTAATTATGCCCCCCTTCCAGGGGGGTTGTTGAGGATAAAATAAGTGAATATGTGTGTCCAGCAGCTCGGAGCTGAGTTTGTAGGTGTAAGAGCGCGGTAAGGATTAGCGCTAATGCACTGTGGCCGCCCTTACTTGAACTTGGGTAAACTTGGGCAATAGGAGGAAACTTTTTTCATCAGGTCGTTTCCTCATCAGGCTGTATCCTGTTTCTGCTTTATGTAAATCAGTGTCTTCCTGGAACTTGTTGATTTTCTTATTGAATTATAATTGACGTGCAGTATTATATCAGTTTCAGATATACAAGATAGTGATTTGGTATTTTTATACAGTATGAAATCGTCACGGTAGGTCTAGTTACCATCTGTCACCCTATCAAGTTATGACAGTATTATGGGTTATATTCCCTGTGCTGTGCATTATAAAATGGTGATTTTTAACTAAATTTGGGCAAACATTGGTCGTAAGTCTGTGGGCGTGTTTTCTGATACCAGCGAGCTCTCTGACACTAGCTGGGTGTCCGGTGATTCAGTTCAGTTCTGACACTAACTCCTTGGCATTAGTGCAGAGCCCACGGCTTAAAGACCCAGTCCCGTAGGCTGCCCCCCAGTAGAGATGCGAGTCACAAGCCTCAGGCCACCCAGACTTCTGACAACCAGCGATAAACTGAGGGTCCTGCTGTCCCTTCTTCAGGTTTGCTGATTTGCCAGAACAGCTCACAGAACTCAGGAAGGCACTTTATTTACATTTACCAGTTTATTATGAAGGATACCAATGAAAAGCAGCTGGATGAAGAGGGACAGGACGAGGTGCAGAAGGGTCCCCAGTGCAGGGGCTTCTGTCCCTGTGGACCTGGGGTGTTACCACTGTCCTACCACAAGGATGCTTTTACCCCTCGAAGCTCTCCACATATAGTTGTTCAAGAGTTTTTATGACCTGACCCCAGCCCCTCTCCCCTCCCTGAGGTTTGTGGTTGGCTCTGAAAGTTCTAACCTTCCAACTGGGAACCAAGGGTCTTTCGATCCTAAGGCAGGGACTGCCCTGGTCGCCTTATTAGCATAAAATCAGGGGTGATTGAAGGGGGCTTGTTTTGAATAACAGAAGGCACTCACTCCTGTCACTCAGGAAATTCCAAGAGTTTTGGAGCTAATTGCCAGGAACTGGGGACAAAGACCAGATCTATTTCTTATTCCACCACAGGCTGTCTGAAACTCCTGGCTGGGTGCACGGATAATGGATTACGTAGATTAAGAGATGTTATGTGGGGAATTTTGTTTGGTTGTAAGAAGTGGCCTCTCCATATGGAAGAGTAATCAGTCTAGACACCAGGGTTAGCAAACTACAGCCCTGGGGCCAAATCCAGCCCATTTTCGTTCTACGGGAACATACCACACCATCTGTTTACAGATTACCTGTGGCGGTTTGCAGGTGATGGTGGCAGAGCAAGGTCCGTGTAGCCTAAAACATGTACTATCTGGCCCTTGACACAAGAAGGTCACTGACCCCAATCTAAGACAAAGATGCTCAGATGACCCAGGGTTTGAAAACACACCCAGGGCGGTCTGTCTGAGAGAGCTGGCTCGGCATCGGCTGGTATATTGTTGCCTAGAGCTGCCATGACAAATAACCACGAACCTGGCGGCTCAAACCCAGAAAAATCTATTCTCTCTCCCAATTTCGGAAGCCAGAAGTCCACAGTCAAGGTGCTGCGCTCCCTCTGAAGACTCGAAGGGCAGAGAATCCTCCCTTGCCCCTTCCAGCTTCCAGGTGGTCCTTGGCTGGTGGCTGCAAGACTTCAGTCTCTGCCTGCATCTTCACGGGGCCTGTGTCCCTCCCTGTCTTTCTGGGTGTCCCCTCCTCTCCTTGTGAGGGCATCAGTCATGAGTTGAGGGAGCCCACCCGGATCTTGCAGAGTGATCCCGTCTTGAGATCATTCATGACACCTGCAAAGACCCTGGTTCCAAGTACAATCAGAGCCAGAGTTTCCGCGGGGTTCGGCCGGCCGGCCTGTCTTCTTGGTGGCCACCGTCCAAACCTGTGCCAGAGGGTGACGTGCTCCGTGTCTGGCTGTTCTGCCCTCCAGGTGCATCGCGGGCTGCTGCTTCATCCCTTTCTGTGTGGACGCCCTGCAGGACGTGGACCACTACTGCCCCAACTGCAAAGCTCTCCTGGGCACCTACAAGCGCTTGTAGGACTCGGCCAGACGTGCGGGGAGCCGCGTGCTGCTGGAAGCGTGCTCCGACTCTCACCCCGGCCCGCCCCTGGTGTGGGGGGGTCCCACCTCGGTAGCCTCATCTCTCCAGGGGCTTCACCTTTGTGTCTTCTTTTGGGGGAAAAACATCGCAAAAGTAACACACCTCCTCCAAAACCCCAGAGATTGCTGCTTGGAGTCGTGCACAGGACATGCAAAGACGTTCACCTCGAGTGCTGGTTCCCGCCTACCGTGACGCCAGGTCACCCCACCTAACTGTGACTGTTGCCCCCCTGTGAATATCCTCTGGTGATCGGCCATTGGCCGGCTTCACTCCTTGCCTCCGTGGGCCTTTCTGGAGGCGGTCTCAAGCTGAGAAGCCACGGGTTGCCTTATTTTTCGAGACTGTTCTGGCCCGAATACGGCCGACCCCACCTTTAGTGCCTCCCGTTCACCTGTTCCCACTTCTGATGACAAAAATCTTTGCCTTACCAGCGAAGGGCTTGGCTCACTGTGGGCTTTTCAAAGCACACAAATTCACTTTAATTTCTTCATTCCTTTTTAAGTGCCAGGCAGAGCTATTCCCACCCGCCAGACTCCCACCCATGAGGTCCTAAATGCGTGCTAGAGATGGAAGGCTGGGCCTTACCTCGAATCCGCCTTCCCTCGCTTCTCAGCACCAGGTCCTCAGGCCCTTCTGGGGAAGGGCTTTTTCTTCTAGAGGAATTGTTTGTTTTAACTGTTCTTATGACCTCCTTTTGGTCTTAAACACCTTTGAACATAATTGAAAGGAGGGATTTATTGAACCATTTTTCGTAACCATATGATTACCGCCACTTTCCTATGGGTCAATGCATTCTTTTTTTGGGGGGGGGTCCTTAACAGAAAAAGCAATGGGTAATTTTATCCACTGCCTCTATTTGGGTTTAATGCAATTCTTAAAAACCTTTATAACGGGACTCTTCAAGGCGGACCCCTTGGGGGATCCCAGTGGTGTGTTTAGAGAGAGGAACGCACAGTGAGCACATCTGGGTACCATGGTGCTGGAGAGCCTGGGACCTGACTGTTTTCAAAGGAATCTAAATTCTGATTTTATTTTTCAGAAATACAATTTCTTGTAGGACATCAGAAGACATGATTTCTAGGACTCAATCAGCAAGCCAGAGTTCTCAGTTAGCTGCTGCGTCATCTTTGAAGTCAAGAGAAAGCTGGGCTCGACTTTCGAGAGTCCCCATTTTGATAATAAATAGGCACAGGGAATGCACGTGAATAATATTACATAGAAATTAAGCCTAGACCTGGAACGAAAATCTGTATATTGGCCGAAAATTATAGTTGTAACCAGTGATCCAGCTTATTCATTCGATGTTTTCAAAGTTCCAGTAATTATTTTTGCAATGAATACGGATCCTACATAGTACTTTGGTGTTATCTACTTTTAAAAAAATAAAGTCTTTGGTTCACTCGGTGAACTATTTATCAATTCTTATGGTGTGAAGAAAGGTCTCGTGTTGTGTTTCCAGCCACTGATACAAAGAACCTTTATTTGTTCATAATGGTAGAAAACCCTTCATGATAAAAACGTCAGACTTGCTGACTATCCCTCCATGTCAAGATGACCGATGTTGAGTTGGGTGGATTGCTGGCGCGTCTGATGTGGACGTTAGGCTGTTGGAACTCACTAGGCATTATCTGTGGCAGCCTGCCATAGCTTTCAAGTTTTAATAAAATGCCCAGAAGAAAGCGGTCCTCATTCATTCTCCAAACAAAACATGCTTTGTTAATTGATCGGGCCAGTTGCGAGTTGCGAGAAGGGGGCCATTGTTAACTCACGGGGATATGAATGTCATCCACCCTTTTCCTACCTGGTGACAAAGCTGCATTTCGGAAGGCACAGGACACTGATGTCGTCTTGCTGTGGCTAACGTTGTCCTTTAAACTCTAACTTCAACAGCCCCGGAAAATTGCCGCTTGCCTGATCTCAATCGTGTGTTTTCCTTTCATTTGACCAAACGAGGGCTCTGCGTATTTAGCAGTTCTGCTCAGATGGGGGTATATAAATGGTCTCAAGCTGTTATTAATTACATATGCAGAGTCAACAAAACAAGAGCCCTGTTTCAAGGACCATAAAACATATTCCGTGGAACTAAAAATAAGGTCAGACGCCTGGACTAGGAGGCCTGCATCGTCGTTCCCTTGTATTGTTCGCAGTGCGGACGTACTCATCCATGGTTCCCAATTAAAAGGCTCTCTGGTTTGGCCTCTATGCATCGGGGACGTCGGAGTTAAGTTTGTTAACACAGAATCACAGCCAATTGATGGAAGAGCTTTAAATCGGCTTCGACCTCAACGTAGAATTCTGCCACTTTCAAGCCCCCGACGGCTTACCTACTGTTAGTCCGTCTGGGAGAGGTGGGCTTCTACTGAAGTGTGGGGTTTGTGCCCTGTTAACAAAGTATTCAATTATAGCTTCTATTTAAGCCAACTAGGAGCACAGGACTGGTTCCTGGCTGACCACAGTGCTACCCACGAAAATGTTTTCTCTGGGACAACTGGCTTCCCAGTTGCTACTGAGCCGCTTCTGTTGGGCGCCGAGCTATTCATAAGTGTGGCTTCATACACTCACACGGCTTGGCCTCGGTTTTCTCCCCAGCGACAGCCTCCCGTGTTCAGGATGTTAAAATCCTTCGCTGACGTTCTGCGGTCAAAGATCTCTATTAGGAGTAAATTCAGACGTCGGAATTTTACTTCCAAAATTCCGATTTGCGTTTTGGATCCTATTAAAGTTATCTCCTGCACGTAAGACTCAAATGTTTACAATGAGCCGTCTGTGTTTCGTAGGCACGCGAGAGAATTGTAAGTAGGTCCAGCAAGGCGATGAAAGAGAGAAACCAGGAGTTTGGTGTTTTTTTCCCCCAGTCTAAGAATTTTAAAGAAACAAGATTCTGAAGCTCAGCTTAAAACACGAGCGCACGCGCGCACACCCCCCCCCCACAACACCCCAGTTCACAGCCAAGTATACCGGCCAGCACATTTAACCGTTCTGTGACTAATCTCCACAGTATTAGGAAGATGCTCACACATGTAAGTATCTTTATTTCCCTTCTCAATAAGCCTTTTGAGATCAGTTTAGGTTCCCAGCAGAGCGAAGCAGGAAGTACAGAGATTTCCCAGGCACCCCCTGTTCCCCACACATGCACGACCTTGCACGGACCCATCAACACCCGAAGTCCCCCATTTCCATCAGGGTTCATTCGCTCCTAGTGGCGCACCTTCCACGGGTTTGGACAAATGTGCAATGACGCGTGTCTGCCATCAAAGTACCCTACAGACTAGTTTCACTGCCCTGAGACTGCGCTGTCTGTTCATCCCACCCTCCCCCTTAACTCCCGGCAACCACGAATCCTTTTTCTCTCTCCACAGTTTTGCCTTTTCCAGAACGTTTCAGAGCTGGAATCATCCAGGATGGAACCGTTTCAGATTGGCGCCCTTCTGCTTGGCGTTTTGCAGTGGAGCTTGAGAGCTCCTTTGTTTTGGGTGCTGAATAGTGTTGCATGGGGCGGATGTGCCACCCATTCGAGGGGGTCTGAAGCTGTCCGTGCTGCTGCGTCTCCTCAGTGGTCATGCGCCGTGTCCCAGATAGCATCAGCTTTGTGGCGCGTGCCCCGTGACACGTCATCACAGAGCACAGTGTTGTTCGTGAACCTGTGTGTGTAGAGTCGTGCATGGGTGTGGGCAGGGGCGTCACAGTGCAAAGCGAGTGCTGAGGACGATGTCTGGGAGCCTCCGGTCTGCCCCCTGTGGTCTCCGTGTTATCATTGATTGACTCCTGCTGTACCTGGGGCCTCGTACAGCGGGGGTACCAAACACAGCCCTGCCTGGGAAGAGGGAGCAGTGGGCCCAGCACGGCCCTGCCAATGTGTCTGGGGGCGTCTGTTTTTTAAGCTAAAATGCACCTGCCATTAAAATGTGGAATGCCGTGCGGTTGAGAACGTTCACGGTGCTGTGCAACCCTCTCCTCTACCAAATTTTGCACATTTTCATCGCCACCCCCCCCCATGAAATTGCACACCCATGAAGTCACACCCCTTTGCCTCCTCTCCAGGCACCTGGTAGCATCCCATGAGCCCTGTGTTTCTCTGGATTTACCTATTTTGCATATTTTGCATATTTCATGTAAATGCAGCCATCTGATCTGTGCCCTTTGGAGTCTGCCTTCTTCCTCTCAGCACCCTGTTTTTGAGCTGCATCCATGTCGTACCCGGTCTCCGTGCTTCCACCTGGTGTGGATACATTACCCCACATTTGGTCTGGGCCGTTAGGAATAATGGAAGCTGCTGCTCATGTTGGTTTGCGGGTTTTTGCGGGTTTTCGGTTTTCCTGAGTGTCTACCTGCGGGGGGGGGGGAGTTGCTGAGCCCTACGGTAATTCAGTTTAACTTTTTGAGGAACCTCCCTGTTGCTTCTTAAACAAATGTTTCCTATTGCAAAGCCACATCTAGCAAGGGATCCCCATTTTGAACCGAGCGGGCGTGGAGAACTTGGTCATCTTCCGCGGCAAGAGCCATTGGGAGCAGCTCGGTGGCCATAGAGCTGGATTCCGAGCAACCTGCAGCCTAGGCTGGCCCGCCTCGATTCCTGGGCTCATCTGACCCCCTTCGATCCTTCTGGGGCTCTCACTGAGCCTGAAAAGTAAGGAGGGGTGGGTGCTGCATCTCAGCCCTCTGTGGGGAGGGACCCTCTTTTGAGAAGGAGCCACAGTCTCCTAAATAGAGTGATCAGATGCAAACTTGTTTACCTGTATGCTCCGCTTGGGGGACAGCACTGAGGGGGACGCTGCCCCCTCCTCTGTGGCATTGACAAGAGAAGGGGAGAGAGAGACAGCAAATAAACCTAGCATTATGGACTGTTACAAGCCGGGAGGGAGAAGGGCAGGTGATTGCCTGTGTGGGGAGGGGCCCTTCATCCTCTGGATGCTCTAGTCATTCTATTTTTTTTTTTATTTTAATGATTTTTTATTATATTATGTTAGTCACCATACAGTACATCCCCGGTTTCCGATGTAAGGCTCGATGATTCATTAGTTGCGTATAACACCCAGTGCACCATGCAATACGTGCCCTCCTTACTACCCATCACCAGCCTATCCCATTCCCCCACCCACCTCCCCTCTGAAGTCCTCAGTTTGTTTCTCATAGTCCATAGTCTCCCATGTTTCATTCTCCCTTCTGATTACCCCACTTTCTTTATCCCTTTCTTCCCCTACCGATCATCCTAGTTCTTATGTTCCATAGATGAGAGAAATCATATGATAGTTGTCTTTCTCTGCTTGACTTATTTCACTTAGCATTATCTCCTCCAGTGCCGTCCATGTTGTAGCAAATGTTGAGAACTCGTTCTTTCTGATTGCTGAGTAATATTCCATTGTATATATGGACCACAACTTCTTAATCCAGTCATCTGTTGAAGGGCATCTCGTCTCCTTCCACGATTTAGCTATTGTGGACATTGCTGCTATGAACATTGGGGTGCATATGGCCCTTCTCTTCACTACGTCTGTATCTTTGGGTAAACACCCAGTAGTGCAATGGCTGGATCATAGGGTAGCTCAATTTTTAACTTTTTAAGGGACCTCCACACTGTTTTCCAGAGTGGCTGTACCAACTTGCATTCCCACCAACAATGTAGGAGGGATCCCCTTTCTCCATATCCTCTCCAACAATTGTTGTTTCTTGCCTTGTCTATTTTTGCCATTCTAACTGGCGTAAGGTGGTATCTCAGTGTGGTTTTGATTTGAACTTCCTTGATGGCTAATGATTTTGAACATTTTTTCATGTGTCTGTTAG
The DNA here is from genome assembly GCF_024610735.1 of Ursus americanus. NCBI lineage: Eukaryota > Metazoa > Chordata > Mammalia > Carnivora > Ursidae > Ursus > Ursus americanus. The sequence goes on from NC_142128.1 coordinate 31,410,762, forward strand.
CCATTTGTATGTCTTCATTGGAAAAGTGTCTGTTCATATCTTCTGCCCATTTTTTTATTTGTTTATTTGTTTCTCATGTATTGAGTTTGAGAAGTTCTTTGTAGATCTTGGATACCAGTCCTTTATCTGTAGTGTCATTTGCAAATATATTCTCCCATTCCGTGGGCTGCCTCTTAGTTTTTCTGACTGTTTCCTTGGTCATTCTAAATGTTTCCTCGGCGTTAGGAGGCAGCCCTTGGGCTTCTCCGCCGGAAGAGTCTGAACGTTTATTTGCTGTTCTGTGCCTTTTTGTGACTTAATTTGCTGTTTCTCCCTCTTTGGGTGGAGTCACCGGATTCCTCCCATTTTCTGTGGAGGAGCGGCTATCCTTGAAAAATAATCCTTTCCTCTGGCTCCTGCCTCCTGATTTCCTGTCGATAAGCCGGAAGCGGGGGGCTGGCTTCCAGTAAGCGGGTGGGTCCTGGTGGGGTGTGGCTGGGCCCACCTGCCTCTGGTCGGTGGAAATGGGACATCTGCCCACAGGGCTGCGACGTTCTCCTAGGCGTCCGCCCCTGAGGGTGGGGACCCCCTCCAGAAGCCGGGTCACCTGAGCAGACTTGGCCATCCCCAGTAAGGACGTCGTGGGAAACATGTGATGACCACTTTCAACATCCAGGGGGGATATTTCTGTTGCCTTGTTCCCAGGGTGTCCCAGCCTGAGAGAGGAGGGAAGGGCATATATGGTAAGAACACACACAGCATCTTAGGATAGTTCTAGAAACTCTATTTTGTATTTCTTGTTCCTGTTTGAAATGAAAGTGGTAGAAAAAAAGCCCTCATTGTGAGGCTGGTGGGGAGGTTGTGGGTTGGGGTCTCGCCTTTCTGCACATTCTCAAAACTGAGCTGTTAGCACAGCAGTGAGCTCCTGTGTGTGTGTGTGTGTGTGTGTGTGTGTACGTGTGTGATCATGGCATGTTTGTCATTTGGCATCTGGACTGTGTAATTACAGGATTCTTTCCCCATGTCATCGAGAGCCTTTCTTTCTTTGTGGTTGTACTGGTTAACGTTCCCTGCTTTATTATTTTTTTTAATTAATTAATTTTTAATTATTTATTAGAGAGCGCACACAAGCAGGGGGAGTGGTGCACAAGAGGGAGAAGGAGAAGCAGGCTTCTCACTGAGCAGGGAGACCAATGCAGGGCTTGATCCCAGGACCCCAGGATCATGACCTGAGCCAAAGGCAGCCGCTTAACTGACTGAGCCCCCCAGGCGCCCTGCTCCTGGGGTTTTAACTAAGAACGTTATCATTTTAGGATCGCTTTTCCTGTTATAAGGTTATCTTGTGTACTAACACTTCTTTGCATGTTGTCTTCACCGATCCTGCCGGGAATGCTTCCGGGTGGAGGGACAAACTTCATCCCCGTTTTACAGATAGAGTGATGGAGACACGGACTGAGCCATTTACCCGGGACCACTGAACAATCCGCAACAGAGTGGCGACTTCTGGTCCTGAAATTCACCTTCTGCTTGCTGAACTACGGATTCCTGGGCCTCTTGCCTGGAGACTCATATTCAGACGACCTGGGAGGGGCTCAGGAGTATGCATTTTTCAAAAAACTACGGGTGGTTTGTGGGGTGCCTGGGTGGCTCAGTCCGTAGAGCGTGTCCAACTCTTTGATTTCAGCTCCAGTCGTGATCTCAGGGTCATGGGATCAGGCAGGCTCTGCGCTCAGCAGGGAGTGTGTTTCTCCCTCTCCCTCTCCCTCTGCTCCTCCCCCTACTCACACACTCTCTCAAATAAATAAACAAATAAACAAACGAAATCTTAAAAAAAAGGAGGGGCTATCTAAATGGGGTCATAACAATTAACAAGTATATTAAGAGTACAACGTGTAATTAAGTAATATTGGTAAAGCAAAGGGTAGAATTGAGGGCAGGACCTCCGTACTACCGTCTTTGGAACCAGGACAGTGCAGAGGAAGGGGGCAGTACAGGCTTGCTGACTTTCAGAAGGAAAAAGAAGTGAAAGCAGCAGTTCCATCAAGAATTGTGCCTGAGTCACCTACAGCCTGCAGTGTGGTTGGGGCAAGTCATTTAAACTTCCCTGGGCCAAGTTCCTCTCCTCTGGAAAAAGAGGCAGGGTGATCCTTCCAGCTCTAAAAGTCTGTGCTGGGGAATAGGCGGGTCCAGGGGAAGGCTATGGAACATTCCAGAACATGCCAGAACATGCCAGAGCATGCTGGAATATGGCAGGGGCCGGCTCTCAGGGCCTATCAGGGGCAAGCTAGGAAACTTCTCAAAACACATGCTCAGCACCAAGCAGTCTCAGTCAGGACCAGGCAGCGTTCAGCTTTGATGAGCAGGATCAAAAGAGCCAAGCAGGTGGGACTCAAGACCTGACCACCCGTGTCCCCTTTCCAGCATCTGCTGCCAGGTGTGAGTGTCGGCATCAGCACACCAGGCTCACCGTGGGGACGGAACCAGTGGCCACCTCTGCGGGTCACTTGAAAGCCCTCACGTTCCTTTACAGGTGGGCCTGGGGGCCGCCTTCCTCCCCAGCCTGCAAAGCCCTCTTGAGAGCATCTCTTCCGTGTTCACGGGCCTCAGGCCAGGTGTTTCTTCCCTGCGTCCTGATGAACGGGGCCCATTCCCTGGAAGCAGAAACGAATACACGCTTGGACGTGGGTTATGGTCGTCACAGGAGCTCATTGATTACCTGGCGGGCCCCAGCAGCGGGTGTGAATAGAATGCTGCACAGGTGTTCTCAGGTTTAGAGGAGGTGGGGTTGCAAGCAGGTGTGGATGATCTAACAGAGACCCAGGCGCAGTGGTTGCTGGGACTTTGAGCAGGAAAAGTGGGGGAGAAGGGGCTGGGAGACGCAGGCTTCCGGACACGGAAGAAGCACTCAAACTCCACTGTGCAGTCTCTTCTGTCGACAGCCACTGACAAAGGGTGTCAAGGTAAGAGCTTTCTTGGCGGGGGGAAGGGGCGATAGCTTTATTTTATGGAGATAGAATCCTCCCGTTTAAAGTGTACAACCAATGGGGTTTTTTGGGGGTATATTCAGTCATAGAATTTTGCAACTATCACCATCATCAACTTTACAACGTTTTCATCATCCCCAAAAGAGACCCCGTACCTTACAGTTGCCACCCCACCCCACCCCCCGCCAGCCCGAAGCAAGTCCTAATCTACTTCATCTCTATGGGTTTGCTCCTTTCGGGTATTTCATACAGCGTGTGGTTTTTCGTGTCTGGCTTTTTTTTTTTTTTTTTTTTTTCACTTAGCACAACATGTCTGAGTTCATCCACGTTGGAGTGGGTGTCAGGAAGTCTCCCGCTGCGTGGATGGACCGCATTTGGTTTCTCTGTGGATGGCGACCTTTTGCTAAGACATTCCTGGTTGTGAAATCGCTACTTGCTGTGTAGGCCGTTCAAAAAGGGGTCAGCTGTGTGCTGTTTGTTAGAAGGGTTGCTTGTTGGACAGTTTTGGCGTTCTTTGAAGATTTTTTTTTATTGCGGCAAGCCAAGGTAGGAACTTTTGAGGATGAAAGGGGTTGCTGTTTACGATTGTCCGAGACGGCAGGTGTGAGTGGGGGGCCATCCTGGGCAAACTGGAGGTACGGATGCCCCACTCCTGGACCAGGGTCTTGCTCCAGCGGCCCCTCGATAAGGACGCTGGGGAGACCGGCTCCTGCTGACGACCCCGTGTGTGATTTCTCAGCCTGACCAACCGGGCTCGGGGCTTCCCACTCTTCCCCCGTCCCCCTCCAGCTCAGGGTCCATTAAACAGCCAGAGCCTTTTGTTCTGGGAATTCCCCAACAGTGAGAAGACTCCCCTACATCTGGGCTGATCCACCTGAACCTCCGTGGGCACCCTGTTCCCTGGGTTGGGGGGGGTGAGGAACAGGAGGGGTTCCCCCTTACCCCATCGAATTGAGTGATTGAAGGGTTAAGGTGTCATTTGGGGCTGGTTGCTTTAACTGATAGCAGCTCCATGCCTGGAAGCAGCTGGAATGGGTCCTTGGTCTTTGGTGGGAAAGTGGTTTCTGTATTGGGAGGCCTGTAGCTGGTGTGTAAAATTAACATGAGGCTTGACGACCTGACCCGCTGAATGTGGAGGGCAGCCACCCACATGGGGTCCGTGGGCAGGTCCTTTTCTCTGCATCGGCGCTCCCACCTTGGGGAAGTGAAACCCACGGGGTCGTTTTCATTGAAGATGCAGTTTCAATACACCCCCACAAAGGAAGTAGAGTCACAAGATTGATTATGTAAAGAAATGGGCTGGGGCCCCAGTGAGTTGGGGGATGGGCAGTCCTCTGGGCCAGGGCACCAGGGAGCAGGAGACGGAGAGTGGGGTAGCCTCCACCTGTCCCTTACAAGATGGTGGGGTGGAGGTCGCTGACTTTTTCAGTGCTCAGCTCGGGGCGGTTAGTGCCTCCCCGGGAAAGCAAGGTGGGAACTTGGGGTGGGAATCCAGGAGCTGGGGTTCTCCCCTTAAATGTGCAGATCCTGGGCATGAGCTGGGTTGTTCTATGGTCACATGCCTCCCTAGCAACTCAAAACAGCTGATTTCTCATCACAGTTGCCCCCGCAATGAGGGATACAGAGGGAAGGGTGGTCTTTGCCCTTGACGTTATTACACTGTAAAGCGTTTCATGGCCTGGCGCTTACCTGCCTTCCCTCTTTCCTGCAAAATATCCAAACGCCTTTTCTGTTTCTTTTCCCTCGTTTTTCACTAGCTGCCAGTATTCCATGCAGACTTCTTGGCCTTTCACTCATAAACAGTTAAAATTTATTAAATGTTCCTATTAATGTCTTTTAGAGTATTTTTCTAAGTTTGTTTATTTTTTAATATTCTGTGCACCCAACATGGGGCTCGAACTCACAGCCCCAAGGTCGAGAGTCGCATGCTCTTTCAACTGAGCCACCCAAATGCCCCCATAAACAGTTAAATTTTTAAAAGAAGATTTTATTTATTAGAGAAAGCCTGTGAGCACACAAGCGGGGAGAGGGGGAGAGGAGCGGCAGGCAGAGGGAGGGGGAGAGGCAGGCCCCACTGAGCAGGGAGCCCAACGTGGGGCTGGATCCCTGGATCTCGGGATCTTGACCTGAGCTGAAGGCAGCCGCTTCACTGAGCCCCCCCAGGCGCCCCAAACAGTTAATTTTTGAATAAGCATTCTATGCCCCAGAGCAAAATTCAAATGGTGCAGTAAGAATGGACTCTTGTTCATGCTTCTGGCAGCCCCCCCAGACAAAACCACGTTACCAGTTCCTGGCAGGTTCTTGCCCAGAGGGCTCTACACATTAGCAAGCAGACACATTTATTTTCTCTTTTGCTTCAATCTTTTAACACATGGTGATGGCTTAAAACCTGCAATGCTCTGCATCTTGCTTTCTTCATGGTGGAAATATGAAGCATGGTGGAGCACGGTGGTCCCCGAAGTCCATACACGGGTCCCTGCAACCTTGATGTTACAGTTCGAGGCCAGAGGGATTTTGCAGGTAAGGTTTACAGACCTTCGCAGAGGGCGATTATTCTGTATTAGCTGGGTGTGCCCAGTGGTTTGAGGTGAGAGTGACCCCCTACGTATGTTCACATTCTGATCCCCAGACCCTGTGAACGTTACCTTATATGACAAAGGGGACTTCGCAGATGATGAATGTAAGGACCTGGTGATGGGGAGATTATCTTGGATAATCTTTAAGATGGGGACAGGAACCATAAGCCAATGAGTGTAGGAAGACTTCAGAAGCTCAAAAGACACTAAAATGGGTTCTCTCCACTCGGACCTTCCAGAAGAAATCAGCCCTGCCAACACCTTGATTTTTAGCCCGGTGAGATCCACATTCAACTTTTTTTTTTTTTTTAAGATTTTTATTTTTAGGTAATCTCTACACCCAACACGGGGCTCGAACTTACAACCTCAAGATCAAGAGTTGCATGTTCTGAGTGGGCCAGCCAGGCACCTCTAAGTCTCTTTTAGTTCTATGAAACTCTATCGATGTGTTGTTTTCTGTGAATAGGGTGCTCATATGCCTGGTTCATTTATTGAATAATCTTTCCAACTGTACCTGATGCTATTTTTATCACTTGTAACTCCTCTGTGTACTTGATTCTTTTCTGGCCCCTCTGTTTTCCACTTGAACAAAATATGGAGCCAGAAGACCCTCCACCAATAATTTCCAGTTCCTTTATTATGTCAATGAATGAATAAATCCAGAGAAGTCATAAGACTTTTCTAAGCTCACACTACTAAGTGCTCAAGAGATGAGCTAACCTTCCCCACCCTACCCCAGCTTTTCCAAATTCACTAATCAACAGGGAGCAGGCTTTATTTCAAAGATAAAAGATACAGCAAAAAGTAGAAATCCTACCATGCCAGCCCTGAGATTACAATGAAATTAAACTGGAAACTAATAATAGAGAACAGAAAAATCCCCAAATACTTGGAGATCAAACAATACACTTCTAAATAACAAAGCGGTCAATGAAGAAATCTTAAGAGAAACTAAAACATATTTCAAACTAAATGGAAGTGACAATACAACTTAACCAAAATTTGTGGGACTCAGCAAAAGCAGTGCTTACAGGGAAATTTGTAGCATTGATTGTAGGTTTTCTGCACATCTAATGTATGCAATCGATAATCTAAGCTCCCACCGTAGGAAACTAGAAAAAGAAGAGCAAATCAAAGAAAGCAGAAGAAATCCTAAAAATTAGAGCAGAAACCAATGAAATTGAAAAAGGATATCGGAGTCCACAAAACCAAAAGTTGGTTCTTTGAAAAGATAACCTGGCTCTAGGCTTGTAAATTTTATTTAACAAAGAAAAAGAAAGGATACAAATTACTAATATCAGAAATGAAAGAGAACGCATCATCATAGAGCCTGTGGACATTAAAAGAATAGTAAAGGAATACACTCTATACCCACAGATCTGATAACCTAGATGAAACGGGCCAATTCCTTGAAAGACACAATCTGCCAAAAACGATATAAGAAGGAACAGGTGATTTGAATAGGTCTGTATTTGTTAAGGAAATCAATAATAAACCAGTCAATAATTAACCTTCCAAAACAAAGCAGTGCAGATGGGTTTACTGGTGAATTCTACCAAACGTTTAAGGAGAAACAGTACCAGTTTTCTGTAATCTTTTTCAAAAGCTAGAAGCAGAGGGAATACCTATAACTCTGTGGGGTCAGCATTAATCCACTAGTGAAATCAGACAAACACGTTACAGAAAAGAAACAAAAAACAAACCACAGACCAATATCTTTCATGAACATAGATGCAAAAATCCTCAACAAAATATTAACAAACTGAACCCAACCATGTATAAAAGGTATTATACACCATGATCAAGTGGGATTTATCCCAAGTATGTAAGTCTGGTTCAACATTTGGAAATCAGTTAATGTAATCCATCCCATCAAACATACTGAAGAAGAAAAATCACATGATTATGTCAGTAGGTGCAGGAAAAGCATTTGACAAAATGCAATACCCATTCATGACAAAAACTCAACCAGAAATAGAAGGGAAATTCCTCAACCTGTTAAAGAAAATCTATCAAAAAATCTGCAGTTAACATCATACTTAATGGTGAGAATCTAGAAGCTTCCCCACTGAGATCAGAAATAAGGCAAGAATGTTCCCTCTCACCACTCCTTTTCAACATTGTTCTGGAAGTTCTAGCTAGTGCACTAGAACAAGAAAAGGAAATATAAGATATACAGATTGGGAAGGAGGAAATATAACTCTCTTTATTCCCAGATGACCTCTGACCATCTATGCATAAAATCTGAAAGAACTGACGAAAAGACTCTTGGAACTATTAAGCTATTATAGCAAAGTTTCAGGATACAAGGTTCATAGACAAAAGTCAATTGCTTTCCTATCTATTAGCAACAAACAAGTGGAATTTGAAAGTAAAAACGACACCATTTCTAGTAGCATCCCCCAAACGAAATACCTAGGTATAAACCTAACAAAATCTGTGTGGGATATACATGAGGAAAACTATAAAACTCTGCTGAAAGAAATAAAATAACTAAATATATATGCAAAAGACCCTAACAGACCTCCCCCAAAATCTATGGATGGCAAGTAAGTGCATAAAAAGATACTCTGGATCATATGTCATCTGGGAAATGCAAATTAAAATAATGAATTTTACTTTTTGCCTATTTATACCTATTTGCATAGCTAAGATCTGAAAGCCTGACAACATCAGATGCTGGTGAGAATGTGGAGCAACAGGAACTCTCATATGTCGCCAGCGGGAATGGAAAATGGTGCGGCCACTTTGGAAGACAGTTGGTGGTTTCTTAGAAAACTAAACACACTCTGCCGTACGGCCTGGCGATCACGCTCTTTGGTATTTACCTGGAGAAGTTAAGGGCGCCTGGCTGGCTCCGTAAGTGGAGCATGTGACTCTTGGTCTCCGGTCGTTGAGTTCAACCCCCATGTTGAGCACAGAGCCTACTTAAACAAACAAACTTATGTCCACACAGAGCTCTGCACAGAGATGTTTATGGCAGCATTATCCATAATTACCGAAACTTGGAAGCAACCAGGGTGTCCCTCGGGGTGGATGGATCAGCAAGCATGGTATATCCAGGCAATGGAATATGAGTCCGTTCTGAAGAGAGACGAGCTATCAAGCCAGGAGAAGATGGGAGGAACCTTAAGTGTATATTTGCAAGTGACAGAAACCAACGTGAGATGGCCACATACTACGATTCCAACTCTACGACATTCTGGAAAAGACAAAAGTATGGAGACCGGAAGTGAAGAGATCAGGGATTTCCAGGGACCAGGAGAGGGAACGATGAATAGGTCACTCATAGAGGAGTTTCATGGCAGTGAAAATACCCTGTATGATGCTGTGGTGATCGATACAGATCATTATACGTGTGTCCAAACCCGTAGCACGCACACCACCAGGAGTGAGCCCTAAGGCACAGTATGAGCTTGGCAGGATAACGATGCACGATGCATCAGTGTGGGTTCTTCAGTTCCACCAAATGTCCCACTGTGCTGGGGTCATTTGATATCGGGAGGCTGTGCATGTGTGGGGACAGGGGGTAAATGGGAAGTCTCTAGGCCTTCTCTGTTTTGCTACGAACCTAAAACTGCTCGAAACAATGAGGTCTGGAGAAATGTGGGTGTGGGTCATTAAGGACCAGTGTTTTGTGAACTCCTCCACCCAGGGAAGAAGAGCTCACTGTGCCCCCTACTGGTAAGTTCTCTACAATGGGTTCTCTCTTGCCCTACCTATGCAAAATAATGCTGTCTTTGGATGGATTAAAATGAAGGCTTGCGAATTTTCACAACTCTGACTTGGGTGTGATAGGACTTAATTTATCCTCTGTGTGAATTCAGAACGAGGAGCTCAATCCCCAGTTACTAGCAAGCCCAGCCCTACTCCCTGCCTTTTTTTTTTTTTTTTTTTTTTTTTTTTTTGAGTAGGAAGCTGGACTTGTCTGGCTTGTCTAGGAGGGTCTTTCTGCAAATCAAGTCCTTGAGTCCTGGTGCTCCATCCAATGGGTTCACCAGCTTTTCGCCCAGTAAGGATAGAAACATGGAGAAGCGGGACCAGAGATGCAGGGAGCCCTACCCTGGCCAGCTATGGTAGAATGGCCTGATGGCACACTCAGCTAGTCATTACACTGGTCTGGAGGGAGCTCCTCCTCCCCCCGCCCCCCCCCCCCCCCCGGTGGTTCTGATTTTCCAGGCCTAGGATGTGATGCCGCTGTGTTGACTGGGAACCGCCACGTGAAACATAGCAAGGTTTTCTACCAAATTCCTGACCGTGAACAGGGGAGGATTCTAGGACTGTGGGCAGAGACTAGAGTCTCCTGGAGAAGATGGAGGAAGGCTGACCCCTGAGCTAAGCTGCAGAATTGAGAGAGAGGAGACTCTGGAGCCAGGTGGAGTCTAGCTGTGTGACTTGGGGCAAATGACTTAACCTCTCTGTGTCCCATTTCCTTGTCTGTACCAGGGGATGATATTAATTCCATCTCAGTGGTGGTTTTGGTGGTGGGGTGAGGGGGAGGTTTGACTGAGTGAGTTAATATTCAGTGAGTGCTTTGCCCAGTGCCTGATGCGATTTTTAAAACTTGAGATATATTTGACATACGACACCGTGTAGGTTGGAGGTGTGTGACACCTTGGCTTGATACATTCATCCTGCAGCGTGGTTGCCCCTGTAGCATGAGCTGACTCCACTGTGCTGTCCCGTAACCATCATTTCTTCTAGTGTGTGGCACGACTCAGAGCTCGTCTTCTAGCAAGCTTAATGTTCATAATCCAGTTTTCTGGTCTGGGATCACTGTAGTCCGTATTAGGTCTCTAGGGCTTAGCAACTGGTTGTAAGTATACAATTTTCTAATAACATTAGTATCTGTTCGGGTTGGGTTTTTTTGTTTTGTTTTGTTTTTGAGTTTTAAGGCAGTCTCTCCTTCATAAACTCCCAACAATCCTCTGGCATAAAAACCATTCCTTTCTCAAAACCAGGGCTCTCCTTGGTACAGTTCACGTCTTCTGCATGTGTGTCTCATTTCCTCGCCGGGATTTTAGCTCCTGTAGACCCACCCTGTTTGATGTAGTTTTCTTCTTTTCTTTATAGCATTTGGCCCCACCCAGAACATGTCATGGGCCTCCAGGCAGCTGTAAGGGGACTTTTAAATCTTCAGCCCTGCGGGTTGGGGGCCAGTGAACATGTTTGAGCTGGCGGACGGGTGGGAGGGCAGAATTCCTGGTTTCAAAATATAAGAAGAAAGTGGACCATGTATAAAAGTGTAATTGGTTGTTTCTAGAAAACATCATGTGTCAGCCAGTCAGCTGAGCCTCAGTGTAACTCTCAGACAGTTACACTGAATGAGCACTTCACTGTCCATCAAGGGGTGAATGAATAAGCAATCTGTGGTTTAGCTGTCCTGTGGAATAGTACGCAGCCACGAAAAGGCAGGAAGCACAGACAGCTACATCATGCGCGAGCCTGGAAAACGTGACGCTCGACGCAGGAGACCAGTCGCTAAAGGCCACCTACTGAATGGTTCCATTCCTATGAAGTACCCACGGTTGGCGAATGCATGGAGACCGCCTGTAGATCAGCGGTGACCAGGGACTGGGGTGACAGGGAATGAGGAGTCGCCTGGTGATGGGATTTCCTTTCCTGGGGATGAAATGTTCTAAAGTTGGTTGTGGGGATGGTTGTGCAACTCTGGGTGGACCAAAAACCATTGAGTTTTGCACTTTCCATGGGGGAGTTGTCGTATCTGCATATCGTGATAAAGTGGTTTATAAAAAGCAGATTGAGAGCGGGAGGTAGGTGCCGATGAGGGGGTGCTGAAGGAGGTGGGGGCCCAGGAGGTTGGCTGCCTGGAGCCTAAAACCAAAGGTGCCGGTGAAAGGGACTTTTCAGCTGAGGAAGAGGAGGGGGGGTCTGGGAAAGGACATGGAGCAGGGTGAGCCGACCTCCCCACTCTTCTTATCTGCTGGTCCTAATGTGTCAAGGAGGGAGGCCTTGGGCCTGAGCTCTGAGAGACCCTGCAGCTGTCCCCTGTTTGGTGACAGCCGTGGCTAAGGCCTGGCCTTGCCTACCCAGAGCAGTGGGACAGACGAGCCAGACCTAACAGTGATGACAGTCTCGTGACATTGTGGAGGCACTCGGTGCCACCAAAGTGCCATTTAAACATGGTTAAAATGGTAAATTTGATTAGACCCCATTTAAAAAAAAAAAATCAACCCATGGCCGTGTTTGCCTTCTGCCCTGAGAGCTCCATTTACAAGGCTTGAAGAGGCGAACCTTTCTTTGCCCTATACTGAAAAGGGATTTTCCCCCTCATTGGTCAGACGCGCCCCCCCCCCATCCTGGGTAGAGTGCTAAGAACTTTATCAGAGGCTTCTGATTGGCTGGGTTTTTGCTCCCCTCCCCACCGGCCCCCGGGATGGGAGAGTTGATCCAAGCTGAACCCGCCCCTTTGGGAAAGAAAATCCCTTCCAGGGTGCTCTGTGCCATTGGAGAGAGGCTGATGGTGTGGGGCTCCCTTGGGCTGGTGGCGGTGCTGGTGCCCATGGGGCTCCTCGGTCTGATCCTGCTCTGGGTGCTGGTGGCCGTGACTTCGGGGAGTAAGTAAAGCTGGTGTGGTCCTGGCTCTGTCTGGGCGGGAGCTGGGACAGCAGCTCATCCACCTGGGACAGAATTTCTGCAGCTAGATGCCTGTTCACCTGCTTCTCTGCCTTGCTTGGTTTGGCCTTTCGTGGGGAAAAGCAGAGAGAGCTTATAGGTGGATCCCTCATTTCTTGCTCCTGTCTGCCACCGACCTCCTCTGAAACCTGAGACCAGATCCGCAATCCTGAGCCATGACATGCTGACCTTGGGTGCTCGAGCCTGTGTGCGGGGATGCTTAGCTGCCTGCCGGGCTGTATGAGCTTGAAGATGCTAAGGAGCTCTCTGGTGCAGGGTAACTGGGTGAAATGAGCTTTTATCTGCTGTTTATTGCAGAAGGGGCTAGGACAGCACTTTTCAATAAAAATACAATGGGAGCCAATATGTAATTTGAAAGTTTCTAGCAGCCATGTTTAAAAAATGTTAAAAAGGTATGGGTGACATTAATTTTAAGAATATATTTTACTGGACCCAATAGAGCCAAAATCTCATTAGAACATGTAATCAATGTAAAAACTATCAGTGAGATGTATTTTCCATTCTCTGAAATCCAGTGTGTGTTTTATACTGAGAGTGTATTTCAGTTTTTCTTTTTTAAGATTTTATTTTTAAGTCCTCTCCACACCCAACGTGGGGCTTGAACGTTCAACCCCGAGATCAGGAGTCACGCGCTCTCCCAAGTGAGCCAGCCAGGCGCCCCCATGTTCCAGTTCAGATACTAAACTTTCATTGCAAATACTTGATGTGTATTTTGATTTCCTAAGATATAGAGTTGAAAAAGGAACTTTGTATTCTAAGTTGTTTTAGACGTACTTAAGTTTCCCAGTAGCTGACTTTAGTAACGGTTTTTAATTTAAAATTAATAACAAAAAATTAAACTAACAAATTACAAAATGAAGAGCTCCTCTGTAACCCCAGCCACATGTCAGATGCCCACTAGCTACCGTGGCTGGCATCTGTCTATTTTGCTGGATGGTGCAGGTCAGGTTATAGCTGTTTTTTAATTTTGCTTTGTTTTTTGGTTTTTTTTTTTTGTTTTTTTTTTTTGCTATCTTTTTAGCACTTAATTGCCCAGTGCATAGTAGGTATTCAGTAAATCTGTTCTGGATTAAATGAATGAACACAGAACAGAACTGACATCTGAGAAAGCTGAAATGAGACCCGGTTTCATTTCCAGGCTGTAGAGATAGCCTCAATTTCAGTCCATTTCAAATCTCTCCCTAGAAATGAGTAGAATCCGATGGGAAGATTTCTTACCTCCCAAGACTCCGTGTTTCCCCCCTCCTTTGTTGATCTCTTAAGTGAGATTGTTGAACTGTTTTGAAACTTTTTTCTTTTAATTTAATTTTTTTTTAAGTGTTGGAGAGGTGGAAGGGAACAAGACTCATTTTGAGCACTGATGCACACACCTCATTTCTGGAGCTCACGGTGGATGGGGGCTCACGGGCTCAGCTGCTTTGTGGCATAGCTGGTGGGCAAAGCAGATGGAGAGGTTGTTGGACAAGCAAACAGGCAGAATGCTGGATCTGTGCACGACTGGGCGTTTAACGATTATGCGTAAATTAACGATTATATGTAAACAGGTTTAATTTGGTGCCCAGAGTACATGTTGTCAAAGAGTTGGAGGAAAATTGGGAGGTAAATCCACTGAGTTAAATGTCTTTGAAATGCAGTTTTACCCATCGATACTCGAATGCATTTTGTTAGATGACCCACAACATTTGGGAGTTGGGGATATCCTACCATGTTCTTGTGTTGCCAAGGGTCTATACAAAATAGTCTAAAATGCACTTGACCCTGTCTGGGGAAGTGCTTTGTCTTTCAAGGGATTAAGCAGGCTGGCATGGGTAATGATTGAGGCACGGCACGGTGGGGTGGTTTTGAGGATAGAAATGGTATGATTGAAAAGCCATTGTATGAAAATGGTGGCAGCTGGATACCTGGCTACGGCTGCTCCGGGAGGGCTGATGGTGGCCGATGGTGGCTGGAAAGATCCAGGCAAATGGCTGGAAGGAAGGACAAAGAGGGTTGACAGATGGTGGAAGTGGGGAGGCCCCAGGCTGGGGAGGAGGGCTGGGGGATTCCCTGCAGAGGGAGCTCAGTGTCCTGAGGTAGGGGCTCAGCAGGTCGGGAGCCCATGCTGTTCATGCTGTGGTTGTCTTCTGCAGCTGAGAAGGCGGTGGGGGCAGGGATGAGGTGTCCCGAGACCCACCAGGGAGCAGCACTAGACCCCACCATTCACTGCTGCAGCCCCTTGGTCTGGCTTGTTGGTTCACAGTGGTCAGGGCGGGCCCGCTGGGGTGGAACGGCAGGAGCCTGGGGTGTGGAAAGCAGGAGGAAGAGTGTTTGGGCAGGAAGCAACAGCGTGTGCAGAGGCCTTGATCTGGAGAAGAGCCAGTATGGCTGGAGGGTGAAGGTGGTGTGAGATGTGGCCGGAGGGCAAAGCGAGGCCAGCTCTCAGGGTAAGGACGTCCTTATGAGTGCATGTGGCTTGGGGGTGGTGGGCAGGAGACCTAGGAGCTGTTAAACCAGGAGTGATGTGATCAGGTTTTTAGGTTTTTCAGATGACTTTAGCTGTGGACGAGGAATTGTGGACATGGGGAAGAGTTAGGAGGCTACTGCCATCATTTAGGCATGAGAAGATGTGGCTTTGCCTAGAGTGATGGCCAGGGAGATGAGACACAAGGAGGGAGGGAGGGAGGGAGGAGAGGAGGGAGGCAGGGATGAAGAGATGGAGAGAGGGAGGGAGAGAGAAATGGAGGGAGGGGGAGGGGAGGGGAAGGAAAGATAGATGGAGGGAGGAAGGGGAGGGGAGGGAAAGAGATGGAGGGAGGGAGGGGAGGATGGAGGGAGGGAGGAAGGGATGGATGTAGAGGGAGGAGGGAGGGAGGGAGCAATACGGTAAAGGAGTGGAAGCACAGATGACTCCCAGTCACCAGCCTAAGCCATCAGGACAGTGGTGCCACCTCACAGGATGGGGAAGAGCAGGTTGGGTAAGGGGTGGGGAGGTCACTCCCAGCCCTACAGGAGAGAGGAGAGCGGGCGTTCTCTCTTTTCCCCTTGAGCCCTTAAACGTCCCATTCACGAGTAGGTCAGTGGCCCACGGGTTGGGGCCCTCCTCCTTCTGACCTTGCCCTCGTTCCATCTGATCTGTGGTTTCAGCCGTTCCAGATTCGCTGGCGAGACCGCCCTGCGTGACCGCGTGCACAGGTGAGCGAGTCTCCCGGGAGACCGTATCACACCTCTGGTGACCAGGAGGCAGGATGGGGTGGGGTGGTTGTGGGAACGAAGTGGACCAGCTGCCAGGTGTGATTAGGGACAGACTCGGAGGGCATGTCCCTGTTCCCAGGAGAGGCCTGTTGGGCGGAGCCAGGCCGGTTCTGGAAAGGCCATCTGGTCATCAGCAGTTAGAGAAGCAAACAGCACGCCCGAGGTAAAGCCCGTGGGCTCTGGCCTCATGCCCTGTGGTCCCCAGGTGGAATAAACATCTGTTCCGGGTGATTCTGTTTGCACTTCAGGGTGGAGCAGACGAGAGAGCCGCAGGGCAAATTCTTTGGAGGGAGAGAAGCACCCTGGGAGTGAAAGGTGTGGCTGTGTTGGAGCACAGGAAAATGTCCATTCACTTGCAAGCCCAGTGAAGGGTGGGGTGTCATAGTTGGTTTTGCAACCCCGTCACCCAGCCTAAATAGAGAGTTGGAGAAGTATAGAGCTGTTTGCTCCTGAATCAGCCCTTCCCGCCACCTCTGTGCCCCTGAGGCTGGTCTGCTTGATGGTTCTGCCCCCGTAAGAGTTCAGGGCGACCCCCTCCTAGCACACACTACTGTCCTCAGGGCAGCAGGTGAGGAGTCAGACTTCCAAGGTTGGCATCCCGGCTGTGTGACCTTGGGTGAGTGAGTTAACCTCTCTGAGCCTCCGCTTCTACCTCTGTAACATGGGGAAAATAAGAGCACCCACCTCCACGCTGGTTAAGAGGCATGAGTGGGTTCACGTGAGCGTAGATCAGTGGTTCTGAGCTGGGACGGTTGTACCCCTCAGGGATGTCTGGCAATGTCTACAGATGGTTTGGGTTATGGCAACCGGGTGTCCCATCAAGTGGGAAGAGGCCAAAGACGACATACAAAGCTCTCAGAAGGGGGCTCAGTACCTGAGAACAGCGATTCATATTTACCAAGCACTAAACTAACTGTTAATATTTTAATTTTCCTCTTTACCTTCCCGGGAGTGTGCAGCCCTCCAGCCTTCCCCTCCACAGGGAGCAGGCAGCTCAGGACCCAGGTGGAGGGAGGGAGGTGGGAACAAGGATGTCCAAATAGTCTCTGTGGAGTTGGGTCCCCGAGGGTGGGCTGTCAAGGTGACACTGTGCCCTCTGCTCTCCAGGGTCAGCTGATCCCCACCTCCCTGTGGGCACCCGATACACCTATCACTTTTCCACCAACACCAGTACTGGCCTGCAGGGGGACCCCGCAGAGGGGAGTGGCCTTGGCCTCCAAGGCTTGGTCATTGTCGACGTGCTTGGCCCGTGCCAGATGGCCTTATGGGTGAGTGTCTTTGGGCAACCTAGAGGTCACAGTGATGCTGTGGAGGGCCAAGGGGAAGCCACAGACCCCTCAGCTTTCCAATAGAGAGGAGATTTCTGAGGAATCTCAAAGTCAATAAGTCAGGACTTGGGAGGTTACATGGGAACATGGCGCCATTTTGGTTGTAGGAGGTGCCCAGGGGGGAAATAACCGTGGTTAAAAAAAGAGTGAGGGTATTCCTTGGAGCAAGTAGAGCTATGGGTTGGGCACGAGCTGTGTCTTTGGTAGGAATGAAGGTCAAAGCTGGGGAACCTGCAGATCCCAGGAATGAACAAAGCCAAACCCAGTCAAGAGCCTTGTAGACAAATGGACACACTGGAGGGGATACCCAAGGCCTGGATGGAGCCCTCAGGCCTGCCCTGGGCAACTTTATACTGGACACTGGGCCTTGCAGTGCCTGGGTCCACGGCTCGTGTTAAAGGCAAGTGGTAAGGTGGCGTGGTGGTATTGGCTCTGGGCTCTGTCGAGGCAGAATTATGAGCTAGACTTGGTGGTCCTAGGTTTTCTCTTATTAAGATTTTCCCCAGAGCTCCCTTGTGTTCTCGCAAGTGGAAGTGCCTGGCCATTCTTTCCTGTCTCCTTCCTAATGATTCTCTTGTTTTCTGAACAGACCCTCCCATCCTGCATAAATGGCCTCTTAGTTTCACTGGAGTCCTCTCTTATTCATGCTGGAGAAGCAGTTGAACTGGCTGGAGCACTTGCGGACAAGAGTTTTTAAAAAAAACCTTTTTTTTTTTTTTAATGTTTCATGTAGATCACAGGATGGGGTCTTTCATGGGGTGGCTCTGAGCTGCCTCTGAATTCTTAAGCCATCCAAAATGTCTGTTAAGCTCAGACCTGCCACTTTGTTGTCTGTCTGCTCACGTCCATCAAAATACCAGCAGCCGAATGGTTTTTTCCACAGGACCGGTTTTCACAAAGCAAATGGTGTGCTGCTGCTGACTCATTTGGTTGCTTTGTTTTTAGCATTAAAAAAAAGAAAAATTGATGGGAGCCTGGGTGGCTCAGTCAGTTGAGCATCCGACTCTTGATTTCAGCTCAGGTCACGTTCTCAGGGTCGTGAGAAGGAGCCTTTGTCGGGCTCCACATTGGACGTGGGGGCTGCTTAAGATTCTCTCCTTCTGCCCCTCCCCCTGCTTCACTCTCTCAAAAATTTAAAACATATCCCCTGGGTGTCCCAGGAGAGGTCCCTGACTCATGGTGCTTTCTGCTTCAGCTCCAGGATTTCCAGGTGACATCTATCCTGGGGTCCAAGGTGGCAGTTCTGAGGGAGTCAGAGAATGTGAGGTAAGACACTAGGCCTTGCACCTTGTGGGACTGGACGTGTGAACCCCAGACGCTCTTCCCACAGCTGCCACGTGCTGGACGCTCCAAGTTAGATGGGAAGAGTGATACCCTCTTAGGTTTGGACTTGGAGGCACCCAGACCGGATCGTCGGTGGGGACTGCCGTAGGAGCCTTGGGTGACTCTCAGTAGCCTCCGCGGTCTTCCCTTACGTGGTGGACAGAACTCACTTCCTGTTTCCCTGCCTGTCACCCCCAGCGTGCCCAGATTTTGTGTTTGTCCAGCACCCTCTGGGCATTGTCCTTGAGTACGTTCTGGAAGACACTGGGTGTCTTCCGCTAAAGCCCACCCCTCTCTCCTCCCTGTCTCTGCTGAGATGGGGGTTTTCTTGGAGACCCGTGGCCTTTCCTGTCCCAAGCTAAGCCTCCCTTTTGTGACCTGACCAAGCCTGGAATTCTCTCTCCGGCTTGTTTCCCAGGACTCCCTGGCAGTGGCCTCCGTGGCCTCAAAGCTCAGTCCAGACTGAAGACAAGCCCATCTCTGTAGATTCCTCTTCCTTTTTTATTGCAAATTCATTTGTTAAAAAAATAAAGCCTTTGTGCTGGGGTGCAGGGATGGGGGATGCTGCCGAGGGGCAGCTGGATCCCCGCCGAAAGGCGTGGGGTGGTCTCCTCCACAGGGGCATGCGGGCTATTGTCCTTGGGCTCCTCATCAGAAATGCTAAGTCAGAGGGCTGGGGGTTGTCAGCTCCTTGAGGCCCGACTGACATTTGCTATTCTGGAAGGGGCGGGCACCATTAGCATTTCTCTGGGGCCAGGCCTGAGACCCAGAGGGCTACTTCTAGAAGATCCCCAGATATTAGTTGGAGCTGGAGAGGTGGCAGTGACACTTCCGTCCCTCAAAATTCTGCCCTGCTGGCTGGACGCTGGACTTGAGCTCTATTCTACCCCCACACACAACTGGGGACTTCACCACCCGTCACCCCACTGCACCCCCATCCCTTCACCTGCCAGATGCAAGACACAGGCTCCTTCCTGCCAGGTGAGGGGTGGCCAGACGAGCACTGGGCTGAATTCTGGTCCCAGCTCCTCCCTGACTTGCTGTGTGATCCCCTTGAGTAGCCCCCCCCACCCCCCGCCCCAGGCCTCTTTTCCTCCTCTGGACAGTGATGGAGTCTCAAGTCACTTCCCGGGGTGGGGGGAATTTGAGACCCATGACCCTGGAGCCAGCCTGCCTGGGTTTGAATCCGAGCTGCTGCCCCAAACAAGTCACATTCGGGTCCCGAGCCTCAGTTTCCTCCTCTGTAATGTGTGTGTGGGGGAAGGCTGGCTCCCTCCCCGGTGGGCTGGGGAAATGAGACTGTTTGGAATTCAGAACGCTCTTGGACGTGCAGTTTTCGAGTATTTGACGCCGGGCACACACTGGTATTTCTGGTGCAAGTGTTAGTAAGGCAGGGGGCAGCTTTGAGTCAAGAGTTGGCCACCCCTTGTGTTTGATTCAGAAGTTGCTGGAGAACCCAGCTCAAGAGGGAAGCAAGGCTGTTTGGAAAGATGTGGGGGTACCCTGGGGGGCTTCCTATGCAACTGACCTATAGCAGAAGGAGCAGGGATATGTGGCCCCCACAGTGAAGAGGTGTCCTGGAGCCTTTGAGGGGCTCCGCCTGACTCCCGCCCACCCGTTCCCAGCGCGGCCCTAGGCCGCCACCCGCTGCGCTTCGTCCTGCAGGCAGGGCGTGTGGCCCGCCTGTGTCCCCGCCACGCGGAGCCTCGCTGGGCGCTGAACGTGAAGCGCGCGGTGCTGAGCCTCCTGCAGGGGCGTCCGGGCACCCGCGCCCCCCAGACCCTCGAAGAGGTGAGGCCAGGAGCCTGGAGGGGGTGGGGGCGGGGGAGGAGCCTGGGGCAGACAGGGAGCTGACGGTCCCGCTGGCCCAGGAGGACGTCCTGGGCAGGTGTCCCACCACGTACGAGCCCCATGGTGCCCAGCTGCGCAAGACCAAGGACCTGGCCCGCTGCTCCCTGCGCAGAGTGCGCTCCTCCCTGCGCTCCCAGGCTCTCCCCGGGGAGCAGGTAAGTGCCCTCGGTCCTCCCATCCACTCCCCCAGTCCCGCCTTCCTTCCCTCCTCCTTCCTCAACTCACCCCCCTGCCCCATCTACAAGTCTACATGGTTAGTCCCCTCCTTTCCCTCTTCCTTTCTCCTTCCCTCCAAACTCCTCTGCTCCCTCTGCTGCCTGCCACTTCCTCTGCTCCCCTCCTGTCCCTGCTCCCTGCAGAGCACGTGTTTTGTAAATAGTACCTTTCTGGGGAAGGATAAGAGACGATCCTTGGTGCCCTTAACTACTGTTAGACAAAGTCTGATCCCTGGCATCCCTCGCAGCTGCCTCTCCTGTTTTGCATTTTCATCCTGCGGTTTTATGACTTGCCCTGGGGTTCCTGTTCCTGGGACTTTCTTGCTTCTCTTGTGTCCCGCCCCCCCCCCCCCCCATCAGCCTTTGCTTGGGCTGCTGGTACTACAACCCCGGGTGGGGGGGCTGAGGTCCCGTGTTGAAGCCCCTGGTGTGCCCCATCTCCCTCCAGCCCTCCAGGGTTCCCTCACAGCCTGGACCTCCCCTGAGCCCCTGCCTTTCCCGCCCCCGTGGTCCAGCAGGCTGGCCTGGCCTCCCGCCTGACCTGCGTCCAGAGTTTCCAGGCTGGCGTGCTGAGGGAGGCCTCCTGCATGGAGCTGGACACTGTGGGGCCCCTCTCTGAGAAGGCAAGTGCTGTGCAGATGCGGACCCTTTCCTCGCTCACCCTGCTGCGTGCGATGTCCCTGGATCCGGCTGTCACAGGTGACCAAGGGTGGTTGTGAGGACCCTCAGAGGAGCCTCGAGATCCTCCTTTGGTGGAGGGGCTCAAGCAGGCCTAGGCTCTGTTCCTCTGTCCCTGTCTGTCTTGAACCGTTTCTGAAAACGGCTATTGTCAGGAGAGTCAGTCTCTTTTTCTAGAAGTTTCTCCAGAAGTTTCTGCCGGCTCACACGGCTCATGCTTGGTCTTGACGTTCTCCCTGGGTTGTCTTCAGTGGAGATAGAATCTTCTGCTTCCCTGCTTTTGTGAGCGAATTCTGCCTTCCATCTGATGACCTGACCATTTTGGGGGGCAAGCTGACTCAGCTTTCCTGGTTTTCTGGAAAGTCTCTGCCAACACATAGCATTCCCTGGAGCTTGGCTCTCTTCCCCAATTTTGCATGGAAAGAAAGAAGCAAGGCATGCATCTGAGGGAAAAAGATAATTTTTTGTGATTGAAAAACTTTCTCTGAATAATAAAAATGATTATTATTGCAGACACTCGGGAAGAAGGATTTACTGTGGGCCAGGAGCTGTACTGAGTGTTTTATGTGAATTATTTAATTCAGCTCTTACTATGAGCCCATTAGGAAGGTACTGTCATTAGTCACATTGTCAAATAAGGAAGCTGTGCCTCCAAGAGGTAAGAGGACTTGTCTGAGGTCGCACAGCTAGTGAGAGGCAGAGCTGAGACTCGAACCCCCAGCTCCGTTCTGTAGCCCTGGCCGGTAGCCCTTGAGCTTCTGAACCCAGGCTCACTGCACCACCTGCGGGAGAACCTGGGGCTTCCCAGCATCCTCTCTGGTGCCATGAGACACTGGCTATAAGATCCCAGCCCCACTTGCCTCCTGAGCTCTCCCTCAGGCACCATGCTAGCCGGACGGGGCATCTAGTCCTGTCAAGGCCCAGGGGCTCCCCACTATGTTGAATGAGCTTTTCATTTTTTTTTTCTTCTTTCACTAAGATAACAAGTGGTTTTATTTATTTTTTATTATTTCTTAAAAATTGTATTTGACAGAGCCAGAGAGCACAAGCAGGGTGGGGGTGGGGGAAGCCAGAGGGAAAGGGAGAAGCAGGCTCCCGGCTGAGCTGGGAGCCTGATGCAGGACTCGATCCCAGGACCCTGGGATCATGACCCGAGCCGAAGGCAGACGCTTAACTGACTGAGCCACCCAGGCGCCCCTAAAGATTTATATATTTTGAGAGAGAGAGAGCACGGGGAGGGGGAGAGGGAGAGAGAATCTCAAGCAGACTCGAGGCTGAGTGCGGAGCCCGACTCAGGGCTTGATCTCATCACCCTGAGAGCACAACCTGAGCTCAAACCAAGAGTTGGATGCTCAGCTGACTCAGCCACCCAGGCACCCCATCAGTGGTTTTATTTTTATTTTTTATTTTTAAATTAAAAAAAGTTTTAATTTACCTGCTGTACAGTTAATCCATTTATTATTTTTTAAAAAAGATTTTATTTCTTTGACACAGAGAGCACAAGCAGGGGCAGTAGCAGGCAGAGGGGGAAGGAGAAGCAGGCTCTTTGAGCCCGACACGGGGCTCGATCCCAGGACCCCGGGATGGTGACCTGAGCTGAAGGCAGATGCTTCACTGACTGAGCCCCCCAGAAGCCCCCAATTAATCCATTTAAAGCGAACAATTTGATGGCTTCTGGTATACTCAGAGTCGTACACCTACCATGGCAACCAACTTTGCAACATTTTCTTCACTCCACAAACAAATTTCACACCCGTCTGCCGTCACCCCTGTCCCCTGCAGCCCCTGGCAACCACTCCGCGTCTCTGGATTGGTCCGATCTGGATGTATCATTTAGACAGAATCACACAGTATGTGACCTTCTATAACTAGTTTCTTTCACTCTGGGTGTTTCAAGTTTTGTCCACATTGTAGCAGCTGTCTGACCTTTTTATTTCGGAATAACCTTGGGTTGCGTGGATGGACTTTTCTTGTTTTCTCTGTCAATCCAAGAGGGCTTTGGAGTTAGCCTGTTTGGCCACCGCTCACAGATGGGTATAAAGGTTGTTCCCCATCTTTTGCTGGTAGCAACAATGGTGCCGTGACTGTCCTTGTGCTTACCCCCCCCAACCCCTTGTCAGAAGCATGCAGAAGGAAGCATTGGTAGGGTTGGGGGCGGCTCTCAGGGGACATTCTTCTCATTCTGGCTTTCCTCCATATGGTCATCCCCATCTAGTGCCTCCCACATCAGATCCGGACGATGGAGATGTTACTCCAAGCAGCCTCTTATACGAATGGGAGGAAACACAGTCTCAAGCTACAGTGGTCACAGCGGCCACGTCAGTGAGGAAGCTGTGCCTGGCTCAGACCACAAGCTTTGAGGTAAGTGCTTTCTCCAGCCCTAAGCCAGAATCTGGCGTGGGTCCCAGGGACGCCCTCTCTTTTTTGCCAAATCCTTTATGGTCTGCTCTACTTGATGTTCAGGATCAGGGCTGCTACGTATGGTTGCTCAGGTTGTGTACAGCACAGCTGTGCCTGGTTACAAAAGCAAAAGGAGGGGAAGAGATCTAACCTGTGTGTGCCAAACCTTGTGCCCCAGTACAGGTATGATATGAGCAAAGAGGAGACCTTTCTTTCATCTGTATATGGACAAATAGTCCTGTTGGGGTCTCATGCTATCTTTCTGAACGGGGTAAGGATGTGGCTGAGCACTTTGGACAAGGGGTCTCAAGCAGAAGACATTGGAGATGAGACCTGGGGGTGTCTCTTTAAAATCAAGGGGAGGGGCGCCTGGGTGGCACAGCAGTTGGGCGTCTGCCTTCGGCTCAGGGCGTGATCCCAGCGTTATGGGATCGAGCCCCACATCAGGCTCCTCCGCTATGAGCCTGCTTCTTCCTCTCCCACTCCCCCTGCTTGTGTTCCCTCTCTCGCTGGCTGTCTCTAATAAATGAATGAAGTCTTAAAAAATAAATAAAATCAAGGGAAGAAAGAACTCTGAAAAAAGCTTGGAAAGGACCAGAGTCTGGAGCCTGAGCCCTGAGGACGGGTCTGGGGAGCAGGTCACCTAGCATCGCTGGAGCTGGACAGTGAGGACCAGCAGGGCTGGCTCCTGCAGGTCCTCATGGTCAGGATGATTTCTAGAATGTTCCAGGTACATAGCAATCTTTGTCCCACCATCCCTGCCATTCACAGCTCTGGGTGCCCCCACCAGTGACATTTTGGAGACTCACCACAGCCATGATTTCTGCCCCATCTCAGAGTCGCTGCTGACTTAGCGTGAGAGCCAGGGCCTCTCCTGGAAGGCATGAGAGATGAGGGATTTTTGATTCAGGCCTCAGCACCTGTGTGCTGAGAAGAGCAGAAAGGGGTGTTTTCCCTCTGATCCCTTAACTGCCTGGGAGGGTTCACACTGTCCTTGTTTGTTTATCCCGGATAATACCTGTTTCAGTGGCTGCTTACGCAGGACCCAGGATTTGGGGAACTGAAATTGGTCATTCAGGGGCCGGGCAGAGCAGGGCCCCTGTCTCCAGCTGTAGGAATGGTGCCAAGTGTCCCAGGCACACCCTCGCCCTCCAAAGCTTTCCGGCAGCACTTGGGTGTGGGGGCTCCTCAGATATGCAGATGACCACACCCTGAGCCTCGATATTCTGACCTGGCAGGTGGGGGCTGGGAACAGGTGTCTGGGTGCACCGCTCTGGGTTTCTCTGTGTTTCTCACGCAGAGTAGGGACACACGAGGATGTTGGGAGGCCGGTGCCCAGCCAGCCGTAGCCCTCAGGTCCAGCAGCACCTTAGGCTGGAATTCTTGGCACCAAAGTGCCTCCTGGGAGTCCTGCCTTGGCGAGGTGAAGTGTTTGCTCTGGAGCTTGGAGAGACTGGGCCAGAGCCATCGGCGGGGGGTGGGGTGGGGGTGGGGTGTTGGTTGGCCTCCATCTCCAGGGGCAGGGCTGAGACCAGCAGACCCCTGTGTCCTGCTGGGCTTCAGGAACACCTGGGGTGCTTGAGCGGGGAGGCCTACACACCTGTGAACCGAGTGTCCTGGGCCCCGGGGGGCAGGGGGGAACAGGTAGAGCAGGGAAGGAGGGCGAGGGGCAACAAAGTTCCTGCATGGGGTGCAATTTGAAATGATGGATGGCCTGGGAGGCCTCCCTGGGGATGTGACCTTGAGTAGGGCTTTGAAGTTGCTGTGCAGTGGGCTGTGTGGATGTAGGGTGGGGGGTTGGGGGGATAACAGTGGTGGAGGGAGGGCCACAGCACATACGCTCCAGGGTGGGAGCTCCTGCTGGGGGAGTTCGAGTTTGAGTGGCCTGGGGAAGGGGGGGGCGGAGGGGGGCGGTGGCTGCAGCCGGGTGGGGAGGGCGGGAGGGGACCAGGGTCAGCCCCTTGGCAGAGCACACAGGGCACTTGTTCTCGGGGTAGTGGGGAGCCTTGGAGGGTGTTGTGCAGAGGAGGGAGGTCACGGTCTGATGTGCATTTTAAGGCTCACCCACCTCCAAGGCTGGAGAACAGACTGAGGGCCAGGTGGATGCCAGAGCCCCGCTAAGAGCTGTTGCAGCAATGTGGGGGGGACATGACAGGAAGGAGGGTGGTCTGGGGTGGCGGGTGGGAGGTGAGGAGAGAAGGACCGGATTCAGACAGACACTGAGGCAGCACGTATTTTTATAGTATGTTGAATACATAGACTACACGATAGTCTCGACTACGTGTTAAACGTGTAGTTGAATATCTTGAACCCAGACTATTCGAGACGTGGACACTGAGTGCATGTTGCACGCACGCGCACACACGCGTGCACACGCTGTGCATTCTGTGCGAGGATTGATGCGCAGCAGACACCCCTGCAGCTGGGTCGTCGCTGTTCCAGGAGCCGGGCTCCCAGCTTCTCGATCCAGTGGGCCTCACCCGGGGCTTTCGTGGGAGTCAGAGAGCAGCCCACAGCCAAGGGGCCATCTGCCTCACGAGGGGGTCCTCCCGGCCACCGGCCGGTAACTGACAGGGCCAGCTGTCGCCCTGGGCAGCCTGGCCCCACAGCGGGGTTCCTACCTTGACACGACTGGCGCCTTGGGCCGGATCGTTCTTTACTGTGGGGGCCATCCTGTGCATTGTAGGCTGATAGTGGCACCCTTTCCCCAATTGTGACCCCTGAAAATGTCTCCGGGTGGTGCCCGGTATCCCGCTTTGAGAATGGCCGCTCTGCAGCCCAGGCGATAACCATCGTGCTGCTGATATGCAGGGCGCGCTGGGCGGCCACAGCACAGGCCCGCTTCCTCCTGTCTGGCCTCGGGAGTGCACTCTGACCCCCACGGGCATCTCCCCGGGGAGATGGTCCCGGCAAGGCGGGCCCCGAGGGCGCAGGGCGGTGGCTCTGTATTCATAGCCCAAGAAAGGAAGTAAATGGTTCTCACTAGGGAGGTGCCCCGCGCTGGGGGTGAGTTGCTGAGGACCTTGTTCCTGAAAATGGCTTTTCAGGGATGCCTCAGTGCACACCAAGCACCTCCTGGGCCCCCCGGGGGGCTGAGAGGGCCCCGCCTGGTTGCCTGGGGGATCGGCCACCCTGGCTTCAGCGTGGAATGCCCTTGCCCCTCCCCATTGTTGGTGGGCAGGAGACAAGGTTGTTTTTTTCAGTCTGGAAACAAAACCAGGACTCTGTTCAATAGAGAGCAAATTCCCCAGCCTGACCCTCCGCAGAGAGGCCCAGGAGCTTCGACGTGGGGGGCAGCAGGCTGCGTAGCCACGAGCATCAGTGGGTGAGGCGGGAGGAGGCCCTGAGAGAAGCAGGGGTGGGTCGGCTGCCCCCCTGCCACCACCAGCAGGGAGGATGCCCGGGAGAGGGCACGGCTCATGGTTGCCATCTGGTATTCTAAGAGTAGGGAGCCCAACGCACGGGTCTTTATTAAATGCCAACTGTGTACAGCCAAGTGTTTGAGAGACGGTGTGGACCGTGGTGTACGAGAGCTGACGGTAGGAACCCTGCAGGCTGGTGGTTAAATGCAGCCATTATCAATGATTGAATTAGAAATAAGTTCCACTAGACCCAAAGGTAGTGAGTCCTCAAAACTGTCGCTTGCCTGTGACCCCACACTGGAGGTCGTTTGCACCTGCCGTCGCTGCACGTGGAAATAGGACGTGCTCTGGCGCCTCCATGCTGCTCTGCCCGAGTCTGCGTCCAGGGACAGCATGTGGACAGCTGGAGAGGGGCCACAGTGGGAGTATTGGCACCCTGGACGTCGGCAGAGGCTACAAATCCGGCTTTCCTTTTCCTTGTGTTTTTCTGTTTGTTTGTTTGTTTTGTTATCCCCCTACCACCCCCACCCCCCACCGGGCCAGAGGACACTGGTTAAGAGTGTGGGTTTGGGAGCTAAGTGGCCTGAGTTCAGTTCTTGACTCAGTGCTGAGACCACCGGCACCTGACTTCACTGCTCAGAGTCTCGAATCTTCTCTGCTAAGTGGGATAGTGACAGCCGTTCCCCATAGGGTGTCACGAAGGTCAAATGAGACTCTGCACGCACACGGCCTAGACCGGTGCCTGGCAACACGCAGAGGCTCCGTGCGAAGCGACCGCTGCTGGTCGTGGTAGTATCGCGTGTTCTTGGTATTAGTGCATAGGCTTTCCCCTTCTCTCCCTGCTGGAGGGGAAACCGGGATGAACTGCTGAGATCCTTCCTGCCATGCCTGGCTCTGGAAAGCTAGTCCTGATGCCAACACTTGGGGCTGGAGGCCTCCCTGGAGGAGGAGGAGCGCCTGGCCAGGCACAGCAGTATGCATCCTTGCCGGAGGGCTTAAAAGCCCAGAGAATCTTGGGTGTTACTGGGGAAAGGCAGCCCCCAGCTGGAAGGAAGTGGAGCTGAGCCCATCCAGAAGGTGGGCAGCAGGCCTGGAATCGAGAGGCCCCTGGGCAGCTGCCCCCAGCTGGGGGTCAGAGAGTCTGTAAGGCCGACAGCAGTCAGGGCCAGCCTCGATGGTGGCAGTCACTCCCCACACAAGGGGCTGGCTTGGGTGTCCTGCACAAGGAAGCTAAGGCAGAGCTAAGGGTAGCCACCAGCTCTGCTGACAGAAGGCATGTTACGGGAATGCTGCCTGGACCCCCCAGAGTCGTGCTGGGAGGAGAGGGGGATAGGCTGAGCTGGCCTGTGAGGGGCCTGGTTTGCAGCCTGTGTCTTGCTGAGCGGAGCTGTGTGCCCGGGAACTGGGTCCCCACCGCTCACGGCACGGGAGGCCCGAAGCGAGACATGCTGCTCCCAGACCCCCAGGGTAGTCCTGGGGACCTGGCTGGCTGGGTGTGGGGGTGGGAGGGGTTGCTCAGTCCTGGCCTTGGCCAAGCCTGGGGAAAGCAAGGGGGCTGCCAGCAGGGAGCCAGGACCAAACCATATATCTCTTAAAATCTAAGGAGTGCGTGCTCTGGATACAGCCCTTTATTTCCTTGGGCGTGTTTGGACCCTCAGAGGCTGTGCTGGTCAGGCCTGCAGACAAGAGACAGAACCTGCAAAGCCATTCGTAGCCATCACTGCTCGTAATTCTGAAAAACGTCCTCGTTTTTCAGTTTCTTTTCTCACTCGTATATTTTTTTCGTTGAAAATGTCAGGAAAGATTGCCACCTT
The DNA here is from genome assembly GCF_024610735.1 of Ursus americanus. Classification (NCBI taxonomy): domain Eukaryota; kingdom Metazoa; phylum Chordata; class Mammalia; order Carnivora; family Ursidae; genus Ursus; species Ursus americanus. The sequence goes on from NC_142128.1 coordinate 31,439,160, forward strand.
ACTGTATGAAATCTGCTAAGACTCCTTGTAATAACTAGATCGTGGCCGTGGTGAACAATTACTGAGCTTTCATTAGAGCGTAAAGCCCACAAATGCAGGTATCGTGTCTGTTTTTCTCCCCGCCGTGTCCCTAGCCCCTAGTACAGGGCCCAGCACATACTAGGTGCCTAATAAATGCTTGTCAAAGAAGAATAATGGGCCAGCCTGCGTGCCAGGGATTCCGTGGACAGAAACCTAGGCACGTGGCCTCATTTCACTGGGTCCCAGGACACCTTAGGTCGAAGGTGCTAATGCATTTCCCACTTTCTTTGCAGTCCTGCGCAAAGGCAGGGGAATGGCTGAGATGACCCTGCACCCCTGCCCCCGGGTTGCTGCGTTGCCCGGTCTCTCACGCTGCCCCCCTCTGATTCCCAGGCCGCAGAACTGTTCCTGACGCTGGTGTCTGAGCTCCAGGGCCTCTCCCCAGATGAGCTGATGGAAATCTGGCAACAGTCTTCCTTTAAATGCCGGGACAACTGGTAAGGACCTTTCTGTGGGGAGGAGGGGGACCAGCAGCTGGCTGGTGGTCCTGGGGGGGCTGGGTGGTCTTGACACTGTCCCAGGTCCCCACTGAGGGCTGGATGGTAATATCTCCTCTCCTCTCATCCCTGGGATATTGCCTTGTCCTTCAGTCTGGGGATGGCTGCCAAGAAGGAGATTAAGCGGGGAGCTTGGAGGTTCCCACGGGCCGAGCCCTCTTGGGACTAAAGCTGAAGGGCCGACAGAATAAATACAGTCTTTGTTCTCTCCCCAGACTGGGACCCTCTTGCCAGAGCTGGAATTAGCATTCCAATGTGCCTTGGGTACCCTTCTGCCCGTGGGTGGGGTGCCGGCCAGGCTGGGATCCCACCACCTGGACTCTGCTGATGTGGGGCCAGCAAGGGGGTGCATAGGGACCCCGGGTGCCAAGGGGGAGGTGTCCGAGGAGCTCTGTGAGCTCAGGGCTGTGTGGGGGGCAGGAGAAGCTTGGGGCTCCTTCCCGAAGTCTAGCCACTCTCCAGGCCCCTGAGATCCAGACGTCGGGGACTTTCTCAAAGGCTTTCGAAAATATCTCAAAAAGGTTATCAGCTCCAAAATATGAAAGGAAGAAAAAACCCTGCAAAATCAGCATTACCAAATGTCTAACTGCATGAGTGCGGCACCGAACGGCTAAGGCATGGTCAGGCTGCTTCTGAAACCCTCTCTCTGTATTCTCTCATTTATTTTTATTTTTATGTTTTTAAAGAATTATTTGTATATTCATTTGAGAGAGACCAAGAATGCGTGGAGAGGGGCAGAGGGGGAGAGAGTCTCTTAAGCAGGCTTCATGCTGAGCACGGAGCCCAACACGGGGCTTGATCTCACGACCCCGAGATCATGACCTGAGCCGAAATCAAAAGTTGGACGCCTAACCTCCTGAGCCACATGGTGCCCTGTGTTCTCTCATTTAACTCCACTAGGACACTGTGGGGTAGGTGGCTTGATTATAGTCCTACTTTACGCTTGTGGAAGGAAGCCAAGACACAGAGGAGTTAGGAGACTGGCCTAGAGTCACACAGCAGAGCTGGGATTTGAACCCAGGTGGTCTGGGCTTCTCCATCTGGTACCTATGGGCTTAGAGAGAAGTGATGTTGGACTAGGCACGTCGTAATTGTGTCTGATGTAGGCAAGGCCTGGAGTCTTTGGGAGGAACTGCCTGCTTCCTCGGTGACGTACATCCTGCCCGCTGCTCGGGATTTTCCTACAAGCCCATGTCTCACGTGTCCACGTAGATGGTGGGAGTCAGGGAGGCGGGAGACCCATCCCAAATCCAGGAGTTGCTGTGAAGACAGATCCTCTTGGAGTTCTCTTGCCCCTGCTGCCTCCACTTCTGGCCTGAGCGTGGTTCCCTGGGGCCCAAAGCTTTAGGGAAAAGAGGAGGTACGAGGGTGGGAGGTGGGAAGAACAGGAAGGATGTTACTCAGACGAAGTGACCTCTGTGTTCCCAGGGCCTCCCGGGTATGACAGGGCAGGCTCATTCATCAGCATTCCCATTTTCTAGATGAGCAAACTGAGGCCAGAGACCGTTTACAGGCAGAGGGTGTGTATGTGGGTCGGGGTGGGGTGTTGGGTCCTCCGCAGTCACAGGTATCAGTCATCCAGGTGGTGGGTGGCCCTGTCCACCCACAGCTGTGCACCTTGCTGGCTCATGGTGCCTCCCGTTTCTGCTGTGCCCCGGGGACCCTCCTCCCATTCGGTCACGTCCCTACTCAGAGCCACCGTTGCATAGACGTTACAATCCTTTTCTGAGCTTCTGAACCTTGCTGCGGTCTCAGAAAAGCAAAGAAGACTCCTGATGTTGACCTTGGGGGCAGAGCAGTAGCAGCAACCTGCCAGCTCTTGGTTCCTGTTCGATGGCAGGTCCTTGCTCCTTGGTGACTGTGGCAGCTGTTAGCAGAGCAGTGGGCAGGGCTCGTGTTCCCCGAAGCCGCTGTTTCCTAGGGTGGGCAGACCTGCCAGGATTTGGACTGGCTGCTCTTGTCCCCGTGGGCCCTAAAAGGTCCCAGGCCTGGCTCGGCCCTTTCCAAGGTGTGTGATCCCGGACACGTGCCCGTCACACTTCTGGGAGCCTCCAAGTGTTCCCGGGATGACCGGAGTCAGCCTGGGCACGAGGCCTGGAAGGCGCTCCGCAGGTGAGCCACTCCGTGACGTCCCTCGGTGTCTCTTGATCTCAGGCCACCGCTGGTGGACGCCCTGCCGTCCTGTGGCACCGAGGCCTGTGTGGGCCTCATGAAGGACCTCATCGTGTCCGGGGAGGTGGAGGCGGACGAGATAGAGGCATGGCTCTGGTCGTTGGCCTTCGTCCCGCAGCCCACGGATGCCATGGTCCACACGCTGCTGGTGAGTCCCTGCTCCCCCACCCGGCCCCGTGTCATCCTCCCCCCTGGGCTGCTGATGGATGCAGGGGGTGACCTTCTCCTGGTGCCTGTGGGGACAGAGCAGAGAGATCTTGGGTTTGAGTCTCAACAGTGTTCCCCCCAGCTGTGTGATGCTGAGCAAGTGACCTAAGCTCTCTGAGCCCGTTTTCTGATCTGGGAGACGGGGTTGAAACAAGTACCTGCCTCCTGGGCTGGTGATGCCCATGAATCGACTCTCCCGGAGTCTGGCACAGCGTCTGAGCACTTTACATGAGAGCTGCTCTCGTTGTCGTGAACAAGTAAGTCTACTGAGTTTTGAGGCCCAGGAATGCGTGTGAAGGTAGGCCGAGGATTTGCAACAACCTGGAGGTCTTGGTTAACCCTGACGAGGCCTCTGGGAGGAGGTGCGTTGATGGCGCCCGTGTTGCAGGAAACTGAGGCCCCAGGAGGCTGGCAGCTGGCCTGAGGTGAGGCAGCTGCTGCCCCTTCTCCACGGGGTGTGTCCTCACTTGCCCTGGGGGCCCCGTCCCTCGTCACTCCTCACCCTGCTGTGCCGGGCTGGTGGTGGGCGACGGTTCAGAGGACACCGGCGGGGAGCAGGGGTGATCCAAATTCGGATCCAGCTCTGTCCCTGACCACGAGGACCTCCAGCCAGGCACTAAACTTTTCTGTGCCTCAGTTTCCCCATCGTCTGGTGGGGGTAACATATAGGGAGCCTCTGTAGATTGAGGAGCTGGGATGTGGGCCAAGTGTCATGCATGTGGCAGGTGTCGCTGCTGTGACCCTGGGTCAGGGATATGTGGTGGGCAGAGCCGGCGGGCTCCCCCGGCTCATAGAGCCCACGATCTTCGTCACCTGCCTCACCTGTCCTCCAGACCAGAACTCGCACCCCTCTGGACGGGTTTGCTCATTCTCCGGTCTGGTCCGCAAAGATGTGTGCGTGCCAGGTGCCTGCCGGGCCTGTACTGGGGGTGCAGGCTTGCTTTTTGCAGCCTGGAAGGGGTGGGGGCAGGAAGGGGTGAAGGGCCAGGAAAAAGAGGGAGGGGGGAAGATAAGGACGGAGGAGGGAGATGGGAGGCAGGTAAGAGAGTATTTTATACACTTTTTACCGTGGAGTAATTTTAGGTGTTCAGAGGCGTTTCGAAGCCTCGTACAGAGTTCCCATGTTTCCGTGGCTCAGTTCCCCACAGTCAACGCCAATGTCCCCAGGGTGTACTTCTCACATCCGAGAGACTGATGGAACCAAACTCTAGTGGTTCAGATCCCAACACCTTCCCCACACGCCCCGTCTGTTGCACGGTCCCAACCAGGGTACCCTGTCGCAGGGAGGGGGTGCGTGTCTTAAATTACACATTAAACTACACAATCAGGAGACTGCATTACTCTAAAGTGCCCTGTTGGACGGTTTTACACCTGCTCAGCCACTCCTAGGAGAGGATCAGAGGACATTTCCCGCTTCCCCCTCACTTCTCATGCCCCTCCCTGTCCATGACGCCAAAGGTCACAGGGATGCTGACCTTTCTGGCCATCGCTTGGTTTTGCCTGCTCTTGACCTTTACCCCATGAACTCATGTGCACCTGGAGTCTGGCTTTTTTTTTTTTTTTAAAGATTTTTATTTATTTATTCGACAGAGATAGAGACAGCCAGCGAGAGAGGGAACACAAGCAGGGGGAGTGGGAGAGGAAGAAGCAGGCTCCCAGCGGAGGAGCCTGACGTGGGGCTCGATCCCAGAACGCCGGGATCACGCCCTGAGCCGAAGGCAGACGCTTAACCGCTGTGCCACCCAGGCGCCCCTGGAGTCTGGCTTCTTTCTTCTGTATTCTTCATGACACTCGTCCGAGATGTGCGTGCGTGCGCGGCCTCTGTTCCGCTCTGGGCCGCATTCTCCCTCTTTGCTGTTTCTTGTCTTAACGGTGTCTCTGGAGGAACAGGGGCGGACGTTCCTGCCTTGCGAAGTCCAGCCTAGCATCTTTCCGAGCTGGCGCTTCACCTCCCCAGCGTGGGGCCGCTTTTTCTACCAGCTTAGTGGTTTGGCCTTTTGGGGGAAGGTCAGTTGGGGGCAAGATAAGTGAGCGCTCAAGTCCCCTTGGAAAAGGGAAATCAGCTGTATGAGGGTCCGAGGCTTAGGGATGATTTTATCTTTTCATCTTTAAAAAATTACAAGAGCGAGAACATTTTAAGCAGACTTTTCATCGAAGCGTCATCAAAGCTTTCTTAAGCGAGAGATCTTTCACTAGGAGCTGGGGTTCTGATTCTTGTGAAGTCTGGGAAGGTGGGCAGTTCGGGGCAGACCCCCGGGACAGCCGTCCACCTGACAGGGTCATTACTGTCTGGCCTGCTCCGGGAGCCCTGGCCTGAGCCGGCCCTGCCGTCCGGGTCCCCCGAGTGCCTCCAGCCGCCCAGCCTTCCCCGTAGGGCTCCCCCGCGCCTCTGGCTCCATCCGGTGCGGGAGGACCTGAGTCCGCCCCGCCTACCCTCGGCAGCCTTCCTGGGGCAGAGCTGGAAGAGGCGGGGAGCCCTCCTCCACGTGCTTGGATGGCTTCTCTCTAGTTTGCACAACCCCTGTGCTCCCTCCTCTGTCTGCAGAAAACCTGGAGGGTTTGTTTTCACTTGCCCAATCTAGAATAACGGTGCATGTGCGTTTCCGAGCCACACATCGCCTTCACCTCATGAAGGAAGCACCCACGCGGAGACTCACATACCAGGGCGCGCACACACGCCGAGATGTATGGAGACACACACACCAGGACGCACACACACGTACCTGAACGTGTAGATGTCCACACGCAGACGTGTCATGTATGTACATCCCCCCTCAGGATACGCACAGGAACAAGTGGGGACATGCACCCACACCTGGGTACACACTGCATCCCAGGATACGCTGGGACGTGCACGTACACACATAAGGACACGCATGTATACACACAGGGCACACCCTGATCTTGGCACGCGCGTGCGCACACACACACACGGGGACACACTCGAGCATGTGCACGCACATGCCCTGGGACAGGTGCCCCAGGATATCCGTGTGTGCTGGGGTACACGTGCACACCCACGCGTACCACCCAGATGAGTTCACACATGCAAAAGTAAGAGAATCGAGTCCTAATTCTGTCCCTGCACCGCATCCCTGCCCTTGGGCTTCTGTGTGCAGGCTGTGCGTGCACCTGCCGCGTGGCCGCTGCTCCCTGCGGACCTGGGCTCTTCCCGCTTCTCTGCAGTGAGTCAGGAGAGAGCGCGGTGGGAGCATTTACACCACGGGAACTGGCAAGCTACACCGAGGACTTGCTCTTTCCCCTGGGTGGGATGGTTGCTAACCATTTACCCTAATGCCTCCGGCCACTCCACCGTGTTCTGCTCAGAAGACGACACCACCCCCACCTCGCTCCTCCAAACTGGTGACCGAGCCCAGGGGTTCTCAACATTGGCACTGTTGACGTGGGGGGTGGGCTGTTCTCCATGGGGGCTGTCCCCCCACATAGAGGGCCTGTGGCAGCAGCCCTGCTCTTTACCCGCTGGATGCCAGCAAGTCTGCCTCTCAGATGTGACAGGCAAAACTGTCTCCAGACTTTGCCAAGTGCCCCGCCCCAGGTCAGCCCAATGACATGGTCCTCCCTCCTTGATACACACAGAGGGCTACCTGGGTGCTTTAGGAAGGCCCCCATGGACAGATCCCACTCAGGATGGGGGGCTCAGGCCTCTGTCTTGTGAGGAATCTGTGTGCAGCCAGGGTGGGGGCCCATCTGTACGTGGCAAGGCCTGTGAAGGACCACTCACCAGCCTTCTCGGCTCGGGTGGGGGCCGGTTTCTGTCCCCAGCCACTCCTGCAGACCTCGGGGACCAGCCCCAGTGCCTTCCTTGGCATCTCGGCCCTGGCGCACAACCTCTGTGCCTCCCTGGATGGGCCCTGCGGACACCTGCCTGGTGTCGGCTCCCTCGTGAGGATCCTGGGAGAGGCCTTGGGTGCCAACTGCACCTTCCTGGAGCCGCCGGATGCTGAGCAGGTGAGGACAAGTGGCATCCAGGCACAGCCCCTTGGTGGGGCCTGAGCCATGCCAGGGAGCCCTAGGCTGTGGGGGTGGGTGGGGTGAGCACCCCAACCAGGCCTCGAGGCCTCATTGCCATCTCGTTCCAGCTCGTGCTGAAGGCGATTGGCAACGTGGGCCTGGCGGCCGCAGCTCTCACCCCCACACTGGGCTCCTGTGCGTCCCAGAGGAGCTGCCCCCCCGAGGTCCGGCTGGGGGCCATCCAGGCCTTCCGGAGGGTCCCTTGCTCTGCAGACGTGAGCTCCTGTGTGTCGTTGGCTGGGGAGACGATTGGGGGCCAGTGGGATTTGAACCACTGTTTGTTAATTCACCTCTTTGTTCGTTCATTCGTCACACGTTTACTGAGCACCTGCTGTGTGCTGGGCACTGGTGTGGACACGTGTGCAGTTCTCTGTTCTCCCGGAGCTCGTGGCTGGGGGGAGGCAGGTGCTTGTCCAGTAAACACGCGACAAGTGTATGATTGCAAACCATACCAAGGCCATCCTGAGCTGCACACTCTCTAGTTCGGGGGGCAGCGAGCTCTGGACCTCGTCCCCAGCCTCGCTTGCTGCCTGTTGAGTACCTGGCGCTTTGCTGGAACGCCGCCGTGCCCGCTCGTCTGTATGCTCTCTGGGGCCGCTGTCTCGCCATAGCTGCAGAGTTGAGCGGTGGCAGAAGACACAGCATGGCCCGCAAAGCCAGAAAAACTTACCATCTGTCCCTTTGCCAAAAAGTTTGCTGACCCCTGGACTAGTGGCTCCCCCCTCACCGTGAGTCAAAGCCGAAGTCTTGACAGTGACTGAGCAGACCCTGTGTGGTCTGACCACGGGCCTGCTCAGCACCTCGTGGCTTCATCTCCTACTTCCCTGGCTCCCCACTGCTCTCCAGCCATGCCGGGCTGCCTGTTGTTCCTCAAACACTCCAGGCCCACTTCTACCACAGGCCCTTTGCCTGTGCTCGTCTCCCTTCCTGGGATGCTCTTCCCCTGGACATCCCCAGGCTTCACTTCTTCACTTCCTGTAGGTCTTTGTTGAAAAATCACTCTCACCGTGAGGCCCTCCTTGGCTATTTCCCCTGACATTGCTTCCCCACTCAGTTTTTCCCTCTTTAGTACTTAGTACCTGATGTTTGTATATTTCACATCCTAACCTTGTGTGCTGTCAGTCTTCCTGCGCTAGAACGAACGCTTCAGTGGACAGGAGCTGGGTGTGTTTTGCTCCTGTCACCTAGCATGGTGCCAGGCACATAGGAGGTGCTCAGTAAATATTTCTAGAAGAGTGGATGGGTGGGCGGCTGTGCTATGAAGGAAACCAGCAGGTGCTGAGGGACAACATCACAGGGTGAGGAAGGTGGCTTGCGGCGGGGCGGGGGGGGGGCAGGGTAAGCCAAGCCCTTTAGGAAATATCTCCTGTGTGTCAGGCACTGAGCTGTTTTTATACATTTTTACTGGAATGCAGCCATACCCATGTATTTTCCTGTTGTCACCTGTGGAAATCGGCGAACCTCTGGACTGGGGCTGGGGGAGGGTGGGCTTAGCAGTGACCCTACTGCCTCCCACAACCAGCCCACAAATGAGCATGTCAGGGAGGCCTCCTGCAGTGGAGACTTTGCGACTTTGGGAGAAGTGGAGCCACAGCAGCTCGGGGACCTCGTGCTCCTGGGTGGAGGGGGATGGGGGTGGACGGGCCCCACATAATGGCCTTTGCTCTGCCCAAGCCAGCGATCTGCACTCTCCCGTCTGTACCAAGCCCCTGAGGAGGATGCCGAGATCCGCATCAGCGCCTACCTGGCCCTGATGAGATGCCCTGGCGAGGAGGTGTTTGCGCAGGTGCGGCGGACCCAGGCAGCTGAGCGGTCCACCCAGGGTGAGCAGTGGCAGCGGGGCGCAGGGGTGCTGGGGCTGGCTCGGAGCCTCCTGCTGGGTGCAGGGTTTGGGCACGTGCTCCCCTTCCGCCCCTCAGGTGCTCTCCTAACCCCTTCCCGTTCTCCCTTTCTTCCCCCGCCGACCGAGTAGCCTCGTGTGCCCCCACCTCACATGTATGGCAGTTGGATGACCTTGCACAAGTTGCTTCTCCTCTCTGGTCCTCCGTTTTCTCATCTGTAAAAAAGGACGGAAGTCGCTGGCTTCCCTTGTAGCTCTGGCCAGCTCGTGACCTAGTACCTGGAAGGGAAACCCGAGACAGAGGAGGGATGGTGTCTGCGAATCTCAGATCCCTTCTGGGGTCAGAGAGGTTCCTTTAAACAGGGGCCTCGGGCCATATTTCCTAAACCTAAAAGTGAAACTTCAAAAAATAAGTTCCCCTGATTTTCAAAAATTTTTTGCATGATGGACAGTGAGTTGACTGCCTGGAGCCCAACAGCCTGGATTCACATCCCAGCTCAGCCACTTCCTACCTGTGTGCCTTTAGACAAGTTACTAAACCTCTGTGAGCCTCTGTTTCTACGTCTGTGAAATGAGGATGATAATACTCCCTCCCTCATAGAGGGAGCATAAGCTGAGTTCATATGCAAAGATGTTTAGAACATTTTAAGTGCTGTGTGTGTGGCTGTTTAAAGTTTCAAAGCAGGCAGGAAAGTGGAAATGGAAAATTAAAGCCTGCCTTCTTCCCCTGGCCCTCAAGTCCCATTTCCTGAAGGCGTTCACTGCGAGCAGTTCTCTCGTGTAACCCAGCAGAACTTGCAGTGCCCAGACGAGCGCTTCTACGTATGTCCTAAACAGCCGCAACTCAGGATCATGTTATATTTGCTGTTGTGCTCCTTGCTTTGTGCCTTTGGTGTTTCTGGGGGCTCTTTCCACATCGGGGCACGGCGACTCTTATCTCCTACTACGTGATATCCTGCTGGGAGCTTGCACCATCATCCACCTTACCCGTCCCCACTGATGGGCACTTTGGTCATTTCTGGGTTTTTGCCATGAGAGACAACCAGTAAAATGAACCTCTCTGCATATCCACCTTTGAGACCTTGTGCTAATCTAGCCTTAGGTTAATTTTCCAGAGGACAGGTAGCCAAGTTGCAGGGTGTACCCATTTAAAAGTCTGTGATAGTGCTGCATTACCTTCTAAAGAAATGGTGCTGCTAGAAGATGCAACCGTTTGTTGGCCGTTTCGGGGATGGGATGAGATTTGTGTGGGATGGGGAGGGGGGAGCGGGCTGTTTGCATCAAGTGGGCCACTGAGCCAAGCCCTGTCACCAGGGGATCAGCCAAAGGGCTCTGCCTCGACGGAGGCCCTGGGGTACCAGGCCTGTGTTGCCCAATGGCAATAAAAGCCAGAGTCCACTCTGTTCCTTGGTGGATTGTTCTAGAAGCTGTTGGGCATTCTGAGAGCCTGGGACAACCAAGAGGATTCAGGGTTCCCGGTTAGACTCTAATATTCCTCGTTGGACTCTTTCCCGTTGGTGCTCTCATTTGGTTTTTACTCCCCCAGAGAGCCTGGAGGGTCCCCTTTATGAATTGCGTGTCACCCCTTTCCCAATCCTGAAAGATACTCAGGTCTTTGGGTTCAGGCTTCCTCTTGACTCATCTGCACAAAAAGTATTGGGAGATGGGCTGTTATTTCCTTTTACAAATGAGGAAACTAAGCCTCAGAGAGGAGAGTAACCAGCCTGAGGTCACACAGCTCATGAGTGGTGGGACTGAGATTCAGACTTGGGTCTGACTGTTAAGCCAGAGCTTTCCCCACAATGCCTCCTTTTCCCTTTAGGGAGGCACGTCAGAATGCTGTGCACAGGCTAGATTTCTAAGTTCCTTTAAGGCACTGTGGTTTCCCACTATTTCTGGAAAGAAAATGTGGTTACCTAAGCTCCTGAGAAGCCCTTGCCATGTGGAAATAGCAGGACTCGGGATAGGGGCTTGGGGGGAGATGTTTTCTCTGGGCTGTGCCGGCTCCAGATTCATCCCTCCCCTCCCTCCTCTTCCTTCCCCTCCCTGATGGCCATGTCCGGACTCCAGTGGGCTCCTTTGTGTGGAGTCACCTGATGGAGCTTCTGGAGACCGGTGACCCCCTGAAGCGAGCTCTCCAGGAGGCCCTCCCTGAGGACATCTTGAGCCGGGAGTTCCAGCCGGAGGCCTGGAAACACTCATCCTATTCTGATGTCACCTTCAACTCAGGTATGGCCATCCTGGGCAGCTGCTGTCCTGCTCTGGGGTCACATAGCCCTGCGGACCTGGGAGCTCTAACCCTTGAGGGCACGTCATCAAAGACACTCTTTCCCCAATATCACCTGTTTATATGTAAATTGGCATCGATTCTGTTGCCTGCCTGTGAGTTGGAGAACTTTTTCCCCTGTGTTACAAGGAGATTGGCACCAAGCTAGGGCTGTCGCCTCCTTACCACAATGAAACAGAGCATCCAGAAGCATCCCGTTCTAGCTTAGGCACCTAAACTACCTCAGCGACCCTGGGGGTCTGGGGGCCGAGAGTGGGGTGCTCCGGCTGCCCCCTCTCTGCCTGTGAGCAGGTGCGGGTACATTTGTGACCTGTCTGGCCTTCCCTGGGCCCATGATGAGGCTTAAGGCTGAGGCACGTGTCCTGCTGGAGAGGACGCACCACGTCTTACCCTTTCTCAGGCTACAGCCCCTCAGCGGCCAGACGCTGCTCCGTGAGGGGTGGGGCGTGTACTGATCCTGTCTCTCCTCCTAGTGTCTAGCAGCCTGGGGGCCAACCTGGAGAGGACCGTTCTCTTTTCTCCAGCCTCCTTTCTCCCCCGTTCTGCCATGACCAACCTGACCATCCATGCCCTAGGTCATGCCTTCAACCTCCTGGAGGTAAGAGGGGGCCTGCTGTAGTCTCTTGGGACCTCTTCTAGACTCGGGGCCAGAAATGATCCTATCCACCCAGCTTTCCACGTGTCACCTGTTGTCTGTATTGATCCACTCCTCCATCTTGTACCCCCACTCCTTCCACCCATCTACCCACACGTACACCCATCTATCCACCCCATCCCTCCCTCTCATCAGTCTCTTATCTCACTCGTCTCTGTTCCTTCCCACTCCTCTCTCCATCTGCCCTCTCACCTAGTCTCCCAGCCGCCCGCCAGCTGCATGTCCATCTACCCTCATGTACCATCCATCCACCCCTCTCATCCGTCCATTTATGTTGCCTCCCACCCATTTCCCTATCAGCCTCTCACCCCTGCATCTGTTCATTTATTCTCCTAGTCATCCCCACACACACTGCTATGTAGCCACCCACTCGTGCATCTGTTCGCATATCCACCCTTACATACCTCTGTACATCTGGCTGTCTATCCGTCCGTCCATCCATCCATCCATCCATCCGTCCGTCCATTCTCATCCATGCATCCATCCATCCATCCATCTGTCCTTCTCCTCCATCTATTCATTAATGTGCCATCATACCCCTCTCTCCACCTTCCCTCTTCCCCACCCATCCACCCATCCACCCATCCATCCATCCACATTTATCCACCCACCCACCTGTCTGTTTTCTAACCTGACATGTGCCAGGTGCTGTGCTAGGCTCTGAGAATATGACAATCAACAAGAGAGATGTGATCCCTGCCAAGAGAGGTAGACAGATAAAAATGAGTAGACACGTTGATAAAACAATGGCGACTCTAAGTACTGTGTCCGGGAAGGTGGAGTTTGATCTGCGAGCTGAAGAAGGAGCATGAGCAGCCCAGTAAAGAGCTGGGGTAAGAGCCTTCCAGGCAGGGGCACCAGTATATGCAAAGGTCCTCAGACAAAGAAGGACTTGATGAGTCGAAGGAGTAGAAGTAGACCAGGGAGTGAGGAGAAACAAGACGGGAGGGCAGAGAGGAGCACGGCCATGTCATGGAAGGGTCTTAAGCTGCAGAGTGAGGTGACGTGGTTTGAACATTCTGGCTGTTGTGTGGAGACTAGAGTGGGGGGTGCAGCAACAGAAGAGGCGGTATCTCTGAGGTCCTGTGTACAGCAAACTTAAGAGTGATGGATTACCTTGGTGCCCTTCCGTCTCCTTCCCTGGGCTCCTGTGGCTTGCCCAAGGGAGGGTGCTCCGCCTTCTCCCGACCCCTTCTGATTTATGGAGAACAGGGAGCTTGTCCAAACATTGCCAGCTGAGTGCATGGGCTTAGGTCTGCCAACGGCTGACCCTCCGGTGATTTCTGTACAAATGTTCTTGGACTCATTGGGGTAGAATGATGGAAGGCACAATAGACGGAAAGAAGGGAAGGTGGCTGGAAGGATGAAAGGATGGATGGATGGATAGGCAGACGGATGGATGGATGGATGGATGGATGGATGGATGGATGGATGGACAGATGGATGGATAGGTGGACAGATGGATGGATGGACGGATAGATGGATGGATGGATGGATGGATGGATAGATGGATGGATAGGTGGATAGATGGATGGATGGATGGATGGATGGATGGATGGATGGATGGATGGATGGATGGATAGGCGGACGGATGGATGGATGGATGGACGGATAGATGGATGGATGGATGGACGGACGGACAGATGGATGGATAGGTGGACAGATAGATGGGAAGGATTAAAGAGTGAGTGAGCAGATGGGTAGATGGATGGGCAGGTGGAAGGAAGGAGGGACAGGAAGAAGGACTCATTCACTCACCCATCAGATTTTGAGAACCAACCAAGCCAGGTGTATTAGTCAGGGTTCTCCAGAGAAACGACCAGTAGCATGCATTATATCTAGAAGAGATGTATTGTAAGGAATTGACCCACACGATAATGGAGGCTGACAGGTCCCAAGATCTGTGGTCAGCAAGCTGGAGACCAGGAAAGCCGATGCTTAGTTCTAGTCTGAGTCTGAAGGTCTGAGAGCCAATAGTATACTTTGAGTCTGGAGGTTTGAGACCTGGAAAGAGCTGATGTCTCAGTTGAGGCTGTAGGCAGGAAAAAAAGTGATGTCCCAGCTCGGAAGCAGTCAGGAGGAATTACCCCATGGCTGGGGGAGAGTCTGCCTTTTGTTTGATTCATGCCTTCGACTGATTGGATGTGGCCCACCTATACATTATGGAGGGCACTCTGCCTGACTCAGTTGATTGATTTAAATGTTAAATTCAGGAGCGTGAGGGTAGCTCAGTCAGTTAAGCATCAAACTCTTGGTTTTGGCTCAGGTCGTGGTCTTGGGGTCGTGAGATGGAGCCCTGCATCGGGCTTTGAGCTCAGCATGGAGTCTGCTTAAGATTCCCCCTCCCTCTTCCCCTACCTCCTCCTCCACTCTCTCTCTCTCTAAAATAAATCAATCTAAAAAAATGTTAAATTGATTCAGAAATCTCTTACAGAAACACCCACAATTATGTGTGACCACCCCGTGGCCTAGTCAAATCAACACGCAGTGACCCTTCAACCAGGCCTTCGGCATGCCTAGTGAATGAGACAAGGGCCCCTGCTCTCAGGGAGCTCAGGATCTTGCAAGGGAGACACACAGATCACAGCATAAGTGTGACCTAGACATTTTGTGCTGGACTCTCAGAGGAAGGAGTGATGGATTTGCTCTGGGGGTGAGAAATGTGGGAAGGGATTGACGTGGAAATTCAGGGAAGACTTCCCAGAGGTGGTGACAAGTGAACCAGGCCCTAAAGAATCGGTAAGAATTTATGCTGAGCCACATTTGCCGAGCAGATGTGGAACTCGATGATCTGAAAAGGTGGTACCCCTTTGCTTGGGTCCAGGTGGACCCTGGGGAGCCCAGAGTACCCTGCCCAAGCCTGTGACCCCCCTCCCCATTTGAGCCCCCGGCTCTGCAGCTCTGAATCACCATGCTACTGACCGAGCTGCTTCTCAGTGAGCCCTGACTTTTCTTCCCAGCTTGGCCTCCGCCTGGAAAATGCAGAGAAAATCGTCTACAGGCTGTTTGGTGGGAAGTCATTCTGGGGGCAGGAAGAGGAGGGAGAGGCCCAGCCAGAGAAATCCCCAGAGCCAGAACCAGGACCTACACCACAGGCAGCCAACCCTGACTGTCCAGAAGAAAGGTCCAGAAAGATGAGAGATCTACAAGAGAAGGTAAGGAGGGGGGTACCTGCACCCACCCTGCTCCCTCCCCTCACCAGCCTGAGCTTTTGGCCTGAGAACTGGGGCATCGATGAACTCTGACCCTGTGCCCCCCCCCAGACACTCACAGGAGCAGTAGCCGGCCCAGAGCTGAGTAGTCAGCTGTTAGCCTGCGTTGTTGTGAGAACGTGTCAATCAAAGCATCACATACAGTTAGAAAAGCCTCCAAGTCCTAAGGGTATTTCCACTAACAGAACGCATCCTTACAGTCAATGCCCAGACCATCATCAGCACCCCAGAGCCCCCTGCCCCTCCCTCTTCTCGTCTACCCACCGCAACCAAGGACGATCACCAGTCTGCCTCCTCACTGCACTGATGAGTTCTACTTGGTAAAAACAGCCTGTGGACATATCGTCGACTTATAATAAGCAGCATGTGGTCCAAGGATACAATTTAAGTTTGGACACATATATGCACGTTCATAGTGATATGTAACCACCCCTTCTGTCTAATTCGAAGACATTTTCATCACCCCAAAGGAGACCCCCGTCCCCATTAACAGTCGCTCCCATCCCGGCTTCCCCCAGCCCCTGGAAACCACTCATCTGCTTTGGGTCCCTATGGATTGTCCTGTCGTGAACATTTCCTATAAATGGACAACCCGTGACCTGTTGTGTCCGGCCCCGCTCCCCGAGCGTCGGATTTTGAGACTCGTCCGTGTAGCACGGATCGGTCCTCCATCCCTCTCGACGGCTGAATGGCCTTCCACGGCGTGGGTAGATCCACTGTGCTTACCCACTCGCCTGCTGATGGACGTTGGGGTTGCAGGTTGTTTCCCTCTTGGCGAGTGTGGATAATGCTACT
Organism: Ursus americanus; assembly: GCF_024610735.1. NCBI lineage: Eukaryota > Metazoa > Chordata > Mammalia > Carnivora > Ursidae > Ursus > Ursus americanus. The sequence goes on from NC_142128.1 coordinate 31,454,938, forward strand.
CGTGTCATTTTGTGTGTGTGTCTAGCTTCTCTGGCTTAAGCTTTGTGGGTGAGATCCATCCACACGGCTGTACGTGTTCATGCTTTGTTTGTGCTCCCTGCTATGCAACGTCCCACGGTACGAATGCTGCAGAATTGATCAGTCCTACTTGTGGGGGACTTCCGGATAATTTCCGGTTTCTGGGTTATTGCAGATAGTGCGATGAACATTCTTGCACATGTCTTTTTGATGAATGTGTGTGTGTGTTTCTGCTGGGTGTCTACCCAGGAATGGAGGTCGTGGGTGGTGGGGTCCTTTAATACCCATTCTGTGGGTGGGGAATTCTATTTTATGTGACTCTTCTCCCTCTGATGGACACTGAGTTTGTTGGCAACCTTTTCACTCTTGGAAGAAGTCATTGCCATGTGCATCTGAGGGTGATCGAGGAGAGTGGCTGGGGCATTAGTTCACGTGTTCACAACTTTACCAATCATCAGGTGTGAACCCATGGGCCCAAGGACGCAAAGATGGTCAGGACATGGTCTGTGCCTTTAAAGCCTGTGGGACTAGAGCTGGGGCCGGCAAACAACGAGACTGAGAGTGGTGGGCGGGGTCTAAACACTTGTTCTTAGAATCTGCATCCTTTTTGTCTGTTATTTTCACACTTAAGATGGAGAGTCCCATTCCGGGATATATTTAGCACAAACACAGCGATCGTGGAAACAATGCTTGGCCTCAGTGTTGGAAGGCCGATAGGGAGCGGTGGGGACTGGCAGGTGGGAGAAGCACATGCCTCGGTTAAAAGTGGCGGCCACCATCCAGCTCTGGTTTCTTATTCCCCTTTTTTGTGGTGGCGGGGGAGGCAGGCTAAAACTTCTCTTTTTCTTTTTTTTTTTTTCTTTTTTTAATTTTTTAAAAAGATTTTATTTATTTATTTGACAGAGAGACAGCCAATGAGAGAGGGAACACAAGCAGGGGGAGTAGGAGAGGAAGTAGCAGGCTCCCAGCGGAGGAGCCTGATGCGGGTCTCGATCCCAGAATGTGGGGATCACGCCCTGAGCCGAAGGCAGACGCTCAACGACGGAGCCACCCAGGTGCCCCCAAAACTTCTCTTTTTCGAGAAGCCAGAGATTCTGAATTTCATATGTAGTCTCCTAATTTTTAAACATTGGAAACAAATTTAAATTTTAAAAAATATGCACTGTGAGGGGCACCTGGGTGGCTCGGTTAGTAGAGCGTCTGCCTTCAGCTGGGGTCATGATCTCGGGGTCCTGGGATCAAGTCCTGTGTGGGGCTCCCTGTTCAGCGAGGAGTCTGCTTCTCCCACCCCCTCTCCCCTTCCCCACTGCTCGTGCTCTGTCTCTCAAATTAATAAATACGTCTTTAAAAATATGCACTGTGAAAAATACGAAGAAGGACAAATGGTCACAGAGCAGAGGAGACGGGAGAGACGGGACAAGTTAAGGCAGTATGCAACCTGGATTGGACCCTGGAACAGAGGGAGAACCGAAATGGAAAAACTGGTGAAATTTGATGTCTGGAGTTCTGTTAATGGCACGTCCCGTGTTGGCTTCTTAGCTTTCCCTGAACGCTGGCCATGAAAGACGCTGCCAGTAGAGACAGGGTGAGGGGGGTGTGGGAGCTCTCTGCACCCTCTTGGCAACTTTTCTGTAAATCTAAGATTATTCCAGAATACAAAGATGACGAGAACACTCACTCCCACACGCACTGCCTCGGGCATCAGGCAGGGGGCTGGTCAAAGAAAACACATCCGTGGAGTCTGCCTGTGGGCACGAGTTTTGCAAGCCACGTTCCAGACACCGAAAGCCCTTGGCCTCGCCCTCCCGCTCCCCCGGGCCCCCACGTGTGTCCAGATGCCAGACCTGCTCCTGGTCACCGGTCTGGGTTCTCCCTCAGGTGGCCCGGAGGCGTGCGGGGCGGCGGGCGCTGCGTTGTGAGCTGAGTGTGAAGGTGTTTGGGCACGAGCTGAGCTTCGTGAACTGCGGGGTGATGGGGAGCCTCGTGAAACGCCAGTCCTTGAACCTGGCCGAGCTGGCAGTCAAGCTCCTGAAGGTACCTCAGCCTGGGCTCGGCCCCTCCCTGCCCTGCTGGCCCCGTCTTGTTTCCTTCGAAGTACGCTCCAGACTCAAGACCATGGTATTTCGGGCCAGGCTGCCCAAGTTGAAATCACGGCTCCACCTCTTACCTCCTTGGGAGCGTTAACTTGTCATGGCCTCGGTTTGTGCATCTGTGGAACGGGCATGATAACATAACAATGATGACAGTAATGAAAGCAGCTGCTACTTTATGGGGCTGTTGCGTTCCATAAGCTAATGCAGCAAAAATGCAACAAAGCTTTTAAAATGCACCTGACCCGTACTAAGTGGTCTGCATCGTGGGAACGGCCCACATTCCTCCTTACCTGACTCACCCTGGATCCCTGACCTCTGACCCTTTTCCGCAGTAAATGGACTGGGTTTGAACTCTGCTCTACCAGAGTTTGGTAGGTTTGGCCAGGTGACTTCATCTGTGGGCTCAGTTTTCTCATCTGGAAACAGGGCACAATGATCATGTCCCTTCCTCCCCCACCACCCTGGCGTGAGGATCAAAGAAGGTGGTGTGTGCTCGGTGCGCGCCTGGCCCACGCCAAGGGCTGTCACCTGCATCCTGACGGTTCTCTGGCCACAGGGACAGGAGGTACAGGTGACCCGGAGGCTGAACCTGGCAGTGCAGGAGCTCACCTTTCCCACCATATCCGGCCTTCCAGCCCAGCTGACTCTCAACGCCTCGGCCGCCGTCAGCATTCGAGTCCGAGGGGCTGCCGACTTCCAGCAGCATCTGGATTTCTCTGTGAATGGTTACATCAAGCCCAGGTAGCTAGCTTCTTGGAGCTGGAGGAGGGAGGTGGGTGGGCGGGGGCTGCAGAGAGCTGGGCCATCGGCATGGCTGGGCTGGAGGGGGCCCTGCTCTGTAGACCATCCGTAGCACCAGCTCCCATGAGTGTTTTTTGTGCTGAGAGACTGTGAGGAGATGCTGGGCGGCTATGTCCACTTGACAGGTGAGAAGACTGAGGCTCAGTGAGGTGACATCATGTGCCCAAGGATGCATGGCCATGCCAGGCAGCTGGGATTCTGGTGTCCTGCCACGAGCCACGCTTCCCTCTGCTCCACTCTGCCTCCGAGGGGCGGGGAGGAGGGCGAGAGGCAGGACTGCTTAAGGTGAATGGGCTCTGAGTCCAGGGAACCCGCACCATCACCCGTGAGATGGGCGCCGTTCGTCTTCCCACTAACGGTTGAGGAAATAGGCTCCAGGCGGATGCGCTGCGGGTCCAGGCCGCACCGTGTGGGCAGAGTTGGTTCGGGGCTCGGTCTTACTCTAGCGCGGGTCCGGGACCTGCTGGGCGACTGTCGCCCCCTCAGCTGGCCAGTCTGTGGTTTCTGGCTCTGATGTGGGGCCCTTTGGCACGAAGACCCCGGCTGGGGCTCAGACTGCCCCTGCTCCCAGTCCTGCTGCCCCGTGTCCGGGCTGTGGGACCCGAGTAGGTGGTTCCGCGGCTCCCAGCCCGTGTCTGCATCTGTAAGTTGAGGCCGATGATGGCAAGGCCCCGGATGGACCACGTGTGAAGTGCCGGGTGCACGTGGAGGGCGTGGTCAGCTGTGGGCACAGTGCGGGCGGCCGCTGTGGCTCAGACTGCCAGGAACAGCGGAGAGCGGCCGGGGCGGTGAGCAAGGGGGCGCCGTGTGCGGCCCCCAGCCTGCAGGCTGCAGCCAGCACGTGGCTCTCCCCTCAGTGCCCTGCTCCAGATCTCGGCGCAGATGGGCGCAGTGGGCGCCCTGGGGCAGGCCGGGCTGAGGTGGGTGACTGGCGTCCGTGGCACCGCCAGCCTGGACGGTGGGATCCACACGAGGAAGGGCCGGGACCTCAAGGTGCATCTGAACACTCCCGACGAGGCCGTGGAGCTGGTCAGCTTCAGGTGGGCGTCCCACACCGGTGAGAGGGAGCCTGTGCGTGCGTGTGTGCAAGCGAGGGTGGGGCAGGCGTGGGTGTGAGCCTGTGTGTGTGTGTGAGGGTGTATTTGGGAGTCTGTATATGAATACATCTGTCTGTGGGTGTGTTTGTGAGAGCGGGGTGTGCCTGTCCGATCGTGTGTGTGTAAGTGTGCACATGTCAGTAAGGGGCATCTGTGAGTGTGCCGTGTGTCTGTGTATGTAAGTGTGTGGGAGTGAGTGTGTGTGTGTCAATATGGAGGGGTGTCTGTGACAGGGACTGTGGGGTGGCTGGGAGGTGGAGGGGGGAGCTCCCATACTCCTCAGCTCTTTACGGGGTCCCTCCTGGGACCAGCTGGTTCCCAGCCTCCCAGAGAGGTGATAGATGGAAAATGAGTTACTTCAGATGAAATAAGAGTGAAGCCAGGCTGCCCCCAGTCACACCTGCTTTGTCTCTGTTGTCCCACCCTAGCCAGGGACACTGTCCTCTTGCTGTCCTCTAGGCCCTTCTTCCAGAAGCAGCCAGGGGGGTCCTTTAAAATGTCAAGTCATGTCACTCCCCATCCCTCGCCTGTTTAAAACTCTCTACTTGCTTCTAGGATGGCCCAGGTCTTCATGATTGCCCTCCCTCATGGGGCTTCTGCCTCCCTCTCACCTGTTTCCTTCCACTACCTCCTGCCCTTCACTCACGCCCTCTTCCTCCACCCTGACCCCCTTAAACCACCTTTTTGTTCTCCTAAAGAGGCTACTTTTTTTCCCGCCGCAGGACCTTTGCACCTGCTATTCCCTCTGTCTAGAATCCTGGCTCCTTCTCATCCTTAGAGTCTCTGCTCACATGTTAATCTCTGCAGAGACCCCCACCCCCCAGCTAAAGGAGGCCTTGCTCCATCCCCAAGACAGACCCTATGCCACCCGCATTCAGGTCTGTGGTGGCACTTATCACTGAGTGCTGTAGGTGAGTTCCCCAAAGGCCCATCCTGTTCGTGGTGGAATTCACCCCAGTGCCAACCTGGGGCAGCTTAAGGCATATTTGTCCAGTGAATGAATGAAAATGCCTTGTCTGGGATTTTCTTCTTTCCTCACCCAGCTCTAAGCTGTATCTCGTCACTGGGGATGGTGTGAGAAGCCTCAGTAACGTCCACAGCCCTTCCGAGGCCCAATCCTGTACTGACGAGAAAGGTAGGCAGCGGGGTCTTTGCCATTATTGTCCCAAGCTGGGCGTCTGGGAGCCGAGGGGAGCAGTGCCAGCTCCAAATGCTAGAGTTGCTCTTCTGCCCTAAAAAGTATTTCTATCCCTTAATTCTGCTTCTAGAATTAGATTCTGCTTCTAGAACTCTACCCTATGAAAATAAACCAAAATCATTTTAACGTGCGCTGTGCACAAGGATGTTCACGGCATCGTTATTTACAAGGGCACAGGCGTAGGTGAACGGCTCATTACAAGCTTGCAAGCTGCCAGCAGGTTGTTACATTTTCAAATTGTTGCGAAGTCATCAAAGAATATTTCATATGTGAAAAACTTGTGAAATTGATGTTACACTGGCCAGAAATAGTTTCATTGGCACATGGCCACGCCCATTTGTTTACCTATCCTCTTTGTCCGCTGTTGTCAGTGACTGCAGAGCTGAGTCCTTACGGACCCTGTGATCAGCAAAGCCTCAGGGGTTTACCGTCTGGCCATGGATAGAAAACAATCCTCCACCTTCTAATTCAGTGAACCACCTGAGATATCCTGTAACTTTAGGACCCCATAAAAAAGAAGGAGATATTTTAATAACACTAGAAAATTCTTTGATAATAACATCGGGCGAAAGACCACAAAATTGACAACAGATTGGGAAGGAAATACACCAAACAGTAGTGGATTTTGCAGGACATTTTTTTGAGTAAGGTGGGGGAGAGGCCGCTCTAAATGAATGGACTCCTTTAGGCGGGGCGCCGTCCTAAGCGCTCACATCTACACCATGAGGCAGGAACTGTTACCGGTCCCAGTTTACAGATGAGCTGCACTGGGGCACAGAGATATTAAGTAATCTGCCCAAGGTCACACAGCTGGGCAGTGGCAGAGCTGGAATTTGGACCCAGGCGGTCTTACTGTGGAGGCTGCTTTCCACGCACTCAGGCTCTTAAAGCCTACACCAGGGGTCCTCAAGCGGGGGGGGGGGGGGTTTGCGCCCCAGGCAATGTCTAGAGATATTGGGGTTATCCTGACTGTTGCTGGGGTGGCTGCTGACCTGCAGTGAGCGGAGCCCAGAGCAGCTGCCCACCATCCTACGGGTCGGCTCCCAGCACAAAGCCTTATCCAGCCCAGGGTGTCAGTGGTGCCGAGGGTTGAGGGATGCTGGTCTGCACGGTGCTGGTTCCCAAAAGGACACACAGAAGCCTTTTCTTTGCTGGATGAGCGCTGTGGGCTCCACCTGGAATTCTCTGGCTCTCTGCTGACCAGAGCTGCCCGCCCCGCTCTCTCCACAGTGTCCCGCACCTGGGGCTGGCAGCTGTGCACAGAGCTCACCTGGCCGGCAGCTGGTCAGCCCTACCTGCTCTCAGTACCTGTGTTCGCGGCTGTGACACTGACGAAGCAGGACCGGGGCCTCCAACAGTATGTGCTGGAAGCTGCCTATACCTTCCACCCCCAGGTAGGCCGTGAGGAACGGCCCCTTCTTTCCCAGCTGAGCTGTGGGTCTCCCTAGGTCTTCTCCTCTGGGATCAGCCTCATAAGGACATGGGGCTCTTCTCTGGAGCTTTTGGGCTGGGTTGGTCCAGCTGTGGTCTCCCTCCTGCCTCAGGACCCTTGCACATGCTGCTGCTCTGGCTCTGGCTCTGTGACTTGTTAACTCTGAATCAGTCTTCAGATCTCAGTTCAGGGGTCAGCTGCTCAGGGAAGCCTGCCTTGATTCCCCAAAAGTGGTCACGTTCTTTCATTACTTGCTCTAATAGCACCATGTTTTTTCCCTTTACATCACTTTTATGTTTTTTGTTTTTTGTGTTTTTTTGTTTTTTTAAATTTGGGGTGTTTTTGTTTATTTTGTTTTTGTTTTGTTTTTTTAGAGAGGGAGAGAGAGAAGAGGTGGGGGCAGAGGGAGAGAGAGAATCTTAACCAGGCTTCACGTCCCGCATGGAGCCTGATGCAGGGCTCAGTCTCACAACCCTGAGATCATGACCTGAGCTGAAATTAAGAGACACTTAACCAACTGAGCCACCCAGGTGCCCCAATCACTTTTATGTTTGTTACTTAAAGCTGCTTGACTACTATCAGTCTTCCCCACTGGTCACTCAGTTCCCAGGAAGGGCTTCAGCGCCTGTGTTTCTCACTTTCCTGTCCTCAGCATCTGGCATAGAATGGGCATTTGATACCCTCCTATCTGGTCTCCCACTTTCTGCTCATCTCCTGCCATCTCTTGTCCCCCAGTGGCCAGACAGGTCTTCCAAAATCCCAAAAGGATCTCGTCCCTCCTCTGCTCAGAGCTCTCCAGTGGCTCCTGTCACTCTGAGTAGGAGCTGGACACCCTGACCTGCTGGGCTGCCCTCCCTGTCTCCCTTACTCTTTTCTAGGCCTTACCACTCTCCGCACACTGGTGTCCTTTTTTTTTTTTTTTTTTTAATGCCAAGCACATTGCTGCCCCAGGACCTTTGCACTGGCTGTTTCCTCTGCCTGGAACACTTTCTCCGACACCCACTTGGCTCTCTCTCACTTCCTTCACTTCCCAAAATTCCAATGCCTCAGAGGCAGCCTTCCCTGACCACCCTGTCTGACCCCTTCCTCCCACTGAGTGTGTTAGTGGAGTACCCATCCTCAGCTGGCGTGCTGTCTACACTTGTGTCTGCCGGTCCTGTGCTCCCCTTCTAGAAGGTAGGTTGCACGTCTTTGTGCATCTAACACTCAGTCGCACTCCTTGTGCCGACAGCTAGCCTCACACAGAGCAGTGAACCTTTCCTGGTGGTGTAAGAATGTTCGTCAGTGCAGGGCCTTAAAGGGGGCTTGTGTCTTGGGCTGTGTTTTCCCTGAAGTGGACCTGAGCCAAGGATTTGGGTAAAAGGGATTGGCTCCAGGAAGACCCAGTATAGGAGGGTGGAGAAGTTAGGATAGGGAAGGGGAAGAACTGAGTGGGGGGTGAGGTCAGGGGAAGTGGCAGCCTCCGCCTGTTCCCAGGGGAGCCCTGGAGCATGGGTTACGTCTGAGTGTGGTCCCCTGGAGGCTGAGGAGCTGGGGTATTTTTTACTCCTGTGAAAACACAGAGGAGGGCAGCGTTCTGGAGGTCCAGGTGCCAGGTGTAACCAGCAAAGTGGGCAAAGGCTGGGGCACAGGCACAGAGAGCTGGATAAGGGATCCGAGGGGCTCTCTGCAGGGTGCCTGTGACACGTGCCATGCCATAGCCGCCCTAGGCTATTTGCCGGACAAAATGAGACCTTGTAGACATGGTCCTGAGTTGTCCTGCAGGGCGTTGCTCTTCTCCAGGCACTGCCTCAGCTCTCCACACTTCCCATTTGGTCTTTGTCTTGCGAGGCCAAGGAGGAGCCTGAGAACTCATGTTTTAGAATGGTGGGGCAGAGAGTCTTCCCCCCGGGAAGGGGGAGAATCTTTGGAGCTGGATGGGGTTCTCAAGACTGAGAAGTCCACTGTGTTTTCAGAAGGACAGCTGGCTCCCTCAGGAAGCTTCAGCTCACCTCTTCATGGGCACGCCCAAGTCAGAGGTGCCCAGGGACGTCGGGGTGGATGTCAGGTACAGCTTGCCCCAGGGGAAGTTCCGGCTCAAGCTTCTGCATCCCAGGAAGAAAATGCAGCTGGACGGTAATGAGTGTCCCCTCCACGGTCCCTGGGGCTCAGAGATAAAAAACCTGGCAGGAAGTTGTCCCTTGGGGAAGGCAGGGGTGGAGGTTAAACCCTGGTCGCTAAACCCTTTTGTTCCCCAGGAAAGATGGAGACTCTCCAGAGTACCCGTGTAGGTCACCTGGAGCTGATATTGGATGACAGGGACGTCTACTACATTAAGGTTTGTTCCACATCCTCAGACCTCCCGTGTTGGCACCTGCCACCTGCCAGGCTCTTCTGGCCTCAGTCCCACGGTCCCTGCTTAATAGTCGCATCACCATTGGCATATTAGTGGTTCTTCCCCTTCTTCTTACCGTAACATTTGTAACCTCTTGGTGCTCAGAAATGTGTAAAGAAGAAAAAAGTGGGCTTGAACCTCACTACCATTTAGGTCAAAAATTGATAATATTAGTCATATAGGAGCATGCGTGAAACTCCGTGGAAAGGGGCACGTTAAAGCATGGTACTCCCCGAATTTCCAGAAGAAATGGTCGTGTATATCCCGGGCAATCTGTGTTAGTGCCTCGGGGCTTCTCTAACAGAGTACCCCAAATTGGGTGGCCGAAACACCAGAAATTTCTCTCGCACAGCCCTTGAGGCCAGAAGTCCCAAATCGAGGTGTTGGCAGGGGTGGTTCCCAGGGAGGCGGGGAGGGAGGCACTGTTACGTGCTTCTCTCCCCTCTTCTGGTGGCCTCAGGCGTTCCTTGGCCTCTAGCAGCTTTTCCCTGTGTCGTCGTCACGTTGTCTTCCTCTGTCTGGGCCCAGATTGCATGCTTCTTTAAGGACACCAGTCATCCTGGACCAGGACCCGCTCACGACCTTGTCTTAACTGGATCATTTGCAAAGACTCTATTTCTAAATAAGGTCCTACTCAGAGATACTAGGGGTTAGGCCTTCAACATCTTTCGAGGGGACATAATTCAACCCATAATACTATAGATTTGACATACCTTTTACTTTTGAGTTTCGTGTGTGTGTGTGTTTTACGTGAAAAGACCACACCCTATTCTTTGTTGGCACTTTTGTTTTTTTCTATTTGAAAATCTATCCTGGCAAACTTTTTGTGCCAGCGCATACTAGGACAATTTAAATTTTATTTCATTATAAAAAAAAATAAGTGATACGTTCAAATAATTCGAAGTTCAAAAGATAGGAAAAGGTGTAGAACTGAGGGTCCCACCCGAATGGGAGTGCACGTGGCTGGTTAAATAAATTAGAATTAAAGAGAAACATGCCGTTCCCCAGTGGCACTGAACACTTCCCAAGAACGTTTCCATCCTTGCAGAAAGTTCTGCTGGTCAGCATGGGTCCAGAATTAAAAACTCTCCCTGCTAGCCCTCCCCAGAGCCGACCACTGTTAGGTTTGTTGTGTGTGAGTCTTCTCAGAGAGACATTCTTAGGAGTGGAATTCCCAGAGCAAAGGGTGCATGCATTTTCCTCTTAGAAGCTACTTTTGAAGGTTCTTAACCAGGGGTCCCTGAATGGGACTCAGCAGGGCCATTGAGGTCCCTGAAGTTGTGTGCAAGTTTTGGGTCTGTTTGTCTGCTGTGCTGGAGACAGACTCGAGACCTCCTGTTTGGTGTTCAACCTGGTCCGGGGAAAAGCGGCAGTTTTAGCCGTGCTCCCGCCAAGCCGGACATCTGGGCACCCGTGGCAATGGGTCTGGCCTTTCCACCTTGGTCTCCGGGGGCTTCTCAGGTCTGGCGTTGAGACTCTGCCGCCGGGGCTGGGATTTCGCTGCACAAGCACACTCTGCACTCCCAGATCCGCTTCCTTCCCTGGGCGGGGAGAGCACCAAGTGTCGGGGGAGAGCGCCTTCCTCCTAAAGGCGCAGCTGCCTGACTCCTGAGGCTACAGATCATTGCCGACCTCCCAGGAGCCCGCCAGCCGCCTCTGGTTGTTTGCTAAATGCACAAGTGCTAATTGCCTCCCCATCCCTGCACACCTTCCTGCCGCTCTCCACAGGGCTGTCTGCAGCCTGCAAACATCTGCTTTTAGAGAGCCTCCACTTCCAGCTGCCTCAGACGCATGACAACAATGGGAACAGCAGGGTTCTGGAACTTTCCAAAGCCTGTTCTCAGGGGCCATGGGTAGCCTTGGGCTCAGAGGCCCGCCTTCAGCGCTCTCAGCGAGCCCATATGGGACGAGGAAACCCAGGCAGAGGAGCTCGGGCATACAGAGCCGCAGAGCTGGGTTCAAGCCGGCTCAGAGCCTGTGGGGCTTCAGGAGGGCGTGGGGGAGCGTGTGGCTCTCAGTGCTTCCTCCCACGGTGTGCAGGGAGAGGGGGTCCCCAAGTCCCAGGCTGCCCAGGGAGCCTCGGTTTCCCTTCGACCTGGCTCACTGTGACTAGCGCTCTTCACCTGCTCAGGGTCCTGGTTTGGGTGAACTAGTCCACGATCGTCCTATTCACGGGCTGCACTTTGCTAAGGCCAGGCAGCCTCTGCTGTTCGCGACATAAAACCATCACCAAGACAGCCCTTTAAGAGAGAGAGGCAGGGCAGAGTGGAGAGCCTACATCTGTTTTTGTGAAAAGCAAGAGGGAGCCCGTAACTGTATGCTTACGTGCGTGTGCACACACACAGACACAGACACACACACACACACACGTGTGTGCAGAGTCGTATAGGTCCTTCCTTCCCCTGGTGGGGAGAAGACCAACGTCAGGGGAGGACACCTTCCTCCTGGAGCCCCGGTTCTCTTGAGGATGCATGAGAAGCTGGGCATGGTGGCTGCCACTGAGCGAGATGGGAGATTAAGGAGGGGATTGAAACCTGTGTTTTTCAGGGTCTTCATTTTTTTATCACCAAGTATTTATCAAGTACCTGCAACATGCCAGGCACTGGGAAGACAGCTCTGTGAAAGAGACACAATTTTCTCCTCTTGGAGCTTACACTGTAATGGGAGAGACAATAAATGAATTAAATAAGCACATTGTTTGGTCATAGCTGGGTATATGTGCTGTAGGAAACAGGAATCTTTGAGCTGGGCACAGGGGTCTGAGGTTATGTGAAAAGAAGGGTCTGAGGGTTGGCTTCAGTTTTAAATAGGATGAGAAAGTAAGCCTGATGAAGAGAATGACTCTTAGCAAAGACATGAAGGTTGTGCAGAAGAGAGTCATGGGGTTCTCTGGGGGAAGGGATTCCAGGTAAAGGGTGCAGCATGTGCAAAGTTCCTGAGGTGAGAATGTGCCAGGAGTGTGAATAGCACAGCACACACGCTCATGTGTTTGGAGTAGAATAGGAGAGGGGACAGAGAGGTGGGGGGACAGATCACATAAGGCCTTATCTGAGAGGAATCAGAAGAGAGCAAATGGTGACTGTCGAGAAACAAAGGCAAAAACCGCATTTTGAGAGCACCTAAAATAGTGGGCAGTCTGGGAATGCTGAGGTCAGTTTTACATCTTTGGGGTGAGCGGATCAGCTGGCAGTCAGCAGCGAGGTCTGTGGGATTGGTCTGTAGTTGGCAGTGGCCCTCAGGGATGACATGCAGTTGCTTATGGGTTCTCCAGAAAAATCTCGAGCAGCATGACAGAGCATGTGTTTTGGGCTGTTCGTGTGTCCTGCCTGCCAGAGTCCTCCCACGGGCAGTCCCATTGGCCGGGTCTGCACTGCTGACGTCCAGAGAAAGCCTCAGCCTTGTTGGTCTTTGCAAAGACTTTGACTTTTACCCTGAAGTAGACGGGCGCGTATGATCCTACGTGTCTCGAAGGGGTCGCTGTGGTCGCCGGAGGTGGGGGAACAGATATCAGGGCCCAGGGCAGGAGCCAGGACAGCCGGGACAAGGACGCTGCGATAACACAGGTGCTGATGGCTGGGGCTTGAGCTTGTGGAGTGGTGGAGGTGGCCCATGTGGTCGGTTCCCAGAATATTCTGCAGGGAAAGCTGGCCCAGAGCTGACTGCCGAGCGGGGGAGAGGAGAGGAGTCCTTCATGTTTACATCTGAACTTATAACAGGGACTACCTACTTTGAAAAAGGGCAAGTGGGAGAAATTGGAGGAGGTCCAGCCAAGGAGACCATTAGCTAAGGTTTGTCCTCTGTCTGGTCTCAGTTCTTATGGGCAGAGCCAGGCCTGCTGGCCGAGCCCCGCCCCCCTTGCCCTTAGGTGATGCTGAGGCCTTTTCAGGGCCGGAGCGACCTGTGGCCAGCAGCTGGCGGTGAGGCCCAGCGGTGTGAGGCCCAGCTGGAGGTGAAACTGGTGACAGCAGGCAGCCCTGTCGTCCTCATGGGGAACCTCAGCTGGCAGGCCGGCAGCAAGCTGGCCTTCTTCGTGTCACTGAGCGACCTGCTGAGCGACCAGGCCCACCTGTCAGGTAAGAAGAGGGACCCCCTCCTGCCGCTCCCTCTCTTCGGTGGGCCAGGCTACAGGAGGGGGAGGGCTGAGTAGCCCATGAGGAGTCCCCTTGCCTTCCACCTGCCAGTATTAACACCCCACCCAAGGGAAAATCCAGGCTCCCTATCTGCTCACAGCTTCCCTTCAGGCCCCCAGAGGCTCCCAATGTTGACTCCCCTGTATGAGCCATGGAACAGCAGCTTTTGGACCATTTTGATTCTGGCCCGCATTACACAATGCATGAAACACACATTTTGCATTATGACCCAAGTTGCATGGGGCATGGTTTAAACCTCAGACACATGGCCTGGCTGGGCACGGCCGGTCTGACAGATGCCCGCCCTGACCCCAGAGCTGGGGTGCGACCCCCTAGCTATGATCTGCGTGGGGTGTTCCGGGAGATTCCAAGGGAACGATGTCAGGGGCCAGGGCTGCTGGCCACCCGGCACGGGGACTTTGGGTATTGTCACTGGCCCAGCGACGTGCGTGATGTGGCTGAAGGTCCGTGTAGCAGGAGCAAGTTTCAGAAGGTGAGATTTACCCGGTGGCCTAGAAGGCGCTGTCCTTCTGTCCTTCCGCACTGTCTTGTTTTGTTCTATTTTATCTAAACCTTTTGGCCTGCATCCACAAAAGTGACTATTGAGCCACAGATAGTTGCCAACAGGTTAATGCTGTGAGTGCTCGGACCCCAGGGTTCCTCAGCAGAGACTCGGGAAGAGACCGGAACCCCCCACCCCCGGGCTCCCTGGGCAGTTCCCATTTCCTTGCCTTGCCTGGTGCTGGGGTGGGGTGTCCATCTCGGGGTGTGGGCCACGGCCGTACCACGCTGGCCGCTCTCACCCCTGCCCCCGCACAGCGCTGCTGGAGAAGAAGGCGGAGGCTGGGCTGCAGGGGGTGGCCCTGGGCGGCGAGCTCTCCGTGCCCGGTGTCGTGGGACTGCACCTCCAGGGGCTGCTGCAGCGGCACAGCCACGTCTGGACCAGCTCCTTGAGGATCAAGTACGGCCTACTGGGTACGGTGCCGCATGCCGGGCTGGGGGCGAGGTGGGAGGGGGCAGGACCTGCAGCATCTCCTGGGGCTCTGGCTCTGAGGGCTGAAGTGCCACCTTGTCACCTTGTTTTGCCCTCACCACACTGTTCCTTAGCCGTTGAGCACCTGCCAGTTAAAAAAAAAAAAAAAAGTTGCGTGTGTGTTTGGGGGACAGAAGCCTGGCTTTTAAAACCTCTCCAGCCATAGGTTCCAATGAGTGACATTAAGCGGAGCAGATCGGAGCAGGCCTGGGGGCCCGGGGGGTGGCCGAGACCGGCTGGATGCTCCTCTCCCTGGAATGGGGAGGGAGGGCTGCTGGCGGAGGACGGGCAGGGGTCTCTGCGTTGCCCCGCACAGGTCAGGCGAGGCAGCTGGCCCAGGAGTGCAGCACCAGCCAGAAAATGCAGGCGCGTGGGGGCTCCGAGGTGGCCTACGAGCTGGAGCTGAGCCACGAGTTCCACTGCACTCAGATCCCCGCACTCAGCCACAAGGTGGGTGCCCTGGCTGGGCGGGAGTCTGGAGAGAGCCCGGAGCTCATCCTCACAGAGAGGGGTTTGCTCAAGGTCACATATGGGAATGGAGCTAGAATCAGAGCTTCAGTCTCAGGCTTCTGCGCATTGGTTCCGTTGGTCTTTATTGGACACCTGCTGTATGTCTAGCACCTGGGGGAGAGCTGTGCGCATGGCAGCACTTGGTCTGTGCCATCGCATTGCTGGGCGGGGGCAGAGAGAGACAGACCAAGCCAAGAGACCCATAAGTGACACGGGTGGTAGCCAGGGCAGAGGCTGAGCAAACATGACAGTGGGCAGTCTAGTTTGGATGGGGCGATGGGGAAGGCTTCTTTGTGAAAAAGAAATCTGAAGCTAAAAATGAAAGCCTGCAACAGTTCTGCTGCTATGGAAGCATGCTGCGGGCAGGGGGAATGGCAAGTGCAAAGGTCCTGGGGCAGGAGGGAGAAATGGAACAATAGGACCTAGCAGTTGACCAGGGTGGCTGGCAGGGTGAGCAAAAGGGAGAAGCAAGCTGCTGGGACTTTGTTAATTTACTTAGTTCATGTTTGCCTCTCCTGCTGGAATCTTGCCCCTGTGAGTGTGGGGTCTTCTTGATTCTTTATTCTCGGGTATCTGGCATCCAGTGCTGGGCATCATCTTACTTGGTACTTGGGAGAAATGTGTTCAGTGAAGGAATAAATGAATGAACCTGTGTTGCCTTGACCTGGTTCGGAGATAGGAGAAGGCAGCAGGATGGCAGGTGTAAAACCCTGGTCTGCTTGGAGTCTATCCAGGGAGTTAGATGCTGCTGTGGGAGAGAACGGGGCAGAGGGCCGTGGGGTTGGAGCCATTTTCCCACGGCTGCTGGCTCTTTCAGCCTGCTATGAGGCCATGGACCAGGGTGAGGCCCATGAGCCCCTCGTCTCAGGCTCAGCATTTAAGGGGTACCAACAAAATAGGCAGGTGACCCATATTCCGGTGCACTGTCTTGCAAAAACAAAATGCAAAGCCCATTCTCCTCTGGAACTGTCTCCCCAGAGACACAAGCCGGCCTCCCCCAGGGTGGGTGGCAGTGAGGAGGCCCGGGGACGGGGCAGACAAGGCTTTCTCGGCAATCTCCCTGGTGGGGTGTGTCCCCAGGTTCAGCTGCGACATGAGGAGGGCTTGGGCCACCTGCACTCACAACTGGAGGTGAGCTACGGGGTGCGCTGGAATGAGAGCAGCAGTAAGCGGCAACTCCGTGTCAGCCAGACCTTCCAGAACGACTCGGGTCCGGCCCTGAGAAATTACTTCATGGAGGTGAGCCCCACCTCGCCTGGGGGCAGCTGGGCACCCCCCCCCTCATCTGCAGGCCCCCACAAGGATGCTGCTGGCTCAAACTCCACGGCCTTACCTCTTTCCCACCTCCAGTCCCCATGTCCCCGGGGGAGTCTAACATCTGCAAGGTGGGCCGGTGGGGGGGGGGGGTGGCGCTCACCTGCAAGGATATTTGCAATCAGTCATCTGCAAGGGGGCTCGGGAAACACAGATTTCCAGCTATTAGTGCATTTGGGAAAGGGCTTTACTTTCAGATTTTCCTGGGGGGTTATCTGTTTCTGGTAAGTAACAAATACGTGAGCGCTTAGCCGCTCGACAGGCCATGTGCTACCGTAAGGCACGCGCTTATGTGTTTGTGTTTAAGTTTGAAAAATTGTTTTAATTGTGGTAAAATATATATAACATAAACTTGACCATTTGTGCCATTTTTAGGTGTAAGGTTCAGTGTCATTGGTTGCATCACAGTGTCACACAGCTGGTACCATCATCCGTCCCCAGAACTGCTTCATCTTGTAATCGTGAAGCTCTGTCCCTGTTCTAGAACTCCCTGCTCCGTGCTCCCCCCGATGCTCGTTATTTCCTGTCATTTTGGACGGTAGCCATGCTAAATGGGGGTGAGGGGTACCCCATTGTGGTTTTGATGGCCATTTCCCTAACGCTGAGTGATGTTGAGATCTTTTCTGTGCCCTTGTCGGCCTTGGGTTTATCTTCTTCGGAGAAGGGTCTATTTAAGTCCTTGGCCCATTTTTGAATCCGGTTGTTTGCTTTGTTGTTACCGAGTTGTAAGAGTTCTTGATACATTCTGGGTATTAACCTCTTACCAGATACACAGTTGGCAGATGTGCTCTCCATTCCGTCTGTGGGCAGCAAGCATCCTTCGATCCGCAAAAGTTTACCTGTGCGGGCGGTCTGCTTGATCTCTCTTTCCTTTTGCGGCCCGGGTTTGGAGTGTCCTGAGAAATCCTCTCCACATCCGGTGTTGTAGTTTTTCCCCTATGCTTTCTTCCAAACATCTTCTAGTTTCAGCTCTTAACGTTTAAGTCTTTGAGCCATTTTGAGTTAGTTTTTGCGTGTGGTGTGAGGTAAGCATCCAGTGCGTTCTCTTGCGTGTGGATGTCCGCGGGTCCCAGCCGCAGGTGTCCGACAGGCTGCACTCTCCCCCACAGAGTGCGCCTGGCGTGCTGGTGGAGAATCATCGGATCACAGATAAAAGAGTTTATTCTGGAACGCCCCGTTCTATTCCGTTGGTCGGTCTGTCTGTCTGTCACTGCCGTACTGCTGATTACTGTAGCTTTGGGACACCTCCAACTTCGCACTGCTTTTTCAAGATTGTTTGGGCTGTTCGGGGCGCCTTGAGATCCCATATGAATTTCAGGGTGGATTTTTCTGTTTCTGCCACACACACGAAAATGCCATTGCGATTTTGACGGGGATCGAGTTCAATCTATAGGTTGCTCTGGCGAGTACTGACATCTTACCAGTATTTAGCCTTTCCATCTATGAACACAGGACATCCTACCATGTATTCGCATCTTCTCTCATTGCTTCCAGCAACGCTGTGTCATTTCCAGCTTGCAAGTCTTTGGCCTCCTTGGTTAACTTTATTCCCAAGTACTACATTGCTTTTAAATACCAATACTGTGTGAATAAATTCCCCTGGTGACAAAAATGTCGCATTTGAAATGAAGCTAAAATTCCTTTCTCTGCTTCCGTCTTGCATCCCAGTCCCCTCCTCAGCTGCCTGGAGGAAGGAGCATTTACGTTCTAGGGCGCTGGAAAGGAGCTCTCTTTCTGTTCTTTTGCTCTGTGTGCCGGTCACAGGCTCTTTCGTTTGGCGAGTCTTGCGGTGTGCGTCCTTCCGCTGTGGGTGTTGGAGAACTTCCTTGTTACTTTGTAGAGATCTACTCTATTCTTTGAAACTCCCGCATCATGCTCCGGCCGTAGCTGTGTTCCATTTTATGTGCCCATTGCACGCTCCTGGTTTCTGGTGGCGCTCTCCTGCATGTCCTTGGGCGCGCCTCCCTGGGTGCACGTGTGCCACGGTCTCTGGGGCACACGTCATAATGCGTAGTTTCTGGGTTTTGGAATTGATATTTTTAATTTGCTGCCTGGTGACAGTTTGCCCTCCGAAATGTTCGAACCCGTCACCGTCCCCTCTAGCCATGTCCACGAGGAGCGATTTCCATACTCTTGCCAATACTTGACTTTGGACATTGGAAAAAGTTGCTGATCCAGATGGGAAGGTTACCTTGTTGTTTGAATTTGCATTTCCCTGGTCACTTAATAAGGCTGAGTACCATCTTCTCTGTATTTTTTCTACCATTGCATTACCCTTTCCAGAGACGGCATTTTTGTATTGAGATTGGGAAAAAAATGGCATTTTGACTTGATTAGAAGGAGTACTTTATATAATGGCAGTACATGCATTATGTGCCTATTCTAGATTGTGAAAATTTCTTATTTCTGGAAAGATCTGGTCCCAAAGGTTTTAGAAGAGATAAAAGACGGCTTGCTTCTGCAAGCCTTCTCAAGTGTGGCAGACGCCATGCTAGGTTCTGGGGAAACACGCGTGAGATACTATTTATCCTTAAAAATGTGACAGGGAACAGAAGAGGGAAGGGCAGAGTGAGCACTGATGAGCCATTTATTACTGCCAGGCTGTGTTTCAGATGTGTTGTTATTTCATTTAACCCTGTGAAGCAACCACTAGCCTCATTCTGCCGAGGAGAAATTGGGACGCGTCTGAGGTCTCACAGCTACGATGTGGCGGGATTGGAATTGAAACTCCAGTGCATCTCATTGCACACCTTAGGCTCTTAACGTCTCGGCTGGACTGGATTGTGCTAGAATTAATTGACTAGAAAATAATTTACCAAATGATTAGTCAAGAAGAGAAACACTTCCCAGTTTATTCTGTGAGGCCAGTAGTGTCACCCTGATGCCCAAACCAGACCAGGACATCATGAGAAAAGAAAAACTAAAGACCTCTTATAAATATAGATACAAAACCCTCAAGAAAACACTACCAAACTGAATTCAGCAAGATATGAGTAAATAGAATTACACAACATGACCAAATGGTATTTATCCCCGGAATCCAAGGTTGGTTTCACATTTGAAAGTCAGTCAGGGTAATACACCATATTCATAGAGTGAAGGATGGAAACCACACGATCATCTCAACAGAAGCAGAAAAAGCATTTGGCAAAACATACCCTTTCATGATCAAAACACCCAATAGACGAGTAATGGAAGAGCACTTCCTCAGCCTGATAGAGACCATCGATACCAAATCCACAGCCAACGATATACTTAATAATAAAAGACTGACTGCTTTCCCTCTAAGATCAGGAAGAAGACAGATGTCTGCTGTCACCACCTCTGTTAAACATTGTACCGGAGGTTTTTGCTACTGCAGTTAGGCAAGAAAAAGAAAGAAAAGGCATCCAGATTGGAAAGGAAGAAGTAGAACTATTTCTGCTTACAGATGACATTATGTTATATGTCGAAGACCCTAATTAATCCACAAAAAAATCTATTAGAGCTAATAAATGAGTTCCTTAAGGGGCGCCTGGGTGGCACAGCGGTTGAGCATCTGCCTTCGGCTCAGGGCGTGATCCCGGCGTTCTGGGATCGAGCCCCACATCAGGCTCCTCCGCTATGAGCCTGCTTCTTCCTCTCCCACTCCCCCTGCTTGTGTTCCCTCTCTCGCTGGCTGTCTCTATCTCTGTCAAATAAATAAATAAAATCTTTAAAAAAAAATAAATGAGTTCCTTAAAGTTGCAGCAGATGACATAAATATACGAAAGTCAGTTGTATTTCTCTACACTAGCAATGAAAACTGTGAAAATGAAATTAAGAATTCCATTTGCAGTAATGTCAAAAAAGGATAAATACTTCAGCATAAATGTAACAAAAGAAAGTAAAACTAATACTCTGAAAACCACAAAACGTTGTTGGAAGAAATTAAGGAAAACTGAAATAAATGGAAAGAGGTCCCATGTTCCTTGATCATAAAATGAATGTTAAAATGGCAAAATTTCCCAAATTCATCTACAGATTCAATAGTCCCTGTCTACCCCTATCAAAACCCACGCGATCTCTTTTTGTTGAAATTGACAAGCTGATCCTAAAATTTATATGGAATTACAATGGACACAGAATAGCCCAAACCACCTTGAAAAAGAAGAAAAAGTTGGAGAACTCATTCTTTCTAATTTCAAAATTTACTACGAAGCTCTGGTAGTTAGGACAGCATGCTAGTGGCATAAGGATAGACATACGGACCAATGGAGTAGAAGTGGGAGTCCTGAAATAAACCTTATATTTACAGCTAGCTGATTTTTGACAAGGCCGCCAAGACCACTGAGAAGGGGAAAGAATAGTCTTTTCCACGACGAGCGCTGGTACCACTGGATATCCACGTGCAAAAGAACGAAGTTGGACGCTTACCCAAGACCATATATAAAAACGAATGCAAACCACTTCATAGACCTAAACTGAAGAACTACAAAACTCTTGGAAGAAGACATAAAAGTGAATCTTTATGACCTTAGAATAGGCAAAGGTTTCTGAGCTAAGACACTGTTAAAAACATATTAACAAAACAAAAACTGACACATTGGGCTTCATCAAAATTTAAAAAGTTTGTGCTTCCAAAGACTCCATCGAGAAAGAGAAGCAACCCATAGAATGGAAGAAAATAGCGACAAGTTATATGTCTGATAAGGAATTTTTTTCCCCCAAATATAAGATAACTCTTACAACCCAGCAAGAAAAAGACAGAGGACTTGAACAGATATTTCTTCACCAAAGGTATCCGCATGACCAATAAGCACACGAAACAATGGCCGACATGGTCAGGGAGATCGACGTCACAGAGAGATCCTGCTACAAACCCACGAGCAAGGCTAAACACAGAAAAGACAACAAGTGTTGGTGACAATATGCAGATGTTAGAACTCTCGTATATTCGTTGGGATCATAAAATGGTAGGACGATATGGAAAGACAGTTTGGTGTATCTTGAAAACATTAACAGAGTTACCGTATGACGTAACCATTCTAGGTACTGGAGAGAATTCAAAACCTGTGTTCACACAAATATGTATGGAATATTTAGATAGAGTATTATTCATAAGAGCTAAAAAGGAGAAACAGCACAAATACTCTTCAACAAGGAATGGATAAATAAAATACGATTTATCCATACAACAGAATATTGTTCAGCGATAAAAAGGAATAAAGTTCTGATGCATGCTATAATACACCGTGCGTGGATCTTGAAATCATCATGCCGAGTGAAAGAAGCCAGACACGTAAGGCCACGTGTTCTGATTCCACCTACATGAACTGCCCAGAACAGGGGAATCCATAGAAACAGAAAGTAGATTCATGGTTTCCAGGGCAATGGGGAGCGATGGCTAATGGGTACAGGGATTCTTGGGGAGTGGGCTGGGCAGTTGCTGATAACCAGGGACCTCAGGCCCACCCCTGGCTGTGGTGGTGAGCCGGTGGAATGTTCTAGATTGGGAGTGGAGTGACCCGATGAGCATCTTGAGCTCTGGTCTTCTCCAGGTTGCGCTGCAGGCGCCTGCGAGGCAGGTGGAGTTCCGAGTGCAGCTGTATCACTTGAGCCTTCGCCAGCCGCACGTGGAGACAAGCACGCACCTGAAGACGCAGTACAACGGGCAGCTGCCTCTTGTGGCCGGCCTGCGGTGGAAGGACGCGTCTCGGGCTACCCTGTGGAAGTGGGAAGGTGAGCGTCCTCTTGGGAGACTCTCTGGCTAGCAGGTGAGGTTTCTGGCCCCCCAGGCCTCTGCTCGTTACCTGGAAGAACCTTTCTTTGTGTTGGTCTGGCTGTCAAGACTCAGACCTTTCATGTGTCCCGTGACGCTTGCAATTAGATCCCGACTGCTTACTCTCCGCAGCAGAGCCCCTTGCCTGATTCTCCTGTCTTCTCTGGTGGCCCGGTATTTACTCTTCTCAATGAGCGCTTGCTCTGTCCCAGTCCCCAGCGAGCAGTCTTATTGTACCCATTTTACAGATAACGATAGCATAGGCTCAAAGAGGTCACAGCTTGGAAAGTAAAGGCCACGTTCTTTATTACCACATACCTGTGCCCCCTCTCCAACCTCTTCGTGCATTTCTTTTGTCCACCATGTCCGTATGAAAATCGTCAAACCTACAGAAAACTGCAATGGATTCTATCGTTAACATACTGTCAACCCAGATTCGGCCGTTAACATTGTACCCCCACATATCTATCCCCTTATCCATCCATGTTATTTGTCGGCGCGGTTCAGAGTAAGCTGTGGACCTCCGTACATTTCACCCCTTAACTGGAGTGGAACGCACACGTCTCCAGGGTACCGTTGAATGAGTTCTGACAGGTGCACACACCTGTATCACCCCTGTCCCGTTTCAGAACATGATCAGCGTTCTGTAAACTGTGATGAGGCTGCAGGGACCTCTTGGTACCTGGCAGTAGGTCTTTCCATGCTGGTTGCACCCACTTCTCCCTCTCTGCCTCTTGCAGGAGCCTTGAACCTGGATAGTCCGTGGCTGATGGTCTCCGCGGCTCACAGGCTGTACTGGCCCCACCGACCCACGTGCCAGGCTGTCCTGGAGCTGACGCTGGGCAAGGCCTGGACCCTCAAGAACCTGGTGATGAACGTGGCCTACAGGAACCAGGGCATCGACAGGGAGGGCAAGGTCCACATCTACACCCCGGCTACCACGTACCTCCGGGTGCGCATGCTCGGCCACGCCCCGCTCCCCTCCCCGCCGCTGGACTAGCGGCCCAGGAGGCCGGTTCCCTGCCGTCTAGAATTTGTTGCCTGCAGAGGGAGAACAGCCCCCGGGGCTGCTGCCAGGTCACAGGGTGGGCGGTGTGGATGACCCGATGTTGACAGTCTTCAGAATTACTTGCCAAGTGAATTTGGGAGAGTGGACCCCTCCCCACCCTACCCCTCAATTTTCCATATTCTTTCTTAGCAGCTAATAGATTAAAATATGAAAGCAGGTTGAGGGGGAACTCGGAAACAAGTAGACATCAGGCCTTTGCCGAGCACCAGAATGAACACTTCAAGGTCGTAGATCAGTTTTATACCAACTGCTGGGTGGGATGGAGTGTGCTTCTTTGCACCTGTTTGATCTCTGAGGCATTAACAGTTTGGAAGAAAACCATCCCGGGAAATATGTCCCAGTGTCCCCCGAGGGAACCTGGCACATATCCTCTCCCCGTGTTGGGAGGACAAGTGGATACAGCAGGGGGTCTGGGCCTGACTTGGACCCAGAATGAGGCAGCTCTGGGCCCCCCTGGGGACAGCAGTGTCCCCTCTGAGGCAGGGGCTGAGTGGTAGCAGGGTGGGGTCAGCCCGCCAGCTCCTCAGACCCCAGCTGGGGGCCCGATGGTGGCCTGTCCCGGGAGGTGGCCGCAGAGATGGTAGCAGGTGTCCACGTTCCGGGACGAGTTTGCAGGGGGAGCTGATCGGTTTGCTGAGAGATTTGCTGGTGAATGGGCAGTGCGGAGGGAGCGCAAGACAAGACCTAAATGACCCCAAGGTTTTGGTCCAAGCAGCTGGGTGGAAGGAGGGGACTTTCACTGAAACGGGAAGGTGGCAGTGGGCGCCTGCAGGTCCTGGGGGGAGACCCAAGGTCAGTGACCTATGGGACAAGGTGTTCTGGAGTTCTAGTATGTGGTGGGGGGGGGGGCAGGGTCGGTCGTGCTTAAACCCCATTTTGATCCCATTATCTCCACTGGGGAGGCCCTGAGCTGTGTGAACAGGGGACAGTGGCCTACAGGGTCCAGGTGTCGTGCTATTCCTGATGGGGTTTGTGCCTGGGGCTGTGGGCTGGGGTGCACAGCCCTGCATAGAGCTGTAGTGCTGTCCGTCCCCCAGCTCTTCCCAGGGCTCTGAAGACCGTAGCGATGATGCAGGGGGAGGAGGCCACCTGCAGGTGTGTGCCCCTTGGGACACAGAGACCCTGCCTGCTAATAATAGCAGCCCAGTGAGATCAGATTCCTTTTCTGAGCCAAAGAGGGGAGAGAGGGAAGGGAGTTACCTTCTCTAATAACTGATACTTGAGATTCTCTCTCGGCTCAGGGCTGAGAGCGGGAGGGAAGTTTGTCCTTGTTCCTCGAGACCCTGTAGGGAACAACCAATTCTGCCCAGACCCGTTGGGAAAGGCCTCACAGAGATGGTGTCGGTGGGGTTTTGAAGGATGAGTAGGAGTTCCCCAAGTGAGACTGGGGAGAAGGGGCACTCCAGGGGGGGGCATAGGGTGTGCAAAGGCTTTGGTCAGCCTCCCCTGCCTCACTGTAGGTATCCACGGTGACGACCGTGGCACGGAGCCTCTTCCGCAGCCGGAGTGACATAGAATCAGCCTGGAGTGCCACGGTGCAGAGCGCGATCCACGCGGAGAACAGCCAGGACCTTAAGATACTTCACTGCTGGCTGAAGGGCCCCCGGCAGGAGACGAACCTAACAGCCGCCTACAGGCTCAAGGATCAGGTGGGTCCAGGCGGCCCATGCTGGAGGCTCTGCTGTTGAGAGACCCCCAAATCCCTCACCTGGGATGGGGAAGTGTTTAGTGCTTGGCCTATGACCTCGGGCCTTCCTGGGATCAGTTTCGTTGTCTGTAAAATGGACCCCAGCCATATTATTAATAAGCACAGACCCTGGAGCAAAGTTCTGCCTCAAGGAGCCAGAAGCCTGAGACCATTTCCCGCTGGGCACCTGGGGAGGTCCAGGCGTGGTGGTGCGCCCGTGTGATCTCGGGGTCTGCTCTGGGGTGAGGCTGCGGTTCAGTTCAGCAGCCCCTTCTCAGGGGGTCACACTCGCGTGATGGGCCGGCAGTGGGAGCTGCCCCTTGGGCCCCCGGGCACGATGTGTAAGGAGCCCGTTCCCCGCCGGGCCATCCCCCTCCATCAGCCTGGTCCTTGTTGCAGCCCTGGAAGACTCACGTGTCGCTGACGGCTCTGGTGACCACGACTGGGGGCCAGCCTCGGGGCCTGGAGTTGGAGGGCAAGCTGGAGGAGGTGACGCATGACACGGGCTTGTACCAGAAGCGGGGGACCTTCCTCCTCAGGTCCGTGCAGCCCCTTCCCCTTACGCACGACATCTGCCAGGAGGGTCTGCGGCGTGGAGGGTCCTGGGGGACAGGGCGGCCGTGCTGTCTGGGAGGCGTGTGCTGGCCCACGGGGCCCAGGCCAAGCCCAGAACTCTGAGACAAGCTGCCTGCCTCCCTCGAAAGTCCCTGGGTCCCTAGCCCCCTTGCATTAGGGTGCTCAGAAATCTGGGAGCAGAAGTCTGTCATCTCCCCAGCCTGGAAGCTGCACTGGGGAACCTCTAGTTCCTAGAGGCACAGCTGGTTGGAAAGGCTGTTCTTGCAGTCAGTGGAGGGGGCAGGTATGGGGGGGAGGGGGTGTAATCAGCACACCTAGCCTCAGCTCCAGCCTGTGTCCACGCCAGCTTCCTGACCTTCGTCGTCTTCCGTCGAAACAACGGTAACCACGAAGTAACGGGATCCGTGGTCTGCAGAGACCTCCTTCCTTTGTTCGTTTCTTTTCGATTTGTTGAGCAACTCCTATGTGTTGTGCACTTTTCTGGGAAAACGGAATAAAAAATGACAGAACTCCTGCCCTCAGGGAGCTTGCATTCACTGCACACACATTATCTCCTGTGATCCCAACCACTGTTGGGATGGGGGGGTGGTCTAGTATTTGAGCCCCCATTTCACAGATGGGAACACTGAGGCACAGAGAAGTCAGCCACATCCTCTGCTGCCCAAGGCCACAGACCCCAGGTGCTGCCTATCCTTAGGTCTCTGCTGCCAAGGGGCGATGAGGACCCCCGCTCTGCCCAGGTCACTGGGGTGTCGCGAGGGCATGGCCCGATGGTGAACGGGCGTCGATTGGCGAGACGCAGGGCTGATGTGTGTTCTGATGTGCTCCTCTCTGTGACAGAGTCTTAACCCTGCAAGCTTGTGACAGGCCCAGTCTGAGCTCCCGGGGCCCAGTTGTGCCCTGGCCCTGCCAGCTGCTTTAATGGCTTTGGCCCGTTCTCCCCTCTCCACGCCAGGCACCCCTTGCCTCTGCCCATCCCGCAGAGCCTCATCCTGCAGGAGACCTTCACGGCAGATAGGCATCACCAGCGGTGCTCCCTGGAAACTAGACTCGTCCTCAACGGCCACGAGGAGACCCTGCAGACCATAGTCCTGGGCTACCAGGCCGGACACCCCTACGTGAGTGGGCTCTGGGGCACATCTGGGAAGGGGCCTGGGAGCAGCGGGGAGGCCCCTGTCTGCTGCTGACCCGTCTCTGTATGTATGTGCATTTGTGTGGCCTTCTCTCCCAGGTCTGCGCAGGCCTGACCCACCCGTACGACGGCAAGGCCGTCCCCAGGAACGTGGAGGGGTGCGCCGTTGCTTGGAGCCAGCACGCCGTAAGTGAGCAGAGACCAGTCACCCCAGTGACCCCTGAGCCATCTTCTCTGACGAGCACAATGCTCTCCTGCCTGGGTTTTCTGTTCCGCTCTGTCCCCGCTGTTCCAGCCTACCTGACAGCTAGAGGGGGCTTTCCAATATGCCAGCAGGATCATGCCACTGCTTCTCTCTGGGTGAAGACCTCGGCCCTGCCCCTCTGGTCTTGCCCACCCTCCAAGGCCACCTGAGACCACTCTCCCCCTTTTGCTGCCTCCTTTGGCTCAGCCTCCTTTCGGTTCCTCGCCATGCTCTTTCCTGCCCCAGGACCTTGGTGTGTTCTGTTCCTGGAGCTGTCACTCCTTCCACTTTGCCTCCTTCCCTTGTACTGGTTGCTGAGGGTTCAGCTCACACGTCCTCTCTTCCAGGAAGCTTTCCCTGGCCCCAGACCACCTCCCATCCCCCGGTTACGGGTCTTGCACACCCCACACTTCTGTCTCTAGCGCTTCTCGCAAATCTCAGTCCTATTTTGATGTGATTCTTTGACCAGTCGCTGTCTGCACCTGCTAGTCCATCAGATCTGTGATTGGTACCGTGTCTGCATACCTCATGTGATGACACTTTATTTCATTACACTTTGCAGATATTACTTTTTTAAAAAAATACAAATGGAAGGTGCGTGGCAACCCTGCGTCCAGCAAGGCTGTTGGTGCCGTTTTGCCAACAGCATTGGCTCACTTTGTGTCTCCGGGTCACATTTTGGGGACCATCACGTTGGTGATGGTGATCTGTGATTACAATGGGCCGAAAGCTCAGACGACAACGGTTAGCATATTTTTGCGATGAGCTATCCTTTAGATGAAGGTATGTATTTTTTTTTTTTTTAGACGTAATGCTACTGTGCGTTTAATTGACGGCAGTGTAAGCGTAACTGTCGGACGCACTGGGAAAGCAAGAATTTCATTCGACTCGTTTGTTGCCAGACTCGCTCTATTGGGTGATTAACCAAACCCGCGGTATCTCCAAGGTACGCCTCAGTTTACCGTTGGAGCCGCAGGGCCTGGCGCGTCATCACCTGCACGTAATGCGTCATTGTCACCCCCGTGCTATTGAGAGTCTCTTGTGCACGTGACCCAGAGCAGGAGGTGACAGCCTTTTCCGAGAAGTTGCAGAGTCATGACTTTTTCCTCGGTGGGCCGTGAGGTCTCTGTTGCAAGTACTCCCCGTGCCTTGGTAGCACAGACACGTTCTAGAAAACACACAAGTGAACGGGCACGACTGTGTTCTGATAAAACTCAGGCTGTGGACTGAATGCTTGTGTGCCCCCCTCTCCCGGATTCGTATGTTGAAGCCCTCATGTGGTCTCTGGAAGGTGGTTAGGTCACGGGACTGGGGCCCCCACGATGGCATTTGTGTCCACCTGACAAGGGCACAGGAAGAAGAGAGCTGCCTGCCAGCCAGGAGGAGGGCCTTCTCCAGAACCCAACCACACTGGCGCCCTGGTCTCGGACTTCTAGCCTCTAGAGCCATGAGGAATAAATTTCGATTATAGCCAGCCTGCCTCTGGGAGTTTTGTGAAAGCAGCCAGAACGGACAAAGTCAACTTCATTTACAAATGCGAGCCAGGCTTGGCTCCCTTGCCACGGCTCTCAGACCCCTGACTTGGAAGGTGCTGGCATTAGTCTTCCTGGGGGTGAAGTTCATTTTTGCCCATGTGCCCATAGCGAAGGATTCCAGGTCTCTGGGCCCCCGTTTCCTCGTCTATAAAACGGAGACAACAGTACCCATGTCTTGGGCCGTGATTGTGGGGACCGAAACATAATGTCATATCAGGTACCGTCATCCCGGACTCCTTCCTGATCCCTGTAGGAGTAGAGGCAGGTAACCTCATTCTCCAGTAAGCATTTATTGAGCAGTTATGACATGCCAGGCCCTGGACGAAGAAGTTAGTGGTGATTTCTCCCTCGCGGCAGATAGAAAGGTCTGCTGAGGGAGGGCCAGCTGTTGAACCCTGAGACCTCTTCTTCTAGGGTCCCCACTAGCCTCACCAGTTAAACAGGGCTGTGGGTGGCTCCCAGAGGCTTGGGAGCCGGAGTCCTTGGAGCTCCTGAGAGGAGATGGAGGACAGGATGACCGCCCGCCACACCTGCAGAAACCCCTCCCCACGGTGTTGAGTGTTTCTTTATACCGGAGACTGCAGATTGGCTCCAGGGGCCGGGTCCAACCTGCAGATGTGTTTTGTTTGGCCTGCTTCACACTTCATGTTTTTAAAAACACTGTCCACATTTAAAATCAGAAGATTTGGGGTAAAACCCAGATTTCTGCTTCTAATTAAAAACAAATCAGAAGATCGGACGCAGGGGGCCTAAAATCCCACCTGCCGACAAGAGACGAGAACCGAGTCGACGGAGACCCTTGAGCGGAGTTGAATTTGGCTCTCTGTTCTTTCTAAAACCCTGTCTTTGTTTGATGACACACATGTATTTTTCTCCTCTTGGGCTTTTATTTATTCCTCTTCCATCTTGTTTCTAAAATAAAGCCACGGATTCTTCTCAAGTTCTACACCAACGATAGAATTCTGCGGCAAGACGTTTTTAACGTCTCCGTCAGCACAGATGGGAACAGATGGCGCACCCTGCCCCCGCGGGCTTGGCAGGTGGCAGAGGCTAGAAGGCTGCTGACTGAATACGTGATGAACCGTGTGTGTTAGGGTCCTGCAGCTGCTATCCCAAAGTACCATGAACTGGGTGGCTTAAGACAACGCAAACCCCCCTTACGTATCTGGAGATCAGAAATCCAAAATGGGTTGCCCTTGGCTACAATCAGCTGTTGCTGGAATCCCATTCCTTTCGGAGGCTCCAGGAGAGAATCCATTTCTTTGTCTTTTCTAGCTACTGAAAGCCACCCGCATCTCTTGGGTCGTGGTCCGCTTCTCCATCTTCAAAGCCACTAGCTGTAGGATTAGTATCCTCTCTCTCTGGCTCTCGCTCTCCCTCCCTCCCTCCCTCCCTCCCTCCCTCCCTCCCTTCTGCCTCCCTCTTACAAGAACGCTTAGCATTACATTGGGCCCACCTGGCCCGGGATCATCTCTAACCCTACCTGCGGGCACTGGACTTGAGCATCCATTTGAAAGCCCCCCGTGCACCTGTCCCCACGCCCTGCCCTGTGTGTGGGTAGTGTAGACAGCTTTAACCCATCTGTCTTGGGACCATTTTCTTCTACCTGCTGGAGTCTAAGGCTGGCTTCTGCAGGTACTTGGAGATGGCAAGGCCTCTCTCTCAGCGCCGCCGGTTCTTGCTCACCCAGGCTCAGAACAGGGAGGTCGAGGCCACTTTGAAAGTCAACCAGAAAGTCGTGCTGCACTTAAAGGGTCTGCACCGTGACCGATCTCAGCGTGGGGAAATCTGGCATAGCCTGGCCCTGGACGCAGCGCACGCCTCCCAGGTACCTGTCCCCTGGTTGGGCAAACACTGGTTTGCAGCCTTTGAGCGGAGCTCAGCTGTTGGAGAGAGTAAATGGTACTGTTTCTTCCCAGCTGAGGCTCCCCCAGGCCCTGCATTTGGATGGGGACATTGTCTTCAGACCGGGTCCCCGGGGAGCATTTGACTGCAGCGTGGACACGAGGGCCACCATCAACTACAATGTCACCTTCCAGGTCAGATGGCTTAGCTCCACCTCCTCGCTGAGAGAGGGTGGTGTTCCTATCAGAGGGCAGGTGTCCCGTGTGTGGTGGCTGAAGAGGGGGCAGGTGGCCCTGGCAGTAAGCGTGGGATGAATCAGGATGCACTAGCTGTTGTAATAAAAGCCTGCTTTCCCGTGAAGGTTGACTGCCCGGTCCTGTCACAGTGCAGTGTGGCTCTGTGGCTCTGCTGTGGCTGGCACAGGGGGACGCAGGGACAGTGAGAATTACACAGGTTTTCACGGGCCAGCCCCTTGGGGGGGGGAGGGGGGCAAGCCACTCCCGCCCACATTCCATTGGCCAGAACTCATCACATGACCCCACCCAGCTGCAAGGGAGGCTGGGAAATGTAGTTTTAGCTGTGTGTGTCCAGGAGGGAAAGGAAATGCACCGTAAGTTTATTTGCTCGGTCCTTCGCTCTACACGGATTGTGTCTCCGCCACGTGCCGGGCTCTGCACTATGTACTGTAGATGCACGGGCCACTGTTTCTGTCTCATCCCCAAGGAGCTTTCAAGGTCAAATCCTAGCTCCGCTGCTGATTCCCTGTGTGACCTTGGGTAAATTATTCAACCCCACTGAATATCGGTTTCTTGCCGTGAGATGAGGGTAGTGAAACCAGCCTGTGACAGCAGGGGTGGGATTCGATGAGCTGACAGAAAGCTAGTAGTGCAGAGCCTGCTTCACAGTCAGGGTCAAACAGAATGCAGCTGTGGACGTGGGAGGCGTGAGCAGGCACCGTGGCAGGGTATGTCAGGGGACTGAGGTCCCAGAGTTACCTTCCCAGCCCCATGTCTGGGGCCTCACTTCTCACGCTTCCAAGTAACGCAGCCCGAGTAAGCTTGGGGCTGAGAAGCATCACAGGAGGTGGTTTCTGGCATCTTCTCTTGGCTTGGGGTTTGGGCCAACTCTGGGATGACCTGTCCCTCTTTGGGTGCCCAGCCAGCTACCTTCTGGAGTTCTGCATCTCCCTCCTTGCTCTCTCTGACCCTCCTCTTCCTTCCCTTGTCAACAGGTCTCAGTCCAGCTGAACGGATCTGACTCCCACTTGGCGTTCCTCTTCCAACTCAGACATCCCCACAGACCAGCGTTTCCTCCGGACTTACAGGTACAGACGTGGTCCCTCTGGGATGACCTCGAATTGCCTGCCAAGTGTTGTCCCTGAGCGGAGCAGCCGGCTTGCTGGGAGATGGAGCGGAAGGAAGGGAGGATGGAGGCCCGGGTGTGGGGTG
This sequence comes from Ursus americanus, assembly GCF_024610735.1. Taxonomy (NCBI): domain Eukaryota; kingdom Metazoa; phylum Chordata; class Mammalia; order Carnivora; family Ursidae; genus Ursus; species Ursus americanus. The sequence continues at coordinate 31,486,214 of NC_142128.1, forward strand.
GGGGAGGCCGCACCAGGATGTTGAGCTTAGCCAGACGGTCCAAGAATCAAGAACAGATGGCAGGGAGGATTCCAAATCCATCATTTGGAAGTGATTGTCCAGGCCAGAAGGAGTTTGAGCTCATGGCGGGGGGGGGGGGGGGTGTAGAAGGATCACATTTCACCCTTGAACATGGAGAGAGGCAGAATTGTCCTCTCAACCCCGTCCCGTACTTGGGAGAAGGCTCTGATCCTTTTGTGACCTAGGAGTATTTTGCTCGGCGTGGGGTAGAAACCCTGAAGGGTTTGACTCTACAGGGAAATAAAGGGCAGAGCAAGGGGGCCAGGCAGGAGGGCTGTGCTCTGCCGCCCCAGCGCTGGGTGCTTAGAAAACCCCATGTTAGTTGCTTCACGAGCAAGCCGTGAGTGCTGTGTACACAGGAATTCGGCAGCGGACTGGGAGACGGAGGTGTAGACGAGTAGTCCCACCCGTGATGAGGCCCAGACCTCGACAGCAATTTTTAAATGTCTGCCGTGTGCTCAGGCCTGTGCTGGTGGCTTCAGGAACCCTAAAGGAGCCTGAGAAGAGCTTTTGATAATGGAAACTGGTCCTTCTCAGAGGCACCTGTTTTCGTGGGTCAACAGCTCTAAAATCAGGATGTGTCTTCAGATTCCCACGGGTTCAGTGTTTCGTTACCAGCTTTTTTGCTTTCATGGGGGGGCGGGTCCATAAAATCACAGCGCACCTAGGGCCCCTGGCATCCCAGATCTGAGGGCGTGCTGTCGCTCTCATCGGTGGTAATAGGAACTGATGCCTGTGGCGTGTTGGCCATGGGCCAGGCTCTGCTGACAGCCCTTTACGTGGCTCATCTTGTGGATGCCCTGGGATATGGCTGGGGCAGCGTTCTGCAGAAGAGAAGCTGACACAGAGGTGACGTGACTTGTATGCGGTCCCTGAGCGTGTAGGTGGAGGGTCCCGGATGGGGGCCGATGCCCCTGGCTGTGCTCATCGCGGGGCAGATGTACTAAAAACCTGGCTGCTGGGTCATCTCACGGGCTCAGACTTTATCATCACTTTTTTTTTTTAAGATTTTATTTATGTATTTGTTTATTTTAGAAAGAGCGAGTGCACAAGCAGGGGGGAGGGGCAGAGGGAGAGGGAGAAGCAGGCTCCGTGCCGAGCAGGGAGCCCCACCCGGGGCTCAATCCCAGGACCCCGGAATCATAACCAGAGCCGAAGGCAGTCGCTTCACCGACTGAGCCACCCCATCATTACTTTTTAAAACAGCAGGACCCTTTATCCGCCTTATCTCTGTGGGTGAAATGAGGCTGCGGAGCTCAGCCTTGTCAGCCTCGGTCCCCTTCTTGCAGCGCCCCCCCCCCCCCCATCCGCTGCTGGAATCTTCATGCAACGAGCTTTGATAGTTTAGCTACTAGCCTGGCAAGTCTGTGTAGCCCCTCCCCTCCTTGCAAGGCCAGCGCTCCAAGGAGTTCAAGGCCCGTTATCCGGGCATTCTTTGTTATCAAGGAGGTGCACCCGGTTGGCCGCCCCTGGAGCCCCTGACCTTGAACGCTGAACATGTTTTTTCTACATATCCTGCTTGATGGGAATATAGAGGGAGAACAGGACCCATATAGTCTCAAGACCGTGATTGACAGTGGCGTTCGGGGCGTGTTTGCACAAGCCAGCTGTCCAGCCTGTTCCCTACTCTGCACCCCGGCACCCCCTGGATGGCCCATATGTTCTTGACACGCCTCTCTTCCGTGGTGTCCCCGGGGCCGGCTCCGCCGAGGCGCACTGCCACCAGATCCCATAGCTGCAGGGTAAGCCACAGCGTCCAAGTCACAGGAAAGCACAGAGGGCTCAGAAACTCTTGAGCTGGGAAGAAGGCAAGCGATTTGAGCAAGCACTCGCAGGGCCAGTAGGGGTTTCAGCAGCTTGTTTACACCAGCCCTGGCTTGGGAAACGTGGAAATGGTCAGGCGTGTGTACGCAGCATTCCGTCCTGATGAGAGCGCACGTCCCTCCTTGTGCTGTGGTTAATGTGTCACGAGCCATTCCACTTTGCAGAACTTCTTGTCTTATTTGGAAACTCTCCTAGGGAAGGAGGGGGATTGCCTTTCAGCTGGAATTAAAGGCGGCAGGCATGTCTGGCCGGCCGTGTGTCTGCCTGCCAGTCTCATCCTATAAAGGAGTATAGGGCCCAGCAGGTAGGGGTGCTCCTGGATATAGCATCCAGTCCAGTTATAGGGTACGTAGGGCCAGCCGTGGGGGCCACGTGCCTGTAGCCATCCGCAGGGAGAGGGGAAGGCACCCGTGGGAATGGGTGCGTGTTGTCTCCCCAGCCAGATGTCAGTGGTTACGGGTACAAGGTGATTGCCTCGCTGTGTGGGAATCTACCCGACACTATGAGCTGTAGCATTTGGGGTCCATTGTACCCCTCTCTGCACGATGAGGCCACTCCCATAATTTGTACCTAGGACCGTACCAGGCCATCCCAAATAGCATGTCCTGTTGGCAGAGTCTCATTTATCTGTTCCCGTATCAATTGGAAAACTTTCCTCTCTGTGTCTTCCCGGGACGGGAGCCCGCATACCCGGGGAACATGTGTCAGTCCAGAGATGGGCAAAGAGGGGTTATCCTGAGTGCAGAGGCGTTTGCAAGGGCTGAGGCGGGCGGTTTGGACTCGCCGGGGCAGGCCCGCAGTTGCTGACAGCGGGAGTTCACGGTGCACCCAGCAGACGGTCTTACTCTGTATGGAGCCGCGGGTAGCCCGGTCCGCGAACAGGTTCCCTCGCAGAGTCTAAGGGCGAGAAGGGACAAGTAGGCTGTGGGCACCTGAAAAGGCAAGTCATGCTGGTCCAACTGAACTCAGGAGATGACACGAGCCTGGCTGCGGTTCGGCTCCACGTTAACCAACACCAAATCGTCCGCACTCTGTTACGTGGTGCGGCGAACCAACGGAGGATGGCGGAGATCTCGCGACAGTGTCCCTTTTTCTATGAGGCCCGGTTGTGTGCCTCCATGGTTTTTGGCGGAATGAGGTGGAGAAAAGGGGTGCTGGGTAGGTCCTCTTCTGTCCCTGTTCCCCATGGGACCCAAACCCCAAACCACGGTTGACTTGTCTGTCCTTTCCAGCATTCCGCCCTCCCCCCCCCCCCCCGCTGTAGGTAGATCTTGTGTCGGGGGCATTAAAGGTGACCTGTGTGTCCCCATCTGCAGCAGAGAGCCTCCTTCCTGCATGCTGTCTGCTTGGATTCTAACGGTGGCGTCAGGTCCATGAGTGACACGGGGACAGTTGGAACGGGGCGGCGTGTCCACAGGGTCAGCGAGCGGGTCTGTCATCGCGGCTGCTGCAGCAGTGTATCGGCGGGAGGGGCTGGCACGTGGAAATGCAGGGGGCATCTTGAGCTTGGGTCACTCTTGCAGATCACGTCCTGTGAAGTTGGGCCTTAGTGGCTGTCATTGTCACTGGGCACCCCGCATGCAGTGCACAGCTGTTCCAGGCCACCGATGGTGCCTGGGCAGCACGCTTACTGGGGCAGGCTCGCAGGGGTCCTGGATCAGCGTCCACATGCATCCGAGCAGAACGGCAGCCACCAGAGACAGGCAAGTGACCCAAGCACTCGATCTGCCCCCTTACTACCTGTCCAGTGTCTCTTGGCGAAGGTCACAGTCATTCCCAGCATAGGTTGGGCATTGTTGGCAGACATTTGTGATGTCTTTGTTATGCAGTGGTGGCCCCAGGTCTCACCCGTGCCCCTTAGGACCGTTGTTCTGGATGTCCCATCTCCTCGGTAGCCAGGTGGCGACGTCTTCCGTTGGCACATCTTCCAGAGGCGGACACAGGCCAGCTCATTAGCTTCTTGATTTCCAGGTGGGGTGTGGGCATCTACATGGTACACAGTAGGCATTGCAGTATGTCCTTCCATATGTCCTGCTTCAGAGAGGGTGCCCCGCCCCCATCCCGTCCTGTGCCTCCTGTTGGAGCGGCCACAGGGTCAGTCCTCTGTAGGCTGCCCCGTTATATCGGCGGTCTGTGCACGGACAGTGGGGTCATGGGGCGCGTGGCTGGCTCAGTCAGTACAGCGTGTGACTCTTCATCTCGGGGTTGTAAGTACGAGCCCCACTTTGGGTGTAGAGATCACTTAAGATCACGAAAGGGGTGTCTGGGTGGCTCAGGTTAAGCGTCTGCCTTGGGCTCGGGTCACGATCCCGGGGTGCTGGGATCGAGTCCCGTGTTGGCCTCCGTGCTCCCTGGAGAGTCTGCTTCTCCCTCTCTTTCTGCCCCTCCCCTCCATGCTCTCTCTCTCACTCTCTTGCTCTCTGTCAAATAAATAAATAAAATCTTTAAAAAAATCATTAAAAAAAAAGAACCGTGGGGTCAGGCTCATGGAGCCGTACCATCCATGCTGCTCGAAGCTCGGCCCGTTGACTACTGTGTCCCGTGTTGGAGTCTAACCAGATGCTTCCTGTGGAGGGTTGGATGGCCGTGGCCATGGGGGACAGGGGTTGTCCCTTGCTGACCCCTCAGGGTACCGTGCAGGCTCAGGGATCGGCCATCTCCTTCACAGAGGACGGCGCCCGCAGGTGCCGTTAACGGCTGTCCTTCAGGCCGTGAGTGGAGCGTTCCTCCGCCCTAGGGGCTGTTTGTCAAGGTACCGCGTTGTCGCAAGTAGGCATGGTCTGGCACTGCCTGCCGTGGGCGTTTGGAATGTGTCCTTCAGCCATCCCGATAGAGGACACTGAGCGGGAGTGGTCCCTGGGATCGGCCTAGTCGCATCTTCTCCTGCTGTAAGGCATGCCAGGTGGCGCACGGCTGCTAGAAGGCTGCACTGCGTCTCAGCTCCTTTCCATAACCACAACCAGAAACCTGACGGTACTCATCTGTGCCCGGGCAGTTGCCTCGAGCCCCACCCAAACCCTGCCAGGCCCCTGGCGACATCGAACTTGCATGGCTGTCCCTGTCCCGGAACACCCAAAGCTTGGGTCTGTCCAGTCATCACCTTGGCTTGTTCATATGCTTTGCTTTGGGCTGTTTTTTACTAATCTGAAGGGGGCTGAACAATCGAGCCAGGTGAAGGCTGAACGGATGCCCGTACCCTAACAGTCTCGGGAAGGTCTGCACCTGCTTTGGGCTGGTGTGACACGGTATGCCTGCATCTTAGCAATGACCGCTGCAGGACAACTTTGTCTTCCGCCACCGGGTAACACCCAAGTACTTGACCGGTCAGCTAGGGCCCGGAAGTTTCTGTGGGTTCATTGCCCTTCCTCCCCCTCACAGGAGCCCCAGCAGAGCCTGCAGGGTTCGCTGCAGTAGGGGTAAACCTTCGCAGGCAAACGTTCTATCATCAGTGCAATGCGCCCGTCTCGCTGATACGGGGACGGGAGAGCAGGGAGAGGTGTCAGGCTACCATCCCGTGACGCAGTGTGACAGTATGCGGGTGGCCCCAAGGAGCCACCTGAAAGGTTCATCCTGGTCCCTCCTGCGTGAGGGCAAATTGATCTTCGTTCCCAGAAACTTGTACCTGTCAAAGTCCTTTCCGGGACTTTCCTGGAGGAGGAGCACTTTCGCAGGAACGCATTTTGCCAAAGCATCAGAGTAAAACAGGAACTCTGCCAACAACCGAAGACTCAAAGAAATGGCTGCGGCTAAAAAGCTAATGAGAGTTTCGTATCAGCTCGGTAAAGGCGAAACGTAGAAACTTTGTGGTTTTTTGGGGCATATAAAAAAAAATTTGTTGACTTTTTTTTTTTTTTTTAATCAAGAGCACACCAAATACCCAAGAAAACTTTGTCTTTTTAACAGAGGGACAAATCACATTCTAATCTTGTACGGATGTACTTTTCAGACTTACCCTCGTCTTAGTCCTGACCACGCATAAAATTCTTTCCTAAAGACTCCTCTTCATGAGCCTTCTTCAATTTTATTTTTTCATTTAGATTTTGTCCTAAGCTTCCCTGTCTCTAAACAACCAGTCTCATTTCAGGACAAAATTACTTTCTTTTCCCTTAACAAACACGTCTTCTCATTCTTACGCCTTTCTTAACGCATCTCCTGCCTTTCCCACAGAGCGGCTTCCTGTTTCCAGCAGTCTGTATTTCAAAGGGCCGCCCCCCTCCTTTTTCTTCAGTCTCTGTGGGCGATGTTTGGGTTATTTCCTGGGTGTTTATATTATAAAGACATGACAAAGATTTACAACTTCAAGGGGCAGAGAAAGGATGCCAGTTTTTCTCCTAAGAGTTAGGAGGGTAATTGCTATATAAAACTTTTCTTTGTAGTAGGGGTTAGAAAACATGGTGAATTTTGTCTGTTTCCTCATCAATTATCACTAGATAGATTGATGGATTGATCACTTTTTAGCGATTCCACCTCGTAGCGTCCTAATCAGATTTTATTACAAGTGCCTGGATATTTTCCCCCCTTTTCCAAGTTTGTATTTAAATTTGTTAGTTAGGGGCGCCTGGGTGGCTCAGATGGTTAAACGTGTGCCTTCAGTTCAGGTCATGATCCCAGGGTCCTGGGATCGAGTCCCGCATCGGGCTTCCAGCTCAGCGAGGAGTCTGCTTCTCTCTCTCTTCTCGCCTCTCCCCTGCTCATGCTCTGTCTCTCTCTCTCTCTCTGTCTCAGATAAAAAAATAAAATCTAAAAAATAAATAAACTTCAGTTAGTTAAAATACAGTGTAATAATAGTTTCAGGAATAGAATTTAGTGGTTCATCACTTACATGCAACATACAGCTTATCCCAAGCGCTTCCTTAATTCCTATCCCCCCACCCGCCTCCCCTCTGGTAACCATCAGTGTGTTCTCCAGAGTTAAGAGTCTGTTTCTAGGTTTGTCTCTCTTTTTATCCCCCCTATGTTCATGCGGTTTTTTTGTTTTTGTTTTTGTTTTTAAGATTTTGTTTATTTGAGAGAGGGACACAGACACAGCGAGAGAGAGCACAAGTAGGGAGGCAGGGGGAGAAGCAGGCTCCCCACTGAGCAAGGAGCCCGATGCGGGACTCGAACCCAGGACCCTGGGATCAGGACCTGAGCCGAAGCCAGATGCTTAACCGACTGAGCCACCCAGGTGTCCCCAAATTAGTATTTTTGTATCTTTTGGGTAAATACCTAGTAGTCAAGTGCCTGGATCATAATCCGTGACATCCTGTGTCTCCTGTCTGCAAAACGGCACGCTGAAGCCCCTGACTTACTCTGCTCTCGCCTCCCTTCCCTGGCACAGTGCGCAGCTTCTCCGACGAGTGCATCAGACCGGCTGGCGTTTTCGGGGCACCACCACTCGCGCGGTGGTCCACAAGCATCTGACCTCTGGGCCACCCCTCCCCACACAGTGATCACTGGCCAGCTTGGCATTTCCCCCGCAGATTTCCCTTTTCCGCTTCGCAACAGCTCAGCACTCATGGGGTTTTCTCCAGCTTCGTGGCTAGCCCAGCAGTGACGCAGCCGCTCCCTGGCAGACTCCAAGCCGAGGGTGCGTGATGGCCCAGTGAGACCCAAGAAGTGACCCGGATACAGCAATCAGAACAGAGGTTTATGGGGGAACTTACATCCAGGGAATCCAGGGGCGGCAGACTGGACAAAACATCCGTTGCTGGGATCTACACGCCGCAAGCTTTTCTATGAGAGCAACGCTGGAGAACCCCGGCGGCTGTGCGGCCCTCCCTCCTTGCACGACCAGCGCTCCAAGGAGTTCAAGGCCTGCCGTGTGGACGTTCTTTGTTACGGAGGAGATGCTCTGGGTTGACCACCTGCCAGAACCCGTGACCTTGAATGCAGAGCGTGTGTTTCCTACATATGCTGCTTGATGGGAATACAGAGGGAGCACAGGTCCGTACATTGTCAAGACAGGGACAAACTGGGTCATCGAGGGTGTGTCCGCACGAACCAGCCAGCCAGCACGTCCCGTGCACCCCCTCGATGACCTTTCAACTCCATAGACATCCTGTATTTGTGTGCGGAACGCACATCTGTGATTTGCACATAAGGCTTTTTTAAATCTTTTTTTTTAATCCACCCCCGACAAACCAGGTTTAGCATTTGGGGGCGATATTGCCCCTGTCGAGAATGCTCTTACTGGAGTCTTCAGGCCCACAGAGGCCAGTTGGAGAACACACGCGTGTGACATCACAGTTCTCAGCCCAAGCCACGTTGGAATCAACTATGGACCCCATACCTGGACCCCAGCCTGGAGATGCTGAGTTGATTGGTCAGGGGGTCCCAGGCATACTTTTTTTTTTTTTTTTTTTTTTTAAAGATTTTATTTATTTATGTGACAGAGAGACAGCCAGCGAGAGAGGGAACACAGCAAGCGAGTGAGAGAGGAAGAAGCAGGCTCCCAGCAGAAGAGCCCGATGTGGGACTCGATCCCGGAACGCCGGGATCACGCCCCGAGTCGAAGGCAGACGCTTTAACGACTGCGCTACCCAGGCGCCCCCCCCCAGGCATACTTTTAAAAAAAATTAATAAACTTCGTTTCTCAGAGCAGTTTTAGGTTTCCAGAAAAGTCGCACAGGAAGTATGGAGAGTTCCCATATAATGCCCCCCCCCCCCCGCACTGTGTTCCCTCCTACGAGCTCTTGCATTAGTGTGGTGCATTCCAGCTGGCGAGCGGATATTAATATGGCATTAACCAAAGTCCATGGTTTACATCCAGGTTCACTCGTGGGGGTGAGGAGTTCTGTGGGTTTTGCCAAACGCAGGATGTCGTATACCCATCTTTACTGTCACACAGAAGAGTTTCACTGCCCTAAAACCCCCCTGTCCCACCTACGGATGCCTTCTACCCTTGACCCCTGGCCACCACGGAGCACCTCTGTCTCTAGTTGTGCCTTTCTCTGGAATGCCGTAGAGTCGGGTCGTCCGCCTTTTCAGACTGGCTGCTTTCACTTTGCAAGATGCATTTACAGCTTCTCCACGTCCTCTTGTGGCTGGAGAGCTCATTTCTTTTTATCACTAAATAATGTTCCCCTGTGTGGATAGACCAGTTGGTCAGTTCCTTTCTGGAGGGATCACGTGACTGCGGTGTGCATCCTAGGGCTGGAGCAACTTCTGCCCTGTCGACGGGGAAACTGAGGCCCAGGTGAGGGAAAGGGCTTCAGGTCCTGCCGAGCTGGTGGAGGGGCAGGCCTCCCTACTCCCGCCCCCACCCCGGGGGCCTGACCAAGCCTCACCCCCAGTATGGCCTCTGCTTGTGCACCGGACACCCTCCCCTTTGAGCTCCAGAGCTTCTGGGGGTCTTCTGGCCCTCGGTGGGAAGCACTGTTGGGGGCATCCTTTTCTGTAACTGAGTGACCCGGGGTCTTCTGCTCCCCCCAGCTGCTCACTTCACGCACAAGCATGAGTTTTAGAGCCAGGCAGGCCCAGATTAAATGTGTGTCCCTCTTTGGGCCTCAGTCTCCCTATCTGTAAGATGGAAATTCCCGTCTCACACATGTTGGGAAGGACAAGGTAAGGCTCTGTCCCTAGGCCAGGAGCTGGGGTCAGGGAAGGCAGTCTACCACCATTCCCTCCACCTCCTCTCTTCCTGTCTGCTTGCTGTCTGCTGTGCTTGGTGGTTCTCAGAGCTGGAGTGACTGGGGAAGGCTTCCTGGAGGAAGGGTCCTCCCGCATTGCTGGCTCCCACAGACCCCTCCTGTGCTCCCTGCACTTCAAGCCCTCTCCTGCCTCCTCTCAGGTACAGGTGGCTGCCCGACGATACAAGGACCACAGCCTCAGCGGCTCCCTGTCTGTGCACACATCTAGCCGGGAGCTGGTTCTCCTGGAGGCCGACACCAGCCAGGACACCCAGAGACGCAGCCAGGCCTGGGACACGAGCTTCCTCCTCCACCAGGCAGTCCTCAACGCCCCCCGGGCTGTTCAGCTGCAGCTGTCCAGCAAGGTGGCCGCAGCCAGGTGAGGGTCCCCAGGGGCCATGCGAGGGAGCGGAGGGGACTCTGAGGGCAAAGGGCTTGTGTCCTGGGAGATGGGCAGTGATTGCTGAGGTGCCCTCGTCCATCACTCAGGGACCAGGTCTAAATCACCCCTTCTTAGGCCATTCCTGATTTTAAGCCATTGAGGGAAAGGAAGGAGGAGGCATTCAGTTTTCCACATTTATCTTTTTTCTTTTCTTTTTAGTAATGACTGTGTTCATTGGGGATGACTTGAAAGATGACAGTAAAGTATAAAGAAAGAAACAAGAGTCACTAGAGACAGTCCTAGGGAGTATGTTGGCGCAGTCTCTCAGCTCAGACTCTGTCTTCACATGGGGGTCTGTCCCCTATGATATGGCCATCAGGACCCTGGGGCATGGAGCCAGCTGCCCGGGTTTAAACCCCAGCTCAGCCTCTGGGACGTTGGGCCAGCCCCTGTGCCCTCCTGTGCCCGAGTTTCTCCACCTGCTTCTTGGGGTCATCCTTGGGTTAACGGAGCAGCACACGGGATGTCCTACCAGCGCTGGGCCAGCGAGGGTGTTCACTGCCCGGCTGCCACTGTCTCTGGCCCTCTCAGTATGACTCATTCTGGCACCGCCTGGGGCTCCATTAAATGTATGTGGCCTGTTTCCCCTGCAGTCCCAGCATTGGCAGCTTTTGTGAATTTGAGGAGACCCAAGGCTCTGGGTATGGTTCTAGATAATCCTATCCCCAGAACTCCCACTAGAGCTGCCCATCCGTGGATTCATCCATCTGTCCAAATGTCCGTCATTGTCTCCTGTCTTTAAGGGGTTTGAGGCAGATTATAAAAACCTATATTGTTCTAGGTCAGGACTTGACAGACTTTCAGCAAAGGGCCAGTTGGTACATATTTTCGGATCTATGGGCCATGCTTGGTAACACAGAGACACCCCTAGATGAGATGCAAATGAATGGGCATGGCTGTGTCTCAATGGAACTACTTACAAAACAGGTGGTGGGCTGGTTTTGGCCCATAGACATACAGTTTGCCAACTTTTGTTCTAGATTTTTCAAAACATGTGAAGAAATGGGCAGGGAGGAAGAGAAAAATGGGGAAAATAGGAAGGTGCTCAAAGTGCCTGTAGGAAACAAAATGCATGCTGTGAAGTCCTGTACATTTTTTAGAGCTCAGCTTAAAATTTGGCTCTGAGCGTCCTAGCAGCCAATGCAAAAAGAGAAACCGACCAGTGGTGTTATTTGTAAAGGCTGTGGGGAAACACACACACACACACACACTCACACCTGTGTGAATATGCACAAGGAAGGCATGATTGATCTTGTTTCTGGTGTCAATCCCCAAGGGAGGTGTCTCCCTTGGTGTCCTAGGAAGAACATCTGTATGGATGACAGGGGCTGTATCCCCTTCCCCAGTTCTCCCAGAAGTTTAATACCAGGTTTCCTGAAGCTGTTTTATCTTTTCATCGCTCATCATCATATGATGCATAGATAAATTATCAGCAATATCTGCTCAGTATCAGTGGTTCTATTTTATCCCCCCTTTTACAGAAGAAGAAACGGGGGCTCAGAGAGGTTATGTCCTTGTCCAAGGCCACAGTTAGTGAGTAGTGGCGCTGGGATCCAAATCAAGGTTTGGCTGACCCCAAAGCCCATGATCTTAACCCCTATTATACTGTGTCCCTGTGGGCTGAGAGCCCAGTAAAAGCAGTCCTATGATGGGTCTGGACAGTGGGGTCCAGGGACCCACCTCTTATGGCCTTCCTACAGGGGTGGGTGCTGCCCCTTATCCCCAACACATTCCTTTCTAGGGTTTGGCTGTTTTGTAAGGTGTTGGTGGACCAGAACACAGCCCAGCTTCTCCTCAAGGCTTCCAGAGAGCAGAGGGGAGGCCAGGTCCTGACCCTGCAGAGCCAAGCCCAGCACACGGTGGCTGGTTGGACAGCTGTGCCCCGCCTCCTGACCCTCAAGGGTATGCTGAAGCAGAAGGAGACGCTCAGAGAGGGTGAGCCTGGGGAACGCCACAGGGGCAGGGTCAGTGGGGGTCTTGGGCAAGAACTTTCTGTGGAACCACAGAATAGATTAAATCCTGCATGTTTTCAAATCCACTGATACTCTATTTCAGTATCTCACACATCAACGATACCCCTTTGTTAGAAACAAATACCTGTTCTGACAAAGTGAATCTTCTAACGAAATACCAAACAGGCTTCCTTATGCAGGACTTGTCAGATCCTTTAATGTACTAATGGATATTGGAAAAACCCAAGAGGAAGAGTTGGGAGCAGTGTTTCCCAAGCATATTTTTTCTAATACTTTTAATTCTGACATAATTACAGACTTACAGAAAAGTGGCATGAATAGTACAAAGAATCCCATAGGTCCAGCTCCACCAATTCCTGACCTTTTATCACAATTGCTTTATCATTCTTCTTCCTTATCTCTTTCTCTCTACATATATACACATATATGTGTGTATATACCACTTTTATTTGTGTATAAAAATATTTTATTCCTGAACCGTGTTTTACTAAATTGCAGATATAATAGTTCTTCACCCCTAAATAGTTCAGTGCTTATTTCTTAAAAATACAGATAGTCTCTGGGCACGTGGGTGACTCAGTCAGTTGAGTGTCTGACTCATGATTTCTGCTCAGGTCTCTATCTCAGGGTTGTGAGTTCAGGCCCTTTGTTGGCCTCTCCACTGGGTTTGGAGCCTACTTAAAAAAATAAAGATATTCTCCTACATTCCACAGTGCAGCTATCAAAATCAGAAAATTGAGAGTATTTCTTTCCCTTTCATGATGTTTATACTTTTGAAGGGTATGGGACAGTTGTTTGTAGACTATCCCTTCTGTGGGGGTTGGTCTGATGCTTGCTCATGCCTACTTTCAAGGAAGCCACAGTGGTGATGCGCCATCATTTCCAGAGGCACCCGACGTCAGTGTGTCCCAGTATCGGTGACTCTAACTTTGATCACCTGATTAACACAGTGTCTGCCGGATTTCTCCCCGGTTAGCTTTTTATTTTTTTCCTTCATATTCTGACCTCAAAAAAGATCGAAGGACATTTCCTTCTATTTTCCAAGAGTTTGTGTAGGATTGGTGCTCATGCTCCCGTAAGTGTCTGACAGACTCTACCTGCAAGGCCACCTGCAGTGTTCTTTGTGGAAATGTTTTCTGGAACATGCATGGATATAAAGCTATTGAGGTTTTCTGTTTCATCGTGTGTCAGTTCATAAGTTATAATTTTCAAGGAATTTGTCTGTCTCAACTAAGTCATCAAATTTATTGGCATAAAGTTGTTCATTATATCTATTTTTATCCTTTTAATGTATGTGGGATCTGTAGTGCTGTCCCTGCTTTCCTTGATGTCAGTTGTTACTTCTGCTTCTCTCTGTTCCTTTGGTCTAATTAGGATTTCATCAGTTTTGTTGATCTTGTCAACCAACATTTGGTTTTGTTTTCTCTCTAGTTGTCTCTTTCCAATTTCTTTGATTCCAGCCCTTACCTGTTACTTTCTTTCTTACCCTTAATTTGGATTTACTCTAGTTTATTACGGTGGACCCTTAAGCCATTGATTTTTAGGCCTTTTTCCTTTCCTAATATAAGCATATAAAACTGTATACTTGCCTCTTAGTATTCTGTTAGCTGCTTCCCACAAATTTTGATGTCATGTATTTTCAATATTTATTTTGAAATATTTTCAAATTTCTCTGGTGATTTCTTCTTTGACCCATGGCTTATTTATAAGTATGTTGCTTAATTTCCAAAGATGTGAGAATTTTCTAGATAGGTTCTTGATACTTACTTTCATTGTGGTCAGAGGGTCAGTCTTTTAAAACTTGTTATGACTTGTTTTTCAAGCCAGTATAAAATCTATCTTGTGAACATACCTTACACACTGAAAAATAATTTGGATTCTGCTGTTGTCAGGTGCAGTGTTCTGTGAAGGTCAGTTAGGTTGAGGTGTTTGGTCGTGCCGTCCTGATATATACCCTTACTGATTTTCGTTTTGGTTTGTTATTGTATCAGTTAATGAGAGAAGGGTGTTAACCTGTGGTTGCGGATTTCTCTATTTCTTCCTTTGATTCCGTCCATTTTTCCTTCATGTATGTTGACATGCTGGTATGAGATATATGAGCATTTCTGATTGTTACACTTCTTTGATGAATCAACCTGTTTATTTTGAGATATGCTGTGTCTTATATGACTCTTTGAAGTCTGTTTTGTCTGATATTAATGTAGCTGTTTTTGCTTTTTTATTAGCATTTACATTGTATATTTTGCCACCTTTTTTCTTTAAACATAGCTGTTTCTTTATACTTAAAGTAAATTTCTTATAGACCACATATAGTCGGATTTGCTTTTGTTTAGTGTGACAATCTCTGCCTTTTAATTATACCAGTTGATTGATGTTTAATGTAATTATAGACATAATTGGATTTCGGTCTACTATTTTGCTGTTTGTGTTCTGTTTTCCCATATTTTTTTTTCAGTGCAAAATAATATGTAGAAATTAAGATCTGGGTGCTAATAGGTGTGTTTATTGCTACCGGGCTGCCAGTCCAGGGCCTTCTCAATGGATGGATCTAGAAAATAGAAGTGTATACACACAGTCATACACACACACACACACACACACACACACACACACACTTCTATATCTGTTACAGATAGATAAGTTTAAAACCGTCAGTTCACACTGATGACCTCCACTTCAGTCTATCCTCAAAAAGCTCATTCTCGTGGGTTTCCATTTTCCTATTTCTCGTTCCCTTCTCCAACAGAAAGACACCTGCCTCCAATTATCCACAATATATTTACTTATTTGTTCGGCCTGGGAATACATAGAAAGGTAAACTTCATTAACTGGAATGCGGTATGTGGTTAGAGTTCTTCTTGTCTCTGGCCTCAGCCTAATGTGGTTGAGATCCATCCAAGTAGTTGTCGAAGGCATAAACCCAAACACTGTGTTCGAAAGTTCGTGAGGATTAACCCCCTGCCTCCTCCCCCATGTGATTCTGTTAATCCTTTGAAATACGGTTGGGTTCCCTGGTTTCTGTTGGTTTGCCATTTTTAGGTTTTCCCCCTCCTCATTGATTTCATGTATTTGGTTTTTGAGGATGTGAAACAGTAACAAGGTCCCCAAAGCCAGGATTACACAAAAAGGGACTCTTTGCCCAAGCGTCCTTGACCCCAGCACCCTAGCTGGACATCGGTCCGGGGCCCGGTATTTCAGAACCTGAAGTCTCTGCTCTTCCCCCAAGAGGCGGACGCCGTTCTCCAGTCTGGTAGTAACATTAGCACCAGCCCTCCTTTTCCCAAACTGGCTAAAATGTGCCAAAACCAAATTGCATAAAAAATAACAAAGATCTGAAAAAATTTACACACAATCAAGTGAAAAAAAAAACATCAGCGAGAACCCTACTAGTCAAGCGTACTTTGAGTTCCACTGATGGTCTCTCTTTCAACTCTTCACTCCTTGCACTTAATACATATTTCTTCATTTTTGAAGGCAGTTATTGAGGTATAATTTCTTGGAGTGTAATTCACATACAGGAGAACACCCTTTACATTTTAATAAACTCAGTTGTGTAGCTACCAACACGGTCTTGATACAGAACAGCTCCATTCCCTCCCAAAGTCCCTTCCTGCCACCCATTGCAGGCAGCCTCTTCCTCCCCCATCCTGGGCAACCACTGAGACGTTGTCCATCCCCGTAGTTCTGGCTTTTCTGTAATGTTCCCATCAACGGGGACATACAGTGTGTAGACTTCTGAGTATGGTGTCTTGTGCAACATAACGTGGTCGACACCCGTCCAAGTTGTGGCACGTATCCATAGTTTATTCCTTTTCATTGCTGAGTAGTAGTCCATGGTATGGAGATGCTGCAGGTTATCCGCTCACAGTTGAAGGACATTGGGGTGGTTTTCAGTATTTTCCAATTATGAATAAAGCTGCTATAATCATTGGCCCACAGGTTTTGTGGGACCGTATGGTCTCATTTCTCTTGCGTGAATACCTGGGAGCGGGATTACAGGATTATACGGCAAGTATACGTGGACATCTGTAGGAAAGTGCCAGACTGTTGGTGGAGTGGCTGCACCATTTCACGTCCCCACCCGCGCGTGGAGAGTCCTGGTTGTTCTGCACCCTTGCTAACAATTGGTGTTGTCAGTTTTTGGTTTGGGGCTTTTCCATTGTGATTTATAATTGAATCTCGTGTTGGTTTAAGTTTGCGTTCTCTTCAGGACTAATTCTGTTGAACATCTTTTCAGAGGCTTATATGCTACTTTTAAACTTTCGTGAGCCAAGTGTCTATTCAAACATTTTTCCCATTAAAAAAATTGAATTGTTTTCTTGAATTCCCAAGCTGACTTTGGGGATTATTTACAATAGTCCTGTGTAAGACGTGTGTTTTGAAAATATCTTCCCCCAACCTGCGGCTTTATATTCTTTCACTGGTGTCTTTTGAACAGCGGACATGTTGAACTTTGATCAAATCCAATTGATTATTTTTTATGAATAATGCTTTTGCTGTCATATAAGATATCTCTATTTATTAAACCTGAGTTTAATAAATAAACTTAGAAGTTTTATGGTTTTAGCTTTTTAAATTCAGACTTGTGGTTAATTTTGAATTAATTTGGGTGTATGGTCGGGTAAAGGTCAAGGTCGTTTTTTTACTTGTGGATTTTCAATCATTTCAGCACATTTATTCAAAGACCATCCTTCCTCTGCTGAATTATCTTTGTACCTTTATCAAATATCTATCAATGATGTGTGGGGGTCTATTCCTGAACTCTGTGCTGTCCCAGCAACAGTACTTCATTTTCTCTGCTTAATAGTCTAGTGAGATCTTATTCTGGTTATCCGTGATTAACTGGTGAATATCTTACAGGATATGGTGACTTAGGGCCCTACAATGTAAGGAATTTGTAAAAGATGATGGCGAGATTCTGTGAGAAACTCTATCTGTGCAGAAAGCACTCTGTACTCTGGTCGAGATTTGCACGAGCTCTGTGTCTGGAAGCGCAGAACAAGGGGGTCTAAAGCAGCCCCGGGGTGCCGAAGGGCCTCTTCCTGGAGGTGGTAACCCACGTGTCCAACTGGAATGATAGGAGGGGGAGGTGTAAGGGCACTGGGACCACACCAAGGCTGGGAGAGAACCTGGTGGGGTCGCGAGATGCAAATGGTTCAGATAACAGCAAGAATCTCCCTACTGCGTGAGTTATATATGAGCATGGACTTACCCAAATGTATGGAATCTTCTCTGGATGGATGAGACCTCTGAGCAATTTTTCTGTCCCTTGAATTCCAGGTTGGATCCCTCAAGTGTTCCTGGGTCTCAGTTTTGTTGTCTGTGTAATGGGGCCATTCTGTCACTGTGGTCTGTGACTCTCTCGAGCAGGAATTGAGCCCCAGTATTAACTGACATCCTTGTTAGGAATGGTGCTTTTCCCCCACCCCCAAAGCCCTTTTGTGTGAATTAGCTTGCTTGGTCCTCAGAGCATCCAGAAGGGGGCTGGTTTAATTTGGTCCAGTTCCCAGATGTGCCCCAGCCCCTGACAAGAGTTAGCATTACATCCTGGATCTAGGAGCTTCCTACCCCAGGATTCTTTTCCTTCCTGCCCAGATCCCTGCCTGGGCTGACCCCCTTGTCTGTACAACTTCTCTGCCATCCTCTGCAGGTACCGTCAGGGCCACTGCTGACTCAGCTGTGCTGGGCTTCGTCCTGCGGGACAAGCGCGAGAGGGCAGGGAACGGCACCAGCCTGCACAGTGTGCACTGCACACTCACCCAGAACAGCAGCCGGGCCTTGCCCAGACGGCTCGGGCTGAGAGGGCGACTGCAGGCCCAGGCGGGGAGCCTGGGGGGCCAGGCCCGCCTCTGGGCCGATGCGGCCAGCCTGGCTCTGGCTGGGGTCTGCTCCTGGGGCCCCAGGCACGGCCAGCTCTCGGGCAGCCTGAGTCACAACATCGGCACCTTGAGGGAGGCAGGTAGGAGGCGGGGGGGGGGGGGGGAGGCGGGACAGGGCCATGTGCCTTTCTCCCCAAGGGCTCCCAGTTCCTGAAGCCGAGGAGGAGGGGAGAGAAAGCAGCCTCCAGCCCCCAGGTCCCCTTCCAGCTCTATTGCCTTCCCCTGCCAGCGTCTCCCAGGACTTCCATCGTCCTCGGGGTGTCTGTTACTCATCCCCAACACACATGACAGGGACAGCGGTAGTTCCTGGGTATTGACGTGCTCCCCAGCACCCCCCACTACCTCCCCTCCAGCTTCTCAGTCTTAGAAGCTGGTCTAGCAGGGCCTCCAGGATATGCTCCCGCACCCCAGTCAAGAAATAGGACACCCCCAGCTCTGGCTTCCTGGGGAGTGTCAGTAAGGCCTGGCGGGACCCAGGGTGCAGCAGCTAGGGGAGAGCAAGAGATCAGACCCCCACACACACCCTGCCCCATTCCCCTCCTGCTCCCCGAAAGCCAGTCCCTGTCCCTGGGGGGTTGGAAATGCAAAGGGGACACGCGACCTCTTACTTGCTGAGTGTGGTGAAGGAGGCACCTGGTGAAATCGTCACTTCCGAGCATCAGAGATGGTTTCATGTTGACGCTTTCACATGCTTCACTCAGGTGTATTGGGGGAAGTGGGACCTGAGAGGCCGGAGTTCGCCTCAAGGCCTGGGAACCCTGCAGAGAAAGCTGGGTCACAGCTGCCTGCCCCCTGCCCCCTTAAGGGTCCCGCGGGATGGAGACTGGGCTGAGCCATCTCCGTGGTTCCTTTCACCCCCAGGACTCCCCTCGGAGGTAGAAATGCTCCTGTCACACACCCATGTGGCTTCCAACCTCTCCGGGAGCCTGGCAGTGCGGAGTGCGTGGGGTCAGCTGGACGCCGCCCTGGGCCTGGACGGCGGGCCCCCCGGCGCCTTGGGCAGCCGACTCCATGCCAGCCTGGCCCACACGGTGCCCGGCCTCAGGCGCTGGGGCCTCCCCTTCTCTGTGGACGGTCAAGGCCACTTCCAGGTGGGTGGGGGGCTGGGCCCAGGGCCCTGGGGCGGGGGTAGCGGGTCCGAGGGACACCCACAGCTTCTCTTCTGCGCAGAGCACGGGACACCGTGTGGCGGCCGGGCTGACGGCGAGTGTGGACGGCGAGCAGCTCCATGTGGCCCTGGAGGCCAGGCGACAGCGTGGCCACCACGGGCTGGGCCTGGGGCTGCACCACGGCCTCTCGGCGCTGCTGGGCACTGTGCCCGCGCAGTTCTGGGTGAGTGACCCGCCCCACGGGTGCACCCCAGCTACCTCTGTCTTTCTCCAACTTCAGGGGTCCCCCCATGCACTGGTTCCTGCCACCTCCCTGACCCTCCCCAGGTCCCGCCCAACCCCATCCGGCCCCTCCCACCCTGCCTGGCCCCTCCCCTGACCCCTCCATGTTTGCTCCCAACTTCTCATTCTCCCTTCCATCCACCATCTCTTCCATCCTCGCCACCCTGGCTGTATCTCTTCCTCTCTTTCTTCTGTCCGCTTGTCCTCTCCTGCACCTGTCCTGTCACCCCACCCCCCCATCTAGTAGAAGCCATATTACCTCCTCACTTACCGGTTACGTGACTTTGGGCAAGTTGCTGGCTCTTTCTGTGCCTCAGTGTCCTAATCTGCAAAATGTGACTGCCGACAATTCCTAGAACCAGTTAGAACCTGGCACACGCAGGCCCCCGGAGGACATGAGCTCTGGTTCCTTTGGTTTAAGGATGATGCTGGGGGTTAGTGCTCTGGTTTCTGGACTTCTTGTTGGGGGTTATTTTCCCAGGGAGGTTTCCACAAAGGGAGATGGGGCTGAGCTGGTGTCTGTGCTCCATCTGGGCTCCAGGCTGGGGGAAGAGGCCTCCGGTTGCCATCTTCCCGACCGTGGCTGTCAGCACGCCCCCATCCACTCTGCTGGTCTCCACAGGTCAACTGCAGTGGAGACTCCTCGCCTGCCCAGCTGTCAGGGCTCTGCTGGGGGGACTTCGCCAGGCAGCCTTTTGAGGTACGTGGGTCTCTGTCATGGGCAGGACAGTGGTGGCTGATGGTGGTCCAGCTTATGGAGCTCCACACTCTCCTGGGCCGGGCACAGGGGGACATTGGGCGCTCTCTGTCACAGGCAGATTGTGGCAGGGAGGCCTCCTTGAGCTGTGGCAGGTCCTGTGGCTCCTGCACCTGGGCTGCACTAGACACGGGGTGACCGCGGGGCTGCCTGCAGACCTTGTCAGTGCTGCTCTGTAGGCAACTGAGTGGGCAGCTGGGTGCAGGCCTGGCCTGACTGAGCTTTGTAGCTGAGGGCGGTGGAGGGGGACGTAGCCCAGAGGACTGCCTGGGGGAGGAGGACAGGGGTATTTCTTCTCCTGAGCCCCAGTTTTCTGGCCTGGCTGTGTGCTGACATTCCCCCCAGGAGCTGGGTCACTTTCCCAAGGTCACACTGGGGCCTAAATGGTGGGAGGGTTAACGAAGAGAAAATGGGGGTCAGGACTGAAAGGGTTTTAACAGGCGGGACAGAGGGGCTGCCCCCCCCCCCATGAAATTGAAGAGCC
Organism: Ursus americanus; assembly: GCF_024610735.1. Lineage (NCBI taxonomy): Eukaryota > Metazoa > Chordata > Mammalia > Carnivora > Ursidae > Ursus > Ursus americanus. Next base: position 31,506,634 of record NC_142128.1, read on the forward strand.
AGGGCACATGGAATCGGCAGCTACCCCCAGGGCACACACTCGGGGGCGAGGCGGTTGCTAGAAAGAGTAACTGGGGAAGGACTGGGACGGGAGCGGGGAATGGGCAGCCCTTCCCTCAGATAGCTGTGGTCTGGAATTCCGGGAAAGGGCTAGAAGTGCAGGCATTCCTCAGTTCTGGAGCAGCCCAGCAGCATCCGGCCGGGAGAGCCTGTGGTCTGGGCCCCCCAGCCACCCGCGTGCCTGCCACGTGGCCTCCATTTAGCTGCAGTGGGGCCGAGAGTGTGTGTTTGCTCCGGCGTTGGTGGTGCCGTCCCCGCTCCGGGGACAGGGGCTGTGAGCAGCTCCGGGTTCTCTCACGGGGGTGCAGGCTGGGCCCCCAGGTCCTGAGAATACAGCACCCAGAGAAGTGGCAACTTCCTCTGGGGGCATTAAGAAAGGACACATCCCAGACAGGCCACAGGAGCGAGGTCGAGAGACCTGAGACTCCATCACGGAAGTGGGAGGAGGACGCTCGGGGGTGGACCCAGAGACTGGTCTATGGGGAGGGGACATCGGGGACCCTGAAATGAGAGGCCAGACTTCTTCGTGACTCCCTGGAAGCCGTTTTCAGCTCTTCAGAGAGAAGCAATTTGTGGGACTAGAGTTTGTTCACTGGGTATGTGGGGGGCCCAGGGTTGGGGGTTCCCTTGACCACCCAGGCCAGGCAGAGGGTGCACCGCCGCTTGGTGGGGTGTTCTAGGGACACCTGCTTGGCCTCACCTTGCCTTTCTTGGGGGCAGAATCTGACTGCGTGGTCCTTGAACGGCTCCCTCCTGGTCCACACCTGCACGGGCAGCCTGGCGGCTCTGGTATCTGCTGGGGACACGTCCGCCCGGGCCCATGTCCACACGGCCTGCGGCCACCGCCACACCCATCTGGATGCCAGCCTCCAGCACGTGTGGCCTCCCCTTCAGGCTTTGGGGGTTGCCCCCAACAACCACATCCAGGTGTCTGTGGGCGGACACGAACCCCCCAGGGCCGAGCTGGACATGGCCCTGGGCCAGTGCACACTGACCGCTCACGGGGACGTCAGTACTGAGGCCAACACCACTCACGCCAACTGGACCCTGTCCCTGGTGAATCTCTGTCCTCTCCTGGAGGTAAGCCCGCTCCCCACCCTGGCCGTGCAGGGCCTGACAGGGCTCCCTCCTCCGTCTACACTAGTGATTTCTTCCTGTCTACTCAGCTCTGCACTCAGCATGAAAATCTTCCGTCTTTTTGCTGTTATCACCTGATTTGGGGGTGCATCAATTACAAAGCTTTGAGCCAAATACGGAACCCGAACTGAATTTTCTCCCTTTTCACAAAGGGCCCCCCTGGTTGTCTTCCTTTCTGGGGCTCAAGCTGATTCTTTTCTCCTGATCTCGCTTGTCCCGCCACTGGGATTAAGGGTCTGGGAGTAATCCTGAGAATATTGAGAAGAAGCAGCTGACTTCTGTGAGCACTGTGTGCTGAGTGCTTTGCGGCTTCTCCGACGTGCTCCCCAAATCCTCACCCCCTCTAGGAAGCGGCTGCTTGTGTCCCTAGTCCCAGGGTCTGGGGCCCAGAGAAGTTGGGAGACCGGAGTGGAATTAACCCCATCACACCCCTCCTGTTCCCATCTTGGGTGGGTGCCTCCACGTGGGGCATGCCGTCAGCCCCTGTGGGTCAAGTCTCTTAGGCTCTCTGCCCTCCAGCCAACCATCATTGGTACCATTGCTGAATTTCCGATAGTCGGTGCTTTCTGGGTGCCTGGCTCTGGCCAGCAAGTCACAAGGATTAACACGTTGACGTCTCCCAGGGACTTAGGTTGCTATGACCAACCCCCATTTCCCAGATGGGTAAACTGAGGTTGCAAGTTCAGAAAGATGGAGTCAGTGGTGGAGACTGGAGCCCACATCTGTCAATGGGGTACCCATGGTATCGGCCACTTTGCAGAGGAAGGTGCCGGTAGAGTTGAGGCCATAGGGCAACAGCGCCCTCTTCCCAGCCAGACCCATCCCCAAGGCCTCCCCGACCTTGGCTTCTGAAGCTGCCCTTCAGTCCAGCCACTTCTCCGTATTCCAGGCAGCGAGCATCCCGCAGGCCTTGCACTCCGAGGACAGCCTGAGCTGGGGCCCCTGCGAGGTCGGTCTGGCCACGGGCCTCCGCGGTGACCGTGGAGACGCCCACCTGCAGCTCGCCCGCACTGCGGGCCCCAGACCCCAGTCGTCGGGCGCCTGGCCCGCTCCCTGCCCCCTCTGGGCCACGTGGGCCTGCCACCCAGCAGCGCCGTCAGCCTAGCTGGCCAGCCCCGCCCTGCCGCCCGGCTCCCTGGCGCTCCAGCTGGGGCCACGCCGGCTGCATGGGACGCTGGAGCCGCGCTCTGGGACCCGGAGCACGTGGGCACTGGCCACCGAGCCCGGCTGCCCGCTGCCCGCTGCTGGAGGTGTGTATGGCCCGCCCGCGAGGCGGCTGGAGGGGCCTCCAGAGCCCCTGCCGGTGTGCGGGCTGAGCCTGGCTGCCTCCTCCCCCAGGCGCAAACCAAGATCCCAGCCATGGTTTCCCAAATCCTCTCTCCAATACTCGGTCCCTCTCTAGTCTCGTATTCCCGTTTGGGAGATGGGTAAATCGAGGCCGAGTGAGATAAGAGTCACTCAGCGCTGTGCTACAGAAGGACCACAGACTTGGAATTTGTGAATTTGTCTTTGCAGGGAAATTCTGAGTGCAGGAAGGCAATGAGGGGTGCTCGCCTCTGCTGACGGTGGGGACAGGCACGTCTTGGTTATGAAGCCACAGGCTGGGCTGTATCCGGGCCGAGAGATGGTCTGAGAATTGTCCTGTGGTATTTGGAGCGGGGAACCCGAGTCTCAGGAAAGGGGGACACTGAGTCCAACAAGAACGCCAGAGACAGACCACCCTGCCTGTCACCTTGTCTCCTCCCTTCCGATAGAGCTTCCTGGGGGTAGGGACGGGGTCCGGTCCCCTCGGCATCCCCGAGCACTCACGGGTGTTGTCGCTATTAGAGCAGCTCACGGCTGAGACACCCATGAGAGCAGAGAGCATCACGGGAGGCCCGCCCACTCGAACTCTAGGATGATGGGGAAGGTCTTCCTTTGCCGTCCAGGAGAGTAGCCACTGGCCACAGTGCAACGGAGAAACGGAATTTCTCCTTTTACTTCATTTTAACTTAAATGGAAAGAGCCTCACGTGGTTAGCGATTGTCGTATTGGACAGCCTAGATGAGAGGCACAGACTGGTGAGCCCCAGTATCCCCATCTGTCTTATGGGGACAGTGGCTCCCCACTTCAGGGCTGGGAACAGGCCGAAGAGAGCAATTAGCACGAGGCTATGTGCGTACTGAGTTTCTACCCTGGACAGTTGTGTGTTGTGATTGCTGCCCTGTTGTTGTTACTGGCATGGGGGGCGAGGGAAGCACAGACTGGGGGGCTGGGGGCTGGAGGGATTAGAGGGTGGCAGATGGAGAATCAGATTCGTTCCTGACCTGGGACCTCTCTCTGACCCCCTCTGGTCCGGCAGGGCCTGGGCCTCCCAGCAGGGACTGAGCTCAGCGGCTCCCTGCAGGCCGCAGGCGGGGAATCAGAGGTGTCCGGGACCCTCGCATCGGCCAGCCAGACCGCCTCCCTGACCTTGGCGGGGGCCGTGCACCAGACCGAAGCCACCCTCCGAGTGAAGCTGAGTCACACGCTGCCCACGATGCGGGCCTTCCCCCCAGAGGCCTTGCTGGCCGTCCAGCTTGGGTGGGAGGCCGGGCGCCGGCTGGGTCTGGAGCTGCAGGTGGGGGCCTGCGAGCTGCAGGGTCGCGGCGAGCTGCGCCTGGACCGCGGGCTAGAGTGGTGGGTGCTGGCCGAGAGCTCCTGCGAGGCCCTGCAGGTAGGTGGCCGTGCAGTGTGGGGGAGTGGGCCCCAGGGTCTCCAGGGGGCGGGCAGGGGCCTTTTTTCAACTACTGGAGAAACAAGGAAGATTGAGTGAATCCCAGAGGAAAGGACTCGTCAAAACCTTATTGAGCCCACTCTGTGCCCTGGAAATAGAGCCACGGACCACGTAGAGATAAATACTGCCTGGGGGAGACAGGCAACCCCGGCATCTGTCAGTGGAGTGCAGACTGTGTTAACTAGTGATAAGGACTGCAAAGACGCAGAAAGCGGGAACAGGGGAGTGAACGACAGGACAGATACTGCAATTTTTACAAGTTGGTCAAGATTGGCCTCAAAGACAAGATGACAGTTGAGCAGAGACTTGAAGGAGAAGGAGGAGGAGCCGTGTGGATATCTGGGAAAGAGTCTTCTACGCAGGGCCAGTGCAAAGGTCCTGAGGCAGAGCCAGAGAGGCCAGGGCTTTTGCTAGGACCTGGGTCAGCAAACTCTTTCCCTCAAAGTCCAGAGAGTAAATATGTTCAGCTTTTCACGTGGTGCAGCCTCCGTTGTTACTACTCAGCCCCGTGGCTATAGCACGAAACGCCATAGACAATATCGACACAAATGGACGTGACCGTGTTCCAATAAAGCTTTATTTATAGCAGGAAGTAGTGGGCTTAATGTGGCCCATGGGCCATCGTTTGCTGACTCCTGTTTTATGAAAAGCACATGAGGTGGGAGAGCACTCAGATTCAGGATGCTTTGTAGAGGCTGAGAGAGAGGACTGGGTGGAAATTTGGGTGTGGGGGTGCGAGAGAGGCGGTGGGGGAGCAGGGTGCCTCTTCTGCTTGTGTCCCGTGTGACAAGAGGGCTGGGGTGCTGTTCCCTGTGATGGGGAGCACGGAGGAGGGGGAGGGTTGGGGAGGTGTCCCGGACTCGGTCCCATCTTGGACGTGTCGAACTTGCCAGGACTATTGGACGCCCAAGAGAAGATGCTGGGGGCAGCTCTGGGAGTCAGGAGGTTGGCTGTGGTCTCTGTAAGCCACGGGACTGGCTGAGATGACTGTGGGGTGGGTGTAGACAGAGCCAGAGAATCAGGGAACAGCCACGGGTCCCAGGTGCCGGGTACTGTGAACAAGCCAGGGAGGAGGAGAAACCCAAGGGAGGAGCAGCCCGGAGGCCTGGGAGGAAGGTCTTCTGAAGAGGGAGGGGGTCGCGGGGTTGGACGCTGTGGTCAGGTGGGCGGATGTCTCAGCAAGGCCACCTGTGAGGCTAGGAAGCACCAGACTGAGTTGCGGCTCTGCCCCTCTGTCTCTGGGTGGCCTTGCGCAAGTCATCGTTCCTTTCTGGGCCTCAGTTTTATCACGAAATGGGGTGTAAAGGACCCCCCTGCTGTCAGGATTCGTTAAAAGGGCAGACACCCGCTGCCCAGCGGGGCCCGATGTACAGTGGGGGCTGGAGAATGACCGTGTCTTTCCCGCCCCGCGCTAGGGCGAGGAAGCCAGAAGGCGCTCTATGTAGCAGCCTTGCCGTCAGTTTTCTGGAGGGCCCCTCTGTGTGTGGGGAGCAGGTGTCTGGGTCTGCCCGGGGAGGGGGAGGGGGAGGGCTCGCCAGCTCCACTGGTTGCGAGACTCTTGGAGGGTTGGTTCACAAGACTGGGTTCCCTTGGCTGCCAAAATCAGATCCCTGGGGACTTGGGGAGGCCGGCGGGGGGGGGGGGGTGTTCGTCCAATAGTGGAGAGCTACAGCCGGGGGGCCCTTGGGCACTTAGAGAACTTGATCAAAGTCGCAAACCCTCTCCTAGAAGGACATTCACGCCGCATTGGGCGGACAGTTCAACAGGGAGGCCTTCAGACCCCCGATGCCCACTTTGAACCCTGTCCTGGTCAAGAGCCCTGCTTTCATGTCTCTTTAAACCCCTGCAGGCCCTGGGGGTCCTGGGCCGAGTCAACAGCTCCGGGGCCGTCGTGCTGAACTCGGAGGCCGTGGACGCCCGGGCGCTGGTCTCCGTGAACCACAGCACGCTGAGGGGGCTGCTGGTCCTCAGGACTACCGAGGTGAGGGCAGGGGGTCGGGGGCCTGGGGCTGCCCGGGAAGGGGTGCTGAGGCCCGAGGAGAAGCACCGGGCGCTGTCCTAGCTCCAAAGAGGCCCCGGGAGATGGGAGCCTCAGGGAGATGGGAAGGGTGAGGCTTGCAAGAAGCAGCCCCTCGGCCCCCCTTTCCTCTTGCTTGTTGGCTTTAAAAGAGAAAGTTTTATGGAAGTACAACATAAATACCACAAGGAGGGCGCAGACATGAAAAACGCTCAGCTTGGTGAAATTTTCGCAAACCAAACACCACCCGCCTCAGAGCACAGAATGTGACCAGAACCCCAGAAGCCCCCCTCCGGCCCCTTCCTCTCCCAGACACGCCCGGGAGTCCCCATGCACGCGAGTTCTCACATGTCCCGCCCGCAGAAGCACACGGCGCGTTGCTGTGCACACCCGCCTCTTGTTCAACCTCATGGTGGTGCGGGGCGCCCGGGGGGGGGGGGTGTCGGTGAGGCATCCGACTCTTGGTTTCAGCTCGGGTGGTGATCTCGGGGTGGTGAGATCGAGCCCCGCGTCGGGCTCTGCGCTCAGTGTGGAGTCGGCTTAAAACTTTCTCTCCCTGCCCTTCTCCTTCCTCCCCTCAAATAAGTAAATCTTAAAAACAAACAAAAAGCCATACGTTTGTGAGATCGTACGCCTTGCCGATCGTACCTCACGGCCGTATACCGTGATTCGTCCGTCCGTTCTACCGGTTAGCTTTTGGGTGGTGTCATCCTTCTGTACATCTTACTGATTAACTAACCACGTGCCTATTTTTATTTTGTTTTCGAAGTTTTCGTTGTGGTAAAGTAGACCTACACTTTACCATCTTAACCACGGGTGAGTCTAGAGTTCGGTGGTCTTCAGAATAGCCATGTTCTCGCGCCCCCTCCCCACCCTCCGTAGGCAGGACTCGTCACACTGCAGAACTGCAGCTCTGTTCCCCGGACGCACAGCCCCCGCCCCGCTCCCCCTAGCCGCCGCAGCTGCCCTTCCCCTTTCTGTGTCTGAGTTGGGTGCTCTACATGCCTCCTAGAGGGGACATCGCTGAGTGTCTGTCCGTCCGTGGCTGGCTTCTGGCGCGGGGCGTCGCGTGCTCAAGGTGGTAGCGGGTGTCAGAACGCCGTTCCTGCTTCAGGCTGAGCAATACCGCACCGCCTACCCAGCGTCCCTCAGCTGCCACCCGGGTCGCTTCTACCCTTTGGCTGTGGCGACTCTCCTGCCATCAAGCCCCTGCTTTCAATTCTCAGGGACATAAGTGCCCGGTTTTTGTCTTACAAATAGCACTGCCTCAAGCACTCGTGTGTGTGTGTGTGTGTGTGTGTGTGTGTGTGTGTGTGTGTGTACAGGCACCGAGTAGACCTGCTAGTTCAGAGGGCGTGTGGAAGGTCAGCTCCACCTGCTTGAATTTATGGGGACTCCTTGGCCTTTCCAGAGCTCCCCGGGACAGCCACCAGCCATCACCAAACTCAAGTGTGCGGAGCAACCTTGCAAGTCGTTGAGCAGCGTTCTGAATGTCTCGGGAGTTTTTGTCTCGGGGCCAGAGGGTTTTCCTTTCTGCTGCATCCAACCCACAGGGCGTGTCCTTCTCAGATGTTCTGTGGGTCCCTCCCTGTACCTCCCCGAAGCCTTTCTTTCCAAGGTTCCTCTCCCGGGCTCCTCCCCTGTGAATTTTGGGCTGGCCACTTACTTTCAATCAGGCGTCCCAAATGCATTCGCTGCACTTGGTGGAAATTCCCCGGACTGTTTTTCTACCGTGCAATGGCCAACAGGGCTTGATTGAATGACTGAGTGGCTTATGTTGTCCTCCGTGGGAGAATCCGGCCACCACCCGGGCACTGAGCTCTTGTTTCTCTTGCTCCTCTGCAGAGCCAGCGGGAGGTCGATATGTCGCTCGTGCACAACCTGCCTCAGCCCAGCTCCTTGGGCCTCCCAGCCCGGGTCCTGCTGCAGCTGGCCGCCCAGAGCCATGGGCCCGGCTACAGACGCGCCTTGCGGATCGGAGTGGACGGCAGACAGGTGTGGGGCTCTGCGGGGGGGGGGGGGGGGGGCTCGGGAGCTAGGGGTTCGTGGGGGTTGTGGGGACAGCCCAGCCCCGCGGCCCAGGTCTCACAGTCGTCCACGCCGACAGGTGTCCGAGGAGCTGACGTTCACTCGGCAGCCAGAGCTCCGGTCCCTGAACTACACACTCGAGCACAACGTCCCCCTGCTGCGGACACTGTGGGTAGAGGACAAGCTGGGCCTGCAGGTCAGCCTCGGCGAGCGCCGGTGGTAATGGACATCCATGCATTCGTTCATGCATTCATTCAGCCATTCTTGGAAATAGGGTGGAGACAAGGGGCTGGTGGAATACGGTTCAGACTTCCCTCTGAGCCTCAGTCTCTTCATCTGGAAATTGGGATAGCGCTCCTTTCCCTAGCCCAGCCACATGCCCCTGGGACCGTTACACATTCTCCTTTTCCAGAGCCTCCCTGCGGGCTCAGTGCTGGTCCTTGACCCCCAGTTCACCTTCTCCACATGCTCTCCTTGGGCGGGCTGGGCCCGTGTCTCCCTTCGGTGCGATCCGTGCACTGAAGCTCCCCACTTTCTCCCTCTCCTGGGCCCCAGACCCGCAGGTCCGTCTGTTTGTATATCTCCACTTGGAGGCCTGCTGGGCACCTGGCTGGTCCAACCCCGCCACCTGCCCCTCCCGTTGCCCCATGTCCGTGTCACCTCAGCCCCGCAGCAGCATAGGCCAAACCCTCAGTGTCATCCTTCATCCCTGTTTCACTCACACGCCGGACCGCGTTCAGCAGATGCTGGTGGTGTACCCTCCCACACGTACCCGAAGCCCGACCCCTTGTCCCCACCTCCAGCTTTGTCGCCTGCTCCGGGCCACCGCAGGTCACACCTGGGGTCCAGCCGCCAGCTGGGCTCCCGGCTTCCACCCCTGCCCCCTCTGGTCTCCTCTACCCAGAACCCCTGCACATCCATGTGTGTTCCTCGGGCACCAACCTGACACCAGAAAGCCTCGTGCAGGGCTCTGGTCCTGCCCCAACCTGAGCTCACCTCCCCGGGACTCCGGCTCGCTGCCCTGTCCTCAGACTTGCCAGATGCTTCTTCCCTTTGATGCCCACCGCCCACTCCTGGCTTCCCCGGGTCTTTGCGCACAGGTCCTTTCTCTGGCCGTCCCTGAAGAGTCCTGCCCTGGTCCATGCCACCCCCACCCTAACCCTCTGCAAAGAAGATGCTCTTGCTTCTCCTTGGCTGCTCGGAGCACTTCTGGGACAAGAAGGGTGGGGGACACCCCCCCCGGACCAATTTCCTGGCACCACCTTCCCTGCATGTGGATGTGTTTGCCCACCCCAAAGCCCCCGAGCCCCATAGTCAAGAGATTTTCACGGGGCTTCATCCCGTGAGCACGATGGATGGTGAACTCCCTCTGCAGCCCCTCCTCCCTGCCGGGGGCCGGGGGCCAGGGGCCGGGGCTGAAGGTTCCAGCTTATAACCGGGGCTTGGTCTTTCTGGGGAGCCCACCGAGAGTCACGTCAGTAGGACAAAAGGCACTTGTCTCGCCCAAGTAATTCCAAGGGATTTAGGAGCTCTTGTGTAAGGTGCCCCTCTCTCCCCGTCACTGGTGTGATCACAGACCAAGTATGAGCAGGACCTGGGGACAAAGGCGTGTATACCTACGCCTGTGTGTTTCTTATTCTCTAACACCCTCCCTGATCGCTTTCTCTTTTCCATCATCTTCCTGCCGGGCCCGCGATGCCTTCTGCCTTGTCCTGGTCTGTCTCCCGCAGCGGGCGTCCCGGCTGCACGGGCTCCGGCCTTCCTGTGTTGCGTGCATGACCGCGTCTCTAGGTGAAGAACAGGGCCTGGCACATACTAGGCGCTCAGCCAACGTCATGGAAGGACGGTGGGGCAGCACTTCCTGCCCCATAGAGCGGCTGACATCGCACAGGGAGGGGCTTTGCGCTGCGTGCCCAGCCCGCGCTTGCCGCCGCTGCTCCGATCAGCTGCAGAGGTCTCAACCTCAAAGCCTTTGGGGGGCCAGGTGGAGAGCTGAAATGGGTCAGGTGGGCTGCCTGGGGACAGGGAGAGCTCATGCCCCGTCGAAGATCTTCCCAAGTTTCTTATATTTTGCAAACTTTTTTATTGTGGTATGATACATAGAAGAGTTACCATGTTAAGTGTTTTAAAGTATTTAAAGTTCAGGGGCACTTAGTCCATTCACAACGGTGCGCCACCCTTCTCTCATTCCAGAAGTTTGTCACCACCCCACATGGAACTGCGGGCCGCCACTCCTGGGCCAGCACGCGCCCCCCCCGCCCCCCACCCCCAGCAGCACAGCGCAGGCAACCTTATTCTTCCTTAAACTGGCCCCTGCAAGGGGTCTCAGCTCCCCCCGCCGCAGCGCTGTGGGTCAGCGGGAGCCAGAGCTGGGCCGGGCTGGCTTTCTCTGCTCCGGGCGAGCCACCCTCTCCTGCGTGTCATTCCAGGCCTCTGTGGACGTTCCCAGGGGCGGCTCCGGCTTTGAGCACTCCGGCCGCATCTCAGCAGGGCCCACCTCCCTGAACTACTCCGTGAGCTGCTGTCGCCATGCCGGGTACCTGCAGCTTGCTGGCTGGAGTGAGCACAACAGCGTGACCCTGCTGCAGGCCGGGCTTCCGGGCAAGGCCCGCCTGTGCGCCGAGCTGCACACGCATGGTAAGGCGCCCCAGGCACTGCCCCAGCTCCGGCCAACCCCGGAGCCTCCTCACCAGTCTCAGAGCCAAAGGGCATCTGAGTCCCGGGAGGCCTGTATGCCTTGCCGAGGCCCGCCGCAGGCGTGTCATCGCTAACGGTGCTGGAGGCCGGGTGTCTGCAGGGCCACGCTCCTGCCCCAAGCGCTGTGGGGAGACTCTTTCCTGCCTCTTCCAGCTCCCGGAGGCCCCAGCTGGTCCTCGGCTTGTGGCTGCATCGCTCTGATCTCTGCCTCTGTGTCTGTGCCCCTTCTCCTCTTCTAAGGACCCCAGTCATTGGATTAGGGCCCTCCGTGCTCCAGGAAGCCGCATCTCAACCTGATCTCCTCTGCAGGGGCCCCATTTCCGAATAAGGTCACATTCATGGGTACTAACGGTGACGGCTTCAACATAATGTTTAGGGCTAAACAGTTAAACTTCTAAAGGAGGGGGAAGTAGTAAGGGCCAGCATTGATTGAGTGCTTACTGCATACCAGGCAAGCTCTCCATGCACAGGAGCTCAGTGAATCTGCTCGGCCATCCATTCACACCCAGAGAAGGTCGAAGCCCATAGCAGGAACCCTGAGCTCTCGGGACCCACACCCTCAGTTCTCTCACCCCATCTTCTGGTCCCTGCTCATTTCACTCCTTGCTAGTCCTCAAACACATCAGGCTGGCTTCTGCCTCAGGACCTTTGCACATGCTGTTCCTCTGCCCAGGAAGCTCTTCCCTGCACATCTGCTTGCCTCGATCCCTCACCACCTTCAGATATTTTTCAAATGTCATCTCAGTGAGGCCTTCCCCTCCCACCCTATTTATTGGTACCCCACCTCCCTCGAGCTCACCCCATCCCTGTGTCTGTCTTGGTCGCTCTAACATACTATGTAACTTAATTACTCAGTAGCTCCACGTCTCATTGCTTGTCTTCTGCCCACCCCACACTGGACTGTCCACTCCACAAGGACAGGGATGCCTGTTTTGGAGAGTGGACTATAGTCGGTATTCAATTAAACATCTGTTGAATTAATTTGTGAATATATGAGGTAGGGCTTAGTAACTGTCCCCATTCTGCAAGGGAGGAATGGGAGCTCAGAGAGGCTGAGTCACATGTTCCAGGCCACACAGCCATTGAACAATGAGATCAGGACTTGAACCCAGGCAGTGTGACTCCAGAGCCCCACCCTGACCCCTGTGCAGAATGCAGAGATCAGGACCCCTGGGGGGCTCCCCTGTCACCTGGGTCATCTCCAGCCCTCGAACTTTTCTATCCTTGGCTTTCAGCCCCCTGTGGGCTGAGTGGGAACCTGGATCAGACACGGGAACTGATCTCACAGAGGAAGGGCTTACTGGGGACGTGGTAGGTAAATAACTGGATGGTCATTCCAGGATGAGCAGGTTCCTGGCCGCTGAGAGGTCTGCTGTGGTCGTCTGCAGCCAGGGAGACATCTCAGCTCTGCACTGTTGCCCACGTTTGGCTGCCCCCACCCTCGGGGGCACTTTCTGCCCGGCCTTACCATTCTTGGTGTCCCCGACAGTCTGAAGCATTCCCGGGATGGAGACTGGGGACCCTTCAATGTGTGTCCCCTCCTCCTCGGGCCCCATGCACAGCAGGTGCGTGTGACTGAACAGTGCCCAGGGAAGGAGGGAAGGCGACACTTCCTGGGACCTGTGTGCCCCATGGGCAGGTGTTCTCAGGTGTGTTATCTCTATTCATCTTGGCTACGTCACTCAAGGTGGGCAGGCTGTGCCCACCTTACTGATGAGGAAATCGAGGCTTAGAGTGCCACCTGCCCCCATGGGCCCAGATGGCAGGTGATGGCCCTGGGCCGGGTGTTACAGGCTGGAGCTGTGAGCTGCGCCCCCTCCCCCCTCCCCCGCAGGGAACCTGGCCTCTGATGCGGGCTAGGCTTCACCTCTTTACCCTGGAGAACCCTTTCCAACTGTAGCAGGGGGGATCGAAGTCCAAATATAAGAACAAAGCTGCTGGAATCGCCTTTCCTGGAGGGTTTCCCCCGCCTGCCATGATGAGGTGCGGTGGGGCTGGGAGGCAGGGCCCTGGAGGTTCCCGCATGGATGGGATGGGCGGGGACCCTCCAGCCTGGGCCGGTGGGCTGCAGGTCAGTATCATTCACTCTCATTTGGATGTTTGATAAACCCAGAGAGCAGAATTTATTTGTCCGTTTCCTCACTCCCTGCGGTGTGTCCAGAGCTGTGCCAAGTGCTGGGAACAGAGCAGGGAACAGACTAAAGGCCCTGCCCTCACAGGACTGACCGTTCCCAGGGAGGGAGAAGGAAGGGTTGGGAGGTATTTGAGGTGGGCACTCAGAGGTGTCATCTCAGCAGCAACCCCGGGAGGAGGAGCTGGCCAGGCCACAATCGTCGAGGGGGACACCACCCAACAGATGAAGTCCCAGGGGCTCAGAGAAGTGAAAGCCTTGCCTGGCATTGATCCCACATGCACAGGGAGGTGAATGGGGTCCCCTGCAAACTGTGCCCTTCTCTGCCCCTAGAGACCCAGGCCCGGGCCAGCTTGGCCCTCCACAGAGGGGATGGTGTCAGCATGGACGTGGCAGCCCTGGTGTCCTGGCCGATGAACGGCTCCCTGGAGCTGGTGGTGAACGCCAGCCACACGGCCCCCGCTCTCCGGAGTCTGGGCCTGCCCTTCGCCAGCCAGGTGAGGAAGGGGTGGCCCCCCCCAGGCCAGCCTGGGCTCCCCCCTAATTCTGTCCACTCCATCCAGTTCCCCAGCATGCAGGGGACCGACTGTGTGCCCTACAGATGCTCCTGTGCCATCTCTCCAGCACTTCACAGTTTGTAGAGGCTGTTAGTGATGTCGCCAGCGTCTGCCAGGGCGTCTCTGTGGTCCCGGCTACGGGGCGTGTGCACGGGCCTCCAGCAGCCCGGTTCCAGCTCCCCGTCCGTGTGCTTTCTGCCCTTCTGCCCTTCCATTCGAGCCGAAACCCAGCCTTCGTAGTTGGGCACGTGCTCCGTGCCGTCCTGGGGGTTTTCTGCGTCCTGATTGATTTCCTCCTTCTGACACCCCGCAGAAGGCAGGCGACATAGTTCTCATGAACCCCAGCTCTGGACGTCAGATCGCAGCTCTGACTCGTGTGCGCTGTGTGGCCTCAGGCAAATTCCTTAACCTCTCTGTGCCCTCAGTCTCTTCATGAAATGGGGTTGATAACTGTACCGGTAACATGGGGTTTCGGGGGCTGGAGAGCGTTCGCACCATGAACGCACTTCGGGTGGTGCCTGGTACAGCAGATGCTTTAGAAGCTTTCGCTGCTGTGACAACAGCCCCAGGCCTACCGTCTGTGGGTCACACGTGTGTGTGTCACCAGCCCAAGGTCACCTAGCAAGGAAGCAGCAAAAGGGACTCAGGCTGGCCCCCGGGCCCTTTCTCACGATGCCCTCCCACCTCTGAGAAGGGGAACCTGCTGTGGCCCCCTGAATGGGGCCAGGCCCTGGTCACCGTCACTTGGCACAAGGTCGCCTGACCGGGCTAGGCTCTCTGGCTGCCCTGCAAGTCACAGTTCATTCTGGAAGCTTCATTTACAATCTCCTGTTTTGGGTTACCAGCACTGCCCTGCCCCCACTCCACTCTGCTGCAAGGAGAGGCCTTTCCCAGAGTCCCGGTCACCCCTCGTGCAGAGGGTCTGTGTCACTGTACCCCAGAACCCAGCAGACCCAGTTCCTGCTCTCCCTGACCTCCCCTCAGTCCCCTTTTTCTGGCCTTAGGCCCAGTGGTGGGGAGATGTGGTGGAGCTCACTCTTTGCTGATGTCTGAGGTGCAGGTCCGGTGGGGTGCAATCTGGGCTGCCGGGAGGGAGCTACGGAGTGGGGCCTGGGAGGGTCCTCAGGCCCCCTGCACTCCCCACACCTCACAGCCTACTCCTTCCACAGCTCGTGTTCCAGGAGTTTTGGGCAGAGGAACAGATGCGCTCTTCTCTACGGCTGACCTGTGATTCTCAAGCCAGCCTGGTGCTCGACGTGCGTGGCCAGAGCCGGGCGCTCCGGTGAGGGGTTCTCTGCAGCTCTGGGGGCCCCTCCCCTGAGAAGAGAGGGGTGGGTGAGGGTGACCTCAGCGGAGCCCTGCTGTGTGCTGACCTCCAGCCCCCAGCACCTCCTTGGCCCTTCCCCACGGGCCCACTGCACAGATATGGAAAGGAAGACTCAGTAACTCGCCCGAGGTCACACAGCTAGTAATATAACCTTGACCTTTGGGGGCAGGACATGGACGAGCAGCTCTTGGTCTCACAAACTAAATGGCTGCCCAGCCCAGTGCTCAGCGGCCTCATGCACGTAAGAAGTCGGGTTCCGCCAGGCTCCAGCGCTCACACGGGGTCCCTGAGGGGGAAGGGGAAGCTAGCTGTGACGGTATAGACCAGTGGTTCTCACCTGGGGCGGGTTTGCCCACCCATCTGGCAATGTCTGGGGGAATTTCTGGTGGCTTCTAGGGGGCAGCGGCCAGAGACGCTGCGGAAGCTCCTACAACGCACAGACCGGCCCGCAGCCGTGGGCGATACGGCCCCAGATGGCCGTGCTGGTGGGGCGGAGACGCCGTGGTGCGGAGACAGCACCGGAGTGGGGCGCACCCCGGAGGGGCAGCGATGGGGAGCTGTGAGCACCCTGGCCTGAAGGGCCAAGGGGAAGGGTGCCGTGTGCACAGGGCTGCGGGAGAACAGGCTAAGAGCCTGCCGTCCAGACCCTGCAGAGGCCTCTGCTGGCCACAGTGAGGGGGCCCATTGAGGGCCCACAGGAGACCCTCAGCCCAGTGCTCCTCTAGCCCCTTTTGCTGAAGGGGAAACTGAGGCCCCCAGGAGCTTTCCCCACATGCCAGAACCAGGCACAGGCCAGGTGGGGATCGAAACGTGTATTGCCTGGCACTGGGCTGGGCCCTAACCACTGCCCCGCACTGCCCTCAGGCCTCGGGCTTGCGAACGGCCCTTCCTGGGCTCTGGGTGTGTGCGTGGATCTCCTGCCCTCGGCGGGCGAGCTTGGCCTGGTCCTGACTCAGCCCTGGGCGCCCTTGGGCCTGGACTCAGACACTCTCTCTCCTTCCAGCAAAGAGCTGCCGCTCTCCGGCCAGCACCGCCTCCCCGCCCTCCTGGGCCGCGGCCCCAGCCGAGCCTCCGCCTCAGCCAAGGTAACTGCCCGCCGCCCCTGAGCCCTAACTGGTTCCAGATGCCCGGGCCCGGCCCGCTGGGGAGTGCTCGCACATCCACGTCTGTGCGCGGGCCTGCGGTAGGCCCCAGTGGGCTGCCCTCGGAAACCCCGGGCTCTGGCTTTCTCAAACACCCGCAGACGAACATTCCTGGGCCAGGCCCGCAGCCCCCAGCTGGGCCCACGAGACCCCGGGGGGCCGGGGAGCCTGCTCGCCCAGTGCCTGGCACCGCCTCACCCGGCCTGGCCTGCTCCCGGCAGCTGGATCAGATGGCACAGCCCCTCGAGCAGAGCCAGCGCCCCTCCCAGTTGCCCCAGCGTCTTCCCACGGCCCAGGCTCTCTGCCCATCTCCCCGCCCTTGTCTGCGGATCCTCTCCCCACCCGGAACCCCCAGGACAGCCCTTGGTCGGGTACCTGGCCTGCGTGTAGTATTTGGGGGTCCTATCGGGGGGGGGTAGACAACAGGCCCAGGCTGGTGCTCCCCCCTCCCGCCGTTACCATGACCCGTTTCCCTGTGCGTCCCTCTTCCCCAAACCAGGAAGGCCCAGCACATAGTAGGTGCTCAGTGGAAGATGTCGACTAATGAGTGAGTGACTGTTACAGTTGCCGACTAGCTGCTTGGTTATTGCACTAGTCCCCCAGCCCCCGCCCGGACTGCCTTGGTTCGCAGAGCACCTACTGTGTGCTGGCCCCGCCCTAGCACATTCCCACACGATTTTAGTGGTTCCCCAGCTTTGCCGCTGACTGCACGGTCAGTCGTTCAGGGGCCTCTTCGTTTCCCCCCAATCTTTATTTTTAATAACTTCCAATCTATAGAAAAGTTATTTTAGAACCGTGAACATTCCCCAGTTGTTAAGAGCCCACCACAACTTTCTGTTCATACTTACGTGTCACGTATATTTTTATATTCACACATGTGCACACGTACATTTTCTTTATCATTAAGAGATGATATGGACTTGTTTCTGGACACGCAGCTCTTTACTCCTAAATACTTCAGGGAGTGGTTCCAGTAACAAGGCTATTTTCTTATATAATGCAACGTAAGTTCAAAATTCAGGAAATTTAACATGATGTAGTCATACTGTTACCTAATATATGGTCTGTAATAAAATTTCCCTGTTGCCCCAATAATGTTCTTTTAAGCTGCATTTTTTGTTTGTTTTAAATCCCGGACACACTCCAGGATCGTCCAGAGTATTTAGATGCCCTGTCTCTTGAGTGAGTGAATCTAGAACTCAGATCTGCAAACTTGTATTGTAAAGAGCCCGATAGTAAATGTTTTAGCCTTTAAACCCAATATGATCTCTGTTGTAACTGCCCAATGCTGCCACTGTAACAAAAAAGCAGCCATAGACAATATGTAAATAAACAGGCATGGCTGTGTTACAATAAAACTTTATTTACAAAATCGAGTGGTGGGCCAAGTTTGACCCAAAGCAGACCCCTGCTCTAGAAATTTTTCTCCCACCCCGTACCTATTTTTCCCCCAATATTTTATTAAACTTTTCAAATACTGGAAAATTAACAGTTTTAGAGTGAAATTCCACATACCCTCTGCCTCGATGTTCTCACTCCTACTCCTCTTGCTGAATCAGATGGCTCTCCCTCCGTCTGAATTCTTGATGCATTTCAAAGTAAGTTGCAGATATTCATATACTTCCCCCTAAATACGTCTTTGTCTCTAGCCACCTTTTTAAAAAAAGATTTGAGAGAGTGTGTGTGCACGCGCGTGCGCAGGGGGAGGGGCAGAGGGAGAGGGAGAATCTCAAGCCAACCCTTCACACTGAGCACAGAGCCTGATGTGGGGCTTGATCTCACAACCCTGGGATCATGAACCTGAGATCATGACCTGAGCCAAAATCAAGAGTCAGACACTTAACCGACTGCGCCACCCAGGCGCCCCAGTCCTTAACCACCTTTAAGAAGAAGTCCTACATTGACCATTTTGACCTGTCCTGGCAGTTCATGTGCAAAAATCCTCCATTTGGATTTGTCAGACTCTTTGTTCAAGATTCAGGTTGAATGCTTTGACTGAGGTCAAGCTAATCTGCGGAGCTCTTTAAAAGTACCAGTTTCTCCATCCTGTCCCCAGAGGTTCTGTTTTCCAGGCTGTAGGTAGGGGCCCAGAATCTGTGTGCATAGCCGGGGCCCCAAGTGAGTCTGTTTCGTAGCCAGTCTAGAAGATGGCCCATTATTTCATACGATCTTCACATCGACACATTAATAAAGTGTCATTATCCCAATTTATCAGGTTAGAGAGCACAGACCCGGGGGTTAAGGAGCTAGCCAGAGGTCATCCACCCCGTGTGACAGAGATCCAGAATGGGCATGTTTGATGGCCCTGCTTGTGCATTGTGACTTGCGCTAGACTGCCCCCTGCTGTCCACTCTGGTAATGCAATGGAATTCTTGCCTGACGGCCCCAGGCCCGTCGCTGTCTTCAAGTCAGGGTGACAGCATGAAGGACTGGGGGAGATGGTTGCCATGGGCACCCTAGTGGCCTAAACCGAAACTCAGGACCCTCATTTCACTAGATTTCAAACAGTCCAGGAAGCCGTGGGTGTCCGGGGCCAGAGCCTCCAGCCTGGAGCCAGTATCTGTCCGAATATTCCATCAGAGAGCAATGAGAACGTCTTTCACCTGCTTTTCTCCCGATCCAGCTCCAGTACTCAGAGCGTGAAGCCGAGAGCATGGTTTTCTTGGTGGTGGGAGAGAATAGTTTCCATGTGGACACCCGGCTGGTGACTGCGAAGGCCAGTGTTACCAACATCATCAGGCTGGAACAGACCTTCCCCCAGGTGTGTGGAGGGCAGCCAGGGAGTGCTGGGGGTGGGGGGGCTCCGGCGGCAGCTCTGGGAGAAAAAGAGGGATTTGTGAAGAGCTGTGAAGCAGCTGGAATGTGCTGGAATGGATTCTCAGCTGCTCTCGGGGTCCGTCCCTTCCTCCCTCCCTCCTTCCCTCCCAGATTACTTGCTGAGCCCGTACTAGGGCCTGGGGCAGGCACAAGTCCAGAAGCTGAGGACATTGCCTGGGACGGGACTGGTGGGTCCTTCCTCTCATCAAGTGTCCTGTCTGGTGGGGAGAAAATCACACAATTAAATAAGAAAACATTCCAGATGGAGTGTAGCCAGATGGATACCTTCTAGAGAGAAAAGAAAACGGGGTGATAGGAGTGAGTGCATGGTTGGGGAGCTCTTCAGGTGGCCAGGAAGTCCTCACAAAGAAGGTGACAACTGAGCTAGCCCCGGATGACAAGTGTCAGCCGTTTGAAAATCCGGTAGAAGGGCATTCCGGGCTCAGGGAGCGACACGTGCAAAGGGCCCGGGGCAGGAACGAGTTGGTCTCTCTGAGGAATGGCCGCTGGGCTGGAGCAAGTGGGTGAGGAGGAGATTGCAGAGGTCCGATCGTAGGGCATGATAAGCCACAGGGGGAGTTTGGATTTCGTTCTCTGAAATTGGAAGCCTTTTGAGGACAGGATCCAAATGATGATTTCCCATCCCTCCAGCTGCTGTATGGGGAGTGACCTACAGGGGGCAGCAGAGATACCAGTGAGGAAGCCACTGTGCTTAGGAAGACAGTAAGACATTCAAGAGTAAACTCCCCCCTCCTCCCAGCAAGTCCCCCTGCAGGGCCCTTCAGCCACCCTCCATGGGGGCACCCACCTAACGGGGAGAGTCCTCTTCTCCGAGCCTTTGCATAGGGCGTTCCTTCTGCCTAGAATGCCCTTCCCTGCGTTGTCCACCAATTTCTTTCTCTGTGTTCCTTTGCCTCTTGAGTATCTTTCATGCTACCCTTGTCAGCTTGTCCCATCATTTTCTGTCTCTTGTGATGTCTCCCGCTCTGCCAGGAGCCCCCAGAGGGCCAGGACCAGTCTCGGTTATCTTTGTACCCCAACACTCAGCCCTCGGTCCCGACCATAATGCCTGCTCAGTACGTGCTTGGGAAACCCTACTCCCAGCCACAGCAGCTCCCACATGGCACTGCCCGCGGGTCGGCCCTGGGAGGACGCACCCTCACGTTATCTCAGAGCTTAGCGCCGTTCCTCTCATCCCCTCTTATAGTTGGGGAAACTGAGCTCAGAGAAGTTAGGAAACTGGCCCACGGCCACACAGCTTGGAAGTGGAGCTGAGCAGTGGTGATCCTTTCACAGGGCCACGCAGTCTCCTGTGTCCCGCTCCCCGTGCCCCACAACCTACCTCATTGTCTGCCCATTCCTGGGGAGCCTTTGGCCTTATGACTTTGCAATGCATCTGACAGCCCAGCAAACCGTGGATGCCCCACAGACGTTCCCTGTCTCTCCTCTTCTGAAAGTGCCTCTTCTTTCCTACCCCAAGCAGGAGTGTGGGCCGGGTTGCCCAGTGACCCAGTGCTGTCTTTCTCTTCCAGTTGAGCGTTCTTCCCGGGGAGCTGGTCCTGCAGACCTCGTATGAGAGAGCCCACGGGACCCACACCCTGCACCAGAGAGTTCTGTGGGGTGACCAGGAGGCGGTCCTCAACGGGAGCCTGCCTAGGCCCTTCCCCAGGCCCTCTAGGAACCTCAGTCTCCAGGGTGAGTGTCCGAGAGGTCACCGGCAGGGGTGGCCCGTTTGCTCAGCGAACCATCTTTGAACAACTGCCCATCCCAGGTGCCGTTCCAGGCCCTGGGAATCATCGGGAAGTGAGATGGGCCCAGGTCCCTGCCTTCAGGGGAGAGGCCGTGAGCAGGGATGTGAACATGAAAAAAATCACATCAGGGTGTTGCTAAGAGTCAGAAGGGTTTGATTGAGGGGTGCAGGGCTCCTTCAGGTGGGGTAGGCGAGGAAGGCTTATCTGAGGATGTAACGTCCACGCTGAGCCCGGAATAATGAGAAGGAACTGGCCGTGGCGGGGATCTGTGGAGGGGCATTGCAAGCAAAAGGAAAGGCAGGTGCAAAGGCCCTGAGGTGGGAACAAGCCTGGGGTTCTGGAGCCACAGCAGCGAGGCCCGTGTGGCGGGAGTGCACTGAAGGGGGGGTGAGGAGAGGAGGCAGGTGGGAGGGCTGAAGGATGCAGGTCACGCAGGGTCCCAGCCGGGTTAGGGTTACCCTGAGTGTGAGCAGACGGCAAGTGTTAGATGGGGCAACCCCGAGCCTCCCCAGGGAGTTTCAGAGCAGAGGCTGACAGTTGGCAGGGGAGGTGAGTGCTGTCCCCCAGTAGCCCCACGGATGGCACATGTGTCCCCGAGGCCCTCCGGGAAACAGGCGGCCCTGGGAGGGCCGTGCCGTCCCACGAACTGTCAGTTTCTGTGTGATGAGCCCCCTTTACACGGAGCAGAGCCTGCCCTGCTGGCTGCCAAGTGGGAGACATAGTGCAGACCCTGCTCCCGGGGGCACAGCTCACCGGGTGGTCGGACGGCGTCTCCCCAGGGTCACGGCCGCCACACGTGTGCCCTCCGAGGCAGAGGAAACGTGTGGCTCCTCAGCGCACCAGGGCAGCGTGTGGGCGTGTGTGCACAGGGTTTGTGAGGGGGCTGAGCAGCTGGGGGACCCTGCCCTGTGGTCACGGAGCTGAGGAGCTGAGCGGTCAGAGGCTGGAAGGGATGAGGGTTATGGCTCTGAGTGTGGGGTGCACGAATGTTCCCTGCACCGATGACCAATGGCCCATGACCCGATGACATCATTGGTATCACCGACCCTTGGCGCAGCTCCCAGGAGCCTGTGTGGGGACAGGTGGCACCCCTTCCAGAGAGTTCGGAGGTCACCAAGGTGGCCAGCGACTACCACGGAGTCTCAGCTGGACTCCTGCCCATGGGTCTGGGAAGACAGGATGGACTGGTGGCCTCACGAGCCGGGGTTAAGTGAGGCAGGACGTCAGGGCAGCTGGGCCCCATCTAGGGGATGAGGGAAGCAAACCTAGAGGCCCAGAGACTGTCCGCTGTGGGGGTGGCATCTGTGTCACAGTCCAGGACAGAGGGAGAGTGGAGGGCGGCTGAGTGTGGCCCGGGTGGGTGAGGGGCAGTCACAGGGCCACCAGGAGCCTGCGAGCGTGAGGGAGGTCCGAGTGGTAGATGATGTTGGCTGGGCGGTGGACCAGGCAGCTGTTGCCGTGTGACGAACGTCTGGAAACTCAGTGGCAGGTGACAGTGAGCGTCAGGCAGGCACGTGCTGCTGCTGATCTCGGCGGGGCTCCCGGGCTCATGCGGTGGCTCGCCGGCTGCCAGCGGTTCTGGGACGGCGTAGGCTGGCCCCTCCAGGCGCTCCGCTGTGTGGTGTCACCGTCCGACAAGCCAGCCCGGCTTCGTTCCTCTGGGGGCTGGGCAGGCGTCCCAGAGGGTGAGCGGGTGCGGAGGCCTCTTCTGGCCTGGGCCGGGATCCGGCCGGTGTCGCCTTCACCAAATTCTGTTAGCAGGTCGCAGGCCAGCCCAGGTTCAAGGGCCTCTGAGATAGATTCGGTCTCCTTGCAGAAGGCGGGGGAGAGGAGATCTGGGGCTCTCGCGGGGACAGCTCAGGGAGTGCGCCCAGTGGTGTGGTGGCCAAGTGAGGTTGGAGCTCCTGAATTTTGTGCAGATGACCCGAGCACGTGGCCTCCCTGTGGCCACCTGCCTGGGTTGGTGGCTGTGTCTGCTGAGATCCCCCCGCCAAGCCCACATGCTCCCCTCTCGTGCCCGCCCCCTCCCTGTGCCCCCGTCCAGCGGAGCTCACCCACCCACCGCCCCTCTCCCCACCACGGCGCGGCAGCCTCCGCCTGTCCTGCGAGCACTCACGACGCAGACACCGGGACGACCTGGTCGTGGGCTGGGATGGCAAGGACCAGGTAGGTGTCAGGGCTGAAGGGAGACCCTGGGAACTCCACTGAACCTGGAGCCTGAGCGGGACACTCGGGGCCCAGGCCTGCCCAAGGAGCCTCACCGGGGCCAGCCCGGCAGGTCCCAGTCCCTGGGAGAGGGTGGGAAAGGTGCTGGGTGGGGGTAGAATTCGGTTCTAGCAACACCTGAGCCACAGGGGGCACCTGAGCCTGGCTTTGACAGGATGAAATCGAAGCCCAGAGAGGTAGAGCGGCTTGCCCGGAGTCACAGAGCTAGTGGAAGGCAGGGCTGGCATTCTAACCTGTGAAGGCCTCCAGCCCCTCTGTCCTCAGCCACCGTCTCTGTCATACACTGTCCGTGTCTACCCCGCTCCAAGCCTTGACTTCGTTGTCTGCAGAATGGGCCATGTCTCTCCAAGGGCCCCCCACGGTGCTGGGGCCATGTGCCCAGAGCCAGCTGCCCTCACGCCCTTGTCCTGGAAGGCTGTCTGCGCAGGGTGGGGAGGGGGCTGCCCCTTTGCACGAGGCCTCTGGCTCAGCCTGTCCCCCTCCCCAGGTGGTGGTCGCGTCAGCTCTGCAGCTGGGGAAAGGCAAGCTGGCCGCCCGCCTGGCCCTGGCTCACCCCTTCAACCTCTCCTGGTGGCACATCGAGGCCAGCGGCCTGGCTGAGGGCAAGGGTGGCCAGCGGGACGCGCAGGTGAGTGGGGAGCATCGGAGGTCCCGGTGGGGGGGCTCTTGGGGGTTAGGGAGCTGCACGACTGAGCCGCCAGCCCACGACCCGGGTACCATGTGCAGGGGAAGAAGGTTCTGCTTGTCTCCTGTTGGGAAGGACTCCTCCAGAGTCACACATTCCTGAAGCAGGGCACCCTGAAGCATCCTGCATTCGTTCATTCCTTCACCGATACCTTATTAGGCGCCTACTGCATGCCAGGCAGTGTTCAAAGCATATAGTCCTGCATCTAAAAAGCTCACAATTTAGCGGGGCAAGAGCTTACACGCACGTCCAGTTCCTCAGTTACGCACGTCTCAGTTTAGTCGGGAACCGCAGGGGGTCCGCGCAGGGCAGCTGGGCTCCTCACCTAGCTCATGGACCCTCTCTGAGCCTCAGTGTTCTCAGCTATGAAGTGGAAGACGGTAGGCCAGTGTGTGTCAACAGTAGACCATTTGTGCCAGGCCAAACAGAGACCCTAAAATTCAAGCCAGTGAATGAAGAAAAAAATGAAGAGTTGTGATAAGCCCTGTGAAGAAAGTGGAGAGGAAGCGGAGACAGAAACTAATCAGATGGGGTGGTCAGGGAGGGCCTCCTGGGGGAGGCGGCTTGTCAGCTGAGGACCTCTGGATGAGAGGGAGCTACCTCCTGATAAGCTGCAGGAATAGCATTCCAGGAGGGAAGGAACAGCAAGTGCAAAGGTCCTGGGGTAGGAACAGGCCGAGGAGCTTCAGGAAGAGCCAGAGGCAGGGAAGCTGGAACAGAGTAAGTGGTGGGGCAGGAGCCAGGGAGAGGAGGTCCGGTGAGCACCCCTGCCTTAGTCTGCTCGGGCTGCCATCACAAAACAGTACAGGTATATATGGCTAGATGACGTCTGTTGCTTAAAACAGAAACACGTATTTCTCCCACTTCTAGAGGCTAGAGGTCCGAGGTGAAGCTGCCAGCCTGGTCAGGTTCTGGCAAGCGCTGTCTTTCTGGTTTGCAGCCTTCCCCTGCGTCCTCACATGCCAGGGCAAGAACTCTCCGGGGGTCTCTTCTCACTGGAGCTGATCTCATCTTGAGGCCCACCCCATGACCTCATTGACACCTAAGCCCCTCCCATCAGCCCTGCCTCCTAGTACCATCACTCTGGGGATGAGGGCTTCAACAGAAGAACGGGGTGGGGCCCACGGTTCAGTCCAGAGCAGCCCAGAGGCCCAGAGTGAGGGGCACGGAGTTCCTTCTGGCTTTGGAAACAGCAAGGCTGGGTACTGGGGAATGAGACGTCTGCCATCTAAATACTTCCAGTCTCCCAGGCTGGGCAAGGCTCTGAGTACCTGCGGACAAAGGCAGGAGGGAGGGCAGTGTCTCCAGCTCCCCGGCTTCGTCCCCTGCCGTGGTGGGCTCCCCCTCCCACCAGCCTTTCCCACCCCTCCCACTGTCTTTGCCCCCACCCCTGGGACACACACAGATGGAGGGCACCAGCCTCTCCTCTGGCCCTCCCCTCCACCACCCTCTGTCCCCATACAGGTACAGCTGGCCTGGGACAGAGGGCAACCCGTGACCTTGCACCTCACCTGGACCAACAGGTCCTCAGAGTACGATACCATCTGGGATGGCTGCCTAGCCGCCTCCCCGGGGCAGGTAGGCACTGGCCGGACTGCCAAGCCGAGCACGGGCTCTCCCTAACTCTGGGGCCCTGTGCTGGCTCCCCCAAGTCCCATACTCCATCCTCTTGTCAGCTCCAGGAAATCTGGGGCCTGAGCACCCTCAGGGCCTGTGGGGCCTTCACACAGACCCCGGCCGTGTTCAGCGAGCAGCTCGACCTGTCGTGGGACCGACGTCGGGTGCAGCAGAACCTGACGTATGAGGTGAGGCCTAGAAAGCCGGGTCCCTGGCAGGTCACCCACAGGGTGGTCCCCACTGCTGTTGAAAGTGACTGGCTCTGAGGCCGTGGGGTCCTGGGGCAGCACTAGCGGTGCTGCAGGATTGTGAGCAACTCACTTCTCCCCTGTGAGCCTTGGTGTTCTCGTCTGTAAAATGGGCACAATACTCCTCCCCTGACTGGGGTATAGTGACAGCTCTGGGAGATGAGGGAAGCAAGGCGCCCAGCATGAGGTGAGCCCTCGGAGCAGACGAGGGAAGGGGCTGGTGACACCAGAGGGCTTTTGGGGGCGGGGGAGATCAGGTTCCTGGAGGTGTCAGGGTCGGGGTCTTCCCGGCATCACTGCCTACCCGGGGCTGCTGCTGGGGCCGAGCACTGTTCTGCAGAGCCTGGGACAGGGACCGGGCCATGGGGAAATGGGGACGGCTGGTCCTGAAAGCCAGCCTTGTTCCCTCTGGGGTCTCGCACCCTGGGTTCTGGGACCCCATAGGCTCAGGCCCCCAGTGCTCCCAGCAGACGTCTGGCCAATCAGTGGCTGCTGTGGTTGACCAGAGCTCTAATCGGGGGACTGCCAGCACCTGCTCCCCTCTCCCCAGGTCTCCCATCTGCAGCGGGCCATGGGCACTCTCCCCTCCTATGGGACGAGCCCCTGCCTCACGGTGCCCTCTTATTCCAGCGGCACTGGCCGTCCCAGCCAGACAAGATCCACACAGAGGCCTTGCTGGAGCACGTCTTCACTGGCTCCTGCACCACGCAGAGCTTCCGGGGCGAAGTGGAGACCGACTATACCCGCTGGCTGCACCACTCCCTGCACCTGGGGCTCTGCGACCTGCCCAGGGTGAGTCTGTCCTGGGGAAGGGGCCCAAGGACCCATGGAGGGAGGGTGAGGAGAGAGGACAGCATCCGCAGAGTGCAGGGGTGTGAGCGAGGGAGCTGGGTGCCCACATCACCGCTCTGCCATCTGCCGGCGGGGTGATCACAGGCAGGGCAGGTGATCCCCTCAACGTCCAGTGTTCCAGCTGAGGACCAGCAGAGGCGATAGGTTTCAGCATGTAGGGTGACTGTGAGACACAAGAGATGTGATACAGGAAGAGTGCTTTACACGTAAATGAAAGGGGCTCAGCCTCATCATTGTTGGAGGTGAAGTTTTGGGACCCCTTTCCCCCAACATTCTTCCTGGGTCTCTTAGCTGGTTGATTGGTCCTTCTTTCTACCTACCCACCCTCCCATCCATCTATCCATCTACTCCCCACCCTCCTGTCTGTCCATCTGTCCGTCCATCCATCCATCCATCCATCCATCCATCCATCCATCCATCCATCTACTGACCCACCCTCTCATCCATCCATCCTCCCACGCAGCCATCTGCCCACCCACCTACTCCCCTACCCAGCCACCTGTTCACACTCACCCACCCTCCCATCCATCCGTCTGTCCATCCATCCACCCACCTACTTACTCATCCTCCTACCCACCCACCCTCCCATCCATCCGTCTGTCCATCCATCACCCACCTACTCCCCACCCTCCTGTCCGTCCGTCCGTCCATCCATCCATCCATCCACTCACCCACCCACCCACCTACTCACCCACCCAGCCACCTACTTACCCACCCTCCCATCCATCCATTCATCCATTTTCCCATCTATCCATCCATCCCAGGGGCAGAGTTTTTCCTGTAAAGGTTCAAATAGCAAATACTTTAGCTTTGCAAGCCATAGGACCTCCGTTACAATCACTCAACTTCGCTGTCATGGAGTATATGTAAACGGACAGGTGTGGCTATCGTCCAACACATATTTACTTACAAGAACAAGCCATGAGCCAAATTTGGCCCTTGAGCCAGTTTGCCAACTCCATTCATCCATTTGTTCAGAAGGCATTTGTGGGCTTTACTTAATGCAAGGCCCTATACTAGGTGCAGGGACAAGGATGATGAAAGGGACAGACCGGTACCCCACCCCTCGGAGCTCACATTCCAGTGGGTGGAAAAGGTTAAAAAAGATGCATGATATGTACTCAGGCACGAACGAATGCCGTGAAGGAATGACGTAGGGAGAGGGGAGCGGGTTTGCAGGGGGCCTCACTGACAAGTGCAGGCCTGCAGCAGGAACTGCCAGTGCAAAGGCCCTGTGGCAGGACATGCTTCAGGTACTGGAAGAACACAGGGCAGCCTTTGGAGAGCAAGGGGGTGAGGTTAAGAAGATAACGCTGACTTGTGGGCCATGTCAAGGCAACCAGCTTTTCATCTGAGTGCAACAGGAAGGCAGAGAGTTTTGAGCAAGGGGATAATGTCTGATTTGCGTTTGTCAGGGTCAGTCTGGCTACCTAGTGGAGGAGGGACTATGGGCTGAACTGGAAGAAGTGAGACCCTATAGGCTATTGCGACAGCCCAGGTGGTCTGGACCAGGCCAGGGCATGGTGGGGAGAGGAAGCTGCTGCCCCTGTGGTTCCCTGACCGCTGACACCCCCCCCTCTCATTCCAGGCTCTCTCAGTCTCTGGGGAGCACACCCTAGGCCACAGTGGGCTCCTGCTGCGTTCCCACTGCCAGCTGGCCCTCTCCCCGGACCCAGACCGCGGCCTGCACCTCAGCCTGACCCTCCGCAACCACAGCAAGCCTCGGGTGTCAGATTTCTCAGGGGAGCTGGAGGTAGGTGGCCAGGTCAGGGCTACCTGCGCCCCAGGAGGATGCCCTTCCTCCTGCTTTGGCCTGCAAGGCCAGCACCACCTGGATGGCCCTGCCACCTAGTGGCCACTGTTGGAACTGCAGGCTGGCTCCCTGGTGGGAGGAGAGCTTCATGGGGGGTGGGACCCTCTGGCCTGGCCCCAGCCCTGAGACAGAGCAGCTCCTCCCCTGCCCCAACATCTGGCCCTTGCTATAACTCAGAGGCAGCGGCTGGACTGTCTGGGTTTAAATCCCAGCCTAGCCTCTTCCTGACGACTGGCTTCTCCTCTGTGCCGCTGCATCTTACCCTGGACAGTGGGGAGTGAGCATTGCACCTGCCCTGCCTCCCATGGGATTCATGCCGCGGAGATCAAATATGCAACTCTGTGTAGACCACTTAGAGCAGAGCCTGACACGAAGCAGCCACTCAGTATGACCTATTCTACTGCCCCCCTCCCCCAAACAACCCAGGAAGGTAGGAGGGAGCAGAGCCGTGTTCGATGCCTGCTTTGCCCCCACTGGCCAAGTGATCTTGGGAAGTGACCTCGCTGAGCCCTGCCTCCTCATCTGTAAGTGGGGAGCGGACATACTTGGCAGGGCAGCTGGTAGGGTTCCAGGCACCCCCTCCCTCCGCCCGCTTAGCACAGGCACACAGTAGGTGCCCCATCTCTATTACCATCTGCTCACCTCTGCGTCTCCCTGGCCGAGTGCACCTGACTGTGTGACTTTCCTTCTTCTGACCTCAGTTGTCTCCTCTGTCCAACGGGAACAAATGCCACCTCCTTTGCAGCGTGGTTTGCACAGTGCCCGCACACAGTAGGCGCTCATGAGGTGGGTGTTTCCTTCCAGCATCCATAGCTGGATGGGGATGGCTCTTCTGCCTCCGGGGCTCACTCGGCCTCTGTTCCCCTGCACAGTTGCACGGCCATTTCAAAAGAGATTTGCTTTCCGAGGTTGTCCAGGGCTGACTGCTTGGGTTCCCCGCCTGCGCGCCAGGCCCCCAGCTGCTCCTGCATCTGTAATCCCAGTGCCCCAAGAACCGCCGGCCTGGGAGTGAGCCACCTGCCCCATGTGGGGGTCCATGCGGTGAAGAGAGGCTTTCCCAGCCTTGTTTGGTCCTCGTGACAACGCACGAGCCCCTGTGGAGAGGAGGGGAAAGATTCAGGCAGTCAGGCATGCGCTCACCCCCATGCACAGACGCATCGTGCTACCCACATGGCTCATTGTGCTGAGATATTTGCCAGGGTCCTCCTGAAATTGCAGAACACACAGCAGGTACAAACACCTGGGCACCAGGAACGGCAAAAATGCCAAGGCCCAGGGCCACCGGGATTGGTTAAGGCAGCGGTTCCAGGGCAAGGCCTGGTGTTGGCAATGTTTAAGCCACGTGGATGGCGGGTGCCCCTGTTTACTAGGCCTGCAGATGTGGACTTAATAGGTACTTTCTGCAGTTGGCAGGAATAGTGAACGTTGTGGGGATGGACATGGGGGTCCCAGTGAGTGCCCTGGGCGATGTTGGGGGGGTGGGTGCTCCCTTTTCTCTCCCTGGGCCTGGGGCTAGCAGGAGCAGGGGCCCAGGCCCTACTCTGCCCTCTGCCCTCCTGTTTGCAGATCCTCAGCTCCAGGGCTCAGCAGCTCGGCCTGCGGGGCCGGGTCTCCACCTCGGCTTCTCAGTGCGGCGTCCAGCTAGAGGGAATTGTGGACAATGGGGAGGAGAAAGTGAGGCTGTCAGTGTCCCGGGCCCAGAGCTGCCTCCAGGCCTCTGTGGCCCACGAGGAAGGTGAGTAGAGACGGCGAGGTCGCTCAGATGGCTGGGGTGGGGCCCATGTGGGCCCCAGCGAGGACAGAGATTGGGGTGTTGAGAGTTCAGGAGTCAAGGAACCCCATTAGGACTTTGTGGTGCCCCCAGCTCGGAGGCAACAGTGAGCCCCCTGCGGCCACCTGTAGGGACTGTGATGTCAGGAGAGGCCGGGAGAAGGTCCAGATGGGCAGACCAGAGGTGGGTGGGGGCTGGGGGACGAGAAGGAGCCCAAGCCTCAGGGGGCCCGGGAAGCTGATTTGGGTGGTGCGCTTCTAGGCCTGAGAACGCTAGGGCCTGGGGGTGACGGGAAGCTCTTCATGGAGAGGAGGTGGCGTGGACAGCCAGGTGGCAGCCAGGAGAGTCCCGGGGGCAACAGCAGGACCCTTCCTGACCCCAGGGAGCCGAGAGGAGAGCGTGGAGCTGCGGGCATGTGCCCAGGGGCAGACAGCTGAGGTGGAGGCCCTGCTCCAGGACAGCGGGCAGTCCGTGCAGCCCCTGGGACGCCTGACCCTGCAGGCTGCCAACCAGAGTCTCCGCCTGGCGGTGCACGGCTGCCCAGGAACCCTGCTGGGCCACGTGGAGGTGAGCTGGCCTGGGGGTGGGGGACACTGTTTTCCCTGGGGCAGAGGCCACGGTGCCAGGGGCTGCGAGCCCTTTGGGTCCAACAGGGCCCAGCAAACCAGAGGCAGCCCTGTCGCATGCAAACACATCCCGCGGCCCTATGGCCGGCACCGAGAAGCTCCTGTCCACCCCAGTCCCGTGACACACCCCCCCGGAGCCCCCAGCCTGTCTGTCTGTGTGCCCGCAGTCCAGGATCGCAGCCATTGGGGCCCAGGTGAGAGCCCGGTTGGAGAAGAAGGTCCGAGGCTTGGATGCCTACGTGGAAAGGTTCCGGCGCCTGGTGGGTAGACTTAAGTGGGGGGTCGGGGACACACTTGGAGAAGGGGAGGTGCTGTATGGAGATGTGCCCCCCCATCCCCGTCCCGGCCTACCCCTCTACTTACCAGGCGTGAGGATCTTCTGGAATGCTGCGTGCCCCAGACCCTCGCACTGATTCTGCCTCGATTTCCCTGCCCAGGTGCGGCCAGCGGGCACCCTGGACAGCGTGGTGGGCCCCCTCCTGAAGTTGTCCCATGCGGGACTGGGGGCCGTAGTGGAGAGCGGCCAGACAGTGGCCGCGCTGTGGGGCCAGAGCCAGGCCAGGCAGGTGCTGACCCACCACTTGCCGCTCTACCTGGAGAGGCTGCAGGCGGGGCTGGAGCAGCTGCAGAATGAGCTGGAACGTGAGTGCGAGAGCGAGGGCCCAACCCCAGAGACTCCCCAGCCTGCGTGGCCTCATGGGCCTGCAGCCTTCACGTTCTCTCGGCTGCCTCCGTCCTGGGAGGTCTCCAAGCTAACGTCCCTCATGCCCACTGCCTTCGTTCTTTGGGGACTCCTGCTCTATTTTCTTTCCAGTCCCCACCTGGTTTCTTTTGGGCAGAGAGCTTTATTTCTGAGGCCCAGTGCTGGAAGTTTCCAGAGCCCGTTTCTGGTTTGTGATCAGCACTAGCGAGGCTGTGTGATTGACGCTTCTGTCCTGGCTGCTAGGTCACCGTTGCCCGAGCGTCCCCCGTCCCCCGAGTGGTGCTGGGAACCTCTGGCCTCTCCACGGGAGCACCAGGGCTGACAGCTGGCCCTCCTCTCCCACCCCGCTTATGTCTCTGTGTCCGAATCCCCACTTCCGGGGGCTCACTAGGGCTCAGTTCTTGGAATATTCTCCTGCTCACAGCTAGGATTTGTTACAGCAAAAGCACACAGAGCAAGGTCAGCAAACGGAAGAGGTGTGGGGGCCAAGGCCTGAGCGAGGGAGGGAAACCAGGCATAAGCTTCCAGAACCTTCTCCCAGGGAGGTCACCCAGGACGCCCTCAATTCCCCCAGCATCTCATGGTGATGACACATGTCCAACACTGGTCAGTCAGGGAAGTTCATTAGAGACCCTGCACCCAGGGTTTTCTTAGGGGGCTGGTCACGTTAGGAAGCCTCCCCCAGCGCACCCCACCATTCTGGACTCACAGGAGGAAAGGGGGTGTCGGGCACAAACTACTTGTCCGTACTAACAGTTTGGGCAGACCCAGGCCCTCTTCTCGGTTCTGGGAGCGGTGGCAGCCCTCCTCCAATCCGGACTCCCACATGCCAGCCCAGGGTTGACCCTGTGAACAGGCCTTGCAGAGGGGAAGTCTCAGGCCTGTCAGGCAGGCTCTTTCCTGCCGTCCCTCGTGCTGCCACCTTATTCCCTGGAACAGGCCCTTTTTCCTGGAAGCCTGGGTCGTGAAGGGGGCTGGTCTCCCTGCCGGGTCTGGGATGCAGGCAGTGGCACCTTGCCTGTGGTCAGGACTCCGGTGGGGGGTGGGGGAGCTCACAGTGGGTGGCGGCCACCTGTTGCAGGGCCCCTGGCCACGCTGAAGGACGCCTACCTGGAGGTGACCCCCAAGCCCCTAGATGAGGTGTGGCGGGAGCGGGCGGAGTCGGCTGTGCGGCTGTGGCGGGCCCTGGGCCCCAGGCCCATCGGGGCAGCCCTGGAGCTGGTGAGGTGGGGCGAGGGGGTGGGACACGGGACTGCCAGGTGGGGCGAACCCTGATGGCTCTTCTCACCCACCTCCCCTACCCCCTTGCAGGCCGCCCACCAGATGCTGTCTTGGGCCGAAGCCACTCTGTCCCAGGCCCTGCGGAGGCTCTGCAAGCCCTTGCTGGCCCTGTACAGCTTCTCAGCCAGGTAACTCGGGGCTTGTCCTTCCCCGCCTCCCTGCCCCAGGCCGGGCCCTGGGCTACAGCACCCTCGGTCTCGTGTATTCCTTAGGATAACCCTGCCAGGGAGGCATTTTCAGTCCTCATCTGCGAAGATGAGGCTTAGTCTTCGTTCCACGGGTATTTGACACACACGTTCTCCGTGTGGGAGCTGTTTTAGGTTCTTTCGATACAACAGCGAACGAGACCAATCCCCGTCCTCACGAAGTCCATTGTTCACGGCGGGAGGCGGTCACTAGAGAATAGCTAGGTTATCTACACCTGGGCTTGGCCAGCCTTTCCTCCAGTGGGCCTCAGGGCCAAGTTTTCAGGCTTTGTAGCCCACACGGTCTCTGTCATCTTCGCTCTGTTTCTTAATAATGCTTTAAAAACAGAAAAGCTCCTCTTAGCTTGCAGGCTACTCAGAAATAGGACACAGGCTGGATCTGGCCCATGAGCCAGTTTCCCAGCCTCTGCTTTGGTGTATCAGGTGGTAAATGCTAGAGAAAAACAGGCAGGACAAGTGGGGTGGGGGGCACATTTGCAATGGTGCAGCCATGGTCTGCTTCTGTGAGGAGGTGGCATTTGAACAAGGGCTGAAAGGAGCTGGGGGAGGAAGCCGTGTGGACACCAGGGAAGAGTTCCAGGCAGAGGGCACAGCCAATGCAAAGGCCCAGGGGTAGGAGTGTGCCGGGCCTGTTGGAGGAGTATCCAGGAAGCCAGCGGGGCTGGAGCCGAGGGTGCGTGAGCCTGAGGGGTGAGGGGGACCCGGGTGGCCTGGGGCCTTTGTGAGGACGATGACTTCTAGTCTGAGATGGGAACCCACAGAAGGTTTCGAGCTGAGAAAGACATGGTCTATATCCCATTTAAAAAGGCCCTGGTGTTGAGACGGCGGCTGGGGACGGGGTTGTGGTGGGCATAGGCGTGCGGAGCCCAGGAAGGAGTGGTCCGTGTTGCAGCTGTCCAGGCGAGGCGGGAGGGTGGCTCTGCTGCGAGCTGGGAGCCGTGGGGGGTGGCGAGGTGTTTAGATGCTGGACGTGTTGTGAGGTCAGGCCTGGAGATTGGGGGTCGGATGAGGTGGTGCACCGAGGGTTCTGGCCTTGCAGGGGGCAGGAGGGACGGTCCCCGTGGAGCAAGGAGGGATGGCTGGGGGCACGCAGACTGGCTTTATTAGTTTCTCTTGCGGCTGTAGCCACTTTACCCACATGGCGAGTGGCTTCAAACAACACAGATCTATTCTTGGGCCGTGCTGGAGCTGCCAAGTCTGAAATCCGTTTCAGTGGGCTGCAGTCAAGGTGTCGGCAGGGCTGGCTCTCGGGGAGGCTCGAGGGGAGAACCCACCCCCTTTACCTTTTCCAGGAGCTGGGGCCACTGGCGCTCCTTGGCTCTGAGACCTTCCTCCACCTCCAAAGCTGGCAGCCACAGCATCCCCTCCTTTCCAGCGTCTGTCCTTCGGTGTTGTCTCTCTGACCCTCCTCCTGCCCTTTTTCTGGTTCATGAGCTCACGTGGATTCCATCTCAGCATCCTTCCCTTAAATGCACCTGCCAAGTGCCTTCGGCCACTAAGTTACCGCAGTCCTGGGGCCCAGGCACTTGGGTGTTTTGGGGCCTTTATTCAGTCTGTGTGGCAGGAGTGGGGACAGGGTGCCGTCTGGATGCGTCGAGCTTGAGCAGCCATGAGGACACCTGGTGGAAGAGAGCCAGTAGGCAGCTGCTCTTCTGAGACCTGGGCCGTCTCACAGTCTGGGAGTTGTCAGAGAGGGGGCGGCCCGGAAGGGGCGGCAGAGCCAGTCTCAGCAACAGGCCTGGGGTGTGGGGAGCGTGTGCCCCTTTCCCTCCCAGGCAGGGGCCCCGTCAGCAGCGGGGGGCTCAGAATGGCAGTGGCCACAGCCAGCAGCCTCACAGCTCATGGGGACCCGGGGAATGCTTGGCCTTGAATCCCGCTCTGACTTGGTCAACCCTGGATCAGTGCTCAGGACCTCGGGTGACGCTCCTGTTCCTGTGGTCGGCGCTCATGCCACTGGGGCTCTCGGTGCTGTCACAACGTGGGCGGGTGGAGCGAAGCTGCCAAGCGGGCAGGGTGTCAGCTGGCGTGAAGAGGAATGTACCAGTCAAGGCTGTCTGCGAATGGAGGGACTGTTTGGTGCGGTAGGGGCTCCTCCTGGGGAGGTCCTGGCAGGGGTCCCCACTGGATGCTTGTGCTGAG
Source organism: Ursus americanus (assembly GCF_024610735.1). Classification (NCBI taxonomy): domain Eukaryota; kingdom Metazoa; phylum Chordata; class Mammalia; order Carnivora; family Ursidae; genus Ursus; species Ursus americanus. Next base: position 31,541,219 of record NC_142128.1, read on the forward strand.
GAAGGGATGCAGTGGGCAGGGAGGCTTTGGAGACCACTTCTGGCCCCCCGCTGCAGGTCCCCCTAGTCTCCTGGGAGGAGGTAAATGTCCTCCCATCCTGCCGTCTGCACCCCCAGTTGAGGGCGTGAATTATTCCTCGTCCACCTCCAACCCCAGTGTGTCCTGAGATCTCTCTGCTCCTTCAGACCCCACAAGGTCAATCTGACCCCCATTTTCCACCCTGAGAAAGTTTCAGGGTCCTCCCTTGATGGTGGAATGCCCAAGGTCCCCTTCGGCTCCGACTTCCCCTTGCTGCCCTCGTCCACCCCCCGTCGAAGAGCCTCAGAGGTGGGCCCACCCCACCATCGGGGTTCTCACAGAGGTGCCCCAGCCGCCCCACGGCCCTGGGGGTAGCACAGACATCTGAGTCCTTGCAAGGAGGCACTGTGCCTGCCCCAAGCCTGACCCTCGTCCAGCTCCCGTCGAAGAGCCTCAGAGGTGGGCCCACCCCACCATCGGGTTTCTCACAGAGGTGCCCCAGCCGCCCACGGCCCTGGGGGTAGCACAGACATCTGAGTCCTTGCAAGGAGGCACTGTGCCTGCCCCAAGCCTGACCCTCGTCCAGCTCCCGTCGAAGAGCCTCAGAGGTGGGCCCACCCCACCATCGGGGTTCTCACAGAGGTGCCCCGGCTGCCCCACGGCCCTGGGGGGAGCTCAGACATCTGAGTCCTTGCAAGGAGGCACTGTGCCTGCCCCAAGCCTGACCCTCGTCCAGCTCCCGTCGAAGAGCCTCAGAGGTGGGCCCACCCCACCATCGGGGTTCTCACAGCCGCCCACGGCCCTGGGGGGAGCACAGAAATCTGAGTCCTTGCAAGGAGGCACTGTGCCTGCCCCAAGCCTGACCCTCGTCCAGCTCCCGCTATTTCAGAGGCAGGTCAGGCTGGGGTCTCCAGCTCCTCTGTGCTCCCTCCAGGAACCGTTCGGTGCTGGTGACTCTGCCGCTGCTGCCCGCGGGGGACGAGCCCCTGGCTGTGGCCCGGCTGACTGGCTACGTGGTGGAGAAGCTGCTGCGGCCGCTGCGCGAGCTGTCCACGACCAATGTGCTGGCCGAGTACTACCGGCTCCAGCGCCGCCTGCTGGGGAGCCCCCGCGAATGTGAGTCTCGAGGTCCCCTCCTCCCTTCTGCCCTGGGGGACGTGGCGGCAGGACCTGGCAGGGGCAGACAAGAGGGGGCCTGGTCCTGGGTGGCCCCCCGAGCCCGAGCCCAGGACCGCTGGGCCCAGAGGTTACCAGAGTGCCCAAGGTGCTACTGGACGAGGACTGGGCTGCAGACCTGGGCTTTTGTCCAGAAGAAGAAAGCCTGAGCCTGGGGCCCACCCCAGAAGTGGGCCAAGTGGCTTAGGGCTCGAGGCCAGCTCCCTCCCCCTTGACGGTGCTGGAGACGCAAAAGGCCGACCTCCAGCTGGAGCCGGAAGGCAGCTGATTGAGTCCAGACTCTTGGTCGGGCAGGGCCTGCGGCCAGGGGCTGGGCCGGGACTGGATGTGGCTCCAGGGGCTTGGGGCCCCTGGGGAGTTTGCCTCCAGCTCGTGCCCGAGCATGGCCCGGGCAAGTCTTCCTACCTCTCTGGGACTTGGTTTCCCCTCCTCTGGGTCACAGGCACATGGGGTTGGTGAGCCGAATTCCTTGGTGCTGGGATGGGTCTCCCGCCCAGGGGCAGGCGTGGCACTCAGGGCCTGGTCGGACTGGTGTGTATCCGTGCGGTTCTTATCGTCCACATGGGACTGCTGAGGCTCGGGCAAGCGGTCGCCCTCCTCGAGTCGGGAGCACTTTCTCTGTTAGCACGGTGAGGTCGGAGCAGCCGGTCTTGGCGTTCCATACGTGTGTGGCCATGGTCAGGGTATGTGTCCACTAGGGCTCCCCCCGGCCCCTCCAGACGCTGCCCCAAGTCGCTGCTCAGCAGCAGAACGGGCCGGGATAGTCATGCGGTCCCCTTCTCGGACCGTCTTCTGACCCCCTTGAAGAGGGCAGAGCCAGGCCCCCGTGGTACCTTCCTTGCATCGGATGGAGCCTTTGGCCATGGTTCTGTGCGTTTTGTTATAGTGATTATTTTTCAGTCACTTCATTGACACATAATTCACACAGCACACCATTTATTCCAAGCATATAATTCGGCGGCTTCGAGCGTACTCACAGAGGCACACGCCCCCCCCCCCCCCCCAGCGTGTTTTCATTGCCTCGCCACAGCCTCTGGCCCTTAGTCGCCACCCTTGGCTCCACGGATTTGCTGCCCCAGGGCGCTTTGTATCAGCCTTTTGTTTCTTTTCATTGTCGACCTGGCTGGAGATGGCTCACTTTAGGGTGCTGAGCTGCGGCTGGGGGGAGAAGAGCTGGGGATAGACCCCCCCCCCGGGGGGGGCCGCCCAAAAGGACACTGGCCAGAGAGGCTCTGGCCACCCTGGAGTCCCCGTGGGCTCAGGGCTCCCAGGGCAGCAGGCATAGCTGGCCCAACTTAGCTGCCCTGGGATTTCTTCCTCCCAGACCATGCTGTGGTGGCCGGGGCCAGGTACGTGGTGACCTTCGATGGCCAGGTGTGGAGCCTTGGTGTCCACTGCAGCAGTCTGCTGCTGGCCAAGGACTTTGCCCATGACACGTTCTCGCTGACACTGAACCAAGCCCCCTCGGGGCCACCATCTCTGTCCATGGAGCTGAACGGCACTACCCTGGTCCTCTACCCGAGCCTGAAGGTGAGCATGTGAGAGTGGGGGGGCGGGGCAGGTGGCTCAGGCAGATGACACGTTCCTGCCTCGTGTCACATCCACATACACCCCCCCCCCCCGCCTCAGTGCCCCACGTTGCCTGCCATCTGCCCACTCAGCCCATGTCTGGCCCCCAGACCTACAGGCTGTATGACTCCCCCCTGCCTACGGAGACCTGTCCACACATTGATCTGCCTCCTGCCACGACGAGGAGGGACGTCCCCAGGATTGAGCTGACCAGTGAGGATGGCGTCTCAGTCACCTGTGATGTGCGAGCTGGCCTCTGCAGCCTCACGCTAGGCCTCTGGCTCCACGGTGGGTCTGGGCCCCAGCTGACAGCCTCCACACCAGTGGTGTTGGCCTTGCTGAGACCCCAGTTAGCTTCCAGGGCTGAGGCTGGCAGAGCTCCGGCCAGGGGAACTCTCCAGGTCCTCGAGAGGCTGGGGGCAGGATGCCCAGGGACTCCGTCAGGCTGCTGCTGCTCCTTGTGGCTTCCAACCTGAGCCATCATCAGAACAACAGTCCGAGGGGCTCAGAATAGGAAGGAGGTCCAAGGCCCTCTCTCCCTGCTGGATCCTGCAGCCCTGGGACCGTCCCTACTGCAGACAGATACTGCTCAGCTCTCTGCCCGCTGGCCTTGTCTGTGCTGCTGTCACACCATGATCCCCCCTCCTCTCCTTCCCCTTGTTGGCTGTAGTATGGATGACCTCCCTGAGGTTAACGTACCGGCCCCCCTTCCTACAGCCAGGATTTAAGCCCAGGGCTCTCTGACCCCATATTCTGCCCCCTTTCTGGGACATTCACTCCGGGTTGAGGGTGGCCCCAGAAGAGTTCTCTCATCAGCTCAGGCCACTCGGGATGAGGAGGGTCCAGAGAAGGGCACCAATACTTTCCTCCCTCCTCTCCCTCTTCTAAAGGGTTAGAGCCCAGGGGGCGGTGTGGGCGTCAGGCGCGGAGGGTTCGGGCACCCCTGGAACCTGGGTCAAGATAGGCTCTCACAGGGCCCCCTTTCCCCACAGGGGTGCCTGCTGGCCTTCTCGGCACCAATGACAATGAGGCAGCCACTGAGCTGATGCTGCCGGATGGCACAGTAGCCCACAGCCTATCACAGGGCCCCCTTTCCCCACAGGGGTGTCTGCTGGCCTTCTCGGCACCAATGACAATGAGGCAGCCACTGAGCTGATGCTGCCGGATGGCACAGTAGCCCACAGCCTAGAGGAGCTCGCCCTCGCCTGGCAGGTAAGCCGGGGTGCCAGCCCCTCCTCCCTCAGGCTCATGCATCCCGGGGGGCTGCGTGGCTAGAGATTGCCCCGGAGCAGACAACTTCTCAGGCCAAGGGGGTGGCCGTCCCCTCCGGAGGCTGAGGCCCCTGGTCTAGGTGCCCAAGAAGAAAGAGGCCCAGGTGGGAGGCCTGAGTCTGGCCTTTGTCTCACCAGGTGGGTGGCAACTGCACGGCCATGGAGAAAACTCAGGAGTGCCCAGGCCGGAGCCCCACCTGCTGGGCCTTCTTCCAGGACCCCCGTTCCTGCCTGGGGAGCTGCTTCAGGGTGGTGAGTAGGAGGCCAGGTCTAGACGGCAGCAGAAGCCATGCAGCAGGTAGACCAGGGGACCCCAAGTAGCCCCGGTCTTGCCTGTGCTACTCCCAGGGTGCAGCAGGCCAGGACCATGACGGGGGGTGCTGGATTGCAGGTGGATCCCACGCCATTCCTCCACCTCTGCATCCAGGACTCCTGTGGCCCCCACGAGCTGCACCCGGCCTGCACCCTGGCAGCCACCTACATCCACCTGTGTGCACGGGGCTTTGTGCCCCTGGACCCTCCTCCACAGTGCGGTAAGCCGCCCCAGCCAGGCAGCCCTCCCGGAGGGAAAACTAGGTCCTTTCTCCTAGTTCATTGTATGACTACCGAGGGCCTGTCCGCCTGGCAGGAGCTAAGAGTCAAAATGTTGTGCAAAGGGTACTAAAGAAAAAGAGGCCCAAAGACTCCCCTGCCCAGGCCCAGGCCAGCGAGCCCTGGGGCCTCCGACACCGGAGACGACAATGCAGACAACTACGAACTCACCTCCCGAAAACGTATACCTACCGATTTGCTCCTCAGGGGTTTGAATGTACACTGTCTCCGGTCTCTGGAAAGCCCTGGGTCAATGTGCACAATTCCGAATCCCACAGCTGAGGCCGCGCTGCCCAGGGGTGGAGGTCAGCAACAGCATCGAACAGCAGGAGTAGGACTCCTGTTAAAGGAAACATTATTCAGGACGCTTGGAAAAGAACAGTCAGGCAGGCTGTATTCAGGGGAACTATCACAGTGGCGCAGGGACCACTGCCGTGGGGTTCGGCCATAGGGGAGAGAGATCAGGCTCGACTGTGAATACAACAGGGCAAAGTGGGGCCTGAGAGCCAAGGAGCAGGGTGGGGGCCCCTGGATGGTGAAGTTCTAGCTAAACCAGGACTCTTGCTGGAGGCAGTCCAGACTGACCAGAGGAACCCTGTCGGATGGCGAGGTGACCCATTGTTCTGGCTAACCTTAGAATTCTTGCTAGACCTGGCCAGGGGAGTGACAGAACCCCCAAACGGGCTCTGAGATTTCCACAGAGCACGAGTAGAGTCCGGTCAAACACTCTTTCCCACCCCATAAGACCTTCAGATAACTACTATATTCACTGAAATTTAAAACTTAACACCTCATGCTCTCTAAAAATAAAATATTTTTAAAAAGATTTGACAGAAGAAAAAGTTAATGAACTGGAAAATATAAAAGAGTCTCACAGAATGAGAAACTAAAGAGGTTCGAGAGCTGGAACTCCTCAGATTCCGGAAGCAGAAGGTATCCCAGATACTGTCAATAAACCCCTATTGAGACACAGCAGATGGAAAAGAGGTGATCTTTCAAGGAACAAGCAGACAACCAATCTCCCCCCAGGAAGGACGGAAGACAGTGGAACACATACCTTTAAGGCATTAAGAGAACAACTGCCACGTTAGATTTTAGACCCAGCTCAACCAGGATTTAACAAATTTTTAGCACTGCACCATCTGAAAATGTCTTTCCCACTGATGGACACTCAAGGAACAGAGCCACACACAGTAGTTCCCTTGCCGTCCGTGGCTGTTTTGGTGATGCCACGACTGCAAAGTCTGTAGTGTTTATTCGATTCATTACAGAAAGTGTTGGCTGATCCTCCGTGTGAACCAGGGAAAGGAGGAAAGAGAAATTAATGAACAAGAAGTCAAAACTCCAGATCCAGCAGAGATTTTGCAAAGTCGTTCAACAACTTCACTGATAAATTTCAAGATGTAGGTTAAATATGACCTGGCCAGATTGATTTGAGAAAGAATGTTTGTTTAAAGAATCTCCAGGCTAGAATGTGCCTCTAAAAGACCTCAGGTGAAGCTGAGTGAAGTGAGCAGGACACCCCAAAATAGATTTCATCAGGATTAAAATATTTTTGATCTGTGGGAAGACAAATACCAACCACATATCTGACAAAGGACTCCTATTTAGAATATATGAACTCAAATTTCACAGTCAAAAAAATCTAAATGGAAAATGGACAAAACACATGGAGACATTTCACCTAAGAGGACATACAGGGGGGACACAAAAAAATGTTCAACGGTACTAGCCCGTAGAGAAATGAGAACACTATATACCTATTAGGACAGTTTCCAAAACAAACAAACAAACAAACCGGTGACACCAAATACTGGCACAAATGTGGAGAAGCTAGTTCTTGCGTGTGTTGCTGGTGGGAAAATGTAAAACGGTACAGTTACTGGAAAAAAGCCACGCATACACTTCCCATTTGATCCAGCAATTGAATTCCTAGACGTTGATCCCAGAGAAGAAACACACTTCACGCAAAAGCCGGTACGCGATTCTTCCTAGCACTATTATTTGTAATAGCCTAGAACCTGAACCAGAAGAGCCTACCTTGGTGCGTGGTCACACAGATTGTGGTATGTCCCTCCACCCCGCGGTCCTATGCAGCGATAAAAACGGATATACTATTGATACAGGCAACAACGTGGATGAGTTTCAAAAGCATTGTGCTGGGGGGGGTAGCCAAACTCAGAAGGCCACATACTATAAGATTTTATTTATGTAACATTCTCAGTATGACCACTTATAAAGATGGAGAATAAATCAGCGGCTGCCGGGGTCAGGGGGGAATGTGTGGGTGCGGCTACTGCCCTCGGGTAGCACAGGGGAGACGTCGGTGGTGGTAGAAACAATCTGGATGGAGGATGGTACTAACAAGAATCTACACCTGGGATGAAATGTCAGGACTACATACACAAGTTCTGCCAACGTCAATTACTAGATTTTGATATTGTACTAAAAATTACGGAAGATGTGACCACTAGGAGCTATGGAATGAAAGATACACAGGACTTCCCTGTACTTATGATCTTTCAACCTTCTGCAAATCTGTAATTATTTCAGAACAAGAAGTGTTAAATGTTACACACCAGGCCCAGATTGTGTTACAGCCAAGTTATAATAATTTACCGTAACTGTTCCAGAATAGAAAAATGAAACCTTTCTCATTTTAATGAAGTATTAGGATATGAACATCCCACAAGAACACCACGGGATGAGAAAGCAGCCTAACTGCACACTTGAAAACAGATGTTACTAACGTATTAATGAGCAACATTCAACCATCTCTGGAACCCAGGGGATGTACTGAAGTATGAGAGATCATTCAGGACCCTTCTGTTGGGAGAGCTAATAATGCACTGGAAACATCTGGATCCAAATCCAGAGAAGGACAAGTGACATTGGCAAGATGGCAGGCCTAGAAGCCCAGACCCTCACTCCTCCATGGAAACACCAAGTGTATAATAAAATCGACCAAAGTACTCTGTGAGAAGTCTAAAAGCAGCAGCAGCAACGAATGAGTGCCCAACCAAGAAACAGCTGAACTCAAGACAGCAGGGAATCCTGTGGTGTTTTTGCCGGCCCTGGTAGAGGAAGCATGGTTTCAAGGAAGCCGACCAATTCCTGAGTCCTTCCTCGGGATGGAACCTGGCTTACAATGCTCGGACTCACCTTGGGGCTGCCGGAGGGACAGGGCTCTGTCTCTCCTGGCTCAGGGTGCTGATGAGAACGGTGGCATAGTCTGGATATCAGGCTGGAAGTTGCTGAAAGCAGTTACGGGGACCCATGCAAGACAGGGCTGCAGGGAGTCTACGGACCAGCAGGGGGGAGGGGCGAGATTATGCGCAGAGGAATGCCATACTGTTTCTAAGCCCCTAAGAAGCAGGGGTGAGGCTCCTAGGGAAACGAAGATATAGAAAAGCAGCTGCGCATACCGGGGATGTGGAATTAAAGCACACGCACGGGCCCAGGGAAGACACAACCGTCCAAAAACGTTTGGGAGAACCCCGAACCTTTACATCAGGCTGGTCCGTGAGGCTCTTCCCCCATGCGGCGACACAAACACGGGGAGAGGTGGGGGTCTTTTCAAATGCCCAGGTTCAACAGAAGATGACAAGACATAGAAACAGGGAAGGAGGGCCCAGTCAAAGCAGTACAGTAAACCTCCAGAAACCAACTCTCAAGACACGTAAGTCGGAGAGGCCTAACACGGCAGAGACTTTAAAACGACTGTTGTAAATACGCTGCATCAGCTGAAGGAGAAGGGGGGCAGACGACCACGTGGAATGGGGAAAACAGCGTATGAGCCGCACGAGAACAGCAACAAAGAGAGAGAAACGGTCGTAAGCACGTTCTGGAGGTGACCAATCCAGTAACTGACTTTATGCTGACTGCAGGAGGCTCACTTTAGATCTGAGGACACACACAGGTTGAAAGCCGAAGGGTGGAAAAAGACCTTCGATACAAACAGTAACCAAAAGAGAGCAGGGGTGGCCATGCCGTTATCAGACAAATCGAATTTAAGAAAAAAACTGTTACAAGGGACAGGAAAGGACATTATGTAATGATAAAAGGCTCAATTCACCAAGATCTACCAATTGTAAGTATATGTGCACCAGACATCAGAGCCTCGAAATATCTGAGGCACGCCTGGGGGTCTCAGCTGGTTAAGCATCTGCCTTTGGCTCGAGTCATGATCTCAGGGTCCTGGGACTGAGCCCCATGTCGGGCTCCCCACTCAGCGGGGGGCTCCTTCTCCCTCTGCCCCTCCCCCAACTTGTGTTCTTTCTCTCTCAAATAAATCTTAAGAAAACAAAAGTTCTGAGACCTTCAACCCTCCCAATCTACCCACCCACTTTCAACCATGGATAGAACCACCAGAAAGAAGATCACTAAAGGAACAGAGAATTTGAACAACACTGCAGATCAACTGGTCCTAACAGACATACACACAACACTCCACCCAACATCAGCAGGATCCATGTTTTTCTCAAGTGCACATAGAACATTCTCCAGGATAAAGCGTATACTACATCACAAAATAAGATTTTATTCATTTGGCAGAGGGAGAAGCAGGCTCCTGGCTGATCAGGGAGCCCAATGTCGGGCCCAATCCCAGGACCCTGGGATCATGACCTAAGCTTCAGGCAGACGCTTAACCAACTGAGCCACCCAGCTGCTCCCACAAAGTAAATCTTAATAAATTTTTGAAAACTGAGATCACACAAACTATCTTTTCCAATCACAATGCAAAGAAAATCCTAGAAACTTGCAACTAGAAATAGCAGGTGGAAAATTGGAAAATCAAGAATTGTGAAAAATTAAACAACATACTCTTGACCAATGGGTCAAAGAAATCACAAGGTCAATGAGCAAATATCTTGAAATCATGATGAAATTAACAAAAATACAACATGCAAAAACCATGGTATTTAGAGAAAGCAGTGCCAGGAAGGAAATTTACGTTCTTTTCCTGTAAATACTTACATGAAAAAAGATCTCAGATCAATAATCTAACTTTACACCTTAACAAATTAAAAAACAAAAAAGTGAACCCAAAACTAGAAGGAAGTTACAAAGATTCAAGCAGAGATAAATGAAATAGTGAATAAAGAGAAAAATCAACAGTGTTTTAAAGATCAATAAAACTGACAAAACTTAGATTGGCTAATTAAAAAAAAAAAAAAAGGATTCACCTAAAATCAGAAATGAAATAGAGGGGAGGGAAGTTAAGATGGCGGAGGAGTAGGGGACCCCTTTTTCAGCCGGTCCCCTGAGTCGAGCTGGATAGGTACCAGACCAGCCTGAACATCCACGGAATCAGCCTGAGACACAGGAAGATACATCTGGATCTCTACAAATGAACATCTCCAGTGATGAGTATTGAGGTACGAAGTGGGGAGCCGTGAAAATGCGCACAGATATCGTCATAGTGCAATTCACAAATATTAGATCCAAGGATACAGGATTGAAAGCGGCCAGGGCAAAGAAATTTCTCACATACCAAGGCAAAGGTATCAGAATTACGTCAGACCTATCCACACAGACCTGGAATGAGAGAAAGGGTTGGGGGGGGGCATTTTTAAAGCTCTTTCAGAGAAAAACATGCAGCCAAGGATCCTTTATCCAGCAAGGCTGTCATTCAGAATGGATGGAGAAATAAAGACCTTCCAGAATCAGTCATTGACCAATTTCGTAACCACGAAACCAGCCCCACAGGAGATATTAAGGGGGGTTCTATAAAGGTAAAAAGGCCCCAAGAGTGATACAGAACAGAAAGTCACAATCGATAGAAACAAAGACTGTACTGGCAACATGGCATCATTAAAATCATACCTCTCAATATTCAGTCTCAATGTAAATGGCCTAAATGCTCCCATAATGCCACAGGGCTGCAGATTGGATAAAAAGACATGATCCATCCATTTGCTGTCTACAAGAGACTCATTCTGAACCTAAAGATACATTCAGACGGAAAGTAAAGAGATGGAATACCATCTTTCACGCAAATGGACCTCAAAAGAAAGCTGGGGTAGCAATTCTCATATCAGACAGACTGGATTTTAAACTAAAGACTATAGTTAGAGACACAGAACGGCACTATATCATTCTTAAAGGATGTATCCAACAAGTGGATATGACAATTATAAATATCTATGCCCCCAACAGGGGAGCAGCAAAATACACAAGCCAACTCTTAACCAGAATAAAGAGACATATAGATAAAAATACGTTAATAGTAGGGGACCTCAACACTCCACTATCAGCAATAGACAGATCACCTAAGCAAGAAATCAGCAAAGAAACAAGAGCTTTGAATGCCATACTTGATGAGTTGGACCTCATAGATATATATAGAACACTATACCCCAGACCCAAAGAATACTCATTCTATTCTAATGCCCATGGAACATTCTCAAGAATAGACCATGTTCTGGGACACAAAACAGGTCTCAACCGATACCAAAAGATTGAAATTATCCCCTGCATATTCTCAGACCACAACGCTTTGAAACTGGAACTCAACCACAAGGAAAAATTTGGAAGAAACTCAAACACTTGGAGACTAAGAACCATCCTGCTCAGGAATGATTCAATAAACCAGGAAATCAAAAATCAATTTAAACAATTTATGGAGACCAATGAGAATGAAAACACAATGGTCCAAAACCTATGGGATACTGCAAAGGCAGTCCTAAGGGGGAAATACATAGCTATCCAAGCCTCACTCAAAAGAACAGAAAAATCTAAAATGCAGTTTTTATATTCTCACCTCAAGAAGCTGGAACAGCAACAGAGGGACAGGCCTAATTCACGCACGAGGAAGCAGTTGACCAAGATTAGAGGAGAAATCAATGAATTAGAAACCAGGAGTACAGTAGAGCAGATCAACAGAACTAGAAGCTGGTTCTTTGAGAGAATCAATAAAATTGACAGACCACTGGCAAGACTTATCCAAAAGAATAGAGAAAGGACCCAAATTAATAAAACTATGAATGAAAAAGGAGAGGTCACAACCAACACCAATGAAATTGGAAGGATTATTAGAAACTTTTATTAGGGGCGCCTGGGTGGCACAGCGGTTAAGCGCCTGCCTTCGGCTCAGGGCGTGATCCCGGCGTTACGGGATCGAGCCCCACATCAGGCTCCTCTGCTATGAGCCTGCTTCTTCCTCTCCCACTCCCCCTGCTTGTGTTCCCTCTCTCGCTGGCTGTCTCTATCTCTGTCAAATAAATAAATAAAATCTTTAAAAAAAAAAAAAAAGAAACTTTTATTAACAGCTTTATGCCAATAAATTAAGCAATCTGGAAGAGATGGAGGCCTTTCTGGAAACCTATAAACTACCAAGACTGAAACAGGAAGAAATTGATTTTTTAAACAGGCCAATTAATTATGAAGAGATTGAATCAGTGATAAACAACCTTCCAAATAACAAAACTCCAGGCCCAGATGGTTTTCCTGGGGAATTCTACTAAACATTCAAAGAATAAATAATACCTATTCTCCTAAAGCTATTTCAAAAAATAGAAACAGAAGGAAAGCTACCAAACTCATTCTATGAGGCCAATATTACCTTGATCCCCAAACCAGGCAAAGACCCCATCAAAAAGGAGAATTACAGACCGATTTCCCTAATGAATATGGATGCCAAAATCCTCAACAAGATCCTGGCTAATAGAATCCAACAGTACATTAAAAGGATTATCCATCATGACCAAGTGGGATTCCTCCCTGGGATGCAAGGGTGGTTCAACATTCACAAACCTATCGGGGTCTTAGATTTTATCCAGAAAGAAAAATTCAAAAATCATATGATTCTCTCAATAGATGCAGAAAAAGCGTTTGACAAAATACTGCATCCTTTCCTGATTAAAACCCTTCAGAGTGTAGGGATAGAGGGTACATTCCTCAATCTCATAAAAACCATCTATGAAAAGCCTACAGCAAATATCATTCTCAATGGGGAAAAGCTAGAAGCCTTTCCCTTAAGATCAGGAACACGACAAGGATGCCCACTCTCGCCATTATTATTCAACATAGTACTAGACGTCCTTGCAACAGCAATCAGACAACAAAAAGGGATCAAAGGTAACCAAATCGGCAAAAAAGAAGTCAAAATGTCTCTCTTCGCAGATGACACGATACTCTATATGGAAAACCCAAAAGAATCCACTCCCAAACTATTAGAAGTTATAGAGCAATTCAGTAATGTGGCAGGATACAAAATCAATGCTCAGAAATCAGCTGCATTTCTATACATGAACAATGAGACTGAAGAAAGAGAAATTAGGGAATCCATCCCATTTACAATAGCACCAAAAACCATACATTACCTTGGAATTAACTTAACCAGAGACAGAAAGGACCTATATTCTAGAAACTATAAATCACTCTTGAAAGACATTGAGGAAGACATAAAAAGATGGAAAGATATTCCATGCTCATGGATCGGAAGAATTAACATAGTTAAAATGTCCATGCTACCCAGAGCAATCTACACTTTCAATGCTATCCCGATCAAAATACCGAGGACATTTTTCAAGAACTGGAACAAACAGTCCTTAAATTTGTATGGAACCAGAAAAGGGCCCGAATTGCCAAGGAACTGTTGAAAAGGAAAAACAAAGCTGGGGGCATCACAATGCCGGATTTCGAGCTGTACTACAAAGCTGTGATCACAAAGACAGCATGGTACTGGCACAAAAACAGACACATAGACCAATGGAACAGAATAGAGAACCCAGAAATGGACCCTCGGCTCTTTGGGCAACTAATCTTTGATAAAGCAGGAAAAAACATCCGGTGGGAAAAAGACAGTCTCTTCAATAAATGGTGCTGGGAAAATTGGACAGCTACATGCAAAAGAATGAAACTTGACCACTCTCTCACACCATACACAAAGATAAACTCCAAATGGACGAAAGACCTCGATGTGAGACAGGAATCCATCAAAATCCTAGAGGAGAACATAGGCTGCAACCTCTACGACATCGGCCAAAGCAAACTTTTTCATGACACATCTCCAAAGGCAAGAGAAACAAAAGATAAAATGAACTTGTGGGACTTCATCAAGATAAAAAGCTTCTGCACAGCCAAGGAAACAGTCAAAAAAACTAAGAGGCAGCCCGGGGAATGGGAGAATATATTTGCAAATGATACTACAGATAAAAGACTGGTATCCAAGATCTACAAAGAACTTCTCAAACTCAATACGCGAGAAACAAATAAATCATAAAATGGGCAGAAGATATGAAGAGACACTTTTCCAATGATGACATACAAATGGCTAACAGACACATGAAAAAATGTTCAAAATCATTAGCCATCAGGGAAATTCAAATCAAAACCACACTGAGATACCACCTTATGCCAGTTAGAATGGCAAAAATAGACAAGGCAAGAAACAGCAATTGCTGGAGAGGATGTGGAGAAAGGGGATCCCTCCTACATTGTTGGTGGGAATGCAAGTTGGTACAGCCAGTCCCTTAAAAAGTTAAAAATTGAGCTACCCTATGACCAAGCCATTGCACTACTGGGTATTTACCCCAAAGATACAGACGTAGTGAAGAGAAGGGCCATATGCACCCCAATGTTCACAGCAGCTCTGTCCACAATAGCTAAATCGTGGAAGGAGCCGAGATGCCCTTCAACACATGACTGGATTAAGAAGTTGTGGTCCATATATACAATGGAATATCACTCAGCTATCAGAAAGAACGAGTTCTCAACATTTGCTGCAACATGGACGGCACTGGAGGAGATAATGCTAAGTGAAATAAGTCAAGCAGAGAAAGACAATTATCATATGATTTCTCTCATCTATGGAACGTAAGAACTAGGAAGATCGGTAGGGGAAGAAAGGGATAAAGAAAGGGGGCTAATCAGAAGGGGGAATGAAGCATGAGAGACTATGGACTCTGAGAAACAAACTGAGGGCCTCAGAGGGGAGGGGGGTGGAGGATTGGGATAGGCTGATGATGGGTAGTAAGGAGGGCACGTATTGCATGGTGCACTGGGTGTTATACGCAACTAATGAATCATCGAACTTTACATCAGAAACCAGGGATGTACTGTACGGTGACTAACATAATATAATTTTAAAAATTAAATAAATAAATAAATAAATAAATAAATAAATAAATAAATAATAAAATCTGTAAAAAAATGAAATAGAGGACATTGCAGCATATTTTTATAAAAACAGAAAGGATTTTAGGAGTACTATGAACAACTGTATGACAAATTGGACAACCTAAGTGAAATGGATAGATTCCTAGAAACCTGTAACTTGCCAGGACTGAATCATGGACTAGAAATCTGAACAGCCCCGTAACTAGCAAACAGATTGAAACAGTAACTAAAAACCTCCTCACAAAGGAGAAAACAAAAAACAAAAAAACAGCCCAGAACCAGATGGCTTCACTAGTGGGTTCTACCAAGCATTTTAATAATGAAAAGCAATCCTCCTCAAACTCTTACAAAAAATTGAAGATGGAACATGTCCAAATTCACTCTATGAGGCCGGCATTCCCTCTATACCAAAGCCAGAGAAAGACACTTCAAGAAACAGAAACTACAGACCTATATCCCTGGTGACTACGGATGCAAAATCCTCAAGAAACAAAGAAGGAAACAGAGAGAGAGGGAGGGAAAGAAAGAAAAAGAAAAGAAAGGAAAGAAAGAGAGAGGGAAGGAGGGAGGGAGGGAAGGGAAATACTAGCAAACAGAATTCAACAGTGTATTAGAAGGACCATACACCACACCAAGTGGGATTTATTCCTGAAATGCAAGGATGGGTCAACATAGGAAAATTATTTGATAGAATACACCACATTACCAGAATGAAGGACAAAAACCACATGCTCATCTCAGTTGATGCAAAGAAAACATTTGAACAAAAATTCAATATCCTTTCATGATAAAAAAAAAAAACACTCAACAAACAGACTAAAAGGAAACTTCAACTAATAAAAGGCACAGATGACAAGCCCAGAGATAAGGTATCCAATAGTGAAAAACTGAAAGCTTTCACTCTGAGATCAGGAATAAGACAGGGATGTCTATATTGGCCTCTTCCATTTAATATAGTATTCGGAGTGCTAACCAGAGCGATTAGGCAAAGAAAAAAAAAAGGCATCTAAATTGGAAAGGAAGACATTATCTCTGTTCTTAGACGAAATGAACATATGAATATATCTAAGATCTATGTACCTGCAGACAACGCTAAGGATTACACACACACACACGCGCACACACACACACACACACACACACACACCCTATTAGAATAAATTTGGAAAAGCTGCAGATACAAAATCAACACAAAACCTGGTGGTGTTTCTATACACTAACCAAAAGGAAATTAGGAGAATAATTCCACTTACCGTAGTATTAAAAGAAATAAAATACTTGGGAATAAACAACCAAGGAGCTGAAAGACCTGTACACCACAAACTATAAAACATTGCTGAAAGAAATTAAAGACTCAAATGAATGGAAAAATATCCCATGTTACTAGACTGGCATACTTAATATCATTAGTATGTCAGTAATACTCAGTGACCTACAGATTTCAAGGAATCCTCCATCAAAATCCCAATAGCCCTGTTTTACAGAAATTTAAAAAAAAATTGGGGCACCTGGGTGGCTCAGTCGTTAATCATCTGCCTTCAGCTCAGGTCACAATCCCAAGGTCCGGGGATCGAGACCCGCGCCAGGCTCCCTGCTCAGCAGGAAGCCTGCTTCTCCCTCTCCCACTCCCCCTGCTTGTGTTCCCTCTCTCACTGTCTCTCTCTCTGTCAAATAAATAAAATCTTAAAAAAAAAAATCCGTCCTAAAACTCATATGGTCTCTCAAGGGCCCCCAGATATCCAAAGCAATCTTGAAAAAGAACAAAGTTAGACATCTTATACTTCCTGGTTTCCAACTTATAACAAAGTACAGTACTCAAAGCCGTATGGTACTCACACGAAGATAGATACACAGACCAACGGAAGAGAATAGAGAGCCCAGAAGTAAACCCTTGTGATTTCTGACAAGAGTGTCAAGACCATTCAACGGACAAAGCACAGTCTTTCCATCAAATAGTGGGGCGGGGGGGGGGCGGGGGGGGATGGGTATCTACATCCAAAAGGATGAAGTCGGACCCTTACTTTATACCACATTCACTCAAAATGGATCAAATGCCCAAATATAAAAACTGAAACTATAAAGCCCTCAGAAAACAGGGAGGAAGCTTCACGGCGCTGGATTTGGCAGTGTCCTTGCATAGGGCACCAAAGGCACCGGCAACTAAATAAGACAGACAAACAGACTTCATCAGAATTAAAAACTCTGCACAAAATAACACGATCAACAGAGTATAACGGCAACCTATGTAGAGGGAGAAAATATTTGCAAATTTTATCTGATGAGGGGTAAATATTCTGAATATATAAAGAACAGCAAACTCACTATCAACAAGACAACTTGATTAAAAAATGGTCAAAGGAGAGCCACGTGGCCGGCTCAGTCAGAGAAGCATGTGACTTCTTCATCTCAGGGTCAGGAGTTCGAGCCCACATTGGAGATTACTAATAATAGATTTAGAAACAAAGGACCTGAATAGACATTTCTCCAAAGACGACATCCAGACAGCTGACAGGCATGTGAGAAAATGCTTAATATCATTCATCGTCAGGGAAATGTGAATCAAAACCAAATGACCTATCGCCTCACGCCCATTAGGACGGCTACTATAAAAAAAAAATTAGGAAAGAAGTGTTAGCGAGGATGTGGAGAAATTGGATCCCTTGTGTACTGTTGGTGGAAATGCAGAAAAAAAAAAAAGATGCAGCCACTCTGGAAAACATTATGATGGTTCCTCAAGAAATTAAACATAGACTCACCATATGATCCAGCAACTCCACTTCAGGGTACATACCCGCAGGAATTGCAAGTACGGGCTCAGACATCTGTACCTCCATATTAAGAGCAGCGTTATTCACAGCAGCTTACAGGTACTAGCAACCCAGTGCCCACCGACAGATGAATGGATAAGCTCACGCAACATTATCCTTAAGAAGCAAAGATACTCTGACACTTGCTGCGCATGCACGAACCCTGAGGACATTACGCTAAACGCAGGAAGCCGGTCACCAAGAGACCGATACCGTCTGATTCCATTTACAGGAGGCCCCTCGAGCAGTCCAAATCATGGCCACAAAGTCTCCACGGCTAGAGGTAGGGAGCATGGGGGGTTGAGGGTTAATGCGGACAGTTTCAGTTTGGCCGGATTAAAAAAAAAACGTTCTGGAGACGGATGGTGGCGACGGCGGCACGGCACTGTGACTGTCCTGAAGAGGGCTTTCCCGTGCACTTATACACGGTCATTTACGTTGTTTTAATTAAAGAATGTTTACGGAGCACCCACTCCGTGCTAGGCACGGTGATACAACCGTAAACACTACTTCTGAGCGAGGCAATTCTAACAAAACGAACACACTCAAGGAGCCAGAATTCTAAGAGCAAGAACCGGCACAGACAGACACGCAGGGATTCACAACTGGGTTTATCTGACCCCGACTGTACATTTGGGCAGGAAGCTAGAAAGTATTTTAGAAGTGTATCTTATCTGGAAAAGAACCAAAATATAATCTCTGTAGACGACAGATGAGGCATTTAATGGAATTCTTTAATGTTCATATTTTGTAAGAAATGCAACACATGACCGATAGGCGGGACCTCCCTGAAACCAACACCGAGAGGTGTCTGCTCCCCAGGCCTTACCAGCACGGGCAGCCCTCTGGAGTCAGCAGCCAGATAAAGACACGCTGTCCCTGCTTCTACTGCACACGTCGACAACCCCATCCCACTCAGACCACAAAACAGCGAAGGACAAGGGATCTGAAAGAACAACTTTTAAAACTCACCTGCTAATGGCGCCTTGCCTAGGGGGGGTGCAGAGGGTCCGTCCCTTCTAAGCTGAAGAGATCCACACTTGGGTGTGAGCCAGAGAGTCCCGGGGTGAGGCTGGATTGCTCTGAAAGTGGAGGGAAACCGCCGAGAGGTCACCAAATACTCTAGATCCATCCGAATGTCCCTGCTGCTTTGATGACCTGGACATCCTCTCTTTATCCCTCAGGAGTCAGTTCAGGCATGATGCCCTGAACTTTCCTTCACCCCCACTCTGGGTTGGGTGCATCCCCTGTGCTCCCAAAGCCTTGGCTGCTGGGTTTCAGCACTCCCCCTGCTCTGGGAACTCCATGGTGGGGATTGGGGGGACCATGTTTTGCTTCTTTGCCTCTCAGGTGTAGGGAACCCCCTGACCATGCCTCCTACTCTTTTCCAAATGGGAGAGGTCCTTTTAACGACACCCGCCCCCACTCCGGGCCTGACGCTGCTGGGGCTGCCAAAAGGGCCCCCCGTCTTCTGGGCGCCCAGCATGGCCTTCTCTTCTCTTTCCAGTTTGAGATTGTGTCTGAGCCAGCACCAGGCTGCCAAAGATTTCAGACTCCTTCACCTTCTCCCACCAATTCCAGCTCCTCGGCAAGGCCAGGATTCTTGGCTGGGACAGAACCACCAGCATGAAGGGCCAGGAGGCTCAGAGATCACACTTGCTCCAGATACAGCCAAGGAGGGCTCGGAGTCGAGGATTTCAAAATACTTCTGGGGACCATAAAGTTCACAACTGGTCTGGAGGATTCTCTACTTTCCCTGACACCTGCACTGCTCTCTAGGAGAGACAGCCTGGCCCCCTGGGCCCACCTCTGCAGACAGACCTCCATTCCAGCAGCTGTTCTTGTGCAAGATGTTTTTACTCTTGCTCGGCTGCTCCGTCTGAGGCCGCCACTGTGTGAGCCTGGGCTGCCCTGGGGCCTTCCTCGCTCAGGACTGGCCTCCCCTCCCCTCTACAGCATCTCCCTTAAGGCGTGAGGCTCCTTGAGATGGACCCGTGGTCCCAAATTCCTTCCTGATCTGGTGGGAGAGTGTCCCTCTTCAGGGTAGATACTGAATCTGGAACTGAGTATTTGGGGGACACTAGAGAGGGCCTCCTTTTTGAGGGGCTGGTTTCCACAGACACCTGCTAGGGCCCCAAGAATATAGCCTTCAAAGCTGTTCACTTTCTTTGGGAAGGCAGACCTGTCCCTTGAATTTTTGACCGAAAAACAAATCTGGCAGAGTCCCTGAACAGATCCACTGGATGGATGGGGCTGATCATTCACTGGTATGATGGGGGAGGCTTGGGTGGCTGTGAAATCTGCCCACCAGTGGAAGCCCCTCCCCCTAAGCCCTCTGTACGTGGAGTCCTAAGGTCCCGATTCCAGAACAAAGGGCGAAGTGTCAGACACGAGGAACGGGTCAACCAGAAGGTGAGAGGCCACATTCAGTGGCCCTGGCCTCCCCACACCTAAATCCCCAGCACACAGCAGATGCTCAGTAAAGTTTAGAAGCAGCAGCTCTAGAGAGTTTGAGGGTTTTTTAAAGACGGCGTAAATGGGGCCAGCCCAGTGCATTCCCACACGCTCGAGGGACGTGCGAGGGGAGGGGTGTCCTGATGTGTTGAGTGTATGCTATACTGCCATGGGTTGCAACCAGAAGACCCCAGAGTCCAGGCACTACTCTTTGAAAGACGTTTGATCTTTTCTTAGACCTTATAGTACCCAGTGAGGCATGCACCCCATGTCATGGAAGGGGGCGGCTCAGAGAGCCCAGCTGACTTACAGAAGGTCATCTGGCCAGCACGCGGCCAGGCTGGCGCTGATCTGGGCCCACTGGACCCTCGAGGCTGCCAGCGTCAGTCACCACCTCCTACGTTTGAGCTCCATATAGTGTACCATTGACATGAAGAGAGTCAAGTGCACCTTTGCCCTGTCCCAAGACACACCTGGAGTACTTACTCATTTTTCCCTAGTCCACATGAAAATGCCCGATGAGCCACGTCACACATAATCAGAAATGTACCCACAACCGTCAGAGGTGCTATGCTAGGCCTTGCTGAAGGGAACTTAGCCCAGGAGGAGGAGGAAGGAATGAGATCATTTACAGTGGAAAGCAAATCGCTGGAATGCCTGGGGGTGGGGTGGGGGGAGGCTGAGCAGTTCAGAGTTAGATACGCCCATGGTTTATAACCACACGACCTCAGTTTCCAGATCTGCTCAAAGAGTCGGTGATTTCCGGTCCAGACAGGAAACTGCAGAAGGTTCCCAACCTGCCTCCCACGCTCTGTCCCCAGCCAAGCATTTACCAGGAAAATAGCGGTAGGCTGGGCACGCGCCCAGACCCCAAGGGGGAAGCCCAGTTCTCCTTTCTCAAGGCAGATTTGACGACACCAACACTTTGCAATTTGGGGTGTATGGCTGGGTGTGCACGCACATGTGCAGAATTTAGAGAAAAACGGATGGGACAGGGAACGATTCCATTAAAAATACCTATTAATATGTCTACAGCATATAAAGAGCAGGTACAAATAAAGATTTTAAAAATCCAGTCTCCATGGAGTGATTTGGTAAAGGAGAGAGCAGGCAAAAGAGAAATACAGCTAAGGGGTCACCATTAGGCAGAAAACTTAATTTTACTGGTAACCAAATACAAATAAAATAACAATGATAGTTTTATTACACCGCAGAGTAGATATATAAGTAATAATACCCAGAACCGGTGAGGCTGTGGGCAAAACCAAAGCCCTCAAACTCTAACTGGCAGTTTTAATTAGTACCTCAGTAGTGGGTTCCTACCGTCTTTTTAAAACCATTCATTCCTTTGACCTAATAAGCCCCACTCCTGGGACGTTATCCAAAAGCAGGGAGGGAGGGGAAATAGGAATGATTCCCAAGCATTTCAAAATAACTTCATTATTCAAAATGATGAAGAATTACAGACTGCTAACAGGGAAATGATTTTTTTAAAGTTGTGGTCTATTAATTTGATATACTATCTCAAACTCATTTGTCAAGAAGTCCAACATGTGACAATATATTAACATGAAAAGATTAGCCTCTAAGCAAAGCAGAAGACAAGACTGCATAGAAATCTGCACTAAGAATGACCACATGTGGACAAGAACTGGTCGGGGATACAGGAAAACGGAAACAGCTCCTACAGGAAGAGTGATCACACAGCAGGTGATCGGTTTTTTTCTTTTAAAAATTCCTTTTGGGGGCACCTGGGTGGTTTAGTCAGTGAAGCGTCTGCCTCTTGATTTCAGCTTAGGGTCTCAGTGTCATGGGTTCAAGGCCCGTGTTGGGCTCCACGCCCAGTGTGGACCCTATTTAAAAAAAAAAAATTATGTAGAAAGAAAAATAAACTTAAAAAAAATAAAGATGGCTTTTATAATTGGTATGTGCTGTTTGTCCCAGAGATTAATAAAAATTGAAAGGAAGGGAGAAGAGAATGGAGAGATAGTGTTTAATGAGTATAGAGTCTCAGGAAAGAAGAAAAGATTCTGGAAATGGATGGTGGGGGTGGTTGTACAACTTGTGAATGCGTCTGAAGCCCCTGAAGGAGACACTTACAAATGGTAAATTTTAGGTTATATGCATTTTACTATAGTAGAAAAAAAATAGTGGGAAGGAAATACAGGCTCCAAGGAATTTTTTTGTTTCTGCGATCAGACGGGTTGGGGGTAGCCATGAGTGGTACATGTTTATAGGGACAGAAGCCGAGAGGGAGAGGGGGACGGAAGGTGGAGACAGAGGAGGGTGAGGCAGAGGAGGGAGGAAGCAGGTGACCCCTTCCTTTTTAAAGCTGCTTTCTCTTCAGGGAGCATAACATGCAGGTCATTTCTTGGAGGAAGCTTCTGTGGGGGAGGGGAAAATGCTTTTGCTCTACCCAGCTTGGGTTCTGTGGCTAGGGCCCCGTCAATTATGCTGACAAGAGACAGACTGGCAAGAAGAAAACAGAAGTTTCTTAGCATGTGCACCAACCATAGCACATGGAGAACTCGCATGAGTAACTACTTGGGGGGGGGCGGGGAGGGAGAGAGTTAACAAAAGAACAACACGTTTTTAGAGAAGAGACAAGTCAAAGGAGAAGGGCTGTGAGCTTCTAGAGGCAGAACGTTGAGGGACGGTGATATACTGGGAAACTAAGTGTGGTTAAGGCCCCTCTTTTGCCTGGTGTGTTATGCAGATGGCTCCGGCGCTGCTAAGGGACCCAGTTCTCTCCAGGGGTTAACCTGTGCCCTTCCAGGCAGGGAGGGGAGCGAGACAGCCTTATAAATTTAGTGCTGCTCTTACGTAAATAGGGGAAGGGCGGAGAGCTTGTCCTGTGTCTACTTCTTCCCAGTTCCCCTGCAGCATCAAATCCTTACCCCCGTGGGGCATATTTTCAGGCCGCACGTTCCGCTACCCTTCACCTCTCTATCGTCCAGTCCTTGCCACCTGTGAGGCTTCTGACCTAATTAAAGAATATAAAGAGCAAGTACTTACACATTTTTTAACAAATCTATTCTCCATGAAATGGTTTGAGGGAAGTCTGAGTTTTTACAACAAAAGGGGGCGAGGGAAAACTGCTTATGTTTGACCCCTGTCTAAGTAAGGAGGAAACTGACCCAGTCAACACACATCTTGGGAAAAACGATGTGAGCTTTTATTACCTAACCTCAGTTCTCGATTATGCTTTAAAGACAGGGAAGGGGGTAGAAGTGAGGTCATATTGAAGCTCTCTGGCCAGCACTTCCACCCTCAGGAGAGGAGTGGAGCCGACCCTTGGTTGCTAAATGCAGAGGATGCTTTCCAGTGACTTCCTGCTGCCCCAGGGGCTCTGGGAGATGATGTATATCTTAGCCTATTTCTCCAAGAACAACTTGGAAGAATGTAGCATTTCCTGAATGTAAAACTTTTCAAAAATTAATTAAGACAAAAACGGTAACCTCAAGTCAACTTAAGGCTTGTTTTAGTTGGTGGTGGGGAAGGGGGTTTAAACTAATCAAGACAAGAAGGGAGCTGTCTAGGGAGGCAAACTTGAAAACCTAGAGAAGGCAGATTTTCTGAGAGCAAAAAAGTACCAACAAGAGCCTGAAGGGGTTCAGAACATGTCTCCCCAAAATGTACAACTTTGGCACATGGACTATTTTGCACCTGAAGCTGACAGAAACCCTGCAAGCTCAAGAGAATGTTCCCCCTCTCCTAACGACCCAGAAGAATCTAAACTGAGGGGTCTTTCCCAGAATAAGAGCTATTACAAGAGACAAAGTTTATCTGCGCAATCCATCTTTATGGCAGGTCAAACATCTCGTTACCAGACATCTGCTCTTCTTATGGCCCTCCCCCCCCCCCACTGAACCCCCAGACCCCATCCCGTCCCTTAGCTCAGGACAGCATATAGACCTCATTTTTCCTTTCTGTCTTTGAATCTCTCCTGTGGATTCCTGTGGATTCCCATACATATAAAATTAAATTACATATTAAATTAAGTTAGGTTTCCCCCCGGTAAAATGTCTCATGTCAGCCAGAAGAATCTTTGAAAGGTAGAGGAAAACTTTTCCTCCCCAACACACCAAAAAGGGGAAAAAGCTAAACCAGAAGAAACTTGGGAAGGTTGTTGCAGAGATAACCACCATTCCCCAAGCTCCATGGTGGGAGGGGAAGGCAGAAGCCTCGGGCATGGATCCTTTCCCAGGTGAAGGGAACCAACCTAAAGTCAATCTTTAGGAATGTTCATTTCAATGCCATTTAAACTGATCCAGGGCCTAGAAGAGGAAGAAACACTTCCAAATTCTTTATTAGGGACATCGATATCCAAAGCCAACAATTACAGCACAATAAAGGAAAACCACAGACCAACTTCGCTTACATAAAAATCAATGCAAAAGTCCCAAATATTAGCAAATAAAATCCACCATGATCATTAAAGGGAGAAATCACCAGATCCAAGTGAGACTTGTACAGTGTGATGAGGACACCTTTTAATTTACTTTATAGTAACGTATTAAAGGAGATAAATCATGCTCCTCATAGATGCTGAAACGCATTTGACAAGATTTACATTTACAACAAAATCTCTTATCAAATTAGAAAAGATGCTTTCTTAACATGATAAAATTACACACACAGACTCGCACATCCATCAAGCCAAAAATCAGCATCATTTGTAATCATTGGAAGCAAGAGAAGTTTCCATGAGACTCTGGAACTAAAGAATGCTCCCTATCACTGCTATTTTGTTTGGACGATTCTAGCTGATGAAAGTAGTTAAGAGAAAAAACGAAATTTGAGAAGAAAGAAGAGAAGTAACTCTGTTTACTCTGGAGAGTCCAAGAGAAGCAATGGAAAAAATGTGGCAGACGGAAAGAGATTTCACGAAGGGATAGCGTATCGAAGCAACGTACCCAAATACCTAGCCTTCCTATGTACAAACAGTAAGCAGTTGGACAAGTTAACCAAAGAAAATATCCCATTGACAACAGCACTCCCCACTCCAAAGAAAGAAAACTCCCAGAAACAAATGCACCAGAATGTATACAATCCAGATGGAGCAATCTTTTTAAAGCCCCTGGAGGAGAGAGAAGACTTCAGATGGAAAGAAAGCTGTACTGCATATGTTCTTATCTAGAAAAAACGCAACGCAAGAAAGGTGTAACTGTCAATATTGAGTATCTGGGAGGATGTGGACTGGAGCCCTCACACGTGGTGGGGGTGGGGGGTGTGAGATGACGTGGCCACTCTGGAAGGAAGATAGGTCGGCAATTTCTTAAAAAGTTACACACGCTTCTGCCATATGGCTCAGCAATTCTCCTAGGTTGCTACCTAAGAGAAACGAAGGCGTGCACCCCCACAAAGACTGGTGCACAAGCGCCCACCAACTGATGAATGAACAGACAAGCTGTGGCGTGTCCGTCCTTTGGAGGCTTCTCAGCAGTGAAAAGGAAATATACCCACTACGAGAGAGATGAACCTCCAGCACAGCAGGCTGGGGGAAAGAGGCTGCAGACCGCATGTTGTGGGACTGCATTTACATGAAATGACCAGAAAAGGAAAACTGGTCAAGACAGAAAGCGGGAGAGCGGCTGCCTGGGGCTGGCGGTAGGAACAGGGAGGGACAGCAAACGGCACAGGTGCTCTTCTTGGGGTGACAGCAGAGTTCTAAAACTGGACCACAGTGATGGCCACACAACTCTATAAATTCACTAAACATCACCAAAGTGTATACTTAAAATGGGTGATTTTTGAGATATAAAAATAAAGTCACTAAAAAAGCAACTTCTTAAATTTAACATGTAAATAGGATCTCAACAAAAATACCCCGCAGGGATATATGTGCCCGTGTGTGTGTGTGTGTGTGTGTGTGTGTGTGTGTAATTTTTCAACTAGATGAGCTGATTCTAATGTTCATGAAATTTTTTAAAACAACTATACCCAGGAAATTTCTGGAAGAATAAAGAACATGATGAGGTACTAAAACAGATTATGATCCTATAGTAATCAAAACAATTTCATACCAACAAATATGTGTATAAAAATGTACCTAGACATATCAATGGAATGGAGGTAAAAATACACATAATACATTCAAGAATTTAACATATAAGGAAAGACTTCATTTCATGTCAGTGGAGTTAAGTACTCTCTACTTATGGGTATTAGGACAACTTGGTAGCAGCTGGGAGAAACAGACCCCTCTACCTTTTTCTTCCATCAAAATGAATTATGGATGAGTCAGAGATTTAAACATAAAAAAAAAACAAAACTGTATAAGTCCTAGAAGAAAACCCAAAGAAACTTTTACTGATCTCTTGGTAGGAAAGTCCTTTCTAAGTGGGACTCAAACCCCAGAAATCCAGAATATATATATTTTATGATCTAATAAGAAGTTTTAAAAGTCTGCAAGCCAGCCTCAGTGGATTACTACCACTCCTGTCATAAACAACTCTGAAACTAAGCAGAGTACATAAAACAATCATTGGCAGGGATTGGAGAGCACAACACAGAGCGGCAGTTCTGAGAGAAGAGAAGTACTTGAGATGAAGTCCATGTTCGCCATGGCTTTCTTCGGAAAGGAGAGAAAGAACTGACACTGAGCAGAGATGTACAGCCCAAACAGAGAGCAGTGGTCTTGTTAACTGGAAGGTGCCACAGAATGGGAGCCCCCGAAATCTGCACAGAGGTTCACCGCAGATCCTTGGCCAGATCCTAAGCTGTGTATGTGCAGAATGAGACTCTGAGGTCTAGTGGAAAACAGCTTGGATGGCAGGGGTAAGTAAACTCAACAGAAATATTAGAAGTCATATAATTCCAGCCCTAGGAGGAGAGATTCTGATTAATCATCCATAGCTTTCAGTTGACATCCCCCAAAAAGCCAGGCCTTACAAGTGTGGAGCATACCCTAGGAGTAGGGGCCATACACTAGAACTTAGGCGAGGAGGAGGAGGGACTTGAAGTAGACCCATTTTAACAAGGCTGAAACCAAGCCTTGTTATGTCCAAGGTGACCAGTCAGTCAATCTAACTGTCTGCAAGAACAAAACTCAACATTCTTGGGGCACATGGGTGGCTTAGTTGCTTAAGTGTCTGCCTTCGGTTCAGGTCATGATCCCAGGGTCCTGGGATCGAGCCCCAAGTTGGAATCGCTGCTCAGCAGGGAGCCTGCTTGCTTCTTCCTCTCCTCCCCATTGGTGCTCTGTCTCTCTTTCTTAAATAAATAAAATCTTAAAAAATAAACCTCGACATTCTTTAGAGGAAGATAATATAA
Organism: Ursus americanus; assembly: GCF_024610735.1. Lineage (NCBI taxonomy): Eukaryota > Metazoa > Chordata > Mammalia > Carnivora > Ursidae > Ursus > Ursus americanus. The sequence continues at coordinate 31,568,502 of NC_142128.1, forward strand.
TCCAGAATCTTTACAACATGTCACCCACAATGTTCAACAAACAATTCAAAATTACTAGCTGTGTGAAACAGGAAAATACAGTTAATAAAACCAGATCCACACATGACCCAGATGCTAGAATAGGCAAAGGCTTGAAAATATGTTAAAGAATTTGGAGGTAAAACGGATGATGGATGAAGAGATGGAAATTTAAGAGATAAATGGAAACTCTATGAAAGACCCAAATAGAAGTTTTAGAATTGAAAAATACAAATATCTGAAATGAAAAATCTATCAGAGGAATTTAACCACAGGCTGGACACAGCCCAACAGAGGAATCGGTGAATTTGAAGACAGGTCAATGGTAGTTATCCAGACTGAAGCACAGAAAGAAACAAGAATTAAAAATGAAATGGAAAGGGGGTGGGGGGAGTAAACAAAGAACACATGTGAGACCTGCAGGACAGCATCAAGTTGTCTGGTATATGTGTAATTGGAATCCCACGAGGAGACGAGACAGAGTAGGACAGAATATCATAAAGGATAATAGCCAGTAAAATTAATCAAAAATTGATGAAAGATACCAATCCACAGATCCAAGAAGCTCCACAAATCCCAAACAGGATTAATGCAAGGACAACCACACCTAGGCACACCATAAACTAATGGAAACCAAAGAAAAGGAGAAAAATCTTAAAAGCAGCTTGAGGATGAAAGAGACATTCCATTTGTGGGAACAGCAATATGAATGACCGCTGAATTCAGCAGAAACAGTGGAAGCCAGGGTTGGGCATAGGCAAAGTGTTTGCAGGAATGCCCAGGGCTGTGGGCCAAAGGCAAAGACCCCAAGAAGCAAATACCCCATTTTGGGTTATCCTTCCATGTTCACATGTAGTAAGGTCTCCCAGCAGGGATGGATTTGCTTTTGAAATTCACCAATTTGGTCACTTTTCTCTGATAGAAGTAACACAAGATACATCACCCAAAAGCTCAGGTGGTCTTCAGGTTGCCACTTGGGGAGTGGCGATTTTAATGCATCATGGTCTGGTCTTCTGTATTTTGCTTAGAGCCCTGTGACAGACAATGAGGTCAGGTGGCCATGCTCAGTGACCTCCTGTTCTAGAGAAAAGATGTTGCCTGGCCTGGAGCCCTGCCCTCTTCAGTTGCCCCCACCTTTCCATCACCACATGTCACACCCAGCCAGCCTCTCAGCCTAGACCAGGGCAAACCCTGCTCATTTCACTAGTCTCAGTGGGCCGGCAGCCCAGAAAATACGGTGGGGTGAACAAATCCATCTGTGTGCCCAGACCAGCTGCCCACCCCATACTCGCTCTCCAGACCAGGGCTGGCTTCATGGGTGTGCAACTGCAAAGTCAGGGCCCTGCTCTCAGAAGTGCTCCCACACTTGCCTGAATGCCCTGCTGTCACCATCTTGAGTCTTAATAGTGTTTGGCCCAGGGGCCCTACGTTTTCATTTTATGCTGAGCCCCACAAGTTATTACCTTGTTCTGCTTCTGAGCCACTAATCCCTAGGTTCTCAGGTACCTGCAACAGGTCAAGAGTTTCTATAAAGCAAGGGGCTGGCCAGCCACAGAGCCCCTCCAAACAGGGCACCCTATCTCTGGCTCCAACCGTCCTGCAGCCACTTCCTAAAGGAGCCTTCAACAGCTTGACTCTTTTAAGGATTAGCAGCCCACTTGCACAAGATTGTGTCCATTTCACAGAACTGTGGAATTATTAGGAACAAGAGGGGCCCATGCCAAAGGGCTGGGCCTTATACACATGCATTCTCTACTAAAAACTCCTGGGAGGCACAGGACCCAGTCTGGGCTCATGGGGCCCCCGGAAGTGGCATGTCCTGAGCAGGACAAATCTCCATAATCCTTTTTTTTTTTTTCAACGCTGGAACAGCTCCCAAGGTAGAACAAAGGTGGTGTTTGCACGATGGCTGGCCCAGCTCAACAGCAGACCAGCTGTGCCAGTGGCCCTGGTGGCCCAAAACCATAGCTCAGGCCAGTCACCCTGGGCTCTAGCCGGCCAGCCTAACTGGGAACAGCCATTCCCAGCTGTGCTCCCAGATCTGAAAGGCCCTTCCTTTCCTGAGAAGCCTCTTTTGGGGTTTCAGGAAGGAAGTGGAAACAGAGAGAGGAAACCACAAACCCTTATAACTCTAATAACAGTATCACCTCTTGGTCGGCACCCCCCTCGGACAGACGCTGTGGTGGCGGAGGGCGGGGGAGGGCGGTGCTCCACGGGCTGCATTTCATGCTGAAACCACCCAATGGCTCCAAGAGAGGAGGCCCAGAGACCAGCTGGCAAAGCTGGATCATGGACGCCCTGGGGGCCTGAGGTCACGCGATTGCTTCTGCAGCACCTGCACCAGAGGAGCCGGCGGTGTGGGCCATGGCCGACTTTCACTCTGCTGACAGAGGTTTCTCTTGAAAGACACTGGTGAGGCCAGGGCCCAGCCAGCTCATCTGTCCCTGGGAACAGAGAACCCCAACTAGGAAGGGAAAGTAGGACTGTCAGCTTCTGGGTGCCTGAAGAAAGCCTTACAAAAGGGTGGAAGGACCCAACACCGTGCTTCTTAATCAAAGGTTGAGGGGTACCTCGGATCCGGGAGGACTTAAATGTTGCCCGATTCCTTTTTCTGCCTGGACTCCAAACTCGGCCTCCAGAGTCTTTCATTTTGAAGGCTAAATTTAAAGCCAGGATGAATCCGTCCCCTCTGCCATTCCTGACACCTAGTCCTGTGCCCTAGCCCAGAAGGCTGGTGATGGGCAGCGTCCTTGCTCCCCAAGCCCAAGCGGGCAGCATCTGGAAGACCCTCAGACCTAGGCATGAGCTCTTTGCCCCTTTTGTAACTGTGGTGACCACCCTGGGAGTGGTTCCCCTTCTGGGAACACTTAAGTCCTGGGTACTGCAGAAGGGATTAAGTCAACTGAGAAGAGGCATGTTTTTCCAATTAGTTATAAACCACCCATGTTGGAACTTGAGCAAAACTGGCCACTCGCTTTCATATTACCCAAGATCCCCTGCTCAATCTTTCTCCATTAATAAGTTCACAGGGCTTTCAAGCAAATTTAGTTCTGAAGGCCCATGACCATGGAATAAACAGGATGCTCGCAGAGAACTGCCTCCACCAGAATGCTAAAGCCCGAAGTCTCATTTTGCATGAGCCATGCAGTGAGGGAGCAGATGGAAATTCGCTTAGTCCTACCAAACATTTCCTAGCTCGGGCTCATTAACACACGCCAACGTGTGCAATTATGTTTATGTTGGAATTGGATATGCATTTTACTACATGCACACATTTTTTTTAAACAGATTTTTTCCCACTGACATTTCTCTCCCATGCCAAGTCTGGTCCAGCCTGCCAAAATGGGGAGATCAAGAGCCCAAGCCAGTGAGCTCATTCTTAAAGAGCCTTGTCACAAGCCAGAAAGGCAAAGAATGTGGGGAAAGCAGGGAAAACGCCATTCTCACGCCTACGAAGACAAGGCAGGTCTTGCAACGGGCAGGGCAGCTGTAGCGGCAGGGGAGGGAGAACAGCCGGAAGACGAAGCAGTGATCTGTCAGAGGAGTTTAACGAGGTCACTCTCATTCCCATTTTGCCAATAAGGAAACAGGCTCATAGAGACCATGTGTCCCAGGTGCCACACACATTGACTGAGGGGGAGCTGGGATCTGAACCCGTGTTGTTTGGCTCAGAACCCACTTTATCCCTTACGTAGTTTTATCTGGCAGCTCCTTGCAGTGGCCAGAATTCTAGGATGCCTTCCCAAGATCCCCACCGCTGGTGTAGACACATGGTTCCCAGTTATTCAATCCAACCCTAATCTAGGTGTTGCTGTGAAGGGAATTTGGAGAGGCCATTAGAGTCCCAAACCAGCTGACCCTCAGACAGATGGGCCTGACCTTATCATACGTGCGCTTTAAATGGGAGCCTAGAGGGCAGAGGGGGAAATCGGGGATTGGGAGCTCAAGAGTAATTGGACAGTTTCTGGCTTGAAGATGGAGGGGGATACATGGCAAGGAGTGGGGGTGGTCTCTAGGAATGGAGAGCAGCCCCCAACTTGCAGCCAGTGAGGGAATAGGGGCCACAGTCCTGCAACCACAAGGAACTGGATTTTGCCAACAGCCTGAATGAGCTTGAAAGGAGCGCCTCCCCAGATCCCCCTGCAAATAAAATAGCTCAGCCAGCCTAACACCTTGATTTCTGCCTAGCGAGGCTCTGAGCAGAAAACCCACCCATGCTGTGTCAGATGAGCTGCTGAGCCGGTGGCGATCTGTTATGTGGCACGGCAGTCCCTAACCAATGGTCTCAGAGCACACATCCCAGCTGTCACACCCAGCAGAGATGTGGAGTTCTCCTTGACTCTCTGGGGCTCCCAGAGGCCCGACACATCCTTTCGGAGCACTGTTCCTTCTCTACAGGAACCGGGTGAGCACAGTTATGGGGACCAGCTTTGGAATTAGAAGATGTTTCCAGGGCCTCACCTGCCTTCTCACTGCCGACCTCAGGGTGAGCCACAGGACCCAGCCTCTGCTGCCCGGTACCACCCGCAGCCACGGGCCAGACAGGGCTGTTTACATTCAAGTTCATTAAAATAAGGATTAAGAATTCAGGGGCACCTGGGTGGCTCATTCGGTGAAGCGTCTGCCTTTGGCTTAGGTCATGACCCCGGGGTCCTGGGATCAAGCCCCGAGTCCAGTTCCCTGCTCAGCAATGAGTCTGTTTCTCCCTCTCTGTCCCTCTGCCTGCTTGGGCTTGCTCTCTCTCTCAAATAAATCTTAAAAAGAAAAAAAAAAGAATTAAGAATTTAGTTAGGTAATATTGCCAGACAAAATGCAGGATACCCAGTTCAATTTGAATGTCAGACAAACAATGGATAATTTTTTAGTGTAACTAAATCCCAAATATTGCTTGGGACGTACTTATAAAGAGTATTCGTTTATCTGAAATTCAAATTTAACTGGGCAGCCTCTATTTTTAATCAATAAAAGCCACTTTTTTGGGGGGGCAGTTTCAGATCTAGAGAAGAACTGTGACAAAACTATAGCGTTCCCAACTACCCTGCCCCCAGATTCGCCTACTGGTAACTTCTTACGTTAGTATGGTACGTTTGTTGCAACTAGACCGATGTCCAAACGTTATTAAGGAAAGTGCATACTCTTTTCAGACCCTCTTCTTGTGCTGTGCCCTTTCTCCGTGCAGGATCCCCCCATACTCTGAACTCTCTGGTCTCCTTAGGCTCCACCTGATCTCAATAGCCACCTGTGCCTGCGGTCCCAGCTCACCCCGGGTATGACAATTTCTCAAGCATTCCTTGTTTTTGATGACCTTGACAGTTTTGAGGAGTACTGGGCAGGGATTTTGTCCAATGTCTGTCAACTAGGATTCGTCTCAGGTTTTTCTCATGGTGGAGGGTAGAGCTTGGCGGGGGGAGGGGGGGACAGGACCGCAGAGGGAAGGGGTCATTCTCACCACACCCTACCAAGGGTAAACCACACTCTCAACAGGACATATCACGGCTGATGTTCACCTTGGTCACCTGGCTGAGGTGTGGGGGTCCAGGTTTCTCCATCGGAAAGCTACCCTCTCCCCTATACCTTCCCATGGGGTCCTCTTTGGAAGGAAGTCACCATGTACGACCGCCACTTGAGGAACAGGATGCGTCCTGTATTTCTGTTTGCTAAACGTGGCGACCCTACCAGCAGCCCTAGACGCACATCAACTGCTCGATAGCTTGTGGCGGCTGCTGTATCAGACAGCACGGCTCTATTCTAGGTCGAGGAAAAGCAAACGGGCTACCCAAACGCAGGTCATTCACAGACCACGGTACTACTGTTCACTTAACATTTTTCCTTCAAATAGACTCACTTTTTAAAAAGGAGACCCAAGGGGCACCTGGGGGCTCAGTCGGTGAAGCATCTGCCTTCAGCTCCCGTAATGATCCCGGCGTCCTGGGTTCGAGCCCCAGGTCAGGCTCCGTGCTCCATGGGGAGTCTGCTAGTCCCTCTCCATCTGCCACTCCCCCTCTCTCTTGCTCTTTCTCTTAAATAAAACTTAAAAAAACAACCAAAAAAAGCCTTGATATCACTACCTTACAACACCCCGGCAGCAGCCCAGCACCAAGGATGGTCCAGAACGCCCGGGAACAGTGGGTAGGGTCTAGCCTGGTTCCTCTGTGGGGGCTTTTCCCATCCTCTTCCTCCTCCTTCTCAGGGAAGCTGGAGGATGAGTGACCCCTTGGTCCTGGTCCCAAGCTTCCTGAAATCGTCATCTGCCCTTCCTCTGGACTCCAGGGTCCCCATCTGAGAAGGCAAAGGGCTCGGCAGTTGACCAGCGCTGGGGCAGCTCTGACTCGCCCCCAGGTCGTCCGGGCCAGGAAGCCGTAGACCTGCGGCTGCTACACCTGGCTGATAATAAGACTCACCCGGGGAGCTTTCTCAATGCTTCCATCTTCCTGAGCGCTACCCACACGAATTCTAATTAAAGATGTGGGCAGAGACGAGGTTGAAAGCAGCCCAGGTGGGGCCGATCATCAGCCACGTGCCATAGTCCCGAGGCTTCCGTGCGGACACCCAGGCAGCGCGGTCCTCGGGGGATGTCTGCCCCAAAGGCAGCACAGCTGTGCACTGGCAGATCCCGGGGCGGGGCCTGGCCCTGACTCTCCAAAACAGGCCCCACCGCTGTGACGGAAACCGCTGGGTCTGCCTTCCCTCCATGCCCAGAGAGTTAGGTGCCAGCAGACCCTTCTGAGAAGCTCCCGTCCTTTTCCTATTTGCCCTGGGGCAAGGGAAGTCCAGGGGTTAGGTATTCCCATGTGCTGGGGCCTCACTGTTTCTTCTTCATCGTTCTGGCCTCGATCTCTGGTCCCTTGGATCAGGGACAGAAGCAGATGGCATCCCCTTTGGGTTGCCACCCGCTGCATTTTGGGGGATGAGCTTGGTTTCGAGGGTTCCACAGGTCACCAATGGCGAGGAGGGGCGCTCAGGATGGGTTACACCCAAGGCCTGCCCAAGGCACACTCAGATGATTTCGATGATAAGGTTTAGAGAAGATGTAGGGCTTCTGGACAGAGCGAATGTATCTTTGCCTTTGGGACAGACACGCACTTTTTAGGGACAGAGGGCAGACTGGATAGGTAGAACGCCTCCCCCAAAGATGTCCGTGCTTATTCCCTGGAGCCTGCGAATGTTACCTTTGCAGACTTTGCAGATGTGATTAGATTAAGGGCCTTGAGTTGGGGGAGGTTATCCTGGTGAGCAAGACTGGATCACAGAAGTTTCTGGAGCTGTACGCAAGAGAGAGGAGGCAGAATGGGAGTTCAGAGATTTGAAGTGTGTGAAGAGACTGTGCTCCACTGGGAGCCACCACATGTCTTTTGTTCACTGTGCATGTCCCCAGAGCCTAGACTCCAGCAGGGGCTCACTAAGTGCTTAGCGATAGAAAGACCAATGAGGTGAACATTTTTTGAGCATCTGCGAAGACTGCCATGTGGACAAGCGACCTCTCTGACCCCAAGTCACCCCTTCTGTACCGATGGCAGAAATAAGGCTCAGAGAAGTGAAGCCCGCGCACCCAGAGAGGTGAAGCAGGGGTTCAAAAGCCGGACCATTGGAACCCATCCAACACTGTCCCCCATCCCCCACCCCCAAGATGGCTTGGCCACGATGGACGAAACTCCCAGAGAAGCTGTGAAGCTTCTCATGGCCCCAGTTCGTTCCTTTGCCTCCTCCTGTGGCTTTCCCTTCCTGTCTCTGGCGGTCGTTGTCCCATTTCTGACAGCACAGGGCAGCGGCGTCTGGGGCCGGCCAGCAGGGGGAGCCAGCACCTAAGTGGAAAGTCCAGGAGCTTCCAGAGTGGGTCTGAGGACTTTCTCAGAGAGGAGCAGGCTCGGAATGAAGGCGCTGGCGACCTCCCCTCCAACGTGGGACATCAGCTGGCCTCACATCTGTCTCTGGCACAGGCTGCTGGCTAGATGCTCTTGGGCAAAGGTCTGCATCCCTTGGCGGGGGACGGGGCGGGTGGGGAGATGAACATCGCAGAGGCACTGACACAATAAAATGAAGCAACAGGGGAAATCTTTAAGCACAGCCCCTGGCATGTCATTCCTGACTGAATTTGCATTTCTTCTTCTTCTTCTCCTTTTTTTAAATCAAGAGATGTTCACTGATTCCCACAGGGTTGTAATTTCAGATTCTGCCCGAAGTGCATAAATTTGCCCAGCGTGGGGAGGGGAGGTGGTGCTCTGCTATCTCTTTCTTTTCCTCCAGCCTTTTCTTAATCAGGCTGTCCCTGTTTGTACTCCAGAACGCCCTGCTCTCTCTCGAACATTCTAGCGAGCACCCTCAGGCTGGTTATACATTACCCAGGGTGCTCCATTCAAAGGGTGCTTTTCGTTAGGCCCGGCCTGTAAGGGCTCCTTTCATTTGAAAACTGCTGTGTGCCAAGTGTAAACCCAAGAGCATTGTTCCCTGTGGATTCCCTGTTTTCCGACCTAAAATGCAGCCATTCGCCCAATATTTACCGACAGCCCACGTGGGTTTGGCAAGGCCCTGCACGCGGCAGACAGGTAAGACATGATCACATCACTGGAAAGCCTCCTCCGATTGGGTACAGAGATACGAACATTCGATTTCAGAACAATGTATGTGCCTATCTACAGAGATCCCCACTGAGAAGGGGAATCTACTCCAGTTCCCATGAACCTACTAAGGCAGCATCCTGTGAGGGAAGAACTAGCTTCGCTTCAGAGACTGACCTCCCAGTCCGAGGCTAGCCTGGAAAGGGCAGGACCAGGACTGGAACCCCGGTGTGGCTCAGCCACTCTCTCCCTTATCCTAAGCAGGCACGGGCTCCAAAATGCCTGCTACAATGTAGGTCATTGTGGCTAAAGTGCATTTCATCTCCTCATCCTTGCAAACAGGCAGCCGTTCGCGGAGTCTGGACTGTGGCCTGGGCTTTAGTGACACTAGCCCTAGCCCGTTTGGTGGCCTGACAACTCTCAGGGCCACACAGTCATGCCTGAGACCCTGGGGATCTGAATGGGGCCCCCCAGTGTGTCCATTCCAGCTCGTTCCCTCCTCTGGCATTAAATCATACCGGAACCGGCCAGGACATAGAACCCTTGACCGTTTCACGGGCTCACTGCTTCCCCTTCCTGCTTCACCTGATGCATCAGAATTTTGCGGTAAAACTTCGGCTTTACAAGAAGACCCAGCAGGAACGACGAGGGAACTCGGTGATCCAAAACCAGCTAAATGAAGGTTTTGTGTGTGTGTGTGTGTGTGTTTCTTCTTCTAATGTAAAGCAGTTCCAAGAAAAGTGAAGTCACGGCCTAGGGTGCTTATTTTCAGTTCTTAGAAAAGAGCCCATTTCAAAAGGGAAGCTGGGCGGCGGGAGCACACACAGCCTGCCCTTGTCTGGTGGCGAAGTGGGGGGTGGGGGGGAGGCTTGCTGATAAACCAACTGTGATTTGGGTCCAGAAAACTAAAACCCCCAACCAAGATGCGTTTTCATTTAGTGATGTCAAGGAGGAAACGCTATGAATTGGTGAGAGCTATTAATACTCCGGGGAACCACAAGGGCTCGGCTGCCACGCTGAGGTGGCAGGCTTCCAGCCCCGAGCCCCCGGAGACGCTGGCAGTCTGCGGGGACTGTTGGAAAAACACCAGGCACCCTATGGTCCCCACCTCCCATACTCCTGACAGAGGTCACTGCCCCGGCAACCCTATCAGCTCAATCAGCATTTCTCAACCGGGCATTATTTACCAAAGTTAGGTGAAGACAAACGGGGCAACGGGGCGGGAGATGGGGAAGGTTCTCAGCAGCCCGGGGTCCGTTTTCTAGCAGGAAAGCGGGTTTCGGGGAAGGGGGGGGAAGCTCAGGAGGGCAGAGTTCTGGGTAGGGTCTTGAGGAGCCTACCCCACACTCCCAGCTCGAGGACTCCTATTGGGAGCCCCGGAACAACTCTGAAATCATGTTTTAGGCTGAGGATCCAGTAACAGAGACCCCACGGACTATATCAGAATTAAATGTCCGTGTAATCAAAGCAACTGGTCCACGGTCCCGGCCAAGAGGAGCCTAAGGAGACACGACGACTAAATATAACAGGGTCTCCTGGATGGGATCCTGGAACAGAAAAAGGACGTCAGGGAAAAAAATGAAGGAAGTCTGAATAAAGTACAGACTTTAGTTAATAATAACATCTCCGTGGCAGTTCATTAATCGTAACAAATATGCCACGCTAACGTAAGAGGTTAATCATAAAGGAGACTGGCTGCGGTATATGGGAACTCTATGTACTGCCTCTGCAGTTTTTCTGTAGATCTAAAATTATTCTTAAAAAAAAATGTTCTTTCCAAGGCAGTCGGTGCCTGTAAGAACTCACTCCTCCTCCCAGAAACAATCACTTGGTGCCTGCCTGCCGTGTGCCAGGGGCACGTCCAAGAGACTCACGTGCGTCCTCGTTTATCCCTCATGTCGGTGCTGGGAGCTGGGGAAAGTCCGCAGTTTTAGGAGATGAGGAAAAGTAAAGCACAGAGATGTTAATTAACTTGCTCACAGTCGCACAGCAAGTTTAACAACGCATGAAAGGCTCACGTTCAGGTCCACCCGCTGCAAGGTTCCTGATAAAGCTCGGCAACGTTGCCTGAAAAATCCCCAAACGCTGAACAGAAGCTGGCTCGAAACCACGCTTCAAGCAGTTCACAAACCCAGATCAGTACTAAAAACAGCATGCGCTTTCCAATTTGCCTTACCTTTAGAAGTTTAAAAACATAAAATAAAATAGAACTGGAATCAGGAAAAAAAAGAAAAACCTAGTAAATCCAAAACACCAGACGCTGGTGAGGATACAGGAGAACGAGGACTCTCACACGCGGCTGATGGGAGAGCAGAGAGGTGCAGCCATTCCAGACGACAGTGCTAAAGACTGGGCATGTGACCCCTCTGCCACATTCCCAAGTTGAAACCTAGCCCCCAGTGTGATGGTGTTTGGAGGTGGGGCCTTTGGGGGGTGATTAGGTCATGAGAATGGAGCCCCCATGGGTGAGACCAGCACCCATAAAAGAGGCCCCAGAGTGCTCCCTCGCCCCTTCCACTATGTGAGGACAGCCATCTATGGACAGGAAGAGGCACCCTGAATCTGCTGGCATTGTGGGCTTCCCAAAGCTTCCAGAACTGTGAAAAATAAAAGTCAGTGGTTTTTAAGCCCCGACCCCCAGTCTGTGGCGTCTCATGAGAGCAGCCTGAATGGACTGAGACCGTTTGGCAGTTTCTCCCAAAAGCTAACACAGGCTTATGCATGACCACTGGGAATGCTCCCAGGCATTTAGCTCACAGAAATGAAAACTTGTGTCCACACAAAACCTGCACATGAATATTTCTATCAGCTCTATTAATAACCGGCAAAAATTGGAATCAAACAAATGTCTTTCAATAGATAAATCAACAAACTAGGGTATGTCAATACAATGGAGTAGTATTCAGCTATAAGAAGAAATGAGCAATCAAGTTACAAAAACACACAGAGGAACCTCAGATGAAAGCAGCCAGTCTGAAAAGGCTACACATGGTAAGATTCCAACTATGGGACATTCTGGAAAAGGCAAACTAAGGAGATAGTAGAAAGATCAGCGGTTGCCAGGGATTGAGGGAGAGGGAGGAGTCAACAGGTGGAGCACAGAGGATTTTCAGGGTGGTGATACGATTATGTATGACCCTATCATGGTGGATACATGATATTATGTCTTTGAAAAACATGCAGAATTGTGGATCACAAAACAAAAACCCTAATGAAAACTGTAGACTTTAGTGACCCTTTATCAAAGTGGCTCCTCAATTATAACAGATGTACCACACCAGTGCAAGGTATTAACAACAGAACCTGAGGGATGCGGCATGTGGGAACTCTGTACTTTCTTTTTTCTATAAACCTAAAGCTACTCTAAAAAATAGTCTATTTTTTTAAAAGCAGGTGCAAGCCCAACGTGGGGCTCGAACTCATGACCCCGAGATTAAGAGTCCCATCCTCTACTGACTGAGCCACCCAGGTGCTTCCCAAATAGTCCATTTAAAAAGGGGGGGGGGCACCGGGGGGGGCTCAGTCAGTTAAGCATCTGCATTTGACTCGGGTCATGATCGCCAGGTCTTGGGATCGAATCCTACATCGGGCTCCCTGCTCAGTGGGGAGTCTGCTTCTCTCTCTACCCTTTCCCTGCTCATACTCTCTCTTCACTCTCCCTCAAATAAATAAATAAAAAATCTTAAAAAATATACAGCATATAAAATAATTTATTAGTGGTAGAAGATCAATAACCCAACAAAACTCTACAGCAACGTAGGAATATAATCTGACTCTCTTGACATTTACAATCTTGGGAAAAATAAGGCATGGGTAAGTTGCAGAGAGCAGAAACCCACACTGAATATAATTACAATAAAAAGTCATTCCATCCAGAAAATGTTAGAACTCTCAGATCCTTATGCTGCACCCCTTAGACAGTGCTATATCTCCATTATATTTCAATAACCCTGGGAGGAAAAAAAAAAACCAAACCCTCTACCCCAGGACATTGCTCCCTCGCATCATCTCACCAGAAGTTAAGAGGCAGAAATTTAGTTAACGCCTAAAGTCATTCTCAGTCTTGATTTTAGTTTCAACAAGAAATATTTCTCAGTGTTTCAGCATCTCCAAGCGAGGAAGAATGGCAGGTGTTAACCCTCGGTACCTCCGGGAAATGGACCTTGACTGCTCGGAGGCCCCCGCAGCACACAGAGCTGGCTTTGGGCCGCTGGTGCCCGCAGCAGGAAAGCTCGGTTTGCAAGCTGGACACGGCAGTTGTTGATGGGAGCAGAGGCGGGCCATGATGTCATTCCCATTTCACGCAGTCTGTCTCCCGCCCACAACCACAGTTTAATCACCGCGGGCAAGGAGCGAGATTCAACTTCTGCATCATAAAAACAGGGTCCCGGCGGCAACGGAAAAAGTACCATCACTTATAAACTTGGAAAATGCAACATGAGATTTCTGCGTGCTTTAAAGAGCATTTACACACACAAACCAAAAGAAAACAAAACAAAACAAAAACAAAAACAGAGCACACATCTGCTTTTCATCTGCAAACAGTCGTCAAAGCAAGGGGCATCAAGGGCTGAGTTAAGTGGAGTGTCCCAGCGCTTAGAAACCCTACCTTCGGACTCCTTGGTCAACCAAAGCAAAAACTCTGGGAGAAACTTGTGAGAAATATATACAGAATGCTATCTGTGAAATCCACATGGTGTAAGGACCTAAACTGTTTCAGGATTTCGGTTGTTATTAGCAAGGGTTCCAATGTCATCTAAGGAATATTCCTGTGTAAATCTTCCACTTCTAGTTCCCACATGCTTTCGTGGATGGAGTTATCAGAGAGGTCTGTCATCTTCACGGCCTGGAGGCATGGCTCGGGGCTGCACGCTTGCACCACTCCCATTACCATCACATACTTCCCTAGAAGAAGAAAAGCCCACGGTGATGTTCACATTGAGACAAAGACAAAAACAAAACAGAGACTCCATCCTTCAGAGCTTAACTTTATCAGAGAAACAAACCAGAGACTCAAAAAAAAAAAAAAATGCAGAGAGTAGATACCAACATTTAACTTTGGCTTCTGGTTTAAAAATCATAAAACAAATTGCAGCAAGCTACCGTAATGCACAAAACAATCACGCCTAAGGAATGGAAGAGACTCACATCAGAGTAGGGTTGTAATTAGACCGTTCTAAGGCAGGAGCAAAACCCCCAAGCTTTTCTCTTATCTCTGTTTCTTGCCCAGCGCCACAGGGTATGTGTCTGATTTCTGTGCACAGGACCAGTCCTCTTTCTACAAAGACATCCCCTGATGGCCCCAGAGTAAATCCAACTTTCCCCTGATGCCAGAAGAACAGGGCAGGCCACGGCACCCGGCCATGTCACCCTGTTGTTCCAACTGCTTAGGACCAATCCCTGCCACCAGCCGGGCACATGCTAGCAAATCAACAAGAGAGCGGGCTGCCACTGGGATGATCTCATGACATATTAACCACGACTCTCTTCCCAGTCCCTTGGGGAAGTGGCTCTCCTTGAAAGCAAAACTTGGCCAGTCTTAACCACACAAAACTTAATTGTGTAAAAAACCCCAAACACAGCAGGAAGGGCAGGCACTCTGCCAGCCCCCCCTGCATGCCCCTGCGAGGCTGCTTTAATCACATTGCTTCTAATAGCAGGGCTGAGTTTGCACGCAGGCTCCCCAGGCTCTGGCTGAAGGAAGCCGGGCAAGCTGACACCTGCCTCCCTGGATTGCTACCCCTTGCACGATGCACGATGTAATTAGGTTCCTCTGAACCCACCTCCACCTTCTACTTGACCAAGTACCGTGGGGTTCCCTGGTGACAGGGGCTAGTTCTAAAACTACACTGAGCCAATACCTCCCGAATGACTCTCAAGTGCTGGTAGAGACAGAACCCTCAGAAAAAGAATGACTGAAGACCCAAGGAAGGACAAACAAGCCTAAGGAGATCCCACCCAGGGGAAGCTAACGGGAAATCTGCAAGAAGGCACACACAACTAGGGGAATGAGCTAGCTCGGTGGCATGAGCTCACTCCTCCGGCGATTAGACAGCCTGGTTAATAGGGTTCATTCTACCCACACCCTCCCTGCCCCCAGCAGTGTTTCCCCACTGTCTCCCTACTCCTTCCCCACCACGCCCCCTCCTTTCCATCAGGCCTTCCTCCGCTGGCCTGGACCTCCCCAGTCATTTCCAGTTAGTCCGCCTCCAGCTGCTTCCTCTTCACAACTGTCTCCACCCTGCTGGTGCCGTGATTTTTCCCAAATGTAGCTCCGGCCTCCAGGTACTTGAATTTCTTATACTTTTCACATGTCATGAAATCATCCTCTGATTTTTAAAACCATTTGAAAATGTAAAAAAAAAAAAAAAAAGCTCAGGGGCCATTTGAAGAGGCAGCAGCCTGTGGTTTGCTGATTCGTGGGTGCTTCAAGTAATGCTACAGAGGAGAGGGCAGAGACAGGAGGCTGAAGGATGGGGCGAGGGGTGGGGCGAGAAGGGAACAGGAGCATAGTAACAACAGTCACGAAGTCTTGAACCCTCACTGTGAGCCGGGCAGTGTTAAGGCCATTTTTCTTTAATTGAAGCCACATGACAGGCCCCTTTGTGACCAAAACAGGACAGATCCAGAAAGGTTAAGGAAAGTGCTCCAGCCGACTCAGCTGGAAAGAACAGAGCCAGGAATTCAACCTAATGCTGAAGATACAGAGATCAGAAAGACAGTCCTGGTCCTCCAGGCTGCTGGCTCAAACCAAAGTTTCAGAACTTTGGTTCTCAAAGTGTGGCCCCAAGGCCACCCACATTAGCAACACCAGGGAGCTGGTTAGAAATGCAAATTCTCAGCCTCACCCAGACCTACAGAGACTCTGAGAGTGGAGACCAGATCTCTGAGTTGTTACAAGCCCTCAGGGTAAGTCTGAGCACCCTGCTGATTTAAGAGGCAAACATTTGAGAACTACAGTCTAAGGCAATTCCAAGAAGGAGCGGTACCCGAGAGCTTTCCATTCCTAGAAGTCAGGGAAGGCTTCCAGGAGGAAGGCACACGCGAGTCTAGCCGTTACGGATGAACAGAGGCTTCCTGGTAACAGCGTTTTCCAAAATTTGATGGGGGAGGGGAAAAAATCCTCCGTGGGTAAGAGACTTGTTACGAATATTGATGTTGGGGGTTTCTCCACTGGAGACTTTCACCAGGGGAGCGCCTGGATCCTGCAGGGTCTAAGCGGGCTGCAGGGGAGGCTTATCAGCAGGATAAACTGGGCGCGGGCGGGAAACAGGAAGGAAGGGTACCGCGGCAGGGGACTGGCCAGGCCCCGCCCCCCCGGCCGCCCACAACCAGGGTCAGTCCGGCCGTTACCTGGGACAAGGCAGGGCCGCCCGCGCGGCACCCGCTCCAGGCCGCACACTGAGAAGGCCCCGCTCGGGTCCCGCAGCCGCGCCTCGCCGCCATCCGCCGCCACCACCGTGCCCTGCATCCACACGGTCACCAGCTCCAGGGGTTCACGGCCCGCCGCCGCCCGCGACAGCCGCCACGCACCCGGGCTGCCCTCCGTGTCGCGCCGCAGCTGCTCCGCTAGGACCTTGAACGGCGGCGACCGCGGCAGCCGCACCGCCGCCGGGCCACCGCCAGGAGCCGCGTCCCCGGCCCCTGCAGCGGTCGCGGCCGCCATGCTGCCCCGCCTCCGTTTTCCCGCCAACTTTGATAGGCAGCGGGGCCCTGTCCGTGGCCACCAATCAGGGGCGCTCTGGCGGAACGGAGCAATGGTCGGCGTTGGGGGGCGGGGCTTCCCGGTTCAGCGGCTACGTCCAGCCTCCAGAAGTGCGCATGCGTACGTCAAGCAACTAATCGTTCCCAAGCAATGAATGATGGGTGAAGCCAATTACAAGAGAACACATAAATGAACGAGGGAGGGAAAGAACGTCTTGTTCAACACATCTCAAAATTTGATGTGCATGCAAGTCACCTGCAGAATGTGAGTATTCATCTTTACGTCGCCTTGCATGGTACAATTACGCTGAGGTTAATCAATACTAGTCACTACTGTAAGGTATAGTAGCGTGATGAGCCCATGTATTTTGGGAGTGATGAAGAACCGAATCAAGGGAGAAGGCTGGGATGAGGGACAGGGCCAGCTGGTAAAATTGCCCCTTTCATTACTATTTTTATTTGTTATATTTCTAAAACAAAATAATTTAAAACCTAAAATAAATTTTTTTCACAAAAGAAATGCACATTCATTGTAGAACGTTTAGAAAAGGAAATCTGAAATAAGAAGAAAATTGTAAAAATCACTCAGAGATTTCCATTGTTAACTTTTGAGTGTATTAACATCCATATTTAAAAGAAACACATATATATCTTTGATATGCAAATAATGTTTTCTATATGTCTTCACTTAATAACATTTTCCCATAACAACAAATATCCTTCTGCTTCCTCTTGAACAACTGCATAATATTCCATTTGTCAGATCATCTGTTTAACCAGTATCCTATAGTTGAACATTAAGACCATTTCCAGTTTTTCGTTTTATAACATCACTACTGTGAACCTACTTGGACCTGAATTTTTGTACATATGTTTCAGATAAATGCCTAGAAATGGAACTTCTCCCTCAAAATTGTATGTCCCCAGTCAGCAAAATCCACAAATACTTAACCAGGCAAATCCTTACAGTCAACACCAGTCTTTAGGAGACTTTGTACTCCTAGGGCCTTTGGCAGTACAGAGGGTACTGCATACAGAGAGCGCACAGAGGGTATTCAGCAAGAGCCTGATCTTTATAAAGCAGTTAAGACATTGAGCCAGGTCCTGTCCTAAGAGCTTTGCAGGGAGTACTCTCCCACACCCCCAGATAAGGAAACAAGCTCATGAAAGCTAAGCAGCTTATCCTTGAGCTCTTTTGCAACAACCTCTATGGGGTCCTGGCCTCTACACCTCAGCCCTGAACTGTAGCATAATCAGGCTACTGGGTTGAGAATGGAGCAGGCACATTAACCAATAGAAAATCCAACCCTTTGGGGGCGCGTGGATGACTCAGTCAGTTAAGCGCCTGCCTTCGTCGCAGGTCCTGATCTCAGGTTCCTGGGTTTGAGCCCCACATTGGGCTCCCTGCTCAGCATGGAGTCTGCTTCCCCTCTCCCTCTGGCCCTCCCCCTGCTTGTTCTCTCTCTCTCTCTCTCTCTCTCTCTCTCTGTCAAATAAATAAATAAATAAAATCCTAAAAAAAAAAAAAAGGGAAGGGAGAGAGGGAGGGAGGGAGGGAGGGAGGGAGGGAGAATCCAACCCTTCGTATGTAGTGGGTCCCCACTGGCCTTTCCCTAGGCACATGAAGGCCAGAGAAGACAGGGAAGGGAGCTGGGATTAAGGCTCCCATGCCTCTTGTCTGAGCTTGGGAATTTCCCACTATTCTCCTGACCTTCAGATTTACACACACACACACACACACACACACACACGTGAGACACACACAACCCTCAAGCTCCATGATCTTTCCAAAACACCGGGCTGAACATACCAGTGCCTGGTTTAACCCTCCTGATGGTGTGATCCATATGCCTGGAATATAAGCACCCTAGGGATAGAGGGACCTCCACTTGGAGAGCCCAGAGAGGAGAGAGGGAGCAGGAAGCATTGAGCAAAGCATTTCAGAAGGGCTGGGATGCAGAGTGCAAATGCAGGAGTGGGAATGAGACGAGGCTGTACCCACATAACCTCATTTCTTATCCCCATTTTTCAGGTGACAAGAAGGAGGTTCAGGCCAATGACAGGCCTGAGGCCAGATGGCCAGTGCGGGATAGAGCCAGGATTCAAATCCAAGTCCATCTGACCCCAAACTTTACGCTCTTGAACCACTCATGTTATCTCACTGAGCACACTCTTGCCCACCTGACGTGCGCTCCCCCCAGTCTCTCCCAGCTGAAACCTGACTCAGTCACCAAGTGCCTGCCACCACCGAGACCGCTTCTGTTCAGGGAGACATTCTTGAGCTAATGATTCGAGCTGATCCCTCCCTTCCCGAGCAGTTTGCTGCCACCCCTAATCCAGGGTCTCTTCTGACACTTGACGCTGGGTACGTCTGTATTGTGGAAGCTGCCTGGGTGCCCTGGAGGCTGTCGAGCAGCATCTCTGGCCTCCACCCACTAGATGCCAGTAGCACCTTCCTGGAGTTGCGGCAACTGGAAATGGCTTCAGACATCGCCAGTGTCCCCGGGAGGCCTCAGTGCCCCCCAGGTGAGAGGCACTGTCTCATCTCCAATACTCACTTCACTCTGTCTTGAACCGTAAGCTCTGGAGAGTGTGTCCTTCTCAGCAGCTCCACCAGGCATCCAAGATCAGAGGCCAGCGGGGTCGGGCAGGGACTGCTCAGAGAACAGTAAGAAACGGGCCTTCGTGTGTCCCAGTAAACAGGCCGATCAGATTCAGCCCATGGCTGCCGCGCAGAAAGGTGGGCCCACAGTTGCCAGATTCGATTTCTCAAGACCTAATCTATCATCTCCACATTGAAAACAATGTTGGCAACATACTTAATCCTAAACAAACAAGTAAAAGCTGTCTGTGGGTGACTTTGGCCCAGGAGCAGCCAGTCTGCAAACTTGGTCTCTACAAGGCAAGCTCTTCTCCTAGTTTCCTGGGGAGCTCGTGTGTTAACTAATGTGCAGTTCCTTGGAACCTCCAGAAAAATATCTAAGGGGCAACCGAGTGTCACCAGCTCCCAGCGTTGCAAAATCGGCGTCTTCATTTCCCATCGTGAGCAGACCACCAGGGTCTGTGGACACACGCCGGGTGAGCCCCCCTCCATGCAAGATGATCTCCCTACCTACCTGCCACCCTCAGCCTGGGCCTGAAGCACCCTCCCTGGGCAAGCCTTCCTGGGCCCCAGCTTCCTAGCCAGATCAAAGACACTTGGTAGGGAGTTTCCTGCCACCTGAGGACAAAGGTAAGGCAGGGGATTTCCAGGCCTTGACCTCACATTCAACCTACCCATTCACCAGTTCTCAGGCAGATCAGGCCGAAATGCGTCCAGTTGCCAGGAACAGAGACTGAACCCTACCGCCCTAGGAAAAGGAGTTTGTTTCTGGAAGGATATTCACGCAGTAGCGTCTTCAAAATAGCCGTTGCTGTCATTAACTGTGCGTTTACTAAGTGCTAAGCACCATGCCAGGCACTTCACAGGCAGTCTCAGTTATTCCTCATGACAGCACTAAGAAGTAAGTGTGTTTCTTTTCCTTTTTTTTTTTTTTTTAAGATTTTATTTATTTTAGAGAGAGAGAGCGAGAGAGCGAGCAAGTGGGGGAAGGGGCAGAGGGAGAAGGAGAGAGAGGCTCTCAAGCGGACTCTGTGCTGAGCCCAGAGCCCTAGGCAGGGCTTGAGTTCACAATCTTGAGGTCGTGACCTGAGCCAAAATCAAGAGTGGGCCGCTTAACCGATGAGCCACCCAGGCGCCCCAGTAAGCGCATTTCCTAAGCCCATTTTATAGATGAAGAAACTGATCCTCGGAGATGTGATGTGACCCCCCCCCCCCCAAACACCACACAGCTAATAAGAGGTGAAGCCAGGGATTTGTCTGATCCCCATGTGGAACAAAGAGTCCCTCTCTGTGTCTTAATCATCAGGCGCCCAGATGAGGGGGACTTTTCCCCACTATCCTGGGTCATCCAGGGTAGAATTCCCTGAGGAATTTAAGAAAGGGAGGGAGGAAGGAAAGGAAGGAGGGCAGGAGGGTGGGAAGGAAGGGAGGGAGGGAGGGAGGGAGGGAGGGAGGGAGGGAGGAAGGAAGGAAGGAAGGAAGGAAGGAAGGAAGGAAGGAAAGGGGGAGGGAGGGAGGGGGGAAGGGGGACCAGTTCTATTAAATAAATAAATAAATACATACATACATACATACATACATACATACAAGTCTTGGATTTTAGTTAATGAGGTGTAGGCCAAAAGATACAGCGTGAGATGGGCAGTGTATAGATGTCTCCAACTTACTTTGAACAGGTGGGTGGACAGAGGGAGGACAGGTGGGTGGATACGCATAAGGTGAGTAAACTCCAGCAGGTCTGGAGCTTGAGCAGCCCTGCGTGTCCTACCTGGGGGAAGGGGGACTGGGCCTTTGTGCTCCCTACGGACCAGTCGCAGGAAGTGGGGGTGTAACTTAGGGCCATGTCCGCAGAGGGACCCAGCTGGGCACCACCGGCTGCCAGCTCTGCCAGCAGCTAGGGAGTGAGCCCCTCAGTCCAGAAGGCAGGTCTGACGCCTCCCACCTGCCCAGTTCAGGTCAGCTGCATTCAGTTCCCACCAACACGCATGCGTTCATTCAGCATGCCTGTCCAAAGTTCAAGCCCTGCATTGGGGGTAGAGATTAATTAAAAATAAAATCTTAAATACATAAACAAATAAAAAGAAAGAAAGAAGTTAGCTTTTATCAAGCACTTACTGTGCGCCTGGCACTGTTACAGATCTTTGCACACTTTCCCTCATGTGAGCCTCTTGGTGTCTCTATAGGGTAGACAAAATCATTGTGCCCGTTTTACCGATTGGAGAGGTCAAAGAATGAACTCGAAGCATACAACTCATAAGAACTTTTTCTTATGGACAAGAGGCCCTGGAAAGCTGACTCCAGAGCTTATGCTCAGAACTGCTTCTCTGCCCTCCCTCCCTCGTTCACTTGTGCCCCAAACACTGGCCGCTGGAGTCAACGTGGGGGTGCACAGGGCTGGCCCATCAGGAGCCCTGGGGCTAAGTCTTTCCCTACTGCTGCCTGGCTGGGTGGCCTTGGCAAGATTCTGTCCCTCTCTGAGCTTTAATTTCCCCTTCTGAGGAATTAAGGAACTGGGTCATCCTAACTCACAGCTTCCCTGCAAATAGGACCTCTGTCCTTGATCATGATCGTGAATTCCCCACGACTCCAACCTCTGGTGCCTCAAAGGAAATCACCTGTCATGCCAACGCTGGCTGGTGACCCCCTCAGCGTAGGCAAAAATACAGCCCAAGACACAGAAGACCCGCCTCCCCCCCCAAAAAAATAGAGCAAGAGGCAACAATTATTGAGCACTTACACTGTGCCTCACAAACATCATCTCATTTCATCTCCACAATTACCTGTGAGGTATATACTGTTGTTATGCCCATTTTACAGATGTAGGAGACTGAGGCCCAAAGAGGTTTGCCTCACCCAGGAGCAGAATCATGCACTCTCATCATACCTCACCCCACGTTCTCAGTCCCGGGTATCTACCCTCCAGAAACGAACACTTAGGTTCATGCCAAAAACACGAATGTTTATAGCAGTCTGTTCACGATTGCCCCACACTGGAGACAACCCAGAGGTGATCCAGCAGGTGCACAGAGAAACAAACGGTGACACAGTCACACCCCAAAATACAACCCAGCAAGAAAAAGGAACTGACATTTGGTAGACGCAGCAACTTGGATCAATCTCAAATACATTATGTTGGGCACCAAAGAAGCCAGACCCAACTGCAGGATTCCACTGACAGCACATTCTGGCATGAGTCAGACCATAGGGACAGAAAACTGATCAGTGGTTGCCAGGCACTGGGGGGAACCAGAGGGGACTGAATAGAAAGGGGGAGCAGGAGGGCCCTTTTTGGGGTGATGGAATTATGTTGTGTCCCGGTTGCGGTGGTGGTCATTACGCAAATATCTACCTGTATTCAAATTCATAGAAGTGTACGTACACAAGAGACACACACACACACACCCGGTGCGGAATCCCAGCCCCGGGCTGGACGGCTCCAGGCACATGGCAGCAGGACGCCTGTTGTCATGCTATCTGGCTCAGCCAGAAAACACCACTTCCTCTTCAGAGGGCTCAGGCCAGGGGACCAAGCAAGTTCAACGCCTATAAGTTCGTGCTTATAGAGCCAGTACCAGGGGGGGTGGGGAGTGACTGTTGAATGGGTACTTGCCTCCTTTTGGGCTGATGGAAATGTTCTGGAGCTAGGTAGAGACGGCAGTTGTACCACATTGTGATTGTGCCGAACGCCACTGAATTGTACACTTTAAGATGGTTGATTTTATGTTATATAAATTTCACCTCTATTGTGGGGTGCCTGGTGGCTCTGCTGGTTAAGCATCTGCCTTCAGCTTGGGTCATGATCTCAGGGTCTTGGATGGAGCCCTGAGGTTGTCGGGCTCCCTGCTCAGCGGGGAGCCTGTTTTTCTCTCACCCTCTGCCCCTCCTCCCCCTCACGCTTTTCCCTGCTCGCTCACACTTTTCCCTGCTCGCTCACTCTCTCAAATGAATAAATAAAATCTTTTTTAAAAACCCACCTTTGTTTTTAAAAAGGGGGGGAAAAACTCTCAAACCAGAAAAAAACAA
Source organism: Ursus americanus (assembly GCF_024610735.1). Taxonomy (NCBI): domain Eukaryota; kingdom Metazoa; phylum Chordata; class Mammalia; order Carnivora; family Ursidae; genus Ursus; species Ursus americanus. Next base: position 31,591,404 of record NC_142128.1, read on the forward strand.
AAATGTAGCCAGGGATTACTATGCCCTAAATCTGTCCCCAAGGGATCAGGCTTCACATGAGATCGAGTGACTTGGCCGAGGCCTCGCAGCCAATATGAGGCTGACCCGGAATCGGTAGCCTTCTAAGCTTGAATCCTTTCCACTGGACATAATGTGATAAGATGGGTTAAATATCACCCTCCCACCCCCCAAAAAGTGACTTCCTGTTACCTGGAAGCCCTGCTGGGCTGTTTCTCCTCTGCCATGAATGACCTCGGATCAGTGTAGGTGTGGCTTGGAAAAAACACATTTATCCAAACCGAAAATAGGGACAGAATCCAGTCCAGGATGCCTCCTCCCCTGAGTGGTGTGACCTGATTTATGTGAAAATTCTCTCCAACATCTAAATGGGAAACCCAGGGGCGCCTGGGTGGCTCAGTCGGTCTAGTGGCCGACTCTTGGTTTCGGCTCCCGTCGTGATCTCAGGGTCCTGAGATCGTGAGACTCCATGCTTAGTGGGGAGTCTGCTTAAGGTTCTCTCTCTCCCTCCCCCTCTTCCCCCACTGTGCTTTCTCTCTTAAATAAATAAGTAAGAAACCGAGGCCAGTATTTTGTACTTGTCATGGACCCCTTTTCCCAAAATGATCACAGTTCTATGAAAGTGAAACTGTTCTGTGCCGTCGAGATGACCATCACCCTGTGTGCTGATACAGAGAGAACAAAACCTTCTGAGCACAGTGGTGAGTAGGAATGCCTTAGATCATAGGGCAGACAGGAAAAGCGGGAGACATGGGATGTCAACATGGCCCCCCCCCCAAGGGCAGCAAGTGCTTGGGCTTAGGCAAGGGGGCAGAGGGATGGACATGATCATCTCCCTCCCCCCCTGCCCCCCTCCCTCCAGCCCCTCCTCCCCCCACCAGAGGCTCAAAGCAGTTTCTCCAAACGTGAATACCTCAACTGCCAGAAAGGGGTAGTTTCCCAACTGTGCTGGGACTGTGGTTTTCTCGGGGGCCATGACCCTCATTAGAGGTTCACCGAGGCATACAGCCCGCTGCTCACCTCTGAAGGGCTCAGACTTCAGCCTTGCAAAACAGCGACACTCCTGAGTGAACCCAGCTGGGAATAAAGGAAGTGTGAGTCAACCCTGAGAGGTTCTTAAAAACGGTTGTATTCGGCTGGTGCAACTGGGCCGGAGGCAAGTCTGCATGAGCCTGGGTTGGGTGCCAGGTGCTGACCCCCCAGCCATCTTCGGGGACCCATGGGCAGCAGGCTGGCTGCAGAGGGCTGGGCTGTGCCAGCTAGGAGCTCCCAGGAAGGCACTTCTGCCCAGGCACCTGCTGGGCAGGGGGCTTGAGCAGCGGGAAGGAGGCAAGCTCCAGGAGGGATGGTCAGGAGAGCCTTTGGACATGGGGAGAAGAACCCCGTTGTATGTAAGAGTTACCTCACCTGGGAGATGTGACGTGGCCCCACTTCACAGAGAAAGACTGAGTCTGATCTCTTTACTCATCTCTTCTTCCAACAAGCAGTCACCGAATGCCCGCTATGTATGTGCCAGGCACTGGGATGCAGTGGTCAATGGAACAGACCAGGACCCTGATTTTATGAAGTTTGTGGTTTGGTGAGAGATGAGAGTAAGGACAGACTGTGACAGGTGGTGTGTATACAAGTGAGGGAGATCAACCAGGAGGGTGGAGAGAAGACCTTTCCCCGGAAAGGCTCTGTCAGCCGCCAATGAGACTTTTGAATGATTAGTGATCCCGGGAAGGGCATGGCAGGCAGAGGGAACAGCAGATGCAAAGGCCCTGAGCTGGGAATGACTCTGTCTGAGGACCAGAAATCCCAGCGTGGGTGGATGCAGTGAGTGAGGAGGACATGGGGGGGGGGGGCTGTCAAAGAGGGGGAGGGGACTGCTCAGGGAGAGACTCACATTTTGTTCTAAATGCAACAGGGATTCTCCACTATCGGGGGGAGGGGGGGCACGGTGTGCGCTGATTTTCATTTTTGTAGCTGCTCCTGGCTGCTGTGTAGAAAGTGGACTGTAGGGGCGGAGAGGCTCCTGATGGTCACAGCAGTCACTGGAGGTCCCTGGGGCTCGGAGCCAGGTGGCATCGGGAGGTGAGGAGAAGTGGCTGGTGTCAGACCCCCCTACCCCCACCCCGGTGGCCTGATGAGGGTGACAAAGAAAGGAGTCAAGAATGACGCCTGCTTGGGGGCTTGAGCAACTGGGTTTAGGTAGGTGGACCTGACCGAGACGAGGACGGTTTGAGCAAGGTCCCCCAGGCAGGAATTGACGGCCCCTCCTTCTCCCTGTAACTCCCGTCACCCCCAAAGGGAGGCCCAGAGTGCCCTGTATCCCTACCTCTCCTTGCTTCCACCTCTCCATCCTGAACTCACGCTGCTCCCCAAGGCACAGAGCTCTTCCCGCTCTGTCCCCTGACACGCCATCTCTGTCCCCCCACACCTTTGCCACTCAGTCCCTCCTGCCAGAGGGCCCTTTCCCCCTTGGGCTGGGGGGAAGCCCCCCTGCACAGCCATGTTAGGACGCCTCTGAAGGGCTTGGCGGGCCAGCGGCTTTAAAGCCAGCTGCCTACTTGATTTGAACTCCACCTTGACCTCCACCTAGCATGTGCCCCTGAGCAAGTTCCTTCACGGGACTCCATTCCTACATCCACAAAACGGGGTTGAAAATATAAGTCCCGAGCCCTGTGGGGTAGTTGCAGGTGTAAAGAAGGGGCACACTTGCTCATTCGGCTCCTAGAACATGAGAAGCGACCCCAAGGGTTAGACGGCGTTTTTCCAGATGGAAGAAAAATGGCGTGGGGAAGCAAGCACTCTTTGCTATTTCTGTGCTCGGACCCCTGTGCACACTCAGGGAAGCACACCTGGGTGTGTGAAAAGGCTGGCGCCCACCAGGAAGACTACCCCGTTTGTGGCTGGGTCTCCAAGGTGTCCCCGACAGAGGCGCACAAGACTGCTTGCATGCGGGTCATTCCTGCTCCCCGTACCCCTGCACAGAGGACTCCCTCGCCTGCCTTTACAGGAGTGGAAACTGAGGCCCGGGCCCACACATGGATATGCTAAGGCAGGCTCCTTCACAAGTCTTTCTCTGGCCAGCTGGGATCCTGAGAAGGGTCCCCCAGATGCACCCACATTTCCTGAGGCGGCTCTACCCTCAATAGCCCCGGGAGCACACGCCCTCCCTCAGGCCCCCGCAGTTGGCTTCATGCCACCAACGCCATAGCCAGTTGGGCCCGCAGCTGCCACCAGGGCCAGATGTCCTGCCTTCATTGACATCCCTTCCACGCCATGCAGCCAGAGGAGCGAGAAGGGGAAGCCACAGGTCAGACCGAGCCTCGGTCACAGTGCCTACTGTCACTGCCGTGCAGTGTCTGCTGGAAACTAGACCATGAGGTTTACAGGAATCAGGGCCTCTGAGCAGCACCAAATGTGAAAGCAAAACTCACACATGCACACATGCATGCACACGGAGGAACATACATGAGCAGGCATGCGCACACACACACGTACATACATACAGGTGCCTGTGGGCATGCGCGTGCAAGGCCCACACGCCCCTCTCCCTGCAGACCACCCCCATCCCAAAGGGCAAACTCTTACCACCCCACCTGCCAGGAAGCCCCCCACCCCAGCAATCGCAGCTGCTTGGAAGCAGGGAGAGACCTGAGATGATCGCAATCCAAAAAACAACCTGCTTCCTCCAGAGGGGGCTCGTGGCCAGTCCGGCACAGAGTAGGTGCTCAGGAAAAGCCTGCTGAAGGACTGAAAACAACGTTCACGACAGATCGGGGGTCTTCCGTGTTTACAGGTGGAACGCCGTGGATGCTCACAGCTCCCACAGGAGCCAGGAGGCTCTCATGCTCTGGAAGAGGAAACTGAGGCCCCAGAGGTACTGGTGTCTTGTCCAGGGCACCCAGGTCTGTGCATCTCCTGCCCCTCGCCCAGCATGTATGTACAGACAGGCGGGTCCAGGCACAGACAGTGCTGTGCGGGGGGAGGCTCCCTGGCCCACCATGCCCCACTGATCCTGGAAGGGTCCCGGGCAGGCTGGCATTGGGGGCTGGTGAGCAGGGGCCCTGGCAGCGGCACGGTGGAGGCGGAAGGGGAGGGGACTTGCCCAGGGTCAACCAGTCTGTAGGGTCTCCAGGGCTGCAGTAACAAGTTACCATGAACTAGGCAGCTTAAAACAACAGCAAGTGATTCTCGCACCGTTCTGGACGCTAGGAGTCTGAAATCAAGGCGCTCTCCCTCTGGAGGCTCTGGGAGAGACTCCTTCCTTCCCTCTTCCAACCTGTGGCTTTGGGACCCCATGACTCCAGTCTCTGCTCCGCCCTCACATGGTCTCCGCCCCTCTGTGTCTGTGTGTCCAAACTCCTGCCCTTCTCCTCTAAGGACCCTGTCACCGGATTTGTGGCCCACCCTAAGTCCAGATGTTCTCATCGAGAGGCCCTTAATTACATCTGCAAAGAGCTTTTCTCCCCCCAAATAAGATCCCATTCATAGAGTCCGAGGGCGTTGGATGTGAACCTATTTCTTTGGGGGACACTATTCAACCCACAATACTTGATGAGTCAGGCAATACCAGGTAGAGGCCTCCCCACTTCCCAGCCCTTATCTGGGATATCATGAACATGACCAGAGGTGGGACAAGAGACAGATTTTGGAGACTCTCAGCCTGTCTTGGAATTCTGACCTGACCTCTTACTTGCTGTGGGACCTCAAGCAAGTGACTTACCCTCTCTGTGCCTTGATTTCTTCACATGTAAAATGAGGATAAGACAGTCCTTGCCTCATAATGGAAATTACATGAGTTGATATGTACAAAGCCTCAGAACAGTGCCTGCCTGGAACCTAGAAAGCTCTCAATAAATGTCTGATAAATAAATACATAAAATCACATCTGCCACACTTGGTTCAGTAAATGCTAACTATCGGCTGAGGGAGGTGGTGGGGAGGAAAAATTTTCCTCTTATTCTTAAGGTTCTTTTGGTTGGTCTAAGAAATACACTGACAGATCAGCGGAAGAAAATCAAATGTAATTATAGACATGCAGGGGCCTTATAAGATTAGGAGACCCACAGGCAGGCAGGCACTTGAGGCTTAGATGGTCTCCAGAGCTGAGGAGAAGGGGGTCGGGCTCTGGGACTTCCAGGGGAAGGAAGATCATTCACAAGAAGATGAAAAAGAGTAAATGTTTGGTAAGTAAATATTTGCCCGGCCACTCAGAAGCAGTGGGACACAGAGAGGAATTTTAACTAACAGACTTTGCCAGGCCTCCCTGTCTACCCTATCTAGTTCGTATTATGTTGTAGTTATCTGTGGGGACAGCTCACTTTCTACAGAAAGTCCTTTGTCCAAATTCTTTCTTCTTAAAAAAAAAAAAAAGATTTTATTTATTTATTTTAGAGAGACAGAGAGTGTGTGCACAAGTGGGGGGAGGGACAGAAGGAGAGGGAGGGAATCTCAAGCAGACTTTGCACTGAGCATGGAGCCCAACACAGGGCTTGATCTCACAACCCTGAGATCATGACCTGAGCCAAAATCAAGAGTCGGACTCTTAACCGACTGACCCACCCAGGTGTCCCTGTCTAAATTCTTTCAGGCAGTTAGGGGGAAGGTCAAAGTTCCTTCCTAAGCCTTCTGTTTCTTAAAAATAATCAACCTAAAATAATCTACATGCCAAAGAGACACATCTTGGGGTGGCAAGGTTTGCTCCTCTAAAGTGGCTGGTAATGTTCCAAAGGATTCCTCACCAAGCATCTCCCTGGGTTCCCCTCTTCACTGCCCTCACCCTGAGAGAGGCAGAGAATGTCATGATTGTCCCACTTGTCAGATGAGAACACTGAGTCCCAGTGGGGGCAGGGGGACAACCGCTAACCTGGGGTTCTGGCCCTGGGTGAGGGTCCCAAATGCTAGCTCGCAGACTACATCTGCCCCCAACAACAGCTTCAAAGCAAAAAGAGAAAAGCAGGACGAATAAACAGGTGATTCGTAAAGCTAAAGCTAATCCTGGTGAACAGTATGACAAAGAGCCCTGGTTCTCTGAGGGGGTCCCTGGGCCAGCAGCAACGGTGTCACCTGGGGACTGGCTAGGAATCCACATTCCTCGGCCCCCCCCTCCAGAGCTTCAAATGCTGCAGGCAGGGCTTTCCAGGGGCTGCTGAAGCATGCTAAAGTTTGAGGACTGCTAGCCTAGGGGTGCAAAGTGCAGACGGAGAGCCGGCCACCCTGGGGGGCTGGAATCTGGGATCTGCCACCTAATAGCTGTGTGGCTTCAGGGACATCACTTTGTGTCTCCAGGCCTCCCCTTTCCAGCTGAGAATGGAGATCATGATCAAGTCTGGGCCACGGGGCTGCACCGAGGCCTTGAGTTCACACCTGGCACCGTGCGAGTGCTGATTAATCACTGCAATTATTCTACTGAAGGGACCGGCTTTCCCTGGACGTTATGAGCTTCTGCCAGTGTGTGCACATTCCTTTTAGGAAGGGATGAAAACCGGAGCTATTAACTGGCTTCTTCAAAACTCTACTTGATAAGTTTTTAAGATTGGTAGTTAACTTTCCAGTCAAGTCTGAGGTCCTTGAGATCCTAAAATCAGGGAGCCAATGCTTCAAGATGGGAGGTCACTGGCCCTTTCACAAGTGGGTAAACTGAGGCTCCCTGACAGCTCCCTGGGAACTGAGATGGCAGTAGGAGCTGGCCTTGGGCCCCTCCGGGAGTGCCAAGCCCATGGGAAATAGCATTTGACTTCCATGGAAATTTCACTGAGCTGCCCCTTGCAAGCAACCAGGAATGGGTAGTTCCAGGAGGTGCGGCCTTTCCCCAGATGCCTGTATTTTCTTAAAACCTCACCTGGGCAGAAGGAGCCCAGAGGGAGCCATGACACTGCTAGTTTGGGTCTGAGCGGCACCGCAGGGGTGATGCCAAGAACCCCAGCAAAAATCCCTGGGGCCAGTGACGGTCACCCATCCTGCAAGGAAGAGCACTCCCACCTTAGAGCCGAGAGTGCTAAGGCCCAGCACAGAGGGTGCGAGCCCAAGGCCACAAAGCTGCTAGGTGGCAGGGCAAGGATTCAGACTGAGGTGTGTCGAGCCTCAAAGCCTGGGAGACTTCCAGGTTTGGGGGCCTGCAGGCACTCCTGGCCACCATCCCCCAAGCCCCCAGCCTGGCCTGACCAAGGCTGAGGAGGAGGGAGGCTACAGCTTCCAAACCCCATCCTCTGTCCATGCCTACCTGCAGAGGTTTGGCTCCCGACAGAGGAAGCTGGCGGGCGGGGGGGGGGGGGGGGGGCGCGCGGGGGGGACTTCTGCAGAAGATTCATCGCCTGTCACAGGGGGATTCGGGGTTCCTCCACCTCACCCCATTTCCAGGCAGGCCACCCAGACACAGCCATCTGGGACATGGGGCCAAGGGCCAGATCACAGAACCAGAGGCTGAGGGAAGGGCCTGCAGAACTCTCAGGCTCAGCTTCTGCCTCGGACACAGGGCTTCACATTCCTCACCTGGGGATCTCTGAGTTCTGCAGAAGAGGCCACACCAGCCCACTGCTTCTGGTCTCTGTCTGCCGTCCCCTGAGAGCCCAGTGGCAGGATTCCCAGTGGGAACGCAGCTGCTGGGCTCAGCAGACAGGCAGGGAGCTGGGACCAGTGGGGGAGGGGTGAGGACACCGGGGCAAGGGCGGCTCCCAAGCGGGACAGATGGGCCCCCCCACTCCAGCAAAGCCAGCAAACAGGGAACAGCAGGGGGGTGAATGATGGTGGGTGGCAGCTGGGGGCTATCCAGCACTTACTATGTGTCAGAATTCAAAGGGCTCCTCTTAGGTTTGCACATTTCATCCTCACCAACAACAGGGAGAGGCTGGGTTTTACAGCAAGGAGACCAAGGCACAGAGAAGTTGAGTAGCCGCCCACGGTCACACAGCGTCTGCGCGGAGCTGATTTGGACCTCACACACGGGTTCCAGAGGCCACACTGCATCACTCAGCCCTGTGGCCCCGGGGGACCAGGGACTCAGCAAGGAAATGACAGCATGAGCGAGGCAGGGATGAGGCGGGACCAGGCAGGGAGAGCCGAGGGCGGGGGAGCAGGCAGGGTGGCACAGGAGCTGGGGGTCGCAGGGCGGGGGTTGGACATCGGGGCCTGCAGGGGCCTGCGGTGGTGCTGCTGAGCCAGGAGGCGTGTCCCGACCCGCACAGAGGCCAGCAGCCGCCCTCCGCACCCCCCCCCCCCCGCCCCGTGCCTTCCCTTTGAAGCAGCGATCCCACTTCTTGGAACCTGCCCTAAGGAAATGCTCCCCTTCCTCCTCCTGGGGGATAAGCACCAGTGCGGGTGGCTTGTCTCCCCACCCAGGGACCACACGCATTTCCTGAGAAAGGCGCTCCTTGCCCCCAGCACCTGGAAGAAAGGGGGGGCGCTTACAGAGAGCACTGTGGGTGGCCAGAACCAGCGAGTTCCTCTTGAGACCATTCCTGGGCTGGGTATTTTCTCCAGTGTCACTGAATGCCATTTCATTCCCCGCCCATAGAGCACCCCAGACCATCTGTGCCTGTGTGCCCCTTTCCGCGGAGGTATCCTACACACCGCACAGTCAGCGCATCCGTAGTGTGTGGCTGGATCCATTTTTACACACACCCTTGGAAGTCACACCCCAGATCAAGATTCCGGCCCTGGCTACTCAGTGCGTGGTCCTCAGGCCAGTGGCACCCACCTCTCTGGGGAGCTTTTGGAAACGCAGAACTGTCTAGCATCTACCCAGTGGGTCAAAATCTGCCTTCCATTGAACAAGACCCCATGGGATTCATGTCTGGTAGTAGTGGGAACCGTTGTATGCTGGGGGGGCGGGGGGCGGCTTCCGACACCACCCCCCAACCCCAGGCACTGTCTCAAGCATGTCAAACAAGCTAATGAGGCTGAAACTACTAGTATCATATCGACATAAGTATTCATATCAACACCACATCGATATGAATATGAATGGCCTACCTGTGCCATTTCACCGGGGAGAAAACCAAACCTTGGACAGGTTTCACGACTTGCCCAAGAGTGCTACAAAGTGGGGCAGTGCAGCCGGGAACCCAGACTGAGTCCACAGCCCTAGCTGATTTCACTAAAGCTCTCAGAGTGAGCAACACAGGACGTCCCTCCAGCAAGCTGGTTTAAGAAACAAAGCTTCTATTCCTTTCTTTCTTCCTTTGAAAAAGAACTCCTCAATAATGATGTGTGCTTACGATTTAAACAAAAATTCAAAGCCTCCAAAGGCTTTCAAGAAACAGCTTTCCTCTCAGCCATCCGCAGCCCCCTGGCTGTGCTTCCTGGAGGACCCACTCTGGTCAACGTCCTGTGTGCCTTTTCAAAAAAACTCTGCAGGTACAAACACGTAGAAATAACCCGTTTTCTCTTCCTTACGCAAATGGGAGCGTATTCTGCATGCAGACCTGCCCCTTGCTTTTATCACCCTGTACTTGGTCTATCAGCACATAAAACCTGGGTTAGGGTGCGGAGTACCATAATTCACCTCCCCATTCCCAGACTGCAAGGCACGCAGGGTGTCCCTGTCTTTTATGACCTGGCCTTGCTGGGCCAGGCATCTTGCCCTGGGCTCCTCTGCGCCTCTGGGGCGTTGCTGCAGGACGCCTCCCAGAGGTGGAACGGCCCCGCCCCCGCTGTGTGCGCTGTTGACCTTGGCAGTTACAAGGAGCAGTCCTTATCTGCCAGCCTTGGAGCGCTTTCAAGATGCTTGGCGCCTCTGGCCACACATCCCGGGTGGGGGCTGTCAGACAGGAGGGGTCCAGAGTAGGGAAGGTCGGTGCTTTCCAAGAAACTGAAAATGGAACCAGAGAGAGTGTTGGCAGCTCTCGAGGCTCCTTAAGAGCGGGAAACCTGGCTGTGCAGCCCCATCTCCAGAGATAAGAGCCTAGAGCCTCCCTTTCCCTGAACATCCTGGGGCGACAACCTCACCCCACTTTCACTCCCCCCCACACACACACTCCAAAGCCTCTTAGCTTTGCCTTGGACAGGGTCTGGAAGGCAGTGGAAGCTTTTCGGTGTGTTCACGTAACCAACAATCATGTGGCACAGGTATATCGGGTCCCCGCCTCCTCTGCGCCAGGCAGAGCCTTATCGGTTCACTTTCTAACTCTATGGAATGCTATCTGGGTGTCAAGGACTGTTTCAAGCACAGGATAGGTATTAGTTCATTTAATCCTCAGAAATATACTGAGGTAGGTATGGTTGTTATGCCCATTTTACAGAGGAGGAAAGTGAGGCCGGACAGGTTAAGAACCACGGCAAGGTGACACAGCTAGCGAGGACAGAGCCCACGACCTTACCAGGAAGTCACGGGCAATGGCTCTCATGTATGGTCGGGCACCAACATCCCACGGGGGCGGGGCTTGTTAAAACACACTCCGCTGGGCCCCGCCCACCCCCAGAGTTCCTAACCCCCTAGGTGTGAGGGTGCACCCAGGGTCTGCATTTCCCACAAGCTCCAGGTGATGCTACACATCGGGTCAGGGACCCCCCTGTGGGAAGCGCTGCTGTAAACCCTGTAAAACTTTCTCAAAACAAGCCGATTAGCAGTGGCTGTCTGCGTTCCAGAAGGATCCTTTACTGGACAAGAGTTGGTCATCTAGGCCCTCAGACTAGGGATTCTTCACCAAAGGTCTCATGCACGCCCACGCCTACCCCGTGGCCTGTGGCCTGGGCTTCACCAGTGACCCAGACCCCAAGTGAGGAGCCGCTTCATGGAGCACTCCCCTGAAGGCACAGAACGAGAACGATAAGAGCAGGTGCGGGGAGCATGGGGGCCATGGGACTCCCGGGCACGGCCGCCACGCATGTGAGCTGGTACAACTCACAGAAATCTATTTGGCAGCATTTACTAAGACTGGACGCATACACAGCCTACCCCGGCGATCCCACGTCCACGGATACACCCGGGGGGGGAAACGTGGTCACAGGTTCGCCACAGGACACGCGCGCATACGAACGCTCAGATCGGCGATATTCCCAACAGCCCAAACTGGGAACACAGACCTCATCAATCACAGAACAGATAAATAAATTGTGGCCTCTTCACACGACAGAACACCACGCAGCACCGAGAGGGCATGAGCGTCCCTGCACGCACGGCGTTCGAGCAGCTAGACTCAAACAAGGACACGCTGCATGGCCCCATTTATGATGTTTGAGAACAGGGAAGGACGCTCACTGGTGACAGAGTCTGATCGCCAGGGACCTGGTTTGGGGGGAGGTTTCGGGGGGACGGGGGCCACAGGAGCTGTGTTTTCCAGTCAGTCCAGTGGGCCCCACGTGAGGGCGTGTGTAAGTCAAATTGCATCCAAGATTGACTGCTTTCTTAAAAAGATTTTATTTGTTTATTTATTTATTTACTTACTTACTTACTTACGAGAGTGTGTGTGCACGTGAACAGGGGATGGGGAGGGAGGGAAAGACAGAGGGGGCGGGGGGGGGAAGAATCCCAAGCAGATTCTGCACTGAGCATGGAGCCCCACCTGGGGCTCGATCCCATGACCATGAGATCATGACTTGTGCCGAAACCAAGAGTCGGACAGTTAAACAACTGAGCCACCCAGGCGCCCCTGAGGTGTTTTTAAGTGCACAGTTCAGTAGCGTCAAGTACATTTACGTTGTCGTGCATCCAATCTCCAGAGCTCTTCATCTTGCAAAACTGAAACTTGGTCCCCATTAAACACTAATGCCCCAGCCGCCGCCCCGACCCCTGGCAGCCACCATTCCACTGTCTCTGTGAATCTGGCGACTCTGGGCACCTCCTCTGTGAAATCCAGCAATATCGTCCTTTTGTGACTGGCTTCTTTCCTTAGCACGATGTCCTTAAGGTTCACCCGTGTTGTACGTGTCAGAATCGCCTTCCTTTTTCAGGCTGGATGATAAGCCACTGTATGGAGAGACCACACTGGGTTTCTCCATTCACCCGCTGATGGATGCGTGGGTTGCTTACCCCTTTGGCGGTCATGTATACCACTGGTATGACCATGGGTGTGCCAATGCATGACATTTTTTAAAAAGATTTTTAAAATTATTAGACAGAGAGAGAGAAAGCACAAGCAGGGGGAGTGGTGGGCAGAGGGAGAGGGAGAAGCAGGTTCCCCGCTGAGCAGGGAGCCCGATGTGGGGCTCGATCCCAGGACCCCGGGATCATGACCTGAGCCGAAGGCAGACGCTTCACCGACTGAGCCACCCAGGCGCCCCAAGGACACTCTTGTTTTACTATTTCACACACACAGATGAGGAGAAGGCAGAACAGAGGTTCCGAAGCTGAGTTCTGGGGACCCAACCGGGCACTGACAGGTTGGGTGACTTTGTGCGGTATGAATAATCCTGCTGCCCTCGTGGGGCTGGGAAATGTTGTGCAAGGAGCACCGAGCATGGGCCTGGCCCAGCATGGGTCGCATCAGTACTAGTTACTGTTGTTCCTATTCTCGTCTTCACACGCGCGCGCACACCTCTGCACCCAGTTCCCAGACCCCAGAGCGCATCGTGATCTCCCAAGGGTAGTCCTTCTTACGGAGTAGGGCCAAGGCCAGGAAAGTCCCTGAGGAGTCTGCAAAGGATGGCAAATGCAAAGGCTGTCTTCTTTTCCTAAAGGCAAGTGGCATTCAATTCCAGGACGTAACGGATTTGCAGGAGGCAGAGGCCTCTTCCTAGGAACTGAGTGAATTAATGAGGATCATTTAACACAGGCCAGTTTTAGCTCTAGTTTATTCCCCTCCAATTCTTGGTAACCAGCAGGCTCATTTCTCACGGGGTTACATCTGGTTACAAGCTGCTCGTGGGGTGTGTCCTGTGTCCCCAGGACCCACGGGTCTACACCCCCTGCCATCTCTGCAGCGTGAGGATGTAGTTTTCTGGGTAGAGGGTCTGTGGTGCTCAGCGGCTTGTCCACGGTCATCTGGGCCCCCTTCACACACACACACACGCACGCACACACGCACGCACGCCCGCATGCACGGAGTCATCTTAAACCAGGGGGTCTGCCTTTCCCTTGGAGGTTTGTTAAACCCCACAACCCCAAGGCCCTCTCCTCCATGGCATGGGATTCAGAAGGGCTGGGTGGGCCCCAGAACCTGGATCTTACCAGGACCGTGGGAGGGGCCACAGTCAACACCTGGAGCTACACTGCCCACCTCACCCCAGCTCCCTCTGCAGCCTGCAGGCAGGCTCTGTTTGCCCCACAGGTCTAGCTCTTGGCTCACGAAGGGTGAGAAGTTCTTTTCTCGTGGAAATTTTTTTTTTAAATAGCTTTATTGAGCTACAACCCTCATACTGTGCATTTCACCCAATTAAAGTGGTTTTTAGTCTAGGCTGAGGTGTGCAATCATCACCACAATCAATTTTAGAACATTTTTATCACCCCAAAAAAGCACCCTACTGTACCCATTTATAGTCACACCCCTGACCCCCTCTCCCCAGCCCTAGGCGAGCCCTAATCTATTTTCTGGCCCTGTGGATGTGCTTTCCACATGTCATATAAATGGCGTCCTCCGATATGTGGTCTTCTGGGTCTGACTTCTATTACGTAGCAAGTTTCCAAGGTCCATCTGTGTTGTAGTGTGGACCACGGCTTTACTTATCTTTGTCGCCAAATAATATTCTGTCATACAGCTGGGGGGTGCCCCACCCCAGAAACCCTGATCCAGTCAGTCGGAGGGATAGGAGCAGGACAAGATTCTGTAAGGCTGGGGGCGGCGCGGTTCTATCTGCTGCCTGGGCTGACAATCCCCGCGGTCCCTCCTTCCAGATTTCAGGGTAGGTCTTAAGGGCACCATTTCACAGACCGGGAAATCAGGGCTCAGAGAGAGAGCATGGCACCAGTCCAGGGTCCCACAGACACAGCAGCTGACGCGGATCTGACTTCCTCCCTCCGTTTAGCCAGCATTAATGAGGCACCGACTGTATGCCAGGTGCTGTGAAATCCAAACGGCCAAGACTGAGACATTCCCTCATGTTATTCAGTGTCCTCGACCAAGGCAGAAAGCCTGGCCTCTGTTTAATTACAAGTAAAGTGAAATTGAGTACGGAGAGGAAGAGAGACAGTGAGGATAGGGGATTTTTTTTAAATGAACATTTTAAATAAAGTGATGGTTCTCAGTCTTTGGGGAGTGCCCACCCCAAATCTGGTGGGCACAATGGGACCCTGTCTCCGGGAGAACACTGTCACAGGGACCTTGTTTTGCCTACAATCATAGAGGATTCTCCATCCTTTGAAGCCAGCTGGTTCACGGTAGATGAAAGCCCCTTGTCTTAGAGAGAAGAATGTAGTCCTACATTGAACACGTTATTTTCTGAGCACGTATGATTTGCCAGGTGCTAGGGCTGCAGCTGGGAGCAAGACGATAGCCTTCCCCTCAAGGTTATTGTGATCTGGTGCAAGGAGGCAGGCAGCAAATAAATAATGAGGCGGGACAAAGCCCAGATCCATCCAAGCGCATGGCTGGCCGCAGATGTGAGCAGATACAAAAGGTCTGTGCTGGGCGTGGGAGGGCAGGGCAGGCGTGTGACATTTTGCTGAGATCTGGATAAAAAGAAGATGTTGCTGGGGCACCTGGGTGGCTCAGTTGTTAAGCGTCTGCCTTCACCTCAGGGCATGATCCTGGCATTCTGGGATCGAGCCCCGCATCAGGCTCCTCCGCTGGGAGCCTGCTTCTTCCTCTCCCACTCCCCCTGCTTGTGTTCCCTCTCTCGCTGGCTGTCTCTCTCTCTGTCGAATAAATAAATAAAATCCTTAAAAAAAAAAAAAGAAAGAAAAGAAGGCATTGCAGGCAGAAGGAACAGGCCAGCAAAGGCCCTGAGGCAGGAACATGATTTTAATTCTAGGAACTGAAAGGGGGAACAGGGGCCTAAAACATAATGGATGGTGCGGGGTGGTCACAAAAGGGAGTAGGGGCAGGGTGAGAGAGTTAGTCTACGTAATCTGTTAATCTGGGTGTGCGTCTGGCTCCTTTTCTAGGCTAGAGGATGCAGCGATGAATAGGGCACACCCGTCCCGTCCAGTCCTCTGGGAGCTGGGGGTGAACGGGGAGGAAGCACCTTTGACAGAATATGTCTCAGAGAGGTTGAGGGTGGAGCCACGGGGCCAAGGAAAGCAGGAGTAAAAGCCTGGGGCTGGGAAAACAAAGGGCCCCACCGGCAGGTAAAGAGGCACAGGTGGGGCTTGCATGGACAGGAAAGGTGGGTTGTTTGCCAAATACAAAATGAGACAAAAGGTGATTTCCACAAAGACCCGGGAATTGGGGTCCCAGCTGTAGTGCCACCTGCCAGTGTCTGCCAAAACTCTGAAACCGGCAAACACTGGGGCATCCGAACTTTTTTTCCCTGAAACTAGATATTTTACATACATCAGTATACCTGTCTGTAATCTTTGAGCACCCACCCTGTGTCACGCGCTGGCCCATATGCTAAGATATTACTATTATTCACATCCTGGTTGTTGTTTTCTCTGCATCTCCCCGACCACAGGTAGAGTAGCGCCCCTAGAAACGTGCGCGTTCTAACCCCGAGACCTGGGAGGGCGACCTTTTTTGGAAATAACCTCTTTGCACATGTAATTAAGGATCTGGAGATGTGAGCATCCTGGCCTGGGGGCGGGGGAGCTGACTCTAACGACAAGGGTCTTCCTAAGAGAAGGCTGTGTGAAGACCAGCGCAGAGATCGGAGTGCCTGGGTCTACGATCCAAGGAACAGCAAAGGTTTCTGGCAGTCTCCAGATGCCAGGAGAGAGGCACGGAACTGCTCTTCCCCTAGAGCCTCCAGGGGGAACCAGCCCGGCCGACACCTTGGTTTCGGACTCTGGCCTCCAGGACCGCGAGAGTGCACATTTCTGTTGCCTCAAGCCACCCAGTTTGTGGTCGTTTGCTGCTGCCGCCCCAGGAAAGGAATACACCGTATAACTTATCCACCAGCTCACATACACAGAGATTCTTGCTGATACTTTATATCCTTACGAGGAGGGAGATGGCAAACTTCTGGGGACCCCTCCCTTGTCTGCCTGATTTTGAACCTCCCACTCACTGCATACCCTGGGACAAGTTCTCTGGCTTTTCTGGGACGACATCGGTCCCATCTGTCCCACGACAGGAGCGACGGATTACACGAAGTAGGGACGGGAGGGTGCAGATGCAGTGTGCCCACGCACGTGGGAGGCCTCCTCTGCAGAGCCAGCTGCTAACGTTCCTTATTGTCTATTGCCATGGTGGGTGTCACATGGTTTTGGTAAGCCCCGCCCGGGCCTCTAGCTCCTCCCTTCCAGAAAAGGGCAGAAAGAACAGGAGTCGGGGCTCATGGGGTAAATTCTAGGTGGGATTCTACAGAGGGAACACTGTTTCCTGGAAAATTCTGAGCCAGCTTTCTAGCCCAAGCGATGGAGGCCCTCCCAGGAAGAGGGAAGGGGGGCGGTTTATGATCTGAAAAGGCCCAACCGAGGCCGACCTCTCCACTGGGCTCAGCGGACACAGTGTCTGGGGCCAGGATGCTTTTAGAGGCCTATGGAAATGGTTTAGGACCTTTTAAAATAAAAGGGAAAACCGAATACGGTTAATGATCAGGCTGTCATAATGACTCCAGCCTGGATTCTATGGATCTATACACCAATGCTGTCATAAAATACTATTTTATTTTTTTCTCTTTTATAGAAGAAGGTATCCACGTCCCTGGACAAACCACCTGGGAGAGGGACGCACGCTGAGGACCAAGAGGGCTCAGCCAGCCTGAGCAAGCAAGGAGTTTTAAAATCCAGACTGACCAGATGGCAGACAAACCTAATCTGGAAAGCATCCTTGACCAAACCCACGCTCCCTGCCCTCGTGGTCAGCAAGCCACCGTTCGGGGAGGCCCACTGCTCCTGGAACAGCAAACCAAATGTTCGCAGTCCAGGCCTTGCTCTCAGGCCTCTCGGGGAATATGGTGTTTCATCCTCCCAAACCTCAGGAGGCAAGCACCATTATTCCCATTTGGCAGGTGGACACACTGAGGCCAAGAGAGCCCCTGCATAGCACCTGGCACACCACAGGCACTCAACAAATATCTGCCGAGTGTGGACTGGGTAAATGGAAGGGACGTTAAGGCCCGTGCCCGAGCTCACACGGCTGGTAAGGGAGAGCTAGGACTTGCACCCGGCAGCCCAGCTCCAGACCCTCTGTAACCACCACCCTCTACTGCCCTTTGGCGTATGTACCAGGGTGTCGCTTCTAATCCTTACACAGAACCTCTAAGCTTGACCTTACTAGCCCCGTTTCCGGATAGGCAAACTGAGGTCCAGAGGGCCGAGGACACCTGTCCAAGTTCCCCCTAACTCCGTAGATGCCTCTTTCCCCTCCATCTGCAGAGTCCTTTCATCCATAAATCGTTCTCAAAGCACTGTTCCCTCCTTCTGTTACCTCTTCGTTCTGTGAAACCGCAAAGCTACTACCCCTGCACGCTGCAACACGTCGCCCAAGATAATGACCGTGTGCTAAGTGCTAATTTTCTGCCTTTCATCCAGTCTTCTGGGAAAAAACAGTGTGAACAATTTGGTGTGTATTCTTTTACTCTTTTCTCTCCTCTCAGACAAACGTATTTGGACATGACTTGGGTTTCTTTCTTCTGGTTTTAACTAAAAAAAAAAAAAAAAAAAAAAAAAAATAGGGGCTCACGACCCTTCTTGTTTTCTGCACCATTTCCAGGGCTGTGCCCTTGGCCTCACGTGCCTGCCTCCCCAGACCCAGCGGGCAGTGAGCTGCACAGCCTGACCACAGACCTGGCGGGAAAGTGAAAATAAACCCTGACTGGCAGCTGAGTTTCTCTTTCCTGTCAAACAAGCCCCTTATCGTCCCCCGGGGCTGAGTGTCCACCCCGACTACCAGAACTGCTTTTTATTTTCTCCAGGGAGGACATTTACATAACAACACGTCTGAACCCTATCCACCTTAAGTATCTAGCCTGCTGCCTTTTTTCATACCTACGTATCCACCACTCCAAAATCAAAGGCATTCCCAGCCTCCTAAAAGGCTCCTGTGCGCCCCTTCCCAGAGGTAACTAACCTCTGCCTTCTGCAAATATCATATAAATTTCTTAAACTGCATACAAAGCAATCAGTCACATGGTGTGACCCTTTCTTGTCTGGTTGGTTTCGCCCCACAGGACGCGTGTGAGGGTCATGCACGATCTTGCATGTCTCCGTAGTTTGCTTGGTTTTAATACTTTTTTTTTTTTTTTTTAAGTAGGCTCCCCGCCCAGCCTGGAGCCCAACATGGGGCTTGAACTCACGACCCCGGAGATAAAGACCTGAGCTGAGATCAAGAGCCCGGCGCTCAGCTGACGGAGCCGTGTAGTTCAGGCCACAGTTTACTCGGTTTGATTGCTGAGCTGTTCCTGTTGCGTGAATTTACCTCACTTGTTTATCTGATCTCCTGTTGATGGATATCTGGGATGTTTCCAGTTTGGGGCTATTAGGAACTAAGATGCTATGAACGTTCGTGTCCAAGCCTTTGTGTGGGCAGATACTTTTTTTTCTCTCGAGTAAAGACCTAGCTAGGACTGGGACTGCCGGGTTGCAGGAGAGCTGTGTGTTAACTTTGTAAGAGACCGCCAGTCGGTGTTCCTCCCAGGCTGTGCGGAGATGTTTTAAGGCCTCAGGGACCCTGGCATGATTTCTTGAGGAGACCCCACTCCACATCCCAGCAAACCTACAAAACGACCTGTGATCCACATTAAGCAGCTTCGCCTCCCCCACCCCCGAGGCTTTTCTCCTTTTACTTTTTGATATTATTGGGTCCCAAGTGAGTCATTTGCTATGTGGGTCTGTTGGAGTTTCTCAGCAATCATGTTTGGGCACTCTGACAAAGGAGATAGACCCCCAAGCCCCCAAACTCCTTTTCATTTAGAGTAAGGCTTTTATGAACATATTTAGCACCTGATGAATGTCCTTCCCTTTATCACTGGATCTGTGAATCAATCACCCCTCAAAACCCCACGCAGAGAAACTTACAGGTAACACTTTCACGCTTCCATGAAGCTGACAGGTAGCTGCAGCTTTCCCCCTCCCCTCCAAGCCTAGAGCCTCATGTGTGACCCTGATGTCATACCCCCTTGGAGGACAGCAGTGGGGTACTATCACAGATAGTGCATTTGAGCAGAGGACCTACATGCCTCTCTGTATGCTCACCCATGCTGGACACCTGGCATGTCTGTCGACTTGATTTTTCCAGAATTTTTTGTATGTCAGGTGCCCTTCCCCGGAACTGCAGGGCTGGGTGACAGAGGGCCTGAGACAACCTTGAATACATATGCAAACTATTGAGTGCTGAGGGCAAGGGCCATGGTTTTCTTCCAGTTCTCCAAAAGGTTGTCTTTGGCCCCCCAAAGAACAGAGAGGGAGAAACTTTGATGGTCCTGTAAGGACTATTCGCTGGGAGAGGGCTCAGCGACTTACAACCATAGAAAGCAAAGAGGGGACAGAGAGCATTCATTCAGTTAGCATTTGGTATGCACCTTCGCTCCTTGCGCTAGGCCCTGGGGATGTGGCGGGGAACTAAACAAATAAGGCCTAGGGGTAAACAGTAAACACCTGAAGGGAATTTCAGATCCTGATTAGAGCTATGACAAATAAACATGGGGGATATGATAAAGATTAGGTGGAGGAAGAACATCAGATAAGGAGGCCAGGGATGACCTCTCTGAAGAGCCAAAGACCTAGGGGACAAGAAGCAGCCAGCCAGGCAACGCTGTGAAGCAGTGTTCCAAAGAGGGGGAACAGCCAGTGCAAAGGCCCTGAGGCTGGAACACCCTTGTCCTGACAGACCAGCCAGGCAATTCTCAGGATCCTGACTTTCTGCAGCATGCAGAGTAAAGCAGGTAAAGTTAGGTGTGTGCAAGGGACAGAGTGAGAGCTCCTCATTTCAACCCCACATCTACCCTGAATATTTGGTGAATATATTTGCAAAATTGAGACTATGCATACCTTTTTCTTTTTTTTAAAGATTTTATTTATTTGACGGAGAGAAAGACAGCCAGTGAGAGTGGGAACACAAGCGGGAGGAGTGGGAGAGGAAGAAGCAAACTCCCAGCGGAGGAGCCTGATGCAGGGCTCAATCCCAGGGATCTGGGATCACACCCTGAGCTGAAGGCAGACACTTAGCGACTGAGCCACCCAGGCGCCCTGAGTCTATGCATTCCTTTAAAAATATTCTGGAAAAGACAAAACTACGGAGATGAAGAGATCAGCAGTTGCCAGGGTTGAGGAGAAGAGGGAAAGAGGAATAGGCAGAGCACAGGAGACTTCTAGGGCAGTGAAACAAGTCTGCGTGCTACTGCAATGATGGACACATGTCATTATGCATGTGTCCAAACCCATGGAATGCACCCACCCAGAGTGAACCCTAATGTAAACTATGGACTTCAGCTAATAGTAATGTATCCATATTGGCTCATCCATTTTAACAAATGTACCACACCAATGCCAGATGTTAATTATAGGGGAAACTGAGGCAGAGTGGGTAAAGGGGGTAGATGGGAGCTTTCTGTTCTGTAGGCAAGCAAACTATGCCACCCCAAAACGTGTCTCTTTGGCATGTGAATGTTTAGACTGATTAATGTTAAGAAACAGAAGACTCAGGAAACGTTTGACCTTCCCCCTAACTGCCAGAAAGAATTTATTTATTTATTTAAAAGATTTTTATTTGTTTATTTGAGAGAGAGAGAGAGAGAGAGAGAGAGAGAGAGAGAGAGTGCAAGCTGTAGGGAGAGGGAAAGAGAATCTGAAGTGGAGTCTATGCTGAGCCTGACATGGGTTTCGATCTCATGACCATGAGATCAGGACCTGAGTGAAAACCCAGAGTTGGCCACTTAACCAAGCCACCCAGGTGCCCCCTGCCTGAAAGAATTTAGACAGAGGACCTGCTGCAGGAAATGAGCTGTCCCCACAGATAACCACTATAACAAGGTGCAGTAGACAGGGAGGAAGCTGGCAAAGCCTCTTGGTTAAAATTCCTCTTTGGGTCCCTCTGCTTCTGAGGGGTCCTGCAAACACTTGCTTACCAAACATTAACCCTTTTTCATCTCCCTGTGAATTGTCTTCCTTCCCTTTGAAGTCCCAGACCCCTATCCCTTTTCCTCAGCTCTGGATGGCCTCAAATGCCGTCTGACTGCTATTCGTATGGGGCCTCCTTCACATATGTAATTAAATTTCATTTTCTCCTGTTACTCTGTCTCATGTCCATTTAATTCTTAGACCAGCCAAAAGAAGCTTGAAGGAAAGTGTAAAATTTTTTCCTCCCCAACAGCTGGTGTAGGAGTCAGGATAAATATATAAGTAGCTGGACACACTACTGGCCCAGGGCTACCCCAGCTGAGAGATTCCAGGACTTCTGACAAAAGCCGGCAGGAGGTGAGAATCCTGACTACACCGGTCTCCTGGATCTCTGCCTTCAGGGTGTGATGGAAGCTGAAGTGGTGAGAGTCCTTTTCTTTGTCTAAATTTAGATTAGCAGAAGAAAATATCTGTGGAACTAGTTTGTAGGGCATATTGACTTTGGTCAAAATTCATCAGGAGTACTCTTGGTTTTTATCAATGCCTTTCCTCCCAGGGATGGTCACTGTTTTCCTTTGTCCCTGTCGGTTGTGTCATTCTTTTAGGAAGAAAGACCAAGGGTAGAGCACAGGCATAAGCCCTGTAAGCCTGGTGTTCGAGAGGTCACAGTTCCAACCCTACTGGCGTCTGGTTAGAAAGGCTTTGCTGTGAGTTAATGTGCACATCAGGTAGAGGCTGTTGCTAAGACACCTGGGAAGCCAAGGCTGCAGAACTGGCGGGCACGGGTCAAGCACTTGAGTGCGGTTAAGAGTGCTTCCCACCAGGGCACCTGGGTGGCTCAGTTGGTTGGGCAACGGCCTTCGGCTCAGGTCAGGATCCTGAAGTCCCCAGACTGAGTCCCGCATCGGGCTCCCTGCTCAGCAGGGAATCTGCTTTTCCCTCTGACCCTCCGTCTCTCATGCTCTCTGTCTTTCTCTCTCATTCCCTCTCTCCCAAATAAATAAAATATTTTTTTAAAAATTTAAAAAAAGATTGCTTCCCACCTAACTCAGAGACTCCCATGTTAGGATAAGCTGACACGCAATAGGTTACATTGATACTAAGTCCCCTGCCAACCTGAAGGAAAGTTCTGAGCAAACAAGGTACTCTGCAAAACGACACCACATGGTCCCCAATGCAGGCACACACCCTCTTCCCTATTAGTTTGGCTCAGAGACCCAAGGCTTAATCTAAAGTTCATCTGTTCCTTTTTATCAATCCTAAAACCTGCCCTATTTATCTCAAAAGTCTTGTTAATTATTGGCCTCGGGAAATCAAAGTCCTTCTTGCAGAAACTTGCATTCTGTATCTGTCACTTGAAGATATAAATCTTACCATGTCTTTGAATTGTGAACACCCCAAGAGGTATCTAAAACAGTGCTCACACCCACCTAAGACGAAAGGAAAAACATTTTTAAAAAGAGGCCTTTTAAAAAGACAAACTGTGAGAAGGCTTCTCTTGCTCAGACCCTAGACCACAGCCTCCTTAAGATTTGCTTTCAGGGACAACATAAGTCTTAAAAGTCCTCCCCACAAATAGTGAAAGACTTCAGCCGTCTGAGTGAGTAAACTTGGTTTATTCCAACTGTTACGTACAAACTAGGGAGTTTTCGATTGTTTTACGGAAGCTGCAAGATCTCCGTCTATATGTATAGGTCTATGTAGCTACATTATACATCTGTTATTTTTCCATCTCCAGATGGTATTGCCAAAATTAACTTGCATAATAAGTGTTCTATTTAACTGCCTATAAATTACGCACTTATAAAGAAAGCATTTCCAAATCCCAGAAATATAATAGAAACGAACCTAACTGGTTTTCAAGTTCATGCAACCTAGGATAATTTTTGGTAAATAAAACCTGCTTTAAGTTTGCTGGTTTCATGAATACAGACGTGCCTTAGAGCCGTCAACACGGAATACAACGCAGACATACACAATGTTGTACTTTACCTGGGTTTGCTAATCAAGTAAGTGTATGTTGTGTCCGTTGCAAAATTTGTCAGCAAATGATAATGATGGTGGTTGCTTTTGTCTCAAGTGTCATGAAGTTTTCATGGGTAATCTAAACATGATTGTTTAGACCAGATGATTTACACAGATGTAAGTGGGATAAGAGTTTTTAGGTGAACTTTTTAGCAAAAGTTATGCTTTATGGGCTGTGTACTTAAAAATGGTTTCCAGGGTGGGGCGCCTGGATGGCTCAGTCTTGAGCGTCTGCCTTCGGCTCAGGGCGTAATCCCAGGGTCCTGGGATCGAGCCCGACATCGGGCTCCCTGCTCTGCTGGGAGCCTGCTTCTTCCTCTCCCACTCCCCCTGCTTGTGTTCCCTCTCTCGCTGGCTATCTCTATCTCTGTCAAATAAATAGATAAAATCTTTTTTTAAAAAAATGGTTTCCAGGGTGCCTGGGTGGCTCGGTAGGTTAAGCGTCTAACTCTTGATTTTGGCTCAGGTCACGAACTCAGGTTTGAGATCGAGCCTGGTGTGTGGAGCTCCAGGCTGGGTGAGGAACCTGCTTAAGATTCTCTCCGCACTCCCCCAGCCCCACCAATGGCTTCCAAAATCTTTTGGTATCCTCAAGTTTAAAGTTTTGCTGGGTTGAATTCAATGATGAGTTAAGTTAAATTTATTAATATCTAGATCACTTCCAAGTAAGATTTAAAAAATGGAACATTAAGGGGGTGCCTGGTAGGCTCAGTCGGTGGAACATGCAACTCTTGATCTCGGGGTGTGGGTTCGAGCCTCATGCTGGGTGTAGAGATTACTTAACAGTAAACTTTTTTTAAAAATGAAACATTCATTACTGACCCTCTGCCTATAAAAACCTTCCATTTTATACAGCTCCTCAGAGCTCTCTTCTTTTTGCTAGACAGGATGCTACTTGGTTCATGAATCTTGCCAGTTAGACCTTCAAAATTTACTCAGCTGAATTCTAGTTTCTTTTTTTTTTTTAAACACAATTATAGAAAAACTAAATATATCTGGGTTTGTGGGTAAACACGTCTGTGTCATGTTGAAAGACTATACTCTGAAGAAGCGTGTGTTTCTAGAAATTATGAAATATATTCGTGAATTTGCCAATCTAAAGAATGCTGGCGTAAGAATTCACAAATGCTTACTACTTCATTTTCACTAGAAATTAAAGTTTCTAAGAGTTAAGAAATCTGTTTATGTGATTGAAGCTACTATATAAAAGGGAAACGTCTCTGTACACAAGGAAAGTAGGACATGTTTTGAGTAAGAAAAGGTATGAAGTGAAGGAGATGTTTTTGCAAAGGGAAAAGAAATGAAATTTGGGGCACCTGGCGAGCTCAGTCAGTAGAGCGTGTGACTCTTGATCTCGGGGTTGTGGGTTCGAGTCCCACGTTGGGTGTAGAAATTACTTAAAAATAAAAACTTTAAAAAAAAAAGCAAATTTGTTCTAACGTAGAACTGTTTATGAGAAAGAGGAAATGACCAAATCTGGATATAAAAAAAGGAAGTTGTAGAAGGTTTATGGAAAAGAAATCTTTGGGGAAAAAATGTATGTATGGTCAGAATGGCTAAGTTGGAAAAGATGTGATTAAGTAAATGGTTTTCATATCAAAATTAAGTGGGTACATAAGTAAAATTTGGGTTTTCTCTGTGTTAAAAGGACAAAGTTTTCTTGGGCTGGTGGTCTGCTCTTGATAATAAGGGATTATGAAGGCATTTTTCTTTGCCCTTAATCTGCCTAGAAAATAAAAAGTAGAAAATAAAAATAAGGTCCTGTACTACATGTTGTCTTTTTTTTTTTTAAAGATTTTATTCATTTATTCAGAGATAGAGACAGCCAGCGAGAGAGGGAACACAAGCAGGGGGAGTGGGAGAGGAAGAAGCAGGCTCATAGCAGAGGAGCCTGACATGGGGCTCGATCCCAGAACGCCGGGATCACGCCCTGAGCCGAAGGCAGATGCTTAACCGCTGTGCCACCCAGGCGCCCCTACATGTTGTCTTAAACAGGTGTTTGACGACTTAAGAAAAACAGAATCTTCCCAATGATGAAAGAGCCAAGATTCTCCTTTTGACAGCCATTTAACTGTTTGCCTGCAAAGTCTTTGTCATCCTGGCGAAGGGGATAATTACTGTTTCACAGGGACCTAGGAGCCTATTTGACAAGTGGTTTAAAACTGTCTTGATATTTTGGACAAGCACCCCCAAAATCAAGTCCTAAATGAAGTTTTTTCACCTGAAAATAACTTTGGATTTTTCAGAGTGTCCCTGAAAACCTACAAAAGATTCATTCCCTCTCCTTATAAAGGAGAGATAGTAATTAGGCTTACTTGATATGTTAAATCACATGGGAAACAATGTCAAGTGAAGGTAAACCTTCTTAGATTATGTTGTGAGGGTACATATTATTAATTTAAGTGTTCTGGAAATTGTATAAAATTCCTAAGAATTCTGATATGCTTGCTATAATACTATCAGTCATAATTCTAGCTGTTATCTCAAAATGTTGTATGTCACAGAAATAATGCAAGTTCCTTGTCAATTGCATTGTAATGGGCTCTAATCAGCTTCAACCATGCTGTTTTAAGCCTTTCGTCATTTACGGGTAGTGATTCTTTCACTCAGATGCTTTTACAGAAGTGTTCCTGCAAAAATGCTCCATCTTCAAGGACATTTGTGAGAAGGACTCTAGAATTTGGGTTTCTGATAACTTTAAGATCATAAAATCAAACTCGGTAAACATTCCCAGAATGAACAGGAAAACTGGATTCCAAGCACAACAAGAATTAATTACATGGGACTGAATGAACTCAGGAAGAGGATTATAATTTTTATGACTTTTTGTTTGAAATATTGCTGGTTCTCTAAGCTCTCGTTTTCCGGGTACAAGGAGATCTTTCCTCTTAAGCTAAGTAGGACTTAGAGCAATATGAGTGATTACACTTCTGTACGCAGAACTGAAACATTTATCCTTCTCTCCCTACTTGATCTTTCCAGAATTTGGGAACTCTTGATGAGTATTCTCATATTTTCATGGCCATATATTTATTTGCGTAAATTCGGTAAGAATCTGTTTCCCTTGAAACAGGACAGCACCGGAAACACTGGCTCCAAGGCTTTGACTGGAATGCCATATTTGAGAGAGACATGCATGGATTTGGACCAGACAGCTTCAAGAAACTAAAGGCTGACTTTATGGAGCCAATCAAGCCCCTTGAAAAGATCAGTCTGGCACTTTGCTTACAGAGTTCCCAGCAGACGTGGGGCGTGAATAAAGAATGCTACTTCCTGGCAGGTGCAGGAATCTCTGGATGTTTTGGAGACCTCAACAACGGAGGAATTAACCCAAATCTATAGGTACTGAAGGTAAAGTATGATGGCAAGTATTTGGCTTGGCTTCTGGCCCCAAGAGGCTTTTAGAAGTTCAATCTGAGATTCCTTATGGAAAGTTCCAGCAAAGCAGATTTAAAAGATCCTACATGATCAATTGCTATTCTTGCCACACTTATGCAAATAACCAAGCCGCGTTTATTGAAATGACTTCTCGTGCAAACGAATTAGTGTTAATTTAGTGACTGGTAGAAATGAAGGTGATTGTAGAGAGAAAAAAATGTGGGTATTAGATTCTAATACTGTTTATTGTGGATATTAGCTTCTAATACTGTGGATGTTAGATCCTAATACTGTTTATTGTAAACTAGACTAGATTCTGAATTCTTTCTAGTGTCTTCCAGTGTCTTCCAGGTGAAAACTTTCCAAACTAATGTTTTCACTTTTTCTCCTACCCTTCTGAGTTGGAATCTTTGAGAACTAAGAACTTGAAGCCCTTTTTCCGGAAGCCCTACAAACTGAGTATAAACGACTTGATGGGAATTGAGGGAAATCACCACGCCCGCCCATGTATGCATCATCTTTGTGCCATTTGCCGTGTGGCCCCTCAGAAAGATCAGCAGATAGAGTCCAACTGCGGACCGGGACAGTCTGTCAGACTGCCCCCTGCCTGCCTTCACTCCATCCAAAGATCCTTCGAGCTAGACATCTAACATCTCAACTGGCTGCCTTCAGAGCTCAGAAACTACATTTCTACCTCGTGCCAATCATTAACCACAGTTTTTCTTTCGTTTCCATAGGAATGCCTCTCATTTCACATCTGATGACTTGCACCCCAGGCCTCAAAACGGCGAATGGGAGTGGGAACAGACCCAAGGTCAGCCCCAGACTGGTTCAGTGAGATACAATTATCTACTGACTCAACCGCTGGACGGTGAAATTTCTTGGAGAAGTTTCAAAGATTGGGACCAACTGCAGGGGAACCATCTTTGCTGCCCCAAACTGTCTCTCGGGCATGTGGATTAGTTTAGGCTCATGATTTTTAAGAAACAGAAGTCTCAGGAAGAAACTCGGACATTCCCCTTAACTGCCTGAAAGAGTTTAGACAGCAGACTGGCTGCAGGAAGTGAGCTGTCCCCACAGATAACTCCAACATAATATGAACTGGGTGCGGTGGACAGGGAGGAAGCTGGCCAAGGCTGTTGGTTAAAGACAAAGTTTTATCTATCTATCTATCTATCTATCTATCTATCTATCTATCTATCAGGGAGAGAGAGAGAGTGAGAGCATGGGGAGGGGCAGCAGGAGAGAGAGAATCCCAAGCAGGCTCCACACCCAGCGTGGACCTCAGTGTGGGGCTCGATCTCACAATCCTGAGATCATGACCTGAACCGAAATCAAGAGTCGGAGGCTTAGCGGACTGAGCCACCGAGACTCCCCTGAAGTCTGCTGGTTAAAACTCCTCCGTGTCCCACTGCTTCTGAGTGGCCCGGCAAACATTTACTTACCACACATTTATTCTTTTTCATCTTCTTGTGAATGGTCTTCCTTCCCCTGGAAGTCCCAGAGCCCGACCCCCTTCTTCTCAGCTCTGGAGACCATCTAAGCCTCAAGTGCTTGCCTGCCCGTGAGCCCCCTCATCTTATGGGGCCCCTGCATGTCTGTAATTACATTTGATTTTCTTCTATGAATCTGTCTCATGTCAATTTAAACCAGCCAGGAGAACCACGAAGGGGAGAGACAAAGAAGATGATTTTTGTTACTTAATAAAGAAGGGTGAACCTACTGAAAAGAATTCATGCCACCAAGATGGAAGTGGAGTGAACTGGGGTGGCTCCCCTCTCACCAGCCCCTGCTCCGGGAGAGCCCGCCGAACACTTTGCTGGATCCTTCCAGACCTGTACACACACACATGCATGCATGCTCGCACGCACACAGATGAAGTTGGTTATCTTTAGAGAGAACAGATAAATGTCTAATCAGATCTTCTGCCCGAAAGAAGACGGGAACAGACAGTTCTCCAAAGAAGACATCCCGATGGTCAACAGACACATGAAAGGTATTCCACATCACTCATCATCAGGGAAAAATCCAGATCACAACTGGAGTGAGATATCACCTCCCCCCAGTCGGAACAGCCGGTATCATATCCGACGAGAGATAACAAGCGTGGGTGAGCATGTGGAGGAAAGGGAACCCTTGTGCACCGCTGGTGGGAATGCAAACTGGTGCAGCCACTGTGGGAAACAGCACGCAGGGCCCTCAGCAAATCAAAACCGGAGCCAGCACAGAATCCAGCAATCCCACTCCCGGGTACTTATCTGGGGAAATGGAAACACTAATTTGAAGAGATACCTGTGCCCTCACGTTTCTGTGGCATTGCGTACAGGGGCCACGACGTGGGAGCCATGTAAGTGCCCACCGACACGTGGATAAAGAGGACGTGCTGTATGCATATACAACCGAATACGATTCAGCCATAAACAAAAGAATGAAATCTTGCCATGTGTGACAACACG
The DNA here is from genome assembly GCF_024610735.1 of Ursus americanus. Taxonomy (NCBI): domain Eukaryota; kingdom Metazoa; phylum Chordata; class Mammalia; order Carnivora; family Ursidae; genus Ursus; species Ursus americanus. The sequence goes on from NC_142128.1 coordinate 31,620,303, forward strand.
GACGGACCCTGAGGGCATGACGCTAGGTAAAATAAGTCAGAAAAATACAAAGGCCATGTGATCCCACTTACAGGTGAAATGTGGGAAAAAACCCGAAAAGACAAGCTCATAGATACAGAGAATAGACTGGTGGCGGAGGAAATGGGTGAAGGGGGTCAAAGGGGACAGACTCCCAGGTACACAATGAAATGAGACCTATGTCCACACAAAGACTACATGTGAATGTACAAAGCAGCTTTATTTGTAATAGACTGTCTGTGTCCCCCACCCCAACTCATGCACGGGAACCTAAGCCCCAGTGTGATGGTGTTAGAAGGTGGGGCCTCCGGCGCATGACTAGGTCATAAGGGTGGAGCCCCCATGAATGGGATCAGTGCCCTTATAAGAAGAGGCCCCCAGTGAGCTCCCTTGCTGTTTCCGCTGTGTGAGGACACAGTGAGAAGACAGCCTTCCTTCCATTTATGTGTGTTCTCTGCCCCCAAGACATGGGCAGCCCCTCCGTCCCTTAAGTGTGGGCTGGGCAGAGTGACTCCCTTCCAACAAATATTGTGTAAGACGGGGAAAGGAGAAGAATAACACCATAGTGGAGAAACCTGCTGAAGACCTCTCAGCCAGGCGGTCACAGTCAATGCCAACAACAGTGACAAGTCATCTTGAGAGCACATGTCTCTGATCAGTGGACAGTGGCCCTTTCCTTTCGTCGCCTTTCTCCTCAGACACATAGCCCCCAGTCTCATTAGAAAAACACCAGAGAAATCCTCGTCAAGGAACACTCTACAGAATCCCTGACCAGGACTCCTCAAAACTGCGACAGTCATCAAGGACAAGGAAAAGTCTGAGAACTGATCACAGCCCAGAGGAGCCCAAGATGGTGCGGGATCCCCAAGGGACAATCGGGACAGAAAAAGGACATGAAGGAAAAACTAAGCGAATCTGCACACTGAAGTACAGACTTTAGTTAATAACGCATCGAAATTAGTTCAGTAACCGTGACAAATGCGCCATCCCAATAGAAGATGTTAGTAAGCAACACGGGACGTGACCCCCGAGTTGGATCGGGGGACGAGTATCAGTGGGATAATTGGCCAAATCCCAGTAAGAGCCTGGAGTGGGTTCATACAGTGTTGCTTTCATAGTTGTGAGCAACGTGCCAGGTGATACATCTCATCACTACCAATCAACGCCAACAGTGAGGGAAACTGGGTGAGGTTTATGGGAAAAGTAACTGCCTTTCCAAACTTCCCCAAAAGAAAAAGCATATTCAAGAAAAGACAATACTAAGCTCACAGCTAAATGGGATCACGGCCCATAGCAATTGCTCAACTCACATGGTAATGGGTATCCTTCCCCATTATTATTATTTTTTTTTTCTGATCATGGAAATAACTCATTCAACATTCAGCAATGCCTTGGCCCTGAGGTTTAAAAATTCTGAATCATACAAAAATGAATAAAACAGAAAGAGAAGCCGAACCGTAATTCCACTCCCTGCCGCTAAATCAATGTTATTAAATTCCGGACGTTCCCCTAAGCCTGAGCAATCACTTATCTTTACATTTTTATGGACAAGAGATGATGCCCTACATTTCAGTAACATGCGCCCTGCAGATACGCTGTCTCTCTGTGTCGAGGTCACCCCTCCACAGTGCTCCTCTGGATGGCTGGGGGCTGCTCTGCAAGACGGGCAGAGCCGCTCAGGGGTCATTTCCTTAGGACAGACTTGAAGTCATCGCCCATTTTCTCCCTGCCGTCCACACCTTTATGAGCACGTGTGAGAATTTCTGCAGGACAGATCCCCGGCCATAGAACTGTGTGCGCCATGGCATTGTACTGCCAAATTGCCCTGATTGTCCTCAGAATTGCCTGGCTTGGGGCACTTGGGTGGCTCAGTCGGTTAAGTGTCTGCCTTCGGCTCATGATCTCGGGGTCCTGGGATCGAGCCCCACATCAGGCTCCTTGCTCAGCGGGGAGTCTGCTTCTCCCTCTCCCTCTGCTGCTCCCCTCTACTTGTGCTGTCTCTCTCTCTCTCTCAAATAAATACATAAAATCTTAAAAAAAAAAAAAAAAAAAAAGAATCGCCTGGCCCCACAATACTCAAAGGCAGCTGGGTTGCAAGACCTCCCCACACCTCCTTTCACCTCTTTGGTGACATCTGCCTTTGATCAAGGCAGCTGTGGGTGGCCATTGTGACATCACAGGTATGGGGGTGGGATGGGACAGCACCTCAGGGGACAGTACTGGACATCCCTCTGGATTCAGTGTGTGGGTGAGATGGCAGGAGTCTTGGCGATTGGCACTGTGTTTCTCGGCCTGGGGACATACCCAGCAGCACGGGGGCAGCGGGCAGGGAGAGGGTGCGTGGCCTTTTCAAAAATCATACTACGGCAGCACGAGTTCATGTTTGGAAAATGACATTAAAGAGTGTTATCGTAAAAGCATCCATGTATCATTCATTTCCTAATGCAACAAATAGTAGGGTTTCTTTTATGTACCGGGTCCTGTCCGTAGGAGGACTGGCCACGGGGAACAGAGGGTCAGCTCCTGAGCTCACGGAACTTACGTTCCCCGTGGAGACAACACCGTCAGTATCGGTTAGCGGCCAAGCGCTACTTTCTTCAGGATAACAACCACACCAGCGGACCACTCCCACCTGTCAAGTCTCGGCTCACAGGTCCCCTCCTCAGAGGGGCCCTTCTCAGATGTCCTAGTTCATGAGTTTCCTGCCAGCCACTCTGCCTGCCACGTCTGTGTGCATTTATAATCAACTCCAGAGTCTTTGGTTCGTTGACTTGGTCACTCGTGCCCTGTCTGTCCCCAACCAGAATGTAAACTGCTTGGGGGCAAGAACTTCCATCTCTCTTGCCCCTGTTGTATGCCCGCTGCCTCGAATCGTGCCTGGCACACAGCAGGTGGTCAATAAAAACCCCAGTGAATGAGTCCTCTAGCCTATGTGTCTCAAATTTCTTATCTGTAAAACAGAGTCAATACCAACCCATCATCTCACAGGGCTCCTCCGGGACCATGTAAGTTGGCTTTAAAAAGTAGTAAGAGCTAAAAAATCGGATCCACACACAAACCAATAAATGAAAAGGGACTGCGGACTCCCTATGTGCCAGGTGAGTGACTCTGTGGACTTTAGCTTCAAGTCATGGTTTTCCCACCTTGGTGTGGGTTGGGAAGTAGGGTTCTGGAAGCTTCTGGCTGCATCCCCTCTGGGGCAAAAAGCACTAACTGTCCACTGGCCCCTTTCTAACTCTAGAGAGCCCGCTTTATCCCGAGGGGCAGGGTGCTCTCAAAGTAAAGTGAATGACTAGAAGGGAAGTTGCTGGGTGGGGTGTCTGGGAAAGCTCTTTACAGGATAATGACTCCTTTTGCACCCCACCCCCTCCTCTTCTTCCATCCTGCTTGGACAGTGAATATGGCTGAATTTCCTGCAGGGCTGAGGCTAGCCCTTAGTGTGCCTTTGTTAGAATTAGAAAAAGACTTCCACTGTGAGCAGTCAATTAGAAAACAACTCCTGTGGGCAGAAGCCTGCCTGTGGTGCTCTGCCTGGCTTGGCAAGCGGAGCACAGGCTGGGTTTCAGTTCCCATTCAATCCCTTGGCTGGGAGCTTTGAGCAGTACACGCACTACACAACTGTCCATGTGGCCCTGATTTTGGACTAGGGGGCAACCTTGAGAATGGCAAGCACTTGCTAAAGCTTAGCGTGGAGCCCCTATACCAGCCTTGGAAGACCATCCTCCTTACTTCTTTTCCTTTTCTTTTTTTTTAAGTAGTTTTAATAATTTATTTTGAAATTACTTCAGAGTTAGAGAAAAGTTGCAAAAACCATACAAAGAATACCCCTTCACCCAGACTGGTCTAGTGTTAACATTCTATTCCATTTACTCCACTACCTCCCTCCCCTTCTGCCCCCCTCCCCCTCTTCCCCTATGCAGATGCACGCTCATCGCTGTTGTTCTTTCTGAATCCCTTGACATTAGCTGGCAAAATGACGCTCATCGTGCCTAAATACTTGGGCGTGTGTACCCCCAACGCAAGGACACGAGCTGCCAAACACCTCTGACTTCTTCAGGAAAACATAAAACTCCCATCCAGAAGTCAGTTACGTTCGGTTTTGGGTTATAACTAACCAGCTCTAACTGCTACTGTCTTTATCCCTAACACTCACGCGGGGCGCAGGAACGGTCACACAGAGCTCCCAGTGGGCTGGCCCCATCTTGCCCCAGCTTGCCCGTGCTGTCTGCCCCGACCACAGGGGTCCCCCTTCCACTCCGCACATGTGCCAAGCACCTCTCAGCCTCGGGACTTTTTTTTTTCCAACCAACGTAAAATTCACATCACAAAATGCACCATTTTAAATGGAACAATTCAGGGACATTGAGTAAGTTCACATTTTGTGCAACCATCGCCTCCATCTAAAACATTTTCACCACCCCAGATGGAAGCCCGGTGCCCACTAGGCGGTCACTCCTCACGTCCGCATGCCCAAGCAGCCACCCGTGGACGGGTGTGTCTATGGATTTCTGTCTTCGGGACACTTCGTATAAATGGGACGCACGCTGTGTGCTGCCTCAGAACCTTGCAACAGCTGTTCCTTCTCCCCACGTGCTGTTCCCTCCTCCAACACTGACTCGTCCCTTACGCAGCTTTCCTAGCGCCTCCGAGGTCAAGGCCTCCCCAACCTCTTATACCCTCTGAAATCCCCCCAAGTGACCCTTAGCATTTTTCACAATTTCAGTTATTCTGTGTGGCTGCTGTATTCACATTTCCCATAGTTTGGTGATAAAGTTGATGAGGCAAGAAGACGTTGGCCTTATTTGTCCCTGGATGCCAGTGCCTAGCCCAGAATCTGACACATAGTAGGTGCTCAACAAGTTTTTGTGAATTGCGTTAACTGAGTGAGTCAGTGAGTCAGTGCCCTTTACAGAGAGGCCTTCTTGTCTCCTCTGGGCTGGTGACCTGGGGGAGGGGGGTCCCCACCCTGTGCTGCCCGGCTCCACCCTGCTCCCACCAGGGGCCTCCCACACGCCCATATATGGACGCGATCAGGACAGCTCTGGGCAGGGGTCTGTGAGGTCCAGGCCTCTGTGACCTCACAATGCCAGGGGGCCCCCCCGCGTCTATAAGAGGCCCAGGAGGCAGCCCCCGGGCTCACAGCCCACGCAGTTCCACCTGCTCACAGGTTGGCTGGCTCAACCAAGGTGGTCCCCCTGCTCTGAGCACCCGGGCCGGTTCCATCTAGCGCCATGGCCAGATACAGATGCTGTCGTAGCCACAGCCGGAGCAGGTGCCGCCGCCGGAGACGCAGATGCCGCAGACGAAGGAGGCGATGTTGTCGGAGGCGGAGAAGGAGAGGTGAAGGGGCCGCTCCCTGGGCTTGGGGAGCTGGGGGGGAGGGTCCCAGCCGTGCTGAAACCCCGTCCCCGCCTGTCCCCCGCCCCCAGTGTGCTGCCGCCGCTACACCGTGGTGAGGTGTAGGAGAAGATGAGGAACGCACAGAAAAGCCCGGTCCACCGCACTCCTGCCTGCAACGCCACCAGCCGCCAAGACCCTCCTGCCTCCTCGTGAACATGCCACCAGTTCAATGACATGAACAGGAGCCTGCTAACGAACAATGCCGCCTGTCAATAAACGATGAAAACTCATTCTTCTCGCCTCTTTGCCTGGAGGGGGCTCGGGGTGGGGGGGGGGCTTGGGGAAGAGGGGACACGTGGATCTTGTTTCAGACGCTTCACTCCACTCTGGTCACTGAATCTGCCCCCCACCCCTGCAACCATCCCTGTGTGAGCCCCACCCGGGGGCTGGGAGCTGGGTCCTCTTCCCGGCTGCGCTCCGTGGCTTTCTGGGGGCAGCTAGAAATGGGCCCCAGAAACGGGCTCAGTGCTGGCTTCCCCCCACCCCAAGAACCAAGGAAACTTTTACCAGCTCAAGCTCCAGGTTTTAGCTATATCCCACTTGTCCCCAAATTGCCCAACTCGGTTTCTTTCTGCTTCCAGCGCTGTCCCATAGCGCATGTCCCACCCGGGGGGCAGTGGTGTGAAGCTAAAAATACCTCCCTGGTTGAGGAAACGAGGGGACTCGTCCATCTCATCTACCCACTCCCCCCACGGGATGCACGGAGGGTTTAAAATCCCAGTGAGCCGTGGAGATGGTTCACGAGACTCTTGGGACACTTTGAACCAAGCAGACCTCAAAAGAGCCTGTCGGTTACAATCATCACACGGTGGCAGAGCACAGCCCAGGGCAACAACTCAGTGACCAGGCGCTCAGTAGTCCGGCGCTCAGTGACCCAGGACCCTCAAGTGACAGGAACGTCCCTGGCCATGACTTCCCGTTTATTGAACATCATGGGTTCATCACATCCGGGCCTTGCACTGACCTTGCAAGACAGGTAGAGATGACCCTGTCTTTTCAGGTAAGGACACGGAAGGGGACTGAACCCTCTTGCATGACCCCAACCACGAGATGACTTCCTGTTCCCGGTCAGACGATGACAGGATGGCTGGACACAGATCCTCTCCACTCCCCCACCCCCTGTACCGGGGCAGACTTGCTCACGCAGATTAAGCTCTAGCCATGGGGCTTCTGAATCTGCAGCGTCTGGGGGTGATCCCTGGGCCTTCCTCTTAGCGGGTGCCATCCCCAAGGGGATGTTGGGGATGGCACCAACAACTGCGGGAGCAGTGCCTGTGTCGATAGTGATAGCGGTCCCTGTGGGTCCTTCCTTCCACCGGGACGTCCTCCTGGTTAACCGTCTGCTCCTGCTCCTGGCCCTCTTGCTGCTGCCCCTGCCCCTGTTGCCCCTGCCCCTGCGGCGGACACTCGCTGGGACTCCTCGCGCGGCAGAGGACCATCGTGCTGGCGGTGGAATTAACAAATTACCACAAACTTCATTGCTTAAAACACGAATTTATTCTTAGTTTTGCAGGTCAGGATTCCGAAATGATTTAAAATCAAGGTGTGGGCAGGGCTGTGTTTCTGGAGGCTCTGAGGGAGTATAATTGGTTTCCTTGTCTTTCCCAGATCCTTGAGGCCGCCTGTATTCTCGGGCTCATGGCCCCCATGTGACCACACTGGACCCACCCACTGCACATGAGGTAGCAGCCAAGCGGGAGACACCTCCTCATTCGTTTGCTCCAATTTTGACTTCAGATTTTCATGGGGTCATCAAAGGACAGTGAGGCCCAGGCAACGGGTAGATGGCACATTTGGAGGGGAGCATCCCCTGGGCACAGAATGACGCCTAGCCTTGCCCCTTATGTACAGAGTGACCTTGAGCAAGTCACGCTACCCCTGTATGCCTGTTTTCTGGAAAAGAGTTGTTGCAAAAGGAGTGGATGTATGGGAAGTCGATGAACCAATGCCCGGCCTACAGGGACCTGCAGACAGATCACAGCACAGCCCCAAGGTGGGGAGAACGCATCAGGAATGATTTGGACAAGAAAAAGTTGGCAATGTCCTTGTGGCGACACATTTTCTAGGCAAGGCAAGGAGTGGCCTGCCCTTCCAGACCCTGCTGGCCAGGCCAGGGTGGGGACAATGGTGGGGTGGGGCCCCCGAGTCATAGTGGGGGGCCCCTTTATATACAAGTCCCCAAAGAGCTGCCAGCAGACCAGACCAACATTAACAGCAAGAGCAGGTGGGCAGGCCTCAGCCCTCCTCCCCCACCCCCACGGCCAGCTGCAGCCTCAGCCGAAGCCACCTGCCCCACCAGCACGATGGTCCGCTGCCGCGCGAGGAGTCCCAGCGAGTGTCCACCGCAGGGGCAGGGGCAGCAGGGGCAGGGGCAGCAGCAAGAGGGCCAGGAGCAGGAGCAGGAGCAGACGGTTAACCAGGAGGACGTCCCAGTGGAAGGAAGGACCCACAGGGACCGCTATCACTACCGGCACAGGCACTGCTCCCGCAGACGGCGGTACAGGGTCCACAGGCGGCGACGGCGCTCCTGCCAGAGGCGGCGCCGGAGACGCACCTGTAGACACCGGAGGCACCACAGAGGTCTGGCCAGTTCCCCCCGCCTGGGTGCACCTTGACCCCGGGACCCCCCTCCCCCCCCCCCACCAAGCCCCAGCCCCATGGCCCTGTAACCCGAACTCTCTTCCCCAAAAGGCTCCAGAAGGGTCAGGAGGAGGAGATACAGAAGACGGCACTAAACCTTTCTGGGATGGAAATTAAGGAAAAGTCACCTGCCACGGAACCACCTCACGAGGCCACAGCCATCCCCCGGCATTGGATGCCCGACCCCCGAGTTTGCAAGGAGCCCACAACATCTTGACTAACATGAGCAAAAGTCATCTGCCAAATAAAGCTTGAGATAATAAACTTGGCTAAACTTGGCTGTCAGGGATTCCTTTACGCAAATGGCACAGATACGAGAGTAAACGTATAAACGACTAAATCCCATCCCACGCTGGCAGGTCACCCTGTGACACTGTGGGTGTCCTCCATCACCGAGAGCCAGGAGAGCCAGAGTTTCCTGCTTAATGAATATTCGAGGGTGCCGGGGAGCGGGGGAAAGTGGGACTTGTACTGAGAAGGACAGCAGGTCTGGCATGCTCCAGCAAGAACAAGGCCAGCATGGAGGGAACCAAAGCCCCTTGATGGACTGAGTGAGGCCTTGTGCACCATCTGAGGCCCTGCATTACCACACGCTTATGCTCCCTCCGGAGGCTCCAGGACAGAATTTGTTCCTGCCTCTGGAGTGAAGCTCCTCCTAGTTTCCTCAGTGTTCTAATCTCTGCTTCTGTGAGCGCTACCTCTGCCTCTCTTAGAGACACACCTCTCTTATACGGGACTAGCCAGGCTAGTCTCCCCACCTGTGCAAGAGCCCCGGAGGGTCCGTATTGAGCTGACCACAGCCACCGAGGATTCGGGGCAGGAAATTCGCAGGAATCCATTTTCCATCCTAAGTGCTCAGAAAGGACTCCACCCTCCAATGCTGAAATTGTGTGGCACGGGTGTGTGTAAAGAGACCTGTGATCCCCAAACAGGAACGAATTAGTACGGTTTTCTTCAGTTTTCTAGGAACATCGCTTACACGTAGGGCACCTCCCCCACCGGCCCCCTCCCGGGCCCCAGCCCAGGGGCAGGAAACCAGACATTTCCAGCCCCTCCCCTCCCTCATGCCAACTCCCCCAAAGTAGCCACTATTCTGACCCTTCTTCACATACTGTCAACAGCTCTTTCGGGCTGGGTATTTCTGGAATGTGGGGAGGAGTCTGTGTGCTCTCCTGCTTCTGGAAATTCTATCCCCAACTGTCATCCCAGCTAAAAGGGGGCCTTTTGCCAGCACAAATGAGGCCTGGCGGAGGAGGTAACATGGCAAGGCAAGGCGGTCGGCCTGGAATTCTCTGTCCTGGCCTGCAGGTGGTGGGAGCACAGGGAGGTTGCTGGTGCCTGGGGTTTGAGTCAGGTGTTGGCCCAGAACTCGGGTATCCAAGGGTGGGGGTGGGGGTGGGCTCCAGGGCCCCTTTGTGATGTCGGCGCCCTGCCTGCTGTCCTCACAGCCCCTCCACGCCCTCCCCACCCCCAGTGGCCTTCCTGCCCAGTCTGGAGAGGCAGCCAGAGCAGACAATGGGTTCCCGTTGTGCCAAGCTCGGCACAGGCCACAGCCGGGGCCACGAATCCTCCATGAAGAAGCTTGTGGCCTGCGTGAGTCAGGATAACTTCTCCTTGTCGTCCGAGGGTGAGGAAGAGGAGGAGGGAGAGGAGGAGGAGGAGGAAGAGGAAGAGGAAGAGGAAGAAGAAGAGGAGCTCCCGGTGCAGGGCAAGCTGCTGTTGATGGAGTCCGAGGGGCAAGAGGAGGAGGGCGCTGAAGAAAATCCCGTGGCCCAGCAGAGCCCGGAGCCCAAGCAGACACACTCCTGACCCGTGACGGTGGCCCAGGAAGAGGGGCCTGCCAGTGTTCCAGCGAGAAGAACTTTCAGAAAAGAGTCAATAAAAAGTCTCCAAGGACTTCTGCTGTCCTGTGGTGTCACGAGTTCGTGTGTGTGTTCAGGGAGGCTGAAGGGCAGGAGTCCATGACCCTGATCCTGAGGTCCAGCCAGAAGTTCTCATGAGGCCCACCTCCCATGACTTCTTGCTGCCCGCCCCTGCTTCGGGGGGCTGGGAAATGTGGTAGCCCAGCTGGGAGTCAGCCAGTTCTCTCTGTGGGCGGCAGGGGAAGGGGGAAGAGTCCTGAGTCTGGGCAGATGCCAGCAGGAAGCACCCAGTGGGCCAGTGAGCAGGAGCTCAGCAGACCGGACTCGGATTTCTTTCTGCTAGCTGTGTGACCTTGAGCATGTCACTGTCTGTCTCTGAGCCTCAGCCTGCCCCTCCCTGTCAAAGGGTGAGATTGACTGCTACCCCGCAGGTTAGTCGTTTGGGAGAAGTAACCACAAGGGTGGGTGGGATGAGGCCTGGCACACAGGAAGTGCTGCTGGGGCTCACGGTGGCTGCACCTGCCACTCTGGTTTGGGGTCAGAGCATAGGGAGGGGTCTTGAGTCCTCTGCTATTATCCTCACACTCAAGGTGACCACCTGTGCCGCCCCCCCCCCCCCAAGCCAGAGGCTCACTTCTGCCTTTATCAAGGGGTCCAGCTGCCACTGCCCTCATCACAGCAACGGACAGCAGGAACCCAGAGACACTGCCAGGTCCAAACACAGAATCGGGCCCTGCGTCGGCTTACTCTGGCCTTTGAGAAGCATCGGAATGCATCTGTGGCTATCCTGCCCTGGCTCCCTTGACCCTCCTCTTCCCAAAAGGAAGGACAAATGTGTTCTCCACCCCTTCTTTTGGTGCCCCAAGCACCAGCCATCTGGGCCCAAGAAGGATCCTGATCAGGGCTGCTGGGGAGGGGGGTGGGGGGCAGTATTTCCAGGGGAGCCTCAGTTTCTTTGGGAGCTATACATGAGGGTAAGAGGGGGGCCCTGAGTTACTCGAGGGGGAGGCCACCACTGAGGCCTGCAGCAGGCCTAGGGCAGGTGTTGTCTAAAGGAAGGGGCCCTGCTGTGGCTTGCTGGGCCGGTTTGGTCCTTCTGTCCACCTGCCCAGTCATTTGCCAACATCTGTCGAGCCCCTGCTGTAAGCCAAGCACGATGGGCCCTGAGATTAATAAACACAGTCTCTGTCCCACAATGCACTCGAGGGTGGGGTTGCGGGGAGTCAGCCGTAGAGGGGTGGCAGGAGGGTAGGGGTTTGGGGGGGGAGAAGGTGGGAGGATGGGGGAGGGAGAATGGGGAGGGTGGAGGAGATGGTCCAGAGACCCAGAAAGGGTCTTCACAGAGTGGCCCAGCACCAAGCCCCCAACCAGCCCCACTGAGCCCACACAAGGCCGAGCCCTCAGAACAGAGCCACCCGCGCCTTCCGTAATCCCCATGGGTCCCTTTGTGACCGAAAGGTGGGACTAGAAGGGGCCAGACCTGGATTTGATTCCTGGCTCTGCCATTAGTTGTGGGATTCTGGGCTGGTCACTCACCCTCTCTGAGCCTGTCTCCCCTTTGTAAAATCTAACAAGCCCACCTACTTCCCGGGGCACTCATCTCTTAGGGCCGCTAGAACAAATGGTTACAATTTTGGTAGCTTAAACGGAAATGTATTCTGTCACAGCCTGGAGGCCAGAAATGTGAACTCAAGTCATCAGCAGGGCTCCACTCCCTCTGGAGGCCCTAGGGGAGCATCCTTCCCGCCTTGTCCAGCTGACAGTGGCCCCGGGCCTTCCTTGGCTTATGGCCACGTCACTCTAATCTTTGCCTCTCCCCCATGTGGTCTTTCCTCCCGTGTCTTGTCCCTCGTAAGGACACTTGTCACTGGATTTGGGTCCCACCTGGATAACCCAGGATGCTCTCAAGATCCTTACTTACATCTGCAAAGATCCTTTTTCCAAATATGCTCAGTGTGTCCAGGGCTTAGGACATGGATGTATCTTTGGGGGGCCACCACTCAGCCCACCACACAGGGCCACTGGGAGGTTGAGGGCAGAGCTGCCTAGACAGGGTGGGGCCCAGAGGCCAGCCACACAGGAAGTGCTCAGTCAACGAGAGCAGCGCTCACCATGACTGATGGGAAGTGCTTATTACTGACCTACAACAAAAGCAGATCATAGCAAAGCCCCAACGAGAGGCAAGGTTGTGCATGAGCAATAGAGAGAAGTAGAGGCTGGCTGGGGGGAGGGGAGAGGGAGTTCCATGGCAGGGGAGGAGTGGGAGGTACAGGCTGAGTGGCCAAGAGCTAAGCCCTTGCAAGGGCTTCAGCGGAGGAGTGGGGAGAGGTGGGCGGCTGTGGACGGAGCACCGGACAGCTCCGACAGGGCCATGTGCAAACACAGGTGTGGGCTTTCTGCTCCAGGAGCTGGGAGGTCTGAGCGGGGCCGGGGTGATTCCAACCGTATGGCAGGGCTCCACCAGCAAGGAGGGGAGCAGGGTGGGCAGGTGGGAATCAGGAGAAAGGCAGGTTCGCAGGGGTGTCCTGGGGCACCTGAGGCTCAGAAGAAAACCACGAAGGAAGGAAAGCCATCCCTTTGTTGGATAAGGAAACCGAGCCTTGAAAACCAAAAGACTCTACCTAAGATTGGACATCAGTGCAAACTGGGGTTTGAACCCAGCTCTAAATCCCCTAGCTTTAAATCTTGCTGGGGAGGCGAGTTCACCAGGCCGAACCCAGGACCACCCATCAGTCTGCTGGTGACTCATCCAAGCCACTCAAGGCCCGCCCGCCTGCCTGGCTGTGCACTAGCCATGCACCTGATCAGCCCGCCACCCGGCCAGCCTGCTGCACTGGGGTCAGAGAGGTACTCCTAGCTTCCACACCGTGTGGGGGGAATGAGGAGACGCACTGGGGATGCTTAGACAAAGGGTACTGAGCTCTTTCTGGGGGCTGGCCCTGACCCAACCACTGGATGTGGCTTCTCTCATTTAAATCATCCAACGTCCCAGGAGGCAGGCGTTCCTATTATCCCCGTTCTACAAAGACAGGGGAACCAGGACGTGGAGAGGTAAATGCCCAGGTGAGCGACCAGAGGCAAGGAAGCAGCAGATCTGGGACGTGGGCCCAGCTGCATCTGACCCAAGGTCCTCACTTTTAACCAGCAGATGGGACTTTCCCAGAGCGCCCCTGCAAGCAGCCCCACCCTGGGGTGAGGGTAAGGGTCAGGGGCTTTGTCCCGGCCTGACCACGTCTGTCACACCCCTGTGGCCTGTGCCATCACAATCGGCCCCAACTATATAACCAGGGGCCGTGGGACCTCTGTCAAGCTGGGTGTGCTGGAAGAGGAGGAGGAGGCGGCCTCTGCCCCTCCAAGCGTGGCCTCCCATGGACACCAAGACACAGAGCCTTCCCAACACCCACACCCAGCCCCATAGCAACTCTCGGCCGCAGAGCCACACCTGCAGCCCGTGCACCTGCAGCTCCCACTGCCAAACTTGCAGCCAGAGCTGCGCCCGGAGCCAGAGTTGCAGCCGGAGCCGAAGCTCCAGCCAGAGCCCGACTGGCCACCAGAGCCAGAGTCCGCACCCCAGCCCGCCACCGAGGCACCGAAAGCATACCATGCACTCCCACCACTGTCCCCCGCGGCCCACCACCCATTCCTGCAGCTACCCCAAGAACAGAAAGAATTTGGAAGGAAAGGTGAACAAGAGGAAGGTGGCCAAGAGGAGCCAGCAGGTGTATAAAACAAAGAGGCGGAGCTCAGGTATCTTTCAAGCAGGCAGGGAAGGGCCACAGGGCTGCCCCCCAAGCAATGGGGAACAGCCCAGCCGGACTGTAGGGGTAGCGAGGCGAAGGCCGTGTGAGCACAGAGGAGCACAGCAAAGGCGACGAGGGAGGAGAAACTCTTGGCAGTTGTACGGGTGATGCACTGATGGACTAGTTCTTGAAATAAACTGGGAGGATGGACAGATGGCAGATTAGCTAGATGGAAGCACGGATGGGGGGATGAGAAGCTAGATGGGCAAGTCATTTAAGGTTGATTGGCAGAGGGATGGGTGACAGAAGGATTAGGAGTTTGCTTGAGGGAGGGAGGGATGAAACGTATTAGTGGAATGACTGGAAAGCGAACTGGATGTTGCACGGTAGGGTAAATCGGATTGATGCTCTCATGGGGTAACAAACTAGTCGGCTGAACCAATGGTTGTGGTCAGATTGGTTGGACATGGTAAGAAGCTGAATTGGCTGGACATAGTTGGACAGAGGAAGGTAGGAGTGTTGATGGGAGGATGGCTGAGTTGGTTAAACAATGACTGGCTAGGCGGGTGGATGATCAGAATAGTGGATGGATCGACGGGGAGATGAGCTGACCGGATGGTTAACTGGGTGGGTGACTGCACCAATGGAAGCCTAGATGTGTGGACAGACTGAATGGGCAGCCCGGATAGAGTTTAATAATGAAGTCCTGTTGGATAAATGGATGGACTGCGTGAACTCATGGATGGACGGGTGATAAGTGGGACAAATGGATGGATTCACAGAGGATCCTTTTGATCTTGACAGTCTAAGCTCTAACCACATGCCCCATATTTAGTTACAAATGAGCAGTCCAAAACCCAAGGAAGTATGTGCATGAGGCATGCCACTATTAAAGGACCCTTTCCCATTCCCATCCCTCAGGGCGGAAATACAACTGAGACGGCACCCCACGGCTTGTTCCTGTGTTGGTTTCACCCAAATAAACGCCATCTCGCGCGGAATACGAGAAGGAAGTCCACCTTTTTGCAGGAACATGTTACTACAGTGATTTCTATGCAACATTGATTAAAGCTTGTACACTGGATGACTATACCTTGCGTGGGCATTTTGATTTCACTAAAGGGCTCACGTGTCTGGGGGCCTGGTAGTGTTTGGGGGCCTGGCATGGAAGCTGGAAGCAGGGAAGAGGCTGTATAAGGAGCAGGGGTGTGGCTCGTGACGGGACCTTGTCAGAGTGTCCAGAGCCAATGCCAGCCCAGGAGCAGAAACGAAGGCGGGCTGGAGACTCCCAAGGAGCCTTCGAAGCAGATGGGCAGCCCTCGCTGGGGCAGAGCCTTCCTTTGCCCTCTACACTCCCACCCTGGCACACACGAGTGGGCGCGCGCGCACACACACACACACACACACACACACACACACACGGGATGCCCACAGGCCCCCACCCTGTTCATGGGACCCACAGGCAATAGACAGGTGGGAATGTGCACTGTGAAGTCCAGACCGCCCTGAGTTTGAATCCTGGCTCCTGTTTCCCTGCAGTGACATGAGGCTGCTGATCCACCTCTCTGAACCTCCCTTGTTCCAACACACTTTCACTGAGGGACCAAGTACGATCTGGCACTGTGCCAGGCGCTGGGAACGCTGAGGGCACACAAGGCCCGGTCCAGAGAAGGACACACAGACACGGAAACCCAAGATCTGCTACTCAACAGCTGTATCAAGGGAGAAAGGCCATAGTGCAGAGCAACTGTGCACCTGGTTAGAGCATTCTGGGCCAAAGCAAGAGCATGTGCAAAGGCGCCGAGGGGGGGAAGAGCTTCAGGCGTTCCCCGCACAGGATATGCAGGTGGTGGGACAGGAGGTGGGGGAGTGCCAGGCGGGGGCCGGGCCAGGCAGGGATTTGCACAGGGAACTTGGCCATTATATTTGGTGCGATTAAGTCACAGGAGGGTCTGACAATGGGGCAAGTGACAGGGTTCTGTGTACTTTTAAAGATGGTGCTAGCTGCTGTGTGGAGACTGGACACGACGAAGAGCCGTTGGCAGGGTGGGGCCAGCAGAGAGGGCACGGTGGCCCGGACTGGAGCACTGATATCAAGGGAACACTTCAGTCTTCTCATCTGTAAAATGGGTGCTCTTGCTGGACGGCGGGGAGGGCTCAAAGAGGTGGCAGGTGTGAGGGGGCGTGAGGGCCGGGCACTCTACACGCAGTAGGCACTGTACGATCTGTATGGCGTCAAGTACCGGAGGGCGGGAATGGCTAAGGCCCCGTGTAAATCACCTTCCAGCCCCGAAGCCTCTTGGGGTCGGACCCAAGTTCCCAGCGAGGGGAATTCAACTCCCCCGAGACCCCGCTCCTGCCTAACGGGGTAACCCAGCACCGCCCCGGGCACATGATGCTTGGTGCTCCCTTCCGTGGCTCATGTGGCATGGAGCACAGGGAGGTGGGCGGGTGTGGAAAGGGTGGGGGTGTCTGCAGTGGAGGGAAAGGGACTAGACAAGGAGCCTCAGGGGAAGGGGGTCCTCTCATCACCTATGTATCGACCTGAAACTAATATCCTGGCGGTCGTCAGTCATAGGGAGTCGGATCTGAGCTCCGATGCATGTGCCCCACGTGATAGCAGGAAGTGCAGGGTCTCCTACAAGGGCTCTGCTGTGCGACCTTAACGAGGCATTTTCCCTCTCTGTGCGCCTCTCTCATCTCCCAAGGTGTCGCTGGAGGGGGATTCCCTGAGATGATATGCACACGTGAGCATCCAGCACAGGGCCTGGTACACGGTCCACGCCTCCTGGGTCCCTCTCCTCCCCTCGCGGCAGGGAAACGCTCCGGGTGGGCGTCATGCACCCATGAGAGGATGTTGGGAAGGGCCCAAGCAGGCTGAGGAAATTACCACATTCTGGGCACCTACGAGGCGCCAGATGCTTTGACATAAATGTTTCCACTGAATCCACACACCTAAGGCAGGAGGCATCACTGCTCCCACTTTATAGACGAAGAAGCTGAGACTCAGAGGTGGACTAGTTTGGTAAGGTCAGCTAGAGGGCAGGTCTGAGGTCAGACATTCATGCTTTGCCCAAAACCACCCGGTTTCCTAGTAAAAATGTAAGGCCGAAGGGGCACCTGAGTGGCTCAGTTGGTTAAGCCCCCGACTCCTAATTTCAGCTCGATCTCAGGGTCGTGAGTTCAAGCCTCCTGCAGGCTCCATGCCCAGCGTGGAGCCTACTTATAAAAAATAATAAGTAAATAGTAAGGCCAGATTATGCCATGATAGTCACTGACACCTCAGGGCAAAAGCGTCTGGGAAGTCCTTCTGGGGAGCACATTTTGAGGGAGCAGGTGGAGACAAAGGGTCAGAAGAGAAGGTCAGGGACTTCGAGCCCTACTCATCAAAGGACCTCCCTATTCCCTGGACAGTGTCCTTCGATAATATGATCACTGAAGGCAGGAGGTCTTCTACTGTGGAGACAGGATCTCTCTAATAAAGGAAGTCAGCTGGGAAGCAGACAGGCTGGGTCACAGGGACCCATCCTTAACCTCACAGCTCCCTGACACCAACACTCAGGAAAAAGGTACACAAACACACACAGATAACCACCAGTCACCGAGACAAAGGAATCACCATTCAAGCCCACTCAGACACAGAGAGCTGGGTTTACATGTGGACTCCTAAACACACACATGTACACACACACACACACACACACACACGCCCCTCTACACACAGGCGGGCTCTCACACACCTCCCCTCCCACACTGAAACACGCCAGCAGGTGCTCACAGGCACACAACCCCCTCTCGTACTCAGTCACCCGAGGACAAGAGGAAAAACATTAAACCACACATTCAATCTTTCACTTGTTTGGTTTCGTGTGGGGAGGCAATAGTTTGGGGGCAAGTCTGCTGGAAACCCAAATTCAGGAAACAGAAACAGATGCTAAATGTAGCCACCGACAAGCCGCGTAGATTCTGAAAGCAACCTGCCTCTCCTTCCGGGGGGAGAGAGAGTCATTTGGGTGGGATATCGGCGGGGCGGGGGGGCTGAGAAATAGTGGGACACAGCCTCGCCTGTGGTGGGACCGCCTGCCCGACTGCCTGGGGGCCTGCCATTCCCATGGGCCCTCGTGGTCACTCAGGGGACCCGGCGGTCCTGGGGGCGGTGGATGAAGATCCGGAGAGCCTGCAGATCCCTGGCTGAGATGTCCATCTGAGGGATGATTCGGGAGGAAAAACGGCTCCCACTCTTCAGCCCTAAAGACCCAGATTTCATTCCCAGCTCTCTCACTCCCTCGCTCACTGGACGACCCCAGGCCTGTCTCTCGACCTCTCTGAGGCTTATTTGCATCTCATGCTCTGTGAAGAGGTCCAAGGGGCCCCCTGATCTGGATTGCTCTATCCCCAGCACTCAGCAGGGTGCCTGGTACATAGGAGGACCTCGGTGAACATCTGGCCACTCGATCAAAGAATGAGCAGGCGTTAGAGCAACAGGGAGAGGCCAGCTGTGTACCCACCGCACGGGCATAAATGGAAAAGGGTAGGTTATGGCAAGCACCGGCGAGGGTGCAGGGGAGCCGATACGGTCGATGCGGCTGCTGAGGGGGTAATCGTGCTTGGGCACGTTGGCGAGCAATTGGGTATCTATTAACATTTAAAGCGTGCAGTGTGTTGGGGCGCGTGGCTGACTCCACCGGTTAACTGCATTTCCGCTCAGGTCATGATCTCGGGGTTGTGGGTTCGAGCCCCGCGTCAGATTCCAAGCTGAGTGTGGAGCTTGCTTGGGATTCCCTGTCTCCCTGTCCCTCGGCCTCCCTGCACCCCCTCGCTCATGCATGCATTCTCTTTCTCTTAAAAAAAAAAAAAGTATGCAAAGTGTTTCTCACACGCAGGTACCAAGAGCCAAAAACTGGAAAACAACCCATGTGTCCATCCACAGGGGTTGGCTGTGCGAACACACAGAGGTTAGTGAGGAATACCACCCAGTTTTTTAAAACAATGGGGTTGATCGCTTTAGCCAGATCACCAGCAGTGAAAAGAGCAAGATGGGGAAAGATGTATCATTTGCAGAGGAAAAGAGTCTATACAGAGCGACACCGTATTTCTATGGGGGCAAAGGGAGCCGTGTGAGGATGTGGGAGAAGATCTGCAAACACAGAGGCGGTGCTCGCCGTTACGTCTGGGCAGGGGAAGTGCTTTAATTTTAATTTCAGACAAGGAAATGAAAAATAAATTAAGGAGAAAAAAAGGAATGAGCGTCCGTGAAGTATCCAGTAGGTGCTTAGCAAAGTTTTGCTGACTCTGAAAAGAGACCGTGAGAGGAATGTTGTCTATTACCTCGGTGACTACAGAGCAGTCTGGGCTTGCCCGTCTAGACAAGGTGGCCCAGAAGGTGGTCCCCAGAGGGACTCGCCACTGAGGGGCAGGGAAACCCAAGGCCAGCGCATGGCCTTCCCCCAGCCCAGCCACTGCCTCTAAACCGTTCCCGCTCACCTTAGCCTCATCTCCCGCCACCGGCCGCTCGGGCGCTCAAACGTGCGGCTCCGGGCCTTCACCTGTGCTGTGCTCGGCCAGGAGCACACTCCCTTCTTGCCCCTCGGCAAGACCCGCTCGTTCTTTAAGACTCAGGGCCGAGGGTCACCTCCTCCCAGAGCCTGCTCAGGGTCCTGCCGGCTTGGGACCTCTTCTGCGCCAGCAGACCCCGGGCTTCCCAGGCCTGGGCCACTGCCAAGCCTCCTGCTGTGTGTGTGCGCCCGGAAACGAGATGCTTCCTCAACCCGAGAACCGGGACCGATTCAAGCTCTTGTCATGGGGCCCGACACCTGCAGCAGCTTTCTCACGGCGAGCGGCCCCGGAGCTGAGGGCTCGTCAGCTGAGCCCTGACCCTCGATGGCCCTGGCCTGCTGGAGGTCATGCGTCTAGTGTCATAGCTTCTCTGCTCTCTGTCAACCGCCGTTACTTCTTGCTGGGGCGGCTCACTCCTAATTTGCCATGTACGCGCTACGGCAGGGCGGGGGCCCGACCGGCTTGTTAGGATAGTGCGGAAACACAGAATGAACAGGCTCCGAGCGAGGTCCTGAGGGATTTACTGATGAAAAAGGCACTGGGCCTGCCACGCTGGGAGTTTGTGGGACTGCTCTTGGGGCCACTGGACTAAGTGCACTCGCCTAAAGCCACCGTGCTGGTGGAGCTGGTGGGAGGAGCTGGGCCTGGAACCAGGTCTGTCTGGACTCCACAACCAGTGCTCTCGGAAATCCTCTTTCCTGCCCCTCCACTGCTCTCCGGAAGCTGGTCGATCCCTACTGCACGTAACCTCTGACCCATCTTTTCACCTGTCGCACGGGGATAATGGGCCTGCGGGGAGGTTCTTATCAAGTCTCCCCAGGACCAGGAGGAATCATCCTATCTATCATCACTTTGGAGGCATCACTCCTGGCCGTTTGGCCTCCTCTGCCCTAAAGGAGAACTTTCTCCTTGCACTCAAGTGCCCCCAGTGGCACGCACCTTCCCTGGGACACACAATCATTCCTGCTCATGGGACGGGCTTCGCCCATGTTCTACCCCACACTACAAGGCAGCCTCTCCAGACGGAGGCCCCTGGGCAGGACTCGGCCTCCCCAAAACACCTGTTCCGAGTTCCACCGGCTCCCCGAGCAGTGCTCTCTCCTGCAGTTGTCCCAGCTGTCCCTCGGAACTGGCTTTGCACCCATTTCAGGGGATAGTATGGTGACACCCCGGTGGGTCAAGGGCAGTCGTGAGGTGTCGCAAGACCTCTACTATGAGTCGTTGTGGCTCAAGCCCCAGCTGTCTGGAAGGTCAGCAGCCAGAGGGCTCTTTCCATGCCCAATCCTATAGTGTTTCCCGGGCCTTAAGGACTGTCTCTAGCCCTTCCCACTTCCCAGCAAGGCCCTGCCTGATAGAATGGACCCCCGCCAACCGCTATGCCTCACCCCTGCGCTCACCCCCTTGCTCTCTACACCAGTGCCACACTCCTCTCTCTGGTCCTCATTCCCACCATAGGGCCTTTGCACGAGCTGCTTTCTCTGCCTGAAGTTCTCTTTAGCCCGCTTTAAGAAAGACCACAATTCTATCATCATCCAAAAGGCTTTCTCCGACTGCCTGATCTCACTCCTGCCCAAGCCCACAAACCCCTCGTCGCTCCCCTTTCTCCGTGTTTATTCCCCCACAGTACTGACCACAATCTGAAACAATCATGTGAATTCACTGCCTCCTCTATGCTTGAAGAGCCCTGAGTTCCCAGCGCCTGGCAGACAGTAGGCACTCAACAAATCCCTACCGAATCAACCCTGAAGGAGGGAAATCGGTGCATTATTACCCCATCTCGCAGAGGACAAAACTGAGGCACGCAGAAACTAAGAAGCTTGCCCCAGGCCACGTGCTTAAGGGACAGATTTCAAGCCAGACTCCACGCTGTAAGCCCTGCTGCTTGGGGCTCCCAGAGGCACAGACACCCATGGGAAGCTCGGCGGTCCCACATGTTAGACGTGGCCAGGACAGAGGAGCACGGGGACAGAAGACAGTTTCAGCATTGCGTGTCCTGGCCAGGAGCGGCTTTTCCCAGCAGAACATTGCCAAAGCGGGAAAGAGCAACTGAAACACCGACCCCTCTGTGCCAGGATTTTGATTCCCCATGGCTGCGGGCTGGGCCCCTAGTTTCTAGGCTGCCCAGTGGGAAGAGGAACACGCTGTGGACAGGGGGCAGTCCCAACTGCCCCATGACAAGCCGCTTGTGCTAAGCCCTTGCTCTGTGCCCGGCACTCTGCTCTGGGCTTTGCATGCAGTGCTGGTCGGTGAGGTACAAAACTTCCAGGGACCGTTTTCCAGATGGGGCAAACAGGGCCCAGAGAGGGCAAGCTGTTTGCCTAAGGTCACACAGCTGGCAAGCAGCAGGCACGGAGTCTGAACGCAGCCCACTCTTGCCGTGACTTCCTGTGAGCCTAGTACCAGTCTAGGGAGAGCCAGACGTTCATCAATCAGCATATTTCCTTTTTCCTTCTGGCATCTGGATGCGGTTTCATTCTGAACTCAGGACTTGAGAAAATGAAACCAAAGGCACAGTAACTGTCACTGTCGGCGGTGAGGAGAACCCACGTGTGCTCAGTGACTTCCGCCTGACTTGCCACGGCTTTCGCAACCAGGAGCTGGTCAGCGGGGCAGAGGGGGCCAGGCCCACCGTACAGGCAAGGTCACAGACAAGATCACGGACACTCAGAGTCACAAAGGGCGAGGTGGAGGCTTGGATGCCAAGACCTGGGGTTGCCTCTGGCTCGTAAATGAGAGGGAAGCTGGTGGAGCTGTCCCCACTCCTCCTCCCAAGGCAGGCTCCAGATACAAATGAATCTCTGATTTCTTTGGCATCTACTGTTTTTTCTAGCAGACAGACCAGGATTTGAGATCACCAGGAACTGGCGGGGGGAGGGAGTTTACAGCACGATGGACAGGGCGAAAACTTTACAGGTCTGATATCCTAGACAGGAATCTCAGCTCTGTTCCTTCTGAGCTGTGTGCACCCAGGCAAGTGAGTCCCCTTTTGAGCCTCAGTTTCTCTACCTGTAAAATGGACAAATTGGATCATTGTGCCAATCCAATGATCTAAGGACCATAAAGCATTGAGCACACAGTCAGCTTAGGTCAATACATCACAGGTATCAGTAAATGCAATGAAGGAGGGGGCTCCACACAGGCACGGGTGGGAGTGTGACAGCAAGGGGAGGCTGTGAGAAGGGGGCCCCAGTCCCATGCAAAGGGGTGACTCTCCCATGTAGCAATGGAAGCTGTCAATGGGGGTTAGCGGGGCATACGGACTGCCAGCTATTTATAGATTTCCCTCTGCCCAGAGGCCTGCCAAGGAGATGTGCTGGCAGGAAGACAAGCCTTGTAGGAGCCAGCCCTGCCTGCTGGCCTTCTCTGGGCCTGGACCACCGCCCCCAGCTCCAGTGAGGGGGAGGTGCTACCCTTCCCCACTGCTAGCATCCAGGGGCCTGGTCTACCCCCACGAAACTCTGCCCATGCCTTCTCTGGCCTGTGTTAGGGCTTCTAGGATGGGCCTGAGGGATGAAGCCACATGGTCACGGGCTCCAGCATGCTGCCACACTCACAGGCACCCTTAGAGGAACAACAGCAAAATCAGACACCTGCTGAATGTTTGCTCAGACCAGGGACTGGTCTAAGCACTTGACCCATAATCACTCATTTTAATCCCTGTCGCCAGGAAGGAGGTGCGATGGTTTTTTCTGTATCACAGACGAAGAAACCAAGGCAGAGGGGTTAATTACATGCTCAGAGTCACAGGGCTAGAGAGATGTATGGCTGAACTGGAATCCAGGTAATCGGGGTCCAAGGTCTGGCTTTTAACCACTATATTTTATTTTATTCATTACCCACCATAGGGCACAGAACCAGCAAGTGCTCTGGAGTGCCCACAGCACCTGACCTCTGACACATGCATGCCTCTCCATCCCCTCTCCCACCTCCCTGCACGCACGCACGTACACACACGCATTCACACACTCAACCCAGGACGACACCAATGGCCAACACCAGCTTCTGCCAGCACGAATCCAGGGAGCTGATGGGGTCCTAAGCAAGGCTGGCTCTGGGCCACCCCCCTATGTTCAAGAGGAGACACAGGCAGCCTAGGGCCAGGGAAGGAAAGCGCCAAGCTGTCGGGCAGGAGGACCGGGCACCCATCAGGACTTCAGAGAGAGAGGCCTGGGATGCAGCCTCAGAGCAGCCCGTAGAGGGCAGTGTGTGCCAGTGTGAGGCAGCTGGCCAAGCCCCCAGCCTGGCTGGTCTTCTGTGTAACCCCAGATGACTCTGAGACTACCCACTCTCTAGTCCCAACCCTCATTTGTTCTTTTTTTCCTTCAAAAATACAAGTACCCGCCAGGCACCTAAGGCGTGCCTTGCCACAGCAGACAGGATCACTGTATCACACGTGGGAACCTACAAATTAAAGCCGGCACCATCAAGACCCCATGGTCCCAAGCACGAGGTAGGAGTGCCAGGTGGGGGCAGATACTTGACCCAGCAGCTGCAGGGGACTCTATAAGGTCCCCTTGGAGGAGAGGAGGGCAGGCCAGGAAAAGTTAAAGTAGCTTTTTGGAATCACCACATCAATGAACCGTCTTTTCACTGGGCTCCAAAGTGCTTTGGAGGTGCCCAGCCATTCCTCTCCCCAAAATAATAGAGGAGGGCACGCTCGTCCAGAGCTCTCCAGCTGCCAGTCGCTGCAGATTACAGCCCTTCTCCAGGGCCTCAGTTTCTCCAGATGCTCCCCCGCAGGGAGGGCAAGCCAAGACTGCCGGGGACCTTGATGGCCCCGCCCGGTTTCCGAGGAACTCGGATCCGCAGTCGAGGCGCCCTTCTCGTGCATCCGAAGGGTTCCTCCGAAGCCTGTGGTCAGGCCACCGCTTCCTGGGAAGCCCAAGCCAAGACCAGGGACAGCGACAGGCTAGAAGGGGTGTGGGGGCAGCCGCCTGAGGGTTCGGGGCTGCGGGGAGTGGGGGGGGGTGCAGGCGACTGAGGGAGCAGCCCCGAGGGGTCCGGTCGGACGCCGGATCTGCAAGCAGGACCCCAAAGTCGGGTGGGGAGGGGTCTGACTCGTGGAGGGCAGAGGACAGATCTACCAGAGACGGGCACTGAAGCACCTGGCGGGCGGGGGAGAGGGGTGTGTCAGGGCCAGTCCAGAATATCCTAAAGGGCTTGACTGCAGAAATCCGAGACCTAGGGTAGTAGTGGGGGCACAGGTGGGGACTCCAGGTACGGAGGGGGCATCCGAGTGACAGCGGGTCCAGGGCCGGGACCAGAGCCCTTGATGCAGGGGTCCTAGGACGAGTGTGAGGCTGGATCGGGGGGACCCCCCCCGGGAAGGGTCCCCAAGTGTGTGGAAAAGGTCGAGCTCGCGACGCGCGCCACCGCGGAAAAAGAAACCGAAAGTGGCGCGGAAGGGCGGGGCCTGCGGGGGGTGGAGCCTGCGGGGGGGCGGGACCGCCACAGCCGGCGGGCCACACCTCCGGGCCAGTTTAAAAGACTGGTGCAGGGGCGGGCGCGGAGCAGAGCGAGCTGCGGCCGTGGCAGCTGCACGGCTCCCGGCCCCGGAGCATGCGCGAGAGCCGCCCCGGAGCCCCCCGCCGCCCCGCCCGCGGCGCCCCGCGCCCCGCCGCCAGGTGAGCCGGGCACTGGGCAAAGAAGCGGGAGGGAGAGGGGAGGACAGGACATAGGAAAGGACGGCCGGGTGTCGGGCCGGCCTGGGGGGCTGCGTGATGGGGTCGCGGCCGCCACGCCCCTGGCCCCCGGCGGCCCCACCCTGGCAGCCCCCCGTGCGCGGGCTGCCCGCAGCGCAGCTTTTCTGTCTTTGCCCAAATCGTCCGGACGAGGCGCCAGTCCCCGGCCTGGCCAGCAGGCGGCGGCCACGGGGCGGCGAGCCGAGGGCCGGGTGGCCGGAGTCGGGGCCGGTTTCTCCCCGCACCTCTCTCCACGCCCCCCTCTTACCCTAACTCCGAGCGAGCCGGAGGCCGGACTCCGCCCCGGCCGGGCCCCCACCCTCTTGGAGGGGCTTCACGGACGGGGAGGCTCATTTTCTAGGTGAGCCCGCTGAGGCTCGCGGGGGCCGCGCCGATTCGGTCGTGCGCCCTCGGCCCTTTCAGGTCGGCTCCCCCACCTGCCCGGGGCCGGCCCGACTCTCGGCTCACCGCCCGTGTCTCCCCCAGCGCACCCCCGGACGCTATGGCCCACCCCTCCGGCTGGCCCCGCGTGTAGGATGGTAGCACACAACCAGGTGGCAGCCGACAATGCAATCTCCACGGCAGCAGAGTCCCGACGGCGGCCAGAGCCTTCTTCGTCTTCGTCCTCGTCCCCGGCGGCGCCCGCGGCCCCCGCGCGCCCGCGGCCCTGCCCGGCGGTCCCGGCCCCGGCCCCCGGCGACACGCACTTCCGCACGTTCCGCTCGCACGCCGAGTACCGGCGCATCACCCGGGCCAGCGCGCTCCTCGACGCCTGCGGCTTCTACTGGGGGCCCCTGAGCGTGCACGGGGCGCACGAGCGGCTGCGCGCCGAGCCCGTGGGCACCTTCCTGGTGCGCGACAGCCGCCAGCGGAACTGCTTCTTCGCCCTCAGCGTGAAGATGGCCTCGGGCCCCACGAGCATCCGCGTGCACTTCCAGGCCGGCCGCTTCCACCTGGACGGCAGCCGCGAGAGCTTCGACTGCCTCTTCGAGCTGCTGGAGCACTACGTGGCGGCGCCGCGCCGCATGCTCGGGGCCCCGCTGCGCCAGCGCCGCGTGCGGCCGCTGCAGGAGCTGTGTCGCCAGCGCATCGTGGCCACCGTGGGCCGCGAGAACCTGGCGCGCATCCCCCTCAACCCCGTCCTCCGCGACTACTTAAGCTCCTTTCCCTTCCAAATCTGACCGGCCGCGCACGCAGCATTAACTCGGGCTCGTTTTTATTTCGTATTATTAATTATTATTTCCCTGGAACCACGTGGGTGCCCTCCCCACCTGGGTTGGAGGGAGCGGGGCGTGGGGGCGAGGCGCCTCCCCCTCTCCCCTGGAGACGAGGCCGCAGACCCCCTCCTCATCTCTTGGGGGGGTGCCCCCCCCTCCTGGTGCTCCCTCTGGGTCCCCCTGGTCGTTGTAGCAGCTTAACTTAACTGTATCTGGGGCCAGGACCTGAATTTGTACCTCCTACCTCTTCATGTTTACATATACCCAGTATATTTGCACAAACCAGGGGTTGGGGGAGGGTCTCTGGCTTTATTTTTCTGCTGTGCAGAATCCTATTTTATATTTTTTACAACCAGTTTAGGTAATAAACTTTGTTATGAAAGTTTTTTTTAAGAAAAAAAAAAAAACAGGTTTCTAGAGCGTGTGCTTTTGCTCAGGGGATTCCCTTGGTTGTGAACGGGTCCAGGGCTGAAGGGTCCTATGACCGACTTGTGTGGCTGGAGGTGGAGTGGGACCCATGTTCTGGGGCTGGGAAACCTGGCAGTTCCCAGTGGGGAGGGACGGGGAGAGGAACAGCCAGTCCAGCCTTGGTATTTTGTGTCGGGTAAAATGGCAGCTGGTGTTGGAGCACTTAATGTGTGCTGAACCTCTTCTGTGTTCTGCGGGCTTAAATTAGACAACCCTCCAAAGCAAGGCTTCTATCCTCATTTTTTTTACAGAAGAGAGAACCAAGGCAGGGGTACATTTGCCTGTGGCCATTCCTGTGTCAGAGAACACACTGGGGCCTTTTTTGGCTGTCCAGCCAGAATCTGTTTGAAATGGATGACAGAGAGGAAACTTCTTTCATTCTGTGACCACAGCACCTTCCAGGAAGAAGGTGGGGGTGGGGTGGGGGCTTGATGAGTTTTTGGAAGGAGTGGCACATTCTGAAACTCGGCCTGAGAGAGACAGATTTCAGACGGGATGGGGATCCAGGGCTGGGCCTGACTTCATCCTTCCTGTCCCGTTCTCTCTCGTGTACTTTTTGGTGAACACACCACTTGGAGCCAGAAAAACGCTCTGCGGTCTGTGGTGGCAGGAGGGCCCCGCTAGCGGCCTTGGGCAATTCCCTTTGCCTCTCAGGGCCTCAGTGTCTACCTCTAAAATGGGTTTGCTGGAGGAGGTGGTTGCTGTGCATGGCGGGTGAGGAGAAGCTCTTAGCAGGCGGGGGAGGGGAAGGTGTCTTCAGGCCACTTTGGGGCTGGCCCACATCGCCAGAAAGTGCCCATGACACGGCCTCTATGGCTACCCCTGTGTCCGTGGCCTGACAGACAAGCCATGCTGGCAACCCAGGGCTGGGCGGCCACACCCGGTGAATCGAGTCACTTTCGGGTGTAGGGGGAAACAGCCTCATGGACATGTTGCACTTCATTTTTAGAAGTTGGACTGGCCCTCAGCAGCCTTGGACATGCTGCTGATGGAGTGTCCTAATATTTAATAATACCTTTCAGGCTTGAAAGTGCAACATAAAATTAACTTGATAGAGAACTGGAACAGCCCAGGCCTGTCTTGGGGATTAAATAGGTTCCAGGCCTCAAGGTTAAGGATGGCCGGGAGAGATTTAGGATCTCAGAGAGCTTTGGCAATTGCATCCTTTAATAAGGTGGGGTGGGAGTGAGGGAGGTGACGTCTTCTCTCTGTGCCTCTAAGGAGCGACTGCTTTTCTCTTTACCACCTCCCTGCCCCTTGTTCACTGCTGTGTGGATCAAGTCCTGTCCTTCTCCTGACCTTCCCTGTCTCCCCCCCTCCCCCCACCAGCTTGGGTACTGCCTGGAGAAACGGAAAAATCCAAGAAGGCACTGCTTGGGCATACCGCAGACACTTAGGGAGTGCTTACTGTATACAGGGTCCTGTTTAATCCTCCCAGCCGGCCTGTGAGTGAGAAACCTCTCTCTCCCATTCTACAGAGAGGAAAACTGAGGCTCACGAGAGGCAAAGTAGGGCACACAATAAGCGGCGCAACCAGATTTTCAAACTTAGTACTGTTTCGGAGACTGGGTACCACTAGGCCACACGGCCTCCTAGCGAGGGCCTAAGGAGTAGCCGCAGCCGGCATTTATAAAGAGCATTACCGTGCAGGAGCCGTTCCAGCCCCTCCTACCTATATGGAAACACTCAACCTTTCCCCCCAGCCCTGTGATTTGGGTACTGTTAACATCCCCATTTCACAGATGAGGAAACAGGTCCTCATCTAAAGAGAAACAAATGTGTTTACAATATTTTCAGGGCTGTTTCATCCTTCCAAAAAATTTTCAAAAATTACATCCTCACTGCAGAAACCCATTCCCCTTCTAAAACCTGGAGCGGGACGGCTAAGAATAAAGGCTCCCTGGATCACATCCCCCAGAGCTGGCCCCTTCTCTTTGGGCGCCTTTTTTTTTTTTCTAAATCTATACTCACATATGTACAGTGACCTAAAGTGACCTAAAAGCCCCCGGAGCCGCGCTCCGCCCCGTGAGACTGAGTTCTTGTGCACACACCCGGCCGCAGAGGAAAAGCACTGGGGGGGAGGGGGGAGGGGCAGCAGAGAAACCGTGTGTGCCATGCGGCTTCCCTGGTGGTGCAGATGCTGTCTCAAACCTCAGCTTCATGATTCAGCAGCACTGACGTCAATTTACAAGAATGAAAAGTGAGAGGAGGGTTGGTGCGCGGCGGGGGCAGGGTCGGGGGCCCAGGTGTGGCTGAGGTATCCTCCCCGCGGAGAGCGGGGGAGCTAGGCATCGTGGGGCAGGCAGAAAGTGGGAAAGCAGCAGCTCTGGGGCCTGAAGGGGGAACAGGTGCGGGAACGGCCTTGGACCTGCACCCAAGCCGCCCCTGGGCTGGGCACTCGGATCCCCATTTTAGAGATGAGGAAGTGGAGGCTCAGAGAAGTAGAGCCAGTCACTCAGGGTCACACAGCTCAAAAGCGACAGCCAAGACTCACCCCAGGTCCGTCCCACTCTAAAGGGAACTGCTTTCTTACACAGTGGAGGAGGAATCCCGTGAAAACACATATTCATAGGTCTCACCTCCACCTGCTTGACGGTCCCAAGCTTATGGGCAGAACCCTTACGCAGCCCCCCCCCAACCCCAGGCACGAGGAGAGCTGAGCCTTTTGCTGGGGTGGTGCACAGAAGCTGGCGAGACATCAGGGCTCCGTGATAGCTGAGCTCCATACAACACACATTTCCCGAGCATCTATGTTCCAGGCATTGCTCTGAGCGCAAAGGATCCAGGAATGAACGGTCCCTGCTCTCGTGGCATTCACATCCGGACATCCAGGGCCTCGGACAGTAAATAACATTGCAGGAAACTAAAGGACCCAGAACGTTCCCAGTAGGGACAGCGCTTGGATTAGAGCTCAACAAGGTGGCTGGACAGTGGGGTGGGACTCGGTTAGAAAGAAAGGTCAGGGGGCGCCTGGGTGGCACAGCGGTTAAGCGTCTGCCTTCCACTCAGGGCGTGATCCCAGCGTTATGGGATCGAGCCCCACATCAGGCTCCTCCACTATGAGCCTGTTTCTTCCTCTCCCACTCCCCCTGCTTGTGTTCCCTCTCTCGCTGGCTGTCTCTATCTCTGTCCAATAAATAAATAAAATCTTAAAGAAAAAAAAAGAAAGAAAGAAAGGTCAGGAAGCCTCCTCCGAGGTGACACTGAAATCATGCCTGGAATGACCGGAGGAGCCGGACCCAGACACCATGTTCCAGGCCCAGGGAGCCGCAAGTGCAAAGGCCATCTTGGGTTGGGAACCAGTTGGGCCCGCTGCAGAGCAAAGGCTGGTGGAGCTGGAAGGGACGCAGTGGAGGCAAATGTGGGAGGGGAGGAGGGATGGGTGGGCAGAGGCAGGAGCCCTGTAGGCTGTGGTAATGACAGGGCATTGGAAGTGTATTGGGGAGTATGGGGTGACCTGATCCATTCTGTGTTGTGACCAGACCCTCTGGCTAAGGCAGGGAGGCCCGGGGAGATGGCCTTAGGATTCTTGCCTTCTGTGCCGACTGGGGAATGGGATGGGATGGGGGCTTATTCTTAACCACACCCCTCAGCTCTGGCCAGTCAGACGAGGCAGGGACAGCCACAGGACCTGCCTGGCCCAGCGCTGGGACGGAGTCTGGACCAGGTCTGGAGTGGCCAGCCCTGGGCAGGCCTAAGTCAGAAACCCTAAGCCTGGATCTAACAGAGCCCCAGGGCATGGCCCGCCAGGCCCCGTGAGGGGCTTCTTGGAGAGCCGGCCACCTGTGCGGGGCAGAGCCGGCCTCAACTTTGGGGAACGACGTTCAGCACCCGGAAGGAGGTGGCTTGGGCCTCTACCACCATCACCCGGACACTCCTGAGGTCTCAACACGGACGCGGCCTGATTCTGGAGGGCCTCAAGGTCCTGCAGAGAGCGCAGTTTCCAAGGACGCCAATTCACACAGGGACAATGGTGCTAGCAGTGGGCGCTCAAACTGCCCCTCCCAATCGTGCTCTTGCCCCCCACCCCCCGACCTGCTGGCAGACAACCTTCATGGGAAATGTGGGTTCCACGCTCGCCAATGACGGCATCTCCCTGGTACTAACCTCCGCCCCACCCCCCACACATACCCCTTGTGGGGTCGGCAGCCACAGTCCTCCAACGCTCCCGCTGTGCTCGGGAGGAAGCCCCCCTCCCGCAAGGACTCGTGAGGCCCGCGGGTGCCGCCCCCCCCTACCCCACCGCCCGCGTGTCCGGCCTCAGCACTCACCGCTCCCTCCTGCCACCGGGCCTTTGCACAGGCCAGGCCACTCCTGGCACGTCGTGGGTGGTGTTTCCCAGCCTGGGAAAGGTCTCAGGCGC
Source organism: Ursus americanus (assembly GCF_024610735.1). Classification (NCBI taxonomy): domain Eukaryota; kingdom Metazoa; phylum Chordata; class Mammalia; order Carnivora; family Ursidae; genus Ursus; species Ursus americanus. The sequence continues at coordinate 31,651,248 of NC_142128.1, forward strand.
CCAAGGTCCAAGGGCTCCGAAGGACTCCAAGCTCAGGGCAGCGCCACGTGTGCCACGGGCGGCGCATGCCCATGGCCGCCACGTGCCGCGCACCCATGACGTCACCGCCCCGCCCTCACCTGCAGGCAATGGACTCCAAGCAGGTTCTGTGCGCGGAGCTCTTCGCCTCCGCTTGGTCCTAACGCCGCCCTGTGTGTGCCGCACGCTGGCCGTGTTGGGGCTTCCAGGGCCCTAGCCATACCCCTGAGGCCCAGAGGGTTCGTGTCCTAAGGATCTCGGGGCCCAGAAAGCCCTTCCACCCGATCCCAGTCCACACCGAGCCTTGCCCGCCCCAACTCACCCAGCCCTTAGGTGCTGAACACTCTCTTCCTCACGAATAGCTGTACCCACCCCGTGGGTGAAATTCAGTAAAGGGGTGCTATAAAGGACTTAACACACGATAGTATCCAATAATTGGGACCTGCCCTCTCTGCTTCTTGATTCTTGCATTTCTACTATTTAAAAATAATGCCATTTACTAAGCACCTCCTGGGTGCTAATACTTCATTCACCCAGGCTGCCTTGCAAAGAGACATGCTCAGAAAGGCGAAGGGATTGCCCCCCGTGGGTGTTTAAATAGCCAAGGCACTCTGACTGCAGGTGCTCGACGCCCAAGCCTATGATCTTATCCACAGCAATGCTCAACAGTTCGTATGTCTATGCCTCGTTTCTGCCACTTAGAACCAGCCTGGGGGACACTCAGAGCCACAGAACAGCCAGGGCTCAGAGCATCTCACTTGTCTGTCCTTTCCCCACAGCACAGGCTGCGGAAGCAAGAGAGGCGGTGGGTTGGTAACGTCTGTGCAAAGCCACATCAGGATCCAGCCTAGGAGAATGGCCAGGACCACCTGGTCAGAAGGGACCCTGGTGAGCAGCTCTGGGGCAGCCCTGGCAGCTGGTAGGGGGCCATGGATGCAAATGAGGATGAGTGAGGACAGGGATGCTATGAGCCAAATAGCTGGATCCCGTGCAAGAGCAGGGCTGGGAGGGTGACATTCAGGGCTGGCCCCACCTGGGGGCCTGCTGGGACCTGCGTCGTGAGACATGTACTCCCTACCACACCTGGGTGCATCCGAGAAGCACAGCCAGAAGTATGATGAAGCAGAGGAGGGCACATGGCCCGTATAAGTCAGCCTTGGAGGGCCCCTCCCCACCCATGTTTTGCTCTGGGAGGCGGCTTGGAGGAGCAGAGAGAGCCAGGCCCCAGGACCTGGGTTCGAGTCCTGCCTCTGTCTGTGGCCTCATCCAGACAATGAAAATTAAACTCAGACCCCCTCTGCCCTGTTTCACAGGGCCATGAGGATCAATGATTCAATACAAATGGAAACAAAATGGATCGCCACCCAGTTATAGAAATTACAACAATTCCTTATTATTTTGCATCCGAGAGACTGCCCAGGCGTATGTGAATCAGCATAGGCATGACGTCAGGCAGACCTGGTTGTATTCTCAGCTAGCCATGCATGAAGAACAGCGGTGGCTCCCAGCTCACCCACGTCAAATGTTCACTGCATGCTAGACATCGTTGTATGTAATCCATGCACAGTATCTCATTTAATCCTTGCAAGAACCCTAGGAAACAGGGATAATTATTATCATCCTCATTTTGCAGATGAGGCAATTGAGCACAGAGAGGTTAAACAGAGTGCCCAGGGTCACACAGCAGGCAGCAGCGGAGGCCAGGGCATTCGAACGCGGGCAACCAAGTTTACAACCATTTCCTCATTTGAAGCTCCAGGCCGGAGTAGCCAAGCTGTCAGGCACTGGAGATCCTCTTGTATGGTCTTTGCCAGACCTATCCAGCTTCCAGCTGTTCTGTTATTCGATTATTATCTCCTTCAAATCGAGTCACTCCGTTTCCTTAAGTGAGCTCTATTTAAAGGGAAGTGTATCATTGCTACACAGGGAAAGCCAGCAAGAGTGAGCCCTGAAAAAATGTAGTGCAATCCCAACGCGTTTATGTTCCAGCTGCATCTTGGTGCCTCGCTCTGCTCTGAGAGGTCCGCTCTGTGTTTGGTTGGGAGGGAGGGAGAGAGGGAGGGAGGAGGGGGAGAGTCAAGCGTCAGAGAGGTTCAGAGAGGTGCACAGGGCACAACAGCACCCATCTCAGACCTTCTGGACTGCAGCGGAAAGATTCCGAGAGGATGCAGAGAAGAACTCGCTGTTTCACGGCAGGGGCGTGGGGGAGAAGGTTCTATGTTTTATAAAAATGTTCCTGTGTCCCACTGGAGATCATCGTCCAGAGAGCCTTGGGGACCCCCATCCCCCACCAGGGACACACGCCCCGCGTGGATGCCTGATGTGCGGCCCAGGGAAGCAGTGCTTTCACTGACTCTGAGTCTTAGTGAAATGGGGTAAATGTCTGCATCTCAAAGGGTCCGGAGGCAGGAAAGGCCAGGCTGTAAAGGATCCAGCACAGAGCGGAAGGTAGTAAGAGGCGGGAGCCAGCAGGCAGGCTGGCCCCGTGTCAGAGGACTCTGAAAGTGAAACCCCGGCATGCCCAGCCTGGGCACCTCGGTGCCATCTGTCTCATCTCTGTCCTCTGGGCTAGGCTGGTGACAGGAAGGGCCGCAGTTCCTGGAAGGTGAGTCAAAGCGAAACTACCTCAGGTCCAGCCAGGTGGGCAGGGGTATGGGAACGGGGGCGGGGTGGGGTGGGGGGAGGCACGCTTGAGCCTCCAAGCGGGATTCGAGATGGGGAAGCTGAGGCTGGAGATGTGGGCGCCAGGCCCGTCTACAGGCACGAGGAGGGAGTCAGGCATGATTGCCCACAGTGCAGATTCAATCAGCTCCCAGTCCTGGTCACACGCACCCTGAGCTCCCAGTGCCAGTGAGTATTCGTCTTAGCTGCCCCGTATCTAGCACTTTCTAGGAAGGTACCAGTATAGTCTCATTTTACAGACAAGGCAACTGAGGCCAGGAGAGGTTAAGCTCCCTGTCTAGGACCTCACAGGTGGCAAAAGACGTAAAGGCAGTATTTGAACCAAGTAAGATGATTCCACAGCACCCCAGTGGCTCCCAACTGCTAGATCCTAAGATATGACCCCTGCCCCATGGGATTTCAGGTCCCTCACCACCTGGCCCCAAGGTACATTCCTAGTCCCACATCGTGCCCTTCACATTCCCCATCTGCTTTTGTCATCCCCAATTTCTCATCGTTTCTTAGGCCTTTTGAGCAACCTGAGAAGCCTCTGATGTTTCTCTTGCTCCCTTTTCACTTGGCAAACTCCTACTCGACCTTCAAAGCCCGACTTGGTCCTCACCTCCCCCAGGAATTCCTCCTTGATTCTGCGGGGCCACCACTGCCTTTGTTCCTGCCTCCGTTAAAGCCCACGTCAGAGTGCGGAGAGTTTTGCTCTGTCTTCTAGACCACGAGTGCCAGAAAGGCAGGGTACTTGTTAGCTGTGTGATACAAGCAAGTTACTTAGTCTCTCTGTGCCTCAGTTTCCCCATTATTATCATGGCTATCTCTCAGGACTGTTAGGGGAGAAATGCTTTAGTATCTGTAAAGTGTTTACAAGCATGCCTAGCAGAAACAAAGTTCTCTAGAAATGTAATAACACTCCCATGGGAGTAACACTCCCACGCTATATGTTGGGTACGAGACTGGCAGAAATTCTCTTACGTGTTTATTTCAGTGTGCATTAGGAGAAAAAATATATCACATCAAACATGAGATGTGATGACTGGTATCACCTGAGACAACCCTAAAGTAGGTATTTAGATTTTTAAAAAGTCGGGTGAGGGGCATTTGTTTAGAAAATGTGGTAAGCATTTTCTTAGGTGAATGGTGGAGTTTGGGGAATGCAGGGCGAAGAAAAGAAAAGAAAATGAGAGAGACAGAGACGGGAAGGGGCTGGAGAGATGGGGAGGGGCTAGAGAGACTGGGGAGGGGCCAGAGCTGGGGGGAGAGGCCAGAGAGCTGGGGGAGGGGCTAGAGAGCTGGGGGAGGGGCTAGAGAGAGGAGGAAAGGGATGGAGACTGAAGCCGAGAGAAGGAGGGAGACAGACATGGAGCCACAAAGAGAAGGGGAGAGGAGGGACGGGGGAGGAGAGAGGAAAGATGAGAAGAAAAAAAAAGGAAGAAGGAAAGAGAACAGAAAGGGCCTAAGAATAAAAGAAAGGAGCCTTGGAAGGATGGGTGAATGAGTGGAAGAGTGGGTGAAGAGGTCAATAATCCACGGCATGTATAAAACAGAGGGCGAACAAACGAAGAAGGGAAGGCATTGGTGGCCCAGCAGGGTGGCAGACCCTTAGCCCCGCAGCCCCTGCTCCCGCCCTCATGGCTGCATGGCTGGGGCCGCCCAGGACCTCTCTGGGGCCGCAGGCCTGGTCCAGGCCCCGAAGCAGTGGCTGTGCCTTTGACCCTCGACCCTGGGAAGCCCAGCCTGCCACACCCTCCCCTCCCAACCAAGAACCCCAGGCACCCGCTGCACTCCAGCCCTGAAAACTGAAAGTAAAAGCCATCCTGAGCATTGCCCCAGCCTTCCTGTTCCCCTGCTGGTTTCTTAGAAATCAGCTGCCTGGGTGTCCAGCTGCCGCCAGGACTTCATCCCTCCCCGAAGGGCCCCTTCACCCCGGTGGGCGCCACGCTACCTCAGAGACGGGGCCAGAGGCCTGTGCCGGAGCCGGGGACCCCCAGGAAGCATGGGGGGCAGGCGTTCATCCCACAAATGCTTATTCACGCCTCCTGAGTGCTAGGTGTGGGGCAAGCAGGTGAATCTGAGTGGTCCGGAGTTAGGAGAAGGACTTAGGGAGGGTTTCAGTGTCTCCCGATTCAGGCCCAACAGGAAGGTGGCTGCAGCGTTGGCGGATGACACCCAGAGAACAATCATGCGTGGAACCCAGGGATCACAGGGATGAGGGTGGGAGACACCAGGGGAGGCTCCCTGGAGGTGGTGCTGTCAGAGTCTTCAAGCCTGAGTGGGAAGGGGTTCACCTGGGTGGCCTCTGTGGGGAAGGGCATCTGAGTCAGAGGGAACAGAACACACAAACTGACCTATGTGATTCCCCGTGATCCATGTAACTGCCCCCAAAGTACGCATGTGTCTCCATGTTTTGCAGGTGAAGGAACTAAGATTCAAAGAAGTGTAGTGATTTATCTGCCCAAGACGCCCAGCTGGAGTGGAGGTCCAGATGCAGCCCGTGAGCCTCGTCTCTCCTGAGCGGGACTCCCTGGGTACCCAGGTCCTCGCCCTGCCTGTCTCTCCCGGAGCACTCCCTCTGCCCCAGCACCCCCCCCACACACACTTCACTGAAATCCTCGACACCACTCCATGGGAGGGAAACTGAGGCCCACGGAGGGGAAGTGGCCTGCCTAGGTCACACAGCCTACTGCTGGGTCAGAGTTAGGATTCGGGCCCAGGTTTGCGGGGCCTCAAAGTGCCCCCTCCTCCTTCTCTGTGAGGCATCAGGGTCCTTACAGGACACACACCTGAGCTGATAGTCTCTGTCCCCACAGTCTAAGGAGGTGGAGGGGACAGCAAGTAACGGTCTTGGCAGCTGGAAGTAGGGTCCACATGCGCTGTACTGCGAGCCAGGGTTTTGCTCAGAGAACTGCCCTCCTGGTTCTCTGTGGTCCCGAAGCAGCCGTCAGTCACAGCACTGGCCGCAGGTGGATGTGAACCTGACCTGGCCCGTCAGAGTTCCCCATGCCTCGAGCGGTAAGCACATGACCCAAGCTGGACCAATCAGAGAGCACTCTGGGACTTTTCTGCCAAAACAAACAGGAACTCTTTCCTCTAACCTGCCCCCTCCGCCTGGCCCCCCGGCAGCCACGGTGCCCGTTAAGTCAACAGAGATGAAGAGAAGGAGCTGGAGACAGAGCCCTGATGCACTGTGTGAGCCCTGCATCCAGCCGTACCTGAGCTCCACCTCTGGACTGACCTATTACACAAACCACAGGTTTCCGTTTGGGTTTATCCTTGTCTGACTTGTGTTCCTGGCACTTGCCGCCCAAAGAGTCCTGGGTGACCAGATTTTGAAGAGCACCCAGGGCCCGGGGTCACGTCGGGCTGGCGTAAAAGGTAAGCAGGTGAAATGGAGCCAGGAATCCTAAGAAGAGACAAAACAGCCCTCTATTCTGGAAGAGCAAAGACTAGTTTCACCAGGATCTGGGGCCCGCAGTGATCCCCACTCTCACTGCAGTCTGATCTCCAGGGAAGGTGGGAGGCAGACACGTTCACACCTCCTGGTCCACGGTTGTTGTGAATAACTGACTTTTTTAACTCGGGAGAAAAAAATTCCACATTAAAAAAATATTTCCTTCCCATTTTTTTTGCACAGACTATTTTTAGGGCAGGTTGAGGTTCACACTGAAATTGAGTGGAAAGCACAGAGTTTCCATATACCCACTGCCCCCCACGCACAGCCTCCCCCACTGCAACATCCCACACCAGCCCACATTCTTTCTTAACTTCCACATCTGTTTCTACATTTGTAAAAGAATCTGCCAATAATATATTGGTATTAAGTACATTATATATATATTTTTTCCTGATTTCTACAGATTACTTATATTTTTTTCTTTTAAAAAAAAAAAGGACAGCATTCTTTATGACCCATATTGTAAACCACTTTTTCCACTTCGCATTTCATGAGCAGCCTTCCAGGTCACGGGTTGACAAGGTAGGGATGATTGTACCCACCTGAACAGTGAGGCAGCAGGGAGCGGGAAGGGGCCTGATATTGACCTCATGAGGCACATTTCATCGGATGCTCTCTGCTGTCCACTGAGGTTTTGTTCCATCTTCATTGATGGGCAAGCTGCTGCTCAGAGAGGGGACATTACTCAGGTGGGGAGAGGGGAGTCCCTGGGCAGGGTGGGGAGGAGCCACTGCAGATCGGCAGCCGTGAAAGGAGGCACCACAGAGACTCTGGGAGCTTTGTCGTGACAGGCGGGGAGGCTGGCCTTCCTCCAAGGAGTCCTCAGAGTTGACCCAAGTGCTCCAGTCCCCGAGGGACAGGCTTGTCTCACCCCTGCCTCAGTCAAATTGCTGCTCCTGGGGACACCCTGCTGCCGAACCTCCCAGGATCCGTCTGGTGTGAAATGCTCTGTACTACTGGCTCATTCTCACACCTGGGTGTGTGCTAAGTAGCTGCTGCGTGCGGGCACTGCTGGGAGCTGCACACACACATGGCCTTAGTTCGTCCTTCTTACCACCCTAGAGGGGCAGGGCTGTTGTTATCCCCATTTCTCAGATGAGGAAGCTGAAGCTCCAGGAAAGTGAAATGACTTGTCCAGGGTCACACAGCTAACATGCAGCAAAACCAAAATTAGACATCAGTGAGTTCTGAGTCCAGACCGAAGCATCCACATGCAGGCTGGGTCCTTGACTTTGTAAGCTGTTACCTACACACACACACACATACATATGCACACACACGCCAACGGCTGACTGATCTTGAGTGGTGTGCCACGGAGCTCCGGCCCCAGCTATGTGCTTCTTTCCATCTTCCTGGATTCCTTCCTAAGGATCCAGACAACCGGCTTATTGCAAGGACGGTGAGCCCATCGGGCAACCGCTGGAATCCCAAACAAGTCCTGGATTAAGACGTTAAGCAGGTGCCGAGGGGACACTGAAGACTTTAATGCGACGTCCTACAATGGGGTAAAAAGAACCAGTTGCCCCAGTACAGGCCGACTTCCAGCCTTAACACTAGCGATGAGTCCAAGCTTGAGATGAATGGCCAGCTCAGTCCGGCCTGGCACAAGTGAGCACGAACGGTGTGCTCTCCCCCGTGCCCGCACATGGCTCATGCTCAGGAATCATGGGTGGCCCTGAGTGCAGGCGACCATGAAGAATGCTCACACCATCCTGGGTGCACACCACGTGCTCAAGACATGGAAGTTGCTACCGGATTTGAAAGAGGAGAATGGGTGAAAGCATTGGGGACCTGTGTGCTGGGAGATATCAAGTAGGTACTGTAATACAACCTAAGGGCTCTTCTTAGCATTTCTTTTTTTCCCCCTATCTATCTATCTATTAGAGAGAAGGAAGGGGGAGAGGCAGAGAAAGAGAGAGAATCCCAAGCAGACTCCATGCTGAGTGCAGAGCGCGATGTGGGGCTTGATCTCATGACCCTCAGATCATGACCTGAGCCGAACTCAAGAGTCAGATGCCTAACCGACGGAGCCACCCCGGCGCCCCTATTTAGCATTTATTAAATGCAGGCAGGGTGCTAAGCATTTCACAGTATCTTGTCCAATTTTTAAAACACTCTCCCAGGCAGAACCCGTTAGGCTGAATCACATGAAATCGCCGTTTTTGCAGGTCAAGAGACTAGAGTCCTGGCCATTTCATCTGGTACAACCCAATAGCATCTTCAAGTCAAGTCAGCCCCTACCCGCGGGGCCTGTTCAGAGGATTCAGATTCTGTCCTGGGCTCCTCCTCACTCACCTTGTCATTCTGGCTACCCGGGCACCCGCCACCCCGCCCCTTTGCGGCAGGGTCTATATTTACAGCAGGGGGTTTCTGTGAACTGAGGAAGTGACTTACTCCAGAGTCATCACCGCCTCCCAGAGATAACCGCATCCATGACCCTTGAGTTTCTGATCGGCCCCCTCGCCCCTGCCAAAATGGGATTATTCCCCCCTCTTCTGGATCTCCAAGGCCCAGACCAGCCAGACAATAAACCGAAATGGGGTGCCTGCCTGCCGAGTGGCCCCTGTCTGGGGGGCAGATGAAATGGGAGGGGGAGGTTTGTGTCCATTTACTGCCAGTAACACCGAGGCGTATCTGTGCCCAGCCTGACTGCCAGGAGCTGGAGTCAGGGGGGCAGGGGCAGGGAGGAGGGGTGGGTTTCTGGACCCCCGGGGGTCCCAGGCTTGTCCAGCCCAGCCCGAGCATCTCAGGGGCCGTCGAGGGGATGCTCTGGATGGGCTGTGCCTGGGGCTCCCAGGGATGTCGCTGAGCTGAAGGCCCAGCCAGAGGGGCACGGGGCCCGAGCGGGGAGGGGGGGCAGGGGGGTGTTTCCAGGTAGTCAGACTGAGACAGGGAGGGGGGGCGGCTGTGGGGACAGCGGAGGAGGAAAGGGGCAGCCGGGACCGTCGCACACAGCCGGTCTTCTTCGGGGAAGCCGCCGAGTCGGAGTTCCAGGAACCGATAACGCTTGTTGAAACCTCTTTCTTGTGGCCTGGTCGCGTCACATGGCTTGGCGGGGACCAACGTCAGGCAGGGCCGCAGGTCTGGGCTAGCTCGCGCCCTGGCAGCTGCTGCCACCCTCTGCTCTCCCTGGAGGCTGAGGGAGCAGGACGGGGGTTGGGCAGGAAGGCAGGCATCTGCGGCCCCCCACAGCACACCGGGGCCAGGCCGAAAGCAGGTGTTCTGTCCCCAGCCCCCCGAGCCCTGGCTTGTCCCCTCCCCTCCCCCTCCTGTGGCTGCTTCAGCCCTTGATTCTCCATCCAGCAAATGGGCTGAGGGTCCCTAGGCCGTAGGGTCGCCGTGAGAGCACGCAGCAGGTGCCGCAGAGGAGTCTAGAAATTCTCTGCTCCTTGCCCGTGAAGGCTAGAAGGTGTCTTTCTTCATTCCAGAGCAGGGATCTCCACCTCAGCCCTGTTGACTTTCGGGGCTGGGTCCTCCTTTGCTGTGGGGGCTTTCCTGTGTATTGTAGCAGACCTGGCCTCTACCCACTGGACACCCAGAGTACTCACAATGACCCCCCCCCCGTTGTGACACCAAAGAAAGTCTCCAGACGTGGCCAAATGTCCCTTGAGGGACAGAACCCTGATCTAAATTCACTGCCCAGCATGTAGACGGTCCTGAGACATTTGTAGGTCTTCAATCTTGACAGCAGGGCATGTCTGGTTGATTTTTATACCCGACCCCTTGGCATCATGGGGATGCTGGGGATAATCTGAGCAGCCCTTAGCCCTCCAATCTCCAGCAGCCTCTCATCCCACACCCTTAATAAACATCCCATCGAAATAAAAACTGTGCAGGAGGACTTGAACTTGAGATGACAGACTGAATTGAGGACAGGGTCAGGCCTGACACAGCGGGTGAGGGGAAAGGCCACATGCCTGTCAGCAAGGCACCCCCTTCCCCATGCCTCTGCTTGGTCCTTGGAAGCCGGCAGCCCTGCTCCCCACCCCACCCCACCCCTGCAGGAGGCCGCGGTCCTCTTTCAGAGAAACCGACCTGCCCCGAAGACGACACTTTGCATGCTGACTCTGGGATCCCACAACGCCAGCCGGTTCCTACCCCGTCTCCTGGATGAGACTCACCTGTCCACATGCCCTGCCCACAGGCACGGGCTTCCATAACTTGTTCTCAGCTTCCTGTGTTTTAACATGAACTCATAGCCAAGGATCACTGGACACTCAAGGCAGGCTTGTAAAATGAAAGAGACCCAACTCAGCAGAGGAAAAGAATTCCCTAGATAACACACAATGCTAGGGGTTGGGACAATCAAGACAGCAAAAAACCCTCCGAGAAATAAAAGATGTTGCATGTGTCTAAGAAAAGATCAGGCTTTATGAAGGAACATTCAGCTATGGGCGCTGGAGCAAAAGTTTCTGGAAGTCTCCCAGAAAGGCACAGAGACTGAAAATACAAGAGACGACACAAGAAAATGAGAAGATTATGTCACAAACTGTCACATCCGATTCCTCAGAGTGGGGACAGAGAAAATGGAGGGAAGAAAGTTCCCAAGACAGAAGGGCATGAGCTTCCATGTCACAACAGCTCATCGATCAGGACATTTGTATTTTACTTCTGCAGAACGAATCATCCCAACTCTTAGCACGAAGGCAGGAAGAATCCCAAGACAGTGCTGTCATTTCCCACAACCCTGCCCTGTCCCCAGGACCCCAGGATGTGCATGGGACAGATTTCACTCCTGTGATCAGGTTACGCTACAGGGCTCGGCTGACTCTCCCGAAGGGGGATCATCCAGTGGGCCTGACTTAATCTGGTGCCAGAGGAGAGGAGGTCAGAAGTTTGAAGCACGAGGAAGATTTGAGGCACTGTTGCTAGGAGTGGAGAGGGCGGGGAGGGACCACATGTGGAGGGAGCGTGGGTCACCTCTAGAGCCGAGAACAGCCCCCGGCTGATATTCCGCAAGGAAATGGGACCTTAGTCCTACAACCACAGGGACTGAATTTTGCCAAAATCCAGAATGAGCTTGGGAGCAGAGATAGGGAGACACCTTCCACCAGCAAGATCAGAATCAGCCTGAGAGGGATACAAACAACAGCCTTGAAGGGTCTAAGGACTCTGATTTGGCCCCCGGCTCCCACCCTGATAGCCGCGTCTGGAGCAGCCTCGGGATCTTAGGCTCAAGCAAGAGGGGCCCGGAGCAGAGGCTCAGGGAGGGTCTGGAGCCCGAATCCATGTGGAAGGGTCTGACCCCTGAGTTGTGAGGAATGCCATCCTCTCTGAGCTGGTCCCACATCCCTGGGGCTCCCTGCTGCCATCTGCTCACTGCTCAGAAAGGCCTTTGTCCACTTGGGTGACCCCTGGTGCCTCATGGCTCTGCTCCAAGTCTCTGCGGCTCTCCCTGTCACGCGCCGCCAGCAGAGGACACACGAGACTCAGCGGAGGTGCCAGGAAGTAGTGCACCCTGAGTCTGGCCTGGGGTCAGGCCCCATCTGGCAGATGCAGAAGCAGAGACGTGCCAGAGGACAGGGACAGGCTGAGGCCAGGGCTAAGATGTGAGTCCTGGTCCTGAAGTTCAAGGCCTGGAATCTGCCAGCTTCGAGTTAGAGTCCCATCGCGGCTCCTGGTGTTTCTTTCCCTGAGCTTGTAGGTCTCAGCCCAGAAATGGGAGTAATGCTGGGGCATGTGTGCGTTCATTCTCTCAACAAACATTTATTGAGCACCTACTATGTGCCAGCCATTCTTCCTGGCTCTGAGCTCTTAGTGACAAAAACAGACCAAGTGTCTCCTCCCCTTAAGGATCTCACCATCTAGAAGGGGGAGATGCTGGCCATAATTAGGAGCCATGCTAAGGAGGATGTCAAATGTGGCTGAGTGCTATGGAGTAACACAACGCTGGCAGGGGCACCAGGAAGTGCCAGGTGTGGGTTGCTATATTATTTGGATGGTCAGGGGAAGCCTTGCTGAGAAGTAGAGAGCTAAAAGAGAGAAGTGGGCTATCTCTTTGGATATGGTAAGAGCATTCCAGAACAGGTGCAAAGGCCCTGAGGCAGCATGTTCAAGGAGAGGCAAGTGTATCTGGTACAGTGTGAGTAAGGGGGTGAAGAGGAGATGAGGCCAGAGAGGTGGGGGGTAGTATTAGATCACATCGGGACTTGTGGAAGGAGTTTGGCCTTTACTCAGAGTGGGATGGGAGCATTGGAGGGTTCTGAGCAGAGGAGCTGCTGGGAGAAACACATGAGGTGCATATAAAGTGCTCAGTAGTGTGTCTGGCACATCGTAGGGGCTCCGTAACTGCTGGCTTTTACTATGACCATTATTATTATTGTTTTGGAACTAGGAAGCAAATTGGAAACTATTAAAAACTATAGGGATGCAAATTTTCATTGCTTGACAGAGCTTTTCAAATATTTTCAACTTGCTCTTATTAAGCATTAACCACGCAGGAAGTAGGTTTCATTTCTTCATTTTGCGGAACCTGAGGCTCAGAGAGGTTAGGAGACTCGCCTGGTACTGCACAGTGAGAAAGGGCTGCATACAACTCACCAGAACCCAGGGCTTCAGGACCCAGACTGATGCCCGCTGGTTCGACCACTGGGGCTGAGTCTTGGGTGCTGTGGGCAGGGGGCGGTCTCAGCACAACACAGAAGGCAGAAGCTTGGGGGCTGCACCCAAGACCCTCCTAGCGTCACTGCAGAGAAGAAAGCCTGGAGCCCCCAAACCTTTTCGTCAGAGGTTGTTCACAGAGACCAAAAGAGGTCCCGGGGCATCGTGGAAGATACTTTGGTCCAAGCAGAAGGAGGCCTAATGTAAAGTGGCTTAAAGAAGCTGGAGATGGAAGGGCCCCTGGGTGGTGCAGTCAGTTAAGCGTCTGACTCTTGGTTTCAGCTCAGGTTGTGAACTCACAGTCGTGAACTCGCAGTCGTGGGATCGAGCCCAGGGTCAGGCTCCATGCTCAGTGCGGAGTCTGCCTCGGATTTTTTCTGTCCCTCTCCACTCAAATAAATAAATAAAATATTTTTTAAAAAAGGAAGCTGGAGACGTAATATCTTCTTCAACAGAAAGCCCAGTGGTGGGGGAGGGTTTCTGGACGGGCTGATTCCGCGGTGCCACCCGGCCACCACAGACCCAGGTCCCTTCCACGTCTCTGCTCTGACGTCTCGGTGCTGGTTCTGTGCTGGGGATGGTCCTGGGACGGCTGATGCACTTCCAGGTGTCACATCTAGAAGAAAAACAAAGGCCGTCTCTCCCTGGGGCTCCCCCTTAGGAGCAAAGGACGCCCCAGCAGGCTTTCCTCTTGTCCCATCCACTAGAAGCGTGTCACCTGCCCACTGCTGAAGCAGCCCCTGGCCTGGGGCCGGAATTTCCTTGAGTGACATGAAATAAGCCTTGGAAGGTGTATCCCATCGATGGAACAAAATGGCCCCAATTCTCCATCCCTCCCTGTGTCCATGCCTTGGATGATTTAACCTGGCCGTGCCTCTCATTGAGACATCTACACCCCCATCCTCAGAGCCCGGGACGCTTTGGCCTACAGGAAGCAACCAAGGTGACAAAGCGTCACTGAGCTGTTTCCTTGCTTAGGCCTCCAGAGGCCTTCTCACTTCTACCTGCTGGATGATGAGAGGTCCCACGGAACAGAGAGGGACCATCCTAGCAGAGCCACCCACCCCCAGACCGGCCCTCGCTGGGTGTGCCAGGCCAGATCAGCCTAGCCCTGCCCGGACCAGAAGAACCACCCAGCTGAGCCACAGACTCGCGAGCAATAGTAAATGCATACTGTCTGACGCCACTCGTTCCGGGAGGCTGGTTTATGCAGCAATAACTCAGGGACACGGGGACTGACAGCTCCAGCAGGTACCCGCTCAGAGGACCAGGAAACGTCATCTATTCATTGACTCCATCTTCCTGCCCACGCCATGGGCTGGATGCAAGAAAATCACAGATGGATAAGGTCTGGCTTCTGCCTCCGGAAGCCAGACTTGGCAACTGGAGCTTATAGCCCTCCAGTGGCTCCCCACCTGCCTGGGGTGCAGGGTCTGCCCGAGGTTTAGTAAGCTGTGAGATCTGCTCCTGAAGACCACCTCATTCCTTCTCCCTCCTCCTGACCCCCTGCCCCTGGGCCTTTGCACCTGCCGATTTCTCCCTCTAGACTGCTTGGGCCCACCTTCTATGACTTATGAATACCATCATCTTTGGAAACTCCACTCATGTGTCCTCTCTCCCAGGAGCCTTCCTACAACCATTTCCCACCCAAGTCAAGGGCCCCTTGGGGCTCTCACACTCCCCTCGGCTTCTTTAGCTCTGCCTTTGACACTCCGCATTGTGTCTGGATGCCTCACGTCAGAGATGTGGAAACTGAGGCCCGCAAAGGGGCAGGGACTTGAACACGGCAGAGCGGAGCTGGAGCCCAGCCCATGGCTGTCTCGGCTATCCCCCACCCCTGCAGTGTTCTCAGCACCCAGCCTGTGGGGGACGGGACCTAGCAGCCCAGTTGGGGACAGGGAGGGGCGGTGTGGAAGGATACCTGAGCTCCCACTCTGTGGGGGTCCCCTGGTGGGATGAGATTGCTGGAAGGTTCTCCTAGGAGGCTCCATCCACCAGCAGCCCTCAAGGTAAGCACAAGCAGCATCCCACTTTCCAGATGGGGACATGAGGCACAGGGAAGAGGCTGACCAAGGTCACTGAGCCAGGAAAGGACAGGGTGAGGACTCAAACCCAGAGCTGCCTACGCCTTGCCTCCGGCCTCCATGGCTTCAGGGCTGAGCCATGGGGAGAGAGGGGTACCGAGAGAAAGCTGGGGCGGACAAGGGGGAGCAGGGGATGTCGGGGAACCACCGAGGCAGGAAGAGGCAGAGCAGAAAGTGAAAGGGGCCAGAGGCCGAGAATAGCTGTGGGTGACAGAAGCGGGGACTGCAGATGCCGCCAGAAAGAGAAACCAGGCTGGGTCCCAGGGTGGGAGTGGCATCCAGTCCCTGAGGAGGTGACCCTGGGCCGGGGGAGCCTGGAGATGGCCCAGTGTCTACCTGGCTAGGAGGGCCTGGGTGGAGGCCCCAAGCTGTGGGAATGGAGTTGTGGTGAAGAGGTTGTGTGGGGGAGACGGGAGTTTCACCACTTGCTTGGCGGCCTTCTCCTGCTACAGGGAGCTTAGAGCGTCTGCTGGTTGACAAAGCCCAACACAGCAGCCTGTGGGACAAAGGCCCGGGCCGCAGAGAGACACCTGTGTCCTACCATCCTTGTCATGGGCTACTGCGTCCCTGGCGAAGCAGCCCAGCCTCACTCCCGGCTCTGCACTGACTGCTGTGTGACCTTGGGCAAGTCTCTGCCCGTCTCTGGGCCTTTGTGTAGTAAATCCTTCAGGGGGCTGTCCTGAGGCTAAGCTGAGTGAGTATACATGGGACAGCTCAGAGAAAGTGTCCGACAAACACCTTCGCTTGTCTTCTGCATCCCCGATTCTATAGTCTCACACACGGAAAGTCCCTCCACACTGTAAACAGTACAACAGCAGAGACTCGGTTTTGTTAGCTACCGTGTCTCCAGCGCCTGGCACACAGCAGGTGCTCCATAAATGGTGGTGGAAAGAAGAAAGGAAGGAGGAAAAGAAGGAGGGAAGGAAGGAAGGAAGAGGGAAGAATGGAAGGAAGGAAGGAAGGAAGGAAGGAAGGAAGGAAGGAAGGAAGGAAGGAGAGGAGGGGAGAGGAAGTGTTCCCTGCATATTTCCAGGCATGGGATATTCATTCTTTCTCTGTATTTTATGCTTTTTTAAAAAGATTGATTGATTTATTTGAGATAGATAGAGAGAGAGAGAGAGAGAGAGAGAGAGAGAGTGGGGGAGGGGCACCGGGAGAGGGAGAGAGAGAATCCTCAGGCAGACTCCCCAGTGAGCGCGGGCCTCGATCTCACAACCCTGAGACCATGACCTGAGTAGAAATCAAGGGTCAGACGCTCAACCGACTGTGCCCCCCCCAGGTGCCCCTGTGTTTGATGTTTCTGTCACATTGCCAAGCATCACTTGTATTAATCGAAAAAACACCCTGTTTCCACAGAGAGCCAAGAGGGGAGGTGTCTTATAAGTTATGACAGCCTTTCAGCTCAGGAGGGCCCCAAGACTCCCCCCTCCCCGCTGGGAGCCCCAGAGACAGGCCAGGAGGCAGTGGGGAGGGTGGGGGAGGCAACAGGAAGCTAGTCAGGACAAGCTGTCCCCAGCCTACTGAGAACCTTGTAGCAAGAGGACTCGCTGTTCAGGGCTGAGATCTTCATGTCCCAGCCCCGCCCTCCCAGGGGAAGTGTCACCAGCGTCCAGGGTGGGGACCTCTGCCCCAGCCTGGGGATCTTGTGGCTCTTCTGATCTCTACGAGGAACCCAGGGCCGGCTTGCTTTCCAGGAACGCTTCCTGCAACAGCAGGCAATGGCTCAGAGCCAAGGTCTAGGAGGGCTGTGTGACCTCGGACTGGCTGCTCACCTCTCTGGCCCTCAGCTTCCTCACCTGCAAAATACAGAAAATAAGGCCACATGTGGGGTTGTTTACCATCAATTACCTTTTAGAAAATGTTGTAGTAAAGACACAGAACATAAAATTCACCATTTTTGGGTAAGATTTACTTATGTATTTGGGGGGGCGGAGTAGGGGGGAGAGGGATCTGCAGCAGACTCCCACGCTGAGCACAGGAGCCTGACGTGGGGCTCAGTCTCATGACCCTGAGATCCTGACCTGAGCCGAAACCAAGAGTCGGTCTCTCAACCGACTGAACCACCCAGACATCCCCTCTCAATGAATACTTTTAAAAACCATTTTCTAAAAGTATTGATGCACTGATTATGGAATCATAGAAATAAAATACTCATGCTCTAACACGGATGAACCTGGAAATGGTCCTGCTAAGGGAAAGGACTCAGACACAGAGGACCACGCGCCGTAGGATTCCCTTTGTCTGCAGCGTCCAGACAAGGCAAAGCCGGAGAGACAGAAGGCAGAGGGGTGGTCGCCGGGGGCTGGGGGTGCGGAGAATGGGGGCTGACAGCTAACAGGTACAGGATTCTATCTGGGGGAGATGAAAATGTTCTGGAAGTAGTAGAGGTGAGGTTCGTACGACTCTATCAATGTGCTAACTGCCACTACCCTGCTCGCTTTAAAACAGTGAATTTTGGGGTGCCGAGGGTGCCGCAGTGGGTTAAGCATCCGACTCTGGGTTTCAGCTTTAAAACTGACGATAGGAGCAGCTAATCCCTTCGAGCAGTTCCCACAGCCCAGGCCCTGGGCCGGGCACTGTCTCAGCACCAACGCCCGGAATCCTCACTGTTGTCCTGTGAGTTCTGGTTCTTATCCCCGTCTTACTGAGGTGGAAACTGAGGCACAGAAGAGGTTCCGTGGGCTGCCGAGATCACAGAGCCAGCAAGAGGCAGCTTGATCTCAGGGAGAAGAGGCCCCGGCACCCCCGCCCCAGAGCCCCCCTACCCTGCCTGAGAAGAGGGCCTGGAGGCCATCGTTTGGGGATGTCTGGAAAGGCTCCTCAAGTTTGGTTTCAGAAGGATGGAGAGCCCCCCACTCACCCCCAGCACACATCCCCTCACACTAGAGACACTCAGACATAGACAACACGCCAGACACTCATACACAAACACCACACACCGTGCATCCTCACACACACACACACACACACACAGGCTTTAGAAAGCAGAGCCTTGTCCGGGACACTCGGTCGAAAGGCAGGTGGTGGGTAAAGGGCCATTGCTGCTGAGCCAACCCCCCCTTCCCACCTCCTCCGGTCCCCAGATCTGACGTGGGTGCTGAGGCACGAGCCCTATGGGCAGCACTGGCAACTTCTGCTGGGCCCACCTCCCCCGTGCCCGGCTCCAGGCCCCAAGCCCTGTCCCCGGTTAGATCTCTGGACCCTCACAGAAAGTCCGTGCAGAAGGATGTTTACGAAGGAGGAAAGCAAGACCCAGCGCAGAGAGCTGCCTGGCCTGCAGTTCCCTGCCCGAGGTGGCGTTTAGAGAGCGGCGGTGCCAGGCACGTGCTGTTTGCTTTCTGACCCACCCCCTGCTCACCTCCGTGTGGACAGGAGCCACGTTTCCAAAGCTGCCTCAGCCACGGCTGCCGGCAGGGCCCAGTCAATGGGAGGCGTGGCGGGGGCCAGGAGAGGGGCAGGAAGGGAGAAGCAGGGTGTTCCTCCCTCTGTCCGTGTCGGGTGGCACTTTTGGCAGTGTGGGGACTCCTCTGTGGCACCAGCTCCCGTGGGAAAGTCCCTTCTTAAATTAAAAAAAAAAATTTTTTTTTAAAGACTTTATTTGTCAGAGAGAGAGAGCACAAGCAGGGGTAGTGGGAGAGGGAGCAGAGAGTTGAGCAGGGAGCCCAACACAGGACTCAATCCCAGGACCCCGGGATCATGACCTGAGCCAAAGGCAGACACTTCACCCACTGAGCCACCCAAGCGCCCTGGAAAGTCCCTTCTTTTAAAAGTTCCACTGCTGGGGCACCTGGGTGGCTAACTCAGCTGAGCGCCTCTCTCTTGGTTTCGGCTCAGGTCATGATCTCAGGGTCGTGAGATCAAACCCGGCATCGAGTTCCATGCTCGGCGTGGAGTCTGCTTGGGATTCTCTCTCTCCCTCTGCTCCTCCCCCTGCTCGTGCTCTCTCTCTAAAATAAGTAAATAAATACAATCTTAAAAAAATAAAGTTCCACTGCTGTTCCTACTCCCACGGGAGGCCCCAGCTCCTGGGCTCCTGGGTACTGTCTCCTCCTCTTCCCCTTTAGGAAAAGGGGTGCTAATCTCTAGTGGCCCCATCACTCGTGCGACCGTTTTCCTTTGTTTGAAATACTAGCTATCGGGACGCCTGGGTGGCGCAGTCGTTAGGCGGCTGCCTTCGGCTCAGGGCGTGATCCTGGCGTTCTGGGATCGAGTCCCACATCGGGCTCCTCTGCTGGGCGCCTGCTTCTTCCTCTCCCACTCCCCCTGCTTGTGTTCCCTCTCTCGCTGGCTGTCTCTCTGTCACATAAATAAATAAAATCTTAAAAAAAAAAAAAAAAAAAGAAATACTAGCTGTGGTTTCTGTTTTCCTGCCTGACCTGTGGCAGGGCAGGGATTTGAACTCAGATCCTCAGACCCGAGACTGCAGGCTTAGCCGTGACACCGCGCTGCCTCTTACTGGAGCTGTCCTTCCAAGTGTGTGTCCAGCTCCCACCATGGCCCCGGTGCGCAGGCTTCCCTCCTGGTTCCCGTTGTCTAGTAGAGCTTAGCTGCAATTCCACGCACCGCCAGCAGGGGGGAAGTCCCACCTGCTCTCCTGCAAACTGCTTTGACAGAATTTTATGTTTTGAGAGCTTTCCCCCAGCTAAAAGAAGTAATGCCTTCATTTGTTTGCTGGTTTGGGGGGAGGGGGGTCATGAATGGCTGGTGAGAATCTCCAGCCAGTCAAGATTCTCAGTGAATAGAATTCCTGGCAAGGATAGAGAGCTGACATTTCCCTCCCTGCCTAAACTACATTGGCAGGGGGAGCAAATGCACAATGTCCAAGTGGCTTCTGCCAAAGACAGCTCCCAGCGTCCCAGGCAGGGACCTTCTAATCTAACATGGTGTGTGCTTTAGGTCTAGAAATTCCGTATGGTTAAAATTCCATACGGCACATTCTGGAAGGTATGCTGCTCCCTCCGTTGGCCGACAGCTCTGTGCCTGGCAGGAGGGGGGCATCTGGAGTCAGGAAGACCCAAATTAGCATCTCAGCTCCTTCAGTCACTGGCTGTGAGGTCTTGGGCAAGTTGCCGAACCTCTCTGAGCTTTAGTCTCCTGATCTCTAAACCTGCCCTGAGCGATCATTGAGGGAATGAAACGAGCTGACATGCGTGTTAAGTGCACGGCACAGGCGAGCCATGCCCCTACCTTTTATTCCAGGTTTTTATGGTTTATTTCTTCTCCGTGAAGTCTGAGGCTTCGGGGAAGTAACTCAGGATGTCTAGAGGCTTCTTTGCTCAGGTGACTGGCACCTTTGCTGGCAGGACTCAAAGGCTGGGTGTCACTGGGGCTGTTGACTGATGTGCAGATGGCTTGGGTTTCGCCACATCATGGCAGCCTCACCTGGCGGTTCAAGGCTCCGAGAGCAGAGTTCCAGCAGACAAGGTGGGAGCTGTGGTGGCCTTTCATGACGCGGTCTCAGATGTCACAGAGCATCACTTCCACAGTGATCTCTCAGCTGAAATCCTCAAGAGTTCACTCCGGGGGCACCTGGAGGGCTCAGTAGGTTAAGCATCTGACTCTTGATTTCAGCTCAGGTCACGAGATTGAGCCCCACGTTGGGCTCTGCACTTGGTGCGGAGCCTGCTTAAGATTCTCTCTCTCTCTCTAAACAAACAAACAAACAAACAAACAAACAAACAAACAAACAAAAAACCAAGAGTCTACTCCAGTTCAAGAGGAAGATGTGTGGACCTCATATCTCAATCCAGGAAAAAGCAAAGACTGTATACCTGTGTTTGCAAAGCACTCCATTCTTTGACTTCGCCATCCTACTCCCGAGTATTACTCCTCCAAGTAGGTAGGAAATCATTCCTGCACCAAGACAGTCACTCTCGCTCCAACTGTAACAGCAAAAGATTAAGAACAACCCAAATAGAGGACCCAGTGGGGACCGGGTAAGTGAATCATGGTGCATCCACAGAGAAATACTGTGCAGTTAAAAAAAATAAAGTCACTCTATGTGCATTAATATAGAACTATTCTGGAGACTTGTTCTGTGGGAAAAAAAAAAGGCAAGGCGCAAGATGATATGTGGGGTAGGAGGCCTCCAGGTGACCCACAATAATTCTTACGTCCTAGTTCTCATGCCCTGGTGTGGTCCTCTCCCACATTAAGTAGGGTGGATCCGTGTCATTAATAGGATGTGGCGGGAATGCGTGTCTTCTGAGGCCAGGTCATAAAAGGTGGCGTGGCTTCCACCTTGCCCCCTTTAGGTTCATTCAGCCTTGGGGGGAGCTGGCTGCCATGTTGTGAGGACACTCAAGCATCCATGTGGTGAGGAACAGAGGCCCCCTGCTGCCAGCCACGTGAGGGCGCCATCCTGGAAGGGGCTTCTCCAGCCCCAGGTGTGCCTGCAGACGATCACGGCCCCGACCGACATTTTGACTGCAGCCTCGTGCGAGACTCAGGGCCAGAACCACCCCCCTGAGTTGTTCCCACATTCCTGACCCTCAGACACTGTAAGCCGATAAAGGCTTATTGATACTTTAAGCTGCTAGGTTTTGGGGTAACTCGTTATGCAGCAGTGCATAAGTAATGCAGCGTGTGTAGTGAGCTAACATTGGAGTGACCACTCTAACTCTTCTTGAAGGAAAAAGAAACTGGGCTCGCAGAGGGAGCCGGGTGGCTGAGGTATGGCATTTGGACCGTCTTTTCAAAAGACCAACTGGATGTCAAATCAGTAAATAAAAACTCAGGCAGCCGTCAGAGCAGCGGCTGTGATTAGGCATGCCACAAATCTTTCTCAAGCTACCAGAAGGCCCTCCCGAGTATATGTGGCAGGACCTACAACAGCAGTTTGTGAAGAACAGGAAAGGCTACGGTGGAGAGTCACAGAGGAGCCCCACCACGTACTAGCTGTGTGCCTTGGGGTAGGTCAATGAACATCTCTGAGCTTCTGTTTCCTTATCTGAAAAATGGGGATCATCAGTACAACTGGAGCCTACTGTTTAGCTGATGGCCAGACATGGGGTACACACTTAACAGATCTGGCTTGTTATTATGAACAAGATCCAAGGATCCTGCCCAGGGCCAGGGGAAGGGAGGAGCCCACTGAGCCCCCTGGCCCCACGCCTGGGGGCAGGCTGGAACGGGTGGCCCACAGTGGGAGGTAGAAGCTGGGGGGAGGGTGATGAAGGCCAGGGGGGACCATAGGGAAATAGAGAGAGAGACCCCACTCCAGGATCACCTGTCCCCCCAGTCCCCCACCTTGCCCTGTGCAGGACCTGGGGGTGGGGCAGCCCTGGCTTCAGGGAAGCCCTGGCCTGCAGCAGCCCGCTCCCTCCACGCAGGCCCGGTGGGCCGGTGCAGAGCAGGATGTGGCTCCCGATCCGGGAGGGAGGGGCATGCCCTCTCCCGGGGCCCCAAGGTGTGCCAGGGGCTGTGTCCTGGCCTTGCCCCGGGGGGACTCACAGCCAAGAGAGGCAAGGCAGGGGCGCGCTGACCACGGAGCATCACTTGGAGGCGTGGGGAGGGTTGAGGGGTACAGGCAGGGGCTGAGGAGCCCCAAGATCTGAGCTGCAGTCTGCCCAGAGCTTGGCGCTCTCCCCCGCTGGTGCCAGGAAGAGAGTTTGGATGATGGGCCCCTGTACCCTGTGATGACTCCACAGGAGGGCGGGGTGGAGGGTGGGGGAGACTTGGGGAATTCCCATGCGGGAAATCTGGGCATTGGCCTGGTAGAGCAGAAAGGTGTCAGGAAGCAGCCCCGGGGCTCTGTATCACGGTATGACTTTGGCAAGTCTGGAGCTTGGCCCCCATCTGCCCAGTGGCCACGCCCCCTGGGCCCTGAGGTGTCCACGGGCTGCCTGAGATCAAAGCAGACATGGGAAGAGGGGTCGCCAGACCCATCCCAACTCTGAGGATGACAAGAGGCTGCGCCCCTCCCTTCGGGGCAAATGCCTGGGAGGCACCCCTCCCCTGGAATGGGGGGAGCTGCTCTGCTTGATTGGGTTGCTTTCCTCATGACTCATGCTTTCTGGGACCAGCCTTGTCCCCTGGGAAGCACTTTCCAGAAAGGCCCCCATCTGGCCCCCTCTGCCCTGTACAGATATCTAGCCCTCAGCAGCACCCAGCCCAGGCCAGGAAAAGGCTGGTCAGCTCCTGGCTGGGAGGGGGGGTCTCGCCGGGATGGGGGCACCTTTTTTTCTGGAGGGTGACTTGCCCAGTGTACTATTGGTGACATATGAATGTATCAACTTGTCCACAAGGAAACGGCCCTGCTCACCTGCCCCCATTCAGTGATCCCAGTCCAGCGCGCCCCATCTCGGGACAGCCGCAGGAGCCGAAGCCTGGACCCAGCCTCTCCTTTCCTCTTGGCGCGGGACAGTGTGATCAGCGACTGTCTTCATGTCGGTTCCTCTGAAGCCGGAGCAAGAGAAGGGCTCTGCATGTTCCCAGGAAGGGTGGGGGTGGTGGGGCAGGAAGGAGGCTCAGCAAGGGGATGGACCCCACGGAGGGGCTCCCGCTGGAGCAGGGAGGGGCCCCTGGGGGGTTCTGATCAGGGCAGGGATGGAGTGATTACAGCCGCACGTCCTCCGTCTCTGGGGAGGCATGAGTTCCCGGCTCTTCTGCTGCCCCATGGGTTCAGGCGAAGCTGGCGCCAGCAGTGATCGGTGCTCTGACAAAGAGGGGCAGGTGTCAGCCGCGAGACAGGTCCCGGGAGGCGGGGAAGGGGAAGCCAGGCGGGGCACCCTCAGCGCTGGCCGTGCCGCCCGACGCGCTCCATGAGACCTCTCATTATTTCTGGAAAATGTTTGCTTCTCTCCATCCTCATAGCTGCCCTCATCCCTCACTGGGACACCCAGGAGCCTCCGAACTGGGCCCCCTGTCTCCCTCCAGCCCCCACGAACCGCTGTCCACAGAGCAGCAGCGAGGACCTGCTAAACGCAGATCCCCTCCTCTCAGGCTCAGAGGCTAACTCAGCTGCCTCCAGGTGTGGGGAGGTGACATGGAAAAATGAAGCAAGCGTGGGCTGCACAAGCCCGCAGTGCTCCCCAGAGAGGCCTTTTGATGCAGACCAGGGGCAGCCACGGGCAGGGGACTCCGCTGAGCCCCCCAGGCCTGGACCCTGGCTCCTGACTACGAGCAAGGCAGGACCGAGATGGGCAGGATGGTGCGGGGCAGGTTCGAGAAGGCTGCGCTCACCGGCTGCTAGAGGGAGGGAGTCTCGGTAATGTGGGGGAAGGAGTGGGGCCAGGGGACCAGGTGAGAGGAGGGGCAGCAAGCATCAGGGCGGTGCTGCAGGGACAGAGATGGGTGGATGGACACTGCGAGGAGGCCTCCCAGAGGGACGGGGTGTGGGATGGGGAGCAAGCACTCCCAGAGCTTAGGTGGACACACAGGCTGGAGGCTCAGCAACAGACCGTCCATCCCAGAATACTCCTTACCTTTGCTTCCAGGAGCCCTTAGGGCACTTGCGCCAGCAAGCACATGTCCCAGCAGCCCAGACTCCCTGGCAGGGCGAGGGAGTCAGGCTCTCATCTCTGCCTTGCCCCAAGGCCCATGGTGCCATGGTGGGAGGGTGTGAGATTCCTAAGTGTGGAAAGGGGGTTCAGAGGGTGGGCGGCTCAAAGGTCACCCCACCTTTTGTCTCCCCGACCCCCAGTGTCCCCATGGTGGGAGAGGCATGGTGGGATAACAGGTCACTCCCTCCACCTCACTGTCCATCCTTCATTCACCCTGTAGGCCGAATGTCCTAAGTATGTGTGAAATGTCCATCTGCTTTGCCCCATCCTACCTCCTTCTCTGGGCCGGTTCCTCAAGGAGGCCCCAGGCCAGGGGAGCAGACAGATGTTAAAGGGACAGTGGCAGCTCTGTGTGGCATGATGGAAGGACATGCAGAGGGTGGGGGGACCAGAGGAGGCCCTGGTCCTTCTGAGGGCATCCGGGAAGGCTTCCTGGAGGTGGCAATGCTGCGCGGAGAAATGCCATACCAGGGAGGGACAGCAGCTTGAGCTAAGCCTTGGAGGCACAGGAGGGAGCTCTGAAGAAGAGTGGTGCATTTCTTGGGGTATGTGTGACGCAGGGGTG
Source organism: Ursus americanus (assembly GCF_024610735.1). Taxonomy (NCBI): domain Eukaryota; kingdom Metazoa; phylum Chordata; class Mammalia; order Carnivora; family Ursidae; genus Ursus; species Ursus americanus. The sequence continues at coordinate 31,676,142 of NC_142128.1, forward strand.
CCAAGAGATGAGGCCACACAGCAGGGGGTGCAGGGGTCTGCTGATCGGCCAGTCTGTGGGGCCCAGATCTGATGGAAGCTTTCAGGGCACTGGAGTGACATGGTCCAATGTGAGTTTGAGAAGGACCCCTTCCTTGCATAGGGGGACCCGGGGAGGAGGCCAGCGGCCAGGCTCGGGCTGGGACCAGAAGAGGGATAAAGGCAAGGAGAAGTGTGCCGCTGTTGCTGGGGTGTGGCCAGGTGAGTGGGAGAGAGGCGACACCCAGGCAGGTCCCAGGGCCGGTCTGGTGTCCTCAGTTTCCTTGTGTGTAAATAGAGGGGTTTGGGTGTGGCAGACTCTGGGACAGGGAAGGAGAGCCAGCAAGGCCACCTCTGCTTCCTGCTCCCCACCCACCAGCTAGGGATTTGGGGACGAATAGGGAAGCTGTTACGGGCTCTCGAAAAGGCCAGTGCAGGTGCGGCTGCCCCGCCTGGCCTCACATGCAGGCTCCCACATCCAGGGCTGTCCCAGGAGAAAAAGGGATCTTAGCTATTTACAGCCTCCTCCTCCTGGGGGGGCCCCCTGAGGCCGGGTTTCTCAGGACAATCGATGCCATCATTCCGGGAAGCCTGCCCCAGGAGAGGCCCCAATCCCCCGCTGCATTTGCATAGCCACGCTAACAGGAAACAGGACTCATCAGCACTGGCTGGGCCTGGCCAGTCAGCTCCCCACTCAGCTCCGATGACCCAGCCTGGGCAGCCGGCACCCCCACCTCCCCCAGCCCTCAGCTGGCAGAAGCCCCAGCTGGGAGCTCTGGGTGGCAGCCAGACAGGTGGCCGGAGAGGCGCACCTGGGTGTCAGACATGGAGACTCCAAGCAGGCCAGCTGCGTTTCCCAGGGAAGGAGGAAGGTGCTGTCAACAGCGCCAGCTGGGTGCTCCAGGGGGGTCAAAGGGCCCCATGCTATCACTGAGCAATCCCGGTTCCCAGAAGCGATTGGTCGACTTTCCTCTTGCAGGAAGCGTGCCTGTTGGCTACCTGGCTCCTCTGTGTTCCTTCCCGGCTCCTGCAGCTCCTTTCCCGAAAGACAGCCGGACTTCGAGCAGGAAGCCTATTTCCCAGATGCCCCCAGGAAGTGCCAGGCAAGGCGCAGAACTCCATGCGCTCAGCTGGGCTCAGAAGCCAGGAGTTTGGGGGCCAGCCAGGGCTTGGCCTTGTCAGAGCCCCGTGGGCTGGGAGCCCCGGGGCCTCCTGGGCCTCAGTCCTGCCTCCACAAAACGGTTGGCAGGGAGGGGGACCAGCGTGGGGAGGCGTCCTAGAAAAGCTACTGTGATTCTAGGACTCACATCTGCCTCTCGGTGGCAATGCTCCGGGCCTCTTTACAGCAGCCATTGAAAGAGAAATCAGATTTGAACATCTGATGGAGCATGGTGGAGGGAGGTTGGCAGTCTCTGAGACGTGCTGTGGACATAGCCGGATGTGGGCTTGGATTCCGGCTCTGCTACTTGCTGGCTGTGTCACCAAGCAAGCTCCCTAAGCGTCCCGGAGACTCCTTTTACACGGCTGGGGAGTAGGGATAAATAGTGGTACCATCCCCCCCAACCAGGGCTGGTAAGGACCCCATCTGATAGGACAATAAAGGCCCTGGTGGGAAGCGAAGTGCAATTTGAGGTGGCCACATGCCCCACCAAGAGGGTGGTAAGCTCCACTCTACAGCATCCGCCCTGGGAGGGGCTACCGTTACCGAAATGAACCCCACATGGCTGGGTTGGGGGCCCTCAGAGCGATCAGAGTTGAGGGGAGGAGGTTGGAAGCACCAAGTAATCTGGAGAAGGACAGAGGAAGAAAAATGCCTGGGTGGCCGGGAAATCTAGGGAGGCTTCCTGGAGGAGGGGATGTCTGAGCTGGTCCCAAGGACTGACAGGTTTGACAATGAGTGTGGCAAGGAAGGATGCCAGGCAGAGGAGTCATCCCGGGCACCCACTGCGCCTCCCCTCCACCACGGGAGGCCTGAGCTTTCTCACCTACCTACTGCCAATCTCTCCCTTGGCCCTGGGGTCTTCAGATCCCCATCAATGGGGATACCCCTTTACCGTGACATGAGAGCCATCACCACAGACGAGGCCGGACAGCCTGATAGCACCACTCCTGGTGGTCTGGGCCTCGTCCTTCCCCGTGCGACCTGCCCCCTGTCCTCCGGGGTCTCTGCTGTCAGCCTTCTGACATCCCATCTTCTGGCCATTTTTCAATGAAAACTCTTTCTAAATGAACGAAAGCGTGTCGTAGTTCTCAAATACTTGGAACTTGCTTTTCCTTTAAGTACACACCAGTGATGTTTTCCTAAAGGAAGAAATATTCCAGTTTTCATGGCTGGGGATGGTCCATGGTAGGGATGGACTATAAGGAACTTAACCAACTCTGTAATCCTAGCAAACATTTCTTGATGCAGCTGAGGTGTGAGTGGGCAAAAGAACAAGAGCCCAGAACCCTTTTGTTCTGAGTTCTGATCCTGACTCCACTTTCCAGAGCGGTGTGACTCTGGACAAGTTGCTCAACCTCTCTGGTTGTTCTTGGCTTCCTGGAAGATGGGGAAAGAGCAGCTTCTGCTCACACCTTGTGGTGACACTTCCTGGACACCTTGTGTGTGAGGTGCTTAATTAAGCCCGGCACCCCACAGACGAACAAGAGGCGCTCCATCTGTGGTGTCCGGGGGCGGTGGTGGCGGTGGTGGTGGTGTGACTTGAGCCAGCCCTGAATTCACAGTCTGGGGGGTGAAGGGCTCACTTGTGACCACAGTGAGGAAGAGGTAGAGGGAGAAACTGCTCCAGGCTGCCTCCTCCCCTCTGCACCTCTTCCAAAGAACACGACTGAATCTCCTTGAGGTTGGCTGCTCTCCAAATTCCCAGAACCATCTGGGGCTGGTCCACCCACAGGCTGATGACACGTGTGCCTCCGCCCCACGAGTCCCAGCATCCTCAAAAGTCATCCTTTGCGGAGAAAACCACACTCAGGTCGGCCTGAAGCTCCACCCCACCTTCAGGGACCCCTTCCTTTGCTTGGGCACTGTCCTCTCCCTCCCCTTTTCATGTGCAAATTAATGCCCCTGATGGCTATGCAGACGCCTCCAGTGAGAGTCACCACCGAGGACCAAGGACCGAGGGGGCCCCCGGATGTGTGGGCAGATGGATGGAGGCACAATTGCCCCACTCCCAAGGGGGCGCCCAGCAAGAGGGCAAGAAAGCCCCAGCCTTCAGCTGGTCAAATCCCCAGCACCAAATTCCCCTGCGGGGATGGCCGGAGGCAGCCTCATGTCCCCAGAGTCCTTGCCACAAGCCTTCTTATTTCTGCCTCTCATCCCCAAGCGCTCCCTGAGGATCTTCCGGGCCTGGGAGGCAGTGCTGCCCACCCTCCAGTCCCCTCTCCCAGCTGCTCAGCGGCTCCGAGTCTCAGTTTCCTGCAAAACGCCAACAGCGAGGCTATCAGACACAGTGACACTGGTGATGGTCAACTGTGCAAGTGGGAATCAGATGGAATGTGAACAAGGTCGCGGGCCATCCTCTGGCCACCTCCTGGTAGGTGGAAGAGGACTAGAGGAGATGTAAGAGCCCTTGGCATGGTGCCTGACTCCATAAATGTTCGTGGTCACTGCTGTTATTTATTGTGGTGGGTGGTGGGCTGTGACGTGGGATCTCAGCCCCCAGAAACTCAGCCAGAGCAGAGGGAACGGGAGGTCCACCCCTGCTCCGCCCCTAGGGATCTCCAAGCTCCCCAGCAGCCGTGGGCCGGGCTCCAAGTCCCCCCTAATGGGGCTGGACACTCCTTGCTGAATCGTTGATAGACAGTTCTCCCAAAAAGCCCTGGTTCATTGTCCGCTAGGCCCAGGAGAGGGTGGGAGGGGCGCCGTGAGTTGAAGGCCCCGAGGCCGCCTTCATGGCCGTGACTCAGGAGAATCCTGCTCAGCCCCTTGGTGTGTTATCCGTGGCGGGAGTGATTAAGTGGGGAGTCATGGTGTGTGCCATGCGCCCTGGCGAGTCATCGCCTGGCCTCTGACCTCCTTCTGACTCAGGGCTGGCCTCTCCTCCCCTCCCCCGGGGGCCAGGCCTCTTCTCAGCGGGGCTGGGGAGGCAGGTACTGCACATTTCATTCATGGGTTCATTTTTCGCATCCGTCCATTCACTGAGTTAGATCAATCACGGTGGCTCATTCAGGCGACTCAGCAGCTGGGCCGGCCGTTCATTCATTAGTAATAAGCCCAGCAGCCCGTCTGTGGGCCATGCTCCCGGCGGCTGCCTGTAGTCCTCCTGGGGCCCAGGAAGAGGGCTGTCGTTGCCCTTCCTACAGACAGGAAAGCAGAGGCTGCTGTCCTTCTTGAGCCAGGCCCCCCGCCGCTGGGGTGGGCACCCCTCCTCTGTAACAGCCGGAGGGCAGCTCCCGGAGTGCCGCGTGGAAAGGTAAGCCTTGTCCCAGACTGTGACCCCTGACAGCAGGGCCCGGTTGGCCACCGTGTCCCTGGGCCCATCATAGGCTTCTTCACACTCCTCTCTTGGAGATGGGCCTCAGGAAGGCCAACCATAGTCTCTCGAGGCTATGTAAGATCCCCAGACCGACATTCCCCCCCAGCCCCCAGGAAGGCCAGCACCTTCCCTCCAGCTCTTGGAGAACTTCCAGAGACTTCCAGGGTTCCCACCATCTCCTCATCCTCTGGACCCAGGCAGAAAAATTCAGCCCTTCCGTCAGTGTCTCAGAACAAACCCCACATTCCCACGAGGCATTTGGGAGAAGTGCGGGTTGCCCAGGACTGGGGGATGGAGGAGTTGTCAGGGAAAGGGGGGCAGCAGCAGCAATGCCTGTGGTTTCAGACTGACAGCCCACGGCAGATGGCAGAGTGCCGATGTTCTGCTAGAGACCCCCTGGGTGAGGGTCCTGCAAGATGGGATTTCTCCGGGGCTTTCGTAGATTCCCCATGAGCTCGTCTTCTGTGGGGAGACTGGGGGTGTGTGCGTTCCCCCACCAGGCCCGGCTGAGTTTGCTTTGGTTGATGCTCTGGGGGCTTCACAAACGGGAGACGGTTTTTCCTACTGCTGCTGCCTTGGCTTGAGATGGCAGCAAAGCGGGTGGTGCCAATCCAGACCCCAGACCGCCCGCCCCACCCCACCCCTGCCTTTCCTGTCTTGGACTTTCGGTTTCTCACTGGAGACTCTTTCCCCTCCCTTGCGTGTGGCTGCGTCCCCAGGCCCGGTGGGCAAAGTGAAGCCCCCTGTCATGGAGGGGGAGCTCTTCGGGGTCTTGCCTTCATGCTGGTCCTCTGTTCCCGCCCCCCTGCACATTCTGTTCCATGGCCACGTCCCTGGGCATCACATGAGCAGAAAGAGAGCCCAGCTTACATCATGCGCAGTTTACCTTGAATTCCTTCTTTCTTGCTGGGTCCTGGGATTTCCTTTTCTTTCTTTTGAACTTATCCTCCTAACCACCTTCCCTGAAGGGCTTCCCCAAACCCCCGGAGATAAAGCCCAGGCTCCTTGAAACAGCATTGCCAGCCCCACACTGGACTTCATTTGATTTGCACAATTCCAGGAAGGAAGTATGGCTGTGCCCATGAGCCAGATGGGGACACTGAGGCACAGAAGGGCAGAAGGAGCCCTGACTGGTGTGGCGGGGAGGGGAAAATGGGGCTCTGGGGTCCACGCCTCCTGTTCCACCCACCTCCTGGGTGCCAGCCAGAGGCCCGGGACCCACAGGAGCCCTGCCCAAGGCTGCCTGACCACTCCCTCTGTCCCCAGAAGTGGACACGTGGCAGGACCTGCCAGGATCCACTGGCACGGGTGCCCAGCAGGTAAACACTGGGTGTGGTCCTTCCTTCTAGGAACGGGCTGCCTGGAGATTTCCTTCAAAGAAGTGGGCGAGGCCCTGCCCATCACGGACACCCCCCCGGGCTGGGCCATTCCCTGGGCCGGGGCTACTCGGGCGGCAGCGTTGAGCCTCCCGGCTTTGCCAGTGAGGACGTGAGGTCAGAGCGTGAGATCCCAGGCTCTGAAGTCAGAAGGACTGGGTCCCGGCCCCTACTCTGCTCTGAGCAGCTCAGGGGCCCTCAGGCTGGTCACCAACCCTCTCTGGCCCTCGGCTTGCCCATCTGTGCAATGGGGCGGGTAACAGCTTGCCTGCAGTTGGTTGTGGCTAGAGCGAGAGGCCCTGTGGGTATCCTTACACCAGCCTCTCTGGGCCTCAGCTTCCTTCTCTGTGACATGGGGGAACAGCAGGGCCTCCTTGTAGGCTCAGGAGGAGGAAAGGAGCCTTTGCATGCAAACTGCTGGGAGCAGGGCTGGGTGGTGGCATGGCTGCCGGGGCTCCCTGGGACTGTGGTCATGCCCCAGACGTGCCAACAGCAGGCAATTTCATACTCACTCCTGCCGACAGCAGAGACCCATCTCTTGTCACTTGCCAGCCTCTTCTGGTGCAAATGCAGTCCCTTTTGGGTTAACTCTTCCAAGGACTCTTGTCTTGTGGTTCCTTCTCGCTCTGTCCCTTTCACCAGGGGTACCAACCTGAAGGGAGATCTCCTTCTGCATCTGACGGTCCCTGGATCCCCGCCCAGCCCCGGAAGCCCTGGATTGGCATCTGCCCATCTGGGCAGCAGGCTGCTCGGGTCTGGGGGTCCCCTGCACTGTGGGAGACATCACTAGCCACCCCCCACCCCGAGATGCCTAGTTCTCCTCTCCTCCCAGGTGCGGGTTGCTGTGCTCCTGGGCCTTCTGTGGCTCGTGGAATGTGAGCAGGTGTCATGTGTCGCCTCTCAGCTGACACACACAGCTGCCCAGGAAGATGCCTCAGGCTCATGTGGGTCTCAGGGCCACGTCCGCCTCTAGGATGTTCCACCAAGAAGCAGGACGCCCACCTCCTCGTGCTTTCCACTGGGTGCCCTCCACCCTGTCGGGGTTTCCACGGCCCCACACCCATCTTCTCCCCCTGGGCTGAGCCGGGGTGGTCTTGCTTTTTTTTCCCAGCAACCACGAACCTGATCTCTGTTTCTATGCGTTCTCCTTTCTTTTCAAGGTTCCACGTATACGTGAGGTCATACGGTATGATTCTTGCTCTGCCTGACTTACCTCACCAAGCACAAGACTCTCACGGTTCATCCACGTTGTCCCAAATGGCAGCATTGCCTTCCTTTTTTTATGACTGGGTGTAGATACATTTTCTTTACCCGTTGACCCACTGGGGTCACTCGGGCTGCTCCTGGGTCCTGTGAATGATGCCGCAATGAACACGGGGACACAGATACCACTCGGACACAGTGATTCCGTTCTCTTTGGATACACACCCAGAAGTGGGATTGCTGGATCCTATGGGTAATTTTCTTTCTCATGTTTTGAGGAAGCGCCACATTCTTCTCTGCGGTGCCTGCACCGGTTTGCATCCCCACCGCGGTGCACTGGGGTCCCCTTCTTCCTCACCAGCACCTGTCTCTGGTCTTCGTGATGGCAGCCATGCTGACAGGCGTGAGGGGGTAGCCTGTCGTGGTGAACAAACGTATTTTAAACCCGATGCTTTGAAAAAGTACTGTTAATGGGAAGTGACATTTCAGTGGAACGCCAGTCCGGCTGGCCACATGTCTCGGGGAAGTGTAAATAAGTACGGTGAAAATCAAAGAAAAGAGTCACTTCTGGCTTCAGAGGTGGCCTGTTGAAGGTAAGGGGGGGGGGGTCCTTCTTTCTTTTTCAAAAAGGGGGGATCAGCAAAAGTTTAAAAGGATATTAAAGGGACGCCTGGGTGGCTCAGTCGGTGAAGCATCTGCCCTCGGCTCAGGTCATGATCCCGGGGTCCTGGGTCGGGCTCCTTGCTCAGTGGGGAGCCTGCTTCTCCCTCTCCCCTCCCCCTGTTTGTGCTCACTCCCACTCTCTCTCTCTGACAAATAAATAAATAAAATCTTTAAAAAAAAAAAGAAGGCTGTTAAAGATGGAGAAGCACCCCATGGAGACTTTCTTTTTCCTTTATCTGACCGACCGAAAGGGGGTAGAGAAAGGGGTTGTTCTGTCCACCGTGCTCTGAGGTGACGTGAGACCCCCAAGGCCTCTCTCCTGCTTGGGGAGGCCCAGCAGGGCGTGCAGAGCCCCTGCAGGAGCTGGGGGCTGGGCTGGAGGAAGCCCTAACCTCCCCAGGTGCCCCCGCGCCCAGGCACTCCATGGATGCAGTGTGGGGAGAGGGCTGCCTCCTCTGAGAGACAGGGCCGAGTCCCCTGCACGGAGGGCAAGCATCCTGGCACAGGCAGAGGGGAAGGTAGTGTGACTGGCCACCGTTGCAGGCTCCAGGAGCGCATGCACATGAGGGGCACTTACCTCCTGCAGGGCAGGGCCTGGGTGCAGAGCTTCCCGCCCAGCTGGGGGCGAGGGGCAGGTATTGGGGTAGGCCCGTTGGGGTGGGAATCAGTCCCAGACTCATCTCCCAGATCTGTGACCTTGGGCAAGTCTCCTAATCCATCCGTGCCTCAGTTTCCTTACCTGGAAAATGGGAGATCATAGTGCCTACCGCACAGGCTTAAGAGATGACCTGGGATGGCTCGTGACCACGGGCTTAGCACAGCACCCGATTCAGAGGCAGTACTCGGTACAGGCTAGCGGCCAAGACACCGACGACGAAGAGGGTGAACAGAATGAGGATGAAGAAAATGGCACATATGCTCCTGGGCTCAGCCTTCAGGGTGCACTCCCCACCGTGTCTCTCACCAATGGCCCCCTCACGGCTTGGAAGCATAGGGGGTAGAGGGGAGAGTGGCTCCAGAGCCTGCAGAGTCCCGGGGCTCTGCCGGACCCCGCGGTGGGTGGCCTCTGGGGCTGCCTCTCCGAGGCTGGGGGCCCCCCTCTGGGCACACACGTGGTCTCCACAGCCCCCTGCCCAGCCTGGGACACTCCTGCCGAGAGGCTCCAGGGACAGGGAGATGCCTTCCAGCAGCCACTCCCTGGAGTCAGAGACCAAGGAAACCCATTCATTCACCCTCCTGCCGCATTCCAAGGAGAGGGTGGTTGTGTCAGCAGCGCTGGGGGCCCCAGCCACTCGCCAGCCCTCCCCTGGGCAGAGTGCGGGGTCTGCCTGTGGGCACTTTAAGACGTCTGAGCTTGCATTTGCCAGGAGGAGAAACCGAGGCTCAGAGATGGGAAGGCACTTGTTCTTGGTCACACAGAAAGCTGATGTTGGAGCCACGGTCCCTCCAATGTGCCCCAGGGCCTTTTCGCTGGCCTTTCCCTCTGCCTGCGATAGTCTTACCGCCCAGACACCCCTTCCCTGCCTCCTTCGATTTTTCTTCTTCCTCAGCACAAACTTCCCCGATCTCTGTGTGGAGCTGCACCCCTTCCTCTCCTCCCCAGCTGGCCCAACCCTCCTTCCTCAGCTCTCTCTACTTTCTCGTGTGCTCTACGCTTGCTAGTCACTGTGGGATTTATGGGCTTGTTTTCTTTATTGCCTGCCTCCCCCTGCCAGGAGCTCAGCTGCAGGGGGCGCGGAGTTTTGCCTGACTTGTTCCCGGCTGCCTCCCCAGTGCCTAGTACAGTGCCTGGTACACAGTAGGTGCCCAATCAACGTTTGCTGAATAAATGTTCCAGTGACGGGGAAAGTTCAATTTGCCTCCCCGCCCACTGGGGCTTCCCAGGGAGGGGTCGGAGGGCAGAGGGGCTCTGCAGTCACCTCTTCTCGGTGACAGATGTCATCAAGGGCAGGGTACAGTTCCCAGGGTATTTTGGCAGGAGCCACCCCCAAAGGACTGTTCCTACCCAGGCAGATTGGCAAGAAGCCCAGAGTCGATAAAGCGAGGGAGATAAGCAGGTTCAAGAGAAAAGAGTGAGATAGGGCATGCTCTGGGCAGTTCCTGCGAATTCTCTGGGCAGGTGAGGGGGGGGGGTGTTCCCTCCGCCAGGGCAGCTGGAGCTGGCAAGGGCCCCCGCTTGGGCCCAGGGGAGGCGTGGGGTGGGGACTCCTGGCTTTGCTCTCTGAGAGCCCAAGGGTACAACTGGGAGCCTCACAGACTCTAGCTCCACCACTTCTGAGCTGGGTAGCTTTGGGCCTGGGTTCCTCATCTGTAAAATGAAGATAATACTAACAGCAGTGTGGTAGGGTTTGGGGAGGATAAACAGATCAGGCGTGCAAACCGCTTAGCTGGGGTTGGCACGTACAAAGTGTCCAGGAATCAGGAGCAGTACCACTCACCAGCTGCATGCGTGGGAGGGGATCATCTGCATGAGAGGAGGTTCTTACCCCGGCTGCACGTGGCAGGACCAAAGTCAACCACAGCTGGGACGGACTAGGAGCAAGTGGAGAGAGGGGAGCAACCGGCCACAGGAATGTGTTGGATGGAGAGGGGAAATCTGAGGAAGCTCTCCAGAGGAGGTGAGTTCTGAGCTATGCTGGCAAATGGGAAGGATTCGAAAACTGACAACACTCTGCTGGGGATGCTGGGGGAGAGAGGGCAGGTGGCTCGGGGGGGCGCCAATGCTCTGGCCTTTCCAGAAAGCCATCTGACAATTTGTAGCCAGAGCCTTGAAGTGATTTCTGTTTCTACCATCTGGTAATCCCCAGGCTCAGAACATCTCCCAGGGATCGATCATATACAATGTGGACTCAGGTTTACATATCAAGTTGTGCACCGCAGGATGACTTGAAATAATGAGTGCAAACAACTTCCATGTCCACCCATGGGCGACAGCTGACCCTGAGGGACACATCCCTGCAATGGACCTTTGACACTCTTTGGAAATAGAGCTTCTACGAACACAGGGAGATGCCGAGACGGTGGGGAGGGTGGCGGGGGCTGAGTGTCAAAAGCACGACACGAAGTTACACCCACTGTATTATTTCAACGGCTTAAAGGCATAGAAAAAAGACTGGAAGGGAATCTGCCGGCAGAGGCTTCCCTGCCAAGGGTTGACTCTTAGCGTGGGAACTATGGAAAATACTATGCTTCTGAACTTTGCCAAACTGTCACCAAAACTATGCAGTCCTTTGGCAATTGGTGCAAGAGAGAAGAAGGCAAAAATCGAACACATCAAAGAAGGAAGGAACAGAGGAGAGAGAAGGTAGTGGACTGCTTGGTGCAACGAACCTGTCGGTTTTACCTCCTAAGTGTCATGGGTGACCCACTTCTTTCGTGACCTCTCCATGCTGCGGTGGGCCCCTCCCGACCCTCCTCCTCCTGCAGGTCCAGGGATCTCTCGCAATGAGTCTCATCTGTCACTTCTTGGCTTTGAACGCTCCTGTGCTTGCCACTGCCCCCAGCAGCAAGGCTAAGCTCCCGGGGCAGGCTTGGGGTCCTCGGGTGGCCACGCGGGCAGGCGCCCTGGGCACAGGCTCCCGTCAGGGTATGCTCCTGCCTTTCTGTCTGTCTCACCATCACCTGTCTGTGCTGAGCCCAGCCTGGCCCAGAAGCCAGCCCTGCACAGTGGGGCCTCGGCACGAGTAGTGGATTGAATGAACTAGCCAGGTGGTTTCCTCCCTCGCTGGAAGAGTATGTGGGGACAGGGAACCTGGGGGACCCTCGAGGGCTGAGCTACCCTTCTCAGACCCATTCTCCAGATGAGGAGACGGAGGCCTGAGAAGTTGTGTCTTGTATCTTTTGTGCAGGTGGTAGGGCTGGAAAGGAATGGCCTGCCTGCCTACCTGTCTGTGTGTCTGTTTGCTGGGAGAACCTGGTCTCTGGGAGGTCGGTGACTGTGTGCAGGTCACATCCGTGTTCCTGGGAGCACACACCTGTCCAGTGGCTAGTCCGCATGCACTTCTAAGTGATGGTCCCCATGAGGAATGTGGGCCCATCGTCCCCAGATTTGACTTTTAGAGAGAAGCCATCAATCCAGCTATTTATAGGAGATCTGCACTTCGAAGACGTTGGCTCAATTTCTCTTTAAAAGCCCGCTCAGGTGGCATGGAACCTGCCACTGGGTGGTGAGCCAGCAGCAGCATGCAACAGGGGTGCAGCAGAGGGTCCCCCGCCTGCAGAGCCCCTGCAGCCGCCTCTGAGGTCTGGCCCCCCCACCCCACCGACTCCCACCCTCAAGCACCTGCAGGGTCTCCCTTCTTCCATCCAAAGAAGGGCAGGCCGATGGCGGAGCTACACAGGGCCCAGGGCAGGGCAGCTGGGGGAAGCCAGGTCCTTCTCACCAGGGCACAACCTCAACCAATAGGGTGGGAAAGTCCGTGGCTGGGCTCCTGACCTCTGTGCTCTCCAAGGCAGTCGTGAGGTGGTTCTGGGAGGTTCTGCGGGGGGTCCACAGCGGGGCCCGGGCACCAGGGCGCCGTTGCTGTTCCCGGTCCTGCGTGCTGGGATCACCATCTGAGAAACCAGCTGGCACCCATGGCCTCGTCTCTGGCTCTGCTCTCAGCGTTCTTCAAACTAAAAACAACAGGATTTGGAATATATTGAACAAAAGTAACTTGAGGTGTGCCGGGTGCCCTGAAGGAAACAAGTGGACGCTGTTAGAAGAAAGCAGGGGGCTGGGGCGCCTGGGTAGCGCAGTTGTTAGGCGGCTGCCTTCGGCTCAGGGCGTGATCCTGGCGTTCCAGGATCGAGTCCCACATCGGGCTCCTCTGCTATGAGCCTGGTTCTTCCTCTCCCACTTCCCCTGCTTGTGTTCCCTCTCTCGCTGGCTGTCTCTATCTCTGTTGAATAAATAAATAAAATCTTTAAAAAAAAAAAAAAAGAAAGCAGGGGGCTGACTCTGGAACTGGCTCTGGCAGGTGACAAGACTGCTGCACTGGGGGGACCGGAGGCATAGCTGCTGCAGGTGCCACGGTGGGGGAGAGTCGCTCGGAAGAAAGGTGCGTGCACAGGGCCTGTCCTGGCAAAGGGCTCAGGTCTTCCGGATGTGGCCGCAGTGAGCGATGGAGCGTGGCCAAGGCTTGTTCTCATCTTGACTGCCCTTCGGTCACCTGAGGGCCATAAAAGGATTCCATGGCTCAGCCCCACCCCAGAGGTGCTGGGTCGAGGCACCTGAGAGGGGCCTGGGCATCGGGTACTTTCCAAAGCCACTCCTTGCTTCTAGCTGGGCTGCTGGTGAGGACCACCGGCAAGGTGAGCCCAGGCCAGGCCGGGTGTCGAGTGCTCGGCTGACTTGTCCCCGCTATACCCCTGAGGCCCCTGCCAGGGATGGCCCTGGTTTAACCATGCGCTCAAGGGCCGAGCAGCTGAGTAACAGTGCAGGGACTTGAACCTGGGCTGCTGGCTCTGAAGCCACTAGGTCCTGCGTGAGGCTTTGTTGGAGGCAGGGATGTTAGCAGCTGCAGCAGCTGTCCCAGCTCAGACACCTGGGGAGGGTCGGGGACACAATCTCCAACGGCGGAAAGTAGAGCCCTCAAATGCTTCTGTCCTTGTCAACAGGCCCTGGCAGACACCAGACCGAGGACAAACAGGATGAGCCTCGAGGCCGGGGCGATCGGCACAGACACACGAATGGAATTCGGGCTTTGGGAATTTGGGACTACGTCCAAGAATGGTTCCATCCATCCATCCATCCTTCCTTCCAACCATCCATCCATCCAACACACATTCAGAGACAGCCCACAGCATGCCAGGTCCTGCACCCAGCCTCGGGGAGACTGGGTCAAATAAGACACGAGCCTTGGCTTTAGGTGAGCCTGCTGGAGAAGGAAGATGAAAAAAAAAAAAAAAACCAACCAACCCCAAAAATGAACCCACGGCTGGCACCACCTGTGACCTACGATATCTGTGCCACAGCAGCATCTCCCATCTGGTGGTCCGGAGATTCTAAGGGGTACAAGGACACAGACTTCAAAGCCGGAGTCCCACAGTGAGCTGCTGCTGCTCTTTGATCAGTCCTTCCGATCCTGTCAGAGAGAAAGTCTTGGCTGGGTGCTCACAGGTCTCTCACACTAGCCGGTCTCCCGATTACAGACACAGGGTGGGCCTTGGGCCTGGAGCCCCAGGCAAGTAATGGGAGGTGGTTCAAATTTAACCACATGGATTTACTTGTATTGTATGTGCTTGTATGGGATCTTTAATTTCTGGCGAATATAGTGGGTTGAATGGTGACTTTCCCCTGCCCCCCAAAAATAGTCCCCATCCCCACCCCAGCACCTGGGAAGGTGACCTTATTTGGAAATAGGGTCTTTGGAGATGTAAATGAAGTTAAGGATCTCTAGGTGAGATCATTATGGATCAGATGGGGTCCCAAATCCAATGACTGGCGTCCTTCTAAGAGAAGGGAGGTTTGACATGGGGGACAAGGGAGGACGGACTGCGTGAAGACACAGGGAGAATGGAGTGAGGCGGCCACACGTCAGGCCCGCCAGGACCGCCAGCACCACCAGGAACCAAGAGGGAGGTGGGGAACGGATGCTCCCTCTGAGCCTCCAGAGGACACCAGCCCACCCGACCCCTTGATCTCAGACCTTGGGTCTCCAGAACAGTGGGAACACATTCCTGTTGTTTTGAGCCACGTGGTTTGTGGTCATTTGTTACGGTGGCCCTGGGAAACACATACAGTAAGTGGTGCTGGTTTTGTGTTTGGGCTTCCAGTGGTAAAGTCTCTCCCTTTTTAAGCACATTGAATTTATAAGGTCAGTTAAGAGGTGAGGAAATGGTAATTCAGGAGTGTTGAGGCGGGCACCATCTGGAGGGAAATCAGGCTGAGCCAGTGGCGTGGGGCCCGGGAGCAGGGTGGGCTAAGGGCCACGGCGCTGAGGTTCTGGGGTGGGTGAGGTGCCTGGAGGGCAGGGGAGGCCTCCTGCTGCCCCCTCTGCACACTCGAGTAAATTCCTGGGAAGCCCCATGTGTTCCCGTCTGGGTGATTCAGACCCATCTTCCTTTGGGGAGAAGCGCTTCAGATGGGGAGGGTTTTTTCCCACTGCTCTGAAGTGCCACGAGGTGTCAGGACAGGAGGGGAAGGGGCTTTCCAGCAGGCCCTGGGCCGGGAAGCCGTCTTCCCTGAATGCGGCACCCAAGGTCATCGGCTGGCGGGATGCTGCCTGCCCACCCTCACCGGCTCCTTCACGTTCCAGCTGCCGTCAGAAGATGCAAGGCCCGGCCAGCCAGGAACCTGCACCAGGGCAGACCCCCGTAGGCCTCACCTCCCAGCGGACTCCCACCAGGAGCTAGGTGGCCCCTTCTTGCCCGAGGGCACATAGTGCTCCCCGTGAAGCCCTTGAACCTGGTGCAGGTGCTTCCCAGTCTGCCTTACAGACAGGAACCAGGGACTGGAAGAGCAAAGTGACTAGTCCCAGACCACCAAACAAGCCCAAGGCCTTTCCCAGCTTTGAGCCTGGGCTGGGAAGGGGGCTGGGGAAGCTGCCACAGAGGGAGTCATGCCCAGAGCTCCTGAGGCCCCCTGCCTTGAGCTGAGCCCTTTGCCTGTGTGACTCCCTCCGGCCTCACGATTCACAAGGCAGGCCCAGTCCTGTCCTTACTTTGCAGATGAGGAGACCCAAGCACAGGGAGACGACCTGGCCATGGCAATGGCTGCAAGGCTGCTGTGTGCTGGAGTCTGGCTCCAGATTCTGCCCTCTGAAGAGAAGCCAGCATTTCCCTAGAGTCGGGAGGCAGAAGAGGAACGAGCCACCCATCTGTGGCTGCATGCACTGCACAGAGGGCTATGAGCCAGACCACCTCTCGGGGTCTCAGGGAGTAGCTCTTGGGCAGCGCACGGCTGTGATCATGGACCAGTGTTCTAGGTGGTTCCAGCACCCCTTCACCTGAGAACTACTGCTTCACCTCCTTCTTCCTGTAAATAGCCTGAGGACACTTGGCCCAGCAGCCAGGGTCTCAGCTGGTATGGGCAGCACAAAGCACACAGGCCTGGACTTGCACTCCAGGGCCCTTGGGAAGGTTGCTGAGCCCCACAGGGCCTCGGTTTCCTCATCTGTGTGAAAGCAGTGCCGTGTTCCTGGCACCTGCCCATCACCCTCACTCCCGGTGCCGTCTCCACAACCTGGGGGCCAGGCCCTTGGCTGGCCCAGAGAGACCCTACATCTGCTGTCCTCAGTTCCGTCCCCCCTTCTCCTGGAGGATCCTTCTAGCAAGTTCCTTTTTCTAAACTGAAGTCACTGGAAAGCGTGAGTGCCCACGTGCCCAAGAGGCAGGGCTACTCTGGGCGTGGGTAAGGCAGCACCCAGCAGGCCACGGCACAGAGCAGGATCCAAGCTCCACCCAGGGACCCCCCATGCCTTCGCAGCCCCAGGCCTCATGGGCAGACTTCCTAGGAACTGAGCCCCACCCTCAGCAGCAGCCTCCACCTTCTGTCAGAAACGCCTCAACTCCTGGCATGAGGCGGGTGTCCCATTTATGTTCTGGACTCAGTTTGGGTTTTACCTCAAGGCCCAGAAGATCCTGCCTGTTTCTGGGCCAGGTTTAAGCCGGAGAACCTGGGAACCCATTTCCAGGGATTTCTGGAGCTCACGCCGGTGCATGCCGAGGTGTTCCGGAACGGGCCAGATTTCACCAGACTCCCGAGCCCTTCCCACTTCCCCTGGCCCATTGGCACATGCGAGCAATGATGCAGAGGCACATCTTGTGCTTAACCCACTAATGGCCCCATTCCACAGATGCAGAACCTGAGGCTTGGAGGGAGGGCCTCCTGCCCAACGGGAGGCATGCACAGCACAGACCGAACTCACTGCACCGGACTGGGCTTGGAGCACCTTCTGAAGGCAGTCTGCTGCACTGGAGTCTTCCCAGCCCTGCCCCACCCCCCC
The DNA here is from genome assembly GCF_024610735.1 of Ursus americanus. NCBI lineage: Eukaryota > Metazoa > Chordata > Mammalia > Carnivora > Ursidae > Ursus > Ursus americanus. The sequence goes on from NC_142128.1 coordinate 31,692,803, forward strand.
TCTCAGGAGCCGGGGAATACCTGGCCCCGGGTGGGGGCAGGGAGAGGCCCAGCCGCCGCCACGGGCCACGGGGTCAGGCCGCAGAGAACCTTCCCATCGTCGGGCCACGGCCTCCCTACCACAGCACCACGGAGCAGCAGCCACATTCTTGGTAACTTTTTCTCTTTTATTGCCAAGCTCCAATTTACCAGGAAGTTCCAGTTTTCGTTTCCACCCTCGTGTCAGTGCCCACAGAGCATGAGTCAGGCTGGCGAGAGCAGGTACTTCCCTGGAACGGTCCCTTGGCCCAGAAGCATGAGGGTTTCCCAACCCCTGGCTCCTCCTTGGGACAAGAATTATTTACATATTTTCACCTCAGAGGGAACGTAAGGAACCCTGACAGTTTATGCCCAATGTCAACACGACTACGTTAAATGCTGCTTACTTATTGCGTCTAGAGAAGATGAGCATCCGTTCACGCCGTGCCTTTACTTCTAACAGTGCATCTGAGACCTTAGAGAAATCTAGTGTATGTCTTGAAAGAGGTATGTCTGTCCTTCGCTCCCACCCGGGGTGGGGGGTTTGCTAACGCAGGGGCGGAGGTGGGGGCAGCTGCCTTCTGTGGAGAGCAGGGAGCAGACCGGCTGGGTGGAGGGAAAGACAGCAGGGAAGGCCTGCAGTGGTGGAGGCCCTCCTCCCGCCCCTCCCCGGGACGGTGGTCTCCCGTACTCTGGCTGTGGCTTTGGGGCTCATCCTGGAGAGCTCCCGGCCTTACCCAGTCTGACCTTCAGCGAGAGGCGCCCTCGCTCTCTCAAGCCCCTGAACTGGAGGGACATACGCTTCTCCACAGAAACTTTTAAAGCTGAGGTTTGAGGGTTCATGGGGCCAACCCTGCCCCTGACCTGGCAAACCCAATGGGCCTAATGGATTGGAGGAGGGTGGGCCTGGCCCTTCTCTCTGTAGGGACACAGAGATGGTAGGCAGGGTGGGCTTGCCGAGCTTGACCCCAGAAGTCTGAGCCCAGGAGGGCACGGTCCCCACTCCTGCTCTGCAAGGATTCCCAGCTCTACCTGCCTCTGCCTGACCCCAGGGTCCCAGCACAGCCCGTCTGGGCTGGCCTGCCTCGGAGTGCCCCTGTTGTTAGGTTTATGGGGTGCTCCTGAAGACACAGCATGCCTGCGGCTACCATGATGGTCAAGACCTAGCAAGGCAGGTCCTTCATCAGAGCCAAGACGGCTGCCTGCCTCCTCCTCACACGCAAGGTGATGGGGAACCCCTGGTTAAGGAAGTCCCCACCCCACGCCCGCCTAGAGGCGTCCTGCTGAGGCAAGCCACAGGACCTACACTGCAAGCCCACCTCCGGGACAGGCCTGCCCTCAGCAATTGGCACCTTTCGTTCAACTGCTCCACTGTCCGGGTCTCGGCAGTGCTGCCTCAGGACCTCCCGCTGTGCTGTCCCCAACGTCTCCTTCAGTGCTCGGCGGCCGAGAAGCCCCTGGGAGCCACCGGATTCCAGATGGCAGGCTGGTGGTCCTGGAGGGGGGCTTGGGTCCACCTGTATGGGCCTGTTCTTTACGATAATGCCACCGGGCTGGGAAGTTACTTGCCTTCTGTCGTTTCTGCTGCCCCAGAGTCACGGCAAAACCAGAGCGCCAGCCTGCTCTTCTATCCAAGTGAAAGATCGGGTAGGATGTGTGGCCGGCTGCTGGCACCTACGCCGCATGACAGGCCCTTTCTCGTCATGGACCACCTGACCCCTTCTTCCGTCCCACCTGCCTTTCCTTCCTGGAGGGCTCTGTGCCTGGTCATGGCTGATCCCTCCTGCCGAGGCCCCTGGAATTTCTGCCTGCACGGCCTCCTTCTCCGGGCTGGGTCTCTTCCCTGTTGAAGCGGGGTGGGCACACCAACACAGAGGGCTTCTGATGATGGACATCCCTGTCCCCATGGGCGCCACGCCCCTCCTCGGTGGGCTCCGCTGCCCCAGCAGGATGAGGGAGGCCATGAGGCCCGCAGTCCTTGAACAGGATGATGGTCCCGGGGCACATGTGTGCTGGCACTCTGGGTGGGCACACGGGGAGGAAAGCGTGTAAGGTCGTGGCGCTGACCAGAGACAGGCGAGGTCACCTGGCCAGGCCTGGCTAAACAGACAGGAACGGCGCAGGCGCTTGAGGAGACATCGGAGAACTGGCCCGCACGCATCCGCCTCAAATGAAGAAGCGACTGTGGCGTTTTCATGTTAAAAATCAGCTTGTGTCTCCACAGCGGCGGCCGAGAGGGAGAGTGGTGCACCTGAGCTCCCAGGACAACTGGTCGAGACGGGACGTGCCCTGCGGCGCGTGCACACAAGGTCGGGCGCAGGCCACGTGGAGGACGGCCTCTGTGGCCTCTTCTTTCCATCACAGCCACGGGGCCCGAGTCTGCGCGGTCCCCAACTGTTCTTTCCAGACAAAGAGAGGGGGCCACAACTGAAGGGAACGCTGGGAAGCCGTCCTGACTGGTTTCAGTCCAGAGAGATGAAGGATGCGTCCTGAGTGGGGAGCTGGCTGCACCGGCCCCTTTCCTGGGAAGATCTTTCAGGAAACGCGAGGTGCCTTGGCTACTGCGACAGAGAAACAGTTGGCCCTCTCGGCTCTGTGTGTACCTGAGAATACATATATCTCCCTTACCTTTGTTTAAAAAATATTCTAAACTTTCCAGGAAGGTAACTTTCTATTCTAAACTTTCCACAGGCTCACAGAGTTAGCGAGTGGTAGAGAAGTAAGGAAATGGGGAAAGCCAGACTGAGAGCTTTACAACACAACGCTGGGAAGTTCGAGGGAAAATGAAAATGAAATCTTAACAGTAATATAATACTTTTAACATGACGTCCAACCTTAAGGGTGGAGGATTCTTTTTTTGGGCTTTTTTCTTTTTTTTAAATAGACGCTTTTTAAATAAATGCTTTTTATCTGCTGCCAAAAGCGGAAATAAATATCCAAAGGAGATGCTTACCGAAGTCTTTTTCTCTACAAATTTCTACCCAAAGTGACTTAGTCCAATTGTTTTGGGCACACTGGGCATGGTGGCCGAGAAGCTTCCAGACTGGAGCAGCTGGGGGCGGGGGTCCTGCCACCCCAGGGTCCTCAGGCTCAGAGACCAGGAGGCCGACCTCCTCCCCGAGGCAGCCGCCTAGTCACCTGGGCTCACCGGGGTGTCCCCCCCGGGACCAGCCTGCTCTGCAAGAGGTGCAAAGGGAAACGGGAATTCACACGGAGCAAAGGAGCGCGAGAAGAGATGGCAGAGGGGGTTCCTGGGGCCGTGAGGACTGCGGGTGCTCCCCATGTGTCTCTGAGTCAGGTGTACCGGGCCCCTGCCAGCAGGGCCACACACACAAAGGGAGGCCACTCGGTGCCCACTCAGTGCTCGGTGGGGCCTGCTGGCTCCGAGTGTGCGGCCTCTTCGCTTGGTGTCGCTGTGCCCACCGCGGCCGGTGCGAGAGGTGCGGGGATGCCAGTGAGGGTACGGAGGCTGTGGGGGTCGACGGGGGGGACGAGGGTCAGCGACTCCACGCTTAGTGTGTCGGCAGTGTCCTCACAGAGCAGGGAGATGGTGGGCTGCTGGGCAGGGATGAGGCTGGGGGACAGGTTGACTGTCTCCGCATCTGCACCCCTTGCCAGGCTCTTGCTGGGCCTGGCCTCCGCTTCTGTTTCGTTGATGATCAACAACTGGCTGGGAAGATGAGGCTGAGGCTGTTCCATAGTTATGGGGTCATCTGGGTGGGGGGAGAAAGAACAAGGGTACACTTAATCCCGAGACACACTGCTCCTGCTGGCACCCTCTGCTCCCGTCCTGAACAAAGGCCCAGGGACATCTGGGTGGGAGATGGTGGTGCTGGGGGACAGCTTGGCTCCACTTCCTCCTTCTGGGGACACAGGAGCTGGTAAATCCAGTCTTCCCTAGGCCTGGGGAGAAATCTGCCAGGGCCCAGGGTTAGCCTGACTTGTGATGTGAGAGAACGATGAGGGGCTCGTGCAGAATCAATGGGTTCCAGGAAGCAGCCTGGGCGGGCTCCCCGTCAGGGAGAGTCTTGGACCACCTGCCCAATGAGTAAATACGGGTTTAGGGAGGAAACGGGCTTGGGTGTGTTTATCACTTCAGGCCATTTCCAGAGCCTACATTTGGTAGCATTTACCCAAAGGGGGGGAACTCACTGCAATATTAAAAAAAAAAACAAAAACAAAAAACGACAACAACGAAAAGGAATTCTATGGAATATTTCAGCTTGCAAAACCAAAACAAAACCTCAGACTGTGGTTTGTCTCCTGCTTCTTCTCTGCGAGCTCAGTTAGCGCCCAGAAAGGGGCCATTCCGATCCTGAGCGTCCCTATGGGGGTCACGGAGAGAAACCACGGCCGGGGGAAGGCAGGGGAAGGCTCCGCCCAGCGCAGATATTTTTGGAGTGGCAATTTCTTTTTTTGGTGCTTTTCAAAATCCTTGATTAGATTACAGACAAATGGCCTATCTGCTTTCCGATGACGAGTTTGCCTGGACAGGAACAGCAGTGCTGCTCACAGTGGGAAACATCCTCCGGGCTTTAAGCACCGGTAATCTGAAAGCATTGACAAGAAGGCTGAGGGCATCTCGCTCGGAAAGCAAATACCTCCTTTGTACAGATTTTGGGGGGTGGACCAGGCATCAGCAGACGGTGCTGATGACAGGGTGCTCAGCCATGAGTCGGAAAGCACTCTGGACCCTGGGAAGGATGGTAGACATGTTTCTTTCGATGTAATTTAAGTTAGGTTTGTTGTTTTTTTTTTTTTTAATTTTAAAGTTAAGCCAAAACAAAATAGAACTGCAAACTGAACATACAGCAAGAAAAGGGAAAAACCAAGAGCAAAAGAAAACCGAAGGGCATAGAGAATGGGATGCAGGAGAGGAAGAGGATTCCCATCGTGGAGAGAAAGCACAAGCAACAGACTGAGTTTCCCAGAGAGTACGGCGGCGTTTCTTTCCCCAAGGCTCCTGGACAAGACAAGCTCTCAAAGATCCCAGATAATTCCTTCCTAAGGCCTTTTTGTTTTCCTTCCGTCTATTATTATTATGTATATTTTTAAAAGACAAAGAAGGCCCAGAGAAAATCACTGCACTGCACGGGGCTGTGGGTCTGTCCTCGCTCTGGGGGTGGGGTGGCGGTGAGCACTAGTGGAAATTGTGATTCAGGGTGTGAGCTGAGCCCAGAAACGCTGAATAAACACTCCATGTGCATTCTGGTTTCTCTGAAGCTCACTGAATTCGCTCCATTCAGCAAGGACACCCTTGTGGCACGGGCTGCCTTGCACGCGCAGGCTTGCTTTCGATGGAGCCCCACGTGATCTACCTGCTGCCTGGTTCCCCTGTGGGCTCACCTGCTCTGGCCGCCTCCCCTGGCTTCCAGTGAGGGTGGGCGTGGCTATGGCCCAACGTACCTATGGATTCGCATGTAAGCTCCACTGCTGACAAGGCAGTTCAGAAATGACTAATTCTCCAAATGGCACTTTTGGGCCATCTGGAGACAGAGCTGCCAAGCATTTCCTTCACGTTCTCTTGAAACTTCTTCTAAGAGTTCCGTCTTTGTTCATTTGCATGCAGATATTCAAAAAAGCTGGCAAATCTCTTTCCCTGATCCCAAACGGGGTTTTTGGTGATAAGCATAATCAAGGATATGAGAAATTTGCCATCAAATATATTTAAAAACCAATAAACCAACAAACGATATTACACACACCCAAAATTGGTTTCTCCTTTAAGAAAAGAACCAACAATTTTTATTAAAAGGGTTGGGTTTTTTCCTTAAAAAAAGCCTTTTTCAAATTTTATAGGAAAAAAATAAGCTCTCACCCATCACCCACAACACTTCTTTTTAAAACTAAGAATTGCTTCCTGAATGTGATCTACAAATGTATCCCTTCCAAGGGGAATGAAAAAGATCTTTTACACCAGGGGAAAATGACCCAACGAAGACACGTGTTCTCGTCCAGGGCTGAGCCCTTGGTTTTGCCTGCCTGCTGGTGTTTTCGGCTCGAAGGCCACAAATAGGGGCCTGGCCCTGAAAATGAGAAATGTGGAGAACATTCTGGTTTCCCGGCCAGGAGCCAGGGAGAAGAGTGGAGGCCTGAGCGGGAAGTCCTGGACATCCAGGGTTCCGTGAGAGACGCGTGGCCCCCCGCCGCTCTGCTTGTAGCCGACACCAAGACAGCGGGTCCCCCCATCCCTGGCCAGCACCCGCCAGAAGCTGATCTCCAGCTTTGAGGAGGGGCTCAGCTGGCCCTTGCAGAGTGACGGTTTCCAGGAAAACTTTGGGGCTGCTGTGCTCAGGCTGGGAGAGTGGGACTGAGCGGGAGAGAGAGAGAGAGAGAGAGAGAGAGAGAGAGAGAGTGTGTGTGTGTGTGTGTGTAAGGGGCAGCAGAGCATAGCAGGATGGAGGGCAGAGCTCAGAGGAAGCAGCTTTTAAACGCAAAAGAAGGCAAACGTCTCCTGACTGGCAAGTGGGAGGCCCGCATGGGAAACCCTAAAGGGAAGGTGGGGAAGGTGGGAGGGAAGGTGGGGGGCAGGCAGCAATAAAGGGCCCTGCGCAGGGAGCTGGCTCGGGTCAGCGGCCACCTGGAGCACTGCATGTAAGTATGGGGGATGATGGCATCCACCCTCCAGTGCCTGTGCGGGGAAATGGCTTTGGCCCCTGGCTGAGGCGGGACTGAATCTACTACTGAGCTTTGAGCAGGGCTGGGGGAGGGGGGGTAGGGAAAAGAAAAAGCGAACCTAGTTGACTTGGTTGTTTTTTTGCAAATTCTACTGCTCAACCCTCGTGGCCTAACCCAGGGGCCCCTGCGGGGACTGGGCTGGAGAACCCCACCAGCTGGGTAGTCCACGGAGAAGGACAGCGTTTCCAGGCTGCCCGAGGCTTGAGGGCCAGGGATCCAGTCCCCAGCCCAGGTGAGGCCAGATGGGAACGGAAGAACAGGCTCCGGGGAAGTTGTGGAGATGGCCGCTCGGGAGGGGGTGGCACAGCCGCGGTCCCCCGAGGCCCAGCAAGGCCCAGCGAGGCCCAGCTCGCGGTGCAGGGCCCGCCACCCTGGAAGGCCGCGGCGGGGCATGTGGGCCGTGCAGGCTAACAGATGAGACCTGCCTGAGTTGCCTGCGAGAGTTGCCGTGACAGCTGCCGTTCGAAGCACTAAACCCAGTGGCCGCCGTGACTGTCGGCCTCCGACAGGCTGAACACTCGCCGGCGTCCTTTCCTGCCACTCCTGACTAGAGGGAAACACAGCGACAGGTCATAGAAAGCCTTTAACAACGGGACAGAGAAAGGTGACACGGAGAGGGGCACAGAGCAGTGACGGACGCCAAGCACGGACGAGAGCGCGAGGGGAGCGTGGCGGGGCCGGGCGGGTGCTCAGGACCGCCTGGGGGGGGCACGGCCCCCGATCAGGTGAAGCCCCCATTCGGCCCCACCAGGATGAGGTGCTGTCACGACAGCTGGGCACCCGACCGTGTGCTCATGCGTAGGGCTCAGTGGGGGGTAAAGACAGCAAAGGTTAAGTCCTGTTGGAAAGGAAAGACTGGGAGTCATCAGCAACACGGGGTGTCCGTCGGTGAGAAACCTCCAGGCACAGAAGAAGAGAACTGCTGGTCAGATCCACACACGAACCAGCGGTGAGGACGAAGGCCCTGCATCCCCGGGACCGTCTGAGGAGGGAAGGCTGTGTGGTTGGGGGACGGGAGCCAAGCCGGCTAGTGAAACAAGCACATTTCTGACCCTTGAGGGATGAGGGCTGTGGTTCCTGACGTCACCACACTAAAGCCAACAGCACAGCTCAGACCCTTCCCCAGCTGCGGGGCGCCGCTCTCCAGAAGACACTGCTGGTCTGAACCTTTGGAGAGCAAGACCAAGCCACAGCAGGAAGGTCTGGGACCAGGTGCTGAGCGGCCAAGGATGGGTCCTAATCCGCTGAAACAAAAATGTTAGGAGCATCTTCCTGGGAAGGAAGGAACCATAATCTCGGGCACAACTTCGGGACTCGAGCAAAGCTGAAAATTAATGCCACAGAACAGAACGCAAATATATCTAATGACGCGTGGGGCTATATGCTTCAAAGTTGTTAAAATGGTACATTGTATGGTATGTGTATTCTACCGCAATAAAAAAATTAATGCCATGGAGAAAACTGGGGAGAAAAGAACATGCCTTGCTCAGGGTTTCTGTCCTTAGAGTCCCGCCTGACTGGTAACCGAGTTCGGTGACATGTGGGTCAATCTTGGGCTGTCTGGCTCCCATTGGGCCTGAAAGGGACCGAGTGCTGGCGTGAAGGTCCTGTGTTCAGACAGCCCAGGGAGCAGGTGAGGATGGGGAGAGCAGGACACCACCCCTGCCAGGGCTTGCCACTGGGCCTCCAGGAGCCAAACCCTTCCTTTTTCCTATAAAACCCTGGGGGAAGGTCAAAGTGCTCATAATTCCATGGGCCTTAAAAACAGGTGACGGAAAGAGCAGGCTGGATTTCAGGCTGACTTCATTTTTTAACAAATGATTGTCTTTCTTCCTCGAAGCAGCTTACCCAGGACACGTGTGAGACACAACAGACCCGGTCACAGAGCTCTATACTGAGGAGTTCTCTTATCTGAGCCCCACGCAGGGCATACGTGTGTGAGTGTGTGCACTGGGTGTGTGTGAGCGTGCACGTGTGTGTGTGTGCGTGTCTATGTTATGGCTGTAACCCAGAAAGTTTTTCTGAAGTACTCCTACCAGCCTTACATTTGGTTCTAAATTGGGTCTATTTTCTCTTTCCCGCCGTATGTTCTCTGCAATTTCAGCTTCTCAAAACCATCAAGTGTTTAAGGGAAAAAACCCTGCTAATTCCAACCCTGTAATTTTCTCCGTGGGGAGCAAGCCCAGGCCTATCAGGCCGGCAGTGCTAGACGAGTGGGCAACAAGACTCCAGGTCCTAGGATGCTGCCCAGGGCACCGGCTCTCCCCATGAAGGCTTGGGGGTCTCACTGAACTTTCTATAAAGGACAAGGGGAACAGGTCAACTCGCACGCTGGCTGTTAAAATTGGACAATAATTCCCTCGGCACAGCCTTAAGAGGTAAATAACTAACAATGAAAATAAAATACCCTTGCTCCCAACTCCTTCTAACTGGTTTCTCTGGTTACCAGGGAATTCAGTTGTGACGTTTCCTTCAGCCGGGGGGGGGGGGGGAGTGGGTTTCTTGGCCCTGATTTGAGGTCTAGCACTTGTAAAAAAAGTCACTCACAAGCATCCACACTGTCCCTCGCACGTGGAGGAGACTCAGAAGCAGGTGCTCCCAGCACAGAGGGCAAACCAGTGACCCTCTGGGTGGGTCCCTTTCCCCTGCGGTGAGGGGCCCTCTGCCAGTGCTGGGCCACAGGCCTCGGCCACCATGGGCACATGTGGTGTTCCTCAAAAACAGGCCGCTCCTTGGGGTCTGTATCTGGAGGGGCAGGACTTATAGGTAGACCCCAGGGAGAGAGGGAAAAGGAACCTACTTGTCTCTTGCCAGCTGCTGGGCTCAGCCTGGGGGGGGCTGTGAGACCCAAGGCCACCCTCCTCACAGACCTCTGTCCTCATTAACCCTCAGCCTTTGGACACTTACGTGCGGTCATTTGGGGGACACTGGCCTCCCCTGCCAGACTGCGGTCCTTTGTTACCCTCTGTCCCCAGTGCCACACACAGCAGGAACTCAACAAAAACCTATTTGGTTAGAAAAAGTTAATGCAGTGGAGGTAGGGTCCCAAGGTCGGCAGAGCTGAGATGCAGAGAGAGGCCGGACGCGAGGGCCACCATTGGAGGGACCCTAGTGAGATCAGGTCTGACATCCACAAAACCTGAGTCACTCAGACTCAAGGTCCCGTGGGCAGCTGAGAAAATCTGTATTTGGGATACACAAGGGCCTCTTGCAAAGCCAGGCAGAGAACTTGAGGTCCCCTGGGCTGGACAGAGGGTGGGGGTGGAAAACAGCCAAGTATCTAAAGAGTTTGACGCCCTCATCGGGGATGAACCCATTCGGGCTGGCAGAGGAGACAGGACCATCTGGGGTCCACTGTGTTGCTGACTTTGGGGGCTAGCAAGCTCCCCCCACAGGGGCCACACAGCCCAGCCTTGGTTGACTGCGGCTGAACAGTAGCCAGGGTCTCTGTGAATGGGCTTGGCTTTTCACGTGGTTTCTAGAGCAACCAGGCACACTGGAAGGAGAAATGCATGTACTTCGTGGGCTGCCCCCAACGGAGATCTGAACCCGAGGCCCAGGGCTCAGCAGTGCCCCACGGAGGCACCTGAGACAGACTTAGGAACCTCATGGATATTCTGTGGAGTGACTTCAGAAGGGGAACCATGGGTTCTGGAGTCGCCAAGGCTGGGGCCCGTGTGGGGGCTCCTCCGTTTCCTAGCTGCACTGTCATGGCCAAGCCATGGGATCTTTCCAAGCCCCCGTGTTTTCAGCGGTATGGTGTGAGGTGGAGGGTGGAAAGTCTCAGGGACGTGGTGTCTGTCCAGTGTTCGTGAGCACAGTGCCTGGCATACGGGGGGATTAGGAGGTACTCTGGGGAGGTATGACTGTTGGCCGTGATGGAGCGGGTACAAAGCACGCAGCACGGGCACACGGAGAAGGCTGGGCAGTGGGCGTAGTGGGTCCCATCTACGGCTAGAAGAGTGCTAAGCCCCACCCCTGGCTTTCAGGGATACCTTTCGATAATTCCGGGTTTCAAAACCACAGCGACATGGAAAGCTGGGCCTGTCTCATCCCCTGATGGATGGCATCCTTCCTCTGCTTCCCCAACCAAACACCTGCCCGTGCAAAGTGTGGCTTCGAGAGCAGAGAAGCCACTGGAGCTAATTCTGGCTGCAAAGGGCCTGGCAGCTGCTCTCCCCACTGGGAACTTCCTGGACTCAGAGGCTCTGGAAGTTCAGGGATAGGAATGCCTCTGATTCAGCACTGTGTCCTCCAAAACCACTTGGGAGGACAAGTGGCCCCTTGACTGGGCCGCAGCTGTCTTCTGCCGTCCAGGCTGGGTGGGCTGCGAGGAGAGGCCCCAGCCCGTCCTGCTGCCCAGCTGGCCCCGCACGATGCCACCTCGGGCTGACCGTGGCCATGCCCCATGGGTGGAAAGTCCGGTGAGAAGGCAGCACAGGGCCACCCTGTGCCAATTAGAAACCTGAACACCGAGCCACTGCTCCGGGCTGACATCAAACCAGACAAGTGGCCGAAGGGCACCCGTCCTGACAAAACCTGCTTCCCTGCCAGCCTCAGCTTCCTGACCAGCACGGCCTGGGGAGACAGCAGGCACATGGCGGCACCACCTGCGGACGCCTGCCCTTATGAGGAACACAGAAACCTCATGTGCTGTGCTCTGGATGGACCCAGGAGGCTGAAGCCTGGCCTGGAAGTTGGCCATTGAGAGGCCAAGTGAATGGTAGCCCTCCCAAGGCCTGACACCCCAGCCTGTGACTCCCGTTGCCGGGCCCCTGTGACAGGGACACTGCGTGGGTGCCGGTGCTCTTTCAAGGGATTAAGAGCTGGGTCCTCAGATAAGAGTGAAGTGCAGGCTGCCTGACAGGCTGGCCCCTCGTCAGGGGTGAGTTATTTCAGTGTCTGCAGAGATTCGGACAGGCAGGCTGGGCCGCAGGCTTTTACTGTCAGGCAGCATAAAAAATGGGGACTCGCACACTTGCCTCCGCAGGCTTACCGGGGACGCACAGAACGGGGGCAGACACCCAGGAGAGGCTGACCATCACTTATCGACTGGAGCTGCCTGGCTACCTGACAGCCAGGCTGACAGCCCCTGCATTTCTGAGATGAGAAGACAGGTCACTGGCACCGTGTGGGGGATGGTGGGGGTAGGGATGGAGGGGCTGAGGGAGACCAAGAGAAAAGAAACTTGCCTCCTGGGGACCCTGAGCCTCTGGGGGAAGGTGCAGAGCCGAAGCCACTCAGGTGAATATCTGCAAACACAGACCTGATTTTGACGATTGTGGGTCTTGGCTGGTTTCAGTTTTAGGCAAAGAAGTATACGGCTCAGATGTTTGCTAAGCTGTTGTCTGTGCCTTCTTCAACATGAAAGAAAGGCATACATAGCTCCACCGGGAAGACACCTTCACCCAAAATGCATTTGTAAGTCTAAGTGTGTTGGCGTGCACACGACACAGACGCAGAAGTGTACACATGCAGGCAGCACGTGGGTGCACACACAAGCACACGAATACATAGCCCTGCCCTTCTGTTCCCAGAGCCAGCGTGAGATCAGGCAGCAGAGGAAGGTGGAGGGCTGCTCCCGGCTTCTGGACAAAGCTCCATCTGAATGTCCCGCTGTGGGCCTGGGACCGGCGGCAACACCCGCGGCCACCCTCAGATCAGGCTCAGAAACAGCTCAGACAAGGCGGCCACCTCCCCCAAGCTGGGGCGGGGAGAGGGTCGGGGGGAGCAGGTGCTGAGTGGAAGAGGGTCTAAGTGAGGTAGAGAGAGGGTGACCCTGCTGCCTGGGCGTCGATGTAATGGATGCTGGCGGGAGGGGGGCTGCAGGCAGCAGGCGAGTCCACGCGGGGTTAACCCTTCGCTGGGGAATGCGGAAGCTGACGACCCCGGAGAGGCGCGCGCAAGATCTTGGGCTCCAGTGTTGAGGGAACAGGAGCTGCCAGGGCTCATGCCCTGGCATGTGGCTTTTATCATGACCCCCCAATACGCCACCTAACAAGAGTTTGGGCAGGTGCCCCTGAAACAGGATAGGTGAGAGCTCTGGATGGGACCTTGAAGGGACAGCGAAGGACACCGAGGGTCCCCAAATGAAGGTGCAGACCAAGTCCCTGAGGGCCTCCCAAATCTCTAGAGCCGCCCGGGGCCCTCTGGACCCATGGTTGTGCTGCTGGGGCGTGAAGCTTCATGCACCCCAAGCCCATCCCCAGCATCTCTGCTTGGGCCCTGCTCCTCTGGCTGCATTATGCGGCCAAGGGGTTCAGGAAAAAGCCTGGTGCCTTGCCCCTGGGATCTCACCTGGCACAGTGAGGCGCTCACGCGTGAGGGGCTCATGGTGGCTGAGAACACAGGGGGCGCCCCCTGGGCTCACCGTAGCCACCCTGCTCACGGGGTCTGTCTGTGCAACGCCTGCCCTCGTCTGAGCTCCAGGAAGGCGAGACGGGACTCTAGCACATCCTGACAGACTCTCAAAAGGTGTACCCTGGTCACAGACGACTGGACTGCCCCACACATTTACAGACAAAACTGGCATGTTATGAAGGAAAGAACAAATTAGCAGGGACGCAATTCTTTTGCCGGGTTCAAACAATCCGGTCTGGGAGACCCCTCCTCGTGGAGGTGATAATGGGGCAGATGCAGGCTCAGCAGCCGTCCATCCCCTCCAGCCCTGCGGTCAGGGAAGGCCAGCCTGCAAAAGGAGTGACTCCTCCCCGCTGGGAGCTAAACCAGCCAGCCTGTGGGCAACGTCACATCACAACGAACGCACAACCCTGAACGGCGGTGGCCCCAAACACGGAGGCAAGGAGGAGCTGGGGGTCAGCGGTCTCAGCACGGAGGGGTCACAGAGTTCCCCGGTCCCCCCCGCACCACGTCACGCAGCCAATACCTGACGGGCTCTGGGTGGCGGAAGGCGTAGATGATGAGCTGGTGCCCGCGGATTCACAGTGACTGGTGCTCCCGCTGCCGCTGGGGCTCCCGCTGGCAGACGGCGAGGACAGGGATGGCGAGCTGTGCTGGTTTATGCACTGGGCCACGGCAAAGCCTGCAAGACAGGTAGTGAGGTGACCAAGTAGGAAGAAACAAGCTGGCCTAGGAGGGGGCCACACTCCCCCATTTCGTGGGAGATGCCACAGGGCAAGCTGTACCTCAAAGGTGGGGGTGGGGACCCTAACCTAAAGGCTACACCCACCAACCCAACCCAGCCCCTTGAAGAGTCCCCAGCTGACCTCTCTGGCCATGGGCCTGACCTGGATACACTTCAAAGCTGTTTCAAGGAAGAGGGTGTGCAGCTGGCCATAGAGCCGAGGGCCGTGAGCCATAAGTCTGAGTGCCGTCGCTGGCTCAGCGATGGTCTGGCTGTGCCCTTGAAGAGGACACGCAGCCTTGGGGCTTCAGAGGCATCCTGGTGAAGTTCACACAGGGACTCAGGACATCCTCAAGGCAAAATCTTGGGGCCTTTGCTAAAGTGCCCGAGTTGTCAAAAGCAGGGCACTGGGCAGGAGGGGAGGAGCCCCTGAGACTCTCCCTGCCACAGGTTTTGCTGAGCTCTGAAGGCTCCGGTGAGCTCAGTACGGGAGGAACAAAAGCGCTGCTGAAGAGCTCCCAACTGCGGAGTTCCACATAGCCCTTGGACCACGGAGATCGGGCCGCACGTCTGTGAGGCCTGAGCCACCCCGGCACCAGGGAGTGGGGGAGCCCCGCACTTTGCAGACGCTCGGATCTGGGCAAGCTCTGCTCACCGCGCAGAAATACCGGAATGCATGCCAGGCACCACCCCCATGCTACCTGGGAGTGTTGTCACAAAGTCCTTGTCGCCGCACTGTACTGGGGGTACAGCGGGGCACAGGGCTGGGCACACAGGGAGAGCGGAGTGTTCTTTATGACAAAAGGAGGCCCATCTGAAGGAGCCCATCTGGGAGCTCCTTTCCTGCAGACCATGGCTTTCTGTCCTTTCTACAGCCTGCTTCTCTAAAGGGCCGTAGCTTCTGATTTTATTCACTAAATACAAGAAAGCTCCCATGGAGCCAGAGCCTTGTTGACGATCCCAGGGGGCTACACGGACTGTGGGGGCTTCTGCCTCTGCCCCCGTGAGCTGCACAGGACCATGGTCAAGGTGCTCTGCGGAGCCTGAGGCTTCTGCCCTGTAATTTAGAAGTGGCAACAAACTGGAGCGGGGATTTGCGGGGCGGAGCATGTCCTCCTTCTAGCTCAGAGTGGGGATCCCAACCCTCTGGGCCAATCACATCAAGCCTCTCCACTCCCTGAGCACACTCACTCCAGCCAGCCCCAAACCTCATTCATGTCACATGCACTGGCTGAACTTCACACAGTCCAGCTCCCACGGACACTTCTTCCAGAAGGTTCCCTAGGCTCTGACCTTGCTTTTCTCAGATAACTCAGGAAGTCGGCAGGGGGTTGGGCGGTGGTCAGCAAACTCTGGCCCGCGGTTTTGTAAATAAAGTTTAACTGGAACCCAGCCAGTGTCCTTCGCTTGCATACACGTTCTGTGGCTGCTTTCAAGCTACACTGGCAGCACTCAATAGTTGCCATGTGGCCCGCGAAGCCGTAAATATTTTACTCTCGGGCCCTCGACTGAAGCAGCACACTGAGCCTGGGCTCTGGCACCAGGAAAGCTTCGGTTCTATCCCTGATCTGCTCGCTTACCAGCCCGTGGGGCAAGTCCCTGCACCGTCCTGAGCCCCCTTCCCTTCACCTACAGGTGGGTAAACATGGGCCTGGCGGGGGTGGGGGGTGGGGACCTGCGGCTTCATCCCTCCCCTTAGGACTAGTGGGATCCCCTATCTGGCCACTGCAGAGGGGCTATTTTGTATTAACGTTTGTGCAAAGTTATTTTTGTCTACAGGTTAGCTCTTTAAAAGCCACGTCTTTACTGTTTTATTGTATTTTATTTATTTATTTAAGATTTTATTTATTTATTTGACCCACAAAGAGAGCACAAGTAGGCAGAGCGGCAGGCAGAGGCAGAGGGAGAAGCAGACTCCCTGCTGAGCAGACAGCCCGATGCAGGGGCTCCATCCCAGGACCCTGGGATCATGACCCGAGCCGAAGGCAACCGCTCAACCGACTGAGCCACCCAGGCGTCCTATTTTATTTTTTTGTGATTTTTTTTTTATACTTTGAGTATAGCTGACATGAAATGGGACATTAGTTTCAGGTGTCCCACTTCGTGATTTTCAAGTTTATACATAATGTTATGTTCCTAAGTGTAGCTTCCATCTGTCCCATTACAATGCTATTACAATATTAGTGACTCTATTCTTTATGCTCTTTTTATTCCTGTGACTTCCTCATTCCTTAACTGCAAGCCTGTATCTCCCTCATCCCCCTCCCCTCGGGCAAGTGGGGTCTTTATTTATACCCCGAGCCAGGCCCTCCAGGTTTTGCAACCTAACAGCAAGTGGATGTGAGGCCTTGCGGGAGCGTGGTGGGTCAATTCACCAGCTTCTCTTTTGTGGAGGGCAGTATTCCCCACGCCCCAGCTACTGCGGACGGATGTTTGCTTGCAGGGAGAATAGCAGGACTGACGTGGTGGAGCTCCCAAGAAGAGGCATTATGTGATATACCGTGTGCATCTGCGGCCGAGGGGGAGGCTCAGATTAGCTACGGCAAACGTCAAGGCGAATGTGAACGCCAGTCGGGAAGATTCCCAGGGGGCAATCAGCCGCAGCCCCGTAGCACCGGCTTTATGGCTGCTTACTTCTTAATCACTTCAAGTGGTAAACCCCCAAGTTTACAAGCTGTTAACTTGACTGGAAAAGGAATCACGCCTTAACAAATCAAAACGTCAAGATGGCTTTTCCCAAGCTGCCTAGTGATCAGAGCAAGATGGCTTTTCCCGAGCTGCTTAAGTGATTACAGCAATGAACGCAAGGGCCTCCAAGTGTGGTAACAGGGTTGGGACTAAGCCTTTTATGCCTCCGACAACGCCCCAGCCAGAACAGAGGGATGGCATAGCTGTCACCATGGTGGTCACCCACCCCTTCTCTTACGACACAAGTCTTCTGTTTAGAGCCCTGGCTTACTGCTCTAAGACCTCTGGGGTGGGGCGTGTGTGGCAGCCGATGAGAGGCTGAAAACTGTTGCCAGGAGACTAAAGGGCCTTCATTTTGGGAATGGATGAGGGTCAAGCCGCATACCTTTTGTTTGTGCGGAGAAATAAATAGGAAAAAAAAATCACCAACTTCGGATACCACCTGTTTGCAGGGTCTAGCTGAGCAGAGACAAACGAGCACATCTTCCCCTTGCCGGCTGCTGCTAAAACCTCCCTTCCTTCTTTGCCTGCCTTTGCACTCCTCTCCCTTCCCCCACAGCGTTGGGCACGCAGAAAGGCTCAGTAATTTTTTTCTTTTTCTTTCCTTTTTTTTTTTTTTGCCAAGTGCCCAGATTCTTGCTGTCATTTCAAGGGACTCCTTCTCAAATTGAGGTCGCAACCACTGTGACAGCCGGTTTGACAAGTCAGAGGGCCAGGAGGGCTCTGAAAAGAACTCACAATTCCTACGGCCAGAGTGCCAGTCCGCCAGCTCTTGCTCCATCCCTGCGAGGCAGTTCTGGATGAACTAGCTTCGGTGGAGGTGCCAAGGGGCTTTCTGGGCACGAGTCAAACACACATGGACTGCCAAGTACTGGCAAACACACACAAGCTGGAGATCATGGGACAAAGGCACAGACAAGACAGGCTTCCCTGAGATCTTCTCCAGCAGATAAAATTCTTGGCTTTCCCCGAGTTATGTGTCAAAAACAGCCTGCGAAATGTGTATCAAAGGCCATACGATTTTCACACTGTCTGACTGAGTCCACAGTCTACAACTTCATGCTGTGGAGGGCACTGTGGGCGGATCCCCACAGTGAATGATACTGGTCTGTGTACCAGGGAGCTGAGAGTCGACATGCCCAGGAGTAGGGGAAAGGCCATATGAATTCAAATACATCCAAGTGGTGAAATCCTTTGCTGGGGTTAAAAATGCTGGTGAGAGAGAAGATTAAGTATGGAGGAAAATGCTTGAGGCAGTAAATGAAAAAAGATTAGAAAGAGCATGTCCCACATGTCCCTGTTGTTTAACAAGAAAAAAGAAAAGGAAAGGAAAGGAAAGGAAAGGAAAGGAAAGGAAAGGAAAGGAAAGGAAAGAAAAGAAAAGGAAAGAAAAGAAAAAAAATCAGGCTCTGCCTCCCTCCTTGAGCGGAGCGGAGCTCGTAGGGATCAAAGCTAAAGTCATGGGAGAACCAGGTGGTTTTATTATATGAGCTTTTGTTTTAGTTTTTGTGCTTGTCTGAATTTTTTTCAAGATTCCTGTGATGATTATCATTTTGTACCGGACACAGAAGAGAGGATGAAGGCAGGGGCACGAGCTGGACTCCCCTAGGATCTGTTCTGGCCTCCAGAACCCTCTCCCTGGGCTCACTAAGAGCCTCCCCAAAGCTGGGCCCGGCACAGTGCTCCTGAAGCTGGCCGCCCGCGCCAATGGCGAGCCCCATCCCCTGCTTTCCAGGAGCGTGGGTTTCACACGGGCAGCCCAGGGTCTTCCTGCTGCCCTCTGGCCCTGTTCTGCCAGTTATTCTGGGAAGATGAACTCATGAGTAACTTTCTGGCATGTGTCAAGCACAGATATACCACAAAAAGGTCAGCCTTCTATTTTAGGCCCCTGATAGAGGGAGCACTGGGCTGGGAGTCAGAACCCCAAGTCCGGGTCCAAGCTCTGCCCAAATGGCTTTGTGACCTTGGACACGCCTTCTCTCCTCTATGGGCCTCCACGTCTTGATGCAGAAAAACAAGACAGTTAGTGAGGATCTCTTGGCTTCAACGGCCAATGGCTTTCTTTTTACCTAGAAATCTGAATTTGATTTGAACCCTCTGACCTTTTTGGGAGGGAGGCAGAAGAGAAATGTACCTTGAGTACACTTTGTATACACCCCTTCTCTCAGAACGCACATTAAAGCTTTCCCCGCGAGAACCAGCTTGCTGTGTGAGTCACGGTCCAGAGCTGGCTGGCAGCAGCCCAGGGGCTCATAGATGCATTTTGTGTCACTCACATCATGTTCATGGGCCGTTCGTTTTCGGTACCCCCATTTACACATTGGGAGATTATATCTCCAACTTTTGGCTTCTTAAAATGTAGAAGGATCTGGCATCACTGGGCCCCACTCCCAATAATGGCAACTGAAGGGAGGGAGGGAGCGGATTCCTTCCCCTCCCCACCCTGACGTGCCTTGCGCTCCCAGGTGTTCCGGTTGTTAATCTCGATTTATGCTTAGATTCTTGGTCAAATCCCCAGACTCAGAGAAGTTCCCAACCCAGAGACCTTTGTGTCATTCCCTCCTCAAACCCTATCCCCCAGAATCACCAGCAGGGCATTTCAAGATGGGGCCGCCTGCCTCCAGCAGCCCAGGTGGGTCCTCAGACCGACTGGCAAGAACCACTTGCTCTCTGCCTCATCTGGGCTGTTCCCTTGGTTTGGAATTCTCTTTTGCCTCTTTTCTGCCTCCATAAATCCCTTCCCCGTTCTTGAAGGCTCATGCAGGTCAGGGCCAGCTTGGGCCAAGAGTTTCTGCAACCAAGGGGGTGACCTCTTCTCTCCTCTGTGCTCCAGCAGCTGGCCTGTCAGCTGTAGAGGAGATGGCCTTCCCAAGGAGGGCCGAAGAAACTTCACTGCAAAGATGCTTCGGTGGTTTCTACAACTTTCCTTACTTTAACAGCTAACACCTGGGATCCTCTGGGGTTGAGAGGATTTTGGACAGTGTTTCTGAAACTACAAGCTGTCTCCCAATGCGCATTTCCCTCTTTGTCTAGTTACAGGCCCTGGCAGCTAGGCATGGCCATGTGGCTAACTTACAGACAAGGACATAGAAATGAGAGTGGCATGTTGGATTTCTAGGCAGACGTCTTAAAAGGAAAGAGGGATGCCTTCCTCCATTGTGCTTCCTGAAACATGGATGTGACGGCTGGAACTCTAGCAGCTATTTTGGACCAGATGAGTCACATATTAGCGACAGCAGAGCATGGAGCAGGTGGAGGCTTGGGTCCCTGATGCTTTGTGGAGCACCTGAGGACCTTCATCCAGGCTTCGTCTACTTAAGAGGAAAATGAACATCTCTTTGGGGTTTTTCTCTACTATGTAGTTGAACCTGATCTTAACTGACAGTTGCAAAAAAGCTTTGTTAAAGTAGGAATGTAAGCTGAGCTCTGTGGGGACAGGGACTGGCAGGTCTCCAGACGTGGTATAGGAAAAGCTGCCCTGCACTTTCTGGGGGAGTTCTGGGAGGGGTGGAGTGCAGAGAAAGAAGGGGCAACTGAGATGGGAGAGGCGGCCTTCCTCAACCCCCACCCCCAAATCTTCAGGAAATGCTCCTCCAACTCTTTCCTTGTGTGGTGCAAGTGGACTTTTCAAGGGGAAACCAGGGAACAGACTGAGTTTCCGTCTGGGTTCCCACCAGGCCACACAGAGATGATGCACGAGGGCCAAGACCTGAAAAGGGTGGGGACCACGAGAGACCAGAGGGTGGGAAGGCTTACCTGTGTGCAGGAGAACTTGGGGGTTTGACCCAAAGGTTTCCTAGATCTCTGAAGGCCAGGGAGACCCCAGCTGACCTCTGTGCTCTGCCCAGAGCTTGTGCTGTATGGCACACTGTAATTCCTCTGAGGACGTCGGTTCCAGGAAGGATCCGACGTGGCTTAAATTTTAAACCGCAAACCCAAGTGCCACAGGTACTGACAGCCACCGAAACACAAATGACATGACGAGAGTCCAACAATGAAATGCAGGTGGAAACTGAAAAATCACAGCAGAACAGCCTCCAGTGGTGGGAAGCTGACATCACCATTTGGCTCTGTGCTTCCTGGGAGCCAAGACCTCAAGAAAAACTGTCCTGAGTGACCTCGCTCTCGTGACACACTGTCCCTACACCTTCCCGGAAGACGCAGCTGCCTGCCTGGAGATGGGGCCCCATTCTGGAAACATAATGCCATCTTACTGCACTCTGCAAACGCTTTTTTCTGAGCAGAGGAACTCTCATTTACACACGAGCTAAAAATGGAAGCCCCTGGCTTAGGGTGCCTGACCATGGGTGGGCTTCTGCTGGCTTTTCCAGAACCTTCTGCAGAGCTGACCTCTGAACCTCACAGAGACGGCAAGCGGGTACCGTGAAGGCTGAGGCCCACAGGCTGCAGACATGAGCATCACAGGGCTGGCCCAGTAAGGTCGGCGAGTGAGGAGGGGCCTGCACGAAGGGCGGAAGGCCCTCCCCATCTGCCAACCACTTTCCCTTATTTGGTTCTGATGAAGGCATTGAGAAACAGTTCCCTTCTGTCCGGAAAATAAACACGACGCATGGACATTCGGCCTCTGTGTCAGGGGGACGGAAGGCACTGGTCAAGCGCCTGGAGCGAGCAGGAAAACGCAGTTCCCCGGCCTCTCCTAATGGCCGCTGCCTGAGAGCAAGGGCCTTCGTGTGGCCACTGTTTCCTGCTCCGCAGGAGGACCTGGATATCCGGATTTTAAGTAAAACCTCCTGATTTTTAAAATTGTTGACAACTTCATTCACATTCCACTTTCTGAGCAAGAAGCAGGCCACCCCGGGCAGGCCAAACCCAGCGCGTCTCCCTTCTGCATGGGCCATGAGCGCACGGCCTCTGCTCCGGGCGGGGACCAGGGTGTCGGTGTCCAGGCCTCGTGGCCGAGCACCTGACGCGCAGCTTTGGCATCTGCAGTACGAGCCTCTGAGCTGCTTCGGTCTCCGGGGGCTGTGCTTTGGGGAAGCCCAATTTTTAAGAGCCCTCTTTAAGGCAAAAGCTCTAAGACTTCGAGGCGAAGGCTGCCTATCTTAGCAAAAACCAACATTCATTCGTGCTCCTTCCACACTGAAAAGCATCAAACAAAGCCTGCCAAGGGTTGCTGATGCCGAAGCAACCAAGGCACTTTGATGTTCTCCAGCGTGAGGGAGGCCCGCGGGGCGAGGGTGCCCTGCCTGAGCTTGCCTTGCGTTGGCAAATTCACAGTGCCCACTGCAGCTCAGGTTTTCACGATGCGATGTTTGTGCTTCCTCACCACCCCTTGTGCTGCTGGGCAACAGTCAGAAATCAATATGCCTTGTGACCTCATGCACAGAACCGAAGACAGCAAGTGTGGCCACGGCCTAATTTCTCCCCTCGATGGCTCCTTCCCTGGCTTTACCCTTTCCCCTCCCAGGGCAGTGGGCCAGGTCCTGGTGGGGGGAAGAGTGCCGGTGGGACTGAGTTTGGAGACCCAGCCTGCAGGGAAGGGGGGCTCGGGGCAGACTGCAGCCTATGGGGTCTACGGGCCACACGGAGCTTTCTCATCTGCACTCTGGACTCAAGAGGCTGGCTCTGAAGCCTGCCCTGCCAGCAAGATGACAGCGACACCCAAGGGTGGTGGGGGCCAGGGCCCATGGAGTGGTGTGGCAGCCACACCAGAAAAGCTGAATTACCTGCCAACTCTTCAAAGAGCATGTGTGGGGGGTACTGAGGAGGCAGGCTTCAGATTCGAGCCCCATAAGAGCACACCCACAACGGGCCAGGCCAGGCCTGGGTGCTCACCCAGGATTCCTCCAAGGAATTCACACAAAAATGAAAGAATCTACCAACACGGGTGCAGGGCTCAGAAGCCTGCAGGCCAACAGGACCCCTGGGGGGGGGTCCCTCACAGTCCCTTCCCCTACTGCTAGGACTCTTGACAGTCTGGTGAAGGTGGAAGTCTCCGGAATCTGCACAGAGACCCTTTCAGTTTTCCTTTCTGGTGACCCACACATGATGTACTGTTTTTGGGGGGGGGGGGGTGTACACAAAACTCTGGGCTTTAGGGGCCATCTACAGGCTTTCCCCCAAGTGGCCGTTGGAAGCCATTTCTGATTTTCTTCACGTGCACTTCCTATCCAGTCTAGGGGGACAAAACAGGCGCTTGGGAAAGGGGGCGTTTCTAATGCCTCCCTTGGCCAGGCCTGGGCAACCTCAACACAGGCGACCCCTAGATCACTGACTGGCTGCACCTCAAAATGCTTAAAGTCTTTTATTTCTGGTTGCTTTTCAAGGGATAACATGTCCAACATAACAAAAATAGCTGGAAACTTGCAGAATCTCTTAGCCTATAGCTCTTTATCCATGGACAAATCCTCTTGGATTTTAAGGACTATACTTGAAAACCTGCAGAAGAGAGAAAACGGTCTTTCAGTATCTTGCTTTCTTTTGGGGCCGTCTCTGTCTCAGCTTTGTCCCTCCAAGTGTTCCTGCTCCTAGGTGAGACCTGCCTGAGTGGGCTGCCACCCGTGGAAGCGCCAAGGCCTCTGTGTCCCTGAGGCTGCCGGGGTGCGGCTGGGCGGCGTGGACAGCAGCACGATGCTGTCCCGGCGCCCTTCTGCTGCCCTGAACACGGGTACCTCTCCAGGCCAGAGAGGCCCAGCGGCATGTGGGGGTCATGGGTGGACTAGGTCTCTGAGGATCACTTCTGGCGGCATCACCTCGCTCTGCCAGGACTTGGGTGTCATTCCTGAGGCCTGGGTCCCTGCTTTGCCCAGCCCCTGCCCTTTCCGGTGGCATTACCGTCTGTACATTAGTAAGCACAGAGCTCCACAACAGTCTCTCAGCAAAGGCACTAGAAAGCTCAGCAGTGGCCACCTCGGCTGCCCCTCTACTGAGGTAGGAAACAGGGCTGAAAGAACAGCGAGAGGGAGGCGGGTTAGATAGCTGTCAGGGCAGGGGGTCACCGACCCCGGACTCCTGTGGTCCCAGCACCCAAGGGGGCAGAATCTGGGACCCCTGGCCCTGGGCTGGGGTGAGTCAGCTATAGCCTTGCTTGCAAAGGACACCCCCCCTGAAGCTCTCGCCAGCCTTTGCATGGCCTGGTCCTTTCTGGCGAGTTTCTCATCTCACCAGCCCGGGTCTGTGCCCGCCTTGTGTGTTCTCCAGAGTGGCGGTGTGCACAGCGGCCAGGGAATCAGTTCTGATCTTCTGCAGAAGGCATGTGCCCTTGGTGCACGCTTAATACGCTCCCAAAGCAGAGCCACGCGCCCACGGCCCTGGTTGCGTTTGCATGTTTGCCAGGACTCGGGCCACGGAGCGGGGTGGTTAACTTCCGCAGCTGGGCCACGCCACTGAAGCCTCTCCTACTGTGTGTTTCAACAGACTGGGGGCAGGCCGGACCAGCAGATGATGACATTCTATGACACATCATCTACAAAAAGAACTGCAGATACTATCTGGAACTACGTGAGTCAGATAGAATCAGGGAGTGTGTGCAGAGCCGCACAAAGATCGCGACGGACGCTGGCCCAGAACAAGTTCCAAAAGCCCTAGCCGAAGTTCTCGAGGAGACAGGACTTTGTCACCTTCTGTCATGGCAGCCCTGTGCGACATAAGCGATCGGCCAGCTGTACGCATGCCTCTGTCATCTATAAGGGAGGAGACTTGAGAAGGGCACACGCGTGGCTCTGGGCCTGTAGTTCCCACTCTGGGCATGGGGGACAGGGGTGAAGAACGTGGGGGGATCAGGCCACCCCTCGAGGGAACCGCAAGGGAACCATTCACGCTGCAAGCCGGTGTGCGCTCACATGTCAAGGGGGTGACCACGGCACCCCTCACGGTGCAGCGAGGCCTGAGGGAGGTGGTAGAGTTGAAGTGTTCAGTTAGCTAGCTGTTTTTATTATTTAACTGGCATGTGTGGTCCCTGGAACTTGGGTCCAATGAGGCAAGAACTGAGGATTTTCAGTTCCACGAATCTTCACACGGCGGGGGGGGGGGGGTGGTATGTGGCAGAAGAAACGGCTCAGCACCACGCAAAGCAAGGTTCTTTCTCGTGTGATCGGTTATGACTGAAGGTCTTAGGAGTTAATAGACACAAACATCTAAGTTTAAGGGATTTATATGCAAACAGTATATGAAGGGTGCCTGGGTAGCTCAGTCA
Source organism: Ursus americanus (assembly GCF_024610735.1). Taxonomy (NCBI): domain Eukaryota; kingdom Metazoa; phylum Chordata; class Mammalia; order Carnivora; family Ursidae; genus Ursus; species Ursus americanus. The sequence goes on from NC_142128.1 coordinate 31,717,425, forward strand.
GGTAAGCGTCCAACCCTTGATCTCAGAGTTGTGAGTTCAAACTCTGCTTTGGGCTCCACCCTGGGTGTGAAGCCTACTACAAAACAAAACAGAACAGAACAAAACAACACAACACAACAGTGTGTGAGGAGGCGGTGCTCTTGTTATCTGTTATGTTTGGCTCGAGAATGTGTTCTATTAGTTTCTTGGCTAGGGGGTTGAATGTATTGGGTGGAACCAAATGAAAGTGTCCTTCTTAAAGACGTGCACTGGGATAGACTCATGGAGGAAGGGCAGCCGACGGCCAGGTGTGCATCCAAACAGGTGGCTCCCCTAGGTCTCCCTTCCTCTGTCCCCAGCGTATCCTGTGTGCGTCTGTGTGTACCTCCGTGTGTGCACGTGTGCTCCCCTCTCCAGTTTAGATTCGTCTTTTCATTTCCAGAAGGCAACTGCTTCAACAAAATGCTTGGAAGTGATCTTGGCGCTGAAGGAGGTGTCTGTCTTCTTGATGGAAACCCCCCGACAAGGGGGCTTGTGAGGCCTCGGAGGGGCTTCTCAGATGGGCCCTGGTGCCCTCTGTGTTCCCTTTGTGCTTCCTTGCAAATGCTAAGCTAATGTGTTTGACGCTGAAATCACCCGGCTGTTCTGCGTTTATAGTTTTCACTTATTATGTTTTTTTAGTATTATTAATATTTCATCATAAAAGTATTGATTTCCTTTAACTAAGAGACTTTAAAGTTTGCTGCATCCTTAAGCATGATTTTATTATGTCTTGGGGCCAAATGTTTTTTCCTTCCCCCCACCCAAAGGAATTGTTCCCCTTTTATATAATGTGTGTCAAGAAGAAAAAAGGAATTGATTCACAGAATTCTGCCTTATAGGCAACTTTTAAGGAATGTATATAGTAGGAAGACTGGAGAGACCTCTCCTAAACGTGACCATGGGGTCTCACTGTTAAGCCTTTTCCTCTCTAGAGGTTAAGAGCCAAAGCACAAAATTCATATTAAAATATGAGACAACTCAAAAAAAAATATGAGACAACTCTAAGAGAAGCTAATATGGGACAATTAAGACAACTTCAGACATGACCTCGAAGCTTAAAAACTCCTTGCAAGTGCCCCGGGATTCATCAAAGCCTCGGTTTTCACAGTCTTCCCCCTTCCTTCCTTTCAGAAACCCAACAGAAAGCAAGGAGACATGCTGCTGGGTTGGGGTTGCTTCAAAGAGGCTCTGCGTCCCCCCCATCCGAAGCACTGGGGTCAGAGGCCGGCCACAGAGAAAGGCAAAGGGTGCCCGGTTTTGCAGAACGTGTCCAGGAAGCAGGCCCAGGGCAGGAACTGGCAGACCGAATGAAGCTCTCTGAAATATTTAAATATTGAACATCCTTTTTCTCCTTCCTTCACATTTATTATTAACTTGGACCCACATCACTACGTACATTGACTTCATTTCTTCCCAAGAATCCATGACCCAATGGACAATGCTCGGGGCCGGCAAGTGGGGGCGGGGCTGAGATTTGGGGGTTTTTTCTTTCATACCCTCGCTGGAAATCCTTTACGGTCAGCTTGTTTTTAGAGCCATGAATTCCTGGAAACGTCTCAGCCTTTCAATGACCCCTGGCGCCCGAATGCAGATGATTAGTGCCCCAAATATTGACAGACTGGACTTTTTCCCCTTCCCAACAAGGGAGCAGTGTCGGCGCGAGGCAGCACGAAAAGAGGCTGTGGCCACCGGACCAGGGAGGTTGTGCAAACGTCATTCAGACAGGCACTCTATTGTTTGGGACCGTGGTTCCCTCAGCCGGGCCCAGGGAGAAACAATGCCTGTGGTGTCGATGTCAGAAGTGCCTGTTTTAGAAAAACAAAAACAAAAACAACAAAAAACCAGAAAAACAAGAAATCTGTCTACAGCTCCCAGACGTCCTCTGCTCAGTTAGGAGACACCGGGAGGAGGCTGGTGGCGACCCTGCTCTGACACACGAGGCACATCAGATCTCAGCAGCCTGGGCCAGCAGCCAGCAAACTCAGATCCCAGAGCCGCGGCCAGGCGTCACTCCTTGTGAAGAGGAACCTACGGGTTTGGAAACATAAACCTAAAATCTTTCCAGAAAACACGGCAGCACCGTTTCTCGGGAACAAGTAAGGGGGGTCAGGGTGGACCATCTATCATGCCCAGGCAGAACGCGGCCGCCCTCCTGTCAAAAAGAAGCTCCTTTGGACCCGCCAGCAGGGTAAGCTGGTAGTAGGCATTTGTTTTTCCTGGGCTTTTATCTGTTCAAGTGAAACTGTCCCAAATGACCGGCCTCCAGCTTCCACTTTCTTTTAAAAGACAGTACTACATTTGAGATCGATGTTTTCCCCTGAAATGCTGGCTAAATTTATCCTTCCCTGCATCCTGCTCTCTGGTCTCTGCACTAAGCTGGCGAGCAGCGCGGGCCCGGCCTTGCTGAGGGAAGCATCTGTCTTGCAACACTCGCTCCTCACTGGGAGCGCGCAAGCACCTCGCCCCGGCCTGTCCTTCTGTTCACAGCATGCACCAAATCCCCAGTTCTCTTCCAGATTCCTCTGTCGCCTCATTCTCTCAAGTCTCCGTGAGTGAAGCCCCCGGCTGCCTGAGCTCTCATCATCTGTCCTGAAAAGCCATCAGGTTGGCTGGCTTTGAACGGCTCTTGAAAACCCCCTCCCCGGCCTCCTCTCCCCAAAGTGGCTGGCTGAGTGCTCATTATTTGATTGCCTCTCGAAGTAGCAGGATGATGTAGCTGCCGTGGGCTTCATGGACTGAACTAAACCAGAGAACTTACTTCTGTCTCCTGGTCTGGCTTGGCAAACTGCCCTGTGAGTGAAATTTCACTGATTGATTTAATGCCTGATGCCCAGAAAGCCCAGGATTTCTGAAATCTCTATTCGCATATGCGGCTGCAAGAGAACAGGCCCCAAACAGACACTTTGGGCTACAGCTTCTATTCTGCTGTTAACCTGTGGACTCTCTTTTTGGCAGGAATAAGAGATAAAATAAGAATGAGGCCAGAGGGAGAGAATGCACGTGCCCCTGCCAGCGGGCACGCTGGGGAGGGATTCTGCCTTGAAGCACCAGGCAGGCTGGCATTTCTGGAGGGCCCCACTGAATGCAAGTGTGGGGTACAGGTATGGTCAGCTGGGTAGCCCCCACCCCGCTCTGCTGTCTGGGAAGCAACCTGGCACGGTGCTACCAAGAGCCTTAGATATAGGCATTCTTGCTGATCCTAAGAAATGATTTCCAAAGGAGTAACTGGAACGATGGACAAAGATTTCTGTGTAAGGAGACTCATCACAGGTGAGGCATACAGTGCAGCGGGAACAACGTGCATAGCCACTAGGAGTGGCCTGGCAAAGTAAATTTCGGTGAAACTGCAGACTGTTAAGACTTGAATTGTGTCTCCCCCAAATTCTAATGCTGAAGTAACCCCCTGGTACCTCAGAATATAACTTTATTTGGAAGCAAGGTCATTCTGCCGATGGAAGTAGTTGAGATGAGGTCATTAGGGGCGGGGCCCTAATCCAGTGTCAGTGGTGTCCTTACCTAAAGGGGAAATGCGACACCAAGGCGTGTGGCTGGGTGGGGGGGGGGGGGGATTGTCCACGTGAAGATGAAGGCATAGACCAGGGTGACGCTTGGACAAGCCAAGGAACCACAAGACTGCCAGCAAACCACCAGACGCCAGGAGAGGGGCATGGCTCCTCCTGACCTCCTTCAGAAAGAGCCAACCCTGCCGACACCAGCTTCCAGAACCGTGAGACAATACATTCCTGTTGTCCTGGTCACTATGTCCCCAGCACTTGGTGACGGCAGCTGTGAGAAGCCAATACTCAGACCATGGACTGCTATGCAGCCATTGGCAATGACGTGTAGGAAGGGGTATTTGGCCACACAGGGACGGGCTTCTGAGGGCAGCAGTGTCGTTCAAAGAGAAACCCCACAGCCCAGCAGCTCTGAGCCTGGGCTGCACGTGTGTGCAGACAAGAAGGTCCATCGCAGTGCAGTCTGGGATAGTGCAAGCCTAGAAACGACCAAATGCCTAGCCCAAGACACCCGTGGGCCCACACTATAGAATACCACACAGCCACAAAAAGGAAGGAGCGAAATCTGTACCTGTTAACACGGAAAGATTTTTACTCACAGTGGTGTCTGAAAATCAAGCTGCAGAAGGATATTCAGAATTCCAATTCTGTGTAGGTTATAAGGGGGGGGGCAGCCCAAACCATAAGACAATTACAGATCCATGACCCCTTCTCTCAAACCCTTGAGGCTAGACATGTTTTAGAATCTAGAGTCTTTAAGGCTGAAAAGACCGTGTGGCACACACACATATATTATGTCACACCCTCAGCTGGTCTCTGTCAGCTAAACCCCAAAATACTGCATTTCTGCAGGAAAAAACCCCACATATATTCGCAATAAATGGCGTCTGCAACTCTTATAAATAGGCTACAAATAGTTCAAGGCAGGTTTTGCCACCAAGTGAGTTATGAAAAATCTTTTCATTTTCAGTGCTGTTTGGATTTCAGAATTGCAGAGAAAAGGCTGTGGCCCCTTCCTGTCTGTTGGTTATGGGCACACGGACAGAATGCAATGGCATGCAGAAGGATTTGGAAGGAGAGGAGACAAACTATGGGATGCCTGGGGAGGGGTGAGAATAGGGAAGAGTACTCACAGGGGACTTAAGTCCCATTTGTAATGCTTTTTTTTTTTTTTTTAATTTTTACTTTTTTTAATGAGGAATCAACTCATGTATTTCTTGGGTAGCTAAAAATTAGGGGAAAAAGAGAGAAGAAAGAGAAGACACAGATAAGAAGAAAGCAGAAATATCAACAATGCCTGTCTCAGGGGCGGGAGGACCGTAGCAATTTTTTTCTTGTACCTGTACGGTTTCTAGCGACGAGCTTCTGCATTCGGGTCTGAGTGCACACAGATGAACAGTGTGGGCCTACGGTGATGGCAGAACAGCTAACTGGTGACCGCTCCCCTCCCTCCCTGTCATCGGCAGCTCATCCCTCAGGGCCCTGGTGACCTTGCAGGGTGGCTCCTGGAGTTGCTGCCACCGCCGCCCCTCGGTTGCTCCTGCTCCCAGACTCTGAGCACCTCCATCACCATGAGATATGGCCCCTTCCCGGGGCACTGCTCACACACTGGCCACTTTGATTCATCATCTCTCTTACTCTCTCTGTCCTTTATTTTTCTGCCCTCATTGGCCTTTGATTGCTTTTCGGGAGTTTATCATATTGAACTTTTATCCCTTTCCAGGAAACCCTATTCTTTTTTTCTTCCCTTTCACAATTAATAAATAATTGCGAGAGCACTTCTTTGGACAGAAGCACATCCTGCCTCCTAAACAGAACAGCTGGAGTGTTTCTTTTGGGCTCCTCTGGGCCTCTGAAGGGCACATCACCTGTCACAGAGAAAGAGCATTTTGGTCTGTCGCTGTGCTGTGGGGGAGGCTGCCAGCGGTGTTCTCATTGTGGGAGCTGCTCTGGCCCCCCAGGACCAGGACCGCTGTGCTTTCCCAGCTCTCCTCTAGGGAGGGGACAGGCAGGTCGGGGGCTGGCCAGGGGTACTGATTGCTGGGGTATGGACAGGGGAACAGAGGTACAGTATAAGAGTTACAATGTGGGCTTTGGAGACAGACAGATGGGTTCAAATCCTAGCCTGCTGCCACTGGACTGTTGCCTTGAGTTTCCATTTCTCTGGGTACAATATGGAGGAAGTAATCCCTACCTCACGCACAACCACACCGAGCACGGGGATTGACATGTAGCGATTGGCTGATAAATAGCAGCAGGCACTGCTAAGCCGTAGCTCCAGCCACAGCTCTGAGCACTTCTCTCCAGACAACCTTCACCAATTTCTACCACGCAAGGAGAGGAGCACAACTGGCCCTGACCATCTCCACGAAATAACGTGGAGACTTTCGGATTACATTTCTTTAAAGCCACTGGAGTGAGCTGGACAGAGTGGGGGACATATCACCTAACCTGCACCAGGAAGGGACTCCCGGAGCAACAAACAGGTGTTGTTCACCTGTCTTCTGTCTCAGATCCACAACACAAATTGCTTGCCACTTCAGAGGTTTTCAACAAATGCTCAAAGCAGTGATTTTAATACCTACTTTCTTTCCCAGAAGCCTTGCTTCTGAGGTCAGACCACAATCAACAGAGATTTCTGGAAAGGTATGAAATGCAAACTTATCTCATAATTTACAGGAAAGGAAAGGGAACAGGAGACTATTTTACCAGTAAGAACAGAGTCTTTTCTTCAAAGTCAAAAATAAATGGAAAAAAAGGCAAATTTTAGGGAAGAGGAAGGGTGCCAGGTAAGTCTGCATTGCATCAAGGTTTCCAGATTATTCCTGTGTGGCGGGTTCCAACTTTTTTTTCCACATCTGGACTGCTTTAAGGAAAATGCTGCATAAATTGGACTATTTCATGATCAAATAGGATACAAATAAGATAATCTGGTCTTTAGAAAAAGATGACAGCTTTGTGACAGTCTGACTAGTTTAGAACTGTTTTTAAACACTGAACAGCTTTTGGGGTCCCTGGGTGGCTCAGTCGGTTACACATCTGTCTTTGTCTCAGGTCATGATTCCAGGGTCCTGGGACTGAGCCCCACATTGGGCTCCCTGCTACTCAGGGAGTCTGCTTCTCCCTCTCCCTCTGTACCTCCCGGACTCATTCTCTCTCTCTCTCTCTCTCTCTCTCTCAAACAAATAAATGAAACCTTTAGGGGCGCCTGGGTAGTGTAGTCATTAAGCGTCTGCCTTCAGCTCAGGGCGTGATCCCGGCGTTCCGGGATCGAGCCCCGCATCAGGCTCCTCCGCTATGAGCCTGCTTCCTCCTCTCCCACTCCCCCTGCTTGTGTTCCCTCTCTCGCTGGCTGTCTCTATCTCTGTCAAATAAATAAATAAAATCTTAAAAAAAAATTAATTAAAAAAATAAATAAAAAATAAAAAAAATAAAAAATACAACAGTCTTCTCAAGATATACCTCACATACCGTATAATCTACACATTTAAAAGCTTACAATCCAGTGGTTTTTCGTCTATTCACGGAATTGTGCATCCATCACTACAATCAATTCTAGAACACTTTCGACCCCCTTCTAACTAGTTGTGATTGTAACTTGCAGCCAGGGTCTACAAACACATTTACCCCCCATTACACTAATCGGTCTCTAACCTGGCCTTTTAAAAAACCTCCAACTCCAGATTCTGCCATTTGTTCTCCTGCATGTGGCATAAAACATTTTGTTCTTCACATCAGGCCTGAGCCCATGAACTTCTATTCCGAAAGAATTCATCAGAAACACGTCCTGGGTCAAATTCTTCCTTCCATGCTCTTTGCTCACACGGGAAGAGACCTGGGTCATTGCTGGGAATGCCAGGCTGAACCCCTTCCTAGGAAACAGGACTGGGCTCTGCGCCCCACTTAGCTGGCCAGGGTGGAAAATATTATCAAAGGGGAATTCTGTGCACGAACTGGTAGCAGGTTATCACCTGGACAGCAATGTTTTCATTCCTTGGGAATTTGGGGAGCCTGTAGGCTCACGCATCAACGGCTCTCGCGTCTGTGTGGACTCCTGTCTGGAATGGATTCCTGCCCAGCCTGGCTCCTCCACTTACTCCAGGCCAACAACCCTTCCTCAGAGATGCTTTCCTGGACTTCCTGTCCAGGTCAGATCCCTTTGTTGCATACCATCTCAGCTCTCAGCTGGTTCCTTCAGGGCCCCGAACAGGGTTGACATCTATAGCACCCACAGTACCTGGGAGCTCCAAAGGGACTACTCTGTTCAGCATACATGGTGAACAACGTCTAACACATAAAGGGGGTATTAAAGATTTGTTGGTTCCATCCGTACATGAATTTTTCTCGCTCTTCCTCTATATCCACCCACCCCCCATTCATCCATCCATCCACCTACCCATCCATCCACCTACCCACCCAATCAATACTTGCCAAGCACTGCCTATATGGTTCATCTCCCAGTGCAGCTCCAGGAGCTGGGCATTTAGCAGAAAACAAAACAACGTCTGCTCTCTTGAAGCTTATAGTTCAATAATGGGCTGGGGAAGGACAGGGCATGGGGTAGGCAGACAATGAAGAAATAGAAAATGTTGGGTGGAAAGGAATGCTATGAAGATAACTGAACAGGGCAGGGATTTTTTGGAGTGCTGGGAGTAGGGAAGCACTGTGAGTTACACATGATGGTCAGAAAGTACCGAAAGACAGAGCTCTGACAAACAACCCTAAGGCAGTGAAGACAGAGCCATGCAGGTACTTGGGATGAGAGCACTCGGTGTAGGGGCTGGAAGGCGGGCAGGCTGGGCCATGTCAAGGCTCAGCCGGGGGCTCCTGTGGCTGCCCTGGAGTTGGCCAGGGGGACAGTGAGGAGACGTGAGGTCTTGAGGGTCTAGACTGTGTGGGATCTTGGGAGCCAGTGTAAGGAATCTGGCTTTCATTCTGAGTGAAAGGGGAGCCAGTGACAGACTTAAGCAGAAGACACACATGATCTGACTTACACCTGAAAAAGATCTTTTTAGCTACAGAGATGGGAACAGACTGAAGAGGCCTGGGCGTGGGGGTTGGGGGTTGAGGGCGAGGAGGTGGGCGGAGGTTGGCAGGATGATCAGGGCGATTCTGAAGGCCACAGTCAGGAGTCAGCAAACAACATCCTGCAGGCCAAATGCCAAATACTGCAGTGGGCCTGTTTTTCTAAGTGACTTTTTTTTTCACTGAATGGGGCCATGTCCGCTCATTTACATATTATCAGGGGCTGTTTAGCTGCACTGGTAGAGTAAAACTGTGACAAGCAGCACATGGCCAGTAAAGCCTAAAATTTTGACTGCCGGGCCCTTTAAGAAAAGTGAGCCAATCCCAGCCCAGGAGATGGGATACAGTGGTGGGAGGGACTGGACCCTGACCGCATTTCGCAGGTGCACTAACAGGCCGGGTGAACTCTGGCCCTGGAATGAACAAGCGCTTGGGTCTCCAGCTGCTCTATGTGACAGCTTGTTTTCAGCTGCTGCTTCTTTCCAGCCAAGTATAGGTCATCACATCCCACAGGCAGCCCAGCCTGGGGCTGGCCCCCATGAATGACCCTGTCTTCCTGCTGCCAGGCTGGTGTGTGGTCAGTTTAGAGGGCAGCCTTTAGCACTAGCACCCTCCTGCCCCAACCTGAAGCCCATCAGGAGCTCCTGTGGGCTCCTCAACGAAGTCCAAGACAGTCAGCCCTGCACGGGAGGTCATTCCCACACGGCCTCATCTCCTGCTGCCTCCTGCCCCACACATCTCAGGCCACTTGCAGGACCCACATGCATACCATTGTTTTCATAGCCGAGAGCCTGCCATCATCTGCCCAGGACACCCCATGTTTAACCCGGTCCATCCATCAAGACCTTCCTCCGGACCCCTCCTTATCCTCTGATTCTGGCTGGGCTGACATCCCTTTCCTGGGCTCCCACACCATTACAGCAAGGATGCGCCTACGTAGTGATAGTGCGGTAGGTGTGGTCTTCCCCAGGACACCATGAACTCCTGGAAGGCAAGGCCCATCCAGAACCTTCTACTCCCCAGTTCTTGGCGGAGCATGGTGTAGAGGAGTGCCCGTGATGGGGGTCCTGAAAGCATGCTTGAGCACTGGTCTCTCCTGAAACTGGGCCCAGGGCATCAGACAGATCTGCTCCCAAACCCTGAACGTCCCAGTACTCCAAACTCACTAGGGAGCAGCTGCTCTGATGGAGGAGAGAGCCTGTCTGAGAATGACCGCAGCTCACCAAGCTCTCCGTCCATCTCTGGGGTTCAGTTAATGGGGCTGGTCACTGGAGCGCATCAGATCTATGATGAAGGGACCTCAGTCATGCTGAGCCCCGTGCTGCACAAGCCAACGGTAGGATCACAGTGAAGATTTGTGGATTAAAGAAATGACAATCAGGCCACAGCATCTGACCCCAGTGGTCACTGAGACCCTCTTGTTAAGCCACCTAAGAGAAATTTAGTGAAATCTCTTCATCTCTAATAGTGTTCTCAAGACTGGAGGGCCTTTAGAATGAGCCAGGGAGCTTCAAAAAACACCAATGACCCTCTCCTCACTCTGATTTAACTGGCACTGGGCTTTTCAAATTCTCTCAGGCTGATTCTAGAAATGTGTAGCCAGAGCTGAGGGCCACAGGCAGGGTTAGGCTGGTTCAGCCCAGGGCCCCAGGCTGGAGAAGATCTTGCATGGGCTGGGACTCCATGCTTCTAAAAGGCTGCGCCTCTGACCCCCGGAAACTACAAGGACAGGTCCCGTGGGGTTCTCTGGCTGACCGAAGGGGTCCTAGCTGACTGACTTTCTGACCACCCAGCTGGCCATCTCACAGAAGCTGTGGGGGTACTGGACTATAGAAGGACAGGTCCACCAGCTTGCAGGAGCAAGGAGCTGGCCCAAAGGCCTCTCCGAGCTGAGCAGGCCCTACTGCGTCAGGCAACAGTTGAATGAGGCCACTCTCCAGCCTGAGGCCGGAGTAACAGCCCCAGACACTGCCCAGCACGCTCAGCCCCTCCACTCTTGGGGATTGCACTGCTGTGCCTTGTTTGGATGGGGTTCTGACCAAGGCTCAGGGATGTGCTTACTGCAAGGTAGATGAGGTGGGGTTGGGGGTCAGTTGCCCAAGGGGTTTGTTGGAAAAAAGCCATGTGACAGGGATAGGAGACACTTGCAAAGTGCAGTTTGGGGCTTCTAGCTGTTTGCAAATTGGAGGTCAAGAACTCAACAGTAATTATCCTCCCATGGGCTTGTGAGTTATGGGGCGCTGATCCTTCCGGCAGGCCACCGAGCTATACCAGTAATAACAGAGAATAGGAAATAAGAGTAAAAATAAGAACACAGAGAGGGAGGCTGGCAAGAGCAGGGGCCACGATCAGACAGAGGTAGGATGGAACACTGGAGTCGCTGACTTGCTGTGTAAGTCTAGGGAAGTTCCTTAACCACCCTGGGCCGGAGGAAACTTCAACTGCAAAATAAGCAGAGGTCTGCCTCTCCCCAGGCAGGTTCAGAAGGTGAGATAATGAATCCATGGAACATGCTTGGTACAGAGCTTGAAGATGGCCCATCGAAGGGAGCAATAATCACTGTCACAGAGATGGGGGGCAGGGGAGCCTGACCCTTGTCACAGTGATGGGGAGCTGGGGGAGAGTGCCCCGTCATACTGATGGGGAGCTGGGGAGCCTGACCCTTGTCACAGTGACAGGGAGCTGGGGGAGCCTGCCCCCGTCACAGTGACGGGGAGCTGGGGAGCCTGACCCTTGTCATAGTGATGGGGACCTGGGGAAACCTACTCCCCATCACAGTGATGGGGAACTAGGGGAGCGTGCCTCCTGTCACACTGACAGGGAGCCAGGAGCCTGACCCTTGTCACAGTGATGGGGACCTGGGGAGACTGATCCTTGTCATAGTGATGGGGACCTGGGGGGAAACCTACTCCCTGTCACAGTGACGGGGAGCTGGGGGAGCGTGCCCCCTGTCACAGTGATGGGGAGCTGGGGCAGCCTGACCCTTGTCACAGGGATAGGGACCCAAGGGAGCCTGACCCCTATCATAGTGACGGGGAGCCAGGGGAGCCTGCCCTGTGTCACAGTGACGGGGAGCCAGGAGCCTGGCCCCTCATTCCATGCTCAGCTTCCCTGCACATGCTGTCCCTGCCTGGAACACCTTGTCACCCCCCACCCAGTGTGCTCCAATGAGTCCTCTCACATCAGTCCGTACCACCTACACAGAGAAGCCTCCCTGATTCCCACTGGAGAAGACCAGGTTCCCCATTATTAGCTACTCATTTGCTGGTACAATTATATGAATAATGCTGTTATTTTCACAAGATTGCAAGCTCCATGTGGCAGGGCCATGAGTGTCTGGTTTGCTCATGGCCGTCACCTCGAACCCAAGCCCAGCAGCTGCTGCCCAACAGATGCTCAAGGCATGTATGCTAAGCAGAGGACTTCCACAGAAGCCCACCTTTGTGGAGCCATGACGGCAACGAGCCGAAGAACTCCCCAAGTTCACCTCACTGAAGAGCTTAACTACATATTGGGCCAGCCCTAGAACCTTCCAGAAAGTGTCTAAATTCACCCCTGACCAGCAGATCTTACATCTTCACTGCAGGGGCTCCCGTGCTCAGCCGGCACACAGGCCTTTCCCACTGCAGGTCCCTGCTTTATTATTATTATTATTGTTTTTAAAAGAGTTCTGGCTGAGAGCCAGCCCAGGCTGCAGAAAGTAGGAGAAAAAGCTGTTGATACATCACACCTACTGGGCAGATGTCAATTGGCCTGGGAAAGCCTAGACAAGCACTTAGTGTGGCCCGCCAAGCGCCGGCATCTCGGGCCTGATTCATCAGCGCGCTTGGACAGGCGTGCTCAGAAACCCCGTCTCGGCCCGGGAGCCACGCCGGGCTCAGGAAGCACGTGCGAGGGGCTGCAGTGGAGCTCATGGTGTCCCAGCTACCAAATGCGGCTCCCCCAGGGCAAAGCTAAGAATGTCCTCAGGTCCCCAGGCCCTTAGGAGGACCCTGGGACACAGGATTGAGCAGACTGTGGGGTGAGGGGGCAGAGGAGTGGGTTTCAGCAGCACCACCCACCACTGTGCGACCTGGGAGCAAGTTACTCAACTTCTCTGGGCCTCAGGCTCCTCAGCTGTTAAGGAAGAGTAAGGTTGTTGTGACCTGGGTCAGGGAGACACTTAGCCAGACGCAGGCCATCAGTGAGCCTCAGGAAAGGCTCTTCAGCGGTGGGCGAGCCATTCAGCCATTTCGACCTCACAACTGCTCAAGGGGTAGAGTGCACAGCACGCCAGGGCTTCCTGGAGGTACGACCTGGCTGGTCACCTCGCCTCTAGGGCCTCCCTTCCCCCTCCCGTCCCCTCATGGCATTATGGAGAGTGTGAATGGGAAGTGCTTTGCTGACTCTGAGGTGCTACATGGGGACCTAAGGGGACAGCGCCATCCTCAGGAGCACATCTGTCACAACCAGGCAAGCTGCTCCCAAGCCCATCACCGACCGTGCTAACCAAGGGGGGCACCCACCCTGCCCCAGCTCTCGGCTTCTGGCGGACCCCACTGGCCCCCTGCTCTACTGTCTCCAATCCACTCCCCCCACCCCCTGCGGCCACGAGATGCTCAGACAAACACGGATGAGCTCTGTACTCCCCAGCCTGAAGTTCAGAGAGCTTGGCTGAAATACCCATCTCCCCCCAGCCTGCCACTCCCACCTGAGCAATCTTCTCTTCTACCCACCACCCGGCACCCCCTGCATGCCAGCAGCACCGGGCCTCTAGCTGGCTTACCTGTCCACAACTGCCCCCTCCCCCCAGGACTTCCGGCACAGCAGACACCCCATTTCCATGCCTGCTTCTACGACACAGGCTGCCGGCTGCACGAGGGCTCCGTGCGCGCTTGCCAGAAGGATGCACGGTGGCTGAGGTGGCGCTGGCTTTGGTGGCTCTCACAGGGCGGGTGCCCAGAGGTCCCCTTGACTGGCAGAGCCTGAGAGCACAGCGAGAACACTTGTGAGTGGCCTGGGGGAGCTGGCTAGCTCTCCTGAAAGGGGCTAGAGCCCTGGCCATTAGTCAGGAAGTGCTGGCCTACCACCCCCAAGGTCAACCTGGGCAGGCTGCTCTCAGGCTGGGCCCTGGCTCCCTCCTCTTCAACACCAGAGGCTGTTACACAGGTGTTGTGAGGTCCCTTACAGGGTGCTGGCCCAGAGCTAAGCTCTTGCCCTGGGGAGGGAGGCTCTATTCTACAGAGGAAGAAACCGAGGCTCAGGGGCCTTCCAGAACTTCCTGACAACACACAGCTGTCAATGGGTAGGGGCTGAACAAGCTAGGTGGGCTACCTCCAGGGCATGTGCCCCTACCCTCCTCATGGCGAGAGCTCCCTGGCAGGGCTGTAGCACGGTTTAGAGAGCGCAGGGGCATACTCCTGGCATATGGCAGATGCCCAGATATTGGTAGCTTTTAAGCGGCTGGAGGCTGTGGGTGTCCCAGCAGGCATGAAGGGCCCATCTGCTGACCCAGTGGGGACACAAGTCGGTACAGGGTGTTTTCTGCATCTACTTTCTGCTGAGATGGGGGGAAGAGCTCAGAGAGGGGACAAGGAGCAGGCCGTGCCTCCACCGCGCAGGCACTGTTCCAGGCGCTGCTCTGAGCTGTGGGATATTTTCCTTGGCCATCATGCTGGAGCTCAGTTTTGTTTTGTTTTTTTTAAAGCATTTTTCCAGAATGCCCAATATTTTATAAATGTCAATTATTTCAGAACATCCTCCAGGATACTAAGGCTAGGGGTGGGGGGGCTCATTCCATCCACACTGACTCTTCCTGCCACTGGACTGACTCCATGATTTATGAGGACACATTCCACCTGAGAGGCTGGAGTGTGCGTCCTACCCAGCATCTGAGGCCCAACCGTCAGCCTGTGACGTCAACATACTCAGCCACAACAAAGAGCGACTTGATCTCAGGAGCTCCAAAGAACCTTTAAGTCAACTTAGCAAGAAAGGAAAGAACACTGAGCAAGAGATAACCTTTTTCTCAGGAAGCAGGTAGAAGCATTACAAAGGGCAGGAGTTTGAAACCAGACTCAATATCTCTGGGACCCTGGGTGGGGGCTCTGCATTTGAGTCTTGCTTGCCCCAGCTGCAAAAGTAGGGTTAGCGACATGACGTTTCTCTTTTGATTTTATATAAAGCAACTCACTTAGCGCCTAAGCAAGCACATAGTAGGCATTCAATAAATGGGACTTCCATCCTGGAGCCTTACAAAGTCTGCGAAGTTAGAAGTATGCCCCACAAGGTATGCACCGGAACTTCTACCAAACTTGCACCTATTTTCAGAGAAGTCATTGCAAATCATCCCCCAAACTTAGTATTTCATGCAGTTGAAGCATCTAATGCCCAACTCATGTGGTGATTTCAGGGACTTGAGTTCATGGCAGGCAGCAATGGAGACAAAGTAAAACAATTCATCGGCCTCGATTTGACAGGCTCTGGGTATCTTTTTACAACGACTCTGGGGCTTAAGGAACAGGCTGTTTAAGTGTGAAGAGATGTCACAAGATAGCCATGCCTGCCACACTGGGATAATATTGACTTTTGGCCCTCTGGGAATCTGAGATGTTGAACAAATACTACTCTATGTTTCTGGAGAAAAGCACATTCATACAAAATGCCATGGCTGGACAGCCATAAATAAAGGAAGCTGTACTGAGTCATGGGATGCTGGCTACAGAGAGAAGAGAACTGAGGAAAGTCCTAACCCTAGCGGAGATGCCAGGAGGTAGGAGGAGAACCCGTGGGGGGTGCCATCGTGCCATCATGCCCTGTCTGCAATGACAAGCCAAGCGGAGGGCAGGCCAGCCCTTGGAGGCCCCGGACCCGCTCCAGGGAACCTTTCCAGTCATCACAGTTCCTGAAGGCCTCCTGGACAGAATAATATCCACAAGTAACGAGGATTTTGCTGGCGCAGAAGTTGGGATCGTCAAAATGCCCTTGCTGGCTACATGCACACAGAAGGTCCAGAGAGAAAGTAAGACTCCTTGACAGCTTGCCTTAAACTAGCCCTGGGAGCCTCTCTCTCCCTCCACCCATATACTCCATTGGTCATCAAGTCCTGTTAGAGCCACGGCCCTAGATATTTCTGGACTCACTTCACAGTTACTTGCTCCAGGGAAATCCTTGCGCAATGGTGTGCAGAGCGCTCGTTATTTGTTGAGGACAAAAAATTGGCCCCAACTTGAACGTCCATCAATGGGGGACTGGCTAAATAAACAGTGGTTTGCCCACACGATGGACTGCTCAGCAGCAATAAAAATGAAAGCGGGCACTCTTATGAACTAACAGAAAAAAAAATCCAAGGCGTACTGTTGAGTGAAAACAGTGATCGTCTGTGTGGAAAAACTACAAAGGCCATGCAATGCTGTAGTACAAGCATAACAGGCACATACTCAGAGAAAGGTATAGAAGGAGGTGCACCAAGTGGAGGAAGGGAGTAACTCTGCGGAGAGACCGCTGGTCATCGCTGCCGAGGGCACAGCACCTCCCACTGCGCAGGTGTGGTGTGCCAACAGAAGGGTGGAGAGGGCCTTCCGTCTCTTCCCCGCCCACCCTCTTCTCCTCTGTCCTTCCAGACTCCAGTGAGGCAAAACCCAAGTCCCCTGACTCCTCACTCCTTGGCCTCAGCACCTCCAAGGGCTTCCTCCGGCTCCCAGGGTACAATTCCAAGCCCTCAGCAGGCTGCAAGCCCTCAGCCATTCGTACCCCACCCAGCTTTGCAGCCTGTCTACCTGTCACGGCCCTACCCCTGGCCATGCCACCAAATGTCGCCTGCTCCCTCATGCCTTTTGCACATGTCGTCCTCACCACACCCGCCTCTTTGCTCTGCACAACCTGTTTGTGCGTCTGTCTCCCCCGCCCAGTCCTGTGTGGTCGGCATGCATTTTATTTGACTCCTAAGAGACCCCTGGAAGCACCTGCTATAGGCATCCTCCCTTTCCTGACCCTCTTGGTCTATTTGTCATGTAACTTCCTTGGAACTCTTAAAGTTCCTCTGAAAAAAAATGCCAGCTTCTTCGTCACCTGTCCTCCTCCCCCTGGCGGTCCCCTCCCTGGCCCCTGGCAGCTGCCATGCTTCGAAGAGGCCATAAAGGA
This sequence comes from Ursus americanus, assembly GCF_024610735.1. NCBI lineage: Eukaryota > Metazoa > Chordata > Mammalia > Carnivora > Ursidae > Ursus > Ursus americanus. The sequence goes on from NC_142128.1 coordinate 31,734,107, forward strand.
ATGGGCGCAAAGGAAAGGGACATGTGGAGGGCCCAATGATTGGCGCCTCTCTGTGAACATGCAGCACTATTACTGTGTCTCCCGCCCGGCTTCTGCTTTGGCTCCTCCCACGCTTAGGAGGGTCCTCATGGATCAACAACTCCTTCTTCTCGCCGTCTGCACTCAGCAGTGCCACTTAGTTGGCATCACATCCTCTGGGATCCCAAGGCAGGCACTATGACTGGTCCTTGGGAAGTGCTAAAGTGGTTCTCAAACCCAGGTCCAGGGGGGACCCTGGGGTTCCTGAAGCTTGATTTCAGGGCTATTTTAAGGTAAAAATCAAATCAAGGTGGTCTTTTTCCAGTTCACAGATAAAATTAAGGGCTAGGGTCTTCTCTGTTTCTGGGTTTTACCCCACGAATGAGCCTTTGATCCTTGCCATTTGCTATCACTTTTCCGTTAATGAGAGCCTGCAGGTGGTAGAACAAATGACTCAGCAGCAAAAAATAAACATCTAGAGAAAAAGGCTCATAAAGCTTCTTCAAATAATTGTATGGGCTTTTCCCTTGGACGCAGACACTTGTGTCCACAGAATACGGTCATGTTCCCTTCTGGTTTCCATGCTCCTGGCTCATGCTACGGGATGGAATATAATAGCTCACAGGGTTCCCAAAGCACACCTGGTTCCCAGGTGTTCTGCCACCCAATAATCTTGCACACTGAACACATGGGTTCACGGAGTGGGCCAGGTGCTCCCCTTCCCCGAGCTCAGGCTTCCTGGTCCTCTGACTGAGGCGTGGCACCAGCCTCCCAGGGCTGTCGTGTGCTTGCATGGGAACTGCCCAACTCAGGTAGACATGACATGAGCCATGGTGGTCAGTATCATGGGGAGCACGCCTATGCTGGGCTGTGGCCACAGATCTCTGCTCTCCTCTGGCCCTGGTTCTGCCTCTAGGAGCTCCGGGGCCTCGGGCACCTCCCAGAACCACAATACTCATGGCTGTCTGGCAGGAGGTAAATTCAGCCCTAGTGTCTTCTCAGCACCTGATGAAAAGTCTTTCTAAATGAGCAAATCTGTACAACGGCTGTGTGTCTTGTTATTTACAGCTAAAGGAGCTGCTGGATGATTAACTTTGTGCAAACTGATTTAACACATAGAAAGGGAACCTATTATTTCGGGTCTCAAGGGTCAGCCCTGACTAATAACAATGACAATAAAAAATATGGAGAGCCTAACCTTCACTGCACACTGCACACGCATGAGGCGTCGTGTAGGCACTCACGTGAATTAACTCCTATCACGCCCCCTCATGAGGGGGGTGACATTTTCACCCCCGCTTTTTTTCTCTTTTGAATTGTGATAAAATACACGTAACATAAAATTTACCATCTTAACTATTTTTTAGCGTACAGTTCAGTAGTGTTAAGCACATTCACATTTTTTCTATGAATCAACAGGTGCAGGGGGCGAACCAACCGGCCCAAGGCCACATAATGAGTCTAAGGTGGAGCCAGGGCCTGAACCCGGACTGTCCACTCCAGGGCTGTGCTACGCCACCTGCTTCTGCTGACTCTGACCTGGGCACGCGCGGTTGCTGAGGAAAGACACCCGTGACGGACGAACGGCAAGAACAACGGGCGAGGACCCTGGATTTGCTTCATGGACACCTCAGGGTGGAGAGATTCAGTGCACCTATCTTTTCTTGCTGCTCTTCCTTTTTTCCAACTGCCCTGCAATACATGTGCTCGACCTGTCCTAGGTAGGCTGATAGTACCGAGAACTGACAGGAGCTGCATGCTACAGGGCGGGCACGGGCGTGGGCGCACACACGGGCATGTAGCTGTGCCACTTGCTCCAACACGTGCCCGCCCGTTCTGTGCTGCCAGCAAGGCTGCCCCCGAGGGCCCGCTAGAGCCAACAGAACATTCTCAAGTGCAGCCAAGGTCAAAGGGCAGAGTGAGGCTGGGGTCTGGTCTCTTCTCAGGACCTCCGGCATGGGCTCTCTGCTCTCTTCTCCGGGAGCAACCTGGGCAGCATTCCCTGCTCTCCGACGTGCTGTGATCACCACACGGCTCCCGGGCACACAGTCACTTTGACAGTCTGAGGTGGGTGATGACCCCGAAAAGTGAAGCAACATCAGTTCTTTGGAACTCTTTCCTCCTGTCTCCACCCCCCAGAAAGGCTCATCTGGGACCCGAAGGCTGCCTCTGCCTGCTGTGTGCTCCGTTTCGCAAGAGCACTCCCAGACACCGAGTGCCTGTGTGCCGATTGGGAAAGAGTCCAAATCTGGGGGCATGTTCCAGGTGAGGGAACCTTATGGGCCCTGATTCAGGAACGTGGTTCCTCGTGGGCTGTGTGTGCCCAGCTGGACAGCATGATCATACCCCCTCTTCGTGGCTGCCCTAGGGGTTCCAAGAAGAGGCGTGGAAAGCAGGGACCCCCTAGGACTCAGCTGAGGGATGATTTTGGCGTGGAACCTGATCCCCACACCCCGACCCAACCGCTCAAAGGCTGCTCTCTTAGACACAACCACCAGAAAGCTTTGAAGAGAGTGCAAATCCTGCTGCTTTTGTACCAGTGAGATTTTTAAGTCTTGTTTCTGCTTTTTGGTCTTCACCGACCAGGAACGAATCGCTACAAGGATTCACGTGACCCCAAGCTCTACCCAGTCTGGAAGTGGTGTCTGCAGGGGGAAGAAGAGTGTCCTTCCGGATGGCTGCTTTGCAGGTTTATCCCCGAGCCAAGGTGGGGCTTAGAGTGCATGAGTGTGGTGCCTGGAAGACGGAAACAAGAGATGCTGTATCTATACTAGGGCCACGTGAAAGCCCCCTCTCTAACAAGGGTCTGTCTTGCCAACCTCTGACAATCAGAGCCGTCAGGGCTCGGCCACCACTAATGCCAGCCTTGGGGCGAGTGGGATTTAGAGGCAGGCAGTGGAGGTATGGCTCTCAGCCTGCCCTGTGAGAGCTCTGCAGCCTTGGTCCAAGCCTTGGTCTCCCATATGTAGATCAGGATAAGTGCTCCCAGCTCCCAGCATTGTCCCGAGCCTCGAATCAATGCATACGTAGTGCCTGGCACAGATCATTCTTTCGGGCAAACTCTATCCCATGCCCCCAGAAGCAGATGATGTTTCCTGTCTGAAACACACCACTTTTGGAGCCAACAACGGGTTTTGCCTGATATTAGTGAGGCCTCAGGTGGCGTGGGCAGGACTTTATTTCTAAAATCAGAACAGGAGAATTCACTTCAGATGTGTGGTGGCGGGGGTGGCAGAGGCTCAGGGTCTGACACAGGCCACGCAGACCTGAGTTCACAGCCTCGCTGAGGGGAGGGGTATCTGGTGTGACCTTGGGCACCTTGTTTCCTCACAGGCAGAAAAGGAAAATGGCAAAACCTCCCTTCTGAGGGTCGTTGCATCAAATAAGAAAACTGCATAAAGTGCTTAGCAGCTCAATACATCTTGCTTTCAAAAAAAAAAAAAAAAGGCCTCAGGGTCAGAATCCAGCTTCTATAACTCACTGACCCAGTGGCTAGAGTCTCTGGCTGGGGAGCTGAAGGCTGGGAGGGGTGATTAAGGGAGAGCGGGGCGCTGAGGAGACTGGAGGAAGGTGGCAGGGAGGTTCTCCTTCCTGTGTGACTCCAGAAAGGGCATTCTTCTTGCCTTGGGGAGCTGAAAGGACAGAACTGGCCCCAGTGTTACAATCGGAAACAAGGAAAATAATGGGCCTAAAAAATTAGTTTCTGGGAAACACTGTCACGAGATGACATTAGCACCTAGTACATCATCCCAGGGAGAAGTCAGGACTGAGGTCTATGAATTAAACATTGATTTTTTTTCTTTTTTCCTTTGGCTGTCAGTCCGAGGCTTCGTGGTCAGCTCAGCTGGCTCCGAGCACACTGTAATCTTTGCATTCTTCCTCAGTTACTCAGCTGCCAAGGGTTGGCTCTGGAACAGTGTTGCCTTTCCACAGAACTATTAAGTGTTCTGGGTCAGTGACTGATAGGGCCGGTTTGTTTGCCTTTGATAAAGATAACGCTTGTGGAAAGCAGAGCACTCCCCCTGTGCTTGGGGATTTACATGTCTGCTCTGAGACAGATGGTGCCCTGGACCCAGGAGGACATGAAGTTGGGACAAGAAGCGAGCGAAGCAGAGCTTGGCCCTCGCGGGATGAAGCCTGACTCTCCAGGTGGCCTCCCGAGCCAGCGCAGGTGCCAGAGCCGGGTCCAAGCAAGACAGCAATGCCCCTGCCTCGGGAGCTTACAGTCTGCTGGGGAAATGAGACACTGAACTATTCACCCAGCAATCCAGGCCCCTACCCATGTTTGACGCTCACTGAGCACCTGCTCGCTAAGTGTCAGCACCGGAGGGCAAGACGAGCACGGACCGCGGGGCCTTCCACGTGAGTGCAGGGCAAGCGACACAGACAAGATGACAAATGGGTCAACTTCAGCTAATGGCAAGGGCTCTGAAGACCGTGGGAAAACCATCCCACTCTGATGTAGACATTCCAAAGAACCGGAAACAGGTGTTCAAATAAAAACTTCCACATACGCACTCACAGCAGTGCTGTATGCACTCGCCGAAAGCTGAACGCCAGCCACGAGGCCATCAGCGGGTGAAAGAATGGATGAGTGAGATGTGGTCCATCCACACAGTGGCTAGCTCTGACACATGCTACAACATGGAGAAACCTGGAAAACATTACGCTAAGTGAACGAAGCCAGACACAAAAGGCTATGCAACGTAGGATGTATATGAAATGTCCAGAACGGGTTAAGTCCATAGAGACAGAAAGCAGAGCAGTGGTTGCCAGGGGATGGGGAAGGGCGAATGGTGAGTGACCCCTCAATGGGAATGGGCTTTTATTTGGGGGGCGATGAAGGTATTCTGGAACTAGCAGAGGTGGTGGCGGCACACAAGACTTCGAATGTACTAAATGCCACTGTATTGTATCCTTTCAAAAGGTTTTATGTTATGTCAATTTCACCTCAATTAAACAAATAAAAACCAGCACAGAGAGGCCTGTGGGTGGGTAGGGGCCCCCGGCGGAGGTATCTGAGCAGAGTCCTGAATGCTGAGAAGGAACCAGCCACACAGAGGGCTCCAGGCAGAGGTCTGGATTAGAACTGGGAAGAGCAGGGCGGCGGGGAGGCTGAGCAAGAGGGACCATGGTGTTCTGCCCACCTCCATGCCACCATGACCCACCAGGTGAACACCTGTGAGCAGCCCCTGGGCTAGAAGGAGTCCAGAGTGGGGGTCAAGGCTGCCCTGGGAGGCTGGAGCCCTGGCCCTCTGACTGGAGGCTGCTGCCCACGCCCCCCACCCTCCAGGGGCACTTCTGGGAACAGCTTCTGCTCTGGGGTGGGCTGGTCCACTTGGTGTTTATGGAAAGATGCCTCGGTGGTCCAGTTTCGGACACCCCGCCTCCCTTGGCAGATTCTAGCAATAGCTGTCACCATGGGTTGGCAGGACAGGTCCTCAAGGGCATGAACCATGGAAGGCTGCATCTCAGAGGCTGACTCTAGATCTGGTCGTGCCTGTACATGGGGACACACTGTTTGCTGATGACCCAGCGGCCCCAGCCAGGCATGCACCCAAGCCCCTATCCTCGTGCAGTAGAACGTTCTGCAGGGGCAAGAGCCATGAACATAAAATCGGCCAAGGCAGAGAATTTGTGATTTCTCTCCAAGTCCAATGGAAAAAGAAAAATATACCAAAGTAGCTAGTCGCCTATGAGCCCTGATTTATATTCTACTTTAGCATCTCTTCCAAGGAAATGGAAGGTACATTTTCATCAAATACGATCATTCACAGCTTGTAAAGGGGGGACAAACTGCTCTGTGATGACCACCTGGGCTGCAGATGAAATCGGAAGATAATGTCATAACAGAGCTAACTCCTCTCGCAGTCACCCTGAGGCAGACAGCCAGAACTGTCTTCTCCACTGTGAATTACCCGCCAGGCGGGAGTGAGGGTCCCTCAGGGTGAGGGACACAGAGCAAGACCATTCCCGAAGTGGGGGAGGGGCGACAGGGTGGCACTCACAGGCCCAGACGGCTGCTGTGGCTGCCACAGCATCAGAGGCCAACCTAGGCTGTGCTTCTGATGACCCTCTCTGGCCCCACTGTTTGGTTTTTGAAAACTTCCAAGCCGAGGGTGAGGAAATTCAGTTGGGGTGCAAGCAACCGAAATCTATCACGTGAGTTCACTTGCTCGCCCCGGATGCATAACTTGTGCACTCTGGTGACAGGAATGAAGCAGAAGAATGCTTAAGATCTTCTGGAGTCTCCGTTCCCTGGTCTTCCTTCCCTAGTCCAGGGGCCACAGACTGAACAACCCGAGGCCTGGGGCCCCAGAGAGAACTCCGTCTTCCTGGAGTTCACGCAGGAAGAAGGCATTAGTGGGATCTGCTCTAAGGCTGTGCAAAGCACAAGCGTGGCTCATTCTCCATCCGATAACTCCTGAATGGGGGCACAGTGCCAGGCGCCAAAGCACAGCAATCAACAGGACAGACCCGGTCCCCATGGAAGTGACCTTCTCGCAGCCAGGGACCCAAACATGCCATCCAGGTAAAGAACTGCAGAGAAAAGAAACCAGGCTAATGGGATAGAGGAAGGAGGGGGGAATCAGGAAAGGCCTCTTGGAGGAGGTGGCATGCAGACTGAGGCCTGTGGAGGAGAAGGAGGCAGCCACGCACAGATCCAGGGAAGAATGTTCAATGAGGAGACCCTCAAGCAGGAGAGAGGCCAGTGACTTGGAGGAGTGGTTCTCAAAGCATAGTTTGGGGAACCCTGGGGGCCTCCCAGGGTTAGAACTACTCACATAAAAATATTAAGATGGCGTTTTCCTTTTACATTCACTCTCCCAGGAGTATATGGGGGAGCCTTCCAGAGGCCACACAATGTACGCTATGACAACAGATTGAAAGCAGAAGCAGACGCAGGGGTCCAGCTGCCTTCTATTAAGCCAGATATTATAGAGATTTGCAAAAACATAAAACATGAAGTTTGTTGTGTTGTTTTTTTTTTTTCCACTTTGGAAAAGTTATTGTTCATTAAAAACTATGTTATTTATATTTACATGTGATGGGTTTATTTTTATTTAAAAAATAAATATGTAAATAGTTAAAGCACTTCTTAGTTTCAATTTTTACTACGTGAAATATTCATAAATGTAAGCCCATATAAACTATAGCTCTTTGGGATCCCTGATACTTTTTTTAAGGGTCTAAAGGGGGTCCTGGGGCCAAAACTTTGAGAAGCACTGGCTCAGAGGAGCAGCAGGGCCTGGTACGGCTGGGGTATGGGACGGAAGGAAGTTGGGGGGCTGCATCTGAGAGGCCAGCTGGGGCCAATCTCACAACAACCACACAAGACCAGAATGAGAGATTGGGATTTTGTTCCAAGTGCAATGGGAAGTTGCTAGAGGGTTGCAGGGAGGGGCATGATGTGATCTGATTTATGTTCTAGAAAGATCCCTCTGGCCAAAGGGAAGAGGTGAGGCTGAGAACACTGAAGAAGCTCCTGCATGATCGAGGGCGAGGGCTAGTGGCCAGAACAGGTAGAAAAGATGTGACATACTCCGGAGGCAGAGGAGGCCAGTGGGGATGGGACGGGAAAGAGGAGGATCACAGATGATTCCAGATGCTGGACGGCTGTAGGGCAGGCTACTGAGACAGCAGGGGGTGAGGAAGGGCAGGGCGGGGAGAGCTTCCCTCCCTCTGTCTGCGTCATGCCGAGGCTCACGGATTTCACTTGCTCTTTAGGTCACATCTCCAATACAGACCAGTGCGGGAAGGCAGCAAGGCCTCTCTCCCCTAGGGCCCACAGCAGAAGCCCTTGGGGGCCCACTGGCGTCAATGTCCCCACTCCCCCCAACACAGCTGAGCAGCACTTCCAGGGGCTGTCAGGGGCAAGAGACAGGGAAGGGGCAGATGGCCAGCTTTGGCGGCTACCTTTGCCCTGCCACAGTCTCAAATGGCTCGACCTCAAATACCCCAACCCTGGGACCAGCAACAGGATAGAGGCACTCCAGCTATGCCAGCCCCCTGCCAGGCAGGCCTCGGCCATGGTAGACAGGACCATACCCCCACACTGGATGACCTCACTTCTCCCCTGGAGCCCAGGCAGGGTGGGAGAAGTTTGCAGTCAGGCACTGTAAAGCCTTCTGCAAACAGAAATATGATTATGCAGATGCTGAAGAATGTGACATTTGCTCTATTTATTTATTTACACTTGCCTTGTTCCAAAAAGCATGGAACGGAAATAAGACCCAGGTTTTTCTCCTTAACCCGTTCGTTCCTGAGATGAAACCCTAATGACCCTAAAGAAATGATTTCTTAATATAATGTTAAATATCAATTATATCTCAATTACAGAAATCACAAGACAGTGCTTACAGAAATGTTATAAATTATAATTGTGTGTAGAAAAAGAAGAACGAACGAAAAAAAAAGGGAATGATTTCTTACCAAGCCAATCTGTATTTAACCCAGACTCAGGGCCATCATTTATATTTACTTAGCAACCATCTCTACAGAACGTGGAGAAATCTGGACAATTTTTAACAAAGAATCCTCCAGGAGCACCTGGGTGGCTCAGTCAGTTAAGCGTCCGACTCTTGGTTTTGTCTCAGGTCATGATCTTGTCAGATCAAGCCCCGTGTCAGGCTCCACACTCAGTGCAGAGTCTGCTTGACATTCTCTCTCCCTCTCCCTCTGAGGGCACAGTGTCAGGCGCCGAAGTACAGCAATCAACCTACCCCTCAAATAAATAAATAAATAAATAAATAAATAAATAAATAAATAAATCTTAAAAAAAAAAATCATCCAGACCCTGGAGTAGGCAGAAATCATCTCACATTTCATAGCTGAAAACAGAGGTGGTGTCACAATCAGTCTTAGAGACTAAGACTGGTTTTAAGGATGAACACAGTCACAGGCAGTGGGTAGGGACGGGAAGGGGTACACTTTTCCAGAGTGCATGCTGGGGCTAACATATGTCAAGAAGACAAGCCTCCCTCTGACTCGGCAGATCCACTGCTGAGAATTTATCCCACAGACACTCAAGATTTGCAACAGTTATACCGAGGCCACCCCAAGGATGTTCTCTATGACACTGGAAGAGCAAAGCACTGGAAATGACCCAAATGTCCATCAATGCTACATGACAGAAAAGATTTTCTGGTCCAGCCATACAATAAAATACCACGCAAGAGTTCATTATTAATTACCATAAGTCAGTCTAGGTGCATGGACATGTGACATGGAATTAAGTGGGGAAAAAAAGGCAAGGTGCAGAATTACGTATGTAGTACAACCCCATGTGTAAAAACAGACAAGAAAAAACATGGCATAAAATGAACATTTCTGGAATGATAAGCAAGCAACTGTTAACAGTGACTCCTTCTGGGGCAAAGTTGACTCATTTCTCATTTTATCATGTCCTGTTTGGGTTTTAAAATATCATATACTGGGGCGCCTGGGTGGCACAGCGGTTAAGCGTCTGCCTTCGGCTCAGGGCGTGATCCCGGTGTTATGGGATCGAGCCCCACATCAGGCTCCTCCGCTATGAGCCTGCTTCTTCCTCTCCCACTCCCCCTGCTTGTGTTCCCTCTCTCGCTGGCTGTCTCTATCTCTGTCAAATAAATAAATAAAATCTTTAAAAAAAAATATCATATACTTACAGTATATACATTTCCAAAATACGTTAATGAAATCAAAGAACAAATATAGGATAAATCACAGAGTGGAAGGAAAAGAAGGACCCTGATTTTGGACAGGTCCTTACAGCGCCCTTTAAATCAACAGCTGTTCTTAAATTGATAACTGCTTTCAAACACATTTTATAATGTATCAATTGAAGTTCAAAACCCTGAACGCTTGCAGGGGATAGCCTCGCCAACTTTTGTAAGTTTTGTAATCAAGGGCAAAGTTCCCTTTCAAGGGATTGGGGTGCACATGGATCTACTTAAGGTAGACGCACCAGAACAGGAAGGGGAGGGCCCACCGGCCCTTCTGGAGAAGCAAGCTGGCCTTGAACTTTCTCTTCATGTTTCTCTTTTTGGGAGGGAGGCGGTTTCGAGATGAGCTTTGGAGAGAGTGGGCAGGGGTGCTCCCAGCTCTGGAATGGAAGACCCTGGCACCGCCCGTTGGGAGCTCTAAGAGGAACCAAATATACCGTCTCTCGAGTCATTCTACACGGAGAAGGAAACTACTCCCCCACAACCTCATTACTAGCAATCAAAGTATTTCCAAGAAATTTCCAAGAAACTTCTTAGACTTAATTCTGAGAAGTTCTTCCACATCCCCAGAAAATCTCTGGAAAACGAAAGCCAGGCGGCAGGATACCAAAGGGAAAGCCAAGATTTATTCCTAGGGCTTGTGTCTCATCTTGTGCTATGCTTCGATGAGTTCTAAGAAACGGGCGCTTCCAGCCGAGCAGACCCTGAGAGGGGAAGGGAAGCTTGCTTGTTGCACAGGCTCCAGAGAGAGCCATCCCTGGAGGCCCAGGTGGGGACGAGAGGCGGCGCAGGGTGGGGGTGACTTACCTGGCACCTTGTCCACGGACGCGAACACGGAGCGCTGCACCGTGGGGTCGCTGCTGCCCCGGCGGCACTGGTCGTAGAAACGGAAAGGCAGGTGCTGGGTGGAAGAGGAGGAGCCAAGCCTAAACCCCAGGACTTCGGTCGTCGGCTGGATCGGGAGGTCCAGGAGGGCTATGTTCAAACAACACCGTGGTTCATGCTCATCGCGCGGGCCAGGGGTGTAGGCGACGGGGCTCTGGATGGGGTGGGCCGCAGCCAGAGTGGCTGCGGCTCTGCCAGGCACAGCACTTGGACAGTGCCAAGCAGGCAGCCGGCAGCCTCCAGCTGGGGAGACCAGCGTGACCTCAAAGGTCCCGCCTGAGCTCAAAACAGCCGGTGCCTAGCGAGGGGTTCAGAAATGCAGGCTGGGCTATCTTCACTTTGGATCCTTGGCTTCCGTATGCAAAAGACCCTTGCCAGCCTTTGCCGAAGGTGTCATTTCAGACCCCAAAGCAAATGGGGCCAATTCTGCCCTGAAAGTTCACGTGTGTACATGTGCGTGGGGAAGTGTGTGAGGGTGACTCTATCCACGCGTGTGTATTTATGAGCGTGTGTTTATCTGTCACAGTTGCTGTCTTCCCTTCCACAAACAAATCTCATGATATAGCAATTTGGAGGGGCTTTTTAAAATCAATTTAAGGAATACCCAAGGCGTTAGTTCTAACAGCCACTTTACAGCATAATTCTCAATTTTCAAATGAAATATTTAGCCTTCGTGCCAGCGGTGAGAAATTGCTTTACATTAAAAACAACAACAACAAAAAAACCTTCTGAAAATAAATCTTCAGAGAAAGGACTGAATGATTTAAGTCACTTTGCACATTACAAAATGCTTCTGTAATGATTTCACAGGCCAAGTTTCAGCTAAGTGAGAAATGAAACAGGGACCGCATGGGATGCAGGCCTGGGCAAATCAACAGGGCACTCACGGTAAAGAACCGAATCTGTAATGTCCAGAGACCCAGCCCGCCAAGTGTTTATTTTTCGGTAATCTGTTTAGAAAGCACCCCTCCTCCCCAAGTGGGCTGGAAAGCCTCCCAGCAACCACACCAGAATGACCATCAGTGCTTGGACTGAAAGGCGTTGGTGTCTGGAGAAAGACTATTTATAATTTGAGGAGCTGATAGAATGCCCTTCCCCGGGGAAATGCCGTGCTGTCAGCCCTGATGAATGGAACACCCTTGTTTTAATGCCTTGATTTCTAAGAAAGCTTGAGCCTTCCTGCAAGGGGCAGCCATAGGACTCCTTACAAATTCACCACAGTGCCTATGACGCATACACCGACTTCCCAGTTTAGTGCTGGGTCATCATGGCCACCTCACCAAGCGGGGAGAGCTGCCTCTCACGACAGCTGGACGGACAGGGGGAAGGGATGAGCTTTAGAGTCAGAAGTTCTGCTTTTGGGTTCTGCCAATTAGCTGTCTGTATGACTTTGGGCAAGTCACTGAGCCTCAGGTTACTCTTCTGAGCAATGGGCAGAACAGACCCTAGTGATCTTAAGGGTTCAGGATCAAAGGTAGAAGAGGAATGTCCAAGCATTTTCTAAGTATAAGCTAGAAGACTCCAGTGTGCGGGAGAACAGCTGTCCCACACGGACACCTGTCTGCTCATGGCCTGTCGCTTGGTGAGGGAGGGTTCTCCTTCTCTTCCATGCAGCCCTAGAAACTCTCGAGAAATCAAACACCTGGGGAATGGGGATTCTGAGCAGATTCTCTGTCCTTTCACCAGAACACAATGAACTCGTAAGCCATAGGTGTCCTCTTCTAGAGGTCAGTGTGAGAGCCCGAGGGCTCCAAGGACAGCCGCCAGAGCTGGCCACTCACCGGCTATCCTCTGCATCTTCATGCGCCTCGCCTGGATGCGGCCCTTGGCCAGGCGCTGCTTGGCGATGATGCAGCGGATGTGGTCCGAGAACACGAAGGTGGCCTGGAGGATCGGGAAGGGCTTGGAGTGGGGGCTGGAAGCAGGCTTGTGGATGGTGATGTTCAGGGCGCGGCTGTCATCTTCCACGCCGGTCACCTGCATGTCCTACAGAAGAAGCCAAAGAAAGGGTGTTCGTGAGGTTCAGGAGGACGGCAGCGGCTCGGAAGCTGTGGGGTCTGCATCTCATCAAGAAAGGGGTTCCCCAAATTCAGCTTGGCTTTTGCTCGGAAGGAGCAGCCTCCCAAGCCTGAGTCAAGGACGGGCACCCACCAGACCAGGCCTCGCAGAGAGGACACTCAAAGTGAGCCCATGCTGGCTGTGGGGGCTGGGACCCTACCCACGAGGACCTGAGTAAGCTAGTGAATGAATGGGTGCTCCCATCAAGGGGCCACGGGGACTCAAACAGTTGGACTCCAGCAGTTCTGACTTCTTCTTCTTCTTTTTTTTTTATTTTAATGTTTTTTTATTATATTATGTTAGTCACCATACAACCAGCAGTTCTGACTTCTGAGAAACGACAGATAACAAACCAAAATGCCTATTGCCATCTGACGTGATCTTAGATATATTCACGCATCTACTGACCAGCTTGTTCCTGGCTTCTCTTAAGAAGGGGGTATCCCTGGCACCCATTTGTATGTGTCTGAAGAATTTCTGATCCCTGAAGGAACATGCAAGCCCTCAGAAAGGGACAGGGACGACCATTTAGCAGGCACGTCAAGAAGGCTGCATTTGAAAGGTATGGAAGAAAACTCACGCGCAGCAAGTGTACTAAGGACGGATCCCCTGTAAAACCTCAGAGTGGATTCTGCATAAAGAACCTGCCTCCCACAAGCGTTTGAGGTGATGTGAGGTAAAGGCATGAGACAGGAGGTAGACGCGGAAGTCGGACATGCTACAGGAGCTGGGGAAAATGCTAAGAAGGCTCCCCAAGTGAGATCGTTGTTGTTTTAGGCATGAAATCTGGCGCGGGTGCTTGGGAAGAGTATCTGCCTCGGAATGTTGCAGCGGGGATTAGATGAGATATTACACATCGGAAGCAGAGAATCTGGCACACAGTATGGCCTGTCAAATAAATAGTAACTACTGGAAGGCGACCAGAAGGAAAGGTTTATGTGCCTTTCATTGTCTGATGGAGGACATGTATTAATTCTTCGAGGGAGAAAAACACTTTTCCTGCCACTAAATTCTAAAGGAAATTGATCCTAAGTCTAGATAAATAAGAAGCACTACATCACCTAATGGACAACCTCTTACACGGGAGTCTTTTTAAATGAAAGATCCTTCATACGGTTTCTCACATCATCCTCTGTAAAAGATATTTTTTAAGCGGAAAAATCTGGAAAAAGAGGAGGTTGGGGAAAACACGTGGGCAGCTCCCTAAGAGAGTGGGATGCTGCCGACACGTCACACTGTGCAGGGGTTGACGTGGGTCAGCCCGAGTAAGACTCTGCCAGTGACCAGAGACCGCCCAGCAAGGAAATGGGCTGCCTCGGAGCAGGGCAAGCCTCAGGCCAGGGAGAGTTGGCTGGACGCTCAGGGACTGGGGGTTCTGACAGGGGACAGGAGCTGGAAGGCTGTCTTCAGGACTTCTGGTCCTTCGCTCCCTTTAGTCACCCATCAGACAGACACATGTTAAGAAAATCCTAGTCCCAACTTGGTGTTTGGCAATTTTGAGCCTATCTCTGCTAGAAAGGGGGTGAGGACAAGGGGACTCCCGTATGTTGCCGGTGGCAACAGTCACTTGAGAGAGGAATTTGGCAGCACCTATGAACACTGAAACCAGGCACACCCCAACTTCTTGATAGCTGCCTAGGGGAACCTTGCTCAAGAAGGAAGGACGGTTCTGCTCATGGCAACACTGTTTGTAAAGGTAAAATGCTGGCCACAGCCACAGGGTACTAGCTAACTATGCCTTGTATGGTCACGCAGCAGTTAAAAGAATACTAGTAAGTCTGCATATACTAACGCAGTCAGCTCTGAGACATACACTGAATGAACAAAAAAAGTTTAGAATACGTTCACTGTCTGGGGCGCCTGGGTGGCACAGCGGTTAAGCGTCTGCCTTCGGCTCAGGGCGTGATCCCGGCGTTCTGGGATCGGGCCCCACATCAGGCTCGTCCGCTATGAGCCTGCTTCTTCCTCTCCCACTCCCCCTGCTTGTGTTCCCTCTCTCGCTGGCTGTCTCTATCTCTGTCGAATAAATAAATAAAATCTTAAAAAAAAAAAAAAGAATACGTTCACTGTGGCACTATAAAACACACCCCCCCCTCAAGTATGTGTACACAATGTTTATAAACAGCACATGCAGTTGTATTTATATGTGCATTTGGCGGAGCACCAGCTCTGGAAGGACCATACTGACAATGCAGGAGAAAGTTTAAGAACTGAGGGTTTGGGTCAAAGAATACTTGATCCTTATCTCTGTAGTGTTTCAACTTTTTTCAGTGACAGCCTGTTCGTGTATTCCTTGTATCCTCAGAAATTAACTGTGGAGATGATTCTTCTGTGTGTGTGTCTGTTCAGCCATCCAAGAAGAGCGTCGAGATTCCTTCGCCATCATACCTGCAGGAGGCCTGCAAACTTGACCACTCCCCAGCCGAGCCTGGACACATCGGGCTCCACTAAGCTCATCTGGTAAATATCGACAGCCAGGAAGCGCTGGACCATGCCGCCGTCCTTGGTGATCACCGTGCACGCGATCAGGTCGCTGTTGTCTGGGGAGAGGGAGAGGGAGAACAAAATGAAACACAGTCTGGTGGCCCAGCCTGATGCAGACAGGTGCTCAGTGGACTTGTGTTCTGCTGGGCAGCAGAGTCTGGTCAGAGCCCAGGCCTGGAGTCACACACCGCTAGAACTGAGTCCCTCCTCTGAGTCACAGTGGGCAACATTTTTTTGTTTGTTTTAACCCTCCTGGGTTTCACATTCCCCATCTGGTAAATGGCAATAATGCCCACCCCCTTCAAGGTGATAACTGAATGAAGTACATAAAGCATTAGTACAACGTTTACTGCACGTGAGGCACTTAAACTGTAGCTAAAACAACAACCGAGAATCCCTGTAACATTTCAGTGCTTCCTTGCAGACAAATGGTGTTTGATGGTTGTGATGGTGTTTGCCTAAATTAAGCTAAGACCGAAAACAAGAGTCCCCTACTTGGTTATAGAACCATCAAGCTTCCAATCTGGTGTCTGGCAACTTAGAGCCAAGCTTTGCACTAGATGGTGTGTGATCTTGGGCAAGGCATTTGGCTCCTATGAACCACAGTTTTCCATCTGTAAAATGGGAATAATCTCCATTTTCTTGAGATGTTTGGTGCTTTAAATGAGAACAGACTGATAAAGCATTTAACACAGAATCCTTACTGTATGGCTGGGTCCCTTCTCTCACTTGGAAATTATCCCCAAATTTGGTATCTAATTTAGTACCAGTCCTTGATGGCTTTGACATCACCAGAGCAATACAGGACCATGTAATCTAAGGTCTACTTTGTATTTCCTCCAATGGAATCCTCTGCCCCATGTTTAAAAAAAAAAAAAAAAAAAAGGCAAAACAGGAAACAACCTAATGTCCCCAAATACGGGAAAAAGTTATGATTTTTCCCCCATCACATGCAAAATTATATACCCATTTAAAAATTATATTTAACCAAACTGTGAACAGTGGTTGCCTATGGAAAGGGAAGTGAGAATTGATGGTGGGAGTGCATGTATGGGGTGGGGGTATCAATGGGAGAACTTAAATGTTTGTACTGTATACCACTGCATTCCTTGAAATTATTTTAAAATGAGAAGGTACTCAAGATATATTTTTGAAGTACATATTAAAAACTGGGGTGCCTGACTGGCTCGGTCAAGAGAGCATGTGACTCTTGATCTCAGCATTTTAACTTCATGCCCCATGTTAGGTGTAGAGATTACTTAAAAATAAAAGCTTTTAGGGGCACCTGGGTAGCTCAGTCAGTTAAACAGCTGACTCTTGAATTTGGCTCAGGTCGTGATCTCGGGGTCCTGGGATGGAGCCCCATGTTGGGCTCTGCACTCAGCAGGGAGTCTGCTTAAAGATTCTCTCCCTCTGCCCCTCCCCACTTGAGTACGTTCTCTCTCTCTTTCCCTAAAATAAATAAATCTTTTTTTAAAATGAAGTACATATTAAAAACCCAAGTTAAAAAAATCCTGTTTAAGAATAATTGCAATGACATTGGAAAAGACTTTAAAATTTGAAATGAAAAAGGATAAAACTATATTAATTATGATTTTGCTATGTTAAAAAAAAAAAGAAGTAGCCCTACAAAGAAAATACAAGTGCAGAAAAGAAAACTGAAACGCTAGAAGAACTTTGATTAGAAGAATGGTAGGTGGGCTTTTTTTTGGAAGCAGCTTTACTGAGTTATAATTTATCTACCATAAAACGCACCCATTTTTAAGTGTACAGTTGGGGTTTGAGCACATTCACAGCTGCACATCACTGCGTTCCAGCTGTGGGACACCTGTGTCACCCCAGTGAGTTCTACCGAGAGCGCCGGAACCAAGTATGTGGCTTAAATATTGGTGGTGGGTGGCTGGGTGGGGGGAGGGGAGGAAGGTAGTAACACAGTCAGTAGAAATCCTGGCCCTGAAAGCAGGTGATGACAAACCTGGGCTCAGGTATTCCCCAACGGTTTTCCCCCATTTCTACTTTTCCTTCAGCTCTACAGAGGATAGGTGAGTCTCTCTCCTCTCTCAGCACCATCTCCCCCAATACGGCTCAGTTTAATGGTCTGAAGGCTAATCTGTTTGGGATTGTGGCTTCATGGGGATGTCTTCCAGTGCACCCTCTGGGCTTTTAAGGGCTTCAGGCTCTGTGTGCTCTCCCTGGGGCAGGCCCGCCTAGGATGGCCAGCAGCCCTGTGGCAAACACCAGCGACCAGGCAGGATCAACTCTCTGGGTGCTGCTTTCTTCGTATTCTGTGGCAGGAATCTTCCTCCCTTTCCCAGCCAAGGACCTTAAAATATTTCTAAAAATTATGTCATCCAGAATGTCCGGTGAGGGCCCTACTGGAACACAGGCAGCCCTGTCTTCAGAAGTGAAGCCAGCCTCTTCATTCTTACCAGCATGTTTGCTGGGGCACGTGGTTTATTTTCTTTACTCAGTACTTAAAACATTTCCTCAATGACAATCTTTTACCTTTTCAAATAGAAAGCAAAACTATAAAGGATACTTTTCCTTTCCTTCTTCCCTTTCCCCCACTCCTCACCTTCCCCTCTCTAAGCAGGACTCCTAGGATTTCTTCTCTCTTCCCATTCACAGAAGATGAGCCCCTGAGGGTGTGATCAGGAAAAGCAGGCAAACCATGGGTGTAGGTGTCAATGGGTTTGGAGGTAGGCAACCCCCTCCTAAAGCTCGAGGACCTTAAAGCCTTCAGGGGGAAAAAAAAGACCCACCATCTCCACCACTAAGAACAAAAAAGGAAGGACAAAACCCCAAAGCGGAACAACTTTCAGAAATGCAATTGAGACATCAAACTCCCACGAGGGATTTCATAAGAAAACTAAAAGGTAAGTGTCCCCAGGGAGCAGGACCTCCGCAGTGAGGGAGGCTCTGGCTTTTCAGCAGCTTTGGGGCAATTATAAAGTAGGCTTCCTCCTGAGAGACCAGGGAATGCTGGTGGGGGGGGCTCGTCTATGGGCCTCTTGGTGTCATCTTGGGGAACTCCTTCCCCACCTCTGCCCTCGCCTGCTCCCACGCCAGCTATGGACATTCCCTGTGTGGAGCCCTGGGGACACGAGCTGTCTGCTCCTCTCTGGATGGCCACAGTGTCTTAGGTGAAGGAGGACCCAAGGGAGAGCTGCTAAAAAGAACCCGGTCCCGCCCACAGTCTAGTCCTATGCAGGTTGCCTTTATGCAGGTGCCCTGGATTTCGCTCCGAGACGGAGGAGCCATGCCAGTGCTGAGGTACCGGGAGGGACATGAGGACAAGGGGAGGACTGTCAGGGTGTGACGGCCTCAAGAGCCTCCCTGCCGACTCCCAGGAATGGCCTGTGGCCTGCACACTGGCACTGCCCAGATCCTGCTGCCCATCCGAATCCGTGGGACCCTCCCCCTACCAACATCACTTCAAAAGGAGTAGGGCCTAGGATTCTAGTTCAAAAATTTACAGAAAATTGCCAGAAGACAATATAGGAGAATATCCACGTGATCTTAGGGGCAGGAGAGGGTTTCTTTAAAAAGAAAGAATCAACACTTACAAAAAAATAAATACCCGGAGACGGGTGTGGAGACTGGTAAACTGATTACATCACAATTGAAACTTAACTCATATAAAACAAATGACTTTACAGACTCAGTGAAATAACTAGAAAATGTCTCTAGGAGCCAAAGATCTTGCAGTAAACGTGAAGGACTCCCAGAGGCCATTCACAGACAAGAGAAAGGAGACAGCCAATGAACACACACAGAGGTACTCAACCTCACGAGAACACAGGAAAAAATTTAAACAAGATCTCAACCTTTTACCCATCAACTGGGGAAAAGAAAGGTGTTTGCGAGGACACAGAGAAGCCGACATTCTCAAACACGGCTGGTAGGAGAATAAGCCAACATAGCCACTTTGAAGGGCACATTAGCGTTGTTTATTTAACCTGAAACTTTCACACCATATGACCTGGCAAGTGGTATGTTCCCAAGAAAAACACCCACGAGGGCCAAGAGACGCGAACAAGGACGTCGACAGCAGGATTTGGGTCTACCGTGACCCAAATCTCCCACAACAAGGGAAAGTCTAAAAAAAACAACCATACACGTCCATTCAGTGCAAAACCAGCGACAACAAGGAATGACTTCGATCTCTGGCTATTTCAACACAGTGAAGCCTCAAGAACATACTGGAGAGTGGAAAAAACAAGTTGCAGTAGGACATGGGCAGTGGAACGCAATTCGTGTAAAATCAAGCCTCACAGAACCAGGCTGTCTATTCTCTACGGGTTCCTGCATGTGGGTAAGAGAGAAAGTTAAGAAAATGTCTGGCAGGGTACACAGTGATTGCCTTTTTGGAAGGGATGAGGTGGGACTAAAGGTGGGGGGGGTCAAGGTCATGAGGGTTTAAATGCAACATTCTGATTTTTCAAAGGAAGAGGTGTGTTATCTTTGCACTTAAAATTAAACAAAGAAAAAGTGAATCTCTTTCCACACTCCTACACATAGGGCCTCAGGTCCTTCTGGGGCCCAGCAGGGCTGGGAAGCAGCACGAGGCTGAGCTGTGGGCCAGCCAGCTCTGCCTGATCTGGAAGGCGGTGACCACCACCACGAACAGGGAGATGGCGGGAAGCCAGGTCTCTCCAACAGCACCTCTCGGTACACAGGCGTGCACATTTCCAAACGGGACAGACGTGTGTGAGCTTTAGAGCTCTGGCAGCAGGTTCAGCAGAACTGTGGGCGTCAGGCCTTGTCCTAGGGAGCCAGACTGACAAGAGTGAGGCTTGGTCCCACCTCAAGGGGCTCGGGACCAGAGGATACCATGCAGACCAAGTCTCCACACCCTACAGGAAGACCAGGTGGGATGACAGATGTCTCCATCACACCCCAGGGCCCCGGAGGCATGGCAGGCCTCCAGTGGAGCCTCACTGCAGGGGGAGAGGACATGTCTCTCTTCCCCTGGCACTGCCTTTTGTATCATTTATTTGGAAGGGAGATTTGCCATTTAATTTTATTTGAAAGTATGTAGATTCGAACGCACAACACATTCTTATGTTCCCATTTAAGAAAGTATGACATTTTTTACAGTGGGTGGTAAGTCTCTCCTGCCGTCTCTCCCAGAGGCAACCACCACCCCAGTTTCTTGGCATCCATTCCCGTGCATTTCCAAGGGGAGCTATGTTCTCGCCGCCTTGCCTGTCCACAAAGGGTAGCATGCTATGCACTCCACCTTGTGCTTCTTGCCACATAACCGTGCGTCTTGGGGACACATGTGCAGACAGACCTGCCTCACTCTTGGTCACAGCTGCACCCTCGCCCACTGGAGGGATTACTTAGTGACTGAACAGCTCCCCAGCTGATGGCCACTGAGGTTGTTAAGTTTTGCTGCAGGGGACGAAGGAACCGCCTTGTCTATGCGCGCATGTGAGAGTCAGTCTAGAGCAGCAAAGTAGGGCTTGTGCTTACTTTTTCTCTTGAAAGCACTCACATTTTGCTAAAATAAGTTTATTTTAAAAAGAAAATGTCATACCACTACCAAGAATGAAAAACCAGAATTATTTATTGTAAATAAAGCAACCAAGAAAACAGATTAAGAAGACCCTTCATTAAACTGTAGCCGAAAGCGGACTCTTTTGATAAACAGAGAGAACCAAGAGTTAGAGAAGTTCGAAGACAAACCAGAGCCAATCGGAGGCCTCCCTGATGTCATCGAAAGGATCAGACAGGCACTGAAACAGGTTTCTTTACGGACTACTCTTTTCAGAGATGGCCAGAGCAGTACCTCCCACCTCACATGCTCTCCTTACAGTGTGACCTTGGCCCTCTTCCCATCAAGTGCTGGGGTCTTTTCTCCTGGAAGCTTGGTGGGCCTGTGTGATTGCCTGGACCAGTGGAGCACAGTCTATGTGGTCCTAACATGGTTTCTGAGGCAAGGTCACCAAATGCTCTTGGAACCAACCTACCCACCATGCCATACGGAAGCCCAAAGAGCCATGGAGACACGCACAGGGACAAAGCAAGACCTCAGGCCCAACTTGCCGGCCTCCAGCAGATGCCACGTGGAGCAGAGATGCACTGCCAAGCCCCACTGGGCAAATTCTAGGTCTGTGAGCAAAATAAATGGCTCTTGATGTTCTCAGGCACTACATTTGAAGGTGGTTTGTTACTTGGCAATTGAGAATTGCGAAAGCAATTGTTTCGATCTATTGTAATTTCGAGCTGTGTCCAGGCACACCTGCAACGCTACATTCTTCCCACACCACCAGGGGCTGTATACCACGTCATGGAAGGCCAATCTGGAGCAAGAGCTCAGGGCTGGCCATCTGGAAGGCAGGAAGGGTTCTGCAATGTTTTGTGGGACAAAGGGAAAGGAAAGGCAGCCATTTTCCAACAGCAGCTTACGGTGTTGAGAGAGAGGAGGAGAAAAGGAACAAGCATGGAAGAGCCACTTTACTGTGAAGTGCAGACGCAGGAAAAGCACACTGGGCTCGGAGCCGTGGGACCCGGGTTTAAGTTCCAGCTCTGGCACTACCAATGATGTGACCCTAAAGCCACTCCCCTCTCTGGGTCCTGGGTTCCTTCCTTATGAAACGGAGACCCGAGCCCTGGCAGGGCCGTCGAGCTCCAGGCTCCAGAGAGGCCTGGAGCCCGGCACCTGCAGTGCCCAGCGTGCAGCACAGACACACGCTGTGTGGCCCTTACCAGCCGTGGCTGGAGCTTGGCAGCACCCTAACTTTCTGCAGCCACTACACTCTACTCAGAGCCCTTCTGCCTGGGGCAAAGTTATGCTTTCTGAATGCAGGCTCTAGACTAAGCAAGGCTCTTCAGAGGGAGAAAATGATTCATGGTTTTTGGTTGTTTCTCAGAACTCCTGTGGGGTCATAGTAGGTGAGCTACACAGGCCTGTGGCCTCTCCGAGGGGCCCCCGCCCTGACCCCTCATCTGTGGCTGTCCCACCCACCCTGTCCCTCTCCACCCCATCTACGCAACTCACCCCTGACTGCACCCCAATGCTCACCAGTCCCCAACATCCCGTCCACCCCTTCCTTCCTGGTTGAGGCCTGCTCCCTATCTAGACGTAAGGCCCCGGAAGGCAGGGCCCTGGCTGGTCCCTTCACTGCTACACTGCTAAGAGGGTTCTGGGCAGCATCAGGCATGGAATAAATATCTGTCAAGGAGATGGAGGGACACTAATGACTGCTGGTCCTCCTGTGTGGAGGCAGAGGACTTCCCAACCACTGTCATTTCAGCCCCCGGGCTGAGGCCTTCCTCCATGGCTCCCTCTGACAGGCTATAGCTCATTACCGAGTGATAAATGGGGCTGATTGACTTTTGCTGTATTTAAATAATCTCTTCATAATAAAATATGGATGCCAATACCGTAATTTAATTCTTGGCGGTGGTGGCTCCAAATGCATTTAGAAGCGAAGTCTTTATCCTTACTGTGGGATTTCTAGGCCAGCTGAATTTCCAGAGCTTTGAAATCCAATAATCTGGGCTTTAGGGTCAATTCTTGGAACACCACCACAGCTGGAGTTGAGATTAGCAACTCAGTAACACTATCAAGTCTCCCAGGCGTGTGCTGTTAACCAGAGGTCAGGAAGGGCTTAGGAACAGGGAACCCGGATTCCTTGAGAAAGGCAGACCACCCTGGGATTCCTAGATATCAGGACCATCGTGAGACTTCGCAGCTGACAGGAGACCAGGATTTCTTTGCATGCAGAAAGCCACATGACTGCTTTCGCAAGGAACGCGTGGTTCCGCTTCCTCTGTATGTACAAGCGGGATCACAGACTCTCTCTGCAGCTGGAGGCTCTGTCCAGTGGGGATCTCGTGTCACGGCAGGCTTTGGTTCTCCACAAGCACAGGCTGGAAGATTGTCGAGGCTGGGTTTTTGGATAGGGGAGCCCTCCCTCCAGCAGTTGACTGGTGCTACCGGCACCCTAAAAACCCATATGGAGCGTTTCTATACGCCTGGTGCTGAGCTCCCACCTGACACGTTCCCAGGATCCTGTAAGGTGGGATCACTGATTGCAGAGGACACAAATGTGGGACAGCAAGTAACATCCCAAGGACACAGGACTGATAATGACACGGCGAGATAGGAAGCCAGAGCACACACGTGACCTGAACAAGGTTATTGTAACCTGGGGTCTAGTCGTCTGGATGGCGCCTGAGAGAGGACCGACCCTCATTTCCCCCAGAGAAGGGGGTGTGCCTGACCTGGGCTAGCTCTTAAGGATGCAGGATGCTGGCTCGCTCTGGCAGGGGATATCCAAATGGCCTGAGCTCTCAGTAGGCAGGCCCTGGGGGTTCTGATCTCAGGAAGGCTGACTTTGCAAAGCTGCCTGTGTGTTCCCGGACTGTCCTTGCCAAGTTTCCCCCGCACCGAGCACTTGGTGGCCCCCTCAAGTGGCAGACCCAGGCCCTTCTCTAGCTTGGGGAAAAGCTGTTTCTCTTCTGCCCTTGAGGGCAGGGAGGGTAGATTCAGGCTAGGTATTTGTGCCTCCTGGCAGGGAGGGTAGATTCAGGCTAGGTATTTGTGCCTCCCCTCAGGCTCTGTTCAGGAGCAGGGATACAGGGAGAGCAAGGCAGGCTGAGCCCAGGGGCTCCTCGAGCCTCCAGACTCATAGACAGATGGCAGCCCTTTGGAGCTGTCCGACACTCTGGGAATTGGCCTCACACCAAGGTAGTGGTGTGTCTCACACCACTGTGTCTCACACAGAAGGTAGTCTGTGGCAGTGAATAAAGCTTTGACGGTGGTTCCAGGGAAAGCCAGCCTGGCACGGCTCCGTGATGACAGAATGCAACTGAGGGGAGAGGCCATAACTGGCCAGTAAGGCACAGCTGGGAAGCGAATGATGACTCATCGGACTCCGCGTGGCTCTCTGGGGGGCAGGTAGCATGAGACGGTCAATCCGAAGCCTGGTGGGAAGGGGCAATCCATCTCCCGAATGTCACCACTCCATCAACATCCACTACCAAAATGACAATAAGAGGCGTCCTGGAGCGAAAGAACATTACTCACACAAGTTTCCTTGGGAGCTGCACCAAGGGCTTGGAAAAGGGGGTCTTGTCCTGGGGAGACAGGGACCAGGCCCTGGTAAATTCTACAAACCCACCCAAGGAGGATGGTCTTGCACCAGCAACCCCAGCCCTTCCCAAGCCTGATGCATGCCAGGGGGAGCCTCCAGGCACGGCGTGTGACGTTCTTTAGCCCGAACAGGAATGAGACTCAATTGCTCCCACTTAGGGTGCGAACAAGCACACTCAATTAGGTTGGCTGCTTCTCCTGACAGTCAGATCAATCCTTTGAAGAAAATTAAGTAACCATTTCTCCATCAACCCACGGACAGCTTATGGGTTATTTGCTCCAAGTAGCAATCAATTACTTTGTCTTCTTTGAAGCTCCCTAAAGCTTTCCTTCCCAGCACAGCTTGGGGGCCGTTGTAAAGTGTGAAGCTTCCTGGATGGAGAGCAGGTCTTGGCACATTTCTACTGCCAGGCATAGGAGTCAGCTCCCTCCAAGAGGAAAGGGAAAAAAAATGTGCTGGTGCTAATCCTCGGATTTGCAAAGGGGAACAGTAATCAGGGACGCAGATATTAGGACGTGTGCTAGAATCTGGTCGCCCAGGGAAACTGTGACCTAGTGCTGGCTCCAGGATTTCTAGAAATCCTAGAATGGGCGCCTCTGCCACCTTCTGGTGTGCTGACCCTGGGCACGTGACTTTGCTTTGGTTGCCTCATCTGTAGGACAGGGTAATAGAACGACTTTATAGCTCCACCTCATACTACGTGTGCTGATGTGTTTAGGGAGAAGGGTACGGATGTCTGCAATTTACTTTACTTTGTAATGCATAAAAAAAAAAAGAGTTGATGGATGGAGTATATACGTGATAAAACGAGTGGAGGAAAATGTTAGCAGCAGAACGTCAGTGTTAGATATAGCAGAAGACTGGTCGCTGTACAATTCATTTAACTTGGTGGTATGCTTGACTTCTTTCAAAAGAAAATGCTGGGGGGTGGGGTGGTCCTGTTAGGGTTGTCAGGAAAGTCACACAAGCACACAGTGGTGCCCGTGACACTAGGGGCCTGGCAAGCAACGGTGTCTGCAATGCGATTATTCACTCGGACCTTCTGTAGATCACACTTTGAGTGATTACTACAGGATCCCCTCGCTGTAAAAATCTATTTGGTTCCCGCGTTTGAACAGAGGTAGTTTAACAGGAAGAGTAGGGTTACCTATAGCATTCTCTCTAGCGATTCTTAATCTTGCAGAATCTTAACATCACCCTGTGGATTCCAGGGCCACCAAAGACGCTACATCGGTGCTGACTTTGTTGGTATGGGCGGGGGGTAAGTCTGTCATGTGTTCATCTGGCAATTATTCAATCAATGAAGGGTCAGCCTCTTGGGGATTGTCAATGACCAACTGGAGGGAAGGTACTGGTGTTGTTTTCAGACAGGGAAGCCTACGGCTTGGGGAGGCCAGCCCTCTGTCTCAGGTGCCCACAGACTAGGAACAATGCTGGGGGTGGGCTTAGCTCCATCTGCTTCCAGAAGAGGGGTTTTCCATGGTTACTTCCTTTCTCTTGCTTGAAAAGCACATGCGATGTCTAGTAAAATAATGTGACCTATTTTCACAAAGTGGCCAAGAAAACCCATGTCATCTCCCCACCCTTTGAGAATTTTAAGAGACTTTGTTCGTGGGAGAACAAAGAGTGAGAATTTGATGTTTCTTGTCCCCTCCCATCTAGAAGTGTGTGGGGCAGCTCCCAGCGATTGCTTCAGTCCACATGGGAACTTTCTTGACACTTGTCCAAGCTTTATTCCCTGTTCCTTCTTTGTACTAAACTAAGTTCACAGACAGGCAACTTGGTGAAAACGTAATTACCAGAAACAGAATCCCAATGAGCCGCAATTCCAAGTAGAGCATATGGCATATCCTCTTATCGAGTGACACGCAGGCTGCCCCCAGAGGCACAGTGATCTGATCTTTATAATGTCTTGGTGGCCACACTTATCTCTACACCCGCTCTCCCCAGAATGCCACATTTGCATAGCACATTGCATAATTTCCTCTCTGAAAACGGCCCTGTTTAGCATGAGTAAATAAAGTTAGCTAACTCTGAGGCAGCCGAATGGAATACTTGAGATTTCCAAGAAAAGATTTGAATATCGAAGCTCTTCACTATGCAAGGCAAGATAGACTAACACAGAATTGACTTTCGACTTTCAGTATGGCTCCCTCCTTCCTGCTACTCAGTGGCCTGACAGCTGATGAAGGAGCCCATGTGCCCCCCCGCCCCCCGCTCCGGCCATGATTTCTCTGCTCTTGGCCCCTCCACAGGATGTGGTCACGTTGACCTGGGCTCGAATCAAGGCTCTGCCTTTCCCTTCCTTCTGCTGTTTCCCCCACCGGCCTCTTCACCCAGTATTTGCCTGGTGGCTACGAGGTGCCAGGCACTGGGTTCTATATATCCCTGTGGAGTGATGAGGGAGGTAGACACACACCTGCTCTGGGTGACTTTCTGAGCCTCAATTTTCCTCCTCATCTGAAAAACGGGCTCACCACTTCTTTCACAGGGATCCTGTGAGGAGCAAAGGAGATGAGGTATAGAAAAGTCTTGTGATTTTTCTCTATGAACCATTGTGTGGGTGTATCTTTCTCCCCCTAGATAGAGGGTTCTTGAAGAGTGGGCCAAATCTTCTCTTTCCCTTGATATTCCATCAGGCAAATGCACAAGGGTGCAGCTCCTGGCCCAGTGGATTCTTCGTCCTTAGGCAAGGGAGGGTCCTCCCGGCAGAGAACATGAGCTGGAACCTTTTCCCCAAGTATGAAAACCTGGGGTGGGGTTATATTGTTAACACTGCTAGAGAAGGCATCTGGGGGGCATCCGTGCCCCCACAGATGCTGGCTAGACTTTAGGGAACTCTTCTGCTCAATGGCTCTGAGCTTGACCTTCAGGGCCCTTCTCAGGTGGGGAATGTTCTCTCTTGATAAATCCAACTCAGACCCTGGATCCAACCAGGCCAGTTGTGGAAGGAAAAAAATGGCTTTGTAGACAGAACCATTTACACCCACTTTCCCCTTCACTGTCTCAGACTTTTCATTCAAACATTTCTGGGGCACTTTTCCTCCATGCTAGACCCTGTGCTTGACAAAGGGGGCCACGGAGATGGGCGAGACTTGCCCCGAGGGAGCGCCCCCTCAGTGCGGGAGACCAAGCAAGTGACAATTACATATAATCTGACAAAGGCCATGGTAGGGGAAGAAAGGCTGCAGAAGACCAGAAGAGGGGCACCAACACAGCCCAGGCATCAGGGAAGGCTTCCTGCAGGAGGTGACATTTTAACTGAATTCTGAAAGAAGCCCAGAAATTGGCCAGGCATTTCAGGTCAAATCAAGCCACGGCTGCTGTCTGGAGGGCTTGCAAGCTCCTCTGCTACTTTCTGACCCTTCCTGGCCTGGGACTGGCTTCCCATTTTCCACTAATCCTTTGGGGTTTCCAGACTCTGCATTATTTTGGTTGGAATGGCACACATTTCCTTGCGTATCACTTGGGTCCTCCCTCTACATCTGTCCCTTCTCTAGACGCTTCTTCTTAGCATCTCAGAGAGGCACAGACTCCTGGTGAGAAGCACGGGTGAGGGACCTTGGCACCCTGCTACCTACCCTCTGGTCCTCAGGTATCCCAGCCAGCAGATGGGGTGATAACAGCACTTTCCCAATGGGGCTGCCGTGAGGAGTAAGCGATACTGATAAAGTGCCAGAAGAGTGCTTGGCACTTAGCAATCATAGAATCGCTCTGAATCCAACTCAGCAAGAGCAAGCAGGGTTTGGTGAGAACCACGGGCTGAGAGCGAGAAGAATCCCAGCTGGGCACTTAGGAGGCTGCTGAGCCTTAGTGGAGGCAATTGACCTTTCGGGGTGGGCCCTCAGTTTCCTTCTCTCGCAAATGAAGAGGTTGGGACCAAACCACATGCCTCTTTTCTGATGGGAAAGAAGGTCTAAATTTCATACCAGGGGACACATTTATGGCCGTTTGGCAGAAATTAGTTCACAGAGTGAATGCTTACCGGCATAGCAGTCTGATTTTTAATTAGCTTGTGGGAATTCAGTATACTTCAAACATTAAAGTAAAATATGGGAGACCTCTGGTGGAGACAAGCCATACCTTTGGGCTTAAACAAAAGCTGTATACTTCACACACCAAATTGCCTGCTTTACGTCTTTAATCTCTAGTGCTCAAACTGAGTATCAGTAAACGTTTGGCACTAGAACAACACTTCCAAGGCATATGATTTAAAGTGATACGGTTGATAGGAAACGAAGTCTTATCAGCCTAACTCCATATAATCCAACGCACCCAATCAGATGGACATCTTTACATTATTAAGCTGTTTCAAGCCAAATAAGAATCAAGAATCTCAATTATTTTTCCCTCCGTTTTCTTCTTTTACAGTGAACTTGAACATGAACTATGCCATTAAATTCATGAAGAACAAAATAAGAAAGTGAACTCAACCATTCAGTCAGCTTACTTTAGTCATTCAAGGGGAGTGGGTCCTTATAGACTCTGGAAGGATGTGGAGTCGGCAGACGGAAGGGCATGTGTCATGAATCAGAGACAGATGAGAACACGGTGAGTTTGAGAACTTCCGTCCTTCGGTGGAGCTGAGGTATGTGGAACAAGGCAGTGGGCACTGGTGGTGGCTGGTGGGGGGGGTGGTGAGGCTGCAGAGACCATGGGCTCATCAACAGGGCTGTTTATTAAGGTCATGCCAAGTAGCGTAAACAGATGTCCAGGAAATGGGAACTAAAGGAGAGTTGTCATGGCAATGAAAGGTTTTGCCTGTGGTTATTTACTGAAACTTAATTCAGGTCTTTAATTGGAAGTATATAATTAAGAGCCAGTCTGGGTCTTATAGTACACATGAAAAAAGGGCTTACTAAGGATATAAAAAAAATTAACATTTCCCGATCATGATTTTTTAAAAATTAATTTAACAAATATTTACTGGTCTGTGCTTTGTGCCAAGCACAGTCCCAGGTACTAAGGGTGCAGGGGTGAATAAAAAAAAAAAAAAGGTCCCTGCCCTATGCAGCTTGGTGGATGCAGACAGACCACAAACAAATAACCAAAATAAATCTATTAGGAATTGTGCTAACACACTGGGAGGGTAATGCTTAACCTGCTTGTATGGAAACTCTTTTCAAAGGTCCATTTGCAAATCCTGCAGTTAAAGACTGGTTTCAAAAGTTCCATTTGCAAATCCTGCAAACAGACTTCTCAAAGGTTCCACATACAAACGCATACCTATACTAATTTCAGGTAATGACGGTTACAGTTTATCGAGCAGTTTTACAAGTGCCTGGCTCTGTGCTGAGCCGTCAGGACAATGCAAGGAAGAAGGTACTATTACCTGCAGCTCACAGACGAGAACAGAGGGCCCTGATGGGGTTCCTGACTTGCCCAAGGTGGTGCTGCTGTGATTTTCAGTCAGATCAACTCCCGGGACGCCAGGCAGGAAATGCCCAGAGTGAGTCAGGTCCAAGTTCCTCCACACACTTGAAACCAACCCCCAATAGTATAAAAAAGATTCTGCAGGTCACACTCTACACTCAGTTACGTGATTCAGGACGGGCTGAGGAGACCAAGTTTGACCTCCGGGCAGCGCTACGACACAGCGGCCGAGACCTTATTTTGACCAGGCTGCGCGAACATCACTGCCTTCTGCTGCTTTGCCAATTTCTCGGCAGGGGAACTCTGCCACCGGGGAAAGGGAAAGGTTAGAGAGACAGAGATCTTGGCAAGACGGCAGGAGGGGATACAAGGTGGCGAGAGAGCCCAGCTCCTGGGAGGCATACCTCCCTCCTTGGTACAGCGTGGCCGGTGCTGAAAACCCCGGGCCTTCCTGAGCTTTATGCACAGAGCACGTTCTCAGAATTAGGACGCCAGAGATCCAAATTTGTTAGGCACAATGGAAGAAAAAGAAAAGCCAGGTTGTCCTCTAGTAAGTAAGTAAAAATGGGCAGGGGAAGGAAGGGCCAGGCCACGGAGGTGTGCTGGGATGCTGGGCAGGGGGTGCAGAGGCAGCTCCCAGAGCCAGGCCTCTAACCCCTCATGAATCACAAGCCCCACTGTTTCTACTGTCTGCCCTGTGCTGGGAGCTTACACATGGTCCAGGCTCTGGGCCTGCACTTCCCCATCTGTAAACAAGGGTGCTAACAGCATTTAGCTCCCAGGCCCCAGGGAGCAAACGAGCGGAGAGAGGGTCAGTGCCCAATACACGGCACCGCTCCCACCAGCATCACTGTGTCACCTGCCTCCAGGTCACAGATGATGGCACTGAGGTCTCATCAAGGTTAAAACCACGGGAGACAGGATTCGGAAAGCTTCCAAAACCCATGCTTCTCCTGCTTCCGGAACTGAGCCCCACCTGGCAGTGCTGCCCCAGAGAAGACAGGAACGCTCTGCATCTGTGCTGTCTGGCGTGGGAGCCAGCAGCCACCTGTGGCTATTTCAATGAAATGAAAATAGAATGAAAATGTTCGGTGTTTTTGTGCTGGCCACAGAGGACTACTGAGCATCTAAATGGGACTAGCGCAGCTGAGGGACAGGAGTTTTAGTTTTATTTCATCTTAATGTTGTTTTTGTTCATTGAAATCGGGATAGCTACATGCAGGAGTAGAAACCAAAGAGAAAGAGGAACCCTAAGCACTGTGTGGGGCTGTAAGAAATGGCCCCACTTCAACTCTGGCTAGGAGCACTGTGTGAGAAGGACCTGTCTCAGGAGAGCTTGGTGACAGGAGGCAGCACGACCCTGGGCCAGGGGGTGCTCCCTGATCTAGAAAGAATGGGGTGCTCTGGCCATGTACACTCCTGGCTCTCGGCTCACTCAGTGTGGGAGCCTTAGTGCCTGTGTGTCACTCTGGCCCCATGGCCCCTGCAGGTCTGACGGAGGAACGCGTCCCCACACAGCTCTCTGGAGCACTTACTGAGGAGCCTGACCATTCTCCCTGAGGAGACAGAGGGGACTCTGCAGCGACACAGGCCGGAATGGGGACACCTGGTGGCAATTGCGAACAAGAGGCTGACTGTCCCTGGGTCTTGTGTCCTGGCATGCACCGGCAACCCTCCCAGCACGGGGGCTCACCGGCCCATCCACAGAGAGGAGGCTGAGCAGGGTTTGGCTTCTGACACTCCACCATCTCCCGGAACTGGCTGTTTTCTTGAGGGTGGACACTGAGCGTCCTGTTAGTCACCATTAAGAGGCCTCAGCTACACCCTACAGTAGTGGCTCCCCAACTTGGTTGCATATGGAAGCACTTGGGGATTTTTACTGATTTCTTTAAAGAGGAGAGGGGGAGAGGAATAGAGAGAACCTTAGCTGGCTCTCCACCCAGCAGGGAGTCAGATGTGGGGCTCGATCTCACAACCCTGAGATCACAACCAGAGCTGAAATAAACAGCTGGATGCTAAACTAACTGAGCCACCCAGGCGTCCCTCACTTGGGGATTTGTAAAAGCACTGATGCCAGCTCCCACCCTGGACAGTGTGATTTCACTGGTATAGGGCATGAGCTGGGCACTGGGAATCTACTCCCCAGCAAAGCCGCAGAGCATGGCCTTCCCGCATTGCCTGAGGAGGCTGGCACCCCTCCTCACCCCCCTGGTCCAGCTGGGGAGACAGACTTGGCTAAGACCGCACTTGACCAACAAGAAGCTCAGCCTTGAGGAAGAAGCTTACGCTCCCACTATTATAACGCAAGGAACTTGCGGCCCATTGCTAAGTCAAAACAAAACACAAAATCCTTTTCCTCATCTTATTCCCAGACACCGAGACAGCAGGGCAAGATGTTTACGGTCATATGCAAAAGAGATGTCCAATGGGGTCAGAAAGCTGGTGAGCTTCTCAGGTGCAGGGAGGTTCGCTGAGAAAACACGGGTAAATACAGGAGGCTGTCGTCATACCATGCCAGGTCTGATGGACTGCTTACAGCAGTTAATGCGAACAGCCCTGAACGCGGTCCTGTGTGTCAGCGCTCTCTGCCATTAACGATTCAGGTAAAGAAAGACGTAAAATAATAGGGCAGGGAATGAAACTAATTGAGCTAAATAAGCCTTCTAAAAATACTTCCGATACATCAAATTCTAATTAAAGATTAACACACACAATGGAAATATTAAAAGGCACTTACAAAGGCCCCCAGAACACAGTGAGAACGCGAAATCTGTCAGGGGTGAGAAGACTGATGAAATCTTCCAGATAAGGGAACTGGTGAGTGACATGAGGCAATATCCTTACAGCTGTGAATGTAAATCAGGAGAATAGCTCCTGGTTATTCACCCCGCTGATCATACGGCCACAGCCTTCCTGGAGGGCAACTTGGCAACAGGTAAAGAAAAGCTGCCAGCTGGGCTTGCCCTTGAACCCATGTGTCCACTTCTAGAATTGCATGCTGTGGCCTCACAGATTAAGCTACAGGGATATTCAGAGAGAGAGAGGAGGGGGAGGGAGGGAGAGAGGAGGGAGTGGGCAGAAAAAGAGAGAGGGGGGAGGGGGGAGAAATGGGGGAGACTAGAGAGAGAGAGGAGGGGATGGAGGGAGGAGGGGAAGGGAGGTGGGAGAGAGACGGACAGACATTGTGTGTGTGTGTGTGTGTGTGTGTGTGTGTGTGTGCACGCACGTGTGCACGGGGGAGGGGGGGCGCTTAAGTAGGAAAAAACTCACCGATTAAGGGAAACTTAATCTTGGCAGGCCCCTCACCATGGGGTGTTACATAGACAATTGTGGAAAATGCTGTTAAAACAGTGTTTTATTTCTTTACCACCCTAAGGATTTTTCCTAGTTGTACCGCCTGTACCACTTTACTTGCTCTTTTCCTTAAATCATGCCCCTCCCTTTTAACTTGATTTTAAAAGGAAACTTTGTATCATGTACACAAGTTCAAAATAAGCATCGGCTGTCAGTAAGGGACACCACCATTTGTAGGGAGGACACACTCACGGGGGTGCCACCCCCACCCACCTAAGGGCCCACACTGAAAAGCACAGCTGAGAAGAGCAGCTGAGGGAGCGGAAAGGTGTGCCCCTCCGCCTGGCGGGGAAAACGCGGGTCCTACACAGTGTGCGTGGAATGACCTGCTTTCATGTAAAACAGACTCGTGTGTTATCTTTGGATTACGGGACAATTACAAGGTATCTCTAGTTCTGAAATTTTCTACAGTGAACCGATAATAATTTTATAATAAAAATAAATGTTTTTAAACTTTTGTGGTCTTGTGTTTCTCCTATGGGTCCCCACGTGCTTCTTGGAAGATGGGTCTGGAAGGATACACACCTAACACCTGGTTATCCCTCGGGAAGTGGGGGTGGGGGGCAGGAATCACCTAGTTTTGCTTTCTTAGAAGGACGATGTACTTGTATGGTATTTGCATCATTAGAAGTTAATGAAAACCATAACTGTGAGAGTGCAGGCCCATTTGGTGCCCGTCTTAGACCACCGCTACACTTCAAGCTCCTTTCTTGCTCGACCGTCCTGCACACGTGGTCCACAGCCAGGTCCTGCCCGGTGCACAGCTCAGTTGGACAGGATGCCAGGTCCGATCAAGGTGAAGTCGGGCAGGCGGGGAGAGCTGGGGACCCAGGGCTAAACACGGTGTGGCCGGGCTGGGGTCAGGGCCCACACAGCCTCCAGCCTTGATGGCGGCTTTTTTTCTTGCTCCTTCTTGTGCATTCTCTGCTCCCCCTTCTTCTACTTGCTGCCCTTCCTGTCTTCTTACTGGGTTTCACTCTTAAAGCGTGGCCTAGAAAAGGCAAGCTTTCCACGTTCCATAACATTACCGCCCACTTTTTCCTGCTATTTACATCAAAGATCCCAAGCTCACACATTTGAAACAGAATGTCATTTAAAAGATTACCAACTAAAAAAAAAAAAAGATTAGCAACCGTTCAAAGAAGAAACAAGTCATGGAAAATCTGACTTTCATTCTGGTTCTGCTCGATCACACCTCCCAAGAAGAAAGTAGAAACTTCAAAGGCATCCCGGGGACGGAGGGAGCCCAGAGCCGCGAAAGGTTACATGCTTTGCCGTGGCAGATCCACGGTGGACAACTTTTTCCACCCCTAACAAGGGGTGCTGTGTTTAAAGGCCCACGGGCCCCTTCAGACTGGCCCCCACTTCTTCATAATAAGGACAACTTGATTCATTCTACAGACTTTATTGATTTAAATGTGATTCATGTAAAATTCATGGCAGCCATGCAAAGCTAATTTTTTACATTTGAGTTATATTATGAGCTCCACGGCAGAGGCAGTAAGGAATTGAGAGGAGGCACATTTGGGCAGTGGGGGCCCGAGGCAGGCACGCGGGGCCCCAGATGGAGAAAGGGGAGGGATTCTTTCTAAAGAACTCGGATGCACACGGGATGTACAAGGTCAGTTCTCAGGAAGGGAAATGCCTGATGTGTGTGGTCAGCTGTGGCAACCGAGACTTGGCCTGGGGGTGGGGAGGTGGTGCCTGCAAATGCCTCCAACTTCAGAGGGCAAGGCCTCCTGGGGGAGTCAGCGGCCCCTGGCTGAGCAGCTGCTGCCTGGAGGGCCCGTTAAGCCACAAGAGCACAGTCAGCCTCCTCCCACAAAGTCTGCACCTGGAGATGAGGCCCGGCCTTTATGGATCGGATAGGGGCCCTTCAAACTGTTTACTGTAATCACACACTCGCTGGAAACTTCTCAGGCAAGGCCTGATGGGGACTGGCATGGACCTTCTGGGTCAAGCCTCTGGAACCTCTGACTCATGTCACCTTTCAGTTTCCCTTTGATCCCCTGGAGCCTGCATCTTCTGTCACCTAAGGGTGACACAGCAGCAGGGCCCATTACAAGGTGGTTCATTAGGACACAGGCTGAGAAGGGCCCTACGGAGCCAGCAGGTGCCCGAGAGAAAAGGCTGTGCTTGGGGCATCACTTTGAAGAGTGGGGTCAGTCCTATGTCCTAATGGCACTGTTAGAAAAGAAGACAGAACTCAACAGCCATGGCTCTGTGTGGGCCGGGGGCACCTGACTGCCTGTCATCCAAAGGCACGCACCCTCACTCCTCCCTCTGCGACAGGGCTGGAGGGCCCGTGGCCCCTCTACCCACGGGGTGTGCTGCCATCATCCTCTTGCTCTAGGTGCAATGGGAGGCTCCTCCCCTGTCCGCCTGCCTCCCCAAGTTCCTGCCTCCAGGCCCGCCACCTCACAGTCTGTCCCATACATCCCAGCGCATCACGCCTCTGCCCGAGGCACAGCTTCTCCTTCCTTCCGAGGGTGCCCCCTGTCATAGCCCCCGCCCCACTCTCTGCTCTCCCACTGGCACGCCACTCGAGTCCAACAACACTCAGGCCCATGGGAGCCCTGCCCTTCCCTGGCCATGCTGTGTCTTCTGCCTGGTGGGCTGCTGCCCAGCCCTGAATGCCTGGCTCATGTTGACTTCTGCAGAAGTCAGCTTACTTTAACAGAGATTTATGGGGTGGCTATTTGGTGCCAAGCAGCATGGACATAGAAGCAGAGGAGAAGGAGACAACCAGGTCCGGCTGTCACTTGAGTGTCCATCAAGGCATGCTCTATGGGCAGTGATGACAGCTGCCATGCACTGGGCATTGACACTCCGGACCAGGCACTGGACCAGGTGCTTCCTGGTATGGTAAGTAAGGTGACTGTCACAATAGCCCTGGTTTACAAATGAGGAAGCGGAGGTCCACAGAGTTTAAGGAACTGGCCTTGGGTTAGAGCGCTAACAGACGACAGACCCGGTGCTCAAACCCTGACAGATTCTGACTCTAGAGCCCCTACTCTTACCACTGCGCCCAGAACAAAAGGAAGAAAGGAAGAAAAAAGAAAGGAAGGCACAAGTTTTGGGGGTGAAAATAGAAATCAATTATGTTCAAATTTCTATTTGCAAATCAACTTTCAAGGAAATTCTGGAAATGCCCGCAAGCCAGGGGACGGCTTAAGCAAGGTTTTGAAGAGCTGATTTCCAGTCGAGTACGGTAGGCTCCCGCCTATCAGGCCCAGGCAGGCCCCACAGCGAGTGGCAGGCCAACCAGGCAAACCCATGGCAGCTGAGAGGGACGTGGCTCGGAGGTGCCCCCAGGGTGCCCAGGCACCCCTGCTTGGGACGACTTTCACTGGCATCCCTTTCCCGCAAAGCCAGGTGGGGTGCTTCAGCAGGGGGAGCTCAGGCCGCAGCTGGGCCACAGCTTAGTCACCAGAGGCCTGGCGGGTCATTTCACAGCTCTGGTCATAAAACTTGGGCTCACACGCCTCAGAGGCCTGCTGTGTTTCAGGCGCTGTGCTGAGGACCTTCCTGACAATTTCCATTTTCCAGATGAAGGAAACCTCAGGCTCACCTTTGGTGTCATGACAAAGTCACCTAGCGGGCAAGCAGTAGAGCTGGCTGGAGGGCCACCCGCCGGTGGCTGGTCTCAGGGGCACACCGCCTGCCCTCTACCTCTTCTTGCCCCTGTATCAGGGGCCTGCAGAGGTGGGTGGGGGCCTGGGACACACAGCTCTGCCCACCACAAGTGGCCGGGCCAGCATTCCAGGTTCCAAAGGCTCTCTTGCCCCTGGCCCGGCTCTCTCAGACCCTGGAGCACCACCCCGAAATGGCCTTCCTCCTCAAGTGGCTGACACTGAATAGGCCAGAGATTTATTGAAAGCCACACACAACTTCCCTTCCACCCTATGGAATAAGTGATTTCTTCCTCTGCACCAGCTCTCAGTCTCCTGTTTCTTTTAATAGAAGCAGTTTACGGGGCGAGGTGGGGCAGATATAAACATAGAAGCAAAAAGTGCTTACCGGAGGACTTGACTGAGAAAGGAGGTTGGAAGCTTTAAAAGCAAAATCCACCCGAGCCCCCAACACAGGACTAGAGATTCCATGGTGGTGGGGTGGGGTGGGCAGGTGGGTGGAGAAGTACCAGAAGAGATGTCACCATAAAATGGCCCACCTGGGAATAAAATGCAGACCAACTATTTGAGATGCCGACCAACATCGCACTCCATTCCCTGAGGACATTCCTCATGTCAGAATTCCACTTCTGGTCCCCCAGGGTCTCTTTTTCGAACAGTCCCCAAGGATCATCCGGTGAAGCCACGAACATGGGAAAGGAATGAAACATTTTAAATCTCTTCTTCAAGCCAAGGATTTTGAAGTGAAAGTTGACGGGTCACCCACGGGACTGATGAGGCTTTACTCTCGTGAGGCAGGTCCCCCCTTCTGCACTTCTGAGGAACCAGATTCACACAGGGGACACAGTATTTTATGAGAGAGAGATCTGGCAAAGAACCAAGCATATTTCTGGTACTGTTTTAAAATAAACAACTGCCAGGCAGAGGATTGGGAATGTCTAAACAGATATTCTGAGTGTGAAGGATGGTAGGAGTTTGAGAGAACACAGCTGTGTGTCTTCTCAACACAGATAAAAAGAGTGAGGAATTCCAATGGCAGGAAGTCTTTTCTGGAACTTCTTTGATGTGCTAAGACAGGGATGGAAAAAACGGAGTGGGCACACGGTTGGTTGGCCTGGATGGCACCTCATGGGGCTGGGTGGGCTGAACCTAGGCTGGGAGCTGAGCCTGGGCTCCTTAGCCAGCGGCCTTGCTGTTCTTACCAGGGTCCTTCTCTGAGCATGGTGCTCAGGGCACGTCCATTTAATGCAACAACATGCAGATGAGTTCCACCCACGTCTCCCAACACAGGAAAGCCCCACTGTTAACTGTAAAAACCAAGCTGTGGACCAAGATGCACACGGTCCCGTTCATGCAAAAACTACAAGGAGAGCCACACATGTGATAAATACTTATCACATGCCTACGAAGTGCCAGGCCCCAGGCTGGGCCGGGGTGACAGTGGTGAGTGAGACAAGTCTGTGTCTACGAGCACGAACTTCTTTGTGTGCTGGTGCAGAGAACAGGGTCTGGAAGGACACATGCCGAGAGTGAGCTGGGGCCACTGCTAGACCGGCCGGTGGGCTCGGGGAGGGCGGCAGGATGCCTGGGAGGTAGAAAGGGTCCTTTCACTCTTTCCGCTACATGCTGTACCATTTCAGGTTTTACAATGTGAATGGGCTTCTGTATCACGTGTGACATGAAATCACAGACTTGGTGGCAGGACCCCCGCCTCATTGGGCAAGGACAGGTACCCACTCTGTGGGTGGGCAAGGGGCCCAGATGGCATGACGAATGGGCCAATTTTCCAAGCAAAGCCAAGGTTTCGACTTTGCCTCGTTTCCAAGCCCTTTGGGAAGAGCAGGTGTGCAGGGCACTGACTCTAGCAGCCCACTGGTCTACTCTGGAGTTGTGGGCATGCTCTGAAGCCTGGGGCCGTGCATCAGAGGGCAAAGGACCCCCGGGGAATGCTGAGCAGGGGATCGCTGCGGGCCTTCTCCCAGCACCCCTCTCTGGGTATGAGAAAACACCCTGGAGTTTTCTGGGCCCATCCTCCTCCCCACCAAGGCGTCCACCCACCCCCAGCTGAAAGTAGGTGGCTTGTTCCGCCATGTCCTAGCTATGCACCCTTGTGCCGATGGGAGCCTCAAGTCCTCAAAGACATAACATCTGTCATCTGCTTCAAAGATACAGGAAGATTCCACAAGAATGCCCCCCACCCCCATCTCAGTGAATCCATGTGTAAGGGGACCAAAAATTGAGGTGTGTCCTCCAATGCCTGGGAACTTCGCATCAAATGCAACCCTGCACCAGCTTATCTGCATTTTAAGTACCTATCGCTGGTGACTGGGATAACCTGTGTATACTCCCTGCCTCTGGAAGAACGGTTGATGAAGCAGGAGGAGAACTTTCTTCCCCGGGGCCAAAGGAATCTGGGGTTGAATCTTAATATTACTCAAACCCAGCCCTCTAAACTGATGCTCAAGCAAGCAGAATCTGTCCACATTGAATACCTACAGGTAGATGTTAAAAAAATACAAGTAATTTAGATTCCTTTGGTAAATTAAAAATGACAGTACTGAACACTAAATGTGGTTTTACAAACTGCCTTGCTGTTCCACTGCCCTAGGATGAAAATCACAGCCCGCCTCCTGGGGAGGACAAGGCTTTTTCCCAGACACCCCGGGGTCCAGTGGGGGGCTCTACAGGCAGGCAATGTGTGCAGACCGTGGGGACATGAGATGGTTTTAGAAGGCACACGTGTGCATGGTTATTTTCATTTTAGTCATTCTATATTTACTTTCACGTGTAGTGAGAAAAATACACACTTAGCTTATGGATCCCAAGATTTCATGGGTATAGGTTAGGATTGGCTTAGCCTACCCCCATCTGGCCCCAAGAGGGAGAAACTGTGAAGACATTCAAAGAAAAATATTAAATAAACGATAGTACAGTTGGTTCTTTGACCAAGGCGTGGTACCCGAATGCCTCCCACACAGGGAGTCCTGGTACCTGATCACAGAAATGTCTCTGCCAAGCAGAGGTGCACACGGATTGAATGGAAGGGGTAAGGTAGCACTGATTTAGAAGAGGACACCAGGCTCTGGAAAGGCAAGAACAGGGGCTGTGTGGGCACTCAGGCGGTCACACCCGGCTCTCTCAGGCAGCGGTACAAAGGGACCCGGCGGCCACCACCATCAGACCTCCGCACGTCTTGGCTACGTCCTTAACAGGGAGGTAGTTACCCAGGAGTCACCATCCAGGACTTACCACGGCAAAGCGCTGTGAAGACAGCATGGAGTCTCTCGCTGAATGCTCATAACGACACCTCGAAAGGGGGAAACGGTTACTATGCCCGTGGTACGAGTGAGGTAAAGTAACCTGCTGCGGGCACAGAGATAGGAAGTGAGCCGGGTGGGGCTGGCGGGGCCCGTGCTCCGAACCGTGACACCTATGGCCCACATCTGTCAGGCCAGGCCGTGAGCCTGGTGACCGCGCTTGCGCCTTGTCCTTGGCTTTGGTGCTTTTGTGCACAGCCCAGAAGTCAGAGAAGCCAAAGCTGCCCGGACCAAATCTTCAGAGAACCCAAGTACAACCATAATGGCGAGGAAAGAGTGCGCTTCCAACAAAGAGTGCCCTGTGCTTTACACACATGGTCTTATTTTAGCCTCGGGACATTCTGTTGAGTCCCTATATAGAAATAATATTTATTTATATTAAATAATATTATAAAAATATTAACAATTGATAATATATTAATATATCAATAAGATGGTAATAATAAATAATATTATTTATATTAAATAAATAAATAATATTTATTATCCCCCCTACTGCACAGGACCTGAGAGGTGAGGCCATTTCCCATGCACACAGCCACCAAGTGGCAGAGGCTGAAATAGGACCCAGGCCAGGCCACCCCCAAAGCTCCCACTCACACCCACTTCTCTCTCCAGCCTCCCCCACCACAGGGCTTCAGCCCTGCTGCCCGTGCTATTAGCTCCCTCAGTCTCGGCCAGTTCGGAGCGCCCACAGGGTGCTCAGCTATCCGAGGGGACCCCAACTGTGCTTGCGCTCTCCCAGCTTCCCTCTTTTCCGGCAGCGGTGCTGGGGTGCTGGGGTAACCCCTGTCAGTTCTGGAGCTTCCTCTGCTGCCTGTCGGTCAGCCAGCAGCAGGGATGGTTCAGGAACATGACCACTGGCAAATTGTCATCATCCCCCGCCTCCATGGGCCTGGTCCAGCTCAATCCAGCCCAAAATTCGCCTAATGTTCTGAAATGGGTCGAGGCCCTAATTCACCCAGGTCTTCCCTTTCTCTTTCAGTCTGTCTTTGCTCTTCCTTCACTGTTAGCTCCTCAGCTTTCTTCCTGGCCTAGCAGGCGGTGGGCCTGGGTGCCCCTGATCTGCAAACACCCAAATGCCAGGCGCTGACCTCCAGAGGCTCCCAGGGACAGGCAGAGGATGTGCACTTCTGAGTTTGGCCGAGACATTCACCGGGCGCCAAGCAGCCATGGCCCCCCACCACCCTCTTCCCTAGCCGAGAGCCAGGGAGGCTGTAGGGTGGCGAGACAAACACGCGTCCCCATGAGGTGTGAGTGTGAGAGTCAGGGCCCGGGCCTCAGCTCTTTCACTCTCCTCTGCCCTTCACGCTGAGGTGAGTGCCCTTCTCACTGATGGAGCCTCCACCAGCCTGGTCCCTGAGTGGCATGGGGAGCAAGAGTGAGCAAGAAAGAAATCAGTGTTGCGTGAAGCCAGCTTGGCCTGACCTGTGGCGTAGAGCCCATGACGCTGGGCACTGGGGTCCTAAACACAGTGAGATGAAGCCACTTGAGATAAAACCGTGAAGTCGTTCTGGGGTCTGGCACCCGCACGGCGAGAGCCCCGCGCTTGTAACACACACTGTGCTGAGCAGTTCTAAATGCACTTTCTCACCATTTCCTCTGGACAGCTCTATGCTACGTTGTTGGGCCTCAGTACCCTCATTTTACCGACGGAGAAGCGGAGACTTATGAAGTTGAAGGGGTCAGGTGAGGCCTTGTGGGGAGTGACAAAGCTGGGATGTGGCCCAAGTCCGTCTGTGGTCACCAGCCTGCTGCCGCCCAGCCACCTTTCTCCCCTGGGACTCCATCTAAGGCAAGTTTTCTCTCCTTTGCTGGGAGTGTCACACCATTGGTTTTTTTATAAGCCACAGATGTGCCCTCTGACCAACCAATTAAGGTTTGAGCTGTGAAAACGGGTCTGTCATGTTACATTCTGACAGCCAGGACAAAAGCCCCTGTCTGCGGTCCTACGGGAAGGCCTCAAAGCCCTGCCCGGGAGAGTCCAGCACTCCGGCCGGCAGAGAACGGGTGTCGGAGGGGTGCGTTTCAAGCCCTCAGACAACGACAGACCCTGGGAAGAGGGGTTCTGGGGCTGGCTCCCTTCCCCCACCCCTGACAAAGGCACCTGCTCACGCGCGCTCTCTGCAGAAGAACTGATTTATACGCAGGGCCAGGAGAGGCCTCCCAAACCAGGGCCCACA
Source organism: Ursus americanus (assembly GCF_024610735.1). Classification (NCBI taxonomy): domain Eukaryota; kingdom Metazoa; phylum Chordata; class Mammalia; order Carnivora; family Ursidae; genus Ursus; species Ursus americanus. The sequence continues at coordinate 31,776,222 of NC_142128.1, forward strand.
CGGTCGTGAGTTATTCCAGCAGACGCACAGCCATCTGGCCGCGGGCCCTTTCTGCCTTCAGAACTGATGGCATGGTATTAATTTTCCTCGAGGTAATCACCAGCTGCGCCTGCGCCGCTTCTTCCTAATAAGCAGCATCTTCCAGGGGAGCTGCACAAGGGCAGGCGTTTTGAGGGACGGGAAGGAGCACCAGGTAGAAGGCAGTGAGATTTACTACGGTTTTTGACATACTGATTGACCTTTAGAGTTTCAGATCGCCTCTGTGCACAATGGCGATGACTCACGTAGTCAGGCAATTTCTGGAGACTCATGCTGGGCCCTCGGATCCAGTCTTGACCTCAATTCCAGCTCCCCAGTGAGAAAAGAGACCAACTGAAGAAGACTGTCAGATGTGGTCAGACGGCAAGTTCGCAAGGATGCCCTTGGGCCCTGGGATCATGGTGTAGTTCTGAAAACAAGGCCAATGTCCTAATTTCTGGGCACTGTTCCTAAGCCACTTTCTCATTTCCATTCATTCATATCCAGCAAATCTTCACCGAATATCTACTGCGCTGTCAGCCCCACGGTTCAACCAGGAACAGTCAAGGTTTCCTCACCCCCGCAAGCAGCTTGGTGCCCACATCCATCAAATAACCACTCAAGAACAGAAAATCACATGTGGTGGCCAATGCCATGGAATAAAGCAAGATTTGCTGGTCAGAAAGGTTTTTCTGGGAAGGGAGCTATCTGCAGAGGTCTGGAGGATGTCAGGGAGTTAGCCAAGCAAAGGGACCATGGTGGCTGAAGAGATCATCCCAGACAGGCGGGCTGGCCCAGGTGAGGGTCAGAAGCAGAGGGGACAGTCACGGCAGTGTGGCTGGAGAACAGCTGAGAATCAGACTGCACAGCCCCTGGGGCCCTGTGGGTCTTGGGCCTTGACCTTGCTGGTACACAGAGAAATCAGCAAGGCGGGGGGCGGGGAAGGGGAGGAGATTGGATATGGCTGCTGCTAGAGGCCACGTGTGCATGCCTCCTTGACCGGTGAAAAAGCCCACTGCCCGTTTCCATCCCTGGCAGAGTAAATGCACACACAAGCAGATTAGAGCCATCCCTTCTCTCCTCCCTATGGCAGACCCCATGACAGGTTCCCCTCAGACGGCCAGCCTGGCCCTCCTGGCTAATGAAGGAGCTCCCTAGGCAGGACAGACGGTTGGGACTCAGAGCTATGGCGCCGTGTTTATTCTGGGCTCTTAGCACCACCTTCAACCAAAACCAGTGTTGGGGAAACTGGAGATGTTATTACATGTGCTGCAGAAGGACGAGGCTTCAGGTGGAGAGCAGCTGGGCGATATCAGGATGGGTCGGAGGTCTGAGGGCTTGCTAGGTGAGAGCCTGGGTGCTGGAGCTTGGCGGGACCCCTCCTGGCCAAGGGACCTCTAAACATAAATCCTCAGGCAGCACTTGACATATGGTGAGCTGCCGAGGAGGGGTAGCTCCTGCCACCCCCACCCACCAGGCCGCTTTGAGTCTGCAGGACTTCTCAAGAGCCTTTGACTGGGCTTTCCAGGGGGTCACTGCTATTGCAGTGGGCTGGGACCACAAGGAAAACTCAAAGACTTGCAAGAAGAGGTGCTGCAACTGATGGGGAGCTCCCATTTTCTCCCTAATTGGGCAAAGAAGCCCTTAATGTGCAGCTGACTATCCACTTCCCACAATTTCCAAAGCTAAACACAATCTCACACCCACACACAACCCAACAGCAAAACCAGGATATAGATTTGCCAAATATGGAAGTTTTAAATCTTTATGTCCATGGTGGGAGGGACCTGCTACCCTGGAGCCAGCTGTGAGTGAATGTGGCCGTAGGAGGGGCATGTCCCTTTGTTTTCACGTGAAGAGGCACGACAGCTGAAGCGGCAGGGCCCCTCATCTCTACGCCCAGGGCCCAGCCAGGCACACAGTAGGGCTTTAGCAAAAACAGCTGCTGGTCACATGCAGACTCATTCCCAACTCTCCAGCAAACCCATCAAGTTAAGCCTTGCCAAGTCTCGCTGTCAACCCCAAGGTTTCATCAAATGAGTTCCCATCATTGGTGTCACCCAGTTGATCCCTTAGGGGGTGGGGATGGGAGCTGTCATGTATTTTCGAGAAAAACACTTTCTTCACAACAGGAAGAGAAGTGAAAGCCTGGACCTGGGTCTTGGGGAAGGGTGGCCTGGATGGGGAAGTGGTGCCACCCATGAGCCGATGGTCCTGCCCCGAAGGGGTGAGTGACTGTACACGAGCGGGTCTGGATTTCCACAGAGCAAGTTACCATGCTTTCCCATTACATGTGCACACGCGCGTGCACACACACACGCGCGCGTTTGCACACACACATGGTCTCCACGGTTACTGTGGGTTTGGGCAAGAGCCATCAAAATCAAGGGAGGCATCTGCATAATTTGCCGAACCTCGGTCTCCATACATATACTTAAGGCCTGAACCAGAATGTTTTTCCATCATGGTCAACAATGTTCTCATTTCTTGAAACAAAACAAAACACATTTATTTTATTTCATTTTTAAATCCAACCACTTTAGTCAAAAACTAACATTCTGCAACAGACCATTTAATGACTGGAACTATCTAATCCTTTCCTGGAGAAAGGGCCCTCTCAAAAACCAAACTGGGACTTTTGATTAAAATTCCTTCTGGCCAAAGCTGGCTAGACAGAACCCCCACTCTCAGTGTTGCTGTCCTGGACTACCAGTGTCTGAGAAGAAACAGTCAGGGCCCCGGTGGCCTGCGGACCCAAGGGAGCGGTGCCTTGTGTGTGTGTTTGTGTGCGGGGGTGGAGGTTGGAGGTTTGAGCTTTTCAGGGCAAAAAGAGATTTCGGGGGGAAAATGAGCTTGGGCTGTCTGGGAAAGTACCAACCATAGGAAGAGCCCCAGCAGCAGGAACCCAGGGGAAGGACAGAGAAGACTGGCAGAAGAGGCAGAAAGTGGCTGGGGCCCGGAACTGGAGAAGGCAACTTGGGGAATGTCAGCAGGCAAAGAGCACGGACATCCTGGGGACAGTGGCAGGAAGCAGCGAGGCAGACAGAGGAGAGTCTTAACCTGTACCACCAAAGTAGGGCCTTCCTGGGCATGCCTCAGCGCTCCATGGGGCTAGAAGGTCAGGTGGATCTGCCAAGGATGTGGCAGGGGGACAGGGCCCAGCCATTCAACCCAAGAACAACCAAGGGGTAAATGTTCTTAGCCCAGGCATCTGCTGTAGGTTCTTGGGAACTCCTCAACTGCGGGGTGTCAAGCAGAGCTCCCACCCACCTCTCTATCCTCATGTGCTGCCAATTTCCACTTCCCACCTGGCAGGTAGAACAAGGGCCCCAGAGATGCCATGCTCTAATTCCAGGAACCAGTGAATGGCTACCTTACAATAAGATTCTTCCAGATATGATGAAATTACCGACCTTGAGATGGGGAGATTATCCTGGATTATCTGGGTGGGTCCCATCTAATCAGGAGGGGTCCTTAAGACTGGAAGAGGGAGGTAGAAGAGGTCAGAGTCATGTAAGAATGCTTCAACCCACCATTGTTGGCTTGGAAGATGGGAGAGGGCCATGAGCCAAAAATTGCAGGCAGCCTCTAGCAGCTGGAAAAGGCAAGGAAATGAATGAGTTCTTCCCTGAGCTTCCAGAAAGGAAAGCAGGTCTACCAACATCTTGATTTCAGCCCAGTGAGACCCGTGTCAGCCTTCGGGCCTATAGAAGTGCAAGATAATAAATGTGGGCTGTCTGAAGTCACTAAGTTTGTGGAAACATGTTACACCACGACAGCAAACGAACACACCATGTTCCAGACATGGGGTGTTGATGTTCTAGACATGGGTTACCGACCAGGGTCACCATTAGCACTGTCGTGTCTTCACTTACAATACCCCCTGCCTGGGACATCCTTGCCGAGCTTGAACAATAGCCGGCTCAAAACCTGGGGCTCCCACAGGCAATCCCTGTTCCCACTGACCCCTGCCGGTTCTCCCTGCTGCACCTTGAAGATTCCTCCAAAGCACTCGCATCCGCCTGTTGATGTAACTCCTGCTGGGATACCAGCAGCTGCCTGAAGGGAGGGCTGTGTTTGATTCTTCTCTGTCCTTCTACCACCTAGCACAGGGCCCGCTCAGTAAATGGGGGATGGACGAGTGAGTCGGTGAGTGAGCGGGCGGTAGAGCCCAGCTTCTGCTGGCTGAATCTTGCGTGTGTGTCCTGGTTCCCCCGCTGCCTGGCGGTGCGTCCTTGGGTAGCGGCTTGCTCTACCTCTCTGTGCTTCCACCTCCTTGTCTGGAAGTGGGGATAACAGGAACTACTTGGCCAGGTTGTGAGGGTTAAATGCGCTAACCCACGCAAAATGCTCACAGGAGTGAAGAAATGGACCGATGACCCGTAGCTGTCATCAGTGCTCTGTGATCCAGCAGAGGGTGCTGGGACAGGAAGGGAAGGAGCTGGGGCCAGGGGCTGAGGGAGACCTCTGGGAGCGTTGACAAGGCTGCACAAATCAAGCCTCGATCCTTCCCTAGACACTGCCTGGGACTCCTGTTTCTACCTCCAGCTTCCTGTCCCAGTCTGGTCCTGGGGCTCATTGGAGTGGAGGCAGCAGAGGGAAGGGGGCACAGCAGGGAACAGAGAAAGCTCTAGATCTTCATCAGTTCTGCTGCTCTGGAGGGTGCAACCTACCACTGCAGAGAGGCCAGTTTTGTGAACGACCAGTTAAAGGGTAAAGGTTAACTGGAGTCATTTAAATGACATAAATATTTCCTGGCTTTATAGGGCTCTGGAAAACCCCAAGTGCACTTAGAAAAACGCAAAGCATATTATCAAACTTGAAGGCCTGGGTACGGGTGATGAAAACAGTGAAGGCACAAGATAATGTGGACACACCGAACTGAAAACCCAGAAGCTGCACGGGGCTTTTTGGCACTATGATTTGGCATTGAGAGGAAATCTCACCTTGAACCTGGTATAAAAAAGGGTGGCCCCAAGCAGACCAAGGGAGGAAGGAAGGGAAGACAGGATGAAAACTTTTAGCTCGTCATTATAAGCAAATGACTTGCAAACACTCAGGAGACCTGGGAAAGGCAGGCTCAGCTCCACTGACTTCTAAGCCTTCTGGTCTGACTGTCTGCTCCCGAGACATTTTTACAACTCTGCCTGAAATGGAGCAGGCCATTTCTACGCTTGGCGCTGGTTCAGGGCAAGCGGAGAGTCAGGGCTGGGCTGGGGCTGCCGTGATGCAGAGACTGTCCGCTCTCGTGCAGCCGACGTCCGTCATAAAGAAGGCCAAGCACAGCTCTGGCTCGGTGGCTGCCTGAGCTTACGTGTAGCTGGGGGCTGCAGGGCTGGGCCCCAGGGGTGCTCCAGGAGGCAAAGCCTGGCACCCCCGTCCCTGCTCTCTGCAGGTTGGAATCTGCATGCACAGTTAACTGACACAAACCCAACTGTATGCACTCAGGAAGGGAAGGGACAGAGAAATGTCATGGCTTAAATACTACAGGCTGCTCCCACTGAAGAAGCACATGCCCTCAGTGGAGCCCGAGGGACAGATGGCACTCTGCCTCCCTCATGGGCCCGGCTCCTCCCGCCTCTCCCCAGAGGACCCCTTACAGTGCCCAGCAGAATTCTCCCAGAGACCCCCACTCTCGTATAGCACAACTAACTCCCTCTTCCTCTGGTGCTCAAGGACAGGGACTGTGTCAGACTCATTGAGAGCCGTCACACTCCCACAGGCCACCTTCCCAAGCGGTTTGTAAGGTTGACTTCAATGGGACAAGGTTTCCACCTCAGAAGCAGACTTCAGAACCCAGAGAGATGTGGCCGCTGCATCACACCCCCAAAGCCAGCCTCCCTAGCAACATCTGGTTGATCAGGAGGTGGGCAAGGAGAGCTCCAAGAGGGAACTGGAGTTCATGGGGAGCAGCAAAGTAGAGACTAAGTGTTCACCTCCAGAACATTCCTCGGTCTAATCCAGTGGTTCTCAATAGTGGTTGCACAATGGAATCCTCGAGGGAGCACTTAAAAATAGAGATGCCAGGGCCCCATCCCTGGAACAAGTGAATCAGAACTTTCTGGAGTGGGGCCTGGGCAGGGACAGGGTTTGAAGTTTCTCAAATCATTTTAAGGCACAACTCGGGCTGAGGATCTCCACGGTCACCCTCTTCCAACAGAGGGAGCCCCAGGCCAGAAGCCACCAGCCCTCCCACCACCTGCCCAGGGCTATGGCTCTGCCCTGGTCTAGGGGGTTAGGGGCAAGTTAGATGCCCAGAAGCAGTTCCTCTGATGCTAGGCCGCAGGCACAGCAAACCAATTTTCACTTCTATTTTCAGGCAGGTCAAAGTGAAATGACAATTTAACTTTTGAATGTCCCAAGATCTGTATTCTACACTTACTAATAGTTTAGCAGAGCAAACACCATTTGACATTCATTTGAAAAAAAAATCAGTCCAGACCATCTACTGTGTCCCACAACCTTCTGGTCACCAGGAAACAGGGCAATCCTCGTCACCACTGTCGTCAAACCTTAACGTCCTGACATCTGCTTAAATCAGAGATCCAGTGGTCATTCCAGGCCTTGACTTGACCTCTACTTAGGAATTTAGGTGATAACAATAATCTGAATGGAACACATCTCCCCCATGAGAGGGAGCCAAAAGAAGGTGCTGGTCCTCTTTACCTGCTTCCTGCACTCCCCAGCGGGGACGAGGGCGAGTTGGAGGGTAAGGGCTGATGAAAGCAGAGTGGGCTTGGTAGCAGGACCGGTGCTGGGGCAAGTGGCACCAGCATCCTGGCCTAGGGGAGAGGACAAGTACAAGGCTGGTGGCCTTTCGATAAAGGTCACTCTGTATGTCACTGCTTCAGTCTCCCCAGAGATTTGTTTTGGGTGTTCTGTGGTTGATCAGGTATCAGGGCCAGAAGCCAGTCCTCCCCTCCTGAGGCTTGAGCAGCCCTGTGTTGTCCCTGGTGGCCGGATGGGGCGGTGGAAGGGGACGTGTGGTGGGCGGGGAAACCAGCAGCTTCGGGGTGAGGAGCCCTGTGTAGGCAGAGCCCCAGACAGTCTCAGTGAGTGGGCTGGAGCGAGGGAGGTCTTGAAACTCAACGTTAACCCTCAACTCCACGCCCTCCATGAATTCCTGTTTCCCGTGGCAGCTCACTGCCCCCGCCTGTCAGCTAGATGTGGTCAAGGAGGCTGGCTTCAGCAGCACCATGAGGCAGAGTGGGGACTCAGGAGCCGCACTGAAGCCAGTGGTCCAGGGGGAGACTCTCCTGTGTTCCCATGACTGGAGAAGCGCAGGCAGGAGAGATGGGGGCACAGGGTGGGGGTACACCCTGCAGGTCACAGGCAGGACTCTGGAGGGGTCTCTGGAGGGTTCTGATGGCCACTTTGAAAGGATGCCCCGGGCTCTTGTTGGGGGAGAAAGGCAGTGTAGGAGGCTGGCAAACCAGAAAGAGGACAGTTTCTGGAGTCTGCACCAGGGTGGAGGCATGGAAAGGGGGTGAGCGGGGGCCAGATTCTGAATCTACCTAATGCCCAAACTGGGAGAATTTGCAGAGAGCATGGTTGTAGGGGTGAGAGAAAGAGAGAAGACAGGATACTCTACGGCTTTTAGCCTGAGTGACTACACAGATGGACTTTCCATTTATTGACTGGGGAAGACGGTCACGTTTGAGTAGTTCCTCTGTTGGCCTTCACTGGCCAGGCCCTATGAAGTCACGCCAGGCCCTTGCTCGGCAGGCAGCGTCCCTCCCTCCTGACAAGCCCTGTGAGGTACAGGCAGAGAGATCCAAGGTTAGGGGGACACGCCAAGGTCACAGAGCCTGAGAGTGCTGGGGCCCCGTTGGCTCTCCTGACCGCCCTGGAACACAGCCATATCCACAATCAATCCGCTTCCCAATGGCCATGCCATGCCTCAGAAGATACCACTCCTTGCGCAAATCTAAGCCACGTGGCCCCCTCTGATCAGAGGAAACAAAACTGTGCCCCCATTTTCAAACACATGCGAAGGACTGGGATTTGGGAAAAACATTTCACTTACATTGTAAAGTACCTTCAACAAAAATGACCATTTTTATAGACAAGGAAGGAAAAAGCTCAAAACCAGTCTCTTCCACTCAAACATCTCATCTCCCCAGTTCATAGAGTGGAATTTAGAAATTCTGCTTCGTAGAGGAAAAAAAAAATCCCAACTTCTGTCTTTTCCAGAAAAACGTGTCCTAGGACTACTTGAATACATAACTGACAACAGAGGGCACAGCCATTAGGTGACCTTGTGATTTCAGCAAAACGTGTCTCTCTAATGTAGTTCAATTACGATTGTAAGTTTATAAAACAGGGAAAGATTACAGGAATATACATTAAACCACATCAATGAGCGCTACTGAGAAAAAAAAAATTAGTCCAGCAGACAGGTACCAATCAAATAATCAATACGCAGGAAACAGCTACATCACCCTGCTTTAAGAGAACCAAATAATGCTGCAATTGGATTTACTTTAAAATTTTCCACTTGAACAAAACTGACAGCTGTATTATAATCACATTTCCAGTCACTTTATAAGATACAAATTTCATTTCTCCATATTTCTACTTCATTTCTGAAAAGGGGCCAGCAACATTATTCATCAAGCACACGGAGGAGCCGCCTAATTCATAGCGGGGGGGGGGGGGAAATGCTGTTAATCCCATGTTTTCTGTCCCCTTAGAGAATTGGTGGTTTAGTTCAAACATGGTTTTTTCTGATCAGTCTAGTTCAGGGTCCTGGTTGCAAAGAGGGGCGTTGGGGGGGGAGAAGCACAGCATTTTAGTTCTCAGGTAAAATGATTTAGGGTAGGTTGACTGTTGAAACGAAGACAATCTATATGTTTAGAAAGCACCCAGGTCAGTTTAAGACTCTTGGTATATTTCTTTGGTGGGGCGGGGGGGGGGGGGTGTCTGCACTGGGAGCCTGACTATTCAAATGTCTGGTAGTGATGAACAAGCATGGTTCTTAACTCACAATCCAATGGCCTCAAATTACTCAAGACAGCATTTAGAAATGCCACTTGCATGTTAATGAAAGTGCCTTAAGTGTTTATGAATAATTAAGGTGGCTGCTAAAACTCTAATCGGTTCAATCCAACGAGCTTTCTTCGAGCGCCTACTGTGTGCCAGACCCCGTGCCAGGCACTAGGGATGGAAAAACAGCGGTCAGCGCACAGGCGAGATGGCTGGTGACCCCCGACCGTGGGGCTGGAACGGGGTCAGGGGCAGTCCCCGAGCTGTAGGTCAGGTGACGCACAGGTGGGGACGTCCACAGGCAGAGACCCCACGTGTACTGTACCCCTTTTAGGGACAAAGAACCCTGGGGGATGCAGGCTGAAGAGTCACAAACCACAGTGGCCCCTGGGGGGGTGACGTCAGTACTGCAGAACCCCGTTCTCTGGGGCTCCAGGCCTGAGTGCTTGAACTAACTTGCCCCCAAGGAGCCATCTGAGTCTGAATCAAGCTTCCCCTGCAGGTTTCAGTTCTTTGCCAAGCAGCCAGCACCCACTTTCCTAAAAGTCATCTTTCCATGAAACTTGTCTAACTAACATGCCTGCGTGACCACTTCCACTCCTCAGTGTACCCCACGGACAGAAACGATCATGAGGCTTTGGTTTGTCAGAACTCCCCTAGAAAACCTTCTAATAGGACAAGTCGTTCCCCGCCCAGTGTGTAGTCCCAGTGATGAATGCTAATGACTGCTTTTGTGAGGAAAGCCTGCACACGCCGAGGTGATCCCGAGCATTTCTGAGGGAATTCTCTCTTCTATCTGCAGAGCTGTCCTGAGCACACACTATCAGCCCCACTTTACTAAGAGGAAGAATGGCTCAGAGAGGTTAACTGGTTGCCCAAGGTCACACAGCTGGGATTCAAACTCGGGTTTTTTTCCCCGAATCCAAGGCCCGGTCCCTAAGCATTAACTCCTTGAATTACACGCTGGATTTTCAAGGACTCGATTTCTCTCTTGCCACTTCCTTAAGCTTTTATTTTGAAAAATTTCAAACTTCCAGAAAGGTTTAAAGAAGAGCACAAATAAACATACATATGGCCTCCACCTAGATTCACCAACTGTTATTACTTAATTGCATTTGCTTCCTTTCTCACTATAGCCACACTCAAATTTTTATTTTGTGAATCATCCTGGAGCTGCAAGCAGCATGACAGTTTACCCCTCAACACTGCCGTCTATCCTTCCTAAAAACAAAAACATTCTCCCACAGAATCACAGTGCCATTATCACATCTAAGAAATGTAATAATGACCTCAAACTACATGATCCAATCACAATCTACATGCAAATTTTCTCAGTTTAAAAAAAAAAAAAAAGTCCTTTAAAGCTACTTGTTCCTCTCCATCCAAGCTCCAATCCAAGTGGACAGTTGTCGTGCCTCCTCGGTCTGATCATCTAGAACGTAATCTAGAACTGGCCCTCTCCCCCCATGTTTTTTTGGTCTTCCATGACATTCACATTTTTGAAAAGCTCAAGTCAGTCGTCTTTTAGAGTGTCCCACATTCCGGATCTGTCTTTCACAGGCTTTATTATTTATGCTATTTTCTCATTTTTGCCAGGATGAGGCATATGACAATGACCAGGTCATGAACAAAATAAGGCAACCTAGAGAATTTTCCAGAACTGACAGAGGAGACCACAAAACTATCATTGACCTTGCGAGAGAAGCAAATCAATGAGCTCACATTTTCATGGGCTTACAATCAGGCCACATAACGTGCTTGGGGAGCTTCAGAATACTCTTTCTGGCAAAGAATATCTCAGCCGTCCGATGAATTAGCCAGGATCTTCCACGTGGCCGCCTGTCAGGGCATCGGGATGAAGCACGCAGAGTGCTAGGAACTGGGGAAACGGGGAACCCTGCTAGGTCACTCACAACATTCACATTCATATCCATCGACAAACAAAAGGATAATCAAGAGGAGAGATGTGGCCCAAATTCAAACATGGATGCAATCTTGGTGGAGTATGGCTGTCACACATGTAAGTGTCCACAGGTATACTTTCTTCTGAGGGAAATGAGTGGTTTGCAGGGGAGGGGGGCACAGCCAGAGCAAAGGCCCTGGGGTGGGAATGTGCCTGGTGTGTCTGACAGAAAAGCAAGAAAGCAGAGAGAGCCAGGTGGTGCTAAATAATCCTCAGCTTCTCAGTCGCTGTAAAGTCAGAGTGGGAAGGAGGCCACTGTGAGCAAAGGGAGGACAGGATCTGACTTATGTTTTAAGAAGACGACACTGGGCGCTGTGTTGAGAATAAGCTGCAGGGGACAAGGCAGAAGCAAGTGACTAGCTTATGAGGCTGGTTACTACAACAATGCAGGTGACAGAAGATAGCCGGGCAAACCAAGGGCCAGGGCTGGAGCTGAGAGAGGTGGTCAGATCTGGATACGGCTGGAGAGAGGGGCTGAAGAGGTGTGCTGACTGGCTGGGAGGCAAGCTGGAGAGAAAGACGGGAGTCAGGATGGAGCTGCCACTGGCCGGGAGATGGGCAGGCTGCAGGGGGTGGTCTGTGAGGGAGCTCCAGTTCCACTGTGCTGGTGCTAAGTGAGAGGGGCTGAGCAGGCAGCCGGAGTTAAGTGGGTGCCCACGGCTGGAGACAGAGAGAGCCGGTGTGAAGTGCGCCTACCCCTGGAAAGACACGGCCCACTGCTGCTTGTGTGGATGTAGGCCCCTTGGGACCAGACCATTTCAGATTCAAAGTGAGAAATATCTGGGTTTGTATGAAAAGATGTCTTGATTTTAAAATGCTGGCAACTCACGTAAAATTGCAAATATTCTGCCAGACACCAAAGGACATCTGTGGGCCTATCTAACCGAGGGCCAGCAGTTTGCAACTTCTCCACGCCGCTATCTCCCTGCCTTACAATAATCCTGCAAAGATAGGCACTGCTACTCTCATTTTATCAATGAGGGAACTGAGGCTCCAGACGTAGATCGATTTGTCTCAGGTCACGCGGCGAGGAAGAGGCAGAGCTGGGATCCAGAGACCAGATCTGTCCTCTCCTGAGTCTATTTTTCTGGGACCCGTGGCTTCCTCCCTACCCTCAGCTACCTTGTTAAACAGGCAGGCCCTGGGCTAGAAGCAGCAGGGAGAGCTGAGGGAAGGTCCATGGCAGCTTGCCTTGCCAGGAGACGAGAACCACTGAAATAGCATTACTGCTGTTAATAATTAGCTTCAAAGGCTCGATGGGTCGTTTTCCAGAGAACAAGCAGGATCAAACAGGATGGGTCTCCAAGCAATAAACTGTCCACGTGCCTGGGCCACAAAGCAGAACACAAGCAGGCTCCAGACCCATTCGCTGGGGCAAACCAGGGTGTGTAAGAAGTCCATGGGCACCACCTTTTGGATAACATTTCAGCAGGATCGGTCTCACAGGCCTGGCCTCCCGACGGGGCTCCCTGCTGGAATGTTGCCCCTGACTCCATAAATCTACCTTCACACTGAGGCCAGGGAGGCCCCTTCTGAGACACATGTAGGTCATCTCACCGGGTAAAAACACTCCTTGCTGTTCTTAGAAGAAAGCCCTGGATCCCTGATCCATCTACGAGGACCACATGCTGGGCCCCAGGCAATCTCGACATCACCTCACCACCTTGCCCTGCCTGGCCACACTGCTGCTTCTCATCTTCCTCAACTCCTCATCAACCCCAGGGCCTTCCCTCCTGCCATGCCCCAGGCCGCTGGCACCTGCCCTAACATCCAGCCCTCAGATGGGTGGTCGCTCCCTCAAAAGCCTCCCTGACCTCCAAGCAGGTCAACCCCTGCTACTTGAGCTCCTTAGCATAGTGGCCATCTGCCTTTGCTCTGTGTGACGATGTGATCAGTGTTCACCTCCCCCACAAGACTGAGCTCAAAAAAGACAGAGACGCTTCTGCTCTTGTGATTGGTCTGCACTTGAATTATTTAAGGAACAGACCCCATTAAGGCCGAGGACGTAGGCTTATTTCTTGGAATGTCTGTACCTTGCTGTGAAGTGATGCCCTTCCTGCTTATCTGGCATTAACAACGCCCTTTCTTTTAAGAAATGAGTTTGTAAATGCTTTAAAAAAAAAAAAAAAAGACTTGGTAACATAAAAAGTTGGCAATCCTATCCCCAGAGGTTTTGTGGGGTTTTATTTTTGTTTTGGCATTTCACTGGGCTGTGCAGTCCCAAGGTCTGGGAACCACAGGGAAGCCCTGCTCTATCCTACATGGACATTTTCCAGGCCCCCGAACAAGGGTGCCCACGCCTGGGGGAGGAAGCAGACCTGGAGTGCAGAGATCTGCTTATGTGGAGGCTTGGGAGCCCCCCCTCACAGACCGTGGGCTCTTTTGAGGAACTGCCGTCTCTGTTGTAACACAGCACAAGTGGAAATGCCAAGAGCTGTGCAATGGTCACAGGAGACGGCTCAGCCAATGGAAGGTCACCAAACATGGTAACTCTGACATTCATGAAAGTACGTGGAAAACCACTTCCAAGGAGAGTGTGGAGAGGTTTCCGAGCCTCTCCCCAGACATCCCGGCTGGGATGCTTCCCAGCACCTCTTCTCCGCCCACCCAACAACCTTCATCGTCTGTTTGGACCCAGCCTCTCCTCCAGGGCTGGCCCCTGGCTTACAGAATCACTGTCCCCTAACCCCTTGCTGCCCGCACTCTCCCCAAGCTCAGAACCAAGAAGCCAGCTGACTCTCAAGCATCGCCACCAAACACTATTCCCAGACTGTGCCCCCATCCCTCTTCCCCACTCTTGTCGGCCGCCGGAACCCCGCTGGGCCTCCTAACGGCCTCCCAGCGACTACACCAGGCACTGTTACAGGCACTCCCCATATATTAACTCATTTACTCTCATTATACAGATGAGAAAACTGAGGCACCAACACATTTAGGTACTTGTCGAAGGCCATACAATGGCAAGTTACAAGGGCAAAGCTTGGATTTCACACCAGGCACAGTCTCCCAAGCCCATGTTCATAACCACCTCCTAGGTGGCCTCCCCAGCCCTCTGACATGGCTCACGGGCCTCTGCTGGGACTGTGGGACTTGGCTGTTCCAGTGCACTCTCAGGACCCATGTCCCTGTAGGAACCCTCAGATGGCTTCCCACTGCCCTGGACCGGAGATCTGGTTCATCTCAGCCCTTCTTCCCCCGACTCCTCACCTGCTGGCTGCACCAGCTCTCGGACAGGCCGTGCTCCCTCCCACCTTCCAGCCTCACCTCTACCATCCCCTCTAACTGGCGGACCTCAGTTTTGCATTTTCTCAGAATCTTCTGGTCCCTCCCTGAACGGCACCTGACCAGAGAAGCCTTCTCTAAACAGCGTAGGAGGTCTTTTCTCCCAGTTATTCTCGAGCACAGACCCTGTTCGTCACCTCCACGGACCATCTCAAAAACCTGTGATTACCTGTTGGTGGTCCTCCCATCCTCCCCACCCCTACCCCAAAGCAGAAGCACCATGGAGCTGAGACCAAGTCAGCCTTCAGTTCCCTATCACATTCCAGCTGCCAGCACTGTGCCTGTCATACAGCAGGTGCTCAACACGGAGCTGAATGAGTAGATGGATTTTGCTGAATGGTTCTCACGAATGGATTTAGAAAATCCGAATACAAGATGAGGTATGGGAAGCACACAGGATGGGTACAACATGCACATGTCGAGTGCCCACATGGAAAAGGCTGGGAAGGAATCCAGAAGTTTCCTGGGGATGCCTGGTATCTACTTAGCATATTTAGACAATGGGCGAATTTCTCCCAACTGTGATTGGCCATATTTTCTAGAAATAAGCAAGACTCCTTTCAGAAGGCTCTGATTCCAATCCTGGCAGGAACTTGGCTGCTCCTCACAGCCTGCTTGTCCTCAGGGCACTCCCGGGGACTGTCGGTCAGTAGGCCCAAGAGGGAACGCAAGGGAGCACGCTGCCTGGGTGGGGTGCACCTCCCATCGTCTGGGCCCAAGCAGCCCCGCGGTCTTCTTACCCCTCCAAACAGTGCCATCCTACAAGTGATGAACTGGTTTCAATACGTCAGGATACGCTCTTCCAAACATTGTTAGAGCAGAAAATGCCCGCCCCTTGGAGTCCTGCACTATGAGTTCTACATCACTGATCCAGCAGCCGCACCAGGGGCAAGAGCTCCTCTCAGCCCCGAGCACCTGCTACACGCCAAGCACAGTGCCGTGTGCTTCACCAACGTGATCGCATTTGATGTTCAATGGCTCTCCCTGCACGTCTTTTAGAACCATTTTAAAAGCCAGGCCCCTGAGTCTCATGAACATGAAGGCCCCAAGCAAGGTCACAAGGCCGATGACCTCCAACTACACCAGGGGCAGCCAAGGCGGATGTCAGTGCAGCCGGCCACGCCTCCCTCCTGCCCGGCTCCACCCAGAGCCCCAGCTGGGCCGGGGAAGCTCACGATCTGGAACGGTAGTGACCAATTCAATGACAAAGAGCAGCCCCAAGTCCTTCTCTGTTAGAGAGAAGTATTTATAGATGCAACGATATGAGGTCTTCCACTGGCTTTACTACACTCAGCGGGAGTGGCGGGGAGGGAGGTATTTTGGAAAGAGAAATGGTGGAGCAGATGGAATGAGACGTAGGGAAAGAGTAATAACCCTTGAAGCCGAAGGCGCGGGATGTGGAGATTCATGGTGCCATTCTCTCTAAAAGTCTCATCTATTTTATCTAGTCAAGCTAGCCTTCCCTTCCCATCCCCCTTCCCTCACGGCTGCCAGTCCCTGACCTGGGCCCCAAGCCACTCTCCTCTCCAGCGAAAACAAAACAGTCAGGAGCACAGTCAGCTCTGCCCCTTTCCGGGGAGGGGGCAGGTGATGGGGGTGGGCGATGGCCTCCGCCATGCTCCTTGTCCGGAGCCACCATGCCAGAGCTCACCAGGCACACCTGCCAGAGGCCTGACGCTGGTCAGCAGACACGTGACATGGCTTCTGTGTACTCGTACGCCGCCGTGGTTTCTTATCAGAGTGAGACAAGGTCAGTAAACACACTTTAAGTCACCTCTTTCTGGGGTGCACAGCCGACATGCCTTTGAGCCTGTCCGCCCAGATTATGTCACCTTCCATGAAAGTGGACCAGCCCCCAGCATTTCTCCCTGAGTCAGCTTTCTTCAAATCACGGCGCTCACAAGAAGCATGCCCAGCTTCCAATCATTCGGCAAATATGAATGCCTTTGCCTACATTATGATGTTGCTGACATTTTATATACATAGAAGGCATTTTGTGACATGCGAAGCATACTGACTTTTCCCCACTGGAAGGTCAGACACTACGGCATTTAAGAACAATCACCAGGAAAAATACAAAGAAAAAAGAACACAAAGTCCAACAACAACACATGCTATCTTCTTCTAGTACCATGCGCTCATAAAATCCATAATTCCTAGTATTTTCTGGATGGCACTCTCTTTAGCAAAGAATAATTTGTGACCGGGCTGGGTAAAGACAGACAGCCATTACTTTCTTAATGGCCAACTACCCAAAAAGGTTCAGTTAAGTGATCTCAACTAGCCATCTAATCAATTAAAATTGATAAGTGAAATACTTTTAACCTTTATTTCAGCAGGCCATTCCTAGCTGGGGTAGGGGAGGGGGCAGGAAGGAATGTGAATTCCCAGCATAAAATTTAATTCCATTTCATGGATGCAAACATTCTTGCTGCCCTGATGGAGTGGTCCCCTTGAAAGCAAGCCGTTTCCCTCTTCCCTTGAATCCAATCAGAGAAAGACTGGTTTATGGTTCTCTGCAGCCAACTCAATCCATTTAAACCCTTAGAGAAATCCCTACAGCAATTTCTCAAGGAGAAAAGGACCAAAGGAGACGAGCACAGAGCAGCTCAAAGGGGACTTAGCTTCCTTGTTCTTCCAAGAGAGAGAAGAAAAAAAGAGTAAGAAGAGGGCAAGAAGAAGTTAGGGGCACCTGTGTGGCTCAGTCAGTTAAGTGTCCAACTCTTGGTTTTGGCTCAGGTCATGATCTCAGGGTCATGAGATCGAGCCCCAAGTCAGGCTCTGCACTCAACAGGGAATCTGCTCGAGATTTTCTTTCTCTCCTTCTGCCCCCCTCTCTCAAATAAATAAATAAATAAATCTTAAAAAAAAAAAAAGTTAGACAAGCGGGTAAAACCCGTAATAATCACGGAAAATCTTTTGTTCAGGCAGAGTGCTCTGCTCTTTATATGCATCACCTCGTTTCATTAGCAGGTAACATGGACTACAGTTCCCTGAGCACAGTTAGAGGCCAGACACTACGCTCTGTCATGTTATATTTCATATTCTATTTCGCTCGCATCTCAAAACAAGCCCATCATATCAGGAAGTACATCCCCATTTTCCCGGTGAGGAAATGGAAGTTGTAGGGGTTTCAATCATTTGCTCCAGGGAATACACAGCAGGACAGGGAATGTGGATCAAATACCAACCCGCCATGGTCTAGGTCATGATCACTGGCCACACAACTGAGCACTTTTGTCAAAACTCCTCGAACCGTACACTAAAACTTGGTGAATTTTATCGGATGTAAACTGTATTTCAATAAAGCTGAGTTAAAACAGCGGGGACCTTGTCCTGACTACACACCACGAAGAGTGGCCATCTGCCGCTCCTGCCTGCTTAGCTTCCATCTCTTTGTGAGTTTCCTTTGAGGGCAACCTCCCTCTTCCCTCTCAAGTGATGGAGTTGAAAAGAAATGGGCCCCACTTCCCAGCTTAGGGTTCACCACATGACTCCGGCCTCGCCCAGTAATGAATCACGTTCCTCTGACAACGACTGGTTCAGGGATGGTCCACCGACCCAAGCCAGGCCAGTGAGCCCTGCTGTGGACTTCCACAGAAGTCACAGGAAAAGGAAGCCCTGTTTCTGTCAGGTGTGCTAGGCTGGTTCAGCAGATTTTGGAGCTGCAGATGGCCACCTTGTTGCTACCTAGTGAGAGTCCTCCTGAGGATGACGCCAGAACCAAGGGAAGCCGAGCTGAGACAGGGCAGCAGCTTCTTGATGACGCTGCTTGAGTACCTAGATCCAGCTATGCCTGAAGGCAGACGTACTCCTGGACTTTCCAGTGACACCAGCCAATCCCCCTATCTTTTTCCTTAGCCAATCTAAGTTGGGTTTTCTGTCTCTTATAACCAAAGAATCCTACCATATCACAATGCCTTTAAGAAACAGAAACCACCCTGCCCATCCGTGTGCACGTGCCCTACAGCAAATGGAGGAAAGAGAGAACTATATGTGTATGAGGAGGATTACAGGAGCTCGATCAGGCTTTATACCCACTGTCGCTTTTAATCACAGCCTCGTGCTCATGCTGCCGAGGAGACCAAGAGGCACTGCCCACGGTTAGGGAGGGAGCCCAAGGCTGCAGGTTGAGCACATGGCTCTCCAGCCTCCCCGCCTCCGCCTCACCTACAGGCTGGTGATTTGCATTTTTGAAAGTTTTCCCCTTTTTTGCAGCAGAGGCCTTTAATCATTGGAATCCTACAGAAATCTTTTTTTTTTTTAAAGATTTTATTTATTTATTTGACAGAGAGACAGCCAGCCAGAGAGGGAACACAAGCAGGGGGAGTGGGAGAGGAAGAAGGCAGGCTCCCAGCGGAGGAGCCTGATGTGGGGCTCGATCCCAGAACACCGGGTCACGCCCTGAGCCAAAGGCAGACACTTAACGACTGCACCACCCAGGTGCCCCCTACAGAAACCCCTTAATACACAAAACCAATCATGCTACGGTTATGTGGAGGGCAGGGGAGCTGGAGACCCCAATCACCCTGCACAGCTCCACCTGGGCTCCAGAAAGCAGAGCCCGCAGACACACTGCCAGGCACCCAGCATCCAGGGCCCCTTCTTTGAATTTGGCACGATGTGCACACACTGTCAGCTTTTGGTGACAGATCAACCGCGGTAGCAACTCGGGTCGCACACCGACCCTCCCAGTGACACCGGAGCTGGCGTGACGGCATGTGCACCCCTCCCCGCCCCCGCCCCTCCGCCCCTCCCAGGACTTACTCAGATCCAGCACGTCATCCGTTTTGATCAGGTCCTCCTCCCGCGTCAGGGGAAGCTGGGTCTCGGGCTCCCCTCGCAGCTGCAGCGACAGGGAACGGAGCATGAAGAACACCCGGATGGCCTGGACAGACCAGGAGCAGAGGAGAATGAGACTGTAGTTATTTAAGGGCCATACGGAGAAAACACACATTGACTATTGATTTGAACAAACAAAACAAAACAAAGTCCACTTGTCGCAGTATCATGGCTCTGGTGTTTTCAGAACAAGGCAAAAAAAAAAAAAAAAAAAAGAAAGAAAAATCAAAGGGTACAGCCTGCTTTTAGTTCTCCATAGCTTTAGGCTACTTTACCTCAACTGAGCACCTGTCATTTGCCAGGAGCTCTCCCCTAGCGCCATGTAACCTTCACGACACCCCTGCTTAGCAGGCTGCCCCATTTTGCAGACAAGGCACTGGGACCCAAGGAGGCAAAGTAAACCGCCCCAGGCCACACGTCTAGGGAGGGCTAGAACCAGGCCTCTTCCAACTAAACCAGCACAGAATTTGGAAATCCAAATCACAAGTAATAGTGTTCTAACATCCTGCCTAGTGAACATGGGGGCTGAGAAGGCAGAAGAGGGTAAGATGCTTGTAGGATTCAGAGCCAGCCAGACTCCATTAAAATCCTGCCCCTGCCCCTCCCTGGGTGAGCCCGTTCACAGCAGAGTCTCAGCCCCTGGGCCTTACCACAGGGGGTATGCTGTGGATGGGACAACAGCCCTGGCACCTGGCCAGTGTGCCGTGACATCAGTGCCTCAAGTGCCCCTCAGACTGACCCGGCTAGCTTTCTGGGGGCAGAGGCAGCTCTGTTCAGCACAGGGATTCCTGGCCCGGGAGAGGTGTCTGGGTGGAATCCAGGATGGCCATCAGACATTTCCAGAGAATAGGAAAAGAGTAGAATTCCCAGACCCGGACCCAGAGAAGTTTATGCAGAAAGCAGCTTCTCCCCGGACCCAGCCTGCCCTGATAGCACTCCACCCCTGGGTCCCAGACTGGGGTTGAGTTGCCCACCGATGAGAGGCCAGGAAGTGGAGGTGCAGCCCATGGGAGAGGCCACCTCCGTGCCAGTTTCCCTGACGCACAGCTGATGGGTCTACTTGAGGTACATGCCTGAGGAAAGCAGCTCTGGAGTCAGACATGTGAGGTCTGTGTTGGACTCACCGGGCAAGGCCCCTGACCTCCATGAGCTTCAATTTCCACATCTGTGAAATGCGAGCGGTAGTCCCTGCCTCGCAGGCCTGCTAGGAGGCTCTGAGATAATGCTGGGGTGGAAGGGGGAAGCAGCCAGCATGTGTTCCGTAAAGGGGCAGCCATCCTTTCCTCCAGCCACTCGATAGCTGGGCACGGGGGAGGGCATGGGGACAAACCACTGTCGCCACTGGTGAGCCACACAACGATGAATTCCAGCCCACTTTCAGTCTTCTTGTTTACAGTTCTGAGACTACAGGCCTGGCCCACTGAGAGAGGAGGCTGCCCTTCCTATGACAAGGTGCTTTCCAAAACAAAGTGGGGGGCAAATTCCTGCCTGTAAAGAGCTGGGCTTGTGCGGGCTCCCACTGACCCAGGCACCAAGGATGCCCCCTGGCACATTTAAGCCCGAGTCCGGCCTTGGCCTGGAAATGGCAGGAGACCTGAGCCACTGTCTCTATTGCCTAACGCAGAAAACTGGAAGAACAACCCTACCTCCTGGATGTATTCTGAGGTCATGTACTCCCCTTTGTCCACCATAAGCGCTACAGGAGGATAAGCCTTTATATTATGACGATGGGGTGGGGTGGCAGCATTAGTACTGATCTGACTGTCCTTATCAGTTTTTTAAAGTACAGCCTTCCTGGGGCACCTGGGTGGCACAGCGGTTAAACGTCTGCCTTCGGCTCAGGGCGTGATCCCAGCGTTCTGGGATCGAGCCCCACATCAGGCTCCTCCGCTATGAGCCTGCTTCTTCCTCTCCCTCTCCCCCTGCTTGTGTTCCCTCTCTCACTGGCTGTCTCTATCTCTGTCAAATAAATAAATAAAATCTTAAAAAAAAAAAAAGTACAGCCTTCCTAAGACATCTGCAACAATCAGAAGAAAAGGAAGAGCCGTTTCATTTGTTAAAAATCAAAACAGCTTCTATTTACTAAGTACCTCCCATGCACCAGGCACTGTGAGCACCTTACTGCAACGCAGAGCTATTACACAGGAGGAAACGGAGCTGGAAGGGCAGAGCAATCTCAGCTCATGCAGCTGGTGATGCCTGAGCCGCCCTGGACACAGCAATGTCTGATGCTTGTGTCACTTAACCAAGCACATGAGGACATTCACACGCCTGCACCACCCCGAGTGCAGAAAGCCCGAGATGTGGGTGGCTCCTTGAACTCCATGGCCATCTGAGCTCTCAAGTAAGGAGTCATGGCCTTGGATGCGAGGACAAAGGCCCATCGGTCAGGTCTAAGCTGAGTGAATACTTCATTTCTGTGTCAAAAATCCATTCCTCTCAAAGGTTCTGAAGGCAAAGAAATCAAGCGGGACCCTCGCTGGGGGGCGAGAAAAGAGAAACACGTGTGGCTTTCTACAGACCATCACTCTGAGAACCAGAAACCTTCCAATAGAAAAGGACTTCGGAATCTGGCTCCTAGTATAGACCATTTTGGTAAACATCTGCTTTTGCTCTGGAAGCAACAAATGGGAGATATTTCCAGAAATACAAAAACTAATAATAAGACAAAAAAATCTAAAGAATATAGACCACACTGACCAGCCCCATAACTTCAAGAATCCACAAAAGAGAGATAAAACACCAGAATAAGGGTCCTCAAATTCATCCCACAGCCCCCTAAACAATTAGCATCCCCCCTCCCTCTGCTTATCTGAGGCCTGCCGGGTACTGGCGGGGCTGGACCATGTCATCTCCCTGAAGTCTTTTAATGACCCTCCATGGTTCCTATTGTACAGACTGGAAACCAAAGCCCGGGGATGTGAGGTAGCCTGCCCACAGTGACTCAGCTAATAACCAGACTCCAAAGCCTGTGTTCTACTAGCCATATGCCTTTCCCTTCAAAAGACTTAAGGCTTGGGACCCAGGCTTTTATTGTATGCTTCTCTTTGCTCTGCCAAATAAACATGCAATTTAAAAAGTATTAAAAAGGAAAAAGGAATTATTGCTCTTTCTGATGCTTCCACAGAATGCCAGGAAGACGGACTCTGGAAGCACACATTAGTTCTGGAAAGCAGTGACAGCTGAGCATGCTCAAATATGAAGAGGCTCGTTCCATGTGCTCCAAGGCACTTGGGAGCAAGCTCTGCAGCAGGGTCGTGGAGAATGAGGCCACTACGTGGGGCAGGATGGCTTCGGGGTCAAAAAGACCTTGGCAAGTGGGTCACGTAAATTCCCTGAGCCCGGGCTCGAGTTCTAGGAATAAGGTAGCCACCAGCCCCAATCTCATGGTCTCCCCGGAGGTGTGCCCACTGAATCCTGGGGCAGCCCTGGATCGAGCGCTCAGCTCCAGCCCTCTCTCCACTTCCCTTGTCACATTTGCAAGCCACAGAGTTCGGGGGGCCGTCACCCAGCTGAGGAGCCCACCAGGCCATGGGAGTGGCTACGAAAAACCAGTCACTGCTAATAGGGTGCAAAGCAGTGTCACGTGGGCCAGGCCCACTGTGAAAGCCCCTTGGCAATATGGAGAGCATCACGCGGAAAATGTTCGTGCCCCCTGAACCAGAAATTCTACCTCTGGGAACTTTTCCTAAAGAAATAAGCCAAAAGAAAGAAAACCCTGTATTCGTGAAGCTGCTCATGACAGTTTAGTTGAAAATAATGTAATCCTGGAAGCAACCAGAATGTCTAGCAGCAGGAAAATGCCTAAGTAAGTTACGGCAGAAGTCGCCAGATAAACTTTCATGCACCGGTCAGAAATGTGACTTAAATTACAACTGCATCCCAGCACGGAAAGCTGCCTGCTGTACAAGGGAGAGAGCAAAGGAAGAGGCTGGAAGGAAGACCACAACGCACTCTTCCTGCCGCCACGAGAAGACGTGATTGAACACAAAGACAGGGAGGAGACACAAGTCTAAGCCTTGTTTGTTTAGGGTGATGAAATCACGGGAAATTATTTCCTTCTGCTTTCGAAACCCTACGAGATGTTCTTTAATGCGTAATACCCATCCAAAGAATAAAGAAAAATATCCTATTTCCTTGCAGTGGATAGCGATAAACACAAAAACTGTTTGTGGTTTTATGCGGGAACAAGGAACAGAAGTCAGGGACAAATAAAATTTCACGCAACTATATTTATTTCATAATGGCTTCCAAGATTACCACAGAAAGACAGCCAGTGGCTTACATTCAGATTTTGAGATTCACCAGAAATTCCTCTCCCTAACTCTCTTCTCTAACCTGAAGCTACAGTCGATGGCTAGAAACTCTTTTTCTTTCCCTCCTGAGACACTAGACTGCTCCACCCCTGTTCAGCCAAAACTTCCTGAGCTCTTCCGGCCTGCCGGGCACCGTGCAGTCCCTCTTTCTTATCTACTTTGGGCAGGAGCTGAGAGACAGGACACCTCAGGGAGGGTAAGGAACTTGCTCAATGCCACACAGTTGGAGCTGGGATTGAACCTTGGTTGGTCCCACGAGCCTCTGTTCTTTCTTAACTGCTTCTCTCACCTTCCCCTGGGACAGGTCCAGCCCACGTCCCCATTTCTGCCTCCACGTTCTCATCAGATCCCAGCAGTTCCCATGATCTTCGTTTCAATGTGAATTCCCCTTATCAGCTGGCATGGCTCAGTGGCACTCTCGCTATTTGGGGTCTTATTTTATATTAGTTGTTCACGGTCTATTCTTGCATTTTGCATAGTGCCTGGCTCCTAGAAAAATGCTCAACAAATATGTCGAATGAAAGAATAAAGAGTGTAATTTGCAAAATGCAAGAGGGACTCTGTGACTTTTAGTGTTGGATGACTCCCATTGCCTGCAAGGCCTGGCCTTCCTCCTGCCCCGTCCCCTCTCCTCACTCTGCTCGTCACTCTGCTCCCTGAACTGGCTATACCCTTTTGCATCTCAGGGATTCTGCACTCACCGTCCCCTCGGCCCTGCTCATTTCTGTACCCTTGGACCCAGCATCTGGCATCCAGTAGGCACCCAGTGGCTCTCTGGTGATTGTATGGAGGACTATTTCACAGTTAGGAATGATGTATTAGTAAGGGTTGTTTGAACTTCTTTAACAAGTCGTTAAGGAAAATAAAAGGTGGGATTTCTGAAAAGTGTCAGCCTCCTAAAAGTTAAAAAAGTCTACTTGGTGGAAAAAAAAAAAAAAAAGAAGAAGGAAACCTTTGAATCCAAAAGGATGAAATGGAATGTTCTTTGGATACAAGCAAAGAACTTGAAACAAACCACATAAGCCTTCAATTGCTTGCTAAACCATACACTTCCTTTAGCTTAAATTCAAAGCACACTGCTGTGTTCTGATGTCTGAAATGGACTCAGGAGCTAAGCTTCTGGATGATTCTAGACAGCTGCCTTTAACGGAGACCGGACTGAGGTAAGTGGTCAAAATCCCCCTTCAGAAACTGATTCCTGAAGTCACAAAGGGAAGCTTCTCTAAGGTAGATGGCTTCACTTTGAGATGGTCAGCCCTATTTTATATATTCTGCTACCTTCTCCCTGGCTCTAAACCCAGGGACCCTGAGACTTGAGGATTAATTGTATAAACTCCTCAGACAGACAAAGGCTGGACAAGAGACCCAGAGAAGTCCAGGTGTTCCCAAGGGCTGCCTGTGCTTCAGGAAGCAGCTGCACTGTGCCTCCCATCTGGGACAAGGGAGGTGGGCAGCAGGCCCTTGGGAACTTACAACCAAGTGAGATGTCAGGGGCCAACGGAAGAAGGAAACCCCTACCCTCGAGAACTATCACTGGTCTTCTATGTTCTGCCTTTCGCTGAGTCCCCACAATGACTCTGGCAAGGCAGGTACATGCTGCTTTGAGATGGGAGAAGGAACCCCAAAGCCCAAGCGACCCTCCCTCTGCCATATGCCTCACCCCTGAATTTCTCCCATCCTCTCCTGTGGATCAGGACCATCTGTCCCAAGCCGGCCTGATGTCAGGAATCAGCTAACAAGGCCAAGGTCCTCACTGGGCTCTAAGGCCCTGGAGCCTGGCTCCCTCCAGCCTCTTCACTTCCCACAAAGCCTCCCTCACTCTGAGCTCCAGCCGTGTCCCCTCCTTGGAGGTGCTGGAATGAGCCACATCTGTCTGGGCCTCAGCCTCCGCTGCTGCCCAACCTATCCCTCTGCTGCCTGTTCCACCTCCCTCCCCAGGGGGAGGGGCTGACCCCACACTCCTTCGCCAACAGCCTCAGCCACACGGACTGGCAATGCTGCCTGTCCTACCTCGCCCTCTAGACTCCGACTCCTTGAGGACCGTAGCAGTGTATGTTAGGCCCCTGGTGTCCAGCACCAAGTAGGGCTAATAAATATGATGAAGGGAGCGGTGGGAAGCAGCAGGTCAAAGTGGCTAAGAGTGTGGGGTGCAGAGGCCACACTGCCTGTGAGGAGTCCTGGCTCTGCTACTTACTCACTGGGGGACCGCGAGCAAACCACTTGATCTCATCATGCCTCAGTTTCTTCCTCTGCAAGATGGGTTCATGTAATGCCAACTTCCTAGACGGCCGTACAATTACATGAGGAAGTTCACATAAAAAACTGATGTGAATGATTTACTTGATATCGGACAGGAGCTCATCTAAGTGTTGAGAAAACTGGGGGCCCAGGAACCAAAAAGAAGGCAGAGTGCAACCCAGAGCAGCAGCTCTCACCATTCACAGCCTCCAGACCTCTGGCTCAGGGGACCAGGCGGGCCTCAGGGACAGGACCTTCGCTCTCGCTCTTGCCTCAAGAGGGAGCATCTCCGAGGCCAACCAAAGGCTACAGGTGAGCAGGCCCACCCGTTGAAGGAGTTGCCAACACAACCCAAGTTTGTCAGACCCAGTCCTGTGGTGAAGCCAGTGCCAATGATGCCCAATGCAAACAGTGCCACCCACACACATGCTCGTATGCCTGGCCACGGGGCCTGCGGGCTGGCTGGGAGCGTGAGGAAGGAGCGCGTCACTGGCTCAGACAGGGTGCGTCCTGTGGTGAGGTCTGCGGGTTCGGTCAGACAGCAGGGAATGTGCACTGACTTAAAACACACAGGTCGGACTTCCTCTGCACCCTCCCCCACCCCAGGCCTCTGAGGCAAAATAGCTGCCTGGGCAGAGGAACGCCAGGGAATCCTCCTGTTTGAGGCAGATCCAGTAGGTCACGCCTGCTTCTCAAAATCCCAAAATTAACACCTCCGCTGCTCTGGTCAGATGCGGATTAACTGAGAAGAAGAGGGCAAGGAACTCAGCTGATTTATCCATTCATGTCTCCAAGGAATGATTTTCTAGGAAGAGGTGATGGTGCTTTCTAAGAAAGAAACTGATCTTACGCAAGAGATAAACTACCGTGAACAGCTCTGAAGAGACCGCTTCAGACAAAAAGTGCTGATAAGGGGCGCACACTCCAGCAGGGTTCTGAGAACTCCTCTGCTTTTCACACAAGGGAGCAAGCGGGCTGGCAACAGTCACAATCTCACTTGTGTGTGCCTTGCCCCCAGATCCCTCAGATACCTTACCCTCACGCCATCTTACCATCTCCGGGGGTCCTGAGCCTCTCTGGGAGAGGATTTCACACCAAGGCCGCACCTGCACTACCTGTTCTTGACTCACTCCCCCAGGTGCCTGGCAACAGCCCTGCCTCCCCCCAGAGCCTGGGCCCTGCTCTGCACCTGCCTGGCTCTCACATGGGGGAATCTCCATCCTGCTTTAGGAAAGGGCAGCTCGCCTTGGGAAGTTCCTCCTGGTGGCAGGGCGCCGGGGGGAGGGGGTGTCGTCCGCTCCCTGTCCCGAAGTGGGCTGGAAGGTGGGCTCTTGACCTGGTCAGACTGCAGCCCAGGAGAGGCGGGTCCCGCCTGCCCTTACTCACCCGCCGGGTCTTCTCCACGTCACCGCACGGCAGCCGCTTCACAAAGTCGATGCCGGTCAGCGGCGTACCCGTGGGAGGCAGCAGGATGGAGGCGTCCATCATGAGATACTCCACGTTCATGGGCTTCATCTAGAAGAGAGACATCATAGGAAACCTCACCGAGGGGACAAAGAGCATGGGGCAGGTCACGCAAGCCCCTCACCTCCACCCAGCAGAGAGCGGGTCCCGGAATGCAGCCCGCCTCCCTCCCTTTGTACTGTCAAGAATGACGACGACAGACACAGTGACGGCAGCTCCCCGTAGCGTTTATCCAGAGTGGACTACGGACTGAGGGCAGGCAGCGAACTACAGGCTTTGCGTGCATGATCCTATTTAATCCTCCCGAAGACTCCAGAAGGGATGTTTCCCAATCCGTTCATGAGAAAATGGAGACTCAGCTAGCGGGTGACAGAACTAAAATGCAGACCCAGGCCTGCCCTACTCCAGACCCCCTGATTCCCGCCACATGACCACCATTCCCCTTCCTTCCTCACTGCCTTTACCTGGGATCATACAACAAAGCCACTTACTGAGCATCTACTCAGTGCCAGGAGCCTGCAGGGCTCACCTCCTGCTGGACAGCAGTGCTGATGCTGTTCCTTATTACAGAGGGGGACACACTGAGCTCAGAGGAAGGGCATATGCCTACAGCCCCTGGGCCACACGGGAGCAGAACTCTCTGCCTGCTTCCACACCACCTCTGGGAAGCCTTCTCTGCTTACTGTGACATTTGGTAACAACATCTCCCCTCCTGGACCTCTGCTGCATCAGTGCGGACATCGAACGTGCATCCGTTGTTGGACAGGGACACTTCATTTCCCGGACATCATGAAGGAATGACATTTCACAAGGCAAATTTCCTATAGAATTAACTTAACTCCTTTAAGCAACACATGCTTTTTGTGTTTTTTGGGGTTTTTTTTTAGAAAGTGGGCTTCAACCGTATCACACTTTCTCCCTCTCCTAGAACATACAGCTGACTACACTGGGCAGTTATGGTGAAGGCCCAGCTGTCTGGCCTAGGGAGCCAAGGAAACACTTAGTGCATGCTGCCTGCCTTTTCTTTTGGCCACCCCCCAAAGGCCTGGGGTCTCCCATCCCAAATCCCTTTATGCCAGGGCTGGGTGGTGGAGCCCTGAGTCCCACCCCGGGGCTGCCCGTGGCATCGCCTACCAGCAGTGCCTTCCAGCCTGCCTGCCGCTCCCTAGCAGCCCCCCTGCGCTCTGCCCCACCTCTCTCCACCACCTTCCCGGTGAGCAGTGCTGGCAGCCAGCTGTTGCACTCATTACACCTCTGCATTCAACAGGAGGTAAAGAGAGAAGTGAGCGAGGGTCAAACATGAAGGCCTGGCTTCAGTGCGGCAGTCTCCATGAGCACCCGCGGGCCTATCTCCCCTTCATTTAGCTCAGCGGCTGCTTTCCTCAGGTTCGACCCCAGGACTGACTTTCAGGTGTGGGGGTTGGGGGGTGTCCGCTTTCTATTTCTCTAGGGGGCCAGGCACTGTGCAGACCACACAGTAAACATGGGACAAACCAACAAAGCCCGGAAGCTCTCCATAGCGGGAGGGAAAGGACGCAAATACTCGCCGTGCACACACTATACAGGAGGAGACTCACAGGCACCGCATGCGTGGGCGCGTGGCGCAGACCCCACCTTACAGATGGGAAAAATGAAGGCTCAGAATGTAAGCAGCCCACTGGAGGTCACGCAGTTAGTAAGTAAAAGAGCAGAGGGGTGCCTGGGTGGTGGTTAAGAGTCACACTCTTGGTTTGGGCTCAGATCGTGATCTCAGGATTATGGGATCCAGCCCTGTGTCAAGCTCAGAGAGAAGTCGGCTTGAGACTCCCTCCCTCTCCCTCTGCCTCTCCTTCTCTGCCCCTCCCCCTGCTCACGCACACACCACGTGCTCTCTCTCTCTCAAATAAAAAAGTAAAATCTTAAAAAAAAAAAGAGAGAGGCAAAAAACTGAGCAAGGGTTTAGGAGCCTGAGCTTTTCCACGTCATCAAGTGACATGCGAGCCTTACGTTTCCAACAGGAAACCCAAATGGAGAATTACGCTGCAGAAGGGGACATCATAGGGGCAAGCTGAAGCGGTAGCTAACCCCCAAATCCACTGCACTCTAACTAGCAGTCCAAGGAGCAGAAGACTAAGACACCATTCCAGGGGCTGGGGGAATAGTGGGGAGCAGTGGCCATCGCCAGGTGGGAGGCACACCTGGGCAGCCTGCACAACACCAGAGGAGGCCTTGGGTGCTACTGGAGTATTTCTGAGATACTCTATGCCAATTTACAATTTTCCCCGGAATGGGCTCTGCAGAGGCCTCGGAAGTGCCGAGGGTGAGAAAGTGGTAAGGGCCCAGCGGTCCATACCCGGTGAGAAGGCCTTGGGAGCCAGAAGCCACTTAGAGCAAGCTGCTTTTGTCTTTGTGACACTTTAGACAGTTAGGTTGACTATAAACTTCTCGAATCACTTCACTCTTTGATGAGCAATGTCCATGAAAAGGACATTTATCATCTCTTTACTGAGTGCCAGCTAAGGGTCAGATGATAGGGATGTACGGAAATGAACAGAACAGAGAAAGCCGCAAATCTTCTGAACCAATCTTTTCCCATGACTGTGCCTGACAGATGGAGGGAAACAGGGCAGACTCTGAGATGGTGCTGTGGATTCAAGGACAAGCAACACGCTGGAACATTCCGGTGACACAGCAAAGAAGGGCAGGGCACTGGAGGCGAACTACTCTGCTTTGGAATCTTGGCTCTGCACCTCACTGGCTCGGCAGGCATGGGATCTCACTCAACCTCTCTGATTCTCACCTTCTGATGGGCGACAGGAGTCTATGCTAGCAGCTACTCCCATCAGGGTGACACGGGCAGTAAAAGGATGAATACATACAATGTGCTTTATACTCCTGACACGGCACGAGTCCTCAAAGATTATTCATATCAAAGTGAATCTTTCCAACTCATCTAATGGCACAGCCCACAGAGGGGGAGTGAGGGTCATCTGAAATTTCACCAGTGGCGGGGGTCAAAAGGCACCATTTCCAATTCACTTCCCCACCAATCTCGGTCAGAAAGGCCCCAGTTAGACAGCGGTCTCTCAGTTCTGCAGGACAAGCTGTGCAGGCAATCAAGTACGTCCTGGACCCCGACTTACTGTCATACTCCTGTACTCATCTTCAAACATGTCCAAAAAAATTTCTTCTCCCTAAAAAAAAAGGAAGGGAGAGAGATTATGCATATTTTTTCTATAAACACCAAAGTATTATAAACTCCAGTTCATGGCTGTTGGGGCCATCTGGTTCTCATTAGTGAGTTCTCGTAAATCACCAGGAAGTAAGACACACACGTGAACACAAACGCACACACTCCAATGAAAGCCCAAATATCATATTGCACCTCTCAATGTTTCTCTCCCTTTTTTTAAGCATGTAGAATTAGATTCCTTCTGTCAAGGCAGCTAATTGAAACGACAACAAAAATAACACCATATATAATTAAACTACACAAGTGGGTGAAATTAGGAGTGTTTCACTTCATCTATGTGTTGAGAAACGGGAAGCCTGGTTCAGGTGCCATGTTAAATCTATGAGGCTCCACGCCTCGGAAAGGAAGCGTATAATTAAGCACACTTAACACTAAAGTTATACAGCTCGTTCCGGTCATTTCCGAAGCACACCTGTGAGGCTCTGTAGTTCCACAGGGCTGCGGTGGGTAAGACTCTGGCTTTGAGACACGTAAACCAGGGGCCAAAATCCAGCTTTACCTCTCAGATCCTCTCTCTGGTTCACTGCAAGACTGGAATGACAGCCCACATCTATGCGGGTCACTGCAAGGATTTACCCGAGTAAAGTGCTGACCACAGAGCCTGCCACTCAGCTGGGGCTGGTAAATGCTAGCACTCATGGTCATTATGGTCACCCTTGGACGGAGCACGGCTAGGGAGGGGAGCAGAGATTCAGCTGAATGCATCATGACTATTGAAACTGTCCTGTCTCTCTCCTAAGTCCTGAATCTCTCTCTCTCTCTCTCTCTCTCTCTCTCTCTCTCTCTCACACACACACACACACACACACACACAGAGTCAGGATGGGAAAAGGAGCAAGTCCTTTACATATTTTTCCAGTTGTCAGAACTGCAGATAAACTTGAATATTCTTGTGTGGCATAAGAACCACAGAAATCACACCCCTGAGAACATCCAAAAGCTTCTGAGATATTATACTTAGGGTATAACCCTCATAGGACAAAAGAACAATCTGGGTAGGGAGAAAGAAGCTCCAATTCAAATACAGCTCTCCTTTGGCTAAAGATAACCCTCTGGGAAAATGCCTACCTATATATATCTTTCTGACTTTGCAATGCAAAGGCTTTCTAGGGGGGAAACAAACTAAGAGCAATTATCCTGGAAAGAGACCCAAAGATGACTAATGCGGCCGTGAGGCTCCCACTCTCCTCTCGGCTTTGCTGAGGACTTGTGTCCTCCCTCCGAGGCCAAGCCCCTCGGGATGGTCTAAGGGGAGCCTGGAATCTCCTCCCCCATGCATGGGGGCACACAGCGGTCCACCCTCATCTGGGCATCCACCATGCTGCGGCCGCATGGGGTCATCTGCACCTGGCGAGGTGAATTTCCAGATTGTAAGACCTTGTTTTCTCTCAATGAACACTGACAATAATGGACAGTGGCTTAAAAAGCTTCCTGCAAAGAAAAGGGGTCTGGTGCCCATGTGCCTACAATTCACAGCAGTTCATAAAGACTACAGATAACGAAACAGGCTGAACAATGAGAAGAGGGCAGCACCAACACCTTCCTCCTCCAGGGAGGTTCTCTGTATCAGCTGAAGGATGAGGGGAAACCCTGGCTAACTGGATCTGGAGAGACCTGACGCGGAGGTCAAAAACTCAGGGAGGGGGTGCCTGGGTGGCACAGCGGTTAAGCGTCTGCCTTCGGCTCAGGGCGTGATCCCGGCGTTATGGGATCGAGCCCCACATCAGGCTCTTCCGCTATGAGCCTGCTTCTTCCTCTCCCACTCCCCCTGCTTGTGTTCCCTCTCTCGCTGGCTGTCTCTATCTCTGTCGAATAAAAAAAAAAAAAAAAAAAACCTCAGGGAGCCCGGGGGCCCATGTGAATGCGGATTAATCCATCTACTGCTGACGGAGGATGAGCTTCCCTAAGGATATATCACGTTTTAGGTACAGCCCAAAACAAAACCATCTCAGCGAGATATTTCAAAACTAACCATCTGGAATCTGAAGAGGAAATCTACAAATTCCTCGGTGACTCAGAGCTGTGGTGGTCCTTTACAAATCTCACTAAACTCAATGATAAAGGTTTAGAAGCCTCTATGAGGTGTCTTGGCTTACGTGTCTATAAATAAGATACATGCATAGAATTCATAAGTAATTCAAAAGTTATTTTATATGGAAAACCTACATCCCTCATGCACATATTAATTTACGTGTGTACCTCAGTCCCGTGCACGCATGTAATTTGCATTTATATGTAGATTCGTCAATAAACAAATTCATAGATCATTGATAGACTGTCACAGACTAGGGGTGAGTCCTCAGAAGGTGCGCCACTAAGAAGAGCACGGGCGGAAGAGTGCAGGGCCCGCTGCTCGGGGGTTTTGACATGGCGCGTGCTTACTCAGTACCCACGGGTACAAGAAGTCACCACAGACTGTGATTGGTACGTGCGCACGCCTGGATGTCACAATCCCGTGTCTGTGACGCACGCCGCACTGCCTTCCCCTGCGCTCTGGCAGCTTACCTTATAAAAATGCCGCACCAAGTGAACACTTTCTTCTCTGGCGCCCTGTTGAGAGAGGGAAGGCGGGAGGCAGGCCAGTGAGTTGGGTAAGTTACCAATTCCAAAATCTGAGTGTGTATCAAGGAGATGAGAGGCTGGGCTCATATCCTTAAATCTATAAAGTGGTTTATAATAGGGAGGGAGAGGGAGCTTAAAATAAAAATGGGCAAAAGAGAGGGGATTCTGGGCGGTGAGATGGAAAGTTGTTACCCTACAGTTAGGTGGGGGAAGTGGGTTATAAAATATGGCCATGGTGACTCTTACAAATGTGTCAGTGTGTGGATATCTGGAAAGACGCACGCCAAAGTGTCAACTATAGTTGTTCCTTTTTACCTTTGTACTTTCTAAATTTCTCAAATAAACAGGAAAAATAAGGGGGAAAGCAATAGAAAATAAACACAATGAATGTAGATATCAGCACAATAAACTATAAATACACAAAAAGCGTGCATGTGTTTGGGTATGTATACGATTTTTGTAATACACAAAGGAAAATAATAAAATTCTGGTTGACAAATACAGGGCCAACAATTGTCACAGAAGTTACTGAAATTCAATAATTAAGAGGGCTCATCGAGCCAGTCTCAGAGGAAGGGTAGTTCCACCAGAGCAAGTGGGCTGCAGGGTGGGGTCAGGGCTATTAGGCCCTGCTTCTCGCCGGTACCGCGGACCCCAGGACCGGGGCTCCCGTCTGGACCCAGCAGCTTCCTTCCCCCGCACGGCCTCCTGCAGAACCCAGGCGGCGGGACAGGGCCCTCACCTCCAGGCAGGCTAGGTGCACGTCCTTTATGATGCAGCCTGTGCTGGTCACCACTTGCTGCTTTAGGAGCAGGCAGCTCAGCTCCAGCGTCGCCAAACGGATCTTCCCATCTGCAGGGGAAAGCAGGGTCAGCCTCGCACAGCCTGGTGGGAAGCCCTTAAACACAGTCTCTTGCTTTACCCACTTTGAGGTTAACAGGTTAGCTGACTGGCCCTTGACATCCAGTGGGGACACAGAGGGACCTCACATGCCAATTACAATAGAATGTTCCATCCGAACCACCCACACCAAATACTCCCCTGCACTCCCTTTATCAGGGGAGGGGAGGCAGGAAAAAGAATATTACTAATTATTCCTGAAGGCTGGGAAAGTGGCCGTCTGTGGTTGCTTTCCTTGGCTGGGTTCCCTCCCCTTTTCAGGAACAAGCACCCCTCTTTCCTTTGGAGAATCACCAACCCTACTCTTGGGTCTCTAATCTGGGTGGAGCCGGTCCCTATGCTCTGTCCCAGGGAGGGGCACATCACCCAGGCCGGTCAGGGTGCTCTATTCCTCCGGTCACGGTGACTGGGGAGGAGACGGGCAAGGAGGCCAGTCAGAGCCAATAAGGCTCAATTCCACAACATGCCGGGACCACTGAGCAAGAGCACCTTCTCCCTATGCTGGGCTGAGGGCAGGACAGGAACAGTGCTGGGGTCCTGAGCGGCACAAGTGTTATAACACACATTGGCC
This sequence comes from Ursus americanus, assembly GCF_024610735.1. Taxonomy (NCBI): domain Eukaryota; kingdom Metazoa; phylum Chordata; class Mammalia; order Carnivora; family Ursidae; genus Ursus; species Ursus americanus. The sequence goes on from NC_142128.1 coordinate 31,810,595, forward strand.
ACCTCCGCACCCTCGCCAGCATCTTCTATCTTTTGTCCAAGTCCACCCTTCCCGCCACACTGCCCAGAGTATGTCTCCTACAGCGAGTCCCGAACCCCAGTAGGGAAAGCGATGGCTGGAGCTGCTGTTGGCAGTTATCCTGCTAACACACAAAGTGGGAGAGTCCAAAAATAGTCTTAAAAACATTGTTCGAGCTTCTGTATCCAGCTGTGCCTGAAGCCAGGCTCCAACAGACTTGAAGTTGTACAAGCCAGTAGTTTGCTTGTTCGTATTGTTTTAGGCCGCCTGAGTCGGGTTTCTGTCGAAACCATGCTCTGACTGACCCGCCTGCTATGCTACTGTGAGCCAGGCACAGTGCTGGGCACGTTACAGACCCTCCCTCCAGAAGTCTCTGGAAGAACCCACTGCAATGGGTGCTCTAACGACTGAGGTTCAGGAAAGTGAAGTGACTTGTCCAAAGTCTCACCCTGGGGGTTGGGGGACCCCAGGTGCTCCGAATGCCAAGACCCACACTGGGCATTGCTCCTAGAAGCATCTGTGGCTGCCTGACAGGAGGGCAACCTGCTCTTAAGCGAACTCCTCCCTGGGGCTTTAAGCACATTTCTGGGGAGATGTCTCAATGTGGAAGAGGGGTCAGGAGAGGAAGAAGCCTCCAGCCACACTCCTGAGGCCCTGGAAACCCCAGAGGTCAGGACCGGCTACTGGGAAAAACTCCAGGCAGATGTAGCACCGCATGCCTTCCTGCCCACCTTTTCCTGCTTCACGTGTCAGGTGGGGAACAGGAGAAGAGGGACTCATTTACCGGGAAAGGCAGCCTGGTCTCAGCTCCGTGGCTCTCTCCCCCTGCTTAGCTCCATCAGCCCAGCAGGAACGCTGCTTCTGTGGCACCGCCCCCCGGCCTCGCCCACCTGCCTCCCACTTCTAGCTCTCCAGGCACAGTCTCACTCTTGCCTGTCCCTCTGCAGAACCCCACTGGCCCAGCCACGACAGCCCTGCTGCTGCCTCCAGGGAAGGGGAGTGTGATCTTCCAACAAGACCCTCCTTCCTTTGCAAGCTCCTGCCAGGTGCTGACTTCCTCCCACTGGTCCCCTCAAGAAGCTGGCTGTCCCTCCCCACCCTGGAGGTGCCTCTCTACCATCCAGGCCACGCACTGACTTCCCTGACCACGGGGCCACATCTCCTCGGATAGCTCCCACCAACTGCCCCCCCCCACCATCCTCAGGGATGAGCTTTGCTCCCTGTGCTAGACCTCTCTGTAGAAAACTGACCCCACTGAGCACCCTCGGTCCTGAGCCACATCTCTCTTTTTCCATGTGGGACCTGGCTCAGGCTCCCGTGCTGGCTCCCCCTCTATGTCACCTTGAGATACTTGTAGTGGCCCAAGGCTTGGTCCCAGACATGTCTCTCTTCTCTCCTGTGGCTTTAAAAACCACCCACATGTCTGTGAGTCCCACAGTGTGAGCTCTGGTCCTGACCCCCCCACCCTGCCCCGAGCTCTAGATTCTATCTCCCCACGGAGTCCCAGGCCCCTGGGACTTCAGACCTCCCGCTGTGGCTCCTGGGAGGCAGGAGCCACATCTGTCCTGCACTTCCTATACCCCTGTCATTTGCACACAGCGGGTGGCAGGTAGGAGGCACTCAAATGGACCCCATTCCCCAACCCTTTGTACTCTCTCCCCGAAGTCCCACTGGGCTTCTGGCCACCTGGCGGAGCCCAAGCCCCGTGAATTCTGAAGTCCTAGCCTGCAACCACAATCCCTCACCCCTGTCCTTCTCTGGAGTCTGACCTGGGTCACCCCCATACCGCTCCTACGGTACAGCTCTGTGGTTCTCTCTCAACCAGGCCGCATCTCCATTGGGCCCACTTCTGTGCCCTCACTCACACCCTGATGGCATCTCTCGCTGCCTCCACAGAGAACCGGCCCTGCCATCGGGGTTTCTCAAGCCCAGCACTGCTGACGTTTTGGGTCAGATGACCCTCCGTCGCTGGAGGCCATCCTGTGTACTACACGACGTTCAGCAGCATCCTGGCCCCTAGATGCCAAGAGCACCTCCTGCTCAAGCTGTGACAACCAAATACGTGTCCAGACGTTGCCAAATGTCCCCCGGGGGGGCAAAGTTGTCCCCACTTAAGAACCACTGCACTAGGTCATTGCACCTGCTGTTCCTAGCCCTCGCCATGGCTGCAGATCCTCAGCCAGAACCTCAGAACTGGGCTGACAAGGGCCAGACACTGGGCATGTCTCCTGATTCGAACCTTCCAGCCTTCCCTCACGCACACTCTCAGCCTGGTTCATGCTCAGACGTGGCCTTGGCCACCCCGAGAGGAAGGCTGGAGACACTGGCAACACCAGCAAAAGAAGGGCTGGGTGTGGAAGGAGGGGAAAGGCAGGGTCTAGCCCAAACACAACAGGGGAGGAAAGAGGAAGAGGCCCCGAGGTGAAGACACGGCTGGACAGGACAGTATGGGTGGCCCAAGGTATGCACGCACAGCCCAGGGAGTGGCCGAGACCAGCCTGCATTCCCAGAAAGGCCAGGTCTAGAACCCAGGACTCCTGGTGCACCGTCCAGGGGCCTGGTCTCTCGACCTCTGCCGCCCCCGTGAGCGGCCACACCCCAGGCACCTGGCTGGGCCGCGTTGTTCATGATCCGGATGAGTCTCTCAGCCAGGAGATGGTTGTAGGTGGTCTTCTCGGCCGCACCGGGCACTGGGAGCTGGATTTGCTCGAGTTTCTCAGGATCCATGCCTGGAACGCAGAAAGGGGCAGGCTGTCAGTGGAGTGGCCTCATCAAGCATTCTGCTCATCCTGAAATGCGCCTCAGCGCGGGGCCACCCCACGATCGGCGGCCGTGGTCCATCTCTGGGATTTCGGCCATGACTGGTGCTGCCTGAACCCTCGCTTCCTGCAGAGTCCTCTGTGAATGGAACTTAAATCCACAGATTAAAACGCACATTTTCTATCACCGTTTGTAAACGGGAAATCAGCATTGCTGCAACACTGAAAGTCTCTGTACAAAAGAAAAAGACAATGTTTTTACATTTTAGCTAAAGACGTGACTGACTACTCATCACGGTCTGAGACCTGCTCTCTTTGTTAAAAAGGGGGGACTGGCAGATGCTTAAGAGGTGCGGAAGACGTGCCAGCACCAAGTGGTGACAAGCTCCTGGACGTAAGCGGGGGTTCGGAACAGGGACTGAAAAGGAGGGGCTTCTGCACGGCGTGCTGCTCCGCCATCCCACGCCAGGTCTGCATGCCACCAGAGGCCACCCCCGGATCAGACACATTCCACGGTGGGGGAAATGCAGACCGAGAGGAACGGACCAGATGGAAAGGAAATTACAGTCATGCCCAATAATTGCACCTCAAGCTCTTGGCAGCCAACTCAAGGAGCCAGGCCCGCCACGCAATAAGCGTGCAGGCAGGGGCAGGGGCTGCACAGGGCAAGGGGCATCGCTGGCAAAGAGACATCAGGCTACATCCTACGACAGACAGGTGCAAAATCAAAGATGCCAATAGCGCGGGTCTATCTTGAAGAGGCAAAGGAATCGTTTTTCTGCCAGTAAAGACGAACAGCATTTCAGAGACAAAAGCCAGGATGGGGGAGGGGTGGCTGGGCGAAGAGAATGGGAGCGCACACAAGTCCATCTGTGAACTCAGGGTCATCTCCCCTAAAGCAGAACCTGGGGGCCGCGGCGGCAGGGGGACCTGTGCGGGCTACTTCAGCAGGCCAGGTGCGGGGTGAGGGTTGCCCTAAATCCTTACCACTCTTCTAACGTGGCTCTGGAAAAACACACTCACAGAAACAAACATTTCACTTGATCCAAGGTTGGAGAGCTGAATGGATTGTTTGTGCTGAAAGCACGTCTTTTCCTGTTATTCTACAAAAGGGGGGAAGGTGGCACTTCTCGGAACTCTTGAAATACGGCCCCTTGAGTACTAGATGACGCTTCATTTAGAACCTTGACAACACAGCGGAGGATAGCATTGAAGAGCTGACTGTCTGGATCCTAAGTGACTCCTACACACACACACATTGACGTAATAAACCATAACAATATATCTTGCTTTATTGAATTCCTTCCAGCTCTGAACCAAAGGCTGAGCCATGCCAAGGAGATGACACCGGTGAGGGACGGCCTGAGGGCTCGAGCCGGGCAGTTCTCACGCGCATGCCTCCTCAACGTGGCTTCATCAAAACATCTCATTGCAGCAAAAATTTAATTTGCGGATTCTATATCCCATTTTGATGCTCCGTGTCCAGCTCTGAAGCATCCTGGTTTATTAAATGGCAAGAAGAACACCAACCGAATCTTTTTGGCAGCTGGTTTTTTTCCCAGAGATGTCAACACCACCCTCCCATCTCTCTGTCCTCCCATTTCTGGCCCTTTGGGAACTGTTAGTCGGCCGTTCTGGGGAAAATAATGCTCCTCGGTCGGACCGTCTCTCATCCCCCCTCAATGAGGCCAGCAGGAGGGGCCCAGCTGCTGGCTCCCTCAGGAATGTGGCGGTGGTCAGCAGAACCGGGGCTTGAATTTCCATTTTGTCTCTTTCCTACGACTGCCCCCACTTGAGAATTTGTCAAAAATGAGGAAGTCGTGGCAAAATCTTCTCTCGACAGGAAGAAAAACATTCCAAGGTTATCTTGACCTTCCTCAACGAGTGGCTCCACTCTCTGTGAAGAGGGGGACCCCAAGGGACAGAAACACTTCAAGAACTTCACAGGACCGGATTCCAGGGCAACCTCCTCCTCTAGTTGGAAACTGGGGCCCAGAGACGTTAAGTCATGTCTCAAAGGTCACAGAGCAAGTTGGCAGCACGGTTCGAAGAGGAGGATTCCAAAGGTGGACAAGATCCAGCTAACTTCCCAACGCTATGCTGCTTGGGGGCCAACTCAGGGACGAGCTGCTCAGGTAGGAGTCTAAGGATGAGCCAGGATTTGCCTCGAACTGCACAAGGAGCTCCTGCATGGAATGTGGTAGAACTTAGGGAAGGTGGGGCGATGGGGGGGCTCTGGAGGGAAGCGATGAGGCAGACGCTGGGGGAAAGGGACAGGCAAGACTTACCTGCCAAGATCCCTGGAGGGCAGTTAGCGGGAAATGACATGATCTGGCTGTGCTCATGCCTACTCTGGACTGGTGTCCATTGCCCCCCGACCACTCAAGGTGATCTCTCTGCTCAAGGCACTCTCCCCAAAACAGACTTGGTATTGCAACGCATGTACCTGAAGTGGACTTTACCGCCAGCCACTGGGGAGACAGAGAACAGGGTAGACTCCATATAACACATGGAAAAACCTTGCCAGAAAAAAGAAAAGAAAAGAGAAAAGAAAAGAAAAGAAAAGAAAAGAAAAGAAAAGAAAAGAAAAGAAAAGAAAAGAAAAGAAAAGAAAAGAAACCTTTGAGAAGCTCTGTTCTTTCTCCAAAGTTTCTCCTGGGCCAGGTGCCTCAGTTCCTCCCCGTCTCTCTTTTTTCTCCCACCACAGCCTCTAAAAGCCCCTCTGTTACTCTGAATGACCCCATCCTGGCCCTTGGCTTTCAAAGCCTGTGCAGCCATCGAAAGCTCCAGACGTTCTTCTGGGTCCGTACAAATTAGTGGCTGAGAGCTGTTAATGAACAAGGTCGATGTCACAATATGACAAGAATATGCATGTGAACAGGGAAAGGGCACATGTGTGCACAGACACACACACACACACACACACACACACACACACACACACAGGTTTTTAGGCACTGAAAGGCCGATTTTGTTGCAAGCCTGATTGAGTTTCTTTGCTAGCCATTTCCCTCCGACTGAAATAAACACTGCAGATAATATATTGTCCTATTTGCTTCAACCCTTAAGTGCCGAACAACAGACAAATTCCAAAGAAACCCAGATGTACTTCACATGGTCTGGGAAGACGCGCTAGCACGTTCAGACTTCCAGCAGACCACATGCTGCCTCGTTCCCTTCCCGCTGGGGTCAGATCCTGCTCTGTCCAAGTGACTCAGAAAGGGTCTCCCTCTGCATCGCTTCCACCCAGCGATCACAGGGTTCGGGGGAAGGCGGGGGGTGGAACTCCCAACGAATTCAAAGAGTCCAAAACAGAAGGGAAGGGTGTGGCTCCGTGACATCAGAAACCAGTCCTAAGCTTCCCCTCTAAGTTCTGACTCCTGGATTCAGCCTCCTTAACAGGAGCCCCCACCCAGGAGAGGGGTCAAAAAGACCCAGACCAAAGCTACATAAAAAGACGTAGACAGACACCCTGGCCAAAGAGGTCACAACAGCACCAGGTAAACGATGGGCAAAAAATGTGTTTTGTTTTGACCGCGCAAGGTCTCCTTGGCTGTAGTCACACAAGCATTGCCAGCTTTGGAAAACTATAGACCAACTATTTCGAAAGCTAACCAGATGTTGGGCCGATTTCCAATGTACTTCTAGTTCTGATTATGTGTCAGTCGAGATCCAAAATGATGGTTTGCCAGCTCTCTGCATGGTGAAAGCCTCCTTTTATCCTATTACCTTTCAGCCTTTCCCATACCTCACATCTGTGTTCCAGTAACTTCTCGGCAAAACAAAACCAAACCCAAAAAGCCTGAGATTCCTCTTGGGTAAACAATGATAAATGGATGGGGCAAGAGGGTGGTGGGTGGAGTGGGGGAACCTTTAAGAATATGAAAGCTGCAGAACTCCCCCGCCCCGCCCGCCGGGCCAGGCCTCTGCAGACTTGACAAAGGAGAGAAGGCTGCATTTGCTATTACAGATATGAACCAGAATTCATTATGTGGCCCAATTGAATCACAACGAGTGCCTTCCTCCAACTGGTCAACCCTTTCCACAGTGGGATATTCATTTCGGTGCAGCATCTAATCTATTATGATTTACTGGAAGGCCTGAGCTAACATTTGGTTTTTATTAACATTGCTTTTATGTTAAAATTGTCTTATGATGAAAAATCTATCGGAAAGAGACCATTTCATTAGGGGCCCTGCTTGGAGGGTACAGATCTAGGGAAGAGAGGCTGAAGGTTAAGTGCAGCTAACTGCCTGCTGCCTAACCAAAAAACGGACTGACCAATCACCACAACCAACAAAAGACTCCCACCAATTACAGACCCTGTGCCTAGAGGCCAGGACTGGAGCACAAAGCGGACAGCAGCTTCGTGCTAGGCAGGTTCCTTTGGGGCCTCCTAGGCTCCTGGGCCCCAGGTGGCAAACCTGAAGTCTCCAGCTTCCTCTCCAAACCTGGTCCATGGCCCATGCTCGCTGTTTCTGGAAATGGCACTACCAGCCACACAGTAGCAGGGTCAGGGACCTGGGCATCACCTAGACTCCTCCCTTGGTGCCCACTCCCATCCAAACCAAGCAGGACTCCCCTCCCCCAGTCCTGCTCCTTTCCTTGTCTCCCCACCTTCAAAAACAGCCCCGCACAGCTGCCCAAGTGTCCCCTTCACTTTACTGCCACATCCAATTCATCAGTTCATCCTGGCCCCAGGTCTAAAACATATCGTAAATCCTTCCAGTTTTCTCCAGCTCTACAGCCAACATGCTGATTCAACCCACATTATCCCTTGCCTGGACTACTGCAACGGCTTCCTACCGGGCCTCCCACTTTTCCTCTTGCAACTCTCTCTCTTACCCCCTTCATCTACTCTCCATCCAGTAGCCAGCCTGCACCTTCAAAAAATGTCCATCTGACCATGTGACTCTTCTCCTTAAAAATACTTCAGGGTTTCAGGGGTGCCAGGGTAGCTCAACTGGTTAAGCAACCAACTCTTGATTTCAGCTCAGGTCATGATCTCAGGGTCCTGGGATTGAGCCTCATGTCTGGCTCCATGCTCAGCCACTCTCTCTCTCTCAAATGAATAAATCTTAAAACAACAACAACAACAACAACAACAACAACAACAACAACAACAGAACCGCTTTAAGGTTTCCCACTGCTCTTGGAATAAAATCTAAGCTCCTTTTCATGGCCTTCAGGGCCTTCTGAGATCTGGGTCCTACTCAGCTGGTCAGTGCATCACTTTGCTTGGCCTGCTTTCTGCTCCTCAAACCAGTGAGCTCTTTCCTACCTCATGGCCTTTGCACATGCTGTTCCATTTGTCTGGAGCACTCTTGCCCCAGATCTTGGCAAAGTGGACTTCTTCTCACCCTTCAGACCTCCACTCGAATGTTCGTTCTTCAGGGCAGTGCTCCCTGACCGCCCTGGCTAGTCACCCTTACACCCCACCACCACAGGTTTATTCTTTGTCACTACACGACCCGATTTCTTCTCGTTCACTTGTTCACTTGATGGAGGCTCCTCAGACTTGTTCTAGGACCTACAACAAGGCCTTGCATATAGTAAGTGTACAGCACATACCTATTGAATGACAAGAAAGCCCTTTAGTTTTGCCTCCTCACCACTGCCCACACCTGCCCCTCTCTCTCCATCCTGCCCGTCTTCTGGCTGAACTGTTGTGAGCCCTTACCAAGGGATGCAGCGAGGTCAGGGGGGCTCCTGGCTGCACTGACCTTCAGCATCCCTCACACAGCACGTAGGATGCAGTTCCCCGCCACTGCCCACCCACTTCCTGCATGCTGGCGCCAGCCCGCCCATCTCTCAAAGTACCCCTGCTCACCATTGCCTGTCGCCACCCGCCCCCCTGACAAGTGGACAGCGATCCCAGACTCAGTGGGCCTGGAGTTTGTAGCCCCCGGACTGGGCGTACTGCCTGGCATGCAGCCGTGCCCACATGAATAACCGAGTAACTTCAAGCACGAATTCTTCAGGATCGACGCAGTCTTTTGGAACCAAAGGCGATTTTAGACAAAGCAGTCACTTTCAAAAGAAGGTAAACACGGAAGTCACACAGATTGCACAATGCTTTCCTGCCTGAACAACCTTGAGAGCTCCCGCTGCGTCAGAATATAGTCAAAGCTCCTCACCGCCACGGGTCCCCGCCACGGGTCCCCGCCACGGGTCCCTGCTCACCTGCCATGCTGCCTGTACCTTCCACCCCTCTCGCATTGCTCCCTCCACTGCAGCCACACTCACCTCCATGAAAGCATGAGTTTGGTTCACCACTGAGTTCTCAATATTAACCACAATAACTGGCATCGAATAAATAAGGCTTCAAAAAAATCTTGGTTAGAAGGCTGAGTTTGTAAATAAAAGACCAGCAACAGCAGGAAATGGAAGAAGGAATTAAACTCCCTCAATTATACACTTCCACTCTTTTAAGAAGAAACCTCTTAGATGTCGAGGAGGAAGAGAAGGAGGAGGAGGGGGAGGGAAGGAGATCTCAAGAAAGAAAGGGAGGCTCGCCCCACACGACCTGGGAAGGGTTGGCCCTCTGGGGCACAGCCCTGGATGAGGGAACGCTGCAGGGTGCGAGGACTTCCCACCCTGGCACCCAGGTCGGGGCTCCTGGAAGGAAGCCCATCAGGAAAGGCAGTCACCAGAATGACAAAGGATTCACCCACGTGCCCCTTGGCTCTCTGGAGCCTGGCACCTTCACCCTGAAGATAGCACCTTCCCGGCTGAGGTCCCAAGGACAAGCCACCAGAAAGAGCAGTCCAGCCAAGCTGCCACGAGGCTGAGAGGCAAGCAGTCAGCACACTTCAGCCGAGCACGGACCGGGGGCCAGGCGCTAAGTTGGGTACTGCAGGGGGCCATCGGGAGATACGTGGTCTCTGCCTCCAGAAACGGGGCAGTCCAGAATGGGAGAGAAAAAAATGGGAGAGAAAATGAGATATAAAAAGTGCCACAGGAACTCCATGGAAATTAAAAATGTCTGCTCTTCAAAGTACATTGTTACCGAATGAAAAGACAAGCCACAGACTGGGAGGAAATCTCTGCAATACTCAACTGATAAAAGATTTGTACCCAGAACATATAAAAAATTTTTCAAAACTCAACAGTAAGAAAATGAACCACCCATGAAAAAATGGGCGAAGGATTTGAAACAATACTCCACCAAAGAAGACATGCAGAATGGCAAATGGGGAACACAGAAAGAAAGTCATATCATTAGTCATTAGGAAAACGCAAATGAAAACCACAATAGGACACTACTACATACCTATTAGAATGGATAACATTAAAAAGATGGGCATACAAGTACAGGCAAGGACGTGAAGACACCAGAACATTCATAGACTGGTGATGGGAAATAAATTATACGGCTACTTTGTAAAAGAATTTGGCAGTTTTTTTCTTTTTTTAAATAAAGTAGGCTCCATGTCCAATGTGGAACTTGAACTCCCAACCCTGAGATCAAGACCTGAGATCAAGAGATGCTCTAACCGACTGAGCCACCCTGGCGTCCCTGGGAGTTTTTCTTAAAAACAAACAAATTTACAGTAATCAATGATTCAGCCATCCTATTCCTTGGTATTTACCCAAGAAAAAAGGAAATATATGTCCATAAAAGACTTGTATATAAATGTTCCTAGTAGCGTATGCTTAAGAACTGGAAATAAGCCAAATGCCCATTAACAGATGAATGGATAAACAAAATTGTGGTACATTCACACAATGGACTGCTTTCAACAGTAAGAAGAAATGAACCACCAATACACAGAACAACATCATGAATCTCAAAATAATTATGCACATTGAAAAAAGCCATACCAAAAAAAGAGTACATATTGCATGATTTTATTTACATAAAATTCTAGAAAGGACAAACTAATCTACAGTGAGAGGGAACAGCTCAGTGTTGCTTGGGGAGAGGGGTGAGGAGCAGACAGGGAGGAGGGGTAACAATGGGGCAGGAGGGAATATTTGGGGTGATGGATACGTACTCTGTCTTGACTGTGGTGATGGCTTCCTGGGTGTATACAAATGCCAAAACTTATCAAAGTGTACACTTTCAATGTGTGCAGTTTATTGTATATCAATTAGACCATGATAAAACTTTTTCAACTACCATGGCTTTCAGCCAAGATGGATTAGATTTACCCTCCTGATTCAAGCAACTAGAAAACTGGACAAAATACATCAAACAATGATTATGACACACTGGACAGGACAACAAGCAGCACGGAGGGCAGGGGGTGGTGCCCGGTGAGAGAAGAAACGAAGGCAGTGGGCCCAGGAAGTGCTTCATCTGGAGGGAGCTTCCAGGTCTCAGCAGAGAGAGAGAAACCCCCAACAAAGGCCAAGGTCTCTCTGAGATGAGAAGGCAGAGTTTGGAGCTCAGATGGGCCGAATGACTGGAACTGAGAGGAGAGAGGACCGGAGAGGAGGGGGCTGTACAGAGAGCTAGAGAGGGGTCCTTTGAGGCGTCAGCTAAGTCCTGCTCTTCGCATGCATGTGAGGGAAGGGAATGACCTTCGGAAATGAAGCAGGTGGAATAATCCCAGGCTCAAACAGGATGAGAAAAGTTCCTGTTCCCAGCAGCCAGCATGGAAAGACCGCCCAACCATGGCCCATCAAGTATAATCCTCAGAAAGGGACTGACTCAGTAGTGGGGCCAAGTGAGCCTGAGACCAAAGGACCAGCACCAAAAAAGTTTTTAAAAGCCTCAAGGGGCACCTGGGTGATGCAGTCATTAAGTGTCTGCCTTCGGCTCAGGGCGTGATCCCGGTGTTCTGGGATCGAGCCCCACATCAGGCTCCTCTGCTAGGGGCCTGCTTCTTCCTCTCTCACTCCTCCTGCTTGTGTTCCCTCTCTCGCTGGCTGTCTCTCTCTGTCAAATAAATAAATAAAATCTTTAAAAAATAAAAAAATAAAAAAATAAAAGCCTCGAAAGGATCAAACTGATTCCAAGTAACTTAACCATGACCCAGGACAGAGCCCAAAACCCAAACCGGGAGAAAAATCAATGACAGAAACAACTAGAAATTACACAGATGATACAACAGACAAGAATAAATCAAAGGGAGATTATAAAATATTTTAAACTGAATAAAAATAAAACCACATATATCAAAATTTATTGCATGCACCTAAAAGCAGTGCTTAGATTTACAGCATTAAACTCTTATCGCAAAAGAAGAAAAAGTTTAAAAATCAATGAGTGGTATGGGAAGGGTATGACTGAAAAGGAATAATAGCATGAGGGAATTTTTTTAAAGATTTTATTTATTTGGCAGGGGGAGAGGGAGAAAGAAACCCAAGCGGACTCCACTCTGAGCACAGAGCCCAACATAGGGCTCAATCTCATGACCCTGAGCCGACACCAAGAGCTGGATGCTTAACCAATTGTGCCACCCAGGCAGCCCTAGCACAAGGGAATTTTTGGCTGATGGAATTATAATGTATCCTGATTATGGTGGTGCTGATCAAACTCATACCTGTGCTAAAATTCATACAACTACGCACTATACATTAATTTAAATAAAATAAACTGATTATCATTTTTAAAAAATCAATGATCTCAGCTTCCATCTTCAGAAGCTACAAAAAGAAGAGTAAATTAAATCTGAAGTAGGCAGTTGAAGGTAAGAAAGAAGAGGGGGCGCCTGGGTGGCTCAGTCGTTAAGCGTCTGCCTTCAGCTCAGGGCGTGATCCCCGCATTCTGGGATCGAGCCCCACATCAGGCTCCGCCACTGGGAGCTTGCTTCTTCCTCTCCCACTCCCCCTGCTTGTGTTCCCTCTCTCGCTGGCTGTTTCTATCTCTGTCAAATAAATAAATAAAATCTTAAAAAAAAAAAAAAGAAAGAAAGAAGAGAAATTAATAAAATATAAAACAAACAAACAAACAAAAAAACAATAAAGAAAAATCAATGAAACCAAAAGACAATTCTTTGAGCATCAGCAGGATATGAAATTGTTAAATCTCTGCCAAACTGATCAGGAAAATGCAAATGAAGACCTAAACAATCAATACCATGAATTAGAAAGGGGACATCACTACAGATCCTACACACATTAAAATGATGATAAAGGAATACAATGAATAAATCTATGCCAATAAATTTGACAATTTAGATGTAATGACAAATTCCTTGAAAGACACAAGCTATCAAAGCTCACACAAAAAGAAATAAAGCTTCATTAGCCCTGTATCTATTGAAGAACCTGAGTAGTTAAAAACCCTCTCTCAGGGGCGCCTGGGTGGCTCAGTCATTAGGCGTCTGCCTTCGGCTCAGGGCGTGATCCCAGCATTCTGGGATCGAGCCCCACATCGGGCTCCTCTGCTGGGAGCCTGCTTCTTCCTCTCCCACTCCCCCTGCTTGTGTTCCCTCTCTTGCTGGTCAAATAAATAAATAAAATCTTAAAAAAAAAAAAAAAAAAAAACCCCTCTCAAAGAAACTCTAGGCCCAGATGGATTCACTGGTGAATTCTACCAAAGAGTTAAGGAGGAAATAATACTGGTTCTATAAAAACTCCTCCGTACAATCCAGGAGTAGGAAATACTTCTAAATTTATTCCATAAGGCAAGTGTAACCCTGAAAGCAAATAAAACAAGAGAATTATAAGACCATAAACCAATATGACTCTCAAACATAAATGCAAAAATCCTTAAGAAAATTTTAAGCAAATCAAATTCAGCAATGTATAAAATGTGCCTGCCACATTAGAATGTACCAACCAAAGTGAATATCACCTGAAGGGATCAGAAAACACTTCTGAGCACACCCTTGACAGGCAAGCAAAATTTCAGCAAGTGATAACACTGGGGGAGAGAAAATGGCAGGAAGAAACACAAATGAATACAAGAACGTAGAGGACTAGCCAGGAACAGGTAGGCATGTTGGCACTGACTGCAGTGGCTTCCAGGGTTCCAAGGAAGCTCATTTCTTTGGGAATAGTCCCAGACAGGGACTGAGCCCCTGAGGGCCAAGTCTGTGCTATGTAACCTGACCCCCAGCCATAACTGCATTTTCCAGAGTCAGACACACCACCAACCTGTAACAATCAGATCTCGTGCCCAAGAACTGGAAACCTGAACAGAGACAGACTCCCAGCTGGGGATCTGCTGGGGCCAAATCACAATCTACCTTGAGGGAAGTCCCCAGAGCTGGCTGGTTCCTGCCCTTCCCTCAGCTTTTCAGCAACTTCTCGGATCCTGGGAGCTGCCCCAGGGGCCTTCCTATAGACTTTCCCTTTTACTTAAGTTAATGAGAAGTAGTTTCTGTTGCTTGTAACCAGAAGAACTTTAAAAGAGTTCAGTGAGTACCATGACAGCATCCCCAAGTTTATCTCTATGGAAGAGTTCTATCACTAGATAAAAATTTGAACCCAGAGCCAAGGGTCTGTGAAGGGAAGTCAGAGGAACCAGATCAAATTGGCATGGTGGGTGCCATCTGGATACTCAAAATGGTAGGCAGAGGAGAGTGGGGTTTAAGGGAGAGAAGGCACGAAGGGTTTTTGAACAGGGGAGGGATGTCGTCAACACAGTCTTATGGAAGATCACCTAGCAGTGCTACGGAGGATGGATTATGAAATGGCCGGTATGTTTGACCCCTTGGGAGGCTGTGATAATGGCCACTGGAATGACGTGCCCAGATCTCTCTTGCTCTCATGCCTCCAGTTCTCACCTCCAGCATCTGGTTTAGGACCAGGCACCAAGTCACACTCAGTTAAGTTCTGCTGATTAGACAGGCTGAAGATGGAGAACTGACAAAACCTGATGACTAAACGCTGGGATCAAAGGAGGGAAGGAACTAAAGGTCACGGCAGTTTCAACCTTGGTTGGCAATTTCAACTGAACCAGAAATGGCAGGAAGTGTGATGAGGTCAGGGTATACTGAAGGGGGATGAGCGTAGTGTTTCAAGGTGGTATTGGAACACCTGGGTAGGAGTCTCCAGCATGCATCCAGCAGGAGCTCAGATGCAGACAGTACAGAACTCAGGGGCCAGGGGAGTGGTGGGCGATCCCTGGACGGGAGCCGGTCAGTCTCATGGAGTTCTGTTTCCGCTCAGAAACCGAGGGCTCCTGTGTGTCATGCACCAAGCCAGGAGCTGGAGGGGATCAGAGAAGACATGGGGGTGAACGAGACTGCAGGAAAACGTCAGCAGGATTCAGAGCCCGCTGGGCTCCTTTTAGAGGTCTTAAGCTGGGTCTACAGACTTGCATGTGAGCACAATGACTTACCTTGAGAAGAGCCATCAGGGTGTATCCTAGTCATAAGGGCAAATCCTGGGAAGAGTTTCCATGCCGTTCAATAGGGGATGACGGCAGAATAACTGATGCCAGACAAAGGATCAAAAAGAACAAGGCAGGGGAGCCTGGGTGGCTCAGTTGGTTAAGACTTAGGCTCAGGTCATGATCTCAGGGTCTGAGATCGAGCCCTGCATTGGGCTCCACACTCAGTATGGCATCTGCTCGAGATTCTCTCTCTCTCCCTCTCCTTCTGCCCCTCCCCCTGCATGCTCTCTCTCTCTCAAAATAAATAAATAAAATCTTAAAAAAACAAAAAGAAAAAGGCAGTTCTCCAGAGACGTGAAATGATGTGTGGACACATGATGATGTGAGAAACAGGACAGGAACAGACAATAAGGGATACCTCTATAAATGTTTAAGTGGGGGACAGTCGTAGAAATAAAATCATATATACTCATACTTGGGTTTGCATGGGTATCTTTTATTTTTTTTTAAAGATTGATTGATTCACTTTAAAGAGAGAGGGTACAAGAGCAGGCGGGGGGTAGGGGGGAGGGAGAGAGAGAGAGAGAGAATCCCAAGCAGACCTGAGCCTGGAGCCTGAGGTGGGGCTCGATCTCACTACCCTGAGATCATCAATGAGCCGAAATTGAGTCGGATGCTTAACTGACTGCGCCACCCAGGCTCCCCTGCATGGATACCTTTAAAAAGACACACAAGAAAATGCTAAGATGAACCACCTTAAAGAACAGAGTGGAGGACAGGGATGGGAGGTGAGGCTTTTTTCACCACATATTCTTTTGCCACTAGTCCACTTATTTATCAGGATTAATGATTTAAGAATAAATACTTATTATGTTGAGTGCTTTTTAAATGTCTCTAGACATAGGCTGTCTAGTAAAACCCACCTTCACCTACCTCCCAGCTTATGAAAAACCTACTAAAACATCACCTGCCGCAAAGTCTCATCTATGCCAAGGTCAGGTCTGGACAGTGGCCAGGAAGAATGTTCTCGACTCTCTGAAGAGCTTCTGATGTGGAGGTTTCAGAAACTGCCCGTGTCAAGCCAGGTGGGGGCATACAGCAGCGGCGGTGCCCAGTGAGGAAGTGAGTGAATGAATCCTCAACAGGTCTATCAGCTCCCCAGGACTCTGATCCTGACCACTCTGCCTCCACGGGGGAAGCCAGAGAACCACACCTTTCTTCAGAAAGGAAACCTATGCTTCCACCCAATCTGCCCAGAGTCTATTTTAGCCCTCAACCCAGGGCAAGAACATCAGCTATCATAAATAGCAAAACCAAGATTACAATTTGACTGATTTCAGTTCTGATGTTAGAAAGAGAGGTCGGATACTAAGCCAGTCGTAAAAGCCAGGGGTCGAAAGCAAACCACAGCGTGAATGGAGTCATGCTGGGTTAGACAGTCACTTGCACCTTCCCTCCCACCCCACCCCACCCATACTGCCTGAGTAACCAATTCCTGTGGCTTTGGTCTGCACAAAAGCACCTGAGAAATTCTAACAAGGTGAAGAGAAGTTTTGTGGGAGTTTGCCAAAACCAGAAAGGACATTCCTCAAGGAAAGCGGCTTTCTTTTTTGGTTCCACAAGGCAGAGAGGGATGCCCCGAAGGCAGGCGAGGCGAGGAGGCTTACCTTTGTTATGAGACATGGCGTAGAGGAGGCAGAGCACAAACAGCGCATGGTAATCATCATCTGGGCTGTCCAGGGCGTGGTAGACCATATCTAGGAAGGGTCTGGAAAAGAGGAGGGGCGCGCATGAGCCTCTCGGCACACACAGTGAACAGCTCTCCTCTCCCACCTACACACAGAGCGCTGGCTGCCTTTGCCTTGTCTAGCTCTGCCACCAGCATGCAGTGAGTCCACTGAGCGCCCCGTCCAGCACCGGGCGTGGAGGACAGGCTCTGCCCATGGGAAGCTAGCTCTAGGGGAAACTGAGGAATGGACTGCTTAATCACTCAACAATCGTGGCCCAGCTCTTCCAGACACGGAGGGTAAATGATGCAAAGTCCCTGCTCTTGGGGCACTCCCACAGCAGAGAACAGATGGACGACATCATCACTTTGAAAAGTAAAAAGAGGATGAAGACCAGGGCGGCGTAGTAGGCTAATAGCAGAAAAGGCCCCAACAAGTCCAAACAATTTCAGGACGTGGGCCCTGGAGCCAGAGTGCCTGGGTTCTAGTTCGGATTCTGCCTCTTCTGAGCCGCGAACCCTTGGGTTAGCTACCTAGAACCTCTCCATTTCCCCATCAGGAAGGGCTCCCAGGGGGCTTCAATGTGAAACGAGGAAGGAAAGGCATTTAGCACAGGACCAGGTGCCCAGTGCGAAGGGTGCCCGCACATGCGAGCTGGGACCAGATTTCTATTTCGAGCATTCCAAGGGCACTTCTCCAGGAGCCCACTTTGGCAGGTCCTGGCCCAGCAACTTCTTGGACTGACTTTCCCTGACGGGTAAGAATCGATGTGAGGGTTCACCTCTGATGCTTTGTGGGAGAGGTCTAGAGAGTGGCTGCAAATATCGCAAACTACACACCCCAAATGCTGCCCTTCCAGGTGAAGGGCCTGGCCTGGAAAGATTCTTCATCACAAGGATAACAGAATATGCACGGGTCTGGCCCATTGGCAGAAGGCTCTGAGCCCGTGACTGCCTGCTGCCGCCTCTGTGGAGGCCGGGCTGAGGCCAAGAAAGCAGATCACCTCAAGGAGAGACCGAGGGCACATGTAACCCCTAAAGGACACACAGCCACTATCAACATCACCGTCCAGGGGGAGTAGAGAGGTGTGGCAGAGAAACGGGGAGACTATTCACTGCATCACCTTTCATACTTTTAAAAAACTTGAATTCCATGAATGGTGCAGTGATTCAAAATATTAAACTGCAAAGTGCAAAAGAGAAAGTGCAAACGTTCTTGTAACATTTCAAATAAACACATGACGCTGGGAAATTAAAGGAAGAGCCCTTCCTTAAAGGGGACATTCACATCCGGGCTGTTTCCCCAGGGCCCCAGATCCTCCCTGCCCCAGACGGGGCACCTTTCAGATGCACGAATAGTCTTGCCAGGTGTGGATCTGAGTTTCTGCAAGTGCCTGGCAATAACACTTCCAAATTAAGAGAGGGATGAAGTAGAAAACGTTTTCTTGTAAACCAGCCACCTGGAATGTGGATTGTATTTTCATTTGAGAGCAATGCAAATAACCAAACGCCCAGTCGCAGAGGGAGGGCTGAGTGGACATAACATCTTCTAGGAGATGAAGTAGCATGAAACCATTAGCATTTTGTTTTCTGAGTGTACAGCAAAGCGAAAAAGATGCCCGGGGTTTGGTATTAGAAAAAAAAAAAAAAGACGAATGACAGGCATGGTCTGGTGTAAGTATTGGGGACAAGGAGGGTACAATTCCCACTGAGAAATGACTGGCAGGAAATAACTGAAATGTTAGTGACAGCTGCCTTTGAATGCTGGCATCATGGAGACCTTCTTCCCTTCTTTATGCTTTTTTCAAAATGTTTTTACATTTTCTGCATGTGTGTTACTTTTATAATTTTTTTAAGAAAAGAAAGAATGCTTTAGACATTTTTTTGTTTCTTAGGCCTATGTTTAACCCTGAGTGCAGACAACAGCCCATGGTACGAGGAATAGGAGAATAGTTCCACTTTGTACTATGCTGTGTCTTCAGACAAGTGGACCAATGTCAAGATCCAATTAATGTCGTGGAGAACACACTGGCCCCTCCTTCCTCCAGAGCACCCTCCGCCCTGCTCAGGGCCCCGAACTGGGAGGAGAGAAGCCTGTGGCAGTGTTGCTGACAACCAACAATTCAATACCTTCGCAAAGGAGAAGGCAACTTTCCACCTGGGCCAGTCTCTCCTTGGCATGTGGTCTCAGAGCCAAGGTGGGCCCCAGCCCAAGGGTCCCAGGGCCACAAGCTGTGTGTGAGGCCAACTCAAGGTACAAGGATCAGCTTCCATTATAAGCCACACGGTGGAAGATGCCAGTTAAAGTCACCGAAAGTTAAGAAGTAATTTCAATCAACTCTAAGAAAAGCCCTCTCCTTTACTAAAAAATCAGGAAGAAAAAAGAAGTCTCAACCCAACATTCAAACACATTTCATCTGTTCGCTTTTTTAAATAATACATGGTTATTTTTCTTCCTTTAGCCAAGCTATAGTATTACCGTACTATGTAAAATAGGTGCTGTTTCCATGTATTAGATCCTAAGAAACCCAACACACCCTGAGAGTATTCACTTAAAAGTAGCAGCTCCTATTCTATTAAAACAGATGCAACCCCATTTGCTGATGCACCCCCCCCACCAGTCATTCGTGGTTTTTCCAATTATTCATATCCTCACTAACGCTCTGCCAAGCAACAAAGGTCGTTTTCCCCTCCCTTTCTGTGTTTAGAATGATTTCCTGAATTTTCAGAGCTTCAGGAGTTATGTTTTTTGCTGCCACACAAAATCAAAACCGTCTTTGTAAGTTCCAACAACTGATAGCCCACCCCACACTCGGGTGTTTTTTAATTTAAACCCAACTAAAAACGGCTCCCTTGTGCATCTGATAGAAATTAATACTGACTGTTAGATAACGGAAACATGTGCCAAGCAAAGAGAGGTGGAGGGAAAAACTGGTGTGCTCCAACACTCCAAGCTGGACTCATAAATAGGATGGGGCGTGTGTGTGTTTCAGCCACTCTGCCCCGAGGGGTCAGGAAGGGAATGCTTTGTAGGCTCACAGCGAAACCCCGAAACCCCGAAACCCCGCTGCTGGGCGTTTATTCGCACTACAGTGGGATTAGGTTACGGCAGGGGTCTGTGCTGCGGGGCGCTCGGGAAGGAAATAATTCTGAAATGAAAAAGTCCTCCTAACAGTTCACTGCACACTTTGGAAGCCTTCCACCCAGTCCCACTCTGGAAGGGGTGGTGCTGCAGCAAGTTTCCAGGAAATGTGGCATCTTGAAGGTTTAAGAGGATGTAGCTTCAGCAGGCCATCAATGAAATGAACACTCAGGCAAAAAGCCCAAGGTGGACAGCAGCATGAAATCACGCTGGCTGAGTCATGAGGGCAGGCCCTACGGACGGCAGGGTAGCATGGCAGTGAATGAATGAGACAGGGAGTTCCAAATGTGGCCTCCAAGGGGATCCTTCCTGGGAGCAGCAGAGCACTGCCAGGGGCGGCCAGGACAAGGCTGTGAGGCGGCCCACACCCTTTAGGACAGGGCCCACCACCAAAGGGCTTGGGGGAGGTGGCGCCATGTCTCAGTCTCCCTTTCCAAGGGGTGAGCACTCCCTAGTTCAGTGCCAGCTCTGCCCCTGTGGTCTCCTGAGAGGGGCTGGAGAAGCGAAAAGCAGGAAGCAGGACAATTTTGCTGAGAGGCAGAAGAGGCCATCTGGGCGGCGGGAAGAGGCCCCGGGTTACCTTTGGTGGGTACCCCAGCCAAGGCACCCTCCCTCACCGCTCAGCCCATCTCCTCATCCCAGCCATGGAGCAGCAGCCCTCTCCCCAACTGGTGGGCTGGCCTGCGGGCACCCCCCGCCCCCCGCAGCACCAGCCCGAGCGCAGGAGGGCTGGGCCCGCCGGTGGCACCTGTTCCACTGCGCACTCTCCAAGCCCGTGGCGGCGGCGCTCTTCTCCTCATCCGTGGTGTTCTGTTCCTGCACAGAGGTGTTGGCCGCCAACTCAGGGAGCTTGCCGCGCTCCATGATCACCATCTCTATCTCTAGAAGCAAATACAGAGACGGGGATGAGCCTGGAGGGCTTCACAGCCCTAGATTTACAGACACATTATCCCAGAGACAGAGGCCAAGTAGACCGCTCCCAAAGCGTCCAGCAAGGGCGCGCCAGCAGTGAGAAGAGCATCAGCAACGAGCTGGGGAGAAAGAAGACGGAGGCCAGAACCTCTCTTTCCTTTCATCTCGGCAACGCCAAGAAATGTGGCCCTGATTTTAATAAAAAAGTGCAAATTGCAGTAATTTATTTTATTTCACGATGTTTTTTAAGGCACTTAGTTTACTTTATTGACACCACACTTCCTTCCCAGAGGAGTTGAGGCAGCAGAGGAAAAAAATGACATGTGGTTAATAAAACATAACCTAATTCACTGAGAAGATTCTCAAACTGTTTACACTCTAGAAAAGGCTTTGACGTGCCTGACAACTTCCAGAAGGCAGAGGGAGGTTAGGAACCTCGCTGTATTTTTCCCAATTAAATAAGGGCCACTTGTAGCAACCGACATAAGCATGGTGTACGTTTTTAGTTTTCAGAAGAAGGTAGGAACCAACAGAGATCAATTAGAGATGGTCAGCTATTGGTCCAAGTTCTCCGACGTGCAGGTGTGGACCTTCAAACAGCTAGTTCTTGGAACCCAGAGTTCAAGTCATCTCCCCCATCTTCAGGAGACAGATGTGGGGGGAAAGGACGCTGACGTGTGAAGCTGTACTTGTATCTGGAGGGATGGGAGGACTCCCGGGACTTGGCCGGCCCCCGCCATCTATGATCTTCCCCTGGACTCATGCAGAGGCCTCCCAGCTGGCTTTGCCTTCCTTTACCCCCTAGTTTGTTCTCCACACAGACCCAAGTGAGTTTAAGTGGAAATTAGCTCAGGTTGCCCTTCTGGTCAGAGTTCTCCACTGCATTCCCATCCCACCGGATATGAAACCCACATGCCGTCCCCAGTGTTGAGGCAGCCTTTTGTGTAGCCTGGCCCCTCTCCACCTCTGACCTTGCTGCCTGGCCTTCCCCCCAGCACTCCTCTCCACCTGTGCTGAGCTTCTTCCAAGCTGATTTCTGCCCGAGGGTCTTTACACGGCTGCTTCCTCTGCCTGGAATGCTTTCACCCTTGGTCTCCCCTATCCTGGCCTGACTCAATGACATCCTTCAAGGCCCAGCTCAAATGCCACCACCTCAGAGATGTCTTCTCAGACTCCCAATGCACTGGTTTTTCCTTTACCTCCTTAAATTATTAGCAAAAATCCCTATTTCGTTCATAGTTCCTTAGGTTTTTCCCTACTGTCCATTTTCCATTCCAGGATCCCGTCTCGGGGACCATGTTACATCTAGTCATCATGTACCCTCAGGCTCCTCTTGCCTGGACAGTTTTTGACTTCCCTGCTTCTGGTGACCTTCCGGTTTAAGGAGAGAGAACTGGTCAGTTATGTTGCAGAATGTCCCTCAATCTGAGTCTGTCTGATGTTTCCTGATCATTAGACTGGGGTACAGGTTTCTGGGAGGAAGCCCATACAGGGCAAGTACCCTTCGCAGTCCACCGTAGCGAGGGTGCAGGTTACCAACGCAGCCCAACCACCGCCAACGTCAAGTCTGCACCACTTGGCCAAGTGAATGCTGGTCAGATTCCTCCACCAGAAAGTTACTTTCCCTCCTCCTTTCACTGCACGCTCTGTGGGAGCAAGTCATTAAGCACAGCCCATACTTAAGGAGCAAGGAGTTATGGTCTATCTCCTGGAGGGAGTAGCTACGTAAATTATTTGGAATTCTTCTGGATAAATCTGATCCTTCCCCTCTTATCTCGATTTTACTTTATAGCATTTATGATTGGCTGCATTTCCTATTTTCTACTTGTGGTTTGTGTGCTGCCTGCCTTTCCCCACTAGAATGGGGTTTCATAAGAGAAGCCGCCTTCTCTGTCTTGCTCTCCACAGGAACTCTAGTGTCGAGTCCAGCACCCGGTACACGGCAAGTGCTCACTAACGGGATGGACAGATGGATGTCTGGGCTAGCCCAGCGTGGGAGGCTTTGGTGGCAGGCAGGGCTGGCAGTGACGCACGACCACTAGGACACGTAGCGGGTGGCCCGGGGCCCCACCCAGTCTGCGCTCAGTGTGCACAGCATTCTCACGGGAGGCAGCGCGTGCCCACCACCCTCTGAAACTTCACTAGGCACGGCTGCGCCTGCCACTGTCCTCCAGCACAGAGGAGTGCACCACCCACCCATCCACCCGGTCCCGGACCACCAGCCCCTTCCTCCCAGTGTGCACTGGAGCCTCCCACGGGGCCATCACACAGGTGGGGGCTGACCCATGAGGTTCAAGTGCAGTGCGGACAAATGTGCTATTTGCATAATTCTCTATTTATTTTAATGTGCGTTAAAAGATTCTAACCGCACAGAAAACCTGTTCTGTGGCCATCACTGCACAGGAGAAGGCGAAATTTAAGGGAAAAAAACCGAGTGAGTCAATTCACAGGGAGCTACTGAGTAAACAGCAGTCTGAGCAGCATGGTCTCGGCAGAGCTGGTGGGGGCGCAGACTGCTGTCTGAGAACCACTGCTCCTTCCTGCGCCTGCACCTTCACCCCCACCGCCCTCCTCCAGCTGCCTCCCGACGAGCCTGACCTCTTGGCGGTGCGGATAGTCTGCCCCCACCGGGGAGAGGAGATGATTCACGGGGCAGTACCTCTCTTATTTTCAATTATCCTCATCTTTAAACAATCTGTTTTGTTTGTTTTGTGACTGTATCTAACCTTGGCACAGCAATACAATATGTGTAATTTACAATAAATGTAACTATATTGGGGAGATGTGTGCTTAAATGACATTTATTTGATTGTGTTTACCGAAAGAACATGCCATCAAAAAGCTCTGAAGACTACCAAGCAGGACTGTGGTGCCAGCCTCGGGCTTCCACCCGGGGACCTCTGACACACCTCCTGTCCTGCTGCGAGCTCCCCTCCCTCCCATCCCGGCTGACAAGGCAGGAACTCAGCTCCAAGGACTCCCCAAGGCTACAGGGCCAAGCCCTAGTGCCTTAGCCTGGAGAATACGCCTGCTGTGACGTGGTTATTCCTTTTTAATCTCCCTGGACAATCAGAATACTGGAGCAGACAGCCGCTAAAGATAATCCAGTCTAGGGCTCACCAAACTCAGTTAAGGAGTGGCATATTAATTTTGAGTGACAATTTCCCGTGGCACACCACCACAGATGGGAGCAGAGCTGCTCTGGGTAAAGGGTAGGTGGGTTCCCAAACGTCCCTGGCCGCGGGTTTCCTCCTGCACTCCTTTCTAGAATTCTGGAGCTTCACATGGAACTGCTAAAAACTACTGGTTTAGTCCTGCACACTGTATATGAGGAAACAGAAACCCAGAAGCATAGTGACAAATTAATATAGCTAGAAAAGTAGCAGCAAAAGCCAGGACTGCTGCTCTGCCCACTCCTGGGTCCCTCCTCGTGCAGGACCAGGCCCACAAGGATCTCTCCACACACAATGAGGTTTCTGAACCTCGGTTCTGTCACCCTGGTTCCTACAGCCGTATCCCACCCTCCCTATCCTCATCCAGCCAGCACAGCTATAGAGCGAGCTGCTCCAAGGGGATTAATTCTCTAGATGAACGTACAACAGTTTTTCCAGTGCCAACGCAGGTTTCCCCTGCCCTCTTCTTTTTCACAATTTTGTCCAAACAACTCTTAAAAGTAGTGATTCTTACCTAGCGTCTGTCAACTCCCTGAAACTGTATGCAAAATGCCATGTGGGCATGGGCGGGGGGGGGGGGTAGTAAGTTTTTGGGGAGAGGGTCTCTCTAGATTCTCACCATTCTAAAATGCATTCCACAGTCATCTTTAAAAGAGCATGCCAAAGAAGATTTGACCTTTCCTCTCCTGGTGATTCAGGGTCGAAGTGAACCTCCTCTTTATGCCAGACAACAACGACCGGCACTGTTCTGCAGAGCCTTCTGGGCCCCCACTCCCACACCGCCCTGCTGATACATGCCTGTCTTGGTGCAGGCTTGCTCCCTGCCAGGGTACATGCGCCATGTTGCCGCCACCCAGGAAAGCAGATCAGTGGGCTCGCGTGCATGGATTTCCATGGACGGTCACTGAGGCCAGGACTCAGCTCTGACGATGAATTCCCAGGGGCTCCATCTGAACCTGCTACAGTATACCATAAGCCCCCATCCCATCTGGGTTTCTATTTTGGAATTTGAAGGGACTGCGGCAACAACCCAGCTCAGTTCTGCTCCCACTTCAGTCATTTGCCCGGCTCTAGGATGTTTGCCAGGTCTATGTGTCGCCTGTACTATTTGTTATTTACCTCATCATTTTATCCGATCTCACTTTTATTTTTTTTTGATTTAAATACATTTTAAAAGTAAACTTTAGGGGCATCCGGCTGGCTCAGTCGGTGGAGGGTGCGACTTGTGATCTTGAGGCTGTGAGTCTGAGCACCATACAGGGTGCAGAGATTACTTAAAAAAAATGAAATCTTTAAAAAAAAAAAAAAAGGGAAACTTTAAATCACCATTATACCCTTCAACTGAGCAATCCCACTTGCAGGGATTTATCTGGAAGATACACCCCTTCACAATATAAAAATGCACACACACAAGGGTATTTACTGAAGTATTACTTATAATTGCAAAATATTGGAAACTACCTAACTGTCCAAGCATAAAGATCGGTTGAATAAACTTTGGTACACACACACACACACACACACACACACACACACACAGCGCAGCTGTAAGACAGAACGAGGAAGACTGCGGTGAGCTGATATGGAGTGATTTCCATAGAAGCCGCTAAGCCAAGAGAAGAGAGCGCGCATAGACTGTGCTACCCTGCGAGTAAGAGAGAAGGGAGAATAAGAAAACATTTATAGATCGGCATTTTCTTAAGAAAACAAACGTGGGAAGGATATTCCAGAAAGCAATCAAGTTGGTTATCTACCAGAGGAAGGGGAATATGGGATGGAAAATGGAAGAAGGGACACTTCTTGAACATACCCTTTTGCATGGTTTTAAGTTTGTTAATAATCCATATAGTAAAAAAAGAAAAGAAATTAAATCTGTAAAACTGGGAAGGAAGAACCCTAACTGCACTCCCCCCCCCAAAAAAAAAGGACGAACGTTTTTTTTCAAACGAATACAATACCTACTCTGACGGGGAATAAAGAACAAAGAAAGGGCAGACTAATCCAAGGAGCTTTAAGCACACCATACTCGACTCTATACCCTCGGTTGGGAGACAGGTGAAGTATGCACGGTTGGGGGGATTGCAAACCATCCTGAACTCTTGTTTATTAAACAATAAACAAACTGAAGCTTTTTAAGATGTATTATAGGATTGAGCACACGAACATGTTGACATTGTTGGGAGCCAAGGCTCTCGCTGAAGAAGGGACACACAGATTTGGAATGGGGGAAGGCAAGGAAGAACCCTCTGGGAACTGCTCTGCATTGGTATGAATACTGGCGGTATTGGCATGCATTCGTGACTTCTAAAATACGTATATGCATACGCATGTCTGTACGTATGTATGTGCATGCACAAGTAAATGTATATTTTGTGTATATACACGCATCTGTTTTCTAGATCTGTCCATTGAAAGGGCCAAAAAGCAAAGCACCGCGGTAGCCATTTGCACTTCTGGCAGCCAGATCTTGGCCTTATCTAACACCACTGTCCACTGAGAGGAAGCAGGGTTTGTCAGAGAAGTGGC
Organism: Ursus americanus; assembly: GCF_024610735.1. Classification (NCBI taxonomy): domain Eukaryota; kingdom Metazoa; phylum Chordata; class Mammalia; order Carnivora; family Ursidae; genus Ursus; species Ursus americanus. Next base: position 31,837,083 of record NC_142128.1, read on the forward strand.
TCATCCCGTGGGTGGGCATTCCCCACCCGTCCCAGGATGAACCTAGAATACCTTATCAAGCCAGAAAGTAGAAGGATTGCTCAAAAGAAATGACGGGAGCTTAGCGCAAGGACACAGCAGGCAGCAGAAAAGGGTTCCCAATGGCCAAGTCTGGGACAAGTTGAGCATCAGATGAATTAAATCAGTAATGAAATATAAACCACTAAAAACTGAAATCCTTGAGTCTGTGCCAAGAACTGATAAAGAAAGAAATGGGGAGAAGGGAGGACTCTCGCTTACAGTGGAATGCTGAGGGCTGACTTTTAAACACAGAGAGAGTGCTGACATTGGAAAATCAACATTTTGCCACCAGTCTGGTAAAGACTGGATCGGGCAGGTATCATCACTGGATGCCAGCTCCCAGGGCACTGGAATGAGGCACAGCATATCTGCATTATTTCTAAGTGTCTCCCCACAGATTGCAAATTCGTTGTAAAGAAAAGAGAAAGCAATTATACAGCGGAAAGACGGGGCAATACCGCAGCCAGGTAACCAATATTCATGTCACCCATGAGGTCCAGGGGGACATCACGTGCCTCCAGGTGGGACACACTGAAAAGGACATGACACCACCCACACCACAGTCCAGCCAGGAATGCATGACCTCCATGTAATCACAAAGAAAACATCAAAGACAGAATAGGGAACATTTTATTAAAACAAAGGAGGAGAGGTTCTGCATTCTTCAAAAATGTCACTGTTGTAAAAAAAAGGCTGTGGAAAAATGTTCCAGACTCACGAAGGCCAGAGAGACACGACAATTAAAGGCACACTACCTGACCCCAGACTGGATTTTGTACTGGTGGGGGAAATACGCTAGAAGGGAGATTATTGGGCTGACGGACAAACTGGAACAGCAAAAGCAGAAACCCACACTGGAGTGGACGGCTGCCCTGGGGCCATGAAAGCCAATGCCTGATCCTTAGCAACTGCGTGCTGACGCGTATAGGAGCAAAGCAACAGGATGGATGCTACTTACCCAGAAAAAAAGTGTGTGTGTAGTGTGTGTGTGTGTGTGTGTGTGTGTGTGTGTGTACAGAGGGGAAACATAAATAAGAAAGCAAATGGGCTATAATATGTTAAAAGATGAAACCAGGTAAAAGGTAAACAGGTGTTCTTTATACTATTGTTTCTCCAAATTCTTATAAATTTGCAATTATTTTCAAATTAAAAAAAAAGGGTTCTCATTACCCCTCTAAGCATACAAGCCAGTGTAAATAAGCAAGTGTGAATGTGTATGTGATGAGGGAACAACCAGGAGAGAGGCCTGCTATGTGCTGGGAAAGAAGGGTGCAGGGACGTGAGGGAGGCGTGAAGGACAGCACGTCAGGCTGCCCGGAGCTGATGTCAACAAGAATGTTCTCACCGCCCCATCCCATCTAAAGCCACCCCCGTATCCTGCAGCTCAGGCAATGCTGACCTGGCCTAGCGTCTGCATTCTACAGAAGGGCAGACTGAGGTGCAGAGGGATTGAGGAGGTGGGCCTCTGTCCCACTGCTGGGGGCCCCTCTCCCGGCACGGCCCATCAGCCATGTCCTGGAAAGGAGCATACGTGAGGTTACAGTCCCAGCACCAGGCCCTGGGGCCCATAATCTTGAAGGCTCCTGCACCCCAGCCTGGTGGGTTGTACGACCCCTTTACACAACTGGAGTCTTGAGCCTCTGGGAGTCGAGGAACATCCTTGTGAGGCTGAGCAGCTGGGTGTGGGAACCCAAATCCTCAGCTCCTCTGGCTTCACAGGCCCCACCCCTCCTCAGTGTCTTATCATTTCCTCAAAAGCCCCCAAAGCAGGAGAGGATCTGCACACCCATGGGCATAGCAGCACTAGTCACGATGGCCAAAGGGCAGAAGCAACCCAAGTGTCCATTAAGGAGTGAACGGATAAGCAAAATGTCACCTATCCAAAAAATGGAATACTGGTCAGCCTCAAAAAGGAAGAAGTTCCTGACACGTGTGACCACACGGAGGAACCTTGAGCACATGATACTGAGTGAAGTAAGACAAGTCGCAACAAGACAAATACTGCATGAGCCCACTTCTATGAAGTACCTAGGACAGTCAAATTCAGAGAGACTGAAAATGGAAAGATGGTTGCCAGCGGGCGGAATATGGGGAGTTAATGTTGAGTGGGGACGGAGTCTCAGTTCAGGGAGAGGAAAAGAACTGTGGAGACGGATGGTGGCTTGGGATGCACAGTAGCGTGCATGTACAGGAGAGGCCGGAGGGCCCTCGGCACCCGAGGATGGCAACCTCTCCCCCTCAAATGACAACTCTGGCCAGATCCGGGAGCTTCCCCGATGCTCTGACACTCTGATTTTTTAAATAACAGCAATAATCCATCAACTTGCCCAGGATGATGTACATTCTAATCTGATTAATATTTGGTAAATGAAGTGCTTTTCAGGGAAATGGCAGGCATGACCTCCCAACAGTCTTTGACTTCACAAATTCAAGGATTTTCTGAGGTGCCCTCTGTATTCTACATTCCAGGAATCAAAATGAGGACAGACAATAAAAGGGGGAAGGGGAGACTCAGAAGGCCCTATCGAGACCGTTCAGGGAAGGAGGAGAAAGATGCCCTTGCTGGTTACCTAGGAAATAGGGGAAGGACTGCATGCTATTGGCTGGCTCTGGAGCAGAATTTCAAGAGGCAAAGAGCACCTGGCAACAATAGGGTGTGTATGAGCGGAGGATTTAGGGGAACCTCTTCTTTTGTTGTTTTCCTTGACTGAACAGCACAAGGAGAATTTAAAATGTTTTTTTCTGGGAAGTTCCTTATACTAGTTAAGCCCATTCGAAAAGGTGGCACTCCCACCTCTCTACAACGGCAGGCCAGCCTCCTAATTCTTCTCCTCCCTCCCTTCCTGCTGTCCCCCAACCACACACACACACACACACATGCTCACCCTCTCACCCACCTCACTAATTCATTATACAAATGAACACAGAGCTGGGCTTCACGGAAACTCGCAGTAGGGGCAGGGGGTGCCCAAGCACACACGCCCCTTCCATGTTCCTCACTCTGCTCTCCGCCTTGGCCAGGCTGCCTTTTCATGCTCGTGGGTCACACAGTGGAGTGCTAAGACAGTAATGTCTCATTTCTGACAACCTGAGGGCTGGGCATCGTGAAGCTCCCCCATCGGTGGAGAAGCAATGACTTGCCCAGGGTCACAGAGCTGCTCAGGAGCAGCCCTTCCAGGGTCTAGGATTCAGACCCCAACCTCCCAATGGCTAATCCATGGCTCATCCCAATCAGGAAACTCTGCCAGCCGTGGGGTTGGCTCTGTCTTTGCAAAGGGAGCCAGAAATGAGGCCAGGGTTCCACTTCACTTCAATAGAAACTTAAAAAAAAAAAAAAAAGGCAAAGCTGGGGTTCCCAACTTCTGGGCACCCCTCAACTCCCAGCTGACCTGGCAGTTTCAAAGTCAGTGTTGTTCTCTTCACCCTGTGCCCTTGCTGGGATTCAAGAGAAGAGCAGGTTTTCCATCTGAGGACATGAAATCGGTGCCTACGTTTCCATAGGCAAAAACCAAAAACTAAACCCTATTTTTCAAACAAGAAGTTCAAACAACTCATTCTCTGGTCCTAGGTCTGTGTATTAAGTCACTCCTCCAAGTGACTCCAAAAAGAGACGGCTGTCCTTTCAGACTGACTTGCATCGAGTGAATACTTCTTTGGCCACGGGCACTAGGGTACCCCTCTTTATCCTTTAGTGTGTAATTTCTGCAAAGTTAGGGGCCCTGTGATTTTCTTGGTTTCCGAATGAGTCACTCCTCAGTTGGGACCTGAAGCCGAGGGAGGGTCCAGAGGCGCACACTCATTTCACACTACTTCCTTGTCTGGGCTTAAATGTGGAGGAGGTGTGAATTCTGGTTGCATTTGTAGAAGAAGAGCATGTTAATGCCACATTTAAATCAGGTCATGGCAAAATTGTGACTTGTGACCACACGCCTTTTTACGCCTGTGCTTTCTGCAGCCTTGTGAAGGCCAGACTTCCCCGCTAGCGTGGGGATGGCAGGGTTTGCGAGGGGGAATGGGTGCCAGCATCTCTTCACTCAAGAGTCGCCGGTGCCTGTCTGTTACAAGCAGGATGTCAACGAGCCTCTAAATCCAGGGACAGGGCGAGAAGCCCGCTAGAGAAAAAATGATCTGGAGGGGAGAAGAGGCACACGGCCACATCCAAACAGCCCCGAGGGAGATAAGGAGCACACAGAAAGACTGCGGCTTTCTCGGAGAGCATCTGCTGTTTCCGCTGGCTCAGCATCTGTGCCCCCTTCTTCTGATGAACACACCCTAGTTTTTACTGAGGGAGTCATCATCATAGGATCAACAAGTGACCCAAGCCTGGCCGGTCGGCACAGAACACCCCTCCTACAGCAGTGGGCGAGCCAGCCCATCCGAGTCACAGAGCATCGGCCCCCAGACTAGAGCTGCAGCTGATGGGAAGGAGCAGCTCCTTCTCCACTCGGGGCTAAGTTGGCAGGATGCAAGCTGGGCACTGCCGATGGCCATCTACACCCAGGGCCAGCCCTGCTCAGTCCAGCGACGTGCACAATAATCACTCTCTTTAAGCCAGTCTGAGTTGAATTTCTAACTCTTACAACCACAAGAATCCTAATATATATTCATTAAAAAAAAAAAAGCACCACATGAATTACATTTTTTATACTCAATTTCCAGACGGGGAAACTGAGGTGCAGAGCATGGAGAGACCACTGAAGGCTCACAATAAACCTAGACGTGACCGCAAAGCCGGTAACCCGTCTCTTAGCATCTCCCATATTGACACCGTGGCCTGACACCCTTCCAAGTCCTGGGAGCTACCAGCTGCACCGGTTCACCCAAACACAGTCTGAGGAGAGAACACCCAGCAGCTGCATCTTAAACCTGAGAATAACCAAGAGATCAAAGACATCATTCACCTAAAAGCTGCCGCTGCCCAGTTAGGTGTCTCTCTGCTGGACAGCCCAGTGAGGGCTGTATTTATTTATGTTGAGCTGGGTGGGAAGATGACAGGTCCATAATATTTTGGAATGACTAATGTGTGTTCGAGAAAATAGGAAGGCACCAAAATGTCAAGGGGGGAGGGGTCGCTGAGAGTCATGTTCGACTAAGCTCTAACATCAGCATCAACTGTTCAAGCAAACCTCTGGGGGAGATCCCGGGGCCCTGTCTGGTACAATCTGGCTGAGTAAGCACTCGGAACACAGGGTTTTGGAGGCTGGTGAATGTTTCTCCTCTTGCCCCCGGCACAGGACAGGCAGGCTTGGCATCTCGGGAGTCATCACCCAAATCCCAACGGTGAGCTGGAATAGCAGCCCGGCCGAACCACAGAAGCCCCGCATACCAGGACCGGCCGCCAGGCTGACTCACTTGACTGTGCGTTTGCGGCCAAGCCTGCCCTGTCCACACCAGGGTTAGTCATGGCCAGGCCTGGCTAGAGAGCAGCCCTTAAAAGGATTGGAATGAAAGAGGTAGCATCTTTCCAAACAAAATCGTCAAGAACACAGAGTACAAAATGGGGTGAAATCCTCCTTTCCCCCAGTATGGCCACAGGACAACTAAACCCCAGGGTTTGTGTAGTTTTCTCCTGAGTTTAAAAAAAAGGAGAGAAAAAGAAAAAAGATGCAAATAAGCCAACTAAGATGGCTTGCTTACCTTGCGCTTGCCCCTCACCTCCCCACCAAAGTCATACTTGTTGGCATCCGTGTCCTGAGCCAAACAGAATTCCGATGCCAAAATGCTTCCTGTGCACTTTAAACAGAAATAAAAGCATGCTGGGGATCTCAGCCTTAACAAGAGGGCCAGGTGGCACCAGAGAGATGCTTTGGTTATACTTATCAAAATGGGATCGTGGCATTCCCTGAGAACTGCCAGGAAAATCAGAATGGGGCCAGCAGGGTGGGGACAGGGGACAGGTTTTGGCTCCATAATCGTAGCAAACTCCCCAAAACAAATGAGTTCCCAGTCACTGATTTACAGCTACTCCATTTTCCAGCTTCAGACCCCCCCGGACTAGGGACTCACACAGACCAGACTGATGGGCCAATGACAGCTGCTGGCTTTGGAGCAGCCACGACCAGCCCCGGGGCCCAGGAGGACAGCCCACAGTGGGGGCTGAGGACAGCCCATGTCCGTCCCACGAGGCATGGTGGGAGCTCACGTCCAGCAAGCAGAGCCCGCATCCCATTTTTACCCTGTCCCCTGTCCCACCCCAAGTGCCCGGGGCTGTGGCCAAACACCCCATCTGTGTGGCTGTGCACCCAGCCCCTGACACAAGAGCCTGCAAAGCTGAAGCCTGCCTCATTCCATAGCAGACACTGCTCTCCAGATCGAGAAAGTGTGAGCATCTAAGCCAGAGGAAGGTGGAAATTAAACCAGAATCATCCCCAACACGAACCAAAAAGAGGACTGAATGATTCTGCTTTTTGAGCACGTGTGCACCAAACCCCGGTGTACCTCACTCTCAACAGACAGGACTTTGGGCAAATCTTAATTTAAGAATCTAGGGGATGAGATTTGATTTATTTGATTCCAAAAAAACATAATCGTATTAAAGGCATGTAATCTCATTAAACACGGGTTTTCTCCCTGCAGCGCCCTGGAAATAATGACTCATGTCAAAAATCAGAACCGCAGGTGACGGGGAATAACCACCTGCAATAAACATGATGAGAGGAGTACGAGCAGCAAATGCTTAGGACACTGCTCCGAGCATGGCACACATATCCACTCATTCAATTCTCAGGATAACAAAGTAAATACTCTCTGGTAGCCTCTTTTTACTGATGGGGATACTAAGGCACGGGGCTCTGAGTAAAGAACCCTGCTCCGGGTCACCCGTGTGATGAGGGCAGGCCTTGCAGGCGACCTGCCCACAGCTGCCTGGGAAGGGCTGGGTCCACAGAATGAGGTACACCGGCGTCGGGAATGGACAGAAGTGTCCACGGACACACAACAGGGACCAGACACAAGGGATAGCCTGGCTTGCGGCACAGGCGGCAGGGTGGCATTCGCGGGCGCACTCACCTTCACTCTCCCCACTCGTCCTGATGCCTTTTGAACCACCCTCAGTACCTTTAGTCTTCTCAGCGTCTTCCTGGGCATCCTCGGCGGGCCCCTTCTCCTCCTCGTCTTCCTCCCCAACGTTTTTGTAGTTGGGTCTCTTCTGCACCCGCCTCTTGCCCTTGTGCTTGTTCATCTCAAGGGAGCGCTCTAGCGTCTCGGTGGGCTTAATGAAGCACCGGATGCTGGGCTTGGCCTAGGGAAGTCAACACAGGGATTGGAACCTTGGAATCGCGCCAGACGCTATCGTCAAGCTGCCTGAGAGTTGCTGCCCCAAGAAATCCTATTTCCGAAACAGAAAAAGGCTACCTCCTACTTTGTCTTCGGGACTACGATTAACACCACCATTGTTAAGTCATCAAAACAAGCCCAGCGCCCTAAGTCAGAAACTCTGTACTTTACCAACACCAGCCACGTGCTTCCCAAAAGCCACTGCTTGTTTGGAAACACACTTCTGGTTAACCCATTCACGGTACTTTGCATGTGCCAGATGCTGTTCTAAGGGCTCTGACCATATTATCTCACTTGAACTTGACAACGACCCCGAGGTCATCCTATTGTTTCCCTCCCTTTTACAGATGATAAAACTGAGGCTCAGAGGTGGTAAAGGACCCACCGAAGGTCCAAGAGCCAGGAGGCAGCAGAGCAGGGATTCAAACCCACATACTATCCGCCCAATTTAGGACTTAAGTACAGCATGCTGGTGTTACTGACTTCCTTTTTTTAAGATTTTATTTATTTGAGAGAGAGAGTGAGCGAGCACACAGGGGGGCAGAGGGAGAGGAAGAAGCAGACTCCCCGCTGAGAAGGGAGCCCAAAGTGGGGCTCAATCCGAGGACCCCAAGATCATGACCTGAGCCAAACACGGCCGCTTAACCAACTGAGCCACCCAGGCACCCCTAACTTCTAACTTAAATAAATTTATTTTAAAAGAAACTGTATACCGCTTCAGGGCAGGGAACACCAGTGTTTTCTTGCTGTTGTAAAAATAAGTAACAGAAAAGAAAAAGGTATACTGTGTATAGCCAAATGCTGGCTCTTTAGAAAGGGGGCTTCGCAAGTGCCAGCAGGGAATCAAAGCTCCTCCCCGAAGGAGGATGGCCCCAAAGTAAGAAGTTCTTCCCTGAGAAAGCAGGAGGCTTTCTAAGAGAAATCAAAGATGCCTGTGTGCTGCCAGAGGCTCATGCCCCATCCTGTGGGAAACAGAGTTGTATCTCAGTCCAGGCAATAAACATGAGATAGACGGATCGCCACTCCCATTTTACAGATAAGAAAACAGAGGCTCCGAAGGACAAAGTGACATGCCCCCTGTCACACAGCTCCTGAGCCAAGAGTCAGACTTGGAACTGAAGCTTGCCCAATCCTAAAGCCCAAGTTCCTCCTGAAATAAGGGTGCTCCATCAGGAGCTCAAACTCAGTTTCCCCGCTCAGCACCCTTTAAAAAGTATTTACATGCAAATGGACCGGGTCTAGAAGGGGAAAAAAAAAAAGAGAGAAAAGAAAGAAAACTGGTTTGTTTGGGGCAGGATTTTGACTGAAGTATTTTTCCCTTTTCAGGATCTGGATGATGTCCAGATATCATTTTGTCATTAAAAAAGCAAAAAGTTTTAAAGAAAACGTTTCCATTATCTTGATACGGTTTATCCATCTTCTGAATTGATCCCCAACCAACCACCAACTGTACTCTGGGGGCCACCATACCTTGCCAATAAGTGGAATGTGTTCAAGGAGCACAGATTAATTTCAATAACGCTCAAAACAAAACCTAATTGGAAGTTAAATTAGCATCCAAATCCAAACATTAATTTTTATTTATTCACTTTGGATTATTCACATCCACAAAAATGACAGATACGTTGAGATAGGATTCTACTGCCGAGGAAACGCAGAGAGCGCATTACAGACGCCAACAGCCGGGAGCCCAGAGATGGGAGCCCCCGAGCGTGCAGCACTTGACAGACAGCATCCATCAGAGCCCACCCAGGATGCGGTATGATCGAACGCCACCCTGGACAGCCCCCTCATCTTCTGCTGAAGGACTCGAACCCACGAAATGAGGGTCCCAAGATAAAGTCACTGCTTCCTCTGATCACCACTTAACTCCCAGTGAATCTTAGAGTATGCCATACGCAATCAAAGCTTTCCGAAACAGAAAACCGAGAATAAATGCAGAGCAAAACATCACCCAGTTAGAAGGTCTAAGCAAAAGTTCACGTGGATGGATGTAGAACCCTCTCCCTGAGCTCTGTATGAACTCGGATGTACAGAAGTGGCAGGACAAAGGGAAGCGAAACAGTGTGTGAGGCCCAGGGCTGCTCAGAGCAGTGTGATCTCCAGCGGAACCCTGCCATGAGCTGTGGGGCCTCTCTGAGCATCAAGAGTGCTTGTCTAAAACACAGGGCAGATAATTCCGGCCTTCTAGAACTAAACGTAATCACGGATATAAAAGTTCTTTCAGTGAGCATACAATATAGGAGAGTCAACTTCCTCTCCCTGCCTTAAAAAAAAAAAAAAAAAAAAAGATAAGTGTCAACTGTGAAAATAAATTTAAAAACTTTCCAAAGGGATCTGCTTTTCTCGATGGTCAGGTATTAGGAGGACATGTTTACTAGGGAAATTTCAAACCTTTAAAATGCAACCTACCCAGTGAACAGCTGGAAATAACCTAAATGTCCATCAAGAGGGGAGTGGTTAGGTAATTACGGTCTGTGCATAGAATGGGAATCCACGTATATGTTACAGAGACCCAGGTCTTTTGGTACCTACATGCGCAGATACAACCGGTACCAGGGTGGAAAAGCAAGAGCGGGGAAGCTCAGTGGGGGCCCCTGCAGGTAAAGCTTTTCAAAGGCTACACATGATGCTGTGAACAGCTTTTCCTGGAAAGCGGCCTATGAATATCGCAGGATTTCATCTCTGCAGGATAGAGAAGGCAGGTGGTCCTGTGTGTGCACACCCACACAGGCACACTTGAATTTTTTAATTTCTAGACCTTTCCATTTGGTTTGAAATGTCTCATCCTGTATGCATGTTAACTTTTTAAAAAAAAATTCCTCAGGGATCATTTGGACATTAGAATTTTGGAGTTTATTTTTCCTTTTATATTCAAAAGCCTGATTGTATTTTTCTTAATACTAATAGCATCAAAACCCCGCAGTTACCATGGAGAAGCTGACAGGTCTTGGCTGGGAAATGTGAACAGAGATTCATGACTGTTCCTGCTGCTCCCGTCAAGAGCCTCCCGGCTGCTGGCCTCCCAGGAATCTCCATGTGATAGTCGACAATCTCAGATGGTCCAAATGGAAAGCCCCCAGGAGAAGGGCCCATCCACCTTACCCCTGCCCCTGCTATGCTCTCAACACACAACCAGGAGCCTGGAGCAGGGCAGGGCCTCAGTGGGCTGCTGCCGAGTGAATGCATGGCTGTGTGTGCCCATACTGTACCCAAAGTGAGAGAGAGAACCACAAAGCAGAAAAGTGAGGGACGGAAGAAAATGGGAGCCTGATAGCCTCGGGAGACTAAATTTAGCACAGGGCAAGAGCAAGGGCCATGAAACTAACCAAAAGAAGGGGAACAGCTCACTTCAGAGTCAAAAATCAGGAGGCTTTGGGTTTATCTTCTCATAAAGCGAGCCATACAAGTATTCTGCAAATCAGGTCTACAGTTCCCGAATGCCACAAGCTTAGGTTTCGCCCAGGGCTCGTCTCCCAGGGACCTGGAGCCTGAGCTGCAAGAGGAGCGTGAAGATATGGGGCACAGATTCAGCCAGTTACCCAACCAGGGGATGTAGCAGGAGACCCCTGGGCTCTAGGGCTAGGCATTTAGCCTGGCTCCTGTGGTCAGAGCCAGTGGAAGGCCAGCAACGCGATTACAGGGGTCACCCAACAGCCGAACTGCTCCCTAAAGTATCTGCTTCTGCCTGCTAGTTAACAATACCTTACTCTAGTCTCTACTCCTCCACCCTAAGGCTTCCATCCTTGTTTAAAAGTTAAATACTCCAGAAGGTGACTCGCCAGGGGTTGGCAGTAACTAAGGTCTTTCGGGGCTGTGGGATTTGAGAGCCGGCTCTGCACAGACAGCAACAGGTGTCTGGGGCAAGGGGTCAGGAAGAAGGACATAAACACCTAAGGCCCAAGCACTGGACGCACGAGAAGCAGCAGCACCGCTAATGCGCCAGATGTCAAACAGAACACCCTCTGTTAGGTCTGGGGGCACCCCCCCCAGAAAGGCCACATACAGATATCACATGGAAAAGCAAGCTGCAATCGGCAACCCACCCAGGTTTCCGTTTACAATTTAAAAAACAAAATTATCGGGGCGCCTGGGTGGCTCCATCGTTAAGCGTCTGCCTTCGGCTCAGGTCATGATCCCAGGGTCTGGGATCGAGCCCCACATCAGGCTCCCTGCTCAGCAGGACGCCTGCTTCTCCCTCTCCCTCTGCCCCTGCTTGTGTTCCCTCTCTCGCTGTCTCTCTCTCTCTGTCAAATAAATAAATAAATAAAATCTTTAAAAATAAATAAATAAATAAATAAATAAATAAATAAATAAATAAATAAAAACAAATCATCAATAAAAACATATCCATCTGTATCGTGTTGTCCTGTGTGGAGAGATCTGTGTGTGACAGTGCACACAGCAAGGTCTGGAGGGCTACACACGCTCCAAATAGCAGTCCCTTCTAGAGAAGACAGTGAGGTTGGGGGAACTTTCACTTTCTCCTCTAGTTGTTTCTACGTCATCGAGTCCTTGTACCCCAAGAAAGTATTACCAATGCCACTTAAATGTAAAGAGTAGCTTTAAAGCAAGCACCTAATGCCACTGAACTATATACTTAAAAATAGGTAATCCACGGGCGCCTGGGTGGCACAGCGGTTAGGCGTCTGCCTTCGGCTCAGGGCGTGATCCCGGCGATCTGGGATCGAGCCCCACATCAGGCTCTTCTGCTATGAGCCCGCTTCTTCCTCTCCCACTCCCCCTGCTTGTGTTCCCTCTCTCGCTGGCTCTCTCTATCTCTGTCAAATAAATAAAATCTTTAAAAAAAAATAGGTAATCCATTATTTTTTTATGTATTTTACAATTTTTTAAAAAGGCACCTTTAGAAAGGGCGTGGCGTTAGAGACTGAGTACGAGCTACCAGAAATATCTCCATCTTGCCCTAAGTTACACAAATGTAATAGTAAGCACAAAGCCACTGACACCCTAAGATCACTGCACTTGATTTACGTCATCCCTATAGGTAAAAAACATTTACCTACAGAGTTTTCAATGAAATCAGAGTGTCCAAGTGCCCTAAATACAAGCTAGAAACAACTGAGACAAGTGTGAAGACTGGATTCACAGCAGTCACCAGAGGCCTGACCTCACTCACTGCACCAAACTGAACACCAGGAGCAGGCAGCGGTCTGCCGCGTGTCCACGTGGACACCGGGGGCACAGAGGAAGGAGTGAGGAACTATGCCAGGCAGGGGAGGCGGAAGCGCAGGAGGGCTTCACCGAGAAGGAAATGACTGGTCCAAGTCTTGAATGGTAGCAGGAGTTCACCAGAACACTTGGGAAGAGAGGAGAATGGTAGGAAGGCCAGCTCAGAGCTCTGGCCATTCACCCTTTATTTCTGTCAAGGCCAGGGTCACTGGAGCTGGTGTGCCTGGTGACTACAGCGGTGCTCCGGGACACAATGTGCTTGGCCAGCCCCCCAGGGAGCGGCAGGCACACAAGAAGTCAGGGGGTGGTGCTGGGCCAGCTGGATGGCCCCTCCAGTCACCGGCTCCTGATGGGAGTTCACAGTGCTCATGGCCTGGGGAGAGTTGTCAGGGTACCCCTGCCTCTGTACCTGGTAGATCCAACCTGCTGAGTGCGTTTCTTTGTACCTACTCAGTGGTTCGGTGGGGAAGGGAAAAGGAGTGGCCTGGAAAAGCAGCGTAGGGACAGCAGGCAGGCCGCTCCGGGAAGAAGCAGCTGGTGGCTAGAGGGGGCGGATACGGGCTAGGACAGGTGACGTGGCCCCCGTGTCTGGCTCTGTAGGAGCTATCGCAAGGATCTAGGAAAGCTCACCTTTCAGGCTCTGCCAGGCCTAACCTGCTCACCTTCTGAGGAACCAACTAGAATCCTTTTGTTCAAACAGCTCTGGTAAGGCATTTGAGAACTAGGAGCAAGGTCTTCCCCCTAAGAAAGGAGGCCAGCCACACTAACAGAAACATGCCCAATGTATGGGCAGACCCAAGTCCAACCTCACTCTCACAGGTCCAGGGCCCCTGACCAAATGAGCCTCAGTCTCCCCATGAGTAAAAGAGAGACAACAGCAGCTCCGCCACACGCGGCCACAGAGCTAAAATGAGATCCCGAATGCAAATACGCCTGGCACGATACCTGCCACAGAGAGGCGCTCTAGAAATACTTTGTCACCTTCGAGCCCAGAGGGATCACTGGGGTGGAAGAGATGCCAGGGGAGGGGCTAACTTCTAAAAAGCAATCACATGCTGTTTTAAATCTGGCTCCCGGGGCGCCTGGGTGGCACAGCGGTTAAGCGTCTGCCTTCGGCTCAGGGCGTGATCCCGGCGTTATGGGATCGAGCCCCACATCAGGCTCTTCTGCTATGAGCCTGCTTCTTCCTCTCCCACTCCCCCTGCTTGTGTTCCCTCTCTCGCTGGCTGTCTCTATCTCTGTCAAATAAATAAATAAAAATCTTAAAAAAAAAAAAAAAATCTGGCTCCCTAGCTCCTACAAACTTTCTGCTCGCTGGCTTTCTGGTTTGTTAGTGGGCTATACTCAGCGTCCCCAAAGCGCTCCTGGGCCCCTGGCCAGCCTCCCCAGCCTCTAGCCTCGGGGCCGGGACTGGCAGAGCGTGCAGCACAAAGGCCGGGTGGGATCCGCAGGGATGCTGGGGCAGCCAGCGCCCAGACTCAGTGTCCCACCGCTCACCAACTTCTCCCAGGGCCTCAGTTCCCACAGGCACCAAACAGGCCTCACAGCAGCATTTCCCCCACAGGGCTGCTGTGAGGTGCCCAAAGGTAGCACACCTCCTTATTACATGCTTCCGGGTACTAACGACCATCACTAATGTCCAGTGGGCAACAGAAATGTGCCCAGTGCTGCTGTGAGCACTCTACATGCACTGACTCGCTTTATCCTCCAACAGCCGACTAGGGGAGGGTGGGAGCTGCAGAGGGCAAAGTTCTGGCCCAAGGTCACCCGCTCAGCAGAGCCAGCGCCAGAGCCAGGATTTGGATCCAGGGAGTCTGGCTTCAGTGCCCACAGCCCTGACAACTCTGCAGCACTGCTCCAGCACTCACCCCCTTCAACGAGCACTTGGCAAGCCTGACAACATGGGGCCAGCCTCCTGCAGGGCCGACGTAAGGGCCCAGCCAGGCCCCAGTCAGGCTAATCAGAGCAGCAGGTGGACCCATGCTGCAAAAGCTCAGGGACGGCTGACATACCACTCACTAGGAAGCCTCCTGACCTGACCATCGTAACGGCCACCCACAATGTGTCATGATTCCCCACTTGGTCTCGTATACACAGGGCTCCAAATGTCATAGGGGGTCGCGGTGACCCAGGCCTGTACCAACCATAACCAACAGCCCGTGGCTTTGCAACCGGCTGTGAAGGGAAGCTGGGCTGATAACCGCTGCAGAGCGAGCCTCTTCTCATTCCAGAAGGTGGGGATCAGCAAGCAAACATCAGCGAGCATAAAGGCCAGACTGATCCCTGGGCGCATGTGCCCATGCCGAACCCTGCGTAACACAAGGCTGCTGAACTGAGGCCAACGCATGGCCAGAACGCACAGCTGCGACCACATCAGAGAGGCAACTGGACAATGCTGCCAAATGTTAAGGGGGAAAATAGAACCCATCGGGAGAAGCGTGAAAGAGGTAACGGGCCGCTTCCGTTAACAAGAGGAGGGTGGCATTCTTCTCCGTGAACTGGCCAATTATCAGGGAGTGTTACAGCTGCAGAGGCAAAACCCAAAGAGATGCCCATCAGTCTGGCACCAGAATGATCCCAGAGCTCCAAGGACTCGCACTGCACACACACCAGGCACCATGATCGTGTGAGAAGCAGCAGGTAACAGCAAGACGGTGCTGGGGCTGCCTAGAAAGCAAGGTCTGAGGTGCTCCCAAGCCTGCAAGAGACCAGCCTCATCTCATCCCCAAGCCATCGTTTCTGTCCCTCTCAACACCTAGTGCTGCCTGGTCTGTCCCTCCAGTGCTGTGCCTGGCATGCAAGCTAATGAGTGCTGGGGGAGAAATTAATTGCAAGATACTTAGGATGGAAGAGGTGTGTTCAAGGCTTATGCAAAACTAAATACACTCTTTCTTTTTTTTTAAAAGATTTTATTTATTTATTCGACAGAGATAGAGACAGCCAGCGAGAGAGGGAACACAAGCAGGGGGAGTGGGAGAGGAAGAAACAGGCTCATAGCGGAGGAGCCTGATGCAGGGCTTGATCCCATAACGCCAGGATCACGCCCTGAGCCGAAGGCAGATGCTTAACCGCTGTGCCACCCAGGCGCCCCTAAATACACTCTTTCAGTAAACGACAACACACCAAACACTTGCGGCATATTTCCTCAGGCCAGTGTTTTACTGTTATTCTCTAGAAAGAACTAACTGTGGGATACTGGGAACTCCCAGTTACCCCAAACATTTGGCCCAGAAGCCCACATGTCATGCTAAACTGGGAGTGACTATCACTGTAGACGGTGACAGAGGGCATGAAACAGAAGCAGCATGGGAGTCTGGGGCTGGACACCTGCCATCCCCAGGCACTGGGGGAGGACAGGATGATCACCTAAGGTCTGGGGGTGGCGTCTAGCTCATGCACAGAATGTGATGAAAATACCACCACACTCTAGGTTATCAGAAACCTAAAAAGAGACGTCAGAGGAGATGAACAAGATGAGAAACACCCCCGTCTCCCACTGACCCAGTATTTCCTGCGTAGTGGCCCCTCTTCTGATCCTAGCCAGCCAGCTCATGCCCACAAAGGTGTCTGATTCACCATTTTCCACGCCTTGCCCGTCACAACCCGTCCTCCGCCCCCCTCAACCCCCAACTCAGCTCTTCACCCTTCAGTCCTCCAACCCAACAAGGCCACCTCCTCCGGGAGGCCTTCGCTCACCTTCCTCTTCCAAAACTGGTTTCTGTTTCTTCCCAGATCTAAATCTTCAATCTGTGTTGACATGCTTAATACTGTCTGTTTCCCCCTACCAGAACGTCAGGAGAGGGACCTCGTTTGTCTCATTCGTCCTGTATCCCAAGGCCAGCACAGTGCCTGCCTGGAACGTGTGGGTGCTCCAGAAACACATGTGGGAGGGGGAAGAGGGGTGAGCAAGCCATCCAGCCTGGCACACAGGAAGTGCTGAACAGAGGGGCACTGCTTTTATGGGGGAATGACCCATCGCGGTAGTGGGACCAGGGCAATATCGTGTGAGCCAATAAAGCCCTGTAGCGTTCTCTTCCCTTCTCTTTTTCATGAAGCTGGAGGTTTCCAGCAGGGTCCTCTGGGGTAAGGTTATGAGCATCACAGCAAGTGGTCAGCAGGCAGTCAATCTGTCTCCCGGGATTCGAGTTATGTCCACCTGCTTCGTTTGTCGTCTTCAGTTGGGCAGTGAGTTGATTCACACCACTCCTTGGCTCACAGTCATTAAACCACTGGAGCATCGGAGAGGGAAGTGAACGGAGTGTCCCTTTCTCACCCCTGTGCGGCCCCCCAGCCTCCCATCAGACAAAGCACCCTGAGCAAAACCAAGTTTTCCGGTAGGAGGACTCCAACACGGACCAAGACTGGATCTCCTTGGCTCATTACAGACAAGGTGTTCAATTCCCTCATGGAGATTTGTTATTTCAAGACAACTGACGTTTATTGCAGGAGCCATTCTAAACCCTGGGGACACAAAGGTTACGATGCTTCCATTTCTCCTCATCTGAACTCTGGAGTCTCCCAATGGCTCCCAAGGCACCACATGCCTCAGAAGCTTGTTCCTCACTGACCTCACCCTACTACACTCTGCCTTGCCATGCTGCACCCTGCTGTTCCTGACAAACCAGGCACACTCCTGCCTCAGGGCCTTTGCACTGACTGCTCTTTCTGGCCAAAGTGCTTTTCCTGCAGAAATCTACATGACTCACTCCCTTCACTTCCTTCACATCTATGCTCAACTGTCATCTTCCCAATGAGCCCTACCCTAGCCACTCTATGGAGAACTGCACCCCGCTCAAGCCTCTTGGAGCTGCCCTTTCTCCCTTCTCTGCTTTACTACTATCGCTTTTCTAAAGCACTTCTCACGTTCTAACATGCTACAATGTTTACTAATAGTTTCATTGTTCCGCTCTCTTCCCATTATGACAGAAGTTCAGGGAGGTCTGGGGTCTTTGTTTTGTTCCCTACTGCACCAGCGTGCCTAGAACAGTGTGTGGTACCTGTCCAATAATCATTTGTCAAATAGATAAATAAGTAATTCTGACCGGGCTTCAAGAAACTCAGAGTCTTGTTTAAAAACTCAAATGCCGGGGCGCCTGGGTGGCACAGTTGTTAAGCGTCTGCCTTCGGCTCAGGGCGTGATCACGACGTTCTGGGATCGAGCCCCACATTAGGCTCTTCCGCTGGGAGCCTGCTTCTTCCTCTCCCACTCCCCTTGCTTGTGTTCCCTCTCTCACTGCTGTCTCTGTCAAATAAATAAATAAAATCTTAAAAAAAAAAGAAAAGAAAAAGAAAAAAGAAAAAACTCAAATGCCCACAGAGGCCAGGCGGCTGATAAAAACTATCCAAGTCCCAGGACAGAGACACCAGAAGTACTGGGTGCCTCATTTTTCCATCCCCACCCCCGATTTTCTGAATTTTCACAGAAACCTGGAAGAATTCACCAATGGCTCAATGCAGGCTAGGGACGGTCCCCATTCAACATTGGGGAGGGTGAGGGGGAGGATGATAATACCGCACACCAGGGGGCAAGCAGTCCCCAGCCTTGGGGCCACCCCAGCCCACTCTGTGTCATGCTGCCCGGCAATTGCAGAAAAGACAGCTAGGGTCCAAGCCACGGAATCTTCTCCACCCCTACCTCACCCCCACTTTACCCACTCTGCTTTTCCCTGCTGGCTCCTCCCATATATGGCCATTCCAAGAACCCCTGGCCCTTCTCGGGCTCACTGGACCAGAGGCAGCCTCCCTGGTCCCCAGGTGGTCAGCCACAGCGCTGGCTAAAGGCTATTCCCCCGTGAGCCTCCATACTATGGGACTTCCGTCAACTGTCCAGCCCCACCTGCACAGGAGAAAGGAAGAGGTGACTGCTTCTAAGAGGTCTCCCATTCACGACAGCACCCTACTCGGTAAATGGAAGGTGCTACACTCTGGATTCTCTTTGATTCTGTCACATCCTCTTACGCATGAATCAGTACCGCCACGCTCACTACTTCTGCGGGCACCGGTGGTGACAGGGACCTAGCATTCCATTCAGGGATGAGGGGACAGACCACAACAGCCCCGCAAGAAAGGAAGACTACACAGTGAGTTTGAATTCTTTTGTGGGAATGTTTGTATCTGTGCCAATTAAGGCCCTTGATTTATAGCGGTCTGTCTTTCCCTTCGGTGTGCACCATCAGCCGTCTCCCAGAAGCCTCTTACCACTTTCAGGAAGAACAATGTGTGCGCTTCAGAAGCAGCATTGATTAGCCAGGGATCATGAGTAAGGTCAGGGTCACTGAAAGATTCAGTGGGACTCTAATTCGGGCTGCAAACGGAGTTACTCTGTGTGATGCATTCAATATGCAGAAGGCCCGGCTGACGTCTGATTCAAGCCTGGTTTGCAAAGACAGCCCTGCAACAGTGATCAGGGGACCCAAGCCAACGACCAGTGCTCTGCTTCTGCAGACATGGAAGCCGGAGGAGTCAGACTGCTAGTTTTTCAGCTGCTGGCTCCATATGCCACGACCCGATGAGTGTTCTGCTAGCAGCTGACCCAGCTCCCAGGAAGACAGATGTCATGCAGAGAACTGGCAGCTAACATTTTAGCTGTGCACTCCCGCATTCTTTGGGATCCCGAGAGAATCACCTGGAGACCACTGCAACTGGCTGAACTGGTGCCTATAGAGGGGTGGTCGACATCCTCATTTTGGGACAAACAAGCCTATTCTGCCCCAGGATTCTCAGTCCCCATTCTGAATTCACAACCATCCAACCACAGGAACACATATAAGCTGGTTAAGCATTTGCACTTTCCAGAGATCGAATCTGGGGCTGGCTGAGTTGCAGAGCCAGGAATGCAGAGCTCAGCCCACTGCCACCAAACAGCAACACTTAACTGTTAGTGCTATCATTGTCATCATTGTTGCTAACACCCGGCCCTCGGTGTCTTTGTGTCTTGTCATAAGGCACCTCCCTAAGGGGTGTTCTAAGTGTGCCTCTACCTTAATCATCCCAAGAAGGGAGGTCCCAAGTAGGGAACACGGGATTGCTGCGTGGCTTCAGAAACTAAGATAGTTGTACTGATAACATCTAATATTTAGGTCTTGATGTGCACTAAGCTTTAGCAGAAGCACTCTACCCTGCATTTAATCCTCTATGCAGGCCCATGTCCTTTATTCTAAGCGGAGAAGGGAGGAAACGGAGGCCTGGGGAGGTAGACTAACTTGCCCTGGGGCATACCTAGTGAAACCAGGAACCAGGACTTGGGTGGGCTGGGCAGCCTAACTCCAGAGTCCACTCCACTAGACTGTCCCTTAAGGCAAGAAGCAGAAGAGTACGAAAAGCAACCTGCTCTAACACTCCCTCCCAAAAGCCTGCCGCAGAGCAAAGAGAAGACGGCATGTGAGGGTTAGGCTCTGAAGCTATTTCTGTTTTCAGAGTCATTAAGAACATCACGAGAGCCCTTGTGACCCGACCCCCAGTTCATCCATCGAGTTGCTCGTTCCTGCAGTGAGCACCCCTGAGCATCTCCAGCAAGCCCATGATGGCACAGGTGACGCCAGCATCTCCAAGACACGGCCCCCTCCGGCCTGGGAAGCCCAGTGAGGCCAGGGGTCATGTCTTCCCTGTGCACCACGGCGTCTCTGCTTCAGAAACGGACTGAATGAGTGGAAAACGGAGGAAACTATTCCACAGAAGTGGAGGACAAAAACAGGCCCTTTAAAAAAAAAAAAAAAAAAAAGCACCTGTAGGTAACGATGCATATCCCATAATCTCATCTATATGTTCATGTTGCAAAAATAACGAGACGTTAGCAGTTTCAGGATTAGTGTTCTCTTTTTCTATTTCCCTCAACAAGAAACAGGATCTGCTCTGCATCAGAATTATAGCAAACTGGCCCTTAGCAGGAACCATATGATTTTAATGCACAGATGAATTTCAATTAGACATTTACCTAACCATGCTGATGTGTTTTGAATTTAACCCTAAATTACAGACTTTTCAAATAACTCTGCTCTTCCCTCTGCTTCTCTCTCTTCAATTTTGGTTTGGTTTTGTGAAAGGTCTGCTGGTAAAAATGAAGCAATACCAGTAACTTATCTACAAATTACGGGAAGGAGAAAGTAGGTTAAAAAAGATCAAGAAACTTAAAACAAGCATGATCAAACCACATCCGAGTTAGGCAGGAAACAATAGGAGACCGTTCTTGCTCAGAGGGAAGGAAGGTGAATCTTACCAGGACTATTGTCAACCAAGTCATAAATGGGGTTCACCTCCACTCTGCCCAAGTTTCAAGTGCAGTCATCCGAACACAACAAAGTTCGATTCTGCACCCAGGGAAAGGCGATACCCGGAAGCAGAAAGCCGACACTTTCACTTGGGCCGGCAATTCCTTCCATGCTCAAAACAATCTCATTTTCAGGTCAGGCGCCCACCACAACGAGCAGTTGTGTGTCTATCATAACGGAGGCAGGAACTTCATCCCAAAAGGAGGCCGGAGGGAGAAAGAACAGAAAGAACAGATCTCCTAATGCTCCCTCCCATTAGAGGGTTCGACCAAAGTGGATATCCCAAGCTGAGCGGTTGCCAGGAACCTTGTGCAATTTGCTTTTGCTCACATTGCAAACCCCAAGCGTTGAGGCTAGTATCCCACTGTGATACTGTACTAGAGTTTTGCAAGATGTGACCACTGGGGGATGACAAGGGCAAGGGTATGATTATTTCTCACAGCTGCATGCCTATCAGTCGCAATGAAAAAACCTGCAAACCCCAGCACCCCAAAGATCTCTGCATTCATCTCTTGGAACACCAAGTCAAACTGTGGCACTGAATGTCTTACGGGAAGACATTCTGGGACAAAGCCCAAGCAGCGACCAAAGAAAGTCCGGAGGGACTCAGTACATCCCAGCTTGCTATTAATGTAAATGCCGTACGGGTCTACAGCAGGCTGCGTGGGGACTGGGCACGTCCGATGGCAAACACATGCCTCGTCTGATGGCGGGGGCCACCTCGGAGAAGCTTGCTGCGGAAACACGTGTATAATGAGGACCAGACCTGCTAACTCTTCAACGCAATCCCAAGATCTGGATTTTCCTGTGAAACTTCCTAAATGTTAAAGTTGGTCATTCATAAAATTTTCTTTCAAATACTGCAAAGACCAAACCAAACAGCTCTGAGGGCTGTACTGGACCCCTCGGGTCTTGATGGACACTTTCGATGTATTTCCCTCCCGTCCTCACCAACGCCCTCTGGAGTAGGACCTGCTCTCCCTGTTTTCTAAATGGGGTGAAACAACATGTCCAAGGGGAGCCACTGGCTGGCAGGCCCTCGGCAGCCCTGACCGGGAGGCCCCGTGGGTTCTACGCAGTCAGCACGCCACCGCTCGCATTTGGTCAGCAAGACGGAGTTCAAGAGAGTTGCAGAAAAATACCTCCAGCTCCATAAACACCAAGTCAGCCCCACGTTTTCTCATCTGTGGTGCCCTGGCACGGGCCCCGAGGGGAGTCCTTCCCGGTTCAACACTCGTCACCCCTGTCGCCTCTAGGTTACACCCTCTTGCCAAGAGCTACTCCTTTCCTTTAGAGCACTTGTAAGACTTACGATAGTATATTTATTTGTCTATTTGATCAACATCTGTCTCTCCTACCCGACTATAAAGCTCCAACAAGACAAATCCTCTTTAGGATTTTGTATATTCGCAGAGCTAACATGGTGCCTGATCCAAAGAAAGGGCTTAATAAACACTTGTTGAATGAATCAAAGAAGGGATAGGCCAGACAGGGGCCATGAAAGGGCCCCTTTCAACTCAGCTGAACTAATGCCACCACCAACAAGGACAGAAAGTTTCTGGGAACCTTTTCAGAAGCTCTATGACTCCCTTAAACAGCAAAATGGCCCGGGCAAGCCGCCGTACACCAGAAAAACCAGCAGGGCAGGGACTCCCGTCGCTGCACTCCGGGCGGTCCTGGCCTTTCATGTTATAGGAGCATTCTCCACCCACCTGCTAGCTCAGGTATGGCAACAGAGCCGACTGCCCAAGGGCAAACCTAGCCCTTTTACCTTTGTGCCTATTGCAGACACAGAGCGCTCACGAAACAGCCTTTGTGTGAAACACTGTGCTCATCTCAGACACAAATGCCAAGCCCAAGCTGCAACAGATACGAGGAGACGAGATGCCTGCCAGAGCTGCTGAAAGCTGCTTCAAGGAGAGGAACTAGGAGCAAGGGCCTTCCAGGGTGCAGGTACTGTAAAGGCACAGGGACAGAGGCAGAAACACAGGGCATGCTGGGGAAAAAGGAAGCTGCACTGGTACCAAGGAAGCCTGAAGCTCAGGACACAGAAGCAGGATGGTAGGAGGGAAGACAGGCCAGAGACACAAGGGCCAAGCTGGGAAAACCTTGGAAGAAATCCTAACACGGGTCTCGGGAGCCTTCCTTTAGCAGAGCACAAAATGCGCAAACATGCACAAACCACAGACATGCTCTGTTTAGGCCACAGCTGGGTGATCATTTAAAACTTGGGAGTGTTTGCATCCAAAGGCAGATTTCCAGCTTCTCTGGAAACATGAGGAAACCAGGCACTACTGCATCCATATTCCTGCAGAACTGCAGGCGGGGGTGGAACAGCAGCTGCTGACAGACGATGCATACGCTCTCCAACTTGCCACAGTCCCCACCCTTCCCTACTGATCTCTCACGGGGGCTCACATCATTCATAGATGTTCTCTGTCCAGTCTCTGTAGGTATTTGTGCCTTAGACAAGGTATTCTCTCATTCCGTCCCAGTAACAGTATCTCACAGATACATAACCTGGGGCCCAGAGGAGTACGGTTTCCTGTTCAATGACACACGATCAATCAGATCCACTCAGTACCCAACCCAAGTTTTCCTGGGTACACATTTCAAGATTCTGATTAGGTTCCTTGAATCCCAGACCAGCTTACACATCATCGTTGCCGTACAGGCAGAATGTTGGTTTCTGGTTTTAGAGAAACACACACATGAGCAAAATGAGCAGCGGCTTCTTATCAGGGTCTAGGAACAGTCCCAACGCTAATGACTTACACAACTTCTCTGAACATCCTGTTCGGTCTTAGCGTACGTCTCAGACAGATCACCGTTCAGAATGACTTCAGCTAACGAGTTCACCAGGGGTGCATGATGTATAATTAGGAAGACCTGGTGAGAAAGAAGACATCAGATTTGCATTACAGCCTGCAATCTCTCCACCGCTTCCTTCCTGGATCAGAAACAACTAGACTGGGCTACTTAGGTCCCGTGTTAAGCAGCATTCCCCGTGAAGCAAAATCCAAAGAATGGGTCCCATTTAGGAGAAGCCAGTTATGCCTCTCTCCTTCCAGGGTCGGCCCCTCCTTCATTCAGACTCTCGCCTATTTGGCTGGCTGCTCCCCAGCGGAAGGAAGTTCATTAAAGCAAGACTGTCCCTCATGGCTGGGTGAAGCCAAATCTGCCTGAAGTGGAGCAACGTGGGAACGCAGCAGCCAAACCAGCACACTCCTTCCTCTCCACAGGCATTTTAGTGTCAAATTTGATTATGCTAAGACTGGAAGGCACAGGCCCAATATTTCAGTTATACGGGAAGAAGGGGCCGGCGAGTCTTGTTCCAATCAAGGACTTGGCAAAGGGTCGGCTACCCAGAGATCCCATCGCTGGAATGAGCTCTGACCCCCGCGGTGGGTTTCAGCACACCAAGATTCCATGGCAGCGCTGGTAGGTGTGGACACTGTGGGGAAGGAAAGCCACACGAGCCAGAGTCGGGCCTAGTTGTGCCAGCATGCAAAAGCAGAAGGCGCTGGGCTGTCTGGGATGGCCCTGCTACCCCACCCTGTTGTCCAACACTCAGAAGAACAGCTTTGGGAATCAGGGTGGTCAAAACTGCCTAGCAAAGCTGGCTGAGACACACCTGCTACTTTGTTGTAAAATATAAAGACAACACCAGTGGTGTAGCACAGCTTGGGACGTACCTGCCGCTTATACAGAAAAAGGCTGTGTGTGCACATCTGCATTTGTTTACATACACATGGAACAGGATTTCTACACACTGGCCATAGAGGTCATAACTTTTTGTTGCTGGGGAGCTGTCGTGTGCATTGTAGGATGTATGGCGGCATCTCTGGCCTCTACCTAACCAGAACTGTCTCCAGATGCTGCCAAACATCTCCGGGGGGGCAAAATCACCCCCAGTTGAGAACCCCCCCCCTGCAGGCAATGTCTCTGGAAGGGCACAGGAAAACCCTGTAACTATACTGGGCTCTGGGGACAGAACTCGGGCAATGAAGCAAAAGTAGAAAGAAAACCTGGTTTTCACCTGTTTGAAATATTTAACTTAAAAAATTTATTAAAAACATAAACATTGTTAAGAAAGAAAGAAAGAAAAAGAAAGAAAGAAAGAAAGAAAGAAAGAAAGAAAGAAAGAAAGAAAGAAAGAGAAAGAAAGTAAGTTAGTTAGTTGAGTCAGACCCTGAAACACTGCTACATCTGGGGAATGGGACCAGGTGCCTGGGGAACGGGAGTAAGAGGGAGACTTCTCCAAGGACAGCATCCCCGGTCACACTAAATTAGCATCGTTAACATGAATTTTCTTGGTTCTGCAGCTGTGCTTGTCAAATATTTTGTAAGGACGCTTTGATGCAGGGACCAAAGATATGAGATTTCTACCTGATTCGAGGTTTTCACACATTTTGGGAATCAACATGAAAAAGCTCATTGAAAATGCAGGGGAGGATGAGCCCTGTTGCTTCAGCTGAGAACGCCAAATCGCACGTTACACTTTTTTGTGAGATACTGAGACAGGTGACTTGGTGCTTGAGTTGCTAGTCCTTCTCGAAGAAAACAGGAGCAAAGGGGTTCTCAGGGAAAGGGTATGGCCTGACCGCGCGCTCCTCAGAGGGGACTCTGTCCGTGCAGCACTCCAACAGCTACAGGGTCTTGGGAGTGCTTTCCACGGGATTCCTGTGGCTGAGCATCTGGCTGCTCGGGCCCTGCCAGACTCCCAGAATCCCAAGCAGGAGGCTCGGGCAGATTTGTAATGAGGCGGCGGAAAAGGGTGCCAGGAGAGGCTGGGGTTTGCACCGAGCTCCATCGCACAGAAGGGCATTCAGAAGGAGTGGGCACCGGTGCGGAGCTCCGAGCAAACAGAGCCCCCAGGACAAGACTCCGGGGGGGAGCAAGGAGCAGGCCGCGCGTGGACCCCGACTGGCTTAGACACCACGGGGGAGGCCAGGGCTGCGACGCTTCTCAGCCCCGCTCAATCTCCAAATGGCCCAGGGACCAAGGCAGAAGGACATTCTCTCAGCAAAGCCAATAAATACCTGCGCCATTGCAGAAGTGGGAACAGAGCTCTGGTCAAACGTTTGACTACTTGACAGTCTAATGAGATGGCCTGAAAGTCTGGACTGCTTGTAATAAAAATATTTTTAAAGTTATGTAACTGGGTCACCATGGAGTTTTTCCCTTCTTGTAAATATTACATAATTACGAGAAGGAAACACACTTGTTTAAGGAGGGGGAGGCAGACAAATTGGCTCAAGACACAAATCTGGGAATGGAGGCTGCTACAAGATACCTTCCAGAAGGTAATCTGGGAACTACAACCATGACAAAAGTCTTTAAAAACAGCCTCATTAGTGGAAGTTTGTTAAACCAAGGCTGCCGCAGGATACACACACTGGACCTTGCAGTTTGGGGCTTATTTCAAAATGCCGTGAATAAGACCCATGCCGCCCACATTTCCAGAGTATTTAGAACACTCCTTGGTTGTTTAAAAACCTCAGTCCCCATGGTAAAAACCAAGCACATAAGTACCAGGTTTGGTTTACTTTTCATTTCTCTTTCAATGTCTACCCACTACCATGAAGAAGATACCAGCCCCTCTGCTCAGTGTCTGGAAAACAGAAAGCCCCCTCCCTTTTATTGTTGTTTTACTTCAAGATGGGGGGACGCAGAAAGAAGACAGGGCGATGTGGCCTAGTCCTCCAAAGGACCCCCAAATGTGGCTGGGGACACAGACAAATGATGAACCATACCTGTGACAGGAGATAGAGAGAAACTGGCAGGCTGATCTTCGGGCGTTCTCCTCCCTAGTGAGGATTAGGGGAAAGAGACAGAGAGAAGTCCAGGTCACACATGCGAGCAGCACAAAATACATGAAGCCAAAAGCCACCTGTCTGAAGGTGAGACGCCCTGTCCCCCACTTCCCTCACGCCCCCAAGGCTGTTCTTTCCTGGTACTAGTGTAAAGTCCACTCTGCAAAATAAATTCGCAATCTAATCCCATCCGATACCATTCTCCAGGCCTCTGTTTTTCCACCTGAGAAATCCTTCACCATTAGTCACGAATTAGAGGCTGGGTCCAAGAGAAGAACTCTAGCTCCTTAAATTACCAGGAATGTGAGTTTCCCTTAGCTGGGGCACAGAGCCCACTGCCCCACAGGAGAGGCCTCTTCTCAGGAAGAGCTTTCAAAATGGGGCAAGGAGGGGTTGAGGTACTCTGGCCTCGGAAAAGCCCCTCGTTTGTACTGAACTTCAACGTGCTCCATCCTGTATCAACCCTGTGAGGATCTTCAGGACCCTGCTGTGGTTCACAGAGGTTAGCTGCCTTGGCCAAGGCCACAGAGTGAGGAAAGGGAAGAAGCAGAATTTGAACCCAGGTCTGAAAACTCCAAGTCCCATGCTTTCTCTCAGCCTCCCAGAGCTACCTCTGAGAGATCTGGTTAGGGCTGCAATTTTTTTCTATTTACTGGTTTTTAGAAACAATCTCCATGTTCCATCTCCAAAAAGAAAGCTACAACCCCCCGGGGCACATCCGCAGAGGCCTGAGCCCCCGCATAGTAACAAACTGGCTCCAGCCTGCCTCCTGCTGAAGTCTCTGCCCCTGAACTCTGGAAAAGACTACTCCTGGTAGGATCTGAGAACCGCCAGCTCAGAACGCCCCGGGGGATGTTGTGGGGGAGGGGGGGGGGAGACAGGGTAAAGATGCACACTGCTGGCCCACTACAGATCCACTGAGCCAGAATCCCTGAGATGGAGAGCGGGCCCCCGGGAATGTGCATTTCAATACCCACATGGGATTCTGAGCCTAAGTGCGGACAGTCACTGCTCTGGGATCTTTTCCCGAAGCGCACTCCATCCCTTCCCACCCATTCTGTGCAAGTTCTGTGGCTGGCTGGATCTTCTGCAGATCAATCTGCTCTGGCGGCTATCAGAAGTTACTGGGGATGAGAATACCTCCAGAGAAAGATGCACAGAAACCAAAAACCTAGGTTTCCTGTTTCCTTCTGGTGTCAGTGTTCTTTTCTCATTCACTTTTATAGCTCCCCCCACCCCCCACAACACACACACACTCCCTCCCAGACTTCCCTCTCTCCACCTACCCCTCCTCCCCCAGGGAATAAAAGGAAAGGAAAGAAAACCAGTGTGCTTTGAAAGCATCTCTCTCAGGCTCGAAGCCTTGGTCCCTTGCAAAGTTTGGTCCTATTCAAGGGAACCGTTCCTCCCCCTTCCTCCCCCTGAAGACAGCCCTCAGCCCACAGGCACGGCGGGGCCAGGCCCCAGCCCCACCTTGTCCCGGTTCTCCAGGGAGTACACATAGAGGGGCAGGAAGAGCCTGTTGAGCAGATGGTCTGTGAGCACGTCGTTGAGGAACTCACAGTTGATGATCAGTATGTCATTGAGATAGTGCAGGTGGTCCAGGTGCTCGGCCACCAGGTCACTCAGCTTCCCCCGATTCCGGTGCCTGCCAAGGAAAAGGACGGCCTTAGCCTGGAAGCTGAAGCACAGAGCCTTCGGGCCTCGGCCTGAGACTTAGGTCACTGGGAGTGTTTCATTCATACAACAAATATTCACACAACAAGCAGGCTCAAGGGACACTTACACTGGCCCTACTGGCGGCACACACAAAGGGAAAATGGGCAGATACACTGCAATCGATTGTGGGGGACTGCTGGGGTCCCCCCACACTCTGGGGGCCTCACTATAACTCACCCACCGCCACCACTACAGCCCAAAACAAAAATGGGTAAATAAAGCAAAAACCAGCTCCCTTAGCAAGCCATTCCACAAGAGCAGCAGCTCGTCAGCGTGGCAAGATCCCCCGCCTCCTGAGATAAGGAGTATTAATGGGGCAATAAATCCTTGCTAATTAAAATGCTCAAGAGGAGTTCCAAAGAGAAAAGCAGGCCTCAGCAACCACATCCAACCCCCTGGCCCTGACCATGTGGAGGGCACAGCACAAAGATGTGACCCTCGACCCCAGGCCCCAGGGAGGTGTCTGTCTCCTTCCAGGAAAGCAACAAGCATGCTGCTTGGGCCCTATGGGTCGTCAGTCCCCCACCTGCCAAGGACAGAACCCCCCAAAACAGCTAGTAGGCACAGTTTCACTACCCCCAAAGTAGTACCACTTGCAAAGAGCAATGTAGCTGGGGTAAGACATTTTGTTTGTCTTATCATTATTACTCAAGTAATAGATGGTCATTTCAGAAGATGGGAAATTGAAGAAGAAAAAGCAAAAAGACATCAAGGTCTCCTAGTCCAACCACTAAGAGATAACATTTTGGGACTTGTGACCCTACAGTCTGTTTTCTTATTCCCATTTCTATGTCCCCCTATAATCACGTCTAAATGCAAGTATTATGTATCTATCCATCTAACCATACGTGCTTTAAAAAAAAAAAGCAAACATAGGATCAATTTTGTTTCTTTCATATAATTTTTAAAAATTCTTTCCTCTTATACTTTAATCAACTATTTAACGAACATACATAGCAAATACATGTCGTAAAGGCTAACAGTAGGATGAGTACCTAGGAGCCCATCACCCACCTGAGACCATGTTTTGCAACCTTTTCCCCCATTTAACAAGATACTGTGGGAATTTTTCCTCCGTAAAGATAGTTAACACACTTCCCTTTTTAAACCTTTAGTTTAAAAAAAATATATGCAGATGGGTTTAAAAGTTAAAGGGTATTGATAAGCTGATGATAAAATACAGTAGCTCTGGCCCAGCCTCCCCCACCCTGCCTGCTCTCCAGAGAAGGCAGGTTTTCACTTTTGAGCTGTTTCTGTGGATAGTTCCCCCCACACCTCTAGAAAATCTGCAAGATCGTCTATTTTGAATTTGAACCATTGTAGATATCGTGTAATGACCTCCTGTTACGATGAAACCCTTGGCGTTCCCTTCCCCCCCCCCCCCAATAGTCATCAACAACTGGAGTTGACATCATCACGACCGTTCACTGCAGGGCCACAAAGAGGATGAGGAGTCCACTTCCTTCCTGGAATAACTTTTTGTCTTTTCTGGAATCAAGTGCTACATTATGTGTCACATCCATGACCACTCATCTCCATAAGGTCCTGCTTTTCCCAAATGCCCTGTTGGATCTGCCACCCACCTACCCCCGCTTCTTTCCCAGTACTGGGGCTCACATTCGATGGCTTTAGCCCCATCCCCCATGAGACCTCCTTCCTGGATCCCCTTATCACCAGGGCTCTGCTGAGCCGTCACTCTGGAGCAGTGGTTCTCCCCGGAGGGCGATTTTACCTCAAGGGAGACATCTGGCCATGTCTGAGGACGTTTGGGGTTGAAACAACCGGGAAAGGGGCACCGCTGGTATCTAGTGGGTAGAGACCAGGGATGCTGCCAAAGATCCTACAGCTGATAAACAGAGCAAACTGGAGAAGTAAGGAACGGCAGGACAGCCCCCCAGAACCCAGAATTCCCTAGTTCCAAAGAGCGATACTGCTGACTTGGAGCAACCTTGCTCTTGAACTTGCAGTCATCGTTCTAGGGCCCAAATCACCACCTTAATCTGTTGTGCTGTTTGGTTTTTTTAACAGATTCACCGAGATATAATTCCCATACCATAAAATTCTCCCATTTAAAGTGCACAATTTAATGGTTGTTAGTACATTCGCAGTCTTGTCCAACTGTCCTCCCGATCCGCTTTAGAACATTTTTAACTCTCCTCCCCTAACAGCCCTGTATTCCCATTTCCCGTCAACACACCTCCTCCTTCAGCCCTGGGGAACCACTAGTCTACTCTCAGTCTCTCCAGACTGACCTGTTCTGGGCATTTCATATAAATGGGGTCACACAGAGTGTGGTCCTTAGCATCGGGCTTCCTTCCTTCACCGATCATCGCGCTCTCCCGGTCCAAGCAGGGCGTGCCCAGCGTCAGGCGTGCCACGTGTCAGCCCTTTGTTTTACTGTTGAGAACTATCACAGCGTATGCAAACACCGCGTTTTGTTTATCCGCTCACCAGGTGGCAGAGCATCTCACTCTTTTTACCGGCTGCCTGCCACCCCATTTACAGGTGTGCTGAATTCAGTAACCTCTTCCGCTCTAGGAGGTATGAGAGTTGTTTCTAACTTTCCACAGTTATAAAAAGTAGAAAGGCGGGTGGAACCTTTCAGAGAACAGAAGTCCACATTCTGCCAACACACAGGTGGGGGAGTTTTGCACTAGTGTTTTATTTGTCCTCGATGAAAATGGAATTCTCCCCTAACTACACTCTCTGCCTGGGAAGCCCCCCCCCAGCCCCACCGGCGGTCACTTACTCCTCATCGGTCTGCACACAGTTATCAAGTTCGATCACGTGGCTCCCAATGAACCAGACCAAATTGGAGAAGTAAGGAACAGCAGTTTTATCTCTGATATAGTGCAGCATGGCCTGGTTATCCACTGAGAAAATTCACAAAAAAAAAGAAGAAGAAAAAAAAGTCAAGCTACCAAAAATAACTGGGGGAGATTTAAAAAAAAAAAAAAGCCACAATGCAAAAGCTCTCTGCTATAATCTGAACCTTTTCTGTCTTTCCTGGGAATACTTGAAAAATGGTTATCTTATTCATGAAACCAGACACATCAAGGCAGTTCTTATGCTATTTTTATAATTAACAAAATGAATTAATTGGGCTAAACATTAATACTGCAATCAGAAAGCCTACTTCTCAGCAATGCATTTAGCTTGACTGTAATGGAAACCACGCCATTCTCAGGCAAGTTTCCTGTATTTACATGTAAGGATAAGTTAAGAAAGCAGAAAACCAGAAGTTAATAACTTACATGACACTGGAATAAGGAACACGGGAATCGTCATTGAAGGAAAGGCAAAAAACAGACAACAGTTAACAGGGTTAGGAACTGGGATGGTGAGACAGTTGCTCAGAGGGACAGAGGGCTAGGGCAGGAGGCATCTAAGGATATAGGCTGGAAGAGAACAAGAGAGAGGAGAGAGCAGGGGCTGCAGAACTGGGGCTCCGACCAGGGCACAAACTCAGAAGCCTGCTGGGTGGGCTGGTGACTCAGTGAGTGAGGCCGGGAGAGCCAGCCTGTGAACTAGGGAGCCCAGGCCTCGACCCCAGGGAGAGGCGCTGCTTGTCAGCACCAGCTCACCACTGCCCTACAAGACTGTGGGCCCAGAGCAGCCAAGTCTCTACTTTCAAGTCAGAAATCCAAAAAATGACCCAAGAACTCGCCGTGTTTAAATACTGGCAACTACGTATCTTTTCAAGGAATACCTAAGCCAATCTAAACACGTCTGAGGGCTGGATCCAGCTCTCCGGCCCTCAGTTTGCGACCCTGGGCAGGGGCCCACCTGCCCAGGCTCT
This sequence comes from Ursus americanus, assembly GCF_024610735.1. NCBI lineage: Eukaryota > Metazoa > Chordata > Mammalia > Carnivora > Ursidae > Ursus > Ursus americanus. The sequence goes on from NC_142128.1 coordinate 31,869,209, forward strand.
TCAATTTAACACAATCCCAGAACTAAGCTGGAGCGAGTCCCTGAGGAGCTCCCCCCAACCCCAATTAGGGGTCAACTTAAGTAATAACATCATGACTCATAACCCGTGAAGGTCAAAGCCCTTTAGTCCTTGAGAATATGGAGTCCCAGCTCCAGTGTGGTGACTCCAGGGGGAATAACCCCAGTGTCAGGCAGAGAAGGCGTGCTGTCGGAGGCCAGTTTCAGGCCGGGAAACTTGTGTCCAGGCACCCTTTGTGCCAAGGTGGGCAGGAACCCATGCAAGGGCTTTCTCCCGGGGGCGATGTTTTGGGCATTAAGTACATCTGGACAAAAGGACAATTTGTTGGGCTTTGCAGTAGGTTGAGAATACAATGCTGCCCCCTGCCGTTAGTGACATGAAATGCTTCTATGCATTATTTAAAGATTCCACAACCCCAGACTGTACTTAAGTACACTTTACAGCCTGAAACACAAAAGTATAAAGACGACATTTAAAAGATAACTTCGCTTTATCTAAGTATCACGTGGCTGCTCGGAGTCCCACATATGCCTTTCTTAGGACATTACTACTACCATGTGTCTCTGTACGGAGACTTCAACATGCAGGACTGAGCGCACTCGAAGGCAATGGAACAAAACTTCACGGAAGGGGCCAGTTAAATGTTCCATGATCACAAGCTTTTCATGGGACATGCAACCCCAGCTGTCATACACGAGCTCCCTGTCCCCACCGGAGAAGTGTGTATACAGACTCATGAGAGCAAGCCCCAGCTGTCAAGTTAGAAATCAGACGAGGCATGAGCACCTAAGGAACCTTACCTTTGTAGACGTTCAAAGTGATGGTTCTTACAGCAATTCTAACCATGCTTTCAGGGTGATTGAAAAACTTGATGGCTTCTGTGTACAGGGCAAAGTCATTAGTGTGCTAAAAAAGAAAAAAAAGAAGCACCAACGACAAGTTACAAACCCATAGGGCAGGCCTCCCCTCACCCAGCTTCCTGAATCCTATCAGACTTCTGTAAAAGACGAAAAAACCATTATCCCCCACGAACCTCAAGCTAGTGATTCATTCCCAGAGAGGGGATGTGCAAAGGAATGGCAAGGCGAGACCGTCCCAGAACAAATACAGAAAGGGTCCCGACAATGCCAGACCTGGGCCTGTGATCTCTTCTGCCGCTTTGCAGCTGTGTGCTGTAAAATTTCAAGCCTCTGTGCCTTCGTCAATAAAATGGGGATAACAATTCCCACTTCACGGCTGCTAGGAGTCACTGAGATGATTTCAGGGGGTGGGGCCTCCCACCGGACCTCCTACCTAACAAGCACTCAGCACCAAGACTGGTTGTTACAATTAGAGGCCACTTCAACTACTGAAAGGCAAGTGTGAAGTTTTACGACATTCGGAATCTCTTCTGGCTATGACACATTTCTCCATTTAGAAACACTAAAAGTAGGGGCGCCCGGGTGGCACAGCGGTTAAGCGTCTGCCTTCGGCTCAGGGCGTGATCCCAGCGTTCTGGGTTCGAGCCCTACATCAGGCTCCTCGGCTATGAGCCTGCTTCTTCCTCTCCCACTCCCCCTGCTTGTGTTCCCTCTCTCGCTGGCTGTCTCATCTCTGTTAAATAAATAAGTAAAATCTTTAAAAAAAAAAAAAAAGAAAGAAAGAAACACTAAAAGTAGACACGTAATCATGGAGGAGGAGGGTTTGGGGAATCTGCTGGCATTAAAAAGATATCATCAGAAGGGATCAAAACAGTTCAGAAATATAGAACTGCACTGCTGGGGCCTTAAGAAAAGCAGGACCAGATCTGGGCCTAGAGCCGCACGGGGCGAGCTCTGCTGCCCTCTCCTGGCCAGTTTTCCCACATGGCTCTGCAACCTTGCACCAAGGGCACCGGTGGGCAGTGAGGGCGTAGGGAAGAGGCAACAACCAACCTACAGCAAGGTGACAACTGTCTAAGGAGGACGATGCCACGCAGAGCACTAGATGTGTACCCTAAGCAAGTGGTAGCTATAGTACTGACCCACATATGAGGAAACTGAGCCCACCTCAAAAATAAGGCTCTTAGCTCCTCTGGTGACCAGCAGGATGTTCTTCCAGAAGCAAGGCTCTGGCCCCAGAATCTCAGGGTCTTGCCCTCCCATCCTGGGGAACACAGGCCCAGCTGTACCTGAGTGGAGGTACCTCTCTTTGGACTGAATTTCATCCACCTGGGGAGCCTCTGGCACAAAGCAAAGACCACCTACATGTCTCTGGACAGGTTTAATGAGCGCCTACCATCTGCCAGAAACCGGACCACGCAATGTTAATTTTTCAAACTGCCATACATTATGTGGTTGTGGCTGACAACTAATATTTCTTCCCTCGGAGACCAGTCCTTCCCCACTCCTAATCTAGACAAGGAAAACCAAGGTTCAGGCCGTTCTGGCCGCATCATGTGGGGACAGCTAGATAGATTTTGCTCACATTCAGGGACTATGTTTGAGAGGATGGTCTGCCTCTAGAGAGAGGCTGTACAGCATACATGACTGCCGATCAGAAGACAGCTGCCATGCAGACAGCACGTGGCTGTGCAGCAGCCCACCTCCAGGACGGCCCAGTGACCATCACGGCCTGTACTCAGGCCTCTCCCACATGGAGTCAGGGCCCACCTGTGTGACCTAAATAATATGGAAGGAAAGATAGTGTGTGGCCTCTGAGGCTGGGTCACAAAAGCTCGGCTTGGTCTCTTAGATGGTCTGTGCGGGGGGAAAGCCAGCTGCCACGCCATGAAGGCACTCAAGCAGCCGCTGGAGAAGCCTACGGAACTGAGGCCTCCCACCAGCAGCCACAGGAGGGGTCCTTCTTGGAAGCAGATCCCCCAACCCATCCAGCCTTCACATCTAGCCTCATGAGAGACCAAGCAGAGCTGCCCTGCGAGGCTGCTCCCAAATTCCCAACACCCTGCGAGGGAGTGTGGCACGATGCTGACCAGGAAGACACAGCAGGAAGTCTGCTGGGGGGCTTCTGGGAAACAAGTGTTTTTGGAGGTCAGAAAGGAACACAAGAAGGGAAGCAATCTCTTCAGGCTTTTTGGCAGTGGTACATGAATATGTGATGTTTGGAGCTGCTGCAGCCATCATGAGACCATGAGGGGTCGAGCCTGAGGACAGTTGCCAACTGTACGGTCAGCAGAGCAGGCAGATACAACAGCCTACATCCTCAATAAAGCGGCTGAGCCACAGGATGAACCAGCCCGAAGACAGCCGGCATCGGTACCTTCTAGTACGTGAGATAAACTGACCTTAGCAAGTACCTGTTCACTGGGAAAACAGCAGCAATTTATTTACTGAAATTGCTAGTAATTCTCCCAAGGAATACCAGGAACAATAGCTGGTAAAGGACAGCAATGGCTGTGATTTTAAGGAGCCAGGTACATAATAGGGGCTTTGAAGACATCATCTCATTTAATCCAACCCCTGGAAAATCCTGCAAGGTGTGGATCATCATTCCCCTTTCTCAGAGGAGAAGACTGAGGCTCAGAGGACGGAGACTTCTCTGAGGTCACGCAGCAGGTCATGTGTTTTTCCCACAGAGCAACACAACCCTGAGTTAACTTTCAGGCACTTCTTCCTGCTGAGAATGCAATGCTCTTGGGTAGTACAAACTAATGTTTACATTAAAAACAGAGGTAACTTTCAAATTAAAAAAAAAAATGTTTTTAAAGCAGGTCAAAATCTAACAGTGTCACTAAGATCAAGTAACGGTGAGCACACAAGCGCTTTGTCAACAGACACGAGGCCACCTGGCCCGAAGGTCCTGCTCTGACCGGCTAGCTTCCCGCCCCAACGTACCCCTCTGGCATGCACTTACCTCATTGTAAAAGAAGTGGACGGTGTGGTTGTTGAGTTTTAACGAAAGTGTTTTCAGGAACGATATATAATATGCCATAATCTCCTCATCGGAAAAGTCAAACTTATGGACAATGATAGAATTTACATAGTTATTAGAGAGCAAATAATCTAGAGGGAGGAAAAAAAACACAAAGCAAAATAGGTTAATTCGTGCTGGAGGCAAGCCAAGCAGACAAAGTCAGGTAACAGAGGACTCTGAATGTGCTCGAACCCATCAAGCTTCTGGGTCGCTGGGGCGTAACAGGCCAACAGGGAGCAGCTTCACCTTAGCCAGCACAGAAATCAGGTACCCACTATGCACAGCCTCAAGAAAGTTCAAGAGCCATGAGAGAGAAAGGCCTGGGCTACCCTTTCTTCCTACACCAAATAGAAAAAACACCTGAACACTTTTTTCCTTGCTGGCGAAGTTCAACATAGAGCTGGGGTGGGGCAGATGTGCTGGTGTGTGGGCATTTTCACAAACCACCCACAGATGGGGGGGGAGCACTGGATTTTATTAAAAGCTGTTCCATGTTGCCATCAAGAGTCACATTGCCATCCCCAAAGGCTGCAAAGGGCTACGTGGTTTTTCTCCTCCCATATGGCAGCGTGATTTCCTAAAAGCTGCTTTATGCCTAACCCCCACTACGTGCCCAGCACCAGGCTGAGCGCTTTACACCATCACCACAACGATCCGATCCGGCCCAGCAGGTTCGTTCTCCCCATTTTGCAGAGAAATAAAAAAAAATTCAGAGAGGTTGATTGACTTTCCAGAGGTCACAGAGACCATTAGTCCCAGAGACAGAACTGGAAGTCAGGTCCTAGGTCAAAACCTGTGTCAGTGTCATGCACTAATGGGGATGAATAATGAATGGGTGGTGAGGGCCTGACGCGCTAGGGATAACTGCAGAATGGCCACCCCCCTCCACACCCCCAGCCCCTGCACACGTGCAGGCCCGGCACCGGGGGAGCCTCAGACTGTGCAAGGGAAGCTGGAAAACATCTGAATGCTGCATGCCCTGACTCTGCCATGCCGGCCATGGGACCAACTGGTTCTTCATGACGGACTGGCGGGCTGCAGCCTATGGGCCTGCAGTCCGCGACCCTGGCCTGGGGTCCTTTCCAGGCAAGTCCTGGAATCCTCACCAGCCACCCTGCAAAGCGGGTGCTGCCACCCCTACTGTGTGTCCTGTAGGCTGCCAGTCTGAGAGCTCTACACCATCCTACCGCCCCCCCCACACACACCAGTGGTTAAAGGCAGAACAGGACCAACACCCACACCTGCAGGCATTCACGGTCAGGCAGTAAAGCTCAGTCGTTTGGAGCCTGGCTGCTCAAAGTCTGATCCTCAGACCTGCAGCCCAGCATCACCTGGAGCTGGTCAGACACGAGGAATCTTGGGCTCCGGCTCCGCCTACCGACTCTGGGGTGGACCTGATACGCTCCACATGTTAAGGAGCCCTGCCTGTATTTCAGAGGCCTTGCATTCGAAGGGGACTTAGATACACACTGCCCCTGCCATCTCCTAGCTGGGTGACCCTGGGAGAGCCGCTTACCCTCCCCACTCTCCAGTTTCCATGTCTAAAAACAGGAATACCAGTACCTTCCTCAGGGGTCTGCTGTGAGGATAAAGCAGATGAAGCACTAAGGAGAGTGAGGGGCACAAAGCAAGCACACAGCAATGGCAGCTGCCACCATTTCTCTTAGTGCTGTTATGCGGAGACCCCTAATCTCCACCACTGAGCCTCCAGCCACCAGGACTGAATACAGTTGCTCTTAGGGGGAACAGAAAAGAGACCGTTATTTGGTGCCAAAGAGGGACCCAATCTAAACCAGTCAAAGTACAACTAGAAAGGCTGACATCACCAAACGCACCCCAAAGAGCCATCCAGGAGCACGGGGCGGCGAGAAGGGCCATGGCAGGGCCCGCTGCTGGGTCCTGCTCAGAAGCCAGCTCTCCAGGAAAGCCACTGCCTTCAGAAAAGCATACTGGGTATTCTTGGCTTTACAGACAGGCCCTGAAGTCTGTAGTCGTAGCACGGTTTTTCAGTACCTCCTGATTCTAACAATTTCTGAGGGAAATCTTGGGGCTCCAAGAGAGGAGGCAGTGGGTCTGGGGTGGGGGTCTTAAGAAGCTTAATTGACTTAAGTGTTTAAAAATGATATTACACATATCATAACTCTAAAGTGTACAGCTTGATATGTGTGGAAATGTACATATAGGTGAAACTTAAATCCATGTACCTATACACTTACATATGTGTGTGTACACACACACACACACACACACACGGATACATACATCTACACACCACAAATCTTGAGTGTCCAGCTTGATGAATTTTTGCAAATATATACACCACGTAAGGACCATCCAGATCAAAGAGAACATATTTCTATCTCCACAGAAGGCTCCTTGACACCTGCCCAGTCAATCCCCTCTCCCAACAAGAAGCCCTGGTTTGACTCGGATCACACAGACTTGTGTTGCCTGTTCTAGAGCTTCATATCCAGGGACCACACAACATGCACGCTTCTCGAGTCTGGCCTCTGGCACCAGTCACCACATCCGAGAGGCGTCCGCGCTGCCGCACGCAGTGGCAGTAATTCACTCCTTTCCTCCATTTTGCTATGTAATGTTCTATTCTTTGCACAGGCCACAACCTACCCGCCTAGAATCTTCACTGGTAACAAGCAACCCAGGTGATGCTGAGGCCTAGAGCCCTTCTTCCTCATTCTGTCCTGGCTGTGGCTGGGGATGAATGAGCTGGCAGGAGAACGGACTACAGAGATGTCACAGGGAGCCCCACTGTGACTGGTTGGCGGCTTCCGGGCCACAGAGGCACAGACGCCGATGCTGGCAGCTTCAGACAGACAACCACGAGACTTTTAGCTGCACTCTTGAGCTGGAAAAGCCACATGCTCCCATCATTCCCCAGCGGGGACTTTTCCAGGGCCTCCACAGGATGACTCTGTGGGTGGTGGGGGCCACCGTGGGGCCAGCTGAGGTGCCTCTATTATACGGCTGGGATTTTTCTACTACCCCCTCACTGGGTGGCCAACTTTCTGTGGTATCCTTTTCTCAACCCAGGAGTCGCTAAGTAATCTCAGTCTCTCGGGCCCTCTGTGACTTAGGTCACTGGAACCGGACAGGCAACAGGTGCGTATGTGAAATGGCTGCTGGTAATAGTGAAAACCCGGAAACCACCTCGATGGCTATAGGCAGGTTGAAAAACTCAGGGCTCAGCGAGATGCAGCTCCGGAGCCAAATTAGGTGGGGGGCATGTGAACGGGCTGCACGAAGATCTAAGATACAGCAGGAAGTTGGAAAAACAGAAAACAAATGGCAAAACGGTATGTGTCCGCTGAACTGTGAAGGAGAGGCTCTGCGGAACTTTTGCTTTCTATACTCTCGTGCCGGTTGATTGGGTTGTTGTTGTTGTTTTACAACGAAGACTTTTCTTCCTACGATTGGAAAATGAAAATAAAAGCCAAAGTCATGTGTCCTCCTCACCCCCACCAATCGAAGTGCTGTAAAAGCAGTGATGTCTACTGCTTCTGCAGGGCTTACAAAAGCGCTCCGGTGGGTTCGCCCTAAAGACAGTGGCGTCTGCCTGCTTTTCTTACAGCGCAGCACCCTTTCCAGTCCTAATCTGAGAAAAGCCACGTGACCCAGAAACTCCAGTATTTTCTACCACCCCAACTACCGTGGCTAGCTGGGCTGAGGCAGCATTACCCGAGAACAGACATTTGGGGGAATGCTGGATTTAACGATAAAAGCAGCTCAAGTGGCCGCCTCCATCTGCCAGACCCCAGGCTCCGTTCTGCACATCCACTGTCACACTTAATCCTCAGACCACTCTATTCCCCAGATATGAGCATCATCTCCCCTTCACAGAAGCAGAAACCGCAGCTGGGAGCGGAGAGTCCACCCCCGGAGCACACCCAAGGCCACTGTGGCAGAGCCGGGCCTGGGACCTGGTGGGTCAGAGTCCAGGGCCTACACCCCTGAGCTGGGTCTTCCCCGCTCGGAGTTTTCAGAAACCGCACACAATTCATATCCAGGGTAACAAAAGCTGTTAACACGGGAAACCACTTAGGGAGAGTGAGTCAACTCACATTCGTGGGGAAGTGCAAGCAGAGACTCCTGGGATGGCAGCACCACCTAGTGGCCGCTTCCCAGAGCCACCGTGCACAGCCCTTCCCCGCCTCTCCCGCTTCCTCCTGAGCGGGAATGCCGCCATCTCTACCTCCTTTCACCCACCAGAAACTTTTTCTAAACCCGTCTTGGGGACCTAGAGCCTGCCTTTGATACAGGCATTCAGTGACTTGTCTTCTCTTCCCGGCTCCTGGGGGGCAGGGCCTGGGGCCTGCAGTAGTCGTCTTAGAGTAATAAAGCGAGAGGTCAAGCACAAAGGAAGAGGAGCTAAACCTGGTTTCTTGCCCTGGGCGCTGCTGACATTTTGGGCTAGATAATCCTTTACTGTGGGGGGCTCTCCTGTGCGTTGTTCGATGCTTAGCAGCACCCCTGGGCTCTACCCATCAGATGCCAACAGCACCCCCACACCCCCACCCATTACCACAACCGAGAATGTCCACAGGCACTGACAAATGGCCTCCAGGGGCACAATCACCCCTAGCTGTGGACCCTGAACTAATTTGGCTGCGCTGAAGCCGCTTCTGGATCCGGGCCTTGCTAGAGCTGTCACCATGGGCCATTGACTGGAACTCCCTGGGCACTAAGTGAGGGACAGACAGCACCTGCCTCGCAGGGCGGTTGTTTCAGATGAAGAGCTGGGGCTTAGTGAGGGCAGAGAAGCAGCTCCGAGCCGCACCCGGGCTCGTCAGGCAGTGGGGCTGAGGCAGGCAGGTCAGCTGCCAAAGCGCACGCCCTTGCATGCTTCTGGGCCATTCTTCTTCACCCAGCTGCTTCTAGTGCTTCTTCCACTGGCTGATGATTCAGCGACCTCAACCAGTTATAAAAAAAAAAAATGTGAACAGCCCAGAATCACTGAGCAGAAGGGAACCCTCTCAGCCCTTCACGGCATGGTACCAGGCAGGGATAAACATGGTGTTAGGGACCAAACTGCATGCTACCACCATTCACACAGGGAAGCCCTAACCCCCACTGTGACTGTACTTACAGACAGTGGCTGCAAGGAGGTAATTAAGGTTAAACAAGGTCCTAGGGTGGGGCTCTGATCAAAGAAGACTGGTGTCCTTCTAAGAGGAAAAGACCCCAGAACTCTCTCTCCACGTGCGCACACACACACACACACACACACACACACAAAGAAAGGCCACACCAGAAACAAGAAGATAGTCATCTACAAACCAGGAAGAAGGGAAGGTCTCACCAGAAACTACCCCTGAAGGCACCTTGGTCTTGGACTTCGCACAACCAGAACTGTGAGACAGAAAGCTTCTATCTCAGCCCCCAGTCTGGGGCATTTTCTTAGAGCAGCCCAAGCACACGAAGACATACACAGTAAGCACAGACATGCAAAACGCAACACGAAAACCACGCCGAGCGACACGCGCCAAAGCGCAGCAGCGACGAGGCAAGGGTCAGGGACTGTCCTTACAAAGCGAGGTCTCGTGACTGATATTCTCAAAGAGGATGTTCAAGGTCTGCAGCAGCTGAACGCACACGTAGCGGCCTGACTTCTGCCGCAGGATGTTCAAGAAGAAAACGAACATGTTCTTCTCCAGGAAGAAGCTGGGGAGAGAAAGGGAAAGCATCAGCGGTTGGCTTCTACACGTGGAAATACCAATCATCCGCGGGCCACGTGCGCCGCACTCAGGCGTAGACCGCCCTGACTCCCAAAGGCATCTGCAGAGCAGCCCGATGACCCCGCCTGCAAGGCCCCGGCTTCCCCGCCGACGCCGTCCTTCACGGCAAAGGGCGGCCGCTCGCGCTCTCTCCCCAGAATGTGAGCACAGTGCTGATCCTGGGAAGCAGAACGGGGAAGATCTTTACACACTAAATGATTACACAGTGATCTACCTATGCTGAGAAACCCGCCAGCCAGCTCTTCCCATCCAATACTCTCTACCCTTAGTTTTCTTTACTAGGCCTCTTTCCTTTGCTTTCCTATCTTGGCATGTTAAACAGCACCACCTGGAATTTCCTACAAAGGGGCAAGATAACGCTAGCAAAAGTTTCCAAATCTTGGGGGAAAGAACTGGAAGGGATTGAAGGGGCTCATAGAAAAGAGGCAGCTACCCAGCCCCCAGGTCAGCTTCTGCCTTTCTTTTTCTAGACAGGACATCTGTGTACATGCAGCATGGAGACACAGACTTTTGGGGGTACACACTGGCTCTTTTAGTCTTGCAATGGAGATAGAACCCCCTGATGCCTTTCTTGAAAGGCAGAAAATGGTGTTTTCTAGTTATGTGTTCTCTGTATGCAAGCTAAAACCAGGTAACCACTCGTGTGGGTGACTCAGAACAGGTCCCTGCAGTCACGAGTGTCTGTCACTTGATTCTGGGGGTCTCTCTCCCCTCAGCTGTCAGTTCCACAGTGGCAGGATCACTGGCTCTTGTTCAGTGCTATGTAACTTCTGTTTGAATTCATGAAAAGGTAAACGAATCAGCAAACCAAAAAAACATGAATTCAAACCTTTTCCAATTCTGATTCTGGGAGCCTGTCTGCCTACAAATGCCCTGCAGGTTGATCCCCAGAATATCTCTCTCATTTGACCTCTTTTGTCTTCCTTTGCTTCGGGTTGAAGAAATTAGTGACTCCCAAGCATCCCCCAAGAAGCTCACTGCAGCACCATGACCAACTTGGGAACCTGTTAGAATGTTTGTACCTAGATCAGGCTCAGGGACAGATTCTGCATGTCTAGCGTGAAATCCAGGAGCCTGGATTTTTAAAACTCCCTAGGAGAGGCAGGCCTTCCTTGGAAAAATGGCTAATTCTAGATGTGGGGCAGGGAAAATACAAGATGAGCCCCCAGCATCTTAGAGTACAGGAAAGTAAGGAAGTGCTCAAAAAAACCAGGATGGGGTGTGTCGAATGGACACGGGCCCAAACCTGAAAGAGCCCCCAGTACCCAAAGCTGGAACTGGAGCAACACAATAAATAATACAGTATTGGATCCAAAGTCTGCTTTAATCCAATAACACAGTATTGCATTTTAATTTAATATTAATGACACAACACTTAATAACACCGTACTAGATCCACAGTGTACTTTAACCAAAGTATAAAATAAACATCCACAGCCCATATTGATATAAGTAAACCGGGAGAAGAGACAAGTCTTCCATGCAGAAAAATTTCAAATAATATATGTAGATACTAACCCCCCTTCCAGAAGGCGGAGCTAAGTTCTCATGCCCCCAGGTGGGCTAAATTGAGTGACTCTTTCAAAGATCAGGGTAGGGAAAGGCGAAAAGAATAGGTTTACAGGAGAAAAACCTGGCCGACACCACCTTAACCAAGCCACCAGATTAACCTCACCAGAGAGCAGGTGGAGATCCTGACTGCTGACACTGTGGGATGAGAAGCGCCACGCACCTGTGTGGTGTTCTTCCCCATAAACCCCGGCTAATCATGAGAAAGGCATCACCCCCCAGACGGGGGTAAGGGCCCTTCTACAGGACCCTTGGCCGGTGCTCCTCCAAACCATCAAGGTCAGGAAAACAAGACTGAAAATCTGTCGCAGCTCGGAGGAGGCCGGGTAGACGTGGCCACTAAATGGACTGTGTGAGCCTGGACCGTGCCGCTAGAGCAGCAAGCGGGGCTTCCGGAAAAACTGGCGAACTCCAGTTCAAGTCGGGAGTGTACTTAATGCTAACATACCAGGGTTAGCTTCTGTTTCCCCAAACGCACCCCAGTCAGATAAGACATTGACAGCGGGGGAGACAGGGTGAGGGGTGTTTGGGAACTTTCTGTACCATCTTTGTGACTTTTCTATAAATCTAAAATTATTCTAAAATGAATGGATTAAAAACAAGTTCTCCTGGGGACCCTATTGGGGAGCCATTTAGGAAGCACTGGGCCTCTCAGGGCTCAGCGGTTTTTCTGAGACAAAAGATGGGCTCAGAAAGTCCACTCTAGTCAAAGGGGACACAGTTTCTAACCTTTAATCCAGAGGTCATTCACATTTCCAAAACAGACACCAACCAACCTATTACCCATGATCCTCAAAAGAAGCCAGCCCCGTTTGCAGACAACACCTCCCTCTTTATTCACGTTTTTCTTTGGGGAAAAGGCCAGTGTCACAGGTTTGCATTTTCCACGAATAGCTTTATCTTGGATAACCCTACTGATGAAAACAGAGAGCTGTCTGGAAAATCAGAATATCTAGTAAGACGCCAGGCTGGAAACGGAACACCTTTATTTGTTTTAAATGGGTTTTTTAAGTGGCCTCAATACTTACAGTTGAGATTATTTTATATAAGAATAAAATCTGTATTTGGTGGTTGTCATAACCCAGATCCCTCTGCACTCAGACAGAGACAGGTCTACTGGGGAAGCTGTCCACAGCTTCTAGCCTTTTTGCTTTTTAACTGTCCAATAATACGGACATCTTTATGAATTACCGTGTGCTAATGATTCTTGAGTGCCTACTCTGTACCAGGCACTGGGCAGGAACTTTCTCTCTAAAGATGTGGAGGGGCACCTGGATGGCTCAGTCGGTTGAGCATCCAACTTTTGATTTCAGCTCAGGTCATGATCTCAGGGTTGTGAGACCAAGCCCTGCGTTGGGGCTCTGCACTGGGCATAGAGCCTGCTTAAGATTCTCTCTCTGCCCCTGCCCCCCTTTTTAAAAAAATGAGGAAACTGAGGCTGGCTTACAACTGCTCATCGAGGAAGTACACGAATGAGGAGAAGCTCCTTCGCTGCTACCAGCTGTGCGACCCTGAGCATACATGGCGATGCTCATGACAGGAGGGCCTCCACCCGGGAGCAGTTGGGAGACTTAGATTATCTCACCGAGAGCTCAGCACTGGGCCTGCCCAGCAGTAAACACAATAAATATGAGCTCTTCAGGTCTCTCCAGGGCAAGGTCCTTTCAGTTCACACAGAAGCTAACTTCCCAGGACATTTTCACCTTCCACTGGGGGAGACTGTCGGACACTACTTGGAAAATTATCCATCACATTTTCAGATTTTTCGAGAGACACTCATTTCCCTGACGTTCCCACTGCCAGCCTACGTTTCTCCAGTGTTTCAAGGACACTTTATATAGAGATACAGATACAGATCTGCTCAAGACCCAAATGGGTGTCAAATCCTGACGTCATCAGGAATGACTCATGGCATACATTTCAAAGGAAGGAGAAAAATATTCAAAGGAAGGAGAGTCAAAAAACAAAAAACACTGGAAACCCTTACTCAAATACAGAGCTGTCATTTTGATCTCCCCAGATCAGGATCTCAGTGATGGAACGGATGGTCTCCACGAGCAGGTTCCGGTTCTGTTCTGTGACTGTGGTGTTTTTGGTCAAGACGTGGTACAGATACCTGACAGAAAGGAAAGAAAATTAAGGATTACCAACTGAAATATATGCCAGGCTCAATGACCACTACTGACATTCTAGGGATAATTTGGCTGTGCTTTTTCGGATGTGGTTAGCCCAACTCCCATTCAGAGAAGAAGCAACTCGCCACTCAAGAAAAATGGTAGACAATGCTGTGAAGTGTTAACCAGAAACACGCCAACCCAAACAGATGTAAGAGAATCATCAAGCTCTTGAAGATGGCCATCCTCAAACTCTGGTGTGCAAGAGAATCATCTGGAGAGCCAGATAAAGTGGGGCTACTGGAGCCCATCTGGAGACTCAGAACCAGCAAGACTCGCGGGCCTTTTCACGCCCCCAGGTGATCCTGATGCTGGTGGAGCAAGTGGAGACACGTGGCCCAGGCCAAGCGTCTTGCATAAAACCCTCAGCCAGGCTGATGCAAAGCTTCGGAGAGATGAATACCAGGTTAGCGAGGGGAGGTCATAAAGCTAGTCGCTGGGACAAAAATCGCGTACAATCAAGACGATCCTTGGGGGAGAGAGGGGTGCCTAGGTAGTTCAGTCGGTTAAGCGTCCAACTCTTGATTTCAGCTCAGGTCATGATCTCAGGGGTGTGGGATCGAGCCCTGTGCCGAGCTCCATGCAGAGTCTGACACTCTCCTGCTGCTCCTTCCCCACTTGCACTCGCGCTCGCTCTCTCTCGCTCTCTCTTAAATCTTTAACAAAAAAAAAAAAAAAACATGGGCACGTAGGTGGCATAGTCGGTTAAGCGTCTGACTCTTAGTTTCAGCTCAGGTCATGATCTCAGGATTCTGGGATCAAGCCCTGTGCCTGGCTCTATGCTCAGCATGGTGTCTGCTTCAAGACTCTCTCTCCCTCTGCCCCTCCCCTCTGCGTGGGGGCTCGCTCGCGCACTCTCTAAGAAAATTAAAAACCACCTTTGGAATGCCTATGAGAACTCACAGCTCAAACGAAGTGGGTAGCTTGCAGTTCAAGGCACTGACCTCATTTGCTGGGTCTCCACTGTTGGGTGGGTCTGGGAGGCTATGGCACTGTGCTTCACCCACCCAAATATTCCTGGAAGGCCTCTGCTGCTCCAGCCCTGTGCCTGCCGCTGGGGTAGAGGCAGGTAGACCAAGTCCTAACCTCAGGCCTCTACCAGGGGTCAGGGCAACCGGAAGAATCACTGAGGCCAGTCCTAGGCGGTATGGGGACTAGCGCCCAGCCAGATGCCCTGGGAGTGCCACCTGCACAGCTTTAAGAGGGTTATTGCAAATGGCAAGACTTCACTCTTTTCTATGGCTGCATCATATTCCATCGTGTATGTGTACATCTTCTTTATCCGTTCATCTAGCGATGGGTATCTGGGCTCTTTTCCATAATTTGGCTGCTGTTGATAATGCTGCTATAAACATCGGGGTGCATGTATCCCTTCCAACAGGACTTGAAGATGCTGACATCCCTGCTTCCTGGCTCCCAACGGCGCTCCCTCCCCTTCCTCAGGGCTGTCCCTTCCATTTTTTTTTTTTTTAATTTTGTTTTTAAGTAATCTCTACACCCATGGTGGAGCTTGAACTCACCACCCTGAGCTCGAGAATCTCACGCTCTACCAACTGCGCCACGCAGGCGCCCCCTCTCCCTTCGAGTTAGTATTTTTGTATCTGATGTGGATGTAGCTAGAAAGCATAACACTAAGAACTTAAGACAGAAAAACAAATAGCACACAACTTCCATGTGGAATTTAAGAAACAAAACAAACATGGGGAAAAGCGAGGCAAACCAAGAAACACTCTTAACTATAGAGAACATACTGCTGGTTACCAGAAGGGAGGAGGGGGGGATGGGTGAAACAGGTGATGGGGATTAAGGAGTGCACTTGTGGTGAATGCGATCATTACATTCTACACCTGAAACTAATTACACTGCTAACTACCTGGAATTTAAATAAAAACTTGAAAAATTTAAAATAAAAAGATAGCATCTCCAAGGGCCACAGACTGACTTCAACTGTCATGGTTTGGGAAGAAAAGGGGGCGACCAAGCGGGACTGACTCAAAAAGAGTCACCTTCTGACTTCTTTTATGGCTACCTTCAGTTTGGAGGTGGGGCTGGTGAGAGCAAGGCAGGGGAATAGACAGGATCCTACCATCGAGAATCTCTAAAAACGGGTAGGGTATAAAGAGGTAGAACCTTGCAGATGAAACAGTAAGGCCTAATCTGCTTCAGGGGGGTGGGTTTTACTTAATATTGCTGCTGTTTGTTATATTTTAAAGACCGTATAGTGAGTCACTTAATCATTTAATCAAAGATTGCATGCAACTTTTAACACACAGTAATAGAACAGCTCTCCAAATACAGAAATCTCCACCACCTGTGCCCAAATCTACCAGCAGGGCTGCACGTGGGCGTGGAGGCCAGCGTCTCCCTCTGCGAAGGGGGCTCCACAGCACTGAAGCACCCCGGATGAACTGCAGGAGGACCCACTCGTGAATCTCTGCCTCCACCTCCCCTCCTGTGCATTTTCCCCAAGAAGCTCAGAGGAGTTTTTCCAATTGTGCTTCGAGGGCCCTCTGTGTCCGAATCCCCTTTCAGTTGCAGATTCTAGCTCCCCACCCCAGACGCACCCACCGCACCCACCAAAGCTGCCTCCTGGGCGCAGGGCCCCAAGTTTGCATTCTGAACCAGCTCCCACTAAGCTGTCCACATCGCTGCATCACTCACCCCATGGCCATCAGTGACCCACGGTATGCCCCCTAGGCATCGCTGGGACAGGCATCGCTGGCAGCCCAGGGGAAGGGCAGATCCTCCCCACTCCAGCGTTTCCTTCTGCGGAGATGATGGCATCCACAGCATCCCACTAACACACTCCTGGCCCCGTGGGAGAGGCAGTGGCTTTTATGGCTCTGAAGAGCCCCAGGAGGGATGGGAGGGTTTAAAATCTTTAGCACCAGCCCTGACTTCTAACTCCTGGCATCTCCTGGTGAAGCCTTCTGTGTTGGGAAGCAGAGCTGGTGTGCTTAATTAAGAAAGTGCAGTTGAATGAAGAGGCACCAGCCACCCACACGGGGGCAGTAGGGAGCTCCTTAGCATGGGCGCTCCCACCCTGAGGAAGTGAAACCCACTGGGTCGTTTTGATTGGAGGTGTAGTTTCAGTACACCCATGCAAAGAAGTAGAGTCACAAGATTTACTCCTTGCAGATCCCAGAAGCTGGGGGCCAGGGGTTGTGTGATGAGCCAGAGGATGGGCAGTTCTCCAGCCCTGGTCAGGGGAGCAAGAGACAGACAGTAGGGTAGCAAGCACCTGCTACTGCGACGTTTCTGTTTTACTTTGAAATTCTGACTTAGCATACATCTGGAACTGATTTTTCTGTGTATGGTGTAAGATACTGGCCAAAATTCATTTTTTCCATGTGGAAATCGAGTTGACTCAGCATCATTTACTGAAAAGGTCTTGAGTTCTCCAATGCGCTCTGTCACCTCTGTCATTTATCAGATGACTGCACATGTGGGAACTTTCTGAACGCTCTAGTTCCACTGATCTACTCATTTACCTTTGTGTTGATACCACGCTGATTACTGCAACTTTATGATAAATCCTGCTATGTGATCGTGGAAGTCCTCCAACTTTTCTCCCTCTGTTTTTTTTTTTTTTCATTATTATATTGGCTATTCTTGGCTCTTTACATTTCCACATAAATTTTAAAATCACCTTCTCAACTTCCACAAAAATACTTGCTAAGATTTCCCTTAAGATTGCCCTAAATCTCTAGCTAAATATAGAGGGAACTGACATCTTTACAATAAGGTAACATCATGACATTTACATTTCTTTCAGTGTGGTCTGGATCCGGCCTGGCACATCTTTTGTTAGATTTATTTGTAGGTAACAGATGTTTTTTGATGCTCTTGTAAATGGTAGCATCTGCAATAATCATTTTCTAAATGTTTGCTGTTGGTAGATACAAATACCCACTACATCTCAACTTCGAAAATTCTATGATGATTGTACCTGCACCTTGCTCATCTTTTCACACCCACTGTGCCCTATTACCCATCTTAGGTAATGTTTTAGAAATGGGACCCTCAATCCATATTTGCTTAAATGTACTGGGTGGGGGGAAGCTGAATGGATTAAGGTTTAATAGTTCGATGCCACATCTAATTCCAGAGCTTTGGGAGATCAAGTAATTCAACTACCCAGAGATATCAATACAGCTTAACAACTTTCTGATATTGAGCATAACACTCATTTTAGGAAGGTTGACTACTTCAACAAAAGAGAAATGTCAATTACGCCACCCCCTGAGATGAACACTGCTGGAATGTGATGTATTTCTTTGGGTCTTTTCCTTTGCTGTGGATACTCACAGTAGTTGAGCTCATACTGTAGAGCCGTTTCCCTGCCCATCTTTCCCACCCCTTCTTGGGGTGATAAAAGCATTTTTGTTACAACTGTTCGCAAGCCTCTGTAATGGCTACATAGTTCACTGCTGACAGGACAAGCACAGCAGTTACTCCTCTGCAGGACATTAGGATTCCTCATTGTTCAGATGATCAACAATGTTACCGGGGCTATCTCTGTGTGCAATGCTGTGTCCCTATTTCAGATAAGTTTCCAAGGTCAGAAGGACAGTTTTCTCTTACAATGATCACTGGTACAATGAAAACATTTTCTCTCAAACTCTGTGTGTGCACATTTTTATCATCATCATCAAAAACAGTTGCAGCTCGGCCCTCCTTTTGCAAGGCGCTCTTCTGAGCGCTTTAGATGTATTCACTCATTAAACCTTTAAAATAAGCCGGCTTGATGCTCTAGGGATCTGAGGTTCTGGGAGGCTAGGACCCGCCCAGAGTCCCGACGCAGGGGACGAAAGCAGTCTGACTCCAGACCCCTTGCATATAACCATGACAGGATAGAAAATGCAAACAATGAAGAAAGCACTATTATTAACCAAGCATTTACATGAAGTTATAAATGAATGCCTAGCATGCAAGGAAACGAAGCAGAAAAACAACAAACCAAAAAGGCATGGAAAATACATATCGGAACTTCGTCCTTATAACGGATCCTTACTCTATTTCTTTGGAAAACAGCCAGCATCATATCTCCAGCACAAGCTCTGTAGAACGTAGAATCCCAATATCAGACCCGTGCACGCACGGTACTCTACCTTGAGTGATAAGCTGGAGTCTGAAATACCTGGATAGAAAACCATAGCCTGTTGCCAGTGTACAACCAACACACCAGAGGCTCCTCGCCAAGGACAACGGACTGTAAACGAATTCTGCCTCCACAGACGCTGCTCTCAAGAGTCCCGTATTTCACAGGTTCAACCATTACAGTCAATAATCATTATGTCCACTTAGACACACTAAGTTCATACAAGTTTTATGATCTGTATCATAATGTGCCTCTTAGGATGTTCCTACTGGAAGATCCTGAAACTTACCCTGAAACTTACCCGTAAGCTAAAGTGTGAGGAAGGATAAGGGGAGTGGCAGAAGCTTAAGGAGACTAGAAATCCACTCACCCCAAAGCACACATCCCAAAATAACAATGTCTGGGGGACAGAGGAACTCGGAGCCTTTGTTCAGGCTGAGCGTCCGCTCCGTGCCTTGGGAAACCACACGTGGTCAGTGCCCGGCCCTCCAGCCAGCAAAACAAGGAGACGCTCCACATGGGGTGCAGTGAGACCAGAGGATTGGGGAAAGGTGTGATAGGCGGTGCTTCTCCCGATGAATCACCCCAGAAAGATGTCAAACTGGGCCAGCCAGTGAGACTGGGTCTGACATTTGGGATGCTGACAACCACACAGGGGTGTAGGCAGGGCTTGCAGCCCTATACACAAAGTCACAGCTCCAGCACAGACACTGGGACCAAACTGGCCAGAGCAGGCCTTTGTTAAGAAAAGTCTGGCCAGAAGTTGCCTCTTCCGTTCATCCTGTGACAAATACTCACTGATCACTCGTTGTGTGCCAGGCCCTGTGCCAGCATCTGACAACTCCCAGGTGAACAAGCCACCCAGGTCTCTCTTTATGAAGCTTATGCTCAAGTTGGGAGAGACAAGACCATTTCTGATAGCAAAAGGACAAGTCTGAGGAACCCTGGCCAGCTTCCTGGGGCTCTAACTCCCGGCTGGGATAAAGCTTGAAAAGCCCAGAGCATCTAACAGCTGGTCTAACTCTGGCGATGGGAAGACTGTACGTGACTATGTGGTAACTGAGTGGGACCGTGGGAACAAGAACAAGTGACATGAGAGATGACAGTAGAGCTTCCGGCTGGCTGAAGTCACCAGGGCAATTTTTATGGAAGAATTGGTATTTCAGTGATAAAGTGGGCATTGGATGGGCAGGAAGAGGAACAGAGCTCAAGTGGAGAGAGCAAAGATGCAGAGAGGCGGGTGTATGAGGTGTGTGTCAGCGAGACAGGAGGTCCATCAGGGCGAAGTGGCACGAGAAACACCCCTGGATTAGGGGAGGCGGCCACCCTCACTCCCCAGAAGATGGCAGCAGTCCAACTGGATGCCCACCTCCTGCCAGGCCTTCCCCCAACCTACCCTCCAAATTTCGGCTGGACCAAGACACTCTAGTTTAAAAAAACAAAAAAAAAAAAAAAAAAAAGAAAGAAAAAGAAAACAAAAAACAAAAACAAAACAAACAAAAAAAAACTTCAACAGCTTCCCACTGTTCTCAGCGTGATGTCCAAAGTCCTTAACATGTTTTAAGAAGAGGTCTCTGTGACCTCTCCTGCCTCATCGATCTGCTCTGGGGTCCTACACTTCCCCGTCCCCCCATATGCACCCCCTTGCTGAATGACCTCGGCCTCTCTCTCTCCTCTAGGTCTCTCAATCGCTGTTTCCTCTGCCTACAGCAGACCCCTTTCCACCCTCCCCCCTAGAGTCTGGCACACTCCCATCTTTTAGACCTCCCTTTAAATGGCTGTCTGTCTACCAAGGATGCTCCTGACTCCCTAGCCTGCATTGGAGGACCCTCACCAGTGCTCCAAAACTAGACGGATGGCAACAGAGTCTAGAACACTCTGAAGGCCTGGAAGAACTTGGACTTGACATAATGGGTGCCTCCGGCTCATTATAAGTGATTTGATGAATATGATATCCTCAAAAAAAAAAAAATCAGTCTGGCGATACTGTACCCTTAAAAATAATCAGTGCTTGGGGCGCCTGGGTGGCTCAGTCGTTAAGTGTCTGCTTTCGGCTCAGGGTGTGATCCCGGCGTTCTGGGATCGAGCCCCACATCCAGCTCTTCTGCTGGGAGCCTGCTTCTTCCTCTCCCAGTCCCCCTGCTTGTGTTCCCTCTCTAGCTAGCTGTCTCTCTCTCTGTCAAATAAATAAAATCTTTTAAAAAAAATAATCAGTGCTATCCTAGACAAAAGTTGACTAAACCGGGGGGCGCCTGGGTGGCACAGCGGTTAAGCGTCTGCCTTCGGCTCAGGGCGTGATCCTGGCGTTATGGGATCGAGCCCCACATCAGGCTCCTCCGCTATGAGCCTGCTTCTTCCTCTCCCACTCCCCCTGCTTGTGTTCCCTCTCTCGCTGGCTGTCTCTATCTCTGTCGAATAAATTAAAAAAATCTTTAAAAAAAAAAAATTTGACTAAACCGGGAACAGGTGAGCATCTGCCTGCTAGATACACATTGCCCTTCTCTTTGGGTACTAACCCCGGATTTTCCCAGGGGGGAACCACCCCTTTCTCTCATTCGCTCTCCACTAGCTTGGAGGGAGCTGATGCCGCCCCGGTTCTAGGCAAGGGCCAATTAGAGCACCCCATGCCCATGGCCGCAGTGACTAGCTCAGGCTTGAGCATGAGATCCCAGGTTGGTCCAACTAAACTCACTTCTGGACAATATTTAGAAAAGAAGCTCCCTTTTTCCCCATGGATTGCTAGACTGATAAGATGTAAGCCTGGAGCCTTCTGAGAAAGACACCAACACAGAAGAAAGTGGAGACAAGAACGGAAAAGAGACAGATGCTGACAGCTTTGTCTGAACACCTGGACTTGGCCATGACTTAGCTAGGACAGACTGCTCAGTGACAGGAACCAATCAATTCTGTTTGGGGCATAAGGTAATTCCAGCTGGGTTTCAGTCATTTGCAACCAAGAATTATGACCCCCCCCCCAACAAAGGTCAGAATTAAGGCAACAGCACAACACAACACCAACATAGTTTTACCAGTCTGTGGACTCACAGTTCTGCTAAAGGTGATCTTTCAGAAACAATCACACAACTCCATCAGTAAAGGTTCCGTTTGCTGGTGGGCATTTGTTAGTCCGTATCACGGCCTTGCCACTAGTCTGGGCAATAAACCACCCGTGCCGTGTAGCCAATAACCTCTTCCTATCTCAGTCTGCCTCGACTGAATCTCTAACTCGATTCAGTACACAAAGACCACAGGTGCACAGTTTCCTATTTTGCAAAAGTACAACCCTAACAGAAAGGTTCCTTTCCAGTTTGAAAGCTGAGAATGTTATAAAGAATAATGTTGGTTCAAAAGCAATTCTAGCTCTCTACTATCTTCTCGATTTTTCTTTAAATCTCAAACTGTTCTTAAAAATAAACTTTTTAAAATGGGGAGGGTTCCTAGGTGCTTTGCATGTCCAAAAAAACCTTTTTTTTTTTTAATTCTAAATTCTTTTATTTATCTTCTTTCCTCTCCACCCACAGTGCCCTTGGTCAAGCCAAGAAGTCTACTAGGGTGACCAGGACTTTCCCAGTTTTAGCACTGAAAGTCCCATGTCTGGGGAAATCCCTCAGTCCCAGGCACACTGGGACGGTTGGTCACCCTTCGTGTCAGATGAAACCCAAGCCCCATTCTACCTCCAGCCTTATTTCCTACAAGCACCAGCCCCACCTCGATATTCCACAAACCCAGGGTTTCCCTCCCACATCCTGCAGCCCCACATCATGGCTCCTGCTTGTCTTTCAAGAGTCTGCTCTGGTGTTGCCTCCCCCCGGAAGGCTTCCAAGGGTTCCTACAGAACCCTGAACCTACAGAGATCCCAGCACTTGTCAAGCTGTACAGTCACTGGCATTATGGCTCTCTCCCCCACCAGCCTGCGAACTCCCTCAGGGAATGAGCTGTTCTGTACCTAAGTCCCAAGATGTTTACTATCAGAGCCAAATGAAGAACATCACAAGCACTGGGGTGAGCACTAGCTGTTCAGGACACTCTTCTCCAAGTCATTCTGGGATCTTCTAAGCCGCACAGCAGTATGCAAATTTCCAGGCTCCTCAGACTGTAATATGGATTAAGCTGATCTGCCTGACCCAGGACAGGCAGCTCGGGTTTCCAAAAGCACCCAATGGCCTTTTAACCTAAACAAGGAACCTGGGCAGTTCCCAGATACTTCAACAGAATCTGAGAACCTTTACCATTCCCTGGCTGGCTGGAGGGTGAAGATGCCCCCTCCAGCAGAGACTCAACCAAGCTGAAAGTCCTCCCAAACTGACTTAGGCCGTTTCATTCAGAAAGACAGTGCTATCATAGACTGTGGGTACGAGCACTGAAGTCAGATCCTGGCTTTGACCGTTTCAGTTGGTGTCACCTTGTGGCAAGTGACTTAACCTCTTTGAACCTTAGTTTCCACTTCTATAAAATGGAAAACAATAACAGTTCCTATAACTCACAGACTTGTGAGGACTAAAGGAAACAACACACAGGAAGTCCTGCGTAAGTACCTGGCGCCAAAAAACAATGCATTCAATAGTTATTAAAGTACTCTACAAGGGCTGGAAGCAGGCAGTTAGGTGAAAGCCTGCAGGTGCCTGGATACTGGCGAGAGGCCCAACCTCCTTCAGTTAAACCATCCTCCCCTTCTCAGCCACATCCACCCACTCCCTAAATTCCTGAAATCCCTCTGCCTCTCCCTTTCCAGTCCAGCTGCCCTCCCATTTAAGATTCCTGGCTTCCCTACACACCCCCACCCTGTTCTGTGCTTCTCTTCTCCATGTGTCCTCTCTCATCACTCCCCTAAAATCATTCCTTACTACATACTGATCCCTCCTGCCTCCCCACTCTGTGAGACCCACAAAAATTTATGAAATGCCTGTTCCATGCTAGAAAAGACACAGCTGAGAAGCAAAGCACCCTGACCCCTGGCCAAATGAGAAGCCCCATCTAATTTCCCTCCCACCAATCCTTTCCCTGGGCCCCTGTCTTTCTTCTACAGCTCCCTGCCTCTCCCCTCCATCCTTCTTCCTTCCCATTAGTAATTTTCCGACCTCCCTCTGGAAACCAGTCTGTTTCTTACCACCAAAGGACTTCCTACTCCCTACCCAACTGCCCCCCCCACACACACACACTAGATTTTCCTCCCTGAAGTCATTCCCTCCAAAAAGTCTCTATTTTCCAACGCCTCCCCCCCACCAAAAAAAAATCCTGGGTTTGTCTGCATGCTCTGCCCCTGTCCCCAATTCACTCTTTTTTCCACTCTTTCAGTAGCCACTGAGCTCCTACTGTGTGCCAGGCACTAGTGCTAGATGCTGGAAATACAGCTGTGAGCAGAACAAGGGGTCTTTGCTCTCCTGGAAGTACCAGTTTAGGAGCAGACAGAAAAGGAATGAAAACAAACAGGGTAAATGAAGGTAGTGGAGATATACATTGAATGAAATCAAGAGAAAGATCAGACGGAAAGGAATTGAAGTGGGGAAGCACTTTAGGTAGGGTGGTCTGGGAAGGCCTTACCTAGCTGATAAACACAGCTACGAACATTAGCCACCTACTGTGTAAGAGACACTGGATCGATCTCTTTCCATGCACAACATTATTAAATCCTTGCACAGTGTATACCATCCCTATTTGCAGATGGGAAACCAGAGGCTCAAGGAGGTGAAGTAATTTGTCCAAGGTCACACAGCCATTAAGCGGTAGAATCGGGATTTGAATGCAGGTCTGACTGCAAGGCCATTTTGTGGACTCCTGCTTCCCAGGACCACAATGGCCACCTGTCCTCCCCCAGAGCTCTACTTCTGATAGTCCCCTCTTCAGACTCCCCCCCAAAAAAAAATTTTAAACGACTGCCCTTTCTTGAACACTTGTACATGCTTCCAGTTTTACGTGCATTCCCTTACCCAACCCTCCAAACAATCAAAGGGAGTAGGTGCTGTCACTATATCCACTTTACAACTGAGGAAACGGAGGCCTAAGTTCACACACTTAGAGTGGAATCCCAATCTGTCTGGCTCCCAGGTCCAGATCTCTGAGCCCTAAGCTGTCCAGCCTAAGAAGTACCACCCCCGGAAGCTTGGTGCCCACCGCTGCCCCCGGCAACAACGAAGTGTGCGCATCCGTAAACTGAAATCTCTCCCCTTACTTTACAAATGGGGATACTGAGACTCCGAGAAGCTAAGCCACTTGCCCAAGGTCACACAGCGAGGAGCGACGGTGTCAGGGTTCAATCCCAGGCGCCTTGACTCCGGAGCCCTCACTCTTAACTGTGGTACTGCCTCTCCCGGGCGTCTCTCTCCGCCCTCCACCTCGCTCTCACACCTTGCAGCGCCCCCCGGCCCGGGGCTATGCGCCCCCATCCCCACGTCCAGCCCCGCGGCCTGCCCCCCTCAGTCCCCAATACACTCACTTGAGGTGGTCCAAGGAGTGGATGTTGCGGGAAGACTTGCCATGGCCCCCGCCCACCCAGCTCCGCGAGCGGCCAAACATGTCGGCGGCCCCGACCCGTTGCCCGCCTCACGGTCTCATGCCCGAGCGGCCGAACGGCCGGGCGCCCGCAGTGGCAGCACAAGCGGAGGAGGCAGCGGCGGAGGTGGCAGAGGGACCGCCAACCACCTTCCTCCCCGGCGCACAGCTCCGCACTGACATTCAGCCGGAACCGGCCGTTCGACCGCCGCGCTTTACGGCCGCCGCCGCGAGAAACGCTGGGAAATGCAGTTCGCCCGCGAGGCCCCCGCCGACAGGACTCTGCGGACGAACTACAGAGCCCGGCGTGCATCGCGCAACTGCGGGCCTGCGGCCTCGGAGAAGAGGAGGAGCGAGAGAAGAAGGAGGAGAGCCCGCAGTATCGGACGGTGGGCGGGAACGGGAAACCTGTGCGCGCAGCCCTGAGGAGGGAATCGGTGAAGATGGGTGCTTAAAAGTAACCGCAATGTTTACAATCTTTAGCTTATATGATAAGAATAAGAACAGCTATTGCATGGCGTATAATATGTGCCACCGTCCTGAGCACCTTACATATACTGCTATTTAAGGCTAACAACCAACCTATGCGGAGGGTACGATCATCCCCAGGCTACCCACGGGGGAAAATCACAGAGCGGTTGTCCTACCCAAGGTCATGCAGCTAGGAAGTGTGTGGTTCAAACCCTGGCACCCTCATTTTATGCCCCAGTAAGCTAATCTGTGTCAAATCGGTAATGGTCTGGACTGTCCTTACAGCTTTTTTTTTCTTTTTCCACTTCAACTTAAAAAATAGATTTTGAAACGCCTTCAGGTAACAGTGTACCAAAACTGAACGTCCGGCGCTTTCAGAGGATTTCTCTAGTCTTCACCCAAAATCCAAGCAATTCCCAAAACTATGACATTAAGAAGAAGAAAAGGAGAAAAGAAACACCCAACTCCCCACATGAGCCTATTAGATATATTTAAATTTCCATCCTGGAGTAGGATTGAGACGCTCCTTGGAGGCAAGACTGCCCTGTTCACCATTCATTCATTCCTTTCTACCCCGCACAGTTATCTAAGGCCTACTGTGTCCCATTAACTCTGCTCAGAGTCGGTCTAAGGGCCCATGTTTTCCCTGCTGCCTAGCACAAAGTTTGGCACATCACTGGTGCTCAACAAATACTGGCAGAGTGAATGAGTGACGGAATGAAGGTTTGCTTCACCTTCAGCAGTTGGAGAATTAACGGTTTCCTCTGTAATTCGTCTAAAGGGGCAAGGAGACAGTAATGGAGAAAAAAGGGCAGGTCTGATCTCCAAGCACACAGAGCCCTAGCATCTTCCTGGGCCCTCCCTTTTCTCTGGCCCTAGATTTCCTCATCTGTAAGAAGAGGTAGCACACTACCCAGACACGTCTAGCTGCAATTAAGCAATGTCTGAAAAGCACCCAGCTCAGTGTGACCTGAGACTTAAAGGTCTGTTCAGTCAGCAGAGCATGCGACGTTTGCTGTTGGAGTTGTGAGTTCAACCTCCACTTCGGGTGTAGCGATTACTTAAAAACGAAATCTTTTAAAAATCATAAATGTTTGTCGAACTGCTCTGGAAGGCACTTTGGGCAAGATCAGTCTCCTGAAGGATATACAAGAGTTGCTCATGAAAAGCGGAATCAACGAGTGCAAGACTCACTTTTCTATGTATTTCTTGGTTGTTTCCATGTTTAACCACGTCCTGTTTACCAACACGGTTTACAAAGCAAAAACAAGCAACCCCACGGCTGCAGGTCTGACCTGCCTGGGAATCTCTTTATTCGGGTGTCCCTGAACCCTGTTATGCACATCCTCGCAGTGGGCGGTCCTTCTGACATCCAGAATTCGGAGAACTGAAGGAGGCACTGATCAATCTTCCCCACCACGGAAAATTGCCACTTTGGAAAGTCCGAGATTTTCACTGGTAAATTCACACCCCCCCCCCCACTGCCTCCTTTTGACAGGTAAACTGAATCCCAAAGAGGCCATATCCAAGTCCAAGGCGGGGCGGGGGGGCTGCTGACGAAGCTCAGTGTTTCCTTGAGCTCTCTTAACCTTTAGGATACGTCTAGTTTTGAACTGTGTTGGGTCTCTTTCCCCTCCCGCCACTCCGTGGGGGATTCGCAGAGCCAATTGCATTTGAGACCTGGGCGGAGCCCGGAACCGGGGAGGCAGCTCAGAGGCCGGCGTCCCAGAGGGGCGGAGCGAAGCGGTACCGCCCCCGGACGTCTCGGGCCAATGAGCGCGGGAGTGGAGAGGGCCAATGAACGCGGGGCCGCTCCGGAGGCGGTGCTCGGAACGCGACCAGGAGGGCGACGCGGCGGCCGCAGCCATGGGCGCTGGGCCTGCGGGGGCGCGGAGGGGGCTCGAGCAACTGCCGGGCGGGGCTGGAGAGACCGCCGCCGGGACTGGCCCTCGACGCTGAGACGCGGTGGGGTCCCCGCCGGCGCTGGGAGGGCCTGTGAGCGCGAGCGAGGCGCGTCGGAGGAGCCGGGCAGCGGCCGGCCACCTCAGTGGGGGGCCTGCCTGGCAGCTGAGCGGATCGGGAGGACCGTGTGGGCACATCTGGGGGTGCGTGGACCCCGCCGGGCACGTTTCAGGGGCAGGGTCGCTTCCGCAGAGGCCGCCGTACACCGGCGGGGACACCGCCGGGGCCGAGCTCGGCCTGGGTCGAGCCCCCGGGGCGCCCCTGGATGGCTGAGTTGACCCCTTGCCGGCCGCCCAGGCGCCGCAGCGGCTGAGATCGCTGGGATCGCCGGGCCGCCGCCCTCGCCGACCCCTGCATGCCCGGCGCCCGGGTCGCGGCCCACTTGGACGCGCTGGGCCCCCTGGTCCCCTACGTGCCGCCGTCGCTGTTGCCCTCTATGTTCTACGTGGGCCTGTTTTTCGTCAATGTGCTGATCCTATACTACGCCTTCCTCATGGAGTACATTGTCCTCAACGTGGGCCTCGTCTTCCTGCCCGAGGACATGGACCAGGCGCTCGTGGACCTCGGCGTGCTCTCCGACCCCGGCTCGGGCCTCTACGATGCCGATTCGGAGCTCGATGTCTTCGATGGTTACTTGGAGTAGGCTTGGCTACCGTCCGCACCCCTCGGCCTGGACCAGCCGCCCAAATCATGCCGCCGCTGCTGGTTGGGGGCATCGTCGGGCCAGGGATGGGATCCCCAGGACGAGGCCCTCTCCGGCCTCCAAGACCTGTAAGTGCTCTCTCTGCGACAGATGAGGGTGGGTTGGGGCGCTGGCGAAGAGGCTGGCATCTCCAGACCGGACACACACCCTTCCCCCAGGCTCCTGGAGGTCTGTTTGGATGCCAGGAATGGCCAAACCCCTGTTAGGCCTTTAGCTGGGGCTGGCAAGCTTTCCCTGATGAAGGTGACAGTTGTTGAAGAGGGGAAGGGAGGCAGAGCCTAAGTGGTGTTTGCCACAGCTGGTGGAAAAGCCTTTGCACCCAGATCGCTTTGAGGCAGAGCTGTCAGCTCCTCCCTTCTGCCTCAGTCTGGCTTGATGGTGACCTTGGCTTTCTGGGGATTCCCATAGTTCTGGAAAGATAAGAATTTGGAGTGTCGGAAGAGATAGCAAGCCAGGCAGTGACCATCTTTGTCCTGTGGCCCTTGGGGGAGTGGGTGGAGACTCGAGAGCAAGGGCAAGGGCCCCGGCTGAAGCAGTGAGAGGAGAAACCTCCTTCAGCAAAGTCTGCACTTCCTTTTGGCGTTGCGTTTGCTGCTTCTTGGGAGTCGGGTTTCAGGGTGCCCCAGCTCGGCAGTTCTGCAGCTCGCATCTGCAAGGGCTGCAAGGGCTGCCAGTTTCGCAAGTTGCTTTTGCAGACCAGGCAGACTGGGGCTGGCTTTGCCTGCAGTGTTTGCAAGGCCTTAAGGAGCTCTTGGGCCAGCAGGAGTAGGGACCACAGGATCTTTGCACTGAGGTGTTCAAGTCCTGCCTCTAGGCTGTAACCAGGAAGCTGTGTGTCCTGCCCCACCTTGTGTGTTGATGGGAGGGAAATGAAGGTCCAGGAAGGAGAGGGACCTGGCCGAAGTCTCAGAGCTGGAAGAGAGGCAGCTGAACAAGATGGGGAGGAGGGGGTAGGCAGGCTTTTGGGTCTGGTGAGCGTTCGTAGGACTTGCAGACACTCTTTGGCTGAGCCTTTCCACTAGACAGTGTGCAGTGTCACTAGGCACAGGGCCTGAATGGCAATGAAGGGAGGATACTGAGGTGGCAGGAGCTCTTTCTAGAAGACAGACACTAATGCCACTTTCCCCAAGCAGGCTGAGTTAACTCCCCTCCTCTGTGGGCTGCCTTTGCCAAGTGACCATAGTCAGGGAATGCAGGGTGGGGCAGGACCTGCTGGTAGTGGTGCTGAAGCTGGGGGCTCCCCCTGAGAGGTGGACAGTGAGATTTCTTTGATAAAAGCTTCATTTGAGCTCAGTGAGACCTTAGCAAGAACCAAGTGCCAGGTGGAGAATGGGTCAGCTGCCCTGCATACCTACCCAGTCTCCTTGCCCACCTGTCTGCCTGCCATCCATCCATCCACCCGTTCTTGGGTTGAACAAATGTTTACGGAGTACACACTGTGCCCCCTGGGTGAACACAGTGAACAAGAGAGACTTAGGCATGACCTCCTGGCACTTGGTGAGAAAAGACAAGGAGATTCCCAAACAAGATGATCAGATTTTTTGAGAGCCATGAGAACATGTAGGAAGGACCTGGGCATCCCTAGTGAGTTCCTGCTGCTTTCTTGGTGC
Source organism: Ursus americanus (assembly GCF_024610735.1). Classification (NCBI taxonomy): domain Eukaryota; kingdom Metazoa; phylum Chordata; class Mammalia; order Carnivora; family Ursidae; genus Ursus; species Ursus americanus. Next base: position 31,898,950 of record NC_142128.1, read on the forward strand.
TTAGAAGAGTGCCTGGAATCTAGTAGGCACTCAATAAATGTCTGTTGAGCAAAGCTGAAGAACAGAAATGGGCTGCATTAGAAAGGAGGGTCAGAGAAGGTCTCTTTGAGGAGATGACACATTTGAGCTGAGCCCTAAATTGGTAGAAGGAGCCAGACGGAAGATCTGGGGAAAAGCATTCGAAGCAGAGGGAATCACTAATGCCAAGGCTGTGGGGTAGGAGAACTGGTTTTTACAGCAACCAAAAGGAGGCCAGTGAGGCTAAAGAGCAGCCCCAAGAGAGGCCTGTGGGGCAGGTGAGGCCAGACCCTACAGGACCTGGGAGGCCATGGCCATGAGCAATGGGAAGCCATCAGAAGGCCTGAAGCAGGAGATGACACAATTTCAATTCACATTTTGCAGAGATGACCCTGGCAGTTGTAGGCAGAATGGCTGTCAGGGCAAGAATGGAATGGGGGAAGCCAGTGAGGAGCTGTTTAGTCGCTCAGGCTGGAGGTAAAGGGGGCCTGGATGGGGCAAGGTTGCTGAAGATGGAGAAACAGACTGAGAACACCTTTTGAAGGTAGAACCTGTGGAGTCCATTCAAAATCTGGACTGAGTATTGATCATGGACCATGCCTGGTTCTAGGCCCTTTGTGTGTTCGCTCAGTCAGCCATTCAACAAACTTTGCTTCTGCCTGCTCTTCTACCAGGCCCTGTGCTAGGCCTAGCAGATCCTAAACTGAATCTCTGCCTCCAAGCCAAGCGCTTGACTTTGAGACAGTGTAACTTGGTGAAGAATGTCTTATTTTATCTCTTCACCACATCAACAGAAACACTTCCCCTTCCAAATGAAAACATTGGCAGACTTGAAGCCCAAATGCTTCGACAAACTTTGCAGCGAAGGCTGTTTGTGCAGAAACGCCAGGAAGCGTGTCTCAGGGACACCCTGCCTTGCAAAGCTGTCAGAGTGCCTGGGCCCGAGCTGGGAGGCAGGGAGGCCAGGGGCTGGGGGAGATACTCAAGCCAGAAGAAGTGGGGAAGCCACGCACAGCATTCCTTCTTCCCCACTCCCGAAGCCAGGCCGAGGCAATCTTGGCCCCAGGACCAGGGAAGCCCAGCCTGGGGGAGGGGAGGGGTGACCAGCAGCAGGACAAGCCTTTGGGAAAGCTCTAGAAATGGTCTGACTGGACCTCAGCTCTGGGCCCCTTTCTGTAAGCAGAGAAGCATCCGTAGTCAGATCTCATTCTTTCTGGCTCGTTCTCAGGTGGACGTATTCTCATGTTACGCACGAGAAGGTCATGGAAGCACTGACTAAGGGTGTGGGGCATGCCAGGCAGTGGGGACTGGGGTGGTGCACTCACTTGCTCTCGTTCTTTTTTCTTTTGGGTGTGTGCCCACACGGTACGGTCCACCCAACATCTGTTGAGCCCTTACTGAAGGAGGCAGTATTAGGGTTGGGGTAAGGAACAAGAACCTGGTGCAAATCCCAGTCCTGGCTGCCCTTGGGCATGTTCTGTAGCTCCCTGTGTGTCAGTGTTCTAAAGAGTGCGATAATATTCCTCCTCGTGAGGATTAAGGGAGATGTACGTAAAGCTCGCAGACCTTCCTGTGTGCAGTGAGTGATACATTAATATTAACCGCTGCTAGCATTAACGGTCAGATACAGTGGGGAGTGTGTACACTCGGGCCCTTGTAAGTATAAACCTGCACGTGCACACATGCATGGATACTTACAACCCAGGATGAGCTGAAGAGGACTGCCTGCCTGAGTGCTGGGTGGGTTCAGGTGGGGACCACCAGGACAGACTTCCCACTCTGTCCTCCTGCCTGGGACCCTCAGGACACCTTTCCCGTGGCCTGTGATCTCCACAGTCCACCAGATCTGGAGCCCCGTCGAGCCGTGGCTCCGCGATTTTCCTAGAGTTGTCATCGTTGCCCGGGAGCAGGAAGTGGGGAATCAGGAGCTCTCTCCTTCGCAGGAGAGAGGGCCACTGCGGCTGGCCTGGGAGCCAGGGAGAGTCCTCACATCCCAGCACTTCCGATGCGGGGGCAGAGCAGCTGGATCGATCTGTCCCCGTTCCTGGCACAGGGAGGGCTGTGGGAGAGAGCCTTTGTGCAGCGGAAATGGAGAGACTGCAGAACGTTGCTGCTGGGTCGGGAGGGCCTGGTGTAGCTCGGATACAGAGCCAAGGAAACGGGCCCCATCAGTCTACTTACCACAGGGTCTCCCGGCTTCCGGGCCCTGACTCGGTGCCGCAGCTGGTCCTTCTGATCTGTTCTGACCCTGGCCCCGCCATCCCAGTCTGCAGCCTGTGCCGGCAGCAGAACACCCCGGCTGGCACGTCACTGCCCTGCTCAGAATCCCAGACCTTCTGCAGGGACATGGACCATAGATTGAAGTCACGGGAGAGCCCACAGGCAGCTGGTAGAGCTGTGGGGAGTGAGGGGAAGGAGAGCGGTCAGGGCAGGTGAGGGAAATGAGTCGGTCTCCCGTAGCTGTGGTCCAGACAAGAGATAGGTGATGGTGGCAAGGGGAGGCAGGTGCACCCTGGGCCTGGCTGACTTTCCAGCTCTGTCCTAGCACAAGGCTCACCTGGAAGCGTGCTGGCCACAGGGTGCTCGGGTGCTGGCTGCCCCTGTGGCCAGGAGAAGGCCCCGTTAGGGGTCTCAAAACAGCTGAGATGCCAGGGGTTCAGCTCCCTTGGCCCCGAGTTATGCAAACTGAAGGTTTCATCCAAGGAAGACCCTCACGGTCCTTGTGTCAAGGAAATTAAGGGCTCCTCTCAACTTGACCATTCGTATTCCTGGTTTACCTCTGTCTTTCCCCCAGAACTTCCGAAAGCTTAGCTTGCTTGTGGGAAATCAAGATCACAGTTAAAGGGAGAGGCAGCTGAGGCCCAGAAAGGAGGAGTGAGGGGCCAGGGTAGCAAAGCTGAGTGAGACAGCTGAGCCCCCCAACCCAGTGCTGGGTTTGCAGGGGCTGCAGGGGGGCTCCAGGAAGGGGCTCCCAAATCCCACCTTGGAATAGTGCTCACGGCTCTGCCAGGCCTGCTGCATAGACCTCACTCCTTTTTGCTGAGTTTCTTAAATAAAACTGTATTTTGAAATCACTTCACAAGTATACAAAAGTTGCAAGAAGAGTGCAAGGAAGTCCCCCCACCCTTCACCCAGAGTCACCAGTTGTACGGATTTACATTTTGCCACATTTGTTCATGTAGACAGTGTGTGCCCATGCTGTTTACGTGCGTGTGTATATACACATATGTGTACGTGTTTAGCCATTTTTCGGAACCACTTGAAAACGATTGCTAACATTGCGTTCCTTTACTCCTAAATATTTCACTGTATAGTTTCTTAGATCGAGGACATTCATTTCCATAACCGCAGTACAGTTGTCAAGATCAGCAATTTAACACTTGATGCAAGCCTATGACCGATTTTCTTCAGATCTCACCAATTGTCCCAATAAAAACGTAGAGTTGAGGTCTGGGATCCCATCACACAGGTCACCCTTTGCTTTAATTCTTGTCTCTCGCGTTGCCTTCAATCCTGACCTCCTCACTCTGTCTTCATCTTTCGTGACACTGACATTTTGGAGGAGTACAAGTCTGGTATCTTCTGGACTGTCTCCATTTGGGTTTATCTGATGTACTCTTGTGATTAGGCTCAGATGATGCATTGTTGGCAGGAACCCCCGCAGAGAAATGAGTGCAGGGTATCTGGGAGACAAGTGACGTCTGTCTGTCCCACCGCTGGTGATGGTAACTTTGATGGCTTGGCTAGGGTGGTGTCTGCCAGGTCTCTCCACTATAAAATTATTTCTCCCTTTGTAACTTGTAGTTATGATTAAATCCACTAGTGTTAGTACTTTGTTTTTCAAAAATCTTTTTTATGTGAATTTATTTTTAAAAGAATGGCGTATAGCCCTTCATAAATGATGCTGTGTTGATGGTGTGTCAGACCCAGAGGGGACTCAGCCCGGGAACCCTCCCCTTTTTTTGGATGCTTGCCTCCTCCTCTCAGGGGCCCATTACCAAGGAGGATGTGTCTGTGCCTTTAAGGCAAAGGGTGATCTGGGATGGGTTCCGGGACCTCACCTCTACTTTTGGAAACAGACAATAACTGGTACCTGGTGAGTCCAGCTCATGCTGATGACATCACAGCTGCCATCCCCTGCCCAGAGACTGGGGAGGGGCTGGGAGTGAGCTCTACTTCCCCACAGAAGGGGAAGGCCTCATTCCTGGGATTCCTTCCTGGCAGGGGTCTTGGCTGGGTGGTTAAAAATAAACTATGTCTCCCACATCTCCCAGCTTCCCCTAAGTGTCATCTGCAAAGCAGGCGAGGCAGGGCTCATTAGCTCCATTATACAGGGAGGAAAACTGAGGCTCGGGGACGTTCAGTGACTCATCCCAGATACCCAGCCATGAGGTGGCCAGTTGTCCTCCTAGCCACACTCCCAGTGCTTCCTCGAGTGAGGTCCTTTGCCACACGTGAGGCCACCGAAGCAGAGTGTGGCCAGGCTGTTGATGCTCTGTCACTCTTGGGCACCTGCTACTTCTCCATTTGACCAGAGAAACCAGGCCCAGGCTCAGTGTTGCAGGCCAGGGGTATCTGGCTAGAGCTAATGGTTTCATTTTCATCCTATTTGTTTTTAGCGTTGCCTTCTGTTTATGACAAATGATTCTGTTTTTTATTCATTACGGTGATGTAAAGGTTCCTTTTAAAAATTTGGAGATAAAAAAAAAGGTTCATTGATATAAAGTACTAAATAAATAATCGTCCGGGCAGTTCTCAGGTGTGGCAAGACTTATGGGCAAACACTGCCCTTCAGAAGGGCCTCAGTAAGTCTGAGGCACCAACCAGCTGGAGACACGTTCTGAACCAGGAATCTTCACAAAACCCGTGGCTGGTGAGCGTCAGCAGCTGACACGTAAAGCAGAATGCGGCTTTGAGAAATGGGTCCTGGTTTCTCCAGAACACTGACTTCCATCAGGTACCCAAGCAGCCGGGCAGCATCTCCTTTCCCATCCCCCTCCGGCTGTGAACTCTTGGACTAGCCAGGGCAGAGGTCCTTCTGCCACACAGCCCATCACTGAGACGATGGTGGACACACAGGGCCAATTGGCTCAGGGTGACATCTGTCTTTAGCCACTTGAATTGGTCAGTTGGTGCATGGGAAAGAGGAATGAGCAGTGGGTTTCCAGCACGCAAGGTCTCTGGAGGGCGACAGGACTCCTGTTTCCAGCAGCCCCCCAGCACTGCAGAGGCCCCCTGCCTGGTGTGTTTGCTAGCTGCGAACAGGTGGAAGGAGGGGAGGGGCTGCTAGGTATTGATGCCCGTGTATTGTAGGCACGTGATTTCATATCATCCTCACAACAAACGGCCCAACGAGGTGGGCGCTGTTCTCCTGTTTCAGATGAAGAAAATAGGCCCAGAGAGAACTTGCTAAGGCCACACAGCTAGGAAGGGGCAGAGCCAGGATTCCCCCAGATCGACCTTGCCCTGACTTTCCCCGAGGAGGACCGTGGGAAGACAAGAGTCTCAAAGGAGAGTTTTGCAGCATGTCCAGAGCGTCGCCCACCAGCACCCCAAGACCCAAGGGCCCATCGCAAACTAGGCAGCCTCTCGCCAGAGGCAGTGAGCCGAGACGTTGCTTCTTAAAATGGATCCTTTGCCCAGCTGTCCTTCTTAATGACAGAAATGAGTCAGCTGGCCACTCGCTCTGTCCAGCTCTCCGGAGTAGCCTGGAATGAAAGGTTACAGTTTCAGAAAGAAAGAAGGGGTGGGGGGAACCAGTGGCTAATGAATTGTCTGTCATGCTCTAATGATAGTAGAAGGTTGGAGAACCCACTGCTTTGGATTCTGCAAGCTGCGGCTCCAGGATGCTCTCAGCCCGAGGCTTTCGGTGCCTGGGAGGAAAGAGATGAACCTAAGATCAGACCACAAAGGTTCAAATCCCGCCTGCGCCATTTACAAGCCCGGAGGCCCTGAGCAATTTACTGAAGCCTCTCTGAGCCCCGTCTGAAATTCCCGGTGATGAGCCTGCTTGGCCCCACCTCCTAGGGTTGTTCTGAGGAGCGTGTGAGCTAGGCCAGGAGTTAGAGCAGATGGCACACAGTAACGTAGAGGGGCTGGAGAAAGCCCTCCCATGACAGAGTCTCAGGACCCTCCCTGGGGTTTGCTGTGAGGCCAGACTTGCCAGTTAGGGAGCAAGGGGACCGATCTTTAACAGCCACCGTGGGTGGCACTGGTGAGTGGTCTCAGGACATGCTGCAGCCAAGGCCCCAGTGACCTGGGCGGTCCTTACCTTGCTGTATGACCTAGGGCGGGTCCCCACCCTTTCTGGGCCCTTTGTGGAAGGAGTGGGACTGACCCCGATCCGGGTTCCCCAACCCCATCTGCCACGCTCAGCAATTCCTGCTCTGTTGTCTGAATTCTCATTTGTGTCATTGTTTTCCTTAAACGAGCTCTTTTTAAAGTGAAGTAATGCTCTGAAGGGACAGGAACTTTGTATTACTATCAGAAGTGGGAAGCTGGCATCACTTGCCATAAATAGAAGCTGACCCTGCAGATAACACAGTGAAAACCGAGAGCAGCAGTGGATCCAGCTGGAGCCGGCGCCTGCAGGGCCCTGGGCCCGTTCAGATGGGAGATTGGCACGTGTCAGAGACACGTTCCAGCCACTGACACTCGTCTGGATCCCGTGCTGGTGGCAGACATCAAGATTGGGAGAGGAGTGGGTCCCCATGCCGGGGGTGATTCTGTGCTCTCTGACACCCAATCCACACAAGTCTGAAATGGGCTTAAGTGTGAACCCCTGCCTTGGAGATCTCTGGAGTGAGCCCTGCTCTCAAGAGCACCACCACTGACCCCCACAGGGGTTCCTTGTGGGATGGGAGGGGGAACCGTGGATGCCTTTTGAGAGGGCTGGGCTCACCAGTGCTCTGGCCGCAGCCCTGGCTTCCCATCCCCATGCCAGGTCCAGTGGGGAGGTGGGTTGCGGCCCCGGGACACAAGGACTCGGCCTGTGTCAACAGTGGGAGCCAGGGAAGGTCTCAGCAGTGGAAGGATGTGTTCCCAGCTGGCCTCTAGAAGGTGAATCTGGCAGATAGCACAAGAAACTTGGCTGACTTGGCCCCTCCTCCCCTCTCCAACTGTGCCTACCATGGCCTGCCTTCTTGCTCCCTTCCCCCACCCTGTACAAACCTTAGGGGGTTTTAGGGCCTGCTGTGCCCTCGTCACCAGCCTGCCCCCTGCCTGGCATGCTCTTCATGCAGGCTTCCCCGGGCTCTGGGCTCCATTCATCCCCTGGACTCCCTGCTGTCGGGTGTATCACCTTGGGCTGTGATTGCTCACCACAGGGTATCTCAAAAGCATGACCACGTTTATCGTGGGGTCCCCAGCACCCAGCTCAGGACCTGGCATGCAGGAGGTATGGAATTAGGTAGTGTGGGAAATCTCCAGTGGAATGAAGCCCTGGAGAACTGAGTATCCTGGACAAGTTACTTACTGTGTCTGGACCTTAGTGTCTTTGTCTGTAAAATGGAATCCCAATAGTGTGTCGTTCCAGGAGTTTTAGGAGAGCTGAATGACCTGACATGTGTAAGGCTCCATCTCAGGTCTGCTCTCCCAGGAGCAGACGCCGGGACAAAGGTTCAAGGGCAAGGTGTGTATTCAGGAGGTGATCCCAGGACTACCAGTAGGGAGTGGGTTAGTGAGACAGGAGAGGGTTCTGTCATCCAGTAGGTCACCACTGCAGCCCTGAGCTCAGTCCTGCTCAGGAACTCTGGAGACTCAGCTGCAGGGTGCAGGAGCTGGGGTATTGATCCACCACCTTCCTGGTCATCCCTGGTTGGAAGGCAGCTCTGGGGAGACATTGGCTCTGCCTGTACTTGCAGCCTGGGGGCCAGTCAGGCTTTGGAGGCAGGTCCCTACAGGTGGAAGCTGGCAGGTCAGCGTGCCCCGGAGGGGTGAGCAGAGGGAATGGCACAAGGCATCCACAGGCTCTGCCTTGGGCTCGTGGCCCATGGTAAGAGCTCAGGGAGTGGCAGCTCCCCGATTGTGATGGTTTCTACCATTGTCACCAGTCCAGTGCCAGCTCTGCCTGTCATAGTTGTGTAACTCAGGTCACTTGGCTTCTCTGAACCTTGGGGAGATGCATGGTTCTCAAGAGAAGCAGTTCTGCCCCCTCGGTGCCCCTTGGAAATGGGGCGAGGGTGCATTTTTGGTTGTCAATGTGCCCCGGAGCGCTACTGGCATTAGTGGTCTGGGACCAGGGATGCTGCTAGCGGTCTTGCAATGCCCAGAACGGCCTCCCACCTCGGAGAATTGTTTTGCCCCAAATGTTGGTGAATGACCGTCCACGTTGCATATTTAACATAGAAGTTTCATTTGGTGCATGATGATGTTTGCAGAAGGTGTAGTCCGGGCTGGCCGTGGTGAGGCACAGAGCTGGGGCAGGCGGGTGGGCGTGGGAGCTGAAGATGCCACAGAGCCCCTGGCACCTAGTATGGGAAATGGGACCAGCCGAGGGGCCAGGCACCATGGATGATACCATGTCCCAGGAGGACCAGAGCAGTGAGGCTGGTGAGGAGCTTGGCTGTGGCCACAGCCTTCCGGTAGCCTGCGAAACATTTTCCGGGCAAGGTGGGAGGTGCTGCCAAGCCCCGCCCTCTACTAGAGCTTGCTCAGCCGCCCCAGGGCTCAGGTCGGCCTGGCCGCAGGCCCTGGGTGACCCCTGAGCACACTGCCCTCCTTCCTCAGATACCAGGATCCCCCTCTTCCCTCCCAAGTGTGGGCCATCGTTCCTCTTCCAAGTGAAATTACACTGGCTTTCCCATCCAGAGTCCTTAGAAATCAGGCAAATTCATTAAAAAAGAGTTAATAAAAGTTAAAACCCAGCCTGCATCTGGGGTTTCTGATGGCTCCCGAATGCAAGGTTTAGAGGAAGTTTCCCTGCCCCGCCCTGAGCCTCCTGAGGCCACCACCAAATAAGCGAGGACTGCGGGACAGCGCTTCCATGCTGGTAACACCCCTTTTCCCTTCTCGGTAGGCCTGCTTCCCCCGAAAGCTCCGTGCCAACAGAGAGGTTTCCGTCCGGACCCAGGAGGGTGGGGCGGAGAGATTGAAACTGAAAGCGGAGGCCCAGAAGGCCTTTGCCCCTAACCAAGGGGAAAGGCAGGGGCGTCCGAAGACCTCCCCCGCCCACGGCGTCGCACAAATGGCCTTGCCTTGGCTTATGACCTTTCGCAGTTGCGATGGATGTTTACAAGAACCCAGCCAGAGTCTGCCTCCCCGCTCTTCACCCCCAACTGCACCTGCTTCTCCCACTTAATCTTGCGAGAGGATACTTCAAACTGCGGACACACACGGAAGCCACTCCCAGCTCCGTCTGATGCCAGTGGAGCCCACAGCCCGGCTGGGTTGGGCCCGAGGCTGGTCTTAGATGCAATGACTATTTCAGGGAGTAAGTCAGAAGGAAAAGAAGCCACGGATCGTGTCAGGGGCCGAGGGTCGGGTGTGACTTATTCATTTCAAGTTGCTTGTCCTTCATCAGGTTGCCAAGACTGGTCCATCATGCCGGGGGCATGCCACGTTGCTCCTCTGGCCGGAAATATTTTTGAAAATGTGAGGGGTATGAATACTTGATGTTGATGAACCTGTAAAAGCAATACTTAGGCTGACTTCTTTCAATTAAAACATGTATGCAACTCCAGCCTGTGGGGGCCCTGCCTTTTTTTTTTTTTTTTTGAGATTCGGGAAAGGAGCCCTTAGGCAGGACCTCGCAAAGGGCAGAAGAGTCAGAGAATTCCCCCAAGCCAGGCTGGCGGGTAAGTCAAGCCAGAGAGGCAAGGGCCAGCTTCTGGGGCGTGGCGGCCCAGGCTCAGTGGCCCGGATCCCAGAGACTCGGGAGGCACGGTATCCCCTTGCATGCACACAGCACACCCCAGGAGATCTCCACTAGCCACGAGGGAGTGAGGGAGGGAGGGAAGGAGCAGGTGAATGGATGAAGTTGGGTTGACTTGCAGTTTCACAGGAAAAGAGCCCTGATTCTCAGTTCTGCAGAGCTGCTGCTTCTCGAAGCACCCTCGTGTACGCACCGCGTTACACAAAGCACGATTGGCTCCGTTGTGTGGGTGAGGACACAGGTGAGGGAGGGTCAAGCCCCTGCAGACTCCAGAGAAAAAACAGCCCAGCACCCCTTGACTTGCTGTGCTGCTAAGAAAGGGAGCTAGGGGCTATGAACAGAACACACCTGAGAGGCCCAGGAAGAGAGGTGAGCGGGCGAAGGGAGAGGTTTGTGACGGGGGAGAGGCCTGAGGATTTATTTAAAAGATGTGGCAAGGGGTGCCTGGGTGGCTCAGTCGGTTAAGCATCTGCCTTCGGCTCAGGTCATGATCCCAGGGTCCTGGGATCGAGCCCCATGTCCGGCTTCCTGCTCAGCAGAAGAGTCTGCTTGTACCCTTCCCTCTGCCTCTAACCCCTGCTCATGCTTTGTCTCTCTTGCTCACTCTTTTTCACAAGTGAATAAATCTTTTCAAAAGAAAAAAATAAAAGATGCTGTAAAATTGGAATCATGCCATCAACGTACAGCATGACTCCAGACAGATTCCCTGATTGCTCTGGGCATCGCTCTTCCCACCCAGGAAATGGCTCTCAGAGAGCAATCCCAGCACACTGTGCCTGTGCCCGTGGAGACCCACCCTTCCACAGAAACCCAAAGGGGAGTTTGCATTTCAACTCCCTCCTTTACAGGGGTGTGGCCTTAGGCAAGTCACATCTGTGAAATGGGGACAGTAATTTATGTACCTCAGAAGATCTCTTTGTGCTAATAATTACAAAGGTGCCCCACTGGGCTGACACGGCTCCGCATCAGGACTCACAGCTTGGCAAGCAGAGTCTACACTGGTTTGCAGCCCTCATTTGCCCCCTTGTTTGGGTGTATTTGTGCAGTGCACGGACCACCCAACCACACCAGACAGCCCTGCCCAGGGAGTTTTTTTAAACTTACTAAAGTACAAGACTTCCCAGAGCAGGAACTTTGAGCATTTTATTGAGTACCCCTCTGGGTCCTCTGTACATATTTGTGGAATGAATAAAGCACACAAGCAAAGTTGTGGTGAGGATCATTCATTCCACAAACATTTATTGAGCACCTACTATGTTCAGGCACCTTGCAAGGTACAGAGGGCACAGCAACAAATAAAGTGGACAGGTGAGCTGCCCTCTGGAGCTCACATTCTAGGACAAGAGCAGACAACACAACAAACAAGCATGAAAACGATAAACTAATGACCAGTTTGGAGAGGGGGGAGGGGGAGCGTCCATTTAATAGGGTGGTCTGGTAGACCTTCCTGAGGAGCTGTTCTTTAACCTGCGTCCTACAGGATCAGCAGTTGTCCAATGAGAAAGGCCTGGGAAGAACATTCCAGGCAGAGGCAGGAACAAAATGCATATTCATACATAACAAGGACAGCCAACAAGGATTGAGCTGTATGCCAGGCTCTTGCCGTCAGTGTCTTAACTCCTTGAATCTCTGCATAATGAAGAAGGCACTGTAATTATGCCCATTTTACATGTGATGAGACTGAGGCATGGAGAAGTAATTTGCACAAGTGGTGAGCTGGGCACTGAGCCCACGTGGTCTAGCTCTGGAGTCTGCAGCTGGCCCTAGTCTGGTCCCTTTGAGTAGGAGGGGCTTAACATGGTACTGGCACAAAGTAGTAGTTGCTAATATTTATTGAATACCTGTTATATCCCTTCCACCGTGATGAGCACTTTACAGGTATCAACTTATTTAATAAATGGTAGCTATCCCACTTTAAGCGAGAACTACGAATAATCACGGCCTCTGACTATAGTTTGTCATCTCTGAACAGACCCAAAGTAGTGTGTATGATCGTGCCGTCCCCATCCAGCTGAGGGGTGCCCACGCCTGTGGACTCCACACAGTCCACGAATGCGGACACACCCTGAGGAGTGATGCCCTTGCTATTTAAAACCCACGCCTGGGTCAGAACGCCTGGTGCACTTCGCAGCAGGGCCAAGGCAGAAGGCAACACCCCTCTCTGCAAGGACTGCCAGCTGGGCAGCTGGGTCCAAATCCCTCTGACCCTCCTGACTCCTGACTCCCGCTTTCTGGGAAGAGGAGGGGAGTCTGGGAAGCGGGCACCAGGGCTGGTGCACTAGAGCTGAGCAGACAGCTCCCGCTGCTGCCGGGAGAAAGCCAACTTGTCCCGAGTTGGGACTTCTGACCAAGCAGGCCATGCTCCAGTAAAAACAACAACAGCTGAGCTGGCAGCTCTCGGCGTAGACAGCAAAGCTTCCAGGTCCCTTCCAGGCTCACCGTGGCTAAGGCAAGATGCCAGCTTGACTAAGAAACAGCTCCCAGGATAGAACACCGAGTCAGACAGGCAGAGGAAAACATGCCCTCCGCTAAGGCTTAACAGTGCTTCAACCTTGCCGATCCCCAAATACTGAATTTGCCGCTAAGTTCAGGACGCGCAAGAAGACCCTCTCCGAAGAGACAGGACTCGGGCCCCAGTGCACTCTGCTGGGGGGCTGGGGTCGTGGGCGGTGGCAGGAGAGCCCCAGCCCCTGTCCCACCGGGCAAGGAATATGGAGGGTGTGGTGCTATGTGACTCCCAAGGCTGGGTTATAAAAAGGATACTTCTCCCTGTGGTCTCTGTCTCTGTCTCCCTCTTCCATGTTGCGTGATTGCCCTTCAACCCCTCTCTTGTCGGTTACTTAGAGGAACCAAGGCCCCAGGCCCCCAGCCAGCATGGAGTCCCCGAGCCATTCAAATGATGCCAGCCCCAGCTAACACAGAGTGGGGCAGAGATGCACCGTCCCCACTGAGCCCAACTCACATGACTGGCCTGGGAGCAGAATCAGCGTGCGTGTCCTTTTAAGCCCCTGCATCTCGGGGGATTTTGTGATGCATTCGATAACCGAACAGTGGGTGCCCCAAAATGGTGATCACGGCACAAACTCAAACAGTGGACACGCCCATGAGATCAAATGAGCCCTTTATAATGTAGTGAAACAGGACACAAGAAATGAAGGCCGAGAGGCAGGTGTGGTTCCAGCCCACCTCCCCCTCCCCCCCATTAGTGTACCGTCAGCTCTTTCCAGCTCAAGTCCAGTGTGTGTGCGCCAGGCCGAGCTCTGGCCTCGACAAAGTTAGTGCAAAACAGCGAGTCGTGTGGCCGCAAAGCAGCTGCTGTGAAACCCGCGCCCATCACAGGCCGGAAGGAGCAGGCGGGGCTGGCCGCTGGTGTCCGCGGAGCGTGCCAAACGCGCTCTTAGGAGAGCAGCGTGGACAACTGCTTCCTCCCCAGGCCAGCGGGGACCTGGGGAGGCAGAGATGGGGCCGGCCCGCTCCCTCGCCCCAGCCTGGCCACCTCTGTCAGGAGCGACCCGCAGGGGCTGCCTCAGGGCTCCTGGGTGGACCGCAGCAGCCACCTAGCGCCCACCCCGTCTGCCAGGGCTGCCATCGACCTGGGCCCCGCGGGGGCCTGGAGCCGGGCCCGGTCTGTCCGCAGAGCAGGTCCTTCCCGCCACTGGGTGGGGGCCGACCCTGAGCCGGCAGGGCTGGGCACCAGGCTGCTTGGCTCATCGGCCCAGAACAACTGTGTCCACAGATAACCATTTCAGGGTCCGGCGTGGTCAGCGTCCTCAGAGAACGTGCTGTGAGAGGTCAGGAGAAGGGGTGGGTCAGAAAGCTTCAGGTGGGGGCAGCTCGACACGTGGGCAGAGCACTGTCGAGATTGGGGGTGAGGTGGAGTTGGAAGAGGGGGACATCAGGTTGGGGGAGCACAGAAGTGGGGGGACAGTCATTTGCACAGAAACGTGGAGAGCAAATTCCTATGTAGACCGTGCAGGGCAGGCGGCAGGGGTGGCTGGGGGGACCTCTAGGGAAGCTCTTCCCCAGACTAAGAGCTGTGGATAGCTGACCAACCGCCCCCCCCCCCCAGCTGTCCTTCCCCACCTCTCCAGGCCCGGCCGCAGGGAGGAGGCTCAGGGCCCAAGTCCCCAAAGCCTTTAAAGACACCTCCACCAGTCACAGGAGGAGGCCCCAGATGGTGCATGTGCTCACCCAGCAGTCCCCCCAGTTCTCCGGTCCAAGCCCGCCTCGGTTACCTCGTCCTGGGCATCACGGAGCTCATCTCAGGCTGATCCGTGAGTCTAGCTGCTGCAGGTGTTCATGGACGCCAAACGGGATAGTGGGCGTCCACATCCTGTGATGGGCACGGCATGTGAGGGCCAGGTTAGAGGAGAGGGGGGCCCGGGTCCCTCCTACCACCCAGCCTAGAACCTTGGAGACTTCCCACCTGGCAGAACCAGACCAGTGCGGGGTTAGAGGGATTGCAGAGGCCTCGAAGCCCCGAGACCCCTTCTTTAGACCTGGTTCTGCTGCTGATTTGCTGTGTGACCTCGAAAAAGTTAGTTAGCCTCTCTGTGCCTCATTCTCCTCATCTGTAAAATGGGTCTTATAAATTCTACACTAGAAGATACGAGGGATTATGTAGGTGAAAGTGCCTTGGAAGAGTATAAAGTACTGATATCGGACATTTGACCCCATGGTGACACATAAGTTTGAACCATATGAAATTGCCAAATTTGCCAGGTCCAAAATAATAGAATATAAGTGATTTCATATCGTTCATCCTAATACATTGAGCATTTTCAGGTATCAGACTGTTCTAAGATTAATTTGAGCCTCACAAAACTGCTTGGGGGTAAATATTATCACTTCCATTTTACAGACAAAGAAACTGAGGCCAGGGTAGCAAAGTTTGCTCATCCAAGGTCCCACACAGATAAGGGCCAGAGCAGGATTTGAACTCAGGACTCACAGGAGCTGCACCCCTGGAGAGCTGGTGGCTCTCTGCCCACGGGGGGCCAAGACTTACGCCAGTGTCTCCACATGAGGGCACTTCCTGAGGCTGGCGGCGAGCTGCTGAGCCCCAGCGGCCGTGAACTTGTTATACTGTACACTGGGGAGAGAAACCCATCCTGGGGCCTGGCCCTCGCTCGGGGCCATCCAGCCCCAGACCAAGGCCACCCCTGTGCTCTCAACAAGCACCCCATCCCAGCATGGCAGCGGGAGACCCCGCAGTCCCCCCGAGCCCCAGACCCCTGCCACCCACTGTCCACACTCACTCCAACACCCGGAGAGACACCATGTCTGGAAGCACGTGTGCCAGGCTCTCCGCTCCCACGTCACAGATGCTGTTATTGTAGAGGCTGCCAGAAACAGAGGTCAGAGCCCATGGGGATCCACAGCCAGCCACATTCCCTGCCCCATTTTACAGACGGGCAAACTGAGGCCCAGAGACTCACACAGTGAGTCCAGGGAAAGCACCAGGAGCGAGCGGAAGTAGCTTCCTGGCTGAGACTTCCCAAGTTCAAATCCCAGCTACGGGGCTTGCTGCCTGTGTGACCTTTGGCAAGTTACTTAACTCCTCTGTGACTCAGTTTGCTTCTCCAGAAAATGGGCACAATAGAGTAATCACGGGGAGGAGTAAACAAGTTCAGGCTAGTACAACACCCAAAACAGAGACCGGCAGGTGGAATGACTAAATCCTAGCTGTGGTTATTACTACCTCCTGGGGGGGTAATGAAGTTTACACGGGTTACCGTAGATGGTGTGACCAGCACTGGGGAATAGTAGGGGAGAGAAAAACCAAAATCACTGGGCCAGCACGGGTTTCTGTGGTGTAGTCACAGCTGCCACGAGCAGCAGAGTAAATAAGGCGGTGGGTGTCGCCAGTGCCAACCGAAGCTATACACTCAACAATCATTCCTTAACAAGCCAGGTGCTCCCGTGGTTCTCATTTCAAGGCCATGACTTTGCCATGGCTCAGCCTCGGGGCTCCACCACAGCGTTGCATGTAAAAGCAGCAGGTCTACACTGCAGCAAAGCAGATTCAGGCTAAACTCCAGCATCCCCTGCTGTCACAGGTTGGCCAGGACCAGGGCCGGAACCAGGCGGAGGCTTTACAATTTCTTCCCGGGGTGGGTCTTCGAGCCCAGGGGGCTTCCCCCTCCTCCCACTGACAGAGGATTCTTCCCATATTTCATCGATACCAGGATGTACGTGTCCCCCCTGAGTATCGTTGAGACCTGGAGATGTCTGGTTATCAATGAACATCATGGTTCAATTAGCAGTGTTTTGTCCTCTTAATGGTGTCTTACAGTGGATGGCATCTTAGATTCCATAAAGTAGGAGGTTTTCTAAAGTGGCAGTCAGATCAGATATTGCCCCCATACACCCCACTTGCTTCTCCATTCGCAATGGAAAAACTCCAAAAGCCCCCTCTGGACCTACAAGGGCCTCCCTGCATAATCTGGCCCCCCTACCCCTCCCACCTCACCTCCCACCCTCCGTCCCTCATTCCCTGTAGCCAGCCACAGTGGCCTTTCTGGCAAAGACTCAAATTCTTTCCCACCTCAAGGCCTTTGCATCTTCTGTTCTCTTCTCCTGGAATGCTTGTCCCAGAGCACCTCCCACAGAAGGCGGGATCTCCTGACCTCCTTGAGGAATTCAATACTCCCCATTCTACCCTCTTGGGCCCTTGTAAGTTTCCTCCCCAGCATGAATCTCTATTTAAAAATATTTTGTTAGTACATATGCTAATTATGCAAGATGCTTCAAGGCAAGGAATATTTGTTTTGTTCATAGCTGTATCTCTAGTTCCTAGCACAATACTGGCCCATGGTTGATATTAGAGGTAATCAGATGCCCTGCACAACCCTAGGGAGTGCCAGTCAGATCAACTATGATTTGCACAATACACAACCCATACAGCTGCACACGGTGACCCTGGCTGGAATGATAAAAGAGTGGATGTGTCAGTAACTAGATGAACCAGATACCATCTCCCCACCCCCCTGCCCCGGGAATGTGACTCTGGCTGTCCTCGGCTGGTGATGAGGGCTGAGGAAGGAGTAGGAAAGCCTGGCGAAAGAGGAGAGCTGGCAAGGCTGAGCTGAATGGCTGGGGCTGTGGTCTGAGCTCCCCTCCTCAGTCCTGGGACCACCAGGGAGCCAGGCTGGAAGTCATCAAAAGCAAGGAGTGCTATGCCAAGGCCCACCAGAAGGTGGCAGTGCAGGCACTGCGTGAGCGGCAAAAGCCCGCCAAGGCTGCCAGTGCGCAGTCAACCTTCTAGAAACCGTCACCCCTGGACTCCAGAAAAGGCTCAGTCCTGCCACCCCCTGGGGAAAGAGGACCAATATTGTGCACTGGAGCCAGGCATGGTGCCAAGGGCTTTCCATAGGCCACTGGGATGGTACCCATTTTCCAAACGAGTAAGCAACTTGCCCAGTTTGTCAGATGCATTTTCTCAGGCCCTGCTATCCTCCTGTTGGGGGGGTGGGGCACGTTCATATTGGATTTTAGGTCAAAGCCCCCCCCCCCGCCCCCCGCCCCTGTACCTAGCTGTGCAACAAAGGCCAGCAAACACAACAGCCTGACGGGATGCCTCCAGCCCCAGCCTTGGGCTCTGCGGCTCTGGCACAAAGCAGATTCTCCACCCACCCCCAGCCCTCCAGCTCAGCGCCTGAGCC
Organism: Ursus americanus; assembly: GCF_024610735.1. Lineage (NCBI taxonomy): Eukaryota > Metazoa > Chordata > Mammalia > Carnivora > Ursidae > Ursus > Ursus americanus. The sequence continues at coordinate 31,916,503 of NC_142128.1, forward strand.
ATGACAGGGGGAGGCCCCACTCACCTCAGCCTGAGGAGGGACGCAGCCAGGGAGGGCAAGGCCTCGGCGAGCTTGCAGGCACCCACATCCGTAATGCTGTTCTGGGACAAGCTGCAGGGACACAGCGAGGAGAAGGGCTCAGGGCCAAACTCCCGTGCCCCTCCCCATCTGTGCCCACCTGGCCCAGGCAGAGCTGGGAAACTCTCACTTCCCCACCGGGTGGCCAGAGCAGCAAACACATGCCCATCTACCTCGCGGAGAGTTGTGGGTAACAGGGTGTGAACGACTTTGTGGGTAACACACTGGTTCTTAGTAAATAAAAAGTACTGTCCCACCCTGTGGCTGCGGGGGTTGTGGGGGTGATGATAAAAAGAGAGAGATCACCCTCCCCCCACACCTGTTCTATGATTGGATAGCATCCTTCTTTTCCCTTGGGGCCACATTTCCACACGAGAATAGAATACGTGTTCATATTATTTGTTTAGTGGTAGGTCTGTTTTGTTCGTTACTGTGTCCCTGTGTTTACATCAGTGCCAAGTACATAGTAGGTGCTCAATAAATAAGTGGGTGAGAAAAAGGAAGGAAAGGTAGGAGATGGAGGGAGGGACAATGAAAGGAGGGGTTGGGAGGGGCCGATCTAGCTTACTCACAGCTTCACCCAGAATACTCTAAATTACTGGGCAAGTCTCAGTGCCCTACAGTCAAGGAAATCCCAGAGTGAATCCTGCAGCCATCCCGGCCCGGTTATGAAGCAGAGTGTGGACAGACTTTGATGATCCCCTCTGGGTTCAGTAAACAATCACGCAGACCCTCCTTCATCACATCCATCCACTTCCCAAAACCCAGGACAGTTTGTTTTTCCCTAACTAGGCTCCACGCCCAGTGTGGAGCCCGACATGGGGCTTGAACTCATGACCCTGAGATCAAGACCTGAGCTGAAATCAAGGGTTGGATGCTCAACAGACTGAGCCACCCAGGCACACCCCCCCTTTTTTTTAATAAAGATTTACTATTTTGATGATAATGTGTTAGCGACACATGCTAGTTCCTCTCTCCTCTGCACCACCCAGCACCACCCAACGACTGAATGGGTGAGTGAACGGAAGAGGGCAAAACCCAGTGCAGCAGGAAGGGCAGTTCCACACTCACTTGAGAGTCTCCAGGGCCTTCAGCCGAGGGATGGTGGCTGACAGCTGCTCAACACCCTCGTCCCCGATCTTGTTCTCGCTCAGCGAGTCCAGGCTGTGGGTGGAAGCAGACGGAGGGGCCATCAGCCCACACCCCCGAGGCCAGCCAAGCAGCAGCCTCCTCCCATCCCCCCCTACCTTGGACACACCATAGGCAAACTTTCTAGAGCAAGTCCGCATCCCCTGGGGATGCCAGTTGGCCAGCCAGGGGACAAGGTTCTAACTCTCCATGGACCTGAATCTTCTCCCCCCCCTCCCCGGGAGCCCCATGAGCTCAGGCAACTTCCTTAACCCTCTTGGGACCACAACTGTGCAATGGGATCCTGCGCCCAGACCCTGCCTCCTTGTAGTGGTGCTAGGAACAGCATGGGAGCCCAGGGAGGGAAAAGTTTCAGAGGTCACAAAAGGATTCAATCTTTTTTATCTTGGGGATTCTCCCATCCATCCTCCCTTCCCTGCAGTGGGGTCATCTGGTCATTCACACTAGCCATACTGAGGAGGGAGCAGTAGGGAGGGAGGGAAGGAGGGAGGGACAGAGAAGGTCCTTCTGAGTGCATCGTCCCCAGGGGCAGGGTTTGGGGTAATCAAAACCAGCAGGTGCCCGTGTCCATACTCACTCCAGATGCTGAAGGGAGGAAAAGGCCTCGAGGATCCTCACCAGTTTGGGAAAAGCCTGGGGGCCCAAGACGGAGCCCAGCCTAGGAGGCAAAGAGCAGAGTTAAGACCCCGAAACAGTCACAGCTCCTCAGTGTGGCGCCAGGGTGGTGTGGACAGAAGGCAGGCCCAGTCTGAGGCTCCCTCCCCCTCCCCCTCCCCCTCCCTGCCTGCCCAGTGCCCTCCCTCCCTTAATCCCCACCAGGTGGCACCCCAATCCCTTCTGCTCTGGCTGGACTTCACCAAAGCCCCCCAAGAGGCAGCTGGGCTCCTGGCCTGGGGAAGTGGTTCCCAAATTCCGGCCTGAGGACCACCACCAGTCTGGAGAAAAATGACTTTACTTATCCGCCATTACATTTTTTTAAAATTATTTTTTAATTTGTAAAAAAAAAAATTATTTCTTTTTATAAGTAATCTCTACACCCAACATGGGGCTCGAACTCACAACCCTGAGATCAAGAGTTGCAAGCTCTACTGACTGAGCCAGCCAGGCGCCCCTGTGTCATTACATTTTAATAACAAATAAAAGCATTTATTGAGTACTTATTATGTGCCAGGCACACATGGGGTCCTTCACTCAGGTTAGATTTCACTTCATCCTCACAACTCTGAGCTAAAGGCACTTCTTATCCCCATTTTCCAGATGGGGAAACCGAGGCACAGAGGGATTAACTAATTCACACAAGGTTTCAGGGGCTAGATCAGCATTTACACCCGACTTCCAGGGAATGAGAGAAATAAAGGTAGTGTAGGGCTGTTTTATTCTGCTTTTAAAACATGGTTAAACGGACTCAACGTAAGAACCATCTTTTACTCTGAAATTGGGTCCTTTGGAGTGTTTTTGGCATGAAAATGTTCATTCTTTGATAAAATTATTGTGTGGCTTATTGGAATGAACACACTTGATAAAAATGAAAAGGTGGTACTGCATATAGTCCCTCAAATTTACTCTGAAATATTCTCTGTCTTTGCAATCTCAGAGTCTGGGAACTGCAAGCCTTAATAAAAGGTCACGAGATGGGAGTCCGACATCTGATTTGAGCCTGGGCCCTACCACGTGGCTCCCGTGGGGCCTTGTGGGCAAATCCCTTCAGCTCAGCCTTGGTCTCATCAGATTTAGCCCCAGTCTCATGAGCTTGTTGGAAGGATTAGGGAGTTTGTGCATCCAGTATTGACTGCTCGCCTACTGTGTGCCAGGCCCATACGAGCCTGTCACGTACAGGGCCGTGAGCAAACCAGAAATCCTGGCCCTCCTCTGTGGAGCTGACAGTCCCGTGGGCAAGACAGATAATCAAAGAAATCGGTAAATTATCTGGCGCGGGGGATAATCAGTAATACAGAGAATAGTACGGTGGCAGGCGGGGTAGAATTGTACTTTCAAACACGGGAGCATTTGGCTCGGTGGAAAGCAGAAGGAAGTGAGAAAGTAGTGGCGTGGGCCGTGCTGATATCTGGGGAAGAGGATCATGGGCAGAAGGCACAGGCAGTGCAAAGGCCCAGGGGCCAGACCATGCCTAGTGAGGTTGGAGGCCAGCAGGGAGACCCCTAGGGCTGGAGTGGAGGGAGCAGGGAAGGCAGTCCGGGAGATGGAGGGTGCCTCATCAAAGCAGATGAGAGGCTGAATCAGGACCCTCGTCCCCCCGCAGAGCACCTCACGGGTTCTGAGCAGCCAACAGGCCTCATCTCCAGGCCGCTGGGGCCTGCGTGGTACCAGGCACGGTGGCTGCCAGTCACACACCCAAAATAGTCCTTTCCTTCCTTCCTTCCTTCCTTCCTCAGAACTTCCTCGGGGCTTCTGGCCTCCAGGTGGCTAGTCTCCTGGTTCTGGGCCGTTCCACCTCACAGCTGCTGTTCCCCAGAGCACACTTCCGACCTCGACCTAGGGGCTTTTTCAGCTGAAAATAAGTCAAAGCCAGAAGCGGCCCTTGGTGATTGTTCTCACACATTTCCTCTTTCCAGCAACATTTTTATTTCTGCACAAATGTGGCACCTTGTCTCTGTTCAAAACAAGAAATGCTTGCCTTTTTCTGGGGTGCGGGGGAGCAGAGATCAGGACAGGCAGGTAGCTGGTGGGTGGGGGACCTTGGGCAAGTCACTGAACCTGGCTAAGCCTCAGTTTTCTCATCTGTAAGATGGGGACGGTAGTGGCTACCTCCCAGATCATATATAAATGGCACTGAGCACACTGCAGGTGTTTAATAATTTCTTCCTAATCGTTAGGTGATTTTAGATCCCTAACCAGGATCGCACACGAATTTAGCTTCTTTCTTTGTTGGAGCAAGAGCCAGGCAAGCTTCAGCCCTTGGGTCACCTTCTCCAGAGAGTCCCCTTAGCTTCCTCCTCCCCGCCCCCCACCTCCCCAGACAGGCCACTGATCACAGCAGGGGGTAATTATCTGTTTACCCTAGACTTGAGGCTCGTGAGGACATGGCCTCAGTCAGTGCAGTGTATCTGTCCAATGAATGAATGGGGAGCGTGTCCACCAATAAATGGGCCACTTAGCATCACACCCGAGAGGCCCCAGCCACAGCCCTGACCGCCTGGGCCCCAGATCCTGGAAGCCGGCTTCCAAAGAGGCAAGACAAGAGGATAAGAATGATTTGTGGGGGGCACCTGGGTGGCTCACTCAGTTAAGCGACCGACTCCTGATTTCAGTTCAGGTCATGATCTCAGGGTCCTGGGATCAAGCCCCGCATTGGGCTCCAAGCTCAGCACGGAGTCTGCTTGTCCCTCTCCCTCTGTTCCTCCTCCTGCCCTCTCTCTCAAATAACTACATCAAATCTTCCAAAAAAAAATTATTTTGGGGACCCATCTCCATTCCCGGTGGCATGGGCCCAGTTAACAATGCTGGTAAGAAACCCCACGGAGACCCGAGACAATTCACTCTTCTGCTTACGCAAACTCGAGCTTCTTCAGGTCCCGGACGGCAGGGAGTTCAGCTGCGTCTTCCGAGGGACTCCTCGTCCTGGAGAGAACGGGCAGTGTTAGCGGGGAGCAGGCTCTTCGCCTGTCCCTGAGCCCCTGCATGAGTGATCCAGGATGTCTGCCACAGTACCCCAAATTCCCGGGGAGGCCTGCGTTCCCTGGGGGCTATTGTTGTCCCCCATTAAAAAGAAATACCCCAGAACAAGACGTTATGAAGGCATTCCTATGGGTTTCACAGAAAAGAGCCTCGGAGCAGGGGCTCACCAAACCCGGCCCAGACAGCACACAGTAGGTGCTCACAGAATGGATGAAGACAGAATGAGAAACAGTTATTCTATGGTCGAGTTTCCTCTGCCCCCTGGACCTTAGAGCTCTGCCATCTCTCACATGGGGACAGCACTCGTCCCGGCTGCCTTAAAAGGTGGCCATTGGTGTCACTTCTGTTCCTAGATGCAGGAGGCAAATCCTCGGCCCCTAGCAGGGAGTCCCTCTCGGGCTCTAGCTGAGGACGAACTGGGTTCACGATGGCAAGTTTTGAATGGCACGAGATGATGGGTCCTGGGGGAGGGCACAGGATACCCCCAAGTAAGGGAGAAGTACCAATGGCGAACTTAATGTTGGGTCCTAGCTGTCTGAGCCACCTCTCACGCCCTCTCCCCCTCACCTCTGGATCTGCACGAGGTTGCCCAGGTCTTCCACATCCTTCGGGGACTTGGCCTTGAAAGGCTCGATGGTGAACTTCTCCTCCACCGCCCGGAGTAGCTTGGTCTCCCCACGCTGCTGTAGAGACTCCCAGAGCCCTACCGTGTCGCTCAGCGAAGCCCTGTGGAGGAAGGGCCTCAGACCCAGGCACAAGGACCGGGCTAGACCATAACGGAGGGGCAGCTCCATGAAGGGACCTCCTACCGATTCAGACACTTTCTGTCCTCAGCTTCATCCCTACCTCCTCCTGGAAGCCTTCCAGGACCACACCAATTCCTACTGATTCCTCCCTTTTCTCAGCCCACCCAGTGGTTTTATTTCCCTTTTTGCTTTGGCTACTAGGAAGCTCAGTGGCAAATTCTTGGTCAAACCACTACAATGGTATAGAACTTTAGAGCTTGGGTGAAGTATATTTGGGGGGAAGGTGGGAGAAATTCTCTTCAGATTAGGTGAAGTGATCAAATTGATCACAGAAGGATTTAGATGAGCCAAGTTAAGGAGTCAGAGGGGGGAGATATGATCCGATACAAATTCTGGGAAGACTGCTCTGACAGTTGACTACGAAGGAGAATAGAAAAGGGGTGCTCGAGAGGAAGTTGTGGCTTTAACCATGACAAAATAGTGGCTTGATTAGGGGATGGAGAGAAGAATACGAATTTGAGCCCAGATCAGTCTTACATCCTAAATGTGGCCCAGTGCCTGGCACCTGTCAGGACTTCAAATATTGGTTGAAGGGGTGCCCGGGCAGCTCAGTCGGTTAAGTGTCAGACTCTTGGTTTGGGCGAGGTCATGATCTCATGGTCATGAGATCGAGCCCCATATCCGGCTCTGCTCAGCGCTGAGTCCGCTTGAGATCCTTTCCCTCTTCCTCCCCCTCTGCCCTTCATCTCCTCACTCTCTCTCAAATAGAAAAAAAAATTTTTTTTAATTAATAAAACCCACAAATATTGGTGGAAGACGCTGTTCTTCACTGGCTGTGTGACCTTGGGCAAGCTGCTGTCCCTCTCTGAGCCTGGACATCCTCATCTTAAAAATGGAAGGAATCACTTCCGCCCCCGCCTGGCTACCACGCATACTAAATGAGACCCCACAGGGGTGCCCAGCACCGGGCACAGCGCCAAGACCACAGCGGAAGCCCTCCCCCCGCTCCCCTGCCCCCACCTGAAATGGGTGACACAGCCGAGTCCCACAAGGCTCCCCAGCCCAGAGGGGTCAATGCCCGTGCTGCGGAGGTCCAGGGAGAAGTCTCGGCCCGCCGCTGCCAAGGCACTGCACAGCACGTAAGTGTTGGGGGGTGTGAGCCGGGTGCCCAGGAAGGAGAGGCGGGCTGGGAGCCCCTGAACCACGTGCTGCCAGAGCCCGGCGTCCGAAGCTTCGTGGGCACAGTGCAGCAGCTCCAGCAGCCGGCCGGCCCGTAGCGTCCCTGGCTGCAGCCGCTTAAGGTACCTGCTGAGCACCTTCTGCTTCCTGGCCCCCAAGGCGGCCACTGCCGGCCCGGCCAGGGCTCCGAGGCAGTCGGCGTGGGGCTGGAACAGCAGCCCAGCCAGGAAGCGCGGCACGCCCTCCAGCCAGTTGTCATAGGGCCTCTTCTTCCTCGGGGTCAATGCCAAGTACTGTGGCAGCTCCTTGTCCTTGATTTCCGTGCTCAGCGCCAGCCACACGGCCCCCAGGAAGCACTGCAGGAGGAAGCTGGAGAAGGCCAGCTCCGTGTCCGGGGCCCCCGGGATGGGCTGCACCAGGCCTCTGGCCACGGCCCAGGCTCTCACCTCCGCCGACGGGAACTGGCTGTCCTGCAGGGTGCCCCGGTGTCTGCGGCCCAGCTCCCACGCCAGCCTGGCCAGTCCTGCCAGAGCCCCCGGGGGGCTGTCGCGGGCCGCAGGGCCCAGCAGGCCCACGTAGAGTCCCGTGAGCGTGGAGGGCAGCTCAGCCTCGCCGCCCGGCTCCAGGAGGGCCTCGGAGAGCCGGCACACGGCCCGGCACACAGTGGGGCTGTGGCTGTGGCTGAGCAGGAACGGCTGGCCGTGGAGGAGCGCCAGGGCTTGCTCTCGGTGCTCGGTCACCCCAGCGCGCTCCAAGTAGCGTGTCACATAGGTCTCGGCCTGCTCGGCTGAGAAGCCGGTCACCTCGAACAGGACGTCGGCCTTACTCAGGCTCTGGGCCAGGCGGCCCCGGGGCCGGGCCGTGAGCAGCAGGGTGCAGCCTCGCAGCAGCTTTCGCTGGAAGAGACCGGCCAGCAGCCCCCGGAGGGAGTGGGGCTCAGTGGACACAGGTCCACCCGCGCTGTGCAGGAGGCTGTCTTGGCCCTCGAGCCCCTCGAAGGCGTCCAGGATGAGCAGAACCCGGTCAGGCCTCCTCAAGATGTGGCCGAAGACCTCCTCGTCCACGGGCTGTGGCTGGGGGCCCAGGCAGAAGAGCAGATCCTGCAGGCGGTAAGTGTCCTTCACACGGTCCAAACAGTGGCAGGGGAAGTAGAAGACGAAGTCGTACTGGGGCAGCTGGCCGCAGGCCCAGGCTCGGCTCACTTCCCGGGCCCAGTGGCTCTTGCCCTGTCCTGCTTTGCCCAGCACGGCGATCACCTGTGTCTCCCGCGGCCGCCGTCGGTCCCCCGCAGCTAGCAGCACCTCGGCCAGCCCCCCACGGGCCAGCTGCCGCTCTGCCCAGTCCGGGGTGGCCAGCTCCCTCTCCTGGCTCTTGCTGCTGTTTCTTTCAAGCCGCGCCCTCACCAGCTCCACCTCCACCAGGATGCCTTCCGGGCCTGCGGGCTCAGCCTGGTACTTGTCCCGTAGGGAGCTGCAGAACTGCTCCACCGTCTCTGCAAAGGCCCAAGAGTGTGCGTGTTGGGTGGGGAGGTTGCTAGCGGCAGGACGGGCCATCACGAGGTCAGCCCGACCATCATAAGTTTCTTCCCCCAGCGCCAGTCCGTCCCCACCCACGGCCGCCTTTATCACTGCCTCGTTCAGTTATGCAGACGTTCATTCATTCATTCATTCATTCACTCTCACACCCGTCATTCACCTGTCTTCTCCCTTGTTTATCTATCCGCCCCTTCATTTACTCACAAACCCCCTTCTGCTTTTGCTCCCTCACTACAGGAAGGCCATGGGGTGGGGGGCGGTGTTAAGGGTTAAGAGAGTGAATCCATGTATCTGGTTCAAATCCCAGCCCCACCGCTAATTACGGTAATCTTCAGCATGTTATAGACCCTGCTACGGCTCTGGGGATGCCCCAGGAGTCCCTCGTCTGCAAAAGGGGGATAACATTAGGGCTGTTTGCGACACGTGTGATTTAACCTATCTGCTTAGAAGACCATGCAGAACGGAGTAAGACAGGAGTTCGGTCATCCTCTCATCATCCCACCTCCCATCACCCCCTTGCCCAGAGTCTGCTCCCTCTTTCGTCCACTCTCCCCCCCTTCATTCCCTCAGCCTGGAAAAAAGATGCCAACACCTGGCATGGGCTTCCGAGGGCAGGACCTCAGCACACACGACTTAGGTGTCAGCGAGGGGCAGGATCAAGTGAGCAGGTGAGCGGATGTATGAGCCAGCCGACAAAGAGGGGTGGAGTACATGGCGAGTGAGTGCAGGAGAACCCGATCTGGGCTTCCACCTCCTGCCCCAGGGCACAGAGAGCCCCCCACCACTCACCAGGCCATTTCGGAGGCTTGCTGGAGACCTCGTGAGCTGTCAGGCATTGCGTAGGGGACATCTGGTCCTCTGGAGATGAAGAAGTTCGGGTGAGGGGCCTGCCTGGGACCTTCCTGCCTCGGGGACATTCAGTCTTCTGAGTCTCCCAAAGGCAGAACCAACGGGGGGGCGGGGGCCGCTGGGTCTCCCCAGAGACAACGGCCATAACATGGTACCCTAAGGCTGTATCCCACTCAAAGAGGCCTTTCTTGGGCCGGCTGTGCTTTCACCAATGCTTTAAAAAATCACAGTATCTATGTAAAAACCGAGATTTGCAGATGTTGCTGACAATTCAGAAGATCTGGCCACACTGGGTCTGGTTTCGTGCGGGGGGGCAAGTAGCTGAAGGCCAGTGGGAACATGGGTGTTCCTATGCCCTCCACTCCCTGGAGCCCTCCTCCCCGCTGCCTTGTTTTATCCATAAACGCAACCTCCCTGTCCCTGTGGCTCAGAGACCAGATTGAGACAATTCCTTCCCCCAGGGCCTCTGTCCTGCTTCCTGTAAGTCTCACCAGCCCCCGAGGGGCCTTACCGGTCATATTTGCCCGGGAGGTCAAAGCCGGCTCTGGCATGCCAGGAAGGTCAGCTGCAGACGGCGCAAAGGGGCTGGTGGAGCCGGGCCGCTCTGGGGATTTGGGGAGGCTCTGCATGGCGGGGCCACTGGAAGGAAGCACTTGGCTGGCCTGGGGCATCTCGCCTACAATGGGACAAAGGGAAGGGTCAGAACAACCAGGTATCCACCCAGGACCCCACTTGGGCCACCTCCCACCCCAAAGGAGGCTGTGTGGCTTGAGAAGTCTGGGGAGGAGATGGGAACTTCCAAAGTAAGACATTTCAGGACAGAACTGAGAACTCTGGAGTTACACCTAGCTCACCGTGACTTGGTTTCCCCACCTGTGAAATGGGCACAGTCAGCTCACAGGGAGCTTAGGGCAAATGCTACTATAATACTCTTCCTGCTATACGGTCAGGGCTCATTTGCCCGGATGTCAGGTCAGGGATGCTCCCTTGCTTCTGGGCCCCCAGTGCATTACACAAAAACCTGGCATACGCCTTTAAAGGGTGCTCTTGGATTGGGTGGGAAATCCCCCCCCCCCGGGTTTCATCCTCTCTCCCATCCCTGAGAGCCCAAACGAGCCTTGCCCTGGGCAATTCACAACTCCTCAGTGTGGGAGCTCAGCCGGGACCATCCTGCTGATCAGGAAATAAGGCAATTCCAAAAAAGCCACGCAAGGATGCACACCGACTGTTTACCACGCTGGAGCAAGAGAGTGCAGACGAGCCTCATTAACTCTCGTAAGCATCTCGTTTTGTTTGGCTTGTGAATGAGCACGTATCGACGTGATTTTTAAATATAATAAGGTTTAATACAAAGAAAAAAAGGCAAAACTAAGGCTTGGTGGGGGAAAGTGATACACAGAAAGCTACAGCCGCTGGGTGGGTCACTCACCCAGACCACTTTGGGGAGCTCTGCCCTTATGCTTCGGTATTTGGGAAAGGGGATCAGGGAAGGGTGTTCTGGGGGAGCAAGGATCAGAAGAAGGTGCCAAATGCCTGGAGCTGAGGGAGGACGGGGTCAGGGAGTAGGCAGGTAGCTGTGAGAGGGGATGGGCGGGCAGGCTTCGAACACTCACCTTGATAGATGACCATCCCAGACACCCCTGTCCCAGCCCCTGAGATTTGCCAGAGTCCCTGGGGCAGGGAGGGGAGGCTGGGGACGATCTGGATGCGTCCAGCAGGAAGACTCAGGCAGCTCAGCAAGGAACTGGAAGGGGGCACTGCAGGAGACAAAGGCAGTGAGAAGGGGTCCTCCAGAGCGCCAACGTTTGCCATCCCGTCTTCTGATTATGCAATTAATATCCGACTCCCTTTCTAAAGGGCGGGCTCCACTGGCCCCCAGAGCAGCAGCTGTGTCTGTCTTGCCCACGGTGGCATCCCCTGCCCCCGGCAGAGTGGCGGGCACAGACAAGGTGCTCAGTGCATAGCTGCTGAATGAAGAGGGCTGGTGGGCAAATGCCCTCATGGTGGGGACTCCCTACTGTATCTCCCAGATGTTTCCTTCCAAGGCACATTCTCTGACACAGGGTGCACTGATGGGGACCCTGAGGATGGGACTAGCTGGGAGGGAAGTCCCAAGGCGGGGCGGGGGGGGGGGCAGCCTCCCCTCTCCAAGTCCCTAATGTACCAGGCATCAGGACGGGCTCCTCCAGCCAGCTCTGGCTGGATGCTGGCTCCTTGTTGAACACGGCAGGTGGTGACAGGCAGGGCAGGGCTGAGGAGTCACTCACTGACCCAACCAGGAACGTGCCAGTCACCACAGGCACAGCGAGGGGCTCAGCTGTGAGGAAGAGGACCATGTTAGATCCAGGGGACCGTGGGCAGGGTCTGAGTGGATGCCTGGAGGGGCCCTTCTGGGGAGGGTCGCAGAAGCAGAGTAGATCTCTCTCCTGGCAGCTGGAGGAAGCTCCTGTCCTCTTCTCAGCCCTGGGTAATGCTTTGTTGGCAACTTCTCAGTGCCAGGCAGCCCCCCACCCCCCGGCCCTCTCCCTGTGACTAGGTCCTGAGAGCTTCCTGAGGGGGAAAGCCACAGGCAGGTCAGGCCCCTACCACCTTCCACAGCCAGCCACTGAGCCCCTTGGGGGACCCAGAGAGGCCCCAAGCACTCCCCAATGAAGGCAGGGGCTGTCCTGTGCCCCCTTGTCCCCATCTGACTGGGGCAGGGGTTTTTCTCCTCTATTTAGTAAGGAGACAGAAGAGGGTAAAATCTGCTTCTTCCATCAGATTGGGAGCTCTCTGAACACAGGAACTGCTTCCCTACAGGGGCTTCACAGGCAGAGCTCCTGTCTCCCCCATCAGATTGGAGGTCTTGGAAAGTAGGAACCCAGTCTCCGCCATCAGATTAGAACTTTCTGAGGGCAGTGACTAGGCTTCCCTCATTAAACTGTGAGCTATTTCCTCACTCTGTGCCCCTCGGGCTGGTCTCCCCGCCTTTGCAATAACGACTGGGTGGGATGAGAGGGGAGGTAGAGCGAGAGGAGGCAGCCTCTGGTGGGAGGAGACGGTGAGCCTGGGGAAAAGGCTCGCTGAGGCATGGGGCTCTTGGGAGGCCAGAGGGCACTGGGTGACCAGCTGACCCTAGATGACTCCGGACTCTAAAAGGAGAAGTGTGGCCTGGAGGGCCAGTGGAGTAAGGTGGGAGGCGGGGTCTCGACTCTGACTGAGAATTAAGAAGGGGTGTCGGGGGAGAGGCTTTGTGGGAGTTGAATCTCCCAGCAGCCTTCAAACCACAGAGCAGGGGCTATGGAATCAGGATCTTGGTTTGAATCCCAGCTTCGCCTCTCACTAGCTGTGTGATCTTGGACAAGTGACTTCCCCTCTCTGAGCCTTGGCTTTCCACTGCCAGTTCGGACATGCACCTGAAGAGACCCCGGCTTCCCTGCCTCACGGTCTCCCCAGGCCCACCCGACCGTGCTCACCCAGCTTCCTGTGCTTCAAGTCCACGGGCAGTTCCTCTGGGAAGGCTGCAGAGAGAACATCATGGTCAGCCACCCCAAGGAAGGTGTGGTCCCAGCCACGAGAGGCCCGTGAACCCCAGCAGCCACACGGCCTGGCCTTAAATGGCTGGGAAGCGGCCTTGCAGCCCCCATTCCCTCCCCTTCCTCTGACCCTCCCTGCCCTGCTTGTCCACTTGTGCCCAAACCCCACCTTGAAGACCCAGGGCAGCGAGGGATTAGAAGAGGCAGAAGCACAAAGGGGACACCAGACGAGTCTGAATTTAGAAAAATAAAACAACAACCTGCTTGGGGTCCCTCCCTGGCCCCGTGTCTTTGCAACAGAGCCTCTGTGAGGCTTCAATCGCTCATCTGTGAAACAGGGGTGGGGCTTCCTGCTTCGCCGGAGTACGTGGAAAATGGGCGAGCTAAGAATCACGGGCTAGCACACCAACGGAGAAAAACCCTATGCGTCTCCCTCAGCAAGGGGCTGGCTAAGCAAATCACAGTTCACCCAGCCCGCGACATTCCACGCAGCCCTAAAAAAGAACAAGAATGCTAACGGACGTAGGGGGAAGTGTCCTGGTGTCTGCAATTCACTTTGGAACGTTCCCAAAATAAAATGAATGGATGAGTGGGTGGCTAGAGGGATGGACAGATGGATAGAGACGTGTTGAGGCAAATATAACCAAACATCCACTGGAGAATGTTCGTGCTATGTGGTGGTTTGCAGTACGATTCTTTCACCTTTATTCTATGTTGAAAAGTTTCATAGTAACATGCTGGGGAAAATATTTATCAAATAAAACCAAAAAAAGCAAGCAGATGGGGAATTCCCTGGAGGGAACCAGCCACATAGGCTGTTTTCAGAGAGGGAAACCGAGGGCCTGCGGGACAGGGTGGGAGGGCGATTTTTCTTTTTTTCACTGAATATCCTTGCACTTTTAGAAGTTTTGTAGCCTACACCTGCTTTACCTGTTGACAAATCAAGAAATAGGTACCAGTCTGACACATGGTCTGGAGCATAGTAAGATCTATGTGGACGGGTGGTCAAGGAAGGCCTTCCGGAGGAGGTGACATGTTAGCCAAGAGTTCAAGGATTCAAAGGAGCCCGCGATGGGAAGAACTGGGGAAAGGGCATTCCAGATAGGACTGCAAGTGCCAAGAGCTGTGTTCTAGGAGTGGTAGGAAGCCAGTGGGGCTGGAGTGTCCTGGCCCCAGGGCGAACTTGGAGAGGTGGGAAGGGCCAGATCCTATAGGCCTTGTGTATGTATTCTGGAGCCATTAGAAGGTTAGCAGGACAGCAGAATGGTCTGATTTGCATTTAAAAGCTCATGGGGACTGCCAGTAAGGACAGACTAAGGAGACAGGGAGACTGAGTAGGAGGTTCAGAGAGGGACAGGCACTTGCTCAAGGACACACAGCCCATAGATCGCAGACCCAAGACTCAAACCCAGTTCTTGCCGACTCCAGAATCTACAGTTGACGACACCTCCCTCAAACACAGGGGTGATAACTAAGGATGAAAGGGAACCCAGAGCCCAAAGGTCCTTTGGGAAATGGCAATCAAGACAGCCAGGGGCAGAGACACACCTGGAGAATGGCCATTAGCACCTGGGCTGTCTGCTTCCTCCCTGGGTCACCAGGATGCAGCAGTGAGGGGCGTGGGGGGTGGAACACCCAAACCCAGGCAGAACAGACAGGACTTAACAAGGGTAGCAACTGGGAGCCACAGCAGGCTCTGGAGTGAGGGCGGAGCCAGAAGTCAAGCAGGCCGAGGTCAGATCAGAGAGGGGCTTACTCACGTCTTTTCTGACTTTTCTGCCCTGCTTCCTCCACCTCCACACTCTCACTGATCATTTCTTCCAATCCTATGTGCTCAACTTTGGGGGGAAAAAAAAAGACACCAACATACAGTCAGTGGATGCCCAAAGTGAGCCTTCATTGTCCCTATGTTGGGGCAGGATCCGACCGCCCTTCGAGGGGTGGTCATCAGGTATTACGATGCTCCCCAAGGAACAAGGAAGGAAACGCACGCTGAGCCAAGAAGCCCCCGACTTACTGAAAATGTCTTTGCCCAGACCGTCCAGTTGGGAGTCCTGGAACACATACTGGTCCAGTTCCGCTGCCCAGACAAGGAAAAGAACAGTCAGTCCCCGAGTTTTCTGAACGCCTCTTGTGTGCTGGCCTTGGGGTAGGCACCAGAGAACTGTGACCCGTCCAGCCTCGGCACACACGGAGGGGGGCTCCATCCGTGTGTGCTGAATGAATGATCAAATTAATGAGGAACCCTGAACCTTCACGGGCTCTTAATCTCACTGAAGGGATGATACGCATCCACGAAAACGTAATTATTGCTACGAAGTAGTGCAATGCGGTGTGGCGGTTGTCACGGGCTTTAAGTTTAAATCCCAGCTCTACCCCCATTAACCGCACTAGCTGTGTCAATTACTTCACCTCTCTGGGACTCCACTTCCTTATCTGTGCAACGAGAATAAATAATGCCCACACCCCAAGGATGAACAGCGAGGATTAGAGGCTCCACCTCTAAGTTAAATCATTAAACACAGTGGCCAGGACACCATAGGCACTTAATAAATAGTGGTTAATTCTATAAAGCGGTACACGACTTGGATCCCAGGAGAAGACAGCTGTCATGGCAAGAGGTCAGAGGAAAGAGTGTATGGTGGCACGGGTCTGTCAGGGAGGGCTCCTGAGGGAAGGGACCCTGGAGCTGGCCCTCGAAAGACGGTCACAGTCAGAGAGGCAGAAAGTGGAGGGCTTCGGGCAGTGAGGACAGTGAGGAAAGGTGTTTGAGAAACTCAGAGACAGGTGTCTGCGGGAAAGTTTCACGTTGGGGGAAAGGTAGGGCTTGACTGCATCAGCAAGGGAGAGCCATGAAAAGGCAGCAGCGACCGTGATGTCTAGGATGACGGTGATGGTGGCGGTGGTGAGCGGGCGGGGGGCGCCTCACTTACTCTTTGCAAATTCCTTTCCTAAACACTTTACACACAGAAACTCATCCAATCCGCAGCCATCGCACGAGGCAGGTGCGATGATTATAGCCACCATGTACATGTGGAAGCCATTTTCTAGACATATTTCAAGGTGCCTCAAATGACTGGATGCTCAGGCCAGAGCCTGGCTTTCTAGAAGCACAAAGAAAGCCCACAGGCTTGAGGAGCACGTTTAGATGAAGCTTCTTCCTCCCCTTGCTTTTGGCAGCTTCTACTTCCTGTGTAGATGCCCTCAAGCGAAAAAGCCCCTAAATCCTAAGTAATGCTCAAATCCTTCATCACTGCTTCCAGTTGTGAGGAATACGAATGCCCTCAGCACCAAACACTTCTGCTTCCTCAAGTAAGTTCCCAGGAAGGAAAGGAATGAGCAGACTTCTTAGTTCTGTGATTTTTGAGACACATACTTATCACTCTCCATTTTTGACTCTGTGTGCTGCAGGATTAACTGTGCACTGGGGAAAGACTGACCACATTCACACTAAGCACAGACCACCTCAGTGATGTGGTGCTTGAGGTTGCCAGGAAAAGGGTCAGAAAGAACAGTTGTGCAGGTTGTTCACTGCACAAGGGTGCCTGCCCAGCAAGAGCACAAATGGGGGCTGCATCCTCCAGAAGAAGGGGCATCTTTTTCTAATTCAACAGAGCCTCTGTATGAGATAGTGGTGAGGAGGGAGCCTTTACCCCACTCCCCTCCAAAAAACAAAACCAAAACCAACAGCAACAGCAACATCTCCCTTGAAAGAGTTCTGCCCTTGTCTGAAAGTAGTAGCCGTTTTTAAACCTGCAAATCTGCTTTTCAGCTTAAGCCTTAGAGAACCTCCCCACCCTAGACACTTTCCTTTTTGTGGCTAAAAATAAGGACTTTGAAATGAGAGAGACCTAGTTTGAATCTCAGAGCTACCCGTTGCTATCTCTAATGCAACCTTGGGTACATTGCTTTACCTCTCTAAGGCTCGATTTCCTCCTCCACAAAACGGAGATACTAGTAGGATCTACTTCCTTTGTTGTAAGAATTCAGTGCAATAAGACACATACAGTGACCCGCGCGCAACGAGTGCTCCCCTCCAAATGGTAGATACAACAAATACTAGAGTAGTTTGGCTTAGGAGCTAGGGAGAAGACAGGGAGGGGTATATGGTGTGGCTGTGTGGAAGGAAGGAAAGAAGAGCAAGAAATATAAAAAGGTATAGAACTGGAGACAGAGGATATAAAAATGAGACTTTGTTTGCCCGGTGGTCATTGGCCAAGGGGTCAATCTCCCTTCTTCCCTGGGGTCTCTTTTCTAGCTCTTGCTCTGCATTTCCTCTTGCCCTAATTTAATGAGGGAGGAGCCTGCTGTGGCTTGTGGTGAATGGGTGAGGTGAGCAAAAGAGAAAAAGGAACTCTTCCCCTTAACTGGCCTTTTTCTGGGTTCAGAATGCTTCCTCACCGATATTGGCATAAGCCTCCCTGGTCTCTTCATCACCTTCCATGTCACACAACAGTCTGCTGAACTGTTCGCAGTTGATGGTGTCCATGTCGGGTTCTGGAGGGAAAAGCCCCATGGATGAAGCCGGAAAGCTCTGGGAAGAGGGCTGGTGGGGAAGGAAGGAGAGGCGGGGCGGGGCTGGGAGAAGCCCCCTTTGGAAGCAAACAAGTAAGCGTTTGGAGCTGTCCGTGGTGCTGACCAGAGCTCAGTGGCCAGAACATCACCGGTGGCTGACTGTCTCCACTGCAGGCTGGGGGGGTGAGGAAGGACTTGGGAGGGGCCAGAGGGAGGAGAGCCCACCTGAGCAGAGCTCAATCTCTTCTCTAGCCAGGTCTGTCTGGTCATAGAGGTGGTAGAGCTGCAAGGGATCGGCACTGCTGTTGAGAAGCTCCAGGTACCCGCCTTCTAGAGGCCCCAACTCCATGGTGGCACACTGTCCACTGCCTGGAAGAAAGACACATTCAGTCAGCACAGGGAGCACTGGAAAGATGCAGAGAATTCACAGCTACCACCATTCCTAGCTGGGTCACCCAGTGAAGGCCAGAGTTTGGGAGAGCCAAAGAAAGTGAGCAGACGTGCTCATTCAGCACCTCTTGTACACTCCAGGCAGTGGAGAGAAGAAGTCCTATCTCCTTCCTCCAAGGAACTTATTTTTTATTTATTTTTTTTAAGATTTTATTTATTTATTCGACAGAGATAGAGACAGCCAGCAAGAGAGGGAGCACAAGCAGGGGGAGTGGGAGAGGAAGAAGCAGGCTCACAGCAGAGGAGCCCGATGTGGGGCTCGATCCCAGAACGCTGGGATCACGCCTGAGCCGAAGGCAGATGCCTAACCACTGTGCCACCCAGGCGCCCCCTCCAAGGAACTTATAATCACTCTGGGAAGATGCCGACCATACAGGAAAGGGAACTTGGAAGTGTAGGTTCAAGATACCTTACACCTGGGATCCAGGAGACTTGACCTCCACCCCTAGTGCTGCCATGAGTGATGACAGTTGAGATTTGTAGAGCACCTACTATGTGCCAGACACATGGGCTAGCGCATTTCATTCTCACATCAACAACCATATGAGGTAGATACTCTTACTATCCTCACTTTCCATGTGAAGACACGGAGGATCAGAGAGGTGAGGAGACTTACATAAGGTGACCCACGTCCACGTGGAACCAGGATCTGGTTGGGGGCATTCTGATGCAAGGATATGCAATTAAGTGCTATGCTGTACTGCCTTGGGTGACCTCGAGCAAGTCTCTGCGCCTCTCTGTGCCTCAGTTTCCTAATCTGTAAACTGAAAGAATTGGGGCAGATTCTAAGATTCCTCATTTGGTGAAGGGCATATCAGATACCTTAGGTACCACTTCATTCAGTCTTCCAGACATCCTGCACATGTCCACACAAAAACCTGGATATGAAATTTCATAATTGCGTAATTCATAATAGCCAAAATCTGGAAACAACTCAAGTATCTATCAATAAAGGAATGAATAAACAAAATGTGATAAATCCATACTGTGGAATACTATTCAGCCTTAAAAAGAATAAAGTACTGACACAAGCTACAACATGAATGAAACTTGAAAACATGACGCTCAGGGAAAGAAACCAGACACAAGGGGCCATAAATGGTATGATTCCATTTATATGAAATGTGCAGAATAGGCAAATCTCTACCGATAAAGTAGATCAGTGGTTCGCTAGGGTTGGGAGAGAGTTGTGGAAAAAACTGGGGAGCAACCGATCACGGAGGTGGGACTTCTTTTGGGGGGACGTCAAAAATGTTCTTTAGCTAATGTGGGGATGGCTGTACAACTGTGTGGACATACTAAAAAGACCACTGAATGGTGCATTTTTAATGAGTGAATTGTGGGGCACACAGTGGCTCAGTCGGTTAAGCATCTGATTCTTGTTTTCAGCTCAGGTCATGATCTCAGGGTCCTGGGATCGAGCCCCGTGTCAGGCTCCACACTCAGCAAGGAGTCTGCTTGAGATTTTCTCCCTCTCCCTCTGCCCCTCCCCCCCTTTCTAAAAATAAATATTAAAAAAAATAAATGGGTGAATTGCATGCTGTGTGAATGACATCCCAATAAAGCTGTAAAAACAGAAGCCAATCCAGGAAGAGAGGCATTATTGTCTCCATTTTGCAGATGAGGCCAACTAGCCTCCCTGATGATATGCAGCTCTTGCTGGCTAGAGTCACGGAGGCCTCATGTGTGCAGAGACCCGCTGGAACAAAGCACCACTAACAAAGGAGCTTAAAACCACAGAGCCTTAGTCGCTCACAGTTCTGGGGACCAGAAGTCCAAAATCAAGGTGTTGCCAGGGGCTCAAGGGGACAGTCCTTCCTTGCCTCTTGTAGCTTCTGGAAACTCTTGGCATTCCTTTACGTGCGATGGTGTGGCCGAATCACTCTAATCTCTCCCTCCATGGTCCCATCATCTCCTCTTCATGTCTGAAATCTTCTGCCTTTCTCTTAAAAGGCCACTTGTCATTGGGTTTAGGGCCTACCCGCATAATGCAAGATGATCTAATTTCAAAATCCTTAACTTAATTACACCTGCAAAGACTCTTTCTCCAAATAAGGTCACATTCCCAGGTTCCAGGGATTTGATGTGGGCATATCTTTCGGGGGCCCCCATTCAACCTCCTCCCCCTACATGAAATGCAGACACTTGCTGGAAGTGTCTTGGAAGAGATAAGAGGAGAGCTGGCCTTGAAGGCCAGAGGACCTACCAGAGCCTTCTGAATACCCCTGCCTGGGCCACAAGAAAGTGGAGGTGAGGTGGGAAGGACCGAAGAGGGTAGGGTCAGGAGAATACACACACACAACTGTGTGCACCTTCCAGCTGCTTCTTTCCTTCTGACTCATTAACAGCCCTCACCACCTAGAGAGGGTCTCTGCACAGACCCCAGACATCACAGAGAATGAACTTTCCAGTCCAACATGGGCCCTGGCTGGGGATGCCTGTTGATAATGGGTTGGGTGGGGGCTGCAGGAACCCAGACATCAGAGACTTGCCTCAAAGGTCCAGCCAGCCATGACCGGAGGAAGCAGAACTGAAAGACTGGGGCCCCCACCCTTTTCTTGTCATGAAGCCAAGCCTGGGGGAGGGGAGAGAAGAATTCCACCCCTCCCAGCACAGTGGCCTGAGAGCTAGAGAAGAAATCTGTTCTCTCCAGGGAGGTAAGAAAAGATGCCCCCCACCCCAAATCTTGCCCAATGCCTTCCTCCCCTTTCCAGTCTGTGGTATTCATGGACAGCTCCCATTGTAGCAATCTGCCTCCTTTTCCAGGCAGCTGGATCGGGCGACAGCAGCTCTGGATGGAGCCCAGCCATTTCACCACTGAGTTGGGTGACTTTGGTCAAGTTACCCAAACTGTCTTTTCACAGGGTAACAGGTCAGCCAGGGGCCTTCAAGTCCAACCTCCTTCACTCTACAGAGCAGTTGAGACCCTGAGAAGGGACCCTACTTGCTCAAGGCTGCATAGCCTGTCCCTGGCTAAGCCTGCACTTGACCCCTCCCAGCACAAGACTCTCAGTCCAGTGCTCTTTCCTGCCAATCAAAATGTTTCCATTCAATGAACAACCCCTATCATATCTAGGCCCAAGAATGGGGGGACCAGGTCCTATCACAGAGCCTGAGGAAGTGTAACCCAGCCTCAGTATCAACGGGCTCAGCTTCGAACTTTGGACAGCATTACCCCAATGCGATCAGACACCAGAGAAACCCACTGACAGAAGAGAAAAGTCCAACATGTGTGAGCTTTGGAGTCAAACTGCCTGCCTCTGAAACCACTTCCACCTACCAACTCACCACAACCTGGGCAAGTTTGTTTTATCAACCTCCTGGAGCCTCACTTTGCTGACCTGCAGAATGGGAATAATAACAAGTAACTCATAAGGATCAGATGAGTTCGTTCTCATAAAGCCCTCAGAAAGGCGACTGGTGCTTAGCAAGCGCTTGGTGAATGGTGGCTCAGAAGGGCATCCATCACATACGTGGCGAGCAAATGTGGGTGATGGCCTTCACCATCACTATTGTTATTAATGATTATTAATATTATTAATGATTATTAATTCGCTTTTAACCTCTGTGAGGTTGACAAAGGGACCCCTTCTCTTTCATTTCTTTGTAAGTCACAACATCATGAAGCCAAGCGTTCTGTTCTTCTACATAAGGAGGCCCCACAGAGCCCATAGGCACAAGAAAGCCCCACAGCCAGCAGTGTAGCCTGGCAGGTCTGCTCATGTCCCCCATCTCTACCCCTGAGAAGGTGCCTGGAGAAAGGCATCCACGGGCCCAAGTTCTGTGTCCTTGGCTAAACCCAAACAGGATGACATCTACTCTTGGGGAGCTTGGGTGGCTCAGTCGGTGAAGTGTCTGACTCTTGGTTTTGGCTCAGGTTGTGATCTCAGGGTCGTGAGATAGAGCCCCGCGTTGGGCTCCATGCTGAGCATGGGGCGTACTTAAGATTCTCTCTCTCACTCCCTCTGTGCTCCCAACCACCCTGCTCATGTGCTCTCTCTTGCTCAAAAAAGAAGAAGACGACGACATCCATGCTCAGATACCCCCCAACATACACCTCAGCATCTCCCTTCCAGCTGCCCCGAGATGAGCCCTGCACCTAATGCCCTTGTCTTGACTAGACAGGGATTTCCAGCTCAGAATGGGCTTCTGCCTCCACCCAACCCCCCAACTGAGCTCCCAAAGAGCTCTAGGGAGAAGGCAGGATTTAACGTCCATCTGATAGACAAGGAAACTCAAACACTTCCGAGAAATGACTTGCCCAGGGTCACCTGGTTGGAGAGTTTGAGTCTGAATCCTGGCGAGGAGGCATTAAGCAAGTGGCTTCACCTCTCTGAGCATCAGTTTTCTCACTACTAGATCAGGATTATGACACTTCCCTTGTGGGACCATTGAAAGGCAGAGGCTCTTGGAGGCACACAGGAGGCCCACAGTCAAAGGAATCCCATGATGTTGGGACCCTGCAGAGCTGGGGCTCAGTTCCGGAGTCTAGTCTCCTGGTCTTGATCTCCCAAAGCCACAGTGAGTCGCATTCATGCCCAGATCGACTTACATCATGGCTTGGGCCCTCCCAGCGTTCCCACAACCATGTTCCCTATGTCTCTAGATGTTTAAGAAGTGCTTCAAAGGCCCCTGATTAGACTCTTTCCCCCATGTGTCACTCTAGCGGGGACTGGGGACACAGATGGCTCAAGTCACCCCACTGCAGAGAAGAGGGTCCCCTTCAGCTGCCCCAGCACAGGGCAAATCACACAGGCCAGGAGCCCTGTGAGGGCAGGAGCCCTGTCTGTCTAGCTCACCTGTCCCCAGACCCCAGCAAGCTCCTGCACATAGCAGGCTCTCTCCATCCACAAAACTGAAGCATTAACTAGAATTCACAGGTGCCCGCTGAGCACCAGGCACCAGATGACGTGATCTACAGACCTTATTCTCTTCGGTCTAACACACACATTTATGATTTGTCTTCCCATTTCTCCGATAAAGAAACAGGCTGAGAGAAGACTGGTAGGATCTGAGCCAACTACCCGGCTCCAAAGCCACGGCTTCTTCCAGCGGCTCTTGGTCCCCAGGCACCCCAGGGAGGTGCCCTCGCCTGGTGACAGGAGGCGTGGGTGACAAGATGGTTTCTCCTTTTGCGGAGCTGTCTGGGGCACAGCAGAGAAGTGGTCTGTGTCTTTTTGGTAAACGAGCAGTATTTTTAGAAGGTCCTCTTTGAATCCGCCCTTCCCCCTGGGCTACCACCTTCCACATCCAACTTGAGAAAAAGTTCCTAATCTTTTGGCGACCAAAAGTCCCTTTGGGGGTTCATTTCCATGTCCGCTTTGTACTACAACGCAGGTTTTGAAAGACCGTAGGCACCAAGATGGTTTCTGGAATAAATTCATTTCCCTCTCCCCTGAGGGAAATCCAGTGTTACCAAACTGTTCTTACCGCTCCTTAAGTAACCTGACAGCCCGTGTCTGCTGGCCTAACAGTCCTTCCCCGCTGGAAGATCCGGTTGGGCTGGGGGCGGTGCGGGACACCTGAGATGCATAACCTTGTTTCCACTGTCACAGCAACTCTGGGAAATTGGTATTATTATATTCATTTCACAGATGATGACAATGAGGCTAGGCTCTGTTTAGCAGGTGCTTTCTTCCCAGAAAAGGCAGTATATCCTTGAGGGTCTCAGGCGGCACTGGGAAGGAGAAAGGGGCACCTCTGCTACCCTCGAACTCTCCAGCACTGCTCTGCACTGTGATACAAGAGCAGGAGAGGAAATACTTCCCTGCACGTTGACTCTACTTCTCCTCCTGAGGAAGGAATGAAAATCTGCGAGCTGCACTCAATGTCTGGGGCCATGGCGTTGCCTTCCAGCTCTGCCTTTGATCTTGAGGACCCTCTGAGCCTTAGTTTCACCAAATTGGGGTGGAGCCCACTCAGTGGAGGTATTTTGAGAGTCTAGATTCCTCACTGCTTGTCAGCCTTCCCCCTTTCCATTCCCCCAAGCCCTTCCCCCAACACGGTCTTGCTCCCCAACCTCATGACACGCTGCTTCCGGGGGTCAGATGGTGGTAGGAAGCCAGGAGCCCATGGCTACCTTATCTGCCACGACCAGCCCCCAGTCAGTATCTCTGTGGGGCTGATCGATCAAACAAGTTCCTCTTCCCTTGCACCTTGCAGTCCTCCAGATAAATTCTGAAAGACACACTGCATTGGTTTTCATCCAAATCTGTAAAACAATGATTTACTGAGCATCTCATACCAAAAAAAAAAAAAAAAGTACGAGGCTCAGTTCTCCAGAGGCGCTAAGGACATTTACAACACAGTCCCTGCCAAGAAGCTTGCAGTGTAGACTCAGATAATATTTTAAGAGGGAGACAAACCGTGATGATAATAATACGGTGGTTAAGAGTGCGTGCTCTGGGTTCGAATCCCAGTTCCCCGCTAAGTGCGTGACCTCACGTAAGTTCCTCAGCCTCTCCCGGTTGTGAAACCTACCGCATTTGGCTGGCAGAGCCTCCACCTCGTTATGTGGCTGTGACTTGCCCAAAGTGACATTTCCAGAAAGCGCTACGATGATGTAAATTTCCAAATAAAAACAGCAAGCTGCCACTTGATATGGCACCGCTGGTCAAAAGTAGAAAGCTCCGAAATGCCAAAGGCTGGCAGACGTGGGCTGGGGCAGGACCCCAGCGAGCAGCCCGGCACCTGCTCAAATACCAAAGGAGGCAGAGATCCTACGACCTCACAGTTCCAGGCCGGGGATTACCTCCCAAAGAAACGCTCCCACAGCTGCACAAGGACAGCTGTCAGGCGACGCACTGGACTCTTTGCGGTGACAGCAGGGGGATGCCATCCGGGTGCCGCTGGCTGAGGGAGGGGCAGTCAAAAGTAGCCACTGTGATCCACGGCAGATGATGCTGTGTGAGAAG
This sequence comes from Ursus americanus, assembly GCF_024610735.1. Lineage (NCBI taxonomy): Eukaryota > Metazoa > Chordata > Mammalia > Carnivora > Ursidae > Ursus > Ursus americanus. The sequence goes on from NC_142128.1 coordinate 31,941,069, forward strand.
CAACAGACCAAACGCACACCCAGCCACGGAGCGCAGACTGAAAAGTCAGAAACGGAACGAGCTCTGAGAGCCCAAAGCTAGACATGCAGAGTGACATCCAGGCGCATGAAAACACAGCAGAGAGCTTCCAAGAACACACGCAAACACGGGGCCACACCTCGAACGCATCAGAAGGCAAATCTCAGAGCAGGTGACGCTGCTTAAAGGGGCTGGAGGGCCCACAACCTTTCCTCCCCAAAGGGGCTGCAGAGTATGCTGAAAACACAACTCTAGAGAAGCGGAGACCTTGCCCTCTGGACACTCTGACTTGACCATTTTAACTGGAGTGATGTCTTACACGTAGTATCCGGCTACAACATGGATGAACCCCGTCAAGGGGCTGAGGTCGGGGTGCCCATCTACCAGCTGCTGGAGGGCAAGGGGCTCCCAGCTCACAGCTCTGGGCATAGCTCCAAGTCACACCCCTTCTCCAAGGGGAGCCCATATCCGATGACTGGTCCCTGTGGGGTGCAAAAGTCCGGTCTGATGCCTCAATTTGCAGTAACCCTGAAGGCTGTCCCAGCTTCAGTGCGCTCTGTGGGGGCAGGGGAGAGGCTGAAACCCCTGTTGAGACTTATGGCTGGCAGCCCAATCCTGCTTCTGCCCAGTCCTTCCTCTTCCCTCTCCCTGCGGTGTCCCCCACCTCACATCTCCCAGTAAGCCTCCCACGTACAAATCAACTCCGAGTCTGCTTCCTAGGAACCTCACCGCAGACAAGCTCACTCTGTTTTTCCACCAAGGGGTCTGGCAACCACACAGAACCCCACAAAAGCACCCCCTGCCAAAGACCACCTCTGAGAGCTTGGGCAAGCCACCTACCTAGTCTGGACCCCTACTGAGGACATCCGCCTCATTGTGACTTGGAAAACCTTTGGGATTCGAATGATCCCACCTCAGCTGGTGCGTGTGCCTAGAGACGGCCAGCCACTGGGGGTGAGGGGCCTGCTGGACGCAGGATGAGAAGGCAGGAGGCCAGCAGTAAGAGCTGCAGCTGGGGGAAGATGTGTGGCCAGTGCTTGTCCAGAGTGCAGGTCTCCTTCCACTGGCCTGGCCCCTCCCACCTCCAGGTAGCCTTCCCTCTGCACGCCCCAACATTCCGAGCTGCAGTCAGTGACCTGGAAAGGAGTCCAACATGTTCCCTCCCCTGCCCCCCCCCCCCCGAAGACAACTTGAGCCAGGTATTGGGATGGGGAGGGGAATGAGCACCCTGTGGTCAAGCCAGGCCCTTGGCTCCAGTCCTGACCCCCAGCTTGACCTAACAGGGTGCCTAAGCCAGCACCAGGCCCTCTGCTGGGTGCTGGAGCCTCTGAGCCATGAATCATGGGCCAGCCCTGCCAGCCAGCATCTGACGACAGACAGGAGCCGTTGGCTGTGAATCAAAACCGCCCAGTAAGGGGGCTCAACACACAGGAGCCAGGGGCCCGACTCCCAGAGAGTCTATATTTTTAAACAAGCACCCCCTATGCCCCTACACACACACCTGCCTTGTAGGGAATTAAAATGGGTTTTCTTTTCAAGGCAGCCTGAGTTTCCACTTGTCAGGAAACACGGCCCCTCCGCTGGTGTGACTTTTCTTGAACCCTGGGAGGTCTGCAATTCTCCGTCTCCCAAATGACCCTTCCAGACTCTCCCTTTCTGCCACCTTTCCACTTCTTCCCAGCTGAAAATCCTAGAACCAGACTAAACACCTTCCTTAATTCTTCTCCTTCTCCTTCCTAAAGTCCCTGTCAACAGCCATGCTATTGATGGAGAAGCCCCAACCCCACACCCTGGATTGTTACAATTGCTACTGGGTCTTTCCCCCAATCCGGTCTCCCAAACTTCAGGTGTTCATCAGTCAATTTTTGGGTCAGATCTCCCTACCACCTGTTCTATAATTTACCTTTGTATTTTCCTTGAATTAACTTTTTATTCCTTTTTAAAAAATATTTATTCATTTGAGAGACAGAGAACACGAGCAGGGGGGAGGGGCAGAGGCACAGGGAGAAGCAGACTCCCCACTGAGCCAGAAGCCTGGCACGGGGCTCAATCCCAGGACCTGGAGATCACGACCTGAGCCGAAGGTAGACACCTAACCATCTGAGCCACCCAGGTGCCCCTGAATTAACTTTTTTCAAGAAACGAATATATTTACGGTCAAAGAAAACCTTCCAGAATTGAAAGCAGGCAATCAAATGCATACCAGTACACCCACGTTCATAGCACACTTTTTGTAAAAGACAAAAGGTGGAAACAACTCAAGCGTCCATCAACAGATGAATGGATAAACACAATGGGGCCTCTCCGTACACTGGAATATTACTGAGCCATTAAAAAGGAAGGAAACACGGACACCAGGGACAACATGGACGAGTCTCAAAGACACCATGCTCAGTGAAAGAAGCCAGACGCAAAAGGACACACACTATAGAATTCCTCTTACACGAGGCACCTAGAGTGCTCAAATCCATAGGGACAGAATATCGAAGGGTGGTGGTGGGGGGAGGCGGCTGGAATGGGAAGTTAGCATGTCATGGGAACAGAGTTTCAGTTTGGGGCGATGAAAACGTTCTGGAGACAGGTGGTGGTGATGGTGGTATAACAGCAGGAATGTGTTTATTACAGCTCAATTGTATACTTAAAACGGGTTCATTGGTAAATTCTCTATTGCCATTAAAAAAAAAAAAAAGGAAACTTTCTATAGCTCCCTCCCATGGGGGGAAAGAAACCAGTATCACTTGCCACTAAAAACAGAACAATGTTATCACAGTAAGGTCAGCTGCCCTCCTACTCTGTTAAAAAGAAGAATCAGCCAGTACGGGTGTTGTTGAAGATGTCTACACCCCAAAATGGGGAAGGCGGATTGAGAAAGAATCTGTAAAGCAGGGATCTCCTCCACCAGGAGAACTGGGGTAAATTAACTCCTGTTTGAGAACTGTCCGTGGGCCACCCATCAGGTACATGTCACAGTCTAGAAGCCTCCCTGCCGCCCACAACTTGCCCTCAAATCTTTCCGTATAATCCCTGTAGGAGCTCTGACGCGTACTCCTGGCATCGGCGCACCCTTTGCTGACTTTTCCCAAGTTCTTCCAAGACAGGGCTCTTGTTTTAGCCGTCTTAGACATGCACCTCGGAGAGGAAAGTCATATATCCTGAGTGACTGATGGCAAGTCTGAAAGCCAAGTCCAGAAGCTTCCCCCTCTTCCTCAGGCCACTGCTCTGATTGCCCGGGATTGACCCCGGGGCCCTGGCGTTGAGTCCTTTTGCTAATTTCCTGACTATTCTTCACGAGGGACCAGGGGCTGAGGTCTCAAGAGGTCAAACCGGGTCCCTGCCATCAGACAGGCTTTGCTATATCCGTAAGCCTCTGACCACCCAGGACCTGCCCTGCGTTTGTGAAGCCTCACGCCCCTGCCCAGACACTGGACTGGGCTCTCCACAGACTCGGACTCAAATCTTGACTCAACCACAACACGACTATGTGACCTTGGTTACAAAATCTCCTGGGGAAGTCCCCAGAGGTTTTGTAACATGGTGAAAGAACAGGGTTTGGACCACATCAATGCCTCTTAATGTATGTATAACCTCTGGGCCTCTGACACAGGAATCACCAAGATAAATGGTTTAGCCCAGGTGGGGCCCAGGGGCAGGACCCAGGAGCCTACCCGCTAAACAGGTGACTTCCTTGTGCCGGAAGCCTGGGATCCCCTGGCTCAGTTCTCTCTGAGGATCTTTCCATCATCCATCCTGGGATCTTGGAGACCAGGTCCTTATCTAAGGCAGCCTGGGATTTGGAAGGTGACGATTTTCTGGGGTCTCTCCCTCTCCCCCCTCAGCTCCACCAGGCCCTAGAGCAAGAAGCACCAATTTCTTTAACCTTCTGATCGGCTGGAAGTATTTCCCTTCTGGGTTGGTGGGAAGGGGAGCTTCACAGATGGAAGCCGTCTTGCCAAAGTCGGGAATGCCTGGCTGTGATTGCAAGTGGGGCGTGGTGGACTGCTGGGCGTCTGTCTCCTACCCTGTGTCACCTTGGATGGGGGGGTAGGGCGTGGGACTCAAAGGAGAGCGGTGGCCTTTAAGGGTCCTAGACAGAGCTAGACATGGCAGTTCCCAATTCTGGCATTCTGGGACCCCAGAGGGACCCGTTTCTGGGGCTCCTTGGTTTCTCTCCTTGGAAGGCAGGGCTCAGGACCCCAAAGCGAGGTAGAGATGTCAGCCCTGTCAAAGCAGTCCCGAGAAAGCTCGGGACCCCACCCCCCACCCCAGATTATCAAAGAGAGGCTTGGATTGTATAAAATTCCTGGACATCCAAAACTACATTTTAAAGTTCCATTTTCCTTTCTAACTAATGAACTCTTGAACTGGGCCAGAAGTGGTAATTGCTTTATAAGCAGTTGCTCATAAAAAGTCAACAGAACAGCAGGCATTCAGACGGATGGGGACAGGAGAGTTCGTACCTACAAGGGACAGTTTCATCTGATAGCACCAACAAAATAAAAAGATCATAAACAGAAGCAGCTCAACCGGTCAGCACCCACTAGCAGCCTTTTTCTTCTCTGCTCTTCTTTACCAAAATCATGCAATCGCCCCCTCCTTTCTCATAAAAACCCCTGGCTTTCCCCACATGAGCAAGAGGTTTTTCTGTGCTCCCGGAATTGCAATTCTGAGACCCCCCCCCCAAATCAAGGTCTTTGTTCTTTTTCAGTTTAGCCGCCGGTTGAGAGAGGTGAGGATTTCCCCAGAGGGCCCACTAAAGGTCGGGCCCCCCCACAATCCTTCCTGCCAGGCACCGCACCCCAGGGCTGGAAACCTGCATTCCTGAGTGGGAGAAGTGCTATGATCCCACTGGAAAACTGAGGCTCGGAGAAGGACGGCCCAGGCCCAGGGTCCCCGTCTGTGTGCTCCTCTGCGCGGCCATGTCGCCTCTCCACACTCTAGGAAGCACCAAGGGGGTGTGCGTCCTGGCTTTGGCGCCGAAGCTGGGCTCCGCGGGGTGTGCGCCTCCTGTGCCCTAGAGTGTCTGCAAACGCCCGCCTCCCCTGGCCCCGCGCTCTGGGCCCCGCCCGTTCCGCACCCCAGGTCCCTGCGTTCCAGGCGGGGGACGCTGGAAACGCGGGCTTTCCCAGGTCCGCACTCCGCACACTCCCCTCCCCCTCCTCCCAGCCTTGCTGTGTGACCTCAGGAATATAACTGCCAGTCTCTGAGCCTTGATTGCCAGGCCGACTTTCGGGGTGTACGGGGTTGGGGGGGGAGCCCTGGTCACCTACCGCTGCTTCCCGGACTCCCGTGCTGCCAATGGCCTCTCCTTCCCACCAGTCTCTCACTGCGGGGAGACTGGAGCAGGTCTGTCGCCCAGCCACCCCACCTCACCCCCTAGGACCGTCCTTTTCTCTTTCACTTTCTCTCTGCGCTGCGGGATTTGAGCCAAGCTGGGGAGTACGCAGGCTTGCTGGACCCACCACGTGCTTTCTCAGAAGCGCCAGAGTCCCTTCCCTACATCCCTGGGCACTCCCAGAGCGTCTGTCAGCTCCTGGAAATGGCCAGTCCCCCGCTTCGGGGCAGCCAGCACGCCCCCGCCGAGCCATCTGCAAGCCCTAACTTGCAGACAGCTCATCTTGGCTTTGGGGTGGCCTCGGTGTTTCTCCAGCTCAGCCTAACCACAAGGGTGGCAAAACCACCCTTGCAGGGCGCCCAGTCCCAGACACTTGCTCAATGAGCCCTGCACTCGTGGGAAGGCAAATGCCCTCCAGAAGCCGGGAAAATGCCTCAGGCACCTTCATGGGCTGGAAATTCAGCCTAGGCAACCCTGCCTCCCCATCACCACATCCCTGAGGACATTCCTCCTGCTTTTCCTCCTCCAGAGGTCCTGGACCCCAGCTCCACCTACCAGGAGAATTCAGGGAGGGCGCTTCCTTTCCCAGGCTTGGAGTTCCTATCTGGAATTGAAGGGGTAGGTCAAGGTGACTCCTGACCTCCCCTTCCCCATCAAAATTCCCAACAGGCTCAATCCAACAGAGCTGGCAAACGTGACATCAATGTGTCACATTTCGGGGGTGTCTGAGGAAAGGAGTCTCACCCCTCTCAAACACACAGCACAGCAGCCCCGGTAATATTGGGCTTCTGTGATGATATTCAGTTCCTACAATGTTCCAGACACTGTGCTGGACTTTGATCCCTCATCATTAGGCTGCCGTAGAATCTTCAACGGCCCAGGAAAAGAGCCTCAGAGAAGGTTGGTGAAATGTCTTGTGTCACATCACCCAGCCAACAGTGCAGCCTGTCTGGCTGACTTCAGAGCGGGGGCTGTCTGTCTCCTTGCCCCGCTTCTTCCCCAAAACATAATTTAGAAACTAGGGAGAGGGGAACATCCGTGCAGCCAGCCGGGGCTCAACAGCTACACCAAGGAGCTGACTCCAGCTTTGATTTTCCTGCTTCTCCCCGGGATGGGGGGGGAATGGGGGGGGTCTGGCAGGGATCCTGTCCTTCAAGGGCACCCCGCAGTGTTTACCTGCTGGAGAGAGGACCTCTGGTTGGCTGAGCAGGGCCATCAATGCTGAGAGCTAACGACACGCCTCCTGAAAGTTGTCCCTCTAAAACCCTTCTGCGCTGATAAAGACCTCTCACATGCCAGGCACCTGGGCCAATCTGAATGTCCCTCAAGTAGAAGGAAATAACCAACCACCTCACCTTTTTCAACAGCCCCGACAGGACAAGGACCCCCTCTCTGCCCCCACCACCCAGTTCTGAGATGGTGGGACCAGCTGAGACATTCCGCTAAATCAAGAAGCATTCTCAGCCCCAACTTCCTTCACCCCCCTTTTTACCTTGGGGCTCCGGCAGGTAGGACCCTGCAGGGCGTGGAGCCAGGCAACGCATGGTGTGGGAGACCCAGTCAGGCAGCCGCTCCTGGTGCCCTCAGCCTGCCCCACGAAGCCTCTGAATGCCCAGTTCAGGAGCAGACTGCTTCATCTCCAGCTTCTCCGCCTATACCAGGCAGGAGCCCGCCAAGACGAAGACCGCATGCAAAAGATGCAAGCAAGGGACCAACAGAAAACTCTCCCCCTATGAAGTGACATCCTGCTGCCCCAGTTCTCTAAAACTCTCGAATTTGCCCACGCTCCCTTAAACCCTCCCAGTGCCTCTGATGGTAATTTCAGTTCCTTGTGGTGGACCAAAGGGGGGCTGTGACTGTAGAATGTTGAGAGTTGTCTCTTGGAGGGGGACCTTCGACACAATGACATTCTGAAATTACGGTGACCACAGTGGAGCCCCACTGGTGCCAGCTGGCAATTCCTGCCGTCCTCTGCTGGACGGGCCAGGATCAGAGGCCCACAAATGCTTCAAGGCAAGCTGACGCCCAGCTGGGGTCCAGCAGGCTTCCCAGATTCCACTTTCCTCCACCACCTCACCCCCATGCCAAAATGCCCTGAATTGCCTTGGAGATCATGCGTGGTCCACTCACGATTTTTATTCCAAGACATTGAATCAAACGTAAATTACACGTAAAACAGTGTTGTCCCAAATGTGGTCTACTTACAGCCGGGTGGTTCGGGGTGGCACACAGATGCAGTGCTAAATAGCACTGACCCGCAGGGGGAACGTTAGCGCCTCTGCAAGTCTCTACCCACGCTCCTGATGGCATCTGGGAGAAAGTCTTAGGCTAAATAGGTCTCTAACAGCTCTTCAAATGCAGGATATATCCCTGTTTCCCAGAAAGCATTCCCTAGCTGCAAGCCTTCCGTGAGACAACAGTATCTGGCTGGACTTGTGCAAACATTGCCCTGCCTTCCTGTTTCATAGTTCGCTTCAGTGGGTGGTATTCCTTTCACTTACGGTGAACATAACTTTCCTTGGAAAACAAAGTCGAATTAAAAAAAAAAATGTGAGTGCTCTGAAAAACACCTGTCAAGCAAATAATAGTATAGGACGGTGCGTAGAAATTGTGAGGGTGGTCCGGAAGTGAATGAAGCTTGGGAAGCAGTGACAAGTGCCTCCTTCCTGCTTTTTTTTTTTTTTTAATTTTATTTATTTATTTGACAGAGAGAGCACAAGCGGGGGGGGGGGCAGCAGGCAGAGGGAGGCGGAGATGCAGGCTCCCCACTGAGCAGGGAGCCTGCCGCAGGGCTCGATCCCAGGACCCCGGGATCATGACCTGAGCTAAAGGCAGATGCTTAACTGACTGAGCCCCCCAGGCACCCCTCTTTCCTGCATTTTTACTGAAAGAGCACTGGGTTGGAAGTCTGAAGTCTGAAGAGTTGCCGTCGAGTCCCTGCTGTTAGTAGCAGGTGTGTGACCTTGGACCCCTCACTTCCCTTGTGTGGGCCTCAATTCCCCACATACGAAATAAAGATAACGATGCCTATCTTTGCAGGGTGGCTATTTTGAAACAGTCCCTGCTTTTAGAAGGCCCAGGAAGGAAGTACACAGATGAATGGGAAATGCTAATAGTCAATTTGAAACACGGTCTTGCCTCGTTAGGCTAATAAAACAGACGTGACGAATATTAGAAATCTCAAGAAGTCTCATCTTCCCATGACCTGGTGCCAGGAGAGAGGCACCCCTGCCCATTCACTTGTCTCGAGACCCCTTCTGAGAGTCCCTTCCCGTCCTCAGAGGCAGCCAGTTCTGACGGCCGTGGCCGAGGCGTTCATGGGCAGGAATGAGCTTGCAGTGAGGGTCGGTCCGACTGGGGTCCACCTGCCTGAATGCCATCATCTCTCACCGGGTCCAATCTCACCTCTGCTACTCACTGAACTGCCCCTCTCCCTCCAGACCCACACTCAAGACCCAAACCTGACCATGCATATGTCAACACAGGTCTCTGAGCTGGGAGGTGACAAGAACCAGGCTGCGTGTTTGGCTGATGCCAGAGGCTGTAGCTTAGCACAGGGAGGGCCCCTGGCAGAGACAGCAAAGAGGAGCCATTGCAGTGCCCAGCCAGGAGCCGATGGGGTCTGAATTTCGACAGGGGCCGTGGAAACAAAGGGACGAGGGATGGGCAGGCTGGCACTGCAGCGAGCTAGAAGGCCAAGCCTCCTGACTGCATGGGCAGGGCAAGGAGCAGGGCAGAGGGCGTAAGCCGAGCCTAGGATTTCTCCCTATTAAAGCATCCTGCATTCCTTCTGCTAACGTTCCTCTTCGAAACTCCCTCAGAGACGGTGATCTTTCTCCTGAGCCCCGGGATGCTTTGAATAAAATCAATTCCCTCCCTACTGGAGAGCGCTCCCAGCGCTGTTCAAGCCAACCTTGCCCTGGGCATGCAAGTGGCTTTGCCTCCAGTGGGGATCCAGCGGGAGTAAGTCCACTGGCTACCAGGAGAAGCACTGTGAAAGTTGCCAGCCGGGGTCCCCTGCCAAGTCCCAAGGGGAGGACATGGGGCAAACTTCTCTTCTGAGTAAGCTTGTCATCCCTTGCTGCAATCTCCCCAAACAGCCCTGCTCGACCTAGGTGGGTACCTCTCTGCTCCTGCGGGGCTGAGCTCCTGCCTTCTCCCCACCAGGCTCTATTTTAGCCATCCTTCAAGGCCTGAGTTCTTGCTTTCAGCACCCTTCCAGGTAACATCAATCTTCTGCTTTACTCATTTTTAGAAAGCTTGTTGCCACGTATTTGGCAATGCATCGGTGAACTTCCCATTTCATAAGTAGAGACTCGGTCACCTCTGATTAGATCATGAATTGGCTGTCTGGGACCCAGTGTTTTATTTTCTTATGTAAAAGTCACACTACTCCAAGACTCTTTGAATGAAGGGACCAAGCCTGGATTGGCACGATCAAGACAGACTAAAGTTCCCAATAGTGAAGGGTTCCCTCTCCCTAGGTTGTAAGTGCCTTTTCTTATGCTTTTTGGTGACTACCACAATCCCTAGCAGGTGCTAAGACAATGATTAAGGAGGAGGGAAGAAGTGTAAGTCAGGAAGGGAAAGAAGTGAGTAGAGAAGCAGGTGAACAGATATGATAAAACTGGCACGTGTCCAAATTAGGCAGGTAGGAAGGCGCACGAGAACGGAGGCCCATTAGTCGGTAAATACGCAAGCAGATGGGTTGGTAGGAAGGCAGGTAAATAAGTTGATACAGAAAACTATACATGGTCAGATAAATAGATTTTTAAGTATGTATAAGTGAATGACGGATAGAAGTTGCAGGATTGATAAATGGATATTGGTAGGTGGTTATGAAGACCAGGTCAGTTTGAGGGTAGGCAGGTAAGGTGTCTGGGCAGCTGGCTGGAGAGATGAATAGATTCTACGGAAGGATGCAGGTGGGCTGCTTAACGTAAGGACAATAGAGAACAGAAACCAGCTCTGGTTGGGTCAGGCGCCAAGCTTGGAGCCAAGTGGAGTCTGGAACGGGCCACTGGTCAACCTGGGAAAACCCACGGGGAAGTGCCAACTTGCGAGTGTAGGCGCTTTTCCTTCTGCGGCTCCCAGGGGGTGAAGGTGAAGGGGGTGTGGTTGGCAGGGACACCGTCCAAGGAGAACGGACAGGAGCAGTTCCTGCCAGTACGTCTCCTTCCAGGAGGCAGAGCAGGTTCCCCCAGATTAGAGCAGAAACGGGGCGTGGGAAGGGAAAGGGGAGGGTAGGAGGGCACAGCTCCTCTCCTCTCCAAGGTCCCGGCTCTGGTGGCTCTCATGCTAGGGGCCAAATGAGGAAGGAAGCCAGAGGAAGAATTTGGCAGCCTGGGGGTGGGGCATGTCCCTTCCTTTCCAATAAATCAGGTGACATCCTGGAGGGAGGTTTGGTTCTATGGTTCCCAGAAGAGAATCCTCCTGGGCCAATATAAGGCATCAGGAAAACACAGAGTGACCAAAGGACAAAAGAAAGTCAAAGAAAGCAATAAAATATAAACGCCCGGGGAGTGGGGGGTAGGGAGGTTCCTACGCCTCTGAGAATACCTGCCCAAAGGCACTGCTGGGCAGACCCTCCATTCACAAACCCAAGCCGGCTGTCCCCTCGGGCCTGTAGCTGCCCGAACACGAACACCGGTACTGAGGCGGATGAGTCAGAATCCACTCTCTTCTTGCCAGAAATGCAAGTTCCCTACGTTGGATGAGGTCATTGAATCCTCAGAGCACCACCCTGGGTACCATTATCGCCTCCATTTTATAGTTGTGGAAAACCGAGGCCTGGAGAGGTTCCCAAAAATGCTCACAGCCACACCCCCTGGAATTAGGGAGCCATTGACCAGCACTCAGGCAGTCTGAGGGCAGAGACCATGTGCCAGCCCAACAGTGGGGGCACATTGATTCACTTCTCAGATATACACAGCACCAAAGCCCTCAGCACTGTGTTTCACATGGAATAGGTGTCTAGATATTCTGTGGGCCCCAACGAGACTGTAGACGCAATTGTTTTCTCTGCATCTCAAACCCCTGGTTTATTCTTCCCTGTCCGATTCTCCCTGCTGTGACCCCTCTAGACTTAGCCATCCAATGCCAAGCACTGTCATCTCATTTAATCCTCACTATAGCCCGGGGGGCTTTATATCATCATTCTCATTTTCAAGATGAAGAAACAGAGGGTCAGAGTGGTCCAGTCATGTGGCTGAGGTCACACGGTTTGTAAGAATCAGAGCGTGGCCTCGGACCCAGAGCTCTCCAGGGTCCAGCCTGGTCTTTCTCCATCCCTGCCATCCTCCCTGTCTCTTCTCTGTCCCCAGACTGCCTGCCGTGCATTGTCACCCACTGTCGCCAAAGAATGCCCTGAGCGTTTGCTTTGATTCCCCAGGGAAGCTGCCAAGTTGTGTCAGGACAAGGACCTTGACTCTCAGGCCTCCCCCCACTCTTCCTGACCTTGCCTGGGGTTGCGGGCACCCATGCTGCCTCCTGTAGCAGAGTCGGACCCCCGAGGTTGTGCAGTTGTGCAGGCATTCTGCACAACTGCACCGAGGCAGGGTGGCAGCTAAAGGTGACTTCTGAATCAGTTTGAAGTTTCGGACCTAGTTTCAGTTTGAAGACAGTCAACCTGTTTTGGGTAGATTTACGGTATCCCTCGGGTTGTTTAGAAGAGGCAGCCGAGCAGAAAGTGCAGCGGTAGGGGCGCCTGGGTGGCACAGCGGTTAAGCGTCTGCCTTCGGCTCAGGGCGTGATCCTGGCGTTCTGGGATCAAGCCCCACATCAGGCTCCTCTGCTAGGAGCCTGCTTCTTCCTCTCCCACTCCCCCTGCTTGTGTTCCCTCTCTCGCTGGCTGTCTCTATCTCTGTCGAATAAATAAATAAAATCTTTAAAAAAAAAAAAGTGCTGCGGTAGATCTGGCCTTGTGACAGCCAATAGCCCCCTCCCCAGGACATCTCTTAACCTCTCTGTGCCTCAGTTTACCATTCTGTAAGGTAAGAATAATGGCAATACCTGCACCATCCACCCACCCACTCATCCACCCATCCCTCCCTCCATCCAACCATTCAACACCCAACGGACCTACCTTACACACCTACCCCGTGCCAGGCACTGCGCTAGGCATTTGGAATACACTATGATAAAAATGCAGGTCCCTGCCCACGGGGAGCTGGTTTTCGAGCGGGAGAGTCAGACAATGAACGACGAACATAATACAAAAGTAAAATCTATAGAAGGTGAAAAATGTCAGTCTAGGGAGGGGGCTCAGAGTGTGGACAGGGACCCTCAATTCTTTTTTTTTTTTTTTTTAAGATTTTATGTATTTATTTGTCAGAGAGACAGAGAGCACAAGCAGGGGGAGAAGCAGGCTCCCCATTGAACAAGGAGCCTGACGCAGGACTAGATCCCAGGACCCCAGGACCCCAGGACCAGACCTGAGCTGAAGGCAGATGCTTAACCGATCAAGCCACCAAGGCGCAGGGACCTGCAATTCTAAAGGGGATACTCGGGGTAGGCCTTGCTGAGAAGGTGAAATCTGAGCAAAGAGCTGAGGAGGTATCCTCCAAGGGGATAGCTGGAGAAGAATGTTCCAGGTAGTAGGAACAGCACGTGCCAAGGTCCTGTGGTAGAGCGGGTGCCAGGCCTGTCCCAGGGACAGCGGGGATACCAGTGTGGCTGGAGGAGATGAGCAGAAGTAGGGGCTGAGACCAGAGCAGTGACGAGAGCCAGATTGTGACGAGCCTTGTGGGCCACCGCCTGGATTTGGCTTTTCCTCTGAGTGATGGGGAGCCAATGCAGGCTTTAGAGCAGTGGAGGGTGAAGATCGTTAAGGGTTATGGAGAGAGTTACAAAACCTTCACATGATGATTTCTTTTTCGGAACCTCCGTTGAAACCAGAGTCAGGGCCCTTTCTTTACAAAGCACGCGATTCTCTTTCCCCTTCCCCACTTCCCCTCGGCTGCTCCGTCCGGCTTCTACCACGGCCGCACGCCTAGCAGCCCTGATGGGGGGCTGACCTGGAGGACAGTAAGAAAGAGCAGGGACAGGAGGCGCCTTGCCCTTCTCTGTCTCCCAGCCCCCTGAAGACCACGGCGCTCTGAGCCCAGTTCCCTTTCTAGAGTCACATGGGCTCAGAAATAAAAATATGACATCCCCAGGGAGGAAACAGAGTTAAATAACAGGAACCAGCAGACAGAGGAGGGGGTGCCGAGGTGTCAGGCAGCCTCCACATAAAGGAGCAAGGAGCGTGCAGTGTGCAAGGAGGGAGGACGGGGTTGACTCCCGCCCCATCCGGGGGGGGGCTGCTGCACCCCCCTCAAGACCACACAGGCTGCTTGCACCCCCATGAAGAAATCAGGGAGATCCTGCAGGTGGGAAAGGGCACAAGTAAGAGATATGTCCAAGAAACCAACAGAGATGATCTGGGCGAGAATTTAACCATGAGGAAAACCAACCCCTTGTAAATTCAGTCTCGGCAGAAGAGCGGGAGAAGGGCATACACCCCCCCGCCCCCCCGCCCTGTGCCCCAGTCAAGACCCTCAGAAGGCTTTTTACTCCTCGAAGCTGGGTCGAAGATAAAGTTCGTCTGCCTTCCAATCCAGCCTCCAGCACGTCCCACCTGGGGACCTGGGGTGGGGTCACCTCTGGGCGGTCTGTGTTTTCTTGGTTTAGGTTAGAGCTCAGCGCGCGGCCATGTGATAGGTGGGTCCGGCACACGGTCAGTGCTCAATAAACGTGAATCGTTGTGACCCTCTCCCACTTCAAGTAACTCAAAAACCGTAAAGGGACCTTGAAAGCCTAGAATCTAGGCGCCGTGTCATGAAACTGGAAAAGCCCAGATTGGGGTAGAGTAGGAGGCAGAACAGACATGCACCTTTAGGAAGAACGTTGTTGGCAGCAAAGCGAGCACTTCTTTGCAACAGGGAAGGAAAACCTACAAGGTCTGCGGGGCCGGAGGCGTGGGTGGGAGCAACTTGGTTTAGGCTTGTTTTGACGATTTCAGATGCGTCAAGTGGCGTCAATACTCTAAAAGTAAGACCCTCTTCCTCTCTTTTCACTGATCAGGTTCCTGTTCTCTGTCTCCCTCTTTCTCTTTCTCTCTCTCTCTTCCCCCCACCCCTCCCCCTTCCTTCTCCCTCAGTCCTCTCCGGCTGTCTCTTTCTGTCTCTCCCTTCCTTTCTCTCTCACCCTGCCTGTCTTTTGATTTCTGTCTCTCGCTGACACAGATGCACACACACGCACACATGTACACACACGTGCACGCGCACACACAAATGCACATACACACGCGTGCACACACAGCATCCTCCGTTCACCAGTTTCTTGGCCCGTCCTCTCTCTGGCACCTGGTTTCTCCACATTTGAGCCACGCCGAGTGCCTGCAGCCGTCTTCCGCACTGGACCGTGAGCCCCTTGCAGGCAGGAGCTGATCCGTAGCCGCCGCCAGCGCCCAGAGCAGAGCCTGACACGTGAAGGCCGCTCAGAGTGTAAGTCAAGCAGGCATTGGATGGCACGCCTCCGGGATGGTCTTTTCTTAAGCAGAGCGGGAGGCACGCCGTACATGCCTTCAGCACACCCGGCATCACAGACCGAGTCCTCCAAAGCACTTGCTGCCCCTACCAGCTCATCCAGAGGCCCTGACTCCTATCCAGCTCTGCCTTCCCATCAGGGGACAGGGACGAGCACACGACTCTCCTTTCAGAGAGGAGGGAAAATCCATGCACTGCCTACAGCCAATCATTGCTACTTGGGCAAAGGGGATGCTGACTTACCACTGTGGTCCTTGGAGTTGGGGTCCCTCTCGGCCACTGGGGCCTGCCACCCGCTCCATGCCCACCTCAAGAGGGCCAGGTCCGGGTCTCCTTTTTCCAGCAAGGTCAAGGAGATCTTCCTGGCCAGGGCCTCGCCATCAGGCTCGCGGAGCAGGGCGCCGTGGTACTCCTGGGACAGGAGCTCCTTCTCCAGCATGTGGTCCAGGAGGGCCTGCACCTGACCCGGACAATAGCTGGACAGCAGCATCCGGACCCGAGGCAGGATGGTCTGGAAGTGGTTCATGGCAGGGCTTGGAGGCAGGCCAGCTGCCTGGGCCAAAGTCTAGGATCTGTGCTCACCCAGCCTGCAGCATCCAAAACACGAAGTGAAAAACAGGATGAGGGAAACTCTGCAGTTGGGTGCTGTTAATTCCTGCTTAGACAGGTTTCCTCATTTGTGCTGCAGGCTGGGGTGCCTGATGTATGGTGGGAAATGGTTGCTCGGGCTGATTTGGACCTCACCGATACTTGCTGGGACCGCCCACGTGCCTGGGTCAGAGAAGCCCGCGGCCTGTGGCTTCCATTTGATCCAGTCTGATATTCACTAAACAGGAAACGAACTTGCCTCTCCGAGAACTTACACCATGATGGTCCTTTTCAGATGTTTTATCATAACAGTAGGCAGCTGGGGCATCCAGGTTAAACAATTGGCCTTGGAGCAAATCTGTCGGCATTCACATCCCAGCGCTGCTCGCTAATTCTGTGAACCTGACAACTTGCTCCAGACCCCATCCCTCCACCTGAAGTTTGGGTGATGAGAATCTTCCTGACCTCCCAGAGTGAGAAGGAGTGACAATAACAGCGCTGAGTTGCGGAAAGAATGAACTGAGATAACCTAGCACGTTATCTACAACGTGATATTAGTTTGATAAAGATGCGCCTTTATTATTATTATTATTACTATTATTATTATTGATCAATCATGCATACGACTGTTATCTTGGGCTCAACCTCACGAAACCTCAGTCCCCTCCTTGGCAAAATCTCCCAGTGAAAGTAATCCAACCTCACTGAGTTGTCTTGAGGATTAAAAAAGATACTGCATTGCAAGGGCTTAGCGCTGGACCTAGTAAGCACTTGGTGAACACTGACTATATGTGAAAAATCATCCCCGATATACTGATGCACAAAACAGGGGCTTTGCGTAGGAGCCAGTCTATCTCAGGATTCTATTCTAAAAATTCCCAACCCAGGGGCGCTTGGGTGATGCAGTCCACCTAGCCCCCGATTCTTGGTTTCCACTCAGTTCATGATCTCAGGGTCGTGAGATCTGGCCCCTCATTGGGCTCCGTGCTCAGCCTGGAGTCTGCTTGAGATTTTCTCTTCTTCTCCCTCTGTCCCTTCCACTCATGCTCTCTTTCTCTCTCTCAAATAAATAAATACATCTTTTTAAAAAATTCCCAACCCCCTTTTTTTTTTTTTTTATCATAGCTGATTGCTCTCCCTTACCATTTTGAAACACACCCGTGACCTCATTTCCTAGCCTGGCCTCAGCTTTGCCATCTCTCAGATGCGGACCATTTGCAGTGCTCATTTAAGTGAGACAAATCAGGATTTCAACTTCCAGCTTCCCTAGTAGCTCCTATCTGACCAATTCTACCACAGATAACAACAAACACAAAAAACCAAAAGATGAAAAACAACTACCTAAAGGCACCGAAGAGTGACCGGGGCTGGCAGATACTAGAAGGGAATCAACGCATGGAAGACAAGAATACCATTGGTGAGTTCTCAGCTCACCTGGGTTTAGCCTGAAGGCAAATCTCGATCACTACTGCTCAGAGCAACTAAAACCTAAAAAATGCAAAGTTTTACTACCCCAAATAACCAGAGGACGGAATTTGGGATAACGGTAGCTGCTGGAAAATGGGAGTAGAAATTCCAGCAAGGGGAGAGAGAAGGGTTGCCTCAAATTCTGTGTATAAACTGCCCAAATATCTAGCTGACTTCTGAACCCTACACGCATTCACAGTGAGATCCGAACAGCTCAGCTAAGGCTAAAGGAACTGAATGGAGATTTGAATTGCAACTGACCCTAAGGGTGGGGAGGGAGTGGAAGACGGCATTTAATTCCAGCCAGGTTAGGAGCCGGCTAGATCAACAACGACGGAAAAAATGAACAATGTTCATATTATAACAAACCAGAGTATCTGCGATATGTAACATGCAGTATACATGTAAAATTACTTGACTATACAGAAACAGGAAAAAGGGACCCATTCTCAAGAGAAAAAGATAACCAGTGGAAACGGACCTCTAGGTGAGGTGCCCCAGATATTGAAGTTGGCAGACAAGGATTTGTAAAGCAGTGACTATAATTATGAATGAAAAAGACACGAAGGGGGGCTCCTGGCTGGCTCAGTTGGCGGAATGTGAGACTCTTGATGTTGGGGTGATGAGTTCAAGCCCCATGTTGTGGGTAGAGATTACTTAAAACAATAATATCTTTTTTTTTTTTTTTAAAGAACCATTTCGAAGAAAGAAAAAGGAAGGAAGGAAGAATCATAAAGGATGTAAAGGAAAATATGCTCATAAAAATGAAAAGATAGGAAATTTCAGCAGAAAACTATAAGCTATTCAAAAGTTATCAAAAGGAAATTATCCAAGTAGAAAGTACAATATATGAAATTTTGTCCCTGGATGGGATTCACAGCAAAATGGGGAATGACAGAAGAAACAAACTTTCAGTTGGAGCAGTAGAAAGTATTTGATCTGAAAAACAGAAAAGATTGGGGAAAAAATGAGCCTCGGGGACCTGTGGGATAATATCAAAAGGTCCAACTTCTCCATATTTGGAATCATAGAAGGAAAAGAGAGAGAATGGGGTAGGAAAAAGATTTGAAGAACTAAAGCCCTAATCTTCACAAATTTGGCCAAAGGAAAACAAATCCATGAAGTTTAGTAGACTTTAAGAAGGGTAAATACAGGGGTGCCTGGGTGGCTCAGTTGGTTAAGTGACTGCCTTCGGCTCAGGTCATGATCCCAGGGTCCTGGAATCCAGCCCCACATCGGGCTTCTGGATCAGGAGGGGAGTCTGCTTCTCCCCCTCCCCCTGCTCATGCTCTCTCTCTCATTCACTCTCTCCCTTTCAAATAAATAACATCTTAAAAAAAAGAAGAAGAAGAAGAGGGTAAATACGAAGAAACCACACCTCGGTACATCATAGTCAAACTGCTGAAAACCAAAGATGGGCAGAGGGAGAGAGAGAATCTTAAGCAGCCTCCAAGCCCAGCGTGGAGCCTGACGCAAGGCTTGATCTCATGACCCTGCGATCATGACCTGAGCTGAAATCAAGAGTCAGTTGCTTTACCGACTGAGCCACCCAGATGCCCCATCAACACAGATTTCTAAACCCAGTGAAAATACCCTTCAAGAATGCAGGAAAAATAGATGTTTTCAGATAAAGGAAAAACTCAAAGAATGTGTTGCAGCCCACCTGTATGTCAAGAAAGCCAAAAGTATGTTCTTTATATGGGAGGAAAAGGATGCCAGTTAGAAACTCTGATCTCATGAGCATCCATCCCCAAGCATCCAAGGTGGGGAAGAGGACCCGCCGTGAGGACCCATCCCCACGTGTGGAAGGTGGGATAATGGATAGTGAAAATAGCACACGCTGGGAACACAGAACCAGGGATAAGGGTAGATTCTCCCAACCCCCTATAAGGCCACCTTCCTCCTTCCTATCAATCCAGCCACTACCCAGTCATGTGCTTGGTCAGGAAAACTTGAATGCCAGCCTCCACTCAACCACTGATTCCCTGTGCCACCATGGGCGAGACATTTCCTCTCTCTGGACCACAGTTTCGTCACCCATGAAAGAAGCGGTTCAGATTACATGATCCCTATGATGTCTTTCAGTTTTGAAACACTCAAAGTGTTACCTAGTTGCAGAACCCTGGTCCCAGAGCTCCACAACATTCCCCTGCGATGAGTCATGAGTGTTGCATTTCCCGTGTCTTCAGTCACTCAGGTCTCCCTGCACGACTTGTTCTCCCCTCGTGATCACATGCAGTGTGTACTATTATTTAGCTGGCCTATTTACGTGCCATCGAAGGAAATTTCCTGTCGTTATCAGAGTTGGGAAGTCATATCACATGCCCAAGTGTGGCGAGCAACTGTGGCAAACACGTGGCAAATAAAATGATACAAAAGTGTAGATTCCCCTGCTTATTAAAGCTTCTGCTCTGGGGGTCCGATCTCTCTTTGTGACAAAGCGTGGTTTGCAGGTGGTCAAGAGAGGTGAGAGCCTAGCACCAAGCTGGACCGGCCTACATCCACACACCGGTAAAAATTGTCAAAGTTGTCCGTAAGCATGTAGAAAAATGAGAACTGTCCTACTCTCCTGGAGAGCATATGGAAAGGTGCAATCACCTAGGGTAGCAATTAGGCAGGACTTTTTTTCTTTTTTCTTTTTTTTTTTTTAGAGAAAGAGAGAGAGCGCAAGAGTGGGGGGGTGCAGAGTGAGAGAGGGAGAATCTTAAGCAGACTCCCAGACTCCGTGCTGAGCACAGAGCCAGACACAGGGCTCAATCTCACGACCCTGAGATCACAACCTGAGCCGAAATCAAGAGTTGGACCCTTAACCAACTGAGCCACCCAGGCGCCCCAGAGATGGGCATTCTTAAGCCTTACACACAATATACAGAAATTCACTATTAGGTTAAAAACCATCCAACTTCGCCATGCTAATCGAATTATTTTAAGAAACACAGAATGCAGCCAGAATTGGGAGTGGAACTCAAACTCTCCCAACACCTTGCTAGGCTCCAAAGAGCTGGCACCCACCAGGTGGGTTTGTTTGGTCATTTTCCCACTGCGGGATTGTCAGACAGAAATCATTTAAAGACACTGTCCTCCGATACACATAAAGAGAGACAACGCTTTTCTCTAAAATTATCGGCTTTCCTTGGACGTGTAGCCACATGGCCCTAACGACACATAATGTATAATGATTCTGGAAGAAATTACAGACGGGAAATCACGAATAACCAATGCCACAAAAGTTATGGAGAAATTGTACTAGCAGATGAGCTCAGAAGATTCTGGAATGTCTGTATCTGCATTCATAGCCCTTAGTAATCTCTTTTAAGGGTCTCTTAGAAATATAACATTCTCATGGATGTCATGGCTGTTAGTTTTAATGTGTAAGACCACCCTGGTATGAAAGAAGGAGAGAAAATTGTAAAGACTCAATCATTAAACCTTTAGAACATGGCCTGTATCCCGATGTAGAATTGATTTGACTAACTTTATTTTAACAACCATTAAATTCCTCACATAATGGATTGGGTCCATTGAGCTCAATCTGTTGAAGCCACACTTACTCCAGAATGCTTATAAAAGACATTTATAGCTATTTTTGTGTTGATTTCTATTTATTTATTTTTGCCATCACAAATACGGCCACCTCGTGTACTCTATGCACCTGTGTAAGAATTTCCCTGGGGTGTATACTGAGGAGGGCCACTCGGGGTCTGCGTTTCTCCCGTGTTAACAGGTGTCATGTAGGGGAACTCTAAGAGAAAAAACGCCCATCTCCGAGAGGAAGGCATTATAATGTTTGCGAGCAGTGACAAAGAGCACTGCGCATTTCTACAATTTCATTTTTCTTTTTTAAAATTTATTTTGTTTTTTGTATAATTTCCTTTTTCAGTGTTTGCAACTCGTTTAGCTCCCTCCTCCCATGTGATACAGCCACACCAAGAACCAGCCAAGCCCTCGTGAAGTTTTGTGGGGCTGTAGGCGTCGGCAGCATGAGAACAGCACGTAAAGCAAGGTTTTATGATTATGGTACCGACTTTAATGGACTTTTATTATTGGAAATTGAACCTTCACAGGTATAAACAAAAGCCAGTAAGAGAATATAATCATTTCTTTGGCTATAAAAAAAAATCACCCCAAGAACCGAGAAATAGCCTTACCGTCCTTGAAAAACAGACTAGGTCAGCAAGCTATATACATTACTCCACTGGAACCCTGAACACAATTCAAATGCGAGAAGCAGGGCTACCTAATTTATAACCTGCAAAGCTCGAAAACGTAATGAGTAGAAAACCAGCTTACAGTCCATGGAGCAGTGGACTAGGGATGTAGTACACATGGGGGTCAATGTGCATGAAATGATCAATTGCCAATTCAGGAGACTGGTTCTTTCTACAAAAAAGAGAACGAGCGGGAGGAGGGGCAGGGGAAAGGGAGAGAGAATCTCAAGCAGACACTGTGCTGAGCATGGAGCCCGACACGGGGCTCGATCTCACGACCCTGAGATGACAACCCGAGTGGAAACCAAGAGTCAGATGCTTAACCGACTGAGCCACCCAGGTGCCCCCACATTCTCATTCTTTATGACTTCTTGTATATCTAAATTATCCAATTAGGTTGAGTCATATGAAATTGTTGATATTTGTGTTAATCTACAAAAACAGCCATTTCATATGGTGTAATTTAATATAACGATAATGATGGGTGCATGGGTGGCTCAGTTGGTTAAGTGTCTGACTCCTGATTTTGGTTCAGGTCTCAATCTCAGGGTCATGAGTCCAAGCCCCATGATGGGCTCCATGCTGGGCATGGAGCCTACTTAAAAGAAAAAAATATATATATAGATATATATCTAAATATCTATACTTATAGCGATAATGATGATTCTGGTAAAGCATGGAAAGGAGGCTCCCTTTCTTGCTTTGGGATGACTTATTTAAAGCCTTCAGTTCTCTGGTCCCCAGCAGGCTGGTACAGGAACCACACTTCGGGAAACACTGACTTAGTAAATGTTGTCATGATTCCATCACAAATCAAGGCCGGGGGTCTGGCCCTGGGGACGGCAAACTTACGGTCTGAGACTAGACAGGGAGGATGAGGTCTGCAGAGGGAAGGCGATGCCCCTGGGCAGTGTGCAAGGTGTTCATGCTCTAGGCCCCCAGAGCCAGGGGAGGGTTCAGGTTGTTGTCGGGGTCCCCAGCCCGCACAGTGCAAGGCAATCACATTCTCTCTATCTCTGGCTCTTCCCGTTGGGGCTCAACGATGAGAAGGGTGATGTACAAACATATTTAAATGCGACTTCCTGAGTGAGACTGGTGAGCGGCTAGATACTTTCTGTATGTGGTCTCAGCATCACCAAAGGCACCACAAGGAAGGCATTAATCATCCCATTTCACAGATGAGGCCCAGAGATGTGAAGTCTCAGATTTCGAGCAGGAACCTGGGGAGAAATTCCGGGCTGTGATTTGCAAAAGGATAAGAGGGTGGAGCACAGTGTCTGCTGGAGGCTGGGGTGATCAGCTCCCTGGGGCCACGGGCCCCGTGAGCATGGCAGGCCTGAGCCCTGTGGCTGCGGTGTGGCTGCCCACAGAGCAGGGAGAGGGACTGCTACGTCTCAGCCTGAGTCACCTTGACCACCGCTCGGGGACTTGGCCTGCTGCCCGTGCTTCGTGGGTTTCCCCCCAAGGCTCGGGGAGTCCACTGCTGGCTGTGACTGTAGAGGTGAAGTGGGGAGCGTGGGTGGGGACTGGCGGCATGATGACACTGTCTGCTGTGGCTCCTGTGGGCCAGAAGTGGGAGGCAGGGGACCTGGGTCCGGTGGGGTACTGGAGTGGCGTCACCACCTCCCCCTCCAGCACCTCCATCCATCGCTTCCTCCCTCCATCATTTCCACTGTTACCATCATCACCTCCCACTCCACCCTCCCATTGTTCCCTTCACGGTCACCACCACCTCCACCAGCCCCGCAGCCTCCTCCCGATACGCGCTATCCCTGCCACCACATTATAACTACCACTGAACCATGCAGCACCTTCAACTCAGAAATCGCTACACCAGCCTACAAAGTGGGTGTTCTTACTATCGCCATGATATATGAAGCTTGAGGAATATTCAAAACCAGGTCTACGTGATTCCTTTTGACACTTAGCAAGGGGATGTTGAGCCCACTCGTTGACATGGAATTGGACCCAAGATGGAGATGCCATCTGTCTCTCCCAGTGGGTCAGTTCTGGAGACGTAGATAGGATCTAATGGTTCTCTGCAATAAGGTTCACACTTACGCAAGGAGTTTGGAAATCACAGGAACCTGAGGATCAGAGACATCTAGTGTCCTCCTCAAGGTCACACAGCCCGTAACTGCCAGGATGCTGTCAACGCCTATGGCGTCACAGCTAGATCTGTCTTCGGCACAGAGCAGGGGTGATGCAGCTCCTTCGCGACCATCAAGGCTATAATAGCCATGGGGACATGTCACTTAGCTCTCTGCAAAAGGGCACCTGCCATAGGTACGAGGCAAGTGTGGGATGCAGTTGAGAGTGTCCAGCCGTGGATGGCTCAGGCTCGGCCTCAGCTTATAAATTCAACCCAGGTGCTTCCGGGCAATCCTTGGCCAACGACTGAGCATGGTGCTGATACAAGGTCTCGACATTTCTGGGCAGTGCAGGACTCTGCTACAGGCCATCTCCAAACCCAGGCTCCCTCTTGACCTGGCCACGCTTCCCAGAGCTGAACCCCAGTCTGAAGTTCTTCCTACATAATCCTCCTGTCTTCCCTTTCTCTTTTCAAAGTGTCAGATTCCCCTGCCTGTTCCTGCTCTCTGCCCCCTTTATCTTTCAGCGGCATCACCTGCCCCCATAAATGTCTCGTACTCCAGCTCTGGCTTGGTATCTGCGCCCTGGAGGACCCCAGATGACACAAGGTGAAGTCTGTACCGTCACAGCAGAGGGAATTACCTTCCCCGCCCTGGACTTAAGATCTGACTTTAGTATTTTTTTAAGATTTTATTTTTAAGTAATCTATACACTCAGCATGGGGCTCAAACAGACAACCATGAGACCAAGAGCCACACGCTTCAACAACAGGGCCGGCCAGGTGCCCTGAGATCTGACGTTAGACACACACACTCTTCAGCCCTGTGGAATGAGTGTGTACTAACATGACTGCTTCCTTTAGTAGTAATACAATTATGATAAATCAACCACAGCATCATCAACACTGCACTGGCACACTTCTGGCCCATGGTAAGCGAAACGAAGCCACAGGAGAAGAGGGAATGGCTGGTTTGGTTGTTAACATAGGGAGATTTGGATCCCTATTCTACGAAGTCCAAGCTGGAGTGGGTCCTTTTACTTCTCTGTGACTGGATTTCCTCCTGTGGACCATTCCAAACATCCCGGGTTGTTCTGAGGTCCAAACTATTTAAGTTAGCAGAACACACATACACATAGCCGGGCACATCATAGGCAACCACACATGGATTCCTTCAGTGAGTGCCTAACTCAAGCACGGAGCTAACATCAGGACCTGGGAATACAGCAGCGAACGATAAAGAGAAAAACTCCTGCTCTCAGGCAACTCACAGTCTTATTAGTTGAAGCTAAATCTGGAATGTCTTGAAGATACCTTCATAGCTGTAAAAGCCAAATAAAATAAGCTTCTCCTTTGAGAAGGGAAAAATACGAGACCAGATCTGTGCGTATCTTTTAAGAGGGAAATCAACTTTCATTAAAGGAAAACAAGGAACAGTCACTTGGAGCTTTCGACCCTTGGTGCTGGGCAGTAAACTCTCTCTGCCTCGACAGATGGGGCGTAGATTAAATAGTCAGTGTGGGCTAGTTGAATCTCCTTCACTAAGGTCAAAGGTTCTGAGCCAGACCTGCATTTGCTTCTTCTTGTGAAGTCCTGTTATCTCAAGGTGCAAAGAGATCAATGCTCTCTGCAATTCAGGCAAAGTCTGTTTTTATTTCGTTCAGTTATCACATTATTATTTAGTTTTAACTTGATGAAGATAAGAGGTCAGAGAACGTAATCTACGTGATCTTTGTTAAGGTTGATTCCAGCTCATAGTCAATTTTTGTAAACATCGCACATAACGCTTAAAAAGAATGCGGATCTGGGGCGCCTGGGTGCCTCGGTCAGTTAAGTGTCTGATTCTTGATTTCAGCTCAGGTTGTGATCTTGGGGTGATGAGATGAAGATACAGATCAGACTCCATGCTTAGCTCAGGGTCTGCTCGAGATCTCTCCCTCTCCCTCTGCCCTTCCTCACCACCACCCCCGCCCCTTCCCCACCTCACTCGCGCTCTCTCTCTTAAAAAAAAAAAAAAGAAGAAAGATTAAAAGAAAAAAATATGTTTAACAACTAGTACTCTCTCTAAAACATACATTTAAAATGAACAAATAAATAAATACCCCACTTTACCGTGTTTGCCAGCTCCCGCGGTGTCCGTGCTCCTTGTGGCCGGTTTCAAGCTACCAATGTGCTCTTGCCAGACACAGAGTAGAAAAGAGCCACTCACAATCAGCCCCTATGAGCCGTCACGAGCTGGCTGAAACCCATCGCTGGTGTTTACGTGTTTTGTATTTATATCCTAGACTCTGAAGTCCGTGGGTCTCTTTAAAGCTACCATCCATTATTTCTACTCATTTTCCACTTCTTTTTTTTTTTTAACCATGAACTCTTCATTTCTCAGAACTTCATTGTAGGCCATCTTTGAGTCCTGGTGTAAAATTAAGTTGCATTAGTGAGCTCGTTGGGGTCCAGTTCTATGAAGGGATCTACTGTTAAAGTCTCACCTGGGGTGTGCCCGACATTGTGTCTTGCCTTCACTCTTCTGTGGCCGTGAAAGGGGAAGCTGACATTTTTCAGAGTTTGGAAGAAACCCTCAAGAAAAAGACCGCCTTTGGTCGGTGCTCACCACCTGGCATCTCCGACTTCGTGTCTTTGGGGGACTCTGGATTTATTATCTCTGTGCCAACCAGCAATGTGCCAGGTACCTTATCCAGCATTTACTTGTTTCTGTGGGCAGAGTATTAGGGCATCTAGTCCCTCAAAGGGCTGGAATTAGACATCTCTTTATTACCTCTCAGAAATAAATGACTTCAAGTGTGCGAGGGTTACTCGCATTTTTTTCCTTAGTCCTCTCCCTCCTTGAACAAAGTCGATTGCTCCTCAGGCTATAAAAGTTTGGCGTTACCCCACGACAGTTGCTAGGGTTCCTTCTGGAACTACACGTGACAAAGTTGCAGATATACAGATAAAGCTACCTCACTACCGTTGGCATCCCTTGCTTCTGCCTCTGCTCAACGCCAAGCCCACCGCTTCTGAACTCGGCACCTGCTCCTCCCCGTTTCTTCCTGGAGTCGGTGAAGGAGGCTCCTCCAGCCGGGCAGCCGGACCCTGACCCAGAGTCCAACGTCCTCCTGCACCACGTCCTCCCCCTGAAGTGCGATCTGTTCCCAGATCATCTGATTAGAGGGCCAATGTATTTCTGGAGTTTCTCATCCTTTATCTCTACCCAGGCTAAATTATAGTCCTTAATTTCAATCCTTCCCATCGTCTCTCCTCTAGCCTCCTATGGGTCTTCATCTACTGGCACATTCCTTGAGAGTTACTCCTCCTGAAATCCCAGGACGGAGGTACTGTTATCATTCCCATTCTACGGATGGAGAAGCTGAGGCTCATTGAGGTCCAGTGGGGGGGGGGGGGTGTCCCAGAGCCGGTCCGTGGTAGAGCCTGGCTCCACACAGGGTCTAACCCAGAGCCTGGGTGTTGGCTCCTGCTCTCCAAGGTTTGTTTTCGTGCCTTCAGCCTCACCTCCCTCAACGCACTCTCCCCTTGCAGCAGCTGGAGGGATCTTTGTAAACTGCAACCCTGATCGTGTACTGCCTCAGCCCCAAACCTTCCGGGGGTTGCCCAGCGCCTCGAGATAAAGCCCCAGCTCTTCAGTCAGGCTCCTAGCCACAGCCTCTGCAGCCTCATCTCCTGTTACAGAGAATCACCCCTCACCCCACTCTGCTGCGGCCACATCACAGCCCACTCACAGCAACCAAAGTGAGGCCATGCTCTTCCACCTTTGGGTGACTTCAACTCCCACTACCATCTAACTGCATACATTTTCTCCACTTGGTGAACTCCTACACATCCTTCAATACGCAGCCCAAATGTTACTTTGTGGAACACTTTCCTGACCTCCCCCAGGCTGAACTAGTCATTGTGTACTTAACTCTATAATACCTTGGCAGGAAATTCTTGACCTCTGAGGATCATTAGTACCCAGAACATTCATGCTAAAGCAAATCCGGTTAGAATGGGACTAAAATTTCAGAGTAAATATTGAATTTAAAAAAAAAAAGAGGATTTGATTGATGCTTTGCCTTCAAAAAATGAAACTAAATGAAACTAACACTTATGGGCATTATTCCATCTTTAGCTAAGAAAATTACAATTGAAATTCTGTACTAATTCTTAGACCAGATTATGGAGCCAGGGCTAATATATAAACTTTGGGGGGGGGGCCTGGTATGATTTCCTGACCAAAATTTGCTTAAAGTCATGATATGACATCCTTTTCTATAAGTTTCACACCATGATCCCACAGAGAGTCAATTTTGAAAAAAACAAAAAACAAAAAACGATAAGATGCTATCAGTTTCCCAGCAGGGTTTTCTTAGCCTTTTCATACTGAAATTACGTTCTTGTGAGCACCTGTCCTGTCCTCTCGTCAATATCCTCTTGTTGAGTTGTTCCTTGGTCTGCCAATGGGATGGGCCAGATACTCATTTGTCAACATCTTCGGGGTGCTTTGAGCAGTTCTCCAATATCCAGTGACATCAGCTTCGGGAAATTC
Source organism: Ursus americanus (assembly GCF_024610735.1). Lineage (NCBI taxonomy): Eukaryota > Metazoa > Chordata > Mammalia > Carnivora > Ursidae > Ursus > Ursus americanus. The sequence continues at coordinate 31,968,838 of NC_142128.1, forward strand.
TGTAACTTTGCAAGCAAGGACGGCAATTTTATGGGGCAGATGTGGCAAACTCTCAGAGTGACCAACACCCAAGAAAGACGGTGTTGATGTCAGGGGCAGAGTCAGACAATGGGTTCAGCTCGAGGGTTCAGTTAGTAGCTAATTCTAGAGGCTAATGTCAATTTCCTGGTTCTGATACACTGTCCTAAGATGTTGCCATTGGGGGTTGTCGGCCAAGGGACACAGCACACTGCTTCATACTATTTTTGCAACATCTATGAGTTCATGATAATTTCAAAATGAAAACTTGAACATATTACAAAAATAACTCAGAGCCAAGAGGAGTCTAAGGAAATATAGAGACTAAATGCATTGGAAGTCCTAAGCTCGTAAGTTAAATGTATAAGTGACCAGACACTTTGTTAACATTTTCTTGTAATAATCATTTTTATTTCCCCCAGGCAATCTCTTCACCAGGTGGGGAGTAGGGGTTCCTCACTGATTACTTAGGTTTTCACTACATCCTTCCATGGAATTGTGACTATTCGGTAACTACCTAACTTCTCCCTTTGGACTGTGAACTCCTTCAAACCTAGGAGTGGCTTCCAGTCATCTTTTTGTTTCCAGTGCCCATCGTAGGGCTTGGCATTGATTAAGCCCTGATAAAAACTGAATGAATGAATAAATGAATGAATGAAAACATGCACAAAAAACTAAAAGATGGGATTTCTAATTTGGTCCCAGCATAGCTTAGCCGTGGGAAGGATGGTGCCAGAGATGTTTCCTCCAGCGGTGGTTTGGTCTGAGTCTCAGACGTAACTACAGTTGGCGTAGGGGATGGGAAGCCTACCCGAAAGATCTGCTCTGCTCTCTCCATAGACACAGGCGGGTGGTGCTTGCCCACGTACCTCTTCTGGCCCCCCTCATCAGTAAGGAGGGCTTGGGGAATTTCAGGGATGGTATCTTTGGGAAAGCCCAGGTCAGGGCGAAGCCACCTCTAATGCCCCCCAGAAGGTGCCCCATAGCCCAAACCAGCTCTTCCCCATACTGCTCAGCCTGAGGCTTAGTAAGGATGTCTAAGAGTTGGCTTTGTTCTCCTGGGAACTAACAACTCCATCTGCCCGGTGGGCATATCAATTCTCCCACCATCTTGGCCTCTTTTCTTCTCCCTGAAACTGATAAAAAAGATAAATCCCACTACCCACGCTTGTCCCTCTCCCCAGAGGCAATCTAGGGAGATTTTCTAACGTCATGCTATAGCCTCTGTTCGGCAACTCATTTTTCCTATTTTTTCTTTCATGTATTTTGGACATCTTTCTATACCCTCGTGTGCAAATCTCCACCGTTCTTCTTCATAGCTCCGTCACATTGCACAGAATGGCTAAAGCATTGTTCACCTAAGCGGTTCCTCCTGATGATGGGCCTTGATGTTGATTCGGTTTGGGCATAGCGTGCCAATGGCCGCACACGTCTGCACACCTACACAGTACTGGTTAGTACCCCAAATGCCCTCTCTGATAGTAGCACTGCTTTTCACACTCCCAGCTATAGCTACGGCCATGAAGCCCAGGCTCGTGAAAGAAAAAGAAACCCCATTACCCATGATGGTGATGCTTACCATAGCAAGAGAAGAAGGAAACTCGCTTGACAAGGAGCTTTCTTGGCATTTTTTGGTTTTGTCTTTATTTCACTCTCTGTCCCCTAACAACCTTGTGGGGACCGTGGAGCTGGGGACTGGCCTTGCTATTATAATCATTACTGAGTTGACACACATTTTGTGCCAGGTTCATGCTGGATGCCGAGTGGGGGGCTGGGAGGGGGTGATGGCCAGGAGAGGGCAGTCTGCTGAGGCGCTTTGCTCAGCTGCTGTCCCCTCCATCCCTTGTGTCCCTTCTCAGCTCCCTTTATTTCTAATTTTTCCCCAACTTGATGAGATACAACTGACATATAACATGGTACGACCTCAAGATTCGATACACTTGTATATTACAGTATTGCGACAGCGCTCGAAGCAGCTGAAGGATTCATTTGCTTCAAGCGTTTGCACTCCTTGCTTGCGGATCTAACTCCCTTGGTTCCTAGCAAAACTAATCTTTTTCCTTGAGATGTGCAGACTGCTGGCCTTGAGGAGAGGAGGACTGCACTTTCCCAGAAGACAAGGCCTGTCTGAAACAGCTGCCACTGATGTGAAGTCTGTTTAGGGTCACGTCCACAGATGACTACCCACCTGGGCACCTGCTTCTCCTGCACGCGGCACCTCCCCCCCCTTTCCAGTGCCTTGCCCTTAAAAACCCTCCAGCTTTGCCTGGACAGGACAGCAGCTTTCTTAGGTTGCTGGCTTCCTGAATAAAGTTGCCGTTCCTTTCCCTCCATCCTCCATCATTTGTTATCGAGTATTGACTTTCGGGCAACGAGCAACCAAACCTGCGTTTGGATCTGGTCCTCTGGCAGGTAACAATAGGATTATCACCGTAGTGTTAGCTAGCTCCCCCACCCCACCATAGAACCACCACTTCTTTTTGTGATGAGACCATTTAAGGTTGACTGTCTTTGCAACATTCAGATATACGGTCCAGTGTTGTTATCTATAGTGCATTAGATCCCCAGAACCTTTTCATCCTCTAACTGGAGGCTTGTACCTTTAGACCAACTCTCCCCATTTCCCCCACCCCCTTGCCATTTCTCACTACCACCCTGCTCTCTGTTTCTATGAATTCAGCTTTTTTGGGGATTCCACGTATAGGTGAGATCATACAGCGTGTGTCTTTCTCTGTCTGACTCATCTCACCGAGCGTAATGTCCTCAAGGATCATCCGTGTTGCTGCAAACGGCAACAAAGGATTTCATTCTTTTTTGTGGCTGGATAATATCCCATCGTGTATATACACCACATCTTATTTATCTATTCATCTGTTGACAGACGCTGAGCTTTTATCCATGGCTTTTTCCTTGGCTATTGGGAATAATGTAATGAACCTGGGACCTTCAATATCCTGTTTCCATTGCTCTTGGATGTCTCCCCAGAAATGAGATGGCTGGAGCCTATGGTAGTTTGGTTTTTAGGTTTTTTTGAAGAACCGACTTCCATACTCTTTTCCACAGTGGCTGCACCAACTTACATTCCCTTCTCTCCTCATCCTCACCAATACTTGTCTTTGTGACGACAGCCATCCTTACAGGTGTGAGGTGGCCTCTCTCTCGCTCCCTTTCAAGTGAGACTTGAGAACCAGTGATGACATCACACTTGAACAACCAGCAGCGTTTGGCCCTGTGCCCCATCCTCTCCTTGAAACACCTTCCCCACCGTGTCGTCCCTTTGCCGTCTCCACCCCAGGGCTTTGTCCTCACACCTCTTCTCCTCTATAGCCACGCTTCCTCCCTGGGTGATCACATGCAGTCCCATGGCTTTAAATAGCATATGCTCGTGACCCCAATCTGCATGTCACCATCCCAGACCTCCACCATGAACTCTGTGTGTCCAGCAATCTTTGCATCGTCTCCATCTGGACGTCCGAAAGAAACAGCCCAAAGGTAACACATTTGTGCATCAGCAGATGCGTTAGTCATCAGGGAAATGCAAACCCAAACCACTTCACGCTCACTAATGTGAGTGTCATCAAAAAGATGAATGATAGTGAGTGTTGGCAAGGATTTGAAGAAATTGGATCCCGCCTACAGCACTGGGTGGGGGGGAATGCAAAATGGGGCAGCCACTTTGGAAGATAGTTTGGCAGTTCTGCAAAAATGTTACACAGACAGGAGCACCTGGCTGGCTGTATCGGAAGAGTGTGTGACGCTGGCTCTCGGGGTCATGAGTTCGAGACCCACACTGGGTGTAGCGATTACTAAAAATAAAGAAAGCAAGAAATAACCCTTAAAAAGTTACACGGACAGTTATCGTGTGACCCAGCAATTCCGCTCTTAGGTGTCCACCCAATAGAGGCGAGAACATGTCCGCGCAGACATTTGTATACGAACATTCGGAGGAGCGTTATTCAGAACAGCTAAAAAGTAGCAGGAAGCCAAATGCCCAACAGCGGATGAGTGGATAAACAGAACGTGAGGTAGCCTCACCATGGGACGTCACTGGCCGGGGTGAACCTCAGCAGCACGACGAGTACAAGTGAGAGACACGAGTCACAAAAGCTCCCACACTGGATGATTCCCTTTCCAGGAAATGTCCAGAATACGCAAATCCATGCAGACAAAGCAGATCGGTGACTTCTAGGGACTGGGAGGAAAAGGGGTGGGGAGTGCCTGTGGATGGGGTTTCTTTCGGGGGGATGAACACGTTCTCAAGTTATGTAGTGATGATGGTCACATAACTTTGTGAAAGGACTAGAAACTCCTGAAAAGTACCCTTCAGAAGGGTGACTCTCATGGTTATGTGAATTTATCTCAATTTTTCTAAAGATTTTATTTATTTACTTATTTGACAAAGAGAGAGAGCACAAGCAGAGGGAAAGGGAGAAGCAGGTGCCCCACTGACCAGGGAGCCCAATGAGGCGCTCGATCCCATGACCCTGAGATCCTGACCTGAGCCGAAGGTGGACCTTTACCCGACTGAGCCCCCCAGGTGCCTCTATCTCAATTTTTTAAAAAGTTAAAACCGATTTCAGATTTTTTTAAGAGAGAGAGCAAGCGAGGGGAGGGGCAGAGGGAGAGAGAGAGAATCTCAAGCAGGCTCCACACCCAGCATGGAGCCTGATGCGGGGCTCGATCTCACAACCCTGAGATCATGACCTGAGCTGAAACCAAGAATCAGGTGCTTAACCGACTGAGCCACCCCAGGTTTTTTTTCTTTTTTAAACATAACAAACGATTTCCTCCTCCAAACCTACTCGGCCACTCTTGCACCCTCCATCCTAGCCATCCACGAAACCTGTTAGCTTTACCTTTGAAATTTATCCTGAGTCCAAACCCTTCTTCCCACTTCCCCACCACCATCTGTGTCTGAGCCACTAGTCTGTGTCATCTGCCTTACCCCATAACCATGACGGTGTGTCCTCCATCCAGCAGCTAGATGTTCTCCTGCAAGAGAAGCAAATGAGACTCTGCTTGCTCACAGCTCCAATGGCTCCCATCTTGCTCAGACGAAAAGCCCAACTCTTCACTGTGCCTGTAAGATCCTGACATTTCCACCCCTCCACAAGCTCTCTGGTCTCCCCTCCTCCCAGCCTCCCTTTGCCCACTCTGTTCCTGCTGACCTCCCTTCTGTTCCTCAACATGCCTGACTCATTGCAGGGCCTTTGCACCTGCTGTTCTCGCTGCCTGGAATGTTCTTCCTCTCAGGTCTCATTATCATTATCTTTCTCTACACTCCTTAGCTTGATTACTGTCTATAGCATGTGTCTCCCACCTGAATGTGAGCCATTCATGGACAGGAAAGTTGCTCTCATCCATTGTTAAATCCCCAGAGCCTGGCAACCTACCAGTTGCTCAGTAAATGCTTGTTGAATGCATGAACCAAACAACTATACACAGATCATGCTTGGAAACGCCCAAGCGGAAGGGAGACGGGAAGTCTCAAGTATGGAATGTTTCCAGGCTTACAAAAGCTTGGTACCGGGCTATCTGGCTGGCTCAGTCAGAAGAGCATGCAACTCTTGATCTTGGGGTCATGAGTGAGAGCCCCACACTGGTAAAAATAAATTAATACATAAACTTAAAAAAATAAACAAGAGTCTGATACGTATTTTTTTTCCATATAATCTAACAGCCCTATGAGATAGGCAAGCATTTAAACTATTTCCAGATAAGGAAACAAGTTCAGAGCTAACTTGGCGGAGTACCCAGCATAGGGCAAGCCTTCAATTAATATTAACACTATTGTGATTGTTTTATCATTCTCCCCACTTACCATTTCAAGCCCACCTCAGTTCACCTCAGCCTTCTCCCTGAGACAGAGCCCATCTGCTTCCCCATCCACACACAGAGCTGGCTAACTCCCTTTCCTTGCTTTTGCTGACATCAGTCCCTCTACCTCGAATCCCCTCATCCTTCCTCTCTACTTGTCAGTAGCCCAAATCCACTGTACCATTGACTTCACTACTGCTTCCTCCAGGAAGCCTTCTCGGATTAACCCGCCCACTGCTCACTACTTCCGTATTCTCCTCCCCTCCACTCCTGTTCCACTTGCCACTGCTGGCAACATTGTAGCTTTGCTTGAATCTTGACATCTCACCAGTGTTTTCACAGATCAAATAGCACACTTTGGTGAGCCTGACGACCTTCTCCCAAGCTGTGTGACCTTGGGCAAGTTGATTGACTTCTCTGAGCTTCACCTGTGAAGTGGAAATAGAAATAAGCCTGTCTCTCTTAGGGTTGCCATGGGGCTAACACGAGACATGGTAAATCAGACAGCTATGTCAGCACGTGGTGAAGGTCCAGTCCAGATTAGTGCTTATTATTATCTCAAAACGACCCTGCAAGGTAAGTAGAGCAACACGAGGCTGGAGTGGTTTGTGCAGCTCATGGCAGCAAGCTGGGACTCGAACCCCGCGTCCTGCCCTTCTGTTCGACTTCACCACATCTTTTAGGGATCGTTTCCAACGGCTCACATTATGCCCACTGGTGTTGGTGTCGTGCGTGATCTCGGAATCACTCTCGGATGTCTGGTTTCACCCTCCAGCGAGGACAATGCCCCGAGCTCAGGGTTGGAGACTTTCGAGGGCGTACTCATCTTGGCTTTCACACCCAAGCCGCCCAGCCCCCTACTAGGCAGGCGAGGCACACCGTCCTTTTGCAGACGGGACAACCGAGCCTCCAAGAGGCCAAACCACTGGCTCGTGACCTCACAGCAAGAAGAGCAGAAAAGCCGTCATGAGAACCAGCCCGGCATTTCGTCCTTCGGTAACTCACAGCCTTCTCTTTTCTGCTCTCCGGTGCCACCGAAAGGCTGTGCCTTCTGCACCGACCCTCCAGGGTGGGGGACGGTAAAGGCACGTGACGCCATCTACAGAGACACTGAGGGACATGGGAGAAGGGGCAGGTGAGGTGAGCTGTGGCCTTAGACCCCCCGGCCCTGGAAATTCTCCTGTCCCCGAGCCAGCCTCAGCTGTGCTCCCCCGTGCGTGACTCAGACGCCCGGGAGGGGTGATGGCGGTGGTAATTCTAAGTACCCAACATTTCCTGGGAGAAAGTATTTCAATAGCAAGTTTTGTTTGTTTATTTTTTGTAAACTTCCTCATAGGATGGAGAAACCACAAGGGTGAGTTCTCCTTTCCCAGTAAAGGCTTTAATGTGCTTCTCCAAATCAGAACTGTGTAGGGGACAAAGACTCAGCCCTGTTCCAGCAAACTCTGGCTCATCTCACTTGGGAAGCTGCCTTATTCACTGCTCGCCCTTCTTCCATCCACACACTGCTTCACAGCCAGCAGCCCTGGGAGGGGCTGAATGTGGCTGGTCTATAAAATGGAATTATTTTTTCACCCGAAAGGGAGTATTCTCGTGAACAGTGTCATGAGCTGAATTAGAACTCCCTTCCCGAAGGCATACACTGAAGTCCTAACCCCCAGGACCTCAGGAGTGACTGGATATGGAGATGGGGTCTTTAAAGAAGTAATTGAGTTGGGGCGCCTGGGTGGCTCAGTCGGTTAGGCGTCTGCCTTCAGCTCAGGCCATGATCTCAGGCTCCTGGGGCCGAGCCCCACGTCCGGCTCCCCACTCAGCGGAAGTCTGCTTCTCCCTCTGCCTCTGCCTCCTGCTCATGCTTGCTCGTACTCCCTCTCTCTCTCAAATAAATAAATAGAATCTTTAAGGAAGAAAAAAAGAAGTAATTGAGTTAAAATGAGGTCACTGTGGTGGGCCCCGATCCAAGGTGACTGGTGTCCTTATAAGAAGAGGAGACTGGAACACAGACATGTGCAGAGGGAAGGCCAGTGAAGACCCCGAGAGAAGACAGCTCATCTCCAAGTCAAGAGAGAGGCCTCAGAAGAAGCCCACGCTGCCGACACCTTGATCTTGGACTTCTGAATTGTGAGAAAATCGGTTTCTGTTGTATAAGCCGTGCAGTCTGTGGGAGTTTGCTGGGGCTGCCTTAGCAGTGATGCAGAGGAACCGTCTCCTTAGCTGGGCACAGTCTCTACCACTCCCTATTGCCTTACACATGCCTGCGTTACCACTTACATGGCCTCTTCTCCCGACGGTGTTTGAATTTACATCTACTAAATGGCTATTTGTGGAAGAACAAAAACCAGTGACTTTTTTTTCCTCTAAATTTTTATCATGGTGAAATACACGAAAGAGTACATTTATCATCCGAGCCCTTTTTAACTGTGCTGCTCAGTGGTGTTAAATATATTCATGATGTTGTGCTACAACCCCCACCATTCAGCCCCAGAACACTTTCACCTTGTAGGACTGTAACTCTGTACGCATTAAGCAATAACTCCCCGCTCCCCACTTCGCCCCAGCTCCTGGCAACCACGACCGCTGTTTTACTTTCTGTCTCTACGAATGTGGCTACTCCAAAGAGCTCATGTAAGCGGAGTGATACCGTCTTAGTCTTTTTGCTGAGTCTAAGTCTAAGTCTATCTCACTTCACATTTGCCCTCAAGGTTCATCCATATTGTAGCATGTGTCAGAACTTCCTTCTTTTTGGGGCACCTGGGTGGCTCAGTTGGTTAAGCATCTGCCTTCTGCTCAGGTCGTGATCCCAGGGTTCTGGGATCGAGCCCCACATCAGGCTCCTTGCTCAGTAGGGAGTCTTCTTCTCTGCCCCCCAAATAAATGCATAAATTTTATTTTTTTAAAAAAAGAACTTCCTTCTTTTTGAAAGCTGAATACCATTCCATTGTACGTGCACACCACGTTTTGCTTATTCATCTCTCGATGAACAGAGGTTGCTTTCACTTCTTAGCTGCCGTGAACACGGGCACACAAATATCCCTTTGAGACCGTGCTCTCAATTTTGGGGGCTCTATACCCAGAAGTGGAATTGCTGGATCATAGGAGAAGTCTACTTTTAATTTCTTATGGAACTACTATCATATCGTTCTCCCCAGCAGCTGCACCATCTGACACTCCTGCCGACAATGTGCCTGGATTCTAATTTCTGCACGTCCTCAGCAACGTGTGTTTTCTGTTGTTGTTGTTGTTGTTGTTATGGCAGCCGTCCGAACGGGTGTGAAGTGATACCTCATTGTGGTCTCGACTGGCATTTCCTTGACGGTTAATAATGCCAAGCACCTTCTCCTATGTTGATTGTTCATTTCTGTATCTTCTTTGGAGAAATGGCCATTTAAATCCTTGGCCCCATTTTGGATCAGGCCGATTGTCTTTTTAATTGTCGAGTTGAAGGAGTTTTCTATATAATCTGGATATTAATCCCTTATCAGCTATAGGATTTACAAATATTTTCTCCCATGGTATGGGTTGCCTTTTTTCTGTCGATAGTATCTTCTGATGCATGGTTGCATGTGTGTGTGAAGTCCAACTGTCTATTCTCTCTTTTGTGGCCTGTGCCTCTGGAGTCACATCCAAGAAATCATTGCCAAATCCAATGTCATGAAGCGTTTGCTCTCTGTTTTCTTTCGAGAGGTTTTTTAAAAATTATTTTTATTTATTTATTTTTAGAGAAAGCGAGAGTGGAAATGAGAGTGTGGGGGGAGGTAGGAAGAGAATCTCAAGCAGATCCCCCCCTGAGCAGGGAGCTCAACACAGGGCTTGATCTCACGACCCTGAGATCATGACCTGAGCCAAAATCAAGAGTCAGGCGCTTAACCGACTGAGTCACCCAGGCGCCCCTTCTTCCAAGAGTTTTATGGTTTTAAGTCTTACATTTAGGTCTTTGATAACATTTTAAGTTAATTTTTGTATATGGTGTGCGGTAAGGGTCCAACTTCATTCTTTTGCATGTGGATATCCAGTTTTCCCAACAATTTGTGTTGAAAATACTGTCCTTTCCCCATTGAACGGTCTCAGCGACCTTGTTAAAAATCATTTGACCCGGGGCACCTGAGTGGCTTGTTCAGTTAAATGTCTGCCTTTGGCTCAGGTCATGATCTCCAGGTCCTGGGATCAAGCCCGGTGTCCAGCTCCCTGCTTGATGGGGAGTCTGCTTCTCCCTCTCCCGCTGCCTCTCCCCACTGCTTGTGCTCTCTTTCTTACTCTCTCTCTCAAATAAATAAATAAATAAATAAATAAATAAATAAATAAATAAAATCTTTTTAAAAATCACTTGACTGCATAGGTGAGGGTTTATTTCTGAGCACCCTGTTTTCTTCTATTGGCCTACATGTCTGCCTATATGCTAGTGTCGTATTTTGTTTACTGTAACTTTGTATAGTGAATTCTGAAATCAGGAAGTACGAGTCCTTCAGTTTGCTCATTTTTCAAGATTGTTTTGACTAATCAATTGATTGTTTAACTTTGAGATCCCATACGAATTTTAGGATGGATTTTTCTACTTCTGCCAAACACACACACACACACACACACACATTGGGATTTTGATAAAGCATTGCATTGAATCTGTAGATTGCTTTGGGTAATATTGACATCTGAACAATATTAAGTCTTCCAGTCCGTGAACATGGACTGTATTTCCATTTATTTACGTACTCTTTAATTTCTTTCAGTGATGTCTTGTAGTTTTCTTTGTATAAGTCTTTCGCTTCCTTGGTTAATTCCTAAGTATTTTATTCCTTTTAATACCATTATGAATGGAATTATTTTCTTAATCTCCTTTTTGGATTGTTTGTTGTTAGTGTATGGAAACGCAACTGATTTTTGTGGGTTGGCTTTGTATTACGTTACTTTGCTGAATTCATTTATTAATTCTAACCGTGCGTGTGTGTGTGTGTGTGCGTGTGTGCGTGTGTGTGTGCGCATGTGTGTGTGCGCGTGTGTGTGCGTGTGTGTGTGTGCGTGTGCGCGTGTGTGTGTGTGTGTGTGTACTCTTTAGGGTTTTCTACATTAAGTTGATATCATCTCCATAAAAGAGATCATTTTACTTCTTCCTTTCCAATTTGGATGCCTTTTATTTCTTTTTCTTGCCTGACCTGGCTAGAACTTACAGTACTATGTTAGACAGATGTGGTCCAAGTGGGCATCCTTACCTTATTACGATCTTAGAGGAAATGCTTTCAGTCTTTCACCATTGAGTGTAATGCTCGCTGTAGGGTTTTTCATGTAGAGTTTTTATTATGTTTATGATGTTTCTATTCCTGGTTTATTGTGTGTTTTTATCTTAAAAGGGTGTTGACTTTTGCCAAATGCTTTGACAATTACTTCTGGTTTTCCACCTCGTCTGACTGCCAAAGCACCGTCTTTAACACACTCCCTCACCCCATTCATCGAGCAAACTATTTTAAGAACCACTATTCATCCACTGCTCTGTGTCCTTCAGTTCCAGGACATTTTCCTGTATTATCGCTTTGGTAATTTCCTCTCTTGGTTTTCTCAGTTCTCTTTCTGGAACCCCTTCTCATGAGATGTCAGTCATCCTGCATTGACCCTCTCATGACTGTGCCCTTTCTCTCCTGTTTCTGCATCTGTGTCCCTTCTTGCCGGCTCTTATGTTTCTCCTTTCCCTGCCCTGCCAATCCATCACTATCTATTAGCTTTTTTTTTTTTTTAAGATTTTATTCATTTGGCAGAGAGAGACACAGCAAGAGAAGGAACACAAGCAGGGGGAGTGGGAGAGGGAGAAGCAGGCTTCCCGCCAAGCAGGGAGCCCGATGCAGGGCTCCATCCTGAACGTTGGGATCATGACCTGAGCCAAAGGCAGACGCTTAATGACTGAGCCACCCAGGTGCCCCGTTTTTTTTTTTTTAAGGTTTTATTTATTTAGCTGAGAGAGAGAGAGGAGGAGGGAGAGAGAATCTGAAGCAGACTCCATCCTGAGTGCACAGCCTGATGTGGGGCTCGATCCCATGAACGTGAGATCATGACCTGAGCTGAAACCAAGAGTCAGACACTCAACCAACCCACTGAGCCACCCAGGTGCCCCGCCATCTATTAACTTTTACCTTCCAGAAATGTGTTGATTTCTCTTGTCCATTTTTATCTCCTTTCCATGCTTTTTCTCTGTTCCCCTCTCCTTTTTTCTTTTGTCCATTTCTGTATAAGTTAAGCTGATAAAGTGATAAAGCCCATTCACAGAGACCTCCCCAAGAGGAGAACAGGGAGACACCCACCAGATTCATGGACCTGCTAGGGTTTTCTGCCCCTGGCCTCTCTCTTCTTCTATACAGAGAGCAGAATGGTGGAAAGAATAGAAACAGGCAGAGGGTAGTCAATTAAATTGTGCCTCCCAAAAGGTGGGTCCAGATCCTAACCCTCAGTATCTGTGATTTTGATCTCATTTGGAAATAGGACTTTTGTGGATGTAATGAAGCATCTTGAGATGGGCTCAGCTTAAAATTACAGCAGGCACTAAATCCAGTGACAATGACCTTAAGACAAAGGACGGAAAATGTGAAAACACAGGGGAGAGGACCACCTAAAGATAGAGGTACAGAAAGGATGCCGCCATAAGCCAAGGGACACCCAGGATTGCAGGCAAGCACCAGTCACTGGAGGAAGCAGGGAGAGTTCCTCCCCTAAGGCCTTCAGAGGAGAGGGTGGCCCCAGGGACATCTTGCTTTTGGATTTCTGGCCTCCAAAACTGTGAGGGAATCCATTTCCGTTGTTAGGACCCAGCCCTGGAAGAAGCTAAAGACAGAGCTGGATGAAATTCATGTGTCCTTGAACAGCTCACTCCACTTCTCAAGGACATCTTCTTTCCCACCCAACCCCCACCCCCCACCAATGGGAATGGAGATAAGAATCTTTCTCTCCCCGGGCTGTGGGACTTTAGCACCCCCCAGAATTCCCTAGGGGGCTTGTGAAAGAACCCCAAACTTTCTGGATCTGGACGAGGCTTGAGAATCTATGGACGCTGTTCATCTCAGAACCACCGCTGTAGAGGCCCCGAGAACTGCGCCCACTAGAAAAAAGGAAACTCCGGAGACATTGCACCGAAGAAGAGCTGAGAGAAGGGAGAGACCAAAGACGCAGGGAAGCCACTGGGTTCTGTGTGGGGAGGGAGAGAGCAGGGGATGCAGAAGACTGGCTCTCGATCACGGTGGCTTTGGGGCCGTGTGCGGACTCATCTTTGGTTCATACAACTGGGGGGAGCGGTACTACGGGCATCTCATGGGTGGAGGCCAGAGATGCTGGTAAAGATCTGACAGCACACAGGACAGCCCCACGACAAAGGACTAGCTAGCCCTGAACGTCAGCCTTGCCATGACGACAGGGACAGCAGAGACGGATGGTTTTCACTTCTGCTGCATTATCAGAATCACCCAGGGAGTTGTTAGAGCATCTGATGGCCAGAGCACATTAAATTCACATGGGTGCGACACAGGTGTCCGGGTGGGGACAGTTGAGAACAGTATTTATCCATATGGCAATCACGCCGGGACCTTGTTAAAATGTGGATTCGGATTCACTGGGTCTGGGATGGGATGAGATTTTGTTTCCAACAAGCTCGCAGGTGATGAGCACATTGGGGATTATCTTTAAGAGCTGGGGCTGGGTATGGGGGGGGTGGGGGTGTCACTGGGATCTCCTCACAAGCTGGAGAGGTTTTTCTAAACCCTTTCTCTGCCCTTTGAGATATAAATCTACCACCCCAAACTCCTTCCTTCGGACCCAGAGAGTCGTCTCTTTGAAATGCAAACATTCGGGGAGAGAAAGTTCTCTCCCAGTCCCTGTGGGACTTTGGTTAAGGGCCAAATTCCGTGGTCACCTTCCAGCAACCCGCACCCCCCCCCCACCTTCTGGCATAAAGGTAGCAGAAGTCGGCTTCTCCTCCAGCCAAGTGTAAAAAGCCAAGCGGCCTAGTCACAGGGGCAAGCCCCCTTCTCAACCCTCAGTGCCTTTTCCCTTAGCAAAAGCCTTTCCTTTCAAGGCGAGTCAAATCTGGTTTGCACGGGGGCAGGAGAGGGTTCCTGATTACGAGAGCAGAGGTGCACGAATACACCTGTCCTCACCACTTTATTGACCAGCTTCCCGCTGTGAGGGTCTCTGATGGAGGCGTTAGAGGAGTGAGCTCCTCAAGCTCAGTCTCCTCCACCGCCCATTCTCCTGTCTGCCCCCCCCCCATTGGCCCGTAAGCAGGGGGGAGTGGGGGGAGGGCACGGCTCGGATCTTGCCTGGTGTCCTGGCGGGTCAGTTTGTGCGGAGAGGCTCAGAGCCATCTGAAGGGCAGAGCAAGGGCACCCTCATGGCTGCCTGACAACGGTCATGCCATCCGTTTACCTTGGCACAGCCCTGAAAAGCCCCCCCCCCCCTTCCCCAGAGCATGCTCCCAGCTACGGGACCCCCACTCCCACCCAGCTGTGTCTTGGCCACGCTGAGACATCCAGCTCTCCAGGTGACCTCTGATGGCAAACACACTCTCCAGGCCTCTCAGGCCACACACTGCAGCTGTGGCCTTGAAGTTGTGTGTCTGGCCCATGCCCCGATCCCAGCCAAGGAAGTAGCAGCCCAGACAGAGCCCCAGCTTTCCGTTTGGGGCCCAGTGCAGGTGCCGGAGGCCAAGCGGAGCCTAAGAACGCTAGAAGACGTCTCCTGGCTCGGCAACTTCAGGAAACCCCCTAAAACTCCCAGTGGGGTGGCTGTGGCGGCCCCACAGACCTCCCTCACTCTTGACTCGGGAGTGCGGTTTCCCTCCTGGCAGCTCCCCAGCCTGAGGCTGCCCGGCCTCCACAGCCGGGTGGCGGGGTGGTCTCACCACTTCTGGCGCCTAGCTGGTGAAGGCTAGGGGTGCTGGTAAGCGCCCTACAGCGCCCAGGGCCGAGTTCCATGTCACAGGGATCCAGCCCAGTGTGTCCATAGGGCCGTGGTTGAGAAACCCAGGCTGGGCGGAAGCTAAGAGTGGTATTTCCAGCTTGAACGTGCCAAGCCCTGAGTGCACCCAGTGAAGGCTGATGCTGACCTTATGCTGCGCCCGAGTGACTGTCCCCTCTGCCTGCCCAGGGCCCCAGCTGCCCTTCTGAGGCAGAAGAGCTGGGCCTCCAGGCTCCAACACTGCCATAGACCTTTCCTGCCCCCACCGCCATAACCTGGGGGCTCCCCCAGAGGACAAGGGGGACAGAAATGAGGACCAATGCTGGGGTCTGGAGATAGGCCCGTGGGCCCCTTCTCCTGATAACCTGGACTTTGAGGCAAGTGCAGGCTTCAGGTCCCACACACCTGGACTCAAGTTCACTTGCCTGCGGAACCTTGGCCAACTTGCCTCACCTCTCTGGGCCCTGGGAGAAGAGGCAGAACTACAAAGTAGCCCTTGTGTTTCCAGAGTCCACCCTTGTGGCACTTAGACCAGGACTCATACAGAAACCGTGGTTGTCTGTGCTTAGCGTCTTAATCCTGAAGGTCCCTCTCTCCACATGGCAGTCCCCAAAATCTCTGATTGTGCCCAGTTTCTGCTCCCCTGGAACCTGGATGACTGCCTGTATCTATAACGTGGGTCACAGAGCATTTTGAGTCCAACCACCCTAACCATAACCACCACAGCGGGTGAATATCCATCTAGCCGTTTCTGCATGACGTGGTACGTGAGAGAAGACGGAGTTACGGCTGCCGTGACAGACTGGTGGAAGTGTATTTCTCTCTCACGTAACAGTATACACATCAGCCATTCGGAATAAGCAACGTGGCTCCGTGGGACAGAAACCAGGCTCCCTCTCTTGTTTGGCTTTCTCATCTTTGCTCATGGCTTCCACCTCAGGATCCAAAGTGGCTGCTCCAGCTCCTGTCATCATGTCTGTATTCCACCAGAGGGAAAGGCAGAACCCAGAAGTGGCATGATTGACTCCTGCTAGCATGGTCACATGACCACACTAACTGCGGGGGTGGGGGGAGGCCAAGAGAGGCAGTCTTTCATCTTTAGCATGAACCAGCTAAAAATTCTCTTTCAGTGTAAGAAGATCTTGGGGTTAGCTGGTAGTTTCTGCCACATCTAACGGAGGAACAGAGAATAATTTTATTTGTGTGGCTGGGTGAACGCACAACTCAAGTGGTGTGAGGAGAAGCCCCCCAAACCCTCGCAGGGTGATGGGCGGGAGGCTGGAGTGAAGAAGGAACCCCTCTGGAAAAGCGGTCAATATTTTCCTTCTGTCAGTCAACGTACATGCGTCAAGCATCTACTTTGTGTCCGTCTAGAACACGAGCTCGTGTGTGAGCAGGAGGAAGTGGGGAAGGGCCTCGATGCCCCCAGCTGACACGGCTGTCAGTGTGTTGTATACCCCCAGTCGCTCAACGTCTGTAAACTGAGCGCCTACTCTTCGCCAGGCCCGGAGAGGCTACCAAGGAGAAAACAGCCCCAGCCTGACCCCGACACACTCTCACCATGAGTCTGCAGTGCCCACAAACCACACGGGAAAATCCTTCTGTTAGAACCATGCCTGCCCTGGGAGGCGGCGTCTGCCCATCCCTCCTCAGCACGGACTGCCTGGACCCCCCCTCCCCCCCCGGACACCCAACTCACTCCCACGCTGTCCCACTGCGGCCCTCCCCTCTGTTATGACCAAGTATCTGGAACAGGCCCCCCAGGGCCTCTCCTATGGGCAGCAGGGATCCCTTCCTCTAAGAGTGGCCAAGGCGGGAGTGTGGCCAGTTGGGGAGCGCTGAGGGGTCCGACTCATCCTGGGTTGCTCGGGTGGTCCTGGGTTTAGCAGTTGCAAGGCCTGCATCCCGGAAATTCCCCCAGGCTGGGCAAACGGGGATGGTTGGTCACTCTAGAATTCTGACCCTGTCTTGTCCTCTCCCCAAACCAGGGCTTTTCAACCCTGGCCACGCGTTGGCATCATGTGGAGGAACTTTCAAGAAAGTGCTGCAGCCTGAGGACCAGTTCATTCGGAGTCTCCGGGGCAGGGTGGGGCACAGGTCTTGTGACAAAGACTCTGGAGGCTTCTAATGAACGAGCCCCCGGGGCTGAGAGCTCGGGGGTCTGTGCTGAGTTCAGTGCGGGAGAGATGGCTTGTTTGTTTCCTGATCAGGAAGGTGAGGAGGGGTGGAGAAGGAGCCCTGGACCGGGGTTCATGGGTCATGCCTTCATTCATTCGTTAGTTGTACCTGAAGGGCCTGCCACGAGTCAGGGGCCATCCTGGGACTGGAGGTACAGGGTGGGGAAGAGAGCAGTCAGGACCTATGTCCATTCTAGCGGGGGACCAGAGCGGAAGCAGTGACGTCAGCTGGGTACTTGCCGATGAAGGTGCTCAATTGAGTGACGTGTCCCAGGGGGCGCGATAGGTGGGGTGCAGCTGTGCAGACCCAGCTGTATTGCTCCCTTGGGCGGCCGTAACAAATTGCCACAAACCGGGGGCCTTAAAACGACACGAGTTTATTCTCTGAGCATCTAGAGGCCGGAGTCTGAAGTCAAGGTGTCAGCAGGGCTGTTCTCTGTGGCAGCTCTGGGTAGGGGGGAGTCCATCCCACTCCGCTCTCCCCACTTCTGGGGACTGCCACGGATCCGTGGCATCCTTGGCTGGTAGATGCGCCGACCTCCGCCTGGTCTCCAGGTGGCCTTCTCTTCCCTGTCTCTCTGAGTCTTCACCTGCTCTTCTCCCTCTCTCTGCGTCCTCTCTTCTTATAAGGTCCCCAGTCACTGGATTTAGGGCCCACCCATGTCATCCAGGGTGGTCTCATCTTTAGACCCTGAATTACATCCACAAAATGTTATTTTCCAAATAAGGTCCCATTCTCAGGTTCCAGGGGTTAGGATGTGGACACACGTTTTCTGGGGTGACAGTTCAAACTCCCACAGGTATGGGGGGGCAGGGAAGGCCTCCAGGGACATGTTCTGGTGTGAATCATTCTGAGGCCAACTCCAGAGTGAGAATGTGGGGGGATCGCAGGAAGTGCTGCTGGGGGACAGGGAAGTGAGGCCAGGGGACAGAAGGGGCCAGTTTTGGGGTGACTCTGGAGCAGATCACCCCTGTGGGCTACTGGGGCTCAGGGGGACCTTCAGGAACCTCAGAGGTACCCACCCATTTGGGGGGTGAGGGCATTGGGCACTGAGACACCAACTCCTGAAAGTCATTGGTGGGCTGCTACCACCCCTGCACTGGGCCTACCAGCTTCTGGCGGACAGATGGAGCCCCCAGGCAGAGAATGGAAGGCACTTGCCAGCGTGGGTACCGTGAGTGCTGAGAGGTCCTGGTGGGACCCTGACTGTGGCTGCTGCAGAAGGGACGTTTGAGCCGCAGCCTGCACTATACGAAAGGGCCGTGTGACAACTGTGCAAGAGCACGTGGAGGCCACGCCAGGCAAGGCAGACAGTCGGGGCAAACTCCCCAAGGCAGGAGCGAGCGGGGTGCACTCCCAGAGCAGCAAGGGTGCAGGGCGGCTGCAGTCAGGGAGGGTGGGGAGGCACCCGGAGCCCCGAGAGCCCAAGGGGGGGTGTTTCCAGGGCCCATCGTGCAGGGTCAAGAGCTGAGATTCGATGGCGTGGACAAGGGGAAGCCTTTGGAGAGTGTGAAGCAGGAGTCCAACAGGGTCCGGTTACTGTTTGACATTTGACAACAGTCTGATCCGGACAAGGAGATGGATTCCAGGGAGTGGCGGCGTGAGGGCGCAGCGGGGAAACCGAGCTGGGGAGGGTCTGGCTCTGTCTCCCCCAGCGGCCGCGGCCCCTCCTTTCTCCAGGCCTCAGCTTCCCATCTGAAAAATGAGTCCCACAAGCTGGGCCTCTTCACTGCAGAAGGGCGTTTGGCGACTCTGGAGATCCTGAGAGAAGTCCCCTGGGCACAGCTGGGTGAGGGGCTGCCCGCGGTGCTGGGGGCAAACAGCCCCTCAGCAGAAGTAGCCATGCCTGGACCAGTCAAGGTCGGGGGAGGCCTTTCTCAAGGTCTGCGCTACTGGCTGAGTTGAATTAAAGTGAATTATAGTGAAGTGAATTGAAGTGAATTCAACTGAGTTGAATTCAAAAGTGAATTGAACTCAAATTATGAATTATAAATGCGGCGTCCTGGAGGCATGAAGACCAAGGTGGGCTGAGAAGTGAAGACTGAGTCTTTGGGGTAGCTTGGCAACGTGCAGCCAGCCCTGGGGTGGGCCAGTCAGCTCGTTCAGGGCTCTGGGAGGCAGGGGCTAACATGGCAGTCACTTGGCATTCACAGCTGACTGGGAGGAAAGTTGCATTGAACCCTGAGCCTGAAGACGCTTGGTTTCTCCGGATGGACTCTGAGTACGGCCATGGTTCAGTGAGTGCCTCAAATCTCACTAGGCCCAGACCCGCCTGTAGTCCAGCCCGTCCGTGGTTCTCCTCCCCAGTGATTGCCAAGACCCCCAGTGTGGCTACAAGTATCCAGGAACTTCAGATACTCATTTATCAAGGGCTTGCCACGTGCCAGGCATTGTGTGAAGCCCTTTACGTGAGGAAGGATGGTCACCTTTCCCATCTTAGAGTCCAGGAGTTGGCACCCCAGGGACGCGAATTCACCGCGGAGACTCACGCCCCCTCTGCAAGCTGTGCTCCTGAGCGGGGCCCACAGCAAGGCTGACAGGGTCCCGCACACACTGCTCATAGCACTTCGGTGCCAAGGTGGCCGGGGAGGGGACGGATTTCGGCACCATGGCGTGCGGTGCCTGGAGCCACCGTCCCTCCCTGACCCCAGGTGCTGAGTCACATTCACCACACTAGAATCCTCGGTGCCCCCCACTTATGCTCATTTCTGATGCCCCTCCTGCATACAGATTCTTGTTTCCACCAGCGGGGTTCGGATGCCCTGAGTACCCACAAGGGGAGCCTTTAGAGCTGGGGGTGTGTTTCTCACAGGGTTCCTCGGCCCCTCTGTCAGCAAGGCTGACAGGTGCAAGGGCTCTGCACACCACCACCTGCTGACCGTCCTTGAGTGACCGCCACACCGGGGACACATGGAAAGGGGTGGGGTGGGTATGATCCACTTCTGTCCTTGGCAGCTCCAGTGCCAGCAAATGCGGCTGGTATGTAGAAAAAGGAAGGCACTCAGCTGCCAGTGACTCATTTAGGGTCATTCCAAGCCCAGCGAGTGGGCGGCCAATGCGGGTAAAGTTATGCCTTCCGTGCATTCAATGGACGGTGGGCCGCGGGGTCCACATCCCTCAGATCCCTCTCCCACCTTCATGCCTCCCGCCCCCCACCCATGAACTTTCAGTCCTAAACATACCACCTGTGCCTCTGCTGGAGGACGACCCCCACTCTGGCAGACCCCACTTTGCCAGTGTGTGCCCAGAGCCAAGAGCACCTGGCAATTCCTGTCCCGGCTCGCGGCAGCCCTGAAGCAGTGCGGATGGGGGGAGAGCAGAAACACCCCTGCTGCCTCACCAGGCTGGGCTTTCGGAGTGAGCCTCGGTTACCTTCCATTCCAGGCTGAATTGTGTCCCCCGCGCCCCAAGTTCATCCGCTGAAGTCCTAACCTCCAGCAGTTCAGACTGTGATTTTACTTGGGTAGAAGGTCACAGCCCGTGTAATTAGTTATGATGAGGTCCTATTGGGATAGGGTGGGCCTTTAGTCCAACACAACTGGCGTCCATATAAAAAGGGGAAATTCGGACACAGACATGCACGTGGCAATGCCACGTGAAGCTTGGAGCTATGTTGCCAAAAAGCTATCAGGAGCTGGGGGGAGGGGAACAGATTCTTCCCTAGTGCCTTTGGAGCGGGCACAGCCGTGCCAACCCTGTGATCTGGGACCTCCGGCTTCTAGAATCGCAAGGGGAAAAAAATTCTGTTGTCTAAGCCGCTCAATTTGTGGTATCTTATTAGGGCAGCCCCAGGAAGCTAATACACGTTCTGTGGGATTTCGCCTAGTAACACATGCCGGCACGGCCTCCCTCCCTGGGGACACTGCCTGATATCTCGTGGTCTCATGGGTCCTTGTCACAGGGTCGGGTCTGCTCCCGGACAGTACTGCCTAAAATAGTGGGATTTTAAGGAGCAGTTGCGAACTTACCATGGGCAAACAGCGTAAATGAGCAAACGCGTGGCTGGGTAGGGTGAACCCCATGGGAGGGGACGGTCCCTGCTCAGCTCCTGTTATGGGGGACACAGGCTCCGTGTTGCCTGAGTTCCTCAAGAGAAGCCAGAGGGGCGCCTGGCTGGCTCAGTCAGGAGAGCATGCAACTCTTGATCTCAGGGTTGTGAGTGTGAGTCCCACGTGGGGTGTGGAGATTACTTAAAAATAAAATCTTAAACAACAACAACCCAGAAATGTGAATTTCCAAAGGAACAAAAGGTGACATGCAATTTTTAAATATTGGCAAATGACTCCATTCTTGTTTGTCCTTTTAACCTACTCAGATTCAACTCAAACAGGTCTGGGGGTCAGATCTGGCCCTGCTTGGCGGGGACAGCACCCCCCACGCCCAGCCTTGTGTGGCGAGAAGAGCTGTGAGCGGGGCACAAGGCACCTGGCGTCCTGCTGCCCGTGAGCTAGGCGCACCTGTTTCAAAAAACCCTCGCCGAGCCTCAGTCTTCATATGCATCAAATGGGTACCACCTCGTGCACCTTGCTTCCCCGCCGGGGCGGTCATGAGACAGAGGAACACAATATACTTAGCAGACACTGTGCACCAGCGATGTTCTGAGTCCGTGGCAAAGTAGTGAAAGTCTTTGACTCCACCCCACCCGTGCTCAGAAGTGCCAGCTGTGATGACCCTACTTCGTTCTTACACGGGAGAAGGAGGCCCAGAGGTTAAGTGACTTGCCAAAGACCACCCGGGCGGTCGGCAGTGGCAGCGGGCCTCCCGCCTCCAGCCGAGCTGACCGCCAAGCCAATGCACTTGACTGCCTCTTGGAAGGCATTAAAATACTTCCCAAACTGCTTTTTCCTCTTCTTCTTTTTTTTCTTTTACAAAGGGGGAGGAGGGGACGGATGGGTGCCCTTTGGCCTTTTCTTAGGGAGCTCGCTCTCTCCCCTCCAGCAGCTGCTGGGCTGGGAGGAACTGAGTGTGGGCTGACGTAGTGGCACAGGCTTCCTGACCCGCCTGGACCGGGGCCAGTACGCTGGGCCAAACACCACACCACCCTTTCTCCTCAGCAGAGCATTTCCCGTAAGTAGCAGCTCCCTGCCTGCTGGCACACGGACTGGCCGCGGCCCACAATCAGGTGTCTGGGCTCGTCCTCCACGTGGCCAGGCCAGACCTGGGCCAGTGCTTCCCAAATGGACCTGGGCCACCTGGGCCACACTGCCTGCTCTACCCCAATCTGTATCTGTGGTGTGTGTGTGTGTGTGTGTGTGTGTGTGTGGAAACCCAGATCCAGAGCCACCCCTCCAGGTGGGGATCCAGGCCACCGTTCACCTTGATTCCAAAGTCCTCATCCACACAATGGGCAGATTTGCAGCCTGGCACAGTTCCTACAGTTGTGCACTCTTCATTCACTTACTTTAAACCAGAAACTTCTCAAATACCCACGGTGTGCCCCGGCTAGGTGGACAACAGGGGCACCTGCTTTTATGAAGATAATACTAGTGGGGTGTGAGGAGGAGAAAGCTTGCTTAATAAACAAGACTATTCGAAACCATGGAAAGTGGTAGAAAGAGGACAAGACATGCCTAGGTTCCAGACCCTAGAGAGGGACTGAATGATTAGGTGGGACATGAGCCAGGAGTTAGGAAGGCGGCTTGGAGACAGACCTCATATTTTCAGTCCTAAAAAGTCCCGGCAGGGAAAACAGCAAGTGCAAAGGTCCTGAGGTAGGAAAAGGATTGGGAGTTTCTGGAAATCTTAGAGTCTGGTCAGTGTTATCAGAACATGGGGACATGGTGATGGAAACCATCTTCTCTAGTTGGGGGCAACCCCGCTGGACCTCCAGCTGCTGGGGGAGAGACCGGCATTATGGTCTCGCCAGCCCTGGACCTGGGGGAGGGACTTGCAAGCTCCTGCTGCTCCAAGAGGAACCCAGAGCTGTAAGATGGATAAGAGCCACTGCCCACTCTCCCAGCTTCTGGACGAGAGGGCCCAGCCTTGCTGTGACCTGCCAGCTCTGTCCTTGGTCCCAGCCGTTGAGTGACAAGAGGCTTTCTCTGGCCTGTGTGCTGACTCCTCCATGGCCTGGCCAGGTGGCAAGTTCCTTGGGAGGCCAGTAAGTCACATCAAAGCTTGGCTGTCCCTTTTGCCCCGTGGTCTGGAATGTCCCCTCTTGGGGGAGTGTCTAGCTGGCCTAAGCAAGGGTCTCTCCAGACAAGGGCAGACTGGAGTAGGAAGCAAGCTTCCGGCATAGACGGAAGCTTCACAGACTTCAGAGGAGGCCTCGGCAAGGAGAGAATATGAAGAGGGGACAAGGAGTGGCAGCTGCAGGAAGGACTGTCAGCACTCAGATCTCCATGCCAGGTGCTAGACACAGATCAATCCATTACTCCTGTGGGCGGCGCTCCCTAAGATCCCACCGGCCCTAAGATCTGCCCTCCTGGCACCTGACAATTGCCCTGCCATTCCTCCTCAAGCAGGGCTGAGGGTCTCATAAGCAAAAATAAGGGAGCCCAGGAAAATGGAACTTGAGGAAAGCAAGAAATCATTTCTTAGTGTTTAAGTATATCCCATGCACTATTTGGGATATACTTATACTAAAAAATTATCAGTCGCTTATTTGAATTTGAATTCAAATTTACCTGGGGTCCTGTATTTTATCTGGCAACCCTATGTCTCCAGGCCAGGGTGCACCCAGGCTCAGGGGACCCAAAGCTCCCACCGGATGCCTTGGCCACTGTCCCTGTGCCTCTCCCCTTCCTGCCTCCCATGCATGCTCCGCCCACTTCACAGGGCTCCTCCCACCTAACCTGGCCTCTGTCCTTCATGCTGGCAGCCAGAGCAGTGTGCCCAGGACGGCAGACCACGGGGCAGAGGGAGGAAGGTGGGTCCCTCCTGTGGACTGTTTCCTGGGGTGAGCCCCAGATTTCTATCCAGAGTCAGCTGTGGCTGGACCTCTGTGAGATGGGGAGAGACTTGTTGCCTTGCACACTCCCAGGTTCCTTCACTCACTCTCCCACTCGCTTACTCTAGGCGATGCACTGGTCTGGGCACAGGGGTAAGGACTTAGACACATAGCGTGCCTGCCTCTTCGGACCCACATTCTAGTTGTAGATGGACAAAAACAACCAATTAAAAAAGAAGTCACAAGACCTTTTGGATCATGCAATATGGCCCTCCTTAATACCCATCACCGGCCTATCCCATTCCCCCACCCCCTCCCCTCTGAAGCCCTCAGTTTGTTTCCCAGAGTCCATAGTCTCTCATGGAAAAATGAAGCTGCAAGCAATTCCACTCCTAGCCACGTATCCAAGAGAACTGAACCCTTTGCCCAAAGCCTCGGGCAGGAATGTCCTAGCAGCCTTGTTCCCAGTCACCAGAAGGTAGACACATGTCCATCCACTGACGAAGTTCTAAACAAAGTGCCCCCTATCCATACGTGGGATTGTGTAACCTGGGTGCACCCTGGCCTGGAGACATAGGGTTGCCAGATGAAATACAGGACCCCAGGTAAATTTGAATTTGAGGTAAGCGACTGATCATTTTTTAGTATAAGTATGTCCCAAATAGTGCATGGGATATACTTAAACACTAAGAAATGATTTCTTGCTTTCCTCAAGTTCCATTTTCCTGGGTTCCCTTAGTTTTGCTCGTGAGTCCCTCAGCCCTGGTTGAGGAGGAATGGCAGGGCAATTGTCAGGTGCCAGGAGGGCAGATCTTAGGGAGTACCGCCCATGGCAATGCGGGGCTGGGGGTGTGGAGCAGCTGCTGGCCTGGGGATGACGGGCCTGGAGGCCGCAGCTTTTGCCCTGACTGACGTGGGGGACAGTGCAGCTCAGGGCCTTTTCTAGCCCCAGGTCGGGACCCCCCTCCCCCCGTGCCAGCTGTCCTTCTCCCGAAGGATAAAGATGGCGACAGTCCAGCCAGGCCGGCCCCCACCGTGCCCCCATCTCTCTGGTTGTGCTCCAGGCTCCAGCCTTCAGCCAGGTCCATTCACACCAAGCCCCTGCTTTCTGGGCCAAGACTCCTGGGGTTCCATGTAGGAATAAGAGCCATGCTGGGTCCTCTGTCCCAGCTGTCACTTGTCCTGGGGACACAGAGTTGGGCCCACAGTAGGTGTTTGGGAAATGGCCCAGCTGGATACGAAGTTCCTGTTCCCTCATTAAGACAGATGCCTCTTGGTGGAAGGAGTGACTCTGACATGGGGCTCACATCCTGTGTGCTGCCCGGCCCATGGGCTTTCCTCAGACCCCAGGCCCCTCTGCGGATGACTTAAGTCACTGTCACCAGAGCTGCTGTCTCCCCAGCCCCAGCTCTGAGGAGGGCATTTTCCATGTGTTTTCTCCTGGTTTTGCATCATCCTTGTTTTTTTTTTTTTTTTTTTTTTTTTTTTTTTTTAAAGATTTTATTTATTTATTTGACAGAGACAGCCAGCGAGAGAGGGAACACAAGCAGGGGGAGTGGGAGAGGAAGAAGCAGGCTCATAACGGAGGAGCCTGATGTGGGACTCGATCCCAGAACGCTGGGATCACGCCCTGAGCTGAAGGCAGACGCTTAACCGCTGTGCCACCCAGGTGCCCCTGCATCATCCTTGTTGATGGGACAAGGGGAGGTGTGGCCCCATTTTACTGATGTGGAGACTGAGGCCGGAGAGGTGAAGTCCCCTGGCCAAGGCCACCCAGACAGGAAGCGGTGGAGCGTGTTCCCAGCCAGGCCCAGCCAGCTCCGCATGTTGACCTCCAAGGGCCATCCAGAGGCCGGTGGCTGCCTGAGCTGGGAGCCCCCTTTCCTTGCGGTGGTTCTGGCCCCAGGACCAGTCATCGGAGACGGGCCTGCTCTTTGAAACTCTGCTCCCAAGCTCCTCCTGAACCAGGGCCAGCAGAAGGGGACTCGTGTCAGGATCCCAGTGGCCATATTCAGTGGTAGCAGCGTAAGGGGACAAAGTCAGTGTTTCCGCAAAGTCTCCACTCTCAGGAATTCCCCAGAGCCCACATCAAACGCAGATTCCTAGGCCTGGGCCCTGGTGATTCAGAAGGCCTGGAGCGGGGCCCTGGAATCTGCCTTTTAACCAGGAGCCCCAGGTAAATCCACTGTAGCTGATTTCAAAGCCAGTGATGAATTCCCCATGGAACTGACGGGTTCTCTCCCCACCCCCTCAAATTCTACTGGCTGACTGCAGAGGGCCAGCTAGGTGTGTGTCCAGGGACAGCGCGGTCTCCCGGTGAGGGGATGCCTGGGCCCCAGGTCTGGCCCTGGCCTCTGCACCCCCAGCCCGTGCCCCAGTGTGGTCTGGAAGGGGGAGAGTGGCATGACCTTGTGTTTGTGGGCCGACTTCCACATGGTAGGGCCATGGCTAATTCTCAAGGCACCCTCACCCTGACAGCCAAGAATGACAGTTTGTCCCCAAATGGGGTTTCCAAAGGGGTTTTCCTACCTTCTCACACCCTGGGGACTCTCTGAGCCCCAACTTAACAGCTAGCAACAGCTGGTGATTCTTGGGGTTGGAGGAAAAGCCCCTAAATGTTTTGCAACGGCTTCTCACCTCCACCTGCCCTCCCCTGAGTATCCCCGGCAGCTGGGGACTAGCAGGGCCGGGGAAGCTTAGGGTACCCCAGCCTCTGAGAGCAGCACTCGCCTGTGCCTGGAGCCAGCTTTGGGCCGGAAGCGACAACAGGCCTTTCTAGAACCCGGGGTTTGGTAGTGTAGGTCTTTAATGGTTCAAGGGGTGGTCCAGAGGCCTGCAGCCTCAGCATCTCCTGGGAACTCGTTAGAGAGATGCATCGCATGCAGGCCTAGACCCGCTGGCCCCTCAAGATGGCACTCAGTGCCCAGGAGAAGGCACCCCCCTACAGGCCTTTGGGGGGGCGGGGCGGGGGGGGTCAGTTGGGGGCAGGGAGGGGGTGCTCACCCAGGGATCAGAGCTTAGGCAGCTCCTGGCAGCTCAGCTTCCTACTCCAATCTCTGGGCACCCCCTCCCCGCAGCCACTCTTCCCTTCAGGGGGCCAGTGGTGAATGAGTCGTGTCAGGAGCTTGTGGACCTGTGGCCTTTTTCCAGGTCACCAGAGATGCGGGACAGGCTCCTCCTGCCCGTGACGAGAGGGCAAATGCAGGACTATGGGCCTTGGCATCCAGACTCTCAGCCCTCTGCTGCTGGGTGGGGATCAGGAGAGAGCAGAAAGGAGGGGAGTGACCTGGTCCTGGGCCAGAAAAGACTTTGAGGTGGTAACCCTTCTTTCCCGGGGGTTACCTGGGGAGGTCTTACCGTCCAGAATCACTACCATGCCTGCTAACAATACTTACTTTGTGCTATGTGTCTGTTGCCCGGACGAGGGAAGATCTCATTGTGGTCAGCAGATTCACCTGTCAAAGGCAGATCCCAAGGGTGGCACTCCAGGCCTTCCCAATCTGCAGGGCTGGGCGAGGGCATCCGCTTTGATGAAGGGCCCGGGGCGGGGAAGAATTCTTGGGACCAGAGACTTCTGGGAAACACTGGCTTTCTCCAAACCCTAAATGAGGCTGCCCAACACTGACAGTCCTTCATTCGTTCACTCGCGCATCCGACAACATTGGGACATGCACCTCATTCACTGGCCCGTACCCTCTGTTCCTCCCAGGATCACTGTTCACGGTCCCTGAGTACGCCTCTGAGCCCGAATCGTCCCCTCCTTGCCGCCCCTCCGTCTTGGCCCTCCATCGGTCCGCTCTGGGCATCAGCTCTTTCCCTCCCAGGCGCGGTCCCCAGCGAGCCCTGGGCCCGGGACCCTCGCAAGCCCCGCCCCCGCCCGCGCAGCCTAGCCCACCTCCCCAAGCCGCGACTGCGCTCTGGGCACCGCGCGCCCCGCCCCGACGCGAGACCTGCCGCGCGGGGCGCCAGCTCGGACCCCGCCGCTCCCCACCGTCCCGGCATCCCGGCCTTTCGGCGGCGGCACCCGGAGACGGAGCCGGAGCCTGGGCTGTGGGCTCCAGGTGCGCTCTGGAGAGGATGAAGCAGGTAGGGCCGCGGGGATGCTGGGGGCAGGAGGGTGGGGGAGAGGAAGGGAGGAGCCTGCGGGAGCTCCAAGCGGGGGCGGGGAGGGGGCGGTGAGGAGGAGGGGGAGGGGTGGGAGAGGAGGAGGGGGAGGGGTGGGAGAGGAGGAGGGATGCGTGAGCAGAGCTGGGGCCTGGGCCGCACCGCAAATGGACAGGAGGCCTTGGATTGCAGCCGCGGGGGAGGGGCCCTGTCAGCTGAGGGGATGGGGGTGGGGATGCGCACCGCCTGCCACCCGCGTTTGGTGTCTCCCAGGCCCTAGTGGACGATACTGAGGATGTGTCCCTGGACTTTGGTAATGAAGAGGAGCTGGCCTTTCGGAAAGCCAAGATCAGGTACGTTAGGACCTGGTGTTTAGCAAGCATCCCCCCAAAGCTGCATATTCACTTATTCACTTGCACTCACCCACTCATTCATTCATTCATTCATTCATTCATTCACAATGTGTTGAGCACCTACTGCGTGCCAGGCACGGGGCTAGGGACAGACCGTGGGCAGATCAGACAAGGTCCCTGCCCTCCTGGGGCCTGTAGACTGGGCTGCCTGGCACTAACAGCGAACAGGCAAACAAAGATGGTATCGAGATAGTTACACAGTGTGAAAAGATTTGGGAAGAGGAATCAGTGGGTGGTGACAGAAGGGGATGTGAAGGCTGCTGGCCTCAGTGCAGCCAGGGAGGGCCTCCCCGAGGAGGTGGCATTTGCACTGAGACCTGAACGATGGGGAGCAGCCAGCCTTGGGAGACTCTGGAGGATGACGACGAGTGTTCCAAGCAGAATAGGCCCCAAGGCTGTGTTGGAAGGTCAGAGAAAGGCCCCTGTGTCTGGAGGGAGGTGGGGGAAGGGAGAGGAGTTGGCAGGGAGGCTGGAGAGCTAGACAAAGCCTTCCGTTTTTATTCAAATCCTTGCCAGACAGACAGAGTGTCCTGGGTTGAGTCCCTTGCCTACCAGAGACCTTCGGCATCCCAGAAGACAGCAGGACTAGGGTGTGAGGAATGACCCACGGACACCTTGCGGATGACCACAGCAGCCACCATGTCTAGAAACACATGCCTCAGGGCCCCCTTACCGTCTCTCCTTCCAGCCTTCAGATAGCAGGGTGGGGGGGCCTGGCTCCTAAATGCCGCTCTTTTCCAGTTCTCTGATCCAAATCCAATATACCCCAGATTGGAATATGACTGTATGAGTGTCCCGGGGCGGCTGTAACAAATGACTCTAAACTCGTTAGCTAGAAACAGCAGAAGTTGATTCCCTCGCAGTGTAATGAGCAAAAGATTCCCAACAGCTGTGTTTGGGTTTCGAAAAGGAAAGACTTTATTATTGTATAGAAGCCTAAAAGAGACAGGAGAGGAAAGGAATCTACACACAGATGAAGGGGATAGTAGGCAATAAGTGAGAATGAGGCAAAGTTACATCAAATCAGGTACTTACAACATCCGGCCTCATCAGCTGGGGAAGCCCTGCGGGGACAGCCGGGCTGCAGCACCGATGGAGAGGCCTGGGCACAGCATCCTCCCCATGCTGAGCCTTCCAGCCGACCATCCCCATAAGGGCCATGGTTATAGGGCAAATGACGGGGTTTGAAATTAAACATTTGTTTGCCTGCATGCAGTTTGGAGTGAGCTGCATTTCTATGTTATCATGTTTCTATATTTTCAAGGAGCCTGGGCTATGTGTGTCTGCCTCCCCTCCCGGATGCCGGATTTCATTCCGGGGTGGGGGTGGGGGGCAGCCCAGCCTGCAGCAGGAGGGGATGTGCGACAAGATTCGTAGCCCTAGGCACCCAGAATACAAGGGGCAGTTCTGACCTGGAGGCCAGATAGTATATTTCAAACAACCAGGCTCCCGAGATCATTCATGCAGCCCGAGTCTCACCAACAATGTTCCTTAGCCCGCCTGTGTACGCGCCGGTCCGGGTGGTCGATTATGTGGGATGAATCACAGAAACATCTGTCCATACAGAGCACACACTTCTGGAGGGCAGAAGTCCAAAATCAGTTCCACTGGGCCCCAGAAAAGGCCTCAGCAGGGCCACACCCTGTTTGAGATTATAGGGGAAGACCTGTCCCTGGCCTTTCCCAGCTTCCGGTGGAGGCTGGCTGAGGCCCCATCCCCCATGTTCAAGGCCAGCATTTTAGCATCTTCAGATCTCTCTGCCCCAATTTCACGTTGCCGTTGTCTTCCTCTGCTAGGGTCGCTTGTGAGTGCATTTAGGGCCCATCAGGATAATCCGGGATAATCACCCCATTTCAAGATCCTTCACTTAATCGAATATGCGGAGTCCCATTTGCCATATAAAGTGACATTTACAGGTTCCACGGGTTAGGACCTGGATATTTTTGGGGGCCCATTATTCAGCCTGCCGTAATGACCAATGACTGATTGTAAGAGAACTGGGATCCTGGGGAACAATCTTACAGACCATCTGTACTCATTATATGCCCAACTCTGGGCTGGTGGCTGGGGACACATGCTATGCAGGACACACACCCTTCCTTTACAGAGTTGTCCAGTCTAGAGCAGGGATGGTCAACCTCAGCATTGCTGACATTTTGGGTCAGATGATTCTTTGCTGTGGGTGTTGTCCTGTGCATTGTAGGATGTTAGCCGTATTCCTGGCCTCTACTCTCCAGGTACCAGGAGCACCTCACCGGTAATGAACCCAGACTCTGCCAACTGTCCCTGGGGGGAGGGGGGCAAACTTGGCCCTAGTTGAAAATTGTTGGTTTGGGGGTAATGGGTGTAGGCATGCCCATGGCTGTTATGACTCAGTGTTTTAAATGCTGTGATCAGCAAAACCTTGGGCACTTGTCCTGCTTAAGGAAAAGGGACAGCTGAGACCCAAAGAATGGGTAGGAGTTAGCCAAGCGAGGAAGGCAGGAAGGGTATGACGTGCAAAGGTTTAGAGGTGAGAGCATGACTTTAGGGAGTTGAGAGTGGCTCCCTGTGGCTCAAGACCAGGGATGCTTTGGAATGGTCTGAGCCGAGGCTGGGGCCAGACCCTGAAGGGCTCCTAAGCAAGTTGTAGAGCTCTGCTGTCCACTAGAACTTTCTGTGAGGATGGGAATGTGCTGTGTCTGCGCTATCCAATATGGTGGCCACCAGCCACATGTGGCTCTTGAGCAGTTGATATGTGACTAGTGTGAACTTTGGGCAGAACTTTGGGTATTGAGTTATTTATAGCCACATGTGGCTACCATATTGGACAATGCAGTTCTAGAGTTTTCTCACCACTGTAGAGCTTTGCAGGGTAGTGATAGGATCAGAGTTGCAGGATGGAGAATGGATGGTGGAGGCAGATGGAAGCAAGGAGGAGAAGCTGGGAACTTAGACCACGGTGCTGGCAGGGGTGCTAGAGGAAGTGGGGGTGCCCAGAGGCACATAGAGGATAGAATCAGCTGGTCTTGGTGATGGTTGAGATATGGGGTGGGGACAGGGACAGTCAAGGATGATGCCCAGGTTTCTGGCCTAGTGATCCCAGCGAAGGAGCACTTCTGGGGTCACAGATGTTGGGCTTGGGAAGTCCCTGTTGGGTTGTGCTGGGATGTCTAACTGCCAGGTTTGGTGGGCTGCTAGCGAGAGAGGCTCGGAGCTCAGGGGATCATCTGGGCGGCATTCCCAGGCCTGGGAGGCAGCAGCTCTGAGACCCACATGTGTCTCAGAGCCTCTAGTCCCAGAATCCTTTGGTGCACCTCCTGTCGATTTCTGGGCACAGCCCTGCACCTCCCTAACCAGATCCACAGGAGATGGGCCTGGGAGTGTGAACTTAGAATAGCATCTTTCCTTGATTCTGATGTTCAAGAATACAGAGATGGCTCTAAAATCCTGGGGGTACTTAATGAGGTCGATGGCTGGGCTTCAAGGGGTCCAGGAACCTTCTGAAAACTATTCTGTACGTCTCATATATGTGTTGCTTTGGGAAAAGGACTCTATTAGATTGCCAAATGGGCCCATGATCAAAAAAAGTTAAGAGTCACTAGTATAGGGCAAGAATTGTTATTTGGGAATTCCTGTTGAAATGGGTGCCTCGTTGCCTTCAAAGGGAGATGGAATGACAGAAGGGCCATCTAACAGGAGTCTGGGATATCGGGGCCACCACTTCCTTTACCACCTGCTGGCTTTGTGGTTTTAGAAAGGTCGCCTTGCCTTGCCGAGCCTCCATTAGCCTGTCTGTAAAATGGGGATCATTGCACCAACCTGACCCCACCATGTGGTTTTTCTACAGTTTGTTCAGCAACTATTTATTTAACATCTGCTGGGTACCAGGTGCTGGGCTAAGCCCTGGGATGGAGACCAGAGCTGGTCGTCCCCTTCCTGTGCCCAGTTCTAGGTCAGAGAGGTGCAGTGTTGTGGTAGGGACGCTCAGGGGAGGATGTGACCCCACAGCACACTTGGGCAGGTAGAGGAACTGTTAGCCATGCTGTGTGCGTGTGTGGGTGTGTGTGTTCCCCACTGGCTACCTTTTCCTGGTTCTCTTTTTCTTTTATTGCGGGAAAAACCCAAACCCTAAAAGTTACCAGCGTACCCATTCGTAAGTATACAGTTCCGTAGCGTTGAGTATATTCACGTTCTTGTGAAATAGATCTCCAGAACCTTCTCATTTTGCACATCTGAAACTCTGTACCCCTGAAACATGGAACAACTCCCCATTTCCCGTTCCCCAGCCCCTGGCAGCCGTCATTCTTCTTTCTGTCCCTGTGAACTTGAGATACTCTGTGGAAGTGGAATCTTGTGCCTGGCTTATTTCAGTTCACCTGATGTCCCTGAGGTTCATGCATATTTTAGCAGGTGCCAGAATTTCCTTCCTTTTAAAGGCTGAGTAGAGGGGCGCCTGGGTGGCTCAGTTCGTGAAGCGCCTGACTTCAGCTCAGGTCATGATCTCAGGGTCCTGGGATCGAGCCCCACATCAGACTCCCTGCTCAGTGGAGAGTCTGCTTCTCTCTCTCTCTCTCTGACCCTCCTTCCCGGTTGTTCTCTCTCTCAAAAAAAAAAAAAAAAAAAAAAAAAGGCTGAGCCTTATTCCATCATATGGATATACCACATTGTGTCCTTCTGTTCATCTCTCAGTGGACACTGGCTTGCTTCCATGTTTTAGCTCTTGCGAATACCGCAAGCAATATGCGCGTGCAGATATATCTTCAAGACCCTGCTTTCGGTGCGTACCCAGACATGGAATTGTGGGGTCCTATGGCAATTCTGTTTTTAATTTTTTGAGGAATTTGCATTCCATTGTTTGTAACACCTGTACCATTGTGTAGTTCTGCCAGCAACGTGCAGGGCGCTAATCTCTCGTAGGATCCATCCTGATGGTTGTGAGACGGTATCTCGTTGTTGTGTCTGTTGACATTTCCCTGATGATTGTTGCCGATAAGCGTCTTCTCCTGCACTTGTTGGCCATTTGTATGTCTTCTTTTGAGAAATGTCCCTTCAAATCCTTTGCCCATTTTTAAAATTGGGCTATTGGATTTTTTGCTGTTGAGTTGTAGGACTTCCTTATGTATGTGTGTATTAACGCCTTACAAGACAGACGGTTTGCAGATATTCTCTTCTGTTCCATAGATTACCTTTCCTCTACGGATTGTGTCCTTTGATGCATGAAAGTGTTTTAGTTTGACATAATTCTGTTTGTCTGTTTAGACTTTAGTTATTGTTGTTTTTGATGCCGTGTTGTGTCGTGTGCGTTTTAAATTGGAATATAGCTCACGTATCATAAACCACCCTTTCCAAGAATGCAGCTCAGTGTGGTTTTTAGTATATTAACAGGGTTGTGCAACCGTGACCACTGTCTAGTTCCAGAATTTTTTCATCACCCCAGATGGAAACCGTGTGTTCATTCAGCAGTCGCTCTTCCCACATCCCCCTCCCTCAGCCCCCTGGCAACCAGCGATCTCCTCTCTGTCCCGACGAATCTGCCTGCTCTGGGCATTTTCTAGAGATGGAGCCATACCGCATGTGGCCCTTCGTCTGGCTTCTTTCCCTGAGCATTATGTTTTCTAGGTTTGTCTGTGCTTTGATATTTCTTCATTCCTTTTTATGGCTGAGTAGTATTTCATCATACTGCTAGGGCATACTTTGTTTATCCGTTTCGAAGTTGATGGACATTTGCGTTATTTCTGCATTTTAGTTGTTATGAGACGTGTTGCCTTGAACATCCGTGTACAGGTCTTTCTGTGAGCGTATGTTTTCAGTTCTCTTGGGCACAACCCTAGGAGGGAAGTTGCTGAGCCACAGGATAAACTCTGTGTTTTCGCCATGCTGTGTTGCAGACCAACTTTGAGTGAGTACTCTGGGCTCCCAGCTGTCTCCGGGAGTAGGAGGGGCCCAGACTCAACATCAGACAGACCCACGTTTGGGTCTTGGTTTCGCCATTCTCCAGCCATCTAACTGTGGTTAAGGGTTCGGTCTGGCAGACAGCCTCCCAAGACACAAATAGGCTTTCGGATAAAAGTACATCGATTCATCTGTCCTGTGGAAGGATGCGAGGCGGCGACACTGCATCTTCATCTCATTGGGAGATCCAGCCACCATCCACACACAGGGCTCCTTGTGCCCTGCCACCTCCACGCGCCATGCTGGGATATTAGAAAAATAGCCAAAACGCTGAGTCACCTAGAAGCTTCAGCCTCTGTGTCCTACCAACATTTTCTATGATTCTGTTCAGTGAGGTCCAGTTCCTCCAGCCCAGGCACTCTGAGCGGGCAGATGGCACAGTGCGTGGGAAACCCAGGTCATCCCAGGCAGGCCTGCTGTTAACCCTGGACTCTTGATGACCTTGAACGAGTCAGAGCACCTTCTGAATCGCCCCTTTTCTCATCTGTAAAATGGGGATGATGTTAGCTCCACCGTAAGGTTGCAAAAAGAGGACTAGAGGTGACAAATGTGTATAACCTGCTTAGTGGCACCCCTGAGACCTTGTGTGGGCTTCATAAATGGTACCTATTGTCTGCCTCCTGTGTGACTTCTGTGTCCTGCTCCTGCGGGCAGGGCCCGGGCATATGTCCTCTGTCGGAACAGGATGTCACCTTGCAGTTGACTGTCACACGGGACCCAGAGACTCTCTCTTCGTGAAAGTTACGTGTATACTTTCAAGGTATTGTCTTCACAGCCTTCATTTAGACCCAAGGTCGTGGGGGGCAGCGGGTTCCCACTCAGAGTAGGGTGGTCTCCTCCTGCCGCGGGCAGAGTTCTTAGGTCTCATTTTGGGCTCAGCCGTCAGGGCTGCTGGTTGGTGGGCCTTGGGCCGTGTTGCGTGGCTGGTCTTCATCCAGCCCAGGGTCGTGCATTGAGAAGCTCGCTGTCCCGTGGTCCCAGATGACCCAGGGAGTCACTCTGAGTGGGGGTCAGGCCCGAAGGCAAAAGTCACACGGAATCAAAACGACACCCCGCAAGTCCCCGACTCGCCCGTCAAGCAGAATAATGTTCTCTCTCTCAAGAAGTCTTCCACCGTCGCCCTCTCTTCCCATGCTGGGTGCCAGAGCAGTTCCTCAAAATGAGCCCAGATGAGACTGTTGGCTGTGTATGAGGGGAAGTAATAGCGAATGGGAAGTCTTCACAGCAATACAAATACTCGGCCTGCACGGACTATATGCGGGCGCTCTTCTGAGCCTCGGAGCTGCAATGATGGGTTTAATCCGTATTGCAAACCTGTGAAGTGGATACTGTGACTTTTAGTGGTTTGAAGATTCAGTAAATTGATGGAGAGGCTCGAGTGACTTGCCCTAGGTCACACAGCTAGGAGTTTGCAGGGTGGGGATTTGCACCCTTCGAGTCAGAATTTCTGCCTGGTGGGCCAGGTGCTCACACAGGAGGGACACTTAGGGGTGAGCTGTGGGACTAGCATTTTTGAGGCTTCCCTCTTAGGCTGACCCTGGGGGATACTTTACCTTTTCCCTGTGTCTGTGAGAGTGCAGAATCGCTCCCACGTTTTAGAATGGGTTTTCTTTTATTTTTTTTTTTAAGTAGGCTCGATGCCCAGCATGGCGCCCAACGCAGGGCTCGAACCCGCGACCCCGAGGTCAAGACCTGAGCTGAGATCAGGAGTAAGATGCTTAACTGACTGAGCCACCCAGGTGCCCCTTAGAGCGGGTTTTCTTAACTTCAGCATTAATTGATACTTTAGACCGGATAATTTTTTGTTGTGGGGGCTGTCGCATGCGTTGTAGGACCCACGCACCCCCACCCCTGAGTGACAGCCAGAAATGTCTCCAGATGTGGTCAGATGTCCCCAGGGACAAAATCGCCCCCACTGAGAACCTGATTGGATTATTCTCTCTCTCTCTGCCGGGGGTTTGGATTTGGATAAGTCAAATTTGCATTTGAGGGGACTCTGAGCATTCCCCACAAGTCTGTGTTTGACGGTGGCCCAAGGGAAGCTGGTGGGATGCGGGGTAAGGAAGGAGCAGCGGGCAGATGACCACAGATGGCACCTTGGTGGTCATCTGCAATTCTCTGAAATCAGGACAGGTGCAGCCCCAATCACTACACACACACACACACACACACACACACACACACACACACACAGCTCCAACACACTAAGGAGAACAGTTTTGGTTTTTCTTTGTTGTTATCCCGGGAAGTCTGTTCCCCTCAGTAAGTGAGGATCCCTCAGACCCCCTTCCCCGCTGACCTTGGGGAGGTCGTCCTGCCCCTCTCCCCGCTCTGAAATTTCTCTTTAGAAAATATAAAAATATAACACATAAACCGGTCCCAGCAAGAGCTGATTGTTTAATTTTGAGGAAGGTGCATGATTACCGAGGAAAAGAACCCGCAGAATCAGGGAACTAGGCGAATTTCAGTTCTCTTTGATTAGGGCACGGAATTACATATTCTGAACTTAACCCCCTGCATCTACAGCAGCCTAACTTCCTCTTATTTATATTTCTCGTTAACTTGAAATCGATTGCATAAGCCCTGCCACCAATAAAGTCGCCAAGAACAGACTTCTGCTGAACTGTGGCCCGCGCAATCAGAGAAGGCCCTTGGGGACGCTGGTCTGGTTCCTTGATGTTCAATATTGGACAGGAGGCTGACCGTGTAGACCCGAAGTGTTTAATTCACTCACTCTCGTTCATTCTGGGGATGACGCTATTGACAGTTGGGGCCAGGTGTTCTTTGTCACGAGGGCTGTCCTGCGCACTGTCAGATCTTGAGAAGCCGTCCTGGCCACTACCCACTAGATAGTAGCCGTCCCCCAGTGGTGACAACCAGAAATGTCCCCAGATAGTGCTGGGGGCAGGGGCAAAATCACCTCCCCTTTGAGAACCACTGGCTTATTCTTCCACTCATTTCATTTATTCATTAAATCAACACAAATTTTCGGGGCACCTGGGTGGCTCAGTTGGTTAAGCATCTGCCTTCGGCTCAGGTCATGATCCCAGGGTCCTGGGATCGAGCCCCGCATCAGGTTCCTGGCTCAGTGGGGAGCCCGCTTCTCCCTCTGCCTCTGCCTGCCATTCTCCCTGCTTGTGCAATGCTCTCTCTCTCTCTGATAAATAAATAAAATCTGAAAAAAAAAACCCCACAAATCAACACAAATTTTCAAGAACCTTTGTGTGCTGAACACCATTCTGCAGGAAACAGAGGAAACCAGCCAGGCCTGCTCCTGACTCACACGGAGCTGACATTTTAATTAAGAAGAAGACAGTAACCCTCTAAGCAAATATCTATAAACCAAGTAACTTCAAAGAGTGGTAAGCGCTAGGAAGGGCTATATGTGGGGAAGGGGGGCTCCTTTAGATGAGGGGGTGGAGCTCAGAGGTGTCCTCTGGGAAGAGGTGCATTTGGACCCAAATTTGGAGGAGGAGCCAGGTGTGGGACGTTGCACAGGAAGAGAGTTCTGATGGGGAAACGGCAGGTGCTGAGGCCCGGAGGCGGGAGGTGCATTTTAGGGCTGGTGGAGCCAGGGTGTAGGCGGAAGATGCTGGTGGCCTGGGCTGGCTGAATGCCAGGGACGTATCTGGAGACTGGGCAGATTTTTCTGCATTGTCTGTTTGTGGATGAGTAGGGAATGCTCCCACTGGCTCGTGTGTGTGTGTGTGTGTGTGTGTGTGTGTGTGTGTGTGTGTGTTTGTGTGTGTTCACTTTCTTTGGCCCCGGGGGGGGGGGTAAGTGTTAATACAAAGCTTAGCCATAAATTCTGGTGAGTGATGCTCGTGACATTTTCTTAGTAAAGACCAACTCAGTGGATTGGGGTCGGAACCTAAGGGGGCAGACCCCGGGGCAGGCCCTTGCTCAGCCCCGAGGAAATCCTCTTCACACAGAGGCTCAGGCCTGAGTGTCCCAGTGCCACGTAGTCAGTCCTTACTCATTACGGGAGTGCGGCGCTCTCAGGATGACTCAGACTCGGCCACAGACGGTGGTAACGGGTCCTCACATTTTCCCTGCTTTACAGTACAGATGTGGGTCTCCCCTGGAGTTTAAAATACTCTAGAATAGGAACTGCCAAGGGAGAGTCAGGGATACTGATTCCAAGCCTCAGACATACCCTCGTAGGCCAGGGAAGTATTTTAAATGAGTTTGAATTTAAATTAAAAAAAAAAAAATCGGGAAAGGTCACGTTACAAACCTGACTTGCTCAGAGTAGGAGAACCAAAGACAAAAGGCAGATGGGTCGTCGGCGGGGGCTGCAGGGAGGACAGAAGGAGGAGGAAGTGCCTGATGGGGATGGGGTTTTACTTTGGAATGATGGGAGCGTTCGGAACAACAGTGTGAATTCCTAAATGCCACTGAATTGTCCGCTTTAAAATGATAACTTTTACATGATGTGAATTTCACCTCAATACATTGTTGTATTTTTATTTTTTAAGGACTTTATTTTTACAAGCAGTTTGAGGTTCACAGCAAAACCAAGGAGAAGGTACAGAGATGTCCCCCTGCCCTCCTGCCCCCACACGTGCCCGGCCTCCCCCATATCACTGTCCCCCCAGATACAACATTTACTACAGTTGACAAACCTACATGGACACATCATCACCCCAAGTCCGCAGTTTACGTTAGAGTTTGTCCTGTGTTGTACATTCTCCTTAGGGTGTTACAAAGACTGACTTCACTGCCCTAAAAACCCTCTATGCTCTGCCTATTCATTCCCCCCACCCCAACCCCTGGCAGCCACGGATCTTTATCCTGTCTTACAGTTTTGCTTTTTCCAGAATGCTGTGTAGCTGGAATCATAATACACAACCTTTTGAGATTGGCTTCTCTCACTTAGTAAAATGTAGTAAAACCATTTAAAATAACAAACTGATTGCTGGCTTCTTTGGGAAGGCCATGAGCATTGGAGGGGTCAGCTGAGTTTGGGACCTGCCCCCTGTGGGTGAGCCCAGCCCTCACCCAGCCAGTGGACTTACTTCCCCCACCGCCCAGCTCAACCCATGAGCACCTGCATTGGCGCCCCCCCCCCTACCGTCCCTACCCCTTGAGGACAGCGGGGAGTGAACACCGATCTTACAACAGAATGTTTTCCACTTTTCTGGGGAGTGAGAGGCCTTGAGTTGGAATTGCTCTCTGATGGCGTGGTTTTCTGCCCAAACTTCCTGAGGCCGCCAGGTGATTGACGGGCTCGTTCCGGATAGCCTCATGTCGGGGCTCTCGCTGTGTGGACATGTGAGGCCACGTACCCTGCTTATCCCCCGGCCTTTGTGTACGCTGAGCTCCCTGCTGACACATGTGTCCTTTAGGTCTTCAAATAGTTTGAAAATTCTTTAATTTTTGATGGAGATATAATTCACATACCACAAAATTCATCCCTTTATTATTATTTTTTTAAGATCTTCTTTGAGCAAGAGCGAGAGCGTGCAAGCTGGGGGGGAGGGGCAAAGAGAGAGGGAGAAGCAGACTTCCTGCTGAGCAAGGAGCCCGACGTGGGGCTCGATCCCATGACCTGAGCCGATGGTAGATGCTGAATCGACTGAGCCACCTGGGCGCCCCAAGAGTCACCCCTTTCAAGTGCACCCATGATCACTGTCTAATGCAGGACATTTTCATCATCCTCCAAAGAAACCCCCTGTTCTCTCATTGCTAAGAAGCATCCTCAGTGCTCCCTCTCTCAGCCTCCACAGCCCTGTGTCCACCCCCGGCCCAAGGGCAGCTTTACTGTCCACCCCTTGGTTTCTTAAACTGTCAGTGAACAGCCGAGAGCCTCACGGACGCCCTGCCCTGAGATAAGCTCCTGTAAGTAAGAATGAGCACCTGGAACAGTCAGGGGCAGGGGCACCACTGTCCATCCTGATTGGACGGTGACTGTGTCACATCAGCTGTTGACTGCTTTGATTGTGACTCTGCTTATCCCATTAAGGATACTTTTCACGCTGAGTTGAAATTGCCCATTTGCTTGTTGGCCTCCCCTGAGATGCTGGTGATGTTCGTGGGGGGGAGGACTCGGTCCATGTGTTCACTGCACTTCACCCAGATCTAGCAAGGTAAATAGTAGGTACTCAAAAAATGTGGTGGCATGGCTTTCAGCTCCACTTATTAAACTCACTTTTTTTTTTTTAAGTTTTAAAAATTTATTTTAAGTAATCTCTATTCCCAGTATGGGGCTCGAACTCACAACCTCGAGATCAAGAGTCACATGCGCCACCGACCGAGCCAGCCAGGCGCCCCTAAACGCACTTATTTTCTAAACAATTTTGAAAATCAGCTTAAAACATTTATATGTGGGTTGCAAGTTTAATTCTATGTCCTTGGACAGTTTAAACTACAATTTTAATTGTAGCACTCATCGTTGTTTGCAGTACCCAGTTGACCTGCAAACAGTATCGTTCCAGTTTTAGTAT
Source organism: Ursus americanus (assembly GCF_024610735.1). Classification (NCBI taxonomy): domain Eukaryota; kingdom Metazoa; phylum Chordata; class Mammalia; order Carnivora; family Ursidae; genus Ursus; species Ursus americanus. The sequence goes on from NC_142128.1 coordinate 32,009,562, forward strand.
ATGTGCGGTCATAGTGAACACCGACCTGCAAATCATAAACACACGTGCACAGCAGTGACAAGATTCTCAGTGCGATGGTTGCTGGAGCGCCAGGTGGAAAAACCGTAAAGCACAGCAACAAAGTACGTTGTTAGAAAATATTATTATGAATCAATATCCTTAAAAGGACTTAAAAAAACCCTTTTACTTTGAAACAAATTCAAACATACCAGAAAGCGGCAAGAATAGCCCGAAGGACTAGCACACAGCTTTACCTTGGTTCACTTGCTGTTAGCACTTTGCTCTGTGTGTGTGTGTGTGTGTGTGTGTGTGTGTGTGTGTGTGTGTAGGTGTGTATGTGTACCAACCCAGGATTGCCCATTGCATTTAGTTATTCTGGAATATTTCTAGCCTTTATCTTTCATGACATAGATAGTTTGGAAGAGCAAAGACCAGCTCTTTGGCTCTGATAGTACTCCTGGTTAGATCCAGGTTGATGATTTTTGGCAGAAATACTGCAGGAAAAATGTTGTCTTATAAAAAGACATTTTTTTTTCAAGCTCTGTCACTACTAAAGGTGGCCCAGCAGTGGCTTTTTTTTTTTTTTTTGTCCTCCACCACCTCTTAGCTGCACCCCAGCCCCCAGATTTTGGTCTTTGGTTCTCTCACCATTCAAAGAACCCAGGGCTCCTTAGAGAAGAGCCAGGTCCAGATCTGGATGCAGGAACCATTCGGACTGGACCTGGCACGACCTTTTGTCGCCAGAAAGCACAAATGTGTTCTGTTTTACTTCTTCGCTGGGTGGTTCCGGTTCTGGGTCTCATGAGGCTGTAGTCAAGTGACCGGCCAAGGCCAAGGTCATCTGAAGGCTCAACTGGGGCAGGAGGAGCCACTTCCAAGATGGTGCACTCATGTGGGTGTTGGTTAGAGGCGTCAGCTCCTTGCCACGTGGTCCTCTCCATAGCACTGCTCCTGGCATGACGGCTGGCTTCCCTCAGGGGGAGCGAGGGAGAGAGCAAGAGAAAGTGACTAAGACGGAAAGCCAAAGTGTCTTATAACCCAATCTCAAAAGTGACAGATGGTCACGTCTAGCGTATTCTGTCAGTCATGCCGACCAGCCCTGGTTCATCGTGGGAGGTAACTGGACAAGGGTGTGCACACCAGGAAGTCGGGGGTCACTGGAGAGCATCTCAGAGGCTGGCTACTTACAGAGCCCTGCCCAAGGAAGGAACGAATGCATGAATGTCTACAGAGTGCCCCCTGTGCTCCAGCCCCTGCTGTTAGGTAGATGTGATTATCCCCAGTTTGCAGGTGAGGAAACTGGACTAGGGAGGTTAAGTCACTTGTCTAAGGTCACACAGTAAATAGCAGAACTGAAATTTGCAAGGCTGTAATCTGCTTCCCTGACTAGTTAAAAAAAATTATTATAGAGAGTTCTAAACATATGCCAAATAGAATAAAATAATGAACCCCATGTACCCATCACACAGCTTCAGAAATGATGGACTCATGGGGCGCCTGGGTGGCACAGCAGTTGAGCGTCTGCCTTCGGCTCAGGGCGTGATCCCGGCGTTCTGGGATCGAGCCCCACGTCAGGCTCTTCCTCTATGAGCCTGCTTCTTCCTCTCCCACTCCCCCTGCTTGTGTTCCCTCTCTCGCTGGCTGTCTCTATCTCTGTCAAATAAATAAATAAAATCTTTAAAAAAAAAAAAAGAAATGATGGACTCATGACCGATCTTCTTTCAGTTATACTCTGATTATTTTGAAGCAAACCCCCAGACATCACAGCACTTCAAACATACTCTGATATGTTATCTTGAAAAGAACTCAGTTGTATTTTTTTTTTATTTTTTTCTTAGGGGGATGGAGGGGGTGAGGTGGACAGAGGGGCAGAGGGAGAGGGAGAATCCCAAGTAGGCTCCACACCCATTGCAGAGCTCAATGTGCGGCTCAGTCTCACGACCCTGAGATCATGGCCTGAGCTGAAATCAAGAGTCGGACAGACGCTTAACTGGGTCACCCAGGCACCCCAAGAACTCAGTTTTAAAAGGAAAACCATAATAGTATTTTCTCACTTGAAAATAATTTCCAAATACAGTGAAATATCCAGCCAGTGTCCAAAGTTTCTTGATGGTCTATTTTTATTTATGTATTATTTGTTGGAACTTGCAATGAAGTAACATGCGCATGTTACAGCTGGTTGCTAGATTTCTTAGGTCCTTAACCCATAGGCTCCCCAGTGTCCTTCTGTCTTTTCTTCCCCTTTGCGATCACACTGATGTTCTGTAGAGCTTCCTATGGTCTGGACTTCGTAGTGCCCTTTGGTGTTTTCCTTCAGCCCCTATACTTCTTGCAAATTAGTAGCTGGACCCGGCGGCTTGATGAGATTCCCGTGTGGCTGTCTGGGCGCCAGCTTCAAGGGGTGGGGGGCGTCCCTCCACCAGGGGCTCCTAATGCCTGGTGGTCCTCCGTGGCCTCCATCCCGGAGTCCTTTTGGGGTTGTAGCCTGGCCGCTCTCCAGTTCTGTGATTCTGTCTTCATGTGAGCCGATGTGATCTGGACGCTTCCCCCTCCCCCCCCCGGCCCCGCCCCGGTCAATGTTGTAGTCATTGCCAGGCGTACTTTATAGAGAAAAGGCATGATGCGTGTTATGTTCTTGCCCTTCACTCTTCTGTGTTCTGGATGTGAGTCGGTCATCCTCTTGCATCTCCCACAGGTAAGCGCGGAGGGCTGCTTGTAAGTTTCAGATGACTCACGGATTAAGGCGTATTGTCGTTGTTACTCAGCTTGTCCTGCCGCTGGCCCGTGGGAGCCTCTTCCAGTGGGCCTCTGAGCCTTCTGCCCCGACTCTCACAGTCTCCGACAGCTTCCCTGCCGCCTGCGGTGCTCGGATGTCCCAGCCTCATCCTGCGATTTCTCCATCTGAGCTTGGAATCTGCTGCGTGGTGTCCAGAGGCCGCAGTCTGGGTGCGTGTCCTGCCTCAGCTCCCAGGCTCCGTGGCTAGGAAGTGTGTCAGGTGGGCCTGGACTGCCATCTCTTAGTGGACGTATTTGGGGTGGGGGGCGAGTCACCGATATCAGCAAGTACGTGTCCCTTTCTGTTGATGTGTGACTCCCTGGGGGGCAGCCCACAGGTGAGGCAGCCTGGAGGCTCCGGGCTGAGGTTAAGGCTTTGGGCTCTGGTGCTGAGTGTGCTGCTCAGAGCAGCTGCTAGCCCTTAGGACACCTTCATGCAAACCAGCAAAGACCACCCTTCCTCTACCCGGAGAGGGCCGGCAGCTGGAGGGGGAGGTGGGGCCTGATTCCAGCCGCCAGCACCTGTGTTTGCTCTGACCTGGGGCGGTTCCCTTCACCGTGCTTCTGCGTCCTTACCTGCAAGATGTCTCTCCGTCTCCTCCCCACCTGCCTTATTTGGGCTCATTTGTCCCAAGGTAGGTGCTATGGGTTGACTTGTCTCCTCTCCAAGAAGGGTATGTGGAAGTTCCAACCTCCAGGACCCCAAAAGGTGACCTTATTTGGCAATGGGGTCTTTGCAGATGTAATTAGTTACCATGAGCTCACGCCGGAGCAGGGGGGCTATTCATGCAGCGTGACTGGTGTCCTTATGGAAAGCCAGCCTTGTGAAGACAGACACGTGGAGAACGTCGTGTGACATCGGGGCAGAGACTGGGGTAAGGAGCCACAAGCCAAGGAACGCGAAGGGTGCCAGGTGCCATCAGAAGGTAGGAGAGCGGCATGGGGTGGGTTCTCCCTCACAGCCCTCAGCGGAAACCAGGCCTGTCGACACTGTGATTTTGGATTTCTGGCTTCCAGGCTGCGAGAGAGAGAAATTTGTGTTCTAAGCCACCTTGCTTGTGGTGCGTTGATATGGCCGCCCTGGGAAACGGGGTACAGCAGGTGACTCTATGCCTGCTACCCCCGGGCTGGTCCAAGGACCAGCATCACCTGGGTACTCGTTGAAACGCGGGCTCTCCGGCCCCACCCCAGCCCTCCTGAATCAGAATCCGGATTTAACAAGCGACCCAGGTGATCTGTATGTGAAGGATCCTGCTTTCTGCAAAGGCAGGTGGTGGAAGGACTGCTCCCCGGGGCAGATGCACGGTTCCCGATCGTGGCTGGCACTCAGAGAAGCCCCGCGGCCCAGCAGGCAGTACCGTAACCCCGTAGACGTGTGATTATTCTCATGGGATCTTCCCCGAAACTCCGCGCGTGCAGTTAGTGCTGCTAGCGGTGCATACACATGACTCATGTTCCACTGGAACCCCCTGGCAGCCCTGAGTCTCATCGCCCTGTTTCATAGGCGAGGACACTGGGAGGTTAAGTCACGGCTCAGGGTCCCCCAGGCCTTCAGCGGTGGAGCTGGGCTCTGCAGCCAGGCCCCTGCCCCATCCTCTTTCTGCAGGAGAGCTCCCCCAGGCCGCGCCTCTCACCACCTCTGGGTTTTTTTTTTTTTCTTTTTGTTTTTAAATTGAGGTGAGATACACATAATGTAGAATTGACCATTTTCATTTAAAGGGAACAATTGAGGGACATGTGTGCGACCGTCCCTATTGTCTGGTTCCAGAACCTTTCCGTTGCCCCCAAAGGAAACCCGTATCTGTTAAACACTCATTCCCGTGTGTCCCCCAGCCCCCGCCCGCCTCTCAAGGGCTGGCTGTCCTCCCAGATGGGTCTATTCTGGATGTTTGCTCTGAATGGAATCTTGAGTACGTGACCTGGCTGCTTTTACTCGCGGTCATGTTTTCCAGTTTCCTCCATGTTGTAGCGTGTGCCAGGACTCCTTGGTCCCCTCCCTTTTTCCTATGTTTTATTGTGGTTAAATAGGCATAATCTAAAATTTATCATTTTTTACCATTTTCAAGTGGACAGTTTGGTGGCATGAAAGTTTGTCTCCAGACTGTTTTCTTCCGCCCAAACTGAAGTCCCGTCCCTCGCTGCCCTCAGCATCTCCCCAGCCTGCCTGCTCTCCCTGCCTTTCGTAGTGGAGTCCCACACTCTGCGCTTCCGTGCCTGGCCCCGGTGTTCTGGGCCTGTCCACGTGGCGGCCCGTGCCCCTGCTTCATTCCTTTCTGCAGCCGAATCACGTCCCACCGCACAGTAGGTCCCGTTTTGTCCGTGCGCCTGGAGATGGACACGTGTTTCCACCTTTTGGCGGTTTTCACCTTTCTTAGGAACACGTGTGGACACATTTTTGTTTGAAGACCGGTTTTTGGCTCCTTGGTTTCCATTTGTTTTGAAAACTCTGAGCCATGTGGGGGGGAGTCTGCCTGGGTGCCCCCAGCAGAGAGGGGAGGATCGCCCTCCACAGAAGGCCCAGCCTGAGCCAAGCAGCCAGGGGGCCACTGATAGGTCCCCGGGGGTTCACTTTAATTGGCCTGCTAAGCCTGTCCAGCCTCTGAAGTTGGGATGTCTCTTTAAGAAATAACAGAAATAAGAGTTAAAACCCTGGTGACCTAGAGGGAAGTCTGGTGTTTTGTTTTGTTTTGTTGCTTCCACACTCAGACCTCTGTTGTGCTGACCTTTGAATCGAAGCTGTGAGGACATAGCCATCCGCATCCGCTCAGACTCCCCAACTGTTAGCAAACCTGTCTGTCCTGGGCTAAGAGGCCGGGGGTGCAGGGGGGACATGCTGTCATGTGAAGCGAGAAGCCAGAGTCTGAAGTACAGAGTGGTGCTCACGCTGTCCCTGGGGCATTCTGGAGGAGAAATATCCGATTCTGCCCGGACGCGGAATCGGATGCAGCCCACAGGGTTTCTGCAAGGCACATAGGGGCCCCTGCTTGTCTAGGGGTGGCTTCCTCCAGCCTTTCTCTGCTTGGCTCCTGGAACGGAGTTTATCTTGAAGATGGGTTAGAGGAGGGCCCCTTGGTTGTGATGAGCACATGAGTCCCCTGCCGTGTTGTTAAAATGCAGATTCAGGCTTAGGAGGTCTGGGGTGGGGGTTCCCCTGATGCCGCCTTCCTGACGGGGTCCCAGCGGTCGAGGGGAGCGGCAGAGGGAGGGGCGGGTGGCGTCTTCGCTGTCTCCCCCTTGCGCGTGCAGGTCCCCTTCCTCCCACGTCTTCATGGTGGCACGCTATTGTGAGCAGAAGAGCCACCTGACTCTAAGTGGGCGTCAGGGCTGAAGAAATAAATAGCAGCACCCATTCATTTTTAACACCCGGGGGGGAAAACCTCTGACACAGGATGTCCGAAAAGAGCACTGCTGGCCAAGGCTTTTTTTTTTTTTTCCACTTTCTTCCCCTCTCAAAAATCGTGACCATGAATGAGAAACTGTAAGTGGAGTGATCAGTCACAGCCACTTGAGGCCCCCTCTGGTCTGGCGTCCGAGGTACTTCCTCTCCAGGAACTTCAGGCATCTGGGGTTGACTTTGTCCTCCCATTTCATAGATGAGTAAAGCAAGGCTCTGAACGGTAGTACCTGTCCAGGGCCGTGTACCCGGCACAGGCAAGGATGGCGTGCGAATGTGGATCTAGGTGCCCTGGCTCTCACCGCCCCTTCTGTCCAGGTGGGGGCTGGGTGGGCATTTATGTTCTATGGAAGGGTGCTCCCCCCTTTCTTTTTTTGCAGATAGACTAGTAAGCCCAGAAGAAAGGACCCGCTTTCTGGAATTTTCCTCATGCATCCAACTGTGATGGTTAATTACTCAGTTGGGGATTTTTAGGTCTGGATTTTTATGTTGGCCACAGAGAGCCCCCTGAATATCAGCCCATGGGCTTGGTTTATTCTGAAAGGGGTCTTGCCTCCATGCAAAGTGGAGGCTGCCTCTGATTTCTTTATTCTTCTACTTTTTAATTCAGATTTACATAAAAGTCCAGGGAACACTGAGCCTCCATCATGATCCACACGTGGCCGGTTCCTCTTCACCCCCCTCAGCTCCAGCCCCCAGCTTGTTGTAAAGCAAATTCTAGGCATCATCTCAGATAACTTGTTTTTTTGTTTTTTTTTTTTAGTGGCAAAATAAGCCAAGGAGGAAATATACAGTCTTTCCTCAACCTGTGTCCCAGAGAAAAACAGCTTTCCAGAGTGTCTGAAGGTTGAGGATTGATTGATTCATTTGACAGCGAGTGCGTGTGTGCCCACCCAAGTACGAGTAGGCAGAGAGGGAGGCAGAGGGAGAAGCAGGCTCCCGCTCAGCAGGGAGCCCGATGTGGGGCTCCATCCCCGGACCCCGGGATCATGACCTGAGCCCAAGGCAGACACTTCACTGACTGAGCCACCCAGGTGCCCCAAAATGATGAGGTTTTAAAGGAAGAGAACTTAAAATAGGCTGTTTGCTGAGGAGTTCAAGCTGCGGTCCATCTTTAAAAACCAGAGCACGATTTTCAAAGTTAAACAGTAAAACGAAGGACAGATTTTTAAGATACTGTTCGATCCATGCTGAATTTAGGATTAAAAGAACCTTTTCCCCTCAGGTCGACCTGCCTTAGAAGTTTATGGGAAAGGAGATGTGTACGCCTACGGGACATGGTTCTCCCCAGATTTTACTCTATTTGCTCTGTTTAGACACAGCTCCCCCCGACCCCCCAGCCACCGCGTGTGCCCATTTTTTAGAGTACTTTTAGGTTTACAGAAAAATTGAGCAGAAAGTACAGAGTTCCCCTAAGTCCCGCCCCCCATCCAGAAGTTCCCCCTATTCACATCTTGCATCAGTGCCTTCTGTTTGTTACAAATGATGAATCAACACAGCACTGTTACCTACAGCCCGTCTTTTACGTGAAGGTTCATCCCTGTGCGTTGTCTGGGCTCGGACGAATGTGTCATGACATCGATCCACCATTACTGTGTCATACGGAGTAGTTGCGCTGCCCTGAAAGTCCCCTGTGCTTTTATTCACGCTCCCTCCCCCACCAACCTCTGGCAACCGTTGTTTTTGTTGTTGTTTTGTTGGTTTTTTGCTTGCTTGTTTTTACTGTGTTCGTTGTTTAGTCTTTTCCAGAATGTCCTAATGTTGGGGTCCTTCAGCACACAGCCTTTTCAGACTGGCTTGATTCTGTAATAAGCATTTAAGGTTCCTCCTTGTCTTTTCGTGGCTTGAGAGCTTATTTCTTTTTAGGGCTAAATAATAGGCCACTGTGTGTGGATGGACCGCAGTTTATCCGTTCATCTATTAAGGACATCTTGGTTGCTCCCAGTTTGGGGCAACGAGGCGTAGATTCGCTATACGTATGTGTCCTGTTGCAGGCGTGGACCTACGTTTTCAGCTCCTTTGGGTAAGTTCTGAGTAGTGTGATTGCTGGATTGGATCACAGGACATTTTTAGGGTAATTTGCAAAGATTCCTCTTTGGTCAGCGGCTTCAATGAAAACTTTTTAAAGGTGTAATGTACATAAAGTGCACAAATCTTAGTGGATGGTTTGAACGTTCCTGTGTGTATACACATGCGATCAGGGTAGGGAGTGTGTCCGGCACCTCTGTTTATGTACCGTCTCGGGCAGTGTCCCCTCCACCATCCCCGAGATAACACTACTCTTGACTTCTAGCACCATCCATTGCTTCTGCCAGTCAGCCAGCTTCCACCCTGCTTTTGAAAGCAGATTTACTTTGGGGTGGGGGGGAGGGGCCGGTAGTAACAATATGATTTTGGTTTGTTTTGAACAGCGCCTCATTTCCTCATTGTTCTTGCTGATCTGCAGCCGAGACGTTGGCACACTTTCTGGGTAAACATTTTCGACTGCAGTCTGTGAGTGAATAAGCATGGCTGCGTTCCCATAAAACGTTACTTATGGAAACAGGAAGTGGGCCAGATTTGGCTCCTGGGCCAGAGTTTATGAGTCCAGTGTAGAGCAGGGCTTTTCCTTTGTAAAATCTGGCTCTGGGCCACGCTCCAGGTCTGACCCCATATCCCTGGGAGGGGTGGCCTTGTGCAACTCCTCAGGCTTCCTCAGGGGGCTTTCACGCACATTCCAGGCTGACCACCTTCTGTGTTTCCTCCAAGGAGGGAGCCCGCAGTTGTGGGGCCCTGGACTGTGAAGGGATTAAAACTGAAACGGAAGCCCAGCCAGACTCTCCCCACCTGGACCGCCCTTGAAGCAATCTCATTGCCCGTTCACAGTCTGTCCTCCCCTCGTCCTGCTGGCCTCCAGGACCAGGCTCCTGCCTACCTGGCGAGTGGAAGGCGCTGTTAAAGTTGAGGAATGAAGAAGGTTCTGCGGTGAAGTGGAGGGACGGGGGAAAATGAAGTCAGGAGACGTGGGGATCTCTGCAGAGGTGAAGGTCTGCCCCTGGCTAGTGAGAGAGAAAGTTGTGGTCAGGTGGGGAATTTCGCAGTTGGGTTCCTTGGAGGTGGATCAGTTTCGAGTGACTGAGGGCTGAGGTAAGCTTGTCATGGTCCCTGAGCACGGTCTGAGTTTCAGGCACTTTCTACGTGCCACCTTCACCTGATCTTTTAATAGCGAGGAAGTGGCCACTATCGGCATTCCCGTTTTACAGAAGTGGAGACTGAGGTGTCCAGGGGTTGTGTGGCTGAGGGCGGGCCGCAGAGCTGCTCTGAGGTTGGAACCGGGATTTGAACGCGGACAGTCTGGCACCTCTGTCCTGGTGGCCTCTTGGGGGCAGCCAGGTGGGTGCCTGGGAGGGTGGAGTTGGAAGCCGGTGGCTTTGGGAGCTGGAGGTGACTGTCAGTGTGTGTCTGTGTTCTGTGGCCACAGAGGTGGCAGAGAGAGAGCCCTGGGGGATGGAGGACCCTCTGGCAGGGAAGGGTGGACAGGTGTAAGCCATGGCCTTCCCAACTCTCCAAACCAGGAAACTGGTTTGAGACCACATGGGTGTTGGCGGGTGACACAGGCTGGGCAGACTCCAGAGGTGCACTGAAGGAGGGTTTGGCGGGCGGCCCGGAGGGCAGCCTGCATCAGCTGGGATGAAAGCAGTATTTGAGAGGATGCCATCGGCATCCTTTTCTACTTTGGGCTTTGTCTGAGTAATGACAGTGGCCATGGTAATGGTACTTTCCATTACAAGCTAAGGACATCATTTAACTGGGACCCAACTAAGCAGAACCTTCCAACAATGGGAATTTCTCTGCATTTTAGGAAACCACAGCCGAAAAAAGTGGGTGGTCAGGGGATTTATTTGAATGCATTAACTTCCAGGTTTTACCCTGGAACAGTGGCCATGTGGGTCTGTTGCAAGTCTATACTGTTCTACAATATAGACCCAATTATGAGGCTCGACACAACAAACATTGGCCGAGAAGCATAAATGCCAGGTGCTGTCGGGGACATAGAATGATTTCAAATGTGGTTTCTGCCCTCAAAGAATTTTCGGTTATTGCATAAGCACTCCTTCATCTTCAGGGCGAAGAAGCAAGATTGTATTAAGACATTTAGTTAAAAGATCCTCAGGAAGATTTAAGGTTGAAAGGGTATAAGAGAAGGGGCACCTGGGTGGCTCAGTTGGTTGAGCGTGCAGCTCTTGGTTTTGGCTCAGGTCTTGATCTCTCGGAGTCATGGGGTCGAGCCCCGTGTTGGGCTTCAAGCTCAGCGGGGAGTTTGCTTGAGATTCTCTTCCTCTGCAACCCCCTCCCTGCCCCCTCACCACCCCGTGTGCTCTGTCTCAAAAAAAACCCCAAAAAACAAAAAAAACACCCCACAATAAAATGTAACAGCAAAATTTATTTTAAAAAGAGGGCATGAGAGACCCCCCAAGGGTGCACTCTGGGAACACTGCAGATGTGGAGGGCGTACGGGACCCTGTCTGACTCTTGAGGGCTGGCTGCCTGTCCCAGGCAGGCTTGCAGCCGGGCTGCCAGGAGAGCTCAGCATCTGAAAGGCACAGAAGGAGAAGCGCGCTGGCGGGTAGCAGGGGTTTTGGCACTGCTGCTTCTTTCTTTGGAACATCAGGAGTAAGTGCAGAAGTCACTATAAATAGTGCTTGAGTCCGTTATGTTCCCTTGAGAGTCAGAAACCGCACAATTCCCTAGGAGCCCAGTTTGCTTTCCCTGCACGGTCCTTCCTTGGGAGGACGAGCAGGTGCCCCCCTCCTCCCCCGAGGCAGCTCCAGGTCTGCAGGCTACCTCTCTGAGCATCCAAGGGGTGGCGGGGTGGAGGCTCATGGGCCAGCATGAAACCCAGCCTGGGCTATTTTATTAACATTATTAATAGTCGCTGTCATGTAAAAACATTTTCCTGTCACAAGTCTGAATTTTTGGTGTCTTGTGACAGCCATGGGTCTGGCAGTCCTGGGTGAGGCGGCCCACCCCTTCTGCCCCTCCCTCTCAGCGCTGGCTGGTGCTTTCGCTGCTGTCCGCCACCTCGCTTGCACTGTGGCTTTCTCGATCTGGCTGTTTCTACCTGTGTTCTACCAAACTGGGTTCCAAAGAAAAAACCAGAATGCCGTGAGGGTCTCCTACCTGGCCCGTGTCCCCCACCACCATCGCCTGCTGGACACCTATGGGCATGTGTTCTCTCTCCTCTTGATACATGGGCGGCCCTTGTGCCTGAGCTAGCCTTGGGTCTCTGGTCTTTCTAGACTTTTTTCTTTGAAGCAATTGATGTGGGTGAGTCATGATTTCCCTCTATCCAGGAATATGCATTCCCCGGTGACACGAGATTCTGCACCTGCGGGCTGCACGTGGATGGCTCAGTTACTGGTGGAATAACCCAACCTTTACCTTTAGGGAACTGGTCCTTATCACTACCAGGTAGGAAGGCAGTGACCACTGTCCTGTTTCACTTCAAAAGTGGCTGAGTTTCGAAGAGGGCCAGTGATATTTGGAATCACATGAGGGGAAAGTACTGGATTCTTCAAGAGGGGAAAGATGCTGGTACGATAATGACTGTTTCAGGACTTCTGATTTGCCGACTTGCTCAGAGCTGCAGCCTGACAGAGTGGGGCTTGAAGTGCACGGGGGAGGACATGGAAAGTCAGAACCCATACAGTGAGTTCGGTAATTGCCCTCTTGGCCTTTGCAGTGAGGGGGCTTCTGGGTTCTTTCCTAGGCACCCGTTGGCCACCTTTTTCCACCTGTTTTTCCGAGTGAGTGCCATTGTCATCTATGTGTGCTGTGACTGGTTCAGCAGAAGCTTTGTGGGCTGCTTTGTCACTGTGCTTCTCCTCCTGTCCTTTGACTTCTGGTCTGTGAAGGTAAGGCCCCCTCGCTCATGACACCATCGCTCCTGAACACAGGAGGGCTGTGGTTCTAGACGCTGACGTCCCCGGTACATGTGGCTGATTTGGGCCAAGAGTTATTTTTGTTGAAACTGCAGATCCCTACTTAGGAGTACTGAGCCAACATTACTTGAATATTGTTGAGAGTTGGAAAATGGTCCTGGTTCTCAGCTGCCACGGTAGCAGATGTATATCTCATGAGAGCAGCAACTCCCTACAGCTTGAATTTTTTTGTAAAATTTGCATATACTTCAAATACATATGCTACATATTGTTTGGGGGGTGTGCATGTGTGAGCGGGGCGGGGAAGTCACTGGTTAGGGTAAGCTTAGTTAAGCTTACCTCTCCTCCTGTTCCCAGGGCACGTTCAATACAAATTGATTTTTATTTTGTTCATCAGTGAAAAGACGATGACTTTGCCAATGGCGTGCTTAGAGTCCTTCTGTCCATTTCCCCCAGAACGTAACCGGGAGACTCATGGTGGGCCTCCGCTGGTGGAACCAGATAGATGAAGATGGGAAAAGCCACTGGATTTTTGAAGCCAGAAAGGTATTCTCAGTACCAGTCAAACTTGAACCAGGAAAACGGTTGTGGAAGGTTTGCACAGGTCCCTTCTGGGCTTTGTGCGGCTCGGGTTCCCGCCCTGCACCGAGCCCACTGCTGTGGGTGCGCCAAACCAGCGGGTGGCCCAAGGCGGCCAACAAGAAGCCGAGAGGACCGCGTGCTGCTCTGCGACCGCCTTCCCTCATTTTGAAAACGGCCTCCTCCTCCCCTTCCCAGGCGTCTCCGCATCAGATCGCTGCCACGGAGGCGGAGGCTCGCATCTTCTGGCTCGGCCTCGTCATCTGCCCGCTCATCTGGATCGCGCTCTTCTTTAGCACCTTGTTCTCCTTGAAGCTCAAGTGGCTGGTAAGGCGACACCCCGACGCGGACGGGCTTTGCCATCTGCACAGACCAGGGCTGCAGGGTGGGTTTTATCATCTGTCCGTTGATTTGAGACCGCTCTGCTGAGGTCCTTCGTGTACCATACAGTCCACCCGTTTAGCACGTGCAATGCAATGGGCTTCTAGTATGTTCAGCGTGTGGCGGTCCCCACAGCCCATTTTAGGATATCTTCAGCACCCTCAAAAGAAACCCTGTGCCCTCTAGCCATCATCACCTCCAGCGCCTGGCATACTCCTGTCTGTTCCAACACTTACCTATTCCAGACGTTGCCTGTAAGTGGAATTCTAGAGTGTGATCATTTGTACCCCTCTTTCACGTAACACCGAATTTCAAGGTTCCTCTGTTACAGCATCTATCAGTACTTCATTTTTTATGGCTGCATGAATATTCCATCATACGGACATGCTACGTTGTTTTTCCATTCGTCCACTGATGGACATTTCATCTTTTGGACTCCTATGAATAATGCTGAGAGAGGAGCTGTAAGCAAAATCGTATGATATCCTACCTTAGAATGTTCCTAAATAGGAATACGCAAGTCTGTGTTCTGAAGTTTTATTTTACAGGTTTTAAGTACATTCCACACCCAGCACGGAGCCCATTGTGGGGCTTGAACTCATGACTCTGAGATCAAAACCTGAGCTGAGACCACACCCAGCACGGAGCCCATTGTGGGGCTTGAACTCATGACTCTGAGATCAAAACCTGAGCTGAGACCAAGAGTTGGACGCTCAACCGACTGTACCACCCAGGCGCCCCTATTTTAGTTTCTTACTCTAGTTCATTGCTGTGACCTAACATCCAGAGACGGTCTAAGCAGCAGTGTCATCAGAAGTGGGTGCTGGAGTCTGGCTGCTGGCCCAGCCGTGCATCAGCTCTGGGACTTTGGGCAACTTCCATTTCTCTGGGTTTCCGTTTCTTCCCTACAAAATGGGATGAGAACGGCCCCACCCTCTTGGGTTGTTGCTGACTAAAAGGTGTCCATGATTATTTGAGAGTGCTCAAAAAGGTTGGCCGTTATTAGGTACAGGCCAGAGCCAGTGCTATGTGGTTTGGGAGGAACATTTCAGTACCTGCTCTTAGAATGACCTTTGCTTTGCACGCAGGCCCTCGTGATAGCTGGGATTGCTCTCCAGGCCGCTAACCTGTATGGCTACATCCTTTGTAAGATGGGAGGCGAGAGCGACATCAGCAAAGTCACAGCCAGCTTTCTGTCCCAGACGGTGTTCCAGACGGTGAGTGACTGACTCCTGGACCCCTGTACTCCAGACGCTTTAAGTGCAGGTGACGTACTGACAAATGCAATTTTAATGGTTTTCCCTATCAGCTCGGCTGCCATGGTCAGCGTTCGTGGTGGTAAAATAGGCACAGCATAAAACTGACTACTTAACCATATCCAAACGTGCTGGTGCTAAGTACATTCGCACTGTCACGTGACCATCGCCACCGTCCATTTCCAGAACTTTTTCATTCCCCAGACTGAGACTCTGTCCCCGTGACACAGTAACTCCTGGTCTCCCCTCCCCAGCCTACCATCTACTTTGCTCTATGAATCTGACTCCTCTAGGGACCTCACGTAAGTGGGCTCCTCCAGTATTGGTCCTTTCGTGACTGCCACTGTTTTAAGTGATTTAAGGACTACAGAATTAAGTACTGCACACACACAATATTTTTAACCTAACATTTCTAGAAGTGTGAGATCTTTTCAGTTTGATGTTTTGAGCCATTTTAAAATTTGAGCAGTGCTACTTTATGCCAAGACATTGAGCAATGAGCCCTGTGGGCTTTCGGTTATATTGTGGGTTTGCTCTGGCCCTTGTATCAGCAGAATCAGGCCCCTCACATGTTAGGACAAAGCCACAGTTGACTTTTCTCCTTGCAGGCCAGCCCAAGCGACTTCCAGAAGCCTGGCCTTGAGGGGCTGGAGATCCACAAGCATTAGGTAAGAGGCGGGGGTCGGGGCTCAGCTGTGCCGGTGGGCCAGGGCGCACAGTGGGGCTGGAGCCAGTGGGAGGCCTGGGCTCGGGGCCTTCCCAGCTCCCTCCCTTTCCTCACACAGACACTCGAAAACTCATCCCTGGGTGCAGGCACCAAGGGAGGGGGAAGGAAATGAGGGGAGAGGAAGAGAATAAAGGGATTTGCCCATCCTTCCACCAATGCCCAGAGGGAGCTGGAAAACGGGAATTACCTCTTTCCTCAGTGGTGTCACTTCCTGTGCATCTCCTGGCAGTGAGGAGAATTCTAGAGTTTACCTCAGTCTCTTTTACGTAATTAAAGAAAAAAACCCTGTAAATGGTTTTGTAGGACACTGGAAATTATGGACAGCGAACACATATTAGTGCATGGGGCATAGGCACGGATCCCCAGTTCTGTGTACATGGGTGATTTAAGGGCTTTTCGGGGCTATTTTTCATTTTCCCCTCAATCTAAAGCAGTGGCATTTGGACTATGTTATTCAAAACCATGACTGTGGATTTCGTGATGGTTCTTTTTTAGGTGTCTCTCTGAGGCCGCAGTGTTAAGCAAGAGGTTCTGTCCTTAAACAAGCTTCCAGCAGAGAATCCCTGACCACCAAGCTGTTGGTTTTCCGGAAGCAGGCTTGGGGGAGAGGTTTGAGGAGACATTTTTATTCTTGTTTGTAAAGAATGTTTGTAAAGAATGCCTTTATATATGTTGAAGAGTGTACGAATACTAGAATTAAAGTGTCTGAAAAAATGACTTCATGCCCTACCAGAGTCTGGTCCCTTTCTGCCTGAGACCCCCGCTCTGTTCCCAGGCTGAGCTGCACGTGCAGCTTGCATCTCGAATGCTCTCGTGTGTTTCAGGAACCGATGAGGTGCTCTTCTTTCGGCGGATGGTGACCACAGAACTCCTGAATTCCTGGAACACGAGACATGGCAGCTGCAGTGACGGTGTGCCTGGCTCTCAGCCCTGCCTCTGTTGGCGAGGGCCGAATCCCCGCATGGCTGAACTCCCCCAGTGGTCCTATTTCTGCCGGTGCCCTGACTCTTCGAAAGTGCTCATCCCTGGGACAAGGCAAGTTCCTTTTGCCCAGGAAAATGGTGTCCAGGGCAGATACCGGCATTCCTGGGCTTCTTACCACAGACCAAGAGCCTCCAGCTTTAATGACTGCCCCCACCCAGCCGCCTTAAAATCCAGGTTTAGCTGGCCACTCACCAGCACGCTCAGGCCTGCACATGGTGGTTTTTCTTTTTCTCACCTCAATGGCTTTCTCAAAGATGCCTGGCTTCCTGGGCTGAGGGGTCATCCCAGCCCCCACGAGCACTACTGTCTCCACCCAAGGCTGAGCGGCAATGACCCTGATGACCCATAAATGGCTCTATGTGGGATCTTCACACCCACCCGGGCAGCCCTCTGAATTCACAGGACTCACGCACACACGTACTTTTAATGATACTTCTGTAGGCTAAAGTGGCTGGAGAATCTGGTGCGTCTGTCAAAAAAGACTGTCCTTTGTCGCAACTCTTACCTTAGAGAAATGAAAAAAAAAAACCCATGAAGAAAACATATTAAGACCTCAAGCCCCCTCACCTGTAGTGAAGAACAAAGTTGAGGAAACACGCAAGATGAATGGGGCATAAATACACACGTGGAATGAGACTGCTGGGGCAGGTGCTGTTCTCCCCTCCTCTATTCGCTCTGTCCACTCCCAAGCCTGGGCAGACACCCCCCCCCACCCCGCCTGCTCAGCACTACTGCAGAAGCAGGTCAGTGGTTCTGCTCCCCACAACTGCTCCCCAACCTCGGGTGGGCCCTGGCAAGACCAGCTGTCCCCTGCGGCAAGGAAACGGAGGGAGGGAAGGAGCCAGGAGCAGGGGCTGGCAGGGGTGGAGCCCAAGCTACCCTGGGAATGTGCTGGACTAGGTCTGGCAAGTCCCTGGTCCCAGAACAGTCACATAATGGCCACTGTGTACTGATTTTCACAGGCTGTTCTTGAGTCTTCCCTGCCCCAGGGGATGCTCCCTGGCTGGGACCCCTTTCCTCTCCCTGTGCTCCAAGAACAGGCATTACTGTCCACAGAGCTGCTTTCTGAGGCTTCCTGGGTCTCCTCTCGTGTCATCTCTGCAACTCTCCCGTTACCACCCGCTCTTACAGATGAGGCCCTCGGGGCTTGGGGCCTCCAGCTAGCAGCGGGAGAGCAGGACTCCGCAGCTGGGGCGGCGACCCCAGAGCCTCAGGGCTGTCGGGCCGGGGCAGGGCTGAGAATCGCAGTGCCAGAGAGGCAGCACCTCCTTCTGCCACGGAGTTCCCAGCATGGCCTGGAGTGTGTGCCTTCACATCTTCCTGTTCCCAGCAATCTGCCTTTGCTCCCACTGGACAAAAGAGCTTGGGGGGGGGGGTGTTTCACAGGACCTCACAGCTTTGTCCTCCTTTCCAGTGTATGACAGCACTAACCACCCTTCTCTGATGCTCGCCGGCCTCATGGTTTCAGCTAGAAGTGAGGCTTGGGGCCACGGAACTTGTCACACAGGCCTGCCCACTAGAAGGCACATCATCCTCTGCGCTTGTGACTGACAGCACCAGCACTCGGCCTTCTGCTTTGCTATCGTCTACTGGAAAGTACTCAGACTTCCCCTTCTTTGAGAAGAATGGCCCTAAAAAGAAAAATCTGGCTGAAGCTGGAGCCAGGCAGGAGGGCAGACACCCCCCGCCCCCCAACTTCCTCGCTCTTTCCCATTCTCTGCCAGGCATCCCCCTCATCTCTTGCCTGCCCCTCCTGTCCTGGGGACCTGACTCGGGCAGCGGCACGGGGGGAGGCTGGTGGCAGAGAGTGTGCCGGGGCGCCACTGCCCACCCACTCATTCGCATGCCGGGCGTCCACCTGCCTCGAGGGGCCTGTGAGCCGCAGACGCTTGCTCCCACACCTGGAGGGAAAGGGGGGGAAACTCAAAAGGAGGGGAAACTCAGCACCACGGCTGGTCGGCACAGACAGGTTCATCTTCCCGGGTGTTCGTACCCTCCCTAAGGAAGCAGCTGGAGTTTCCGTGTCTCGCGGGGAAAACACAGAGCAGGGTCAGGTTTCAGGACAGGGGAGCAAGTGAGGAAGGCTACCGGGATCCGCTCCTGGGTGTCAGGGTTCTCTGAGCAGTGGAGCAGCCGCTCAGTCCCTCCTCTCTCCACCCCCCTGCTCTCCCCACCCCCTGCTCTCTCCACCCCTCTGGCAATCTCATCTGCAGGGGCACATCCCACGACATTCCTGAGCCTGCTGACAAACCCAAGGCCTCCCCTGCTTCGAGACCCAGCATGCGAGAGGGAACCCGGCCCTGCTCACACTGCCTACTGTGTTCACTGCTTCTCAGGGATGTCCCCGTCTCCTAGATGGCTCTGACATCTGCTGCCTTTCTCCCCACCCATCAAATCCTGTTACCTTCCTGCTCACGTGTGTCCCTCCCCTTCCATGCCAATGCCCAGGCCTGGGGCAAGTCCTAACCTCCTCCCCACACTCCCCTGCAGGGCCAAAGGCCTCCCTTCTCAGCACTCCCCCACGTGCCCTCGCAAAGTCTCGGTTTCTCATTTCCTAATCCCTGAAGGCCCAGCTCCCAGGCTTGGCTGCAAAGCTGTCCATGCCTGGGCTCCAGCCTGCCTTCCAGCCTTCTCCCCGGCCTTCCCTGAGGCCCAGGCCCCTCTGCTGACGCTCCCACCTCCACCACTTCCACGCGTCACAGGCTCAGCTAACTTAAGCTAAGTTCAGCTCTACCTCGGGGAAACAGATTTGGAGGCAGGTGTCATTTAGAGCGTGGGTGGCCCTGCCGACCATGCCGCTCAGCAGGCTGACACCCAAGAGTGACTACAGAATCGGGAGGGCGTCAACCACCACCTTCAGTCTTGTTGCTGCTCATAGAGTGTCTGGAGGGGACCCAGAGGACTCTGGTACTAAAAGGGAAGCATTTTTCATGCACAAGGGCCCCTGTAGGCAGGCCAACTCCCTCATCTAGGGCCGAGAAAGACAGGGCCGTCCGCACTGTGCTGGACCTCCTGGGAGGCAGGAGGTCTTCCTAAGGGTTTTTGAGGCTAATTCTGTTCATGACTTTCACCCCAGAACCTAATTCCTGTCTGAGACAGGACCCCAGCACACACCTTGGCATTTCCACCTCCTGTCCCCCTCCTTGGTGAATTCCTATCCTGGGGCCCCCCAGCACATCCCTGACCAGTCTTCACCCCGCCTTCCTGGCCCCACCCCGCCACCCCACTCACACTGAGGTCTGCTTGCTCCCCTGGCAACATGACTGCACAGTTTAAGGTTTCTCTCAGCTTCAGGGGAGTTCCTGAGTGTGTACTCTTTGTCTCCTGTCCCCTTGTCCAGAGTTGTCCCCGTGGTGGGTGAGTGGGGTGTGAAGGACCCGTCTGGCAGTGGTGGGCTGGGACCGGCGTTTGGACTCACCCACCTATGTGTGGGTCCAGAGGCACTTTTCCGAGGAGCGGGATCTTCAGATCCTGGCACATGACCTCTGCACCGCCCGTTGTTGGTGGAAATATCTGAGATTCTTTCTGTGAGGCAAATTAAAAGAGGAACAATGAGGATTTTGTTTCAGAATCATTAAAAATGGACCACATTTTAAAGCAACCTAAAAAAAAAAAATGGCTGTGTGAACGTGAAACATTCACCACAAGAACTTTCATTAAATCAGCAAGAGATTTTTGTGATTCCACTTCCCAAAATGACGGGGAGAAGCGGACATGGGGTCACAGAGACCCCTCTGCAGGCTTTCCTCCTCCACAGGAGGACGAACGGGTTAGCTGGGCCTCAGGCGGCCGCGCTCCCACCTTGCACCGCGGGCAGATGAAGACGCTCATGTTCTCCACCACTCCGATGACAGGCAGCTTCACCTTATGGCAGAAGTTGATCTCCTTCCGGACATCCTGGAGGGACACCTCCTGTCAAGGTTCAAAAGACCATTTGTTTCAAAGTCAAAGTCTAAGAAAGAATGTTTGCGTGGTTGCAGGGAAGGCTGGTGCGATACAGTGGATTCACCACCATAAAGCCTTCAGCAAGTCTCTCTCCAGTGCCAACCATGTGCTGAGCCCTATTCTAGGTGCTATTTCCCCCCAAACCCTAAAAGGATAAACCTGAATGGCCAAATAGCAAACTTACCATGAAGGCACAGAAAAATGACCTTTTACAATATCCCCATGTTCTATTTTCTCATCAATATACTGCACCAAGCTGAATTGTGCAGTATTTTCTAGATTGGGGGACAGCAAAGTATGGCCTGTGGGCCCAGTCTGGATGTCTGCTTTTGTTTTTGTTAAGAGCTACTTATTGGGGGGGGGGAGTGGGGGATGGGGTGGGTGAGGGGGAGACTCTCAAGCAGGCTCCGCACACCCAGCATGGAGCCTGACATGGGGCTTGATCTCATGACCTGAGATCATGACCTGAACTGAAACCTAGAGTTGGACGCTTAACTGAGCCACCCAGGCACCCTTATCTGTTTTCTACAAACACTTCTGGACAGAGCCCCGCCCGCTCCTCTACATACCATCACTGGCTGATTTTGTCCTACAGTGGGGGGAGTGTTTGCGACAGAGGCCGTGTGGTTCACAAAGCCTAAAGTACTTACTATCCGGCCCTTTATAGAAAAAGTTTCCTAACCTCTGATCTAGACTATTATGAATGCAAACAACTTTATGGACAAGAAGAAAATAAGGAACATTCCCATATTTAGACCAAATTCACTTCGGAACTCTAAAAGCTTCTTTTACAGTAATAAGTAGCGTAGCATCCTGGCTTGGTACCCTCTCTACTTCCCCCTGGCTCTTAGGGTCCCAGACACACTATTCCTAGCTTGCTGTTGTCATGTACGGTCACACGCCAGCCTCTGTGGCTCTAACACTCCTGGGCTCCCAGACGTGCAAGGCTTCGAGTCACCGATTTCTGGAGGCACACACTTGGTTCTCAGTCGCTTGGAGACGGAGGTACAGACACAAAGGCGTTTAGCTATAGAAAATAAGCTGGTATCAACTGTATTAGTCTCTGCACCTCACTGCACCTCTGCGGTTCTCTCCTTAGTGGTCCTGTAAGTCAAGGCCCTGCTTTGTCAAAAAGGACCCCCAAAAGAGAGCCTCCTGCCTGGGCCAGCGGCTGTGAAGGGCTCTGAGAAGGTGGGTGACCCTACTGTTAAGTCACTCTCTCCAGAGAAGCTCCACACAGAGCGCACGCGAATGCAGAGCGTCCTCCCGCGGCTTCCTGGAGGAAAGCCAGCATCTGCTCGGTGTGTTTCCCTCTTGAACCCAAGGGGACGCCGTGCTCGCTTTCATAATAAATGTGAAGAGGCCATCTTTGTGCCAGCTGGATTTTTGTTGTTTCTTAATAGATGATTTTAGAGTGGTTTTATGTTCACAGCAAAACTGAGCAGAAACAGTTCCCGTATGCCCCCTGTCCCCATACCCATACACCTCCCCGCTACCAACATCCCCCATTGCAGTGCTCCGTTCCAAATGGATTGTTTTCCTTATAGGTCACTTGTTTGGGACCCGCCCTCGACAGTACCGCTGCTCTGAAGCAGGGCTCAAACACTCGGTAAAAATTCAAAAACACTGTTAAGTCCATCTTTACTACCACCCCCTGGGCCAGGTGCTCCCCACCTCTCGCCACTTAAGTGGTGTCCTGCCATTCCATGTGCTCCCAAGACCCTCTCCACAGGGCACCAGAGTGATGTCCCACACTCATCCCATCATAGCACTCCCCGCCCCGGCACCTTCACGTGGCCCTCGGTGCCTGTCACACGTTGTTGGAGCCCCGTGTGTGCCTCGTGTCTGGCACCCGGCTTCCTCCGTGAGCCGCAGAGGCCGTAAGGGAGGACTGGCCTGTTTCTTCCCTGGTGCCAGGCACGGGGCCCACACAGAGCCGGTGCTCCGAGAAGGTTTCCTGAAGCGTGAGGGGTGGTACTGACGGATTCACAGACAGACTAAAGCCTCCTCTGTTGTGCTTTCTTAGGAGTGAAGAAAAGTATCGTGAAAGAAGGTACAACTGAACGGGATCAGCTATGGCTTTCCTGGCAACGACAATAAAGCCCGTTGCAGACGGGACTGCGTTTGTTCACTGCTGGATTCACTCCAGAGGACAGCCCTGCTCTCTCCTCAGTTTGGGCTCAGCACGGGCTCTGCATGACTGGAACAGGAGCTAGGCCTTGCTGAAGGGGCAAGGACTGCAGCGGCTGACCCAGCCATCGGTCTATACCCCAGGCTGGCTCTATGGACAACCGGGAAAGGCGCAGGGAAGTGGCAATGCAGGTGGTGGGGACTGATGCGTGAGCACAGTAAGGGTGACGTGACCACGAGGGACAAGCTGGACTGTAAAGGTACCAGTGGTCTTGCTGGCTCTGTAAAGGAAATGTGAAGGGCAATTCTGAGCCACTACCGCTTCCACCTATGAACAGGAATAACTGTGGAATGCTTATTTGTCAACAGCAAATGGCTCGACCAAAGATAAAGCTTTTAACAAAGTTTCTGTCGATCCACACAGGGCTGTTGGGGCACACGTTCTGAGGAGCTGCTTCGAGAAAAGGGTCTCGAGGCTGTACGAGAAAGGAACGTTCGGACGCGGCCGAGTGTGCGGCCAGCCCCCCTGGGCGCTCGCTCACCTGAGGCGTGGTGATTATCACCGCCCCATCGATGTGTGCCGCTGACAGGTACTGGACAGCCGACAGGTGTTCGTCCGACGTGCCAGGCGGGGTATCCACGATGAGGTAGTCCACCTCTCCCCAGTCCACGTCACGAAGGAACTGCTTGATCATGCCTGCAGAGAGACACAGAGAGACAGACAGACAGACGGTGCCGCCTTTTTTCCGCACTTACAACTGTGCAGAGGCACCTTGCGCTCTTCACGTACACCTGGCCTGTGCTCTGAATCAGGATGTCTGCCCATGTCTGGAGACGTTTCTGGCTGTCACGATGGGGGTGGGGGTGCCACTGGCATCTAGTGGGTAGAGGCCAGGGGTGCCACCGACGTCCTGCAACGTGGAGCACAGTCCACCCCTCCCCTAACAGAGAATTATCTGGCCCCGAAAGGCAACAGTGCAAAGGCTGAGGCGCCCTGCCCATAAAGGACAGTTCTGCATGGTCTCCTTACGCCTCCCTGCCCAGCCAGCCTGCTAGGATTTCACCTCACACACTTCCTGGACATAAATAAGCTACTAGAAAACCACAGTAAAAACGACTTCAGAGTTACCGAGGCTTCAAAGATAGAAAAACTCACAGCAGACGTTACATATTATAAAACAATTTCTGTCGGCTCTCTATTAGCTCTCTTCAAGCGGTGAAGACAAAGGCAACCAGATGCTTAACCACGACCCTCTGCAAACCCCAGCAGAGGACTGTTGCCATCCTGACGGCACAGGCTGTAGAGGAGACCTAGAGCAGTTCTGCTCTTGGAAGATCGTGCTCACAGAGAAAAAGCAGAGTGGCAAACCATTTTTCTTTGGTCCCCTCCAGATAACGGCGTCGTCAGGACTGCTGAGCAGGAAACCCACCGACATCACCCCCAGGTTGTCTTCCACAAACTGGAGAGGATGAAGCAAAGAACACTTAAAACCACAGCACAGGGCACTTCTTTGCCGTTTATTGGAGCTCAGACTGAAAAAGCCATTTTGAGAACAAAACGACCATGTGATCTCTGGGTCTATTCATTTTTTGAATCCACAAATTATTTTGGGGGAAGAAGGGTTACCATACTGGGGGACCTGAACCCTGGGACCGTGTGCTCCAGTGCAGGAACCTCGGCAGAACCACTGCCCTTGCCTGGGCTTGCAAACTGTGGCCCACCTCCGGGTTTTCTATGAAGTTTTACTGGAACACAGCCACGGTCATTCATTTACATATTATGACTTTCACACTACAACGGTGGGTAGTGTGTGGCCCATACACTGAAAATATGTACCGTCTGACCCTTTATAGAAACAGTCTGCCAATCCCTGATCTTACACCTGTGTTCCCTGAGCCTAGACAAGTGCCCCAATCAGTACCTGCTGACAGATAAACACTTGGGTTGAGGAAGGCGGTGCCAGCCCAAACCATATCCGTTCTGAACCCAAGACTCAGAGCACACAGCCTTGCTAGTAAGGCAAAGGTGTGAGAACTCACCACTGGAGACCAGCCCGAGCCACTCTGGTGAACCTGCAGGAACATGAACACCGACGTTCGATGGTAAGAAATTAGGCGCCATGTGCATACTTCTCACCCACATAGATTTACACGTTAGGAAGACAATTTTATAAAATATAATTCACTGTCTTAAATGCTACCACTCCACTCTTCCTAGACAGTGAGCAGCTGGGGGGGAGGCAGTGAGGGACAGAGCTGTATTTCCTACCCCCTCCCCACCCCCAGGCTGGGTTACTTTGAAACTGCTTAGATAGATCCAGTCAGGGAACCCAGCCTGGCTGAGTTCACGTATCATCTAGGGTGGAAGGTATGTGACAAGCGGGGCGAGAATCAGGTGGGGGTTGCTGAGGAAACGCAGTGGTTGTCATGTGGCAAGGCCGCCTCTGTGGGAGTCCAGGAGTGAAAGGGTTTCACTCTTGCCCTGTCCGGGGCCTGAGCGTCCGTGCTGGTCTGCTGAACTCCCCCCACCCGGGGATGGGGGCCAACAGGAAGCTCATGGGCCACCTGGAGATTCAGACTCTCTCCTTACAGCAGGTGTTCAGTCAGAGTCGGCATTCAACTCTGTGCTGCCTCCTCATCGTGAGACTAGAACTGACTCAACTTCCGACTACACATGTCTTAGCAAGTGGGCTTTAGAGCAACCTAGGAGCCGAAACAGCCCATATCCTTGAAGAAGTCTTACTTTTTTATACAGCTCTACGGAAAACTTATTCACATACGACACCAGCCTCCCGTTCAAAGCATACAAGTCAGTGGCTTTTGAGATATTCCCAGAGCTGGGCACCCACCACCAGTCAGTTTGGGCACATTGTCACCACTCCAGGAAGCCCCGTGACGGTCACACCCAGTCCTTTACATCCGACACCCCCGCCGCCCTCCCAGGCCCAGGTGACCCCCATCTCCTGTCTCCACAGATGGGCCTGTTCTGGACACTTCACAGAAACGCAACTCTAGGATATGTCATCTTGGGTGACTGGCTTTAAGGTCTTTTTGATTTGTATGTACGTTTTAAGTCCCAGAACAGTTAGCGTGCCGCGTCGCATCCATTTCGGAGGTGTGACACAGCGATGCCACAGGTCCACGCGTGTCCGTGCTCATCACAGGGGTGTATGCTTAACCCTCCGCGCCTAGTTCACCCAGCTCTTACTGAGCACCAACCCGTCATTCCTACGGAAACTCATTCTCCACGGTGGCAGGCTTGAGAAAGGGACAAATGAAATGACCCATAGTACAGGAGAAGAAAACAGCACAACTTCCGTTTTCTCTCACCGCGTAAACACGTCAGCGTCTACGAAACACCCGCGTATGGGTACAGTCAGCGCTAGCTGGACAGAGCTCACAGGTCAACATGCTCGTTACTGATGGGCATGGGCGCAGACGTGCCTGCAGCTCTGCCTCTACCCTGGACGGCGTCACGCCCTTCCCAGCACCCTCAGCAGCACATCCCAAGCCCCGAGGAGTCCACAGGCCTGGCCTGTCTGCTTCTGGCTCCTGTGCAGCCACCCTCCCTTCGTCCCTCTGCCACTAGTCCTTCCGTGGAGGACACGCCTGCTTCAGTGCTCCTGCACTTGCTCCCTGGCCCAGAAGGCTCTTCCCTGGCTCTCCACAGCAGAGTGCCCTTGACCACACCCTTGCTCGCCCTGACCCCTTACCCCCTTATTTTCTACTATCAGCTGCCCCTTCCCACTGGGGCCGGGGGCTTTATCTGCCCCGCTCACCACTGTACCCCAGCACCCAGGAGGGCCCGGCAGTTACATAGAGAATGAACCCTGGGAACATCCTGGCCCCCAGCCCCTTTTCAGTGCACTGCCTCGGAGGCAGACCCTTGCTGGGACAGCTTCTTGCCAGCCAGGAGGGGATGACCGGCACCTGCACGGACTGCTGTGGTGCTGTGGCCCTGTCCCCATCCCACGTCCCTCTGCCACCTCACAGTCTCAGTTCCCCGGGGGTGACCGAAAGGGCAAAAACATTCCCTTGCTTCCAGGGTACAGACCCCTAGCCAGGACTGGTCTAGCTTTCCCAGGCAGTGCGAAGTTTCCGTGTCCTACTTCTGCATTTTACTTGCTGTTTCCCTTCCTCTCTAAGGCACTGAAACTAATGCTTCTCAAATGGTGTCCGTGCACTTTATATACAGTCCCAACCCCCCAAGCTCACAGATGGGACGGGTAAATGTTTATCTGGTTTCAGCACGGCCACGTTAAAAACGCATGGCTACAAAAAACGCATGGCTCTGCTAACCCCTTTGTGTGTGATGAGTAGTCCGGAGCTATGGGTGCCGTGAGAATGCTTTCCTGCGGTTCCCGCTGTAGTTAGTACCTGTTCTCCTTCCAATCCCATTATCTTGGGAATTGACGGCCCACATATGTCAATGTCCAGAAGAGCGACCTGGAAACAAGCAGAGACCAGAGCAGTGACACAACTGAACATACGACCTTCCAGATGTGCACCATTGGGAGGGCAACAGCGTTTGAGAAAGGGGAGAAGATGGAAAGAAATGGAGTCAAGCGAGAACCGAGTGGAATCCTGGGGGAGTTCCAACATTTATCTTCCAGGCCATGGCCACACAGTCTCAGACTCCTGAAGAGAGCTTGGCAAAGCACAGCAACACCACGGACTTCCACCCTCCCCCCGTCCAAGTCTGGCCAACTCCGGGGTGATCTTCTGGACCCGGGGTCAGGTCCTTTAAAGATCCCAGCCCAGCCACCGTTCACTTGGCCTTTACCACGTGCCTGAGGGGCGGGTATGGTCATCCCGGCTCTACAGAAGAGGAAATGGAGGTTGGAGAGGCCCAGGGACTTGTTCAGTAAGCAAGCAGCAGAGCTAGGATGCACCCGAGGTCTGGCGACCCCAACACCAGGGCTCTTTCCACTGCCCCGCAGGGCCTGGAGAGGAGAGCCAGAGTGGAACCTGCCCCCGAGCTCTGACCGAGCCCCACTGTGCTGTGATCCTGAAGGTTAATGATGGCTTAACCTCATCTTCTAAAAAGATGACAAGAAGGAAGTCTAGAGAAGCTCTTTGCTAGTGATCTGCGCAGCTGGAATGACTCCTTCCACCCCAAGCACCCTGCTTTCTCAGTGTGATAAATGAGGAGATCTGAGACAGTCTTTAGGAACCCGCTGAAGAGCAGGGTTAATATTCATCTTGAAAGCTCAAATGTCAAGCATCCAAAGTGCAGCACATCTGGGTAACTTTTTAACTTGCCCTAAATTCGTTTCTTGCTTCCCTCTTCACAGCTCTCTGCAAACCCGTCTCCTGCTTCCTCACCCGGCACCCCCGTGATCAGGAAAACTTTTCATCCTGAGCTCAGCCGCTCGCCTCCCCCGCCCTCTGCTGGACCACTTGAAGAACGCAACAGAACGACGCGCAGGCCGAAAACCTGGCTTCCTTCACCTTCTGGACAGCAAGGCTGGAGTGCGTTCATGACCCACAGACGTTTTACCTCAGAGCCTCACAATGTGAGAAACCACACCGTTACTGCCGCCCTAACAGGCTTAACGGTACTCTCGGCTTCTAGACACTCTGTCTCTGTGCCCTTTCTTCCAGAAACAATTTACTGTTTCAAGGAACTACGCTTCCCACAGCCAAGGGGGTGAATTTTAAGTGAAATGATGCAAGGATGCAGGGACAAATCGCAGGCACTCACTCCCGTGCTGGTACCCAGAAAGGCTGTGACATGTCCCTACTACGCAGACCTCCGAGGGGCTCTGTGCCCTGTCCCTTTCAGACTTCCTGTTGAACCTGTCACTACCCTAATATCCATCCAACTGATTCCTTTCTGCTCAGGCCAGAGAACCTGTGCAGAGAGAAATGTGCCCGAGTACATTCTACCAGGGCCTCTGTGGAAGCAGCTAGCAACCTGATGAGACAAGCAGGTTTTGCCACACCTCTCTCCCAGCCAAAGAGTGGTGGAACAGGGTGCTGTCAGGATCCAAAACTTTCCCCGTAAGCAAATCCCCAAACTTCCCCTTAAGAGGCCCTGGGAGACGGGCTCTAGTCCTGACTTTTGGCACTCCAGGGCTGTGTCACCTCATACAAACTGCTTCCGTCGGAGCCTCTGATCTGTCAAACAAGGTTCAGAAGATCATCAGGCCCTTTCCAGCCCCAAAGTCTACCAGCCCCAGAGACGGGCCTCAGACACTTCAGTCCGGAAGCCCCCAGAGCAGACATGTTAATGCTACAGCTCATCTTTCAGATCACAAGGCAAGACGACCACCTGGTCACTTGTGGGAGCTGGTGACCCTGCCCTGGAAAAACAGCCCGTGAGTCGGCGGTGTCTCCTAGCTCAGGTGTTAACTAAGGCTCCTGCGCCCTTCACCACAACTCACACCCCCCAGCCTACCTGCTCCCTCTGGGCTCATGCCCTCTGCTAACGAGCTGCTGGACACCTGCCTGCCTTGAGCCCGAACCCAGGACAGCCCTGCTCAGAGCTAGGCATGAGCTTGCAGCAGGTCGCAGACAGAAAAGGCACCGGGCGTTTCCCTCCCGAATTTAGGGAAGGAAGGAATGTGTGCTACTTGAGATCAACCAACCAGACGGACTCAGGTCTACTGTCTGTCAATATCCCGCACCCCTTGGAGACAGTGGTGTTTTCAGTCAGGAGTAGGATCTGTGAGGAAATAGTTTCCTAAGTCCGGACTTTTTTTCAGTAAGCCACCACTGCATAAAGAAATCCAGCTTCTCCAGTCGTACTTCCACAACGGATGGTGCATTTTCCTTTAGTTGCAAAGTCCAGGCAACTACTTCACGACAGAATTATACAGAAGCACCATTATATATAAACAGCTCTCTATTTCCAAGTGGTTACTTGCATCTGGCCTGGTTAAAGCCCATCTTCAGAGAGCTGCTTAAGAAAACAGAGCAGATGAACACGGGGGAAGGGAAGGAAAAAGAAAATGAAATCACAGAGGGAGACAGACAAACCGTAAGAGACTCTTAACTCTAGGAAACAAACTGAAGGTTGCTGGGGAGAAGGTCGGTGGGGAGATGGAGTCACCGAACGATGGGCATTAAGGACATTTCATGTAGGGAGCACTGGGTGTTGTATGCAACTGATGAATCACGAGATTCTACCCTGAAACTAATAATACATTAACTGATTCTCAATTAAAAAAATTAATGCACACACATACACAAAATAGAACATGCCTGACAGCTTCTAAAAAGCAAAGAGCATTCTGGGTGATACGGACACTCTCTCAGAGGAATAATCAGTGTTTGGCCAACAGGCCAATACACATTTGACCTTCAAATGGCAGGAGACTGTTGATTAACAGAAGAATAAACGAACAAGTGGATTCTCCACCCACTCAGCACTGTAGCTGGTGGGGGTAGGCTGCGAAGCCGGCGCTAAAGCAAAAATGACCACCACCTCTCCCCCACGTTCCAGTTAGTGGATAAAGTAACGGTGACCGCGGCCACCGACATTTACTGAGCACTTATACACCTCAGACACCATGCTGAGCATTTTACATTTACCTGCATTACCTCACTGGCTCCTGACTCTCATTTTACAGGGAAAACTGAGGCAGAGAGCCTGGCAACCCGCCCAAGGTCCCAGAAGTGGCGTGGGCGAACTGGGATGTGAACCCACGCAGTCTCAGCCCAGAGCCTGTATTCCTGGCCACCACGCTGTACTGTGCTGGTGGCCACCCTGCCCCAGATGCTTAGTCGGGCTCTGACTGCCCCTCTTCCCCAAAGTGGCCAGCCCCTGCTTTGTCCATCTCCCTGACTCCGCCCCTATTTGTCCTGTGGCACTTGCTGCACCGGCTGTCCTGATCTGCATCCTTGGGGCTGCTCACGGAGACACGAACACCACCTCGTGTCTGGCTTCCTGTCCCCTCTAATGGTACTCAATCACACACTCGGCTGTCATCACGATGCTCCCAGAGCAACGCCTCTTTGCTTGCCGAATGTCTTACCAGGTCATTCAAAGCCTCCCCGGTCTGGCTCAGCCTCCTCCTCGGCCCCTTCACTGGAGGAGCCCCACCAGCCTGCCTGCCACACACACATTTCATCTGTCCTCACCACAGTCCAGAGGCCGCCTTCTCTAAGCCCGGGTGTCCCTCCCAGGCTGCTTTCCCCTGTCCCAAATCCCTGGAGCACGTCTTGGATGGTGGATGCCAGATTTCAGAGCCCCCCACCCAGGCCAGCAGGAACAGCTCTACCATTCTAACATGATCAGAAGAGAAATGAGCAAGAAGGGAGGATTCATAGCCCGGGTGAGTGAGAGGAATGCCGAACATTACAGATCACCAAGTCCAGCCTCTTCACTCCCAAGCAGGCTGCGGCTCGCCCCGGGTTTCAGTCTTCCTGCACAGACGCACTTCCCCAGCCAGCACCAGTGTTTCTGGGGCTACAAACCAAACCAGGGGCCAGTCAACTACAACCCGGGGGCCAAACCTAGCCTGCTACCTGTTTTCGTACAGCCCACAAGGTAAGAACGGTTGTTACGTTCTTAGAAGGCTGGGGGGCAGGGGGGGAAATAAAAAAAAGTCTATTTCGTGATGTAAAAATTATATGAAATTTAATGACAATAAAGTTGTGTTAGAACACACAGGGGAGTTTGTTTGTTTACAGATCATTTATGGCTGCTTTCCTGTTGGAGGGCAGGACTTAACAGTTGCCATAGGAACTGTACGGCCAGCAAAAGCGAAAATATTCACCATCTGGCTCTTCACACAAAAAGTTTGCCCGGCCTTGAAGCAAACTTAATTTCTTAATGCAGTGATTTGGAAACTGTATTCCCGGAGTCCTCGGATACTGGTGAGGTGTCTCAGGGGCCTGTGTGTGTCCTGAGCGCATGTCACAATGGTGGCTACAGCCTCTGCGTGCTGCGTAGCTGGCTTTTTTGCGGAGAAAAATCAAGCCTTATGTTGAGATCTTATGGTGCTATTTCACTTATGTAGAATGGTTTATCTACTACAGGCACACAACACTGACATTTACGCAGCTTTTGGAGTTTTAAAATATAACAAGCAATGTGTGGCAGTTTTGAAATTTCAATACTAGATTAAATGTACCTCTACAGCCCCTTTTAGCACTTTTTTTGTTTTAAGTCAAACAAAAGTGAAGGGCCATTTATCAGAAAAGAAATCTGAACTGAACGTCAGCCATTGTATATAAAAATAATATTCAAAATGCATGAAAAGAAAAATGCTCAGAAATAAGTCTATGTATGAAGAAGGCACGACGACCATGGGAAGAACTGAAATGGGAAGAAACAGTTTTCAACGTGAACAAAACACAACTGCTTTCCTGTGTTACGCAGAACTCCTCTGCAGGCCCTGAACCGTGTCCTGAGACGCAAGAGGGCAGTTAGTTGGCAATTCCCGTCCAGAGGGTAGCAGGCTAACCCAGGGCACACACAGCGCTGGCACACAAATCCTCAGCCAGGTCTCTCATTTCGGGGGTCAATCTATCAGATAGCTGGATTCTAAGAGACATCCATGTGCTCTTGCAGTTCTGATGTGTAAGCATTTTTTCACTGGAATTTTAAACAAAATTTCAGTTTGGAAGAAAACGAAGATGGAATGTGTTCTGTGCTTAAAAAAAAAACAACAGAAACCACAGTATTCATGGTTTTATTAGCTATCAAGCGGTAATAAAGTGAATACTGGGATCACTTTAGAAAAGTGATCAATACAAAATTATCACGAGTCCAGTGAATAACCGAAGGTATTTTTAAAATCACAGGTACTGTCAATTTCCATTCGAGCTTTGTGGTAAAAAGTATTTTATTCTTCCTCATCACACCACACCTTTCATTAAAGCTGAAATCCAGAAAGCAGCTGGATTTTCACTGGGCATTTGTGGAGTTTTTGTGTACATGTGTATACTTGGGTACCAGCAAGTGGCCCAGTTCAAGGGGTTGGCAAGTGTTTTCTTCCTCAAGAGTGAAACAGAAAATACACTTGACCTTTGAACAAGGTGGAGTTTAGGGTTGACCCCTGTACAGTTGAAAATCCATGTGTAACTACTGACTCCACCAAAATTTAACTACTAATAGCCTGTTGACCCGAAGTCTTATAGGTAACAGTCGATCAGCACATATTGGTTCGTTGTATCCATTATACACTGTGCTCTTATACTACAGTAACCTAGAGAAAAAAAAGTTACTAAAAAAAATCCTAAGGGGAAAAAAATACATTTATAGTACTATAAAAAAATCCACATATAAATGGAACCATGCAGTTCAAACCCACGTTGTTCAAGGGTCAACTTTATTTTAGGCTTTGTGGGCAAAATCAAGGATACTATAAACCAATTTAAAAGCAACCGTTTATAAATGTAAAAATCATTCTTAGATCACAGGCCACAAAATGGCAAGAGAAGAGCTGAATCTGCCCATGGGCTAATGTTTGCAAACCTCTGGCCTAGAAACAGGCAGAAAGGGGCCAAGAGAAAAAAGTCTGAACTTAACAAAATGATCAGCATGCCAAAAGACATGTACACCTGCTACGCATTTCCATAGAGAATCTCATGAAACATTTCATTTCACTGCATAGCTGCCATTCGTTTCCTCCTCCTCTCTGCAAGGATCTGGATTCCCAAGAGGCCAATTCAACTTAGTCTAAGCAATCAGTTCTCCAGAAAGCATCACACACCCTCACATGGGAGCCTCTCTGAGTTTTTCCCAAGGTCTTACCTGCGTGTTTTCATCCTCTGCTAGGCCGTGGGCAAGGTGGGCACTAAATGTGCTTTTTCCAACACCACCTTTCCCAGATAACACCAAGATTTTGTGTTTCACGGTCTTCATTTTCTCTTTGATTTCTTCTATGGCTGCAAAGAAAGCAATCAGGTGATGAAGTCCCTGACTAAATTTCAAGTGTCACTTTTCCAATGGACTAGTAGGAGCTAAATAATTGGGGCTATTTCAAGCGACTGTGTGTGAAGTACCACCCAGTAAGTACTATAAAGATAATAAATCTATTATCATCTCTGAAATTTTATTTATTGGTTTACTTGTCTGTCTTCTCTTGCTAGAACATAAGCTCCATGAGAATAGAGACTGGCTGAAATGTTCACTGCTATATTCCCAGCTCCAGAAGAGCTTCACACATAGTAATGGTTCCCAACCTCACAGCAAAAGCTGCCTGGGGACATTTTTGGTTGTCACAAGGAAGGCGTGCTACTGGTACATAATGGGTAGAGATGCTGCTAAATATCTAACAATGCGGGGCGCCTGGGTGGCACAGTTGGTTAAGTGTCTGACTCTTGGTTTTGGCTCTGGTCATGATCTCAGGGTCATGAGACTGAGCCCTATGTTGGGCTTTGCGCTCTACTCAGCACAGAGTCTGCTGGAGATTCTCTCCCTGTCCCTTTGCCCCTCCCCCTGCTCCTGTTCTCGCTCTCTCAAATAAATTAAAAAAAAAAAAAAAAAAAGGTCTAACAATGCTCAGGACAGCATCCCACCCCAAAGATTTATCCAGATCCAAATGTCAGTAGTGCCAAGGTTGAGAATCCCTGACAAATAGCAGGCATTTATGACGACCAGTCACAGATAACTATCACAGATTATACATATGCTGTACCTTCGACATTTCACCTTACTTCAATTCTTTAAAATACTACCATGAGGTAACTATTCTACCCGCCCCTTATTTAAAAAGTACGTTCCAAGTGGCATCTGACTCTTGGTTTCTGCTCAGATCATAATCTCAGGGTCCTGGAATCAAGCCCGAGGTCTGGCTCTCCACTCAGTAGGGAGTCTCTTGGGATTCTCTTCCTCTCCTTCTTCCCCTCTCCTGCTTGTGAGCGTACGCTCTCTCAAAAAAGTTGGTTCTAAGCACACTGTGGGTCTTGAACTCATGACCCTGACATCAAGAGTGGCATGCTCTATGGACTGAGCCAGCCAGGTGCCCCTTGCCCCATTTTGGATAAGGAAATGGAGGCTCAGAGACCTCAGGAGTCTCGCTCAAGGTCCTACTGTTTGCAGGACCCAGAAATCAAACCTGAGCCTCTCTTCGAACTCCTTCAAAATTCTCCCAGCCTCCCGCTTTTTAAGATCCTTTTACTAAGTCCCCAGAGTCTTTCCCACCCTCCGATTTGTCCTTTGTCATACTTATCGCTGCGATGATTTATTTGCTTGCTCACTTGATTATGGCGGGTCTCCCCTATTAAACTAACGTCTACTAGGGCAGTGACCTCATCTCTCTCATTCACAGCTGTATCCCCAGCACAGAGCACTGTGTCCAGGAGGCGAACACATATTTCTATTAAATAGATAAGAGAATCGCTCCTTTTCACAAGGAGGACAATTTTGTCCAAAGAATAAGCCCAAGCAACCCCCAGTTCTATACCCTATTTCCTGGGACTAAGGCTTCAACCCGACCACTGTCGGTCACTGTCACTCAAACCGCTAGCCCCACCCCCTTCCCCGCCCCTCTTGAGACCCCTTTGGACTCCGTAACAGTCACTGGACCTTCAGGCTCTGCCCCATCGCACCACAACTCTCTACTCTGATAGACTTTTGCACAAGCCCGCCTCCTCTAGCCCCACCCCTCCTAAGAGGCCTCCCGGACCCGCCTCTGACATCCGGTCCTCGGTCCCACCTCTTCCTGGCTGGGCCCTTCACTTCCGGCTCAGGCCCTGCCCCTTCCTCACCTGGGTCAGGAGCGGCGCCGGCTCCGGAAGCACAGAGTCGCTGGTTGGGGCAGCCCTGACATGAGGCCCCTCGGCCCGCCTGGGCGCTGCCGGTCCCGGGACAGCCTGCGCGGGCACAAAGTCACAGTTAGAGTGGCTCCTGTTCCTTCAGCCCCGCTACCCACACCCTCTCCGCGCACTCACCCTGAGGTACCTCCTCCATTCGGCTGCCTCCGACGTCTCCGCGGCCACCGGAACCCGCCCTTACGTGTTTCCGCCTCCTGGCGCCCAAGCTGGCTCTCCAGCTGCGCGAAGTCAGTCTCGGTAAGAGGACTGTGCGCAGGCGCGGACCTTGTGTCTGTCAGATGCTTGGGGCTGGCTCCCCCCCCCCCCCCCGCCGCCCCCCTTGCCCTTTAAAACTGAGCTGCGGAGATCTTTCGTAAATTATTCTGCATGTAGCGCCTAGGAACAAAGGCATTATCCTACATGACCTCAATGCCCTTTCATACCCAAGAAATTTGATACTGATGCAAAATTATTAGCTAACGTACACTTTATATTCAAATATTCTCAATTGTCCCAAGTAAGACCTCCCCCCGACACACACACGGCCCATCCTGGATCCAGTCAAAAGCCACACCTTCTCTTTGTTCCCTTCAGTCTATTCTAATTCAGAAGTCTTCCCCTATCCCCTTGCCATTTTTTGTCTTTCAGGACATGGATAAATTTGGATATAGCCCAGGCCATTTGCCTTATAGAATACCCCCCCCCCCCACCATGATAAGATTCAGGTTAAAAGGTTTTGGCAGAAGGCTCTTGAGTAATGTGCACAACTGTGGTGTCCCAGCGGGAGGCACAGAATGCCCGTGGGTCCCCTTGTTGGTAACATGAGGGCTTGGCCACTTGGGGAAGGTAGCATCTGTCCGCCCTGCCTCTCGAGCGAATGGTACCCTTTTCCATTTGTAATGAATAAAGATTCTGAGAGGATTTCTTGAGATCCTGTGAATATCCTGTTCATCAACCTTGCACTCAGCGGTTTTAGCGTTATTCTTGCCTGAATCCGTTCTAGCAGTGTTTCCAAAATTGTGCCTTTGGGTGAGAACACAGATGGTCAAAACGTCTGAACTCCTTTCCTCAGGTCACACAGCTCCTAGCGAGGGAACCGGAGTGATGAACCTGGATCGTGGGGCTCCCGAGCCTGCACTGTCATCCGTTACACGTGGTGCCAAGTGTCTCCATACAAGGTGCTGATGCCACCAAACTGCCCTGATTCCTGTCGTCCTGGCCCCCAGCCTGGTTGGCACAGCGGATAATGAAGCAGGTAATTAGTTCTGTAAAGGCTATGACAGGAGACAACCGGGGCGATAGGAAAGAATTCCTTAAAGCTGACACCAGACTGGGACAGGGTGGTGGTGGGGGTGACAAGTGGTATTTCAGACAGGATGAACCGCCTGAACAAGCCCAGAGGCCAGAGAGGAATTCGCCTGTTAGGCAGGGACTGTCGTGATCTCTACTTTGCAGGTAGGAAGACAGGGTCACCGACAATGACTTGCCCAAGGTCTCAGAGCCGATAAGCAGTAGAGCTGGGATGCCAACAAAGTCTGATGTAGGGCCTGGGCTCTTGACACTATGCCATACACCCGGAGGCAGGATGCAAACTATTCTCCTTTCACTGAAGGTGAGGCTCAGAGAGGTTAAGTGGCTTGCTCAGGGTCTCTCAGCCAGAAGGCGCCACCAAACTCTTGTGACCACAGGCTCGTTCTTCCCCTCAGCCACACAGCGGAGGCCCAAGGCCAGCCCGCTTCAGATCTTCCTTACGGACGTCCCCTAAGAGCATTGCTCCCAGCTGTCTTCAGCAGCCCTGCTATCTCTAATTACCCCAGGGGCCCTCCCACTCAGCAGTCTCTCTGCTCTGAGGCAGGGAAGAAAGGTCTACCATTCTTCAAGCTCTCCCTCCCTCCTCACTTCTCCCCCACAAAGCTGTAAAAATGATCCCATGCCACCCTATGAAGTAAAATCAAATAAACCTCCTCTCCGCTTTGCTCCAGCTCTCTCTCCTTCTGTCTCCAGCCTAACTCCTGTCTCACTGAGGGTGGAATTTTCCATTTGTGGGAGTGGGGGCCGAAGGACAGGAACAAGGCTGCAGAGCAGATTTCCTCTGGCGCATCCTGACCCCCTCAATCAGAAGCTCAAGGGCTGGGACAGGAAATGCACATTTTACGCTCTCACCAGATAGTAGTTTTATCCACTGAAGTTTGAGAACCACTTCTGAAGAGAAGTACGCCTCAAGACTCTGTCCTTGGCCCGCTTGTCGTCACACTTTCCACAATCTTCAGTCCTTCAGGCATAGCAAACTTCTATCCACAACTCTTTCCTCAAATCAGTTCCTCCTTCTGGAGCTCTTAGAGAATGGTACCACCACTGCCCTACGTATTCAAGTTCGAAATGTGAGCATCAGCCTTGCTTCCTTCTCACCATCTCCCCTGTATCAGTTACCAACTGCTGCATAACAAGTCATAAATACACACACACACAGTGGTTAAAACGACAATGGTTTATTATTTCTCCTGAGTCTTCTCTAGCTTTACCTGGGCTCACTCATATGGCATCGTTCAGGGGGGAATGGAGAAGATTTTCATTCTCATGTGTGCCTCAATTTCTCTCCATGTGGCCACTGTCTCTCCACGTGGTCGCTCATCATTCAGTGGTCTAGCCTGAGCACCCTTCCATGACAGCTGGACAAGGCTTGGAACTGGCGCAGGGTCTCTTTCTCACATTGTACTGGTCAAAGCAAGTCCCAAGGGCAGCCTAGATTCCAGGGGCAGGGAAACAGAGGCCACATCTAGATGGGTGGAGTGGCAGGCTTGCACAAAGATGGCGGCAAAGGCTGGTGGCCATTGCTGGAAACTTTCATGATGTCTCCCTCCATGTCCAATCAGACAGCAAGTCCTGTGGCCTCACCTCTGTGTGATGTGATGGTGTAGTTCCCTAAATGGCCCCAATACGTCACCTCACTGTGAGCAGGGTCTCTGTTCTACCCCTGGACTCCGGGCTCAGGCATGTGACAGACTTTGCTAATGAGATGTTAGCCAATGTGACCTAACACAAAACAGGTACTTGCCGGTTTTCACTTTCTTCGCTTACTCCTCTGCCCTCACTATGAGAACACCTCTGGGCTAGCCTGCAGAAGGAAGACATACAGGGCCAGGCCAAGTCACCTACATGGTCTCAGCCAAGCCCATCCCAAACCAGGGACCCTGAGACACAGGAGAATCCAGCCAAGTGGTGCAGAGCCCCCAGTCAGACCCACAGGTGACCACCAGGTGTGTGAGTGAGTCCAGAAGAACCATCCAGCCAACCCACAGGCTCAGGAGCTAAATGAACACTTACTGTGTTAAGCCCCCAAGTTTGGGGTGCCAGCAGACAGCCGTCGCTGCATGACCTCATCGCCCTGCGACCCTCACCGCCTTGCAACCGTCACCGCCCTGCAACCCTCACCCTCCTTGGCCTGCAGTGGTTTCCGATCAGCCCTGCTAGGCTGTGCAGCCAGAACAGGCATCCCTCAGCCCGCAGAGGCTCAAGGCAGCAGAGATCATTTTTGGCTCCAACTACTCATACAGGTTCACGGGCACAGACCTGCTCATCGTTTCTTAGGGATACATATGACAGGAGCCCTACCGTCTCACATTGCTACTGCATGAACACAGGCTCCAAAGGTGGAGCGCGTGAATTGTATGATCTTAAACGCTTCCACCCAGAAACAACCCCTATGCGCACAGCTTCTATCACGAGAATCGGTCACACGGTCATACCCAAAAAAGGAATAGGGAGTGCGGTCGGTGGCATGTGGCTGGAAGGAGAAGAGACCAGGGAGTGGCCGGCACAGGACTGTCTCTGCTACACGTCTTACGGCCCTTTCCCCTCATGATTCAGACCGGGTCACTGCTACTCGGGCACCTTCCATGGCTCCCTATGGCCCAAGCTGACACCAATCTTGACGTGGTTTTCGGTGGCCCCCATACTCATTTTACCTCTCCCACCCCATCTCTTGCTGCGTGGCACTGTGCACGCCGAACTCTATCTAAAACAGATCAGCAGGTATTTCCTTGGCACCCCCACCATTACTCCGTGGCCAGGTCTTTCACCATGACCGTCCTTCCCCGCTGGCCCTCCTCTGGGACAGGTCACCCTCCGCGTCATCCCACGGAAGCCAATTCTTAGGCCCGTGGAATCCACTGCCTTCTCCTTTTCCGAACATGGCATGTTCCAGAAGTCTGAGCCCAGTTTTCCGTTTTAGTAACTCGGAAAGTGTGAATGCTGCAAACTTACCCAGAATCGGCATTTGAAAGTCTATTTACATCTCCTTTACATTTATTTAGTTTGGGGAGTTGGATAGATTTTAATTTTAAAATTTTTATTTCGGTCCCCCTGATTGAAGGTGGCAACGAGGACTAAGACAACAAAGCGAGAGCTGGAAATGTTGTCGTTTCAAATGTGGAAAACTTAGTACGTGCCAAAAGATTTAATTAGCTACATTTTAAAATGCTTTTAAAAATAAGTTTGTAAAAGTAGAGACACAGCAGAAAGATCCGTGGTTGCCAGGGGTTGGGTGGGGGAAGGGATGAACAAGCAGAGGGCTGGTTTTGAGGGCGGGGAGACTCTCCTGTGTCACGTGTGATGGTGAATACTTGACATTACGCAACGTATCGAGTCTCACAGAACCTGCAACACCAAGAGTGAACTCTAACTCACACTCCGGAATTTCGTTAATAATAACAATTCCGTATTATGGTTCACCCATTGTAACAAACGACCCCCACCAACGCCAGATGTTAATAATAGGGGAAATTGGGGTGGGGAGGTAGAGAGGGAATATTCGGGAACTCTGAGCTTCCTGATATGTTTTTCCGTATGCCTAAAACTGCTCTAAAAACATTTTTTTTTTCTTTCAAAATTTGTTTATGCCTCCGAAGTGATTAGAGCTCAAATGTGCATTAAGAGTGCGGGGACACCTGTGTGTTTACCTTCTGTAGCTTCGTTTCTCAACCAGCTGCCCATTGTGATCACCTGGGAGATCTTAGGCCAGGCACGGGCTCCCCCACAGCCAGTTCAGTTAGAATCTTGGGTGTGGGGCCTTGGCATAGAAAAGGGTTTTGAACCCAGTTTCCGAGGTGGGGGGTGTGGTTTCTCCACACCAACAAACAACACTGGGGACGCCAGCCAGGTGTCCCACAGTTCAACTCAGCTCCTCGATTCTGAGGCTGTTCACCTGGAGATAGCGTTCGACTCCACAGGTTACAGGCTCAGTTTTACAAGACTGCCCCCCCCTGAGCCACCCCCCTGAATTAATATGTCAGTTGCAAATCCAGTTGTCACCTGTCCTTCTGACTGCCTGGCTGTAGTTTGGGGGTTCCAGTGACCCTCCCCTCCTTGGACCACAGACACCCATAAAAAGTCCAGATTGTTTTCTGACCTACTGGCTTCAAATTAGTTTTCCATGACCTACTCCCCCTTTGGATTCGACTGATTTACTAGAGCGACCCACAGAACTCAGAAAAACTTTCCACTTACCAGATGATGGTTTTTGCTGTAAAAGGATAAAATTCCAGAACAGCCAGGTGGAAGAGGTGCTTAGGGCAAGGTAATGGGGAGAGGGTGCAGGGCTCCCATACCCCCACTGGGCACGACTCTCCCCAAACTCTGGGACGTTCACCAACCTGGAAGCTCTCCAAACTCCAAACTGCCAAGGCTTTGTCACACAGGCACGCTTGATTAAATCATTGGCCGTTGGTGATTGGCTCAAGCTCCAGCCCTCTGAGGTCTGGGGTGGGGGGGGAGGAGGGACTGAAAGTTCCAACCCTCCAATCACAAGGTTGGTTCCCTGGCAACCAGCCCCCGTCCTAACCGGAGGCTCTAAAGTCGCCTCATTAACATAACAAGAGACACCTTAATCACTCTCTTAGGAAATTGTCGGGGTTCTAGGAGCTGGGTGTCGATAATTGGGAAGAGGACCCAATGTGTTTATTATAAACCACAGCATCACAGCATGTTTAAAAAACCCTCACAGTTCTTTAAAACGACTTTGTATGTCAAATGTAATATTTATTTTTTAAACGATAAAATTGTCAAAATTAAAAAAAAAAAGGAAGAAATAAAAACCCTTGGGGTCAGACTCCCTAGGGTGGGGATGAATGAGATCGGTGAGGGCAGATGACACGCGGCCTTACAGCCCATGCCCAGAAGTCGGAGGTTGTGTTCAAATCCTGCCTCCAACTCACATGAGCTGAATACCATTGGGCCAGTGCCTTCCCATCTGCGGCCTCGGTTTGCTAATCTGTAAAATGGGGATGTTAAAGGCATATTTCCCCCCACCGCCTGTGGTTCCTGTGGGGATAAAGCACTGTAATTCATGTAAAGCACCAAGCACAGAGCATCCAGAGAGCAAAGATCCGATACAAGCTTGTGTTTAAGTAAACTCAGGGTCATACGTGAGAGCTGCAGATGTGAGATCCGGCACCGTATTTACAAATGCAGCAACAGAAGCCTACACCGGGAAAGTTGCGCAAAATCCCTCGGCCAGGTTAGTGGATGAAACAGGACTAGCGCCTGGGGCAAGCTGGTCAAACATTTAGACGCTGACTCAGCAGGACCGCAGCATTTTAACCCCCTGCAGGTTGAGTAAACACTTTTTGAGGTGCCTGCAGTTCTGCCTTTCACCATTAGGTGGCGCTCTCCCCCCACATATGATTAAAGTAGTCAGGAAATGACCAAAAAATTAAGTTTAGGTGTAGGGAATTTTCTACTTCTTTCCCTGGAAACAGCAAAAATATCTAACAAAGAGCTGTCTATATGCACCGCAAAAATATCTAACAAAGAGCTGTTTATATACATTTAACTTAAAATTGAGTCAAAAAATAAGGTTCATATCGACTACATATAGGGAAGCCTACCAGTGTTGGTTAAGAATGAGGATTCCTGAATGCCAGGTGTCTGCATTCAAATCCCAGCTCTCTGTTTACCAGCTTTCGAGTCTTTTCTTCACGCTTCAGCTTCTTCCTTCATAAAATAGCAATAATAATATTAACTACCTGAAAGGGTTAGTTGTTGGGAGGATTAAACACGTTGGCATTCCCATAGGTGCACACTCATATCTTATTGTGGCTTTAACTTGCATTTCCCTAGTGTGTAATTATGTCGAACAGCTTTTCATATGCTCATTTGCTGTTAGCGTAACTTCTTCAACGAAATGTCTGCTCAGATCCTAAGCCCATTTAAAAACATTCTTGATTGTTTCATATTGCATTTCAAGAATCCTATATATTCTGCATACAAGTCCTTCATCAATTAATTATATGTTTGGCAAATATTTTTTCCTAGTCTGTGGCTTGTCTTTTCATTCTCTTAAAGAACGTCTTTTGAAGAGCTGTTCTTAATTCCAATGAGGCCCAGTTTGTTTGTTTTTTCTCTTACGGGTTGTGTTTTTAACATCACTTCTGAGAGATCTTTGCCGAACATAGGTCACAAAGATTTTCTGTTTCTTTCTAGAATCTTTAGAGTTTCAGACTTTATATTTAGGTCTGTGACCCATTTGGAGTTAGTCTTTGTATGTGATTTTGGTATACGGTGCAAGGTGTGGGCTGAAATTCATTTTTTAATTATATGGCTATCCAATTGTTCCAGCACCATTTGTTGAGAAGACTGGCCTTTCTCCACAGAATTAACTTTGTGCCTTTGTTGAAAATCAGTTGACTGTAAATATGTGGATATATTTCTGGATTCTTTATTCTGCATGGATCTCTTGGAAGTCTGTGCTATCCTAGTGGTCTTTGTCCATCTTTGTGCCGATACCATACTGTAGTTTTATAATGTCTTGAGGTCAGAAGGTCTAAATCCTCCTCCTTTTTGCTTTTCAAAGTTGTTTTTGGCTATTTTAGGTCCTTTGAATTTGCATTTAAATTTTAGAACCAGTTTACTAGTTTCTACCAGGAAAAAAAAAAAAAAAGAGCCTGCTGGGATGTTCATTGTGGTTTGCTTTGACTCTAACCTGCAATTGGGAAAGAAGTGACATCTTAGCACTATTGAGGTTTCCGGTCCACACATGTAATGTAGCTCTCTATTTAGGTCCTTCTGTATTTCTCTCAGCAATATTTTATAGCTCTCTTTATTCCCCCAGTCTTCTGTTTCTTTTTGGAGGCTTTCTATTGCTGCATTTTCAACTTCACTGATTTTTTCTTCTTCATTGTCCCAATCTGCCTCATTATGGGCTGAATGTTTGTACCCCCACCCCAACCCCCAATTTGTATGTTGAAGCCCAGACTCCCCATGTGATGGCGTTAGGAGGTGGGCCTTGGGGAGGTGATGAGGGTGGTCATGGGGTGGGGCCTCGTGATGGGATTAGTGCCCCCTTTCTCCAGGGGAGGAAACACAGGAGAGGGACACAGAGAGAAGGTGAAGGCAGCCATCTATCAACCAGCAAGAGAGCCTCACCAGAACCCACTGTGCTGGCACCCTGATCTCGGACTTCCAGCTTCCAGAACTGTGAGAAACGTGTTCCTGAGGGCACCTGGGTGGCTCAGTCGGTCAAGCACCTGACTTCAGCTCAGGTCATGATCTCAGAGTCCTGCGATTGAGCTCCGCTCAGTGGACAGTCTGCTTGTCTCTCTCTCCCTCTCCCCCTACTTTTGCTCTTTCTCTCTCTCTCAAATAAATAAAATCTTTTTTAAAAATACACGTCTGTTGTATAAGCCCCCCAGTCCGTGGTACTCTACGGCAGCCCCGGCTGCATGAAACACGCCTGTAATCCCATCTTGTGTATTTGTCATCTCAAGACTTTGTCGTTCCATCTCCCGATGTTCAATTCAGGTGTGGGGTGTGTGTGTGTGTGTGTGTGTATCTGCTGTGTTTCTGCTCAACATGTCCTATCTGTGGTCTAGCTTCTTGAATACACGGAACACAGTTGTAATGTTTAAAGTGTCCTCCCCTGCTAATGCTATTATCTGTGTCATTCCTGGTTTGGTTTCAGTTGATTGACACCCCCCCCCCAATCATGGATCATATTTTCCTGCTTCTTTGCCTGCCTGGTCATTTTTATTAGATGCTAGGCATTGTGAATTTTACCTTATTGAGAGCTGAAATTTTTTTTCTTTTTACAAGTATTCTTGATCTTTTCTCTGGGGCAGAGCTAATTGACTGGAAACATTTTTTATCTTTTGAGATCTGGCTTTTTGGTATTCTCTAGATAGGACCAGAGA
This sequence comes from Ursus americanus, assembly GCF_024610735.1. Classification (NCBI taxonomy): domain Eukaryota; kingdom Metazoa; phylum Chordata; class Mammalia; order Carnivora; family Ursidae; genus Ursus; species Ursus americanus. The sequence continues at coordinate 32,053,547 of NC_142128.1, forward strand.
GGCATTAAGTCCAGGGCTCATTTTGCCCTAACACCAAGGCAAAACCCTTCTGAGTATTTGACTTGATGTTGCCCGAATTATGAAATTGTCTACTGTGGTTGGTGGGATGGAGAGCTATTCCCAGCCCCATGGGAGCTCTGGGGATTGTTCCCTCTAACCTCTCGGGATGATTCCTTCCCCAGCCCAGGGTTGTGTCTTCATGTGCCTGCACTGGGGATGCTCTGCTAAGAGGGCCCCTCTGCATATCTCCAGAGCTCGCTTTGGGTAGCCCTCTCCTCTTTGGAGCTCTGTCCTTCAGACTCCAGCCACACTGGCTTCCCGCCCTCCCAGCTCTGTCTCCTCAACGCAAGGAGCTCCCGTCCCTGCACTGCGGCCTGGAAGCTTTGTCCGGGCAGTGAGCTGGGGTAATTGTACAACTTGTTTCGTTTGTTGCTCGTCCCACAGGGAGGACTCTCCTTCGTGGCCTGATGTCCAGTGACTTCAAAATCATTGCTTTATATATTTCGAGTGTTTTTGAATTGTTTCAGTTGGGAGCGTCCAGCCAATCTCTTTTATCCAATCTTGGCCAGAAGTGAAAGTCCTATTAGGATACAAATATGGAAGAGACATATATTACCCACTAGAGTATCTATACCATATACATTGGTGTATATGAAATATATACTGTGTATCACTAAAATGAATTTTTGTGTATGTGTAGATGTGTGTACGTACACGTATATGTGTATACATATATATATTAGTATGGAAGGCTTAACCCAAAAGTAAAAGGCTCCCTCTGTGCCCCGCACCCCTCAGTTCCACTCTTATCCCCCCAAGCGTAATCACCCTGGCCCTGGTTCCCGTGTATCCTTCTGGAAGTGTTTCCGGGTGTACAAGTTATGTATCTATCTGTGCATGTTACAAATACATCATACCATGTAAACTGTCCTGTATCTTGCTTTTCTTCACTTACATCTTAGGAATCAATTCTTATCAGCAACGGCAGGTCCATCTTCTTTTTATGCGGCAGCCTAAAAAGCCATAAAAAGATGACTTTTTATTTTAGCCACCCTGTACTGAGGGACAATGGTTAGTTCTGTCTTTTTTCGCTGCTACGACCAACGCAGCAGTGAACACAGAGCCGCGTGTGCACGCACTTAGCCTTCATGGAGGCATGTATCTACAGGGAGATTTCCAGAAAGATTGCTGGGTTATTAGACACCAGCCAGGGCTGGTGCTCTAAGCGCCCAAAAGATACCTTCTTAAATTCCAATTGGGGGGAAACGTGTTTTATTGTAAAATGCAGGTTTGGGTTTTGAATGACACAGTCTGACATAGATGCTGAATTGAAAGCAAATTCTTTCCGGATTTTCTGTTTCCGCCGCGTGTGTCCCTGTGTTGCTGTTTTTCTAAGCACTGCTTGGAGCCACCTCCAGTCCCCAGTTTGGGCTGCCCAGCAGGCGCAGGTGCAAGATCCCTGCCTGCCCACAGGGGGCGCCCAAGGAATGCTTGCTGATTTGATCTGTTCGCTGCAGAAAGTTCTGTGGGACGGCGCTGCTCCAGCCTCACCTAAGCAAGACAGTCTCGATGATGCTTTTCTTCCGTAGGCTGTTGGGTTTCCCATTAAATTCACAGATGCGAAGCTGTCCCCTTCGGAGCACGTGCCAGGCAGAGATTGTGGTAGAATAGTCGGTGTTGGACACGGTGTCTCCAGTTTGGGAGGCAGAGCTGGCAGTGGACGGGGAGCCCCCCCCCCCGGGGGGGTTGTCACTTCAGTGACTCTCACCATCCACTTCCTGCAGAGATTCCAGAAAGAGAATGCGTTTTCCGTCAGCAGGCTTTAAAAGAGATTGAAGGAAAAGCCAAAAACAAAACAAAAAAAACTTGTGGTGGATGATAGGTCTCTAATCAGTGGCTACCTCGAGCATGTGACAGCCAAAGTAGATAATTGTTTTAACACCCCCGTCCTCTCTACAACAGTATCTTGGGTGATAGTAGTTTCGTTCCTGGTTAGTTTTGATGCAACAGACAAATACAGAGATTACCTTTCAGTTTTAAAGGCACTGAGTTCAGAGAAGAGTTCATGTATGAACTAAAATGTCCACTTTCCAAATTAAAGTATCACACCTCTAAGGTCATGCGCTCTTTCGCCGTTGTCCATTCTGGGCACGAGTGGTCACACAGAATGACAGAATGGACGTAACCAAGTTCTGGTTTCTTCCCATCTCGGCTCTCCTTGTATATCTCGGGCCTACTGCCTGAACACAGGTGTGCAAAGCACCCCTAGGGGTTGGAGACGAAAATTGCACCCAAAGAGAGCGCCACCGATTCCCAAGCTTTAGGAACTTACTCTCAAAACAGTGCAGTGAGTCTGGTGTGTGGTGCTGACTGTGTAGCTAGCGGTCCTCTGAATTAACATCTACGTATACTCTATTTAGTAGAGAATAAGCAATAAAAATAGGCTTAATTTGAAACTTACATTTTATTAAAACCCACCAGTATCTTAAGCGGAATTATCACAGGACCCTGCAGTTCCCCTCCCTGATATATATTCAGGAGGACTGGAAACTTGGACACGAATGTTCATAGCAGCATTATTCATGATGTGCAAATGTCCATCCACAGATGAGTGGATACACAAGAGTGGTCGCTCTCACAATGGAGTAGTATTCTGCCACAAAAAGGAATGAAGTACTGATAGCTGCTAAGATGTGGATGAACCTTGGAAATGCCACGGTCCCACCCTTGGCGAGGCACTGCTAAAAGTCCAAGTTATACTCCAAAGGCCTTACTTTTAGTATTTTTCACTTGCTAAATTTTTAGAAGTTGGAGTCTTTTGGACTGGGAGGTCAGGCTTACCATTCCTTTTTCCATTGAGCTATAGCCAACTGTTCTCAGTTTATCTTTCTCATTTAATGGCTTCTGACGTTCTGTTGTTCATCCGTCTACCCATCTATCCATCCATCCACCCACCCACCCACCCACTCATCCTTTCATTTTTCTCATTCATTCAACACACTCCAGTTGTGCACCTGCTATGTTCCAGGCATTCTACTAAGTGCTGTGGATGCAATGACGAGGAAAATCCAAACAAGGTCCTTTCCCTCCCAGAACTTACTTCAGAGTCTCACTACTCCAAGTATGGCCCCTGGACCAGCGTCCACTGGGGACTTGTAAGAAATGCAGCATCTCCAGGCCTGTCCCAGCCCGCCTCAACGAAAATCTGCTTGCATGTGTTTTTATCTTCACAGACAATCTCTGGAAATAGTATAAACATCTGATAATAGTAGTTATATCTAGGAAGACTGGACGTAGCTAGGGATGATGAGAAAAATCTAAATCTTACTTTATATCCTTAGATATTGGTCACATCGTTATTTTTGGACATGAACCTTTCGTGCTTCCAACATATCCTGAGTCTTTTTGGCCCATTTCTTGACCGCCCTGGATGTGCACGTGCTTCCTGTACAGTGTGGTGCCTCCTCCTAAAGGATCCTACAAAGGAAAGCGTTGGAAGTGTGTAGGGGGTCCAGAGCCCACCCTATTAGATAGGGGTGGGCCTCAAGCCTTTCATTCTAAGTTCTCCGTGGAAATTCAATGAGTATATGTAAAACATCAAATATACAGAAGGTGCTTAATATTATCTTCTTCTGCCTTGGTCATTTATAGCCACTGTTTTCGGTCGTAATTAGGGAGAGAAACACTTCTTTGAGGGTTAGGCTCCTCTTTTTCCTACAGCAGAAGGGGGAAAGTCCCCACACATCAACCACCCCTCTTGTTCTGTACCTTGAGATCTCGTTGCCACTCCCACTAGCCCAAGAGGGGGCAAGTTTCTTGATGGGTAAAACCATTGGTAGAGATGAGAGGGTTGAATATTCTTTCTGGCACAATCCAGCTCTTGATTCTAGATGCCCATTCATTCATTCATTCGTCAGTGTGCTGGTTGCTGGGGCTTAGTGGTGAGCCAGAGAGACATGGTCTCTGCCTCATGATCCCTCCCCCGCTCCCTTTACTGAGTTAAGGTGTGTTGAAGTATGACTTACATACAGTAAAATTCCCCCTTTTTAGTGGACAGCTCTGTGTCCACTACACTGTCACCGCCCCACGTTTTCCAATGCTCCTTTGCGGTCAGCCCACCTCCCCTCACCCCCAGCCCCTGGCAGCCCCTGGTCTGTCTTTTGTCCACGTGGATCTGTCTTTCCAGAATGCCTTCTAAGTGGAATCGTACAGGATGTGGTCTTCTGAGTCTAGCGGCTTCTATTTGGCTTAATCCATTTGAGACTCCTTTTTTACTACGGAGTAGTATCCCATCCCACGGATGCCCCACTTTGGTGTCGTCTTGGGGACAAAGAGGGAAGGAAGACGACTAACCCCGACCAGATGATCCCTGAGCTGACAGAGTTTCCCGAAGTGGACTACATTACATTTTCTCCCAGCGGCAGAGCTAGGTGTGAAAGGCCGATTTGATTACTGTGGAACAGTAGAGCAATACCATTTCGTGCATCTCCAAGTGTGCAACTTGAGAAACTCCCCTTCACTTTGTTTTTTGCATGTGTTTCCATTGGGACAATATGGCCCCAGCCGGCCTAAAATGAGCAAGAGCCCAGTGAAGCCCCACTCCCCCGGGCTTTATGACAACAGTGCCCGAGTCATAGAGCTCCGGCCCATCACTAGGAGAAGATCCTTCCCCTTCCTGCCGTGCCTTGGCCCCTCAGAGTTTTGCCCAAGGGCAGCTGATGGGGGAGAATGGAATTTCTTGGAACCACTCAGACCGCCAATTACTGTGGCCCCAAGAAAGCCTGTGGCTTCAGTGCGCTGCCCCCGGCCGTGCCGGCCTCGGAGATCCAGGAATGTTACCAGCCCTATTACCTGCCTGGGTACCGCTACCTCAACTCATGGAGACCCAGCCTCTTCTACAAGATCTCCAACGCCCAGACCTGCATGGATGAGGGAGCGACGTGCCGCAGCGCCCTGAGGCCGCCCACCATCCTGCCAGCACTCCGCTCCGCCCTCTTCTGTCGCTACAGCCCCCATGACTGGGACAGGTCCAACGAGCTGCAGATGCGCGGGGCCGAGGCCTCTCGGCTGTGGGCCAGCCGACTGACCGGCGACTCCATGAGGCTCATGCAGGACAAGGACCAGCTGACCCGCCAGATGCAGGAGGGGACCAGCCGGAACCTGGGCCAGAGGCTGTCGGACATCGGCTTCTGGAAGTCCGAGCTGGGCTATGAGCTGGAGAGGCTTCTGAAGGAGAACCACAGCTTGGAGACAGTCAAGAGGCGGCTGGAGTGTGCGGCCGAGGAGCTCAACTGTCCGCTGCAGGTGAGTGTGGGTCAGGAGGGGCCGTGGCAGCCGCTGGGAGGGCAGCCCTGGGCGCTCTGCTCCTCTCCAGGGAAGGTCAAGGCCATGGGCACTTTGCAGGTCTGTTCTCCCTGCATCATCATCTGCGCTTAGTTCCTACAGCCCAGGATTATCCCAGTCGAATCAGGGTTCCTCAGACTGAATGGGATTTCCTTCGCTCCTTGGGATCACAGCAGAACTGCAGGGGTTTTACCCAGACATTCCGCGTGTGCTTGTGTGTGCATGTGGGCACACGCACGCAGGGGGCTCTGTACAGGGTATATTTAAAATAATTGCTGTATTTTTCTCCATAGCCCTGAACACCCTCTAACATACTCTCTAACTTACGCATGTATTTATTTATCGTTTTGCGCCCTGAGCTAGACTCTAAGTGCCACGAGGGTGGGGATTTTTGTCTGCTCTGTCACTGGGCGTGTTCCAGATGGAACCTCAGCTGTGCTGGGCAGCATGAGCAGTGTCTATGCTGATCGCCCATTGTCTGGGCCAGTGTTCTGAATGTCTTCCCAGCCTCGCATACTGCGTGGCACACAGTAGGCACTCAGTAACTATTTGTTGAGCGAACGAAGACCTATCTGGATGTGGACGTTCTCGAGGCTCCTTGGTCTCCGGTCATATCCTGGATCAGTGAGGATTGCTTTTGGCGGCATGTAACAGACACCCAACTGTGGCTCAGTGAAGGCTCAGCCAAGTAGGAATTGATTTTTCTGTCCTGATGAGAATTCCAGAAGGAAACAGAGCAGGCTGCTGCCACCTCCACTTGATGCCAGAGGGGACTCTGGCGCCTGTCTTTCTGCTCTGCCGTCCACAGCTTGTGGCTTTTGTCCTACTACTCGCGAGATTTCATATCTCCTCTTGCAAGCTCCTACTGGTAAGGAGCATTTTGATCTTCTCATTTGAGGCAGGAAGATAGGGACAGGACAAAGGGCCCCCTGCGCCAACCGTGTCAGGGAATGTCAGTTTTCTGGAAAGGAACACCCTGCGTTTCCATTCCTAGCCCATTTGCCAGAACTCTCCTGGGCTCCGTGGCTGCAGAGGAGTCTGGGCAAGTGAGTGGTTTTCACGGGGTCCCGGAGCCAGCATCGGGTAAGGAACCGGCATCATCTGCCTCGTGCTGCGGGAGCTAATCTTGGTCACACAGGATGATGTTTGGCTGCTCCCTGGAGCAGGTGGGGACTCAGACCCTCCTGCCCGGCAGCCACCTGCAGCTGATTCTGCTCCATGTCAGGTGTGGGGACATCTGGAGGAGAGGTCCTGCCTCCAGATCCCTCAGGAGACATGGCGCGGGTCCCCCCTCCCATTATGGGGACTCCTACTGTGTCCATATGTGCCCATGTTTCTCCTCTGAGAGGAGAGTGGGCAGGGGGACCTAAGGCAACATCTAAAACCTATTGCTGTCCTCTCCTGCTCTCCTCACCCCTCCAGCCTGTCTGGGAAACCCGGCTCTGCCTGGTCACCGGCGCAGCGCCTCTGACAGCCATGTGGTGGCTTGGGGGGGGACCAGAGATCTCTCTGCTCCACTTCTCCCCAGCTCCAGGGCTACCACCCTTGTCCCTGGACAATGATGCTGCCTCCTTCCTGTCCTCCCCCACTCCCGCCCCTCCTCCACTCCCACCCTCCTCCCACCCATCTTCCAGCCAGAGGGGGCAATTTTAAATATTAAACTGGATCTCCACATCCCTCACTAAACCTCCCCTCAATGCACACTGTTAACATCCAAATTCCTTGTCACCAGCTCCAGCCCCTGCACAGCTCAGGCCCTGCTCTCTGCTCTAGCCTCACCTTCTCCAGTTCCGGGGTCTTCCTGTCTGCTCCTCCTCCTACCTCAGGGCCTTTGCACTTGCTGTTTCCTCTTCCTGGCACATTGTTCCCATTCATCTCTGCTGCTTCTGATAATTCAGGTCTGGGTCTGTCACCTCCTTAGTGAAGTCCTTCCCGGCCAACCCCCCACCGGTTGCTCCCCACCCACCCACGCCACCCTGTTCACATCCAAGCCCTCCTGACACTCAGAAATGATTGCACCTCTTTGCGTGTTTACTTGTGTGTGTTCTCTCCTGTCTCTTAGAGCTCTGTTAATGCAGGGACCCTCTGATTGGTTGATTGTGGTATCCCTAGCACCTTGATCGGGTGTGGTCAGAAAAGGGGCTCAGTAAATTCTTGTGAAATCAGTGAGCCCCTCTGCCCTCCTGAGTTCCCAGATGCATTTGCACCCTAGCACCAAGATGTGCAGCTCCCCTGCTTCCTTCTCATTCCTGCTTCTCTTTGTGACATCACAGGCTCATGGCCCAATCACCAGCCTTCCTCAGCCCCTCGTTGCAGGAGCTCCCCTGAGCAGCCACTTCTCCTGTCTTCCTTTCCACACCACTCATGGCCCCAGGACTGTTGCTGCAAGGTGCATGGCTGTGTGACAGGGTTGCCTGGGTCTCGCCTGGCCCTGGTCACTTTCCAAAGCTCTCCCCTGCCCCCTCCCCATTTACAGATCTTCAAAAAGGCGTTTTCACATCTATTCATAGGTAACATTTATTGACCACATTCTGCGTGCTTTGCACTTGTCGAGCCCACTTAATCCACACGGCAAACCTGTGAGATAACTGCCCCAGTATTCTGCCCATCCGCAGTCATGGCATCTCGCGGTCCCCACGGGAGGAGAAAGGGAGGTGAAGCCCACCCACAGGCACAGGGCTGAGGCTACACGGAGCATCCAGGTTTCCTGGGGATAAAACAGGTCACGGCAAAGATAGATGGGAGTCGCCTGCGGTCAGGGTCTCCCTACAGGTGCAGGGAACACACGCCATTTCCTGCTGCTCCCTACAGGTGGCTCTGGAGTGTCTGTACCATCGAGAGAAAAGGATCGGGATTGATTTGGTCCATGACAATGTGGAGAAAAACCTTATCCGGGTAAGAGGCCTCCTGGGTTCCGCCCGGCCGCCTGAGGGAGGAGGGAGGGCCCGCTGCTCACAGAGGTTTCCGAGCTGCCTACCAGGAGCAGAAACCATGTAACCCCTTGCAAAGTCGGGGCTCAGAAAGTATTGTTGGGGGCCTACATCGCGTGGAGAACAGGGAGATGTGCAGTCACGGAACCCGCAGTTTTGATCTCCAAAATGGGCATAATAATAATAATAATAACAACAACAACAACAATAATGAAAGCTAGCATTTATGGAGCACCTACTGTATGTCACACGCTGTACCGTTTCATATGCATTATTGACTATAATGATAAAACAATCTACAAATGAGCACTTGGCACGTAGTAGGTGCTCAATTTTCTTTTAATCAGGAGGTGTGTAAAAAAGGAAGAAAGTAAAGCAAGGAACTGTGGAGCCTCCACAGATGACCCTTAACTGTCTGGCCCCGGGGATCAGGTGGGGTGAGGCAGGAAATGGGCCCCGCCCTGAGATTTCACCTGGGGGTGGTCAACGGTGGGCAGCGAGAGGTAGGGGTGGCGTCACTCGTCTAGGACGCGGGGTGCGGTGACTTTCTAAGGGGCACTGTTCTTTTTGACATTTTTCATTGCAGGAAGTAGATTTGCTAAAATGTTGCCAAGAACAGATGAGAAAACTAGCTCAAAGAATTGATATCCAGATGCGGTAAGAGCTGCTTTCTCTCCCCCTTCTCAGGGTCTGTTTTGGGACTCCCCAGTTTCCAGGGGTAAGCAGACAGGCTTGCCGGACGTCTCTCGGTTGTTCTTTCGGTCAGTGGCATGCTGCCAAGTGTTTAACAACCAGCTCTCCGGGGAAGAACATGAAATCCTGATTTGGAGCACTGTCCAAGGTCGATGGTGTCAGTGCTGCAGCCGCAGTGGCTCATCTCGGTCTCCCAGAGCGCGCCCCCCAGTCTTCATGACCCAGAACTTCACTGGCTGCTCTTGTTTGCACGCAGGGCCTTGGCAAAAGAAATGGGCCTCACTGAGGCCCCCCTTAGCCTGGGGCTTCCCCGTGTGAGTTCCCAACTTGGGGAGGTGGCAGAGAGCGGGTGGCATTAGGCATCAAGGTTGGGGGGGCAGCAGCGCATCTCCAGAGGGGAGCTGGTGGATGCCTTGAGCCCAGAGTCTTCAAAAGCAATCAGCTTTTTGTTCTTGAAAGATGACATGACCAGTCTCATGACAAGTCAGGAGGCTCCCCCGCATAATTAGAGGGAGGCCTGAGTTTTACAGGGCTTGGGGCCCCCTAGCTAAGCCCTTGGCACTCGGCTCCCCTGGAGATAGGCTCCACTCCTGGGGCTGGAGCTGGGCACTGCCTTTAGCTCTTACGGGGCACGCTGCTCTGCTGGTTTCTCCTTCTCCTTTCCTCAGACACAAAGAGCAGGGGGAGGGCTGGTCACCTAGCCCCAGCTGCGCCTTCCAGCTGCATGGGGCATGTGGGTAACCTGGACAGGATGCTGAGAGGTCAGGCAGCTTGCATATAGGCTCCGGGGGCTGGCCGTACCCCAGAAGGAGCAGTCGCCGCCCCCCCCCCAACACACAGAGCAGCCCCTCGCCTCCACTGAGGACTGGGCGGCGGGACAGGATCACCCAGGGCAGTGTTGAGAAGCTCCCTGCAGATCAAAGGGTGAGGTCAGGGCAGACCGCCGAGGTGGAGGCTGTGGAAATGAGGAGCACACGGCAGTGGCGTAGGGACCGGTGAATGGCCAAAAGCAGGGCTGACTTCTGTCATGTGTGCGCCTCTGACCTGATTGCTGACAAGTACATCACCCACTTGGACTACTGTTTGCCTCCTGTTTGTCTTTAAGTTAATTTGCTTTAAAAAAAAAAAAACAAACCAAAAAAACCCTTACATACTTGCATTTTAAAGGAACGTTTTAACAGGGAACGCTTCGGGCAGGCAAATGTCTTCATTGTGTTTTTCTTGCCCTTATTTTTATGATCACCTATTTTGGGCAAGAAAGAGTGGTCTTCCATTTGTGGTTGACACCGGGCTATGGCAGAACTCGGCGTGGAGGCGCCGGAGGGCTGGAGTTTGGGAACTGGGACAGCTCGAGCCGGCAGAGTGAACAGAATCCCAGACTGGAAATTGGGGAACTGGACCCTGGAAGGGAAATCATCCCAAGACAGGACTGGGGTGAGGGGGACCGCTCGTGCAATGCCAGCAATGAAGCAAGATGTGGGAGAGTAAAGAGAGCCAGAGAAGGAGAGGGACAGACACAGAGCAAGAGGAAACACGAGTGAGATGAGGGACAGGCACCAAGAAGTGAAGGCAGCTGAGGCAGGGAGGGTGGGGGGAGAGAACATGAGCAGGTGGAGAGGCGTCCCTCCCCTTTGCCAGAACAGAGGCCGAGCCCCTCTCAGTAGAGGCTGTTTGACGTGGGGCTGTGGCCCACTTGTCTGAGGATGCCTGTCTTCTTGCAGGAAGCAGCTCGTGTTGCCAGGGCTCCCTGATTAACCTGGAACCGGCCAGAGCCTCCTTGGCAGAGCCTCAGTGTGCCCTTGCCCCTGTGTGTGTGTGTGGGGGGGGTGGAGACTCCACGGCTGACCCGTTCAGGTGGCCTCCCTGGCGCCAGGCTGTTGACTCATGGTTTTCTGGGTGAGGCCTCAGGCCTGCATCTCACCAGAAGCCCCAGCAAAGCAGAAAAGGCTGAGCAGAAGCCATGTCAGGGCTTTTCCTCGTAGGCTGGCAGCAGGGTGAGCCTTGGCACAGCTGGGCTCTATGTCATGGGCCAAGAAGGGCAGACGGGCTGCCCCCTCTTTCTCCAGGCTCATTAGCAAGGGCCAGGGAGCTGGATTCTGAGGCCCTGGATCCCCTCTATTGCTCAGGCATGTTTCTTTTCTACATTCTGGTCTTCATGTTCCCGTTCATTAGGCAGGACACAGCCCCATTCCTCCATGGTTCTGCCAATTCAGAAGGCCCCAGGAGCCTCAGGATGGTTCCTCCTGTCCCAGCATGACACCCTGAGCATTCTGATAGGTGGGAGCCCACCATCAAGATTTGCTTTCCTTGCTTCTGGCGTGTTTGAAACCCCTCACCAACATCCAGTATCTATCTACAGCAGAAAAAGGAAGTGGCAAAACCACGAACAGAGAAAGACAGGAGAGAGGGACAGAGAAAGAGATGCAAAGTCCCCACGACAGAGAGAAACCAAGAAAGATGAGGCAGAAAGAAAGATCTCTCTCTCTCACTCACACACACACACATACACACACACACCCGTGTGAAATGTGCGCCACTCACTTTAGTTGGTGTGTCTGGACATTAGCTGGCTTAGTGAAGGTTATCCCTTTCTTTATTCCCTGTCACCTCGAAGCACCTCAAGGATACAGTCCCAGTCAACACTCGTGTGTCTTTAACACTGACTAATCTTGTTTCAATCAAGACAGAGACAGAAAAGCTCAGGCTTAGAACCTTCTGGAGACAACAGATTCTACCTAGGATTCTGTTAGTGTTTACTTAGTATTTATAACTGAGGTGACCTTTTAACGGAAGGTGCTACTGATGTTCCTTTAAAGACAGTGATGTCGATTTTCCCTTTAAAATACACTTATTTATATTTTAAAAGTGATTTTTAAAAAATAGCAAGTAACTAATAGTGCAGGTACTCTGAGAAAATGGCAAGAATCACGAAAGTGGTTCTCCAGGGTCTGGAGTTTGGCACATGGTGGCCTTTAAGTCTAAGCTTCCCAGCCAAGATACGAGCCCTGCAGGCGCAAGGACTGGCCCAATGTCCTCAGCTCACCTCGGATCTGCCCCTGGCTCCGCCCAGTCCCTGACTCCGCCCAGTCCCTGGCTCCGCCTAATCCCTGACTCTGCCCAGTCCCTTATTCTGCCAGCCTTAATGAGGTGCTTACAGGTCCCTAAATGCCTGGATGTCTCTAGCTACTTTGCCATGTGATGTCCTCAGCTTGGAATTGTCCTCACCCCTTCACCCAACTTGGTCCACCTGTCTACTTATAAAAGTAAGACCTAACTCAGAAATGTCCTCAGCTTGAGTTTACGGCTTCCTCCTCTGTGTTACTTTGTATCCTTTTCAAACCTTCACTGTTACCCCTACTATTCTTTGTTTTTACTGTATTTGCACAAATCTGTGAGCAACTTGAAGGTAGTGCCTGGGTTTTATTCATGTCTTTTCCCTCTGTGCCTGGCATAGGGTCAGACACAATGATCTGTGAAGTGATTTAAATCAGTACCAGGCTCTGTCCAAAGTGAGAATCCATATCTTCTAAATCAGGTCAGCCAAGTACGGCGGGAGGGCCAAATCTGGCCCGCCACCTTTTTCTGTAAAGTTTTATTGGGACATAGCTACGCCCATTCACTTACATATTTTCCTGCGTAGTTGAGTAGTTGCAACAGAGACCATATGACCCACAAAGCCTAAAATATTTAGTATTTGACCCTTTACACTAAATGTTTGCCCACCCCTGTTCTCAATGACAACAGATCTGCTTGGACTGGGGGGAGGGGAGAAGTGTGGGGAGGCTGTGGGTATGTGATGCGGGCATCAAAGTGGCACAGGGCAGAGAAGCCACTGGGGGTAGACAGAGTACCCTTCTGGTAGTCCAGAGACTTGGCTTTCAGCAATGGCGCTGCGCCACCTCCTGGGTGGCCTGTGTGAGGGACCCTGGGTAGGTACAGAATCTTCAGACAAATCCTTGCCCCACACAGTGATAACCGAGACGCTCAGCATGCTCTGGAGAGGGACTTTGAGGACAAAACCTCGGCCCAGTTTATCGATGAGCAGTGCTTTAACCTGAGGAACACGTCAGACTGCATCAGCTTCTTCCACGGTGTGGAGAAAGTCGATGGCACGTAAGTACTGGGCTCTTGGTCCCCATCTCTGGCCGAGCCTGATGGGAGTGAGGGCTTCCGGGTCTGCTCCTGCCAAGGAACCATAAAGGGTCATGATGCACCAGTCAAGTAAGAAGCAAAGTGGGTGAGTGGGGATCCTCGGTTGCAAGCCACGGAATCCAGTTCTAGCTAACTTGAGACAAGATGGAATTTACTGGAAGGCTGTGGGGGAGCCACAGATTTCAGGAGAAGGCTAGAGGGGAAGGTTCTGGAAGCTTGAATGAGCCAGGAAGTGGGAGCTAATCAGCTGTATTGTCAGCACTACTGTCTCTTCATTTTTTGCCTCACTTTAGCCAAGATTCAAATTCCAACAAGAGGGTGCAAGAGATTGGCTTAGTGAGGGTCACATAGCCACCGCCATTGGGCCAAGGCATTCCGGGCACCCAGATTGGCAATTCCACTAAACAAATCCAAAACAGAATGGCTGTAACCAGAAGGAGGAGGGGTCCAAGCTCAGCTGGGAGAGCCGACTGATGCCCATCAGAGCCGGTAGTGGTTTAAGAGTGGATTCTGGAGCCAGGCTGCCTGGCTTCACATTCAGCCTCTAAACTCATGCTTGGGGCAAAGTACTTAATCTCTCTGGGCCCCCCTTTCTTCATCTGTTCTGGAATAAAAATAGTGCCCACCTCCCAGAGCTGCTATGAGTATAAGAAGGTGGGCGTGTGGGGCGCTGAACACGGAGCCTCGTGTGGGGGAATGACAGCAGCTAACTTGTGTTGAGTGCTTGCCGTGTGACTTCATTTTCTTGTCACAGCAACTCCAAGGTAGGTGCCTTCTGTGTGCCTCGCTCTGTCGTGGGCATGTCACTGTTTCTGGAATTTCAGGTCGAATGAGGGCATGCTTTCCCAATCGGCAGGCAGTCCAAGGCCCGGGATAATGAGGGCTGGACAGAGCAGTGCTCTAGGTACAGGGAGAGGATAGTATCTACCTTGGTCTCTTTAAAAAACAAAAAAACCCCAGAGAACTTCTAGCACAATATAATTGTGCTTGGCATGTAGTAAGTGTGCAGTAAATGTTTGTTGAATGAGCGAATGAATGAAAAGAGAAATGGAGGGAGAGAAGAGAGAGAGGAAAGGAATTTCATGGCAGTCTCCTTGGCCCTGAGCCTAGGGCCACCTCCTGGACCTTAGTAAATATCAAAGCGTTGCACTGATCCTTTGGGGTTTCCGGCAGTGGCAACTCATCGGGACCCTCCTCCTCTTCCTGACAAGGCGACTCCCCCCATGGCACTGGCAACATCAGCAGGACTTCAGAGATCTCACACCCCTTGGTGGCAGCTGTCCATCTGGAGAGGGAGTCTAGAGGGTTCCATTCCCAAACAGATGCCCCCCTGAAAGCTTGTGCGGCCAGGGGCTGGCAGGGACTCGGGGCCTGCTGTGTAAGTCCCCCGTCCAGCGACTCCGGCTGGAGAGCAAACACTGTGGGTGTGGCTAATCGCTCACCAGATGCGCCAGCCCAGGGCTCTGGACTGGGGATTTTCTTAAAGCAGGGCCATGTCTGGGCAGGCGAAAGGACATTGGGAGACCGAATTGCAGGAGCTCTGGCTCACCCGAGTTCTCATAGCTGGGGGTTAGCCGATGATGTGATGGTGCCAGTAGTAGGTGCCCTTTACCTGATGTTTGCTGAGTGCTAGGCACCGCTCTTGCAAACAGCGTCTTGTGAATCATAAACACTCACCAAGCGCTTGCTGTAGCCAGGTGCTAAGACAGGGGTTTCACATTTAGTCCCTCAACACCCCCCGGGGGGGGGTAGATACCATTATTATCCCCATTTTACAATGAGGAGACTAAAGCTCAGAGAGTAGAAGTGACTGGACCAAGCTCATACAGTGAGCGTCAGAGCCACAGTCTGAGCCCATGTTGGACATGGAGCCTGTGTGTTTTATCTTGGCACTTTCTGCCTCCCAGCAATGCCCGCTGCCGTCTCCTCCATCCTTAGAGGACATGGGCCCCACAAAGCACACTCCCCTACTGAGGCACACTGCCTTCCAGCAGACAAGCTGCCTCTGGTACATTCCCCCCAGGGAGAGTGTGATTGAGCGGGCTCTGTCCTCTGGGGAGCACAGCTGTCTGCTCCAGAGGAGGGCGAGGACTTAGAGGTTGCCGCTCCTGACCTTGACAGTGCCCCATTCAGCAGCAGGAGACACACTCCGAGTCAGTGTGCAGTCTCTCTCTGCTGTCCCTGGTGCCTTCCCTCTCCTGGATTGATGGTGGATAGCTTTGTGACCTTGGAAAAGACGCTTCACCTCTCTGAGCCTTGAGCGTTTGTTGGCTGAAAGATCTGGATCAGACGCTGTGCCGTCTCCCATCTCCAGAAGGCTGAGACCCCTGTTACTGCTTTATTTTTATAATTCCTGCCAAAGACAGACAGGGCAATCACATGTGATATGTAGTTTTTTAAAAAATTTCTATTCACCATGCAATCTAAATGTGCTTTAAAATGTCTGAAAAGAGACTTCTATTTCAGAAAGTTGAGTCTCCTTTTTTTTTCTACTGCCCGAGAAGAAAGATGTTTTATTTAAGAACTGGAGATCTCCCAGCTAGAAGAGACCTTAAAAAGTTACCCAGTCTGCTTTACCCCGGAACTGAAGCCAGCTCCGGGAAATGTGTGTCCTTCCTTCTTAGAGGCTTCCCAGAGAAGACCCCCATGCCATACATCAGTTGTGTGTTGCAGGGGGTTACGCACTCGGCCAAGTAGTACTTTCTGTTGTCTGAACCGAACCCCTTATGATCACTGCCTCTGAGAAGCTTTCCCTGCCTGCCTTTTCTGATTGAGTCTGTGTTCATTCCCCCCAGATCCATTCTCCGGCTACCCTGATGTGAGTCCTGCAGGGAGGCTGCCCACTGCAGACTGCCTTTCCATCTGGTTCCTGCTGGGGTTCAGCCAGAAGGGGGGCGCCCGCAGGAGGCAGAGCACAGGAGGAGAGGGAGGCTGGGGGTTTATGCTTCCGGCTCCCTCCCTCTCCTCTGGCCCTCAGTGGTGACAGCTTTGTTTTGTGCATTTGTTAATCCCAGAGCCCCTCAACACCCTCTGATCCTTTTTCTTTCCTCTTAGGACCCTGACAGGCATGTAATGCCTGCACTCCATCACCCTGTCCTTCCCTGGTTCAAGTCCCTCCTAGCACATACACCATGTGTAAATATCTTCTTTCTTTGATGTCCATCTTCGAAGCTCTGCTGGAAACAGCCCCGTGAGGACAGGGCTGTTGATGTTCTTGTGTCTGGCTCTATCCCAAGGGCCTGGAACAATGCTTGGCATGTGGTAGGCGTTCAGAGAACATTCGTTGAATGAGTGAGTCGGGGCAAGTAGCATGGCCACGTGCTCATCGCTGAATTGAAGGGGCTCTACAGCGGGCACTGACCCCAATGCCTGCTTCGTGGCCTGTCTCCGTGATTTTGGTGGTGGTAGTGAGAAGGGAGGGCTCTGGCGGAAAAGAGCTTTTCGAAGGAATCTCTCTCTCCTCCCCTACAACTCCCCAAGCGCCCTTTGGAAGATCAGCGCTCGCTAGGCTGCAGTTGCCTGCCCTGTAAAATGGGGTGGGGGGGTTGGATTAGCTCAGTGGTTCTCAATGGGGGGCAGTTGTTTCCTTCTCCCAAGGAACATTTGGCGATGATTTTTGGTTGTCATGACTGGAGGGACGGTACTGGGGCATTTAGCGGGCAGAGGGGCGCTGCTAAACTTCCAACAATGCCCAGAGTGACCCACCCAACAGAGAATGGTCCTGACCCAGACATCAAGAGTGCCCAGGGTGAGACTCTGGATTGGAGTTTCTCCAAGACCTGCAGTCCCCCCGCCCCCGCCCCAATTCCTGTCTTGTGTTAAGTTCATCCCTGTGCCTCCTGCAGGATCTCTGTGCCCGAGACCTGGGCCAAGTTCAGCAATGACAACATCAGGCACTCGCAGAACATGCGGGCCAACTCCATCCGGCTGCGCGAGGAGGCTGAGAACCTCTTTGAGAACTTGTCGGATCAAATGTGGAAGCAGTTTACCCACACCAACCTGGCCTTCAGCGCCCGCATCTCCGAGGTGACAGACGCAAAAAACAAGCTACAGACACAGCTGGCGAAGGTAAGCGAGATGCGCACGCACGGGGACCAGCGTCCTCCTGGATGAGTCCTCACCTGCATCGTGACAGTCTCGGCAGCATCTGGCCAAGCTGCCCACCCGCCCTTGGTGCTGAACCGGTCCTACCATCCCAGATCCAGGAGCCTGTCCCCCTGGAAGGGGCGGGACCTTGAATATCCCAGGGGGATTCCAGCAGCTGGGGTAGAGCCTTCCCTGCTGCCCTGAGGATGTGACGATGGAGCTTGGCCTGGCTGTTAGCAGGGCCCCCAAGAGGCTGCTGACGGCCCCCATGGTTCTTCACTCCGTCTGAGGGCCTTGCAGCGGAACGTGACCAGTGTGTATGGGTGCCGTTGTCAGAACCCCAGGAAATGGGCCCGAGCAGCTCTCTACCCACATCGGCATCTTTGGAAATTTAACCTTTTGACCTTCAAAGGCTTCCACAGCATCAGGGGTGAAGGATTGCCTAATTTTGTCACTATCTCCTGCTACTGCCATATTCCCTGCCCTTTCTACTGCTGCTGTGTGAATGCAGCATGCTGTCTCACACCTCTGGGGGTGGGGGTGGGCGTCCTTTCTGCCAGATGCTTGCCAGCCACTAGGAATGAAAGGAGGGGCCATACAAACAATTCCCTGGTCCCTCAGGGGACTGGCATTCTGCTGGGGGCTGTGAAATGTGCACAGGGCAAGGGCTTAGGGATGATAGTCTGATGGGGAGGTGGCAGGGGACTAGCCTTGAATTTGCATTCACAAAATGTTACAGATACAAAGATATGTTATATATATATTTGGGGGTGCAGTTGGTGGGCTGCATGCAAGGTTCAATGGAAATTGGACAGGGACAGTGTAAGCCCCCCACATACACCACCCTATAACCTCAGGTATGGAGGTGGCCAAGACAATGGAAGTTTCTAGGAAGAGGAAAGAACAAGGAGATGCATCAGGGTTTCTCATAGAGACCTTACATGGGGTGGCACAGGAGCAGGTCACTAGGGAGTTGGGCAGCCAAGGGATGGTGGGAAGAGTATTCCCGAGAGTGGCCAGTGAGTGCAGCGGACATGTGTGTGTTGAGGTTGGAGCACGGGGCAGGCTCAGGTCCTGGTAGGTCCTGGTGAGAAGTCCGGATTTTATGCTGAGAACAGTAGAGAGCCTTAGAAGGATTTTAAGCAGAAGGCGTTGGGATCCACTCACATCCTTAGGTGGATCTCTTTCCCTCCTGGATGGAACAGGGTTGCAGAGGTCAGGAGTGGCCACAAGGAGAGTGGTTAAGAGGCTCTGGAAGGTGTCTGGTGAGAAGGATGGCCACCCCTGCCACAGTGGCGGCATCAGACAGGAGAGGGAAGGGAGAGATATGAAATATCTTGAGAAGGCAGACTTGGCAGATGGACCTTCCCTCCCTCTTTGACTGAACATTTTTCTATTAATCTTCCCAAAACAGGGTTGAGAAACTTTTTTTCTGTAAAGGGCCAGGTCCTATTTTCAGCTCTGCAGGCCGTTCGGCTTCTGTCACAACGACTCCATTCTGCTCATGTAGACAGCCATAGACAGTATGTACACAAATGTGCACGGCTGTGTTCCAATAAAACTTTATTTGCAGAACTCGGCCGTGGGTCGGATGTGGCCCACAGGTTGCAGTTTGCTGACTACAAATGCAGTTTTACGTAGTTTATCCTTGCTCCTTCCACCCCATAGAGTGTGGGTACAAGCATGGACAGAGCGTGGTTACCCGGGTGTGAACCCTGGCTGCACCATCTCCAAAACCCTGGGCCATTTCCTTAACCTCTCTGTGCCTAAGTTTCCTCATCTGTAGAATGGGAATAATGATGGTTCTGACCTCAGGGCTGCCAGAAGGATTATCTGAGTCAATGTAGGGAAACCAGCTGAACCACAGTGCTTTGTCCACAGTAAGCACTGTGTCAGTGGCTATGATTTAACGTATTTAGTTGGTTTACTTGTCCACGTCTCTCCAGGACATTGACCCTGATTCATCTATGTAGTCCCACTACTTCGTGTACCACCTGGCACGTAGTAGACACCTTTAAATCGCTGATGAATGAGAGGACTCTACAATGTTGAGTTTCCTGTTGACACTTTTTAAAGAATGATCCATGAGTGAGTTAATGCTTTCAATTTCAAGCCTTTTTTTTCTTTCCCTTCCTTCCTTCCCTCCACCCTTCCTTCCTTACTTCCTTCCTTCCTTCCTTCTGGGGAAAAAAAAATGTCCTATTATTGCAGTGAAATAAACATAGCAAAAAACGTACATTGTCTTAGTCTGATCAAGCTGCTGTAACACAAATACCGTAGACTAGGTGGGTTATAAACAACAGACATTTATTTCTCGTGAGTCTAAGTATCAGGATCAAGCCCTGGGCAGTTTCAGTGTCCGGGGACAGCCTGTTTCTTGGTCTACAGACATTGTCTTCTCCCTGTGTCCTCACACAGTACAGTGGGGAGGGAGCTCTTCCAGGTCTGTCTTATCAGGGCACTAATCCCATTCGTGAGCCTACTGGTAACCTAATCACTCCTCCAAGACCCCACCTCTTTTTACTGTCACAATGAGGATTAGGTTTCGACATGAATTTTGGGAGACACACACGTTCAGTCCCTAGCAACCACTATGAAGTGTATAGTTCACTGGTGTGAAGTACCTTCACACTGTTGTGCAACCATCACCCCCGTCTGTCTCCAGAACATTTTCCCATCTTCCCAAGCTGAAAAGAACTCCTGTGTTTAATTAACTCCGTGCCCATTAAACGACTCCCCAGCGCCCTGGCAGCCACCACCCTCCTTCCTGTCTCTTATAAACTGACCACTCTGGGTCACACTTCCACACGAGTGGAATCATACACTCTTTGTCCTTTTGCGATGGGCTGATTTCAGTGAGCAGTGTGTCTGAGGTTCTTCCATGTAGCCGATCGTGTCAGAATGTCCGTCCTTTGCAAGGCTGGATAGTATCGCATCGGATGTGTGTGCTGTGTATTCCTTCTTCCTGGATGAGGGGGATGCTGGGGTGGCCTTTTGGTTAATTGTGCAAGCATTTTCTCTCTCTCTCTTTTTAAAAGATTTTATTGATTTATTTGAGAGAGAGAGGGCAACCGCACACAAGCAGGGGGAGGGCCAGAGGGAGAGGGAGAAGCAGGTTCCCCACTGAGCATGGAGCTGATGTGGGGCTTGATCCCAGGACCCTGAGATCATAACCTGAGCTGCGGTCAGACGCTTAACCAGCTGAGCCACCCGGGCGCCCCAAAGGAAGATCATTTTCTTTTGATGGGGAATTTCATATTGTGGGTCAAGCACAGTGCCTTGTCACATTTCGTGGCATGAAGTCTGAGGCCTGGAGGTGACTCGGGAAGCTTCTTTGTTGGGTCTCAGCGGCTGGTTTCTCATCTGTGGAACAGGGAACGAGAACTCCTACTTGATGACGTTACTTAGAGTTGATCAGCGCGTAGATTTCTGTGGCACCCTGAGCGCAGTGCTTGGCGCATGGTAAACATTCAATGAAAGGTAACTGTAAGCATTCATGTCATCATCAATGGGGAGAAAAAGGATATTTTGGGTGGCAGTGGGGCGCAAAGCCTTTTTCCTAAATTTCTCCAGGGAAGTTTGGAATTATTACTAACAGTCTCATCCACACTGATGAATTTTTGCAACTGTGTGGATTTTTATTAATATTCGTTATCTAATGACCAGCTGCTTTGCAAATAGGCCAGCACGCATGTGAAACACACCAAACCCCAGCCCGACACCACTGACAGTACTCCCTGAGTGAGGACTTGTCTTCTGGTTGGTGATGATCCCACACTGTGTTTTTCTAAGGCAATAAAAGGAGTTGATGGAACAAAAATAAATACATAGCAACCATGTCACCTTTCAATGGTTTGCTTCAGCTGGAGGATTAGAAACGCTCCCTTTAAAATTTTAACTGTTAATTGTTGAGCTCAGCCTGCTTCCCCTTGGCAAGGAGCATTTCTGGAGAATTCTAGGCCCCCATCCTCACCTGTGCTGCAAAGGTAGAATCCACTTCAAAAGGCCAGGTCTATGTAGTTCCCCATGCGGACTTTGAATCCAGCAGGGGTTTGGAGGTGCATAGACAGCCTTAGCTGTTCACTATGATCCTAGGGTTCCATCCCCAAAGCCACACCCCAAACCTTGTAACTTGGCCTAGACCTCATCCATGCACTTCATCCTTGCACTCTGGGGCCTGGGGTGTGTCCCAGGCATATTGACCTCGGCTAGAAGAGAGGCTGGTGACTTCTCTGGGCTGAAGCAGTTGATGACCTGGGAGCAGACTGCTGCCTTGAGAACCAATGCTTCCTGAGAGCTGCCCGGCCCTCCCTGGGACTCCAGATCAGCATAAGTCCCCACCTGTATCCAGCGACCCAGTTGAATATGCCTTGTAGGGGATGGACTCTTAATGTGGGGGAAAGGTGCAAGGGGTGGGGTATGGGGACACCGCTATAGAGCAGTGCTTATCCTGCAGTGTGGGAGCCAGGCCCTGGTCATGGCAAGTGACAGCGGGTGTAGCTCGAGCAACAAAGTGGTTCTTCCTTCAATCCTGTTTGAGTCCTCGAAATGTTCTCAAGGGGAAGTCCTGATCGCATGCTAGAATGCCTTCTCTGCCTCTTTTATTTTATTTTTTTTAAAAAGATTTTATTTATTTACTTGATAGAGAGACAGCCAGCTAGAAAGGGAACACAAGCAGGGGGAGTGGGAGAGGAAGAAGCAGACTCCCAGCGGAGGAGCCCAATACGGGGCTCGATCCCAGAACGCCGGGATCATGCCCTGAGCCAAAGGTAGACGCCCAACGACTGTGCTACCCAGGCGCCCCTCTCCGCCTCTTTTAAACAGAGTGCCAGCCTTGGGCTAAGAACCTGGGACAGATGGCAGCATCTAGCCAGAGTTTAAATAACGGGGTTTTACGTGCATCTCGTTTCATGCATTTTTATGGTTATTTGCACTTAAGGGGAATGATGCAGATTTTCCACTGATCAGAGTGATACAAAGTTTTATTTTTGAATAAATGCTTTTGAGGGTTTTTTTTTAACAGTTGATTTATAGAAAAGATTGTTCATATAGGATGAGTGGTGTGAGGGGGGTATGGTGGACATGGTTAGCGTGTTTGGTGGCAGCCTGACTCTTGGAAAACAGCAGTGTAGACCCGTGTGTGTCAGATAGTACTACGTGTGCAGTCCTGTAGATAGTACCTGGGTATGGCACTGAAAAGCTATTCTGGCTGAGCAGGTCTGCTGGACCTGAGGGTCTGCGTTTTGAACCAGTGGCGGTGGGGGGGGGGGGCATGCAACACCACCAGGAGGATGTAGCCAGAGTGTGGGAGTGTGAGTGTTGGAGTGTTGCTTTTAGGGCGAAGTTGGCTTTGACAGACATCTGGGTGAGCAGCTGTCTCCTTCCCTTCTCCTCTCTCCCTCCCTCTCTCCTCCCCTATTCCAGACTCAGTATTGAGGGAACCAAATCCTTCCAAAAGGCAAACCTCAGGCATCCGATTGAATCTGATCTGCCCTCATTGCATTTTGTTCCCAAGCTTCCAAGCCGAGCCCAGTCATCCCCTCTCTGATGGATCTTACCCTGTTACCCAGATCGCCTCACTTGTGCAGAGGCAGACGTCCCTCTGGGGTTTCTGCCACCCCTCGGTCATGCGAGCCCTTGAGTCAAAATCACATTTTCCCATCTTGGATGTGAATGTAGTTGGAGCAAACGAGGACGCTAGGAGCAGGGGGTCAGGATAAGCCAGAAGCATAGCCTCAGTCAGGTTGTCCAAAGAGATAAGTCGGATTCTTGACTTCCTCTCAACAGCTCTCTCCTTGAATGTGGTGTGGGCCTCCTTGTAGTTAGAGGCAGCAAACAGGAGCCAGCTTTCCCCTGAGGACGCCTCCTGCTGCATCGTTTCCCTCTGTGGCTCTGGCTTCCAGATGCTTCTAGAGGCTTCCAGTGGCTTCCAGGGGCTCTGACTTTCAGGTGCTCAGTCCCAAACCTTGGGGCCCACTTGGATGCCTCTCTTCCTCTCCCACCCCATGTCTGCTCCATCAGCAAATCCGGTTGGTTCTATTTTCAGAAGCTCACTGCTCCTCACTGCCCCTTCCTCCTCCACCCTGGCTGGGCCTCCACCATCTCTTGCCTGGATTACCGCTATGGCCTCCCTGCTGCCCTGTTTGCTTTTGATGGTACCCACGGATTAGCTGGCAGTTAGTTAAGAGGGCATTTGATTTACAGAGAACAAAAGTGCTACTGCTTTAGATTCCTCAGAAATCCTTGAGAGTTTGGCCTAAGAGTGCAGGTGACAGGCTCTCTTTGGGTAGCACCTGCCAGTGTCCATGGGTCACCATCCTCTCCTTGACTGGGCCTCTTTGCATCACTGCTGACTGGAGAATTCAGCAGCCCCTCACCTTTGCAAACCCAGCGCCTCACGAAATGCATGGTGCACCAGGCATGACGTAAATGCTGGCTGGGTGGTTTAAATCTGAGCACAAACACTAGGAGTCCGTGGGCTGGACTTGGCCCACCTATTCTTTGGCCCTTTTGGCTCCCCTTAGGTGCATGTTTTTTAGTGTACAATCTGAGAAGTTGTGACAAATAAATGTCATGAGGCCACCACCTCAATCAAGGTAGTGAACATATCAAAGGTTTCCTTGTGCCATTTTCTCATCTCTTTCTCCACCTCACCCTCACCCCCCACAACAACCAATCTGCTTTCTGTCCCTATAGATGAGTTTGCATTTTCTCGACTATTTTATAAAGGGAAACATACCATATGCACTTTTTTTTTCATTTGGCTTCTTTCACTCAGCATAATTGAGAGTCCTGGTTTACTCCTTATTGTTGAGCAGTGTGTGTTGTGTGGATAGTATATTGTACGTATCCACCCCTGGTATGTATTGTATCCACATACCTGAATTTGCTCATTCCATTCACCTGTTGAAGGACATGAGGGTTGTTTCCGGTTTGGGCTGTCATCTTCGAAGCTGCTATGGACATTCATGTCCATACATTTGTATGCACTCTCATAGAGGGTTTGTTTTTGTTTTTGTTTTTAACATTTTGGCAAAAAACAGAGATTTCACATAAAAGTTCAGATTTCCAGAATCTCTAGAGAAATGGGTAGCTCTAGCAACTCTGAGCTCAGGTTTCTACAGGGGAACAGCGGGCAGGAGCTGAGTGGGCACTGCATTTCTTTGCATAGGGCCTGGGCCCTCCAGTTTGCCTTGGTGTCACCACCACCCCTGTCATAGGCCACTGCACTCATCTGCATTACTCGCCTGGGTTCCAGTAGGCTCATGCATCGGCACGTTTTGCTCCACGCATGGGAGGAAATGCAGGAAAGCAGATGTATAAAGCAGTCAGGCATGGGAAGAGTTTAACAGAACACAGAGGGACTATGAATTTTAACCTTGAAAGCCTTTCTTTCACTCTGAGGTGTCTTTGGGGTTTTGCTTTCCAAGTGGTCATTAACACCAGCAGAACACCCTTCCCTGGGAGGCGGTGCCAGGGCAGGAAGTCACAGTGTCTGAGGGGTGAGGGCCCAAAGCCTGCGATCTGAGCACCCCAACTCCTACTGCCAGCCCCTCTGTTTGTCCAAGGAGGTCTGGAACCCATTGTGGAGTGGGAAATACTTTTGTGCTTTGCAAGCAGCCGGATCCCATCCAGCACCGGTACCCGCAGCCAAGCTACTGACGGCTCTTTCTAAAACTGGCCCAGCCCAGGGGAAGTGGAGCCCGCCCGCCTGCCCCTGTGGCTGAGGGCAGTCTGGTGAGGAGGGGCGGGGGCCAGGCCTTCAACATCGTTGCAGCTTTGTGAGAAAATTCCCCTTCCAGGTGCTCGCCATCAGCCTTTCCCACAGCACGAGGACTGGAAAGTGATGCTACTTTGCCTTTAACATCTATCTGACAGCGAGGCATCAAGTCTCGGGCAGGCTTTGAACCCCTAAAGACAAAAGAACTTAGTGAGACTTACCCTCTCTTCCCCATTTTCTCTCTTGTTCTGGTACCTTCTATTAATGGCGAGGGAGATTGGTTTTCCACTTGTGGCAATAAAACAGATCCCATTTCAAATACATTTGTCAGAGGCTGAAAAGGGAGTTGATTTGAAGAAAAATATGAAATCACTGTACAGATGGTAGGTGGGTATGGCAGGATAACTCAGGAAAACCTCAGGGCGGCATGTAATAGGTCTCTGCCTGACACCTTTGTGCCAAGAGGAATCAAAGACTCACCTGTGTCACGTGGGCATAAGTCTCCTTGCTGTACCTGGGCCACGTGTGCCTGAGGACACCCAGCAGGAGGGGCCCACGAGAGCTCAGGTGCGGGCAGTTCTGAGGGCAGGGTGATGGGGGGGGGGTCGGACTGTGTCACCAATTATCTGTCCTCAGTGACACTGAACAAATGGGAGAGAAACTGCTGGAATCAGGAAGAGCAAGCCGAGGTCCGGAGCTGGGAAGGTAGCCAACAAAGGCAGGAAGTTGGAGGGACCAGACAGGAGAGGGGGGAGGGAAGGGGAGAGAACCAGAAAGGCCCAGCTGGTGGTGGGCAGTACAAGTGAGGCTGTCTCGGGCTCACTTTGCGGCCACCACCAATACTCCGGGAAGCTCTTCCTTCCCTCCTCCCATCCGCGAGCTTCAGCTGGTGTCAGCCAATCATATGCTTCTTCAGCTGGTGTCAGCCAATCATATGCTTGAACTGGAAGCTGAGGGTGGGGCAATCACTGGGATTGGTTGCAGCTGAGACAGGAAGACTATAAGATGCTGCCTGGTGGAGGTGGAGAGTTGCCTTGGTCTCACCTGGGTCCCAGCGGTTTCCTATTTCTTCCAGGTAGTAGCTCATCCGCTTATGGGTCCTTGGCTGTATGCACACTCGGGACCTGCTGCCCGGCTTCATGTACACTGCATTGCATCTGCTTACCTTGTCCTGGTCCAGATTCCCCCAGCCTCTCCACATTCTGCTTCCCCCACGTGTGAGCCCCATGGTGCAGGGCAGATGGCAGCGTTCAGTTCTGGCCCTAGAACTTCCTGGCTAAGTGGCCAAGGCCCCCTGGCTTCGCCTGTGTGCCGTAGTTTTCCCCTTCTGCAGAATGGGAGCAGTAATGGTTGGCAGATATTTGTGAGAATGACAATAGCTGTGTTGGCCACCGTGCTGGCGCTCCATGAATATCAGCTGGAAAGATGGTAAAAAGCCTGGTCTCATGTCTGATGTGGAGGGAGGAGCAAGCAAAGTGGCAGAAAGAACAGGTGTCTGGAGTCAGAAGACCAGGGATGAATGTTGGTAGAGCTGAGAGATCTTGGGAAATTAAGTAACTCCTCTGAATCTCTGAGTCTTAATGTATAAGGCAGGAGTAATCCTGCCAGCTGTGAGATCAGAGGGGAAGGTACAGGTGAGAGGTTCTCGAGCTTGGCTGCACACTGGGATCACCCAGATGCCCGGGTCTCACCTCTAGGGATTCTTTTTTTTTTTTTTTTTTTTTTTTTTTCTGCTGATGATGGTTTTATTTTATTTTTTTTTTTTTATTAATAATGATTTTTTATTATATTATGTTAGTCACCATACAGTACATCCCCGGTTTTCGATGTAAGGCTCGATGATTCATTAGTTGTGTATAACACCCAGTGCACCATGCAATATGTGCCCTCCTTACTACCCATCACCGGTCTATCCCATTCCCCCACCCCCCTCCCCTCTGTAGCCCTCAGTTTGTTTCTCATAGTCCATAGTCTCTCATGTTTCATTCCCCCTTCTGATTACCCCCCCTTTCTTTATCCCTTTCTTCCCCTACTGATCATTCTAGTTCTTATGTTCCATAGATGAGAGAAATCATATGATAGTTGTCTTTCTCTGCTTGACTTATTTCACTAAGCATTATCTCCTCCAGTGCCGTCCATGTTGTAGCAAATGTTGAGAACTCGTTCTTTCGGATAGCTGAGTAATATTCCATTGTATATATGGACCACAACTTCTTAATCCAGTCATCTGTTGAAGGGCATCTCGGCTCCTTCCATGATTTAGCTATTGTGGACATTGCTGCTATGAACATTGGGGTGCATATGGCCCTTCTCTTCACTACGTCTGTATCTTTGGGGTAAATACCCAGTAGTGCAATGGCTGGATCATAGGGTAGCTCAATTTTTAACTTTTTAAGGGACCTCCACACGGTTTTCCAGAGTGGCTGTACCAACTTGCATTCCCACCAACAATGTAGGAGGGATCCCCTTTCTCCACATCCTCTCCAACAATTGTTGTTTCTTGCCTTGTCTATTTTTGCCATTCTAACTGGCGTAAGGTGGTATCTCAGTGTGGTTTTGATTTGAATTTCCTTGATGGCTAATGATTTTGAACATTTTTTCATGTGTCTGTTAGCCATTTGTATGTCTTCATTGGAAAAGTGTCTGTTCATATCTTCTGCCCATTTTTTGATTTGTTTATTTGTTTCTCGTGTATTGAGTTTGAGAAGTTCTTTGTAGATCTTGGATACCAGTCCTTTATCTGTAGTGTCATTTGCAAATATATTCTCCCATTCCGTGGGCTGCCTCTTAGTTTTTCTGACTGTTTCCTTGGATGTGCAGAAACTTTTAATCTTGATGAAGTCCCATAAATTCATTTTATCTTTTGTTTCTTTTGCCTTTGGGGATGTGTCATGAAAAAGGTTGCTTAGGCTGATGTCGTAGAGGTTGCTGCCTATGTTCTCCTCTAGAATTTTGATGGATTCCTGTCTCACATCGAGGTCTTTCATCCATTTGGAGTTTATTTTTGTGTATGGTGTGAGATAGTGGTCAAGTTTCATTCTTTTGCACGTAGCTGTCCAATTTTCCCAGCACCATTTATTGAAGAGACTGTCTTTTTCCCACCGGATGTTTTTTCCTGCTTTATCAAATATTAGTTGCCCAAAGAGCTGAGGGTCCATTTCTGGGCTCTCTATTCTGTTCCATTGGTCTATGTGTCTGTTTTTGTGCCAGTACCATGCTGTCTTTGTGATCACAGCTTTGTAGTACAGCTCGAAATCCGGCATTGTGATGCCCCCAGCTTTGTTTTTCCTTTTCAACAGTTCCTTGGAGATTCGGGGTCTTTTCTGGTTCCATACAAATTTAAGGACTATTTGTTCCAGTTCTTTGAAAAACGTTCTCGGTATTTTGATCGGGATAGCATTGAAAGTGTAGATTGCTCTGGGTAGCATGGACATTTTAACTATGTTAATTCTTCCGATCCATGAGCATGGAATATCTTTCCATCTTTTTATGTCTTCCTCAATGTCTTTTAAGAGTGATTTATAGTTTCTAGAATAAAGGTCCTTTACATCTCTGGTTAAGTTAATTCCAAGGTAACGTATGGTTTTTGGTGCTATTGTAAATGGGATGGATTCCCTGATTTCTCTTTCTTCGTTCTCGTTATTCGTGTACAGAAATGCAACTGATTTCTGAGCATTGATTTTGTATCCCGCCACGTTACTGAATTGCTCTATAACTTCTAATAGTTTGGGAGTGGCTTCTTTTGGGTTTTCCATATAGAGTATCATGTCGTCTGCGAAGAGAGACATTTTGACTTCTTCTTTGCCGATTTGAATACCTTTGATCCCTTTTTGTTGTCTGATTGCTGTTGCAAGGACTTCTAGTACTATGTTGAATAATAGTGGCGAGAGTGGGCATCCTTGTCGTGTTCCTGATCTTAAGGGAAAGGCTTCCAGCTTTTCCCCATTGAGAATAATATTTGCAGTAGGCTTTTCATAGATGGCTTTTATGAGATTGAGAAATGTACCTTCTATTCCTACACTCTGAAGGGTTTTAATCAGGAAAGGATGCTGTATTTTGTCAAATGCTTTTTCGGCATCGATTGAGAGGATCATATGGTTCTTGAGTCTTTTCTTGTTGATATGATGTATCACGCTGATTGATTTGCGAATATTGAACCACGCTTGCATCCCAGGTATGAATCCCACTTGATCGTGGTGGATAATCCTTTTAATGAACTGTTGGATTCTATTAGCAAGTATCTTGTTGAGGATTTTGGCGTCCATATTCATTAGGGAAATCGGTCTGTAATTCTCCTTTTTGAGGGGGTCTTTGCCTGGTTTGGGGATCAATGTAATATTGGCCTCATAGAATGAGTTTGGTAGCTTTCCTTCTGTTTCTATTTTTTGAAAAAGCTTTAGGAGAATAGGTATTATTTCTTCTTTGAATGTTTGGTAGAATTCCCCAGGAAAACCGTCCGGGCCTGGAGTTTTGTTATTTGGAAGGTTGTTTATCACTGACTCAATTTCTTCATAATTAATTGGCCTGTTTAAGAAATCAATTTCTTCCGGTTTCAATCTTGGTAGTTTATAGGTTTCCAGGAAGGATTCCATCTCTTCCAGATTGCTTAGTTTATTGGCATATAGCTGTTGATAAAAATTTCTAATAATCCTTCCAATTTCAATGGTGTTCGTCGTGACCTCTCCTTTTTCATTCATAATTTTAATAATCTGGGTCCTTTCTCTTTTCTTTTGGATAAGTCTTGCCAGTGGTCTGTCAATTTTATTGATTCTCTCCAAGAACCAGCTTCTAGTCCTGTTGATCTGCTCTACTGTACTTCTGGTTTCTGCTTGATTGATTTCAGCTTTAATTTTGGTCAACTGCTTCCTTGTGCGTGGATTAGGCCTGTCCCTCTGTTGCTGTTCCAGCTTCTTGAGGTGAGAATATAAAAACTGCATTTTAGATTTTTCTATTCTTTTGAGTGAGGCTTGGATGGCTATGTATTTCCCCCTTAGGACTGCCTTTGCAGTATCCCATAGGTTTTGGACTGTTGTATTTTCATTCTCATTGGTCTCCATAATTTGTTTAATTTGATTTTTGATTTCCTGGTTTATCGAGTCATTCCTGAGCAGGATGGTTCTTAGTCTCCAAGTGTTTGAGTTTCTTCCAAATTTTTCCTTGTGGTTGAGTTCCAATTTCAGAGCGTTGTGGTCTGAGAATATGCAGGGGATAATTTCAATCTTTTGGTATCGGCTGAGACCTGTTTTGTGTCCCAGAACATGGTCTATTCTTGAAAATGTTCCATGGGCATTAGAATAGAATGAGTATTCTTTGGTTCTGGGGTGTAGTGTTCTATATATATCTAAGAGGTCCAACTCGTCGAGTATGGCATTCAAAGCCTTTGATTCTTTGCTTAGTTTTTGCCAGGGTGTTCTGTCTATTTCTGAGAGTGGAGTGTTGAGGTCCCCTACTATTAATGTATTTTTATCTATATGTCTCTTTATTCTGGTTAAGAGTTGCCTTGTGTATCTTGCTGCTCCCCTGTTGGGGGCATATATATTTATAATTGTCATATCCACTTGTTGAATACTTCCTTTAAGAATAATATAGTGCCCTTCTGCATCTCTAACTATAGTCTGTAGTTTAAAATCCAATTTATCTGATATGAGAATTGCTACCCCAGCTTTCTTTTGAGGTCCATTTGCGTGAAAGATGGTACTCCATCCCCTTACTCTCAGTCTGAATGCATCTTTGGGTTCGAAATGAGTCTCTTGTAGACAGCAAATGGATGGGTCATTTCTTTTTATCCAATCTGCAACCCTGTGGCGTTTGAAACCAGAATTTAAACCATTAATGTTCAGGCTGAGTACTGAGAGATATGCTTTTAATTCTGCCATGTTGTCAGTAAAGTCTTTGTTTATATTGGCTGTGACTTTCTGTTTTGTATCACTCTTGGGGCCTTTTTACTTTTATAGAACCCCCCGTAATACCTCCTGTAGGGCTGGTTTCGTGGTTACGAAATTGGCTAGTGACTGTCGATTCTGAAATGTCTTTATTTCTCCATCAATTCTGAATGACAGCCTTGCTGGATAAAGGATCCTTGGTTGCATGTTTTTCTCTGAAAGAGCTTTAAAAATGCTCCCCCAACCCTTTCTCTCATTCCAGGTCTGTGTAGACAGGTCTGATGTAATTCTGATGCCTTTGCCTTGGTACGTGAGAAATTTCTTTGCCCTGGCCGCTTTCAATACTGTATCCTTGGATCTCATATTTGCGAGTTGCACTATGACGTGACGTGGTGTAGGTCTGTCATGGTTGAGCTTGGGAGGGGTCCTCTCTGCCTCTTGGACACGAATTTTTGTTTCCCTTGCTAGATTAGGGAAGTTTTCAGCTACAATTTGTTCAAATATCTCTTCTAGACCTCTGTTTTTCTCCACCCCCTCGGGGATGCCGATGATTCTAACATTGGATCGTTTCGTTGAGTCAGTAATCTCCCGTAGCCAACATTCGTGGGCGTGGATTTTTTTAAGACCATCTTCTATTTTTAATTTTTCCTCTATTAACCCATCCTCCAATTCACTAACCCTTTCCTCCGCTTCTGTGACCCTGGCCGTCAGAGCCTCTAGTTTTGCCTGCATTTGGCTCATAGAATTTTTAATTTCTGTCAAATTCGCTCTCATTTCCGCCCTTAGGGATTGTATATTCTCAGTAATATTTTCCTGAATACTTTTTTCAAGTCTACTCATTATCTTGACCATTGTTACTCTGAATTCCATTTCTGATAATTTGGTTACATCCATATCCGTTACTTCTGTGGCAGAGGCCCCTGACTCACTGTCCTTTCTTTGCTGGGGGGGGCTTCTCCTTCTTGTCATTCTGATGAAGAGAGGTTGCGGGGTTTCCAGAGCCCAAAATTATTGACTGGGTCCCAGGCCGTGCCCCTTGTTTTATAGGGATCTTAGAGATGTGGGCTTCTTCTTTAAAGATTTTATTTATTTACTTATCTGAGAGAGGGAGACAGACAGCAAGAACGAAACAGAAGCAGGGGAGTGAGAGAGGAAGAAGCAGGCTCCCAGCGGAGGAGCCCGATGAGGGACTCCTTTCCGGAACGCTGGGATCACGCCCTAAGCTGAAGGCAGGCGCTCAATGACTGCGCCACCCAGGCGCCTGGGTTGTGGGCTTCTTGATTTTTCAGCCTGCCTTCTGTGTTCTGGGGGAGGGGCCTGCCGCGCCGATACTCAGGCAACCCTGTTTGGGTAGAGTCTCCGTGCCCCTGCGAGGGAGGATGGGGATGGGCACTCTCTGAGCCGGTATTTCCAGGCTTTTGTTCTCTGGCGGCTTTCCCTGGCGGCCGGCTATGCCTCTTCTGAGGGTCAGAGCAGCAGAGGCTGCATTGTCGCAGAACAGAGGGATTGCGGCCCGTTCTCCACTGATGTTCTGGCCACTTTAACTCTGTTACTGTTGGTGCTGCTCAACCCTGCGGCGTCCCGGGATGTGCGCACCAACTCGGCGACCCTGCCCTCACTTCCAGGGCCGGCGCGTCTCTGTCCTTTGTGTTTCTAATGCCGCCAGCCACCGGCCGCCCCGTCTCTGTCCTTTGTGTTTCTAATGCCGCCAGCCACCGGCCGCCCCGCGCGCTCCCGGGTCTCCCGGTCTCAGTCTATGCCCGGTGAGCACACCTCGATTCCGGAGTTTCGTGAGAAGCCTGGTGGCGCGCGCACCCGGTTCAGGGTCTCAGTCTGCTGTTTCGCGGGTGCCGACCGCGAGTCCGCCCGCTCCCCCGTGCAGGTGGCCCGCCAGCCGCCAGCCGCCCCGCGCGCGCTCCGGGAGTTCCCGGTCTCAGTCTGGATCCCGTGAGCACACCGGGATTCCGGTGTTCCGGGAGATGCCTGGTGGCGCGCGCGTTCACGGCTCACCGGTCTCAGTCCGCTCTCTCGCGGGTACCCTCTGTGTGTCTTCCCGCTCCCCCGTGCAGGTGGCTGCCGCTTCCCGGCGCCCAAACACGGCGGCTCCCTCCCCCTTCCGTTTATCTTCCGATATCCGTGCACGGTTTACAGCTCCCCTCTTGGTACCTCAATACTCAGCGCTGGAGATGTTCATTTGTAGAGATCCAGATGCATCATCCTGCGTCTCAGGCTGATTCCGTGGTTATTTAGGCTGGTCTGGTACCTATCCAGCTCGACTCAGGGGACCGGCTGAAAAAGGGGTCCCCTACTCCTCCGCCATCTTAACTCCCATCGCCTACCTCTAGGGATTCTGATTTAAGTGGTTGGGGTGTGGCCTGGCTATCCAACCTTTTAAACTTCCTGATCCAAGAGGTTCCAAGTATAGTGTTTCTCAGAGTGTGGTCCTTGGACCAACAGCATCAGCATCACCCAGTACCATGTTTGAAATGCAAATTCCTGGGCTCCATTCCAGCCCTTCTGAATCAGAAACTCTGAGGTCCATCCATCTGCATTTTAACAAGTTCCTCTAGGTGTGTCTCCCAGGTGTAGACATGCAACAAATATTTACTTCCCTCCCTCCCTGAAGCAGATACTCACTTAGCACATCTGAGGATCCAACATGAAAGAGACAAGATCTCTGCCCTCAAGGGGGCTTATGTTCTAATGGGGGAGACTAGTTTTCAAAAATAAACACAATTAAAAATTGTAATACATGTTAAGGAGACGCTT
Organism: Ursus americanus; assembly: GCF_024610735.1. Classification (NCBI taxonomy): domain Eukaryota; kingdom Metazoa; phylum Chordata; class Mammalia; order Carnivora; family Ursidae; genus Ursus; species Ursus americanus. Next base: position 32,087,122 of record NC_142128.1, read on the forward strand.
GAAGACCTGAGCTAGTGGATTCCCATGGATTTTCACACTCACACAAGTGTCCCCTCTAGCAGGGAGCCTCCGCCAGTTTCTAATCCCCTCCAGGAGTTGCAGGACCCCCGACCTCAGACGGCCTCTCTGCAGCTGGTGCTTGCATTGGCTTGGCACTGTCTGAAGGCAGCTGGCCACCTCTGGACGGCAGTGACTGGGAGCCGGCCTTAGTCAACATCTATCCTCCTCCTCACCTGGGGTGAATTTCCTCCCCGGTGGCATTTGCCAATGTCTGGAGACATTTAGGTCATTACAACTGGGAGGGCGGTGAGCTAACAGTTAGTGGGTAGAAACCCAGGCTACTGCTAAACACTCCACAAGGCACAGAACAGCCCCCAGAGCAAAGAAGTATGTGTCTCCAAGTGTCAAGGTGCCACGTTCAGGACACCATGCTCTGGAGATATCAGGACCTGAATTTCTGGTGAGGTCACTCTGGAGCACTCCTGTCCTTTCTCTCCTTGCTTCTGGGCTTGGCTGCACTTGAAAACCTTCCACCATTTGACCAGCAAAAGGATTCCAATCCGCCTCTCCCACCCTGAGCTGGGAAAGCTGCCCTTGAGCCGGGCACCTCCTTGGCTTCACGCAGTTTGGAAAACAATGAATTTGCGAGGTTGCACAAAGCAGCCGCAAGCCTAAGGCTGGCTGGAACTGCTAAATCCATTTTTCCCTCCACATCAAAAATCCTTTCCTGGCCTTAGACGCTTTCTCTGCTGTCACAAGACGCAGGCAGATAGTTTTACATGGCAAACAACCCCGCCAGACCCATCCCCCCTTTCAAAGCCTCTGGGTGGATTTCTGTTCCAGCCAGGAATATCAGCGCACTTTTCCGCTGAGCTGCGAGGTTGGTTTCGGCCGAGGCAGACCTGGCAATTGTCTTTCACACCTCACACATGGCCAGAGCCCATTTCCAGCATGGACCTCACCCTTTCCCCACACACGGGGCTGGGGTGGGTGCTTGGGCTTTGCCCTCATCTGCTCCCCTGCGAGAGCTGAGGGTGGCTGATCACAGTCTGAGTCTGGTCAGCCATCAGGCTGCAAACAGGAGAAAGAAAAGATTTCACTCTAAAGACTAAGCTTACTGTGAGCAGAGGGGTCTCCGTGGTTTTCTTGTGTTAAGTCCTCTTTCTCTCCTGCAGCCTTATAAAGAAGGAATCCTTTTTAGCCCCGTTTTACAGATGAGGAAACCAAGGTCGAGTGACTTGCCTAAGGCCTGTCCCACCCCAGCTAGTAGATGGCAGGGCCAGGATTTGCGTCCAGGTGTCTTGCTGCAGAGTTCCTGGTTGGAGTTAATGTGAACATCCCCCCACTCCCCTGGGGACAGCATAAGACTACTAATAATGGCAATGGCTAATAATAACAGGCAACATTTAGGGATGCCTGGGTGCCTCAGTTGATTAAGAGACCAACTCGATTTCGGCTCAGGTCATGGTCACGGGAGGCTCTCTGCTCAGCGGGGAGTCTGCTTGAGGATTCAGTCCCTCTGCTCCTCCCCCTGCTCACACGCAGTGTGTTCTCTCTCCCTCCTTCTCTCTCTGTCTCTCAAATACATATATCTTAAAAAAATAAGAACAGGTAACATTTAGATGGATGACCCTTCAATGGGACACTTTTGCACCCCAAGGGGACATCTGACAATGGGGATGTTTTTGTTATTATGACTTGGCAGGGGAGGTGGCGGTGCTGACATTTAGCGGGTGACACAGGACGCTGCTAGCATCCCACAGTGCACAGGGCCACCCCTGCCACAGACAGTAACCCAGCCCCTGATGTCAGGAGTGCCAAGGTTGAGAAGCCCTGGTCTCCTGGCATTAAGGCTTGGCAAAAAAAAAAGGAAAAGAAGGAAAAGGTAGTAAATAGGTAGACGGATGGATACATGGATGGACAGATGAACAGACGGAAAGTGCTCTGGTTGAGAAACCCAGATCTAGAGCGTGCTTGCTGCGTGCCAGCCATAGTGCTAAACATGGGGTGCCTACATCAATCCTCATGGTCACCCTACTGTTATTTCCATTATATCTCCATTATATGGTTGGGGGTACTGAGGCTCAGAGAGGTGCAGTGATTTGCTAAGGCCACATGCTCAGCACTTTGGTGTTGGCATTCGAATGCAGGCTGGTGGCTTTCACCTCTCTCTTCTAGGAGGTTCCTCCTGATTTGAGGGGCTGGGCAGGCTGAGGTCTGCGAAACATTGCCTTTCCCCACTTGGTACGCTCCCATCTGTTACCAGTGCTCCCCATTTTGCCTTTCGAATACCCCTATGACCTTGTTCGTCCCATGTCTCTCCATCCCGCCTTGGTGTGGGTCCTCTTGCCTCTCCATTGCTCATTGCCCTCCTGCTTCCCACCTTTGTTTCCTCTGTCTGCCCTCCAAATGGCAGCCAGAGAAATCTGCCTCAAACTACAGATCCGAGCCTGTCCTCCCACCTTAAATTTTAATGTGCATGTGATTACCTCAGGGTTTCGTTAAACCACAGATTCCCTTGGTAGGTCTGGGGCAGGACCTGAGACGCTGCATTTCTAATATGCTCTCAGCGTCCAGTAATGCCGGTCCACGGACTGCATTTTGAGTAGGAAGGCAGCAGAGAAATTCTCTGAATTCAGGAAATCTCAGAGGACCAGCAGCCTTGCATGACATGGGCTGCTTAGGGTAATCAGGACTTGACTGTGTTGGGCTACAGCAGGGGTCTCCAACTTCCGGCCCCAGGGCCAACCCTGCCCCCACTCGGCCTGTTTTTGTACATAAAGTTTTATTGAAACCCAGGATCCCTCCCCCACCTCTGTGCATTACATGTTATCTGCGGCTACTTTTGTGCTACCAGTGCCCGAGTAGTTGTGACAGCGACCAGATGGCTCAGAAAGCCTGAAATATCTACCACATAGACCTTTACAGAGAAATCTGTCCACTGTCTGGAACATCTTCAAGATGCTCCGGAAGGCCATGTACCAGGACTCCCTGACATCTGGAGGGGGTTGACTTGAAGACTTAAACACAAAAACACGTACACCAGAGCCATCCCTGCGGCTAGCAGGTCTCAGGCTGGGTCCCAGGGAAGTGGCTCCAGGTGCACGGAGAGACTGATGAGGGTTTGGGGTGTAGAGCACATCGCCTGATCTGGGAGACCGAGAGGACCCTAGCCAGCAAGGGAGAATGGGCCGTGGTCCCCATGTGCTGGGTAAGGAAATTGCCTGTGCGGCCCATGGCTCTGAGTGGGGGTGTGGGTTACACAGCTGGTTTGTGTTAGGGTTTGGATGGGAACCTGGTCTCCTGACTTCCTGCCAGGGCTCCTACCTCCAAGACACCCCGCGTGGAGGCCCCTGTGGCTGGGCATCTGTCTGGGGGCAGGGGTCGGTTAACAAAAAGAAGTTTGGTTGGGGGCTGCTGGGAGGATGTGGGCTGCCGTCTGCCGGAGGCTGGCTCCCTCTCTGAGCCACATTCCAGAGGCTGGGAAAGAGGACATTCCTCCCCTCCTGCACAGGCTGCCTTGACCCCTAATATCCAAATAAGTGGGTTAATGGAGGTTAAGTCTGAGCCCTGGCCTGGAGGTCTGAGGGAATTTACGATGCCTGCGAAGACAGATCCTGTCAAATGAATCTCAGTGTCCTGTTGTCTTACAGTAAAAAAAAAAAAAAAAAAGACCAGTGATCCCAAAGGAAAAATCTAACAACCTGAACATTGCGGGATGGGGGTTGGGGATAGAGTGGGGATGCAGGACAGCCCCGTGGTGTGTGCCAGGCACTGGCCTAAGCACTTTACACACGTTATGTACTGTAATGCTCACAACAACCTTGTGGGTACATTATTGTTACGTTATTTGCACATGAGAACCAGTGGCCCACCCAGTGTCTGGCTCATGAAAAGGGGCTACTCAGTGAAGGGGCTCAGTGGATGTTGAGGACTTGATTGCATGAGGCACAGAGAGGTTGAGTGGCCTGTTCAAGGTCACACAGTGAAGAAGAGCAGGAGCTGGCATTTGTACCTAGATCTGTGTGACTGCGGAGGTGCTCAGTGGCCTGAAGTGACCTGACACTCCCCACCCCCCATGCACTGCATGTGGAAGCTCAGGAATCCCCCACAGCCCCGGTCTCACAGCCTTGACTGGCAGGCAGCCTGCAGCAGCAGCTTGCAGAGCCCAGAGCTGGGGCCTGGGGAGCGGAGTGTGGTGTGGTGAGCCCTCCACTGCCACCACCTCCTTCTCTACTGAGTTCCAGCTTCCAGCTTCTGGGCCAAGGCTGCTGGGGCTCCTCCCATGGGGTGACCCCCTGGGCCAATCCTGCAGCGACCCGCCCAGCCTCGGGTGAGCTGGGCTGTGCCCTGCCCATCCCCGGGAGCCTCTTCCCCCTACTTGGGCTTTGTGGGAGTAAGAAGGTTAACACCCCTAGGGCCTGCAGGAAAGAGGGTGTTTCTGGGGCTCAGGGGCCAAGGAGAGAGGAGGAGAGAAGAAGCAAGAGAGAGAGAGATCACTCTACCTGGCCTAGGAAAGATGGGGAGGGGGCACGATGACTTTCGTGTGGCTCTTTCCAGGGTGTATTTGTAGGAGAAACGCACACACATGTGTGCACATGCTTGCTCTGGGAAGAGCAGGATGTGGCATGTGTGCTCTTCACGTGGCTCTGAAGACGTGCATATGTGTCTCCCAGTTCTGCGTGCCAGGCCGTGGGGGGTCTCCTTCCAGGCCTGCCCCCAGTCACCAAGTCTCCCCTCTGTGCAGTTTTCCCATTTCACTGAAAAGGCTCAGAGAGCCTAGGACACTTGCTGAGGCCAACCAGCTTGCACTAGGATTTAGATACACTCAGGTAGTCCAGTGCCAACCTCTGTCCTCTTTTTAACCAAACACCCCGTGGTGTGTATTAGTCCATCGTGGGGACAAGTGTTCTTTGGGCACTGATGAAAGTCCCCCCGCCAAAGTGCCTGGCACCCAGTAAGCACTATTTCAGGTGTTGGACATTCGTTATTATTATTATTACTCTGTTCCAGGCGTTGACTGGTACAAGCACTGGGGATTCAGGAGTGAGCAAAACAAAAGTCCTTCCTCACTTGGAGCCTACTTTCTGGTTAGGAGAGATGAGCAACGTTAATGAGTAAAACACATAGTATGTCAGCTGGTACAAGGACTATCGAGAAAATAAAGCAGGGGTTTGGGCATTTGGGTGTGCTGGCCACTTCGGGGCTTGCAGTTTTAAAGGAAATAGTCCGAGAAGGCCTTCTGGGCATTCTAGCCACAGCCTGAAGGAGGTAAGAGAATGAGCCATGTGGATGTCTGGGGAAGGAGCATCCAGGCAGAGGGGACAGTGCAAAGGCCCTGCGGTGGGAGTGTGTGGGTTTGATGAGGATGTAGGGGATACACTATCTCTGGGAGTAGGCGGGTGGGTGACTGCAGAGGGAAGTGGAGGTGTTTGGGACACTCATTCTGTGTGCGCGTGCCTGTGCGCGTGCACGTGCATGATGAACTTAATCCCTTTACCTTACTCCGGCCTTCCTGCCAAGACAGCCAGCCTTGATGTACAACACCAAACCACCGAATGGGTCATTAACCCATTTCCTTCCCTTGGAGACTTTCAGTGTTGGCCTGTCTCTGTATCACGTGCACCCGTGGTTCCTGACTGTGACTGCCCTTTTGAATTACTCGGGGGGCTCCTGAAACCTCTGATACCTACACCCAGGAAAACAGAACCTCTGGGGGAGGGGCCCAGGCGTCTGATGATTCTAACACACAGCCAAATTCAGGGCGCCTAGGTGGCTCAGTCAGTTGAGCGTCCAACCCTGGATCTCAGCTCAGGTCTTGATCTCAGGGTCTTGAGTTCAAGCCCTGTGATGGGCTCCATGCTGGGTGTGGAGCCTACAAAAAAAAAAAAAAAATTAACATGCAGCAATTTGAAGAAACAATACACTTTACTATCAGATGGTATTTTATTCTTTAATTGGCTTTCTCCCATTAAAAAAAACTAAAGTTATTTTAAAAGGAAGCTTAAATCTGGTAGGGTTGTGGGAACGTTTTCCTTTTTTGACCTCAGTGAAGAGAGAGGAGTTTATCATACTCCTCACTTCTTGGTACATCCTGTTTGTAAAAAGCTTTTTGCTTATTTCTTGTTTCCTTTCTTTTATCCCCATACTTCACGCTCGCTCTCTTTCTCCCGTAGACGACTTTCCCAGAGATGACCGTTCTAATTGTTGAACGTGGCTCTCTTGGTCGAGAGGTATTCTTACTAAATGTCTGTGGCTGTGGTAGGTGCGGGGATTTTTAATTTTCTCAAAAGGGATTGTGTAATACAGTTCAGTCTGTTTCCTTCTTTTCTCACCCTGCATAGTTTTAAAGACCCAGGCTTGGTCCTACCCATGCCTAATCCTCTGCCGCTAATGGCCCCCCGAAATCCGCTGCAGCGCCCATTTGCTGTCTTTTACTTGTCCTTCTCCCTGGTCAGGGGCACCCATTGCCAGCTCACTGCCCATTACAAGTGACACTGCACTCAACATCCTCGACGTGGATGCTCCTAGCAGTCTTGGGATACAGCAGTTTTACCCAGGAGCGGATGTACTGGGATATGTGGGTCACCCTCTTAGAGTTGGGGCTCTTCTCCCAGGGGACATTATGGAATTTGGGGTCCAGGGACCAGGCTGGCCTGGAGCTTGGTTGGCCAGGCTGGCCCTTAGAGCCTATGCTGGCACCAAGCAAACCCTGAACTTCCTCCTGAGCGCGAAGTTCAAGGCTGCTGTGTCTCCAGCTCTTGCCCCTGGTCAGTCCACTTGGTCTCTGCCTCCCGGTCCTTGGAGATCACATTCCTCAAACTTTTGGAGACTGCGTCATTGCACATGGGACTTCTAGAGCTGCCTAGGCTGGCAGGACTGGGGTGGGGGGCAGGGGCTGCCCCCAAGACAGAATGAGTATATGTGTGTGTGCATGTGGCTTTTTTCTCCCTTCTAACGAAAAGGATCCTGGCTGTGAGTGATAGAGGCTGGGCACGTGGCTATGGGGAAGAGTTTTGGCAGAGTACAATCACCTGGGCAGATTTGCTTTGGGTGTGATTCATCGATCGGTTGTAGAGTGCCCAATTCTGGAAAACCCCTACCTTTCTGGAAAATCCACAGACAGGCCCGCTCAAGAAATGCCAATGGGAGACAGGAGGTGGCGACTCGGAAAAACAAACACCAGTCAGTCCCAGGACACACACCCCCTCCCCCAACACCTCCAGATGCCAGCCCTGAGGACATGGGAGGTGGGGGACGTCACAGGGGCCCCTGGCCCTTGGCATCCTCATTTGGTCTGTGACTGCTCCCCTAGCTCCCCGGCTCCCCTCCAGTTCTCTCACCTGCTGTATCTGCACCTGGGAGACAGTGTGGTACAGGGTTTCCCAAATCCAGTCACCCCCAGGGCCACCTTCCCAATTTTACCATATCCACAAGCCACCTGGGGTAATATTTAGTTTATATTTCGGTGTAACGCCAGTCCCTGAAAAATGCTTAAAAACACATTCATTTAAGATGTATTTATATCCCTTGTGTCAATGGAGAACCAACAGCCCTCGCCTTAACTAGAGAGTAGCTAGAAGGATACATGGAAGGCAGAACAAAACTGTTAAAATGTAGCTACAACCTGTTGCCCGCAGAAGCCTCCGGATTCCTCCAGGGCTGGCCCCCCTTCCTGGAAGCGGTTGGCAGGCTTGAAAAAGAATTGATGTATTTCACTTCTCCTGGAACTGCTGTTCATCTCGGGGTTGTGTCCTGGCCCCTCCGCCGTGCTCACGAGGGGGCTCCCCGAGAACAGAGATGAACTTGTATCCAATGCCCCTCGCGTGGCCCCGGCCCCCCACCAATATCCTGCACACTGAAGACATCCCATAAGGTTTTTTTGTTTTTGTTTTTTTTTTAATCGAGAGAGGGTGGCAGCAACTTGAACTTCTGTGATGCTGAAGAAAGCACTTGGGGTTGTAGGAAGCACTTGTCGGCGCTTACTAAGAAACGTGTATTGTGTATAATAAATGTTTGTTGCACAAAGGAGCAGTGAATGAGTGAACTCTCCGCTAGAATGTAAACTCCACCAGGACAGGATTTTTCCATCTGTTGTGGTCACTGCTGCATCTAATTCCTAGAAGGGCTCTGCACCTAATAGGTGCGCCGTGAACATTTGGGAAAGGCAATGCGGGAATCGACGAAAACTGTAAAATAATGAGCAGGGGGAAGAAGTGATTGACCCCCTAAATGAGTGCCAGCACTATCCCTAGACTCGAGAGACAGGTCTTCGGTCAAGTTGCAGGCTCCCCAGTTGCCAGCCCTGAGCTGGGGACCAGGGGATGAAGAGAGCAGATAGGAGAAAGCAAGAAAGCTAAGCACAGCCTTGGAGCACTGGCCCTGAGCCTCTCAAGGTTCCCTTAGCAGCCACTCTTACTGGTGGGAGAGGAGCGTGCTGGGAGCTGCCTTCACGGCGGGGGCAGGGCTGGCAAGTCCCACCAGCAGCTGAACCCTCAGTGATGTCCTCCTTACCCCATCCTGCCAACAGGCCACAGACGTGTGGATGGTAGAGGGAGGGGCTGGCTTCTGCACAGGACAATGTGATGCCAAGAAGCATTGTTCGTCTCTGAAAGCTTGAGTTTTCTTCTGTACCAGGCTGGGGTGGTGCTTCCTGAAATATGCATATCTGTGGCAGCTCCCCCCCACACACACACAAAAGGGCACGTTTCTAAGGAAAATCCCCACAACTTCTAAGAGAGATATCCCCCCCCGCTCCCCCTCCCAACGGAGTGTTTACATGGAAGCTCGTGTGCTGAGCACAGAACATTCTTATGGGGTAATGTTTAACCAACATGTGGTCGGCGGCGTCACTCTGGTCCTGGGTGGCTCAATGAGGACCAGGTGAGGGAGCCAGCCTTCCTCCTCATGGGCTTTGAAGGAGGCCGAGCAGCCCCCCTGCCCCTTCCCAGAGCCCTGCTGCCCATCTCAACCCCAGTAGGGAAAGGGCATCATCCTGTTGTTACCTTGAAATAGCATAATGCTCTCTTTCTAGACTTTTTTTTCTAAGCTAATAGGGAAGGCAGGACTTTAATTCTTTGGGGAAAAAGTGGTGTTTTAAGCAATTTCTTGGTGCCCATAGAATATGGGCTCAATCCAGGTAAAATAGTCATCCCAGTACCTGTTATGATTTGTGAATATATTTTCTTGCTCACGAATAGACAAAAAATATGAATGTAATGTCCTGGAAAGTGGGGGCTGGGTCTCATACTTGCAATCCCCACCCCATTCAGAAGCCCTGGCATTTTCGTGTGTAAACAGTTTTCCCTGATACCGAAATCTGAGATGGAACAGTATAAAGTTTCGGACACACTATTCCCAAACCTCAGTGGGGATAAGGACCATGGGGGAGCTAGATAAACATGTAGACCTCCAGATCCCACTGTGATTGATTGTTTGGTTGATTCATTGATTCATTCATTTTATGACTGTTTATTGAATTCCTACCATTGAGTAGAGTTGGTAGATTTAGCAAATAAAAATGCAGGATGCCCAGTTAAACTTGAATTTCAGAGCAACAACCTATCATTTTTTTAGTGTAGGTATGTCTCGTGCAGTAGCCGACACATACGCTTAAAGAGTGCTTTGTTGTCAATCTGAAATTCACATTGAACCGGGTGTCTTGTGTTTTATTTGGCAGCTCTCACTGTTCCTGGCAATGGGGATGTCGCATGGACAAAGCAAGGCCCCCAGCTTCTTGGAGTGGACATGCTAGTGAGGGAGATGGACAAACAGCTCGCAGAAGGAGGGATGTTGGAAGTCGGGGTGGCGGGGTACCATGTCCAGGCTTGTCAGGAAGGGAGCACATGTCACCTCGCCATTGGGTCCTGCCAAGTCTGGAAGGGGTGTTAGCGCAGCCCACCCACAAAGAGGCTTCTGGAAGGAGAGGGGCACCCTGAAAACTAGAACTGCTCACGGTGATGGGGGGGAGGGGAGTGGACGTGTCAGCCACAGTGCGGTGATGTGTGTGGTGTACTCTCAAGTCTGGTGTGCCTATGGTCGGCCAAGTGCAAGATCGGGTTCCTTCTGGTCATGGACAGCACCAGTGTGGCCGACTTCATTCGTCCTCTCGTGCTTTCATTTTTTATTATGGAAAACTTCAAACACATGGAAGACCCCCATGGACCCAACACGAATATCACCATTTTGCCAGTCTTTTCTTGTGATGACCTTTTTCTGATTTTGGCTTTATTTTCTATTGAAGTTTAACACTCTTACAGTAAAGTGTACAGCTTGATGAATTTGGATAAAGGTTTTCTGCCTGTGTTTACACCTAGGGAGGCCTCCATGCCAATCGAGATACAGAACATTCCCAGTCACAGGCTCTCTCCTGTCCCTTCCTGGCATCTGTACTTTCATCAGTTGTAGGGCATTATATTGGGGGAAATATTTCTATACATAAGTAAAAAATTTTGAGTCTCTCTCTCTCTCCCCTCTTCTCCCATTCCTTCCCCCTTCGTCCCTTCTTCCTTTCCTCCCTTCCTCCCTTCCTAGTTTATTTACTGACCTAGTTACTAGAAAGGTAAATTCTGGATTACTAAGAGATCTAGAACAACCTAGATTAATTCAGATTAAAGTAGATTCAGAGATGAGCTTTTTGGATTGTTTTGGATGATTTTGTTCATCTTAAAGGCCTTTCTCCCCTTCCCTCCGTACCTCTCACTGAACACTAATTGGCCGACTCTAGAGGCTGCTGGAGATTGGAAACACAAGCAGCCTTGGCACTTGCCCCTCACCCATGTTCATAGGGTCCTGGGTGACCTGAGGTGCTCAAGCTGCTTTCCCAGGGTTGTCTTAGGAAGAGAGCAGCCCCTGTGCCATGGGCTGTTAAGGTTGAGGAAGGAGTCATTTAAGCACCCAGCCCAGAGGCGCCTGCTTCCATGACACACCCCGCATGTTCTCCACAGACACTGCAGGAGATCTTCCAGGCAGAGAATACCATCATGCTTCTGGAAAGGTCCATCATGGCCAAGGAGTGCCCACTGAAGGTGGCACAGACAAGGCTGGAGTGCCGGACCCGGCGCCCCAATGTGGAGCTGTGCAGGGACATCCCACAGTTCAAGTGAGTGGGGGAGGCCAGGATGGAGAGGGGTGCGTCTGCAGAGCTCCCAGGAAACCTGGGTCTGAAAAATGGACCCCTCTCCCACCACCACCAATCAGGACATGTAGCCCCACAACTCGACATGACACAGCGGGGGTCTGGAGTTCTGGGGTCCCCTCAATAGCTTCCCCCACCTTGTGCTCTGGGAGCCCTCCAGCTTTCCCCTGAAAGCTAAGGAGAGGGAGCCTCCCAGGCCAGAGACATGGCCTGTGGCCTAGGGTTTCTTCTGCACCCCGCTGCCAGCCCAGAAGAGAGGCTCCAGCTCCCACCTCCCTTGGTCTCCATCTCCCTCTTGTAAAGTTCTCTGTGAATGCTGGAAGAGTTTAATCCCGCCCATCCCGCTTTGTGAAGGGGTGGCTGCTCCTGTTGACACAGGGCCCCCTCGCTGGGAGGGGGTGAAAAGCTCATAAAGCCCCAGAGCAGGGGTTTGTGAGCATGGGGTCGGGGTTTGGAATGGGATGAGTGCCAGGCAAAGGAGGAAGAGGCCATCAGACATGGGAATTTGTGTGACCAGGGGAGGCCCCTTGGTTGTGTGGGCCCACCATACTGGGGGCCCTGTATCAGCTCCCTGTTGCCACACAGCAAATGCCCCACGACTCAGTGGCTTGTCCTCATCCTGAGCTAGATGTGTGGAGATGTGAAGAGAGCTGGAGAAGTAAAGAGAGGGAGGAAGAGTATTCTGAGAGAAAATGCTGGATGGCTCCAGGTGACACTGAGTGATGTTTGCACAGCCTCGTTACTGCCAGATAATCACTCAGGAAATGGCAAAGCTGGGTGTGTGTGTTGGCAGGGAGCGGGCAGGGAAAGTGACCCCAGGCTTTGAATTGAAGGCCTGGCTACCTGCTGCTGGCCTGGAAGCTCTTCATCCCTGGAAGTGGGTGCAGGGTCCAGGGCCCCACCCCAGCTGGTCTGGAAGGGGTCCAGGTCCCTGCTGAGGGCTTGGGGGAAGCTCTCCCATTCCTCCTGCACCCGTCCCTGCTTCTTAGATGCTCAGGTTGGGTTCCAACACCGTCTGGGTCTGAGGGCTCTCTGATAACCCACCCTGGGGGACTTACACGGAACAGGGCTTTCGGGGACCAGGTTTGTCCTGGAGAACCTACTACTGTAGGACAAGCTCCCCACCTCCTTGTCCACCAGCTGTGCTGTTGAAGTGGGGGAATGGGGAGCAGGGATGGGACACGTTGGGCTCAGGAGTCCCAGGCGGAGTGCATGCGTGTGTGCACACAGACGTGTGTGCACACAGACGTGTGTGCACACATGTGTCTATGTGTATCTGCATGTCTGTATGTATCTGCGTGTGTGCTTTTGTGTGTGCATGAGTGCATTGGGAACTGAGCAGATAACAGGACTCAAGCCGGCTGCCTCTCTAGCAGTTGACCTGTCCCATCTATGCATTACCTTCCTCACCCCCCATCCTTTCTTTACCACCGCTGGGCCTTCTTTCCTGTTTCTTCTATAGGTAACCCCTGCCCCTCTGACCCTCTCTCTTGGGTCAGCTCCCATGCACGCCCATTCCTGAGAATGAACACCCATTTAAATTTACATTTAAATTAATTAACAGAAACAAATGTGACGACTCAGCTCCTTGTGTCCATGAATCACATTTCAAGTGGGTGGTCAGAGGCTACCATATTGGACAGCACGGAACATTTCTGTGGCTGCAGAAAGTTCTGCTGGACAGCTCCGGGCTACAGCCCCAAGGAGCAAAGAGGTTCCAGGCTGCTCTGTGACCTCTCTCTAGCACAGGCCTGCCACAGGCAAGCCCACCCTGATATCGAACTCAAGCCCTTCCAGTAGTGTGTTCCCTGGGCCTGAACCAGAGGTGGGATCCACACCATAGCCCCGCCATGGAGCTGCCATCCATCACAGCTCACATGGCATGTTCATTCCCTAGGCCTGCTGTAACAAGAATTTGTTTGAGTATCTGTTTGCAGTTCTCACGGGTATATACCCGGGAGCGGAATTGCTGGGTCATATGGTAGGTCTACATTTAACTTACCGAAGAACCGCCAGATTGTTTCCCTGAACATCCTGTTTCTTCCTTTGTGCCCATCACCCTCAGCCGCTCCCCGTCTGCCTGTTCTTCCTCTGTCCTCCCTGCTCCCTGAGCCTCGTCTGTCCTGCTCCCAGCAATCTCCAGTGCCTGGCCCAGCTCCTGGCACCTAGTAGGTACGTCAGTGCTGATCGCTCGGTGAACTGTGCCTTCTCCTCTGCTCTGGCCACAGGCTCGTGAACGAGGTGTTCACCATCGACGACACCTTGCAGACCCTCAAGCTGAGACTGCGGGAGACACAGGACACGCTGCAGCTGCTGGTAATGACCAAGTGCCGGCTGGAGCACGAGCTGGCCATCAAGGCCAACACACTCTGCATCGACAAGGAGAAGTGCATGAGCATGCGCAAGACCTTCCCCAGCACGCCGCGCCTGGTGGGCTACACCTGAGCCGCTGCTGCCAGCCCCTGGCGTCCTGCTCCGCGCCTGTTCTGTGTGCAGCATAAACGTTGGAAAGGCAGAAAAACAAAATAAAGTGTCACTTTCTCCTTTTCCTCCTATCACAGAAAAAAAACCCAAATTATATAAATATATATATTCAGAGCCAAAATAAACGTGCCCAAACCAAAGATCCTGGAGCTCATTCCTGCTGCAGAACTGGCCTCATGGCAGATCTGGGAGGAGACAGACTGATTTCTCGGGGATGGAGCATTGTGAGGTTCTCGGCATCCCTAGGAATAGAAGGGGGCACATTTTTTTGTTTTGTTTTGAAAACTGTTTGTACATTTAGGAGCACAGTGTAGACCACGGGATCCAAAGATTGGACGGCGGAGCTGAGAGTCCAGAGCCCAGCTGTCGCCTAGGAGCTGTGTGGCCTTGGACAGGCTCCCGACCTGAGTACCCTCATCTATAAAATGAGGTCAGTCCCAGGCGGAGGCAGCTGTCTGCTGTGTGGGGCAGGGGCAAAAAGCTAGGATTTGGAGCCAGAAGTCCTGGGTTTGAATCCCAGCTTTTTGAAATTGTTATGGGAGGAAAAGAGGACATTAGTTCTGTGGGTGGGGCAGGACGAGGCAGGTGAGGGTCAAGGAAAAGCTCTAGGAAGACGTGACATTGCTTGAGAACGTTAAACATGGAACTCTTGCACGACCCAGCAGTTGTATTCCTAGGTATATAACCAGGAGCACTGGAAACAGATACTCAGAAACAAAAACAGAAACAAAAACATAACACTGGTACATGGACATTCATAGCAGCACTAAGTACAATAGCTCAAAAGTGAAAACAACCCAAATGTCCATCAATGAATGGAAAAACAAGATGCAGCCTGTCCGTGCGATGGAATTTTATTCTGCATAAAAGAAACAAACACTTGCTTCAACACAGATGAGCCTGGAAGACATCACACTAAGTGAAAGAAACCAGACACAAAAGGCCACATATCGTGCGGTTCCATTTATATGCAATGTCCAGAATGGGCAAATCCCTAAAACAGCAGCTTACTGGGTGCCAGGGAGAGGGAGGGGGTGGGGGAGGATGCCCAGCTAAATGCCACAGAATTGCTCCCTTTACATGGTTAATTTTATGTCATGTGAAATTCACCTCAATTAAACAAGATAAAGACAAGTCCTATTGGATCTGAGTCCTGAACGATGACGAGGGCAGGAAGAAGAGGGTGGGCTTTCTGGGGAGAGGAAGAGCCTGAATAAAGGCAGGGAGCTAGGCTCCCAGATGCAGAAACCCTGGGAGAGGTGTGCGAATCATCTTGAAATAGTTTCAACTTTTTGTCCTGAGGTCGGTGTTTCTCAGAGTTCATTATTCACATCGGTACTTCCCAGAGTTTACTATGCATACACGGGGTGCCCTCAGACTGTGTTAAAAATGCAGATTCTGAGTCAGGAAGGCTGAGGCTGAGCCCGAGGTTCTAAAGCTCTGACAAGCCCCCAAATACTGCTGATAGTCCGGGGACCACACTGGGAGCAGTAGTAACACCTCCACTATCTGCCATAATCAAGCATCACCTTTACTGTTATTCACTCCATCTTTTAGGTTGTTGCACTTAAAAATTTTTTTAGATTTATTTTAAAGGCAAATTTGTAGCATGAATGCAGACAGGAACCTGTGCCCGGGTTGAACAAAGCAAAATATTGTTAATGATGTCTGGTTAGGAAGTATTGTCTGCCCAACGTGATGCTGGCTGAAGGCTTCTCTCCTTTTGTTCAGAAGGGAGATCAGCAAGTCCTAAAGAGGTGTTAAAGACTGCCTACCATCCAGCGTCCAGTGGAGACTGCCCTTGAGGTAAGCTTGCTTGAAAGAGGACAGAGGGTCAGTTTTTCTACAAATGAGTTTCATTCCTGTTTCAGGCCTTGAAGGCATGAATCTAGGCATGTCTGCAGGCGGGGGGAGCCCATAGGATCTTTAATGTGGGGATGTGAAATGACCAGATTGGTGTTTTAGAAATAATTTCTCCATGCAGAGGAGTCAGGAGGAGAGAGAAGTTGGAGGGAGGGAGAAGGGGGTTTGGGAACCCATCTGTTAGAATTTAAGGCAGAAGGACAGACAGCTGCAGGAGGCACATTTGTGGGGCTGAAGCCACAGTCCTTAGACTGTGGCTTGTAGGAGGCAAGTGGAGGTCAGGATGGGACAGAGAGATGCCCTGCCTGGTGTGAGGGGGCGGTAGACAGAGGCAGGGACAAGTCACAACTATCCTTTTGTGCCGGGAGTGGGAATCATCACCCAAGGGATGTCCTGGTGTAAATATCTGAAAGGCAAGTGGAAACGTGGTGTTGGAGGTTAGCTCAAAAGGGAGGCTAGCCGAGGCTGGGCTTGGGGGCTGGGGAGATACCCAAAGCCTTGGGAAGAGATGAGCTGGTGCAGGGAGATCCTGAGAGTGAGAGGGGCGCTGCTGGTGTGGGCATAGGACAAAGGGGCCCAGAGAGCACAGACAGGGGCCAGCAGAGTCCAGGCGATCGCAGACAGAGGGGCAAGCGTGGGGATGTTCCGAAGAATAAAGAAAACCCTTTAGAAGCAGGTGTGCTAAGTATCCCGCTGGCCGGGACACCCACGTGCATACAGTTTTGGAACGCAAATTGGCAACACGCGTCAAGAGCCTTAAAAGGTCCACACCCTTCTACTTAGGAATGTCTTTCTCAAGACTCTCTTTAGGAAACTATCCCGAACGCAGACCCAGCTGGACGCGTTAGAATTTATGTATCGTAAGAGACCTCTGAACGCCGTGTCCAGCCGCAGAGAGAGCAGCTAAGCAAAGTACCGCACAGCCGAGTCATGGGATAGTGAGTAGCTACGAGAGCTGTGCCAAATGCTTGAATGCTGAGGGAATGTGCTTGTGAGGCTGAAAGCCCAGAGGACAAAAATGTGATGTGAACCGATCCTGAATTGCGTCAAAAGTGCACAGGAGGAAAGATTGTATTGAAATATGCTGGTGTGCTCAGAGCCGATGGTAAGCAAGCGCGGGTTACTTGTTTATAGGACGAATTATCTGCAGTGAACATGTGTTCCTTTATGAACCGGGAGGAAGTGCTTTTATAAATAGACTTTATTTTGCAGTAGTTTGGGATTTATAGAAAAGTTGCAGGGAGGACACAGGCGGTTCCCGTGTACCCCTCGCCTGCCTTGCCCTGATGTCCGCATCTTACCTTGTGGTGAGTTTGTCGAAACTAAGAAATGCACATCAGTGCGTTAATGATAACAAACTCGCGAGTCTGTTTCCGTGGGTCGGCCTCCTTCTGTCCTCAGATCCGACCCAGAGTAGCACATTGCATTTAGTCATTAATTCCCCTGGGACAGTTTTTCAGGTGGTCCCTGACGTCGTGACCTTGACGGTTTTGAAGAGTACCTGTATTTGTAGGGGTTTGAAGGTGTTCATCACATGTCTCTGAATTAGGGTTTGTCTGATGTTTTTCTCATGATTCATCTGGGATTACGGGTTTGGGAGGAAGACCACTGAGGGGAAGTCCCCTTCCCATCCCCTCATATCAGGGCGTTTGTGACATTCTCGTGGTGGATGATGACCTTGGTGATGATGAACGATCTCTTGGGGAAGGTGGTGTCTGCCAAACTTTCTCCACCTTATGTTCCTGCTTTTCCCTTTCCATACTCTAGGAGTAAGTCATTAAACGCAGCCCACGCTCAAGGGCAGGGGGATTAAGGTCCCCATCTTGGAGGGAGAGTATTTATATATATTATTCGTAATTCTTCTCTAAGTATGTTCCTTTACCCTTATTTATTCTATCATTTATTTGTATTCATGCACTCCTGGATGTTTATTTTAGGCTTTGAGTTATAATGTAATACTGTGTTATTTACTGTGTCCCTCCAATCGTTCGGGCTTTGGCCATTGGGAACTCTTTCAGGTTGGTTCCTGTGACCCTTTGACACATCCCCCACTCTTCCGTCTTTTGAGGACTTCCTTACTTTCCAATCCTACAAGATGCTCCAGGTTCCTCTGGATTTTTTCCCCCCGTGCTCCATCACTAGAATCAGCCATTTCTCCAAGGAGCTCTGGTTTGGTTTTTGTCTGTTTGTTTCTTTGTTTCATTTGTTAGGTTTTTGGTGTTGTTTGTGTGTGAGTGTTTTTTTGAGAATAATATTTAGAAACCAGGGTCTGGCGATGTGCGTCAACTATACTCAAAGAGAAAAACTGGGGGGCTCCTGGGTGGCTCAGTCTGTTAAGCATCTGCCTTCAGCTCAGGTTGTGATCCCAGGGTCCTGGGATCGAGCCTCGAGTCAAGCTCACTGCTCAGTGAAGAGCCTGCCTCTCCCTTTGCCTCTCCTCTCTCTCTCTCATGAATAAATAAGTAAAATCTTAAAAAAAAAAAATTTTTTTTTAAAAGAAACCGAGATCTGAGTCCTGGGTTTGCTCACTGTTAAGAATGTTTTCTTTTAATTTAAATATTTTATTTATTTATTTGGCAGAGAGACAGCCAGCGAGAGAGGGAACACAAGCAGGGGGAGTGGGAGAGGAAGAAGCAGGCTCCCAGCAGAGGAGCCTGACGTGGGGCTCGATCCCAGAACACCGGGATCACGCCCTGAGCCGAAGGCAGACGCTTAACGACTGCACCACCCAGGTGCCCCAAGAATTTTTTTTAAACCTTTCATTGTGATAAAATCTGCATAACCTAAAATTGACCTTCGCAGCAACCGTTTTAAATGTGCAGTTCGGGGGTATTGGGTACATTGGTAATGCTGTGCAAACTTTACCATCATCTCTCTCTATAACTCTTTCCATCTTATAAAACTGAAACTCTATACCCATTTCACACTAACTCCCCACACCTCCCAGCCCCTGAGTGCCACCCTTCTCTTTTCTGCCTTTATGATTTTGACTATTCTACGTCATACACATGAAATCGTACGGTATTTGTCTTTTTCGACAGCTTGTTTTCTCTTCGCATCATGTCCTTCAGGGTCATCCATGTGGCAGCATCTGTCAGAATTTCCTTCCTGTTTAAGGCAGAATGGTATTCCACTGCATGGGTCTACTATACTACGTTTTGCTTCTGCGTTCCTCTGTCAACGAATACTTGGGTTGCTTGCATGTTTTAGCAGCTGGGATGATGCCGCAATGAACATGGGCGAACACCTAGTTCTTTGAGAGCCTGCTTTCAGTTCTTTGGGATATATACCCAGAAGAGGAATTGCTGGGTCCTATGGTAATTCTCTTTTTAATCTTTGGAGCAACCACCATGCTCTTCCCCCCAAGAATTCCCATTTCCCCACATCTCGGTTACCATTTATTCTCTTCTGGGCTTTTGACAGTACCATCCTCATGGGTGTAAAGAGGTATCTCACTGTAGTTTTAATCTGTGTTTCCCTAATGATGAGTGATGTTGGGTGTGCTCATTGGTAAGAAAACTTTTAGTAGGAGAAAAAGAAGGACTACCAGGCTTGGTGCCCAGGAAACTTTGGGTGAACTGTCAGAAGTGATGGGCGGGGGGGCAGGAGGTGAAGTGGAGGGAATGGGGATACCCTGAGATTTTGGTCACCTGCGTACCCTCAGTCCCTGCACACAGTGGGTGTCCCATAAATACTTTATTGAGTGACATATAAATGGCCAAACAAGCATATATGAATGCATATATATCCATCTTGGACCGGTGGGTTGTTTCTGAGTTTAAGGAGAAAAAGAGGAGGGTAGTTGCATGTGGATGTGGGGAAGGTAAGCCTACCAATCCATATGCTGTTTACAACCCAAGAGGCCAGTGATGTGGGATCCCAGAGTGGCTCTCAGAAGCTGGCACACTGACCAGCCATACAGGGTGTCTCCCCATTGCAGCCCAGGCAGGAAATCCCAGAGACGAGTGCTGGCTCCCTGCCAGGCCTGAGAACAAATTGAGAGAACTTGGAGGATCTCCCAGTTGACTCGCTTTCCCTGTCCTCTCAGAAGGGATACTGCCCAGCTGGCTCCAGAGGATGCACCACTCCCTAAACGGGGTGTGTGTGTGTGTGCGTGTGTGTGCGTGTGTGTGTAAGCATGTGCTCACACTTCTAGCCTTCTCCTGCCTCCACGACCTAATCCAGCATTTTAGCATTTTTCAGAAGACCAGGTATGTGCTGGAAATCCAGCAGACTTTGGAGATAAAGTGAGAAACCACAAGAAAGGACATGGGATTGAAGATGTAGGAACTGACAAGGCTAATGGGCCTGGACCTAAGTCTCAGTTTGTAGGAAGCCTTCAAAAATGTGTTGAATTCGTTACCAACATTGAAATAACAAATTCTGCATTACAATGTTTTTTTTTTTTTGCCTCTCTCAAAGATGGGCTTATCTGACTACCTCCCACCCACATTCCCCACGATAGCTGATACACTGAGCTCCCAGTGTTGATTTTGCCACAGTCCCCACTCCTCCCTATTGCCACACACAGTCCTGCTTCACCCCTGTATCTTGCCTGCTGACCACTTAGGCAGCTGATTTTATCCCTCTACCTTGTTGAGGCTCCCTGAAAAACCCTTTGATCCAGCCTACAAAACTGAGGCTCAGGGGCTAGAGAAAGACAGGGGACCTCAAGCATGGGCCACACAACTACAGGGGAAGCTGATTTGGGGTAGGGACCAAAGTGCCTGACTCCTGTCCTGTTGACTTCCTGTGACACCATGCTTCTCCCCTGTGTTCATTGTTTATCAGTTATTATTGTACCAGACACCAAAAGCGACTCTCCTTGCACTCCACTTCCCACTCCATTAAAAGGAGGAGCATGGGGTCTAAGAAGTAAAGCCTAGAGCTGTAGGAGACCAGGATACTTATGAATCTGAACGCCGTTGTGTGTATTCTCTTTCCCAGTCCTGCTTCAGTAATTCTGCAAACCGAGTCCAGGAAAAGTATAGTAAAGCCTCGATAGTAATGCCCTAGGAATGCAAAAGTCCTGGGGATCTTTCCTTTTCTGGTTGACAAAGGTGATCCCAGAGGCCCCTTTTCGGTTTGAAGCTTCGAGATCACAGGATATTTCTTGTGTGAATGGATGGAGCTGGTGAGGGCCTCAGGAAGGATACTCTCAAGCCCTCCTTTTTGAGAAGAAGAAAGCCCCATCCAGAGAGGCACAGTGACTTGCATACAGTCACACAGCAAGTTAGAGGTGGAGCCAGTCCTCTGCGTTCTCTTCGGATCTCCCAGGCCTGCTGCCGGAAACCCTGCTGAGGGGTCGCAGTCCACTCTCTTGCCCCATTAGGAGAGCTGACGGGTCACACTGGCTCTGTCTGTGCTGAGGGTGACCTTGAAGGCTACAGGAGTTGCACCGTCTGGTCTGGGAATGAAGGTGGTTGTGACTTAGGATGCGTGCACGGGCCAGCTGCCCTTGGAAGCTGCCTTACCTGATATGAAGTCATCTCTGTTCATTCGTTCGTTCGTTCATTCATTCATTCATTCATTCATACCTCCATATGACACATTCCCTGAGTGCCTGGCACATGCCAGCACCTACCCCAGACCCCGCAGCCCCAGCAGTGACTACACCAGGCCCAGTCCTGCCTTCATGGGACCCTGTGCCACAGTTGCCCATCAGTGTCCTAGGGGGAAACAATAGTGTTTTGCTGAGGAGTCAAGTGTGATTTTAGAAAATGGGCTTTGAGTATATTCTCCTCTCTTAAAAAAGTGAATTTGCAGGGCCTTCTTTTACTCCTGTTCCCTGAAGCTGAGCTCTGCCACCTCCATGGTGGGGGCACGGGGACCATCCTCCCTTGGCTCCCCCTGCCTGGGCAGCCTCTCCAACTCTTGCTTCACCCCAGGCCCCTCCCCTGGTCTGTTCACCCACCCCACGCCTTGTCCTTCCACCCTTGAATTCCCCCAGAGGCTTCCCAGGTGCAGTCTTCCCCAGCCTCAGTGAAGGCTGTGACCAGTTGCAGACTACCTGTATTTAAGGAGGACAACATGATCAGTTTTGGGTTTTTTAAAGATTTTATGTATTTAAGAGAGGGAGAGAGAGTGAGCAGGGGAAGGGCAGAGGGAGAGGGAGAAGCAGACTCCCTGCTGAGCACAGAGCCAGATGGCGGTGGGCAGGGGCTCCATCCCAGGACCCTGAGACCAAGACCAGAGCCACCCAGGTGCGCTAACGTGATCAGTTTTAACATATGTATTCACCAAAGAAACCGTAGCCACAGCCAAGATAGCGAATGAACCCATCACCCTGACAAGTTTCCTGTGCCCCCCACCCTGGTCTTACCCCTCCCTCAACCGGCTGATTATTGATTTGTTTCTATCACTAGAGATTAGCTAGGATTTTATGCAAATGGAGCCGTACATTGTATACTCCTTTTTTTTTTTTTCCTCTCGCTTTTTTGCACTCCGCATAATTGTTTTGAGATTCGTCCTTGTTTCATGTATCAGTAGCTGGTTCCTCTTTACTGTTGAGTAATCCGCTGTCCCTCTCCTTGTGGTTTTAGTAAAACCCAGGGCTCCATAAGCCAGCAACACCTGCCCCGCTCACTAAGCACAGGAGATCCCATCCTCCCCCTTCCTCCACGGCTCCTTAAGCCCATGTGAGCATCAAGACATGGGCAGAAAAATGCATAATGCATCTCAAGCAGCGTTTAAATGACTATTTAAGTGTCGGTGGGTGCTGCTGTGTTCAACCGATATGGTATTGAATTGATACGGGCCTTCTGTTGTTACAGATTTTTCTTGACAAATCCTGAAAACAGGGACTTTCTGTCATGGGTGGAAGGAGGCCTCTTAATCGTTGCTTAAAAGGGGGGTGTATAATGTCATGGGTAAAAGCCAGACTTTCAAGTTAGATCTGTATTCTTTTTTTTTTTTTCTTAAGATTTTATTTATTTATTTGACAGAGAGAGAGACAGCCAGTGAGAGAGGGAACACAAGCAGGGGGAGTGGGAGAGGAAGAAGCAGGCTCATAGCGGAGGAGCCCGATGTGGGACTCGATCCCATAATGCCGGGATCACGCCCTGAGCCGAAGGCAGACGCTTAACCGTTGTGCCACCGAGGCGCCCCTAGATCTGGATTCTGACGTGGACTCCACTCTCTCCTAGCTGTGCTGCTCTTGGGAGAGCCGCTTCACCATGCTGTTTTCTGCCTCTGTTTTCTCATCCATAAAATGGGCCCAATAAGATTCTTCCATTGTTGTTGCCCAAACACCCTTTTGCAGGTGACCATAAAGACCAAGTATAACCCGCACAGGAAGGGTATTCAGTAGTAGTTTTTCATAAGCAGCTCACACTTATGGAGTACTGCTCTGTGCCAGACAGTTTTTCGAAGTGCTGTCTCACGTAATCATCGCTCAGCCCTGGAACACGGGTTCTATTTGCACGTCCTTTTATCGACGGGGAAATAGAGGCGCAGAGAGGTTGAGAAATTTGCCCACAGTCACACAGAGAGTAAATGGCTGAGACAGGACTTAAGCCCTGCTGTGGGACTTCAGGGTGTGAACCGCTGACCACAGCCTCCCAAATGAAGGAAAGCTATGCCAAGGGGGCTTGAGAGTCAGGAGGGGTCTGGCAAGGCCACTGGCAAAGGCCAGCCCCCGAGAACAGAATGTCCCCCCAGCCTTACTCGCCCAGCAGCTGCCCTGGGGAAGAGCATTTCTCCTAATAGTCATAATACTTGGAGATCACCTTCTGAGTGCCAATGAGGTGCCAGGTGCTTTACCCTGTGTCCCAAGTAATCCCACATGTATGCTCTAGAGTAGCTGCAGTTTTGGTCCCCATTTTACAGAAGGGGAAACTGAGGCACAGAGCAGCTAGGTTGCTTGCCCACAGGGACACAGGATGAGTTGGCACTGGCCCCCAGGTGGCTCCCCACTGGTGCTCCCCACCCCTACACACACACACACACACACACACACACACACACACACACACCAGCCAGCATCAGGCAGCGAGTCGCTGGGAGGGAGGCGGCTGCATTGTTGGCCTTGCCCAGAAATGTCAATGCGTCACCATCATACAAAGTCCTGGCTGTTTGCTCCTGTCATTCCCGGGGCACTCTTGACAAGTGTCCCCTCACCAAGGCTGAGGGCGGAGGGGCAGGAATGGGAGGCAGGTTCAAAACATGCAATTAAAATTCCTAAGGAGCTATGTGAAGTCCTTCTATTCCTCCCCTAAAAACACACAGAACATTCTTGATCTCTATATCAGGCTAGGGGCTGGACTTGAAGCCTCTTGCTGCACCTTCTAGGGTCCCATGTGACTGCAGACAGGCAGGAAGGAATTCGGTGTCCCAGAGACAGCTGGTCCTTCCCTCCTCCCCACCCAACTATGCTGCTTGGGATTCCTGGCGCTCTTCTGGGGGCAGGCATGGGTGTGGGCACCCATGGGGAGCAGAGCCCAGGATAGCCTGAGTGGAGGGCACCCAGGGGGCTGCCAGCCCATCTCTCCACCCCCCGCTACCACCACATGCCTGGTGGGGAGGGAAAGTGTGCCCCGGCTGGGCTTTGGCGGTCTCAGAAGTTGAGGGAGACCCATCAGCCCAGGATATGAGTCAGAGAACTGGCTTCCCAAGGGACGTGTGGCCTCTTGTCCTGATAAGGGGTCATCCTGATGGGGAATTGAGAAGCAGGCAGGGAAGCCTTGAGCGGGGCACGACTGCAAGCAGGTGCTCTCTCTTAGGTTCTCCTCGCTCTTCCTGCCCTGGGGAGCAGGGGATG
Organism: Ursus americanus; assembly: GCF_024610735.1. Taxonomy (NCBI): domain Eukaryota; kingdom Metazoa; phylum Chordata; class Mammalia; order Carnivora; family Ursidae; genus Ursus; species Ursus americanus. The sequence continues at coordinate 32,111,364 of NC_142128.1, forward strand.
GGGGTGACTGCTCCAAGGATACAGGCCTCCTTTGGAGCTGATGAAAAGGTTTTGGAACTAGCAGAGATGGTGGGAGCACAACGTAGCGAATGTACTAAATGCCACTGAATTGTGCACTTTGGGGGATTTTAGGTTTTGTGAATATCACCTCAGCTTTAAAAAAGTGAGAGAAGGAGAATCAGTTATGGCCACTCCTTCCCTCCAACCTCATTTTCCCAAGTAAACGTCTGTGTGGACTCTGGAACATTTCCACTAGATACAAGAAAACATGTTGATGGAAAACTTGGACAGTATCTTAACATTTTATGTAATAAATCAATGCACACACATAAATGGAAGGAGGCTCTGGGGCTCAGGGACCTTCCAGAAAAGGGTCCGCATGCTCAGGAACCAAGGACCTCCTGACACTTTGCTCCTGACTTGCCTCACCTGGTCCCCTCCCTGTCCCCAGTCACCTGCCCAGGTGCTCTGGGCTTCTGTCTTCTGTCACTCCTCTTCCCCTTTCCCTACAGGCGAGAGGGAGTCTTTCGCCTTCTCTGTGAGTCAGCATGAGGGTTAAAAGCGCTCACTGCAAGGGGGTCTGAAGCCCCTTTGCCTGGGTTTAAATCTGAGCTCTCCAGCTCACTCTCTGGGTGACTGTGGGCAGCTCACAATCTGGGTGACTCTGCAGTAGCCTGAGACTTGATTTCCTCATCTGTAAAATGGGGCCACTGTTGTCATTGTCGTTGTTTCTACTCACAGGGGCTCAGCCAGGATTATTTGAAATAAGGTCTGTGAATTGCAGGCCTCGAGACTGGCATACAGCAGGGAGTGGCTCGCTGGTCCTACTTGCCCAATATCAGTTAGGGACCCCCTGCCACCACTTTGAGAGCTCTGGGGGGGTGGATGGTGGGATGGGACGTTCACTTCAGAGGCCTTACTAGCAAAGGACTGGCTGATTTAGCAAATGGTGGAGTAAGTTTGATGAGGGGGCCCTCATTCCTGCCCCTGGGACGGGAGGAGGGGGAGAGGGTTTGAGGCCTCTAGGAAGGGGTTGGAGGGCGTGCTCACCCTCGGAATGGAAGGATGCGGAAAGCTGGTGTATCCCCACCCTGCCTCCCTGTCCTGGTTTCTCATAAATCCCAGCCCACTTGGCTTTACCCAGAAATGGCTCCCAGAATGGGGGTCGTTCCTCCCTTCTCTCCCCCTCTAACTGGTCCGGGAGTCTTACATACGCTAAACAGAGAAGTAAAGATGCTGGTGAGTTGGTGGAGGCCCCCCACACCTTATGGGGGTGGAGGTGGGGAGATCACAGATTAAGAATTAAGACAAAATCTTGGCCCCGCCCCCTCATGGCTGTATGTAAATAAGGCCCAGTCTGTGGCCCCGCCCCATGAGCCGTGCCACGCCCCCCAGTCCCTGAATGGACAGGTGGTGCTCTGTGCTAACCACCCTTGGCAGCGCACTCCCCTTGGGCGCTGTCCACCTTCCCCAACTGCCTCCTCCTACCCACCAGCTTTTGCAGGACAGGAGGGGCTGCAGACCCCCCAGCTCCTGGCTGCCAGCCACACCACAGGGCATGAGGGTGTAGGAGAAGGGGCTCAGTCAGGTAGGTACACAGATGAGGGGGAGCATGCCCCGGCGGGGCTGAGTGTCTGCTCTTATGCGTTCCTTCCCCTTGCATTCTGTTAGCATCCTGGCAGGTGACCCCAGGGGGCAGAGGAGGTGGGTGGAATGGGGGGCTGGTCCTGGCACTAGCTTCTAAGGGGCAAGGGAGCCAGGGGTAGATCTTGGCAGTGGGACTGGAAAACAGTTCCTCCCTCCAGAACTCCCCCCTGCCCCATGAGCTGGGCTCTGAAGGTGGCAGCAAAAACCAAGTCCAAAGATTCCTGTCTGCCAAGGCTGGCCTCCGGGCTACCTGGGCTCCCCCTCCTTCCTCTGCAGGGCCCCACAGGAGGAGGGAATTAGGAGGGAAGCCTGATTTTGCCAGTATGGCTGTAGGGCTCTGCGTGCATATCAGCTGAAAGAAAAATCCTTCAAACACCAAGCATGTTGGCTCCTCTTGCACAAAACCTTTCCAGAGCTTTCCAGTGCTCCTGGGGTATCTCTCCCACCCCAGCTTTCGCTCTGCTCCACCTCTCCAGCTCCTCCTTCCTCCTGCGCTCTAACCACACTGGCCTCTTCTTTCCCTGCAGGGCCTTTGCACATGCTGTCCCCTCTTTCACCCAGTTACCAGTCTTGTACTTCAGCACCCACCTCTTCAGCCTTACCTGCTCTGCGCTGGGTGCTCTCAGTTTCCTTCCCTTCCCAGTGCTTAGCTTTGCTTAGAATTCTCATTCCTTGGGGGAACAATAATGAGACTCATAGGAAGTACTTTTAAAAATGCAGGTGCCTGGGCCCTTCCCCAGCCCCGGCATCAGAACCTGCCATTTCTTGGTGCCCCTCAGGGGATTCTGTCCAACACTGTGGGTGGTCGCTGTCTGCACCCCTGCTCAGCTCCAAGTGCCAGGAGGCGGGCACCATCTTTTTCTTTATTCTTGCAAGCCTACCTCCAGCACAGCGTCTGGCAGGTGATGGGCCTCCAGAAATACTTGTTAATGAGTGGCTGGCTGCAGAATGAATGGAATTAGTTCCAGTGATGAACTTTAATTCAATTCCAAGTGTACTTGTTACCCTGCCTACACACAAGATGAGCTCACCAGGAGAATCCCAAATGGATTGATGCCCCCCACCACCCAGGAATTTGAGCTGAGAGAGAGTGAACCGGACACGAATAAACCCAAGCTGAGGTCTGAGATAGAGGCAGGTTTTCAAGGAGGAGCCTGCCTGTGCTGGGAGCCCCCAGTAGAGGCCAGAGGCGTCCTGGAGGCCATCCCGAGTTTGCTAAATCCACCCCCTTCCCTGGGAAGGCATCGTCCCCCCAACACCCACCCCAAGGCAGGTGGAGGCAGAGGAACTGTTGACATTGTGGGGAAGTGAGGAAACAGGCCAGAGTAGCAACAATTATAACAGTAACAATCATTAAGGTACACATTTTTGGCACCCCCATAACGCTAGGCCCTGTTCTGAGATTATACAAGTTCGCTCTTGCAACCCAGTAGCTGCTTGGACAGAAACAGTACCTTCATTTCCTGCCCTGCACTCGCTTCCTCTCCCTTCCGTCACCCTCACCTGTGCTGCGTGTTAAGCTCTGAATCGGGGCAGCTCTCTCTCAATGTGTGTCCTTGATGTCAGACCGCTCCCTCTGCCCACCGGTCTCCCCGCAAGAGCTCATGCGTCACATAGAGCTCTCGATTTGGGGTTCTGGAAACATAACCGCTGCCCTGGAATGGGGGACCCCTCCGTCTGCTGCACAAATGCAGGGGGAAGGGGGAGGGAGGGGTGCAGCAGAGGGAGCTAGCCCCACCCCAGCTCTCCTCTGTCCTGGCTCCCACCCTGCAGCAGCACCCACGATGCAGCTGCTTGCATTTCAGGATTTTGAACTTGGCAGGATGCCTGCGAGGTTCATTTCTGAGGGGGCAGAGAATGGAAAGAGGCGGAGGAGCAGAGGCTTTCCCAGTGCCCTGCCCAGGCTGGGATGGATGGTATCTTCCAGATCAAAACCCAGCTGCTGGCACCCAGGCCTTCAGGGAGTACCTCCCCCCTGGTGCAGCAGGGGAGGGATGGATATGCAAAACAGGGGTGGGGGGGCAGGCTTTGGGGGTGGGTTGCCCTGCAGTCCCTGAGCCTGGAGGGGTTACTATCAGACCTCACCCCCCCCCCCACCCGGACTGAAGGGACGTGTTTCTGAGCCGGGTGGGCCGTGCTGACACTAAAGGCTTGTTTGCCTCCTGCCCACACTTGCTGAGAATTGCCTTAGGCTGGGCACCCGGGGCTGCTGCTTACGCCAGTGCCTGGGCTAGTAGGCACCCTGCTGCCAGGTCTGCATCCCCCTGCAGCTCTGAGAGTGCCCCAAAGGGCAAGGACCCCTGGGTGGTGACCTTTGGGACAGGGTAGGGATGGACCAGAGCGAGCCGAACCCCTGGACTTTGCCAGACCTGGTAAACAGGGCCCCCAGAGGTAAAAACCTCAGCCCCAACCCCCTGGAGTGGGGACTGTGCATGGCCAGGTGGGTGAACCGATGGTGGGGAGTCTGTGGACCAGCCCACCCCTGAGCAAGGCTGCCAGAAACAGTCTTAGCCCCGTCCTTCCCCTTACCAAACCTGTCCCCCAGTTCTGGGGGGTCCAGAAAGGAGGCCTCCTTGGAAAATTCTGGGTCAGTCCAGGATTTGAAAAGAAAGCAGACAGCAAAGCATTGCTTTTGGAAGGGGTGCTGGGGTTTCATCTGGGCTGGGGTTGCATGGGTCTGGAGGGGTGAGGTGTGTTCACAGCCAGGAGGTCACCGCATTCCTGATCTGATGGGGGGGGAGCACACTGTGCCAGCAGAGGGGGAAGGGCAGGGTGGTTGGCATCCCAGATTCTGACTTTGCCCTTTTGGTTTGTGCAACCTCACTAGGCCTGAATTTCACAAGGGCCCTGTGTTCCATTTAATGGTCTGTCCGTGCACCTTCTCGAAATTCTTAATTTTGAACGAGGGGCCCCGCATTTTCATTTTGCACTGGGTCCTGAAAATTATGTGGCTTATCCTGGTCTTAAAACTGAAGGAAACAGTGGTGGCTCTAGAGTTTCTGTTTAGGGGATGCTTTTCAGTGAAAGGCTGGTTGGAAGTGAGAGCTGGACTAGTGCTGAAGCTGTACTTGGATAATAATAATGATGGTGCTGAAGACATTACAGTCTTACAGTGCTTATTCTGTGCCAGACATCATCCTAAATGCTTGATATGAATTAACTCATTTCATCCTCACAATACACCTCTCTATGATGAGAATCACTCCTATCCCCATTTCACAGCAGAGAAAACTGAGTCTTGGAGAGGTTGAGGAAGTGGCTGGGTCAGTCCTGGGCAACTTGGCTCCACAGCTCCTTGCCTCCCACTCCCATTCATTGGTGTTTAAAGGGGGTTTCTTGTGGACAATATATGATTGGGTCTTGTTTTTTATCCTACTCTGATGATCTCTGTTTCCTCACTGGTGTATTTAGACCATTCACACTTAGTATAATGGTACAGTTGGATTAATCTCTACCATGTCTGCAACAGTACTCAGAGTACTTGTTCTTCCTTTTAAAAGAAATCTTCCCCTCCTTTTCTGTCTTCTCTGTTTTTAATTGTTTTATATGATTGCATTTTTTCCCTCTTCTCTTTGCCTATGAATTATACTTATTTAAAAATATTTTTAGGGGCGCCAGGGTGGCTCAGTCGGATCACTGTCTGACTCTTGATTTTGGCTCAGGTCATGATCTCAGGGTTGTGGGATCAAATCCCCCGAGTGGGGCTCCGTGGTCAGCAAGGAGTCTGCTTGAGATTCTCTCTCTCCCCCTCTCCCTCTGCTCCTCCCCCTGTGTGTGCCCTCTCTCTCTCTCTCTCTCAAATAAATAAATCAGTCTTTTAAAAAAATATGTATTTTTAATGGCTGCCCTAGAGATTTTGCAATATACGTTTACAGCTAATCTCAATCCACTTGCCATTGCTTCACAGAATCTTCCCACACTCTCCCTCCCCTCCCTTACAACATGGCTGCCACTCATGTCCCTTCCCAGGTGCTCCAGTCACCCAACATGTTACTGCGGTTACCCATCATTTACGGCAGGCATTCGATTTGCCAAGCCTCACGCGACCTTAAGAGGTGGGGCTGTCTGCAGCCTCATTTTGAAGGGGAATCGACAAAGGCGTGAAATGTTTAACAAGCCTCCAGGCCACCGCCAGTAAGTGGCAATGCTGAGCTTTGAACCCGGGTGTCCTCCCCCTGCGTAGTAAGCAAGCCTGCTTTTGTTTCGTTGATAACATTCCATGTCATCCAATGGAGCCAAGTTTTCTAAAGAGAGTTTTATTCTCATTTTTTATGGCGTTTTCAGTTCCTATTGTCCCGGTCAGTGCATTATTACAAATAATAATGCTTTGGAGAGGTCGATGGAGATGGGGAGCCACCAAGAGTATTTGGGTTCTGGCCTCCTGTGTTGAGGACTCCTCGAATCACGCCCTGCTCCCCTGTAGGCTTAGAGGGTGGGGCTTGCAGTCCCCGCCTATGTGGCATGATGCACGGAGGGCTGGGGCACCCTATGTAGAAACATGGGCTTCTGCTCCCCAGGGTCAACATGCTGGCCTGTGTTGCAAAACCTCTCTGCAGAAGAGTAGATCTCTGGATTCTCAGTCTAGGCTGTTCCCTAGTGGCCCAGGGGTTGCCCTTGGAGGGAAGCCAGAAGAAGCATTCTGGGGACCTTGCCTGCAGGAGCTCGACCTCCTGAGCCAGCCCAGACAGCACCATTCTCAGGGACTGGCAGGAAGGAGCTGCTTTCTATTTGTAAACAGTGGCCATGCCCTGCTGTCACCCTTCCTTCTTCCTGCCTTCCCTGAGCTTCACCCCCTCTGGCAGGGAGAAGGAACCTGACCAAGGGTCCTGGGGCAGGAGTGGGCAAGACAGTCCCCCCCAATCCCACTGGGCTGATTTTCCAGGCTGGCGGGGATCCCCCTGCAGGGGCATCTGGAGTCAAATCTGAATTCCTAGGGTAGACACAACCCTAGCTGATCTTGGAGGGGGAAGCCTGGCTAGAACAGAGGGGACCTGAGGACCTCCCTTCAAAATGGTTACAGAGCTGGGGCTCTGGGGCACCCAGTGACAGGCCAGGAGAGTCCACACTGTGTTAGGCATGTTTCTGATGACCAGCATCCATTCTTCCTTCTGTCTCCAGCATCCCAATTTCCCTCTGAGGAACCACCCCCTCCCCCACTTTCTCAAGTATCCTCACCCCTCTGCTCCAGGAGACAGGTAGGGCAGACTTGGCCTGTTAGCATAATCCATCCCCAGCCACCACGCTGGGTTAAGTGTCCACTGAGAATCAGCCCTGGGACTTTTGCTGGAACTACCTAGAGAAGACCTCTGTGTGCTGAGCTTGTTGAACTGGTCAGATGTAAATTCGGAGCTGCTGGCGGCTGACTTGACTGCCAACAGAGGGAAAACAGAACCCAAAGATGATTTTTAAAAATGGCATTTTGTAAAGAAAAGAAAGGATGAATTATTCACTAAATGGAACAATTAGCTACACATTTAGGGGAAAATTAAGTCAGATCCCTTCCTCATATCACAGACAAATAGTTCCAGTTGGATGAGAGAAAAGAGGATTAAGAAGTGAATGTAGTAGAAGAAATGCAGGATACTTTTTGATAAACTTGGGAGTGGGCAAAATCTTAGATTTCCCTGGATTTCCGTGACATGAAATCCAGAAGATCCCTAAGGAAACTGTTCACAGATGGGGTGCATAAAAACAGAAACCTATGTAGCCAAAGAGAACACAGAAAAAATCAAAAGGCTGATAATGATTGGGAGAAAGCATTTGCAATACTGCAATGGACAAAAAAAAAAGACGTAAATGCCTCTAATTACGAAGAAGGCTCCAACCCAAACTGGGCAAAAGACATGAACAGGCAGATCACGGAAGAAGGGTCAGCCAGACCATTGTTTGCTGCTAGGAGCACTGGTCCAAAGGAGTACCTCAGGGAAGGGATTAGAAATGATGTCATGCATGAACTGTTAAAGGAAAGGAAAATATTTAGCCCAGAAGGAAACAGGTTAGAGTGGCATCCTCCAATAAAATATAATGCCAAATGCATAGGAAATTTTAAATTTTCTAATAGCCACTTAAAAAAAAAACCCAAAGAGAAACAGGAGTAATCAATTTTAATGACATATTTTACTGAACCTAGAAAGTGTCATTTCAGCATGTTATCAACATAAAAATTATTTATTGGCTTTTGGTACTATGTCTTGGAAATCTGGTGTGTGTATTATGTTTACGGCATGCCGCAGCTGGGGCCAGCCTGGTTGCCATGTTTCAAGTGCTCGACTGTGATAGATGGTGGCAACTACCATACTGGACAACGGGTGTTATCGACTAAGTGAATGGATCACAGACCTGGGGCCGTGTCCTGGCTTTCTCATTTGCTAACTATGTGACCTTTTTGATGTTCCACGTCTTCCTTTGAAAAATGGCACTATTGGGTCGTGTGGGTTTTAAATGGAATTCACATAAGGCATCTGGCTTAGTGGCTGGCCCGGAGTTAAGAGCATAACAGTTTATTTGTAGTTACTCATTGTTACCAAATAGCTGATCAGTCTGTAAGCACAGTGAACAAAGAGAAAACCAACCAATCTAACACGTGTTAGATTTTAATGCAGCCTAAGAAAAAAGTCCACGTCCAGTCCTACAGGCGCCAGCCCCATGTGACCTTGGAGCACCAGAAGAGCTAGCCCTGTGGAGAAGTGCTTAAGTGTAAAATAAAACACCAGATTTCCAAGGCTTGGTGCAAAAAATAGAATGTAAAACATCTCACTAAATTTTAAAAATGTTGCTTTATGGGCTGATCACAGGTGTTAGAAATGTTGGGTTAAAGAAAAAACATTATTAAAATTAATTTCACCTATTTCTTTTTACTGCTTGCGACAGCATGAATGTGCTCACATTATAGTTCTATTGCATGGTGGTGATTTTAGGACTCTGCAACCGTGGGATAGAACGCTTTGTCGGTAGTGAGTTCCCCATCCTGAGAGTGCTTCAAGCCGAGGATGCATAATGGGGAAGAGGGGGTGGCATAGGATGAGACAGAGCTGGGGACTTGTGGGTTTCTTGAGCTCCTAGCCATAGAGGGGCTCCTGGGGCCACAGTCCCGCACATGCTGTCAGGCAGCTGACTGTGACCGTCCACCTACAGGTGACCTAGAAATCTGCCCTCTCTCCCGCACAGCAGGACCCACCTCTTCCGCACAGGAGTCCAGTATGACATAATGTTGGCTGGGGGCAGCGGGTGGCCAGAGAAAGGACGGGGCCCTGCCTGCTTTCTGTGTCCCTGTGGTTTAGAGCCGCTCAAGGTCACCTCCGTGAGGTCCCCCTTCTCCCCTGCTCCCGGTGTCTAGAGGGAGCCCCCACACCCCCATCACTCTCTGCTCATCCCCAGATCCTGGGCAAAGCTCCCACGTGGGGGAAGTTCTTGGCTGCCTGGACACATGGAGAGGCCCTTGGAGGGAGTATCTTAGCAGACACAAAGCCGGAACACCATGTCCCCCGCCCCAGCGGCCAGACAGCTTCCTCCTCAAAGCCTGAGTCCCGTGTCATCAAGGAAGGGCCAACCCGAGTATTCGCCAGTTGGCCCAAGGGAAGCAGAGGAACCCAGAACCAGAATGAATTTTGCTTAATAGCGAAACCCACAAGCAGCAGGGTGGTGTGGCCAGAGCTCAGCCTGGAGGGTCTGCTCCAGCCCCAGAGGCTATCCCATTATCAGGAGACCTTGGGCAGGTCCCTTCCCCCTCTTGGCCTCATTCTCCTCATTCACCAGAGCAGGTAGGGGGACACCAAGTGGCTTTCCTGTTCTTAAATCTGGGGATCTTGTGACTCATCCACATTGGTTCCTTAGCTCCTGTCTGGGGCATCCTCTTATCCCTGCTATGCTTGTGTCCAAATCTCCTCTTCTGTAAGGACTCCAGTCACCTTGGATGAGGACCCACCCACATGACCTCATTTTAACTTACCCCTTCAAAGAGCCTGTCTCCAAACATGGTCCCAGGCTGAGGTGCTGGGGCCTAGGACTTCCACAGATGAATGTGAGAGGGGAGCACGGTTGGGCTCAAATCACCCTTGGAAGGCAGGGAGAGCCCCCCCCCCCCCCCCCCCGCGCCGCAGAGATCCTCAGATAATCTTTGTTTAAAGTCAAGGTTGGGGAGGGGGGTGGGGAAGGGGGATACTCAGGGGCAGGGAATGGAAAGTGCCCCTTTGGGGTTCTTCAGCTCCACCCTGACAGCACCCCGCCACCGCCGCCCCACCGTGATGCTGACAGCTTAGGGGAAATGGCCAAGTGAACAGAAATTGCGTCCTCATCATAGAGAAGCGTTGACCCCAGTGGGGGAGGATTAGGAAGGCTTCCTGGAGGAGGCACTGTAAGGAGGACAAGAATCCTAGCCAGGCGGGACCTGCTGGGGAAGAGCATTCTGAGTAGAGGAAGGAAACAGCAGGTGTAAACTGGTGTGTCTGACAGAGGGTGTCTTATGAGAGAGGCTCCAGCATCAAGTTCAAAGCCAGGGATCACAAGTGGCAAGAGGGAGGAGGGGGCAGCCCAGAAAAGTCCTGAATGCTGAGGAGTGTGGACTTCACCTGAGAGCTCTAGGAGTTATTGAATGATGTCAAGCAAGGGAGCGGAGCGGACCGACATACTAACCAGTGTTCACCTTGGGGTGGGGGTGGTGGGCTGGCCCGGAGCCTGAGCCGTCACTGCCCCCACCTACACCTCTGCCAGCTCTCCATCCCAGCCACACCTCTCACTCACTCACTCACTCTGGGAAGCCAGGAGCCGCTCTCATCCATTGTTGAGCCAGGACCACCCTGAACCATTCAGCGTCCCTAGTCCCTACTGTTTGTTACTCTTCAACAATAGCTTTGCAAACACGGCTTTTGGGCACAGAGTCTGGGAAGGCTGCATCCCAACCTCCCAGAAGCAGCTTGTCATCTCCCTCTTTGCAAGGACTATATGTGCCTTGCTGAGCTCCCCACACACTGGTAGTGGGGGGTCAGGAGGGTCTCCACTGGCTGAGCCTCCAGATGGAGGGGAGTGGGCTACATTGGGCATGTCCTTGTGTGTGACACAGAATGTCCCCACTCCAAGCTGCTTTGGCTACTAATAACGACAATAATAGAGCAAATATTTACCAAGGGCTTATTCTGTGAACACTTCACAAAATTAATTCACTTCATCTTAGTGGCAGCCCTATGAGGTAGGGACCTTTATTATCTCTGTTTTACAGATGAGGAAAGAGAGGCACCAAGGTCCCTTATGCAGGGTCGGTGGTTAAACTGCTCCAATAAGGAGGGGAGCCTTTTTGCTGAGTATAAATGAGGAAAGCTACCTATCTATGGCTCGGAAATGGTTATACCATTAATTTTGGGCCAAATGCTTCCTAAAAATGGTAGGGCACAGTCTGGCCTCTTCACTTTTTTGAATTTTAGATACAAGACTTTGACTTTTAGAAATTGGATGCAACCTTTAAATCAAGAGATTTACAGAAAAATCTGGCTCCTGGTTCCCTCTTGGAAAATTGGAAGCGCTGGTGCCCTGGGCCCACCTTCCCACCCGGCAGCAGCTGTCCAGGTGGGACGGCTGTGGGAAGGGTGCATTTACCCCTGTGGGCTATACTGCCTGTCCCCCGGGGTGGGAGTAGGGGTGAAATGGCTCAGTAAACATAGCCCTAGAAAGTAGTGTTAGGGAGTCCTTTAGAAATCGACTTCAACACCTTTCTTTTACATGCAGGGAAACTGAGTCCCAGAAAGACAACCACCCACGGTCACACAGGGAATTACAACATTTATGCATTTTCGTATGTGAAATGTCAGTGTCTCTAAAAACCACTCAGGGAAGTAGTTAAAATGCAGATTCTTCAACCCTGTTACTTGAGGTCCAAGACTCTATGTTCTAATGAGCATGCCCCCGTCCCCTGCACAGGGGGTATTCCCTCACTGGTGGTCCTGGGACTCTGCTCCGAGAAGCATTGCTTTAGTCCTTGGGCGCCCTGAATAACTGGGTGGCATGCTTAGCAAAAAAGCTCTGGGCTGGGGAGTCCAAAGGCTCAGATTTTCTCCTTGGTCCTGAGTGACCGTGGACAAATCCGTCTCTAGCTTACTCCGTGTAACGTCTTCCAACACCAAGACCGTACATGGGGCTTTTCTTCCCAGAGTGTGTAGTCCGGGCTCACATACCTGCATTTTGGGGCCTGAAGGACACCCCAGCCCCTCCCCTTCAGCACCCTCTCTACCTGCCCTACCTCCTGCAGGCCGCCAAAGGTGCCAGGTCCGTTGTGGAACCTGTTTGCCTGCTTCTTGTACAGGTTTGGATGAAATAGCCTTGGTGGGGGGATGGGTTTTAGGGGAAGGAACCTGCGTACAGCCTCTTATGACACAAGGAGTTGGTGTGAGATCACTTAGCAAGGCTTGCAGATAAGCAGTAGTCTTACCAGCCTGCCCTGCTGGCCACTGGGCACACGGACAAGCATGGAAAAGTCATCTTGCCATTCACCGCCAGACAAAACACACTCTGTTTGCAACAAGGAATCAGGCTGCGGGGTCCAATATGTGGGCCACAAGCCAGAAGTGGCCAATGAGCGCCCGAAGTATGGCTAGTATGAATTTGAAGACTAGTTTAAAGGAAAAAAAAAAAAAGAAAGATAAAATATACTGTTGATACATTGTATCTGAATTGCATGCTGCAATGATAATACTTTGGATCTATGAGGTTAATGAAAATATATTATTAAATTAAATCTCACCGTATTTTTTTTTTAAAGATTTTATTTATTTATTTGACAGAGATAGAGACAGCCAGCGAGAGAGGGAACACAAGCAGGGGGAGTGGGAGAGGAAGAAGCAGGCTCCCAGCAGAGGAGCCTGATGTGGGGCTCGATCCCATAACGCCAGGATCACGCCCTGAGCCGAAGGCAGACGCTTAACCGCTGTGCCACCCAGGTGCCCCTAAATCTCACCATATTTTTAACATGGCTACTAGAAAATATAAAATTAGAGATATGACTGCTGTTTTATTTTTTATTGGACAGCATCTCCATTGTTTCCTTCCTAGAAGGAATCCAAATCCAATCCAAATCCCTTATGCAAACTTTCCTGTGTCCTAGTCATCTTTGAATTATGAACATCTGGGGGAGGGAGGGATGGGCGACTCATCTTCACGCACCTGCAGAGCCCACGTCAGAAGAACTCCCCCAGCCCCCTCCACGCTGTTCATAACCTCTTAGTGAAAAAAGGAACTATAGGAGTCACCTAGGGCTGCTGTACCAAGTTACCACAGCCAGGTGGCTGAAAAGGGCAACAATGTGTCTTTCTCTCTCATTCTGGGGGCCAGAAGTCAGAAATGAAGGTGTGAGCAGAGCTGGTTCCTTCCTCCAGGCTCTGGGGAGAGTCTGTTCCCAGCTTCCACGGGCAGCCAGCTGTCCTTGGCGTCCCATGACCTGCACTGTATCACCCCATCTGCTCTCGCCACCACATGGCCTTCTCCCCTGTGTGTGTCCAAAATTCCCTTTCTAGTGTGAACTTTTTTTTTGAGAGAGAGAAAGAGCATGAGAGTAAGGGGGGTAGGGCAGGGGGAGAAGGAGAATCTTCAGCAGGTCCCACGTCCAGTACAGAGCCCGATATGGGGCTCGATCGCCCGACCTGAGATCATGACCTGAGCTGAAATCAAAAGTCGAATGCTTAACACGCTGAGCCATCCAGGTGCCCCCAGTGTGAACCCTTCTCAATTACTAATGACATCTGCAAACACCCTGTTTCCTTTTGTGTTTCAGGTTTTTATTTAAATTCTGGTTAGCTAACATATAGTGTAATATTGATTTCAGGAGTAGGATTCAGTGATTCATCACTCACATGTAACACCCATGGCTCATCGCAAGTGCCCTCCTTAATCCCCATCCCCCATCTAGCCCATCCCCCCATCCATCAACCCTCAGTTTGTTCTCTATAGTTAGAGCCTCTTATGGTTGCTTCCCTCTCTTTTTTCCCCCCTTCCCCTATGTTCATCTGTCTTGTTTCTTAAGTTCCACATATGAGTGAAATCATACGGTATTTGTCTTTCTCTGACTCACTTATTTTGCTTAGCATTATCCCCTCTAGCTCCATCCACGTCCCTGCAAATGGCAAGATTGCATTCTTTTTGATGGCTGAGTAATATTCCATTGTGCATATATGCCACTTCTTCTTTATTTGTTTATCTATGGATGGACACTTGGACTGTTTCAAAACCTGGCTATTGTAAATAATGCTGCTATAAACATAGGGGTGTGTGTATCTCTTTGAATCAGTATTTTTGTATCCTTGGGTAAATACCTAGTAGTGCAATTGCTGGGTCATAGGGTAGTTCTCTTTTTAACTTTTTGAGGACCTCCATGCCGTTTTCCAGAGTGACTGCACCAGTTTGTGCTCCCACCAACAGCACATGAGGGTTCCCCTTCCTCTGCATCCTCGCCAACACCTGTTGTTTCCTGTGTTGCTAATTTTAGCCGTTCTGAAAGGTGTGAGGTGGTGGTGTCTCATCGCGGTTTTGATTTGTATTTCTGAGACCCTATTTCCTAATAAGGTTACATTGTGAGGCTCCGGGTAGACATGAATTTAGGGGCAACACTAGCCATCTCAGCACGGGGACCTCCTTGTGCAGGGCAAGGGAGGTCTTCAAGGTGACCAGTTTGGGTGACTAGAAGAGGCAGGAGGGGAGAAGTAGCAGCATGGGCATAGCCCCTGACGTGGGTTTCCATCAGTTCTTTCAGTGACTATGGGGTCATTTCAGGATGCCTGGGAGGCCAACCCTGCCCCAGCGTGGCTGTGTGGGGGCAGCTCCCTGTGAACAGATGGTTGGGGGACATTAGTTCTGGGACTACAAGGACGAGGTTCTAAGTGATGCCCCCACCAAACCCCCCATGGGCGAGCTTGCTGCCCCAGGGAGGGACCGTGGGTGTGGGAACCACATGCAAGGACTGGCTGAGTCCCTACCTAGTTAGGACCCTGGGATCCCAATCCTACTCCAGATGGTGGTTTCTGGGGCTGGGGACATGCCCCTGGGTCAGGAAACTCAGTGCCTCTCAGTTGCCATGGGGATGGGGGGCTGTTCCCAGCTGTAGGAGCCCCTGCCTCTGCAGGAAACAGGTCTTATTTCAATGCTGAATTCAGAGAATGGGGTCCTTTGGCATACAGTCTTATGTCTACCCCCCACCCTGGGGTTCTTGGCCTTCTTAGGGGGGCAGGGAAAACCAGCCTATCTGTGAGGGAGGTGTGCTCTGGGACACAGGCATGCACAGCACACTGTCCCCAAATTGTGAAACTGGATACCGCGGATAAGAGGGAGATGTTCATGAAGTGCTCAGCTGGCTTCCTCTTGATTCCCCACCAAGGCTGTGGGGGTACTTAATCCTCACCACCGCCTGGGAGGTGGACATTATTATTGCCCCCATGAATTCATTTAAGGTCTTGGCTGCAAGTGATAGAATCCACTCTGGGTACTTTAAGCAAAAAAGGTTTTTCTTTTCTTTTTCTCTTTTTCTTTCTTTCTCTCTCTTTCTTTCTTTCTTTCTTTCTTTCTTTCTTTCTTTCTTTCTTTCTTTCTTTCTTTCTTTCTTTTTTTGAGATTTATTTATTTTAGAGGGAGAGAGCATGCATGCACGGGATGGGAGCAAAGGGAGAAAGGGAGAGAATCTGCAGCAGACTGTGCTGCTGAGCATGGAGCCCGACTCGGGGCTCTATCCTATAATCCTGAGATCACTACCTGAGCCGGAAACCAAGAGTCAGATGCTTAACCAGCTGAGCACCCAACCGCCCCCAGAAAAGGTTTTCCTTAGAAAGTATTAGGTAGCTCTGTGAACTCAGGGTTGGGGAGACAAGCTGGGTTTATATGGCACACGGCTACACATAACACTTACCAGGGGGATGCTTTAACAAACACACGATTGCCCTAACACCAGCACGCCTGCAGGCACATGAGCCCAGCCGCTGCCGTTCCCAGAGACCCAGCTGCCTCTGCCACCAAGTTCACCAACCGCAAAGACGCTGCCTGAGTTAACTAACCGCCCCCCCCCACCCCCGGGCGGGCTCGTTCCCGTGGACATCTTCCATGGCTGTGTCTGTTTAGGACCCAGGGCTTGGTCCTAGATACAAGGGGGCTGCACATTTGAGATCTGCTTCCACGTTAGCGAGTGTGGACTCATACCACGGATGCTTCCCCAGAGACAGAAGGTTATTCGAAGGTGACAGGCTGCCACAACTATGAGAAATGCTCCCGACACTCCACTTTACAGATGAGAAGATGGAAGCGCAGAGAGGTTGAGTAATTGCCCAAGGCAACAGAGCTAGAAGTGGTGGTGGTCCCAGATTCCAATCCCGCGATAAGAGCTGAGATCGCGAATGAGTGGGAGGGTTTGGACAGGTGAAAAGAGGTCATGTCAGGTGGAGACCTATGTGATCCAAGACACAGAAGGAGAGGGCAGCGCTTCGGAAGAGGAACTGTTGCTTTTCTTCATATTGTGCCGAAGAAGAAGCTGGGAACCCTGGGCAGAGAACTACGAGGACCCACGGAGCTCCCGGGGGCCGACTCCCACATGGCTGCTCCATTCCAAGGCCCAGAGTGGCCTGTGCCGGGGTCGGGGACTCCAACATTGCGGACCGTGAAGGGGGCTGGGGGCCGCGTGTATGGCTTGCTCCTGTTGCGCCGCCCTGTGTCCCCCCGCAGACCCCAGCAGGCCTCTCGGAGCTGGATGTTCTGAAGTTGAGTTGACATTGATGGTAAACAGAGACATTCCAAACCTGGAGGAATTGGAACAATGCAGCCACCATGGCCGAGGCTCTGGAGGTGATGCCGGGTGGGGCCGGGTCCCATCCAGGCCTGGCTGCATACCGTGTGAGGCCTGGGCAAATACTCCGAGCGCCTACTGTATGCAAGAAGTAGAGGGAGAGGCATTCCTGCCCAGAAACCATGGCAGCCAGCCCGTGGGGTGCGGGGTCAGCCTCCTCTGGAAGGAGTGGGGAGAGTTTCGATCTCACCTCTCTGCGTCTCTCTCATCTCTCTCGGGCTCCTTGAGAGCCCAGGGAGGGGCAGGGCGGGGCAATCTGAGCTGCCATCTCTGTGCACACTGGGCAGGGACGGTATCGCCACCCCACCCTGCCAGGGGGACCTGACGCCTGGCAGACTGAGGCCAGCTGTCCCCAGGCTGGGCCCAGAGACGCCACGAGGCCTCCGACCCTGCTTTCCTGTTGTTAGTATGCATTCCTCTCGGACTGGAATCTGAGCCAGAAGGTGCTTGACAAACAACTCCAGAGAAGTTTAAGGACCGCAGGGCGGTTGAAGCGAAGTGGCAGGTGACGAGAGTAGTTGGACAACTTGGCTCCCTCCCCTGCAAGAACTTCCCCTGGAGCCGGATTCTGGGTATGGGGAGTCCTCCCCACAAGTCTGCCTCCCCCAGCCCCGCTTCCCAGGCTTTGCTCCTGGTTCCCACCCTGGCTCCTTCCTGTTGGGGTTACAGACTATATGAACCTCAGGGCCTTCCCTCCCTGCCTCCCCATCTTCTGCTGTCCCCAGCCCTTGGGCAGGTATCTGGGGCCTTGTAGCAGCCAGCACCCACCCACCCGTGCCATCGTTGTCTGTGTGTCCAGACAGTGCATGGTCCGTCTGCACGTTTCATGAAGCACCGAGCACCAGACCTTCCGAAATCTGGGGAGCTGTTTGCCATTGCTGCAACTTGCAGGGACCTGGCGGGTTTTATTGCTTTTCTTGTATGTTATGGAACTGGCTCGTGATGCAGGGACCCCCAAAACAAGCAGACTGGTCCTTCACTGAAAGTGGCTTGGTAAGCACCAAGCTCTGGGGATTGCCCAGCAGGAATGTTTGCCCTGGGAGCTGCCAGAGCTTCCCTGAGGGACAAGGAGTAGGCCTGGCCCGGTGGATGTCTGGTGACCCAGGCTGGTGGGCTTGGGGGTGCAGTATATGAAGTGGGGGACAGTATGCTACCCACAGGAGAAGGTGGTAAGGTTTTAGACAGCTTAGCAAGGCACAGGAGAGCATCCTAGAAACCCTCAGGGAAAGAAAGAAGGACAAAGAGGAGGAGAGGAAGAAGAAACTTGGAGCAAGGGGCTCTGCCCTGCCCAAGTTCAAGGTTGGCCTTGCTGTCTGCTTGCTTACGCCCCGGAGGGGCCCAGCTGCTCCACCTCCCAAGTGTGAGAGGAGGCAAAGGTCCTGCCCTTTAGGGGGCTTACGTTCCCAGGGGCCGCAGATCTCTCCCCAAGCATGGGGTGGGGTCTCTGGAATGGAGTTGGTCTGTGGCCAGTGTCCCAAACCCCTGCCCATGCCATCCCCTCCTGCCCGCAGACCACAGAGCTCTTGCTCGAAGCTGGACGCCCGCATGAGTTCTGAGATGCACTGACACCGGGGGAGGGGCAGCAGCAGGAGTGGGGGCTCCATGGCATGTCTCAGCGCGGGGCCCTGGCTGTGCTCCATGCCCCCCTGTTGGTACCCGTCCCCTTGGCTGCTCTGCCTGCCTGACCTCTCTGGCAACAGGCCTCTGACTCCATCCTCATTCTCTCTGCTTGGAACTTCCCTCCTTCCCAGGTGCGTTGGGGAAAGCCTAGTTTGGGGGGGCTGGGGGTGAGTCACGCCTCCCCAGCTCCTCCTTCAGCCATAGCCAGCGTATTGGGTTTCAAGGGCAGCATAGCAAATTCCCACACGCTTCGCAGCAGGAAGCAACACGCATTTATGGGCTGCTAGTTCTACTGGGTCAGAAGGCCAGGTGCTCTACTCTGGGCCTCCCGGGTCTGGACTCAGGGTGCCAGCTTTTCTGTGGAGGCTCTGGAGGAGAATCTGCATCCACGCTCGCTCTGCTTGCTGACAGAATGCCGTTCCTGGCGTTGGCCATCCGGTCCCCATCTCCTTGCTGGCTGTCAGCGGGCGCGCTCTGCTCCTTCTCACCTGGCCCCATTTACAAGCCAGCACGGGCAAACCGCGTCCTCCAAGGCCCTCCTGAGTCTGATCTCCCCTTCTGCCACTGGCTGGGGTGGGTACTTCTCACGGGATTCGGTTAGCCTCACCTGGATAGTGGCCTCTTGAATGAACTCAAAGTAAATTGCCGTGTGAGGCGACAGACCCCCAGGAGTGATCGCTCCCTGTCGTCACAGTCACCAGGTTCTCCCACACCTAAAGGGAGGGCTTACCCCAGGCTGAGGGTTCCTGGGGACCACTCTGTCAATTCTGCTGACTGGGCAAGCTGCTGGTCCCAGGGGTGCCACGCGGGCGTCCTCTGAGACCTCTCCTGTCAGGGTGCAGGGTGCTAACAAGCCTGGGAAGTTGGAGTCTTCGTTTTGAGCTCTGCCTTTGCCACTAGTGGGCTGTGTGACCTTGGCCCAGTCACCTTGCTTTGGGCCTCAGTCTCCTTGTCTGGACACCTGGGAGATGGGACTATCAGAGATGCTCTATTCTGACTGCCCTTTGGAATTATCTGGAGGAGCTTTAAAAAATATAGTGTCTGCACCCCTGCTCAGGGATCCTGGCCTAAGTGGTTTGGGGAGGGACCCAGACGGGGGTTTATTTAAAAAAAAACAAAAAACAACAACAAAAAAACTGCCAAGGAGATTAGGCTGATCCGTCAGTGTTGAGAAGCACGGAATCGAGACTTCCTGACACAGAGGTTCTCAACTTTGGTTGCACATTAGGATACTCTGGGGGAGATTTTATTTATTTATTTATTTTTGGTGGGGGCGGAGATTTTCTTTAAAAGACCAGTGCCTGGGCCCCACCTCAGAGCCTCACTAAATTGGGTGGAGGTGGGGTCCCCTTTAAAGTCTCTCCAGGGGTTGCCAATGGGCAGTCACAGGATTGTAATTCCCACATCCGGTCCTTTTTCCCATTCCGAGGGGTGGGATGGGGACAAAAGAATGCCAGATTGAAGAAGAGGCAGGGGTAGGGAGGGTTGACCTGCATTCTGGGTCAGCTCCAAGGACGCCTCCGTGGGATTGTGATTTTTCTCTCGAGCCCACTTCACAAGACTGAGGATTAAGGGCCATTAGATCGGTCATTGTTTAGCTTAGTGCTCTGAGCCCCCTGAGGCCAGCCGGGGCAGGTGTCTCACCGAATCCCACCGCCACAGCCCCGGGAAGGCTTCCCAATTTCTCCACTGGGATCTCAGCCTTCAAGCTCCCACTCCAGCCCTGGAAACAGGTCCCAGCCCTATTTTCAGCGTGGCCACTGCCTCATTCTGCACCATTTCCTTCCAAACAACCAGCTTCCCCTTTGGGGAGGTTATCAGAGCACAGCGCAGGGTGGGCAGGGCCGGATTTCTGCCCTGGGCACTCCCCGGAGGTGGGAAGGAGCAGAGGATGGGGCCGTGGGTGGACTGACCGACCTGACCAGAGGCTGATCCTGCATGAGAGTCTCACTCTAGCTGGCTTCTGGGGGCAAGAGTGTAGGGAGCTCTCTTCCCCTCTTGGAATAATGCTGCCTTGCAATGAGGCCCAGGCTTCTGGCTGGTGGGCCAGGCACCTAGATGGCTGTGTAAATGCTCTATGGGGATCTAAGGGTGGGTCTCTACTCGCACCATCTCTCACGACTGAGAGCCTCACCACTGATCTCTCCCCTCCCAACTTGCTCCTTCCATTTGTTTTCCTTACAGAAGCCAGAATGTCCTTGGGAAATAGGAGTTGGGTCCGTCACTCCCCTGTTTGAACTCTTCCTGGGCTTCCTGAAGAACTCCTTCTGTGGCCCATGAGAGCTGCTTCATGTGGCCCCAGCCTCTCTGATTTCTCCCCTCCCACTTGCCCATCCCACATACAACAGTCTCCCTTTCTTCACTCAGCTCCTTCCTACCCCAGGGCCTTGGGACTTGCCATTTATTCCCTCTACATGGAATACTCTTCCCGTGGCTGGTCATTCTTCTGTTCTACCTTCAGAGAGACCTTCCCAGATCAGCTCACCCTGCCTAAAATACCGCCCCCGTCATCGCTGTCTCTGTCACCCTGCTTTATTTCTTCCCAACACTCATCACTATTAAAAATGTCTTACTTATTAACTTAGGTTTTTTTTTCTCTCTCTCTCTCTACCCCTAGAAAGTAAACTCCCCAAGGGCAGGGACCTTGTCTGGCCTTTTTATTGTGAGTTCCTGGGTCTGGCAAATACTCAGCAGGTTTTGGCCGAATAAATAAACAAGAGAAATTGACAGAGTTTAAAAGCACGCGGTGTGGGCAAGGTACCATAGGAGTTTGTAGAATGCACACACCACCCTCCCAAATACAATTCGTGCTAAGGGTTGTTCTAAGGGCTTACGTATGTGAACCCACTTACTCTTGCAACCCCCCTGTGAGGTCGTTGAATACTATGAAATGGTAGTATTCACATCTTACAGATGAGAAAATGAAGACACAGAGAGGTTAGTGACCTGGCCAAGGTCACACAGCTCACCCAGGTGCAGCGAGCTCCCTATGCTGTACTGTCTGTGGGGAAACGGTAGGATGCAGACCGCCGAGCTTGCTTGGTCGCACAGGCAGAGGAAATCCATTCTATTATACTGTGGCCACTCCCACACGGTCACAATAAGGCTGCAAAGGGCAGGGGGTAGGAGAACAAGGGGTTCTCTCGCAAACCCTGAAAGAAGGTGGAGCAGAATCTCACGATGGGGGAAATCAGCAGCCCCAACTGCTTCCTGCCACCCCAGACTCAGCTTCCCCATTTCCAAAGTATAAAGGAGATGGGCATTCCTCTCTATTTTGTGATTCTAGTGACAAATGAGTGCCAGGAACAAGTGTCACATAGACTCCAGGGTGGGGGCAGGGGCAATGACAGCGAGTGGAGCTCAGACAGCAGGGAAAGGCATGAGGGTCTAGGTCAGAACTTGGAGGTGGGGTGGAGTGCACACCTGTAGTTCCTGCTCACATGGCGTTGGGCCCCTCCCTCTGCTCACAGCACCCCATTCTCCGCTGGGAACAACCTCTGGGCCATCCCATGCAGAACTGGCAGAACTAGGGTAGGGGTAGGGAGGGGGCTGTCCAACAAGGTGCCACTGGTGGCCATGCAACCCAATGTAAGTCAATCATATCCCCTCTCCAAATTGGAATTTCAGCTTGGGGAAGGAGGCGGGAAGGAGGAAGGCAATGCCCACTTCTAGACTCCTCCCAAGGTGTGCAATGGGGCCACCATGGAGCCCCCTGCCGTGCTCGCAATCCTCAGAAATCCCTGCCCAGCTCTCTGACCTCATTTCCCACTACTTTGCTCATCACTCACCACAGTCAGGCTACCCTGGTACTTTTGTACTCTTCAGACAGGGCAAACTCCGCACCCCAGGGCATTTGTACTTGCTGTTCTCCCCGCTTGGAACATTCCATTCCAGACCTTCCTTCCCACTGCTGTTTCTTTTAGTCACTTCAGCCTTCCCCGGAGGTATGCTCAGAGAGCCCTTCTGAGATGACCCAGCTGGGCCCCTGCCCCACCCCGCTGGCCATGTCCTGCCATATCCTCCAGTTGTAGTTGCTCTGTGGTGCACAATGATGGCCGGGGTTCTTCTGCTGACTTCTTTGTTGGGTTGTTTCTGTCTGCCTTCCCTCACTTGACATAACCCCCGCGAGAGCCCTTCTCTGCGTGTCTTACCTCCCCGAGCGTGGCCGAGCCCCTGGCCCATGGTTGGTGCTCAAGAAATGACGTTTGAATGAACGAATGAGGCAACGGGGTTAAGTCTAACCCCAGGGAATCCTCACAGGCAATACTTCAAAGAGTTCATGAGGGAATTCTTTGTCCTATTTCCAGAGGGGAAAACTGACCCTTGGTGGGAGGAGAGAAGGCTATTATCAGGACTCCTGAACCTGGTCTTCCTTCCGCGTGGAAGCAGGACTGCCCCACCTCCCTCCCAGTGGCCTACTTGGGTTTTGGGATCACTTCCTACAATCGTGAGCCAAGTCACCCAGGGGCAGGGAATCCCTGACCTCAAGCCTCCCTTTCTCCTCTCCCCAAGCTTCCAGGAAGGAGTCTTTGTGTCTCTTCTTTGTGAGAAACTCAAAGCGCTCAGGTACGGACAGAGGAGCTCCAGAACACCGGGAGGGCGGGAGGACAGGCGGCAGGCGAGCTGGGTCCTGCCGTACAGCCGTCCAAACGGATCCGGCTGGCATGTGGGTGGTGTGGTCTGACTGGTTGGGTGAGTGCGGGGTGTGGGCTGGTGACGGTGCCAGCCAGCGAACTGTGACACCCCCAACCTGGAGATGGAGAGGCACGCTAGGAAGATAGCTGGTCTCCCAGCGTCTCTCCAGCTCTTCAGCACTGACTCCGGTGGGAGACCATCGGCATAAGAGCCCAGGGTCTCTCTGGCATCTTTCCAGGAGCCAGGGAGGTGCTGGGCTAAGATCACTTGACCAGGGCTTCCCCAGAGAGCGTCTCATCTCGTCGGGTGGAAGGCGAGGAGGAAGCATTCTGGGCTGGAATGGAGTGGCCCGGGAGCATAGAGATTGGCTCAAGATAAGCGGATGAAGGAAGAGAGAGTGAGGAGGAAAGCCTCAGTGGGGGCAATTAGAGAGTTGAGTGTTTGGAGCCACAGAGACCTTTGAATCTTGGCTCCGCCACCTATTTAATGAACCTGTGTGAGCCTTGGGTTCCTTGTCTGCAAAATGGGGGTCACCGTGCCCACTTCCTCATGGTGGTGTGAGAATTGCATGAGCGAGGAGATGTAAGGTGCTTAGCGCTCAGTACTAGCGCAATGAAATTAGCATAAAGAGGAGGAGCTTAGGGGGAACCCCAGAGGACAGTCTTGCTGCTGTAACTCTTCTTTTTCTCCTAGCCAAGTTTTACTTTCCTTGCCTGGGAAATGTAGGAATGGGCCCCACCCTTCTGGACTCTTCCAGTTCCCTAATCGGTCCTGTCACTTTGGAAAGCTCATGGGTAATGGCTCCAGCTAAGGTGTTAATGGCTGATTGTAGCTAATGGGATAATGGCTTAATGAGGTTCGCCATGTAAGAATATTTACATATTAATCAGTTACAACTGGAGAAGCCAAAGGAACATTCTCCACAGAGCCCAGGGTGGGGGTGGGTGTAAGACAGGAGGAGTTTGGGCCAAGGGGGCTTCCTGGGTTCTCCTACCTCTCCTGGGAGCACTAGTACCCAGCCCTGGGTGTATTGGATGGGCAGGTGCTCACACAACTGGCAAGAGGAAAGTGGGGAGACAATAAAGCCTCCTACAACCTTTCCTTGGGGATCCTATGACATCCTGGGTGAGGGCTGCACAAGGACAGGATCAAAAAGGCAATGCCAGGAAAAGGTCTGGGGCTGCGTGTGGGAAGAGGCCCCGAGATTCACTCTCTTCCTCTTAGTCCTTTTTCTTAATTACCTAAATTTATTCTAGAACAAGTTTCCCTGAATTCAGTCCTCTGAGTATCACCTTCAACTCACTGCCATTTCTGTACCTCTGACCTATGCAGTCATTTCAGAGCTTGTTAAACTTTGTCTGGGGGCCAAATGCAGTCCCACGGCTGCTATGGTTACTAGTTTTTTTTTATTGGAGTACAGCCACGCCCATTCATCTAGAATTGGCTTCAGAGCTGCGGGCCTGGGACACAGAACCTGTGAGGTCTGGGATCCCAGGGCTGAAAATATGTACCATCCGGCCCTTGCCAGAAAAAGTTTGCCGACCCTTGATTTTGCTTCATTTAAAAAAAAAATCAACTTGTGTTTTTACTTAAATAGACTTACTTAAAAATGAAACTTTTGGGGAGCCTGGGAGGCTTAGTTGGTTAAGTATCTGATTCTTGATTTCGGCTCTGGTCATCATCTCAGAGTCTTGGGATTGAGCTCCGCGTGGAATTCCTTGCTGAGCGTGGAACCTGCTTAAGATTCTTTCTCTCCCTCTCCCCCTATCCCTCCTCCCCCGCTCTCTCTAAAAAAACAAAAAGAAACTTTTATCACTGCTATGACTTGAAAACCAGACTCCCTACCTGTGAACAGAAGGGCACTGGAGAAAATAAATGTAATGAAAGCAAAAGAATATTTTTCATTTCTACCTAGATGCTCTTGCCTAACCAAACTTCTTTTTTTGCTGTTTGTTTTTGTTTTGAGTTTTTATTGAAGAGAAATTGTCATACGATACCCTGTTAGTTTCAGATGGGTCCTATAGTGCTCCAATATTTGTATACATTATGAAATGATATCCATGGTAAGTCTAGTTACCATCTGTCGCCAAAGTTATCACAATGTTATTGACTGTGTTCTGTATGTTACAGCCACAAGACTTATTTATTTTATAACTGGAAGTTTGTACTTCTTAATCCCCTTTGCCTGTTTTGTCCCCACCCTTCTCCTCCTTCTAACCAGTTTTGAGTTGTGACCTGAACACTCCTTCTTTACAAGGATAGGATTCTTTCATTCATTCAACAGAAAATTATTGAGCACTTACTGTATGCCACACATTATAACGATTGTTGTCCTTGTGGGGCTTGCTTGGTGCTAAGTGCTGTTCTAGGCATTTCATCTGTGCCCATTTGTTAGACTCTATAGCCCTATGAGGTGGGTACCATCATCCCCTTTATCAGATAGGTAAACTGAGGCACAGAGCGGTTGTGAGATCTGTGAAAGTTACACAACTAGGGAGGTTATTAGGGGCTAGATTGTGGTCCCCCTCAATTCATATGCTGTAGTCCCAACCCCTAGTACCTCAGAATGTGACTGTATTTGAAGACAGGGTCTTTAGAAAGGTAGTTACACGTTAAAAGGAGGTTGTTGGAGTGGGTCCTAATCCAGTATGACTGGTGTTCTCCTAAGAGGACGTGGAGACACAGACATACACAGAGGGAAGATGATGTCAAGACTTAGGAAGACGGCCATGCACAAGTCAGAGAGAGAGGCCCTTAGAAGAAACCAACCCTTCTGACACCTTGATCTTGGACCTCCAGACTCCGGAACGGTGAGGCGGTCCATTTCTGTTGTTGAAGTGACACAGTCTGTGGCTCTGGCAGCCCAAGCTGACTCACTCGGAGGTGCAGAGCCTGGATTAACTGCCATGCTCCACCCGTAGGTGCTGAAGGCATCCTAGCACCCAACTGAGACTTTGTTCCTGTGGTCATCAGAGACACCAAGCAGGACTTGGGAAGAGAATAGCATTCTTACTCCATAATGTAATGGTATTAATTCTATGCCCATGTATTGCCTGAAACCATCTCCTGGACTGATAGAGTATATGCTCCTCGCTTTGGGGAATGTAAACCTGACCAGTTAGCACCATCCTGGGGCCATGACAGCCCATGGGCCACAACGCCCAGAGGTCGGCTCTCCTAGACTTCCACATGATGCCTGAGCGGGGTGAGACTCCTCAGGCCAGTGCTTGGTTCTACTGACCTGTTTGGACTTTTTTTTTTTTTTAAGATTTTATTTATTTATTTTAGAGAGGCAGGGGTGAGGGGGGGACAAAGGGAGAGGAAGGGAGAGACTCTCAAGCAGACTCTGTGCTGAGCACAGAGCCCGAAGTGGGGCTTGATCCCACAACCCTGAGATCACAACCTGATTCCAGCTCACTGAGTGATCCCGGACAAGCCTCAGGCGTCCATTCTAGAATCTTCCGACTCCTTCTCCAAGGATCAGCCACCTTTCCAAGCTTAAAAGACAGCTCTTCAGAGTGTCCTTCCTTTCTTTGGTCCCTCTGACCACTGGTCTTTCTTTACTTCCTTAATAGCAGTTGCCACAACTTATAATTATATGTTTGTTTCTTCACTTGTTTATCTCCGGGCTCCCTTGCCAAATGGTACCCTCCACTGGATCAGGGACCATGTCATTTTCATTCACCTGTGTGTTTCATTCATCTCTCAGCACCTAGCACAGAGCCTGGCCCTTGGGAGGCCCTCAGTAAGCAGCTGTTGGATGAAGAAAAGAGGATAGCAGGGCTTCTAAACTTCAACACACATGTGATTCCCCTGGAGAGTTTATTAAAATGCACATTTTGATTCCGTAAGTGGGTAGGGCCTGAGCGTCTGGATTTTTCAAGGGTTCTCATGGGATGATGCTGGTCTGTGGATCGTGCCTTAGGTAGCAATGTCCTAGGTAAAGTCTGTCCATCCTAGCACCCTCTGTCCCCTTTGTCATTGCTCAACACCCAAGGAGAAGTTTCTGGTGTTTCAGAAGCAAGGAAAGGGCTACTGAAACCCAAGAAAGGATTAGTAAAGAAGTGGGAGAAATTTCAAGGAGCTCAGAATTAATGAAGCAGGCTTTCCGAGCTGTGCAGCGTACATGACCCCGTTTGTGTAGACCATGCAGAGGCCTGAACAAAGATGGTCCCGCCCTGGGTCTCTCCCAGCAAGGTGATAGGCTGTTCCAGGGCTGGACAGGTTAACCCCTGCCTCACTAGGTTGTCTCCCTCTTAATGCAAAACTCACCATGCCCAGCCACCAGCTTAATACACCTGGCCTGGCCATTCCAGAGGTGGGTGCTCCCCATTGCTGTGGTGACAATATCTGGTCTCCATCCCACCCACGGACTCATCCAAAGCCCTCTCTGGACACAGAAAGGTACAGCTGCCAGACAAGGTAGTTCAGCTGAACTGATGGTGCTCGCCGGGGGCTCACGTCAGTGGGAAGGTAAGGTGGCCATCCACCAGCCAAGATGTCAACTCACCACATGCCTAGTGTTAAATGGGATGCTCAGTGACTATGATTATGTTTGGTTAAAGGACTGATATAATGTTTCTCAAAATATGGTCCACACACCACTGGTATCAGAGTCACTTTGCAATTGGGGAATGGGGAAAGAGCTTGCAAAATATGCAGACATGCTCCACCCCAGACCTCCTGTTCCAGCACCTTTGGAAGAGGGGCCCAGGAACCTGCGTGGTTCATAGGCTCCCCAGATGATTCATATGTGCTTTTGCCTTTCAAAGTCTCTGGGCTCCTATATTTGCCACCACCTCGGTCTGTGTACATAGTTTTTATTTCCTTTTGTGTCAGCTCTATTGTTGTGTCTTTGATCATAAGCCCATAAGCTGCCTCAACCCCTTTGGAAGCCAGAGAGTAGAGTAAATACACCAGGCTTTATACGTGACTAGGTGTCCTAGGGCACCACCCTGCCCCTTTGATGCTCCTCTTGCCAGTGAACCCACCGTCAAAGTGCAGCCGACATAGAAGCTACCCAGCGAACCCTTCCTTATTACGCATCAAGCCAACTGGTCCCCTGAGGCCAGCCCGTCTTTGCAGCCCATATCTACACCAGCAAATATTCCAATGGACCAAACCATGTCCTCCACACTCAGCTGTTTCATCTGAACCCCAGACTCTTTAGGCTTCTCTATGATGTAATTTTCCTTACACATTTCCCCGCAGGGACATCCAAGTCCCCTTTGGGTTAGTCTTCCAGACCCAGTGCCATTCTAGAGTGTGAGTGCAATCTTGCATTCCACGTTCCTATCATTTCTCGCCTCGTAATTTCTCTTCCTGAGCCCATGCTGCCCCCCCCCAACCTCCACACAGCAGTCAGGCAGACCATGTCACTGCTTTTCCTTGTTTTAGTTTCACGCAACTGTATTGAAGAATAATAGCTCATTGACTAGCAGAGCTATTGATTGATCATTCCCCACTGAGAACTTGCATCATTGATTAGGTGCTGTATTAAAGAGTGTGTTGGAAGAGAGATTAGCTAATAGTGCCAAGCCTCCTCTAACAATTTAAATGAAAATTTCAAGATATTTTGAGACCCTATTTTGGAATACAAAGGATGTTTGACTTCTAATTTGCATTCTCTGTGGAGCAAGAACAGGTGTTCCCTTTATGGACATGCATAAAATATTTCACTGTTCTGCGCATGCTGTAAATTCAATACTAATTCTTGAGCCACATCAGATTATGACCACAAAGTGTGTCATGTAACCTCAAATCTCCAACGCAGAAGGCTTAAACAAGACTGGGTACCACTAGACTAACTGCTTCCTTTGATGTGACAAATGAGCATCCATCTCCCTCCCACACAGCAGGGAGGACGGACCCCTCAGCCTCTTTCCACCACCACTGGAACGAAGCCCCTAACCCTACCTTAGCCCCACCACCTTCCATAACCTCAACCTTGCTTCCCCCTTTCCAGCCACGCTGGCTTCTTTCAGATCCTCCTACCCAACCACAGTCCCTTTGAACTTGCTGCTTCCTCTACCTGGGCCCTCTCCCGTCCCTTTTGCCAAGCCAACTCCTAGGTCTCTTCGGATCTCAGGCCTAAGCTCTGGCCCCACTTCCTCAAGGAAGCCCTCCCTGATGTCTCTGCCTGGGTCAAATCCCCTTCCTGCAGGCTCTAAGAGCACCATCTACCTCTTCCTTCATAGCACGCTTGTCACACCAACATGTTCACATTTAATTTACTTTGTTCATTAACTCAGTATAGTTAGGGTGATTGTGCACCCCAGTTTCCCTGGGACAGTTTCAATCAACTTATGATTATTGTCCCATGGCAATTATTAATAGCACTCCCTTCGCTCTCAAAATTGTCTTACTTTGGATAAGTTCTACAGCTGTCCCATTGGTGGCCACCCCACCAGACTGTAAGCTTCATGAGGACCAGACCTTGGTTTGTTTCTGCTCATCATTGTGCCCCCGGCACCTGGCTCCAGAGAACCAGACAGACCCATGGCTATTGGTGCCCCACTCTTGAAGGTGATATGGCATTGCTTCCACCATATTCTACTGGTCGACTGGATGCCAGTCAGTGAGCCCAAACTCTCAATGGGACTGAGTGTCTGAGAATTTGCAGACATGTTTTAAAACTACTGCCTGTCTCCAAGGATGGGAATTTTATTAATTTATTCATCAAATATTTATTGATTCCAGTACTCCTGCCTCTTGTCGCATAGTTTGGGCCTGGCACAAGAGTTCCTAGCTGAGAGGTGGGTCCTCCCAGCCACATGCCTGGCTTGGGGTTGTGCTTGCTTAGAGAAAGGGGCATTTTTTTGGTTTTGTTTTTCCTTTGCACAGAGGTGACATCTTTGTGCCAAGCTGTCTGCGCCTAAAAGGATATCTTTTTCTAAATCATTGGTTTGGAAGAGGCAGCTTTTTCAAATTTTCATAAAGCGCTGTAAAGACCAACAGAAACTCTGATTCATCCCCCACTATGTGTTGGACGGTGGCAAAAAAGCCCCGAGCAAAACAGATACAGGCTCTGTCGTTAAGGAGCTTGCATTCTATTGGGGAATGAAGACAATGAGTGCGAATGTGCATAAACAAAAATGTAAAAAATATCATCACAGATTGTAAACAGTATTATGGGGAGAAGCCCCCCTGCTCTGTGCTGGTTGCTGGAGGCGGAGGCCAGAGTCTGGAGGTGTAGACTGCCTACCCAGGGCCACCAGCACTCAGGGGATGTCCTGCAGGGGAGGAACCAACAAGAGCAAATTGAAATGGGCTGTGTCCAAAAAATATGAATCCCACATAAGGAGGGAATTCCCAGGCTGTTCAGGTGTAAGGACTTCAAGATTGAGAGTCTCAGTGACCCAGAATGGTTCACATACCTTCCTGCCCAGAAGCATAGGAATAGACAAGAATTTCTAGGCCTCCTCCCTCCTGAGTTGTCATTCTTTGAATTTGGGACTATGGCACCATGACTGATGTGTGTGTGTGTGTGTGTGTGTGTGTGTGTGTGTGTTCCACTGGAAACAGAAGACAACCTTACTTCCTCATACCCAAAGTTCATAAGGATTTGGGGAGTCTTGCCTGAGTCCTGAGACTGGGGTTGCCTGGCTGGGCCAGGGGCCCTCAGCTTGGGGGATGTTTCCATGGGCTTACAGCCTAAGCGACAACCCCCCCCCCAATACACACACACACACACACACACACACACACACACACACACACACACACACAGATATCCAGGAATCTTAGGAAGAAATGTAAAACAAAACCCGTATCATGTCAAGAAGGATAATGGATCAGTGTTGGTTAGAAAGTTCCATGAGACCAAGGGTTCTTTGACCTGCTTGTTCAACGTGGTATTCCCAGGGCCTCAAGTGCTGTCCGGCACATGGGACATTCACACCTTGTGTATACTTTAAGTGAATGATTGGGAAAATATTATTTCCGTGAGCCATCGTTTGGCAGGAAAGAGGGAAGGAAAGGACTTTTTTTTTAAATTAGAAATATTTTAAAAAGCACCAAGGATGCTCTTGTAGCCTGAAGTAATAATACTTATGACTGTGCTTAAGATCCCAGGAAAACGAGAGCACACCCTGGGACGCTATGAACAGCAGGGGCTTTTTTCTTCTCCTTTGCCTTTTCGCAGTTAAACTGGACTCCATCTTTGCCGAAGATGGGCCAGGAGAGCAGGCCTATCCCCGCCTTGCCATGGGAGGAGACACCAGAGGGCTTTCCTCTTTGACTTGCCAAGAACATCCCTCAGGCCTACCTGGGCTCCAGATGTTTGGGCGGTAATGATGCTGGCGGTGGAGAGCAACCCCCCTCCCCCCGGCTTCCTGTGACTCTTTCTGACTGTATTTCAAGGAAATTGAAATGTGGGGAGGGGTCCCAAGCTCTAGCCCTCTGGTGCCAAACCTCCTGATGAAAACTGGGGCCTACGGTCAAGCAGCCAGATGTTTTGGGGCTGAGCGCCAGACATTTCCATCACGGGAAAAACCCAGACCCAACCCCCGAAGGTTTGTTCTGCTCATGGTACATTTGCATTCATTACACACATGGTGTCTTTAAAAGACACACATGAAAGCCCATTATGACGTGGTTACGGGCCGTATTTCCAGGGGTTTGGAAATTCTGCGACCTCCGACTTTGGTGATAGTCGAATCTCTCTGTCAGAAGTCCAACGGACAATATTTGTACTGTGAATCCTTCTTAGACTTGCAGGATGTTTTATGATGGGGAAGAGTGATGGGATCCAGAGCTCTGAGCTGTAATCGGAGGACATGGGGGCTTGTTTGTCTGCTGGAAACCATTGTCTCCATCCCGCCCCCACGCAATCTGTGATGGTGGGCGACAAGGAGGAAATGGTCTCTCAAGAGAGTCTATTTCTCAGATCCCACTCCAGGAATTCAGGTTCCTTGGCTCTCCACAGAGCAGGCACCAGGGCCTTTCCCAGCTATCTCTCTTAGGGCAAGATGGGCAGCCAGCTGAGCCATGTCTAGAAGTGCTGATGGCAGGGCATTTGGTTAGCAGTGGTAGTGGGGGAGGGGTTTGACCCAACAGTAGTTTCCTATAACCTTCATACTTGGAATTTTTCCTGGGTCTGAGGATTTTCCTCGTCTGGGGATCCTGCTTCACATCTGGAAGAGGAGCCGAGAGAAAATGTCACTTGTGAGCCCTCTGAAGGTGCTTGCTGCCTTCCTACCTCCAAAGGCATGTGGAGATGTAAGCCAAGGTCAAAGATAGAGTTGGGCCCTGAGAGATGAAGTGATTTGCCAGAATAACACGGCCACCGGGAGATTTTTTTTTTTTTTTTTTTTTTTGCTGCTTGGCTTCATGACTTGCTTTGCCCATGAAATGTGAGCATGGAGAAGCTTTTAATAGCCAGCGTGTGCTTTGTTCCCTTATCTTCCCACCTCCCTGAAACCAGCAGTGGTCCCTACAGAGGCCACTCCATCAGCCTGCAGCCTGAAGTAAAGACGATATAGACATGGTCACAATCAACCTGAAATGGACATAAAATACCTGTGCTGCAAGCCACAGAGATCGTGGGATTACTTGTTACTGTAGCATCACCCAGCCTATCCTGACTGATACAAAGACTACAACTAGAACCCATCCCTCCAAATCTGAGGCAGTGGATATTAAGTCTTTTCTTACCATGTTATTTATCTATTCCTGAATGACAAATTACCCCAAAATGTAGGAGCCTAAAGCCACACACGTGTATTAACTCGCAGTTTCTGTGGGTCAGTGATCTGGGCGTGGCTTCACTGGGTTCTTCACCCTAGAGCTTCTCAGAAGGTTTCCATCAGGGTGTTGGCCAGATCTGGGGTCTCATCTGAAGGTTCAGCTGGGGAAGGATCTGCTTCCAAGCTCACATGGTTGTTGGCAGCACTCTGGTCCTCAGGGGCCGGTGAGATGAAGGCCTCAGTTCCTGGCTGGCTGTTGGCCAGAGGTGCCCTTGGTTTTTTGGCCCATGGGCCTCTCTAACATGGCTACTTGCTTCATGGAAGCACGTAAGCCTAGAAGGCAATAGACAGTCTGCTAGCAGGACAAAAGTCACAGTTCTGGTAACCTACTCATGGAAGTGACATGCATCATGTTTGTCTTAGTCTATTCGTGAAAAGCCAGTTGTGTGTCCCACCCACTCTCCAGGGGAGGGGATTACACAAGGCTGTGAGCTCCAGGAGACAGGATCACGTGGGGCCATCTTAGCAGCCTATCTACCAGTTTGTTTTCAAAGGAAACATTTATTGATTGGAAGTTGGAGAATCCCCTGCCATCTGTCAAGATTAAATGGGTCCAACCAACTAAAAGCAGGTTTCGATGGCCAGATCACTTTCATATTCGATCCATTCCCATCCTAACATTATGGATTTAGAAATTTTTCTTTTAGGTCTCGATCCTTCTTGACAAAGGCCCGCATGTTCTTCCCCATTACCCATCCCGCTGTGACCCCTAGTCATTCCTTGTAAGAACAGAAAAGAGTCAACAGAAGCAGGTTATAAGCAATTGGCAGAACCTTAAAACATACGAGCCAGAAAGGACACACGAGAGATGATAAGTGTTCTCAGTGACCATCTCTCCTCCACCGTGACCCCCACCCCCAGCCTTTTATCAACCTGTTACTGCTGTGAAACCACCAACCACGATGTCTCAGTGCACACAACAGGAGACATACGTTTCTCATTCACGTGTCTGCAGCTTGGCTGGAGCAGCTCTGCATTCCAGAGGGAAGTTCTGCTGGTCAACGAGGGTAGCTTGGCTCCCCATGTCTTTCATTTTTTGGGAACAGTGAGCTACTTGGAGGTATATTCTGCTTATGGAAATGGCAAGAGCACAAGAGGGCAAGCCCTATTGTCCAAGCACATTACCAGCCTTTGCATGTGTGCCCTGTCTCCTAGTATCTCCTTGGCCAAAGCCTGTCAATGGCCTAGCTCAAGGTCAAGGGGGGGGGGGATGTATGCTCTGCTGGCCATGAGGCTGGGGTGTGGATGTACTCTATCAGGGGTAAAGATTTGGGACCCAGAACTTAATGGAGCACACTCTTATTCCCCTCCCTTTCCCTTCCCTCCCTGCACCACATTGAGGTTTCAAGCTTATTATGGAAACAGCAGGGGTGGGAATACAAGCGGGTAAAGGCAGGTTGGAGAGATAGGACTGTATTTCAAGAAACCAAACAAGGTGGTGCAGGCAGCAGGTGAATGTCAGGGGAGGTGGGGCTCTGGAGTGGCTTTGGGAACAATAGAGAGGAGCGATGGATCCACTCCTTTCTCTGGGCCCTGGAGAGGCTCTTTGGTGTCTGGCCAGGTTCTTCCCACGGTGAGGCACGCCCCACCAGCAGGCACAGGGGAGGTGGTTTAGGTGATAAGGATATGGGGAGGAGGCACTGCCTAGCTTTGAATCACAGAGTGAGAGCCAGGTTCCCTTTCCTGGTGATCTTGCAATGATTCTGATGACAAGGGGAGTCTCCTTTTGTGCTAGCGAGTCTCACAGGCTGAGTGATCGATCCCAAACCTCAGGTTGATGGACTCTTTCAGGGAACAGGATCTGGCTAGAATATACTAATACTGGGGCGGGGGAGGGGGTTTGGGTAGTGTTTGTATCTGTTGAGTTTGTCCTCTCTGTTTGGTGAATGGCACTGGTTTCCTGTTTACTGTGAAGCTATAGGGCTTCCTTTTGAAATAAATCTAGTTAAATAAACAGAGTTGATTTAAAGAAAAAAAAATAAGTGAATGCTAGTTCACGTGGCATGTTGATAGGGCAGGAATGATGGCTTGGCCATGGTCAGCATTTGATAAATAGTGATATGGTGGCAACAGAAAAGTGGGGCTTGCCGCGGTCGGTCTGGGTTCAAATCCACCCTCCAAGTGTCCCCTGTGGCCCTTGAGCAAGTTCCTTAGGTAGCTTCTCTGACCTTCCGTGTTGTCTTCATGGATAAAATGAGGGTAGCTTCTTTTGCAGGGCTGTTGCGTTATAGCAAAGGTAATGTTTGTGAAGTGATGGGACACAGCAAACACTCTACAAAGGGCAGAAACCCACCTGCTCCAGTCCCTACCTGGATTCTCCATTCTGGGAGAGGCTTCTGAATTCCCCCTGACCTCCAAGTGGCCATGGGACAGCAGGTGCCACTGCCCCTCCTGGTGGCTGGGCCCCACCTGGCCTTCTGCAGCAGCCAGACCCCACTCCCCTTCCCTTTTAAAGGCAGGGCCTCAGGTCAAATGAACATGTTCCTGCCCCTGCTCCAGCCCTACAGAAAATCTCCTGCTTGGGGGATGGTGGTCTTGAGCAGCTGTTAAACTCCAGAATTCAATGAGAGAGAGAGAGAGAGAGAGAACAGATCAGCCACTGGAGCAGCTGGGAAACCTCAGGTTCTTGGGGGTGGGGTGGCCCTTCAGAGATGGGGTCCCAAATAGCCTAAGGATCCTAATTTTGACCCAGGGAGGCTCTCCTCTTGCAGAGCTCCCCAGCAGGATTGGAAAAAGGCATCAGACAATTCATTTTTTATTTATTTTTAAAGATTTTATTTATTTATTTGTCAGAGAGAGCACAAGCAGGGGGAGCTGCAGGAGAGGGAGAAGCAGGCTCCCCGAAGAGCCAGGAGCCCCACAGATAATCAGGGAGCTGGATGTGGGGCTCGATCCCAGGTGCTGGGATCATGAGCTGGTAGCTGCTTAACTGAGCCACCCAGGTGTCCTGCGTCAGGCAATTTAAACAAGGCATTCCGGCCCCATGAGCCAGTGCGCAATAAATTAGTATTTCCTAAACGTATTTCTAATTCTCTCTTCTTAGCCAATCTCCTGCCTTGTATTTTGGGGTGTATGCAAATAGCATTAACCTGTTAAAAGCTTAAAATATACTGTCCCTTTGTGGCCCTATTTTGCAATTTCTTCGATTTTTCCATATACTAACTGCTCCCCCGCTCCACAGATGGAGCTTGGGCCCCTCTGGCCTCCTCCCCCACCCCCCCAAGAACCTCCAGAGCACTTGAGTCCTCTCAGTTTCCAGATGGGGAAACTGAGGCGGGAAACGTAAAGGACAAGATCACAGAGTTGAAGAGCGCCAGAGAAGGGGTTCTAAAGCAGGGAGTCGGATACCAGAACCCTCGTTCTTAACCCTTACGGTTAGGAAGGGAAGACGAGAAAGGGGGCGCAGAGGGACGGGAGGGGAGGGAGTGGAAGCCGTCAGGGAGAGCGCGGGGGAGAGACTCATGGCTGGAAGGATCGGCGCTTTTCTCCCTCTTTCCCCAACCCCGCGACAGACGCCGCCCCGAACTTGGCCCGAGGAGCTCGGGAAGGCGGTGGGGGGGGGGGGCGGGGACGCTGCCGGGGCTGCGGCCTTTCCCGCCAGCGTCCCCCTCCCGCCTGCCGCCGTCCCTCCCACTCCGCTCTCCCGGCCCCTGACATCACGCCCCGGGAGGCGGGATCCGGGAAGGCGGGGGCGCGGGGAGGAGGCTCCGCGCCACCGCGAGGGAGGAGGGAGGGCGCGCAGTCCCAGCCCAGAGCTTCAAAACAGCCCGGCGGCCTCACCTCGCGCCCTAGCCCGTCCGTCCGTCCGTCCAGCCTCCAGCGCCCGGTGAGTGGGGCTCGCCCTTCCCGGGAGGCGCGCGCGGGGCGCGGGGCCACGTCAGGGGGCTGCGGGCAACTTGCGCCCGGGAAGCGGGCCGCTAGCCCCCGCACCCACGGGACCGAGGGGGGTTCCCCGCCGTTGTTGGGGGAGGCAGGGGCCGAGGCCCGTCCGTACCAACAACCCACCGGTCCTCGCCTAGACGACCAGGGCGCGGACTTCCCACCCACCTTGCCGAGTTCGCCCCGGATCCCGAATTCCACCTCCCCACCCCCGGACTGCTTCCTGCGCCTTTTTGCACTGAGGCAGGCGGGAAAAGTTTGGGGAGGAGCCAGGGCGGCTCCCCTCGCCTCCGCCAACTGCGCTCCTGGGGCTCTCGGAGTCCAGGGCAGTCCCGTGTCGTGGGAAGGACCCGGGCGCCTCGGCGCACCGTCCCCCGCCTCACCGAGCGGGCGGGACGGGCTGCGCCCAGGCCGGGTCAGTGGGTCCCCACCTCC
This sequence comes from Ursus americanus, assembly GCF_024610735.1. Lineage (NCBI taxonomy): Eukaryota > Metazoa > Chordata > Mammalia > Carnivora > Ursidae > Ursus > Ursus americanus. The sequence continues at coordinate 32,148,129 of NC_142128.1, forward strand.
TTCCCGGCGGCGGCTCCGTTGCGCCCCCCAGCGACGAGGAACAACTTCCTTAGCTCTGGAGCGGTGGGGGAGCCTGGGTGAGCGCTGCTGGGATGACGCTTCTCGCCCCCACTCTGGTTGGGGCGGGGGGCTTTGAGGACTCCACCCGTTGGTTCCAGAGAAAGAGGAGGCCAGAGCTCATGTATAGTGGGAGTATATACTCTCCAAATCCAGGCTCCTAAACACACCCCGAGGAGGCCCTAACTTGGGGCTGACAGGGGGACATCATAACCAGGGGCTAGTTGAGGGTACCTGGAGAGGAGGGATACCCCACAGGGCAAAGCCCTCCGTCCAGGCCCCAGAACCCAACACCTTATTTTTGGAACAAGGCAGACAGCCCAGTTTCAGGTTTGGGAAAAGCCACACTGCCTCCTCCCAAGCTCCAGAGATGTACGTGTGCGGTGGGGTGGGGTCAGGGGGTGAACTTTTAACTTGGCTGTGTCTGCAGTGGAGAGACCAGCCTGAAAGTGACTGGCAGAGGAAAGGTGAGGGGCTTGAGAAGCCTGCAGCTCAAATCCTGTATGATCCCACTGATGCCACCGAGGAGGGGTGGATTCACGGGGACAGAAACAGAAAGTACAGACTACCAGGGACTGGGGCAGGGGGTGAGAGTTATTGCTTACTGGGTCTGGAGTTTTTGTTGGGGAGCGTGAAAACATTTGGGGTATAGATAGTGATGATGGTTACATGACGTTCTGGATGTACTTAATATACACGAATTCTACAATTGCAGGTGATTAAATAATTGATAGTAGGTAATGTATATTTTACCACAATTAAAAAAAAAGTCTCCAGCTCCCTCTCTGCTTCTGTCTGAGTTAGTAAGGAATCCCAGAGACTGCTGACTGTTGCAGGCCACCTCTCCGCGGAATTTGGCTTCAGTATAAGGAAATGGAAGAAGGCTGAGGAGGGGACAGGAGCCCAGGTTTCCGCAGCAGTTGGGAAAGGACCAGGATGAGAACCAAAGCATGATGGAGCATTTGCAGGGCTCCTGGCAGTGTGCATTGTGCCCACGCTGTCCCCCTTTGGAAGCCTCACACGACTTCTTCCATCCCAGCTCCCAGGTGGCAGGTGGGGAGAGCCAGGCCAGAGACATTAAGTCCGTTTCTCAAGATCATTGAGCCAGTAAGTGCCAAGAGCCAGACTTTGAACCCCCATCTTCCTCCCCCCAAGCCTTCCCCCTATCCACCTGGAAATGCCGTGGTGGGTTTCCTGGAATGCGGGGGAGAGCTTCTGGAGAAACCAGGGCCCAGATGCCCACGGGGGCTTTGGCAGATGCCAAGCCCACAGCCGAGGGAGGGGCGTGGGGGTGGCAGGAAGGTGCCGAACCTGTTTTCCCACTGAGGGATTTTGGATCTGCTTCCTCCACCCCCCGCCAGGAATTGGGGAGTGGGAGTGAGAGTCCGAGAGCAGGCCACATAGCCTGGAGCCTTCTCTGCCCCCAAAATGGGGAAACTGAGACTCACCTAAAACCTGGGGACAGGTGTTTGTGGTGCAAGGCATGGAGGTGGCCAGCCTCGTGGCGAGGCTCTGGGGCGGCCACTGTTCCGCCCCACCCAGAGGAGAGGTGGCATCGTGTCTGGCTGGTGTGGCCCCACATACGTGGCTCAGCTCATGAGAGGCAAGCAGGGCTCCCCGGCATGTAGCTGTAAATACAGGGCATTATCCCCTCGGTCACCCTGCCCCCCCCCACACAGGTATTTTATACGGCTCTTTCTTCCTGGAGTGGAAGTGTCACCTAGGTTTCCTTTCTCTGCCTCGCATGTAGTATTCCAGACAGGAGCTAAAACCATTTTACGGCAACAGGTGATTCACAGGTTGACTCGACTCGCCAAATTTTCGTCCCCGGGGACTCTCCTGTCCCTCTCTGCCGCCTTCCGGGTGGATGGGGAGCCCAGCAGAGGCCAGCTCTTGGTCATAGTAAACTCTGGGCAGACACGAGCAGGAAGGGAAGTCTGTCGAGACAAAAATACATAAGTGCCTTTCCAGGCCAGATGGGATGGCGTTGGATTACTGGCTGGTTGGCGTTGTTTTTTGGGAGGAAGAGTCCAGCCACCATCCGTGGGGGGCAGATCTCGTGTGTGTGTGTGTGTGTGTGTGTGTGTGTGTGTGTGTGTGTGTGTGTGTTGTAAGTTGTGGCTGCTGCCCAGCCCCGTGGACAGGTGAGGCCTCTGACACAGGCCATGGGGAGCTGCAGAACAGGGGTGGTGGCAGCTCTCCCCCAAAGGTAGGATGGTGGGGTCCCAGGCTCTGGGACGGGGGAGCAGAGCCCTTCTAGAAGAGGCAGGTGAAGTCCGTGACGAGACTCCTGCTTGGGGGAACTGGCTCTGGACGCCTTACCCAGCTTCGGAAGCCAGGCGATTGGCAGCAGCAGCTGGAATGGGGAAAGAAGGCAGCTGGTGCCATAGACAGACTGGAGGCCTGACTGCTGGGGGTTGGCTTCAGCTTGTCCAGGGAAAGAATAGGGGTTGGGGTGGGGGTGGCAGGAAGAGGAGGCTCCCCTCCCTCCCCAGGAGGGATGGAGTCTGGCTTCCTGCAGGAGTTACCCAAAGAGGGCAAAGAGTGGAATCCTCTTCAGACGCATCTGGCTTTCGTTAGGGACAGGCCAAGGGGGGAGTCTAAAAATATCAGAGGCAAAGCTGCCACCCAGCGAGAGAGTGCTGGGCTCGTAACCCGATACCCAGGGTGGGGGCCGGGGTGGTGTCTCTGACGCAGAACTAGCGGAAGCTCTGTTCCAGTCATTTGGGCTTTTCCAGGCAGCCAAACCTTGGGTGGAGGCCTGGGGTGAGAGCTGTCTGCATTCAGGGCAGCCATGGGCTAAGATCAGGGAATTTCAACAGCATGAGAACCTTAGAAAGTCCCAGTTTGACAATGAGGGACACGCCGTATGGGGGGGGGGGCGGTGACTCACCCAAGATCACCCCGTAGGTTGGCAGCAGAACCAGGACCAGAGCTGGATTTAGGGACTCACTGCCCAGGAGCCCAGTGGCTTAGGAGTGGTCATTGGGGTTCCAGGCCAGGTCCCCAGGGTCAGGGCCCCTTAGGGCCTGTGTCATCCATCTAGGATGCTGGGTTTCCATGCTTATGTACTGATGGGAGAAGGTGGGCGAGCAGCTATGCTCAGGCAGTGGGTCACTTCCCACTGAGCACTGGGTCACTTGGGCACCGCTGTCGGACTCGGGATGTTGGCCCATCCTGGGGCAGGATGTAGGGAGGAGGGGGGCTGGAGGAGAACCGGCTGAATGAGTCCCTCCCTCTTTCCCATCTGAAGACACTGTTGGTTTTGTTCACGTGGTATCTCCACTGCCTAATGAGTAGTCGTTAACCAGAATGATGAATTCCTCCGGCCCTCACCGTCCTTGGGCAGCAGGGCTTCTGTTGATCTAAAAGGGAACTGAGGGTGAAGAGATTGCCTACACTCCTGCCCTCTGTGGACAGGTCGGATGACCTCAGCTACTAGAAGCTTCCTAGCACTCCTAGGTGTAGAGCTGGAAGAAAGGTCACCAGGGTGACATTCAGCATCAAGGTGATCTTGAGAAACGCAAGTGTGAGTTCACTCGCTATTGCTGTGCAGAATGGAGGGTTGGACAAGTAAAGTCCTTCAGTATAGACTGCTTCCCCAGAGACAAGGCACCTTCAGGATTTCTTATTCTGACTCTTCTGATCACCAACTTATCTGGCAAACAGACTTTCCTTTAAAAATTTTTTTTTAATTAAAAGAATTTAGAGTGGATAAATAAGACCCAAAGTTGTCTCATCAATCTTGTTCTCATGAATGGGTCTCACAGTGTGTTGTCATTGGTGGCACGCAAGGTAATTTTAAAAGTTTCTGCAGCTGAACATAAAACAAGAAAGGGTAATTAATGTCTTTTTCTCAGTTGCTATTTCAAAAAAACATAAACTGCACCCAGGCCCATAATTTCACAGGATATATCCTGTCATGTCCCTCTTTGTAAAAACAGGTGCTATTGGGTAGAGTGAAACTATAGGGGATGCTTTCAACTTTAAAAGGTTTTTTTTTTCTTTTTTTCTTTTTTCTTTTTTCTTTTTTTTAAAGTAAGCTCCATGCCCCTTGTGGAGCCCAGTGCAGGGCTTGAACTCATGACCCTGAGATCGAGACCTGAGCTGAGATCAAGAGTCGGACACTCAACCGACTGAGCCACCCAGGCGCCCCAACTTTAAAAGACTTTTTTTTAAATAATCGAGGGATCTCTTGAGTAAGCACAGGTGACCCGGGGTAAAAATCTTAGGCCTGGAGTGACTGACATGTGGGAGTTGGCATAACCGTAGCTTCTGGGATGGACACAGTTCACTTTTTTTTTTAAAGATTTTATTTATTTATTTGACAGGATAGAGACAGCCAGCGAGAGAGGGAACACAAGCAGGGGGAGTGGGAGAGGAAGAAGCAGGCTCATAGCAGAGGAGCCCGATGTGGGGCTCGACCCCATAACGCCGGGATCACGCCCTGAGCCGAAGGCAGACGCTTAACCGCTGTGCCACCCAGGCGCCCCACAGTTCACACTTTTGACAGCATGACCAATCCGGGAGCATCTGTGAGCTCTGGGCCCAAGCTCCTCTTCTGCAAAGATACCCCCGTGTTCAGCTTGGAACCGAGCAGCCACTCAGCTTCCCAGGGAGTCTTTCTGTCTTTAGTGAGGGTCGTTTTGCTGCCTGGATGACCTTGGACGTGCTGCAGATCGAAGGAGTTGGTATACTGATGTAGACCGAAGTGGCTTGCTTGAATGCAGGGAAGGCCGAGGGAGAGGTTGGCTAGCCTGCTTTCGTCTTGATGGGTATTATCTAGCCGCTCTGCAGTGAGCTGCTACAGGCAAAGGGGGATCTCCCTCTCTTCAAAGGAGGCTGCCGTCTAGTGAGAGGGTGAGGAGTCCAAGGACATGCACGTGGCAGGACCCGGGTCCGAGAGATGTGGTTTCAGGGAAGCTCATGGTCGCATGGCAGGCGAGGCTTTCCTGCCGCCCGCAGCACCGGAGATGGGCTGGGAAGAGTCCCTAGGATTTCCCCCAAGCAGAGATGGTTGTGAGTGTGCAGCCAGGAACAGAGAAGAGGCAGAAGATGCTGGCCGGGACCACGCCTGAGCGGCGCGTGCAGTTGGCCTGCACTGCAGGGCGCGTGGAGGGAGGGACAGCAGTGGAAGGCGTGGTCAGAGGGACTCCAGCCTCATCTCCACCAGAGAGAGTAGATTCATGAGCTTCCTCCGTACCCCAAATCTCAGGTTTGGGGGTGGGTGGCCTGCTGGAGGCTCCGTGGACAGAGGGGTGGAGTGGGGCTGGGCGGTCACCCGGGTCTGAGGTAATGGGGACTTAGCTCGGGAGGTGCCCTCCAGCCCCCACGGAGCAAAGCTTGGAACTTCCCACTGTGGACGCCTCGTGGCTGTAGTGGGTTTCCTGTCTGGTGCTGTGAACGGCAGAGGGGGCAGCAGTGAGTACAGTGACCCCAGTAGGACAGAATGGGAACCCCAGCCAGGTGTCCGGGACACCGTGGGGGATGGGAGTCTGGAGCTTTGGAGAACATTCAGGGACAGAGAAGGACCTGGGGCTGGAATTGTGTTTCAGGTTGGAATTTGAGGGTAGTAGAAAATGACTTGGATTTTGCCAGTGTTGTCAGGAGCAAGAATGATAATTAGCGTTGCTATTATTATAGCATTGGTAGGGTGCAGAACAGTTTCCTTTATCTTGTTTAAGGTGAACAACAACCCTGTAAGGCAGGGACTATTACTATTCCCGTTTATAGGTGGGAAGAGTAGAGCCTTATAACTTTGGCTTAAAACCACTCATTGGCGGTGTTTGGGTTTGAATCCAAGCCTCGTGGACCCACAGACCCCGCTGCATTTGCTGTATCCTGGCACGTCCCTCTTTGTACAAACAGACATCTGTGTCCTCCTCTTGGAATAATGCCGGCCCTTTGGGCCAGGAAAATTCCTTTGTTACAACTGTCCTGGTGGGTGTCTGGGAAGCAGGCATTCTTCCTCCAAAGTCAGCCCTCTCAGCCCCGAGGGTCCCGGGCATGAGCTTGCCGCCCCCCAACCTGCCTCATGGAGGACAGACCCCTGCTTAAGGGGAGGAAGGCTGGCGGATGCAGGGACCCCGTCTGTTGAGTTCACTGGGTTACCTCCGGCCTCCAGGGCAGAGCTAAGTGCTCGGTAGGTACTCGGTGAATCTCTGTCCCATGAGGAGCCCAAGAGGGAGTCACCTGGCGTCTTGGGCTCCCTGCTTTTCAGCCGGCCCCAGGGGAGGAGTCCCAGAAGGAGGCCCCTGGGATAGGGGGCGGGGAGTGAGGAGCCAGCTAGAGGCTGCAGGGGCTGAGAAGGGAGGGGAGAGATTTGGGAGGGTGTGTGAGATGACTGGGGCCGGACAGCTGTTCGCTCTCCCTCCTGCAGCTGGCTTTGCCCGGAGCTGGGTCAGGCCTGGGTGGCATGGTCAGCGTCCATTTATATCAGTGTGACACGGGGTCGCATTCTTCTAGGCCAGAGCCCGAAAGTGGCTTCATCACCACCACGCTCAGAGTGGGGTCTGCACACCCATGGGCCTCTGGAGCCGACGTTAAGAACTGGGGTATGCTCACATTTATTTTAAAGTGGATTACTAAAATGTCAATCCCTTGGCAAGGGGTACTGATTTCCCTTTTAGGGAATAATACCCATGTACAAACTCATCGATTGAAGCTAATTGTTGTACAGACGGTTAGGGGCCACGTGGAGTACGGGTGGTGTACCCACATGGCCGGGATGATAGCAGTGGTGTCCTTGCACTGTTGGTGCCTCCCCCCCCAGGTGCCCTTTACTCCACGGTATGCACACCCACCCACCCAGAGGCCGCAAGCATTGGCTGCTAATGAGACATGACTTCCCCTGCTCCGGAGAACTTCGAGAACCCCCTCATCCCTCTGGAGACACCTGGAAAGTCATGCCCCCGGCCTCTGGGCTAGTGGACCGCACCCCGGGGCACCCGCCCAGCCGTGTCACGGAGCCTGGCCTGAGCCCCGGCCCAGCCTCTCCCCTGTGGGCTCTTTCCACCTCTTGGCCGTTGAGAATAATGTTGCCGTAACCATTCCCGTATATATCTGGACATGTGTTTTCGTTTCTCTTGGCTCAATCCCTAGGAATGGAATTGTCGGGTCCTCTGGTAACCACGTTTAATTGCTTGAAGAGCAGTCAGACTATCGTGCAAAGTGGCTGCATCTTGTCGTGTCCCCACCACCTGGCTTCTTGGAAGCCTCTGCTGATGAAGCCCCTACTGATCTTGCGCAGGGTCCTGGGGGCTGGGGCTTCTGGGTTTAAGTCAGCCCCCCGCCCCCCCGCAAAGGTTCTGGGAGTGACTGGCCCAGCTGAGTGGGCGGTGGGGGTGGGTGTGGAAGGAAAGGGGGGTGCATGCTCTGTTCTCCCCTGGGTGGGGGCTGCCCGAGGTACAGCTGGAGTCAGTGAAAGATGCTGTTTTGTGCACGATGCTGGGGAGCCTTTGGGTGGCTCTGGACACAACATGCAATGGCATTAAACCACTTCGTGAGAAAGTGATATGCTTTTCAACTCTCTTCCAACGGTCCTGATTCCACCGAGGGCACATCTTAGCTGCTGCTGACGTGTTTCATGCCTTTCCAACCTCATTTGCCATCTTCAGCCAGACAGAGCGGGTCTCTGGCTCAGCCCTTTGACAGCCAACAGCACGGAGCCAGAACTTGTGGGCTTTTGGGGGGGAGGGGGTGTTTATTTTCAAAGTCAATCTCTATTTGTGGCAAACGATGCTGATTTTCCGCTTCCAGGGAGCCAAAAGATTTCTTTTAAAAATATGCTCATTTCTGTTGGAGAGTGGGTTTATTTAAAGACCGATACGCAGTAGAGTCCCACGGTGGTCCTCGAGAAGGTGACAGGCAGATGAAGGTTTGGAAAACCGTGTTCTGAAATGTAGGGCCCGATCGTCAGGTGCAGAGTCAGGAAGCGGTGAGGTCCCCGGTCCCGGGGCACATACAGATGGAAACTGGGTGCTGGGGAAATAATGCAGGCAGAGGCCGTGGGCAGGGGTGGCCGTGCGCGATCACAGGCGCCTTTCTGCTGAGACTGCCTGAGTTCGCAATTCTCGTTGTGCGGGCGTGGTTTCCCGATGCCACGGCCCGACGGGGTCATAGCTGCAGACGTCACGTCATCAGCGGTGTCCCCATCAGAAGGGCAAGGGATTTGGGGGTTAGCCTTCCCTTCACAGCCCATCCTCCCCCCACTTTATAGGGCATCCTGGCGGGGAAATGGTACCCCGCGATTCCAAGTTCATGGGGATGGCTCCCTAGCTGGCTCAGGGTCTGCCCCGATCTTGAGTGTTTCACGGAGGGAATCTTTTCCTGTCCTGTCCCCACTCTCCGCCCCCGACCCCCCAGTTAAGGGGCGTGACCTGCCAGCTCTCAGGTTAGTGAATCTGTATGGGCGGGGAACCCCGATGGAGAGATGCTGTGTTGGTCAGGGTTTTCCAAGAAACAGAAGCAATTCAGGAGATGTGTATGTAGAGGAGAGTTATTTTAAGGAATTGGCTTACATAGTTATGGAGGCTGGTGAGTGTGAAGTCTGCAGGGTGGGGCTGGCGGGTTGGAGACCCAAGGAAGAGCTGGTGCTGCAGCTGGAGTCTAAAGGCCATCTACGGGCTGAATTCCTCTTGCTTGGAGAAGGTCAGCATTTTTGTTCTCTTCACGCCTTCAGCTGATGGGACGAGGCCCACCCACAGGAGGAGGATCGTCTGCTTTTCTCAAAGCCCACCAATTTCAATGTTAATCGCATCCAAAGTACACCCTCACACAAACACAGTGACTCGACCAAGTTGACACATACTACTGACGGTCACAGCTGCTTTAGGTAAAATGGACACACGGCATGACTTAAAATAGAACCCTTTTAAAATCATTCCCTTTTGAGTTCCCTTCCAGCCTTCCAAGGAGAAGGTCTCAGTTCTGTGCCAGCATGTCTTTAACACTTCCCAAACACATGTGACATCCTGTTTCAGCAAGGAGAGACAGGGTTGGCCTTGGACGTGAGCTTTCAGCGGCCTGTTTCTAGCTGGGCATCTAATCACACTGTTTTGTTTTCGTTGTATTTCTTTTTCCCTAGCACCCTCGATTAATGGCAGGCAGGGCTGACTTTCCATGTGAGTCCTGATCCCGGGTTTCCTTTTATAATGCAAGCTTAAAAAGTGAGGAACCCACTAGGAGCGAGGGTGGTATGCCGATACCCCTGAGATTCTAAAGGCGGGAACAGGAGTGACGGGTTTGGGGAAATGGACGTAAGCCTAGCGGGTGAGGACGGTGCCTGCAATATCCCCTACTGGCCTAAGGCTCCTGCGGCCTGGCCAAGCTGTAGGAAGTGATTCCCGGTCCCTAGCTTTCCAGCAGAATGCAGTACAGAAAGGACAGCCCCTGTCACTTAGGAAAGATGACAAGGCTGTGACAGTGAATGCCGCTGATCTCCTGGGGATTACTTGACAGGCTCTGACACAAAGTGTTCTGTGAAGGAGAACGCATTCCCAGCCTAATGGCTGTGAGGATGGGTAACGCCCCGCATTTGACACCTGCTTCACCCCTGACCACTGACTCCAAATCCACCTCGCCCCACGCTAACATGTGTGCCTGCAGGGACACTACCAGCCCTCTCTGGGCTAGGGTGTGGGTTTGCCGGGTGGCGTAATTACACGGAACTCTTCGGATGACAGCAGCCAGCAGTGAGATCTTTAGTTGAGGGGTCAGGCCCAGTCATTGGCAGAATGGTGGTTATTAGCTCCTCTGCAAAAGTTGCCCAAACTAGCAGCCATTCAACAAACATTTGCTGAGTAGCCTTGGGCTCTGGGCATACGTAGATGAGTAAGGCATGATCTCTGCCCTTGAGAACTGAATCTGTTAGAGCACCGCGTGCCCTGTACCAGTTAGCTCTTGCCATGTAGCAAACCACTCTGAAACGTAATGGCTTAAAACAGAAAATGTTTATTTAGTTCATGATTCTGCAGGTGGGCGGTGCGGGCTGGGCTCAGGTGGACTCTCTCATGTGTCTGGGGTCAGCTGGTGGGTCAGCTGGGGGCCTGGCTGGCCCAGTGTGGTCTTTGCTGGAAAGGCTCCTCTGGGCTCCCTGCAGTTGCTTATCCTCCAGCAGGCCAGGCCTGGCTGGTTCATGTGGTAGCTGAGCAGAGAGAGAGAGAGAGGAAGTGCATGAGGCCTCTTGAGGCCCCGGCTCAGCATTGGCACAAGTCAGTTCCACAGCCTTCGATTGATAGAAGAAATCACGAGGGCAGCCAGGGTTCAGTGGGTGGGGAAATAGATCCCACATTTTTTTTTTTCTTTCAAAGATTTATTTATTTATTTGAGAGAGAGAGAGCTTGAGCGGGAGGGGGGAAGGGAGAGGGAGAGAGAATCTCAAGCAGACTCTGCCCTGAGTGTGGAGTGTGACTCGGGGCTCCATCCCAGACCCCAAGATCACCACCTGACCCAAAACCAGGAGTCGGACACTCAGCCGACTGCCCCCCTACCCGAGCCCCTAGATTTTGCCTCTTAATTTGCTAAATGTGTGCTTGTGAACATGAGGGGTGTTCAACTGCATTTTTCTTTTCTCGTGATGTCTTGCCTGCTCTTGGAATCAGGGTAATGCCAACCTCACAGAATGAGAGCATGGGGGTGGGTGTAGGGGGTTCCCTCCTCTTCGATTTTATGGAGGTGTTCACTGTATAGCGTTGGTATTATGCTTCCTCGGATGTTTGATAGAATTCACCGGTGAAGCCATCCAGGCCCAGAGTTTCCTCTTTGGGAAGGGGCTCCAGGCGCTTGACAAGTATTTCTTCCTCCTTCCATTACCAAGCCTAAAAGAAAGGTCTAGCTCCATGTCTTCTTCTTAGCCCTTCGGCTCCTTGAAGTCTGGCTCGTTCAGCTGTCCCTTGGACACGTATTTATAGGGCACCACTTACAAAGTGGGCGCTGTTCTGACTGCTGGGAGTACTGTCTGCACACCACACGAGGGCCCCGTCGCAGGGGAAGCGAGAGCACGCAGGTAAACAGCTACGGCATAGCATCAGGCCAGGAGAAGTGCTCCGGGAAAAGAGTCAAGAAAGGCTTTCCTTCACGTCCTAAGATCTTCATCAGCAGGTGGCCCAACGCCTTCTCTGAACTCTCCTCTCTCGGCTTCTGCTTCTGGGTCCCACTGTCCGCTCGGGTTCTCTCCTCACCCTGTGCCCCCCACCCCCGTCTTCTTCCTGGTGGGAGTGCATATCCACCAGGGGCTCTGTGTCCCACCTGCACGCCCGAGACGGGGGGGGGGGAGGGCTTCTGCTGGCCACTCCTGTTCTCTCCCGAGGCAATGTCCTACCCATGCTCCCACTGCCGGGACACGTTTCCGCACTGTTACCAGACTTGGCTCTCCCGGTGGGCCGTTGCCCTCACCCTGCAAACGTGCTCCTCCCGCTCCGACCCACGCACGTCAGGGGAGCCAGCATCCATTCTGCTCAAGCGCAGGGCCCCTGAGTCCCCAGCCAGGCACCAGGCCTGGTGACTCGCTTCTGGAAAGCTCTTGCTCCTCTGCTCGCCAGCCTGTTGCTGCCTCAGTCCAGACCCTTGTTTCTCCACCAGAGATCTGCCCCTTTGCCTCTTCCTCCTCCTCCTTCTTCTTTTTTAGAATTTATTTGTCAGAGAGAGAACACAAGCAGGGGGAGCGGCAGGCAGAGGGAGAGGGAGAAGCAGACTCCCCACTGAGCAGGGAGCCCGATGTGGGGCTTGATCTCAGGGCCCAGGGATCATGACCAGAGCCGAAGGCAGACGCTTCACCGACTGAGTCTCCCAGGCGCCCCCCTTTGCCTCCGTTCTAACCCATCTCCTGACTGTGGAACGTGTTTCCTCCAGAGGCGGATCTCAGTGTGTTCCTCCTTAAAGGCCTTCTGCCCCTCCCTGTGGGCTCCCAGACAATGTGCAAGCTTCCAAGGCCGCTGCAGCTTCTGGCCCAGCCTGGGGCCCTGCCCAGCACACACCCTACTCACACTTTTGTGTCGGTGCCTCCGAGCACGCTCCGTCCCCATGGCTCTGCGGCCAAACCGCCTGTGCTCCGCCCTCCCCTTGAGACCCAGCTCAGATGTCACTTCCTCCGTGAAGCCTCTCATGCTGCCCCCACGGGGCTGCTCACACCTTCCTCTGTGTTCTCACAGCGTGCGTGCCATCATGTCGTGCCTGTGTATCCACCCGTGTTCTTCACCGACCCAGCTGCTCCCAGGGCACACGGGCCTGCCTGACTCATCTGTGTGTCACCAGGGCCCGGGACATGGTGGGCTCTCACTGCATGCTCGTTGCATGAATAATTGCTCCATTTTAAACCAGTGAGCAGAAGCCTGGGGTTTGAGCCTGGTTCTGCCACCTGCTAGTTTGATGATCTGGGCAAATCCACAAGTTTGACTTCTAGGCTGCAAAGGGGATCATAGCCCTTGCCCATCCTTATGATGGGGGGACTGTCACCTCACTGACATGTGTTTATCCTGCGTGTAGTGAAGAGAGGTGCTTTCAGCCTGGGGGACTCGTGGGTGACCTGTGTCTGACTTTGTGGGTCCTAGAGTAATGCTGTGCACTGCTGGCCAGCATCCAGAGCCATGTGTGGCCCCAGGAACTCGGACCCATCTGATTAGACCTTAAAGGAATAGGACCCCAGGAGGGAAAAGAAATTCAGATTCCGGGTGGGCGACATGGTAGTTTCTCTAGTGCCAGATTGCCTGGGTTCAAATCCCAGATCCAACCTTCACTAGCTGTGTGACCTTGGGGAAGTTGCTTAACCTCTCTGAGCCTTTTCTTCACCTATTAAATGAGGCACATTATAACACCTGCATCACAGTGTTTTTATGAGTAACCAATAAGAATTGAGGAGGCACTGAATGTTGGCTGCCACCGTTGGTGCTGTTGTGGTCATGATTATTCCAGCAGACCGAAAGACTTGGGCCTGCACAGGCAGGATCGTCCTCTGTGGCTTCTGCCCTGGAGCATTGCTAAATCCCAGGGTCCGGCCTGTTGCCCTTTCTGCAGCGAGCCAAGGGTTGGCCCTGTGCCCAGAAGCCCCAGCCACAGTGAGCGCAAAGCTGGGCCGCCCAGGGCAAAGGGGCTTCCGCCAGCCCGAGGGCATCTTGGACGCCTGGATATTCCAGTATGGCTGGTGTCCAGATGCCAAGGCAGGAGGCCGTGCTGACCTCTGCCTTCCTGAAAACGGAGGCCAAAGCCACTGCCCCTTCGAGCACTGTGGGTGGTGGGAGGAGCCCGGCTTCCCGCCAGCCAGCGGGGGGAGCACCTCCAGCTCCAGAGTGGCCCTCGGAGTCCCTCCGGCAGTGTGGCCTTCCCCCAGGGTTCAACCCAGAGCCTCCTTGGCCCTTTCGAGCCGGAGCTGTGGGTGGAGCACTTCTGGGCCGAAGGAACGACCCCGGGCCTCCAGATGCCAAACATCTCAGGTCTGTTTTGAAAAGTTCCACACGTCAGGATTGTCCTGCTTACAATTCCGGGAACGGGCTCCAACTCCGCCTGAGAACGGGCCGGGCCGTGGTTTAAATTGTAGGAAGAACTCCCGAGGGTGGGAATAGAGGCGGGTGGGCCGCGTGGTCCTCTTAACAGCATTTGCTCTCCCCGCGGAAAGCTGGCCGGCTTGCTCTCTTGTTCCCCAGCACGTAGTTTTAGTCGAGCGAGTGCCAGAGCCCCTTCCTTTGAGCCGCAGGGGCGGGGGTGGGGGGGTGGGGTGGGGGGCCTGCAGCGGGAAGCAGTGTGTTTACGGAGGGAAGGAGAGGAGGGACCCTTCCCCTGCGCTGGGCAGGCCCCGTAACCTTCTTCTTACCTGTGAGACCTCACGGTGATGTCCCACCATCAGCTGCAAACCAAGTGTCGCTCCTCGGGGAGGGAGGGCCGGTGAGTCACCAGCAGGAGCTTCTCCCCACCCAGGACTAGACGTGCAGTGTGTGCATGTATGCACACACGCGCGCGCGCACACACACACACACACACACACACATTCAGGCAGACATCGGGCCAAGACAAAGCGGGACAGCAGCTCTGCCTAGGAGCCAGTGAGGAGATGCCCATTTTTGGCATGTCCTGTTTGTTACCTGAGGTCTGGCTGGACATCTCTGGGAGTGCTGTCCCTCGTCCCGTCCCCCGTCAGAACTTACAACTCGCCGAGCTGCAGATGCTCCGTTCTGTGCGCAGAATTCCCACAGTCCCACCAACACCTCCGGGGGCTTCATCCCCACTGACTCCGGGTCTGATACCCAGAGGGGGCTTGCTCTCGGAAACCTATTCACCGCTCCTCCTTCGCCAGTTACGGATTCTTTTTCCTTAAAAAAGATTCTTTCGAATCTTAAGTTCTAACACCCAGGGTTCCCTGTTATTTTATGTGACTGTTTTTGTGGCTGTTTTCTAGCCTGGAGAGCATGTAGGCCTTCAGTCTCAAGATGCTTTCCTGCGGTTCCTCCCCCGCACCTAAATCAAGGTTGGAGAGTCTGTGAGACCTAGCGGAGTTTCCGGGCGGAACGGGGGTGCGTTGTGATAAAGGTAGCAAACAGAACTGAGGCCGTGTACTCCCTGAGGGAATCCTTTCAGTGATCAAGGAAAAGCACTCTCCAAAATCCAGACCCATCTCCCAAGGCTCACTTCACTGGGGCCATTGAGCGAACAGGATCAAAACTGCAGGAAACGCTATTTTGAGGACGGATGAAAACCTACGATATGTGCAGTTCTCTATCGGGCCCCCTCTGATACGCCCGGTCCTATCCCAGGCTTAGTTCATGGGCCGGTGCAGAGAGACGCTGCCTCCCCAGATCCCTCCCGCCTGCTGTGGGGCTTGGGGCGGGGCCCACCAAAGGTAAGGGGTGCACGCACTGCCTGCGCCCTCTTGCCTGATGCGAAGCAGGCCCCCGTGTGATTTTTGTTAGGCCCGAAACATGAGCAGGAAGGAGGGCAGCAGAAAATGTCCCAGAGCCGGAGTTGGAAAACCAGGGGTTGGAATCCATCTCTGCCAACTTTGACAAATCACCTGACGCCTTGGCGAGCCTCAGTCTTTCATCTGTAAAGTGGGGATAATGATATCTTGCCCTGCCAGCTTTACAGGGTTGACGGGGAAGGCCTGACACAAGACAGACCGTGTCGACTGCAGCTTCACCTTTAATCATGAGAGTCCTGCGGGGTGAGCCCTCGGAGCACACCCCCTGCCCCCCCCCCCCCCGCCCAGGATCTGCTTTACCTTCTCTGTGTGTCGGCATGACAAGGACAAGAAGGGTTCTCCGAGGAAGAGGAGAAGTGATCGCAGCACCCGGTTTTGCCCCATAGTTGACAACAGTTACAGGGCCCTGTGATGTAATGGGCAGTGACCCACGTAAGGCATAAGGACGGTGTGGGGATGGAGGGCGTGGGCAGGTGGGGGGAGGCGATGGTGGCAAAGAAACTCCCCCGTGGGCGGGAAGTCAGTGTTTACAGCAGAGGAATCGGGAAATAGAAGTGCAGGAATATTGCCTGGAAATATGGAACTCTGGGGAAAAGCACGGCTGAAGGGGTTCACAGTGACTGCTTCCGGAGGCCTGGACTGGGGGGTGGGGCAGAGGCTGTGGTTTTTCATCACATGCCTTCGGTTCTTTTATCTTTTGGGTTTTTTTTTTTTCCTTTGTCATCACATGGATTATGTAGATCAAAACGTATTTTTAAAAGAGAAGTCCTGCAAGTCGGAAGACTTTGATTTCTAGACAGGAGCTTGAAAAGCCACCGAGTGCAGCCTCCCACCTTTGGACAGGTCAACGCCCGAATCCAGGTGGCCTTTCAGAACCTGGGCTGGCTCCATCCCTGAAGAAATCGCCCAAGGAACCGCACCGTGGCTTGCGCTGCCTGGTGAGGGCTGTGCTGGCACGTGGCAGAGGCCACTGGGAAATGCTTGTTGACATTGGAAGGCTGGCTCCCGTCCTCTGAGGGGTCACCCAGTGAGGTCGAAAGGGTTGTTGGAGTGGGGGCCAGGACAGCCTCCCATCCTGACCTTCCTCCGGCTTCGCTGTGGGATCCGAGCAAGCTGTGGCCCTCCCCGGTCTCAGTTTCCGCCTCTAGACGATCAGGGCTTTGAGCTTCTCAAGAGCCGTCACAGTGACGCATTTTTAAAACTACCAACGGTAGCAAGTAGCTTTCTCTGCACCGGGCACGGTAGCAAACAGAGGGGGAGATAGTAAACACGGGAACAAATGAGATACTTTGAGACCGTGGAAGTCCTCGGAAGAAAATAAGCCAGAGGGATAGGATAGACCGTATTGGGTGGGGGGGGGGTGCTTCACAGCAGGTGATCTGGGCATGTTGGAATTGAGACCTAGACAGTGCGAGGGGGAGAGAGAGAGAGAGAGAGAGCGTGCGAACAAGCCAGCTGAGGGTGGCAAGGAGGGAGTCCTCCAGGGAACTCTGCCCCAGGCGGCTGAGCCCAGGCCCTGAAGCCCACAAGGACAAGGGGACGCAAGAGGGATCGGCATTCAATGAGACATTTTTTTTGGAGGGAAAATAAATCTCTGTGAATGGCAAGGTTAAATTTGGCGCCCCCTTGGGTTTGGTGGGCCGGTGTTCGTGCAGCCCCCAACCCAGGGGGCTGTGTGTTCTTCAGTGTCTCCGAAGAGGGTGTGCAGAGGGTGCAGGGGTGAAAAATGGGTGTGGGTCGTGGGAAGGGGTGCTCCGCTGGGAAGGGCCCAGGAGATAGCAGAAGCTGGTGTGTAGAGGCCAGGATTACATTTCTTGGGGAACAACGGATGGGAGTAAGTCAAAGAGGTGATGTGGAGGCTTCTGCACATGCCCCCCCCCCACCCAGTCAGGCCTTGCACAGCAGTTGGTCCAGTAGGTCACCTTGACGATGGAGGATGGCACAGCACCAAGTGTCCTCTATGCTGCACTGAGTAAAAAAAGTAAAAGCAAAATCAACTACACAGCACGTCCTTCATCCCAGCACCCCCACTTCTAGGAATCTGCCCTTCAGATACACGGATGCAAGTGTGCAGAGAAATAAGTGTAAGGGGGAACGCCTGGCTGGATCAGTCGGTGGAGCGTGCGACTCCTGGTCTTGGGGTCCTGAGTTCGAGCCCCACCTTGGGAGTAGGAAATAGTTAGAAATAAAAAAAAAAAAATTTTTTTTAAAGGAAAAAAATGTAAGGATGTCCACTGGCAGTGTAGTTTGAAGTAGCAGAACGTTCAGAAAGGACCTCAGTGGTCATCAGTGGGGAACCAGTGAGTAGACTGTGGCATGAGCCACGCAACCCAACACCAACCAGGCAGCCATTCCAGCAATGAGGTGGAACAGTTGAAAGAGAATGATCCTGGGGGGGTATTAGTGGGGAGAGAAGCTAGGCTGGAGAATGGGCTGTCGGCTCCACACCCTGCCCCCGACCAGCCCAGGGGAACCCCCCCAGGAAAGGGAAACTGGGGGCTCCCAGCGAGCAAACTGTCCCGCTCGCTGGGCTAGGAAGGAAGTTGGGGAAGAGCACAGCGCTGCGCAGCTCACCATTCACGTCTGCGCTCCACCAATCCGGAAAGTGGACGCTGGATGCCCCCTCCAATCAGGAGCGAAGGAGTGAGTGAGGGGCGGGGCATGAGGCCAGAAGTGTGACTGGTGCATGTCCCCTCCACACGGAAACCTGAAGAGTGGGGAATAAGTGTTCCCACCTAGCAGATATTTCTGGAAGGAGCATAGCAAACCTGAAGAGTGGTTCCCTGAAGGGAAGGAAGGAAGAGAGTGGCCTCAGGGATAGTGGTTAAAGGGACACCTTGTGTAAAGATGCAGGAGCAAAGGGTCCCTCTTAAAGGTTCAGGGGATCTCTTCTACTTATGAAGAATTTCCTTCAAAGCCTGTGGTGAGGTCGCTGGCAATGTCCTAGGTGCACAAGTTCTCTTTTTTTACCCTCATTTTGCTTTTATGGGAGATCCAGACATTATCATGGGGGAGCACTAAGTAGTTGGCATTTACTTCCCTATGCCCTAATTTTCCTGGACATCTGTGCGTTCAAACCAATCTGTAGCCACCCTTGTATGCCCGTGGATCTTTCTCTTACACTGGACTCAAGACCTCTTGTAAAAACGTACTCTTTTCTCTGCAGGAGTGCCTTCCTAATGTCTGGAATGCCAGCTGAACCCACTCCCAGGCGTTAAAGCAATGCCTCCCAGACGTTAGGCATTTGAGAACCACCCCAGGACTTTTGTTACCACTGAAGGCCACCTGTCCTTTTAGTTACATAATATTTTTCTTAAATGACTCACTTTTAAAACTTCACATTTGTCTATAAATAGCATTATTTATAAAAAGAAAGAACCTTAAAAATAAATGTAATAAAATCTAAACAACATTGTAAAATTCTAGCTACCCTATGACTTGCCTAAAGTTCTGCTCGCCCTTCCTCCCTGTCTCCCTTCTTCCCTCCCTCCCTCCCTCCCTCCCTTCCTTCCTTCCTTCCATCCTTCCTCTTTCTCTCTCTCTTTCTTTCTCTTTTTCTCTTTTTCTTTTTAAAATGGCATGTGTTTGAGACAGACTAGCACCAAACTGGGTCTTTTTCCTTGGTGGACTCAGAAGGATTAGAATGGGGACTTTCTCACTGTGTGGTTCAGTGTTATTTAATGCCACATCAATGTTCCCACCAAACTCATTCTCTGTAGCGTTTGAAATATGCACTTTGGAGAAAACTGAGTTACAGCTTCCCCTCCCCCTTCTGGAAAGTTTTAGTTATATGTTCAAATGCTTTTGTGTAATCCGAACCGAATAACATATGAAGTCTGTTATTACCCTGGTGTTTATGGCCCTGCCTGATCAGGTTGGCTTTTTGACAAGGGTCAGAAATGTATCTGTTTGGGGGCAGCCTATGATGACAGATAAGAATGATGCAGGCGTGGGGCACCTGGGTGGCTCAGTGGTTAAGCATCCGCCTTCAGCTCAGGTCATGATCTCAGAGTCCCAGGATCGATCCCCAAATTGGCTCCACACTCAGCGGGGAATCTGCTTCTCCCTCTCCCTCTGCCCCTCCCCCCACTCGTTCTCTCTCTCTCTAATAAATAAAATCTTTCTGAAAATGATGCAGGCATAAACAAAGGAGTATTGGTCCTTTTAAAAAGAATCGAAGAAATCACTGAGCTGGTTCGTTGGGTTCTTGTAAGTGAGGATGTGCAGAATCACAGCTGGGACTGTTCAGGCTGAGCTCTGCAGCCGAGACTCCTGGCTGGTTGTTAGTGAGTCCTGGGTCTTATGGAGTCTCCCTATGCGAGCCCGCAAGAGTCCATCCCCATGAGGGAATAATAAGGAGTGTCATGAGTGAGAGTAAGCATGGTCAGAGAAGAGAAGCCCTCCTGTATGGATGCCTTTGGCGCTGTGTGAGGAGCTGTCCAGCGTCACTTTTAAAAAACCAGATACAACCCCAGTTCTTTTGCAAGATTTCCAGTTTCACTTTGCAGTCGCTTCCTACTGCATGGTATTCAGACTGTCCAGCCATAGTAAAAAATTGACCCCGATATCTCAGTGGTTTAACATCCAGAGGCTTATTTGTCCATCAACAGTATCTGTTCAAAGTGGGAGGCGTCGATGAATTGCCACTGCCCCATGCCAGCCACTTCATAGGGGAGGGATCTGGGAGAACTCACACCTGCTCTTCAGCCGGAAGGGACACTGAGGGCTTGCTCGCAGCTCTTTGCCCAGAATTAGTTACTAGGCTCCACCCTAACCTCAGGGGAGGCTGGGAAATGCAGTCCTCCCAGGCCCCCAGAGAGGAAGATGAACCAGCGGCCATACATTGTGTCTTCATTTTATGGTTAGATGTTCGAATAGAGGTAGACGTCAAGAGGAGGGGTGTTTGAGTGGGGATTAATGTGACGAGTGGTCATATCATTAGGAAATGGTTTTGTGTAGGGATTGTTTTTGCTTTTTTAAGCACCATTGCTGTGATACCAAATACTCAGACTATGACCTCCAGCCCCCACCACCTCCCACCCCCCCACCCCTGCTTGTGAGCCCCCCAGGGCATAGCCACCATTGCCTGCTGGGTGGGGGATCGGAGCAGCCTTTTAGCACACAGAGAGCCGCTCCTTCCTGCCCTGTCCCCCTATCCCCCCCAGCTTGCAGCTCTGAAGAGGTGCGATGCTTTTCTGAATTCGGGGTTTGAATCAGTCCTCACCTGGCCTCCTCCACAAGGAGTGTTTGGTATTTGGATGCAACAAGGAGCAGCTCCTTGTGCCAGATTTTATGCAGTAAAAAGTCTCCAGGAGAAGAATGATGAGAAGAGCAGTTCTTGATTTTTTTTTCTTTTAAAGATTTTATTTTTTTTATTGAGAGAAAGAGTGCAAGTGTGGGGAAGGGCAGAGGGAGAGAGCAAGAATCCCAAGCCGACTCCCTGCTGAGCGAGGAGCCCTAATCAGGACTCAGTCTCACAACCCTGAGATCATGACCTGAGCAGAAATCAAGAGTCAGACGCTCAGCTGACTGAGCCACCCAGGTGCACCCCGGTTTTTGACTTCCTAAAACCCCACTAAAAATCGCCTACTTTTCCTTTAATTTTGTTCTGTCGTTGACGAACGTATTTCTGCCTTGTACCCTTCAGCATCTCTCCCTCCCTGGGCTTTAAGCGAGAGCCCCGGCCCCACCGCGCCCTGTGAACATGTTGGTGCTCCTGGCTTTCATCATCATCTTCCACATCACCTCGGCCGCTTTGCTGTTCATCGCCACCATCGACAATGTGAGTCCCCTTTCCTTCCGACCACCCCGCAAGCCCTGGATCCTGCCGTCCATGGAGGCGGGATCGAGAACTCCCCCACGCTGGTAGGGTATGGCGTTGTCTTCCCTACCGAGACATCTCGGCTCAGGCCTCCATGTGGAGGTTTGGGGCATCTCACGGTTAGCTCTGGATGTGCAGGGACCTGGCTTCTCTCATCTCCGATCCCCCCACAGAGCCTGGTGTAGTGCCTTTTAGGTGTAGGACGCTCTTCGAGGGCTGCTAGGACTCAGCCCCCCTCTAGATAAATTTCTCAGTGTCAGCACTGTGCCAGGGAGCTGGATCATTCTTTGCTCTAGGGCCGAGCTGCGTATGGTAGGGTACTAAGCAGCATCTTTGGTCCCTGCCCACGAGAAGGCAAGCGCTCCCACCCCTATTTGGGACCACCAAAAATGTCTTTGGACATGGCCAGATGTCCTGAGGGAGAGCAAAACCACCGTCAGCTGAGCACCGCTGCCCTAGATCCCCCAGGTGACCTATCCCGGGGGGTCTCTGCCCCTCCTGCCTTTGACTTCTTCTTACAAATCAGGGAGCCAATTGCTAGCCACCTAGCCATGCCCTCCCTGGCAGTGCTCATGCTTGGAACTTTCCCAACAGCCATGCTCCCCTGCAAAATGGGACTTTTTACTTAAGTGTCCAGCTTGCAGCCACATGGCAGGGATGCATTTGATAAATGAGCTATTGGTATAGATTAATATCTCTCCTGGCAGGAAATGAAGCTTTGTACCAGAGATCCTCAGTGGCCCACACCTTGATCCAAAGGCCTGGCTTCAATCCTGACCATTTCAAACTCAGACGCATTCAGAGTCAGAAACACTGCTCCAAGGGTCCCCAAGTGCACCTCACGAGTGGCCACCTGCTCTGCTTACACCTAGGACTCCTGTTGATCAATCATCACACAGCAACACCTACCGCTTAGGGAGTGCTCCCTCTGGCCAGGTCCTTGGCCCTTTTATGTGCATCGTCTCGTTTGGTCCTCACCCCAAGCCTCCGAGATAGGTTGTCCTCTTCCAGCACCGTTTAATGATGAGGGAACTGGGCCTCAGGGCAGTTATGACACCTGGGGAGTCTACGCAGCAGGAAGCGACAGAGCTGGGTTCGAACCACTCCCGACCCTAGATCCCGTAAGGCAGGGAAACGTAGGGATCGGTTTGGGTTCCTGAAGATTCTCGAAGAGTTGCCGTGAGTGGCCAGGGCAGAGATCACACTGATGCTGTGGCTTAAAGTATTTGGGCCTGTCGTTATCCACAGGACCCGCGCTCTATGAAATAAAAGGTAGTGAATATTTTTTCAGAATCTCCTTTTCCTGTGCCTTGCATCTATCCCTTTGGGATCTTGAAAGGGATAGACAGACCTCAGGGGCAGAAAAGCCATCAGCGCAGCACCCGTTAATCCTTTGGGGTACCCCGGGGTGCTGTGTGGCTGTGCACTTAGGACAAGACACGGACAGGCTTTGTTTCTGCCCATCAGGGAGTCATCGGGTGTCATTTTGGGTTAGGAATTGCGCATGACATGTAGCCGGCATGTGGTGGGAGTTCAGTGAACTTCGGTTGCTGGAGGATGGGAGGTGGATGGAAGGCAGAAGGAGGGCCCACTGGGGGCGGGGAACAGCAGAAGCGCAGAGAAGAAGCATGTGTTTGCACTGAAAGCCGGAGAGTTTCGTCCGATCATTCCCTCCGTACCAGGCCTTGCCCTGACTTTCAGCCTCTCTGACCCCGACATGGCCCCTGTTGTTCTTGTGGGTTTCCCACTGTGCGCACCTGTGACCACCCTGAGCCTTGTCCACGCTCCTATGTCCCAGGAGGGCCCGGCCCCCCAGCCCGTGGCTTACCTTTCAACAGTCCCACAGAACGTGCCTCCTTGGGAAGGGGGGAGTGAGCCTGTTGGAAATGCAGAATCCCAGGCCCCACCCCAGACCTCCCAAATCAGAATCTGCATTTTAACCCGACTCCCCGGGGACTCGCGTGCCCTGGGGAGATGGAGAAGCACTGGTCCCGAGTATTTATTTATTGCTGTGCCTCGCACCTAAGTAGAAGTCCGTGTTTTCATGGTTAACAAACAGCCCCTCCCTGTGTTTCTGTTTGCATTACAGGCCTGGTGGGTAGGAGAAGAATTTTTTGCAGATGTCTGGAGAGTGTGTGTCAATAACACGAATTGCACAGAAATCGATGCGAGCTTCCAGGGTGAGTGCCGAGCCCACACGGAACACCTTAGCTCAGGCTAAGGGCCCCCCTCTTCTCTGCTCTCACATCCTCACCTGTGCTCTCAGGGTCCCTGGAGGGGCCTGGCCTAGTGCTCTGTGCAAGCTGGAGACAGGAGGGGTGTGCAGAAACCACAGGCCAGGGGCGTGCTAACCCCAGATGAGTTGGGCTCACCCTTCCCTTCTCTGTTTCTGGGCCCAGGAGAGTTGCTGGGTCTCCCGAGGCGCTGGCAAATCTGGTGTCCGGTGAGGCCTCTCTTCCTAGATTACCCCCTAAGGGCCCCACGTCCCAGTGCCAACCCGTTGGGGGTTAGGATTTCGATATAGGAATTTTAAAGCCATGCAAGGGGTCTGCAGCAATCCATATTTGCTCCGTCACCTGAGGTGAACAAAATATGGGTTCCTGGTGCCCACCCAGAACACCTGTGCCGTAGTCTCACGGGGAGAGGTCTAGAAGTCTGTCTTTTGTTTCTTAAGAATCTGTATTTTTAATAAGCCCCCAGGTGATTTCTGAGGTTGGGCAAATTTGGGAAACACCGCTCTTAGCCAGAGGGTCACAAGCTTGGCCCCACATTGGACTTGCCTGGGGAATCTTACCCACCTCACCCCCTGTGCCTGGTCCCAACACCAGAGATTCTGACTTATTTCCTCTCCGTGTAGCATGCTGGAGTTTTATTTTTCATGCAGCTATAACTTATGAACAAGAAATGTACTTCTTAAGGGTTCAGCTTAAAGAGTTTTGACAATTATATATACGCCCATGTAACCACCATCCAAAGCAAGATAGAGAATTTTTCCATCACCCCAGAAAGTTCCCCTGGGCCCATTTCCACTCGTTTCCTGCGAGCCCTGTCCCGAGGGCAAGCACTTCTGACTTCTGTCACCCTAGTCTCCTTCCATCTGTTCTTGGACTTCATACAGATGGAGTCGTACCATGTGTATTTGTGCGTGTGGGTCGGGCTTCTGTCCTCCACATAAGGAATGGGCAAGGGCCCAGGTGTCTGTGGGTGATCCTTGCATGCGGCCAGGATGAACCAGGATCCATTGCTTGAAGCATTTCATGAAGTACTCAGGAGTTATGCTTCCCTCCAGCAAAATTGGGGAAAAGGAAGGTTCGTTCTTAGGTTTTCCTGTGAGACTTTGGCCACTGACCCCTGGCCTTCCTTAGCGGCATCCTAGGGATAATGTTCAGCCCTTACACGGACTCCCCTTTTGTAGCCCCCCCTAAAATCCTTGAATGAATTCCTTCCACTCCCCCTGCCTGATGCGGTGGGGAGGAGTCTCAGGTGAGGAGACCGAGAATCATGCAGGTGGCTCCAGTCTGTGCACTTGACCCCTTCTCTACACCTGCAGTGTGTGGCTTCCGTTGTGTCCTTCCCACGTGTAGCGCCCTCTGTCCGGGACCGGCTCCTTTCTCTGCTGAGACTTCCCTCTGCCGAGCCCACTCTCCAGCACTATTCTGAGAAGCCTCCCTTTCTCTTTTCCTGGGTAGCAGTAACAAGGCTCACTCTCTTCTTTTCAGGGGGTATTAGGTAGTCCCCAGAGCACTTTCTGAAGGTCACCTAGCCCCATGAACCCCAAATCCCCAAGAGTCCCTCTGGAGACTGCTCATCCTGACCCATCCATCCTGACCTTCCAAACCAGGATCTGCCAGGATCTGAGGGTCTGTACTTAAAAAAAAAAAAAAAAAAAAAAAAAAAAAAAAAAAAAAAAAAAAAAAAATCCCCAACCATGAGCCACACCTTTGGGGGCAATACCCAGACTGAGAAGAATGACAGAGCGGGTGATTCTTGCTTTTTCCAGAAAAGGGTGTTGGGAACCATCTGGTCCAGTGCACAAATGGACAATAGGGGGGAGGGGATGTTGGGGCGACCTCTTGGCTGTTCTTGTGCTCATACTGTGCAAACAGACTTCTGCCTCCTGTTGTCCCCACTCTGGAGCTATCACTGTGCCCCCCTGAGGGGCCCTGGGGTCTGCGGTCCTCAGTCACGCTCTCTCGCCCTCTGCCCCCAGATTACCCCACGATGCAGGCGGTCCAGGCCACCATGATTCTGTCCACCATTCTCTGCTGCATTGCCTTCCTGATCTTTGTGCTCCAGCTCTTCCGCTTGAAGCAGGGAGAGAGGTTCGTGCTAACCTCCATCATCCAGCTCATGTCATGTAAGTACGACGACGGGCTTCCTGGAATAAGCCCTCCCTTCCCAGCCTGCGTGAGTAGCAGCCAGGAGCAGCGCTGTGGGTGAGGATTTGGGAAGGAAAGCCAGCCGCCATGCTGTAGCACGACATTTTATACTTCAGAGTCTGGATTTAGTTAGAGGGTCGGGGCAGGCGTGCTGAAGATGCGAAGCCTGAGCCAGGATCTGTAGGGTAAGTAGGAGTTGCTGTCAAGAATGTGCTATCTTGGTACAGAGGGAAGAGGCACAGGTTCCCCAAGGAAGATCAGGGTACTTGACTTCATCCGGCCACTAACAGTTGTTGGTGAGTCACTCAGGATGCTTTTGACTTCAAGTAAGAGGAAAATCCAATTAACAATGACTTCAGCCTCAAAGACCTTTACTTTTCTGATCCAACAAAAAGCTTGAAGGTGGAGGGTGCCATCGTTGGTCTGGCAGCTCAGAAGCATCAAGAACCTCCACTTGATCCTTTGATGCTTTCATCTTCAGAGTGTCAGTGATGACCTCCTCATGGCCCCCAAAAGGCTGCTGCAGCTCCAGACATTCCTCCTGACCTAACAGTATCTGAAGCAGTAAACAAGGAAAAGCACAGCACCAAAAACGCTTTCTCCTCCCTATCTGTCTCTTTCGAGGGAGTAATAATTTTTGCTGAAGGATTTTTCTGTGGCCAGAAGTTGGGATGCATATGGATCCATAAACTTTTATAAGTAAACAGGAACAGGATTGCCTGGGGCCGGGGGTCGGTTGGCAGCCTATGGTCCACGGGCCAAGGCTGGCTCACTGCCTGGTTTTGTAAATAACCTTCTACTGGAACGTAGCCCAGCCCACTCATTTGCATATTGCCTGGGGCTATGTCCACGCCACCACTGCCACCACTGCCACCACCACCACCACGGCTGAGCTGAGTAGTTGGGACAAAGATTGTTTGTGGTGCACAGACCCTAAACTGTTCTCCGTCTGGCTGACCCATGGCTTAGACCAGTTATGACTTTGCCTCTGGGCTGGGTACCCAGCTGCCCAAGCAAAATCGGGCTCAGCTAGCAACAGCGGGAAGTGAAGCCGTGCGGGGTGGGCAGGCACAATCCGCCACGAAAGAAGACTAGTTGTGATCTTTCCCATGAACTAAAACAAACACCCGCCAATAATCAGAGCTTAAGCGTGTCTTCCTCTCCGGCTGTGGTCCCCTCGGGTCTGTGCTGCCTGCTGTGACGTGGTCTGTGATTTGTTTATTTGCTTGCTCCCGGCAGGCCTGTGTGTCATGATTGCAGCTTCCATATATACAGACCGGCGTGAAGACCTTCACAAGAATAACCTGGGATTGTACGCCCTGGCCCAGGAGGGCCGCTACGGCTACTCCTTCATCCTGGCGTGGGTGGCCTTCGCCTTCACCTTCGTCAGCGGTCTCATGTACTTGATCTTGAGGAAGCGTAAATAGAACCCGGGGAGGCTGCCTTTGCTGCCGTGCAGAGTCCACAGTCAGATAACCGTTTTGTATATAATCCTTTTTTTGTGTGCGGTTTTTCTAGCAAACATATTGTTTCCTTTAAAAAACAAAAAAAAAAAAAAAAAAAAAGAGAGAGAGAGAGAAGAGTTTTTGCATTCTCGAGATCAGAGACTAGACCATGCAGGCTGGGATTCGGAACTCCTGCCCATCTGAAAATCTCAACGAGACAAAGCCCCAAGTCCAGCAATGCTCAAATCTAAAAACGTTCAGCGGGATGTTTCTTAACCGAGGGGATATGATGTGATGTGAGAAGAGAGCCAAGAAAGCCAGGTCTCGGGGGGCCATCCTTCCCCAGGTGTGAGCCACGCCAAGCTCCCCCTCAGCTCAGCCTCCCCTCCCCTTACTGTGTGTCTTAGGGTTGGAGGTGGGGTGAGGGGGGAAGCCTCCTCGGATGTTTGGCCAAGTTCCATGTGAGAAGCAGGTGTCGCCCCCGCTGTTCTGTCTATACCCAGACCAGAGCCCTGAACCTCCTGTAATAGGCTGGGTCCAGAAAGCGCCACGGACCTTTACTGACACGGTTACCCGCTTGCCTTAGGGAAGGCGATCTTTAACCCTGGGTCGGATTTACGTTCACCCTAAGGCAAAGAATCTCAGCATGTGATCCCCAGCAAACGTAGTAACGGGGCCCTCCCTAGACCCACGGAATCAGAGTCTTCAGAGACGGGGCCTGGGCACCTGCATTTCTCACAAGCTCCTTGGTGATGCGTAGGTGACCTGAAGCCGAGGTCCACGGCCCCAGGGCCAGGCGAGCAGAGCTGCCTCATAAATGTTAAAGACCTTGTCATGTCACGCCGCTGGCCTCCGTCACCCCCGGCCTTCCCTGTCTCTTCAGCTGCTCCCAGGTGGGCCTTCGCAACAGCAGCCCAGGCCTTGCGTCCAGATAGCCTAGGAGTGCTGCTTCCCCCCTCCTCTAAGTGGGAAGGCCCGGCCCTTCTCCTCCTGCCCTGCCTTCTAAGGCTGGCAGACCTCCGCTGACCCCCATTTCTAGAGCCTCAGCGGACCCACCCACCATTCATTCCACAGCATAAATTGCAGGAGGCTTGGTGCATGCCAGCCACGGGTGATATCGTGCGGGACAGTCTCTCTCCTCCAGGGCTCGCCGTCCTGTGAGGGAGGCAGATGGAAAACTTAGGAAAAGCAATCACACTGTGGGGAAGGCGGCAGAGAACACAGCTCTGGGTTCAGAAGCGAGGCCCATGGGCGGGAGGGAGCCTGCTCTACGCCAGCCTATTTTTAAACGCTCCCGGAGGCACTTAGATGGGCCGCAGTACCGCTCCGGCCAAGGGAAAGCCCTTGCTGGGTGGGGTGGTCTGGGTTACCCCCAGAGGACACTTCCCTGGAGTCCCGACTGCAAATGAAGCCGTGAGAAGCTTCCAGATTGCCGTGGCTTTCAAACGTCAGCGTGCACGCTGCCCCTTGGGGAACGTGCTTTGCCAGGGTCTGGGTGAAGAGCGCTCCAGGTGATTCTGAAACCGTCCTGCGGGGTGCCGTGGGGAGCTTGCCCTCAGTTGTGCAAGCACCACGAGTGTATGGCAGGGCAGGTGACCCCGGGGAGTGCCTGCAGAAGCAGCTTTCCACCCCTCGCTGTCTGGAGCCTCCGTGTTTTGAGTGCGCTGCCGGGGCCGCGTGCTGGGGCCGCGTGTGGGACTGTGTACGTGCTTCTGCACTTGACCTTCAGCAGCCCGGGTCCCATGGAGCTGGGAGGATGTCTGCTTTGAGTGATTTAGGGCCGCCAAGGATACCAGAGCAGGACTGGGTTTTCTCTCCATCCACTCATTCACTCATTCCTTCGTTTTCAACCGACTCTTCAGTGCGTACTATGTGCCAGCCACCGTGTGAGGCTCTCAAAACACAGGGCAAGCACATTCAGACACCCTCTCTGAGGCAGGACCCCAGCACAGTGCAGGGTGACACAGGGACAGAGACGAGATCAATGTCACCTCCTGCGTCCACGGCAAACTCCCATCAGTCCTGCTGTGGGTAGGAGTGCAGGTCACACCCCTGGGGTTTGCAAGATGCTAGGTGAGCCTCCAGGAGGAAGGTGGGGCTACGTGCCCCAGGGCTTTCCACCCAGGTGGCTTTTCTAGATTTTTCTTGTAGCCACAATGGAAACAAACGAAAACTCTTAGAGCCAGAAATCTGGAAAGCCTACTCCCCAGGCAGTGTGTGAATATCCTTCCCCCAAACTTGAACATCTGAGACGACCCCATGGACCTTCCTGGCCGGTCGCTACTTCTGTGTAGCATACAGTGTCCAAGTCCATCTGTGACGCCAGGTTTCGTGAAACATGAGAGCTGCTTTCCCCACCCCTATCCCCGGCGGTGTGACCTGCATTGGGGAAGTGAGGAGGAGAAAACGGTCCAACCTCCTTACCTGTAGGTCGAACCAGCCCTCACTGCATGCTTATCCTCTGTTACTCAAGGACAACCCCGACACACATTAGCCGACAGACCCAGGAAGCAAAAATTAGGACCAAATGCGCCACCCATAACGACTGTGTTTGAAGGGACTGTAGTTTGCGCCTTTTAGAACATTTTTATAAAGTACTGTAATTCTTGCGTGGAGCGGCTGTGGATGGAGACAGACTAACCTGTTTTGTTATTTGCATTAAAATTACTTTGGGTCTCTGTTCAGATGAGTTTGGAGGATTGATTTGTTGCTCTGAGCGAATGTGTCTATTCAGACCTGAATGTGGGAAAATTGGGGACGGTCCCCGCACCCTCCCTCCCCATCCTCTCTGCTGTAGGTTGAGTCCCTGCGCGCACCGGAGTCCTCGGATGCTCTGTATTTACTGAGGATGAAGAAACCCCGACCCTGAGCCCGTAGGGACACAGCTCAACGCAGTAGCTGGAAAGATCCGTAGAAGCTGTGGCCTCGTTTAAAATCTGCCTGGATGGGGAAATAACTCGCTAATAGTTGAAAGGTTACTTACAATACGGCAGGTGAGACAGTTTTGTGTACTAGGGGGGCAGTGGTTTGGGGGGAAATGCAAGAGAAAGGCCTGGAGGGTCAATTGGAATCTCGGTTTGGGGACAAAATGTGATTTTAGAGTTAGATACGTTCTGTTTCACGTGCCTTTAAGGTAGCCTGTTTCCTCTATTTTATATAATGTGAAACTACGTGGCAGAGTTTGGAACCACATCGCCCAGCGCAGTAGACGCTAGTGTTCCAACCGGGCCAACAGCCAGGGGAGAATGCCGCCCTCTCGAGTGACGGGGCGCTGTGTGATTTCTCATCAAGATACTCATGTGTGGTCTTCACAGCGAGCAACTGATGTCTGACAACTGATCACAGGACAGCTTCCAACCCGCTCTGCCTCTTCTGGAACCAGCGTTCTGGAAGAAGGACCTGCAGGGGCTCGGGACCCCACGCTTGGTTAGCGGTCTGCTAGTGCCATCTTAAAATTCCTAATGACAGTGGAGCCGACAGCCGCACGTTTCCTACTTGCAGTGGTCCCCGAGGATTATAGAGGCAGCCCTGTTCTCCCTGTTCTCCCTGTTTGCTTGATAAAGACTTCTGCTTTAAAGGGTTGGGTGATGATGAAAATGAGACTATCTTGACAGCGCACGCTGCTAAGAAATGAAAATTCAGCCAGAAAAGAAGGAGACGATTGATACGTAGGTAGATAGGTAGGTGGGTAGGTCCGTAGGTAGGTACGTAGGTGGCTGAAGAGAGGGAGAGAGATCTTGAATTTTTATGTAAGGAAAGCCAAAGGTAGTGAAAGCAATCTATCTGGGGAACCTACATTCTCTTGTCTCTACGCAGAAGTCGCAAACTAAAACCTCCAGGGGGTGCTGTCTGTATTCTTTGTGTTTCTAGAGGTTTTTGTTGGTTGGTTTGGTTTGGTTTTTGGTCTTCGTGGCAGGTAGATGGTGGTCACCCCAGAGAACTCAATTTTACATATTTCTTCCATTTGGAAGAAAGCCTGTCGTTCATTCATTCACCAGATCCTGGTGGCCTCACCTGCTTCATCCCGCAGAGTGCTCCCTGTGTGCTGGAGAAGACGGTGTATTCTGCTGTTGTCAGAGGCAGTGTTCTGTAGATGTCTTTCTGGTCCACTCGGTCTGAAGTCCAGTTCCAATCCAGTGTGTGTCCTTATGGACTTTCTGCTGGATAATCTATCCATTGCCGACGGTGGGGAACTGGAGTCCACTACTATTACTGTATCCCTTCCTTCGGATCCGTTAATATTGCTTTATGTCTGGGTGCTCTGATGTTGCATTAATGATGGTGCATTAGTATTTATGGCCAAGGGGTCCCTTCATCACGAGGATGTCGTAAATACTTCTTCACCCAGTATTTGTGTATGTATGTATTTTGGCATAAGCATTATGCTAGCTCTTAGGTACTCAGTCCTGACCCTGGTCTAGACTTACCTTAGTCCCCCCTGCCCTCAAAAAAAAAAAAAAAAAAAAACAACCAGAAGTGAAAAGAGGAATACTTGGTAACACGTGAAAATTACATAAATTCAAATTTCAGTGTCCATAAATAAGGTTTTATTGGAACGTGGCCATGCCGTCTTGTTTCGATATCACGCGGGCTGATTTCACACTGCACTGGCAGCCACCACAGCACACACACGGCCTGCAAAGCCTGTAATACAATCTGGCCTGTTACAGAAAACCTTTGCCATCCGCTGGTCTAATCAAACAAGAAGGGAACCGTCTTTCTGTGTGTCTCGTTTTAGGAACAAGAAGAGTTTTCCTAGAACCCTTTGGCAAACACTTCCCGAGGTCCCTGGCCCAAGGATTCCAGTTTTCATGCTTAACCCCAGCACTGGCAGAGGTAATTAAAATGACCACGCTTCACATGGACCTCTTAGCTGGGTATCAGGTTCCTTCAGTGAGGGATATACTTAGGATCCACACCCTTAGCAAAGAGAAGAGAGGGGGTGACCAGCAGTGTCTGCCCCAGTCCATCCCTGGGCTGTCCAACATCCACACACAACTCCGTAAGAATTTTCATGATTCTTTTATATTCATGAAATGAACTAACCCCTTCCCAAGAGGTCCACAGCCTGAAGCCAAAATCAGTTAGTACGTCCAGCTCGGGGGTCACTGGGTGACGCTGATTATCCTCTTTATCAGGTCCAGATGTGGCTCCTCGTGGCCTGGCAACCTATGATGAAAAGCTACGTCATAGACGCCCAACGTACCCAATACATAATGGAGGGAAAGGAACAGGATGTCTATAATAAATGGTCCTCTTTGGAATATGGATGAGCAGAAAGGCAATCAATGCCCAGTGGCCAAAGGTTCACTGTCAGTTGTGAATACCAAGAACTCCACTGGTGGGGAGTGAGGTCAGTGGTTGGTCAATGCATGGCCTTTGATTCCATTCAGGGGGACCATCTCCTGGGCCCGCAGTCCTCCAGGGCCATATCCAAGATGGGCAGCAGGGAGGAGACCCCTTCCTCCTTCCCGTGGGCATGAGGCCCAGTGTCTCAGAAGTGCCTCAGGGGAGGACGGTCACGGGCTTGGTCATAGACCGTGCAAGGCCAAGCCAGCCAGAGATCGTACCTGGATCTTTTCTGTTTTGTCAAACAACAAGCATTTATTATCACTTGGATTTTGCCAGGAATCTGGTAGCAGCCTCGCTGGGCGGTTCTGTCTTATGGTCTTTCATGAGGTGGGCCTCATTTCTGAGCTTGAGAACTCTGTCTCCTCATCCCTGGGCTCTGTATCTTGAGGCCATAACATCAAGCCGTCATAATCCCAGCTACGTCCCTGGGCTTGGCCCTTTGGTGAAAAAGGCTAGGACCTGGCTTATCTTTTCTAGTTATCTCATCCATTCTGCTCGGCTTCCTGCCTCCACACTCCCGACCTGTACTTTAGAGCAAGGCTTAGCACAAGGCCTGCTTTTTTATGGCCCAAGAGCTAAGAACGCTTTTTCGTTTTTAAAGAGTTGTAAAAAAAATGTGAGGGAGAACGCAACAAAGACCTGAGGTGGCCTGTAACACCTAAACTCTTTGCTGTCTGGCCCTTTACAGGCCAAGCGGGCTGATTCTTGGCTTAGAATTTGAGTCATCCGTCCCTGCAAATCTCTGAATCCCCGGACTCACCATCGGTGTAGATTGCAGGCTTCAGGCAGAGAGAATCTCAGTGAAGCCATATTTTCTTCCACTTTTGCCACGAGATGAACCACCTTTGGCTCCAGATCGACTTTTTCTCGAAGGAGCTTAGCGAAAACTCCGGTGAACACATGGCAACAGCTCGATGTGTTTGTACAACTTTTCCTGATATGACAGCACCCATAGGTACGTGGTTGGTGTGAGACAGGTGACAGTTTAAACCAGGGGTAAACATTTGGTCCATGGCCCCAATCCAGTCCACCGCCTGATTTTGTGGACGAGATGATATTGGCACCCAGCCACACACGCTAAACCACACATTGTTCACAGCTGCCTTCAAGGGCAGAGATGAGAGGCGCCTGGGTGGCTCAGTCGGTTAAGCATCTGCCTTTGGCTCAGGTCATGATCCCAGAGTCCCGGATGGAGTCCCACCTCTGCTTCTTCTCCCCACCCTCAGCTCATGCTCTCTCTCTCAAATAAGTAAAATCTTAAAAACAAAACAAAAAAATGGGGGCGCCTGGGTGGCTCAGTTGTTGAACGTCTGCCTTCGGCTCAGGGTGTGATCCCGGAGTCCTGGGATTGAGCCCTGCATCGGGCTCCCTGCTCCGCTGGGAGCCTGCTTCTTCCTCTCCCACTCCCCCTGCTTGTTTCCTCTCTCGCTGGCCGTCTCTCTCTCTCTGTCAAATAAATAAATAAAATCTTAAAAAAAAAAACAAACCAAAAAAACAAAGAGACGAGTTGGTTGCCAAAGGGACCATACTAGACACTAAGCCTGATACATGGGCTATCTGGCCCTTCACAGAGAAGCTTGCCAAACGTTGGTGTGAAACCAGTGTCTTGCAATAAAATGCAAGGGCCACCCCTTCCCAGCCTGGAATAGCGGGTCCTCACTGCCCTCGGCTCTGCCATCTCCGCTGGCCAATGGCACAGTAGAGTGTTGGTTGATGCAGTGCCCACATTCAGTGTCATCAGGCTTCTTAGCTGCAAGCCACAGTGACTCTGGCTGACGGACCCCGAACAGGGGTTCCGTAAAAGGAAATCAGGTAGAGCCCAGGCTTTGGGAGAACGCAACCAAGCCCCTGTTGATGCCTCCAAGTCTTCCATAGAACGGTTTGCTAAGGAGACGGAGGCTGGCGCCACAAGATGGTGCTTTGCGCTGAGAACTTGACCTTCCACAGCCCGCTGCTCCACCAGAAGGCATCTATCTGTGCTACCCGCCCCCCGTCCTCCGGAGGCCGACTGGCATGGTGCGTCTATCTGATGGATGAAGACTGGGTCATGGACCACGCCCTTGCTGCAAGGGAGGCTGGGAAATAGCAGGCATGTTCCTTGTCTGTAGCCGGAGGTAAGGTCTGCAACCCACCAAGACTCAGAAGGAAGGGAATTCCCCAAGAGAGGAAGGAAGTTCAAATGCAGGGCGGTCCAAGCCAGTGGCAAATGCCTGGTGTGTCCTATCAAAACCTGGTTCCCTGTTCCCACAGCTAAGCTCGTGCTTCCCAAGCTTTATTGACCCATGTCTTGCCCACTGCTCTTTGCTTACAGGCCTGTACAGCCCACACAATTATTTGCTGAACATTTTTCTTTAAAGCAACTATTTTTTACATAAATACGTTTATTCAAAAGGAAAGTCTCAGGTAAGTTGAAAATCAGCATCGGTTGTCATAAGTGACCTAGATATGCTGTAAAACAAGAACGTTATTAAGGGTATCGTCCGGCAGAGGTTTTGAGCCTGAGGACTGCTCCTTCCCAGGGGAGAAAGGAGGCTGGGAACGGGTGGATAGGTGTTCAGATAAGGTCAGGACCATAGCTACTTGGTCACAAGACAGTGACTTCTCTCTATGTGGTGTGACTGTACGTACTACTTAAATTAGTCGGGTACCACTGGGGGTATTTGCGTCGTAATGACAATATAAAAAAACCCCATAAACCAGTGGCCTTGCTGGTGTGAGGGAATTCACACGTGCGCGTGATTCCTCCCTCTCGGGATTTCCTGAGTCCGCTCTTTCTGAACTGCGTTGCCTCTTTCAAGCTGGCCTCATGATACATACCAGTCCAACAGGAGATGAGAACCACGTATGTTGGTGTAGCCACACCTGGGTGTATGATCAGAGGCTTCCGGCCTCCGAGGAAGCCCGCGACGCCCCATACTCTCAAACCCCTTCTGACCGCAATCCCCGATCGAGCTTCTGGGGTGGCAGTGACCCAGGAGGGTGTTGTGTAATCCCACGCGGATGGCCGCATCAGGAGCGGCGGCTCGGCCAGGTGTCTGGAGCGCGCTAATTACAGAGCGGAGTCTGGCTTTTTAAGGGGCTGAGGTTTCTGACTCATTGCCCGTGGGGCAGGAGCTTTGATTTGTCTTTTCTGATCACTGCATTTCTTGCTTCTACCCAAGGAGCAAGGCCCAGGACTTCCAAGACCAACCAAACCCTCCCCGGGAGGCAGGGCCAGGCCAGGCCACCTAAGACACATGGGCCTCACATCCAGACAGGCCCAGGCTCCAATCCGACTCAGCAGTTAGTTAAGGAGAGGCTTCTCCAAGCGACCGAGATGCTGCAGACCTCGTGTCCTAATCTGCACAAGGGGCGTGATGCTCCGTCCATCTGGTCTCCCGTCGGCCCGTATGTGTTAACACCTACTGTGCACCATATACTGGGGTAGGCACGGAGACAAAAGGATGGACCGGACAGAAGGGTCCCACGCACTCATGGAGCTTTCATTGTAGTGAGGAGAAACAGACAACAAGCAAGATAAATAAAATTACAAATTGGGATACAGCCCGTGAAGGGAATAGGGTGACGGGAAGACAGCAACTCAGGGGAGGCGAGGGCTCATTGTTGACGCTAAGCTGCATTAGGAGAGCTGAGGGCAGAAAGGACCGGGTCGCAGGACCAGCTGTTACACAGGGTTGTGGGATTCAGTGAGGTTGCACACGTGCAGGACATGGGGACACACGGAGGACGTTAAGTGCTTGCAGAGATGCCCAGAACTCCGGTTTACAGAGCACCTTGCCATGAATTGTATCATTACATTTGGTTCTCACGGCAATCTGTCAAATAGGGCAGACCCTGTGCACTCCTTTTGTTGGTGGGAAAGTGAGAAGAAGAGCAGGTAAGTACAGCAAGGAGGCAAAGCCATTTCCTTTGGTCTCTCTTCTCCCCAAAACCACCTCCTTTGATCGATGGTGGCCCCTTGCAAGATGGGAGTGGGCGAGCTCGCTACGGCTGCATAACAAACAGCCCCAGTGCATGGTGGCACACACCCACAAGCGTCTGCTGTTCCTGTGTCTGGGCTCAGCTGCAGCTTGGCTGGGCAGCTCTGCTGATCCCGGCTGGATGTGGCCCCAGGTCTGGGTGTTGGCGGATGAAGACCGATCTTGTGTGAGATGGCTTGGGACACTCAACCTTGTTCATAGCTCTCTCGTCCTGGATAAGACTGACTCCAGTGTAGACGCATGGTGATGACAGATACGCAGGAGAGCAAGGGGAAACACATTCTCTTAGGCTTGTGATTGGGATACCGTTCCTGCTGCCTTGTACTGGCCAAGCCAATGGTTACAAATCTTACCTGGGCGCAAAGGAGGGGAAACCAGGTCCCTCCTTCAGGGAGAGGACCGCACGGTCACCTTGCGGAGGATGGCGGTGAGAAGTTGAGGGGGGGCGGGAGGGAGCAGAGTATTGCGGCCATTAATATAAGCTGTTAGTGCTGACTTCTGTTTGGGGCCATAAAACAGAGAATGGCTGTGTGTGTGTGTTGGGGGGGAAGCAATGGAACCATCTAGAGCACACACCATTTAGGGAATACTTGTGAAAATGCAGATTCCAGACCTGTTACATCTCGAGGAGACTGACCCAGTATCTGACATTTCAGGACTTTCAGGTTTTTCAGAGGATCCCAAAGTTGGTAGGTCATCATTTTCAGGGATCAGACCTAGGTCCGTAAATCAGAAGAGTTTTAATTTTGCATTTGGAGGTAAATACTAGAGCATGTATGTCAGTATCTCCTCCAACCCTCCGAAAAATATGTATCCCAAAATTATCCGGCTTCCAATGCATTTGTATTACCGGCTTTGGGAGGCCCAGTGGCCAGAAAGTGAAAGAGCAGGTACGACTACCACCCCCTAGTGGTGAGTGGCCGCACAACATAGCAATAAAGTCCCGGGGCAGAGATAGATTGTTTAGCCTCCAGTTGAGCCAAATCCGACACAGCTGATCAAAGCTAATGTGAGTTATTCCTCCTACCAGAACATGGCTATGTACTGATTTTCATTAGCTCAGTTTATTAATTTTTAGCCATGTGATTTTTTAAAAATTTAAATTCAATTAATTAACATATAATGTATTATTAGTTTCAGAGGTAGAGGTCAGGGATTCATCAGTCTTATATAACATCCAGCGCTCATTACATCACGCGTCCCCCTTCATGTCCATCACCCAGTTACCCCAGCCCCCCACCTCTCTCCCCTCCAGCAACCCTCAGTGTGTTTCCTATGATTAAGAGTTTATCTCCCTCTCTGATTTCATCTTGTTTTATTTTTCTCTCCCTTCTCCTATGTTCCTCTGTTTTGTTTCTTAAATTCTACCTATGAATGAGATCATATGATAAATTGTCTTTCTCTGATTGATTTTGCTGAGCATAATACCCTCTAGTTCCATCCACATTGTTTCATTTTTCTGATGGCTGAGTGGTATTCCATTGTATATAGAGACCACATCTTCTTTATCCATTCCTCCGTCAGTGGACATCTGGGCTCCTTCCATATTTTTAGCCATGTGATTTTTGTATTCTCATTTTTGGTTGGCAGAATATTACTGCATTGAGACGGATTCGCAGCTTACAACTGGATGTCAGGATAGACGTTAACTATTGTTCCATGAGACAAGAATATCTTTCCAGGGCAAAAGCACCTTGAAGTCATTTTAAATAATTATGTTATGAAAAGTACCATGAATGTTTTCTTTCAAAATCTGTCCTTGTAAGAGGTCCCTAGTAAGGCCACAGTTTCTCACTGTTAGCACAGTGGACATGTGGGACCAGAGAATTTTCCGTTGTGGGGGCTGTCCTATGCATATGAGGCATTTAGCCGCATCCCTGGCTACCACCCGTTAGAAGCCAGCAGGCAGTCCCCACACACACACCAAATTGTGGCAGCAAAAAAAGTCTCCAGACGTTGCCAAATGTCCCCTGGGGAGCGGAGGCAAAATTGCCCTCAGTCGGGAACTGCTGCCACGGGGTTTTATATACCAGGGAATACGGTGACGGGCGAAGCTCTGGGAGGCCGCAAGGGCGCTGCTGGAAATTCTGAGGGGGGCTGGCCCTACGCCGCTCACATCCTCGGGAGAACAGGGCAAAGCCAATGACAGCCGCCCCACTGTGGCCGTTGGCATGGGTGAACACGGGGGAGAACAGCACAGGCTGTCCCCGGTCCCCAAGCTGGAACTGCACATTTGCTCAATATTTGTCATCAGCCGGAACAAACAGACAGGAGGAACCAGGACGAAATTGCTGCTCCGTGTTTGTAGAAGGACGATAGCCTAATTTCACCAGGGGCCTGGACATCAGTGAGGAAAAGGAGGTGTGACCTGACCTTGGCACAGGGTTACCTTGAATAACAGATTTTTAAACTTTTTCCAGAAGGAGAAGTTAAATGGCCAGGACAAGGCTGCTGCCTCGTCCAGGACGGGGTGGCGGCCGAGGGCGCTGCTGGAGACCAGAGCCCAGCCAGAGGAACAGCCACCCCCCTTCTTCCTCTTTGTCATCCTCTGTCCTCCCACGGCAGGCTGGGATGGGTGGACCTTGGTCTGGAAGCAAGGATCCTGAAAGCCCCCCAGCCCTTTTCAGAATAAGGTGCAACATCCAGATCCTGGGAAAGTAGCTCCCTGGGACCAGGGGACTGGCCTCACCAGGGCTGAGGACCTTGCTGAGCTGGCCGCCTCCCTACAAATCGGGTCCCAGCCTTTCGGGGCTGTGTGCCCTGCAGCCAACCACTGGATTTCTCCGGGCCTCTGCTTCCTATAAAATGGGACTGGTGGCGGCAGCCACTGCAGGGCTCATACAGTCGGTGCTCAATGAGGGCTGTTGATCTCCTATTATTGTCAAGACCACCTACCAAGTGTGTGGTTGACACAAGGATTGAAATTAGATTTTCCAGCCCAGGATCCTGGGTTCTTACCCTTGCCACGTGCCGGAGCCCCCTGGGATGCTTCCGAAGCCCGGATCCCAGAGAGGTGGGAGCAGTGTGGGACTGGAAGTGTTAAAGTTCTCCAGGTGATTCTAACGGGTAGCCCGGGGCAGA
Organism: Ursus americanus; assembly: GCF_024610735.1. NCBI lineage: Eukaryota > Metazoa > Chordata > Mammalia > Carnivora > Ursidae > Ursus > Ursus americanus. The sequence continues at coordinate 32,187,149 of NC_142128.1, forward strand.
GAACCTGTCTCCGGGCCACGGGCCAGGTGGTAACTCAGGTGTGATCCAGTAAGTCGGGACTGACCTTCTGAGACTGGCTTGTTTCACTCAGCCTAACGGCCTCTGGGTTCAGCCACAATGCAGCATGGGACCGGATTTCCTCCTTCTTTACTCCCGAATAATAAATACTCTGCTGTACGTACACACCGTCTTTTCTTTACCCATTGGACACCGTAGATGGGACTTCAGTTTGTAACCATCTCTGGATACCGCTTGACGAGGTCCCTCAAGGAGCGAGGCTCAGAGGAACAGAAAGTAGATGTGGGTGACCAGCAGCTGGGGGAAAGGGGAGGGGGAACTGGGGCTCAAGGGGTACAGAGTTTCACTCATGCAGCTTTGAAAAAGTTCTAGAGATCCCTGTACACCAGAGTGCCTATGGTGAATGATAGGGGACACGCAAAACTTTAAGAAGGTAGATCTCATGTGTTTAATATTTTACCACAATTAAAAAAAAAAAAAAAAGACTGTCAAATGAGTGGTTCAAAGAAGCGCTAAAGTCTCCAGAGTGGGCAGAGCCCACAAAGAGCAGGACTGAATGAATCCGAAGGGGCTTCCTGGAGGAGGTGGTGGCTGAGCTGACCATGGAGATGGACCTTCTAGGAGGAGAGGCACTGGGGAGAGCAAGAAAGCGGAGAGCCAGCATATGCAGGAGCAGCAGCAGCAGGCATGGAAGTTTTCCCAGGGGATTAAGGAGAGCAGCGGGCCCTGGGAGCTCCAAGCAGGGATCTGGAGACATGAACTGCAGACATCCTGCTCTGTTCCCGAGGTGTGGCTCCCGCCTCCCCACCCCTGGGTGAGTTGACACAGTAACCAGAGTATCTGTTGAAGGATGATGACTCAGGCTCCCCTTCCAGCCTCCATCTTGCTCGGCTGGTTTTCTGGCAAGGGAGGCAGAGGCCCAGAGGGCAAGATGGGGCAAAATGTGGCCCAGTGTGTGACTGGCCACATGGTGCCCGTAGCTCCCTGATTTCCAGTTTGGCCTAGTGTCTGTCTGGCTTGTGTGTGGAAGAGTCTTTCTAATTGCTGGTGGGAGAAAAGGGTTTCTTAAAGGGTCCGCAGCCCCACTACCTTGGAATTCCCTGGGGGGCCTGCGGATTCCTGGGCTGCACCCCCGGGGTTTTTGAGTCCGTCCCTCCAGGGTGGGGCCTGGGAATCTGCCATTTTAACAAGCTCTCGGGGCTTTGGATGGATGTGGGTGTCAGGGCGCAACTGGGAGGATTTCATAGACGTTCAGTCCTGTCAGCTAAGCCGGACCGTGCAGATTAGGGGAGGGATTGCCCGGCCCGCCCGAATTTCCTTTCTTCTCTGCGGGTTCTCCGCTCCGCCTCGCTGAGCATGAGAAAGGCACAGGGGGCCTCAGAGGCGGTGTGGGAGTGCCATGACCTGACTTCGGTGTAGTCTCACTGAAACTGAGAAATTAGAAAAAAGAAAGGAAATGTCCCCTCCTACACAGGGTCTGCTGATTGTCAGAATAGCTGTTCATCGTGTGGACGTTTATTGCTTTTTTTGGTGGCTAATTTGCAGTCCCCTTGCTTTGGTAAGAACACCCCAAATTCCTTTCGGAGAAACCTCTCTCCCTCCCTGCGGGCAGTCCGATGGGCAGGTCAGTCAGGGGTCTTGTGGCCTGTGACGCAAGCCAGACCAATCAATGTTTCTTTCTTAGACCCTCCTAGGCTGCACGAGGACGGGAAACCCTGTCGGTGTTCATTCCCAGAGCAGGTGTCTGTTACCTTTGCCCCCTTCTGAGCCTTCCCTAGTAGATGTCACAGCTGTGTGAGCAGCCGTAGGTCCCTCTCCTGCATCCCCCTGCTCCTTAAGTTCTGGTCTGCTTGACAGCTCTGAAGGTCGGTCTATCTCTAGCTGCATGCTGCTGCAAAGGTCTGGAAAGCTTCGTTGTGTTTTTACGTTGTCGTGGGAAAGGGGAAGAGCTGCGGTGGGGTTGATGCTGGGAGTCATTGCTGTGCCGTTCGTCGGCCACATTCAACTTAGTCCACCAGAAAAGCTTCACAATTTCATGGCAGACCACATAGGGAACGTGGCTTCTAGAATGTTACTGAGATGAGTCTTCTTCCCCTGGTGTTGGATTCAGCTTAAAGTAATTGATTTTAATCTCCGTCAGTCAGCTCTAATGTGACAGAAGTGTGGAAGAAGCGAGAGAGGAGGAAAGATGATAAAAGCCACCTGCAAGGGCTTTGCTTCTAAGTGGAAGTGAGCTCTGAAATCGAGGAGAGTCAGGGAAGGGCTTTGAAAAACCAACTGACTTCTGCAACAATTCCAGTTGTAATCTGTGAATCAAGTTCAAAATCGAAATCCACTGAAAATTGCCAGAAAGAAAGCATTTTTCCTCTGCCCTTCTTGGTTTGGTGGTGGTTCTTGTTTTGGTCTGGTCCAATAATCAAATGAACATAGGACAGATTAACAGGAGAAAAACAAATTTAATTCACACATACCAGAGCCTCACAAAGGACAACCCAGACAACTGAGGCTCACAGGTCATCTCGAGCTAAGGAATGAGATCGGGTCCCGGGGCTTCAAAGCGGAGGGCGACTCACAGGACAAGAGGAGCAAATGTTTGGTGATTAGACGTCGGACTTCCTGTGCAGACAGATCGTTCAGATTAAAAAGCTGTCTCTCGGGAGTAGCTCTCTTTCTGGGCCAGGCCCCCCATCTAAATTCTTTGAGGTAGTTTAAGGAGGAGGTAAAAGTTTTTCTTGAGTTGGCCGGGTCTTGATTGCTTTCAGCTCAAAATAACCCACATGCCTAGGTGGCCCATTTTGGGGGACACTTGTTCTGAACCCCTTCAGAATCAATGTGGAGGTCCGGGAGGCAAGGAGCACGTTGTATCTAGATATTAGATAAAAGACTTGTCACACCGGCACCGTATTTCAAATATAGTATTTTGTAATAATGTGACAATTGGCTTCAACACGAAAAGGACAAAAAGGTTTAATGTCCATTTCGAAAGGTGGGGAAGAGGCATACTGCCACCTGGTGGCCAAGTTTCCAAATTGTTCGATCAGGCCTTTCAGGGAAGAAATTGTGACATTGAATGTACCAATTTGGTTTGGTCCGGTAAAAGTGTTTTTTTTTTGTTTTTTTTTTTTTTTTAATCACCAAAGAAGAGAAATGATTCCAGTGATACCTTTCATGCTCCTTCTACATTTTCCTCTGCCAAGTTATTTTTCCTGAAGGAAGGACTGCGTGCACATTTATTCTGCTCTCCTTTTAGTCTTGGGGCAGAGTAATTGGATCCTGAGGTCTGTCTGGTATGTGCCTAGAAGGTTCACTGGAAAGCGTTCTTGATTCTCCTGCCCCTGGACATCACTTCCACGACCCCAGCCCAGCCACTGCCATCTTGTTCTGACCATTGCTATAGACTTGTAATTAGTCACCCTGGTTCCCTGGTCTACCCACCACGTCATCCATTCTCCAGTTTAGTTTCTACACGGCAACCAGAGTGATGTCCTCAACCTTGTCTTATCCTATGACCATTTTAGGATTGAAATCTTCACTGGCTCTCCATGACTCCAAAGATAACGACCCAACTATTTTTTTAAAGTTTTTATTTTAATTCCAGTATAGCTAACACACAGTGTTATACTAGTTTCAGGTGTATAATATAGTGACGCAACACTTCTATCCATCACCCAGTGCTCCTCGTGACAAGTGCGCTCCTTAATCCCCATCACCGGTTTCACACCCCTGCCCCCACCCCCTCCCGTCCAGTAACCATCACTTTGTTCTCTGTAGTGAAGAGTCTTGTTTGTTGATTTGTGTGTCTTTTTTTTCCTTTGCTCATTTGTTTCTTAAATTGCACATGAGTGAAATCATATGGTATCTGTCTTTCTCAGGATGATTTGTTTCGCTTAGCGTTGTACGCTCTAGCTCCATCCATGTCATTGCAGATGGCAAGATGTCATTCCTTTTTACGGCTGAGTCCTGTTCCGTTATATATCTGTACCACATCTTTATCGGGTCATCAGTCAATGGACACTTGGGCTGTTTCCATAGTTCGTTGATTGTAAAGAATGCTGCGATAGTACGGAGGTTCCTCAAAGAGTTAAAAACAGAGCTACCTATGATCCAGTAATCAAACGACTGTACCCCCAAAATATAAACACTAATTCAAAGGGATACATGCACCCCTATGTTTACAATTAACCACCCAGCTCCCTACCATGGACCACCAGTCTCTAACAGCGTCCCAGGGGCTCTGGCTGCCTCATAAACAAGCCCCAAGCTTGGAGGCTTAGAATAATTTTTGTTTTGCCTAGTTTTGTGGGTCAGGAATTTGAGTGGGGGGGCTCAGCTGAACTGTTTGTCTGATCCCCATGACTTCAGCTGGGGCGTTTGAAACCCAGAATCTGCTTCAAAGATGGCTTCCTCCCTCAAGGGCCTCCCCGCTACCCCCACGTGACATCCTGTCCTCCACAGTCTCCTTCTTGCAGCAAGGTGATCTTAGGGTCGTTGCACTTTTTAGACGGTGGCTGGCTTCCAAGAAGCAGGAAGTAGAAGGTGCCAGGCCAGCTCTCGGAGCTGCCCTCGCATCGCTTCCACTGTGTTCTGTGGGTCAAAGCAGTCCTAGACCTGCCCGGGGTCAAAGAGGTGGAGAGACAGACTGTCCGTCTCAATGGGGGGGGAGGCAAGGCCACGCTGCAGGGGACCAGGGAGCGTGGAAGGTCCTCTGCACTCTGCTGTCCGTGGTCTAGCCCCTGCCAACCTCTGCAGGCCTCCCGGAACTCTCCTGAACCACCTGCCTCTTGCAGATGTTCTGCTCTGGGCTCTGAACCTGGTGAGCTCTACCTGTGTTGCAGATCTCAGCTAAATCAGGATTTCCAGACTCTCCATGGACTGTAAGAGTCCAATGATCCATTGTTTTGTCCTCCAGCTTTTTATTTTGAGAAGTTTCAACCTACAGAAATGTTGCAAGAATAACAGGACACCCATACACTTTCCACTTAGATTCACCAACTATTAACATTGTGGTCATACTTGCTTTGATCTTTCTCTGTGTGTGTCTCTGTGTGTGCGTGTGCGTGTGTGTAAATGTTTGTGAATCATGTTAGTTGCAGACCTCAAGGCATGGAGTTAAATGTCCGTCATTTCACATGGACACATCGCTGTTACCTATATAGTCTATAGTTGGGGCTTTGCCAATTGTCCAAATGATGTCCTCTAGAGCTGTTTATAACACGAAATCCAGAATCCACTAAGACTCATGCACTGCATTTCATTGGCACACGGGATCCCCTCCTACACCCAAATCCTCTTCCTTTAGAGGACTTTCTTCAGTGAGGGTTAAACCCCTTGACCTGGCACAAACCCTTCCAGCAGCACAAACCCATCCTGCCTTGTTCCTTCTCATCCTTCAGGCCTAAGTGCCTCCCCCTCCAAGAAGCTCTCCATGACTAGCCTGTCCCCCCGCTCCCATCGTGCTCTGCCATATCTCCCTGCTCAGTTTCCTCATGGATCACATTCTGTCGCTCTCTGAAAATCTTGTGTGTTTACTTTTTACTTGTTAATGTTGTTAGGTCAGTTCCAAAAGGGCAGGGACAGTATCTACTTGTTTTTTGTTTTAGTTTTTTAAGATTTTATCATTTATTTGAGATAGAGTGAGAGTGAGAGCAAGACAGAGAGGGAGGGAGCACGAGGCGGGAGGAGGGGCAGAGGGAGAGGGAGAAGCAGACTCCCTGCTGAGCAGGAAGCCTGATGTGGGGCTCCATCCCAGGACCCTGAGATCATGACCTGAGCCGAACGCAGATGCCCAACTGACTGAGCCAGCCAGGCTCCCCAGGACAGTATCTGCTCGTGTTCTCCATGTTAGCCCCTGGCCTGGTGTCTGGCATATGGCAGATGTTCATTAATTCCTTGATGAATGAATACATGAGTATTTCACTGGGAAAATTTAATGACTCAGTGAAAACAATTTTGGGTTGGCTGAGCTTCGTGTCCCAAACCTTTCCCATGTCATAAACCTCTTGGCACAACTGCTAAGAATTTCTCCTCTGTCTTGGGCTAAATAACCCAGCCTATCCATGCCTGGCTTGTATTTTGCTCAGAAGAATAACTCCTGCCCATAAATTTACCCAATTGGTTTTGTATAGAGCCCATTTGGGCTGAAACAAGGCCCCATATCCTACTGCTGAACTACCCAAGTATCTCTGCTTTTCACTCGTGGGTCCCCATCTGTGAGCAAGAGATGGGTGTCCCTAGCTATGGGACAATTTCTCTTTCACGGAGAGAGATGCATAGTTCGCCCAAGGGAGCGGACCTCGAGCTGTGGTGGTGATTAGGTTCCTCTGCAGACAGGCCAGAAAATACCCATGACCCGGAGTGATTACCCAGTGCCGTATCTGTACCCTTTCTTCAAGGCACTCCGACGCCAATCCCACACATCGCTCCTACCATGGGTAGGCACTCTCTCCCCCAAACTCAGTATTCCTTTGGATCCTTAGAGTTAAAACTCTGTCTTGCTAAAGTCAAGTATCCTCTGTCTCTTGCGTTATCCTGGCTAAACCCATTCCATTCAACCTGTCCAACTGCACACACTTGATTCCCCCCAAACCCAGGGGAAGAGAATTGGGTTGGAAATAGTCTTAACTACGTCTTGAGTATAGAGATGTTATCTTCACAGATCAGATGTTACTTCCCTCCATCAAAGAAAGGAAAAGAACTTCCAGATGGGTCCTTGCCCCAGTGGTTGGTAACAGCATCTACCGCTGCGTCCCTTGGGGTCAGCTGTATCGATTCAACGTCCTGCAATCTCTGCAGAAGTTCAAGTGACAGAAATTCAGAGATAGACACTTTTACATATTACCCATTACCAAATCCACAGGGTGGAGTAAAATTGAATTAAAATAAAAAGTCCTATAATGCAGCCCTAAAATCCAATTCCATCAGTTCCTATCTTTTGCCTCATCTGAGATTTCTGTCAGGGGAGAGATACAACTACCTGGTATTTCCATCCATGTTGAAGGAAATCCACATACGCTGCTCAGGCTTAAGGATCATTGAGCCAAAGGCCACTGAGAAACAGCAGACACAGGAAGACCTCTTTGCTTTCACCCTTTCTGCTGAAAACCAGGGCATCCGTTACCCCTTGGACTATGTATTAGATCTTTCTCGTCCTTAGACGGGCTCTCTTCTGGTGCCACCAGTGGGATAACTGTTGAGAACCTTGCCCTGGCACTTTCCCAAAGGTGAGAAGCACTAATGCCTCTGGAGTCACCAGCCCTGAGATGCCTTATTCTCAGCCTTCGTCACTCATCCTATTGCTGTGAAAGCTCTTGCTTAAGACCTGTGCGCCCACCAACATTCCAGAAGATGTGCTGGTTGGGGGTGCAGCTTCACTTTGGTGATGCGCCCCCAAATCCTGTTTATGGTGTCAAGTCCTTGGGCTTCGCGTGGCACATACATGAATGTCTAGTCTGCGTCACCCCAAGGGTGCATCGGCCCCCTAAGTGCAGCCCCTGTACTGTGCTGCAGGACGCTCACTGTTGCTCTGAGCCTGAAACCGGGCCTCACAGAGGACAGCTCATCTCCTCAACTTCAGAATCTGGCTTTTCCAGTAGTCATGCTTTCGAAGATAAAGACACAGGAGACTGAAAAATAATAGCTTTATTTATGACTGAAGATGTGCAGACATTCAGAAAATGCCAAAGAAAACCACTCCTCATTCGATTTTTGACATCTCAGAGCCTCTGAGGACTAACTCTCACTATGTACCGGGAAAGAACGCCTCTTGCGAGCAGACCTTTCTTCATACGAACAGTCACGGTTGTTTCTCAGCCTCGCACTGGGCCCCGACTCACTCATCCGGTCTGCTCGCTCGTTGAGCTTCTTGGCGACTGGTGCTAGTCACAGGGTCGCCTCAGGGCCCCGCAGACAGGGCCATGCACAGGCGCCGCTCTCGCTCCTTCAGCGTTCCGTTCTTGCTCCGAGGAATGGCGGCAGCAGGCGATGAACGGAGAGGAGCAGGAAAGGGTCAACACAGGAAAGCCTTAAGCCGGAGGCGGACAACTCCAGCTTCTGGAGCTGAAACAGCGGGTCGGATGCCGCTTTTTAGAAGAGATGCTCTAGGTTTTGTGTGCACAGCACACAACGGGTAACTAATTTATGATCCTACCTAAATATACAAACAGATCGGGGAGACTGCCAGACTCTTTCCCCAAGTGACTGAATAGCCAAAAAAGAAAAATAAGGGAGAGGGCAAATTAATAGCCCTTCGATTTTGGGCAGAATGAGAAGACAGGTACTTATTTACATAAGATCCTGGGGTGATGCACCCCAGCCATGATCCCGCCTCCTGACGAGCGGATTTTTCACCGAGCTGCACTGACCACAAAGGCAGGTCACCAAGAGCGGATAGCCGGCCGAGGAAACGGTGGCTGCGTCCACACCAGGGCCCCGGAGAGATACAAGTGCCAGCTCTGCAGTCAGCCGCAGTACTGTGCACAGCATTGCCTAGCGACACTGGCCGTGCGAGCGTGTGCGGTAGAACATAATCCCCGGAAGTACTTATTGAACGCAAACCAGAAATTCATGAAACGACAGGCCACTTACAACACAGGGCAGAGGACTGTCCCTACACAGAGGGTTCACAATCTGAACCGGCCCTTTAAGGTGGCGACTAGTGTTAGAGGAACATTGTAAACCAACAACTCAAATACGAACAAACAAAACAATGCGGTTCAATATATAATTACTGAAGACTCTTCTTCTATGTTAGATCTTCAGAGAACCCAGGGATAGATTTTATATCACAAAATGGTCCATATCGACCAAAAATGTCTTTTGATTGGACAGTAAAGTAGTATTTGTTGGAAGCTAAAAACTGAGATAAAGTGCAGGCCATTGGGAGTGGCAAAGCTTTAATTTCCCCAATTTTCTTCCAAATCAACTTATTGTTAGGGCTCTCGTGGCAGAGGAAGAGGTGATAGCTTTCCACGGGGGCGCACTTGGGGTTGATCTTGGTGATGTTCCAAGTCAGGGCGATGCCCCTGGGTCTCAGCACCCGTTTCACTTTGAGCTCAGGCTTCTGGGGAGGAAGGGTGTCTCGGATTTTGTCTACCAGTTCAGGCAGTGGTGGTGGTGGCTCTGGGAGAGGTGGCAAGTGCTCAAAGGACTCAAGAACCTAGGGAGACATTTACAGAGTTTAGCAAGCTGCACCGGCGGGTTTTGAATCAGGTGCTCAACCGCGTTCTAAATATACTTCCTGTTCTTTGATCCATGTCTCGAAATCGTAACAACAAAAGGATGCTTCAAGAATACGTGCGCCGGACCCAGTCTCTGCAAGCATAAGCCTCTTTTGGCATCAGGATTTCTACACTCTGGGGTATCACTAATCCAGAATGGGTTAGGTGCCAGGCACTCCGGGTAAATATTCCATCTCATTTCCAAATTGTTGTCCCCAAACCTCGTGCTAATTCGCATGAAAAGTGTGAGTGTCCAACAACACCCACTTCCCTCCACCCTCGTCAACAGGGCCTACTACTCTTAATGATCTTTTGTTGGGTAAAAAAATATATATATTTAACCTCCAGAGTTTCTGGAATGTTCAACTGAATTATTTTGATTCCATAAATTAGTAGATGCACAATACCCCATTTTTAAAAAGTACAAGCTGAACTCTGACCCAGGTGTTTCTGTAAGTACACTGGGTGCGTCCCCACGATTTGGAATGCGTATCCCAACAGAGCGTCTCCCATCCGTACCTGGGCTGCACTTTGTGCCACTGGGGTTGTCTCTTTTGAGATCAAAGCAGCTTTGGTAAGTGACTCCACAGTGGATGCTGAACTCCCTGTGAACACAAGGTTTGAAAAGTAAAATTTATCTGCAGTAATCAATTCCATAGCCTTTAAGCAAAACTAGTTTACATCTTAGATGGTAATTAAATATGAACTAAAATTATAAAACGGTGTCATAAGATGATAAACTTTTGATAAAAGTTCAAGACCTGGGGCACCTGAGTGGGTGAGTCGGTTAAGCATCTGCCTTCGGCTCAGGTCATGATCTCTGGGTCCTGGGATCGAGTCCTGCACTGGGCTCCCTACTCAGTGGGCAGCCTGCCTCTCCCTCCCCCTGTACCCTCCCCCTGCTTGTGCTCTCTGTCTCTCTCTGTCTCTGTCAAAATAAATAAAATCTTAAAAAAAAAAAAGTTCAAGACCCAGTGGTGCGAAATATAGAGAATTTCCCTCTAATGTGACACAAATTGCCCTGTTAAGATAAACACTTAAGTCATTAGTAACCTGGAACTAGGAAAATTATACACGGAGAGGGATCCCTGCTTGGCGTTCTTAGAGGTGCCTTACGCTCTCTCAGGTCAAGAGGATGTCGGCAAACACAGAATCGTTTACAATCCAGTATAAATATGATGTGACACACGCAAGTCCTGGCAATTCAAACTAGGTACCAGGCAGTCTGGGACTACAGGAATCCCTGCTGCGAGGGATGTTCGCCGGGAGGGATCAGACGCCAGCTGACCTTGAACCACACGGGCTTGGACACGGGCCCACTTATGCGTGGGTATTCTGCACTACACGCAGGACAGTACAGTACATCTACTTTCTCTTCCTCACGGTTTTAGGAAGCTTTTCTCTAGCTTACTTTATTGTAAGAAAACAGTAGAGAACACATATAGGTGTTAATTGACTGTTTATGTAAATGGCTAGGTTTCTGGTCAACAGGTGCCTGTTAGTACTTACGTGCCGGGGGAGTTAATAGTTATATGCAGATTTTCAACTGCGTGTGGGGTTGGTGTCCCTAACCCCACGTTGCTCAGGGTCAGGTGTACAACGCGGACTGTGGTGAGGGGGAGGGGAGGGAGGAGGGCCAAACAGGAGAATGGAAGAAAGAGAGATGGTGAGGGGAAGAAAGGAATGGGGAAAATAGAGAAATGTGGGCTAAGGGAGAGGAGGAGGGTTTAAGTAGGTGTAAGATTGGTCTGAAAACAACTGGGGAGAGGCTGTCTGAGGGGTGGTGAGAAACGGGGCCTCCTGTTGGAAAGTAGTAGGGCTAGGGAGCTAAAAACCTCGCAAGTTCGAACGCATCTAATAAGCGTCAAAACCATTCTGATCTCCTATGCGTGCAAGGATATCACTGTTTAATATATATCTGAATCTCCCCAAACAAAATTTCTTTGACTTGTATTTTCTTCTGACTGACAAGGATAATCAGGATTCTGCATTGTGTTTCAAAGTTAATTCGTTAGCCAGTTTATTTACTGGTGTTAAAAAACCTCTTTGAGTTGTGATGACCTTCTGGTTTTAATTGTAAGCGAGTCTGTAACAGGCTTTCTAACCGGTTTACTTAACTAGAGCTGGATCTGTGAGATCATAACCGGCAGGTTCCTCCCCATGCAAGAGCGGACACAGATAACTAACGATACACGAAACACTCTAACAAACAGAACCGCGATAACTAACACTCCTTCTCTCAAGGCGGTAACTGAGCGGGCCCTTAAACGAGGGAAAGACAGAAACGCAACTCCAGGCTGATAAGAGACCATGTAGGACTTTGGTCCCCAGCCAGTTCCTGCTTACTGCCTCCGTGTCCTCAGGCCGGATGCGTTTATCGGCTGACGGACGCACTGCCTCCAGTTCAGGCCGCTTACGAATCCAGTCGAACAGCGCCTTAGACGGCGGCGCAGGTGTAGCTCTCACTGCTCCTGGGCAAATCCCTGGGACGGCACGACGGTGTCCTGTGGTGCGGGTGTAGTTACTTCTGAGCCACTCCACAAGTGGTTTTACCACGTTACATTCCCACCGCCGAGGCCCGAGAGCTCCGGCTTGCTCCCAGCCTGCCGACACTTCGCGTCTTTTCAGTTCTTGTCACGCGTAGGCGTTCTAGCAGCTGGATCCGGTAGCTGTTGTGGTGTCTCTTGACAGCCTTCATTTCCCTAGTGAGTAACCATGACGACGATGATGTCTTCTTGTGCCTATTTGCTGTCCCCGCCTCTTCTGTGGCGAAGTGTTGTCTCCTTGCTTTGGGTTTAATTTGTTCTTTTTCCCTAGCATCTTAAGATAGAAGCTTAGATTGCTCATTGTAGACTTTCCATATTTTCTACTATAAACATTCAATGCTAGTCATTTCCCTCTAAGCACTGCTTTATCTACGTCCCTCAAATGCTGCTGTTTCCATTCTCATTCCGTTAAAAAGATTTTTAAATTTCCTTTTGATTGCTTTGACTCCTGGGTTATTTAGAAATGTGTTTAGCCTCCAATTACCTGGATTTTCCAGCTATTTCTGTTACTGAGTACTAATTTCATTCTGCTGCATCAGAGAACAGACTCTGTAGGACTGAGACGAGAGGCGCCTGGTAGCTCAGTAGGCTAAGTGTTTGACGCTTGATTAGCTCAGGGTCTCAGGGTCTTGAGATCCAGCCCTGCGTCAGGGTCCGAGCTGACTGTGGAACCTGCCCCAAGTTCTCTCCCTTTCCTTCTGCCCCCCCCACCTAGCTTGCGCTCTAAACACACACACACACACACACACACACACACACACACACACACACACACACACAGGTTTTGCAGTCCAGAACCCCACCCGTCTTACCGCTCACTTCTGGTGCATTTAATGAGAATAGGCGCTCCACTGTGGCTGGGGGAGCACTCTGCAGACGTCAGGTAGGTTCAGTTGGGTTGGCAGCGTGGCTCAGGTTTTATAACTTCAGTTTCTGTCTACAGACCCTATCGATCACTGAGAAGGGAGTGATGGAACAGCCAATCATAACTGTCTATTTTTCTACTTATCATTTCATCCTTTCGGTTTTTGCATCAGGAATTTTGAAATTTTAAGATTACACGCATATACATGTAGGTTTCCTCGGGTCTTTCTGATGAAATGACTTCTTTATGAAATTTTTAAAAAATTAATTTCAGAGGTAGAGTTCAGTGATTCATCAGTTGCTTATAACACCCAGTGCTCATTGTATCACGTGCCCTCCTTTATGCCCATCACCCAGTTACCCCTTTTCCCCACTGACCTCCCCTCCAGCAACCCTCAGTTTGTTTCCTACTGTTCAGTGTCTCTTATGGTTTGCCTCCCTCTCTATTTTCCTCTTATTTTATTTTTCCTTCCCTTGCCCTATGTTCATCTGTTTTGTTTCTTAAATTCCACATGAGTGAAATCATATGGTATTTGTCTTTCTCTGACTGACTTATATCAGTTAGCGTAATACCTTCTAGTTCCATCCACGTCATTGCAAATGGCAAGATCTCATTCTTTTTGATGGCTAATACTCCATTGTGTGTGTGTGCGTGTGCGTGCACGTGTGTGTGTGTGTGTGTGTGTGTGCACGCGCGCCTACCACATCTTCTTTATCCATTCATCTGTCGATGGACATCCAGGCTCTTTCCATAATTGGGCTGTTGTGGACACGGCTGCTACAAACATTGGGGTGCAGGTGCCCCTTTGAATCACTATGTTTGTTTCCTTTGGATAAATACCCAGTAGTGCAACTGCCGGCCTGCACGGTTGCTCTATTTTTAACTTTTTTTTCAGAGCGGCTGCAGCAGTTTGCATTTCCATCAACGGTGTAAGAGGGCCCCCGTTTCTCTGCATCCTCGCCAACAGCTGCTATTTCCTGACCTGTTGATTTTAGCCATTCTGACCGGCATGAGGGGGTATCTCATTGTGGTTTTGACTTGTATTTCCCTGATGCCGAGTAATGTTGAGCATTTTTTCCTGTGTCTGTTGGCCACTCGAAGGTCTTCTTTATCTCTGGTAATAGTCCCTGTTGTGAAGTGTTTTATGGTAAGACACTCACTCCAGCTTTGTCATGATTATTGTATGCTTTTGCAGAGTTGTCTTCTCCCATCCTTCTCATTTTAACCTACCCATATATTTAAAGTGCATCACATAATTCTCACATAGTTGGGTCTTGTTTTTTCATCCAGTCCGGCAATGTCTGCTTTTTAATGTTAGACCACTTATGCTTATACTAATTATCAATATGGTTGGGTTTACATCTGCCGTCTTGCCTTTTGTTCTCTATTAGCATCATTTGTTCTTTGCATTTTCTTGTGGCTTCTCTCGGATTATGTAAAAAAATCCATTTTATCTTCACTACAACTAGCTATACTTCCACTTAAAAAATTATTGCTCTAGGCATTACCATCTCTAGCTTTAATAACTTACTAGTCTGCCTTCAAGTCACATGATACTAGTCATATCATGCGAGACCCTCACAACAGCGACCACCTCGTGCACCACTGCTGTCCTGTGTTAACTTCTACATATGTTCTAGGCTCTATAGTATGTTCTATTCCTTCACATAGACCCACTTTCCATCTGATAGCATGTTCGTTTTGCTTGAAGAACTTCCTTTACTTATTTTTTTTGGAAGATTTATTTGTTTTAGAGAGAGAGAGCATGAGTGGGAGAGGCAGAGGGAGAGAGAATCTCAAGCAGACTCAGTGCCAAGTGCAGAGCCCTACGTGGGGCTCGATCTCATGACCATGAGATCATGACTTGAGCTGAAGCCAACAGCTGGATGTTCAACCAACAGCACACCCGGGCGCCCCGATTTTTGATAATGAAGGTTTGCCGGCAACAAATCTTATATGAAGTCTTAACTTTGCTTTCACTTTTGAAAGATACTTGGTGGTTATAGAATTTTCGGTTAGGCATTTTTTTTATCCCAGACTTTCAGTGATGTCATTTGATTTGTATAGTTTCAATTGAGGAAACTGTGAATTCTTTGTTCTTCTCTATATTCTATGACATAAATTTTTTTTCTTGAAAAAACTTTTTTTTTTTTTTCTGTTTGCTTTTAAGATTTTTTTTTTTTTATCACTAGTTTTCAGGAGTGAATTATGATGTACCTTGATATGGTTTCCTTTGTATTTATCTTGCTTGGAACTTCCTGAAGTTCTTAATTATGTGGGTTTGTACTTTTCATTAAATTTAGAAGACTTCTGACCATACGTGTATGTTGGACCACTTGATATTATCCTATAGTTCATTAAAAGTCTGATTCCTTTTTCCCAGCCTTTTTCCTTCTCTTTTAAATCCTTCTTTAATTTGGATAGTTTCTTTCCAAACTATTTGGTTAGGTACTATTTCCTCCAGTTTACCAATTTGTTTTCCTTCTTCATTGTCTAATATGTTGTTTATATTCCATCCATGGAACTTCAAGAATTTTTAAAAATTTGGTTCTATTTTGTATCTTTTATTTCTATTATGTTCCTGTTCACTTTTTATCTTTGAGCATATTTTTTCTTTTTTTTTTAATTTTTAAAATTTTATTTACGTAATCTCTGCCCCAATGTGGGGCTCAAACTCATGCCCTCAAGATCAAGAGTTGCCTGCTCTACTGACTGAATCAGCCAGGCGCCTCACTTTGAGCATATTTCTATTAGCTCTTTCAAAGTATCTGTTAATTCTGCCATCTCTAAGTTTGTTTCTATTGACTGATCTTTCTCCTGGTTATGGATTCCATTTTTTGGCCTCTGTATCTCTAGTGATTTTTTTTTTATTATTGGATGATGGATATTATAAATTTTAAATGGCCATGTGTTGAAGTGCACTCTCTTCTTTTAACAGAACACGGTGGGCTTCGTGTGATAAGCTATCGAGTTCTCTGTAGTTCAGCCCAATCCTTTCAAAGCTTGTTTTTCAGTTTTATTAGGGTAAGGCTACAGTTGCCTTTGTTCTAAGATGAGTTTATACCCAGATATTCAGTAAGAATCTGCCACTACAGCTGGTCGGAACTGAGACATTTCCCACCTCTGAGAGTACTCAGAGTACTCTTTGCCGAGATTTATGGGGTTTTACTCTATGCAGGTGTGGCTTACTACTTCAGCAAGGATTCTATGCTAAGCTCCTGGAACTCTTTCTCTGCTCGGCTTCCTCATTCTGATACTAAACTCTTCCCCTTCATTCCAGTGGCCTCAGCCTCTCTGAATGAATCTGTCTCCTCACCTCAGCAGA
This sequence comes from Ursus americanus, assembly GCF_024610735.1. NCBI lineage: Eukaryota > Metazoa > Chordata > Mammalia > Carnivora > Ursidae > Ursus > Ursus americanus. The sequence goes on from NC_142128.1 coordinate 32,203,118, forward strand.
CAGCCCTTCTCTGCTTGAGAGTTCCTCCACCGCACCACAGCCTAGGAAGGAAGCCGGGGCATCTCTACAGCTCATCTCATTCATTCACTTCTATCAGGGACTGTAGTCCATACTGCAATATCTGAAGATTGGTTTTTTTTTTTTTTATTACATCTTGTTTAGTTTTCTAGTTGTTTATGGCAGAAAAGTTAAGTCTGGGCCCTTTACTCCATCACTACTCTCTCTACATACATTTATGAGTTTTTTCTCGTTACATTACTAACATGTTTACATCAACACACACACTTCTACAATGTTATTTTTAATGGCTAAATACTGCTGTACCATATAAATCTAATTTGTGCAATTAATCATTTCCAGAAATTTAAGGGTTTCCAGAGTTTTATTTTTCACAAATAGCACCGCGACAAACATTTGTATACCTCCCTATATACTTAACTTTAATTTCTTTGGGTAACTATTCAAAGAATTTTGGGGTCAAAGGCTTGCATATGTGTAAAGTTTTTGATGTTGACAAAATGTCTCCCAGAAAGATTTACACTCCCACTCACAGTATGTAAACGTACATTTCCTTTAAAACTCTTCAGTGGAAAATCCGCATTAATTAATATTTTGGGGGCAAGTATACTATGTGCTATTGTGCTAAAAGGATGGAAACTGACAGATTAATGAAGATGGTGATGCTGCTGAAAGGAATTGAGTCCTGTCAGGAAGACATATGTAAAGAAACAATGACAGAGCAATGTAATACAGCTATAATACGGTATGCACTAAATACCAATGCTAAGGGGAGCCTAGAAGGAACAGTCCAGCCTAAGTACCTAAACGGAATCTGAAAGGATGAAGAGTGGGGTCATCAGACACGCCTGGGGAGACACAGAGGGGGGAGCATTCCTGGCAAAGAGAACGGCACATGCAGAGGTGGTAAGGAGAGGAGAAGCATGACCTGTTGAGAAACTATTAAGGAACAGCTAAGGGATTTGTAGAACATAAGCTGGAAATGTTTTCAGGGTCTAAGTCAGTAAGGATTCTGTCTGTCTTGCTAAGGAGTTTGGATTTTATCCTAAAGACGAAAACATAACCAGGTCTCTGTATACAGGAAGTAGTGTTTTAGTGGCAGCTTGGGAGACTCACTGGAAGCAGTAAGCTAGGGTAGAAACATCGGTTACTGAGTTACGGCAGCAGACAGGCTAAAGGTGATGGAATTTTGAAATAAGGAAATATATGGACCGGACCTGTTAGCTTTTCAGGACACAGAACTGATGGCCTTGAAAACTGACTACACAGTGGAACGAGGCAGATCCAAGTGCCAAAAGCAACTCATGTCTCGCTTGGGAAACTGGGCGAGCTGGTGATACTGTTCATTAAGCCGGGAGTATGGGAAATAGTCCGGGTTTGACCTGACCAACTATCCCTTTATTCCGAACTGGACACTTTACAAGCTGAACGGACTCGCATCATCGTGAGTCAGCAGCGTGAGTCAGCACGCTCCGTCTGTCCAGATGCTAGATTTCAGACTGAAGCCCCCACCCCCAGCTTAGACGTCTGATTTATTTTCTTAAGGACTGAATGAATCCGTGTTCTTTTTATTTTACTGTATCTCAAATCCTGTACCCTATAGTTTAGAAACGATTTAATAATCTTAATTAAAAAGTAACTTGATTATTATAGATTTCCAATTAATTTTCCAAATTTATATTTCTAATTTTCATCATGAAACTGGAAACTGAAGGGTTTTTTAATTCTATCATGAGGTACCTGGAGATTCCAATGGTTCTAACCTTTGTCTGGATCCACAGTTGAAAGGGGAGAAGGAGCTGGCTATATATTTCCTGTGCTATTCTCCATTTTCAGATATTACATAATTTTCTAATGCGAATAAGTGATATTCCAAGATTTTATCAAGAGTATTTATCAAGAACATTCAAGTGCAGTTATTTTAAGAGATGAAACTGGCTTATAACTAATGACTAGCCCCAGATGACTACATTTTACTTATGTTTAAACCCGAGGAAGAGGCCACTGCTGTCATTCTTCCTCTACTTCCATGTTATGCCCTAGTGCCCTCTCACAGTGCTACTGACATAAAGAAAAAAGGTGTATACCAGAAAAGAGATTCATAATAGCCCCCCAAAACCCAGCTATCTTTCAGTGAGTGAACACATAAACTATTACACATCTACACCATGGAATACTACTCAACAATAAAAACCAATACTACGGATATGCACCTCTGATGACCCGCGGGGTGATCACACTAAGTAAAAGAAGTCATCTCAAAAAGATACACACCGTATCATCATATAACACCCGTGGATTGTGGTGACCATTCCGTGACTCTACACAGGATAAAACTGCACAGAGCTCTAGACACACACGTCAACACACTAAAAAAAACTTTATAAATGGGTCAAATGCTTTCTGAACTGTTAACTTCCCTCTTTTTTAAAAAGGAAAGACAACCCCTTTACCTGTGTTGCAGTTTGATAGGGCTTCTTTTGTCAGGTCAATCACAGATTCAAATTTCTTCTTCTCTACAGCCTGAAAAGTTGTTAAAAAAACTAAGATTTTGCCTCAATAGCAGAAATGTTTTTAAAAAAGAAAACACAGATTCTAAATGACCATTTAGAAGCTGGAGACTGAACATTCTATAAGTCCTTATGGCTTAATTTAATGCCATTAGGAGAGAGAAGCTCACGAAATACTATCTGGTTTCTGAGAACATGACTAAGCAAAGTCTGAGTTAGTTTGGTAAGTAAGTAGGGTTGTGAAATACTTTGGTCACTAACTGCTTGTTTCCATGTTTAAGCTAGACTGGAACCTGGTATGCTAACTAGTCAGGCATTAATCCACAGAGAGTGAATCTCCCAAAGAATGAATGACAAAACGCAGTCACCCCCCAGGTAGCGACACTAAAGTTCACAGAACTAACATCCTCCAGAGCCGACATTTATTACCTACCGTAACTTCTGTTTCAGCACCAGGTGCATTATTAGAATTGCCAGAATTTCCTGATGTAGTTTTTCCAGTATCTGAAAGAAAATTATTAAAATAGCAACATTAGACAAATTCATTAAACTATTAAATATGTATGAACTTTGTAATATATGAATGCTGAAACAATGAGGATGCTCATTAACCATTTGTTACATAATCACGGAAACCTAATTCAATTGACATTACCTATTCCAAAGACCGAGGAACCAATTCAAACAAAAAGAAAATCTAATTTGGGTTCAAAAGATTTTGTCCTCCTGTAACTTTACACCTATATTAGTAATTCTTTTTTGAAAATCCATTTACAAATTGATAAGGCATTTGAGGAAACAGACTTGGAAATGTACACATTCCTTATTCACAGTATCTCTAACCCAGACTCTGGAGATGACTGAGGAGCATTCTTTCTAGAACCAGGAGAAAACCTCAGATAAATGCTTGATATCCCTTGTAAATATCTGATTCACAGTCTTACAGTCCGAGCCCTGGGGGCAATTGAGTGGCTATGTAAGTGCAGGCAAAGCTTTCTGAAACCAAGATGCGAATACTGTAAAATAGTAAAGCATGAAAAGGAAATGGGGCATTTTGAATGAGAACTTATAGGCCAACAAGATCGCCACTTTAAGAGAGAGGAACTTTATTAGAAATCTGAGGGTAAAGATTTTTACACAAGTATAATAAGACAGAAACTCTAAAGAGGAACAAAGTATTCTCAAAAAACCGAAAGTTAAAAAAATCAAAGATGCTAAAAAACGGCCAAACTTTAAATCTTAAGATAAAACGAAAAGACAGACACAAACCAAACCACTACCACCAACACAGGCCAGAGCAAACACAGAAAAATAATGAAATATATGAAAAGTTAAGTAGTTTTGTAACTTACAAATCCATTAAACACACTAAACAAACAAAAGGCCATAAATTGATAAACACGAGGTTAAAAAGAAACCACAATTATATTAAGGACTCATTTATTTGTTCAGATAATATTCATCACGGATATAAATTGAAACATTTTTGAAAGCAGAATTAAATTTTTTATTTTATTGAAAGATAATATTCAATTCTCTATTTTAAACAAATAGTGATGTGAAGCTTTCTAATTTCATAAATTATATTTTAATCAACTTAAGATACCTGTTGGATTTGATGTAATTGGAGTTGTCAAATTAGGACTTCCCACAGAAATCAACATAACATCATCGTTACTAAAATGATAAAGAAAATTAAAAACAAAAATAAACTAAACATGCATTATCAGGCTGAAACATGTAATCAATGGTTAGAATTCTCCTGACTTAACATTTCCTAACTGACACGTTTTACTGTAACAGTTGTGGTGGGGAACTGGAGATAAAACCAAATACCCAAGAAATCCCGTGTCTTGCCAGTTACATGACCAAAAGTGTCCAATAATGGATCCTTAAAACTTACTACAGACCCATTTACAATGAATCCAAATATATGCCCTAAAAGCATACAGTGTACATAAATGTACAAAATATACAAAAGTCACTCTAGTACATACACCTGCCGTGATGAAAATGAAAAGTATAACTGAAAAAAACCCAGTAAGTCACTTCGACTCTTACAGAGGACTGTGACAAATAAGGCTATTAAAAAATTAGTCCTGCCATGATTCTATGTTTAAATTGATTATATCACTATAGTAGAAATATTGACCACACATTTACTAAACTAAGAAAGATGGTAAATGACGCTCGTCATGGTTATTGCTTCCATTTGACCCTGACTCCACTTTCATGAGTTTGATATTTAAATCAGAGTCTTTAAGATCTTGACACAAATTTCATTGAGCCCATAAAATTGCTAGATGAATTTTCTATGCACAGTTATACCCCTTTCTTACAGATGTTTTTAATTTTTAGCATTTGTATTTAGGTCTATGATTCATTTTAAATTATTTTTGTGTATGGTGTGAGTTAAGAGGGGAGGTTCACTTTTCCCCTCTGGCTATTCCTGCAACAGTTGTTGACTATTTTTTCTCCAATAAATTACCTTGGCCTCTTTGTTGAAGACCAATGGATGATATAAAATAGTCTCTAAGCTGGCCACCAATTTATAGGCCTATCCTAAGACAACACCATTGTCTTAATTACTATAACTTTATAGAAGGGTTACATTTAGGTCGTGTATGTCTTCCATCTTTGTTCTTCTAACACTGCTTTCATCTTCTAGGTCTTTGGCATTTCACATAAGTTTTCAATCAGCTTGTTACTTTCTATAAAAAAAAGGCTGCCAGGATTTTGATTGAGATTGCATTAAATGTACAGAATGATTTGGGTGAAGTGACATTAATAATGAACTTTCCCATATACTTACTGTCCCTAACCAACCTCCCCAGCCACGCGTCCCCACCAAAATCCTCTAGCACGGTGGTATGCGTGTTCCAAAGGGTAAACCTACACTGACACCTCATTACCATGATCAAAGCCCACCGTCTACGACGGAGTTCACCCTTAGTGGTGTACGTTCCACACACTTTGACAAATATGTAATGATATGTGTCCATCGTTATAGTATCACGCAGAATAGTTTCACTGCCCTAAAAATCCCCGTGCTCTGCCTATTCATCCCTCCTCATTGGCCCCTGGCAGTATTTCATCTTTTTACCGTCTCCATTGTTTCACCTTTTCTGGGGTGTAGTGTAGTTGGAATCATACAGTTTATAGCCTTCTCAGACTAACTTCTTTCATTTAGTAATATGCATTTAAGTTTCCTCTGCGTCTTCTCATAGCTTGAAAGCTCATTTCTTTTATAGTACCGAATAATATCCCATTGTCTGAATGTAATGGTTTATTTATTCATTCACCTACTGAAGGACATCTTGGTTGTACCCACATTTTGGTAATTATAAATAAAATTACATTGTATATGATTCTATTTTCTCTTCTTTCTTACCTATCAATTATATTTCTTTTTTAGGTGGTTCCCTAAAGTCTACAATATAAATTTACAACTAATCCAAGTCAACTTTCAAATGATACTATCATGCTTCACAAATAGTGGAAGTACCTTACAATAACAAAATATTCCTAATTTCTCCTACCTGTTCCTTATATCATTGCTGTTAATCATTTCACTTAAACACACACACACAGACACACACACACACACACACATAAATACACTCTTGCTATTATTTTGAACAAACTTTCAAATCAATTAATAAGAGAAATAAATTTCTATTTTCACTCATTCCTTCTCCAAAGATCTTCTTGTCTTTATGTAGATCTGATTTTCTGGCTCATTTTCCTTCTTTGTGAAGAATTTTTACCACTTCTCGGAAGGCAGGTCTACAGGCAACAAATACCCTAAATTTTTGTTTGTTTGAGAATGTCTGTATTTCTTCTTCACTTTTGAAGGACAATGTCACAGATAGTAAAGAATTTTAAGCTGGTGGTTTTGTTCTCTCAATACTTTAAAATATTTCACTCCACCCTCTTCTTGCCTGCATAGTTTCTAAGGAGAGGTTGGATGTAGTTCTCATCTTTGCGCCACTATGGGTAAGGTGTTTTTTCCTCTGGCTTCTTTCAAGATTTTATCTTTGATTTTCTGAATTTTAAAGATCATATGCCAAAATGTAGTTTTGTGGTTATCTATCCTGCTTGGGGTTCTCTGAGCTTGGTATTTAACATCAGTTTGGGGGAAATTCTTAGTCATTATGGCTTCAAACACTGTTTTTGTTTCTTTCTTTCTGCAAGCCCTCCCCCTTCTGGTGTTTCCATTATGCTTATGCTATTCCCTTTGTAGTCTGTCCCACGTTCTTGGATATTTTTGTTGTTGTCTTTTCTTCTCTTTACTTTTCTGTTTTGAAGTTTCTGTTGTCAGACTCTCAAGCTCAGTCATGCTCTCCTCGGAGGTATCTATTCTAATAAGTCCACCAAAGGCATTCTTCATTGTTACTGTTTTGATCTCAAGCATTTCCATTTCTCTGCTGACTTATCCACCTGTTTTTGCTTTTTTTTCTACTTTTTTTCATTGAAGCCCTTAGCAAATAATTTTTCAAAATTCCTGGTCTGATAAGTTGAACATTTCTGTCATATCTGACTCAGCTTCTGATGCTTAGTCAGTCTCTTTAAATCATGTTCTTACCTTTTAGTACATCTTGTGATTTTTTGTTGAGTGGTGGACATGATGTGTTGGGTAAAAGGACCTGTGATAAACAAGCCTGTAGTAATGCAGGGGTTCCACTAGTCCAATGATTAGCTACTAGTCTTCTAAGTAAGCCTGTGCCCTGGAGTGTGAACTTCACTAGCACTTCTCAGTCACCCACCCCCTTCAGGTGGGACAGATGGCCGGATTCGCTAGCCGTGGGTATTCACTTCCTCCATATGGAAAGCTAGAGGGAGCAGGAGTTGGGATTTCATTCCCCCAGGTAGGTTAAGTTCTAGTAGTAGTTTCTCCCCTAGGACAGGCCTTGTGAAGTACAGAGTGGTCTGGTATATTTCAAAAGGTTCCTTTTGCCAACTGGCTGCTTGCTGCAAGCATGAAGGGATTTTTCTCCAATATTCACTGTCAGGAACTGCTAGAGCTCCTGGAGGGAAAATACAAAATTATGGCCTCTCCCCGGAGTTTTTAACTCTTGATTTGTCTATTCTGAGCCTCCAGCAGTTACAGTTTATGTTTTCCTAAACTGGCACTGGTTCCCAAGGAAGCTTCTGCTTCTGGGTTTCTGCTCCACTTCCCGAATGCCGTGATTACCATTTCTGCCTGTTTGTCTCTCCAATTTGGGGGGGGGGCAGTATTTTGCTCTGTGACCTTACTTCTCTAATGGATCTAAGAAGAGGTGTTGATTTTTTTCAGTTTGTTGAGCTTTTTACTGGTTAGAATGGAGTGATGACTCCGTACGTGCTGGATCACAAATCTGAAATCTTCTTGTAGTTCTGAAGTTAGGTCTTACAGATATTTTGGCAACCTTATCCCTTTGTGTATCATGTTCTTTGACATTATTGTACATAATATTGATTTTAAATTTGAAATTCCAACTGTTTGTTGACTGTATTCAGAACACTATAAATGCATGATTTATATTATATACACAACACACACTACAGAGGAACAGTATGATATACACACACATATACCCTATAGAGAAGCACAGAAAAATATTTTCTATTACCCACGTATTTATAACATCCAGCACTCTTCATCTCTTTTCCTATGCAGAGATCCAAACTTCCATCTGGTTTTATTTTCCTTCTGCCTGTAAAACTTCCTTTAACATTTCTTACAGTGCAGATCCACTGCTGATATGTTTTCCATGCCCCCCCCCACTTTTTTTTTAGTATGAAAATGTCTGTTTTCCCCTAATATCTGAAAGATATTTTCACAGAGTATAGAAATTTTAATGGATAGTTTTTCTTTCAACATTCTAGAGAGGTCTCTGCATTTCAAAACTTGAGCGATGTCTTTTAGTTTGCGTAGTGCATAGCGAGAAGTCTCCTGATCTGTTTTGTTGTTGTTCCTTTCTATGTGACGAGTCTTTTCTCTCTGGCTGCTTTGGAGATTTTCCTGTCACTACTGACTTTCAGCAATCTGATTATGATGTGGTTTTCCTTTATGCTTCTCAACTTTTTTTTTTTAAACATTTATGTGTTTTGAATTTTCACCAAATTTGGAAAAATTTTAGATGTTACATCTTTCCTCCCTCCCCCATCACGGTCTAGTGAAACTCAATGATATATATATTAGACTGCTTGACACTGTTCCAAAGGTCTCTGATGCTCTGTTCATCTTCTTTGTTAGTCTTTTTTCTCCCCATCCCTTTGTCTGAACAATTTCTATTGCTATTCCACTGTCTTTTTAAAAATCAACGATTACCTACTTTGTTGTTAATCCTAATCGATGTACTCTTCACACTTCAGTTATTGTCTTTTTCCTTTCTAGAAGTTCAACTTGGGGTTTTTTTGTTTTTTTTTTTTTTTAACTGCCATTTTCACATTTTTCTTCATATTGTTGGGACATGAACACTAAATCGATAATAGCTGTTTTATGTTTTTGTTGTCCATCAAACATATTGTTTCTAGGTCTGTTTCTAGCATTTCAGTTTTCTCCTTGCTATGAATTATATATTTTGCTACTTTGCATGTCTGGTAATTTATGATTAGATGTCAGACATTGTAAAATTTACACTGTTGAATGATGGATGTTTCATTCTTTCAAAGAGTGCTGGACCATGGGCGCCTGGGTGGCTTAGTTGGTTAGGTGTCTGCCTTCGGCTCGGGTCATGATCTCAGGGTCCTGGGATCGAGCCCTGAGTTGGGCTCCCTGCTCAGCAGGGAACCTGCTTTTCCTTCTCCCTCTGCCTACTGCCCCCCGCCCTTGTGCTCTGTCAAATAAATAAAATCTTAAAAAGAAAAGAAAGAGAGTGGCGGACCATTCTGGCATATACTTAAATGACTCAGGATTACTTGCATCCTTTGTGTCCTTTTAGCTTTCTGGGAATAGGCCCACTGCAGTTTTTAGTCTCGGACTAAGCCAGCCTCACTACAGCTGCACCCACCTAAGGACCCTCTACCTGTTGTTCCATATTATCAGTTTCTTCATTATAGCCAGTGGGAAAGCAAAATGTTCCCAGCCCTGCACAATATCTAAAAAATGTTTGGTCTTCTTTTCAATGGTTCTTTCCCAAGCCTCTTGCTGTTTCACCCCTTTTCATGCAGAGATCTGCATTCAGCCAATGATTCAAGAGGTTCCCTGTGCAGATCATCAGAGCTCTATCTTTACACAGCTTGCCTTCTGCATTGTTCTGCCCCACAAATTCTAGCCAACTCAAACTCCCCAATCTCTGATCTAAATGTAGCAAGACCTCTAGAGGCTGTGTGGGCTCCTCCTGCCCCAGCCCTTTACCTGCAAAATGCCTCCAGGCAGTAAGCTTGAACAATGGTAGGGTGCATTTCACCTGTTTCCCTTCTCCCAGGGAGGGAGTCTCGTGCTCCCTGTTGAACAATGTCCGCACACAATTCTTCTTTTTTAGTTTGGTTTTCTGCTTGTTGACAACAAAAGAACAATTCCTGTAGCAATTAATACTTCCCGGGCAGAAGCAGACATTTCCTACACATTTTAGTTTTGTGAAATCAACTGGTTTTCATGCACATTTTAGAAGATTTATTCTAAAAAAAAAAAAATTCAATAATTTTTTTCCAAATTTATCAAGAGATTCTAATAGCCATTATTTCTGAGTTCAGTAAACAAAAACAAATGTTCAGATCTAAATTTTATCGAGAATATTTCGTTCTATTCTTTTTTGGTCTCTAACAAAACTTAGAAAGTTTATTTTGTATGTATTTTTTTCTACTAGTAATAGTCATCATAGATTGATAACTATATTTATTTTGTTGCTTAACTGTAAGCAATTCTTTTCAGGTGTTCATTACACTAGAGTCAAAATCTCTTATCAATCTCAAAATTCGTCATTTAACATTTCTAAAATATTTCTAATTAAAAAAAAAGGTTTATGTATTTAAGAAATCTCTACCCTCAAGGTGGGGCTCGAACTCATGACCCCCAAGATCAAGAGTCACATTCACATGCTCCTCTGACTGAGCCAACGAGGCATCCAACCAGGCGTCCCGATATTTCTAATATTTTAAGTATTTCTCCTTGCTGCTATAGTACAGCAAATATAGCATTATTTAGGAGTTTAAAAAACCGCAGAAAGACTTTAAAAAGCAGAGTGGAATTTTTGGCTTTCTCATTGGGCTGAGGTGGTAAAGATTGTGATTTGGAACCCACCAAGGTGGAGGGACCGTAGTGAACACGCCAAGCTTTCAGCTGGGAGTCCATAGAGGTCTATGTCTTAAGAGCCACAGTGAACTAACTAGAATAGAAGGATCCTTACCACATTAACAGGCCTCAATTTATACCATTCCCTGAGTAGATGAGGTGACCAGGTCCTACTCAGCCGGAGAGAACGAACCTTGTGTACAGTAAGATGATTTTATTCCAGAGCCTCACCAATTTTTCAGAAATTATCAAGCAAGGCTAAAAGACAGAACCAAATAAGCAGAAACTGACAGAAAAACAACAGGAACAGTTACATAGATGATCCAGATGCTGGGGTTAAAAAACAAGGACATTAAAAGAACTATGATTAATATTTTTAAGAATATTGAGGAAAGATGGATATAGTTAAAACCAGATGGAACATTCATCAGGAAAGTAGAAACTGAAAAAAAAGACTACAATGAAATTAAGAAGTCAATTCATAGAAAGGCACTATCACAAAAGGGGAAAGACTTGGAGTGGAAAAAGATATTTATAGTAAACATATCTGATAAAACAACTTACAACAGGCAACTCCAAGGGAAAACATGCAAAAATCTTAGAGAAACTTCATAAGAGGTATCAGAATGGCTAACTAACATAAAAATGTGCTTAACTGCATTATTAGAAGGAAATACAAATTAACACCAATACCTGATGCTAGAAACATACCAACGTGGCTAAAGCAAAAAAGGCAGGTATTATCAAGCGATGGCAAGGCTATGTTAGAACGAAAACCTCATTATCCTTCCCCCCAGTGGGAATGTAGCTTTGGTATGACCTCCTTGGTGAAGTGTTTGGTAATATCTATTAAGCCTGAAAATACATCTACTCTATGACCTACCAATTCCATGTCCAGGCAAATGTCCAACAGAAACGTATGTACATTCACCAAAAGACACATAAAGGAATGTTCATAGCAGCACTACTCATAATTTCCCCAATCTGCAAACAACCCAGATGCCCATCAACAGCTGTGAAGAAGTAAACTGAGGTATGTTCGTGTGAGGAGCACGACAGCTCCGAGAATGAATAACCTATTGCTGCTAAGCGACAGCAGATGACCCTCACAACACAAAATGCTGGGCAAGAGACAAGACACCAGAGTTCGTTGAGTAGGACTCCTTTTATACAAATGTGAAAACCAAACAGAAACAACTTGCGGTGTTAAAAGTTCAGATAGCGGTTACTTAGGTTGGTGTGGTAGGGGTGGGACTGATTAGTGACTAGAGGTGAGGCGTGAGGCAGACTAGATACCACCGATTTGATCTGGGAGATATTTACAAAACGTGTTTGTCAAAACTTGCCAAGCAATACACTTTTTGTTTGTGCATTTCTCAGTGGGCATTATGTCAATTAACTTTATTTAAAAAATTATATATATATATATATGGGGTGTGTTTGTGTATGTAAAGTTGTTCATACTTACCCCAAGAAATTAATCTATCTGCAAACTAAAGATAGAAATTCTGTGAGCATTTAATGATACATTACTTTTATAAAATTGTTCCACTGATTGCTACCAATGATGGCTGGTTTTCTTTTTTTTTAAGATTTATTTATTAATTTTAGAGACAGAGAGCAAGCGGGGAATGGGGGGGACAAAGGGAGAGGGAGAGAGAATCTCAGGCAGACTCCCTGCTAAGCTTGGAGCCCAATGGGGGGCTAGATCCCATGATCCTGAGATCATGACCTGAGCCAAAATCAAGTCAGATGCTTAACCAACTGAGCCACCCAGGTGCCCCAACCGTGGCTGTGTTTTAAATGAACCATATCTGGGAGGAAAACTGGAGACACTGATGACCTTCATGTCCATCTGGATATACGTAACTTATGTTCTTACCTTAGAGAAAAATTTGTGTCTAAAATTAGTAATTACAATTCTCCAGATAAGGTTAAAATATAGTAATTTAAGGTCATGGGTACTGGAGACAAACTTGCCTGGGTCTAAATCCACTGGTGGCTTTAATGGCTTCGCCACTTACTAGCTGAGTGTTTTGGGGGCAAGAAACTCTGCCTTGGTTTCTTCATCTATAAAAGAGGGAGAAGTTTCATAAGATTAAATTAATGTTAATGAAGAATGAGTAGGAAGGAGCACCAGCAACACTGTGGAAATTTCTTAAAATATTGTGGCTGGTAACTGCTCTTCCCCTTTGATCTCTACAAATAGTTCTTCACCTGAAGCTCAATGCCAGACTTATGCTTCAGACATAATTGATGTTTCATTCAATCAACATTGGTGAAACAGTCCGTCCCTGGGTGCCTTATACCTTGATGCTTCCTTCATCTTTGGAAATGATTGCACATAAAGGCATTTTCTTCCTGTTTAAGCAAGTTCCTTTTCTTGAAACTTGTGTTGTGGTCCATAAGGCTTCTCTTCTATGAGCTTCTTCAGCTCAGCAGTTACTGCCTTCCCCTTTTCCTACACATTCTCAAAAGAAAAATGTTTGAACTTCTAAATCCAACCATTACTACAGACACAAAGTTGTGGCACTAATTCTTTTTTTTTTTTTTTAAGATTTTATTTATTCATTTGACAGGATAGAGACAGCCAGCGAGAGAGGGAACACAAGCAGGGGGAGTGGGAGAGGAAGAAGCAGGCTCATAGCGGAGGAGCCCGATGTGGGGCTCGATCCCAGAACGCCGGGATCATGCCCTGAGCCGAAGGCAGACGCTTAACCGCTGTGCCACCCAGGCGCCCCTGTGGCACTAATTCTTTCGATGCTTGGGGTTAACAGAAAAAAACACTTATAAAACCTCCTAGCTTTCTCTAGAGCTGTAATAGCAGTGAGAACAACATGTTTTTGCTCTCTTTTTAAAAGTTCCTTTATTTTCTTAAATATTTTTTGAAAATTTTTAAATAAACTCTACGTATAAAGAAGTATATAAGCTGCTACATCGAACAGCTACGATGGAGCCCCCTACACCTGAACAATTTGAGAAGTTATTATTTTTAAAAATGTTAAGAAATGTAACTTTATGTATTTGCATGACATATATCTGTTTGAAGACACCAGAAAGCGGTGGTAGAAGCTAGGACTTAAGGAACTAAGCTCCCAGAGAGAAAGAGGGTATACAGAAGTGGGCTAGACACTTGCCACTGATGCTCCTCTTACGGCATCTGTCAACTAAACATTCAGGAGTACTGAAAAGCCAAGCAGAAGGTGGCTGATATCACAGTGGACAGTACTCGGGAGATAAAAATTGGAATATACACCCAGCAACAGAGGGGGAACCACAGGAAACACCTGTCTTTCTGGAGGAAGTCTTAGAGGGCTCTGCCAGAGGATGGAGTAAAAATCAGAACAGACCAAGTCTTATAAAGGCTGCAAAGAAGCCTCCGTTCTGCTCAATTCCTGGTTAGATTAAAGTATGTCATTTAATGTAATGGCTGAAAATATAAGCATTTATTATCTCAGTTTCTGTGGGTACTACAGTATGGAGCAGTACGGTTGGGGGTTTTGGCTCAGGATCTGTCATGAGGCTACAGTCAGGATGACGGCAGCAGCTGCAGTCATCTGAAGGCTCAACGAGGGCTGAAGGTCCTGCTTCCAAAATGGTTTACTCACATGGCTGTTGGCAGGGTGCCTCACCATGTGGGATTCTGCACAGGCTGCTTGATGTCCTCTAGTAAACTATGCTTGTTGCCATGTTAATATGGCAGTAAACTTGCCCCAGAGCAAGCAATCCAAGAGAAAGAAAGGAAGCTATGATGCTTTTTATGATCTAGTTACATATTGCCACTTTTGCCATATTCTATTTGCTGTCACTAAGTATAGCCCAACACAAAAATCAAACTCCACTTTTTTAAAGGAAGAGTATATCAAAGAATGTGTGCCTATATTTTAAAACCATCAACAGAGCCTATGTCCCTCTCTCTGCGGCCTGCCAGAGTACAGGGTGAATCTACTCTGATGGAAGAGAACATCATTTAGAATCTCTACAATTTTCAATACACAGTGTCCGAGATTCAAACAAGTAATTAGCAGTTATAATAAGAAACAGGACAAAGATTAAAGAACAGCAAATAGAAACAGAACTCAAAGTGACCTGGATACAAGGGTCACAAGAAATGGATCAGAAAATGACAGTGATTAAAATGTTCAACACATGGACAAGACGAAGAATTTCACCAGAGAATCTCTATCTGTAGAAAAGAATACAACGACGGCGAGCCTGCGTGGCTCAGTCAGCTAAGAGTCCGCCCGCCTCCTGATTTCAGCTCAGGTCATGATCTCAGGGCTGTGAGATCGAGATCCATGTCAGGCTCAGCTCTGGGTGTGGAGCCTGCCTAAGATTCCCTCGTCCCTTCTCCCTTTGTCCCCCCCGCCCCATGCATGCACACGCCCTTTCTCTCTAAAAAAATAAAAAGAATAAAATGGAAAGGGGTAACCGAAAATTAAGCAAACCGAAATTAACAATTCCATACATGGGTTTAACAGCCACTTGGATCCAGCTGAAGAGAGGATTCATCAACTGGAGAACAGTTTGTAGAAAACATCCAGACTGAAGGATGGTGTGTGGGGAAGCATGTAATTGGAATACTGAAGGGGAGAAGAGACGGAATGGTGCTGAAGGAAAATCTGAAGAGAGAACGGCTAAGAATTTTCCAAAGATAATGGAAGACATAAAACCAGATTCATGAACAACGTGAGCCCCAATCAAGATAACTTAAAAAACAAACCCTAAACCCAAGCCCCCACAGCTAGCATCGTATAGTATACTAATGAAAACCGAAGTGAAGGAGGAGGTCTTAAAAGCAGAAATACGGGCATTATCTTCAACGAAGCCACAATAAGACTGAAGCTAACTTTTCAACAGAAATTACAGAAATCAAAAGACATGTAATGACATCTTGAAAGTTCTGAAAGGAAATAACTACCTACAATTCAATACTCATGTTAAAGTATCCTTTAAAAAAAAGACAAAATGGAATTATTTCCAGACCAAAAAAACCTGACAGACTTTATCTTGAGCAAAACTAAAAAAAGAAATAACAACGTTCTTCAGGCAGAAGGAAAACTTTCCCAGGTAGAAAGGTGGAAATACAGGCAGAAATGAAGAGCAACAGAAGGGGTAAATAGGTGGATAACTCTAAATGAATAATGACTGTACAAGATAGTGGTATCATCTTGTGAGATTTAAAATACAGCTGACCTTGAACAACAAGGGTTTGAACTGTGCAGGTCCACTTACACATGAATTTTCTTCAATAAATAAGGTATAGTACTCTTAAGTGTATTTTCTCTTATGATTTTTAATAATCTTTTCTCTAGGTATCCTTATTATAAAAATATAGTATATAATATACAGCATATACAAAATGTTTAATTGACTGTTTATGTTATCAGTAAGGCTTCCAGTCAACAGTAGACTATTAATAGTTAAATTTGGGGGGAGTCAAAAGTTATGCATGAATTTTTGACCATGAGGGGTCAATGCTCAATGACATTGTTCGATGGTCAACTGTAATGTGAAATTAAAATTTGTGAAAACACAAAAGATGGAGGGGGAGCGGTAAATGTTATAGGATTCTAAGGTCAAGCGTTACCTACAAAATGGCAAAAGTAGTAATTCCTATTGGATTCTAATTGCTAGAGCCAAGAATCCAAATCATGATTTTTAGGACAATTTCTAAAGAAATAATAAAAGATGTGTAATTAACAAGGTAATGGGGAAAGAAAAAAAAAGGATTAATTCAAAAGAAGGCTGAAATAGACACACAGACACAAACAGGGGAAAGGCCCATAAAATAGATGGGATAAAAGAAAACAAGTAGTTCTGAACTCACATATTTCAGTAGGATTACACCAAACATAAACTAAATTTTCTAATGAATAGATAACTATTTCCGAATTGGATTAAAAGCACATGCGTAGTTTAATAAATAATTATTAGGCATGTAGCCACCACTCAGGTAAAATCATTTTATATGACCAGCACTTCAGAAACCCACATGCCTCTATCCTGTATCCCAAATCTCCTCCGTAAATAGCATCTGTAGTGCTAATTTCTTTGTTTTAGTCTTTAGATTTACCATCTACCCTTGATTTCCTGTATAATTTATTTTTTTTCTGGCTATCTCTGACCCTTATTGGAATGGAATCCTACTGTTTGAGTCTGCTTTTCCAGGATATTTTTGCGGGAGTTAACTCGTTCTGCTGCATGTGACTGCAGTTCTTCCACTGCCACTAATATACAGAATTCCACTGTATGGATTTACTGCAATTTATTTTTCTTTTCAGCTGGAGATGGGCTTTTTGTCCTTCTAATTTTCAAAGATTATGGAAAATGCTAATACACATGCCTCCACATATATCCTCGTGCACCCTTAGAGGGCACGTATCAAAGGATGGGGCTGTGAGGTCAAAGGATAGTCAGATCTTCAATATTTTTAGATAAGGCCAAATATTTTCTAAAGCATTATACCAATTTACTCTTCTAACAACAAAAATGTTGTTAAATAAAATCAGTTCCCTTTATTTCAAAACCTCATCAATATACCTGGTATTGTCAAATTTTAAAATGTTTTACTTCTCCTTACTGGATTCTGAAAAGGTATCTCACTGGGGCTTTAATTTGCATTTCCCTGATTACTAATGTAGATGAGCACCTTTTCAGCTGTTTATTATTGGTCATTTGGAATTCCTCTTTTGTGAAGTAGATGTACAAGTCTTTAGCCCATTTTTCTTTTGTATTATCTGGCTTTTACTCATTGATTTGAAGTTCTTTCTATATACTCTGGTATTAGGTCCATAGAGGTTCTGTGTGCTGCAAGTGTCTTCTCCCACTTGATGGCCTGTCTTCTCACTAAAATTATTGTGGCTTGAGAGAAGTTTCTTTCTTTCTTTTTTTTTTTTTTTTAAGATTTTATTTATTTATTTGACAGAGAGATCGGCAGCGGGAGAGGGAACACAAGCAGGGGGAGTGGGAGAGGGAGACGCAGGCTTCCCGCCGAGCAGGGAGCCCGATACGGGGCTTGATCCCAGAACGCTGGGATCATGACCTGAGCCGAAGACAGACGCTTAATGACTGAGCCACCCAGACGCCCCTTGAGAGAAGTTTCCAATTTGAATAGGGTAAAATGGATCAATTTTTTTTTTTTTATTGCAAAGGTATTTGTGTTTTAAGAAATACTTTCTTATGCCAAGTTCAGGAGGACGTTCTATATTACCTTCTAAAAGCTTTGTAATTTTCCTTTGAGTTCCTTAATCCACAGAAGATTGATTTTTATGTGCAGTCTACATAGAGATCCAATGTCTTTTCTATTTTCCTCAACATGAATAGCAAAGTAACTGCACCGTTTTCTAGAAGTCAATCATTTCCCAAATGGTGTGACATACAGTCTCCATCACATACCACATATACATATGTGCCTGGGCTTCTGGATTCTCCGTCATGCTGCTCTATTTGTCAACCACTTGAATTGAGTAATATCACATTATTCTAACTGCTGTTGTTTTGTAGTGTCCTGACATCTGATGGCAAATTCCTTCCTTTTTGTTTCTGTAGTTGATGGATATCTTGGTCTCTTAATCCACTGTATTTACATACACATTTTAGAATCGATCAGCTTGTCAAGTTCCACAAAATTACACACTGGAAAACTGACTGAAATTGCATTCTATAAATTAATTTGAACAAAAGTCAAATCATTCTATAAATACTGCATTGTTCAACCCATAAACATGTTCATTTTTCCAATGAACTCTTCCTTAATATCTCTCAAAGTTTTATAATTTTCTTCAGTTATTACATGTCTTGTTAAGTGTATTCCTAGGCTTGATACTACTGTATTGGTAGCATATCTTTTAAAAATGTCTTTTAATTCCCTAATTGTATCTCATATACAAGAATATAATTTCTTATGTATTTGAGATTGGCAATTTTATTAACTTCTTGTTAATCCTAACAATTGACCCGTAAGTTACTTTGGATTCCCTACATCATATACCTACCCCAGTCATCCAAGAACAGTAATGATATTTCTTCCTTCTTTTCCAATCCTTTCTGTATTGACCTCTTTCTCTTTCATTAGCCAAGAGATCCAGTATAATGTTAAAGTGGTGAGAGCAGGCTTCCTTCTACTTTGTATCTCAAAGGAAATACTTCTGATATTTGACCATCAGATCTGTTTTAGGGTTTTTGTAGATACTCCTTACCAGAGTAAGGAAGTTACCTCCCTATTCCAACTTTGCAAAGAATTTGTTTTTAATCATAAACAGGTTACTTTATCAAATCCTATCTCTATTGTGAGTTAATAATGATTCTTGCTCTGGCAAATTACATTAACTGATTTTTTATTATTGAACCAATCTTGTAGCATTCCTGAGACAATCTTTTATAGATTGTTGAACTTGGCTTTACTAGCATCTTGTTTAGGATATCTGCATCTATTTCATGGGTAAAAATGGACTGTAATTTTCCATTTCTGTAAAATGTTAAAATTGATTTTAATATCAGAATATCATAATTATACTAGATTTTAGTATCTACTCTCATAAAACAAACTGAAAAATATTCCCTCTTTATTTTTCTGGAAGTTTGTTTAAAACTGGTGTTGTTTCTTTCTTCCGTGTTTTATAAAACTCACCACTGAATCCAGCCATCAGGGTTAAGTTGTATACACTTGTTATTAGCATGGCTGCCTGGGACAGGTTTCATGAACTGCACGTTCTCCCTTCATTATAGCACATAAGGCAGACTGTTCATATCATAGATAGAAGCCACTGATAACTTTGGCATATTAGTAATCTACAAAATGCTATCTTAATGGGGTCTTCACTTTTTCACTTTTATCACTAGCATTTTATTTTTCTTTTTTGTCACTGAATGAGTTTCAGCACACAGCTTAAGAGTGGTAACAACAAATACCGAGATGTGACTCTTGCATTCACAAACTAAATAAATGCCTTCTTTATAGCAGCGTCCTGGCTCAAAACTAAAATGCAGGACTCAGTATCATGCAATATTAGGATTTCTTCTGAAGAGTCAAAACTGCATGTAAATTCCCCCAAATCAAGGATCTGCAAATGGTATAGATTTGTAATGTGTCTCCTTCATTTTGTGGCCTCCTTGAGTACGCATAGCGATTTGGGGAAAGGGTGGTGTTCTTCAAATAATTCCTTATTTTTGGTTATGTATTTTTCTCTTTTTAAAAGCTGGAGTATAATTTAACATATAAAAGGAAAACCTGAAGATATCTTAAGGAGTTAATGTTAAGAATAAATAAATAATACTATAAAGCTCCAAACCTTGCAAATCACCAGACCAAAGAAAAGAATCCATAAAAATGGTCCTCCCCCAATATTTGGCTAGGCAGGAATCACCAATCATGTTTCTTTGTTAAACTAAATGACTTTTTCCCTACCAGCCCTGAATCTTTAAGACTAGATCAGAGGTTAGGTGTCTTGGTTGCTTTTCGACTCAATGAGGCAAATAAATTAACCTGTTCACGGTAATATGAAGTTATCATGATTCATGACAATGCTGTCATCCTGTAGGAATCGAATACTTTTAGGCACTTTTTTCCTACTCTTACTTTCCTAGCCTTACTCTTCTCTGTAACTTTTGTAAGCCGCTGTTTTATAGGACCTTGACTTTTCCATGTTTAGAACACAAAGCACAGGAAGGATCAAGCGATCACTCCGATTACCGTACCAAAGATGGAACACACCACAACGGAAAACCCACTCCCCTGGTCGATTCAAAATTTTATTTAGTACTGTTTTTTTTTTTTTTTTTAAGTAAACTCTACCCCAGTGTGAGGCTCAAACCCACTACCCAGAGGATCGAGGGTCGCATGCTCTATGGACTGACCCAGGCAGGCACCCCTATTTAGTACTTTTAAAACAACGATTAAAGCGCTGGATAACTAATTCCATTCCTTCATAACAGACAAGAATGAATATGAACTTTTAAGCTGCTTCATTCTTAACTGAGAAACTGTATGTTTACAAGTACAGTTAGAGAACTTTATGCAGTTTTGTAGAAAGGCCTACCTTTCCGAAACAGCCTCATCGTGATTCCTTGATAAATTAACCTTTTCATCCGCTTTTTCTAAAGGGTTGGAAGGTTCAGAGCTCACAGAAGTCTGTCGTTCATCGGGACTACTGATTGACTCTGGATTCTTTTCCAAATTCATGGTCTCTGAATTTGTAACCTGTTAATTGGGTGAAGAAAAAGCAGTTAAAGGGAGTGTTACCATTTGTGTTCTTCCACACAAAATTGATAGGTAAAATTTCACTTGGAAAATGTTCTCAAAATATTCTTGAATACATATGGCAAAACATATGTTAAATTATATGTATTTCAATGGCACATGACAATGCCTGCAGTGTCTTTGCCAAAATGAATTTTAAAAATACCTCTAAGAAATAAAAATAATGATAGTACAAATCAACTTCCTAGCTTGGGTGAAAAGGAAAAACACACAGCTAAGAACTTAGACAACATTTTATTCCTATTAGACTAAGTTTTAGGAACTCAGAAACATTAGACTGTAACAAGCACACTTTTACTTTCATCACACACCTAATAATGGTGAAGAGAAGAAATAAATCCAATTTCCAACTTCTTCTTACAGTTGATGAGCTTTGTTTAAAACTTGGAAGTTGAAACACTTAGACCATGCTTTGGTTGAGAATGTGCAGTTTAAAAAAATATGTCTATATTAATGCAGAAGGGTCAAACTGACTGCCCAACTCATGAGCTTTTCTGGTGGATAACATGAACAAAGATGCCCATAGGCAAAGGCAGAATTCTGAAATGTTATTACGGTTGCAGATTCTTTATGTAGAAATAGGTTCTAACAACATTTGGAAAACAATAGTAAAAAATATTTGGTATCCTTTCAGTTCCAGGACAAAGTGGCTCACTTTCCCCTGCTACTCTCATCTAAGCATAATGAAAAACCCTGGAGATAATTCAACAGATAAACACAAAATGCCTCTGAAAGGTGGCAAGAAAAGGCCAGGATGCCTGAGGATCTTGAGATTGCAGACAGAAAGCACAGTGAGCTCCCTCAGTGTTCTTTTATTATCCATATATCCTACACAATGGGTGCCACAAATGCCAGGGACTCGTCCTTCTCCCCAGGCCTAGAGCAGGGGTGGCTGAACCTCTACTCCACACCTGCAAAATCAGCAGCCATACTGGGGCAGCAGTGGACCTAACTGGCTGCAGTCACCGTATTGGCAAAGCCCAGCCAGGGACCAAACCCCAGGACTCCACAGCTGAAACAGCAGTGAGACTATCATCCCTCATTTGGGACAGCCATGGGCAAGGATTACTGAAGCATCAGCGTTGCTGGCAGGGCTACATCCTTTCTGGAGGCTTCAGGGGAGTGTTTCCTTTTTTCCAGCTTCTAGAAGCTACCAGAATTCCTTGGCGCATAGCCCCTTCCTCCTTCTTCAATGCAATCATTCCAACCTCTGCTTCCATTGTCCCATCTCTTTCTTCTGCCTTTGACCTTCCTGATTCCTTTTTGTAAGGACCCTTGTGATTACACTGAGCCCACCAGGATAATTTCCCCATCTGTGAGCTTCTTTTAACACAAAAAGTAACATAGGGTTCTGGGGGTTAATTCATGGAAATCTTTTGTGGGTCATTATTCACCATTATCAACCACTGTGGCAAAATTAACACAAAAGTGACATTTATACAACATTACATCCAACATTCAAGTGTACATGGAACATTCACCAAGGAAGGGAAAGCATATCTTGGGCTATAAAGTAAGTGTCAACTCTCAAGACAGAAATTTTACACAGTATGTTCTCTGATCAAAATGAAATTAGATATCAATAAAAATAAGATACTTAGAAAGGTCCCAAATGTTTGGAAATTAAACACACACTTCTAAATAACCCATGGGTCAAAGAATAATACCACAAGAGAAGTTATAAATTATTTTCAACTAAAGAAAACCAAATGGGCACCTAGGTGGCTCAGTCGGTTAAGCATCTGCCTTCGGCTCAGGTCATGATCCAGGGGTCCTGGGATCGAGTCCCCCATTGGGCTCCCTGCTCAGCCGGAGTCTGCTTCTCCCTCTCCCTCTGCCCATCCCTCTGCTTGTGCTGTCTCTTTCTCAAATAAATAAAATCTTAAAAAAAAATACAGTACATCAAAGATTATAATCTCTGTAGTCAGAAGTGCAATGTCCAGGGGTGCTCGAATGGCTCAGCTGGTTAACTGTCTAGCTCTTGGTTTCAGCTCAAATCATGATCTCATAGGTCATGAGACTGAGCCCCAAATTGGGCTCCATGTTCACCGGGGATGAGATGCTCTCCCTCTGCCCCTCCCCCCACTCAGACATGCTCATGCACTCTCTCTAAATAAATAATTTTTAAAAAGATTTTATTTATTTGTCAGAGAGCAAGCACAAGCAAGGGGAGAGGCAGGCAGAGCAGGCAGAGGGAGAAGCAGGCTCCTCACTGAGCAAGGAGCCCCATGGGGAACTCGATCCCAGGACCCCGGGATCATGACCTGAGCCAAAGGCAGCCACTTAACCAACTGAGCCACCCAGGCGTCCCTCTAAATAAATAAATTGTAAAAAAAAAAAAAAAAAAAAAAAAAAAAAAAAAAAACAAAACAAAAACATCTAATCACTGAGAAGATGCTTAGAAAATGCTTGGGAAAGCAGTGCTTAGAAGGAAATTCAAAGCTTTAAATGCTTTCTAGTAGAAAAGAAGATTAAAAATTAATGTTCTTTCTCTCTTAAGGACCTGGAAAAAGAATAAGTTATATCCAATGTAAGTAAAAGGAAAGGAATTATAAAAAACAGAAAAGAGACAAGGAAGAGAGACTAAGATTTTTAAAACCCTAGTCAAGACTGATCAAGAAAAAAAACAGATTATTGGTATCAGAAATGAAACAGTATATCCCTCTAGATCTACAAATATTAAAAGGGCAGAAAAATTTTGTCAATAATTTGTCAACAAATTCAACAACTTAGATAGAAGAGACACATTTTTTGTGAAGATAACTTTCAAAACTGATATGAGAGGAAATAGAAAAATCCAAATTGCCCCTTACCTATTAAGGAATTGAATTTCAAGAAAAAGTCTTCCTACAAAGAAAGCTCCTTGCCCAGATAGTCTTCAGAGATGGATTCTATCAAACATTTAAGGAAGTAAAAAGATCTTACACAGACTTTCAGAAAACAGGGGACGGAATGCTTCCCAATTCATTTACTGAGGCTAGCATAAATATGACACACCAAAGCAACTAGACTGCAAGAAAAAAGTCAGTGAATGTATACTGAAGACTATATTCAAATTTTACATAGAAAATATAAATGGATACCAAACTCTAATGATACCCCTGCTGCTGCAAAGTGCATTTTGATACAAAAAAATAGTATTTATGAATGTACCAAATATAAAGATGGCTTAGGAGATGAACAGACAGGTATAGGACAAAAATAAACATATTAAAATAGTAAAGGTAGAATTTAGGTGCTCTGTATACAAATGTTCCCTGTAAAATTTTGTCAGCTTTGCTGTAGTATCTGTTTGAAACTTTTTATCATGAGAAAACAGTGGGGTCACAAATCACCCCGCTACTCACTCGATGAAAGACATGCAAGTAGCACTGACTTCTGGCCACCTGAGGGCATCCTCTCCAGAGCCAGCCTCACAGGGACATTCTAAATATAAATTTTTCTTGGGGCGCCTGGGTGGCACAGCGGTTGGGCGTCTGCCTTCGGCTCGGGGAGTGATCCCGGCGTTGTGGGATCGAGCCCCACATCAGGCTCTTCTGCTATGAGCCTGCTTCTTTCTCTCCCACTCCCCCTGCTTGTGTTCCCTCTCTCGCTGGCTGTCTCTATCTCTGTCGAATAAATAAATAAAATCTTTAAAAAATATATATATATAAATTTTTCTTTAAAGCCTTCTTCATTTGGAAATATATTTCCTATCTTAAAACCCAACTACCTATAATGGTGGATCAATGAGGCAATTAAAACTTGCATGTGTTTATACCAACCTTACAGGCTGTATTACTGGTTAATACATTTGGTTCCAAGCAATTCTTTTGAGATTGCAATACTGCTTTAATACGTCTTTGAAGTTTTGATATTTTTGCCTAGAAGAAAAAGAGAAAAACAAATACAAAACCAGAGTACTAAATAATATATAGAGGTGGAGGGAAAACTATGTATCTGCCAAACCAGTCTCGTAAGACTTAGGCATCCACACAAATAAATGAGAAATTCTTATATAAGCAAAGATTTACGTCATGTTTGATGCCAGTATGACATACAAGAATGGAAGATAAAAACATCAAACTTTTAATTGAGCCACAATAAAATTAATGTTGGTAGAAACACCAATCAGCAAGTAACCCTAGAAGATTAGAACAAAACAAAAACCCCGGGACGAACACACTGTACAAGCTCTAATACAGAATATATTTTGAATTAAAAGAAACTGCCCATATATTAAGCCTGTCAATTGACAGAGAATAACTGATAACAGAAGAACACAGAATAATATTTCCAAAAGTATTTCACAAGGGCCAATATTGCTAATAAACTCTACTACCTACGGAACAGTACATCAGGCTTGTGCTCAAGGATCAGACTTGGGTCTGTTTTCTTGTTTTCCTTTCCTAACCTGTAAAATATCACCAAATTCTACTTGAAAAGAAATCAAATGAAATGAGAAACTTACGAAGAGTTCATCAGCTATTGCTTCATGCTTATTCCTGCACTGCGTCTTCCCAATGCGTTCAGTCAATTCTTTCAGCTTATTATCAAATAGTTTGTAATTTATACTACAGATCTCCTGTCGAATCAAATGTTTGACCTAGAATTTTAAAATAAAAACCAGAACACCCCACATTTCAAATTTAAAAGCAATTTTATTTTCTACTCCTTAAAAATAGCTTTGTTCTTTTCTGGATTTACTGTAACCGATAAAATATACATTTTCACATTTTTATGTTTATATTACCAGAAATTTGAATATCAAATTTAGCAAAACACACCCAGTATCTAAATATATGGATATGTTAGAACATAAATTTTATTCTCCCAGGGCTAATTTTCATTTCCTACAGTTTCAGCTGAATTCCATAATACATATTAAAGGAAAGGTAAAAGCCTATATTGCACTTATATTTTTTAATGAGCATAATTGAAACCAAGTATTCCATAAAAAGGAACTCCACTTATCTGAAAGCCAGAGCCCAGTGAAAACGGTTGGTTGGTCTACAGTGGATATGAAACAAATGACGAAAGTCTGAGCCTTGACCCAGCCATTAACAAAGCTGTATGACCTCTGGGAAGTCACAACACCTCTCAGCTTCATCTTCCTTTTCCACATGTGGGTAGGTAATACAACGTTGAACATGTGATGTTCATAGGATTTTTATAAGAGTATAAAAGGTTAATATGTGAAAGAGCTCCATAAAATAGAATACAGTGAATTGATATAAAGGAAATAAATATGCAAGATAATCTACTTTACTTGCATAGGTTTTTTAGGGAGTGACTTTGTTACTGTTAAAATGAAGAGGTCAGGACTAATTAGGTAGTGACTAATGCTATTTGGCATAATGCATGCTCTTCTAACAGTGTATAGTAGCTATCACTTGAAACATTAATGCATTTCATTATCTCGCTGTTTTTTTAGAAAATAGACAGGCCTGTTTTCAGGGAGCATAATTAATCTCAATGCCCACTGATACGAACAGCTCTGCTGAGCCGTATATTCAGAAATACCCACTGTGATTTTTGCTGAATTTGTATCCTCCTGTAAGCTGCTTTCGTAACAGAGTAGGTAGTGTCTCTTAATAACAAAACCTATCATGATACACCCAACGTATTTATTAGTAATATTTGTATCTTTCCCCTAAATTCTTGCTTCTTGGTGTTTGAAACTGGAACACAAGGCTTCTATGGTAAACTCTTTTATACTGGTATCGTGGGATGATTAGGGTTATTCAGAAATTGTGATTATTCTCAAGGTTCCCTTCTCATTTCCAATTGTTCCTGCTCTTCAACATTATCATCTACTTGATTTTTTCTGTAACGCTTAACATTTCTTCAGTGATTTCTCAACATTAGACACGATTATCATTTTTACTGTCAAACCTTTAAGTATTTGATTCAACTAATAAGTGCTCAAAATAACATACTATCTTTACTGACACCTGTTACCCATGTGTGGTTTGTTGTTGTTGTTGTTGTTTTTAAAGATTTTATTTATTTGACAGAGAGAGAGACAGCCAGCGAGAGAGGGAACACAAGCAGGGGGAGTGGGAGAGGAAGAAGCAGGCTCATAGCAGAAGAGCCTGATGTGGGGCCCGATCCCAGAACGCCGGGATCACGCCCTGAGCCGAAGGCAGACGCCCAACCGCTGTGCCACCCAGGCGCCCCCTATGTGTGGTTTTGATGGATTACTACAGGCTTGCCAGTTCAAGGGCTGGGGTCAAGATGTAAAGCTCATACTCAGATGAATCTTGGAGAAACTCTCTAATGTTCTGAATGTGGAAATACTGTTTTGCTAATAAGCAGAGATCACACAGTGTTTGTGAAAATTCCCTGGTAACACATGGGATATTTGTTAAAACTCACAGATTCCTAAGCCCTAGCCTGGATTCACCAAACAGAATTTCCTGGGGCCTGGAAAGCTGTCTAATTAAAAAGCACCACCAGTAATTCTTATTAGGGAAGTTAGAGAAAAGAGTAGCCTAAAACAACAGTTTTCAACTACTAGTGAGTTCAATAAACCACAATTTAAACAAGTAAATACTCCCGGTGACCCAGATGGAGGCAGACTCTTAAAACTTGGTTAGTTAAAAGGAGTAAATGCCCATCCACGGGTTGTTTCTCTTGGTCAGAGTGGACATTTGTTCTTATTTAGTGGTGATGGTATTCATAAAAAAGACACAATAACCACCACCAAATACTTCATAAATGTCCTGCTGATGGTAGTGTGTCCAAAATTATGGTATCTGATGGAAATCCTAGGTACAATTTGCAGATGGCAGTGAAAGTAGCCCAAAGATTGAAGAAAGGCTAGCAATTATATATTTCCAATCTGCCTCAACTTTCCAAGATGGTACGTAGAATGAATAACTTGGATTTTAGAAGAAAAACTCCACTTCAGTAATTTAATTAGAATCAACAAGGCCAAGATCCATATAAAAATCTCAAAAAAGAAGAGTCAATAGCTCTGGGACTTTGTTAGGGAAGAATAATGTTAGAATGGTAGACCCTATTTTCACTGGGATTCAAACAAACAAACAAACAAACAAACAAACAAACAAACAAAAAACCCCAAATAGATGTGGTTTAGAGAGTTAACTCTTTGGACAGGAATTAAAATATCAAATGATGGAAAGCTAGCCATTTGGAGGTAGGTAAAAAGATAGTAATTAGCTAAAACCCAAGCTATCTCTGAAGAATATGCAAGACACTTCGGGGAGGGAGGAGGTGATGGTGAAGAAAACAAAATAAACTGCATTCATCCAAACTTGTTGGGAAGGACCATCTTCTGTGTCAACTCAGACCAAGTATTTTGTGAAACAGATAATAGTAATGAATGAAAACTGATTTTTCCATGCCAGGGACACCAAAATATTCAAAGATTAAATTTTGTCTTTCTATGTCCCTGTCAGAACTTATTTCTAAATTTAGCCACTAATCAATGGGAATAAGGCACAGCTGGAATCCCCAACTTTTTTCTTAAGCTACATCTATGCTCACCATAATTCTGCTACCCCTTTCCTGCAAATAACAGAATATTTACATATTTTTTTATTAGTGTTTCCTTTGGTCTTCCTGGAAGAAAAGACAAAGTAGAAAGGGAAAATCTGCTGACTCACCTTTCATGCTGGTTCTGCATGATCTTTCAAAAAGGTTTCCATTTATTTACGGGAATACATATTCATATCATATATAACTATATAATGGTAAGGGTCTGTTTTAGAAAACAGTAGTGTTTTTGTTTCTGAAACAGCAGGATAGTTTGGCTTCAGCCATTTTGGTCCATTATAGTTGACAGACATTAATCTACCACATAATGACTTTCAGTTGAATAATTCTAGTGGTAGTAAAATAGCAAAACAGGTCCTCATTACAGGACCTATTAAAATTGAAGCTCTTACACTCAAGAGTTGATCAGACATGGGAAACTGCAGTACAATGAAATACAATGGGGCAAAATGAAAGCAAGATGTGCGTTTGATGACGCTCTCAACCAAAGTATCAGAAAATGCAACCCTATCTGTGTAAACCTGGAAATTAGGGCAAGTAAACCCAAATTCAGCAGAACTTTATGATGGACTTCTGGGTTGTGCGAGTCCATGAAGTAGGGGTCAACTGCGATGAGGTATACAAAAGGCTGTAGCTGCAGATCGGAGAACCCCAAAACCAGAACAAAAGAGATTGAATTATTCAGCAAAGCTTAAGGTCAGGCAGTGTCTGACTTTCTAAGGCATTTAAATGTAATAATAACTAAAAAGTCCATTCTCCTTCTAATACAGCACTCTACCTACACGTGATTCTGTAGGTGACTCTGCATATGTTTTTGTAATGTAAACAATTCTCTTTCCCTAACACCTCCATCGGTTGATTCCGTTTCATATGCCACCTTTGCACCAAGTGAAAGTCTTCTGTACTAAATCATCATGGAGATCAATTAAATTTTACCATTTTTACTAATGAGAAGTTTCTGAAGCAAATATATAAGCCCCAATAGTTTACCTGTTCCAGCAATGCTGTTTGCTTTTCCAGAGCTACACAAATATTTTCATTAATTTGCTCTGAAGTTTTCATGCGCTTAACATTTTCTTTGTTTTCTAAAAACATCCTCTTCTTTTGATGATGGCCTTGGGGAAATGGAAAGATCAGAAAGTAAAAATATTCCTTCTAAGGAGAGAAAAAAGGAATTCTCTAATCCAGGGACTCTCTAAGGAAATAGAAAAACTAAAATGTGACCAAAGCAGATTTTTTTAGCAAATGTGATTGTCTAAAAAATTGTGATAAACTAACCTTAAAAAAAATGATTATCTTTGGTCTCATACTCTCCTTCCAGCCTTATTTAATACCTATTTAATACTGATAAAAACTGAATAACTTATATAGCACTTAGTCCTCTAGTTACTTAAGTGGTCTTACATTATTTTTATACAGTGACTTAGGCAGTCGGACATATTTTTAATAGGTGATCCTGTTATTTTTAAGTAATTTTAAATCCATTTTATTAAATGATCACTATGTAGCCTAGAAAAGAACACAAAATTTATCCTACGAAATGTTTTTTCTTACATTTTATTAATTTACAAAAAATATCCTACTTTGAATGAAAATTATTTTTGCTATTTTAATTATTTTATAACTCTAGAATTTCATTGGTTGGCTCTTTGATGTTTCTCTGCCACTCCACACAGACACGGATGTATGTTTATCTGTAATACATACCTATAATGTATCAGCTTACACTTGGCACATGATTTACAGGTCAATTCTATAAAAGGAATGAGTTCACGAATAATTAAAAAAACTCACTCAACTAGCCTCCTTATTAGCCTAATAAATAAAATTTCAAAATAAGAAGAGATACAGATGAAATAAACCAAACAATTGCCAGAAGTCACCTTTTGATTTTTTGAACGCTCAAGTGAAAGCGATTGATTCCTTCTTTGCCAGAATTTACTTCCCTTCAGATATGGAGGATACCATTTTCCCCTCCTCACCCCAAATGGTTTAGAAACAAGATACTCTGAAATGATCACTGTCATCATTTACTTTTTCCCTGGCTATATTACTCCATGGTTTCTATAGCTGAGGCTAAAAAAAAATCCCCCAAAAGGAAAGTGACAATGACTATTTTAATTTCTCCAAAAGATGCACAAGTATACACTTACTGTTATCACTATCAGTGTCAAGTGCTGACAGCTGTGTTGAGTCTCTACTTTCACAATTTGAAATGCTGGAATGACAGGTTCTACAGGATTCTTCACTTTTCAAAATGTCCGCAGCACAGTTACTGGAAATGACTGAATTCACCAACTTAGGTATTTTATCAACAGGCACAAAACGGGTATCTGAACTTAAAAAGTCACCTTGACTTTTATCACATGACTCAGAGTTGGAGTTTGATTCTAAATAGGAAACTATCTTGTTGATTCTGTGATCATCCAAGGTATTGTTTACTGTAGTTTTTGGCATTTGAACCATACCACTCAAGACACTGGATGGACAACAAATGGATTTCAGATTACAGTCTTCTTCACATTGTTCAAAACAGGATTTTGTTACATCTGTCGGACATTCAATATGGTTTTCAGAAGTGTTTTGTGCATCTTTTGCCTCTGGTGTAAAGAGTTTCCTGGAAGAATCTATTGTTTTACTTGGCTTTTGGTAAGGGCACACAACTTGTTCTTCAGTGTATTCCAATCTTGTTTCTGAATCAACAATTTCTAGTGGTTTCATTACATTCTGAGAAAATACTTTACTCTTCTCTGAGCATATTGAATTTTTGTTAGAGTCCAATAAGGAAGCACCATTTTCAGAATGTCCGTATTTGCTATTCATGACATCGATACTTGAATTCTGATTACCACTTGACACATTATTCCCAGGTGCTGTCTTCAGTGCTTCGGCATTCTTTGACTTATTCAGGACCTCTACTTGCTTCCGGCAACTCGCAGGCATTGTTTTTTTGGCTTTTAGTATCTTCCGCTTGCTTCTATCTGGACTTGGCATCTTTTATACCCTAGAATTTAAAATACCATATTTAAATGCACTTCTCTAACAGACAAAAGCTTATTTATTTGTAATATTAAAATAATGTTCAAACTATTTCTAGAGATTTAGATAATGATTTTTCTTGAAAGTTACATCCATTTTCATCTGTCACTGAAAATGTACAGTTTTAATTTTTTTCTATAAATCTAAACTATATAAATTCAAACTTTATATTGTCTCTAAGCCTCTACTTGATACTAAGCCTGTTAATTTTATCTGGACACTTTTTGTATCACTGCACTGGCATAACCGTTAAAGTCTGGTTTCAATAATCCAAGCAGGCCATACCTTACATGATCCAAAGATTAAATTACATTTCTTCGTAAAAGCAAAACTCAATGTTTCACAAAGAATTTTGCATTTTCTATACCTAGCTTTCTTAAAGCTTTCCTAATGTTCAAATTGCCAAAATAAATGGTACTGCAGGAGTAATTCCCAATAGTTAGGAGTATAAAATGAGTGCTAAAGACGCACAACATGATGCCAGTTCAAACAAGAAAGCCAAGTGAGCTTTTAATTATTTTTCATAATTTAATAAAAATCTACATAGCAGAGAAAAATATTTTAGTGTTTATCTCTATCAAGTGTGATCTAAACTGTAGGTAGGTAGATAAATGGTTTAAAGGAAATAACTCTGTGAAGTTACAAGGCCATCAAAGACATAATAAAAACGACAAAAAAAAGAAAAAAATATGTGTATACGGGCATGATATGCCAGTTATCTAACAAACTATAGAGAGCTTATTAAACTGAAAAGACAGAATCTAGGACTTTTGAAGGCACAAATAACCCATTTCTTTTTAAGTATGCTCCATGCCCAGCAGTGTGGAGCCCAATGCAGGGCTTGAACTCATAACCCTGAGATCAAGACCTGAGCCCACGTCGAGTTGGATGTTTAACCAACTGAACCACCTGGTGCCCCATTAGCATGGTTGATTAAACTTTAACTGATAATCTGGATACATAAAACAATCAGCTTCATGTAAAGACATACTTCTTGTTGGTACTGTACAGCTATGTGCCCTATAAATACAAAAATTCTTATTTTATTTTAAAGACAATTTGTATCAAAAATGAAAAAAATGTCTGATGAATTTTTAGATGAATATGCTATCATTTTTCTAACAAAAAGAGAAGTTCTTTTGACTAGAAATCCATGAGAACTAAAACTTCTTATGTTTTTAAACATTAGTTACTTGGAATATTTTTTCCTGACTACATTCTGGCTTCCTAAGTTTCAATTCGTGGCTTCTTCACTCCACGTATATTTCAGATGCCAGACACCGTAGACAATATTCCCATCACAGTCAGGCCAACAGGCAATAATTACCTACATTCAAAAGTGACTATGAACCACAAATATATCCTATTTAAACTCACACTAAGTATATCCCCAATCACAAAGTGCCTGAAGCTACTCTACTGCCAGGTGACACAAAGGTAAGGAGAAATCAAGATGAAGAGAGACAGTAGTCCTAAATGATTATAGTTGAAATATCTTACTTTCATAAATCTTACAAAAACTACCAATCATGTGAATACATAGCTATGGTCCTTTCTCAGGGCCTTTAGAAAAGGCCCAAACTAGTGAAAAGCCCTCAAAACTTTGGAGTAAATACGCCTCTACATTTGATGCACACACAAGACGTGTGATGTCCATTAATTATAAAGTATGGCAACATATGAAAACACTGAATATCTTTGAACCACCCACCATTCAGCCAAATACCACCAGTAACTTGCATTTATCCAAGTTTTCCCACACCATGCCTCCTCCCTTCTTACCCAGCCTAAGGTAATTTTCTATCCTAAATTTTGAGTTTATACTTCTATTACTTTTTAGGTTAGTTTCATTATAAATGTAATACGTAAACAATATAGTTTAATTCTGCTTACTTTTGAGCAAACCATACAGTTTTCTAACACGTTTCTTCATGCACATCCCCAGACTCATCCATGAAACTGTGTATAGCGGTAATTCATACATTTTAATGGCATCATAATGATCCATTGGGTCAATATAACAAAACCTGTTAATCTAGTTCTTTATGAAGGATATTTGAGTGACTTCCAGTTTTCTTTTACTTACTAACATTATTGCTATGACTATTGTTTCAAGGTGCATGTCTATAAAATTTTTTGAGTGGATTTGTTGGGTAGCAATAAGATATAAAAATGTTCAAATTTTCAAGATAGTCAAATTATTTTCCAAAGCAGGTGTACCAATTTACATCCCTACAGGCAATGAATGAGTTAACACTATCCACATCCTCTCAAGCCTTTGATATTGCCAGACTTAATTTCTACCAATCTACTTGGATATAGATATATATCTCATGGTCTTAATTTGCATTTCCCTAATTAGTAGCATCTTCCTATGTTTATTGGCTATACATATTTCCTTATCTGCAAAATTCCTGGTTCTATCTTGCTTATTTTGTTTTTGATTGGGTTGTCTTTTCTCATGTATTTCTTAAGAGAACTTAATGTATTATGAATAATAATCCTCTGGGGACACCTGGGTGGCTTAGTTGGTTAAGCGTCTGTCTTCAGCTCAGGTCATGATCCCAGGGTCCTGAGATGGAGCACCATGTCGGGCTCCCTGCTTGACGGGGAGCCTACCTCTCCCTCTCCTCTGTGCTTATGCTCTCTCTCACTAGCTCTGACTCGCTCTCAAATAAATAATAAATAAAATTAAAAAATAATAATACTTGGGGCGTCTGGATGGCTTAGTCATTAAGCATCTGCCTTTGGCTCAGGGCATGATCCCAGGGTCCTGGGATTGAGCCCCGCATCAGGCTCCTTAGCTGGGAGCCTGCTTCTTCCTCTCCTACCCCCCCTGCTTGTGTTCCCTCTCTTGCTGGCTGTCTCTCTCTGTCAGATAAATAAATAAAATCTTTAAAAACAAACAAACAAACCTCTGTCAGTCATTTGTTGTATGAGTTACATGTATCTTCTCTCATTTCTGGCTTGTCTTTGGATCTTCCTAATTTTAATACAGATTTCTTTTTTTTCTTTAATGGCTAACGTTATAATCTCTCTTGAGAAATCCTTCCGCACCCCTAGGTAATGTGTGAAATAGTGAGGCCTACTGGTGGTATAGAAGCCTTCTTCGGATCTAAGTTATTTCATGACACAGACCTGCACCACAGCTGTGCAATTATAAAAATATATAAAAGCAGACCTGAGTGAATATATAATAGGAACACTTTCTCAGAGAGAATTATTTTTCAAGTTTATAAACATAAGAAAATTGGTCCTAACAGTGTGCAGCTTGTTAGCTGATAAAACTTAAGGCACTATAGAGAGGTACTTCACTTGGAAAACCTCTGCATCGCCAGTATGCTTAGGGAAAAATAAGTAAAACTGCCAGTAAAACGCTCAGGGAAGTTAAGTACTGGTAACTGCCTAAAAGGCAAATGACAGTTTACATATTGTAGAGAGGTTTAGTGAAATTTATTATTGGGAGAATAAAAATAAAAGACTTAGTCTAATTGGGGATCCTTGCCATCACCAGAACTTCTGACTCTCTTCAACCAGCTTGAATCCTTTGCTGTCAAATAAGCAACATCTCACACACTTCTTTAGAATTATGGTACTGTCCAGCAGCACAAGGTAGGAAAGAGAAGTCATCTGTATTTTCTCAAGTTTTAAAGATCTGTCTTTCGTAATTTAAGTCCTTAATCCTTTTAGATTTGATTTTAGAATATGTCGAGAGGAAGGGATCTGATTACATTTTGCCCTCAGGTGTATAATTAATTGTTGGACAGTATCTTGTTAACTTTGAACTTTAAAAATGTTACCTTTCATTTATCTGATGATGTAACTCCTACTGAACATACTGCTGTCCAACCCATCAATTTGCTTTAGATGTCTCTTGTAAAACTTACTGAAAATATTTTAGCCTAATGAATCTTTTAATAGAATTTAATCCATTTACATTTATTATGCCACTAAAGCTTTAACTTATACTTGCTGTTTTGCCTTCTGATTTTCACAGCTTTTTGTTGTTATATTTTACTTTCTACTGTTTGTTATCTCTGTATCATTCTCAAACATGAAAATGTCCTTTTTATAAGGTCTATATACGCTTCACAATTCCATGGATTCTAGTATTTTTTATTAAAAAGTTTTCTAAAAGCCTTTCAGCCAATGTTTCAGTAACTATTGAAGTAAAGAGTAAAACAATATCATTTAAATATACCTTATCTTAAAGTATTCAAGGGGCACCTAGCTAGTTCAGTTGGAAAAGCACATGACTCAATCTCTGGGTCATGAGTTGGAGCCCCACATTGGGTGTAGAGATTACTTAAATAAACAAAACTTAAAAGTATTTGAACTTTACATCCCAGATTTTACCTTACTTTGATGTTATATATACATTCACGAAAAATTCTGGATATTTACATTCTGCTTCAGAGCCAAAATTAGTTATTATTAACAAATCTGCCATAAACATTCATGTGTAAGTTTCTGTGCTGACGTGTTTTCATTTCTCTTGGTTATATGCCTATATGGAACTGCTGAGTCATACTGTAACTCCATATTTAACCTTCTGAGGAACAGACTGTTTTCAAAAGCATCTGGACCAATTTACATTCACAACAGGAGTATATGAGAGATTTTGTTTTAATATGTCTTCATCAACACTCGTTATTATCTCTTTTCCAGTAAAGTCATCTTGGTAAGAATGATGTGGTACCTCATTGTCATTCTGATTTGCATTTCCCTGATGGTTAATGCTGCTGCTTATTGGCCACTTGTTTATCTTATTTATTCAGATCATTTGCCCACTTTAAATTTGGGTTATTTGCCTTTTTTTAATTGACTTATAAGAATTCTTTATATATTCTAGATTCAGTCCCTTTTCACATGATTTGCAAACTTTTTCTCACATTCTGTAGGTCTTTTCAGTTTCTTGATATGCTTGGAAAAATTAAAGTTTTTAATTTTTTAAAGAGATTTATTTATCTTAGAGGGGGCTGCAGAGGAAGAGAGAGTCTTAAGAAGACTCTAGGCTGAGTGTGGAGCCCGGCATGGGGCTCTATCACGACCTAAGGCAAAACCAGGAGTCGGAGGCTTAACCAACTCTGCCACCCAGGTGCCCCAAGTTTTTAATTTTTATAAAGTCCAATTTAGTTTTGTATTTGTAGCTCGAGCTTTTGGAGTCACATCTAAGAAATCACTATTTAATCCAAGGTCATGAAGATTTACACCTGTTTCAAAGTTGTATAGCTTTACTTCTTTGATCCATTTTAATTATATATAGTGTGAAGGGGATCCATTTATTCTTTTATGTGTGGATAGTTGTTCTAGTACCATTTGAACAGGCCATTCTTCCCTCCAGTGAATTGTTATGGCACTCTTGTCAAGACCAATTAATTTAAATCTTAAGGTTTATTTCAGGATTCCCAGTTTCATCCCACTGATATATAGGTCTCAATTACTGTAGCTTTCTGTTAAGTTTTAAATTTAGGATATGAGGCCACAACTTTTTGAAGATTGTTTGGGCTATTCTGAGTTTCTTGAATATGTTATGAATTTCAGGATCAGATTAACAATTTCTGCAAAGAAGCCTACTGGACTTTGATAGCGATCATGTTGAATATAGATAGATCAATTTAGGGAGTATGGCTACCTCAATTTTATCAAGTCCTCTGATCCATGAACATGGAAGTCTTTCCATTTACTTATTTAATTTCTTACAAAGGTATACTGTAGTTTTTAGAGTTTTGCATTTCTTTTTGATACTGTTGTAAATGAAACAATTTCATTTTTGGATTATTCATTGCAAGCACATGGAAATACAAGAGAATACTGTATATTGATCTTGCCTGTAACACTGTTGACCTTGTTTTTATCTCTAGTTTTTTTTGGGGGGGGTTCCTTAGGATTTTCTACAAGCAAGATCCTGTCATATGTCAGTTTTATTTCTTCTTTCCCAGTCTTGATGCCTTCTATTTCATTTTCTTGTCTATCCTGACTTGAAACTCCAGTACAATAACAGAAGTGGCAAAAGTTGACATCCTCTTCTTGTTCTAACTTAGTGGAAAAACCTTCAGTCTTTAACCATTCTATATGGTGTTAGCTGTGGATTTTTCACAGATGCCCTTTATCAGGATAAGGAATTTCCCAACTATCTCACTTTGTTGAATGTTTTTATCATAGAGGAGCACTGCATTTTGTTAGAAAATATTTTAGCATCTATTAACAATTGTATGGCTTTGCTTTCTATTCTATTGATATGGTAGATAAATATATTTTTGGATGTGAAACCAACCTTGCATTCCTGGGATAAATACCACCTGGTCGTGGTGTATAATCCTTTCTCTGGGTTGCTGGATTGATTTTTTTAGTATTTTACTGAGGATTCTTGCATCTATATTCATAAGAGATATTGTTCTGTAGTTTTCTTGTGAGGTCTTTGTGTGATTTTGTTATCAGGAGAATACTGGCCTCTGGGCCTCACAGAATGATTAGGGAAGTGTTCCTTCATTTTCTATTTCTTAAAAAAATGTGCAAAAAATTGGTATTTTTATACATTTTGTAGAATTCAACAATAAAGCCATCTAATACTGGCCTTTTCTGTGTTCTAATTCAGTCCCTGTACTTGTTATAGGCCTGTTCAAATTTTTTATTTCTTCTTGAGTCAGTTTTGTTCATTTGGGTCTCTTTAGGAATCTATTTCAACCATTTAATTGATTGGTATAGAAGTGAATTGTTCTATTGTATTGTCATCGGTTTTTTAACTTCTGGAAGGTCAGTACTAATGCCTACTCTTTCATTCCTGATTTCAGTTACTTAAGTATCTTTCATATTCAGTCTAGGTAAAGGTTTGTGAATCTTTTTGGTCTTTTTGAAAAAACTTCTAGTTTCCTTGATTTTCTCTATTTTTCTTTCTTAATTTTATTACTTTCTGCAGTAATCTTTATTATTTCCTTCATTCTTCTGACTTTAGTTTGCTCTTCTTTTTGTATTAAGATTAAAAGTCAGATAATTGACTTGAGATCTTCTTTTTTATTTTGCACTACCCCCCCCCCTTTTAAAAAGTAGGCTCCACACCCAGGAGAGAGACCAATGCAGGCCTTGAACTCATGACCCTGAGATCAATACCGAGATTGAGTTGGACACTCAACCGACTGAGCCCCACAGGTGCCCCGAGACCTTCTTTTTTAATATAGGTGTCCATCACTACAAATTTCCTTTTTTTAAAAAAAAAATTTATTTGATAGAGCAAGTATGCATGGGGGAGAGGGAGAAAGAGCATCTCAAGCAGATTCCCTGCTGAATGCGGAGCCCGATGCGGGACCCCGATCTCACGATCCTGAGATCAAGACCTGAGCTGAAATCAAGAGTCGGATGTTCAACCGACTGAGCCACCCTGGCTCCTCGACTACAAATTTCATTCTAAGAATTGCTTTAATTTCACTTCAAAGTTTTGGAATGTTATGTCATTTTCACTCATTTCAAAGTATTTTCTAATTTCCCTTGAGCTGTTTAATTTGCACACAGTTGGGAATTTCTCAAATTTCTTCTTGGCACTGAATCCTAATTTCATTCCACTGTAATCAGAGAATGTACTTCATTGATTCCAATCCTTTTAAGTTTGATGAGATTTGTTTTATGGCTCAGTATGTCTATACTGGAAAATGTTCTATGTACATGAGAATAACGTATATTCTGCTGTTATTTTGACTGGTCGCAAGTTGTCTCCTAGGTCTACTTGGTTCGTAGTGTTATTCTTAAGTCCTATTGACCTCCTGCCTAGTTTTCTATCCAGTATGAAAGTGCTGTATTGAAATCGCCAACCATTATTATTGAATTGTCTACTTCTCCCTTCAATTCTTGTCAATATTTGCTTTGTGTATTTTGGTGTTGTTATTAGGTGCATATAATACATACATACACATATATGTATATACATAATTGTTATAACTTCCTGAGGGACTAGTCCTTTTATTATAAAGCATCCCTCTTCACTTTTAGTAAAATTTTTGTTCTAAAATCTGTTTTGTCTGAAATCAGTATAACCACTCTTTCTTATGGTTGCTCTTTGTACAACAGATCTTCTTCTATTCTTTCACTTTCAACATATTTGTATCTTTCAAACTAAGGTGTATCTCCTGTAGAAAGCATATACTTGAGTACTGTTTTTCCTCCAATCTGAAAATCTCTGTACAACTAGATTAAGCCATTCATATTTGAAATTATTGATAGCTCGATTTATGTCTACATTTTACTTTATATATCTCACATCTTTTGCTCCTCTATTCCTTTCTTTAATGCTGTAGGTATCAGTTTAAAATGTTTTTTAAGTGGCATTTAAAAATTTCACATTTATGGGGCACCCGGATGGCTCAGTTGGTTGAGCATCTGCCGTGGGCTCTGGTCATGATCCTGGGGTCCTGGGATCAAGCACCGCATCGAGATTCCTGCTCAGTGCAGAGTCTGCTTCTTCCTTTCCCTCTGACCCTCCCTACTCATATTCTCGCCTGCTCTCTCAAATGAATAAAACATTAAAATTTCACATTTCTACCTATTACAGAGAAATATAGGCAGTGTTTTAATTGAGCACATCAATTAATTCATTAGATTAACTTGTTTGAATTTTCTATGTAGGTAATGTCATGATTTTTTCTTGCTAATCCTTACTTTTTTCTTTTCTTGTTTTACTACATTTAGAACCTTTGGTATGATGTGAATAGGTACGCTGTTAGTGCACATGCTTCTCTCACTATCAAACTTGGATAAGGTGTGGTATTTCATTATATCACCACTAAATATGATTTTTGTAATAATTTTTGGAGATACACTTTATTGGATTAGTAATTACCCTTCTATTCCTAGTTTTTACCATGATTGTGTTTTCAAGTTAATCAAATGTCTTTTCATATCTATTTAGAGGATCACATAATCTCAGTTTTTCAATTAATTTGCATCACATTGATATTTTAAAATATTTAATCTTGCTTATTCCTAGATATTCTCCCATGTTCTGGATTTAATTTGCTAACACTTTGTTTAGGAATCTTGTATCAATTTTATGAGAGAGAAGAGTCTGTAATTTTCCTTTATTGTGTTTTGACACCAGTGTTATGTATGGTGGCCTCATAAAACTGGAAAGTCTTTTCGATTGTCTTTAGAGTTTGTGCTTACAAATGGTATTACTTCTTCCTTAAATGTTAGAAATAATTTACCATAATGCCATCAGGGCTTGGCGTTAACTTTGTGATAACGCTTTTCAGTTATAATTGAATTTTTAAAAATAGACACAGGACCATTCATATTTTCTATATCTGTTATTTTTAGTTATTTTTCTCTTTCAACAGAATTTCACATTTATAAAGTTCTTCATTATACTGTCTAATTATATTTGTAACACTTCCAAGATCTGTAGTACTTTTGTTTTCTTTTTAAAAAATGGATGGAAGTGGTGGCAGCTCAGGCCAGGCTCAGCCTCCAGCTGTCTTACCACCTACACCAGCTTCTTAGCGCATCTGGGCAGATGTCAGGGCAGTGAATGAAGTCAAAGTATATTGGCACCCACTGGAAGTTGGTTTTGCAAAAAGCCTGGCCCCAGCGGTCCAGCAGGCTGAAGTCACTCTGGCTCATGGCTGCCTTGCACAGGGACTCTATCAGCTGTTGTTGCCACACTGCTCCTTCTTTGCCCTTGTAGCTGGTCAGGCTTCACTGAGCCTGGTGTAGTGCTCTTTTTATTCTTGATATTAGTGATGGTTCTTTTTTCTTCATCATTCTTACTAGAAATTCATTTAATCAATATTTTCAAAGCACTGACTTTTGGCTTTCATGGCTTTCTATTGTACGCGGTGTTCATCATTTCCTGTTGGCATTTTAATTCCATTTTCTTCAGGCTTGATTTGTTGTTCTTTTTCCAGCTTGAGATGAAAACTCAGATCTTTAACTTTCGGTTCCCTTCCCTTTTTAACTTTGCATTTAAAGCTATAAAATTTTCCTCTAGTTCTGCTTTAGTTGAATTCCACACATTTTGATAAACCCTACCTCAATTCTAATATTTGGTTCAAAGTATTTTCCAATCTCCATTATAATTCCTTCTATGATCTATAGATTATTTAAAACATTGATTAATTTCCAGGCAATTACAGATTCCGTTTATATCTTCACTGAAAGTTAGCTTAATTGCACTGTAATCAGAGAATATCCTCCAAAATGATTTCCATCTTTTATTTGTTGAGGCTAGCTTCATGGTCAATTTTTCAAAAAGCTCCACATATACTTGAGCAGAACATGTCTTCCAACACTGTTGGGTGCGGTGTTATATGTAAATGCCAACTAGTTCAGATTTAGTTGTGCTATTCACAGTCTTCCAGCTATTATAAACACTGAGAGTGGGTTTGTCTATTTCTTTTGATTTAATCATTGTCCTTTTTTCTTTATATAGTTTGATGCTTTGAGTAGACACTGATTTGAGCCTATTTTCTCTATTCCTGGTGATGGACTGGTTTTCTTCATTATCAAATTTCTCATAATGCTTCTTGCTGAGACAGTACCTTAATACATGTAAGCACTAAATAAATGGCAATTCTTGTTATATTTTGTTAAAATCCACTGAACCACGTCTTTAACTTCCCTTTACTAAAAAGTGAAACTTAAAAACAAACCAATCTGAGCTAGGTTATATAACTTGTTCCAGAAAACACAGTTTGGAAAGCATTTAACCCCAGGATCTTAAGACACAAAGAAATCTTGAATCACAAGAACAAATCAGATAAGGAATTATGAAGAGACAGGGTATCTTCAGGGGGTATATAACGGTCAACAAAATGACAAACTTGACCAACTTGTCTCATAATGAGCATGAACTAATCCTTATGCTTCTAAGTGTGGTCCATGGACCAGCTGCATCAGCTACCTTCTAAGTGCTAATACAATTTTGCTTTTACTTTAAAAATTCTTATCAGTGTAATACCATAAAATGAAACAGTATAAAGTGCTCATAATGCAATGAAATAGTTGCTTGTCAGCACTCCTTAATGCCCAGTGGCAGTCAATTTTAACTAATTTAACAACTTGTTTTTTTACATCTCTGTATTTTTAAGTAATACATTCACACTAGTTATTTGTTATAAATTCTAACCATTATCAAATTCCTATACTTACAGATGAGATTTAGCTCTTTTCTACACCCTATACCTTTTTATCACATTTGTAGCTAAATCAATACTTAAGTTATAGGCAAGTATTTTCTACATAATCAGACTATCATGATTGCATTATCTTTCCTACATTGTTTTTCCTGAAGCTATTGAGTTTTATCTCCTGATTTCCTATAAACCTATCTTTCACTGTTTTCAAATTCATCAGAACTGTCATATATCAATATTTTCCCTTTTCCCCCATTCCTTCAAGGTCATATTTAAAGATCACCTCTTCAAAAAAGGCTTCCCCCAAGAGAATGACTTCCTTATCTGATTATCCCATTACAAACATATACTTTTATTTACTTTTATATCTTCAGGAAGAGGACTTTCATACAGATTTATAAAATGCTGCTTAAATGTATACACAACTTACAAAAATTAACTTCTGGAAAGCCAGCCAGGGTCATTCTTTCCTTAAAGTACCAAAACAGGCCTCAGCAACTTTTGACACAACAATCTCATAAGCTATTTCATATCAGCAGCACTATCCACAGTAGTGTCATGGAGGCACATTAATGGTATCGCATTTAGTAGATACATTTAGCGCATCTACGGAATTAATGGTTAAATTTAGTAAGATCTATTAACATCCCTTATATCCCAAGAAATTTTATCAGGAGTTCAAAAATTCAAACTACATCTGATTATCTCCCCTTCCCAGAGAGTCAATTATTTCTCTCCAAATATTGCCTGACTACAATCTTTCTGTCCTACTGAGATTGGTAAAGCTGAAGAGTGATAAGAAGTTAGGTACCCGAGTCTATAGTAATGCATTTTAAAAGTATATGTCAAGGTTTATCAGTTAAGCATCTGACTTTGGCTCAGGTTATGATCTCAGGGTCAGGGATTGAGTGCTAGGTGGGGAGTCTGCTTGTCCCTCTCCCTCTCCCCCTCCCTCTGCTGCAGCTCTGATAAATAAAATCTTTTAAAAAAATGACTCGGAGAACACAGTACTTAAATGATGCAAAAATATGAGACAAAATAAGATATAATCCTTTTTTATATTTAATATAATGTCACTCAACTTAATGAGAACACTCTTGCGCATTTAAAGTTATAAAGCTTATTTTTATTTGTAACTACCCAATATATTACTTAAAATTTGATTACATGAAATGAAATACATCTGTAAACACCCACTAAG
Organism: Ursus americanus; assembly: GCF_024610735.1. Taxonomy (NCBI): domain Eukaryota; kingdom Metazoa; phylum Chordata; class Mammalia; order Carnivora; family Ursidae; genus Ursus; species Ursus americanus. The sequence continues at coordinate 32,246,985 of NC_142128.1, forward strand.
AGAGAATTACAGGACATGCACAAAGATGTGAGGGTCACACAGTATTTTCACACCCGAATTCAAGATATTAAGTAGCAAGGAAATACAGTGGACTGAAAGCTGAGGAGATGTACAACAGTCAATAAAATAGAGCAGAAAATTCAAGATGTACCTAGACAGACCAGTTCATAAAAGACGTAAACCATTTCCAGTACGACACTGTCCGTGCATTTCTGTTGACGCAGAAGTCAGTCTTAAGATGTGGTCTGTACAAATCTGCAGATAAGACTGACAGTTAAGTAGATTTGATTAGGGTCAGACTCAACGTCTCTTGAAAACCGAACTGAAGGATAAACTACGAAGGATACTTCACAAGAGCTGAACCCGATGTAATTAAACCTTGATTCAGAGGCTTCAGTTTTGCATTTTCAATAGCGCTCCTGTGACATGTTATCTTTGTCTTGACTGTTCTTCACCGTGTTTCGCGAATACCTATGTCGCGGATCGATTCCTGGCTACAAATAAAAACACAGGACAAAATCTTCATGGAAAGAGTATGAAATCCCAGGCTAGCATAGCCCAAGTTCGTTTAAAGTGGACAGTAGTGGACGTAATTTCGTAAATTCGTCCAACTTTTTCCTTCTAAGGGACTACTGAGCATATTTCTTCTAGATCTTGACCACACGTAAGTGTTTAGGGCAGTGAAAGCTAGCTCGTCCTGGAGCCCACAACAGATGCCGGCTGCTCACCACGTCAGGAGCTTCCTCTTCAAGCACCTAATCAGGCAAAGCTGGAAGAAGTCAAGTTTTCCAAGTATGGTCGGGCTGGAGTCAGAGAGACAAAAGCAAACTAAATGCTCCCTCTCTCTACTGCACACATCCTCCAACTTTGCCAAAACGGGATGGAAAGCCGGTCAGGTGGGAGCCGGAAGGAGAAAACGGTCTCTGATGTGTAGAGATGCACATATTTTCAGGCTCCTGTGCGAGCGGACGAGCCATCCCCGGGACGACTCTGCTACAGCATCCCCAGCGCCAATCAGCTCAACAGGTGTCCGGCACACGTTTGCGCGCCAGCCTCCCAGACCTGGGCCGCGGGATCTCAGGGGACCCCTCTGTCCCCGGGACCACCGCGCCACGACATTTCTCGACGACAGCCTCTCAGCCCCCTGGGGAACCTCGGCGCAGTCGCGCCGGTCCCCCGCTTCTTCAGCCAGCCAGCGCCGCCCGGGAGCCGCGCTGCCCGCCGCAGCTAAAAGTAGTCCGGCCGGGCCCCGATCCCATACTTACTCGGAAGGACAAAACCCTAGACTGCCGCCGTGTTCCTCCGCAGCCGCGATTCCCCACGCGGAGCGCACGCCGCCGCCGCTCCCCGCACCGCCCCCTCGGGAAGCGCCGCGAACGCGTGCTCTCGCCCGTCGCGGGTGTCTTCCCGGCCGGAGCCCCGGGACCAGTCTGCGGGCGCCTCTCGGTCAGCCCCGCCGCCGCGACCGCCCTGCTCGCGCGGCATCCCCGGGCTTCGGCGCCGGCCCTCACAGACGCGCGCGGCGCCACGCAACCGCCAACTCGGCCAACCGCCGCTCGCGCGGGGCTTTCGCCCGGCCCCAACGTACCTCCGGCGGCGCCGCGCCGGCCGCTTCTCTCAACAGAAGCTCAACGAACAGCAACCGCCGCGCACAATAACGCTCCCGCGAGGACCTGTGGAGGTAAGTCTGCCCGCGCCCGCCCCCGCCGGACTCCCGGCCAATGGCAGCGCGAACGTGTGGCGGCCCAGCCAATCAGGGGCGCCCTGGTGGAGGGGGCCGGGCGGGGGAGGGGAAAAGCGGCCGGGGAGTGGAAGTCGGTTGCGGGGTGCGGGGAGCTCGCCCGCCGCGGCGCTACTGCTTTGTAGTCCGCGCCCGCCGCCACTTGGCGGCGCGGGGTCGGGCCGTTGCTTCGAGTGACACGCGCGACGCGGTGGAAAGTTTTCCGAAAGTCGTGACCAGGGAAACTTTGTTTACAAAAACCGATTTGAATGTTCAGAATATTGCCTTTAAAATCTCATTTACTTAGTTTACGGAGTTTTGGGACAACTGTTTAAATTTTGCGACCCGGGCGAGTGGGCCCGGCCCAGTTATGTTTTCTTGAGTTTCCTAAATTGTCCTGACAACCTGCCAGTCTAGGCTGCGTCAGATTTCATGAGACCAATAATGACCCACCTTGTGACTGCTGTGTGTACTGTCAGTTCTGAGTGCCCTCTCTGTGCTCAAGGCCGGGAACGAACTTAACCGTCAATTGTGCGATAAAGCCCTTCTCGTCGCTGAGGGGACAACTGCTGGTCTTGTAATAGCTACTGGCTACGAGAAAAATGAGATGAGGCCAGACATTCCAGAAGGCTGGGTCGTGAACGCAATAACGTACCCAGTGGGTTCCCAAAATTTGGTCCAGGGATTTTGGGAGGTCCGCAAAGTCAGTAGTATTTTTATAATAGATGTTATTTGCCTTTTTCATTCTGTTGGTCTCAGGTGCGGTCGGTGGAATTTTCCAGAAACTTCTGGAAAAGTGTTATGTGATATTGCAACATGTCCAACGCAGAAACAGATATGAGAATCCAACTGTCTGAAGTCAAACGCTAAGGAAATGGGCAAAAATGTAAAACAGTGCCAATCTGTGCACAAGTTTTTTTGTTTCGGAAAATAATTTTTACATGGTTGAAGGATGTACATAGGGTTGCTGAGAGAAAGGGAGGGTGTGGGAGGCAGGTGAATTGGACTCAGATAAGGAATTTGGACTTAATTCAGTCAACAGTGAGTAGTAGACTTTAGAAATGTCATGTCCATTTAGGGTAATAGTGTATCTTGTATGCTTTTTTTTTTTTTTTTTAAGTAAGCTCTATGCCCAGCGTGGGACTTGAACTCACGACCCTGAGATCAAGAGTTGCATGCTCTGCGGGCTGAGTACACTGAGGTTCTGACTTATCAAACTATGACAAAACAATTGAGTGTTGTTTTAAGCCGCTTAGTTTGTAGTAATTGGCTATGGAAAAAATAGAAAATACTAGCATTCTTTCTCATACCCCTCTCAGCAATCCCAGAGGCAGGGCTGGAATCCTGGGAGCTGCATTTCCCAGATGCCCTATGGCCAGTGTTCTGGATGCATTGACATTTCGCCAAGTAGGATGCACTTCCTGAGATTTGAAAAGTAGAAGAAAGACATAAATTATTCTGTGTATTTTGCTTGGGCTTTGGCTCTTGTCCCTGCCAGTCCCTGCTTCAGTGATATAAGGCAGCTGTGACAGTCAACAGTGTTTTTTCTGAACTTCTCTGACAGCAGCAGCAACTTCCCTACTTTTTGGACCACTGAAGCAGTGGCACAAATGAAAACCATTGTGACAGTAGCTCGTCCAGCCCTTCCAAAGGCTTTTTTCCCCCACCAAAGGCTTTTAAACACCTAATTTTCTGTACTGAATAACGTTATGTGCCCAGCTGTTTGGTCAAATACTACTCTAGATGTTGCTGTGAATATATTTTTAGGTATAATGACAGCTACGAATCAGTTGACTTTAGGTAAAGTCAATGTGTAAAGATGAAATTTGTGTTAACATACAGGGGGAGGGAAGGAGCTTTATAAGAGCAAGGTTTCTGTATACTATTGAAGTTAAAGTGATATTAATACAAAATAGATTGTAATAGGTATAAGAGTCTAATTGTAATCCTCCGGGGTAACCAGTAAGAAAATAACTTTTAACATTTTCAGAGAAAAGGAAATGAGAAAGGAATAAAAATGGTACACCATAAAAAAATCATGTAAACGTAGAAGGGAATAGAGATATTGAAGAACAACAAGAAAAAAAAAAGAGAAAAAATAGCAAATTGAAAAGAGAAAAAAATAGCAAATTGAGAGCAATAAGATTTTCCCTAACAGTAACTACTTTAAATGTAAACGGATTAAAGTCTCTTAAAAGTGGAGGTAGATTGGGGTGACTGGGTGGCTCAGTCGGTTGAGTGTCTGACTCTTGGTTTCAACTCAGGTCGTGATCTCAGGGTTATGGGATCAAACCCTGAGTTGGGCTCTGTGCTCAGCAGGGAGTCTGCTTGGGACTATCTCCCTCTTCCTCTCCCTTGGCCCCTCCCCACCACTCTCTAAATAAATAAATAAAATCTTAAAAAAATAAAAATCTTAAAAAAAAAAGCAGAGCTAGTTTGACAGAATAGATTAAAAAACAACAACCATGATCCCCCTATATGCTGCCTAAGAGACCGAAGTGAGATCTAAAGACACAAGTAGATTGAAAATAGAAAGATAAAATAGATATTCCAGGCGAACAACAACTAAAAGAGAAGTGGGGTGGCTAAAATAATATCAGACAAAATAGATTTGTAGTCAAAAACTGTTGCAAGAGACAGAGAAGGACATTATATATTGATAAAAGGGTCAATCCATCCAGAAGATAGAATAGCCATAAACATATTCACACCTCACAACAGAGCTAAAAAATATATGAAGCAAACATGGGCAGTACAGAAGGGAGAAAGAGACAATTCTGCAACAATCATTGGAGACTTTAATACGTCACTTTCAACAATGGATAGAATAACTGGAAGAAGGTCAGTAAGGAAGTACAGGGCTTGAGCAACAGTATAAACCAACCAGACCTAATTCAGACCTATGAAGGATATCCCACACCAAAACAGCAAAATAAACATTCTCAATGCACGCGGAACAGTTCTCCAGAACAGACCAGATGTTAGGCCACAATACAAGGCTCAAAAACATTTAAGAAGATTGAAATCACAAAAGTATCTCCTCTGGCCACAGTGAAATAAAGCTAGAAATCAGTAACGGAAGGAAAACCAGGAAAATGCACATGTATGTGGAACTTAACCAACATGTTCTTAAACAACCAATGGGCCAAAGAAGAAACCAGAAAGGAAATCAGAAAATACTTTGAGATGAGTAAAGATGAAAACACAATATACCAAAACTTATGGGATGCAGCAAAAACAGGGCTCTGGGGAAACTCTAGAGATCTAAATGTCCACATGAAAAGAAGAAAGATCTCAAATAAATAACCAAACTTTACACCTTAAGGAACCAGAGAAAGTTCCTAAACTAAAACCAAAAGCCAGCAGAAGGAAGGAAATAATAACAATTGGAGCAAAGATTGATGAAATAGAGAATGGAAAATACAATCAATACAAGGGTATTAGGACTATAGAAGTGTCCTACTCTTATGCTTTCCTACTGACTTCACAGACAACAAAGCAGACGTATTTCAAGTCTGATCTTGATAAAGGATGATCCATTTAGTAGCTAAAATGAAACTAGCTTAGATATGTTTAGGATGCATTCGGCCCGCCAATTCTGAAATTATTCCATTCCTGTCAGAGTTCTCGTTTTTTGGAGATTCAGCACACATGGGTATCAGAGTTGGGGAGAGTGACGGGATTAAAAGGTGCCCACAGATACTGTTACAGAATGTAAGGTGTCTTTGATGACAGAGCTTATGGAAACATCCATAGGGTGATTATTATGCAAACAGGCAAAGATACCAAGTGTTGGCTCCCTGGACTTGCTCTGTGGTTGTATGGCTATTGATGATAAGGCCCCACTAGAATGAGGATTCTGCTAGGCTTTTCTTTTCCCCTCCCGGATCTGAGAGAGTCTTCATACCTTTATGGCCCTTCCTAGAAGGAAAACTTATATTATGCGTCTGCCTGTTTACCATTTGCTTCTGCTGTCTCTGATCTCCAGTGTGTTTGATGAGAAATCTGTACAGCAAACCCAACACATTTATGTTATTTTGTGCTTGTCAGTTGGTAACTAGCACAAACCAAATCAGCCCATTCCTGACCATTTACTTAATGGAATCAAAGGTTAATCTTCAAGGTGCTTATATCAGAAGTAGGCTTCAGAACTGAAATCCATTTCTGCATAGATGATTACAAGGGTTGTACTGAAGTGAGACTGTTTTGATATTTGTTTCTATTGTATGAGTTCAAGTTTGATTCACATATTTTTTTTTTTACTTTTTAAATCAGCTTTATGGGTATAAAAATAACATAAGATAAAATACATACATTTTAAGTTACAATGAATTCTGAGAAATGTACCCACCAGCACAGTCAGGAATACTCCCCTCTCCAAAATTCCCTTGTGCCCTTTGCAGTCACACCCAAACTCTGATCCCCAGTCCCAAGAAACCCCTGATTTGCTTTCAATAAAAATATATTAGTTGCTCCTATTCTAGAACTTAATATAAATGGAATTACACAGTATATACTCCTGTATATCTCTCATTCAGCATAATGTTTTTGAGATTCATCCATGTTTAATAGTTTTTTTCCTCTTTTAATGGGGAATAGCATTTATTGTAGGAATGAACTGCAGTTTGTTTATGTTTACCTGCTGATGGGCATTTGGGTTGCTCCACATTTTATCTATTATGAATAAAGTTGCTGTAAACATTTGTGTACAAGTCTTTCAGGGAATATGTTTTTTTTTTTTCCCTTACCTGGGAGTGGAACTTCTAGGTCATGTAATAAATATACACTTAACTTCAAAGGTCAGCAAAAGTTTTTCCTAAGGGCCAAAAAGCAAATATGTGAGGCTTTGTAGGTGCTATGGTCTCTGTTACAACTGCTCGAGTCAGCTATTGTATTGTGAAAGCAGCTATACGTCATTCCATACATACAGTCCATAATTGAATGAGCATGACTGTGCCCCAGTAAAACTTCATTTACAAAGACGGGTAGTGGGTCAGATTTGGTCTGTAGTCCATAGTTTGCTGAACCCTGGCAATCAAGGTTTCAAAGATACACTCCTATGTTTTCTTTTAGACATTTTAGAGCTATAGCTTTTATATTTAGATCTAGATCAATTTTCTCTTAATTTTTGTAGATGGTGTGAGGTTAGGATCAAGGGTCATTTTTTTGTTCATACTGTTTTCTCCTATCTCAGTAACGTTTGTTGAAAACACTATTTTTTCCCTCTTCGAATTACTCTGCACCTTTATCAAATGCAATTGCCCATATGTATATGGGTCTATTTCTGGACTCCCTATGTGTTTCTATTGATTTATATATTTATCCTCATGCCAATATCCCATGGTTTTGATTACTATGGCTTTATAATAGGCCTCAAATTTAGAGGGTATAAATCCTTCAAATCTGTTCTTTTTCAAAATTGTTTGCCTATTCTGGGTCCTTCTCATTTCCATAAACATTATAGAATCTACTTGTTACTTTATGTAAAAAAAAGAAAACTGCAGTGATTTTAATTTTGATTGTATTGAATACATAGACAAGTATGGGAAAATTGACATTTTAACAGTATTGAGTCTTTCAATCCATAAGTAGTTAATACCCTGACGAGTACTGTTTATCATGTATATGTATAATTTTTATTAAAAATAGTAATACTAGTCCTCTGATGCCAGGATTATAGAATACTTTTGTTCTTTTTACTTTTCTGTCTCAAAAATATTATTTTAAAAATATTTAGCTAGACCAAAAAAAGATACTAATTTTGGTTATGCAACAGCTCAATTTAATTTGAATGATTCAGAGACAAGTAACTATATTAGAAAAAGAGAGGATAATTGTTTCTGTCTTTCCAACTAAAATAGAAGATTCATTACCACAAGAAAAAATTATTTGATGGTGTGTCCTTAGCAACTAAACTTTAAAAATACCATTGAAAAAAAGAATGGGGAACTGCCTATTCATCTATATCATGAAAACACCTTCATCCAAATAGCTTTTTTGTACGCTGTGAATGTATAATGTTTTCTTTTGAAAGCAAAAGAAATAATGTATTTCTAAATTTCCCCATAAAAAAGCCAAGAAACAATGACCAATCTAGTGGCATTCTAGAATGAACATCACTCCAGTGTTCATTCTGTAATTTCCCACTGCAAGAAACCAGAGCTTCTGGGAGAAATAGTTGATTCCAGGTCTATGCAGGAGAGTACAAGTTAACCTGGATCATCTGATATTCATGCGGGGAATTACATTTTACCTCTTAAATGGAATGTTCTAGAATTTGTAGGCATATTTTCTTTTTTTTTTTTAGAGAGAGAGTGAGTGAGTGTGGGGAGGGGCAGAGGGACAGGGAGAGAGAGAATCCCAAGCAGGCTCCACACCCAGCGCGGAGCTGATGCAGGGCTTGATCTCACAGCCATGAGATCATGACCTGAGCTGAAATCAAGAGATGAATGCTTAACCAACCACCCAGGCACCCCTGTAGGCATAGTTTAAAACCACCACAAGTCCATTATATGATTTCGATTTTTTAAAAGTACCCAGTTATTATTCATATGCATCCTAATGAAATACAGACCATTTAATGTTCTATACAATGGAACACTGAAATTTGTTCTTTACAACTGAACTTACTCACACCCCCAACCCTCCTAACATGACTTTCCAGACTTTTTCCTGTTTATATGCACGCGTGCACTTCTATATACAGACACATACAAACTTGGAGTTTTTATTATTGCATGAATGGGCTCATCTTACCTTTTAGTTACCAATCAAGACATAATGTTTAAAAAAAAAAAAAAAAAGACAGGAACGCCTGGATGGCTCAGTTGGTTAAGCGTCTGCTTTCGGCTCAGGTCATGACCCCAGGGTCCTGGGATCCAGTCCCGCATCAGGCTACCTGCTCAGTGGGGAGTGTGCTGGTCCCTCTGCCTCCCACTTTCTTGTGCTCTCTCTGTCCGACAAAAAAAGAAAAAAAGAAGACAGTGTTTTGAAGCTCCTTACACATCAGGGTAGAGCTAGCTCATTCTTCTTAAAAATTGCCCTGTATTTTGTTGTGTTAGACATAATTTACTTAACCAATTACAAACTGGAGGACATGAAATGATACTCTCTCTTTTTTTTCTATTATGACAAATATCTTTTTGGTCTTGTCCTAGTTCTAGAAATTAAGGACCTAGCAGTAAAAAAAGTGTTCAGTTAAATGCTATCTGCGCATCAAATTTTGACAGTAATTGCCAAATGATGGGTTTATGGGAAGTTGCTCTAAAAGGTAAGTTGTTCTAAAAAGGAAGTTGTTTCAGGAAGAAAGACAGATTTTTATCAGTAGGGATGTTTTGCAAGGAACAGAAAAAAAAAAAAAAAAAACACCAAACACCCAAGTACCCCAAATCTAGAAAAAGTTAGCAACTGCAAAATAGTGTTCCTGTAACTAAACCAAATGAGACCCTCCCCCCCAGCCCCACCACCCCGGGTTGCTCAGTACACTAATAAAAACAGACAACGGAGCTTTTGCAGTGAAGAAAGGTGGGTTATTTATTGGGTGGTACTACCCAAGAGAATGGGAGCTAATGCTCAAAAGTCACAAACTCTCAGATGGTTTGCAAGTGAGAGTTTTTAAGGGCATAATTTGGGGCAAGGGTCTCCTGAGAAGGTGACGCTGTTGATTGGAGTCTCCTGAAGTCATGTTAAAGGATGTCACTTAATAACTTCTGGTGGCAGTTCATCTGGTCCCAGGGAGGTCTGTTCCATCCCGAGAGACTTGGAATCTGAAGACTATCTCTGTTCTTTCCGTTAGTTTCATTAGGTACACGTGTTGATTCTATCTTTAGGGTAGTGCTGATTAACTACTTCAGTGGGTAAGCTCACTACCTAGACATGCCTGAGCTGGTGGGGTTGTGTTCCTACACGTTCCTTTGAATAAGCAAACATTTCTATTTGGTGAACCTAGACCTACATGTTGCTTGGCAGGTCCTGCCGAGCCTGGGGACATTGTGATCTTTGTGTTCATTCCTTCATCTGACCTGACCACGTGGATGCCAGCTTCACTTCCTTTCACTTCCCCAGCGCGGTGACTCAGATCCTGCGCATTCAGAGTAACTCTAAAACGTGGGGTGGAAACACAAGGTCATTTAATGCTAACAACTTCAGCCGACTGTTGTTTGCTCTGCTGCAGTTAAAAAAGGAACAATAAGGATGCCGATTTTGGGCGTGCAGCATGGTGGGACGCGAGGTCTGCGCCTGCGGTGGCCAGCCCTCCACCCCACGGCCCGGGGCCGCGGCAGCGTCTCCCAGCGGGCCCGCCCCGCGCGCCCGCTGGTCCGGGTTGGGCCGCCTGGGACGTTGGCGTCTTTGGATGGCGCGCGCGGCAGGGAGCGCAATGGAGACACTGGAACGCAGGGCGGTTGGAGAGGGCGGGTCTGGGCCGCGAGCTCGGCCACCTCGGTCAAGCCAACCGCCTGATGGTTTGGTCCCAGTCAGACAAAACGAACCCCTTTCTAGGCAGTGTGGACAGAGGCCCAAGGGCCAGAGGCGAACAGGTGCATGGCAACAGCAGTTGGAACCGTTGGTGGCGTCCGGTGGCAGAAGGCAGCACGCTGGGCCCATGGGGAGGGCCGCGGCCCTCGGGAAGGTCTGCTGGCTGATTACAGAAGGCCGTGCCTGAAACAGAAAAAGGGGGTTCTCCACGTTCTCCTCCCCCCACCCTGCCTTTTAAAGGAAAGCTTCTGCTACCTCTAGGCCTTGTTAGACCATCTCTAGAAGCGACATTGAGTGGGACACACCTCCGTGTTCACTCCCTGCTTAGAGGACTCAGAGCCAAAGGCCACAAGGAGAAAGAGAAGAAATTTCATTGTCAGGCGGGCTGTATTCAGGAAACATCCTCACGTTAAAGCCACTGTTGTGTGTGTAGTGCATTTTATTTCTCACTGTATACAGTTGACAGTGCTAAGTACTTTTTTTCTTTTTTAAATATCTGTTCTTTGTAGATGTCCGGAAGTGCCTGATATATGTTAAGACTAAAGTTTGTGCAATTATCCATGATATAAATTTTTTTGGTTCAAATTTATAATATGAAAATTAAATGAAACCTCACTAAAAAGAAGCCAAGAAGCTAGACAGGGGAGCTCATTCCATAACTGAACAAAAGGAGGGTCCGTCCACCTGATGCACCCCAAGCCAGTAAAAAAACTGAAAGGACACTGAGCTTTGGCTGTGAAGAAGAGCTATTTATTGGTGTAGTGCCACCCAGGAGAATGGGGATTTAGTGCTCAAAGTCCTGAGCTCCCTAATGGTTTGTAAGTGAGGATTTTAAAGGCACAGTTTGGGGCAGTGGTCTCCTGAGGGCCATGTTGAGTGGAGGCTCATGAAGTCATGTTAACAGATGTTACTTAGTAACTCCTGGTGCCACTTCATCTGGTTACGGAGAGGTCTGTCCCATCTCAAGAGGCTTGGAATCTGGGGACGCCTGGGTGGCTCAGTCGGTTAATCGTCCAGCACTTGATTTCAGCACAGGTCATGAACTCAGAGTTGTGTGATCAAGCCCTGAGTCGTGCTCTACACTCAGTGCAGAGTCTGCTTAAGATTCTCTCCCTCTCCCTCTGCCTCTGCCCTCCCCACCCCTCCTGCACTTTCTCTCTCTCACAAAATAGAAATTTAAAAAAAATTTAAGAAAGAGGCTAGGAATCCAAAAAATATGTTTGCTCTTTAAGTCAGAGATTTTTTTATGTGGTGATTCTATCTTTAGGGCAGTGCTGATAACTACTGGTACATGCATAAGCTCGTGGGGTTGCGTTCCTTCACATTCCTCTGAATCCCAAGGAAGCATTCCTGCCTCACAGACCTAGGCCTACATGTTGTTTGGCTTGTCTAGCTAGGCCTGGGGACAGTAGACCTCTGGTGTTCACTCTTTCATCTGAACCAACAAGAGGGATGTTGGCTTCCCTAGCACTCCAGGTCGATTACAGGAAGAATTGTCAATTATAGACCCCGACAGAAGAATTGTCAACAGGAAAGAATCATCAGTTAGAGCGTCCCCGCCCCCAGGAAAAGACGTAGTTGCCTCTGCTATAAGAAATAGACTACCACAGCCACTCAACCAATGAGAAACTGTCCTCACCCAGAACTCTTACTTCTCTCCAATGGACTTTTTTCAGAACAACCCCTCCCATTGCCCTTTCTTCTCCAGAGAATAAAGTTCCTCTCCTTTTTTTGTCAGACTTGCCTATGGTTTTACTGTAGCTTCTATGTCTCGGGTTGTTGTTCTTTGCTGTTCCTGAATAAATCCATCTTAATGGTAAAAAAAAACCAAAAACAAACAAAAACTGGCTGGCTTTTTTTGTTAGGGTTAACAATAAGAAGTATTGCTTGTTTGTTTTGTAATGGGCAAACCACTTCCATGAGTACACATTGTGTCTGTGCACCGGTTTGGTGGAGGAGAGAGGAGAAGCAAATGTGAAGTCCTCTGTGCAAGTGTATTTATATGTAGGCAAGATTAACCATCACCCCTCTGGTTCATACATTATGTTCTGCATTGCTGTGTATGTAACAGTGCATATAACAAACGAGTCCTTCTTTACAGCATCTAGTCTTTGTGGATGTTCAAGAGGTTGGCCATTTATGACAAGAGTATAGATGTTAGACTACTACATTTTGTATGCGTTGTGTTAAAATTCCTAGGAAAGATTGTCTCCTGAGAATCTGAGCATTATAGCCCACTTAGAGCCACACGCCAGTGGACTCTAAGTCAAGGGTAGGTGATGGCCCAGAAGAACCTATGAAGTGACCTGGAGATAGTGACGAAGACATAGGTTTATTGGGGGAACTTACATATAGGGAGTCCGGGGGGGGGGGCAGATGGAAAAATCGTCTGCTGCTGGGATCTAGACGCAGCAAGTTTTATAGTGTAGCAACTAGCCTTGCAAGTTATCCCTCCTTGCATGGCCAGCATTCCAGTGAGATCAAGGCCTGCCATCTGGGCATTCTTTGATACAAGGGAGATGCTCTGGATTGGCTACCCTGGAGCCCTGACCTTGAATGCTGAATGGCACGTTCTTTTACATATTCTGCTTATTGGGAATGTGGATGGAGCACAAGATCCCGTACATTCTTAAACCAGTGATTGACAGAGGCATCCAGGCTGTGCTTGTACAGACCAGCCATCTAGCTGGGTCGGTGGGGAGAGGGAGAAAAAGAAAGGGCTCTAGGTCAGAACCTAGAAAATACTTTCAGACTATAAAGGTTGTTATATGTGTGCACTTTACTCAGAACTGCTCTATATAGTGGCCAAATGTCATCTGTATTTGAAACAGCTAATCTATGTAGATGCTTTGCAGTGTCCAATGCCATATGCTTAAAGTAGAAGTAGTGAAATATCACTCTGTAAATATCTCGGTGCTAAAATTCATAGGAAATATTGTCTTTTAGAAATTTAACTGCCAAACTACCTCTGTGAGTAGTATATTACTGTCTACACTTGTTTAATAGTTTTGTGGAGGGAAAGAAATACGAACAGTAATATGCTAATGTGTCCGTATTTGGATAGCTTCAGACAAAACCTTTTTTGTATGTTGTATGCATCTTGTTTTGCTGGGTACATAGCGTGTGTCATAGACAAAGGAGTCCTAGTATTGTGCCATCTAGTCTTCAGATGTAAAGAGGTCACCAGTGTGTAACCTCTTAGGGTAGGGACATCAGCACATTTTGTACAGTTTGTGTTGAGATTTATAGGAAAGCTTACCTTCTGTAAATGACTTTTGGATGTGAATTTGTTCAACCACCTCTGAGCTTGTTCTTGTCCACTGGATTGAGGTGGATAGAAGGAAGTCAGGAGGGAATGGTTCAAGGCCCAGCTGGCCGTATTTAGAAGATCCCTCAGTTGTAACTATTGCCATGTGTGTGTACTTCTATTTAACAGTACTGTGTTTATATAGTATATAATTAAGGCCTTATTTGAAATATCCAGTCTTTCTGGATGTTTAGAAAGGGCTTGATCTAAAATTAGAAGTAGTAGAATAACATTTTGTAAATAGCTTTTTCAAAATGTATTTTATTTTATTTTTTAGGTAGGCTCCATGCCCAGTGTGGGGCCCAACACGGGGCTTGAACTCGTAGCCCTGAGATCAAGACTTGAGCCAAAATCAAGTGTCAGATGCTTAACCAACTGAGCCACCCAAGAGTCCCTGTAAATACCTCCCCCCCCCATAAATAGCTTTTAAAAATTGATGGGAATATTAGATGATTCTACTTACAAGAGGTACTTAGAATAATTAGATTCATAGAGACAGAAGGTAGAATGGTGGTTGTCAGGACCTGAGGGGAGTGTGCTACTGGGAATTCTTGCATAATGGGTACAGCATTTCAGTTTGGGATGGTAAAAAGTTCTGGAAATGGATGGTGGTGATGGTTGCACCAGAATGTGAATTCACCTTTGGCTACTGGACTGAAGAATTAAAAATGTTCACACGGTAAATTTTTTAAAAAATATTTTAAAGTAGTCTGTATACTCAGTATAGGGCTCAAACTTACAACCCCGAGATGAAGAGTTGCACGCTCCACTGACTGAGCCAGCCGGGCGCCCCCCAGCCTTTTTTTTTTTTTAGATGTGGTAAATTCTATGTCGTGTATATTTTGCCACAATAAGCCATTTTTAAAAATTGATGGGAAATGTCATCTTTGCAGATGGGACTGTTAAACTACCTCTGTGGACAGTAGACTCTTTGTACTTGATTATTGGGTTGAAGGTCGTGGGAGAGAAGAAACTGCAAAAGGCGTTTTGCTGGTATGTCCTAGAAGATTTCATATTACACATTGCCCAGTGTGTTATGTACATTCCGTTTAACTTTGCTATACTGTGTGGACCTCCAGGAATATCTTCCTCAAGGGCCTGGGGACCATCTCTGAAATGTAACCGTCAAGGCCAGTAGCCCCAGTGTATCAGAAAACCTTCCAGCTCTCCTGCTACGTCCTTTTCCTTTACTTTCACGCCGGACGCCTCTCTTATGACACTTCTGGTCACCAAATCGTGGGTCCCCCCACCACCACCACCAAGCAATTCTGACACACCAGCTGAGTGTCCTACAATTCAACTCTGTTCTGACGCTGTCTACCTGGAGTTAGCATCAGGTCCCACAGGTTAAGGGTTCAGTCCTATGAGACTGCCCAGGAGTTAAGATGCCAATTGCAAGTGATAGGTCCCCAGGGTCCCCACAACTTCTGTGTGAGTTGGCCAGAAATCAGAAGTCCTCCTCCCCCTTGGGTTCCGATAGTTGCCAGAATAGCTCACGGAATTCAGGGAAGCATTTTCAGTAATCCTCCCCTCGTTTTCAGCAGTTTCAGTGACCCGTGGTCAGCCTCTGTAGGGAAGCAGATGACCCTTCTGGGGGGTCATCAGAAGCTCAGTGGTAGCCTAAGGCTATAGCACAATGTCCACAGCCATTCCCCTCACTTCATCTCCTCACGTAGGCATTTTATCCTCTCATGTCATCACAAGAAAAAGGCCGAGTACGGTGCATTAAGATATTTGGAAAGAGAGAGACCACATTCACATATCTTTTATTACTGTTACTGCTATAATTGTGCTATGATATTATGTTATTGTTGTTAATCTCTTACTGTACCTAATATATAAATTAAAGTTTATCATAAGTGTGTATGTATAGGAAAAAGCATAATGTATTTAAGGTTTGGTACTATCTGGGTTTCAGGCACCCAGTGGGGGTCTTGGAACATGTATCCTGCAGATAAGGGGGCATTACTGTACATATGTTTACTCATTTTTTGAAGGGTACGGTAAAGGAAAGAGATGAATAGCTAGGTGAGGAGACACATAGGGCCAGGTCTGGGAGGGTCTCAAGAGCAGGAGCTTGGAGTGAATATGGAGTTGGGTTGCGTTACCCTCCCAGTATGTGGATATGTTCACCAAACTAGAAGTTCCCCAAACTCTACAGTGTTGGGATCTCACGGAGGCGGCCTCACATAGGCGTGATCAACGATTAACTCCATTTCCACCCCTCTTCCCTCTCTGGAAGATAGGAGATAGGGCTGAGACTTCCAAGCTTCTGATCTTGGCTTCGTCTTTCTGGTGGACCAGCCCCCATGCAGGAGCCACCCAGGAGGCCACCCACGGTCACTCAGGAATTTACAACGGTTTTAGGAGCTCCGTGTCAAGGACAGGGTTAAAGACAAATCTTAGAACAAGAGATGTACCTAGTGCTCTTCTCTTAAGAAACGAAAAGGTTTTAGGAGCTCTGTACCAGGAACTGGGGGCAGAGACCAATATATATATATATTTTTTCTATGATCTCACACCATATCTCCCAGTTTCTGTGGGAGGGTAGGAGCCCAGCTTCAGTGGGCGCCTACCAAGTTGCAAAACTACCTTCTGTCATAAATGCTCAAAATAAATTTATTTTTCCTCTGGATAAAGCCAATTAGCACACACAGATGGCCACCTCAATTACCAGGTGAATCTAGGGTGGACTGTGTGTGACAAATGCTGTTGTCAGGTCCTCTTGCTTGAGCATAATTACCATTTATCTTTAGAACATGTAAGTCATGGGTTGTATCTGCTCGTTGTGAGAAGGGATGCCGGGAAGACAGGGTAAGATTTCTTCCTGTCTTTTCAGGCTCTCCGTGGATTGTCTGTAACAAGCATCACATCCTGGATTAATCCTTATTCAGTCATAAAGCTTTTTTCTTTTTCTGAAACTTTTGTGGAGAGGATTTCTGGGTTGGGAGGAGATTTTGTTTGTAATTCTGTTTCCCCAACAGTGACGACAGTAGAGGTAGGAACCTAACACATTTTATTCACTTTGTGTTGTTAGGAATCCATGGAAAGATTGTCTTCTGAAATGGTTTTGGGAGTGAAATTGTAAAACCACATCTCATTTGGTGGGTCATTTTTGGAGAAAAAGAAATCAAAGGATTCCGGACCATAACGTCCCTAATCAGAAGTCACCTTCAGATATAACCATTGTCACAGGAGTGTAGCTTATCCAACGCCACTGCGCACACAGTGGATAAATTGAAGTCCCTATTGGAAACGTGTAGCTTTTCTAAATGCTTGGAAGTACATAAAGTATGTTAAAAGCAGAGGTACTGAAATAACACATTTTATAAATATCCTTTTGTTAAAATTCACACGAAATGGTATATTTTGGAAATGGAACAGTCAGAGTACCTCTCTGAGCAGAACACATTGTGTTTGTGCTGATTCAGGGAAGAGGGAAGAGAAGAAAGTGCCAAGAGCTCGATGCCAGTCTGCTTACGGTTAGACCAGAGTAACCATCACCCTCTTGTGCTCTGTGCATTCTGTTGTAATTTGCTGTGTATGTAGTATATGTAAAGAAACAACACGTTCAAATTTTACAATGTCTCGTCTTTCTAGATGTTAAAGAAAGTGTGTGACAAAGCAGAGCTTGTAAGTTGGATTTTGGGTGAATCCACCCCTTTCGTGCTAGGTGAGTTTCTGTACTTGAGTCATTGCAGTGGTGGAAGAGGGCGAAGAGGAAGGGTGCAGAGAGGGGCGCTTTGCTACCGTCTCCACACCAGGAGGACAGTTTTGGATTGTGTCCACCATTCTGTATGTGTGTATTTTTATAAAGTGCCAGTGTTTACTGGGGACAAAGCTCAGTCTTTATTTTGCAACTGCAAAGCTTTTAGGGTGCCTCGAGGTGACAATGTATGATTAAAAAGTAGAGCTAGTAGGGGCGCCTGGGTGGCACAGCGGTTAGGCGTCTGCCTTCAGCTCAGGGCGTGATCCCGGCATTATGGGCCCCACATCAGGCTCCTATGCTATGGGCCTGCTTCTTCCTCTCCCACTCCCCCTGCTTGTGTTCCCTCTCTCGCTGGCTGTCTCTATCTCTGTCAAGTAAATAAATAAAATCTTAAAAAAAAAAAAAGTAGAGCTAGTAAATTAACCAATTCACAAATATCTTTAAAAAATAATTACTGGAAAAGCAGCATCTTGGGCATGGAATTGTGGAGCCCCCTCTAGGCAGTGTCAAATAAATAAATAAAATCTTTAAAAAAAATCATCGTGTTCTATTGCTTTACACCTCACTTAATATTGAGCATAGGGAATGAAGTATTTTCATTGTAATTCTGTTAATATCTTTATCTAGAGGCCTGTTCCCATTTTTAAAAGTTTTTATTTTAATTCCAGTTAACATACAGTATTAGATTAGTTTCGAGGATACAATATAGTGATTCGAAGGTTCCATACATTACTCAGTGCTCATGATGATAAGTGCGCTCCTTAATCCCCATCACCTATTTCCCCCATCTCCCCACCCACTCCTCTCTGGTAACCATAAGTTTGTTCTCTAAGGTTAAGAGTCTCTTTCTTGTTTTGTCTCTCTCTTTTTCCCCTTTGCTTGTTTGTTTTGTTTCTTAAATTCCACATGTGAGTGAAATCATACGGCATTTGTCTTTCTCTGACTTATTTCACTTAGCATAATACTTCCTAGTTCCATCCATGTTGCAAATGGCAAGATCTCATTCATTTTTATGGCCACATACTATTCCATTGTATATTTATACCGCATCTCCTTTATCTGTTCGTCAGTCAGTGGACACCTGGGCTGCTTCCATGTCTAGGCTAGTGTAGATGCTGCTGCTATCAACATCGGGGTGCATGTACCCCTTTGAACGAGTGTTCTTGTATTCTTTGGCTAAATACCCAAGAGTGTGACTGCTGGATCATAGAGTACTTCTACTTTTAGCTCTTTGAGGAGCCACAGCGGCTGCACCAGTTCGCATTCCCACCAACCGTGCACGAGGGTTCCCCTTTCTCTGCATCCTCACCAACACCCGTTGTTTCCTGTGTTGTTGATTTTAGCCATTCTGACAGGTGCGAGATGATATAGAATTGTAGTTTTTATTTGCAGTTCCCTGATGATAAGTGATGATGAGCATCTTTTCATGTGTCTGTTGGCCAACTCTATGTCTTCTCTGGAGAATAGAGAACGTGTTGACTTTTTTTTTTTATGACATTTTTTTCCCAACTGTATTAGGGGATTATTAATTACTACTATTAGTAGTAGTATTACTCCAGAGGAACAAAACCAGAGCTGATTGATTGTTTGAATGGTTGGAATTGGTTCTATAAACACCCAGAAAAAATGTTTAATCTGGGCACCCTATTACCACTCAAGGTAACACTTAAAATTAGCCATCACACCAAGAAAAGCAGGATCCCTCCCTCCCTTCCTTCCTTCCTTCCTTCCTTCCTTCCTTCCTTTCCTTCCTTCTTCCTTATTTTTTAACTAGGCGCTATGTCCGGCATGGAGCCTCATTCGGGGCTTGAACTCATGACCCTGAGATTGAGACCTGAGCTGAGATCAAGAGTCAGAGACTTAACTGACTGAGTCACCCAGGTGCCCCTATTTATTTATTTATTTATTTATTTATTTATTTATTTATTTATTTCTGATTCAGTTGGTATAATATACCCTTGGCTATCAAAATACTCATGGATTTTGGACTTGGTATTGGTAAATATTCATGATCATGGTGTATGAAAGTGCATGATACCTACTGTATAATCTTAACCACGTGAAAACATTTGCTTAGTTCTGTGTGTCTACACGTAGGATCTAGCAGGACACATCAGAGTTTCACGTGCTTACGACTGTGGATGGGGTTTGTGTACTTTCTTTTCTGTGTTTTTCAGTGTCCTGTAATGCACACTTTAACTTCTAACAATGTAAAACATGACCCCAGCATCTCGCTGATGTCAACAACAAAGGCTAATCACTTGCTTGCCCATGTTTGCGTTGGCTGGTAGATTAGTTTCCCAGAGCTGCCATAACAAAGGACCACAAACTGGGTGGCTAACCACCAAATTTATTCTCTTGCAGTGCTGGAGGCCGGAGTTCCAAAATCAAAGTGCTGGTAGGTGTTGGTGTCTCCTGGAGGCACTGAGGTCTGCTCCTTTCCTAGCTTCTGGTTGTTGCGGGCAGTTCTTGGAGGTTTTAGCTGTAGCTTCGTCACTTGAATCTCTGCCTGCATTGTGGCCTTCTTCCATGTGTGTCTCTCTGTGTTCTCTTTCTCTCTTTTTAAATTTACTTTTTATTTAAATGTAAATATTAAATAATTTAATATTAAATATTATTAATTAAATATTAAATTATTTAAATCCTTTTTAAATTTATTTACTTATTTTAGAAAGAGAGAGTGCAAGCAAGTGAGGGCAAGGGCAGAGGCAGAGGGAGAGAGAGAATCGCAAGCAGAGTCCCCCCAAGGGCCATGGAGCCCAACGTGGGGCTTGATCTCACAACCCAGGAGATCACGATCTGAGCCAAAACCAAGAGCTGGACACTCAACTGACTGAGCCACCCAGGCGCCCCCTGTGTGTTCTCTCTTCTTATAATGACACCCGTCATTTTGGATCGAGGGCTGATCCTGATATGGTTTATCCTCATTTTAACTAGTTACATCTATGAAGGCTCTTTTCCAAATACAATCCCATTCACAGGTATTGGGGACTAGGCCTTATCTTTTCGGGGGACACAGTTCAGCTCACAACAGTTGCAAGTCAGTGATGGCTCTGCTCCTGCCAGACGTGTCTTTCCATTTTTGGACCCAAACTGAACAAGGGACCCCTACTTAGCATGTGCTGTTCTTGTGGCAGGAAGAAACAGTGGCTCTTAAAGCATCCATTCAGATGAGGCATGTATCAAGTGCAATTACAGAACAAGTTTGTCACCTGCCATTGCTTGCTGTGTGTCACAAGTTCCTGTCTCAGGTTTGTGTTTGTCCAAAACCCACATCATTTCACAGCCGTGGAGTTCCTGTCAAGAGCCAATCTGTTTTAATTCCTATTTTGTTTTGTTTTTAGTTGATTTACAGTTTTTCCTCTTTATGTAACTTAACTCTAATAAAAATATCCTCTTTTCTGTCAATCTGGTCAAAGCCCACTTCTTTGAAGAAGTTTGAAATCTTTCTTAAGAATTCATAGAGGGGTGCCTGGGTGGCTCAGTCAGCTGAGGGTCCAACTTTTTATTTCGGCTCAGGTCATGATCTTAGGTTCATGAGATCGAGCCCCGCGTAAGTCTCTGTGCTCAGAAGGGAGTCTGCTTGCGATTCTCTCTCCCTCTCCCCTTCCCACTGCTTGTGTGTGTGCTCTCTCTAAAAAAAATAAATATCTTTAAAAAAAAAGAATTTGCAGGCATCTTCAGCTGATTAGATGGGAGAAGCACATAAAAAAATCTTAGCACTTGAGATTTTTTTCAAGAAAATATAGCAGTTTCTGAAATATATTTGGAATATAACAATATGTAGATAACATGATTTCATGTATACTCTATAAATATTTCCAAGTGAAATACTTTCACGATATCCACATGAGTGCGACAGACTCTCGATGTTGCGCCCAAGTCTTGGTCTCTGTGGTAGTGAGGGCAGCTGGACAAGAATGACAGGTTGTTTGCTCTACACCTGGTTCCATTATGTTACGCATCTTGGGTACAGGACTGTAGCTGTAGCGTATTTGTTATCTTAGTGGTAGAAACTGCATATTCATCTCTAAGAATTGGGGAACGGGAAGGGGTTCACCATACTTCTGAACTTCAAGAAGTGGGCAAAGTTACCTAGCAGAAGCATACAGCCTTTAAACTCTTTGGTTAGAGGCTTCAGAGCACAAGTTGTGTTCTCGTGTGTGTGTGTGTGTGTGTGTGTGTGTGTGTGTGTGTTTTCCAAGGGATCACCAGATAAATCCAGCTACCATCTGTCATCATACAAAGTTGTCACCTATTATTAACTATATTTCCTATGCTGTTCTTTGTATCCCTGTGTGTTATTTATTTTGTAACTGGACATTTGTACATTTTAACCCCGATCCCCTATTTTGCCCATCTCCCCACCCCTTTTCCCTCTGGCAATCATCAGATTGTTCTTTATACCTCTAGATTGTTCTCTATGAGTCTGTTTCTTTTTTTTGTGTTGTTTTGTTTTTTAGATGATTACATAATAAGTGAAGTCATACAGTATTTGTCTTTTCCGTCTGACTTGTTCACTTAGCATAATACCCTCTAGGTCCATCCATGTTGTCACACATCGCAAAATTTTGTTCTCTTTTTTATGATTGAGTAATATTCCATTTTATATATACACATATTGCATCTTCTTTATCCATTTATCTATCGATGGACATGTCAGTTGATTCCATATCTTGGCTGTCGTACATAATGCTGCAGTGAACATAAATGTTCATCTGTCTTTTCAAATTACTGTTGTTTTTTTTTTTTAAGATTTTATTTATTTATGTGACAGAGAGACAGCCAGTGAGAGAGGGAACACAGCAGGGGAGTGGGAGAGGAAGAAGCAGGCTCCCAGCGGAGGAGCCCGATGTGGGACTCGATCCTGGAAAGCCGGGATCACGCCCTGAGCCGAAGGCAGACGCTTAACGACTGCGCCACCCAGGCGCCCCATCAAATTAGTGTTTTTGTTTCCTACTGACAAATACTCAGAAGCGGAATTGCTGGATCCTATGGTAGTTCTGGTTTTTAATCTTTTTGAGGAACCTCCGTACTGTTTCCCATAGCGGTTACACCATTTTGCATTCCTACCAAGAGTACATGAGGCTTCCCTTTAATCTCAAAAGCTTGTGTTCTTTTGTGGGTGTTTTGTTTATTTATTTTTTTTGTCTTTGGATTGAAGTTAACTTGTTACACTTCATCTAGGAATGACCTATGAAAACATATAAAAGCACTCAGCGTAATTGGAAATGCCACATAAAACCATGATAAGATGCCACCGTATACCTTATAGAATGGCAACGATTTGGAAGACTCACCATACCATTGTTGGACGTACAGCAACGGGATTCTTATACACTGCTAGTGGGAATGTAAAAATGGTACAACCACTTCGCAAAGGAGCTCGGTGGCATTGTGTATGTGTGTGTAGATATCTGAAGAAGGGGCCACAAATTTGGATATTAGGAGACAAAAAAAAATTCTATCTTACCAGCATCTGGGCATCCTCAGCCCAAGCTGCCACATAAAATAACCGTGTAGCAGCTAGAGTAGGAGGCCAGAAGAACTGTAAACATTTGTATTAGGCCGTAACTCAAAGTCTCAACCAGTGACAGTGGCTTCTCACACTGTACTGGTCAGATCTGGAATTACAGGTTTTTTATTCATTTATTCCTTCAGTCACTCAACACATATTTAGTGAACAATCTTTGGTATGCCCGGTCACAGTGAGCAGGACCCAGTCCATGTCCTCGAGGTTATTTGCCATTTGAAGTTAAGGTGGACAAGTAAATCAATAATTTTAATGTAGTCTGATCAATGCTAGGATCACGTGATGTGTCACAAGTTCAATGTCACTAATAGGGTGCCACCAGGGCTCCTTAGCCCTAAGATAGCAGAGCTCACAGTCAAAAGACACAGTAGAGGAACACTCTAGGTAGAAGATAGGAAATCTAGATCTTTCTATATTCCCTGTTCAAATATGGAGTCTTTGGTTTAATGTGTATCTTGGTATGCAAGGGAAGGTATTTGGGTCAGGAATTCGGGGACAGCTTCTTGAGGAGATGACATTCAAAGAGATGATCTGATTGGCGAGAAGCTACCTGATTGGAAACAATAATGCAAAGGCCCAGGGGTGGGAATGTGGTGCATTTAGAGGACCTGAAAGAAGGCTATGTGACCAAAGCGGAGTGAGTCCTACAGGCCAGATCACAGTGGCATAATCTGGGGCAAGGTGGTTAGATTTCATTTTAAAGGCAACGGGAAACCATCGGAGTACCTTAAGCAGGGATGAGATCTGACTTGTGCTGTGCCCGCAGAGGTGGGGCTCATATGCCATTGCTCATCCTAGCCAGCTTCCTGATTGAGGCAAAGTACAGCAATGCTCAGAACTACCTAAATTTGTGGTTAGCCATAGGTGACAAATACACGGTTACATCTACTTCTGTGATTCGGAAGAGTAGTTTCTAATCAGTTTTTCTTTAACACTCACTTCCCCTTTCCTAGCCAGAAACAAACAAACAAGCGAACAAACAGCCAGCAAGGAGAGCCTTGACAGAGCTCTTTAAGAAATCTGTAGGGCTCAAGGGGACTTTTTAGGGTAATGGAGATATTCTGTATCTTGATTGTGGTAGTGATTATGCAGGTGTATACAATTTGTCAAAACCCATCAAACTGCAGACTTACAATAGGGGAATTCTATTGTATGTAAATTATACCTCATTAAAGTTGATGTAAAAAAGGAAATTCTCCAAACACTGTAGGTAAATACAAAGGAGGGGTGCTTTGTTCTGTTTCAAGAGTGCCAGAGATGTCTCAGACACGATGATGTTGGAGCTGCTGGAGCTGCTCGCTGAAGAAAGAGGAGGGGTAGTGTGACCATTTCAAGCAAGGAGGGTCTGTGACCCTCCTCCCCTGAAGCACCCCCTGCAGACACTAAACCAAGAGTAGGTGAGGACTCAACAAGACCGAAGAAATGGCCTGCAGATGGTGATGGAGACAGAGGTTTATTGGGGGAACTTACGGACAAGGGGGTCCGGAAGCAGCAGACGGGACCCAGCATCCACTGCTGGGATCTACACGCGGCAGGCTTTTATAGTGCAGCAACCAGCCCAGCAACTACCTCCGGCCTCTCCCTCCTTGCATGGCCCCCACTCCAAGGCGCTCAAGGCCTGCCATGCGAAGAAGGTGCCCCAGGTTGGCCGCCCCTGGAGTCCCTGACCTTGAATGCTGAACAACATGTTTTTCTGCATATGCTGCTTGATGGGAATATAGAGGAAGGACAGGATCCGTACATTCTCAAGAGAGCGATTAACAGGGGCACCTAGGGTGTGCCTGCACAAACCAGCCAGCCAGCATGTCCCGTATACTCCTTGATCCCTGGAATCTGGTGGAAGTGATGCTGGGCCGGTTTCCGGGCGCAGCTTTAGAAATGAGTAGCTTCTACCTCCTGTCCCTCAGATACTCTCTCTTAAACCCAACTGCCCTGCTGTGAGGATGCCTCAGCTGAGTTCCCAGCCAGCAGCCAGCCCCACCTGCCATCCTGGAGATGGGTTTCCCAGTCCCCGTGCCGACCACCCAGCTAATGCTGTCTGGGGCAGAGGCAAGCTCTCCGGTGAAACCTGACCAAACTGCAGATGTGTGAGCTAAAGAAATGATTGTTGTTTCAACCCACTAAGCTTTAGGGGGGGTTGTTCTGCAGCAATAACAGCTGATCAGTTCAACAGATACAAAGGGAATTCTGGGCCCCAACCAGTTCTAATATCTGGAGCAGACCCATACCCTCTTACTCAAAATCCTTAAGGTCAGCTGTATTTCAGAATTCAGGATTTTTTACTTTAGGATCCAGAATTTTTGATATGGTACTTATACCGTATTTTCATAACATCCCCAGTGTGTATTAGCAAAAATCCAACTGAAATTTTAAGGATCTAATTGGCTTTATTAACCAATTCCTGAATCAAGCAGCATCCCGTCTCTCAAGTAGAGGGGAGCTCCAAAGGGCTACAGAAAGGGAAGGGTTTTAAAAGGCAGGATAAGGAAGTCATAAGCAGAAAAAAAAAAGATTATTGCAGGGGAGGTCACCTTTTTTAGGGACAAAAGGGTCTTAGTAGGTTGACTACCTCAGCTTTCTTTGGGGGGTTGACAGTGCCCATGTGACAGATTACTTTATTGTTTCTTTCTTTCTTCCTGTTTTTAAAATTTTTTATTTTATTTACCTTATTGTTTCTGACCAGGAAATTCCTTACTGACTGGTCACGACTACATTTCTAGGGAGGTTGAAAGTGTAATTTGTTTAGTTATTAAGACCTGCTTTGGTTATGTGCCCTAGCATAAATGACTCCATTTTGAGCCTGTGGTGTTCTTTTTACATGAGTAATGCAAAATACTAACTTACCAGTAGAAAAATGTACAGATATGCGCACTGGACACGATAGTGAATAGCCCCAAGTCAGGCTTTGCTACCAAATGAATTTGCTGTGAAAGAAAAGAAAATTTTTAGTTGTTACGACTATTTTGGATTTTGATTTTGAAATTGCGCTTATGGGTTGATTGATGGACCTGTAGTTTGGCCTGCCTAGAAAACAGGGAAATAGAGTGTATAGGGACAGAAAGGGGGTGTGCAGGAAAGGTTAGTGGGTAAACTGATTTACTGGCCTGTGACTTTGAAGTTTAATCCTGTGGCCATCAGGGTCAGGGGAAGGTCTGGTGTGATCATGGGGTGATGGCCAGCCTGAAGCAGAGATGTCACATAGTGGGGACCACAGTCACGGTAGCTGTGGAGAGAGAAGTAAGGACATGTCTTTTTAAGTGGCAGAGCCCATAGAAAAATGACAATATTTATCCTATGTGTTTGGGGTACTTTGGGGACACAGCTCACAGATTGAGGTCACTGTAACGAAAGCGAAGGAAGTTTCCTCCTCCCAATGCACAGTAAGTCAATAAAGAACAGACACCAAGGGGCGCCTGGGTGGCTCAGTCGTTAAGCATCTGCCTTCGGCTCAGGGCGTGATCCCAGAGTCCTGGGATCGAGTCCCACATCGGGCTCCTCCACTGGGAGCCTGCTTCTTCCTCTTCCACTCCCCCTGCTTGTGTTCCCTCTCTCGCTGGCTGTCTCTCTGATAAATAAATAAAATCTTAAAAAAAAAAACAAAAAACCAGACACCAAACTTTTGCAGCAAAGAAAGGTGGGCTACTTACTTGTATGGTGCACCCCAGGAGAAGGAGGAGCTGATGCTCAAAAGTCCCAAACCCCCTGAGGACTTGCAAGAGAGGATTTTTAATTAATTAATTCACGCATGCACTCATTCATTTATCTAATTTATTTATTTATTTTTAAGATTTTATTTTTAAGTAACCTCTCCACCCAGCGTGGGGCTCCAACTTACAACCCCCGAGATCAAGAGTCGCACACTCTACTGACTGCCAGCCAGGAGCCCCGCAAGTGACGGTTTTTAAAGGCAAAATTTGGGGCAGGGGTCTCCTGACAAGTTGGGTGCTGTTGATTGGAGGCCCAGGAGGTCCTGCTCTCAGATGTTACTCAGTAACTTCTAGTGTGGCTTCAGCTCTGACCAGCAGCTCTGTTCCATCTCAAGAGACTTGCAATCTGAAAGATATCTTTGTTCCATGTGTTAGAGATTTCATGAGGTATACGTGGTGGTCATATCTTTTGGGTGGCGCTGATTAACCGCTTGTAAGCTAGTGAGGTTGCGTACCTCCTATGTGTTCCTTTGAACAGTAAGCAAGCAACCCCATCACTTGAGCCTAGGCCTGTGTGTTCCTTGGCAGGTCCGGCCGGGCCTGGGGACGATGTGACCTTGATGTAGGAAAGACGTTAGGGTTCAAAGCCAGCGGCCAAGAAAGAATTCTTGAGAAGTCTTTGGTGCAAAAGGTGGTTTTATTAAAGCACAGGGACAGGACCCATGGGCAGAAAGAACTGCTGCCCTGGGGTCATGAGGAGCAGCCCAGTATATACTTTCAAGTTGGGAGGGGGTTAGGGATAGCCTAAGTCGCTAAGAAATTTTGGAAACAAGGTTTCCAGGACCTTGGGGGGCTTTGCTATTGTTGGGAAAAGGTCGTTTATTACCATCTAATAAAACCTGAGTCATGAGACCTTTCAGATGTATATTGGTGGGCCATATGCTTGGGGGATGATTGCCAACACACTTCTTGGGGGTTTAGAGATAAAGGAAATTTCTAAAGGAATTTTTACGTGTTAAAGTAGACTTACAGGATCCTGGGGGTTGGGCTAAGGTTGCCTTTTGCCCTTAGCAAAGTGCTAACACCGAGGCAGTTGAGTCCCTAGAGGAATGTCTCTCGGCCTGTTTCAAGGACTTGTCAATGGGCTGTAGGTAGTCAGGAAATTTAATAATTTTTCTTCTGCCTTTGTTTCCCACATCAGCCTCTAGTGTTCATTCCTCCACCTGAACTAACAAGAGGGATGCCACCTTCCCCACCAGCCCTGGGAATCTTCCCGTCACCTCCAGCTGCCCCATCAGTAACCCTCACCCAGTCCAGGGGATACCAGTGTGCAGGCCTGCTGGATGGGAAGCTCCAGATGTCAGAGCTATGAGGGAGGAAGCCCCTGGGCTTGACAGCTGATTTGATTGGGAGACATGGTAGAGGGTGGTGGGAGTGACACTCAGGCTTCTGTTTGGACAGTAGGGTAGATGATGGCGCCACTCTTGCTAAAACACATCAGGCTCACTCTTGGCTCTAAGGTCGGATTACAGGGCAGAGCTTTGGGGTCATTATCATGAAGGTGTGGAAGTCTCTGGAATGTGTGAGATTGGCCAGGAAGAAGGTTTCCAGAAAGAAGGGAGGGAAGGGGGGTTGGTAGAGAATAAAGAAGGGGAAGGTAAGAGGCATCCTTAGTGTCTTTAAGTTCATCACAGTTCATCTGTACAAGCCCAGAATCCTAACCAGAGCCCCCCCCACCTCCGCCCCCATCCCACCATCACAGATCATTTGTCAAGGTGTTGAGGTTTGTGTCCGGCAAGGTCTGACTTTCAGGTCAAGTTCCTTATAAATAAATAAAAATCCTCACACCAGACACAGCCTTCAGTACCCTGAGGGCTTTGATTTGAGGGCAAAGACCACCTTTGAGGTGCAAAAGACCCAGGAAGCCACAGGATTCTACCCAACTGTCAGACCCCTTTGGCCTTTGTTTCTTGGTATGCATTAAAAAAGGTCCCAAGTCTCTTCTGAAGGGGGAGGTGAGTTGGGGGTGAGGAGCTGCGGGTGGAGGAGGGGAGAAAAGAAAAGACTTTACAGGAATGTATTCCGTATGTGTGTATTCTGTAAATATATAAAAAAAACCCATATACCATAGAAAGTAGGTTCTGGCAATTTTCTTATGATTTGTCTTACAACATGATTAATAGCAGTCGCTGTGACAATAATTGCCGCTATATTTTGACTCTGGGCCCACTGATGAATTGTAGGATTTCCTCCTCAGCTCCCCCTTCAGCAAACTTTCTGCACAAATAGTTGCTTCAGGTGGGTTTCTTGATTAGGATTTGGGAAAGTAGAGGCCAGGGCGAGAACAGAGCAGGGACAGCTGGGTAAGGTGATCAGACTTTTCTCTGCTAAATAAAGACGAGAGAGGTGATTGCCTCTGATGGAGTTCAGAATGTGCTACCCCCAAAACATGGCCCCTTTGTGTATTGAATATTTTAAGCTGGAGGAGTTTGAGAAAACGGCAGAAACAGGAAAGTCACTCTGATCTTCTTCCTCCTGCCCTTCTTGGGGAAGGGCCTTATGGCCTTTAATGGCCATAATATTTTTCCTGTGATGAGAGACGCCCTCCTTCTACCTGGAGGAAAGGAGCATCCTTATCTGAAGTCAAGGGATGCAGAGAAGAATCCTAACAAACAGGTCTTGTTAAGTTTCCCTAAGTTTATTTTACTCTCCTCCTGCTCCCTAGCCTGTCCTGTTCCTCCGTGATGTCCACTCTTCATCAAATGTAGCCTAAAGGTTCTCAGGTCTGTTACTTTGGGTCCTCGTTTCCCTGTGAGGGCTCCCATGTCATGTAAAACAGACTTGACATCAGTTTGTATGCTGTCACTGTCTGTGTTGAGTAAATTTTTGGATCCAGCCAGAGACTGGCTCTAAGAAGTTCTAGGAAAACTCTTTCCTCTCTTAAACCTCCGTACCCCTTCCACGTTAGAATGTATCGAAGCAAATTGACTGGAATGAACTCTAGTAGAAGAAGAAAATACAGAGTTTTATTTGAGCCCAGATAGGAGAGCTGCCCACGAAATATGATCTTTTTTTTTTTTAAGATTTTATTTATTTATTCGACAGAGATAGAGACAGCCAGCGAGAGAGGGAACACAAGCAGGGGGAGTGGGAGAGAAAGAAGCAGGCTCATAGCGGAAGAGCCTGATGTGGGGCTCGATCCCATAACGCCGGGATCACGCCCTGAGCCGAAGGCAAACGCTCAACCGCTGTGCCACCCAGGCGCCCCCGAAATACGATCTTCAGAGGGAAGAAGGTGCTCCAGAGAATGAACACTTTTTGTGGGGTTATATGTTTTTTTATGTAAAGAGCCATAAATCAATATGTCAGAGGTGCATCCTTGTAAAAGTTCAAAAAGATTATAGATGAACATGTAGGCAGGAATCACGAGTTTTAACCTCATGGAATGCAAAGAGTAGGAGCACTGATCAATATCTGAAGGACAGGATGTTCCCCTTAGGCTACGCATTTGCAAAGCAGATATACAAGGCATGTTTGACCAGCTATAAATGAGGTTTTTAGGTTAAACAAAGTTTATATACAGTCATGTCGACTTAGAAAGAAATCTAAAATGGCTTCCCTTGTATATCAGGCCTTTATAGAGTTTTTTTTTCTCATCATTTCCCCCTTTCTGATCAATAATCTTTTAATAGAGGGGCATCTGCCTGGCTCAAGTCAGTAGAGCATGCCACTCTTGTAAGCCTGCTTCTTCCTCTCCCACTCCCCCTGCTTGTGTTCCCTCTCTCGCTGGCTGTTTCTCTCTCTCTGTCAAATAAATAAATAAAATCTTAAAAAAAAAAAAAATTAACGAACCAAACTCCAAGTCGGTCTGTTGAGTACGCAGTTGAGATGAAGCCTCGTTTGGTCAGGGTGGGCTCTTTGCTGCTTATTATGGTCCCACAATAGAGGATCTCTATTATGTTTAGAGGTCAACTGGGCACAACCTTCAGTTGCCTTTTTGATGTGGTCAGACGTGAAAGGGTCTGTGTCTAGAACGTTTGACAGTTTGCTGTATAAATCCTCCCTTTTTAATGGGATTTAATCGGTCTTGGGCTTTGCAGACCTCCTCTGGTTCTGTTGGTTTATCAGTTCTGAGTGTGTCCTTGGTTGGTGCTAGTTTCAACAATATCTGGTCTTAGCTGCAATGCCCTTTGTTATTTGCGTCATTGCTTGAGTTAAGTCAATACGTGAGTGACTCCATCTTGCTCTGCTCACTAGGCCCGATGTAGATTGCCCAGGAGTCTACATCAGGGGGTCGCCGGTGTGGTCTTTCATAGGATATTGCAATCGATGTATATGTTTTTTCAATGAGGTTGAATTGTCATGCAGACATCATACATGTGCTTTGTGGTGAGTTTTCGCCTTTGCATTTTTTGTAACATATGTAGAGGCAGTTAGTAAGGTTCTCACAGGATGCCTGGAGGCCAAAAAAGAAGTTAGGGCCAGCTATGGCTGAAAGTCAGAGGCCTGTCCTGGTAGCACTCCAAAACAAAACCACAAGTAGCCGGATCAAACCAGACAAGCCCAAGATGGCTGACAACGGAGGCCAGAAACCCCTGACCAAATATGGAAGAAAAGACACTAAACTCTGCTTCCAAGAAATCCTCACCCTAAGTAATGAATATTCCACCCCCTACTTAACAACTATTCATAAGAGATAGAAACCCAAGCTCCAGGGCATGCAGCTTTCTCTCTTGAGCTCTCACACCTCAAGAGTGTACTTTCCTGCTGTGTTACTCCTCTGTCCTGTTGTGACTGTCCTTGAATTCTTTCTTGTGATAAGACCAAGAGACTTTGGTCACATCTTTGGGATGGGCTGGGTCAAGGCCTCAGGGCCCTGGGGTCTCCCCAGTTTACCTGGCAACACATTTCTAGCATAAATGCTAGAAATAGTAATAAAAATCCAATTAATAATATTTGAAGCAACCAATAGGGAGTAGGTACAGAATTAGAAAGACAATAGAAGAATCCAAAAAATCCATTACAGGTATTCTGATGATATTGAATTAGTTTGCGTGTCTGTTTGCCTCCTTTATCTAGTTATTTGTGCTTTGTGATCTGTTTGAGCTGATTTGCTAGAATGGTAAATAAATTTCTGTTACTATCTGTAATGATTTCTCTGGCCAGTTAGTTTCTATAATTCCATCTCCCAAAATATTTGGTCATCAATATCAATATTAGTATAATTTTTGTTAGCATCAGGCAGTTTGAATTGCAAAACCAGTATTACACCATATAGCAGTAGCATTATGATAAAAAGTATTCTGGTTACAAAATAAATCAAGGAGTATTACAGAGGTATTTTGTTCTGATTTGAGTGGATACTGTCAAATATTAGGTTATGGTTTAGGGTTATCCACAGTCACCTTCATTGGAGTTGCTGATTTAATTTTTCCAATATCAGAAGAAGACCATCATTTTGGGGGGATTTGTAATAATAAATGGTTTTCTTCCTGTTGGGTTGTTTGGTCTACTTGTTTTGTAATAATTAAGTTTTCAGAAACCAGACTGTGGTCTTCATCAGTGTCTTCTAAATCTAAAATCATTTCTCCTTTTGAGGAATGTTTGAAGATTATATGTTTCTAAAAGATCTTACCCTATAAGATGATTCAGGGCACAATCGGCCCACAAAAAGACATGATATCATCATATTTCATAATTGGAGAATTACTGGTTCTGACTCAAGCGCTCAAATTGTCAGATTTGAAACCCGTACCATTTGAACTGAATTTTTACTCCAGGGAGAGGGCAGTGAGGGGAGGTAAGGCTGAGAACAGATGAGGTAGCCCTAGTGTCTGTTAGGGTCCTTGAGGTTTCCCCTCCAGTAGTGATGTCGACTTCTCCTAAGGTATTAGTGAGGGCGAAGGGAAATGCCCTCTGGTTTCCCTGGGAGCATCCCTGTTCTTTTTTATTTTATTATTCTCGATGTCCTATTTAAATGTGTAAATGTCTCGCCTGAAATGCCCAGGCTGGGTTTGGTTTTTTTACAATAGTAGCAGAGAGGGTGTTCTTAAGCCTTTGATTGGGATTTTGGAAAGGTATCTTAGGGGGACCATTAAGCTTTTGCGATTGTAAATTCATCACTTCAGCTGCATCTCTCTTTTCTGACTTTACAAAGTCTTGTGAAGGCTCAGTTGGTTGAGCAGCATCCAACTCTTAGTTTCCGCTCGTGATCTCCGGGTTGTGGGATTGTGAAATCGAGCCCCGTGTAGAGCTCCATGCTCAGCAGCGAGTCTGTTTGCGGTTCTCTCTCTCCCTCTGCCCCTTCCCCCTGTGTGCTCATTCACTCTCTCTCTCTCTCTCTCAAATAAATGGATAAATAAATCTTAAAAAAAAAAAAAAGAAAAGAAAGTTGATTCACAAGGGTAGAAGTGCATTAGGAGGTAGTGTTGCCCGTCCTGAGGCATATCACGTTATAATTCATCTAGACCTTCTAGAAAGGCCAAATTTAAGAGCAGACCAGTCTGATGATTTTGAAAACTCTCAGGAGTTACCCCAGAGTATTATTTAAATGATTTTTTGAATCTTTCAAAATAGTCAAAAATGGCTTCTCCAGGCTTTTGTTTAAATTGTTGAATATTTAGGGAAAACCTCAGAGATTGTCAATTCTTCTGTATTTTCAACGCTTCTTGTCTAGGGAAATCAATTGGTGCTTTCCATCCTGCCTTATTTATCCATTCCTTTGCTTTACTCTCAGATATGAGCACATGTACAAACCAGTATAGGGCAGAATACCCTGGTTCGTATGTCCTAACAGTTAAGTTGAATTCTCAAGCAAAACTGTTGGATCTTGTAAAGGGCCCAGGAGATCTTTAGTTAAATGTTTAAACTCTTTTCTGGTCTGAGTGCTGGCTCACCTCTCGCTGACACAGGGTTTTCCTTAACGGGGACTGGAATAATTGTTGGTCCTTCCATATTAATCCCTTGAGTTTGGGGGGGCTTCTTCCTTTGGGAAAGGAGGTGGAGGTAAAGCAGGTACATCAGCATAGAGGAGTTCAGAAAGAAGGGGACATAAAGGGGGCGCCTGGGTGGCTCAGTTGGTTAAGCATCTGCCTTCAGCTCAGGTCATGATCCCAGAGTGCTAGGATTGAGTCCCGCATCAGGCTCCCTGCATAGTTGGGAACGTGCTTCTTCCCCTGCCTGCTGCTCTCTCCGCTTGTGCTCTCTCTCTCTCTCTCTCTGAAAAATAAATAAATAAATAAAATCTTAAAAAAAAAAAGGAGGTATAAAGGAGCAGAGTGGGGTGAAGATGGGAAAGAGCTACTAGCAGGTGTTTCCAGAGTTTTCTTCAATTTAGTAGTGGATTCTAAAAGTTTTTAGATTAGTTTCCTGTAAGGAAGACATCATTACCACGTTTTAAATACCGATTAAAATAAAGCTTCCCATTCCATTTGTTTAATTTTATAGCTGGCTTTGTTTCCAGTTGTGCTTTCGAGAAAACTATTTTTGGTAAATCAGATTTTGTCCATTTTGGCCATCTAACACTTAGATTATCTTTTGCTGAATTTTCCCATTCAGTCAGACACTTGCAAGTAGAAATTCCGTATGTGTTACATGTAAAATCTGCTGTGGGTGGCTGTTGTGTGTTTGGGAGCTGTTCAGCTTTAGAAGCATGTTTCCCTGTCTTCTTTTGGTTTTGGTTTTAGTATAAAATCTGGACAGTTCTCTTGGGAGAGGAGAAGAGTGTAGTGGATCCAAGTGTGCTGTTTATGAGAGTGAAACACTCTCTTAGGTATCTCAGTTTCTCCCGTCGGTAGTCTAAAATCACCATGGGGGCTCTGAGCACCTGATGATGAATCCTTATGTGTGCATCTCTGGATGATCCAAACTTTATTTACTACGTGAAGAAGATGGAATTCCCTATGGGGTATCTTGAGGAATAACCCCAGACCCTTCCACTACGTTCTCAGTCATGTGGAAGGAGCAAGTGTTCTTTATCTTCAGAGCTGAATAATTCAGTCTCTCATTCTCCGACCCGTCAGCACGGTCCAGTCTTTGAAGTTTTATTGCCGAATCAAAGCTAAATATGAATTGGCCAACCCAAGTATTACTCCCTTCCCCCTAAATTTCCTAGTTAGAAAATCAGGCAACAAAATCAGTCTAAAACAGTAAAAACAAAGTCAGTCTAAAAAATAGGTCAAATAAAAGTCAAGACTGTCAAGTTAAAATATCAGGAGATCTGGATATCAGGAGAACTCACCCATCTACCTGAAGTTTGCTGAGAAGCTGGAGGGGCACATGGGAACCATGCCAGTACCACATGCTGGATTCCAGAAGACCTCAGGTAGCCTCAGGTGGGTTTCTCTGATATCTTGCTGAGTATGCCAAGAAATGTTGACATAAACTGACCAGAAAGAACTCTAATATAAGAAGGAAATACAGAGTTTTATCTGAGCCCAGATAGGACAGCTGCCCACAAAACACGATCTTTAGAGAGAAGAAAGTGCTCCAGAGAACGAACACTTTTTATGGGGCTATATACACTTTCTACAGAAAGAGCCATAAGTCGATATGTCAGTTGTACATTCTTGTAAAAGTTCAAAAAGATTATAGATTGACATGTAGGCAAGAATCACAAGTTTTAACATCATGGAATGCAAGGAATAGGGGCATTGATCAATATCTGAAGAACAAGATGTTTCCCTTAGGCTACTTATTTGCAAAGCAGGTGTACAATGCCGGCTTGATCAGCCACAAGTCAGGCTTTTGGTTTAAATAAAGTTTGTGTGCAGTCATGCTGACTTAGAAAGAAATCTAAATCTAAAATGGCTTCCCTTATATACCAGGGCTTTAGTATGTTTTTTCCCTCATCAGATTCTACCCTGGTTTCCACTCGGTGACTTGTGTCCAGTCTCGCCTGAGCTTAAATGGGAGAAGGAATCTGCTGTTCTCCCAGGCCTCCCCTCTGAAGTGGTGCTTGTCCAGAATGTATGTCTTGTTGCCTAGAATGGGGCTCTCATATGTGAAAAGCAGCCATTTTCTGTTTGGCATGCCTCCAAACACAAACTGAGCACTTCGTCTGGTGTACATGAGTGTATAGCCTAATCCAAACTTGGAGAGAAGACTCACTGTGTTGATTATTTGAGAGAAGGGATGTTGGTCTCCAAGGTGGAACATTAGTCTGGAACCACATGTGGAGGGAGAAAGTTGGCCACTGTGCCAGGGTCAGCTTCCAGCTGTCCTGGCCCCTTGGCATACCTCATTGTTCCACCCTGCCCAGTGCTGACGAGTGAAAACACCAAGAATGGACCCCGGTTCCAGGGTCTGATGGGGTCTTCAGAGCACGTTGTCTTCTTTCCAGGCCTGCACATTCCCCACTCACAGCTACAGATTCGGTCTTATTTGATTACGCTCAGAGCTTATATCCACCAGCAGAAACACCTCTGACAGTGACCATGAATGGTTGTGACTTTCCGGAATGGAACATGTATCCTTGGACCGTTCTAACTATTGGGACAAATAGCCATCTCTAGACTGCCTTTAGTGAATCTGATTGTCACTCTGGGGTGACCAGTTGAAGTTTTCTAGGACTCCCTCCTGGGATCTGCAACCATCCTCAGGCCTGGAATTAATTTTTGTACACGATACTACAACGTCATGTAGGGCTTCATTTCTGGGTTGGCGGGGATGGGGGTGGGTTAATTAATGGGTGAGATCCCTATGGGAACTCTCACCCCGCTAGACCAAGTAGCCAGTGAAGTGGCTCAAGTCTTAGGGTCCAAACAAGCCAGTCTGGATGTCTTGGTCAGATTGGTGTTAGACAACAGTATTGGTTCTTACTATCTGTTGTTGGCCAGCCAAGGGGTGGACTGTATCTTGACTAAACTGTATTATGTTTAGTTCAACACTGGTAGCAAGGTAGAGCAGTTGGATTCCTATATCTAGAAATAGGTAGAATGGCTGATCAGCAGCCCAGAAACTCTTCTCTTGTCTGCTCTGAGATACCTTGATCCCTGGTTTGGGGGAGGACTTCAGGCGTTAGGATCTTCCTTTTTCTACTTGCCTTTCTAATTATCTTTCAGTCTCTCCTACAGCAAAGCCAGACACTAGCTTTGCAATCCTTATGGGTTCAACAGATACAGGTACAATTGCACCGGTGGAGTGGAATATGACACATAGCAGCTATCCTTTGAAATCAGGTGGACTGAGAGGCAAGGATGAACTTGTCTGGAGACTGTTTCTCCATAGACTGGCCTCCTAGGGAGGAAGTTGGCTTCCTGTGGAAAGAGTCTGTTTGGGTTACAGAAACTGGTTAAAGCTGAGAGTGAAAAGAATAAACATTCTGGCAGAATGCTGATGTGGTGGAACTGGGCTGAAGTGGTTTGTCCTATCAAAGGGCTGTATCCGCAAGACTTAAATCACAGCGCAAGGTCACATATCAAGGGGAGCCTAATGCATCCTCAGCCACAGAACTGGTAAGTCCAGAGGCTAGGGTTCATTTCCTGCACTCCTATCTGGCTCTGAGAAGTCAATGAGCACTGGAGGGGAGAAGAGTCACTCATCCACCACTGCTCCAAATCTATGATCTCTCCTAGTAAACACTGCTCCAGGCTTGGTGCCTGTGCAT
The DNA here is from genome assembly GCF_024610735.1 of Ursus americanus. NCBI lineage: Eukaryota > Metazoa > Chordata > Mammalia > Carnivora > Ursidae > Ursus > Ursus americanus. The sequence continues at coordinate 32,283,982 of NC_142128.1, forward strand.
TCAGCCACCTACCCTTATTTTCTCAATAATGCCCGTACATTCATTTCTACCCTTCATCCTGAATTCATGACATCCCAGGATTAGTCAAGATACCATCTAACCTTTCTTATGAATGAGAGATGATCTGAGATGTTTCCCCCAAATAAATTAAGAAGAAAACCAGTGAAAAGAGCATGTCCATATGGCACTGAAACAGATTTAACAGAGGAAAAGAGCACAAGACCAGCTGGGTCATTTCATGACTTAAAAGGAAAAAAAAAAAAAAGACTTGTTTTTATTACTTGCATATTCTAGGAGGAAATGAGAGGCAATATATGGTAAAACAAGGACAGCATTTCTCCCTCTTTCACATGTGATATGAACAGGAGTACTTTTACAAAGCTTTCTACCAATATTTAAGCTTTTTTGTCCCAATATGTTTTAGAAGGCAGAGATACAGTCTAAAGAATTTCACAATTGTAGAAGTTAAGCTAATATAACTGAACTTGTTGCTTGCTGCCCAGCACCCATTCCTTCCCATTGGCATCAGTCCACTGGATTTCCTTGATCAAAATTAGCCAAATAGTTTAGGTGAGACGGATCCCACCTACAGGTTTGGGGGTTGTACCCATTCAGTTTAACAAAATCATCAAAAAATGTTTCATTTCCCAGGACTTTTGATTATCTTTTTTTTTTTTAAGATTTTATTTATTTATTTATTTGACAGAGAGAGACAACCAGTGAGAGAGGGAACACAGGCAGAGGGAGTGGGAGAGGAAGAAGCAGGCTTCCCGCGGAGGAGCCCGATGTGGGGCTTGATCCCAGGACTCTGGGATCATGCCCTGAGCCGAGGGCAGACGCTTAACGACTGAGCCACCCAGGCCCCCCAGGACTTTTGAATATCTTAAGAATATATGTACATGTGACCAGATTTGACCTACAAGAGGCAATTAGCTGCTGGTGAATTCTGAGAAAGAGGTTTCTTTCCTTTTCCCAGAAAAAGCAAGGAAAGAGGAATTAGGATGAAGTCTGTAGCCCTGGATCTCCAGGCAGTCATCTTGTGACCACACTTTGAGGCAGATGTAGGGGAGGGAAAACTTCCCTCTACCCTCTTAGGTTCTGTAGCTGGCCCTAAGAATTAAATTAGCATAAGATAGATTAACAAGAGAAAAGCATACACATTTTATGTAATATTTTCATGGGAGTTTTCAAGAGGAAAATGAAGACCCCAAAAATCCATTAGACCTAAAAGTTCACAAGAAGCAGTAAGTTATGGGGATGTAATAAGAGACAAAGGGGCTTAGGCTAGGGGCAGTAAAGTGTGGGACAATGACTTGGAAATAATGTAGGGGAAACTAATGGAAGACAAGGGTGATGTTAGCAGGTTGGTTTGTACAGATCCACATTGGTGTTGACTCCCAGTCTTTGAGGTAAGAATGTTCTCTTCCTGGTGCAGAGAGGGTACCTTTCCCATGCAAAAGTTTATGACTTGCTTTTTGGTAGAAAGAGAGGTCAAAGAGCCCTTCCTGCATCTGCTGCTTCTCAAGTGTCTTCAGTTAAAGATAATATGTCAAAGTGGTGAAGGGGAGTCAAATATGCCACCTCCAAATGTGCCACTTTGGCATGTGGATTTTTTTGAGCTGAAGGCAATCAAGGCCTAGCAGACTCAAGAAGAACTTTCACCTCTTCCTTAACTGCCTACAAGAATTTACATGGGGGGCCTGGCCCAGAAAGAGAGCTATTACAAGAGATAAATTTTTATCCAACTTACCTGGTTACCAAACATCTGCTCTTATCTTCCTGTGAATCACTTTCCTTCTTTTTGAAGCACGGGCCCCTATTTCATTCGTTAGCTGAGGATGGCATGTAAGCCTCAGCTGCCTGACCACTTTGGGGTCTCACTTTTCTAAAAAGATTTATTTATTTATTTTAGAGAGAGAGAGCAGGAGGGAGGGGCAGAGGGAGAGAGAAAGCAGACTCTGGATACGGGGCTCAATCTCAGGACCCTGAGACCATGACCTCAGCTGAAACCAAGAGCCAGACATTTAACTGACTGCCACCCAGGTGCCCCTGGGGTCTCATATTTTTAATGGGACTCCTGCACACACAAAATTAAATTTGTTTTTCTCCTGTTAACCTTCCTTATGTCATTTTACCGTTAGACTATCCAAAGAACCTAGAAGGGTAAAATAAAAAAGTTTCCACCCCTACAGCAGCATATTTTGAGGTGTCATGTTCTGAATGCCTCTACAGCCTTATTTTGAAGCCAGTTTTAGAGAAGACAAAGATTCTTCAAAAAAGGGGTGCCTGGCTGGCTCAGTCAGAAAAGTGTGTGACTCTTGATTTCAGGGTTGTGAGTTTGAGCCCCATGTTGGGTGTAGAGATTACTAAAACAATAAATAAAGTTTAAAACAAAGAAATTATGCAACACAGGTTTCAAAAGAAAATACATATAGGTTTTGCAACATAATGCTGCTTGGTGCAAAACTCAATTTAATAAATAATATTAAAAAAAAAAAAAAAGCTCAAAAGAAACCAGATCATTGGTGCCCTTGCTGAGTTGCTCTATCTGGTCTCTTGCTTTGTCACTAGGCTTACTAATTTTGTGGGGCAATACATTCTTCTTCTTTATTATTATTATTTTTTTAAGTAAACTCTGCCCCCAACATGGGGCTCAAACTCATGACCCTGAGATCAAGAATCACATGCTCTACCAACTGAGCTTGGCAGGTGTCCCCATTCTGCTTACTTTTTAAGACAGTAGGTATGGATCTCTGTTGCTTTCTACTCAGAGGATCCTAACTGATGCAGCCATTACATTTGATGTAATGACAAGAAAACCACTAAAAACAAACCAAGAAAAAAAGCCAGAGAGGCAAGGGAATTATGATTCAAATTCAGATGTGTGTGGTTATGTCTGTATACTGTTAAGAGTTGAAAAATGCTGCAAGTAGAGTTTCTTAGGGGGAAAGATTTTATATGTTCTGTGTTCAACAGGTTTTAATGTTCAAAATGGTATATTTATTCAGGAAGCTGGGATGTGGGAAGTGGCTGGGGATGAAAAGAGGGCAATGTGCTGAGAAGATTAAAATTGTCCAAAAAATTAAAGCACCATTTTGCGCTTTTTTAAAATTGTATGTAATTAACACATAACATTATCTTAATTTCAGGTGTGCAACGTAACGATTCGATATTTGTGCACATTGTGAAATGACCACCACAGTAAGTCTAGATAACTTCCAGTCACCTGACGTTTTTTCTTACAATGAGAACTTTTAGGATCTACTTTTTTAGTGATTTTCAAATATGCAATGCAGTGCTATTGATATAGGAAAAGATGTTAGGGTTCGAAGCTGATGGCCAAGAAAGAATTCTTGAGATGTCTTTGGTGCAAAAAGGTGGTTTTATTAAAGCATAGGAACAGGACCCATGGGCAGAAAGAACTGCTGCCCTGGGATCGTGAGGAGCGGCCCATTATATACCTTCAAGCTGGGAGGGAGTTAGGGATAGCCTAAGTCTCTAAGGAATTTTGGAAGCAAGGTTTCCAGGACCTTGGGGGGGCTAGCTATTGTTGGGAAAAGGTCATTTATGACTCTCTAATAAAACTTTAGTCATGAGACCATTCAGATGTATATTGGTGGGTCATATGCTCTGGGGATGATTGCCAACATGTATCTTGGAGAGTAGTGATAAAGGCAGTTTACAAAGGACTTTTTATATGTTAAAGTAGACTTAAGCAGGATCCTGGGGGTTGGGCTAAGGTTGCCTTTTGCCCTTAGCAAAGTACTAACACCGAGGCAGTTGAGTCCCTAAAGGAATGTCTCTCCATCTGTTTCAAGGACTTGTCAGTGGGCTGTAGGTAGTCAGGAAATGTCATACTTTTTCTTGTGCCTTTGTTTCCCACATCACTATTAACTGTAGTCACCATGCTGCACATCACACCCCCAGGAGTTATTTATTTTATAACTGCAAGTTTGCATCTTTTGACCCGCTTCACCCATTTCTCAACTTGCCCCCCTAGTCCACGTCTGGTAGCCTCCAATCTGTTGCTCCCTGCATCTGTGTCCTTGGTTTTGGGGGTTTGTATGGTATGTACGCTCATTCCACATGTGAGAGCTTATGGTATTGGTCTTCTCTCTCTGACTTACTTTGCTTAACATAATGCCCTCAGGGTTCGTCTTTGTTTTCGCAAATGGCAGGATCTTATCCTTTTTTAGGACCAAAAAACCCTTTTGCTTTTTTTGGTTCCTTTTGTTAATAAGTCCACCACAATGTAAGTGTACACGTGATTTGCAGTGCTTTGTGAGAATGGTTGCCACAGTTCCTCCCCTCGCTGTGTATGTGCACATTTGCAACAGGACCCTCTTTGCATCTAAAGGTGGGGTCTGTTTCTCTTGCCCCTAACTGGGGACTGGCCTGTGACTTGCCTTGATCAATAGAATGTGATGGAAGGGATAATGTGTTCACTTCTGAGGCCAGGCCTCAGGAGGCCTTGCGGTCTGCTTTTGGTCTCTCGGAGCGCTGCTCTGAGACTACTGTGTAAGGAAGCCCACGGAGCCTACGGTAGGGTTATGTTACCAAAGTGGTGTGTTCTTTTCCCATTTCATGCTGTTTGCCAAAAGAACCAAACAGTATTTGATGGCAAGGAGGTAATTTATTCAATGGGCAGAGAATGGAGAAGGGAGCTTATGCTTTAAAGGCACCTTCTCTGCAATTTGGTCTCATGGTCAGGGTTTTATGGGGTTAGGGTAATGAAGGATTTGGTAAGTAAGCTGATTTGGGGGGTTTCTAGGGGAAGGGGAGGAGGCTTCTGGGTTTCAGAGTGCCACCTCTTTTCTTCCCTCAAGTGGGTGCAATCAGATCTGTCATGGCGCTCGGGGGGGGGGTGTTTTTTTGTTTTTGTTTTTGTTTTTGTTATTACAGTTAGATAGTAATGATCTCAAGGTCATCTGGAGGGTTAGCAGCATCAGAACTGGATCATACTGGTCAAAAACGGGGTCATGGGGGCTTCTTTGGAGTTTGTGGCTTCTTGCATCTGGCCTTGGTTTCTGGTGACAAGCAGCACCTGTAAGCAGCGCTAGAAAAGTGGGTTATTGTGGCTAGGGTGGAGTTTGTTAGGGAGTTGCTCGTGACGGAGGCTGGGAGGAGGAGGATGAAGGTGCCTCGGCTAACAGTAGGGCCAACTGCAGACACGTGAGTGGGGCCATCAAGCCCATCTAGCCCAGTTGACCCTCCAGCTGACCGCAGCCACTCGAGTGACCCCGGGTGAGGCCAGCCGAAAGAAGTGCCCAAAAATCTCACAGACTCATGAAAAATCATAACTTACCGCTTCCCGGACTAATGGCTAAGATCAAATGAAAAATCACAACTCACTGCTGTTTTAAGCCACTAAGTTTGGGGGCGTCTTGTTAGACCTCAGTAAATAACTGAGTCGGTTCTCCAGATCTGTTCTGCTCAGACAATTTAAAATGCAAAGGCATCATAAAATTTGGGTACCACTTGGGGTTCAAATAAACTGTATTACCCAGTATAATCTATTCTCTTAAACCTCCAAACCCCAGAGCTGAGACATCAGGGAATGTGGCCGTGCCCTGAGAGTGTTCATCTGTGTAGATAAAACCAGGTTCCAAAAATACTTGTTGCTTCATTGCGCAAAAAAGACTGGATGATTTCCACCAAACGTGGAGGGTGTGTTTAAGATGGTCCGAGTTGCATAAGGGAGGAAAAAAAAATCTTTTCCCTCTCTCTTAGATTCTCCAGCTGGGGCGCTGTGAATTAGACTGACAAAAGACAGATTAACAAGAGAAAAATCTACAAAAGCAAACAAACAAAAACCAAGGGAAAAATCTAACGGAAGTTTGTTAGCACATGCATGGCACAGACATGTGGAAGTACCCACGGATGAATAGTTCAAAGAGGTAGTTAGAATTCAGCGTCTATATCCCCAACTTAGTAGGGAAGGGGGAGAAAGGTTTTTACGGAAAAGCAAATGACTTTTTTGGAAGATAAAGGGGCCCTTAGGAGATTAGATGGGAGATGGGATAGTCAGTCTGGGTGTGGTTGGGAGGGTTCTTAGGATAAGTAAGTTCTTTTGGGAGCATCTGCTTTTAGGTAGATGAGGGATTTCAAGAACAGAAATGCCTTCAGCTCAATTCTTTTGCCAAAGTGACGTATGTTGGGGTGGCATATCCTGATTCCCTTCACTTGAAAAATAGGCGATGAGGAATATATGGATTTTACTTTGGAAGGCCTTGGGGGGATACTTCAAGGAGGTGGTCATCTTCCAAACCACTGACACTGAGGTACAAGGGTAGGATCATGGACTGCTGATTGGCCAGAACTAGCCATGTGCACTATAGATCAACAGCCCCCCTCCACACCTGCTGTAAAGTTCGCTGCTGAGCACGGAATGCTGAATCCACGGCTAGCAGGCCTGTCTACGCCGCAGTGTTCCCATTTGTAGAAGGAACAGTACTGTCTATCTCAGAGTTGTTTGAAGGGTTGACAGAGACACTCTCCTTGACCAAACCTCAGTCAAGCTCCTCAGGACTCTCGGCCACTAGGCCGACTTCGGACTTTGGTGTTCTTCGCATTCTCCAATTTTAGCAAGGATCCTGTCAAGTCAGTCAGTTCACCCAGAATCCCTGCACTCCATCTCTGATCATCCCGGCTACCCAACCACATTCCTCATCCGTGCCCACCCCCAGCTGTGTCTGACACCCTGACTTACCTTCAGCAGGAATCCTGTTAAGTTGGTTTAGCCAGAATACCCCTTGACCCCCGATGTTTCCTCTTAGAAAATTTCCCACCACCAACCTCCGCCCTGCTCCTGGGCTACAAATTCCCACTTCTTTGTCCTTGCAGTCAAGCCTGGTTTTCCACGGAGGCCTTCTCCACCCTTCTGCAATAATTCCTGAGTAAAATTGGTTTTTGCCACTTCACTGTCCAGCTCTGGGTTTTCTGGGATGGGGCTAAATGGGTAAATGTATGAAAAGCCGCAAGAATCGTACCTGGCACATAGGAAGCCCTATATGGCTTAGTTTTGCTATTAATTTTGAAGGTTTTTATATCGTTTCCCAACTGATGGAGTAAAGACATACTCCTGCTCCTGAGGTCCAGAAAGCAGCTGCAGCCATGGCTTACAGGCCCCTGATCCCACCCCCTTCCCTTCTGTCCAAGTTGCTCTTCCCCGAGCATGCAGACCCACCCCACCACCTCCTCCTTTCCCTACCCAAGAGGTGGGGTCCTGTTTTCTATCCCAACCCCTGCTCCGATTGTTTACTATAATGATCTCTCTCTTTCCCAAAGACACGGGATACCTTTTGGCTCCTTGTTCCTCTTTCAAGGACTTTTATCTGCTCCACTCCCTCTGGAAACCCAAGGCCGACCACATCTCTTATCCTCAGAGACAGTGCTCATTATCCATTTTCCCTGTACAGAGCAGCTGCCCCTGAATAGAATAACTGAATTCGCACACAGCTTTAAGGAAAGGGGCTTAAGAGAAGTGGCAACTGAGAAGACATATAACTGGGGACCCCTTCTAATAAGTTTTTGAAGTCTGGGGTCATGTGGAAAGCCAAGAACTTTATAACAATTGTAAATTCCTTTTTGAGTTTTCATGGCTGACGGGGTCACAGATTTCTCTCCCCTCGCCAGAGTGCCCTTCTCCCCCCACCCCCACCTGCATCTGACTACAGGTGTTTTTCTGTGGAGAAAATCAGAATTAATAAAAATCTATAGCTATGACCATCCTCCATAACCAGTTCTGGAGAGTGTGGAAGGACCTTGTAACCAGACAGAAAACTTGCTTGCACTTAGGAATTCAATAGGGGCCATTTCAAAAGCAAAATCTTTAGAAAGATATTAAAACTGGAGGACACACCACCACTACCAACAACAAAAATATGCGTTTAGAGTGATTTTTTTTCAGTGGTAAAGGACAGGAATACAAGTCAGATTGGCTGAAGCAATAAATACAGAATTTTTGACTCATTGTAATTGAAAAGCCTACAGGCTCTGTATTCGGGCACAGCTCAAATCATGCAATCAGATAACCCTTTCTCTCTCCTTCCTCTCTCCCTTCTCCATTCATTTCTCTGCTGCCTTGACCTTTATCACTCATTTTTTTTTTCAACAAATACATGTTGAGTTTATGTGGCAGCCACTGGGAATATTTTAATGAACAAGACTGACAGTGTCCCCATTCTCATGGGAGTCATGTTTTATTAGGAAAGAAGGACAATAAATTAGCGAATGGACACATACAGAGTATACTTACAGTTTAGGGTAATTGTGATGAAAACAAATGGAGGGCTGTGGGTTGAAAGGGGCAAGGGCTGGGGGAAGACACAGTGTCTAGGGTGGCAGGGAAGGCCTTTCTGTAAGCAGTAGAAGGCAGCCATGCAGGGATCTGGGAGGAGAGCATTCCAAGAAGAAGGGACAGCTGTGTAGGGGTAGACAAAACCTTCTAATGATGAGAAACTGGTTCAAGGGAGCCTGGCACAAATTAGAAACTGGTGAAAGAGCCAGGGGCCAGGTTATGGAGTTAGGCTAATCCAGGGAGACAGCATTGATGGGTTTTGTAAACAGGGGTGTGACTTATGTAGATAATGATTTATCATGTTGAAGATAGTGTTTATTGCTGCATGAAGAACGGAATGGAGCAGGTGGGAATAGAAGGCTTTCCTGATTATATCAGCAAAAGGTGGCTGATTCCCACCCTGGTTAGCTTGTTTTGGCATTGGCTGACCTCACCAAATCATGGTACAGTTGTCTGTCCCACAAAGGGAAATGATCGTCATAGCAACAAAGAAAATACAGTCCATCATCTTACTCCGTCAATAGACAAAAAACGTATGTCGCATTACACAGTTTTCTGCTCGCGGAGTGTCTTTTCATGTTTATTGACTTGGTAAAATATGGCCATTTTTCAAAATGTCAGAGGCCATTATCTCAAATGTTCAGGGTCCTAGGAAAGCTCCCTATTCCTGTGAGCAGTACGTGAAGTCATCTTCTAATTATAGCCTTTCTGAATGCCTTGTCTTTTCCTTTAAATAAAGTGTCTAGCCATATGTTCAATGAGTAGTATTCTAAGTTTTATATCTTGCCTCATTTTCTTTGGAATCTGTCAATGTCAGAGCTTTTTACAGTGTTACTGTAAAAATGTACTAAACCTTGGTTGAGAAAACTGGCTTTTCTGAAGATGAAGTGATTTTTTAAAGAGGTTGTGTGGGAGTCTGTGTCCTGTTTGCAAAAATAGTGAAATCAGGCCTTTCAACTAATTCCCTACTTGGAACTGAGCTGGCTTTTCCAGTATGTTGTTGACTGTTTTGCCTGAATTTAAACTTTGTTTGCAGTTCAAAATCACCTCTTGCTTTTAAGAAGTAAGGTCAAGGGTATTTTACCCAGAGACAGCAGGAGTTAAAGAAAAGTAAGGGTTCAGTGAAACAGGTTGAATGTATATGGGAACGGAAACTGACATAATTTCCTGTCCTTGAATTAAACCATGCTAGGACCAGGAATATTCTACCATGTTTATATTAAATAATACAGAGACCAGGCATAAAACATTCAGTTGTTGATTCCAGGAAATACTTGCTCTTGGAAGATAAGACTGTCAACCAGAGAAAAATAGGTTGCTCATCAGGATTCGCTTTAAAACTTTTGAACCACTGGGTCTCCCTACCCAGAGCAGTTCCGTCATAAACTATGTCTGATCCTTGATGGTTCCCTACCTCACAAAACCCACATGAAAATCACCCAACTCCAGGCCCTAAAATCCTATGAATGCCCTTTGCTAATGAAGGGTATCAGAATATGCCACCCCAAAATATGCCACTTTGGTGTTAGGATTATTTTGCACTCCAGTCAATTAAGAATCAACAAATGGGGGGGGGGGGGGCTGGCCGGCTCAGTCGGTAGAGTATGCAACTCTTGATCTGGGGGGTTGTGAGTTTGAGCCCCACGAGACAGCACTTAAAAAAAAAGAATCAACAAATGCAGGGAAAGTTCCCACCCTCCCCTACGCTGACTGAGAGCAGGGCATGAGAGTTCCTTTGAGGAAGCTACTGTCCCCCTCCTTCCAGTACCAGGGAGAGTAAAGCAACCCTTATCATTATAGATGGGAAGTCTACAGCAAGATGAATTTGTAGGAACAGATCTAAAATAACTCTTTTCTGCATTAGTTCTCTCCATATGTTTCCTAGTCCTTTCCCCATATTTTATTGTCCTTTAGAGCCCAAACCCTCTTTCCTTTGTTGAAAGGGTATCCAAGCCTCTGAGTCTAACAGCTTTTTTGAGTTTTCACTTCTTTCTGTGAACTCTCATGCATGCAAATATTGATAAAAGGTGTGACTTTTCCCCTGTTAAGCTGTCTTTTGTTAGTTTAACTCACAGGCCCCAGATAAAAAACTTAAGAGGGTAGAGGTGCCTAGGTGGCTCATTTGGTTGAGTATCTGCCTTCGACTCTTGTCATGGTTGACCAGGAGGTCCTGGGATCAAGCCACGCATCCGGCTCCCCGCTTCTCAAAAACAACAACAACAACAACAACAACAACAACAACACAAACAACTTAAGAGGGTAGAGAAAAATTTTTTCATCCCTGATAATAATTTCTCCATTTTGAGATACTACCAAGACCCTGTCAAGATGATGTTCTTCCTTACTTCAGTGCACACACTAAACTTAGCTTTGCTCGATCAACAGGTTTTATCTGAGATCCTTGGAGAGCTGATGGCCAACCTTTATATACTGTGTATATACGGTGTGAAAATGCAGTAAAACCCCCACCAAAATGCAGTGCTCTAAATGATATGATTACATAAAATGTGTGTGTTTGGGTGGGGGTGTGCTTGTGAGGATAATGAAATTCCCTTTTGCATGATCAATCTTTCAACTCCGTTGTGATCCATCTACACTTATAAATAGGATCAAGCTCAAAGTTTACTCTATATAAAAAAACATTATGTGAAAGAAAACATGATGTGGATTAATTGCACAAACAACCATAATTCTTTATCTCATTCTCTAATTTCTTTTTAGAACGAAACTTTGCTGCTCCTTTCATCAAGAGACAGAGTACTGCTCCTGCCCCTTCAAAGATTTATTAATTTATTTTAGAGAGAGAGTGAGTGTGTGAGTGGGTGGGGCGGAGGGAGAGAGAGAGAGAAGCAGACTCCCCACCGACCAGGGAGCCCAATGTGGGGCTCAGTCTCAGGACCCTGAGATCATGACCTGAGCCAAAATCAAGAGTTGTACACTCAACTGACTGAGCCATCCAGGTGCCCCATGTCCCTGATCCTTCAGTGTGGGCTGGCCTGATGGCTTGCTTTGGCCAATGCAACACAGCAGAATTGAGAGTGTGCCAGTTTTAGACCAAGGTCTCAAGAGAGCCTTTTAGCTATTCCTCTTTCTGTTGGAGCCCTGACTATCATATGAACAAGCCCAAGTTCGCTTTCTAGAGAAGGAGGCCATGTTGGGAAATGAGTCAAGGCATCTCAGTCCGTTGCCAGCCCACCTCCCATCATGTGAGAGCCCAGCCTAGATCAGCAGAGCCACCTACCCAACCTGCACCTAACACGGATGTATCTGTGAGCCCAGCTGGGCTGAGCGGCACCACCCAGCTGACCTATATGGACTCTCACGCCTATTATTTTAAATCATTGAGTTTTGGGGTGACTTGTGCAGCAATTGCTAACTGATATGTAGAACATGGCAGGGCCTATTTATTGCCTAAAAACTTCTATTTCCCTTTCTTCTTTGCAACTAACAGAACAGAAATTTTGTTTAGATCCCTTAGCCTCAAAGAAGGTAGGCAGTAGCCAGTGCCGTCATCCCACATTGCTGGCTACACATAGGAATGGACACATGAGCCATCCTGGCTCCTCCTGGGACCATCCCCCTGGCCACTGTGATGAGTCGAACTGAGCAAGTGAATCAAGATACGTATCTTACTTCATTCATGTTGCTATAATGGAATAACAAAGACTGGGTGGCTTGAAAACAAAGTATTTCTCATCTTTCTGGAGGCTGGCAAGTCCAAGATGAAGGCGCTGGCATATCAGGTCTGGTGAGAGCCTGCTTCCTCATTCATAAATGGTTGTGTCCTCACTTGGCAGAAGAGAGAAGGGAGCCCCCTAGGGCTCTGTGATAAGGGCACTAATCTCACTTACGAGGGCTCCACCCTCATGATTTAATCCTTTCCCAAATGCCCCACCTCTTAATACCATCCTGTTGGAGTTGGATCTCAACAGATGAATTTTGTGGGGACATAAACATTCAGTCCATAACACATGCCAATCAGAATTCTTCCCTAGGGTGTTGTATGTGGAGGCTGGAAATGAGAAAAATATAACTGAGATGCGGGCCAGGTCAGATTGATCTGTTTTAGAATAAAGCATGAGGGATGAATTTTTACATCTGAATATTTTGGAGAAAATTCATAACTGTGTCATAAATTTACCAGAACAGTGAATTTAAATGTCACCTCCTTCAACATACAAAGTGCACAACAAGTTAATATTGAGCCCTTAGACTCCAGGGATGAGAAATGCCATAGGAAAAGATGATACATAATTATTTTTATGACTCCCACTGCAATTTTCATTTTTGTCTGGTTAAAACAGTTGAAGCAATGGATGCTTACAATGGGTAGGAGAATCAGGTCAAATGAACTCATCTCCAAGGAGATGTAAAATCCTTTTGAAACCTCCTTGATATAGACTGCATTATTATGCATTTTCTTTGAACTTTATCATTCTGGGCTCTGTTTGCCAACTTGTCTTGCACCCATATTTTAGACTAAAGCTCCATCTTCTGGAGAAGAACTGACATATAACAACTGCTTTGCACAGGGACTAACAGTCAGACTCCATTTACAAGATCCCAAGCCGATGTCTTTCTTTGTCATCGGAGCGATTTCTCATTGGCAGCTCATTTTTCCCTGTTTAGAAACAGTGTCATCTCAGCAGGGCAGTGAAACTAGATGTAAGCTATTGATCACCTCGCTTTTGCAAAGAGAGATTCCTAGCACAGTGCCATCTTTATCTTTATGGTTCCTGCAGGAGGAGACCAATTGGAATAATTTCCCTTCCTTTGGCATGTTCTTTCTTTGATCCCTCGTATGGTTGAATAGGTACCGGCTATTATTTTCTTACTCTCTAGAGAAATCAGTTTCTCTGCAGCTTTTACTATATTTTATTCAAGTGGTATTCCGAAGCTCCTTCTCAAATGTAAATATTTTAAGAAATCTTTTATATCGATATCATACTTTGGAGAGATTAAAAAACATGGTCATTTTTTTAAAAAAAGAACTTAATATTTTAACAACAGTTTTAGATTTAAAGAAAGATTGTGAAGATAGTACAGTCAGTTCCCAGATACCCTGTGTGGTTTCTGTCTCTCGATCAGGTGGGCATCCCCAAATGTGGGGTGACACTGGGGTGGAAGCCATGGTGTGGACAGTGAGGCAGAACAAAGGAGATAGAAGTTTATTGAATACACTGCAGGGGAGCAGGGGGTAGGACTGCAGAGGGGAGGCTGTGTCCAAGGAGGCCATGGGTGGGCACTGTTTTTAAAGGGGGAAGGTGAGGAGGTGTGGTAATGTATGGAATCTTTCTTGTGTTGGTAACCGTGCTTGGTTGAAAGTAGCCCACTGGTCAGCTAGGGCTTCTGGATATTTTGAGGTGGGTCTCCTGATGGGCCTGTCTATCTTGAGCAAGGTGGTCGCTCTGGACCATTGCTCAAGCCTGCTGTCTAAAAGCAGCCTCTATACCTTGCACTCAATTTTCCCCATCATTATCGTGTATTAGTGCAACACGTTTGTTTCAATTAATGCACCAATATTGATGCATCATTATTAATTAGAGTCCATACTTTATGTGGATTCCCTTAGTTTTTCCCTAGTGTCCCTCTTCTGATCCGGGACCCGTCTGAGATACCACATTATATTTAGTTGTCATGTCTCTTTAGACTCCTCTGGGCTGTGACAATTTCTCAGACACTTTGTTTTTGATGACAGTTTTGAGAAGTACTGGTCAGGTATTTTGTGGAATGCCTCTCTTTTGGGATTTGTCTTGTGTTTTTCTCTTGATTACACACAGGTTATGGATTCTTGGGGGGAAAGACCATAGAAGTAAAGTCCCATTTTTTTAAAATAAAGATTGTATTTTTAAGTAATCTCCACATCCAACATGGGGCTTGAACTTACAACGCCGAGATCAAGAGTCGCATGCTCTAACGACTGAGCCAGCCAGGCACTCCAGTGCCATTTTTTATCCCATTGTGACTCATCACTGTTGATACTGACCCTGTTTGCCAGGTTTTTCACTGTAAAGTTACTATTGCAACTTTAAAGTCACTGTAAAGTCTTTCTGTGACCTTGGGTGGCTATTTTTTTTTTTTTTTTGGAAGGAGAAGCCTAGCATTCTGACCACTGTCTGTCTTTAGTGGGTGCTTTACAGCTGGGCTGCTCCTGGCCCTGGTGGAGGGAAGCAGTGGGTATGGTGAGGTCCATCTGATTCTATCTATTTTATACAGCCATGGGGAATGGATGACCTGGGAAGGTAACATGAAAAAGGGAGGGTGCCCGGGTGGCTCAGTTGGTGAAGTGTCAGCCCTCAGCTCAGGTCATGATCCTGGAGTCCTGGGATGAAGTCCCACATTGGGCTCCCTGCTCAGTGGGGAGTCTGGTTCTCCCTCTGCCCCTCCCCTATGCTTGTGCACTCTCTCTCTCCCCCCCCCCTTGTGTACATGTATGTGCACGTGTGTAAAAAGTAAATAAAAATCTTTAAAAAAAAAAAGATAAAAGGAATCAGGAAGCCAGAGTTGGGATCCGTCTCTAGAGTTGGAAATTCTTTTGTCTCAGTGGCCAGTATGCCAGAAGGTTCTTTGGGTATGTTTGAGGATGAGATGAAGTCAGTACTCCAGAGTCAAGAAATCTGAGTTCTGTTCTAAAGCGTTAGGGCACCTTGGCCAAGACAGTAGGTAGCCTTCTCTGGACTTCTGTTGAAAGGATACTGAAAAATATTCTTTAAATCCTCCACTAAATAACTTCACAGAGCTCATGTCACTGAAAGAACTAAGCAACTATGAGGTAGATGTTATACTGCTAATAAAAGAACAACCATAATGGCAGGATTAATAAAACCAGCAATTGTGTATTGATTCTAACTATGTGCCAAGTGGTGGGAATTCAAAGTAACTAGACTAATCCCATGGACATTCAGAATCTAAGGGGAAGAGAAACAAATAGCCATGTTGTGGAAGAATAAGAAATATATCTGGCTTTTGTCCCTGGTTGCTGACACAAAGCTCCTAGAGCCCTGGGAATTTCCTGAGTGACAGGGATGTCTTATTATTGATAAGGAGCTCTTTATCATCATACCTGAGTTTACGCCAATGAGGGGACTTAGGATGGGGTCCCTAGATAGCCTCAGGATGGGGCTGGTGGCGAGAAAGTGCAAGTGGTTAGAAGATGGGAATTTTCAACACCACCCACCAAACTCTGGGGAGGGGAGGCGGAGCTGAGAGTGAGCTCTATAAAAGCTCTTGAAGAATGAGGTTGAGGAAGCTTCCGGGTTGGTGAACACTTCCAGGTGCCAGGAAGGTGACACAGCCAGAGAAGGCATGGAAGCTCTATGTACCCCTCTCCCATACCTGACCCTATGGATCTCTTTCATTTGGCTGTTCTGAGTTGTATCCTTTGTAAAATACTAGTAAACATAAGTAAGGTGTTTACCTGAGTTCTGAGCTCATCTGTCAAATTCTTGAACCTGAGGAGCGAGTCATGGGAACCTCTGATTATAGCTGGTTGGTCTGAAGTACATGTGGCCCAGGGCTTGTGACTAACATCTGAAATGGGTGCAGTCTTGTGGGGTGGAGCCCTTTGAACTAGTGGGATCTGGAGTTAGTGTCAGAAGTGGGTTGAGTTGCTGGACACTCAGCTGGTGTCAGAGTTGGTTGGTGTCAGAAAAAATCTCGAGCAAATGCAGTGGGGATAAAGAGTTGTCAAGTTGTCAGTCCAGGAGGCCAGGAGAGCTCAGGGGAGTTGAAACGTGAAAGACAAGTAATGAGTTATTCCACTCAAGAATGTGGAGGAAGGGTATTGCAGGGAAAGGAAGCAGTGTAGGCAATACTTGTAGACAACACTATTACTATTAATAATAATTTCAACATAACAAGAGCAGCCCCATTTATCACTGACTTTGTGCCAGGTGATGAAATTAATGATTTATAGGCATTTTCTAACTAGTCCTCAAAGGAACCCTTTGAAGTGTATTATATTTGTTACCTGGGTTTTTTAGATGCAAAAAGCCTCAAAGAGGTTAATATGTTAGATAGCATGTGAGCGGCACTACTGTTATTTGAAACTGTAATGGAAAAGACAGTAACTTTGGAGCCAGATACACCTGGGTTTGTTTCCTGGTTCTTTAAGCCTCTTGGAAATTTCTGAACCTCAGTTTTCTGATTTATAAGATAGGGAAATAATAATGAATTGAAGATTAAATAAGGTAAAGCAATCTATGTGATGGCTAATAATAAAATGAATGCATGGTAGAGATAATATTTTTAAAATGATGCTGCTGCTTGTATCAGTCAGCAGTTGCCAAGTAACAAACAGTTTTGGAGTCTCAGTGGCATACAACAGTACAACAGTAAGCATTTATTTCTTAGGCATCTGCAGGTCTGGCTGGGGGTTGGTAAGCTTGATTGAGTGACTCTGCTTCAGGTCGTGGAGCTGGTCTAGATGGGCCTGGCTTCTTGCTGACACTTTTAGGTCTGCTTTATGTGTATTCATTCTGGGGCCCAGGCCAAGTGGCAACAGCTACCTGTGAGAAGCCCTCTTAGGTGATGGCATAACTGTGCCAGTGCCTTTCAAACCTTTTCTGAGGCGTTTTCTCAGTACCACCAAGCCATTCTCCAATTCTCAGCAAACCTTGACTGGATGTCCAACAATTTAACTCAATTCTGACACTCTCTGCCTGGAGATAACATTAGATCCCAAGATTCAGGGGAATTTCCTATCCCCTTTTAGGTCCTTCTAGCTGGACTAAGAATCAAATTGACATGAGACAGAATAACAGGAGAAAATAAAATTTAATAGTCTACATATGGGGAATCCACAGACATGGAAATTCCAAGGACAGGCGAAATGAGGTATATATGTCATCCTGAACTAAGAAAGGGGCAGGGGTCTGGGATTTCAGTGGGAAGGAATGCAATAAGAAGAGATCTTTGCACTGCCATACAGATGGGTCACTCAGAAAAAATTTATCTCTGTTAGTAACCTTGTTCTGGGAAAGACCCCCAATTTAGATTCTTCTATGTAGTTAAGTGAGGGGCAAAGAGTTTCTCTTGAGCCCTTAGGGTCTTGATTGTCTTCAGCTCAAAACAGTCCACATGCCAAAGTGGTTCATCTTGAGGTGGCCTGCTGTTGGCCCCTGCAGTTTCAGTACTACAAGGAATGCCTCCCCCCCCCAATCCTATGCTCCCACAAACACCAGTCACGAGTCCGGGTTGCTACTTATGCTGACTAGCTCTTCTGACCTACCAGCTGTAAATCAGAGGTTCCCATTAACTCCTCCTTGGGTTCAGTTAGTTTGCCAAATCGGCTTATAGAACTCAGGAAGAGAATCTACTTACTAGAGTACTGGGTTATCATAAAAGGGCAGAAGTGAGGAATAACCAGATGGAAGAGGTGCACAGGGCAAAGTACGTGGGAGGGGTGCAGAGCTTCCATGCCTTCTTTGGGGGTGTCACATCTCCACACGTTCACCAGTTCAGAAGCTCTGCAAACCCCATACTTCAGGGATCTTTATGGAGACTTCATTTTGTAGGCAAGTTTGATTAAATCATTGGCCATTGATGATTGGTTCCACCTCCCCCTCCTTGGAGGTTGTGGGAGTTGGGGGGTGAAAGTTCTAACTTTATAATCTGTTTGATCCCCCTGGCAACCATCCCCCATCCTTTTGGCTTTCTAAAAGTCAACTCATTAACATAAATTCAGGTATGGTTGAAAGGGGCTTGTTTTAAATAACAAAAGAAAGCTTTATTTCTTTTATCCCTTAGGAAATTCTAAGGGTTTTAGGGTCTCTGTGCCAGAAATGGGGATAAAGACCCAAATACATATTTCATATTATAAATCACATTTTCATATCTTCATTTACATCCATCATATTTGCTGACATCTTGTTGTCCAAAGCAAGTCATATGGCCAAGTCTAGCATCAATGGAGCTGGGAAATACACTCCATCAATGGAAATGGTGGAGGACAAGAGAATACATATATTTTTAATTATAAAACTTTTTTTTTAAATTTGAAACAGCTGTACACTTTGCTCTCATAATCCATCCACCCATTTCTTTATTTTTCCTTCTTTTTTTAAAAGTTTTTATTTTAATTCCGGTTAGTTAACATACAGTGTTATGTTCGTTTCAGGTGTACAATATAGTGATTCAACACTTCCATCCATCACCCTGTGCTCATCACAATGAGTGATCTCCTTAATCCCTATCACCTGTTTCACCCATCCCCCACCCCCTCCCCTCTGGTGACCACCAGTTCTCTATAGTTAAGAGTCTGTTTCTTGATTTATCTCTCTCTCTCTCTCTCTTTTTCCTCCCTTTGCTCATTGATTTTGTTTCTTAAATTCCATATATGAGGGAAATCATGTGGTATTTGTCTTTCTCCAACTGACTTATTTCACTTAGCATTATACTCTAGAGATCCATCCATGTTGCTGCAAATGGCAAGATATAGTTCTTTTTCATGGCTGAATTATATGCCCGTGTGTGTGTGTGTGTATAATATATATATCACACCTTTTTTATTATATATATATATACACATATACACACACATATCTTTGTATTATATGTATATAAATAAATATATAGATAGATATATGTACATATAACATATATATAATATATATATATATATATATATATATATATATATATATATATATATATTTATCTACCTCACACCTTCTTTATCCATTCATTTATCAATAGATACTTGGGCTGCTTCCGTATCTTGGCTGTTGTAAATAATGCTGCTTTAAACATAGGGGTGCTTATATCCCTTTGAATGACTGTTTTTGTATTCTTTGGGTGAATACTCAGTAGTGCAATTGCTGGATTGTATGGTAGTTCTATTTTTAACTTTTTGTGGAACCTTTGTATCATTTTCCACAGTGGCTGCACCAGCTTGCATTCCCACCAACAGTGCAATAGGGTTCCTTTTCTCCACAGCCTCACCAACACCTATTGTTTCTTGTGTTGTTGATTTCAACAATGCTATCTGTTTTTGTATGGCCTATGAGCTAGGAATGGTTTTTACATTTTTTAGGGTTGAAAAAATAAAAAGAAGAATAGTATTTCATGACGTGTGAAAATTATATGACATTTAAATTTTGGTGTCCATGAATCAAGTTTTGTTGGGAAGGAAACATTTTTTCCTCTGCCCTTCTTGGTTCTTTGACTGGTCTAATAATCAAATTAACAGGAGAAAAATTTAATTCTAGGGTTCCTTAATACTAGACAGATGGTCAGGCAGTTGAGTCTTATCTGCCAGGTAGAGTTGAGGAGAACGGGTACGTATCTGGCACTTCAAAGGAGAGAGAGATAATTCACAGGAAGATGAAAAAAAGTAAATATTTGGTAAACAGATGTTTGCTGGCTATATAGAAGCCATGACGCATGGAGAGGACTTTGATTTCCAGGCCATGCTGAGCTCCCCCCAACTAACCTACACCTAGTCCATATTTTTTGTAGTTATCTCTGCTGACATTTTTCTTTCTGGACCAGCCCTCTACCTAAATTCTTTTAGAATTTAGGCAAAGAGAGGTTAAAGTTTTTCTTGAAACTGCTGCGTCTTGGTCATCTTCAGCTCAAAATAGTCCACATTGCCACAATGGCACATTTTGGGGAGCCTTGTTCTGAATCCCTTCAGTTTTACAGGAATGTGACAAAACTCAAGAGGTTTGCTACTTCACATATATCAAATTGAACACAACCCAAGGAAGTGATGAAAGCCAAGAACTTGCATTACTTGTTACAAGGCAGGAGACAGGGAGAGAGCTCTCAAGGTGCTGTCTCCCCCTGGGGTTAGTACAGGAAGTTTTCATTCAGTGCCTCAGGGGGCAGGGAGCTTGGAGAGGTACTGTTGGTTCAATGGCCTTTGCCTGGTACATCAACATGCTAGGGCGTACATTGTATGTTCAAAAAACGGCAGAAAACTGTGCCCATAGGAGGAGATCTTAGTATTACAGTGAGCTGAAGGTAACTTCAGGTCAGCTTAGAGGGGCTTCTGTACAGACCATCAGCTCCAGGCTGGCTCAAACTGGCTTGCATAAGGTTCTATCAGGTGACACCTACTTGGGCATCTCCTTGGCTGAAACTATTGGTTCTGCAAACCAAAACACAGTCCTTCCCTGCTTTTGTCCCTTCTTCTCCTCCCTTCTGCCATAGCATTCAGCCCTCTATTTGAGAACTTCCTGTTGTCTCCTAACAGGAACACAGCCATGCACATTTGCTATTATCCATGGTGGCTTTTTTACTACGAGGGCAGAGCTGACTAGTTGTGACATGGACTGAATGGTTCACAAAGCCTAACAAATTTACCATCTGACCCTTTACAGAAAAATTCGGTGACCCTTAGTCTGTTGCATTGTTGGTAATGATGAAGTCACACACAAATATGAAGTAAAAAAAATTTTCATAAAAAGATCAAAGCTACCTACATTCTCTCATTTTATCTTCATGATAGCTGGTGTGATAGGTTAGGGCGTATGTTATCGTAATAATGAAGGAGGACTTAAGCTGCCTCCACTTTGACCTCAGTCTGCACTTTCTAATTGATTAAGTTCTTCTTTATAGGTTCTCTCTTAACTCAGGCAAGAGGCAAGACACTGGTGGGCAAAGCGTCTGTGACAGGCACTAAAACTACCCCTCTAGCAGTTACAACTGCCCTGCCGCTGGCAAAACCGTGCTTGATCGACCCCAAGACAATGATCTACCTGACCTTTACGCCCACCTGCGCATACACGCTGACCTTTGTCCCACATTC
Organism: Ursus americanus; assembly: GCF_024610735.1. Taxonomy (NCBI): domain Eukaryota; kingdom Metazoa; phylum Chordata; class Mammalia; order Carnivora; family Ursidae; genus Ursus; species Ursus americanus. Next base: position 32,305,032 of record NC_142128.1, read on the forward strand.
TCCTTATATAAACCTAGAAGTATTTTCAGCACTTAGGAGACAGTCTTTGAGACGCCAGTCCACTGTCTTCCTGGTGTTGGCCTCCCTGAAATAAATACCTTGTTTCACCATCACTCATTTCTCTGCCTTTGGATTTTGTCCACGGTGGGTGGCCGAACCTGGTCTGTTTGGGACTCCAGGTTCTCTTGCACTCTTGGGCCCTGGTTACAATATAGAGTCCAGTTCTTGATGTTCTTCTTTTTTTAAATAGTATATGCATTTTCAAAAAAGGTTTTATTTACTTATTTATTTATTTATTTATTTATTTGAGAGAGAGAGTACGAGTGGGGGGAGGGGCAGATGGAGAGGGAGAGAGAATCTCAAGCAAACTCTGAGCTGAGGATTTAGCCTGATGTGGGGCTCAGTCTCACAACCCTGAGATCGTGACCTGAGCCATAACCAAGAGTTGGACATGCAACTGACTGAGCCACTCAGGTACCCCTTGATGTCCTTCTTTTGACCTCACCCTGCCTTTCTCCTTTGACCCACATTTGGACAAGCTGATAAAACCCATGTGTCTTCCTGTTTTGAGGCTGGCTGGAAATTCAGACTTCACAAATGTCTAGTCTGTGCATAGGAACTTTCCCGGAGCCTCACCCCTTAGGCACTACAGAGGTCCCACCTGCTCTCTCTGCCTCCCTCTGGCCAGTCTGAAGCTGCCTGTGCCTACCGTGATCTTTCCAGAACTCCCTTGTTTGAATAATAAACCTTTCCTCAAATTCTCTTGGTGTGTGAAGCATCAACAGCCTAGACATTTTAGCTGACTTAATCATTAATATCTCTAGGAGCTCTACTTATTGGCTAGATTGGATGAACTCGTTACCTCTGATGAGGTTACAGAATATAAGTGAGGTTCAGTGGGGTGGAGTCTGGAGCCGACAACCAAGAAAGAATACTTGAGGCGTTTTTGGTGCAAAATGGTGGTTTATTAAAGCACGGGGACAGGACCCGTGGGTAGAAAGAGCTGCTGCCCCGGGGTTGTGAGGAATGGCCTATTTTATACCCTCAAGTGGGGAGGGGGCTAGGGATAGCGTAAGTCTCTAAGGAATTTTGGAAGCAAGGTCTCCAGGACCTTGAGGGGGCTAGCTACTGTTGGGAAAGGGTCATTTATTACCGTCTAATAAAACCTTAGTCATGAGACCCTTCAGATGTATATCGGTGGGCCATATGCTTGGGGGATGATTGCCAACACGTATCTTGGGTGGAGGTTAGAGATAAAGGAAGTTTCCAAAGGAATTTTTATACGTACAGGATCTTGGTGGGGGGGAGGGACTCAGGCTAGGATTGCTTTTTGCCCTTAACAAAGTATTAACATCGAGGCAGCTGAGTTCCTAGAGGAATGTCACCATGCCTGTTTCAAGGACTTGTCAATGGGCTGTAGGTAGTAAGGACTGTTTCTTTGTCCTTTAGGGCAGCCAGGAGTGCCTGAGGAACGTTCCATACATCCCTTGGGGTGGGGTGGTTGCAGGGTGTCAGCTTCTGTTCTCAGCTTGCCTTCCGTTCCCTCGTCACCTCCATACTTAACTTTTATAACTATATGGTAAGTGAAGGAGAGAGACGAAAAATGGATTTTTGAGGACCTGTTGTTCCCCCAGTAAATCTATACATTTGCCCATCTAACCATCCATCCTTCTAACATTTTTGAACAGCTACTCTGTGCCAGGTACTGTAAATAAGGGCAGAATCTTTATCCATCTTTAACTTCAGAAGTGCAGTGGGCCAGATTTGATTCCCAAGACCCTGGGATAGTTTGCCACTGCTACTTAGTATTGACTGTAGAAACATCTCTCTACAGGAAGCCCAAAGATCTTCATTGTCTTTTGGGTTAGTCAGGACACTTTGAGATGAAAGAGACGAAGAAACAAGCAAGGATGGTCAGCATAGAACTGGCCTCAGGGGCTGGAAACTGATTTTACCCTCTTCTCACCACCAATGTGATGCAAAGGATATTTTGAATACAAATGTTTGTATTAGAATGGTATCAACGTGGATGAATTGTCGGTGAGAAAGCATGATCTAAAGTGAATTCTATTTAGCCAATTTAATTCTGTGATTAGTGATCTACATGGGTCAATTAAGCTATTCTTAATTTTCCCTGCATCTTTTAATTTTTTTATATTGCTGAAATTCATGGCCTGGGAATTGTTTTCCACTTAAGTTTTGCAACAAAATTTTTTTAATCTATTTCCCCCACACTGCATATACTGATTACAACTTACTATTGATTTCATTTTGAGACCATTATTTCTGCCAAGTTCTAATTTCCTGGGATAAATTTAGCAAGGATGCACATTTTGTGGAGAAAAATGTGATTCATTTGTCAATTTTTAAGCAGAAGTAAGTTTGACCCTCTGTGATGTGTAGTTGTTTTCAGTGTTATTTGCATTGATAATTTATAGCTGTAATACTTGTTATTAATTGAATAAAAGAATGATAGTCTGCATTTGTTTCTTAGGTACTCCATGAGGAAATTGTGAGCTGTTTTGTAAGGCATAGAGGCATGGAGACAGAAATGGGGGGAGCTGGGGGAGGAGTAGAGAGGGGAAGGGAGACAGAAGACATAGAACAAAGAGAGAGATGAGGAGGGGAGGAGAAGACCCTAGAACACATCTTGTCTCTGAATTAAGGAGCCCTAGATCTGTTTTCAAGGTGTCTCAGAATTGAGTTTGGCTCTAATCCCCTTCAGAGAAAGGACAGGACTCCAGACAGACAGACTCGGGCTCCGGTCCTAGCTCTGCTGCCTACTCACCATGTTGCCCCTGGGAAGTCACCTAACCTGTCTGAACTTGGGTTTTCTCATCTGTGGAGAACACCAAGAGCACCGGTCTCCTAGGATTGCTGTGAGGACTCAAAGAGGGACTCCATGTTGAGCAGTGAACACAGCACTGACACATGGCAGGAGCTTGGTAAATGTATGCTGGTAGAATAATTATAATTCACAGTATAACTGGTTTCTGGTGCAGAGACTTTATCATGATCTTCTGTCTTGAGGATTTGCAGAAACCCTCACTGCTGTTTTATTCCCTCACTAGTGGTTCGCTAGTAAATGTTCAACAACTTGCTCTTTAGGGAAAATAAAACCTCGGTTTGTGTCCTTTGCCAACTTTTGTGGCATAAATATCTCCACCGTAGCTAGTTTCAAGCTACTGATGTGATGTCATGGAAGTTGGAATTGGGAAGAAACGTGCGGTAGCTACCCATGATGCAATGTTCCCACCACATAGCTACTGTAGATACTGTGGGCATAACTAATCTCAAGAGTGTAGATAATAGTAAAATGTCGTGAAATAACTAGAAAGTGATAAATTTTGAGTTACTTTTGTTTTTTAACGTGAGATATAATTTTTGTAATTTAATAACTTCTAATAGTGGCTGTTTAGCAGTCAGCTTGCAGAATTTCTGGAAATGTAACCATCAGCTCTTGTGAGACCATCTGAACTGGCTCCTGCACACCATTGCTGATGCCACCTGCCTCTCCCCCACCTCCATATCCAGTCTGTCACCTGGGCCCATTGAGTTCATCTCCTAAATATCTCTCTTAATCAGTACTCTTCTCTCCGTCTTCATTTCCACCTTCCTGGTCTAAGACGTGACCATCTATTGCCTGGGTTGTTGTAGACACCCTTCTGACTTTCATTTTGCATATGTTTCCCACCTGTCCCATTCTTGATTGGGAAGCTGGAGGTATCTTTCCCTTTTTTAATAGACCTTATTTTTTTGGAGCTGTTTTAGGTTCACAGCAAAACGGACCAGAAGATACAGAGATTTCCTATTTGCTCCCTGTCCCCCACACATGCACAGCGTCCCACATTATCAACACCCCTATCAGAATGGCACCTATGGCGTTCAGGACAGCCCCACCCTTCCCCCCAATGTGCTACTTTATTTTGAGATTATTTTTTTAGATGATTTTGAGATTGATTTTTAGATTATTTTGAGCCAAAGGCAATTGGGAACTTGTGGGCTCAAGAAAAACTTTTTTTCTTTTTAAGATTTATCTGTTTATTTTTAGAGAGAGTATGTGTGTGAGCACAGTGGGGAGGGGCAGAGGGAGAGAGAATCTCAAGCCAACTCCCCATTGAGCACAGAGCCGGCCCTGGGACTCGATCCCACAACCCTGAGATCCTGACCCGAGCTGAAACCAAGAGTTGAGTGTCCAACTGACTGCGCAACCCAGGCACCCCCAAGAGGAACTTTTGCCTTTCCCTTAACTACCTAGAAGAATATAAATTGGGGGTCTTTCCCAGAATAAGGGTTAGTACTGGAAATAAATTTTATCTGCCTCACCTGTATTGCAGGGCAAACATCTCACTACTAAACATCTACTCTCTTGCGCTGTGAAATACATTCCCTTCCTTTGAAATCCCAGACCTCTGCCCCTTTGCCTTTAGTTCAGGATGACATATATACCTCATGTTGCCTGACTGTCTTTAGAATTTCCATGTCTATATGGATTCCCTGTACCTATGCTATTAAATTTTATTTTCTCCTGTTAATATATCTCATGTCAATTTGATTCTTAGTCTTGCTAGAAGGAACCTTGAGAGGGTAGGAATTCATGTCCTGCGACACCAACATGGACACGTCATTATCACCTAGAGTCCATAGTTTGCATTTGGGTTCACTGTTGGTGTCGTATGTTCTCTAGGTTTGGACAGATGCATAACGACATGTGTCCACCATCACAGTATCATACAGAATAGTTTCACTGCCCTGAAAATCTTCTGTGCTCCATCTACTCATCCCTTCCTTGCCCTCAACCTTTTCAGACTGCTTTTGCTTGGTAATATGCATTTAAGTTTCCTCTGTGTCTTTTCAGGGCTTGGTAGCTCATTTGAGAGTTCTTTTAAAATGCAAATCAGCTGTCCTTGTCCTCCTTCCTGCTCTTTCTGTTCTGCCTACGCATGAGCTCCTTCTGTCCTGTTACTTGCCCCTCTCCCTCTGGCCACGGCTTTGGCACTGCCAGTCCCCTCTACTTAATCACTCTTGCTTCCTCTCTGCTTTCGGCTTTCATCTTAGGTAAGCCTCATTTCATCAGGAGAGCCTCCTTTGATCTTTCTGTTTGGGTTAAAACCACCTGTCTGAGACCCTTTTATTCAGTACATATGAGATGAAACATTTGTCTGGGTGCCTGATAAATGTCTGTCTCCCTTATGTGACAGTAAGTTCCTTGAGGACGGAAGCATGTCTGGTTTTACTCCAGCACCGAGCAAGCGTCATGTCTGGCACATGATACATGCTTATTAAATATTTGTTGACTGCATGAATGTTGACCAAAAGCTAACGCTGAATCTTATAGACCTGCTGTTTCTTTTATATTATTCCAAACATGACCATGTAGTGACATCCAAGGCCTGATCTGGTCCCTGTTGCAGAACACCTGTTTGGTTAAGATACAGCTTACCTCATTCTTTGTATTAGATTTATTCATTTCACCAAATTGTGCTCTTTGTTTATAAAGCCCATTGAACTGAGGTAAGAGATAAATGAAAAAACTGTGGGTTTTTTTTTTTTTGTATTTGTATTTCTCCCAGACCGAATTTCCCAGAAACATGATGAATATTTATTACAGCATTAACCAGCCCACTCAACACCAGTTGCCAGCTTTGTAGGCATCACCTGGATGACGCTACCCATTCACTCTTTCTTTTTGAGTCATTTGGTCAATAATTATCATCTAGGGTTTTGGACAAGGAAGGAAGACTATCATCTTATTTGTTATAAGTCCCTTATTTGCCCAGAGTACTCAAGAAGACATTACCCAGAGGAGGAGGATTTGTTCAAGTTGGCCGGGCATTCCAACATGTACTTTTTGTACCAGTTGTCTGTAGCACTTTGGGGCAGACATTAATCAAATTCTTGACAGCGGTTTGTGGGATATTAATGTTAGTTGAGGATTCAATCCACGGTCTCCTTTAAGTGGGAGGAAAAGATACCAGATGTGCAGCCCAGCTAAGGCTGAATGAATTTCATGGTAATTTAAGTGGAAAGGATTTAGCCCTTCCCCTGTTTAGGGGGTGAAATTGAAGAAGAGAGATACCTTTGAGAGGTGATCCCTCTTCTCATTGTTGGTGGCGCTGAGGCTACATTTTAAGACTCCTGGTTCCCAGTTCAGATGTAGGAAATCTTGCCTGGTTTGCCAGAAAGATCCAACCCCTAGATGCTGAATAGAGAATCCCATCCAGAGCCAGTGGCACTGAGGATGTGCAAGTTTGACAGTGTATTGAGGGATTGAAGAGTTTTTCTTTTATTCAGATAGATGAAGACACGGGGCTTCCTTGCCTGAGTGGGCTGAAAATTTGCAGTAAAACGTGTCTTCCTTCCTGTGCTAGCTCAGAGCAGGGTACCCACAGTGACAGGGAGACTGGGCTATTATCTTCTCAGAAGTTCACATATCAAAAGGGATGAATTCCATAATTTTGCAAGAACGTTTCTGGGTTGTAAAATGGGCAAGAGGCTTACTTACCTTAAAGAGATTTACAGACATACTGAAAGGTTAGAGAAAGGATTTATAACTGCAAGGTTTCTGATGGAAATGTTCTGACAAGAGGAAGGGGGAAGTGGTCACTTTCCATTTTAGCAGCTTGGAAAGTTATTTTTTCCCCTTTGCAGGTGATACCCAATGCCCCCAGAACTTTTGGAGTGATTAGAACAGAAGAAATAAAATCTATGCTGGCTTTATTTTTATCAGTTAGTTTTTTCCACAAAGTATTATTATAAAGGTAGCACAATTTCACTGTAAAGAAATTGCTGAAGTAAAAAAAAAAAAGAATTATAAGGAAACTCAAAATCATCCTTTGAGGTTCACTCTGAAAGGATGAACTAAATCTGGGACTGCTTGCAAATTATGTAAATATCCTGTTATAATTAACAGTGAACTCTTTTGTATTTTTCCATCATCAAAGCCAGCTCAGTATAATTGAATAAGATGTATATACCAAATGAAATATCTAATCTAATTGCAAGAGAACCAAAGGAAGCAATTGTAATTATCATTAACTTTCTAATCACCATACCAGCATAACACCTTTATTTATGTAGCAAAATACCGATGAGTGGAAGACACAAGAAGGAAAATGTCACAAAAGAAAGGACAGCCTGAGAATTAGAGATGACCCCTTCTATTTTTTCCCATTCGTTTTCTCAGCGATCCAGTTCTGTGTTTCCTGCCCCCCACCGCCGCCAAGCGACCATCACTGCTGCCTTCGTTTCTCCTATCCCTGGTTCTTCCTTACACTCCTGACAGAATGAACCTTCCATCTGACAAATCAGATTATTTGCTATGTCTTCCTCCTCTGCTACTCATTTGTTCAAAAAATATTTATTGAGCACCTATCACGGGCCAGTCCCTAGTCTAGGAAGTGGGATGCAACCATGAAAAGACAGGCGTGACCCACCCTATGGGAGCTCTTCTCTTGACTTGCCTCCTCCTTGCCCACCTCCTCTTCCGTCCTTACCCTTGTTTAGCTACTTGGGGCTCCAAAACAAAGACCCCTCTGGATTTACTTAATCTTTGTATTCTGAGGGCCCAGCATGGTGGGCCGTATTTCATACATTTCTCTGTAATAAATGAATGAATTCTCCTTTATTGAAATTATTTAATGAGAGCCTGAATGCTAGAGCTATTGTAGAAGGAATTAAAAAACAACAACAAAAAAAAAACACCTCATTGGAATCTTTCCATTTTTATCTATGGTGTTTTCTTTCTGCTTATTAAGATATGAGCCAATATAATAATAAAGTTATTACAAAAATAAATAAAAGAGGAAGTAAACTCCTCCACATTGTTAACCTCCAGAGATAAGTACAGTTCATGATTTGATGTGTACTCCTCCAATTCATTACTCTTTTTTTATGTAGCTATGTCTATCTATATTCACACCTACATATGTATATTTATATCCTACATATAATTTAAAAACCCAAACAGGATCATAGTAGTCAAACGAATCTTCAACTGCTTTTCCTCCCCATTTGATAGTATATCTTGACTTCAGTTTCCTCTAAATCCCCTTTTCCAACTTTAAATTATATGCTTCTGAATCAAAGCCAGAAGCTCACTTATTTTTATTAACTAGTTCTCATTATTATAAAGGAAATGCATATACATGGCAAGTGTCTTTAACAGCATGGAATGGAATAAAATGAAATGTAAAGCCTCCCTCCTCTTCACAGCCTGTTCCACTCTCCAAAGTTAACCATTTTTAACAGTCTCCGGAGTATCCTTTCAGAAATTTCCAGGGCAGATAAATATATATGTGTACACACACACACACACACACACACACAGACACAGACACACACATACATGCACACACACATCTCCATAAAAAGAACTCACTTTTTTCACTTGTTATATAATTCACTGGAAAGAATTCCAAGTATTTAACAACTTTGTCTTGGGTAAATTTCTCTTAAAGAAGCCCCTGGCAAAGCAAGAAAATCATCAGTCAGGTCTGGAAATGGTCAAATACTCAGCTACGTAGCCGTGGCACAAACTGCCTGCCTTTATCTAAAAGGCATTCCCCTCTCTATTAAGGGGTCTGCTAGGTTATTGCTGGACAGGCTTCCCAGAATAAAAACTACATTTCCCAGGCTCCTTTGTGATAAGGTGTGTCCATGTGACTACATTTTGTCCAGTGGGTTGTGAGAGGAAGTGCTGGTGGATAGCTTCTAGGTTTTGCCTTATAATGTAAGGCAATGTGTTTCTTCCTTTTGCCATTTTTCTCCTTTCTACTGATTAGAATGTGGACTTTGGGCCAGGAGAACATGAATAACACTTTAGAGATGAAAACACAATAAAAATAAAAGGCTCCAGGGGTCCTGACAGCTTTGCAAAGCAGAACCACCAAAGCTGCTTGCATTTTGGGGGGAACGAAAAATATACTTTCATGTTTACTCTTATAAGCCATGGTAATTTAGAGTTTCTTTTTCTTTTTTTTAAAGATTTAATTTATTTATTTGACAGAGATAGAGATAGCCAGCGAGAGAGGGAACACAAGCAGGGGGAGTGGGGGAGGAAGAAGCAGGCTTCTAGCGGAGGAGCCTGATATGGGGCTCGATCCCAGGACTCTTAGATCACACCCTGAGCCGAAGGCAGACGCTTAACCGCTGTGCCACCCAGGCCCCCCTAGAGTTTCTTTTATTCCTAGGTGAGTGTCCTTATTGTGAGCATTATTTTGAGATATTATTTCCCCTGTCCATAGGCCCATTTTCTGAATGAAAGGAAACACCGGTGATGAGGGATAGAAGCAGAAAATGTTCAACTTTAGTCCAGAAGGCTGACCGGAACCATGCATAGTTTTTGATGAGGATCAAATACATGCTGGGTGGTACGCTCTTAAAGGGTCTCACAACTGCTTGTCTATCTCACCGATAGTTAATATCAAACTGAATGGTAAGCACCAGAGAGATCCTGTGAAAGTATTTCTATGAGTAGAAATCTGAAGATGACATTTATGATTTAAGATTCCCTGCATGTCCCCTCCCTCTTGAGCACTAAGCATATAACCATCAGCTTCACACAGCAAAGGTGCAGCCCTTTCTGCCCACGGGTCCTGTCCCTGTGCTATTCTAATAAACTTAATAAGTTACACCATACAACATCTCAAGAATTCTTTCTTGACCATTATGCTTGACGACCCCACAACATCAGGATTAGGTTATGAATGTTTTAAATTCATATCAAATGAATGATGCTTAAAATTATTCTGGGGAGGTTAATTCCAAGAGAAAAAATGTGAACTTTAGCAAGGGGAGAAAAAAAGCAATTTCTTCCCCAACTTCATCTTTAGTTTCCTCCTCAGAAAACAAGGGCAGGACCAGAGGGGCCCCTTTGAATGGAAGACTTTTTGCTTATAGTACATTTCCCGATTAGGTAGGAGCAGATTTTCTGCTCATTTGCCTCTGAACACGATGACTTTCCTTGGAGGCATTTGACTTTCCAACAGAAACTGAGGTTAATAGAGACAGGCAGCGAGAAGAAGACATTTTAAATACAAGAGTGGCCAAAGCAGAAAGGGTGAAGATCCTGGTACGTACGTTTCCCTGTTGTCTGTTTGGATTATGAGTCACGTCCTTGAAAGCTGGAAGGAAGTTCACGTCCCCAGCTCCTGACCAAGTGTCAGACTTGATTATTGCCTGGTGAGAAGTTCCACATCTTGGTCCTGACCGGACCTGGGAGCAGTAGAGAATTGGAAGCCCCGGCATAGAGATAGTTGGGGATTCATTGAGAGGACCAAAGATCAGGGCCCCGTTATCATCTACAACAACAACAACAACAGTAATAATATGGAAGTTAAGATTCGCTAAGGAGAACCATCTAAAACTTGGAAATAAGGCAAAAAGATGATAGCAATCTGCTAGAACATCTAAAGAGCCTACCTAAAGTTTAGTTGACACCCTGGGGCAATGCAACTCGGTTTGCACAACTGATGAGTTCCCAGATATCTTACCATTTTGTAGAATTAATAAGGTGTGATGATTTTTCTTTTCTAATAGAGATGATTAAGCCAAAGGATATGGTTTTATTACCCTGTAGGGTATTAACCAATTTTATGTTTAATTTGGTAATAGCAATTCTATCTCAGGTTTTTTTTTTTTAAGTGTTCATGACATTTCAATTTCTCACAGTGAAGTAGTCTTGTCTTTATTTTGCTTCCCTCATAAATAAGTTAAATAAGACTTAGACACATGCATAATATCTATTCGAATGAGAATTATTTAAAAAAATGTTTTTAGGAGACTTATGCTTTGATGGAGTATAAGGTTTGGCCTCAGCCATCCTGGTTTTGAGGACTGGATCCGACACTTTAGCTCCGTGATCAGAAGCATGTCATTTAACTGCTTTGGCCTCATTCATAAGAAAAGGAATAAGAATAGAGCCAATTTCAAAGTGGAGCTGGGATGATGACTACATGAAGGCTCTTGGCGCCATGACTGGCTCAAAGTACAAATCTGTTAAGGCAGCCACTATTGTATATGCCAGGAGTTGTGTGACACAGAATGAGGCAGAAAGCTCCACCCCTCATTTCCATCTCCAGCCCTTTCTCTGTTCCTGGAGTCAGCCCCTACCCAGCCATGACAGCAGGAGGTCTTTTATAATGCAACTCAAGGAAGAGAAAAGAAAGATGCACTTATAGTATGATAAAGCCCAGGTGCTGGGAGGAGATGACTCCTGGCCTCCTGGGAGGTCTGACTGTTGTGTAGATGCTCTGCCTTAAACTGGGTAAGAGGACTCTTTTCTTCATCCCCCAGCCTCTTCCCCCAGGGGCCCCAAGTTCGTTCTAGGGATCCAGATGCAATGTAAACACTGAAAACTGGCCCAAGGCAGGGAAGGCCATCACAGGGGTTTGGGGAGTTGAGTGCTCACTGGAAAGACTGCCGGGTGGGTTGGGCATTTAGGGGACAAATTCGAGGTAACTCCCAAGACAAGGAGGCCATGCCAGGGACTGAGCATCCTGGTCCAGATTTCCAAACAAGTGACTGACTGAGGCAGGATTTGAACCCACTCACTGTGAGAGCTAAAAGAGGCAGAGGAGGGGCTCCATTTGCTTTCCTCACTTTCCTGCCGAAAGTGTAGGGGAGAAAAATATTTTCCCTCTATCCTTCTACGTTCTTGGCTGAGACACCTCGCCCCTGCCCCCCCCCCCCCATCCCCTGTAATAAAGACAGAGTAACAGAGGAAAGCCATTTAATTACATATGTATGGAAAATATAAGAATCAAAGAAAATATAAGACTCAAAGATATAAAAAAATAAGACTCAAAGAAGTGACCAAAGCAGGAGGCTTTTATACCTTTTGACAAAGAAACAATTTGTGAAGAATTGACAAGACAGAGGGGTTTGGGCTAGGGGTAGTAGAATGCTGAAGAAGTAACAAGTTTTGTTTGTTTATACAGTCTTCTTGGCCCTAAATTCCCTGTCTCTCGTGATAAAGATGCCTTCTACCCTCCTGGCATCGGGAGGGTACCTTTCACTTGGGTGATTTATCTCCTGCTTTCAGGGGGACATAGAAGAGTCAGAGTGTTTTTCTTGTACTGGCTGTTTCTGAAACACCTTTAATTCAAAATAATCAGTATGCCAAAGTTGAATATCTTGGAGTGACATTTTGAACCCTCCAAAAGCAACTAGATCCTCTAGAAAAGATCTTTACATTCTTTTGGACCTGAAAACATTTAAAAATTATTATTAGTATTAAAAGAAAATCCCATAGACACTTAATTTTTGGATCTGGTTGACTTTTTTTTTCTTTTTTTTTTAAGATTTTATTTATTTGAGGGAGAGCAGGAGAGTGTGCACAAGTGGGGGCGGGGAGGGCAGAGGGAGAGGGAGAAACAGATTCCCCACTGAGCAGGGAGTGTGATGTGGGGCTCGATCCCAGAGATCATGACCTGAGCTGAAGACAGATGCCCAACTGAGCCACCCAGGTGCCCTGAATCTAGTTGACTTTTACTTAGCAATTCATGAATCAGGAAGCATCCAGTCTAGAAAACAGAAAGGAGCTCAAAAGAGTGGACAAAGCAACAGGGCTTGCTAGCCCAAGGTAAGCAGGAAGAAGGAAGTTAGCCTGGGCAAGCACTGATTGGTTAATGTTGGGTGACCTTCCTTATTTGGAATAACAGGGAACTTTCAGGTTGAGTTAGGTACCCAGCTAAGCAGTCAGGTTCTGATTGCTTGGCTTAGATTTTGGTTTGCTTATGTAGGCTGCTAAGGTATTAGAACCACCTCCTTGTTGAATTTATTTCATGTTATTATTATTGCAATGAGCTATGGCTGGGGTCAGCAAACATTTTCTTTAGAGAGCATGTTAGTAAATCTTTTAGTCTCTGTGGGCCATGCAGTTTTTGTTGCAGACACTCAGTTCTGCCATTGTGGCAGGGAAGTAGCCATGGACAATATGTAAATAAATAGATGTGCTGTGTCCCAGTGAAATGTTATTCACAAAAACAGGCTACAAGTTGAATTTGGCATGGGGGACGGAGTTTGCTATGCCATAATGACCTTTGATTGCTAAGGACACGATAAAGCATAAGTTATTTTTAAACTTCATAGCAACCTGTGGACCCAAAGTATTATTCCCACTTAACAGATGAGGAAATTAAGGCTTAGGGTAGAGCAAAGTCACTTTTCTGAGGCTTCACAGCTAAGAGGTGGAAGAGTTGGGATTTGAACCCAGAGGTGACTGCTCCAAAGGCCACGCTCCATTGAGTAATATGAAGTCACACCCTAGATGCAAAAAACATATGCAAATTCAGCTATGCTCACTTAAGGAGGACAGTGAGGGAGAAAAGGAAGGAGAGAGTTTAAAATAGTGTGGGGCATTCCACATTCCAGTCTGTGATCCATGCTCTGGGGTGATTGTGCAATGGGGAGATGTGGCCACGGGTCCCTTGGGTAGTGAGGGCCAGCATGGCTCTTGTAGATGGAGAGCTTGAGTGGATAAGCAGATTGCCATATATGAAGGGTCGGTTTATTGTTAAGGTACACCCTGGCCCCTAAATGTAGCTCATCCATACCGTCTAACACATAACAAAGGAACTAGTGATGTCTTCCTTTACTGGAAGCAAGCAACACTGGCTGGACTGGCCCTAATAGAGACAGCGAGGGACTGTGGTCTCCCAGTGGAGCCTGCAAGGGTAATTCCATTTACATGTGATGGTCATCTTAAGTGCTGACTGTGCTTGTTACCCTGGGTTTAGGCTGTCTCGTGGTAGCAGCAAGGGGGCTCTAAGCTTGGTGGGGCCATGGTGTTCGGCTCCCTGCTGACGGTTTCTGATTCTAAGATCTCCCAGAAGATAGAGCTTCTTGCCTGGGTGCTAGTGAATCCTGAGGTTCATGAGCACTGGCTTTTGAAGCCACCCGGGGGGCTGAGCAGGACCCAGGAAGGTTGATGTGTTGGTCACGGAGAGATGAAATGGTGGTGATGCATCTCGTATAAGCCGTTACTCTTGATTTGTAGCCATGCTTCCTCCCGCCAGGGATTTGTACTCAGGGCTTGCTCTCACAGGTGCTGTAGCCCTGACAGATAGCATGGTGTGTTAGAAAGAGCTGGAAGCAGGAGGTGGGGACCTGGGTTCTCCTGCTCGTTCTGTCACCAACTTGCCCTGTCACCTCAGGTCTGTTTTGGGGCAGCAATAACTTCATCTGTGAGGTGGAGCTGGTGTTGCCAGGGAAGGAAACGAATATTAGGGTAACAGACGATCATAATTAGTACATAGTGATTGAGCGAGGCTGTTCTAGACAGGCGGGCCATGGCCACGTTACGGACTTTATGGGCTCCAGGCACTCTCGCTGTCATGGGCCCTTTCCTCCATAAAAAATACAAGATTATATTTTGTAGCTCTGCTGGTATAAAGGGGAATAAAATCCAAGCTGGAATAACTATTGCCATATTCATTTCTTCTGATTTTAAAATAAAATGGAAACATGATAATTAAAAGTATCGCAGGCCCTAGTTATGGTGACCACTGTGCCTAATGGGGAATTCTGCCCTGACTAGGGCACAGTGAGTGAACACACACACACACACACACGCATTACACACCTGAAGCTTTTGTCCAATTCCATGAGTGTTCCCTCCTTTTCATCTCTTTGAGTCTTGGCCGATCTGCCTAGAACTCTATTCCCTCTGCTTGGCTCAAGGATGCCGTTTTTAACGTGTGGGATTTGTCACTGGACATTACAAGTACCACCAGCTGGATCCACACAGGGTCCTCCCAGCCCACATAATGATCAACATCATTAGGGGATTGCTGGCCCACGGTTCTCCCTTCTCACCTTCCTTTGTAGCTGTTCTAGGGTTAGCTGCAGCCAGCTCAACCCAATCCACCTACCCTTCTCTCTTTGCGCCTTCAAAATCATACACTGTCACTTCCAGTGCCAGAGTTGGCCCTAAAGCAATCCCCTGTTTGTTTATCCTGAGCAGAACTCTTTGACAAATTGCTGGTAGTCAAAAGCCTACAACCCCGACAATAGGATGGTAATGACTGGGGGAGAGACCACAGCGGAGTAAACAAAGCGAGCAGATTGGCAGCCCCTCCGAGGCTGAGGACGACACTGGCTGGCTGATGGAGTGCCCTTTGGGGAGAGCTGGCGGGGCGGGGGGGGGGGGAGCCTCAAAGGAGGCAGATCTACTGCCCCCAACACTCAGGCTCACATCAGCTCGTTCCATTGCATCATTAATAGTTACTGAGCCGAAACGGTGTGCCGGATGCTGTGCTAGGACTGGAAGTAATGTGCGGGGTTAGAGGAAGCTTCTCCTGTGGCCACCTCCCTCCCCCTGGACAGGGAATGTTTTCACAGCATCATCTGAACACTGAGCTGCTCCCTGAAGTTGTCTGCAAATTCTCTGCGAGAAGAGAGCACTTGTGTATTCTTGTATCATGGCACCTTGTCTGGCACATGGTGGATGCTCAGTACATCACTATTAGACATCTGTGTCTGTTTGGGCTATTATAACAAAGATGCCACAGGCTGGGTGATGTAAACAACAAACATCTTTCTCACAGCTCTGGAGGTCTGAGATCGAGGTGCTGACAGATTCAGTGTCTGGTGAGAACCCCTTGATGCTTCACAGATAGCGTCTTCTCGTTGTCTCCTCCCATGGTGGAAGGGGAGAGGGAGCTCTCTGGGGTCTCTTTTATGAGGGTGCTAATCCCATTCATGGGAGCTCCACCCGCCTTATCTAATCACCTCCCAAAGGCCCCACCTCCTAACACCATCACATTGAGAATTCTGATCTCAACAGACAAATTGGGGGGGGGGATATAAACATTCAGTCCATTGCATTAGATAAATACCTGAAATGCCATCATTATTTAAATAATTAATTTATTTGAGCAAGAGAGAGAGCACTAGCACACCCAAGTGAGGGGAGGGGTGGAGGGAGAGAGAATCTCAAGCAGACTCTGTGCTGAGCACGGAGCCTGACAAGGGGCTCAATCTCATAACCCTGAGATCATGACCTGAGCTGAAATCAGGAGTTGGACACTTAACTGACTGAGCCCCCTGGGCACCTCTGAAATTCCACCATTATTAATTGATTCCATTGGATGATACATTGCTCCTTTTTAAAGGTGCCTCTTAAAATGCAAACCACCACAGTGGCAAAAATACATTCAAATCTTGGGTCCTTAGTTATTTAATTTTGTTAGTTTATTTAAAATCAGTGGTCTATTCTCATGGTTCAAAGTTGTGAATGGTTGATAACCCAGCATCTTGATAATATTGGGTGCCTATGAAAAAGGATCCTGGAAATAGAGAGGGATGGAAAAGGAAGAGTGAGCTGGCCTTGTATTTGCTGTCTCGTGTTTTTCCTTCTATTGTGTGTCTATACTATATTATGTGATTGATTTAAAAAACAAAACAGAATACCTGCACTAACATACTAAAATCATCACTAATCACTACATGATTAGACATGGTAAAACATCTTTACATTCGCCTATATATACATATATATGTATATATAAATGTATGTGTGTGTGTGTGTGTATGTACATGCTCATATAAAATAAATAAATAGATAAATATATAGGCTTCCAAGTGATAAACCTAATATTAAAACACACACACACACACACACACACACACACACACACACACAACATCAAATGACCTAATTAAAATTCAGAAAGCTTCAGGCATGGCTGGATCAAGGTGCTTAAATGTTGAAATAAAGACTCAATAGCTTGAGTCAACCTTCCAGGCTAGCAAACCCAGGAAAAAAATATGTATTTCTCAATAATTTGCCAAATATTTTCAGTCCTAGGACTAATGATGATTATTTCTGTCTGGTTCCCATACTCCTTGAGTACAGAGCAGGGGAGAATCAGGATGCTGTTAGTAGAAGAAGGAGGGATAGATGATGGGAAGGCAGAACTATAGCCTTCCATGACATCTGCACACTCATGACTCATCCAAGGCCTGGGACACACACAGCCTAACAATCCATTTGGCTTTAGATTTACTTTCTGAGAGCTCATAGGTCAGGGATGGCTCAAAATTTCTGGAATATCATTAGGATAATTGAATTACGAATTCAGGGTGGAGAGAAGAATCAATTAGATACGATGACTAATTACCAACGAGCCTGACTTCTGTTCAAATTAGAGAATCTTGAAAGGAGTGTGGAGATACCCCCATTGGATTTACTCCCAAACTGTGGTTCTACACATGCCTTTTTTACTGTAAGTTTGTTGGTAATTTTGGCCTCCCTGCTTTGTTTTCAGTCAATGAAATCCACTTTCCTTTCAGAGATGTGCCTCCCCATAGTACACAGCCTTGGGAGGACCATTCCCTGGCCACAGATGCACACATGACCCACCCCAGGGAAATCTGCTCCATGGTGCAAAAAAACAATGATTCTGACACTTGTTGAAGAACAGTACCAAGGACTTTATTCAAGGGACCACTGCAGTGGGACCTGGCAGTAGGGGAGAGAGATTGGGTTCGACTCCAAAGGCAGCATGAAATGTCGGGATTTAAAGCAACAAGTGGGTGGAAGAAGGTAGGGTAATTCTTTTGAAACTGACCTAATGGGATTCTTCCTGAAGGCAGTGGAAGGTGAGCAGACAGCCCCCCTGGGGAAGGTGGCAGGTGAGGGATTTGATCAAATGTGGAAGGGGTGGTTTCAGGCTAAACTGACTTCACAGGATTTTTGCTTAAAGGAAGCAATGCAGTGATGAAAGAGGACACCCAGAGGTTGGGGCCTAGTTGAGAGGTGGTTTCAGAGGAATTTGACTACAGTTTGGTAAAGGACAGAGCCTTGGTTGGTGGCATAGGGCTCTAAATTTTGAGGACAGTATTAAAAGATAAACTGAAGCAGGAGGCCTGGGTGGCTCAGTCAGTTAAGTGTCTGTCTTCAGCTCAGGTCATGATCTCAGGGTCCTGGGATCAGGCCCCGTGTCAGGCTCGCTGCTCAGTGGGGAGCTTGCTTCTCCCTCTCCCTCTGCCCCAGCTCATGCTTTCTCTCTCTCTCACTTTCTATCTCAAATAAATAAATAAAATTTTTCAAAAAAATAGAAAAAAAGATAAACTGAAGCATAATGGGGCACCTGATGGCTCACTTGGTTAAGCGTCTGACTCTTTGTTTTGGCTCGGGTCATGATCTCAAGGTCCTGGGATTGAGCCCCAAGTCCCTGAGTGTGGACCCTGCTTGTCCCTCTCCCTCTGTTCCCCCCTGCATGTGCTGTCTCTGTCTCTCTTTCTATCAAATAAATAAAAAAATCTTAAAGAAAAAGATAAACTGAAACATATTAAACACTTTGAGTTTATGTGAGCAAAATTGATTTGAATCAGGCAGCATCCAGTCTAGCAGATAGAAAGGCGCTCCAAGGAGCTGTACAAAATGGAAGACTTTCATAGGCAGAAGGGAGCAGGAACAAGGAAATTATACTAGGCAAAAAGCAGGCTGGTTATTTCAGGGTCACTTCCCTTTGGCAGACGGCAGGGGTCTGGCAGGCAGAGGACCTGATTAGTGCTGACAAGGGTGATTCCTGACTGACTGCCCTAAAATTCCATTTCTGGGAGAAGCCAAAACTATGATTAAATTTAGTCACGGTTTGGTTACATGAGGCTTAGCATAAGCAACTCCACTTTGGGCCTGTTGTCCTGTTTTTCAGCAACAGTAATACAAAGATTAGGGGAAATAATGTGGAGCTGTAGAGCCGCCCTGATTCCTATTGTTTTGAGCCCAACCCCACAGCCTTCTTTTTGATTCTTCAAGTTACTTGATATCTTCTCCATTCTTCCCTTTTCCTCCTGAGTTCGCCAGAGCAAATTTCTATTTCTTGTACCCAAAGAACCTAACTAACGTAACAGCGGCTTACAGCGTGGTCTCAGCGTGTTCGTTGACTCCATTGTGTGTTGGTTTCTTCCTCTGTAAAGTGAGACTATGAATCCCTACTTGATGGGTTGGTGTAAAAGTTAACGAATAAAATGGCTTAGTGCAATGACAGCGTGTTTCATGTTAATGAGTGATTTTTAAATTGGGGATCCGTGGATAGGCTCCCAGGAATCAGTGCATCTACCAGAATTCATAGGCTGATTTGTGTTTCTGTGAGGGTATGTGCATGTACAATTACTTAATTTAACTTTTTGTTGAGAAGAAGGTTCAGTAGATTTTCCAAGTGGTCCCTGACCCCCAAATTATGTAAAGGCCCACCCCTTTTGCAGTGCTGGACTGTGAGCTTTATGAGGTCAGTTTCCCTCTCTGTCCCAATCTCCTAGCACAATGCCTGCCACTGAGTACATTAGTCACTTCACTGAGTGAAGAAAAGATGAACTTAAGTGCTCTGAGCTTTGGTTTCCTCCTTTATAAAATGGAGACTTGCAGAGTTGTCTCTTAAAATCATTTCATCTGAACCATTTCATTGGACCATATGACCTATGGTCCCTGGAATTGTATACCCCAGAGAGGTGAAATGGCATGCCCAAGAGAGCAAAAACCAGGGCTCCTGTACGTCATTCAGTGCCTTGGCTCCTATACACAGGACTCTCACTGGGCCCAAAACCTTCCACTCCTCTTAGAAGTCTGGTGTTTTCAAGGGTTGTTGCCAGGTATGACTGAGATGGTGGTTGGCAGGTGTCAGTGGTTAGGTCCTTTGGGAAGGCAGATACAGGGACGTGGCTGATCGACCGTTGATGTGTTCTTCTGGTCCCTCCAAGAGGTGGCATCCTAATTTGGGAAGACTTGGTTGACGTCTCTTCTCCAGACTATCCCAACATTCAGAAATGAGGTACCTTTGTTTCCAGCTGATCACAGTTCCCAAGGTGGTACTGAGCCCCAAGCCGTTGTATGGGTCTGTGTGAAGGGGACACGCTCATGCTCTGTGGGTGTCACTGAAAGTGGCTAAGACTCTCTGAGGGAAGGACAACTTGACAACACGGATCAGAATTTTAAGGCAGCAAACCTTTTTTCTCACTTCCAAAATTTTAGTTTCCAAAAAATCAATTTTAATCTTAAGTTTCTTTCAGTTTCAGAATTTTATGTAATTTTCACTTTGGGGAAATTTCCTTAAGAAAATTGTGTTAGCACAAAGAGTTGACGTGTCAAGTCAGACTCATGTGACTCATAGAGCTAATCTAACATAATCCTAACTAGTGATTAAAAATTACAAGCAAGATATACAGGCAAATGTTACATTCCTTTTTGAAAGACCCCAAATGTGTCAGCTGCAGCTTGCTAATTGCTCTGAGTTGGTTTTGGACTAATCAGGAGTACCCGGTGATGGGTATGGGTCACTGTCTTCAGAGGAAGCAATTTTGGCTTTGTGGTTTCCCAGTATGAAAACTCAGTTTGCTTAATTGCTATCTAATTTGGTCAACTACTCTTGGTGAGTCTGATTAATTAATGTGGATATCAAGAGATGTTTTATACTCTTGGTGGCCTTAGATGACTTTTTGAATCTCCTGAAGTTGTTGATTAGGTGAAAACAAACTCAGGATTCCAGGATGCTTGCTCATATGAAGGAGGGAAATAGTTCTTACTGATTTTGATTATTCTCATGTTCTAAAGAGAAAGTATGCATATTTAGCACCTCTGTCTTGTAAATGTATCATTTTTGTCCTGCTTGATGGTCCAACTGCCATCAAGATATGATTTAAGGACACAGAGTTTAGGAAAGAATAAAGCTCCTTCTTGGTTAAATGCTTAGAGTACGTCGAAAGATCCAAAGTAAACCATTCGAGTCTCAGCCTCCTTCCACCATCTGAATCTGTGCTCCAATCCCAGACTGCCTCTTGTGACTTTGGAAAGTTACAATTCCTCTGAGCCCTCAAATGAAACCAGGTGGAAGATGGAAATATTTCTCTAATCATTAATAGTGCCAAGTATGGCTAACACTTATGTGTACTTAGACGCTGTGATAAGACCAGCACCCACATCATCTTGGTTCTCTCAATAATCCTGTGAATTAGGTTCTACGAGTTATTCCCATTCTACAGTCCAGGAAGTGAGGCTCAGAGAAATTGTATCATCCCCCATGCTGCCCGCATTAGCCCACCATTCTCATTCTGCACGAGAACACAAACTTCTTCCTTGCTTTCAAATAACAGCCGTTCAGTCCTCTCCCTCTTAACAACCTCCTCTTCACCCGCAGTTGAATCCAGGGTAACTGAGAAAAGCTATTAAGATTTGTTTTTAATCTGGGATGCCTGGGTAGCTCAGTCAGTTAAGCATCTGCCTTCAGCACGGGTCATGATCCTGGGGTCCTGGGATCGAGTCCCACATCAGGGTCCTTGCTCAGTGGGGAGCCTGCTTCTCCCACTGCCTTCTGATCCCCCTGCTTGTGCTCTCTCACTTTCACAAATAAATATTAAAAAAAAAAAAGATTTGTTTCCAATCTAACATCAAGTATAGAAGTATAGGGTAGATGGGTTTCATTTTGATATTTTGCAATTTTTCTGAGGTTTTCCAATTTTTCAGAATAAAAAGCTTAATTAAAAAAAAACACACAAAAAGAATCCAAAGCAGGGACTCAAAACAGATATGTCGGGGTGCCTGGGTGGCACAGTCGTTAAGCCTTCGGCTCAGGGCGTGATCCCGGTGTTCTGGGATCGAGCCCCACATCAGGCTCCTCCACTTCTTCCTTTCCCACTCCCCCTTCTTGTGTCCCCCTCCTCTCCCACTCCCTCTCCTCTCTGTCAAATTAATAATAAATAAAATCTTTAAAATAAAACCAGATATGTCCACACCCATGTTAGCAGTATTATTTACAATTGTCAAAAGGTAGAAAGAACCCAGATGTCCATCGATGGATGAATGGATAAACGAAATGTGGTCTAGCCATACAATGACTATTGAGTCTTAAAAAGGAAGGAAATTCTAGTATGTGTGACAGCATGGATGAACTTTGTTGTTTTTTTTTTATAGTAATTTTTTTATGCTATGTCAGTCACCGTACAGTACATCCTTAGTTTTTGATGTAGTGTTCCACAAACTTCGAAGACACTACACTGAATCAAGTAAGCCAGATACGGGAGGACGAGTGTTACATGCGTCCACTTGTATGGGGTACTCAGAGTAACCAAATTTATGAAGACAGAATGTAGGGCAGTAATTACCAGGGACAGGAGGGGAGGAGAAGGGATAATGGGAGTTATTTTTAATGCGGGCAGAGTATCAGTTTGGCTATTGAAAAGTCCTAGAGACAACAATGTGAATGTTCTTTCATGCCACTAGAAAATGATTGAAATGGTAAATTTTATGTTATGTATATTTTAGCACAATTAATAATAATAATAAAAAAGACAACAGCAAAAACATTTGGCTTCCAAAGGACTAATTCATTCACCACGTATTTACTGAGTGTTCGTGTGTGTGACACACAGTGCTGGGCACTAGAGACCATTCCGTGCAACGCACTTTTCTTCAGGGAGCTAACGGTTGACTGGCGGAGGCAGACGTTACATAGATAGCCCCAAAATAAAAGCGTAACGCGGAAGTCAGGTCCTTAACACAGAACCTGTTTGTTACCTGTCGCTACGTTGGAGTGGTTATACATTTTAGGATCACAAGGAGTGCCTTATTTTGTTTATTTCCAACAATAGCTGGGGTGGCATTCAGAAATGTCCGATCATGTGACTCCCTGGCTGGGAGCCTGCCAATGAGGTCTCGTCACCACGGAATGGAGCCACAGCCCTAACTCTGGTCTGCCAGGCCCCCGGGGCCTGTCCCTGCCCTTCTCCTCAGAAGGCTGCGGTCCAGGGCTGGCTCACCCCGTGAGCCTTCAGGGAAAGAATGGTTCCCGCTGGTCTGTCCTCCATCCTCCTTCACCTGCGGAAGCCAGGGGAGAAAAGACAATAGAAGAAAGAAATGATAAGGTCAGATCTCCTAGTGAACAATGTCCTTGGATAAGGGCTGGTCCTCATCACTCACACAGGGCTCTGGGGTTGGATCCCCGCACTTGGCTTAATGTTCCGAACTCACCATCGTGAAGTTCTTCAATAATTTTTGGACAGGGCGTCCCTCATTTTCCTCTCGTACTGTGTCTGGCATTATGTCGCCGGCCCTGGTCCTTGTTCTGGGTACAGAATGCTTTCAGCAGGCTACACCTGGCTGTTTGAATTTACGAATGATGAAAACATTGGAATTAATGGACTTTTGGAAAATGTCCTTGTCAACCATATAATGATTGAAGTGTAAAATGGAGATGTTGTTGTCCTGCCCGCATCAGTTAGAGGCCCCGGATGTACATCCCGGGCCGGGGTGTGTCCTAATGCGCAAGGAAGGGCCTGAGGAGTTGCGCTGGCAACCCCAGACTCCTGCTGGCTTCACCTGGCTCTCAGGGGCACCTGTATCTTTCACATCATTAGTCGAGCCAGCTTTTGGGTAAGATCTCTGTTATGGGCTGAATGTATGTGTGGCCGACCCCCCTTCTCTAACCCCCAGTGTGGCTGCATTTAGAGTAAGGAAGTAGTGAAGGTTACCTACCCGCACAAAGGGGAGGTCATGTGATAGTGCCCTCCTCCAAGTCAAGAGGAGAGGCCTCGGGATGAAACTGACCTCGCTGGGACCGTGATCTAGTACTTCCCAGCTTCCAGGAGAGTGCGAAATATCTGTCTTTAAGCCATCGGTCTATGGTATTTTGTCATGGCAGCCAGAGCTCGGGTAACGTCCGCATCCCGTGGTCCTGATTGGGCAATCCCATCTTTGTGCGCTCTCCCCTCCCTTGGCTCCGTTATTGGAACTAGCCCCCTCCCCAGTTACTCTTCATTCCCTTCTCCTGCCTATTTTTCTTCAGACTGTCTGTCACTCTCTGATACCGTGTTAGGTCTTGTACTCCTTTCCTGGGGCGGACATAACAGAGTACTGCAAACAGGGGGCTAAAAACAACGGAAGTTTATTCTCTCGTGGTTCCGGAGGCCAGAGGAGTGAAATCCAGCTGTCAGCTGGGCCATGCTCCCTCTGGAGGCTCCAGGGGACTGGCCTTCCTTGCTTTCTCCTCCCTGGCTCCTGGTGGCGGCCAGCAATCCTGGCATTCCTTGGTTTGCAGATGCAAACCTCCAGTCTCTGGCTCTGTCTTCACATGGCCTTCCCCCCTGTGCGTCTGTGCCCCAATTTCCCACCTCTTATAAGGACGCCAGCCACGGGGTTTATCGCCCCCCACCCCCAAACCGAAAGGACCTCCTCTGAACTTGACATAAACGAAGACCTGATTTCCAAATAAAGTCATATTCCCAGGTGCTGGGTGTGAGGACTTGAACTTATCTGTTAGGGGGACATGATTCTACCCATTATAGATGTGATTTAGTTTTGTTTATTTTTTACCCTGCCCCTTCTCCCCTAGGATATAAGCTTCCATGGAGGCAGACCCGGTCCTCTTCTTCCCCCACTTCAAGCCGCAGGGTCAGGAGCAGTGCTCTCTACACTGATCAGTTGCTCAGAAACAGTTTGTTGAATTAATAAATACATTTTAGATTCAGATTCAAATATTCAGATGAAAGCTCTTGGCACTGACACCTCCCCAACCTCACTCTCCTTCCCACAGTTTAGGATGTGTGCCCTGGAAACAGCAGCAACCTTGGAAAAGCCCTGGAAAAAATGGTCCACCTGGAGATTTTTGAAAAATTTCAACCAGAGCCAGAAAGAGCTTGTAGCAGTTGATGCATGATTATTAGATTTTCAAACTCAAGCAATAGCCTCAGAGATTTTGTGTTTGAATATGACAAAATGTGTTTGTACCGGAAAGAAATGAAGCCCACAGAGAGGTTTAATGCCTGCACTTAATCTGTATTAATGTGGGAAAGATAATACATTTTTTGGGTACACATCACATAACAGCGTTCTCACCGACGGGAAGGATATCAGAAGGGTTACTATTCATGTATTTTTGCCGGTGTTGGCCTTAGCACTGGGCCCCACCCATATTACATTCGATGATCTGGCCTCTGTCTTCCCCCATAAGATTCCTGGTCTTGCACCACAGAGTTCCTGTGACCTTCTCTCTGCTGACCTGCCAGTCTCATCAACACGCCGGATGTAGCTCAGAACAGAGACACAGCTGTGTAATTGGTCACAGTTCCCAGCTAGCCGAACCTCAAGGTCAGTAACACTTGTAACATCTCCAGCCCTCGTGAGAACATTTGCCTAGAAAAAACTTCTTTTCTGGGGAATTTGGGGTGAATTTACCTTAGACTACGTAAGATAGCAGGACCTGGAGTTTTTGGAGACTGAGACCTGGTTTAGAACCCTCTCTGTGTGCTTTACTAGCCGTTGTGACTTCGGGCAAGGCATTCAACCATTCTGAACCTTAGTCTCTTCATCTATAAAATGGGGACTCTGCTCTGCTTTTTCGATTAAGCCAGGGATGATATGAGACACCATGGGTAGTGTTACTATGCCAATGTTTACAAAGGGATCAAATAATTTTTTGGGTGGGTAGAGGGAAGGCCAGGGTGTGAGGTGGGGATATCAGTGTTCTGAATGTCTTTGGGAATTGATTCATTGAAATTATGCAAGTTGAGCTGGCATCCCAGATGTTTTCTGTTTGTTTCAAACCTTTTTGGACCATATAGGAAGCATGAAAGAAGCCGGTAAGGGATAGATTTGGTAACTCCCTCTTATTGCTGAATGGTAACTACACCTTGCCTTGTATGTCTTCCAGGTCGGAGGGGAATGGAGCACTGGAAGGAATCTAGTACGTCTTGGGAATAGACAGGGACTCTATCTCCCCACACGTCCATATTCCTAGTGGATAATTAACCCAGGCATTAGTGGTATAAGTGCATGTTAAAACTTTTCTTTCTTTTTTTTTTTTTAAAGATTTTATTTATTTATTTGACAGAGAGAGACAGCCAGCGCGAGAGGGAACACAAGCAGGGGGAATGGGAGAGAAAGAAGCAGGCTCCCAGCGGAAGAGCCTGACGTGGGGCTCGATCCCAGAATGCTGGGATCACGCCCTGAGCCGAAGGCAGACGCTTGACGCCTGCACCACCCAGGCGCCCCATGTTAAAACTTTTCTTAAAAACAAAAATAGCATCGGTGATTCCTACAAGTTCCTGAGGCTGCAGAGTATAGTGCTGACTCTGGTCCAAATGCCAGCTCCCACCTCATTGGCTATGTGTCCTGGGCCCATTTATTCTCAGAGATGCAACGGGCTCCTCTGTAAAATGGGCATGATCCCAAAACCCAACCCTCATAGGGCTCCTGGGAGGACTGGCTGAGCTTGTGCTCGTGAAGCCCCTGGAACAGGATCTGACATACAGTGAGCACAGGGCAGATGTCAGCTCTCAGTTCAACTAAGATTCTCCCCCTTTTCCATTGCACAGTTTTTGTGCCTCTGGAACACATTTACCACAGTGGTTTGTTTTGCTTACTGTTCATCCAGGTGGAAATTTTTGCTGCAGACAAGGTGGGCATTTGTCTAAACCCATATACTTGAAAAATCAGAACCTGGCACTGAGTTTGCAACAGGCAGTTGTCTTGACCTTTGTCCTAAGTGCCATAGGACAGAATGGCCATTGAATAGAACCAGGACTTGGGAAAAACTTAGTCCCCTGGAGTGTAGGAGCCATGGCCTTCACCGTGACAGATGCTTCCGTGGATGTGAGGAGTGAGGGTGGTATCACCTCCGTGGGTGACACTTGCTTCCTCAGTTCAGTGCACACAAAATGGCGCATGGAGTGCCATGTTTCTCTTAAAATAGAGAGTCCTTTTGTCAAGAGTTCCTAAGAGTGCATTTTCTTTTCAATCTCTCTGGGCTCATTTTGGAACTAAAATAAAATGTTTTCAATTTTTTTGAGGTGGACACGAAGTCTTTGGGAACCGTGGAAGCCAGGAGGGAGTACTGCAGGCACCCTTTGTAGTCTCTCACCTTTGCCTCGCCATCCCGGGGAGCGGCCAGATTTTCCAAAGCATATCCCCTCTGGTTGAAGGGGATATCCATGGTGGAGTGACCCAAAAAGTTTGGGAACGCTGCTTAAGGCACAGCCAAGCTGGCTTCTTTAATGAACAAGCTGTTCATGTAAATACTCATTTCACATAGTCACTGTCTGCACGCTGCTCGACGGCCCCTCTCATTCAGCCCTGCTCAAGGAGTGAGGACACTGTCACGAGCTAGGCTTGGCCCCGGACCCCAGCGCTTAAAATCAGGGCCTCTCAGAGCCTTTATTCACCGAACACGCTTAGTTGGCTCAAAAAGGAATGGAGTCTCTCGCATTTTCTGGCCTGAAAACCTTTTTTAGGAGAAATAACATTCGAGGTTAGTATTCCCTGGAATGCCCCTTTAGGAAATTCTTGGGTTGGGGGTGTAGTGGCTCACATTTGTCAAGGGTTTCCTGTATGTCCAGCCTGAGGTGAGGTGCTCATTTCATTAAGATGGCATGCCGGAGACAGCTGCCAGTCCTCACGTGCGCACTTCCCGTGAATCACTGGATTTCATTCTTGCAGTGACTTTGATGTCAATCCTTTATTGTCCCTGCTTGATAGAGGAGGAAACAAAGGCGCAGTGAGGTGACTTTCAGTTTCCTCATCTGTCAAATGGGGACATCGGTCCGTTCAAGGCGCTCAGCTGGGAAGCGGCAGAGTCAAGATTGGATAGAACTGCTCAGTCCTTCCCTTGAACCCAGACCTTCTCAACCAAGGGCGACTTTGTCCCCAGGGGGACAGGTGGCGATGTCTGGAGACATTTTGGCTGGTTGCTAGTTGAGATGGGATTACTGCTGGCCTCTAGTGGGCGTGTCGGGGATGCTGCTAACACGCTAGAACGCACAGGACAGCCGTCACGACGAAGAGTGAGCAGCCCCACATGTCATTAGTGCCAACATCGAGACACCCCGCCCTAGCCGATACATGGTACAGGTTTTAGCTCCACCCGAGTCTCTCAATTTCTTGCGGAGATGTGACAGATGCACACACTAATCCTAATGCAGGCCAGAAGACATGCTGTGGGAGCTGTAAATTGCCTTTACAGCCCTCATTCAGGCCTTTTTGTTTCTTTATAAACTCTTTACTGCTATAGCCGCCTCACTACCAACGCCACTCAGGGCCGGTTCCCAGCCAAGGGCAGCTACTCCAGCCAGTCCCCAGCTTGACCTGTGGTGCCTCCTGGTGACCTGAGGACAAACTCCAGCCTTCTTAGAGACCCCACAGCCCTTCCCCACCTGGCCCTCACTACACTGACTCCAACCTCAGTTACTTCCGGCACCACCTGCCCCCCACGCCCCCTCGCTGACTTCCAATGTGGTCATGGCTCCCTGTTGGTGATCCTGTCTTGCCACAGCCCAGGGCCTCTGGCGCAGGCTGCCCTCTCTGTCTGGAGCCCTCTTCCTTCCTCTCTTTGCTTTGCCAACTACTTACCCTTTAAGATGTTGCTCAGAGGTCCCCTCCTCCTTAGTGCCCTCCTGGGTTTCCCAGGAAAAGAGAATTGCAGGACTTTTGTGCTTTCAGCTCTTTGGACATAGCTCTGGGATTCATCGTTACAGCTTATTTATTTTTTAAAATAAATTTATTTATTTATTTTAGAGAGAGCACATGGTGGGGGGCAGGGGCAGAGGGAGAAGGAGAGAGAATCTCAAGCGGGCTCCCCACTGAGCAGAGTTCAATGCAGGGCTCAATCCGCAGGGCTCAATCTCATGACGCCGAGATCATGACCTGAGCCGAAATCAAAAGTCAGATGTTCAACTGACTGAGCCACCCAGGCACCCCACAACTTACTGATTTATAAATCTTCCCGTCCACCCATCTATCTGTCCCTTGACCTGTGGCTTCTAAGCATCACTACAGAATGTCCTAGAGTGGTTTTGGTTTTTTTTTAATACTGTCTTCACCACTGGATTTTGACACAGCAGATCCAGGGTGAAGCTCAGGAGTTTATGTACTTTTATATTCCCCGGGGGGTTCTGAGGCACCCCAAAGTTTGAAAACCACTTCATATGTCTGCTCTTTCTTGTGAGTCAGAGCTTGGCTCAGATGCCACCTCCTCAGAGAGGCCTTCCCTGACCACCCCTCATGGCCTCGCCAGTCTCCTTCATGTTACATTATGTTCTTTCTGTGCAGAGCACTTCCCACCATTTGACGTGTTCCTTGTTTATTTGGATACTTACTAGGGAGACAGGATAGCTTGGTTAAGAGCATAGATTCTATGGTCTGGATTAGGATCTTGGTCCACTTGGCATTTATAAACGACAGGATTTGGTCACATTACTGAATTGTACCAAGCCTCAGTCTTCGTCTATGAGATGGAGATAACCACACCTATGGCATAAGGTATTTGTAAGGATTAAGTCAGCATAGAAAGTGCCTGGAAGCTCGTTAGCCCTCTGCACATGTTAGGAGTAATTATTTATTGTCTGTCTCTCCCACTAAAATGTCAGCTCTGTGAGAGCAGACCCTGTGGCTGCTTTTGTCATTGCTGTCCACCGGACCTGAACAATGCCTGGCATACAGTAGGAGCTCAGTCAGCATTTACCGAATGAATGGACTGATGGATGGTTGGATGGTTGGATGGATGGACTTCTGAACTTGACTGTGAGGCCTGTGAATGCAGGGGACTGTGACTGGTCCATCTCTTTATGCCCAGCACCTTGCATGGGCCTGGCCCAAAGTAGGTGCTCAGATAATGTTTGTTGAATGACTGTGTGCATCTGTGAGCAAGGATTGGGTAGAAGTCCATTGGGGATTTGACAAAAGACACAATGGCTGAGGATGGATCTGAAAGATTTCTTGGTGGACATGATGTTTCCAAGAGAGGCCATGAAGAGTCTGAGTATGCAGGAACATAGAGAACATTCCAGACAAAGGCCCAGTTTGAGCAAGGTTAGAAGGCATGGGAATGAATGTGGGGTAGAGTGTGATCTAGGGAATGGGCAGTCTAGTTCTGTGGCAGCCAAGGGGCGGGGAAGCTGTGGCTGGAAGCACAGTGGTTCTGTGCCCAGCTCCTGGCATGGTCAACCCTGGCTTTCAGCTCTGGCTTGGTGACTGGAAGGAAGTGGTCATGTGTCTGAGCCTCAGTGTCCTCAGCCCGTAGGCTTGTCCTCCAGATTGCATACGACCTAAAGAACATGCCCAGCACATTGTAATCATTTCCTCATTGCTCATCTATGGGGTAGCAGTTGTGAGGGAGGCAGGAAATGTCAGGGCTCCGGGGGGGCCCTGACACATCATAGAGTTCCGTCAATCTGGGAATCCAGTCGTGAACTACACTAAGTTCCAACGCTCATGCCCTTAACCACTTTGGTGCTGTTGCCTACCGCAGAACTTTCTCGTTAGAATGTAAACACCCTGCTGGGAGGGGCTGACACTTGGGATTTGGAGTCAGGCAGACGTGGGTGTCAGTCACTGTCAGGTGACCTTGGGTTCCTTCCCACCCCACAAGGGTCCATTCCTTCATCTGCAAAGTGGGGAAACGGAGCTGAAGTCCGGTGGAGGAAGGTGGAAGCAAATGAGTAAATAAATGAAGTAGATAATTCCGGGTGATAATAGGCATACGAAGAGACATAACAGAGTAGTGAGAGAGAGAAAGCATATTGGCTGAGGGCCTTTGCAAGCTGTAATCTGTGGAGCAAATGGCCTGGTTATCATGATGCTGTAGCTTCTGCCCCAAACATTAGGGCCCAGAAATCTCAGCCCAAAGATGTTGGATCATGAGGAATCCAGTCAAAAGATGGGGATTTGGGAGAAGACTCCCTGCCCTTCCACTGGTTATATTATCCTTTGCATGAAGAAATGAAGGCTCAGAGAGGTTGAGTGATCTGCCTGAAGTCACAGAGCTAACTGCTGATGAAGCCAGGCTTTGAACCTGGACGAATGGATTCTGGGATCTAGAACTTTCACCAGTAGGCTACTTCTGCTTAAAATGCAAACGTCAGCCCTGGGAAGAATAATACCCAGAGCTATCCATGGCTGTTGCATGAGTCTCAGGTATGAAGGGCACTTTCGTGATCATGTAGGACTGCAGAACATGGATATCAAAGAGGAGATATCCCTGCCCAAGGGCATGCAGCTAGGCAGCCAGGGAGCTGGGTTAGGAGCCTGAGGACAGATGTCTCTAAGGGGTTTGACCCTGTCTGTCTCCAGCATGAGGCTCATTTCAGGTGGTGCTTGTCAGCTGATCACCCCGGCGGCGTCAGCCACGCTGGCTATACACAGCGGCCGGTCTTTATGGGCACGGACATTTTTATGCCCTTTATGCAGGCAAAACTCATTCCAGCACTTGAGTAACTTTGCATCTGGGGACACGCTTCACGGAGCCCCGGGCGGCTGAGTTGGCTCTCGCTGGGTGATGATGACTCACTTTTATTGCCCCGTCGCATTCAAGCCTGTGCTACAGATAACCTTGCAGGTGGCTGCCCTGCGACGTAGCCACTCCGGCCACTCTCCCTCTCCCTGCAAAGGTGGTGTCCAGTCTTCCCATCCTGTGCCCTCCTGACCCCCCTCTCTATCCACCTCTCTCCTCTGGGGTGTGTCCCCCTGGGAAGGAAACTTGCCACTATTTGGGTCCAGGATGAGTAATTGGTACTTAGAAGAAGAATGAAGATGCCAAACATGTCCACACATGTCTTAGTTATGCCTGTGTTTTTTTCAGACCCTAGTTTCATGTGGCCCAGAGTGTTCCGACTTGCTTTCTCGAGCACCATTTTCCATACGGGTATGGCTGGTAACGGGAGAGACCCCAAGTGGGCCCCTTGGCTTTGAGGCACCAGATGATGAAGCTAAGCAGACAAGGTGACCCCCATGGGTGGTGATGTGACCACCCAGATCCTGGTAGGCAGCCTGGATTGCAGCCCTCCTCTGGGCATCTCATTTGTCAGGGCTATATTCATGGGGATCTGGTTCCCATAATGCAGTCATCACCTGTGGTCACTTATTCACTCAACAAACAATTAATGAGCATCCTGTTCCTTGCTGGAGATGCTGCAGTGGGCTGGACACACAAGGTGTCAGTGTCGTGGCACTTAATGGTGTGGTGTGGTGTGGTGTGGTGTGGCAGGAGGAAGATAATCCTTAAATGATAATACCAGTTGTTACTGAATCACACCGTGGCAAGTGCTATGCAGAAGAGTGGGGGCATCTAAAAGGGGGACCTGACTCAAGTTGGGCAGTTGTCAGGGAGTGTGTTTCTTTCCCAACTCACTGCCCAGCTGTGGACTGTTCTGGTGGCTCCCTGATCCTGTGTCCTTTCCACATGTAACCGAGGCAAATGGAGATGAGCCCACAAAGTGGAGGTGGCTGTGATGACCTAACCAGTCAGACCTGCTCCCCAGCAGCTCCTTTCTGTGGGTTAGCCTGGGCAGTGAGCACCGCTTCCCTGTGCAAGGTCTCGTAACCTTACTTGGGATGTGCTTGTCCTCAAAATAGAACATGAGGTAGTTTCTCTGTCCCAGTTACAAACAGATGACTGATGGCACAGGTGTTATCTGTGTTTTTTTTTTTTGTTTGTTTGTTTGAGTCAGCCATCTATCCATCTATCTATCTGTCTATCTATCCATCCATCCACCTGTCCATCCATCCATCCATCCATCCATCCATCCATCCATCCATCCATCCATCCATCTACCTATTTTATCTTTCTCCCTACACCCTCCACCTACTTTTTTTAAAAAATAAAATCTGAATGCTAGTAGACTGTAAGCCAGCATTATTCAGATTTGGCACTATTGACACCTTGAGCCAGATAATTCCTTGTCCTCTAGAGGGGCTCTTCTGGGCATTGTAGGATATTGAGCAGCGGCTCTTCTGGCCCCTGCCCACTAGAAGCTGGTAACACCTCTTCCTTGGCAACCAAAAAATGTTTCCATACATTTCCAAGTGTCCCCCGGGAGGCACAATTGTCCCAGGTTGAGAACCCCTGCTATGGGCCATTAACTCTTCCACTGCCACCCATGACTACCAACTTCACATTTGACCTGCTTTCCCAGCACAGCCCTAGTTGTCACTCTTGAACTTGCTCTTAAACGCTTCTTGCACACATGAAGACCCCGAGGCTCCCAACAGGTGTCATCGTCCACTGGGCTAGGGACAGCACCAAGCCTCTGTCTGGTACTCAGCTGACCCCTCATCTGCACATACTGCCTCCTGTCCTGGGCCACATCCCAAGGGGGTACCCCCAGGATTTATGCACCTCTGAGACTTTTCCAGTTGCTATTCTTTCCAGCCCCAAGCTGCTCTCCCAGCTCCGGGGGTTTGTCGTTTCCTCCAACTTCCAGGTCGTGTTCTTCAGAAACTGCTGTGGTTCTAGAGGATTTCTCCAACTTTAAAGGGAGTTTATGTAAACACGTGGAACTCTCAATAGGAAATTAATTGTCTGTTAGAATTAGAGAGTCATAGAGCTTAATGAGACTCAGGGAAGAAACCAGTATTTTTTGCAGGTGGGGGATGTTTCGGCTCGGGCCTCATCTAGCCTTCTTGTCAGTTCCTTTCAGTCCTTTGGAAACTGTCCAGACTCCCTCTGTGCCCGTTCCCCCTGACCTCCCTCCATGCCTTTCCTTCAACACAGTTATTTATCCAACAAGACTACCACCTGCCAGTGTTTGCTCTAAGTACTGGAATCCAGAAGCATTCATGTTGCTGAAAGTCTACTGGATATCCATGTATCTTGTATTCTTGATTCTAAAATGCTCTTGATTATAAGATGCACCACTCAATGAAGGGTGGCCTTTTGGTAGTAAAAGGAAAGGAGAGAGAGAGAGAGAGAGAGAGAGAGAGAGAGGAAAAAGGAAAGGAGAAAGTGAAGGAAAGAACAAAGAAAAAAGGAAGATGGTCTATATTAAATGTAAGTAAAGTAAGAAGTCTCAGAGACATGAAAAGTATGGTAAACTTTCATTTGGGGGGGGCCTGAAAACTATATGCCTGTAGCTACAGAAATACAACATATTTAGCAACAATATTCCAAAAATCCAGTAGATGGGGCTTCATGAAAGTGGGTGTTTCAGTTTTCTGGGGCTGCCCTGATGAAGGGTCACAAAGTGGGTGGCTTAGAACAACGGAAATGTGTTATCGCACATGTGTTTCTGGAGGCTGGAAGTCCGAGATCAAGGTGTCTGCAGAGCCACACTCCGTCTGAAACCTGTGGCAACTTTCTTGACTCTCCCTAGCTCTGGTAGTGGCTGGTGGTCTTTGGCCTTCCTTGGCTTGCAACTGTATACCTCCAGTCTCTGCCTTTGTCATCACATGGCCTTCTCCCTACGTGTGCCTGTGTCCGGATTTCCCTCTTCCAATAGGGACACCAGTCCTATTGGATTAGAGGCTTGTCCTACTCCAGTGAGACTTGAGGTCATTGACCCTATTTCCTAATAAGGTCGCATTAAGAGGTACTGGGGGTTAGGACTTCAGTATACTTCTTTTGGGTTAACACAATTCAGTCCCCGTAACAGTAGCTATCTATTGTACTCTGTTCTGGTTTCTATTTGTGATGACATCTCTCTGTCTCTTTCGGAATCCCCTCCCACACTGCTGCTTCTTTACATCTCCCCTTGCGTGAATGTAATGCAGACCTGAAATATCCTTTTATTTGCTATTTTGCAAAATGCAATTTTATTTTAAGCCAGGAAACCCATTGTATTATTTTTCTAGGCCTGCTGTAATAAATTAGCACAAACTTACTGGCTTAAAACAACGCAAATTTATTACCTCACATTTCTGGTCAGAAGAGTCTTAGGGAGGCTAAAGTCAGGGGGTCAGCAGGGCTGTATTCTTTCCGGAGGCCCCAGGGAAGAATCTGTCTCCTAGTCTTGCCCAGATTCTGGAGGCTTCCTGCTTGCATCCCCCTGGCTCCTGACCCCTTCTCCACCTTCACAGTCCATCACCCCAACCTCTGCTTCCCCCATCATTTCTCTTTTTTCTAACCTCCCCACCTTCCTCTTACAAGGACCCTTGCATTACACTGGGTCCACCTGGATAATCCAGGATAATCTCTCCATCTCAGGATCCTTACTTAACTGCATTTGCTAAACCTCTTGGCCACATAAGGTAACATATGTACATGTGTCCTGGGGACTAGGCTGCGAACTTCTTGGGCGAGGGGCAGTCTTCTGTCATCCTGGTGGGGCCACACCCATGCCGAACTGCTTTCACAAATGCTCAAGATCTCTCTCTAGGGAAGGTGTTCCCCTCATACAAAAGTGGGCAATAGGATAGGAGTAAATACCAAACTAGGGATTGGGATACCGGTCTGTAACTATTTAAGGGGATCAGAGATTTTGAACCAGTAAGGGCAATAAGGTCAAATAACGGAACATTGCATTCAAAGTAGGAAGGTCCTCAGATGTCTAGTACATCATCTGGTCACCGTTGACCCCATATCCAACCAAATCTTGCAGTTCTTCTCCTCTAGACATTTTCCAGTTTGCCCACTTCCTTCCGTCTCTGCAGCTGCCAGCCTGTCCAAGCCACTTTTGTGCCTCACCTGGATGACTCCAGCGGCCTCCTAACTGGTCTCTACAGCCACCCAGAAGCCCAGGGGAATCTTTCTTAAACACAAACTGGTCATGTCAGCCTCCTGCTGGCAGTCTCCAGTAAGGATTCAGTGCTGTCAGGATCACGTTCAAAGACATAAGCTTGGCCCCTATAGTCCTGCATGGTCTGGCTGCTAACTGAGTCTTTTTTGCTGCCACTGGTCCTACCAGTGGATGCTCCAGCTGATCTCTGTCTCTAGCCCCTCTCTCCTTCCCCAACACTTGTTCTTCCAGAGACTGTCAGGCTGAGCCCTTCCTCACCAAGGACGCCTTCCACCACAACCACCAGAGATGTTCTCCCTATTGCAACATGGACCCACCTTTTCTGTTATTGCTTGTTTCACTCTATCCGCTCTGCCAGACTTCAGGCTCCATGGGAGCAGGCCTTGTCACTAGTGCCTAGTGCTGTGCCTGGCACATAGTAGACCCACAACACATAGTCCTTGAACACAAGACCGATGAATTCTGATTTCAGCTGACTATGTGACTTGGAGCAAGTTTTGTTCGACCCCTAGGCACTTCAGCTGCCTCATCCAGGGAAGTGAGTGGTTGAGATATATCTTAGGTTTATCACAGGTACTTTCAGTTTTCTCCTTTCCCCCATCCATCCTTCTCTGTATGTATGTATGTATGTATGTATGTATGTATGTATGTATGTATCTATCTATCTATCTATCTATCTACCTATCTATCTATCTCTATCATCTGTGTGTTCATCCATCCCTAGCCTGACTATCTACCTACCTACCTACTTACCTATCTCTATCTTATCTATCTCTATCCTTTCTTCTGTCCGTCCATCCATCTATCCATCCGTTATTGAGAAACAGAGGTGAATGGATTGTTTGAGAGGCAGCTTTAGAAGGGACAAGTTCAGAAGTCAGAGAGGCCTAGCTTTGTTTTTTTTTTTTTTTTAAAGATTTTATTTATTTATTTGACAGAGATAGAGACAGCCAGCGAGAGAGGGAACACAAGCAGGGGGAGTGGGAGAGGAAGAAGCAGGCTCATAGCGGAGGAGCCTGATGTGGGGCTCGATCCCATAACGCCGGGATCACGCCCTGAGCCGAAGGCAGACGCTTAACCGCTGTGCCACCCAGGCGCCCCAGAGAGGCCTAGCTTTGAATCACGATTCTGCTATTTTATTCTGTGTGACCTTGGACCAGTTACTTAACCTGTCTGAGCCTCACTTTACTCATCTGTAAAAATGGGGACACTACCAGTATCAGCAGAGTTAAACGGAACTGTGTATGTATAGAGCCAGGACAGAGTAGCTGCTTTAAAAATGGTAGCAGTTAGTATCACTTACTATTAAAAACATTTGACATGATAGAGTCCATTGCAAATCCTTCTCCTCTATCAAAGACCTGCAGTTGGGCAGAGCGGTGTGGTTGACTTCCTATCGCCCCAAACTCCATCTCTCCATCAGGTCCCTATTCCTCAGCACTTGTGCTGTTCCGGAAACTTGGCAGGTAGTGAGTGCAGTTATTTTCAGAGGAATGAGTGGGTAACATCGGCAGCATTTCCCCCGGAGTGTCTGTGCCCGGGGAGTATGAGTTTCTGGCGCATCTGCTTTGTGTACAAAAGCCTCGTCCTCCCCCAACACCAC
The DNA here is from genome assembly GCF_024610735.1 of Ursus americanus. Taxonomy (NCBI): domain Eukaryota; kingdom Metazoa; phylum Chordata; class Mammalia; order Carnivora; family Ursidae; genus Ursus; species Ursus americanus. The sequence goes on from NC_142128.1 coordinate 32,342,071, forward strand.
CCCCTGCCTCAGAGGCTGAGCAAGCAGGGCCCCAGGCTACTTCCTGCACTCCCATTCCCTGCCAGGGGAGGGCTTGCTGACCAGCCCGCAGAGCTGGGGCGAGAGCAGCATAGACAGCTTTGCTTCCAGGTGGCGGGATGAGCGGAGGAAAGAGGTCAACACTGGAGGATAGGAGTCTCGGGAGGGACTTGAGAGCAGAGCTCAGGGGGATTCTTCCTCAACCTGCAGCCCAGCCTGGGAGGATGATGAGTGATAGTGACAATGACAGCAGCTAATGGGATGGTGGCATCCACTCCCCACTGTCTCAGCTTAGAATACCCAAGTGGGATCACTTTAACCCACCATATATGCATGCGTGTGCACACACACGTGTGTACATGTGTGCGTGTGTGTGTGTGTCTTTCTCACTGTGCTTTTGCACCATCTACACACAGCAGGAATGAAGACCTTGACCCCGGGGCAGGTGCCTCTCTTGCCCTAGAGGATCAACTGACGTTGGGCAGCAGGAGAGCCTCAGGTCTAGCAGAGAGGGTCCTGCTCAGCTGGCATTTCCTGGGGAGTGCTCCCCCTCCAAACCACTCTTGGTTCAGGACCTCTGGCGTCGGGTTCCCCCACCTCCTCACCCCTTTCATCCTGTGAGCCCCAGTCCTGCCTGCCTTCCTGTCTCTCACAGTAGTAGCCTTTGTGGTAGGTAGGGCGCAATGATCCTCTCTGACCATTGACAGTGGAGCTCACATAATATTAGCTGTAAACAGTTCATTCTTTTTCCCGTAAGGACAGGGAGGGCTCAGTCTTCACAAAACACAAGCCTAATTTCCACCTTCTGTCTTGGAGAGCTGAGTCTCCATGATGAAAAAACAGGTTGAAACACCACGTTGGCCTTTATTCTATTCCTCATGTTGCAGGATGGACATCCAGGGCTTGGAGAGGGAAATAACTTGCCCAAGTCGGCGTGTGGTTACTGCACAGCCAGGTCAGGTTTTGAATGTTGGCTTCACCACCGTGCTTTCCTGTATCCTTCACAGCCTTGGGCAAATCAGCATCTCTGAGCCTCTGTTGCCCTGCTGTTCCATAGAGACAATACCTGTCTTGCAGGGCGGTAATAATACGATAGTTGTAGTGATGATGCTTGGCGAACGCTATCATATTGCCCCCTTGAAGGCATCTTTTACGTGTCGCCACAGGGTTAAAGACGGTGAAGGTAAGGAAAGCGATTGTAACAGTGCCTGACACGCGGTGGGCTATACATGGCGGGTCTTCTCATTGTTATCAAGAGTCATGAAGTGAAGCTGGCCTTAGGTCTGCAAGGCCTCACAGAAGCACTGCCTTAATGAACCCCGGCTCCTGTGTTTTGGAAACTTTTCTAGCATCTTCTCTCCAGTTTGGCTGCCGTATTCTCTTGGCACCTTGCAAAATATAGGCATTCCCAGACAGTAGAGAAATTATTTTTCTCTTCAGAGAATTCCACTCTCCCCCTTGGCCACCATTTCCTTCCCCATGTTGGGAAGCAGAGTCTCTGAGGGCAGCATGAATCTGGGGTGGGGCCAAAGGATCACCACTTCCCATACTGAAGGGCCCTGGTGCTTGCCAGCAGGGGAACAGGGAAGAACTAACCCCCACCTGGGAGAGAGGGAGCAGCCCAAGTGGTCCAGCCGCCTGCTGGGAGTCCCACCGCCCTGAGCACGTGAGCCACATGCCTCTTTCCCTCCGAGCTGCTGCCGCCTCCCGGAGCACATGCCCCCTTCTCCAGGAGAGAAATCTGGCCCGGGGAGGCAGCATCCCACTGGTCTCGGAGTGCCAGCTGGCGCACTGGGACCAGCTACAAAACCGAGTTCTTGTTTCCTTAGGATCGGGTGGGAGGGAGTCCAGGCCTCCAAGGCGATGGGCATGGGAATAGTGATGTTGACAAGGACAACTGTGACAGGAGCAGCGACCATCTAATGATGGCAGACTCTTCCCTAGGCACTTCTCACTCATCATCAGATGGAAGCCTTAAACCACCCTGTGAGGTGGGCATCCTTACCCCCATCGTACCGATGGGAAAAGAGAAGCTTAGATGGCTTACCAGGTGGTGTGCTCTGGATCACACGGCCCGAGTGACGTCTCCCACCCAGGTCTGGGTGGTGACGGACCTGGGGTTCTCACTGATAAACAACAGGGGGTCAAAGCGCATTGTGCCCCCCGCCGTACGGCAGGCGTGAAGAGCACGGGCTCCATGTCAGGCTGCCCGGGTGTGAATCAAGTATCTCCCACTTCCTGGCTGGGTGACCGTGGGCAGTTTGAATCACCGAGCCTCACTTCCTTGCTGGAAGGTGGGGACACTGAAGGTAGCAACAGTGCCTCACTGATAAACTGTTATCGTGAAGATTCAGCGAGATGGTGCTTCTGATGCTCAGGACCTTGGAACATAACTGGGTTTCTCACCCTTGACACCATTGACATTAGGGGCTGGATCATTCTTCACTGTGGGGTGCTGACCCATGCGCTCTGCCCTCTAGGTGCCAGGAGCACCAGCACTCGCAGTTGTGACAACCGAACATGTCTCCAGATGTTGACAAATGTCCACTCGGGGTGGGGGTGGGGGTGGGGGTGGTGGTGGTAGAACTTGCCCGCAATTGAGAATCACGAACAGATACCAAGTGCCTGTTACATGACAGGCATTTTATAATTGTTATTCTCGTTGGACCCTAAGCTACCTCAAAGCCGGTCTGCCGGGAAAGTCCTTTTGGGAATTCTTTAACCTCCTTTGCATCTGGGAGGGCAACCTCTTGAGAAAGTCTGGAGCTGCTCCCTGGCCAGGGTAGCCTGAAGGGAAAACCATCCCAAAGAGCTGTGCTTTCTCCCTGGCAATAATCAGCAGTTTTTGTTCCCAATTCCTTTCGGGGGGATAATTTTAATTAAATTAAAATTCTTAAAAGTTTTTTATTTTAATTCCCGTTAGTTAACACACAGTATTATATTAGTTTCAGGTGTGCAATATAGCGATTCATCGCTTCCATACATCACCCAGTGCTCATTTTGACAGAAGCTCTCCTTCTTCCCCATCATCTGTTTCACCCATCCCTCCAACCTCTCCTCTGGTGACCCTCAGTGTGTTGTCTCTAGTTAAGAGTCTGTTTGTTGCTTTGTGGCTCTCTCTCTCTTATTTTTTTCCCCTTTGCTTGTTTCTTTTATTTCTTAAATTCCACATATGAGTGAAATCATGTGGTATTTGTCTTTCTCTGATTGATTTATTTCACTCAGCATTACACCCTCTAGATCCATCCATGTCATTGCAAATGGCAAGATTTCATTCTTTTTTTATGGTTGAGTAATATCCCATTGTGTGTGTGTGTGTGTGTGTGTGTGTGCGTGTGTGTGTGTGTATCCCACATCTTTATCCATTCATCAGTCAGTGGACACTTGGGCTGCTTCCGTATCTAGGCTAGTGTAGATGCTGCTGCTATAAATATAGGGGAGCATGTATCTCTTCGAACAAGTGTTCTTGTATTCTTTGGGTATACCTAGGAGTGTGATTGCTGGATCATAAGGTAGTTCTATTTTTAACTTTTTGAGGGACCTCCCTACTGTTTCCCACAGTGGTTGTGCCAGTTTGCGCGCCCACCAACAGTGCAAGAGGGTTCCCCTTTCTCCACATCCTCACCAACACCTGTTGTTTCTTGTGTTATTGATTTTAGCCATTCTGACTGGTATGAGGTAGTATCTCATTGTAGTTTTGATTTGGATTTCCCTAGTGATAAATGATGGTTTTTTTTTTCTTTTACTTTTTCTTTCTTTCTTTTTTTTTTTTTAAAGATTTTATTTATTTATTCGACAGAGACAGAGACAGCCAGCAAGAGAGGGAACACAAGCAGGGGGAGTGGAAGAGGAAGAAGCAGGCTCCCAGCGGAGGAGCCTGATGTGGGGCTCGATCCCACAATGCCGGGATCACGCCCTGAGCTGAAGGCAGACGCTTAACCGCTGTGCCACCCAGGCGCCCCTACTTTTTCTTTTTTAGACAAAAAGAAAGAGAGCATGTGAGTGGGTAAGGGCAGAGGGAGAGGGAGAGAGAGAATCTTAAGCAGGCTCCATGCTCAGCGCAGAGCCCGGCACGGGGCTCAATCTCACAACCCTGAGATCATAACCTGAGCGGAAATCAAGAGTCAGATGCTTAACTGACTGAGCCACCCAGGCGCCCCAAGCATCATTTCATGTGTCTGTTGGCCAACTGATGTCTTCTTTGGAAAAATGTCTATTCGTGTCTTCTGTCCATTTTTTACTTGGATTATTTGTTTTTTGGGTGTTAAGTTTTATAAGTTATTTATATTTTAGATACTAGCCCTTTATTGGATATGTCGTTTGCAAATATCTTCTCCCATTCAGTGGTCTGCCTTTTGGTTTTGTTCATTGTTTCCTTTGCTGTGCAGAAGCTGTTTATTTTGATATAGTCCCAATAGTTTATTTTTGCTTTTGTTTCCCATGCCTCAGGAGACATATCTAGAAAGAAGTTGCTACAGCTGATGTCAAAGAAGTTACCGCCTGTGTTCTTTTCTAGGACTTTTATTGTTTTGGCTCTCACATTTAGGTCTTTCATCCATTTTTAATTTATTTCTGTGCATGGTGTAAGAAAGTGGTCCAGTTTCATTCTTTTGCGTGTTGCTGTCCAGTTTTCCCAACACCATTTGTTGAAGAGATTGTCTTTCCTGTTGGATATTCTTTCTTGCTTTGTCAAAGATTAATTGACCATATAGTTGTGGGTTCATTTCTGGATTTTCTATTCTGTTCTATTCTGTTTTTTTGGTGCCAGTACCATACTGTTTCGATGACTGTAGCTTTGTAATATAACTTGCAGTCTGGAATTGTGATGCCTCCAGCTTTGCTTTACTTTTTCAACATTGCTTTGGCTATTTAGGGTCTTTTGTGGTTCTATACAAGTTTTAGGATGTTTTGTTCTGGTTCTGTGGAAAATGCTGTTAATACTTTGATGGGGATTGCATTAGCTGTGTAGGTTGCTTTGGGTAGCATAGACATTTTAACAGTACTTGTTCTTCCAATCTATGAGTGTGGAATGTCTTTCCCTTTCTTTGTGTCTTCAATTTCTTTCATCAGTGTTTTATAGTTTTCAGAGTATAAGTCTTTCACCTCTTTGATTAGGTTTATTCCTAGGTATCTTATTATTTTTGGTGCAATTATAAATGCAGTTGTTTTCTTAATTCCTCTTTCTGCCACTTCATTATTGGTGTATAGAAATGCAACAGATTTCTGCACATTGATTTTGTATCCTGTGACTTTGCTGAATTCATTTATCAGTTCTAGCAGTTTTTGGGTGAAGTCTTTAGGGTTTTATATATATAGTATCATGTCATCTGCAAATAGCAAACATTTTATTTCTTCCTTACCAGTTTGGATTCCTTTTATTGCTTTTGTTGCCTGATTGGCTAGAGGTTCCATTACTATGATGAATAAAAGTGATGAGAGGGGACATTCTTGTCTTGTTTCTGACCTTAGGGGGAAGCTCCCAGCGTTTCTTGGGGGGATTATTTAAAAGTACCTGGTTCTTCTGTAGCACCATGATAACCCACGGGGACTTCCTTTAAAGTAATTTGGGTCTCCTATCATTTTACTAATTCAAGCAGCAATAACTGAGCACCTCTCGTATGCTAGACTCTTGCCATATAAGGAGAAATGACTAACGCTTAGAAGTCCCTTAAAGTGTGTGTACAGCACTTGTCTAAGTTTCCAACTGGTGTGGTTAGGAAAAGCATCCCCAGAATGCAGGCTGGAACTCAGTCTTAAAAGACCAGGTGATGAGTGAGACAAAGGCATTCTAGCTACAGGGACAGAATGTCCCGACGTCCCCAAGTCCAGGGATACAGAACAGTATACCATATGTGCTGAACTACAAAGTGCTGAAGCAGGAGCACGAGGCAAGGAGTGTTGGGGGATGAGAACCAGAGATGGTCCAGGCCTGGGGGTGCCAAGTAGAGGAACTAGAATGCCAGAGAAATCTGTTACTCTCTGAAAAACATCCAGGATGAACTGGGTTGTCAGAAACTGGTTAAATTAAAAGGACAGCAGGTACATGTTGGTTAAATTGAAGGAACGGAAGAAGATGCCTTTGGAAATGTTGCTTAAAAACTTAGCACAGACAGAACTATACTGAGTGCCAGGAGACCCAGGCACAAGTTAGATGGGTCACTGGACCAGGATTGCTGGATTGCACAACTCCAGGGGGCACCACCCATTTCATGGTCTATGTCTGTGGTGCCATCTGCAGCAGTGCTGTCCGTCGGCACTTTCTGCAAACATGGAACTGTTCTATGTCTATGCTGTCTACGAGGACAGCCACTGGCCGGATGTGACCATTGAGCATGTGAAATGTGTCTTGTGTGACTGAGAAAATGCATTTTAAATTGTATTTAATTTAAACAAAATTTCGTCTGATTTTAGTTAGCTAAAATTTAAATCCCAATAGCAGCCACTGTTTGGACAGCACAGCTCTGGAGTCTTGCAGTGCCCAGCCTGTGTGGCTAAACGTTGTGGTTTTGACGTTTGTGTTTCTTGGGCACGCCACATGACTTTCAGAACACTGCTATTTTTCTTTGTGTCATCAGGAATGCTACAGTGAAACATGCAGTAGGACAAATTAACAGGCATCTCAAAGATAATTAATGGTTTGAATGATGTAAAAAAGCCAAAACCAACCAACCAGCAAACCAAACAACAAACAAACCCAAACAACTGGTCATGGAGAGACTTGGCGTGCTTCATCTCCATGGGACAAAAAGTGTCAGCTGGGTGGCTCTGGTGGAGGTGGGGTAGGATGGCCCTCCGAAGTCATGGTCTCCAGCCCACACCACATGGAAGCATCCATCAAGTAGGGTGGTGACTACTTGTAAGTGGAATTAATGGCCTCAGTTTTTCATACTCCTTGACATGGCCTTTGCTGCTCCTTCCATTTAAGAGGCAGATTGCCCCTTGAATTTGGGTCTGATCATGTGATTCCCTTCAGCCAATGAAATGGCAACATGTGTGATGTCACCAAGAAGTCAAAAAGCGCTTGCGTGAAGGGACTTGCCGTCTTGTACACACCAGCCACCATTGGAAGAACTTGCAGGGCCCCTGCCTGCTAGTCCCGGGAAGAGGACGAGGAGCAAGTGAAACAAGCCACCACCGCCACCCAACGCAGCCCCTGCAGCTCGGTCTTGGTTTTCCAACCTCAGCCAGCCCAGAGGTACATGAATGAGTTCAGCCTCCACGAGCCAACCCCAGTCAACTCAGACATGTGAATGTAATGAATGCCTTCTGTCCTATGTCACAGAGATTTTATGGTTATTATGTGGCAGAGGTTAACAGATACATGGCTGTTAATTATTTGATTTGAAATGCCCTTATTCTCCCTGAATATTTGAAATTCCAGTGTTTAAGGATCTATATTACGCTCTTCTCTACCCTTTGACACTCTGGTTTCTCTTGATAGCATTTACAATTTAAAGATTTCTTTTTAAGAACTATACATAGTCCCTTCAGGATATGGTACTAGAAAGAAAATTTTTAAGCTATGTGTAATATTAACCCTCAGAGAGAATCACCATTAACATTTAGTTGTATGTCCTTCCAGCTGCATACAGAGATAGATGGATGCTTACCTATATATGCATATACAAACACACACATGTGCGCGCACACACACAGACCCCTATACATGGGATCATATTACACAGAAACCTGTGTTCTGCATTATTTTATTTAGTTCTACACCATATACCATCAGCATTTCCCCATGTCCTTAAATATTCTCCAGGAACATGATTCTTAGCAGCTGCATATTAATATTCTATGGTATGGCTGTATCATATTTTATTTAGCCATTCCCTACTTGTGGACATTTAAATTTTTTGCAATTTTTCACCATTATAAACGATACTGCAATGTTCATCTTCGTACATAAATCTCAGTGTGCTTCTATGATTGTGCCCTCAGGCTATGTTCCTAGAAGTGAAATTCCTTGGTGAGAAGGTCTGGACAGTTTTAATAAGGTATTGCCAAATTGTTCCCCAGAAAGGGCAATTTATAGCCCCACCAGCAGAATATGAAAGGGGTTGGTATTTGTCATTTATAAGGGCACACTGGAGAAATTTCAAAGCAGGCAGACTGGGACTGGGATCTCTGAGTTTGTGGCTTACTCAGGACCATTAACCTGGAATCGTGTGGAATTCCATGAAATACAACACTGAGGGGATCCCAACACTCTTGACCTGCCTGGTCACCCCTAGCTGTGTGATTTCTGGCTGAGCTTGGGGAGCGTTGTGTAGAAAAGATAGACACATCTGATTTTTTTCAAGTGCAGGGGCGGGGGTGCCTGGCAGGTGTCTTCTTTGATGACAGCACCTGCGTTTATGGAACATCCCCATCACCCAAGGGCAAACTCCAGGTCCACCACTCTGTAACTTCGAGACTTAGCCAGTCCACTTATTCTCTCAACGCCCAGGCTTTGTCATTGGTATAATGAGGGCAAGACTGTGTCTTAAACTACAAGTCATCTGGCAAAGTCCTTGATGCTTAGAAGGTACTCAAGAAATAATTAATTCTGTCCTTTGGTTTCTAAAGAGGAGCCACGCCTACAGGGGAGTTGGGAAATGGTTACAAATTCAGTCATTCCCAAACTTCTTCTCTGACTCCTGTATATCCCTGATGAAGTTTTCACAGGTTTGAGACAAAATAAAAAATAATGTGTAGGTGATTATTGATAGAGACACATATATCTCTCAAGGCTTGTCTTTTATTATGAGAATAATGTGCTTTTGATTTTTTTTGAGCTTAAAATCCTTTCTTAAGTGAAATATGGAATTTTGCTCTATTAATAATGGCTAAGTCAGCGCTGATTGAACTGATCTTCCCACAGATAACAAATACCAACCCTGGAAAAAAAGATAAAAAAAAACCCCAACTCCCTGCAGGAAACTCCGATAGGAAGCCTGCACTCTTTCTGTCCTGAAGAGACAGAGGACAGCGTTCTGGACAACTGCCCTCGAAGGAGAGAAGACAGAGTAGGGAGCCTTAAATCCATGGATAATTTCTGCCCCAAACTCTGGCTGACTTCTGAAGCATGCTTCTTGTGGCAAACCCTAAGCAGCCCAGATAAGGCTGAGAGAGAAGAACGCAGACTTGCATTGATGCCCACCTGATGGAATTTGCAGTTTGAGTCCAATTAAGTTCACTGCCTCCTAAAACAAATAAAAAAAATCAACACCCTTTGGGGGAAATAGAACACAATCCAGTCTCTACAGCATACCATTTGAAATATCTAGCATACAATCCAAGATTACTCGAAATGCAAAGAAATAGGAAAATATGACTCATTCTCAAAAGAAAAGACAATCTATGGGGGCTGAGCCCAAGATGACCCAGATGTGGGAATTAACAGACAAGGATTTTTAAAGTAGCTATTGTAACTGTGTTCAGTGATGTAAAGGAAAATCTGCTCATGATAAATGAAAAGATAAGAAATCTCAGCCAAAAATAGAAATGATAGGAAAAAAGCAAATGGAGATTCTAAATCTAAAATGTATAATATCTGAAATAAAATATCCACAGCAAGGAGTTAACAGCAGAATAAAGATGACAGAGGAAGGAGTCAGTGAATTTGAAAATAGATCAATGGTATTTTTGAAGTATTAGTTGATGTACTTTCTCTCCTTTTTCCTTTTTCTCTCCATGCTTCTTCCACCCCAAGCTAAACAGATGGCTGGGCTATTTCCTAGGGGGAGGAATAGCATGGTATAAAAAATATATGGGACAGTATAAAGAAGAAAGTCTGCAAGTGCCTGACTTTAGTTTAGTGTTTAGTGTTCAAACATTTCAGCCATTGGGAGAATGAAAAGGATTCTGAAGAATTCCCAAGTGGTTGGGATGGAGTTGAAGGAGAGTGGGCCTTTTCCCTAGATTGATTTGCGGGGAATGAGGAGAGGGGAGTTTAGCAGAAATAATGGTGTATTCTGGAGAAAGACCAAGGTAAAGAGAGCTCTGGAAGGTCTGTGCTGTCAGTTAAATGTCCCAGTCCAGAAGTGACACATATCATTGTGTGCATGACTCACTGTGTAGAACCAGTCACGTGGCCCCACTCTGTGGCAAAGGCCCAGGAAGTATTATTCCACCATGAACCTAGAAGGCGGAAACTGGAGAACATTTGGTGAAACAGTGCTGATGACCATGACAGTCACCTTTGGAACCCAAATCTTCTCTGACTGGGATTATTACAAATACTTCTCACAGGATCTCCTGTCCCCCAATTTCCATCCAGTCATCTCTCCCAACCCAGACTGACTACCTTTCAGAAAGCATCATCACAGGGGAAAAGGAGATGATCCAAAGTGACACAGGGTGACCCACATTTGTTTGGATCACATTTTGTTTGGACATCTTCTTTTTAGGTGAGTGTGTTGCCTGGTCTCATTGGTCCAGACTCGTGGTGACCTACAATTTATTAGAGTAGCCAGCTGCTTACTCTTTCTGAATCTTTGCCTTCTTGGTACATGGAAGGTTCCTTCCCTTTGGTAGCCACAAAGATTCTTCTTTTATCTCAAGAGAATGTGGACAAGCAAACCCACTCTTTCCATCATCACTCAAAGATGCAGATGCAGCCAGTAATTGTAGGGACCGGCCTAGCTGGCGGGGAAAACAGGGGTGATGGAAAGTTTCCATCCCAACCTCACATCTTCCTTCTTCTCTTACCCATCTCGTGTCTTTTCTCCATGTACACGTTATTCTCTTGGCACACTCAACAATGTGTGACTTCCCAAAGGCTTACTAGCTTTGCATGTGCTCTTAACTCTCCGGGGAATCTCCTTTTGCTCTGTCTTGCATGCCTCCTTCCACTGACTGATTTGCTAACAAAGATATATTGAACATCTGTTGTGTGGTAGGTGGCACCCTAGGAGCAGAGGATACAACAGTGAAGAAGACAACAGTTCTTGGCCTCATGGAGCTTATAGTCTAGTGGGGAGAGCCAAGCATTAAACAGAGGGTCTCCAGAGAGTAAGAGATTGAAGACCACAGGATGCTTAGAGAGAGAACAGTAGGGAGACCTAATTTGGATGGGAGTGGGTCAAGGAATGAATGTGTGGCTGAGCAAGTGGCATTCCAACTGCAACCTGGAGTGTAATCAGAAATTAACCAGGTGAGGAATGGAAGGGAGCTTCCCAGAGAGGGAACGGTGTCTTCGAAAGGCCTGAATCAGAAGGAGTTCTGTGCTTTTGAGGAACAATCTGAACAAGGCAAAGGCTGGCATGCCAAAGCTCAGCTCAGATACCCTCTCTTCTGGGGCACCTTCTCTGGCTGCCCTGTACCTCTTGGTACATCCTTCCTTTATGTATTCTATGTCATTATCACTTGTTTACACCACCCAAATGCCATCTGGGGCTCCCCTGTCCCCCAGAAACTCATTTTGTCACTCAGCAAGTAATTCTTGAGCATCTACTGTGTGTCAGACCTGTAGACACAATGGTAAATAAGATACGGTCTCTGCCCTTCATGGTGCTTGTATTCTGGAAACAGAGAGATAATAAACAACCCATGAACCAGTAGAGCAAGTTCAGATGATGATGTGTGTTTTGAAGACATGGATATAGAATTATTTGGTATAGATTGGGGGGAGGTGCCCAAGCACACAGAGTGGCGGAGAAAGACTGAAGTGAGGAGGTGATATTTGAGCTGAGAACTGAATGATGAGAAGCAGTCAGCCCTGGGAAAGTCTGGGAGTTGAGAAAGTGGTCTAGGCAGAACGAACAGCCCTGAGGTGGTAGCAAGATACGTCTTTTCAAGGAACAGAAAGAAGGACTTCACAGGGTCATGAAGGCCAGGATAAGAACTCAGGATTTTGTTGTAAATGCCGTGGGAAGCCATCAGAGTGTTTGAAACAGCCTTGGACTTAGGGACTATATAAATGTAGATATCAAGACCTGGCTGCATTTCAAAAGCTCCCTCTGGCTCTGGTGGAGAACTGACAGTGTAGGATGGGGGCAGGCATAGAAGCAGGAACCCACGTAGGAGCCTAGTGAAGTCTTCCTGGTGGGCATTGGTGAGCTTGCAAACTTGCCTCAAAGATCCCTGATACCATGGCCTGAGATGGTCCAAAACCCTCCCCATGATTTCTCAAGGGCCTGGTTCCTCATGGTCTCGTCTGTCTCCACCCCTGCATCTGCATGCTGGCTCCATAACTTGTGGAGGATGAGAAGACCATGCCACATGACACTGCTCCTGGCCTCCCCACCATGCCTGGCACCCTCCTTCCTTTTCTGTTCTGGGGAACAAAAAATCCTTCTCGTGGTTTCTCACAGAACAGTTTCATCCTCTTCTCTTGAAGTCTTGGCATCAGCAGCACTCATGCCCGTAGGGAATCAGTTTTGCCCCTGGTGAATTTATTAAGACATCCTTCCAAACAAATATAGCACTTTCCCCAAAAGGAATCCCGGTGAATAAAACCTTTTCCAGTTTGGGGATTGCCAGCCTCTCTGGTCAGCAGGAGAACTGCTTGAGGGCAGGAACTGTGTGTGAATGTCTATGTCTTTGTTACCTTCTCCCAGAGTTGGATCCTGGGACAAGGATTCCTGAGTGCGTGATTTATTAGGAAAGTGTTCCCAGGCGAAACTGACAGCAAGGGAGTGGGGAAACAGGACAGGGAAGGGGACGCAGCCAGAAAGGGCACGATTTCAGACCAAGTTCAGGCGGATCTGTGGGGAGCTCTGGAGCGTAAATGACATCTTAGAGTCTGTCGCATCTTGAGCCAAGGAGCAGCTGGGCCTGTACACACCTGCCCACGTGAGTCACTGGGGATGTCAGTTCACAGGCCCTTCTACGGCTGAGAAGTGGGTGATGATAATCCTGTAGCTCAAAGGCAGTCCTCAGAAGAAGGTAGCAGGAGGGCGCTGGGCTCACAGAAGCTGGGAGAGGAGCAGAGAACTGATATGGGGATAGGCAGAACACCGACAGTGTCCACACACCATCTATCATCCATTCCCAGAACAGCTGATACCAAATGGGTGCTCAATGGCTGTTTGTTGAATGAATAAGTGAATCAGTGTCCAAGATTTCAGACTGGTGTGTATTATAGTGGGTACAAGGGGACTAGAAAGGCAGAAAACTCTTAGTGAAGAAGGCTCTTCTGTACTTCAGGGCTGGGGTGTGGACAGACAGGGCTTGGAATCCCAGTGACAATGGCAGGTCACGTCTCAGATACATCACGATGGTTAGCCCTATTCTCTGAGAATGTCTCAGTAACAATCGTTACGTTTGTGCAGTGTTTTGACATTTACGGGTTGCCTTTCCATTTCACGTTCTCATTTGGCCCTCAAAACATGCCCCTGAAAGAGACTATTCCCATTTCAGAGAAAACTGAAGTCCAGGGAAGTTAACTCACCAAATTTCCTGTCGTGGAGGAGTGACAGGGCTGGACTTGAACTTGTCAATAATGGTGGTTGATAATGATTAATTAGGTTCCTCAGGATGCTTAAGATGATTATTTAAAGAAGCTGCTCCTTGCTTCTGAGGCAGTCTGGTGTACGACAAATGTTGCCACGTGGTGTCCCGCACCATGATTCTCAGATGCGTTCTGGCTCGCACAGTGCCGTGGGCTGAATGTTTGTGTCCCCCTCCGCTCCCAGTTCATCTGTTGGAATCCTAACCTCCAAAGGTGATGGTAATAGGAACTGGGATCTTTGAGAGGCTTTTAAGTCATGAAGGTGGAGGCCTCACCGATGGGATTAGGGCGTATAAAGGCGTCTCCGGAGAGCTCTCTTGCCCTTGAATTCCCCCTGGATTGCTATGGACAGTGCTGGCCTGTGGTCTCCCCCATCAGGCTAGCTTCTTGCGTTTGTGCTGTCTGCCAGACTTAGTAGGTACATGAATGCGCGGTTCCTGCTGAATGAGAAGGAAGTATAGCTTGGAGAGGGGAGACTAGAGTTCAAGTCCCGGCTCTGACATTTGCTGCACGACCTTGGGAAATTAACCTCTCCTCCCCGTGCCTGGTTTCATTTCATGATGAGGACTTTGGGCTTAATTTCCAACTTTCTACAACTGAAACTTTCTCTCCCACACGCCTCTGAATTTACCCTTGGTGGGATGCTGCCTGCCAGCGCCGATCTGAGCTTTCCCTGCTGGCGGCCCCTCCTCCTGCCCTGATTCACAGCTCTCTGGCTGCTTCTACATCTTTGGGGAGCCCTGTCTCTGTCGGGGCCCCCCTCCTCATTCCACAGCGGGGTTGCATTCTGGATCGTTCCGCTTGGCTTGTTGTTTACAAAATGAGAGGTTGGCCATGTTTCTCTTTCTTTTTTGGTTAATATCTGCAATTTGCCCCCATTTAATTCATATATCTCAGCTATTAGTTTGCTCACCTTCCACAGTTATTTTCATGCACCCTTGGGCTCGTAAACCATTGTTCCAAGTGGTGTGTTGCCTATTTTAAGAACTTAATTTGTTTGTAATGTGCACATCAGCTGCATGATTTGTTTCTTGCTTGTAATTAACTTTTAAGCTGATGCCATTCCCCCGCCAAAAACGAAACTCAAGGTAAAGTCGGTAAGATTAATCATGCTGGCTGCCTCCAAATCTTCCGACATCTTCCTCGGACTCAGCAAGTTTGGGGGAAATCATATTTTTTTCCCTTCCACTTCCATCTGTTCCCCTGCTGATCTTGGAGTTAGTCCATCCATTAGTGGGCTTGAGTGTCGGAGTTGGAATCTGACACTTTTCAGTTTCTGTACCAAGATAAGCAAGCTCTTCTTCCAAACCCTCTCACCCTGCAACTTGAACCCATCTCTTCCTTCCTGAGAGGGTTCTTGGACCCGTGAATCATGAAACAGTTGTATAATACATCACAGCTTCCCGTACCCCTGTTGCCAGTTTCCACCATCTTCGGCAATGATATAAATTGGCAGGGTCTTGGATTCGTAATCTGCATTGGTGAGGGCAGTGATCGGGTTGGATACAGCTAACTTTATTAATCTTCCCTTTTAACGACACCCTATCTGTAGGTCATGGGTGAAATCAGCTTTCCTTTGTGGCTAAGCAGATTTAGAAACTGGGTTGTACTAGATCAGTGCTTCTCAAGCCTTAGTGTGCCTCTGAGTGTCTGGGAGATCTTGCTAAAATAAAATACACCTTCTGATTTAGCAGGTCTAGGACGGGCCCTGAGAATCTGCATTTTAATAAGCTCCCAGAAGAGGCCAGTGCTGCCGGGTCTAGGACCACACTTGGAGAGGTGGTCACTAGGTTGCAGGCCTCATGAAGACGGGAATCATATCAGCCTTGTTCCTCACTGGCACACGGAAGCTCTCAACTATTTGCAGACCGAGTGAGTCAATGAATGAGCTACACTCGGGAATATAGATTATCCTCTATCAGATCGATCTCACAGGAGTGAGAGGTCTTCCTTCTTATTCCTACACTTAGAGGAAAAAAAAAGTAGTAATTTATATATTTCCCAATTTAGGAAGGGCTAAATGTCATACGCTGATTTGTCTCCTCCATATATATGGTATTTATGTGTGTGCACACACATATGTTTGGCTTTCGGAGATGAATTTATAGTAACAGAACTGCTCTTCACCATGCGTCTCTTTCTAAGTATAGCTTGCCTGCCTTCATCCGAAAGGGCCCGCTTCCAGAGAGCCCTGCAAACTGAGAAATCCTTGTTCCTGTTTTAAAAATTTCTTCGGAGAGCTGCCTGGTTCTCCCTCCGAAGCACTGGCTTTTCCAACATTCTTCCAGGTCTCCGATGACATCAGTGGCGGGGCTTCAATTAAGTGCTTTCCGTAATCCTTCTTCTCTTGAACATCCTGAAGCTTCTGGTATTTTTCAGCTACTACAGATGGGTTGTTAATTTTTCGAGAGGCTGAGATTATAAATCCATGCACACACAAGGACTATTTTTTGGAAACCGGAAGTCAGGACTTAGGATCTGATGAGGGTGCTCATTTAAAGAGTCAGAGGGGCAGAATACCTAAAATTGGACCCATTTCCTAACGCACTGATTTTATATCTGGAATTGCATATTTGTTTTCTCCAGGAGGGCCTCCGAATCATTTCGGCATCAGGGTCCACCTGAACCTTCCCTCCGAGACAGGCTGTAGGCTCTCTTGGATTTTCCCCACCGGGCTTCCTGGAGGATTGTGGACTCCTGGGGTTTCCTGGCTCAACCCCACTTTGGGATGTGGGGAAAAGCGAAAAGTAGGAACAGAGTTGCTGAGAGGTGGCTTGTGTGCCCAACGCCTTGCGGCTAAGAGGTGGTGGGCTCAGGCAGGCTGACCCGGAGCCGACAGTCTGAACTAGAATGTTCTGCGGTCATGCTTCTCAAACTTCATGTCCCGAGGACTCTCCTGGGGACCTTGTTAAAATGCAGAGTCTGATCCTGACGGGCCTGGGGTGGAGTCTGAGACTCTGCAGTTCCTACGAGCTTCCCAGTGATGTTTGTGCTGTCAATCTGTGGCCCACACTCTGAGAACCATTGATTTGGCAGGTCTCACCCGTGACTGCACATTGCAAGCAAACAAAACAAAACAAAACTAAACTAAACCTGCCACATTGGCCCTACCCCCCGAAATTCTGATTAACTGATTTGGGGTGCCACAGCCTGGGCATCATTGGTGTGAAAGTCCCCTGGATGAATCCAGCATGTAGCAGGGCTGAGAACCATTGTTCTAGTGCCTTTTGTTGGGACTTCATCGTTCCAGGACCCCCCTGAGACCTGTCCACCTGCTCTGCTCCAGAACAGTTCAGCACCCACCTCTGGGACAGAGACCAGACTAGGGCCGACTCGGGCTCTCCTCCTCACCTGGTCCTGCCCTGGGCTGGTTGGTTGGACCAGAGATGCTCCGGGTAGCATGGCAGTGGGGGGCAGGCAGGTGTTAGGCCAAATCTGGCATGTACACCACAAGAAGAGGAACAGAGGTCTCCCCTGGGGGGCCAAGAGACACTCCCAAGCCACTTTTTGCTGAAATGCTCAACGGTGCTGCGAAAATAGCTTCCACTTTGCTGAGGCGGCTATTGGGGATTCCCCTCCTGCCAGAAAGAGGGGCAGCGGGGGCCCTGGAGTCCCGGGGAAGTGGATACCACTGGACCAGGGCGTGTCAGTAGGCCCTGGAACACTGCCAGCCTAGGAGGAGGCCGTGTAGGGCAACCTTAGCACGTCTCAGCCCCAGCACAGATCCGTGCCCATGAAGGTCATCTAGTCCAGCTGTTCTTTGTGCTTTAGAACTTGGCAGGAGATGCTGCTGGGAGTGTGTTACTTTCCTACTGCTGCTGTAATCAAGTAACACAAACTCTGACTGCCTTATAAGAAACCACAAATTGACGTTACAGTATTGGGGGGGCGGGGGATGCTCAGAAGTCTTGTGTGGGTCTCACCTGTCTAAAATAAAAGTGTTCTTTTCTGGGGGCTCGGGGGCGAGAATCCATTTCCTTGTCCTTCCTGGCTTCCCGAGGCTGCCTGTGTCCCTTGGCTCATGGCCCCTTCCATCTTCGAAGCCCGCAACAGTGGGGTGAGCTCTCACATCTCTTCTCTCTGCCCTCTTCCACTTTTAAGGACCTCCTTTGATTCATTGGGGCCACCCAGATAACCCAGAATAATCTCCTTACTTTAGGGTTAGCTAATTAACAACCTTTAGTTGTACTTTGAATCTCAGTTCCCCCTTTGCCAGGTAACAGGACACATTCACAGCTTCTAGGGATTAGGACATCTTTGGTGGGCCATGATTCTGCTTCACATGGGGGCTGGGGGTGAGTCTGAGTGTGGGACCCCTGTTTCCAGTCCCTTACTTCATCCAGACCAGTTCTGTTAAATCTGTTTCCAGGTACAATTTCCTTCCCTTTAAATGTCCAAGACTAATAACGAAGTTTTTCAACCAGGAGTCTGTTGCCTCACTGCTCCAAATAGGATCCCTGAACATCACCTGGCAGCTTCCTAGAAATTCAGAATCTCAGGCTCTACCTGAGAACCTACTGGACTAGAGTCCACATTTTAGCACAGACGTAGGACAATCCGTAGAGTTTGAGAAGGCCCTGGGGTGGTTCCCCGCAGCTGTGGCTGCTCACGGAAACCACCTAGAGAATTTTAAAAACCCACTGACGCCTGGGTCCCACCTGATTCATCTGCCTGGGGTGTGGCCCAGGCTCTGGGATCGTTCAGATCTCCCAGGTGGTTTTAATGTGCAGCACAGTCTGGGAATGGCTGGTCTAGTCTAGTTCCCTCCTTGCGCAGAAGAGGACGTTTCCCAGTGAGTGAAAATGACTTGTGCAGCATACCTCAGAGGGTTGCTGGTTATCCCAGGAAAAGAGTCAGACTCTTGCCTTCTGGAGTGAGGATTTCTGCCCCTACCCAGGAAAGCAAAAATAAAAGCAACAACATCAGTGACAATTTGAGGGTGAAGAGGGAGGAGGAGCCTCCCCCCCACACCTCTATACCACCTTACAGTTTGAATTTTTACCATCAAGCATGTTGTAGTTTTCATATATAAAAAATACTAAAGACTGGTTAAGAAGCAAATCAGAAAGAAAATAATGGTCACCATTTTTGGAAATGCTGCACCGTGTGCCAGTGACTTTGTACGCATGTTATCGGGCTGTCCTCACTGGGGCTTGGCGAGGGGAGAGATGGTAATTGCCCTGTTCTGCACATTTGGGGGAGGGTCTCCAGAGTTCTGTGGTTCAGGTACTGGAGCCTAGATGGCAGCTGAGAACTTGAGTGACCCCTGCTTAGCTCTCGGCGTGGCCCCTGCTGCAAGGTCGGAGGTGTGGGGGTGTGGCAGCCCCCAAAGATCTTGTCCCAATGCCCTGTTTCTGCCAGCTCGCCTGTCACATGTGGTGTGGGTCCCTGTACTTTGACTGTGAGCATAGAGCCCGAAACAAGTCTCTATGTATCCCCTGACCATCTCGTCTTTTGCTTTCCTTTTTCCTCTGCTTGGGGTGGAGGCATTAAGAAACCACCTGTCTTTGCCTTTATTAATTTGGTTCCCAAATAGTCTCCTGGCTCAACCATCCATTATAGAGGAAACAGTTGGAAACCTTAATTATGATTATTAATATTTTGACGCTCAAAGCCTCTGCATAATGCTCTCCCGCATTATCGGGTTAGTTGTAAAGATGATCATAATGAGAATAAGAAATAGCTAACATTTATTGAGGTTTACTTCTCACCAGGTTTTGTTCTGTACCTGTTTGAAGTCATTTAAATCTCACGAGTCAATGAGGCAGCGCAATGACAGCCCCATTTCACAGGCGAGAAAATCAAGGCTGAGGGATTAAATGGGGTGATGCTTGGGAAAGGCTCAGCCCGTGTCCGTGAGCAAGTGCGCAGTCATGGGTTTGCTCTTGCTCACTCTCCCTTGTGGCTGTCCAGTCAAATCCAGAGCTTCCTCAGAGGGTACCTGCAAAGTTGCCTGGGCTCAGGGTCCTTACTTGGGGAGACCTTACCCCCTCGGCTTCACCTCAGTTTCCCCTCCGAGGCTCTGCCTTTCTCTCCGAGGTGCTGGGAGGATTCTGTAAATAGTTCCCTCGAGGTGCTGGAAGCACTGGGTGGAGAAACTCACTATAAATATCCGGCATTTATAATTAGTCTTCCTGGCGGCACAGTTCTGCGTGTGGGGGAGGCAAACACCTGCAGGGGCAGAAAGTCAAAATGCAGGGCCCTGGGGGCTCTGGAGAACTGGCTTCTTGGTGCTACCTGGGCTGGAGAGAACTGATGGGGAGTGAAGCCCCTCGGAGAAGAACACAGTGGCAGAGGCCCCCTGGTCTTGCTGTAGGCTCAAACAAGAACAGTGGGGGCTGGGAGGGGCTCCTAGCTTCATTGTCTGTGAGACCTCCTGCAAATCGGTTCACTCCTCTGAGCCTCAGTTTCCACATCTGTAAGATGGGGATAATATTCCTATTGTGATGAATTAAAGATAATGTATATAAAGGTCCCAACACTGGTGCATAGAGTAGATGCTTAATACGTATAAGATTCTTTCTGTTTCTTTTGCGTGCATAGCTGGGCCAATGTCCTCTACCTTGCAGATCAGATGGGCCTCTTCTGCTTAAAGACTTTCCGAGACTCCCCCTTGGTGGCAGACATGCCCTTGTGCCTGCATCTTATCCCTGTGCTCCTCCTCTGAGCTGAGACTCACACTTGCTCACAGCTGTCCACCTCAAGAGTGTGTTCAGCATCTTCTGCTTTCTGCCCTGGGGCCTTCTCAGATGCTGCCAGAGCCTGCTCGACCTGTGCAGAGTGCAGGGTAAACAGCCCAGGAGGCCTCCACTAACCAGTGGGGAAAGGGAGCTGGTGGATAAATGCACCATCCTCCATCCTTCAGGAGGAAATTTCTGGGAGGCTCCATGCTCCCTTCTTGGAGGTCCCAACCACAATTTGAGCTTTTGTTATCCTCAGTGGTAAATGTGTATGGCGTTTCCTCCCAAATCCCTCTACAGCCTCTTTCCTATTTCTTGAAATCATCTCCCCAGTATAAACCACCTGCACCAAACCCTCGTCTCAGGCTCTGTTTTCGGGCAACCCAATTCATGATATCATCAGGCCTAGAATAAGATCTAAACTCCTCACTGTGGTTGCAGTGCTAGGCATGATGGGCTTTCATCATTCCAATCTCACGCCTACCGCTCTCCCCAGCACCTGCTGCCTTTCAGCCATACTGCCCCCCCCATCTTCTTTTAACTTAACAAGCTTTCCCTCTGCAGGGCCTTTGCACATGATATTCCCTCCCACCGGAATGCCCTTCTGTCAGTCTTCATCTGTGACAGTCCTTCAGGTCTCAGCTTAAATGTCAGTCCCTTAGGGAGTATCACTTCCCTTGGCCTCTGATCTCCTGCAGGCTCCAACCCTCTTTATTCTCTCTTATGACAACCTGTTTCCTTTCCCTTGTATGGATTTGAAGTTGTGTATTTATTTGAATGTGTGTTAAATATCTGTCTTCCCTACTAGGCTATAAATTCCCTGTAGATAGGGATGGCCTCTGCCTAGTCCCATGGGCTCCTTAGCATCTGGCATGGCTCTTGACACACTGGGAGCAGTTAATAGTTATTGAATGAGGGTGGGATTCGGGTTGGTTGGTTCCCACTCCATCCCAAGCTTTCTCTACTCTGCCAGGCTATGGGATGTTGGCAGAGGGCTTTTATGGGGGATGGTGGGAGAGGACGCAGGAGTGGGGAGCAGAAACACAGTCCTTGTCCTCACTTCCACTGCTGTTACTTTGCCAGAATCAAAGGAACAATGGTGACTGAAAGAGGCACTCCAGTCTGGACCCAGGCTCTAGGGGGACATATTCGAATGCTTTCCCCCTGACTGGGAGATTTCTTGCACACTTGGCACTGTTCTTATCTGGAGCGTGGCTGGGTGTGACTTCCAGGGGCTCAGGAAGGCTGGTCTTCAGTGTTGGCCTCTGTAGAGATAGCGGCAACTTGCAGCTGGTCTGTGTAACTCTGTGCTTATCTCCAGAGACACTAGAACCATAGACTTGACCAAGAAGGGATGGGCTGTATGAATCAGTGATTTATAGTATGCTGTCTGAGGTCCAAAACTGCCTGGAGGTGCCATGTACTAACTTGCTACATGGTTTATTGTAAAAACATAGATGGATGGTCTGCACCTGGCTTCAGTTATTATGCCGGGTAACTCAGCCACGTTTGGGGAGAGAAAACGAACAAATGTCTCATTGAAACATATGCCTCGGCATCCCTGAGGCTGAGATCCTCCACATGCATCTAGGTGATAATGGTCCAGAGATCAAACTGGTCCTGTGTGAACGAGACGGGCCCTTAGCGACTGCTCACGGAGGTTGAGTATTTCCTTCACTTACTCTGTCGTTCAGTGTCCTTTGCCTGCAACAACACCTTTCATGACTCTTACTTTGTTGGGAGGCTTGTGAGTTGTTCCAGTGGTCTGACCCAGCGTAATTGCTGCAGACTCTTGTATGTTGGCTGTTGGCTCCTTCGCAATTACTCTCTTGATGCCAAAACTGCAGAATCCTGGCACATCTAACCAAGGAGAGCTCTCAGGGCTCATAGGCTCTGGCACCTGTTTCTTATGGAGGAGAAGATGGGACCCTGAGACCCAACCTGCCTCTTAGGGAGGAGATAGAGCTGTGGGGACCCAGCCTGCATCTCAGGGAGAAGATGGAGCCCTGGGGAACCAGCCTGCTTGTCAGGGAGGGGATGGAGCCCTGGGGACCCAGCCTGCATCTCAGGGAGGAGAAGGAGTCCTGGGAACCAAGCCTGCATCTCAGGGAGGAGAAGATAGAGCTGTGGGGACCCAGGCTGCATCTCAGGGAGGAGAAGACAGGGCTGCCGGGACCCCTCCCAAAGGCGTTAATTGTATATAATCACCGAGCTAGATATACTCAGAGGAAAGAAATGTTACCTATAATCCCAATATCCAGAGACAACAAGGGTTAACATTTTAATACATTACCTTTCAGTCTTTTTCCCCCTCCACATATATATTTAAACATAACTAACATATCAAATAAATTTATATCCTACTCTTAATGTCAATATTACATTATGAGCATTAGTCGATGATCTTATAAAAGACTCAATTTCTTCATTTATAACATGGGAGTAACAGCAATGATAGTAAGGATAATAATAATAATACCAGGGCCTATATGATAGGGTTATTGTGGGGATTAAATGAAATAATGCATGTAAAAGCTTTTAGCCCAGTGTGTGGTACATACTAAGTGCTCAGCAAAAATTACCATAATAAAATAGTTTAAAATAATAAATGGCTACAGAGTAGTCTATTGCTGTCATTTTTCATGTAACTATTACTTTATTGAATCTACAGGTAACAGTTAAGAATCAGATAATCAAGTGAACTGTCAACTCTTGTGTTTCCCATGTAGCATCACATTACCTTCTAGAAAAGCAAAATATCAATGTAGAGGCCACCAGGTAACGATGATCACAAATGCAACAGAATCAGGAGTGCCCTCAGCCAGCAGACCTTATGATGAGGAGATGGTCTCCATGTGCAAGCATCCAGAAGTGAGCGCACAGATGCCCTGTGGATGTAGGATGGGCTGGACCTTGCAGACGTCTGCTCAGGTGTCGGGTGCAGCAAGAGATGCAGGATCAAGTAGCGTGGGGTTGAGGTCAGCAGGGGTGTCCTGGAGCAGGGACAGAGGTGATGTCACTATAGGTTTAGTGCTAGTTCACGCTTTTCTGAAAGTAGAACCTGGGACCAGGATGTGGGTTCAGGTATTTCATTTGGGAGAGAAGCCCAGGAGCAGGACAGGAGGACAAGGGAGGGTATATCTTGGAAGGGAGGACAGTAAAAATATATTATCAACCTGTGGGCCACTGGGCGTTGGTGCTTCTGGGACCTGAAATATACTTCAGAATTGTCCCTCCAAAGCACAGGAGCCTGGATATTGTCTGACGATGGCTGATGGTCGCACCAGGGTGTAACTCCTCTGCGAGTCCAGACTGCTCTGTATGTGGAGACCCAGCTGAGTGAGCTTCTATCACTCTGGAAAAAGTCCTGAAACAGAAATAGGGAGGAACATGGAAGCCTGCGGAGGGATGGTGTCAGGTGCAGCTGGAGTCGAAGCTGGTGGTGGAGGGAGGCTGGAGTGGTGGAATGATCCCCTGTAGAAGGGAGGACGACCCAGTGCTCTGCACGCTTGTGCTAGAGTCCCATGCCTTCCACTGCAGCCAGGAAGTTCTCCCTCATGTCTCCCGACTGGCTCTGCATTTTCTTCTTGTTCCCCTTCGCTAGCCAAAAAGGAGAAGCAGAGCCTCTGACCATGGTCAGACGGAATTCTATGGATTCTTGGCAGCCTGACCCCTCCAGGCTCATTTCAGGCTTAGACTAATGCTCAGAGGACCCCTCTCTTTTTTCCTGCTTCTCCTTCTTAATCCACTTACACATGCTGTGAGCACAGAATGTGGCCAGATTATTTGCTCCATCGGGTGGCCCAGAGGCTCACATCTCCCCTTGAGTGATGGCTACAGCTGACATTAATTTAGTGTTTACTGCAAACCAGGCTCTGTGCTAGGTGCCCACCTCGTCTCAATTCTAACAACTACCCCTGTGCTAGATCCTATGAACCTCCCATTCTCCGGGTGAGGCATGTGACACTCAGAGAGGTAGTTGGTTTCAAGCATGAGGTGCACCTGGGCTTCAAGCCATCACCACGTCACCTGCTCCCCTCCCTTGAGCAGGTGTGCATCGCCTCTTCGAGACATGCTGTGCGCCCAGATGCTCAAGGGGGCAGCTCGGGGCTTCACTAGATGTTGTTCCTTGGGGGCCCATTGCGAACCTGCCTGGTCTTGAGCAGGAAAAACCTCTTAGCAAAAGAGTTAGCAGAACGATCGAGGAAGCAGGATAGTTCCTGTACATTTAGTAACGAATGCCTGTTCTCCTTGCACCTGCCAGTCCCCCTCAGGCAGACCAGGAAGCTCTGGGAGGTGGAGATTTGCCCAAAGCCATGCAGGTGGTCAGTGTGGAAATCAGTTTGGAATTCAGCCGGTTAGGTTGCAAAACCCATGAGATTCCCATCACCACATAGGTACAGCGTGCCTTCCATAGGGTGACCATCAGGTCCAGAAACAAAGGTGAGAATGTCTAACAGATGATTTACTGATATTAAAATATGACCCCAAGTTACGTATGGTGTCAGACCTTGTGGCCTCCCTGTGTATGCCTGGTGGGGGAGGGACCGGCAGCCACGAGGGTCATAGACTGCTCTGGGGAGTGAAAATGCTGTTGGTGGCAAGGGGGCGGGGTTGAGGAGGTCTGCGCACCCGACGTGCCAGGCTGGATCCAAGCGGAGAGCCAGGGTGGGGGTGTGAGGGTGAAGCACATGTGTTTCCTGTGCAATGAAAAATGTGCCAGTTAGAGAACATTTGGCTCAGAGGAGCTTTGAGATGATCCTGTTCTTCAGCCACTTTCAGGAAGGGGCAGGGGAGGCCTGGGTAGCGGAAATGAAGACCGGGTGCTTTTCTGGGGTGCAGCAGGGCCCCACCCACCGAGTCCTGGCTCTCTGCGCATACTTGCCATGATGCCTGTGTCCCATCCTGTATCAGTGGAGGACGCAAGGGGACTCGTGGTGACCTGTGGCTCCTTCTCTGTGGCTTCCCTCCCCCACCCCAGGGCTGCCGCCCCTTCTCGCTCGTTCCTCCCCCTCTCTGACTAAGAGAACCCCGGAGGCCCCCCTTCTGCCAACCCTCAGCCGCCCCCTCTCCTCTGGAGCCCCCAGGCCGTGAGCGGTGGCTCCATGGAGAAGCAGGGCCGTGGGCGGGGCGAGCCAGATAATTATAATCTTGGAAGGTTTGAATCTCAGGCTGAGAAGCAGGGAGGCAGTTCTTCCTGCCGGGTTTGGGAGCTGGGTCTGAGTCAGAAACCATCTCCCACAGCCCAGCCTCCTAGAGAGGCTGATCCCACCTTGCCCTTCCCCCTCTGAGCCCGACTTTGATCCAATCCATTTATTTATGTGTGCATGCATTCATTTATGCAATGCCGTTCTGTGTTTACTGCAGGCCACGCACTGTGTGGAGTCTGGGGACGTTGGAAGTGGGACAGTGGCGATGGCGCATGGCGGTTAGGACTGCGTTCTGTCGCTCAGACTCCAGAGGTTGCGGTCTTGCCTCCATTTATTAGCAGTACAGTTTTCATGCTTTGTTTCAGCTCTTTGTGCCTTTCTTCCCTCCTCTGAGGAATGGGCATTCTAAATATCTCCCTTGGAAGGATTAAAGGACAGGATATATATAAACCACTAAACACAGTGTCTGAAGTACATTAGAAGCATATCAAATGTTAGTTGTTGCTGATATTATTTTTAAAAAATTGTATTAAAGGGTTGAGTAATATACCATTGCTGCTCTGGAAACACTCATAGCCTAGAACAGAGATGGCAAAAAGGCTCTATCTCGTATGTCAACTCTGACCGACCGATAGAGGGTGCTTGGGGTACTGTATTAAGAAAGATTCTGAGGTTCAGTTCAGAACCATCAGGAAAAAGAACATGATTGATTAGCAAGGTCTGCATATGTCTGGTATCAGTTCTTTCCATTACTGAGTTAGTCCCGGAGAGGAAAAGAGGAGGGAACAGCAAGGATAGTAAGAAATTTAGAGGGGTGTACAGTCAGACCTTATCAGGTATTTGAAGCAAATGTTGGAGCGGTCAGGGCTGCCCAAGAGCTGTTCTTATGTGGATATTTCTAAACACCCACAAGAGATGGGATCTTCCCTGCTACAGTGTGCCTAGGGCTTCCTGTCAGAATAGATAGGTTTGAATTTATATGTTCAGGCTGCGTGACCTTGGGCAAGCATCAGACCTATCCTAGGTCTCAGCTTCCCCATCCAGAAAATAGGGAGAATGGCCCACCTCTCACAACCTAGGCTGGATTTTGGTGAGGATTAAATGAGATAATACATGTTAAGAATTTAGAACAGTGCCTGATACATAATAAACACTCAAAACCTGGCAGTCAGCCATTAATATTTTGTCTGCCTTAAAGAACTAGGGGTGGGGAGGAGTTTTCTTCTTCTCTAAACCATTATCAGTCAAACAGTGCTCCTCTGCGTGAGCGCTGGAAACAGTCAGAGATTAGGTGGAACAATCAAATTGTTCAAAAATAGAGGATTAGTAGGAAAAAGCTTAACCTTCAAACAATCAGTGAATTGCTCAAATAAATTGTGGTAGGTTACACAACATTATATGAAATGCAGCTCCACTCTTAGGAAAAAGTATTAATTCATATATGACCAGAAAAAGATTTGGAAATATGAACCCCATGGAGTTAACGGTGATCATCCCTGAGTAGGTGCAGGGTGGGTGTACCCATTAGAGTTCTTAACAGAAGCCAGGTAGGGCTGATGAAGCAGAAAGGAGCCTGTTTAAGTGTGTTGGGGAACCCCAGTCCTCCGGCGAATGCCTCAGCTCTCAGGAGCACCACCCCAACTTGTCTGGTGGCTTGCCTGGGGACCTGTGTGTGCCGGGAACTCGACCCTGCAACCACCATGATTCCTGAATATAATTAACTCAGCTCTGCACCTGAGGGAGGGCCACGCCTAACAGTCTCTGTGACTAAGTGTTCAGTAGAATGCACGAGGAAGTCCTTCCGTTCAGGTCTGAGTCTTCTCTTCCAGCTCATGGAGTCCGCAGGTGGGCGGCTCCCCAACACACTTCACGGGTTCTCCGTTCCCTGGTGGGCAGGCTCTTCTGGCCCAGTTCCTGGGGCTTCCCAGTTTGGTGAAGGCTCTCCATCGTCATTAGGGAGCAGTGTCCCTCAGCCCTCACTGATCTCTCGAGCCCTTTCTCTCTTCTTGTTGGTGTAGACTGTCTTTCAGACCCAACCAGTATCAAGACCATCAGACCCTTGTGCTGTCAGGCAGTGCCTTTTCAGACGAAAGGGTTCTGGGGAAGGGTTCTTCTGGAGCAGTGTCCTATTCAGGGCCAGGATGGATCTAGAAATCCTCATGGAGGAGGAGGCTTCTGGGATGGATCTCAAATGATAGTTGGGGTTTTCACAGACAGGCAGGGTGTGCTGACGGAGGAGGGCAGTGGAGGCTAGAAGAGGAAAGCATGTGATTTGGGGAAAAGGGATTTTGTTGAAAACCACTTGGCTGACACAGTCATTGGTCTTGTTTTCTCTTCTGTCAACAATGCTCAGACGAAGTGCCTGACACTCAGTAGGTATTTAATAAATATTAGATAAAGTAATGAATGCATGAATTAAGGAATCAAGGACTATTCAGTCTGCAGGGGCAGGGGAGGGGAGATCTAAAGCCCAGCTGGGTGGTCAGTATTTCTCAGGCAACAGCATGGTTGCCATTCCCCACTTGGATCCTAGGTGATGGGAACTCCTAGCAGTAGGGCGAAGGGAAGGGAGGAGAGATCCCTGAGCTTGGAGTGAGAGCCCTTGTCTCTTTACCGGCCTCTAGGGGGCCACGTCTGATGCAGAAGCCCCTATGCAACTGGCTCCTGCCTCCCGCTCCAGGTTTACTTTGCTGTGTTCCTCACTTTCAAACTTTCTGAGAAAGAGGAAAGCAGCCCCTGATGGCTGGGAGCTGGCCTGGTGCCCACAGCTGGGCCTTGGTGTTCTGTTGAGCGGAAATGGCTTCACAGAGCACCAACATCAGACAGGGCCACTCCAGGACCGTGATGGGTCAAGACAGAGAAGACCACTGGGCAGTCACGTCTGAAGACAGACAAAACAGGAACATTGTCCAAACCATGAAAGTGACCAGACAGCCCCCATCCTGGCTAATATGAGTGACTGCTGTATCTTCGTCAATTACAGCTTTAGCCTTCCTTCCCTACTTTCTAGATAACATGAGGGTACCCAGTTACAGACACCATATTCTATGGATTAGCAGCAAGTCACAGACCTTGGTCACGCCAGGAGAGGGGACTGTACGGGGCATAACACCAGGGGGTGGAGATCGTGGGGGACATCTGAAAATGCTGCCTACCGGGGCAGACCTGGGGTGGGCTTGTAAATCTCATTGTAATGATCCTACTCCCTCACCCCCTCCCAGTGGGTCAGATGCAGGTGGAAAGTGAGGACCTGTACAGGAGACAGTACGACGTGGTGGAAAGTACGTACACTCTGCCCGAGTCCAAATCTTCTCCTCTGGGACTTGGGGCAAGTTACTTAAACTTTTAAAGTTTCATTACCCCTACTTAAAAAAAAAAAGAAGTCATCATATACCAACAACTACTTTGTAGGGCTGTTTTGAAGATTAAATGAGAGAACACGAAAAACTATTTGGAGCAGAGTAAGCAATCGATAAACACCAGCATATCATCCGGTGATGCAATTCTTACTCCCAGCTGAAACTGGCAGGCTGGTTTGTTTCCAGGACCCTTCCCACTCTGTCCTTCCTGGCTGGGTCTGGTTTTCTTCCTTGGGACTTCCGGCAGCCCCTTTGCTCTCCACTGTCTCAGCCTCTCTGCTTGTGATGTCTTCCCCTTTGGACCAAGAGCATATTAAGGCAAGATACTGTGTCTGTTACCAGAAGCTAGGTTTTGCTGCAGTAACCAACAACCCCCAAAGCTGCGTGGCCTCCAACCTCCAAGGCTCATTTCTTCCCCACATTGCATGTCCACCCGTGGCCTCTTTCCGTGTCATCTTCACTATGGGTTCTGGCAGACGGAAGAACCCCTGTGTGGAACATTGCCAGTTTCACAGCAAAGGGGAAAAAAAAGACAGTGAGTAATGTTAGATCTTCCTGGAAGTGACGCATGTCAGTTCCACCTGCAGACTGGTGGCCCAGGTCAAGTCACGTGGCCACTGCTGAGTTCCATAAGGAGAGGATATAAAACTCTTACAGGAGGTAATTCAGAATCCTTGGAAAACATCATTAAAATCAACCACGGAAACTTCATAAAATTCATTTTATAAACAGTAACAATAGTAACAGTAGCAAAGTACCAGGTGTGGTTCCAAGTTCATTCCATCGGTTA
The DNA here is from genome assembly GCF_024610735.1 of Ursus americanus. NCBI lineage: Eukaryota > Metazoa > Chordata > Mammalia > Carnivora > Ursidae > Ursus > Ursus americanus. The sequence continues at coordinate 32,371,506 of NC_142128.1, forward strand.
GCCCACCGAACCCTCATAACAACCTTGTGAGGAAGGGACTATTATCATTCCCATTTTACAGATGGGGAAATTGAGGCACCGAGCAAGTAAAGTCCCATGCCCAACATTGCAGACTAGTGGAACCTCCAGGGCTGGATGGGGCGGGGCAGGGTAGCTGTGGTGGGAATGAAGTGAAGGACCAAGACGGGGCCATGGGACAGAATTCCTGGATCCGATTGGGGAGCCATGAGGCTCCTTCCCCCTCGGGCTGCTCCTCAATGACCTTCCTTTGCACCAGGCTCTGTGGGGCCCTGTCCCTGCCCATAGCTCACATTCAGCTTCCCACTGAAAATCCTGTGTTTAGGGCCTTCTGAACCCCATAAAAATGTCAATTAAGTTGATTTACAAATGCTTCTGTCTCATTAACAACAAACTGTTAGTGCTGGTGCAGACAGGCAGGACTAAGAATAAATAATATGAATATTAAAAAGTTTCTGGTGTCGTGAATTATCAACAACAAATTGTTCCCCACCCCGACCCTCTCTCTGGCAGTCAGGGATCCCTTCTTCCCTGGGCAAGAAGAGTCATTACTACAAGTCTGGGCTTTGGCTTATTCAACTTTGGAGAGGGAGCGCAGGCACTGGAGACTCAGGAGTCACCGCTCTGGAGACTTCCGGTCTGACCAATTTAAATTGTTGGCGTTCCTGCTGCAGACCGTGTTCACAGTGTGGGCCACCACCCAGCCGAGTACCTGATCCTGTCGATGTTTGGGGAACAAATACGCGAACGGAATTAAAGGTGCGAGCTTACATTCTTACCTCCGAATAGGAGCCTGGGCTCTGCCGCTTCCTAGCTGCGTGACCGCGAGTAGTCAACTCTGAATGTCGGCCGGTCATAATCGTGGCTACTTCGCGGGTTGCAGAGATTAAAAGGGATGTTGCGTGTTAAAGGGCCAGGCACCCAGTGAGCACTCAGTGAATATTAGCCATCCTCCTCTTCATCATCATCCTTTTTAATATCATGATCATTTAAATGAAAATTATAATCGGACTGTCCTTACCATTGCAGCTCTGTAGGTAGAGGAACGTAAAGGTTTCCTGGTTCATCCCCTCAAAAGAATATTCTGCAGCCATTAAAAATGATGCTGGTAAAGACATTTTAATAGCAGGGGAAAGTGCTCATGTTATGATAAGTTTACAAAAAGCAGACTGCAGGATGTCATGTGGCTTGTGATTGCGCTGATGGTAAAACAGAACAGGGTGGAGAGATGGTGAAACATTTTTAGTGATTTTTTTTTTCCTGTATGGTGGAATTACTATTTCCTTCAGTGTTGTTTCTGTAGGTTTTAAGTTTTTACATAAGTATGTTTTGTTTATTATGGAAATTTCCCAACATACCCAAAAATACAGAGGCTGGTATTACGGAGGTATATTATGAACGTAAACCCATCCCATATATTTATGATTGTTAACATTTTGCCACGTTTGCTTCATCTTTTTCTTTCTCTTGGGTGACAATTCTTTAAAAACATTTTTTTAAAAATTTATTTGAGAGAGAGCATGCATGGGGGAGAGAACACAAGCAGAGGGAGGGAGAGGAAGAAGCAGACACCCCACTGAGCAAGAAGCCCAATGCAGGGCTCGATCCCAGGACGCTGGGATCATGACCTGAGCTGAAGGCAGATGCTTAATGAACTGAGCCACCCAGGTGCCTCTTGGGTGAAATATTTTCAAGTTACTGATATCATAATACTTTCTTCCTAAGTATTTTAGTATGTATCTCTAAAAAAATAAGAATAGTTTCCTACCTAACCATCGTACCATGATCACATGTGACAAAATGAGGAATAATTCCTTAATGTTATCTGATACAGAGTCTGTATTCAAATTTCCCCATTTATACTTCAATTTTTTTTATTTTTTACAGTAGGTTTGTTTGAACCAGGATCCATTAAGGACCATAGTTCCATTTGGTTGTCACACCCCATAACCCTCTTTATTTTTTTATTTTTATTTTTTGAAGATTTTATCTATTCACTTGACAGAGATAGAGACAGGCAGCGAGAGAGGGAACACAAGCAGGGGGAGTGGGAGAGGAAGAAGCAGGCTCCTAGCGGAGGAGCCTGATGTGGGACTCGATCCCAGAACGCTGGAATCATGCCCTGAGCCGAAGGCAGACGCTTAATGACTGTGCCACCCAGGCGCACCCCTTAACCCTCTTTAAATCAAACACAGCAGGGGCGCCTGGGTGGCTCAGTTGGTTAAGTGGCAGGCTCTGGGTTTTGGCTCAGGTCATGATCTCAGGGTCCTGGGATCAAGCCCTGCATTGGGCACCACACTCAGCACGGAGTCGGCTTGAGACTCTCTCTCTCTCCCTCTGCCCCTCCTCTCTACCCTCTCTCTCTCAAATAAATAAACCTTAAAAAAAAAGAATCAAACACAACACAGCCCTGCCTTTTCATCCATGTCCTTGACCGTTGGACAGACCAAGCCAGCTATTCCCATGAATGTCTCACCTTCTGCGCTAGCCTTTCCTTTCTGGATGCATTGCTTTTATAGTATGACAACAATGGGGTACAAAAAAATACCCACCCCCCCGTAGTTCCCAGCCACTCTTCCAACTGAGTAAGCAACAATAGCAACCAGGCATGCCACGTGCTGGCAAGTTCTAAGCACTTTATTTGTGCTATCTTACTTAATTCACATAATAAAGCCAAGGCATAAATACTCTTTTAAAAAAAATCAATCATTATAGAAATGATGGAGGCACAGAAGTGAAATAACTTGGCAGGGCCGGATAGCTGGGCAGACCAGCTCTCAAGCCAGCATGCCTAACTGCCACGCGGCGTTAAAAGAGCTGGCGGAGACACTGCAAGCTAAGGAGGAAGGTAGGGAAGCCCACTCCGCCTTCCCTTGGGGATGCTCAGTGCCATGTCCCAGGGGTGGACCCTGCCATGAAGCCCAGGGAGGAATCTGGAGGGAGGGATGGAGTGGTGTCTGCATTGATGAAGTATCTTCTTCAGCCAGAACTTGGAGTTGTTCCGGACGTCTCCAGGGTTTCCTTCTGCTTCCTTTCCTTTTCTTCCATTCTTAGCAGGTGGGAAGGGCCTTAAGAAACTTGTGCTTTTCCTTGTCTGGGCTTGAGAGTTCCCGAGTCTGCTATTTATAGTCAAGGAGACATCAGACCCAGAAAGCAGCCCCCGAGAGAGCCTCCGTAGTTGCCAGAGGAAGGGACACATGGGACTCACCAACTATTCCATTCTTGGGACTGCATTCGTGCTCATTCTGGAACAATCAGGCAAAGGACACAGTGCCTTTGGGAAAGGACACGGGAGAGTTCAGGCACCTGGGTTCTTACCTAGATTTGCCTTTGCCACAGACAGGCTGTGTGTCTTTGGCCATGGGGCCTGGCTTCCCTGAGCCCCAGTGTCCTTCCGCATTATGTTAGATTTAATGCTGTCCATTCTGTTTCTGCTGTGAGCTTGTCATAAAGAATATATGGGACTACAAGTGGGAGCGCTTTGAAAAGTAACGATGGAGGTAGAGGAGCCCCCTTCTAGGGTGCACTGTAGGAGCTGCAAATTCAGATGTGCCCTGGCTGGGGAGGTGGCGGTATATGGTTTCCTGGAGAGCTGCCGTGCTCTCACATGACCCTACCCCAGTAACATGCTGATGGGTCAGGATGTCAGCGATCGAGCCAGGCTGGGCCAAGGAATCACTGCCTGGGGCTGTTTGGGCTTGGGGAGGGAGGGCGGTCAGTCATTCTTTCCTCTGGGTTTGGGTTTCACTGGATACAGGGGGCACTGATGTGCTGTCTGACTGTGGAGCGAGGCAGCAGTGCGGTGAGGGAGGGCAAGTGCAGCGAGCGAGCAAGAGGGAGAGAGACACATGGGAGCCGGGTTCCAGCTGTTCTTGAGATCAGACTGCATCCCCGGGGTTGGACTGTTCAACCCATTTTTGGCTTCTCTGAGCCAACCATTTCTCCTTCTCGCCCATCCCCTTCTCTTATTTTGGCTTCAGTGGTTTTGACGTTATGTTTGCCATTTAAAAGGGTATCTGAGATATTAGGCAATAGGACCCTCTCGGCAGTCTGACAAAGGAGAAAGCTAGAGTGTACCCAGAGCTTAGAGATCGCCTCCTGGTCCTTCCACCTCATTTTGCAAATACCGTCCAGCACTGTTGACCACCTTGCATCAGTATGTGAGCAAGGAAGCAGCAAAAACAACACAAGAATCCAGGTCTCCTGACTTCCATCCCGGGGCTGCCTCTGCCTACTTTTTATCTGGATAGCATGTAATAATAAAACATGTTAAAAAAATAGTAACTCTTACTATCTACTGAGTATGTACCAAGTTCCTTCCTGCACTAGATGACTCTCCCACATTCTCTTTACAGCGACCCAATGAGGAAAGTGTTATTTTCCTCATTTTGCGTGGTGGAAAACTGAGGTTCATAAAGGTTAAGCAGCTTGCCTGAAGTCACACAGCTAGTGAGTCCCAGAGCCAAGATGTGAACACAAGTCCTCGTGTTTAATCATGGCGCTCTGTCTGGTCTTCGGCTTCCTGCTCGACCGAGAGTGGTAGTGCCCACACAGTCCTTGGAGCCAGTGTCTTGCTGAGTCTGGGAGTGAGATTGAGCAGTCCCGAGAGATCTGTCATTTCCAGCATCTTGTGGCTACTGGCATGGGAGTATTGTTCTTGGACTTGTGTTATTTACCCAAGAATTTGCAAGGCTGCTTCTTGCTTAGGTAACAAATACCTCTGCAAATATGGATGGAAAATTGGCTTTGCTTATTCAGAAGTGGGGAGAGCTGCAGGCATTCTTGGGAAAGCCATTGGTGCAAACATATGGGTACAAAAGAGGCCCAGGTTTTGCTCATCAACCCCATGCTAGAGAAAGGGGTTCTTGGAATTTCTCTGTGAACATGGCTTTGGTGTTTATAAACCCTGTGGTGGATTCACTGAGGTGCCTCCCAGGTTCCCAGAGGTTGGCCAAGGGCAGTCTGTCCTGAAGTACGAACTGGTTACCTGTGACAGAACCATCTGGGAGGCTTGTTAAAATGCAGTGTAACACACTGCCCCAAATCTTAGTGGCTTAAAACAACAACAGTTAATTTGCTGATGAATCTGCAGCTCAGACAGGGTCCAGCAGTAACAGCTTATCTTCACTGGGGCAGCTCAGCTGGGGCCTGCAGGATCCACTTTCAAAGTGACTTATGTGGCTGGCAGGTCGGTGTGCTTGGTGGTGGGAGATCCTGCCAGGGCTGTAGGCTGTGGGCTGTGGGCCTTGGTTCCTCCTCTGTGGAAGGCTCTCCATTGGATGCTAGGGCTTCCTCACAGCATGGCGGATACATATTCCAAGAATGAACAAGAACAAGGTAGAATTACATTGCTTTTTGGGCAGTCTAGCCTCAGAAGTCACGTAGTGACACCTGTCCTGTGCCGTATGGACCTGAGGAAGTAGACAAAGGCTTCATAAACTGAAGCTCTTGATGGGGAAGCAGCATTAGCGAGGGCCTCTGGGGAGGGAAGCTAGGTGCCTGGGGCAGAGAAGAGTGGGAGCGGAGAAAGGGACAGTGAAGAGAGAGACAAGTAAGAGAGGAAAACTCTATCTCACTGTAGGGCTTGATTTGTGTTTGAAGTGCACATTTATTACGTTTTGTTTAAGAAATGAATAAAAGGCCAAGACGGCAGGGAGTGATGGGTGGACGTGTTGGTGTGTGAGCATGTGTGTCTGCGTGTGCTCATGGTCTCAGGGCAGGCATGGGTGAGGCGCTTAAAGCAACAGCCCTGATGGAAGCAAAGGGGAGTGTGTCTCTGTGGCCAAGACGGGGCCTTGAGCTCCAGCATGCCCGCGTCCCCGAGCTTCCCAGAAGAATCTTATTCTGCCTGACCCAGCCCATCTCTTCCGATGGAGAGAGATCCAACTGTCTGCCAGGGACTGGAGACAGCGAAACACGCCCAGAGGCAGGAAGCATAAAACCCTTCACCTTTTCACTAAGAGCAAAACAAAACAAAACTTCAAACAAACAAACAAATGAAAACCCCAAACCCCACAAATACCGCACTCAACAAAGAAAGCTATGATGTATAATAATAATCCATCCCATTTATTAAGGACCCAGTATGTGCCACATGCTTTACCTCATTTCATTCCCACTGCAACTGTGATTTTGCAGACAAGGAAACTGAGGCCCCGGAAGGCAGGACGGCTTGCCTATGCTTGCACAACCAGAGGGGAGGCACAGAAGTGTGGTTGCAGCCAGGTCTGTTGGCGCCTGCCTCTGGTTGTTGGGACTTCAGTCTTTCCTCCTCTCCCTGTAGCCTGGATCCTTGGGTGGCTTTGCCTAATGAAAAGAAATGTTCTTTATGCAATTTGGACCCGACCACTGGGCTTGGCGACAATTTTTTTTGTGACTTCAGTAAAAATGGAGTTCTTTTTTAGGAACAGTGACTTTCAGAGGGCAGAGCTGGGAACTTCAGCTGGGGGAGAGGAGCAGCAAGTGGCAGAATGAACACCAAATAGGGGGGCAGGAGGCACTGATTCTAGTCCTAACTGGCTTTGTGACATTGGGCAATAATATTAATGCTCATTAATAATAGAAACAGCCTCTACTTGTCCATCTCTCTGTACCACATGCTGTGCTAAAGAATTCATGTGTATCACCTGATCTCATCCCAGCAGTCCTTTCAGGGAGGGAGGTACAGATATCCTCCCCATTTTGTGGATCAGGAAACTGAGGTCTCAGGCATGGAACAACTTGCCGGCACCCACACAAATAGGAAGAGACACATCCAAGATTTGGGCCTGGGCGGAGAAGTTGCAGAGTCTATGCTTTTATCATTGGGCAACAGTATTGATACAAATATGAATGTAACACAGACACAGACGTTGGCTACCATGTACTGAACATCTTCTGCGTGGCAGACACTCTTCCACATGCTGTATGCAATACAGCGCCTAACCCCCGCCTCGACTCTGAGGTCACTATCATGGTCATCTCCATTTCCAGTTGAAGGGATTGACTTCTCATTTGTCTAAGGAGAGGGTCATTGCCTTCCACTGCCTGGCTGTGTTCTAAGAGCTGCCGCTTTCAGCAAAAGGGTAACGGTAGGCATGGACTCAGGTCACGTGGAACGGGGGCTGGCTTCTGACCACGTCCCTCCCTCTCCCTCTCAGGGAGAAGCTGGGGTGCCGGAGGAGTTGGGGAGGTGGCTGAACGAGTGCCTCACCTGTACCTTCTCCAGAGGCTGGAGGCACTGGCAGCTCCCTGGGGCTCACCACGCCTGTTTTCCATCAGTCCCGGCTGGGCAGCCTGCCTCCTTGGCACAGTGGGCTATAGCCCGAGGCTCCTGGGCCCTGCGTGGCTCAGTGAACTGTGTAAGGAAGGGAGACTCTGCCAACGTGTCACTGGCCAGCTCCCCTGTGGGGCACCATCTGGGATGCACTGAGCTGGGGAACCAGGGCCGGCCAATGGCGTCCTCCCTCGCCCTGCGTGCTTCACCTCCCTGAGCACACACGGTGAGTGTTCAGCTGAGGGAAGTATTTGTCAGGGGACAGATCATCCTAGGAGAACCTCTTCCTTAGGCCCCAAAGGGTCCTATCAGGCAATAATGAGCATACAAATAATTGACATTTGTTAAACCCTGACAAAGGCTGGCTACTATGCTAAGTGCTGTTATGTGCATTGTCCCACTGAATTTACTCTTTACACACTCCCATATTTAAGTACTATTATTATCCCCATTTTATAGATGAGGAAACTGAGGCACAGAGAGGCCTAGGGACCTACCCACGGTCATGCGGCTTATAAGTTTAAGAGCCAGGGTTCACATTCTGTTTCTTAATGCCCGGCTGACTTGCAAGTCCTGGATTCTGATCTTTGCTCAGTCAATTCCTGATGAACAATTCCACGTGGTCCCCCTGCTCCTTACAGTTCTGCAGTCTCTTCTGTACAGTGCCAGGGTCAGACCACGTATTCAAAATGCATTCATCAGAATCCTAGCATTCTTTCAGGAGCTATGTGTGGGTGGGGGTGGAGTTGGGGAAGGGGCAAGGAACCCCCCAGCCTCCTACCCTCTTTCAACCTGGGACCAGAGCCCCACTTTTCACTGCTTTCTGTGTGAGGGTTATGTGTGAAGGATGGCATTCAGACGGGGTTCTGCTACTTAGGATATAAGTTTGAGCATTAGCAATTGCCGACCTGACGTTCTTGTACCCTAGAAGAGGAGGAAAATAAGCCTCAGCAAGGGTAAGGAACCCATCTAAAGAGGTCCAGCAAATTGGTGACTTCCACAGATAACGTAGCGGTTCAAAGTGCTGCTTCTGGAGCCTGACACAAATGGGTTCAAGCCCTAGCTCTGCCCGGTACCACTTGGTGTTCTTGGTCAGGGCTCTTGACTACTGCACTATTTTACTACCATTAAGTGCTCCAAGTGGGAGAGCGATGCCCCACGTTTCTTCTCTGGTGAAAGGACTCAGTAACTGGGTCATCTTGCCTTCCCCTCCTCACCCCTAGCCCCAACTCCCAGCTCTAATGCCTTTGGACCTGCCCAGTTAGATGCAGATACCAGGGGGACCCGAGGACTGTGCCCACTTCAGGGAATAATTGTGGTGACTTCCCATCTGGCAGTCTCTACTGGAATTCATGCCCCACAGAGTCTGTGTTCATGGGTAGGGAAAGGGCCCTCCCGGTGACAAGAAGACACAATAAGAGACTGTGTGTGACCCGTAGTAACTGGGTGACCTTCAGCACCTTGCTTCACGTCTCCAGGCTTCAGTGTCCTCACCTTTAAAGAGCCGTATTGAAGGTTTGATGGTCCCCATGGGCCTCTGAAGCTTCAAGATGGCATGCTTCAATGATCCTAGGCACCAGGAAATATGACCTCTCTCCTTGGCATCCAGACATTTCTCTGAGAAGTCTTCTCCCTGCACACAGACTCATGAATCAAGCAGAATCATAATTGACTGAGTCTCCCTCTTCATCTGTGGGGTGAGTGATGAGACTTTTTGAGTATACCTGGCCTTGGGAAATCGGCCTCAAATGCTCTGGCTGCAGGGCTTTCAAAGCACTGTCCTGAGGGTCAGCTTCTAACACAGATGGAGCCACATTTTCTAGTGAGCAGGGGGACTGGTTGTTTAGACATGACACACACACATGTTTGGCTTTCTTCTCTCTGAAGCCTAAGTTGTTAAAAGGCTCTCAGGCTCATTGCACAGCAGAGGCCTGACCATCTCTCTCTCTCCGTCCCTTCTCTTCTGTCCCACTCACTTTGGTGCCTTCACTTGATCCAAGCCCTTAGGGTTGGTCAGGCAGTGTGATCCTCGCTCCACTCACATCTCCCCAGCCTTGTAGAAGTCCACGTGCACCCCAGTGGCTTCCTGCATGTGTGTGCACAGGGGATACTGGAAGGGTGGGGAGTTAAGAGCTTCATCCAATGATGGATGAGAGGGTGAATTAATCCTGCCCTCCATCCCCCATTCCTTGCCACCAAGTAGGACAATCCTGAGGTGTATTCTATATAGTCTCAGCTGGTCTTCAGCGGGATTGGGGCTAAGTTGACCCTATTGGCCCCTCTCCTATTAACATGCCTGTTATTGGCTTCCTCCTTTCCCACTCCCTCTTGTGCTTTCTAGATCACCTCCCAGATAAACTAAGGTTCTCAAATCCTGATCTTGGGGTCTGCTTGTGATATGGTGATTAATAATAAGAAATACATATTTAGTCTATGTTCCTGTTTCTGGCATGGAACTCCTAAAACCCTTGGGATTTCCTCAGAGATAAGAGCACAAAGGTGTCCTTTGTTATGCTAATAAGGTGTGGGTTTTGGCCTGCACCTTAAGGATGGGGGCTTGTTGTCTGCCCAGTGGAACCAACCACATGATTAGTAGGTTGGAATTTTCAGTCCCATCCCTGGATCTCCAGGCAGGGGAGATGGCGTGGAGATGTGAACTCAATTGCCAAAGGCCAATGATTTAATCATGCCTGTGTAATGAAGCCTCCATAAAAACCCAAAGGACAGGGTTTGGAGAGCTTGGGGGTTGGTGAACATGTGGGATGCTGAGAGAGTGGTGCACCCGGGGAGGGGGTGGAAGTTTTGCATCCTTTCCCTGTACCTTGCTGCATATGCTAATCTATATTCTATATTCTATGTATCTACATATCTCTAACACACACACACACACACGCACGCACGCACGCACACACACACACACACATAATCTCTTCATCTGGTTGTCTATTTGTATCCTTTAATATCCATTGCAATAAACCAGTAATCTAGTCAGTAAGCTGGTTTCCTAACTTCTGTGAGCAGTTAGCAAATTAATCAAACCCAGGGAGAAGGTTGTGGGAACCTCTGATTTATAGCCAGTCAGAAGCACAGGAAACAGATGCCTTGGAAGTTGGCATCTGAAGTGAAGGGTAGTCTTGTGGGACTGAGCCCTTAAACTGTGGAGTCTGATGGTATCTCCATGTAGGGTCAGATTTGAGTTGAATTGTAGGACTCCCAGCTGGTGTCAAAGAATTGCTTGGTGGTGTGGGGACCCCTCCCCTACTTTGGAATTGGGTGCGGACCCCTTACTCCTCTTACTCACACTAAAACATACCCTTACACAGTATTCACTACAGTGCTGGGGGAGGCAGAGTGATTTTACTCCCATTTTACTGATGAAGGAACTGAGGCCTGGAAGGGTTAATGACGTTTCTCAAAGCAGTAGAACGTACAGTTATTCTTTTCACAATGGTATGTTTTGGTGTCTCCCAGGCTCCTGTCTGATATAAGGGAGGGCACTGGTTTGCATTGGGTGAAGACCAAGAAGGTACAAAATCTTTTGCTGCTGTCTTAATTTTAGTTCTCAAGACTAGCAGTGGATTTGTTTAGAAAAAACCTTAAGCTCTGGGGCGCCTGGGTGGCACAGCGGTTAAGCGTCTGCCTTCGGCTCAGGGCGTGATCCCGGCGTTATAGTATCGAGCCCCACATCAGTCTTCTCCACTAGGAGCCTGCTTCTTCCTCTCCCACTCCCCCTGCTTGTGTTCCCTCTCTCGCTGGCTGTCTCTATCTCTGTCGAATAAAATAAAATAAAATCTTAAAAAAAAAAAAAAAGAAAAAACCTTAAGCTCTAATTAGAACTATTGATATCTGAATGTGTTATGGGAACAGGAAGGGATTTTTAGCCTTTTGTATAAGATATTATGAGAGGGTTAACTAGCACCTCCGCGGACCCCAAGGTCAAGATCTTCAAAAAAAAAAAAGGTACAGAATCATTGAGCATCCATTATGGAAGGCAGCTCTGAGGTCATCATGGCTCATGTAAACCTTTGTTTTACAAATGGATAAACTGAAGTCTAAAGAGGAGAAAGTCTTTAAGGTCACCTGATAGCAGGGAAGTTAGGATCTGAGAGAAAGTAAAAGAGATATAGGTAATCAGAGTCAGGTTATGCTAAACTCAGGAATCTATGAGAGCTTACTGTCAGGAATGCCAAAGTGGAGCCAACTCTGATCACTGGATGGGGCTACCCAGAACACCTGAGCAAGCTTATCTAAGTTCTATCTAAACTTTGAAAGAAAGAGTTCACAAATCGATTAATGATGTCTGCCTTGGCACAGGACAGGTGAGTGAGTGGTACTCACCTGTCCTGTGTACATGTACACATTGTACTCCTGTAACTACCATCATGTAAAAGGACATCAAGAAGGGACCATGGTTAGCACGTAAGGTGGAACCCACAGGCTGGAATTTGGAGGGATGGTGAAGATAGATCACCAGTGACAAAACAGGGATGAAAGTGGTGGCTAGGGTGGTGTTTCAGGTTTTTGGCCACCCCTGAATTTCTTTTTTACTCTATCGTTCTCTCTCCGGATTGTATTGTACTGCTTTGGAATCCCAATAACCTTATAGAATGCAAACACACACGTACTTAATTTTACACAGCAGACAAGCAAAACAAAAATTTTGGGTCCTGGTCCAAATTTTGCCTTTGGCCTCTTGTCTCACAGTACTAAAGTTAATTAGTCTTACTTTCCCCATATGCAAAATAAGGGTTTTGGTCTAGGTCTGAAATTCTCAAAAAGCATTCAGAGAGACATTAGTTCCATCAGATGGCAACAGCTGTTCTGTGGAATAAAACAGGTTTCCATGATCAATTTCTTCTGGAATATTGCTGCATTAATAAACACATTAACCTACAGGACTTCTTCTAATGTAAGAATTCACTTAAAAGTGACTCAGGTAGGCAGAGTTCCCCTAACTTACTTGAAAACACAATGCACAAGACAGGATCGTCTCTAAAGGTCTTTCAGCCAAAACGCTGCCATTCTTTATCCGTTTCCTTTGAGAATAGAGATGTTAAGAGAAGCACGATCAATGACTGGCTCGTTTTACTTCAATGCTATAGACATGATATGGTGGTTGGTTTTTAACCACAGTGTTCAAGTGGCTCCAAGCAAGTGGCAACCATGGGGGTCATTTCTTTAGTGAAGCATTTGAAGATAAATCAATTGGATTGAAAACAACTGAAACAATTTGTTCCTTAAGACTAGACTAGGTAATTTCAGTCACTTTAATGATGTGACTGGCAATAAAACCAATTGGCAAAATTGACTGCAGAACAGTGTAACTAGGGGCGCTTTTTTTTTTTTTTTTTGCATATAGTCTTTGTCAGCATAGCTGCAATGAAGGTTTTTCATCCGAAAGTCTTGAGTACCAAAATCCTGCTCTGTATCCTAAGCTCTGTGGTTGGTTTAGCTTTTGCAGCCCAGCACGGGGTAAATTGTCATGATCACATACACACTGTTACAGTCTCCACCTGTGTGGTGGAGTTCAAGGTGTCTGACCCTAAATGGCTCTCCACACTGGGGAGACGTCCAGCTGCCTGTGTCTACAGAGATAGACGGTTCCTTCAAATGGAGGACTGTCTTCTTTTTCTATTCAGAAGACACCACACCTGTGTGATTTACCTTTCTACGAGTCTGGTCACGAATGATTTCACACTCTCCATGCCAATAGTTTTTATCAAAGACTATTTCGTGGTCTGTGCTGATATACAAGTATGGAACGTATGGTGGGTTATTAAGCAGGGCATCATCAGAATCATCTGCAGATTAAAACAAATATCCATGCTTGGCTTCACCTCTGAAGATTTGGATGGAGAAGATCTCAAATGGGTGCAACCACCTGTATTTTAAAAAGCTCCACGGGTACAGTCCACATGTCCATCAGTAGGAGACTAGATGCACGAAGTGTGGTTTATTCATACGATGGGAAGGTACTCAGCAACAACAAAGGAAAAACTGCTGTTACATGCAGCAACATCAGTGAATCTCCCAGACATTAGGTTAAGTGAAAAAAGCCAGTCACCAAAAAAATGTACAACATAGGATCCATTCATATGAAGTTTGAAAATAAGCCAAGCTGATACTTCGTGTTAGAAAAAAAGTGTGGCTTCTACTGGGGGATGTGGAATTAACAACAGAGGGACACAAGGATACTTTCTGAGGGTGATGACAATATTTTATACCTTGTTTTGGGTGATGGTCTACACAGATGCATATAATTTCAAAACTTGAACTGAATTCTTAAGAGATGTGTGTTTTATTGTATATAATTTATACATCATAAACAGAAGAGCCTAATTTCCCTGTAAGTCTCCAAACTAGGGTCCTGTACCTGTGCCAATATCCAGGAAATGATCATCTTCACTCAAGCCAGCTTAGTCCAGTTACAGCCTCAAGAAATAGAAAGCTTCTCTATTCTTTGCTGTATTTCACACAACCCGCCATTTTCATTTACCTTCCAGAATTCTTGCATTCTTTCTGTCTTTTGAATTAATAAAACTCCAGAGAACTTAACATACAACAGCCAGCTTGATAATAAACCCGTAGTTCTCTGAACTGTGTCCCGTTCCTGTCTCCATTTCAGTAGTCAGTATTCAGCATTCCTGGAAAGAAGCCCTTCTCTCCTAGGCCACTTTGTAGGGCCCTCATGTTGATCAAGCACCTACTATGTGCTGGACTTTGTTGGCTCCTTTACCACGGCTATCTCATTTTCTTTCTGAAATAACCCTGAGAAATAGATATTCTTACTGTCTTCACTTTTCAGATTAACAATTGATAAGGGAAGATAAATATAGAGCAAGCCCAAAGGTGACATCAGGCTGATGAGTGGAGGATGCAGGGTTAGAAAGAACATTGATTGCAAAAACCTCATATAATTTAAGGTCCTTTTCTTTCCAGGGCCCGAGGAAAGGAAAGCAGGGACCAGGGAGTTGGAAGGAGAGATACAGCTGAGTGTAAAAAGGTCAAAGGTCCTCACTTGACAATGTTTTTCATGCTCAGTTGCCAGAATTCAAGCCAGCCAGGCCTCACACACCCAGGCAGTCCAATGCTCTCTGGCTCACCCCTGCTGGTAGCTTAGAAGTGGCAGCTTCAGGGCGACTTTTGTTTGATATAACTTAGAAAACAAGAAGGAAGCAAGTGGGGGATGTAGAGATGTCTTTACTTTTAGGATTCTGGCTCCCTGAGATGAGAGGAGTGGGTTCCCTTCCGGGGGTGGCGATGCACTGGGAGAAGCACTAGAGCAGATTCTGTGGGGTGTGTGTGTGTGTGCGTGTGTGTGTGTGTCGGCGCGCCTGTGCGTGGAGGGGGATTGCTGTACCCAGCGCGAGGCACTGGGGGAGGAGGAAGCGGTAGCAGAGATCTGAATAATTGATTCTTCAGCCTCACCAGACGCTCAGGAGCGGGCGGAGAGCGTGGTTTCAGCACCACGGACAGCGGCACACCGCCGCAGGCACCCCCTTCGCCAGGCAGCCGCCTATCCTGGCCCTGTCGCCGCTGTGCGCTCCGGGAACGGGTGGCCGTGCTCCCCACCGCCGCCGAGGGACTGCGGGGTCTGCCTCGGCCCGCCTCCGGGGAGGGCGGCTACGGGCGGGAGATGCTTTCACCCACTGGAGCTCCAAGCGTCTCTAGCTGTCGCGGGGGCTGCTGCGTCTAGTCGACTGAGAACAAGTCCTTAAGTTGGCGTGGGGGCGCCCCTGCCTTCCTCCTCCTCTTCCTCCGAGGCGACCGCAGCAGAAGCACGCCCCAGAAGCTCGGCTTTGCCAGTGCTGTGAACCAGGGTGGCTAGGCGCTCTCCGGACTCCCGTCGGGAAATGGGGAGCTGAACGCCTGGCGACGAGCTGGCCCCGCAGCGAAGGGCCCAGAGGGAGCTGCCATCCCCCGCCCGCGCCTCTCTCCGGCGGGGACCGCGGGGATCCCCGGCCACACGCGCGCGCGCGCTCCCACACTCACTCACACACACACTCGCCCTCACACACACCACCAGCCCGGAGCCTGGGCTGCGGAGAGGGCTCTCGGGCGCGCTCAGAGGACCGGGCAGCTGTTGTCCGGAGTGGGGCAGGAAGCCGAGCTCCGGCTTTTGGAGGGAGGCGCCGCGGGGTTGGCCGGAGCATGGGGCTGGGTGAGCGCTGAGAGTCGCGGCCGCAGCCATCAGCCCTGGAGATGACCAGGAGCGGCCACTGCTGAGAACTATGTGGAGAGAGGCTGCGGTGAGTGCTGGCGCGGGACGCGGGGCCTGGGCGGCCCCTTTGGGGAAGACGGTGGGAGGCCTGAATAAGAGGGGGCGGCAGGACCTAAAGGGGGTCGTTGCGTGGAAATGATCGCACCTCCCTCGGGGATCCGGGACCGCGGGAGCCCGAGTCCTTCCCTCCCCCTCTCCTGCCGGCTCATCGCAAACTCAGCCAGCCGCCCCCCCTTTCTCTCCCTACCCCCCTCGCTCAGCAGCTCCCGGCCGAACAACTCCCAGAGCCGGCGCCGGGGAGGTGGTAGGGGGTGAGGGTGGAGATGCCCAGTTAGCTTCTCGTGCGTGGCCAACCTGGGGTTCCGGTTCTCCTGTGCGCCCCGAAGCGGAGCTCTCCATATCGACCACAGGGTCTGAGGATCCGCACAGGGGGTCTTGGTCACAGAGCTTCAGCTCCCCCCTCTCCGGTCTAGCCCCCTGTGCGCACAGGGGGCTGTCAGCATTGCGGACTGCAGCCTGCCCCCCAGTCCCCTTTCCCCTGCCGGTGGGCTGACCCTGCTTCTCTGTCTCTTCTCCACCCCGGTAGAGCCCTGCTGCAGAGCCTCCGGCTGGGATAGCCGCCCCCCGTGGGGGCGATGCGGACAGCGCGGGACAGCCAGGGGAGCGCGCGGGGGCCGCAGCATGCGGGAACCCGCTAAACCCGGTGGCTGCTGAGGCGGCCGAGATGCTCGTGCGCGCAGCGCGCCCCACTGCATCCTCGACCTTCTCCGGCTACAGGTACGTCCCAGCGGGAGACCTGGGCTCGGCCGGCCGGGGAAGAGGAAGACTCGACCGGAGAGAGAGCGGGAGCAGGATCAGGAGAGAGGGAGAGGAAGCGGGAGAGGGAGAATCTGTAGCGAGGCGCGGGAGGAGCACCAGGGGGCGCTGCGGCTCCGTGCTCCGCGGTACTCACCCGAAGAGTGCCTCGGCCAGAACGAGTTCTCCCCAACTTCCCCTCGCTCCGGCAGCGCCAGGCCCGAGGGGCGCGCGCCTGTGCACGCGTGCACGACTGTGCCGGTATTTGCAGGCACGCGCAGTTGTGCACCTGGTGCGATACATGTGTGTGCACCGACTGAGGACGTGTGCGGACTCCGGATGGCTGTGGGCACCGCTACGGTGGCCTGCGGCTGTGCGCAGAAAAGCGCGCGTGCCTGTGAGGTTGTGCAGCCCACTGCCCACATGCCCCTAAGACTTGGTAACAGGATCTGGGGTGAAAAGCCTGGGGAAGGGCTGTACAGTTCACGTCCGTCGGAAAGCTGCTTAGGAGCCTACCTTTCCCCCACGCACGTTCTCTGCCAGCTCCCACGCGCCGGCCCACGGGGTCGGGGGACGCGCCTCCTCTCCCCTCCGGGATTCTGCATTGCTCGTGGCGCGCGTGAGAGAGGGCGTGTGTGTGCCTCTGTGTGTGTGCGCCTGTGTGTGTGAGCGTGTGTGTGCACGCGCGTGTGTAGGGGGCGGGCCCTGGGGCCCGCCTTCTGTTGAGTGGAAATCGCTTTACCGCCCCTACGCGAGGTGGGGCCCGCCCTAATTTCCCCCCAGGCACCCGGGACCCTGGGGCGCACAAGTGAGTGTCCTCAATCCCATGCATTTGGGGGGTACCCTGCAAGAGAGGAATCGGGTCTGCCCCGGGTGCCCTGTGGAGCCAGGTCTGTGCTGCACCGGGCGGGTTCACGGCGGCGGGGGGGGGGGGGGCGGGGGGGAAGCGTCAGTCGACTAGCCCAGCTCGGAGCCGGGCTGCGGAGTCTCAGCACCGCCTCCGCACGCGGGGGCTGGTCTGTAGTTCGCTCCTCCTGAGTAGGGGGCGGGGTCGTCTGCACTAGGCAGGTGGGAGAGGGGTGGGTGGATGGTTTGCTCTGGGCGCCTACGCTCAGGGGCTGTGGTCCACAGCTAACTTGGGGGTGTGGTGGGACATGTGGGCAGAGTTAGGTATGGAGAAGCAGCTGCAGACAGGGGGTGAGAAGGAGGTTGGATGCAAAGATGAACTTGGGGACAGGGATGGAGAATTAGCTCGGATTGGAGTTGTGGGTAGAGTTGGGTCGAGGGATGTCGGTGGCATCAGGAATGGGGCATAATGGAGTCAGTGATTCTGTCAGCTCGCTCTGGGGATGGGCTCTATACCTGGCTCCTAGAGCCAGGGGCTGGGGCAGTAATCCCTTTCCTCTAGAACCCTTGCTTCCCGCAGCCCTGACTCTCCCTCTCCACCTTGCAGGGACCGTAAGTGGCGACTATGGGCAGACTGGGTTATTGGACCCTGCTGGTGCTGCCGGCCCTTCTGGTCTGGCGCGGTCCGGCGCAGGGCACGGCGGCGGAGAAGGGTCCCCCGGCGCTGAACATTGCGGTGCTGCTGGGTCACAGCCACGACGTGACGGAGCGCGAACTGCGAAACCTGTGGGGCCCCGAGCAGGCAGCAGGGCTGCCCCTGGACGTGAACGTGGTAGCCCTGCTGATGAACCGCACAGACCCCAAGAGCCTCATCACGCATGTGTGCGACCTCATGTCTGGGGCGCGCATTCATGGCCTTGTGTTTGGGGACGACACCGACCAGGAGGCCGTGGCTCAGATGCTGGATTTTATCTCTTCACAGACTTTCATCCCCATCCTGGGCATCCATGGGGGCGCGTCTATGATCATGGCTGACAAGGTAAGTCGGGGAGGTGATAGGCTGCTGGGACCCGCGAGTGTACCAGTCATACCACAGCCACCACAGGTCTTTGGGAGCCTCTGGCAAATGTTTTGATCTGAAAAAGAGTCGTGGTCACTGGCCCTGGTGAGAGCCAGGTCCTGTCTCTCCAATCCAGAAATGAATGGAAATGCCTTTTTCCTTGGTTCTTAAAGTGGGGTACTCAGAGGCACCTTGGGTGTGCCAGGAAGAACTCAGAAAATGCAGATGTGTAATGGGATGGTGGAACGGTTGGAGGTTTCCAAATAGTGCACAGAGGTGAGCGTGGGGACACTTGCAACACTATGGCTCATGTTTCTATAATATCGGTTTTACCCAATTTGTGGGAAAATGTCATTTTTTCCCTCTGTGGTAAGTGACTAAAACTATTTTTAAAACGATTAAATGTGGGTATGTTATGGAATAGAATGCATAGTTTTTAGGTCAAGCACAAAATGGCAGAGAAACGTCATGCTTCCACAGACTGTCTGCAGTTGGGGGAAGAGGGGTAGAGTTTGAGAAGCCCTGGGCTGGAGGTGCCCAGGAGAGTGTTCCTCTAAGGACTGAGTAGAGAGAACTGACCTCAGACCTTGAGCATGGAGGACCTGGCATTTTTGTACATGTTCCCTGAGTGGGGCTGACTGGGGCAGATGGAGGGGTTGCCTCCCTAGGATGGGTTTTGCTATGAAGTTGGAGAGTGAAAGAAGGTGTGTCCACATCTCTTGGCTTAGAATGAGAGTAAGGTCTTTCTGTGGACCCTCTGAGAGTGTTGGTTTGGGGAAGAGGAGAGAGAGACTTCCAGACCGGGGTGAAATGTTACGAGGGTCTGACTTGAGTGTCATGCAGAAG
Organism: Ursus americanus; assembly: GCF_024610735.1. Lineage (NCBI taxonomy): Eukaryota > Metazoa > Chordata > Mammalia > Carnivora > Ursidae > Ursus > Ursus americanus. The sequence goes on from NC_142128.1 coordinate 32,390,547, forward strand.
CGGAGGGATGGAAGAGGGTCAGAAGGGAGAAGCAAAGTGAAGAAGGAGAAAAACCTGGAGTCATGGGTGCACTGTATCTCTAAGCCCCAGGAAAGGACTGGGGTGGGTTAGGAAGGGGAGCAGGGGGTGCGTGTCCTTGTGTGCCATGGTCCCCCGCCCTGAGACCTTCTTAGAGTGTGTTCCTTAGATAACAGGAGACATCCTAATGGAGTGAGCAGACATTTGTCAGAGCACTTTCCTTCTGACGCTCTCAAAGCACTTTTATAAATTCATCAAATCAGATTCTGCCTCTGCCTCAGCAATTCCCACCAGCTCCTTTGGGAACAGTATTAATTCTTTCAGGTCTCCTGGGCTGCAGCACATTCAGCCGAAGTATACAACCGATGCAGTATCTTATTAAACATTGATTTTAAATGGTTTGCAGCCTAGCAGAATTTCTACGTGTGGCCGAGCATTTTCCCCGCCACCTCTCAGTTTTGGGGGGCTCCTTTCTGGAATGAAAAAGGTAGGGAACGGCTGTGCCCTGCCACCAGTTGTCCGAACCAGGAAAGGTCTTGGAGTCTCCTAGAGCATCCTACAACTTTCAGATGAAGTGCCTGAGGCATAGGGGGCAGAAAATGGCTTGGCGGAGGCCACACGGTGGACAATGGAACTAGATCTGTTTTCTGTTCTCAAGCTGTGATCTCACATTCCAGCAAATCAAGCCTATCCTTTAACTTTGTCATCCCATCTTCAAGAGGGTCAAGGAATTACTCTCATTTTATAGGAGGTTATAAACCATGGGGAGGTTCAGTGAGTCAGAGCCTAGGGCTTGTGCATAAGGAATGACCAGCCCTCTGACGAAGGCCTGAAGAAGGAGAACTGCAGTTTCTAGCAGGGGTTTGGAGTGTGAGTTTGGGATCTAATATTACCACCGACCCCTCCTCCCTTCTGAAGTTTTGACCAAAGAAGCAACACACAAAAGACAGTAGCCATGTTGAAAGTAAAATCTATGAATTGACTAGGGCCCAGCATGATCAATGGGGAAATCTGGTGAAATCTGACTTGGAGAACGTGTCTTGAGGCTGAGAGGGCTTTGCTGCAGGTGTGTGGCTCATGCTCTTACCTGTCTTATGCGTTGGACTGGAGGCAAAGGAGCAGGAACAGAGAGTGAGCTCATAGTTGAGCACTCATTTGATATACAGTGACCCTGCCCACTGTGAATGTCAGGCTCTGACCTACTCGACCAGCAGCTGCTCCTTCCTTAACGGGGTGTTAGAAAGGGAGCTTTGTGGGTATGGGTGGCAGCATCCTCCGCTCTGTAGAATGAAACTGCCTTATGGGGATTGGACAAGAGCATGACCCCACTTAATAGTACAGAAGGAAAAGGGAATCAAGAAATGGCAAGAGGAAAATGAGAAAGGACATTTTCAGAGAAGTCAAGATTAGAGAGAGATGTAAGAGGGGACGAAGGGGAGAGGAAGGAAAATGTAAATTGGTTTGAAAATGGTGAAGGGACTTGGTTGCTCCTCATTCTTGTCAGGACTTGCTGAGTTGGTCTTGGTGGTAGGGAATCAAAGAAGTGAGCGCAGATAATGTTGGGGTATATGTTGGGCCCCATGTGTGGGATGAGCAGGTGATGTTGAGAGGAGGTGGGTTAAAGAGTGGTATTTTGAGAAACTTGGATGTGTTAAAAAAAGAGATTGTCTGAGATGTGAACAGCCCTTCCTTCCATTAGTAGCACTTCTAGTTGGCTTGTGGCTTTGCCACCTGTTTCTTTTGGAGCTGAACGCCGAATGCAGTTTGTTTGGCTCTGAAGAAGCAGCCATGAGACGTTGCCTAAACCTCTACCTTGCTTGGTTGAGTGTGCCAGTGGTGTTATGGGCACAACGTCTGAGTCTCCCCAGACTGAAAAGGCCTTTCTGTCTCCCCCTGAGATGATGTTCATTTGGTAAAGCCCAGAACATACTTGTGTTGTTTTCACTTCCAAATTGGTAACATGATAGTTGATAGTGTCCCTGTGGATAGGAATGGTAGTTAATCAAGTAAATTCAACACCTCCCCGCCCCACCATTTTTACCTTCCCCTCAGTCTACTTGATCCATTGGGAAAAAAAGAACAAAGCCTCATAATAACTGAAATGTGTTAAGTGGCAGATTTTTGTGGTGTTAATTTACAATACAGATGCTAATTTTTCCTTCTATGAATGGGTGGTCTTGAAATATAATTAAGTTAGAGGTGAAAATAATGGTTGATGTAGAAAAAGTCCTAATCTTATCTTGGTTTGGCCATTTTGAATGGAATACACTCTTGTTGCAGCAATAGCCCCTAATAAATCAGGCATATGCTCTAGACCTTCACGTTTCTACATGGTGTCCTCACATCCTCCACCCTCTCCTCCATTTCTCACGGCTCCATGGGGGAAAAGGCAAGGTTAGATCTTAGCTGCATCTATCCATGTCGGTACTTCTTGGACTTCACTTCATATGCCATTTCTATCCATACCTCATCGCCTCTACTAGAGTGTAAGTTCCTTAGGGACAAACTTTTTTTAAAAAAAGTGTATTATGTGTGTTTGAGATAATGAATACTCCTTCTCCACAGTTTATAAAAATAATGTTTCATTGTAGGCTGCTTAGAAAGTATATTAATGTTTAAAGAAAAAATAAAGTTCTCTGCTCTAAGTTCTGTCACCAGGAGTAACCACAGTTGGACATGTGGGTCCATTTCCTTTTAAGCTCTATTTAGTTAGTTATCAGTTCAGGATTATACTGTGTATATGGGATGGGTTTTTTTTGTACTTTGCACTCTGTGGGTTTTTTTTAGTCAGAAGATCCAGGGTTTTCTTTAATTCCGGAAAAAATCTCAGCCATTATATGTTGGATGTTTCCTCTCCAACATTTTCTCTGTTCTCTCCATATGTAGTTTCTTGATCAGCCCTCCAGGTATCTTAAATTAAACACTTTTTTTCAGTTCTCTAGCTCTCTGTGCAATGTTTGGGAAGGTTTCCTCAGTTCTGTACTCCAGTTAACCAGCTCTTTTTATTTGTATCTGGTCTCTTATTTTGCCTATCTGTTGAGCTGTTGAGTTCACCATATTTCCAAGATGAATAATTGGCCCCTTTTTATACCTTCCTGCTTTTTTTGTTTTATAAAAAAACCTCTTTTCACTTTGTGAATGTAAATCCTTCCTCTGTCCCTTTGAGGATTAAAAAAAAGTACTGCAAAGTCCTTCTCTGATTGCTTTAATATCTTTGTTTCTTCAGGTATGAATTCTTTCATTTTGTAGATTCTGATCATTGGATGTCCTCATATGTCCTCTAATTTTTGTTTGTGAATTTTTAAGGTGATTTTATGATTTATTCTGCCCTATGTCTGCAAGGGTATGTGCTTTTAAAGTAAAGCTCATGTCAACAGGTAAGCTCAGAGCTCTCTCCCTGCTCTCTATATCCTGTGGTACAGGCTTGGGTCCCAGTCTCATGTAAGTTACTTCATTTTGGCTCCTTGCCACAGACAGGGGCATCCTTTTTGGCCGTGACTCCTAGCAGCATGATTCCAGGTACAGTTTTCTCTCTTATCCCCTGGGTAGGTGTTGGGACCTCTGCTTCCATGGCTCATGATGAACCTATCCCCCATGAACCATGTGGCTTTGATTCCTACTTGAAATTGTAGAGTCCCATCTTTTGATTCATTTATTTTCAGGGAGTCCTCTTTATTTTTGATCTGTGATTCCCTTTTCCTATTTCCAAGCAGAACTATGTAAATTTTAAAACATCTAAAGATTTATCTATAAATTCTGTGTCTTAGGAGCAGAAGAGAGAGGTTACTGACTATGTTCATTCTGATTTTGACCCAGTTATATTTCACATCCTGCTTTTATTTTTTTCAAACTTGATTATGTATTCATGGAATTTTCCCTTATTGTTAAATAGACTTATCAAATATTATTTTATTATTTATTATTATGTATTATTTGTTTATTTAAATGCTTTTTAAAAAAGATTCTATTTATTTATCTGACACACAGAGAGAGAGCATGCGCACAAGGAAGGGGAGTGGCGGGCACAGAGAGAGGGAGAAGCAGGCTCTGGGCTCAGCAGGGAGACCAATGGGGGACTCGGTCTCAGGACCCTGGGCTCATGACCTGAGCTGAAGGCAGACGCTTAACCAACTGAGCCATCCAGGTGTCCCCTCAAATATGATTTTAAATGGCTGTGGAGTATTCTGTTTATACCATGATTATTGAAACTAATATTTCTATTTTTCCACCTGTAGTAAGGTTGACTTCTGGTTCATATGCATGTTCTTTTCGGCACCTTGTGCTGATTTTGCCCTTTGTATTTGTTTCTTGGTAAACGTTTGTTGATTGAATGAATCAAGTTATAGGTTTTGATGGCAGCTTGCTGCAGTTTCCAGATGAACTTACCACACTGTGGTTTGGGGCTTTCTATGCGGTATTTGTTCTCTAAATGCTGACTGATTTCAGAGGCGTGTGCAAAGTTTCCTCTTCTTTCTAGTGGGCAGGTAATTACTAGCCGTCCTTGGGATTACCAGAAATTGGGGGGTTCCATACAAAAGGCCCGGATGGTGATGCTGAGTAATAGGTCATCAGCAGGAGGTGGAACTTTCTCTTATAACGTGGCAGCTCCGGAGTTTGGCTGTGAGTGAAACACTGAAAGCTCATGGAAAGGGCAGACACGCACATCGGAATGTTGGTGGAGCCCACTCAGCTCCCGCTATGGAGACATCGGGTAGTTCCTGAGAGAGTGGGGAGGCCTATCTTTAGCCTTTGCGATGAGGCATGTCAGATGCAATCATCTACTCCTCCTTACATAAGTCATCGGAGAGCAAAAGACATCACCCTGAAAGGCATGACTAACTTTCCAAGTGGCCCTCAGGAGTCATTGGTAATCGCCTGGACTCTCGCTAGCTGTGTTTTGGTGGGTCCAGAGGGGGCAGTGTTCATGTTCTATTTGGTAGCCCCAGGTGGGAAATGCTTCTCTAGATGGAGTGATGGGAGCAGGGGGCTAAGGAGGCTAGGGAGGGAGGCTGAAAGGGGAGAGAGTGAGAGAAGAGGAGAGGAGAAATACAAATAGCATCTTGGGTTTGTCATACGGAGTGATGCCTTCTGGTAAGGCCATCATGAAAACAAGAGGTCATAATGTCATTACCTGGTGTGTTTTGTTTGTCCTGCACTGCCTGTTTATTATTCAAATTTGAATTAGTTGCCAGCATTAAAGTTAGGAGGCATCACATTTTTTTTAAAAAAAATCTGAATTTCATGCTTCATTGGAAAAAGTCAGAAGGCCAGGGAACACCGGTCCCATCTTCCCCCTCGGCAGGCAGCGGCTGGCTGGAGATGACTAGCACCCGTACCCCTGCAGGCCAGGTGCTCTTCCTTTGTTCGTTTCTCCACTTGCCCACTTCACTCATTCATTTTAGAGACTTGACCCTGAAGGCATTGGAGTTTGGGATCCCCGATGTAGGTGAAGAACATAGCTGATCTTTATTAGGAAAGCCTTCCCTGGGCATTCTCGTTCTCTTCCAGGGGCTGCTTCTTGGTAGGTGGAAATTCCTGATGTGAACGTGGCCAGGCTGCTGTGCTCACTCTGCCATCACTAATGTACTGTAGCACTTCTGAGCCCACAGGCCTTAAACCCTTCTCAACACGGTTCTGCAGGAAGCCACTCCCAACCAACTGGAGTCCGAAGGCCCCAGAAAACCCTGGACAAAAGGTCCGAGGACCTAAATTCCATTTCCAAAAAGCAGTGTGACCTGGAAAAAGGCCCTTCAGCTTTGTGGGCCTTAGGCTTACCTGCGAAATGAAGGTTGGGGTGATACCATCTCTGAGGCCTCTTCCAGCTCTGGGAATTGTATCACCTTCGAGAAAAGACCCACAAGAAACATGCCAAAATGTGAGCAGGGATAAACTCATGTCATTGACTCATGTCAATCTTTGAAATGTCAGTCTATCATGGTTAGTAAGTTGAACCTTTGAGTTAGGTTGTCTGGGTTTAAATTCAAGCTTTCACTTACTGGCTGGGTGATCATGGGGAAGTTCCTGAACACCTCTGAGCCTCAGGGTCTTGCTTGTTTCTGACCCCAGCCTGCCCTCGTGTCTTCATTTTTAAAAAGGGAGACAGAAATAGTACCTACTTCATAGAGTAGCTCAGTGCTTGGCTCATAATAAATACTCCAGGAACGCTCCTGGTATCGTGTCTGTATTTTATAGCTTTTATTTTTGTCAAATGCACATGCGCTTTTTAATCCCTGGAGAAATGATGAAGGGTGATGTGGGGATGTGATGGTGAGCCCCACAAGAAAGCGGGGATGAATCCTATAGAACTCTTAGAATTGGACAGTCCAACATGATCCGATTCACTTTCCCTTAATATGAATGTGAAGAGGACTATGAATTTCCTGGGACAAGAAGGCACTTTGAGTTCTGCAGACTTGCCGGGGGCTTTATCCTGGCACACTGAAGGTAAATGTTGCCAGGGCAGCAATGACCTCAAGAGGAGCCAGTCTCAGTGAGCTTTGCAGTAAATAACTCCCCCGATCGGACCATATGTTTGCACCCGGGCTTAGGGCTTCAGGGTGTGGACAGACACAGTTTCTCATTTTGTCTCTGCCAAGGATAGAATAACTCAGTGATAGCCCAGGGAACCTGGCAGCCCCAAAGGTATTTGATTAAAGAACCCTTACGTGCTTATTCTTACGCTCTTATTTTATTGCCCTCTCAAGTTAATGACTGTGAATCCAGCTGGTTGAGGCAAGGGGCTTAGCTTCAAGGACAGTCGATTTTGATGTTAATATTTTGGTTGTCTTAACCAAATTGATTAAGATGTTGGTGATGAAATTAAAATTCAGGGCTGTCTTTCCGGATTGACGTGAGGGACCCATGCTACAGACTGCACTGGAAGATTTAAGAAGAAATGTTACTCTTGCAGGAAGGGGGAGATGTAGCTTTTAAACTCGAGAATGATTTTTGCAAGGGTCATGAACTGGTGGACTGCCTGCTGAATCTGCCTCAGAGATACATTAGTATTTTATTTCGCTAATATAGTATTTAAAATGCTTGAATTTCAATGTCCTTGCTCCCTGTTATCGCACATCTACTCAGATTCACCCATTTATGTTAGCTGCATGGTCTCTGCAAGCATTTGAGATTGTGATCTCCAATCACAGGGATTTTGCTTATTTGCTTGCTTGTTTTGGACCAGATGCACAGCAGATTCTAAGTAGTTATATGGCTCTTAAAAAAGTGAAGGTCACATTTCTAGAAATAGAATGGGCAAATCAAGAGAGGCCATAGCTCCATTATACCTTCTCTGTTGTTAGAGCCTTCAGCTGCAAATAATAGAATGTTTGACCAATGGTGGCTTAAAAAATTAAGAGTTTTTTGTTTAACAAGGAGCCCCAGGTCTGATTTAGTTGTTCAGTAACCCATCAGGGACTCAGGTCCTTTTCATTTTTCAATTTTGCCTCTCTCAGCTGTTGTTTCCTCTTGGTCACAAGATGGCTGCTTCTGTTCAGCCATTACATCTTTAGACACCAGCCTTCAAAATGGGAAGAAAAAGGAGGGGAAAAGAAGCTTTCTTCTAGGCCCTCCCTTCTTCCATTAGAGTTGATGTCCCGTTACATTTCATTGGCCAGAACTGGGTCACATGCCACCCCTTGAACATCACTGGTAGAGATTAACAGTCAAGATTGTTTTCCAAGAATGGATAATTGCCACTGATGCAAAACTTGCTTCTGTTAGCAGACGTGTAGGAGCAATGGCTAAGTGGTACAATTGATGATGTCTCCAGCAACACAAACACCATGCTCTGTAGACTTGACCTTGTTTTGGGGGATAATATTTAAAGATGGATGTTGAAAAACTACAGTGTGTCCAGAGGCAGGGCCTGCAGGATTGCATAGGATCTAAATGACATATGGTAAGAGTCTCAGAAGCAAATATTTAGGGAGGTTCAGCGTGGAGAAGGCTCAGAGAGGATATGAAAGATGGGCTGTTATGGCATAGATGGCTTAGGCTTTTTTTGTTTTGTTTTGGGGACAGAACCAAGGCCAAAGGATGAAATTATCAGGAGTAAAGTTTCAGCTTGATGTGAGGACTAAGCTTTGGCAATTAGGTCCCTGACTGCAGGCCGCGATATTTCATAGAATAAGGAGTGTCTGTCAGGTGTGGCTGAGCTGAGAGTGACTGCCGTCTATCCGGAGTGGGGTGGCGAGTTGGACTCCTAGTGGCAAGATTGGATGGGGTCACCGCTGAGGTTCTTTCTAAATCAGAGACTCTGCACCTCTCAAATCTTTAAACTTTTTTTTTTTTTTAAATCCCCAAGTCCCGGTACTTTAGGCCCTGGGATTTGGCTGAAAACCAACATCCTCACTTTCTGCAAGCATGTGAGTAATTCAGTATAAATTTGCCCGGCTTGGGGGAGGAATTCATGATCCCGGCATCATCACCTCAAATCCCCAAAGGACTTTACATCATCCTGAAGGGTAGACAGTATTTGAAAAGCAGAAAACCTATGTATATATCAACTCACACACACATATATATAAATATAAACATAAGTAGGTCAGCCGGCGTCATATTTACTAGTGGGAATGTTTTTGGCTAAGAAGCACAGCTACCAAAGACAATGTTTAGAATAATGGCCAACGATCTCCAAATGGGGAGCTTTTGCTACTGCATCCAGTTAATCATGATTACTTATTGAAGTATACTCATGTTTTTGCACACGTTATTGTAAGAATACTTTCATATTCTGAAGAGAGAGCCAGAACCCTCTCCGAATTTCCAGTTGTCAATTTTTTCTTTCTTGTCTGTTGTCCTGCATGCACCGTGAGCATTTCCTTACGGCAGTAATGACTCTGGGTGGCAGTCACTGTTTACCTACTTTCTCTGCTTCTCCTTCACATCTCCCAAGAAAAAAACAAAATCCAGAATTGCTTTCCTAACGCTCTGTCTTTGCATTCCAATTTTACAACGTGCCATGTGATGGAAATGGATCTATTCTAATTACTTATTTATTAGAAGTAGGTAAAAAAAAATCCAAGTAATTATAATACAGAATTCAAGAGAAGGAATACTTGCGCAGTTCATGCACGGCAGCTCCTCAGATGGGTTCCTGTCCGCGGAGGTGACCGTGTTACCCATTCAGGGAGGAAAAATGTGAAATGGGAGCGGCAGTGCGTTGCCATTGGTAATGTTTGCTGGAGTCGGTATGTTACAAGGACCTTTTCTTCTAAAGTCTCAGTGAGGTGGAAGAGGTTAATCATCTTGCACTGGTCCCCAACTGTGCTTGTTTCCCCAAAACAAAATAAAAACCTGCTCTAGAATATAAGGGGACTTCTTAAAATCACTGGCACCTCAATGCTAGGCCCACATACTCACCCAAGGAATAGAAGATAATTTGGAATGAGCTGGGGAGGAAGTCATGATCATTTTATACGCTAATAAATCTATGGATCCGCCCCACAGGCGTGCACGTGCGTCAGCATGCATTCAACATGATAAGCATGCAATTGTTAGGGGTTCCCAGGTCCTCTGAAACCCATTCTTTGGGATTGATTGATTGATTGATTGATTAGTATGTTCATTCTCCCAACATTTATGGAGCCTGTACCCTGTGCCAAAATGTTCTGCAGCTGTATCTGTGATCGGATTATCTGCTTTGATGTGCATCTAGCTGGAGGAGACGGGCAGGTGAAGCCCAGAGTGTGATGCATCTGGGATTGGGGCAGCCCCGGGGGGCTGTGGGAATAGAGCAGAGGGGCACCTCATCTGGAGGCGGGAGGGCGGGGGGCTTGTCAGAGAAGGTGCCCCGGAAGGCTGGGTTCTAGAGTCGTGTTTGAGAACTCTGGGCCAGAAGAGGCTGGCCTTGCACGTGTCTGCCCCCGCGGGTCACATCCGTCCTCGGCGGTGGCAGACAGTGAGCTGCGGAGGGGAAGAGGCTGGCTCATGGAGGCCCAGACGCCAGCTCACAATCTAGGCCTTTCCCTCCCCTTAACGTGCTCCTCCAGGCTGCCAGGCTTGACTGTTGTTTTGATAGCTCCTGAATTTTCCTCTGGATGGCAGTTCTCACAATCAAAACATTGAGCTTTTCGCCGATTTCTGTTTTGTTGTCACAAATGGCTGGATGTCTCCTGCTCTATCTTGTCTCTTCCAAATTAGGAAACTCTAGCCAGAAAGAGTGAGTGGCATTTGAAATCCATATTGTCTTGCATGTCTGCAGTCCTAGGGCTGAAAAACAACATATTTTCTATATTTTCTGGACGAATTGTTTTAAAGCTATTTGTCGGGCTGAGGAAATGTAATATTGGTTGACTCGGGTGAATGGAGCCAGCACACGGGGAGAGGGTGCCGAGCTCTAGAAACTGACAGGCTTGCCGGGGCTCTGGCGCCAGGTGGCCGGCAAGGCTTCCCCCCACAGAATTCTGGAAGAGGCAGCGCCCCCCGCCCCCACCAGGGTCACAGTCCAATTGCACTTGAGTTAATTGCTGTTGGTCTCGCCCTGGTTAATTGATACTCATTTTTGGTACTGTGGTTGTTTCCTTATTTTTCGTTCCTTTGTAAAGCTCTTTGGCAGCATTCAAAGAAACACTTTTACCACGAAGAATTCCAAACACACCCAAAATCAATCGTGTGAGCCGTCCCGTCCCCATGACCTGGCTTCTTTTTTTACCAAAGCATGACCGGTCTTGTTTCAACTCCAGCCCCCACGCTGGGTCAGACCTTGTGCATTTCACCTACAAACATGTCGCCATACATCTCCAGAGGATAAGGATTTTACAAACTGTTAGAAAAGAATAGGCTCGGCTAACATAAAAGTCATCTTAACAGAGGTACAATTTAGAGGATTTGAGAGATCAAAAGACGTAGAAATAAAATAAAAATCACCTCTGACGTCACCAACCGCAGACATCTACTGTCGCCATTTTGGTATATTTCCTTCTAGTCTTTTCTATACGGGCTATATAAACCCATATATGTATCGATAATAGAATTTCACGAATAGCTTCTAATTTGCGTTCTCTCACGAGCATTGCAGATTATTTGTAAGCATTTTTACCTGCTACCTTTCCCATTCCATGGACACATCATGATTTCCTTCATAATTTAGATTTTTTTTCACATTTGTTTTTGTTAAAAACAACACCTCCGTGAACGTCTTCATAATGAAATGTCTGAGTTGCAGATTATTCATTTTTTTTAAAAAAGATTTTATTTATTTATATGAGAGAGAGATAGTAGGGGGGAGGAGCAGAGGGAGAGGGATGAGCAGACTCCCTGCCAAATGCAGAGCCCTATGTGGGGCTCGATCCCAGGACCCCGATATCATGACCTGAGCCGAAGTCAGACGTTAAACTGACTGAGCCACCCAGGTGCCCAAAATGATTGGTTTTGAATCGAATCCAAGGTCTGAGATCACTGGGTCACTGTGCATGAAGAATTTTAAGGTTCATGATGCATCCTGATAATTGGTTTCCAGAAGGATTGGACCCCTGGACACTTTCAGTAGCTATGTTGAAGTGCCTCCCTCACCTCACTCTGGCCCGCGCTTGAAACAAAAGTTGTCCTGATAGGTTTTGTGGAAACGTTACCTCATTGTCTTAATTTGCATCTCTTTTATGGCACCTGCTGCGAAATGTATTTTAATTTAGTCAGACTTTTATATCCCTAGGTGTTGCACATCTTCACCTCTTTGATATTTCTCATTGTATAAATGGAAAACCTCAGAAGATGATGGATTCCAATATAAAGTACAGTGAAATAATTTGAATTTCTAAAAAATAATAAATATTTTGAATCCTGGCAGGGAGTTCTGTGATTATTCATTCTTAGTCACCAGGCATTGCTCAGCCATTGTGTCTGTATCAATGTTGCTTCAAGAATTGCTTTACAATGTAAGATTTCCCAGCAGAAAAGCATTTTGTGGGATTTGACTATTAGGAGATGCCAGGAGACGTGATAGAGAACCTCGTCCTAGTGGGCCTGGGATGTGCTCGTGTCACGGGCTTTGTGGTGAACTGTAGGGACATGGAGCCACAGGTTGTTCCCTTCTCTACAAGAGCGAAGGTAGGGTGACGATGTGACAGTCGCTTCCCTGTGATCTGAAAGGGATAGCATGTGGGCGGCATGGAATAGCTGTTCTTTCCCATGGCGGGGGTGAGGGCAGTGAAATGAATTTTAAACGAAAGTTGAAGGGATTCAGGACTGATATTAACGGATGTGGGGGGAATCTTCAAAATATTTAATTACTGGTACAGAATGATCATTAGTATGGACTGAATATTTGTGCCCCCCACCCCACAATCATATGTCGAGATCCTAACCCCAAGGGCATGGTATCGGGAGGTGGTCCTTTGGGAGGGGATGAGGGTGGAGCCCTCATGAATGGGATTAGGGTTCTTATAAAAGAGACCCACGGAGCTCCCTCACCCCTTCTTCCATGTGAGGACATGTGTGAAGGTGGCCATCAATGAACCAGGAAGTGGGCTGTCAGCTGTCATCAGACACTGAATCTGCCAGTGCCTCGATCTTGGACTTTTAGCCTCCAGAACTGGGAGGAATAAATGTCTGTTGTTAATCACCCCCCCATGCACCCCTCTGTGGCATTCTGTTGTAACTGAGACAATCACAACCCAGGAGAGCAGACACCCCTGGAGCCCCTGTTGGGTCAAGTGTTGGTCCTGTAGCTCTGCTTGTGAGAAGGTTCCTGAGGGAGGGGCTGAGTGGCAGAGGGACTTGAAGACCCTGGAGGCTGTGGCCATTCACTGTCGAAACCAGAGCATCTCGGCGTACCAACCAGAATGGTTGTCCCCGCATATATCAGCTGGACACCAGACTAGAACATGACTGATATCTCTAATGTCTTCTGTGCTAAAGCGTGTGCAGTGGGTTCTCCTGGAACTGTCCAGAGCAGGACAGAGGGACAGAGGGGGCTGTTTCCTCTGCCATAGGTCACCTGTGCCATAGGTCACCTGAAATGGGGAAGTGGGGCTGAAAACATGTTGAAGTTCCCTTCCCTAGAATATGGAACAGGAATGTGCTTCTCCTGCTTCCACTTTGTCTCCTGTGAGGTCATTGGCCAGCCATTCCCTACAAGCACGCCTCCCTCCCGTGAAAAGAGACAGGCATGGAGCTGAAGCCAGCTTTAGTCCTCAGCCCCTTGCCCCCTTGTCCTGCAGGGCAAGACCTTCCCAAGAAACTCCCCTTTTCACTGTGGTTGCATGAAAGCATCTGTTTCAGTCTCTGGGTTTGGAGTGTGATGTGGCCATTTGCAGAAGCAAAATAATAATAATAATAATAACAATCTTATAACTCAGTGGAAATACTCGATAACCTAATGAGCTTTTTAAAGATCAATTTTCAAAACAGGAGCATGGATGTGCCTTAGCTGGGATCACATACTTGATTTGCTGGTAGTGTCTGTGGCTTCCTGTTCTCCTTCAGGACGGGAAACTCTCTATTCCTCACGCATAGAGGTTTTCAAATTCTAATGGTTTCCAGGGGAAAGGGGCACGTCTCTGGCTTCATCTGAGGGTGGGAGGAGCCTGGGGTTGGAATTTATTGTTTGCAAGGTTATGGGCTGAATTGTGTCAGCCTAAAAATCATAAATTGAAGTCCTAATGCCCAGTATCTCAGAATGTGAGTGTACTTAGAGTTGGGGTCTTTGAAGAGGTAATTAAGATAAAATGAGGTTATAATTTAGGGTGAAATGGGCCCTAATACAATACGACTGGTATGGGGCACCTGGATGGCTCAGTCGGCTCAGTCCCCACTTTTGGTTTCGGCTCAGGTCATGATCTCAGGGCTGTGAGACGGAGCCCCACATTGGGCTCCGTGCTGGGTGTGGAACTTACTTAAGATTCTCTCTCCCCCCCTCCCCTCACGTGCACACAACACACACTCTCTTTCTTTCTCTTAAAAAGAAAAATATGACTGGTGTCCCTATATGAAGAGATTAGGACACTGACATGCACAGAGAAAAGATCGTGTGGGGACACAAGGAAAAGAGAGCCATCAATACACCAAGGAGAGGGGCCTCAAGAGAAACCAGCCTGCCGTCACCTTGATCTTGGACTTGAGATTTCTGGGAACTGCTGTATGAGCTGTCCAGTGGGTGGCACTCTGTTTCGGCAGCCCCAGCGGACCAGTCCAGAGAGGTTGGGAGGTACGGGAAGCTTCGTCCTAAGGCTCCTTAGTGCTCTTCTTCTAGTGAACTGGGAGGTGAATGTACCCCTGCTCAGAACCTAGTCCCACATCTATTCTAAAACCAGCTTCACTCTGCTCACAACGGGGTCTCCATTCTGGCAGTGGGGTTCCTGCCTGAGGAACTGAGACCTTGCTTTGGGATCCTTCCTGGAACACGTCTAGGACATCCAGGTTCAGTGCTTCCTAAAACTTTTACTGTAGGGGCTGTGACCGACAGAATAATGTCCCTCCGAAGATATCCCAGTCCTGGACCCGTGAATACATTACCTTATATGGCAGAAGGGACTTCGCGAGGGGCGCCTGGGTGGCGCAGTCGTTAAGCATCTGCCTTCAGCTCAGGGCGTGATCCTGCCGTGATGGGATCGAGCCCCACATCAGGCTCCTCTGCTGGGAGCCTGCTTCTTCCTCTCCCACTCCCCCTGCTTGTGTTCCCTCTCTTGCTGGCTGTCTCTATCTCTGTTAAATAAATAAATAAAATAAAATAAAATAAAAAAGAAGGGACTTTGCGAATAGAAGTTAAGGATCGCCGCAAATGAAGAGATTCTCTTGGATTATAGGGTGGGTCCGGTGTAATCACAAGGATCTTTAGAAGAGCCAGAGAAGGAGAGGTGATGACAGAGCAGAGGGTGGAGTGATTGGCGTGAATATGGAGGCGGTGGCCTCGAGCCAAGGAGCACAGGTGGCCCCAGCAGCTGGGAAAGGCCAGGAAATAGATCCGCCCCTGGAGCCTCCAGAGGGAACACAGCCCCGTTGACACCTAGATTTCGGTCTGCTGAGGTCGGTTCCAGACCGTGGACCTCCGGAGCTATAAGAGGACAAATGCGTGTCACCGTAAGCCGCTAAGTTTGTGGTGATTTGTTGGAAACCGGTACGGGGGAGAGCCTGGTGAACACGTGCTGGAGGCCAGGCTGTGCCCCAGGTGGTCTTCTCTCTGCACTTGTCCTTGGAAATTCATGGAGATTCTGCCTCCCATCTCATCACGTAACTGTGTCGGTGTTAAGACCAAAATAATTTGAAAATGACCTACCAGATAGACGTGTCAATTTATCCCTTCACCGAGTAGTCAAGCGAAAGTCATACTCTAGGACGCTGTACCATATTCGTTCCCCGCGCATGTGCGCTGCTGGGCTGGGCCTGCCTCTGTTTGAGAATCCTGCAAGAGTGTGTGCCTTGAATCCAGACGACTCAAAACCTGGCTCCTGAACGTACAAGCTCTGTATCCTTGGGCAGGTCACTTAACCACTCCTGAGCCTCAACTTCCTTATCCATAAAATGGGTTCATAGTAACATCTGTCTTGCAAGAGTGTTGCAAAGACCAATAAGTATCCGTGAAGAGTACCCAGCACATCGCTTGGCACATAAAGTGGAAGATGCCATGCGGTGAGCTCCTGCTGTATACACATCTCTTCTACATATGAGCACTTTTCCTCCCTGCAACAGCATCGTGAGGTGGGTTTCGTTATTAGAACCTGTGTGTGAATTCACACAGGCAGCGGGCGGGCGGAGCCAGGACTGACACCCAGCTCGTTCAGTGTTCTGGCGGGGTTTCTCGGACTCACACTGCTGACCTGTTGGCCAGCTAATCTCTTGCTGTGGAAGCTGTTTTGTACGTTGCACGGTGTTTAGCAGCATCCCTGGCCTCCACCTACTGGATTCCAGTAGCTTCCCCCCCTCCTCCGCCCCTAGTTGTGACATCCCAAAATGTCTCCAGACGCTGCTAAACATTGCCTGGGGATTACACTGATCCCTGGTTGAGAAGCATGGCTCCCAGGTTTGAGGTCTGCTCCCTGTGTGATACCGTGCACACAGCAGTGATCAGTAAGTAGAGTCATCGTTACACTCGGGGTTCCGCGTCCCTGAACCCCGCACCGCTCTGCACATGTTCCTGTCTCTCTATCTAGCCGGTGTCGTGGGGAATCTACTCCCTTCTTTGGGGGCTGGTGTCAAGACCAAGAGAGACGTTTTGTGCAAGGGCGTCAACACTTCTCGTTGGCTTCTCTGGCAGCTGAGAAACGCCGAGGCAGAGTGAGTAAAGGCACTGAGCAGATTGCAAAAGGCACAGACGCTGGTGTACCTAGGCGCCTAATACGATTTCGAGAGGGATGATTCGTGCAGCTCACACAGGGCCTTACGGGGAGTTGTCTGCACAATTCGTGTGCCTCCACCAAATTCTTCATGAACAATTTCTCTATCACTCTTGGACCTGGATGGAGGGGGGAAGAAAAAAAGTCAAGAAATTCAGGATACCTGGGGAAAAGAAAAGAGAAAAAAACAAATTAATAATGAGCTTTCTGTAAATTTGGGCATCTCTCCAAAATACATTGAGATCAAATTTTATTTCGTAAACGAATCTGTTAACTTTTATGGGTGATTTGGGTTAGTGCGGTTGGTTGGAAGAATTCATTAAAGCAGTCAAGATCTCTGGCTCGACTGCACATAGGAAAGCTTTTGTTCCTGACCATGCGTCCGCCTCCAGCAGTTGGAGCAAAGAATACGAATCCTCAGCCACAGAGTGACGACGTGAGAGATCGAGACAGAGCTCTGATCCCACCTGTTATCAGGAATCCTGCTTAGAATGTACGTTCTAACGAGGGCCCTACAGGCAGCCTTCCCCTTCGTTCCCAAAGCCACATCCGGTATCCTGGCCAGGGCCTAACTTAGAAGCTGGACCTACTCTTGCCCAAGTCCGCGTCCCGTCCACTAGTCCCCTGCTGTAGGTCCACTCCCCCCGTGGCGTGTGCTCCCACTTACTTGGTGTGTGGGGACTATACCCCGCTTATATTTATGACCCCATCTATGATCCCATTCCCAGGACCCAGTACGCAGGTTTAGGACAAGGTAGGTGCTCAGTAGATATTTAAATAAAATAGCGGGAAAGTAGGAAGGGCCAGGGCCGGGACTGTGTTGATTTTCCATGACTGCTGCAACAAGTTGCCACAAACTCGGTGGCTGAGAACAACGTGCTGTCATCCTTCTGCAGCTCTGGAGGGCAGAAATCTGATTCAGGGTCACCGCACTGAAGTCAGGGTGTGGGCAAGGCTGTGCTGCCTCTGGAGGCCGTATGGGGGAATCAGCTTCCCGGCCTTCCCCAGCGTTAGAGCTGCACTCCTGGGCTTTGGCCCCCTCCCCCATCTTCAAAGCCAGCAGTGCGGCATTTTGCCTCCCTTGTCATGTCCCCCGTAAGGACCGTTGTGATTACATTTAAGGCTCACCCAAATATCCATGGTAATCTTCCCATCCCACGATCCTTAATTTATTTTATTTATTTTTATAAACTAACAGACATTTATGTATATATGCATGTATATGGGTGGGCTCCATGCCTAACGTGGGCCTTGAACTCAAGATTCTGAGGTCAAGAGTCACACATTCCCCCAGCTGAGCCAGCCAGGTGCCCCCCAAGATCGCTAATTTAATCACACCTGCAAAATCTCTGTTGGCATTTAAATAACACTTGCAAATTCTAGAGATTAGGGTCTGGGTATCTTGGGGGCCATGGGTTAGCTGGCCACAGGGGCCAATATAAGTAACTCAGCACAGGTGCACAGCAAGATGGTGCTAGCAAGTGTCCTTCACATCACCATGTTGGTAGCGTGAGCTTCGGTGGGTGGGCTGGGCAAACTCTGGGGCTCAGTTTCCTCATTTGTAGGTGAGGACGTTGGGCTGGGTGTTCTTCCGGCTTTAGCATCTTTCCTCCTCTAGGTGAGCTGTGTGGTGGGAACAGCAGGTCATACTAGGAAATTTGGAGGCTTTGAGTTAGGCAGACCTAGGATGGCATCTGAGCGTCAACATTTTTCCCCTGTCAAAAAGGAATTTTGTGTATATGAAATCATACATTGATAATATATCTTTTTTCTTTCTTTCTTTCTTTCTTTCTTTCTTTCTTTCTTTCTTTCTTTCTTTCTCTCTTCCTTTCTTTCTTTCTTTCTTTCTTTCTTTCTTTCTTTCTTTCTTTCTTTCTTTCTTTCTTTCTTTCTCCCTTCCTTCCTTCCTTCCTTTCTTTCTTTCTTTCTTTCTTTCTTTCTTTCTTTCTTTCTTTCTTTCTTTCTTTCTTTCTTTCTTTCTTTCTTTCTTTCTTTCTTTCTTTCTTTCTTTCTCCTCTCTGGCCCTCACCTTTCCTCATCTGTAAAATGGGACTGGGATTGGTTTAAGTGCCCCTTCTTGACAATGGGGGTCTGCTGCTTCTTGGAGGTCAGGAGTCACTCCAGCTTGTCTGATGATAATCTGCCTTCTGCCTGCTTGGTGTAGGACCTGTGCCCCTGGACAGGTGAGACAGGGCCTCCCTCAAAGCATCTCTGACAGCTGGTCCTCCAGCGGTGGTCTCCCTTAGCTGAAGCTGTGTAGATGTACAGTCTGCACTCGTCCCAACCTCTTGCCCGGGTTGTATCCCATTCCTCCATCTGCTTGCTGGGCTCCTCCCCTTGATGTAAAATAGAACATTCTGTACAGTGATTCCCTGAGCTACAAGTCATGCATGAGCCGCTGAACTATGAGCATCTCAAACTGAACCTGCCCAGAACCTGTCCCCTCCTGACGTGTCCTCATACTAGGTTCCCCATCTGTGTCATTGATGGCCCTTCTTCTTCTTCTTCTTCTTCTTCTTCTTCTTCTTCTTCTTCTTCTTCTTTTTAAGATT
The DNA here is from genome assembly GCF_024610735.1 of Ursus americanus. Lineage (NCBI taxonomy): Eukaryota > Metazoa > Chordata > Mammalia > Carnivora > Ursidae > Ursus > Ursus americanus. The sequence goes on from NC_142128.1 coordinate 32,409,388, forward strand.
TATTTATTTTTATTTTTTAGAGAGAGTGTGTGGAGGGGGGGACAGAGGGAGAGGGAGAGAGAGAATCCTAAGCAGACTCCATGCTGAGCGTGCAGCCCGATATGGGGCTCGAGCCCATGACCCTGAGATCATGACCTGAGTTGAAATCAAGAGTCAGACCCCTAACTGACTGAGCCACACGGGCTCCCTCTCACAAGAGCTACTTAAACTTCAGTCCTTCCCATGCCACCTTCATGATTTTTTGGCCATTTTGACTTTGCTTTTTTAATTGTGGTAAAGTACACATAACGGGGCGCCTGGGTGGCACAGCAGTTAAGCGTCTGCCTTCGGCTCAGGGAGTGATCCCAGGGTCCTGGGATCGAGCCCCACATCAGGCTCCTCCACTATGAGCCTGCTTCTTCCTCTCCCACTCCCCCTGCTTGTGTTCCCTCTCTCGCTGGCTGTCTCTATCTCTGTCGAATAAGTAAATAAAATCTTTAAAAAAAAAAAAAAGTACACATAACACTAAAATACGTTGTTGTAACCACTTTAGAGTGAACGATTCAGTGGTGTTTCGTGTCTTCACACTGTTGTACAACCTTCACCTCTCTCTGGTTCCAGAACATCTTCATCAGTCCACATGGTGACCCCATAACCATTAAGCAATCATGCCCCCACTTCCTTCCGGGCAGCCCTGGCGTCCACTAGACTTGCTGTCTCTGTGGATTTACTTATCCCAGATGGAATGGAATCATATAGTACGTGGCCTCTTGTGTCTGGCGTCTTTCACTGAGTGTGATGTTTCCAAGATTCATCCGTGTTGTGGCAGGTGTCAGTGCTGCCTTCCCTTTTATGGCTGAAGAGTGTTCCATTGTGGGGATAGACCCCATTGAGCTTACCTGTTCATCCCTTGGTGGACATTTGTGTTGTTTCTACCTTTTGGCGATTGTGAATAGTGCTGCTGTGAACATTCTCATACAAGTTTTTCTTTGTGTGAACACCTATTTTCATTTATTTGGGTATACATCCAGGAGTGGAATTGCTGGGTCAAATGGTAATGCTATGTTGAATTCACTGGGGGTTGACTTTTTTTTTTCCTTTTCTCCCCGCCCCCACCCCGCCGCGATGCTTTTATTACATCTTAAAAGAAAGTAAATGTATTTAAAAAGGAAATGCCATTCTATCACCAAAAATAGAAACCAGTTTCCCTTGCCATTCATAGACGGCAGCAGTAAACTAACAAATAAATGAAATCACACAAATTAAAACAAACAAACAAACTCCAAAGAAAAATTAAAGAAGAGGAAACCCAACAGTGCTATTAAAATATAACTGGGTGCCATTTCCTACTAAAGGCTCAGCATGGTATGTGCTCCTTAAAAAGGAGATTAGCAAGTGTTAGAAAGGTGTTGAAGACCTATTAGCTCCAAAATGAGACTTTCTCATCAACTAATTAGAGGGATGGAGACAGGGCTTTGATCTCCTGTGCTCTGGTATTAGTGCGTGCCTTGTAGGACAGAACATCCCTATAGCACGTCCGGCCCTCTGGTTCTGTCCGTTCTTCCACTCCCCAGCTCGTGGTGACCTCCTTCTTGTCTTTGTCACCAGGTGAGACCCTGACTTTGACTTGAGTCTTCTCATTTCCTTGCTCACGAGCTCACCATCGACCACGGCTCGCACCACGCCAGTGGGGGCTTGGAGGATACTGCTCTCGACTCTTTACAGCTTTGCTGATGTCTCCATTTTTTCCAGGATCAAATCTAAACCCTTCGCCTGGTGCCCAAGAATCACCGTAGTCAGCTCCCCATCACCTTCCAGCTCTTTCTGTCCTCCATGTTGTCCCCATCAGGTGAACTAGAGCTAGTCTCACTGTTCTGACTCTGTCCCTGAGGGCCTCACCCACCCTTCCTCACCCGTGTTGATCTTCATTTCAGTTGACTTAACTCTCAGGGCCCTTACGAAGATCAAACGAGGTAGGGCCTTCAGAGACCCTGTACCCTCTAAAAGGAAATACAAGTGTGAAACATGTCATTGCTGGTCCTGATTTCTCTTCGGTCCTTAGGTTTTCGATGTTAGGGGCTCCAAGGTGCCTTTTCCATGTCGTAGGTTCGAAGCAGTTGCCTTCCCCGTGTCCTGTGCCCTCGGTATCCTTCATGCCATGTGACAGACAGAGAGGCTGAACACATTCCTCTTCTTCGTCCTTGCTGCAGCCGTGTGCATCCACTCTTGCCCCCAGTGCCGAGTACATGGGGTTTGGAAGAGCAAACCTGTGCCCGCCGACCAGAGAGCATCTTGTCTCCTAGACCAGGAGTGGAGGAAGCTGCCACTACTCTGGCTCCATCCTCTTTCCTGATTCTTCTTCCCCTCTTAGTTGCATGTTTGAATGTGCTTCCTCTAATAGGAAGTGACAATTTAATCATTTGGGCTTTGAAGAATTTATATCATACTACACAGCTGACCACACGTAATGAGCAGGCAGCCCAGCCTTGTGGCATGATTCCTTCCCTCTTGCTCTCGGCATCGGAAGATTTGGGTGGAGCCACAGAATGGCTGATCCCATGAGTGGCAAGGGCAGTGGAAATCCCATAACCTCGGGGACCCGAGTTTCTGTGGGGAGGAAGGAGGCAGGTGTGTGTGAGGGTGCAGAGGTGGGGCAGGAAAGCCGACAGTTCCGGTCTCAGGCTGGGGCCATCCCTTTCGTTGTCTGGGGTCCCTTCCCCTTAAAATGGATTTTCTGCGTAATTATTCACTCTCTTTGCTTTTTTTCAAGTCTTTTGAGCCTTTATGCTCTTTCAGTGGGAAAGATGGTTCCTTAGACCTTTATACCCCACACCATAAGCATTGATGGTATCTAATTCACATTATCGAACATAATAATCGACAGAGTCCATAGAGAGGATGTGTTTAGCTGGCCCATCATGCAGATGTGGAAGACGAGGCTCAGAGAGGTTCAGGGATGTGCTGAAAGGCACCCTCCTTTCTGAGTCCCAGTCCATGAGCCTCCTGGCCCATCAGGTGTTGATTACTGGTGCTGTTGAAAGGGACAGCAGGGACATCCTTTTCTGTGAGGGGGGTTGGTGGGAAAACCTCTTCTTGCTGCACACTCGTCACTTACGCCACATTGCTTTCAGATAAAATGTAAACTGCTGGCCACATGAACCCTCCTTCCCTGATTCCTGACCTTTGCCCACCTCTCTCACCTCTACTCAGTTATCTCCCACTTTTGCAGTTTGCTCTAGTCCTGCATTTCCCAAAGAGAATTCTGGAAGATGTTCCCTCCAGAGAAGAGGTTAAGCCAGAATAAGTTTAGAGGATGCTGAACGTCATGAAACCCTCAGACATTTACAAAATATGTTAGCCCATTCAAGGCTCTGAGAAGTCCTACACTACAGACATCTTTTAAACTGTGTTTAGATTGTTCCCTAAATCGATTTGATCATAAAACTCTTTTGTTTCTTATACGATGTTTGTTCTTGCTGGCTTGATAAAATATAACAAAACTCAATGCCCCGGTGGCTTCGGGACTCCGGGCGTCTTTCACATCTTCTGGCGCTCGCCCGTGCTGCCGCTGCTCCTGCCTCTCTCATATCCTTCAGAACTCATCTGAGAAGTCCTGCCCTTTGGGAAAGCTTGCCCCGTTAACCCCCAGGGGATGAGATGTCTTTTCTGTGCCTTCGTGTTTTTGAGCTTCTGCCAAGGATATTCTTGGCGAGGATAGGAGCCGTGTCTAAATCTCGTTCTGTTCATTCACTCACCCAGTCGTTCTCTAAACACAGATTGTGACTCCTGTGGCCAGGCACAATGTTGAAGGCACTTGGGATCCTGGGGGGACAAAGTCCCTTCCCTCAGAGAGCTTACATTCAAGGGGATTGGGACAAAATAGGAACTTGGGAAAGATAGATAATGTCAGATTGTGGTAAGGGCTAAGATAAAAGCCGGAAGGAGATGGAGGGTGACAGGAGATGTCCTTTGGCTTCGGGATGTCAGAAAAGCTCCGTCGGCGAGGATGCGTTAGGTTATGCTGCAGAAGCAGTGGTCTCCATATCTCAGTGGCTCATAACAACGAAGGGTCGGTGAGGAGCTCTGCTCTACATCCCTTCACGTGGGGACCCACCTGGGCAGGGCCTGTGCCACATGGAGTGTGGCCGGTTGTCATGATGGAGGAGAAAGGGTGTGACGAGTCACATACTGGCTCCTAAAGGCTTCAGCTCCCATTCACTCGGCCACAACTAACTCAAGGGCAGAGGAAAGTGCTCTCCTCCTTGTGTGTGTGGAGAGACAGGAAACTGGAGTGGTCGATGGACAGCATTAATGAGCACACAGAAAGCCTCTCTGATAGGAGGACTTGTGGGCAGGCCCCCTTAGTGGGGGAGGGATGGAGCCAAGGGGATACTGGGGAAGGGGCATTCCTGTTGGGGGAAACCGCACATGCAGGGACTGATCCGTCAGCCCTCAGCACAAGAATTAGCACTAAGTAGGTGACCTGGCAATGTTTGTTGAATGAATATTTTGAATTCCGGGACTTTCTGCATTTGTGAGATCTTGTTATTCCAGTTGCCCAAGTGACAGAGGTGCGTGCACACTTGTAGGAAAAAACATCTAACCAGTCCAAACAGTGACTGTTTGATACTGGAGGCTCTCACCCAAAGGACTTAGTTCATTGGTCAGTTTATTGAACTTGTCTCGGACTCTGTGATTTATTTTGATCTGTCCTTTGACTGAGGGCTTTTCATTCAAGGATCTTAGGTTCAGCCGAGAAACAAGACAGAAACAGGTAAAGTCACTCTAACCATATAATATTTATTAAATGTGTATAAGAAGGAAAGCGAGTGTTTACCCATGTGTATACCCAATGGCTTTATCACCTTAGTAGTGAGTCTATCGCTGTCCTGATTCCGTGGTATACTCCAAAAAGGCGGGGGGTGTGTCTGTCTGCTTCGCTGAGTCTCCCCAGCACCTAGATTAGTGCCTGGCAAGTGATGGACAGCCAGTACCTCCAGTACCTATGGACTGGTTGGCTGAGGGAAGGGAAGGCTGTGCATTGTTCACGGTTTGGCTATGGGGAGAGCTCTAGCCTTTTGATTGATGGATGTACCTCCATCAGAGTGAATTTATCAGGGAAGGGCAATGTGAGCTGAACACGAGGTCAAGGAGGATGATGAAGCTAGAGAACAATGAGCTGAGGCCACAGGGAGAATGAACCAGGTGAGAGTGAGAGCTTGTGGGGAGGAAGAACGGGCTTGATGGATGAGTAGAATTTCAGTCGTGGAGCTTGAAGGGGGGGTGGAGATCGCCACATGGGATCCATGGCGTTTGACCATAATTATGTCCATATTAAGTGCTGACTTTGGCAAAAATAAGCAATTTCCCTGGGTTTATCCAGCCAGAGAGAACAGCGTGAATAAAGACATAGGCAGCCGAGTACGTGGTGCGTATGGGGAACCATACGTAGATGGTTGTGTTTGGAGCATGGGGGCTCTGCCTCTTACCCCTAACTCTTCTTGACTTTGGTTCTAATTTGGGGCAAATGGAAATGGCAGCAGCTGTGTTCCTGGATCTGCCAGGTGTCTTGATTTTCTGGGAACACCTTGCTCAGCCCTGTGGGCCTCTCTACTCAGACCACCATAGTACCAGCTTCCCTGGTGGCCACTACCAGGGAGAAGCTGCCCGAGGCAGGCTCACTTGGGCACGCGGTGACTCCTTCTCAGAATGAGTGACAAGTTCAGCATCTCTGTTGGCATGATGCTAAGTCAGCAGAAGGTTCTAAGTGTGCGGGCTCAGCATTTATCTTCCTGCTGGTGTGAACGAGTATCTCACCTGCAGCTTCCTTGAGAAAAGCTTCAGTGTCTGAGGAGAAGGGTCAGGGGTCACATAGAGGCTGGGCTGTCTTGGTGAATTTGAGGGCTTTTTTTAATGGGTTAGTATTTTTACCTGGAAAGCCTTTAATGCCTTGAACTCAGAGGCTTTGGGGGCACCTCTATGTCAGTGGATTCGGAAGCTCTTTGAAAAGCTGAAACTACTAGGCAAATACAGGATGGGAATGACTATTAGAGTAGTTATGACAAAGATAAGAGGAAAGTTTCAGCTCTCCAGCAGATATCATTTTAAGGATGCAAAAATGGAGGCTGACAATATTGGCCCAACATTGATCTTGCAGAAAATGTCCTGTTTTCCTGCAGGTAAGAGATGTTACACGAAAATAGCCTGCAAATTTTGAATCAAGCCCCCGGGGAGCCTCAGAGTTTGGGGACAATACATCTGCTCCTTGAGGGAACATTCGGTTTTTATGCCTCATCATTTCCTTTTGTGTTATGCTTACTGAAGTTGGTTCAAGTTGTTTCCTGTGTTGTAGAACGCCCCTCCGCACCCAGTCAGCAAGGTCAGTCGTAATCACATTTTCTGGCCAGAAAAGGGAGGTTGGTTAGCTCCTAAAATCGAAAGGCTGAGGGGGTAGGGCCAAGGCAACTCCTGAAGTTAAAGGAACAAAAATGACTCAAAATCCACATGCCCCTCCCTCCCAGTCCTGTGTCTCAGATCTTGACCAGGGGAGGGCACGCAATAGATTCACCAAGATGGCGGATGGCAAGAGTGAAGACTCCCCAAAGGCATTCATTCATGGTAATGGTGGTTGCCCTGCTGGCAAAGAAATTAACATATGAACATTTCGCCATCTCTCAGGCCCCAGCTCAATGGCTGTCTCTTCATGGAAGTTTCCTTTGACTTCTGTAGGCAGGATTCATTCAACATGTAACACTGAACAGATATTTGAGCATCTACTATGTGCCAGATGTGTTCAAAGCAACCAGGTGCAGCGATAAACAAGATAGATAAGATAGATGCCAACAGGGAATTTGCTCTCTAGTGGGGAAGATATAGAATGAAGGAATGAAGAACCACAGAAGAGAAATTCAGGCAGCCGTAAATGCCGGACACGGAAATAAAGCAGGGTAAGGGGAGAGACAGAGTACTGGAGATGCGCAAGGTGGAAGATTTTAGGTATAGTGATCAGGGAAGGTCTTTCTGAAGGAGGTGGCATCTCAGTAGAGACTTGAGTTGGGGGGGTGAGTCGTGTAGAGGATGAGCAGAAGACGGCAGCAAGTGTCTAGCCCCTGGGGTGGCAGTGGGAAGGCTTGGCACATTCAGGGAACAGGCCCGGGTGACTAGAGTGGAGTGATCAGATGGAAGGTAGGAGGAGACAGGTTCTGGGAGGTGGGCAGAGGCAGCTCCCATGGGACTTGTGGGCCCTGAAAAGAAGTTTGGATTTTATTCTAAGTGTGATGGGAAGCCATTGGAGGAATTTGAACAAAGGGGACATAACCTTATCTATGCTTTTTGAAAATTCATCTGGCTGTTGCATGGACAGTAGAAGGGTGTGAGGAGAAGACAAGAGTGGCACCAGGGAGGCCAGTTGGGCGGGTACAGCAATAATCCCGGTGGGAGACTAGACTGGGGCTGGAGAGAGTTCCCTGGGCTGGCAGGTGCCGGCGGGCACGGTGAGAATGATCAGCTTTGGGATATGCTTGGAAGGTAGACTACTCTTGCTGACTGACTGGATATGAGGAATGAGAGAAGGAGGGATCAGGGATGAGAAAGAAAGAATGACTCCTAGGAATTTTGCTCTGAAATTCTTGATTTGGGGAAATTTCAGATTTATGGAAAAGTTGCAAAGGTCATACAGACAATTTTAGTACACCCTTCAGCCAGTTTTCCCTAATGGGTAAAACTCCAGAGTTGTTTTGCTTTTTAAGACTTTATTGATTTTTAGAGAGAGAGAGAAAGAGCAGGGGAGGAACAGAGTGGGAGGGCAAAGGCAGGGGAAAGAATCTCAGGCAGACTCCATGCCAAGCATGGAGCCTGACATGGGGCTGAATCCCACGACCCCAAGATCATGACCTGAGCTGAAACCAAGAGTCAGATGCTCAGCCGACTGAGCCACCTAGGTGCCCCCAAACCCCAGAGTTTTAATGTGGTTAACATGGTGGATGGAGTTGCTGTTTGTCGAGATGGGGCAAGATGTAGAGAAGACGGGGTGTCTCTAGTTCTTGTGCCATAGTGTCATGTCATTTTTATATCCGAGGGGAGTTCGATGTCCAGTGAGTTGGCTGGATACGTGGATCGGGAGGTCGGCAGAGAGCCTGGGTTACAGACACTGCTGCCTGCATTTACGTGGTCTTCAGCGTCGTAGAATCTCTACTCTGGTATATTCCATAATCTCTCTGATGAAGACTCATTTATAAGTGGAGTCAATGTAAGCAAAAATAATTAAATTCGATAATAATATAGGCCAGGGGTCAGCACACTTTTCTACGAGGGCCAAAAAGAAAATATTTTAGGCTTTGTGGGCCATACAGTCTCTGCTGAAATGACCCAACTCTGCAGTGTAGAGAAAGCAGTCTAGACAGCATCTAAGCGAATGGGCATGGGCTCTAATGAAACTTTATTTACAAAAACAGGGTGGTGGCCCGGACTTGGCCCCCAGGCTGTAAACTCTTGGGTGCCTCCCGTGTTGAGAGGTCAGGAGGATGTGGAGGAATAGGCAAGGAGTCTCAGCCAGTAGGGGGCAGTCAGTCACAGAAAGGAGGAACCTACAGGGTCCGATGTCAGGTGGGATCTTACAGCATGGGGGTGGCAGAGCCCTTCAGGACAGACTTTGAGCAGCTCGGTTGTGATCAGACCTGCCTGGACTTGGTAGGGGTGAGAACGGTCGATGAAGAGGTAGAGGCAGTCCCTAGAGACAACTCGGAACATTTTTGCTCTAGAAGAGAATCGAGACATGGAGAACTCTCCAGAGGGGAACATGGGATCAAATACAGGTTTTTGTTTCTGTTTTTAAGGTAGAAGCTATGTTTGTATTTCAGAGCTGATCTCTTCCCCTTTACTGTCCTTGTACCCTGCACACACTTCTGTAGTTGAATCTTTCACATGGCCGTTTGTTTAATGACAGCAGGGTTTCTTGGTCTTGGTGCGTTTGTATTTTGGGCTGGATAATTCTTCGCGGAGGGGGCGTGCACTGTAGCATGTTGAGAAGCATCTAGATGCAATAGCACTCCCCAACCTGATTATGATAACCAAAAATGTGTTGAGACATTGCCACATATATCCGAGGGATGCCACCGCTCCTAGTTGAGAATGACTGAGTTACAAGGTGAGCTCTGGGAGGGCAGGGACTCAATGCATTCTTCTTGGTCTCCCCAGTTCCTAATACTGTGCCTGGTGCATAGTAAGGGCTCAATAAGTATTTTGTTGAGTGAGTGGTGTTTCGATTATCTGATGACAAAAAGCCACATCACCTTGGTGGAGCAAGGGGGAAGGAGGGGGGTCTGCAGGGAAGAGATCAGCATGTCTGATCTTTGCTGGCGATCCAGGATTCTCACTTGCACTTGGGAGGGCTGTGTCACATCATCATGGGGACGAGCACAGCCAGCTGTCATTTCTCGTGCAAATTCTGGACTATTGAGGTCTCTCCCCTCATGCCTCCTTCAGCAACTTGGGAGTGCCACCGTCATGTAGTTTCTCCAGAAGAAAATGGATGTCAGAGATGGGAAAACTCTTTATCTTTTTTGTTTTTTAAGATATATTTTTTTTATTTTAGAGAGAGAAAATGAGTACGTGTGCAAGTGGGGGGAGGGGCACAGGGAGAGGGAGAGAGAATCCCAAGCAGACTCCCCGCTGAGCATGGACCCCCCCCAATGTGGGGCTTGATCCCATGACCCTGAGATCATGACCTGAGCCTAAATTAAGAGTCAGTCACCCAACCGACTGAGCCACCCAGGCGCCCTGGGTTACTCTTTATCTTAAGTGTGACTATTAACTGTGGGTTCTAGTAATCAGGCTAGTGCCATCAAATCCCCTGGAGTCACCTCCTCCCCAGTGCCTGTCCTCCACCTCTATACAGAAAACCAAAGATTAGTGGACTTTTAGAGTCAGAACAATAAGAATATTAATAGTCCTCCACTCTGAAATAGCTGTACCAATTTATACTAAGGGGGGGAGCCTTTATTCCCACAATGGTTAGACACAGTAGAGGGAGATCCGTGAGCTCGTCTCAGCAGGAGCTGGATAGGACAAGGAATAGGCTAAGTACCTCCCCTTGCACCATCCCCTGGTGGTGTCATGACATGATGTCATCTTTTATAAAATGTTGTTGAATGAGCAGATGAATGGATATGCTTCCCTGCTCCCACCTTATCCCTGTTTTCCTTTTATCCGTGTCTCTGCCTAGTACAGGGCCCAGCTGGTAGTTGCCTCTCAGACTGAATCGATAAGCACGGATTACCCTAAAGGAAAGAGTCTCAGGGTTCCAAGAATCTAGCACTTTTTTCCTTCTTACGGCCTTTTCTATTCTACCTTCATGATTTTTGCCATATCAATGTGTTACCTAATTAAGGACCTGTCCCCGTTTTGTTAATAAAGTTTTATTGGAACAGAACGACACCCATTCATGTACGTAGTGTCTATGGCTGCTTTTGCGATACCTCTGCAGAGGTGAATAGTTGTCACAGAGTCTGTGTGACTCCCAAGGCCTGAAACATTTACTATTTGGCCTTTTACAGAAAAGTATACTGGCCCCAGCCTGCATTATGTTTTCTTTAAGGTAATTTGATTTTTAAATGATTATTATGGAAATTATCAAACACAAAAGGATAGAGAGAAAATATAATGAACCCTCATGTAGCCTCAGTTCAGCTTTAACTTATGGCTAATTTTGTTTCTTTTTTTAAGGTTTTATTTATTTATTTGAGAGAGAGAGAGAGCAGGAGCAGAAGAAGTGGCAGAGGGAGAGGGAGAAGCACACTCCTCTGAGCAGGGAGCCCAATGCGAGGTCAGTCCCAGGACCCCAAGATCATGACCTGAGTTGAAGGCAGATGCTTAACTGATGAGCCACCCAGGCACCCCTAATTTTGTTTTCTTAATATCCTATCCTCCTCATTACCCACCACCTCCATTATATTAAAGCACATCTCAGGGATAATTGTCATTTTATTATAAAACTTTGGTATGTATTTTACAAGATAAGGGCTCTATTTCTTGAATATAAATGTACTTTTGTTCTTACATTTAAAAAGGTAATAAATCCCTAATACCATCAATTACCCATAAATTGCCTCAATGTTTTTAAGCATAAATACCTACCGAAGCTTCGTTCCAAGCAACAATTTGCTTGGAATTATGGTTTGGAAATGCTATTTACATTTGTTCTCATACACGTTAGAGTAACTACTGAATTATTAAAAAAATTTGGAAGGAAAATGTATCCATGATACCCTCACTTTGGAACATGCCATGTTAAGGAGGCACTTGGCAGAAAGTTCTGCAGACTTTCTTCTTTGCTCTTGGGAAGGGTCTTCGCATGCCCTTGTTTTCACCATGCCAACAGCACCGGTCAGTGCCTGGGGTGAACACCGGGGACATGTAAACCAACCATGATATCTGAAGGAACAGCAGTTTATAGTCACCTTCACCAGCTCCGCACAATTTACAATACAATTAAGACCGACAGATATAATTGGATAAACAGAAAATAGAATTAAGGTAATCTATCCTAAGTGTACCAAATTCCTATAATGAGTTGCTTTCAGCAGTTGTGGAAACATATAATTACCAAACAAATTACATGTTATTTTTATCTAAGAAGCTAATTAAGTGTTCTGTGTAAATTATTATGTGGTGGCACAAGGATCCAAGTTGTATTAAGTACCTAATTGGAAAAGGGACGAAACCCGAGAATTTTACATGGGAGCACGATTGAGGACTGTCAGAGCAAGGGGGCCTGATTCCGAGGCAGGGGTTGTGTGTGCCAGGGAGGGAACTGGAGAGCATCTGGATGCCTAGGGTTGGTTGAACTTGAGCCTGGGTGGCTGAGGTAAGCCAGGGCTCTTGCCTTTGTGCACCCTGGATCCTTATTATTTATTTGTTTTTAAAATTTACTCCCCTTTCTAAACGTAAGCGTCTAAGCTCTGTTTGTTTCAGATGACTTTGATCCTGGGCTCTGTCTTCTCTGTAGCACTTACTTTGTTCTTGTCTCCTTGTGATTTGCTAATTCTCCCAGTTTCTCCTTGCGGGCTCGTGCCCTTCCACTCCTTGGAATGTGTGGAAACGGGCATTTGGGGATGAAGTGTTCTTCTTTCTGTATCTCAGAACAAGCAGCCTGGAAGAATTTTGCAGTGGAGCTTGGGGCCGGAGCCAGCCCCCCAGACACATCCCTGTTGAGTGTTATGGGAGAGATGGACACTTCTCCTAGTTGAGGCAGGGGTGGAAGGTGGAAAGTACTCTGAACTGGAGTCATAAGACTAGATTTATTGCCCCTGATCTGCCGTTGGTGAGCTGTGTGACCTTCTGCAAGGAGTCGCTCCTCTCCGTGCGCGGGCAGCTCATCTGTAAAATGTGGAACGGCCCGTGGCCTGTTTACCTCATAGGGCTGCTTCGAGGAGGACGCGCCATAATGCAAATGCACATTATCTGTAAAATCTCAATCTCTGTACAAAAAAATCCAGTTTCATGGTTACGATTCCCTGCTGGTAGCTGTACAAAGTCAGACGAGGTGGGTGATGAACCTGGAAATACCAGGAATGATCTCCTAGTCTGGCTAGAAGAATCCCCATGTCATTGGTCTCTTCCATTTCCCAGCTTGGCTCTTCTCTGTATTGGCTTCATTCCCAGGGAATACCCCTCATCCCGGCTCTCAGGGTGGCAAGATGGCTGCCAGAAACTCTGGACCTTCACGCCACCAGTTTAATGACTCAGAGAAACCGGAGTGCAGGGTTTCCTTCCTGGTAGCTCCATCAAAAGAGCCAGGGCTAAGTCTGATTGGACTCCTCCGCACCGTGTGACCATAACTGAGCCAATCACCGAGACCAAGGGATGGAGCACACGGATTGGCCAGGGGCAGCCTGAGTTCTGCCAGGCCTTATGAATATTCAACACAGCCACGGATCCCTATTTCTCATCCACTGAGCCCCAGGAGTTACAGATGGTTGCCTGCAGATGTGTTTGTTTTGCTCATGCAGAAGTCTTAAAATATGTCAAGACGGTTCACCAAAAAATCTGAATCTGGAGTTTCTGCTAAAAAATCAAAAGATCTGGAAATATGCAGCCTGAATTTCCTCATGGCAGAGTCTGATATGAGCAGAAAACTGGCTGCCTCCTTTAGCCGAGGCATGCTGCTCCAAGTTTATTCCAGTCCCTGTCTATTGTTACATCTGGACAGTTAAGATCATGGGTTCTGGGGTATTTGCATTTGCTGTGCCAGACACAGACCAAATCAGTGTTTTCTAAACTTCTCTCATGTCAAAAATAATTGGGAGTTGCTTTTTGTTTTTATTTATTTACTTATTTTTTTTTAAAGATTTTATTTTATTTATTTGACAGAGACAGCCAGCGAGAGAGAGAACACAAGCAGGGGGAGTGGGAGAGGAAGAAGCAGGCTCCTAGCAGAGGAGCCTGATGTGGGGCTCCATCCCAGAATGCTGGGATCACGCCCTGAGCCAAAGGCAGACGCTTAACGACTATGCCACCCAGGTGCCCCTTACTTACTTATTTTTTTAAGAGACAGAGAGAGAGCGAGTGAGAGAGCGAGTGAGACTGGGGGAGGAGCAGAGGGAGAGAGAATCTTAACCAGGCTCCATGCTCACCGTGGAACTGATGCACGGCTCGATCTTACAACCCTGAGATCATGACCTGAGCTGAAATCAAGAGCTGGTCACTCAGCCAGCTGAGCCACTTTGGTGCCCCCAGGGGTTGCTTTTTAAGCACAGAACTTCTGGGATATTCCACCCATCCCAACCATTTTGTTTCAGTGGATTTGTATTGGCCAGATAGTTGCCTTTTTATTTTTATTATTTTTTATTATGTTCAGTTAGTCAACATATAGTACATCATTAGTTTTTGATGTCGTGTTCAATGATTCATTAGTTGCATATAACACCCAGCGCTCATCACAACACGTGCCATCCTTAATACCCGTCACCCGGCTACCCCATCCTCCAAATCGTTGCCTTTTTAACAAGGTACTCCCAGGTGACACTTATAAAGGTTTGGAAACCATGTCTAAGCCTTGCTCTTCAGAGTGTGGCCAGGGGACAAGCAGGATCTGTACTGCCTGGGATATCTTGTTTAAATTGCCAACGTCAGCCGTACCCCAGACAGACAACCGGACTCTGCATTTGAACAGTGTTGTAGATTGGCTTTTGATCTGACCTCTCTTCTGTTTTCATTTTAGTTAAGATTCCTCACCCGACTTCCTTGCCCCAGGCCTCCTCTCCAGAAGAGCCAGTGTCCCCTGCCTCTTCCTACCTGAATGCTAGTAGAGACCTGTCCCCTCCGTGGGGGATGCTCGCCCCAACCTCCCACCACCCAGAGACAACAGGGAAAGGTGCTCTGGTGAAGCTAGAGAATGTAAACAGCTGGAGGTCTTGCCTTGTTAGAGAAGGCCAACTTGACCCCCAGGTCCCCCGACCTCCTCAAATTCCAGACCCCCAGGCCTGTCTCATGATCTCAATTTTGGCACAGGCTGCTCTGCTCTGTCTCCATCAAGTGTTCTGAAGCATTTCACACACGACTGGGCTTAGGCAATTTGGCCAGGCCTGTTCTGTTCTTTTTCAGTTTTCTTAATTGTGAGGCTTTTTGTTTCCCCAGTGGAGAACTTCCATATGAAGAATTCAGAAATGCAGGCACTGCCAGGCCTTAGCTGATAATGTTCCTTTCGCAGCTTTCATATTTCAAGGCATTCTGCTAATGATGGCATACTAATACTAATGATAATGATAATATTTGGCATGGACTGAAAATTTAGTATGTGCTAGGCATTGTGCCAGGTACCCTAAATATCTCGTTTAATCCTCATACTAACTCTGTGATGCTGTCAGTATTCTTAGCCCCATTTGGTGGACAACAAAACTGAGGCTCAGCACCGTGAAACGGAGGACGCAAACAGCCGGAAAGTGATTGGACGTGGACTCAAGCCCCGCCCCCTCTGACTTCTGAGTCTGCGTTATTAACCCTGGCACATGTGAACCTGAGTCAGACTTGATGAAGGGAACTCACTCTTCACAGAACGTTATCGGCAGAGCTTTTCGGTCTTGCTCCCGCCCTGAGCATGGTGCTGTGCCCACGTTGGTGATACCGGAACTGGGGTCTGAGGTTGCTGTGGTCAGAAAACGGCAGAGCCAAATTTGGGCCCCGGCTTCTCGCTCGACATCCAGCCTCTTCCCAGCCCCCCAGGCTGCTCAGGTGAGTGAGCGGAGGGGAGCAGCCAGTGATAGGGAGCTGAGGGGTAAGTACTCAGCCCTGCGCCTTTGAAGTGGAATGACGATGATACAGATATTCTGTGCTGGGTTCCAGACGTCCCCAGTGGTTATAAGGTTCTGTTGCCCAGAGTTGACTTTAAAAAAAATACCATTTTTTGCTGCCTTTTCTTTCCCTGTCTCACTTCTCTGTGGCCCTTCTAGCGTCTTCCGGGATCGTTTCTCACATGTCTTGTGTGTATCTTTGTGTCTGGGTCCCCTGCAGGGAGAACTCAAAGTATGACAGGTTATAAAAACGACCGAATTAAATGCTGTATGTAAAGTGCTTTTTAGCACAGTCACTTAGCACGAGGTGGATGGTACCTGCCGTCGCCACCATTATCACCAGCATCATCATTTTGGAGGTGGAAACGAGCTCATTCTTTTAAGACATTTGCACTGACAGATAAGTCCATCCAAAATTATGAAGAAAAATGTGAAGGAAAAGGTCACCCAGCATGTGTGCGGCAAAGTATTGAAATCGTTTCTTTTTTTAAAGGAGACAGTTTATTAATTATTAATCAGTATTTTTAACCTTCAGATCAGTCGACGGTCGAGTATGGTTAGCCAAGCCCTTTCTGCATCTGAGTTTGGTCATTCTGAGTCACCCGTTTTGCTTTTCTTGCGAGAAGAACTGGTTTCGTTAGAACCTAGTTGCAAACGAACCTCATCTTTGAAGTTTCTGCAGATAGTCGAGCTTGCAGGCCTTGTTGGGGGCCAGAGAGAATTACTTGTGGATTTTCACTGTTCACGCTTTTCTCTGCTGAAGAGGTGGGAGGATAGGGTCTGTGCTGTGGGTGATTATGCTCCGTGTTTGCAGTATTGGCTTCTCAGCCTGTAAGATGGCTCACCTGCTGGGAGGGAAGGACAACAAGGAGTCTTTAAACCCCGTGGGCTCGTGGGGTCGTGGGGTCAGGTGGTGGAGCAGGAGTGATAAAGGAAGCTTCTTTGCCTGTAAACTTGCTCATTGGGTTTATGGGTGCTTACTGTGGACCCCAGACCTTGGGGAGGGGAATGAGAAATGCATGAGAGGCTGTCTTGAGTGTTAAGAACATAGCACGATGAAGATAGCACCTTTTGGATGGGTTTTACATGGCGGTTTTATCTGTCCACTTGGCCAGGCTACATTTGCTGGTTATTTAATCAAACCCTAATCCAGGTGTGGTTGTAAAGCTGTTCTGTAGATGTGATTAAAGTCTGTAATCAGTTGACGTGAGGGGAGATCATCCTGGGTAATCTGGGTGGGCTTGATTCAATCTGTGGAAGGCCTGGAGTGGAGCTGAGGCTTTCCAGAGGAATTCCACCTGAGGATAGAAGCTTCGGCTCATGTCCCGGGTTCCAGCGTGCCCTATGGCTTTCAGACTTGTCTAGCTTTCCCCACAATGATGTGAGCAAATTCCTTGGGATAAATCTCCTTATTTATATCATCTACTGGGCTGTTCCTCCGATTAAACCTTGACTCCTACAGCTATTAGCACCGGGTTCAGGGTGTCGCACTGACAAGTACCTACAGGAGTGAAGTGGCCTTGGCAGTGGACGGTGGACAGAGGCTGGAAGAATTTTGAGACACATCACAGAAAAACCCAAGATTTCCTCGAACATACTGTTAGGAGAAATATGAGCACTAACAACTCTGGTCTCGAGGACTAGAAAAAACAGGGGCATCGTAGATAAAACACGTAACACCTTAGAGAATACCTAAACCATCAGGAACACACTGTTGGTAGAAATATGGACACCGGAGGCACTACCCACGAGGGCTAGCTAAGACGGCAGTGAGGAACGTGTTTTGTGTCCTGCAGTTATGTGCAAATCTGAACTTGCAAGCAGTGAACTTGGGTAGTTTAGCCGAGGAGGTTTCTGAGCAGCATTGAAGGTGCAGCCCGATTTCTTCTTGCTGCTTTTAGCACAATGTGAAAGGGAAGAGCTAGATCGACGGAAGAACTGGTAAGGCAGGAGGGCTGACGTGGGAAATTTCTCAGCCTACCCAAATTGTAAAAGATGCCAAAATAGGAGACTCACTGCCAGGAAAGGCATTCCGGAGAGAAGGCCAGGGGTGTGGCTTGGTAACATGCTTCCGAGTGCCTGGACAGGATCAAAAAGTCACAGTATTTGATCACACGGAGGGATCTTGAAAGAGATCAGGTGTGTGACTCGTGGACCCCCTCGTTCATCGATCCAGAAGCCAGGATCGAGATAGAATTATCTGGGAAAGATCTCCGGCAGAGCCTCTTGTCTGATGCTGTGAATCCCTGTGAAAAACACAGGAGACCCACAAGGTTCTTGGAATTTCATACAAGCAGAAACATTGCCAACTTGGACCAAAGAAACAGGGAAAGTTGAGATGAAAGAAGGCCAGGCACTCCTCACATTCCACAGGCGAGAGATGGGCTTCCCAAATCCCAGGCTGCAACACCTGCTGCCCCTCCTGGAAAAGGGCGGATCACCGTGAAGGCAGAGCCAGGAGACCCTGAGGATCATTCCCGGGCCTGGAAGCCCTAATGTTACTTTGCGGAACTGGATTTTCACGTTGCTTGGTGTGGTAACTAGTCTTTTCTTTCCGGTTGGTTTTGTTGTTGTTGTTTTGGCTTTTTAAAATCAGAAGTGCCTGTAACTGGAATCCTATGCCTGCCCCACAATTGGATGTTGGGAGCAGATCATTCGTTTTCTAATTTCGTAAGTCCACAGATGGAGAGAAATTGTGCCCCAGGTTGGCGTATGCCCAGAGTCTCCTGCTTACACCTAAACAGGTGATGGAGCCGATGAGATTTAAAATGAGATTCTTGGACTCTGAGTTGATGCTGTAAGAGGTTGAAACTTTCCGGGATGGCGTGGATGTCCTTTGCAAGTGGGACAGTTGTGACCCTTTCAGGGGCAGGCAGTGGGCTGTGGTAGACAGAATCATGGGTCCCCAAAGATATCCACCTTTGAAACCCAGAACCTTGAGAAAGTGTTCTCTTTTATGACAGAGGGACTTTGACGATATGATTACGTGAAGAATCTTCCCATGCTGAGATAGGAAGTGTACCCTGAATTATCCGGGGACCCAATGTAACCTCAGGGGTCCTTAGAGGGAAGTAGGAGGGTCAGAGCGGAAGCAGTGATGGTGTGGGCAGAGTTCAAGGTGACATGGCCATGAGCCAAGGGATGCAGGCAGCTTCCAGAATTTGGAAAAGGCAAGATTCTACCCAAGAGCCCTCAGAGGGAAGTTCTTGGAAGCCCCACTGGCCCATTGTGGACTCCTGGCCTCCAGAACGCGACGATAATAGATTCCCATTGCTTTTAGGTTGTGATGCCTTCTTACAGCAACAGTAGGAACCTAATGTAGCCCGAGCACCAAACCTTCTGCTGCACTTGGTATCTTGTTAATGTTCTCAGCAGCCCTTTAGAACATGGCCATCCTTGTCCCCACCATGTGACTCTGGAAACGGGAGCCTTGAGAGTTCAGAGAGCTTGCCTAAAACGATGGAGCTTATAGGTGGTGGGGCTGGGGTTTAACCCCACTTCCCACTGATTTCAGCATTTATGGCCTAGGTCCTGAATGATAAATGCTGAGGGACGTGAGGGGCATACACAGGCAGGCTGGAAGGCCGTGAGGACTGAGTTCATTGGGAGGCTTTACACAGGGTGTGTATGATGCTCCGTGGGAAGTGGTAGAGCAGAGGTCTAAGGGCGCTGGGGTCACATCGCCAGGCTCAGACCCAGCTTGGCCACGTTTACCGGCCAGGTGACCTTTTACCTCTCTGGCCTCGGTCTGTCCACCTCTAAACGGGGAAGCCAGTAGTATCTGTCTTATAGGGATGTGGGGCTTAAAAGGGAAAAACGTGGGTACAATGCCTAGCGCAGTGCTTGGCACATAATAAAAATAATAATAACAACGCTGGTAGTGGTGGTAATAAGAAAACAACAGACTCCTATCATAACGATGACGAATTATGCTCCTGTTACAGAATTCTCAGCAAAGTGGTATTGGGGGAAAGAACACAGGTTCATGGCGGGCAAGGGGTACTTGCATGTAACAAAGGGGAAGGCGAGTTCCCCAAGCCTTGGCAAATGCCATGTTCCCCACTCTGCCGTGTACATCGGGTATTCTCTTTGGACTCATTTCTCTGTTCGGCCACTTCTCCCAGGGAGTCTTCCCTGACCTTGGCTGGAGTACATGCCCTTGCTCTGTGGGCTTATGCCAGGACCTACTTTCCTACCCAGTGTTGTCAGTGTGCTTGGAGCCTCCCCCAGGGCCGTGGAAACTCCCTGAGGGTACAGCTTCCCTCAGTCTCTCCTGTATGGCTCTGTACGTGGGTTTTTTTTTTTTTTTTAATTGAATGAGTGGCAGGATGAGACCTGAGCGATGCCAGGCAGGGCCCCTCAGCTTCCCACTTCCCCATGAATTTCCCCAGAGTTGGTTTGCTTTTCCTTTTGTGACTAAGAGCACCCCAGGGAGAGGCGTGGACACAGACCCCAAGAGATGCGTCTGGTTGCTTAGCACCTCCACGGCCCTTCACCACGACAGCCCACTCTCTCCTTGTTCCTGGCCTCGTTAAAACCTGTTCTCCTACCAGCCTCCGTGTTTAATATTTATTGATCGCCCACAGCATGCAGGCTGGTCAATAAGTGTGTTTGGGAGCCTCTCTCCATGCCTTCTCCATCTGCTCCGGTCGCTTCTTTCATCCCCCAGCTCTTGCAACCTTGTAGACGTGCCTCGTTTTTTTTTTTTTTTTTTTTTTTCCCCCACCTGCACCTTTCTACCTGAGGTCCCAGCCGTAGAGGCTGAAGTCCCGTTTCATTTGTCTCCTGAGCCTTGAGGGCCGTGGTTTTTATAGAGCAGCCTCCTTCGCTCTCATTCCTTAGTCCCCACACTTCTCGGCAGTGCTGGCGGAGCTGGAGCCCAGGATTGGCCAGATCCCCGGTAGCGGTAGCGATGCCTGTGTTCATAGCATCTCTATTAGCATAATCCTTTTGACTCCCCCAGCTGTTTGCTTTCCCGGGGATCTGCCAGGGCCACACTGCTCCCGAACTTCCTTAATGAAGTTGTGACAGTGGGTGGCTGGAGACAGGAAGTCAGAGGAGAAGGGGAGAGTCCCTTGGGTTATCTCTCTGTTACTCAATATTGTTGAATTGGAGCCTCAACATTCCATCACGTGATGTTTGGATGCTGGGAGGGGAGTTAAATATAGAATTCCTCCTTTTGGCATTTCAGAAGGTTTATATAATGTCCTGTTCCTTTTGACAGCGGGGGAGGAGAAGGGGGGAGGAAGCGGATAGGATGGCTCGGAAGATGGGTCTGTGTCCAGAGCTCCATTCAGAGCAAAGTCTACTCAGCAGCCTGACCCATCTGCCTACTCAGGGGATGTTCGGTGAATCATGTTTGCAAAGACGCAGGTGCCCTTTTGAGCCCAAGGATCTGCTCAGCTCGAAAATTCTATTAATTCTATGATTCTACAAGTAGCCCTCACAAGAGTGGGTGCTGAAAATAGATCAGCCACGTGGCATGCCCTGAATTTGCCTGGGTTACCGATTTGATTTCTCCCTTCAGGTCCTCTCTGAACCTGGGTTGGATATTCTGCTTGTTTTGCCATTTGGATTTTGCCCCAGGGAGCAGTGTTCAAACCCTGCCTCCATCATGTCCCGGCTGTGTGACCTTGAACGAATTTCTGGGCTTTTCTGAGTCTCATTTCTTACTGAGTCAGTACCCAAATCTAGTCCTTCTACCTTTCCTGTCTGAGTAGCCGTAAAACTGCAGTTCCTTAAGCCACATCCTATGGCAGCAACATCTTCAAGGGGTCTCCGCTTCCAGCCTCAATGCCCTGTGATCAACGCATGACCTGGCTGCTTGTGTGATTAAGAACGATAACAACAAAATCCATAAACCCAATCACATTAATCCTTACTGAAACTTCCCCACAGCTTTCTGTTTTACCAAGAATTAAAATCAATTACTCACCACGGCCTAGAAAGCCTGCTGTAATCTCCTGATCACATACTAGACCAATTCCTACCCTCCTTTCCCCTATTCCTTTTCATCTTCCTGGAACAATCCTACCACCTACCTCAGGGCCTTTGCACTTGCTGTTTCCTCTGCCAGGATGTTGTTCCCCCAGATCTTGGTTAGCTTCTTCTCATCATTCAGGTTTTAGCTCCAATGTTGCTGCTTCTGACAGGCCTTTCTTGGTCACTTAAGTTCAGGAGCTCTCCTCCTTCAGCATGATATATTATCAGCTCTGTTTTTTTCCTAGCATCGGTCTTTCAAAACATTATTCTGTTTATATTTTTATCTGACTCTATTAGAATGTGTGTCCTTTGAGACCAGGGAGATTACTTGTCTTGGTCATGTGTGTATCTCTACATCCTTTATTTGAAGAAGAGAGTTGTGCACATAGTAGGTGCTTAATAAGTATCTGCTTAATGAATGGATAAAGAGTGAACACAGAGATGAAATAAAAGTACACACACACACTTGTTTATGCTTTGACACGGCCATAGTAAGACATGTTATGTTAGTAGCTGGGAGCCAGACTTTCCAGGCTCTCTAGCTGCCTTGGGCTGTCCTGGATCATATCATGCTCCCAGGAAACTTTTCTGCCTCTTGTGGAATAAAAACCCTGCAACTTCTCAGCTACCTGATGGGCCATTGCATCCGTGCTGCATCTGTGTCTTAGCAGACTAGCTTGGCACATGGTGCCTTTTGGAGACATTTAGCATGTAAAGATATTTATAAAGGAGGAATTCTCATCTATTTTTGCCCAGTCATCTGTCAGAGAGGGGGGGAGCGGTGAATAGCTACTCATGATTCATTCTCTTGCCTGGAGGGTGCTGCCCATCTTGATCCTGGAAGGGTGGCACACAGAGGAACAGTCTGCATTCCAAGGCTGGTTTTAATGAATGAAGCAGCCATAGTGGTGGCTTTGCCAGTCTCGACATTCTGTACGTGGGGGCTGCCCTCGATGGTTTACATTTTCCAGATGAGTGATTATCACAGCCACTGCCTTCAGAAGGTCCTTAGGAGTGGAACCGCAAAGTTGGGGGAGGGGTGCAGTCTCCAAAACCAGCCCCATTGCTGGTACCAGTTGCAAGTTTGGGAGTCCCCAAGGCCACGCTTAGCATCGACAATTCACTGGAAGCCCACAGAACTCATTGGAAGCCGTTACGCCCATGGTTGTGTTTTATTGCAGCAGCTAAGGATCCAGACTAAGACCAACCCAGGGAAGCATGCAGGGCAGAGTCCAGGGAAGATCCAAACGCAGAGCCTCCAGTTGTCTGTTTCCTAAGGAGTCACGGACAGCGCTGCTCTTCCTGCCAAGAAGTGTGACAAGAAGCATGCAGTATAGCCAGCAGGGAAGCTTGCCTGAGCCTTGGGGCTCACAGCGTTGGCTGAGCGTGATTGACCGCCCACAGGGCTGATTTCAGTCTCCAGTTGAACTGATACTATGGGACTCAGTGTCTCCACCCTACATCGCATTGTTAAACAGACTATCCAGCGTGAGCCAAGGCTCCCACGAAGACAGAAACACTCCCATCAGCCATGATATTCCAAGGGTTTTGTGAGAAGCTAGGGGAAAGTCCCGATCTCCTTTGGGCAAGATTTAATTCTTTCGTATATAAAAGGTACACCTGATATTCCTGGTATGGGCTGTTGCAGATAGCAGTGGGGCCAGCCCTTTTCTTGTTCTAACACTTGAAAAGATCCATTGATTCCACAAATGGGTATTGATTGTGAGCCATGAGCCCGGCTCTTAGCTAGTTGCTAGGGATACAGTGGGGAAAAGACACAGTTCAAACCGTCAAAGGCTGGGGAGACAGATGGGTAAACAGGCAATTACACTGCAACAGAATTATACAATAATGGTGCTAGAAATGATTCTAAGGCTTCTTGGTGGAAGGGTGCTATTCCAGCCTGGTTGATGGTGGAGGAAAGGCTGTGATGGCTAAGCTGAGATTGGACCCACGACTAGAAGGTGGCCAACCCAGGTGGTGTGTGGGGGTGGGAGGTGGTGTTGAGGTAGAGGAAGACCGCTGAGAAGGTACGGGGGTGGGAGAGGACGTGATGAGCATGAGACGTTCTACATTTTTTTGGATGCTACAGCTCACAGGTGATTCATACTCAGCGGATGGTCAGTAAGCACCATCGAAGATTCCTCCATCTTGTACCAGTGCAATTGGATTTTGAAACCAAGAAAATGGGGTTTCTGTGAGGGATTCTTGGCCCTGTTGCTGTTAGGATGTCTTCTGGGCAAAAAAGGGATTAGAGGTGAATATAAGGGGCTGAGCGGAACAGATGAGGTGAGCTGTGGTTTTCACTGATGTTGGGCATCACCGGGCCATCAAGAAATTGTCCTTGGTCTGTGGTGACCTTAGGACTTCAGAGTGTGACTTGGACGTTTCCCAGGTCTGGTCATAGACTCTACAAAGGAGGAAAAGAGTAGATTGTTGCTGTGGGCCACAGCATTGTTTATAAAAACAAAGGATTTCTGAGCCGTCTTGGGCATGGGAGCAGGTAATTCATGGAGATTCTAAAACCATATTTCTTTAAAAAAAATTTGATTTAAGTTTTAGGTAGTTAACATACAAGGCAATGTTGGTTTCTGGAAAAGAATTCAGTGATTCATCACTTAAGTACAATACCCAGCGTGCATCATCACAAGTGCCCTCCGTAATACCCATCACGCATCTAGCCCATCCCCTACCCACATCCCTCCATCAATCCTCAGGTGGTTCTCTATAGGTGAGAGTCTCTTATGGCTTGTTTTCCTCTCTCCTTTTTTACCTTTCCCCCTTCCCATGCGTTCATCTGTTTTCTTTCTTAAGTTCCACGTGTGAGTGAGAGCATAGGGTATTTATCTTTCTCTGATTGACTTATTTCACTTAGCATAATACACTCTGGCTCCATCCATGTCATTGCAAATGGCACGATTGCAGTCTTTTTTTTTTTTTTTTTTTTTAAGATTTTATTTATTTATTTGAGAGAAGAAAAAGGAGAGAGCAGGGTAAGGGGCAGAGGGAGAAGCAGACTCCCTACTGAGCAGGAAGCCTGATATGGGGCTCGATCCTGGGACCCTGAAATCATGTCCTGAGCCAAAGGCAGATGTTTGAGCCACCCAGGTGCCCCGATTTCATTCTTTTTGATGGCTGAGTAATACTCCATTATGTGTATATGTGTGTGTGTGTGTGTGTGCGTATGTGTATATATGAATGTATATACGTTCCACATCTTCTATATCCATTCATCAGTCAATGAACATTTGGGCTTTCTCCATAGTTTGGCTCTTGTTGATAAAGCTTCTATAAACATCAGCATGCATGTATCCCTTCGAATTTGTATTTTTGTATCCTTTAGGTAAATACTTTATAGTGCAATTGCTGGATCATAGGGCAGTTCTATTTTTAACATTTTGAGGAACCTCCATACTGTTCTCCAGAGTGGCTGCACCAGTTTGCATTCCCACCAACAGTGTGAGTGTTTCCCTTTCTCCATATCCTCACCAATACCTGTTGTTTCTTATGTTGTTGTTGTTGTTTTTAAAGATTTTATTTATTTATTTAAGAGAGAGAAAGTGGGAGAGAAAGCATGAGGGGGGGGAAGGTGAGAGGGAGAAGCCGACTCCCCGATGAGTGGGGAGCCCAACGTGAGACTCGATCCTGGGACTCCAGGATCATGACCCAAACCAAAGGCAAGACGCCCAACCTACTGAGCCATCCAGGTGCCCTCTTATGTCGTTAATTTTAGCCACTCTGACAGGTGTGAGATGATATCTCATTGTGGTTTTGATTTGTATTTCCCTGATGATGGGTGATTATCATATTTCAAACAAGTTATTTTTTTGGCAGAATTAGATGGCTGCTTTGTGGTCCTCTCGGAGAGTTCATGATGCCATGAAAAATCAATAGAAACCAAACAGGAAGGAAAAAAGTTGGCAATATTGTCCAAAGGGTTAGTATTGTTTATACACAAAGCTTACCTACAAATGAAGAAAAAGGCAAATGTGCCAAATGAAAAAGAGGCCAGGAAAATGAATAAGCAGTTAGGGTAGTTGGAAGGGATTTTCTCCCCCGCTTTTGTACCTCATTTTGGTGGGAAGCGGGGTAGGAGAGGGAGGTCCGGGCCCCCCCCCTCTGCGGTCTGGCAGCTTCCTTTCCCTCCTCTTGCCTCCCACTGCCTGCCCCCTGGTTTCCCAGCAGGTGTCTGTGTGTCAGACCTCCTTCTGTTCTGAGTGGGAGAGAACTCTCTGTACTCCAGTGAGCTGAGGACAGGGAAAAACTCGCCTTCAGGCCTCCTCCTACCCCAGCCTCTTCCCTTAGGCCTGCTCCCTGCAGGATGCCTGAGTTTCTTGGCAGAGGAAGAAGGTACCCTCCCTCTGTTTTCCCTGGGTGCCCGAAACGTCACAGTAGTGGGTAAGGCATTGCCGCTTTGCCATTGACGACCCAGCCTCGGGTAACAGACCTAGGGCTGAGCTGAACAGCCAGGGGCCGGGGGACCTGGGGAGCCCTGCTTCCTTCTGGCTTTTCATGGCGTGGGGATTAGATTTTAGCTCCTGCGCTTTGCTCTGAGCTTTCTGAGTCACCGGAGGAGAATCTCCGCAGCTCCCCGTCATGTCTGGGATTTGTGTAATTGAGGAGGCTGCCAGGACAATTTACGGCAGGATTTACTTACTCCATAGGGGTGCGGAGCCCGTGATGGAGGGATGGTCAGCGCACATTTGCTCAGCACCTTCTCCCAGAGCTCTCACTTGCCAAACAGGCGCTGGGGGCAGATCTGTCCAGTGCCTCCTGGGACTTCCAAATGTACTTTCCTTCTCCTGCTCTTTTGCATTGAATGCAAAAGGCTTTAAGAAATTCCATCCCCGGATGGTGTCCCTAGGGTCAAGGACTTTCAATTTCTAGAGGGAGGTAGAAGTGGGGTTGTTCGTTTGTTTGTTTTTAAAGTAGGTTCCACGTCCAGGGTGGAGCCCAATGCGGGGCTCAAACTCATGACCCTGAGATCAAGACCTGAGCCAAGGTCAAGAGACGGACACTTAACCTACCACCTGAGCCACCCAGGCGCCCTGGAGGTAGAGGCTTTTAGAAGACAAGGCAGATCCCATGGTTTCAGGCCACTGTGGGACTTGATTTTTGCAGTGTTCAAACTGTGGGTTCGTAGGACAGATGTGTGGCATTCTTCTGTTTAAAACCTGCTTTAGGCTTTGTTTCCTACCATCCTTCTCCTCCTTTCTAACCCCAGGGCCTTTGCATTCACTCTTTGCCCAGAATGTTCTTCCACTACTTTTCACCTGACTGGTTCCTTCCCATCCTTCAAGACTCATCCTTTCCCTGTCTTGTTTCAGTGTCTTTCCCCCAAGAGGCTCTGCATGCCAGTTCTGCTAACTCTTCTCTTAGGAGCGCTGTACCACAACTCTGACTCCTGTCTGTTCCTTTCTGTGGTTCTGTCTCCTCCGTGACATGGGTACTCCTTGAGGATGATGCCTCTGCCTCGTTCACCGTTGGGTGTCTGGTAGAGTAGCTGGCACATGGACCAACTTGAAATTATTATGAATGCGTGGTAACTCTCCAGAAAAACAATTGCAAGGGCCTCTTTCCTGCCCTCTCTCAGCTCAGTCACGCCTGGGTCACAGGGAAAAGCCACTCCCATCCACTCATTTCAGGACCCCTGTATCTAAGGTCACAGAAAAGCTCTGCACCCAAGCACTGAGCAGTCCTGTCCCCATCTGTCCTTCTTGTCAGGTGGGCAAATAGCTTCTGCCTGTCTTGGATGGACAGAGCCATCCAGGCCGTGTGTCCAGTTCTGGTGGTTTCCTCCCCTGTTAGTCATTGTGCACATGGGGTTTCAGTGGCAGGGTATTACCAGCCTCCAGTCATTGAGTGTCTACTGCCCGTGGGGCAGGCGCTTTGCCTGCATCGTCCCTGTTCCTCCTAGCATCCCTGTATGGTAGCCTGACCACCCCCATCTCACAGGGGAGGAAATTGAAGCTGCCAGACGTTCATTTGCACAGGGTGTTGCCCGACTCCAAAACCCATGCTCCTTGTCCACTCCGTGGTGTGGCCCAGCTTGTGGAAGACGGACAAACACACACACACACACACACACACACACAGCCCTCCCCAACTAGGATACTGTTATGAGCTGGCAGCACCTTCCTTTGCAAAAAGATGAAGCTGGTGGCTTGAGTTGTGAGGGTCAGAAACTTTCAGTTTCACTTCTCTGCCTCTGGGACTCCCCTGATTCCCTTCGGCTGGAATGAGAGGACCCAAGGGGACTGGGAGCAGATGCCAGAGCTGCAGCAGCCTGCATCCAGGGTGCCTACTGGGGGCCACGCGCCGGCTTGAGTGCTTTACACGAATTGCTCGCTTGAATCTTCGTGGAGCTCTCTGTTTGCTGTTATGTTGAGCACCATTCTGCCAAAGAGGAAAACGAGGCAAAAGGAGGTTTAGAAAGGGTGAGCAGCAGAGGCAGGCTCTAAACTCAGGTAGTCTGATTTCAGAGCTCTCAGGCTCAACCACCACGTACCTACTAGCTAAGTAGACCTCCCAGGCCCTAACCCCTCAAGATGTGATCCACGGACTGGCAGCCCTGGGAGCGTGTTAGAAAGGCCACATCTCAAGCCTTGTGCTGTATCAACTGGGTCAGAATCTGCATTTTTAGCAAGTCCCCAGTGGTGATTCGTGTGCCGGTAACATCGCAGATGCACCGCCCCAGAAGCCATGGGACTATGACGTAAGCAGGGCCTTAATGAAGTCCAGAGCTGGAGGTTTAGGGCATGTGGGCTGTTGGAGACAGCTCGTGAGTTCGGTGTCTTACAAATGATGGCATTAACGAGTAGTCGCCTCCTTTGCTCGAGGGATGAGGGATGACAAATTAATTTAGTACCTTCACCAAAAATAAAAGCAAGTTGAACTTGCAGAGTTGATCCAAGGCTTAAAAAGAATAAAAGGAGGCTGCTGTAGTCTGCAGGACACTCTTGAAACAGTGTTACATCCAAGTCACCGGGGAGCCCCTTAGCTAGGATGGCTGCAGGCGCCCGGATTGGTGGTGAATTTCTGGCAAACCGAATCCCCACGGACTGGAAAGGTAACCATCACATTAGGTCTGCCTGTGACTCACACATCTGCAAATGTGGTGAGCCCAAAAGGAGCTTTTGATCCGAAAGAAACTGGCTCCATCTTATTGTGTTGGGAGAAATACTTTGATTTCCTTCTTTGCTTCAGAACACTGGCACTGTGAGCTATAGATTTAATCACCATCAGTGGGCAGTCTCTGAGCTCCAAGTTCTTTATTTCATTAGGTCCTTCTAGATGCTCTGAGACACCTGCACCCTTACATGCAAGGAGAGGGTTTTTGTTTTTTGTTTTTTGTTAATCTTTTCCAATCTATAAATGCCCCAGAGACTGTGAGGCCATGTGAACTTTACCAGTGATGTATGTGGTCAAAAGAATGGGTGGTTTGCATAGAGGATGATTCAACTCAACTCAAGGCACCTTAGTTTTGGGGAGGGACTGTGCTGACCCTGCAGCCAGCAGGGGACCCTAGCAAGGTCAGTGCCATTTCCATATTGCTTGGCTGTTTCCTTTCATCTTGCCAAGTTACATTTAGCGTGTTCTTCATCTAATTCCTTTCTCAAAATTTTAACGCCTTTTTTTTTTTTTTTTTAAAGAGACAAAAAGAATCTTTTAGGAAATAAGCATCAGGAAAGTAATCAAAGCAGAAACTTTCTGGGAGGAATCTGACAGCAGCATGTCTTTAATGACCTTCAAGAAGATCACATGCTCCAGGCAATTACAGGATTTGGGAGAAAATAGCTCGTTCTGAATAGCCTAACCTGCTGCAATGTTCACTTTGCAGAGGCCCCCTGCTCCCCCCACCCCTTGTAGCTTCTTTACCAAGAATCTCCTGAAAGAGATTTCACTTGGATTAATACTCCTCCAGCTTTAACAAACTGCAAAGGGGACAGCCGATGCTAAAAAGGGGACCTTTAGCCGGGTGCCAGGTTTCTGAGCTTTTTGGCTCTGGCTGCAGGAGGTGCATAATGCATTCTGACTCGAAGCCAAATGTTATTAGGGGGTTTAGCCACTTAAGCTCTTGAGTATGGGTGCAGCTGGAAAAGTTACCTATTCATCAGTAGGTTACCAATTTTACAGCTGGTCGTGCCCAGAAAGAAAAGGTGTTGAATGAACTGCAGCCGGACCCGTGCCCCTGGATGACCTATGTAGGCCCCCTCTGACTCGAAGCCTGTGGAAAGGGTGCTCAGGAGCCTGGAAACAACTTTTCACTTTCTTTTAATTAAACCATGCTTCCCTCTTGTTTGCAGGGCCATGGGAGATCTTACGCACATTGTGCTTTGTTCCCCCTCTCTTTTTTGCATGACTGTATTCCTTTTATTTGAAATCTTTCATACTGAGTCAAATTAGCCAAGGCCAGTGCTGTATCAGTGTCAAAAGTTTTAACATTTGCTCAACCTCCTTTTCCCAGGGAAGGTAGGTTTTCTCCATGTTTGCCTGGGTGCTTTGCTCTGAGTCACAGTTTAGAGAAACCCCCACGTTCCTGTGCAATGAAAGAAAATGCATGATGATTTCAACTCAGGCGGAGTGGCCTGGAAACTCTCGATGTGCGGGGGGGACTGAGCCAGTACCTTTGCTTGCGTTGGTGTTATGGAAATCGATGAGCTTGTGCCTTTGCGTCCCCGAGTTTCTAGAGAGTTGCCTGATTGCCATGGTCGCAGAGACCCAGAACAAGAGCCTCTGTTGTGACTCCAGAGGAGGAAGCTAGCTGTGGGGTCATCTCAGTGTAATCCTGGGAAGCCCATCTTCTTCCCCTTCACTGCCGCTGAGCCTGATGACCAGGACTTAGGATCCTCTAAAAAGGTGTCTTTCCTGGGGCCTGGGCGCCTCAGTCGGTTATGTGTCAGACTCTAGGTTTCGGCTCAGGTCATGATCTCAGGGTCCTGGGATCAAGTCCCACTTTGGGCTCCGTGTTCAGCAGGGAGTCTGCTTCTCCCTCTCCCTCTGCTCCTCCCCCCACTCACATGCCCCCCCATTCTCAAATAATACATAAAATCTTTATTTTTTTATTTTTTATTTTTTTTAAAGGTTTTATTTATTTATGTGGCAGAGAGACAGCCAGCGAGAGAGGGAACACAAGCAGGGGGAGTGGGAGAGGCAGAAGCAGGCTCCCAGCGGAGGAGCCTGATGTGGGGCTCGATTCCGGAATGCCGGGATCAAGCCCTGAGCCGAAGGCAGACGCTTAAGGACTGTGCCACCCAGGCGCCCCTGGTCTCTAGTTTTCTTATCAAGGCTTCGTCTGGTTTTGAATTTAGAGTAACACTAGCTTCATAAAATGAATTGGGAAGTGTATCTCCTCTCCGCTAGTTTATGCAATATTTTGTGTAGGATTGTTTTTGTCCGCCCCCCCCTCCATGGGGTTGTGGGATATAGGTGAGGTTCAGTGGGATGGAGTCCGGAGCCCACGACCAAGAAAGAATTCTTGAGACGTCTTTGGTGCAAAATTGGTGGTTTATTAAAGCACGGGGACAGGACCCGTGGGCAGAAAGAGCTGCTGCACCTGGATTGTGAGGGGTGGCTGATTATATAGCATGGGGTTGGGGGGGGGTAAGGAAAAAGGAAGGTTGACAAAATACTTTCATATGTTAGAGAAGACTCACAGGACACCGGAAGCCTTGCCATTGTCAAGTTAAGGTTGTTTTTCCCTCTAGCAAGGAATTAACATTAAGTCAGTTGGGAACTTCCTGGAGGCTGCAGATTGTACGGACATTTAATTGTATCTACATTCCCTTCCGGAAGCTAGGTTATTGATAGAAATGCTTCGTTCTTGTAAACTGCTAAGACATTTGTAAACTGAGGGAGACTTAAGTCTTGCAGGATTGTGGTATCTATAGGTTTAACTATTTCTTTGTCCTTTAGGGCAGCCAGGAGTGCCTGAGGAATGTCACATACACCCCACGGGGGGTGGAGGGGTTGCGGGGTGTCAGTTTCTGCTTTGTCCTCAGCTTGCCTTCTGTTCCCTCATCACCCCCTCTCTCTTAAATGTTTGATAAAAATTCAGGGAAGACATCTGGGATTGAAGTTTTCTTTGTGGAAATGTTTTATTACTTTTTAATTAATTTATTTTTTAAGATTTTATTTATCTGAGAGAGAGAGCCCACAAGCAGGGGGAGCAGCAGAGGGAGGAGGAGAAGCAGGCTCCAGCATGGCTGGATCCCAGGACCCCGAGATCATGACCTAAGCCAAAGGCAGCCACCCAACCGAGCCACCCAGGTGCTCGGGAATATTTTAAATTATGAATTCGATTTTTAAAATTGTGTAGGGCTGTTCAGCTTTTCTGTTTCTTCTTGGGAGAGTTTTGGCAATTTATGATTGAGATATCATGATTTACAATAAGAAATACAGCTTTGGAGGCGCCTGGGTGGCTCAGTCATTAAGCGTCTGCCTTCGGCTCAGGTCATGATCCCAGGGTCCTCGGATGGAGCCCCATGTCGGGCTCCCTGCTCGGTGCGGAGCCTGCTTCTCCCGCTTCCCCTGCTTGTGTTCATGTTTTCTCTCTCTCTCTCTCTCTCTCACTCTCTCTCACTGTCTCTGTCAAATAAATAAAATGTTAAAAAAAAAAAAAAAAGAAATACAGTTTTGGCCTTTGACCCCATTCCTAGAACAGAGCTCCTAAAGCCCTTGGAATTTTCTAAGTGTTGTGATAAATATGTCTTTAGTTATGTTAATCAAGTGACCTTTGGAAAGTACTGGCAGGAGTTGGGGGGTGGGTAGGATGGTTGCCGTGGAGCCAGCCTTGTGATTGGAGGGTTGGAACTTTCCGTCCCATTTCCGCCCCCCCCAACTCTTGGGGAGGGGAAAGGGGGATGGAGGTTGAATCAGTTATCAGTGACCAGCGATTTAATCAGTTGTGCCTGTGTAATGAAGCCTCCATAAAAAATGCCAGAGACCTTCCAGGTCAGTGAAATCATGGAGATTCCAGGAGAGGCATGCCTGGAGAGTGTATGAAAGCTCTGCACTCTTTCCCCAGATCTTGCCCTATGCTTCTTTCTCTTTCATCTGGCTGTTCCTGAGTTACATCCGTTGTAAAGAACTGAACCAGCAGTCTGAGTTCCGTCAGCCCCTCTGGCAAGTTAATCAAAGGAGGGAGGAGGTTGTGGGAACCTCTGATTTATAGTCAGTTGGTTTGAAGCACAGGTGACAACCTGGACTTGTGACAGGTGTCTGAAGGGGTGGGGGCAGTTGTGTGGGGCCCAGACCTTTACTTGTGGAACCCGATGCAGTTTCCAGGTAGGCAGAGGTAAAATTGAGTTGAATTGAATTTAATTCTCAGACACTCTACTGGTAACCAAGAATTGCTTTTTGAAGTGGGGACCCCACCCCTCCCAAACACGTTGAAATTGCTCTTGGAACACCAAAAGAGTGTCTTTCAAAAAATTTGCCCGTTTCATCTGGGTTGTCAGAATATTCCGAGTTGTTCATAATATTCCTTTGTTATCCCTTTAATATCTGAAAGGTCTGTAGTGATGTCTCCTATTTTTGCTGCTTTCTGCTCTCTTTTTTCATTGACCAATCTAAGTATCAGCTTTGTTGATTTTTTTTTTTTTTTTCAAAGAACCATTTTTGGGTTTCATTGCTATTTTTCTTTATTTTTCATTTACTTCTCTGCCTATATGTCTTTTCAGAAGAATGTTTCCATTCTGCCTAAAATGGCATGTAGTAATTATTTTTTCATTTGCTCATCGTCTGTTCGTTGTGTGCCTTCCTTGCGGTTATGTAATTTTCATATATTCATGAACAGTTATGTTTCTGCACAACATGCTAATGTGCATTGCTGATTTCCAAACATGCAGGGGAGTTTCCGATTGTGTTGGAATAGCACTATTTATGGTGGTTAAGAATATAGGCTCTAGTGTTGGCCAATCTGGACTTGAATCTGGGCTCTACCGTTCACTAGATGTGTAACCTTAGGCACAGAAGTTGGTCAACCTCGCTGGGCCTCAGTTTTTGTATCTGGAAAGTGGAGATACAATGGTGCTTATTTCGCGGAGTTGTGGGAGATATAGGAGTTAATGTGTTTTCAGCACCGTACCTGGTACACAGTAAGAGCTTAATAAATGCAAGCTGCCTTTATTTATTTATGTATTTTTCTATCTATCTATCTTTGAGAGAGAGAGCACGCGCTCACGCACGGGAGAGCAGGGAGAGCACGTGATGGGGGGAGGGGCAGGGGGAGAAGGAGAGAATCTCAGGCAGATTCTCTGATGAGCACAGAGACAGACCCTGCGGCTGGATCCCAGGATCCTGAGATCATGACCTGAGCTAAAATCGAGAGTCGGAAGCTTAACTGACTAAGCCACCCAGGCGCCCCAAGCTGCCTTTTTCAAAAAGCTCTTTCGGAGGCATCTTGCAGGATAAAGTTTTGTGGAAAACATTTTGGGAAGTTGATTTTTGGCCTGAATGTTTATGATTTTTGACAAAAATGGCATGTGATCTCTGAATCACTGCTGCTGAAAGCTTACACCTGGAGGAGCCCAGTGGGCCACCCAGAGCATGCCAGCCTGGTGCGGTCTGGGAATCTCATGGCTCCTGTGACAAGCCACAGGTACAGTCACTCCCATCTCACAGAACGCTAATGCCGAGAATTCCGCGTGGCAGCGTGGGTTACAAATGGTGTGAATCACAAAGTCCTCTCGCGTGGATTCTGATCCCTTTGGAGAGGAGGGCTGTTCCCTGTGACAGTGGAGAGCACTGGCTTTGTGAGCTGGGGGCCTGGGGTGGGAGTCCTGTCTCTGCCAGCTTGCCGGCTGTGTGACCTTGGGGGCAACCACTTAACCTCTCTGAGCCCCAGTTTTCTCTTCTTTAAAATGATGTCATACATAGAGTGCTTCACCATGGGGTTGTTGGGAGACCTGCATGAGACCTGCATAAGGGGGGCCTAGTCCAGCGTCTGGCTATATGGGTGGAGCCCTCCCTCAGACTCCATCCCCAAGGGCATCAGCCCTTCCCACCAGAAGATAAATGTCGTCGTGGCAGATGCTTGCCATGTTTTGCCCACCTCTATACCCCCACCACCTACAGCAGTGTGCTCGGAGAGCTGGCACAAGCACTTGTGAAATGGATTCTTCTGGTTGTTTCTGAAGCCTGTGCTCCAACTTCAGTGCCCTGAAGCTCGGCAGGTAAATAGTAGCCTCAGAACCGAGCCCTCCGTCATCTTCACTGGCCCCTTCTTGTCTCAGGTGAGCTGCTCATTTTCCTCTCAAGAATCTTCTAGACTGCTGGGATCCCTGCGTAGGGATAGGAACTTCGGGGAATCTTGGAAACCCCGGAAGAAGAATTCCCTTCCATCTTCCTCCAGCCCGGGGTGTGCGACTTCCAGACGTGGCGCTGTGCTGTTTGCTAACCTGGCCTGGTAGGAGCACCGGCATTTTCCTCAAGGCTGCAGGACTCAGTGATAAAAAGTAAAAACAGACTCAGCAGGATCCTGGAAGTATTCTCCATGCAACCACCCGCCGTGAATTTCAAGTTGGCTCCTGGCAGTTTCCACCCAGAGCTGAGGAAAGAGTTTGTATGTGTCATGCTCTCATGGAAGGGGGGCTGCTGCTGCTGTTCCTGCCCCACGGTCTCCTTTGGGGCAAGCAGACCCATTTTGCTGTTCTCCATCTTCCTACACTTAAGTGTACCGTTCTCTAGTAGAAGGAGCGGGGGATGGAAACGGTGCTGTAGACACTGTGCTGACATCTGCCACCGGGCCTTCCACGTGCAGAACGAACTTTCCTCCGTGGGCTTAGGATTGTGGCACACATGCTTGGTTCAGTGTCCCTTCGCTAGGGAAGTCTGGTCCCCATCGTACACCTGCTCCCGCCCCCCTGCACCATGCTGTCTAGCTTCATGATGTTCCTTTAGGGGGAGAGTTTGGGGGACATCTCTTATTCCTTCACATTTGCTCATCTAACAGACATCACGTGGGCATCTTCTTGGGGTCAGGCTGCTTCCAGACACCGAGGATTCAGAAACAAACTAGCCGCACTCCTGCCCTCAAGGACCTTGGAGTCAGCCCCAGAGCAGGGCGCTGCAGACCGTCTCCCATGTGTAGGCGTGGCCAGCATGGCTGTGGTAACGTGGTGGCATTTGGGAGATGTGTCTTACTTTTATTTATTTTATTTTTTTTTTTAAAGATTTTATTTATTTATTCGACAGAGATAGAGACAGCCAGCAAGAGAGGGAACACAAGCAGGGGGAGTGGGAGAGGAAGAAGCAGGCTCATAGCGAAGGAGCCTGACATGGGGCTCGATCCCATCACGCCGGGATCACGCCCTGAGCCGAAGGCAGACGCCTAACTGCTGTGCCACCCAGGCGCCCCTCAAAAAAAAAATTTTTTTTAAAAGGAGTTTAGAAAAAATAGAAAACCCCACACCAAAAAAATATTCCCATTAATTTCTTTCTCTGGACCGCTCATGATCTTGGGTGTTTTAGATGGGGATGGATGCTCGCCTCACTTTACAGGCAGAGCTCTTGTGAGTGCAGGTCTTTCTCCAGTCATAATTCTACATGTACCAGGTGGCTAGAGAAAAAATTTTAACACAGTGGTCTGCTGTATAACTTTTAGCTTTATTTATTTAGGATGTCATGAGGAATTCCTGTGGCATAAAGATGACTTATATTTATCACGTGCCGCATCTTACGGCTGGGTTCATACCCATTTAACCTACCTGCCCCCACCATTGTGATTTGTTTTTTTTTTTTAAGAGAGAGCATGCCCATGAGCTGGGAGAGGGAGCAGAAGGAGAGAATCTTAAGCAGACTCCTGCTGAGTGTAGAGCCCCACACGGAGTTCGATCTCACGACCCTGAGATCACGAACTGAGCCAAAACCAAGAGTTGGATGCTCGAGCGACTGAGCCACCTGGGTGCTAATAATTCTCTCTGGAGGATTAGCTTCAAGTTTTAACTGTTGTGGTCAGCGTTGGTGGGTGAAGATCCCTAGGCCTTTTATCAGGGTTCCAGAATCTTCTTTTTTCTGGTGAACAACTTTTCCGGGCTTCATCTCCGGAAGAGTTTTTGGTTGAACCCTGGCTCCTTTGGGACCGTGACCGTGGGCTGTGGACCCGAGGCAACACTGTTTTAATCTCGGCAGAGAAGACCAAAGACTTTCTTTTTTTTTTTTTTGGCACTTAATTAAAAGTTGACCTCAGGGGCGCCTGGGTGGCACAGCGGTTGAGCATCTGCCTTCGGCTCAGGGCGTGATCCCGGCGTTATGGGATCGAGCCCCACATCAGGCTCCTCCGCTGGGAGCCTGCTTCTTCCTCTCCCACTCCCCCTGCTTGTGTTCCCTCTCCCGCTGGCTGTCTCTATCTCTGTCGAATAAATAAATAAAATCTTTAAAAAAAAAAAAAAAAAAGTTGACCTCAGGCTTTTATGCCTCTTCCGTGCTCTCATACCACTGAGCGTGTGCCTCTCTTATATTACTTACCACACGGTGTTGTCTTTTCATTTTATTTTATTTTGGCTTGCCCATCAGTCTTCCTTCTCGACTCTGAGCTCACGAAGGATGTGGAAATGTGGCCCGTTTCTCTTTGCATTCCTGGCACCACCTGGAGCACCAGCTCACATAGCTGGGTCTGATGTGATGACTTGCCAGTAGCCAAGGGATCGTTTTATCGATTTTTAAGGCTGGGTATTTATTTATTTATAAGTATTCCTTGCACTTTTCCTCCAGGGACTCAGGACTCAGTGTAGAAACTTGGCATTGTTATGCGGGTGACCCAAAGCATGCAGTAACTGGAAAAAAATACCTATACACACATATATACACACACAGGGGACACCATTCCTCCCTGCAGCCAAAATCATATATATGCAAGCTCCCCAAGTAAAAGAGTACATTTCATCAAGTGAAAATTAAGTGGCATAGGAGAATTAATGTAGTGTATGTATTTATTATTTAGTTATTTCGTGAAACCATCTATCCCGGCAGTGTGTTTGGGATTCCTCTGATAATTCAGGGCCCCCTGCGAGGCCCTGGGACTAACACTGAAAATACTCTGTTCTCATGCTCGTGCACCTCTCACATCTGAAATCGTTCATTGAACATGTACTTATTGAGTGTCTACTGCTGGTTGAGCTGGTGGGGTTATATCTGTAAACAAGACGGATGCAACTTACAGACTCTTCTCCACGTAGGGAAATAGAATGATAATGGCAGGAGCATTAGTGTCCTGCCGGGTTCTTGGCAAAAGAACGAAGTGGGGGGAGCCTGCGTGGCTCAGTTAAGCATCTGACTCTTGACTTCAGCTCAGGTTGTGATTTTGGTGTTGTGAGATGGAGCCCCAAGCCGGGCTCCACACTCTGCACTCAGTGAAAAGTCTGCTTGTCCCTCTCCCTCTGCTCCTTCCCCTGCTCTCTCTGTCCCTCTCTAAAATAAATAAATAAAACCTTGGAGAGAAAAAAAGAGCAAAGCGGAATACAAATTGTACAACAAAAAGTCCACCAACAAACCTCGTGTTCTGGGTTCTCTCCCCACCTGCCCACCTCCTACTCTCTTTCTTTTGGGGTTGGGAGAGGATGCAGGAAAGAGTTTCCCCAGGAGCTAAGAAAAATGAGCATCAGATTTGGTGAGATTCTTTCGGGAGCCTGAGGTTGAAATATAAATAGTTCACAGCCATGTCTGAATCTTGCTTGTGTCTATATACATAAGCTGGTTAAAAGGAAAAGTTTGAACTCAACTTTCTTACACAGCTTTTGTATTTTTGATGGAGTTGAGTCACACTTTTTTACTTACGTATTTCTGACTTTGTATCTCTGTTCATCCTTCTATTGGTCACCTGTTTTATACAGTGCAAGGTGCTAGCCATGAAGGATATGTAGGAATGCAAGACAGGAATGCAAGTCTCAGCCTTTATTGAATTTCCAGTCTCACTGGAGGGAAATACCACATAATGAAGAATGTAACAAATTATTTAATTGTAATTGCCATATTGCAGTGCATGGGCATTACAGGCGGCTATGAGAGGGTGTCTCTGTGTAGACGGTGGTGCTCAAGGAAGGCTAGACTCTCTAAGGAAGTGATGTTTGGATCATTTCTGAAGGGTAGTCAGGAGTTAGCTAGGTAAAGACATGGGTGGGAGGAGAGAGTGGCAGAGGAGCAGAGCATTTCAGCATGTGCAAAGGCCCTATGGTTGGAAGGAATGTGGTGCATTTAAAGAACTGAAGGGTCAGAATGATGATGCTGAAGATGAGGGAGTGGGAGTAGAGGAATGGAATGATGCTGGTGGCCTCTGGAGAGGCCAGGCCATGTAGGGGTAAGCCGGCTACTTTGGGGAGATCCATGAAGGTTTTATTTAGGCAGGAAACCAACATGATCACATTTTTATTCTTTTCTAAAAATATTTTTTTATTTGAGAGAGAGAGATTTGAGGGCAAGAGCAGTGAGAGGAGGGGCAGAGGGAAAGGGAGAAGCAGACTTCCTGCTGAGCAGGGAGCCCAACGCGAGGTTCCATCCCAGGACCCCAAGATCATGATCTCAGCCGAAGGCAGACACTTAACCGACTGAGCCACCCAGGCACCCTCAACATTTTTATTCTTTAAAAGATCTCTCTGGGGGCACGTGGATGGCTCAGTCAAATGTGAGCTTCTGGCTCAGGTCATGATTTCGGGGTCCTGGGATTGAGTCCCACATCTGGCTTCCCACTCAGTGGGGAGTCTGCTTCTCCCTCTCCCTCTGCCGCTCCTCCTGCCCGTGCTCTCTCGCTCTCTTTCTGTCAAATAAATAAAAGTAAAATCTTTAAAAAAAAATAAAAGATCTCTCTGGTTGCTGGGTGGTGAATGAATTATAGGGGGACAACCATGGAAGCAGCAAGAAAGGCTAGGGTGTTACTGAGATTGTCCAGCTGAGAGATTGCAGGGAGTTGGGCCAAGAGAGAAATGAGAAAAGTGGATAGATGGATGTGAATTATATATGGGAGGCGTAGTGACTGGGCATGGGTGTGAGGGAAAGGAAAGAGGCAAGAATCCCAGAGTTTCAGCTTGGGCAGGATGGTGGTGCCATGCACGGAAGTGGGGGGTCAGTTTGAAGAGGGGGAAGTGAGGAGGGTTTTTTTGTTTTTTGTTTTTTTAAGCTGTTGGGTTGGAGGAGGCTGCAGGTTATCCTGATGGAAACGTCAGGGAAGCAGTCTAGAGCCAGGTGGCAGCTGAGCATTCTGGAAGCTTCACTGGAGGTAGATAAGATCATGCTGGCAGGGAAGGGAAGAGGGTGGTGACCTGAGCCTTGATGATGACCAATAAAGAATGAAGATTGAGTTTCTTTACTCTCCATGGCCTGCTCTTTAGGCCACAGTTCTAGAACCAGCACAGATCTGCAAAATGAAGGGGCAAATGAATGAATGAATTTAATAGTTTCTTCAAACTGCTTTGTGATAAGAGAACTGTTTTTATTCTTGCTTGGTTCTGGTGGTGGTGGTGGTGGGGATTCTTCTGCTTCTGTCTAATATATCATAGATCTCAAAGCCCCTCACAAATATGTTTTCTTTGGCTGTGCTGATTTCTGGGTTCTGTATTTTAAGGACAGTGATAGACTGAGCTTGTTAAGAGGAGAATATCTTGGGGGGAGTGTGGGCTGCTGGAAATGGCTCCCTAGGATCACCAGTGGAAGGATAAATGTGTGTGTTTCTGGGAGTGCAGAAAAATGGGGGAGGGAGAAGATTTAGTAGCTTGCTATATCTGATTATTTGAGAGGCTTTAGATGTGTTCCATGGTGCTCTGGAATCTCAGGAAAGAAGTAGAGCCCAGAGGAGATCAAATCTGGCACAAAAAAGTACGGAGAAGAGCCGCGGGTGGACTCACGAAGTTTGGAGTTCTTCGTCTTTGGAGGGTTATCAGGCTGAATGAGCGTATGTCACAGAGGCTCGAGGGGGTGTTCTTGGGTTTGACTTGTGTATTTACAACCTTTCTGGTCCCTCTGGTTCTGTGAGGTTATCAGGACTTCTGGCAATAGTCCCATCCTATAGGTAGGTATTGCTTCAGCTGCCTCAACTAGTATCTCCTTATACCCCCCTCCCTCCAGTTCTAGAACCATGGCCATAGCGTTTCAAGAAGAAATATTCTGGAGGTTAGGTAATACCCTTGACTGTTAGAATGATGTGCAGTTGTGATTCTCTTTGGATCTATTCTGGTCTCGCCTAAGGTGGCTGAAGTGATTGATCACCGCCCTTCAGAGACTCAAATATTTTCTGTTCCGCAGAATGTCTGGAAGTTGCACGCCGACTTGTGCAAGGAGAGCCCTCCCTCTCCCCACGTGTGTTGTTTCTTTCGGCGGCAGGGATCCAGAGGCTCTGATAGGTCGGCTTACCTGGCTTGGGCTTATAGCTTTGTTAGGACTAGAGGTTCATCTTTGGACAAGTCTGTATCCTCCCTCCTTCAGTTTCTCCGTCCTTAAACAGTGTAGCCCCTGGGAGTTAAGGCTCGGTCTCCCATGGTGAGAGCATAAGACAAATTGTTGCACAGCATCTCCTCCACTGGTCTGTGAGCTGCTTGATGTCAAGTATCATCTGTTCCTTTCTTTCCATTGTCTGGTACTAGGTGTGGCTCAGAGTAGACAATAAATGTTTGTCACATGACACAGCAGCCAAAGCATCCATGCATGTCTATGCATGGGTGACTGTCTCAGAGAATGAGTGAAATCCCAGCAAAGGAGAGCTCAAGGACATTGGGGGAAGGATGAGAAACGTAGTCTTTGATTCTGGAGAAACCTCAGTTCGAATCCTAGCTCTACTACTTACTAGCTCTGTGACCTCAAGCAAGTTACTTAACCTCTCTGAGCCTCTGTGTCTTCAATGAAAAACTGGTGATAGGATCACCAACGACAGGAAAGTCCTGTGATGAGCAGATGAATTAAGCATGTCAAGATACCTCCCTCTGTGCCTGGAACATACTGGGTGCTCCAGAAATACCAGTTGCTAACATTATCTTTAAGATCCCCACTGTGTTGCCAGTTTTGCCTGCCGACTTTGCCTTCTCGAAGGTGACTTGATGTCCTGGAAATTAAGACTAGACTAAACTTTGAGTGGATTCCCCCAAACCTGCTAAACTCTCCCCCAAATTAGAGCAACAACAAATCCCTCTTAGGGTAGTGCTGTGTCTCCAATAGGAGATGCAGAAGGTCTTTTAGGGATGGGGTATGTTTTTTCCTTCTCCCCATCTGATTTCTCTTAGCCCGAGACTCACCCTGATTTTCAAGGCAGGGAGAGGTAAAGTAGGCTGACATGCCTGGGTTTTCCTTGCTGGAAGATTAAGCTTTTGTCCCAGGCTTATGATTAGTATCCAAAATAATGGATTGAGAGGTGTTGGCCAGAAGGGGAGAAGAACTACCTAATCATGGCCCTAAATGACCCCTGGGATTCTGGCCAAAAGGAGGGAGCCATCCGTCCTGGAACCCCAACATCTGCTATTACTCAGAAGGCTTCCTGGTAATTTGAGCCAGCTTAATTAATTAGACCGTTCTCTTTTATAGCTCTTGGAGTTTTTAATCTTTTGAGCGAGCAGACAGCACTGAGGTCCCCTTGTTCTGTTCTGTGCTTTTCATGTGGTAGCAGTTCGTTTCCCTTCTCCCCAAGGGGGGCCCGTTGCCTCCTCCTGGAAGCAGAGACTGAGTCGGAGTCAGGAGTGCCAGAGGTGTGTTGGGAGGGGGGAGCGGGACAGTAAATGCCGGTGCAAAATAAAACGGGGGGTGGGAGCAAGGAGGATGGGGCCAGACGTGGACCCAGATGCAGATCTGACAAAGTCTCAGCCAGCCCAAGAGAAAGCTCGGGGGCAGAGGTTACACAGTGGAGGAATCCTACGTTGGGCAGGAATGGCCAGGCCCCAGTATCCCCACTTTGCTCGGTTACTGGCCGGAGACTGCCCGGGTACAGCGTGGCCTCGGCTCCAAAGCAGTAATGATCCGGAAGGCACTCTCATGGGAGAGCTGAGTGGACTGTGCTTCTCTGGCAGAGCAAAACATTCTGGAAGGCAGATTGGAGGCGAACCCTCATGGTCCATGATGGATCAGCTCAAAAACTAGGGAGGCTGGTGGAGTTCCCTGCACAGACTTCTTCTCTGCCTGGATGCTAGTCACCCTGTGGGCAGCCTGCTTTGCTGTCCAGTGAATCCAGCGGGGACCTCGCCTTCGAAGAACCTAGAGCCTCACAGATAGAATGAGAAGTGTGGACAATCATTGAAAAGGTATAATGGACAAAGGTCTTATGAGAGAGGTGCAGAGAACATCATTATAAGCGCTGATATTGATTGAGTCCTAATGACGGGCCAGCTGCCACAGGTCATCTCATTTCATTAGGAGTTGGTGGCGTTCTTTCTCATGCATCTTAGCTCCTCTCTCAAATCCACCTGTCCGCTCAAGCCAGGGGATCTTTCCAAACGCAAACCCGTCCTGTCGCTCCCCTGCTTATACCCCTTGGATGGCTCCCTTGCTGTGGTGATTGGAATAAACAGGGTCTCCACAGTCATCCAGGTGCTGCATGGCTGGTCTCGGCCACTGCCACCATCTCTCCCCTGCGCCCTTGCTCTCTGCACAAGTCCCCCTGTCCTCGCAGTTCCCCTCATGGTCCCCTGCTCCCTTCTGACACAGGCCCTTGGCACGTGGCATTCCTTGTATTCCTCCTTGACTAGCCAATTCCTTTCTGGTGCCCTGATAGCCCTCGCCACAATTTGTGACGCTCCCCCTACTTTGGTGAATTATTTGAGTAGCTCCTGTCTCCCTGCCCTCTAAGCTCCAGAAAGGGTAGAAATTACCTGTTTGTCTTCACTGTTGTACCTCCCACGGCCAGTATAGGGTTTTGCCCCTAGCAGGTGAGCAAGAACGTGGTGGAAAAAGTGCATGTTGTAGCGCTGGTGCTTGAACCGAGAACGTTCTGACCTCACGCCGTGGGAAAGCAGAGTCCCTTTCAGGGTAGTGAGGGAGGGTCCTGGCGGCATTCTGGAGGAAGTAGCATTGGAATCCAGCCTTTGAAGCAAGTTGCTTGGATTCTGTCTCTTGGCCTTAG
This sequence comes from Ursus americanus, assembly GCF_024610735.1. Taxonomy (NCBI): domain Eukaryota; kingdom Metazoa; phylum Chordata; class Mammalia; order Carnivora; family Ursidae; genus Ursus; species Ursus americanus. The sequence goes on from NC_142128.1 coordinate 32,452,666, forward strand.
TAAACAAGGCAGCAAATCAGAACCATAGAGATAGGACTGGGAAGCAGACTATGCACAGATCTCTTCTGACTCATCCTACTCTTAGAAGAAAGCAGCTCTAGTTAGCGTGGCCTTGTGAATGAGCACCTGCTTCCGCCTTTTCCTTGAGCCAGGGGAGCACCAGTGAGCTGAGGAAGGGGGTAGGAGAGAGGGAGAAAGGATAACATCCTCTTTCCTGAGTTATTTGTTTCCCCGGAGTGCTGAATCTAGGTGCACTCATTCAGGAGACAGGGCCTTGAATTTGGAGCTCTGGTGATTTGCATTTAATTACTGAGAATGTTTCTCTCTTTTAAAATTGTAATGCTGCTCACAGCATTAAAAGAAGTTCCTACTGGAACGAAAACACCAAAAGCTTTAGAGTAAGTATCTTTTATACTGAACATGTGGAGTCATCTCAAAATAGGTAGTTGATTTTCATAATGGTTTTGCAATTACCCATAATGATGCCCTTTATAAGTCTTTAAGGTCAAGGAGGACATCTTTGGTCAGAGGCACAGGGTAGGGAGAATTTTAGAAACCTCTTTGCTGTGATCCAAATTCCTGTAGACGGGAGAGTTTAAGGGAGAATGTGCAGGAAGCCAGCATGCAGTTTAAGGACCTGACGGAACGTGCCCGCCCTCTCCTGTCTCCACTGCTGTCTACCTGTGGCTCCATAGACTCCAGGGTCCCCTGAGTTTTGGGGACCAGAAGGAAGGGCAGAAATAGGGTCTGGTGCCTCCTCTACTAGAACGGGTGATCTGGTCTGGCCGGAGGCTCTGTTCCTTCCCTGAGGCCTCGTAGGTTAGATCGTGGAAGGGTGCCATCCCTGCGATGCAGGGTCATGCGTGTGGTGAGAACGTGCCCAGGGAAGAGGCCCAGCTCCTCCTCCTTTCAGATTTCCAACTTCAAACATCTCTACGGTTATTTGTTTAATGTGTGCTTTAAATCACTTGCTTTTAAATTTAAGTACATTTATTTTAAAAAAGGCAACTTGGCATCAGAGCCATAAATGGAAAATCAGTATCACTTCCCACAAATAGAAAGTAAGTGCAAAAATAAATACAACAAAGACCAAACATGCTTTTCATTTCTAGCTGGAGACTGCCGCCTGCCTAAGGCTCTGAGCCCGAGGCCTGATCTCTGTTCGAAGGGAGAACAGCAAGTGTTGTAGGGTGTTAGGGACTTTTTCCTTGACGTTTTCAGAAGGGTTGAAAGAGACTTAAAAGGGAGGAGCAGCTTTCTCGCTGTGTGATTTCATGTTATTTAATTCTGAATCCCTGTACCACCTAAAAACCGTCAGTTAACACCAAGTATTACAGCCTTGCGCTTGGGAAGATGTTCCTTTTTCAGTAGACAACCCTGAATTGGTCGATTCTGTCGATTGGTTCTTTGTTTCCAGGGCAGGCTCAGGGAGCCTGGCATGAGAGTGATGGAGAAGACAGGTTAGTTTCAAGGAGTCGGTAGTCGTTGTAGCAGGGTGGTGTATGGGGTGCTGACCTTCAGGGGAGGTAAAAAGATGGGGTATCTAGCATGGATAGGAGGGTATCTGGCATGGGTTGGAAGAGCAGAAGCTAAATGCACAATTGCCTTGCTGTCCCTGGACTTTGCCCTTTGGGGAACATTTGGGAAAGGTGACCTGGGGTTGGAATCTAAACCGATTTAAAACTTTTCTGAGCTCCTTTTTCTGCTCTCATTGGGTCTAGACCTCTGCTGTTCAAAATGGGGTCTGCAGACCAGCACTATCAGCATCACCTGGAGGCTTGTTAGAAACACAGAATCCGGGAGTTCCCACCACGTTCCGTGGGATCACGATCTATAGTGTAACACTCTTCAAAAGTGATTTGTATAGATATTACAGTTGCAATTGCACACCCGTGATCACGGCATTATTATTCACAACAGCCAAGAGGTGGGAACAGCCCCAGGTCTATCCACGGATGAAGAGAGAAATAGAACGTGGTGTATGCGGACAGTGGAATATTATTCAGCCTTAAAAAAGGAAAGAAACCAAGTTGCATGGTACAATAACGATCAACCTTGAGGATGTTATCCTGGGTGAAATACCCCAGTCACAAAAAGGCAAATACCATATGATTCCACTGAGATAAAGTATCTCACGTTGTCGAGTTCGTAGAAACACAAAGCAGGATGGTGGTTACCAGGGGCCGTGGGGAGGGGGAAAATGGGCAGTTGTTTAATGGGCACAGAATTCCAGGTTTGCAAGATGAAAAGAAAATTCTGGAGCGCTGTTGCACGACACTATAAATACACTTAACACTACTGAACTATACATTTAAAAATGTGAAGATAGCAAATTTTATGGGATCTTTTTTTAACCCCCAACTGACAGTTAAAGCAAACCAAGGAAAAGTGAAATACCGTCAGTCACCTTAAAAATACTTGAGAAAGAGTGCAGACTGTGGTTCTCAAACTTCAGTGAGCAGAAGATCCCTCTGGAAGACTTGTTAAAACTGCCTCGCTGGGCCCGATTCATTAGGTCTGAGTGTGGCCCGAGGGTGAGCATTTCTGACAAGCTCCAGGTGATGCTGCTGCTGGCGGGGGGCCTCCGTGCGAGCCGCCTGAAGCTGACTATTCACCTTGGGTGCACTGGTCCAGAGAAGGTCAGTTCGTGAGTGTCCTCCAGGGCCTGTAGGGGTTCTCAGCCCAGGAAGCACATCACAATCACCTGGGGAGCTTAACACCCCTGAAAACACACACGTGCCTTGTCCCCGCACCAGGGAATCCGATTGTACGAGTCTGGGAGGGGACCTGGACCCATATATATATATATATTTTTTAAAGATTTTATTTATTTATTTGACAGAGATAGAGACAGCCAGCGAGAGAGGGAACACAAGCAAGGGGAGTGGGAGAGGAAGAGCAGGCTCCCAGCAGAGGAGCCTGATGTGGGGCTCGATCCCAGAACGCCGGGATCACGCCCTGAGCCGAAGGCAGGTGCCCAACCGCTGTGCCACCCAGGCGCCCCAAGGACCCATATATTTTCTTAAACTGTATATTTTGATGTAAATCAAGTTTACAGGAAAGTTGGAAGAATAGCGGAAAGAACTCCTATATGCCCTTTACCCCGATCACCAATTGTTGACATTTTGCCCCGTTTCTTTTACACGTTTCTGGCAGGAACATCCCTGAAGCGATGTGCCGTCCTCCCATCGGGAGGCATGGGTGTCAGTTGGTCCCAATATTGGTGAGACTCATTTTGACTCCTGGGTTAAGGTAGCATTTGCTGCCTTTACCACAAAGTTACTGTTTTCCTCTTTGTCATTAGTAAGTGACCTGCAGGGAGACGAGGTGCCACCGTGTACATACCTGTTGCCCATGGTCTTTTTGCTCGCTAGTTTTAGCCTCCGTTAATGTTCTCTGAGTATATCGTTCTTTCTCTTTATTGGTTGGTCTTTTGCAAAAAGCAAGGGTTTCTTTATTTATATCTGTATGGACTTAGGATTCTTAATTTTTTCACTGCACTGTAGTCCGCTATCATTTTTATGTTTGAACTTCCCCAGGTTTAGCCAGTTAGCCCCTCTTCAGCCTGGCCCTTGTGTTCTTCTGACATGTTCCTGCCTTAGTCAGCTAGGACTGCCATAACAAAATCCCGTAGCCTGGGTGGTTTAAACCACAGAAATTTATCTGTTACAGTTCTAGAGGCTGAAAGTCCAAGATCAGGGTTCCAAAATGGTCGGAGCCTGGCTTGCTGTGTGTTCACATGGCCTTTCCTCGGTGCATGAACTCGTGCATGGACAGGGTAGCAGGGATGGCAGGAAGGAGTGTGTGTGTGGGGGAGAGGATTGGGGCCACCAATCCTATCAGATCAGGATGTGCCCTACGACATCGTTTAACCTTAATTTTACCTCCTAAAAGCCGATCTCTAAATACAGTCACATGAGAGGTTAGAACTTCAACAGAGGAGTTGGGGGGGGGGGGCACAGTTCAGTTCCTAGCATTCCCGTTGGTTTCTTGCAGACTTACTTTCTGGAACAATAAGATGTTTCAGGCTCATCTTGTACTTTATTAACCCTGGAGTCAGCAGTCAGAGATTTCTCCAGGCGTCTGGGTTCCTTTTTTAAAAATATGCTCCCAGGTGAGAATAAAATGCAGCCAGATTCAAGAACTATAGTTCTAAAGCAACCCCCTCATGAACGCCCACGTTGTGTAGATGAGGAAGCCGGGACCCAGAGACTGGGAGCAACTTGTTCGAAGTCAGGTAGCGGGCGAGCGGCAGAATGAGCCAACAACCCTTCTTGCCTCCTGATTGCCAGGTCCGCGCTTGTCAAAAACCAAACCCTGCTGCCCCCTAACTGTTTCGGGTGTAACTGTCTCCCTTTTTCAGGGGTGTGACTCATTTGCCCCATCATAGGTTAATGTGCCAAATGCTAGGGGGGAGGTACGAATCACGAACATGACTGGGTCTCTGATTATAATGTGTTTCCCTCATAACACTTGTCACAGTGCTGAGCAGACAGTAACTTCTTGGTACAGGCTGATGTGTCCCTCCCCCCTCTCCTCTGCTCCACCCAAATTTGTATGTTGAAATCCTAATCCCTAGCACCTCAGAATGTGACTGTATTTGGGACAGGATCTTTAAAGAGGCGATTCAGTTAAAATAAAGCCAATGAGGGTGGGCCCCCATCAACTATGACTGGTATCCTTCTAAGAAGCAGAGATCAGGACACAAATGTTTACAGAAGGAAGGATCGTGAGGTCGTGGCAAGAAGGCAGCCACCTGCAGGGCAAGAAAAGGCCTCGGAAGAAACCAACCTCGTTGGCACCTTGATCTCAGACTTCTAGCCTCTAGGACCTTGAGAAAATAAATTCCTGTTGTTTAGGACCTCTAGCCTATGACACTTCGTTATGGAAGCCATAGCAAAGGAATCACTGCTGCCTAAAATCTTGGGGTTTCGGATTATTTGATTGACATCTGGGATCTCAGAGGTTGGTAACCTGGTTTAGGAAGACAGAGAATGGATGTGGGTTTCCACAGTAGATCCGTGGGTGACACATCAGTTCCCCTCTTTGGGCCCCGTTTCTCGTTTATAAAAGGAAAGAGACCAAACTGCATGAGTTCTATGCTGATGTCTTGGTCAGTGGTCCCTAGGACCATCCCCGCCCTGGGCCCCCCAAGCAAGAGCCACATTGTAACAAAGTACACTGGTTAACTATTGCTGTGTCACAAACCACCCTGAAAACAGTAATGACCTATTATCACTTGCATACCTGTGGGTTGGCAGGAATTTGCTGATCTTGGCTGGGCTTAGCTGCTTTATGAGCCCTGGGCGCAAGGCTGCTCTGGTGTGTTTGTTCTGTGGCTCAGGTGAGCAGGCAGAAGCTCTCTGGGGAAGTTCCTCTTGATAATTAATTGGGGCTTAAGAGAACAAAGCAGAAACATGCAAGGTCTCATAACGCCTAGGCTTAGAACCAGCACATGGTCACTCTGCCTCATGCTATTGGCCAAACCAAGTCACATGATGAACCCCAAAGTAAAGGGGTAGGAAATACAGCCTGCCTGCTCCTTTCCTGGAAGGGACCACAGAGTTACATGACAAGGGACATGTATACAGTAAGGAGTGAAGGACTAAGCTGAGAATACAATCTTCCACAAAACGCTTCCCTCTAGATGAGAAGCAGGACACAGCCCCCTGGTTGGGTTCTGATCAGGCAAGAAAAAAAGGATACAGTTTCTTCTGGGACAGGCAGGCTGCTGGAACAACTGTATCCTACCCCCATCTGCTATTATGTCATACCTACCCTGCCTGCAAGGGAAGGAAATTGTAACTCTTAGTTCCACTTGCTTTTTTTTTTTTCTTTCTTCTTTCTAGGTCTCAGAAAGTAGGAGGTAGCATTAAAAATTACTTATATTTTTCTCACACCTTGAGATTTTTACTGCCTCTGAGTACAGGAGGTCAAGGGGTTAAGAAAAGGGATTCTAAAGTGAGTTATCTGCCTGGTACAAATCCTGGCTCTGTTACACCACCTTGCTGTGTGATCTTGGGCAAGTTACTTAACCTCTTTGTGCTCTCATTTCCTCATTTGTAAAAAGAGAATAAAGTAGAACTGACCTCATAGGGTTGTTATGAGCATTAAATTAGTTAATATATATAAAGTGCTGGGGGGGGGCGCCTCGGTGGCTCGGTTGGGCATCTGACTCTTGATTTTGGCTCAGGTCATGATCTCAGGGTTTTGAGTTGGAGCCCCCCATCGGACTCTGTGCTGAGCATGGAGCCTGCTTAGGATTCTCTCTCCCTCTCCCTCTGCTGCTCCTGCCCCCCCCCCCGGCTCCTGCACGCATGTGCACTCTCTATCTCAAAAGTAAATTTTAGTAAAAAAAATTAAGTACTTGGAGAGTACCTGACACAAAGTAAGCATTTATTAGGAGTTCGTTATCATTAAAGGCCAAATCATGGAGAGGGAAAAAAATCTCTGTTCTCCTTTTGGAACTGAGAAGTTATTTTATCAGATAAAAGAGGATTCCTTCTGCTCTGATATTTCAGAGAAGAGAGAATTTACCAAGCTCAGGAAGACCTCATGCTGTCCGTCCACCGCCTCCTCATCCCCCTGGAGGCGCTGCTGTCCCCTGGGCTCTGGCTAAATGCTAAGGCAGGAAGACCTCACAGGACATGGCCTTTCTGCTGAAATGCTAATTTATTATTCAGCCTAAAGACTGATTTTTGGTGGACTGTAACAAGACTCCCTTTCTAGAATTGAAAAGATTAAAAATATATGCAAGTAATTCTTCTGTTGAGCCCAATGAGCTGTTTGTGTCGCTTTTAAAAAATTCTTCCGAAATACTGTTTGGGGAGGATTATTCAGAGAGAAGGAGGTTATAGAACCCCTCCAACTTCAGAGACCCCCTCCTCTGACTAGACTCTCCTACCCCTTGTCGAAAGGAAAGGGTGGTGGTTACAGAAAGCCACACAGAGGACTAGACTATTGGGTGGGCTTGTGCATCTGTGGGGGGGGGGGAGCTTAATTACTTTCTCTCTTTTCACACATTTAATGCTGTACAGTTGACAAATCATAAAATTCACTCATTGTCAATTTCAATTTTTTTGGTAAATTTACATATTTTTGCATCCATCACCACAAGGCCATTTTAGAACATTTTAATCACGTCTATAAAATTCCCCCAAACCTGTTCATAGTCAGTTATTGCTTCCCACCCCCCCTAGGCGACCACTGATGTGCTTTCTCTCTGTATAGGATTTGCCTTTTCTGGACATTGCACGTGAATGGAGTCATACAATACGTAGTCCCTCGAGTCTTAGGGTAATGTTTTTGAGGTTAATCCGTGTCAGAGTATATATCAGTGTTGCATACATTTCTTTTGCCAGATGTTATTCCATCATTTGCACATATGACATTTTGTGTATCCATCCACCAGCCGATGGCCCTTTGGGTTGCTTCTACCTTTTGTATGTTATAAATAACCCTCCTACAGACATTCCTGCACAAATATTTGTGTGGACGTGTTTTAATTTCTCTTGGGTAGATACCTAGGAGTAGAAAGTGCCAAACTGTTTTCCGAAGTGGCTGTACGATTTCACATTCCCATCAACAATGAACGAGAATTTCAGTTCCTTGCCAATACTTGTCTTTTTTATTATAGGCATTCTACTGAATATGTGACTGGCATCATGGTGGTTTTGACTTTCATTTCCCTAATGACTCATAGAGCACCTTGTCATGTACTTAGTAGCCCACTTGCAGGTCGTCTTTGGTGAAATACCTATTAAGTCTTTTAACCATTTTTCAATTGAGTTCTTTATCTTTCTTTTTATTGAGTTGTAAGAGTTCTTTATATATTTTCAATACAAGCCCTTTATCATATCCATGATTCAAAAATATTTTCTCCCAGTCTGTGCTGTGGCTTCATTTTCTTAATGATGTCGTTTGGAGTGCAAAGGTTTTTAAATTTTAATGAAGTCTCATTTATCTATGTTTTTCTTACAGCTCATGAAAAAAATATGGTGCTGTGTCTAAGAACTCATTGCTTAACCCAAACTTACAAAGATTTTCTCCAGTCCTTTTTTCCCTAAAAGCCCTATAGTTTTAGTGCCTACATTTATGTCTAGGATCCATTTTGAGATAATATTTGTGTGGTTTGAGATAAGGCTTTAGGATACTAAATTTTCCCAGCATCATTTGCTGAAAAGGCTACTCTTTCCCTGTTGAGTTGTCTTGGCATCTTTGTCAAAAGTCAGTTCATGTATATGTAAGGGCTTCTTGCTGAACCTTTAGTTATGTCCCACTGAGCTACCTGTCATTACTTTAATACCACACTCGGTTGACTACTGTAGTTTGTATTAAGTCTGAAATTGGATAGTGTAAGTCCTCCAACATTGTTATTCTATTTTAGAAGTAGTTGGGCTGTTTCATATCTTTTGCATTTTACGTGTATTTTTAGAATCCATTCGTCAATTTTTATTAAAAAATCTGCTGAAATGTGGATGGGGTTTATATTGGATCTAATAGTCTTCCAATTCATGACCATGGGATGTCATTCGTTTCATTTAGATAATCTCTAATTCCCTCAGAAAATATTGTGCGATCATCAGGGTACAGATCTTGTGTTTATTTTAAATTTGCTCCCAAATATTTTATTCTTTTATTATGAACAGACTTGTTCTCTAAATTTTGTTTCTAGTATTATTTTCATTAGTGCAACTTGCATTTTGTGGATTCTTTGGAATTTTCTACATAAGGTATAATGTCACCTGTGAATAAAGACAGTTCTACTTCCTTTCTTATCTGGATGGCTTTAGTTAATTAACTAATCAAAGATTATTTATTAGCAAATTGCAGTGGTCGCAATCTCTAGGACAATGTCGAGTAGAAATGGTAAAAGTCTTGCCTTGCTCCTGACCTTAAGAGGGAAAACAATCAGTTTTTTACCATTGAGTTTGGTGTTAGCTGTGGATTTTTTGTAGAAGCCCTTTATCGGTTTGAGAATGTATCCTTCTCTTCTCTTTTTGAGGGTTTCTTACCATGAATCGTTGTTGGATTTTGTTAAATTCTTTTTCTGAATCTATGAAGATGATGAGGAGGCTTTTAAAAACATTCTATTAATATGATGTGTTATGTTAATTGAACTTGAGATATGTAACAAACCTTGCATTCTTGGGATAAATCCAACTTCGCTGTATAATCCTTTTTGACATATTGCTGAATTCAGTTTGCTAATATCTTGTTAAGGGTTTTTGCGTCGATGTTCATGAGAGATACTGGACAGTGGTTTTTTTTACTGTCCACCTTTGGTTTTGATACCAGGGTAACACCAGTCTCATAGAATAAGTTGGGGAGTGTGCCCTTCTCTGTTTTCTGAATGAGTTTGTGAAGGGTTGGTATTATGTATTCTCTAAATAACTGATAGAATTTAGCAGTGAAACCATCTAGGCTTAGGCTTTTCTGGGAAAATTCTTAGTTACTAATTCAATTTCTTTACTTGCTATAGGTCTATTACAATTTTCTATTTCTTCTTGAGTCAGTTTTCATAATTTGTGTCTTTCTAGGAATGTGTCTGTTTCATCTAAGTTGTTAAATTTGTTGCCATAGTGCTGTTCATAATATTTCTTTTTAATCCATTTGATTTCTGTATGGCTGGTAGGAATATCTTCTTTCATTCCTGTTTTTAGTAATTTGAAATTTTCTTGGTCAGTCTAGTTAAGGATATTTTTAAAAGAAATAACTTTTATGAAAAAGAGTGAAGAAAGGCTGTGTGAATTATGGGATATCATCAAATGAACAAACATTTGCCTCATGGGAGTCCCAGAAGGAGAAGAGAGAAAGAGGCAGAAACTTTATTAGAAGAACTAATAGCTGAAAACTTCCCAGATCTTGGGAGGGATGTGGATATCCAGGTACATGAAGCTCAAAGGACTCCAAAGCAAGATCAACCCAAAGAAGATGACCCCAAGACACATTATAATCAATATGTGAAAATGTCTATACTACCCAAAGTGATTATTTGAAACACCTATTAAAATTCCAGTGGCGTTTTTCATAGAACCAGAGGGAAAAAAATCCTACATTTCATTTGGAACTTTATTATGCAACTTGAGCCCCATCCCTCTGCTGTGGAGGAAAGGTGACTTGCTGGTGCTATAGGCCTCCTCCATTCATTAGGGGATAATGGTCTCTGCCTTTGGCCCTCACCTCTTCTGACTACCTTCATTTTTATTTGAAGGCGTCCTCTACCGTTTATTTTAATCTTATTTCATGGCAGCTCTTGGAGATGCCTCCCCTCGTGTCTGTTGGGGGTTGAGGATGGGTGAGATACAGTGGAGAACCGGAGACAGAGACTCTGGCAGCGTCTCTAACGTCTCGGTCATCCCTGCATTTCTAACATCTCATGTGTTGCCTGCTAGAACCTAAATACTCTAAAATATCTCTTCAGGAAATGGGTAAATATATCCTAAGATCACTTTTGATCACGTAGCATCCTCTATAGCTTGGGAGTAGTGAAAGGTTCTGGGCCAAACCAGAGAGTGTGAAATTCACAAACATTTTTATTTGCCCTAATGGGGTAATACTTGAGCGTCCTTTTTAGTTTCTTTTCCCACCTATTGTAGCTCCTGGAGGAGGATGGCAACGATCCCAGGGGATTTGGGAAATTATTTTGATAGTGTTGATTGTAAATTTTTGAGAGAGGGAAGAACTTCATCAAGATAACTTATTGGTGGTATCTTGTAGTTTACCACTTAGACCTATGTTTGGTTATTGCTATAAGTCTGAAGGTTTTATATGTTTAAAAACGTGCATCTTTGTTCCTGCTGCTCCTTCGGCTTATAACAGCGTACCCACCTGCACCCAGAATCACCCCCACCCCCAAAACCGTTACATACATGCTTTGTGAGCATCAGGTCCATCAGCACCTCCGTAGAGAAGAATTTCCTAGATCATTTGCCCATATACCATATACGCTCATAGAACCATGTACTTCTTGGTAACACTTAATCATAGTTATATTTTAAAAATTAATTAGTATGATTATTTGATTAGTGTATCTCTCCCCCAGGGGATCATCAGCTTCATAGGGGCAGGACTTGTATTTGTTTTCGTGCATCATTTTTATCCCTAGGGCCTAGTACAGTGCCTTGCAAAATATCCATTACACATGTTCTGTATGTGTGATTAATATATTTAATCCCTACTGTACCTTACTGGGTTAGTCTTACCAACCCTTTTTGTAGATGAGAAACTGAAGCATGGAGAGAGAAAGAGAGAATGAGATTACGTAGCTTGCCCAAAGTCCCATGGGCAGTATGTGATGGCCTATAGAAGATTCTCAATAAATATTTATTAAAAAAATACATGGATAAATAAACAGGGAGTGGATGAAGTGATCCCTTTGTTTCTAGTTGGAAATGGGGCCTCTGCACAGTGTTGAATTGCCTTTTTGGTGGGAGGATGGGATTATAAGGCTATGGAGAGGTCTGGGGGATCTGCGTGGACGCCAGTGCTGTGGCCCCAGAGTGGGGCAAAGGGGAGGGTTGCGATGGAGGGCGTGGAAATGCTGGCTTCCCACTACAAAGCTGAGTAGGTAGGAGCCAAAGACAGCACATCCCTTGAGTAGAATCTCCCCCACAGAAGAACAGTTCCTTCGAAATCAGACACAGAAATTAGCTAGTGATATCTAAACCCCGGAGAGCTGCACATTCCCCATTGAGCTCTGGACACCAGGATTGGGAGCCGGGAGCCATGCATCTGGAGCAGAGCAGGAATTGCCACAGGTCTCAGGGAGATCTGGAATTTTCTCTGTGCCATCCTCCCCGACAGCCCGACTGCAGCAGTGAAGACTAGCCACAGCCAGTTCCCTTTCACACCTACCGATTCGTGCCTCCCTTGTGTCTCAGTCTCTTGGGCTAGGACAGAAAGTGGGCCTGCGGCATTTTTACCCAGCTGGACCCAGTGATCGTTGACCTGCTATGATGGCCATTTCCATGCTGAGTCTTAGGGGATCTGTTTCAAGATTGCAACATGCGTTCTCATCCTGGGTACCTCTAGCGGGGTCTCCGAGCCTGGGACATGTGAGCCACCTGTAATGGCATGCCTTGTTGGGTCTGGAAGTGCAGTTCTTAAGAGCGAGGGCCCGGAGCGTTCACTGGTTTCTCCACGAGGCATGCGATGTCTCCTAAAAGGTGAGAACCAGTGATGACGATATAGATAATAGTCATGATAAGTAGGCTTTATTGAGTGCTTAGAAAATGCCAGGTATGGGGTAAGTGCATTGTATACATTATCCCTTTTAATGCTGGCATCAATTTGAGCTTACTTATGCTGCAGTAAAAAGCAACCCCAGCATGTTAGTGCCTCACAAAACAAAGGCTTCCTTCTTGCTCACCGGTTACGTTAGGTCAGCTGCGGCTCTGCTTCACATCTTAGAGCCAGAGCTCAGGCTGAGCAAGTAGCTCCTAACTGGGTCATCGCTAGTCTCAGGGCACAAGGAAAAAAGACAACGGTATTGACCGTGAGATGGATCTTTGGGGTTCTTCTTGGGGCGCCTGGGTGGCTCAGTCAGTTAAGCATCCAACTCTTGATCTCAGCTCAGGTCTTGATCTCAGGGTTGTGAGTTCAAGCCCCATGTTGGGCTCCACGCTGGGTGTGGAGCCTGCTTTTAAAAAAAAAAAAAAAGGTTCTTGGAAGTGGCACACATCACTTCCACTGGCTTCTGAGCCTGACATCAAGGGGGACTCTAGCTGCCCAGTACAGAGGGATCCTGCGGAGAGGGTTAGTGAATATTTGAACAACAACGTAATCTACTGAACTCTTTATAAAAATCAAGGAGGCGGGGTGCCTGGGTGTCTCGGTTGAGCATCCAACTCTCAATTTTGGCTCAGGTCATGATCTCAGGGTCATGAGATCGAGCTCCGAATAGGGCTTTGTGCTCAGCGGGGAGTCTGCTTGTAGTTCTCTCTCTCTCCGTCTCCCTCTACCCTTCCCTATACTCGCACTGTCTTTCTCTCTCTCTCAAATAAAGACATAAATAATCCTTTAAAAAAAAATGAGGTAGTTGGTATTATTATTGTTCCCTTTTTACGGATAAGGAAACAGAGGCTCAGAAGGAGTAGATTTTTCTCGAGTGCTATGTAATGATTACGTGGTGGATCCCAGGTGGAAGTGGACTGAGTTTGACTCCAGAGTTTGTGGCTTTAACCTCTGCGTTACACTGACTACCACTGCCATGGCCGACCTCTCTCTCCTCTCTCCTCCTCCCCTCCTCCAGCTCAGGGCAATCCAAACACACCAGTCTCCAAGCTTCATCCATCCCCGACAGTGCTCAAGAGGAAACCACTTCCCTAGCCGGTCTGCACGTGCTCATAGTCCCCAGCCCTGCGACTCCTTCTGGAATGTCCGGCGAGGCATTTGTTTGGCCAGGACTCCCGCCCACTAAGAGCTTCCCCTGCGTGCCCCAGTGGGAATGTGCCGGGTATTTTTAGAGCTCGGCAGCTTTGCGGTGCTGCCTGCTCTTCCCTGCGGTCCGTGGATTAACCCAGGAGTGGCAGATGCCCGCGCTCCGCCTGCCTGGTCCTGGTACACAACTCTCCGTGCTGTTGGGAAAACAGATTGTCCCAGGTAGATATGTAGCCAGATTTTTTTTTTTTTTTCCTCTGCTTCCCTCCTCCTCTGAGCTGCTCCTCCCCTTTGAATGGTGTAGCTTCTCCTGGGGACCCACCATGATTCTGCAGCTGCTTTGGAGCCAGCGAAGATGGTGGGATTTGCTCACTTGCAATCAGGTCTGGCCAGGAAGCCGCCGGTTCTTGCCACAGACATCGCCCGTGTTTGCAGCTTCGCCTACCCTCCTGGGCAGACGGAGCGCACGTTCCCTCCTCAGGGAGAATGAGAGGCTTCAGAAGGCTCAGGAAGTGATGATTTCCTTTGGCATCATTGCTCCTCCAAACTCAGCCGCGAGTCTCGAACACGCGCGTGGTCCGGAAAGTGGTGGCAGCGTCACTGTGAGGCATGGTGGCTTTGGTTTGCTTATCGTCCAAAGCTCCGCGTAAGAACCAGCAGCTCTGGGTCCGGCTGCCTAGGTATTGAGAATCCCCATGGGAAGGAAAGCCGGGGATTTGCTTGAAAAGGTACTTAGAATATCTGGAAGCACTAACTCAGGGGTGGTCCAATTCAGGAAATGCGTCCTGAGTGCCCACTCTGTGCAAGACATAGGATATTGCTTCATGTAGAGGTTACAATGTTCCAGAAGACACCTTGTGGGAGCGGATAAGCACATCCCCCAGTAACCCCGGACATCACATTTGCAGAGTGTGATAGACATTAACTTTTTTTTTTTTTTAGTTTTTTTCTTTCTTTATGTTCAGTTAGCTACTGTGTAGTACATGTTGGTTTTTGACGTAGTGTTCGATGATTCATTAGTTATGTTTAACACCCAGCGCTCAGACATTAACTTTTTAAGCCTTCCTTCTTCCCTCCCTCTTTCCTTCCCTCCTTCCAGTGTTGTGGTTAAGAGCATCCATTTTGGAGCCAGACTTGCCCGAGGTTGCATCCTTACTCTAAGTGTGTGATAGGACAAGTGACTGAGCTGCCCCACGGCTCAGCTCGTAACAGTACCTTGCCCTCAGAGGTGTTGCATGGACTAGATGGGCTAATATTGCCCTATTAGCGAACAGGCAAAAAGCCCTCCGAGCAGTTCCTGGTACAGAGGAAGAGCTATCAAAGCGTCGGTGTCCCCCCTGTAATTCACTCCGCAGATACTCACTGAGCACCTACCACAGGCCAAGCTCTGACCTGGGTCCTCGCCCCAGAGCAATGAGCCACTTCCCGACCCCGTGGAGCTCAGGGTTCAGAGGATGGAGGCAGAAAATAGACAAGTAAATGCAAGCATCAGCTGGTGATGAAGGCTTGGAAGAAATGTACACAGGACAGTCCAGTCCGCTTCTAGAAAAGTCAGAAGAGGGAGAGATTCATTCTTAATGAGCAGAGGCTATGGCACCCTCCCCAGCGGGGATGCCGGTTGGCCGAGGGGAAGATGCTCACAGGCAACATCCGATCCCAGAAAGAGATTTCGCTGAGACCTTGCAGTGTTCTCCGTAGGAGCCGTACTTGTCCCGTCGTCTTCTCCTCCCCTCCTACAGACTGGAGATTCTAAATGAGATCAGGATCCAGGCCTTCTTTCTGGACATGAGGATGTTGGGGTTTGGTTAGGGTTCCCGGAAGACCTTTGTCCCAGCTTCAGATTTCCAGAGAGGACACTTCGGCTTGCTAGTGCGACCTGAGGCCCGGTCCCCTTGCTCTGTGCAGGGGACTCTGCTGGGTCCACCCATCAGGGGCTGGGAAGAAGGGCAGGGCCAGTGCCTGCTTGGCTCTCCAGCGGCCTGCACAACCTTTTGGACTTAGTAGGTGCTTAATAGGTGCTCACCAAGGGCTTGTTATGTGCTGAGGACGTGTTGCCAGGATGTAAGCACTTGATATGTGTTAACTTCATAATTTTTACAGCTAAAGTGCTATTCTTGTCTCCGTTGCACAGGTGAGGAGTCTGAGCGCAGGCTATCCTGGGGTATCTCATGTACCATAGAAGGAGTCCCAGAAGGCTTCCTGGAGGCAGTGACTGAAGTGTGTCTTAAGGGACAAATAGAGCTGTCCAGGTGGGGGAAGGGGAGCCCGGAAGGGCATGGAAAGCAGAAACAGCTCCAGGAGGAAGCTTGGAGAGCCTGCAGGACAGAATACAGACTGGAAGTGAGGGCAGTGGGGGTGGGGAGGTGGGCGCAGTGGGGAGCACAAGAGGTCCACGTAGGCCTTGCTCCATTGTCTTTGTCTTGGATATCCTGACTGCATTGGGTAACCATGCAAGTAATTGCTGCCATGGAAGTGTCCCACGATCAAACTGGCTTCGCACAAAGGTCACTGCTGAAACCCGGTGACCAGCAGTTAACACTTCATTAACTACTGTCTCATGCATTTAATCCCACCTCCCAGCAGCCAGGCCTGTCGGAGCACATGCACAGGCCCACCTGTCAGGGGCCTGGGGTGAGAAGACGTGACGCAGGGACTGCCGTGCCTTGCACACCTGTCAGATTTGCACACGAAGAACTCGTTCCCTTTTGCATCATCGCCTCCCTGCAAATGCCAAATGGTGGGAGTTTCTTCTTGGCTGAAGTTGTTGTTTTTTTAGGTTTGAAACTCAAATGCTTCCTTTGAAAACATGTTTTTTTTCCCCCTCTCTCTCTCCCTCTCAAAGAGCAACTCGTTCCTCCTATGGGAACAAGGTCCTCTTCACTTTCAGGGGAAGCTTATCTATTCCTGCTGTGATCAAGTCAGCCCAGGGTGCCTGTGTTAGCCTTTAATTTTCAAAAAGAGAACCTCAGGTAAAGGAAATGGGCCAGTTAGGTTTTGAAGTCTTTTCTGTTTTATTATAATTGAAGGAGGTCCACATAGGGGCATGTGTGGTGCTAGCTGGTTCCTCATTTTGGTACTGCTGACATCATCCCCACCTTGGCCTCTTTAGGAATTGTTCTCGACTGCTGTGTTGGCTGTGTATTGCTGCGTAATGCATTACCCCAAATACGTGGTTAATACCTACTTCTTATTTCAGATATTTTGTATCAGGAGCCTGGGCATGGCATAGCTGGGTTCTCTGCTCAGGGCTGCAATCCAGGGGTTGGTGGGGCTGGGGTCTCATCTGGAGCTTGGGTCCCTTTCCAAGGTCACAATGTGGTTGGTCGGTGGCAGGAATCATATCCCTGCAGGTGTGGGACTCATAGAGGCTTCCTTGTTCAAAACCAGTGGGGGGTAGGGGAGAGGGCGGAGAGGGCGGAGGAGGGAAAGTCTAGCCCCTCTTTTTTTTTTTTTTTTTTTAAGATTTATTCACTTATTTTACGGGTGGTGGCAGGGAAGGGACAGAGGGAGAGGGAGAATCTTTAAGCAGAGTCCACGCTGAGCAGGGAGCCCAAGGCAGGGCTCGATTCCACGACCCTGAGATCACGACCCTGAGTTGAAACCAAGAGTCGACACTTAATTGACTGTGCCACCCAGGTCCTCCTCTAGCCCCTCTTTTATTTTATTTTTAATTAATTTTTATTATGTTCCGTTAGCCAACATATAGTACATCATTGGTTTTTGATGTCGTGTTCAACGATTCATTAGTTGCATATAACACCCAGTGCTCATCACATCACATGCCCTCCTCAATACCCATCACCCAGTTACTCCATGCCACTACCCCCCTCCCTTCTGTACCCCTCAGTTTGTTTCCCGGAGTCCAGAGTCTCTCATGGTTTGTCTCCCCTTCTGATTGCTTCCCATTCAGTTTTCCCTCCCTTCCCCTGTGGTCCTCGCACTATTCCTTATGCTCCACATATGAGTGAAACCGTATGATAATATGATAATTGTCTTTCTCTGCTTGACTTATGTCACTGAGCATAATCCCCTCCAGTTCCATCCATGTTGATGCAAATGGTGGGTATTCATCCTTTCTCATGTCTAGCCCCTCTCTTAAAGCACTCACCTGAGATGTCAGGCCCACCTAGGTTACTCTCCCTTGTGATTTACTCAAAGCTAATAGGGCCCTTCACGACATCGGGGAGTCTCTCCCTTTAGCCTGTGATGTAATATCATCCCAGGGGTGATCCCCCATCATATTCGGGTGCCAGCCATGCTCCAGGGGAGGAGGTCATGTGAGGGTGGGGGTCAGCGGTGGTCATCGTGGACTTCTGCCCGCAGAGTGGGTAACCTAAGCCAGAGAGATTTTGTCCTCTCCTTCCCATCTTGGGCGAAGCGTGTGGCTTGGAGCCCAGCTGCATCGTGAAGCCCTCTCAATGCTGCTGCGAGAGGAGATGGAGTATGCCATAGTGTTCTGGGGTTTTGAGATGGGGGTGAAGCGGATTCAGAGGACGCACTCCTTGTTCGTTGAACCAGGTGAGAGCCACCTGTCTCTAGGTGGGCTCTGTTAGAACACATTTCTCTGCTGCAGACAGTGGCTTTGTAACCCTGTGGAAAAACAAGGGTTCTGGAGGGGAGCGAACCTCGGTCCTCCTGACTGCATGTCTGTCTGTCCCTGCCTTGAGCATGCAGTCTTCTGTCCATAGGTCTCAGCTTCCCACTGTGAAAGAGGAGGGAGGAGGGTCGGGGGGCGCGAGGCTCCTCGTTGTCATGCCCGTTCCGTGGTGTGACCCAGATCCGGCGGGCATCGTTAGCTTTGGAGCATGTGCCACTTACGATGCCAGCAGGTGCAGGGAGAGGTGCCGGCGGGCACATGTCGCCCTTTAAGAATAACCGGTCCCAGCGGGATGCTTTGTCTTCATGAAGGTAGAGAAAGCCTGTAGGCAGAGAGAAGTTCTATTTGTATTTACAGCTGGGCCCCATTGTATTTGGAAACGGCGGAGCGTCAGGCTCGGGGCCCCCTGGGTTCGCGGGCTTGCTTTCTTAATGCCTCAATTGGACTTTTAATCAGAACAAATCTCGAGCATTAATCTTCAGTGCCTGTTCCTGCCATTTCCAGCCACTCGACACTTTTTCATAAACAAAGTGACAGTTTGATTGAATGTGGTTTTTAATTAAGCTGCTTGCACTTGGAGCAACTTTCTGGGAGCGTATACGTAAGGAGCAAGACTTCAGAAGTGCCATGGGAGGCTGACTTCTGAGAGCGTCTCACACACTGGTTCCCAGTCCATCCCAGGTCCCAGCCCACTGTCCTTTGTAACAAGGGTGCAAAGCCTCAGTGGTGGGTGCAGCTGCTTCCGGACAAAGTATATGGATCTTAAGAAACTGCCCCCCAGTGACTGTTTATATCATTGGATTTTAAGCTGTTGATGGCACATCACTGTCTTCCACAGTTGGGACTTCGCATAAACAAAATGAAGTAAGAATAACCACTGTTATTCTGTCTTCAAGCACAACTCAGAATTTTATGAGCAGTAGTGAACTCTGCATCCAAGACCTTCTAAGATCGTAGAGCCCCAGAGGGCGGTGACGTCCCCCTCACGGGGAAAGTACCTACAAGATCGGAATTGACAAATGGCTACTGGAGCATAGAGCCAGGAGAGGTGGCTGGGCACTGCTTTTCCAGCTCCTCAAAGGACTGCGTGTGTATAACAGGGGGCAGTAGGTCAAAGAACCTTCGGCCTCCTGAGGCGGGCATCTGCATGGTGAGAGGGTCCCCGGCGTTACCTGGATACGATGCCAGGATGCGGTGAGGGTAGTGTTGCTCTGGCAGCATCAGACCAGACCCCACCCCTCCCTTCGCGTTCTGGTGCTCTGTGGGGGTATAGATGGGCCCCGATAAATAGCTGCTGTTGCGGAGAAATCCATCAAGCCTTTACCCTGTGCATGACTCATCTCGCTGTGGCAGGCGCGGCGCTCAGCTTCCAAGAATAGCCTAGCCCGAGGGATCCAAGCTCGGAATCCCTTCCAACTTTCAGGGCTCTGAAGTTCGGCGCCCACAGAGGTCTGTGCTTAGGTAATGGGGTGCAGATGGCTTGGTGTTTGCAGAGACAGTGGCTAATAACCATCTCCCTTCCACCTTTTCTACCTGCCAATTCCAGGAACACAAAATTGCAGGCCAGACCCCACTGCTCACAAAGGAAACCTTAATCATAAGGAGGCCTGGCAGTGCATTTCAGTGGCACAGAGATAAGGTAATCAGGAAGCCCACTCATCCATTTATTGGCTCATTCAACAAATATTTGCCGACTGCCTTGCCAGTGAGAGCCACAACAAGGAACTCCGTGGGGGACTCTTGGAGAGGTGAATAGCCCTGACCGTGCTCTTTGGTATCGAATCCAGGCAACTGGGCCGGGGAGTGATAGAAATAATAGCTGACATTTATTGAGCACTTACTGCATGCTGTGTTTTAAGCACGTGCCTTGAATTAACTAGATCAATCTTCACAATGGTTGGAGGACTTGGGTGCCATTATGCACATCCTTTGCTGGTCGAGAACAATAGAGCGCAGAGGGTAACTTGCCGAAGTTCATGCAAGCTGGTCCCGTTGGCGGAGGTGTTGGGAACCGAACCCAGGATTCTCTGACACGAACCATGTAAGAATCACCATGCTTATGCCATTCCGTCAGCACAGCGGCCTTCTGTCACTTCTTTCTAGAACATGCCAAGCTCTTTTTGACCCCAGGGGCTTTGCATTTTCTGTGGCCTGAAACACTGAGCTCACTCGCTCTTGTTTTCCTGGTCTCAGCTTGGGGGCCGGGTCTACCTCAGACCTTCCCCGAGCATCTGCTAAGCAGTTCCCTCTTGTCTGTCACTCAATACTTTATTTCCTTCCCAGCCCTTACTGCATCGTGATGGTCCCAGGTCTGTTTGCTTTAATCCACTTGTCCCTCCCTGCCAATCCCCAGTAGCATTTCAGCTCCTGATAGCATGGACCTGTGTATCTTGATGACCTTCGTATGTGCAGCCCTAGGATGGAGCCAGTAAATATTCGCTGGGTGGTCAGGGGAGGGACACAGGCACGGAACAAATCTCAGGCATCGTGGCTGCGTCATTGTTAGGACAGGTGAAGCCGTGAGTGTGAGGCTGTGCGGCCTTTGTTATTACCATCATTACCGTGGCTGGTGAAGAGGAGAGACAGCGGACGCTCCGAAGGCACAATAGAATATTTGGGATTGCAAGACACAAGCAGTGTCGTGAGAGTCCATCAACGTGCGCCTCCCCTCCGTGATGACAGGAGGGGGCTCTGTTGGCCAGCTGTGGGGTGGGTCGGTAGGTTTCTGCTTCCACATGATGCATGGGTGACGGAGACATCAGCTCCCCGACAGCTGGCCCCCACCCTGCCCACCCCACAGCTTCCCCCCTTCTCTCAGCGAAGGGGGCAGTGCCCTTCTCACGCAGCTGCGGCAGGCAGAGAAAGTGGTCCCCGTCCATGCTGGTGCCTCCACAGGGTGGCAGTGACCCGGCAGAGAGCCCGGGGTACAGGCTGCTTTCTCCCTAAGGACGTAACGTAGGAGGTGGGGACCCGCCAGGTGCTCAGAGAATCTTTGGTGCTGTTGGCTGCCTCCCTCACAGCACCCCCTTGATTTGCTTCCTTCTCTTATGCCTTACCTCGTCTGTCACTCAGGCCTGCCAGAAACAGAACTTTGTTCTAGAATATTCAACCTGTGTGGCCTCTGAGTCTCTTTGTTCCCCTGTGACATGAGGATTCCAACGACCAGTGGTGCATCGTGAGGATTAGGCGGGGCTGCCAGTTCCCCAGCACCGTTTGGGACACTTGGCCGATGAAGTTCTCTGGTGCCTGTCCCATCCCACTGACGACAACAAATCAGCATCTCCCACTTAATGAAGATGTTTCAGGTATCGGAATAAGTCCATTATCAGTGTTATTAAAAGTTTGTGATTTTCACAGCTTTGCGGAGGCACAGTTGACATGCAGCAAACTGCACAACTTTGCAAGTGCTGACACACACGTCCACGGAGGAGCCATTACTGCGATGTTGTGCGCGCTTCCTTGCGTCCCCCGTTATAGATGTGGAAAGCAGACACCTAGGACGTAGGCGTCTCCTCCTGGATTACACGGTGGCCAGAGGCAGAGCTGCCTGACCTGCGCCCGAGCTCCTCGCCACCGCCTCCCCCTGGAGCGGATGTTTCTGGGCGGTTGATGTCCGGGGATGCGTGACCGCTCCCTCCCGCCTGGAGGTTTGCAGCGCCTAAGGGCAGCACACCCTGGGTTGTGTTAGTTGTCGCCTGATCCATAGCGCCCTCGCCTGCAGGTGTGAAACCATGTCACCGAGCTCACTTTACGGCGAGACGGGCAGCTTAGCGACGGGACAGGGGTGGTCTCAGCAAGTCAGGCCGCCCAGATCCACAGCTTCTGGCTTTCCAGGGGCTAATCCACCTGCTGGATGTGTCCAAAACCCATAAGCTGATTCCAGGCCCCTCAACTCAGTGGCACAGGGGGATGTTTGGGAAACCCCTGCAGGTGTTATCAGACATGGTATCCCAGTTCCCCAAAGCCAGATTCCGGAGGTCCTGGAAGGTCCTGGAAGGTTGGGAGGTCCCAGGAATTGCAAACACATGAGTCCCAGTGCCTGTCTAGTCTCCCTTCCCCTCCAAACCCTGTGCGTGTACCTCAGACCCTGCGTAGTGTTTGGATGCTTTCCTTCGACTCCGGGCATTTGTTCAGAATGTTCTTTTCCCCCCCGAAGGATCTTTTCTCCATCTCCTCGGCCTGTCTAATCCATGGAGTCATGCTGCCTGGATTAATTTCCACCTCTACTGCTTGCTAACTTCAAGACCTCGGACAAGTTCCTTAATCTCCGGGCTCTCCAGCTCATCAGTGAGGATGGCAGTAGTCCTGACCACGTGTGTGGGTCATACGCGCGGACTGCGGTGACACCCGTCAAATGCTTAGTGTGCTGTCCAGACCAGAGCAGAGCCCCCAGAGTATGTTGTGCCGTTGTTGTTGCTGTTACCGGCTGTTTTTGTTACTAACACCACACATTTGCCCAGCTGGTCCTTCTTGAACTAGCTTCTCCTCCTCCTCCTCCATGTGACTGTTCCACTGCTTGCCCTTCAAGGCGTTACCTTCTCCAAAAGCCTTCTCTGACATGACCCAGCCTTTGGGTCATGAGAACCCCTCTCCCGAGGCCCCTTCCTTTATTTCTTCCACAAATATTTACTGAGCAACTACTTTGTGCTGGAGAAATGAACAAGATGGACAAAAATCCCCGCCCCTGTGTCTCTTCTTGAGTAGGAAGAAGGGGAAGAGGCAGAAGATAAACAAGATCAAGAAGTAAAATCTGTAGTTAAAAAGTTGTTAAAACTGCTGTGGAGAGAAAGGCATCAGGCAGGGAGGTTTGGGGTTCTGTCCCAGTTTAGGTCTGTGGTTACAGGGTGATCACTGTTGGTCTCAGAAACGTCTCAGTTTGGACAATTACATTTTCGTCTTAGAGACACCCTAAGGCACGCATCTTAGAGATAAGGAATGTCGGAGATGAGGCTGTAGTTTTAAGTAGGATGTCAAGGAAGATGGTATCTGAATAAAGACCCCAAAGAGGTGAGGGAGTAAACCATTCAGAAGCACATTCTAAGAAGTGAGAACAGCAAGTGCAAAGGTCCTGAGGTGGGGGCATTTCAGGTGTGTTTGGGGACCACTGAAGAGGCCAGGATGGCTTGGGAAAGGGATGATAGCAGAAAGGTAGGGCTGTAGCTGGACTCTAGAACGCCTTGTAGGACAGAGCGAGGTCTTGCCTGGACAACTGTTGCAGGGTTTGGGGCGTATAAGGGAAGTGGACTGACTATTGGGGCCATCATGGCTGTCGTGTTGGTACTGGATTGTAAGAGGGCACAGGTGGAAATGGGACAGTTATCCGGGGAGAGGTGACGGCATGGACCAGGCTGCTAGTGGCCGTGCTGAGCATTGGCCGGATTTGCTGGTGGATGGGATGCAAGCTGCCAGAGGAAGGGAGGGGTCAGAGATGCCTTCAGAGAGTCTGGACGGAGCAACTGGGAGGCGGGGACTCAGAGACGGATGACAGAGTTGAGAAGCCGTCAGGTGTTGTGTGCGTTTCCCAGGACTGCCTGAATAAGGTACCACAAACTCAGTGGCTTAAAACACATCTGTTTCTTGTCTTCCAGTTCTAGAGGTCAGAGGTCAGACACAGGCTGAAATCAGGGTGTCAGCTGGGCTGGGTGCCTTCTGGATGTTCTAGGGGGAGAATCTGCCTTTTCCAGCTTCTGGAGGCCGCCTGCCTCCCTTGGCCCGTGGCTCCCTCCTCCATCCCCAGAGCCAGCACACTGCGTCCCTGTGCCTTTCTCCTACAGCCTCATCGCCCTCCAGCCAAAGCTGGGAGCGGCCCTCTCCTTCTGAGAACCCTTGTGATGACAGCTGACCCTTGAACAACACAGGTTTGAACTGTGTGGGTCCCCGATACGTGGATTGTCTTCTTTCTGATAAAGATAGGGAAGTACTGTAGATGTATTTTCTCTTCTTTATGATTTTCTTCATAATGTTTTCTTTCTTTCTTAATCACAGCAGTTAATTCCCCTTCACCATGTAAGGTAACAAACACACAGGTTCCAGGGATTGGGACGTGGACCTGCGTGGGGTCATTACCGTGCCAGCCCGCCCACGGACCTGGGTGGAGATGTCAGGTGACGCCTTGACTCTGGATTTCAGGGGGGAGCCGTAGCTGAAGCTGCAGCTCTGGGGGGGCCCACAGCCCTCTCAGCTCTTCCAGACTCACACTCCACGTTTGTCCTCCAGACAACGAGCGCTGAGGGCAGAGACGGTGTCTTTTCCTTTTAGTGCTTCTCAGAGCCACAGCCCGAAGAATGTGACATGAATCAAGTTTGAAACCAAATTTGTGCCAAACTCATCCCTCACCCAAAGAAGATACAGGTCCTAGCTCTCAGGATAGCCTCCAACACCTGTTCTCTGCCCGGCCTTGTGGCGACGGCAGGTCTCGTCCTCACCTTTGTCGCTCTGCTCGTGAACTGGGCACGGTGACTTGGGGTTCTGTGGGACGGAGGCAGCAGATGTTACCCTGTGAATGTTCCTCTGTGGATGGTTTTGGGGCTGAGGCCCCATTCCACAGCCCACTGGATCCCGCTGTGAGCAAATCTGCGATGTTCAGCAGTGCCTAAGGGTGGAGAGGGTAAATAAAAACAGCAGGACGGACTTCCAGCTGGTGACTCAGGGGCAGGCCTGTGGGGGTGGGATCCTCAACCTGCTCTGCTCGCTGACATCCCAAGCGCAGGGCCGGACCGTGCTCTGGTCTGGCCTGCTCTGTGTCGGCACGAGCAGCCTCCTGGTTTCCCCGTGCCTTCCCAGGGCATGCAGTGCGCCTGTGCTTTACCTCTGCAGATGGGTCTCGGGGTGAACGTCCTCCCGTCGTTTGAATTCTTCACTGTCCTAGAAGCACTGTGGCTAAGAATGGTTTCTGGAGTCCCTCTGCCTTCTTTCAGAGCCTAGATCTGTCCCCGCTAGCCTCGGGGTCTTAGACTGGTCATGTCCTCTCTGAGTCTGTTTCCTCGCCCGATTGTGTGTGCTTGTGAAAATAATCAGCACTTACTAGATGCTTACCTTGTGCCAGGTCCTGGACACTAGTGTTTCCTCCAGTACGCAGAACGGGAGGCTGAGGCACGGAGCGACGAGATGGCCAGTGCAACACCCCACAGCCAGCAAGGTCAGGGCTGAGGGCTTTTTGTTGGTCCAGTTTTTTATGGTGGTAAAATATACATAATGTGAAATTTACCGTCTGAACCATTTTGATGTGCATGGTTCCACAGTATTAAGGACATCATGACTGTGCAGCCACTTCCACCAGCCTCCATAGGACTCTTCAGCCCGCAGAAACCCTGTGCCCACGAGGCAGTCGCTCCCCATTTCCCTCCCTCCAGCCCCCTGCGCCTGCCTGCCTCATTCCCTCCCTCCCCCTTCCTTCCTTCCTTCCTTCCTTCCTTCCTTCCTTCCTTCCTTCCTTCCTTCCTTCCTTCCTTCCTTCTTCCCTCCCTCCCTCCTTCCCTCCCTCCCTTCCTCCCTCCCTTCTCTCCCTCCCTCCCACCTCACTCATCTCCCCCTTTCTCCCACACCCTAGCTTCTGGTAGCCACCATTTTACTCTCTGTCACTGTGAGTTCAGCTTTTATTATTTTCATTCTTATTACTATGTTTAGATTTCACATATAAGCAATATTGGTCTTTCTGTGTCTGGCTTATTCCACTTAGAATAACGTCCTCCAGATTCATCCACATTGTCGCAAGTGGCAGGGTTTCCTCTTCTTAGAGTCTAAGTAATAATCCGTTGTCTCTACCCACTCACCGTCGCCGGCCGCTTAGCTTGTCCCCCATCTCGGCTGGCCGTCGTGGGTACCGCCGAAGTGCACGTGAGAGGGCACGCCCCTCATCAGCGGTGCTGTGGAGCCTCTTTTCACGTGCCTTTTGGCTGTTTGTATTTTGCCCTTTGGGAAAAGTCTGCTGAAGCGCTTGGCCTATTTTTTAATTGGGTTAGTTGTCTTTCTCTCGTTGAGTTGTGAGAGTGCTTCCTATGTTCCGGGTAGCAGGCTCTTATCAGATGTATGATTTTCGGACATGTCCTTCCCTTGTCTGGGTTGTCCTTTCACTTCTTGACAGCGCCCTCTGATGCAGGAAACTTGTTAGTTTGGACGAAGCTTGCCTAGTCTTGTTTATGATTCCTTTCCTGCTCTGGTCCCGTTTTCTTGTCCTGACATAACGGTGGCTTAGGAACTTGCTAGAGCTCTGCTGGTGCTGGGGGTGAGGAAGAAGACCAGCCCTCTGTGATCGGTGGACCCCAGACTCAGGCTGGGAGGGGTCGTGTGGTCCCTCGAGGTCGGCACCTTGCGGCCTCTGTCACCTCCCCAGCCTCAGATTCCTGTTTCCAGACCAACCCTGCCTGATGTCAGCTTGCGATGGAGCGGCTCCCAGAGTCTTCGGAAGCACCCGTCTGTGAATGGTTTTTCCTGCCTCCCTTGGGCCTCACCTGCAAGCACCTTCCCTCTCCCTCTCCCTCCCGAGGTGTCAGGAAGGCTCACGAGTTACGGGGCCTTGTCCCCGCGTTTCCTCAGTGTGCCTCTGCGTCTGTCACTGTTCATTTTTCCTTCTGTGTCCGCACAGCTTCCTCGATGACGCCAGCTGCAGCTCTGGCTGTTCTCAAGTCTTGGGGGTCCCAAGCCCCAGTGTGTGTCAGGACCCCCCTCCCCCAGGAAACTTGCTCGTAAATCCGCAGATGCCTGGGCCATCCCCCAGAAACACCGAATCCTAATTTCTGGGGGTTGTGTGCGGGTTTAGACCCCCAGGTGATTCAGATATCGGGGTCCACAGGCCACATTTTGAGAGGTACCACCCTGGTCCAGAAGCCTCACCCGCTCCAGTTTGTCCTGAGGCCCCAAAGAGGGTAAGCCTGGTGGTTCTCGAACTTGGCTGTGTGTTAGAATCACCTGGGGAACCTTAAAACCTCTCGACTGCCGGGCCACAGCCCGGACCGGTCAGCATCTCTGACCGTGGGACCCGGGCACCGGTAGGTTGAAAAGCTCCCCCAGTGGCTCCCAGGTGCAGCTAAGGCTGAGAATCAGAGGTTACATAATCCGCCCCGACCAGCAGCCATGAAATTTTATGTGCTGTTTCCCTTTGCTGAGCCCTCCAACCCTCTCGGGTAAGCTGGACTCTGGAGTTGATTCTTCTCTTTAACCCGTGCGGCGATTTCTTCCTTATTCTCACACTGTACTTGGAGGGCACAGAATCGTAAGGGGTGGCACGTGTGCACCTCTCCAAGTTCCTACAGCAGGGTTTGCTCACCACACCCGGCATCCCTGGAGACCTCGTTGCTCCTTCCCATGATGGCGCTAGACGGACCTGGACTTTTTGAGGGAGCCACTGATGTCCCAAGCCCCCAGATAAAGGGATTGTCACCTTCTGAGCCCAAGCCTGTGGCACCAGGGTCTTTCTGGGGATGGTGGTTCTACGAAGTGGTCCAGAGTGTGGGCTTTGGAGTCAGGCCTGCCTGGTTCGGATTTTAGCTCTGCTGTTTAGGTGGGTGAGCTACTGGTCCTCCCTGAGCCTCTGTTTTCTCTTCTGTGCAGTGGGGATACAGAAAAGTACTGAACAACTGTCTTAAGTAGATGAATGGATAAAGAGTGATGTATGTACATGTAATGGAATAATAGCCTTAAGAAAAAGGATATGTTGCAATCGGCCGAATTTGGATGAACCTGGAGGACATTATGCTCAATGAAACAAGCCAGTCACAAATAATGCATGATTCCAGTTATATGAGGAATCTAAAACAGTCGCATTCGTAGAATCAGAGAGCGGCATGATGGTTGCCAGGAGCTGGGGTGAGGGGGAGATGGTGAGTTACTACCCAATGGGCATCAGGTTTCGGATCAGCACGAAGAATAGGTTCTTAAGAGCTACTGGACAAAACTCTGTCTGTGGTCAGCAGTCCTATGCTGTGTCGTTAAGTGTCTTGTGACGGTAGATCTCCTGTGAAGTGGGCTTTCCACAATAAAATAAGCATAAACAGAAACATGAATGTGATTAAGCTTCCAGAAAGAAAGTGGGGTGGGGGAAAGAATTGTCTTAAGAATTAAACAAGATGAGCCACGTAAAATATTTAGCCCCATGGCTGATGTGTATTCCCCTTCTTTCTCTAAGCTACCTTCCAAGGAGCAATGTTGACAGGCAGGGCGCGTGCTTGGGACCGTGCCAGTGATAGACACAATGGCCGGGTACCTCATCCAGAATGTTCTTAAGGGCACACGCTTGGTAGATCCCTGTCGTTTACTGCCCCCCAGCCCTGCTGGTGAGACTAGCATTTGCCCTCCACTTAACACCTTCCCAGATTCCACGTCAGCCCCTCTCTGAAGGCACAGCTTGCGATACCACCATCTGGCTCCATCCTGGCTGTCTAACGCACTCAAGTCTTGCTCAGTATAATGTCCGCAATGTGAGGAGGGGCGTTCATGTTGAGGCAGCCAGAAGGGATACGTGTCCCTCTTCTTGGTGAGATCACGCCTCACCTGGTCAGACTCCCCGCTATCCTGTTGGACTGTGTTGCAGTCGTAGGGTGTAGACTCTTTCTGGCTCTGCCCTCACCTGGCTCCGCCTCCAAGTTACTGCCGATGATAGGTTCTCTTCGAGCCGGTAAATGTACAACAGTGCATCTCTACTAACCTGATTTTTAGAATATCACCAAGTTTACGTATCTGCATGATTCTACCTTCACAAAACCACTGACCGCAGGCCCCAAGTTTTCAGTCAACAGTATTCAACATTGGACCACGTGCCAGGCATGGTTCTTTTATGTATGATTACTTTTACTGGTTTCCCAGTTTCCTTTTTTTTTTAAATATTTTTTTATTATATTATGTTAGTCACCATACAGTACATCCCTGGTTTTTTATGTAAAGTTCGATGATTCATTACTTGCGTATAACACCCAGTGCACCATGCAATACGTGCCCTCTTTACTACCCATCACCAGCCTGTCCCATTCCCCCACCCCCCTCCCCTCTGAAGCCCTCAGTTTGTTTCTCAGAGTCCATAGTCTCTCATGCTTCATTCCCCCTTCTGATTACCCCCCCTTTCTTTATCCCTTTCATCTCCTACCGATCTTCCTAGTTCTTATGTTCCATAGATGAGAGAAATCATATAATAATTGTCTTTCTCGGGGCGCCTGGGTGGCACAGCAGTTAAGCGCCTGCCTTCGGCTCAGGGTGTGATCCCGGCGTTGTGGGATCGAGCCCCACGTCAGGCTCCTCCACTAAGAGCCTGCTTCTTCCTCTCCCACTCCCCCTGCTTGTGTTCCCTCTCTCGCTGGCTGTCTCTATCTCTGTTAAATAAATAAAATAAAATCTTAAAAAAAAAATTGTCTTTCTCTGCTTGACTTAGTTTCAACACACTAGATGTCCCTTTCCCATCAATGCCGCCCGTCGCTGGCACCGGGAAAGTTGTCATTCTAGGAGGACACGGAGTCCCCAGGATCTCCACGCCCAGGACTCTCAGGGAGCTGCCATGTTGATGCTAGCGGCTCTCCCAGACACAGAAGAGTGGGGAGAGGAGGGCAAACCTGAATAGACAGAAGGGAGCCAACTTCTTAGAGGGAAAGGTTCCCTTGAGAAAAGCAGATGAAGGAAAAAGGACACTTGGAACATGTCTTCTTTCTAAACCATCGGGCCCAGATGGTCTGCGTGTGAGGCAGCCTGCAGAGCTGGCCAACCCAACCGAACGATTTGAGCCAGTTCACGAAATCTCAGATAGGAGCCACGGAGATCCAGACGGGAGCAGAGGGAAAAAGAAGGGCCTGCTTAAAATTTACTGTCTGGAAAATCTGATGATTAGTGCTCAGACAACACAAGAGGGGGAAATTCATCAATATCTCCATGTCACCAGGATCCCAGGCCCCTGGGTGGTGCTTGAAGTTCAAGAAATCATCTCAGGCCACACTGGTAGCATTTTTTACCGTGATTATAAAGAGCTGTCATACAGGAATGTTATAGATGGCTGGCTTCTGAGCTGCAGACCAGCGCTTCTCAGACTATAATGTGCTCGCGAATTTGGGAGCTGGTTCAAATGCAGATTCTGGTTTAGCCCACCCGACATGGAACCTGGGATTCTGCATTTGTAAGAAGCTCCCAGGAGATGCGGTAATGCTGGTCTGTGGACCACGCCGTGAGTAGTGGGGCTAGAGGAATGCCTGGTAAACAGATGCAGGGCCCTGAGTGGAGGTTCCTGGTGGCATGGAGGCAGCTGGGGACCCAGAAAGCATTGCTGGCATCTCGGGGGCCTTGTCCAGGAGAGGGCTTGGGGACCCCTCGAGGCAAGGGTGAAGAGTCAGCCTCTCTGGCTGTCTCTTAGGTAGAGAAAAGGAAGAAGTTGCTCTTGAAATCTCATGGCTGCTGGCTTTCAGAACATTGCCACTGAGCTTAGGGAAAGGAAGGAGGGAGAGTAGGGGGTGGCCAGGGAGGAGGATCCCATAGATACTAAGTGTTGCTTGATTGTCTTTCCTCTTGCTTCCTGTCCCCAACTGTTTCTTCTCAAGTCCTTCTCTGCTCAGTAATCGCACCCACCATTCACCCAAATGCTTAAGCCAGAGACCTGGGAACTGTCCTTTTTTCTCTGCTAGCGAGCTTGCACTACTCCTGTGTGGCTGCATGAAGAGCAGCCTCGGGCCTGGAACATTTCCTTGCAAAGAGGTAAAGAACCCTCACAGTCTATGCTGGATTTGTCTCCTTGCCTGTGTATATCTTTTTTTTTTTTTTTAAGATTTTATGTATTTATTTGAGACACAGAGAGAGAGCACGCACGCAAGCTGGGGGGAGAGGCAGAGGGAAAGGGAGAAGCAGATTCCCCGCTGAGCAGGGAGCCCAACGCAGGGAACCTGGGATCATGACCTGAGCTGAAGGCAGACGCTTCACCGACTGAGCCACCCAGGCGCCCCTGCTTGGGCCTATCTTTCCCGGTTCTGGGGTTGGTGTATACTTCTTTTTCTGCTAATGCATGTGTGTCGTATGGCACCCGGCCACCCCTCACTGCTCTGTTTGTTCCCGGTGGGGAGGGATTGGGATCCTTTCCCGCAGCAGGAAGTGGGTGCCTGCAGCCACACTGTGGCGTCGGCTCGGGGTGGATCCCCTGGCCATGGGGACTGACATATTGCAAAGGGCTGGATCTTGTACATCTTCTTTCTCCTCTTGCTTTAAGTAAACACTGGACTATTTGAGCCCAGTGTGTGTATTTTCTGTTCTCAGTGACCTGGAGTCATGCATTCATCTCTTCCCTGGGTGACACTTAACTGTCTTTTAACCTTGGTCACACAGCCTGACCACACAGTGAACAGTGAGATATCCCCTCTCTCTCCCCCCTCATACCCAGTCTAGTGCAATCTATAATTGTTCACCTTCAAGCATACACCTCAAATTCCTCCCCGTCTACACTGCCACCACCATCATCTACCCCCCTGGACCTCTGGGATCACCTTCTAAGTGGTCTCCCTGTTCCCGCCTCTGTTCCGCTCCAGTCCATCCTTCCCACTGCAGCCAGGTCACTGCTGTCCTTAATAGTCTTCAAAGGCTTCTAATGACATCTTGGCTGGAGTCCAGGCGCCTACTCTTGACCTTCACAGCCCCACCTTTCTTAACCCCTCTCCCCTTTGCCAGCTGTGCCCCACCACACTGGCTCTCTCTGTTCCGAACACACCCTTGTGTTCTTGCGAGTCTTTATATATTCTGTTCCCTCAGCCTAGATAGAACTAGCCAAAAAAAAAAAGAAAAAAGGAAAAAAAAAAAGCATGTCTTTCCTGCTAGCTCCTGCTGCCTTCAGAACTCTGCTGTCTTTTCCTCAGCGAGGCTTTCCCTGACCTCCCTGCAGGTGGCACATCTCACAGCTGTAGTGTGGCATTAATCAGAAACTTGGTCATGCATCGTCCATTGCCTACTCCTCCTTCCTGGTTGTCAGCTGCACGAGGGCAGGGGTCCTGCCTTTCTTGTCCACTGTTGAATACGCAGTGCCTGGGTCTTTGCTCAGAGTACACACTCAACACGTGACGATTAAAGGAGAGTATGAATTTATGAATAAATAAGTTTTGGGAGAGCAGAGGACAGGGATGAGTGCTTGAAAGAGGCTCACATTCATCGAAGCACCTGCTGTGTTCATTACACACCTACTGTCTCATTCACTCTCTCCCACAGGTTGCTCTCACATTCATCTGTGGCCCAGAGACTTGGATCAACTTGCCCAAGTTACCCAGCCTCTGAGCAACAGAGCCGGTGTGCATCTGGTTTTCTCTCAGCCTGGGGTTTCTGGACCTTGGCATGACAACATTTGGGTCCAAATAATTCTTTGTCGTGGGGTAGGAGAGGTGGTCCAGTGCATTGCAGGACAGTTAGCAGAGTCCCTGGCCTCCAGGCTCTCAATGCTGGTCGCACCCTCCAACTTATAATGACCAGAGTGTGTCCAGACTTTGCCAGATGCCCTGGGGAGCCAAACTAGCCCCTGGTTGAGGATCACTAGCTCAGCCTGTGGGTAATTTCAGCCTCTCATGTGCCCCCTACTTTGACCCCTGCCTGCCCCGCTCCTCTCAGGGAGCCACTGTTTTTCTTGGGGGCTCTTGCTCATCCCGTCATTTCCCGCAGTCTTCCTGTGCGTCCGTCTGGCAATGAAGCAAATGCATGGTGTGTTCCAAGTGTTGCAATAAACATTGGCTTTTCTGGTTTATTTGACATCAGCCCTATGTTCAGATGCTGTGCCATTGGCATGGACACTAGCAGACCGTCTAGAAAATGTGCGATATATTTTTTTCCTTTGCCTAAATGGCACGTCTAAGTGTTTAGCATGAGACAAACCAGTGTGTTTATGAGGAGATAACTTGTCAAAATAGACTCGGGGCTCCACCGCTAAAACATCCTGGCCTCCCAGCCTTTCTTCATTCACAGATGAGTGTGAATTTTTCTGGGGTGTTTTGTGTCGATTTAAGGTAAGAATTTATTTCCTGCCTTTTTTGGGGGCAGATGAAAGCTCCCAAATTCAGATGTCTTTTTTGTTTTAATAATAATTTTTTATTATGTTAGTCACCATACAGAGTCCAAATTCAGATGTCTTTTTAAGCACAAGAGGTGAAGCTTCAGAGGAGGCTCCAAGTACAAGTGTCTTATTAAGTACAAGGGATGGAGAAAGGCGTAGAAAAGGAGCATGTATGCCAGAGAGGGGATGTGAGTGAGTTCCTAGCCAGGGGGTCCAGTTAGAGGGTAGGGCTCCCTTTTTTGTTCTTCCATCCACCCATCTACCCATCCATTTATCCTTCCATCCATCCATCCACCCATCCACCCACCCATCCATCCATTCTTCTGTTCATCCTTCCGTCCATGATTCTGTCCATCCATCCTTCCATCCATCCTTCTGTCTGTTCTCCTGTCCGCTCTTCCTTCCTTCCTACCATCCCACCATCCCTCCATCTATCCATCCTCCCATTCATCTGTCTGTCTGTCCATCTGTTCATCCATCAAACATACTACTCTAGGAAGTGTGGTGGTGCTGGGGGCTGGGTACAGATGTGTTCCCACTCTCTAGGTGTCTTGGTGGAAGACACACAAGCCAACACTTATTTATTACATTACGACACGGTATGTCAAATGGTGGGGGAGAGGGAAGCATAGCGGTTAGGGTAGTCAGAGGAAGGTTCCCCCCCCCCCCCGTATTTGCACATCAAACACCTTCCTTTAACATAACCATCTTTATTCCACAAACAGTGGCTAACCTTGAAACTCTCCGCCACTCCTTCCCTCTCTCCTTTTTATGACAGGGACATAAGTAAGTTGGTGATCTCTTTGGAGGAAAGACGTGATGAGACAGACAGGATCAGAATCAGGGAAGGACTCCGGGGGCTGCTTTGTGAGCTGGCATTTGGCCGACCCTCCGCAGAAGTGCAGCGTAGCAGAAGACTCCCGAGAGGCACAGGAAGGGAGACACATCCCGAACTCCAAAGGCCGTCAGGCTCCCGCTTTGACACTGGGAGATATGAAATCCTGTGGCAGGACAGAGTGTCATCTGCTTTCCAGAGCCTGAAGGACGTTTCCACTCGGCTCTTTAGAGGGGTGGGGTGTGAGTGGTGATAGAACGTGTGAGGAAGACAGGAGGAAGCATTTCCTGGCTGTTGAAGTGATGATGTTTCAGTCCATTTCCAAAACCTGTCTCAAGGAACAGCCTTTAAGGAATGGGCAGATAGCTTTCAGCATGCTGTTAGTATGGTCTTGGTTTGGGCTGGGCTAAGTAAATGGTACGTCCAACCGTTTTCCAGCTTAGCATTCTACTTGGTGGCCAACGAAATCTTCTGTAAGTACCAACACCATTGAACCCATGCTGCACACCAGGCCCCATGCTGGGTGCTGCTTCCTGTCCATGATCCCATTGAACTCTTTGAAAAACCCTATGGAGTACAGGCCATTATTAGCCCCATTTTACAGATGAGGAGACTAAGGTTAAGTAAGTTGCCCAAGGCCACACAGGGAACAAATGACAGTGATCTAAGTGTACGTTAAATGAACTTTGGGGGTAGGTAGATTCTGAAGGCACCTTGGAAAGGAGGGCAGTGACGGAGAAAGAAACAGTGGTTTGAACAAGGAGCCCTCAACAGGAAGTCATAAGGGTAGACGCTCTGAGTTGCGGGGGCATTATTTTGCTAACTAGTTGTTTCCTATGTGGGTACGTCTACACAGCGGGTTCCTGGGTGGATAGCAGCAGGCATATATTTATTTAAAATTAAGCACAGAGCTTGGGGCACGTGGGTGGCTCAGACGGTTAAGCATCTGACTCTTGATTCCAGCTCAGGTCTTAATCACAGTGTTGTGAGATCAAGCCCCACAGTGGGCTCCATGCTGGGTGTGATGCCTACTTAAAAAAAAAAAAGGCTAAAATAAAGCACAGAACTTACTGGCTTGTGTGAATTCACAATTGCACCAGAGATCTATTACGCTCTTCTTTGTGTGGAGAGCCTTCTAATATGTTACTGTAATTGATCACGTGTGGGCACTGGTCAGTTTGAATGGGTGCACTGACCAAATGAATGGATGCCAGCCATCTCGCACCTGGCTGGATCTGAGTTCTGTCCTGAAGCATTGGAGATTTTCTCCTGCTTTAGTCTGTGGAGTCAGACAGACTGAGCGAGCCCGAGCCCAAGCCCGAGAATAGCACGCATGGCAAAGATTTTCGGTTGAGACAGACGTGTGTAATATTCCTGGGTGGGGATCATAGAAGCTGAACATGACTTGATAGGTTTCACTCACAATGTTAATTTATCTTGAAATTTCAAATAACGGTGGAGGAAGATGCAAGTAATAAATATATGTCAAGACGAATGAATAAAGAAAAGGCCGTGGACCCTTCAGCCTTAAAAAAAGAAGGAAATCCTGTCCTCTGTGACAACATGGATGGCCCTGGAGGACATTATGCTAAGTGAAATCAGCCAGGCATTGTCAAACTCAGAGAAGCAGAGAACAGAACCATGGTTATCAGGGGCCAGGACGAGGGGGAAAGAGAGTTGTCCAATTGGTATGAAGTTTCCATTATGCAAGATGAGTTCGTTCTAGAGATGCAGTGCCTGTGGTCAACAGTTCTGTATTACACGCTTGACCTGAGATCCGTCTTCTTAGATTGTAACTGTTTTTATCATAAAACAAACGCAGGGACACAGAGAAGCACCAAGGTGATAGGTCAGTTACCTCGATACTGTGGTGATGGTGTCCCGGGTATACCCGTCTATCCAAACACCACATTATATGCTTTCAGTACGGATAGTTTGTTGTAGATCACTGATATGTCAATAAAGCGGTTGAGACTGTGTATCAGAGGGTCTGGGTTATAAAAGCTTGAGAAACACTAAAGTAAAGGCATGAGCAGTAGGAAGAAACGCTGGTTTGTTTGTAGTTGTTGGGGTGACACAGAGCGAAACTATTCATTTTTTTCTGGTTGCTCCATAAGGTCATCATTGAAACTGTTTGAGGACCTCTGCTGCAGGGCTTTGGGGGTCAGACCAGGCCTTAGTCCCCAGAAAGCAGTGATGATGAGAAGAGGCCAGTGTGGAAGTTGTTCTGGGGCGTGAAAATGGGCAGGGGGTGGGGAAGTCCCTGGGACACAGCAAGGAGCACTCATCGTGTGCCTGCCAGGGCAGAGCTCATGCACGGGGCTGTGGCCAGTGGGGGTCTGTTTGGGAAATAGAAATTCCTTGAGAAGCCAGGACCGACTTCTCTCTCTCTCTCTCTTTTTTTTTAAAGATTTTATTTATTTATTTGACAGAGAGAGACAGCCAGCGAGAGAGGGAACACAAGCAGGGGGAGTGGGAGAGGAAGAAGCAGGCTCCTAGTGGAGGAGCCTGATGTGGGACTCGATCCCAGAACTCCGGGATCACGCCCTGAGCCAAAGGCAGACGCTCAACGACTGTGCCACCCAGGCGCCCCCTCAAGGAATTTCTGCTGTAGCAGGAGAAACAAAACACTCCCCCAACAAAGTTAAGTGAATTCTACAGGTATTGATCGAGAGACTGCCATGGGTTACAAAAGCTCTCTGCTCGAGAAGTAACTTTTGAGAATCATTGCAAAATGACAGATCAGCGGGAATCGAATGAAGCAGGACAAAACAGTCCTGTAGTATTGCTGTGAGACACAAAACCCCAGAAGACCAGGAATGCTCTAATTAGGAAAGGCTTCCGGGATGAAGGGACTGTTGGGTCAGGGATATAGTGGCCACCTCCTCTGGGAGCCTGAGGAAGGGGAATTTTGTTCCATTACCAGCCTGGCTCTGGGTAGTGGAAGAGATAAAGGCTACCATATGCATAGAAATTTCTAATATTTTTACCACCAGATTGGTTCTTCTTCTTCTTACGGCCCCTATGGACACTCTGCTTTGAAGAATCATTTCTATTAATCAAATCTCCCTGTAACGTGCAATCCAGATTCTCCTAATTTGCTTGCAGTTGATTTATTCATTCAACAGATACTCACCAGACAGTGAGCCAGTTGGATTAGGTTTGGTGGTTTATGATAGAAAACTCAAATTAACAGTGGCTTAAGCAAGATAGATTTTTATGTTGCTGTCACATAAAGGACATGTGGCGGACAGCTCCATTCCTGTAAGGTGGCCGCACAATGACAAGGGTACAAGTTTCTTCTACCCTGTTGTTCCTTACTGGATGGCTTCTCTTCCCAAGGTCACCTCATGGTTCAGTATGGTTGCTAGAGGTCCAGCCATTATGTCTACATTTCAGACAGAGGAAAGAGGAGAAAGGGGCTTTTGATGGAGCTCCCCAGGAGCTGCCACTCAGTACTTAACCTTACATCTCAGTGGTCAGAATTTAGTTCTAGGGCAAACCTAAACTGGCAAGGAGCCCTGAAAAATGTGGGAGTGTAGGCTTTATTCTGAGTAGCCATAAGTCCAGCTGAGACTTGGGGTTCTACCAATAAGAAGAGTAGAATAGACTCTTTGGATGGGAAGCTCATAGTTGCTGTCACGCCACCTACTAGAAGCCAAACACCAGACGGTGTGCTCGGAATGGCTACGCAGGACACCGATTGGCTGTGATTCTGTTTGAGCTTGGTGGTTTTCAAACTTTGGTGTGGTGTCAGAATCATCTGGAGGGCTTGTGAAAAAACATTTCTAGATGTCACCCTTGGAATTTATGATTCAGTAGGTTTGGAGGTGGGAGACTGAGGATTTGCATTTCGAGCTAGTTCTAGATGCTGCTGACGCTGCTGACCCAGGGACCACATGGATACAATGACTTAGGTAAGGGGACAGCACCCTCTGGCTGGGGGGGTCAAATCCAGCTGTTTTGTAAATACATTTCGTTGCAACACAGCCTCGCCCATTCATCATTGCCTTCTGTCCTCCACGGGCTGTACCAGTAGCAGAGTTGAGAGTTGCCATGGAGACCCTGGGGCTCGCAGACCTAAAGTATTTGCTGTTTGACCCCCTACGGAAGGGTTTGCGGGCTCTGCCTTGGGTACAAGCCGATTTCCACAATCCACAAGGGAGTAGTTAGTATATCCACGGAGAAGTCGGTAAATATGGGACCCAGATTCCTGTCTTATTCCGTTCATTTTCTGTGTCACGTTGGTCAGGCTGTCCCCCCTGTCTGGGCCTCAGCGGCCGCACAGAAGAGGAACACTGAGTGGCAGATTTCCGAAGTTCCTAGCAAAACTTGCCTGGCTCCAGCGGAGAAGCCTGACAGAGTGACAGGCACGGGTTGAGTACGTTCCACGCGGCGAACGAGTTGGAGTTGCCTTTGCGTTCTGCTTGTGAAGGTGTCCCCTTCCCCAGCCTGAGGGAACACCTTACTTTCCTTGCTTTGGATTGACAGCTGGCATTTGTCGGAGCTGACTTTCGTGAGTCCCCACTTTTCCTCTGCCGCTTTCCAACATGTTCTCTTCATCGCTGCGACTTTTTAGTGCCTTCGCCGCCTCTAACCTTCTCCGAGTCAGAAAAGAGAGGCACTTAGAGTTTATAACGACATATATCACACCACCTCTCTGGGCCCCAGAGTTATTTCACTCTGAACTGGAGAGTCTTTTTCCGAAGCAGCAAGGGAGAAAGGTCTCCTTTTGATGACACCCAATCAACCAAAGTGAGACACACAGTTGACTGTATTTAAGTCAGAGTGAATGAGTGGAGATGAGTGTGTAGAGGGATCTCTAGGCATTTGGATTTTAGTAAGCATTGTGGGCAGGTGTGTGCACTGGTTAGGAGTTGTGTTTGCCAGTGGGCAGGTCTGGAAATCAGTTGCTAACACGAAGTGGAAGTTTGCTTCCTTCTAGCTCAAAGCAGCCTGGAGGCAGGTGGGTCAGGCTGGCTTGGTGGCTCGGTGGCTTCCTGGTGTTATCATAGATCCAGGCCCCTACTGTATTTCTCTTGTGTTCTTAAGGACATGGTTTGCATCATTGAAGTTGTTTCATGGTCCCGAATGGCTGTGGAGTTCCACGGTCTTTTGTCAGGACAATGAATTTCATTTATTTTCAAGTAATTTCATTTCTTTAATTCCGTGAGCCTTCCTGAGCTCCCGGAGAAAGTCAAAATTCCTTTCTCCATTATTCAAGACCCTCCACGGACTGTTGCATAAGCTCCTTTCTAAAATTATTACTCACTTCTGAACTTTATATTCCCAGAATAATTTTTTTTTTCTGTCTTGCCCATTACCTCCAAAATATATCTTCCAACTGCCCACGTCTTTCCGTCTCCGCCAGCAGTGCAAGCTGGGGCTATCTGACCCTGCACTTGCACAGCCCTGAGAGTGAGTGCATCCTGGAATTTTGTACCCTTGATGCCTCACCTGCCTCACCTTAGCCCCAGCCCCCTGACCCAATCACACTCTTTCTCACCTGGATGAATGCAGGTGGCGTCTGAGCCGGTCACTCCTGCCAGTGTTCTTTTCTCCTCTACCATTTATTCTCCACTCAGCAGCCAAAGAAATATTTTAAAGCAATATGATCAAATCCTTTTTTGGGTGGGGTTTTTTTTAGAGAGAGGGCGTGGTGGCGGGGGACAAAGGGAGAGAGAGAGATTGAGAATCTTAGACTCCATGCTGAGCGTGGAGCCTGATGCGGGGCTTGATTTCACGACCCTGAAATCATGACCTGAGCCAAAATCAAGAGTCAGACGCTTAACTGACTGCGGCACCCACCCCGTGATCAGATCTTTTCATTCCCCTGCTTAACCTCAGTGGCTACCCATTGCATTCCAAGCACAAGCCAAATCTCTTCCCATGGAGTAGGAGGTCCAGCTGTTCCGTCTTTGTTTTCACCTTTTACCCCTCCTGTTGCTGTCTTTGCTCCAGCCAGACGAGCCTTCTTCCTGTTCCCTCCATCCCAAGCTCCTCTCCCGTCGTAGGGCCTTTGTGTTCTGCCTTCCTCCCTGTGGGATGGTTGCCTGGGCTCTGGCATGGCTCGGGCCTCATGAATTCTCACACCAAGCGTACTTCCCCTCTTCCCACTGTACTTGGTCTCTACCACGTCACCTGTGGACTCCCTTCCCAGAGGTTATCACATTCTGTAACTGTCTCGTGTATTTACCTTCATCTTGACTCTTTCTGCCCCCTAGGATATAAGCTCCCTGGGGCAGAGACCACATCTGTCTTTTTTGCGCCAGTGTGTTCCTCACACGTAAGCCCGTTGTCAAGTATGTTGTAAGCACTCAGGATGTGGGAAACGAATGAATGGGTAAATGAATGGATCACGGAATAAATATTTAGATGCATAATCAAGGGTTCTGAGCCTGGGGTCCAGGGCTCCCCAAGGCATCTGTGGATAGAATTCCGTGGTCTATAAACTAGGATGTGGGGAAAACCACCTATTTCCACTCACCTGTAACTGAAAATTCCATTTCCTCTCATTTTGAATGGTAACAACAAACCCAGTGGTAGTAGCAGTTCTCTGATTCTTTTCACCAAGAGAAATCACTTATATTTTCATACCACATCACCATTGTTGCAGATACCTTAGAATTCTTGTTTACTTTCATCAGATTACTTTGAAATTCACTGTTGTTAGTCGATAGAGCATTGATCTTTTTAACATGTTAATATAGACATGCACATTTCACAAATTTATTATTTTTTAAATTACTGCTAGGACAGTATTTTGATGTAACTTTGTAATTTGATGTGTTTTTAGTCACAGAAGAGCTTTGTTCTCAGAGAGAATCTGAAGGCCTCACCAGCCTGCCAAAGTGGTCCTTGGCACAAAAAGTCAAGATCCCTTGAAATGGACGAATACCTTCTGCACTGTTGTTTATTAAAGGCCACACTAAGAACGGGAGCGTCTCTCTCCCCCTCTCCCCTCCCGCCTCCGCAATTACTTCAATCTCATTTATTGTTTGGAGTCCAGGCAGATCTTCCTCCAGGAAGCCTTTGCATCCCGCAGCGGATTCCTCCTCCTCTGAAAGTGTGTAGCACTTACTCATATGTTTGGGAAACCCAATGAACCCCTGATCCTGCATTAAGCCCCTTTGGAGGGGATGTGTCACTTCTTATGAGTTTGTCTTCATTTTCCAACTCCTAGAGACCTTCCCATTTATAATGAGCACCCTGGCCCCTGCAGTGTTGCTGTCTTCTTCACAGAATCGAGATTTCTCCTTCATAGAATTTAGCATAGCTTACAAATATGTATTTATTTGTATGATTATTTGTTTAATTTCTTTAGGAGGACAGGACACGGGTATTTTGCTCATCACCTAGTGGAAGCTTCAGAACTTTTTTTTTTTTTTTAAAGATTTTATTTATTTATTCGACAGAGATAGAGACAGCCAGCGAGAGAGGGAACACAAGCAGGGGAGTGGGAGAGGAAGAAGCAGGCTCATAGCAGAGGAGCCTGATGTGGGACTCGATCCCGGAACGCCGGGATCACGCCCTGAGCCGAAGGCAGGCGCTTAACCGCTGTGCCACCCAGGCGCCCCCAGAACTTTTATTTTGGAAGGGCCTAAGTGCCACTGTTGTGGTTGTGGGTGCCACGGATGGCTGGGGAACTTGCCTTGAAACTCAATTTGCTTAGCAAGTCATGATATTGACTTAGTTTGTGTCTACACTTGGGTTCTGGTGATATTAGTGGGGATGTTAGCATGTATGGGAGGCAAAACTCATGATATCTTGCTCTTGCCATTGTTACCTGTATGCCTAGCACACAGAACAATACCTGGCACATAGACCCTAAATAGACGATGGATGGATGGAGTGAATGGATGATGGATGGATGGATGGATGGATGGATGGATGGATGGGTGGATGGAATGAATATTGGATGGAGTAGATGAGTGGAGAGTTGAATAGTTGGGAGTAACCCTTCCAACTATTGGGGATTGGAGAGGTAGAAAGGAGCAGTTGGTTGGAAGATTGGTGTATTGGTTTCCTAGGGTTGCTGAAACAAAGTAGTACACATTTGGTGGCTTAAAATGATAGAAATTTATTGTAGCAGAGTTCTGGAGGTCAGAAATCCAAAATCAAGGTGTTGGCAGGTCTGTGCTCTCTGAGGACTCAAGGGGAAGATCCTTCCTTGCCTCTCCTAGTTTCTAGTTGTTGCCAGCAGTTCTTGGCATTCCTTGGCTTGTGGGCACATCATTACAACCTCTGCCCTTGTTTTATGGCATCTTCCTTGTTTGTGTCTCTCTGCGTCTGTTTTCTCCTCTTATAATGACACCAGTCATTGGATTAGGGCCCAATATAATCCAGCATGGCATCCTCTTAACTAATTAAACTTGTAAAAACTGTTTCCAGATAAGGCCACATTATGAGGTTCTGGGTCGACATGAATTTTGGGGGCACACTATTTAACCCAGTACAGGTGGTCAGAGAGTTGAAGGAGTGGATGTGTGGAGCAGTGGGAAGAGCTGAGTGGGTTACAAGGGAGGATCATGTTTGATGGAAGGATGGATGTGTGAAGAAGTTGTTGTATGGATGACTAGAAAGATGTTGGATTGAAAGGAAATTTGCATGGGCAGAAGGGTAAATGAGTGTAGAGATGGCTGGTTGGATGGATGGACAGATGAATCAACTAGATTATAAATTTCTTCATAATAGAATTCATGGCATGTTATGTTTATCTTCTGTCTTTATTACCTAGTGTGACACTTGGTGTTAAGGAAGTGCTTATTAAATATTTGTTGTCTCATTTTCTCTGCATTCGCAAATTCGCCGGACTGGCTCTCGACAGCTTTCCTGGTCTGTGAACCCCTGTAAGAGAGCTGTGTGCGTGTGTGCGTGTGAGTGTGAATTCACGTGGTGGGATATCCAGTCTGGAATTTTGTCTAGACTGGAATATGCTTCTGGCTTCTGGAACAGCTCTGTTAAGATTTTACATGTTGGGTATAATTTATGTTGTTTAGGAACTAAAAATACAGAGAGACACAACTGTTTCATATCCCAGTTTTTATCTATTTAAAATCTTAAACCCGATGTCAGGTGAATGTGCTGTAGATACGTGTGCACATTTGCTCTCATGATTTCAGGTTGGACAACAGTTAACGTTCCGGTGGTGATGATTCTGAAGTTCGGGTGTTGATTTCTATTAAAGGTTTTATCGGTCTGAAGAAGGGCTTCGTTGAATTTAAAAGCACCTGCTCTGCTGTTGTCTCTTTAAGCGAATTGCATTTGCTGGCGCTCTGTTCATAGGAGGTTTGCAGGCTGGTGCCAGATGGATGCATTTCATCAGATGGCAGAGAGCTCAGATGTTTTGTCTGCTCAGAGCATTCTTTAGCGTTGGTCCAAATCCGTGAGCTCCGAAGTCTCAGAGAAGTAGTCCTATTGTCGTGCTTGAAAACTTCTCTTTTTCTGTTTAAGGAGCAAAGATTTATAAATGTTAGAATACTTCGGACAGGGGCGCCTGGGTGGCGCAGTCGTTAAGCGTCTGCCTTCGGCTCAGGGCGTGATCCCGGCGTTATGGGATCGAGCCCCACATCAGGCTCCTCCGCTATGAGCCTGCTTCTTCCTCTCCCACTCCCCCTGCTTGTGTTCCCTCTCTGGCTGGCTGTCTCTCCCTGTTAAATAAATAAAATCTAAAAAAAAAAAAAAAAAAAAAAAAAAAAGAATACTTCGGGCATACAGAGAAGTACAGAGACTAAAATAACAAACATCTATGTATCAACACCTATGTATTTCAATGTAAGAAAAGTTCACATTTATGTCGCATTTATTTCAGGTTTTAAAAATACAAAGAAAGATCTTGTTGAAACCTTTCACTCTCATGCCATTTCCTTGTCTCCCTTGTCAGAGGAGACAAGTCTTTCCATATGTGGGTGCAAACCTAAACAGTATATGGTATTAGTATTTTAAAGCTTTTTATGAGCAATATTCCATCTTACGTATCCTTCCGCAACTTGTGCTTTTCTCGATAGTATGTTATTGCGATTCGTTGCTATTTAGCTCCAGTTGGTTTCACTGTTTTAGAGGACTGGTTGTACAAATGTGTAAAACTTTAACCTATTCATAAACGGAGTAGTGGGCGCCTTTTTGTTATTTCGAGCCATGAGGCAGTGAATATCCTTGTGCATCTGAGAGATTTTCTCAAGCAAATCTCCCTGTACGTAGAGTGTCCGAGAGACAGGGCATCATCAACATCACTAGAGATTGACAGTTTATTCTGCAAAATGACTGAGCCCGCTTGTGCTCACTCCCACAGCAAAGAATGAGGGGTACAATGTTCTCGTGTTCTTTTTGAATCTTGTCTTGTCCCTTTTTGCTTATAGGATAGGTGTGAGATGGAGTCTTACTGTTTCATCAGTTTGTGTTCATCTTATTACTTGGGAAA
The DNA here is from genome assembly GCF_024610735.1 of Ursus americanus. Lineage (NCBI taxonomy): Eukaryota > Metazoa > Chordata > Mammalia > Carnivora > Ursidae > Ursus > Ursus americanus. The sequence goes on from NC_142128.1 coordinate 32,496,884, forward strand.
TTGAGCATGTTTTCATATTAGCCATTTGGGTTTCCTTTCTATTGGGGTGTTTATTTTTTTCTTATTGATTTGTGGGCTCTTTTTTTTTTTTTTTTAGTATATCCTGGATACTAAGTTGTGAATCTCATAAAATCATTGCAGAATTTTGAAATCCCAGTCTTTAGTTTATCTTTTAAACTTATAAATTGGGTCTCATAATTTTAAAAATGAGAATTTTTTAAAGATTTTGTTTGTCTGAGAGAGAGAGCGCCCAAGCAGGGGGAGCAGCAATGGGAGAGGGAGAAGCAGGCTCCCTGCTGAGCATGGAGCCCTATGCAGGACTTCATCCCTGGATGCTGGGATCGTGACCTGAGCTGAAGGCAGAGAGGCTTAACTGACTAAGCCACCCAGGCATGCCCCCCAAAATGAGAATTTATCAAACTTTTTCTTAATGGGTTTTGCTTTTTCCATCTTTTAAAAGAACTCATTTCCTCCCCCAGTGACAGACATAAAGAATAGACCCTTTAAAGTTTAAAGGTTTGCATTTCATGTGGAGATATTTATATCATCTGGAATATCTTTTGTATGTGATGTGAAATAGGGATCTAATTTTCACGTGGGGAGCCAATTACTTCACACTGTTTGTTGATGACCACTGTATTGTTAGCTAACACCTCTCTCACATCACATAATTATCATTTCTTTGTTGTGCTAGGAACAATTAAGATTAGTCTCTTAGCAGCTTTGAAGCTTATAATACAGGATTGCTGGATGTAATCACTCTGCTGCGCATTAGGTCTCTAGAACTTACTTATTGACTAGTTGCAAGTTTGTGTCCTTAAACAACATTGTTATCCCCTATTTCCCCACCTCCCAGCCCCTGGTAACCACCACTTTGTTCTCTGTACAAGTTTGGCTTTTTTTTTTTTTTTCCAGGTTACACATATAAGTGATAGGTCGTGCAGATTTGTCTTTCTCTGATTTATGTCCCCAAGCTCCATCCATGTTGAAAATGGCAGGGTGCAGGTTATCTCTTTGAGATCCTGTTTTCATTTCCTTTGGATTCATACCCAGAAGTGGACATGCTGGATCCTATGGTAGTTCTATTTTAAAATTTTGAGGAACCTCCGTGCTGTTTTCCATAGTGGCTGCTCAGTCTTCTTAACTACAGAGCGGTGACAGCCGTGCCCACCTCGCCGCTCTTCAGGGAAGTACTGAACATCATAGGCTCTTTGAAGAGTCGTTTCCTTTTCTCCTCTTCCAAACGGGGAATAGCTTAAATTATCGCAAGAATACATCTATCATTAAGATTATCTTTCTGTTATTTTCCTCTGCGGTAAGATTTAATAACGTCTTGAACTTCCTGACGACATTGTTTTCAGCATGTGTGATGTCTTCTGGCATCCATCTTTGTCCTTCAGGGACTTATCGTTCCGGCCCATTATGATTCTGCAGTTTTTCTAGTAAAGTCTTCAGTAAAACCGGTAACTTGGGATCTCTCAGCACGAAAGAAAGGTGGTTTTTGGTTTTTTTGTTAGTACTTGACAGTGATCTGAGAAATGAAAATGTATCATTATGATCACCAACCTGCTTCAAGTGTAATCTTTTTTTTTTTTTAAAGATTTTATTTATTTATGTGACAGAGAGACCAGCGAGAGAGGGAACACAGCAGGGGGAGTGGGAGAGGAAGAAGCAGGCTCACAGTGGAGGAGCCCGATGTGGGGCTCGATCCCAGAACGCCGGGATCACACCCTGAGCCGAAGGCAGACGCTTAACGACTGCGCCACCCAGGCGCCCCAAGTGTAGTCTTTTTATTATAAAAATACCAGTCACCCTTCCTTCCACCTGAACGGCTGTGCTGGCCCCGGGGCTGACAGGGGCAGGTCAGCCAGGCTGATCAGGTACAACCCGGTCAGCCTGTCCCCCATCTTTCGAGCCGCCTGCCCAGTATTGCACTTGCCCTGGAATGCCTTGCTTTCCCTGGCATTTTCCCACCTCCTTGCTCTGGGCTTATGCTGGTCCTCTGCTTCGACTGGCCTTTCTCCTGGACCAATCTTACGAGTCTTGGAAATTTCATTTCAAGTGCTTCATTCCCTGCTATCTCCTCGTCTTGTGCCCCTAGCCATACAATACACCGAGGGCAGAATTAATCTCTTCCAGCTTTGCACGCCCAGAGCACTTAAAAAATACTTTGATGGATGAAACAAGAGGGCATTCTGCTAAGTGAAATAAGCTTGACGGAGAAAGATAAATATTGTGTAGGTATCACTTATATGTGGAATCTTAAAAAAAAAGAAAAAAGTCAAATTCATAGAAAGAGTAGAATAGAGAGTAGCTGGGGCGTAGGGGCAGTGGGGAAATGTTGGTCAGAGAGCACAAACTTTTAGTTTTAAGATCAATACATTCTGAGGATCTGATATAAAACATGGTGACTATAGTTAATAAGAGTGTATTGTGTACTGGAAATTTGCTAGGAGAGTAGATCTTACATGTTCTGACAAAAAAAAAAGAGGAAAAGTAAAAGTAACCATGTGAGGTGATGGGTGTATTACTTAACTTGATTGCAGTAATTGCACAGTGTATACATATAATGTCACGTATTCTTGAGATATATACAAATTTGTTCATCACTTACACCTCCATATAGCTGGGGAAGGAGAAGTGAGTCCCAAGGGTTTCGGGAACATTGACCTGCATGGCCAAACTTAACATTGTTTGTTGAGGTCCAAGGAGGAAGTGGGCTTTCTGTCAAAGGAAGGGAGAAGACAGAGAAACCAACTCTGTAAATTCCGCGGCCCCGTTCTTGCTGGTGTTTCATGATCATGCCAGCTTGACTCTCAAGAACTAAGCAATGCGATGTTGAGAATTGATGATAACATACCTATTGAAACTCTCAACCATAGAAGAAACATTATTTGCTGAAAAGAAAGCTCATTATCCTAGAGATGACCAAACTGTAAAAAAATTACTTTGAGTACAACTCACTCATGTGTTCATTCAACAAATATTCGTTGAGCACCTACTATGTGTCAGGCGCTGATCTAGGCTCTATGAAAAGGCAGGGTCCTTGCACCCATGATCTTCCAGGGCTTTATTGCTATTTGCTTATGACTCTTCCTGCTCCGCTGAACTCTGAGATCCACATGGGGCAGCGTCTTGTTAGTGTTTGTGCATTTTCACTGCAGTCTGCAGGCATTTGAACGAGGAGGTGAACAGCTGGACACAAAGGACAGAGCATGCCGTGAAGGCACAGTAGGTCACCGTCATGGCACCACCATCCCGGGCCCTGGGCGTTACATGCAGTTTATTTCTTTTCATTTGACCAGTCTGCTGAGCTCTGACTGCTCTGTTTGGTACAGAAGAGGCAGAGGTGGGTAGTAGGGGTGATTGTGTTTGCCTCTGTGTTCTCCCACCTAACTGCCTGCAGGACCTGGGACACGATCCTGAGTCCTGGCTTCCCCATCTGAGTAATGGGTGTGTTAGTTTCCTGGCTGCTGTAACAGATGACCACGAATGTATTAGCTTAAAGCGACACGTACTTATTATTTCATGTAAGTTATATGTTCTAGAGGATAGAGGTCAAAAATGGGTGTTTCTGGGTTAAAATCAAGGTGTCTAATAGCCGGGCTGTGTTTCTCTGTAAGTAGAGTGGAACAGGCTCCTTGCCCTTTCCAGCTTCTAGAGGCCCCTGTATTTATTCCTTGGTTCATGCCTGGTTCCTTCTGTCTTCAAAGCTAGCCACCTCATGTCCTCAAACATGTTTCTCCGTCTGACCCTCCTGACTCCCTATTACAAGGACACTTGTGATTACATTAGGCCCAATCAGATAATTCAGGATAACCTTCCCATATCGAGATCCTTAATCACGTCTGCAAAGTCCCTTTTGCCATGTAAGGGAACATTCACAGGTTTCTGCTGTTAGGGCATGGACTTCTTGGTGGGGGGCAGGGGCATCATTCTGCCTAGCAGGTATGAACGGTATAGTATGATGATAAGCTTGGGTTTTTCTGTGGGGTTGTTGGAAGGGTACCAGGAGATAGATAGATTCATTCATTCATTCATTCATTCATTCATTCATTGTTAATTGAATGTTTCCTATGAGCTGGGCACTACTTACAAAAAATCGTACAGAATTCCCTGTCCTCATAGAGTTTCCATTCTAATCAGGGGAAATAGACCAGCAGAATAAAGGAGCAGGAGTGCTGTTTTCCCTGCTCGCCCTGGGTGGGTGCAGTGTGGTTCCTGGTGAAGGTGATTGTACGCTGACCCAGACAGATCCATGTGTATCTATCCTGCTTATTAAGTAAGAAGAAGCCTGTCTGAGAGGGGAGGGAGGCCAGTCCCTGCAAGTGAGGCTGTTGACATCCTACCGCTGCAGAAATGCAAGGCGCATGCACAGCAGTAATGTATTTCTTGAGAAAAAGAAAATGTACTCGAGGCAATGGAATGTGTTCAGTCCCAGGGCAGAGTCCAGGTCCAGCTCACATAGGAAGATGTCATCCTCCCGCCTTGCACGGTTCCCATCGTGATTCAGTCTTGTCGTATACTGTGGACATGATACCTCAATTAAACACAAGGACCCCCAAAACACAAGGTGGTAACCAAAGTCTTCAGCAAGGAGAGGGGAGTGAGAAAGGGGAAGGAAAGAAGTGCCCTGATATGGGAATCAAATATGTGATTCTACTGTGACACATGCGTGAATAGACGCTTCTGATTTGTGTGGAGAGAAACAGGCTTTAAAAATTTTTTTAAAGAATTTTGTTTATTTGAGAGAGAGAAAGAGAGCATGAGTGCAGGAAAGGGGCAGAGGGAGAGGGAGAGAGAGTCCCAAGCAGACTCCCTGCTGGGCAGGGAGCCCGATGTGGGGCTTGATCCCATGACCCTGGGATCATGACCTGAGCCAAAACCGAGAGTGGGATGCTCAGCCGACTGAGCCGCCCAGGCACCTGGAGGAACAGAAGCTTCTTGTTTGCATCGTTTACCTGAGCTATGAACGTGCGTGCCTCCCAGCTTCTGTATCAGAGTTCACAGCGACATCAATTTACATCAGAAGTTTGCGTCTAGTTCTTAAGCAGTATAAAAGAAAGGTGGGGTTTTTTTGTTTTATTTTTTGCCTTTCAACACAGGTTTTTGCGGAAAAAAGGAGCGTGTTTTTAAATGCACAATGGACTTTACCATAAGTTACTTGAAATCTTGTATCTCTTTGTCCTCTGTGTAAACATCTTTCAGATAAGTGACTTTAATAAGATCTGAAATACACATTTTGTTCAGCTTTTAAGTTAATGAAATCAAATTTGAAGTTAAAAAAAAAAAAAACCCCAAAGGCGTGAATGATGTAATATAGCGGAGGCGCTGAGTGTGATGGACGAAAATCAAGGCAGGGTGGGGAATGGAGAGTGCTGGGCAAGGGGTTGCCCATTTAAACAAGATGGTCTGGCTGGGGCTCCCTGAGAAGGTGGCGATAACAGATGTAAAGTGCTTAGGACAGTGCCTGGCACAGAGTAAACACTCTAAAAGGCAGGTTAGAAATTAAGTTAAATACATAAATAAGTAATCCATCCCCTTACTGTCACCCACCACCCATAAAACAAAAGCCAGGTCTTTCTGCGTGCTAATATTCACTGAACTTCACTGGGCTTTTGCCAAGAGGCACTTTTAACTTTGGAAGGGCTATTTCAGTATGGAGTATGACATACTAGAAAATTAAAATACTATTCTAGATTTTCCTCCCCTTTGGCTCAGTTTTGGAATAGCAACAACTGGGAGGCATATCACTCAGAGTAGGGAAAGTAAGCTTCTGATGCAAGAACGTTGGACAGGCTGGGGCCAGAGCAGTCTTCTCCTGCTCCTTCCCCTATGCCAGCAGGAAACGGACTCGTGGAACTTGGCCCTGGAGCTTGCACTGAGATCCCAAATGCAGGGTAGAAAGGTTTTGGGAAATTGAAGTCCTAGAGGGTTGAAGCGAAAAGGGGAGGTAGGAGAGAAATCCTTTACGGATGGAAACATTTTGGGCCACTTACAGCACCAGCCCAAGGAAGGCGAGGTCGTGGTGATGTTGCTGTCTTGCAGGATGGACGGTTGCTTGCCCATTCCATGACCCGGGGAATGAATGCCCACGTCTGCAGGGCACTGTGCTGGGGTGTGTCAGCATCTGGGGACACTGATATCTCTGGTCTTTCCCAGGTCGGAGGGATTATGCAGCAGATGAAGATCTAAGCAGGCACATCTCCTAAGTGTTAATTGAAGTTCAGAAATCCAGGCAGTTTACAAGCAACATGTTGCCACATATGTCTCCACCAACAAAGACTGGAATTGTGCTTGGAGCAAATGGGAGAAGCTTCCTTCTCGCTGTTGACTGTGTTTGAAAATTAGATCCTTAAACAGTTCCTGTTGTGTTTGGCTTTAGATGTTGGGAAGCAATCCTAAGCCCTGGAAACTTGACCCAGATTGCCAAGGAGACTGAGATTCATTATGGAGGCATTTGAAGGAATAATTACTTATGTGGGGCTTACTAGGTATCCAGCAATGTTTTAAGTATTTAACACATATTAACCCATTTTGTCCTCATAATAACCTTGTGAAGTAGGTATTATATTCTCCATTTTACATAGAGAAAATGACGTCCTAGAGAGGGTAAATTGTTGGCCCAAGGCTACAAAACTAATGAATGTTGGTAATGGGATTCTAACCAAACCGTATAGCTCCAGAGCCTGGACTGTTAATCACTAAGCCCAAGGACAAGTGTCTTCTTTGCGTTCCCCCTAGAAAACAGACCCTGACTAAAGACAGTGCACATGGTTGGTTTTTCTGGAGCCTGCAGAGGCACCAGTGGGGGAGAGCTGAGAAGATACAAGGAGGGGCGTATTACTAAGCCAGACAGCAGGCTGGGCAGGGAAGTTCTAGGAATCTGCGAACTCATGCCGAGGAATGAGGTAAGTGGGGGTATTTATACTCCCACACCCATTATCAGTCATCAGTTCAAAACCGTTCCGGGGGGAGTATGCACGGGGGTCAGAAGGGTCTGGGGAATGCGGGGCCCAGCATCGGCAGGGTTGCCCTCTGGCAAGGACGAGGGTACTGGCTGGTGGAAGTCAGGCCAGCCTTGCTGAAACGGTAAGATCCTCAACGGGGCATCAGCGACATCTGTTTATCAGGTGTGGGACCCGAGTCTATAAAATCACGGGATGAAGTAAAGAAAGTTCATAGGAACTAAATCCTCGGTTGTAAAACCAGACAGTCTTTGAACCAAGAACATAATAATAAGCAAAGCCAACGTATATTAAGTACTAATTGTACGGTAGGCATTTTTGTTAGGTGTTTTTGCACCCTAGTATCTTATTTAAGTCTGAAAGTGATCCAGAGAGGTAGGCCTTGTTACCCCCATTTTCTGGATAGGGAAACTGAGTTTGAGACAGTAATGCCCCAGGCCAGGAGAGAGAGGAGCCAGCATTTGAATCTAGATCAGTGGTCTGTCTGCTCCCAAGTAATGGGTGGTGGTTTTACAGTATGAAAATAAACGAATATTTACCCAAGAGTGTGAGTTCCTTGAGGTCAAGGAACAGATCTTTTCATCTGTATATCTCCATCATCTACACCAGGGGTTTCTAAGGAGGGGCCATTTTGTCTTTCAGAGACAGACGTCCCCTATTTGGCAATGTCTGGAGACATCTTGGGTTGTCATGACTGGGGGGTGGGTGCTATCAGCATCCGGTGGGTGGAGCCAGAGATGCTGCTAAATCCCCCCCCCCCCCCAGTGCACAGGTCAGCCTCGCCCAACACAGAAGTATCTGGCCCAAAATGTCAGCAGTCTGGGGTCGGGAAACTGATCTACACAGTGCTTAGTACGGGCTTAATAAATGTGAGCGGGATGTCTCAGTGTTGGGTGATGGGTGTGTGGGTGTGCCATTCTTCAAAGAGTGGGAGGGACTGAAAAGAAAAGGATACTCAGGAAGAATGCAGAGTTCACCAAAAGCATATTTGTATGCATTCTCTCATTTGACCATCATAAAATCCCAAAGGGATACGGAATTGCTGGGGTTATCACCATCGTAAAGGTGAGGGAAATTACGTGACTTCTGAAGATGCCAGAGCTGGGTGTGGGGCTGCTGCTTGAACGTAGCTCTGTCTGACTCAGAATCCAGGGCTTCTTAAAAAAATATTATATATATGGGGTTTTTTTACTGGTACAGTTGACGTATAACATTGTGTATGTTCCAAGTGTGCCCATTGGTTTGATGCATTTATATATTGCTCTGTGATTACTAACATAATGTCCTGGGCCCTTGACACTATCCCACCTGGCTTTTGAGTACATTCAAAGGTGACATTTTGATCCACTTAGGAGTGAGAGAGGCAAAGTAGGATTGTTATGGAGAAGATAGGAAGGTATATCTATTAGCGTGCTTTTGGCTGCAAGTAGCAAAGTCCCACCTCAGATTTGTTTATCAGTAACTACATTATTTCACATAACAGAAAGTTCTTGAGGTATGGTGGCCCTCAGGTTGGTTAAGCCAGTGGAGGAGCCATGGTTTTTACAAAATAACTTTTTCATTCTTTTCACTGGTTGTATTCGGGGTGGTTGTAAGATGCCCTTAAGATGACTTCCCCTCATGTTTCATTGTCAGAACTGGGTCACATGTTCACCCTTCAACCAGTAACTGGCTAAGGCAATGGGGCCGCCATATTGGCTTAGAGCCGTGGTTCTTAACTGGAGAAATATTTGTCTCCCTTTCCCCTAAGGGCGATGTTTGCAGATACTTTTGGTTGTCACAACTGGGTGCTGGGGATGGGAGTTGTAATAGTATATAGCACAACGGGTCAGGGATGCTACAAAAGATCCTATCAACGCCCAATCCCACCAAGTCCCCACAGCAAATAATTCTCTGGTTCAAAATACCAGCAGTGCTGAGGTTGACAGACTCTGGTATGGGGCAAGAGGAATCGAATCCCAAGCTTTGTGGTGGGGGTGTGGACCCCTGAGCAAAATGGGGACTTCCTCTTCATGGAAGAAGGGAGGCATAGAAGTTGGGTGGGCCACCAAGAGAGTCTGCTGCAGAAGCACTTTGCACATTGTCGATGACTGATGTCACAGGAGGCACATGCAGTGCTTTTCTACCAAACATCTCTGGGTGCCTCTGTCAGACGCTGCTGTGACCTGAATGGGCCGTTGGTCTGACCCAGTCTGGCATTTCTTATCTCCATCAGGCTTGCTGCCAAACCCCGAGGATAGGACGTCACCTCTGGCAGATCAGTCAGGATTAATTGATGGCGAAGCTGTGTCCCACTTTGAACCTCTTTCCTCTGCAGCCTGAGCTGTGCCGACCAGTTTCCAGGGGGCCTGAGGTGAAGCCTCCTGTGCAAAAGGCCGTGGGCCAGCTAGAGTCCCCTGGTGAACGTAAGGGGTCTTACGGAACATAAGGAAGAACATTTTTCACTTGCTTCCTTCGCAGGGAAGGAAATAATAATTTCTTGGCAGAAGGTTATCTGTATTTTTCCAAATGCTGCTTTGTGAGGCTCGACTCCTGGGATGCCTTTTCATAGGCAGGCCTTATCAGAAACCTTTGAGTCAGGTCTGCAACCTTCCCATGCAAGGCACTAAGAAAGGTCTTAGCCTATTGCCAAGAACCTGTCACGAACTCAGAGAAGTTTATGACATCAACTCCTGGTCCTCCGCCCCAAATATTTTCTAAAAATTTTGAGCTATTTCCACCAGGTATTGTATATAGTGAATTCTTAATTCAAGACCAGTTTCTTTGTGTTGTCCGGTAATTCACTGGTGACCAGTTGAGCGATAACCCATTTATGCTCAACTAAACAGGTAACAACCATTGTACATTTGTGTACAAATATTTGAATGCTTACCTTGTGCCCTATGCTCGATGTTAGAGACGCAAAAAATAATCCATTTTTTGCTCTTGGAAACCCAGTCCAATAGAGGAGACAGTCTCAAACACATAACTGCAGTGTAGTGAGCTGAGACAGGTGGTCACTGTTACGGAAGCACAGCAGACACTGGATATCAATTGAATCATAAATGTGTTTGTTCATTTCACCAACATTTATTAAGCATCTACTAAATACCAACCTTTGGTACTTGGGGAATCGAAAATGTATTTTTTTTCTTTTCACATACCTGATTCCCCAAGAGCTTTTCAAGGGCAGATAATCATATAGCAATAGGATTCTTCCTTTATTAAAGATATATATATAGAACACAATGGTAGCCTAGAAGGAAACTGACTTAATTTGGGGGTTGAAGATGGTGTTAGGACAGACTTCACAAAGGTTGAGCAAAGGCATGGGAGAAGGAAAAGGCATAACAGAGGGCAGGCAAGTTAAGTTTTTGATGCAGCAAAAACCCACGTATTTAAAAAATAATGTTGGGTGGCTCAGTTGGTTAAGCATCTGCCTTCGGCTCAGGCCATGATCCCCGGGTCCTGGGATCGAGTCCTGCATTGGGCCCCTTGCTCAGCGGGGAGCCTGCTTCTCCCTCTGCCTGCCACTCCCCCTGTTTGTGCTCTCTCTCGCTGACAAATAAATAAATAAAATCTTTAATAATAAAAAAAAAGCACTGCAGCCCGTTTCTATTGATAAGTATGAAAGCGTATGTTAGGTACCCCCTTATGCCTAATACTTTGATACCTAGACTTAGGGCCAAACAGAGAAGAATTTGGCATAGGGATTTGATCTGAAGAAGCAGACAGCTAGGATGATGAAGGCAGGTTTGGGTGCTTGAAGCAATTTGAAAACCCTTTCAGCATGAAACTATGTAGTTCGGGTTATCATACAGTAGGGGTTCAGAGCAGGGAGCCTTCCGTGGGCTAGAGTGGTTATAGAAGCATACCCAGCTGAGATAATTGAAGGTTGGTGGTGTCTTTGTAGGATATTGAGAAATAATACATTATAGTGTGAGAAGTGGAAAATCACATCAAGAACTGTCCAGCTTTGGGAGGCTACATGGCAGAGGGCAGTGTTCAGCTCTACGCGAAGATAAGGAGTTAGCGTGTAAGGTTCAGTCTTGCTGCTGATGCAGGCTGGCTGCCTGTCTGGTGAATCTTGGGGGAACTGCTTTAGCATTCCATTTGTTCATTGGCGTGGTGTGTTGGAAAGAATGCAGACTTGGGGTTTCAGCAAAGGCATATTACTGAATCCCAGCTGTGCCTCTCACTGGCTGTGTGACCTCAGACAAGTTAGTGACCTCTTTGGGCTTTAATTTCCTCATCTTTAAAATAAGGATGGTAGGGGCACCTCCGTGGCTTAGTCACTTAAACTCTGATTCTTGGTTTCAGCTCAGGTCATGATCTCACCATTGTGCGACCGAGCCCTGCATTGGGCTCTGCGCTCAGCATGGAGTCTGCTTTAGATTCTCTCTCCCTCCCCCTCTGCTACTCCCACGGCCACCCCCCACCCCTGCTCGTGCGCTTTCTCTCTCAAATAAAAAAATAAATAAGATCTTTAAAAAATAAAATAAAGATGGTCATACCTAAATTGTAGGACCCTGGAGAGATTAGAAATAATCTGTCAGAAGTGTCAAGGATAGTATCGTTCAATGTAAAGTATGGGAAATGCATTACACATAGCTCTTTGAATGATTTGGGGTGTTTAACTTGCAGGTGAGAGAAGTTTGACTCAAAGTAGCTTGTACATGTATCAGTTTATTATCTCATGTGACCAGAAACTGAAGTAGATCAGGCTTTGGGATTGGTGGATTCAGTGGTTCGCTGTCATCATTGAGAACACAGCTTCCTTCCTTCTCTCTATCCTACCATTCTTGGTGTTGGCTTCATTCGCAGTCTGGTACCAAAAGGCCTCATATCCAGACACAAATATGTTGTAGCAGAAGAGAGACTTCATCTTCCTATGGCCCCCTTAGGAATGAGTTAAAAAAGCATTCCCCAGACCCTTCTCCCTTACCTGTCTCCTCTAAGTGTATCATTGTCCAGGATTGGATCAGATTTCTGAACCGTGTACAGATGGAATGTGTTAGCTAGCTATCGGTGCGTAACAAATAATCCAAAACTTAGCAGTTTGCAACAACAAACATTTATTATCCTAAAGATGCTGTGGATCAGGAATTCAGGAACAACTTAGTTGGCAGATTATAGCCTGGGTATTTCATGAGGTTGAGGTCAGTATGTTGGTTAGGGTTGCAGTTGGGTAAAGCTTGGATTATAGAAGGAACTGGTTTACTTCAAATAAGCACATGCATGGAGGGACTTGATGGAAGAGGAGGTGGGATTTGAACTGGAAGATTTAGAGTCAGAGATGGGAATCAGGGCTGGTGAAGAGCATGACTACACCAAAGGTGTTAGCTAGCATTTATTGAACACCTAATATATACGCCACACTGTACGTGTATATTTTTAACCCTTACAACACTTCCGGGAGGCGGGCAATATCATTCCCATTTTAAGATGAAGAAAGAAGCTCCTTGACTTACAGTGATCCCCCCCAGAGGACCAGTCACTAGTAAGAGGCTCTACTCAGGATGCTTGCCTGTGGGATCCTTGTGTTTCAGCCAACCTGGGAGCCAGGGTCTTACCCTAAGAAACGTGACTAGCTTGTTCGAAGTCAGGCTTTTTATATGATAATTTAGTTTTAGGGAGTAGGTACAGCAGTGAGTAATCTCTTTACAAAAGAATTTGTCATTTTATTGAACCTTTACTGAAGAGTCTCCCTAATTATCAAGCCCACACCCCACCCAGTGCATTGAAAATATGATTCAAAATTTATTAAGATTTACTTTGCACATCTCTCCCCCTGGAGTTCCTGCTCTGTGTTATAGCTTCTGTAGACTAGGTTGTTAGAACAATTAGCTTTGAAAAATTAGCTTGTACAGCAGGGAAGGTCTCGTGGCAGAAGCGAGGTCTTAAAAATTCAATTTACTTTTTTTTTTTTTATAAAGATAAGGTTTATTGAAGTAAAAAACCCATTAATTGTTGTTAATTAACACCTGGAACTCCACCCACTCACTCCGAGATCACTTGTGTATGGGAATGGAGCACTGGAGGAAGGACGGAGTGCGTTCACCGTGGTCACGTTGCCCAGGTGCCTTGGTGTCAGGTAGAGGCAGGAAACGGCTCACAGGAAGCACAGAGAACCCCTCTGCTCCACCCCAAACCCACACCAACCTGAGGCAGAAGGGAACGTTACGGGCTGTTCTTGCTCCTGCCACACCTGGGTCAGACCTCTCACCTGGAGCGGTGTGGGACCCCCCAGCTGCCCCCCGACATGGCTGCATTTGCCCCACAGCTGTATCTCAGCCTTCAGAGTGGCTTTTTGAGGAACCGAGAGGCAGATGTAAAGAAAATGAGAGGCACACGTGTGTGAGTGTGTTGTGTATATATGTGCATCTGTGTGAATGTGTGTGCAAAAGTGTGCTGAACTTTGCCTCTGATGTGCGTTTGTGTGTGTGAGTGTGTGTGGTATTTTTGTGGGCATTTGTGTGTGCTGAGTGTGTGGGGTTGTGTGTGTCTGTTGCTGCCCCTCCTTTGAGTGAGTGGGGGAGAAAGGGCCTTTCTCTCTCTCTCTCTCTCTCTCTCGCTCTCGCTCTCTCTCTCTCTCTCACTCGCTCTTCTAGCCTGGCTCCTCTAGCTAAGAGGGGACTGATTTCTGCCTAGCTCCCTTTCTCAGAGCTCTTCTGCAAGACCGTCTGCTCCCACTAGCCGGCCCCTCCGTGGCTCTGGCCCCATACCCTTCTCCTGGAGGGTGCCCTCACCTGGCCCCTCCAGCCCGGTCCCTCTCCCGAAAGGCTTTTGCCACCGCACTGTTCTGTAGGTGGCAGCCTTGATAAGCCTTCTTCCCATCTTTGCATCTGGGGAGATTAGCTTCAGCAAAAGCCTTTAAGACTTCAGCTTCTTGCCTTAAAAAAAAAAAAACAAAAAACAAAAAACCTATCTTTTAAAGTTTAAAAAAGCAAAGAAAAGAAAACCTAGTGAGCGTGGTTTAAGGCAACGTTTATCTGAGACCCCAGGGATAGAGAGCAGGTGTGGTGTGGGCTTGGACTGGAATTTTATGTAGGTACCTCCTTATTTGTCTTTGAGTGGCAAGCCTGAGAACAACTGTGAAAACATCCCAGGCACAGTGAGACCTCTCTAAGTCCTGGCACCAGGGGGCACGACCAGCCCCCCTTCTCTCCTTTTCTTCTCCACTCACTCACTTTTTCATTTGCTTGGTCCACACACAGCACTGCCTCCTGCTAGGCAGATACTGTTGTGTTAGCCCCAGGGGCGCGAAAGAGAAGCAGACATGGTCCATCTAATTCGGGGAGACCCAAAGTAAACACCCAGCAGTGTGCTAGGCACAGTAGAAACGGGACATTGCATGCTTGGTCCTGGAGAAGGGCCTGGAGAGCTTCCTGGAGCGGGTGACACTGCCCTGATTTTTAAAGGACCAGTTGGAATTATCCAGGCCAGGGGACATTTGGCAATGTCCAGGGACATCTTTGGTTGTGAATCCCGGGGTTTGGGGAGGGGGGGTTGGGGAAGAGTTGCTCCTGGCCTTTAGGGGCTAGAGACCAGGGAAGCTCCTACCCACGCTGCAGTGCGTAGGACAGCCCCTCCCGAGGCAGAACTGTCCGGCCTTCAATGTCAGCGGTGCTGAGTTGAGAAACCCCGGGTTCAGGCAAAGCAGGAGGGAAAGGCATTCCAGGTACTATGAGAGAGGAGCTGCAAGGAGCTGGGCCTTTCTGGAAGGACTGCCAGGTGTGGGGGAGGGCTTGGAAATGGGAGCAGAGAGGTTGTCACATGTGGGTTAAGGAAGATGGTCAACTGTCCTGTAAAACCTTGACTGCCCCTTTCTCTTAGGGTGAGGGGGTCTGCTGCAGCGTTTTAAGCAGGGGAGTGTCATGGTCACGTTTGGTTTTAGAAAGATCCCTGCATGGGGGGAGTGGGAGTGGCTGGTGACATGGAGGGGGCAGGGCTGGCCCCCAGGGCAGGGGGCCACTTACTGCAGCCCAGCCCAGAGGCAATCACTGTTTGCACAGAAGGGCTTAACGTCGTCGGCTTAGTTAACTCAGTGCAGTGGAATGCAGTTACATAACAGTGTCGTTTTTATATTTCAAGAAGAAAGCTCTGGAAAGACAAGCATTGCTAAGATGTACATCCAACGTTTTTGCATGGCTGCCAGCGGCCTTTCATTGAAGTTACCAACCAGGTCAGCACATTGCACAATAACACAAGCAATTTGCTTTTGCTAACCTGAGCAGAATTCTCCAGGAGCCCAAACCGTGATAACTTGGACTGGTGACCAGGGACACCTATGTGATGATGTGTCATCAAGGCAAGTGAGTCGTCTGTCTCCACGGCCTGGATCTCCTGGGATGGGAGGTGTGACCCGACAGGGTATCATGGGCCACATTATGTCCGCTGGCCCCCCATACATGGAGTCCTAACCCTCAGGACCTCAGGGTGGTACCTTATTTGGAGATGGGGTGTTTACAGAGGGAATCGGGTTAAAATGAGGTCACGAGGGTGGGCCCTAGTCCAAAATGACTGGCGTCCTTAGAAAAAGGGGAAATTTGGACACAGAGTCAGACACGTACAGAGGGAAGATGATGTGGAGAAATATATAATTTTTTAAAAAATAGGCAAATACTAATATTTTTTTTTATGGCCTAAATGGGAGGGCACTGTTTACAAGCCAAGGAGCGCCTAAGGCTCCCAAAAGCAGGGAAAGGGGCCTGAACCAACTCTCCCTCCTGGCCTCAGAAGGAGCCGACTTTGCTGACACCTTGATCTTGGACTTCTAGCCTTGAGACTGTGAAAGAATAAGTGTCTGTTGTTTAAGCCACTAGTTGGTGGATCTTTGCTGTGTCAGCCCTGGGAACGGAATATATCAGGGTGCACAGATGGAGGGGGTCCTAGTGCATTTCAGAGAGACCCTCTGATCTCAGTGTCACAAGCGGGGGGGCTGTTAGCTGGGGAATCTAACAACCAGTCACTACTTTCACCTGGAAGCAGGAGGCGAAAGGAAATGAAATTCCATAGAAACCTGTGGATTGCCTAGTGCAGTGGTTCTCTGAGTATGGTCCCCAGACCAGCAGCATCCGCATCACCTGGGAATGCAAGTTCTCGGGCCTCCCCCAAAACCTTCTGCATCAGAAACCCCCAGGGCTGCCGCCAGACGTTCAAGTTGGAGAGCCACTGGCCTGGGGTACGGGAGACCCAGGGGAAGGGGGGAGAAGCTCGGTGTTGGAGATGCTCCTTGAAGGATAGGTAGGGGCCTCAGGAGGAGCGGGGAAGGATGTTTCAGATGGTGCAGAGGCAGGGAGGTGTGGAAGCACGTGACGTGTTTAGGGGAAACTGAACGGCCCAGTTTGCCTGGGGGTGGGGCCCATGGGGACGAGAGCAGGAAGGAGTACAGACACACGTGGGAAGTGAGGACAAAGCCATAGTTGTCATGTCGGAGAGGATTCGAAAGCCAGGAGAGCTCATACCTAACAGGGAGCCCCTGATGGGGTTTCAGGATGATTGCTGTGGGATGAAGCATCGAAGGGTAGTTTGCATGAGTGACACACTCGCCGAACACGTGAGGACGCTCCCGGCGACAAGTCACAGAGGATGCGCACTCGGCCACCATTGCTTCAAGTGGAGGCTGCAGTCTGGTGCTTCTCGAGGCGAAGGGAAGGGCCACGCCAGCACCAGAGAAAATCAGCAAAGCCACAGACCCCCGTTTCAGTCCTTTTCCAGTTTCCCGGATCACGTCGAGGAGAAGGTGTTACTTGGAGGTTTCCCGCCTCCAGCAGCAGCTTCTCCCCCTTCTTAAAAAACCTCCAGCAGATCTCTGACGGGGGGGGGGGGGGGCTTGGCTGGCTCCCGTCCCCAGCTGGAATTCACCGGCTTTTTCTCGTATTCCTTGTATTGGTTTTTATGGCCACCTGGATGTCATGGTGAACGGCTCTGGGTTTTCCACTGATGGTACTGCAAATCAAGTCGTCTCTCGAAGTAAATTGATTTAGGTGGAACCCAACTTAGTTTAAAAAAATATTAAGTTGCTAATAAAATAGGTGGTTTGCGCATACGGCAAAGGTCACAAAGGTGGTTTCTGAACGATGGAAATTGGGGAGATCCCAGGGCGGAACATGCAAAGAGAAGCATCAATGTTACGGAAGGGAGTGGTTGGAGGTTAGGAGGGTGAGGTCAGATGGTGGAGGTCTCAGGGCCAGGATGAGTGTATTCTTCGTGGAGGACCCCTGGGTGAGTGTGACAGGAAGTAAGCGCAGAGCCTGTATGCGTGTGCGTCTGTATACATGGTCATCTGTGCATGCACGTCTGTCTGTCTCTACATGTATGTGTCTTCATATATACACACACACACACACGTCTCTGTCTTTGCATATACGTACATCTTTATATGTGGAAACGTGTATATATTTACATGTTTGCATATATGTCTATATACAATGTGTATGTATGCACTATATGTGTGTATATGTACGTTTGTATCTGTATATATATGCATGTGTGTCTATATATGTGTGTGTGTGTGTGTGTGTGTGTATAGTGGGGATTGCAGGAATGCCATGCCACAAGGCAACAGATCTCCTAAATAGATATACTCCATTTTCTCCCACCTCGGGCTATTAAAAGATGAGTAACTCCTTTATCTCTTGACCTTGACCATTAGCAAATCACGATTCTTCCCCCCCGCCCCCCAAGCCTGGCTCTATCATATCTGAGTCCGTTTTGGCCCAATTTGCTAAGCTCCCCTGATCACTGACCCAGCCTGAAGGCAGAGAATGACAGGCTGTTGTTTCTGGAGCAATAAGATTTGGTCACATAGATGGTAGCGCTGTCTGCCTGTCACCCTGCTAATCTTGGCTTTCATGGCAGCCTGGCTTCATGAAGACATCCATCTATGCCAAGCTCTGACCTCTTCCCATGAGGTCTCGGAGCAGGTACTCCTTGCTGGCTTTTTGGCCAGGGGCGAGAGGACACAAACAAGGAAGCGGCAGAAAGTGGGCCCATCTGCCTCTGTCTCCTCTTTGCTCAATGACCCAGCAAGGTGGGAGGAGGAAGGTGCGTTTCCCTGCCTTTCTCACGGCGGGCTGCTGGACTGGGTCGGGCTGGAGAGCTCGCCAGTTCTGCTGGGCAGCGGACAGGCGTGGACTCTACACAGTGGGCTGCATTGGGAGGAGCGGGGGACAGGGCTCCGGGGAGGACCGACTGTGATGTGCCCTAAAGGCTGGTGGCACGTGTGTTCCTGTGGTCTGTCTCCCCTCTTGGGCTGCAGACGATGGCTTGTTCATACTTGTATGCCTAGCACCTGGCTTAATAAAAGCATAGCTTTCATTTCTGACCATTTGACTTAGGCAGTGGATAACTACCATCCCTACTTCTGGATATGGGAACCATGGCTTGGAGGGTTCAGAGACTTGCCCAAAGGCACAGAACTTGTCTGGGACAATTTCCCCAACTCTCCGCGCTCGGTTTCCTCCTGCCACATCTGCCTTACTTTCCATTACTGCGTGTGTGCAGCACACCTGCCCTATTGTGTGTTTGTGTGTGCAATGTTTCTGTGGCTCTGAGGTGCTGAGGGCAGCACCCCGTCCCTCGGGTTCACCTTGGTATCCTCAGTGTGTCACGGAGCCCCATCCCATGGGCAGGCTTCCGCGACAGAATGAATGAACGGGGGAGTGAAGAAATGGATTATTTGAACACCAGCCTAACTAAAGCCTCACTCTGTAGCCTCTGCTCTCTGCCCTGTTCCGTGCGGTAGAATTCCGGTGGATGTTGATGGAGTGGAGCTGCAGCCTGAGGTTGACCTGACAGGTGAGGGCACTAGGGATGTGCACCAGGGGAAGTCACAGGAGTGACCCAATACGGGTATCGACATATGCCCTCCTGGGCAGGTGAACTGTACCCACTGGTGAGCCTGGCTGGGGCCTCGGGGGTGTCCTGGGAGCCTAGTGTGCAAGGGAGGATGGCATGGCGATGGGTTCGGGGGGCTCCCCATTGGCGAGGACGTTGGACATTGTTATCTTTCATGCGTGTGGTGGCTTCATACTCTGAGTCAGGCAGAACATGTGACCAACCCTATCTGGGCCTCAGTTTCCTTTTTTGTCATTTGCATGTGGGTTCCATCACTGCTGGGGGATGGTCCAGAGCACGGACTGGCGTTAGAAGGCCTGGGTTCAAACCTTGAATCCACCACTTTCTGGTTGTGTGTGTGTTGGCAAGTCCTGTCTCTCCTTCATGCCTCAGTTTCCCTGTCTGTACAACGAAGATAATGATAGGTTGCAAGGGCTGAATGTGTTCATGATATGAAATGCTTAGAACACGCAGTAAATGCCCAACTTGCTGGTGAGGAGATCCTCTGAAAAAAATTTATTTGAAGATTTTATTTATTTATTTTAGAGATAGAGTGTGTATGCGAGCGGGGGGAGAAACGGAGAGGGACAAGCAGGATCTGTGCTAAGCGCAGAGCTGGATGCGGGGCTCGATCCCAGGACCCTGAGATCATGACCTGAGCCGAAATCAAGAGTCAGATGCTTAACCAACTGAACCACACAGGCGCCCCAGGAGATCCTCTGAAATAGTGACTTTTAATAGTGCAAAAGACTGATAAAGAAACTGAACAGAGGTGGTACTTGGGTTCATGTGTCTTGTGGAAGCTTTCAAATTCAGTGCATCAGATGTAGGGGTGGATGGGCCCAAGTCTTTCAGTAACCAGTTAATCCGTGTGATGTGTGCCCATTTCTGTTTATAAAGCATCATCCTGACTTGTAAGTTTTCTCTCTTCGAGGCCCCCCACATTCCTGCTCCTACTGCCCCAGGCTTGGCATGCATTAAGTCGCTTGTTCGAAAAATGACGTTCCTTTAGCTGTTCGTTCACATGTTTTTGGAAAGCCTACTGTGTGCTAGGCTCTGAGTGTAAAACGGGGAGTAAGAGCAGTGCTCTCTGCTCACCTGGAGCTTACAGGGCAGAAGAGGGGGCAGATATGAAGAAAAGTATCACCCAAATAAAAATGCAATACCTATAACAAGTCCTCTGAACCCACAGGCACCACAAGAGCAGGTGATAAGGGCTTGGACCCATCAGAGAGGTCAGAGGTCGCCTGAGGACACCGTCAGAAGCTGGGATATGAGGACAAGTAGATGGTGGTTGAATGAGGACAGGAGAGTGTCCCAGGTGGTGGGAGCAACCTGAGCAAAGGCCCTGTGGCAGGAGAGACTGGAGCAAGTATAAAGCCTGAAAAAGTGCCACAGAAGACTCTGGAGCTTGGGGGGTGAGGATGAGGGTGGGTGGGTACGGGGGCATGCAGGCCACCTTGGGAAGCTGCATCTGTATCCTGACGGCAGAGAGAAGCCATTGAAGATTGCAAAGCCGTGGTGGAGGGTGGTGGTGAGCCTCAGATGTACCTTCTGGAAGCATCTTCTGACAGCCACGTGGAAAGCTGGCAGGAGGGCAGCAGAGTGGGCGTGGTAAGTTACGGCTGCCAAGTGGTATCCATCATCCACAGATCAGCCTTCGAGAGCCGATGTCCTAGAGGAGGAGGACGGACCACGGAGACCAGCAAGTGCGCAGCTACTGTGTCCCGGAGTGATGCGGGCTGGGAAGGACACCTGAAAGCTGGTGTCTCAGTCCTTTTGGGGTTACCATAGAGTAGGCAGGCTTACACAACAAGCACTTCTGGGGAGTCCAAGATCAAGGTGCCAACAGATTCCGTTCCTGGTGAGGACCCGTTTCCTCACTTGCAGATGGCTGTCTCCTTGCTGTGCCCTCCCGTGGCGCAGAGCAGAGAGGGAGAGGGACACGGGGAGAGAGAGAGAAAGGACTTCTGTATTTTCCTAAAGGCATTGACCCCATTCATAAGAGCTTCACCTTCATGACCTGATCACCTCCCAAAGGCCCCACCTCCAGATACCATCACATCGAGGGTTAGGATTTCAACATGCGTTTTCAGGGGATACAAACGTTCAGTCCAGAGCAGCAGGGCAAGAAGGTAGCATCTCGACTGCCATTTAGACAGGAAAGATCTCTTGAGGTGCTGACATTTGAAGTGAGTGCGGCAGCCCTGTGACTATCTGGGGGAAGAGCAGCCTGGGGTTGGGCACAGCAGGTGCAAAGGCCCTGAGGTGGGTCCAGGCTCTATGTGTAGAGAACAAGAAAGAAGCCAGTGGGCCAGAGAGAGAGAATAGAGGTGTGTGCGGAGAAGTGGATGCCTATCACGTGGGGGTCTTCAAGTCCACGTTGAGGATTTAGACTCTATTTAGGGAGTGAAAAGAGGCCCCTGGAAACTGGAAATGACATGAACTGGGCTGAGGCCATTTGATCTCTAATTCGAAGACCCCAGACCGTTTTCCCAAGTTCAGATTTCTCCTGGCTCCCTGATGATTTTTAATGTCAGAAGCCAGTATGGCAGAGCCCACCCCCTGAACAGTGTAGGAAACGTAAAACCAAAGAGGCTTTGCTTTTAAATTTTTTGGGTGACACATTATACATTTATTGTTTTCCCCACTAGAATGTAGGCACCTTGGTAGCAACTGTGATTTGCTCAGCACTGTCTCTCCGGAGGCTGAAGTTGTCTGTGAGACTGTAGATGTCAGTGACTATTTGCTGAGTTGAACAGATGATCGCCCTGCACTTACATGTCTGCGTAATGCCTCCTGGCCCAAGAACGGAGGTTTGGCAGGGAAAGGGGGGAAATGGCTGGAAAGAAGACAAGGGAGAGGCGCCCCTTCGTAAATCATCACTATAAAAGTGCAAAAGAAAAAGTCCTGGGCTTGAGACAGAATGCAGGTAGAAGGAACCCGAGATAAAAGCTTTCTGTCTGAAAATGCCCCGGTCCTTGTGCGGGACCTTCCCTGGGGACGCATGGATCTGCAGAAGAAAGTGGGGGCAGGAGACCAAAACACATACCTTTGGGTTTCACAGCCCGCTGCCCACGGAGCTTCCAGCTGCAGAGAGCTGTGGCCACCCCACCTGAGAGGCGGCATCCCAGCTGCACAGATGTGGCTAAGGCTACCGCGTCACCATCTGGAGCAGAGAGGGGGAAGGGAAGTCAGCAGGTGCCTACTCCATTTTCTGGAAAACTGGAGAGCGTCTGGAAGGATTTCTTCCCGCCCGTGAGCAGCAGGGGGCAGCCCCTTGCCTGTGCTCTGTTTCAGCCCCCTGCCCACGCTGTTTTCATCATCGGCAGTGAAGCCCTCATGCATGCTGTCTCTACTGTCATTGGCTGCATTATGCAAACAACCAAAAAGCCACTGCACGAGTAAGGCAGGGAACTTTTTGATCACAGACGAGGTGAGACATATATTTCATCCCCCAAATACATGTTGGGACATTAACTTTTAAGAGCTGCATTGGGTTTTTGTATGTAATGTTTTATTCAGCATTTCTGTCCTCTTTTTAAAATGTTCTTTTTCATTTGCATCTACGTAACTGCAGGCTTTGGGAAGAGGTACAAATTGGCTGGGAAATCGAGTGCCGTCTTTGGGGACTTACCCCGTCTGGTTCTCCATAGGCAGTGAAGCCTATGGTCTGGATTCATGGCCTGCTCAAGCTTTGGAGAGGAAAGATGGGGCTGTGCTGTGAGAGCCCTTCCAGTGTGTAGGGTCGTGGATTATCAGGGGACCAATGAGGACTATTTATGATCATTCCTCTCCCTTCCTCCCTATTACCTGATTCACATTAGCTGCAAAGACCAATACTCCCCCACCTCCAATTTCCATGGCTTAACACAGGATTTGGCAGACTGCAGCCTATGGGCCAGATCTGGCCCTCTGTTTTATTGGTATATAAAGTTTTATTGGAACACAGCTACACTTGTTTCTTTATAGATTGCCTAAAGGAGTGTTCATGGTACAGTGGCTGAGTTGGGTCATTGTGACAGAGACTGAATGAACCGTAAAGCTGGATATATTTACTGTTTGGCCCGTTACAGGGAAAAGTTAGCTGACCTCTGGTTAACAATAAAACTTATTTCTTACTCAGCAGGCAGCTTCCCATCGTGTGGGGATTTAAGGACTCTTGGACCAGTCCCTTCTCCTTCTTAGGTCTTGGTTTTCTCATCTGTACTATGGACAGCTCCTTTATAAGGTCCCTTACACCTTCATGCAGACGCAGTAAACGTCTGCATGAAGGGGGAGCTATAGACAACTCATAGATTCTCTCTTTTAGCTCTGAGAGCTGCAGATACATCAAATAGGCAAAATCTCTTTTTCTTGGCTACAGTCAAGTAGGGGGAAGGCATAGAGAGACGTCGTAAGCAAAGACAATGCATAATATGTCAGCTGGGAAATGCTAGGGAGAAGCAGAACAGGGAAGGGCAAAAGGGAAAGTTAGGATGCTTGTGCGTCAGGGGTTTCGATTGTAAATAGAGCTGTCAGAGGGGGCTTCACTGAGAAGAGCTATTTGAGAGCAGATGGGTCAAGTAGGAGAAGGCATGATCCCTGCAGGTGCTTGAGGAAGAGCATTGCAAGAGAGAGAAGAGCAGGTGCACGTAATAACAGTAACACTAACAGCAGTAGCTTCCTGTACATGCTGGACAGCACATCAGGCATTTCGTTTTTTCACATTTTGTTACTTCTGTTGAACCAACGAGGAAACAGGCTCGGGGAGGTGAAGTGCCTTTCCCTCAGATCACCCAGTTAGTGAGAACCTAACTCTGGATTTGAACCCAGCTCTCGACCCG
Organism: Ursus americanus; assembly: GCF_024610735.1. Classification (NCBI taxonomy): domain Eukaryota; kingdom Metazoa; phylum Chordata; class Mammalia; order Carnivora; family Ursidae; genus Ursus; species Ursus americanus. Next base: position 32,520,498 of record NC_142128.1, read on the forward strand.
CCGAGTTGTATCCTCGTGGTTGCCACTGGGTGAGGGGTTCTGGACATCTCCGCGTCCTTCTGCCTTTGTGTCTGCTCTCTGTGGTGAGCATACAGGGCTGTTAGAACCAGGAAGGAGGCAGGGCTGAGAACGGCAAAGCCGCGGAGCCAGACAGCACTGCGAGTCGGACTGTCTGCCTTGGGGCTGAGTCCAGGACTCTGGCCGCCAAAGCGTGCTTCGCCTGACTTGCTTAAGCCTCTTGCCTCCCTTGTTCCTTTGGAGGAAACTTCCACTGCCGGGAATATATGACATCATTGCAACCCTGTCCAAAGCCCCAGTCTGGGAGTCTCCTGGGTCTGCAGCAAGATTCCTTGGGAGCTGGGCTCTGTGTCCCCCTGTGAGCCTTTGTATCCGCTCGCCTGCCTGTCACAACGAGGCAAGACACTGGGGTGGTGGCTCCTGTCAGTACCCTTGGGTGGACCCTGCCCGATAAGCTACCTTTGCGTCCTTATTTTCACCTCTGGGGCAAGCTGTCCTTTTCCTGGAATCAAATTAGAAGGCACGCTGGCCTCCTTACTTCGGCGTTTTCCAGGAGTCCTGCTGCTTCCCCAATCTGGCAAGTTGAGGCATTACACCTTTTGTGAAACCCTGGAGCCACGTTTCTAATAAACATGAGAGTTTTATGGTTCAGCTGCACCTGAATCATAACGTGGGGTTGTCAGCCCCCCAATCTCTGCTGCATCTCTTTATTTTCTCCTGCACGGTCTCCCCCCCCCGCCCGCCACCTTTCCTCCCCATCTCGTCCCACCGCTGTCCCCTCCTCACCCTTTCCTTTCCCTTCTTTCCCTTCCTCCCCTCTGACCCTTTCCCAGCCAGATCCTTCGGTCTCCCCAGACTCTCTTCACTTCGCCAGTCACTTGCTTCTTGTTCACTCGGGTTAATTTGTTGGAGGCTGTGTTTGAATTAAAAGCTCTTTCCGTTTTCTCAAAAAATGAACAACCAACCAACCAAAGAGCTGTTCTGTGTCTACCAAGTGGTCTCTCATGACACTCAGTGATTCTCACTCGACATAAAATAATGCCAAGCAGCAGGAAAGCTATCGTGCCTGCCTCTTCGGTGAGCGGGGAGTGGGGGGTGATGCTTGAGTACGGGCCTCCCCAGTATTGTTGAGGCCTCTCGTGTTGTTACCCCTCTAACTCTGTGGCTCGGATGGGACTGCCCCAGGAAAGTCTCTGAAAGCCAGGCCCCCCTGTGGTCTATCGTGTGGTTTCCAGCAGGCCGCAGGAGACAGAGAAGAGGCAGCAGGGACCTAGGTTGGCTGCGACTGAAAGGCATCTTTGCTCAGAACTGTGTGGCATCAGTGACGTCTTCCCAATAGTCTGTAGTGAGCCGCAAATCCGAATGAATGGGCAGATGTCTGCTGGGAGTCTGGTGGATGCAGGTGGAGCCCTTGTCTGTCCTGGGAAGAGGCAGGAGGCCTTGCTGGCCAGGGGCATGTCTTTTGGTGAGCGTTCTGGCTCTGACGACCACCTATAGGACCTTGGGTGAGTCATCTAACCTCTGTGAGCCCCGGTCTGCTCTTCTAAATGGGGGGGTACCGTGACAGCTTCCCACGAGTGGATTGAATGGCCTTCTGTACCAAGTGCCTGCCAAAGGCACGTGCTTAATATAAATTTGTCATCACTCTTCTCACTGTTTCGGGCTCTCATTTCCTTTGTATGTAGAACGGCACCAGAGCCCACCTCCCAGGGCCGCTGGGGGATTAGCTGACACACAGTATATCAAAGACCTCAGGAATGCCTGTGGAAATGTGTGGTCTTGGTACCACTTCTATTAATCCTGTCTGCAGGTTCAACCAGCAAGACGACAGTGCCCATTTATATCAACACACACTGACAGCTTTCCTCCCAGGAGAGGTCATTGAACCAGGGCAAGAGGAAATTCCAGAAGGCTCTCTGTGCTCTTGGAATTCCATCATACCCAGTTCTTCTGTCTCCAGTTATTGAGCGCTTTTCAGTGTTCAACCATCAGTGGTAATAGTAGAAAATGAGCTTGTGTTGGGGTTTAAATCCTGGTGTGTCCCCTTAAACTGGTTTTAAGACTTTGCCAGATTACTAAATAAATCTTGTCCTTAGTTTCCTCATCTGTAAAGTTGTAATCATGATAACGGACTTCGAAGAGTCATTATGAAAAATCACAAATACTAGACAAAATAGCCAGTAGACCACGCGATAACCTCCCCTATATTTTCTGGTTGGCTCCTGGTGGTGTTTCTAGAGCCACTGGCTTTGTTGGCTGAATTCCTCTGGATTTGGAAATACCTAGCTGGGAACGCACCTGGAATCCTGCGACCAGCTGGTAGTCAGCCTTCAGTCTGTTTTCCGCATGGCGTAAGGTCAGCCTGGTCGGAATCTGCCGTCCTGATGGCTGGTGGTGGTTCGTCCTGTGGCAGACCGCTACGGCGAGACGCCTGGCTTCACCGCCTACCCACTGCTGGGGTATGGGGCCAGCTTCCTGCGCTCCATGTTCCTTTCCTTGAGGATGGGGATAACAGTAGACCTTTCCTCAGAGGGTCCTTCAGGAGGGCAGAACCTGACACACAGTAGGTAATCGAGAAATGCGGACCGTTTTGATGAGTTTGTTCGCTTGCCTTCTGATCCGTCTCCCCCGCAAGACTCTCAACTCCACGGGGGCGGGGAACCGTCTGTTCTGTTCATGGGTGTGCCACCAGTACCTAGCACACTACCCGATATACAGCAGGTGCTCAGTAAATGTATTTGAATGGGCCCATGCTTGGTCAATGTATTGTTCACTCCCTCATTCAGCGTCTAAGTTCTGTGGCTGCCTCAGAGGTGGGAAGGCACAGGTTTCTTAAAGGACCGCATTCTGGTCTTCCTCTCCCACCCTCTGAGTGGCTGGCCCCGAAAGGCCATGGGTATCCTTCTGTGGGGATTCTGGCAGCCACCTGCCCCCTGGAAGGACTTCTCCCAGGGCCCAGCCTGCTGAATCGCAGCTAATTACGGCTGATGAGATGTTAATGAGTCTGACGCTGCTTGGTAAGCTGTTTCGCACATACTGAGAGGTGAGAGGTAGAAGCCCATGGGACGGGACTGCGCAAAGGCTGCCGCGGTGCAGGGGCCTTGACCGGGACACCCAGCAACTCCCAGTGACGTGGACAGACCCTGCATCCGCAGTCCTCTGTGCGGGGCTGACACAGGCAGGATCCCCGCCATGCCTGGCAGGAGAGTTGCAAAGATAATAATACTGATGATGATTATTACAGTACGTTACTGCTATTCACGCAACACGCAACCGGGGCCAAGCACGATGCGTGGTGCTTTATATGTACTTAATTTTATTTCATCCTTATAACATCATGGGTTACATCGTGATTATTTACCCTCATTTTCCAGCTGAGAATTGGAACAGTTAATTAATTCGCCTTGTATCATAGGGCTAGTAAGTGTGTTTGATCTCTTGGCTCTGGAGTCCATGCTCTCCTTGGTTATTCAGAAACTCTAGGGAAGACTCTAACCTTACATTTGCTGAGTGACTACTGTGTGCCCTACACGTTTAACTTCCCCCTTATGTTATAGTAATGTGCAGAACTCCGGTTTTATCTTTATTGGTCACCTACATGTGAAAGCTGTTCTCTACATAAGATGACTTCTGGACTTGTCAGAAAAATAACACGGGGCAGGTATGCATTTTCCCATTATCCAGATGAGGAAAGTGGACCCAGAGAGCGTCAGGGAGTGTGCAAGTGCATGCCGTGGATGAAGGGTCGAGCGTGGGTCTGGATAGGGGTTCACCTGACTTCATGGCTGGTCCCTCCGCCCTGCACCAGTGTTTGTAAATCAGCAGCAGTGTGTGTGTGTGTGTGTGTGTGTGTGTGCATGTGGGGGAGGGGGATCTACTTTTATTGTAAATTATGAATCCTTCCTTCACTGTCAGCAACTTTTGTAAAATACAATAAACATTAATCACTACCCAGATGACCCTACAGCTAGACATTGAAGCAGGGCCAAATTGCTTATAAAAGTTGCTAGACACTTTACTCCCAAGTTCTGTGTCATCTTGTCAGGGACCCATAAGAAACAGGTCTAAGCACCACACTGGGAACAGTGGCCTTGAGCACACGCTTCTCCTCCACCTTTTCTCCTTCTTGCCTGCTGGCTCCCAAGCCCACATGCCCGTTAGCAGCCCTGGAGCTTTCTGATTTAGTAGTTCTGAAGTGGAGCCCAGGCATCTGAATTTTTAAAAAGTACCCTGTGGGGTGCCCGGGTGGCTCAGTCGGTTAAGCGTCAGACTCTTGGTTTCCGCTCGGGTAGTGATGTCGCAGTTGTGGGATCGAACCCTGTTTGGGGCTCTGTGCTCAGTGCGGGGTCTACTTTGGATTTTTTTCTCTCTCTCCCTCCACCCCTCCCGCTCGCTCTCTCTCTCTCTGTCTCTCAAATGAATGAATAAAATATATATTTTTAAAAGTACCCTGCATGGTGCTAACATGCAGTGGAAGTTGAGATGGCCTTCCAATGTTGATGTCCAGTATTTCCGAGGAAACGGTTTTTGAAAGGTGGTGTATGGGGATCATTCCCGATTTTCCCCATGTCTTACAGGGAAGCTGAGGGCCAGAGAAACTGGGTTCTCCAATCCCAGCTCAGGGCTATTTTTTTTCCTTCCAGTAGCACAGAGAAAGCCTTCTCTTTCCTGCATGATCCTGGAGGCTCCCCTGCTTAATTGGAAGCTGGTTTCCATGGGAGTCCTCGTGCATTTGCAGGACCCCTGGCTGGATGGTGAGAAAGGAGAAGGAATGGGAAGATCAACACCTGGCAGGAAGGACAGGTCTGAGAGCCATTGGAGGCCGGGCTGCCCCTGAAGTTGTAGGGACGGTTCGTGTACATCCTTAGGGCCTTGCAGAGAAGCAGGGCCTGGACCAGCCAGCAGCTGGACCAGTTTTGCGATTCCAGCATCGCTGAGCTCAGCAGCCTGGGTGCCCCGAGCCTGCTTTTTTCTCCTTCCTCTTTATCGATGAACCATCTCCATCATGGGAAAAAGGCAGTTCGCTGTTTTTATAGCACCATCTCCTAGATTTCCCCCAAGTTTCTGGCCCAGCATAGCATCTGTGACAAACTTCCTTTTAAGATGGGAGACTAAATGTTCTAACCCAGCCACCCGTGGGGAAAAAGTACAATTCTGTGGTTTCAGACCCTGAGCACGGAGCTACGGAGACTTTTCATTTCTTTGGGGTGATTTCTAAGTTGGCCTGGCAGTCAGCGTGAGGCCAGTCCGGGAGACACTGTCTCTGATGCCCATTGTTCCGAAGCCATTCTGTGCGAGGCTGAAATTGATCTGGCTGCAATCTCAGAGGAAAGCATTTGCCAACCAAATGAGCAGAAGGAGGAATTGGGGCATGGGCTGGGGTGGTTTAATCCACTTGAGAGCAAACCGGTTTGTTGTTGTTGTTTTTTCTTTTTTCTTTTTTTTTGCCTTGGGTAGATAAGTTGTCTTATGTGCAAATAATGCTGCTAATTATAAATGCATTTTGTCTCTCTCTCTCTTTTTTTTTTCCTAGAGAGAGAGAGAGAGAGAGAGAGAGGAGGTGTAGAGGGAGGGGGAGAGAAAGAATCCTCAAGCAGGCGCCAGGCCCAGTGCCTAGCCCTCCATGGGACTCAATGCCCTGACCCTGAGATCGCAGCCTGAGCTGAAATCAGGAGTCGGGCGCTTAACCAAAGGAGCCACCCAGGCGTCCTGAAATGCGTTTTGTCTTTACATTGAAGTGTGCCCACAGATTCTTCTTAGAAATACTGTCTTAGCTTTCCTCTTTGAAATGCCTCCCAGATTTTACAGTTTCCTCCCCACCACCCTTAGGACAATGCCTCCCATTTCTTGTGCTCCGGCCGCGTGCCAGACTGTGATGGATCTTTTCCATGCATGATCTAATTCTCATCCTCACAGCCTAATAGTAATGATGATAGCAATGATTATGAAAGGGAAATAAGCAATAGCTGTCATATGTTGAACCCTCATCACACACTTGGCATTGTGCTGAATGTTTGCTTTATCTGCCCGATCACTACGGAGGACGCGCTTGGGTGTCCGTTTCCCTGAGCTCCCTGTGAGCAGGGGCTGAGTGGTTTACCTCCCTGTCCTCTGCACTTGCTGGCGCTTGGTAAAGAGCATGTGCTCAGTAAGTGTTTGTCGAAGGAATGCAGTGAATGGCTGATTGAGCAGGTGAAGGGCTTAGCACGCTCAGACCGCACTGTTAAATGTAGGCAGATTAATCTGTGCGCTGCGTGCAGAGGGCAAAGTGGTTTTCCAAATGTGAGTATATTCAGACATTGGAAGTGCTTTCAGAATCAGCAGGCAGTCTCTCTCTCTCTCTCTCTTTTTTTTGAATCTCCCTGCTTGAGGGAGCTAGTCGTTGTCACTGACTTGAAGTAAGTCCCCTGAAAGCAGGTCTCTGGTGGTATGCCCCAGGTCTCTGTACTTGGGTCTGTTTTATGTTACCTTACGTGGCAAGAGGTGCCACGTAAGGTAACAGGGATTAGGACATGGACATCTTTGGGGTCCATGACTCCGTGCACCCCATGTGGTACTTTAGAGTACTGAATGGGTTTTAGGCAGTTCCTTTACCTCTCCACTGTAGACCTGTGCATTTGTGATCTCTGAATTAAAGGGCTTGGCTCGATTACATTGAAAAATAATTCACTGGTAGGTGTCAGGGATGCTCTGAAAAAGCACACCTCTACAAGAACAGGAAGGAGCGGCGTGTCTGGGTGGCTCAGTAGGTTAAGTGCCTTCAGCCCAAGTCATGATCCCACGGTCCTGGGGTCGAGCCCTGTGTCAGGCTTCCTGCTCAGGAGGGAGTCTGCTTCTCCCTCTCCGTCTGCCCCTCCACTAGTGCGCGCTCTCTCTCAAATAAATCTTTAAAAAAAGCCAAAACAAAACAAGAAGGAGGTCCTCTCTGGGGACCAACGAAGCAGGATCGGATGGGCACATTAGCACTCAGCAGCCGGGGTGAATTGGCTCTGAACTTGTGTCTTTCCCTTGAGATAGGAATTCTTGGGGGAATGAGTCTGAGTGGTTGGTCCCATCTTGACCTGGGCAGGGCAGATGCCTTGATTGAAGCCCTCGCCGGTGTGACTGGGGGGAGTTGATTCCCAAAGGGAAATAGGATGTTGCTACTAGTACAAGAAGAGTTGGATACTGATGTCAGCTTTTTGCTTGAAATGGTTTTTAGGTTGAGGCCCAGGTGATTCTGGAGGTCCCTTAGCATCTGACTAAGTATAGAAGGGGGAGCCGGTGATGTGGAATAGTGCAGAGAGTTGCGGTGAGCTCAGCGGACTTGGTTGAATCCATTTTCCTTCCTGGGCTTCAATTTCTCCTCTTAAAGGGAGGAGCACAGCATGGAGAACCTTTAAGACCCCTCTCACCTCGCAGCCTAGAACTCTAACTGGCATGAAGCCCTGGGCACATCATCGTCGCATTCAAAAAGTTTAACATTTTCTCCAGTTCCTGTTAAGAGCTATCTTCACAGGAAAGGCACAAATATTCCCGGTAATATCAAATTGATTCGTGAACCAGAAAAACAGGGAGAGAGGTAGGTGTATCTGCCCAGGTGCTGGTGGGTGACCTTTGCTAAGGAAGGAGTGTGGCATTGATGGATGGCCGTGAAGAGTCAGGGTGAGGTCCCCTGGAAGCACATGCTTTCGTGATAACCCAACAAACCCAAAACTTGAGCATGGGAGGGCTGCCATGTTGCACGACTCCAATGCCAGTGGGAGAGTGTGCTCGTGGAATACAATCTGAATGCTGCCTCCTACAGTTGTGCACAGTGGTAGACCTGGCCGAGGGACCAGCACGGTATAAATATACAAGGGTTTCCCTGGGGACCAGGGTAAGAGCCCTAGATGGGCAAGGGAAGGGTGTCCAGGGTTCAAGTTTGCTCTTTCAGTTAGTTATCCCTTGTTTTGTTTGTTTTGTTTTGTTTTGTTTTTTTAAGATTTTTTTTATTTACTTAGATCATGAGCTGGTAGAAGGTAGAGGGAGAGGCAGGGAGAGAATCTCAAGCCAGCTTCATACATAGTGCAGAGCCCACGGTGGGGCTCAGTCCCACGACCCTGAGATCATGACCTGAACTGAAACGAAGAGTCAGGTGCTTAACCAGCTGAGCCACCCAGGCACCCCTGTTATCCGTATGCTGCATACCCATGTGTTCATGGATGGGCAATAATGATGGGAAGCCTTTATTGAGAAGTCTACTAAGTGCTAGGAACTGTGTTACAATAATTTTACAATAATTTTCAGAGGTAGGCACAATTGTGACTCCTCTCAAGACTAGGTAATGTCTTGTTTCTAGAATAAGCTCCTACCTCAAAAGTTCTGGAGGGCTCAGAAGCATAAGGATGGGGAATTCACCTGCAGGGGGAGCGGATTATTCTTGCATAAGCATATAGAGTAACATAAAGAGCTAGACATACATGCCGCATGAACAGCTAGGTAATTAAATAAATGAGGGTGCTAATCAGGTCTTCTGTTTATCTGCCTTTCCACTGGAGCTAGGGGGCTCCGAGACGTTCATTGGTGTGCCCCAGGGCACAAAGCTAGGAAGTAGAGAGCGGGAATGTGGACAGAGTTCAAAGTTAGCATGTCTCGTCAGGCCTCGCCACCCACGCATAGAGCAGAGCGGACCAGGTTTGCATCTGGCCCAGGATAAGTGGCTGCTCCATGCCAGGCCGCATCTTCAGGAACCTCACGTCCGGTCTCTGTGTGTGTCATCCCGTCTTGGCTCTGTCTCTTGCTCATCTCTGTCCTGTAAGAGCCTCTCCCTGCTGAGTTTGCCTCTGGCCATGAGACTTTGCTGCCTGACCGCCTCTGCTCTGTGTTGGAACAGTGAATGTTGGTTTTCAGCTCCTGCAGGAAAGGTCGGTTAGCACGTTTGCTCATTTGAGGGAGGCACTGAGGACGTGGAGGGCGACAGTGGGAAGTGACCTTTTGCAACCCCTGCTGGTATCAGCGAATCGAGGGCAGGTGAGAAAGCCCCACGACGAGGATCATCGGGAGCAGGGGCGCTGGTGAGCTGAGGCACAGAGCCCACCGCACCCCATCCTGCCCAGGTCTCTCCCCAGTTACCACCGGTCTCTCTGATCTATGTCTAGGGGTTCTGCTTTCCTTGGGGACCGAGTTGAATCGCAACCCACTCTTAGTTTCAAGCTGAGCATACCCTGGTACACTAGGTCGCCGTACCTGCTGATTTCTGTATTAAAAAAAAAAAATCCTGCCTCTTCTTAGCTCTTAATTCTCACTCCCTCCGTATCTGCTTTCTCCCTCTCTGTGTGCCGACTCTTCTGCTCCTGTGATGACGTGTTTTCAAGTACATATTTGTTTTGAATAGGCCAATGCATGCATGTGATAAAATAATTAATCAGCCCACCACAAGAAGAGTAAGCTTTTCTCCTCCTTAACCCTCCCTTCCTGGAGGACCCGCTGTTTGTTTTTACACCGTTTTGTCGGTGTCTGCATGAGGTTAGACCTTCTGAAATTACCTTCTAAGTCAGAGTGGTCGCACGCTGCCGAGTTCATGTGGTTCAGTTGAATTCGAGCAGAAATATGGTAGCTGTGCTTTCTCACCACCGGAGGCAGAATGTAGTTTCATGTGTGCTGTCTGTCCCCCTCCATCACATTGTAAACTCCACGAGGCCACGACCTGTTTTGCTCACTGCTGTCCCCCCAGTGCCTGGCTCCAGAAAAGGCTCTCCGTCAGCGGGTGAATATTTCACCCACTCTGGTCACAAACGGGAGCTGTGTGGTGACACCGGTCTGCACCTTGCCTTCCTCGTTGAGTGCTATGTCCCTCACGTTGTTCTTTCTCAGCAAGTGCGGATCGGTTTTGCTTTCTAATCAGCTGCAGGGAAGGTGCATCTATGATGAGGATGTCTCCTAATCATCCAGCAGTGTCCCCCATCTCTTGCCATTATCGACAAAATGCCCCGAACATCTTTGCACACAGCTCTTTGTCTGTAGGTTTCAGCAGCCCCGGGACGCTTCCTGCAAAAGGCACTGCTGGGGTGTGTTGCACGTGGTGATTGGTGTGACTGTGAGTAGATAAGGCCTCATGGTTTCATTGTATGCCAGCGGTTACTGTTAGAAACAACCCATCCACTTTCTCGGCTCCGTAGAGCGCCAGCGATGGGGGAGACGCACTGTTCAGCCTTCCCCAGTCTATCCCGCTAATCCCTGTGGTCACCAGCAGTCCATTCTTTGCCTGCTAACCTGTTGCATTTGTATTAGAAGATGGATTTCTCAGCATGATACAACCAAATTAGTTTTCCTGTTGGAAGCCACCCCAGGGTGCTTGTTGGGGCTCACCTGCAGCATCGGCGTGAGGCATCGAGGCAAGCAAGGGTAGGAGGAGACACTGCCGTGCCGTCACAGTCTCTCTTGGCAGCCGGGGCTGGCAGGGATCAGGAGAGCCATTTTCCTCCATTACCTGCAGCCCCTCCTCCCTCAACTTGTTCAGTTCAGCTCACTGTCGTAGTGTGCCTGCTGTATGCCTGATGCCTTCTGCCCAAGATCCGATCTAACCATCTAAAGAGTCCTGTAAAACAAGGATATTAGCTGTATCTTAGTGTGTAATAGAGGCTCAAAGAAGTGGAATGACTTGCCAGGGTGAGCTTTCCAAAACTAAGGAAGACAAAAATCACTTCCTGCTGAAGACCTTTCCGTTGAAAGCGCTCCCGTATTCTTACCTGGTCTCTAGCAGTGGCCTTAATTTCATCTTAATCCCACTCACTTCCTCTCCCATCTTGCTCTAGGTCCCTGTAGCCTTCTTTCTGCGCTGTGAATCTGCAAGCTCATTCCTACCACAGGGCTTTGCGTTTCTACTCCCCTCTGCCAAGAATGTTTAGCCCCCTCAGTTTTACATGGCTGGTTTCTTCCACAGCACGAATGTTACCTTCTCAGGAGCGGCACATCTTTCATTGCAGTCTATCTCATTGCCTTGTTTTGTCTTGCACAGGGCTCTTCTCACTGTCTGAACAAAATATTTTCACTGGTCACATGTTTTATTTGTTGGTGTGGACTTTGGAGTCACTTTAAAAGAAACAAACCTGTGTTCTGAAGTCTGGGTGAATACTTATATGTCTGGGATAGTTGCATTCAAGACCTAACCATAGGCCAGGAGGACACGGCCAGTGACCTCCCTGGCTACAGATTTCTGGGATTCTTTAGCCTAAATTGACCTCTGAGGCTGGGCATTTGGGAGGTTTGTTTCCTGTTACATGACGGAGGTTATTATGACAACAACCAGTAGCCCTAGATAGATCTTCACTGTAGGCAAACCAATGTTTGGGCAGTGCTGGCCAAAGCTGTAAGATGAGGATAAAAGCTATCCTTTAAGAATTCGTGGTTTCAGAAGTCTTTCAGTCACACAATCATAGGTTTATGTAGGTGTGTGTGTGTGCATGGGCATATGAGAAATAGCAAAGTCAACACAAATACGGCCATATCGTACCACCAGGTGAAACCTTTGTATTCTTGGGTCAGAAAGTCAAAAATACTCAACAGAATCTGTAATGGAGTTTACAAAGTATCAAGCCACAGGTTACATGAGCTTTATTTGGCCTGCATGGTATTTTGAATCAGTCTCCAACAGTGAACAGTCAGGAAATATTGCATGAAATTCTGGGTTATTAATGTCCCTCGAATATTTACAAGCTGGTGATACTGCCTTTTGAAATGGCCATAGCAAGAGAGAGGTGAGTGCTGGCTTCTTTCTCTAGGTAGGGCGTTTGTCCCCCCCCCCTCCCCACCCCTCACTGGCGATTTTTCCCACCTATACCATTCCCGGAACTTACTGTACGCGCTTGGCTCCAATAACATTTGGTTTTGTGACCTTTGTTTTGAAATTTCTCATCCATTGCCCTTCAGAATGGGCCGTAGCAGTAACGTGAGTGATTAAAAAACAATATATCCGTGTTCTTTCATTGATATAATTGCCCAAGCTTACCAATACACATCGCAGACGTCTGAGAGAGAGAGCAGGTGAGGGGGCAACGTTTAAGATGACACTGGCTCAGCGTAGAAGTGGCTTTTCTGATATCTAAACCTCCTTTTCCTACTTTGCATGTCAGTATTTATTTAAAATGAGTGCTGGCAAACAGGTCATTACTTGAAATGATTACTTTAAGTGATGCATGTGGCTGGATGTCATTTTTCCCCCAAATGATTATTTTAACTGATGAAGGTGCGTAACCTTTGTATATTCCAGCGCCCCTTGCGGTCCAGCATCAGAGCTGTGTCACATTCAGAGAAACATAGTTAACAGTTATTAAAACGAAATCCCCGTCTTTCCTTGTATCTTTCCAACAACATTAATGGGGATCTAATTTATAAGGCGCCTCAAGTAACGATCCATAAAATCACCTTTCCCCTCCACGTCTACTCTTTCTTGCCCCATGTTGTAGGCTGGAAAATAACCCCCTCAAATGTCCATGTCCTAATCCCTGGGCTCTGTGAGTATGTGAATGTGTTACCTTATAAGGCAAGAAGGCATTTTGCAGATGTGTTTGAATTAAGGATCTTGAGATGGGAGATTATCCTGGACTATGCAGCTGGACTAATAATATAATCACAAATATGCCAACAAGGGGAGGGCAGAGGGAGACTCTGCCTCAGGAACAGATGAAGGCATTTAACGGTGGAAGTAAACTGCTATATACTTCTTGCTTTGAAGATGGGGGTGAGGGCATAAGCTAAGGAATGTAGGCGCTGCGGCTCTGGGAGCTGGAAAGGCCAGGGAATGGCTTTTCCTCTGGAGCTCCTAGAGAGAGTGCTGGCACCTTGATTTCAACCTGGTGCCATCGATTTAGGACTTCTGAATTTACAAGTGTAAGAGAATAAACGTGTGTTGTTTTAAGCCATCAGGTCTGTGGCAGTTCATTCCAGCGGCCCGTAAGAAACTATTACGTTCCATGACCAGCCTCTTTCTTTATGTGTTCATAAGCCACTCTGTGAAACTTTTCCGGGTTCCTTTTGATTCTTTTTTATGGACACCAGTGAGATGGCACACACAGGGGACTGGGACAGTAAATAACCACCTTTTCCCATTCCGTGGTTCCTTCCCAGGAGGGACACAGAAAAATAGAGCAGATGAGGCAGTGTGGACACATGACTCTATGATCTATTATCCATAATGACCAAAATCAATGGGAGAACCAACGAGTCAGTAAAACTCAGTCTTTCTCAAGCATTTCCCCTTTTACTCATAACTCACTTTCTTTGCTTTTATGACCTCGTTCTTTGCTGGACAAGCCCCGCCAAACTGTATTCTAAACTTTCCTCTGCCAGGGTATTATCGAGACTACATGTGGCGAGGCCTCTAATCACGGTCTACTTCATTTGCATGGGGTTTTACTCATTCTAATGTCATTAGTATAAAATAGGAGTCTCGTTGCCAAGGCAACCAGAAGTGCAAGCATGCACAGTTTCAGTCTTGTCCAAGAACTCAGATCTCCTTGGTATGCTCCCGCTGTGTTCTTGGTTTTCCTGTCTCCTGGAGCCGAAATAGTGCAAACCATTCCATGCTCAAGCTCGTTCATTTTTTCTCTTTTTAATTAATATTTTAGCAGGTCTATATGGTTTTTCCCTGAATCGACTGACTTAGTTCTTTAATTCCGCATAGCTAATCCTGCTTTTCCTTTTCCTGTGTAATAGATTTGCTATCTGAAGTCCCTCTGTGATAATTACCTTTGACATTCAACGTGGGCTTTTTTCCCTTTCTTCCTTTCCACTCTTGACCAGTCCATGCCTCTGCCATTGGAATCGGCATCCAAGATTTCTGTTTCTGCTTCCCTACATCCGGACTGGACCAATCGAAACGGATGGAGGATCACGGACTCTGTATCCCCCAGATACAGACACATGGAGGCTTCCCAAGAAATGTGGTTCTAATTTTACATTCACTGCCATATATTCTATTTCTCTGAAACATGCCTCAAGGGCTAGTTTGGGCCTTAATGTCCATAAGTATCAGTCCCTGCAGCTATCTGCTCACTCAGCAGCAAGAGGCCGGACATTTTTAGTCGTTAATGCTGAAAAGTTTATTACGTTTTATAAAATGTTGATGAATTTGGACACCAAAAAAAGACCTCATGGTGGCACGTATGAAAATTATCTTTCTCACAGAGGCCCCAAGATGGGGGGTCCACAGGATGATTCTGGTCACCAGTGCGTTCTCTTTGACCTACACAAGATCTTAAATGTGAGTGAGTTGCTAGCTTTTAAAATGGGAATATTTCACACAAAACCATAATTTCTGGATTGTCTTAAAATCCTGAAAGATCTGGCAGCACGAAGCTTATATTCTTGTGTGGCCGTAGACAGCTGGGTTTGAGCGGTTGCTGCCCACGGGGATAAGGCAGCAGTCTTCGGTTCATCTTGATCTGGTATTTACCCACTCTACTTTGCTCAGTTATGTTACCTGCCTGATGTAGGCGTCTGAGTTGGCCGCTTCTCTCATGGAGTTCTGGGCTCCCGGGAGGAAGTCGCCATATAGACATCGACCTTGACCCCCTCCCTCACCCACCTGATCCATGAATGTCCCTTTTCTGTACCTCGAATCTGGTCATTGAGCCTCCAGAGATGTGCTCATCACCTTCCCACCTAACTATTCCTTCTATAATCAGCTCTCCCTGGAAGAAAGTTCTTCTACAGACTGAAGAAACATTTTCATTTCTTAAATCCTCCACCCTTTGGTTGGAGGTAGACTCATGGGCCATTGATGCAGATTATTGTACCCCTCCCAGACTTGATTTCCACTGCATTCCCAAGGGCTCAGGCCCACGAAGGGCTTTAATTCAACATTTGCACTGTGTTAATTATAAAACACCAGGGGACGCCTCTTCATGCTTTAACATTCTTTATCTAGTTATTTTATGCCGTTTGAAAGCTCCAGTCTGATGTGTGTGGCCATCTGAGAGATTTCTCAAGGCTCACTTGACAGGACCCAAAGGAAGATATATTAATTTCTATAGTGATAATGGTGTTGATAATGATAATGGTGTTAGTAGCTACCTTTTATTGGAAATTTGCAGCCAGGGTAAATCGTATGTCAGGATAAGTGATTAACAAGCATCATTGTGTCTAACCCTAATTAAAGGTAGGTGTTATCTTAGTTTATAGATGAGTAAACTGAGGCTCAGAGCAATTAAATGTATCCTCAGAGGTCATTGTGGTAGACATTGTGTTTGTCTCTCCAGAACGGATTCCTCTGCCTTCTGATAACTGCCATAATTTTCCTTTGGCTATCCACCCCGACCCCATGCAGTTCATATCCTTTGGGGAAGGCAGACCATGTGATTCAGGCTTAAACCAAGCATTGCAATTCCCATTCACTGGCCACGGTGATTGGTTCATTGCTTAGTATGACTCCATTGCTTAGTATGAGTTAAAACAATGACATTGGAGAAGATTTGGTCAGCGTGATTCTGAGACCTTCTGAAGTGACCCTGTCACCATTAGCCAGGACATGGAGGGACATGCATGCACGAGGCTCCTGGAATGGTTGGCAGGCTCAACTTGTGTCCATAGTATGGTTTTAGCATAAGGAATGCAGAACAAGAGTTGGAAACAACAAAATCTTGATGGCATCATTGGTCCAGCAACTCAGAATAATCCTGAAGCCTTCCTTTTCACTGGTCATTCAGTCACATGAGCTGATAGTCACATGAGCTGATGATCTTCTTCATTGTTTCAGATGGTTTGAATTTTCTGTCATTTGCAACCCGATGAGTCCTGACTGATGGATACACTCAGCTAGTAAGCTGTGGGGCCACGATTCAAACCCAGGACCACCTAGTCCCCAAATCGATGCCATTTCTGCTCTTCGTGCTTGGTTTGGATAGACCTTCTTTCCACAGAATAATAGAGTATCAGAGCCGAAAGAGACCAATGAGCTTGTACTGTCCAGCCTGTGATGTTGACAGACAAGGAACTTGAGGCCACGAAAGGAAAAGTAACTTGTCCAAGTCATTTGGGGTTCAAGGCTAAGGTGGGCTGGACCCCAGTGCACTGCTCTTTTTCACATCACAGCGCCTTCATTCCTTTTCCTGTTCATCATTCTAGTATTTCCTGGAGCCAGCGGTCAGGAGTTTGGTTGTGGAGTCTGCCCTTTGTATCGCAACCAAGACTAGGACCAAAACAATGGGGATTCAAAGCGCGAGATACTGAGCATTGCAGCTGTTTCTGGAAAGTGAAAGAAAAGGGAGTGAGTGAGGACAGTGGGAAGGGAAAAGGAAGAAAAAGGTCAGAGGAAGAGGAAACAGGTGCTCGTGCGATGCTATCTAAGACAAAAAGAAGCGTGAGGAATAAAGGAGAGGAATCTTTGCCTTTCTTCTCTTTAACACAATGACGTCAGCATGGTTCAGCTAGGCTGAGATGCCCAGAACGCTTCTTCTCTCTTCTCTTTTTCCTTGTATATTTTATGCCAAAGTGCCTTCAAATACTTCAGGGGCACTAAGTAGTGCTCTGGAACATAACTCAGTGCTTAGTGCTTCAAACAGGTGGCCCATTGGCAAAAAGGAAGGAGATGTTTTATTAAGTAATTTGAGAGGATAAGAGAGAAGGATATTGTTTCTTGATATCTGAGCCATGCCTGCTTCTCATTTTCCTTTCAGGAGGACAAGAAATTCTCTTTCTCTGTTGTAGTAGGAGGAACACAGAAAAGCAGCTGCTAATGCATGTGTCTCCCCATATGTGGTAGGCACCGTAATGGGTTCCCCCAAACGTCCATGTTCTCGTCTTCAGAACTGGTGGATATGTTACTTCACATGGCAAAAGGGATTCTGAAGATGTGATTAAGGGAAGGATCTCGGGAGGGGGAGATAATCCTGGATTATTTGGGGGGGGGGACATGTGATCACAAGTGTCCTTCTAAAGTGAAAGACGGAGGCAGGAAGGTCAGAGGCAGAGGAGGAGACATGAAGACAGAAACAGAAAAGCAGAGGTCCGGGTAATGAGACTGCTGGGGGCTGCGGGGCAGGACCCAAAGAATGTGGCAAATCCTAGGAACTGGAAAAAAAAAAAAATCAAGGAAATGGATTCTGCCCTAGAGTACCCAGAGGGTCACAGCCCTTTGGAGGCTTTGATTTTAGCCAGTGCAGTTCATTTATAATCTGAGACTTCCAGAATCGTAAGCTAGTAAGTATGTGTTGGTTGAAGCCACTGAGCTGATGGTAGTTAGTGACAGCGGCAAGTAGAAACGATACACCACGTGCCAAGGCCTGAGCTCAATGTTTTGCATGCATTCTTGCTTACTTTTTCATCCGTCCTTCACTGTAAAGATTACAAAATACTGCGCAGAGCGGTAAGTGAATATACGCAGAGTCACCTCATTAGCTATGTGCTTCAGTCAGGATTTGAACCCGGGCAGTCTGATACCAGAACCTAGATTCTTAAGCACAGCACCGTACTCCCTCCTATAGCTGGGAAGTCTCAGACATTGAGATGGCCTTTCTGGGCCAGCGGGTGCCTGGGAGATTCACGCCTTACGTGCAGAGATTTGTGCTCTTTGTTCCAGTGATGCAGTGTTTCTGCTCCTTCGTTCGGACCTGACTGCAGGGATAAGGTTTGCATGCGTCCTCACCCTCAGCATGCGGACCTTCTTCATCCAGCCCCCCAGGGAGTCAGCTGTGAGCCACAGGAGGGGAAGGCCAAGCGTGTCATTCCAACCCCTACAGTATCTGGATTGGGGGGGGGGGGCAGAGGGAGCTTTTGTAACTATGTAACTATGGTCAGAACTCTTAGAATCAGAGAGGAAGGTCAGAGGGGGGTTTCCTGACCAGAGCATTGAGGCGGAAGGGAGGGAGGAAATAGGAGGGGCAGGGGGAAAAGGAGAGGGAGTGACAGACACTGAAATAAACTGAGAAAGATACATGGAAAGGGATACAGGGTAATACCAACACCAGAGAAAAGGAGTAAGATTTTGCAGGGCAATTTACTCATCTTTATTAAAATTAAAGGGACATATACTCTGGGATCCAGCAGGTTTTGTTTTACTAAAATACCCATAATATAAAGTTTACTATTTTAACCATTTTTAAAGTGTACAATTCAGTGGCATTAAGTACATTCACCGTATTGTGCAACCATTACCCCTCTCCGGTTCTGGAACCTTTGCCTCACCTGACCACATGGAAACCCCATGCCTATTAAGTAGTCACCCCCCATTTCCTCCATCCCCCAGCCCCTCGCAGCCACCAATCTGTGATCCAGCTGTAGGCCTTTACCTGTTCTGGGCATTTCCTATAAATGGAATCATACAGCATTGTGTCCGGCGGCTTTCACTTAGCACAGTGTTTCAAGGGCAACGGCATCAACTAGCCATGGACTAAATACTAATTGTAGGGCCATCGCTAACCTATGACACATGCACCATGGGGGAAAAAAAACTTGGTAGAAGGAAGTAGAGTCTTGTACTGATGTAGAGAGATCTCTAAGACGCCATTTTGGGTGAAAACAGCATATTATAGAACCAAATGCATATCCTATTATTTATGTAAAAAGTTATGAAACGGGGTAATATAACTCTCTGTATAAATATAGGAACATAAATGCACAGGGCGAGGTTTGGGTTGCTATATGACAAATACGTAACACAACAGGGGTTGCTGTGCGGGATGACCTGGGATGAGGGATGGTGGTCAGGGGACGTCACCCTTGTCTCTCGATGTCTGGATGTGCTGAAGGAGAATATATGTGTATGCGGAACGTGTACATATACATGAATCAGGTTGCGAGAAAAAAGAGTGAAAGACAGAAAGAAGGCAACAAAGAGGCACAGAGGGAAGCCCACAGAGGCAGAGCTGCCCTGGGGCGGCATTTGGGTGAAACCATCCATCACGTCATTACTCTGCCCTTTGGAGCGGAACAGCATGAGTGGGGGAGTGCCGAACGGTGAGAGATTTTAGATTCGGCCTCCTCCCCATTGTAAGAGCCGACTTTAATTACAGCATCTCCAGTGCTGGTGATTATTGGTCTGTTCCAGTGTTGGAGTCTAGAGGCCGGTTCAGGACACGTCTACTGTTTTGAGTCTGACTCAACAATCAGTGTTTCGATTTTCGAGAAAGTTTTCTAAGTTTAATCAAGTTGTTCCTTCTGTGTTGTCAGGATGATAAATTTGGGGGATGGTGGTGATAAAAAAAATGCTGTTTGCTTGAAAGAATGGAGGAGCATGGCTTTAGGAATTGTGTAAAGATTGGCACCTTTTGTTTGCGACTTTACAGCAATTAACTATTCAATGTGTGAGAAATAATTTTCAGATTTTTTTTTTTTTTTTTTTTTTTGAGACAGGGAGAACATGAGCAAGCCCTTGGAGGGGGATGGAGTAGGGCCGGGAGGGGAGGGGAGGGGAGAGAATCCTAAACAGACTCCACACCCAACACAGAGCCCATCAAGGGGCTAGATTTCAGGAACCTGAGGTCATGACCTGAGCTGAAAGTGAAATCAAGAGCCGTATGCTCAACTGACTGAGCCACCCAGGCACCCCGGTAATTTTAAGATTTGAAAAAAACAAAAAACAAAAAAACCCCAAAAACCCATTAGGAGAATCAGACCAGAAAAAGGAGCAGTGTACTTTTCCCCTGTTCTCCTTGTTAAGAACTACGAGTTCTGGGCTGGGACCTCCACTGCTATTCATTTGCCCATTCGTCAGGATTATTGAATGAGTGGTTAGCAGACACCAAATGCTAGGGGATTAACAACTTGGCCATGGCTTGTCCCCATGGATGGAGCTTGTAGTGTATTGGGGGAGGCAGATATTCCACAACCATCACCACACTTATGTACATGTGATTATACATCTGAACATGGGAAATTCTGTGTAGACAGATGAGCTTGGAATATCCCTTGCAGGTGCGCCCACCAGCATCTGGTCAGGGGCTGAGCGGGGTTGGGAGGGGGGTGACGTCTACTTGGATTTCCACACTCTGGCCTCAGACAATTAATTTTCTCTCTTAATGACTACAGTAACGGCAGGAGCAGGTCTTCCGGAGCCTGGTGGGGATTTAGTTGAACTCGGTTTCCGTGCATGCCCGAGTCGGAGTGACTGGCTGTTTGGGGGAGCACGGGGAGCGTGCGTCAGGGCAGCGGTCTGACCCAGTGCAGTATTGTGGGAGCGACTCAGGTGTCCTCCGTCTGCAGCTGACTGACTGAGGCAGAAAGCAGCACAGAATGACCAGGTCAGATGTCATTGTTGGAGAAGCCCTTCCACCTGGCCTACCCCTGGGTTGCTCGGTTGTCTTGCTTCTTCTCTTTCTAGCATCCCCGTCTTCCATGCTTTTATTCTCTTATTTTCATAGTTGTTTCTCTTTCACTTTCTTTCCCTTCCAGCCCTTCTTTCTCTTTCCTTCTGTTCTCTTCCCTCTTTGTCCTTTGTCTCGCGTTGACCCTCCCATCCCATTTGCTCCTTAGTCTGTTATTTACCTCCTTTCTCACTCTTGTTCTGTGTACTTCCAACAATCCTCGTTCCTTTTATTTCTCTCCCTCCTTGCGAGCCCTCCCCCCCCCCATATCTTAGACCCATTGAAGGTGCCACATGGACCCTGCAAGCATTATTACTTGGGTGGCAGTGGGGGTCCTAGGGACCACTTACTCCTTGCTTGGAAAAAGCATTCTGAGGACATAGTCAAAGGAAAGGGAGAACACTGGGGAATGTGGATTGCAAGAATCTTTAACATTTTGACCACGGTGTTACTCATTGCGTTGCTGGGGTGAGGGGACTGTGACAAGGACAAGGTGGGTGTGGTTATTAGATGGCCAGGACCTCGGGTACATTTAACTATTTGAGGAGGCTTCACTCTGGCCGTGGGTCAGACTGGTTTGAACCCTTCCTGCATTTGCTCACGTGTGTCTCAGCCTTCCCCTTGAATCTGGCCTGTGTAGCTAGAAAAAGGGGGGCTTCCTCATGATATCCTAGCCAAAATAACAGCAACAGAATTCTCGTTTCTATCGAACCTCCTGAGGGGGAAGACACCTAGAAAGTCTTTTTAAAATGCTATTACCTACTCTATGGTGACTAACATAACATAATAAAAAAAAATATATAAAAACAAAAAAAATCCTATTACCTCCTCTGTCCCCTCCATGAACCTGCTTGAAAGTCTCTCATCTCTTGTTTATGCCCCAAATTCTCTTGACCATCATCACTTTATCAACGGTGTCAGCTTAGCTTTACCCTCCCTTATATTTGCCCCAGCTCTGCCTGGTTTCTTCTTGTCATCTGGGTCATCATAGTGGCTTTCTCTCCTGATTCTTTCTTGCAGTCATTCCTAACTGGTTTTTTTGGAGGAGGTTTTGGGGGGATGAAGGGAGACATCTTGAAGACATTGAGAAAAGCCAGAGACTCTCTTCACAGGAACATGCGTGTGCGCATAGCAATTTTAATTTCCTCCAATTTCAAGGGATTCCTCAGCTCCCTGAAGCCTGTCCCTGGACCTTTTAGGCATCTGTATTGCCGGAGGCGTCTCGAAGAGTGCCCCCTCCCTTGTCACACCCCATCCTTTCAGCTCGATTTATTTGCTTCTTAACCCTTATAACTACCTGAAACTAGGTTGTTTGTTTACTTATTTATTGTCCTCAAGATCCTGGCCAAGAACACCTCCATTACCATAGCAACTGCGGGCAATGGGAGACACTTTCAGGATACAGGAAATCTGATGACCCGGAGATGTTGAGCCTGGCAGTTCGTTTAATATTTTTTCATGTTGTGGTGTAGGTGCCCATGGCCTGACATGAAGCTCAGTCCAGAAACTTGCAATGTTTTACCTGGTGTTTTCCATTTGTTTGCAAGTCCATCCCTGTCCGTAGTCTTGCCTTCTATTGGCACTTTGTCTCTGTTGCTAGAAATCAACAGTTCTCTTCATCTTGCCCCTGCATTCAGAGAAGTGGATCAACTCTCCAGTCCCCCACCCCATTGACACACAAAGGTTTGCATCTTGGGGAAGTGGATCCTTGCGGCAGAACTCAGTTACGAGAATGTTTTCCTCCTAATTGATTGGATCCCCGCGCTGAGAACCTTTCATTCCACCTCTCACCTGGGGATGCGGAGGGCTCCCCGGTCCCCCGAACAATGACATTTTGCTTTATTGCCTTGGAGAGAAGGAGATACAAGACACGGGCGCAAGCAATATGAGATGAGTAACCCAAGTCACCTCTTCAAATACCTGAAGGACACTATCCAAGAGCTGACAAATAGGTTTTATGTTCTGACAAGTGAAAGGCCCCCTTCAGCGGTTTGCCTTGGAAATTTGGGAAAAAGAACCTCGTAGTTGAAGATCTAGAGATTTTTTTTTTTTTTTAAGGGTAAAGAAGGTGTTTCACAGCATAACCCTTACTGCTGAGCACTTGTGCTAAAGATGCGAGGATATAGGATGCAAGATGATATCCCGTGTGATGGATTTCTTCTTTCCTTGTGCCAGAATGTTCAAGAATAGGTCCACCTGCAATTCCTGTACACTAGCAAACCACTCTTTGCAAGAGAGTAGAAATGGTAGTGCAGCAGAGCAGCAGACGATGGCCATGATGCTTCCAAAATCTGAGACAGTAACAGGGACAAGGACTCCATTCTCTCTCCCACAGTCCATCTCTACTGATTCTTGATGCTCTGTGAGGCCTCTCGCTTCTACTCACCCAGAGCCCAGGGTCTTTGCCAGTGGGGGAGACGGTTGGCAATGGGGTGGGTTTAGATTATGCCCTTTGTTCTCCCTTTGACAAGAGTTTCTTGGTGCCTTTGGGGAAGTCACCCAATTACCCTGTGTCTTTGTGTCATCACCTGAAATGTAGGACGGAGGCACGTCCCATACATGGAGAAATTCGGAATGGAAGAGTCTCCACTCCTAGAGAAACCAATATTTTTTAAAAATTGAGAGTTTATCATCATTTATTGCAGGAAGAACTAGTGTTGGAAGCAAGACTGAAAGGAGATAAGTTGCGGCCCGAGTGTGGCTCCCGTGGTACTTCCTGTTGGGTACCACTCAGTTACTTAGTGGAACATCGCCTCTCGGTCCCCAGATTTGTCCCGTGTCAACATTTCCCCACAAACTGCATTTTGTGTGGCTGCTTTGATTCCTCCTTGGCCTGATTTATTAGCCTTGGTTGATGCAGAGCAAACCTCTGTGCAAAATCAAGAACGATTTATAACCTGCCCCATCAGCAAATACCCAGAACATTATTCACAATAAGTGAATTAGTTGGGCCTGTACTTTGCCTCCGGTTGAAGGAGCTGAAACAGAACAGGTTATTTTCACCACGGATACCTTCTCCTTCACTTTGGGAACTGTGAGACATATTGACCTGTTTCTTACCTTTGATGGCACAAAGAAATAGGACACAAACACTTTGCAGTTAACTGGCCAAGAGGGAAGCTGGCCCTCTTTCTGCTGAGCAAATGGAATATCTCTTCCCTGTGCTGTCTTCACATGGAAGATAAGCTCCGAGAGCTTCTAGGCACATAAATCCCGGTCTTCACCGCCTCCAGCTCTCTCTAGAAGCTATCTTAATATCTGAGAAGGCTCACACTAAGCACTATGATTGCAGCTCGAACCTTCAGCATGTCTTTTACCAGTTGGGTCATTTAATAATCCAGAGCTACAGGTCATGATCTCAGGGTCCTGGGGTCAAGTCCCGCATCAGGCTTGCTTCTTCCTCTGCCTGCTGCTCCCCTCTGCTTGTGCTCTCTCTCTCCCCCGCTCCCTGCCAATAAATAAATAAATAAAATCTTTAAAAAAAAAAAATAATCCAGAGCTAGATTTCAGGGTCCGACGGCCAAGGTTCGGTTGTTTCTCCACCTCGGGGGTGTCGGTCGTTTCTTGTCTTTCCTAAACTGCAAATGGAGTTAATAGTACCTGATATTAGATTGCTGGGAACATCAAATCGGAGATCTTCCGTGATGTGCTGGGTGTGGAGCCTCGTTAAGAAATGCCAGGCACTTGCCTTTTCCTTTCCTTTTAATGAGGACATTGGCGTCTTATAAATATCAGGTTATTTGTTCAAACTAGAAAACCGTATTATCTAACACCTACGTTACAAGCTGTGTTAGGCGAAATTTCTCCTACACTTGACCTTTCTGAGAAAGGCAGGTGAAAGAAATGCCAAGGTTACCAATGTAGTCAACGCTCTGTGTCTAGGCAGAATCTAGGGTCAGCGCTCATTTTTTTTTTTTTTAACCAAATCCTTTGGCAAAGATTACTGATGTTTAGAGTAAGAGTACCAAAGCCCTGCCTGAGTCACCATCACACATCAAGATTCACACACGTTAAGATTTCATCTCCTTATTAAGGCAGGAAAGCAGACCAACATACTAAGTTCTCAACGTTGACTTGTGCTGAAAATTAAGGCTGGTTGTAGGGTGAAAACTATTAGCTAGACAGGTACGTTGATGACACCCTTCTTCCTTCTCATCTCTCTGGTTGACAACATCTGGTTCTTGGGGATCTTTGGCTGCATTAGATTGAAAGGGGGTGTGCTGGGGGCTCTGTGGTGTGGAAAGACCATGGGCTGGGGGTAGTCTGACTTGAGGTCAAATCATGCCTTGGCTCCTTTCTAGCTCTATCATCCTAGGAAGTTATTTGTCATCATTGAGCCTTAATTCCCTCTTGGTCATAGTGGAGGTAACAATGGCATTTTCAGAGGGCTGTTGTCAAAATGAGGTAAACTGAAGGTGCTCCTTAGATACTCTTTGTCCTTATAAAAATGTGTGTGTGTGTGTGTGTGTGTGTGTGTGTGTGTGTGTGTGTGTCTCAGTCTGAAAGGGAAAAAGAGGGAGAAAGAGAGATAACCGGAGAGCTGCAGAGAGCCTTTGGGTGGCGTAGACTTGGAGGCGAGTTTCCGTCTGTATCTTGGTTATAGGGGTGTGTCCACATTGTAAGGACTGGAGTGGTATACTGTAATGATTCGTCCGCTGTCCTCATACACTAAACTTTTACTAAAGATGTGCATCTGTGAGATTCATCACACCCACACATGCATATTTATAACAATGGACCTCTTTCTTTCAGTGTCCAGGAGACACGCAATCCCAGAACATCTTGGCACTTCCTTCCTTGCACTGTTGAGTCCTGCCCCTGACAAAGGATGTGACTTGGGCTCCTATTTTCCTTTGGGTTCAGCATTCTTCCACTGCCTCTGTTAGGTGGTAGGTGGGGATAGCGGAAGCCATGTGGACTTAGGAGGCAGAGAAACCAGGGTTGGAATCTTGGGTTTATTTTGTACAAGACTCAGATGTCTTGTCTGCAGAGTGATTGCTGGACGGTTAGAGATGATTCAGGTAAACTGCTTAGCACAGTGCTGGCCATTAAAACATTAGCCTTACACTTTTTGAATTTAAGAATTAAGGGAGAGTCAGCCCCCTACTCCTAGTCTGGAAAGACATCAACCTCTTGATGTTTACTAATTGGCTTCATGCTTGGGAAATCTCCCCTTCTAGAATGGGTGCATATATACTCATTCTAGACCTGAGTTCATCTAGGTCCCCCTCGAACTATGGAAGACCACTGCCTCTGAGTTGGGCTCAGCAGAATAAACAGATTTCTGGTGAATGACAACTTCTCTGTCTTCTTTGGACTTGTTTTTATTTAAGCCAAAGGTATACAACTTGAATGTCTAATAATTTGCTTCTCTTTGGGGTTGTTGGTTTTATTTTCTCAGCGTAGCTCAACGCAGAGGTGACAAGATGTTTTTAGTATGCCACTTTCATTTTTTTTATTTCTTTAAAGATTTTATTTTATTTATTTGACAGAGAGAGACAGCCAGCGAGAGAGGGAACACAAGCAGGGGGAGTGGGAGAGGAAGAAGCAGGCTCCCAGGAGGGAGCCTGATGTGGGGCTCGATCCCAGGGTCCCGGGATCACGCCCTGAGCCGAAGGCAGACACTTAACTACTGAGCCACCCAGGCGCCCCAGTATGCCACTTTTTTTTTTTTTTTAAGATTTTATTTATTTGACAGAGCTAGAGACAGCCAGCGAGAGAGGGAACACAAGCAGGGGGAGTGGGAGAGGAAGAAGCAGGCTCATAGCGGAAGAGCCTGATGTGGGGCTCGATCCCATAACGCCGGGATCACGCCCTGAGCCGAAGGCAGACGCTTAACCGCTGTGCCACCAGGCGCCCCCCAGTATGCCACTTTTAAAATACGTGTGGCATATTTGTTTTCCTTCACATGCCCTCCTTTACTCTGCTGCCCCTGGACAGGGCATAAACTAGCCCTTATCAGACAGATCCTATTCTTAGTGAAAAGGTAGAATTTCCATGTATGTGCCTAAAGGGATAGAAAGAAAACCACATTATTCTAGCTGTTTTCCCCCACTCTGCTGGTTTCTGAATTACAGATGGAAGTGAGTAGACTTTGATATGCAATTCCATTAAAAAAAGGAAGAGGTAAGCACATTTTGGGGTCATCTTTATTGGTCTGTTGCCCAGAATCATTTTAAAGGGTTCAGGGACAAGTTGTGGCTCTTTTTCTGTAATTACTAACCTGGTTGCAGACACTAGACATCCTCTGCAGTAACAAACAGCCATACCAGTATGCACCTGTGTGCCCAGTGAAAAGTCAGGTCCTTAATACAGTGTCTCAAAGTGGGGTCCGTGGAACACCTGCATCAGTAATACCAGATATGCTGGCTCAAAATACAGTTTCCTGGGCGTCATATTGACAGATCCTGGTTCAGTGGGACTGAAGTGGAACTCAGGTGTGTGTGTGTGTGTGTGTGTGTGTGTGTGTGTGTGTGTGTGCGCGCGCGCGCGCGCACCTTTTAAAGAACTCATTGGGTGAATCTGATGCTCATCAGATTATCAAATTACTGCTTTCAGCACTCTCAAAATTTGGAGAATGGACAATCCTTATGTGGGGTTTGTAGGGTTTATGGAAGAGGGTGAGGGACCTCTAGATCCTGAAGAATGAACAAAGTGTTGACAAAATTGGCATATTTTATTCCTTTAAAAAAGCCTTTTGTCTATTACAATAAATGCATGTTGTTAAAAATAGAGAGTACTGGGGCACCTGGGTGGCTCAGTCGGTTAAGCATCTGCCTCTGGCTCAGGTCGCGATCTCAGGGCCCTGGGATGGAGCCCGTGTCGGGCTCCCTGCTCAGCGGGAAGTCTGCTTCTCCCTCTCCCTCTGTGTGCGCGCGCTCTCTCTCTCTCTCTCTCTCTCTCTCTCTCCCCCCCCCATTCTCTCTCCCTCACTCCCTCTCAAGTAAATAAGTAACATCTTTAAAAAAAAAATAGAAAGTACTATAAAATATAGTAGAAAGAGATCACTTGTTATCCCATTACTACTGTAACATTTTGGTATAGTTTTCCATGTTTCTTTTTGCTTATCAGCATCTTTTAAGATTGTCTTGTACATATACTTTGTGACCTGCTTTTAATCACTTGATATCTTAGCATTTCCTATGTTACTACAACCTTTCCTTTGACACTTCTTTTTTTTTTTTTTTAAATGATTTTTTATTATATTATGTTAGTCACCATACAGTACATCCCCGGTTTCCGATGTAAGGCTCGATGATTCATTAGTTGTGTATAACACCCAGTGCACCATGCAATACGTGCCCTCCTTACTACCCATCACCGGTCTATCCCATTCCCCCACCCCCCTCCCCTCTGAAGTCCTCAGTTTGTTTCTCATAGTCCATAGTCTCTCATGTTTCATTCCCCCTTCTGATTACCCCCCCTTTCTTTATCCCTTTCTTCCCCTACCGATCATCCTAGTTCTTATGTTCCATAGATGAGAGAAATCATATGATAGTTGTCTTTCTCTGCTTGACTTATTTCACTAAGCATTATCTCCTCCAGTGCTGTCCATGTTGTAGCAAATGTTGAGAACTCGTTCTTTCTGATAGCTGAGTAATATTCCATTGTATATATGGACCACAACTTCTTAATCCAGTCATCTGTTGAAGGGCATCTCGGCTCCTTCCACAATTTAGCTATTGTGGACATTGCTGCTATGAACATTGGGGTGCATATGGCCCTTCTCTTCACTACGTCTGTATCTTTGGGGTAGATACCCAGTAGTGCAATGGCTGGATCATAGGGTAGCTCAATTTTTAACTTTTTAAGGGACCTCCACACTGTTTTCCAGAGTGGCTGTACCAACTTGCATTCCCACCAACAATGTAGGAGGGATCCCCTTTCTCCACATCCTCTCCAACAATTGTTGTTTCTTGCCTTGTCTATTTTTGCCATTCTAACTGGCGTAAGGTGGTATCTCAGTGTGGTTTTGATTTGAATTTCCTTGATGGCTAATGATTTTGAACATTTTTTCATGTGTCTGTTAGCCATTTGTATGTCTTCATTGGAAAAGTGTCTGTTCATATCTTCTGCCCATTTTTTGATTTGTTTATTTGTTTCTCGTGTATTGAGTTTGAGAAGTTCTTTGTAGATCTTGGATACCAGTCTTTTATCTGTAGTGTCATTTGCAAATATATTCTCCCATTCCGTGGGCTGCCTCTTAGTTTTTCTGACTGTTTCCTTGGATGTGCAGAAACTTTTAATCTTGATGAAGTCCCATAAATTCATTTTATCTTTTGTTTCTCTTGCCTTTGGGGATGTGTCATGAAAAAGGTTGCTTTGGCCGATGTCGTAGAGGTTGTTGCCTATGTTCTCCTCTAGAATTTTGATGGATTCCTGTCTCACATCGAGGTCTTTCATCCATTTGGAGTTTATTTTTGTGTATGGTATGAGATAGTGGTCAAGTTTCATTCTCTTGCATGTAGCTGTCCAATTTTCCCAGCACCATTTATTGAAGAGACTGTCTTTTTCCCACCGGATGTTTTTTCCTGCTTTATCAAATATTAGTTGCCCAAAGAGCCGAGGGTCCATTTCTGGGCTCTCTATTCTGTTCCATTGGTCTATGTGTCTGTTTTTGTGCCAGTACCATGCTGTCTTTGTGATCACAGCTTTGTAGTACAGCTCGAAATCCGGCATTGTGATGCCCCCAGCTTTGTTTTTCCTTTTCAACAGTTCCTTGGAGATTCGGGGCCTTTTCTGTTTCCATACAAATTTAAGGACTGTTTGTTCCAGTTCTTTGAAAAATGTCCTTGGTATTTTGATCGGGATAGCATTGAAAGTGTAGATTGCTCTGGGTAGCATGGACATTTTAACTATGTTAATTCTTCCGATCCATGAGCATGGAATATCTTTCCATCTTTTTATGTCTTCCTCAATGTCTTTTAAGAGTGATTTATAGTTTCTAGAATATAGGTCCTTTACGTCTCTGGTTAAGTTAATTCCAAGGTAACGTATGGTTTTTGGTGCTATTGTAAATGGGATGGATTCCCTAATTTCTCTTTCTTCGGTCTCGTTATTCGTGTATAGAAATGCAACTGATTTCTGAGCATTTATTTTGTATCCTGCCACGTTACTGAATTGCTCTATAACTTCTAATAGTTTGGGAGTGGCTTCTTTTGGGTTTTCCATATAGAGTATCATGTCATCTGCAAAGAGAGACATTTTGACTTCTTCTTTGCCAATTTGAATACCTTTGATCCCTTTTTGTCGTCTGATTGCTGTTGCAAGGACTTCTAGTACTATGTTGAATAATAGTGGCGAGAGTGGGCATCCTTGTCGAGTTCCTGATCTTAAGGGAAAGGCTTCCAGCTTTTCCCCATTGAGAATAATATTTGCAGTAGGCTTTTCATAGATGGCTTTTATGAGATTGAGAAATGTACCTTCTATTCCTACACTCTGAAGGGTTTTAATCAGGAAAGGATGCTGTATTTTGTCAAATGCTTTTTCGGCATCTATTGAGAGGATCATATGGTTCCTGAGTCTTTTCTTGTTGATATGATGTATCACGCTGATTGATTTGCGAATATTGAACCACGCTTGCATCCCAGGTATGAATCCCACTTGATCGTGATGGATAATCCTTTTAATGTACTGTTGGATTCTATTAGCAAGTATCTTGTTGAGGATTTTGGCGTCCATATTCATTAGGGAAATCGGTCTGTAATTCTCCTTTTTGATGGGGTCTTTGCCTGGTTTGGGGATCAAGGTAATATTGGCCTCATAGAATGAGTTTGGTAGCTTTCCTTCTGTTTCTATTTTTTGAAATAGCTTTAGGAGAATAGGTATTATTTCTTCTTTGAATGTTTGGTAGAATTCCCCAGGAAAACCGTCCGGGCCTGGAGTTTTGTTATTTGGAAGGTTGTTTATCACTGACTCAATTTCTTCATAATTAATTGGCCTGTTTAAGGAATCAATTTCTTCCGGTTTCAATCTTGGTAGTTTATAGGTTTCCAGGAAGGATTCCATCTCTTCCAGATTGCTTAGTTTATTGGCATATAGCTGTTGATAAAAATTTCTAATAATCCTTCCAATTTCAATGGTGCTCGTCGTGACCTCTCCTTTTTCATTCATAATTTTAATAATCTGGGTCCTTTCTCTTTTCTTTTGGATAAGTCTTGCCAGTGGTCTGTCAATTTTATTGATTCTCTCAAAGAACCAGCTTCTAGTCCTGTTGATCTGCTCTACTGTACTTCTGGTTTCTGCTTGATTGATTTCAGCTCTAATTTTGGTCAACTGCTTCCTCGTGCGTGGATTAGGCCTGTCCCTCTGTTGCTGTTCCAGCTTCTTGAGGTGAGAATATAAAAACTGCATTTTAGATTTTTCTATTCTTTTGAGTGAGGCTTGGATGGCTATGTATTTCCTCCTTAGGACTGCCTTTGCAGTATCCCATAGGTTTTGGACTGTTGTATTTTCATTCTCATTGGTCTCCATAAATTGTTTAATTTGATTTTTGATTTCCTGGTTTATCGAGTCATTCCTGAGCAGGATGGTTCTTAGTCTCCAAGTGTTTGAGTTTCTTCCAAATTTTTCCTTGTGGTTGAGTTCCAATTTCAGAGCGTTGTGGTCTGAGAATATGCAGGGGATAATTTCAATCTTTTGGTATTGGTTGAGACCTGTTTTGTGTCCCAGAACATGGTCTATTCTTGAGAATGTTCCATGGGCATTAGAATAGAATGAGTATTCTTTGGTTCTGGGGTGTAGTGTTCTATATATATCTATGAGGTCCAACTCATCGAGTATGGCATTCAAAGCCTTTGATTCTTTGCTTAGTTTTTGCCAGGGTGTTCTGTCTATTTCTGATAGTGGAGTGTTGAGGTCCCCTACTATTAATGTATTTTTATTTATATGTCTCTTTATTCTGGTTAAGAGTTGGCTTGTGTATCTTGCTGCTCCCCTGTTGGGGGCATATATATTTATAATTGTCATATCCACTTGTTGAATACTTCCCTTAAGAATAATATAGTGCCCTTCTGCATCTCTAACTATAGTCTGTAGTTTAAAATCCAATTTATCTGATATGAGAATTGCTACCCCAGCTTTCTTTTGAGGTCCATTTGCGTGAAAGATGGTACTCCATCCCCTTACTCTCAGTCTGAATGCATCTTTGGGTTTGAAATGAGTCTCTTGTAGACAGCAAATGGATGGGTCATTTCTTTTTATCCAATCTGCAACCTTGTGGCGTTTTATGCGATGGTTCAAACCATTTACATTAAGACTGATTACTGAGAGATATGATTTTAATGTTGCCATGTTGCCAGTAAAGTCTTTGTTTGTATTGGCTGTGACTTTCTGTTCTGTATCACTCTTGGGGCCTTTTTACTTTTATAGAACCCCCCGTAATATCTCCTGTAGGGCTGGTTTCGTGGTTACAAAATTGGTTAGTGACTGGCGATTCTGAAATGTCTTTATTTCTCCATTAATTCTGAATGACAGCCTTGCTGGATAAAGGATCCTTGGCTGCATGTTTTTCTCTGAAAGAGCTTTAAATATGCTCCCCCAACCCTTTCTCTCATTCCAGGTCTGTGTAGACAGGTCTGACGTAATTCTGATGCTTTTGCCTTGGTACGTGAGAAATTTCTTTGCCCTGGCCGCTTTCAATACTGTATCCTTGCATCTAATATTTGCGAAATGCACTATGACGTGACGTGGCGTAGGTTTGTCGTGGTTGAGCTTGGGAGGGGTCCTCTCTGCCTCTTGGACACGAATGTTTGTTTCCCTTGCTAGATTAGGGAAGTTTTCAGCTACAATTTGTTCAAATATCTCTTCTAGACCTCTGTTTTTCTCCACCCCCTCGGGGATGCCGATGATTCTAACATTGGATCGTTTCATTGAGTCAGTAATCTCCCGTAACCTACATTCGTGGGCGTGGATTTTTTTAAGACCATCTTCTATTTTCATTTTTTCCTCTATTAACCCATCCTCCAATTCACTAACCCGTTCCTCTGCTTCTGCGACCCTGGCCGTCAGAGCCTCTAGTTTTGCCTGCATTTGGCTCATAGAATTTTTAATTTCTGTCAGATTCGCTCTCATTTCTGTCGTTAGGGATTCTATATTCTCAGTAACCTTTTCGTTAATAGTTTTTTCAATTCTACTCATCATTTTGACCATCGTTACTCTGAATGCCATTTCTGATAATTTGGTTACATCCATATCCATTATTTCTGTGGCAGAGGCCACAGAATCACTGTCTTTTCTTTGCTGGGGGGGGGCTTCTCCTTCTTGTCATTCTGATGAAGAGAGGTTGCGGGGTTTCCAGAGCCCAAATTATTGACTGGGTCCCAGGCCGTGCCCCTTGTTTTATAGGGATCTTAGGGATGTGGGCTTCTTCTTTAAAGATTTTATTTATTTATTTATGTGGCAGCCAACCAGCGAGAGAGGGAACAGAAGCAGGGGAGTGGGAGAGGAAGAAGCAGGCTCCCAGCGGAGGAGCCCGATGAGGGACTCCTTTCCGGAACGCCGGGATCACGCCCTAAGCCGAATACAGGCGCTCAACGACTGCGCCACCCAGGCGCCCGGGTTGTGGGCTTCTTGATTTTTCAGCCTGCCTTCTGGGGGAGGGGCCTGCCGCGCCGATACTCAGGCAGCCCTGTTTGGGTAGAGTCTCCGTGTCCCCTGTGAGGGGGGATGGGGATGGGCACTCCCTGAGCCGGTATTTCCAGGCTTTTGTTGTCTGGCGGCTTTCCCTGGCGGTTTGCTGTGCCTCTTCTGAGAGTCAGAGCAGCAGCGGCCAAATTTCAGCCTCTGTCACAGAACAGAGGGATTGCGGCCCGTTCTCTACTAATGTTCTGGCCACTTTAACTCTGTTTCTGTTGGTGCTGCTCAACCCTGCAGCGTCCGGGATGTGCGCCCCACACCCGGCGTCCCAGCCCTCACTTCCAGGGCCGGCGCGTCTCTGTCCTTTGTGTTTCTAACGCCGCCAGCCGCCAGCCGCCCCGCGCTCGCTCCCGGATCTCCCGGTCTCCGTCTGGATCCGGTGAGCGCACCAGGATTCCGGGGTTCCGCGAGATGCCTGGTGGCGTGCGCACCCGGCTCACGGTCTCAGTCTGCTGTTTTGCGGGTGCCGACCGCGAGCCCCGCCCGCTCTCCCGTGCAAGTGGCTACCGCTTCCCGGCGCCCGAACACGGCGGCTCCCTCCCCCTTCCGTTTATCTTCCGATATCTGTGCACAGTTTCATGGCTCCCCGCTTCGTACCTCAATACTCAGCGCTGGAGATGTTCATTTGTAGAGATCCAGATGCGTCTTCCTGCGTCTCAGGCTGGTTCCGTGGTTGTTTAGGCTGGTCTGGTACCTATCCAGCTCGACTCAGAGGACCGGCTGAAAACGGTGTCTCCTACTCCTCCGCCATCTTAACTCCTCTCCGTTGACACTTCTTTCTTGGTTGTAGAATTCCTTTTTTATTGGGTGTAGAATATTCTATCTGGGGGATTTCCTTTTTTGTCAGCATATCTTAGTACCCAGGCAGGAGGGACAGAGTTGTGGATGGTTTCTGTTTCCAAAGGAAGATGGATGCTTGTATTTTCGTTCAAAGTTGTCCCAACCAAATGGTTGTGAACAGTCCATTTGCCAGGAGCATGATGACTGTGACTGCATATGGTTTTGGCCAGGTAACAACCTCATTCTGACATATTTTCCCTTTAAAACACTTAAGTACTAAAGCATTACTTCCCGATGGTGAAGGCAGATAGGAACCAGAAGGGTAAGTTGAAATTTCTTCCCATTCCGTATGGAGAACCGAATAGAAATGAACATGTAGATTGTTTGGCCCCATAGCTGGATGTTGTAATAACACCGTTTGGTTTATACTGATGGCAAGGGAATTGATCTCCCTAGGAGATCAGCTGAGGGGCACAGTCAGAGAGTTGATGAATCAGGCAGCTTGGGTCGATAGTTGAGTTTCTGGCAGAGCCTCACTGAGAGTCATTGCTCTGAAGGATGTGTGTGCGTGTGCGTGCATGTGTCTGCGTGGGAGAAGGAGAGCGTACTGGTGTGTGTGTATTTGTAGCTGGAAGAGCGTCCCATCTAGAACAGGCTTACCAGGGAAACCTGGAATGGAGTAGAGCGTTCGAACCTCTTTGAACCCACTCTTCATAGAAAGAGCAGCAGACATAATAAAACAGACAACACTCACGGGTAGTATCTGCCAAAAAGTTATGAGATAGGATGTCCCACCAGCGCCGCAAATGAGTGTGTGGATAAAACCACGGACAGCTGCGGTAGGAAAGGTGTGGCGTTCAAAAGGGTGTGTGACAAAGGGGAGGGAAGACGGTAGCTTACCTTGACGCGGAGCCTTTGAGAAGGCCAAAATCACCATCAGGACCTCCTGGGAAGCAAGGCAGACCATTTAGGATGACGGCAGAAATGAAGGTTGGCAGGGTGGGGGCTTGGCGGGGTGGGGAGAGAATGAGGGCATGGGGGCTGTGGGCAGGGCTGCAGCTGTGGGAAGAGTTGGGAGGGTGTGGGCCTATGAAGTCTCAGAAGTGACAGATTTGAGTCTTCTCCCAAGACCAAGCCCTGCACCAAGGAAGAAGGGCTGAGGGTGGGGACCAGGGCAGGCAGGACAGAGACAGTAGGGAGTCTAGGAAGTCCGCACAGAAAACAATGACAGGAGCAGAGAGGAAGCTGTCAAAAAACTAGAGGCCATATTTTTAGTCACTTTATGATAAAAACAGAACAGGGAACTCTAGAGTCCTGAAGGCAAGAAGCTACCTTGGCCCCCCTCTCCCTCCTGAAGGTGTAGGACAATGAGTTTCCCTTTAAAAAGAGCAACAAACAAAGGATCATAGTTGAATCCCATACAAAGGCTTTATGATAAAAAAAAAATGCAGCGGAGAATACTGAGGGAATGCATTAGAAAACACTTGGGAGGGGCACCTGGCTCAGTCGGTTAAGCATCTGCCTTCAGCACAGGTCATGATCCCAGGGTCTTGGGCTGGAGCCCTGCATGGTGTCCTCGCTTGGTGGGGAGCCCGCTTCTTACTGCCTGCTGCTCCCCCTGCCTGTGCGCGCTCTCTCTCTCTTTCAAATAAATAAGTAAAATCTTAAAAAAAAACCACAAAAAACCCCTCAACATTTGGGAACTACAAAGTTCTATATGGATAGAGGGGTATCTATATATTCCTCTGTCCTTTTAGATTCTTGGCTCAGAACCTCCCCCCCCCCCCAATGAAAGAGAGATTGACAGGAGAAAAACAAACAGGAGTTTAATAACATGTATACCTCCTATAGACATGGGAAAACCAGGTAACTCCCTGGAATGGCTCAAGCTACCAGCTTCAACACCGTCTCCAGCTAAAGACAAAAGAGATGTTGGCAGGTGGGGTGGGGGGGGCCGGTGATGGGAGGTTGTCAGGAAAAGAACAGTAAACAAGGATGAGGTTGTCACCCAGACTTAGGTCCTTGTCTTCCCTAGAGATTTAGTTACCTCCTCTTCCTGGTACCAGGAGGGAGACACCCCTGCGAACGTCCTTATAAGTGTTTAAGTCTTTTTACAAAAGGGTAACTTTTACTCTTAACTCAGGTTTCAGAACTTCTCCACTGTCTGCTGTTTCTGGAAAATAACCAGCCCGTTGTAATCAGTATGCCAAAGAGGCCTGTTTTGGGGTGATAGATGTTGTCCCCCTTCAACGTTCAGAATGAACCTTTTGTCATAAAAGGAGATCTGTGAGCTTGAGCCCTGAACTTGCATAAACAGTATCAGTATGAACTTGGGATGTATTTTGACTTAAAATACATTTACCCTAGAAGTGACTAACCCAGGAACAATAAATACCCCGTAGCATTCAGATTTGGGTTTTTAAATCATTACTTTCCACTGAGAGAAATTTTTCCATTGGGGAAGTGGCTGTTGCAAAGTGAGGGGCTGATCCTTCTTAGGGCAGCTTTCCGTAGCCGAGAGCACAGCAATTAGCCAAGGAGCTGGTCAGGTCAAAAGAACTTGAAGCCAACAGGAGGTCCCCGCTGGTCAGGGTGAAACACTGTGGGCATCAGTATGGATATGGACCACGAGGGATGGCAGCACACAAAATCCGTAGTTTATAATAATGATTCATGAATTTATAATAAAATATTTTAAAAGATAACTCAGAGAACCTTTGGAGGATTCTAAGAAACCAGCTCCTTGCTTTAAAAACCTATGTAAAGGGAAAGAGTCAGCATTCAGTCTGCCTTTCTTAGATAAAACTGCCCTTCGGGCTAACCAGATCACGGATGAGGGGAGCCGTTTCTCTTTCTGTCATTGTTCCAAAGGTGGCAATTGGCATTGTTTCAAGGTAATGAGCGAAAGAAGTGGTAGAATTGGAATGTCACTACATTGCAAACTCTAATGAATGAATGGATCCTGGCAATGATCATCAGTGCTCGTTAATGTTGCAGAAAGAGACGACTAGGAAATTTTCATCTCCCAAAGAAAGTACGCGTATCACCTATGAGATAGTCTTGGAAAAATAAATGAAATCTGGATCCGGGCAAACCTTTAGATTAAACTACCAATTTCCAAAGAATACCGGAGGGGGCATATGTCTGATCAATGACACTGTTAAAGAACAAAAATTCGATGGAGTAAATTCGAAGATCTAATTGGCTTTATTAAGTGATTCATGAATCCAGGAGCATCCCGTTGAGCCAGCAAAGGGGAGTCCCGGAGTTGTAGACCAGGGCAGGTTTTCCTAGCAAGGAGGGAGGAGCAAGGGACTTAGCAAAAGGAAAGAAAGGATTGCTCTAGGCAAGGTCACCTTCCCTTAGGGGGAAGGGCAGGGGTCTGATCATGCAGCTGACCTCCTCTCCTTCTGGAGGCTGGCGAGGGCCCCTGACACAATACCTCATTGGTGCTTATCAGAAAATTCCTGACTGACCAGTCAAGACTACATTTCTGGGGGTGGTAGAAACTGCAGGGCAGACAGGGTTACTGAGCCACATTTGGGGCCTGTTGTTTTCTTTTTAACACCACCATGGGAGCGCCATCAGCAAATCCCGACCACTGGAGACTGAGACGGAAGACCCAGTTTTCTCGACCTAGTGAAATATAAAGGTGGGGACGCCTGGGTGGCTCAGTGGTTAAGCGTCTGCCTTCGGCCCAGGTCATGATCTCAGGGTCCTGGGATCCAGTCCCGCAGTGGGCTCCTTGCTCAGCGGGGAGTCTGCTGCTCCCTCTGCCTGCTGCTCCCTCTGCCCACTGCTCCCCTGCTTGTGTTCACTCGCTCTTTCTCTCTCTGACAAAGAAATCTTAAAAAAAAATAAAATAAAATAATGAAGGTGGAAGGGGGACCTATACATTAAAAGAGATTTGAGTCATATTAGCCAGTCATACTATATGGACCCTATTTGTATCTAATTAAAAGTGATGAGGTTGTAGGAATATAGGTGAGGTTCAGTGGGGTGGAGTCTGGAGCCGACGACCAAGAAAGAATTCTTGAGACGCCTTTGGTGCAAAATGGGGGTTTATTAAAGCACGGGGACAGGACCTGTGGGCAGAAAGAGTTGCTGCCCCGGGTTGTGAGGGGTGGCAGATTATATACCATGGGGTTGGGGGAGGTAAGGAAAAAAGGGAGGTTGAGAAAGTACTTTCATACGTTAAAGAAGACTCGCAGGATACTGGGTTTCTGGTTATGGTCAAGCAAAGGCTGTCCCTCCCTCTAATGGGGCACTAACAGGAAGACCCTTGGGAGTCTCCTGGAGGAATGTTACAGTCCTCCTATCACAAGTCCTTGTCCATGGGCTTCAGGTTTAAAAGAAATTCTATTTTATTTACATTTCCTTCTGCCTCAGCCTCCCTCAATTTTATGGAGGGGATGGTCATGTTAGGTCTTCAGGAAACTGAATTATGGGTCTCTGGAAGTTAGGCTATTGATAAGAAAGCTTCTTCCTTATAAATCACTAGGACATGTGTAAACTGAGGGAGACTTGGGTCTTGCAGGACTGTGATCTCCGTTAGTTAACTATTTGTTTGTCCTTTCCTTAGCTTTAGGGCAGCCAGGAGTGAGTGAGGAATGTCACGTACATCCCATGGGGGGGTGGGGGGGTGGTTTGCAGGGTGTCCGTTTCTGCTTTGTCCTCAGCTTGCTTTCTGTTCCCTCATCAAAAAGAAATAAACATTTTAAAAGGTTTATTTATTTATTTTGGGGGGGAGGGGCAGAGGACGATGGAGAGAGAATTCAAGCAGGCTCTGTGCCCAGTGTGGAGCCCTGTGTGGGGCTCGATCCCACAACCCTGAGATTGCAGCCTGAGCCAAAACCAAGAGTCCAAGGCTCAACTGACTTAACTGAATGCACCCCCCAGGTGC
This sequence comes from Ursus americanus, assembly GCF_024610735.1. Lineage (NCBI taxonomy): Eukaryota > Metazoa > Chordata > Mammalia > Carnivora > Ursidae > Ursus > Ursus americanus. Next base: position 32,559,093 of record NC_142128.1, read on the forward strand.
CCCCCATTTTTTTTTTTAAATAGAGTCAGGGAAATTGTGAACACAGAAAAGATACTTGATAATATTAAGGATTTAAAAACATGCTCTAGTGTGATGATGGTGTTGTGGTGATGTCTGAAAAGGGCAGTCCTTGGCTTTTAGAGATTCTGAAATATTGACACGTGAACCGACAGGACATTGGGGGGTTCTCTTCAGAATCATCCAGGGAAAGGAGGACATTGGTAAGAATACGGACAAAGCAAGACCGTCAAAGATTGAAAATTAGTGAAGCTGCGTGATGGGAATGTCATTCACTATAATATCCTTTCTCTTTTCTGTATTTGCCATTTCTCATCATGGCAAGTTTAAAAAGAATATAGCGACCCGAGTTGATGTAAACGTTTCTGTCAATGACCTCACTGGGCTGTCACCAAGCCTTGCAGATGGGTAAAAATCTACCAGCCCAATTGCTTGTAAACATCTTTGGAGACTGAACAGCATGGCAGCGCTGCCTGCAGATTATAGAGGAGAATCCGGAGTCAGGAAGTTAATAACAGACAGCCCAAATGGCATTTCAGTTCTTTTTCTAATGCTAATTTGTGCATTTCCTGGTGGGTGCATGACAGGTGGGGTGTCTTTTCAGTCTGGAGCTCATGACAGTCTCTTTTCCTCCTCTGAGTTAGCCTGTGCTGAGGGACTCCGGGGTGAAATGGTCTCTAGTCTTACAGGATCAGTGGTATGAGTCTGTCATTTCACTGTCTGTCCGGTATGTGGGTGTGTGTATGACATCCCTTCCGCGTATGCAGGGTTGTACAGGTCCCAAGTGCTTTCTGGTACATTCATTCTCTCGGCGAGTATTTATAACACACTTAGGTAGCTAGCATCACACTAGATTATGAGGATACAGCATGAAAAGACTGGATTCTACTTTCTCGTGTATGGAGACATGGATACACAGGTGAGCAAGTTAATTACAGATTTGGAAAAGTATTATGGGAAATTAAAAAAAAAAGGCAGAGAGCTGTGGTCAAGACTAATGGGCAGAGGCCCTGCTCTAGAAAAGAGGACCTTTCAGAGCAGGTGACACTTGAGCTAAAACCTGAAGGATGAAAAGGACCCACAAGTGGTGGGAAGAGCTGGGGGAAAAGCATTTCAGGCAGAGGGAACGGCCCGTGCAAAGCCTCTGAGCCAGGGAATCCACTGATCACAGCGTGGAAACCGTCGAGGTCTGTTGTGGTTAGAGTATAATCAGTGAGAGGCAGGGTGGCCCAAGGCATGGGGTCTCATTTGGCTTTCAGAAGAACCACGTAGGGCTGTTTTCTCATTCCTCCCATTTCAAAGATAGCAGAACTAAGGCAGCCCTCCCCTGTCATTGCTAGTAAGTCACAGAACAAAAAGCTCAAATCCTTTTCCCGAGACTCCGGACCTGGTGTGCCTACCAGACAGATAAAATGAACCCTTTAGAGTCTTGGTGTCCTCTTGCTTCCCCTTTCTCACAACCAGGGAGGTCAGCTTCAGCTGTGTGTGCCATGACCAGACGGAGGCTCTTGTGTGGCAAAGAGAAGCAAGATCCCACGTGCTCCTCATACTGACATCAGGATTTCTTCACGGGTTTCGCTGTGGGAGTAGGAAATGTGGGCACAACTTTTTAATGTCTTAGAAGTGTCTGTGGGTACATAGCAGAATTTACTGTCACATCCATCTGCTGCTCTCCCTCTGTCTCGCTGAGTAACCTGCCATTTGAGATGAAGAACTCGAGCCACGTGCTGCCGTCAGAACAGAGAGGAAGGCACTGCTCGGATTCCAGTGCGACCTCAGCCCGGGATACGGAGCAACTTTTATCTCGTGAGAGACGCCGACTGGTGATCCCTGGCTTTGCTCTTCTTTAAAGAGGAAAGCGACAGAAAGCCTTCTGGAGGATGTTCCTACTGACACAGTTGTTTTCATGGTGAACTTGACCCAGGTCACAGAGTGGGAGACATGTGACGTTACCACTGAGAGCAGACCCTTCCTTTATGGAGGAGAGCGGGAGGAGGAGGATGCCCATGGAGCCCTTTACATGCTCACACGAACCCTTACAAAACCCCAGCCAGGCTAGGAGTTAATACTCGTCTTTCTACAGGTTGAGGCTAAGTGAGGTTAGTAGCCTGCCCACGTTCGCACGGGCAGGGGGAAGCGGAACCTGATCTGTCCACCCCCTTCCCTGCAGCCCACAGCTCCTCCATGAGGGCTTCGAGAAGAGAGGGGTGGGTGCTTTGCTTACGCGATAGCTGCATACTGTTCTAGAAATGTCACACCCCGCTGTCTCATGTTGCACGCAAGAGGAGGCTCAGAAAGGTGAGGATGTGGCCACACTCACCCAGCTGGTCAGCAGCAGAGCCAGGATCCAGGTTCTAAGTCCACGTCCGCTACCTTCGCAAACTGTGGCTGCCTTGTTCTCACCAAATGTCTTTTTTCTTCGTTTCTGTGGGCTCAGTCTCGTGGGTCAACCTAATTAAGGGCATCCTTCCTTTGTGAATTGGAAAGGATTTTCAGTTTGCTTGGAATGGGGACTGAGGCTAAGAGAGGTATATAGTCACCATGGTCTACTCTGGGGAAAGCCAACCAGCTGAACTGTGTGTGTGTGTGTGTGTGTGTGTGTTTGCACGCGCACACATGCGCCGTGGGGGGTAGGGAGGGGAGTGGGCACATTTACACATGTGCTGGTTAAAATTCAGGGGCAGATTTGCCTGAATACCTGCTTGAGTTCTGCCCTCAACACTCAGCCCTGGCTCGGGTGGCGTACTGTACCGTGAGCGCCCGGATGTGTGGACAGTGCTCTTGTACGTTCCACACACATGCTCCAGGAACATGTGAAAGGCTCAACATAACTTAATCTGGCAGACAGCGTGCAATGCGTGTGATTAATTTTTATTGTAATTTTCCCATTTATAGAGGGGTAAATAATAGTTCCTCAGTTTTACAGATGAGGAAATTGAGATGGACGGAATTAGGCAACTTCCCCAAACCACGCAGTGAGCAAATGACAGACCCAGGACCCAAACCCCGGTCTATTTAATTTTTGAAATTGGTGCCTGGTGTGCCAGCTTCACGTTGAGTGGGGCCAGGTAGCAAAGTGGCTGATCGGAGATTCATCCCCGTGATGGGTCAGTTGGGAATATGGAAAGTTAACTCCCTCTTGGGTGCTGGAAAGAGTAGCAGACTTGTTTTGAGCTCTCCTATTTGAGCTCTCCAGGACAAAGTTCATTGATTGCAGGGAGCCAAGCATGGGCAGGATAAACTATTTTGTGCTCCACGAATGTGGCAGCCTTTGCCTGACGAGACTTGGACACTGAGCTCATTCCTCACCCTGGGTGTCATCAGTCTGGCCACCTGATGATTAGTGACCTCCCCCCAAGGATCTGCTCACAAGTCACACCGGCTGAACAGCTTTGGAGGAGGACATGCATCATTCTCGAGGTTCCTGCGGGGGTGTTGGGGGGAGAGTTGCCTGCCTGAGAGTCCGTTGTTGGAACTGGAGTGGTCACTCCCAGTTTTCTGTAACTCCGTGGATGACATCAGTCATATTGGAAAGACAGCACAGACTTGGCTTGGAGTATTCTTGGATGCTGACTGGTACCCGCACACTGTCCTGTGCCCTGGCCTTCATTTGTAAAGGTGACCGAGTGACAACATGGAGAGGCCAATGCCCCGAAAGAAAATGTTCATGTGACTTACAGAGACACACGACTTGCGGGAGGGGCACCAGGTTTTGATCAGGAAGTAGAAGCGATACATTTAGGCCAGAGCTTTTGTTAGGGTTTCTCGGGGACAGGCAGGACAGGATGGGGTAAGCAGTTTAGGATGGGCCTCTAAAGTACGGGCGTGGTCCCCGGTTGCCTGGTACTGGTCCTTGGATGATTGAGGCAGAGGAGTATTGTCCCCCAGGGTGTCCTGCCCAGACAGGCGCTCCAATTCGGGACTGCCGATCAAAGCCAGTGTCTCACGGAGCCCTTGGTCATCTCTAGGAGTTGCTTAGCCCCACAAGGGGCCATCTTTTCTGAGCTACAAAGCTTTTTTAAGATGTCAAAACGTCCTAAGATGGAGAAAATTAAAAGCATATGCAATACCCGTAGCTGAGTCTAATTTGGTTCTGGATCCAGGACCTTGGGGTTTCTGTTGGGTTCTAAATACCGACTTCAAGGGGGGGTGTCTTGGGGTTCACTTACTAGGAATAGGAAGGAGATTGAACAGGTCAGGGGAAGGAGCACTCAACAAAGGCTTGGGAGCTGGGGGTCTGGCAGTCACTTGTCTTATGACAGGAGCCTAGTTAGCCTCCCCCTCCGCCTTTGCACATGTGAGGGAGTTGGGTTACATCTGTGTTCCCAGAATGTGGGGTACATCCGGTGAGTGGGGTGGTCCCAGAATAAAGGACACGGATCACAGAGCAGGCACGGATCACGTGATAACACTGGGACCTTGTAATAGGGTGTGACTTGTTTTTACTTTGATGATTTATGTAAGTGACACAGCCTTCCATTTATGCATGGGACTAAAATTTACATTAAAATGTCTTAATTACATTTTAAAAAGTGAGCTGATTAATAAACAATAATGAGTAATGGCAAATGTCTGTGATTGAAGTTGAAGAGAAACTGATTGTGGAGTCGTCTATTTCCGCCTCTGTATTTTGGGATTCTCTTATTAAGTGCATACATATTTGTGATTGTGATATCTTCCTTTTATCATTACAAAATGTTCCTCTGGCATATCTTTTTCCATTAATTTACTTTCGATCTGTTTGTGTCTTTATATTTAAAGTGCATCTTTTGTGGAGAGCAAAAAGTTGCTCTTGCGTTTTGGGATCCGTTATGATCACCTCTGCCGTTTTAGTCCACTGCCTTTCAATGTGACTGTTGATGTGTTCGGCTCGGATACACCATTTTACGACTTGCCTTTTCATTCCCGCCTTCTCCCTGCCCCGCTGTGGTATTTTCTATTGCTGCTATAACAAGGCGAAAGGTTGTGGGTCTGAGGTCTGCACTTGCTTGCTCTCTGTGGGGCTGGGGGCTGGTCTCTGGAGGCTGCCAACTTCCTTCTCCGGCCTTCCATGTGCCCCTCCAGCAACGGCGGGTCGTGGTCCTCTCACACAGGGAATCTCTGAATTTCTCCAGTTTCTCTGCCGCACCTTTCCGCTTCCAGGTGGAGAAAATTCTCTGCTTTTAAGGACACGTGTGATTCGATCCGGCACAGCAGGATAATCTCCTGTGTTAAAGGTCTTTAGATACACCTGCAGTCTTTTTTCCATGTAGGTTATATTCACACAACCTAGGGGTTAGGGTGTGGACATCTTTGGGGACCATTCTATCCGCAACACCTGCCTTTAAATTTAAAAGTTTTTTTAGGACTTTCGAGAGTTCCATTTTAATGTATTTATCAGGTTTAGCCATATGTCTTGGATTTTTAAAGTGTCTGCCCTGGAGATTACGTTAAACATCCTTAGATTTTCACGGGGCTACACAGGGTTAATATTGTAGCACTGCCCGTGACATGTGAAATGTAAAAACCTATCATTGTGCAAGCGCACGACCGACCACCCCTCCTCATCCCTTGGACTATACAGTGTGATATGCATTGCATCTACATACATTAAAACCCTAGGAGACAATTTAAGGATTTTTGCTTTGAACAGTCATATGCATATGTATTTTTTTTTTAAGATTTTATTTGTTTATTTGACAGAGAGAGAGACAGCCAATGAGAGAGGGAGCACAGCAGGGGGAGTGGGAGAGGAAGAAGCAGGCTCCCAGTGGAGGAGCCTGATGTGGGGCTCGATCCCAGAATGCTGGGATCACCCCCTGAGCCAAAGGCAGACGCTTAACCGCTGTGCCACCCAGGCGCCCCTGCATATGTATTTTTTTAAAATTGTGGACAAATAGTCTTTTACACTTACTCAGATATTTACCATTTTTAATGCTCTTCCTTTGTTCCTGGGGGAATCTGGGTTTCCCTCTGCGATCATGTCCCTTCAGCTTGAAGAACTTCCCTTGGCATTCTTGGGATGCTGGAGTGCTGGCAATGAATACTCTTCATTTTCTTTTATCTGAGAAGTCTTTAATTTGTTTTCATTCTTTTAGGTTTATTTAGTCATTTGAGAGGAGGGAGGGGCAGAGGGAGAGAGAGAATCCAAAGCAGGCTCCACCCCTAGCGTGGAGCCTGACGCGGGGCTCGATCTCATGACCCCGAGCTGAAATCAAGAGTCCTCTGCTTAACCAGCTGAGCCACCCAGGTGCCCCAGTTTGCTTTCATTCTTGATGAGCATTTCCATGAAATACAGAATTTCGTTTTCTTTCAGCACCTTAAAGATACTGTTCCGCCGTCTTCTGGACTCTATAGTTTCTGATGCTACATCCGTGGGAATTTTGGAATATAGTCCTCTGTATATAATGTGTCCTTTTCTCTTGCGAATTTGAGGATTTTCTTTTTCTTTTGATTTTCATTAGTTTGGCTTCAATGTGCCTGGTATGATTTTCTTCACATGTATTCTGTTTGGGGTTTTCTGAGATTTTTGAAGTTGTAAATTTATGTCTTTCACCAAATTTGGGAAGGCTTTTTGTTGGGAAGGCAATTATTCTTCAATATCGTTTTCTACCCCATTCTTGCTCTTTCAGGCACTTTAATCACATGTATGTTAGATGTTGCTCTGCTAATTTTTTTAAAAAAGATTATTCATTTGTTTATTTGAGAGAGAGAGCAGAGTGTGAGAGAGATCTTGGGGGGAGGGGTAGAAGAAGAGGGAGAAGCAGACTCCTCAGTGTGCAGGGAACCTGACTCAGGGCTCGATCCCAGGACCCCGGATCATGACCTGAGCCAAAGGCAGATGCTTAACCGACTGAGCCACCTGGGTGCTCCTCTCCTGCTTTTTAAACATCTCTTTTTTAGATTGGGCATTTCTGTTGATCTATCTTCAAGTTCTCTGATTTGTTCTTATGTCATCCTTATTCTCATAGCCAGTACAATTCTTTATGTCAGATACTTTTGGTTGGTCCTACAGTCACAGGGTCAACCAGACTCAAGAGGAGGAGAAAGAAACGAACACCTGTCAGTAGGGAGGGTGGCAAGAATATGTGGCCACCTTCAGTTCACTCCACTTGACGCTGACTGCTCCTCCCTGTCCCCAGCACATGGCATTGATCATGCCCTCGTCATCTCTTTACAGGACCCTGAAATACTAACTTGTCCCCATCCCTCCCTTCCTCTTTGGCCCTCTCGAATGTCTATCTGCGCAACTCCTTGCCTTCTTGAGAAAGCCTTTCTTTATTCCCCAGAGTGAATGAACTTTCCATCTCTGTTGTCATTAGCATTCTGTACATACCTCAGCGTTTACCACGTCGTTCTGCAATTATAAGATCTATTTGTCTTCCTCACCAACTGGTCTGAGTTACTCAGGAGAAGGGACCGTATTTGATACATCCAACGTTTCTTCGGTTGAGAGTTCGCCAGCCTGCAAACTCCCTAAGGTTGGGGACTGTGTGTGCTTTGTTGATTATATCTCCAGTGCCTGGCATGTCAGAGATGCTTCATAAACATTTCTTGAACTAGAAAAAAAAAATTTTTTTTTTTTTTAAATTCACACAGTCAGTTGGCAGAACCAGAAGTAGATTCCACATTTATTTTCCTCTAAGTTAACTCCTTCTAGGGTTCGCGGGCAGCTGAGTGGATCTAAACAACCCTGAAGGTCCATTTTCCGTAGTGCGTCCAGGTTACGTCTTTATCCTATTTCTCAAGAGCATGTCCTTCCGTATTTTAAAGTATAAACTGAGTTTAATAGGGTGGAAAGGGTTGGGGGTTTTCCCGCATTGGTCTAATGGGCAGTGCACCAAACACTGCTCTGTTTCTTGGTCTCGAACTTGAAGAAATCAGCTCTAAGCTCTTTGACCAAGAAGCAGATTGTGCATTGAATCCTAGTTCCTTGGACCATGAAACTTAGAGGTTGATTTCTTCTGGAATAATGCTAATAAAGGGAGAAAAGAGTTAAATTTCTCCCCTGGAGGCCCAGGAGGTTGGATCCTGAAGGGTGAGGTCATGAGCTCACTCAGGTCTTGAATTTGGGCTTCATTTTCTTTGTTACCATCCTGATGCTGGGCACAGAACAGAAACTCAGCAGAGGTCTTGGACATAAAGGTCGTCTCACCTAAAGGAATAACTCTCTAACTTTAGTGTGCATACGCATCACTGGGAATGCTTGTTAAAACAGTAATTCTGGGCCACACTTGAGAGATTCTGGTCCAGTAGGTTTGGGGTACAGCCCAAGCATAGGCTTGTCCACTAGGCTCCCATGTGGTGCTAAAGCAGCTGGTCCCTAGGCTACTCTTCGAGTGACATGGCTTTAAAGCAGTGTTTCTCAGCAGTGGAACTACTGACATTTTAGGCTGACTAACCTTTTAAAATTTTATTATGGTAAGAATGCTTAACATGAGATCAACCCTCTTAATACATTTTTAAGTACTTACAATACTCTATTGTTGACTCTCGGCACAGTGCCGTCCTGCAGATCTCTGGAACTTATTCATGTTTCATAACAGAATATACCCGTTGAACAGCAACTCCCCACTTCCCACCACCATCAGCCCCTGGCAACCACCATTCTACTCTATGCTTCTATGATTTTGACTATTTTAGATTCTTCATTTAAATGCTGTCATGTAGTAGTTGTCCTTCTGTGTCTCGCTTATTTCATTCAGCATAATACTCCAAGTTCTTCCATGTTGTTAGAAATGGCAGAATTTCCTTTTTATAAGGCCGAGTAATATATTATTGTAGGCATATGCCACATTTTCTTTATCTATTCATCTATTGATGGACATTTAGGTTGTTTTCGGATCTTTGCTATTGTGAATAATGCTGCAGTGAACATGGGAGTGCAGCAGCTGTCTCTTTGAGATCCTGATTTCAATATAGCTTTGTTCCGTTTCCCAGAAGTGGGATTGCTGGATCACATGGTAGTTCTAGTTTTAATTTTTTTTGCGAAACAACCATAGTGTTTTCCACAGTGGTTGCACCACTTTAGGTCTCCATCAACAGTGTGCAAGTTCCCTTTTCTCCACATCCTCTTCAACCAACACGTGTTACCTTTTGTTTTTTCAATAATAGCCACACTACCAAGTGTGAGGTAATATCTCATTGTGGTTTTGATCTGCATTTCCAAGGATGAGTGATATCGAGCATCTTTTTTATCTTTTATATACCTGTTGGCCTTTGGAGAAATCTCTTCTTTGGAGAGTTCTTTGCCCATTTTAAAATCAGGTTATTTGGAGTTTTTTTGTTATTGAGTTGTAGAACTTTCTTATATACTTTGGAAATAGACTCTTTATTAGATATATAGTTTGCAAATATTTTCTCCCATTCTGGAGATCACCTTTTTTTCACTCTGTTGATTTTTTCCTGTGCTGTGCAGAAGCTTTTTAGGTTGATGTGGTCTTACTTGTCTATTTTTATTTTTGTTGCCTGTGCTTTTGGTGTCTTATCCAAGAAATCACTGCCAAGACCAATGTCATGAAGCTTTTCCCTTATGTTTTCTTCTAGGAATTTTACAGTTTCAGGTCCTACATTTAAGGCTTTAATCCATCTTGAGTTGATTTTTGCGTATGGTGTAAGATAAGAACCCGATTTCACCAGATAATTCTGTGTCGTATGGCGTTTTCTTGAGCAGTGTAGGTCGTTTAGCACCAGCCCTGGTCTTTATCCATTAGTACCAGTAGCACCCCCTCCCCCAAAGCTATGACAACTAAATATACCTCCAGATAATGCCAAATGCCCCCTGGGGGGGGTTTAATCACCCCCTGCTGAGAACCACTGCTTAAGGGTTTCTGGTCTGGATGGCCCATGGATTGATGTATCCTCCACTGAGCAAGTAGTGGATTGTAAGGTCAGTTTTAGAGCCCGTCAAGGTCAGTTGGCTTCTAGGGTACCATGAATGCCTAGTGATATGGGTTTGTGATCCATCAGCATATAGTAAAATTATAAAGAATGGATTAAAGTTCCAAATAAATGAGGAACTGAGAGAGGAACAATGGGCAGAAAATAGAACCTTTGGGAACACCACCAATTCTTTAAGAGGTGCCCAAAAGAAGGAATGTGTAGGATAAGGACAAGGAGAAAAAAGTGTCTTGGAGAAGGGCAAGGAGAACAAAGGGGTAATAGAAGAAAGATTCACTAACACCACATCTGAAAAGGATTCTGGTAGCCATGAGATATGTCTACCGGAAGATCATCTTTAACATGACGGCCGCTGACCACATGAGGCTCCCGAGCAGTGGAAACACGGCTCGACTGAGCTGACAGGTGCTGTAAATATAAAATTCACATTGGATTTCAGATTTGCTATGAAAAAGAACATGAAATATCTCATTAATCATTTTTTGGTGATTGCACATTGAAATGATAATATTTTGGCTATATTGGGCTGAATGAGATACATGATTAAGATTGATTCCACCTGTTTGTGCAATACAATGTAAAATTACATACGTGGCTGGCGTTATGTTTTTCTTGTCATCTTGGAGAAGAGGCAGTGCTACAGAGTTTATTTTTAGGAAGGGAGACTTGTGTGTGTTTGAGGCCAAGGGTAAAAGAGTCAATAGAGAAGAAGTGGTAGGTGAGTCGGGAAGAAAGAATGAAGCAAGACAGACCTAGAAAGGTTGCCACTGATCAGGTGGGTGGCATGGAGGGGTGAGGATCTCATATCTACCCTCCACGCTACTGAGCGTCATTCTTCTCTCCTGAAAAATGGGGAGGGGTATCATGTAGTACTAATGCCTCCCCACAGGGCTGTTCTAGGATTTAAATAAGGTGATAGATGAAGATCAACTTTGTAGGGGATGAAACACCATACAAAAGTAATTCAGCCACAGTCACCAAGGACCCTACTGACAGTTTGCCTCCTCAGCCTCCTGATGCATTCATAGTTTCCACTCTTCATTGGCACGGAGCTGCAGGAAGAATTCGCCCCACCTTTCACCCCCACTCAACCCAGCATCTGCTGCTGACATTGGAACATGAGTGACACTTGAACAGTGGTGGGTACTAGGTTGTCCTTGTGCAGTGGTTCTCAAAGCGTGGTCCCCGGACCACCACCAGCAGCAGCAGCTGCTGGGGACAGGACTAAAAAGTGCACCTTCTTGGGCCCATGTAAGTCCTGCTGATTGATGAACTCTGGGATCAGGGCCTGGAGACCTGTGTTTTAATAAGCCTTTCGGGTGATTCTGGTTCATTGCAAGCATTTAGAACCCTGTCCTCGTGTGAAATCAGCTCAGTACCCTTTTAGTGCCAATGTTCTCCAGCTTGCAAAACTAGTTAAAATACAGATCCTGGCCCTGTGTGACTACATATTTAAAATGTCCCAAAGTTATTCTGTTGAGCTGCCATAATGTATTGTTAAGCAGGGGTCCACACATGTGTTCTGTAAAGGGCCAGACAGTAAATATTTTAGGCTTGGCAGACAAAGAGACCACATGCTCTGTTGCCGTAGCAGAGAACAACTAGAGACGATATATTATAGAATGAGTGTGGCTGTGTTTTGGGGCCATAGACGATAGTCTGTGTGCTAGATTTGGCCTTCGGGTCACAGATTGTCAACTCCTGTTTTAGAATCTAAGTATCACCCCTGTGTGTGATCCTGGTTCGCTCAGTGTTCAGTCATTCTCTGTCCATCCATCCATTCAGTCTTTAACTCAACACTTTTTATTGCGTCCCAGTCGTGTGCTTAACACTGAACCAGGCACACAGGGAGATTGACTGCTGACTTCAGGCGAGGTCATTGCTCTAATGGAGCTTGTGGTCTCATCCGGTGTGTGTGTGTATGGGGTGGGGGGTGTTAAACAGTGTCAAAATCGACTGCAACATCTCATTATAATGTGGGGGAGAGAGTTTACCAGCCATGCAAAGAGTCTCTATTTTGGAGCCCAGCCCAATATGCTTGCACTCAATTGCCTGGCTTCCTAGCTGCCCAACTTTTGAAGAGGTTGAGGCAATTTGGGGGAGCCCTCTCGGTTCCACCCCACCAGTTGCCGGGGGTTCTTTGCAAATGGCTCACATAGCTCTCATCACCCACCACCAGGCCATCATCATTGGTGAGTCAGACCAGACCAGCTGGTTGATCCGGCACAGGGAGTTAGGAGAGGGAGTCTGTTCTTGCTGTTGGTATGGAAATGCTGAAACACCAACCGTGTTTGTTCTGCCAGCAGATGAGCATGCAATGGAGAGTACTGAGTGAGAACGTCTTCCTTTATTAGAAACTTCGTCCACGTGGAAAATCCAAATTTGCACATCTTTTGGAGCAGTTTCTTAAGACCTGAGCATTCCCAGGAGTTACAACTAGCCTGGTTCAGATTGGCACGCCTGCTGGCCCCAGGGGCTCTGGCATTTCCTTCTCATACTTCTTTGAATCTGGTGTCATACTAACAAGAGTAATATCACAGCCACTAAGCATTCTGCAACACGTGTTCTAAGCCAGCCATTGTGCTCAGTGATGTGGTGTATGGTAGGCACGATAATGGCTCCGCAAAGCTGTCCGTGCCCTCATCTCCGGAATCTGTGACTTTGTTACTTTACGTGGCAGAAGGGACTTCGCAGTTGTGGCTAAGGTTAAGGACCTTGAGATGGAGAGATTATCCTGGATTATCCAGAGGGCCCTCATTTATTCACGTGGATCTTTAAAAGCAGAGAACCTTTCCAGGCTGTGGTCGGAGAAAGATGTGATGATAGAAGAGTGGTCAGAGAGATGCCACACAACTTGCTCTGGAGGTGGAGGAAGGAGCCGTGAGCTGAAGAATACGGGTGGCTCTAGGAGCTGGAAGGCAAGGGAGTAGATTCTCTCCTAGAGCCTCCAGGAGGGAATGCAACCCTGCTAACACTTTGATTTTAGCTCAGAGGGATCCTCTGCAGGCTCTGACCTCCAGAAATGCAAGAGAGCCAACTTGCACTGTTTAAGCCGTCGAGGTCATGGCAACTCGTTACAGCAGCAAGAGGACGCTAATACACCATGGTTGATCTCATTAATCCTCGAAAGATCCCTGTGAGTTAACTACTGACATTAGTCACATTTTTGGGAAAAGGAATCCCAGGCTGAGTCATCGCCCAATATTACATGTTTATCGAGTGGTAGACCCAGAATTGGACTCTTGGTCCCAGAGCCACACTTATACCAAGATGTCATGTTGGTGCCACGGTATCAAACTCCGTGTGGACCCCTGAGTATCCATTCCCCCCCCCCATTTCATTTCAACTCTGCTTTTGCATTCACGCCATTGAGAATACTTCCATCTCCTCTAAAGATCCACTTGGAAACTCCGCTATGTCCCTCAACTCTCAGGCTGTGTTGTGTCTCCAAAGCTGTGGTCAGGCCACAGGATCTGCTGTGCATTAGTAGCACCAGAGAAGTCCACGTGCCCCATCACGGCTCCTTCCACACAGTGTGGCATCACCTGTGTCTGTCTTCTTGCCAGACTGAGTTCTCCCTGTTCATGGATTGCACTACTCTCTTTACCAGGGTATAGCACTAGATCTGGCCTGCCCATTGTTGCTGTGTTCCAGTGCCTAGAACAGTGCCTGGCACATAGTAGGTACACAATAAATATCTGTTGAATGGGTGACTTAGTGAGTAGCACCTTCTTAACAAATATACAGAGAATGGGAGTTAGTTAACCTGTAGTAATTGTTCAAAAGCCTTTTATTTATTTTGTTAACATACTTTATACAGGTATAATTTACATAGAGTCTAATGTACAAATTTGAAGCGTACAGCTCAGTGGATTTTTACATGTGTGTATAACCATGACATCACCACCCATTTCAAGATATGGAACATTTCCAGTGCCCCAGAAAGTTCTCCTTTGCTCCCTTCACATCCAACCCAAGAGCACTACTACTCTGAATTCAATCACCATAAATTAGTTGTCTTGACTGAGCTTTATGTAAAACTTCTGTTCTGTGATTAAGGACTTGTGTAGTGTGCGTTCTTTTTGTGGGAGGCTTCTTCTACGTAGTGTAGTGTTTCAGAGGTTCATCTGTAATGTTGCACGTAGAAGGTTCTTTATTTCTGCATTCTACCAGTGATCCGCATAGTCTTAGTTGAGCTCCCAGTCTGGAGGATGAGCCTCTGATTGGATTATGGCTCCTCCTCGACCTCTGAATGGTACCTGGTGATTCAGGCTCAGAATGTCTTGCTCATGGGTGACAGCTTCAATGGGAAAGTGGCCGCTGGTACATATTTGAGACTTAATGAAGGGCCATTAGATAAATGAGTACATGAGCAAGCTCTAACATCTATTGGGTATTTATTATATACCAGGCAGTATAGTGCTGAGCATTTTCCATTCATTGTCTCATGTAAATGAAAACAGCAACTCGCTTGAATGGTAGACGCTATTATCCATCGTACATAAGTCAGGAAATTGAGACCAAGAAAGTGGCAGGGTGGGCCCAGGTCCAATGTTAAAAAATGATAGGTTGATTGCAATGAATATGTTCCCCTCACCCGTCAGGGCTGTCTATTTTTATTTTTATTTTCTTAAAGATTTTATTTATTGACTGATCAATTGTGCATGGGGGAAGGGCAGAGGGAGAGGGAGACAGAGGATCTCAAGTAGACTCCACGCTGAGCACAGAGCCTGGCGCTGGGCTCAAAATCACAACCCTGCAATCATAGCCTGAGCTGAAGTCAAGAATCAGATGCCTAACGACTGAGCCACTAAGGTGCCCCTGGGCTGTCTATTTTTAAAGTAGAGTAAATAGATTTTCCTTTGTAAAGGAAACAGGGTAATTCTAGAAAATTTGAGAAATACAGAAAAGCAGGGGAAGAAAACCTAAAGGGATCTCTGGGCCACCACCCCAGGACAATCCCTATTAATATTTTTGGGTATGTTACATCTTATATTATTTTCCATGTACAGCACAGTACTTGTTTTTCTTAATGTAGTTACGATCATGGTGCCCCTGTAAAATTTTATCTTTTTTTTAAAGCTTCATACAGTTTGTGTTTATTTTCCTTCCTGTTGCTTTTTGTATTTTTTAAAATAATTCTAGAATAATTAACATAAAATGTGATATTATTTTCAGGTGTACAGTAGTGACTCAGCAACTCCACGTATGACTCCGTGCTCATCATCATAAGTGTAATCTTCATCCCCTCCATCCATTTCATCCATCCTCCCACCTTCCTCCCCTTTGGTACCCATCCGTTTGTTTTCTAGAGCCAAGAGTCTGTGTTTATTTTGTTTCTTTTTTACTTTGTTTTGTTTCTTAAATTCCACAGCGAATGACTGAGATCATATGGTATTTGTCTTTCTCTGAGTGACTTATTTCACTTAGCATAATACTCTCTAGGTCCATCCATGTTGTTGCAAATGGCAAGATCTCATTCTTTTTTGTGGCTGAGTCATATCCATTGTGTATACACACCACATCTTCTTTATCCATTCGTCTACCGAGGGATGCTGGGGTTGCTCGCATAACTTGACTGTAATAACTAATGTTTCAATAAACAGAAGGGTGCATATGTCTTTTTGAATTAGTGTTTCCATATTCTTTGGGTAAATACCCAATAGTGGAATTATTGGATTACGTGGTAATTCAATTCTTGATTTTTTGAGGAACCTCCATGCTGTTTTCCACAGTGGCTGCACCAGTTTGCACTCCTGTCAGCCGTGCAGGGGGATTCCTTTTTTTCCACATCCTTGCGAACACTTGTTTCTTGTGGTTTTGATTTTAGCCATTCTGACAGGTGTGGAGTGATATCTCATTGTAGTTTTGATTTGCATTTCCTTGATGATTAGTGATGTTGAGTATACTTTCATGTGTCTGTTGTTCTATCTGTATGTTTTCTTTGCAGAAATATCTGTTTTTGTCTTCTGCCCATTTTTAATTGGATTATTTGGTTCTTCGGTGGTGTTTTACAAGTTCTTTGTATATTTTGGATACTAGCCCCTTATCAGAAATGTCATTTGCAGATATCTTCTCCCATTTAGTACTTGTCTTTTTTTTGTTTTGTTGATTGTTTTCTTTGCTGTGCAGAAACTTTTTATTTTGATGTAGTCCCAATGGTTTATTTTTGCTTTTGTTTCCCTTTCTGTAGGAGAGATATCTAGAAAAATGTGGCTATGGCCAATGTCAGAGAAATTAGTGCCTGTGCTGTCTTCCAGGATTTTTATGGTTTCAGGTTTCACATTTAGGTATTTAATGCATTTTAAATTTATTTTTGTGTATGGTGTAGAAGGGGCTCGAATTTCATTCTTTTGCATGTAGCTGTCCAATTTTTCCAACATCTATTTGTTGAAGAGACTTTTTCCCATTGCATATTCTTGCCTCCTTTGTCAAAGATTAGTGGACCATGTAATTGTGAGTTTATTTCTGAGCTCTCTATGCTGTTCTGTTGACTTATGTGTCTGTTTTTATGCCAGGACCATACTGTTTTGCTTTTTATAGCTTTGTGGTATAGCTTGAAATCCGGGATTGTGATATCTCCAGTTTTGTTCTTTTTCAAGAATGCTTTGGCTATTTAGGGTCTTTTGTGATTCCATACAAATTTTAGGATTATTTGTTCTAGTTCTGTGAAAACTGCTCTTGGTATGTTGATAGGGATTGCACTAAATCTGTAGATTGCTTTGAAGAGTATAGACATTTTAACAATATTCGTTCTCCCAATACATGAGCATAGAATATCTTCCCATTTGTTTGTGTCATCTTCAATTTCTTTCATCAGAGTTTTATAGTTTTCAGACTACAGGTCTTTCACCTCCTTGGTTAAGTTTATTCCTAGGTATTTTATTATTTTTGCTGCATCTATATATGGGATTGTTTTCTTAATTTCTTTTTCTGCTACTTCATTATTAGCATATAGAAATGTAATGGATTTCTGTGTATTACATTTGTATCCTGCAATCTTACTGAATTCATTCATCAGTTCTAGCAGTTTTTTGGTGGAGTCTTTAGGTTTTCTCCTATGTGTAGTATGATGTCATCAGCAAATAGTGAAAGTTTTACTTCCTCTTTACCAGTATGAATTCCTTCTATTTCTTCTTGTTGTCTGATTGCTATGGCTAGGACTTCTAGTACTATGTTGAATTAAAGTGGCAGGAGTGGACATCCTGGTCTTGTTCCTCATTTTAGAGGAAAAGCTCTCAGTTTTTCACCATTGAGGATGATGTTAGCTGTGGGTTTTTTGTATGGCCTTTATTATGTTGAGATGTGTTCCCTATAAACCTACTTTGTTGAGGATTATTATCGTGAATATATGTTGTATTTTGTCAAATGCTTTTTCTGGTTTCTATCCTTTCTGTTGTTGATGTGATATATCATATTGATTGATTTGTGAATATTGAATCACCATTGCATCCCAGGAATAAATCCCACTTGCTGGTTGTGAATGATTTTTTTTAGTGTATTGTTGGGGGGCGCCTGGGTGGCGCAGTCGTTAAGAGTCTGCCTTCGGCTCAGTGCGTGATCCCGGGGTCCTGGGATCGAGCCCCACCTCAGGCTTCTCCACTGGGAGCCTGCTTCTTCCTCTCCCACTCCCCCTGCTTGTGTTCCCTCTCTTGCTGGCTGTCTCTCTCTGTCGAATAAATAAATAAAATCTTTAAAAAAAATAAATGTATTGTTGGATTTGGTTAGTCAATATTTTGTTAAGGATTTTTGCATCTATCTTCATCAGCGATATTGGCCTGGAGTTCTCTTTTTTTTGTAGTGTCCTTATCTAGTTTTGGTATCAGGGCAATGCTGGCCTCATAGAATGCATTTGGAAGCTTTCCTTCCTCTTCTGTGTTTTGGAATAGCTTGAGAAGAATAGGCAATAATTCTTCTTTAAATGTTTGGTAGAATCCATCTGGGAAGCCATCTGGCCCTGGATTCTTGTTTGTTGGGAGTTTTTTGATGACTGATTCAATTTCATTTTTGGTTATGGGTCTCTTCAAATTTTCTATTCTTCTTCTCCTTCTTCTTTCTTCTTTCTTCTTTCTTCTTTCTTTCTTCTTCTTCTTTCTTCCTTTTTTTTTTTTATGTTACTCACCATACAGTGCATCATTAGTTTTTGATGTAGTGTTCAACGATTCATTAGTTGCATATAACACCAGTGCTCATCACAACACATGTCTTCCTTAATACCTGTCACCCAGCTACGCCATCCCCCCACCCCTCTCCATTCGGAAATCCTCAGGTTGTTTCCTGGAGTCAAGAGTCTCTCATGGTTTGTCTCTCTCTCTGATTTCTTCCCTTTCAGTTTTCCCTCCCTTCCCCTATGGTCCTCCACACTATTCCTTATGTTCCACATATGAGTGAAACCATATGATAATTGTCTTTCTCTGCTTGACTTATTTCACTTAGCATAATCCCCTTCAGTTCCATCCATGTCGATGCAATTGGTAGGTATTCATTCTTTCTGATGGCTGAGTCATATTTCATTGTATATATGGACCACATCTTCTTTATCCATTCATCTGTTGAAGGGCATCTCAGCTCCTTCCACAATTTAGCTATTGTGGACATTGCTGCTATGAACATTGGGGTGTATGTGCCCCTTCTTTTCACTACATCTGTATCTTTGGGGTAAATACCCAGTAGTGCAATTCCTAGGTCATAGGGTAGCTCTATTTTTAACTTTTTGAGGAACCTCCATACCGTTTTCCAAAGTGGCTGTACCAGCTTGCATTCCCACCAGCAGTGTAAGAGGGTTCCCCTTTCTCCACATCCTCTCCAACATTTGTTGTTTGCTGCCTTGTTAATTTTTGCCATTCTGACTGGTGTGAGGTAATATCTCAGTGTGGTTTTCATTTGAATTTCCCTGATGGTTAATGATGTTGAACATTTTTTCATGTGTCTGTTAGCCATTTGTATGTCTTCTTTGGAGAAGTGTCTGTTCATGTCTTCTGCCCATTTTTTGACCTGATTATTTGGTTTTTGGGTGTTGAATTTGAGAAGTTCATTATAGATCTTGGATTCCAGCCCTTTATCTGTAGTGTCATTTGCAAATATCTTCTCCCATTCCGTGGGCTGCCTCTTTGTTTTTTTGTTGTTTTTTTTGTTTTTGTTTTTGTTTTATTTTAAAGATTTTATTTATTTATTTGACAGAGAGAGAGACAGCCAGCGATAGAGGCAACACGAGCAGGGGGAGTGGGAGAGGAAGAAGCAGGCTCCCAGTGGAGGAGTCTGATGCGGGGCTCAATCCCAGAATGCCAGGATCATGCCCTGAGCCGAAGGCAGATGCTTAACGACTGAACCACCCAGGCGCCCCTCCTCTTCGTTTTGTTGACTGTTTCCTTTGCTGTGCAGAAGCTTTTTTTCTTGATGAAGTCCCACAAGTTCATTTTTGCTTTTGTTTCTCTTGCGTTTGGGGACGTATTATGAAAGAAGTTGCTGTGGCCGATGTCAGAGAGGTTACTGCCTATGTTCTCCTCTAGGATTTCGATGGAGTCCTGTCTCACATCGAGGTCTTTCATCCATTTTGAGTTTATCTTTGTGTATGGTGTAAGAGAATGGTCAAGTTTCATTCTTCTGTATATAGCTGTCCAATTTTCCCAGTACCATTTATTGAAGAGACTGTCTTTTTTTCCATTGGATATTTTTTCCTGATTTGTCAAAGATTAGTTGACCATAGAGTTGAAGGTCCATTTTTGGAGACTATTCTATTCCATTGATCTATGTGTCTGTTTTTGTGCCAATGCCATGCTGTCTTGGTGATCATTGCTTTGTAATAAAGCATGAAATCGGGCAATGTGATGCCCCTAGCCTTGTTTTTCTTTTTCAACGTTTCTTTGGTGATTCGGGTCTTTTCTGGTTCCATACAAATTTTAGGATTGTTCGTTCCAGCTCTTTGAAAAATGCCAGTGGTATCTTGATAGGGATGGTGTTGAAAGTCTAGATTGCTCTGGGTAGCATAGCCATTTTCACAGTGTTTATTCTTCCAGTCCATGAGCATGGAATGTTGTCTATTCTTTCTGATTCAGTTTTGGGAGGTTATATGTTTCTAGGAATTTATCCATTTTTTTCTACTTTGTCCAATTTGTTGACATATAACTTTTCATATACTCTCATAATCCTTGGTATTTCTGTGGGGTCAGTTGTTATTTCTCCTCTTTCCTGTCTGATTTTGTTAATTTGAGTACTTTTTTTTTTTTTTTCCCAAGGAGTTTGGCTGAAGGTTTATCAATTTTGTTGATCTTTTCAAAGTACCCGCTCCCGATTTCATTGATCTGTTCTAGCGTGTTTAAGTTTCTATATCATTTATTTCTGCTCTCATATTTATTATTTTATTTTACTTTTTCATGTAGCTTTTTCCTGGGCTGTGACAAACGCAGCGACTGTGATGAATTTCATTCAGTATTCATTCAACTGATGTTTATGGATTACTCACTGTGCAGCCTTATGTATTGAGCCCTCCTATGGGCAGGGTACTACGCAAAACTCATATTCTTTACCATTAGGCTCTACGGTCCCCTCCCTGAGCCAGTGTAGCTAGGTCCCCAGCAGGAAGCCACACCATCTCCTGCTTAGAGTATCGGCATTTCTGGATTATGTGCTTTTAATGGATTCCTGGTTTTGCTGCTATGTGCTACTTTTTTAATTAACAAAAGAGGAAAACCACAAGAACACCATCAACGACTCCCTGCAGATTCCTTGGGCTCCTTGCTTTGCTCACCAGGAATCCTGTGTAACAAATTGGAGCAGGGACTCTGGAATACGTCATCGCAGGTGAGGAGTTCAGATATCACATACCGGGAGCTTGGGTTGCATATTTAAATACTAACAAGGCTTGCTCTGCAAATAGATTGAAGGGATTCCAAATTCCGAGTGCCATAACTTGATTTTCAGAATCAGGTGTCATCTGCAGGCCTGTTATGAGCTCTTCCTGGGGAACGTGCAGGGCTTGAGAAGTTGAAAACGGAGGAGACAAATGTCAGATCATTTCCCCCCTACATTCAGAGATGAGAGCTGGTGGGTGGGTCAGGGATGGGCCAGTGAAGCTAGACTTTTTATCCCAGAGGGGGTTGAAGAAGATCTTTTCAAGAGGGCTGTGGATCCGGAGACAGATTTTCGAGGTGTTGCTGCAGGTGGGTGCAAATCCAGCCTGTTTCTCTGGTCAGGATTGCTGTTCATCCTTGTGACACTCAGGCCCGAACATTTGAATGGAAACAGGTACTCAGGAGGCTGCCGAGAGGCTTGATGGCTCTAAAAACGTGTGCCAAGGGGCATAGTTGAGCATTTTTCTATACCAGCATAAATTGGCGCTGATTCTTCTCTTCTCGTGCCTTTTCCATACCCATTCCTCTATATTCATCTGCTGATTAATTCATTCAGTAAAATGTCTCGAACACCTGTGTGCCCACTCAGCCAGTCCAGCTGTGAGCAGGGCCATGCCGGAGTCGACTTTGTACTCTGCTCAGCTAGAACAAGCGCCGAGATAAATACTTGCGGTATTTATTGAGCACCTGCTATCTAAGGCTCAAGGGGAGGTAGACGTATGACGCTCTTCAAGTCCCAGTTTCTGCCCTCACGTAGCTTGCAGTCGGTATGAAAGTTGAAATGTGTAACAGGTGCCTCATAGGTAGCAAACAGTCTTTTCCCAGCTTGCTGAACATTTTGGCGAGGATGCTTCTATTCCTTGGGGACTGTCCTAGGGCCAATTCGAAACCAGGCGACTCAGAATCTGCTTTTAAAATAAAGATTGCTGTGCCACACCTCAGGCTGCTAAGACCAGATAAAATCTATGGGAATAGGGCTGTAGGGGGCCACAGATGAAACTATGGGGGGCATGCTGAACTTACGTGTGTGTGTGCGTGTGTGCGCCTGCGTGGCCCTTGATAGGTGTGAAGAGTACTCAATAATCAGTTTGGCAGCTTACAATCTGGTTTGCCAGCAAAGATGGCTCTAGGGACCCAGCCCTGCCCATTTCAGCAAGGGGAGCATGGTCCTGTGGCCAGTAAGCGTTCAAGGAGGATGGACTTGGTAGGGAGCTTGGGGGGGCTGGGTGACATATAATGGCAGTTATAGTCACAGCTCAACATATTAGGAGTTCATTGCATGCTGGGTGCCTTTACATCATGGCTACCTGTTATCCTCACTGTCTCTTCTTCTGAATCTTCCGTTGTTATGTCCATTTGTAGAGGAGGAAACCAAGGCACAGAGAGGTTGAGTGACTGGCCCTAAGTCACCCAGCTTGGAGATCACAGAGTTGGAATCCTACTGTAGTGTATCGCTGTCTTTCCCTCGAGTATAAGTGAGAGAAAGGACGAGAGAAGCATGCACCATAAATGTGAAAACCAAGCCAAGCTGTCCTTTGGGGTGGACTTTGATCTCACTGACAAATGCAGCTCACGTGGGTGAGCTGTGTCACACTCTGGAGCCCTAGGAGTGGGGTTGCTGGAAACCTCCGGGAAGAGGTTCAGGTGATATTCTCCTGCCTGGGTCTATAGAACAGTTCTCTGGTGAGGTTCAGAGAGGTCCAGGGAATACCTCTCTGAGCCACCTAGACCTTCAGAGTTGTCGTCAGTCATCTCAGTGTTGACAGACTGCCCGATTAAAGAAGATTTGACATGGCCCCATCCCTTGCTGTGTTTTTGGGGTTGGGAATTCTCACCCCATCTCTGGGCATGATGCAATTGCATAGTTCTGGGAGTCTCCTTTCCTCTAGGAGCTGCTCTCAGGGTTTGTATTTGCCTCATCTCTACTACGCTGCTTGCCCTGTGTAAGCAGAGTATAACCGTGTGTTGCAATTTTGTTCCTGATCATGTCTTACAAGGTAAATTGGAGTTTCACAAGGGGAGGCATGAGAAAGAAGGTTCCTTAAAGGAAACCGTGGTCTTGGATCCCAGTGCTGAGGAGTACTTTTAGAAGTGAAAGACCTTCCCTCTCCTTGGATGACCCATGGGGCAAGTGGTGGCGGCATCATGCAGCACAAGCAGCCCTGGATTGCAGGGCCATCCTGGGTCCACCATATGTGAGCTGACCCAGGGAATGTCCTTTAACTCATCTTCCCTGTGAATAAAGGCAGGGTCTGGTGCCAGGTAGTCCTGACAGCCCTAGGTGAGAACAGGCCCAGGGCAGGGAGCACGCAGGGCCAGAGTGACAAGCCAATGGTATTCCCATGGTGGAGAATGTTAAGAGCATTTTGCAATCACAGAGAAGCAGAGTGCTAATAAGGTAATTAACACCTTTTCTCTGATTAGCAACCAGGGAATTATTGAAAGAGATTAAATAGAAACTGTGAAAAGATCCCTGGGTAACTGAGAAGTGAGAGAAAGGTAATAGCCTGTACTCTGTGTATAAAGGAATAAAAATATGTTTTATAAGCAGAGAACGGATCTCTCTACCCTTGACCCCATGGCTTCCCTTCAGGCCCTCCCACTTGCCTAGTACCACAGGGCCTTTGCACATGATGGTTTCTTCTTCTCTTTGCCTACATCACTCCTCCTCCTTCCTCAGGGTATTCCCTGACTGTCAGGATTTTTCCGTTCCCTTCACTGTGGGTTCTTAAAGCACCATAAAGTTTTCCTTCGAAATACAAATGTCAGCACGAATTTTACATTTGAGCGACTGTTTGATTAATCCTTGTCTCTCCCTTTGAGACCCCAAGCTCTGTGGATACAGATGCTGTGGATGTTTTTTCACCACTGGATCCCCAGCCTTCGGCACAGTGCCTGGTACAGAGATGAATAAGTAAATGGAATTAACTGATTAGTTAATTAAAGAAAGACACAGTGAATTGAGACTTGACATCTAGTCCTCTGTACAGTTCTAGGAAGTTGGTAAAGCTGGTGCTATTTGTCATTCCCACGAAGAAACTGAGGCTCTGGGATCAGTGACATAAATTGAATTTTCCAAGATGCATATCTCATAAGCTGGAATTTGTACAGAACCCTGTAGGAATCTGAGACTCTATTCCTCTTTGCTCTAAACACGGGCATCAGGTCGCTTATCATACAAGTCGAAGTTTTAACCCTTTAGATTAAAACAAGCATACCACAACAAAAACAGAAACTGAAAGACGGACAACAAGGCTCACAGGACAGTGGATTCTGATCGAGCTCCTTACTTCTGGGTCAGCTACATTTGAAGAAAGGGTTGTTGCCTTTCACTTGCCTGGGACAAACCTTGGTGTTCACCTGGGAGCAGCTTGGGGGCGGGGCTGATTGCAGCCCCGGGAATAGTTCTGTATCTCGATGACCAGCTTGAGCAAGAAAACCTTCTGAGCACGACACTAGCAACTTGAAGGAACAGCGTGGAAATTGATGGAATGATGGTAGGAACCAGCACCCAACGCCTGGCCGACATTTGTCAGCAGGATGATGCGTACGTAAGCCACTGGGCATTTCTGCCCGAAGGTTGTGCAGCCCGCTCAGCTTCCTGGCTTATTGCATTTGGAGGTGGAGAGAGAGCCTGAATTAAGTGTCTTCCTTGGCGCTGCGTGACTTGAAGACCTAATTCACGCTGACGCACTCGGGCAAGGCTTGCAGCCTCGTTCGAAACAAACCAGTCAACCAAAACAAAAGCAAAACTTGGATCAGACCCTTCTGCGCACTGGGAATACAGTGATTAGTAAAACGAAGTAGGACCAACAAAATAAAACACAAGTGATGCCAGTTCCACTGGGGGACACACACACTCAGGAAGGCCACGGATAAATGTCAAAGATCAGCCATATTAAGTGCTATGAAAATACAAGGCAGAGCGTTAGAGGGGAGGAAGTGGAGCTAATCAAGGAGGGGAGGAGACGTCTCGCTTCCAAAGTGATGATTCAGCAGTGAAATGAAGGATGGGGAAGAAGGTGTAGCCAGAACCTGGGGTCACCCCTTGGTGGGTATGGTGCCGAAAGACACAACTGAGCCCAACAAATACTGGGAAGAGAAGGGGTTTCCGTGTAACAAGTGGGAGACCACCAGGGCTTTTTCCCAAAGCAGCATCCCCCCCATACAACAAAATTGGGGAAGTTGTAATCTACAAGTGCGTGAGTATTCGCGATGGGCTTGGCAAAGGAAATCTAGAATCTGGGCAGAAGTCATCCAGTAAGTTGACAGAGACCAGGTCCTGGTGGATCGAAATCCTGGGGGCCGGCAAGAGTTGGCATCATCAATTCTCCGGCTCTGTTTAGTCCAGCAATGTTTGAGTGCTCAAAGGGGCTTAAATCCTGCAAAAATGATTCAAAAATGTGTGTTAGGTCAATCTTTACTTTTGAAACAGCACTGGGAGTTTTCCCACTGATTTATCGTCGCTGGTACAATTAGCATATTTCCTAGCCTGGTTACCAGTCCTGTTGGTTTTACATGTTTTGTTCCCTTAAAATCATTAACTACTGAGGTCTGTTTTTCTGTAATGTATCCCAGGACGTTCTGCAAGAAATGTGTTTAGGCCGGTAGTGCCTGTCAGGCATCAATAACAAAATGCCTAAGGGCCTAAAACGGCTTCTCTTATGTTAAGAACACTAGGTCTCCTCTTTCTTTCTCTGGGAATCCCTAGCTCTATCTGCTACAGAGGGAGCTTTCCAAGGGAAATGGAACAGCATGAGCAAAGGCCCTGTGGCAGACCCCAGGGAATGAGAGATCACTGCACTGGCGAGAAAGCGAGGCAGCATGTGGTCTGAGATGAGCCTGTAAGGTAACAGGGCTCGGACCCTGCTGTCCTCTGCAGGCCACACTGTGGTTTGTGGTATTTGTCCCAAGAGCCATTTGACACCAAGTGGTCAGTGCCACAGTGGAGATAGACTCCTGGTGCCAAGAGGGTGAAACCCTCTCCTGATTCAGGCAATTGGCCGTAGGGATTTGAGTGTCCATAGGATCAGTACCAAACCCTTCCCCAGACCTGACCAGACAGCCTGCAGAATAAGGACATCACGATCCCAGGTGAGGAGGCCCCATCCTCACGGTCGCCATTTACATAATGGCCATGAAATAGATCCAGTGCCACTTGCTGCAAATTCATCACTCGTTGACATGATGAACGAACAGGATGCTGGCCTGGAGGAAGGAGGAGGGGGACCATTGTTGGGTGTTGGGGCTCATGGCACAGCCTGACTTGTGCCACTGAGGCGTTTCATCTGAGCGTGGAGAGAATTGGAGTGTCGGGAAGATGGATTCATGTAGAGGCAGAAGGTTCATTAAAATCCCAACCTTTTCTGTGCCTGCGGTGCCTCTGCTTTTCTAATTTGTGGGCTGAAAGTTTTGCGTGGCCAAGGATGAGAAAAACGAAGAGAGCTGGTTCTGGGTTTTTTTTGTTTTGTGTTATTTTGTTTTGTTTGAAGCACAGCTTTGCTTTCTGCCCAAGAGAGTAGGGTTTTGCTGTCCCTGTTGTCCGATGTCCATTTCTCGTGAGTTTCAGGACACAGGCACCTTTGTGGGCTGGTAAGGAGCTGAGTGTACAGCCTCCCCTCATGTTCTGTTCCATCTGTCCTGTTCGGATGACACGGTGCTGGCAACCCTCAAGGGGCCAGCCACAGAAAGATGACACGGCACGTGGGAGCTGGGAAACGCCGCTGTCTCGACCCCAGAGGGACGTGTCTGTGAGGCAGTCTCAATCCACAGACCATGACTTCAGTTATGCTCTCGGGAGCAGAACACAGCTAGCTTGTCTCTTGTCTCTGCAAAGAAAGAGGGACGTGCAGAGGGAAGATCTGAGGAATGCCGTTCTTCACCATTGACGGTGGATTGCGAGCATGCGTTTGGGGATTCAACAGAAACAGAAGCAGTCAGTTCACGGTCCTTTAGTGTGTAGGGAGTTCGTTTAGGACTCATGTTTTCTTGCATGCGTTTCTTTGCCCAGCACAGGAGGAGGGATATAGAGGAGCTGGCGGGTGGGAAAAGAGACCGAGGCAGTGGAAGGAGCCACCTGGCCCCAGTTTGAACCCCAGCATGGAGGGGGTTCTTCTCTGCCTTCGAATACTTTCTGTTTGAGAAGCATGGTGCACGGTTTGGTTAGGGAGTGCTGGGGCTTCTTCTGTGGTCTCCTTCTGTTCTTGTGTCTCCTTCCCTCCTGTGGGTCACTCTGAGATCTGGCTTCTGTCCTCTCCACTCATGCTAAAGTGACCCTCTCCCCACCTTGTACAGCGATGCTTTCCGTCTCTGTGCTCCTGGACGCTTGAGACCCCTTTAACCCTCCCTCTGTCATCCAGCATTCTCCTCCCCCGCTGTCTCCTTGTACCTGTCCTGTCCTCATCCTCTGCCTCCATTCCATGCTCTCTATCTGCCAGCTCACCCTTCATAATGTTCTCGGCAAGCTCTCGAGGCTCTTCTCATGGCACACGTGTTAGGAGATGTCATCTTCAGCTGCCAGCCACCCCCTGCAGACACACGACTCCCAGACCCCAAACTCTGGTCCTAATCCCTTCTCCAAACCTCGTACGTACCCTGCACGGAACCCTCACAAGCAGCTAGTCCCATACCGCATCCCCTGTGCACTTTCCCTCTCCTCCCTGGGCCCTCTTGGCCCCCTTGTTTGCTCACTCTCTGAGCCACCACTCTATGCCGGGCCTGGCGCTAGCTGCCACGGTAGCACTGTGAAGACGAAAGCAAGGTACCTCACCTGTTCTCCACCTTCCTCAGTGACATTGCCAGTCACCCAGCCAGACTCCTGGAATCCTCCTCTGCTCCACACCCCAGAACCCCCGCCATCCCCTCAGTGGGTTCCCAGAGCCAGCGGACGCCATCTGCTAAGCACCCCGACTCTTCTCCTTTATCCCCATCACCACTACCCAAGTTCAGGTGTCTCTTCCTGTCCTGGGATTGCTTCAGTGTCCTCTCGACCTGCTCTTCCTGCCTCCGTCATTTCGTGCTCTAGTCAGAGCGGTCCCTTCAGATGACAGAAGTCTGGTCACGTCACATCTCTGCTGCTCTTCGAGGATTCTTCTCATCAACTCCGGAAAACCTTAGCTCCTTATCTGTTTTTTTCCTGTTCCCTTTCTGTGTCTCTCTTCCCCCACCCCTCCCTCTCCCTCTCTCTCCCTCCCTTCCATTCTTCGTCTCTCTCTCTTCTTTATCCCTCCTTCCCCCATGTCCTCCTTGCCTGACTTTCTCCCTTCCTCCCAGCAGTGATGCGAACATCTTCAATTCGGTTCCACAAATATATCTATGAAGTTCCATTGCCTGGCAGGCTCCCCTACAAATACTTCAGAGACATCACCGACCAAACAGACAAAATACTCCTGACCTCGCGGAGCTTATATTCTATCAGGGCCAGCCGGCCAGGAAACAATAAGCATAATAAGGAAATCCGATGAATTACATGGAACTAAAGGTGTTAAGTGCTCTGAAACCAGGTTCTATGGTTCTCTGCATCTGAGCCAGAAGCACGGACCTCCCCTCGGGCCTGCCTCCTCCCCCAGCCTCGTGTTTCCCCTACTCTTGGCTTTTTTGCTTACATTTCTTTGGCACCAGGCTCCTCGCCATTCTCAGCTCACGCCATGTTCTTCGTCCCTCTCAGTCTCTGTACACTGTGTGCTGTGCATGGGATGCTGTCTCCAGACCTCTCTGGCCTGTGCCCAGTTGCCTTCCATTTAGGAACAGCTTAGGGGTCACCTTGCTCTGGACCCTTATGCCCCCCTCTTGCGGGGTCAGGTGGATTCCCTCTTTCTAGCTCCACCCTTGTGCCCTGTTCATGCCCTGGTCTTGGCTGTCAGCCCTTCTGGACCGTGGGCCCCCTGAGGCTGCACCGAGCTCTGCGGCTTTCTCTCTGGCCGAGTCTAGGAGGCCAGCCAACTGCCCACCCTCTGGTCTCAATTGTCTTTTGTATAGAACGGCAAGAAGGAGAGCCGTCCACCGATTTCTTGTGGTTGCCACCTGAGGGTGAGGGGCATTGCTGGGGCTGGGTCCGTGGGTGATGTGTGGGGGCACTCCTTGCCTCGGAGACCCTGAAGAAGGGGTCCCTTCTGTCCTGATGACTCTGGGCAAGACAGGCCAGCCTGAGTATGCAGAGCTCGGCAGCTGACTGGGTCCTGGCCCGAAGCCAGCACCGAGCGTGGCCGGAACTGGACGCCCTGGGGCTGCGCAGGAACGCAAATGGACCGGCATCGATTGTGTTTTTCTCCTTTCAAACAGTCATTTGGAACGCTTTTCAGAGGCTGCACGTCACTTTGAATCCACATTGAATTGACATTCAATTTTCCTTTTTATGCTACATCTTAGGAAAACACTCAAACCATCCATTTTTCTGTTAGAATCTCTCCCTTCTCACTCCTGTTTACATTTCCTAATGCCTTCTGTGCTCGGGATTCAATCGTGACGGCGAACTCTGGTCACAATGAGTCCATCCTCTTTTTCTGCGCTTCGAGGGGGTCCCGGCTTAGTACTGTTCCTTGCAAATACGTATGTGAGACTTGAGTGCTGCCCTTTTAAAGGGGCCAGAGGGTGTTCCTCGTTTGGTCTGGTCTTCAAGAGTCTGAGAGGTGAACAAACTTGAGGGTCTTTGAATTCCTAGGTCTGCATATGTGATGGGAGGCTCCACATTCTGTGAGCTTCACGGGGAAGCGGTTAGCAAGCAGAATGTGATGCCGCGAGAAACGGGACACGCTACGTTGTTTAATCTCTTGGTGTCGGCCTGAGACTCATTCTTCTATCCAGAAACAGCATTTTGAGAAGAAGACGACAGCGAGGGATGATCTTTAGTTGGTATTTGCATACCTGCAGCAGGAACGTGAATTAAGGAAAGGGTCAAGGAAAGGGAGCAGGCAGGTTAAGACTGATGAAGAGGAGGATGCTATTGCCAAGGGGTGGGATCCAGCGAAATCCACATGAATGTACTTGGACCTGAGTACTGTTGACGCCATGTGTTTGGACAAATGCTGACATGAGATACCGTGGAAACAGTGAGTGGCCTGTAAGAAGCAGTCGGTGGACGGGGGCCACGGCAGGCCAGGCGCCGCGCTGACGGGCTGTGTGCCTGGCTCACCCGATCCACGAGGGAGGTAGGTGGCAGTTGCTTTTCCTGTCTCACGGCGGAGGAAACGGAGGCTTAACACTGTTGAGTCAGTTTCTCAAGGCCACAGAGCTGCTATGTGGGAGAACAGAGGTTCTAACGCAGCGATGTCTCATCCCCAAATCCGCGTGCCTTCCTCCGCCGCACCAGCTCCCTCCCCGCGGTCCCGCAGGGTCTGTGCTCTTGAAAAGCAACTAGAGCCGTCCTGTTGCAGTGTGTGAAAGAACAGGGAAGGGCCAGGCCTGCGTGGTGGCCCCGTCTGGAGGAGGCTGATGGGGTAGCCCACTCACACTGGAGGTACTGCGAGGTCAGGGGTGACGGACGACCCCACGGCCGCGTGGGGAACTTGGCAAACTCGGGCAACAGAAAGATGTGGCTGGCGGTGTGCTCTGTACAAGACCCCTGGGAGCTTCTTCCTTCCACCTGGACCAGCGCCTCAGGCCACCGTGAGGTCCAAGGGCTCCTTAAGGGCGCCCTTCACCCCCAGGGGACTGCAAGACTGAAGGAACCTGCTTGCTTGCTTGATTTATCTTTTATTGTAGTAAAAATCCACATAACGTAAGATTCACCATGCAGTCATGTTGAAGTGCACAGTTCAGTGGCACTGAGTAGTACCCTGACTGTTATACAACCACCGTCTGTCTCTGGGACTTCTTCATCACCCCAGCGGAAACCCCGACCCGTCGGCCATGTCTCTCCTCCCTCTGTCTTTTCCAGCCCCTGGAAAGCGCTGCCGTGCCTGCCGCCTCTATGCTTTGCCTGTTCCTGACGTGTCATATACTCGGAGCCTTGCAGTATGCGGTCTTTTGTGTCTGGCTTCCCGTGCGGGGGATACGGCGGGGGAGGGGTTGGAAATGAGGTGTGGACTGGGGAAGCCCCGAGCAGTGTGGACATAGGTTCTGTTCCCGGGTGTGGATAGACAGGGGTATCATGTGGTCTGAATCACTTGGATTCCTGAGTTCTGGAGAGCACGTCGCAAGCGCTGAGACCCTGCAGAATACTAGCCCAGTCTCCCCCCAGATTGCGTTTCCTGCCTGGCGGTTGTCAGAATTTGGGCAGCAAAGGATTCCTGCATGTCAGACACAGAAATCCACGTCCGGCACCTTCCTCTTAGGCCTGCATTCGCGCCGCACGCGGGCGGACCCACCTCCCCAGCTCCACCCGTGCCCCTAACTCAGCCGCGGCTCCTCTCCCCGCACGTTCCTCCCTTCCCTCATTCTGTCATTCATTCATGCCTCCGCTTACTCATACCTTCGGCTAACGTGTTCTGAGCTCCGCCAGTTACTAGGAGCCAGGCTGGGTGCTGTTGCTGCGGGGATGAATTAGCAGGAATCTAGTTGCGTGGAGACAGATATTTAAATAGACACTCAAAATGCCTGCTGACGAATTGACAGTAGAGGCATGGACGGTGTGTTCCGGGAGCACCGTGGGGGTGGGGTGGGGGAGAGAGGACAGAAGAGGTGGCAGCGCTCGATATGTGGTGGGGGAGCCAGCATTTGTCCACACTCCATGGTGAGCATCATTGTCAAGTCCGGGGTGCCCCACGCCCCTCCGGGTAACCGAGTCCCACTAGGTCCATTTTACAGATGAGAACATGGAGGTGCAGGGAGACTTAGCGACTGGCTCTGGTGTGCAGCAGGGCCAGCGTGTGGCAGAGAGGACGCTCAGTGGCGTCCTTTCTCACGTGGCACGTGGGTGTGGGCACCATCTGGGTAGTGGCCACCACTCACCTGGTTCCTGGGTGGCTCCAGCTCTCTCCCAGGCATGGAGCAGTTCACCCCAGGGAGGCCCCTCTTCCTTCGCTCCCCCATAGTGCCCTCTGACTCATCATGTCCCCCATTCTCCCCAGAGCGCTTTTTCGGATGAGCTGAGGGGACTCACGGGCTGTGACATGTGGCTGTCTCAGCTGGAGAGGCCGGACGGAAGCACAGGGAGGTGAGGGTGTCAGACAGCAGATCCCGTCTGGCCTCACTCCCCATTCTTCCCTGCAAGCCAGAGGCGTCCATGGTTTCAGATCTGTGGGTCTGAACCTCTGCTCTGCCAAGTGCTGGGTGACCGTGGGTGTGTGACTGAACGTCCCTGGGGCTGCTGCTCAGAGCTCGGTCTGTGGCCCAGCTGCTTCGGGGCCACCTGCGAGCTTGCTGGCCATACTGCAGCCCCCGTGTGCTGAATCTGAATCTGCTGTGGAGGAAGTGCCCCCATGATTCCTGGGCTCCTTAGACTCAAAAAGGACCTCTCTCTGAACCTCAACTTCCTCCCCTGTAAAATGGGGGCAGAAATACTTTCCCCTGACAGGTTCGTGACCAGATGAAATGCATGCAGATCTCTCTGCTTAGCTGGTGGGTTGTCCTGGTTTGCCCAGGACCGAGGGGCTCTGAGGATGCTGGCCTTGGAGTTGTAACCTGGGGACGAGTTGCCCACCTGCTCCCAGCTCGAGCCTGGCACACAGTCAGGGCTCCTGTGGCGTGGCGTGCCATTATTAGGACATTTAGGAACCACGCGGGGAGGAGCCACAGGAGAACTGTTCGTATTTGCGCTAACGCCATGCCGGAGGGTTGTAGTGTTTTGGGTGTGCTCGTCGCCAGCGTGGCTGGTTCTTTCGTGAGGACAACAACCCCCGTAATCCCAGCTCTCATGAATCAAGCTCTCGATGTGAGAGAGCGGCTCATGCATTATCTCAATCATAACCACCTCCTTCAAGGAGGGACTAAATTCCCTTCATTGTACAAATGAGAAAATGGAGCCTTGCAGATTCCACGTATTTTTGCCGAAGCCTCAATGTCAGTAAGAGCAGGGGCCAAGACTGGACCCTCTGTCTATGTGACAGCAGCGTCTGTGCCTTCAATCACACCAACATCCAGAGTCCCCAGGGGAGAAGCCGTGACCTCCCGAGGTTCAGCTCTCAGAGCTGTTTGTTGACGTTTCCTAGAGAACAGGTCATTTTGCAGAGAACATTGCTACTCTAATGTTTATTGCCAGGCCCTGCCCCTCGCAAGGGTTACAGGAAAGCCTGAAATTCTCTCTTTTCCAAAAATAAAGCTGGCTCCTCAGTCCAGCAGTGGCCCTTGTGTGTGTGTGTGTGTGTGACAGCTATAGATGAAAACTTAATGAACAGGACCTGTTTGCGTTTTCTCCTTACTGGAACAGCTTAACAACAAGCGATTATTATTGGCGGCAACTTGTCATGTCTTTCGTCTGGGTCACGGCAGCAGTGGCTGTCAGACTCCCAGAGAGGAAACCAATCTTGGTGGCATATTAAAGAAAAACAAAACAAAAACAAAGGAAGGATGAAGAGCTCATGTAGGGAAGACAGAATAATGTGGAGAAAGGCAGCCGCCCCTCGGGAAAAAGCGTGGACCAGAAGAGGAGAGGACAGTGAATGGAAATACACCACTCCATCGTTTAGAGATCTTCCAGTCTAAGCTCCCAAGATGAGAGAAGAATGAGTCATACCATTCTCTACTTTTTTTCCCTAGCCAAACTGGTGTCAGGAATCTTTGGTTGCCAGGGACAGAAAAGCTGATTCAAATTGGCTTAAGCAAAATGAGGTGATTAATTGGGATATGCAGTGACAAGGAGGGAAAGGCTTCAGGTATGGCTTGAACAAGGTGCCCAACAAGGGTATCAAGACTTGGTAACTCTTTATCTTTCACCTTTGCCTTTGCCTCTGATGGCTTCCTTCTCAGGATGGTGTATGGTGGCATGATGGCTGCCAGAAACCCTGGCTGAACATACGTGCAGAATTCAAGTTTAACAATAAGAGAACCTGTCTTTTCCTAGTCACTTTTTGCAGAAACCCTGAGAGTCACTCTCATTGGACCTGTTAGGACACATTCCTACCCCTGGACTCATTGCTGACGCCATGTGGTTTGGATGAGCCAATAGGCTTGGGTGACAGAGGGGAAACTCCGTGGAAATTGACTATTACCAAGAAAGAAAGGATGTGCAGTGCTTGGAATAACAAATGTCCATGATGTGTCTCAGAGAGGCTCGTGCTTCTCTAAGAAAACAAATATGTAAAAAAAAAAAAAAAAAAAAAAGGAGGGTGGTTTCTGGTGCATAGAGCAAGGCCAGTAGCTCAGTCACAGTTGGGATGGCAGGGGGGAAAAAAAAAAGATCCCCTGGACTTGGGTTTATCGGCAGCTCGGAGACCTGACTCCGTGATCTCTGATCAGGTAGAATTTCCCATTGGCTTTCTATGTGAGAATGGCTAGACCCAGGCTCAGTCCATCATCACTAACGACCCTGTTTAGAAGCCTCGAGTCAGACGATCACCTGCAGGTTGATGGAGCGCGGGGTGAAGCCAGCTTGGGGCTTCACCGTGTCTTGCATAGAATTAAGAGCCTCCGTCTCACCAGGTGTCTCTTCTTGGTCAGCCTGCTAATGATCTAGAAAGCAGGGCTGGGTGCAAGAGCGGCAGTCATCGTGTGGTTTTGATGAATGTAGAGAGTCTTGGGCTGTCATCAACTCGTTGCAGTGGGACTCAAGGAATACATCTCTCCGTGCATTTGTGTGTGTTCTCTCCTCCAGCACCGCATTACGTGCCACGGCGAGAGCTTGGGTCTGGATGATGAACTGGGACTAGGTCTGGAATGCCCAGGCTGATGTGGGAATTCTAGTCACACTGTTCGAGATTAGCATACCAGTTGATTGAACCATGTAGCAAACAGTTATGAGCCTTACTGAAGCTTCAATGTAGGCTCCTCTCTTGGCACGGGTCAGAATTCCAAAGGGAAGAATAGAGCTGGCTCCTGTAAAACCCTAAATCCCCAGAGTATCCAGGTCCTCTTCTAGCTTCCCTGTCGGAAGTGCATTTAGTAGATGAATTGTTTGGAATAAGATTGACCTAGGAATTTAATCAGACCCTTTTCCATGACCTTCAGGACACCCGCTGTGCGATATGGTCTCTGCTTCCTGTCCTAACTCATCTCTCATCTCTCTCCCCCTCAGTCATTAAACTTCAGCTGTTTTGATCTCCCTCTGTTCCCTGAACTTGCCAAACCCCTTCCTACCACATGCTGCTGCTCCTTCTCCGATGGCTCTCCTTATGCCGGCCCACCCCTCAGCTTTGCCTGGCTGATTTCTTCCTGTTCTTTTCATCAGCCCGTGTAGCAGGGCAGCTGCTCTAAAGCGGTGCCCCTCTCCACACCACTCCCGAAGCATTACATCATCCGATTGCCTTGAAGTTATTCTGTGCTGAGTTCATTCTTTCTTATCTGTCTGCTCTCTTAAGAATGCAAACTTTGTAAGAGCAGGGACCTTCGCTCTCGGTAGGCTCTTTCCCTGCATTCACTCCCCTGGAACCATGCCTGGCACATTAGCTGGAGTTTGTTAAATTCGTTGAGTGGATGAAAAGCAATCAATAGATGAATGTTTCTCGAGCAGGAGATCTGACAGGTCTGCTCATATACATAAAGCACTAGTCTCTCCCTCCACCCACGGGCATCCTTGTAGACTCAGAATGATGCCCGCAGTTTTGTCCCCAAAGCAGTGGCCCGGTGCCAGGCAAGGTGCTGAGGAGGACTCAGAGGGACACCGTGCGCCGCCCTCAAGAATTCTAGTGAGAGGAGCAGGCCCCATGCGTGCCTCTCAGCGACTAGGCAGCTGCACCCAAGTTGGGGCTGGGGAGGGAGCTGTCGGGGCGGCGGGGCTGGGAGTTCGGATGGGAGGGCTAAGGAGTCCATGATAGAGGCGGGAGCTGGGGCTTGATGGTCAAGGCTACCACCTTCCCCACTGTCATCGCCAGCTCCGCTTGACCGAGCCCTTGCTACGTGCCAAGGGCTCTGTGTGCCTCGTCTCCCCAGGTGTGCACAGCAGCCCTCCAAGGTGGTGCCTGCTACTGTCATTCCCATTTTTCAGATGGGCAAATAGAGGCTCTGGTCAAATAACTTCTTTGCAGGAGGAAGCAGATTCTGCTCAGGCTGCCAGCAAAGCCCATGTTCTTCCTACGCAAACCCCCGTTCCTTGTGGTTTCTGTGTGTAGAAAACGCTTCCCACTCGATGGCATCATGACACATTAAGATAGCACCGAATTAGGGGTGAGGGACCCTGTGTGTGTTCCTATGGTCTCCACTGATTTATGTGAAATTTGGAGCAAGGCATTCAAGATTTTGGAGCCTTCGTTTCCTCAGCTAGACGATAGAGAAGTTGGACTTCGCAGTACCAAGTCCTGTGGGACATCAGCATATTCTGGAAAACATACATATTCTAGAACTCCTAAACAAAGACTCGGGTTCAGTGGGAGTGGCCTGGAGCCTGGAAATCTGAGGGTACGAGAAATCTCCCCAGGGGAACACAGCTACAGGGTTGGATACTGAAGACTCAGATTAGCGTTTTCAACCTGGGCTGCACATTACATTCAGCCAGGGAATTTTTAAAATCCTGGACCCTATCCCAGACCCAGTCACTTGGCATCTTGAGGGGTCAGGCTGGTGGGGGTGGGAGAGCTTTAAAGTTTAAAGACTGCTGGTGTCTGAGATGGGGCTAGTGTGCCTGAGAAGCCAAATCATTAATTTTATTTAATACTTTTAAATTAAGTTTCAATAGTCACATGCAGCCAGTAGGTGCTGTATTGGAAGCCCAGGCGAGGATGAGGTGGAAGGCTTGTCCTGATAAGAGGCTCCATTCCTTGTTCCATCCCCAGCCATAGAGCTTCTCTTGGAAATTGTTTTAGATGATCTCTGTCTCCTCCAGCCTAGTCTGAGGGCCTACTACACAGACTCGGAGTTAAGACTGGAGTGCCTCTCCAGGTCTCCAGCTCAGAGCATGGCAGCCACCCTCGTTTTTTTGGGAACCCCCCCAGCCACCAGAGGCTTAAGGTTAAACTTCTCATTTGAGGAGAGAGAAGGAGAGAGCAGAGAAGGTTGGTGTTGGGTTATTTTAGGAGAATGATGGTGGATTGGCTCATGGGAGAAGCAAAATGGGGGACAGAACGTAAATCATGAAATGGTCCAGTGAGTGGACCATTGAGTGGAATTCTGTGTTTGTGGTGAGGGAGCTGATGTGCTTTTTGGAAATGATGGACAGGGGTAAAATATGAAGACTTCCTTTGGTGTTTGTCCCAAGCACACATTACTTGGCTTCGTTAGCTCACCTGTTTGTGGAGTCCCTGACCCCTCCCAGGTACTGAGATGGATGCTGAGTCCCAAACACTTGAGTCCAGAATGCGATGGGGCTGGTGTGTGTTTTTACTTTATCCTGAAGGTTGTGAGAGCTGCTGAAAAAGAATTTAAGGAGGAGGACATCATGCTCCAGCTTGAACGTTAAAAAAAGTAACTGGAACAGCAGCGTGGAACGTGGGTGGGAGAGGGACAGGACTTGGGTAGGGACTCCGTACAGGAGGTTCTCGCTCTTCTTTGAGAGTGAACCTCCAAGGGTCTGGAACATGGGCAGGTCCAACAGGGAAAGGAAAAAAAAATAATCCTCTGGGACGATGAAGAAATAATGGCTGCCCCTAAGCTTCAGTGGCGGTTAAGTGCAGTAGTGAATGTGGGAAGAGATCCCTCCTATCCCGAAAGGAGAAAAATGAGCGATAGAACATAAATCCTAAAACAGTCCAATAAATGGAGGTTGCCTGGAGTGAAATTTTGTGTTTGTGGATGATGGAGCTGATGTGTTTTTGGGAAATGAAACCTGGGTACGATTTCCCCTCTTAGCCCCAGTCTTCTGCAACCGATTGCCAGTTGATGTGAGATCACTGACATTAATTTCCTATTTCTGGGCATTTTCTTTTCTAGTTGGATGCCTCAAGAATGACTGAGTGGTGGTTATCCACCCCCCCACACACAAACACACAAACGCGCACACACTTCTGTTTCCTGTTCTGCATACCTGGTATCAGTGTTTTCTAGGAGCTCAGCATCCAGATTCTGGATTCAGATTGCCTCATCTTGAATCCTGACCCTGCCATGTACCAGCTGTGTGTGTTTAGGCAAGTTACCTTCTCTGAACCGGAGTTTTAAAATCTGTAGTACAGGGATGATAATAAGACTTCTTCCTCCATGCTACCTTGTCCTACGTATTGCATATGTCCAGTAAATGTTAGCTGTGATGATGACCATGGTGTTGGTGATGGTAATTCTGATGAGGAGGAAAGGGAGACGGATGATAGATGGATGTGATGATGAACAATGACGGTGGATGACAACAGTGATGACAGTGGTGGATGAGGAGGAGGAGAAGGAGGAAGATGGAGATGATGGTGAATGATGATGATGGTGGTGGTGGATGATGATGATGGGGTAGATGATGAATGATGGTAGGTGATGGTGGTGGTGAATGACGATGGTGAATAATAATGGTGATGGTACGTAATGATGGTAGATGATGAGTGATGGTAGGTGTTGGTGGTGGTGGTGAATGATGATGGTGAATAATAGTGATGGTACGTAATGATGGTAGATGATGAGTGATGGTAGGTGTTGGTGGTGGTGGTGAATGACGATGGTGAATAATAATGGTGATGGTACATAATGATGGTAGATGATGAGTGATGGTAGGTGTTGGTGGTGGTGGTGAATGATGATGGTAGATGTGGTGGTGGATCTTGATAGTAGTGGATGGTAATGATGGTAGATGGTGACGGTGGGTGATAGTGGTGGTGATGGTAGATGATGGTGGTTGTGGATGATGATGGTGGTAGTTGTTATGATGGTGGATAATGATGGTGGTGGTAATGGAGGAGGAGTAGAATGGCTGATGATGGGATAGAGATCCTTCAGTGGGACAGAGTTAGCTTATATGTATGTGAGAATGCTGTTCTTCTAAATTCTCAGGCTTATCAAGTTTGGTGCCTTTAGTTTTCCTCTCATTCTTGAAAGCAGAAATAAAATATATTTAAAAGCTCAGTTAATATGCAATAAGAGTGGCAGAAACACACCAAGGCTCACCAGGGTAAGTGAAATGAAAGTTGGTATTAGACTCTATTAGACATCATGCCTTGATGCCCACAGAGTTAGGTCTCATCCTGGACGCTCACTCAGCAAGCTCTGGAACATTCTGGAACGTGAGATCAGGAACTCCCATGTAATGAGGCCTTGGTTTATGATGGGACTGAAACACAGAGTGGAGAACAGTCACCCAGAATCCCACACGCCCTGCCTCCCTCGCTCTGTGTTTAAAACAGTTTGTTCTGTCTTCAGCAGGGCAGGGAGCCTGGGGAGAGAACTGCTCTTGCTTCAGAACCAAAGTGGGTGTCTGAAATCTGTTCCGCTCCCCCGGCTGCACACTGCCGAGGAAGCCGGTGCCAGAGGTGGTCAGAGACTGCTCTGTAGAATCTGAAAAGGACAGGCTGAGGGATGGCAGGAGGTGGTGAGTGCAGGAGAGACAGCCTCTGCTACTCAGGTAGGAAGCGGGAAGAATGTTCAGGGCCTTGGAAAGAGGGCCATGTGGCATATCAGGTGCCAGGCCCTGGGAGTGTGGCCAAATTCCTCCATCACCTCCTGCCAGTCCGTAAAAATACCTTTGAAAAATCCAGGGCTACACGTGAGCCTCTTCAGTGTCTCGCTGTGCAGGTACGTTTTGCAAGTACCTTCTCGCTTCCATCCCTCCGGAAGGTATGCAGAGCCTTGGGTCCCTAATGGGTCTTGAAGTTTCAGATGCCAGTGGAAGTGATAGCGATGCAGGGTAACTGCGGGAGGTCCATGAAGGACATGAGCGATGGTTTCTCTCCAAAGCATGATTCATCACTGTGAGCAAAGACAGTTCCTTCTCTTCGTGTGGCCTCCTTGGGCTCAGAGTGAGTGGGCTGGTTTGCGGAGGGGAGGGGCAGTGTGACACTGGCATGTCCGTAGATCTGGAGAGCATTGCCTTAGGTTTCTGGCTCTGTCCGTGTTGTCTAGAGGACTGAGGACAAGGAGAGGCGTCCCTAAACTGTTGGGAGTCAGGCACAGGTGATGGATGAGCCTGTCATCCCGGTTTAGCCCTTCCTCGTGGCAGCCCCTGCTCCCCCTCCCCCCAGGATGGTGTTTATTATGCCCACTTTATAGGCAAAGAGACTCAGATGCAGAAAGTTTCAGAATCTACCCACAGTCACGTGGTTCGTTCATGCAGAGCCAGAACTTGAACTCAAGTCCGATAGACCCCGGAGCCCACGCTGTTTCAACTATAAAGTGACTGGTGTGCATAAAGGGGTAGGATGGAGAGTCTGTACTTAATGTGATTGTCTAGGGGAGCCATTGATGACCATAGAGGAGAGGAGTGGCAGGGTTAAAGCAGTGTTCAACCAGGAACTTCCATCAGGCAGTCATGACCCGGGTGCATTGTTGGGGTGCTCCAGTCCAGAGTGGGAGTGACTTCTGTTGAGGGGGTGGGTAGCATAAGCCCCTGATGTGAAATACTGAGAGTCTGGACCCATGGGGAAAATAACTGTGACGTCGATTTGTTGAGTGCTTGATATGTGATGGGTACTTCCCTGGATGCTTTTCTACAAGGAGGTCATTGAATCCTTCCAACTCAATGAGGAAGTGCAGTCATCACCAACAGTATAGTGCTGGCTGAGAAGCTTGGAATCTCGAAGGCAGGCGAACCTGATTCCCTGCCTGTATAACCCTGGAAGAATCACTCTGCCTCTGAGTCTGTTTCTTCATTTGTATGACAGGGATCATGCCTAGTACCCGTTTAGGAAGGTGGTTGGGGGTAAGATTAAATGAGATACTACATTGAAAGCGTTGAGCCACACAACTCTCGTAGGCACATCAACTAGCATTATTGGCATTGCCATACCCATTGTACAGATGTGGCAACCGAGTCCCGGAAAGGTGAAGTGATTTTTTTCCCCAAGGCCACACAATTAGGACTGGTACCCAGACAGCATGACCCCAGAAGTTACACAGTTGTCCATCCTGGGGAAGATACTAATGGGATCAGAAGAGAGTGATAGGAGAGATTCGGCCTGGACTAAAGCACTGCAAGACCAGGGTGGGGGTGGAAATGGCACCGGCAAGGAGCTTGCACATATTTTTACACAGACGGCTGTGCCAGGCAAGCTCTGGGCTAATGAACTGCCGTCCCTATAATTATCTTTCTCTTTCACGAAGTTCACAATGCAGCCATGCCCTCCTCCCCACATGGAGAGTTAGATAAGGCACATTTGCTTACAGTTCTGCTCTGTGCTTTGTGGATACAGTAATGTCTGGCTCATAGCACGTGGGGCAGGGGTGCGGGAGCATCCCAGACACCCCCACCCCCATCCAGCGTGCTTGATCTCCACCTCTCCACTAATTCCGATTATCCCTAGGAAGTGTGTACATACGGACCATCTCAGAAATCCTTTTTATTGGGTTCCGACTGTGCCCTTAGCATCTTCCCTCCTGAGGTCTTTCTCCATTCCTCCTGTGCTCGGTGCAAGAAGATGCTGATCCCGTTGCCTTTTGCAATCCTGATGTGTCTCTGGTCAGCAGCTTCCTTGGAGGCACCTTTGCTCCCTGGGAATTATTACATATCATTTGTAATTCCAGTCCCATCTCAAGAAAGCAGTAGTGCATAAGGTTGATGGATATAACTGCCTTGAGATTTGAGTTCTGAGCCTTCGCCCGTTGGTGGGTTCTTCATGTTGTCGCAGTTTTGAGTATTTAATGAGGTCCTATGGACAGCTGTTGAACTTAGAGGACTTCTGTATTCCTTTTCCGATCAGGAAAGGTCACTCTCTGTATATTTCAGACATTGGTTGGAGGAGTGGTAGGTTGGTGATGTTGAAAGATGTTATTTTCTGGACATGACATTCAAGAGCCAAAAAAAATACAATCTGAGACACTGAATTCTTCTATTTTGCTTTATGTTTAAACCAAGGACATTTCTCTTAGACTTCATTCACACATTCATTTACTCACGCGTTCCCTCGTCCTGCACTGCCTGATGCGTCATGTGCCGAGCCTTCTGCCAGGTTCTGGGGACAGACAGATGAGGACAGCAAGATCCCTGCCCTTGAGCCGTTCAGAGTCTTGTTGAGGCATGATTTAAAATGATTAATCAGTCCAAGAATATTAGATTTCTCCAAAAGCTACTGTGGGGGAAAAGATAATTATCCAAAGTCTTTAAATCTGTTACTCTCTTTCATTGATTCAATTAGGTAAAATTCATAAAACTGTATTGTTGGAAGGAGCCCAGAGGCATTTATTCCTGTGTTGGTTTTTTTTTTCCTCTCTGCCTTCCGGCCATGCTACCCTTGAATTATCCCCCAAACCCATGCGTTTCAGCAAAAGGAAGTATTTCGAAGAACTATAGCTTTTGGCCCATGCATATAAAACTTTGTTTGGTGAGCACCCACAAGGAAAACCTGGCCGACTTCTTGAAAGGGTTGACATGCATGGCAACAAAGTATTGTTTTGAAAGACAAAGGGAATTGTCCACTCTTGATACACACACACACAGCAGACCCCCACCCCCCATATTCCTACTATTGAGGGGAATGCATATGGCCAGTACAGAATGCAAAAGGCAGGTACGGTGGCGCTATCTAATATGGACTCCTTGAGAATTCCTTTAGTTCCCTGGGACAGAAAACCCTGTCTCAGCACCTGTCAGATTG
Organism: Ursus americanus; assembly: GCF_024610735.1. NCBI lineage: Eukaryota > Metazoa > Chordata > Mammalia > Carnivora > Ursidae > Ursus > Ursus americanus. The sequence continues at coordinate 32,601,523 of NC_142128.1, forward strand.
TGTTGTGCTGTAACACAGAGGCACATCTTCTGTTTAGTGGGCATTTTTGCCCCTTGCCAGTCAGCAGCAGGGTTTAAGCATCTGTTATCTGCAGATCTTCAGTGATCCCAAGACAGTGGTGGCTGTGTTTTGGAGAGGGGGCTGGCCGCGAAACCAGAGCCTGAGTTCGTTTCCAGCCTCGTTTCCCCCTGCCAGTAACACTACCTTCATAGAACCATCATGGGGATTTCATGAGTTACGGGGAGTGAAGGTAGTTTGTGAATTGTACTACTGTGTGCATTGCGTGCCTTTTCTAAATGGACGTTTGTTCTCATGATCTGATCGTGACGTAGGGAGGTGTTAGGACTATTAGAGGCCCTTGGGGGCGCCTGGGTGGCTCAGTCAGTTAAGAAACTGCCTTTGGCTCAGGTCATGATCTCGGCGTCCTGGGATCAAGCCCCATGTCGGACTCCCTGCTCAGCAGGGACGTCTGCTTCTTCCTCTGCCCCTCCTCCCCCCTCGTGCTCTTTCTCTCTCCCATTCTCTCTCAAATAAATAGATAAAATCTTAAAAAAAAAAAAAACCCAACTGTTAGAGGCCCTTTAACCCAACACAAGTTGCCACATCGCCTTCCAGAGTAAGAGCATTCAGCAGCTCCCCCTTATGCTTGAATAAGGTCTAAGCCTCTGAACATACCCCGGAAGCCACACACGATGGGGTTCCTGCCGAGCTCTTCAACATCCTTTCATCGCCCCTACTTCGTGAGCCCTGATGCATTTATCTCTGGCTCCTAGAATAGTTGAGATGTATCTGCAAAGCTCCTTTGAGTATAAGCTCCACTCGTTTCCCTTCTTCCTCACCTGAATACTCATTCAGCACCCCTTATACTTCTCTCAGCCTTTAGTCCCTCGAAATTGCTCTTCCTCAAATTCCCACCAGATCTCTGAAGGTAGAGACCATGTCTGTGTCCGTCTTATATATCGCTTCCCCAAGTTCTATAAACGGTGTTGCTGCGTGGTTAGGGGTTCAACAAATATTTGTTGATTCCGATAGACATTGAGAGAGATGTCCAGCTAGCATTTATTATACTTTCTATTACACAGCAGTCCAGAGTCCAAGTGACAGAAAACCTACTCAGACTGGCTCAGGCGATCGTGGGAACTTGTTGGCTTACGTAACCAACAGGTCCAGAGTAAATGGCTTCAGGCACAGCAGACTCGGGTGCTCCAAGGGCATCATCAGGACTGTGTGTCCTGATGTTGTCTCTTTTGGCTTCATTTTCCAGTTCTGAGCCCGGGGCCAGATAGAGTTCATTGTGTTGAAACCATATGGGCCCCAAAGGGCAGGGGGCACTGGGATAAGCCAGAAGCAGAAATAACAGATGTCCTTCACGTGCCAGGCTGCGGGCTCCGAGTTCAGGGTCTCTCTACTCACTGTATTTGCAGCGTCTTTTCCAGAGTGTGGCATATAGTAGGTGCTCAGGAGTGTTCGCGAATGAATAGTTGTGTGATGTATTTGCCCTCCCTTCTAAGAAGGCGTTTTTTAAGCCTATAAAGACAGATGGTTATATATAAACTGCCTTCTGCCTCAACCTCTGTTTGCTTTTTTTTTTACACCTGTTGACAGGATCCGACGTCAACCTTCTTCCAGTTCGGAGCGTCCATCCAGCAACAGGCCACGGTCATGCTGAAGATCATGCAGGATTACGACTGGCATGTCTTCTCCCTGGTGACCACCATCTTCCCTGGCTACAGGGACTTCATCAGCTTCATCAAGACCACCGTGGACAACAGCTTTGTGGGCTGGGACATGCAGAACGTGATCACCTTGGACACTTCCTTTGAGGACGCAAAGACGCAGGTCCAGTTGAAGAAGATCCACTCTTCCGTCATCCTGCTCTACTGTTCCAAAGATGAGGCTGTCCTCATCCTGAGCGAGGCCCGCTCCCTGGGCCTCACCGGCTATGATTTCTTCTGGATCGTCCCCAGCTTGGTTTCTGGGAACACAGAGCTCATCCCGAAGGAGTTTCCATCCGGACTCATTTCGGTCTCCTACGATGACTGGGACTACAGCCTGGAGGCGAGGGTGCGGGACGGCCTGGGCATCCTCACCACCGCCGCGTATTCTATGTTGGAGAGGTTCTCCTACATCCCCGAGGCCAAGGCCAGCTGCTACGGGCAGACGGAGAAGCCAGAGACCCCGCCGCACACTCTACACCAGTAAGAGGCCGATCTTTGTCTCCCAAAATGGGACCCGAGTTTGGTTTTGCTCGTTCGCTTGTGTGTTTGTTCAAAAACTCAGAGCGATACATCCATGCTCCCTGCTGAAAACGTGTACGACAAGTAGAGAATGTGGCGTGTGTGCTTATGGGAGTTTCTCTGTTTGGCTCTCCTCTCCTCTCTTCCCCTTGACTCCTCTTTTGTTTATAACTTACATCATACTTTGTTTTCTGCAACTTTCTTGTTTTACTCAGTGATATACCTTGGAAACCTACCCTCAAGACCTGTCTATGTATCTGTCTATGTATCTCTCTGTCTATCCATAGTCTATCTATAGCTATATCCCAGGTGTGCCTGTGTGTGTGTATATATGGATTTTATATGCAGATATATACACGTGTATGGACATATGTACACAGATGTATGTATGTTTGTCTACACATATACATATGCACTGACACGTATGAAGGTAAGTAGTTATATATGTATGTGTAGATATACATGTGTGTTGGGGGGGGCATGTGTGTGTATTCTTTGCCACCTCCGGATTGCATTTCTCGGTAGGGATATACCATGATTTATTTGTCCAGTCTCCATAATGATAAAAATCTAGGTTGTTTCAGATTTCTTCCCATTCCAAACGAAGCTGCAGTGATCCTCATCCCACGAGTCTCTGTGCACACGTGCACGTGTTTCCCCGGGGTGGATTCTAAGAAGTGGAAGTCTGGGGTCACAGAGCACATGCATTTAAAAATTGAAGTATCTTTGCCAAATTGTCCAACAAAGGAACGTTCCCAATTTGTATTCACACAGTACCTAGACTTCCCACATCCTCACCACCATGTTACACTTTGGGAAAACTGCCCACACTGGGGCTCCCGTCCTCTGTGTGAGTGTGTATGTCTTTGTATTTCTTCCCTTCTTATGTCCTATTTTTGTAGGTCACTGGAAATCTTGGCAAATACCACTTTTAAAGCAGCATTATATTCCATCATGTGGATGTGTCCTCATGTATTTAACTGCTCCCGTCTCGGTGGGCATTTACGTTTTATGTTTCTGAGAAATGTCATTGTTCTTTGTGGCCCTTCATTGTGGCTCAGCTGTTGACATTTAGAATGATCACTCCTGTACCCACTTTGCATGCTTTTGCCTGCTGTTCGGTGATTGAATCCACACTCCTTCCTCAGATAACGAGCCGCGTAGCTCTGTGATGAAGGGACGGGGCTCTGGAGGTAGATTTGTCAGGGTTCAGAGCTTCTCTTGTCCACTTCCGGTATGCCTTGGACCATCACTTTACCTTTCTAGGCCTCAGTGGTTCCTTGTAGAGTGATGATAATAGCACTACTCCCTCCAGGGGGCGCTTTGCAAACTTGAGCTTGCATCAGAATCCCCTGGAGGGTGATTTGTTCAACCACAGGTGGCTGGGTTTCACGGTCAGAGTCTGTAATGCAGTAGCCCTGGAGGCCCCCCGAACTTGCAATTCCAGCGGGTTCCTGGGCGATGCTGATATTGCTGGTCTGGGGATCGCGCACTGAGATCCATGTCCAGTGGATTGACCTCAGTATGAAATGAGGTGATGCTTGAAGAGTACTGCGTAGCCCAGTGCCTGGCACCCAGTGACTATTAAATGACTGTCAGAATGACCAGCAAAGTGGCTTTTGGTCATCAGAACTTACAGTCAACGGACTAGGTTGCGTTTATTACCATCAGAGTAACACGTCGCTCTCCAATGTCTCTGGAAGGTTTCAGGACTTCAAATCGGCTACAGTTTAGGGATTATCTCTGAGCTGAGTCTGGAGACACATGTGTGTGTTGGGGGGGGGTAGAAGGATTATTATGCTTCTTTAAAATCAGAATACACCTGAAAAATGAACTCTTGAATTAAGAAATTGTGGTCCTTTGCAGTTTTCCCTTCCCCTCTCCTCATTCCCTCCTTAGGGGTCCTCTTTCTACACTGCCACTTCCAGCGTTTTAAATAATTGTCTAAATATCAGGAAGGAACTCCAGTGAATCCGTTTGAGGCGTGGAAAGCTCTTCTGGAGGCAGGATTGCTGTCAGCCCAGTGACAAGGGCTGGGCTAATGAATGCTTCCTTCCCATGAGAAGTGCCCTACAGCTGGAATATTTGCAAATGTATAATTTTGATGAAAACATAACTCAATTGTAGGGCAATTGAGATATAATATATACAGGAAAAGGAATTTGAGAAGGATAATTGTCAAGACATGCAGAGCTCCTTTCAGTGACCACCCTGAATTCCATTAAAAAAAAAACAACAAATTTCTGCCGTGAAATGCTGTCAAGCTATTTCTAGGAGTTATGCTTTGAATGCAGCAATTTCATAGATGGTGTTTCAGCCCCAGAGTAGCAATGCATCAAGTGGGGTAAGCCGTCACCCACTGCCTGGTGTTTCGTGAAAGATCTCTCCATCCGTGGGGCGCTGGTGGTGTTCGCCCTGTGTGTGAGGCTGGGAGATGGCACTGGCACTAGCCCTCGCGACACTCGCCCGTGGTCATGGTGTTTGTTAAGCTCACCCAGGGAAGAGGAGAAGCTTGCCAGGCAAGGAAGGGACTGGGAACAGGAGAAGGCCCCCAAATGGCAGTTTTTCAGAAAAGCATGAAGGACACTGTTCTCTCCTCCATCAGTCATTCCTTCCATCCAATGGACCCTGTGCTGGGCCCCTGAAATACATCCAGGAATGAAGGTATAACTTCTCAAGGAATGTACAGTCTGATGGAGAGGGAGGAAATTTGTCTCACGACAAACTCCGATAACAGGGACTTTTTCAAGAATATGAAGGGGGGAAAAAGAGTAGTACAGAGTCTGATAAAACAGCCACCCCAACACTCATCACAGAGAACAAAGGTGAACATGTCACATTTGTTTCAAAATTTTAAAAGAAGTAAAACATTACTGATGATGTAACAGTCCTGGTTGTATCTCTCCCGAGTCCCACTTTCTTCCCTTCCTCTCCTCGGGAATTTGGTAGGGATCCAAACCTGTGTGCATGTTTTGTACTTCGAGTAGAGATGTCTGTGCAACCTTAGACCCAAAGCACAGTTCGCTTTAATGCCCATGAATGGTTTCTGATACGTTCAAATTTCCTTTACCTCAACCTTGTGGTTCCGGATGGATCTCGGAGCACATTCGAGCATATTAATCTTCATTGCGGTTCTGTGCTCTGTTGTGTAAGTGTTGCATTGTTTGCTCTTCACCCCCTGATGGACGTTTAGGTTGTTGATGGTAAGGGATCTTCAGTGCCTGCAGCCTGGTTCGGATCCATCAGCTCGTCGAGGGGAAGCCCAGGACTCTTGAGTTCAGGGTTCTGCCCAGCATCCGGTAGCCAAGTAGCTCTCATTACTCCCACTCTGTAGTAAGGAGGATGCACGTAGTTTCAGAAGAAGGTCAGATGAATTCATGCAGGTCGGTATCACGGTGCATTCGTGCAGGGACTGGGGGTCCAGCTTGGGGGTGGCTTGTAATTTCCTGCCTACAGCTTGTGTACTTAGGGTGCTGTAACGTGACTTATTGCTTATGATGTGGGACCTGGTAGAAAAGTCGACTTGCTGAGGAATGACGTAGGCCTGTTTATGTCCCTGGGATTTCAGGGGAAAAAAGGTGGGGGCAAGGGGAGAATGTTCTTTATGTTTAATATTCCTGGTTTTACAGAAGGCACTTTGAAAAGAGCAGTCAGCATTTTTTAAAGTTCAAAAATAGCTCAGCCATGTTATGTAACCTCCTCCTTGCTACCGCGAAGTTATTAAACATCTGTCCCTTCTCCAAGCACAGGACATATTGCTGGTAACTCCTGGAACTGTGACGTAGATCCTTACCCATTCTGCCTGCGTGGACTTGAGGCTGTTCTGTCCAGTCCTGTCCCAAGAGTCCGTCCAGGCCGCTGGTGGACCGGGCCCCCTGAGGGGCTGTGTGGCTTCAGAGTGAAGCGTCTGGCACGGAAGCCAGCCTGCCTGGGTTTGAATCCCGGATCAGAACTCTTCTAGATCTAAGGCTTCGGGCAAGTCCCTTACTTCCTCCACGTCTGCCTCCTGAGATGTGACGTGGGGACGATAACAGTGTTTGCGTCTTACCCCAGAGCCTGGCATGTGGAAAGCAGTCTATCAGTCGTTACTCTTAGGCTAAAACTTGCGGATATAAAACTGTGAGTGAGACCGATGTGTCTGCATGCCGTGGTCCACAACCTTGCAGGTGTTTAGCACCCTCTGTGCGCTAGATGCCAGCTCTCCGTAGATGGAGGGACAGAGAAGGCCCCCATATGAATATTGGGGGAGGTGGTGTTGCCATGGGTCTTGTTGTCTTTGAGGCCTGTGGCTCAGGGGATTGTCCCATAACAGAGGCTCATCTCACCAGGCTGGAGGTCCAGGAGGAAAGCAAACGTCCTCCTGGGGAAGCATAACCCCTGAGAAGAAGAGGACTAGGATTGGGATGACTCGATGCTGGTAATGTATCCTGAACTTCTTCCTGGTGGCTTTTATTCCTTCCCCTGGTGCCGCAGCTCTAGCCCTACTCGGCAGTGCTCATGCTGTCTCTTGGTTCAAACTCGTAGACCCAGGAGAAGTTCCTGTCACATTCTAGGCCTGCAGTTCTATGGGACACAGAACATTAAATGTGTGTGTGTGTGTGTGTGTGTGTGTGTGTGTGTGTGTGTGTGTGTGTGTGGTAGTCGTCTCCTTGTACCAGAAATAAGCGAATTCATATATGTGAAACACCGTTGTGCCCGGCGTGCAGTAGACATTTCACAAATAACGGTCGTGTCGCTATTGCCGTCTTCTTGTTTTCTTATTGTGCTGATGATCATCATTATTGTTTCTTTAATTTATACTTGTTATACTGCAGGCTATTCACAGGCAGGGGAGGGAGAAAGGGACTTCCGCCATGTTTTTTTTAATGGCGGAATTGTAACTGTGTGTCCTGGGGCTGCCGTTTTAGTGAAGGGAGCAGGACGTGGAGAGGCGAGTGCCCTGGAAGACAGAGGTGCTCGAGGAGATCTAGAGCACAGGTGAGTGGGAAAAGCACATCGTCTCCCAGGAGAGTTATGGACTCGGATTGAAGAGTCGATGATGCCTGGCTTGACCACTTACGCATTTTTTATTAACTTCTTGATTTATGAAGTCAGGCTCCTGCATTAAGAAGCAACGACACGGTAAATTATTACCCTGACAGAAAAGGAAACAGAAGGAAGATATATACGTGAAAGTGAGTTTAATTCATATCCAAGTTACTCTGATCCTTTTTTCAATCTTCATTTCTCAAAGAACCACAGGAAAAGTTCCTGGCTTAATGACCCATCAAGAGACTGCACTAACCCGGGTTGGCGTGGTTTTATTTGATAGTCAGAATTATCACTGTTGGTTTCTTTTTTAAATGCCAATAAAAGAGCCCACTCAGTTAAATCTCGGAGCTTTACCAGAGTTGAAACTTCCCTGGGCGAACGTGATAACTCTTTGCAAATATTTATCTGTGGGATCACCGTGTGCTCAACAAACATTTCTGGCAGTGGCATCAGGCACCCAGGAGACCAAGCCATCCTGTGGGCTTGTGCTGTCAGTCTGGGACTCTGGACTCGGCAATGGGGCGGGGGGGAAGGCTGACCTTCAGAGTAAATCAGCCAGAGAAATGTCGAAATGAGAGATGAGAGGATCCACGGGCCTTTGCCGCATTGAGATCCCAAAGCACATGCCGTCAGGCTGTGTGACTTTGTGAAATGCAGGTTTGGACGGTGCCGTGTTCACACCCTCTCATCTGGGTTGTCTTGGGCAAGTTCCTTAACTTCTTTGAGCCTCCACTTCCTTGATTGCAAACAAGGAAGAGAGAACCGTAGTGACACTTACATGCATGTAACATACTCAGCCAAGCATCTAGGTTATAGTTGGCACCCCGCAGATGTTAACTGTCCTCCCTCCCTGGGCCAGAGGCTCAGCTCGATCTGCCCCTGCCTGTGTCCCGATGGACGCATGAGAGATGGACAGTGCTCCCTGGGCGTCCAGCCTGACAGCTAAGTGAACAGCCTCTCTTTAGCATCATCTCTGTGTGTGGCCTCCCTCCTGGAACACAGACGTCTCTTTTTTGGACGCAAGTCAAAAGTACCGTATGCCAACCCTGCAATGCAAGTCAATCATTTCCAACTGGCACCCAATGAATAGCTCGACAAATGGTGGAAACCCGATGCTGGCAACTTGAAGGAACCAGAAATTGGCCCTGCCTTTACCTTGAGGGAAAGGTGGTTTGGGTGGTTTTGGGGTCATGCTGAAAGTACGCCTGTCGTTCACATTTGCCTCAGTCCAGATGCAAGTCTTTGGATTTGGGGACCCGCATGCCTAACAAAAAGATGTATTGAGGGTTGAGCACTAGGACAGTTTTCATTTTGAAACTTGTTAATTTGGTGACATATACTAATGATTTGCTGCAACTCCCTTGTGTGAAAGAATAAAGCAAAGAAAAACACTGTCTTCGTTACTCTGGTGCCTGCTGACAATACACTGGGGACAGGGGGTCTTAGTGCGTAAGCCCAGAGACCAGTTAGGAGACCGCGGCACAGTCCAGGCGAGAGCAGGCAGTGACTTGGATTGGAGTAGCGGCTGGGCTTAATGCATGTTTTGGAGTAAAATGAACAAGACCCGACAGATGAATATGAAATGTGAAAAGAGATAAAATAACCAATAATTTTTCACTTGTACAGCTGAATAGATGGTGGCGCCTTTTACAAAACTGGAAAAGAAGCAAATTTGGGGAGGAGGAGGTCAGGAAGAACATCCAGTTTCAAACATGCTCAGGGGAGCACATCCAAGTGGAAATCTCAAGTAGGCAATTGAAGAGGAGAGTCTGAGCTCACACTGAAAAATGCAACACACAGGCTGGGAGCTTATTGACGGTGGTTAAAGCCCCAGGACTGGGTAACATCCCCTGGGGGCGAATGAAAAATCCAAAGAGGGACTGGACTCAAACCATGAGGAACGTCGCGTTCATTGGCAAGTAACCCCCGAGAAAAAGGAGAAACCTGGGGAGAAAGAGTTGGGCTGGGAACTTCAGCCGCCTTCTTTTCCCGTGGAGACTGCCTACCCCCTGCTTCTGTTACGGAGCTTGGTGGGTGTCTGTACAGTGTCTTCCATATGCTAGACATCGTGGCAGGTATGGTGGGCCTTGCAAAGCTCTTTCATCTACAGCTGTTGCTAATATATCTGGATTTAGTGCACCCTAGGATCTTAGATAATCCTATCAGCAGTTTAATCAACACATGGAGAAAGTAAAACTTATCATGTGACGAAGTGCCAGGCCGATTATTAGAGCAGCGAAGTCTTGGAGTCCTAGGAGACCAGTACCATACTCGGCTGGAGCCACGACATAGATGGGAAGCCATGCTTTGGCTCAGGAGAGATGAGGAGGAGACACTTCCAGAAGGGGGAGGAAAAAAACCTCTGCTTTTGCTTCCTTCTTCACATGATCTGGAAAACATCTGATGTCATGCTAAAAAATAAGTTAAAAATTCTTTCCAGCGCAAGGGAGGCACAACTGACATAGTTTGAAAGGCCAGTTTATTTCCAAGCTGTCTTTTGTTTGCTCTTCTAGAAGAGTGTCTATCAGAAGTGCTTCCTTGCATGTAGGACAGAAGCTCCCCCTTGACACCCCTTCCAGGTGGGAGCTGGACAGCCAGAACGGGACTTTCCCCCTATTCTCTGCCTTTGTCCCCTTGCTTCTCAGCTTCCCCCTTCTCTTGCCTCTGCGTGGAGGCTGCCTCCTGCAGGTGTGACTGAGCCCCCATGCAACCTCCTGGTGCCTCAGTACCTGTCCTGGATCCCAGGGATGAAAGAGTCACCGTTAGGTTGGTGATATTAGCTAGATTTGGCACGGGCATGGGAGGCCAGCCATGTTATTATCCAGGCCCCACAGTTTGGGGACTAAACTGGCTGATCTGCTGATGCCCGGTGTACTCTTCTCCAAATCCCCATGACCAGTTTCTGAGGATTTGCTTTATTTGGCTAAGTCCTGTCCAAGCACAAAGAATAAATACAACACTCAGTTTCCTGTGTGATGGAGAACAGCTCTCCTGAGACATGGACTCATTTCCTTTTTATTTCCATCACTATTAGTAAAAGGAAGTTTTAACAATTTAATTAATACATCCTTATGTATATGTGTTGGGGGGGGGAGAAACTTGAAGTTTCTGAAGTTACATGCTAGAAGTGTATATACTTTAAAATGTGATATAGTGGAAATTTTAAAGTACTCTAATGATACAACCTGTCATGTATTAACTGCCTCCTATGTGCTAGTCACTTTAAATATGTGATCTTTAACCCTTAGAGATGAAGTAGGATGTTTTTGCTGCAGGTAACAATCAGTTAAATTCAGTTATGTGATTGAATTATTTTACTGGAATTCCGTAGGCAGGGTGGATTTCAGATGCAGTATGATCAAGGTTCTGGCTCTTTTCCCTATGATCTCTTGACTCTGCTTTTCGGAAATTATAGTCTTTGTTATCAAATTTCTTCCTTTGTGACCTTAAGTTGGCTGTCAGCAACACCTGGGATGACTTCTTTGTTCATGGCCACATTAGGTCACGTGCCCATCTTTGGGCCAATAACAGCCATTTTATTTATTTATTTTTTTTTATTTTAATGATTTTTTTATTATATTATGTTAGTCACCATGCAGTACATTCCCGGTTTCCGATGTAAGGCTCGATGATTCATTAGTTGTGTATAACACCCAGTGCACCATGCAATACGTGCCCTCCTTACTACCCATCACCGGTCTATCCCATTCCCCCACCCCCCTCCTCTCTAAAGTCCTCAGTTTGTTTCTCATAGTCCATAGTCTCTCATGTTTCATTCCCCCTTCTGATTACCCCCCCCTTTCTTTATCCCTTTCTTCCCCTACTGATCATCCTAGTTCTTATGTTCCATAGATGAGAGAAATCATATGATAGTTGTCTTTCTCTGCTTGACTTATTTCACTTAGCATTATCTCCTCCAGTGCCGTCCATGTTGTAGCAAATGTTGAGAACTCGTTCTTTCTGATAGTTGAGTAATATTCCATTGTATATATGGACCACATCTTCTTAATCCAGTCATCTGTTGAAGGGCATCTTGGCTCCTTCCACGATTTAGCTATTGTGGACATTGCTGCTATGAACATTGGGGTGCATATGGCCCTTCTCTTCACTACGTCTGTATATTTGGGGTAAATACCCAGTAGTGCAATGGCTGTACTGACTGGCTTAATTCTGGAGTCCTAGTCCAATCAGTGAAAAGGCAAATAGGATTACATTAAACCTAACCAGATCTACTCTAAGTCCTGGGAATGGGGTAAGTTACCCCCAAAGCTGATCGAGTCTTACAGGAAGCTTGAAGTTTCAACAAATGTGAATTCTGTGAAGAACGAGGCAGAGGAAAATGGAGGCCCAATAGACTACCAGCGGGTCCAATTATAAATCATTACAACTCCTGTTACAGATGAAGAAACTTAAGGAGCAGAGAAGTTCCACAACTTGACAAGCCGCACAGCTAATAGAGCACAAAGCTAGAATTCAAATCCAGTTTCGTTTGGATCTAAACCCCGTTCTGCTACTTCCTGTCGTTGCAAATTGACCTGAAGTTGTGGTATTTTCCTATTTCGTTTGTTTGACTCACAGGATATTTTTATGGTTTTCAAAAGTTGAATAACTCCCAACATTTAAATATTGAAAGATGTCACCAAAAATATATTTTCAGCTAATGTTGAGAAAAATATGAAAAACCCACGATGATCATTCCACATTCCTCTCTGAAAGTCTTAAAGGTTGGGGCTTTCGGTGTTGAGGTCCAAACCCTTCACTCCACAGGGAGAAGCTGGGAGTCGAGAATCTCATCCTGACTGTATTTTGCTGTGCGGGTGGTGGGGTTTATGGCGAGAACATCCCGGCCTTTCCTACCCATTCTGATGTGGGCCTTTTCTTTCTAATTGCTGCATGTGTAGTTGTTCTGGATTTGGCATGTATGGGAGGAGGTGAGTTCAGGAGCCTCCTATGCTCCTGTCTTGTACCGGAACCTTCCTTGTCCCTGAGATGGTCAACTAGGTGTTGTCAAGAATGCCTGCCCAGTTCATCTTAGTCCCCACCTGGGCCACTTATTCACGTTACATTCATGGCCTCCTTAAGCATTCTCCTTTATCACAAGGTATCTTGTATTTGCTTTATTACTTTATCATAATCATCATCATTTATAATCATCCCCGAAAGAAGAGCCTGATGAACCTTAAGGCTGGTAGCTGTGAGAATGAGTGATAACAGGAAGGTTTGGTATCTTGCCTCCAAGGATGTTTACTGTATAGCTAAGTCTGGACAGCATAGGTCTCTCTCATTCTGTATGCTTTCTGCGTTACTGGACAGATATTCTGGCGAAATCACATAAAAAAAAGAAAAAAAACCTGCTGGTGTGTGATTCTCTGTGGTGAGAGGCCCTACAAGATTGGAGAGGGGCTGCTAATCTCTCACTCACATTTTCTCAAAACAAAACAGGCTTTTAAGGTTCCAGCTAGGGTGCCGAGGATGCAGTCATCAGGGACTAAGGGGTCATTCCAGGTAGCCCTGGGTCATAAACCTACTTTTCTGTTCAACTTACAGATGGGAGTTTGAATTGTTTGTGCCTGCAGTGACTTTGCCCAAAGACAAGAACTTACTGAATTACCCAAGGGGAGTTCTCACCCATCAGTTCGGATTAAGTAGTTAGATGTTCTTCTAAAGCTGGAAGAAAATACCTGTTCTGGGTGGTGACGGGGCGGGGGTCCAGCTTTTTGCAATATCCCCAAATCTGTCAAATAAATGGCAAACAAGGGACTCCGATGGAACCCACTCCATGTGTTAAGGGTCACTGCTGAAAAGGTCACTTTATCACTGAAACCTTGTAAAATATGGGGTTCTAATCTGATTTTTCTTCTTTATGGTTCAAGTGCACAAAATATATTATTAGTTGTTAAAAATTATTTCAACTGGTTTTGTAACATTGAAGTTGTCCGTTACTTCTCCGTGCTTCATTACAGGTGAGGAAATGGGGGGCCTGAAAGACACAGGGTTCAGTTTTCACTCATGGGAGACTGCTTAATGACAGAGGCATGCGAAACGCAGGTCTCCTTTCTCCCAGACCTACATGGGTTGTTTCCACTGCACCTGTCTTCTTTTCTTCTCGGTCCTTCGTGATTCATAGTAATAATGTGGTGGTGGTGGTGATGACGATGATGGTGATGACGGGGATGATGACGGGGGTGATGGTGATGAAGAACAGCTCTATAGGGACCTGGTCCGTTTTACCTGTGTTCACCACTGCCTCGCATAGTGTAGGTGCTTAAACCCGTGTCAGCGGTGAGTAATGACAGTTGTAACACAGCGATGGCTCTGAGCGTGATGCTGTGTTAAGGATATTTACAAGCATTATCTTACCTTATCCTCACAACAAGGCCATGAAACTCGTGGTACTGTTATTCCCATTTTTGCATGAGAAAAAAAAAATCTCAGAGAGAAAAATGACTTTCCCAGGGTCTTTTAGTGGTAGGACCAAGATTGCCTCTCTGACGTTAGCACCTGCCCCTCTGAGCCTCTGGCAGCCCCGGGAAAGAGGACATTCGAGATGTGTTTTCAGGAGGCCCTAGGGAGTCTTCCAGTGCCACAAAGCGGGTACGAAGATCCACCCTTTGTGGGCAGGAGTCATTTGTGTGTCTTGCAAGGTAACTTGTCACAGAAATGCAATGCACGGGATTTCATTTTATAAATCACAAAAGCTTCCTGAAAACGTTAATATTCTTACCATCAACATCAATTATTATTATTGTCATTAGCATAGAGAGCCGCATTGGCATTGCCAAGAATCAAGAGAGTGGAGAACAGAGGGGAGAAGTTGACCATTCCTGGGAGAATTTTTATGAGAATAGTCAAAGGCTCACCTGCAGAGTCATCAGCTCCCTTTAAATTAGTTCTCGAACTGAGTCCCTTCAGAACTCTGTGCATCTCTGAGGAGTGCCAGTAAATATTAACTGGATGCAAAGAATTGAGCAAAGACACATCAGCAAGGGGGCTCCGTAGTTTGGACGAGACAGAAGGAAGGAAGTAAGAGGTCGAAAGGCAGAGGGAAGCCCGTGTGTAATTTCGACACTGGACGCACAGCAGGTCATAGTGGGGTGGTCTGCCTTGATTTGTAAAGTGTGCAAGGAGGCCACGCCATTGGCACGCAGCCTCACACAGGGCAGGAGATGGGGGAGGAAGCCATCGGCCCTGCCTCTAAGCCATTTACAGAGCTGAGTTTAAGAAATCTTACGCTTTCAAAACAGAGCCTTTCTTAAATAGACTCTGAGCTCCGAACACAGGACTGGGAGAAAGTGTTTGTGTTCAGGCGACTAGGTGAAAACAACAAAACAGAGCAAGAGCGGTCCCCTGGCATCTGTTACCCACGCTTGTCTACCTGCCTGCACCTCATTCTTTCCTTTGTCCATTCATTCATTCACGCGCGCCTAGGTTTCCATTCACATAGCCATTCGTGCGGTCAGCCCTGTGGTAGGTATGGGACACAGACCGCCGCGAACACAGCAGACAAAGGCTCCCCACCTGAAACTCCCGTGCTGGTGGGGAGACCACAAGCAAGTGATTGTACATATAATGTCAAGTTGGGATTGACATGGGATAGGAAGAAAAATAGGGCAGGGTAAGGGGATAGAGAATGAGGGGTTATTTTATTTTATTGATTTTTATTTATTTACTTTTCCACTGTTTTTTAAAATTTATTTAAGTTCAAGTTAGTTAACATATAGCGGATTATTAGTTTCGGGGGTAGAATTTAGTGATTTATCAGTTGCATATAACATCCAGTGCTCATTATACCAAGTACCCTCCTTAATGCCCATCACAAAAGGGGTTATTTTAGTTAATTTATTTATTTATTTTAATTTTTATTTATTTATTTGAGAGAGATAGGGACAGCCAGCGAGAGAGGGAACACAAGCAGGGGGAGTGGGAGAGGAAGAAGCAGGCTCCCAGCGGAGGAGCCTGATGTGGGGCTCAATCCCAGAATGCCGGGATCACACCCTGAGCCAAAGGCAGACGCTTAAAGACTGAGCCACCCAGGCGCCCCTATTTTATTTTATTTATTATTTATTTATGTAAATATATATATACATATATAAATATATACATATATATGTATATATATAAATTTTATTTCTTTGAGAGACAGAAAGAAAACACAAGCAGGGGGAGTGGCAGAGGGAGAGGCAGGGGGAGAGGGAGAAGCAGGCTCCCCGCTGAGCAAGGAGCCTGGTGTGGGACTCGAGCCCAGTACCCCAGCATCTTGACCTGAGCCAAAGGCACACTTTAAGCCACTGGGCCACCCAGGCACCCCTTGAAAGGGGTTATTTTAGATACAATGGTTGGGGAGGTGACGTTTTGGCCGATACCTAAATGAATAAGCAAGCGATGTGAAGATCTGGGGAAAGAACGTTCTGGAAGGGGGTCAACTTGGGCAAAGGACTAGAGCTGAAAAACTCCTTGGCTGGTTTGAGGAGCAACAGGAAGGTCTGAGTGGCAGAAGCAGGATGGCTGAGTAGAACACGCCTTGGGAGAGGCAGACCACGTTGTAGGGTCTTGGAGGCCATGGTGAAGGTGTCGGGCTTTGCTTCAAGTGTTATGGGAAGGTGCTGGAGAGTTTTAGCAGGAGAGTGAGGTAGGCTTCTGCAGTGAACCCTGAGCCTCATTTGTTTTTTTCTTTCCCCTGTGCCGTTTCTTTTCCTGTTAGAAACAAGCTTTGCTTAGTGTGGAGTATAAAGCACTTGTTTCTCCAGATTCCATTCCTTTCCTCCTCCATTATGCAGCCTTTGGTGTGGGCAAGCCCTGTTGGTTGATGAGTAGGCATGAGATCTGAGTTGGTCGAATAGGTCACATGTCATATCCATCTGATATAAGGGAAATGTGCAGATGTGAGGCCTGGAATTTCTGCTGCCATTTTTCCACCATGAAAGAAATCAGGCTGAGGATAAAGGTGACTCACACATGAGACCGAACTAAGAAAAGTATGGTATAGAGAAGAAACCGGAGCCTTGATCACACTGCACCTGAAGTCCACCCTATCACTGATCTTTTCAGATGTTGACCGCCAGACTCCCCAGTGGTTTAGGTTGGTTCCAGTTTGTTTCCTGCTACTTGCAACCAAAAGAATTTTGATAGGTATACATATTTGGCAGTTAATCTCTAGTATTATACTAATTAATTCATATATTATACCCTTTAAATTAATGTGGTTGCCTTTTGGTAAAGCTCAGTTTGATTAACAGCAGGATATCATAAATAAAAATTTTTAGAAAGATTATTTTACACAAGACAACAGTGGCTCTATGATTGCAAACAGGAAACTCCTTGATGGCCATAATTTGTGCTCAGCATATATTTGTAGCCTTTGGAGGATTCCAGCCTTTAAATCCACGGCCCTTGGAATCAGATCCTAACCTTTTCTGCCACATATTAGCTGTGGGACCTTTAGCGAGTAACGAAATACATCTGGACCCCATTCTTGTCATCTGTGAAATGGAGACTGTGCTGGTCCCCACTCGTGGTGGGAAGTCTGTGAGAATTCAGTAAGGCATGAAAAGCATTTAGCTAGATGCCTAGCACGTGCTCAGTGACGCTATGAATGTTAGTTCTTGCATAAGAATAGAATCCTCAGAACGACCAACGAAAGTGGGATGAAAAATGCCACCTAGATGGCGGGATTGTTCCGCATAGCTTAATTAAGTGTGTTTCATTATTCTAACTCCCTGGGGCTTTTGAAGGAAAAACAGATTTTTAAAAATTTGGGAGAGTCATCTCATTAGAGCGGGGAGAAGGCTGTCCTTAGAGGGGAAATGAGAAGGAGGCAGTGGTGGAATTGTGGAGTTGAATGCATTAATGTTGGTGTTAACTTCCTTCTTAAATGATAAATGTCTGCATGGTGGCAGAGAACCATGGCTTTTCAGAGGACTTTGTAAGTGCAAGAAGAACTTGGGTCCTGCGTAAGAGCGAGATGTTACTATGCTGTATATAATCTAAGACCCAAGCAACTATAAAATGATCTTTATATCAAAAAGGTTAACATGTGGGGCACCTGGGTGGCTCAGTCAGTTGAGCGTCAGACTCTTGGTTTTCAGCTCAGGTCATGATCTTAGGGTCATCAGTTCGAGCCCCGTGTCAGGCTCTGCACTCAGCACGGAGTCTGCTTGAGATTCTTTTTTTTTTTTCTTCAAGATTTTATTTATTTATTTGACAGAGAGAGACAGCGAGAGAGGGAACACAAGCAAGGGGAGTGTGAGAGGAAGAAGCAGGCTTCCCGCCAAGCAGGGAGCCCAATGCGGGGCTCGATCCCAGGACCCTGGGATCATGACCTGAGCCGAAGCAGAAGCTTAACATCTGAGCCATCCAGGCGCTCCTGCTTGAGATTCTTTCTTCCTCTCCCTGCCCTTCCTGCTTGTGCTCTCTCTCTCTCAAATAAATAAATAAATCCTTTGTTTAAAAAAAAGGTTAACATGCAAAAGATAGGCATCTTAAAGTTAGTTCAATAGAGTTACAATGCCTACACGTCCCGTGCTTTACCCATCTATAGTCTGGTGATCCCCTCGTGTTCTAGATGAGAAAATTGAGGTTCAGGAAAGTTAAGTGACTAAGTGACTTTTTCAAGATCCTGTCACTAGCGGGCGAGAGTCGCAATTACATTCATCCATTGATTTGAAGAAATTAAATCACGTTCATTGGCAGGTGCCCCAGGGGATCCTCGAGGAGAAACAAGAGTATGGTCCCTGTCTTCATGAGATTATAGCCTCATAGGGAATTCAGACAAAAATGAGAAGCACATCAAATGAATAAAATAACTGCACTTCATTGTGTCAGCTGAGAAGGAAGGGTACGGGGTCCTGAGGTGGGAAACATCAAGGATGGGAGGAGCACTTTTCTTTATCGAGGGAAGAGAATGTAAAGCCAGAGGCAGTCATTCCAGGCAAAGGGACCAGAGTGTGCAAAGTCTCTGAGCTGGGAAAGACTTTGGTGTGTATAAGGAAATGAAAAAAAAAATGAGGATGGTAGAGTCAGTTCCAGGTCATTCCGACCATGAGGCCACACTGCCTCTGCAGAAGGGACTGTTGAGTGACGGGCACAAAGGACCGTGGAGCAGCAGCTGTCAAAGGGCTGCTGGTCGCCTCCTCACATCAGGAACTCACTCCTCCAGAAGAGAATTCCTCTCGGACGCTCCCTGACCAGCCCCACCCCTGTGCCGTTACAGCAGGAGGAGGTATCTGAAGAGCTTCCACAGGAGACCTGCTGGGGGAGGGAAGTCTGCCTCGAAGGGGTTGGGAAAGAGAAAATGGTGGAAGAAGAGCTGGGGTGAACGATGCTTGTTGACTTGAGCCAACCGCTAATCAAAGCTGCTTCTCGGGCCAGCTCACGGCCCCCCGCTGGAACATGAGGTGTCTCTGTCAGTCCACTGAGTGGAACGCACATTGCCCCGGTGGCTCTTAAAGTTGTGCCTTGTAGCCCCCCAATGGTTCCCTCCAGCACCTTCATTCCCAACAGGGGGGCACTGAAAATACAGGAAGAATGAGAGGGCCCGGATTTACCAATGGCTGCAGATTCAGGGTGTAGGAAAAGCTCCTACTCTCCACCCGTTGGATCCCTTAAGAGGTTAGGTGTCACTTTAATGTCACTTTCCCTTCTGCTTTTCCCAAGGATTCACGTCCTGAAACTGCGCCGTGTGGGAGGATCTATGACTAATGAGACCATCACTTTGCCTGATTCTGCTTCTGCGTAGACACGGTTAATAACTGTCACAATAGTATTACTTAGAGCGTGTGAGATTCAGATACAAAGGTTCTTTTCTCCTCATCACAATTCTATAAGTCACACGTTATATATTCCCCCGTTAACAGGTGAGGGTAATAAAGTTCACAGAGGTGACGTGTCGTCCTCAAGATCACACAAAGACAGGGACCCAGCTCTCTGCCTCCAAATCCAAATCAGAAGATGAAGGGTGAGAGAGTGGTCCCACCTCTCTCAATCCAGGGGGAGTAAAGAGGTCGATGAAAAAGACGAACTCACGGAATTACCGCTTCTACAACAGCGGGCGGTTATCGAGTGCCGGGCACACCGTGCTAGGTTCTTTCTACTGATTAACCAGCTCAAGCCTCCTCACACCGCCATGAAGCAGGTGCTGTTCTTGTGTCCATTTAACAGATGAAGAAGCCAAGGCTCACAGAGGTGGTTCACGGACCCCAACAGTTCAACAGTATTCTCATCAACACTCACAATCCTTCTCCCGAGGACGTGCTTTTGTTTGATAGGAATCACACCAGGTCGTTGCATTGAGCGTATTCCTGGTTGTGAATTTTTTTGCTTACTCTTGGTTAAAAAAAAAAAAAAAAAAAAAGTAAAGGGCACCTGGGTGGCTCAGTCGGTGAAGCGTCTGCCTTCGGCTCAGGTCATGATCCTGGGGTCCTGGGATCGAGTCCCGCATCAGGCTCCCTGCCAAGTGGGGAGTCTGCTTCTCCCTCTCCCTCTCCTCCTCCCCCCCTGCTCACATTCTCACTCTCCCTGCCTCAAATAAATAAAAAAATCTTCTAAAAAATCTTTAAAAAATGGTAAAAGTTTTAGGAACAGGATGCCATTACGCTCTTTCCACATAAGCAAATGGAAACAAGTAATAGGAGCAATTGCCTGGATAAATAATTGGGCTGTGAAGCTGCCATCGTAGAAAAAAATCGTTCCTCTGTATCTTCTAGGTGCTTCTTGCGGAATGTTTGGGTAGTTGCATGGGTCCCTGCCATTCTTT
Organism: Ursus americanus; assembly: GCF_024610735.1. NCBI lineage: Eukaryota > Metazoa > Chordata > Mammalia > Carnivora > Ursidae > Ursus > Ursus americanus. The sequence goes on from NC_142128.1 coordinate 32,621,542, forward strand.
CTAAGAAGGGGGTTGCTCTTGTTAAGAATAGCAGCCTCCGTTCCAGCCTTCCTGGTTTTGATGTGCTCCTTAACCAGTCGTTTCCTATTTTCTCCACTTGTGTTTTGCTGTCAGCTTCTGCTTCTTCCGCTTGCCTTATTAAGAATTCTCATAGTCAATAGGATGCAAATAAATGGAAACATATGCACCTCCCTGCATGTGGGAAATGTCGCTCTTGGCTGTTCTGCCGCTTAGCTGCCTTTGCAAGGGTGAAGCTTTAGCTCCCAAGTAAGGCTCTTCCTCTCCAGAGGCTGGTCTGACGGCTCCTGTCCTGTCCAGGTGAGGGAGCTAAGGCGGCTTCCACAGCAAGTTCAAGTCACGGACCTCTCCCTCTGCGTTGGGTCTGAAAGCCCCTTAGGCTCCAGCTCCTTTCACTCTGGGGCCATTTGTGCATCTCTGCTAAACCGAACTTCTGCGCCAGAGCGCATCATAGGCACTGAGCTGGTTCCTGAATCTGTACGCTGGGAGATTTTGTACTGCGCTTTACCATGGTGAGAAGAACCAGAATAGACCGAGCTGTTCAGAAGCCAGATCAGACATTGAAAGCAGGTGCAGACCTGTCAGCCACACAGCTGGTTGAGTTAACTCTATTAGACGGTGTCGGACAGTTTTGTTGTCTGAAATAGAAACCAGTATGGAGGCAGGCCGGCCATTTGCCAAATGGTGCCCCTGCTAGGCTGGTTAGGTCTCCTTTCTTGTTGGTGCATCTGCTGGGTTTGGCTGCCAGCATGTTGGAAGCTGGCAGTTCTGTAAAGTTTTATTGTCTTTCTAGGTGCTTCTGTCAGGGAGAGAGATACGAGGAGTTGCCATTTTTTAATGATGACTTGGCATTTTTGACCCCTGGCTCCATTTCAACTAGAAGGAATTAGTCTCTGAGTTGATGTTAATATTGCAAGTGCATCATCTTTTTGACCAAGAATGATTTTCCCTCTCTCTTTAAATCACAGGTTCTCAAGAGCCTCTGTTCTGAATTGATTTCTCACACTCGATTTTAATGTCCTCCCATAATGGATTTTTGTATTTTTTTTCTTCCTTCCTTTCTTTCTTTCTTTTGAAAATCAGCAACAAGTAGAAAGAACCCCTGTGGTTGAAATACAATATCCCTCCCAAAGAAGAGATGGGGAAGAAAAATGTTTTCCCCAACTTCAAGCCCACCCCTGTGCGATGTGCCTTCTACATTTTAAGCAGGCTGAGAGCCTTTGAGGGTTGAGTCAGAGAATGCAAAATGTGACCTCTTAGTTAAAGCCAAAAGCTAAAAAAAGGGACCTTGTACATCAAATGGCTCTTACCAAAGGGTGTTTTTATGAGTGAAGTGCAAATGAAGCATAGAATAGAGCTCCTTTCCAGGATCCGAGACCCAATTTCCAAAACATGTGAACACTCTCACGATTGATTATATTTGCTGCTTGGCTGTGGAGCTGTTGGAGTATGAAATGGGATAACTTATGTTAAGCACTCAGCACTGTGCCCAGCACATCTTGGACCCTCAATTGAAGATTATTATTCATTATTCCCATGTAGAGCTGAAATGTGAAGCAACTGGTCTCAATTACTTCTTCGACCAGAAATACAAGATTGTGTAACTCATGGCAATGAGTGCCTATAAATCTTCACCAAAAGATCCCTGGGTTAGGATCTCATTCTGAAAATGTTCTGAAAATTTGAGATCCAGTCTAGACAAAAGGGAGAAGAGTCTACAAGTGTGTTTTTTGAGTGGGAAGGAGCACCATGTCTAATATATCTGTACGAGGAATGGATGAAGGATACCACCGAAGAGGCCTCTAAGGGGTAACACAAGAGTTGACTTCAGTGTTTTAAGGATTTGTCATACGTTTTCTTCTCTGGTAATAGAGAACTAGAGCCAGCCGGTTGAATTCCCAAAGAAATCATTCTGGCTCCGTGGAAGGACATCTTTGCTAAACACTTTGAGCTGTCAGTGAAAGGGACCCTCCTCGGAAGTGGGGGGATCGCACCCAGACACTGGAAACTTCTCAACAGGTAGACCACTGTCAGGCAGTCGTTCAACAATGTGTGGGGGGAGGGAGTTCCTCAATTGAGATGAATAACCTTAAAACCCTTCTACGTGGAGACCACGCGGGTCCTTTAATTTCTCTGCCTTAGAATCTTCCCATCCACTCTTAGAACTCTTACTGCTCTCTAGGTATAGAATTCAATAGCATGTGTTCCTTGACCCAGATCACTCCGGCTTCAGTTGTGCCCTTGGATACGAGTGTAACTAAAGCTTATTCTTCGGTTAGTATGCTCCAGGATTGGCACAAAGTGCTTTGTGTCCATTGCTCTTCTAATACTTACAGCAGCCCCGTGAGTATTTACTTTTAATAGAAGGATAATGAACATATTACATTATATCAATTTCAGGTGTGCAATGTAATCCATATATATGTATATATATATATATATGGAAATGATCACCATAATAAGTCTAGTTAATCTCTTACCATACATAGTTGCAAATTGTTTTTTCTTGCAATGAGGACTTTTGAGACTTACTCTCTTAGCAACTTTCAAATAAGCAGTAAGGTGTGATGAACTATAGTCACCATGCTACACCATGCCGCAGCATTGCATCCCCTGGACATACTTGTTTTATAACTGGCAATTTGTACCTTTGACTTCCTTTACCCATTTTGCCACCTCTTACCCCCACCCCTTGTCTCTGGCAACTACCAGTCTGTTCTCTGTGTCTCTAAGGTTGGTCTCTATTGTTGGTTTTTTTCCCCTGGATGTCACATATCCGTGAGATCTTACGATACTTGTCTTTGATTTATTTCACTTAGCGTGATGCCCTCAAAGTATATCTAAGTTGTCGCGAGTGGAAGAACTTTGTTCTTTTTTAATGGCTGAATAGTATTTGTGCCATGTGCCTCTCCTGTTCTTCATCCATTCTTCTGCAATTGGACACTTGGGTGGCTGCCCTGTCTTGGCTGTTGTGAATAATGAGCATGGGAGTGTCGTATCTCTTTGAGATTCTCTTTTTGTTTCCTTCAGATGCATACCCAGAAGTGGGATAGTTGTACCAATTATGTTTCCACCAACAGTGCGCCAGCATTCCCTTTTTTCCACATCCTTGCCAGCACGTATCTCTTGTCTTGTTGATGACAGCCATTCTGACAGGTGTGAGGGGTGTCTCCCCGTGGTTTTGATTTGCATTTCCCTGATGGTGAGTGATGTTGGGCATCTTTTCCTGAGCCTGGTAGCCATTTGTATATCTCCTTTGGAAAAATGACTATTCCCGTTTCTAAGTCGGAGTATTATTATTATTGCTCTTAAGTCAAGTGACTTTCTTAAATGTTTTGGGTATTAGCCCCTTATCGGATAGAAAAGGTTTGCAAGGACTTTGCTCCCATTCTGTGGGTTGCCTCTTCATTTTTTTGACTGTTTTTTGTTGTTGTTGTTTTTTCTCTGCAGAAGCTTTTTAGTTTGATGGGGTCCCACTTGTTTTTTATGTGCTTTTGTTGCTTGTGCTTTTGGTGTCTATGCTCACGTTTCCATCAGAGGTATTGTAGAAATGAGTCTTGGGTAGAATGTTGAATCCAAATAACTCAGATCTCTGAGAAACCTCATATCCCAATTTAGACTCCTTATTGTGTCATTCAAATTCTCTCAGTCTCTATTCAGCCATCAACTTACTGTCTTCATTGCTTTTTAAAAACTATTTGGCAAAATACATATAAAAGAAAATTTTCCATTTTAACTATTTCCAACTGTACAATTCATTGGCAGGTAAGTACATTCATATTTTTGTTCAACCATCACCACTATGGATTTCCAGATAGCGGTTTCAGAGATACCTAGTTTTACTGTCTTTTTCATCACCCCAAACAATTCCACTCCTAGTTATATACCCCAAAGAATTAAAAACAGGTTTGCAAACAGAAACTTGCACATGAATGTTATAGCAGCACTTTTCACGATAACCCAAAGGTGTAAACACCCCCCATGTCTATCGGCAGATGAATGGATAAGCTTAATGTATATCCATACAGTGGAAGATTTTTTACCCCTCAAGGGATGAACTGCTCAGACCTGCCCCGACATGGATGACCCTTGAAGACATCCTCAGTGCAAAAAGTCAGACCCAAAAGGCCACATATTGTATGATTCCACTTACATGGAATATGTTCATTACTTTTTGTCATCTCTGTAAGCCGTCTGCAGTATTTTTCACATAGTTCTTTTTATTTACATTTTTTAGAGATATAAAATTTCACTGTAGTTTTTTCCTAAGTAATGAAATCTATGAAACAATGGGTTTGATATGCCAGTTCTGTTTTAAAATATACATTAAATAAATTTAATTCTAAAAATACAGTTAACCTATGCACCATCTCAGCGTACCCGTCTGTGTACCACCTGAATTATACCGATGACATTTGGGAAAACAACCTTTTGGTTCCTCTTGGCAATCAGTTCCTTCTTGAATGTGATCCACGTGGCTCCTTTCCCTAGATTTAAGCTGTCCAATATGGCGGCCACTAGCCATATGTGGCTATTTAGATCTAAATTAATTAGAATGAAAAAGATTTAAAATTCAGTTCCTTGGTCATACTGTTCACGTTTCAAGTGTGCAGTCGCCACAGGTGACAAGTGGCTCCCATCTCGGACATCACAGATAGATGACATTTCCATCCTTGGGAAAAGGTCAGTTGGCCGCTGTTGTCTGGAGTTGGCTTTTGTTGTTCTCGTTGAACTAGGGAAGCACCCTATCTCCAGATCCTGTGCTTAAGTCAATCTCTCAGCATCACTTCTCATCACTTGTTCCTGGCTGACCATTCATCCCCCAGCCAGCTCTGCAACTGACCTACTTTTTCAATGTCACCAGGGAGGGCCTGGTGCCAAACCACAGCGTGGGACCTCCTCTCGCCGCTCCCCTTCCTGCTTGCTGCTCGGCCAGCTCTGGCCTCGCGCCATCTTGCCACTCTCTCTCCCTCTCATGCTATTGATGCGAGGATCTCCTCCCACATAGCACTTTCCAGTTTTCCTGAAGGGCCCCACTCTGCTTCACACTCCATTTTGTTTTGTTAGTCAAGTGTGAGAAGACATGGCTCCTCTCTTTTCCACACTTCTCTCTTCTCTGCTTTGTCTGTCTTGCTCTCCCTTTCCCTGGCTTTTCCTTCTCCATAACTTCTCTTCCTTCTTTTGTCCTTTTACTCTTCCTTCCACTCTCCTCACAATTATATCCCCGTAGTTGTAAATTTAAACCTTAACTATTTGGAAAGCAAATAGAAGAAAGAACTATACAAGAAAAGAGAAAAGCTCTATTCTTTCTATGATTTATACAGGAAAAAAAAAAAGATTGCCAAGTCCCTCCTTGGTCTAACAGTTCTTTGCTTTTTAGGAGGTAAATACATCATTTTCTTCTCTATCAAGGAAGTGGCCTAGTGATGACAGGTGAAGATATGAATACCAGGGCAGTAGCTGGGAATGCAAAGCTGTCTTCTGGGGGCACATTTCCACACCAGAAAACCGTGGCAGGATGTGAGACATTATTATTGCTGAATTTACACAGGGCTGTCAAGTTTCATTATGAGACTGGGCAGCATTTAGACTGCTATTTAGGCCAGGACATAGTTAACTCTGTCCTGATGGTTCTGAGGTGTTGTCCAGCACGACAGGACATTTTCCACACTGCTGAGGACTCCAGCACTGGCCAGATGAAAATCTGCTCCTGTTCATTCAGCAAATAGTCACTGATCCCCTACCATATGCTGGACGCTGTGCTCAGGGTGTGGGGCATGTGGTGACAATTCAGACATGGTCTCTCCGTTCCCCAGGAGTTTAGCCTCCAGCAAAGGACATGGGCTCTGTGTGTGTGTGTGTGTGTGTGTGTGTGTGTGTGTGCGCGCGCCTGTACGTGTGTGCATAAAAAACCATAATAACAATGTGGAAAGGGAGGTGCAGAGAAAGTGATGGGAGTTCTCAGGATGGAGTGAAGGCTGGAAGCTCAGTGAGCCTTTTGGGAAGAGGTGAACTTAGTTTTAGGCAGTCTGAACATGTGAATATTTAGGGGATAAAAATCTTCGTATTAGTTGAGACTTTTGTGATTTTAAGTGATAGAAAACCCACTCTCAGTGACTTCAGCAAAAATGACAGAAAAACAAACCCAGAAGGACTTATTGGCCCGTTCAGCTGCAGCGGCTGGGGTGTGCCTGTTATGTGGCATATCTGGATCCAGGCTCAAATGACGTCCTCAGATCTCTCTTTCTCACCCTCTTTTATGTTTCTGTCTGTTGTGGTTCATTGTTTCCCACCATGAGGTGGGGAAGAGCATCATCTAAGTGTGGATTCCCATACTTTCATCACCACGTCCCCTTACATCAAGGGAGACAGTCACCCCTTTAGCTGCAAGTAGTCCCAGAGAAGGAATCTGATTGGATGAGCATGAGTCAAGTGCTCACCCCTGAACCAATCACCGTGACCAGAGATGCTCCCATTGGCCAGGTAGGGGAAGACCTAAGGAAATGGAAGTAGCCAGAAACAACAAGGTATTACTGCTTTCCCAGTGGAAGGAAGTGTAGGAGCAAAAGCCAAGAAGTGGGAAATCACAAGGACATCATGAGTTGTTTGGGTTTGCTCCAATGCGGGATATGTGAGGAACAGTTTTAGGAAGTAAGGTTGAAAGTTAAATTTGGCTAAGGAGCATGGATTTTATTTCTGGACAATAGGGAGCCATTTTCAGCTTTTGAGCAGAATTTTACATAATCAGGACTGAGGCTTAGGAACATTTATCTGGCAGGTAGACTTATTATGAGTGTGGGCGATGATATATAGGGAATCTGGGGGCAGGTAAGATGTTCTGACAGTCCAGCCAGGAGCAGTGAGAGTACTGCTTAAGGTGTTCTGGTGGTAAGCAACGGAAATGATCTCTCACTGGCTTAGTTTAAACAAAAGGAGGTAATGAAGAGGGAATCATAGAAAATATGTTGGGGCTTTCCTGGGGCATCTTAAAAAAATCAGAGTAAAAGTTGAGCAGCCCAGGTTGGAAAGATCAGAAGGTGAGGCGCAGTCATTGACAAAAGAAGGTTACTCTTACCCTAAGCCAGAGGGAACAATTCCCAACCTCTGTCTCACCTGCCTGGCTTCAGATTCCTAGGAGAGAGAATCTGGTGGATCCAGCTTGGGAAGGGCATCCCCCTCACCCACCAGGCCTATTTTTTACGTCTGGAGGAAGAACAGACGTGCGGGTACATAGAGAGGAGGCCTCTCCCAAAGAAGAGGGCGTATTGCTTGTCAGTAAGCCCCGCTAGGAGGGAAGCCTGGGTTTTGCTGGAGGAAGGAACGTGAATATTCTTAAGTTGGAAGTTAGAACAGAGTTCAAGTGAACGGTCCACAGATGTGTTTTGAGTTCGAGTGTGTCTGGCTGGGATTTGTACCACTCTCAATAGATAATCTTGCACCTGGCCCATTTCACTCATGGGTTTTACCCGCCCTGTCCTAGGAAGTGTGATAGTTTGCAATTCCTCGCGAGATCTCAACTCGTTGTTTGCTCCGAAAAAAAACCCAAGTAGAAATGGAATAATGGAAGACTAACCAGTATTCTGACAGGTTGGGTCCTCCCGCTGATACTCCTATGGCATCAGGGACTTCAGCTGCAAACACATTACCACCTGTTGTAATTATTTATGTTGTCATCCTTACTTCCTGATGATGATGATTTGTTTCTCCCTAAACTCTGAGGGACTTTGGAGAAAGAACCCCAAGTTTTTTACTTACCATCTTACCTCCTGAACGCTGCTGGCATATAGTAGGTGTTTGAACTGACGTGTTTGCTAAGAAATGGATTTGAAGCATTTCAGTAGATGTGCTTTGGAGGTATTGCTCTGAATTCGTGATCCGTAATTTATGGTCCAGGTTTTAACACTGAATGTGCCATGCCCCAGGAAACCCCTCCGTGCTGGGAAAACTGGGATAGCTCTTCATTACTTATGGAAGTTGGTCTAGAAATGTGTTAAACATAGGCCCTCATCACACTCTTAGCAGTCCTGACGTGAGAGTTTTCAGTTACACGTTGTGGTTCCTGTACACTGAATGTTGGTGCCTCCCTAAAACCAGAGGCCGAAACTCTTAATTCTCAGTGTGAAGTTGTTTTGCGGTGGGGTCTTTGGGAGGTAATTAGGGTCAGACTTCCTCTGATGGGATTAGATGCCCTTATAAGAAAATGGAAGAGAGACCAGAGTGTGCTCTCTCTCCCTGCCATGTGAGGACATGGTGAGGAGAGGCCATGTGTAAACCAGGAAGCAGGCTCTCATCGGATGCCAAATCTGCCAGGGCTCCATCTTGGATTTCCAACCTCCACAGCTGTGAGAAACATATTCTCATCATTTAAGCCACGCGGCCCGTGGTAATTTGTTACAGCAGGATGAATAGCCTAAGACAGTGGTGTTACCCCCATTTGATAGGGGACTGAGCTGAATCTCAGAGGCCTTGCTTATGGGGATAGTGCCAATAATGGTGGGTTTAAAACTCAGCCCCACCTCGTCCATCGTACAGCTGCTCTTCTGTCTACCTGGCAGTGTTCTCAGCGTGCAGAGTCCTGAGTTATGAATTCTTGTCTTCAAGAAGGTTATACTCTAGCAGAGGTGGTAAAGTCATATGGGTTCTGATGAACACCAGGCTGGGAATCTCCCTCCACCTCATATTCATCAAAGAATTATCTTCTATTTTTCTAGAAGGTAGTAGTATAGGGCTGTATTAGCTGGGGTCCTCCAGAGAAGCAGAATCAAGATGCTATAAAGTAAGAGGTTTATTATGAGGGACTGGCTCACGTGATTATGGGGCTGAGAGGTCCCATGATCTGCTGTGTGCAAGCTGGAAGCCCCGGAAAGCCAGTGGCATGGTTTGTGGTTCCAGTCCAAGTCCAGAAACCTGAGAAGCCCGTGCATAGATCCATGAAGGCAGGTGAAAGTGCATGTCTGAGCTTGAGCAAAAGAGCACATTCCCCTTCCTCTGCCTTTTTGTTCAATTCAGATTCTCCACAGACAAGATGGTGCCCCCCCACATTGGTGAGGGCGGTCTTCTCTACTTACCCTACGGACTCAAGTGCTAGCCTCTTCCAGAGACATCCTTCCTGCCCCATTCATAAGTAGTGTTTTACCTGCTATCTGGGCATCCCTTAGCCCAGTGCATAAAATAAACCATCAGAAAGGTCTTCAGAAAGAGGTGTCTTTAAAAAATTCACCCCAAGTGACATACATAACGGAGGTCCTGTCAGAGGGGAGCACAGCACATGAACAGTTGGGGTTGAGAGCTGAGAGAGGATGTATCTCATTTGGAGGTGTCAGGGCTGCCTTTCTCAGGGAGACATTATTTGAGATGGTCTTGAAGGATGGCCAATGAACATGGCGGAGGGGACGAGAAGGAATTATAGTCACTGAATATTGTGTGGACAAAGGCATGTGGTCTGGCTTATTGTCCCCACTCGGTCCTGGATTTGGTGTTCGGTTTGGAAAACATGGTCCTGAGGTGAAGATTAATGCTCTGCTTTGCAAATCGAGTCAATGACCGTGAGCACGCTGTGCCCGACAGCATGGTGCTAGATAACACGTCTGGCTGAAGCCAAGACCTGGTCTCCGCTTCTGTTGAGACTAAATGTGAGAATGTGAAATTTGTAGGGAACGGTCAGGGATAAAGTAGTGCTAAGGGTATAGCATGAGGTGTGGGTTAAAGTGAACTGAGAAAAGGAAAGATTATCAGGAAAGGCCAAATGGGAGAAATGGAGCTCGATGCTCAGCCCTCCCCTCCCCTGAGAAGTATTGGGTTTAGATTGAAGATAATGGGGAAGGAAGACACTGTGAGTGAGAGGAACAGCATATACTAAGAGATGGGGGGTAGCACCAGATGCGTCGTGTACTGGGAGGGGAATCAGGAGAGAGGATCAAATACTGCAGAGCTAGGAAGGAAACAAACAAACATACAGTACAATGTCCGCTTTTTTCAGAGCGGGTTAACTGAGATGCAGAGAGGCCAAGTGGGAGCTGGTGCAGCTTAACTCAAAGGCTTTGGACTGTATTTTGGTTCACATAGTCACTCTAGCACTTAACCCAGACAGGATCAATTTTGTTTTTGAGCGACAGAAAGCCCAAAACATAAAATTGTAAACGAAGTCCAAAGGTAAGGGCTTGTGTGGTGTTGCGTGGTGTCAGGGACCTGGGCTTCTCTGCCTTGTGGCTTTGCCACCCCTCGCCAGTGGTTTCCACCTCACAGTCCAGACCGGCTACTAGTGCTCCTGCCATCATGTCTGCATTGCAGCCAGCAGGACGGAGGAAGAAGCAAAGAAAGGCACGCCCCTTCTGTACATGATACCTCTTACACGTTATAAATATCACACTTCCTCCCTTGCTTTTGGCCAGAACATAGCCACATGGTCATGCTTAGCTACCCACAGGGCTGGAAAGTGTAAACTTGATTATAGAAGGCTATGTGCATGGCTAAAAATTGGGTTTCCGATTACTAAAGCAGAAGCGGAGAGAGATACTGAAGAACAACCAGAAGTGTCTGACACCCTGTGTAGCCTTTGGCACCATCACAAAACCCTCTGTGCCTCTGCTCTTTCTCTGAAAATGGGATAATCCACACCTAGTTCTTAGGGTAAAAATTCAGGTAGCATATGGAAAGTATCTGGTCCAACATTTAGCACCTGTTCAGTGCTAAATATGTTTTCGTCCCTTCATCCCCCTTTTGAAGGCTGTTGTTATTACTCACATATCCGGGGAGGGGGAGCAAGATCTCGGCCTGCGGCCAGGGTCTTCGTGTGCTGCAGTGTCGAGGAGCAGCTCCTTAATTGTTTCCTGGCTTGTAGGTTTCATTGATTGATAGGAGCAGTAGAATGTTTTTCCCATAATAGTGTATAAGGGAGTGCAGAGCGTTAGTGATTCACGCAGAGGCGGGGCTATAGCGGCCCATGGGCTTCCCCCTCACCCCCGACCTTTCTCCTCTGCCTTCCAGTTCCCTCATCGGGTCACCCCAGGGACCCACTGAGCACTAGCAGACGCCCACTGGACAGATAGATAAAGGAGGGCTCATTGTCAGGGAGTGAGAAAATAAGACAGAACCGGGGCCTTTCGTTCCCTCAGTAAGTAGGTAATGAGCATCTGCTTTATGCCAGGAACGGTTCCCGGCTCTGGAATGGGGTGCAGCTGAGAACAAGAGACAAATGCCCTGTCCTTGTGGGGCCTGTATTCCCGGGTGAGGGGTACCCAGAAATTCTTGGATACAATCACAGTTTGAATTGATTCGCATCATCTCATTCTGCATAGTGTGTGGGGGGCGGGATGTTGGGGACGGTGAGGGGGCCACTTCCGTGTACATCTGCCCATTTAAGATCCTGAAGAGCTGGGTTGCGTAGACACAGGTGGTCAAGTGAGCTCATGGAAACTGCTTGTCCCATGACCTGGTTTTGTTCCCTACACCCCCTTTGGCTTTCTTGGAATAGGTGCTCATCACACAGGACGGCTTCATGAGCCCCCGGGCCAGCCGGTTCCAAATGGTAAGGTGAGGCAGAACCATTAGAGGTTAATGGTGATATGTTTGGTGCTACTCCAGTGGTGGTATAAAGTACTACCCAGAATTTCACAAATTTCCAGAACCTGCACCAGGTTACTGAGAGAACCACACATACAAGGAGCAAGAGCACACGTGGGATGCTGAGAACCACTTTATTCATGGACCCTCGGGGCTTCTGACAACTCCTGACAAAATATAATTAGGGCATGCTTCTTCAGTCCTGCTCTGTATGTCCCGCTCCCAATGGAAACCTTGGCCGAATGGTTCAGGGATGCTCTCTGGCAATGGGTACGGGAGAGTGGTCCTATTCACAGAGAAAGCTTGGCCCTAACTTACTACGATTTTAGACTTCAAGGTTGTATTACAAAAGACAGCATGTGGGGCTAGTCCCCAGAAAGCCACCTTCGGCTCAGATGTGCCCACCAAATAGAGATGGGGAGCCCAGGCGGTGTGAAGGGAAGGCTGGCAGCTGGCTCATTGTCCTTGCACTGTAGCCTGGCCTGGGGGCACTGTGGGCTCTGAACAATCAGACTCCTGGTTCCTGGGGGTAGGGGCCCATGGGAGCGCATCGCCTCCCTTGGAGGACTGGGATTAGCAACCAAAATAGCCCTCCAGGGTCTGAAAGATGAAAGCCATTTAATCTCAGATTTTCAGAGGAGAAAAGATGACCATGTGAAACCGTGACAACTCCTATTACTCCTGCCCCCATCACTTATTACGTGCCAAACACTCTGCTGGCCACAGCGCACATCTTACCTTATTACGTGCCATCTAAGTTCGTCCCTGTAATTGCACAGTGGCATGGCTGTTACAACCTCGCTGTTACAGAAGGGGAGACAGGTGCTCTGAGAATGTAGGAGACTTACCTGTGATTGAAAGCAACAGCACAGCATTCTAACTCAGGCTGCTTCCAAACGAAACAGTTGTCTCACAGACTCGCCTCGGTCAGGCTGTGGCATGGGACATGAGCCTTGAATGAACGACGTCCTGAAGGCCTGTGTCTGCCCATTCATTCATTCTTTTACCCAACACATACTTTTTTTTTTAAAATGTTTTTTTATTGTATTATGTTAGTCACCATAGAGTACATCCCTGGTTTCTGATGTAAAGTTCGATGATTCATTAGTTGCGTATAACACCCAGTGCACCATGCAATACGTGCCCTCCTTACTACCCATCACCGGCCTGTCCCATTCCCCCACCCCCCTCCCCTCTGAAGCCCTCAGTTTGTTTCTCATAGTCCATAGTCTCTCATGCTTCATTCCCCTTCTGATTACCGCCCCTTTCTTTATCCCTTTCTTCCCCTACTGATCATCCTAGTTCTTATATTCCATAGATGAGAGAAATCATATGATAATTGTTTTTCTCTGCTTGACTTATTTCACTTAGCATTATCTCCTCCAGTGCCGTCCATGTTGCAGCAAATGTTGAGAACTCGTTCTTTCTGATAGCTGAGTAATATTCCATTGTATATATGGACCACAGCTTCTTAATCCAGTCATGTGTTGAAGGGCATCTCGGCTCCCTCCATGATTTAGCTATTGTGGACAATGCTGCTATGAACATTGGGGTGCATATGGCCCTTCTCTTTACTACGTCTGTATCTTTGGGGTAAATACCCAGTAGTGCAATGGCTGGGTCATAGGGTACCTCAATTTTTAACTTTTTAAGGGACCTCCACACTGTTTTCCAGGGTGGCTGCACCAACCTGCATTCCCACCAACAGTGTAGGAGGGATCCCCTTTCTCCACATCCTCTCCAGCAATTGCTGTTTCCTGTCTTGTTAATTTTTGCCATTCTAACTGGCATAAGGTGGTATCTTAGTGGGGTTTTGATTTGAATTTCCCTGATGGCTAATGATTTTGAACACTTTTTCATGCCAACACGTACTTTTAAGCTCATGCTGCAAGCTACACTCTTCTAGGTGTTTTAGAAGCTCAGTGATCAAGACTAAGATGTCTGCCTTTAGGGAACTTACCATCTCCTGTTCTAATTTTTAAAAATTCATTGTTGCCCAGTCAAGGCAAGTGACATTATTATTTTTGTAATGGGCCACAAGAGAATTTGAGTTGAAAGAGTAAATGCTTCCTGTTTTGTTTTGTTTTTTAAGATAGGTTTTGTTTTTTTTTTTTTTTTTTGGGTCCCCTTCTTGTTCTTTATGCTCTGGTTTCTGAGCCCGTTCTGGGTGCTGCTGGCTTATACTATGGCAATCTGTGTGTTGGAGTGATTGCACGTCTGTCCTGACATTTAAGTCTTAGCTCTGCGGTCATGCCTTTGGTAATTGTTCAGGGGAAATGGGAAAGCACCAATGAGCCTGTGAAATCGAGCTCCAGGGCAAAGAGGGGAATAGGGTCATCTGGAGGCTTGCTGGAATGAAGCAGTGCATGCGTGCGTTCGGGGAAGGGCCCGTGCACGGCTTGGGAGTGGGTGGAGGCACCACGCGTGTGGCCTAGAGAGGGCAGAGGGTTGATGCCCATTCAGGGAACGGTTCATGGAAGATGGGGGGGGCGGCGCTCAGACACGCATCACAGTTGGAGGGATTCTAAACCACCACGAGAATGCTGCAGAGAGCAAAAAAAATGTTTTCAAAGAATGAGAATGTCCCGAGGAGGGAAAAGAAGCTTAAGAGAACAGGCACTGTTTTCAGAAACATGTAAATTATATGACAGACAAGGGTGACACCCAAAAGCAGTTCGAGGAAGCATTTCAGGCAGAGTGTGATTTGGGGGATAAACCCCCCCCCCGGGGGGGGGGATGTGGGAAATGGCGAAGCAGATGGGAAATTAACCAAAAATCGAGAAACATTAAATGGGTTATAGTGGCACTTGTGAGACAGTAAGAGAATTAGTCTGAAGGGAAATGGTGAATAATAAATATGTCTCGAGAACATTTCAGATAATCAGATTTTGGAAGTTAAAGGAGACTTATGACCATGAAGACAAAAGAGAGAAAATAGAAATGAGAAGGAATGAGACATTTTAAGTGAGAGTTCAAGGAACTTCGGCAACCCGTATATGGTTGGCTTTTGACAGGAGGACAGAGGGACCCCCGTTCACAGCCATGAGAAGCATGGCCTTAAAAAGACCAGATTGCATCTGGGGTGGGGTGTTAGAAAATATGACAGGGTGGAAAAGTAGTTTAAAAAATAGTGCATAGGAAATGTCTGTAAATCTTAGCTACTATTTATTAGGTGACAGCCATAAACCAGGCATAGTGCTGGGCATTTTAAGGGCACCGTCCCTAATGCTACCCCTAAACCCAGGAGTTAGATAACGCTGAGCTGAAACCACATGAGACTGTCTTGGCTAATTCACATGGTTGAACCTGATCCATTTTTTACAAGGAAAGAAATGAAGGCTCAGAGAATTTTAAATACATTGCCCAACATGACACAGTTGGGAGGACAGAGCCAGGCTTTTGGTCCCTGTTCTGTTGTCCAACAATTTAGAAATAGCAATTCATTGTTTTACTCATCAGCCCCAGCTATGTGCCAGGCACTGTGTTTGGCACTAGAAATATGATACTGAAGGCGGAACAGGTCCCTGCCGTCATGATGCATACTGTCTACTGGTTAAAAAAAAAAAAAAAACCCAAAACCAACAACGGTCTAGAAGAGCTATCCAGTAGCAGTAGAACGCAAGCCTCGTATAATCGTAAACTTTCTGGCAGCACATTGAACAAGTAAAAAGAAGCAGATGATATTAATTTTAATAGTATGTCTTATTTTACCCGAGATGTCTAAAATATTTCAATACGAAATCAATATAAAATGATTCATGAGATCTTTTTACATGATTTTTTTTCTGCGGAGTCTCCAGATCCGGTGTGTATTCTGCCCTTATGTCACGTCTCTATCCAGACTCCCCACGCTGCAGGTGCTCACTAGCCACGGGCATTGGTGCCTATTATACTAGACCAGGCAGGTCTGGAGAGAACTTGAGAATTCAGCCCTAATTTCCTGGCAGTCATAATATAGGAAAAATGGCCTCTCTGTTTTTCAGTGTTCTTTCTGATCCCCTCACGTCACCCATTCATAGGGCACAGAATGCAAACAGTAGACAAGTGTTTCTTTCATCTGGACTTAGCGTCATACACCTAAGTAGATACCAGAGGAAACTTGTACGTGTGTATGTCACATAATTTGCATATTTTCTAGTTTAGTGTTGTGTATGTCACGGACCGTAAAAAACAAAACAAAACAAACAAACAAAAACAACCCAACTACTTGGCTTTGCCATCAGTGATTGATGATAACACAGAAGTGGACCCTCTGCAAACCCCCCGGCACCCCCACCCGGCTATACTTTGCCAGCATGCTTTCCTGTGTTTATTGCTCCTGATGGAAATATTGACGATGTAATTTGAAGCTTAGCAGCTGCCGGAAGTCCTAATATTTCATCTGGTCACTAAAAGTTTATAATCCATTTTTGAGAGATAAACAAAACAGGGATAAGATTTTACTGTTTAATACAAGTACCCAGCAGGTGTTAATCGGGACCAAGCAATGGGGTGTGTAATGGGATTTTCCTAGGTAAAGAATTTTGCTCTGGAGCTAGTTTAAATGGGAAGAAAGTCTGAGAAAATATGGATCGTCTTTCCTAGAAATTAGGTGGGGGAATTGAAGGTAATAGGTGCTTGCATCCTGTCAACTTCGTAATGAAATTACTGTTCAGCAAAAAATTCTGTTAGTGGGTCCCCCCCCCCACCCCGTATACAGCCAAGGGACTGAAGACTGTTAATTTAAAAAAAAAAAAAGGAAAAACAATAAAACAATATTAATGTTGAGTATACAGACTCATCGGTCCAGAATATTGAATCTTAAAGGAACACGGAAAACTAGGGAGCATGAGAACGTCTGTATAGTGGTTTCCATGTAATCCAGAGAGGTGTGATCCATTTAAATCATCACTCGGATCATTCCATCTGATTTCAGCACAAGATGGGAGAAAAGGGAATGAGTAGAGGAAGTAGAGATGGGGAATTAAAGAATTAAATTAAAGAAGAGGGAGGTTTGAGTAAATTCAGCTGGCAAATCAAAAGATCTGCATGCTCAGTAGTACACGCTAGTCCTTTGATTCAAATGATGACTGTGCTGTTCCAGTCGCACCTTGTGAAACCCCGCGAATGGTTCCCCCCCGCCAGGGCCGCACGTCTAGGTCAAAACCAAAGCATTTGCTCTCTGGTCTGCCTTTTCTAAAACAACAAGAAACTGGACATTTCTGAACCTCTTGATAATTGACTGGAATTTTCAGTTCATCCACCTTTGGGTCATTGGGTCGATCCATCCTGAGCTCCGTCCATTCCAAAGTGTCGGACACATCAAAACCTGGCTTGGTAGCTAATTTGGTTCAACAGCATCAACCAGAATAATAAATTAAAAACCTCTAAGTTTGGGGCAGCAAATACGGAGACTTGATAACTAATTTCCTTCCAGCTCCAGTAAAGACCCCTCACTGGTGGTCTTGGTCTGCAGTGCTTATGTCAACATCCATGAACAGTCTTCAGTCCTGTTCTATGGTGCTGTGCTGTTGGCTTGGTAGTTTCCTCCCTGCAGTATGTTGCCACCCCTCACCCCTCGCCATTCGCCCGGCCAGCCCTTGCTCTTCCTTCCACTTTATTTCCTGATGCCAGCTCTGCCTCTGCAATAGAACCAGCCACTGGATTCCTTATGCTCTTCACCAGCCTAATTAGTACGTAACTCGAATTTTACACTTGGTATTCTTGACTGCAGTTATGTATTGCAGAAATATGTTTGTTTACTTTATCTTTTTTCCTACCACAGTTCTTGGCACAGGTCATGACATGTAGTAGGTATGCAAATATGTCTATTGGGTGGGTGGGTGGATGGATGGATAGAAGGATGGACAGATGGATGTAGACATAGATGGATGGCACTTCTGGTGATGATCTTTTAACATACTCAACCACCAGACATGAACTTCAGCCCTACAGTGTGCCAGACAATGTAATAGGGCTAAAAATAACCATGGGGAACAAAATCAAAAGTCAACTGGAAAAATATAAACCACTTAATTTAGACCCACCCCTAATTAATGAAGGTTTTTAGCCATAACCAAAAATGAAGTGCAAATCTGTGCATCGTTCCTTTATTTAAAACCTTTCATGGACCTCCCCAGCCTTCTGAACAAACCCCAAGTGCTTTAGGGTGGCATTCAAGGTCCTTTAGGATCTGGCTTCAGGGATCCTCTCCAGAGAAATCCCACTGCCCCTTAGCTTATTAAGCTAGTTCCTGTTTTCCCCGCATGTGTCACACTGCCAGCCTTTGCTGACTCTTCTTTTCTCAAGGTGATGCCTTTGCTCCAAATTCTTTTCTCCTTCTCCTCTTTTTTTTTTTAAGTAGGATTCACGGTCAGCACTGAACCCAAAGTGGGGCTTGAACTCATGACCCTGAGATCAAGACCCGAGCTGAGATCAACAGTTGGATGCTTAACCGACAAAGCCACCCAGGTGCCCCTCTCCCACTTCTTCTTAACTCTTTCACTCTTCAAGATTCCAGGAAGCCCCTTCCCAGTCCCTTAGGTTGAGTGAGGGGCCTTCCTCTGCACTCACTTCTCCCACTCACTGTGCCTTCCTGCATGAGCGGCGTTCTCCGTGCTGGCATTGTTTACGTGCCTGTGTTACTGGGTGGTGAGCATGTGGGGAGGAGGCTGGACAGGCACTGTGGGTTTTATTTCCATATCTAGGACTCCCCATAGGGCCTGACACATAATAGACATGAGCAAATAGTTGGAGAATCAACAATATATCCTACTAGGAAATCATCACAGATACCTCACGTGCACCAAATAGAAGAGTGATTACTCTTTGCTCCTTCTAGAATTGCTGTGGTTTATTTTTTCTGTTTTTTTAACAGACACTATCTGCAGAACACAAAGATACACAAAAGAAAATACAAGGTACCTATAATCTCTCTATGCATAGACAAACCCTGTTTTATCCTCTTCTGCTTGTTTAATATGAAAGAGTGAGCATTTTCTCCTCTCCATTAATTTGTCATCAAAAACATGATTTTTAAAAACCCAAATAGTTCATTGAGTGGATACACAATATTTGGTCTTTGCCTTTTCCCCACTTTCTTTATCTTGTCCTGGGAGACCTGATTCTCCCTCCACACAACACAGCCTGCGCTGTGTGGCCCAGGGGCAGACATGTGACCAGTTAGGACAGTGTCTCGTTTTTGAATTTTTTATACTCTATTTCTCCTTAATATTTTACTTCTTCAGCTGCTTTTGGAGTTAAAGCAGTATAAAGCAAGAAAATGCCACGGTCTCGAGATACCCTGTCTCTCTGGGCATCTCCGAATATTTGAACCCACCGTACTCCATTAATTGAGTATCTGTTAAGCGGTATGTTCCCTTGGAAGTCTGCAACAATATCACCTTTTTCTCAAGCTACAAGGGAATGTGGACTCCTGGGGATCCACCCACCCAAACCCTGGGACGTGAGCTCCGCCTTGTCTCCTTCCCCAACCGCATCCAGCCTGCCTACAGGCAAGGTGGCTTTTAATAGTGGTGGAGGTAAGAAGAGCATAAGGCAGACAGACATCCGGTGCAATGAAAGTGCTAGGACAGTGGTTGACCACGCGGATATTATATAAGGCAGATGCTGAGGCGTTGTCCTTGTTGCTTCTCTCTCCCCAACCTTCGTCACTGAATACCTGCTAAATATTCTCCCCTTGGTCCTATTTGTGGCAACTCACACTCCTCCTTCTCCTCCTCTGTTGGGGCCACAACAGAGCCAAAGCCAACATCAGCTCTGACCTGGATAATAAGCACACTGTACCTGCCTGTATCCACTCCGGTCCCCTCCAACCCATTCTCTACACAGCCTTCAAGTCATATTCTACAAGAGACGTCTGACTGTATCACCTCCTTGATTAAAACCTTCAGTGTCTATTAGCCATTTTTATGTCTTCTTTGGAGAAGTGTCTGTTCATGTCTTCTGCCCATTTTTTGACTGTATTATTTGTTTTTTAGGTGTTGAGTTTGAGAAGTTCTTCATAGATCTTAGATACCAACCCTTTATCTGTATTGTCATTTGCAAATACCTTCTCCCATTCCATGGGTTGCCTCTTAGTTTTGTTGACTGTTTCTTTTGCTCTGCAGAAGCTTTTTATCTTGATGAAGTCCCACAAGTTTATTTTTGCTTTTGTTTCCCTTGCCTTTGGAGACGGGTCTTGAAAGAAGTTGCTGTGGCTGATGTCAGAGAGGTTACTGCCTATGTTCTCCTCTAGGATTTTGAGGGACCCCTGTCTCACATTGAGGTCTTTCATCCATTTTGAGTTTATCTTTGTGTATGGTATGAGAGAGGTCAACATCACTAGCCATCAGGCAAATACAAACCAAAACCACAATGAGATACCTCTTTATACCAGTTAGAATGGCAAAAATTAACAAAACAGGAGACAACAAATGTTGGTGAGGATGTGGAGAAAGGGGAACCCTTTCACTGTTGCTGGGAATGCAAGCTGGTGCAGCCCTCTGGAAAACATTATGGAGGTTCCTCAAGATGTTAAAAATAGAGCTACCCTATGACCCAGCAATTGCACTACTGGGTATTTACCCCAAAGATACAGCTGTAATGAAAAGAAGGGGCACATGCACCCCAATGTTCATAGCAGCAATGGCCACAATAGCCAAATTGTGGAAGGAGCTGAGATGCCCTTCGACAGATGAATGGATAAAGAAGATGTGGTCCGTATATACAATGGAATATGACTCAGCCATCAGAAAGGATGAATACCCACCATTTGCATTGACATGAATGGAACTGGAGGGGGTTATGCTAAGTGAAATAAGTCAAGCAGACAAAGACAGTCATCATATGGTTTCACTCATATGTGGAACATAAGGAATAGCGTGGAGAACCATAGGGGAAGGGAGGGAAAACTGAAGGGGGAGAAATCAGAGAGGGAGACGAACCATGAGAGACTATAGACTCTGGGAAACAATCTGAGGGTTTCAGAGGGCTCAAGGGCTAGGAGAATTGGGTAGCCAGGTGATGGGTATTAAGGAGGGCACATGTTGTGATGAGCACTGGGTGTTATACCCAACTAATGAATCATTGAACAGAACATCAAAAAACTAATGATGTACTGTACAGTGGCTAACTGAATATCAACAACAACAACAACAAAACTTTCAGTGTGTTCCTACTGTTTTAAGGCAAAGACAAAACTCTTTAACATGGCCTGAAAAGCTTTGCACTATCTCCCCTATTCACCTTCTCAGCCACACCACATCCCACATTCTTCTGTCTCTCTCTGCTTTGGTCTCACTGGCTTGCAGTTTGTGTGTACTGCCAGAGGGCCTTTGCACGTGCTGCGCTTTATGCCTAGAGTTTGCTTATGTCTTTTTTTTCTTTAACCTAGTTAATGCTGACTCATCCTTCCAGTGAAGCTGCATTTCCTCATGGAAGCCTTGCCTGACCCCTCTTTCACTTCCACATAGCAAACCCACCTCACTATTATAACATTTGTCATAGATCTGTAATTAATTAATGCCTATCCTCCCCTTTAGACTATAAGCTTCATGAGGAGAGGGATCATATCTGTTTCCTCATTTATCCTCAGCCAAGTAGCTGAGTCCTGGCACGTAGCAAGCGTTTAATAAGTATTAATGGGATGAGTAATGAATAGATGGGATACCATTTCTTTGAAGTTGCATACCATATGGTTAACGAGCCAGCAGCTGCCTTTAGGGAAGCTTGTTAAAACATCATAGAACATGCTTTAGAGTGTGGCAGGATAGAAAGGTTCCATCCCATGTGCTAATGACAGTCAATTACTCACATCTATATAGGATGGGGGATTCTGAGAGTGACTACAGCTCGTGGGAATGGGCGCCTGGCCAGTTAGCAGTGTCTGCATGGGTACTAATACTCCCACAGATAGAGGCCACTTGTCACGGGTGGTGATGGCCATGTAAGTCTCCACCTTCCGAGTGTTACACAGATGGTGCTGTCCACTCATCGGACCTCTTTCCTTCCTCCCTAAGAACTTGTCTTTCTCTCTTCCTCTCTCTAGATTTATGGTCAATGTGACATGGGATGGCAAAGACTTGTCCTTCACTGAGGAAGGCTATCAGGTGCACCCCAGGCTGGTGGTGATTGTGCTGAACAAGGACCGAGAATGGGAAAAGGTGAGCATCCTTCTGCATGTTGAATGCAGTGCGGGGACGGGCGGAATGAAAACACAGGCAACGGAAGGGCTCGACTTACTCCTTTTCCCGACACATTTCCTGCTGGCTACTCCAGATCTCAACCCACGACCAGGAGTAGACTTTTCTGGGAACGAGGTGGACAAAATGTCACAAGGTGTAGCCGGAATGCTCTCTCTGGGTGAACTGTGACCATTGTGTGCTGTTCTTTATGTGAACTTCTCTAGTCTCATTAGGAAGGGTTCTTGAAGGACTTAGGATAAATAAAGACTAAAGCTTGGCTCACATTGTTGCAATAACAAATGTTTACTACATCGCAGCAATCACGCAGTTTGCCTAAACCCCATGTTAAATACCATATTTACTACACATTTTGTCATATAGATGAACCTCTGTATTTTCATTTACATGGTCTTTTACTTTAAATCAGCTCATTTCCAGGACTTAAGCTATCAGTTCTGTAAATCACAGATTGGAGAGGGAGGTTCTATTTCTTGTAAAGTGCATCCTCTAGTACATACATATTAACTATTAAAAGATATAAAGCATAACTCTGCAGGGGGAAAAATCATCACATGTCCCACTCAAGCCGTGTCCTGAGTCAGACACGGAAGATGTCATGGGGGGATTTACAAATGACCCCACTCGAACGATGCCAATTTCTGCCCCACTTGCTCTCTCTCCCACCAAATCCCAAATTACTCACCACAGAATCACATAAAGAGCAGAACGAAAGATATCGAACGAAGCCTGGGTCATTATCTTGTCTTTCTTGACAAGCAAGGCATGGCTTCTAAACTGCCTCAAGCAGTTTGAGATTTCTCTTCACTTTGCACATCAGATGGAGGCTTGAGAGATCCTAGGTGGAGGAAGATGCAGGATGTGGTGTGGGAGCCATACTATAATGAACTAAGATCAGAAGAAAGTACTGCGCAAACAGGAACATTGACTTTGGGGGATCCGTGATGGATTCCTAGAAGGGAAGATGAAGAGAAAGCTTTGGAAGACTTGGGCTGCTACCCCCAACAGCTACAAAAGAAAAACTTTCCTTCAAGCGTACTTAAAAGTCACCCAAGTAGACTGCGTCCTGGAGCATAAAACAAGTCTCGATATATTTCGAAGGACTGAAATAATGTAGAATGCATTCTTTGACCACACAGTGTTAAAATAAAAGTTGATAATAAAAATAGATTGAGAGAATCCCCAACGTGTTTGGAAATTAGATAATACCTCTGAATAGCCCATGGGTCAGAGAAGAAATCGAAGGACGTTAGAAAATATTTTGAATGAAATGACAATGAAAACACAGCGTACCAAATTTGAAGAATGAAGTGGAAGATGTACTAAGGGGGAAGTTTATAGCTTTAAATGCTTATTATTAAAAAAACAAGGAAAGTGTAAAGTCAGTGATGTAAGCTTCTACATTGAGAAGCTAGAAAAAGAAGAGCAAAGTAAACCCAAATGAAATGGAAGGAAGAAAATCACAAATATAAGAGTAAAAATCAAAGTAGAACACAAAATATAGAGAAAATCAACAAAGCCAAAAGGTAGTTCTTTGAAAAGATTAATGAGATTTGTAATTTCTAGCAAGAGTGATCACACAAAACAGAGAAAACACAAATACTAATAAAATACTAAAAATGCAAGAGGGAGTATCACCACGGACATTACAGGTCCTGCAGACATTAAAATGATTTAAAAATTATAAATAATGTATGCCAACAAATTGCACAATGTAGATAAAATGGGTATGTTTTTTGAAGAAAAAACAACCCACAAATTTCCAAAACTGACCTAAAAAAGAAATAGTCTGAAGTCTCTAAGTTTCTAAGCTCTAAACTTGCTAAGAAATTGAATTTATAACTAAAATCTTCCCCATTTCAAAACCAAGAAAAACTCCTGACCTAAATGGCTTGGCTGTGAATTCCATCAGACATTTTAAAAAGAAATGACACCGGGGCGCCTGGGTGGCTCAGTCGTTAAGCATCTGCCTTCGGCTCAGGGCGTGATCCCAGAGTCCTGGGATCAAGCCCCACATCAGGCTCCTCCGCTGGGAGCCTACATCTCCCTCTCCAACTCCCCCTGCCTGTGTTCCCTCTCTCGCTGGCTGTCTCTCTCTCTCCGTCAAATAAATAAATAAAATCTTTTAAAAAAATAAAAAAGAAAAAAAAAGAAAAATAACACCAATCAACACAGTGTTTCAATATATTAGTAATCATAATCCAGCAATATAGTAAAAAAATAATACATCACGGATAAATGGTGTTTATCCTAGGGATGCAAGATTGGCTTAACATTCAAAAAATAAATCAGTGTAACTTACCATATCAATATAATAAAGGAGAAAATTGTATGGTCATCTCAATAGATGCAGAAAAAGCATTTGTCAAAATCCAATATATCCATTCATGATAAAGGAAGGAGATTTCTCAATCTGATAAAGGTTGTCTATGAAAATCGTATGACTGACATCTCATATAGTGATGAAATGGTGAAATAAATCCACAAATGTGCATTCAGTTGCTTTTTGATGAATAATTATGACAGTGGGGGAAAGGAAAGTCTTTTTTTTTTTTTAAGATTTATTTATTTATTTTAGACAGAGAGCTTGGGCATGAGTGGGGGGAGGGATTCAGGAAGAGAGAGAGCTCAAGCAGACTCCACACTGAGTGTGGAGCCCTATGCAGGGCTTGATCTCACAACCCCATGATCACGACCTGAGCCAAAATCAAGAGTTGGACACAACTGACTAAGCCACCCAAGTGCCCTGAAAGGAAAGTCTTTCTAATAAATGTCGCTCGATCAACCAGATATCCATATAGAAGAAAAATACCTTGACCCATAGCTCACATTATACATAAAAAGTACTTAAATTTCAGACCTAAATAAAAGCTAAAACTGTAAACTTTTCAGAAGAAAATTTAGGAGGATACTGCTGTGATCCGAGAAAGCAGAATGCAAAAGGCATTTAGTGTACAATAAAAATAAGAAACTGGGGGCCTGGGTAGCTCAGTCAGTTAAGTGTTTGCCTTTGGCTCAAGTCATGATCTGAAGATCCTGAGATTGAGCCCCACATTGGGCTGTCTGCTCAGAGGGGAGTGTGCTTCTCCCTCTCCATCCTCTCTCTCTCTCTCTCTCTCTCTCACACACACAGGCACATATGCGTGCTCTCTCTCTCTCTAAAATAAAATCTTTTAAATAAATAAATAGATGGGACTCCATAAAAATTTTAAAAATTAAAAATTTTTCTCATTACAGACACTGTTAGAAAATGAATAAGGCAAGCCATAGATAGGGGAAAAAATATTTACTCTCTATGTACATCCCACAGAGCTCATATCCAGAATATATAAAGAACTCCTACAAATCAAAAATTTAAAAAAAAAGCACACAAAAGTGGAAATCAAGTTACACGCTTGATAAAATGTTACTCATGCTTGAAAGTATGTTACTCAGATGGCCACTAAGTAAGTGAAAACATGCTTACCATCGTTGACCATCAGAGACATGCAAACTAAAACTGTAATGATGTATCACTTCACACCAACTGAAGGGCTAAAATGAACAAGACTGACGATACCAAGTGCTGGTAAGGTTACAGAGCAACTGAATCTCTTCTATACCACCGGCGGGAATGTAAAATTACAACCAGTGTGGAAAAGTGTTAGACAGTTTCTTATAAAGCGAAAAACATACACAAACCTTCCAATGCAGCAATTACACTCCTGGGTATTTGCTGTGACGAAATGTAAACATATACCCCCAAAAGTAATATTCGTATAAGAATGTTCATCGCAACTTTATTCATCGGAGCTAAACATCAGAAGGAATGCCAGTGTTCATCAACAAAGAATGGATAAATAAGTTATGGTATGTTCATAAAGTGGAATGCTACTCATTAATAAGGAATGAACTGGTAATACCTGGAACAAGGATGAATTGCCAAAATGTTATGTTGAACGCAAGAAGCCAGATGTAGAGGAATATACTGTATAATTCCATTTCTGTGACATTCAAGAAGAGGCAGAGCCAGTCTATGGAGTTAGAGACAAGAAAAATGGTTGCTTTTGTGGAGGGAGGCAGTCAATAGGAAAGGGATGCAGGGAGCTTTCTAGAGTTATGACAATGTTTCCTATCTTGAACATTTGTCAAAATGTGTCAAACTATCACCCAAGATCTGTGTATTTTATTGCATGTCATTGTACCCTAGTTCAAAACAATTTTTGAAACCCTTCAAATTGAGATACCCAGCACAATTAACTACCAGCATTTACTGAGTTTTCATATTTAACTCCCGGACACAAATGCTGGTTATATCAGCCATAACTGTTGTTTATTGAACACTTACTCTATTTCTCCCCTAGGTGGTACACCCAAGCACTGAATCACACTTCATTCATTCATCCAACAAATATTTATTCAGTACCGACTAAGTGCCAGGCACTATTCTTGGTGCTTGGAATCTGTCTGTGAGCAAGAGAGAGACCAAAAAATAATTTCTGTACTCATGGGACTTGGATTCTAGTCTGCGTGTGCAGGAGGGTGGGGTGGGAGTCTGTGTTTTTTTGTGATGCGTGAGGAAAGCATTGGATTCTAGTTAACTGACATCTGGTATACCCTGTGGCCCACATCTCCATCAATGAGCTGGGCTCCGTCGTGCATCTGGGACACTGAACACGTGGGGGTTTTTTTGTTTGTTTTTTACCTATAATGCTTTCCTGTCCCTGCACTTTCTTTTATCCATCTTTCAAGTTCTGGATTTTCTTTCCTTTTACAAATGCAAAGCCAACATGCAAATTACTTTTTCCCTATTCTTAATAGGAGATAGGGAACGTGGCCCTTTTCTGCCTTATGTCGTTTTATTTTGGGGTTATTTTTCAACCGTTTGAAGTTAACACGACCTGAGGATCGCTCTGGAGCTGTGAAATCGTTCTCCTTGGTTGGATTTCACCAGTGCTGGGTCAGACTTGGCTCATGCCTGTGAATTTTCAGTGCTGCTTTCGGATCTAGCTCATTTGCCAGGGAGCCTGTTTACAGGGAGGGCACTGCCGCACAGGTGATGTTGCGTAAAAGAAAACTGCCCTTGATATCCTCCGTTCCAGCTACAGAAAATGCCCTTTTAATATTTTGTGTGTCCTCCTTCAAATTCCTGTTGAAATACAACAATTTCTCAAAAAGGCAGCTCAGGGAATTACCGCCGAATTGAGCTTAGAATGTGCAAATGCTTCCTGTAGTCGGTCTATTCTCTTGGCACTCAGGGGATCCAGTTCTTCAGAAATAATTCCTTGTGCTTCTATTTCAAGAAAGAGGAAGCCGTGGAGCAGGTAAATACCAGTCATGTTATCCTTAAACCTGCCTGCCGGCAGCATACGGGGTACAGAGGGTCATCAGAGGGGACTGCCTGTGGAAGGAGGGAGCTGTTATTCTGGGGCTCAAAGTTGACTTCTTTCTAACTCTGAGGTCACCCAGTGGCGTCACTGGGAGCAGCAGCGTGTAATGAGGGAATCTTGGAAATTGTGACAAGCCCTTGGAGGGGCCTTTGCTTTCTGCCAGGCCCTAGTGTGTGGCTGGCGTGGATTATTCTAGCGCCATGACCAACGCCTGCTTGTGTCCAGCAGACATAGAACTCGGTGCTAAGCAGGCTTCCTCTTGCAAATCAGGACTCCCATGCTCTTTGCCTCTCCTTTTCTCCCGTGGTTTTGCTTTGCCCTGGAGCTTGGTGGGTCTTGGAGCAAGGCCTCCCAGAGATGTTTGAAAAGGCACAAGGCAATTGGCAGCCCAGGCCAGTACACCCAGTACTCCCTGGGCACCCACTCTATGGCCACCATTCTATCAGGCACTGGGGCTTATCAAAGGATGAGTAGGAAGCCCTCCTGCTCCTCAAGAGGCTCGTCACCAAGCCTTTGCTGGGGTGAGAAGGATGAACTTCAGCCCGTTGGGGTAGTCTCCAAGAGGATAGGGCCTTCGGAGTTGGGGTTTGAGTATAGACTGGATTTCTCTAAGTTGAATCATTTTCTCAGTAGCTACCTGAAAAAAAATGCTTTGGGAATAATTCTGTATATCATTTTTGGGTTACACTAGCTTTAAAATGAAAATATGCATGTGTATATGCATGCACACATGTACACATACGTACAGACTAGCTTTAAAATGGAGCTAGGGAAAGAAAGAAAGAAAGAAAGAAAGAAAGAAAGAAAGAAAGAAAGAAAGAAAGAAAGAAAGAAAGGAAGGAAGGAAGGAAGGAAGGAAGGAAGGAAGGAAGGAAGAAAAGAGTCAAAGAAAGATTGTGAAAGCAGTTTTGAATTTTTTGACCTCAAGCATAAATAGGACAAAACCATACATATTAAAGTAATCCTCTTGTTTGCTAGAGAAGCAGTAATTAAGGATGGTAGCGATGCCCCAGAAGACATGAGAGAGACCCATCCTGTCTTTCCAAACCAAGAGTCCCGCTCCTGTACTGTGATGCCTCTGTCCCCGAATCCTCCTCCCAGTCTGTTTGCGTTCTCATTGGTGCCCTTGGTGTCAGCTGCCTTCCATACAGGATGGCTCCCAGATCCGTTGCACGAGCCCAGACCTCCCGACATCCACACTTGCTTGCAGAACACCCCCACGTGGAGACCCCACAGACCTCCAGCTTCCTCTTGTCTAAAGCCAAAATCATCAACTCCCCCTCTCAAATATGCTCATTCCTCTGTGTCCCAGCATAGACGTCTTCATTCTTACCGTCCCCGTAGCCCATGCCCTCATATCTGGCTGTCATCAGCTCATGCTGTGCTCCCTGATGTTCCTGTTCCTTTGAGCTTTTTTCCCATTTTTCCAAGGACACCCTTCCTGGGAAATCTCAAGTGGGTTGGGTCCTTTCCCACCTCATTGTTACAGACCTGTATACTACCTCCTAAGAGTGTTAACACTTTGCATTGTCATTGTTTGCTTGCGTATTTATCTTCACTTAGACCACGAGTCCCATCTGGGAAGAGGTCAGTTCCGTTCACGTTTCTTTAGTTCTGCCACAGGACTTCGTTTCTGGTGCCCAGAAGGGTCTCTGTACAATCATTGGTCATGATGACTTCAGACTTCAGGCACCATTCATTAAGAGCTACTCTGCACCAAGAGCTCTGGTGACAGTTTTACATGCATGATCTCATTTTGTCGTTTCAACAGCTCATCTCAGGGAGGCGTTCTGATTCCTGCCTCACAAACAGAAAATCAGGTTAGTGACCGGTTTCAGATCCCCCCAGTTAGTAGGTGAAGGAAGCAGGATGTGAGTGGAGGTCTGCCTGACCCCAGAGGCTGCATTCCTAATCACTACGTCTTACGGAGAGCCTGGCAGTAGGACAGGGATATTTTAGAGGAGAAATTAAGAGAGTTCCTCCCACCCTTAGAATGACATCCACCTTCTTTTTCTCATGGGGGGACAACAGATTTCACCCGAAGCCAACTCACTGGAACTTGGGGATAAATACTTATCATACTTCAGAGGCCATGTCTTTTCTGGTCTATAGCAGTTCCATCTTCCAGGATCATACCCTGTCCCTTGTTTATTGTGCATAATGAAGGAGATGCCACTTAAGGAATTCCTGGTGCAGATGTGACACAGGAGGTCTTTGAGAAAGCTTAGACTGACATCTGGAATGTATAGTTCTGACACGGCATGTCTGCACGTGATCAGATCTAGGAAGGCTTTCACCAACCGTGTGTGCATGGGGTACAATTGTGACATGAGGTGATTTCTGATTGTAGATTGCTATAACTCCCTCCCTTCTGGATCACTGTATTTTAATTACCCCTCCATGACTTCCCCACCACGTTTAGCCTAGAATGACTCAGGGAGTCTCAAGAACTCATGAGAATGTGCAGGAGATTTCTAGTGTGTGTTTGCTTATGTGTGTGAGTTTGTGTGTGATATCAGCAATCTGCAAACATGTTTATCCTGTGAAAGGATTGAAGTATTTATGCAAGCATTGTACTTGGCTTCTGCACACACACATTCCAATGATTATGTGTAGGAAGTCATGGAAGAAAATGATAATTGAGAGACCAGTAGTAAATGACGAATTGGTAGAACAATTGTGTGCTTTGCTGAAAGGGAAGAGCCATGTTTACACCTTCTACAAGCAGGCGGAAGGACATTCTGGCTTCTCTTACGTGCTCACTTTGCTTGGAAGACAGTGGCAGCCCATTGAGGAAGCCATGAGCTCCGGCTGTGACTAGCACTGAGAGAAGACTGTTTTCAGGTTTTCACTTGTTCTCTTACCGTTCAATCTCTGGTACTCAATTGTCGAGACTCAGTATTTATAGATTGGATTTAAGACTCAATGGAAAGACCGGTTTTCATGAACTTCCCCACATGAAGAACATGTTTTATTTTTTTTTTTTAAAGATTTTATTTATTTATTTGACAGAGATAGAGACAGCCAGCGAGAGAGGGAACACAAGCAGGGGAGTGGGAGAGGAAGAAGCAGGCTCATAGCGGAGGAGCCTGATGTGGGGCTCGATCCCATAACGCCGGGATCACGCCCTGAGCCGAAGGCAGACGCTTAACCGCTGTGCCACCCAGGCGCCCCAAGAACATGTTTTAGTGTTGGTCATTCAGATGTAGTTTGTGGGGCTCCCTGTATCTGAGTCACGGGGAGAAAGGTGTGAAGGTCTTATCCCTCCTTCAAACCTATGGGATGATCATTTCCGATTTTGCTTTTTTCATAAGCTCTTCTCGTGATTCTCATGCCCCATAAAGATCTAGAACCATGGCTTTAGGGCATAGATTTACTCTTTGTGACTCTGAAATAATGGTCTCACCTACGTCATCCTGGTTATCAGAATTTTTTGCTTCTTAGTCTTTGTGCCTCTTTCTTCCTTTGGAATACAATGCTTAATGGCAAAGCTTAAGAGAAATGGTATGGGAGAAAAGGAAATGAGGAAATTGCCGTTTTGATGCATCTTGAGTAATCTCTGGTGAGTGAGATAGTACCCATGCCAAATAAGATGTTGTTTATGGATGTAGATCAGTTCCTGTCACCTGGTTGTCCTCCATAAATATTGTTATTAAATGATTTCTTTTTCTGTTAACGCTGTCCCCCATAAACAGAGATGGTTGGATTTGGGGTATATAACCCTTGGGCATTCACACGTGTATTCCATCAAACAAAATGTCCAGAATACCTACTGGGGGCCTGTCATCGTGTAGGGTTGTGGTAACACATGGACCGGTCTCGAGGATACATAGAGTCTCGTAGGGTACCAGGAGATGCTCGTAACCACAAGATGGTGTGATATGTGCCGCAAAAGATGTTCTGATAGAACTCTACGGTATTTAGAGAAGATAGACATTATGTATAGGCAGAGGGATTGCGGGCGTCTGTACAGAGGACTTCTCATTTGGTCAAGGGTCAGAGCGTAAGCAGAGTCTGGACTTCCGAACACGTGTGGGAAGGCCGTTCCACGCAGAAGGAGCATTGTAAGCAAAAGCCCAGAAATAAGGAGTTCAATGTGTTTGAAACAGAGCTTGTGTGGTAGGCAGAATTCTAAGAATGGCCCCCAATTCCCATCACCCTCCTGTAACCCTCCCCCTTGGAGGGTGTGTGGATATGGTGAGATACGTGATTGTTACGTTAAGGAGCAGAAGGGGTTGTCTGCTGACTTTGAGTTAATCAAGAGGGAAACGATCAGGCTGGGCCTGATGTCATCACATGAGCCTTTTAAAAGTAGAGACTTTTCTGCAGCTAATGGCAGAAGAGGCCAGACAGGGGCGCCTGGGGGGCACAGTCTGTTCCGCGTCTGCCTTTGGCTCAGGTCATGATCCCAAGGTCCTGGGATCGAGTTCCAGGTAGGGCTTTCTGTTCAGCGGGGAGCCTGCTTCTCCCTCTCCCTCTGTCTGCCGCTCCCCTGCTTGTGTTTGCTCTCTCTCTCTCTCTCTCTCTCTATCAAATAAATAAATAAAATCTTAAAAAGAAGAAGAAGAGGCCAGACAGATTCGAGCACGGGAAAGATTTAACTGCTAGGCTTGAGGATGGAGGGGCCACGTGACAAGGCATGTGAGAGGCCACTGGGAGCTGAGTTTTGCCCCTGGCCAACAGCCAGCAAGGCAGCAAGGACTTCACTGCTATGGCTCTCAAGGAGCTGGACTCAGCCAATGACCTGAAAGAGTCTGGAAGTGGATTCTCCCCAGATCCTCCAGCCATGAGCCCGAGCTGGCCAACACCTTGATTTCGGCCTTGTGAGACCCCAAGCAGAGAACCCAGCCTGCGGGCCTGTGGAACTGTGAGGTGTTGTTAAAGGGGTGCTGTTCCAGGCGGCGACTTGGAAGCCATTTGTTACAAGACAACAGAAAGTGAATATGAATTGTTGGGAGGAAACGATGGGAAGGAAGGGCCATGCTGCTATGTGAATTCTAGGCTACGGGATTTGATTCACTAGTCGTTGGGGCGCCATTGAAGAAGGAGAAGAAAACAAACATAATAAGTACTGCTAGCTAACATTTGCTTAGCACTGAGGCGGCTCCGTGCAGGTGCTGAGCATTCAAGTATAGCAGCTCGTCTAGTCCTCACACAGACACTGCAATCCAGGTGCCAGGACCTTCTTTTATAAACTAGGGAATGAGTCGCAGACAAATTCACGGACTGTGCAGGGTCACAGAGCTGGGGTGTCAGGCCTGCGGCCCACGCTCATAGATGCAAACTCCAGTGCTGCTTTAAAAATGCAATGGTGGGGCGCCTGGGTGGCACAGCGGTTAAGCGTCTGCCTTCGGCTCAGGGCGTGATCCCGGCGTGATGGGATCGAGCCCCACATCAGGCTCTTCTGCTATGAGCCTGCTTCTTCCTCTCCCACTCCCTCTGCTTGTGTTCCCTCTCTCGCTGGCTGTCTCTATCTCTGTCAAATAAGTAAATAAAATCTTTAAAAAATAAAATAAAATAAAATAAAATAAAATAAAAATGCAATGGTGATTGGCAGGAATCTTTGGGAAAATTTCTCAGGGGCTCTTTAAGTAGCTCAGGTTAAAGGGGAGTGTAAGGTATGAAAAGGGACAGTGGCCATGAGATCTGAGAAGGGAATTCCTTTCCTCAGAAGGGAATTGGAAGGGTGTGGCCTTCACTGGCTGATTCTGCTGAGAGCAGAATCAGTCAGATTTAAAAAAAAAAAAATTAGGCATGGGTCTGTGCTTAGGCATTTCTGGATTGAGTATTTCCAGAAGAAATCTGTCACGTCCAAAAATGACATCGTTCGTCTTTCTTCTCTCCCTACCCCCCCCCACTTCTCTTTCTCTCTCTTTCCTTTTTCCTCCCCACCCCACATCTAAAGTCAAGGGCCCGTTGGTAAAGTGGGTTTGGTGATATCGCAACCTTAGCAGAGTCTGTGTGGAATTGAACTTGTTTCCTTATGTAACGATCATTAAGTTTTTCCGATGATGCGAGCCTTAGGGAGAGTTAAGCTATTGCGGAAGATTTAAAATGATCATCTGACTTCCCTAGAGTCATGCATCGTGACTATTTTAAATACCCCCACAGTACAATATGTTCGGTCACAGTGGGGAAGATAGAGTAGGTCTCCAGAAAATTACCACTTCAAACTGGAGTCAGTGGTACCATCTCCTTGTGCGTGTTTGCCTGTGTGTGTGTGTGCATTTCTTTCTTGCATTGGTTTTCTCTCTCTCTCTCTCTCTTGCATTTGTAACATCAAACCAACTCCCAAAAGAATAGCAGTTAAACCAGTGCTGTCCTGCAAGACAACATTCTTAAAGTTTTCTCGATTCCAGAAGTTAGAAAAAAAAAAAAAAAAGCAGTTCACAGACGAACTATCTCCATGGGAACATGCGTTGAGGGGATGTTAATCATAAGGGTGTTTGGTGATGATGATGGGTGATGTTGGCTGATGTGAGGGTCATGATGGTAGCAGGTGCCAGCAGTTGAGCTCCTATAATATGCATGTCTAGTGCTCAGAACACCAACTGGCACACAGTAGATGGTCAGTAAATGCCAGTTTTGATTACAATTGGAGTTCGATGTCATAGGAGAGAAATTGGAAGCTACATAGGATAAGTGATTTGCCCAAGGAGACGGTGGTGAAGGCAGAATTGGAATCCCAGAAGTATCTTTCTCTCAAGAGAGCCAGAGTCAACCATGATGTCATCTGTATTATCCATGTCTACAGAACTCATAAACCCAACTTGATAAGCTCTCTGAGGGTGTTGGGGGCATGATTAAGCTGACAGATGGTATAAATGTAAGACAAAAGCTGTACCCTTGATAGTGTGCCATTGCCATCAATTATGAAAATGAGTGAATAGATTATTTAAATGATCTCAGATGAGTGAATTATTCAGAGAGCCTCTCAGTCAGAAGTATTTCTAGAAACTCCTGAAGAGACGGATGAAAACCATTTTTATTTTCCGACAGGGTCATCAACTCATCTTTGCATAGATGAATGCAAAGCCCTGGGCTCCTCTGACAGAAGGGGGAAGAGAGGAAGAGAGGAGAGGGAGAATGAGAAGGAGAACAGCAGGGTTTCAGCCCGACACTGCAGAACATAGAATGAGCCTCCCATGCATCATATAGGAGAGAGCTTTTTTCTAACGGTGTTCTCTGGGCTGTAGATTCTTTCAGAGTGCCACAGTGGTCTGTGAGTGGTTCGGGGTTAATGAGACAGGATCCAGCTTTAACCAGAGATGGTAGTGCTCTGATTGGTATATTGGTGTTTCAAGTGAGTTCTCATTTGGGGAAAAGATAGAATATTTCTAAAACAAATTTGAAAATGAGTAGACGAAGATCGACTCTAGTGGTCCTCTGAATATAACACAAACCTTACAATATTGGCTTTCATATTTACAATTTAATTTTAGCTACAGGATGATCCTGTGAAGTCAGTGGCACTCTCTGATTTTTGAGTCGGGAATACTTGGAGATATTCAGTGACATTCTTTATCAATAGCTGATAAAAGATTCAAATTTAGGTCTTAGGAGTTTCCACGTCTGGTGCTCATTTCATGTTTTGTACAGTTTTTAGGGTGGATGATGGCAATTTGTACAAAGGGCCAAGAGATCCTTGGGCTGGTATCTGCCTTGGAAGCTGGGTGTAGGGAAGAAATGACAATACCTAGTCCGTTACGTAGATTCAAATCCTACTCTTTGGGATAAAGTAACTACTAACTACGTGTGTCTGATATGATTGAACTATTTGTCCATCCATGTATTCACCCATCCATCCATCCATCCATCCATCCAGTCATCCAGTGTTCAGTCGTCTAATAAACCATCTGTCCGTCCATCCATCAACCCATCTGACAAACCATCTTTCGTCCATTCATGTGGGTCATCTACTGTTGAAGCCACCCACTTACCCCTACTGATCTGTTTGCCAGGTAGTTACCGATTACCTACCAGTGCCAAGCCTGTGGTAGGTATGGGTGAAGCAGAGATGAATAATACAATGTCCCTGCCTTCAGGAACCTCACAGTCTAGTGGGAGAGACAGAGAAATGAACTTCTTTTATTTTTAGAGAGAGAGAAAAAGAAAGAGGGGAGTGGGGTGGGGAGTAGCAGAGGGAGGAGAGAGAGAATCTTAAGCAGGCTCCATGCCCAGCACAAAGCCTGACATGGGGCTTGATCTCATGATCCTGAGATCATGACCTGAGCCGAAATCAAGAGTCAAATGCTCAACGGACTGAGCCACCCAGGCACCCCACAATGAACTTTTTATTACAACAGAGTAAGACGAGTGCTAATAGAGGCAAGCCTCGGGCACTGCAGGACATCTCCCCAGTCTGACTGTTAGGAAAGCAACAAACAAAGGCTTCCTGAAAGAGCTAACACATGTCCTGAGTCCTAAAGGATGAAGAAGAGTTACCCAAGGGACATGGGTCGTCTGACCCACTCTATGAACTGAATCACAAACCTTAGAAGCTCCTCCTATTTTTCTCATTTCATGGTTTGTCTGGTTTGGCAGCAGCTGGATTGCTTGTCCCCCCACCCCCTGTCCCACCTACAACTACCAGATCTCAGTGGTTTGTTGTTCGGACCTGCTCTTGACTTTCTCAGCATTGCCTCTGTTGGTTTCTCTTATTCGCCCATGTGCACGCTGTTGGTGCGGACAGGAATGACATTTGTCTGTTAGAAAAGAGAAAGAACAGTGAAGGGCTCTGCCCCAGCAATCTGCTTCTGGCTACAAGTGGCTATGTCGGGCTGCATTCTGTCGTTGTGGTTTGGTTTTCTCATCTGTGCCATTGGCAGCAGAAGCCGCGCTCCCCACTACGCTGTTGTCCTTGGCGTTGGAGCCTGGGTGGGCCAGAGGGAGAGGCAGAGCTGGAGAGGGATTTGAATATTCCCAGCATCAATCTCTAAGCTGCGGAAGACTTCGGGTGCTTTCAGACTCTGAAGACAAAGAAATGGGCTGCCTGTGCATTGAGATAACTCCCCACCTTGTACAAAAATAATTAATAATTAAAAAATAATTCTCGTATCCTGGCTATAGCCTAGGGGCTTTGTATTCATTACTTTGATTCTTTTTTAACAGATATTCAACATGAGTACTATCAGGCTTCCCCCTAGTTTATATCTAAAGAAACTGAGGCTCTGTGAGGATTGGTGAGTTGCTCAAGGTTAGAGAGTAAGTAAATGGCAACTTCTAGACTCTGGCTCATGCCTGTTAGATGCTAAAGTCCATACGATTTCATCGACACCATATGGTTAGAGATGGAGGTTCTTTGTACATTGGTAGTGAAGGTTGTCATTGCTTTAATTATGACAAGCTACATTGGGAGTCCCCCATCCCTTCATGGTTGACATGCTTCCAATGTTTGCAAGAAGGGCTGTTACAGGTACAAGATTCCCTGCTGGACCAGGCGTCTTCCTGAGCTTCACCCAGAGCATCCCACTGAGCCACATGCAAATCTGCCACATAATCAGTCTCTTGCATCTTTGTGCAAAACCAGCCAGCATCCCTCTGCAAACCCGAAGATGTAAATTCCCCCCGCCTCCTGCAGCGTGCGGCTCGTTCAGTCCTCATTACTCCACCATACGGTTCCTTATCTATAGCCACTGTCTTTTGAAAATGTGTTTTAAAACTCATCACAATCACATCTAGAGAGTTCTCAGAGTCTATTTTCCTTCCATTTGAATTATAATTCTGCAAATTAGAAAGACTGAATGGACCTGTTTGAGAAGGAAGGAGGTAGGGGCTGAACCATCTTGGTTTCTCTCAGTGTGCAAATAAAGACTCCATTTGGAAATGCATATGAGAGAAAAATCTGAAACTGAGAAAAGACTACATAATCAACTTTTATTCCCTTGAAGGGAATTGTAGAGTGATGTGAAGAAGCCAGTGGCCTCTCTCTTATGTTGTGTTTAATTTTCACATTGAAACGGACAGTCTGAGTTGGAAGAATCCTGATTCTTCACATCATTTCTCACTGTGTTCGCCTCCATGTGCGCCAGCAGATTATAGCTGATGGTATATATTTTTCTTTCCATGATTAGAGTGTGTTTGAAGAAAATAGGACAGGCAGATATAAGGTAGAAAAGGAGGGCAAGAATCAGATTTGGACATCAGCTCCCAAAAAGCACCAGTTTTGTAGGGAGAGCAGGAACATTTGCGTCCTTTTAACAGGTGAGGACATGGAGATTCAGGCAAAATCAGAGACTTGTTCAAGGCTTCTCAGCAAAGACTGAACACATAGCTCTCCCCAAATAGCATTTGAGTTGGTAACTTGAATCATCACAGCGAGATTTGAATTTCATTACCAAAATGACATTCTAGGCTTTGCATTCAGGGATTGTCGTCTCTTTGAAAATGGATGAGCCTTCAAAAAATATGGAACACTCATCAAGTTATCCTATAAATCAATCAGGACAGAAGTTGGAGACAAAGATGTATCTAATCCAGAGCCCCAAATCCTAAATCATTGTCAAAAGATAGGGGAGTGGTCCATGCAAAGAGAAGTCAGCACCATGGTCAGCAGAAAGGGACTAGGGCTCTCTTAACATTCCTGCTTCTTGGAGCCTGGCACTGGTTAGCCACTGAGACATTCAGGAGAGGGCGTTTGATCAACTCTATAGGTTTGAGTTTGGCCATGGGTAACACTTAGTTCTGAGACCCAAACCAACCCTGAAAAG
Organism: Ursus americanus; assembly: GCF_024610735.1. Lineage (NCBI taxonomy): Eukaryota > Metazoa > Chordata > Mammalia > Carnivora > Ursidae > Ursus > Ursus americanus. The sequence continues at coordinate 32,659,381 of NC_142128.1, forward strand.
TTGTCATTCTTTGTATTTCTCAGATTATCAGTGTCTCCATCAGTCAGACGGAGCTAATAATGTCATCCACCCCACAGGCTTCCTGTGATGATATTGATGCTACCATTTATTAAATGCTTCCTGTGACCAGAAAGAGCTTTTAGGTACTCTTAATTCACACATAAATTCTATGAGATTGCTACTATTATCCCCATCTCATAAACGAGAAAAGTAAAGAATATAGAGGACAAGGTAATTGGAAGATTCTGACCTGGATTTGAACCTCCATTTGTCTGATTCTGAAACTCACGCTCTGACCACTAAGTTCTATTGTTTTTCTCAGCCGAATTCTGCAGCGCAGGTGGCATCATCCTGTGTCGTGAGAGGAAGGGGATTCAAGTGGGAAAAGCACAAAGTTTAGTTCCAAACAGTGAAAACAAAAAGCCTAACAATGCACATTGACCATGACGTAGGCTCTGAGCCAACCATACTACATATGTTATCACATTTTCTGTTCTCTAGAACCCTAATAAGTACTATAATTATTTTTATTTTATAGATGAGGATGTTGAGGAGCACAGAAGTAATTCATTGGAACATGGTCACCCAGGCACTTCATAACTTGTGGGGATTATAAATAACATATGTAAAGCATCTAGCATAGGGCCTGCTATACAGTAAAAAGAGTTTAATAAATGGGAATATTATGCAAAGTGCAATACAGATTTTTAAATGGCAATTACAGGACATTTTTTCCCCTGCATTTTGAGTGGATTTCTAGAAGCCTATTGCTAGCATTCTCTTTTCTCAGAGGAGCTGGGCCCAGACTTTGAAGATGAACATATTTAAGCATCACTTTCCACTCTGTTTTCTCTTCGTGTCCCCCAGAAGGAGATGAATACCAAAACATACAATCACACAGGTCCTGGGCCAGCGGCCAGAAAACTGCCTCCAGTCCTTTCACATACGTGCTGAACTTTCTGGTCCACGTTCCTTGAATGAACATTAGTTTACCACTCTGAAAAAATTGTAATACTGTCTCCTTCCCTTTATGTGACCATCCACCGTAAGACTCGAACGGAGTGAGACAATAAACAGCAACTGGTAGCCCATGAAAGGCTATGCAAACTTGGGACTTTATGTTACTATTCTCGTAATGACACACAGCACTCCAGCCAGGATGCTTTCCCAAGTGTGCCTATTATCTGAAGTTTCCTTTTTCTGTTTCTTTTCTCTTTTTTTCCCCCCGATACAGCTTCTTAGCCAGTGGAACACTAACAAGTGTATTCATAAGGTTGCGCTTTTTGGCATAAGGATCCAAGAAGGCTTGGGTTATATTTATAGTTATGAAATTAATAGTATGGATTAATTGTTCAGAACCTCAAACTAGCAAGTGGAATTAAAAATAATTGTCAGGCCTTTGAATTTATGGAGAGAGCTAAAATAACAGCAGGCTGCTTTTGGCAGGACCTTCTTCTCTGTGCACAGAATTATATTAATAGGGCCATATCAGTTCCATCTAAAATAGAAAGCAGTAAGGGAAGGGCATATCTGTCTTCCCGTAGGGGGAAAAGAGCAAATGCATTTCCTAAGTGTCATCTCAGGAAATAAGAGTTCTGATAAAATCAGCGCCTTGCTCTTCCCTGTTCTGGAGTTCCATCCAGGGGTTAACTTCAGCCTCAGAAAGATGTGAGCACTGTGGGTGGGATGGCGCTAATCGTGACCGAGTAGCTGTGACGGGCCAGGCTGGGAGGTGAATTAATGCAATCCTCATCAGAGCCCGGTGTATAATAAAACACCTAATACTGGTTGAGCTATGACCATGTGACAAAAGGGATAATAAAGGCTTTATAGGCATTATTTTTTTTTAAATTCTTACAGTAATCATAGGATGCAGTTACTCATATTATGCCCACTTTACAGAGGAGGAAGCTAAGGCCCAGGAAGGTAAGCTTATCCAAGGCCACACAGCCAGCAAGCAGGAGAGCTGGTTTTCACATTCAGCCAACTCTAGAATCCACGTTACTCTCAGTACATTTTACCAGAAGAGACCAAAGGAAGTTGGTAATGGATTACAGGAAGATCATTTATAGTGGTCATGCTGATACATTTATTTATTCAAGTGCTTACATAATAAACACTTATGTGTCTGCTCTGTAAGAGGCTCTGGGCTAGGTGTAAGGGACACGAAGGCAGAGAGTGGGAAAGGGTTTTCTTTGCAGGGTGAATAGTAGGTGTTGATTGCTACCAAGGGGAGCTGGATGTACTCAGAAGGCTACGATTAGTTCTATAGGATTGGAGAGTTGATTTGTGGGGGGCAAGGGTGGAACGGGGATTTGGTTGTCAGAAATGAGGTTAGCGTGAATGTAGCCAGAGACAGAGACCTGGGAACGGGCCTGGTTGTTTAGACTGTGGCTAGGCGTTTCCCCTTGATTCCAAGTGTAGCGAGAAGCCATAAAAAGGCTCGAAGGGGGAGAGCGGACCGATCACATATGAAGAGATATTTAGAGTGCTGGCTTGGGCTGCTGTGTGGGGATAGGCTGAGAGGCCTCTCCCGGGCAGGGAGACTATTCTGGAGGCTGTGGCAGAAACCAGTGAGTTGTGAAGGCCGGGACAGAGTGGTGATCTTGAGGTAGGAAAGAAGTGGACAAGGAAAAATACTCAAACGTTAAAACTATCCAGGACTGACAATTGATTTAATATATGTAGGGGTGCAGGGAGACAGATGAATTAAGGAGTATTTGCAGGGTTGGGAGTTCCAGAACTCCTACTTGGCCTAGGGGAGAGAAGTTATGCTTTTTTTATTTTTTTTAAATTGAAGGTAAGATGGTGAGTTCTACTCTAAGTCTGTTGAATTTGGGTTTTCTAGAGGCAGTTGAAAGTCGCTGGGGGAAGACAGATGTGAGGATGGTCAACGTAGAGATGATACTTGAAGAGTGGGCAGTAGGAGAAGGCTGAGCTTGGGGGCCTGAGGCCAAGAGGGAGGGGCAGGAGATGAAAAATGTGCAGAGAAAGGGGAGCTTGTATTTCGGCAAAGCCAGAGAAGTCAGAAAGGTGGGAAATAGCCTGGAAAGTGTAGGTTATGACAGTCTAGGGCGAGGAGACTCACGGAAGATGGGAGGGGCTGTCAGTGTCCCATGTGATGTATCTGCTGGATTTGGTGGTGAGAAAGCCACTGGTGGTCTTGGTTGCATAAGACGACTGTGTGCAGAGCACAAATGACGGCGTTAGGCTAGAGGAGACAGACCTCTTTCATTACTGAAGGAGAGAAGAAGGAAGGCATGTGTCCAGAGGCAGGTAAGTCTGTGGCCTATGTGGGTTGTCCACAAGACTTTATGAAACAAGAGACAGAGACATCATCTGGGAGTGAGGATGGAGCTGGCGGGGCTGTAGTCTCGTGGGCAGGTGTGAAGGTTTGAAATAGTTTCTAGGGAATGGAATAGGAAAGGAGAGCAGGATTTGGGGCCAGAGAGGGAGTCCTTGCATTTGAAATGATACTGATCTCTGTGGTTATGTGATGATCTCCGCCTCTACTCGCTGGTTTACGGGTGAGGCAGTGGTTGGATTGATGACCTGGGGGTGATGCCAGGAGGGTGTGACAGGAGGACACAGTGGGGGTGGGATAATTATGGGTATGGCAAAACATTGAGGGATGTGATGGACGAAGAGGTGCAGGTTGGAACAGGGAGGAAGTGAAGGCATGAGTGAGTAGACCAACTTGGGAAAAATAGAGTGCCCTAGGGACGCGTGGCCAGAGGAGTGTGGGGGAAGAGATGTGAGGGTAGCCGAGTGAGAGCACTGTGGATTACCTAAATGTAAAATCATTGAAATCAAGCAATTCTAAGTGAATTCCCCTCCCCCCCCGCCGTGAGGAAGGATGGCTAAAGTGGACTGGAAGGGGACAATGTAGAGAAGGTAAATAACTGACCTCTAATTGTATCCACGTAGTTTGCCAAGGATGAAAGTATTTATGAAGGAAATGATACAATTATTTGGAAATAGGACAGTTCCAAAAGATTTTGCGAATGGTAAATACCAGCCGTACATGGATAAAGTCACCATATTATCCCTGGGTGTTGAGTAAATCACTTGGGGACCCCAAGGTCAATTGGCCATTTGAACTCATATGCATCCAAATTCTAAGGATATGCAGTTGAGCCCAACATCCAGGGACTTCTTTAGTCTCGTCCTGATGTATCCCTTTATCCCTCTTTCCCTCTCACCCCCTTTGTATATCCTGTCTTTTATCCAATTCAGGCAACTTCCTTTCATCCAATTTGTTGACCTTCCTTCAACACACATGTCCATTGGCTCAACTGTGATGCTTTTGTCCATGCAATTCATTCATCCTAGAAGTTACTTCTCTTCATTCTGGTTTTCCCACCTCTGTGCCTCTTCTGCAACCCACCCCCCCTTCCCAGCTGCCCCTCCGTCTATAATTTCTCACCCCTCCCACCAGCTTTACTCTCCCATTCCTGAGGCCCGCCCCCTACCAATTTATTGCACCTTTCCACCTCTGGCCCTTGTCATTCTCTATTTTATTTTATAACTGATTCCATGGGCCTTGTATTTCATTTTTCTGGTAACTGAATGGGTCCCTTAGAGACAGGAACTCAGATCAGGGGTTGGCAAACATTTTCTGTAAAGGGCAGCTAGTAAACATCGTAGGCTTTGTGGGCCACTTGCCTAGATGGCAAGTACTCAGTTCTGCTGTCTTAGTGTGAACGTGACCTTAACACATAAGGAGATGAGCACGATTGTTCCAATCAAACTTTATTTATGGGCACAAATTCAAATCTCGTACAATTTTCACGTGTGACAGCATACGATTCTTTTGATTTTTTTTCAACCACTTAAAAATGTAAAATCCATTCTTAGGTCATGGGCTGTATAAGCACCTGGCGCTGCAGTTTGCTGACCCCCGGAGTTGAATCTACTTGCTGCTGTATCACCAGTGTTAGAACCATTTATGGCGCACAGTAGGCACTCAGTAAATGTTTGTTGAATGAATTCACCCATGAATCCACGTAATCCAACCCTAAGTGGCTGAAAGCCTTAGAGACTAGCTTTGCCTACTGGTTTTTAATGCTCAGAGTCATTGGAAACAGTTTGTGGAGATCTTGAAAAGCTTTGGTTTCACTGAGGTGACACAGCTCATAAGCAAGGTAGTTGAACTTGAACTTGGGTCCTCTGACCCCAAGAGTCTTTTAAACTATGAGTTTGCCAGTGTAATTCAACAGGAAATGCCGAGTAGCTGCCTGGTTGGTCACCAGGATCTGAATTTTGTCCCAGTAACGACAACGCTCTGGAATAGTTCATTAGTGTCCAAGATGAGGATAATTGGTTTGGGTGAAATTGGATTGATAGGAGAGGGTTGCTTAGACTCAGCGTTCTGAAATAGCGAGTCTCATCTAGGCCATCCCAAGGGGATCCTCGTCTCCCCCCCCCCCCCGCCTCCTACTAAGCATGTTTTTAATAGTGGGCAAAGCTGTGGATAAGCCTATTACTGTTTCCTCACCATTAAATCTTCTGTTGCCTTTAGTATTTCAAAGGATCCTCTCGCTGGAATACTTGAGGGCTCAGACAAGCCTGGAGCAAAGTAGTTTGGGGTCTGAGCTGAGCAAAGAAAAACGATTGTCAAAACGCCGTCTTACCTACGGAGAATTGGAACTGTGATCAGTGCATTTCATCAGAGGGATGGAGCTCACCCCCACACACAGGGGCTTTGGTTAGTGTCCCCCTAATAACCAACAGGGCCTCAGGCACCAACCCGTGGCTCACCCTTTTCATCTGGAAGGAGGAAACCGTCCAGCTCAAAGATTTAAACTTATTATTTTGCCCCAGATTCAGAAGAACACATGCCCATCAGAGACGCAACACCAAGTTCTGAGCACCCCACTTTGACAACCCAGGAACTTCACGGGTGAGGGGATGAAATGCTTTGCAGCTTAATCAATACCCTCAGGTCTTTTAACCTTGTTTTAAAACTCTGCAGACACTGTCGATGAGGTTAACTTCGTTCAGGGCCGCGATCCAAATGGAATTGGCTTTTTTACATAATGCTGAGTGAGGAAATCCATCAGCTTTTGGCCTGTTCCATCCCTCAAGTCAGGTTTGATGCATTGAAGTCTCTTGCTTCCTTGCTCTGCAATTTAATTACCTGGAACTTATCTCCTTTTATAAACTGTTACACACTCAGCCCAAAATGTTTGCCACTCTTCAACGTTTCCATTAAAAAAAAAAAAAAGTTGCCCAAGAGTAAAAGGAGGCATCCCATCCTGCCCAGCCTTGTCGTAGTTTTCAGGCTGGTGAGAAAGAAGAATTACTTGATAATCCCAACCCAGGAGCGGTCCTCCCAGGTATCAGCCCAGATCGGAGCATGCCTCTCTTGACTACATCCTAACGTTTCCTGGCATTTCTGCCGAGGGAGCAAGAAGCTGCTAAATATCCTTCAGGTAAACACTCAAGAGAGAGCTATTTACTCGGCCACATCGCAAATGGCATTTCATTTATCTCACAAGTCGAAACCACGCTGATCTCTGAAATTTACCCAGAAAAAGTACATTGGAAGGTCAAAAGGAAAACTGGGAGCCTATTTCTAAATTATCTTTGCGAGGGTGTTAAAAATGGTAGTCATTATCCCTATTACTGCTGTAGAGGACTGACCTGAGGTCAGGTTCTCATTCAGTGTTCCGTGCTTGCCACCGCTGCTGCCCCCGCCCACCGCCGCCCACATTCTGTGATTGTCCCCTGCCCCTTCACATCTCTTCCTAAGTGGCTGCTTTTGCAGACCTGCGTCCACTCTGGTTTTCTTCTCCAAGGCAGCAGTCCCATAAGGATTTCGACCAAGTTTCCATTCCAGTTTGGGTAACAACACATGCAGCCAGGTAAACGGACACTTGAGGCCTTGACCGTCAGCATCTCAAGTGCACCATGATACACAGGCAAGATGGAATCCTCCCTTCTACGGCCCCTTATGTAACGCTTGGAGATGACCACAGAGGCGAAGAAAAAGTCTAATCAGCTGTTAGAGCCTTAATTACATTCCTCTTGGTTGAAATCCCCAAATTACCTAATTGTCACTCAGTTCACATTTGAACGGTTGATTTTCCCCCCGATCTATTATTATTCTGTCTTTTGGATGTCGGGTGTTGGTAGCAGCAGAATTCAACAGCAAGCCTGCAAGGACTGACTGCATTTCTGCCTTTCCCGTGGAGGAATCCAGGGTCCTTAGACAAATCAGCTCATGGGTAAACTGAGGAAGTAAAATGGGCGTACCGGATAAAAACCCACGAGACCAGCACCTCTGGCTGTTCTCTCCCCTCCTCCTGTGCCTCAGTGTCCCAGCTCCCCAGGACACAACTCTTTCTGTGGCATGGTCTTTCAGATGGATCCACGGAATATTCCCTCAGTAGAGCAAACTGCTCCTGTCTGTCCTAGTATTTCCTGAAGCAGAGATGATGGCAGCCTTGAGAACAGGGCAGGTGGCAGCAGTGGCCCCAGGCTCTGAAGTCACAGCCCAGCTGCCCCCGATCACTGTTGGATCTTGGGCAAGTCACATGAGCTCCCCATTGCTCAGTTGGTCAGACCAGGCTGATCATGGGCAATTCCTTACAGAGTTGTCCGGGTGAGATGAGCAAAGGCAAGGTGGGGTGATCATGGGGCCTCAGAAACGTGGTTCTTAGAGTAATTAATTTTTTAATAAGCGTCCCCGTGGCCCTGGGGAGGACCGACGGATCCATCCCAAGAGCGTGTTCACAAAGTTCTTTAGTCATTATGAGTGAGCTCTTTTTGATGCTTTGCTGAATTTTCAAGTTTCTAATGTGGTTGTCATTCCAACGTGAAGCCAGATAGGACAAAGGAAACACTTTTAACTGTCGAGATAATTACCAGGACACATCACACAAAATCAAAAGTAAACCAAAGAAACAGAACTTCTGCCCGTCCCTGGGGACCAGGCAGCACAAGGACTCTGGAGGACTGGGGATTCGAAGTGAACTTCTGAAAGAAATGGTGGCTCATTGTTCCAGAGACTTTCGCTTTTAAATTTGAGGTTGAACAAGGGTTGAGCTCTTCTCCCATTGGCTGAAGCTCAGGAGGAGAATGGAAGCAAATATGCGGGTTGTTCGTGGAAACAGCAGCGATCACAACTCATTTCCATGAATTACCAGATCCGTGCTAGATTCCAAGACAGTTGACGCTGCTATCCATAAAGATATTAGATTATCCTGAGAGCAGTTATTATGGGAGGGAGGGAAAAAAAGCCACTGCTCCAGTGCGAGCTGTGTAACAATTAGGCAATTCTGAAATTTCAACTGAGAGGAATTTAATTAAGGCTCTAATAGCTGATTAAACTTATTTTAGATCTGTTGGCAATTGCCACTGGTTACATAAGCAACCCGAGAAGAACGATTTCCGTCTTTTACTTACGCCGTATTTAATCCTGCTGGTGGCCAGAGGTAGCATCCTTTCAGTGCTTTTCCAAAACATGGTCTTCAGACCACCCAGAGCAGAATGACCCAGGATCCTGGTTGAAAAGTCAAGATTCCCGGGCCTCATCCCAGACCTACTGATGCAGACCCTCCAAAGGTCTAGGAGTCTGCGTTCTTAATCAGCCCCCCAAGAAGAGGTTCTTATTCATCCCAAAGTTTCACGATCCCACTACCTTGGATAATTGCATTTAAGACTGGGCATTCAAAAGATGCAGACACTGTACCTCATTACTGAAAAGCAGCTCTTGGTTTTACTCTGCCAGTGGCCGTCAGAGGCCCCGTGGCCTCGAAGACAGAGTGGATTTGACCCACACTGCCCTTCAGGAGTATCTCTGTAGAAGCTTGTTTGCATGCACCACGCAGGAGAACGGTGGTCTCAGTGTGACCTTTGGTTTCGGCGGACTCTAGCCGTCTGGGACTTAACTTTAGATCGGGTCTTGGTTTAAAACAGAAGTCCCCGGGCTCAACTGCGAAGTGCCCCAAGTAGAGCACGTCTTGACTTCCTATCAGGCCACGGTCGTGACTCCAGCATCCTTGTTGTGATTTCCAGATCAGTCAAATGCCGTCTGCTTTTGGTTTCAAGCAGCAACCACAAGACGCGAAATTACTGGCGTGCGAAGCTGCCAGCAGCTTGCTGTTGCGATAGATTTGCACGCAGAGGCGAGAAGTGATGCTCGTCGACGATGCTGTTTATGCTGAATATGGGCATTAAATCATTTTAAATTCCCTTCACGGCCATTTATCTCCTGTCCTTTGGAAGACTTTATATTTCAGGTAGAGAGAAATTGGCCTCCTGTTTGTTTTGTTTTTCTCCTTAAATTCATCTTCCTGAAGAGTTAATTACTCACATCTTCTCCAGCTTGGGAGTAAATCACTGCTTATTATCTGGAGTGAAATGCATTCTGATGTTTTGCACACGCCAAGTGTTTGTTGTAAGGCCTGTTTGCCCCTTGGTTGTGAAATGAGCTAAGTGGGGCCGGTCAACCTGGGGCATAGGTAGGGCGAACTCTGCTCCCGTTGTCGGTTTTAATAAATTTCCTCTCTGATTTTTAATTTAGCAATCCCTATTGTGTTGTCTCCAAGGAGAGGAGCTGAGTAAACAGGCTCCTCTCCTCTTTCAACTTTGAATTCTAAGTAAAAATGGAGGGAGAACCACGTTCAATTCAGCAAATATTTATCGAGCTGGCTGGTGGGTGCGCGCCATGGGGCAGCCTCTGGGGGTCACGTGGTTGTGGAAGCCGGACCAGGCCGGCTCGCCAACAGAACCATCGCAGAAGACACACCGGGCCTTTGGTCCCCATACCCGTACAGCCACACCATACAGTCCTACCGTCCGTCTCTGAGTTCTCTTGATGGTACTTCTCGGAGATCTCAAGTTCATGCCGGCCTCACCACCGACATCCCCTGTCCCGCTCATCCCGATGAAGGCACCACCTCCCAGCCCGTCACTCTGGCTTCAGAATCTTTGAGCCACGCACCGTTTCTCTGCATGGCGTTGGGAAGAAGTGATATAATACATCAGGCTGATTTTATCCCTGCCCCAATGTTGAGGACTCACTAATCCCTGCCCTTGCCCCTCTGCACACTTCAGCTGCCTAAGGATAAAGGCGAACCCCTTCACAAGCCACACGGCGGCTCTGCCGGTCTGGCTCAGAGCGGGAAGTCACTTCCTGTTGGAAGCCTCCTTTGGTCCCCTTCCAGGGCAGGAAGCTCTCTCTTCGGCAGCATCCTGTGCTCACTCCCAGCATGGCCATTATCTCCTTTTATTGCTACTGAGCTTTGACTTCTCTTCTCCAGCCGGAGTGGAAACTCTGAGGAGAGGGGCCAGGCCTGCACTGTTCATGATTGTAGTCTCTGTGCCTCCTGCAGTGGCTGCAACCATGGAAAGCACCAGATGCATGGGTTGAGCCCTGAATCAACAAGGGAGAGAGGTCAAGGGCAAGGGAGAAGGTTCTAGAGGCACAGAAAATGCCAAAATGCATTCCAGTGGGAGAGTTGGGCTCCATGGAAGAAGTGGTACTTGAGCTGGCTCTGGAAAGCACAGGTGGGATTGCAGTTTGCGGAGGTGGCAAGGAGAGGGGTGTCGGGTAGAAGGAACAGTGCAGGCGAAGGCAGGGACATGCGTGTCAGTCGGGGTGTGTTTGGTGAGAACTGAAAAGTGTATGCATTGTGGCTTAGTATGGTGGGTGCATAGAGGTGCGACTGTGTGTGCAAGGTCTGTGTCGATGTGTAGTTGTGCATGTGTGGGTGGGTGTGAGTGTACATATGTCTGCATTGTGAGTTTGGGTAGGTATGAGTGTGTGTGTGTACAGATGTGGGTTTGTCTTTGGGTTTATGTATAGATGTTTAGGTAACATGATGTGTATCCGTGCATATATACATAGATGAGTGTGTGTGTGTGTGTGTGTGGATATGTACATGTGTGAGAGTGTGCATTGGGTATCTGAGAGAGAGGAAAAGCGACAGAGAGCAGAGAATCTGATGAGATTGGCTGGTTAATGTTAAGGGAGTCCGCATGATTCTGTAGACACTCTGAGTCATGGAAGGATTTGAGTTAAGGGCTGATGTATGATTTTGGCATTTTGATGTGTTTTTAGGGGGCAGCTTAGGAGACCGGTTATGAGGAGATTTTAATTGTCTCTTGTAAGCACGTCGTCAACAGATCCAATAAAATCAAACACATCTCTTTGAAAGGCGAGCCACAAACATCTCTTAACCTATTTTTTTCCAGCTGCTTGTAGTCTCCGTGATCTCTCTCTGAATTTACCCAGACATGAAGGGGTGAATATTAACTTATGACAGACGGTTTCTGGAGATGAAATTATCTCTGCTCTGAGAAAATAGTGGCTGAACATTTTGATAACTAATCACTGCCCTTTCACAAAACAGTTTCCAAGAGCTGAAGAGCAATTAGCTTTCTAAAGGCACTGTATTTAAATTTTATTAATAAAAACGGATAAAAAAAATCATTACAAAGTTAATTTCCCCTTTTTATAGTTCTTTTAACGGAATCACTTTTCTCCATCAGAGGTCAATTATTTTTCTTTGTCCTCAAAACCTCACTATTTTTGCTGAAAACACTCAAAGGTTTATCACCAAAATTCAGTTTATTTTGAAGGTAAAGATTTTATTCCTCCTCCCACACAGCCCATTTGGGTGAGTTGGGGACTGTTTTTAATTATAAAAAAAAAATTCATGATAGAGATAAAAATCGTCTGCCTACACCTATTTATTGTGTATGGAGTATTTATAAGAATTAAAATGGTGCTAAGAATAGTGCCTAATACATACCAAGTGCCCAGTGAATGTCAACTTTTTTTGTTGTAAGAGTTCAAGCAGTGCCGTTCAGATTTTACTGCCGTGTCTCCTATCGCTTAGCTCTGCAGCATTTCCCCGATAGGTTCTTCTGTTATGAGCACCCTATGCTAATCATCCCAGTCAAAGTCCTGGGGAAAACTCCTCTTGGCCCAGCCTAGGTCACATGCACATTCCTGAGCCAATCACTGTGGCTCAGGGGCCAAATGCATGAATGTGCCAAGTAAGGGCCATGTGCCTTTTCTTGAAATTGAAGCCAGGGATCTCTACAAAGGAAAACCAACACGCTGTCACCAAAAACACGAAAAATTGATGATAGTCACACAAACAGCAGAAGGCTGTTACAGAACCTTATGGGGAAATGTGGAGAAGATGGTTACTTGTGGCCAAAATCACTCATGATGGGGGAAAAAGAAAAAAAAAAACCAAAAACCTAACTCAGGTTAGTATCAAGCAATGCTTTTATGGAAAAAAAATGCTTTTATGGAGTTAAAACATGAAATGATATGAACTCCTCTTTATTTTTTTAAAGATTATTTATTTTAGAGAGAGAGAGAGAGCGCCTGGGGAGGAGCAGAGGGAGAGAGAGAAAGAGAGGCAGACCCCCTGCTGAGCCCGATGAGGGGCTTGATCCCACGACCCTGAGATCATGACCTGAGCCAAAACTAAGAGTCCGTCGCTCGACTGAGTGCACCACCCAGGCATCCCCATATGAACTCCCCCTTTTCTTTTTTCATTGATTTAAACCACAACAAAAGAACAACATACAGCACTTTCCCCTGTGCTGGGCGTTCCTCCTTGCATTTTGCCTAGAATAACTGATTTAGACCTCTCAGCAAAACTCTGAGTTCTACTACTGTCATCATCCCATTTTTCCCATGATGTCACTGAAACAGAAAGATAGCAAGTAATACAGCTGACCCTCCAACAGGAGGGTTAGGGGCACCCACCCCGCACAGTTGAAAATCCACGTATAATTTTCAATTCCCCAAAATCTTAACTACTAATGGCCTACTGTTGGCTGAAACCCTTGCTGAGGACATAAACAGCTGGTTAACACGTGTTTTGTGTGCCCCCTCTATTACATACTGTGTTCGTTCAATAAAGTAAGCTAGAGAAAAGAAAATGTTACGAGGAAAATTACAAGGAAGAGAAAATGCATTTATGGTACCGTCCTGTCTTGATGGAAGAACAGCCGCGTGTAACTGGACCTGAGCAGTTCAAACCCGTTTTGTTCAGGGGTCAGCGGTCTGTCCAAGTGGCACAGCTGGGACCTGAAGCCAGGACACGTGGCTCCAGAGTTCACACCTTTGGCAACTCTGTTACTCTGTCTGAGAGAGCATCTGATTTTTTTTTTTAATTTCCTCTTTTGAATTCAGAGAAAAATTTAAATAACCTTTGTCTTTTAGAATAGTTTCAGAGGCTCAGTCGGTGAAGCCTCTGCCTTCGGCTCAGGTCATGATCCCAGGGTCATAGGATCGAGTCCTGCAACGGGCTCCTTGCTCACCGGGGAGCCTGCTTCTCCCTCTGCCCTCCTCCTGCTTCTGCTCACCCTCTCTCTCTGACAAATAAATAAAATCTTTGAAAAATTTTTAAAGAAAGAGAATAGTTTTAGATTTACAGAGAGATTGCGAAGGTACAGGGAGTTCTCATGTGTCTCACGCCCAGCTTCTCCTATTACTAACGCCTGACATTAACGTGGTGTTTGTCCCAACCCAGGAGCCGGTATTGATACGTTGTTTTTAACTAACGCCCATGCTTTATCCAGATTTTTAAAATCTGATGTCTTTTTCCTGTACCATCCTACTGTCTCATCCAGGACACCCCGCTGCATTTAATCACAACATCTCCTTAGGCTCCTCTTGGCTCTGACAGTTTCCCAGCCTTTCCTTATATTCTGATGACCTTCCCAGTTTTGAGGAGTTTCAGTCAGCTCTTTTCTAGGATGCCCCTAAATTGGGATATTTCTGATATTTTTCTTATGATCAGACCAAGGTTATGTGTTTTGGAAGGAAGACCACACAGTGTCATCACATTGTATAAGGGGGCATACTATCATAACAACCTATCCCTGTTGGCATTGACTTTAATCATCTGGCTGCAGTAGTGTTTGTCAGATTTCTGCATTATCAAAGTTTTCTCTCTCTCTCTGTCTCTCTCTCTCTTTTTTTTTTTTTTTTGCCCCAGCAAAACTTCTGGTCGCATTTCCTCACTGATTTAAAAGCAAGTCCTGGGTTCAGATCCCAATTCTCCCACTCTCAAGCCATGGGAACTGAGCAAGCTACTTAAACCCCATGCCTCAGTCCCCTCATCTATGAAATGGGGTAATAATAGTATAATGTCTTATTCATCAGTCTATTTTTAGAATTACACAAATTAATATTTAAAGCTCCCAGAATAGTGGAAACAGAAAGACATGTTTTTCTTTCTTTTCTCATCTTTATTTATTTGAGAGAGAGAGAGGGCATAAGCAGGGTGGGGGGCAGCAGAGAGAGAGAGAATCCCAAGCAAACTCTGCACTGAGTGTGGAGCCCAATGCAGGGCTCGATCTCATGATGCTGAGATCACAACCTGAGCCAAAATCAAGAGTCAGACAGTGAGTTCTCAACCAACTGCACCACCCAGGCGCCCCCAGGAAGACTTATCATCTTGCGTAATCCTTACAGTAGGCCTGTAGGGTGGATACTATTACTTACCTTTAAAATATGAAGAAACCAAATTTCACAGAGGAGGGTAGAGATAAAGCAGTGCTCTAGGTTTTTACTGACCAGGTTTAAATTCCTGCTTTGACCTTTACATTGTGACCTGAACAAGACACTTCATCTTTTTGAGCCTCAGTTTACCAACCAAGCAATAAGAATAGTCGTTTTTCCCCACCTCCTGGACTTGCTTTGAGAATTGAGTCAGATAATGCATAATAGAGTCTCAGCGCTGTGCCTGGAAACACATAGTAAAGCACTTAATAAATGTTCACGATTGACTTTATCATTGTCTGAGCTACCCCAGCCAGGATTTGAACCCATGCCCCTCTGTACAGAATGAGCAAGTCAGCTTTGAGGGCAGCTTCAGATCTGAGCACCACTGGCTTCTGGACAGCACAGAACTCCCCACTCACATGGCTCTGGTGACCTCATTCTTTCTTCTCGGTCTTGCAGCTTGGCTCTCAGAACCATCCTGCGGATGGTCTTCTTCAGAGCTAGGCATGTCATTGCCCTGGCCTCAGCTGGCACATGGCCGCTTTCCTGAATTACACATTAAGGTGTGAGCTGTGCTGCCTTCCTTGGCCCCTTTCTAATGATCTATTCATTGCCCTGATCCCAATAAAGAGCAAGCTGGGAGGGCAACTTTTCTTGCACTTTGCACAGAACCTTGGGTCTCAAAGACCTTAAAGATCATCTGGTCTACCCTCACCCCCCATCTTTGTTACAGGTGAGGAGACTGAGACCCAGGAGGTTAAAGGTCAAGCGCATGTTGTCATGGGAGCTCAGCCGGTGCTTCTGCTGCAGAGGCTGTTTTCCCAAAGAGAGGATTAATAGATGTTGAATGAATGATAGTAGTGCCCCTTAAGGAGAACTTGCTGTGCACCGGGAACTGTGTGTTCAGGGATGTTTGCTGTCCTTGTCTTGCTTAGAACCCTCACAACGATATCACGAAATTGGAATATTTTCATTTGGTGATTGGGGAAACTGACGTTCGGAAAGATCATGGGACTTGCGCAAGGTCACATGGCTAAGGGCAGTGGTGGGGTTTGAACCTGTCTGACTCCGAAGCTCATGGTATTAATGATTCTGAACGCTTTCTCTCTCTTCCATGTGAGGGAGAGAAGAGAGGGGTCCTGTAGGGATGAGGCTGATCCCTGGAAAGTCGATGGAGCGATGTGTGCCCATATCCAACACACACACTCAAGTGCACCTTCCCATCCCAGTTGTGTAGATATCTAACCGGAAGTTTAGCAAGGCCTCCGGAACTTCTTTCCCTTTTGAGTGCCAGAGGTAGGACCATGTGTTAAACAGAGACCGTATCGCTTCACTTGCTCTGATGCCTTGAAAACTTACCCCAGGAGGAGATGTGGTGCAGCCAGGGAATACATTAACTCCTCTGGGGCAGGCAGGACCTGCTGATCTAAAGTACAGACTCCACCCCGTGGGGCGTGCACGACTCTGGAGGGGATTGGAAGCCAGAGCAAGGTCCAGTTTAGAGAATAGCGGGACAGTCCCCATCGGCTTAAAGATGGGAGCAGGGACAGAGAGTGATGGCTCCTGTCCTCAGAGGGCATGGGGTTCTTCTGTCTTGGACATGACCTTTAGAGAAAGGCTCGTGGAGCATTCATATTCTGTGCCCATTTAGCGCCCGGGAACACTGAGGCAAGCACAGATGATGTGACTAACGTTTCTTCTCAATTCACGGTTTATTCCATTGAATCTTGCCATCCTCTTGAACCCCTCAAAGCAGCCAAAGCCCCTTTTAAGTTGGCATTGGGATGATGGTCTTGGCTCCATCTAGAAAATGTAATAGAGTCACTCTCAAAGGCTCGGCATCCGGGAGGCTGAAGTCCAAGTGCAGCATGAGTGAGGGAGGGAACAGACGTTTGGGTACTGCAGTATTGTGATTAGCGTGCAAGATCCCTTAGCTGAGGCCAATATGGACACATCGATCAGTGTACTGGTATGTTCCGACTCGCGGACATTTTTAAAAATTCAGATCGTGTGTTCCTTCATTCCATCAATAACTGTCCATTAAGTCCCACCTTGTGCCAGGCCCTGAGTTAGAAGCTGCGGACCTCGAAACCAACCAGTGTCTGTATAAAATCCCTCCTAGACAGGGGAATCCTAA
Source organism: Ursus americanus (assembly GCF_024610735.1). NCBI lineage: Eukaryota > Metazoa > Chordata > Mammalia > Carnivora > Ursidae > Ursus > Ursus americanus. Next base: position 32,676,000 of record NC_142128.1, read on the forward strand.
TCTAATCAGAGAAATACATAGCTTGTTGAGGTATAATGTTATTAAGCAAATAGAGATTAGATATTTAAATCGAATTAAGGATTTATGAATGAAATGTTTCCATGTCTGGGAGTTCCTTCATGTGATACAGGAGAAGTGGGTGGCCATGTAAACAAGATTGGCCATGAGTTAGTAATTCTTGCAGCTAGATAATGGGAACATGGAGATTCATTATACTGTTGTACTTTTGTAGGAGTTTAAATTTTCCATCATGAAAGAGAAGACAAAGATGCACTGAGGGAGCACCGAGCTTCCTCCTTCAGGCAGATTACATATGGACACACATCCCTTCCATCCAGCCTTTCCCTCCTGGCCAACAGACTAGATGAACTTGTAGGGTAAATCTCAGCTCCTTACAAGGACCCGCAAGGCTTTGCACCATCTGACCCCTGCCTGCATGGGGTGCTCTCCCTTCCCTTCACTCCCCCCACCCCCTCGCCCATCCATCTTGGGATTTCCAGTCTCTGCTCAAGGGTCACCTCCTCAGGGAAGCCCTCTGTGATTTCTTTCCCCCATCTGCTCTCTTAGACCCATTTTTTTCTTTCTTCCGCCCGGTTTGTATGATGTGTTTTTGTGTGATTATTGTGCTCACATCTGTCTTCCCAATTAGCATAAAAATTCCATGCAAAGAAAATCTTCATTGTGTGTTCTCCAGTCTCCTTGGTGCCTAGTGCCATGCTTGGCACCTAGTTGCCCCTCCATAAATACTTAGGGAGCGAATGAATCTCCATTCATTCTGTCTACAAGCGCTGGACTGACTCAGAGTCCCTTGTGAAAATGCATATAGGAAGGGAAAGTCTCTTTTCCTCTCTGTGGTATATGGAATCCTGGAGCGGGGATTTGGGGGTTTGGGGAGCCTATCAGGGCAGCCTGTCAGACTCAGAGGAAGAGGCGGGAGCTCTGAAGATACCGGACAGCATCAGCACAGCAGCTTCGGCTCTGTTCAAGTTTTTCCACCCACTGCTTGCTTCCGCCCTCCTTGGCCGACACGCTGGGTGCTTACTTAGACATGGGAAGGGAGAGAGTAACTTAGGGGAGATTTGGGGAGTTGCTGCACTCCAGGAAGTCATACACCTTCGCTGCCTCTCTTCCCAGGGGTCAGCCTTGGGCCGGAACCTTGGCCTGACTCTACGGTGTAGGGTACAGTGATGTGGTCAATGGCATCACCAAAGACTGTGCTGGCTAAACGGGCTTTGCCTTCATTTCTGTTTCCTGGGACTTCCAGGGCTGTCTCTGCAAGGGAAGAAGGGTCTTTGAGCTATAACATGGTTACCATGGATCACTTAATAGAAGCACCTTTGGGTTCACATAGCCCTATGATATGGCTCTGTTTCCACGGCTTCCCAGCTGTGTTTGGACAGATTATACATCTCTGTGCTTATGTTCTCTGAACTGCAAAGTTGGAAGAATTATCCTTACCCTGTGGGTAAGTAACTGGTGATATCAATACATTTCCCGACTACAGAGGAGTGCTCTCAAGTGCTTATAATTATAGCATCAAAGAGCTGTGGTGGGCAGGTGCAAAGTTCTAGTTTACTAGGGAAGGCAGGTATGCCCTTACAGGTTAGGTGATATTTGAGCTAAGTCTTAAATGCAAACTACAACAATAATTAAATAAGGGCAGCTTGTTACACACTAAGTTCTGTGCTCAATGCTTCATAGACATTTTGGCTCGTCGGAAGTTCACTACAGTCCTTAAGGGCATACCCTGTTGCTGTCTGCATTTTGCAGATGGAGAACCTAAAACTCAGAGAGGTTAAGTGACTTTCCCAAGGCTACTCAGCTGGTGGGTGAAGCCGGGATCAGCACTTAGTTCTGTGTGACTCCAAAAGCCATTCTCTTACCAACTTGAACTACCCAGCCTCTCTTGAAGGTTCGAGTTTTCCGAGAGATGTGGAAAGAAAAGGAAATGAGGTAACAGGTCCCAAAAGGAAAAGCTTTGGATATCTCTTTTCTTCTAGTTGCCTATTTATTATTATTAGTTGGGTCTTTGTACTGCAGCAGACAGATGGATCCAAGAAGGCAGGAATCATTCAGTTTTATCCATCATCGCTCCCAGGCCGGTGCCAGTGTGGAGCTGGCGTTTAGTAAGTCTGTGTCGAGTGAATGAGGAATTTGATGGGCTCAACATCGTCCCCAGCCTGTGCTGCACATCCCAGCGTTGGGAGATGAGCATGTTCGTTTGACCAAACCCTTCTACAGCCCTTCCTATCTTAAAAAGGAAGGTATTGGCGATGCTGGGCCATTCTTTAATTGGCCACATGGAATGTTTCACCCTAAGCAGCAAACGTTTTCCAGGGCAGTCTGAGGGAGGACTGTCTGCCTTTTCTCCTGCCACCCCATCACCCCTCTGGGTGTCCAGCGTGTCTGAATTCTCTTTACGGGCCTGAAATTCATTTCTGGCGACACTCATATTACAGGAGGGGAGGTGAGCGGGTCACGTCAACACAGCCCAGCCTGGCCTCGGCACTTAGCTTTTCAGACGAGGTGTTTCCTTGAGGTTGGGATTACAAATAAAGCGCTGACCTGTGGTGTCAAGCAATTGCACGGGGGAGCAGGAGGAAGGAGGAAGCGCGATGCCGGGAGCAGCTTTCTCCCGGGGTGTATATGAATAGTGCCAATAAGCTGTCAAATAAAATTAAGGTTCAAAACATACAGCCTTCAGTTTGATTTCGCTAACATGCCAGCTGCTGCTCAGAGGGAGCAGATCGATTCTGTTTTGACAGGTCTCGGTGCACAGTAAGTGCTGGAAGTCTCCGCTCTGGGTCGGATTAATAACAGTTCACCTTAATTTGCAACTTAAGTAGCATGAAATGATGCTCCCGATTTCCTCTCCCGCGCGTCCTCCCCGTGTTGACTGTCCCGTCATTCCTCCTGCCTTTTTGCTCTTCCCCATCGTCTTCCTCTCTGCGTCCTCTTTCCCTTAGCATCTTAAAAAAATTTCTCCTTCTCCTTGTCTCTCCTACACTCCTTGTCTCTCCAGTATGGAGTCCCTACTACGTGCTGGGCATGGTGCTGGTTGCAGCTCACAGACTTTCTTATTTAATTGCCACCACGTCCTTATAAAGGAGGGGGAGTTGTGCTGCCTACAGAGGAGAAAACAGACGCTCATAGTGGCTCAGAGCTTGCCCAGATTTGTGTAGCTAGTAAGTGGCAGAGGTGGGGGTCCCAGCCTAGACTTCTTTGATTCTAAATTTCCACACTGCTCTGGAGACATCAGTGGTCCCAAAGTCTCTGGCGGGACGCTAGGATCACCTGGGGAGCTCTGCCCGTCTCAGTGCGTGGGCACCACCGCCATATTGGTTAGCGGGGGAGAGGCCAGGGCACGGGGGCCACTCAGTACTCTGCTTTCCCTTTATCCCTATTTTTCTTAGCATAGAAACAGAAGCACATGTTGAGGAGGTAGCAGGAAAGCCCTCAAGATGGGCAAGGTTCTTGTCGTGGACCTTGTATGGGGAAGGACTCACCTTTCCAGAAGTCGGTGCTGCAGGAAAGCACAGGTGTGCCTCTGTCTCTCTGATGCAGGTGGGCAAGTGGGAGAACCAGACGCTGAGCCTGAGGCATGCCGTGTGGCCGAGGTACAAGTCCTTCTCAGACTGTGAGCCGGATGACAATCATCTGAGCATCGTCACCCTGGAGGAGGCCCCCTTCGTCATCGTGGAGGACATAGACCCACTGACCGAGACGTGCGTGAGGAACACCGTGCCGTGTCGGAAGTTCGTCAAAATCAAGTGAGTCTGGGGATGCTGTCACTCGAATGCGCCCAGTCCTTTAAAAATAGCCTCTATCATCGACAACAGCGGTGTCCCTAATATCATAATGTGTAATATAAAAAAGGCTGGCTAATACTAGATGATAATCTGTAATATTAGATTTTTTAAGACTTAAATAAATAACTGGAATTACGCTGGGTGGTTTACACTCATTTAATTCCAGCAACAGCAATAGGAGGTAAGTCGTTTTGCCCGTTTTAGATATTTAAACTGAATTACGGGGAGATTCAAAACGTGGTCAGAGCCGTCCGATGCGTAAATGGACGAGCTAGGACTCGGGCTCTGGTCCACCGGACGCCACCGTCACATTCTTAACCACTGTGCTCCGTCAACCCTCCCCTTCGGTCTTGCCTTAAAAATATATATATTTTTAAATTTTTCTGGCTGTTCCCTCCAACCCTGCACATCTCCTCCCTTCCATCTTTTTTATATATCCCAGATACAAACTCTTTAAAAACTTTGAAAACTTCTCTCCAGCTGGGGGTCATGGTGCCCCTTCCATATGACTGTCCGATGTGATCGGCATGGACCTGGCCTTCTGGCAGTCTCCTCACTCACCGACAGCAAGCCAGCGTCACATCTGTGCCATTTCCTCTCTTAAAGACCAAAGGAAGAACTGACAGTTTTTGTGAGAGCTTCTGGTGAAGTTTATCCCTAACCTATCAGCCTTCTGGGGAAGCACAAAGCTTCACGACCAAGTCCCAGGCCCTGATTCTAGGCTTTCTAGTGCAAACACAAAGAAAAACACGCCCTCATGGGGATTTTCGTGAAAGGAAAAGGCCTACTGTTGGAGTATTTTTGTCAGTATTTTCCGAGTACCTCCTTTCATCTGGATAATTCTCCCATGTTCTTTAATTCCCTCCCCAAGCTGGGTTTGCTCTCCCTCCTTCTGCAGAACCCTGGGTGTGTCTCTGAGCCTTAGTCTGCTCAGGCTACCATGACAGGTCGCCGCAGACGGCATGGCTTAAAGAAAGAGACACTTCTTTCTCACGGTTCTGAGGGCTGGGAGCCCACCAACAGGGTGTCTGGTGTGCAGACAGCCGTCCTCTCTTGGTATCATCATGTAGTGGAGAGCAGACAGGAAGCAAGCAAGCTCTCCCATCTCGTTCTAAGGGCACTCATCCCCTTCATGAGGGCTTCACCCTCTGACCTCATGACCTCCCACAGGCCCCACCTCCTCACGCCATCACACTGGGGTGTAGGGTTTCCGCACGTGACTTTGAAGGAACTCGGACATTCAGTGCATACCACTCCATCTCTCTGTCGCCTGTTTTCATGGCTTGTAGTTTGTCTTTCCCCCTGGAGTGTGAGCCACCTAAATATTGGAAACGTGGCTCATTAGTCTTGTATGCCCAGTGACAAGCACGACACAGGATGCAGCAGTGTTGACAGTGCTCAAACAGATGAGCGAATGGATCCCTGTCCTCCCGCATCCCAGATTCCAACGTAAGTCATTAGACGGGATGCAGATCCCCAGAGCTCAGTGCTTGGGATAAAGATTGTTTTTTAAAAACATGATTGCACAATGTGTTATGAAGACACATTGTAGCTTGGGGAAAAATCTTCTTTTAATCAACGAGGAACCTCGTTGGAGTTGAAATTCTGAATAGATTAGTCAATAAATAAATATACATGAATCACAGTTCATGTGTGGGGCACAGTGAGGGGCACGGGCGATACAGCAGCCAACAGAGAAGACGAAAGACGGGGATCTTGCAAGATGGAGTGTGCACAGTTACAAAACAGCTCAGCCAGTAAAAGACCAGGACAGCTGCATGTTATGATAAACCTCGTGAAGGATATAAGTAAGGTGGTGTGAGGCGAGAGTAACTCGAGTACGCGGGGCTGCTGTCCCTCACACAGCTGGGATAGAAGACGATGTCGGAAAGGATGATGACCACGTGAGGAACAGGGCAGGAGCCTTCCAGGTCGAGGGAACAGCAGGTGCAAAGGCCCTGAGGGAGGAAAGAGATGGGCAAGTGTGGGAAGCAGAAGGAAGCCCAGGGCGGTGCTAGAGAGCCCCGAGCTGGGCGGGAGACGGAAGGGGGAAATGTGGGAAAGTTGTCCAAGGAGAGCTGGATTTGGGTGGGTGTTCCTTGAGCACAGCTTGATCAGATGAAGAAAGCGGAGGGGTTGGCACAAAGCGAAGACTCTCACCTCAGTAGGGGCACCTCCTTTATGACAGCAGTGCCTCCCTTGTTTCGATAGGGGCCAATCAAGTGGAGCCTCTGGGGCCTCACAATCCATAACAGGAGCTTTAAATCTTTAAAAGAAAAGCCTAGAAGCTGACAACAGTAGGTCAGTGAGTCCTGAGCCACATCTGTATGGAGAAAATGAACCCCCCCTCAGTAAATTCCTCTCTAAAAGAATTGACTCTTTTACTGGAGACTATAAACAGATTAACAGGTTCAAACTCACATTTTTGGTTCCTGTGGGAGGCAGCGGCTTGCAGCTTCCCTTTCCCCACTTGGCAACATGACAAGTTTACTGCACATCGAGGCGACATTAAAGTCTTTGAAAGCCATAGGCAGTCACTGGGACCCATTCATCCCAACATTAACACAGATCGGATCAATTGCATTTCCTAAAGGTGCTATCTTTGAGGCAGGCTGATTGGTTCTAAGAAGGATTCTGTTAGGTAATGTGGTTCTGTTTTTCTTGGTGATATTCTCCCAGGGAAAAACCTTTGTCTCTCCCTTCTGGTGAGTGGCGGGGTCTTTAGGACACACATCAGTCTTCTAAAAACATGGGTAATGGGAAATGAGCTGAGAAATCAAGCATTTCTTTTCATCTGTTAGTTGGGTGTTAAGGCATGAAGAGAAAGTCGAGGAAAAATGATGTGGTTTGATCTGTCGGGGAAAAGGGCCACACTGTCGATTAATCCCCCAAACTGTCAGATGCTGGGTGAGAAGAGAGGAAATGTACTTTTAAACCTTTACGTGCGAGGTGCTTTAGACACTTTATTTAATCTCCCCAACGATCCTGCAAGGTAAGAACCAACCTTCTCAATTTGCGAGGGACCAAGCTGAGGCTCATTAGTGAAGAGACTCGTCTGCGTCTTCCTGGTTGTCAGGAGCAGACCCGGGACCTCACAGCAGCTCTGTCTGACCTCCATGGCCGTGATCCTATCCGCTGGCCACACTGGAAAACTGGAGAGCTGGAGACCTGCACTACTTATTGGACCCCTTTCCCCACATTGGCTTTTATGGGTCACCCTTTCTTTTGGGTGATGGTGGGGAGCAGGGAAAGATTGCATCGGGCGCTATTTCTCACATTTCTCTGGGTGGTCAAATCACACCCCCCTCCACACATACACACATGCACAGGGGCTGTGATTGGAACCAGTGAGAGTTTCCAGTTATAGGCTGGTCTGCGTTCTCATAATCCCCATGAGAAATTCATCTGTTGCATTTGCTGTGTGTCTTTTCATCCCATGTGCCCAGGGTTTGATTCCATGTCTTACACACAGTAGGTACTCAGTGGTTGCTTATTGGGTGAAAATGTATTAATGACCGATGTATCTAGCTAGACGTATGCCTAGTATTAGGAGACAACGGGAGATAATTAACTCATTAACTGGCTGAGGTTCTCAGTGAGGCCAAAGAGTACCACTGTGTGCCTGTGACCCTGAATCTTAAGCCTGGGGCGTTGGTAACTCCTATCCAGACTCTCCCAGGACTCCTGACCAGGGGAAGGAAGGCCCTGTGATAGATGACGGGAGGGAGCAGAGAGCAAAGGAGACGCAGATAGGAAGAGGTAGAGAAGAGGCATCGATGCATGGCCGTGGTGGCCAGGAAAAAAAAGAGAATCGGCTCTTGCCACCAATGAGCTGCAGACAGATACTGAGAAGGAAATCGTATTTGGACATGCCATTGATTTCATGTACTTAGGACACGTTTCTGTCATGTTTAGGCATTTTATAACCCGCTTCCATGACTCGGAGTCACCTTGTCAAATCCACCCATGTTCCTGGGCATTGACAGACATCAGTGGTGTTTGAGGTGTGTGTGTATATCTAATTATGTGTGTAGAATATACTCATGGCAGTTAATTCGTGGGGGGAAAAAACCCCAAAAATACGAAAAAGAGAAAAAGTTATTTTCACCATTCAAAAATAGCTACACTTCGTATTTCATTGTTTTCCATCCAGATATTTCATGAGCTCATCTCTGTTTTTATAGAGCTAGGACTGTTCTGTATGGAACACTGTGTAACCTACTTTTTTTTCCTGTGATATGGAGATGGAAGTATTTTCCTATTGTGCTGTTGGATTTCCATAAACATCACTGTCGTGCTTAGGTAGCAGTCTGGTGTGTGGATGTGCCAGCAATGGGCCGTCCAGAGCACATGTCTCATGACACGCATGACTCAGGGGAGTTGGGCTCATCAAGTGACCTCCATCACAGGGTGGACCAGCTCTGTTGCCCAGAGAGGGCTTGATCTTCCTACATGAGCTGTCTAAGCAGTAGCTCTTAATTGGGAAGACCCTGTTTCTTTCCTTTTTAAAGGCTTTTCTGATTTTTATATATCCTTTGAATGCAACTTGGCCAGGTAAATAAAGCAAGGTGGCTGGTAGAAAGCAGCCTATGTCACCTTGGTAGATGATGACAGCTTTTAAGAGGGCGTACCCTCCGTATTTTAATAGCGTTTTTCCTGACCAAGGACATTGCTGTTTTCTAGTGTCAGCTTTTTACACTCCCTGTATGTAGGGAGGGAGGGAAAGTGTTATGAAGGAGCCCTCATTTGACAGATGACTCCATCAAGACACATTTAGTTCATGGACTCAGGCGCAAGGCAGGCCCCGGGTCTTCCGGGTCTCAGCCACGTTTTCCGCAGGAAGGAAAGTGCCTTTCCTAAGGAAGCCACCTTTATTTCTTCTCTTTGGTTGCAAACATCTATCTGCAGTGATAAGAGAAAGCAAAACCCTCCTACAGCTGAGAATTTCACATCTTCTGTCTCTCTCCCACTTTCCGATAAGCTTTTATAATTCGGCTTAAATCAGATGCCCGCACTCTGGTCTCGAGAGGCTGCAGGTGTCATAAACTTAAGTATAACAGGTGGTAACTCTCACTGGCATAATGGGGAGACACTACTATTAACTATGAGAAATGTGATGGAGTTTATTTCAACAATTATCATGGAGCATGGTACACGGAACAAATAATCACTCAATAAAAGCCGTTGTCATGGTTATTGTCACCATTAAGAACACTTTGTCCCTTGGCCGATGTAAACTACTGCCTCGTGTTGGGCCTCAGTTTCCCACATGGAAAACCATGGAGGCGTATTAGGTAACGACTGTGAGTAAATCTCCCGGCACTCATATTCTACTGTCTCGGGATTTTTTTCCTACAGCAATTCAACCAATGAGGGCGTGAACGTTAAGAAATGCTGCAAGGGTTTCTGCATCGATATCCTGAAGAAACTTTCCCGCACTGTGAAGTTCACCTATGACCTGTACCTGGTGACTAACGGGAAGCATGGCAAGAAAGTCAACAACGTGTGGAACGGGATGATCGGCGAAGTAAGTGGCCTTCCTCCTGCGGGCTCACATCCAGACTCCGTGCCTGCGGAGCTCCGGGGGCGGTGGGAAGGACAAGTAAAGTCTCTGTGCTCCTTTGCCTTTGCGTGTAGGTGGTCTACCAACGGGCAGTCATGGCGGTCGGCTCCCTCACCATCAACGAGGAGCGCTCGGAAGTGGTGGACTTCTCTGTGCCCTTTGTGGAGACGGGGATCAGTGTCATGGTTTCAAGAAGCAACGGCACTGTCTCGCCTTCTGCTTTTCTAGGTATGTGGACGGCAGGGTCACTACTGTTTTCCTCACAGGGAATTAGAGGTATTTGTCTTGTTTGCTGGAAGGATGGAACCAGGTAGGACCTTGGTCAGTTCCTTGTAATGACATCAGCACATTCCAAAGCCTGTCCTATCTGAATGAGCTCAGTTCCCTCCCTCCACCCCCACCCCCACCCCCACCCCCAGTTAACATCTTTCATTTATCTCTGACTCGGAACTATCTGCTGAAAACACCATCACATAGTCAGATGCTGGTCTTGATTGTATGGAATGTAGATTAGCAGATATATGTCTCAGAGCCTGGAAAACATTTAAAAAAATAAACCTGTCTGTCCACAGTTCATTTAAATCAGCCTATAAGGCTGTATTCAGCATCATTCCCATCCTCCCTCCCTCCCTGGCAGTGACAGCTGTTTATTTACTGGATGTGAGGGTGAAATGATGATGACTGCACCGTGATTTATACCAGCACTCTGAAAAACAAAATACAAGTAGTGTGAAGAGCATATACTGATTGGAAATTAATGGAATCCTATTTTAAAAGTGACTATCCTTCAAGCGGACTGGCTTGTAAGGGAGAAAATTCCTTACTCTCCTTTTAACTATTTCATAAATTTATGTTTTGACATCAAAGGGGTTGTTTTGGTTGTTTTTTTGTTTGTTTTGTTTTTTTTTTTAGAGCAAGTTAGAGCTCTACTTTCTACTTTCTATCATCCTGTTTTCTTTAGCACTCTATGTGTATATGCCTGGCCAGAGAGAGAGAGAGAAACTGCATGGGACAAAGCTAAGCATCGCTTATTTTTTCTTGAAAGTATTGTGTGGAGTATTTGGTTATCAGCAACAGTGTTTGGGAGTGGCTACCTTGAAGATAGTGGGATTCAAATTCCCTTCTCCTTGGCACCCCCGTATCCTTGAGTTTGTCCCAGATTTAGGAAGGCCAGGCAAACACTGACCCTAAAAGAAAGCTGCACGAGAGAGGGAAACAAATCAAAGTCAACCAAATTTCTTACACATTTCCAGACACACACACAAGAACCTTTGTCTGTTAGAGAGCCCGCCCTGCAGACTGGAGCCAGTTTATACCACCGGCTCCCGGCCCACAGTCTTGTTTCCCCACCGTCCTCGTGGAGATGTCGTGGTGGCACCTGGTGAAGCTGTCTGTGCTTCATTCTCTTGAGTGAAACGTTGACTAGCAGGATTTTGGGTACCACCTCACTCACAGAGACGTATGGATTTTCTATTTCCATTTTTGATAATCCATTTAAGATGTTGAAATCCTTACCATTCCATGGATTTGGTTCTGTTCTCCCCACTTGCATTCTTGACAGATACACGCCTCATTATGTTCCCTTTGTGTCTTTGATGTGGATAATGGACCCACATCTCGGTAAGGGAGCCTTACGACACCATGAAAAATGCAGCCGACTGATACCCACGACGCGTGCAGAATCTTCACAACGATTGGGTGGATCGTTATGCACGAACCACTCCTTATCACAGTTTCCCACTCCCTAGCAGACCCTTTAACAGGGCTCTTTGGCCCTGGAAGTTAAGAAAAGGTTGGAAAATGAGTTCATGGAAAGAGATCTGTTTCTTTTCTTTTCTCTTCCTCCCTTCCTTCCTTCCTTCGAAAGAGAGAGAGAGAGCGTGCATGAGCAGGGGAGGGGCAGAGGGAGAGAGAGAATCCCAAATGGGCTCTGATTTGGGATTGGGGCTCCAACTCACGACCCTGAGATCATGGCCTGAGCTAAAATCAAGTCAACCGACTGAGCCACCCAGGCGCCACAAGAAATCTGTTTCTTTTCACAAGTTGTTAACATACCTCCATAGTGAGCTCGAGAGAACTTTTTTTCCAATTCAGTCAGAGAAGAAAAAAAAAATACCATCAGCCGGCTTGGCTCATCAAAAATGGGTCGCTGATATCGAATCTGGCCTCAACCCAGTTTCCCCTAGATTTTTATCTTACCTGCATTCGTAGAACATGTCCGTAAAAAGTCAGGTATTTTTGCTAACTTAAGCCTCCCTTCCCCCTTACTCTACCTATTGTATCTTTAAAAATAAAATAAAATACACTGTAGCCAGAGGAAACTTTTCAAAGCTGTTTTGACATCAGTAGGCTTAATATTTTTTTTAGTCACTAAGTTACATCCCTATTCGATTGTGCACCCCCTTATTTACGGTCATTATCTGCAGGTTTTGAAAGTCATAATGAACCATGCTAAGCTACATTTTTCCATTCACTGGCTCAGTCATCTGGAAGAGCCCAAACATTCAAAATCTGATTGCATTGCTCTTCATTATTTCCTATCCTCTCTCCACAAACTCCATTAACTCCCTTTGGAAACACTTGCAGGTAAATGCCTCTGAGCTTTTGTGTAAAAATGTAACCAGAGGCTCTTCAAGGACAGAGGCGGTGTCTCTCGCCATATTTCCATTCAGTTACTTCCAAAGACTCTCCAAGCAGGTTGGATTGTTTGATCCAAAGAAATGCTGACCCAGAGCCTCCTAGATTGAAGTCCCCTCATGGATGAATGTGGTGTCCGCTTTACACCAGTAGAGGATGTAATTCAGAGCCACCCGCAATATTTCTGGGTCACTCCTTAGACACGGTGCCTCACCATTATTGCAATGCTTTTCTACGTGGTGGTGGTGGTGGTGGTGGTGGTGGTGGTGGTGTGTGTGAGAGAGTAGCAATCCTTCAGGGCACGCCCAGGCACCTAACTTATTAGAACCAGACACCATAGCAGAATTCTTTTATCCCTGTGCCACACTCACAAGTCAAGGGACAGATGTCACTTCCAAGTGGGAAGACCTCTGGGATCAGTTGCTTGATCCAGCTTCCACCTAATTTCTGGAACAGTTCGTGTCCTCACTAGGATGCATCAGTGACCAAACGAAGCCCACTGCACGTTCACAGATTGTAACGTGCCGATGAAGAACTCAGAAAGGATGCCCCCTTGTATTTTTTATTGTGTTATCCCAATCTGCAGAGAAAAGAATTTATCAGATTAGTAAAAGCACATGTTTTAAACTGGGATGCCTTTTTCAGGACCCTGAACAGCGCACCACCACCACTACCGCCCATTCTGGCTTTAACCATGGAATCAAACAACTAGTCCATTCAATTTACCGTGTGTATGGAGCACAGCACACACCGCCGTGCACACTCCATGTCTGTGCTCATTGACTTGTCAGGGTGACCCTCCTCTGGGAAGACACACCGTGCCATTAGCATACCCGACTTGGAGAATTACTTTGCCATTTCTTTCTATCTTGAATATTCGGTTGTTCTCCTTTTTGGATACACCTCATTACCAAATTGCGATGATCTCAGGGACATAGTGTTGTTATTACCCAGGGTAATTTCAGCGAAGATATGTTGTAGTTGCAATCCCATTGATTTCTTCGAACTCATCTTGTGTTATTCAAACTGCGAAGGCTGTGTTGTTACCAGTTTCTTTTTAACATAGCCTCACTGTTGAAACTGCATTGCAAAGCATTCCTTCCCGTTTCTAAATTACCCAATGTAGTTAAAGCTTCGGACATACTCGTTTCTTGTTATGTAGTAAGCTCATTAAATTGGAATTTATGATGACCTCTGGCTGTGTTAGGTAGTCACAGACTTGAATGGTAAGGTGGCTTGCGACCAGCCTAGCTCTTTATGACTATTACTAGCTCCATCAGAAAAACAATTTAAAAATAATAACATGTCTACTATTCAAGGGTGTTATTGGGATTCTTCTATTTTACCCTCAGAAAATGTTTGCTTATGAGGCAAAAGATTATGAGTTTATTGGTGTCCAAGGGCGGTTTCTTCCCAGTGAGGCGTTCAGGTGGAGATATATTCATTTTTCAAAATTTTAGCCTCTGTTGATTTTTTAGCAAATCTGTGTCATATATGGATACAGTGGCTCCATTCAGCTGCCTCGATCAGACTGAATATAAATGCTCTTAACTTTCTGAGTTCTAAGATCTAGAACCTTGTGACTTGGCCTGACCTTCTGAGACAGCCCTGTGAAAATAAGCTGATAGGAATGCCTGGGTGGCTCAGTTGGTTAAGCCTTCAGCTCAGGTGATGACGCCAGGGTCCTAGGATTGAGTCCTGTGTCCAGCTCCCTGCTCAGCGGGGAGCCTGCTTCTCCCTCACCCTCTGCCTGCTGCTCTCCCTGCTCGAGCTCTCTCTCTGTCAAATAAAATCTTAAAAAAAAAAAATGAGCTGATGTAAACTCCTGTGGGGGGGAAATAACCATCTATCCATCTACTACTTCACTGCCTCTACTCTTTAAGTGATGCTTTTTCATTGAATTACCATGTGAATGTAATATCCTCAAATGACTTTTCAAATGCATTTAAGCCCATTACCAACATCAACAAGATTTTAAAGCTGTAGAGCGCTCATCCGGTCCAGAGCAGGGGTGGGGTGGGGAGTATGGTAGTAGTGGGGGAGACGATGACCTTCCAATATTGCTGTCAACCCCGTGATTTTATGATCCTTTTCTAAAGGGTTGTAATGTTCCCTTTCCTTAAGGAATTCCCTGCCCATCATCCCTCCAGCATGTAAGGATAAAATGAAAATAAGAATAAAACCCACGCTGATCCACAGAAGCCTTAGGATTGAGTATTTGGGTCTAGTCTTGCTTCCCCCTAGCGTGGGTCCCCTGGGTGATGCTGTAATCATATAGAACCCTGTGGCCTCTTCATTTGCATCCCTTCTCCCGTCTGTGTTTACTCTCCGTGACCCGACTGGGAAAATGTCATATGCTCTTTCCTATTTTTATCCTATTATATGCAGCCTTATCAAATACCTCATCCGTTTTGTAGAACGAAGGATGGTGTAGACGATTGAATCCACAGTGACTAGCTTCGTTTGAGTGATCAGATTCGCGTGAGGGAGGGTTTCTCGGTGAGCCTGCGGGGGACCTCTGGGCTCCCTGCCGGCCCTGGTAGCGAGGGCGCGTCCCTGACCGCGTCCCGCTGCTCTGGCCTCTCCGTCCGCAGAGCCGTTCAGCGCCTCCGTCTGGGTGATGATGTTCGTCATGCTGCTCATCGTGTCCGCCATCGCCGTTTTCGTCTTCGAGTACTTCAGCCCCGTGGGATACAACAGAAGCTTGGCCAGAGGGAAAGGTGAGACCCCTCTCAGTGTAACCCAAAGCAGACACTGTTTCGTGACTTTCTACAGAGGTTTCCGATTCAGAACGCATCGCCCTCTGCTGTCTTGCGGGTCTGTGGTGTGAATGGAGCTCGCTCACCAGGGCTGCCTGTCGTTCCATACAGTGTGGGTTAGCGGCCTCAGCTGAGAGAGGGGTAAAGCCAAATGAAACGTTTCCGTCGTTTTATCATGCGGAGTCCGCAGTTCTTAGGTGGAAACGATGGACAGTTTGTTGAGAGAGCAGATTCGAAGAAGTTTTTCTGGCAATTAACTTTTAAAATCTGTGTGAAAAGAAATGGGAAGATTGCAGTGAATCTCGCCTTCCGTCTACGCAGAGAAAGTGGCTTTTATAGAATCTAGTTTCAGAACATTCTCCAGATTACTGAAT
This sequence comes from Ursus americanus, assembly GCF_024610735.1. NCBI lineage: Eukaryota > Metazoa > Chordata > Mammalia > Carnivora > Ursidae > Ursus > Ursus americanus. The sequence goes on from NC_142128.1 coordinate 32,691,142, forward strand.
CACACTTGCATTCATTTGACGATAAAAATAATCATAAGGTGGTATTTTCCCCCAAAGAATTACATTTTCCTCTTGGCAGTGCCTGACCTAAGTGCATCGTGCTTGATAAAGCTGCAATCAGTAGAGAGAAAATTGCCCTGGGCGAGTCATTGGCTATAACTTAGGAAGCCGCTCCTCTGCAAACCAGTATTCATGTCACAGCACAAACACATTACATCACTTCGGAGTGCATTTTCCTCCATGCATGACACGTGCTAAGTGGATGGCCTCCGAAGGCTCCTGCTAGGACCAAATCTCTTTCCTGAAACATGACTTAAGTTGGTGGGAGACAGCAGGTCTTCTGTGTACAGCCATTCAAAATCAAGGCCCTGGAATTTGCCATATATTCTTTCCACTTGGAAGATTCAGTATTGGAAACAGCCAGTAGGTCGTGGGAATCTGTTAGGGACTTAGTCTTATTGAAATCCTCCCACTTCTTCACCATCATAGAGTGGTGATTATTATATATAAACCATCTCCCATCAACAAAACACGGTGAAAATGCCATGAATAATCATGTTGTGTTTAAGTGGGAGAATCGTCAGCCTCCACTCAGAGGGCAATGTCACTAACCAATACGGAGCTTCCCACAGAGTGGGGCCTGAGAAGGTTTTCTGTGAGGGATCATACGTCAGTGGAATCGGTATTCACGTTTGGGGGATCAGAGTTTGTGCTCTTTGCGAATTCGTGCATTTCTCTCATGAGTATTTACTGAGTGGGTAAGGTGCCAGGCACTGTGCTAGTACAGGGGAATAACGCGGTAAACTGGATAGAGTCTTCCTGACCCCCGGAGAGCTGAGAGTTTAGTTGCAAAACCACAAGTGAACACTTATATCAATAATCCCAGATGGTAATACATTTTAAGAAGAGGAATAGAAACCAAAGTGAAGTAATGGCGGGCAAGGGTGGGGGGTAGGGGTCACTACTTCAGGTAAGATGGCAGCCACGCAGGGAAGAAGTTTCAGAAGACATGACATTTGAGCTGTGACCTCAAGGATGAGAAGTCATGTGAAAAAATGGAGGGAAAAGCATTTTAGGCAGAGGGAACAGCCCATGCAAAGGCCTTGTCAGGGAATCGATCTTGATGAAACAGAGAAGATGGGGGTGAGTGAGGTGGACAGTGATACAAGATGAAGGGAAGAGGCAGGATGAAATGTGTGCAGTGTGGGAAGGTCACTGGGGCTACTCTGTCAGGACAAGGGGAGGGGCAAGCAGCAGTGGACGGAGGGAGCCCAGGGAGGAAGGTGTTGGTTTTCTGAGAGCAAGGATTACAGTGGTTTGGACTTAGCAGGAGATGAGCAGGTAGACCAGGACCATGTCTTGGAAGATAAAACTGATCCAAAGGACGGTCATGTGTGGTAATTCCTTCCGTGGCTGAAGCACATACCTCGAAGACTGTCGTAAAGGGAGGAACCTAGCCCGCCACCTCCCCGCCCTTCCATCGCCCCCAGGCTTCTCGTTTTCTGCTCAACCGCTTGTGGAAGTTCTCGACAAAGGGCAGCGACTGGTTTCTTTGTGCAGCGTGTCTTTCTGGTACGTCTCACTGCACTTGACGGGGAAGATTGTACGCACGGCTCAGTAATAGTATTCACGAATCACTAATTCCCAAAAGTCTTGGACAGAACCCCTGCGAGGGCCCATGTCTGATTCCCAAACAGCCGTCATTCCTGGGCCACATGCAACCCTCAGAAAAATCCAGTAGTTCATGAAGTTAACTGGATGGGCTCTAATTATTTATTTTTTTTTCCCTAAGAGTTCTTGGCATCTTGGGAATAAGCCCAGGAGATTATAAAACTAGGCAAAGAGAGACAGAGGCATTTGAGATTTGAGCGTACCAGAATTAATTGGCTTCCCTTTAATGTGCCGTGCGGGGGATATTATAAATACTGCTGTATGGTCGCAGTTTGGCCTCCGGTGTGTAGAAAGCTTGCCTCTCCCAGGCTCCCTGCCCAGACCTTCATACCTTTCATCAGTGATCACTTCTGCCAGTTTATTTATTGCCCGCTCTGCTGCTGTTGCCAACGGAAGTCTGAGTAGGTCATTTTTTCATATGTTCATCTACATAAATGATGTAAAAATTAACCCTCTGTTAAAGGAAGACCTCTTGCCCGTGAAAAGAGGGCATACATTTTTTTTCTTTCCCCTTGTGCAAAAACAGACATGAAAGCCCTAACGTGTGCATTTCCCGGTGGGCATACTGCCCACCCCAATACGTTGTGCCATCTTGCCCTGCCTCTTTAGCTAAGATGGCTACGAGGCACGTTTCGGAATCCCAGAAGGGAACCGTCGCTGTTGCAGGGCTACCCTGAGGAAGAAAAAGTGCTGGGATTTCAGAGCTCATGGTCCATGACCTGCAGCCACATGTCTTCCATCTGTGAAGCGGTGGAAGAATTAAGCTCTCTAGCTCTGCTCCTTGATGTCTCCATTTGCAGAGGGTTTCCGTTTGGCTTCGTTCTTCCACTGTGCTCCCTTTACACGTGCGTTTGAGCAGAAGCAACTGCTAGGGACAGTCGGATTAGAATACCACACATCAGCCCATGAAACCGAAGCTGCCCCCACGCACACATTTTTGTAAGGCTTGCTACATTTATTAAAGGAGATTGGTTCCCCCAAATGGAAATTGAATCCAAATTTACAACCGGCCCTAACGCGACTTCTCATCCAAACCCACATTCTGCATGGCCAGTTGCTTTTCCTTTCTTTTTATTTTTGATTTCTCCTTCTTTAAGAAACATGGCAGGAATCCAGCCAGATAGCAATGCAGAAAGAATGCTCGTTTTTCAAGATAAAGGGAGCTGTGGTGGCCGGGGTTCTGGGCAGTGATGGGGCACAAGCATGAGAGACCGTTCCATCTTCTGGCCAGCGGCGGGGCTGCGGGCGGCCACCACGTAGCCCTTTGGAGAAAATGCTGAGAGTGTCCTTTCTGTTACTTGCAGCACCCCACGGGCCTTCTTTTACGATTGGCAAAGCTATATGGCTCCTCTGGGGCCTGGTGTTCAACAACTCCGTGCCGGTGCAGAACCCCAAGGGGACCACCAGCAAGATCATGGTGTCTGTGTGGGCCTTCTTCGCTGTCATATTCCTGGCCAGCTACACGGCCAACCTGGCTGCTTTCATGATTCAGGAGGAATTTGTGGACCAAGTGACCGGCCTCAGTGACAAAAAGGTAATGTCACCTTGCTTTCCTCACCGCCCGAGGGGTGGATCTTAAATGGTCTCTACTTAGAAGGGCGTGGTTCGGGCTCCTACCATCCAAACCCACCACCGACTCTGAAGCACGAAGCCGGAGGGGTTTTGTGTCTTTTCCCTGAACTTCAATTGGCATATTTCTAAGAATTTTAGAAACAGAACCTTAAGCTCAGCCCTCCAGGGTCTAAAAGATTCCAGATCTCATTTGGAAGCATTGTTTCCCCAAATGGTCATTTCTCATATTTATAGGATCATAGCAGGGACGCTTCCCAAGGCTCTGTGACTCATGCAAGGTCCCAAGGCTGGAGTTCTCCCTTCAAGGGAGCGTGTGAGGGTGGAGAAGATCCATGAGCCTCGATGAGGAAACACTTGGGAGGAAGTGGGGTGCTCCCGGCCGTAGCCACCCCCCCATTCTCTGGCCTTGGCCGAGTCTCTAATATCTGCCATGCCTTGGATTTCTCACTCATGACCTGGAAAAAAAAAAAAAAGTCCTCTCTTAAGCCTACCAGAGACAAGCCTGACAGCTCCTTTTACCCGGGAGTCAGACAGCCCCCACCGTCTGCATTCCCGACTCACCTGAAATTTCCTGAAGGGACACAAAAGGGACAGAGAGGCTTTTCATTCGCCAACGCGCCACCGGCTTCTTTCACTCAGGCACATCTCCAGCCCTCCCTTGTGGTGGGGCTGCGCTTCCACCATCAGCAAGGCGGCAGGAATCCCACCTGCCGTCTCCATTCTCTGCTGGAATGTCGCGGGGGGGGGGGGGGGCGGCGGCGGGCTGTGAGTGGCTATTCAGAAAGGCACACTGGAGGAAGAAAAGAGGTAAACTGGGTGCATCCTTCCATTGAAATCTTAGGTTCAGCAAACAAACTCTGATTTGCTAAGCTCAGCAGTGTGGGGATTGCTGCGCGGCCAAGATTGTCCGTCTCGTGTATGCGGATAATCGTCTCTCTTTATAAAATCTCACCAGCATGTCTTGCTGACATAAGTCTACGTGTATTCTTCTGGCATTCGTCAACAAACTGCTGAATAGAAAATCAACCATGAAAAGCCCTAACCGCTTATCTGTGACATATGCTGTGCTTGAAAGAGGTACAGAGAAGGCCTGTCATCAGGGAGATGATGAGGGGCGGGGGCTGGGTTGGCCTCTCTCTGATGGCTTCCCACTGTGGCTTGAATAAATGCCAGTCTGCTTCCCCTGGTGGCAGAGCCCTGGATCATCTGGCCCACCCCCACGTGCTCCCTCCCTCTTGCTCATGAGCCCCCCCCACCACGTCCCTTCAATACCCCAAGCGTCTTTCCACCACAGTGCTCTTGCACTGGTTACGTCCTCTGCCTCGAATGTTCTTTCCCATTATCCGTGGCTGGCTCCTCCTTGACTCTCAGGCCTCAGGGAAAACACCACCTCCTGAGAGAGGTCTTCCCAACCATCCTGGCAAACTTCGCAGCCTCAGCTTTTGCTCCTGTGAAACTTAAAGTCTGGTAGAAAAAAACAACTAACACAAGAGTAAGTGTGAATGGGGAAGAACATTCCAGGCAGGAGCAGCGGTTATAAAGGAGGTAAGACTGTTGAGAGTAAAGGTGATGCTTAGGATGGAGTTAGCTGGCACTTAGGGGCGCCCAGGACATACTTGTGTGTTGAGTGAGAAATGCGTGGTGTGGAGGACACTGTGGGTGCCCCGTCTAGCTCTCCTGGCACCCCCTTTTCCAGCTCTGCGTGCCCCTCCCGCATTTGCTGACAGAGGCTCCTACCAGGGACTGTCACAGGGTGATTACCTTGGCCTACTGCAACGGTAAACGCCTGGGGGTCTGAGCTCCCCCAATCCCTGTAGTCCCCTGTAACCAGCAATAACCAGTGTGAGAGCCCAAAACTCCAGCTGCTCCACTGCGTCCAGGGGCACCAACCCATGGTACGCTTTACTCTCCGGAGCTCCCCACGGGACCAGGTGGAAGCTGAGACTTTGCCCCAAATCACCCCTCAGCTGGCTTCCTCTCCCTCCCTAACCCCTGCCCCCACTCTCTTCCGGATCTCTCCGGGAGCCCCTCCTCACTACATCGTCTTCACCCAGCCCTTGCTTCAGGGTTGGCTTCTAAAGTGCACGACCCCTGTGAGACAGCAGATCAAGTCAGGAAGCTCGTGTTCCCGTTCCCTCCGTGCCCCGTGCTGGCTGCGTGGTGCCTTTATCGTCACAGAACCTGGCCCCGTCTCCCCATTCCTCCCAGTACATTTGGGAGAAGAGGTTGGAGCAAGCATGAGAGGAGGCAGCCATCCTGAACGTGCCTTGTAGCCTCTAGAGTCCCCGACAGCCACAGAGCACCGGTACACGACTCCATCACACCGTGGGAGCCAAAACACAATGCCTCGAAGAAGCAGCTGGGGGTCCCGCAGAGGCAGTGAGGGCCCCGTCCTCAGCGAAGCGTTTTTCAAGAAAGCAGTTGGCAGCCCATTTTGCTTTTTGTTGCTATTTTCAAAGGCAAGGGGAGAAAGCAATCCCTTGCCACGTAGTTTTGGGTCTAAATAACATGACCGCTTGTGGGAAAACTAATTAGAACCGCTAATAATTCGCCTGACCTTCTCTGACTTGGAGACACCTAGTAACAGATACCACATCCTCACGGGACACCACTCTGCTTCCAAGCTCAGAGCATTAGTGGCAAGCGGATAGCTCTTTTAATTAAATGTTTGATACAATTAGATAAACAGCAAAATTCTTGGAGTAAATAAGCTAAATGCTCCCAGAAGATTAATAACAGATACAGCAAGAGAGTCTGCAAAATAAAAATCTATATTGAATCAACTTATTTTAATACTCTACACAGTGGGCTTTTATCCCCCTTTCTTTTTTTTTTTTTTTTTTTTTCTTTTTAAATCACAATTACCTGTGTAACAGCTCAGGTTTACGATGCTTTTAAAGCATTTTGCCGTCTTCGTGCTTGCTGGGAAAAGCACCTTTGAAGCCCACGGTGCGCTCACACGAGCTTGGGCTTCGATTGTAAATAGGCAGATTCACGGGTAGATGTTCCCCCTAGGAATCACCAAAGGAAAGTTGAAATGCTGGTGGGGAACCTTTCCAACACATTGGCAATCTCAGGTAGAGGAGCTCCATCCCTGGGAGGCAGGTTATCGTAGTAGGAAGAGCAGTGTCGTCCTCGGGGTCGAATGAACCTGTGTTCAGATCTCGACCTTGCCATAAGATGTTCGTGGCCTTCGGTATGCCAGTATCCCCAAAGTTTAATTTCCTAATAAGAGTGGGGGTGGGTATTAATACCTTTCTGGCAAGGTTGATATGAGGCTTAGGAATAATCCCCACACGGTGCCTGGCACATGGGAGATAATCCTATTAGAAATGCTGCTTCCTCCTTCCACCCTCCTCCCTCCCCGCCTCCACTGCCCCTCCCCTCCTCTTCATCACCCCCCTCCTCCTCCTCCTTCATGATCAGCAGCACTGCCCCATGAGCCCGTTCCTCACGTCCAGGGTCTCAAGGACCACTGCACTAGTTGGTCTTTGGGGGGGAATTCGGGAACTTTCCTTGGTAGAGGAGCCCAGGAACGTGTCCCCGTAGAGCTGTGCTGTCTCTGAGCACTGCGCTCATACTGCTGGGTGGTCACTGGCTCAACAGAGGCCTCTCAGCCTCCTCTACCCCCTAAGGGCCACAGTTGTTTGATGCTGACCTCCGGAAGCTTGTAGCCCACCAGCAGCCGGAGAAGACCGCACCTGAAATACAGGGCTCCAGGTGCCAATGTCCCTCATTCATAGCTTCGGAAGGCAGATATTTGTAATAAATATATAGTTCGGGTGTGTAAGAGGAATGAAGAAATGTCCTGGTCAGTTGCCACGTTTCCCCTAAACATTTTATTTCCCCTAATTTCCATCTGTCCTTCCTCCATCCCGAAGAGCTTGCCTTGAAAGAGAGAAACGCCAGGGAGTTCTGCCACTGCCAGGCATCATGAGTACTTTGCTCTGTGGTCTTGCTGACCGTGGACCCCCCTGCATCACCCCTTCCCTTGCTCGAGCCCACATTTGTTTCTTTCTGTTTGCACACGGAGCTCGCCGGGAGAAAGTTGCACTAGAAGTCATTCCGGAAACTACATGGGACATGTCCGCAGCGGGAGGCCCTGGGATTGTGGAGATGAGCCGTGCTGGCCCCTAACTGTTCTCACACTGTAGATCCTGGCTTTTTAGTGAGTCATGAAATCAATGGAAGGGTCAGGACTGTTGAAAAAATAGAACACAGCAGATGACGTCAGAGTATATCACACGTAGGAAGCATGCTCTGAAGGGGCGTGCGTGCGTGCAGAGGGTGGACCTGGAGACATGTCCTGGTCTATGGAACATGTACCAAGAGTCGTGCTTTATGAAGTGGGACCACCTTTCCTCCAGTAGGAAAGGTCCTTGGATCTCCGTGCTGGGCCGAGTTTGGCATCGGGAGGTACAGTCGAGGCCGGAGAAGTGTGCAGTTCATCCCGGAGGCTGAATATCCGTCTCCGTCCTGTGTCAGGCGGAGAGGTGGGGACGGAAGGAAATCTAAGGGCTACATGGCTCCTGTGCGGGGGATGGGGAGTGAAGCGGAAGCACTGGTGCAAGGGCCCATCTCGGGCGCCTCAGGAGAGTAGAGCCACTGCGGTAACAGCTAGATTTACCGACAGCCCGTTACTCTGTCCCCAGAGCCGGCGGCTGCTGTGCCATCAAGCCGGGGCTGGGGCCTCGTCCTCTCTTGGTGATGAGTTGAGGCACTGCCTGTCACAGTGAGTGCAAAGAGCATTTTGCTGTTCCTGTGTGTGTGTGCACACACATACACGTGCACACACACACACGCAGTCTCCCAGCCCAAGGCACCAGCAGGAGGATCTATCTCATTTGGACAATGTGTGGCCCCTTCCCCCAAACGCAGTGGCGGCTGCTTATGACACAGTGGCACGCCTAATTGAGGGGACACAGTTTTCAACTGGAAATTCTAATAGTGAAACCTGGTGTGATTCTGGAAAGGAGAATGATGTTTTCAGTCCGTCTGACTCGGGTAAACCCAGACGCTTCTCCAGCGGTTCTGAGCTGCATAGAAGACTTGTGGGCTTAGAAGTCGGAGACATCTGTGGATCCCGGCCCTGGTCCCACCGTGGATTTGCTGGGTGTCCTTCCCTTCTGTGGGTCTCACGGTCCTCCCTCTAAAAGAGGGTTACTAGTGACAGTGTGTGAGGAACGACAGAGTTCATGAGGCCAGGCATATGTGGATTGAATTCTGGGCTGCTACCTGCAAGCAGTGGGATCCCAAACCGGTCATGTAACCTCTCAGAGCCTCAGTTTCTTCATCTGTAAAATGGGGCCTCTAAGATTAGCTACCTGGCGGATTCATCCTGAGGATGAAATGATCCAACATTTGTGAAGTCCTTGGCACAGTGCTGGTCATTATTATCACTACTTTATAGTTCCAAAATTTTGTATCTCATTGAAAAATGAAGCCCAGGTTACTTTTTTTGCCCATGCTAATAGTAAAAATAAAAAGCAATAGTGATTGATTCTGAGTGCTTACTCTGTTCCAGGCACTATGTTAATTACTTGACAAGTTTTAACAATTTTGAAACTTCCCATTGACCCTACAAGGGAAGTCCTGGTATGTTTCCACCCTAGAGACAGGAAATAAATGGAGGCAGTGTGAAGTGCCTTATCTCAGGTCCCACAGTTCGTAAATGATAGAACCTGATTTTTAAACCTTTGAACCTGAGCTCAACCTTGTACTATTGACCTGTGCTGACTCTACATTTTATTTGTGTGTCTAAGCTCAGACCGAGTACTCTTGACTATGAATCTGGTTGGGTTGCCCCAAAAACTGAAGTTGGGAACAGACAGTATCAGTCAATCAGGGAAGAGAAGCAGAGTATGGACATCCAACCCTTTTGGAGGCTTGAGAGCTGTACAAGACATAGGCACCCCCAGGAAGCTCATGGTTAGGAGGAACTTCAGCTCAAGAAATGTTCATGGAGCCTGCCATTATGCCTGGAATATATTAGGCCCCCAATAAGTATTGGATGCATGCATGCATGAATGAATGGGTGAGTGGAGAAAGAGTGAATGGCAAACATACAGTCATTGTAGGGGAGGAAAAGTAATTTTCCCTCTACCGTTCTAGGTTCTTGGCTGAGATACCTCTGTAATAAAAGACAGATTAAGAGGAGGAAAACAAACAGAAGTTCAAAAGCATGGGTACCTTCTGTAGACTTGGGACATGCCCAGGAAAACCAAGTACCTCCCTGCAATGGCCCAAGCCACCAGCTTAAACTCCCCTCCAGCTAGGCACAAAAGAGAGATGCTGGGAGCTGGGGTGGGGAGGCCAGTGATGGGAGGTTGTCAGGAAAAGCACAGTAAACAAGGGTGAGGTTATCATGCAGATTTAAGTTGATGCCTTCGACACTTTTGACAAGAGTTTCTAGAGTTCGAGTCATCTTCCTTTCCCAGGTGCTGAGAGGAAGACACCCCTCTATGTGGAGCTTTCCCTTATCCGTGTAAATGCCTCTTCTGAAAGGGTTAACTTCTACCCTTCAGAGCTTCCCCTCCATCTGCTGTGTCTTAAAAATAGCCAGCCTAAGAGGATCCTTATGCCAAAGAGGCATATTTTGGGGAGACATGTTCAGTTGCTCTTCATCATTTCCTGGGGGAGGTGATGGTCATTGTCAATGGGATTCAGAGAAGGGAGCGATTGGTGGGGCAAGCAGAAAATTTCCCTAGAAGATAGATCAACGACCTGAGTAAAGCAATACTTTAATGCCAGCTCAGTTAGCGTTTCCCGAGCACGGCCCGCGTGCCCCCCACGAGGCTAGTCTCTATAACGGGGCCAAAAAAGTCAAGCCAACAAGTATCTCTCACACACCCAGCCAGGCCCGCTGCTTGGCACTGGGGGATGAGGCGGGGGGGGGGGGGGGGGGGCGGGGGGAATGAGACAGACGCTGTTTCCGACCTCCTAGAGCTGGCAGGCCAGTGGCAGGTGTGATTAAATAAAAAAGGAAGCCCAGAAATGCATGGTTTTTCTACTGTCCTGTGCTAAGGCATGCAAATGTTTAACCCTTGACACAAGACAGAATGGTGGCTGACTTCTCCTCCTTCTCTCTCTGTCTCTGCCCTGTCTGTCCATGTCTCCCTCTCTCTCTCTCTCTCTCTCTCTCTCCAGTTTCAGAGACCTCACGACTATTCCCCACCTTTCCGATTTGGCACGGTGCCTAACGGCAGTACTGAGAGAAACATTCGTAATAACTACCCCTACATGCATCAGTACATGACCAAATTCAATCAGAAGGGAGTGGAGGATGCCTTGGTCAGCTTGAAAACAGGGTAAGGATGATGGGTTGCTTTTTTTGTGTATTTTTCCCTCCGCAGGCCCGTCAGCCCATAAACCTCACAGAAAATGACTCTGCGTGCCTTGGTGCTTATCTGCCCTCAGCTCTGTATTTTCTGGAAAGCAGCTGCCGTTAAGGAACCCCAGGCGAGGGCTGCTTTTGTGACCCGATGAGCATCTCAGGCTTCCTTCTGAGTTGTGTTAAGGAAACGCAAATCCAGGGCACTTTGAAATGCAGAGAACCAGAGGGGTTTCTTAAACTGATAAAGAACTTGGTCCCACTCAGTGGGATATTTTAGTCAAAGGAAAAGATCTAAAGAGCTTGTTAACTTATTTAAAGTGCTGGAAACGAAGTGCTATAGATTTTTATCGATTTTAAGGAGGAGTTTTTGGGGTACAGCTTTGTGTGAAAGCTGAAAGTATCACATTGATGGAGAAGAAAGGAAATGGGGAGAGAAAAGCAATGTGAACTCAGTCTCTCTAAAGCTGCCGCTAATGTTTCTGTCCACCTGTTGGCATCACAGAGCGTAGCACGCTCGAAATAAGGAGCTGTCCAGAAAAGACGGCGCAGAGGCTAGGAGTTGAGGACGTGAAACCGGAGCACGCCTCTCCTCCCCCTGCTGCTGCTGTTTCTGACTCTGGGTAGACACCTCCTTGTTCTCAGCCTCATCTGTAAGATGGGACTCCTAATGGGACCTTCAGAATGTCGGGGATGTGCGAAATGCAGTTTGGGGAGGGTTCCATTCAAAACGATTATGTTTCTAAATGAAGTTCTTTAACGGGGGCAGTGTTGCTGATCCAGAAAGCGAATTTCTGTGGACCACGTTCGTCGTCAGGGATTTTTGAGCAGTTAGTTACCCTGGAACTTCATCCGCACCCTCTTCCTCTCGGCTGTTCTGCAAGCCCCCCGGGCCTGCTCCCTCGTGTCTGGTGGGGCAGACAGGGCCCCGTCTAAACCCTCAAGCCCCCCGGGCCTGCTCCCTCGTGTCTGGTGGGGCAGACGGGGCCCCGTCTAAACCCTCAAGCTCCGTCCCTGCCTGCTTTCCAGGAGCTGTGGCTGGCAGCATTTTGTCTCTTCAGTCTCTTTGGAATCTCTTTAGAACCTCAGCAGGGGCTTGAGAAGCCGAGCCCGTGACTTATCCCAAACTCATCCACACACCCCTCATCCTGGCTCGGGGTGATTTTTAGAAATGTTTTATTCGAGCGTCACACGAATGCAGAAGACATACACACAGGAAGTGTAGTGCCTGAGGACTTCGCACAAGCTGACCGTGCAGGTCCGTTCAGAAGACCTAGCCAGTCCCCAGGAAGCCCACCGCGCCCTTTTCCAGTGGCCAGTCTTGCTTCTAAAGCTATGGATTCTTTTGGCCTGTTATTCTCACATGTAAATGAAATCACACCAGACATTTTCTGTCTTCTTTCAGCTCAGCAGGTCTGTTTATGACACTGTCCATGTCCTTCCGCGCCTTCGTTCTCATTGCTGCGGGGGATTTCAGGATGGGCACATGCTCCAAAGTTACCCATCACTTCTCATCTTGTTGCCCGTTGAGGTGGTGTCCCATTCAGGGCTGTGGCGAGGAGGGCTCCCAGGGGTATTCTCATGCAGGTCTGTCCTTGCACGAGGGAGCACGTTGCTCTCGCTATGTACCTAAGACAGGAGTCGCCAAGCTACAGGATGTGTGTATGTTCGATTTTAGTAGATTCCAGGAAATTCTGATGACTTTCCAGACCCATGTATAGGTTTTGTTTCTTTCTTTCTGCCATGGTCTTTGCATCAACATATACTATTGCTTGGGACAAACCGCGAATGCAAACATGGACGACATTGGTTAGAAACAGCAGGTGAAGCCTAGCTCGCCCCCTCTCCATCCATCTGTCAGCCAGCTCACAAAATGCGTTGTTTTCTTTCTTTTCCCATTTTTTAAAAAACAATACGAACAAAAAGGAGTAGAGGAATGGAAACAGTTCCTGGCCATAAATGGTACAAATTGTTTTCTGGAAGCCATGTAACAATTATGACATCTATCCCAGCAAACTTGGGCAGATGGCGGGTTTGCCCTCTACTCAGTCTTCCATGTGGGGGATATTTTGTGCTGTTACATTTAGCTCAGAAACTAGAGCTAAAGGAGTAGGAGTCTTTTTTAAAGAAATAACTCCGCAGGCACCTGGGTGGCTCAGTTGGTTAAGCATCTGCCTTCAGCTCAGGTCACGATCCCAGGGTCCTGGGATCGAGCCCTGCATCAGGCTCCCTGCTCAGTGGGGAGCCTGCTTCTCCCTCTGCTCCTCTCCCTGTTCATGCTCTCTCTCTCTCTCTCAAATAACTAAAATCTTTAAAAAAGAAAGAAAGAACGAACTCCGCATGCCCGTAATGGTGAGGGCATGGCCGTGCTCATTCTGGGAGGTTCAGTTTTGGTGGAGTTAAAGTTGGGGAAAACCACTTACTGGGTTAACAAGCTGCTTGGTTAATTATTTAAATTAATTAAATTTTGAATAGAGAGCACATTTACATAATTCAAAATCAAAAAGTATTGTATAAAAAGATAAACAGTAAAGAACCTTCCTCCCACACTGTTTCTCCTCTTGCTGGTGCCCCCCACAGTGGCCACATTTCCTGAGTGTCGCGGGTCTCTTCAGCTCAATCGGTGCATAATTAAAAGCCTTCTGCAGTTCCTTTTTGGAAAACATTCATTATTTCTTTTTTATTGGTCTGTTGGTCTTTTTCATACTAATTTATGTATTGGACAAATAAGCCCTTTGTTTGTGGTATGGTTACAAATGGTGTTACTGGTTTTCTTATCTTTTGAGCTTCCAGATGGTATTATTTTTCCATGCCGATTTTTTAATTTGTTTTTTACAGTCAAATTTATCAATCTTTTCTTAAGGCTTCTGGATTCTGAGTCATAATTCAAAAGTCTTTCTCCACTCCAAAGGCAGAAAGTTACTTTCTCGCATTTTCTTCTATTCTGGTCAAGTTTTTTCATGTTTGGACTTCCTCTTAGGTGATAGCAGGAGCTGTGACTCCAAGCCCTCGAGTGATTCTGAGAAGCAAAGGGCCACCACAGAACTGCCCTGAGACCCGACCAACTCCGTGTGGGTCACGTCTGCTCCTCCCCCTCCAAACTTCTGTCCGTCAAGTATCTACGTCACCTTGCTTCTGATCTTTTCCTTCCCTCTCACATCTCATTTCCTTTTTAAATTTTTCATCATGAAATAGGTTATTTAAAATATGATGTGTAGTCTGAAATAATTTCACAAGCGTAACTATCACGGGGATATACTGTCGAAGGAGTAATAACAAAATGAACTCCTCACATCCCCACCACCCAGCTTTAAAAATATAGTCATTCCCCTCCTTCTCCACAGCATCTCTAGAAGTTTCCACCTCTCTGGAAGGTAGAGAGAGGAGCCCTATGCGCCCTGAATTGTTAAACTTGAGGACATTCCCTTTTTGGGGCCCCCCAGGACCCTAAAATCCCACAAGCCCTGGCTTAGAAAACCCAGAATGTCGAGCTCGGCTGCTGGGCCGCGCCTGGGTGCACAGGGGTCTAGGACGTCTGCTGCTCAGTGAAGACGTGGGCATGTTCACCAGGGTCAGTGGATACGGAGGCTCCTTTGTGGAGCCTGAAAGGGCGTGGAACACAAGTGAGGCCTTGGGTTATGCTTACGAGTCCCAGCTTGGTCTCCGTCCGAGTTCTCCTGTCTCGGAGTCTCAGTTTCCCATCTAAAAACCAAAAACACTGGGTTCTTTGGTCTCTGACATGGTTGTGATATTCTCTTATTTGTGTCAAACGCTTGAACGCTTCATTTAGAACTTTCCAAAAAGATAAAATCCAGACAAACCACGTATCTAAACACTGTCAGTTGTGCAGAAAGGAGGTAGAGTCAGTGTCCCCAGCTGGGGGTCTCCAGGCCCGGCCAGGGAGCCAGCGGTATCTGAATCCCACGGTTACGCGTTAGCTGGAAGTTCCTGGGCCCGACACAGGACCTGCTCTCCAGTGCTGGAGCCCGGGGGTCTGCATGTTAGCAGGCATCCTCCTGCTGCAGGTGATCCTGAGGCCTGCCAAACTCCGGGAACCCCTGTTCTGAAGGAGTTCGTTCCCTAAACACATTTTATCGAGACAACGTATAAAAAGTAGACCAATCAATAGAACCATGTAGCTTATCCCCGGGATCCATAATTGCTTTAAGAGTGTAAGTAGAGAGAAACCTGAAACTAAGTGCAGTTTCATTGTTCACTGAAACCAAAGATAAATGGAGAGAGACCATCCCAGAAAGCATCCAGCCAGTCAATGAGAAAACCAGATTTGACGTGCGAATGTCGACAGAGATGAGACGGCTTTCTAGACCGGGGTTTCTCGGAGTGTGGCCTGAGTCTGAGTTGGGAGGGGGGGCTAATAACAATGTGGGTTCCTGAGCCCCACTGAGCCAACAGACCCCGAATCTCCGGGGGCAGGGGCCGGGGACTCGGCCTGCTTTAGCAAGCTCGCTAGGTGATTCTGACAGGCGCTGATCCACTTCTGAGAACATCTGCTCTAGAAGAGGGAGACAAAGCTGAAACGAGTGGAGGCAGATTTAGTTTTACAGATGCTCCGTCATCAGAAGCTGATGTTCTCCAAGCAGTTTCGGCAAGAGTGCAAGAGTGCAAGCCTAGCACTTACGCCAAATTTAAATTAAACAGTCAACATCCCCAGGACTCCTAAGAGCCTCATATTTCAAGACACAGTGGGATGGTTTGTGGTTATTCTAGCTGATGTTCATGTACAGTTACTTATATATAAGTTTATGAAAAGTCCTGATTTCCTTTAGAAGCATCAGTCTTCAGCCCTCGGCCTCCCGCTCCCCTGTCTATCTGATTTCATTTCCAGCCCTACAGTGTCGGGAAACTGGCAGGCATCTTCCAGCTTCCCTTACGTTGAGCAGGCAGAACTGGGAGGGAGGGCTGCCTTTACCCACAAGCACGTACGGCAGGGCTCGCATGGTGCTCGGTGGCGTGTCTGTGCAAAGCAGCTCAGGGGAGCGGTCACAGCTACTTGCATGTGTCAGAACTGCCTTCGTGGGACAGGTGGGCATCGAACCCCTGTTCTGGAGCACAGAGTCTCCAAGCCAGGGGGTCCGTGATCCATGTTTTCATTAGCACTTCTGCTGACCCAGGTAAGGTCGTCCGTGGCTTTGAAGACGTTCGGTCGGTACCTGTGGGGAGATGGTGTTCCATCGGGAGCAGACAGGACAGGGAAGAGGAAGGGCGTTTGGGGAGGAGGGCACAGAAGGAGCGGAGGCATGGAAGAAAGTTTGGGCGTGTTCAGGTGGAACTGCCTTCGGGACAGCGTCCTCGCAGACCCATGTCATCTCTGCGCTGATTGAAACCTCACGGTTTGTGAGATGCCCCCCCAAGCGCTTCACACGCATGATCTCATTTAATCCCCACAGTATTCTCTTTTTAAAAATTCTCTTTATTTACTTTAGAGAGAGAGAGCACAAGTGGGAAAGGCACAGGGAGAGAGAAACTCAAGCAGACTCCACGCTGGGCATGGAGCCCTACGTGGGGCTCGATCCTATGACCCCGAGATCATGACCTGAGCGGAAATCTACAGTCGGAAGCTCAACCGACTGAGCCCCCCAGGCGCCCCTCCTCACAGCACTCTTAAGAGCTAGTATCATTATTACCTGTTTTAAGAGATGAAGGACCTGAGCTTAACTAAGTAACTCAAAAGGCTATTTAACTAAGTGACTACACTGTAGAATTATTAAGAATTATTACTGGGTCTGGGGCGCCTGGGTGGCACAGCGGTTAAGCGTCTGCCTTCGGCTCAGGGCGTGATCCCGGCGTTCTGGGATCGAGCCCCACATCAGGCTCCTCCGCTATGAGCCTGCTTCTTCCTCTCCCACTCCCCTGCTTGTGTTCCCTCTCTTGCTGGCTGTCTCTATCTCTGTCAAATAAATAAATAAAATCTTTAAAAAAAAAAAAAAGAATTATTACTGGGTCTGCCTCCCCACGGCAATGCCAGCTAGATGGTTGGGTGTAAGAGGTTAGAGCTCAAGGACGAATTGGAGACTGAACTTTATATATATGTGTATATATGCCTCTTTAATACTGCATCTAAGACACATCTATTTTATACTGTATATGTATCAACTGACTATCTGAGAGTTGATGAGTTCACAGCATCCTCATTTCCATCCTCAAAAGAAACTGGTCCAGAGGTACGGAGATTGCCAAGGCAAGACAGGGAAGGCATCGGGATCCTCCCCGATGGTTAGCTGCTGTGCAGGGCATATTCCTTCCAGGATGCCGTTTGGGCGCGTTTTATTCGCCATCTTTCATCAGGCAAACGGAATCAGACTCAGAGGGTTCATTTTCAGCTGCCAGGTGCAGCCGTAGACATGAAGGTCCGGTGAGCCGTTCTCCTAAGTGGGATAGTGTCATCTCCAGAGAAAATCAGATCGACAATGACCTGGTTTCTGAGATCCACCCCCACACTGCAAATAAAGCTTGAAAGTAATTGCGACCACATCACAGTGTTAGGAATTTTTTTCTGTAATAAAAACTCAGGAAAGCACAGGCAGCTTTGTGTGTGTGTGTGTGTGTGTGTGTGTGTGTGTGTGTGTGTGTGTGTGTGTGGTTGCAATTATTTCTTGTTAAACTCGATTGAAACTATACTAGTGGATTTTCAAGGCCACCCATAAAGTGTCAGGAATAGGAACAAATGGCAAGTTTAAAGTGGGGTCCCAATTCTGTAAACCCAGAGATGGAGAGAGAAGGACAGAGAGAGAGAAAAAGGAGACAGAAATGAAGTACACCAAAACATTATCGGAGATATTGCCAGATGATGATGTGGTCTCCTTTTTATCCTTGTACATGTAACAAATGTTCTTTTTTTTTAAACAATCTTCCTATGAAAGATATTATTTATTATTTAGTTGAGAGAGAGAAAGAGCATAAGCAGGGGGAGGAAAGGGGAGAAGCAGGCTCCCCGAAGATCAGGAGCCCCAACATGGGGCTCGATCCCAGGACCCTGGGAACTTGACCTGAGCTGAAGGCGGACACCTAACCGACTGCGCCCCCCAGGCGCCCCTGTAGCAGATGTTCTGCAACAGAAGTATCACTTGCAACCCTCAGGAAAAAAGTTTCTTGTAAACACCACACTCCATTTCCTTATGGTGTTTGTCCCGCGTCCGTACTGTTTACGCAATGAATCGGGGTGTGCGCAAAATCGGGGTATGCCTTGCTTTTTTCTCAGTTGAGCCCGTACCGTTTTGTTGGAGTGTTTTCACATTTAACGACCGGGAGATACTTCACCGAGCAAGAGGAATATTAATTAATTTAGCTGTCATTGCTCTGCCATTTCATTATCCTTTGGCTGGCACTGGATTTCCCTACAGGAAATAGCGATTTCGGAAAGCTTGTGGATACCAGTTTTGTAGACCAGTTTGTCGAGAGCGCCGTCCTCCACCATTTCTCAGACGTCTGTGCCCTTAACAGCGTTGCTTTCCTCCACTTGAAGGCATGTTTCTGTCTGGTGCACAGCACAATCCCTGCAACTACTCGGCGTTTTCTGTTTTCTTGAGCCCTGCCGCCATGCAGAGCTCAGTGTGTGATCCTCTGTTAGCCGCTGTGGAGAGCTTATGTCCTGAATATCTGTTTCCTGACTTTCCCTAAGGCCTAAGCCATGAACCCACCTCTGAATTCCCTTAACTCAATCAGATTGCTTTATCCATATGTTTAAACCTTCTTCTCTTGCAGTTAGAATAAGCTACCCGAATTGCTTTGGGAACTAAGCGAGGTGTTTCTAACTAACAGATAACATTTACTGGGAGCTCACCTACATGCCAGGTACTGCCCCGAATGTTTTGCCTGCATTATTTAAATCTCACAGCAACCCTATGAGGCAGCAACTATCATGATTTCCCATTAACAGTGGAAGAAATAGGCACAGAGAGATTAAGTAGCTTGTCCGGGTCACACGTGCTCCAGGGCCCGTGCTTTGAGCCACAACTTAAAATAATAAATATAAACATTCCCATAACATGGCCCAATTAGCCTGCTTTCTAATGGCCCACTATTGTCCAAAACCCAGAACCAATTTTGTTCATACTTTATAACCTTAAAATGTCTTTTGTTTCCCTTGAAAATCTTAATGCTGCTTTAGAAGGGAGCAATATTTCTCCTTCCATTGAGATGGGGAGAAGAAAGGAACTCACAGACCCCCCCGCCCCCGCAAAAAAGGACGTATTTCTTTTTTTTTATATGTAATAATTGTTTATTATGTTACGTTAGTCACCATATAGTAAAAGGATGTATTTCTTATATTGGGATACACATGGTTAGAAGTTCCTTCCCGAGACCACGAAGGGGCAAGAGCCCCCTGGCCAATTCCCTCTCCCAAGGGACTGCCTCTTCTTACTGCCTGCTGAACTTCAAATATATCATTTCATCCTGCTGTGACTGCCAAATAGGCCTTCTCTCCGTTTTACAGATGAGCAAACTGAGGCTCAGGGAGCAGAGGCAGCTTGTCCAGAGGTTCAGTGAGTGGGCAGAGCTGGCCTTCAGACTCTACCCAGCATCTCTGTCTACGCCCAAGTGCTAACTCTCTGCTTGTCCTGACAAGCGAACAGCCCTGGGAGAGTTGGATGCCTTTGTCATGAGGCAAGGGGACTGGACCGGAGAGGCAAGGGCTGGTAAGCTTCAGAGCCGGGATTCGAGCTGGCTCTGGCACCCAGGCCCTTAACCACCAGGCCGTATGCTTCTCATTAAGAAATACATTCTCACTGTAAAAAATCAAAAATCCAGAAAAACAAGCATCCCTTTGACCATGTCCCAATCCCAAACCACCACCACCACCACCCCCACCACCCCGCCCCCTCCCCACACACGTAGCCAGGCAGGCACTATTATCTGTTTGATATTACACGCCATTTCTCTTAGACCTTTGTTATATGCATTTGCATATATTTCTGTGTCCACACATGTCAGTTCATTCTGTGTGATGCTGTCAAACTCTGTGCAGTGTATCACAATTTGGTGTTCAATTAATAATACGTTTTAAAGAGTCTTCTGTATCCGTAGGTGTGTTTTGCCTTCATTCTCTCTGACTGCTGGGAAGAATTCCGTGGTCTACGTACATCACGGTCTGTTGGACCATCTCCCTTTGGGGGCTGTCGCTCACGTGGCTGTGTTAAAAATCCGGACGAGCCCTCTGCTGACCTCTGCAAGTAGTTCTGTAGGTGTGATCGCAAGAAGTAGAGTTTCTGAGTCAAAGTATTTCTATACCTTCTGGAACAACATTAGTTGTTTGGCTGATTGATTGATTTACTTACTGAGCGGGCTCTTGGTACGGAACGTGAACTTTGGAGGGAGAAATAAGTAGCTTCGTATCCTGGCTGTGATAACAACCAGCTGTGTGACCACTGGCAAATAACCTCTCTGAGCTTTCCCCACATCTGGACAATCCTGTCCCCTGGAGCGAAATGAGTTGACTTTAGAGAAAGTACTCAGCACTGTATCTTTTTTTTTTTATAATAACATTTTTTTATTATATTATGTTAGTCACCATACAGTACATCCCTGGTTTTTGATGTAAAATTCCATGATTTATCTTGACACATACTAGCATTTTATCAAACACTGATTCTTTTTCCATTTTTTCTTTCATTTTCATGTTTTTTGGTCTTCGAGATTTCCCCATCCCTCAGATCCAATGTGCGATAAGTTCAGTAGCGTCGTTATACTCTGTGACCAGCAGTATAATGTGATCCTTTCAAGCAGACCGTCCTGGATTCGAATCCCCCTCTGCCAGTGTCCAGCTGTGGGACCTTGGACAAGTTAATTAACCTCTTAGACCCCAGTTCTCCTATTCAAAAAATGATGCTAAATTTGGCTCCTCTGCTTAGGAGAACGTTATAGGGTTAAATGAGATATGCAAGCAGACAACATAGTGTCTGGTGCCGAGTAAACATGCGAGAAAAGTCTGAACAAAGGAAACATTTTTGAGCATGCTTTAGACTATGCCAGGGAATTGGCAGTACAATGGTTAGCATGATCCCAATCCTTGAAGAGTGTAATCTAAGGAACGCCATAGAAAAGATTTGTATTCCAGAAGGAATCAGTATTTTTCCAATGTCTGAACATGAGTTGTAGGGTGCAGGATAGCATTCGCCTAGTGCTTTACAATTCACCAAATTTACAGTCGTTACTTCATCCAACCAGAGTACAGCCATGTGGGAGAGACTATTTTCCTTCCTTTCCTCACAAAATCGCTAAGAACGTTCTCAGTGAAAAAATAAATATTAACCATCGGTCTTTTTTAAACCTAGTTCACAGCGACTATTACAGTAGACGTGATCGACACACATTAAACTTACAACAGTTAAAAGCACACAGGGGGAAACTCATTACTGACGAAAAATCCATAGGTGACTCGAATCTTCCTCAGCAAGTTTGAGTCTGTACACAGTTCTGACCCGGGAGTATTGAACTTGGTGGAAGTAATACCCACACGAGAAACTCCAATTGGCAGCGGCTGTAAATTAGCAAGTTTGTTGTGGTCCCAATGCCGATCAGTGAACCAAATCCTTGTAAAATTTAAGCACAAAGGAATTGATCCCAGTGAAAACGGTTTCCAAAAAATGTTGGAAACAATTTAGGCCGTGGGAGACATTGATCTTGGAATTAGATTAGCTTAATGGAGTTTGCTCTGCAAAAAAACCAAACAAACCCAAAATGCTTCCTTAGTGAAAATGCATCCCTGTCCATGTAACTGATTTTCTAGCCTTATTCACAAACTGAGTCCAAATGTGATTCCAGGCCATTTTCCTAAAGCCTGTTTTAGGCCATTCTGTGTTGATGGTGGATACGGTCTCTGTGCACGTGGTCTCCTCCCCAAGCAGACACTTAAAAAGGTTGTCATGCCTCAATGGTACCCCTTTTTGGGCCCATGAACACCCTCCACTCCTCAAGAGCCTTGTGTCAGGGGGCTGGTGGAGAAGCTACACTACCCTGGCTTCTGTGCACGATGACATCATCACTGCCATGCCAGTGTCCTGAGTTTGCCCCTGAATTCACAGAGCACCTTCACTTCTGTCTTCGTCCACCCAGCAGCCACCCCGGGAGAGAGCTGTTAGTTCCCCATCTTACAGGTGAGAAAACCAAAGCCCAGAGAGGTCCCAGGATGGGGTCTCCCTCACGGAGCCGGCAGGGTGACCTGAGCCCCCCCACACACTGTTGCCCCTCCCTGCCGACTGGCTTAAATTGCTGGCCGATGCCTTTCCCTTCTCTGCAATGCTTTGATGTGACCTACAAAAGTACATTCGGTTGTCATCAAAGAGATGTTTAATTTTCATAACACTTTAGACTCCAAAACACACACAGGCGTGCACACACACACACACGCCCATACACACTCCAGTTTCATTAATTCATCAGAACAAGTCAATGTCTTGTTAAAGGCTTCTTGAATGTTAATGAATGAATAATTAACTTTAACTATATAATTAGCCTATAAATGCACTGAGACCCCCAGAGAGCATCTGAAAACATGCATAAGGACAGGCTGAGCTAAAACCGGAAACTTCTGATTAGGAAATGTCAAGCTGCCTGAGGATACAAGTCCCTTTCCCCAAACGGGCCAGGCCTCAACTCAGGGCCACGGCCTGCCCTTGTGTGGGGAGCAGCCGATTCATGCTCAGACTGTTTTGGGGCTGCGAGTGAACTTTCAGGCCATGATGCAGGTACAAGAGAGACCGACTGAAGACACAAGGCCAGAGCGACACACTCGAGAACGCTGGAGCAGCTCTTGAGAGCTGTTGAGAGCTCTGGCAGGAAACTGCGGGGTTGAAGTCGCATGGGGCACCTGTGACGATTCCTCCTCACTTTGCTGCTTCGCAAATTTGCAGCCAGGAGAACTGACTTCCCCCTCTCAGGTTGAATTACTGTCATTTTTAATCATTTGCTTTCCTTGAGGACTGCCCGCGACAGGGAGAGAGTGACGGCACCCATGGCACCCCCACGGTGCCTGGTGGGGGGTGTGGGCACGTCTTGTCACCAGCACAGCAGGGCATGGCTTCCTTTCGACCTCCAGTTCTGTCCCAGCCCTGAGGACAGGTGTCCTTTCATTTGTCACAACTGTTTGGAGACGAGATCCCCCTTCTGTGGGGAGTGGAGGCAGAGAAGGGGGCCGCATCGGCCATTTGTCCCCATCGCTGTTCTCACACCCCCTCTTTGAGCCCTCCCCCCTCAGCCCGTAGCAGCAGCTTTCAGCCAGTGACAGCCATGGGACATGGGCAGGAGCTGGGAAGGTGGGGACAAAGACGGTTTCCTCTTGGAAAGCAGGAGCAGAAAACACAGAGCAGAAAAGCAGAACCGGCTTCCTTCCCTGGGAGCCCCAAGCTTCCGGCCGACTGCTGTGAGCTCCGAGGCGCCCTCTCCTGTGGGGCCAGACTTTCCTCTGCGTTGCTCCAAACCAGGGGGCTGCCAGTTACAGTGCTTCAGCCTGATATATCCCTGTGTCCCCGCGATCTCAGCTCCGGGCCCCCAAGATGCTTGTGGTCTACACTGGGCTTTAGTGCCTCTTCCCGACCCTCTACCCTCAACAAGAAGCTATGGCCCCTCAACGCCGAAACATCTCCTGAACCCAGGCACAGGATGTGCTGGGGGAAAGAGAGGGTCCCTGCGGGGGTGGCTCTGGACCTCACGGGGCTGTGCACCTGCTGGGAAAGAGACGAATGAAGGTGAATAACCCGTCAAAGCTCTTTAAGCCCGGCTGCTCTGCTGTCATTCTGGCCTCTTCTCCCACCACCCTGGGCTTGACTTAGAGCTGCGGCCCCCGGTCTGAATTTCATAGACAACAGACAGACGGGCCTTTGTCTATCCCACAAGCGTTGTGGACGTCATGGTCACAGCGGTTCTGTCTGTGGCCTTTGGCATCAGACCGTGGAAGTCCTGATGGTGGCGTCGAGTCCCCTGACCTCTTAGTGACTTGGTTTCCTTCTCCGGCAATGGGGATGGCAGGAGCACATCCAGCCTTGCGCTGTGAGAAGGCGTCAGTGGGATGAGATGATGCATGTAAAGTATCCAGGACCGGACTGGTCACAGAGAATGTGTAGAATGTTGTAGTAAATGCCATAAGTGCTGCCATAAAGTCTGAATTTGATTGACTACATTCATGTGTATGTTTTAAAATTTTTTATTATGTTAGTCCCCATACAGTACATCCTTAGTTTTTGATGTAGTGTTCCATGATTCATTGTTTGCGTATAACACCCAGTGCTCCGTGCAATACGTGCCCTCCTTAATACCCATCACCGGCCTGTCCCATTCCCCCACCCACTTCCCTCTGAAGCCCTCAGTTTGTTTCCCAGAGTCCATAGTCTCTCGTGGTTCATTCCCCCTTCTGTTTGCCCCCCCCTTCATTCTTCCCTTCTTTCTCCTACCCATCTCCCTGCTATTTCTTATGTTCCACAAATGAGTGAAACCATATGATATTTGTCTTTCTCTGCTTGACTTATTTCCCTTAGCATAATCTCCTCCAGTCCCGTTCATGTTGCTGCAAATGTCGGGTAATCGTTCTTTCTGATGGCTGAGTAGTATTCCATTGTGTATATGGACCACAGCTTCTTAATCCAGTCACCTGTTGAAGGGCATCTCGGCTCCTTCCACAATTTAGCTATTGTGGACAATGCTGCTATGAACATTGGGGTGCATATGGCCCTTCTCTTCACTACGTCTGTATCTTTGGGGTAAATATCCAGTAGTGCGATGGCTGGGTCATAAGGTAGCTCTATTTCTAACTTTCTAAGGGACCTCCACACTGTTTTCCAGAGTGGCTGTACCAACTCGCATTCCCACCAACAGTGTAAGAGGGATCCCCTTTCTCCACATCCTCTCCAACATTTGTTTTTTCTTGCCTTGTCCATTTTTGCTGTTCTAACTGGCGGAAGGTGGTATCTCAGTGTGGTTTTGATTTGAATTTCCCTGATGGCTAATGATGTTGAACATTTTTTCATGTGTCTGTTAGCCATTTGTATGTCTTCATTGGAAAAGTGTCTGTTCATATCTTCTGTCCATTTTTTGATTTGATTATTTGTTTCTCATGTATTGAGTTTGAGAAGTTCTTTATAGATCTTGGATACCAGGCTTTTATCTGTAGTGTCATTTGCAAATATATTCTCCCATTCCGTGGGCTGCCTCTTAGTTTTTCAGACTGTTTCCTTGGCTGTGCAGAAGCTTTTTATCTTGATGAAGTCCCAAAAGTTCTTTTTTTCTTTTGTTCCCCTTGCCTTTGGAGATGTGTCTTGAAAGAGGTTACTGTGGCCGATGTCGAAGAGGTTACTACCTATGTTCTCCTCTAGGATTTTGATGGATTCCTGTCTCACATTGAGGTCTTTCATCCATTTGGAGTTTATCTTTGTGTATGGTGTGAGAGAGTGGTCAAATTTCATTCTTCTGTATATGGCTGTCCAGTTTTCAGAGCACCATTTATTGAAGAGACTGTCTTTTTTCCACTGGATGTTTTTTCCTGCTTTGTCAAAGATTAGTTGACCATAGAGTTGAGGGTCCATTTCTGGAGTCTGTATTCTGTTCCACTGATCTATGTGTCTGTTTTTGTGGCAGTACCATGCTGTCTTGGTGATCACAGCTCTGGAGTATAGCTTGAAATAAGGCAAAGTGATGCCCCCAGCTTTGTTTTTCTTTTTCAACATTTCCTTGGCGATTCGGGGTCTTTTCTGGTTCCACACAAATTTTAGGATTGTTTGTTCCAGCTCTTTGAAAAATGTCATTGGTATTTTGATCGGGATGGCACTGAAAGTGTAGATTGCTCTGGGTAGCATGGACATTTTAACTATGTTTATTCTTCCGATCCATGAGCATGGAATATCTTTCCACCTTTTTGTGTCTTCCTCAATGTCTTTCATCAGTGTTCTGTAGTTTCTAGAGTATGGGTCCTATACCTCTCTGGTTAAGTTTATTCTGAGATATCTTATGGTTTTTGGTGCTATTGTAAACGGAATCGATTCCCTAATTTCTCTTTCTTCAGGCTTATTGTTTGTGTATAGAAATGCAACCGATTTCTGAGCATTGATTTTGTATCCCGCCACATTACTGAATTGTTGTATGAGTTCTAGTAGTTTAGGGGTAGTCTTGGGTTTTCTGTATAAAGTATCATGTCATCTGCGAAGAGAGAAAGTTTGACTTCTTCTTTGCCAATCTGAATACCTTTTATTCTTCTTTGTTGTCTGAGTGCTGTTGCTGGGACTTCTAGTACTGTGCTGAACAGTAAGTGCATCCATGTGTTTTGAGCATTTGTTTTGTGCCAGGCACGGTGCTCACATCTTACTTATATAACTCCTCCTTATTCCCAAAGCCCTCTGAGGGCAGAGATGGTCTGCCCTGCTTTGCAGAGAGAAGACTGGGGCTCAGAAACACAGGCCCCTTGCTCCAAGTCTTTGGCCACAGAGCCCTCTCTTAAGAACGTCAGCCAGTCTTAGTTTTTTTCTTTTTTAACGATGGGAACATTGTTCTTCCAATTGAAAAGAGCAGGTAGACCTTTTGGAGTCAGAGCAAGGAGGAAACCCAGAGCCCTGCTCCCCAAGCCTTGCTCTGCCCGTGTAGAGCACTGCTGTCCACTTAAGGAGCCTCCAGCCATGTGTGACCATTCATGTCAGAATCTAAATTAATGCAATGAAGTAAAATGAAAAACTCAGTTCCCCATTTGCACTAACCACACGTCAAGTGCGTGATAGCCATATTAGTGTAGATACAGACGTTTCTTTCAGAAAGCTCTGCTAGACAGCACTGTCCTAGAGAGTTTGCAGGACAGAATTTGGAAATAACACTGATGAGCTTCAGGCTGCCTTGCAGAGCCTCCCCTGC
Source organism: Ursus americanus (assembly GCF_024610735.1). Lineage (NCBI taxonomy): Eukaryota > Metazoa > Chordata > Mammalia > Carnivora > Ursidae > Ursus > Ursus americanus. Next base: position 32,717,561 of record NC_142128.1, read on the forward strand.
TCATAGACAACATAGGAAAATAATAATAATAATCGTGTATCTCCCTACTGGGCCCTCTTTTGTAAAGCACTGGGCAAACAAGCCGTATCTAACAGAAGGGGCTGTGCAAGCCCCAGGATGTTTTTTATTTTTTATTTTATTTTATTTTTTTTAAGATTTTATTTATTTATTCGACAGAGAGAGAGACAGCCAGCGAGAGAGGGAACACAAGCAGGGGGAGTGGGAGAGGAAGAAGCAGGCTCCTAGCGGAGGAGCCTGATGTGGGACTCGATCCCAGAAGGCCGGGATCACGCCCTGAGCCGAAGGCAGACGCTTAACTGCTGTGCCACCCGGGCGCCCCCAGGATGTTTTTAAACCAGCATTTGGACGCCAGCTCTCGAGAACCATTGATGAGGGAGAGAGACCGACATCACATGGCCCTTTCCTTCATGTAGTGCCCTCATTTTGGTTCTGATGCAGCCCCAAGACCAGAGTCACCCCATGGAGGGCAGGCCCACTCGTGCCCCTCCATGGCCCCCAGCCCACCCCAGGCACACCAGTGTGTAATTGCTTCACTCATGTCTTTTGTGATTGTCTTCTCTCTTACTTTTGCAAACTTTGTTCCCTGGAAAAACTTCCTGTTTTCTTTCTGCTCATCTGGCTGTTTCTCAGCTTGAGAATAGTTTATCATGAAATATGGTAATGATTTGCAGAAATCTGTGCCTGTCCATAAATACTGATTTACGCTGCTGTTGGGCAATTCTTGGGTCGTGGCCAGGTGCAGTTTTAGAATTCCGTCCCAGACGTGCATCCGTGTGTGGTGGGTTAACAGGAGAGGGAATGGCTTTACCGCATGAATACAAACAGATGGCCTTAACATTTGAATGCCTCTGTGCACATGTGTGTGTGTATTTGTTTATTGTTTGAGGAATTAAGAGAAGAGAGTGGGAAGGTCTCAGTAAAACCCAGGTTCCCAGCATCTCCATGGCAACTTGGATATGTTGAGGTATTGACGTTGCAAGCACCCAAGGTTCTTCAAGAAGACAAATACCATTCATGGCCTGAAGTCTTCAGGAGACATATGTCATCCAGAGTCTCAGTTTCCCTGCTGGTAGTTACAGAAGGTGACTACTGGCTTGGGGAATCAGAATGCCACAGCTGGATGAGTACCTCAGCAGGCCCACGGTGACCACCTCATCTCACAGATGAGGAACCTGCAATCCAAAAGAAGGAAGTGACATGCCCAAGGTCCCACCATCATCCAGCTCTAGACTGAAACCAGATCCCCTCTACCTCCTCTCCCAGCTGCTGCTGTCACACAGGCCCTGCCATCATGCACAAATTGCTTGCAACTCCCCATTCCGTAGTTCCACAGCTCTCGGTGTTGCTGGCTGTCCAGAAGGCTGTTTCCTCTCGGTTCAGCAGCTCTGGTTTACCATCACCATTAATAATTCTTAGTTTCCTTCACCTTCTGCCTGGATGATCTGATCTCCTTTTAATACTCTCTAATACCAAGCTTCCACTGCTACAGCCTTGGGAGAAAGACTTTAGAGTCTTTGTGTTGGTGAGATGAGCCTTGCAGTCTTGACCCACCTCTAACCATCACAGAGACAAGAAATTAAAATGAAGCATACAGCCATAAACATTCCAAATAGTTTTGTTCCCATCGGGAGGCCTTCAGCAGCTGTCTCTGAAAAGATGCAACATTTTACCTCCTCTCCCTGCCACTTTTATTTTTCTTTGCTTCACGGTTTTATGTATTCTTGTTAAAGAAAGCAAGGCAGTAAAGTTGAGAAAGTACCAGGACGTTGAGTAATCTCTGTTTTAGCTTTCCCACCTACTTTACGTCATCCTCACCCCACCCCTACGTAGTTTTGAGCCATCCATCCCCATGTACGAGGGTGATCACTTCAGCCTTGTGAAATAACTCTAAAAATTGGAAGCAACACTCAGGCCCACTGATGGTGACCTGGGTAATGATTGAGTCACAGCCATGCCATCGAGGGATCATCTGACGCTTGCCTTTTGCGGGTGTGGACTGAGAAGGGTCATGCAGGACTTCTGAGATAATAACAATCGATGCCTTAATCTGCTTGGTGATTTCCAGGATGTCCACGAGTAAAAATTCATCTCATACCTTATTGCATATGCATCATACATTAATAAAAATAAACACATCAACAAAGGGAAAAAAGCGCTGTATTTATGGACATGGAAATACATTCACTATGTGCGGTTTGAAACAAGCAAAGAAGGCTTGGGGGGTTGAAACAAGGACACACCGAGGCCCACGGGCCGATGTGTGTTTGTAAATAACCTTTTATGGGAAGAGAGCTGAATTCATTCATTCATGTATTATTTAGGGCTGCAGCGTGCTGCGTGCTCACTTCCTAGGTCTGTCGTAACAAAGGACCACAAACGGAGAGGCTTAAACAGTGGGAATTTTCGGTCTCATGGTTCTGGAGGCTGGAAGTCTGTGATTAAGGTGGCAGCAGGGCTGTGTTTGTTCCGAAGGCACAAGGGTAGCAGCCCTTGCGGTCCCCTCTCCTGGCTTCTGGTAGTTGCTCGGCTTGTGGCCATGTTAACGCCAGCCCTCACGGTGGTGGTGGTCTCCCTGTGCGTGTCTGTGGTCAGATCTGCCTGTTTTTATGTGAACACCAGTCATGTTAGATTGGAAGCCTGCCCTCCCCTCGTGTGATCTCATGTTAACTAATCACATCTGCGGTGACCCTTCTCCAAATAGGATCGTATTCTGAGGTGCTGCGGCTTCGGGCTTCCGCATATGAATTTGGGAGGCACGCAGGTCAGCCCAGAACATGCTCCAGCAGCACAGCGGTGTACTCGTGATACAGACCGGATGGCCCGCAGAGCTGAAACTACTTATTATCTTGTCTGTACAGAAAAAGTTCGCCAACCCGTTTAAAAAGGGGTGTGTGTGTCCGCCACACACATGCGCACATAACACATTAGGAAGGGTTCACCAGAGTCAACAGAGGTTGCCTCTGAATTATGGAATTAGGAGGCAATTTAAATTTTAATTGTCGTTTTGATATTTTCTGTATTATTTGGGTTTCTAAACATTAGGTAATAATTTTTGTAATATAAATAGCAAACATGTTTCCCTTGGGAGGAAGACACCGTTCCTGTGCGCTCACTCCCCCTTCCTGCACCTCCACCAAATTCTCCCGTACCTTAATGCTTTATTTTGGTCTGATGCAAACCTTTGTGCATAGGCCACTGTTCTCCACGGTTTGGGAGTGCTAAGGGCAAACACTTAGCAAACCAGCAAACTCGACTGTTTACTCACTTGGGCCTAAGGATTTTTCTTGTCTTTATTTAGCTGCCTCTTGTAACTTGGAGAGAAAAGGTTCTGGCTTTTCTCTCTTCATTAAAAATAGATCCTTTTATGACGAGGGGATGGGGCGGCCATGAGTCACCCTGTACAGGGTGAAAGGCAGTGTGCGGTGCTGGTTCAGGCCTCAGGAGCTGGGCCCCAGAATGGTACCCCACCATCCCCATGACTCCCTGGTTTTTTGTCATTGCAGGAAACTGGACGCTTTCATCTACGACGCGGCCGTCTTGAATTACAAGGCCGGGAGGGATGAAGGCTGCAAGCTGGTGACCATCGGGAGTGGGTACATCTTTGCCACCACTGGTTACGGAATTGCCCTCCAGAAGGGCTCCCCTTGGAAGAGGCAGATTGACCTGGCCCTGCTCCAGTTTGTGGGTGATGGTAAGACCTTGGGTGACCCCCTGCCTTTCAGGGGACTTGACACCCTTGCACTCTCTCTCTTTGCTGATTGGCTTTCCAACAGATCGTATGATGCGTTCGCTCACTATTTATTGGGTGCCTCTCACACGATACCATGGATTTTTAGGTTGCTTATGCTGGAAACCAATTTTAGACAATGAAATTTTCAAAAGAAACTTATTTTAACGATGCAGAAGTGTCTATCTCCGTGACTTGAGGCAAGAGTTGAGCAAACAGGTGTAGGAAAAAAAGCAGGAAGCGGAGCAATCCCTGGGCCTTGATGGCAGGAATTCATGGGTCTGTCCTAGAGCAGCAGTTCTCAGTGGGGCAGTTTCCCCCCCAGGGAGTACCTGGCTCTGTCTGGAGACATCTTTGATTGTCCTGGCTGGGAGGCTGTTGGCTACTCGCATCTCGTGGGGAGAGGCCAGGGATGCTGGCCAACATCTTACAATGCCCAGGACGGGCCCCTCATCTGAAAACACAGGATTACCTGATCCCAAGCATTAATAACCCTGGGGGAGAGAAACTGTGACGTTACACGACTAGACTCTGGTCCTAAACTCTGTTCTCTGAATTCTAAATTTCGAATTCTAGAGGAAGGATTCCTGATGCATTCTGAATCACAGACTCTTTCCTGGACCCATCAGGAGTGCCTGAGGGCTGGGGTTACGTTGTGCTAACAGAAAGGCTGCTGGTATTATCGTATGCAGAAGTGAAAGAGAGGCGATCTCTAGAAAAAGAGTATAAGCAGAAACCCCATGGGTTTCCACTACAGTCTACCTGCTTCTCCTGCCAAAAGACAGTTTCCATCCCCATGGGTCTTACAGTTTATTGGGACCGCGGTGTTTATGGACCGGTGTCGGTGATTGGGCTGCCTGTGTCCCCAGCAGCGTTGCCTTCCGTCTGCCCTCGCTTCCTAGTTGGTGATCTCACTGCTGGAGTTCCATGATGTGGTTTCTAGGATCCTGTCCTGGCTCAAGGGGCATGTTGGTTTCCCTTTGAATTGCCGACACTGAGACAGCGGAAGCAAAGCCAGCAGAAATGGCAGGTCAGCCCTGAGAACTTGAGTGAGTGTGAGTGGGATCCAAGGGCTCGGGCCAGGGCAGCAGCTGCACTCAAAGACAGCTGGAGGCGTGTTCAGAGATGGCTCAGAGCACACGGCGCCTCCTGGAGCTGGGAGCCGAGAATCCGGCAGCCGCTGTGGTCAAATACAACACTGAGAGGCACATTCGTGCACAGCGTGGTATGAATTTGAACAAGGTGCATATTTCCTTGCAACTTCTCCTTCTCTCTCCGCTCCCAGAATTAAGCCCTGGATTCTTAAAGTGCCATCAAAACATCTAAATGTGTTTTATATTTAACTTCCAAATAAGAACATCTGATCCTCTGAATTCCCCATAGGGCACTTGTACCTTCCTCTGATCATGAGCCATGTTCTCTGTTGTGTAATAGTGATTCGTGGCTGTGTCGGTCAGCTCTGGCTGTGAAACCTGAGAGGCGTACCCCACTAGGCGTGCAGTGTGCTTGTGGGAGTGCCGGTGGAGTGGAGGAGCTCTGCCTCCGGCCGCCGTGGCCTTGGTGGCTCTGGGTGCCGCCGAGCAGCCAGGGATCGAAGGTGCCGTCTGCTCTGCCTGTGCTTATTCTGGGTCTTAGGCCAAAAGGGCAAGAGCCGCCTGGGAGAAGCTCTTTTCTCGGCTGTGTCCCAAGCACAGAGGAAGAGACCCACCATTCGTACGCATTTCAGGTCTCTGCTTCTCCGTGGTCACATCTCTGAACACACTTCTGTCTAAAGCGAGTCAGATGGCCGGGCCCAATGTAGAGAGATCACGGGTACGCCGTGCCTTTCATGGGAGGAGTTTGGAGTTACAGGACGAGGGGTGTGGACACCGGCGGGGGCGGTGAAGAATTGGGACCATTTCCTTCACCTACCAGGCTCATCGCCCAAGTCCCCCTACACAGGGTGAACTATTCAACAGATGAGAGTCTTGTTTCCATCAGTAAATCCCACAAAATCCGAGCTTGTCCTGACCTGATAACTGGCCAGTGAAGGCTGAATGAACAAACACATGCACGGATGAATGGTGGGTGTCGACATAGATTTCATTTGACAGGAAACTTTTAAATAGGATGGGTAGCTGTCAAATAATTGAGTTCGACCTCTACCCCTCCTGTTACCCCTTGCTCTTACTTTCACAGCATCTGCTCCAGAACAGCACCATGTTTAGGGAGTACGATATGCCAGGCACCATCCCAGGTACCTTACCTGGCTGCTTTAATATTCACAATCACTTAATGAAGGTCAGTGTTGCTCGTGCACATGTTACCGAGGAGGAAACGGAAGCGCAGAGGGCTAGCTGGTAAGTGGCAGAGCTGCCTCTTCAGGGGCCTTACTCTGGAAGTGGGTCAATTATGTAAAACTACTTCATTTAATTCCCTAGGTTGTCTATGGAAGTTGGCTAATTAGATGCTTGAGATTTATAGATCCTTTAGGAAGGAGTAATTTAGTGTATATCTGAACTAAATCTATTGTCCCAATGACAAATACTTCTAGGAAGGGAGTAATCTTTCTTAGCCTCTGTTTACTCAGCTGTGAATGAATGCATGCAGAAATACTTACCTGATGAGGTTGCTGTCAGGATGAAATGAGAGGATACATAGAAAGAGCTTAGCTAAGCACAGCACCTGAAAATAGAAATGTTTCAATAAATGCTTGCTATTACCATCATTTCCATCATCATCATGACCATCACCATTATTATCATTCTGTCATCCTCACCACCATCACTGCCATCGTCACCATCACCACCACCACCATTACCATCACCACCATCATTACCATCACCACCATCGTCACCATCACCACCACCACCATTACCATCACCACATCATCATCACCACCACCACCATCACCATCGTTATCACCAGCACCACCATCATCACCACCATCACTACCATCATTATTGCCATCTTCAGCATCACCATAAGCATCACCATCACCACCAACATCATCACCATCATCACCACCACCACCATCACCACCACCACCATTACCATCACCACCATCGTACCATCATCATCACCATCATTATCACCAGCACCACCATCATCACCATTACTACCATCATTATCACCACTATCTTCATCATCACCATCAGCATCACCATCGCCATCATTATCACCAGCACCACCATCATCACCACCATCACTACCATCATTATCACCACCATCTTCAGCATCACCACCACCATCAATATCATCACCATTACCATCACCACCATTACCACCATCATCACCATCACCACCCCCATCACCATCACCACCATCATACCATCATCACCAGCATCACCATCATACCATCATCATCACCATTATTATCACCAGCACCACCATCATCACCATTACTACCATCATTATCACCACCATCTTCATCATCACTAACATCATTGTCACCATCTTAATCATCACCACCATCACCACCATCACCACCATTACTACCATCTTCATCATCACCATCAGCATCACCACCACCATCACCAACACCAACATCATTTTATCACCAGCATGATCATCATTACCACCATCCTCATCATTACCATTCTATTTAGTGTTGTATTGGTGATGATAATATCATGGAAACACCCTTCATTGTGCTGAACAGAAAATGTCCTCTTTGTGGCAGATAAACAATACAAAGTAAAGGCTCCAGATAAGCCAGAAGTGTGCTCCTTGTACTAGCAGAGCATCTAGATTCTTCCATATATTTTCAGTCCTCGCTCATTGGTTTCCTGGTCAGACTTGGGATTGGGAAACATGTCTTCTCATCTTCATCTTTAGAGACCATCTGGAAGCAAAGACATGGGAGAGAAAATGACGTTGCTCCAGGGGGTGTCTTAAGATAATCTTCCCTGAAAGCCATGTCCAATTCTGAATGTCTCTCTAGGAGTAAATACATGAATTAACACAGCTGCATAAATATTTCACTTATCTTATGCAGCTTCAGCAGGATTAATTATGCTCTAAAATTAGACCTGTAAAGAGCACAGTGCTAAGCAGTACCTAATTATTATTCATCCTCTAGAATGGAGTGTTTATCTCTTGTTATAGAGTAACTTTGGTGGACGATTACGAGTCTAATGAGTGTCAAAAGTAAAAAAAATTTTCCTAATGAGCTGTGTAAATATAACCTTGGAGTGGAGTGTTTGGTTATTGGGGGAACCTCTTACATGAAGCCTGCCAGGCATTTCCCTAGGAAAAAGACTGGTGATTTCCCTTAAGGGGTACACAGGATCCCAGTAAGACCTTACCTTCCTTTCCTGTCTAGTTGTTGTGTCCTTTCTGAGACAGTGGAGTGCGCCATGGGGATCTTTGGTTCTCAGCACTTCAGTAACAACACTCATGGGTACTTCTCAGCCTTGATCATCAGTATCCAAAGTTTACTGAGAAACGTACTTTCCTAGGCACTGATGTTCCAAGAGGGGGATGTCATGGTCTTTTTCTTCTCTCCTTCAAGGAACTTACAGTCCTGTTGGTTGGCAATGTGTAAACTTAGAATATTCTCAAAATATGAACATATTTATAATAATTCATATATATGAATTCGTATATACATATGAATATATTCTTAGGTATCTTGGATAGGTGAGAGAAGAGTCAAGGAGAAATATGGGATATAAGGTTTTTTCATGGAAAGATGAGAAGGCAGAGTAAGTCATAAGGAAAAAGAGTATAGTAAGAGTTCAATGAAGAATAGAATGAATGGGCCAGAGTTCATGGAGCGTCATTCATTAATTGATCCAGCAAACAGCAAATATTTATTGAGTACCTGGTATCTCCCTGGCACCTAAGAGGTGACACTTGAGTGAGAACATAAAGAATGAGTCAGTCTGGGACCTAAAAAAAATGGCATTTCTGGCTTCAAAGGAGAGGTTCAATGGGAGATCCGTTAGGTCCCATCAATCTCATGGATTTTGTAGTTTTTTTAAATGTGATCCTGGGATTTGAAGAGACAGAAGGAAGAACATAGAGGTTAAAGGCCTTCTGGCCTATAGAGCACAGCAAAAAGATACTGAGAACAAGGTTGTATAATAGTGTTATTCATCAGCAAGCCAGGCCACGTAACTCGCACGTATTCTTAGCAACCCTTCATGTGGTGTTCTGGGGTACGTCTTACTATTTCCATGTTGCAGAGCAGGAAAATGAGGCTCCGTTGGGCTCAGCGAGCTACAGCAGAGCTTTCAAACGTCAGTGTAAACAGGAACCACCTGGGGATCTGTCATCCGGCAGACTTGGTGTCAGTCAGCCTAGGGATGGGGAGCCTGAGATTCTGCGTTTCTCGCAAGCTCCAGGGGATGCTGATGCTGCCAGTGTAGGGACCACACCCTGTATGGATGTTTACAGTTCGTGTAACTCCGGTTCTGATTGTCTTTCCATGAAACCATGCTCCAGGGAAAAATCTTGGCTGCTGCTGGCCGGCTCACCTTCGCTAGAAATAAGACGCTCTAGCAGTGAGCAGCATTTAATCTCCCTCTTTGTACTTTGCTCAGTTTTCATGCTTGTGGGTTTATTTTTAAACCTAGAAATACATTACTTGTCCCTGGCAGCTCATCTGAATTCACTGAAAGATCAAATCACATGTATGTGTTTATCATATATCTTTATAGCTTATTTATATGCTATATTCTCCTGCACTTATATTTACATATGATGGAGATCATGTGAAATGTTTGAGGGATATGGCACATGCATCTCCTGTGTTAATATTGTATGAACAGGGTGACTAACTCAGGACTGAGACTTGCCCAGTTTAAAACTAGTGACCCCAGTTATAGCCCATGTGGGCACATATGATAGATATCATATGTGAAATCTTTGAACGATACCGTATCTATCATTTCAGATGGATCGGTGTGTTGGGGCCCCTTTGCCCTGCAACTTTGGAAGCAGTCATTTTAAAGACTCGTCCAGATGGATAACAAATGGAAAGGGACCGCACGCTCTGCTCTTGTATTTATAAGGCACCTTGCTGTAATAGGCTCTAGAGCTTAGGAAGGCACGCCTCCGGGATAACAATGCGCATGCTCACGGATCTTGGCGTGGGGAGTGCTGGATGGGAGGCCATGCGGAAGCCCACTCCCTGCTTCCAAGTGGGTCAGTGGTAACAGTTCCTGATTGCTTTGTTTGCCGGCCTTTCACTGACACATGCAGGACGGCTTGGGGTGGTGAGGGACCCCACGCTGCCAGCCAGGGTAGAGAGTGGGTGATTGCAGAAGCAGTTTGTGTATCTAATTAGGATTCTCATAAATTGCTCTGAGCCACTGGTTGGGTTGCTAATATCCTCCTCACTGCCTTAGTCCAACTTTTCCACTTAATATCTTTGGGCTAATGTCTGAGTCTCGGGGAGAACTGGACACCCCTGCAACTTGGGTGGTGATAACCACCCGTGCCTCCCTCCGAGGATGGGCTCTTCCCTAAGTGGCCTTCACCCCCTGTCTTCTCAGGCTGGCGTAGGAATGTATAGCAGTGTTGGTCAACGAGATCACGGGGCGGGGGGGGTGGTTCCTACATGTTTTCCTCATTCAACTTTATACTGTGTCTGCAGTTCCACCATTTGAAGTTTTCTTGAATAACCATGGAATCTTCCATGCAACTCCCTTTAAAAATGAAATTCCTCGGCACCTGGGTGGCTCAGTCAGTTGTCTAACTCTTGGTTTCGGCTCAGGTCATGATCTCAGGATCGTGATGTGGAGCCCTGCATCAGGCTCTGTGCTGGACTTGGAGCTTAAGATTCTTGCCCGCTCTCTTTTAACAAAAGAAATTCCTCTTCTATCTCCTAAATCCATTTCCTGACTTGGTATCTGACCTAGCCTTCAGTCTACGTGTCCCCCTTTAAGATTGCCTTAAAGGCCGCCGCTCTACACTGGATATGTTTGTAAACTGTGAACCCTCTTAGCTCCGTGCTTACCGTGTTCTTGTGGCCTTCAGCAAAGCAAGACCAGTGATGGGGAAAGATGGAAGGTTCTGCAGCCTCCTAGCTGCATGATCTCAGGCAAATTAACGTCCCTGCATTCCAGTTTCTTATCTCTACATTGGAGTTGCTTGGGGAGCCAATGGGAAAACGAACAGAAAGAGACTAGCCCGGCATTGAGGACTTATGTGATGCGTGCTCAGTGTTGGCCTCCCCGTGTCCCTGACCCACCGAGGGGCACTGCATCCTCAGTCCCTGGAGGGCAGACACTGTGAGGCCCATTCTTGTTGCCTTTCGTCTGCCTTAGGACTCCCTGCTGCGCTTGGCACACAGTAGGTGCTCACAGGGAACTCACTGATGAATGGGCGAGCAAGGAGGCACGTCCTTCCACAGTTTGCTCTTGTGGTCAGATACCAGTTTTGCATTTTCTTTGTAACACGATTTTCTGGGAGGGATCTAACCGGCAAGATTATCCAGTTCCTGGTTTTTAGCATTGAAATGGATCATAAATTGGTGCCAAGTTTGTGGTCTCTGCATCAAGCAGGTAACAGGAAAACCACTGTTTTCCTCTGGGTTTGGCAAAGTATGGCCCCGGCGCCGAATCCGACCACTGCCTGGTTTTGAAAATAAGGTTTTATTGGAACACAGCCACCTCCCTTCGCTCAGGAGCCGCCTGTGGCCGCTCTCACCCTGCGTGGGCAGAGTCTTGTTGCTGCGACAGCTCCCGGCTAGTTGCCGTTTGGCCCTTCCTAGAGAAAGTGTGATGGCCTCTGGTCTTAGGCTGCCTGAGGGGAGCCAAGAAAGGCAGAGAAGACTTGAAGCTCTAGGATGTCCGGTTCTCCTAAGGGAAGGGGAAGGTGGGCGAGGAGGGGCAAGCCTGATAGGGATGGAGGAGGAGGCAGAGAGGAGCCGCGGAGAGCAGAGGGAGGTGTGTGCGCAAGGCCCGGCAGGCAGGACTCAGCCCAGGCGTCTGCAGAGCCCACTGCACGGGTTCACCGAGCGAGGAGCCTCGGTACAGCAGAAACTGGAAAAGCCTGAGAGCCAGTTGCCACTCCATCGCGGCTGGCTCCGTGCTGGAGCGAGGCACAGACCACCGGCTGACTCACTCCTGCCTTGGAGGCCTCTTCATCTGTCTCCTGCTGGCTTCTCTGCCAGCAGATCTTCGTGCCATAGGTCCCTGTGTCCTCGGATGACTCAGCAGCACCCTATTGCAACCAGCCGCCTCAGCCTGTTTAAAGAGATAAACGCCAAAATAAGGATGGGCGTGGGGGGGGGGTTGGGGGAGAGGCGGTGCCGAGGATCTGAGAGCCCCGTGCGAGGGGAGGAGACGGTATCCATTTCTCCAGCTAGAAGTCTTTGAGCAGCCCCCCTCCCATCAGTGTTACTCTTACAGGCATTCATAATAAGGGGTAACACTTACTGAGGGATAACTGTGCCTCACAGAATAACCTCGGTCTTTCTGTGTATTAATTTCATTCAGTCCTCACAGTGGTTAAATGGCATGAGTTAAGATCATTAACACCTGTGTGCAGATGAGGAAACCGAGTTACAGGCAGGTTAAGTAATGTGACCAAGCTCCTAAGGGCAGATCTGAGATTGGGACGTAGGCCAACGGGCCACAGGGCCTTTGCTTTAACCATGATGCAGTATTGCTTCTCCTTGGCTATTACCCTCATAGACATCTCTCCGTCTCTACCTGGAAAGGGTCAGAGCTGTGATTGAAAGGCAGATTGGTCGGAATCCAGATTGAGTGTCCGTTTGTCTTTCGCTGAAGGAACAGCATCGGTCCCCTGCAGGTGATCCTGGGCAGAAGAACTTGGCCACAGAGGTTGAGGGTGGGAGAGCAGGTGACCTATTCTTTTCCCATTTTTCCAGGAGACTTGTCCGTGCCCCAGGCCCTGGCACCACGGGAACAGGCTCAGCCTAATTTTTGAGATTTTACAGCCCCGGCAGTTTGGGGAAAACTCAGGACCCAGAAGCCAGAGATGAGAAGGAATGAAACAAGGGCAGAATGTAATTAAGAGGAGTCAGATGTTTGGCCCCGATACGGGCTCGCAGAGCAGCCTCTCCAGGTTCACAAAGACCCATCCCGGTTGCCGGAATTGCTTGCTCCCCACAGAGCTCCTCCGAGCTGCATAATCCCCAGCATTTCAGAAAGTTATTGTTCCTTGCTAAACGTGTCTTAATCAAATTGAGACTTCAAAGGCAGGACTCACAGTTTGGGCTGAGCTAGGCTACTCTCTAAATCACAAACTTTCTAACCAAGTTTAGCAAGCCCGGATGCCATTGACGAAGCCCCCTGATTTATTAACCTACTTGTTCATTCATTCATTCACCCTGCCTCTAGACATTCATTCAACAAAGAATAACCGAGCAGCTTCGAAGCTCCAGGTGTTGGAGTATAAAAATGATTAGAGGCTCCCACTCTATTGCCCTTAATAGTTACTTCCCTTATGAAGTGCTTGTAGCACATCTGTGTCCATCAGACTCGCTTGGAGAGCCTGCTGAAATCAGAGATCCCTCATTTTCACCCCAAGGGGTACTGTTTACATCCTCTCTGGAGTATCCTAATTCGCAGGAAGATTTAAGAAACACTCCTTAGGATAGCGCCATTTAGCACTTCAGACGCATTATTCTCTGATTGCCAAGCACTGGACACAGAGGTCAGCGGTCAACAGGTCACTCATCTGGGGTCTTTACCCTGAGTTTTATCCACTCTCCTCTCTCAGGGCTCTTAACCAGGTTTCCATACCCAGAGACCTTTGGAGACTGTGAAAACCCGAGAAATGAATCATGTGGACCATGTAAGCGTTAGCACAGTGACCACACAGTGGTCCACGGCAACCACAACAAAGGACACTGGAGGTGCCCCGTGTGGGCGACTCTGACAGGTGCACAAACCTCACTTCCACAGAGTAGCAGCTCGGATGCCATATCCGCAAAGGGGATGATGATCAATGACCATTCTGATGCCCCAGCAACCGAGTCAGTCTGACCCTCTGTGACCTAAACACTATGTCCGCGGCACACTATTCATTCAGAAATGAAATGTTTCCAGAGGAAGACATGAAATCCATCCTAAACATAGATTAGCAATAAAGGGTTTAACTGCTTCTTCACCAGCCTGTGACCAGATGGTACCATAAAAATTAGACTTGTTTATCTCCCTCCTAATTTTAACTAGAGACATATTTGGAATAATAATGGAACAGCACTTACTTAAGAAACAGATAAAATCCATAAATATCCTGGAGGGCCATTGACTTTCGCTCTGTGCTCGAGGGCGCTGAGGGTTTTCATGGGCGTACGTTTGCAGTGAATTTCCCAATCGGTCCCCTGAGAGTCAGAGCCGCAGTGTTTATTATCTGACGCCAGGATTAGAACAAGGTCAGCGGTGCCAGATTCGTGCCTGACAAGCAGTGAATCGCCCCAGCCAGGGAAAGCCAAATGTCAAGCGAGCTGTCAAAGTTGAAATAAGACATAATGAATGGCTTGCTGGTAAGTCAAACGCTGATGTCACAGAACCTGATGGGAATTACAGGATGGATGCACACTGGCCCCAAATCCCTTTCAGCCTATGATTTTGTAAACGCCTATTTGGAAAGGCAATATAATATCCACAGAAAATCACCCGGTCTACTACCTTAACATAATTGTTTTCGGTTGAGGTATTACCTTCTGGGCCTCTTTCTTGCAGACACATTGCTTTAAATATATTTAATAAGTAGCTAAATACACTTTTATAGTCCACTATTTTAACTTCTATTTTGAACTTTTTTTCATGCCATTACATAATCGGGTCCTCACAATTTTAATTTGTGCATAGAATGTCATAGTCATTATTAAACCATAATTCATTACATGATTTTCCTCATGTGAAAATGGTCTATATAATGATGGAAGGAACATGTTCGTGACCCCCCTTTTTTTAACTACTTGTAACACTCTTAGATGTAGAATTTGAAGGGTTAATGGCTATAAACATCACCAGGAGTCTTGATCTATAGTCACATTAATGCCCAAAAGGCTTGTTCCCATCTAAAAGTACCATTAATAATGACTCGATGTACCAGTTTTCAAACAGTCGAGAAGCGTTGAGCATTAGTGTTCTTTCTGCTGTTTTAGAAGGTTGCCTTAGAACTCCTTGAAATAGTAGGGAAAATGGGGGGAAAAATGAGTTGTCTTTTCATCTTTTTTGGCCATTTAACTATTTTTACATAGGTTTTACTGGACAGTTTATATATCTTAGTAATTTATTAAAACTTTATATTTCACACACAAAAAACGTCCTAAATAAAGCATCATGGGGTATAGTTGAGACCGAAGGCTTCGAGCTCAAATATAACAACTGATCTCTCCTAGCTCTGTGGTCTTGGGAAAATTGTTTACCCTTTGTAAGGGCCACATTCCTCCCCTTTAAATTAGGGATTGCAATGGCACTGAGCTCACCAGTTTAATGGTACAATGTATGAGAACTGCTAAGTATAGTACCCATCATAGGTGCTCAGTAAGTATAGATCAGAACAGTAATGAGTCTCCTTAAATTGGGATTTATTCTTATTCATATATATACTTTCTAAAAAATCATTTTTTTTTAATTGCCTAAATCAGGATTCTGCTATGGCCTACATTGCCCTGTTGGCTATTTTCGTCAATAAAGTTTTATTGGAACACAGACACACCCTTTCATTTACTGTGTGTGTCTGAGGGTGCTCTTGTGCTGCAGGGGCCGAGCTGGGGAGTTGGGACAGAGACCACAGGGCCCACAGAGCTGAGAATATTTACTAGTTAGACCTTTGCAGAAAGATTGGTGACTTTGGCTTCAATAATAAAAGTACAACATGTTCTTTTAAAATAACTCCAACAATATGGAAGATTTTAACATAACTCATCCCTCTTTATCCTTTAAGAACTTTTTCTTTGTTAAAAAAAAAAAAGTCATGTTTCTTCTCTTTCTGGGTTAGAAAGTTCTTTTTCTTCCCCCTTTCCTTATTTTCTCTCTTGACCCCCAAAATGGAAGACCCCCTGACACCTCTACTATGCCTCTATTGCTTTTTTCTTTCTGTAAATTACTACATTCATTATACTGCACAAATCTCAATGTCCAATTAATTTTTATACAACTGTGACTACCACTCAGAGTTGAGAACATGACCAGTACCCCAGAAAGCTCCCTTCCAGCCAATACTCTCCCCCCCCCCAAAGGTGACCACCATTCTAACCTTCATGACTAGGGATAGGTTTTGCCTCCTTTTGAACTTCAAATAAATGGTACAATCATACAACATCTGTTCACCTGTATCTTTTAGGACATTAATCCATATCAATGCATATAACTAAAACTATTTATTTATGACTGCATGGGATTGCATTATATGAATATACCGCAGTTTGTTTATACATTTGCTATTGAGAGACATGTTATTTTTCACTTTTGTCTGCTTTGAGCATTCTTGTACTTTCTCTGGTGCGTGTAGGCACTTAATTGTTTGGGAACATACCTATGAACGAAATTGCTGGGTCACAGAATATGCACGTACTCTGCTCTAGTAGATACTTCCAAACAGTCCTCCGAGAACCAACGACCCATGGACATTCTCATCAGCAGAGCATGTGGTTCCTGTAACTTCTGCATGCCCTGTCCCTCGTTCCGGGAGAGAGCTGACGTGGGCTTGTGTCACTGAATGCAGGTGTGTTCCTCAATGGCTGGGGTTGGATTTTGTTGTATGATCGTAGCCCATAGTTCGGAGACCCCAACTCCTTCTCCATCTCCCTTCTTGTGTAGAATGGAGCAAGAGGGCTGTAGTGTCTGCCCCACACACTTTCCGGAGTTGGCATCTGAATCTAACCACACCCCCGTCCCCCTACACTCTCCCCCTCATCCCTGGCAATGGTCTCACCTCAGCTGTTGCCTCAGATTGGGGAGAAGGAAGAGATCAGAGGAGCACCGCCACCTGTAAGGGAGGACAGGGCCATCATCAACGAGGTCTGAGAGCTCTCTCAAGTTGTAACCCACCCTCTCCATCAAAAGACAAACCGGGTCTTCCTTCTGCTTTGATTATGACAGCACTGCCGGCAGATATAGGGTCCGTCCATTTCCCCTTTCTGTTCTTCCCTCTTCTTCATCTTCCCTCACACCCTCCCTCCTTCCTCTCCCCTTTGCTATTCTCCTCACCCTCTGCTCCTCTTTCTCCTCCACGCCACAACCAAATCTTGAGTGCGCTTTAAGTCTCTGCACTGTTCTGGACGATGGGGCATGCAGAGAAGATGGACAATGGATGTGATCCCTTTGCTTCAGGACTCCACAGTCTCCGGGAAGCTTGTTGACCAATAAAAAAAGGAGCCAAAAAGAGGGGGTGCCATTTTACCTGATGAAAGAGCCAGCTCTCTCAACCTGGGATGTGGGATTATTGCTATCCTTTTCTTTTTCTTCCCCCTTCCATCTGCAGCCTTTTAAACCGCAAGGAACCCTTTGTGGTATTAAAAAGCCTCACGCTCTTACGCGATGAGTCATAGGATTTTGGGGACCGCCAATGGAGAAACATGCAGTTGTCAGAAAGTTACTGTGAATTCATTTACGCTCATTTACCAGTACCTGTGCCTTCTGAGTCCTGGCACCTTGACCATCTGTATGTGCGTGAGGCAGCTGGAGGAAGCAGACGCCAGAGGCGCTGGGCATACGCAGGATTCATCAGTGACATTGGTCTGCACCCTTACTCTAGACAACTGGCTCTCGCCAACCCCAGCCTCTATTGGAAAACTGTGAGCACGTATGTTGCCTGGTGTCTGATAGGGTGGCCCAACCTCTGCGCTCTTCTTCCTTTCTCTTCTCCAAGAGACACAGGTTGGGGACCTGTGCGCACAAAATTCCCCAACTCCAAATTGCACAGTTGATCCGGTGGCCTGCGAAACCCCAGCCAGGTGGCGACAAACAGCAGTCCCTCCTGCAGGCCTCAGGCTCTGTCCACAGAGCAGAGACCCCAGCTGGAAGGTAGTAGTAACACATTTATGCCAAAGACAGCCTGTCTCTGCATCTAACTGGATCCTTTTAAGCTTAGCCCTATTTTTATGTTGCTTTTGTGACTTCTCAGCATTATACAGAAATGGAATATTCTGACATTTAAATAAGGGAGATGCAGCTTCCAGATTTAGTCTGTGTGTCCAGAATCTTGTACTATCCCCACCACCACAACCAGCGAAGGTTTTTTTTTTTTCCTCGCCAGCAAATTGTTCAGTGACCCACATAGGTCATGGATACAGAGGTCCTAGGTTCCAGGATGCGATTATTTCCAGATCCAAGGTCACCTGGCTTTGAGTCAAGAGTGTAGCCTTAATGAAGCTAATACACCGAGGTCAGTAATTGAATGGTCTGGCTGACTTTACTCGGTTCCAAGTCCACAGACTACATCCCAGATCTGACCAGCAGCTTCCTTCCAGGACAACTGGGCAGGGAGAGCACGTGGTCTGCACCCTGCAGATCCCCAGCCGTCCTCACTCTGGGGACCGCAGTCCAGAGCTCACCGTGACCGAATCTGTTCCCACCGAGAGCACCAGCCTGTCGATGAGGGTGCCCTAGATTTTCTACAAAGAAAATTGTTCCTCTGCCATTCCCAGTTCCATTCGGGCTTCTGAGAAACCTGAAGTGCTCAATCCCCGGGCAAGACATGAAACGGGCTTGAAACAGGGTCAGTTCCCCTCTTGGTGTTCACAGCACACCCCAACGGCATAGCGGCAACATCATCCTGACGTCTTTCGGCTATAGATGGAAGCTGCTTCCCTGTGGGGAGCCACCAAACTCTAGCGCTAGACTCTTTGATAGGAACTTGCTTGCCCCAAGAGTCAGCCTTGATTTCTGAGCTTCAGACAGTCTTCCCAACCCCTCTGCTTGGGGCTTCACAGAATCCTTCCTCTCTCGGGCTTCTGCTGATGCTCAGAACAGTGTATCACAAGCCAAGCACGGAGAGGAGCCTTGTGTCCTCACAGTCCACTCGGTTGTATGGACCCTCTACTGTGTCGAGCCCTGCACCTGACACTGGGGACACGAAAAGAATACAGCAGGGTGCCCACCCTGAATAAACTCACCTCCCGATGGGGAGGACTTAGAAGCAAGTGGCGATTAGAGTCTAGTGTGACAGATTTCCCTAGTGACGAGAGACCCAGGATGTTGTGGAAGAAGAAACCATGGTCTCATACCCTCATTCTTGTGCATTCACGGAAGACTTCCTGGAAGTGGAGACCTCTGAGCTGCACTCCAGAGGTAGCCATCGGCAAAGTTTCAGCATGATACCATGCAGCTGGTATACCAGAGAAAACTGCTATGGGCTGTGGTGACATAGATGACAATCCACAGTGGGTCCTTATCAGTGACTTCCTGCAAGTGGGTTTCTCTCTAGTCAACCACGTATCCTGGGAGCAGAAGAGTTGAGTCTCCATGTCCTGCCTGCCTCTGAGACCAGGACAGGACCCCAGTGGTGCTTACTGTCACCGGAATGGAATTTACTGGAGACCGCCGCACTGTAGCCCTGTCCTTCCCATCTGCCGTCCCCACTGACCTGTAACAGCCTGCCTTACGTTATGTGTGAGAACACAGCAACTGAAGACTCCTAGGGCCAGCAAGCAGATAGCTGGTCTCATCCAACAGCCCCCCTATTCCCATGACACCCCAACTCCTCAGCACAAAAGCCAGGTCCTTTGCAATTGGCCCCTCCTTTCATCGCTTCTTCCTTCCTGCAAATTCTGAACCTCTCTCTGATGTCCAAACACACTCTAAGTTTGATCATCTCATCTGGCCAGAATGGCTTGCAGGACGCTCTCTCCCACAGGACGCTGAGCTCGTGGAGCCCAAAGACTGTGTGTGATTCGTCTCTGTATGAAAATACAGAGACACCGCTGACCGCGTGCTCAGTGCTTTAAAAATGTTCTTTTCAAGGAATGAATGAGCGAGTGAATGAAGGAGGGAGGGAGAGAGGGAGGCAAAACCGAATGAAGTCCTCAGAGGACCAAAGAGCATTAGCTTCCTTGACTGGAACTGAAACAGGACATCAAAGCCAGCCTCTCAGAACCACACGATATCTCCCCATCACCATCCCCAAGTAGGGTCAGGTGCTCTGGCCAGAAACCAAGAAAAACTCTATGTAGATGCTTGCCCGCAGGGGTCTGTGTGGGGGCTGATTCCAGAAGATGTACGGCAGCCCATTCTCAGGCCCTGGACAGAGCCTAAAGGGTACAGGTTCAAAACGAACTTTTTACAACCGACCTCGGGGGAGAAATACTCAGGAAGTCTGAAGGCTAGTCATGTGGCATGCTATAAAATCCTTTCCTGAAGCAATCCCCTTAACTCTCAGACAGTCTTGCGGAACAGAATGAAATCTAATCTGAAAAGCTACTGCGGTCCCTCTGGAAGTGCAGAGGAGTCGTCTCAGGGCAAAGAAGGAACAGATTTCTCTTACTTTGGACATACTCTTCTTGGAGGGCGAAGCCTTCTCTCCGGACATGCCTTCCTGGAATCACAGCCTCCGCGGATTGGCAGGGCAGGGGGAGGGGTGAGCCACACCCCCACCAGCTGCTCTGGCTCCAGGCAGCAAAGAACGGCGTCTCCAGTGACACTTGCTGAGTAATCCGTGTGTGCCGGGCACGGGGTGCACGCAACCTCATTGACCAGCACGACTCGTATGAGCTACATACCACTATGCTCCACTTGGTAGATGCTAGAGAGACGGAGCGAGTGCCTCCCTGTGCCTCATCTATAAAATGGGTGTGATAACGGCACCAGCCACATTGGGTTGATGTCAGGGCCACGTGGGTTCATTTTTGAAAATCCTAGTACAGTGCCTGGAATGGAATGGAATTTATGTAACTTTGTTAAATAAGCGAATAGGAAACTAGATTAAGGGATGGATGAGTGAACAGATAGCTAAGTAGGGTCTCTGGACCAAGGTCAAATGGGTCGTAGGTGTGGAAGGCAGTTGAGGGCAGGCAGGCAGGCGCTCTCATCCTACCTCCCACAGCAGTCCAGACCTGCCAGGAGCACTTGCCGTGCTCCCCAAACCCTTTGGGGAAGGGCGCTCCCCTTTGTGGCCCATTCTGGTGTTTTCTACCTGAAACATTCTTATGATTTTCGGGACGGTGCCTACTTGCATTTTCACCAATTCCTTTTTGCAAACGAGAAACGCCCGGCTCGGGGCTCATGAGTGAGCAGCGTGATACGGATCACGCAGCCTCCTGCGGCAGCGTCCAAGCAGCTTGTGGAAACACGTCTCACGTGTATGCACAGAGCTGTCTCAATTACTCTCGCGTATTGCCCTGGAGATTGTACATCTTTCTGGCTCCTGCCTTTTAATGGCAACACTGGGAAGGGAGAGGGCCGGGACACCCGCTCTGTGTGCCGGCCTCACAGCCTTCCTCAGGACGGCACAGAACCCCGAGGCCCACAGAGATACCTGTGGCAGGCGACACTTCCCCCCTGAAGACCAGAGACAGGCAGGACTTCTGAGCAGACAGAACTTGCATGGCTCGGTCCGCATGAGCTTCCTGTCCTTAGAGGCTTCAGCATTATGCAGGGACCAGATCTCCTGGGTGCAGAGAGGAAGACAGCATGGCCTGGCTGCAAACCCAGAGCAGCCCAGGCTCCCTCGGCTCCCAGGAGAGCACTTTGCTTTTGTCTTCCCGGCAAGAATGAGTCTGCTCCAGGAAACAGATTTAATTGTCCCAGTTACCAGCTCCAGTTCACAAGACCACACTGACAAAGATCACGGCCTCTTTGTACGGGAAGAAACGGATGGCGGAACGAGCATCTTAGAGCTGCTCCTTCGAAAACCGACCTTTGCCGCTTCACCCCAGTCGAGGACATGCGCACCGCTCAGCCTGTTACCCCCAAGCCCAGGGCACATTCCCTTTTGATCTGTATTTCCTTCTATTTATATGGCAGAAAAACTCACTCAGATCGGAACATGTTTGCAGTGCTGCCTAATTTAAGCCCGAGGATGCAAGGAAAGAAATAGAAACAGAAAATACGGATTCAGTGCCTGCTGTGTGCTGCAAGCCACGAGAAATATCAGAATCATAAAACATGGTCTCTGATCGCCCCCAAGGAGATTACAATATACTTGAGTAAATTAAAAACGAAATAAAGTATTTGAACTACAGTTCAGTGCGCCCATAGGCCACGAGGCAGGAAATGAATAACTGCACAATGATTGGAACGGAGGCTGTCATTGGGATCGAGGAATGTGCACGTGCCCTCCTTGCGCGACGCAGGTCTGGTTTACCGAATCGACTCACTCAAAGAGAGGTGCTTGGTCCGCAGGCAGAGGAAAGGTCTTTATATTTACATCCTGAAAGGACTCTCACGGTGTTTCTTCTACCCAGACTGACCCTCTTCTAGTCATACAAACCCCGGCTGTCTTTGTGACGACACCAACAGGAACAGAACGTGTCGCAGAGACCCACTTTCGTGTCCTCACAAACTCTAAAGGGGGAACGAAGTCAACAGCGTGCTGGGGTTTTGAAGGGAAGGCTCAGTGTTTTTGAGAAGAGGAAGCAGGGACATAGAGGCACATGGCAGGCAGAAGCGTTTGGAGGAGCAGCTGGGGCTGTTGGCTGGACGATGAGGTGCTCCCACAGAGACCCCAGGACGAGTATGACCGTGTGATAGCCCCGTGGGCTGTTGGGAGGAAAGGAATTGAGACCAGGATGTCCCTTCCCACACCTGTCCCCGCACCACTGATTAACCACACCCTTCCCTATGGGCGATGAATTTACGAAACGATAGGTTTCCTGTTTTTTCCTCCCATAAATGTGAATGGTTGTTTAGCCACGATAACAAAAGTTAGACACGTCTACGTGGTTGTGGTACGATGGAAGACTAAACTGACAAGAGCCCCTTTCGTGCTCCAAACGTTACGGTGCAGGATCAGAAGCGTGTGCGTTCGCACATACGCATGGATGCGTACGCGCCCACGTGCTCGCACAAGCACCGTGAAGATCCAAAGAACAGGGAAGCCTTAGGTGCTGGAAATGGAGGGGAATGGAATATTCTCACGGCGCCCCTCTGTGGAAGTGCAGGGACGTAGGGACTAGGGGTGGAGACCGAGGCTTTAACATCCACACGGGCACCCTGAACTGTGCAGAGAGTAGAAAATGATACCACTGCGTGCATCTGAGATCTCCAGCGTATCAGTGGAAAGACTGGAAAAAAACTGTCCATCAATGAGAAGAAAGTACAAGAAGTCTTGCCAACTGCTTGAAGCTCTGCATGAGAAATTAAAACCTATAGGAGGGGCACCTGGGTGGCTCAGTCGTTAAGCATCTGCCTTCGGCTCAGGGCATGATCCCGGCGTTCTGGGATCGAGCCCCACATCAGGCTCCTCTGCTGGGAGCCTGCTTCTGCCTCTCCCACTCCCCCTGCTTGTGTTCCCTCTCTCGCTGGCTGTCTCTATCTCTGTCAAATAAATAAAATCTTAAAAAAAAAAAGATATTTAAAACCTATAGGAGCGCAGAGGTCCAAGTGTATACTACCTACATAGTGTGGCAGTGACAGCCACATTTTTCTCATACAAAAACTGGTACTGTGGAAGCCCCTGGAACCATTGCAGAAGAAAACTCAGAACCCTGCTGCAGGAACATTCCTACAGTCCAGTGTGCTTGGGGGCCCCGTGGGGTTTACAGGGAGAACAACCCTGCTAAAGATGAGCTCATCCTCGAAAGTTACAAACATCACAAGGAAGAAATCCACCATGCCAGCCAGCGCACACAGCAAGCACGTGGATGCGCACCCCAAGAACCGAGGTGGTGGGGAGGACAGAGGGCAGAGAGTAATCTGAAAGATGGTGGGTTTGAAATTATTAAATGTCAAGAAGTTTTTTAAGACTCCTAACAGAAGAATAAAATGTTATGGTAAAAAGAACAGGCAGAACTTTAAGATGGCCAGATGAATATCACAATGAAAATAGATTAAATGAAAGCAGAAGGCTAAATATTATTAATAAAAGAATAAATGAGCTGGAAAATAGATCTTTGGGAAGCATCTAAGTGTAGGACAGAGGCATAAAGGAGTGGAAAATATTAAAACAAAGTTAATAACCTGGAGGATAGAATGAGAAGGTTTAGAATATTTTAAACACAGTTTTCAGACAAAAAGAAATGACAGAACGATCATGTGTTCTTAGGGGCTTGCAGAGTAAAACAGTGCGATACCACTATGTACCTTATTAGAATAGCTAAAATCCAAAACACTGACGATGCTCATAAATTCTGGGGAGGCTGTGGAGCAACAGGAACTCTCATTCATTGCTGGTGGGGACACAAAATGACACGGCTCCTTCGGAAGAGGGTTTGGCAGTTTCCCACAAAGCTAAACATATTCTTACTACACAGTCCCACAGTCATGCTCCTAGGTATTTACCCAAAGGAGCTGAAAACTGATGTCCACACAGAAACCCGCACACGGATGTTGACAGCAGCATGATTCATAGTTGCCAAAACCTGGAAGCAGCCAGGATGTCTTTCAGTAGGTGACTGATACACAGACTGTACATCTGTGCAATGGAAATTATTCACAAATAAAAAGAAAGCTGTCAAACCGCGGAAAGAAGTGGAGGAACTTAAATGCATATGGTTCTCAGCACAAGTGTTAACACTGTGGCCACAGGTAACAGGGACCTTAAAGGAAGGATCCGGAGGATCCCTGGAGTTCCCACCATGTATATTTCTAAATCCAACACTGAATGGGTGCCAGATGACTGTGGAGCCCCTCAGTTCTAGTTCTTCAAAAATAGAGTGCCTCTGCCTTCTTTTATCAGCTTTTTCTGCGACCAGTTCACACAGCAAAATGCTACAGCTCGAATTATTCCACTTACCCACCTGCTCCATTAGAAGCTGCCTATGGTTAAGTATACTCACTTTTTGATGTTGTTTTGAAGTTGATGTTTTGTATCATTTTAAATTTTGTTTCATCTTTCTACAAATCAGATGATTGCTTATGTAAAAAAAAAAGAAAGAAACACATCTTGTTACTATGAAAGAAGACAGTCTGAAAAGGCTACTATGTGCACTGTGGTTCCAGCTATGCCATGTTCTGGAAAGGGCAAAACTATAGAGACCATCGAAAGATCAGTGGTTGCCAGGGGTTGGGATGGGGCATGAAGAGAGTTGAATGGGGGAGCACACAGGGGACTTTCAAGGCAGGAAGACTATTCTGTATGATACTGTAATAATGATGGACATGTGGCGTTAAGCCTTGGGCAAAATCCACGGAACGTGCAACACAAAGCATGAACCCCAATGTAAACTCTGGGCTTTAGTTACTGTATCAAGATCGGTTGATGAATTGTTAAAAAAAAAAAAAAATTACCACCCCAATGCCAGATGTTAGTAGGAGACACTGAGGGAATGGGGAGGAGTGCATGGGAACTCTGCACTTCCTGCTCAATGTTTCTGTAACCCTAAAACTA
Source organism: Ursus americanus (assembly GCF_024610735.1). Taxonomy (NCBI): domain Eukaryota; kingdom Metazoa; phylum Chordata; class Mammalia; order Carnivora; family Ursidae; genus Ursus; species Ursus americanus. Next base: position 32,742,705 of record NC_142128.1, read on the forward strand.
CTCTAAGAAAATAAAGTCGTCTGGTGTTTTTTTAAAAGGGATAGGGAGAGTTGATACTCAAAGTAAGAATGGGTGAGATTTTTTCCAGAATTAAAGTCCTGAGTCACACATCGAAGAATAACACCGAGTCCAGAGCCGAACAAATAAAGCAAATCCATACCTACCTTCCACACCAAAGACAAAATGAAAGTCTCAAAAGCCATCAGAGAAAAAATACAGACTGCACAGGGAATAGTGACAATTAGATTATTAGCCAGCTTCTCAGCAACTGTAATCTAGATCAGAAGAAAACGCAGTAACATCTCCAAAAGGCCCGGGGAGAGTAAGGATCAACTTAGATTTCTCAGTTCAGCCACATCATTCAAGCATAAGAACAAACCCAAGAGCATGACATGCTAATTTCACGAAACTTAAAAAAGACAGAAGTATGAAAGCGGTAATTATGCTAACCTCTTCAAAAGAGAATCAAAGAAACATTTGGGGTGTTTCCTTTACTTTTCTCTGCATGTTTCACATTGTATCTTAGATACACACACACACACCATAGCCCTACTTTTCATTTAACATTACATGCATCCTATTTGATTTTCACTGTCCTTGAAGGATAATTTTTAAAGTCTGAATCATAGTGTAAGTGCCATAGTTTAGTGAATTACTAGACAGTTAGATCAGAGCATTTCCTCCTAAATGGCAACTGGATGAAATGCATGTAATAGACAAAATAATACTAAGCATGCCTACTTTTTCTTTCCCACTGAAAACTCCACCTGCTTCTTTAACTGCCTACTGAAGTGGGGAGGTGTTCAGTTTGCGAGGGGCCATTCAGAGCTGATTGGGATGTCTCTTTTCAATGCATTCTGCCCTCAGGGCACTGATCGTGGGTGGCATCTTGGAACAATCCCAGATGTTCCAAAGGAAGATGCAAGAAGAAATTAATATATTTGAGGACTGCCATGTGCCGGGCACTGTGCTGGGCATCTGCTTCCGAACAATCCCAGGAACACCACTATTTATGAACACTTACTATGAGCCGGGCACTGCATTTTAGGACGTTTGCAGACGTGAGCTCATCTGGTCTCTAGACGTGTGCTCTATTGTTCTATGTATATTACAAACGGGAGAGCTGTGGCTCTCCAGTCACCCAGCTAGTCAGTGATGAAGTCGTAAGTGGAATGCGAGTCCTTCCGCAGTGGCGTGCTGCCCGTTCATGCCCCGTCCTGTTCCAGGCATGGGTGGGTGTCGGGGACACGGGCAGAGAAAAGGAGGATGGGCAGAACATAATGATAATAGGGGCGCCTGGGTGGCACAGCGGTTAAGCGTCTGCCTTCGGCTCAGGGCGTGATCCCGGCGTTATGGGATCAAGCCCCACCTCAGGCTCCTCCGCTAGGAGCCTGCTTCTTCCTCTCCCACTCCCCCTGCTTGTGTTCCCTCTCTCGCTGGCTGTCTCTATCTCTGTCAAATAAATAAATAAAATCTTTAAAAAAAAACCATAATGATAATTTAAAGAAAAGAAGAACAGGGACCGTACCTGACTACAGGTTGTCTGATTTCATCCCCCCGAACCACAGTATTAGTGGGGTAGGTCCCGTGACCCTTTCAGCTTCACCACACAAGCGAGCATGCGCCCGCCTGGAGCGCTCGGTAACGCGCGCGAAGGTCCCCCGCCCCCGGCTCTAAGTCCGCCGTGTCGGCCCCAGCCCCAGAGCGCATGCCCCGCTCCTCACTGCCCGTGGCTCTTGTCTTCTGTGCAGGCGAGATGGAGGAGCTGGAGACGCTGTGGCTCACAGGGATCTGCCACAATGAGAAGAACGAGGTGATGAGCAGTCAGCTGGACATCGACAACATGGCCGGCGTGTTCTACATGCTGGCGGCCGCCATGGCCCTCAGCCTCATTACCTTCATCTGGGAGCACCTCTTCTACTGGAAGCTGCGCTTCTGCTTCACTGGCGTGTGCTCCGACCGCCCAGGGCTGCTCTTCTCCATCAGCAGGGTCAGTACCTCCGCCGGCTACTTCCTTCTGCAGCGGGCAGGTGCAGGAGACCACAGGGCATCCAGAGAATCGGGGGTTCTTGACTCCTGGGTGGGGGGCGGTGTGCACATCCTCCCCTTGCTCACCAGCCCTTCTTGGGCTTGTCGGAAAGGAATCCAGGTCTGTGCCTTCATAACCCAGCCATTGTAATCCCAGATGAGTGCGCACGCCAGCAAGGGAAGGAGAATGGGGGTAAAGCGGGCTGGGCGTGGAAACAATAGCACATGAGAAGAAACCCAGCAAGTGCCCCTGGGCGTCAGGGTGAGGGAGCACCAGAGCATGACTACCCCACCCGAAGGCTCAGTCCTCCTCAAGTCCTGCAGAGTATTATCTCATGGAAATGCAAGGGCAATACTGTCAGGTCTTCTAGATTTTAAAAGAAAAGTAGTCACCTGATTTTATGTGAAACCTTTCAGTTTTTAAATATTAGTAACTAATTCCAATTAAAAAAAGTACCATGTAAGCCAAACCCAGCAGTCTGTGGCATCCACCATTAACAGCCAGACGTGCTCTACAACGCCACTAAAATCCCTGGGCAGGACGTTACAGTTCACCCATGCATCCCAACGGATCATGTGTGCCGAAACAAAATCTACATACGGTGTCATGCTATGTGTGTGCACATGTAACCAAACACGAGGAGCGCGTGCAGTGCAACAAAGATGCGAAGAACCATGAGAAAATGCACACACGTCAAATAGAAAACCAAGTACACATTCAACCCAGCATAAACTACAGCAGGGAACAGACATGCTGTAGCGAGCTCACGCACTGCACGAGGAAACCCCTGTCCTGGTGCACAATACAGCATGTGTATGTCACCATAAAACAGTGCATACAATTCATTGTTAATAACAATGATCAAGGAAAACGCTTATACGTGTGGAGCACCGATATGGAGCACCCTGTAAGGACTGCATACCCTTCATCTCATTTAAGCTACAAGCCATCTCTGTGAGGTGGGTAACCGTGATTAGCCCCAGATTACAGACAAGGGAACTCAAAGTTATGAGGTTAGAGAATTACCCAAGGCTGCACAGTGTTCGGTGGAGCCGGGACTTGAATCTAGCTGGTGTGGTTCCAGCCAGAGCACATGCTCTTACATAAGCAACAAACATCCAATACAAGCAACACAAGAGATGTGATACGAATCATGCTACGTAGCACATATGTGCACATAACTGACATAATGTGTGTGTATATTCAATACAATCTCATCACTTAGTTGCATCGTATGTACATATTCACTCAGAATATAACATTATCTATCTCCCAGTCATCTTTCCATCCATTCTTCCATTCCAACCACCCATCCATCCCACCCATTCATCTCTTCCACCTGTCCATCCGTTCATCCATTCCACCCACCCAACTATCCACTTCTTTCATCCATCCGTCCATTCTACCCATCCATCTGTTTCATTCATCTGTCCATTCATCCATTCACCTATTTCATCCATCCATCCCAACCACCCATCCATCTATCCACCTATTTCATCCATCTGTCCATTCATCCATTCCACCCATCCATCCATTCCAACCACCCATCCATCCATTCATCTATCACCTATTTCATCCCTCCATCCATGCATTCCACCCATCCATCCATTCCACCTACCCATCTATCCATCCATGCATTCCACCCATCCATCCACCTGTTTCATCCATCTGTCCATTCATCCATCCCACCCGTCCATCCATTCCACTACCCATCCATCCCACCCATCCATCTGTCCACCTATTTCATCCATCTGTCCACTCATCCATTCCACCCATCTATCCATTCCATCCATCCATTTCATCCATCCATTCTACCCATCCATCCATTCATCCATTTATCCCATCCATCCAGCCATTCCACCCATCCATACACCTTTCATCCATCCATCCATTTATCCCATCCATCCAGCCATTCATCCATTCCACCCATCCGTTTCATTCATCCGTCCATTCATCCATTCCACCCATCCATCCATTCCAATCACCCATCCATCTATTTCATCCATCCATCTACCCATTTCTCCTATTTACTTGTCTTGGAATGTGTTCACTCTAAAAGAATTTAATGAAAAACATTTGGTTAAAAACACCTGGTTTTATATGCTAATGGTTATTGGGAAAACGAAATAATTATTTTTAAAGGAATTTGTATATTCTTAGCATTTGGTAATTTTAAGAACTTTGGAGATTCAGAAGGCACACATTAGCTTAGTGAGGAGGATTTATTTTTTCTGTTCAGTGGCACTTTTAACTTGCATTCTGTGCAAATACATATTTCCTAATTAGTTTGCTGGCATCTAAACACACAGATTGCTTAAAAATAACAACATGCCTGCATATAGCTAGGTATTACGCCAACTTTAAGCTAATTCCCTCCACCAATTACTAAAGGCTTTCCATATCCAAGTGACTCTGGATTATCCCGAGCAAACGCACACTGTTGCTTTTCCTTGTAAACCCTGCTTGTACCTCGAAGAGCATTTCCTCTGTCTGAGATACCGTTAAGGAAGCTGAGTGGAGAGGATTGTCATTATGAGAAATGAACTAAATCCCCCACTTCCCTTCCAGGCATCTTGAGGGACAGGATTGGAGGGGGATGGGGTACACAGGAGCAGGCATACTGGAATCCTGAACTTCAGTCTCCCCTCCCTCAGGGAGAGAGGACCCCATGTCTCATAGGAGCACTACAAGGACTTTCATGCCCCTTTGGGGACTCCCAGCCACCATCACTCCTGTGTCCTCAAAGGCTGCAGGGAGCCCTACTTCAGCACTGACCCTCCTTCTCCCCCAGATAATGTCTTTTAAAATAAGTGCAGCCTGATATGCGTGAATAGAAGGATTTCATATTTAATATACTTTCCTGCCCCTCTCATTTGTTAGGGGAACTTAGAATGGGCTCAGCCCCCGATGCTATGCATAGCAGGGCTTCTGGATTGCTTAAAAAAAAAATGTTCTCCCTTTCTCATCAAGGGCTAACACACATCTCTAAAGCTTGTCTTATAGGCACAGTCACACATATGCCACCTTACATGTACATTCCTTACACAGAGCAGAGAACATAGACAAAACTGTCTTCATCGTGCAGACATAATCATTTTTTTTTTTAAACAAACCTTCACGGGAAATTTCCAAGCCAAGAACCCACCTTCCTACAAAGGCAAGACCACAGCCCCACAGTGAATTAGGGTCGTGTGTGAATAAGGGCTGGGCCACATAGGTTTCCTCCATTCTCTCTTAAAACCCCTGTGAGTTTGCTATGATCACACCCATCCTGTGCATATGGAGAAACTGAGGCCCCAACGGTTGGAATGGGACCCTTTTGTCTTCACCTTAAATGTCCTACAGGGACAAAACTACAGGGTTCTCCCTACTTCACAGACCATGCCAGAAAAAGGCAAGAAAGAGGAAGCCAGTCCCGTGTACAGGGCTGGGTCTCATGCTTCAGCCCATTTCCGAGTGTAGGTTCCTTTCCAGGGGCTGTAGCTCCAGGCTGCTCTGAAATGTGCTTGCCGCTGGGGGAGGTTCCTTTCTGCCCATCAGCCCGGTCTCTCCATTCAGCAGCTCTTGCAGCAGTTTGAACACCCAGCCCGTGCACTGAGCTGGTGCCATGCAGCAAACCCACGCAGCCCTGCTTGTGGGCTAGACGTCCCTTGGGAACTCCTAGATCGTGCAACAAAATAGAGACCGGACATATGGGCGCCCCCGGCCCTGCCAACGGGGAGGGCCAGAGCTCAAAGAGGTCATTAGAACCCACTTTCTACTCCAGCCATGGCCTTTGTGTTTTTCAACTTAAAAAAATGTGCCATCTATAATGAATCATGGAACTTTACATCAAAAACTAGGGATGTACTGTATGGTGACTAACATAACATAATAAAAAGTTATTATAAAATAATAAAACCTAGATTTTAAATTTTTAAAAAATAATAAAAATAAAGTAAAAAATAAAAATGTGCCCTCTAGTCTGTGGGAGGCTCTTAATTTTTCTCTCCAAAATGCTCTCCCTCTCACATAGAAGAGAATATTCACGGTCAGCAGCAAAAAGAACTACGTTGGGTTTCGGTCATGAGGAATGGGAGACGTTGCCAAGACAGAGACCCGGGGGATGGACCCTCTGTGGCCTGCCCGGTGGGCTCATATGATGGGAGCCTGGGGACAGGGAAGGGAGTTTCTGGCTCACCCACCGTGGGCACCAGGAGAGCAGAAGTCAGATACTGCCTCGGTCCGTTAGGGCCACTATAAATAGCACAGACTGGGAGGCTTACAAATGGCAGACATTTATTTCTCACAGTTCTGGAGGCTGTGAGTCCAAAATCAGGGTGCCAGCTCGGCCAGGTGAGCGTCCGCCTCTGGGCCACAGACTTCTCCTTGGGTCCTCACAAGGTGGAAGGGGCGAGAGGGCTCTGTGGGGTTTCTCTTTTAAGGGCACTAATCCCACTCACGAGTGCTCCCCCCTCATGACCTGATCTCCTCCCAAAGGCCCCACCTCCTCCCACCATCAACTTTTAGGGTTAGGATCTCAACATGAGAGTCTGGGGGAGAATACAAAGGTTCAGGCCTTAGCACACACTTGGGGGTGCGGTCCGGACTCCAGGGAGCCATGGAGGGCAGTAGGGCCCACGCCCCTTCGAGAATGTTCTGAGCGTCAGAGCCCCTGTGTGCAGCAGCCCACTGTCCTTAGTATCTCCGAGTAACAGGACGAGGACTGGGCAGGAGCTCTGCGGGCCGCTCCGTGACCGGCACCGGCCCTCGCGGTGAAGGGCTCTGAGGACACTGGCGCTGGGCGCTCGTGCTCATGGAGGCGCGTCGGGGGACGACCACCGGCGCCGCTCCTCCGGCTCACGTTTACGGAGCCTCGCCTGCACCTGGGGCTATGTCGGTGTTGTCCTGTCCTGCCCTCTGCCCGCCGTGCGAGTGGGCGGCTCTCACCTTGCAGGTGTGGGGACTGACGCTCAAACAGCTTAGCGGCTTATCCAAGGTCAAGAGCTAAGGACAGACGGAGCAGGGACTCACTTCCGGTGGGTTCCAGGCTCCGGCTCTCTCTGCGTTTTCTCTGCTAGGCACCCCCCTCCTCGGCAGCCCATCGAGAAGAGGGGTTACCTCTGGAAGAACGCTGCCCCCCAGGCCTGGGGGACGGCTGGGTCCATTGCGTGGACTCCTCCCCGAGGCTTCGCCAGGCACATCGGTGCCTGGGAGCTGCAGCCTGTGAGTCCCAGGGGAAGCCAGGGATGAGAGGAAGCGGTCAGCGGCCATCCCCCCCATTCCTGAGACGGTACTCAGCTTCCTGACCACTTCTGTGGGCCTCCTCCAAATGGACGGCCAGCTCGTGTCGGCCAGTGGGAGCATGGCAGGGAAGGGGCGGAGGGAAGCTCTCAAAACCCCTAGCGGGGTGACCGGAACTCATTAGAATGCAATTACGGATTTAGAAAATAAAAACGTAAACTGCTCTTTTTATAACACTAACCAAAGGAAGAAAAAGCACAGATCTCGGCCAGCCCAAACGTACAGGGGTCACACTGGTTCTCGCCCGCGCTGGCCGAGCCTCCCTAGGTCGGGGTGCAGGATTACTCTGTTACCGAGCTGGGCGGGGCAGGCACGGGTGCACGTACACCGCCCAGAGCTGTGCAAGCAAGGCAGAGGGGACCCTCCTTCCGGGCAGCGGGGAGCAGGGCCACACACGGCACAGAGGGATGGAAGACCAGGCTGCAGGAAGGCGGGAAAGGGCACGATGCCCGGGCCTTGGCTTTGGGGAGCCCCAGCCATGCAGCCCAGGGTTGAGAGGGTCAGAGAGCGAGATGCTCAGACTCACTATTGTGGCTTCCCTGTGTACTGTTCCTGGAAGGCAGAGTGGAGACTCTCCAGAAAGCTACAAGAGAAATGCAGCCGTGCAAACAGCTTGAGGCTGTGGCGGTTCCATGAGCTTCCCCACAGGTTAGGCGTCCCCATGGCGGCAAGGGGGACGGGCACGGTCATCAGAGTCCGCAGGTACCCACGCACCCTTTACACTGGTTCATGCCCCGGTCGGCAGCAGCCGCCACGTTTGCCTTACAGACCCCCTCCTGGGCTGGCTCCCTGTCAGTCTTGGGAGGGCCTTGTGGTGACCGTCCCCTTTAGGTAGGGCTGCCAAAATCTGGGGCCAGCAGCAGGGAAAGGGGGGCATGAATCACAGTGTCCCCCGAAGCTGCCCTGCCTACTGTTACACCATGAAGAGCCCTTCGCTTGAGTTAGTTCGAAGTAAACTGCTATTTTTAAGAAAGGAACAAGGCGGCGTGGAAAACAGGAGACCCAGAGTCAGGGCTGCTTATGTCTGAGCCACCCAGAAGTCCCCACGTCAGTCCGTCCTTGGGTGGATTTCAGTGCTGCATTACTGCATCCTTGGGGTTCTCCACTGTTCCTAATGGCCAACACCCAACTCCGGCCGTCCAACAAACCCGCACACGCACACACGAGGAATATCTTCAGTGGCATCTGAAAGTTCCAAGTGGGGGCTCCAGGGGTTCAAGGCGTGTCCTGCCTCTCCATCCCCTATGCTCCGCTCTTTTCTGTGACGGTTTCACTCTCAGGCTAACATCCCCACTGGCAAGACCAGTCCCCTGCAACTGCTCCTTCTAGCCCAGCTTGTCTGTCTTTCCTTCCCCAAAATGTCTGAGTGATCACCCATGGATTTTTGTGCCCAGCCTTAGAGTAACCAGAAAGGGTTTTCTCACTGACCTGCCTGGGTCTCATGCCTTGACTGATGGCTTTGGCGTGTGGGTAGGGGCTGGTTCCCCTAAAGAATTAATGACTGGTGGTCCTTTTATGCCAGTTTAATAGCTGACTCAGGTATCAAATCACTATCCTTCCGGGCCCATCTGGAGGCCCTTATGACCTCTCTAGATGCACAAGCATTAGCTCATAGCTTTCCTCAGACTCCACATATGAGCGTTCACAAAAGTGTTGGATAATCTTGAGCCAGAAAGACAAGAGAAGCTGGGCACTTCCTGGTCTCATAGATTTGAGAAACATTCCCAGGATTCAGATTGGACTTCAAGATCCCTCTGAGGCTCCTCCAAGAAGGACCCATCTCACCTTTGCAGGTAAAGGCCAGGCGTGCGGTGGTTTCGTGTTGCTGCCGCTGCTGACCGTGTCTCGTGTTCCTTCCCACAGGGCATTTACAGCTGCATTCACGGAGTGCACATCGAGGAGAAGAAGAAGTCTCCAGACTTCAACCTGACCGGCTCCCAGAGCAACATGTTAAAACTCCTCCGGTCGGCCAAAAACATCTCCGACGTGTCCAACGTGAACTCCTCAAGAATGGATTCCCCCAAAAGGGCTGCTGACTTCATCCAAAGAGGTTCCCTCATCATGGACATGGCTTCCGATAAGGGAAATTTGATATATTCAGACAACAGGTCCTTTCAGGGGAAAGACAACATTTTTGGGGACAACATGAATGAGCTGCAGACGTTCGTGGCCAACAGGCACAAGGACAACCTCAACAACTACGTGTTCCAGGGACAGCACCCTCTGACTCTCAATGAGTCCAACCCCAATACGGTGGAGGTGGCCGTGAGCACGGAGTCCAAAGCCAACTCCAGGCCCCGGCAGCTTTGGAAGAAATCCATGGAATCGCTGCGCCAAGATTCACTGAGCCAGAACCCAGTCTCCCAGAGGGACGAGGGAGCGGTGGAGAATAGGACCCACTCCCTAAAGAGTCCTCGGTACCTTCCAGAAGAGGTGGCCCACTCGGACATTTCGGAAACTTCGAGTCGGGCCGCGTGCCACAGGGAGCCCGACAACAATAAGAACCACAAGACCAAGGACAACTTCAAAAGGTCCGTGGCGTCCAAATACCCCAAGGACTGCAGCGAGGTCGAGCGCTCCTACCTGAAAACCAAAGCGAGCTCCCCCAGGGACAAGATCTACACCATCGATGGCGAGAAGGAGCCCAGCTTCCACCTGGACCCGCCCCCGTTTGTCGAAAACGTGGCCCTCCCCGAGAACGTGGACTTCCCAGACACCTACCAGGACCACAACGACAGCTTCCGCAAGGGGGACACCGCGCTGCCCGCCGCCAGGAACCCGCTGCCCAATGAGGACGCGCTGCCCAACAACGACAAGCATAAATTCTACTCCAAGCACTTCACCCTGAAGGACAAGAGCTCCCCTCGCAGTGAGGGCAGCGACCGGTACCGGCACAACTCCACGCACTGCCGCAGCTGCCTGTCCAACCTGCCCACCTACTCGGGCCACTTCACCGTGCGGTCCCCCTTCAAGTGCGACGCCTGCCTGCGCATGGGGAACCTGTACGACATCGACGAAGACCAGATGCTCCAGGAGACGGGCAGCCCGGCCGCACGGGAGGAGGCGTACCCGCAGGACTGGGCGCAGAACAGCACCCTGCAGTTGCAGAAGCACAAGCTCCGCATCAGCCGGCAGCACTCCTACGACAACATCGTCGACAAGCCCAGGGAGACAGACCTTGGCAGGCCCTCCAGGAGCATAAGCCTCAAGGACCGGGAGCGGCTTCTGGAGGGAAATCTGTACGGGAGTCTCTTTAGCGTCCCCTCAAGCAAACTCTCGGGGAACAAGAGCGCCCTCTTCCCCCAGGGTCTGGAGGACAGCAAGCGGAGCAAGTCCCTCTTGCCGGACCACACCTCCGACAATCCTTTCCTCCGTTGCTATGGGGACGACCGACGCTTAGTCATCGGGAGATGCCCCTCAGACCCTTACAAACACTCGTTGCCCTCGCAGGCCGCGAACGACAGCTACCTTCGGTCGTCCTTGAGGTCCACGGCGTCGTACTGCTCCAGGGACAGCAGAGGCCACAACGACGCATACATGTCAGAGCATGTCATGCCTTATGCTGCAAATAAGAACAGTATGTACTCTACCCCCAGGGTTTTGAATTCCTGCAGCAATAGACGTGTGTACAAGAAAATGCCTAGTATTGAATCTGATGTTTAAAACCTTCCATTAATGTTTTATCTATAGGGAAACATACGTAACGGCCGACGCTCTGGAGGGTAAATGTCGGATGTCCGATGGTGCCCTGCAAAGAGGAAGAGGATTTAGGAAGGTATTTTTTTTTGTTGGTTCTTTTGCACATGGCTCCATGCCATAGTCTTCCACGCAAGGAATCTTGTGAGATGCGTGCCGAGCATGGCAGATACCAGATAGGTGAGTCCTTAACCAAAAACACACACACACACACACACACACACATACAAGGGCAAGTCTCCCGGACACGCCCACTAGGTACGTTGGCAATAAGAACGCGTTGGATGCCGGTGGTGATGCTATGATTTCCTGTATTCCAAATTCCATTAAGACCAGTCCACCACGTGCTCTCCTCATCCGAAATGCCTAGCGGTCTCTCTCATTCAGAATAAGCAATACGGTATGCATGTACCCGACTCAGACAAAGCAGTTACGAATGCGTCTGCACTGTAGCGAGATTGACGTGCAAGAGATTAGGAAGTTTGGCCTTGTACCCGTTTTCAGCTTTAATGTTATGCCTCCCATCGCTGCCCAGCCCTAACCCCAGAACTCCAGGCTCCCCCAAAGAATAGCAAATCCGTGTGTTCACAGTCACTATGCTACCTTTGTTAGCGCCCATTTCCGAGACACAGCTGGAGTAAGCGGCCGGAAGGGCCCTCAGGCGGAGAGCTACGAGGATGTCTCTGGATGTCAGCTTGTGCGTCTCCCAGAACACTCTCTCACCCTCGGCTCCGATGGTCTTGTTCAGAGCTACACAAACTAACACATGTGTGTCTCCGATATCTAATTTGTGGATCTCCTGTCTCTGACACAGCGGCTGTTGTAGTTTACCCCGAAGACTCCCGTGTACGTAAGTTTGCGTTTCCCCCCCTTCTGGTGACGACTCAGGGTTGTATAGTATCTGTTACCCCTTCTTCCCTCCCAGACTGACCATAACTCGTTCCGTCCCCGAACGGCCATGGTGGCGTCTAATTACGCGTGTGTTGCTGTTCCCAGAGCTGTTCACGTGGTGGCATACGCCAACAGCCATACGTGTCCCGTGATCTGTAAGAAGTTCGCTGCCGTCCGTCCGCTGAAGGCTAGCTCTAGCTTTTGCATTCATCTTCCTTCACAACGTGAAATGCAGCTGGACACTCGTTTCCACCCCAGCCTCCTCAGATCAAAACCTTCAAAGCATGAGACACACTCATGCATCCACCCTGAGCATCCTCCAAATTGGGGATCCACTTCCGTGGCCAAAGTGATTTCTCTCTTCTGAAAGGTTCACTCTTTTCGAGTTAAACTGCTTCACTAGCACCGATGGGAATCTAGGAGAAATTCTCCAAAGCATTTGTCATTTCCGAGTCAGCCCCCATTGTCCCATTCTTACTTTACTCAGCCCTGTGCAGATATGACCTGGAATGAGACTCGTTCAGAAACGCTGGGGGAGGAAGGGGCAGCTCTCAGCACAGGGCCTGACGTGCGCAGAGTGCCGAAAACAAAAAGGGGGGTGTTATGCGATGATGCACCAGAATTTTGTAGCTGAAAAATTAATTATAAAACCCACAGACAATATTAAACATTTTTTATATAGTTCTAATTTAGTGTATTTTAACTTCCTGAATGTCCCTGAAATAGCTAGGATGACTAGCCGTCAGGTCTGGTAGATCTGGGAGGGTAGCTGAGTCTGTTTGGCAACACGCTGCAAACAGCCTAGACTAGCCTGCCCGTCTCCTGGTTTCCTCCTGCATTTTGCTTTGGGTTCTTGGAGAAGGACACAAAGTGGCAGGTTGAAAAGTTACCCCGTTTCTTTGACTTGTGGCGTGTTCGGTTTTGTAGGTAGTGTTTTCCTGCGAGTGGACAGGTGCCAGGAATAATTCTCTTAGAGCTGGAGGATTCGGTGAAGGTTCCATCTTTGGGCAGGTGCACCCAGTCATGATGAGAAGGGGCTGCAGTCGGTTTCAGGATCATCAGTGGGGAGACAGAGGAAGCCATGGGCGAGGACATCTTCCCATCACCTTTGAGGCTGAGAGGCAGAAGGGGAGGGCGAGGCACTGCTGACAGATGTATCCGAACATTGTATTTTCTTTCTCAGATATTGCCCTTCTCCTGCCCCAAGACCCAAGGATGGAGAAGCCCAGACAGAAGGGCCCCACCATTTCTATCTACTCTTAGGCACACCCCCTGGCTGCCTTGTCTTTTAGAACTTTCTGCCTTTGCCCTCCCATTACTTTTAAGACCTACATTCCCCCAGCCAGGCTCACCTCATTTCCCCCGCAAGACTGGCGTGTCATGACATGAAATGAATTAAAGTCTCCCCAGCACACACAGCAGTGGAATGCCATCCATCCAAAGAGGCTTTCTGCTTCCCTCCTGTGTCCTTAAAACCCAGGGGGGCTGCCAGAAGTGACAGAGACCTCCAGGGAGAATGCGAATTACACTCAGAACTGTTCCGTAGATCAAAAAACCTTCTTCTAACAACAGTATTATTTCTGTTAACGCCATGCTGCTTTAGGTTTAAAAAAAAAAAAAAACCTAAATATGGGGCTTTTGGAAGAACAGTAATGTGCTTCCTTTAATACCCAATGCATTTTTAAAAATAAACACTAAAGACTGGAATGCTATCTATAACAAATACATAATTTTCCTCCACAAATTCATCGACTCTTAATTGTCATGATCCCAAGCATTAGAAAATTGACCGCTGATCAGATAGGCCATCTCCCAAGTGAAAGGTAATGACGTAGAGCTATTCGAAGGTGACTCAGGTCAGTTCTGTTCTTTGGAAGAAGATCAAAGACAAAAACAGAAAGCCCTCCAACTCTGGATCCCCCTTACATGGGGTTCCTCTGAAGTCCCAGCCCGAGAGCCAAAGAGCCAGCACCTCTGAGCCCAAAATCGAGCCTGAGGTTCCCCTGACTCCATCAGAGCTGGCATCTCTAATGGTATTTCAGTGACTCTAAGTGGCTCTCTCCACTTGAGAAGGGCCCAAGTGGGTACGCTCACGTTTCTGCTGAAGGGTAACAGTTCACACCTGCCCAACTTCAAACAGTCTGGGTAAGAGGAGTTTTCTAGGGCATGAACTCTAGCCTGGAGCCCTTGGGGTTCCTAGAACACAGTCTTCATGGTCCTTCCACCTGCCGGTCTCGGGCCACTTCTGGCTTCAGTGCGCTGAGAAGACAGCTCCCTGATGGGTCTGTTCTTCTGCCAGTGAGGCTCCCACGAGCGATGCAGGATTATAATCTCCCCACTGTCCCGTCCTCTGTGAATCTCACTCCGCAGCTGCTGCCAGCACTGTGACGGGGGTCTGGTTTCTCTCCCCTGTCGCAGAGAGCCAGAGACGTTTTCATTCTCAGCAGCTCTGAGGAGACCCTTAAAATTTGCCCACTGCAGCAAAATCAGTCACATCGACGCACGCTTATTTTCAAGGGAGAAACAAGAAAATTACACCTTGTTCACAAATGAAATCGTTTCCCTTAAATGGGACTCTAGCCAAGGCAGTTAATTAGTCAAAAGATCCATAGCGGCCACACAGCCCTGCATTGTTTATTCTGTTTGATACGTCTGCCACCAATGTGTATTTAATATTCTGCGTCCTTCTGCGGAAATGACAAACGCCCTGAATTCTTTGCAAATAGAATTGCTAATGAAAAGAGGGGGAGAAGTTGGTGTCAATTAAATGGTGATTAAAAATTTATCTCCTTTAAACCTAAAAAGTGCAGCTCTAATAATCAGTTGTCATACAAATAAATATCTTGCACTGAAATCCCATACAGTGTAAGACCCAAATAAACACGAATTGGAGAAACCTGAATACCTTTCAGAAGAGCGGAACGGCTCTGCTAACTGCAGGCACATCCCCGGACCGTCCGTCTGTGCATAGATGTCGCGCGCGAACCCTTGCACGGAGGACCTGAGTTGTTTCTGAAGCGAGAGCCTGAATGTATGAACCGTGGCTAGAGTGGACGGAATTGGAGTTCTGGGGGCGGGGGGGAACGGAGTCCGTGGAAACAAAACTCATCGGTTGGTACTGAACATGAGTTAAGGATTCCACGTAACGGCGGTTTTCAATGCAAAAGCAGTATTTTCACTTGAGACAAAATTCGACCTTTCGGATGCCCCGTGTTCTTTCGGTCAGCAGGGTGGGAAGGGCTGGACGAGCGGTTCGGTGGGGTGTACTCCAACACGCGGTGAGCTTTTCCATTCCACCCTTCACGTCATGCTGTGTTTGCATCAAGGCCTAGCCGAGGAGGGCAGCTGGCCCCCCGATACACATGGGAGGAGAGACCGTGCACCCCTCCTGTGAACACCAGGGCTTGTGAACACGTGTACATACTCCACACATGCTTGATTTCTACCACTCACACGTGAAGTGTGTGATCCAAATACAGTTGTATATAAAGTTTATGTTAAAAATTAAATCGTGATGATGGTTACTAACACGTGGAAAACCCATTCTGGTTATCAATGGGTTGATATTTAGGAAGAGAGGGCACTGTTTTTATTAAAAAAAAAAAAATCTCAGTTCTAGGCAGGATGGCAGGGCCCAAGTAGGATTTGGGTGCTGGTGTTCTTGGCCTTTTTTCAGAGAAGCTACGTGGGACATGTGTACGTGTCCCTCTCACATTAACTTCTGAAGACGATGCTGATATGGACACACGGGCGATTTCTGTAAACCCACCGAAGGGCAGATTCCCTGTTTAAATTCCTTATCTTCTTCCCCATCCCCACTTGTTCTGTGCCCAAAAGTACTCTCGATATAGCATGAGCTAAAGGTGCCTGCCCAGAAGGGTCTTAGAAAAATAGAACTTCTAGAACTATGCCAAGATCTGGAGGAAGAGAGATGAGAAAATTAAGAGATTGAGCTTCCCAAGGGGCATACACTGTATGGGGTCGTCAGAGTGACGGTATCAGAGCCAAGTCTGTAAACCAACACCTTCGTGCATGGTCCAATTAACTCCTCGCCTGGTTCCCTTCCCCAGGCTCAGTTCTAGGATTCTCTCAGACGTGCTCTCTGGGTCCCTCTGGGATAAGAGCCAGAGAACCTCATAGAGCAACCCCTGCTTTCTTTGCCTCTTGCCTTATACCTACCCATACACCCCCCCCCACCCCCGATTTGGTTTTCCCGTAAGGTCCCCAACACTCCCTGCCTCAGAATCCTGGGGAAGAGCAAACTCTTCTCAGGGATCTGTTCCCTGGGAAGAGCCAACAAGAGATATAGTTTAAAACCTCAAACCAAAGATGAAAGCTGGTGGTGATCACTGAGGTGACAGAGTTCTATTTCTCGCGAGCCAAGGATGAACAAAGGACACTCATCAGCTGATAGCACTTGACCGAGTATCTACTCTCCTTTTAAGGCAGATTTGGGGTTGGGAGATGCAAAAGGAATAGAAAACACAGTCTCTTCCCATCAGCAGCTTATGGTCTAGAAATTCAGCTACCTACCACAAAAGACCACCAGAGGCCCATGAAACCCAAACACAGACGGAGTGTAAAAACTAGAAATGGTAAATCAAGTTCTTGCCAGGAAACAAAAATCGCACTGATTCCATGGTCAAACCAACCAACCCGTCCTTCCCTAGACCCATAAGTAACCTTGGAGAATAGAGTCGGTGCTCCTGGAGAGATACCCTTGATTCTCTGAACCTTCGAAGACAGTATCTGGAAAACCCAGGAGCATCTAAACAGGTGACCAGACTTGCCATCGTACATCTTTCCAGCCCTGCTTTATGACGTGGGCTTCCAGAAAAGGTGGAAAGGAATCCCCCAAAGGATTAGAAAACAGACGGCGATGTAAAAAAGGCTATTTCCTGAAAGCTTTTTCATTTGATTTTATTTTTGTCTTAGGAAGAATACCTTGGATTGTTCAGGGTATAATATCAGGGAAGGGAGTGGGGAGAATTCCTCGTTGAGTCCCAAGTGCCTACCGTGTGGCTGACAAAAGCGAGCGCATCAGGTTCCCTAGAGACAAAATGGGGCAGAGAGACGGCGGAAGGAATTAGGGTGTGTGGCAGGAAGATGGCAGGTGCAGAGGGAGCGTCTCGGCTCTCCGTCCGTCCTGCTCTGGGCATTGCCGGGAACGTGGGATCCTTTGCTGATCTCACGTGCATGCGTGGGGTCAGCACCTGAGCTTGGAAGTATCGAAAGGGATCCGCATGGAGCGTAGACTGTATTCTAGGTGTATCCTAGAATGAGAGCCTCAACATAACCACAGGAGAGAAGTACGGTTGCCCCCATTTTATAGATAAGGAAACTGAGGCTCAGGTCGGTCTCAGCCTCATCAGCAACAGGAGTTTGCTAATAAATCCCTCATGTTGGGTGTACTCTTGAAGTGCCTGATCTCCACCAGGGAGGTCAGAGTGAAAGTCGGAACGAGAGAGATGTTGTTCTGAGGTCCCCTGGGGCTCGCTTTCGAGCTTCAGCCTCTGTGGGGAGGAGGTCCGTTAGTGTCCTACCCCCTCGTCATCTGGTTTGGGGTGTACTGAGAACTCCTGGGGATCTCATCTCTGTTCACGTCCCTTCTGACACTTGAATGCTGTTTGTGTCTCTCCCGGTAGCTTTGCACTCTGCATTCACTTTTTGTGGTTGCTGGGGAGTTTTTCTGTCTACTTAGCATGTGCCTAATTTTAAATATCCCCTCCCAAATCTCTCTTCTTTTTCTCCGTAGACATCAGGGTTCCTTCCATTCAACACAAGCAAATAGTATACCCTCCCCTGTGTGTGGGCCCCCACACCGCCCTCCTAAACACTGTGGCCCAATTTCAGAAGGGTCATGGTATTTGCAAGGGACCGTCCCTGCTAGGTCATCCCTGGCACCAAGATAACTACTGTTATCTTGTTCAGTTTGCCTCACTAAAGAGTGAGGAATTAGAATGTTTCCATGAGGCTTTCTGGGAGTCGAACATGACGACGTGCGTAATGCATCGGCTGGGGGGGTGATGACGACGACACTGAGCCCGTGCACCCCTTTCTTGCACCACTCCCGTGTTCTAAGCCACCCTCCCCCAGCCAGGCATTTCTATTTACTGTGACTTGGGGCCACATTAGGTCCATTTCATAGGTGAGGAAACAGAGCTGGGATTTGAAGGAATGTTTTTCTGGGAGGTTCTGCGATTCAGTCCTTCTGGAGGGGCCAGTGACTCTTTAGCACCCTTGTCACTGTCCCTGAGAAATTCTCTAGCTGTTTACATCTTTCAAGCTGGCAGTAAAAAGTCTCTTAAGCCAGAAAAGTTATCATTATTTAATACCTATTTTAAGATCCCATCGTTGGGTCTACAAGTGCATGACAACATTCTCCCAGGGCTGTTGAGCTGTGCAGAAACTGGAACACTCAAAAGAACCATTTGGCCAGTAGGCTTTCTTCTCTGGGGCTGTATTTCAAAGCACACAGCTCTCCAGGGAGCCAGAACCAAACTGTTTCCAGCGGAGTCGTTTCTCAGATTAACTTCCTCAAATAAGGTGTCAGCAGTATTGCAGAGACAAACAAGACAAAACGGAGATGATCACTCATCAATCCCTCTTAGGTACCAGGTCCGTGAAACAGTAAGTTTGCATTTCTGCAAGTCTAGAGCATTCCTCATTAGCCATAGCCCTGGGTCACAACCTCCCCCAGTTAATTCTCTCCCACACCTTTGGGAAGGATTTAAGATGAGCCTTCAAAAGAATATTAACGTAACACGTAGCCAATACCACAGCTGCCTTTTAAATTAATAAGGTTAATTGTTCTCTAGCAAACATAAGTTTGTCTTTGGCATTTTAAATGCTTCTTATTGATCTGACATTTTGCTGTTTCAAGATTTTAAAGGGCTCAAATCAAAGACTATTGATAGCTGAGCAAATAGTGAAGGTCCAGAAATATAAAAACATTGTCAGTTTTTTCATGAAAAATAATCATAGCCTTCCGAATTCAACTGTGGTTTTTACATTACATTACATCTAAGACCTATTGAATTATTTCTATTCTCATTTAGCTAACTCAAATAAATGAGCGATATTGACTTTAAAACCCATTTTATTTTATTTTTTTAAAAAAACCTCTTTAAGAATATTATTAGGTTTGTAGACACAGCTCTGAAGCCATGGCCGCTAAGGAAACGTTCCAGTTTAGAAACTGAAGATTCAGACTATTCTGGGTCAAATTCAGGTGATCAGCTTTGCAAAGTCTGGCGGATTTGCAAAGATGGAGGGGGCACTTGTAACATTCACGTTCCCCATATTTTTCGCTGGGAAAGGATGCCAATTGCCTTTTTTTTTTTCCCCCAAATCAGAGATAAGGTCAAGAACAACATTTTCATAGCAAATTCAGGAAACTACTCGATACCATGAATTATGTGGCCAGATGTGGCTCAGATGCCTTCCAAGCCTGAGGTTCCCCAAAGATTTCTCTATCCGTTGTTCTTGCGTTCCGAATCTTAATCTGGTTCATTCCCCTGCTCAAACCAACTTCAAAGCATCTACTTGCCAAATTATTTAGTCTAGACTTTACTGTAGTTGATCACAGTAGAAGTGTGTGCATATGTGTTTATGTGTTGTATATATATTTCAAGCTGAAGATTCAGAAAGCATTAGGCGAGTCTCACCGGTGGTTTGACTAAGAACCAGCTCCTCAGAGTCACACACAGTGGCCTTCTCAGACAGAAGAGGGTCCACTCTTCACCTTTCGGTCACGGTACGAGACCCGCTGCCTACATAATCCACAAGCTGGTCATTACCCACAGGAAGTCATGGAATAAAGCAGCTTTGAGGACCCATGTGTGAGTCCACCTCTCACCCAACATGGGCAGGATCGACCTCCATATGCAGAGGGGTTCCCATTCACCGCGACACACTCAAACACAGTCCAAAACCCACATCAGAACCGGCTTGATCCCTCGGATGGTGGAGCCCCGACAAGCTGGGTGCTCTACTCAGTGGTCCTCAATGGGGAAGAGACGTTCACTTACCAATCACGGCAGTTTCTACCTGTCATGTTTTAATCCACTGCATGAGGAAGTGCTGATAACTGTATTCAATATTTCCAAGCATAGCTACAAAATTACACGTTTGCTTAACACCTTTCTATGATAGAGGAAGTATATACTATGGTTGTCTTCTTGTAGTCTGTCTTTTCTTTTTGTTCAACGTGTTATCAACTGTTTTAAGGAATGGGGTTTGAGATGTGTGTGCAAACTGATCTGTACATAGCTCCAAGGCAACAGAAGTGCCCAGTCCTATGGTGTAAAAATGTAAATACAGGAAAATTTCATTTTTCTAATAAAACTAATTTCTGCCAATTGATACGAAAACGAGACATGGAGTCCTGCTCTTTGTTGTCCATGTTGCTGGACTCACCACGAATGTTCTGGGCAGGCTTAGTCTTTGTACAAAGGGCAAATGACTTGATTTCCCCCTCTGCCGTACAGGAGTGTAGAAGAAATCGTGAAATCGTGAAGAATCGGTGGCTCGGCTTCTGGATTTTACCAGCAAGCTCTGCCACCATCCCTTACCTGGTCCTGGTCTTCCCGTGCAGTTCCCATGCTTGCAGCCTTGACTCTGAGAACGTTGAGCTTCACAAGCTTCTGTGACGTGTGATTCTGGAGGAGAAAAAAAAAAATGGTTAAAGACCTCCCCTCCCTTCTGAATTCCAGGAAATGGCTTCCTGCAAAGAAATGCCCTTTTCCACATGACTTTGGTATGACCCACAGACACCCGCCACTGTTTCCTCCAGGCCAGACACAGACCCTCCAGGTTCGCCATCTTTGCTGATAAATCATTAGCTGACCTTCCCGTCCCCACCAATCAATGGGAACAATACGCTTGTCCACGAAACGTTGGGTAAGCTTCTCTCCTCCTCCTGGGTCCCCGAACACGGTCAGCTTGCACCAGCACACACCCTCCCCCGGGGACCCTGCTGACCTCACATCCTCTGACCTGTCCAACCATGTCAGCCCCCTTCCCCTCACTTCCCGACTCCCTGTTTTTTTCTGCTTTGTGTCCTCTTCCCTATGGAAGAAAAACTCTAGCTGCCTCTCCCCAGGTTATAATAGTCCCTGTCTCCCCCTTGAAATAAGTTTTGTCCGTCAAAATCTCTCCTTACTGATTCCAGATTGGATTTTTATTTGACAACTCCCTTCCCCAGATCAAGCAACATTTCAGAAACCCAAATCCAGCCACGTCCATTCCACATCCCCTTTCAAAACCCTCAGCTTTAAACAGTGGCCACGGGAAAAGCCGGGATTCCGTAGCCCAGCACACAAAGCCTCCGGTCCCTGGCACATTCCTTCCTACCACCTGGGCCCCGAAGGTCTTCATGCTCCTCCCCCGCAGAGCCGCCATGGGCTCTCTTCCCGCATGCCCTTCTTTCTTCCGGGGACCCTGGTCACCCTCCTTTGAGGTATGTCTTCAGTGAAACCTCTTCTTAACCCTTCTAAACTCTGCCCAGAGGCAGAGTTAACAGGGGACTTCCCCACGATCCCGCCCCATGTAACATGTCTATCGGATAATTTACCAGGCTTCGCTCTATTTTTTATGTGTGCTGTTTCTCCTTCTCTGTGAGCTTTTCCAGAGCAGGGGCTATGTAATTATTCACCTTCGAACCCCAACACCCAGCCTCTGACCCAAAGAGGGCATTTACAAAACACTGTTGGATAGATAGAGGGCCAGCTAGTTGGAAGAGTGGATGGCTGATGGGTGGGGGATGGCTGGGGGGATGGCTGGGTGGGCAGATAGATGGAGGGCCCGGGGACCCCTCCTTGGTTTCCCTCACTCTGTGCCTCACTACCATATCTCACACAATCCTTTGACTCTAAATGCCACCAATTACCCCCAAAGTTTTATATTTGGGTCCAACGTCCTGTATACACTCTGAATTCATCTGTCCATATCTGTAGTTTATATCTCCACCCAGAGATGTTACAGATACTCAGATTCTAGAATGTCTTGAGAAGTACTCTGGACCACTACCCGCAACAGAAATTCTATATTCCCCAGCGTTCCCATGTCAGGAAGCGAGCTGCTGCGGACCTGAGCTCTCAGACCAAACACCCTACTGGTTGTCCTTCAGTCCTCTCTCCCCGTCACATCCAGGCCATCACCCAGCTCGGTCTGCATGATCTTTAAAGTCCACTCAGGGAGCACCTGGGTGACTCAGAGGGTTAAGTAAGCATCTGCCTTTGGCTCAGATCATGATCCTGGGATCCTGGGATCGAGGCCCGCATCGGGCTCCCTGCTCGGCAGGCCTGCTTCTCCCTCTCCCTCTGCCTTTCCCCCTGCTTGTGCCCTCTCTGTCTCAAATGAATAAATAACATCTTCAAAAAAACAAAAATAAAAGAAATAAAGTCCACTCAGGAGCCACTGCTTTTCATCCCTGCTACCGCCATCACCCCAGTCCCTCACTGCCACGTGTATGACTATCAGGGCTCTCTACCCCTCCACCTGCGTCTCCCCTTGCCTCCCCCCGTAGCCATTCTGCAGAAGGAGCAGGGTAAGCTTTCAAAGAGATTAGATCGCATCCCTCACCTGCTCGGAGCCTGCCCGACATTTCAGTTACAACCAGAATAAAACCAAAATTCCTCCCCATTGTCCCTCCATGCCCCACACTCTGTCACGACAGCACACTCCAAGGAAAAGGGCAAATGTTTCCCTGGTCTCCTTCCTCGTCCCCCCTCTGCCGAGCTGCTCATCCCCGACCTTTTCTTTTTTCTTGAGCAGCTGAAGACGGCCGTCCCCTGCACATTTCCCATGAACTGAAGTGGTACTAAATGCCACCGCTGCTATGAAACAAATTGGCAATTTGTGAGATGCCTTCGTGTCCACGTAGCCCCATTTGGGGGCGTAATTATTTCCTAATTAGAAGGCGATTTATACTTGGAACTTGGGACATTGGCTTCTGCCAGTGATGCGGCTTTCCAGAATGGCTCAGTTCTTTCTCTTCCACCCCAAGATTCTGCTGGCTGAAGTCAGATGACCAGACAGCCGAGCAAACTTAATTAAAAGGCGGCCCTGTGGGACGGCAAGGCTCTCATTTCCCAGTCAAATGTGCTACCGTTCCGAGGATAAGCAAGATTTCTCTTGGAAGACCTTGTAGTCTCCTGCTAGAAATGGCGCCTAGGGGTCATTGACCTTCTCTTCCGAGAATTCTGATGCAATTTGCCTAAGGTCGTTAAGCCAACCCAACTTCGTCAAGAACCCTTTTTAAATCCTCAGAGTTTCTGTCACAGGGATCAAAATTCCCATGTTACATATCGGGAAACCAAGGCTCAGAGAGTTGAGGTGACCCCAGGTGGCTGTGTCCCTGGGCTCAGCAGGGAGCCCTTACGAGCTGGACTCCAGACCCCGTGATCTTTCATCTCTACTCCTGCGCTCGCTGTCACATAGACTCCGAGAGAGAGTGGACAGGGACTGCCTGCTCGCCTAATGCCTTATAAATGCTCAGTAAATATTCTTCGGGAAACAAGGAGCAGAGAGAGGAGCAAGGATGTCCGAGTTCCTGGACGCAGTCTAGCCGTGCGACCTCTGGCCAGTCCCTCCGCCCCTCTGCTTCTTCCTGCGGTCTTCCAGGTCTGTCTGACACGAGCACCAGCAGCCCCAGCTTGCTGTCTTTGTAGGCACGTGCAGAAACATTGCTAACCATCCAATGCAAAAGATCCCTCCTTTTGGAATTATTATTATTTTTTTTTTAGTTCCAGAACTTCAAAGTTGTGCTCAGGGCACATCCAAGGAAAACCAGCTTCCTCAGGAAGTGGCTGGTAGCCCATGCCACCTTGCCCCAGCTTTCCTGGGGACAGACAGTATCTTTCCCTGGAGGGGAAAATGGCCCGTGAACCAGAGGTCACAGACGAGGCCTTTCCCCTCAGGAAGCAGATAGGAAAGTGTCCACCTGCTTTGTTCCGAGCACTCCGGGGTCCTGTGAATTCCGGGGCTCAGTGTGCAAAGCCTTCACTACTGTCCTAAGACAGCAGACAGAAAAGAGGTCCCCGTTTCTGCCCCTGGAAGCTGCGAGGTGCTGAAAGTTCTGGGGATCTTGATGCAAAGGCGTCCATGCTCTGGTTTGGCAAGAAGTTCCATCCCCCGTGCACGCTGGCAGATGCCGCGAACAGACTGTACTGTGACTTTTCCATTTGAAATTCCTCATTTTCCCTTGAAGAAGAGCCCAAGTCTCTCCCGGGTCTCAGCCCCTGCGGACATGTCAGCGTGTATCACAAGTTCCCCTTTTTCCCCAGCCTCGGTCTCATTCTGTCTCTGCTCCAGCCCAGGGAAGAAGCTGCTAGCATCTTGTTCTTCTGAACTCAGCGGGGCTGCGGGGGGCCCTGTCCTCTGAAGGACAGCCTCCTCCTCTCCCATTCCTTCCCCAGCAGGTAAGAAATCCCGGTCACAGTGGCAGAGGCAGGGGCCCCAGGGAAGGAAGGCATCAGATGTGCTCCCCACGTCTGTTTGGGGCCTTTCATGCAAATGAGGGGCAAGGAATAGGGATGTGCAGTGAGAGAGAGAGGGAGGGAGGGAGGGAGGGAGAGAGAGAGAGAGAGAGAGAGAGAGAGAGAAGAGAGAGGCCAGCCCCTGTCAGTCGGTGCCCAGATCCCACTCTGTCTCCCCATTCACCGAGCCCAGTGGGCTTCCCACTCGGAAAATTAGAATGCTGTGGCTCAAGACGGTGACTCTGTGTGGCCTCCCTCGTGTGCTCAGAGCAACATAAAGAAGCCAGGGTCCAGCCTAGCTCATGTGTCACGGGCTTGAAAATGTTCGGACGTCATCAGAATAGGGAATGGGGCGACACGAGCCTCTTTCAGTGTAACCAACATACGTAAGAGGCTTTACAATCCAAGGCATCTGGAATCCACCCCCTGCTGACCCCATTCTACTTCCCCCGCACACACCCCGCCCTAGCCCTGCCATCAGAGGCTGCAGGGGAGGGGAATCTAGAGGAAGAGGTGTGAGTGGTGGTATTGCCCGCAGCGCAGGAAAGCGTTTAACTGGTTTGGGGGCATTTCTGATGTTCAGCTATAAGGGGTAAAGGTCCAGATCGTAAAGCTCACATTCACTCATCGAAGAGAAGGTAAGTAAGAACGAACAATACCACAGAGACATGCTTTTGGCTGCCTCTTGGGTATGCTGAAGGCACTCCAAACTCCACACATTCAAACTGAAAGGCATCCTCCTCTCCCCTCCGGCCAACACCTGCTTTTCCTTTAGAGTCTCCGGTGTCAGAGCGGAACAGCGTCAGCACCCCCCTTGCCAGGCCAAAACTGTGACCCTCCTTTCCTGTCGCTCATCCCTCCCCCACTTTGGTTAATTTTCCTGTCCTGTGCATCCCACAGGCCTCCTGCCCTCCATCCATACCGCCTGACTTCCATCTCTGACCTTCTCCCTCATGATTGATCGCGACAGTCCAGGGACAGCTCTCCCTGCCTCCAATACAGGCCCACCTTGAATTCTTTCTCCACCCACCTGCCACAGCAACTGCTCCAAAATAAAATTCTGACCACGCCCTCCCCAACTGAGACGCTTCTATGAGCTCCCCGTCGCCTAGAACGTGCAGACCAAGATCCGTGACATGTCTGGCCAGGAGTTCCCGGTCTGCTCTCACAGACACTGACTCTCCGACCTTGTCTCCCACTGCTTCCTTGCACACACATGCAGATCCAGCCAAAACACACCCCTAGAACCTCTCAAGGGGGTCCTCAAAAATGCCGTGTCCTCTTCCTAAAGAGCCCGGAAGCATCTGGCAAACACATACATATCCTCTAAATCCCGGCTCACACAGCAGCTCTGGGAACCCTTTCTCGGTTCCCCCAGAGTGAGTGGCCCCATCTTCGGAGCACCCCTGACTTTCGGGGCACTTACTTCTCCAATGTAGTGGGTCACGCGTCCCTGCACACGTTTACTCTCCCCTGTTGTGAGGCTCCCCTTGAAGATAATGGCCTTGGGACTCCGCGGGTAGATGCAAAGATGCTCACATCACTAGCCTTCAGGGAAATGCAGATCAAAACCGCCATGAGCTCTCAGCTCACACCTGTCAGGATGGCCATTATTTACAGACACACGGTAAGCCTTGGTGGGCACACGGCGCAAGGGGGGGGGTCTCTGCTGCACTGCTGGTGGGGTGCAAACGGGTGCAGCCGCTCTGGAAAACAGTACGAAGGTTCCTGAAAACGTTAAAAATAGAGCTACCACCTACCTGATCCAGCAATCCCACTTCTGGGTGTAGATGCAAAGGAAAGGAAATCACTATCTTGAAGAGACGGCTGCTGGCCCAACTTCGTGCAGCATTGTTCACACCAGCCGAGACCTGGAGACGACACAAATGTCCGTCAGTGGGTGAACGGGTAAAAAAAAAAAAAAAAAAAAAAAAATGTGGCGTATATACATACAACCAAATATTAGCCTTCAAAAAGAAGGAAATCTTACCATTTGTGACAACACGGATGGGCCTGGATGACATTTGCTGAGTGAAATAAGCCAGAGACAGACACATACTGTGTGATCTCACTTATATGTGGAATCTAAAACAGTCAAACTCCTAGGAACCCAGAGTAGCATGTGGCTGCCAGGGGCATGGGAGGCTGGGGGTGAGGAGTGAAATGGAGAGATGCCCGTCAAAGGACGTGAAGTTTAGTTTATGCAAGGTAAGTTCTGGAGAGCTACTGTACTACACGGATCTTATAGCTAAAAACACTGTATTAGATACTCAGAATTTTCTAGGAGGGTAGATTTTTTTTTTTTTTTTTTTTTAAGAGAGCGAGTG
Organism: Ursus americanus; assembly: GCF_024610735.1. NCBI lineage: Eukaryota > Metazoa > Chordata > Mammalia > Carnivora > Ursidae > Ursus > Ursus americanus. The sequence continues at coordinate 32,769,410 of NC_142128.1, forward strand.
TGTATGAGAGCAGGGAGGAGGGGCAGAGGGAGAGCGAAAGCGAGAATCTCAAGCAGACTCCCTGCTGAGCACAGAGCCCAACCCAGGGCTCGATCCCACGACCCCGAGATCACGACTGGAGCCAAAATCAAGAGTCAGACACTCAACCCACAGAGCCACCCAGGTGCCCATAGGAGTGTAGATCTTATGTTAAGTGTCCTTACAAGGATAAGGAAAAGGAGGAGAAAAGGAAACAGACGCAGAGGGAGGAGGAGAGGGGAGCAGGAGGAAACTTTGGGAGGCCGCAGGTGTGTCTATGGCCTTGATGGTGGTGATGGTTTCCCATGTGTGTACTTTTCCCCAAACTCATGAGTCGTACCCATTAAATATGTGAAGCTCTTTATATGTCAATTGTACCTCAATAAAGTGTTTAACCAGAAAGACAGTGACCTATATGGGCACAGGGAAAGGACGCGGCTAATTTGGCAGGCACCAGCCTACAGGTCACGCCCACCCCGGGAGGCCTCCTTTCCTCACCACACGGCCCTGTCCGTAGGCTGCTCAAGCGTGCTTACGGCATAAAATCCGCTTATCCAGGGAGAGCTAGTGACACGAGAGAGAAGGGAGGCTGCACTGCCCTCTGTAACACAGCCTCAGGGGCGGCCCCCCAGCTCTTGCTCCCGTCTACACAACAGGAGTCACTAAGTCCAACCCACACTCAAGAGGAGGGAATCAAGCTTCGCTTTTTGAGATGAGGCATATCAAAGAATGCGTGGCCGTCTGTTGGCACACTCGAGAGAGAGAGAGAGAGAGAGAGAGAGAGCGCGAGCGCCGAGTACGGGAGAAGGCCAAGCATGTCTTCCCTCACTTTACTCATGGCAGTTCAACTCTTGCTCTGTTTCCCGTCTTGGCCGCATGGGAGCGGATTTTGCACCTGTCCCAGCCCTGCCCATAGAGATGTAAATATCAGCTGTACCCCTCAACGTTTTGGAACTCTTCCTCACCTAGAGATATGGTCGGAACCTGCAGTCACCCTCTAACCCTTGCATTAAATTGCACCACTCCGCTGTCCACACTGAGCTGAACTGAAAGACAGTAGGTCCGTATTTGTCAGATGAATAGATTCCCTCATTCCAGCATTTGCTCATTACCGCGGGCATGCATTCGTATATGTTCACTGAGCAAGTATTATGTGCAAGACCCCAGACGAAACTGTGAGGCACACATCGACTGAAAAATACAATCCCTGTCTTTAAGGAGCCCTCACTTTGCTTAAGATCAGCTAGTTCTCCCTGTGAGGCCTCAAGAAGTCCTAAGGGTGAATTAGCCCTAAGCTCTTAAGCGCAGAAGCCCGGCCTCCTTTTGGAGTGACGGCTTCTTGACATTCTGAATCAGGACCTCAGAGAAGGCAGGCCAGGTGTCCCTGGGGCAGACGCCTTGGTCAGAGTTATGGGACCCATCACCCAGGGGCCGCCACCCAGCTGGGTCTCCCAGGGCCAGATGGAGTGAGTGGTGCTGGCCCAAGGTGAGACACCGTGGGGGTCAAAGGATGGGGCAGAAGGACTGTCTCGTCAGTTCCTGGCTCCCGTCTGGACTTGTGACATACAGGAGGAGGCAGTCAAAGGGAAGGTGACGTACACTCGCCCAACGCCTCCTCCCGCCTTCCTCTGAGGCTATTTTTGGAACGGGTGCCCCAGATTTACTCCACGTCACAATAAAATTGTCACTTTAGAGCAGGTGGGGGAGGGAGAATCCGATTTTCAGTTTAAAGGGCCACGGGGGGTTGTATCACTCAATTTGACGAGCAGATCTGTCATCTGTCATTCCCGTGAGTGGCTGTCTAGCCAAGGTTTGGGCAGCTCCCGTGATGGGGAGCTCACCCCTTTCTGAGGCTGTTTCTGGCACTGCGGGTCGTCCCTACCTCTTTGCAAGACTCGCCTTGCCCCACTGAGACAAACCGACACCTCCATAACTTCTACCCATCTGCCTTCATCTGATCTTCTGGACTCCCTGAGAGTGAGTTCAATTCCCTTTCAACAACAATGACAACACCGCCACCAATAATGGTAATAAAAACTCACATTTCTCTATGTGTCAGACACAACTGGTGCTTGACATGCGTTATGTCATTCACGCCTAAAATAGCCCCAGGCGCTCCACACTCTTCTCACCCCCATTTTACAGAGGAGGAAATAAACATCAAGTCTTTATTTTCAAGGCAAAATATCCTTCGATTGCATACATTAAAGTAGAAAAAGCCTAAGCATTTGACCCAGGCTGTCCCAAATTTAAATTTCTCCTTTGTCCTTTAGGAAATGCCCCACCTTCGATAAGTCACTTAAATACCTGAGCTGCCATCGTCCCTTTGCAAATGGGGAGAACATATTACAAGATCAGGAGAAGAATTAGGGGCCACAGGGGTGAAGAGCCTCGCAAATGCCCCACACGGAATAAACGCTCGGACAACGGGACACGTTTCCCCGTCGGGATTCCGGACGCTGTCCCGACGCGCGGGGTGTGGTGGTTCCTTGAATGCATGTCAGGCAGGATTGTGTGTCAGTGTCTTCTGATCATCTCAGAAGAGATAGGGGTATGTGTCCCCTCTTACGGGGGGACAGCCTGTGACAACAGTTCCTCTGGTGGCCGTGTCACACAGATGGTTCACCCATCTCCCGCTGATGCGGTGCCCAAAGTCTTTCCCAACATGTGCTCTGATGAGAAAAGGCATCCCCACCACGTTCTCGAACAGTACACATTTAGGGCCTGATTCTAAGAACTTATACTTATTCCAATTAAACTAGAACCCACTGAGTCTTTTTAGATCACAGACTGTTGACCATTGTCTCCCCCTTCCTTTCTCTGGGGACCAGCGTTGGCTCTGGTGACCAGCTCGCCATGCCCTTGATCCACCAAGCAAACGTTCACTCTTCCTTTGCTCCCATCCACAGCACCGGTTACCCACAAACCCCGTCCGTGTCACCCCTCAGCGGGTTTTCATGTGGCAGCTTTCCTCCAGCTCCACAGTCACCCTGCTGTCCGGGCCTCTGTCATCTGATCCCGGACGAGGATGAGAGTCTCTCAACACTGGTCCCCCTGCTTCTTCTCATGCTAAGCCTTCAACCTGGTCCTCATCACGAAGCAGCCAGAGTGAACTTTGGAAAATGCAAACCCTTCTTGAACACCCATAGTTCTCGGGTTAAAGACCAAAACCTCCAACCTGGCCTATGGGCCTTCGTGGTCCCCCCCCCCCCGTGCCTCTGTCGTCACTGTCCCCCCACTGTGGCCCTGAGCTCCAGCTGCACTCGGCCCCAGGCACTATCTGCGCCCCCTGCGACGTAGGGGGTCTGTACGTGCCGTCCTCTGCCTCCTCCCATTGCCTGCTTAACATCCTCCAGACCCCAGCACGGCTAAGGACACAGACTCTGGAGCCAACCGCCTGGTCCAGCTCCACCATCTGCCAGCCGTGGGATCTCGAGCGAATAATTCACTGAACCTCTCTGGGTCTCAGTTCCCTCATCCCTTACAATGGGCATCACAGTAGCAATACACGACAGGGCTGCCGTGAGCATCGGGGGCAAAGCAGGACAGGAAAACCCAGAATCTGGCACGCAGGGTTGTTATAAATGCATTAATAATAATTATTACCGAATAATTATTATAATTATTCGGGAGAGCCTTCTCTGAGCCCTCAGACTAGGCCAGGGAGTCACGGACACTGTGTGTGTGTGTGTACACACACGTGTGTGTACAAGTATTAAAAGTAGAGACCCCACACATTCCCAGTGTAGCAATGATCTGCTTTGTAATTTTGTGCTTATCTGGTGATTCTTTGCCTTATACCAGCGCCTTCCACCAATCGTAAGCTCCAGGACAGAGATTCGCATCACCTTTTACCCCCCACGTTGACTCCCTCAGCATCTGGCCCAGCTGGGGGCACTTTGGGGAGCTCCATCGGTATTTGGTGCCCCTGTGAATGTGTGCGTTGTGCACAGCAGGCCTGTGTTTAGGCCGATCGCAACCAGCCGAGAACACAACCATCCGTCAGTTACAGGGCACTACTGGGGCGCGGCCCCTGGTTTCCTGGCACATATCTGGGTTATGGGTGTAGACGAAAGGCTGCTGGCCATGGTTAGAGAAGACTCAGATTCAAATCTGAGATTTGACGCTGCCCCTTTGGATCTTATCTAGACCCCCAGATCAGTCCTTAACGTCTTTGAGCTTCATGGTGGGTGAGCTGGGCAAAGAGAGGATGGAGGGGGCATGATACCAGCCCCCACCCTAAATAGTAAGATGATAAAAAAGGACATTTATGGAGCAGTCACCACATTTCAACTAAAGTCCTTAGTCTTTATCGTGACTGTCCCCTTTCATCCTTACAACAAAGCTGCGAGGCAGGTGGCCTCCTGTCTCCCGTGTTACAGATGATGACATAGAAACCTTGGGTGACTCGTATCCTGCCCAAGGTCACAGCAACTGGAAAACACCACATCTGAACCCACCCTGTGTGGACCCCAGCTTGGGCCCTTCATCATCTTTCCTCCGCCTCATGCCTGATGTGACGCCCAGGTGGCTCAACTGGTTAAGGGTCTGCCTTTGGCTCAGGCCATGATCTCAGGGTCCTGGGATCGAGCCCTGTGTCAGGGTCCATGCTCAACGGCGTGTCTGCTTCTCCCTCTCCCTTTGCCCCACCCCCTGCTCATGCTCGCTCTCAAATAAATAAAATCTTCAAAAATACATACATACACACGTAAGACATGCCTTGTGCGAGTCCCTGGCCTGCTGGGCGAAGGTGGCCTGCGGAAGGCCACACCCTGGTCTGTGCGCACCTGTCCACCCTCGTCCGTCTCCCACAGCTTCCCCACGAGCACATCTCCAGATCATCTAGTGACACCAACCACTATCCAATGAGCAGCAGGGTCTAATCAAGAGAGATTTTCTAAGAATAGCTTTTATTTTCTTCACCCCACTGGCTAATATTGTCCCCCATCCACACAATCTAATCAGAATTCTTGCTGATTTGAAAGCAAATATAATAACAATAAGAACACCACTTATTAGCATGCAGCTTAGAAAGTGGCTCATCCCCAAAGTCTATTCTTTTTCCACATGAGAAGTTCGGAGATTGCTCAGATGAGCCAGATATTACTCGGAGGCAGGAAAATTGGAGAGATATCTGAAATCACAGGAACCCCACAGAGAGTTATCAATGCTCTGCCTTTTGCTGCTGGGGGTTGGGAATGAGATTAGGAGGGAGTGTGGCAGGAACCGAGGAGCTGCAGGGCTGGGGACGCAGGCGGGGAGGTCGAGGACGGCGTCTAGGAGGCCCAGCAGCCCCGTGCCCTCTCTCTTTTGTGGTGCCTGATGATGTGTCCAGGGGCACTGGCATCATTTCTAACCCCTGTGAAGACCTTCAGATGTAACCTCCTCTTTGATGGACGAGGGAAGTGAGGTTCTAGAGGTGGGGTAACTTGCCCAAAGTTACAACAGTTGTAAATGAGAGCAGAGGCAGATTTCAAATAGCCATGTTCCCAGGTTCATCATTCATGGCGTGCATGTGTGTGTGTGCGTGTGTTGTGTTTCATTACAGAGCAAGAAAGTCAGTCTCCTCTTCTGCATATATTCTATGTGCCCCTGCTCTCTTGTGGCATTCACTATGACCACAGGCTGACAACTCTCAAACTCGTATTTCTAGTCTAGACCTCCCTGGGGAGCTTCAGACTTGCAATTTTCATCTGCCTACCTGACATTTTCACTTGGACTTCTAATAGTAATCACAGGCTTGACACTGCCCAAACTAAAATCCTGAGCTCATTCCCCAAGTCCAGTTACTTACCCGGTAGCCTTCCCCTCCATCCTGCACACGCACAGAAGAGAGCACGTCGTTCCCTCCCAGTCTCACGCACAACCACCACTCAGCCCCCTCCGGTCATATCCACCACGTCCTCCGCTGCAACAGCGGGGCTCTCCCCACTCTCGGCGTCCTCTTGAATCGAGTTCCTACTTGTTCCTGGAAATGCAATCCAGCCTCTGCGAATGACCTTGCGGGTACCAAGTCAGATAGCCCGTTTCCTCACTGGGCTCCAGGCGCACTGGCCACACATCAGATTTCTGAATACACCAGCCTTCATTAAACATTCGACTTTCACACAACCTGCATTGAATCTCCTAAGACCACTCTTCTCCTGCTTTCTTCTCTGGCTCTGGCTTGCCCTCTAGATCTCAAGCTAATTGTCATCTTCTCAAGGAGACCCTCCCCGGCGTATAATCTACGGTGGGAAGGTGCTCCCCACATGCTATCTGGTTCAATTACTCGTTCTCTGCAGCTCATTCATTCTTCATCGGTTACTCTCTTTACGACAACTCAGTGAAACAGGCATATTTCCCCTTCTTTGATGAGAAAACTAAGCCTCTTCGTCACTTCTCCTGGGGTCACAGAGCTAAGAAGTTGTAGAGCCAGGACTTGAACCCAAGCCATCCTGACTCCAGAACCAACCCTGTTCACTGCACCAGCCTGACGCTTGGTTGCCCAGGAGGCACTCAACGTCACATAGGTCTCTTTCTTTTTCTTCTCCCTCACTCAGCAATGTACAGCTTAACCCAATGTGTGCATTTCCAGCGCTCTCTGCTCTGGTCATCTCTCCTGTGCTAGTAAAAAGAAGTGGGATTTTTTTCAGATAAGCTCTCAGCTTTCTCACAAAGGCAGCTCACGGGGAGTACCATGTCTTTATTTACTAAACAATTCTGAACTCTTTCTCTTGGGCTCTTCCCTGAGACGGTTGCTATTTTTTTTTTTTTAATGGCTACCGTACAGGACAATGGACAGAGCCATCTGGTTCCCATTCATTTACCGCACAGAGATGTTCAGGATGGAGCCTAGCGCCCCCTCGACGAAGGTCTTTGTACTCCAAGAGTCTGGGCAGGGAGACTGACAAGCAAACAATTACTATACAGCATGGTAAGTGCTATAATAATGGGCTGACCACACAGCAAGCAGAGGGTCAGGGCAAACTGTCTGACCCCAGACACAGCCACCCGAAGATGTCTGATGAATGATAAAACCACTCTCTGTTCATCTGGTACCCAATTCCTGAATGCCTCTCTGGCCGGCCACAGATATTGGGTTTTATCACTTTGAGTCATTCTAGGTCAGTGATCTCAGGATACAAACCACTGAAGGGCAATTCCTGACCAAAGACCAAGAAGTAACACCTGAGGGGGAGGCAAGATGGCAGAGCAGTCAGGGACCCCGTTTCAACCGGTCCCCCGAATTTAGTTGGAGATCTGCCAAACCGTTCTGAACACCCGCGAACTCAGCCTGAGATGTAAGAACATGTATCTGGAGCCCTACAAGCAGAGAAATGCCACTTGCCGCGAGGTAGAAGGACAGAGTCCTGAATCTGTGGGGGAGATACTGGAAGATAAACAGAAGGGGGAGGGAGAACACTGGAGCGCAACAGCGGAACCCTTGGAAATCTGCTCCAGGGAGCAACACCCCTCCCTGAAAGGGGCTCTGGAAATGAAGAAGCAGAATTCTAGGTAGAGCACTGTGGTCTCAGGATACGAGAAGCCTCAGAGCCAAAGGGGCTTCCCAGACCGGCAGAGTGCCGGAGCAGGGGAGCCAGGAAGCGGGTTACGGGCAGTGAGCCCAAGGAGGGGCTCTCAGCTGATGGCCAGAAACCGCAAGCCGGGAGGTCGAGAATCCCTCTTCTCTTGGGCAGCCTGAAAAAATCCGGAGCCTGCGCGGGGGACCAGGCAAAAACTCACCGAGCGGTAGCTGCCGGGGAAGGGCTCCCAAGCGGTGCCCAGTTAGGATCCAGGAGCCGCAGGTGCGCGCACAGGCCTGGGACGCCGGGGGTTTTACAAGCACAGACGGCAGGGAGAAGCCCGGCTGCCCGGGATGACCTCTGAGAGATTCACTGTGGGCACACACCTCAGGACACTGTGGTTTTCGGGGGCACATGCAGAAGCGGAGACTATGTGTCATGGAGGGTTTAGTGAAGAGAGCAGATGGCGGCCATCTGGGTGCATCTTGGGCGCAGCCATTTTGGATCTGACCCTCTGAAGAGGCCCGGAAAGCCACCAGAGAACAAAGGCTCAAAAGGCCATTTTCCACCGAACACAACACCTACCTCCCCTGCCCCGAAAAGGGGCGGGGAAACTCCACTCAAATTACTAGAACTCATACAGCAATTCAGTCATGTGGCCGAATACAAAACCCATGCACAGAAATCAGTTGCTTTTCTATACGCTAACAATGTAACTGCAGAAAGAGAAATTAGGGAATCGATTCTATTTACAATAACACCAAAACCCGTAAGATACCTAGGAATAAACCTAACCAAAAAGATCTATACTCTGGAAACTACACAACACTTATGAAAGAAACTAAGACACAAAGAGATGGAAAAACATTCCATGCTCATGGATTGGAAGAATACCATTAAAATGGCTATGCTGCCCAGAGCAATCTATACTTTCAACACCATCCTTATCAAAATACCGTTGGCATTTTTCACAGAGCTGGAACAAATAATCCTAAAATTTTATGGAACCAGAAAAGACCCCAACCTGCCAAAGGAATGTTGAAAAAGAAAAACAAGCCTGGGGGTATCACATTGCCACACTTCAAACTATATTACAAAGCTGTGGTCACCAAGACAGCGTGGTATTGCCACAAAAACAGACACATAGATCAATGGAACAGAATAGAGTCTCCAGAAATGGACCCTCAACTCTAAGGTCAACTAATCTTCGACAAATCAGGAAAAATATCCAATGGAAAAAAGAAGCTCTCTTCAATAAATGGTGCTGGGAAAATTGGACAGCTATACACAGAAGAATGAAGCTGGACCATTCTCTTACACCATACACAAAGATAAACTCAAAGTAGATAAAAGACCTCAATGTGAGACTGGAATCCATCAAAATCCTAGAGGAGAACATAGGGAATAACCTCTCCGATATCAGCCACAGCAACTTCTTTCATGACAAGTCTCCAAAGGCAAGGGAAACAAAAGCAAAAATCAACTTATGGGAGTTCATCAAGATAAAAAGCTTCTGCACACCAAAGGAAGCACTCAACTAAAAGGCAATCTACAGAACGGGAGAAGAATTTGCAAATGATATTAGAGATAAAGGGTTGGTATCCAAGATCTATAAAGAACTTTTCAAACTCAACATCCCCAAAACCAAATAATCCAGTCAGAAAATGGGCAGAAGACATGAACAGACACTTCTCCAAAGATGACATACAAATGGCTAACAGACACATGAAAAAATGGTTCAACATCACTAGCCATCAGGGAAATTCAAATCAAAATCACAATAAGATACCACCTTACACCAGTTAGAATGGCAAAAATTAACAAGGCAGGAAACAACAAATGTTGGAGAGGATGTGAAGAAAGGAGAACCTTCTTACACTGTTGGTGGGAATGCAAGATGGTACAGCCACTTTGGAACACAGTATGGAGGTTCCTCAAGACGATAAAAATGGAGGTACCCTGTGACCCAGCAATTGCACTATTATTTACCCCAAAGATAAGATGTAGTGAAAAGAAGGGGCACATGTTCACAGCATGTTCATAGCAGCAATGTCCACAATTGCCAAACTGTGGAAAGAGCCTAGATGCCCTTCAACAGATGAATGGATAAAGAAGATGTGGTTCATATATACAATGGAATATTAGCCATCATAAAGGATGAAAACCCACCATTTGCATCGACATGGATGGAACTGGAGGGGATTACGCTAAGTGAAATAAGTCAAGCAGAGAAAGACAATTATCATATGGTTTCACTCATATGTGGAACAGAGGGAATAGTGCAGAGGACCATAGAGGAAGGGAGGGAAAACTGAAGAGGAAGAAATCAAAGAGGGAGACAAACTGAGAGAGTCTCAACTCCGGGCAACTGAGGTTTTCAGAGGGGAGGGCGTGGCGGGTGGGGGGGATGGGGTAGCCAGGTAATGGCTATTGAGGGCAGGTGTGGTGATAAGCACCTGGTGTTATATGCAACTAATGAATCATTCAACGCTACATCAAAAACTAATGATGTACTATATGTTGGCTAACTGAACATAAAAAATATTGTACACCTGAAACTAATATAACACTGTATATTATACTTGAAAATAAACAAATACCAAAAACAAACAGAAAAACCAAAGAGCAAGAAGGATGGGTCTTGCTTCCCAACACCAAGGGCTTTCATTTAGTTGATCATGAACCTTCTTCCGTCCCTCCCTCCGTGGGTCCATCCATCTTCCCCTCCCTTCCTTCCTTTCTTCTTTTCATTGATATTTATTGAACATCTTCCATAAATCATATCTCATGCATGGTTTGGGAACTTCCCGTGAGTGGAAGGAACCGCTGTCCCTGCTCCTATGGACAGTTCCCAGTCTAATGGAGAAGAACCAAACAATTCACTAACTGGCATTTAACTGCAGAACAAGGTCATGGAACAGAGATGATCAGAGAAACCTGATCTAGATGAGAACAGGGAAGTCATCTGTGATGAAGTGAAGGCTGAGCAGAGTGAACTGGGTAAAGCCAGTTGGAGCAGACCGTGCTGGATGTGGAGGACAGGCTACAGAAGTGGAGCTGGAAGGCATAGCCACTCCCAATTTGCCACCTGGCCCACAGTGCATGCATAGGGAATGTGCTGGAAAACTCTTAGAGGATGATTATGTAAAAATGGTAATGATTATTGCTTTGAATGAAACATGGTCCCGGGGAATAGCCCTATTGACTTGTAGCAACTGGAAATGTTACGTCATCTCTATCTCTGCGCATCTGGCCCACATCAGATGTCCTATAGGGCAAGGAAAAGCCAAGTATTGCTTGAGTCACCTGGGGTTTCTGAAAGGTGCCCACCTTCAGGAGAGCTATGACTAATGCAGACAAAATGTGCCACACAGCCAAGTAAAAACTCCCGGTGGCCCAAAGCATACGCCGCATTGTCAAAACTAGCTCTCACCAGACGGGGTGGGGCACTAACTATCACGGAGGATCTATCGGGGCCGAGTGCTGCTTCAGCCCAGGTGTCTGTCGGTCAGTGTAACAACACCGCAGCGTCAACTCAGGTACTGTTGCTAACCCAACTGCCAGGAGGGGCCGAGGCCTGGACGCCCGCTCGCTCGCTTTCCCACTCATTCTGCACCTTGAGATCCCCGTGTAGTTTTCCACCGGTGCCTGCCACCCTCCCTGAGTGATCGAGTGGATTTTGCGTGTACTTACTCGCTCTAGTCTCTCATCCACGCCGGCATGTGCCGCTGGGGGCAAGGCCGTGTCTCCCTCACCCGCCCCTTCGGCACCAGTTCCCATCATGCACCACGCGGCAGAGGGCGGTCAAGAGACCCTCGGGTCTATTGGGAGTGAATCCCCCACTCCCAACTTGTCACTGAGAATCGAGGGGTTTGGACCTCACATCCAGGGTTCGGTTTTTAGGCTGTTCCCCGAGGGACTGGCTCCAAACCACACGTCTCTTGAAACTAGTGACCCATCACTTGTTGGTTCCCCAGGGCCATAGAGAACAGACTGGGGGGTTCTAAACGTCCAGGTGCAAGCATGACCCGTCCTCACGGCCGGCTCCAGCAACAGAGCCTGGCCCCCAGCTTCTCCCTGGAAGGGTTAGACTGGACATCTGGAGGCCCCGGCTTTTCCATCTGCTGCCCCAGGGGCTGGCTGATAAGGGCATGACCTCCAAAACATAGAAGGAAGTCAAATAGCTCAATAACAAAATTTTTTTTAAATTAAAAAAATTCCAATTAAAAAAAAAATTCCAAAGGACCTGAACAGACATTTATCAAAAGAAAACATCCAAATGCCTAGGATATACACACGCAGACAAAAGGTAGATGCAAAGGGGCCCGACATCACTCATCCTCAGCGAAACGCAACTCAAAACCACAATGAGCTATCCCCTCATTCCTGTTGCAAAGGTGGTCATCAAAACACGAGAAGCAACAGGTGTTGGCGAGCACATGGGGGAAAAAAGGAACCTCGTGCATTGTTGGTGGGAATGGAAACTGGTGCAGCTGCTCTGGACAACAGTATGGAGGGTCCTCAAAAAATTAAAGATAGAGCTACCATGGGACCCCGCAATTGCACTTCTAGGTATTTACCCAAAAGAAATGAACTCTGGATTTCGAAGAGGTATCTGCATTTCCATGTTCACTGCAGCACTGTTCACAACAGCCAAGATAGAGAACCACCCCAAAGTCTACCAGCAGTTGCGTGGATAAAGACAGTTATTTAACAAGCAGGAATTTTTGCCCTTTGAACAACATAGATCCCGGAGCCATTTTGCTCAATGAAATAAGCCAGACACAAAAGGAAGAATGCTGTATGAACTCACTTGGAGGAAGGATCTCCTGTTGTCGGAGTCACAGAACCAGAGAGCAGAACGGTGGCTTTCAGGGGAACGAATGGGAGGAGAGGGAGACGGTCGTAAAAAATACAAAGTTTCGATTATGCAAGACCAGCGAGTCCTGGAGATCTAAGGGGAGGGGATCGCGGAGAGGGCGTGACCCCAGCTGACCCCACGGTGGGCGCCTCCTCACTCAGACCCTTCTGGAATGCACGCTCCGTGGGCCCTTCCCACCGTTCCCCCCGTGGGCGGCGTCAATGCAAGCCCCGGGCCTGGGCAGAGTCAGGTGTGGTGGAGACCCCGCGCCCCGTAGACGCGGCCGAGCCCGGTGAAGGCCTCTCTGTAGACCCTTCGGATCCCGACAGCGGGTGTGGGGACCTGCTGCTGCGGCGATGGCCTGGACAAGCCTCCTGGGTGAGTCCCCTTGCCTGGGTTCCCTGCCGCCTGCACGCGCTCGGCGGCCGCCTCTCCCAGGCTCCCTGGTTCTGCGTGCGCGCGGGTTTGCGGGCAGAGTGACGCGGCAGCCCGGAGACGAACCCGTGCTGGGAAGCTGCAAAGCGGGGAAACCCCGAGTCCGCCGTGACCTCTATGAGGGGAGGGAGGCCCACCGTCTGCGCTGGGGGACCCGGGAAGCCCAGGACGCCGGGAAGGCCTCGGGCCAGTGCACACTTCTGGAACTGCGCAGGGAAGGGAGGCGCGAGCCGCGGGGGTAGGCTGGCTTCTTCCGGGGCTCCCTGCCTCGGGGGCTCCTGGCAGGCGCGGCCCCCGGTTAGAGAGCTGGCGGAGGGCTGGGTGAGCCAAGGCCTGGCGGCTCCGGGGCTGGCACACGGGGTGGGCGAGCAGGAGCAGACGCTGGAGTCCTCAGCGGCCCTCTGCAAAGCCGGATCTGGCCGCGGAGAGGTGGGTCTCCCAGGAAAAGTGATGCAGGAGGTCATCCAGAGGGCACGACCCCGGTGACCCGGGAAGTGGCCCCGGGAGGTGGGGGAATGTGGGCTCTGCTCACCGCCCCGAAGTGGGAGCCGGTCCAAGGAAGCAGCCTGGAGAGTGAGGTGGGGTGGGGACCAGCCTCGCTGTAGCCGTGGCAGAGCCCCGCTAGGGTCTTTCTGGAAACTCCTAGCATTCCGGCGCCAGGTGCAAAGATTCGCTGGAGTAGCAACGCCACAAACAAGCCTCAGGAGTAAGTCCTCTCGCTTATTAACCCCGCCGTCTGCTGGTCTGCTTCTCTCTCTTTGCTCTTGCCCTGCCCTCCCTGTGTGCGCCGGGCCAGTTTGCCAATTAATATGATTACAACTAACAACATTGTGTTGAACACTTGAAATATGCTAAGAGGGTAGATCTTAAGTGTTCTCACTACAAAAAAAAAAAAAGAAGGTAGCAGTCTAGGGTGATGGAGGTGATCATACCTTAAATAACTTGATCGTTATGCTCATTCCATAAGGTGCACACCTAGCAAAACATCAAGTTGGGCAGTTTAAATACACTCCTGTGTGTCAGTTATATCTCAATGAAGCCGAAAACAAAGGGTTCTCGAGGAAGGGGCTTAACCCAGGTCAGTGACTATGACGTGGCCCCGTAACCACACACTGAATAGCAACAAGAAACGAACGGCGTGAGTTGCACCGCATTCCTGTCCGCATCCCCCACATTTGATACCATGGCAGGCACATAAGAGATGCCCCACAATGTTTGCAGAACCCGTGCAAGATGCACGCCCGTAGAGGAAAGCCCGGTATTTTTCTTTGGGCAGCGTTTGTTCCCGTGGGCGTCAGACCCAGGGCACCCGTTAAGAACAGACTTGGGGGCCCCATCTGTGTGTACCGAATCCCAATCTCTTCCTAACACTTTATTGAATCCAGAACTAAAAAGCCCGCGGAAGGCTTGCACAGGTGATTCTGAAGAATCTCAGATTTTCCCCCTAATGCTGTGCTCTTCCTCTGACTCACGTGGATTTAGCTCTCGGTCTACATGAATCCATAGCCACTGAGGTGTCCTGGAGCAGGCACAGGACAGGGGGAGTTTAATGAGGGACATCCCCCGGCTTTATCCTCCATTGTAGAAAACCTAAAAAAGCACGAGCTTCCCCTTCCTGCATCACCAGTGGGGTCCACCAAGGCAATGAAAATGCTCTTGATCTCCTAAAGGAGGAGATGGGGTTGAACAGTTACCCACCCCCGCGGTCCGGCTCAGGGAGTAATTTCATGTTTTATATTTTAAGCCGAATCTTTGAACGGCTCGGTGGCGGGGTAGGAAGTCATGCCTGAATCCAATTTCCAGCTTCGCCACTGGGAGATGTGTGATCCCAGCAGCCAGTGAACCAATCTGAGCCTCAGTTTCCCTGTTTGTAAAATGGAGGTGATAGCCAGCTGTCTGATAACCCCTGCTGTATCTTTTAAGAAATAATGTCTGTTGTTATTTGACTGTTTGCTATGTGTCAGGCAGGCACATTGCCAGATGCAGTAATAGTTATTCTAAAACATATAAGTATATATTTTATGTATATTCGTGTAATATATATGTAATATAGTTTATATTACATTACATATTATGTATATATGTTATATACTTAATGTAGTTTATATTACATAATTATATGTAATGTTTAGTATATATGTAATATTTATGTAAAATATGTAATATAGTTATAATACATATGATATATATATGAACACATACTACAGTTGCTATGTATACCTATATAATGTAATATATGTGTGTTCATATAAATACATAGACTAGGATCTTCATGGGGCAGGCTTCACCATCCATATTATACACATAAGAAAATGGAAGTCTGAGAGGTTCAGTAACTTGCTCGTGGTCACACAGCAGGTAAGAAGCAGAGCAGAGATCCATGCGTTTTCAGCCCACTTTCTTGCTCCTGACCAAGGGGATAGGCTGTTCTCTCCTTTGCTGGCTTTCTCTTAGGGCAGAGTATGGAGGAGGAACTAAGAAATGTTGTTCTGGAACGCCGTTCTAGAGCTGATTTAGCTCTGCAGTCAACATCCTGGGTTTTTTTAAGTTTTTATTTAAATTCCAGGTAGTTAATGGTAATATCAGCTTCAGGTGTACGATATAGTGATCAACACTTTCCTACATGACCCCGTGCCCATCACACGTGCACTTCATAATCCCCATCACCTGTTTCACCCATCCCCTGCCCCCCCTCCCCTCTGGTGACCATCAGTGAAGACTCTGCTTCTTGATTTCTCTTTTTCCCTTTGCTCATTTGTTTTGTTTCTTAAATATCACGTATGAGTGAGATCATATGGTATTTGTCTTTCTCTGACTCATTTCACTTAGAATATGACTCTCTTGCTCCATCCGTGTTGTTAAAAATGGCAAGATCTCATTCCTTTGGATGGCTGAGTAATATTCCACTGTGTGTACATATGTATACACACACTAGATCTTCCTTATCCATTCATCAATGGACCCTGGGGCTGCTTCCATAATTTGGCTATTGTAGATAAGTGTCCTGTTTATTACAGAGGACAAGCCCCACCTCCCACGCAGCCCCATGCCCTGACCCCGCGCTGGCCTGGCCGGCTGCTTCTTGGTCCTGTTTTATTTAAAACACTGGCTCTCAAACCCAGATGCACCCTGCTGTCTTGCGAGGAACTTTAAAACAAATACCCGTCCTGACTCCAGTTAAATCCAGTTCCCTGGGGTTGGGACCCAGGCGTCCCCGTTGTTTCAAGCTTCCCAGATGGTTTCCGTGTGCACAGGATGAAGACTTGTTGAGAGTTTTCTATCTTGGACTTGTGACACATCCTAGCCCAGACGTGACACGCCACTTATGGGAAAGTCCATAGCCGTTTAAAAATGATGCTTGGGAAAGGAGATTGTGGGATGTCTGGGGAGGTCTTCGGGGTTATTGAAGGCGTGCTTCATCATCGGGGACGGAGGGAGGAAGCACCAGCTTCCATTTGCCCAACAGATCTTAAAGGAGCCCCTTCTGGGCTGGGGGTGCTGTGCTGGAGCCCCCATCGCAGTGGGGATGTGGTAGAGTGCCATCACTCTGGGGAGCAGACGGTCCCAGTTACCGGCCCTGCGGCCCTGGGCAAATTTCGTATCTTCCGAACCTCAATTCCCTATTCTAGACGACGCAACTCACGATGTGCACTTTGTTCGATTGTAGAGATTAGGAGCCATATTAAGAAAAAGTAAACAAGACTGTGTCTGGCACTCAGCCAGCACTCAATAAGCAGTAATGATGAATAGTAATAGTTGTCATTAATTACACAGATCTAGTCGGACTACGGCACATGCCGTCTTGTAGGCTAGAAACACGCGTCGTTCATCTCCTATGGTTTGGCCTCATGCAGGGTGCCGGGGCTGCAGATGGGCCTCGGCACTCAATCCTAACAGTGGTCTTTTATTACCCCCATTTCATCCATGAGCACACTGAGCCCTGCGGGGGTACAGAGATCTCCCAAGGTCACAACTAGTAAATGGCATTCATCTCCCGGAAATTCCCATGCTGGCTGATTCTCATCCTGCAGGTTCTCGCTAGAAAGCCATTTCCGCAGAGGGGTCTTCCCTGACCACGCCTCCTCCCCCTCCCACTATAGTGAAAGCAGCCCCCACCAACCCGCCCTCACTTTCCACCCCTGGTCCCGCAGCGCCATAGGCTAGGTTCTTGCTTATAAGCTGTTTCTCTCCCTTGGCGTGACCTGAAACAGCATGAAAGCAAGGGTGCTATCTTAGTGGCTGGCATAGGCTCAGCCCCTGAAACAGGGCCTAGCACACAGTAGGTGCATAATAAATGTTTGTGAAATGAATGACCAAAGGAGCCAGTCTGAGTCAAGTTCTAATCACTTAGCACTACCGCCTTCTGCATGGTTCTTTTTAGGGCCTTATCACTTTGGGCTTTGATGCTTGTTTTATTGCCTTCTAGGGCCCAAACGTGGAGGGAGAATTGGGGAAGGAAAGCCTGCCTTCCCAGGGTGGGGTCTGTTTCCTTGGCCCCTAGACCAAACGCAGAATCACAAGTGTTCACATGGATGGATACACATTATCCACAGCTTATGTTCTTCTTGCTCCAGAATGGCGTAGGGGGGAGTTGGGGAGGGGGGGTTAATCATAAACTCCCAGGCAGAAAACCATGGCGACCATCCTCTGGTTCTAATAAAAGTGTGATGAGTCAGTACCTCGAATGACTCTAGCCAAATTGAGCCTGATTGCATTCATTTTGAAAAGGCCATGTTTCAATCACAACATTTGGTAGGAATAATTGTTCCGAAGACCCTTCCCAGCATCATGTCACACAGGTGAAATGTTTCTGTGGTGATCAGGAATGCTGGGCATATCTTCTCAGACATGCTTGCTGCCTGGGGGTGAAGCATGAAGGTCATCTGACTCCCCAGCAGCACATTCCTGTGCCTGGACACTTACTGTTATGTCAGAGAGCCCTTTGAGAAACCACAAATGATAGCCTCTTCAGAAATATTCCTCTCCACAGGCTGGGATCCTTGAATCTCCAGCTTCAGGGTCTCCAAGTAGCGATGTACAACAGTGAAAAGGCCATTGTCTTTAGAGTCAGACATGTGAGTCTGAATCTGGGCTCTGTCTCTTTCTGGCTGTGTGACCTTGGAGAAATTGCTTAACCTCTCTGAGCCCTGAGTATCAATGTTTAGCAGGAAAAGGTATCCTTGAAGTCCTTCTAGAAAGTGAGGCTAGATTCAGGTGTCGCAGATGTCACTCCCTGCGCCCACTTATTTGTCAACGAAGTCCACGTTCTGTGAGTCTAAGAATAACAATTTATTTTCTGTTCCGGAACACTTACACAACAATGTAATACATCACCTACTGAAAGTTAGTTAGAAATGCAGTTTTTTAAAGAAGAAAATAAAACCCACCTGTAATCTAACCGACCACTTCTAGTATGTTGCAGTGTTTCCTGTCTGCTCTTTCTCCGTGAAGATATAAAGGGAAAATATTATCTTCAGATCTGTAAAATTCATCTATGAGTTTCTTTTAGTGTCTGAAATCATACATTGGAGAGCTCTTTGATGTAGAAGATGAGCTTGGGATTATTGGCGTGGTTCAGGGAGGAAGGCATTCGTGGGGAATGAGGGAGAGGGAGCGGGAGCGAGAAAGAAAGGAGAGGAGTCCTCAGGACTATGTGAGGCTCTGGGGCTAGTGGGAATTTCTGAGGCGAGGATGGACAGTTGGAAGAAATAGGATCTGTGTTAATGTAAAGCTGTATATTCAGGTGTCTCTGTATTTGTTCAGCCGATGGCATTCACAAGATTGTGTGTGCGTGTGTGTGTATGTGTGTGTGTTCACACTTCTGGAAGGCATGAATCTCACACTGTTTAGTGAAGGCTGGAACAGAGGAGGTTTGTGAGAATGAGGATCCTGAAGTCCGAGGTGACCTCAAGACCCCACCACTCCTTCCCTCCCCGATGCCCCAGTTCATCTTATCTTGACTTCCAGAGGAAAGAGGCTGTGTGTGAGTGTGTACGTGGGTGTGTGTGTGTATGAGAAGTATGGGCTTTGGGCGGCTCAGACAAAGCCGATTGCTGGCCATAGCTTCCTTATGTTACACCCCTCCTCATCACCCCAGACTCTTTGCATATTGATTTGCAAGGCCATTGTATTTGGGGAAGAAAGAAGGAGTTTAGGTTAAGAGTGATGGCAAAAAGAATGACGGAGTTATGGCTGAACTTCCATGTTGGGTAGGGTTGCTGATTTCAGTGGATGGAAACACAACTTAAATTTGCAGAAGTTGAAAGAGAGAAAAAGAGACTGATAGAGGGGGAGACAGAGAGTGAGAACTGTATTGGCTCTAATAACTGACGAATTCAGTAATATGCAGCTTCAGGCATGGATGGATCCAGGTGCTTCGGAACCATCATTTCCAACCATCTCTTGTCCTTGCTTTCCTCTGCGTCAGCTCCGTTTGTACATGTGCTCTCCATATGAAGTAATATGCCACCAAGAGTTCCAGCCTCTCACTGTAGCCACTGAGTAACCACTGAAAGAGAGCTTCTCTTCCCTGAGATGTCCAAAGTCCCATGGCAGACTCTCAATGGCTCTGACCCACTTCATTAAATCCATCAGTGTAGACAAGAGATGTAATGTGTGCTAGGCGTGCTTCCCAAAGGAAAGTCGGGGTCCTGGAAGTCAGTGCAGGACTTCAGGCTGGACGAGCAGAACCCACAACGTCTGTTCCTACCCCAGGTCCCTAGATTTTGGTCCCTTTCATTCAAGTCCGAAAGCCATTCTCTCCCTCCTCCCCAAGACTGAATCCTCTTGCAGACTCTGAGTGATTCAGGGACAGGAAAATTAGTGGCTTTCTTTATGTAGTTTCTACCACCCGGGCAAAGATGATCCCATCCACGGGGACTGTGAAGGGAAAGTGGAGTGCCCATTGGCTAGTGTCCCATTCCAGGCTTGAGTTCTGGGCTTAAGCTTGGGCTTAGACTGTCCGGATCAGAATTCCAGGACTTTGGACGTCTCTGAGCCTTCCTTATCGATAACCTGTATGTATGCCAGATTGATTCCAAAAATGTCCCCAAGTCTTTACCCCTCCCTGCACCCATAACTTTGCCAGGTGACCTTGCAGTTTCTCTCCTCAAGGGGTGGAGTCCTGTTCTGCACCCCTTGAGTGTGGGCCAGCCTGAGGATTTGCTTTAGGAAACAGCATGCGGTGGGGGCTAATGGTGAGTGCCAGTTCCAAGCAGAGGTCTCAGGAGGCTTCAGGGGCTTGCAAACCTGTTCTTGGAAATTCACCCAGCTGCCTAGTGAGTGAGCCCAGCTAGCTTGCTGAATGACAAGTGACATGTGACCCAGTCACTGTACCCCCTGCCAGCCCCCAGCCAGCCAGTCGTCAGGAGTGTGAATGAGGTCATCCTAGACTGGCCAGCCCCTGTCACGTGCTCAGTTGACCATCGTAGATGCATGTGTGAGACCTGTTAGCTCGCTTTAAGGTGGGACTGATGGGGGTCTGACAAATGAGAGGAACACATCCCCAAGAGAAAAGTTGGATGGCTCAGAGAACACAGTGAAATAGTTCCCCCCTCGTCCCCCGTGTCTTATTTTGGGCGTCACATCTGAAAGCTGAGGCTGATATCCCAACCATCAGTATTTCCAATTGGCATCAACCAGCCCACAAACGTCAGCTTCCCTGACAATGCCCTGATTCGTCAGTCCCGAGAATGCGAGTCTTTCTCTTTCCCATCCCAATTAGCCAATGTCTTAAAAAATAGGTATATATTTAGGATTTTCAAAAGACATAATGAGCAATTGCTAATAATTATTTGAAGCCATGAGAGCTGGACCCAGCACAATTAATGCTGCCATTGAATTTTGATGATACCAGAAAGATAATTGAACCTCCGTGCAAGGATGGCCGCCAAGGCAGGCTCAACAATTGAGCTGAATTTTTGAACACACAGATGTCATCCTTCTAAGCGTGTGAATTCAAGGGATGATGGCCTCTTGAATGTTCCTAGAATGTTCGGAATGGAGAGGCAGATGTTTCTGGGGAGCAGACGAGCTGCTGGGAGTCTGGCCTGGTTCTTCAGGAGCCGGACAGGGTGCCGACCCAAAGCACCTGCTCGGCACGGGACAACGGCAGGCTCTCTGAGCTAACTTTGAGTCTTGACTGCTGTGTGAGTCTCCTGTGGCTGCTGTAACAAGTTACCCCACATCTGGTGACCTAAAACAACAGAAACTTACTGTCTCACAGATCTGGAGGCCAGAAGTCCAAAGTCAAGGTGTCCACAGGATTGGTTCCTTCTGGAGACTCTGAGGAACAGTCTGTTCCATGCTCTCTCCTGGCTTCTGGTGCCTGGTGCCAGTCCTTGGCATCCCTTGGCTTCTAGATGGATCCCTCCAATCTCTTCCCCAGTCTTCACATCACCCTCTCATCTGTCTATCTTCTCCTCTTCTTCTCTCCTATAAGGACACTTGTCATTGGTTTTAAGGCCCACCTGAATGCAGGGTAATATCAACTCAAGATTAATTATATCTGAAAGGCTCCTTTTTTCAAATAAGGTCCCTTTCACAGGTTCTGGGTGGGCATATATTATGGGGCATCACTCAGCCCACTACAACTTCTCAGGCAGTAGGCTACCATGTTCCCATGGCTAATTCATTCCAGGCACCGGGGCCCCATGACTATTCCTCAGACACACTTGCTCAGGAATGCTGGCCCCTCTTCCAGGAATGGTGTATTGCCCTCTATCCATTCAGCTGCCCATCCCACAGTCCCTGTCTCCACGGGACCTTCCTTGACTGCTCTGTCTAAATTGGCACCCCATCCCCAGTCTCCCTCCATGACCTGCTTCTCTTTTATTTTGTTCATGGCATTGACCACCATCTGAGATTATGGCAAGCATCTCTCTATTGCCATCTCCCTTCGCTAAAGTTCCATGAGCTTATGGACCGCCCTGTCTTATGGAGGAAAATACCATCTGCAACCATCTGAGTGATTTCTGCCCCATTCTGGGTGCTCAGTGGAGAGTTACTAAGGGATGCATGGTTGTATATGCCATCCTGGGTATCACCAAGTAGGTCCGTAACGTGAGGACTTGTGTGGCCCTCCAAAATGATGGGGGTTTTCCCAAATTGAGACCACATGAATTGGGACAAGGAGAGAGAACTCTGCCCACAGGAGAACCCACTTGCGGATGTGTTTCTCAAGCATCACTGTGTGAGGCCAATGGGCAGCCAGGACTGAGAACCACTGATCTGAGACTGACATGGAAATTCCATACTTTTTGCCTACTGATTGATACCATAATCTGGGCATGTGTGTTTAACCCAGCCACTAAGCCACAAGGCTAAGTCAGTTGAAGATATTCTGGGGAAATAGGACACACACAGAGATACCGTTTTCTACCCTTGGGTAGCACTGTCCTTGCGAAATATGGACCAGACCTCCCCTGTGTTGCTATGGAGAGATTATAATGCATATGTCACTCCTATAATTTTTCTGTCCATTATCCCACTGGTAGTCATGCAGGGGAGGTCTGGTCCATGTTCCGTCATGCAAGGACATGGGGTCTTCTAGATGTTTCCAAGGTTGAAAAATTAAGAAGCGCAATGACAGGGATTCACATTCTCTCCCTTTCTGATACACCATCACCAGAGTGGATTTACTCTTACCTCGTGGCCTCAAGATGGCTGCAGCGGCCCCAGGCATCACACAAAGATACTGCCACCCAGGGGTCAAAAAAGAGATTGTAAATGTCTCCTGTGCCTCTTCTCTGTGGAAGGAAAGCTTTCCCAGAGTTCACCGCCAGCACACTTAGCCTCCACAGCTCATTGTCCAGGTAACCATGCACGAAGATAAACACTGTTGGACAGTTATTCCCCGAGAGTGGGATGGTCAATAAATAAAAACTCCTGCGTATCAGGGAAAATAGCCCTAGACTCAGAGAGCCCAGGGTCCTGGGTTCACATCCCGGTCTGGCTGCTTTACCTACCCTGGGGGCCTCTCAGGCTGCAGCTTCCTCCCTGCAAAACTGAGAAATGGCTCTTTCTCACAGCACACCCTCTTCCGCCCGAGACGTCAGAACCCAGCAAACAGCAGCGTTCTTTTTGGCATCTCTGATTTTTCTCATGGACCAGCCACTCTGAGGTGCCCAAGGAAACCAGTCATTATGGAGAATGACCTCCCGAGCAGCCTAAGCATGTGCTAATTTACTAGTTAGAAGCTAGAAAACAATTTCAACCCAATGGAGGTGCCCTGCCCCTGACACTGGCCACCAGATTGTTCCCATTTTATTTCTCTGGAGGAGGCTCTGCTGTGAGATCTCAGAGGGAAAATACGGGTTCTTTTCTACCCTGCACTCCAGACTCTCTGCTCTGGCTTAAAAGCCTTAAGTATTTCCAAGTGCTTAAAAAAAAAAAAAAAAAAACCACCTCCTACATAGACAGTCTTCATATATCCGTGAAAATACGCCACCTAGGAGATGTGGGCTCACACTTGTGAGGTTCGAACATGTCAAGTAAAGTGTGTGCGTCTCAATCCCAGGCCCCTCCGAAGCACTGACATTCTCACTCCTTTGTGGGTTTTGGATGAAAAGCCTCCTTGGCTTCCTCCCTTAAAGCAACAGCAGCCCATCAGCGCCCGCATGGCTGAGCCACACCCATTCTGTAACCCAGCTGCCCGGAGACCCCTTGCCCTGCTGTTTCTCACTGTTCCTGGGGCCCGTCCAATGGACCTCAGCAAAAGCAGACTGGTCATGGCTCACGTGAGTCTGTATTTGCTGCACGCCAGGCACCATCCCAAAGTATATGAACAATCGTCACTGAAATGCATATAGAACTTGCTACGGATTGGACCTTGCTTTCGTGATTTCTGTGCAAATCGACTGCTATGAGATCAATAATCGTCAGTAATTGTTGTACATTCAAGGAGACAGGCTCAGAGAGGTTGAGTAAGTTTCCCGAGGTCCTTCAGCTACTGAGCGGCTGAGTCAGATTCTAAGCCCCGATGTTGAGGTTACAAATGTATACAATTATATAAATGTTTATGTCTCGCACGAATGTACACGTGTTGCACAGTCATGTTTTAAGAGGAGTTGAGTGTACCTAAGGTTTCTGTGTGTGGAAATGTGGCTAATGCACTCATGGTGGTCATCAGGAAGCTGCTTTCATGTTTTACGTAGAACTGAATTCAAATATTGTATTTTCAGGGGGGAAAAAAGGCTTCGCGTTCTGGTCCATATCACAGATGTTTAATTCTGTTAAATAGAAGCCATTTCCTGTCCAGTTGCACCTGGTAGTGAGGGAGGGGACTCGCATTTTCTGAGTGTTTGATAGATGTTGGGCGCTGTCCGAGGGATAGTTGTATATTTTTATTTGAACCACGGAGAAACCACACGAATAACGTGGAGATCTTATGTTCTGCTCGTGAGAACCCTGAGTCTCAAAGATTAAGTACGGTTGCCAGCCAGAGGCAGAGCTGGGTTTTGAACCCAGGTCTTGGAGATGCCGAAGGTCCACTAAATAGGGTTTCTTTATAAAAGGACTGTTGTAATATTTAGAAACCATTTAAGGCTATTTCCTATAACCGATTGTGTATCAGACAAGGGAAGAGCAGAATTACCCTGCAGGATGGACCTGAATATTCACCTGTTTATCAGACATCGACTCTATGTCAAGCACAAAGATCAATGCTGGGGATACAGAGTTGAACAAAACAGACATACTCCCTGCCCTATAGAGTCTAGTACACAGGACTATTGTTAAATATAGCATGGGTTATATCATTGCATACTGTGAACAGCGCTATGAGAAAAAGGGAGAATCTAATTCAGCTGGGGTGGAGGGTGGGAAAGTGGGGGGGAGGGTTAACCCAACAAGTCTTCTTTAAAGATATATGTTGGGCCCTGAAGGATGAAGCAACATTTGCAGAAGCAGAGTGAGGTGGAAGTTCATTCTAGGCAGAGGTGGAGAGCGTGGACAGCATGTGCAAATGTCCTGAGGCAGAGAGA
This sequence comes from Ursus americanus, assembly GCF_024610735.1. Lineage (NCBI taxonomy): Eukaryota > Metazoa > Chordata > Mammalia > Carnivora > Ursidae > Ursus > Ursus americanus. Next base: position 32,794,210 of record NC_142128.1, read on the forward strand.
GCTTGGCACTTTGAGGAACCACAAGGTTAGTGTACTTGTATTAGTGTTGAGAGGGCCTAGGCCATAGGATGATCTTAGAGAGGTGAACAACTTATAGTCCAGCCAGAGAAACAGTGCAGAAGTTCCTGGTTTAGGCTAATCAGGAAAAGGTCAGTGCCTGTAGCTGAACACCCAAGAAGTTGGGACCTCTGGAGATCACAAGGGAGGCTAGGAAGGAATATAAGTTGCAGGCACAGAGCAGAGCCATGAAGATTGACAGGTTGAAGGGGGTGGCCTCTGAGCCAGCCAGCATAGTCCTGTACCCATGCTGGCCCTTTTTGCATCCCTAATTATCTCTGTGACCTTACACCAGACTCTGGACTTTGATGGTCTTCCTGTGTCTTAACTGGCTTTATTTTTCTCAAGTCCGCCATCATGACCTTCCAAAACACAAATCCGAGAACATCACTCCCGAGCTTTCAGGATAAAGGCGAGCACGCCAGGAGAGCTTGGTGACTCGGGGCCACTCCACCTCTCACCCTGCGACTCTCCCCAGCCCCTCCCATCCACAGAGTTGAAGCTCCACCGTGTTCCATGGCATCTCCTAAGTCCTTGCCTTGCACTGGCCGATGGTTGGCTAGATGGTGTCCAAAATCTTTTCTCACTCTAAGAACCCAAGAGAGAAATGCAAACTCTTTTTGGGGGGGTAAAAGATAAAACGTTTGCGTTTTGGGAGCGAGCACAGGTCAGTGATCCAGTCTCGCCATCGCCAAGCGACAATGAATGTGACCTCCGTGTCTAGCCCCACCTTGATTAGATCTGTTTGCCTTTTTTACTGAGACACATTCTTGAAGCTGTGGCTTCAGACTGAAAGCTGCCTGGACAATTTCTTTGTGTGGAGAGGCGGCTCTGAAGGATATGGCGCTCCTACTCCCTCCCAGGGCACAGGGAGCTGGAAGTCACCAAGGGGCGCCGAATGCCCTCGGCCTGCTCCCTGGGTCTCCCCTCATTCCTGGCGAGCAGCCCGCAGTCTTCCCCGTTGCTTTGTAAAGCGGACTTTCCCCGGAGAAGAAAGCATTCATTAAACAGACAGGCCACCAGGCAGGGAGGGGCAAGAGGCTCTGGAAAGTTCTCTGAGTGGTGGATGCAGGGTCCTCAGGAGGCTGTGGGATTAACTGCAGGAGGGCCATGCTGGCTGCATTACCAGTGGTGGTTGGGTGTTCCCTCTTCTCAGGTGACCTTGGGTGGTCCACACGGCCCAGTTCAAGGACACAGCAGATCTTCAATGAAAAGGAAAAGCCAAGCGTTTTGAGGAGGCTCTCTGTCCCAGCGGCCAGACCTTCTGGCCTCTGACTGAGCTCCCGCTGGCTCTGAGGGGTTTCTTGGAAACTTTAGAAGCACGGGCCTACTTCTGTTTGCCACCGCCCCCCCCCATTGCCTCTCAGTCTCTGTTCCCCGTCTGACTTGCCCACAGCCCGCACCTGCACTCTGTTCCTCGGGGTCTGCCTCCTCGCCTGGTTCCCCACGGCCACGGGCTTCATTCAGCCCTCAGGACCCCTGGACCAGACTACCACTCTGCCCTCGCGTGGTCATTTAGCTTTGTTCTATGACTTCCCATGACTCCTCTGAGCTAGTGGTTCGGAATGAGAGCTTCCCATTGCACCACTGGTTCCCACCCCTTGTCTTCTGCAAGCAGCTTTCTCCACCAGAAGGCCCGTCGTGCACGCTTGTCTTTTTAATGAGATATAACTGACCTACGATAAACCTCTGTTTCAAGTGTGTTACTTGAGAAGTGTTGATGAGACTATACACCCATAAAACCATGGCCATAGGCTAGGTGAGCGTAGGAACCCCTCCCCCAGATGTCCATTCCATCCCTTTGCAGCTCTCCCCACCTCCGCTCTGTCCCACCCCCAGGGAAACATTGGGTCCGTCTTTCTGCCTTGAGAGGCTGGTTTGCATTTTCTAGGATTTTACATGAGTAGAGTCCTACAGCGTGGGCTCTTTGGGGTCGGGCTTCTTCTACTTGGCGTAATTCTTCCTGAGATCCATCCAGGTTGCTGCAGGTATGAGCGCTTTACCCCCGTGTGTGGGTACACCACATCCCGTCACGTAGCAGGGAAATACAGCGCCACGCATTCATCCGCTCACCTGCTGGGAGACGTTGGGTTGTTGGCTGGGGCTGTTCCCTGTCAGGCCGCTCTGGACACTCATGCACAGATCTTTGTTTGGACATACGCTTTGGTTTCTTCTGGGTAAATATCTAGATGTGGAACAGCTGGCTCATACCATGCAGTATTATCTTTGAGCAGTTCCTGCATCATCCGAGCTTATCTCGTGGAAGAAGGTGTTACATGTGAACCCCTACCTATAGTTAGTTGTGGGATGTCTGCCCATGTTTATCCTGGAACCAAAGCACGTATCCTTTCTTCTTGTCTCTTCATCCTCCCCTTGACTGTCATCTGTGACCCACTGGTGTCTGCCTGGCTGGTTTCCTGCCTTCAGAACAGTTTAGGGAGGAGGAATCCAATTTTCTTTACCACTCAAGATGGTGGAAGTCCTTGGAGCCGTCCTCCAAGTCATGGCAGCCCCTTGGTGGTCCCAGGGTCACCGTAGAAGACACGCTGCTGGCCTCCAAAGGAGGGACAGGCTCACTGCATACCTTTCCTGCTGCGGGAGTCAGAAAGGAGGATGTATGTTCGTAGTGTGAGTATCTCCATGTTCCCCCATCTCTAGGCAGTAGACAGCGATGGCTCAGTGACAGCTCTGGAGCCAGACCGCTTGGCTTCGAATCTTGGGTTATGTCATCCTCTAGACCTGAGACTTTGTGTGAGTTACCTAACTTCCTCATGGTTTCCTCATCTGTAAAAAGCAGACCCTGGGCTCTTTCTGAGGATTAAAGGTGAAGGCATAGCGCCTGGTGCAGAGTAAGTTCTGTCCAAATGGCATTGATGACTGATGTTGCCCAGTCTCCTCCTGGCCTATGCTCTCATCACCATGGCAACATGCACAACAAAAGGGTCAGGGCTGAGCTCTTCTTTGATGCCCCCAAAGTTTACTGCTTTCAGTGCTGTGCTTGGAAGAAGTCTTAGGAATCCATATTTTTCATATCAATGGGCCTAAGCACCTATCGGAAGGATGAATGAAAATAATACAGATATTTTATTTTGTTTTGTTTTATTATTTTATTAAAGATTTTATTTAAAGAGAGAGAATGCACAAACAGTGGGGGCGGGCAGAAGGAGAGGGAGATGGAGCCCGATGCAGGGCTCATTCTCACGACCCTGAGATCATGACCTGAGCCGAAATCAAGAGTGGGATACTTAACCGACTGAGCCACCCCGGTGCCCCAAATAATACAGGTATTTTAAAGCAATTAGTTGGGGCAACAGAGATGCCCAAAGGGATGAAAGTAAAATTATGTTAATGCACGCCCATGCGTGGGCATCTTCCTAGATATAATGTCAAATAGCTACCAGAATATCGGTGAGTAGGGGGTGCCATTACAGGAAAAAAAAAATCAAGATTTTCCCCCATATCAATCCTGTTTAATATTGAACCTCCATACAAGTCATGCTATGCCCAGGTTACCCTGACTTATTAACATTCAGCACACGGCGTCTCTGGCAACTTCCCCAAGTTCGATGATGCTCCGAAGCTTTGCAAATATCCAGGGCTGGGTGGGCTGGCTTTTAGGAATAATGAGCTTTTTGAGCTCTGTCTGCTTTTCAGGGTTTTCTGAATCCCCCTCCATGGGGCTGTCAGCCGCCCCTCTCCTCCTGCTTCCCCATGCTCCTCCTCGCCTCCTTCTTTCACTGGGTACAGAGTATGCAATGCTGCCTTTGCTGAAGACTTCACAGTCTGGGGTTTGCTTTGAGCTATCCTGGCCATGTGACTTTGGGGTCCTCTGTTGTATGGTCTCCAGGTTGCTGGCCTAATCTCTGCTCCTCACTGAGGATTCATATAGGCAAGATCGCTGTAAAAATAACCGCCAGCATATGAACAACACATCGTATTTGTATAACAAGCTTTGGGCTTTTATTTCACTCAAGGTTTACCCAGGAGAAGGTTGCAAATAGCTCAAGGAGGCATTTTTAATGCACATGCCGGATCGTGACCCAGACCTCTGATCGTCTGGTCAAGGGCAGTGAGATGCTGTCAAGCAAATCAGACTTTCCAGCCAGATCGAACTGGAGTCCGAACACAGTGGGGAGGCTGGTTCATCCTCCTCAGGATTTGGGGTGCAGAGGCTCAGAGATGCCTAGTGCACAGCATTTGAGCAAGCAAGACACCTCCATCTGTATGCACTGGTGCAAAGCGCGTCTCCATTCCCCATTCCTGAAATTGTTTCCCTCTGCCCAGCTGCCCAGGGGAGGGACAGAGCCCAGACACTCTAGAAGGGGACACTCACAAGGGCAGGGCTCGCTCTGTGTCCCCGGAGTCAGGTCCTGATGCACAGTAGGCATTTTGTAAACAGATGATTGAAAAGCACTGGGGTCTAGAATCAGTCTAAGGCTATGATGTACACGGCTGGTATTTCTGGGAGTACATGAAGATTTTTACTTTTCTAACTGTTTCAGTTCTAATTAAGCCTGCGCTTGGTTGAAAACCACAGCCTCCCAGACACATCTCACTCTCCCCGCTGCCCCTCGCTGACACCCATTTCGCTCTTGCTCTCGGCAACTCTGTGTCCTGCGGAATTGGGCCCAGCTCAGCCTCTGTCTCTAACCTGGGCAATTATCTCAAGCCCGTCTGCAGCACATTACCTCCCTGCAGGTGCTCACCCAAGCAGAGCTGACCTCTCAGGAGTTCATTAGTCAGATGCCAGGCGTGGAACATGGGCTCTGATTGCGGCGGCCTCCATGATGGTGCGGCGGCCCAGAAGTTTCTCTCTTGGAGTAGTTTTCACATCAGCGTGTTTAAAGAATAACAGTAATGACCCGTCATGTCTTGGATATGTCCCTGTAGGGGGCGCCTTCTTGCCACGCTTGACTTTGGCGTGATGCCACCCACTTGCCTTGAGGGACCCGGTGAGAAAACATCTTTAAACTTGTTTCTGTGTTTGCTCTCAGGCTGTTGTTGGCAGCAGTGCTCATTACCCGACACAGGGCTGTCCCTCCGAGAAGCCCTCAGAGAAGGTCTGTTGGGTTTTCGATACAAGGGCGAGCTGTACTTCTCCGGAGCAGTTGCTGGTGGGGACGTGCGGGACAGGGTGATGGGAAGGGGCAGGTCTTGGAGAGATCGGACCTGGATAGGAATTTTCTCCATACCACTTTTTAGCTCCATAACCTTGAGCCTCTCTCTTGGGCCTCTTCCAACAGGGACGGTGATACGCTGCTGGGGTTAGTGGTAAGGATTAGATGAGGTAACTAGTGTGTGTACAGCCCTGGGATTTAGTCTGTGCTCAGTAAATTCTCATGCCACTGTTAACGCCTATGCTTAGACACTTGACTCATAATTGTCGCTGCCTCTTCCCACTCGACGCTGGGAGGTACCGAAGCAAATTTGCGGCCAGCATCCCTCAAGCATCCAAGATCCTTGGCGTGGATTTTGTATAACAAATCTTGCCCCTGGCTGTCCCTCACTTTATTGATCCTTTAGTTGGGGTCTTATATATATATGACATATATATTATATATATATATTATATATATATGCATCTTGCATAAAATATATATATATATGTTTGCATCTTCTTAATTAGTTATAACATATCACATCTAAATATTGTGTATTTTCTTTCATACCTGCCTCAAATCCCGTTTGAAACAAGCTAGGATAGAAACATTCTAATATGGGGGCGCCTGGGTAGCGCAGTCGTTAAGCGTCTGCCTTCGGCTCAGGGCGTGATCCTGGCGTGCTGGGATCGAGCCCCTCTTTGGTCTCCTCTGGGAGCCTGCTTCTTCCTTTCCCACTCCTCCTGCTTGTGTTCCCTCTCTCGCTGGCCGTCTCTCTCTATCAAATAAATAAATAAAATCTTAAAAAAAAAACATTCTAATACAAAATTAAAGGGAAAAAAAAGATTGTGACAGCCTCTGGGAATTTTCAACGATCAATTAAAAAACTTTGGAAGAAAAAATTCAATATAGAGGCTACAGGCTACCACCAAGAAAATGATGAATATCCACTCTAAGAATGGAGGGTATCTTTTGGAAGTTAACCTTTTATCAGATCTGTGGTTTGCAAATATTTTCTCCCATTCCCTCTGTTGCTTTTTGTTCTGTTGCTTATTTTCTTGGCCGTGTCAAATTTTTTAGCTCGGTGTAGTCCTGCTTGTCTATTTTTTATTTTTGCTTTTGTTGCCTGCACCTTTTTAATAACCTGATTTAAAAAATGGGTAAAGGGCTTGAATAGACATTCCTCCAAAGAAGACCTTAAATGGCCAGCAAGTATGTGAAATGGTGTATAATGTCACTACTCAATGGGGAAATGCAAATCAAAACCACAAGGAGGTGTCATCCCACACCTGTTAGGATGGCTACTATTAAAAAAAAAAAAAAAAGGCATTGGTGAGGATGGGGAGAATCGGGGACCCTTGTGCCCTGGTGATAGGAATGTAAGATGATACGGCCACAGTGGAAAACAGTATGGAGATTCTCGAAAATTGACAAACTAAACCTCTAGCAACCCCACTTCTGGGGGTTCACCCTAAAGAACTGAAACCAGGGTCTTTGAGACGAGCACTCCCATGGGTATAAATGGGTGTTAACCTTCAGTGAGGCATGTTGAAGAAGACCCAGAGCTCGCTGTGCCACACTGTGTCTATATGTAACCATACCATATTGTACTTGAAAATTTCAGAGAGTAGATCTCCTATGACGTGTTATTACCACAGTAAAATTAAAAACAGGGAAGGTATCTGCTCTTTATTTCCCCTCTTCTGCTTGAGGGCTCAGGAACGCAAGGAACTCCCTGCTGTCTCCCTTAAGGTTCTTTTCCTGGAAACATAGTTGGCACAATTTGAGCCAAATGCCAAAGTTTTCCAATCCAGGTTGGTTGGTTTCTGCTCCTGCTCACACATTCCCATTTCACCCTTTGTGAACTAGATGCCTTTCGCGTACACATGGTATCATTCCGTCTTGTTGGGATCCAAGGACTCTCCCAGTTGTCAAAGTCATCAAGAAGTGTTCATGAGCCCCGGGTGACCCCCGGCATGTCGTTGAACTTCCCTGAGCTCTTCCCCGAGCTCACCTTTTACTTCACCTCTTCAGCCGTAGAGTGGAGAGGATAGTTTCTTCCCTATAGACTATTCATATTAACGGCAATAAGGCATTTGAGGCCATGTGGCAGGTGCTCAATGAATATTCCTTTGTGGTCTCTTCATCCGCAAAGCCTGGATGAACCCAATTTTAGAATTTTTAGGCTGAGCTTGTTGGAGGCAGCTGCCCCTCCCTACCCGATCTCATCTCATTACCGGGTAAGTGCAGGTAATGCCTCTCCAGCACTAATGTTCGGGGCCACCTCCCACTATCCTACACCAGTTTCTGCTGAAATTGGATGATAATAAATTGTATTGCAAATAATGGTTCATCAGCTTGGCCATCCCTTACTTGGCCACATAGATGTCTGAAGAGATGGCATTCAGCGTGTCAAAGGATGGCCCCAGAGTGGGCTCCCTCCAGCCCAGAAGGCTGTCTCGGATGGACGCAGGGAGATTTAAAGGCTTGTAGTGTCTGAAATCTGCAACGCCCAGCTCTTTCATTATAATCTTCAGAATAGCTAATATTGAACGCTGAGCCAGGCACCATCTAAGTTTACGTATTTTCGTGCATTCTCTCATTTATCCCTTGTATTAGTTTTCTGTTGTTAAATAACAAATTACCACAGATTTAGCAGCTTAAAACAACAAATGTGTATTGTCTCCCATTTTCCATGGATTAGGATCCCAGGCATGGCTTCGCTGGCTCCCCTACTCAGGGTTCCAGAAGGCTGCACTCAATGTATTGGTCACGGTGCCTTCCTATTTGGAGTCTTGACGAGGGAAGAACCCACTTCCGACCTCCCCAGGCTATTCTGGCAGAACTCATGTTCTTGTAGTAGTAGGACTGAGGTCCCTGTGTTCTTGCTGGCTGTCAACCTGGGACCTCTCTAAGGTCCTGGAGTCCTCTTGTCCCTGTCATGGTCCCCTCCCCTCCTAACAGAGCAGCTTCATTCCACAAGAAGAGCAGGAGAACCTCTAAGTCCAGTTGGCTAGACCTGTTGAACGACCTAAGGTTTTAGGTTTCTTTCAAATGGTGACGTTTTAGATGTATTCCTTTTTTCTGAATTAGATGGGGTCCTACGTAATGTAACACAAGCTTAGGAGTGACTGTCCCATCACCTTTGCTGTTCTATTGGATAAAAGCAAGTCACAGGGGGCACCTGAGTGGCTCAGTTGGTGAAGCGTCTGCCTTCGGTTCAGGTTGTGATCCTGGGGTCCTGGGATCGAGCCCCGCATCGGGCTCCCTGCTCAGCATGGAGTCTGTTTCACCTTCTCCCTTTGCTCCTCCCCCTGCTTGTGCTTTCTCTCTGTCTCAGATGAATAAATAAAACCTTAAAAAGTAGCAAGTCACAGATTCCTCCTCATTCAGGGGAGGGGATGATGCAGGGGCCAGGTGCCAGGGCGTGGGAACCACGGCGCCATCTTAGGACTTTGCCTGCCATGCCCTTCATCACAGCTCTTTGCAGTGGGGATTGTTATGATACCTACTGTACTTCTCAGGAACTGGGGCTTAAATATTTGCAAGGGTTGCTCAGTCATCTGGGATTTAAGCCTAAGCATTCAGCTCCAGAGTCCATGTTCTCTAAACAATCAATTCTGTGAGGCAGGTGGTTCTTGTATTTTTTTTTTTTCCAAAACCATCTCCTTTTAAGGTTGAGGTATGGTGTTCCTTCAGGCTCCCGCACACCTGTGATGTGGGATTTGAGGAGCATCTGAGTGTATATCACGTGTCATCAAAGAATACCTAGAACTGGAAAGGATCTCGAACACTTGTCCACATCCCTCATTTCTGCGCATGAAGACGTGGAAGCTCAGTAAGGAAACAGACCAGCTGAAGGTCACAGAGAAGTAGTATGTGTGGCAGCACCAGTCCCGGACAGCAGAGGTAGCAGACAGGGCTTTTCTGTCTTTCTTTTACTCCTTCCCCTTCCTTCCTTCTGTCCTTCCTTCCATTTTATTCTCCTACCTAGCACCCATTGCCCTCTGCATTCATTTGGCAACAAGACCTCAGTTTCCCTTTGGATGCCCCGTCTTCGACTCTCTGTCCTTGTGATTCAGTTTGAGCTGCTCCCTTCTAGGGAGCTACAGAAATGACCAGATAATCCAGGCTGAGCCAATCAGAGAAATGCATCTTGATGACCGCTGTGATGGCTGAAAATAGTCATATAACCCAGGCTGGGTCAAGAACGGTTCATGAGAATCTGCCCTAGAGCCTTTTCTGGAATTACTGAGATGGACATGCTATCTTTCTGGTAGCATTGCTGAAGAGCTAGGATGCAGGAGACTGTCCTTGCCATTGTATGTGGACAGTCTTCTTGAGAATAAAGCCAACACAAAGGAAAGTATGTAGAGAGAATCCAGATGTTATTGAGTGCCTTGATCAAGCCATGCCTGAAGCTAGTCCCATTCCTAGAATGTGAAGAGACTTTTTTTGCATTCAATACTTTCTGTTCCCCTCCTGAAGCTAATTTGGTTTCTGACACCAACTAAAAGAATCCTAACTGGTACAGTCTCCTGACTTCTGTTTTGGGGCTCTGCCCCTTGCATTTGTGGTTTTAAATCTTAGCCCCATTCTCTTCAGTAAGAACATTAGAGCTTTCCATCATTTCTCCTTAGTGTCATTCTCTGTAGTCTGAATATAATAGGACTTTCCTGACATCGGATGAATGGGTATCAATTCCCTGAGATATTCCAGTGGGTCAGAAGGATGCTTAGGTGAATTAACACCTTTTCTCCTAAAACTGACCAATATTTGTCGGATCCTTCCACTCCAAAGGGAGCAGAACTATTGGGTAGATGTTGCCCAGAGAGAAAGTGCATAGGAACTCCTGTATCACTGTCTGGGTCTCAGCTGCTAGCTACATGTCCCTCATTTTCACAAGTACAGGATGAACTGTTTTTCCTTAAGTGTGTTTCCTGCATTCAACATGAGGAGCCTTGGCTCTGTCTCTTTTCCAAAACAGTTATCTGCAAAATTGGAGTGAAGGGTCAGGAGTCTAGGGTGGCTGTGTTTTCAGGGGATAAGGCATAAAGCCAGAGAACGTGGCCATTCCCCCTCACAAATCTCTGGGAGAGAATAAAGACTCAGAAAGCAATGAATTGTCTTAGGTTTTTATTGTTTTATCGAGCAAAATTGTGTTGGGACTGGATAATCCAATTGCAGCATTTAAGGGCTGCCATCAATCACTATTGTCTGAGAAAGGAAAGCGTAAGCTTAGTGCTTGCAGGTAAAAAGCCGATTCTGTGATAGCAGCGTGTGGTACCAGAAGAACGGTGGGTCTTGGGGCCAGCTCGAACTGGGTTCAAATTCTGCTCAGGCTAATTACCAGCTGTGTGCTCCAGGGAATTTGTTTTGTGTATGTGAGCCCTCACAAAAAGGTACAATTCTTTAAAAAATTTTTTCTTTAAAGTTTTTAATTCCAGTATAGTTAACCTACCGTGTAATATTAGTTTCAGGTGTACAATATAGTGATTCAGCACTTCCATCCATCACCCAGTGCTCATCACCTGTTTTCCCCCATTCCCCCATCCACCATCAGTGTGTTCTTTGGGTTTTTTTTTTGTTTGTTTAATTTTTTTTATTGTTATGTTATTCATCATACAGTACATCCTTAATTTTTGATGTAGTGTTCCATGATTCATTGTTTGCGTATAACACCCAGTGCTCCATGCAATATGTGCCTTCCTTAATACCCATCACCAGCCTAACCCAATCCCCCACCCCCTCCCCTCTAAAACCCTCAGTTTGTTTCCCAGAGTCCATAGTCTCTCATGGTTCACTCCCCCTCTAATTCCCCCCCCGCCTTCATTTTTCACTTCCTTCTCCTAACTATCTCCCTGCTATTCCTTATGCCCTATGATATGGTAATTATCTTTCTCTGCTTGACTTATTTCACTTAGCATAATCTCCTCCAGTTCCATCCACATTGATGCAAATGTTGGGTGATCATTCTTTCTGATGGCTGAGTAGTATTCCATTGTATATATGGACCACATCTTCTTTATCCAGTGTGTTCTTTGGAATTAATTTCACAAGTTATTTGGGCAAACTGGTAAGGTTAAGAACCAGGTTTCAAAGTTGAGTTACATTGACTTTAATGAACAAGACCTTAACTTTGTCTAGTTTCTAAGGATATCGCCGTGCTTTCAGAACAGCCAGAAGTTTCCAATTGTGTAGGAAGGGGGTGGGGGGGGGGGAATACACAACCCCCAGGCTGTCTGACCGAACAGAGCTATAAAAACTGGGCCTACGGTGTGGATCAGTTTTTGAGGACTCTGAAAAGTATGAAGTAGGCAGATTGGAGGGGAGACTCTAATTGGCTGGGACCACAGGATCCTCAGGAAGCTGGGCCTTGTTTCTTCGGATAGCCCCCAGCCTGGACTCAAAGTAGCCCCCAAACCAGGGGGCGAGCCTTAGTGAAGACTGAGAGCTCCGGGACCGTAGGTGAGGCTCCAGGAAAGGGAGAGGGGTCTCCTGCGACCAGCATCAGCATCAGCAGGGAGCCTCTGATTGGGTTAGCTGCGGTCCGGGGCCAGTGAAGCAAAAACTTGCTCTTGCCCTCTATTCTCATCCCACCATCGGGTGCTCAGCAGAGTGAGGAAAACAAAGCCTATCTCCCTGGATGGAGGACTGAAAGACAGAGAACCAAGGAATCAGAAGGTACTGGAAGATCTCAGAAGGCTAGGAACATGGGAAAAATGCCTCCATAACATCGTTGGAGCTCCTGGGCTCATCCCTGAGCTGCACGTGTGTTGATCTGGGTCTTCACGGTGAAACAGACCACTGGCTCGATCCTGGACTGACTCTGGGTGGCTCACGCAAGAGCCAAGTCCAAATAGCACTACAGACGCTTTGAAAGTGGAGGCGACATTGAACTTAGAAGCTGTACAGGGGCAGTAAGGAACATGTGGTCTCGATCCAACAGAGTCAGTAGTGCACTAAAACAGAAATATCAACATTCTTGATAAGATTTAAATAACATTCTGTGTCATAATATAATATGAAGAGAATAATCCAAAATTACCCTATCTATGAAGAACCGGGAAAAACAGCTTCCCTGGGAAAAGACCCTCCAACAGATGGTAACTCCACAATGACACAAATATTGGAATTATCTGAAAAAGACATTAAGTCACCTGTGACAAAACTGTTCTGATAGGCACACACAGTCTTGAATGAAAATATTAAAAGTGCCTTCAAAGAAATAGAAGCTATAAAGAAGAGCCGAATGGAAATTTTAGACCTGAAAACGCAACAAAAAAATTTAAAAATCTTCCTGGAAGGATGTAAGAGCAGAATGGAAATAATGGAAGAAAGAGTCCGTGAACCCCCAGACACATCAGTGGAAATTATCCAGTCTGAACCCCAGAGACAAGATTTTTAAAAACTGAACACACTCGCACAGGTAATACTAAAATGTGTGTTGTTCACATTGTGCACAGGAGAATGTGGGAAGTGGAAAAAATATTTCAAATAATCATTGAAAACTTCCTCCCACCAAAACTGCATAAACCTACAAAACTTTGGTGAGCCCCAAACAGGATAACCCCCAAAATATCTTGCCAAGATACATCATAAACTTCATAAAATTAGAAACGAAGGTGGACAAGCTGGGTGGAGGGGAGTAGAAGGTACAGGTTTCTAGTTACGGAAAGAGTAAGTCATGGGAATAACGATACAGCATAGAGCGCACAGTCAGTGAGATTGTAACAGTGTTGAATGTAGCAGAGGGTAGCCACATTTGTGAGTGCAGCACCAGGTACTGAGAATCACCATGTTGTAAGCCTGAAACTAATGTAACATTGTGTATCAGGTACACTTCTATTTTAAAAACTTTATTACAGAGAGAAAGAGATCTGCCGGGAGGAGCAGAAGGAGAGGGAGTAGACTCCCCGCGGACCCTGACGTGGGGCTCGATCCCAGGACCCTGAGATCATGACCTGAGCCGAAGGCAGATGCTTAACTGACTGAGCCACTCAGGCGCCCCTAAAAAGTTTTTTTTAAATAAAACCAAGAAAAATCTTGAACAGAGCCAGAGAGGGGAAAAGTATTTATAAGGCAACAAGTTGAATGACTGAATTTTTCATCACAAACTATGGAGGCCAGAAGGAAGAACAATATTTTTAACATGGACGAAAAGGACTGTCAACTCGGAATTTGATATATAGAGAAAATATCCCTCCAGAACGAAGGTGAAATATAGACGTTCTTATGTTAGGGAAAAATAGGAGAATCTGTTGACAGCAGATCTTCTTCAAAAAAAAAAATTGCTAAAGGAAATTCTTTAGGCTAAGGGAACTACACTAGAAAAAAATTGGGAACATGGGTAATGAAAGGAGAATCACAGAAGTAGTAAATATCTGGGTGAAATGTAATAAGCTACTCTCCTCTTGAATTCTTTAAAGTAGACTTACTGAAAGCCAACAAAATACCATTGTCTGGTGGGATTTATAGTGTATGCAGACGTCATACGTAAGGCACAGCAGCATAAAGAGGGAGGGCAGAGGGACCCGTATGGTGGTAATATTTCTGTATTCCACCGGACATGGTAAAAATGGACTCTAAATAGACTGTGAAGCTAAGCATTTTTAGAGCAACCACGACAAAACCCAAAATTTTACAGTAGATACACTCAGAACCACAATTTATAAATGAAAATGGGATGTTCAGAAAGGTTCAAATCAAAAAAAATCAGAAACTACCTGGAACTGAATGAAAATAAAATGCAGCTCATAACAGTTGGTGGGCTGGAAACAGAGTAGTGCAGAAGGCAACCTCATAGCATTAAAAAAGATAAAAAGTCTCAAATCAACAGTCTAAGCCTCCACTTTAAAAGATTTGAAAATAATGAGCATAACATCCCAAAGCAAATAAATAACATTATTATATTTGCTGGCAACGAGGAAATGATTAAGAGAAGAGTAGCGATCTCAATAGACTTGAGAACAGAACAGGAATGTGGAGGAAATAAAATCAATGAGACCAAAAGATACTGGTTCTTTGAAAAAGATCAGTGCATCTTGATTAACCTCTAAGACAGGAAAAGAAAAAATGTTAAAAGACATGAATTACCAACATTAGGGATGAATGAGGGGATAACACTACAGACCCCGCAGCTATTAAAAGGCTAATATGAGAACCTCGCAAACAACTCTATACGCATACATTTGAGCACTTAGATGAAATGGACCGATTTCCTTAAAAAGTGCAAGCTACTAAATTCACCAAGCTGAGACAGATAATCCGAATGCATGTAGGTGTATAAAAGAATTTGAATCCAGAGTAAAAATTTTTTAAAAGAAATAAATCCTTCCAAAAAGTAATCTCTTGACCCAAATCTAAAATTTATGTGGAAAGTCAAAAGACCGAGAAAAGCTGAAATAATTTGACAACAAAGAATAAAATTAGAGGAATCATACTACCTTGTTTTAAGATTTACTAGGAAAAAATACAATAATCAACACACTATGGGACTGGCAAAAGGACTGGCATACATAGATCAATGAACAAGAACAGAGAGCTCAGAAATAGACCCAGATAAATGTGTCTGGTCACTTTTCAAACAGGTGTCAAGGACATTCCATGGAGAAGGGTCTTCTTTTCAATAAAATGGTTGAAACAGTTAGACATACGTGCAAAAAAGTACTCGACCTGCACCTCACACCTTTATAGGAAAATTAACCTACAGTGGATGATAGATCTAGGTGTAAAAAGCAAAACTGTAAAACTTCTAGAGGGAAATAGAGAAGTAGACATGATGCTAAAAGCACACTCCATAAAAGATAAATTGATGGATTGCACTTCATCAAAATTTAAATCCTGTGTTTGTGGAAGGTGTTGTGGAGAGAATGAAGACAAACTTCCAGGCTGTGAGTCTGCAGATGGTGCAATTAAAGGACCCGTATGCACCACGTAGGAAGAGCTCTCAAATCCAACCGTCAGAAGACAAACAATCACGTTACAAAATGGGCAAGAGATTTGAACAGACACTTGGCAGAGGAGGGTAGATGCAAGGCAAGTAAGCATAGGAAACTGATGTTTCACATCATTAGCCAGTAGGGAAATTTGACTTAAAAGCACGATGAGATCCTACGAAACATTATGGAGATGGCTGAGGTAGACGGAACTGCCAATATCAAATCCTGGAATCAGACGAATTAGGGCGCTTGGCTGGCTCAGTCGGTAGAGCATGTGACTCCGGGTCTCCAGGTCTTGAGTTCGAGCCCCACGTTGGGCCTGGAGCCTATTAAAAATAAAATAATGAAAAAAAGAAGTATCTTAAACATTGGGGAAAAAAAGAACTCTCATAGTTTGCTAGGGCCAATGAAGACGTTTTTCACTGAAAATAGAGTAGTAGTTTTTAATGAACGGAAACATATACTTAGTATCTGACCCAGAGGTCCCACTTCTGGCTACTTAAACGCTAGAGAAATGAAAACATATGTACAAAAACCTGTCCATCGGGGTTACCTGGGTGGCTCAGTCGGTTGAGCGTCTGCCTTTAGCTCAGGTCGTGATCCTGGGGTCCCAGGAACGAGCCCCACATCGGGCTCCTTGCTCAGTGGGAATCTGCTTCTCCCTCTGCCCCTCCCCCGCTCGTGTTCTCTCTCTCTCTCTCTCTCTCTCTCTCTCACTCAAGTAAATAAATAAAATCTTTAAAAAAAAATAATAAACCTGTCCATCAACATTTATAGTAGCTGCATTCATCACGGCCCAAACCCAAACAGCCCAAATGTTCTTCAGCGAATGGACAGATAAACTGTGGTATATCCACACATACCGGGAATACTACTCAGCAGTGAATAGAATCAAACTACATGCCGTGAGCTGGTTTCGCAGTGTGGCGTACTGTGGGATTCCATCTCTGTGGCATTCTCCAGAAGACGAAGCTATGGGGATGGAGCCAAGTCAGTGGTTGCTAGGGGTCAGGGGTAGGAAGAGGGTGGGAGGTCACTGCAGAAGGATAGCATGAGAGAATTAGCGGCAGGGGTTACATATGTTCTGTATACTGATCGTTATGGGTAGCATGCTTGTGTGCCCCCAAATTCATATGTCTGAATCCTCACCTGCAGGACGGTGTATTAGGAGGTAGAGCCCCTGTGTTGGAATTAGTGCCCTTACGAGAGGAGGCAGAGAGACCCCAGAGCTTCCTCTCTCTGGCAGGTGAGGACACATGAGAAGAAAGGTCTCAAGCAGAGACAGACCCAGCTCACACCTCGACCAGAACAGTGATTGTGGTAGTGGTTTACACAAATATACACTTCTAGTAAAATTCCTTGAACTTCACACCAAAAAAATCCACATTAACGCACATCAATTTAAGAAATTAAATTTAAAGAGCAACTACTGCGTCATGTGTCCCGGAGGAGGATGGAAAAGAGGAGGCTCTGCTTCTAGAAACATCTTAACAAGAGAAAAATGCCACAGGATCAATGGCAAACATTTATCGAACACTGTTTAGCAAGACTGCAGTGTTACTCCATTTTGTCAAACGTGATTTTCATTTACAGCACTAAGATGCTGGGCCTAGTATCCTGCCCATTTTGCAGATAAGAGAAACTGAGGCCTGGGTTAAGTGGTTTGCTCAAACCCATGGCTAGGAAGTAGAGCCCTTCGTATTTGAACTGAGGTCTCGGTGACTCCAGAGCCTGAGCTTTGTGCCAACCGCGTTCTAGGGCTTCTGGGCTCCGGCACTCTGCTCCTATTGTTTACAATCCTGCAGGTAAGCTCGGTATCATCTTGCCGGTGACAAACAGCATCTCTACTGTGCGTTAAGTGCTCATCTCCACACTGACCTCCAGCCCGCGAGAAATGCTGACTCTTTGATGGAAGAAATTCTCCTTTATTGATTCCCCTTGTTTTCTTTCTCTAATGCGGCTGTTAAGTTCATTTAAACAATGTAATTCATCAGAAGATGGCCAGACCTGGGTTTTATTGATACAGTGATGTATCAGTTGGCCGCACAATCCCACAAAGTCCTGGATGAATGGGTGGCCGGTCCGGGGGTGGGGGGTGTGGGGGGAGCCCTGATACGAATCTAGCAGACACATTGGATGTTGCTGACTTAATCACACTGGAGATGTTATCAGGGCGGGTCCCCTCTGGCCTCTGGGACAGCCGGTGACTGACTCCATCAGGAGCAAACTGGGGGCTCGTCATTCCTGACCTTTTCCAAGTCGGTTCCTGGGCCCCATGAGAAAAAGATTCTGTGACCCAGTAAATTTAGAATTTAGCCTCATGAGGAGTTAGGCTGTGCTGTGTTCTGGACAAGAGATGGGGTCAGACTGCTTGGGGTCCAGGGGTGCCCCTCACTGGCTTATGTTATCATTTGCATACTGTACAGTTCATCCACGCTGCATGTACTCTTCAATGATGTTCAGCGTATTTGCAGAATTGTGCGGCCATCCCCATAAGCTAATTTTAGAATATTACCATGTCCCCCAAAAGAAATCTGATGTCCATTTTCCCCTCCCTCGCTCCATCTCTTAGGCAACTCCTCATCCTCTACTTTTTGTTCCAATAAATTTACCTTTTCTGAAAAATTCATATAAATGGAATTAAACAATGGTCTTTTTGTGCCCAAGTTTTGCCACTTAGCAAAATGTTCTGAGGTTCATCCCCGTCGTGGCGTGTATCAGCCCTGCCTTCTTTTCGTGGCTGAGTCGTGTTCCACGGTATGGACAGAGAACAAATGGATTTTTGTTTATCCATTCATCAGTTGATGGACATTTGGGTTGTTCCCACTTTTGGGTTGTAATGAAGAATGCTGCTATGAATATTCATGGACAAGCTTTTGTACGAATGTGTTTTCAATTCATCTAAGGAGTAAAATTGTTGGGTCATATGTTAATGCTATATTTCATATTTTGAGTAACTGTCCCACCATTTTTCAAAGTGACTGCATCCTTTTACATTCCCACCAGCAACAGGGGAGGGCTCTAATTTCTCCACATCCTCTCTGACACTGGTTACTGTCCTTTTTTTTTTTTTTTTTTTTGCCATCTTCATGGGTGTGAAGTCATATATCATCATGGTTTTGATTTGCCTTTCCCTGATGGCTAATGATGTTGAGCCATTTCATGCGCTTACTGGCCCCGTCTGTATGTCATCTTTGCAGAAATGTCTATTCACATCTCTTGCCAGTTTAAAAATCAGTTTGTTTTCTTATTATTGATTTGTAAGAGTTCTTTATGTGTTATGGGTACAGGTTTCTAAAGACCAGCCATTTAACCCCTCAGCCTGTTTTCCCTCTAGACTTCATGTCAGTGTCTCATTCCAGGAACTACAGACTTCTGTTCTCATCGTATCTGTCCCTTTTTGTTGTTCTGTCGTCCTTTCCCATCAGAGAAGAGATTTGATATAATGGACTTGCTGCCTCAAGAGAGTAAAGCCCCAGACAGAACAGACCTGGAGCGGAATCAGCTTTTCTCAAACTCAGACCAATCAGTGCTCAGTTTTAAAAGATAGATATTTCTTCTTCTACTTTCCACTCATTTGAAATATTTCCTTGACCCTTATTTCCCCCAAAACCTCTACATTTGAAATCAAAATCACAGAGAGGCAAATGTGGAGTTTGACTGTTCTGCATTCAAATCCCAGCTATGCCATCTTCTGGCTGTGTGTCTCCAGGC
Organism: Ursus americanus; assembly: GCF_024610735.1. Lineage (NCBI taxonomy): Eukaryota > Metazoa > Chordata > Mammalia > Carnivora > Ursidae > Ursus > Ursus americanus. The sequence goes on from NC_142128.1 coordinate 32,813,021, forward strand.
AAGTTGCATAACCTCTCTGAGCCTAACTTTCTTCAATTATCAAAGAGGAAGTACAACTTAGTGTTGAAATGAATAAGAGCATTAAGAAAAACATGACTGGGGAATTAAATAATCACCTCATGTTTGTACTAAAAGTTCAACAAAAGACTTTCCTCTTGGTTTATCTCATAGCAACTCGGTGAAGTGGGGGTCATCGTCCCCATTTTATAGGCAACAGAACAGAGGCTCAGAGAAGTGAACTCACTAACCCTATGTCACACAGCCTGGGAGGGGCAGAGCCAGGATTCAAACTGAAACCCGGCTCTTGCCAGAGCCTGTGTTCTTCTTAATGAGCTGCAAAAGAGAGAAACAGGCCGCGCAATCTATCATCCCATCTAGAGTTACGTATTTAGAGAAAAAGGAATGAAATCAGAAAGAAGAACCTCCCCGGAGGGGTTGTTTGTGATGCATTTGCTTTATGTGACTGGTTTAATCTTTATTGAGCAAAGGCACTGTGCAAAGAGCAGAATGCAAATCCAGCAGCAGTTCTGCTCTGAAGCCTTTACACAAATAAATGGCCAGCTTGTTGATCCATTACACCCTGTGCTGCATGAAGTGGCCAGATTTGCTTGCCAGCTGTACCTTTACGACTTGGGTTCTTGGAGCGTCAGTTTACTAACCTGTAGAATGGGAGGGTTGATGGCTGCCACTCCAGACTGAGGCGAAGACGAGGGGTATTCACACCAGAAGATCTTGCGCTGAAGCTGGTATCCCATCAGAGCCTGCAAGAGCGATCGTTGTCCTGAACTCCTGTTTCTAGACGTCCGCTTGCAGAAACCCTGAGCTCGTCCCCGCTGCCGTGAGGCCGGAGGCAGCTTCCTCTTCTCCAGGCTGCAGGGGCCCCGCTGCTCTGGGGGAGCCGGCCCGTGTGACTTCGTTAGGAGGAGAAACAGACCCGACGAGCATGCGTTGGAATCCCGCACCTCCGCAAGGCCCTGCAGAGAAATCACTGTGCATTTGGTTACCGTTTCAAGGACGTGTCATCATAGCAGAACACGCTAGGCTTCGGTTTTCCTGCCACCCAGGAGGGAGAACCTGAAGCTGCAGGGGGAACCTCCCATTAATTATATTTTCAGGCACTTTCTGAATAAACTAGGGCAGGTGCTCTTGCTGTTGGGTTTAGTAATGGGCCAGAGCTCACCTGGCGGCGCGAGGCGGCGGTGAGGGGGGTTGGTTATTCGATGAACGCATTGAAAAATCCTCTGCTCCATCTCTCTGCTCACAGATGGGAAATTCATTTGCCTCTGACACTCACTCCTTAGGGGAAGGTGCACTAGTGAGTGAGAAGGGGACGAATCTGTAGGTGAAAAGTATTCAGGGGTATGGAACTGATGTACACCCAGACCCTGGAACGTGCAGCCGAAGACGTTCCCAGCAGGGCCACGGATTTCTCGGTCACGGTCATTATTCGCAGGGAGCTTGCCCACCGGCCTGCGTGTGCATCCACGCTCTGCCTCTTACCCTATGACTTTAGGGAAGTGACTGGAGTGTTCAGAGCCCCGTTTTCCTCGTCTGAGAAATGGGGATAAACCCACGACTCACAGGGCTATGATAAGGATGAAAGGAGTCGAAGCATGAGCTGGGAGCCCCACAAGGTTCTCGGTCTGTGCACTCCTGGCTGTGGGAGTTGGTGGTCTTGCACACTGCAAGAGGCTTAGAGACATCCGTGACCTGTAGCCCCCCGGATGCTGGTGGCACCCCTTCCCCACTTCAGCTGTGATGACCGAAAACTGTCTCTAGCTATTGCCCCAGGTGTCTCCAGGGACACAGTATGTGCTTGATAAAGGCCATCTTTATCCGCTTCCAACACCTGCCTCCCAAGCCCTCAAAGGGGAGAAGGTGCCATCCTAAAGTATGCCTCGTTGGCATAAGGATTATCTTAGGCTGATTATTTTTTTAAGATTTTATTTATTTGACAGGGACAGTGAGAGAGGGAACACAAACAAGGGGAGTGTGAGAGGAAGAAGCAGGCTTCCCTCCGAGCAGGGAGCCCGATGCGGGGCTCGATCCCAGGATCCTGGGATCATGACCTGAGCCAAAGGCAGATGCTTAACGGCTGAGCCACCCAGGCGCCCCTAGGCTGACTATTTTTAAGAAACAGTGGACATAGGAGAAGCTCTGAAAAGCCAACTAGAAGTTACCCTTTTGTAAGAGACACTTAAATTTTCAGGGAAAAACCTCTATTCGTAGGGGTATCTTCCTCTCGGTACCAGGAAGAGGCAGTAACTAAATCTCTAGAAATTCTCTGTAAAGAAGATAAGGACCTAGATCTGCAGAACCTCCTCACCCTTTCTTTTTTTTTTTTTTTAAAGGTTTTATTTAGTTGCTTATCAGAGAGAGAGCACAAGCAGGGGGAACGGCAGCCAGAGGGAGAAGCAGGCTCCCCACCAAGCAAGGAGCCCGATGCAGGGCTCGATCCCAGGACCCTGGGATCATGACCTGACACTTAACCAACTGAGCTGCCCAGGTGGCCCAGTCTCACCCTTGTTTACCGTGGTTTTCCTGACAACCTCCCCATCGCTGGCTCCCTCCAGCCCCCCAACATCTTCTTTTGTCTTTAGCTGGAGATGGCGTTTAAGCTGGTAGCTTTGGCTTTCCAGAGACTTACTTGGTATTTCCTGGGTGGGTCCCATCTCTACAGAGGCATACCTGTTACTAAACTATTTCCTTGTCTCGTGTTACTCTTCCATCGCAGGGGGTTTCAACCAAGAACCTATAAGCGTAGAGGGAAAAATTACTTTTCCTCCCCCAACACCTTCTACCCAAATGGGATTGACATGAGTTTCCTGAACTGGAATGTGCTTCTTAACAGCCCTTCAGGAATTCATTCACATCTCCTTCTCTGCCTCAAACTGCCACGTGTGTGTTTTCTTTTCCTGAGCTCTCCTGCGTCACCACCTCCAGGAAGCCTTCTCTGTTCCCTCCTCCCTTGCAAGGTGAGCGTGCTCTGCCTCTGGGCCCCAGAGCACCTTGTGCTTCACTCATTCATTCATTCCTCTGTTCATTCATTCAAAAAATAACCTTGCCTGGCACACTGCAGGCACTCCAAGAAACTCTTACTAGCACGGCATTATCACCATATGTCTATGTGGCTCTCCCCCACACACTGGGATCCTCCAGGTCAGGATTCCTGGCATACCAGAGGAGGGCTGGTCGACTACCCAGTGCAGGGGACGGGACAAGTGTTTGGCGGGGGTCCTTCCCAGGAGGACAAAGGGAATGACAGCCAAGGCCTAGGCTTCTCCCTCCTGCTCTCATCAGGTTCCCCAGGACACAGCCCATGAAGCCACAGGAGCTGCGTCAGCCCCGCTAAATAAGACCCGTTCTTTAGAAACATCATTAGAAACTCGTTTACCACAAGCCACCAAAGCTGCGTGAGGCAGAGAACATCGGCCCGTTCCCGGCCGTCTTTCTCTTGTTCCATTTTCTCTCTTCATTTGTCTATTTTTTGCCTCCTGTTTTGCTGATTCTCTTCATTTCCAAAGAATTATTTCTACTGCTCCTTGCCGCCAAGTCCCACACAATCGAGCGCGCATTATCTGCGAGCCGCTCGAGGCAAGCAGAATGTGCTTTCTGCAGTTTGTAGGGGTTTTTGTTCCAACACCCCGAGTGCTTGGAGCCCAGCCCTATTCACACATTGACACCCAACTGTTGGAATTACTTCTCTGCATAGAAAATGCACATGGGGGTCTTTAATAGAGTTTAATAGCTTATGTTTTCCAAGACTTTGTCTTTCATGTTCCCAGTCTGAATCAGTGCTATTTGTTGGCTCTAAAAATAATTTTTTAACTTATTTGACAATCATCTTAAAAATGAAGTTTTTTAAGGATTTTATTTATTAGAGTACACGCACACAAGGAGAAGGGGAGGATCAGAAGTACAGTGACAGGCTCAGACCGCCCCCAGCCCCCCCCCAAGCAGGGAGCCTGACACGGGGCTCAGTCCTGGGACCCTGAGATCATGACCTCAGGTGAAGGCAGATGCTCAACCAACTGAGCCACCCGGGTGCCCCTTAAAAATGCATTTAAAAAAATTATGCATTCAAGATTTTCTGGGAGGGAGTCTGGTCAGTGTCTTTGTGCTCCTGAGAAGACCAGGACCAAACCCTTAGAGAGAACTTAGGGCCCACAGTTAACCATAGAAGACTCGGGGACCCAGAGAAACTCACACTGCTAGTGAGTGACAGGCAGGATTTGTAGCAGAACCAGCTTCTGGAGACTTTGCTGTTGTCACTTTCTCCGTCCTCCTGCCCCATGTTATTTGAGTGCTGGTACCCCCTGCGAGCATCCATCCTGTAAAGGAGCAGTGGCAATCCTCTCTGACCTGCCTACTCTGGAAGCATGTTCTAGCCTCCATCCTCCTAAGGGTCGCTATGACGCTCTCACAAATCCATGTTTGCCCAGCCAAACACCCAGAAAGCACATTATCATCATTAGCTGGTGCTCTTATTTCCTCCTCCAAAACATATCCGTCCTCTGTCCCCTTCTCCAGGCCCTGCCTGCTACGTGAAGATCAAGGATTAGGTCTACATTAGAAACTGTCCCGGCTTCGAGCGTGCCGCCGGGCCCCGAGGTCAGGCTGCGTGGCAGCCCCTGTAACAGGCTAAATGAGTAAATGGTGTATTGGCAAGTACCTTACCCTGCCTGGACAGTCCAGTGCTTTGGGCCACGCAAATGTGCCTCTAAATTCCCTGATGGATCAAGCTAATGGCAGAAATATGAGACATGGTAGCACATGAAGAAGGGAAATATTTAAGGGTAGACGGAAACTTTCATCTCTTCAAATCATAAAGAGGATGACGGCTTCTTTTCTGTGCGTTGGAACTGTTCTATTTTTAAAGTTTCTGACATTTTGTTCTTACGTCCTACCTATGTGCAAGGCACTGTGATCAGCGCCTCTGTGGATAGAGGGTGGTGAGAACATACTCTTCCTTGGGGTGAAATGAGCTTTAAGTTAACAGAAATAACATCAAGAGCACCTACATATGGGTCTCCTTCCTTTGTGTACTGGGGGGAGGGTATCTCCTGGCCCCCTGATGGGATCATGTGCCTCATTCTAGCTAATGAGTGTCCCACTTCTCTTCTGAGCCGGACCATTCATCTGCTTGGTGAGACCCCCAGGTCTCTTTCTTCTTCAGCTCTGTAACCAGTGACGTTCAGTGTGATGGGAGCCCCAGAACTCCCCTGCTAACTTTCAGTGGGCATGCAGCAGGTAGAAGAAAGAAATATTTGTTTTAAGCCACTGAGTTTTTCTGGGTTAGGGGCTGTTTGTTACTGCACTGTAAGCTAGCCTGTCCTGACTCATACGAAATAACGTCATCTTGGATCTTCCCTGTAAACCAGACGCTGTTAAATTCATTACAAAAATTAGCACACTTGATCATTATAACAACCCAGGAAGCCATTCTTCTGCATGTTTCTAATCGAGTGCTGGAAGTGGAGAGCCCAGGGTCACACAGAGTAAGCAGAGGAGACAGGCTGGACCCAGGGCTCTCTGATTCCCGAGACCTATGCTTTACACCTATCCACTGCCACGCTGCTGCCTCTGAAATAAGTCTGTTGGTGCTGCAAGAGGGGAAAACACAAAGCCACCAGGAATTAGGAAGAGGGAGAGAGGATCCAGCCAGACAGGAGTGACAGTGGCTTTGGTGGGGACATAGAAAAGGGATGTTCTCCTTTGAAGCAAAGGCGAGTCTGCGGCAGGCAGACTCCAAGGTGGTCCCAAGATTCCAGGGTCCTGGTTGTCATGTCTTGTACGACCCTCTCGTTTGGAGGGCGGGCAGGACATACGGTATGTCCTAGGCAATAGGGGGGCCTCTATGAGCTACAGGTGGTCTCCCGCCAACCGCCAGCACAACACTGGGCCCTAGGTCCTCTGGTGCAAGCCAATGAATTCTACCAATGCCCTAATGAGCTTGGTGGAGGACTCTTCCCCAGTCAGAATGCCTTCTGAAAACACAGCCTGGCTGACGCTCTCTTGTGGTTTTGTGAGGCTCTGAGCAGAGGGCCTAACTATGCTGTCCCCAAACTTCGAACGGGAGATAGCAAATGCTTGTCATGGTAAGCCCCTACATTGATGGCTCATTTGCTCTGCAGCAACAGAAAACAAATACAGAGTCCAGGATGGGAACTTGGGTGGAAGGACATTCCAAGAGGCAGGAAGAGGGGATGGTGGGGAGGCAGCACTTAGCTCCTCCCATCAAGGGCGCAGGAAGGGAGGAGAGGGTTGAGGTCTGCTCTGGGAGGGCCTCAGGTGGCAGACACACACAGTCTTTTAGGTCAAAAATGAAAAGGCTTTCGGCAGGGGAGTGGTGTGGGGAGTGGCACGATGCCAGGAACATGGATGGGTTTGAGGTGTGGGGTTTGGGATGCATAGTAGGTGGAAAGTTGACCCCCCCCCAAGAAAAAGATATGTCTGCATGCTAACCCCAAGAACCCTGTGACCATGACCTACTTTGGAAAAAGGGTCTTTGCGGATATAATTAATTTCAAGATCTTAATCTGAGATCACCCTGGATTACCTGGGTGGGCCCCAAATCCAATGACAGGTGTCCTTATAAGGGCAAAGCCTAGAAGGAGAGTAGAGAGTAGACAGAAGACTCCGAAAGAGAGGAGATGGCCATGTGGAGTCAGGAGGCAGAGGTCGGAGGCATCCATCTGCAAACCAAGGAATGCCAAGGATCGCTGGCAACTGCCAGAAGCTGCCAGAAGCTGGGAGAGAAGCAAGGGATGGAATCTCCCTCAGAGCCTCCAGAAGGAATCCACCCTGCCAACAACTTGACTTCACACTTCTAGCCTCCAGAGCCAGGAGACAATATACTGATGTCATTTTAAGCTGCCAACTGGGTGGCAATTTGTCACTGCAGTCCTAGGAAACTAACACAGAATGATCTGGAGAGAGAAGATAGAGAAGGAATTGCAACCAGACAGGAGGACAGTGCAGCAGTCCACACATGAACCGTGAATGCATTGAGCCAAAGAGTGGTGATGGGGACGGAGGGAGCACAGAGGACTCTACACCCACATTTTCACGGGTAACCTCCCATGCTCCCCCTTTGTGTTTTACTATTTACTCATGGCAACTCATTTGCTAAATGACCGTGTCCTGTGCCAAGGACTGCACACACTGGATGCGTTATTTGGTTCACATAATAAAAACATGTTAAAGTCGAGATGATCGTTATTCCCATTTTATGGATTAGAAAACTGAGACTCGGGGAGTCTGAGTAATGGGCCTACAGACGTAGCATCGTAAGCATCAGAGCTGAGATGGAGAAGCCTTCCACCAAACGCTGTAGTGTCTCTGAGCTCTTTCTTTCATAAAGGAGCTTCATAAAGGGTTCTTCAATGGGGGAATTCAAGGAATCCTGGAAACGCAAACACCAGGCTTGGGTCTATGCCTGTGGCAGCCTCTGGGTACAGACAGAGTGCTAATTAGCATTTGTTTATCGCCTCTAATTACCCGAGACTCTCTGACAGTTTGAGTTCATGAATGCTAATGTGAGGGCAAAGTCAGGAGAAGTTAGAAGCAGGGGCCTGGGGCTGACAGAAACAAAACTTTGTGTTTCAGCTGACCCAGTGGCTTTTGGTGGCGGAGTGACAAGGAGGTGGGGTTGAAAACGGGGCTTGACATGAAGACAGCCACTCACCACACCACCTCCCGTCCCAGCTGCTCTTGCCTTGGAGGAAATCTTGTCTAAGTCACCTGGCCCTGGGACTCGTGAGCTTGAAAGACTGATGACATTTTAACATTGGTTTTGCTGAAGTTTGTAGAGTACAACTGTTGTTTTCTGCCAGCACAGAAACCATTTCTCTTTCTTCTCATAATAACACCTTGGTTTTGCTTGGGAAGCCCCTGCCCCTGACTTTCTATTTGTGTGATTCTGATGTGGTTGCTCTCCTTCCCCACCCCTATCCCCAACGCCCTCAACCCCAGCCCCCTGCCCAATTCATACTTCAGCACATGGCTCCAAGAGGGGTCACGTGATTCCGACCTGACCAATCAGCATATTCCACCCCCTTGGCCTCCATGATTGGCTCGGGAATAAGCCAATGAGATTCAGTTCTAATTTGTTCGCACTGTTGGAGAAGAGACATTAAGTTGCAAATAGATCGGATTGACATCGGGCTCAGCAGTGTCAGTAGGCTCATTTATGTAATCCAGACTCTGTCATTCTCAGTCTCAGGTCCTGTTTCCCTTGACGTTGCTTCCCTTTTTAGGTTCATTCCCTATGCATGTCTGGAATGCTGGCTCCTGGTCCGATCCAGCATCCATACGTCAGATGTCCCAGAAGAACTCTTGATTGATCCTACTTGCCTGCAGAGACCGCCCCTGGGCCACTCACACTTGGGGAAATGAAGCTCTCTGACCAGTCCGGTTACCCTCCCAACTGAGGGGAGGTGGGGCAGGCAGGCGCCCCTGTGAACCTTACTCCCAGGGGAGGAGGAGTTGTTTCCCCAAGGCACACAAAACCCGGATGCCCTCCTGAGTTCCTTGCGGCTAGGAGTGGCTCTCTTTTTTTGGCGGCCCTGCAGAAAATTGACTTTATCATTAGACTTTTCAGACTTGGAAGGGCACCTGGCTTCTCTGTCAGTGGTATCATTGGCCAGCTCTCATTCCCTGGAAGACTTACAATCCAATTTATAAGCACGGATTGATTACCTACAGGCATGCTGCTGCCAAGACATAGGCCTTTGGGCTGATGGACTCTCTTGGGGTGTGGGGATTCTCAGGAGCCCCCATATCTCTCCGAACACAGGAGACAGAAGGAGATGGTGACTCCCTCCAGCTGGCCACCATCCTAGAACAGCCTCTCCCACTGTTTGTCTCCCCGTCTCCCTCTTCGGTCATTCTTGACACTACCTGGAAGATCATTCCTGACTCCAAGCTACTAGGCACTTCACTCCCCTTCTTAAAAGCCGTTGGGTCTCTATCTTCCTAGGTCACAGCCCAAGATTCTCACCTGGCATTTGGGGCTCTTTCCAGCCCAGTTAGAACCTGCCTTCCCAATGACATGTCTTTCACACTTCTGCATTTTCTCATTCCCCCATGCCTTGTTATGCTCCCACTGCAATGAGCTGTTTTTGGTTGCCCGTATATGCAGGCTCTTTGGCACCTCAGGGCCTTTGCATGTGTGGCTGCCCCGTCTGGAACACCTTTGTCCATGCACAATCTTTAAAACACCCCTCCGTTAAGCTTACGCTATAGGCTATAGTAATTGCAGAAGCTATAACATAGTGGTTAAGAGCACAGACTCTTGATGTCCAACTTCCAGCTCCTGCCACTTACTAGCTGCTATTTTAGTTAGCCTCAGTTTCCTCATCTGTAAGATGGGGACAGTAATGGTACCTTCCTCTTGGAATTGTTGTGAGATTGGAATGTGGCAAATTGTCTCACACACTTAGAGCAGTGCGTGGCCCCCACGGAACTCTAGAAGTGATGGCTGTTGTTTTTATTCATTCCCATTTCTGTCTCCTTGTAAACTATCGACTCTTTGAGGGCAGTGACGTGGCTTCTTACCCTCTGTTCCCTCGGGGTTAATTATTTGTTCTTTTGTCTTCCCTGTACTGCAACAGGAGACTGGGTTTCTGAGCATTGTGAGCATTCACACACACACACACCCACCCACACACACACACACACACACACACACACACACTTGCCTACCCCCTGGGTTCAGTGTGGGGGAAACTCATTTAGGAGCAAAACCGGTAAACTGAGTCAAGGTAGGGAGCTGGAGCTGTGGCAGAAGTGCCATCATGAGGGACCAACGAGAATTTCTTGCCACCTGCCAACCTTGTGACTGGGCTCGACTGTTGCAACAAGTAGGAAAACAGCACCTGTGCAGGGAAAGGCGGGGCCGGTGGGGCAGTGCAGAGGCCGCACAGGAACATGGTCAAGGGCGGGTGAGCGGAGCGGGCTGAGCCGTCTGTGGGGCGGCTGGCGGAGGGCCAGCCTGCAGAGCAGTATTTAACCGCTCTGCTCTTGCTCCCAGCTGCTGGGCTGTAAATGCTCATACCCTCTGACGAAGAATAACCAATCTAATCTGAAATTGCGTTTTGGTAAAAAATAAAAACAGCCTGGGTGGGAAGAGAGAGAGCTGTGCTGCCTTTGATTCCCAATCCCCCCTCACCCCCCCCCCCCGCCCGCATTCCCTTTTATTGTAGGAATCGTATTGCCGCTTCTCCAGCTGTGATAACTCTTTCAGGAATAATAAGAGCTCTCGTCTGTCTTAAACACACCAACACAAGAATTTATTCTTTCTGATCTACCCATTTGTGGATACTGAGCACAGTAATAACTGGCATTTATAAATTGCCTTAAATATGCGTTATCTTATCATTGGACCCTCAGGGCAGCCATTGGAGGTAGTCATCTCCATCACACAGGAGGAGGGGAAGGATCAGAGAGGTTAAGCAGCTTCTCCAGGATCCCACAGCCAGGGTAGAAGGCAAGCTGGTGTCAAGGAAAGAGCCCCACTTTGAGGTCACAGAGACCTGGGTTCTATTCTCTGTCCTGCTACCTAACGGCGGGGTGACCTTGAGTAAGTGATTTTTACCTCTCCGAATGTCCATTTCCTAGCTCTCAAAATGGTATTGTATTGCCCACTCTGCAGATTTATTATAAATAGAATGAAACCGTATATAAAAAGGTCTTAACATCACATATACTGCTTTTTATTTGTTCCCTTCTTTTTTCTTTTTAGTAGTGTTGAAGAGACTTGTGTTTTAACCCAGATCCCCTAACCCATGTTCTTTTTGCCTCTTCATGCTGCCTGGAGCCTTTATTCTCTGCCACTGTGATAATACAATGGCAGGGGTAAGGCCATGCCCTCTTATACGCCATTTGTGACACAGCAAGGGAGACCCTGGGTCCTAGGGGAACCTGCATGTCTTCATTGGCCAGTGAGTGAGCTCTCTGAAGATTTAGGGGGATGGTGAGTCCAACTTTGAGTATGATGTCCAACTTTGAGTATGATGTCCATTAGTTAGCCCTGTAGGGGCTCCAAGCAGCACTATCCAACGTAGAGACGGTATCGCTGAGCTTGGGTTGCAGATTTATGACTCATTGTCACACAAGGGGGCAGGATCGAATCCCTGCTCCCATGAGTCTCAAAGGTGGGGGAGAGGACTTGTGCCATAGACAAAATAATTATAATACGATATAAAACACGGCAAGTATTGTATTATAACAGATCAAAGCAGACAAGACCACTGTCCTCATGGAGCTTAGGTTACACTGAAATTTAAGAGACAAGAATTAAATATTCAAATATAGGCGAAAAACTGAAGCACCAAACCCTCTGAGCAGATTCTTGGTGCCTCCCAAGCTTATTCATTTATCTGTTCATTCTTACAAAAGATACTTATTCTGCTCCTGTTGTATGTGACACCATACTGGGTGCTGGAGATACGGTGATTAGTAAAAGAAGATCCAGTCTCTTCCTCCCATGGGGCTTAGGGTCCATTGGAAGAGGCAAGTAGTAACTGAGTGGCTTGCGAAGTATACATAAATGGCAATGTGATAAGGGCTGTAATGTAGTAGCAAATGATACCAGAAAGTTTTAATCTAGATAGGGAAGTTGGAGAGGACTTCCTGGAGGAAATGATGTTAATTCTGGGAACCAAAGGATGATGAGGTGTTAATTAGGTGAGGAAGGTTGGAGAACTCAAAAGAACAGCGTATGCAAAGGTCCTGTGGTGGGAAGAGCATTGTGTGTATGAAGAATTGACAAAAGCCAGTGTAGTTCAGTCAGTGAGCATCTGTCCACAATACAAAGCCCTTCATTGTACTCCCATCTATAATACATAATTAGGTCCCATAACACTTAAGTTTCTTTGTTACTTAAGTTAAAGTGATCCATCCAACCCCTGCCTGTCGTTGACCAACACACTCAAGATGCCAGTGACTATAAGTTACCCCCTGGTTTATTAACATAGTTTTAAAAAAAAAAGCTAATGAAATCTTTATTACCACCTGAAATTAATATATCAGTTTCTAAATAAACTTGGTATTTTGGAGAACTTTAGATTTGCGGAAAACACATAAATTTTAAGATGCATTCAGCACTTCAAAACATAAAGGAGCTGTGTCTTGGAATGGCGGGAGTTTCTCTGATTATGACAATCACAGCTAACACTTACTGAATTTTTTCTATGTACCAGACACTGTGCTAACCACTCTTGATTTAAAACTCAGACCATACAGATGGAGAAACCGAGGTGCAGGGATATTAACTGGCTTCCCCAGAGTCACCCTGTTAGGACTGACCAAGTCAGGATTTGAATGCGTGGAGCTTTATAACCATGACCTATGACCAGGTTTTATAACCTTAGCCCAGCTCCAGTCCCCATGACAGACCTTTCCATTAGTCACTTTGGGAAACAGTTGATGACCTGAGTGCCAATGGAGGAGGCTGAAGGGGGGCTCAGTCCTTACCCCATTCTGTGCCTTCGGGCATGCTTCTTCCTCCCGATACCCACTTCTGCCATGCAGACCCAGTACAACATGAGAATGTCATAGACTCCCTGGCTTCAGAGGAGAAAATGGTTACCTCCAGGTTCAAGACCAGCCGGGTCGTACCGGCAGCACAGATCTGATGCATGAATGCCAGGAGCTTGACTTTCCAATGGGTGGGGAGCCCAGGGGCCTTTGAGGGCCACATGATAGTTCATGTTCCCATTCAGAAACTCACACATCCCTTGATCTCATTGACCTTCTCTGCAGAAGCGGATTCTGCCTGCCGTAAGTGGGGGAAACACATCAGAGTGAACTCATTCCAAATATTTGTATTTTTTTTTTAAAGATTTTATTTATTTATTTGACAGAGACAGAGACAGAGACAGCCAGCGAGAGAGGGAACACAAGCAGGGGGAGTGGGAGAGGAAGAAGCAGGCTCATAGCGGAAGAGCCTGACGTGGGGCTCGATCCCAGAACGCCGGGATCACGCCCTGAGCCGAAGGCAGACGCTTAACCGCTGTGCCACCCAGGCGCCCCCAAATATTTGTATTTTTTGCATCACTCTGTGTACTTTTGAAAATCCTGGGAGAGACGAGCTGATTGGCCCAGACTGTTAGTCAACCACATGTTGGGGGTTGGATGGGTCACCTTAGCTGACATTCCCACCAACACTACATTCAACGGGTAGATCAGCAAAGGAAAACACGTGTTGGTAACCGAGAGAAGGGGGATGATTCCTGAACCAGGTGGCAGGCACCCACAGGTACCCACTACAATCCTCACCACCGAGGAGAATCTTTCTCCCTTCCTGAAGACCCTACTGAACTTTAGGTAGGTGCTTAGAATTTTAGACACGGTGCCCAAGTGTAGGGAAAGGCTCCAGGTAAGTTGGAAGGGAAGATTTAGAATCCTAGGTGTTTTTTTTTTAAGCAAACTTTTATTGAGTACACACTGTGTGCTGGATACCCCGGGGTGATACAGAGAGGTGTCAGATGTTTCTTTTTTTAGTGGGGAAGACTGACAGAAAAAAATGATCTCTCCTCCCAGACAGATTGTTATAGGTGCTAAAAAAAAAAAAAAAATGGACAAAGGTCTAAGAAAAAGAAGCGAGGTTAATTTTGGCTCTGGGGTGACGATGGAGTTGGAGAAGGCTTTCCAGGAAGGGGTACCATTTTCGCTAAGCTATTGATCTAACAAATAGTTGTTGAGTGTCTATCATAGGAGCTGGGGACGCTGCGGTGAGTAAGAAAGGCAAGGTCCGTGTCCTCGTGGTTTCCACACAGATTCTGGGGCGTTCCACCCTAACTTGCCCACATCACCCCTGCAGCTCAATGCCTCCGCCAGCCCTCATTGCTACTTTCATGCTGTTTTAGCCACGTGGTGACTCTTCCTTCTCAAATAAGTGGTTCGTGGTCCTGCTGGCATCCGTGGATGTGCTCATGCTGTTTTCTTGCCTTGGACCCCTTCCTCATCCAACAACAGCTACTTGTAACTTCTCCCCCAGGGGGCTTTCTCGGAGCCCCCCCTTTCCTCTCCTGCCTGGGCTAGGTCCCTCTTCTCACACTCCTGTGGCCTCCTCCATAATTTCAATGATTACAATATAAACCTTGATTCAGTCCTCTGTCTCCTTGAGGGTATTGGATTCATTTTATTTCTAAGTACGTGTTCATGGAAGGTTTGATGAGTGAATAAGTGAACACTGGAGAAAGCCCAGACTGAGATCTATGTCTTTGTCCTAGCCTTGCTTCAACAATCAAATTACCACGTGTGTAACTCTGACCCTCTGTTTCTTCATATGTTATGGAAGTGTGGACTTGAAACCCTGGAGGGCCCTCTTCTTCCTTCTGAGCTTGTATACTCTCTCTCTCTTTTTCTCAAGAGAATTATAACGGTCTTCATGGAAATGATACCTGACAGTTGTAAAACATCTAAATAATTTAGAGAAATACAAAGAAGATATGCCAAGCTTACCCCAAATTCCATCATCCAGAATCGTTTGGGGAAGATCACTCCAGACACCTTTCTAAGCTTATAGACTAATAGATGGGAAGTCAACAGATAGAAACAAAATTATAAAAAAGGGATTGTAGTATCCTGACTTTCTTGAAATACAATATTAAATTATTTTTCTCCTAGGGCGCCTGGGTGGCTCAGTCAGTTGAGCGTCTGGCTCTTGATCTCAGCTCAGGTCTTGATCTCACGGTCATGAGTTCGGGCCCCATGTTGGGCTCCAGGCTGGGCGTGGAGCCTTCATACATATATTTGGTTCTGGACATATCAGGAGAAAAGAAACAAATGAAATGAAAGGAATTTCTGGACCTCAAAATTCTATTACTCTGACATTAAACACTTATGAGGCTATAGCCCCAGAAAAACAACAATTCAAATACAAAGAAATTCCAAATCATGGAGTAGAACAGGAGCTTTCTAATTCTGACTCTAGAATCTCAAGTCCTAGGCTAGAAGAAGAGGCTGCGGGGCCCAAGAGTTTGGGTCCCGCGGCCTTGTGAGGGCATGATGGATAACTTACTGCCCAGCTTTACCCATAATTGATGACAGTGTGGTATTGACCCAGACTGTTTGCATAAGAGACCCAGTCCCTGAGGCTGTGAGCCGGGGGCTGGGGTGGACCCTGCAAGCCCCCATCCCGGGGGCACTGCCATGTCTGACTGCCTGACAAATCCTCCCTGGAATCCGAAATGATTGAGGGCAGATGGGGAAGATGTTCTTGCAGATCTGGAGACAGTCTTCTGATTTGATTCCAGGGAAGGGAGGAGAGGACCTTTCAGCAATAAATGATACATTCGGCTGAGATTGGCCCATCCCGACCCCAGGCACATCCCAGTCCCCCCCCTCCCCCGGCTTCTGTAGACGGATGAACTTGAGGTCTGATTTTATCTATTCAGAGGTGGGGGTGGCTGGGCTGGGAAACTGAGATGTCTTGACTAATGAGGCAAGAACACAAGACGGCATGGGGTGGAGCACCAGCTGTGTTTCAGGGCTGGCCAGAGCAAAAAGGTGATGTCACTATGGGACAGGGCAAGTCCCAAATTCTGGGTTTGAATCCAGGGTCCGCCCTTTACTAGCCACGCAAACTCAGGCAAGTGTTTTCACCTCTCTGTGCCTCGGTTTTCTTACTTGTCGGCGGAGATGAGACCAATAATGAGGGATGAAGTTTGCTGGCGGTGTGAAGCAGTTAGTTTACACAGGGTTCTCGCCAAATGAAAGCTCCTTTTTGACCTTCAGCAAGTCCAGTGGCGGCCTGGTCTGTCCATTTTATCATAAGAAACATGATAACAATATGGTAGCAATAGCCAACCGTGAATACCGTGTATTGGGTTTGTTGGTGTGTGGTAGGCATACACCAAAGAGGTGAGTGAGGAGAGTTTAGTAAGAGGGCTATTTACAAGGATGGGGGGCAAGTTAAGGTATACGTTGAGGTACCCCAGCGCTAGCCCACTGAGACCCCAGAAACCACTCAGCCGGAAGGGGCGAGGGAGCCCAGGGTGCCACTGTGTGAGCGGTTTCGGCTCTCGGAGCACAGAGAGGGCTCAGAAGGGTGAAGGAGGTGCCCAGCACATCTGCACAGGCCAGGTCTTACTTTGTCCTCGCTGCGACCCTGTAGGTGGGGACTGTTGTACCCTCATGTGCACAAGAAGGGACGGAGGCCTAGAGAGCATGGCAGCCTCATCCGGGTCACACAGCTGGTAGTGGCAGAGCTGGTGCCCAACCTGGATCTGCCACCCAGGCCTCTACAGAGACACAGAAGCGAGAGCAGAGAGAGAAAGAGAGGTGTAGACACACACGTTCATAGTAAGAGGTTTACTTCAAGGAATCGGGGGCCGGTAAATCTGAAATCCGAAAGGCAGCCTATCACACTGGAAGCCGAGGCAGAAGCTGATACTAGTCTTGAGGCAGAATTTCTTTGGCAGAAAACTTCGGTTTGGCTCCTAAGTGCTTTAAACTGATTGAAGGAGGCCCAGCAGGTTATACCCAAACTCCTCCTTTACCTAAAATCAGCTGATTATTGGTAATAACCACATCTACAACCCACCTTCAGAACAACACCTAGATTAGCGTTTGATCAGGTGACCGGGTAACATCGCAAAAGCCTTCCATGCCCCCCCAAAGCTTTTCCCAAATCTATTCCCTCTGCCTGGGCCTCCCTCCCAGCCTTCTCACTTGTGCAAACCATAGAGGCACAATGTAAATTCCCCCCTCCTCTGTGAAGCCTTCCTAGATTTCCTCAAGCAGAGTGAGAGCCCCCCCAACCCCACCTTGTGTCCCATAGCACCCCTAGCCTGATTCTGCCATAACACTGATCACACTGCACAGTACCATGCCATCCCCCTCCCTCCAACTGGACGTGGGGACAGAAGTGGAGTATTTTTTCCAGCCCAGTGTCCCCAGCATCTGGCACATGAAAGGGGCTCCGTAAGTATTTGTTAAGTGAGGCTGTTTGTTATAGAAAAGAAAGAGAACATGAAGGTTTGAAAAGATACGTGAAGCCCAGTGGAGACGCAGGGAGATTTCATTACTTAGAAAACCCACCAATGTATACGTTTCGCTCCGCACTGCTGTAGTTTCAATGTGTCTCCCTCCCTGCTGCTTAGGCAGGACTGCCACGGGCCAGCTGAGCCCTTCATTAAAGAGTGTGTGTGGGTTGGGGGCGAAGGCTGGCACGTCCGCAGAAAGTCACCAGTGGCCACTTTCTGTGAGAGGCTCTGCAATTGCTCTTCCATAGTAGGTGACATTTTCAGCTTCCTGCTGGAAAATGCGGAGTGGTTGTAAATCATTCCACTGCAGCTGTCTATGTGGTAAGTGCCTGGGAATCGGGAAGGGATGTGGGGACACGCTCCCACCCTCAGGAGTCGTGCAGGGCTATTTCCGAGGCTCAGCAATTTACACTTAAATGCAGGGGTCTTGGTCCCTCGGCTCCTGAATCAACAGGAGTTAGGGCAACGTTTGTTCTCATGCTGGGGTCCACAGGAAGAAGATGCCGGGGGTCAGATTTCCTGGGAGAACAGAGCCTTCAGCACTCTGGAGGTGTAAGGATCCACCTCCAAGTTAGTCAACCTTAGGAAAATTATTTAAATTCCCTGAGTTTTGTTCTACCTCTGTGTTAAGTGGAGACAAGAGTGTTAGCTACTACCTGGACTTGTGAGTTTTAAATGGATGCTGTATAAAGCATTTAGAACAGTGTCTGGAATGTGGCAACCACTATATATGTGTTTGCAGTCATCACCATCAGCATCATCATTACCACCATCACCATCATTATCGCCATCATCACCACCATCACCACCACCACCACCATCACCGTCACCACCACCATCACCGTCACCACCATCACCACCGTCACCACCACCACCACCATCACCACCACCACCACCACCACCACCACCACCACCATCATCACCACCACCATCATCATCACCACCATCACCACCACCACCACCACCACCACCATCACCATCACCATCACCATCACCATCACCATCATCACCACCACCATCATCACCACCATCACCACCATCACCACCACCACTATCATCACCACCATCATCATCATCACCACCATCACCACCACCACCACCACCATCACCACAACCATCACCACCACCACCATCACCACCACCACCACCACCACCATCATCATCATCATCATCACCATCACTATCATCATCACCATAACATTATCATCGTCATCGCCATCATCATCATCATCTTTGTTTTAGTCATCATTATCGTCTTGGCAAATATTTACTTAATTCTTTTACGTACCAGGTTCTGTACTAGGTTCAGAGACTCTCTGAGATTGAAAGATAGGGTCCTATAACAGGAAGTTGGGCATGCGAACATCAACAGGTGCTACAACATAGGCTTGCTTGGGGGCCCGGAGAAGAAATAGAGGAAGACTTCCAAGAGGAGCAGTGTTTGAACTGGTTCTTTAAGATGGTCCAAGAGGAGAGGACGTTGGTAGGACAGACTGGGAGGTGCTATTTAGGATAGGAGATAACACTGTAGATGAGGAAAGGCATGGAGACTCAGGCCTGCAGGGTGCAGGCCTAGAGCCGTAGGACCTGGCACAAAGCCTGGTAGGGAAATCCAGAGCAAAGCTGATACCTCCTCAGAACATTCTTTAGGTGCATTCGTGGCCCCAGCACATCCCCGGACTCTAATCTGTGTTCTACATAGATGAAAGTCTCTGCTGTAAGCTCTCTTCACAGCTTCCCTCCATAATCTCCATAGGAGTGTGGATAGTATCCGATGGATAAATCCCAGGTAACTTGGTCCTGGATTCCTTCTTCAGCCCATGAGAGCTCATGACACAAAAAATTTGCCTCTCTCATTTCTTACATGCTTTGTGTCTCCTCGTGCCTGCAATTGAAAGGGTAGCAGTAACAGCTCTCACTGAATGGTTTCCATTTTATGTGCCTGGCACTGATCACGACCCTTCATATACAGTATATTACTAAATTATCATGCGAGCTGCAGGGGAAAAAATTGACTTAGCCTACTTAATAGATGAGAAAACTGAAGCTTAGAGACCTTAACTGGCATGTCCAAGGTCATGCAGGCAGTGATGGGCAGAACTGAGATTTGAATCTCATTCTGCAAAATCAATCTTTTGATTACTCTAGAGCTATAATGTCCAACACGATGGCCACTGGACATGTGTGGCTATTTACATATAAATTGAAAATAACTCAGATTCAATGGAATTAAAAATTGAGTTCCACCCATCTAAAGTGTTCAGTGGCCACATGTGGCTAGTAGATGTTGTATTGGATGGCGTTGGATATTTCCCTCAGCACAGAAAGTTCTGTGGAACAGCACTGCTCTGGAGAACACGCAACATCCTTCCTGTGTGTGTCTTGTGCCATCAGGAGATCATGCCTCATTTAGTTGTAGCTTTGCAACATCATCCTTAAGACACCCTGGAGATCCACAAACCTCCTTCATAAGGTTACCAACCAGAATAACCCATTTAGAAAGCAATTGGGCAATGTGAATCACGAAAAGTGCAATTAATCAAAGCCAATGGCATAGAGAAAAGCCACGGAATGTGGCAGCCCTGCCACCTATGAAAAGTGTACCGAGGAAAGGGGAGGCAAGCCCAGATGAGCATCAGGTTGCCCTCCCCTGGCCTCAGAACCACAAAGGCGCGCGTGTGTGTGTGTGTGTGTGTGTGTGTGTGTGTGTGTCTGTCTCTCTCTCACAGTGCTGTTCAGTGGCTCTCCTCCACGTCTGTGGAGTTGGCTCCTGTGGCCCTGCATGGATTCATTCAGCTTCAGCGGAGGTCTGTGCCTGCTGTGTGCTGGGCATGCTGCAGCCACCATGGAGAAGCATTCCTTTCGGATTTTGACTTGACACGTTGGTCTTGAGAACTGGGGTCAAGCCTGACTGTATCTCTCTGAGATCTGGCACAAGTCCGTTGGTGGTCCTGGACCTCGGTTACCCATCTGGAAAACGAGATCTTTCAAAAAATGTTTGTGGTGATCCAATGAAAGGATATTTGTGAAAATCCCCCTGCTCTGAAGGTCACTGTTGTAACTGAACTTGAAGGTACTTCCCGTGGCATGAGTGAATGTCAGATGACGACTCAGAGAAGCGAGGTGGAGAGTGGTGTTCATTGCACTTATTCAAGTGTTCGTTGTGTCTACGAGAGCAGGTGGGCGCGGGCTGGAGCAGCTTACCAGAGTGACACAGGGGCGCCAGAGAGACAGAGGGACCCAATCTCAAACTCCCGCATCTCTCTTCTTTGCACTTGTATCACCTCCCCTCCCCCAATCCCTGCTGTGAGTCCCTGTCTGATTTCAGGACCCAATTGCTGTGATAGGACTTTCATTCTCAAAGGTCAACAAGGAAGACCCTGGAAACCATTAACTGGGCACCTACTATGTGCCAGATAGTCGACACACATGCTGGTGTTTAATCCCTATGTTCAGACCCCGACTATACAGAAGAGGGAACACCACCCTAGAGATGGGCTTCACTGTCCAAGGCCACACCACTGTTGATATCAGGGCAAAGGAAGCGACCAAGCAGATTTTTCTGACTCAGAAGGCATTTTGCAGCATACAGTCTCCGAGAGCAGCAGCATCTTATATTTGCCAAGGGCTACAAGGGTGGCGGGGAGAAAGGATGTCCAGCCGTCTGGGCAGGAGCAGAGCATCCCGGGGCCCCCTTTACCCAGAGATCCATCACCAAGGTCAAAATCTGTCCACCAAGAATGATCACCCTGGCACCTGCTGTTTCGCCAAAGCCCCTTGGCCTCTCCGCCTGCTGACAGGGGAAAGTCATTGGCAGAGCAGAGTTTCTGGAGAGGAGAAGCAGACGTGGGTCACTGGAGAGCCTTCCCGAGGTTTGAGAGGCTCCCTCCACCCCCACCCTTTGAGTTTCCGCCTCTATTGGGATCTGCATGCTTATCTTCTTGATTATCCTTAACTGAGTTTTTTTCAGTGAGAATACTTCTGCAGGAATTTCCTAATTAAATGAAGAAGCAATATTCTCAAATTATTCCGGGCAAACTTCATCTCCATTTCCTGCTTAGAGAAGAAATTAAAATCCCACATTGACCTTTTAGAAAGACCAAGGCCAATTTTATTTCCGTACCTGCATGCTAGCTGTCTCCGCCGCCGCCCCTTCTCCTCCCCGCCACCCCCCTGCCCGTCCTTCCTTCCTCCTCCTTCTTGCAAACTTACATCTGAGAGTCAGAACAAAGGCGATAAATGTGACTAGAGATTAGAGGGTAGGATTTACAGGAGCTATTGGCAAAGTCCTCGCCTTTCACATGCGTTTGCTTTTGCTGGTTGACCAGCATGCCGGTGGTCATTCCTACGCTGTCATAGCTGCAAACGTCCACACAAAGATTGCTCCGTATTATAGCGTTAGTCGGGCTTGTCATGTCACTTCTGTGGTCATCGGGGCTGCAGCCCAGGCTCCACAGCCTCTGACAGTGTCATGCAGCGTCCAACAATGATTGGTTACTTTGGCTTCATATGTCTTTCATAGCATTGAGGGCTACCTGTCCTTAGTTGATGTTTATTTTCTTGTTCTCTCTCCCTAGGGTTTAAGCCGCAAGACAACAGAGACTGTGTGTCTTTCGTTTGGAGCTCCGTCCCCAGCCCCAGGAAGGGCTTGTTGGGGAAATGAAGCATAGAAGAGCCTGGGGAGCCCCACGAAGAAGCTGCCCACCTCGAATCCCAGATGTCAGGTGAGAGGAGAAACGGAAGGTGGTCCTTGGCATCTGCCGGGAAAACAAATGAGGGGCTTGTGAATCCCAGCCTGGCCAACAAAGCCGCCCAGTAGGAGTGCTATGAGTGGTAAATATTTCGTATACAACTCATGAAAAGGATTTCTAACATTATTTGCCAACTACCCGACGTCCGTTTTATAGGCCTTATCTCCTTGAGTCCTTCCCAGCTGCTGTATAGAGGAAGTTATCTCCTTTTTAAAGGAGGTCCTTCTGGGAAAATACATATAGATGAGAACATCAGGGTATCCAGAAGTGAGGGAAATTATTGAAATGACGGGGCTGGCAAGCGGTGAGGCCCCAGATTGAGCCTTTGCTGCCCACCTTGCTTGCCTGCCTCCCTCTATGTGAAAACCAATGTTTTTGAGCTGTAATCCCACCAAACCAGTAGGGTTCAAACGTTAAAGGAAATGACCTGAACATCACTCAAACATAATGAAATGACCTAAATGGAAGGACCAGAAAAACCCACCTCTCTCTCCCTTATCTTTGCATTTTAACAAGCATCTCTGTGCTTCTCAAGAACTAATTCTTGATTTCCATAATTGATTGTTCTTTTCCTCTTTGCTTTCCCAGCCAAACACTTTAAAATACCTTTCCCACCTGTGCTTTTCCTCTTATCTCCTGTGTGAAAGCTCTCTTGACAGGGGTCTAACGGGCCCCTCTTTGTTACCTGCAGGCTCGCTATTATAGGGTTCCTGATAATGCCAAACCCAGGCTCCAGGAGATGGAGAGCTTGTCTGCTCTGCTGTTCCATCCATCCCCAGGGTCCACCTCCATTCTAGGCAGAAAAAAGACACCCCAAGAATATCTGAATAAATAAAGAAGGGTGCATCAGGTGCAAATAGAATGACAGGACTTAGATTGTGGATTTTGAGTAAGAGAAATCTGTTTGCATGGCAATCGGGAGGTCCTAGAAGGATGGAAACAAGCATCTATTTTACGAAGGACTGAGGCCACGTATTATAATTATAGAAGAGGGAGGGATTGGGAAGAAACTGCCAAGAGCATCGTAATGCTGGGCAAATCTGGCTTGAAGCCAAGTGTAGTCTGCTTTCCAGAAGCTAAAGGAATGGAAGGGAAGGTTCTTTGACCTTCTTTATTAGGGGTGTGGGGAGGGTCCTTGTACTGGTGCCCCCATGGCCAGATCATGCAACAGAAATCTTCACTCTCTAAAGTAAAGGTCTTTAAAAATCCTACCCATCTTAACAAATTCTACCAAAGCCATGTTCTGTCTTGGCCTTGAGCAACAGAAAGGCAATGAACCTTTCGAAAGGTACCTATGAAGCTTTAAGCACCTGAGATCCTGGCTACCGAGAGCCACCCCACTCAACCTCAGTCCCCGGTGGACAGCGATCTTTCTACTCTGAGGCTCTCTGAGCAGAGATAGTGGCCTTAGATGGTTCCCATTCCTGTTTGAAAAAGGAGAGGTCGCCGGCCGTGTTCCTTTCCAAGGGCTGCAGTAACAAATGACCACAAGACTGAGTGGCTTGAAACAACAGATGGATTGGCTCCCAGTTTTGGAGGCTCGAAGTCCAAAGTCAAGGTGTCACTGAAGGGTCTGGGAGAGGGTCCTTCCTTGTCTCTCCTAGCTTGTGCCTGGGGCTGCAGACACGGCACTCGGGCACTCCGGCACTCCGATGGTGCCTCTGCTGTCCCCTGGCCCCTTAGCCCTGAGCCTCGGGACCTCCCTCACCTTAGCAGGACGCCAGTCATTGGATATAGAGCTGCCCTAATCCAATAAGACTTCACCTTAACTTGACCGCATCTGCAAAATCCCTACTTTCAAAGCACATCACCTTCACAGTCCCTCGGGGGTGAGATGTCAACGTATCTCTTGGGGGAGGACACAATTCAACCCGCAACACCAAACTAGTTTTTATCAGGCTTCTTTGTCCTTGGTGTGAACTCTGAATTGAGCATTGACTTATCAAGAGTCTTTCACCAAAAAGAACTGGAGGATGTGGGCGTGTTCTGGGATGGCATCGTTGACCACAAACGATGGTTCTGATCTCACATACCCCGAGTGAGGGAGGACTGCAGTGAATCTCCCAGGTTCCACATCTCATCTTTGAACACCACTTTGAGGCCACGGAGGAAATCTTTTCTTTTCACCATCTGGCAGGCCCTAGAAAGCGCATTACAGTTACTTGCCCATCTCACAAAGGAGTAAGCCGAGGTCTGGAGAGGTTAACAGACACCCAGGACCTCTTTATAACTCCCGGTGGCTGGTGTCAGGCCGAGTTGGAGTGACCTAGTGACTTCCGTGAAAAGCAACTGTTGTGAGACTATGAGTCACGGGCAGTGACTTTCTTCGGTATACAAGCAAGAAAAATAAGTATGAGGTTCCTTTTTTCCCTTACTTTTTATGCCTCTGAGGTTCAAAGACACCTTAAGACTGGCCGTTCCTCCTGCAGTTTGCTCCTCCTGCCTTGCCCCTACCTGGAATATAGAAATTACCGTCTGTATACATCTCGTTACACGCCGGGCTTCTCGGGAAGACTGTGAGCTCCCCAGAGGGAGGGCGAGCTTCCCTAAAATCATCTTGGATTCCATCGCACAAGATACATCTTAGGTACACCTCAGAGTCACCTGGGGAGCTGTACAAAATATTGATCTCTGGCTTTCATCCCCGAAGGTTATGATTTAGTTGGCCTAGTATGGCTGGGAATCAAAATTTTAAAAGGTCCCCAGGCGACTTCCATACACAGGCAGCCCAAGGTTGAGAACCAGCCCCTGGCGTCCAGTGCTGAGGTCAGGGAGCAGCAGCGACACCTGATAGAGGTCCCTCGCTATGTGGCTCAGGCTTTGCGAAGCATAGGTGTTCTTTCATTCATCATACAACCATCCCGAAAGGAAGCAACTCTTGTTGACCCTGTATTACACAGCAGGAGAATGATGTTTAAGGAGGTCGGGTGCCTGAGCCGTGGCAATTCCCTTGACTTCGGGACACCTCCCCGTCATTTTGTCCAGCGCGTCCTCCACGCCCTCCACCTTCTTCTGTTGGCATGCAAGAGATGCTCCGTAAGCCGTCCCCCCCGACCCCTGAGCTTTAGCGAGGTATAATTGACAAACAAAAATTATATGTATTTAAGGTGTGCAACGTGATGATTTGATACACGCACATTGCGAAACGATCACCGCAATCAAGCTAATTAACATACCCATCGCTTCACGCGGTGCCTTTATTTTGTTGCGGCGGTGGGGATTACGGAGGCTGCACGTGTATTTCTTCAAGAATTCTCACGCCATTCCCGTAGGTATTTGATTTATCCCAAACCTACAGATGGGAAACTGACAGGTTCAGAGAAGGTCCTTGTCCAAATCACAGCGGGGAGATGGAGGCGCTGGGCTTTATCTCGCGGCTGCCTGCTTTCTGCTGCAAGTCATGCAGAATGTGCCTGAGCTCATCAAGGACAGACCCTCCGTCCCCATGTCACTGTGTGTAGGAAGCCCCGCGGTGAAGCCGTTGCAGGTACGGGATAGGGAGCCAACTGGCTGAGTTTAGACTCTTAGTATTTTTTATCCACATAGTGGAAATGAAGTAATCCTCTCTGAGGGTTAATGTGAGAAATAAATGAGATAAATCATCTACCCCAAAATGCCTACAGAATGCCTCATCCCAAAAGAATTACCCAGAAGAATTCCAACAGGTCCTACAAAAAAGGAGCTACTCTTCAGTTTCTTATGAAACTCAAGTCACGAAACATGATCTGAAGAATCCAACGTAAAATGAACGAGATCAACATACTGAACAATTCTCTTGTTGGGTCCTAACTAGGGTTGGAGGCAGAGGTCGGGAGTGTGATTGCGGATCTTTAATCTCGGCCTCTGTGTTTGGCGGTATGACCTCCCCTCCACCCCAGCTTCCCAGAGATCATCATGGTCCCACGGATAGAACCGTTGGCTGTCTGTGCCGTGAAGAGCTGTCGTTGTCTATTTTCAGGACTCTTGCCACTTAGACTCATGGAAACTCATTTCAAACTCAGCACGAGGGAGAATGGCGTTGGCCACCATGACAGAGAGTCCAGTGGGGCCCTCAAGCGTCGCCGGATCCAGGTGTTGAAGTGGTATCAGTAGGAGTAGTTCGTACGCCGTCTCTTGGCTCTGCTGCCCTCTGGGTTGGCTTCATTATCCACTTCCCAGATGGTGGCAGAGAGGCGTCCGTCCCCAGCTTTACTGCCTTCTAGCTTTGTTGCCCCGTGGACAGCTTCAGCCTTCGCTGGAATGAAGTTGGCTCATGGTACGTCCAGGCCAGGGCACATCATCCTAAGTGGAGCATTGCACCGGGATCGTCTGCACCCCTTACCTTGGCTTCCCCCCACCAACAGACTGTTCCACCTTTTTGCTCCCCACCCCACGGGCTGCATGGCTTTCAATTCTGACCCTGCCTCTGTGTTACCTCCCTCTTGTCCTCTTCATGTTTCTGCATCTCGATTTTCTCACTGGCGAAGAGAAAGATTAATGGTGATCATTAAATCAGTCCCTCGGGGTTGCTGCAAAGATGAAATGACAGATATTGGAAGCCTCTTCCCCTTCAGACCTTCTATCAGTCCTGGCATATACAACAGGGGTGCACACCCCTGTGATCAAGAGCTCAGACTTCCAAGGCGGCCCTTGACTTCTGGTGTCTCCCGTTCTAGTCCATTGGCTCTGAGCAATCTGGCCCATCTTGCTAAGCCTGCCTCCTCATTTGTAAGGTGGGGAGCCTGAGTGTCTTGCCTCAGATCTGTGTAAGAGAAGAGGCTACATGCCCAGCAAAAACCTCGGTGCCGAGGTTCATCATATGCATACCATGTGTGTCAACAGCCCTTTGTTCCTAAGCTCTTGGAGCCATGGAGGGCACGGAGGAAAAGCTTACTCTGTTCTGCTATCGGACATAATGTTTCTGGAAGTCCAGTAAATGATTGTCGTCTAGAAAGTGCTTTCAGTCTTCCTGTGGGCAACGGTGCATTGCTTGTGATGCTCCATGTCTGTTTGGGTTGGGACGAGGGAACCAGATGGAGTATCCCAAAATATGTACATCGGCAGAAGCCCTCGGTCATTCGCCACATGAAAATATCTCACACATGCTCAAGGCATGTTTTCCCATCCATGAAACACTGCGCAAGACCTTAGATTCACACTTTACTTACAACTGGCATGTGACGCGTACACTTCTTACATCATGACTCCTACAGAGGAGATCGGTGAATGTTTCAGAGCTTCATATTGAATACTTTCAAGGAAGAGGCGGGAAGCAAAACAACGTTCAATAGCTCACAGATCACCAGATATTAATAATTTCCGGGAAAGCCCGTGTTGTCATTGCCAATGCCTATTTTGCTAGTGTGTGAGAAGTCGTAACTAGGAACACTTACCCCACATGGCGTGCTTGCCGAGGAATTTTTAGACCCTTGGTTTTGTTTAACGTTCATAACAGTCTTGTGGACTAAGTCAAGTATTTTCCCAATTTTAGAGGTGAGAAAACCGAGTCACAGAGAGACCGAGTCGCTAGCTTAGTTTAATCACGCACCTCGGTGATGTTGGGAGCAGAGTCAGAATCCCAGTGTGAACCTCCCTCCACCTCGAAACTTGGAGTCGTTAGTATGTGATAACACGCTTCTCTCTTTTCCTCTTCTTTAGCTTACGTCTCCTTGGGTCTTGGGGAAATGGCCTAAGTAATGCATGTAATGGAAATAGCGTCTGCAAAGTGGACAATTTTGATCAGACCATTGCCAGGCATTACTTCCATCCTTTCTGACATCTTTTTCAGCATCCGTATCTTACATTTCTTCACACTGTCCGGGTGTTCACCACAAGGAGTTTAGTTTAATAAAGCATCTTTTAAAATTCATTTTAGTATGGATTTTAAACATTTTTATTAAAGCCATCTACATGGCTGACCCCCAAACAGAACCAAAGGGCTTATGAAGGAGTAGCCCCTGCACGTCACCAACCCCACATCTGTCCCACTCCCAGAGCACATAATGACAAAGACACCAGCCACCCTCATCACCTTTCACCATTTCTTGGGATCGTTAATTCCGTATTTCTTTTTTTTAAATTATATTTGAATTTTTTTTAAAGATTTTATTTATTTATTCGACAGAAAGAGAGACAGCCAGCGAGAGAGGAAACACAAGCAGGGAGAGTGGGAGAGGAAGAAGCAGGCTCATAGTGGAGGAGCCTGATGTGGGGCTCAACCCCACAACGCCGGGATCACGCCCTGAGCTGAAGGCAGACGCTCAACCTCTGTGCCACCCAGGCGCCCCTTAATTCCGTATTTCTAAGTAATGTGCTGGTTCTGCTATTTGTGGGTCAATGAGTTTTATACGTTATCTATTGATTCCTTGCTATGATAGATGAGGATTTGCTTCATTTAAACTGCTTCACCTCTGTCTTCCCCTCAAATATATCACATTTATAAATTCCTTTATTGTAAATATTCCTCCCAGATCTTCTTTCCTTGTTCTGTCAACCAGAGGTGAAATCTAAATTCCACCCATCCACTCTGCTCCCTCACCCACCACTCAATTTATATCACCTGTGCTTTTGTCTTATCATCCACACTGGCCGCGTTTATATGGCGGTGAACAGTTACCACGTACCGTCAAATCTAAGATGCTATGGACTGCAAAATGGGTCGTTTTATTTGCCACCAGGAAAGAAAAAAGACATTGCCAGTTCTCATTGTACAGTGTCATCGATTAAAAGATACATCCCAACTTCAGAGATGTTAAAAAAAAAATGTATGATGTAAACCTCAGACATTCCCGATGGGAATGCAGAATGGGTTTGCAACTGCTTTGGAAACAGTCTGCTAGGTCTTCAAAATGGTAAACACAGAGTCAGCATATGACCCAGCAGTTCCACTGCTGAGTGTTTACTCAAGAAAAATGAAAGCTTATATCTCTACAAAAACTTGTACGTGAATATTTATAGCAGCATTATTCGTAATAGCCAAAAACCAGAGATAACCTAAACGTACATCGGCTGCCGAACAGATAAACAAATGTGTTCTTCATACAATGGAATATTAGTCAGCTATGAAAAGGGAATGGTGTCCTGACCCCTGCTACGTTAATGAACATTTGTACAATTCCAGTTATAAGAAATGTCCAAAAGAGGTAAACTCACAGAGACAGAAAGTAGATTAGTGATTGCCAGTGTTGGGGGAACTGGGAAATGGGGAAGAACTGCTAATGGGTATAGAGCTTCTCTTTGGGGTAATAAAAATGTTCTAAAATTAATGGTGATAGTTGCACAACTCTCTCAATAGACCAAAACCCATGAGTTTTACACTTGAAACAGTGAGTTTTATAGTATGTGAATAAGGTTCTCAATAGGGTTGTTATAAAAATATGTGACAAACTCAGAGTTGACAAAATATGACAAAAATAATGAGGGTAGATGTCTGTTCCTGGAAAGATGGGGTAGACCTACTTTTCCCTATTCCTCTTATTAAGTACAAATAAAAATCCTACAAGTTACATATAAAGTGTAAGAAGATTCTGAAAGATGGCAAGAAGACAAACTGGTTGAGGACCCTGGAGCCCAAGGAATGACACAGGGCTGAGTTCTGTGGGGTTTCTACGTGTCTCCTATTCTCAGATATAGAGGTGAAGAAGCTGACAACCCAGTAGGCACAGACTAAAAAAAAACCCAACCAGAGGATAATGACATTATAAATGGGGAGGGTAAAGGTACATGAAGGTAGGCAAGATTTCTCTGCTTTGCAGGAACTGGTCCAATGTTGATAGCAATAGATTATGGTAAGTTTTGTATAGACGGTGAAACAGCACAGCTAAAAAATCTTTACAAAGAAAGACACTAATAAATACTATAGATACATCCAAGTGGAATTCTAGATGTTCAAGTAACTTACTGGAAGGCAAAGAAAGGAAAGCAGAGAAATTAAAAGCGGAAAGAAAAAGGGGGGGGGAAGCAGACTGGAGCCCCAGCAAATCAATAATTATATTAAATGCAAATGATCTAAATATACTAATGAAAAGGCATAGATTGTCAGAGTGGACTAAAAAGCATAACCCAAATACATACTGTCTACAAGGAACTCCTTTTAAATATAACAACAGAGGCAGATTTAAAGTAAATGGTTGTAAAAGATACATTCTATAAACATTAATAAAAGGAAAGAAGGAATGTCAATATTAATATCAGATAAAGTAGATGTCATAGCAAGAACAACAAAAAAAATGCCAGAAACAGACATGGACATTACATAAAGATAAAAGTGTTACTCAAACAAGAAGATGGTCCTAAAAATGTAAGCACTTGCAACAACAAGTTGCAGAGTATGTGGAGCAGAAATGGATAGACATAAAAGAAGAAGTAGAGAAGTCCATCATTATACTTGAGATGTCAACACCTCTCCCTCTGTAACTGATGGAACAGCAAGACAGAACGTTGGCAAGGATATGGGAGAACACAACATCATCAATTAACAAATCGAATCAACATTTATGTACCATGCCACCTGACAACAGAATACAAATTCTTTTCAAGTACCCATGGGACATGTTCCAAGACAACCGTGTCCTAGGCTGTAAAATAATCCTCAATTGAAAAGGATTGAAATCGTGCAGAGTGTATCCTCCAACCACAATGGAACCAAAGTAGATTTCAATGGCAGAAAGATAGCAGGAAAATCCAAACTGTTGGAAACTAAACAACGCATTTGTACATAATCTGTGGGGCAAAGAGAACGTGTCAAGGGAAATTTAAAAAATACATTGACCTAAATGAAAATGATAATACGACATCAGAATTTGTGGCCCACAACGAAAGCAGTGCTGAGAGGGAAATTTATAGCACTGGATGCATACATTAGGAGAAGCATCAATAATTTAATCAATAAGTATCAATAATTTAAGCTCCAACCTCATAAAGCTAGAAAAAGAAGAACAAAGTAAACCCAAAGCAAGTATAGGAGGGAAATAATAAATACAGCAGCGGGAATCAATGGAATTGAAAACAGGAAAACAATATAGACAATGATAAAGAGCTGGTTCTTTGAAAAGATAAATCGGTCCACCTTTAGTAAAACTGACAAAGGGGGAAAAAAAGGCACAAATTACCATAATCAGGAATAAAACAGGGGCCATCCTTACAGACCCCGCAGCCATCAAAAGGATAAGGGAATGGTATAAACAACTCTATACACATAAATTTGACAACTCAGATGAAATGCACCACTTCTTTGAAAAACACAAATTACCACAACTCACTCAATATGAAATAGATAATGTGAATAGCCCTATAGCTATTAAGGAAATTGAATTTGTAATATAAAACTCCTAAAAAAGAAACCTCCCGGCCCTGATGTTTCCCCTGAAGAATTCTAATACACATTTTAAAAAGAAACAACATGAAATCTTTGTGGTCTCTTTCAGAGGAGTGAAAATTTACCAATTCCTTTTAAGAAGCTGGTATTACCCTAACACCAGGATATCAAAACCAGACAAAGATAGCACAAAATAGGAAAAGCACAGACTAATATCCTTCATGAATATGGATATAAAAATCTTTCACAAAATATTAACCTACAGAATTCAACAATATGTATTAGAAAGAATTACACACCCAACCATGTGGGGTTTATTTCAGGGATCTAATATTTGAAGGTCAATCAATGTCATCCACCATATTCATAGACGAAAGATAAATCACATGATCATATCAACTGGCAAAAAGTATTTGACAAGATTCAACACTTATTTTTGATTTTAAAAAACTCTCAGAAAAATAGGGGTTATAAACTTTCCTGAATATTTTTGGGAACATCTGTTTTCACCCCTCTTAACCAACATAGGGCTCCAAATTCCAGCAAATGTAACAAGGCAAAGAAAAAAAAAACTGCCCCTATTTGCAGATGACAAAATTGTAGAGAAAACCCCAAATTATTTACAAAACAAAACCACAAAACACCCCCTAGAACTAATAAATGAGTTCAGCAAGTTTACACGAGACAAGATTGTTCTAAAATTTATATGTAAAAACAAAGGAGCTAGAATAGCTAAAACAGTTTTTGAAAAAGAGAAATACTGTGGGAGGAATCAGTCAGCCTGATTTCAAGATTTGTTATATAGCTACAGCCTATGATAATTACAATATATAATTTTATAATACTTATTTTGTAATAATTACAATGATTAAGAATCAGTGGTGTTGATGGAGGGATGAACACATAGACCCATGGAACAGAGCAGAGAACTTGGAAACAGATTCCCACAAATACGCCTAACTTATTTTGACAGAAGTGCAAAAGTAATTTGATAGAGAAAAGATAAACTTTTCAATAAGAGATTCTGGAGACATTGGACATGCAGGGGCAAAAATAAATAAAAAAGGAACCTCATTCTAAGTCTTACACCGTGTGTGTGTGTGTGTGTGTGTGTGTGTGTGTGTGTGAACTATAGTGTGAGATGAACTATGGTGTGAAATGTAAAACCATAAAAAAAATAAAAAACCATCTTTGAGATCTAGGATCAGGCAGCGTTCTTAGACTTGATACCAAAAACATGATCCATTTTTAAAAAAACTTGATAAATTGAACTTTATCAAACTTAAGAACTTCTGCTCTATAAAAGGTCCTGGTAAGTGAGAGAAAAGACAAGCCAAGTAAGGGAAGGGAATATTTGCAAACCATACATCTGAGAAAGGACTAGCGTCTAGAATGTGTAAAGAACTTGCAAAATTCAACAGAAAGGTGGAGGGAGGGAGGGAAGAAGAAATATAAAATGGGCGAAAGGTATAAAGAGGTGTTATACCGAAGAGGATACAGAGGTGAAAATAAACACATGAAAAGATGTTTAACATTAATAGCCAGCAGGGAAATACAAATGAAAACGAATGAGATATCACTATACATCTATCAACATGGCTAAAATAAGAAATAGTGACAACACCAAATGCTGGGAAAGATGTAGAGAAACTGGATCACTCCTACATTTGCTGGCAGGAGTTATAGAATGGTGCAGCACCCTGGAACACTTTTTGGCAGTTTCTTTAAAAAAAAAAAATTTCAAACACGCCGCTACCATATAACCCAACAATTGCACTGCTGGGCATTTATCCCAGAGAAATGAAGGCATATGTTCCCACAAAATCTGTACACAGATGTTTACATAAGCTTTATTTATTATAGCCAAAAGCCCAGATGTCCTTCGGTGGGTGGCTAGTTAAACAAGCTGGTACATCTATACCATGAAATATTGCCCAGCAATAAAAAGGAACAAATGATACATAAACACAGCCTGGGTGAATCTCCAGAGAATGATTTTGAATGGGGGAAAAAATGCCCATCTCAAAAGGTTAGGTACTGTGTGATTCCATTTAAATAACTTCCTTGAAGTCATCAAGTTATGGAAACAGATTACAACAGATTGGCGTCAAGCAGGGGAGAAGGGAGCTGGTGTGTCTACAAAAGGGCATCACAAATCTAGGTTGTATCGATATCAACAGTCCGGTTGTGATACGGTACACAGTGTTGCGTGATGTTACACTTGGTGGAAACTGGATGAACGGTATGCTGCAACTCTCTGCATGAATTCTTAGGACTTTGCATGAATTTACATGATCTCAAAATGAAAGTTTAAAAAATGAGTGGTGTGGAAACATTTTCACTTGGAAAGCACCACGTGACAGGCCCTGACATCAGCCAGTCATCATCGCCGTTACTCGATTGCCATTGATGAGACCTCAAAACGTGTCGGAGGGGCCGAGGAGACAAATTCAATCAAAACCATTCACCTTTTGAAAGCTGATGCCGGGGCGCCTGGGTGGCTCAGTCGGTTAAGTGTCCAACTCTTGATTTTGGCTCAGGTCCTGATCTCAGCGTTGTGAGATCCAGCCCCATGTTGGGCTCTGTGCTCAGTGGGGAGTCTGCTTGAGATTCTCTCTCTCCCTCTGCCCTACTCGCTCTCTCAAATAAATAAATCTTTAAAAAAATTTTTTTAAATAAAAAAAAACAACGATGCTAAGTTAGGTCAGGTAGCTCCTGTGAATACTTTGAGTGTCTCCCATCAACGCTAGCATTGTCTGGGGACCACGTGCAAATCGGAGGGCTGCGTCCTCTGGGTCAGGAGGCTATTTTTCTGCCGGAAGTGGTGCACAGAAGGAAACCCTCAGATGCAGATATCAGGCACAGGTCTGGCTGACATTTGGGGATGGGTATTTACCGGTGCGTGTGTTGTCAGTTGCCAGAAATGAAGCATCGCAAAGCACACGGCGATGGGATTCCCAGGTGTCTGAGCAGCAAACCGAGGAGCCCAGGAAATTGTCCAGCCATTGGTCCAGACTGATAAGAACCCCCTGCACAGGGACACGGCATGGTTTTTACTATGTCCTAAACTGCGCCATCTGTGGCTGCTGTGGTGGCAGTGAGGTCCGATATTACAGACGGCGAAGTCTGGGAAGCAGAAGGTAGCAGGCTGAGATGCTAATGGGCTTGGTGGGGTTAGCTGTGTTACAGAGAACGCAGCGGCCCTGGGGTGCAGTGGGACCAGAGCCATGCTGAAGAATGAGGCAGCCTTTTTAAAATGGGGGCCAGAAGCTCTCCCGGTTCCAAACGCGTGGCCACAGCTGAAAGCGCTTGGCCCATAGTGGGATGTGCGTGGTGTGTCTAGAGCTGGCCTCCTCAGATTCTAGGGGCTGATGCCAAAGTCGGGAGCACACAGGTGAGCCCTGAGAACTGCTAGAGCGCGGGTTACTCGTATGCACAGAGCTCTTCCGGAAGATGTTAAAGGACAGAATTAATTGAGCACCTCTCCTGATAGGTCTAGGAGCAATCTGACATTCCGGACCACAATTTCCCATCCACACTGTCTGCTTGATGCGTCGTAATGACCCATCGTGATGATTTTGCTTCTCTGCTGCCTACGTCCGACACTGGGCCTGCTGACCTTCTCGAGAGCCACAAGGAAGCCTGAGCCACACGGGGATCAGGTAGGTGACCTTCGGCGCGCTCCCGACTGACAGGCCGCAGACCACCGAGGTGAAATGTCGGGGCTGGAGCTTGTCTTTCTGAGAAAATGTTTCCTCCCCTCGTCTGCTGGAGAAAATGACACCAGGAAGAAACCTAGCAACTTGAGAAGAATGGTAAAGAGGGGCTAGCAGAACGTCTCGCGCTGGAGAGGCTGTCAGGGCCAGGGATGTGTGTTGGCTGTGGGTAGCAATCAACTGACTCAGTAGTTTGTCTAGACCCGTGCTGCTTTGTTCCAACGCGCACACAAATCACCGAAAGACCTTGTGAAAAGGCAACTTCTGACCCATTAGATCTGGCCTGGGGCCCGAGGTTCTACGTTGCCAATAAGCTCCCAGGTGAGGCCGATGGTCCAGTGACCACACTTCAAGGGGCAAGATTCCATACGGTGATGGGGCCCGAGGCAATTCTCCCTCCTTTGATCCCCCACCTCGGGCCCCCTGGGAAAGAAGCTGGAGGAATGACGGCTGTTGGTTTAGTACTAGGAAGGATGTGTTTGTTCACCAGACTTCTCGTCGGTGCAGTGGCTTTCCATGCATCATTGTCCCTATTTGAGAGATGAGGAGGTTAAGGCTGAGGGAAAATTTTGGTGGCCCAGGATCACGGGTTGAATTGTGTGCCCCAAAATTCGTATGCAGAAGTCCTAATGCCCAGTACCTCAGATGAGACAGTTTTGGGGTCTTTAAAGAGGCAGTTAGGTTAAAATGAGGTCATTTGCGTGGTCCCTAATCTAATATGACTGATGTCCTTATAAGGAGCCATTAGGATACGGGTACATACAGAAGGGAGACCATGGGAGGACACAGGGAGAAGACGGCCATCTCCAAGCCAAGGAGAGAGGCCTCAGAAGAAACCAGCCCTGCCAACACCTTGGTCTTGGAGTCAAGGTTGACTTTGGATCAATACCTTGATCTTGATATGGAGACTGTCAGTCTCTGTAATTAAGAGAAAATTAATTTCTGTTGCTTAACACCCCCCCCCCCCAAAACCCAGACTGTAGTACTCAGTTACAGCAGCTGTAGCAGACCAATACACCAAGAGATGAGGAAGAGCATTCTAGACCAATGAGCAAACGAGCTGAGGTCCAGGCTAAGAGAGAGCTTCGCACTGTCAAGAATCCGAGAGCAAATCTGCGTGGCTGATGGATAAAGTCAGGGAGGTGGGTGCAGGAGAGGAGGCTGGAGAGACAAGCCAGCCCCATGAATGCAGGCAGGGTCTTATTCTTCGTCAAAGGGGCAGCGAGGAGCCACGGAAGGGCTCTAGGCAGGCCAGTGGTGTGGTCAGATGGCTCTTGCTGCAGAGTGGCAAAGCCTGGGGGACTGAGACCCTGAAGTTTCTGCAAGACAGAGGGGAGGAGGCAGGATCCGCAGTGGAGGCCTGCTGACTTCCGGGTAGACGGTCGTCATTCTGAATACTTCCTGGGATGGGGAGGAAGAGCAGGACTCCTTAACCTGGACACGAGTGACGTTTCAGACCACGTAGTTCTCTGTTGTGGGGGCTGTGCTCTATGCTGTAGGATGGACAACAGCATCTCTGGCCTCTCCCCATCGAGGCCAGCAGCACCTCCCCCCAACCCAGCTGTGAAAACCAAAAACGTCTCCAGATGTTGCCAGATGTCCCTTGGAGGTGCAGAATTGATCCCTGTAGAGCGGGTGGTAATGAAAACAGCAGTGGTTTTCAAAGTGTGGTCCTCAGAGCAGCAACAACAGCAATGTCTGGGAACATGTTTGACAAGCACATCATTTGGTCCCCCCAAAACCTACTGATCAGAACTTGGGGAGGGTGGGGCCTGCAATCTGTGTTTGAATGAGCCCTCCAGGTGATTAGACTCTCCCGGGTCAGTGTTACAAGGACTCAGCCCGGACTTGGAAGTTCATGGGTGCTGGGGGTGGGGGGAAGACTCTGAGAGC
This sequence comes from Ursus americanus, assembly GCF_024610735.1. Classification (NCBI taxonomy): domain Eukaryota; kingdom Metazoa; phylum Chordata; class Mammalia; order Carnivora; family Ursidae; genus Ursus; species Ursus americanus. Next base: position 32,849,670 of record NC_142128.1, read on the forward strand.
TCTATTCACTTCGGGAAGCAAGGGGCTTGCACTAGGGGCTCGTGTCTTCTAGGAGGACCCCCTGTCCCCAATCTCATTCCTCCCTTCACATATTAGCCACTCCAGCAGGTTCAGAAATGATTAAGTCCTAGCCCCTACCCTCAGGAGTTAAAATCCTGTGGCGCATTATAACAAGCATTTTGTTTTCTGATACAATGAACGCACAAACATTTGTTGAGTGCTGATTACGTGCCAGAAATGCTGGTGGCCAACCTCACTGTCCACTCAGTCTCTACAATGGTATGAATCCTGGAACAGGAACAACCTCATTTAACAGCTGATGAGTCTTAGCTCAAGGGGAAAAGTCACTGGCCGCAAGTCAAACAGCTGGCAGGTCAGTGGAGCTCAACTGCATGGCCCTCGGACCCCAGAGGTTTTAGACTTTTCTTTAAGGTCATGCTGGACACAAACGATCCTTATCCCAAATGTGGGGAATGTCATAAAAATAAGCAGAGCTCTGGAAGTCCTCAAAATTGAATAGGAGGACAGGGAAAAATACACAGGGGCGGGAAAGAAGATTCGAGAGGGTGCAACGGTGTACACGATCCAGAATAGCCAGCACCAATTCTTTACCAAAGATGGGTAAGCAGATTGGGCAAGCATTTGGAGAAGTCTCGAAGTCGAAAAGGCAATTAGCCTGAATCAGGGGACGCAAGAAAGTGAGCTTTCTGGTAGGAACAAGGGTGGAGTCTTCCAAGGAAGCTGAGGATGGAGGCTAGGAAGGAAGGGGCTCTTTGACGTGTCAGCATGGTCCAGGACTCTGAATTTAGGGGATCTTACAGCCACGGCCTCAGTCAGTCAGTAAGGATGTGTATAACATGACATGACACAAGAAAAGATCGCTCTGCAGCTGGACATAAATTGGGTCTAACAGGCCCGGGTGATTCACGGCATCTGATGTAACACTGTGTTACAAGGCACAGTGGCACCATGAGGCTCAAGCCACATAATTCAACATGACGGCTGACATGTCCAGAGAAGAGGCATCTGTATCTATATCAGCTGTGTTAATTTGGGTGGTAGCCGGGTGAGTAGACATTATCCAAAAAAAGGAGCCCCAGCCAGAGCTGGCAGGAAGCTGGCCAGGGAAGGAGATTACAGAGGTGCAGGACAAAATGCCAGGAGCTGATTGTTGGGCTGTTAATTATCATAAGGGTGAGACTTTATTTGTGCCAGGCTATGGACTGTCCTCAAATATAAGTTCACCCTGAACAGTCAGAGCATTGTGTCACTTGTCATAGCACCCCAGAAAATTAGGAGATATCCCCATTTTATGGACTGGTGACAGGAAGATCGCCCAATGGAACACAGCTCAGAGGTGGCACAGTTGGGATTCAAAAGAAGGATGTGTGATTCCAAAACCCATAGTTGCAAACACTCCACTCCACTTTTCTCAAGCTGGGAGCTGCTCTGGTGTTTAGCATGAATGCTTTGAACTCAGTAGGAAGTAGATATGTGTAGGGTAAATTGATAACTGTGATTTTTATAAGATGATTCCATGGCCAGGTGATTTTGATTGAGGGCCTTTGCTGGCCGGACATCCATACATGTGTTTTGTTTGGCCCACAGAATGTCAGCCCACATCCTGTTTAAAAAAAAAAAAAAAAGTTATACTTAAATATTGGAATGTTCCCCCCAAAAAATCCAGATTTCCTGTGTCTTTGGGAAGACTGAGAAATCTAGTAATGCGAGGCCCACTTGGCAACCACCTGTTGGAGCTGACAGTGTCTCTCACTCACTGATTTGCGCTACTCCCCACCACTCCCTATTGCCTCTCTGAGCCTCAATCCAAGTGCACCTTGACATTTATCATTGCATATGGGTCCTTTTCCTTTTGGGATAATTAAGGAAAAAGGGAGATATTTATTATACCCATCTTTATCAAGTATCGACTGACAAGACCACACATTTCAAAAAAAACTTGGGGATGTGGAATTGAAATATGTCTTATGTGTTTAATGTATAAATGCGATGTGTCTGTGCCAAAAGCGTACATCTTACCCAGACGGTTTCACTCATTTTCATTTCCAGCCTGATCTCTGTATGGATTTGATTTTTCAGCCCCGGTCTAGACAGTCAATTTCAGTAGCTCAATAGCACGTGAGGTCTGGTCTATTTGTGAGCGTTGGGGAAAATCTATAACAAATAAGAACTGCCCACTCGGTTGTTGTTCTGGGTGAATTTAAGGAATCATGTGTATTTCTTGAAATTGTCAATGATCTGCATTTCGTTTTTAGAGCAGAAATCTGTCTTAAGATAGTGATAATAGAAACAACGTATATCAGAGCCAGGATACTTCAGTGAGTTCTGCACATTCTGTTTAAATACCACAACCCTGTAATGTAAGTATTATTGAGTCCTAACTTTTTCAATAAGACGCTTGATGATCAGTCAAGGTTAAGACAGAAGCTGAGGTCTAAGTCCAAAGCCCAAGTTCTTTTCACTCTGATGCACTCTTTAAAGTGCCTGGTTTGTAATATGGCCAACTCTCCTTTCCTTTTTCTCTTTCATTTTGTTTCCTGAGGTTTGCTCGCTGGGTTTTCGTGTTATTGGCCACCTTTATTTCTCATTGAAGACACAAGCAACATAACTTGAATTTTAAGACAGTTTTTGTAAGGCGTTTTGCCTTATAAAGAAGTACATCTACTTAGTTTCTTGTCGTAACTGGTCCACTGTATCTGTGTATCTTTATTCTTCCTTTTATTTCTTTTGTGCTTCCGCATAGTGAAACGTGTCAGGGCTCTGTATACAGCAGGTAATCGATGCACACTTGGGACACGGGGGGGCTCAGCATCAATTGGGAGAGAAGATTTTAAGTTAAGCAAAATTGGGCCATTCATTCCTTAGCTCTCGGGAGCTGCCTGAGGTTTGCGTCCTTTTCTTTTACTCTCTCCTCCAAAGAGGCGGAAAACGTTTCATGTCTGGAACCCTTAATAAATACGATTGCAAATTCAGGGAACATTACAGTGCTGTATAAGCAGGCCCCCACCTGCCAGCCCCTGGTGACCACCACGCTGTTCTCTGTTTCTGTGACTTTGGCTTTCTTAATTCTACATATAGGTGGGACCCTACAATATTTGTTGTTCTCCGTCTGGCTTATCTCACTCGGCGTAATGCCCCCGAGGCCCCTCCATGTCACTGCAAATGGCAGATGTCCTCTCTTGTGGCTGAATCCTATTCCGTGGTCTGCAGGCACCACGTCTTCTGTACCCATGGACGTGAGGATGCCCGGGTTAGAGAGAGAAACGGGCAGAGGACTTGAGCAGAGGGGAGAGCAGACCCGTCTCTAAAACTCTGTGTTCTCTCCCCCACGTCTTCTTTTCCTCCTACGACTGCCCATTCTCCCCTCACGGTCTGTCACCCCCTCGCTCCGTCCCACTGGCCGGCCCTCTTCTGCCCTTCCTCCCCGCTTCCCCTGCTCCCAGCTCCCTCTTCTCTCCCTTGCGAGGTCAGGAGCACAGCCTGTGATCTTGTTTGAAATGCTCTCTGAAAACTACTCTTGAATGAAATCCCACAGAATGGCTCTGCCAGGTGGAGAAAGAGAGAATGCCAGCCGGAACCCCGTCCAAAACCGCCTCGATGACCGAGTGATAAAAGGAGGGAGAGAGGGTGACAGGGCATGTGTGTTTCGCGTGGGCGTTTCGCCAGAGCTGACTCTGCCTGAGCTTCTCCTCGGGGCAGATCCGTGACTTCCTAGGAGCAAGGCCGCCTGAACGCAAACATGGACTTTAACCCGGCGGGCTTTCTGCAGAGCTCTGTGCTCCAAAGCCCCTCCTTCCCCGCAACTCACAGGGGCAGAGAACAAGGGAAAACCTTTCCCACCGGCCTCTGCTTCTGAGGCAGCCCCGCCAGTGACCAAGCAGAAGGCATGGACAGCCCCCCAGCTCCCATTCAGGGAATCTGGGGTCCTGGGAGTGCCTGGTGGCCGGCAGAGACACCCCCCCCCACCTTGTTCACCTCTACCTCGGACCCTACTGGTGGCTGCCCCAACCACCCCTGTCCATCTCCTGTCTCTTTTGCCAAAAGACAGTCCGCCCCATGAATTTTTTTTGGATATTCACCCTTCCCCGCAAGACCACGTTCTCAGGGAAGGCATGTTTTAAAACGGAGGCATATAATTGACCGACACGGCACACAGTTCTTAATAGCTCACCTCAATTAATTTCTCCAGGTGCAAACTCCTGTAAAACCACCACCCAGATCAAGATATTGAGTATTTCCATCACGCCAGGAAATGTATTCCTGCTCTCTGCCAGTCGATACAAGTCACGATTCTGACTTCCGCCACCCTGGAGTGTTTCGCTTGTCCTTGAACTTCACATAAAAGGAACCAGGCTGCTCTTGTGTTTTTCCCCCTCCTTTGCTCCACACAATATTTTTGAGACCCGTTCATGTTTTTGCATGGAGGCAGCTGGGTGTTTTTATGAACGGATATGCTTGAGGTGGTTCCTCCGTTCCTCTGTGGGGAGACAGCACGTTTTTAAGTGATGACATGCTGATGTTCGGAACACTGTAGAAACAGAAAGAGAGCTCGTCCCGTTGAAGCATAAATGTCACCACCACTGTGACGTTAAAACTTGCTGGGTCTGTCCTGTCCTATCCCGGTACATTGGCAGGGGAACATGTAGGTAGACTGTCAGGAAGTCTTCCTGGAGGAGCAAACGTCTACAGCCACACTGCTGCCCCCAAAGCAGCTTTCCCTCCAGGCTGGGCTCTCTGGTCCAGGGTGCCCGGCAAATGCCGTCAGCAAATAAGCAACAAAATACATGAAGATGTATGTAGTAGAAAAGCGTGAACCCGGATAGACAACCTGGGTTTAGTTCCCGAAAGTTACTTTTAGCTATGCAATGTGCAGAAAGCTCTTTAAACGTTGTAGCCCTCAGATTCCACATCATTCAGTGGGTTTTATCATACAGATTTTCTAATATCGCTGTGGGGTTTCAATGAGGCGTCTGGTACAGTTTCTCCTGACACGTGGTAGGAAAATGCAGATTTGGGAAGGAGAAGTTTCCAGAAGCTTCTTAGAGAAAGGAGATTTTTGTGGGTTTTTTTTTTTCCCCAGGAGAAAACATGAAGGAAATTTTTGACTTGCAGGGAAGAATTCCATAATATAACACAGGGACAGTGAACATTCTCCCCAGGACTTGTGAAGTGTCGTTGTCTGTTTGCTTTTTGGAGCTAGGCACTGACAAAACACACATTCCACCATAGTTTGTGTTCAGGATCTTGGGCATGCTCTGCTCTCGTGCTGTCTCTTCTGACCAGATTCAGTCGCTGTGGAATTCCATCTGATCCTGGCGCCCCCCTTCTCTCACCTTAATTGGATCATCCCATAGATGTATAAATACAACGTAACAGGTCCTATAGGATGCCCTTCCATTGACCCTCACGCTCTCCACTTAATGCCAGTTTTCCCATCTGTCCTTCAGAGTGAAGTTCCTCAAAAGAGTTGCCTTAACTTACCATCTTCACTTCCTCTCATCTTCCCCTCAAGCCACCACATGGCAAACGACTGTCGCCAAAAGTCGGCAATGACTTCGGTTTTGCCAAGCCAAGGGACAATCTGTTCACTCATTCGGCAGTTATGTATTGAGCATATCTTTGAGCCATGTTTGCTCTAGGTTCTGACATCCACCCCTGAACAAAATAGGCAAAGGTCCCTCACCCCCCTGGAGCTTACCTTCCAGAGGAGGTATTGAGGTGGAAAGCTATCTCTTTTTCCATTCTCTCTGCAGCCCTACCCCCCCCCCCACTGCCACCTCCTTCTTAAAACACTTTCTAGCTGTGTGGCCTTGGGCAAGACAAAGTTCCAGTGCATCAGTTTCTCCTTGTTGGAGGAGGTCATGGAGAGGGTACGACCCCTGGTTGATGGAAATGCTCCTGGACAATGCCAGGCTCCTCACCACGTCCCCTGTCCCAGAAGATGTGTTTCACATCCTGGTCCCACAGGGGAAGCCATTTTCAAAGATGTGGCCTTAAGAAAGCAATGTGTTGTGGAGACCATCTGGGAAGTAGATGTGACTGAACCCCGTTAAGGCCTCTATATAAATTTTTAAGATTCTGAGCAGCAGGTGCAGACATCCACTGGTCTTGTGTTACCTGGGACTAGCCTCCTGAGTGGGGTCCCTTAGCTTATTAACCCTGCCACCTGCCCGTCTGGAGTGGCCTGCTTCTCTCCCTGCCCTCGGTGTGTGGGGCCAGTCTGCAAACAGCCCCTGTTCTGTAAGATGCAGATGGTGACATCTACCAGAGAGGGGTGTTGGGAAGACCCAGGGAAGTGGGTGTCCGGTGCCTGGCTCATATGCAGGCGTGGCAACGCTAGCCCCAGCTGCTGACGTTTTCCCTTCCCCTACAAAACCTTAACCACAAAGTATGTAACTTTGTAATAGTTATGCTTGTAATTATAAAGTAACCTTCGGAATAACATATGCAAAGGAATTAAATTGCCTACAGCCCAACATGCGTTTCTTTAACTTCGGATTTTGTGGTCTAGATCAGCTCTCTGATTTACAGACTTCTCATCATCAATTTCTGCCTGTCGGCGTCTGCCAAGCCAGGCTCGGCCTTCGCTTTTTCGCCAAGAGCTTAACAGCCTGGCCTGAGGCCGTGTTCTTCAGGAATCACCTCCTGGGCCATACTCCCTTTCATTCCCTCAATTTTTGATTTTGATATAATGTCAAACTTACAGAAAAGCCGCAAGATGAGTCCAAGAAAAATCCCAATACCCTTTAACCATATTCTTAACATTGTGCCCCGTCTCATTCATCACACTACATAAGTATTTTTTCTGAAGCATTTGAGAGGCCAGAGACATCATACCCCTTTGTCATTAATTGCAGTGTATATCTTCAGATCAAGAATATTCTTTTTCAGAGACGCCTGGGTGGCTCAGTCAGTTAAGCTTCTACCTTCAGCTCAGGTCATGATCCCAGGGTCCTGGGATCAAGTCCCACATGGGGTTCCCTGCTCAGTGGGGAGTCTGCTTCTCCCTCTCCCTCTGTTCCTCCCCCTGCTCACTCTCTCTCTCTCTCTCCCTCAAATAAATAAAAAAATATTCTTTTTCATAAACACAGTATAATTATCAAATTTGAGAAACATAACTTTGATACAGTACTATCATGAAATCCACAGTCTGTGTTCAAATGTTGCCAGTTTCCCCAATGACGTCTCCTATAGCCCCCACCCCACTCCAGCCCACCCTCCAACCCAGAATCACACATTGATTTAGTTAGTGGTCGTGTCTCTTTGGTCTTTCATCCAGAATGTTCCTCGGTCTTTGTCTTTCTTGACCTTCATTCTTTTTGAAGAGTTCCAATTGGTTATTCTCTAGCGTGTTCCTCAAAGTCATTTGGTTACCGTGGTATTGACCAGGTTTCTCCATGGCATATCTGCTGTATTCCCTTTAAAATTCATCATTTGTGCATAGATATCTCGAAATTCTGTACATACCCTGTTCCTTCATCAAACATTCACAACTGTGGTTTAACGTTAATTGATGGTTTTCTAACTCGGTCCATTTTCCGCATTTGCTTGTTTATTCATTTATCATTTGTATCATTCTGGACTGGTGGGTTCTTATTTGAGTCAGTGAGCTGTAATCTAGTCTCATGATTCTTTCCCTGCTCAAACGGTACCCGACCGAGCCAGCAGGAGCTCCTTCATGTTGGTGTCTTGTCCTCTTGACATATCCACATCACTCTTGAGTATTTCCTTCTCTTCTGACACAAAATGGATTTCCAGCCCTGGATTTGGCCTTTTCTGCAAGGAATCAGGTATCTTTCAGAGGAGAATCATATTTGGAAACCAAGATGTGGGTCTGGGGAAGTGCTGAATCCCTATATTGTACACCCGAAACTAGTATTACAATGTGTATACTAGCTAACTAAAGGTTACATAAAAGCTAAAAAAAAAAAAAAGAAAGAAAGAAAAGAAGTAGGTCTGGATGTGCACATTGCTACTGCTATATCATTGCTCCTAGACCTTCTCAGCAGATAAAATAGGATACGTATATGTCTACATACACACCCCTATATTAAAAACCACGAGTTAATAGTGATACTCCTAATTCTCATCCCACAGCACAGGGAACGTGCTGGTTCCCCACCCCCGTATTTGCAGCTTCCTGTTCTAACAGTGAGAAACCTAGATCTCATTATCTTCAAAATATTTGCTCTTTTGCTCAAGTCCAAGATACACAAAAACATACTTTCCGACCTGCTAACTCACGCCACTATAAATACCAAGCCAGTTAACTAGAGTTCAAATATTGTTTTTAATTCTTCTTTTGGTAAGATTTACATAATGACATGCACAGATGTGTGTAACCTATAACCCTGTCAATATATACAGCATTGTCATCACACCAGAACGTTCCCTCATGCCCCCATTTCTAGTCAGGTCTTTATAAAAAGCAACCATTTTTCTGACGTTTTTCAGTATCGACAAGTTTTACTTATTTTAGAACATTATGTAAATGGAATCATACAGTTTGTTCACCCAGCATATCAAAGTGATCTATGTTGTTACATAGATAAAGAGATCATTCCTCTTTTTTTGCTGAGTTGTTAGTCCATTGTGTAAGTATGCTACCAATTATTTATGTATTTTCCCGTTAATGCCTCGTTTGGCTATTTGCAACTTTTGGCTTCAACGAAGCTGCTGTCAGCATTCTTGTACAAGTTTGTTTGTGGACGTATTTTTTTTTTTAATTTCTCTTCAGTTTATAGCTAGGAGTAGAGTCGCTTCATTACTGGATGGAAGCTGCCAGTGCTTTCCAAAGTAGACGTACCATTTCACACATTGGCCAGCAATGGATGAGAGTTGTGGTTGCTCCAAACCCTTGCCAACACTTGATGTTGTCAGTCTTGTTTAGTTTTTGCTGTTCGGGTGAGGGACACAGCAATATGTCACTGGGGCTTTACTTTTGCCTGACAACTGATGGTGTTGAATCCACTTTCATATGCTTATTTGAAATGTCTTACCTTGTGAAAGGTTGCTCAAGGCTTTGTCCATTTTCAATGGGATTCTTTGTGTCTTTATCATAGACTTGCGGGAGATCCTTCTATATTCGTATTCGCAAGCGGGTCACTTGTCGCATCAGTGTTTTACAAGATATTTCTTTGCGATTTTTGGTGAGCAAAAGTATTTCATTTTGATGAAGTCAGCTTATTTCTTTTTTCTTCTTTTTTTTCTTTTTTTTTTTTTTTTTTTTTTGTATCTTAAGATATGTTTAACGACTTCCAGGTCATGTTACTATTCACGTATCTTATCTTCTAAAACTTTTTTGCCTATTATGCCTTTTAGGCTCGTGGTCCATCCCAAACTGATTTTTTTTTATGTGGTGTAAAGAAGAGCCCGGGGTTTTCTTTCCCTCTGAAACATTTTCTCATATATGACCACGTACGTTTGAGTTTATTTCCGGGCTCTCCAGACCACACCGCTGACTTAGAGGTCTTTCATTGTGCTAATACCATGGGGTTTGATAAAGCAGCCTTATAATAAGTCAGGTACGTCTGGAACTAGATCATGTGCTAATTGTACAACATCGCATCGAACTGTACACTTGAAAGTGGCTTGAATGGTAAATTTTATGGTCTGTGTATTTTACCACGGTTTTTAAAAATGCCATGGAAACTTCTCAATTCCTGCTATCCTTGACCTTTCAGGGAAATTCCTCTCTGTTATCCAATCCTTCTTCTCTGATGTCATCTCATCCCGTGACTTCTAGGACCTGAAGGTGTGTGTTCTTTTATGACCGTCTCCAGGGCCTCCCCCCATCTGTCCTGCTCATCCCAGGCCCTTGACATTGGTTTTTCTCAGGACTCAGTTCTGTCCTCTCTACTCTTCTTCTTCTGAACATGTTCTTGGGGAGTCTCTCACATCATCCCATGGCTTCCCTTCCATTGCCATCTGTGTCCAGCAGCCCACTCCACTTCCGAGGGCTCGGGACCCTCTCTTGGATCCTCCACTAGGTTGTTCAGGGAGTACTTCTAATCCAACATGTCCAAACTCTAACTCAGCTTTCCTCTCACTTCTAAATCTGTTCATTCTCCAGCGTTCCCTGTTGGACTTAATCCCTGTGTTACTTTGGGAAGATTCCAGAAGCTTCCCTTCACTATTGGGGCCATGGCCAGAAAAAGGTGGCCACGGAAAAGAGTCTAATGATGGAAGTGTGTGCCAAGGTATGGGACGGTTTAGAAAACCTGATGAGGGATGTTGAAACACCCTGAGCCAGCAATGGTGGAAAGTCAGCCTCCCTGCAGGCACAGGAAGAGGGAGCATTTATCGGAATTCAGGAAGAGCCATCGGAGAGGGCCACCTGACATGAACTGTGCTCTTCAGCAAAGGAATTCGGCTACTGCCAACCCACAGCCCACCAGCAATGGAGGCAGGGGAAGAAATAGCTCCACACCCTAATCTTCCACACCCTAATCTCTAGCTGATGCCTCTTATTGGCTGAACCTGATCGGATGCCAGGTGGCCAGGGAGCCTGATGGAAGCGGTCCGTAGCATTCACTGTGCAGGTCGCAGAGCAGGGTAGAGAAACGTGGAGAATGGATGAACCCGGAGGGACAAACAGAGAATATCGAGCACGCCCACTATGCCTCAATTTTCTTATATATCAAACTAGGATTAGAATGGTAGCTACTTAGTGGATCTTTTGTGAGAAGTAAATGTTTTATCATATATAAAGCACTCAGAAGAGTGTCTGACATGTAATAAAAACTCAATAAATGTTTGTAACCATGTTTCTCTTCCCTTCCTTCTTGTCCACCTGATTGAACTAATAAAAATATGGTTTGAATAAAAACTTCTAGCTCCAAGAGAAGGCAACTGTCCAAAACATGTCTAGTAAGGTCTAGTTGTTCCAATTTGTACAACAGTATGGTTTGCTTATTGAGATCTGTTCTCTCTGGAAACTGACAGGTAATTTTCTTACCTAGTTAGCCACTGATTTCTCATATGCAACAAATATATAAAAGCATCCATCATGCACCGTGAGACTGACTTTGAGCAGACCATGAAACTCAATGGCCTGTTTAGATTATTTCTAGAATCCACAGGTGAATTTGTTTTCCTGGAATTTTGTAAAAAGCTTATCATTCATCATCATCTCCTGTCAAGTTGGCCCCGTGTTATTGCTTTAAAGTACTAAAGAGAATATGTAGTTAAATACACACACACACAAAATGTTATATTTAAAATACAATTAGAAAAATAACAAATGTACCTGAGAGCAAATGGGGAACACTCACAATCATGTAAAGTGTATGATCGAAACACTATATCCAGACGTTATATATTATACATCGCATTTTGGATGCTCTATATTACATCATGTATTACAACCTAAAAGTTTTTGAGTCAGGCACCATAGGTTCAAATATAGGCTCCTCCCAGGGTGCCTGACTGGCTCAGTCGGTAGAGCATGAGACCCTTGATTTTGGGGTTGTGGGTTCAAGCCCCACATTGGGAGTAGAAAATATTTTTTAAAAATAAAAAAGAAAGGGGCACCTGGGTGGCTCAGTCCGTTAAGCGTCTGCCTTCAGCTCAGGTCGTGATCTCGGGGTCCTGGGATCGAGCCCCACGTCGGGCTCCTTGCTCAGCAGGGAGTCTGCTTCTCCCTCTCCCTCTTCCCCTCCCCTGGCTTTTGTGCTTGTGCACTCTCTCTCTCTCTCTCTAATACTTAAAAAAAAAAAAAAAAAACTGGTTCCTCCATATACAAATTCTGTGAGCTTGGGGAACTTATGTATCCTCTACAATTCATTTATTCCATTGCAGAATGAGTGCAATGATGCCTAATTCACAAGGTTGTAATGAACATTAAATGTGGATCCGTATATAAGATGTCTTGTATCGTCCCTAATACACAGTTTGTGCTCCATAAATTAAAAGATTTTGTTATTATGGAAATCCTATTTCCATTTATCAATATTTAAAGTTCAGTAGATGGACTGTTGCTCTACCCCCAAAGAGCATATCCAGAAGGAGGAATTCTGGATTCCAATCTGAAAGCCACCTTTACCATGGAGGGAGGGAGAGATTTGGGCTGAGACATGGGGTCGTCTTCTGGGTGCTTCTTACTGTAACATGGCTGCTTCCTGATTGTCACTTAGGACATGCACCTCTAAAGACAGATTTTTAGGGAAGGCCTGTCACAGCCCTTCCCCCATACCAGCTTCCCAGGGATCAGTGGTCCCATTTCTCCCATTTCTCACCATCAACCCTAAGACTTAGGGGCAGTGTCATTTCCTCCATGTAGCAACTCTTGGGATGAAATGTCAATGGGCCACTCACCCGTGCCAAGGAATACAGTCAGGAAACAATCACGAGCCGGCCCTAAATAGTCAGAGTTATGGATTAGAGAACACCTCCTTGTCCTCATATCCTTCTGGGCACAAGCCAAGGGATACATTAAATCAACAGATAAAAAATGAAACGTTAAAAGGCACAGGGATATGGATTTTGTTATCGTGGTCCCTGGGCCAAACTCTCTATTAAAAAACACCCAGATAAGAAGGTAGCATTGCATCAGAACTAGAGAGTGAACTCCAAGGAAATCATCATCATCATAATTATAATAATAACAATGGCTAAGTTTGGGGATTGTTTACTACGGACTAGGCACTATTCCAAATGCTTTCTATATGTTAGCTCTGAAACCTGCAGAACAGTTCTATGAAATAAGTACCGTTATTTTCCATATTTTTCCAATGACGAAACTAAAACAGAGAAGGCAATAAACTTGCCCGATGTGACACAGCTAATAAGTGGCAGAGCTGGGATCTGAACCCAGGCCGCAGGTTCACCAAGGGACAGCAGGCTGCTGACCCCGACTTCTCTCTTAGATGAAATTGTGGCCTTGCTGATGTGAGTTTACGCCTTAAATAGAAACGCATACGTTATTCGTCGAAGTTGCTCAGGCAGGTGGAGAGATTTCTGTTGAGCCCCAAGAATAAAAACACGAGAGCATAAAAATGATTGTGCTGGCTTTCATACTTTACAAGGGCCTCTATGTCTTGACATTGTCCTCAGTAGGCAAGTGTCAGGGGAGGGGGCCTGGGACTAGGGAAATCCCTGTTCAGATCACACTTCTTCTGTTCTTGCCCTGTGCATTCACTCCGCACTCTTGAAACGTTCTAGAATTTTGGCTCACAAAACTTGTCACCAGCAGTGGGTCTGTGTGTGCATCCGCGTGCTACGTAACCCACCTGAAATGCTGCAAAAAAGCATACCGTGGCCCTTGCAGAGCTTTGCTTCTAAAAGTGTGGTCTGTGGACCCACAGGGCAGTACCAGGGAGCTTGTTAGAAATGCAGCGTCTCAGGCCACATGCTAGACCTTCCGTGAGTAGAATAGTGTCCCCCCCAAAAGATATGTCCACCTAGTCCCTCAGAGGGTGACCTTATTCGGAATAAGGGTCTTTGCAGGGGGTCGTCCACGCAAAGCCGGGAGAGAGGCAGGGAACAGAGTCTCTCCCCTAGAGCCTCCCGGAGCAACCAGCCCTGCCAACCTCTTGATTACCGACTTCCAGCCTCCGGAACTGCGAGGGAATAAATTTCTGTTGTTTTAAGCCACCAAGTGTGTGGGAATTTGTTACAGCAGCACCCCCCCCCCCCCCCCCCGGCAATGAATACACCAACCGAATCAAAATCTGCATTTTAACAAATCCCCAGGTGATTTGTATGCACATTAAAATTTAAGAGGCCCTGCTGTGCATTTACGAGGAACACTGCCATCTATCAGAGCCTGGCCGTCCGAGCTAAGGAGCGGGCCCACTTTATCAACCCGTCTTAAGTGAAGCAGATGGAAGGGGCTCGCCCCTGCTGGAGTCGCGGGGTTGACGGAAGCACTCGGGGTGACCCACTTTGCTTCTCTCTGCTGACTTCAGTCCCCGAGGTGGCCTCCTGCTTCTGCGTACCACCTGCGGGTGTCATGGACTCATGAGAGGCTCCTCGGAAGTCAAGGGAGGTCGCGGTGTTACCAAATAACGGAACGGGCACTCAAACCCACCTCTTAGGACTCAGATTAGTTTTGCTTCTTAAAATCGTATTTCCTGGGGCGTCTGGGTGGCTCAGTCAGTTAAGCATCTGCCTTCGGCTCAGGTTGTAATCTCGGGGTCCTGGGATCGAGCCTCACTTCGGGCTCCTTGCTCAGCGGGGAGTCTGCTTCTCCCTCTCCCTCTGCTCCTTCCATGCTCACGCTCACTCATGCTCTCTCGCTCTAGTAAATAAAATCTTTTAAAAATAAATAAATAAAATTGTATGTCCTTCCTGAAATCCTATATAAAATCTGATTCAGAAAGGATGTGGGGCTTATAGAAAGATCATTCTCCCTGGGCTTCCGTCACAGATGAGAATTGTGAGATTTACTGAGAGTAGGATAAGCCTCCAGATAGAGGTGTTTCTTACAGCCTCGGGGTAATGCCCTTCTCTTTGAAACTGGCCCCACATGGGGAGCATGTCCCTAGCTTTGGTTTTGTTAGAGACGACCCCCTACTCCTAGCCACCCGATGCTCACTACTACTAGCTAGAACTAACGCCCGTGACCAGAGACGCTCCCCAACCTCAGAACGGTCAGGGGCAAGGCGCGGTCACAGGTTTTCTGTCTGTGGGCGGCTTGAGTGGGAGTGTCACTGCCTGGTAACTGGGTGCAACCCAAATGCCCCAACCAGAGTGGATGTTCATGTGGCCGGCCACATCCTTCCTGAGGCTGGCCACCGAATGCCACTGAATGCCACCACATGACCACGTAGACCCCTTTTGAGCCTGAGTCCACTACGGCTCTAAAAGGTGCGCAGATCCCATGCCCTACAGAAGCGATAGTTAAAGACAGAGTCCCTGGAACCAGAAGAGCCGAATCCCCACCCCACCTGTTGGAAGCTCTGTGACCTTGGACCACGTCATCTCCTGTACCCCGTACAATACTGGTACTTGTGTTTCAAGGTGATTGGCAGGAATGACTTCACGCACGTAATGGGCTTGCTGCAGGGGCTCACCTATGCACGAAAGAATTTAGCTTGTTCTGATGCGAGTTTTCAACCCTCATGGAGGCCAGACTCCCTTTGCGGCACTTAACTGATGAGGCATGCTGACCCCAGGCCTTGCCATTGTTTGGCACACGTCTCCTCTTGACGAGGCACCAGCCCTCACTCCACCTGTGATAATTATGTAATGATAATGTAATAATAATACTATCATGAACCATCCACTCAACTCTGCATTTCACCTGATTTCTCTAGGTTCGAAATTCCTCAGCTGAAGGGTCCATTTTGCCCCATAAAAAAAGTCACTACTGTCGTGTATCTTTGATCCTGGTCATGTGCAAGCTGCCTCCCTTCAACCTCACACTTGCATGAACCTAATGCCTGCCCTCCCCGCCCCCCCCCCCCCCGCCCCCGTCCTGCTTCCGAGGCAGCTACAGGACTTTGTGGCCCCTCTGTATCCTAGGGCTTAGCCCCAGGCATTAGCCAGAATTATTTGGGGTTGAAAGGAAATGTAGAAATGGCCCCATTTTTAAGATGAGACAGAGAGTGGGGGGATGAAGGAAAAGAGAATTGAAATGTACGGACATCGATCGAGCCCCCGTCTTGGTGTGAAATGCTGTTGCAGTTTTCCCATATGATTTCAGTGCGGCCCCAAGGCCGTCTTCCCACGTTGGTGTCCTCATTCTCTGCTTACCAGCTGACACATGTGAGGTTCACAGAGGGCTGGATATGTTGCCCAAGGCCACACAACTGGAAAATGGGTAAATCCTAGATTTGAGCCAGACCTTTCTATTTCCAAAGCCCATTTTGGTCCTTTGGCTACATCATGTGACTCAGCTGCCACGTGATGTATCCAAGGTCGCAGAGCTCCCAGAGAGCGCCTGGGATTTGGATGCAATCTCCACCCCTCCCCTTCAGTTTGATCAGTTGCAAGGCCTTTTAAAATATATGGCTTATAATCTGCTCGAGTTATGGAAATGATCAGAACGCACAGGCATCATTCCGATAGCAGAATATTAAATGGTGTGCATGCAAAAGGCATCATCTGATAAACGAGCTACTTAGTTCGTCGAATCCAGATGTCGTGATAAACTACCGCTTACCATAAGGGAATGTATTTATAAAACCGTGAGAGCATATCAGAGTGGATATTAAATCCCCTTTCTCTTACCTTTATAGAAATGCTTTTCCTTCTCAGTAAGCAGAAGTACGGGGGGGGGGGGTGTCTCTTAAGTTTCCAGTCCGATTTAGAGGTCGTTCCTGTGAGCCAGCCTTCCCCTTTTCACTTCTTTGAGCTCTGAGGTCGGCAGTCTGGGGGCCAGGAAAGAGAGTTTGCTTCTTCCTGGTGGTCACACACGGAGCCCCTCACTTAACATGTGTTCAGACACTGCGGCTGTATTCCCAACCGCAAGAGGTTCTGGGGATCCCTCCAGAGTCCAGGGACCATCAACACCACAGCAGCAAACCCCTGCTGAACGATTATGTGCCATGGGCTTTGCATGAATCATCCCACTGATCGGCCTGCAGTCCTAGGAGGCAGATCATTTTTTATTATCCCCATTTTGCAGATGAGGACCCTGAGGCACAGGGAAGGTCACACAGCTGGAAAATGACAAAGCTTTTCAAACAGACCTTTCCAACAGGACATTCTGAAGACTCCAGAGAATGTCTTGCAGAAAGAAAGGTTGGTTGGGGCATTTAGCCATCGGTTCCCATTCCCTAGTGGTCGAGGGTGCCCCGAGGGGTGTTAACTGCCCACATTTCCAGGCTTTGCTTGCACATGGGCCAGATGGTTTCCTGCAGCACTGGAGAAGGTTCTGGGGCAGAAAGCAGAAAACCACGTGGTACGTCCTTGAGGTGGGATGTCTTCACAGCAAGATGATTCTGAGGTTACACATAGCTGTCCACTGGAGCTGTGGCTGAAACGAGGAGCTGTGGGCGACTGTGTTTTCTAAAGATGACAACCCAGGTCCCAGTGTGTCCCCCCATGTGTTCTTCTCATCCTGTGACATTGACACTCCTCCTTCAAGCACAGGGATCTGTATTCCCTTTCCTTGAAATGGGATGGCAGGTGGATCGTTGTAACTACCTTGACCAATAGAACAAGCTGGAAGTGACGCTGTGTGACTTCCAAGGCCAGGTCATAAAAGATGAAGGAGCTTCCAGCTGCTGCTCTCTCCCTCTCTCTCCACTCCTGCCTTTGGAGCCTAAGCCAAGCAAGGAGGCCATGGATCCTGCAGCTGCCCTATGGAAGATTCTCAGAGCTAGAGATGGCCAGGGAGCCCTTGTGTGTGAGCCTCCATTGCTTGGAGTCCTTCCGGCACCAATGGCCGAGTAAAGCAGTGACCGTCATCCCAGTCGCCACCTAACAGCAAATTCATGAGAGACCCTCACCCCCCGCCACCCCCCGCCAAGCCAGATTGCCCAGCCCAGCTGCGCTCTAATTCCCAATCTACAGAAACCGTGAAAGAACAAATTATGACTTAAAGCCACTAAGTTTTTGGATGATCGGCTACCCTTAACAGTGATTAAGCCATGAGCTATGCATGGAATCAAGGCATCGAAGGCGCTTGTTGAAGCCAAGTCCCCGGTCGCTGTAAGTTTCGCGATGGAGGGCTGTTTCTGTTGGTTTTCTGATTTATCGCCAATGCCTAGTCCTATGCCTGAATCGTAATACCCTCTCAGTGAATGTTTGATGAATGAATGACTGAATCAATCAACCAGTCAATGCATGGCGTTTGAGGCCAGGAGAAGGGACTTATCTAAGGTCGGAGAAAGATACAGATGTCAAGCAAAGAGCTGGGCAAGTGTGATTTTTACCATAATATCCTGTGCAGTATCCACTCTGGGTTGTTGTTGTTGTTTTTTAAGATTTTATTTATTTATTTATTTATTTATTTATTTATTTATTTATTTATTTGAGAGAGAAAGAAAGCAGGAGCTGGGGGGGAGGGGCAGAGGGTAGAGTGAGAAGCAGACTCCCCACTGAGAAGGAAACCCCATGTGGGGCTCAATCCCAGGACCCTGGGATCACAACCTGGGCTGAAGGCAGACGCTTAACCAACGGAGCCACCCAGGTGCCCCAGAAATAGTTGGCCATTCTGGAGTTTATTTCTGCCATTCTCTGGAACCTTGTGCTGGGCCTGGCAAGCATATGACAAAATTTTGCTGTGCATGCAGAGAGGTAGAATTGTATGTGATTCATGAAATAATTTAAATCTTGAAATTGTGGCATCTGACTGGCACTTCTGGTTCCTTCTGTCAGGGACTACATGGCTTGGCATGGACACATTTGGGGGTATTTATGTAAGCGTGTTGGAGGGAAGTTGGAAAGTGTATATGTCTATGACTCTTCGATTCAGTGCTGTAGCTGATTCATCTTTGTGTACATTTTTTAAAAATATTTATTTATTTTTGACAGAGATAGACAGCCAGCGAGAGAGGGAACACAAGCAGGGGGAGTGGGAGAGGAAGAAGCAGGCTCATAGCGGAGGAGCCTGATGTGGGGCTCGATCCCACAACGCCGGGATCATGCCCTGAGCCAAAGGCAGACGCTTAACGACTGCGCCACCCAGGCGCCCCTGTCTGTGTACATTTAAATTAGTTTATATTAAGTTAAAAATTCAGTTCCTCATTCATACTGGGCACATTTCAAATGCTCAATAATTGTCTCATGTATCTCATGGGAACAATATGGGGCAATATTGATACAGAACATTCCATCATCACAAAAACTTTTATTGGACAGTGCAGGGCCAGTAGGCCTTGTAGTCACCAACATCTGGTCACTCAATCCCATCACCATGACAGTTTAAGGACTTTTTCTTGTTCAGTCATTGAACACCTCTTGTCTGTCAAGCACTAGGAATAATGCATTCTATATATTATCTCCCTCAATCCCCAAAATTCTAAAGGGGAACAGCACCCTCCCCATTTTATAGCTCAGGGGATTAGTGCTTTGATGGTCAACTGGTTTACCCAGTGTCACCTGCTTAGGCACGGTGGAGCTGGGATCTGAGATCAAGGTTACTGGATTCAAAACCTGGGACTTTTCTGCAGTAATCACCAGCTTCTCATGAAGTCTTCCTATATATGTGCAAAATTTCCCATAGACATCCTGAAATCTCGGGTTACAAGAGTCTAAAAGTTCACTTGTTCTGTCCTCTACATCCCAGATGAGTGATAAGGTATGGGACAAGCTTCATGCCCTGCCACCTTGACTCTTGAGTGCATCCAAGTCGACAGACCCAGTTTTTAGATGAGCGTTTTCCAACGCAAGAGGTGGGTAAAACACCACCCGTCTTTTATGTAACTCATAATACGTAGGACTCACAGAATTGCATGACAAACTAAAACCGACAAGTGTTAAATCTGCACATGGCAAAATTTGTGATAGCAGAAGAACTGAAGAATCACAGCTTTTTAATAACACTGCAATCTGCAAAGGGCGGATGACCCGAGGAAAAAAATTAGACTGGGTAGAAGGGTTGAAAGAAGGTATGACTGGCCACAGTTCAGATTGTCCTGCCTGGTAAAATCTGTTGTTGACGAAGAATTGTTGACAGCCTCAGATATTCTTGACAAAATGTAGACATGCAGAATTTTGCCTGGGAAAATTTGATTTGGTTAAAAAAAGATTAGTAATGATGCTTTTAAGATGGCGCACGCTCATCAGAGCTGTCTGTGGCCCAGCCAATATGACAGACATTGCGTGTGATTTATTTAACTCAATTCTCAAATAAGACTGGAAGATTGATATTAATGTTACCTCATTCTACAGTTATGAAACCGAGGAGAAGGGGTTTTCGGAAACTTGCCCAGATAGATCGTACAGCTAATAAAGGCAGATGGTAGAACAGAACCTAGGAAATTTGGTCATGTTTGTGTTCCTCAACATGGATTTCACTTCACCCTCCCTTTTTATTTGGTTCCTTTTTGTCTGTCTGTGAAATTATTGTCTGCATCTCTCTTGCTTTATATGAAATAATTTATATTTATATTCAGTGATGGGGGAGATTAGCTACATACAGTGAGTTTGATCAAATAAGTAAATGTATTGAGCACAATATAATATATAACATATATGTTATATCTATATGTTATATGATATATATAATATATGACATATATATGTTATATGAAATAGCTTATATTTAACAATTAAAATAACAAATCTTGGACTTTGTATTTCAAATTTTTATTTACATATTTATAGATATTTGAAATATTTATTTTGTATTTCAAAATTGTTTTTTAAATATAGAGAAACAATATAATGTTTCTATAGTCTAATAAGACATTTTTAGGGGGAAGATTTTATTTATTTATTTGACAGAGAGAGAACACAAGCACGGGCCCCGGCAGGCAGAGGGAGAGGGAGAAGCAGGCTCCCCACTGAGCAGGGAGCCCAACTCAGGACTCCATCCTGGGACCCTGGGATCATGACCCGAACAGAAGGCAGATGCTCAACAAACTGAGCCATCCAGCCACCCCCGATAAGACTTTTTTGAACCCTTTGTAAATGCTTTGCAGACATAATGCCTCATAATTCCCAAATATTTTAATATCTTCCAAGACAAAGAGTCTCCTAAATAATTTCGTACAACCATCAAAATCAGGAATTAATACTGATATCTTTTTGCTATCTAATCAATGGATGCCATTCTAGTTTTGCCAATTGTCTTAATCATGTCCTTTTTTTAATGTGTACTTCTTTTATTTATTTTCTAATTTTATTTTCTTTAAATTCAATTAATTAACATATAGGATATTATTAGTTTCAGAGGTAGAATTTAGTGATTCATCAGTTGCATACAACACCCAGTGCTCATTCCATCAAGTGTCCTCCTTAATGCCCATCACCCTGTTACCCCATCCCCCTACCCCCCTCCCCTCCAGCAACCCAGGGTTTGTCTCCCTCTCTGATTTCATCTTACTTTATTTTCCTCTCCCTTTCCCTATCATCCTCTGTTTTGTTTCTTAAATTCCACATACGAGTGAATCATATATAATTATCTTTCTCTGATTGCATGTCCTTTACTTTAAAAGGATCAACTCCAAAATCACGTGTTACATTTTTGTCATGATGTCTCTTTCCATCTAGTACCATTCCAGAGTCTTTCTTTGACTCTATGACCTTGATACTTTTGAGGATTATAAACCAATTATTTTGTAAATTTTCCCTCGATTTGGGTTTATCAGATATTTCCTTGCTATTAGATTTGATTTGTAAGTCTTTGGCAGGAATACCAGAGAAATGAAGATGTATCCTTCTTGGTGCGTTATATTTTGGATATTAACCTGATGGCATTCACACATCAAAATCTGGGCATGAAGTGTGCTTTATTACTACTGGAGTGTTATTATTCCTAGACAGACCCAGGATATATATTTTTCTTTATAAATATATTACAAAATATAATATATAATTATAATATATAAATATATATATTCCTACTAGTTTTCTCCCTTTCTGTATTTGTAAGTCCCTTATCCTACAGAGAGGAAACCGGCTCATACTATGCTCAGTATATTTACTTACTTGATCAAACTCCCTGTATGCAGCCAATCGCCCACCATCACTGAAGAGATGGCTTTCTCAACCCCGCGGGGTGATCCTTACACGAGATGCTGCTTCTTCACCATGTGCACCATCCAAACCAGTGCGAGGAGGTCAGGGAGGAAGGGGGTAAAGAGAGAAGGAAAATGAATTTTCAGGAAAAAAAATATTTGCAATGTATAGAAAAATGATGTTATAAACTGATTTAATAAAATTCATAAAAGAAAATGCCCTACCAACGTAAATTGATCATGTGGGGATAGTTCTAATTAAAGGTCTATATTTAGAAATACAGAAAAATTTCCCACACATCAAAATTTTGAATGATGGGGTTAAATATTCACAAGGTCAAAAGAGGGAGCATCACAACGATGCTAGAACATTTTCCACCAATATTGATGTGAAGATTTGGTCCTGATGAAAATAAAGGTAATAAAATTAAAATAGAAATCAGAGGAAATGACACTGCTCGGGAGGTATTACATAATATAAAAATGGATCAGAAATCAAATTGGCTCAATTAAGCCGATGGCCTCAAGAACAGTCCATTTCCTAAGGCAATATTGAGGACTGAATGTGTTGAAGGTCATAATGTATGTGCAATGCTCGGCGCACGGCCTGATGGTGGAGGTGATGATGGTGATGATAAGGAAATCTCCGAGAATGAGCCCCAGCTTCCTTGTTTAGTCCCTGGAGGTGGTAAAAGAGGTAGAGGTGATTGCGGTGTAGACACACGAAGAATTCGGATTTAATGACTTCACGTCTTGTCGTGAATCCACTTTGCCAAAGGAGAGCCCCATGGGTGTGTGTATTCCAGAAAATCAGCCGCTCGGATTTGATCAGAGAGCCTGAGCTGTAGAACCAATAACGATGAAGGCATCGCGGGGTCTTTCTACGGAAGCAGAGAGGCAAGCCCGTGCTGACTGGGAGTGGCCAAGCTGAATCACACGGGAACCAATGAAAGGATCTGCCGGTTGGTTGGAAGAAGAGAAAGTAGAAACCAAACTTTTCTTTTTCCAGGCCAGCGTCTCCTGTGTGGCTTGGAAGCTTTGATCAGTGACATCTTCCCAGCGGAAGGAGGAAAGCCTCGCCATACCCATCAAGGCAATTCCTGAAAGATGCCATTTCAAGTAGATCTTACTGCTGCATGAGGAACTTCGCTGATGATTTGCCTCTTTCTCATGGCCCAAAGAGAAGAAACACCACAGAAATGACTCAGGAATACTGAGGATTGTCTGGAGTCAGCAAATAGAGAAAGAGCTGGGAAAACACACAGAAAGTTGCCCCCATCCAGACCATTACAACTTAGACTCTTTGGCCTTTGGAACTCTGCGTAGCACGTAATAGGTCCTTGATGTACGTTTGTTGTACGAAGGACGGAATGAATGCGTCTCAGATACGGAAATGGTTTTTTCCTCCCGGGGCCCCTCCCATCCATGCTCTAATTAAATTTATCCAGGAGATAAGAGAGCAGTAGCTAAGATGATAGCACACAAAACCTCAAAATAAGTAGGGGAAAGGAGAAACAGCTGTCGGTGTGCTTGTGATTTTTGCACTCAATGTTTTTTGAGTTATATTTAAGGCATGGTTTATGAGGCTTGGGAATTACCAACCGTAAGCCATCTTGCCCTCCTTGGGTTTATGGACCAGAAGAAGGCAGATGTATGATTTACCTGTTCACACGGCAGAATTTACTGAGCAGGACAGAGCTGCACCAAACTCACTCAGATGGCTGGAAGAAGCAGGTTATAAACTCCATAAGAATGGTGCGGTTAGCCACCAGGGATTTTGCTTTGTGGCTTTGCTTGCTAAGGTGGAGAGCCATCTATTTTTTTCCCAAATAGTTAGCCAATTGTTCAATCACTATCGATCGAATAATCCTTCTGTGCAGCACCAATTTGAAACAACACCTTTATCATGAATTTACTGTGTGTGTGTGTGTGTGTGTGTGTGTGTGTGACGTTAGCATCTGTAGCTACTCTCTTCCCTCTGTTGCGTTAATCTTTTTGCAACACTGACACTCTTTTAAATTTATTGCCCCCCAGCACTCATAGATATTAAACATATTATAATCCCACCTTGTTACTTTCCTTCATTTTTTTCTCTGGGCTCTCTTCACCCGTGCGTTTGTCCAAATGCATTTTAGAGTCACTTTGTCCCTTTCCCAAAAACTGTCCTACCGGGATTTATATGGTAATTGCATTAAAGGAGTAAATTAATTAAAAGAGAAACCTATTTATAATATCGCGTCTTGCCTTTTAAGAAGACGATGTGTTTCTGCATGAGGCCGAGGTATTTGTCAATGTTCTTCAGTAAAGTTTTGCAATTTTCTTCATATAGTCAAGTTTATTCCTTAAGGGTTTAAAAGCAAATTATTTTTGCAAATTACTTTTGCTGCGATGGGGGAATGGGGTTGTTTTCCGTCCTATTTTCTAACGGCTTATTGCAAACGTGGAAGAAAGCTGTTGATTTCTGTGTATTTATTTGCGTGCGCGGTCATTTTGCGGTCTTTTCTTACTGGTTCTAAGATGTTTTCAGGTGGCTTTCTTCGGTTCAATAATCCCAGTACCTGTAAACAAGGATAGTTCTGTGTCATCTTTCCCCACCCAGTGATCCTTCAAAAACCTACAACTGATGATTTTCACTCCATTGCTCCCCAGTGTCTGCAGTACAAGGTTCAGACCTCAGAGTGGTAACAGAAGGTACCCTGAGATCTTGCCACACCTTCTCCAGGCTGCTAGCTGCCTCTGCGTGGCATCCATTGGAATACAACTCTCTCCAAGTCACGGCAGCTTCCCAAACACAGGCCGAGCTCAGACCTGGCCCCAAACCTGGCCACTCTGTTCTTTGCCCATCTAGCTCCAATTCATCTTCACCACTCAGCTCGGGCACTTGACACAGCACCCTAAGGCCTCCCCAGCACCCTCCGGCTCCCCAGGCCCCCGGGTGCCTCTTGAAACCATTTGTCACCACAGTGAGTTCATCGCACAGGCTGTTGGACTGATTAAGAACACAGGGCTGGTGTTAAAAACCCTGAGCTTGCATCTTGGACCTGCCATTTATAGACTGTCCACCATGAGTAAATTCATTCATTCCTCTTTTGGAGTAATAACCCTGACTCCTAGAGCAGCTGCAGGGATTAAACGGGATAAAGTGGTTTTCGTACAATTCCTGGTTCATAGTAAGTCTTAAGTCAAAGGTAGTTATGATTTTCTAGCTGTGATGTTGGGGTTATTTTCATGCTAGTAAAGTTTTTCTAATAAATTAACAATTGTTTATATGCCCCTCTACACTATAAGCTCCTGGAGGGTACCCTCTGTTGGCGTTCTTGGGGGGTGTTCAGCCTGCCCAGAGTGGAGTTTCTCAGGTGCGTTGTAGGACTGCCCACACTGCTCACCTGGGGCCCTTGCTGAAAAGATGACTCACACCTATGGAGTCAGAATCCCCGGAGCTTGCACCTAGAAATAGGGATTTTTAGCAATCACCGAGTGAGCTTTGTGTACTCTTGCATTTGAGAATGCTGTCTTCGTGCCCAAAACTGTGTGTGCTCCGCGAAGGCTGACTGAGTGAATGAAGGGCATGAATATGATTGTGCTGGATCGTACAGCTGGTTAAGTAGCTTCATGGGAACCCACAAGTCACTTTATTATTAGGAACAAAAGCAGTCTTTGTTAGATATGTTGTGAGGACTTCCCAGTATGATTCCCCATTTAAATTCAAAGGCTTTGCGGGGGGCGCCTGGGTGGCTCAGTCGGTTAAGCATCTGCCTTTGGCTCAGGGCATGATTCCAGGGTCCTGGGATTGAGCCCCGCATCAGGCTTCTCCGCTGGGAGCCTGCTTCTTCCTCTCCCACTCCCCCTGCTTGTGTTCCCTCTCTCACTGGCTGTCTCTCTCTCTGTCAAATAAATAAATAAAATCTTTTTTAAAAAAAAAAAAGCATCTGCCTTCGGATCAGGTCCTGGGATCAAGCCCCACATCGGGCTGCCTGGTTGGCTGTGTTACTCAGGAGAAAAGGGCGGATAAACCACACCTCCCTCCCTGTCCCCAGCCGCTCTTGTCAGAGCTTCTCAGCGTCACTTTTAAAGGGAACCTTCTTTTGTGGGATCAGCCCCATGGTTGCAGATGCCGCCAATACTTTTCCTGCTGAAAGATCCAAAATGATCATTTGTCTTTTCCACTTGAGGCTCCTCCAAACCCAAAATATGTATGGTTTTATTTTTATTTGTTCTTTGTTATTGTTGTTTAAGATTTTATTCGTTTATTAGAGTGTGTGCATGAGTGGGGGAAGGGCAGAGGCAGAGGGGGAGAGAATCTCATGCAGACCCCATGCTGAGCACAAAGCCCAATGCAGGGCTTGATCTCATGACCCTGTGATCATGACCTGAGCCAAAACCAAGAGTCAGACGCTCCACCGACTGAGCCACCCAGACGCCCCTGTTCTTTTTTAAATTACAAAAGCAATGTATGTTTATTGGAGAGAACTTGGAAGATCAAGGCAAATATAAGGAATAAAACATTAACCACAGTCCTTCCATGTATTACTGTATCACTGGAATGTCGCCGTTGCCATCCTGTTTTATTAGGATGCATATTTTTTTTTACACAGCTCATAAGTTGCAGAGTGCTGGTAAGCACTGCCTACCTCATAAAAAGGATTCAAAACGCTATTTTCAATGGCTGCATAACGCTCTGGCATATGGGTATCCCATAATACTCATTAGTATTACCATGTTAGTCTATTGGACTCATAGAATATTGCCGGTCTCATTATTACAAATAATGGTTTCTTGAACATCCTTATATATGCTCAGTTTGTTTTCATTTGTGATTATTTCCTTATGATAAATGCCTACACATGCAATTACTACATCAACAGTCCAAAAATTGGGGGAAGAGTTCCAAAAGCACTGTCAGTCTCCTGACAACGGAAGCCCAATCAACACGCTTATATTTCCCTCTTCCCCCTCAATTTTTATCTCGAAAGAAGAAAACCAAGTTCCCCAAGGGGGTCTGCAGGCATAAAGTGTCTTGCGTTTTCATTTTGCACTGGGCCCCACGGTCACTGATTTGTGCCTGACCCATTTATCCAGTCTCAGTTAAAATGGTCAGAGATTGGGGGCGATTTTCTCCTCTTCGGGAAGAACAGTCATTAAATATGATGAGCCCCAGACTGACAGTAGTGCCTTTGATAAAGGAGGCTGAGCAGGGGCAGCTACGTCATTTGTAGGGCTCAGGGCAAAATAAAAATGCAAGACACTGTGTTCAAAAGTTAAGAATTGCCATGTGACAGCAACAGAGCATTAAGCCACGTTTGGGGGTCTTTGGAACACAGGGCCGTAAATGAGCACACAGGTGGTATGGCCATGAAGCCAGCTTGATGCTGGGATCCTCAAAGGTGAGAATAGTGGGACTTTGGGAGAATGAGGTAATGGGACAGAGGAGGAGGAACTTTCGACAGAGATAAGAAAGGATCGTGAAGGGAGAGACCAAATGCTATTAAGCACCTACTGTATACCGGGTACTGTGCTGGGCCCCAGGGCCAAGTGGCTCATTTAATTCCTTGGCAGCACTATGAGATAGCATCAAAGAACACCGTTACATCATCTTCCTCTTGGGAACCACCCATCCCCCCGGGACTGACAATCCCTGGACCACAAGGCTGAGCACCTGACTCAGGATCCTTCAACCTGGACCTCAATGATTGGTTCAGGGCTGGTCATGTGACTGCCGCTGAGCCAATCAGAGTTTGAGGGGGACATGCTTGCTGCCACATGGGAAGAGCCTGTCCCAAAATGAGTCCAACAAGAAGAGAACGGGAGTGGGTGGGTGCGTGTGTGTAAGAGATAGACACGCACAGAGAGGCAGAGAGAGGCAAACATCGACAGAAGGATCTAACTTTACCTGAATCCTCTGCTGCACTTTTTAGTTAAACGTGCCAATAAATGTCCTCTGATGTTTGTTCAGTCTGATGTGAACTTGGTTTCTGTCACAACCAAAAGAGCCCCGCTGATCATGGATAATATTACCATTCTCACGTTCCATGTGAGGGAACTGAGGGCAGAGAAGTTACAAACCATGTTGAAAAGCTCACAGTCGGTCCGTGGCAGGGCTGGAATCCAGACCCTGCCCCGGTCTGACCCCAGAGCCCAGGCTCTTTCTGTGACACAAACCACCGGGGGCACGTGGGGGTGGGCGGGCGGAGGGCAAGGAAGGTGGCAGAGAAGCACTGACAGGAGAGGGCAGAGGGAGTCTCTGTGGCAACCGAGGCTGTTTCCAGCCTTGGCTATCACTTCCCCCTTTTATGAACACACTGTTCTCTCGTGAATTGCTTTTGGGGGACTATTCTCTCTGTGTACCCCCAGGTTCCCCTAAGCCTCTTGATCCAGGCTCCTCTTACCTCCCACCCCGAACGTTGATCTAACGAGCTTACTCTGAGAAGAGCCAGTTGCTCAGAGATGATCCCAACTGCGGAGCTATATTCTTGACCAAGCTGCCCTCTAGGGCTAAAGGCTTTACCATGGCATTCTGGCGTGCCACTTACCTCTTTGGAAGGACATCTCAGCCCCAGCTGAGCCCCAGCACTCTCTTCTCCTTCCACGGTGACCATGGTGGCTTTGGGTCTTGATACATCTTGTTTTGTGTCATAAAATTTTATGGTGTTACGCCCCCAAGACCTCAGGGTTCATGTGATGCGACAGCTAACTTTAGTTACCCTGACTGATACAGAAGCACGGGTCAGTTTGAGGAATTTCTATCTAGATATGTTGGCGAATCACAAAAGCTTTCTTTGACTGGATTTGGGTGTCCCCTTTGCCCTTGAATAAAATCCCTGCAGCCTCCAAGCCTAAAATGGGGTTTGGCTGGCAACTTCTGGCTGACAGTTTGACCCAACATACATTCTCTGCTAGGACATGGACAGGAGTTCCAGTTTGTGAGGAAAGGCAGGTGATGTGAGAAATAACGGGGACTGATTGAGTCCCATGGTTCGGGGTTCAAATTTCAGTTCCGCCGCTGACCGGCTGTGACTTTGGGCCAGTCACTTCACCTTCCAGCCTCACTGTCTTTCTCTAAAATGGGACTAATAATAGCACCTACCTCCTCATAGATTTGATGCAGGGACCAAATACAATAATCCATGCAAAGCGTTTAGCACTGTGCTTTGAGACATTCGTATTTGACAGATGAGGTGATCTGCCATGTCACGCGGTGAGTTATTTACAGAACTTGGGTAGGAAGCCAGCCCCATGTGAACAAAGCTGGTCATGTCTCATGGTTGCCATTCTGCTTCCCGCTTCTCCTTCTCTCTCTGGAGGCCCCCCGACAGCTTGCAGAGCGGCTGTCTGTGGCATGGCACTGGCATTGTGGTAAGGCCATTGTGTGTGGTGACCATTATGTGTCTGAGCCTCGGGCTGTGCTCCCCGGTCAGGTCTCTGGGCCTCTTCTGAGCCCCACGGAAGGGAATGTTGGGAGTTGATAGGGCTTGACTGTCATCGGAGAGAAGACTCTGGAAACAGCTAAGACAGAGACAGTCTTTGAGCTTGTCCCAATGAGGAGCTTTGAAACTGCTCCTCAGACCCATTTAAAACAACAGAAAGACACCATTCAGGCCCAAATCCCTTTGGCAAGAGTGTTTCCCATTAAGGCTTCCTTTGTGTGGGCCACACAATGGACCGTGATAAGCCAGGCTGGCAAAAGGGAGCAGTATTCCTGTGAGGAGGTACAAGACCGTTTTTCTGAGACGGCTTTTGTTGGATGAGCTGTCATTGACATAGGGGGAGGGGACCATGATGAAGAAATGGTTTCTAGAACAGTTATGTGAAGAGAAGATAAAGAGGGAAGCTTCCTGAGTAGCCCACCAGCACGGGGCTCCAAGAAGGATGAGAAGGGTGTTTATGATGTGGCGTAAGAGGGATGAATGAGTGGGGTGGTGAGAAGTGGCTTCTACCCAGGATCTTCTCTCCTGAGAGAGCCTTCTGAGCAAGATTGTCAGCACCTTCAGCATTGCTTCCTCCTACTGGTCGCCATCATCATCGTCATGGGTGCCATTTTTGAAGCATCTGGAATGTGCTGGGACTTCACGTCCACTCTCTTGTGTTGTCACCATCACAGATAGGTGAGGTAGTTCTGTTCATTTCTGGTTTACAGATAAGGAAATCCAAAGGCTCAAAGAAGCTAAGGAAGTGGCCAGCAGTCACGTGGTGCATAGTAAAGAATTTAACGTTGCCCAAAGAGCAGTCTGGTCTTGGCTGTTGGCTTCCGAGGGGTAATTTCTAAGCCCTTGGACTGGCATGACTGGTAGCTTCTTGGTTTGCCTGGGGGCCTTGGGTCACACGTGTGATTTAGGGTGGGGACGAGCCATAGGGGATAGTCTGCCCATCTAATTAGGGTGAGGGCTTCAAGTCGCAATATCAGCTCAACCTCCAGAAGGGCAAATGCCTTCCAATCCGAATCCAACTGTGTTGTCTTTTCAGGTGGGGACAGTGTCTTTTTATTTCCATATCCTTCACGTCCAACGCAGGGATTGGCACATAGTAAATGCTCGAATGTTTCGGGAATAAACGAATTAATGTATTTGTGGTTCAACACATTCGGAGCTAGCTACCTTTTCTGGTGCGTGTGATTGTGAATTAAATTAATGCTTATTGCTCCACATCTTAGAGCCTGTGACCCAGA
This sequence comes from Ursus americanus, assembly GCF_024610735.1. NCBI lineage: Eukaryota > Metazoa > Chordata > Mammalia > Carnivora > Ursidae > Ursus > Ursus americanus. Next base: position 32,879,925 of record NC_142128.1, read on the forward strand.
CGTGCCCCAGTGAGAAGCAGCTGAATCACAGATCAACCCCTGCCATGTAGACGCCTGCCCTTGACCTACAACTGGGGGTCACATTGGAAACCACAGTTGCGTCCTCAGTCCCTCGCACCAAGCACAGAACGGCGTTTCTCCCCTGGTCTGCAGACATGTTGGCTTCTGGTCATATCTCAGACTGTTTCTTTCGGGGGTGACTGGCTCCCTCTTTGAGATGCTCCTCCATGTCCCCCGTTCCTCTGTTCAGGAACTCCCTGTATGCCGCATGTCCCGTATTTTGTCAAACCCACTCCAAACTCACCTTCCAAAACTGCGCGATTGAAAGCATCTATCCATTTTTGTGTGGTGTGGGCAGTAACAGGAAAAAAGGAGCTTAATTTACGTCAATGTAGATACGTGCTTCCAGTGGGACTTCTCCATCGCAGAGGGAGAGCATCAGGCAGACCTGTGTCTGCTCAGATGCAGAGGAAGGAGAGCCCCTGGGTGGAGGGACGTAGGATATGCGGACTGCAGGTCATGCCCCCAGAGCCAAACTGTGATTTCAGTTTCTACCTCATCCTGGTGAGCTATTCTTCTTTTGTTTGTTTGTTTTAAGATTTTATTTATTTATTTATTTATTTATTTATTTATTTATTTATTTATTTATTTATTTATTTGAAAGAGAGAGAACACAAGCAGGGGGAGCAGCAGAGGTAGAGGGAGAAGCAGGCTCCCACTGAGCAGGGAGCCCACTCGATCCCAGAACCCTGGGATCATGACCTGAGCTGAAGGCAGACGCTTAACCACCTGAGCCACCCAGGTGCCCTTGGCGTTGAGATCCTAACTTCACAGACATGAACGCTCCCTCCTGTAGACCCAGCCAGTCTCCATGTTACATGTTCTCATAGCACAATCTTTTTTTTTTTAATAATAATTTTTTATTATGTTATGTTAGTCACCATACAGTACATCCTTAGTTTTTAATGTAGTGTTCCGTGATTCATTGTTTGCGTATAACACCCAGTGCTCCATGCAATACGTGCCCTCCTTACTACCCATCCCGGCCTATCCCAATCCCCCACCCCCCTCCCCTCTGAAGCCCTCAGTTTGTTTCCCAGAGTCCACAGTCTCTCATGGTTCATTTCCCCTTCTGTTTACCCCCCCCCCCCCATAGTACGATCTTGCTTCCGCCTGTGGGACTTGACTCAGCTACAAGTTGACCTGCTCCTCTGCGGGACTGTTTTTTCCTTTCCTTCCTAACTCTGCTGTCATGAGCAAAGGGCATTTGCACACAGGGCGGGGACTGTATTCACTCTCCGCTGAGTCAGTCCCTGCCCCCAGCACAGCGCCGGGCACCCGCTCTGTTAAATATCCCTAGCGTTACAGGTAAGGCTCAGAGGGCCACAGTGACTCTCCCACAAATGCTCAGCCCGGAAGCAGCAGAGCTGGGATGGAAGTCCTCTGGACACTGCTGCCTATGCCCGCCTCTCCCGGTGCCCCCAGCCCCGACTGAAAAGAGTAGGGAGCTCCGAGCAGGTTCCAGAAGACCCTTATTAGGGGCAGCTGCCATCTGACTCAAACCAGGGAGGCAGGAGCTGCAGGGAAAGAACAAAAGCCTAATTATCATCCACCAGGCTTCAGAGGGACACTCTCATTAGCAGGTTATTTCCCAGGGACCAAGAATTTAGACCCCTGCATTGAGGAAAGTGTCACCCGGGAAAATGTTGCTTTATGAACTGTTCCTCTGGCCTTTGGGAGAGTGGAGAGTGGAGGAGAGAGGCTTTAAATGGGGTCAGAAGAGGACATTAAAAATGACATTCTACTGAAATCCAGGCTCTGACTATCATGCCTCCATTTCTAAAGGCAGCAAGTGATGTTTTACTTTTTCTGAAGGCAGGGGGATGCAGTGAAATACACAAGGGCAGAGAGGCCTGGGGCTTGGTCTCAGATGTGCTGCGTAAGAGCTGTGTGACCTAGGGAAAGTTGCTTACCCTCTCTGTGCCTCAGTTTCCTAGTTGGCAATAGGAGGACACTAATATCTACCATTGGTGGCATTGGGGAAAATCTTAGTTCTCATTTAAATTAATGTTTCCATCATTAGAATGAGGCAAACAGCAGGGATCAGAGAAGAGGGGGTAGGAAGAAGGAACATGTGACCTTTCAGGTCCAAGCAAGGGTTCTGTGAGTCCCCATCATGTTTGTTGATTTTCTGTGTGTGTTAACATGTATCAGGATTGATGTTTGGGGTCAACCATTTGACATCAAAGCATGAATAAATTGGGGTCTTGGCCATTAAACACCTCCCCGGATTTTTTAAGGTGAAGAAAATGACATCTCCAGGTTCCTGGTTTGAGATTAGAGATCTCTTCATTGCCTAATCCAGTCACTTATTCAGTGTGGGCAGTGATAGCCGATATTTTGGGGGTATGTACAGTGAACCAGACACTGGGTCAACCTCCAGACATTAATGTGTTATCTCATTTGATCCTCAGTCTGCAAAGGTAAATACTGCCGTTATCCCTATTTCATTAGTGAGGGAACAAGGCTCAGAGAGGTTAGGCAGCGTGTCCAACACCACACAGTTGATAAGTAATGATGCTGGGCTTTGAATTGGGCAGTTTAACTCGACAGCCCATGCTCAGAGTTACCAGGTGACACCACTCCCAGCCGAGCAGACTTCTCCACAGAGAGTCCTGCGATGTCCAAACCCAAAGATATGTGAGACCTTCATCTGTAAAGTGGAATCATGAGAGTTGCTGAGATACATTATTCTTAGTGATTTCAGGGTCTGTACAGAAGTACGTAGATGGCAGGAGGAGTTGAGAATGCAAAATGGAAGTGTCACATAGCAACGTGTGCTCTAAGAATAGAGTATGGTGACGTGCCTGGATGGAGGGACAGAGAGGGCTCTTGGTCACCACAAAACCTGAGCTCAGTCTCTCTGTTAACTTTTGAGAAAATGTTTTAATAAGATAGGTGAGTAAATAGCAAATCACTTCAAAGCAGAACTTTTCTAGACATGGTTATGTGAAGTTTGGTTTTATCGTGATGTTTTTAATCCTGAGTAAAGTTGGTCTCTGGGCTATGGGTCGATGTGAATGGAATGGCCTGATAAGGGTAGAGGATAATTCATGGGCTTCATAGAGCAGTGGTCTTGGCTTGAACTGAACCTTGAAGGAAAAGTAGGAGGGTCTAGTTAGGAGAAAAGGAAGTGGCTGGTACAGGCCCTCGCAATGCAGTCCTAGTATCTACAGAGTGTTTGAACCTCTGGCTACAGTGCACTGGGGATATAATGGGACCCCGAATGTCTTATCCTCTGGAAGGGTGAGGCTGAGGTTTGCACCTGACATCCTCTATATGCCCTGCTATTCCTAAAAATCCTGTCTGGTGACTTTGGTCAATAATGGGGATGTAGTCTACTAGCCCTTCGAGCTGTGGCCTTGCTTCTAGAAATTGCAGCAACCAGAACCCTCCACATACTGTTACTGTCCTGGGGAAGCCTCCAGTAATACAAAGATCATTTGTCAGGTTTTAGAGGCCCTAAGATGTCCCTCGTGCTGTGGAATCAGATGCCCCAACATAAGCAGAGACAGAAAAGCTCTGACCAAGTTTTATTCAACACCAAAATTATAACAACTTTTAAAATCCAGCCCTTACAACACCATGGAACACCCTCCCTCCCTCCCTCCCTCCCTCCCTCCCTCCCTCCTCCCTCCCTTCCTTCCTTTTTTGCAGGCTAACTTTTCAAGCTTTTATCTGGTTTATAAAACTCACATTTTATTTTAAAACACTGCACGGCAGAAGAATAACATTTGCACTTCCTTGGCACCAGTGGTTAGATGAGGGAATAAAACGTAAAGACTATTAAGTCAAACACTTCCTTTCCGCGAGGGCAAATCTTACTTGAAGAGTAAAAATAGCGTCAGTACACAATCACAGAATACAAACTGTGAAAGTTTTGTGTCAGAAGAATCCATAATTGGTATAAATCGTTCTAAATAAGAACCCAGACTGAAGGGAGCAAGTTGTCTTGATGTCGCGAAAGCTGCCCCCACCTCCCAAACCAACAGTGACTCATGAGTTCCCAAGGGCGAAGACGGTAAAGAGGGGCCAAATATCATGGCTTATTGGTTGAATGCAATTTAAGCAACTTAAGTCATACTTTGAAGTTTGTTCCAAGCCCAGGAATCAAAACAGAAGAACAAACATCTATTAGTATTTGAAATTTTTCATTGGTATTTATTCTCATTTTAAGCAAATTTCTGATGACACCTTGTCTAGTGGCTTTTTTCCCCCTTCATCCTGTGATTATTTTTGAGATCAGATTGGTTTTTGAAGAAGTGCTGTATCTAAAATGTACAGATCAATGGATTGGGTCCTATATGTTGGTGGGGGATGGGGGAAAGGGATTACTTGTCGCTTCAGAGGACTCTAAAACAATTGCTTTGTGCAGTAGGAGGAACAAAAGAAGTCGGTGCACAGTGCACAGCTGTTCAATTGATTAGGCTTGGCAGAGGTTCAGGGATGCTGGTGAGTTTGAAGTTTTCGGTCTGAGCTCATTTCCAAATTTGTTTTAATGGCAGGTCTCTGGGTGCTTGGCGAGCCCCTCTCTTCTGAATTTGAATTAATATTGTTTCTGTGCCTGCAGCATTGTATTACACTCGGGTGCCCCTTCCCCAGTAGCTGAGAAGGGGAGCAGGTCTGGGTGGGAGTGGGGGCCCAGCTGCAGCAGCTGCAGCAAATTGTCACGTTTTTGTACTCGGGGCTGATGCTCAGTGATGCTGGGTTTGTCCTGAAAGTTAAAGCCTGTAGGGAAACAAACTTTGCCACCCCAAAATGTGTCTCTTTGGCATGTGGATTTTTTTAAAACTGATTATCTTTAAGAAACAGAAGGCTCCAGAAGAGCCTTTGACCATTCGCCTAAATGCCTGAAAGAATTTAGACAGAGGACCGGCTGCAGGAAGGAAGTGATCCCCACAGATAACCAGAGTATAAAGTGAACAAGATATGGTAGACAGGGAGGAAGCTGGCAAAGTGTGTTTTTCCTCTCCGTGTCCCACTGCTTCTGAGGGACCCAGCAAACACTTGTTTATCCTTTACTTCTTCCTGTGAATTTTCTTCCTCCCCCTTTGAAGTCCCAGAGGCCTACCCCCTTCTCCTCAGCGCTCGATAATATATAAGCCTTAACTGCCTGACTGCCCGTGGACCTTCTCTCCTTAGGTAATTAAATTTGATTTTCTCCTCTTCATCTGTCTCCTGTCAGTTGCAGTCTTAGACCAGCCAAAACAACCTTGAAGGGTACAGTAAATTTTTTCCTCCTCAACAGTGGTCTGGTAATTAAGATCCAGGCTGTTGTGTGTGGTTAAGAACACGGGATGCCCAAATCCTGTTCCAGAACACCACACCCCCTGGTGTTCTCCGGGATGCTCTAGAGTCTCCACCCTGCAAATTATAGCTGGACTACTAGTCTTTGAGAGTCCCTCCCCAACAGCACCCCTGCCAGAATCTTGGCTCTGTTGGTTGCTAGAGAATGAAATGCCCATGAGAAGATGGTGGAAGCTAGCAAAGATGACTGGTCTTGCCAGGAAGTAGAAGATCCTGTTCTGACCACCTACCTAGAATCCTGGGGATGGAAGGTGTCATAAGATGGGGGATGTTCAGCATGCAGGGGAGGGAGTTAGGGTTCAAAAGAGAAGAAAGAAGTTTGCTCTCTGTGGCAGAGGCAGTGTCCTGTTGACTAAAATCCCTTTTCTTGGGGCTCCTGAGTGGCTCAGTTGGTTAAGCATCCAACTCTTGATTTCGCCTCAGGTCATGATCTCAGGGTTGTGGGATTGAGCTCCATGTTGGGCTCTGCACTTGGTGGGGAGTCTGCTTGAGGATTCTCTCTCCCTCCCTCCCTCTCCCTCTGTTCCTCCCCCTGCTCACATGCATGTGCGCACTCTCTCAAAAGATAAATATGTAAATCTTTAAAATAAAAAAATAAACAGACTACATTTCCCAGCCTCCCTCAAAGGTGAATGTGCCCACAGGACTGGGTTCTGAGCAAGAGTGAGTGATATGTGTCTTCTCCAGGCCTATCCCCCAAATTCTCATGTGTAATTCTCCAGCCATTCCCTGCCCCCCAGCTGAATTTCACTGTGAAGAATGACCTCGGAATACCATGGTGGAAAAGGCAGCGCTTCCACTGGTCCGTGTCCCTGAGTCATAGTTTGGAATAGAACCTCTCCATGGATTTGGAATCTCCCTGAACTGCTATGTGAGCAAAAATAAGCTTCTACTGAGTTTCAGCTACCAAATACTTTGGATCTATTGGTTATAGCAGCTAGCACTGCCCAAAATAGTACTCAGTACTTGAGGAACTAAGAGAAGGCATTACAGAAGAGGACCTCTTGAATGACACCTGGGAGGACAGACCACTTCTTGTGTAGAGCCCTAAATGCAATTGGTGCTCAATAAATGCAGAGGCTGCCTATAATCGAGAAAGAGTCTCAGGAAAATGAGCTGGAATCCTAAATATGAGGCTAGGATCTGAGGTCTGCATATTAGGGCATAGACAGAATGAATCAGAGAAGGAAGGGGCCTGGAGTATCCTAGGAAACTTCCAGAAGATAGTAACTGCCCCAGAAAGGCACATCACTTTGGAACTTGGACACAAGATGATACCAAGGGGCAAAATAAAGCAAGACAGAAGACCTACATTCTAGCTTTGGCTCCAGGTCTGTCCATGTCTCTGGCTCAAGGAAGTCACATCTCCTCTTTGGAAAGTTTTTGCCTCTTTTGTCCGGCTAGGGGGTTGGACAAAAAGATCATTGTCATGAAGAGGCACTTTGCATGATAGTTAAGAGCCTAAGTTCTGGGGTGAGGTGCCTAGGTTCAAACCCAACCTAAAATGCATTTGCTCTGTGGCTTTTGAGAAAGTTTCTTAGCTCCTCAGTTTTCCTTGTCTTTATTTTTTTTTTTTTTAAGATTTTTTATTTATTTATGTGACAGAGAGACAGCCAGCGAGAGAGGGAACACAGCAGGGGGAGTGGGAGAGGAAGAAGCAGGCTCATAGCGGAGGAGCCTGATGTGGGACTCGATGCAGGTACGCCGGGATCACGCCCTGAGCCGAAGGCAGACGCTTTAATGACTGCGCTACCCAGGCGTCCCTTCAGTTTTCCTTGTCTTTAAAACACAGGATTAGGGGTGCCTGGGTGGCTCAATAGCTAAGCATCTCCCTTGGGCTCAGGGTGTGATCCCGGTGTTCTGGGATCGAGCCCCGCATCAGGCTCCTCTGCTGGGAGCCTGCTTCTTCCTCTCCCACTCTCCTTGCTTATGTTCTCTCTCTCGTTGGCTGTCTCTCTCTCTGTCAAATAAATAAAATCTTTAAATTAATTAATTAATTAATTAATTTAAAATAATAAAACACAGGATTAATAAAAGTGCCCATTTCATGGCCTGGGCTTTGAGATTGAAATGAGATATTACATGTAAAGCACTGAGCACAGTCCCCGACTCACTGTATATGCTTGAGAAATCTCATCTATTGCTAGCATTAATAAATCCCTTATCAGTGGAGGAAGGGAATTCACAAACCACCCCAAAAAAGCCTCCTAGAGCAATTTATTCCTTAGGTCTAGATGGTCTCCTCGCCTTGCCCAGAAAGCCACTGCTCCCCCAGGAGAGCCCTGGAGAGGGACAAGGGGATGGTTGTCTGGGTGCCGTCTTTCTGTGAAGTGGAATCTCAAATCAACCACGTGGAGAAGAGTTCCTGAGCCCTAGGATGGAAGAGAGGGAGAGAGGATTTGCTGCTGAATTCATCCACCTGAAAGCCAGGGAAAGAAAGCAGACATTAAAAATGGAATTCAAATTGCCTTAAAACAAAACCCAGCTCAGTGCCAAGAAGTCTGAGTCCTCTCTGCTTGCTATTTTCTTTCATTTTTCCAAAGACACAAAAGAAAGCTCCAGGGGCCTTTATGCGATGAAGGGCTACCTTTTTTCTCCCCCACACGTCTGGTTATCCAAACCCACTGATATGCGGAGAAAAGAATTTTCTAGGTAATTTTGTATCCCTTCCCCCTTCCCAGCCCAGATGAAGCCCAGTGTTCTGGAGTCATAGTAAAAGATCCCATCACCTTATATTGAATGGCTCTTTCTAACCTTTATTTTCAAGCTGGACATCTACTGTCCATAATTATCACCATGATTGATTTTGTGCCTGATAGAGGCCCATCCCCCATGCTTTACTAACATGACCTAATGTGATTTTAAACCACAGCGGTAAATATTACGGTTTGCGTTTTCACAGAGGAGGAAAACAGGTTCAGGGAAGTAGCAATCAGGAGGTGGGGGCGGGGCCCCAAGCTGATGGGCGGGATGCCAAGGTCACACCCTCTTCACTGCAACGTGTGTCTTTCACCCTTCCGTTCTGAACCTTGGTGGCCCGTTGTCACATGCTGGGGAACTTTGTAAAATAACCAATGTCTGGGCCTCTTTTCAGATGAAAAAAAATCTGAATTCATGGGGTGAACAGAGGGCTGGTCATCCGGCATTTTAAAAAGCCCATCATGTGATTTTTGTTTTTAACTGGGGTGAACCTCATGAAGCATCAGATCAGCCACCTTAAAGTGTACGATTCAGGGCCATACAGTACATCCACCCCGCTCTCCAGACTCAGAACATTTCTAGCCCCCGCAGAAACCCCTGACTCGACGGCATTCCCCTTTCCTCCTCCCTGTCCCAGGTCCTGGCAACCTACAGTCTGCTTTCTGTCTCTGGGGATTTGCCTATTCTGGACCTTTCATGCAAATAGAATTCTACAGTGTAGGCGGCCCTTTGTGTCTGGCTTCTTTCATTTACCAGCATGTTCTCAGGGTTCATCCATATTGTGATGGTGTTCAGGGCAGGCTGCCCCCCAAAACATGCCACTTTGGCATATTGACTATCTTCAGTTAAAGTCACTTTAGAGGCAGCTGGTATGAGAAGGACGCTCTGACCCTCCCATGTGCCCCCTGAAAGCAGGAGATAAATCTCCCCTGGGAGAGTTCCCCCCCTGCCCCGTACCAGGGGGCAGAGAGATATTTTTTTAAAAGATCTTATTTATTTATTCGACAGAGATAGAGACAGCCAGCAAGAGAGGGAACACAAGCAGGGGGAGTGGGAGAGGAAGAAGCAGGCTCATAGCGGAAGAGCCTGATGTGGGGCTCGATCCCATAACGCCGGGACCACGCCCTGAGCCGAAGGCAGACGCTTAACCGCTGTGCCACCCAGGCGCACCCAGAGAGATATTTTTATCACCAGAGATACAGAGAATTCAAAGCCAAAAAGGCTGTATAAACAATCCTTACTACTCCTTGACCCGCTCACTAGCCCAAGCTCAGACTTCTTTATCTGGTCAATTCCTCACAAATGTATTATTCCTTTGCCTAAAAGCTGCAGGCTCTTGTCACTTCCTTGAGGCTCCTATTTCTATGACTAACCGCATGTAGGAAATTAAAATGTGCTTCCCCCCCTTTCAGTCTGTCTGATGTCAATTTAATTATTAGACCAGCCAAAGAAAAGAGAAGTTTACCTCCCCTCCCCAGGTATCAGAACTTTATTGCTTTCTCTGGCCTCATTGTGCAATAATTATTAAGGATTGCCACTGCCTACAATCCCTTGAACCCTCGCAGACACCATGTGAGGTTTTCTGGGGGCACGTGTGGATTTCTGTTTTGACAGGTGAGAAACTCGGGGGGGCGTGAAGTGCACCAAACTCACGAAGTCTGTCGGCTCTTTTTCCCCCACGTCAGTGGTACTGTCACAACACGACCCTTCCTTGACCAAACCTAGCAAACCATTTTTATATGGGGGGGAGGTGGTCCTCTCCTCTGTTTGTTTTCTCAGTAACACAAAGAGCTCAGACAGCCCCTCCAGGCACCTGGGGGTGCATGTGTTGAGTTTGAGGAAGGAGCTGGATTCTCGGATCCTTTTCTGTCTTGGCAACTACTCTTTACCCCACTGGTGAAGATTAGAAGCCCTTGAGCGTGAATGTCTCATTTATTTCAGGAAACTGAAGCCTTCCCTTCCCTCCTTCCTTTTCTTCCTTCCTTCCTTTCCTCCTTCCTTCTGTCCGTCCTTCCTTTCTTCCATCCGTCCTTCCTTCCCTCCCTCTTTTCTTCCCTCTTTCCTTCCTTCTTTCCTTCCTTCCCTCCCTCCCTTCTTCCTTACCTCCCTCCCTTCTTCCCTCCCTCTTTCCTCCCTCCCTCCCTCCCTCCTTCTTTCCTCCTTCCTTCCTTCCTTCCACAATAATTAAGTGACTCCTTTTGTGATCTTAGGAATACTACCATCTGGAGATACAGAGCTGAGTAAGACAAATGTGGGGCTTGATTTGGGGGAGTCAACTGTCTAGTCAGGAAAAGCAGAAATCAGGCAAAAAAACACACCAGATTTGTTGCTTGTTTACCCAAGAGATGAATGCCCCAGAGGAGACGCAGGGGCTCTTTGAGAGGCTGTCCCGGGGGGGATGGCCCTGTCTAGGGCGTGGGACCTGTGTGCTCCGGCAGGGAGCTTGTTAACACACAGACTCCGTCCCGAGGTCTGCACTGGGGCGGGGAGTCAGCATTTGTAACAGGCCCACGGGTGCTGCTTTTGCAGCCCCTTGAAGAAGCGATGAGTGAGCTAGGGAGGCTCCCCGTCCGAACGGACACGCTCCTTGTTGCCTTCGCAAGCAAGAGCCGTTCCCCTGCACGCCTTGCGGGCCTGGGCCTCAGCCCGGCAGACGCGGATGGAGAAACGGTCCCTTTGGGGGCGGAGGGGAAATCGACTTTCCATTTTTCACAAATATTTCATAAACTCCTTGGCAGGGGAAGCTCTGGAGTCTGGAAATTTGTAGAGACGGAAGCAGCTGGGCTTTTAGAGAATTTCTGGTCCCTTCCCACGTTGAAAAATTAGAACCGGGGACACCCTCCCGCCATCTCTGGTTATCTGTTAACATTTATTAGGCACCTGCTGTGTGCCATGTGCATCACTTGCCTTAATTGTGCCATGGTCAGAACAGCCCAGAAGGATCGGTTGGAATAGCTACAAGCACTTGCCCGAAGTCAGCCAGCCAGGCGGCCATAGAGCCAGGAGGGAACCCGCCTGCCTAACCCCAAAGCTGTCCTCTTGGCGTGGCAGCTGCTGATCTGAATCTTTATTCAGACCTCTGCTTAGTGTTGAGCCTCGGTTCGTCGGAACACCTGGTGCTGGGACAGAGGCAGGCCGAGGCTGCTTTCGTGTCTTGAATTACAAAAACGCGTCTCCGACCCAGTCCTCTGGCTGCAAAACTCTTCTGGTACTATTTACCACACTGACAACTTCATCTGGGATTTTTCGGTAGTGAATTTGAACAACAACAACAACAAAGGCTCAAACCAGCTTCGGCGATGTCACCATGTGCCTCTCTCTCCCTGTCCCTTCTCCTTCTTCCTTGTTTCTACTTGGCTTTGTCCCTCTTGCTGTCGGCAGCCTGAAAACCATGCTAGGAGCTCAACTCTTTCTTTACAGAAATTAGGGACCCTTTTGTTATTTTCCCCCCTTCTCCCAGGCCTGGCATCCTCACGGGCAACTGAGTAAATCGGCTCGTTTATTGGGAGGTCCGTGACAGCAAATGAGACCATTGGCGCCGATTCAAAAAAGATACAACCAATTCCAAGCCTCCCATTGACCCTCCGACAGAGGGTCCTTCATTAAGCAGGTGTTCTCTGGACCAGCCTTGGGCAAAGGGAGCCAGTAATTTAATTAGAATCCCAGCTCTTTGGAGAGTGAAAAGTGATCATTTTTCATCACGGCTTCAAGGACACCCATTTTCCTGGCAGCTCTCCACTTCGCTTCATCGTCAGTGGCCAGAAAATCCTCAGGAGCAGGGGACACGTGATGTCGCAGGAAGGACACAGGGTGTGCAGAGACAGAGCTCCTCCCTCTGAAATGCGCATCTCGGGTCGTTCAGGTAATTACCTTGAACCTGCCTTCCCGCCCATGGAGTCGGAGGAATCATAATTCCTGCCTTGGCTCATTGTTGTGGGGGTTGTGAATAGCGCGTGGTGAGCGTCCCGACGGGTAGCAGGCACCCAGCGAGGGGCAGTCGGCACTGAGGCAACACTCACGTCAGCTGGAAGGGACGCCCGTTCTTTGTAGCTAACATGACTCCGGCTCTCTCTGCGTGCGGCAGGCCCTCCAAACACGTCACGTGTATTAACGGATTCCGAAACTCACAGCCACTCCTTACTATGGTGTGTTATCATCTCCGTTTTACATATGAGGAAACTGAGGCTCAGAAAGGTTGCCCAAAGTCACAGAGCTAGCAATGGGGGAGCCCGTACTTGAACCCCAGAGTCTATGCACTTAAATAGATCACTATAATGACTTACTGCTTAGCCCTGGAGGTATCGCGACCGGAAAAATGGTAATAGGAGCTAATACTCACGGGTTACCTGAGATCAGCCAGGCTCTTTTTTTTTTTTTTAAGATTTTTTTATTTATTTGAGAGAAAGAGAGCGCACGCACGCACAAGTGGGGGGAGTAGCAGAGGGAGAGAATCCTCGAGCAGACTCCCTGCTGAGCATGGAGCTGGACGTGGGGCTTGATCCCATGACCCTGAGACCCTGAGATCACGACCTGAGCCAAAATCAAGAGTCAGATGCCCAAAGGATGGCCTCACCCAGGCAGCCCAGCCAGGCTTTTTACACGCACCTTCTCCTTATAATAACCCCGTAAACTAAGTCCTCTCATTACGGCCATTTCACAGATGAAGAAACTGAGGTGGGGAAGCTAAATAGCCTGACCCAGGTTACACAGCTGTTAATTTCTTTGAGAATACCGTGTCTCACTGACTGTACAGAATGTTCTCAACCTCTCTGTTCCTTGGAGTCCTAGACAGGCTCAGTTCCATTGGTGCTTCCTCTGGCCCAGTGCAGGAGCTATGGGCCAGAGGAAGACCAGCTCAGTGACCTCCCAAGAGCCCCAGGTCAGGGTCAGGGTGGGCAGCTGCCCAGCACTCAGTGTCTAAACAGACCCAGAGAACTGACAGTGAGGGAAGCTGCTCAGAGGTCATTGCCTTGAGAACCTGCCGTCCAACACAACCAGCACTGAGGCCCCCTTTCAGGCTCCCTTCTCTTAGAAACAAGGCTCTAATAGTCTCTAATAAGGATGCTCAAAAAAAAGAGTCTAAAATATGGGAAAAGATTAAAGTCACAATATAATAACTGTGACATTTTTTTATAACAGTGAAACATAATGCGAAAACAACTTCAATGTCTGGCAATAAGGATTGTTGAAATAAATTATGGTGGTATATGGAAACAATGCAAATATTTATCGACAAATAAATGGATAAAGAAAATGTGTATATGGAGAGATAGATACATAGATATACATAGACACACAATGGAATACTATTTATCCTTTAAAAGGAAGGAAATGTTGCCACTTGCAACAACATGGATGAACCTAGGGGACATATTCTAAGTGAAATAAGCCAGACGTGGAAGGACAAATACTGCATGATCCCACTTACATCAGGGGCCTCAAACGGACTCATAGAAGCAGACAGTACGCTGCTGGCTTCCAGAAGTGGAGGTTAGAGGAAGCAGAGGGCTGTTGCTCTGTTGCTCATTGGGTATGAAATTTCGGTTAAGCCAGATGAACGTTCCAGAGATCTGCCGTGCAACACGGTACCTGCAGTTGGCAACACTTAAAAATATGTAACAGGGTAGATCTCAAGTTAAGTGTTCTTGCCCCAAAAACAAAACAAAGGGCCAAAAGGTGACTCTGGAAGGTGCTGGATATGCCCGTGACCTTGATGGTGGTGATGGCATCACGGGTGTTTGCTTGTGTCCAGACTCATCTCATTGTACACGCTAACTGTGTGCCATTCTGTGTACATCAGCTGTGCCTCCGAGAGGCCATTTTTGAAAACGGTAGTGCGTCCACACAATAGAACAGTGTATAGCTAGTCTCCAGAACATTTATGAAGAGTTTGCATAGTGTGGGAAATGCATGGGATACCAAGTTAAATGAAAAAAAAAAATCAGAACTTCAGTAGAGGTCGTAGTCATTGCCCTGGGGAGGGGGCTCAATTGGCTCTTCTGCTTCCTGATGATTTTCCCATATTGTCCAGTGTCCAATCACGACTTCTGCCCCCTTTAGTGTGGCCCGAGGCTGTTCATGAGTTTCCACTCCACTGCCAGTACTGTGGCCCAGGTCCCCTTCATTTTTCACCAGGACGGTGGCAGCAGCCCCCCAGCTGGTTGCCCAGAGGTGGGGTCTGCCCCCCACAGTCACATCTCACAGCGCAGCCACGGTCATCTTTGTGACCCATGCACCTGACCACACTGTACCCTCACTGAGGCCCTCTGAGGGCTCCCCACTGCCCTCAGGGTCGAGTCTGAGCTCCTCAACATGGCACCCTACCTCCCTCTCCAGCCCGAGCTCATTTTTCAACATTTTCCATCTCTCAGTCCGCATGCCAGCCATCCTTCTGACCTTGCGAGCTCCTTCCAGCCCTGGGACCTAGTCACATGGCATTCCTCCCACCTGGCTTGCCCGCCCTTCCCTTGGCAAACTTCTGCTTGTCCTTCTTGTCAGCTTAGCTGTCACTCCTTCTCAGTGGCCTTCCCTGGCCCCTGAGACTGGGTCAGCACCCCTCCTCCTCGGGCTTTCCCTGCGCAGTTTGTACATGGTGGGAATTATCTGCTCTCCCAGCAGAGGGCGAGCTCCATAGGGCAGGGGCGATGTCTTTTTTATGCTCCAGCCCCAACCCCGGTGCACTCAGTAGGTGCTCAGTTTTGCGGAACTGATGCATCAGACAAATCAGATAGGAGGCTGCTTTGGGGATCTAAGTTACCCAGTTATTTGAAGGGAAGTCAGCATTTAGGGGAAGCTTAGATGATCCCTACCTGTTGTATAAAAGGACCCTTTCCCCTGAAATACAACTTTATTTTCCTCTGGGCTGGAAGAAGTCAGCCACCTTCATACTCCCAAATGCATAAAAACCACCAGGTGGTCAAAGAAACATTTTAAAAATACAGATGCCCAGGAACCACGCACAGGGTCTTTAATTCAGCGAGCCTGGGGTGAGGCCCACGAATCTGCATCTGTAGGGACTACACAGCGAACTACTACACGCACCCAGCCCGGGGTGTTGTTGAAATATATAAAGGCCGAGTCTCGTGCTCAGCCCAAAGTAGAGGCTTTAAACATGTGAAGTCCACTCTCCCCTGCCAGCCGGGACTAGGACCTTGGGCTCCTAAATCCTTTTTTCCCAGGGTCCCGCATTTTCTACCTATTGAGGGACCCGCTTGCGGTAGCCCCCAGAGCTGCAGACCCATGCTTGCTCGAGCCCCCTCCAGAACAGAAATGCCTACCAAGCCCATCAGACAGCAGAACGAGATGATCCTTCCTGCTTATTAACGATATTATAGAGGCAGCTGGCCGAACACGTTGGTATGACAGGTCTATTTTCATATGGAAAAGAAAATTATAGAGAGGCATAAACATTTGCTAACTAGAGAGATGTTATTATAGCTTGCAAATTGCATTCAGATGTTCAGTAATACTGGAGTTAATGGGTTTCTGAGGGTTCTTCAGCAAGCGAGCCCATCTAAGAAAAAACCTTTCTTTTCTCGGTTTTTATTAAAAGAGTGTTGCCCTAGCCTCCCCATCCAGCAAGAGAGTTACTGGCTGTGAGTGGGGATCCTGAGTCAGCTGGGGTCTGGGGGCCAGGAGAGGACAAGTCTCCCTCTGCTTCAGTTAAGTGTGGCGCCGTCACGGAAGGCTCCCCTGCACCCGCACCCCACACCCCTGCGGGGAAATTAACAGAAGAGAATCACTGAGCACGTACAGGGTGCCAAGCCCTGGGCCGATGGCACCACACTCACATCTCATTTCATCCTCAGTGGCATGGCATCTTCTTATCAATAAGGAAACCAAGGCACAGAAAGTCCAAGGGTCTTGTTTAAAATCTAACAGCCAATAAGCGCGAGAGGTAGCGTTGTAACGCAGACCATCCACCCTCAGAGCCTAGACTCCCAAACACCGAACTCTAGATGTGGGGCTTAAACAGTCCTCCCAGACAGCCATGGTGGTACCCATTCTACAGACGTGTCTCCCAAGGCTAACAAGGTCATCTGTCCAAGAGGCAGAGCCAGGATTTGAGCCAGATATGTGTGACTTCCCCAGCCAGTCAGTCAGCAGATACCATTTGAAATCCTTCTTTATGCGAGACACACAGCTGGGACTACAGCAGACACCACCTCGGCCCCCAGATTTTATACTCTGCTCTGCTCTGGGACTCCATCTGGCACAGCACGCCCTTGGGAAAATTGTGGAAGGTGTTGCCCATTGTGATCATTGTTCTGTCTCTCCCCTCACTCTGCTTACCTTGACCCACATTTCTTGGCCACCACGATGCCTTGCCCCAGGCCTCACCCAGAATCTGGCCCAGACAGTCGTCCCCACTCTGCCTTCTGAACCATATTCCAGGACATGAATCCACAAAATCTAGTGATGGTCAGCTAGCCCGCCCTCGTTGTGGAAGCCACTGAACTTTAGAACCAGAAGATCGTGGGACATTCTGTCCACTCCACATTTGCAGATGGGGAGACTGAGCCCAAGGTCATGAGTCTACAAGCCAAGGACCATCAGGGATTACCGGCAGCCACTGGAAGCCAGGAGAGAAGCAGGGAATGGATTTCCCCTGAGAATCTCCAGAATGAACCATGCCTGCCAACACCTTCCTGTTGGACTTCTGGCCACCAGAATCATGAGAGAACGGATTTGTATTGTTTGAAGACACCCAGTTGGTGGGTTTTTGTTACAGCAGCCCTGGGAAACTAATACACCTGCCTTGTTCCAAAAGGTCTTCGTAGGGTTCACTTAACACAAGATAAAACAAGTTTAAGGAAAAGGCCATGTGAACTTGTGGAACAGTTGGAGAGCCAGCTACGTAGACAAAATGGAAACTGCTAGAAACAGACAACACAGCTGGACACTGAGCTTCCTAGTAGCTAGTGAGAAAAGAGAACCTTAACATTTCCCATGATCCCCTGTATCTACAAGCACCAAACACAGTCACACAGATTGAGTGCTAAGACTGGAGGGGAGTAAAGCCTTCCTTAAAGAAAGGGTCCGTTGTGATTTCTCGAACAACATTCTTTTTTTTCAAAAGATTTATTTATTTATATGAGAGAGAGAGAGAGCACTAGCAAGAGGGGCAGAGGGAGAGAGAGAATCCCAGGTAGGCTCCACACCCAGCACAGAGTCTGATGTGGGGCTTGATCTCACGACCCTGAGATGGCGACCTGAGCCAAAGCCAGGGGTCGGAAGCTTAACCGACTGTGCCATCCAGGCACCCCTCAAACAACATTCTTAATAAAAGTGCCTAGTAAATATTTGTTGGAAGAAACAAGACTGTTTCCCAGAAGGCCAGCTGTTCCAGGAAGTAGACAAAACCCTTGGGTTTCAAGCATATAATAAGAGGGGAGAGAAACTGACTAGTGTAAGGCAGAGATGTATGTTTAAAATACATGCTATTAAAATATTAAGCAGACCTCCTAGGGACCCACTGCCTGCCGTTTCCTCCCTCAGACCTGAGCATGAACATTGTGGGGGGTGCTTGCACGCTCTTCCCCAGAGGCAGCACCCCAAAAGCCAGCCCGTCTCAATCTGCCCTCGGCAGCTCAGTGGGAATGCTGAGCCTCGGGCTTAGCCAGGAGTCTGCCCTCCCAGAGGCCACTTGCTCCCTCTTCCGAGAGGGCCCGTGCATCTAAATTCATTCATTTCTTAATGGAAAAGCCCCATCAGATGCAGGCTTTGCTTTGGGTGCTGGGGGTTCAGTGATGACAAGAGGAGGGTGGGTGCGGTGGTAAACAGTGTCCGCTGTGCAGAGCCTCGACACCAACAGATGCTCAGAGAATGTCACCGGCTTTGTCCTCCTCCATTCTCCCCGAAACAAACCTGGGGACACACCAGGCCTGCCATATGGTGGTCACGACCAGGGAGCATTGTAAAAGGCACGTCAGTCTGCTCCACACTTTCAGTGGGTGAATACCGGGTCACTTTTTTTTTTTTTTTTTTTTGGAAATCTCAGCCCCCAGCAAGTGTTCAGTCAGTGTTGAAGGGAATGAATGAACAAATGAATATAAGAAATCCGTGCTTATTTTTTAAATGAATTCCTTATTCCAAAACCAAAATTTTAATTGACAAAAGCAACACACACACAGGGCACCTGGGTGGCTCGGCCGTTGAAGCGTCTGGCTTCGACTTAGGTCATGATCCTGGGGTCCTGGGGTCGAGCCCTGTGTCAGGCTCCCTGCTCAGTGGGGAGTCTGCTTGTCCCTCTTCCTCTGCCCACCACTGCCCCTGCTTGTGTGTTCTCTCTCTCTCTGTCAAATAAATAAATAAAATCTTTAAGAAAAAAAAAAACAACACATGCACATAGTAAAAAATCAAACATGCACCATGAAAATGAAGTATTAATTCCATCTCTGACCCCCTCCCCCAGTTCTTCTAGAAGTAATCATTATGAAAAGTGTGTGTGTGTGTGTGTGTGTGTGTGTGTAGCCTTCCCGAGACACTTCCAGGCTATATATATCCATGTGTTCGTCACTAGAAGTATAGTTGAAGCATTGTGTGGCACCTGGTTTTTAATTCACTGAAAGACTATGTCATCAATATTACTCTTCTTTTGGGCTACTTTCCTCCTTCCCAAATGCCATATAGCATGTGGTGTTGTGAGGACGGGCTATTTAGCCAATCCCCTCTTGTTGGATGCTGAGGTTGCTTCCGGTCTGTGCTGTCAGAAGTAATGAGCATCTTCACAGGTACGAGGACATCTGTAGGAAAACATCTTGATACTGGGATGCCACAGTAGCAAAGGATAGATACTCTTTTTTCCTTTCCATGGTAACAGGTATTACTAAGTAGCTCTCCAGAATATCTGCTTATTTCACACTCCTTCCGACCGCATGCGAAATGCCTCTTTCCCACACCCTGGGACACGGCACGTGACTGTCATGTTCAATCCCTGCCATTCTGCCTCTCTCGTGACTTGACAGTTACTCATCTCGCCCTCGTATAAATCCTTCCAAACAGAAAGACTCTCTAAATTGTATTAATGAAATTAAACACTCATCATTAAGGGCCAGGTTCAGGATAAATTGGATTCTCATTGGGTTCCACCTCAGCTGTTCCCTTTTTCACTGATCTGGGCTGCCCTCTCTTGATGGGGGCTTAGTGAGTCCTGCTCCGATTGGAGGCCTGGGTGTTATTTGCACAGCATAAGGCGCAGAAGAAACAAGGCCAAGGGCTTGGCATCACCATTAATTAGCTTGTTCCAACACGGAGCTCTGTTTGCTCATCCAGGAGTGAATTATATTTTACACTCTCGTATTTTCCCCTAAGAGGCTTTGGAAGGAACGACTCGCATGTCCTGGTGAGGGGTGAAGATGGAAAGTGTCTGGAAAGATTATTTTATCAGAGTCGAGCCAGTTCCCGGGGCCACACTGTGTGCGATTCAGAGATGCCTGAGGTATGCGCTGCTGGGAAAGCCAGCTGTCCACGCCTTGCGTCTCAAGTTAGGTCATTTCAGTTCAACCCACTTCAGTAGAAATGTGTGTTGCCCTCTGTTATGTGTTAGGCTCTGTGATACGTCCTCAGAATCCAGAGGAAGCTTAAACAGACATGTGCAATCCCCAGGTCAGGGACTATGTGTCATTTAGCTGGGTTTGAGGGACACCATTAACTGTCTAAAATCACATGCATGACTGTGAGCATGCGTGTGCACGTGTGTGTGTGTGTGTGTTTGGGTGTGATTATATGTACTTTATGAGAAGACCCATAGAATTTGCCAAAGACCCGCCTCAAAAAACCCAGAAAATTTAAGCATTTATGGATCCAGGAGTGACGGTGTATCTACCCTTACCTCGAGGGACTTTTGGAGCCATTTCCAGATTTTCTATCATCTCATCCCGCTCAGCGTTCTTGCTTTTCTCCAACCACAGTAGCTCCCACTCTGACATGCCTCTGTGCCTCCTGCTTCACCATCGGAAGCAGACTCTTCCAGTCCTTAGGTAAACTAACGGTTTTGCCTTAATTACGCAGAACGACGCGGTGGTTGGTGCTTCCAGGGAGTGCCCCAGTCTGGGGGCAAAGGAATCAAACCATGAAAAGGTCAGAAGTAAAGACTGACTTGCATAGTCTGGTGCTCACTCAGAGACTTTCCTTCATTCCCCGACTCTTCCTTCGCCCCCTCGGTGTTCAACACACGCTCTCATTTACACACACACCACCACTCACTCCTGGTCTTGCTCGCTCACCATTAGGGCAACGCACTCTCACTCGTGCACTATCACGCCTACTTCCTCTCTCGCGGACTCATCCAGCCATTCATTCATTCATCCTTCCAATCCTTACGGAGGACAAATCCTGTGTCTGGCAACGTTGGGATCGTAGAGACAAAAGGCCCACGTCCCTCGCCTACAGGAGTTTGTAGCCTAGAGGGGAATCTGATGCTCAGACGGAGAGCTGTCAGATGCTGTCTCGTGTGCCAAGGGAAAATGCTGTACAAAGGCTCCGTGCAAATTGCTGATGAGGTTCCAAGGACAGGACAGCTGACTTATCGTTGGGAGGAATGGAGAATGTTTCACAAGCTGGGTTTTGAGGGATGACTAAGAGTTTTCCAAGAATAGGGGACAGGCATTCCAGATGGAGCAGCGTGTACAAAAGTCTAGAGGTGGGGACACACTGGATCATGGTTTGCACTGAAGAGAAGAGCATATTCTTTCTCTGGTCATAACCTGGGCGTGTGGCTGCCTTGAGGGCAAGTGCTCAGCTCATGAGCCGACCAGAAATTCTACAGCTGGAACCAGGATGTTTACTTCCCTCAACATTATGTTGATTGGTCTCTAGATGCTACTTTTACTTGATGAACTCACTCCAGAAACACATTTGGCCTTCGGCGGTGACAAAAGCCCTGCCCGCAAGTGACTGATTTACTGTGAATGAAATAATCTCTTTCCATCCTGAGGATTCATTTATGGAACTCCGGCTATGATGGAGTGCCTGACCTTCTAGCTTTTTCCATGGCCCTTCCTTCCCATGACTCCTGCTGCACAGAGGTGGGACAAAGAAAGGCTCACAAACAGAAATTAAATTTAGAAGAGACGGAACAAAAGCTGCTTTGCAAACATGGGGAACAAAAAAATGTAGGATTCAGTACATTGGCAGTGACTCATCTCACCTTCTTTTGAAAGTGTGGCCAGGAGGAAGGCCTCGCCTAGAGACACTTCAGGTGACTCAGATGCAGGGAAATGTTTAGCTGGAGGGACAGTAGTGACGTACTGAGTAAGCTCACGGACTCTCGAGTCACAGAGAAGCAGATTTCAAACCTTGGTTCCCCCACCTAGAATCTGTATGTGCCAAGCAGGACTCATTGGATTCAAGTGGCAGAAAACCCAACTGGAGCTGACAGGGTGGGGAGGAAAAGGGTCTCCTCTCCATTCCCCAAGGCACCATGCTCTTTGGTGTCTCCAGGATTTTCAGATACTATTACTTATTCTCTGGATGGCCCCCATTTTCCCAGCCCGCCACTGGGATCACTCTTACTTATCTAGATGGTAGCTCAGATACCACTTCCTCCGGCGGGCTGTCATCACTGCTGTGGTAGGCAATCCGGACTCACCTCCCGCCACTAGGAATGTCAGTGGCTGACGACTCCACCCACATCTCTCTCCAGGAAATGCCTTCAACCAAAGGGAACTGCCCCACTCAACGTCACTCCACCTTTCTGGGGCCAGTCCATATCCACTGTTCGCATGGCTGTACAGCACCCCAACCCCTTCATTTCAAGGATGTGCAACTCTTGGGGCCATCCCAGCTTTAGAGTTTCGTTGTTGCTAATGCATCGTAGTTCACCTCCTTTGACTTACTCCATTTCCCTCACTCCCCAACAAGCGCTGATCCCAAGGGCATTCCTTGATAAATTCCCTGCATGAAAATCTCCACTTTTGGGTCTGCCTCTTAGAGAACATGGTGGAACACCAAAACCTTCCTCAACATCCTGTAAAACTAGGTCACATGACAGGTTGAGGCAACTTTTAGCTGCACGTTGCCAAAATCTTCACTCAAAATTGCTGAAGCATTTGGACATTCATCATCTCTCATGGAGAATCCAGAAGTAATACAGGCTTCACGGTGGGCCAGTACATCAGCTCAGTGACCTTCTCAGAGACCCAGATGCTTCTCTGATCTTCAGCACTGGCTTCAAACTCAGGCTGTCACAAGGTATCTGCAGAAGCTCCAAGCATCATATCCAGACATGACAATGCTCAGAAGCAAAAGAAAGACCACCTCTTCTTTGAAAAAAGAATAGAGTTTTCCCAGAGTGCCCTCAGTCAGCCCTCCCATCCTCATTGGCCAGAGTTGGGTCACGTGTCCACTCCTGAACCAATCACTGGCAAGGAGAATCACGGTGCGCGGGGCTGAGGTCTCTTCCCCATGAGTCCCTTGGCTATAGATAGGGGAGGCATAGATACCTGGGGAATAGTGAGATTCTGTTGCAAAAGAAGACGGGGAATGGATGGCAGGTAGACCAACAAGAAGAGCATCCTCCCCTGCATCCCATGGCAGGCTGTACCTCTTCCTTAGAGCACTCACCATAACGCGGTGAAGAAACCTGCTTATTTCACCTTAGTACTCCCTCTGAGGTCGAGCTCTGCATGAACGCGCAGGTCACCTACCTGTGCCAGGCACTGGAAGATCCAGTGGTGAATCAAACAAAGCCCCTGCCATTTAAAATTTAAAGAGAGACAGAAATAGACAAATTGATGTATAGTGTAACATCGATGCTATGCACTATGAAGAGAGTAGTAAAACCTCCAAAAAGGTAATGGGGTGTGATTCGGCTTCTTCTCTAGAAGGTCCAGTCCGGGAAGCCTTCTCTGATCAGGTTACATTTGAACACAGACCTGGACGAGGCAAAGGCGGGAGCCATGCGCTACGCTGTCTAAATGAAGCGCTTTCCACCATTAGCCTAGAGCAGGTGCAGAAGTCCAGAGCGTGAGTGTCTTGTTCAAGGAGAAATGAGGGGTCGGAGTAACTCCTAGGGAATGAGCAGGGACTGGATCAGCGCTGCCAAACAGAAACAAAATATGCTCACGAACACAATTTTGAATTTTCCAGAAGCCACATTTTTTTTAAAGGGGGAGATTGATCTTCCTCTGTTTTATTTAAGCCCATAGAGTCAAAATATTTCTATTTCAACAGTAATAATGTTTCAAAGTGTTAATGAGCAATTTCATTTTTTTTTTTTCATTTTCTCTCCCAATCCTTCAAAAACGGTGTATCTGAACACAGACTAGCCGTATGGTGAGTGCGCCGTTGTCCCGTGTGGACAGCGCAGGCTGAGATCGTGGAGAACCTTACGTGCTGTGTTTCTTCTCTGGGTTTTATTCTTAACAAGGGGCAGCCTCCGGAGGGACTTGAGCAGTGTGGTTTGATTTATTTGTTTTAAAAGCATCGCTGTGGCTTTAGCAGAGTTTTCTCCTAGAAGGCTCTTGAAGAGGCACTTGAGTGACAAGAAGCCACGGGGAACAGCCCCGGGGCCCCGCACGCAGAAGTGGCTGGACTCACAGCTGGCACGAGTTCCCCCAGATCCGTTCCCTCCATCTGCACTGGGGGGGCTGGCCTCGTGCAGATGGGATTTCCATGAGGGAGGCCGGCCTACCCCGTCATTCGCTCAGCTGTCTTTCAGAGTCCTCATTTACTTATCCATAAAGGAAATCACAAATGGTAATTACTACAATTTGCAGAAAGTATAGAAAACCCAACCAGATTCAGTGATGGT
This sequence comes from Ursus americanus, assembly GCF_024610735.1. Taxonomy (NCBI): domain Eukaryota; kingdom Metazoa; phylum Chordata; class Mammalia; order Carnivora; family Ursidae; genus Ursus; species Ursus americanus. The sequence goes on from NC_142128.1 coordinate 32,903,746, forward strand.
GGTGTCCGCCCTGTGTCTTCTAGCCCCGGGGTTCTCAGGCATTTTTAGCTTAGGGACCTTGTCCTCCAATGAAATCGCCGACCCAAGTCCAAATGGGGCACTCCGCAATCTGCAGGTGGGTTAGGGTCAGTCTGTGCCACTGTCCTGATGTTGCCCAAGCGAGAAATGTGCACCCATGCAGATAAAGCCAAGTCCCATAGGCTCACTTGCCCTGTGCCCATGGAAGTTCTATTCAAAGATGTTTACACGTTGACCTTCTTTTTATCATAAATAAGACATGAGTCACCTTCATAAATAAACCATGAGACCCAGACTTGAAATGGCCCCACGCGACAGTTTATGCCATCCGCCGATGCTGGGCAGGGGAGCCAGCCTTCACTCTGGTGGGAACTTTCTTCATTTCTAGCAATTTCCATGTTTCTAAGTGAACTGTTCATAAAACAGAAAAGGACGGATCCAAGCGGTATTGAGCCAGCCCCGACTGGCCACGTTCTCCTATGCTCTCCTTCACCGCAGGCAGCTGTGAGGGCCACAGTTTCAAAACCATCCTACAGTCACGGCCCCCTGCCTCCAAAACTCCAAGCCTTCACATGCTGTCTCCCAGTTTTTAAACAGTTTTTTCCAAGTCTGATTTACCTACCGTAAAATGAACGTGCTTCCAGTGCACGAGTCAGTGATTTCTAGTGTATCTATGGAGTCGTGCAGCCATCACCACAACCTACTTCTAGAACATTCCCGGTCCCCCAGAGAGAAACACCATCACCATTTCAGTCCCTTCCCTTGGCCTCCCCCGGCTTCAGGCAATCACTGAGCTGCTTCCTTAGCTTTGCCTTTCCTGGACATTTCCTGTCGATGGACTCATCCCCTGTGCAACACCATCCATGTGCACCACAGGCAACTGGGGAAAAAAAGAAGAGCTGGAAGTAGAAGAGAATCGATTGGTACCAAACTGAGCACTTCTCTTTGAAGCATTCGAAAGGATTGCAAGACAAGAGAAAAGAGAGCAATGTTCTCGGTCTGTGATTCTCTTATTGAATGCTTACCTGCATACGTGCCTTCTTCGGGCGTGCTCAGATCAGCCCTGTGTAGCAGGTGTTTGCCTTGTCCCTGGCAGGGGCTTGAGAGCATGTCCCTGGAATTAGAGACTTGTACTTAGAAAACTTGGTTCTTAACTTTATTTTTTTAATGATTTTGTTTATTGATGAGAGAGAGTGAGTGGGGGAGGAGCAGAGAGAGGGAGGGAGAAACAGACTCCCCACTGAGCAGGGAGCCTGATGTGGGGCTCGATCCCAAGACAGTGAGATCATGACTGGAGCCAAACGCAGACGCTTCACCAACTGAGCCATCCAGGCGCCCCGGTTCTTAACGTTAAATCTTAGTTTGAAGCACAGTTGTTTCATATTTGTGCACAAGACCTTGGCCTGGTACAGGGTCATGAAACAGAAAACCCCTCCTCCTCCTTCCCACACCTGCCCCCAGCTCCCCAAGCCCTGGATCGTACTAGAACTCCACTCTGCCACAGGATACACAGGCTAGCCCATTCATCCATGGAGGAACATCTTGAAACTGGACCAGTGCTTTTATACTTCTTCTGAATTCTAAACATGCCCACCTTAATTGTTCCTCAATTAAAATCTTGCAGTGGGTCCTCGTGGTGCTCTGGGTAAAGTCCCCACTCCAGCCGTCTGGAGTTATTTGGTGTTTCCTGAACGGACCCTGGTACTTCACACCACAGACATTTTGCATACGCTGTTCTCTCTATCAGGAACACACTTGTCCTTATGCTTCCCAACCTCGAGTCCACGCCTCCCTGACACTTGCCTAAGCCTCTCCTCCTTCCAGGTTACCTGGGTTACCCACCCCTGCCCTGTGCCCTAAGGACAAGGGCCCTCTCTTCTCTCTGCCTCCGGGGACTTGCCCAGACCTGGGTTTCCATCCATTGCATCAATGACCTTGAAAAGAACCTTTTCAGAATCAACTGTTCTTAAGTTGGAGAGACAAATGTAAATGCTGCGTCATTTGTAAACATCTCAGATCCCTTTGCCGCTGATATCTTGGTGGTGTTTGTTAATTTTGTCTCAAGTTCCTTTTGAAACTGCCTCCAACCTTGACAACATCTCCAGCAAGGTGATCTCGCAAGCGCGCTCGCAGAACACACACCTAAATTCAGCAGCTCAGACAAAGTCTCCTGTCACCTCCTGTTTCTCTCTTCCCTCTAATTCATGGTTATCACTAGCAGAAATAGCAAACGTTCCGTCCTAAGGCTTTGTTCTCTCCAACCCGAGCATTCAGCAGCAAGTCTGGAGCGGGAGAGGAGTCGAGAATGCTTCATGGCGGGGAGAGGGGCCGCCCAGCAGAGCAGAGAGCCCAGGTCTGGACGCCAAACACTCCCCTTGTCCACTGAACCCATCCCCTCCTGCCTGCTCAAGGGCACTATTCTTGCAAGTGCCCCACTTTTTTTTTTTTTTTTTTTTTGCCTTGCATCATAAATTGTCCCCCTAGGCTGTGTCATTCTCATCCGAGTGCAAACATGCTGCCCATGTCGTCTGGAGAAAAATCATCCCTAGTCTGTCCGGCCACTGGCCCTTTTGCTTTTCCTGCAAACACATCAAAAGAATGGCCTCTGCTTTTGTTCTTCCAGTTCTCTCCTGCTTTCTCCCCAGTTCCCCAATAAGCCCCACCTGCCAAGGTCATGGTGACACTTAACATGCTCAAACCAAGGAAAATGCTCGGTCCCCGTCTAACCCGATTGCGCAGCGGCGTTTGACGCAGTGAATCTCCCCCTTCTCGAAACACCTTTTTCACTTGGCCTCCATGGCCCCATTCTTGGTTATCATACCACCGGCTAACCATGGGTGCCTGTGCTGTCTTTGCCAGCTGCCACCTTCTGTCCTCTAAGGCTGAAATGCTCCAGGGTGACCACGCCAGCCCCGTCCCCTTCCCGGATCCAGTTGCCTCAAAATGTCTCCTCTTGGGAGGCCAATGAGCATCTTTCACTTAACAGGTATAAAAGCGAACTCTTGACACACACACACACACACACACACACACACGCTCAGAAATATGCTGTGGCCAGTGTCTCCTCATCATCTTAGTGAAGGGCAGGCAACGCATCGTTCAAACAAAGACTGCTGGTGTCATTCTTGACCCCTCCCTTTCTCTCACAACACACGGTCAGGAGAGCAAGCAGGGCTTTGCTCATCACATGTGCAAAATAGGCCAGATCTCGGCTGCCACACTCACCCAGCCAAGCCCTGGTGGGGCTGGCTGCTCGCCACTGCTGCCGTCACTGCCCGGCTTCTGGGACAGGGTTAGCGTTGAGTGATGCAGGGGACAGAAATACCTCCCGGGGAAAAGGAGGTTGGCATATCTGGAGCAGGGCTTCAAGGCTCTGGCAAGGAGAGCAGAAAGGACATCTGGCTCCTCCCTCTGGGACAAGGCGGCCGCCCACAGCTATTTGTCCAGTTGGGAGAGTCATTACTTCATGACTTATGAGGGTGGCCTCCAGTGAGGGGCCTGGTGTGAGGGCAGGGGGTCCCCAGTGGGGCTGAGGAATGAGCACTGGACTTGGAGCCATGGGCTAAGTCACTTTCCTGGGCATCTCAGTTGTGTCACTAGGTAGTGGGTAAGTTTCTTCCCCTCTGAGATGCTGTTTCCTCATCTATAAAATGAGATCACACTTCGCAAGGCTGTTGGGAAGATCGATGAGAATAGGGTCATCGACGTGAGGGTGCGTAGTGTTGCTGGCTACTGGCACGGTGTAGGTATGCTTCCCTTCAGCGTCTCCTTTCCGTACCTACAGAGGGGGGAGCACTGCGTCTATTGTCCTAGAGGTTGCCGGGAAGGTGTATGAAAGAGCTTTATGAGGATATAAGGTGTTATTGTTCTTATCCTTCTATCGTCTCGGGTGCTCTGGGCTGCAAACAACAATCTTTGTTCACAGGTCTAGCATAATGTACATCGCTCTCTATGAAACTCAATTGCGTGTATTCCTCAGTAGCAAGACTGTAAACCCCATGGCGGGCAGCAGCCTGTCTGTTCGTCCATTATCATCCCAATCCCTGTCACTCAATACGCAATTGGGAAAGGGAGGGCTCTCTGGTGTCTTGAAGCTTTCTTTTTCCTTCCCCTTTACATGGTCAGTGTCACGAGGAGCCCCCCACTGTTGTCTTGCCCTCCAGGAGCCCCCAGGCTAGCACGGGAGACAAATGTATGGAGGACCCGCTGTAGGTACGGGTCTGTGGGTATGACTGTGCTCCGTCTAATGAAAGCCCCTGGGCTGCGCTTTGGGAGACGCCTTCTCCCCCTCTCTACAACTGCCTGATTGGGAGGGGTGGGTAGGGGGAGCTCACACGCAACATCCAGCCAATCAATTTTCCTCCAACCCTGGTAATTGGTGTAAGGATGGTCATGTGACCCACGTCAGACCAATGAGGTGCAGTCTTGAGATTTTTAACTTCATCTGTTGGGTAAGGGAAGCTCTTTCCATTGCGGCTGGAAGGGAGTGGGGAAAAGGGAAGAGGAACTCCAAAGAACTCTGGATGGCATCGCTTTGGTCCCCAGATCCAGCCATGTCTGAAGTCCCCAGACTGTTTGTTCACTTAGAGAAGCCAATGAATTCAAACTGCCTTTCTTTGCTGAAACTGTTTGGAGGAGGGTTTCCATTCCACTTGCAATGGAAAGCATGCTAGTCTCTAGCCAGGATACACAGTGTAGGATACACTGCAGGTGGTGTGAACAAAGTGATATGGGAGTGAGTCATTGTGTCTGGGGCACTGGCAAACACAGGCGACAATTACCCTTGAGAGGGCAAAGGAGGCCCAGGCAACTTCACCCTGATCCTTTTTGCTGCAACCTAGGTTCTATTCACTTTACATAAAGGGCATCCACTCCCCAGTTCCTGATTTGATCCAAACGCAGTATCAAGGAAAGTAAAGAAGAGAGAGATGAAGAAATGATAGTCTTCGGGGGAGCGATATCATTTTAAATGCAAATTACTGAGTGTTGACTGTACAGTCTGTGGAGGGAGTATGCAAATTATACACAAACTCTATGCATATTTAAATTGCAAATCCCCTGTGACCTTGCTAGGTTGTCTTCCACACACCTGGGATGAGGCCCCGGGGGTATGTCTGGTGGGGCTTTCCATCAACAAGTATTTATTTAATAAGCTCTTACAGGGCTTCTCTGCAAGGTGTTCAGCCTCCAAGACTTGGTCTCTGCCCTGGAGGAGTTGGCAAGCGAGCTGAGGAGAAGGGAGGAACCACAAGAGACGATTAGTACATAATAGAAGACACGATGTAATTAAGTACTAAGTGCTGGGCTGTGGACTGGAAGCAATTGGGTGAAGCTGCAAGGAGGCCAATTTCAGCTCAGTACAAGGGACAACATTCTGCTGCAGGGACCCGTCCCTCAAGAGCACTGCAAAGCTAGCTTTCGTTGTGCCAGAGCTGGATAGAGATTTGAAATAATATGAATAATAATAGCAACCTCGCAGTTGGGAGTCCTACCAACCGGGTTTGACTCCACCCACTGTCAACTGACCACGTGACTTCTGGCAAGTGCCTTTGTGTCTTTTTCCTTAAAATGGGCCTTAATAGCACCACCCTGTAACAGGTAAAGCGTGGGAAAGGCCCGGACGCATCCCGGAGTCAGAAGGGTATCAACAAATAACAGTGGATCTGAGTTCAAACCCCTAACTCTGCCATTTACAAGCTGTGTGACCTTGAGTCAGTTATTTAACCTCTCTGAATATCAATGAATAATAATGATGATGATTACTGTTGACAAGGTGGTACCACCAGACTCATTAAGAATGCTATTAAGATTGCTGAGAAGAGTCTCAGCATAGCATCTGGTACACGTCATTCGAAAACAATGTGTGTGTGTGTGTATCCAGACCACCATGCACATAGACAAATGTGTGCATGCACATCTCAAACCATCAGGCCCCATCGTCTTCTGTTTTCTTCCAGAAGCTTCCCCAACAGCATGTGGGTGAGCCAATGGGGTTCTCTGATGACTGAGCTCTTCGAAAGGGGAAACCAATCAAAAAGGATGTTCAGCACTCACCCCAGAGCTCCTGCCATGAATGCTCACGCAAACGTTTCCTGATGTTTCCACCTTCCTTTTTTTTTAAAATAAGGCATTCTCCCCCCTCCTTAGGAAGGTAACACACACTAATTAAGGAGTTTCGAGAAATTTCATAAACGTATAAAGCTGTAAATTGAGATCACCCACAACTTCTCCATCCTCCCAGAGACCAACGCCTGCTTCCCAGACTTGTGAAGGGAAGCATAGCACAGGGATCTCTGTGAGCCAAACAGCTTCCGAGGCAGGACCACAAAGTATGTTCTGATAGCATGTGAACTAGAGGGGACGTCTGAAATCAGACGCGGAGTTAATATTTGAGAGGTGCTTAGGGAACCACAAGGAGAGGCTGCCACTCTCCCACCAGAATGGCCAAAATGAAGTGAGGATTGACAATATCCAGTACGGTCAAGGATACAGAGGACCCAGAACTCTCACATGCCGCTGCTAGGACTTGACATCAGAGCAATTACTTTGGACAACTCGAAATATTTGTTAACACTTAACACTTGCCCCTTTATGACCGATGACTAAATGATGCCCCTCCCAGGTATGTGGCTGTTTGGGGCTGAATTGTGTCCCCCCCCCCCGACCCAAAATTCACATGTTGAAGTCCTAACTCCCAGTGCCCCAGAATGTGACTGTCACCGGAGAGAGGGTTTTCCAAGAGGTAATTAGGTTAAATGAGGTGACTGCAGTGAGACCTAGTGTAGTGTAACTGGTGTCCTTATAAGAAGAGGGGATTAAAACACAGACACGTATGGAGGGAAGACTCTGTGAAGAGGCAGGGAGAAGCCCACCATCTATAAGCCAAGGGGAGAGTCCACAGAAACCAACGCTGCCAACACCTCGATCTTTGGCTTCCAGCCTCCAGAACAGGGAGAAAATAAATTCCTATTATTGAAGCTGCCCGGTCTGTAGCACTTTGCTACAGCAGGAAACTGTTGTGTTAGCAAACTAACCCAATAACCAAGGGAAAGAAACGGCTAGCCCTCGCACACATTGCTGGGAGACGGAAGTCGGACACAAAAACACAGAGCGTTCCAGTCCATTTATACGAATTTTCAAGCAAAACTAATCCATGGTGACAGATGTCAGAATGGTGGGGTCTTAACTGGGAGGAGCATAAGAGAGCCTGCTGGAAGCTGGAAACGTCTCTATCTCCATCTGGGTTTGGGCTACACATTGTCTGTATATGTAAAATTTAATCACGCATGATGGTTACAGGGTTTCTGTCGGGGATGATGAAAAATTGTGGAAATGGTGGTGGGGACCATTATACAGCATTGTGATTATAGTTGAATGCCACTGACTTTTACACGTAAAAAGCGTTAAAATGGCAGATCTTAGGCTTTATACCTTTTACCACAATAAGAATCTTCAAAACAAGTCATTAAACTATGCACTTAGATCTATGCCTTTGCCGTATGTTCCCATGTATAACTAGGAGGGGAGATAGCTGTCAAGGAATATCTCACAGCGCTTAGATGTTACAGCTGTGACGTGCACCTTTCTTTTTTTTCCATTTTTCTTCTGGAAGCCTCCTCCTGATTGTGATGCTAGGACTTTGAGGAGACAGGGAGGTTTGGTTGACTTCCTTCGAGATTTTCCTACTCTGAGGACTCTTTATGTTCTTGCTACCCTTTTTTCTTTTCTGAAGTTCAGCGAATCATCTTCCCTGATAGTTGGGGTGAAGGGTTGGCATATGAATGAGCACAGCACTGAGCTCAGGGAAAATCTGAAGAGGTGATGTAAAGACGAATCCTTCCCTTCCGGCATGCACCCCAGCCCTAAGACGCGTTTTTGGTCGGTTGGCTGGAGAAGATGTTTATAAAAAGGGCACAATTAATGTGGCAGGTGCCTTGGTTACACGCAAAGAATAACAGCAGGGAAAACAGATATATAATTACTTGGGCTTTTTTGGTGCTCGAGTGTTACTACTGCTGATATTAAGTAAAGAACATGACACCCAATTGTACTCCGAGTGTGGGGGGTGATTCACTTTCAGCTGGTGGAGATGTGGGCTTTTAGGGGGAATGTGGAGAGTGGACTTGAATTTTTTTCAAAAAGAGAAAAAGAGATTAACTCCTTAAGGACCCATGAGTGAGCAGGGGGGCCCTGCGTGCCTTCCCCTGTGGGGATCTCCCAGGCCCACTCCCCCTGGGGGTCCTACCCATTCACACCTTTGGTATACAAGCCCACCATCACTTCCTGCTGCTTTCTCTTATCCTCCTGCTCATTGGATTCAGTAGGGAAGAGACCACAGAGCCCAAATCCCTCCCACATCCCCTACAAGAGAGTGGCAGGGTGGCAGGGCCCAGTGTCCCCAGCCCAGATATACTTTTCTCCTGCACGTCAAGTGGACAGGGATCTGGCCCTTCTGCCCGTGAAAGTCTGCCATCCCCCAATCCACAGAGCACGTACTTCAGGTCAGATCAACTGCTTCGTTAAGGTATGCCTTCACCGGCAAGTGACAGGCCATGGGTCCATCGACGAGGGTCTCTTCATCTCAGGACACCGTGAGTCCAGCACTAAGCTGCTGCTATTCATTCAGGGGCTTGATTATGTCAGGGCTGGGCTCCCCGTGATTCTCTGAGTCTCTCCTTCATGATTGTTCCCGCGCATTCTCAAGTGGCTGCCCAGGATCTAGGCATGCTGTCCCTGTTTAAGGCAGAAAAACACGGGGGAGAAAGGGAGTGGGGGCTTCAGCTTGTCCTCCTTGATCAGAAAAGCAGTGCTCAATGCAAAGAGACCAGCAAACGACTGTTTCTTTGGCTTTTCCAGGCTCTGGACCGGAAAGAAGCCATTCAGGGGGAGGGACCAGCCGGGAAGTAGCCTATCAGCTAGCTCACCTCCGTGCCACCTTCCATACTCCCTCTGAAGGGGATGAAGGGGTCCATGCAGATCTGGGGAGCACAGGGTCTGCAGCTCTTGGGTGTGAGAGTGTCAGGGGCTCCAGGAGCACTGAATATGCCTGTCTCTGTTCTCTTTTCTTCTTGTGTCCATTCGGGTTCTCTGAGAAGCAGATGCCCAGATGGAATGAGATGTGCAGGAGATTTCCTGGGGCAGATGCCTGTGAAGGAGAATGAGAAAGGGGCAGGAGCAAGTAGAGACACATGACTCGGATCTGACACGTGTGAGAGGAGAGAGGGAAGGAAGAGGCAGGGGGCAGGGAGACCCCCAGCCTGCTCTGTGACCCCCTGAAAGGCTCAGCCAGGCCAGCAAAGAGCTTCCAAGCACATGTGTTCTACTGGAAGCATCCTGTGTCTGCAGGATGGGCTGGTGCTGGTGCCCCTGCCCTGTAGGCACTGGCTGAGCACAGGGCTGGGGGGACACAGCCTCAGTAGGGACACTGTGGTGGGTCCGTAAGTGCCACGGCTAGCAGCAGTCCGCCAACCACAGCCCTGGAAGCAGGTTGTCCTCACAGGAGGTGTGGACAAGGGGCTCCCACAGCGGTGATGCCAGTCCCCCCTCCACACCTTCCTTTCCCTCTTCCTTTATGGCACCAGTACTGAAACTGCCCCAAACTAGTTGAAATCACGCCCGTCCTCTGAGCCTCTGGAATTGCCACGTAGGCCTGCTTCACGCGGGCATAGCAGTGGTGGCCACAGCTGTCCTGGACTTGGGTGGTCGCTCCACATGGCTGAGGGGGGAGGCTAAACCCCTCTTGCCCCGGGTCGTGGGTTGAATTGTGTGTCCCAGAAAGATACGTTGAAGTCTTAACCCCCAGTGTCTGCAAACATGCCCTTATTTGGAAATAGGGTCTTTGTAGATGTGACCAAGTTAAGGTGAGATCACACGAGAGGAAGGTGAATTCTAGTTGAGTGACTGCTGTCTTTGTAAGAAGAAGAAATTTGGACACAGAGCCAGCAACACAATCTCTGTGAGTCTTAGCTTCTCTCCCTATAAAAGGAGGATATTAGTACTTCCTTAGAGAGTTCTGGGAAGGATTTGATGGAGCCCCTCCAATGCATGAGTGATTCTACCATTATTGTCATCATTATTTTAAAAATGATGATGATAATGATGATGATGATATTGTTTCGGAGACCCTCTGTCTTCTTTGACTACTCCTTGCTCTGCTCTCTTTTGACTCCTCCTTCCTTCTTCAAAAAAGCCCATGCTTGCCTCCAGTTGCTGGAATTCCCAATTGGCAAATTAAGTACAGGTTCAAGAAATCAGAAAAGCAGGGACCCAGCGAGACACGTAAACATGTGTTATTTTAGAAAATGAAATTGCATGATGCAGCCTACTATTATTTTATTTTATTAAAGATTTTATTTATTTATTTACTGAGAGAGAGAGAGCAGGAGCGGGGAGAGGGGCAGAGGGAAAGGGAGAATCCCAAGCAGGCGCCTCACCCAGCACAGAGCCTGATGCAGGGCTCGATCTCACAACCCTGAGATCATGACCTGAGTTGAAACCAAGTCAGATGCTTAACCAACTGAGCCACCCAGGTGCCCCATACTATTATTTTATTTTAAATTGCATAAGGCAGCAGTGTGATATTTTCAGGGCATTGGGCCTCTGAATGTCCTACCTGTACCTTCTTTTTTTCTAAAAGATTTTATTTCTTATTTGAAAGAGAGAGAGTGAGCGGGCAGGGGGGAGGAGCAGAGGGAGAGAGAGAATCCCAAGCAGACTCCCTACTGAACACGGAGCCCGATGTAGGGCTTGATCCCAGGACCCTGAGATCATGACCTGAGCAAAAATCAAGAGTCGACGGCTCAACCGACTGAGCCACCCAGACGCCCCCACCTGTACCTCCTTGACTGTACATCTCTCTCTAATCCTAAATGCCTGGGTGCACCTCCACCAAAAGACAGACCAGACGTGGAAAAGCCCTGCAGTGGAAGGAAGGTCGCAAAACCAGGTTGCAAAGGACAGGCCAGTGGGGCTGGAGTAGGGAGAAGGAGGACATTTGCAGACAACTGTGTGAGCCCTGCAAAGGACTCTATCTTTATCCCGGGACCAGGGGAAGTCATTGCAAGGTTGTGAGCAGTTTCATGATGCCGCCGGGCATTTTCACGTGTCCCCTGGGCCTCTGGCAGCCATATGGGGAAGGGAACGGAAGGAGCCAGCGTGGATCTCCCAGGTGAGAGAGAAAGAGGGGACTCACTACTGAGACTTCTGGGACTTAAAAAAAAAAAAAAATCCCAGTCCTTCCTCTCACTTCTGCCCCACAAAAAGCCTGCAACATGTCTGGTCCCTGCTCAGAGCAAGGCCTGCAGCTGTCCGTCTATACAGGAACCAACCCAGGACAAGCAGAGGACAGTACATGTCAGGATCAGGCAGTCTGCAAAGACGCGAAGTCCCCAGCCCCACACCTAGCTGCAGCCCCAGATGCAAGCAGACAGGAGTCTAATTTCCTATAACCCGGAGCAGGCACGATGTGTGAGGGCAAATCTCAGTGCAGGTGTTTGGCAACCGAGAGCAGCGCCTTGGAAGGAGACGAGAAGCAGGCATGATTGAGGGACAGCTCTGTGCTCTGTACGCGTGTCACTTCATTTAATCCTCTCGACGACCTTGCAGGGAAGCTGTTATTCTCCCATTTCATAGGTGAGCAAACTGAGGCATAAAGGACCTGAACGCTCTGACCCAGCAGTCTTGCAGTTATGGCCGTGGCTTCCTTGGGGGCTGCCATGACCTCACAGGAAGGACTCCAGCTCATGCGCAAAGCATGGGGCTGTATGACTCCCGAAAGGACAGAGGACTAGCACCCAGTGTGTACCCTAGCTACGTCCAGGCACATCTCGCGGACCCCACACTGAGACGCTCTGATGGGCGCACCATGGTTATTACTGCTCTGATTTAGCAGGTGGAGAAACTGTTCAGAGAGGTGACGTCTCGGGAAAACAAAACTGCTAATCCGGATTTGAGCCAGGGCTGTCCCGTTCTGCCCTGGAGGACACTGGGCGCATGCGTGGCTCCCACGATCAGGGTAGCAAACTGCTCTTGAATTATTTGTACCTGGATACTGAGGACTGGCATGAATTTCAGGAGTATTTTGTTCCTGCATCTTCTCTTTATCCCTCTCTCTCTCCACATCCGCCTTAGAAAACCCCAGTGATTCTTTTTTAAAGTACAAAGAGAATCCAACTGCTTCTTGCCACACCCAGCGCTCACACCCTGGCCACGGACCCCCTTTGTGGCTCCTCTAGAAATTGCCGTAGGTTCTTTGATGGTCTGTCTGCTCCCACCCTAGCTCCAGCCCCAACACACACACACACACACACACACACACACACACACACACACAGCCGCCAGGATGTCCAGGTCAAAATGGAATCAAGTCATATTATAAAGGGAAGGGAAGGAAATTGTCGAGGGTGACCCTACACTGAGCTAGCCTCGCAGTTCGGAGCACAGCTCAGACGCACACAGGCCTGGGCCCAACTCCTGGCTCTGCCGCCTGCGGGCTGGGCGGCCCGGGCAAGCCACTTGCCTGCTCCTAGCCTGAGCGTTCTCCCCAGCGCAGCGTGCAAGATGGGGGCACGGCCACACCGCGTGTCCTGGGCGTGAGATGCAGGGTGCTTTCCAAGCGCCCGACACCCAAGTGCCACTACGTATCAATTATTCAGATCATCATACCATGTGACCTCCCTGAGGTGACGAAAGTGCCTGTTTCCTCAAGTACCATCAAGACTATTCTCAAACCTTTTTTCGGGGATGAGGTAATGAGCGTGCAGAGAGGAATTGCATTAGGCAGAAGAATCCAGCGACTGGCCCGAATGACTCTTCCTCCCTTGTGTCCTCTCTGACCTTCCCTGTTTACGCTTTGCAATGACGCGGTACAGGGCGGCTTCATGGGAGTCGAAGGGACAGCAGTCACCTCCACCGTGTTCTCTCTGATTCCAGCCTTTGATGGCCCAGAGTAATTCTGGAAGCTCTTTGCCCTGATAAGAAAATGATCCGTGCTCACCCTGTACGTAAATGGTATGTGGGTTTGCGTGGCCACGGAGAGAGGGCAGCAGGGAAGACATTTGTCTGAGGTACAGCTATCGGGTTGGGTGGATTCTGGCCAGAGAATCAAGGGAGTACGGTCCGGGGAATTGGCACGTACTCCTTTTCTTCTTGGATGGACTCCCCCACCCTGGGGTCTGTGCTTCCATTTAGACCAACCGCCCTAAGCTTGTGTTTGTCACTGTGATAGGAGACATATTTCCCCTATTCTAGTTCTGCTCTACTTGTCCATTAAAATCACCATCATTGGAGCAAAAAAAGGGGGGGGAGCAAATTACAGAACATCTCACATCATATAATCCTACTTGTGTAAATTATAGAGCTGTAGGTTTTTTTAAGCACTAGAGAGACCTCTGGAAATACGCCCTTTATTTTTTTTTATAATAATTTATTATGTTATGTTAGTCACCATACAGTACATCCTTAGTTTTTGGTGTAAAGTTCCACGATTCATTAGTTGCGTATAACACCCAGTGCTCCATGCAATACGTGCCCTCCTTACTACCCATCACCGGCCTATCCCAATCCCCCTCCTCTGAAGCCCTCAGTTTGTTTCCCAAAGTCCATAGTCTCTCATGGTTCATTCCCCCTTCTGTTTACCCCCCCTTTCTTCTTCCCTTCTTTCTCCTACCGATCTCCCTGCTATTCCTTATGTTCCACAAATGAGTGAAACCATATGATAATTGTCTTTCTCTGCTTGACTTATTTCCCTTAGCATAATCTCCTCCAGTCCCATCCATGTTGCTGCAAATGTTGGGTAATCGTTCTTTCTGATAGCTGAGTAATATTCCATTGTATATATGGACCACATCTCCTTAATCCAGTCATCTGTTGAAGGGCATCCCGGCTCCTTCCACAATTTAGCTATTGTGGACAATGCTGCTATTTAAAATACTGAAAGTGGCCAACAAGTTATGTAGGTCTGATGGGAATTTGGGTGACTTTTTTTGTCTTTTTATTCTTTCCTGTATTAAAGTTTCTAGAAGTCCCACAAACTATCTGTGTAATAAAATATAGTTATTTTCACTTCCAAAGAGGGGGAAAAAAAACTGTCATCATTGTTATTGGCATTACCATCATCATCATCTCCATCATTGCCAATAAAATCAGATAGTGGCGCGTTGGAATGCTCGAGTTTTGCCATATCTGCAGCAAAGTTGCTGTCTGGCGTTCACTGGTGGCCACTTCCTACAGGAAGGCCAACTGGGGAAGCCAAGGATTTGACCACAAGGTTTTCAAGTAAGTGGAGGTTGGAGGTTATTTAAGAATTGGTTGTTGGTTTCTAAAGTGATGTGTCGGCAGGGGAAAGGGGGGCAGGTGTCTATGCTCCCCCTTTCCCACTTCTACCTATATTTATGGGGGTGGGCAGCTTTCTGTGAGTCCAAAGGCTGGGAACCTATTTGCTCAACAGAAGTATTCTAAGTCCCTTAGCATGAAATGAAAGGGGGTCAGAGAAACATCATAGAGATTTCTGGTTACTCTAAGCCATCCTGGCCGGAAGCTTCCCAGCAGTGTTGGGAGAGGGGGCGGGGAGAACAGCAGATTTTAAATTCTCACACCCATCCCTTTATTTACTCAGTATCTGTGAAGCATCCTCTGTAGGCAGACATTGGACTAAGGCCTGATCTCACTGGCGATCCTGACACAGAGTCTGCCCTCATGAAGCCCATAGTCTCGTGGGGAAGATGGGCTGTAAATATATAGTAATGAGCTCTCAGAGAACCAAGCCGAGGAGCGCAGTGATGGATGGAATATGAACTGGATGCCAAATTAGTCAAATCAAAGGTCAGCAAACCTTATAAGCAAAAATAGTAAAATGCAATATGAACCTTAGGTGGCCCACAAAGCCTAAAATATTAATTGTCTGGCCTTTTGTAGACTATGTGCCAACCCCTGGAAGGGAGGAGAAAGAAACGGGGAGGATGTACGTAGGCAGAGTGGCCAGGGAGACCTCTCTGAGGGTGCATCGTTTAAGCTGAAACCTGAAGGAGGAGGAGCAGCCATAGGAATAGCCCATGTGGCCCAGGAAGAAGATGGGCCAGTGCAAAGGCCCTGAGGCACAAGGGGCCAGGGGCAGAGCGTTCAGTCTGTGTTGCTTCTGCCCCACTGGGGGAGGCCTCTTCAAGTTAAGCCAGTTGGAGGTAGTTGAGGGACTACGATCATTCTTCCTGAGAACAGAAGGAGGGGAAACTATGTCATTCTCCCTCTTAAATTGCCCAGGACCTGTCTGGCAGGCAAGCTAAACTGGAACTCAAAATACAGATTCCTGTTCTTACTTCTCCTACCAACTGATTGAGGAGGTTAGAAATGGAACCCAGAGAATCTGAATTCTTTTTAAGTGATAATCAACCAGATTTGGGAACCAAAATGTACATAAAGCACCCCACCAGATACTTGGCACATAATAAAGACTCCCTCCGTTTAGCTGCTTTACGATGTAACAAAACACCTTTAGAGTAAACATAGGACCTTAGCAGAGTGCTCAAGAGCGTGGACTCTTAGAACACCTGAATCCCCATCCTAGAAATAATAGCTGTGTGGCCTTGGGGAAGTTTCTTAACTTCTCTGAACCTCTGCTGTATCATCTTTAATATAGAGTTAATAATAGTACCTCCCTCACAGAGTTGTTTTGTAGTTTAAAATGAGTCAATATATGGGACGCCTGGGTGGCTCAGTCGGTTAAGCATCTGCCTTCAGCTCGGGGTCCTGGGATCAAGTCCCACATGGGACTCCTTGCTTGACCGGGAGCCTGCTTCTCCCTCTGCCTGACGCTCCCCCTGCTTCTGCTGGCTCATGCACATGCCAGCATGTGCTGGCTCTCTCTCTCTCACATGCTCTCTCTCTCACAAATAAAATCTTTAGAAAATAAAATAAAATGAGTCAATATATGCAAAATGTATAGAGCAGTGATGGTAACCTACACTTGGTTAGCTGAGATCATCTTTTCCATGACCTACGTTGGGAGCTGCCAGCATGAGACTCAGGGTTTAGGAAATTATGATAACATCAGACTACCTTTGAAACAGCCCATAATTTAGAGGAACTATGCACAACCTCTGAGAATTTGTAAGAAGCCAGGGAAATGTAAGTTTTTTCCCCATTTTCTCAGAAAGAGTCACACAGCAAAGTCCAACAGAATTCTACGAAGATTACACAAGCTGTTAAGATTCCGAGGCTAGGGGCGCCTGGGTGGCACAGTCGTTAAGCGTCTGCCTTCGGCTCAGGGCGTGATCCCGGTGTTTTGGGATCCAGCCCCACATCAGGTTCCTCCGCTAGGAGCCTGCTTCTTCCTCTCCCACTCCCCCTGCTGTGTTCCCTCTCTCACTGGCTGTCTCTCTGTCAAATAAATAAATAAAATCTTAAAAAAAAAAAAAAAAAGATTCCGAGGCTAGATTAAGAAGGAAAAAAAGGGGCGCCTGGGTAGCGCAGTCGTTGAGCATCTGCCTTCGGCTCAGGGCGTGATCCCGGCGTTCCCAGATCGAGTCCCACGTCGGGCTCCTCCGCTGGGAGCCTGCTTCTTCCTCTCCCACTCCCCTGCTGTGTTCCCTCTCTCGCTGGCTGTCTCTCTGTCACATAAATAAAAAAAAAAAAAAAAGGAAAAAAAACCCACAGAAAATGCAGAATGTAACAAGGCTGGGAGACAAGTGTGGTTTGTTTTTCATTACAGCTGCAACAGGAATTAATCAGCTTGACACCGAGAAGCAATGTTGTTCTTTTCCAAAAGACAGTTTAGCAGCGCCCCAGACAAGGGAACTGATAGGACCAAATGTGCGTGCGCACGGTATACACACGCGCATGCGCTCTTCCTCAGTTCGGGTATAATAAATTAGCCCAAAAGGACTTGCAGAAAAAAACTGGACCTCGGTGTTGGCATGAGTCCACATTAAAAAAAAAAAAAAAAAAAAACCACCACTGGAAAATATTAGCACTAGAGCCAGGCTTCTGCGCAGCAAGCCGATATGCAATCTGGGGGAAGGATACAGAAATGCGACTCCCAGGCAGGTGCACCTGGAATACAGACCTTCCCCCGGTCTTCAGACCTTCCCCCGGTCTTCAGCCAACCTGAGGAAAGCCAGTTCAAATCTGGAAGACCTGGGTCTAAATCGCAGCTCTGCCCCTTCCAACTCTGCGACCTTGGGCAGATTTACTGAGTCTAAGAGACCTCACTGAGAAGCAGGCTTACCTGAGAGAATTAAGAATGAGATGATCTAAGGCACCTGGGTGACTTCGTCCCTTAAGTGTCTGCCTTCAGCTCAGGTCGTGGTCCCAGGGTCTTGGGATCGAGTCCCGCATTAGGCTCCCCGCTCAGCAGGGAGTCTGCTTCTCCCTCTCCTTCTACCTCTCCCCCTTGTTCATGCTATCTCTCACACGTCCTCTATCAAATGAATAAATAAAATCTTTAATAAAAAAATGAGATGATCTAAGGAGCATGACTTCTTGGCACACTGTCCCACACCTGGTAACCACATTCTGCACATTTGTTAGCGATGATGTCTCTGTCGTGACTTTTCTATTTCTTCCATGCCTCGCTCCTCATATTTGCTCCATGAAGCTGAATTCCATAAATAAGTTGGCTTCTTCTGGGTGCTGCCTCTGCCTCTCTGTCCCAACCCCGTCATTAAGACAGACTCAGATGGTGGTTTTATCTGGACAAGATCCCAGGAACCTTCCCCGTGGCTGCCAGGGGCTTCAGATAACGTAACACACGTTTCAAACTGGCTTTATGGGCGAAACTCGACACAGGCACGTCTCAGGTCTGGAGAGCTCACTTTGAAGGTTCCCGTTTGGGCTGAGCATCACTCTCTCCTACAAGGCATGCGTTCCTAGGAGACCGGAATTTGCGTTCTTACCGCCAAATGCATTTCTTTGCTGCATTGCGGCAAGGATGCAGGAAGCTGCTAAAGAGAAGGGGATGCCTTTGTTTTCTATGACTGTTGAACAAGTTCCTGCAAACTTGGTAGCCTAAAGCAACAGAAATGCTTTCTCTAACACTTCTGGGCTCTTGGACTTATCGCTGGGCTGAAATCGAGGTGTCGGCTGGGCCATGCTCCCTCTGGAGGCTCCAGGGAGGATGCCCCCTGCCTCTTCCAGCTCCGGGTGGCTGCTGCCAGAGCCCCTCCAGTCTTCAAGGGCGGCACCTGCCAATCTCTGCCTCCGCCCGTCACAGTGCCGCCTCTCCTGTGTGTTTGCTCTCCCTTTGCTTCTCTCATAGAAGGACACCTGTGACTGCATTTAGAGCCCACCGGGCAGTCTCCCTATCACGAGATCCTTAGCTAAAGCGCATCTGCAAAGCCCTTTGTCCCAAATTAGGTCGCATTTACAGGTTGCAGGGATTACAACCTGAAATCTTTGCGGGCCATTGTTCCAGGTGAGATGGGAAATGGCGTTCCCTGCAGGACACTTACTACGTGCTGGCTGCTTTCCCCCAAACAGCCTGATGTACTAAGTATCATCATTCCCATCATACCGATGGTGTTTAAAAAAGAACAGCAAAATAGACTGGTGATGGGTAGTAAGGAGGGCATGTATTGCATGGCGCACTGGGTGTTATACGCAACTAATGAATCATCAAACTTTACCGGGGATGTACTGTATGGTGACTAACATAATATAATAAAAAAACATTAAAATAAAAATAAATAAATAAAAATTAAAAAAATAAAAAGAACAGTAAAATAAGCTTAGAATAGTGATAACATTGGAATTTTTTCATTAGTGAGGAGGTGGTAATTAATCAGCCTGACACAGCACTGGTCCTTTTTCTGCTTGCATCTCCTGACCCCCGTCCCCTAACTGCCTAGTGACAGCTAATACAGGGAGTGCTTTGATTAGCCAAGATTTGTGGATTTCGGGCTTGAAATGCATGCTGCCCATCGGACTTCACATCAGCCTATGCATTTGTCAGCTTGCTCCCTCAAACCAAATGCCCCGCGATGCTCCAATGCTCCCATCACCATATTTTGCCCCCACACTGCTCAGTGTGGTCCGCAGCCGTGGCATCAGCATGACCCGGAGCTTGTAAGAAATGCAGACTCTAAGGCCCCACCCCTGACCTCTTGAACCAAAATCTGCCTATTCCCCAAGATCCCCAGGCATTTCAAATGCTCACTGAATTGCAGGAGCCCTGAGGCGGGGCCAATCCAACACCCCTGCCTTGAGCTTCAGGTGGCTTGAGTAACACAGCTAATGAGGGAGCAAGGTGAGCTGGGAGCTCCACCCATCTTCGGGCAGACCCACGTCTGTGCGCTTCCTTGCTGGGGTAGACCGGCCAGGACCTTGCCCGCAAGTGGCCGGCAGCCTCACACTGGAAGGAGAGAAACCAGCAGGACGTGTGGGCCCAGAAAGGTGGGTGCTGTGCCTCGGGGAAGGCACGGGGTGGGGTGTGCCCAGCAAAAGCTTTCTCGTGGAAGGAAGAGCACCTGCAAGGCTAAGACAGAGCACAGCGTGTTCAGGAAAGTGCAGACAGACCCAGAATTTGGAGAGCTGGCTGAGCAGAGGCAGGGCTGGGGACGAGGCTTGCGCGGTGGCCAGGGGCTGGGTTCAGGGTGCTGGGCTGCCTGCAAAATGACGGAGGGGCCCATATCTGCTCCAGGAAACTCCTACTTTGGAAGCAGAGCCCACAGACTTCACCCTGCCTTTCCTTGGGATAACATCCAGGAATTTCTGGAACTTCCTCCTGTGTTGCCTTTCCTTGTCTTCACGGTGACCCAAGAGGTAGGCAGGGAGCCCTGTTTTACAGAGGAGCAAAGGGGTGCTCAAGAGGCAGGTGACCCGCGGTCCCAAGTGGCCGGCTCTCGAGTGAATACACAGTACCAGGCAGCCTTTCTTTCCCTTCGTGTTTTGTCAGGCATGCATTTCAAGCCCGAAATCCACAAATCTTGGCTAATCAAAGGAGTAACTTTGTCCTCGTACGGTAATTTTTTACATGTTGATTTACCTGCTTGCCCTACTCGTCCCGGTGGTGTTTCTATGAGATGGACTGGAAGAGGCATCTCAGCCTCATGTGTGGAAACTGAGGCACAGAGGGGACACATGATTTGGCTAAGCCCATGGCACAAGTGGCAGAGCTGGGGACAGACAGGCTAATAATAATCAAGACAGCAACAGGAGCAACCACCCCTTATTATCACCAACGCCATAAGCCAGGCTCTTTGCTGCCATTCAGCCATTTAAAGTCCTCATCAGCCACAGCATGCGGGATCACCTCTGTGATGATCCTATGAATAAGGTGACCGAGTCCCAGGATGGTTAAAGATTTAGGAAGAACCATACTCAGAGCCTGGGTCCCAAGACAGCAACAGGCCAGGATGATGGGTGTGACAGCCCCAAAAGCCAGCTGGGTCCATCACTTCCCAAATAGAAACATGCCTGTAATTATATCAGTTTAACTCAGCCCAGGGAGGGGGTCTAGCGACAGATGATCCGAGTCTGCGAGCCGCAAGCCTTTGCAAGCCCCGCTTCAGCGCCGCTGGTGCCCTCCATCCCATTTGTCACCTGCCTGCCAGCTGTCACCCATGATTGAGCTGGAGCGGCTGACATCACACATTTAGACACAATCACCAGGTTTCCATGTTTTGATTTGTGAGCTTACTGATGTCTAAAAGGAAAGCCAGGGAACGTAATCTCTCGGGATCACAAGTCGAACCCGTCGGGCCAGGGAGAAAGAGAAGTCACTTTTACTGGCCACCTGCCATGGGCGTGCCACGCTCTTTCGGCGATAACGGTGCGTAAACTTGCAGAGGGGAGACCAACAGCTTCCAGTGCCCAGTGCCGTGCCTGGCACAGAGCTGCTACTCCAAGACTGGAGTCTGTGTGGGTGATGCTGTTGTTCTGAGCAGTAATGCAAATCGTCATCGTAAGCGCCTGGCTCAGCTGCTTCCCCAGGTTTGGCACATAATAGGTGCACAGTAAGTGTAGTGAGTGAAGGAATGATGGGACCAGGCAGGTGGGTATGATCATTCCCATGTGGGCTCGGTGTTCGGCATTCTCTTTTGGAGATCCAGCGCCTGAAGCTCCTTCTGCTACCCGGAGCATTTCCCCACCTTTGGAAGCAGAGCCCACCCCCTACTTGAGAAGGTGAAAATGCCAAAAACCCACTTTTCTCCGGTCTCGGTGACTGCCAGGCTCTGCCAGTCTGTTGTGTCTGCTCTGGAGTGGAACTGGAGCTACAGACACCAAAAACTGGGGGAGGTTTTGCCATCATTTTGAAAACGGATGGTAGCCGTGGTAGCCACTTCTTACAATTTCTCGGGCATGAAGAACACCAGGCCAATAGCACAGCCCGTGTCCAGGGCTGGTGCTGGGGGCCCCGCAGGCTGTAGAGCGATGCTGGGAGTGACGGCCCCCAGTTCTGGGAATCTGGAGGAGGTAATGCCGCCTGCAAAACTTTGAACCTGACTCTGGCCCTCTGGTAGTGAGCTTCCTCACGACACCTGTGCTTAGCTTCTGCTCCCTGAAACCAAAGTCCCCAGCCACTCATGCCATCACTGAGCAATGAAAGCAATGTTGCCGAGAAGGTAAGGTGACTCGCCCAGTTCACACGGCTGCCAGGTGGCCCGGCGTGTTTGCAAGCTCAGCTCTGCGGCTTCTGTAGCCCATGCACTTGGAGTTTCACTGAGCTTCTGAAAAGAAATATGTTTCTGTGAAACCACTTGGCTGCTAAGAATGCAAATCAGATGTGTGGTTGCAGGAGTCAGGAGTCTTCTCCCTGCTTGGTGGACACGCATGCCGCGTAGTCACGTGGACCGGTGGGCGCGTGTGAGCCCATCCCGCAGGCCTCGCTGTGGCTGCTCTGTACTGAAGCCAGCCTGGCCATCTGGGCCTCGGAGTTCTGGTTAAAAGGAGAAATCCGTTTGTCCAGCATCAATCAAAAGAACCCCTCAAACTCACGCAGACCGGACTCAATTTTTAATTGGGTTCAAGTCAGATAATTACTCAGCTGCCCATAAAATTCGTTTTAACTTATTAAATGGAGCTTCCAAAATAGCGTTGCTGTGGAGTGTGGCCAAATGCGTGGGGAGTCTGTCTAAGGGAGAAGTGCTTTGGGCTGAAAACTGCATCCTTTTTACCCAGCAGCTGAAGGACTTGGGCAAGTAACTCAACCTCTCTGAGTAGTACTTTCCTTGGCTTTCAGGGACTGCGATATTTCTCTCTGCCCCCTGGTAGTGTTGAGGGTATCCATGAGATGTTTATGTGAACTAGAACTTGGCACAGAGAAGGTGCTCAATAAATGGTGTAAGGACATAAGAAGGGTTCCCTTAGGGTAGATTCCCAGAACTGCCGAGGAAAATGCCCGGAACAGTCTTAAGAATTGTTGACTTACATTCCAATTTTTTTTTAATATTTTATTTATTTATTTGACAGAGATAGAGACAGCCAGCGAGAGAGGGAACACAAGCAGGGGGAGTGGGAGAGGAAGAAGCAGGCTCATAGCGGAGGAGCCTGACGTGGGACTCGATCCCATAGCGCCGGGATCACGCCCTGAGCCGAAGGTAGACGCTTAACCGCTGTGCCACCCAGGCGCCCCTCAATTTTTTTCTCTAAAAGTTTGCACCAATTTTCACAGCCACTGGCAATTTAGAAAAGCACCCATTTTGTAAAGAATTATAACCAGATCCTTGCCGACCGGCATGGGTCACTGAGCTACGGCATGTCAGATGCCAAAAATGAGGATCGTGTGGCAAGTGCAGTGATTCATGAACTGATAAACGATTCACCCAGGTTACATCCAACCACAGGGCTGGGCGCAGGGCGATGGTGAAAACACGCTGCCTTCAGTGTGACGGGTGCCCAGAGGGCTCTTGTGTTTCTGTGGTCAGACCCGGAACTCTGAAATTTGCAAGGGACCTTGCAGGCTCGATCCAACATCCACTCAGTGCAGGAGGGACTGTGCACAGAGGAGGAAGAAAGCCAAGTATTCGAAAGACACAATGCCGTCCGGGAGAGAACATGGCAGGTGGCAGAATTGCCTTTGTTGGAATCCCCAGAGCACAACCCTTCAGAGGAGCAAGAGACAGAAACGGAAGAACGTGGATGAATTCTGCAGTCACAAAAACCCTGTCTCTTTCCTCTAGAATGGAGAGGCTGACCATTCATCCGTCCACAGAGAGTTGGACACATGAAATGATTTCCAACAGAACTCCCCAGCCGTTTGTTGATTTTAGAAGCTTGTCTTGCTTTATTTCATGATCCTGGTCGTGCACAAAAGCGCTTTTGAAAACTTTGGAGCCAGACAGGTCTGGGTTCAAAGCCGAGCTCCGTCACGTATGATCTGTGTGTCCGGGCTGCTCTGCCTTGGTGAGATTTCTTGTTCTCGGATTCCTCACTCGGCCTGCTTTGCTCGCTCCCATCACGTGCCTGTGGGGATTGGAGTTAGTGACCCTTATATCAGGGCTCTCTGAGAGCAGTCCAAGAATCAGCCTCCTTCCTGTCCTCTGCCAAGTGCTCAAATTGGGAGAAAGCTATTACAGGTGCCCAGACCCTTGTCGGTACAAGTGAGAACGGCGCCCGAGTTCTGTTGTACCTGGTGACTTGGACGTGTTCTGTCCAAAGACCTACGGAGGGTGCCAGTCAGTCCATGCTTTGGAGATAGCAATAGTGCACACCTGCTTGCACTCGTTCCAAGTGAATAAATATGCGTGATGTACCCGGGCCACCTGTTAATCCCATCAAGAACGAAAGTACCTACCTAATGTAATTCGTTTGGCAGCCTCTCGGTGAGCGATGCCAAGACTCCCCGAACATTAAGTGTATTAATGTCCCCCCTTGGAGGAGATGTTCGCTTTTAACCAATGTTAAATTCTTCGGCAGCAAGTTCTGGCCAGGAGACCTGTCCCTGCTGTGGGGGAAAGGATCCAAGCGTTCAGCTAGCGGCATGGCATGAATAATTTTAATTTCTTCTCGAAAGGAAACACAACAGAATCCGGTCGCTGTTGGTGCCCCGTGACTGCACACCAAGGTTCTTTGAACCAATTGTTCTAACCCATCAGGAGAGCGCACCCCTGTCCTAGAAGGATAGTACTCAGTGATTTATGGCCATGGACCATGCACCCGAATACTTGGCTTTGGAAATCAGGCTGGTGGTGGGAGAGGATTGGGAAGGGATGGTCTGATTGCAAACTTCTAATTAATGTAGGTTTTATTTATGCTTATGAAGCCTGAAATATTAATGGAAGCGAGAGAATGCATAATTGATATGCCCCCTAGAAAATGCGCGTTATGGTGCACGGACAGGAAGCCCCAAATGTCCTTCTGTCAAAGATGCGAGAAGGCTCCCGCGGCTACTAGCGGCTCTGGAGTGCTTTGTGTTGCTGGAAGTCTGGAAGTCTCCATGCACCCTGGCAGCTGGTATCAGAACGATGTTCTTTTTAGTATCTTGTCTCTTGGATGAGTATAACATTTCATCATTTCTTTGGAGAAGGAGAGAGGAACCAAGAGAGATCTTATATTAATGGAGTCCCTAACGTGTGACAGGCATTTTTTCCAAGGCTCTCATTTATCATCATGACGATACCAACCCCATTAGAAATCCTATTTTATGGGAGAAGGATGCAGAAAGGTAAAGTGACGTGCCTAAGGTCACCCAGGGAGTGAGTGGCAAAGCTGCAGTTCAAAACCTGTTCCTCTTACACCGCAGTGATCTGTGCTGTGGGCAAGATCCCCTCGTCAGTGCTAAAAGTAGTGGGAATGTGGGGATGACTCCTGGCGCATCACTTCCAAGAAGTAGGTTGTAAGCAAGGTAGCTAATCTCTCTGTGACTCTGTTTCCTTGTTTGTAAAACTGGGGTAACCATAGTCCTTGCATCATAGGATTATTATGGGATTGAATGGGTAATCCCATAAAACTGGAGCACCTGGCACATAATAATTGCATGATAAACTTTAGGTATTACTATTATTATGACTACAGAGGGTGAGAAATGGGTCAGAGGGATAATGAGACACCAGATGTTGTAAGAAATTAGGTTTTCACACTGAGCGAATTGGGGCGACGTTGTGAGGTTTTAAGCCAAGGAATGATAATAAGAAAAATGTGATTTGACTTATGTTTTAAATGGTTTGCTCAGGTTGTTGTGCCGAGGACAGACCGTGAAGGGAAGAACCAAAGGCCACAGGGAAACATTTTGGGAGGCTTTTAGGAACCCGGGTGAGGGATGGGGGCAGGTGAGAATGGTACAAGCAGTGAAAATGGTGAAAAGGGGTGGATTCTGATCATGTTTTCAAAGTAGAGCCAACAGGATGCACTTATGGACCAGATATGGGATATGAACGGGAGTGAAATCAAAGATGAGCCCAGCCCCCTGGGAAGGTGTGGCTGCCCTCAAAGACAGGCAGGGTATGGTGGAGCAGGTGTGTGGGGGTCCAGTTTGGGGCTCCTGGTATTTGATACACCTGTCACACCTCCCAGGGGAGATGCCAAGCAGGCAGTTCAGTACATGAGTCTGGAAAAGGCATTTTCTCCAATTCTCTTCTTTTTGTTCCTAGCTTCAATTTGTTTTCTCCTTATGAACACTGGGGAATATGGGGGGGGGGCATAAAAATGCACCAGCAGGTTGACCTAGGTCATGCCCCACATATTAGATGTGCCTTTTGTAAAGAGTTTTATGTCATATGACTCTCTGAAAATATATCTAATGGAAAAGTAGAAGGTTATGGTGGGGGTGATGGTGGTGGTGGTGGTGACGACCATGGAATATTAGCAATCAGCTCAGAGACAGAAAATGACAAGGAGGAGAAAAAGCAGGAACGAACAAATGAACAAGAGAGGGATGAAAGGACTGAGAAAAACACCATCTTTAGACTTTCAAGTGCCAAAGTGATTCTTTGTCTTAAGGAATAGTCAGCTTCCAAGGCAAGGAGGGTGGAGGGGTTGAAATAGCAGTCAAATGAATGCACGGATTTGTCTGTTTCTTAAAACCCAGACAAGTGCTGATCAAGGACTGAACTCTATCAGAAATCCCAGAAGCTTCATTAGGGTTGAGTTTCCTTATCTGCCCTGTGGATAACAGGATGTCCAGGGTCCTCCCTGAGGCCTGAAATTGTGCAAGAGCTCCTAATGGAAGTTCACAGTGAGAAAGGGAAAGAGAAGCTCACGTCCCTTTCACAGAGTCATTTCCGTGGGCTCAGCCACGAGCCTGGTGCATAATGTGCACCGCCTTCTTTAATCGTCACAAAAACCCTATGATACAGATGTCAGCCTGCTTCTGCTGATGAAGAAAGAAAGGCTCAGAGGGTCTGAGGGACTTCCCCAAGGTCACATGGCTCTAAGAGGGGGAGCCTGGACCAGAGACCCAGTTCTCCTCTGGCTTAAACCTGAGTATTTTTCCATGGTGCCAAACAGGCTCCCTTGAAGGGGACTTTGAGGCTGCAGTGAAATGTCCCAATAATCAGGGACCAGGAAAGACAGGTGGACCACACATGGGCTTTCCTGAGAGCCTTTGAGGGGCTTTGGAAAGGCTCCAAGTGGACCCTGTGCCAGGCACTAGCCTCAGCGACCCATGTGCCCACCCAGTAGACCCACTATGTCCACCCTGAGCAACGTTCGTACAAGATCTCGGCTTCCGAAGCCCCACCATGGGCCTCTGCATCCCAGACAGTGTGCTCTGCCTTTAAAGACCAGGATGGTTTCTGTTTTGTCACCACAGTCCTCCAGTGCTTAGAAAAGCCTAGAACATTGTAGGGGGTAAATAAAATAAAGAGCAGTTAGGTGAAAAAGCAAAGCAAGATCCCAAATCACCAAATATTTCATTATTTTCGTTATAGTTGTAATACCATGAAAACTCTTATTTTTAGTGTGGGATCCGTGTGTCCATGTTTATTGGGCATCTGCTTTGGGCAGGGCTGTGTGTGGGGTACTGGACGTTCCATAACAGGCAGTGCCAATTTGGCGTCGGCCTTCATGGAGCTCACTTTCCAGAGGGGGAGACAGGGATCACATAGCTAACTCCACTCTTAGTCCTCTAGTTACTGTTTAGGGCAGAGGAAGTGCTACAGAGGAGAAGTTCACAGTGGGAAGAGAGCCTGTACCATAGAGAGATGACCTGGTACAGGGAAGTCAGATGATATTGAAGCTGCCATAAGAGAGAGAGAGACTATGAGAATTAAGGAATATTATACAGCCTTAAAAAAGGAGGAAATCCTGCCGTTTGCAACAGCAAGGATGAAACTGGGGGGCATTATGCTGAGTGAGACAAGCCAGTCACAGAAGGACAAACGCCATGGGATTCCACTTCTAGATCTAAAATAGATTGCTGGAAGCAGAGAGCTACATGGTGATTGCCAGGGGCTGAAGAGAAGGGGATATAGGGGATTTAAAAAAATTTTTAAATTAAAAAAAAATGGGTGAAAGTTCTTTTAAAATGTAAAAAGCAAGTCTTCTGGCCTCTATGGTGTTCAGGCTGCTCCGCGGTAGTGAAGCAGCATCGGGATAATTGCCGTGAGGGCAGGATTCAAATGGCGCCCAACCAGGAGTTAGTTCTGTCCCCTCTCCCAGGTTGGGTGGGGGGGGCCCCTCCACAGCAGCATTGAACAGAAACCCCTCCTTTTCACCCTCCCCATCCTCTCTTGCCCCCCTGAGACACTTTGCTTCCATTAGAGAGCCGTGCTTTAGAGAGGAGAGATGTGGACGCTTCCCTTCCCCCATCAGCCTTTCTAAAACCTCACACAGACAGGGATTAGCATCAAAGTCCTCGCCACATCAGGGATGTTTGACAGGGACAACTCTGTGCTGTCATTTGCTTTCATCGAGCGGATAGTATCCTGTCACATTACCGCTTTGGCCTAAGTGATTAGTGAAAGCGAGGCCTCAGAGGTATGGGGGCCTGGACTCCCACTCAGCCTCTGTGGCCCCAGCTAGCTCCACTTGACTGGTGGAGAGGAGTCACTCTCTCTCAGACCCGGGACTGACCAAGAGAAGAGTCCAAGATCAGCACAGTGGGGAGATACATGCACTGGCTTGGGGACTAGTGCCAGCTCAGATGTGTGACTTGGAGTAAGTTACTTCCCACCTCTGTGCCGCCATATTGGAAAATGGCATTCCATAGTAGCAGTGCTTGCTTCCTGGGGTGTTAGCAGGGATTGAAGGACGTAACATTTGTAAAGCGCACAGCTTGGTACTTGGCAGATGTTTAACCTAATCTTTGAATATTTACTATGAGTTTGAGGTATATCTCCCCAGATAATCTTTCTCTTCTTTTACACTAACATGTATACACTCATATGTTTTTCCTCCTTTTCTCATAAAAAAGCAATTATATATGTTTACATTATAATATATATTTGTACATACATAATATATACATATGTAATTATACATAATTATAATATATACAAAATAATAGATAATACATATATAGCTATAATATATATTACCTACAGAACTTATCATTCTTCAAATTACTTCTGTTTATTTAAAAATATCATGCCTATGTTTCACCCAAGGACATCTCTAGTACCTTTCCATCTTGTACATAAAATTCTTCTTCATTCAGGGCTACTGGGTGGCTCAGTCGATTAAGCGCCTGACTCTTGATTTCGGCTCAGGTCATGACCTCAGGGTCCTGGGATTGAGCCCCTCATCAGGCTCTGTGCTCAGCGGGGAGTCTGCTTGAGTTTCTCTCTATCCCTTTCCCTCTGCCTCTCCACCCAACTCATGCTCTTTCTAAATAAATAAGTAAAATCTTTAAATGTAACCATACCACATGTAGCCTTTTGAGCCTGGCTTTTTAAACTCAGTGTAATTCTCTTGAGATCCATTCATTGTGTTGCCTGCATTGATAGGTAATTCCTTTTTATTGCTGAATACTAGTCTATGGTGTGGATGTACCACAGTGAAGTTAACCATTCACTCACTGAAGGACATTGGGTTGTTTCCAGTTTGGGGCTAATATAAATAAAGCTTCTATGAACATTCCACATGCAGGTCTTTGTATAAACATGTTTTCATTTCTCTGAAATAATTGCCCACAGGGCAGTTGCAGGATTATATGGTAAGTGTATGTTTAGTCTATAGGAAACTACCAAACTATTTTCCAGATAGCTGCACCATTTTATACTCCCACCAGCAATGTATGAGTGACCCAGTTTCTCTGCATCTTCTCCAGCATTTGGTGTTGTCACTATTTTTTATTTTTGCCATGCTGATAGGCTTGTAGTGAAATCTCATTATGGCTTTAATTTGCATTTCCCTATTAGCTAATGACGCTCAACATCTTTTCACGAACATATTTGCCATCTGTATCTCTTCTTTGGCTAAATGGCTCTTTGTGTCTTTTGCCCATTTTCTCATGGGACTGTTTGTTTCACTACTGTGGAGTTTGAGAGTTCTTAATAAAAGTTTCTCTTTCTAACATTGATTTTGAAATGCTGGTTGGGCTGAGTCAGCATTCTGATCAGACAGATGCTGCCTGTGCCTGTGCGGAGAGACCATCGTGAGACTCCCTTACAGAATTATCACGCCTCTCGGTGATACATAGTTCAGTCCCAGAATCTCTTTTATATCCCACTTTAAATCAACAGTCCAGTGGGTATCGGTTAAAAAAATCTAATTTTTAAAAGTGCACACATGCAATTTAAAACTACAATGGCCCAAATTCTCTGGCCGCCAGTATATTGCCAAGTAACTTTCCACCTGGAGACTAAGCAGTGAGCACCTCCATCTGATCTCTTTTATGCATGCCCACCTGCTGTGCACTGCAAAGTTCTCCTCTGTCTCCCTATTGTAAAAGAAAAGTAAAGTATACATTACTTTTACATATTGCCAAGAGTTGAAATTTGTTATGGTTAGAAGCATAGGCTCTGAGTCAGACAGCCTAGGGTCAAACCCCAGCTTCACCAGGGGGTAGTGGTATTAGGTCTAGTCAGGACAGTTGTGCAAGTTGTGCACTGATGAGGAGGTGACTGGAGGCTGACATCCAGATTGCCCTATATTTGCCAAGCTATGCGAGCTAGCTTGGGGTTGGCTCCATCTAGGTCAAGGGGATGCTTCTTCCTTCCGTAAAGGTGCTGATCACTTACCAAGCTGTATACCTGTTGAGCTGTTACCTGTCCACAAGGGCATTTTGTTCTAGTTCAAAAGCGGGTGCCTTTCTTTGATTTGCACATACACTCTTATAGGCGAGCACAGGCCCTTGTGCTGGGTTACCCTGGCCAAATTACTTAAACTCCTAGGGCCTCAGTTTCCCTGTCTTTGGAATGTGGATGATAATAGCACCTATCTTAAAGAATTGTTGCAAGGATTAAGTGGGTTAATTCGTGTAGAAAGCCAGGCATAGCATCTGGTGTATGATAAAAGTTCAATAAATCTGAAGTCATTGTTATTATTAGTACTGTTTAATGATGCAGAGGGACTGGCTCACCTGTGTGACCCAGTTTGCAAACCAGCAATTGGAAAATGAGACTTCAGTGTGTCGCACAAATCAGGACAAGACAGCTATTTATTAAACGGCAGAGCTTATAATTTATAGCTGCAAAACGCTCCCAGGAGCTAGATGCTCCCCTGATCGGGGGGCTGGGGACATGGACCAATAGGGAAAGGCTGGCCGAGTGTCCTTGGTCCTGGAGCCTGGCCAGCCTGGCTTTACCATTCTGGGTCAGACACCTAGCCCTAGGCTCTCTCTTGCTGGCCTGATGTGATTCTTCCTCAGTTTATTTTTCCCCCCTCTATTTCTTGCAAAATATAAGGTTTTCATTTCCTTTCCTTGAGAAAATCCCATCTGTTCTCTGCCAATATTTTCTCTCCCAGAATAATAGTCTGAGGATCTAAAAGGGACTTGAGAGGCTGACTTGTCCATTTGTTTCCAAACTCCAGAGGGCAAAGGAATCATGTGCAAAGCATATTAAAAATGCAGGTTCTTGGACCTCATCCCTAAGGATTCTAATGCAGCACTCTTGGAGTGGGGCCCAGTTTGCTTTTTAATCAGCACTTTCAGGTGTTTCTAATGCTTGGCTGGATTAGCCCAACCCCTGTAAAGCTCAGAGAGGGATATGACCGGCTCAAGGTCACACAGCAATGCAAAGCAGAGCCAAGACTAGAGCAGACTTCTATCTGGTGCTATTTCCTGGCAAAGATCTCCTCCTTGGTTTCTCTCCCTTCCACTTTTTTGTTTGTTTGTTTGTTTGTTTGTTTTACTTTAAAATGTCGAACAGTAAGTTCCTTTAGTGGCTTTGCCATATAAAGACCCACAAGTGAGCTTAGGCTCCTCGGTTGGATGCCCTTGGCTGGTCTCGGATGCTTTAACATCCTCCGTTCATCAGCAATCCACAATATAGTGTATAGGCTCAGAGGTGGGTCCTCAAAGCTTCCCTGGATTCAATGGCAGGATATCCATCCATTCCTAACTGGGGATTAGCAGGAAAAAAACAAAAAAAAATAAAAATAAAAACAAAAACCAAGGGCAAAGATGCTTGAGCCTCTCTGGGGCATAGAAAAGGCAGTGGGACAAAAGGTAGATTCTATACTTTCTAGACAACACCAGGAGGTGAAGGAGAGTCTTGGGACGGGGAGATCAAAGAGGTTATCTGGCGGGCTTCTCACTGGACCAGACCAGAAAGGGCTGGTAACCAGCCCCATCCAGTTACCTTGTGCGACATTCCATATGTGAACTGTGCACTGAAGGTGGGCCCGAGTCAGTGACTGTGCTCGGCCCTGGTTGGGACCAACTTTGACTATGGGGAAAAAGAGGAAAGCAATTAGTCTCAGTGCAGAGACTACAGAACCGTTTCTAAAGTCGGATCAGACATTCATCTTGGACAATGCACACGCAGATTGCATATGGATACAGACACACTTGTGTGAACAAAGGCAGATGCACATGGATCTGCATGCCAAGCACGCATACGTCCGCACACGGACAGGCAGGTGTGTGCCATGCATTACCAGGCATGTGTGTGCATGCACACGCACACATACACAACCACACGTGTCGTTACGTACCGTATATGCACAAATATGCTCCTAACGTACTATAACCGTACCTCACTGAGCGATCACCTCCATCACTGTACTGTTCCTTAAGGTGGAAACCACATTTTATCCATCTCCATAGCTCCGAGGCTCACTCAGTACAGGGACTGGAAAAGAAGAGACATTTAGCAAAATTTCATTCAACTTTGCTGAACATAGGCCCACACACACTTCAACCTGAGCTAACACCATCCTCCTATGAATATACGACTGAATACAGATGTGGGTTCTTTAAGAGATTTTTTCATTGCATCAGCGGAAATCAGGCCTAACTGGATGTAAATATCCAGGCAAAATCAGGTTGCCTGCTTGATCCTGTTGGAGAAAGCAGCAGGAGGAATGCTCCCAGAGCTCGGATGCTGAGGCCGTGCAGGAGAGGTCCAACACAGCCTTTGGGTTTGTGTCCGACATGGGATCCACCCCTCCATCGAGGACTCAGCTGTCCTCTCAGTCTGGCTGTTATTGATCATTATTGGGGACCTCCGTTGGGTCCCCAAGCCCCTCCCAGCTCTCCCCCATATTTTTAGCCCTTCCTGGCCTGCACGTGGGATACGTTCAGTTCCGTTAGAGGTTTCTCGTGGCTTCAATAACAAATTGCCACAAATCGGGTAGCTTACAGCAACGGAATGTTCATTCTCTCGCAGCTCTGGAGGTCAGAAGTCCAAAGTCACGCAGTCGGCGGGGTCACGCTCCCTCCAGGGGCTGGAGAGAGGATCCGCTCTTTGCTTTTCCAGGGTCTGGTGACCGTCAGTGTCCCTGGATTTGTGGTCCCATCCCCTCCTCCTCTCCTGTCACATCTCCCTCCGCCTCACACTTATAAGGACCCTTGTTTTTGGATTTAGGGACCACCCAGAGAATCCAAGATAAGTTTCACTCAGGTATATCTACAAAACCTCTTTTTCCCAAATAGGGTCAAATTCACAGGTTCCAGGGATTAGGACGTGGACGTATTTGCGGGGGGGGCACCATTCAGCCCACTGTGGTTCCTATGTCCAGGAAACTGGTAAAATAATAGGAAAATCTCCTCCATGCCAACTTTTTAGACAGGAGTTTTTCTGAAATGATGGTGTTCTAAGACGGTTTTTAAGAAAATGCAGACTCGATATTTTCATGCACTGGCTTGCGTCATTTAGGACGATCTTAGAAAATACTGTTTGGTTAGTAAGCTATTCATCCCAGAAATACTTCCGTATTAAAAAAGAACGTACTTTCAAATCCGCGACAGTCATGAGCAGAAAGCATGTGTGAGTAATTTTGTTTCGCACTCTCTAGGACAGTCAACCAGAACAGCGAAGTGAGTGTATCCTATCTCCATCCAGAGGAAGCTAGTCCCTCCTTTGTCCATTGAACTTTGGCAAATCTCAATTTGTATACAGCTCTGTCTGTTCATTGCACTGCAGATAAAAAAATTTTTTTTCAAGATTTTATTTATTTGACGGAACACGAGAGAGAGAGAGAGACAGAGACAGTATACGCAAGGAAACAGCAGAGGAAGAGGGAGAAGCAGGCTCTCTACTGAGCAGGGAGCCCAATGCAGGACTCGATCCCAGGACCCCGGGATCATGACCTGAGCTGAAGGCAGACGCTTCACCGACTGAGCTACCTAGGCACCCCTGCAGATGAGACTTCTGCTGTTGTCCCTCCTCTGGTGAACACTGTTGACCCGAAATGGCGGGATGAGCCACAAGTGAATCTGGGAGGAATATCTTGCTGGATGTTATGCTGAGGGTTTGACATGGCTTGAGGCAAGTGGGCACTTTCAAAGAACTGGTCCCGGGAGAGCAGGTAAAGGTTGGCAGTTCTCAGAATTCATTGGAGAGCCTTTGGAATTATAATCAGTTCCTAGCCACCACTCACCTGAAAGGAAGTGGCCAACTGGCTATCCATGACCAGTGGCTGGAGGAGACTCTGGCCCGAAGCACGCCATATTGTGGGAGTCTGAGGAGAACCAACAGGGATGGCCAGTGTGCCATATGGAAATTCACCTCCGTAAGGACTACAGACTCATCTAAGAAGAGGAAAGAGAGAAAGAGAGTAGGAGGGAGGGACAGAGAGAGGGAGAGAGAGAGTTTCCAAGACTTGCACCCCAGAGATTCTATTCCATTTGATCTGGGGTGACACCTGAAAATTACATATTCAAAAAACATAAACCCAAAAACCCTTCTCTGCTCAAGTGCTTTGACCTGAAGCCATGTTCAGGAGCCATGGCCTCAAGGAAGGGACCTTCATGAACAGATAAGAATTCTTGGTGCTATGCATTGTTTTTCTGTCACTCAAATTTCTTAAGGGCTGGGGTCAAGTCTTGTTCATACTTGAACTCGTCATTGACTAGCACGGTGACTTTCGTGTAACAAGAGTCACTAAGGAGTGTTGGAATCATAGGTGTGAGGGATAGGAGTTCCAGTGTGCTTGGCCGTAATTTTCTGAGTGACCTGACCACCCCCCAGCCTTGGTTCACAGAAAAGCACTAATAATGGTGGTTAAGGAGGAAGAATCTGGAGTTGAGAGGTTTTGGTCAAATCCCCACTCCTGCTGTTACCCTGTGACTTCAGAAAAGACACTTAACCTCTCAAAAGTCTCAATTTCTCACCTGTGAAATGGGGATAGGCATGACACCCACCACTTACAGTTGTTGGGAGAAATACATGTGCCCAGCACCATGGGGAGCACTCTACAAAGGTTGCTGTAGCTATTGTTATTATTATTATTATTACTAATTTGAATGAATTAAAACATGAACATTCTCTCTGTCATCCTCATGGGTAAGCAACAATTCTTTGGCATTGCATAGAAGACCATCCTCAAGAGATTCTTCCCTGGCCACTTTGTCCCTCACCCCGTCCTTCTGGAAAAACCAAATTGCTAATGGTTCCCCCACATTTAGGATGCTCCTTGTTGCCTCTGGACTGTTCCTAACACTGATCCCTCTGCTTGGAAAGGCCCTCTCCCACTGTCTCCCCACGTCTCGTCTTTCTCGTGATCTTCTGCTTGATTTTCAAATGGCAATTCGGGTGCTCCTTTCCTCCAAAAAGCCTTCTCTACTTGCTGGTTCTTTTTCCTCTTCTCCACAGAATTAATAATCCTCTCCCTTTTCTCAGAGATCCATATTTCATCCCCACACCATGCTGTGTTGAAATTTACCATATCTCGCTTTGTATCCCTAGAATGTAGCAGAGGGTCTAGAATGTCATGTGCCACCCAGAACATAGGGTGAATGAGCAATCTGCACTAACACAGGTTTGGAATCAGTGGCTTTGGAATTCTTGCATTTTCCCACCGTTGCATCAGCTAGGTGATGCTGTGTAACAAACCACCCCAAAATGCAGTGGTTTAAAATCTTATTCATTCTCCCTGCTGTATTTGTATCTGTAGGTAGGGTAGGAGTTTATTAAACTCAGCTGAGCAGCTCGCTTCAAGCCTCAGTTCAGACAGGCTCGACTGCACCTTGCTGGTTTGACTTTGGTCTACTCCAGGCCCGTTCATTCTGGGCCCATGTTGAAGGGCCAATAGCTACCACGTCTGCAAGAGGACAAGCCTAACTTCTAAACACATTTCAGGACTCTCTGCATCTTTCATGTCTGCCACCTGCTACCATCTCCTTGGCTGAGCTAGATGACTGAGCTCATGGTCAAGTGCACATTGCACTTCATGAGGACAGGCAAGCCGCATGACCAAATTCAGCATTAATGTGTCCAGTGAGCCTGTTCTTCCCCCTGAAGATGGGAGGGGCTAGGTATTTTGAACAATACATCATTATCTAACACAGTAATGCTCAGTCTTACTATAATTCGTTTTGCTTATCAAATGTTTTAGTCTCCATTTAGAAACCTGCAACATTTCCTTGTTCAAATAGACTTCTTAATGAATGCATAATTATGATATTCTGAACTAACAAGAAATTAGGTTCTCCCTTTTCAGTTCCATTATATCTTTCATTTTGGGGTGTGTGTGTGTGTGTGTGAGTGACAGAGAAAGAGAAATGAGGAAGCAGGCTGTATTGTAATTCTGCATGCGTCTCTCTCTGGATGAGTGACGTTACCCAGTGGTATAACAGACAGTTTCATTGACTTACCTAACACCATTCTCACCTCCCTTTTCCCACTGCCCACCTTCACTATAAATGACAGAGGTGACAAAGATTTACCTCCTCAGCCTGTACTGCAGTGAAGAGTGTGGCATGGTCCAGCCAGTCTGACCTAGCAGAAACCTGCAAGGAAATCTTGGAAAACTCTTTGCTGTCCTAATAAAAGGGGCTCTGCCCCTTCTTGCCATCCTGTCTTGAATGTGGATGTGATATGGTTGACAAGCACAAAGGAAATACATAGAGAATCATAAAAATTCTGGTTGACATCTTTGGATCACTGGACCAACACCGGTAGCTGCCTACCTCAAGATTTCGTATTGGTGGGGTTTCCTGTTATTTGTAGTCAGAGGCACTCCTTACTGCGCCGCTCTCTAGGACGGGGGTTGGCAAACTATAGCCCATGGGCTAAATCCATTTCTTTTTGTAAATTTATTTTTGTAAATAAAGTTTTATTGGGACACAGCCATGCCCATTTGTTTTTGTAAATACAGTTTTATTGGGACACAGCCATGCCCATTTGTTTGCTCTCTATGGCTGCTGTTATGCTACAATGTCCGAGTTGAGTCTTTGCAAGGGACCATCTGGCCCACAAAGCCTAAAATATTTGCTCTCTGGCCCTTTATTGAAAAAATTTGCCAACTCTCTGCTCTAGGACAAAAGTTAGAACTTCTTTTTTATGTCCCTCAGTATCAGGGCTGGTACACCATAGACATGCCATAATTAGTTAATATAATAGTATTATTAGCCTTCATTTATTGAGCACTAACTGTTTGCCCGGTGCTGAGCTAAACACTCTCCATTTATCTTATTTAATCTGCACAACACCTCAATTAGTTAGAACTCCTGACTCTTCCCTCTACAGATGTAGAGACCACAGCTTAGAGTCCTTGAACAACTAGCCCAAGGTTATTAAATGAGTGAAGGGCAGAGCCAGCCCTCAAGCCTAGGTTTGGCAGACTTCAAAGGCAAGGCTCTGAACATCTGGGCTCTTGTGCCTCCCAGCTGTCCAGCAGCATCTGACTGGACACTGTCTTTCATAGGTCAGTGAGACTTCATCCTCTTCTTGACGCCACTCTGGTTTATAAATAGTCTGTTCTTCCGGGGAGACCCCATCACACCTCATTGGAGAAAAGAACCTCTTGGCGAATTGAAAACAATGACTCTAAATCTCAGAAATAGAGGGATTTTACAGCCACCAAATAAACAGAAGGTGTTGTAAATCTCCCCGTGTGTGTGTGTGTGTGTGTGTGTGTGTGTGTGTGTGTGTGTGTTAGCTGAAAAAGGAGTAACTTTACATCTCTCGGGACCTTCCGGGGTCATTATCTCCCTCTGCCTCTACTGAGACATGTGCAGACAAAGAGAATTGTCCTTCCTGACTGTAAACTCCCTTTGATTTTAAGATAGGTATCTTGCCTTATCTTTTGTTACAAAAAAAATCAAGTCCTTCTTGCTCATTGTGAGCGCTCTCCCAGCAAGACTTAGGGTACCAGGCACAGGATTGACACATCCCCTCCGCTCGCCATAGAGGCCTGCTGCCCAGATGCCCACGCTGATTGCACACAACTCCCTCAGCCGCCTCAGGGAGGAGACAGAGCTGGGTGGGCATATATCACACCAGACTGTCTTCAAGAGCTCCATTCAAGGGTCTTGTCGGAGATGACGGACGCTTTCAGATCCAGTTAGTTTAAACATCATTGGTGGAAATCCCATGGTTTCTCTTAGACTAAAAAGAGTCAAAGAAGGGGCGCCTGGGTAGCGCAGTCGTTAAGCTTCTGCCTTCGGCTCAGGGCGTGATCCCGGCGTTCCGGGATCGAGTCCCACATCAGGCTCCTCCGCTGGGAGCCTGCTTCTTCCTCTCTCACTCCCCCTGCTGTGTTCTCTCTCTCGCTGGCTGTCTCTCTGTCACATAAATAAACAAAGTCTTTAAAAAAAAAAAAAAGAGTCAAAGAAGAGCAGCCTGAGGTTTAACTTGGACTTCAATTTGTTGATGAACACATGTTAAGAGAAAAAGGAATGAATGCTCGTTGAGTAGATACTAGGCACCCCAACCAGTGCGCAGTTTCATAGAATGATAGCTAATGCGTTTTACGCACCGTGTTGTCTGTTGTGCACGTACTGATGCTTTCGAGTCTCACAAAATCTTATATAGTAAGTACTGTTATTATTTATTGAGATGAGAAAAAATGGGCCATGGAGAGCATTATCAGTTATCTTTTGCTGCAAAGAAACATCCCCAAATCATGACAGCTTAAAACTCAAGCATTTATTTGGCTCTTGATTCTGTGAATCAGTTGAGGGGTTTCCGATCGAAGCCGGCTCAGCTGGTCTTGGCTGGGCTGTCCCATGCAACTTTGGTTGGCTGATGGCTGGATGATCTGGAACAGCCTCACTCACTTTGAGGTGTGTGAAGGTGGAAGGCTGTTGACCAGGGGACAAGGCATCCTGACCCTCTCTCCATGCACCTAGCTAGCCTGAGCTCCTTCACGCAGCACCCGTGTCCCCAGAGCAGCAAAGGGGGACAAGCACTTCTTCGCCCTCTGCTTATATCACCTTTGCTGTGGTCCCATTAGCCAAAGCAAGGTGCATGGCTAAACCTAGAGG
This sequence comes from Ursus americanus, assembly GCF_024610735.1. Classification (NCBI taxonomy): domain Eukaryota; kingdom Metazoa; phylum Chordata; class Mammalia; order Carnivora; family Ursidae; genus Ursus; species Ursus americanus. The sequence continues at coordinate 32,942,444 of NC_142128.1, forward strand.
CCCAGCATGGAGAGAGAGAGAAGCCCAAATGCACTGGGGCCATCCCTGCCTTGGTCTGCCACAGAGAGGTTATGCCACTTATCTAAGATCTCACAGCCAGGAAGTGGTGGGGATAGGATTTCACTCCAGATATTCTGACTCCAGAATCTGCATTCTTTGGGGGTGGGGGAGGGACAGAGGGAGAGAGACAGAATCCCGAGCAGCCTCCACGCCCAACATGGAGCCTGACTCAGGACTTGATCTCACAACCCCGAGATCGAGACGTGAGCTGAAATCGAGAGTCCGACCCTTAACCGACGGAGCCACCCAGGCTCCCCCAGAACCGGCATTCTTAAGTACCATGCTATTTGACAATAAATACCCTATTTCATTTAATTCTAAAAAAAAAAAAAAACCCACAAAGAGAAGGTCATTACCAGCTCTTTTTTAGGTTTAAAAAATAGTTAAACCTCAGTGAGGTTAAATAATCACAAAGCTAGGAAATGGGGAAATCGGGCTCACTTGTAAAAACTCTCCGTGTCTACTGCATCACGCTGATACCCACCTGTGTGCTGAATCCCCAACCAGGGAGCACTTTCAGAATATGTGTTCAGACAGAGAGGACTCAGGCGGGGTTGTCAACACAGGCTGAAGTCTTCCCCAGCCACTTTCCCAGCTATTGGCCTGAAGTTTTATTCCCATTCAGGAAATTAATTTCTGCCTGGCAGAATGGTAGGTGTTGTGGTATTCAAAGGAAACGAGAAAGACAAATTTTTAGTTCCCAGGATGCCTACAAAGTGCACAGTTCTGAAACAGCAGATGCCAGCACATGATGAAGTAGGTGGTTGTGTAGACAGATGGAGGCAATTATGAGCAACAGGAAGATGACTGTGAACAGGGTTAATCAGAGAAGACTCCCTAGAGGAGGTGGGCTGCAGAGAGAGTGGGATTTGGATTGCCTAAAAGAAAAGGGATAACTTTTCTTAGAATTATACCTTTTTGAGAAAAAATCTAAGCATAGGCATTGATCATGGGTAGGTCTCTTTAACTTTGCAGAACAGTAACCAACTCAAGCCAACTTAAGCCAAACAGATAGGCTTCCAAATTGAATATAAGAATTCAGTACCCAAGATGGCAGTGCCCCCCAGGAAGTCAGGCGTTAATTGGAATTATGGACTCCAATGCCATGACAGCACCCTCTGTCTTTCCTCCCTGCTTGATTGTTTCATGGCAAACAAGGTTCTTTTGCTTCTTGTTCTATAGGGTGGATGATGGCTGCCTCTCCTTGCAACTCTGGGTTCCCAATCTGGCCTGGACTGAGACAACAGTCCCCCTTTCATACAACGAGCTTCTCCAACGGATCACCAACACTGCGGCTGGGGAAGCCAACTGGTGAGTTCGAGGGCAGTTCTCAGCAAAGGGACAATGGTTTCTGGGCTGAGCAGACACCACAAAGTGTGCCTAATAAGGTTCTATGCTGAAAGATCACATGGTGGTGAACACAGCCGAGTCTAAGATCTTTTGAGGGACGGTGGGGAGAAGAGAGCTAGGTGCTGTTGATGGAGGGCATGAATTCTAGCCAGTGTACGTGAGTCTGAGACTCATAAACCATCAGGAACCTTGAGGGGGTAATTACGTAGAGGTTTATAATCACACAATTGAAAATTATGTATTTCTATTGTGAAGGTGACACATATTCATTATGGAAATTCTGGCAAATACAGAAAAGTGTAAGTTGTTACTTCCTTCCATTTTTACACCAACACACCCACACAAACACACTGACATCTGGCTGTAGGCGATGGTCACTTTTGGGAACAAACAGTTTAAATACCCACAGTGGAAATCACCAGTGAAGGTCTAGATCATGTTACATAGCTGTATTATATCTTACCTGCAGTTGCATGACATTCTTGTTACTTGGGTTTTTTGGATTAAAATTATATGAGTTATCTTTAGATAGCATCGTTCATCGGTATCGCCGCATGTCATTTGGTATTCTCCAAAATTACACTACTCGATCTTCAGACTGTCCCATGATGAATTTACCTCCTTCCCCGACGGTCAGACAATTAGATCGTCTTGACTTTTTTGGTATTATAAATGACTCTGTGATGAATAGTGTCCTATATAAAACTTTCGTCCCCATGGGTGATCAATTCCTCGGCAGTGGAATTTGGGGCCGCAAGGTAAGAAGGTTTTTAAGTCTCTTGATACACGTTGCAAATCGTCCCTCTGGAAAAGATGTGATGCGCGTAGGCATACCGGCCACTCATGAAGATGTGCGTTTCATCGCAGCCTGAGTAGGACTGAGTATTAACAGAAGGTCAGAGGCAAGCATGGCCAGGTCCACTGCATTACTGCCCACATGTCATGGCCCCAGGCTCCATTAGAGTGACCATGAGAGCCTTCCCACAGGGCCCAAATACTCAACATCCCACTAGTGGAAACATTCTCTACCCTCTCTTAGCTTTGCTAGGACCCATTGCGTTTCTGACACTGCTTTGTTTCTTTACATTTTTATTTCTGACCAAGGCGTCGTTTTATTGACACACTATCTTTAGTTGTTAATTAACAACTTCGCCAAGTCTTTGTCCAGCCTCGAAACTTGAGCTCTTCCTTTGCTGTCTATCTGTCCCCTGATCCACTATTCATTGATCTCGCAGTTTGATTACCAAAGCACGGCCTCTTTTCAAACACGCAGGTTAGTTGTTGGGAGGGGATATAGGAAGATCTCTTGTTTTCATCACTAAGCTACCTGCGGAGATGGGTTTCCACCTAATCCTCACCACAGCCACGGAAAGTGGGCAAAGAAAAGGGAAACCAAAGCTCAGAGAGGTTAGGCGGTCTCTCGGTGGTTCAGAGCTCATTAGTGGCCATGCCAGAATTTGCACCTGACATTGTTCTTCGTACATCATCTCCCGAGGGAGACAGATGCGTTCCGAGCCACTGATTAGAAAGCTAATGTCGTCGGCAAGCCATGACATGCAGAAGACTTGAGTGAGAGGTATGTTCATGAGCAAGGAGACAGAGCGATTGAATCTGGAAGTCTCGTAAAGTGAGAACCACTGCTAGGGGAAGCCTGCTGGCAGCAGGAGAAAATGAAAGCAAAATACAGAGAAAAGGGCAAAAAGAACACTGAGGTCTTCAGACTCCTGGTTCCAGCAGTGTCTAAGGCAACTAGCTGTACCCTGCTATCCCTAGTGACATAAGCCAAGAAAGCCCCAGTTGACTTTGCTGGTGCCCGCTGAAGTCAAGGGTCTGTCGCCCACCACGGGAGTGGACTTAGGCATTACACCACCACTCCAGAGACAAAAACGCCTGCAGAGAAAGACATGGCCATCCGTGGGCGGCCGTGTGCTCTGTTAGCATCCAAGAACTTTCTCTGAGCTCAGTCTGCACCCCTCACATCTCCCCACTGAGGCCTCTCAGACTACTGATAAGAATTTTCTGAGCATCTCCAGTCTAGCTGGCTTGCTAAGTCTCCAAATTTCCATGCCAGAGTTTCGGTCGGTGCTTGGCAGCTCTACAAATTTGCTCTCTCGGGATGAGGGGGCAAAGGTTAGGGCTGGGGAGGGCTTTAATCAATAGTGCACGCTCCTGAAAAACAGGCAGGAATCAATAATATATTTCTACACTGGACTACTTTTTTTTTTTTATCCTCAAAACAACAGCAACAAAACATTTATGCCAGACTGCAACCGAAAAAGTCCAATTTTTTTTTTAAAGTTCTTCTTCCCTTTCTTGCTCTTTAATGAAAGGCGTGTTGAATGTGTTTACCATATGGAGATAAGAAAGACTCCGTTAGAAAAACCCAGAAAATATGGTGTTTCGTAGTGGGGGTTTTCTTTTCCATTTTTGAAAAGAAAGCCAATTGCGGTTTCTGGAATGTGTCTGTAGGACGATGTGTGATAAGAAAAGGAGAGGAAAGTGTGGTCGGAGCTTAGGGTGTGCGCAGTGAGGAATTCCTCCGCGAACTCATGAAATACGGTACATGGTACCCAGTGGGCCAGCAGGGTGCGCGTAGGGCAGTCGGGTGGCGGCGACCAGTGTCCCTGCCAGCCGATTCCAGGGGGCAGCCAGTCTGAGAACCAGCCACTGGGCTAGATGACATCTCCAGGCAAGATAGCTTCTGAATAATCGGGTAGCCCCTAATAGTCTCTCTGAACACAGATGCTGATTTAAACACTGAGCTTTGTTTGAATGAATGAGTAGACAGAGCTGTTCTGGTAAAATCTTTTATCTCAATGGCCTTAGATACACTCCTTGACGTTGGGGACATGTGTTTCAGATGGGAAAGGGTGAGAAATATCAAACAGATGAAATCATCCCCACATTTCATTTATTTATTAATTCACTATTTTTTGTTCACGTGTCACACGTGTGTTAATATCATAGACACTTTGGGTATTACATTGGATAAGAACTCAGTATTTAAAAAAAAAAAAAAACTCTCCAGGTGATTCCAGTGAATTGAGTGAATTGCTGGGTTGAGAAACACTGGACCAGATTATCACGTGTCTTGTCGGCGATCTAAAGAATTTGGACTTTGAATGCCTAAAAAAGAAAGAAGAAAGACTTCTGATATCATGCAGATAATTCGATCCAAGGGAGATCATGACACTGTCAGACCTATTGAAATAGGTCTCCAGACCCACCAGTGGCCACCTTGCTCTTTGAACCCGACCAAGCCGGAGGTCGAATCTGGAAGGAGGCTGAATGGGTTAGTGGTTAGGGGCAGAGCTTGGTGGGCAACAGAACTGGATTCAGGGTCATTTAACCTTGTCTGCCTGCCTCTATTTCCTCCTCTGTAATAGCTGACCGGTAATGTCTGCGTGTTGCACAGGGGTGTTGTCAAATATTTATTGAGGACTTATTGCATGTTGGGCTCTTGGGTAAGTCCTGGGAACATCACAGTGAGCAAAAAATGCAACAATGTTCATTCTCGTGGAGTTTGGCTTCCAAAGAAGGGGCTGGACATTAGTCCATCATCACACACACAATTGTTAAAAAAAAAAAAAAAAAAAGAATGCCATAAGTAAGCACACACCCAAGCCTGCACACCCCTGTACATACACAGAATGTGCCCTAAAGAAAAATGACAGAATCAGGATTACGCAAGTACCAAGAGATACATCTATTTGGGAGAAACAGCAGGAACTAAGAAAATGTGTAATGGGAGAGCCCATCTGGGAAATGAGCCTGGAATTTGAAGGAATAAGAGCAAACTGGATGAAAATGCAAAGGCAGGAGGGTGGAGGGAAGCTGGGGAGCAAAGGGAAGTTGAGGCAGAGGGGTGAACGCTGGCAAAGACCCCGAGAGGCGAGGTGGTAAGGAGGAGAGATGACCCAGCAACATCTGCAGCGCCTGGAAGTACTCACCATCACCTGTGCACAGCAGCCATCTTTCCTCAAGTTAGGCTCCACGTAGGTGAGAAAAAGAAATGCAAGAAGATACTAACTGGATCAGATGTTTCCTAATTTTTAAGATGCTTCAACATATTAATGATGCTGGAGATAAAAACGCACACACACACACACACACACACACACCCCACCCCTGCCCCATGCAGTTTAAGACTAGTGCTTTGAGGGGCGCCTGGGTGGCTCAGTTGTTAAGCGTCTGCCTTCGGCTCAGGGCGTGATCCCGGCGTTCTGGGATTGAGCCCCGCATCCGGCTCCTCTGCTGGGGGACTGCTTCTTCCTCTCCCACTCCCTCTGCTTGTGTTCCCTCTCTCGCTGGCTGTCTCTCTCTCGCTCGCTCTCAAATAAATAAAATCTTGAAGAAGGAAAAAAAAAAAAAAGACTAGCGCTTTGAGCTTGATGAAGGTCTCAAGAAAGAAGGGTTGGCATTCGTTCAAACCCAGGACAAACTGCTCCCCACGGAGTGACACGTTAGCTGTCAAGGAGCTGTCCCCATGGATGCTGAGAGGAGTGCCAAGCAGTGCATGGTTCCAGCCGGCCCGCACCCTGGGAGGTTATCAGCTGCTCTGGCACCTTGGTGGGTATTACTACAACTGATATCAAAGAGTGCTCGAACATGACTGCCGCTCCCACCGCTCCCTCAGGCTCTCCAGGAGTGGCTTCAGTGGCTCTATGGAATAACATCCCCCTTAGACTTCGCTGGGGTTCCCTGTAGGGGCTGGAGATGAAGCAGGGCGCCATGGCCCGCCGTTATCACTGTATCTTCCAGCAGCTGATAGCACACATTTGATCAATTCTTTTAATATAAGTTGCATAAGGATCTCCATGCTTCTGGGCTAGCAGATTTTGCGCTTCCTGCCTACAGATTTTTCTTCTCTTAATCTTTTGTGTTGTCAATCATAGTGGCCTAAGTGTTACCTTGCTCAAAAAAGAAAAAAAAAAAAGGCACGTGTGGGGGCCTGATCCTGCACCTGACCCATAGTAAGCCCATAGTGAGTCTCTTACATTTTAGCAAACTGGCCAAGAGGCCCTACAGAGAAAGGGAAAAGCATGGGTCTTGGAGCTAGACAGAGCTAGACTCGAATTTAAGCTCTGTAACTTAACCGGCTGTTGGACGTAGGGCATGATTCCTTAGTTCCCTGATTCTTGATTTCTTTAGCTAGCACACTCTGGAATTATTGTTAAGATCAGTAAAAACTGAAAATCAACTGGCCCAGGCTTACTTGGTAATAGGTATTAGGTTTATGGAAGTTATTCTCATTGTTAAGATACTAGAATTACTTTTTTAAAGATTTTATTTATTTGAGACAGAGAGTGTGCACAAGTAGGGGGGAGGGGCAGAGGGAGAGGGAGAAGCAGACTCCACACTGAGCAGGGAGCCCAACTCGGGGCTCAATCCCAGGACCCTGAGATCATGACCTGAGTGGAAGGCAGATGCTTAATCAGCTGAGCCACCCAGACGCCCCAACTAGAATTCCTCTATCTGTTTCTCTCTTGAGTGTCTACCTTTTCTCTCCCAGCAAGTGTAGGAAGGTTCACTTGGCTTGGAGGAAATGCTATTTTGAGCAAGGATACTGTACCAGCTAGAACTCCTCAGAACTCTTTTTTTTTTTTCAGTGATAAAAAATATTCATCATAACTTGGTTAAAGCGGCAGAGCACAAATACCCAGCTATTGTTAGCTTCAGGCATGGCTGTATCCAGGTGCTCACATGTTGTCAAAAATCTGCTTCCCATCATCCCTCATCCCACTTTGCTCTGGCTTATTTTGCTCAGGCAGGTCTCCCCTTGTACTGACAAAAATGGCCCTCAGCAACTGCACGTTAAGATAGTGCCAGTTTGTTCAGTGAGGCTGACAGAAAGAAAGGAACAGTCTTTCCAGTTGTTCCAGAAGAATTCCTGGACCCTAATGCTCAAATTGGCTTTGATCATGTGGCCATCCCTCAGCCTATCCCAGGGGCCAGGGATGTCATGTTCTCGTCAGCCAGACCTGCATCAGGAGCCCACACCTGAGTGGGAGAGGAGCCAGTCCCCAGCTGAAATGTGGGTACCCTTACCCAAAGAGTGGTACCTGGAAATCGAGAAAACACCAATCCACACCCACCAACTATGGGTCTTCTTCAGTTTTCGTCCCCTCAGTACCCACACCCTTCCCGTAAGCCAACTGTTGGCAGAAGGGGCTTGCTTTGATCAGCAGCCTTTGCCTCCGGTAGCGGAGACACCACGCGTCCGTCACTAAGGCAGCAGCCAGCCGCCTCCCTGCCAACCTGCGTGGAAAGGAGAATCGTCAGTGAGGCAGCTAATTGCAGCCATCACGCAGCTCCCCATCACCCACCGTCAAAAAAGTGTTAAAGCCTTCTTGGAAGCTTGGCCATTCCATCGCTAGGAATAGCCAGTGTAAGAAAATCAGCCGCTCCTCCTCCATCGCTGATTCCTAGCCCGCCTTCCATACCGTATCCCTTACCTTCACCTTACGGTGACTTAAATAACCAACAGTAGCAGTCATTTGGTTTCCACTGACTATTTACATGTGGCTGGGCCTCACAGGGACACAGCAGGTGCACCTGCCTCCCCTCCCCACGCCTGCACCCATGGCAGACATTACTAATCAATCAGACGCTCTTCCCTGATGAAGCTGGGCCTGACCTCTGTCTGGGTCCTTCTTAGTTCGGCAGCCGTCATGTAGAGAACACAATTAGTTTCATTAACAACCAAGGAAACTGGATGCCCTCTCACATTTTGGCGATATCTGCATTTATGTCCATAGGTAAGAAGTTGTAATCCTCACAACACCCCCCCCCCATGTTACGCATTACTGTCCCTGTGGCACCGATGAGGAATGAGCCTCAGAGAGGTACAGCAGCTCGCTCACTGTCACACAGCTCCCAGGTCTTAGACCACGCTTCCTCCTCTATTCATTTTAAAAACAGCAGATATTCAAAACCACCTGCTCACCCAGGAGGACAAGGTAGAGCAAAGGCTCGGAGCTGGATGACAGCCCCGAGTTGAAGCTGGCTCCCACTTCCCACCTCCAGAGGGTCCAGGTGACTCACTGGCTCTGCATGTGGCGGCCAGCCACGCCACAAGGCGCGGCTCCCGAGGGCTGCCCAGCCTTGTCCTCCTACCTGGGGAAGCACAGCGATGGTATTTTGTTCCCATGAAGCTGCAGCAGCTCTCAGCTTCGGTTCCCAGAAAAGCAGGCAGCAGTGGCCTGTCAGAATAAATCACACTCAGGGCCCCTAGCCTGCTGGCGATGGAGGAGAGCGGCGAGCAGCTGGAACGGGGACCCTGATGCCAGAGGAAATTTGAGACAGAACCTAACTTTCTCAGCAGGGGCTCAGAGGATCCAGCCTGGGGGGGGGGGGCAGGGAAGGGGAGGGGAGGCCTGATGTAGGTACAGGCAAAGCAAACACTAATGATAATAACTCACCGTAGCGGCAGCCTGCCTTTTATTTCCCTGAAATTGCTCTGAATCTCCTCTTCTTCCTCTCCCTCCTCCCTGCCTCCTTTCTTCCTCAACTCAAGACGCTGTGTAGCCAGGGAGGGACGAGCCCAAGCTTGGGGTCTGAATCCAACACCTGCAATTTCCAGGCTGAATAGCCTACAGAAAGTGCTTGAGCTTCTCTGTGCCTCACTTTTCCCCATCAGTGCAATGGGGATGATAGTATTTCGTGCTTCAGTGTTTCTCAACGTTGGCACCTGGAGCCGGACCATTCTTCGCGGGGCCGGGCTGCGTTGTAGGATGTTCCTACCTACTAGATGCCAGTAGCACTGATGGGCCAGCCACCCCCAGTCTTGATGAGCAAAAAAGCCTCCAGACATTGCTAACTATCCCCTGGGAATTAGGTGGGGGGGGAGCAGAGGGATGGCAAAATTACCGCTGAGAACCACTGCTTTATTCGATCCTTATGACGATAAGCCAGGGTAATGTTATATGTTATAAATCACTTGGAAGAGTGCTTAGCATATCAGAAGCATCTACGAAATGTTAGTTATTTACATTTATTTACATTTGCTGCTGCTGCTGCCGCCTGGGGCACTGGGTCCCTGCTTTTTCACACTTCCTACACAGACATTGCTAATCGATCCTAGCGCCATTCCTGATGCCCTTGGAAAGGATCCCTAAATCCTTCCCAACACACCAGACATCTGGCAAGATCCAGATGTTCCTCAGGTATTTTTCAAGACCCAGGGACAGCGCCTGGTGCTAGGCAGCAGCTCTGGGCAGTCACTTCATCCTGACTGCATGACCACCCATGAGGCCTCAGTGCCCCCCCGCAGTTGAACAAACAGAGGCTCGGCAAGGTTAAATAATTCCCCTGAGGTCACGTGGTTAAATGATAGCACTAGATGGGAACCCCAAATCTTAAAATCCTCAACACTCACTTTTTTACTATCCCCAATGCTAAGTATCAAATCCACAGAGTTCGATCCCAAAGTTCATATTCTTTTTTTTTTTCCCCAAGACAGCACGCACGCTCACATACAAGCAGGGGGAGGGGCAGAGGGAGAGGGAGAGAGAAAGCCCCACACCCCGCACAGAGCCCACTGCAGAGCTCGACCTCACCACCCTGAGCTCATGACCTGAGCTGACACCAAGGGTCGGACACTTAACCGACTGAGCCTCCCCGGTTGCCAAAGCTGATGTTCTTAAGCGTGACCCTGTAGTTTACGTGCTGATATTCAGCAGAGGGGATATGCTCATAAACCACCTCTCCAGACACTATGAGAAAGCGCGAATTTGTGTCATTTGCCCATTCCTGCAATGTAGACTCTCACCGTGGCCGACGTGAGACCACCAGTGGTTTAACGACTGACTCACAAGACTCCTGACGAGGTGACAGTGGGTTTTTGTAAAGTGGTGCGTGTCGATTCTAGTACATTCCGTGGTGGCTTCCCGTCCATCTGGGAACAAGGCAGAACACCAGTAAATCCGGGAATCCCACTAAACCTCGGAGTATTGAAAACAGGGGAAGAATTAGCTAAGGCAGAGCCTGCTCCACCCCCAACGCGTGACATCTACACACAAGCCCATGCTGGGGCTGGGTTCCACCCTGTGTTTTCACCACCTCACCCAGCAAACCCCCGATTCTAGGTCCAGAAAATTAGTCCAGGCTGACATTAGCTGTGCGGCCTCGCACATTCCCTACAAGGTCATTTTTTGGAGAGAAAAAAAAAATCCTCCCTGCTCAGGCCGTTCGTTCCTAGGAAACAAGTCAAGAATAAATATTAGCAGCAAGACGGCATGTCCGGCCGGATGCGTGGTTTGCAGATGGTTTCCCCCCAGAGACGCACCGTGGACAGACTTCAGTTAGCCACCGGAGCTCCGGGCCAGTGAAGGAAGTACCACATTTGCATCTGACCAGGCCACGTGCAAGGTGTGCAAGCCCCGTGTCATCATTATGGAAGTCGTACCCTTAGTGAACTTGATGAGTGTTAACCGTGTGCTCACGCCATGCCTAAGCAAGCAGAGGCCTCCCGTCTCTTTTCTCTGCATTCCTCCTCCCCATCCAGAAGGCTGAGATAGAGGGTTTCATCGTGTCCTTTCCACCAGGGTGTCTGTCACCAAGGTGGTAGTTTCTCTCCCGCCCTGGTGAGCCCTAGCGCCGTCAGACTCTCAAGTGAGTGTGCAGGCTATTTTGCCATCTCTAAACGCTGGATGGAAACACGTCCCAAGGGGCCATCTGGTTGCTTTCTGGACGTGGAGGGGGCTTCCCTGGAAAACAGTCATAGGGAGCATTCAGCGTGATGCCAGAGGTGGCCGTCTCCCAGAGAAGGTAATAGACGTGCCTCGTCTTACACGATGGCCGCACATGTTTGCTTCTTGGTTCTCCCCAGTAGCCCCCCTCACTTCACAAAAGAAAAAATCACCCACCACCCCCACGAGGCTTCACTGGAGTCTAAAACTCTGAATGCCAAAGGTACATACTTCTTTTTTCCTATAGATTCTGCCACCAGGTCTTCATTGAAGGAGTCAGAGAATTCTCTGGAATGTGGTTGATGTAGGATGTAGAAAGAAGCCGCCAGGAAGAGGAGAAAAAACGTGGATCGTAGAGTCAGACAGACATGTCTGTGTTCAATGTCTGGCTCTGCTTTGTGCCGGCTATGTGTCTTCGAAAAGTTATTTAAACTCTCTGTGCCTCAGTTTCCTAATCTGTACAGTGGAGACAGGAATATTGACCTCATGGGGCTCCTGTAACCAGAGAGGTAAGGGTGGGGGTTCCTAACCCAGCCTGAGGCATCTGGTGAGTCCTCACCTAGGGACTGAAGCAGGACACCAAGGATTCCAGTGTGAAGACCCAGAGGTCTTTTGTTTTGTTCCATCCTAACGGTTTGAGGAGTTCCCTAATAATCCTTAATATCCGTTTCACCCGCACCACTTTATGACCCCTCTAGGGTCCCACATGTCTTTTTGGTCTGTTAAAGTTTGCTTTGTTTTTTTATTTAAATGGGATCTTCAAAAGCCAGATGACTCTCCTGGCCCGATAGACGGAAATAATCAGGAAAGGCAACATACCCCATGCCTGACTGACAGAAGATCTGAGTCTGCTAAGAATGACCCCAAACTCCCCCCATGGTGTGCTTGCGTGGAGAGGGGCTTCTGAATCCACTGAAGCCTGACACTGGAAATGCTCTCTGTGAAGACATCATGTGGCTCTCCAGAGACTTGATAAGGATGTTCAATTTCCCCGCCATTTTGAGCCAGCTTTGTCTGGGTCTTTTCAAGTTTCTAAGGATCCTTAAGTGTCTACTCGTTAGGGGAAAGGTCCTGGCATGTCGCAAGCTTGGAGATGACACATCTCTGTCCCATAGACATCCATTTATCATCTTATTCTCATCTTCCCTGGTTTATAATCCACTCCTGGGAAATCTCTCCATTGGGCCTTTGTCACAAAATGTGCCTTTGCTCTTCATGCTGGGACACAGAGGATGGGCTGGTTGTACGTCTAGTGCGGCTGAGGAGCGTGGCCGGATCAGAAATCTCTGCAGATCCATCCACCCAGCCCCATGAATGGGCCTTGGGGAAGATTATGAGGTGAGGAAATACAGAATCTATGTATCCAGAGATATAGCATTGGAAGCCAGATCTCCGGGGCCGTGAAGCCGCCATTACGAAGTCCAACCCTGAAAGACAGACATCTCCTTTCCCTCACTCTGCACGGACTCTGGACATCTCATCCGAGAGATATAAAAACATGAAGAGATCTCTTATTTCAAATACATAAAATATTATTATGCCAAGATAGGAAATGACCCAATTCATGTTATTTAAAGAGTAGGATCATGGGGCGCCTGGGTGGCACAGCAGTTAAGCGTCTGCCTTCGGCTCAGGGCGTGATCCCGGTGTTATGGGATCGAGCCCCACGTCAGGTTCCTCCGCTGTGAGCCTGCTTCTTCCTCTCCCACTCCCCCTGCTTGTGTTCCCTCTCTCGCCGGCTGTCTCTATCTCTGTCGAATAAATAAATAAAATCTTTAAAAAAAAAAATAAAGAGTAGGATCATGAATAATGAACAGAATGTACGCAAGGGAAGGATATCTGCTTGACATTAAGAACATAACAAAGTATCCAAAAGAAGATTTAGGGCTTATGCATCTAGCAACTCCTTAAAACAATATTCCCCGAGCACCAACCGTGGGTCCGACACAGTTCTAGAGGCTGGGGACATACCAGTGAGCCAAAGGGGCGCATTTCCCACAGTCTCACTCTCTTTCTTTCTTTCCTTCCTTATTCATTCATCAGTGAAGAGTTGCAGTGTTTACTGTTACCGAGAACTGTGTAGGGCACCAAGGCTCCAGAAAAGCGTGAACAAGTAGATGGAGGATGGCCAAACATGGAAAGTGTGGAAAGTAGCTAACACAGAGTGCTTTCTGTGGGCCAAGCACCATGGCTTAGCTCACTCAGTCCTCACAACAAACCCCCCTTGGTGTAGAATTATCATCTGCATCTTGCAAGTAAGGAAACTGAGGTCCAGACCGGCTATGAAGCGTGCTCACGATTACAATGCAGGGAGGTAACACAGCCAGACATCAAACCCACAGAGCCTGATTCAAAGTTCGTATTCTCAAATATGACTTTGGGCAATTAATGCACGTAATGGACATAGTTGGGGAGAAGGGAGTGCTGGTAAACCACCTCTCCAACAAAGAAAAAGCCCTGCTTCATGGCATTTTCCAACTTCTGTGGTGTGACTATTCCCAACACAGCTGATTTGAAGTTACCAGTGGTATAACCACTGAGTCACAAAATCCCGGAAAATTTAATAATTGGTTCTTGAACTGGTACAAGCTAGGCCCCAGCATGTGACTGAGGGTAAATAGGAAATACTGAAAGATCCAGAGAAGCCCACCCAACCCAGTTCAGCTCAGTCTGTTGTAGAGCTCAAGAGAAAGGAGCCCTGAACTCCTTGGACTTAGGTCCCTGGAGGAGCCCTTTCTCCTCCCCCCCCCCGCCTTTTTTTTTTGAAACCCAGTTGGATTCTTGGATTCTCTGAGATGCCCCAGTACACTTTAACAAATTGCTTCTTGCCCAAGATGATTCAGGTTAAATTTTGTTATTAAAAAACTAAAGAGGGACGCCTGGGTGGCTCAGTCAGTTAAGTGTCTGCCTTCGACTCAGGTCATAATCTCAGGGTCCTGGGGTCGAGTCCCACATCAGGCTCCCTGCTCAGTGAGGAGTCTCCTTCTCCTTCTTCCTCTAGCACTCCCCTTCTTGTGCGCTCTTGCGCACTCTCTCTCTCCCCCGCCCCTCGTCAAATAAATAAATAAAATCTAAAGACAACAACAACAACAACAACAACAAAAAATAACCCAAAACTCTAAAGAATCTTCTTAGCAAATGCAGAGGGACCTCTCTCCTGAGAGGTAGAATCAGTAAGCATTCTTCCACGGAGCAGCAGTGGTGGGTTGGTGTCAATTAAATGTGGTTTCGATAAATAGACATGTTCTTCTGATAATTCAAGGACCTATGCTCCCAGAGCAATGGAAATCGTCATTCCACCAGAGGGAAATCCAGCAGCATGATCCCGGGCGCACTTAAACATGTGTTTATACACCATTAACCACTGGGCAGGAAGGCTGAGAGAACATCGTGACTACAAATAACCTACATTGAAGCTGGAAAAACTGAAGAGCATTGAAAAGTTGAAGAGATATCAATGACGAAGGTGCATTGTCTCCAAGATCATAACGGAAGCCAATAGTAAAGCACAATTCAGTGTCCATGCGAAAAAGGCGTCCGAACACCGTAGGAGTTCAGCTAGAGAGTAAAGTAATAGATACGCGTCTGTTCCCAGGTATACTTGAACTTCACGGGTGGATCTGAACTCTTCTCTCTGCTATTTTCCAACTCCGTGATCTTGAACAGGGAGGGTAGCTTCCGTCTTGCAGCTTCACGCTCCACTTGCATAACGTGAGAGAAGTAATTCAGGGTGGGTCTGAGAGATAAAGGTAGGCAATGTAGGTCGTTTCGTGTCATGCTAGCCCATAACTAATATTCAAGAGGTTCATGCTGTCGGTGTCAAGGGTGCCACTGATTACAGCTCAAGTTCTGCCTCATCCAGAATGCTGTTCCCTCACCAATTTTCCAAACCTTTCGGGGTGGTCTTGATGGGGTCCTAGCCTCCACAATTAAGTAGATAATTACCTGTGTGCACAGGAGCAAGGACCGTGTTTCAGGTAGCTTGCGTGATTCATGGGATGCTAGAAGCAGAAGATTGGAAACCAAATTGCATTTCAGAGAGGTCTAGCCATTTACCAGAGATCTCACACCTGGTAAGTGGCAGAGTCCAACAAGTTCAAGAACAGGTCTGTCCTACTCCCCAGTGCCCACCTTCTATTTCTCTTTCCTCCCTAGTATGTTGTAGGTTAATTGAGCTTAGTGTTGGGCGCCCCTCTTCTTGTCGATGATGTTAATAATAGTCTTGTGTCTCCAAATCCCATGTTGACCTATGATAGGGACCTTTTGATCGATTATGCCTCCAAACAATGTCAGGTACCCATGGAAGATGGATTCTTGCCCTTCTTTGAGCCCCTGCCTTGTGGATTCAGCGTCACAGAATTCAACTGGAAACTGTCTGGCAACACCTAATCTATTTCATTTGATGTCGAGGATGATGTTGGACAACACTTGTGGAGAGCTCCGCATAGGAAATTAGAAATTTCCTGGTGTTGGGGTGCTTGGGTGGCTTAGTCGATTAAGCATCTCTTTTTTTTAATTTAAAACAAATGTTTTTAATGTAATTTTTTCATTAATTTCAGAGGTAGAATTTAGTGATTCATCAGTTGCATATAACACCCAGTTCTCATTACATCAAGTGCCTTCCTTAGCCATCTGACTCTTGATTTTGGCTCAGGTCATGATTTTGGGGTCCTGGGATCAAGCCCTGCATCAGGCTACATGCTCAGCAGGGAGTCTTCTTGAGGATTCTCTCTGCCTCTCCCTCTGCCATTCCCCCCGCTTGCTCACTCTCTCTCTCCCTCTCCAAAAACAAATTAATTAATTTAAAAAGAAAAGAAATTTCCTAGTGTTTGTGTTCTGATTACTTTAGGTTTATTTTCCATACTAAAATTTCCATGCATTTGACCCGCTCACATGATAGGTGCCCATGCCCTCCAGAGTCTCCTGCAATCAGGGCCAGGGGGACTGGAAGTGCCGTGGCTGCTCCTCTAGGGTCTGACACCCCCAGCGCTGCTCCTGTTCTCTGGCTTCATCGGAGGCTCACGGCCAAGAGCTCTTGATCTCAGCCGCCCAGGCTCCAGTCCCACTTCTGCCACCTACAAGCCGTGTGAATGAGTTTAGTTAACCCCTCTGAGCCTCAGTCCCCTCACTTACATAAGAAGGACAACATTCCAAATGCACAGGTCTGTTGCAAGGAGTAGATGAGATGCTCGTGTAGACCAGCCGTCAGTGGCCCCACAGAGCTCCGTGGTTACCAGTCAGGTTGGCCTCTGCAGGGGGAAGAGGACCTCAGATGACCTCAACCCTGCCATTCCTCCTTCACCTCCATCACCCATCACACCCCTGCAAAGCGTGCTGCTGCCTCTCCCAGGCCTCCCCTCTGCAGACTCAGAACCACTGGGCGGATGCATGCTGCGGGGTCAAAGCTCTGGAGTCAGACACCTGTGCCTCTGACAGCCGACCGCGCACTCTGCAAGCCGTGTAGTGCATTTCAGCATTGCCAGAACATGAAGGATAATGTGAGCAGAATAAACAGGAGACAAAAGTGCCTCTCAGTGTCTGGCATATGATGATCACACAGTACCTGCTACTGCTGTGCCCAGATGCCTTCCTCCTGCATGACGGGATAGTGTTCTCTTTGAGAGCATCCTCTCTCCCCACTTCTGTGTCTCCCTGTCTACACAGGTCAATCACCACAGTGTGTTTCTGCATATGCCTTTACCTCTCCAACTTTTTCTCAAGATCTCTGTGTCTCACTCTGTCTCTTCCAGCCATTCTCCCCCTCCCTGTGTGTGTGTGTGCACGCACGCAAATTCTCTCAGTGTCTATATCTCTTGAATCCTCTCTCAACCAAAGTAATTAAAAGAATAGCCTCTGGGTCCATCTGCCTGAACTTGCAGACCGGCTCCTCCCTTTAAAAACTATGTGAACCTGGACAATTTATTTAGTCCCTCTGAGCTCATTTTCTCACTTGAAAAGAAAGGAAAATAACAGAATTTACCTTTTGGGGTTGTCATGAAGAATAAATGAGGTAATAAATTACCTAGCACGGTGCCTGGCCCAGACGGAGCACTCAGTAAATATTGGTCGTTCCTTTATTGCTGTCATCACCATCATCATCATCACCACTCTCATCATCATCGTCGTCACCATCACCTTTATCATCACTATCATTATCACCACCATCATCGTCACCACTGTTACCATCATCACCATCACCATCATTTATTTCTCCTATCTCCTCTGATCTCTGTAGCTCTCTATTTCAGGTACATTCTTTTCTTTTCTCTTTCTCCGTATTTCTGACTCTGTGTGTCTGTCTGTCTGTCTGTCTGTCTCTGTCTCCTTCCCTCTCTTTCCCTCTCTTTCTGGACAGAGATTCGCTGCAGCTCTTTCCCCAGATATGTTTAGCCACATCAGCTTCCTGATCAGGGCTAGATCTTGGGCCATCCACAAAAAATGTTCAAGCAACCCTGGTGGTGCTGGGGGGGCACTGATGGTTTGGGAGCCCTCTCCAGGTTGCTCAGGAGATGGCCCATGGGTTCAGCAAGCACGGGTGAGTGCTGGCACGCTCGTCTCATGCCATGGTAACCACCTGCTGGGCGTCCCTGCAAGACAAATGGTGCCACTGGAAAGCCGAGAGATAAACAGCATACAGCATGGGGTGTGAGCTCTCCAAAGGGAGCAGAATGTTCAACGATAATTCATCTGAACTCCCATTTTTAACTCAAAACACAAATGTGGTTGCCAATAGAAGTCTATAAAGAATTAATTAGGGAACTTCACAAACAGTCAAAACTCATAAATTTATCACTGTCGAGAAGAATCATTTCTCCTGTCAGACATGAAGTATGGCTGTCAGAAGATGGAAAGAAAGGAGAACATTCAAAGAAGCAGGACTGCTGTCTTGTGTTCTTTCCTCTAACTGGGGGAAAAGAGCATTAAGAACTTGGAGAATACAGAGAGAAAGAAACCAGTAATGCTGCTAGACCCAAGCTCCATGACAGTAACACCCGCCATGTTGATTGTGTTCACTGCTGGGGCCCCGGGGCACAGCTAAGGACTTGCCACACAGCAGGAGCCAGAAGCATTTCTTGAGTTGACTAAAGATCCAAAAGGATGCAGTTCACGGGGGTGAGACTGATGGCCCAGACCTCTGGCTTGCTGCCATATATCTCCACCATTTCCTGAAAGACAGGAAGTGATGCCGGGCATGGTCTCCCTGCTCTGAACATTCCTGACCCTCCTACCCGGGTATTACGGCAGCAGCCCAGTAATGACAAAGCCCATGGCTTCGGAACTCCAGAGGCTCTGCCCTGACTCCTATCAGCCTTGGTTTCTTCTTCATGTGCGAGAAGGAAGCTAATAATCACATCGGCATCACAGAGTTTTTATGGAGATTAAATGGGAAATCCATGTAAAGGGAGACAGTAGCTGCTGCTATGATTACTATGGAAGTTAGAGGGACTGTCTTGGTCTCCGTTAGGGCTGCAATAGCAAAATACCACAGACCGGGCAGACACTGCTTTCTCACTGTTCCGGACATTGGAAGTCCAAGAGCGAGGCACCAGCAAGGCTGGTTTCTGGTGAAGTCTCTCTCCTTGGCTTCATTTCCATCTGTGTGCATCGCTGGTGCCCCCTCTGTGTCCAAATCTCTTCTTCTTAAAAGGACACAGGTCAGCTTGGATGAGGGCCCCACTAACGGCCTCATTTTAACTTAATCACCTCTCTCGAGGCCCTATCTCCAAACACAGACTGAAGTCCTGGGCCTTAGGGCTTCACTGTATGAATTTTGAAGGGACACGACTCAGCCTATAACTGAGACCTTCAGTCTGTTCATATTTTGGGTTAATAGCTTAAGAGAAAAGAAATATTTACCTTCCCACTGGCCCTGAGCTGAGCTCACCCTTGTAAAATAGTTGACCTGAGAGACGTTTTTCAGAGTAGATCTGTTCACAGGCAGAGAGGCAGGCAGGCAGGCCAGGGATCCGGGCCCTAGTCTTGGTTCTGCCCCCCGCTGGCTGCATAATATCGCAGCCAAGTATCTTCTTTTCTCTATATTCCTCATTTAGGACTGGATTGTACCACGTGGTAGCCAGGATCCCATCTGCTAGGACTCTAGCTATACGGTCACTCAAGACACCCGAAGGATCTGTAAAGACTTGTACACAAAATGCAAGTTTGTCCCCCACCCCCACCCCCGCTAGTGTGAGAAGCTGTTTCTGGAGCTCTCCATGGTAGTAGGCAGGTAGTAGAGGACCCTAAAACCATGTGAGAAAAACAACAACAAAAAGTCAGGGTATCAAGGGGGCACCTGGGTGGCTCAGATGGTTGGGCGTCCGACTCTTGATTTTGGCTCAGGTCATGATCTCGGGGTCCTGAGATGGAGCCCCGTGTTAGGCTCAGCACTGAGCACGTAGTCTGCCTCTCTCCCTCTCCGTCTCTCTCCTGGTTCTTACTGTACCGCTGCCAGCCTCTTGCTCTACCCTAAAGAAAGCCCTTACCGCCTGATTCCTTTCTCTGTCGGAGGAAGAGGCTGAAAGGCTTCCCCTGCCCTCCGATGAGAGCAGTCAGTACAGCAGTGAGAACCAACATTCTGGAGCCAGCTTGATGAGGCTTGAATCCCTGACCTTCCTTGCATTGGTTGTGTGACTGGGAAAGTTACTTACCCTCTCTGTGCCTCCATTTCCTTATCTGTGAAGTGGGAATGACAATTACTCCTACTTTCTTAGGATTGTTTTGAGGGTTAAATGAGCTAATACCTAAAGTCTGAGGACAGTGGCTGTCACGTGGTAAGTGTAGCCCACGTATCTGCTTGAACTCAGGTGAGCATCCACGCTGGGTTAGAGGTTGGAGTAGGGCAGGACAATTTATTGGGGTGCATAAAGAAAATATCTGTTAATTCCTTTTTAATTTCTTTTTATGTATCTGTTTTGTACGATAGATACTATATGAATACAGTAGTACATATTGCAATCTATTAATAATCATTAATATTGTGGGAGAATGCTCAAAAAATTCTAATAGGGTGTCTGATCAAAAAAGTTTGGGGGCTCTTGGTCTCTGAATAAACAACCGTTTCTTTTTTAAAAAAAAATCATTTGTAGACTAGTCCTTTTCAGAACAGACCTTTCTCTTGTTAACACTGACTTTCTCTCTGGGCATAATGTAGTTGTCACTATCATGTTCATAACACCTCGGTATCTTTATTCTGTCCTACTAAAGACTGCCTCCCCACCAAGAATGGAGGAAATTTCTTTCATCTTGCTTCTAATAAATTTCACACTCACCAAAACACAACACTAAAGACGGCGCCTGAGAGAGAGAAGGAAAGAATGTCAGGGACGTTTAATACATAATAAATCAGTAATTATGGCTACTGTTCAACTAATTTTGAGTAGCTATCTCCTGCTCGTTAGCCCCCACCTCCAAGCCCCGGTGTTTGTGATATGTGTCATTTCATTTTGTATTCCTGGTACTGTGCATTCTCCAGGAAAAGCTGCTTTTTTCTGTGTCTGCTTTTTTTCTTCTGTCCACTGCATTTCCGATTTCAGATACTGGCTTCCAATTCTTGGGACCAACTGTGTTCCCAGAGATGCTGTGTAATTTGGACACTTGCCTTGCAAATAGCCTCGGGCCATCTTGTTCCAACCTTCTTGTATCCCTGGTAGAAATCTCTTAGATCCTTTTGTGAATACCCAGAATTGAGGAATCTTGACTTTCTTCTTACAAATTGTATCAGAGCCACCTGCGTCTTACACACCTGCCTTTCGCTTACTAACTAGAAATATCTGAAAGTAAAGGAGGTTGCTTCTGGAGACGGCGATTGGTAGTGAGCTCTGTCCCCAAGGAGAGTCTCTCAACCTCAGCCCTATTGACTTTGGGGCCAGATAATTCTCGGTAAGGGATTGCCCTGTGCACTGTAGGTGGCTAACAGCATCCCTGGTCCCTACCCTCTGGGTGTCGATAGCAAACCTCCAGAGTCATGACAACCAAAATATGTCTCCAGTTCTCCAAGTTCAAGTGCTGGATAGGAACTTGACCCACATTCTAAAAGTTCCCGAATACTATAAAATTCTACAATATCAGAAAAACAGTTTTTAAGTCAGTGGTGGTGGTGGTGTGAGTCAGGAGAGAGAAGAGAGGCAGGAACAGGAAGGGCTTAGAATCCAGGCCAAATGGATGTGGGGTCCCCCAAGGCACCTACTGAGTCGTTCCTCTTCCCTCGTTCCCACATCAAGCCTGGTAGGGGCTCAGTGGGGTGTAGGAGGAGAGAGAAGAGGCTCACGTAGGAGTTTGAGATTCATAGCAACGGATGAGTGTAGCCAGTACCAGGTGGCTGCGTATCCCCCAAGCGGCCTCAGGGACATTTAGCCCTTCCCTTCCAGGGAGCAGGTGTATCTCTGAGCTTTGTACCCTCCCTGCCGGCTCTGTGCTCCCACATGTCCAAGTACCAGGAGTCCTTCATAAGCTCTCCTCTCTGCTTCGGAACAATCCACTTCCTCTCTGAAGTGCTTGAAGGATCTCAGGAGACATGGAAAAGGGGACAGCCACAGCTTTGCCCCTCCCTGCCCTTAGACCCCCACAACGAGCACCATCCTCCTAGACATCCATGTTGCAGGAGGAGAGATGTGCATAGACACAGCCCTCCTTTTCACATGTGCAGTCTAGGATGCATATACGGATTGCAAAGCTGTTATAAACCACCACCCTTCCTCTTATTATTAAAGAACCATCTCACTAGAACTTGGGGATCTGGGGAATTTTCGTCCAGCCCGCAGTTCTGAAATGGACACAGCCAAGAACATTACACCTCACCTCGAGGACCTCATTCCGCCTACCTCCCCCAAAAGTTTGCCATGTGGTTTCTTGGCTTTCCCATTAGAACAGCTCTTCTGCTTAGCTGGGCCGTATTTCAATGTAATTGTCCTGCCCACGACACACTCACTGTCTCCCATGCTGGAAACAGAATGGATTAGAAGTTTCCTGTTCTGCCTCACCGAGTCTTTCCCTCCCTTATGCTATGTTTAGCACTTGTGTGGGCTCCTGGCTTATGCCACTTATCGCTTCCATTCCTGTTTTGAGGAGACACTTTCTCCACCGAGGGTGAAGCTCAGGGGTGGAAGAACTTGCTGGAATATGGATTCCATTGTCTGCCTCACCTGCTGCAGACTGGTCTGGCTTGTTCCATCTGGGAAGGGACGTTCTCTCAAACCCAGAGGAAGTCCACTTGCTTAGAAGTACCGCGTGCAAAGGAGGGAATTCTCGGCAGTCCTGCGTCTACCAGTACGCACCAGCTGAGCGCCCCACCTGGGGCGGGGGCCGGTGACACAGGCATGAATGAGTCCCAGCCCCTGCCCTCAAGCAGTTACTGAGTGATGGGGAAGCAGACACGAGTCCCTGGATTATCCATATGACCTGAGAATAAAAGCAAGAACAACGAAAACCAAACAACTCTTCTGTTTTGAGCCCTTATTCTGTGCTCTGCTAAAAAGGAGTGACTGTCTAGTTTGAATACCAGCTCAGAGACTGACTAGCGATGTTAACTTGGAAAAGTCACTTTATCTCTCCTTGTTGCTGGATGTGGAGCCTTGAATCAGCCACACAACCTCTCTGAGCCTCAATTTCTTGTACAGTGGGAGCAACAACAGCCCCTCCCTCGGAGGGCTGTGTGCGGGACTAAATGCAGTGATACAAATAATGCAGTAAAGGCTAGTATTGCCATCTCAAGAACCCTATGAGGTAGGTCTTCTTACTATTCCCACTTTACAGATGACGACACTGAGGCTCAGAGAGGTTATGTGACTTGCCCAACATCCCACAACTAGCAAGTGGCAATCCTTGGATTCGAACCCGGGCTGGTAGGGTGCCAAAGCCACGTTTATGAGTAGAGTTCACCAGGAAAGAACTAAAGATAATTTTCTTGGACAATAAAGGCAGGGCATTTGAAGGGACAGCTTAAATCTCTACGCTGTGTCCTGCAGTATGAAGACAAGGGGACAAGGGACCCAGGTGCCACAAGAAAAAAACCTAGGGGACCTTAGCATCTCTGCCTTGTCTCCTTCTTCCTCTCTGCTCCCTGTGTGTCTGTCACTCTGAATCAGCGTTGTCTCATTTCACCTTGCCCGCTTGAATGTCTGACTGGCACCTCAGTTTTGAGATAGCCAAACCCAGACTGGGGGGATTGGAACCCCCCTCCCCAGGGTGCTCTTTCCCCAGAGGCCACTGTACACCCACCACCAAAAACTTACAAGCCGTCCTGATGCCTCTTTTTCTCATCAGCAAAACATGGCAACTTCACCGGTTTTTTTACTAAAATGTATTTGACATGTGACATCGGATAGGTTTAAGGCCCACAACATGTTGATTCGATACATTTATACACTGAAAATATGATTGTCATTGTAGCCTTAGCTAACACCTCTATCAGGTCACATAATCATCCTTTCTGTTTGCGGTGGAAATAATTAAGATCTAATCTCTTAGTGAGGCGCCTGGGGGATTCAGTCGTTTAAGCCACCAACTCTTGGTTTCGGCTCAGGTCATGATCTTGGGGTCGTGAGATCGAACCCCGCGTCGGGGTCGGCACTGAGGGTGGAGTCTGTTTAAGATTCTCTTCCTCTGCCCCTCACCCACTCCCTCTCTTAAAAAGAAAAAAGAGCTCATCTCTTAGTAATCTCTAAGTAAGCTCTTGTTGTAATGCAGTATAGTTGAATATAATCACTAAGCTGTGCATTAGATTTCCAGCATTTCTTTATTTACTAGTTGCGAGTTTGTACCCTGAAACAACATCTCTCCTATTCCCCCCCAGCCCCCAACCCTGCTAACCACTGGCCTGCTCTCTGTTTTTACCAGTTCAGCTTTTAGGTTCGGCTTTTTTAATTCCACATATAAGTGAGACCATACAGTATTTGTCTTTCTCTGTCTGATTTATCTCGCTGAGATAGAATGCCCTCGAGGTCCATCCGTGTTGTTGCAAATGGCAGGATTTCCTTCTTTCTAATGGCTGGGTAATTCATATAAATATATGTGTGTGTAGAGATCACATCTTCGTTAGCCATTCATCTGTGGACAGACACTTAGATGGTTTCCATGGCAACCGCACCTTCAAGCAGATGATGGGCTGCTCACTTCTCTCCGTGGCTTCTACCCCATGACCTCTCAGCCGGACGGCCGTGGGAGCCTCCTCACTGGCCTTCCCACCCCCCTACAGTCTACCCTCCGCACAACATCAAAGAGAGCTTTTGAAAACAAAACACATCTTGTCATTCCCCGATGACAGAGCCTCTCCGGGTCTCTCTTTACGTTTGTAATGAAATCCAAACTCCTTCCCCGTCCAGGCCCACCTTCATCCTGTCCACGCGTGTGCTGACTCACCCTCCCGCGTTCGTGGCTTCCCGGCGCCTGTGCTCGGGTTCCTTTACCCGATGGGGGCCCACGCTTCCCGTTACTTGAGCATCCAAGGCTCTCCCTTTGATTTGTAGCTGCCTGTTTTCTTCATGTCACGAATCTCAGGCTAGAAGTCACAACCCCTGGAAGGACGGCCCTGACCCCCCAGCTCCCTCTGAGCCCTTCCCTACTCCTCCCCATGCATGCACCTGTCACCAACTCCTACCCTTCCTGTCTGTGCTTCTCCCAACTGGAATGTAAGTGTGTGAGAGGAGACACCTTGTCTGTGTTCATGTTTCCTCACCACCTTGCACACAATCGGGCACACAATGGCGTCTAGCGCATAAGTGCTCAATAAATATTTATACCTCAAATACATAAATGGGTTTCTTTTCTCCCTCTTGTCCCTCCCATCTGGCTTCTCATGTCTTAAATCCATTCTTCAGAATAAGGATAGAAGACATATAATGTCTCATGCTTAGTCATCTGTAACCAGTATGTAAAATCCTGGAACTCTTCAAATGTAATGAAGAATTCTAAATTCCAAAATGTAACATGTGGATGGCTTCTCTGAAATGTTTACCAGACTCCCAGAAATGGCGCCTTGTCTCCATGAATACAAATGAAGAAGGGTCGCTCAACAATTACCTTCAAAGAAGCCACAGCATCTGTAATCACTGTCAGATTCTCCCGGCTCAGTCTCTCATGCACACCCCTAAATTCACTTCATTAGTTTTAATTATCCCCACCATGAGTGAGCGAAGACTTTAGAGCCATTTTAGAAGCGGAATTAGCAAACTTGGAGACTGGATAACTTTCTCCAAGGTGTTTAGCTGTAATTGTTCTCCCGTTGAATGGAAACAAAAGTAGCATTAGCTTATCCATTTGCTGAATTTATATTGCATTTTGGGGAAGATGCGGTTTGATGGGTTTCTTCGTTTTTCTGGATTCATGAATATCAAGTCTCCCTAGACTGGCTGAACTATTCGTACTTTCTCCTGTGACGTAATTCCAAGTCCGGCCACATTCTCCCCTCCCCCCGACGTGCGCATGCACTCACGCGTGCGCACACACACAATAACAAAAGCAGATGTCCCACCTGACCACTCCTTACCAGCAGTAACACAGCACTGTACAAAACCACTCCTCATTTTCTGCCCGGATCTCTTTGAGACCCACTCTGCTACCTCCATCCGCTCACCACCTGGCACGCTGCTTACGCGGAGTCAAGTCCCATTCCTCCCTCCCAAAGCCCTCACTGGCCCCTCCTCACATGTGGACCAAGTCCCCCCACGCCCCACAAGACCCTAACAGATCTGGCCCCAGCCTTCCTTTCTGACATCATCTTGTATCACTCCACTTCACCCACTCTTGCCTCGTGGATTTTTCTGGAACCCCCCAGTTCCACTTCTGCCTCAGTGCCTCCATGTCTTCTGTTCTGCCAGCCCAAAACACACTTGCACCAAATACCCACATGGCTTGCTCCCTCCCTTCACGCAAGCATGTGCTCAAACGCTGCCTCCTCTGAGAAGCCTTCCTTGATCCCTCGATCTAAAAGACCACCCTCAAAAAAAATAAAATATCACCCTCAGCCTCCTTCATCCCTTCACCTTGATTTTTGTTCCATAACACCATCAGTTCACAACATTATGTTATCTATTTATTTGTCATTTCCCTACATTATATGTAAGAATGTGCTGGCAGGAGGAAAGGAGCTAGGTAAGTGAAACCTGGTTTTAACACCTATAGACAGAGCCTGTCCCTCTGGAGAAAATACCACTAAGAGGAGAGAAAATACTGGGGGACAAACCACCCAAAAGAATGTTGTGAAACAGATGTGTAGGTAGGTAGATACATAGAAAGGGAAAGGGGGAGGGAGGGAGGGAGGGAGGGAGGAAGGAAGGAAGGAAGGAAGGAAGGAAGGAAGGAAGGAAGGAAGGAAGGAAGGAAGGAAGGAAGGAAGGAAGGAAGGATAATAGGAATATCATATCAATAATTAATGCCAGACTCCGTGTTGAATAAATTGCATCCATTACGTCAAATCTGTATCACAGTAATTCAAGATACAGATTTTTGTTCCCATTTTAGATATGAAGAAACTGAGGCTCGGTTGTCCCAAGAGTGACCTCTCTGGGAAGTGACAGAGCCTGGCTCTAAACCTGGGCTCGCTGCCTCTCAAGGACTGTTGACCAGGCACAGGTGAGGTCTACCTGACTGCATCAGCTTCACGATCTCTCCTGTTGCGAGTCTGCCCTTCCTAAGTGGAGAAATCTGGGAGGAAAATCAAAAGCGCTTGTAAAATCACTTCAGCCGCCACTGACTGCTGCGTGCTCCCTAAATAGAAGGATTTTGTCTGTGGTTGCAAATGCCAATCCACTCCAGAGTCTCTTATTTTTAGGAGAGGGGAACACTGTAATCCATGAGAACTGAAACGTGTCTATCATTGTCATGCTCCTAAGATCACACTAATTATGGGGCTTTCGCATTTTTGGTCTTCCTGGTACTGGAGGCAAAGGAGTTGAAAAACTTCCAGAAGTTGTCGCGCGCCTTCTTGAGCAGGAAGCTTTAGACTTTATGCAAATCAATCAATCAATCAAGAGACAAGGGTGCGATGAGTGGGGTTTTGAGGTACTGCAGCAGAATACATTCCATATATATTTAAAAGTGCCTACTACACACTGGGTACTAAGAATGTAGAAATGATAACACCAAGCCTCTGTTCTCAAGCAGATCAGACAGGATCCCTTGTACTAGACCCATCAGTTACACATCACTCAAAGTAGCGATGAGGAGCAGCGCTCTGTGAACCAACCCAAGGCAGGCTGGGTCTGTGAGCCGTCTTATTGGTGGGCTTGGTGGGCCAGCATGGGCTTGAGCTGAGAGCTGAGTCCAGTCCTCCTGCTCACCTCCAAGAGCATTGCATTCCACACACTGGAAAGCCTCTCCAAGCTTCAGCTTCCCTGACATAAAATTGGGTTGGAGATGGCCACCCAGTACTGTTGTGGAAAGGATGGAATGAATTATGGTGCAAAGAGCCATGCACAGTGCCTGGCCCTTTGTAGGCACTCAACATATGGTGATGACCTAAACCAGATATGGATGGATGGATGGATGGATGGAAGGAAGGAAGGGAGGGAGGGAGGGAGGGAGGGAGGGAGGGAGGGAGGGAGGGAGGGGAAAGGGAAAAGGAAAAGGAAGAAGGAAAGATGGATAGATTTCTATGTCAAGCAAGATTCAGAAAGACACAGGGAATGACTTCAAAAATGATCTGACTTGCCTACTTTGGCTCTATGCCTACTGTAGAGGAAACTAACAAGAAGCCAAGTTCAGGAAATCATTTAGCCAGAAATGGAGGGCACTGCCATGGAGGACCTCAGAATCTGCTATCCTTTCCATTCAAGAAAGTTCCAGTGTCCCTCATCAATTGTCCCAACACCAGCATCTCTCTTAATCATTCTTACTCATCTAGACCCTTGGGGGATTATACCAGACTAGCACAGTATCTGTACAACTTAGATACTGCCCACAGATATCAAAATGTGAGCTTCACTTTGACAAAGGTAACAAGAAATTTTATGAGGTCCAACTCTTCAATCTGGAAATCCTCCTTCTAGAAAATATAAGGAAATTTTCTGAAACATGGAGTAGCAAGGCTCTGGTTAAACAAATGAGGACACATTAATATGATGAACAGTTACGCAGTCATTAAAATTATGTTTATGAACATTTTTAATTTCACGGGGAAATACTTATTCAGCAATGACAAGCAAAATAATGAAGATGCAAAATTGTATTGCTTGTGTCCTCAACTATGTAGGGGAAAGAAATGAAAATGTACTGCAGGAAAAAATTACTGGAGTGGCCAACACTTTGCGTTGTGTTTAAGAGTGATTTTTTTTTCTGCTTTACAATATTTTTCATATTTTCCAAAGTTTATCCAGTGACATGATGAAGACTTCCAGCTCCCCAACTCATTCCATTCCCAGTACTGAAAATCTTCCCACTGGGTAGAATTCTGGGATCCTGACCTTCTTCGAACTAAGATGCGAAGGTATGCATTAGGGAAGATAGAGAAGACAGAGAGTCATGTAGGGCTGGGGAAAACTGGAATTATGTTAAGAGGTGGTCAGTCATTACCAGGGGAAAGCTTTGTCTTAAAGTTCTTTCCCAAAGCTGAGCTGGAAAGACCCTCACCTTCTCTTCTAACACAACACTAGAAGGATCTCAGATTTCCCCCTGTCCCTAAACGTAGCCAGGAGGAAACTTAAACACTGACGTCTTGGCAAAAAGGTTGAAAGGAAGAACCAGGGAGATCAGGAAAATTTACAGACCACAGGCACTGTCAGGGAGGGGAAGAAGAGGAAAGAAGACCATCCAAGAAAATGAGTCAGAAACAACATCTACTGGGGCGCCTGGGTGGCTCAGTTGGTAAACGTCTGCCTTCAGCTCAGGTCATGATCCCAGGGTCCTGGGATCGAGTCCCGCATCAGGCTCCTTGCTCAGCAGGGAGCCTGCTTCTCCCTCTGCCCGCCACTCCCCTGCTTGTGCGCATGCTCTCTCTGACAAATAAATAAATAAAAGCTTAAAAAAAAAAAAAGACAGTGAACATCCCTTTAACAATCAGAGAAGAATAAAAGACTAGAAAGATTCATCATGGCGTGAAACTTGGCACGGCTTCCCTCTCCCCACCTGGAGAATGGACATCTCCTCCATCTCACCCACCCTCAGCTCTATGAACAAGCATCGCTGTTGTGTTTTAAAGACACATCCAGATTAATTTGTTTGACAAATGGAAAGAGATGAGAGGCATGTCGGGTCATAGAGACGGTTGTGTTGTCGCTGTCTTTATCAATCATCCCTGCTTCTCCTGAGACAATGCCAGGTTGATCCGTGGGGGCCTCTGATTCAGACGGCAGAGATGAGAACAAATCACCCTTTTGCCACAGAGTTCAGTTAGACAGATTGTGGTAGTGTCTGTGGGGCCAGAAATGATGGGAGTCTTACAAATGCAACCTAAGAGCATCACGGTTCATTCCTGTGACGGTCTCACCCAAGCGTTGGCATCTGGTAACCAAAGGGGAAGTAAGAACTGAGCCATCCTACAATGTGGCTGGTGAGACGCAGGTGTCCGTGGCCAAGCTAACACGCCTTCCATTGACCCGTGCCCCCGGGGTCCTGCTTGCTCAGCACATTGGCTAAGAGGTTCTGCTAATGAGCATAGGATTGATGCTGACCATTAACTGTAATGATAACCATTAGCTGTGAAGTTAATGATAACTAATAGCCATTGAGAGCCCACCCTGTGCCTAAGGTGGACCCGCAGTTCTATTTAATATTTGCAAATCTTGAAATGGCCATTAGCAGTCCCATTCTGCAGGCGAAGAATTCAAGACTGGGTGGCTTAGGCGACTTTCTCAGCAGGTGGGATTTATATGCGAAGTTCTATCCCATTGTCCGAGCCCACCTCCCAGGCTGTCTTGACAATGGAGACGCCGATGTGACAGTGTTTGGTAAATCCCAGGGAGATGTTTTCCACATATTTGCTGTGTGTCCTAGAAGATTGTCCATCAATCTGACTCTCAGGAGAAAACGCATTTTTAAAATACAACGTCCGTCAAGGGGCGCCTGGGTGGCACAGCGGTTAAAGCGTCTGCCTTCGGCTCAGGGCGTGATCCCGGCGTTACGGAATCGAGCCCCACATCAGGCTCCTCCGCTATGAGCCTGCTTCTTCCTCTCCCACTCCCCCTGCTTGTGTTCCCTCTCTCGCTGGCTGTCTCTATCTCTGTCAAATAAATAAATAAAATCTTTAAAAAAAAAAAAATAAAAAAAAAATAAAATAAAATAAAATACAACGTCCAAGGAAACTGTGGACTGTGGTAGAAAAAAGAAAGTTCTAGCATCAGACTAACCAGGAATTACATCCAGGCTCAGCCACTTCCTCACTGTAAATCCCAGGTAAATCTCTGAACCTCTCTGGCCTTCGGATTTCTCCAGGGCACGTGAGAGACGGCCGAAGGATTAAACAGAATAGTCTAAGAAAAGCATGTGGCTCAGCATTTGACACAACCTTCGGGATGATTTTTTTTTTTTTCTTTTGATGCAAGACTGGCACAGCTGTTTCCCCACAGAACCCACAGAATGAGAGCTAAAGTCATTCCCTGCGGTCACCACTGGCAAAACTGCCAACCTCATGCGTTTCTCTCCTCTCTCTCTAGGGGAGAGAATTCTCTGGAATCTTGTTACTCAGACTAAGGTCTGTGTGCTGTAGCACTGGCCTCACCAGGCTCAAGGAAGTAGCATGGAGGGAAAGAGCGACCGGGGGATGTCTTCACACATGATGGGCAGGGAAGTCCTTTCTGGGGCATTTGTGGTGAGTTCCAGTGGCGACGAAAAGCCTGCCTTTTAAACAGGTGGAGGGTCTTACAGACAAAGAGAACAGAATGTGCAAAGGCCCGTGTCAGGAACAGCTTCAAGTGTTCAAGGAACAGAGAAAAAAAAAACAAAAACCTAGTGTCCAGATTCACGGGGAGTGAGCAGGGTTAAAGGGTGCGATATGACGGAGGCTGGGAAGAGAAGCAAGGGCAGGATCAAGGTCGTCTCTCTCAGTCCTCGGGGGAGATTTCCAAAGTTACCAGGGTGGTCTGTCTGCCTGTCTGTCTCTGTCTGTCTGTCTCTCTCTCACACATATACACACACACCCACTTTATACACTTGCACTGCACCTTGAAATTCTTCTTGGCACTCATTCCAATACAACCAAATAGGTATTAGAATGACTATCTGTTTAGTATCCAGCTACCTTGGCTACCTGGCTGGCCTATAAGCTCCATGGGGGCAGAAACCATATCTTGTTCATCACTATCCACTTGGCTCCCAGCGAAAGGATAGACCGTGGCAGGTGCGCAAACTCCCAGTTTACGATGCATCTCCTCAAATGGTAGGTATTAAATTATTTTAGGATTCTTTACTACATTCCCATTGAATTGTATCTGTTTGTTGTTATTTAAAGGATTTGGGCTCCATTACCACAAAAATTTAAGACGATTTCTTCAACATGAGTTCTATGTACCTGGCTTAATGCAGCTACAATTTTTCTTATATTGTTATGACAGTGAAAACAACTCAGAGAAATCTGTGAACATTTCAAGGAAAGCATAGAAAGCTTTTCAAAGTGCTCTAGTTTAGGTAAAAGCAGGCAAGTGTTCCAGGTGATTTGGGATATTTTAAATCACGTTTTTGGAGATATAACTTTCGTTTATAAATGTGTACACATTTTAAGTTTTTTTAATTTTTTAATTTTTAACTTTTTTTAAATTCCAGTAAAATGAACACCCAGTGGTATGTTAGTTTCAGGTGTACAACGTAGTGAGTCAACACTTGTATACATTCCCGGGCGCTCATCCCCGCAAGTCTTTGTGAAGTCTACAATCTGATAATTTGGACAAACACATACACTCACTCCACAGAAGGGCAATTACAAATTAAAACCAAGAGGCTTAATTCTCCGTGTGAGAAACCAGGGAAGTGACTTCTCTCCAGTCCCTTTTCATAGAGTATAAATTTACGTTAGCAAGCTCGTAGATTCAAGCTCTTTCTCTGACTCTGAATCATGCGTCGATCGCCTGACGAAATAAGTCTCTTGCCAGGTTTAGGAAGCAGTGATGTCTTTCTCACAAACATGGGAACCACCTCTCTGAAATACACATCATCAAGGAAGACGGTGTCTCCATCTCCCCGCTTCTTGTGGGAGGGCAGGAGCCCGCCTCCAAGTCGCACATCTACCTTCTGTCATAAGCGCTCAGAATAAGAAGCTCATTAGCACGCACAGATGGCCGCCTCAGTCCCAGTGAATCGCGGATGGACTGTGTGTGACACATGGTGCTGCCAGGTTCTCTGGTTTGGGCATAGTTATCATTTATCCTGAGAGCATCTAAGTCATGGGTTGTATCTGCTCAACTTTAGAACAAGGAGAGATTTTTGTTTGTTTGCAGTCTCTTCGCGGATCGCCTGTCATGTGTATTGCATTCTGGTTTAGTGCCTATTCCATGACGAAATCGTGTTCTTTCTCTCCTGCCTTTGTGGAGAGGTGTTCTGGGTTGGGATGAGATTTTGATTTCAGTTGTTTTATTTCCCCAACAGTCACTATTACCCTAATCAAGATAAGTAACATTTTCAGCACCCTGGAAAGTTGCCATGGGCTCCTCGGAAAAGAATCCCCCCCAAAAAAGAGGGGAAAAGGGGGTGTGCCTGGGTGGCTCAGTCGGTTGAGCATCCGACTCTTGATTTCAGCTCAGGTCGTGATCTCAGAGTTGTGAGATCGAGCGCCACACTGGGCTCTGTGCTCAGTGGGGAGTCTGCTTCTCCCTCTCCCTCCCCCTCTCCCCTGTGCTCATGCTCACGCTTCCTCTCAGATAAATAAATACTTTTTAAAAAAAAAATGAATCCCTGTGGGTGCCTGGGTGGCTCAGTCGTTAAGCATCTGCCTTCACCTCAGGGCATGATCCCGGCGTTCTGGGATCGAGCCCCACGTCAGGCTCCTCCGCTGGGAGCCTGCTTCTTCCTCTCCCACTACCCCTGCTTGTGTTCCCTCTCTCGCTGGCTGTCTCTCTCTCTCAAATGAATAAATAAAATCTTAAAAAAAAAAAATGAATCCCCAACCCTCCACCCAGGCAACCATCAGTGTTATTTCCATCAGAACAGATTAGTCTGACCTACTCCAGAACTTATAAATGGAATCATATGGTATTTACTTTTCAGTGTGACGCTCCTTCTGCCCAGCATGTTTTCGAGATCCAGCCATGTCACCGCGTGTAGTTGGCTCCTTTAACTGTAGAGTGCTGCTCCAGAATTTGTTTCTGCATTCACCTGTTGACAGATGTTTGGAGTTTTTTTGACGATTATAAATAAGGCCGGTATGCACATTCCTGTGCAAGTCTGTTTGCAGGCTCACATTTTCATGTCTCCTGTAAAAAGAGCTAAGGACAGATTTGCTGAGTCTTATGACAGTGTGTGTCAATGTGTTAAACTCACTGACAAGTCCTTTCCAAAGTGGTTGCACCCATTTTACATTCGCACCAGAAGTGTATGGCTGAGTTCCCGCTGTTCCACGTCCTCACCAACACTTGGGGTGGTCAGGCTGTTTAATGTTTGACATACCAGTAGGTCGCCATATTGTGGTTCTAATTTGCTCATTTCCACCAAGTAAGACAGGTGGGCACCTTTTCATGTATTTAGTGACTCTTTGTATGTCTTCTTTAGTGAAGTGTCTCTTCCAATCGTTTCGCCCTTTTCTAATTGGATTTTTGACCTCGTACTGAGTTGTAAGGATTCTTTTCCTATTCTGGACACAAACCCTTTATCAGAGATATGCTCTGCCGGTATTTTCTCCTCTTTTTAATGGTCAGTGTTCTTTGTGTTTAGTCTTAAGAAATCTTTGCCTACCTCAAGGTCATGAAATTTTTCTCCTGTTTTCTTCTTAAAGTTGTATATTTTTAGCTTTTATATTCAGGCCCATGGTCCATTTTAAATGAAATTTTGTGTACAATGTGAGGCAGAGATTGACGTTCAAAATATCCTGCTTTTCCGTCACCATTTCTTGAAAAAACATTCCCCTCGCCAAGCGAGTGATGTGGGTGCCTTTGTCCAAAATTGCTTATATACGTGTGGGTTATTTTTGGGCTCTATCTTTACACCAATACTGCACTGACTTGATTACTGTCATTTTATAATAAGTCTTGAAATCAAGTCATATAATTCCTCTAATTTTACCCTTCTTTTTTGAAAACTGTTTTGGCTATTCTAGGTCTTTTGAGCTCGAAAAAGCCTGCTTGGGTTTTGACTGAAATTATGTTGAATCTATAGATAAGTTTGGGGAGAACAAACATGATTTTATTAGGTATATATTTCAGTGCAACAAATTATGCCAAAACTTAAAGCAACGATATTCATAATCCCACAGTTTGTGTGGGTCAGTAATCTGGCCGTGATCTAGCAGCGTCCTCCAGCTCAGGATCCCTCACAAGGGCGCAGTCACCTCCATGTTTGACTAAATCCATTCCCAAGCTCAGTCCGTAGTTGGAGGGATTCTGGTCCTTGCAGACTGTTGGACTGAGAACCTCATCTTTGCTGGTTGTTGGCTGGAGGCCACCCTCAGTTCCTGGCCATGTGGGTCTTTCCCTGGGGAAGCTCACAACATGGCGGGTGATTTCATCAAAATAAGCCAGAGACGGGGGGTGAGTTAGAAGAAATAGAAGGCATGGTCTTTCATAATCTCAACTCAGAGGTACCATCCTATCACCTTTGCTGTACTCTATTCATTAGAAATAAGTCCCTAAGTCCAGCCCATACTAAAGGAAGAGAATTACACCAGGCATATATCTTGGATGTGGAGACCACCGGGAGCCATCTTAGAAGTCATTCACCATAGTAATGCTGAGTGTGTGAATCCACAAATAGGATCTCTCTCTCTCTCCTCGTCTTCTTCCTCCTCCTCCTTCTATTTCTCTTAGCAATGCTTATTAGTTGTAACACTGAAGTTTTGCATATCTTTCATTGACTTTATTCCTAAATATTTTATTGTTGGTGTTACTGAAACTAGCATTTTTTATTATGAAACAATAACTATCCATTTAACCAAAGTCATGATAAAAGATATCAAAGACAAACACATAAGATCATATAGCGGTAAGCAAAACTTTGTGGTTTTTTTTTTAATATTAAGCCTCTTTTTTCAAGTTTTCATTTTAATTCCAGTTAGTTAACATACAATGTTATATTAGATTGAAACTAGTATTTTAAATTTCATTTTCTAATTCCTTATTGTTAGCAAATAGAAGTAGAAATGATTTTATATATTGACCTTGAATTCTGTGACCTCACTGAACTCACTTATTAATTCCAGAACTTTTTGTAGGATTTTCTGCCTTGATGATTATGTCATCTGGAAGAAAAAAAATTTTTTTTTACTCATTTCTTTCACATTTCTGTATTTTTCGTTTTTGTTCTTTGATGCCTTATTACACAAACTCCTCCACCCAGCAAAATATTTAACAGAAGTGGTTTTATATTCTTTTCTTGTTGCTAATATTAGAAGGGAAAGCATTTACTATTTCGCCATTAAATATTATGCTAATTGTATGTCTTTCAGAGATGTCCTTTAAGCAAATGGATGATGTACCTACCCTTCTGTTTCAAGTTTCCTGAGATATTTTAATTATAAATGGGTTTCCAGTCTGTTATCCAATCCATCTGGTAAATTTTCCATTTTGATTACTGCATTTTTAATTCAGAATTTCTCTTGTATTCTTTTATGTGATTTCCCCTTGTCTTTTGATATTCCATATCCGTTTACTCATGAAAACTGTATTTCCCCTCAAGACCTTGAGCATACTTAAATCGATGTTTTATATTCTCTACACAGTATCCATCACGTAGGCCGTCTCGGTGCTGGTTTGTACTGACTACATTTTGTCTTGATTATGGTTCACATTTTCCCATTTCTGTGCATGCCTAATAATTTTATAGTGTATACCGGACATCAAAGCAGAAAAGCCTAGACACTCTGGATCCTTTTCTCTCTCTCTGAGGGGTGCTGATTTCTGTTCTAGGAAGAAGAATTGCTGACTTGTCACCTTGAGCACATGTAGTCTTGGTTTTATGCTCTTTTGGCATGCATCTATAAAAGCCTAAGGTGTTTCTCGAGCCCCACTAACTTAGAAGGACCCAACTTCCAAATGCGGGCTTCTCTGCAGATCTTGGGCAGGCTAGGTTCTAGTTCAGTTAGCTCACTTGCAAAGTAGACCATACTCTGGGGGATATTCTTTATTGCTAAGCAATAAACTTTCTGGTTCTTTAGCTGGATGGGCGTGATATCAACAAGGTCTCTTCCTCTGGGTAGACCAGAACCCCAACATCTCCTAGCACACCTTGACCTCCAGGATTCTGTTCTGCTCTCTGCCCAGGGCATGACTCCTGGTAAATCTTGTACAGCTTGGCCCTCTGCCTGAGATGGTCCTAGGAACCCCTGCACAGATTTCTGGAGTATTCTCTGTGCAGCTGCCTCCTCTCCCGTAGCCCCAAACTCTGATGTCTCCTCATTGGCTCAGCAGCACCGCTCTGCTCTCTGGGAGCCCGCTCTGGACTGCAGCCAGCAGGACATAGAGCCGGACCGTCACTTCCTGAGTTCATGCCTGCACTCAGGCATCCTGGACTTGGCATGCTAACACTCCAATGACTGAAAACAGTTGATGCCTACATTTTGTTTTCTTCTGTAGTGTTTACAGAAGGGGAGTCCTGTCAGGGATGGGGACATGGAATGATTTGTGACATTTTGATTTGGGGTGAGGCAGTCCCTTCCTTTCCAAGTTAGCTTGAGCACTGGTATTGTGGATTAGAAGCCCCTGTTGTGCATTTCCTGGGATCTGATATGTCAGGACCTGTCTGGATGGTCAGGTTGGGGTCTGTTTGCTGGGGAGACAAAGTGTCCTCTGAGAAACAACTCACCCTAAGTGAACAGAGTACTAAGGCAGAGGTACACCGTTGGTGAGGGGAAATGAGTCTCCATCAATCAAATCTCCTTCCATCCTAGCAATGGGGAAAGATCTTGGCATCCTGGCAAGACAGAATACAATCAGACCGAATGACAACCAAAAACACCATTTGTTGATATTTTTGCAAAATGTTAGTATCATCCATAATAATATTTGTTTATTGCTTACTATATCCCAGACATAGTCAAAAGGACTTTCTGTGCATTCGCTTATGTAATTCATACAATAACCTAATGACAAAGGTTCTGTTGCTCTCCCAGCTTTGTAGATGAGCTTGACCAAGGTGCTAAGAAAGTCAGTAATGCCCATGGTCAATCAACATCAATAGTAAAAATAGAATCTGTGTGCCTCTGGCCACCTATGTCCCTGATCTCAGTACGGTATATACCAGGAAATTTCAAATGTATTTCTCTTTTATTTCTTTCAACTACCTAGTAATTCAAGTAATTTACAGATGAGGGAGCTGAGGCCCAGAAGGAGAAAAATTCACTTTCCCAGTTCCTTCCCCTGGTGAAAAAGCTCTGAGCTTTGAACTTGGGTTTTTCTGATCCCAATCCAATGCTCTTTTCTCTGACGTCCCCTGAGAGCCCAGCAGCCCCAGGGATTCAGCAGGAGGAGACAGGCATTTCCGTGTATCTCCTTGCAGTACCTGGCAGTGATGATCTCAACTGCTGGCCTATCTTGGCAGCAGTAAAGAGACGTGGAGAAGAAGAGGAATTTGGGCTTGAATGGGCATGGAAACGGATGGCGGTCCTACAGTGGTGGCCCCACAGACAGGGAAGTCTTGGAGTCAGGGAGTCTTGGGACTTGGAGTCGAGATCCATTTTTATACCGTATGGGGGTGGCCCGGGGGAGAGAAAACGTTGCCCATTTTATTCCACAAAGTATAGAAAGCAGGCACGTTTAGTGTTGGCAGCTGCGGTCTCTCCACAGCATGAGCCGTTCCATTCCTGTCGGTAATAAGAGAACGGACAGGTGCACTGGTGGGCAGGACAGGAGGCGTGGGAAGTTCACTGACCCCCTGTTCAAACATGGTCTGAGCATATCCCATCGTAGGAGATACAGTGTGAATCAATAGGACCGTTAATGACAAAGAAGGAAGAGGAGGGGCACAGGGGAGGAGGGGGGGCTCCCCCCGATAAACAAGTAAACCCAATATTTAAAAAATGGGAAAGTCACTTGCCTTCAGACTCAACCGCAATGCCCCCAAGTTGTGGGGCCTTCGGCAGTTTCTATCAATTTTTCCGGACCTCAGTTTTATCACCTGTAAAATGGAAGTAATGATGGCTCCCAGTAACACGGTGTCTGTCAAATCACTCAGCAGCTTTAGATGTCCAGAGAAGACGTCTTTACGTAGTTAACGCCTGAGCAAGCCAGGACAGATTAGACCAGGTCAGATATACGAAAACCGCATGGAAGCCTGTCCCAGGTGGGAGGGAAA
The DNA here is from genome assembly GCF_024610735.1 of Ursus americanus. Lineage (NCBI taxonomy): Eukaryota > Metazoa > Chordata > Mammalia > Carnivora > Ursidae > Ursus > Ursus americanus. The sequence continues at coordinate 32,980,900 of NC_142128.1, forward strand.
CAGCAAGGGCAGAGGTCCTGGGGCAGAAAAGAGTCATGCATTCAAGGATCATGAAGGAGAGTGTGGTTGAAGCAGAGAAAGCAGGGGGGAGGGAGGAGAAAATTAGTTCAGGGCAGGGGTCCGATCCTGTAAGGACTTGTAGGACATGGTTAGGACTCTGGATTTCATTCCAGGTATAACAGAGTTTGTAGCTGACTTTCCCCAGAGTAGCCATGAGGGCATCCGCTCAATAACGCTTCTCAAAGGAATTCAGCAGACGGTTGCAGAAATGGGTAGGAAGAACTCGGGGAGTGGTAACTGTCCTGACAGCCTGGCGTCATCCAGTGCACAGCTTACTGCTGAAAGGCTCACTTCCCTGAAGCCAGAGGACAGTTCCAGGCAGGCCAGTGGCACCAGCCCCCCAGGCCTGGGACGGCTGACTCAGGAGCCGAGCAATCCAATCAAGCTGATCTTATTAAAGCTCCCCGCCTTTGCTGGTGCACTTACGAAGTTTAGTGATGAGGGAGCATCCTTGACCTGGCTTTGGGCATTTCCTGCTACTGGGCTGCGCCCGGATTCCTGCCCTCCAAAGGAGGGGGGCTTATCTCCCCCTGCCTGTGCTCACTCGGCAATTTTTTTCACCAAGACAGGCTGTACGTTGGCCCATTCAGTAGCTAGAAAGAGGGCACACAGAAGTAGTCTGCCCACTTCCGGAGTCCTAGACTCCTCAAGGGTCAGGGTGGGGACCCCACCTTCCCCCCATCTATCTTTGATACCAGAAAGAAACTGCTATCTGTTGAGCACCTACTATGCTTCAGGCATAGCATAAGGTGATTGCATTGTGTCTTACAAACCCTCCACCACTCTTCCAAGGAGGCATTTTTCGCTGCATCTCATGGAGATTCAGAGAGGCTAAGTACATTGCCTAAGGGCACACAGCTCCTGAGTAGTTGAACCAGCATTGGAGCCCAGTTGTTTTTTTTTTTAATATTTTATTTATTTATTTGACAGACAGCAAGAGGGAACACAAGCAGGGGGAGTGGGAGAGGGAGAAACAGGCTCTCAGCTGAGCAGGGAGCCCGATGTCGGGACTCGATCCCAGGACCCTGGAATCATGACCTGAGCCAAAGGCAGACGCTTAATGACTGAGCCACCCAGGTGTCTGGGAGCCTGGTGTTGCCTCCACATACTTCTCCCCCATCCCTTAGATGAGGACAGCGAAGGCAAGAAGGGAAGCAATTGTTTTATACCAGATGCCTTCGCGTGTTTTTAAAAAGCCTGCTACAGAAAGCAGAATCTAGCATCATAATATGTCTCTGAGCTCCTCAGAGGACAGGACAAGTTGACCTTGAAGCTTCCTTCAGAGACTCTCTTTCTGGGATGGTTTCTGAAGAAATCCACAAAGCAGTTTGTTTAAATACAATTGAAAACTAAGCAAATCAACATATCTTTAATGGCCCCATTGTGTGTCAGGATTTACAACTTGGAAAAGAGTCCTATACTATGACTCCTGAGTCCACTTCTGGCCAAGATGGAGTAACTCAGCTTGGATAGACCGTTAGGGAAGGAATCACTAGAAAAACCAGACGAGGTATAAGAAACAATGGTTTTAGAGACAGTGGACAGCAGCCAGTCAAGTCTGATGATCCCTATGGGGCCAGAAACAAACGAACAAGGTCAGCCCTATGGTTCTCACTGCCTTGAGAGAATTTCCAGGGTGCAGCTGAGGGAGGGGAAGCCAGGCAGAGCCTCACAGACTCTCTCAGTTGAAAGATGGAGTTGTGAGTTCCCAAATCCAAGATAGCCAGAGTTTGCAGGACAGGCCAGAGAGCAGAGACCCGCCCCAGAGATCTCTAGAGGGTCCCCTCGGGCACTGAGCACTTGGGTGTGAGGGAGCTCCCTCAGGCTGGGGAAGGAATCACCAGAAAAGATAAAACAGTGCCTGGCACTCAGACAGGGCTGGGAACGGTGCCTGTTGCTACCTGTCAGACTGCAAAACCTCATGATTCGTGGGGCGTTGGGTAGAATCCTACAGAAGCGTCTTGCCTCAGTATTAGTGATGCTGTAAATCTTAAATGCTGAGATAAATATCCCCTAGATACAATAACATCATAAACAACTCTCCCTCTTCTTGCCATATGGATTACAATAATCAGAAAGAAATTGGGAAACCTTGTAACATTATTGCCTGTAGAATCTTACTAAAAATTTCCCTTTTGAGACAGACTTGCCCTAGAACAAAGGTGGCTTTTCCAGAAGCAAATAAACAGCTTTGGAAGGTAAATGGCAAACCCAGTCACTAGGTTACATCTGAAATGACTTTACCAGGGCTTAACAAAGACTCATTGCTATAGAGCAAATGACAGGATAGACTCCACATAATTTTTTTTAATAGAACGGCTTGTTCATTTTCCCTCATGCACCCATGAGTAGGGATGAAAGTTTCTATGTTCTTAACATCTGCCGCTCCAAACAGAACATAATATTATAAATACTAACTAATCAGTATCAAAGAGATGTTTCTAACTTGATCTGACATCCTCTGGGCACCAAAGGATTGTCTGTGTGCTGGAGATGAAAAGGGAATAAAGATTTTAATAAATCGTTATTAATATTTATATTAAAGTAACAAAGCATTATTAGCTTTAAGAGGTGGACATGCCCAAATAATATTAAACTGTGGGAGTATCCATAAGTGAAAAATAGTAGAACCTGGCTTGGGATTCCTTCAGCGGACTCTGGAAGCTCACATAAGTTCTGTGCCTTTGGTCCCAGCCCACGGCACGCAGCGCTCTGGGGGTAAAGCAGACTGATGACTGAGGAGAAATCACAGGCACCTTAGCTATCAGATGTTCTCCTTCTGTTGGTTCTCTTCAGCCTAAACTCGAGCCTTTAAAGCAGTTCCTGTGTCCAGACTAGCCTGGTTGATTCCATGCCATTTAACTCTTCGAGGGATGGAGTAGCTGCCTCCCTGTTTGCTTTAAGCAGTTCCCAACTGCACGTCCTCCTGTTGTTGTTCACCACCATGGTGGGAGGAGTTATCAACATTGCCATGGTGGTCATCACCACCATCGTCGTCACCACCACCACCACCACCATCACCATCACCTTCGTCGTTGTCGTCATCATCATCATCACCATCATCACCACCATCACCTTCGTCGTCATCGTCATCATCATCACCATCATCACCACCATCGTCGTCGTCGTCATCATCATCATATCATCACCACCATCATCACCATCATTACCATCATCATCACCACCATCATCACCATCATTACCATCATCATTGTCTTCATTATCATATCATCATCATATCATCATCATTATCATATCATCGTCACCATCATCACCATCATCAACATTATCACCATCATCACCATCATCATCATCACTACCACTTTCTGAACACTAATGATAAACCAGACTAAGAACTAAAGATGTATTAAGTATCCTCTGTGCCTTGTTTCAAATTCTTAGGATGTTCCGAATGCGTAGTTTTATCCCCATTTTACAGGTAAAGAAAGTGAGACTTAAAGCAACTTGCCTAAGTTCACCTGGTAAAAATCAGAATTCAAACCCATAGATTACAACATCACAGAAAACTCATACTTCATCGCGCAAGGATTTTTTTTTCCAGCTCAGTCCTGGTTTCCCAAATCCCCTGAATGTAAACGCTGGCAGAAGAATGATTTCTTTTTTATTATTATGACTTGGATTGGTGGGACATTTTGCTCACCGGGATGTGGACCGTAAGCCTGGAAGTCATCAAGAGTACTGAAAAATCCCTTTGTTCCAATTCAGAAACGTTCCGCGAGTATTGGAAATACTGCTGCAGCTTTGTGTGGACGCCCATTTTTCTCCATGATAAATTTTGTGTTGCGTTGGTTTCCTCCCTAACTGGCTTTCCAATGTGCATTTCCTTTTGGGTTTCTTTTGTGGTGTGCAGATGGTAATGACATAAAGTTGCCACTCCCATTTTTGCCTTGAACTTTCATCACTATGCATCATAAATAGCGAGGGAGTGCTCACAAGGGACTCCTGCAGTGTATATAAATGGCTGTTCTTTCTGTGGCTTACCACTTGGACCTGGAGTGATTTATCTTTGCACAACTAGAAGCTGCTGTGGCATTCATCATCCGAGGGGAGGCAGAGAAGCAATGGGCTGGTGTTCATTGAGCAGCTAAGTGTGAAGCGCCTGGTCCGCATGGAGGTCGGGCCAAGTCTGATTGACTCATAAATGAATGGGCCACCGGATGTGCCCCTGGAAACCACAGCTGCTAATGAATTACTCCAAAATGCAAGCCTCATGAGGATTGAGACAATTTTGGAATGAGTGTTTGTGTCCTCCCCCAAGTCACATGATGAAATCCTAACCCCCAAGGTGGGGCCTTTGGGAGGTGATGACATCATGAGGGTGGGACCCCCATGAATGGGATTAGTGCCTTTGCAGGAGAGACCCCACGGAGCTCCCTCAGCCCTTCTGCCATGTGAGGGCGCAGTGAGAAGGAAGCAGCTTTTCACCAGACACGGGATCTTCCAGCACCTTGATCTTGGACTTCCAGCTTCTAGAACCATGAGAAAGAAGTGTTTATTGTGTAAGTCCCCCACTCTATGGGTATAGCAGTTGAAACAGATTAAGACAGAAATCCTGTCTGTATTATTCATTTTTCAATTCTTTTTTTTAAGGTTTTATTTATTTATTTGAGAGAGAGAGAGAGCACGCACTGAGGGAGAAGCAGACTCCCTGCTTTGCAGAGAGCCTGATGCAGGGCTCGATCCCAGGACCCTGAGATCATGATCTGAGCCAAAGGCAGACACTTACCCGACTGAGCCCCCCAGGTGCCCCTCCTGTTTCAATTCTTACCACCTTGCTCAGTGCCTGACACACATTAGATGATCCATAAATATTTTTCCAATATTTCATTATAAAAATTCTCAAACATAGCAAAGTTGAAAGAATTTAAAAGTCAAAAGCCATATACTCACTACCTAGATTCTACCATTAAGATGTTATTTTATTTGTTTTATCACGTAACCGTCCTGTTATCTATCCATCCGTTCAACCATCTTATGTTCTGAGGCATTTCAAAGTAAATTGCAAATATCAGTACACTTCCCCCTAAATACTTCAGCATACACATCATTAACTTCAATATTTGTTCTCAGAGTTTTTTTCTTTTGATGAAAATTTACATACAGCAGAGTGTCCAGATCTTAAGAGTACATTGCTGGTTGTTATGGGCTGAATTGAGTCTCCCCCAGATTCATAGGTCGAATTATCTTAGCCCCCGGTACCTCAGATGTGACTGTATCATGGTCTTTAAAGAGGCGATTAAGGGGCACCTGGGTGGCTCAGTTGGTTAAGCGTCTGACTTTGGCTCAGGTCACGATCCCAGGGTCCTGGGATCGAGCCCTGCATTGGGCTCCCTGCTCTGTGGGGAGCCTGCTTCTCCCTCTCCCTCTGCCTGATACTCCCTCTGCTTGTGCTCTCTCTCTCTCTCTGTGTCAACTAAATAAATTCAATATTTTTTTAAAAGAGAGAGAGAGGTGATTTAGTTAAAATGAGGTCTGTGGATGGGCCCTGATTCAATATGATTGGTGTTCTCAAAAGAAGGGAAATTAAGACTCAGTCACCTACAGAGAGGAGACAGGGAGAAGATGGCCGTCTACAAGACCGGGAGAGAGGCCTCAGAAGAAACCAACCCTGCTGACACCTTGATCTTGAACTGCCAGCCTCCATAATTACCAGACAATAATTTCCTGTAGTGCTTGCTTGGCTATGGAGGCCCCAGCAAACCGATACACTGGATTTGACAAATGCATTCGTCTGTGTCACTCAAGCTCCTATCAAAAAATAAAAAATTATTATCTCCCAGAACATTCTCTCGTGCCCCTGCCCAGTCCATCCCCACCCCAGACACACTCTCAATCTTCTTCCCCTTGGTTAGTCGTTTCCATTCTAGAACTTCGTAAAAATGGAATTACGCACATGCGGTCTTTTTGTAAGGTTTCTTTCTCTCAGAATGCTACTTTTGAGATTCACTCATGTTTTTCCATGTGTCCGTACAATTATTCCTTTTATTGCTGAGATTAGACCAGGGTACACCCATAGCTGAAGGCATCCCTTGAAAGGCTCAAGGGAACCAAGTCACAGAAAAAGACCTAAATTTGAATCCAACTCTACTCTTCTTTAGCTGGGACACCAGGGATTAATAAGTCTTAGTTTTTTATCCATAAATTACAGATAAGAACACCTTGTGCCGTGGGTCTCTAAAACACCGAGAGCCCAGCATAGAGCAGGTGGTCAGGAAATGGGAGCCCCTCGTTTCCCCCCAGGCCTGGGTCAGAAGGCACCTCGCCCACCTGAGATCTGCACCCCTCTAATTCTCATCTTGGCTCCTGACTCATCTGGGATGGAGGAAAGCCACTTACTCTTCCGTCATCCCTCTTTAGACCTTGCTACTCAAGCCTTTGACATTCCATTGAGCATTCAGGAGCCAAGACTCCTTGTATATGTTCATGCCCCGAGCCCTGGAGAGAGAGGGGGCAATGTGTGGTGATGCAGAGGAAGAAGGATCTATTTAGCACCTGCTTCCATTCTGAGCTGCGAAGAAAAGATTTCACAAAGTGCCCTCCCCCACACTCCTTCCCTATCATCTTAAGATACACTCATGGCATCTCTTCTCTCTTCAATTAAAGATAAAGCAAAGCCTCTTCACATTTAACAAATGATTTCTGTGAAATGAAAATAAAAGCCCTTCATTCAGTGATCATTCCATGTTATTATTATTATTAACCACTGGTTAACTCGTGCTAATTGAGCTCCTCTGGATAAAAGGTTAACACCTCTTAATACAGAACAGCCACTAAACCATTTAGCAATTTTCAGAACGCATTCTCTGTGCTTTGCCTAATTAAAGCGCCATCAGGGAGAGGGGCTCACGCGTTGTCGGGGGTGATCTCGGGAGGGGGGAGCGGCCCACCACCTCTCACTAGCTCCCTAATTCACCATGCTCATTGTAAATGAGTTCATAAGCCTACGCTTCTTGAAGCTGCCCAAACCTTTTACAGTGATGAATGCTTGAAGTCTCCTGGACTCAGATTTTCACTGGATAATTAGGAAATGAGGTAGATGGAGCTCTTCCAAATTGCACTCTTGGGTAGCCCAGATAGTTTAATTTAAATTGCTGGAGAATCTACATATGTGGTAGGGTGGAAACTTCTGGAATAACAGCTATGACTCTTTCTCTTGCTTGCAACCTCAGGCCCACAAACTCTTCCTCACTTGCAAAGTGTAAACAGTAAGACCAACCGCCGAGGGTTGTTATGAAGTTTGGAGGTGACGCATAGAAAGCATCCAACATAGCACGTAACAGGTGCTCTCAGTGGGGGTGGATCTCATTATCATCGTCACCAACGGCCCCGTCACCCAGCAGTGAGTTTATGGCCTTTAACTGGCAGCCGCACTGAATCTCTGACAGTATGTAAAAGCATTCTCCTAGGGCTTCTCTCCAAGAGGGGGCCAAACGCTACATTAAATGCAAGAAGGGTAGAGCTGTGTATCCTCTTAAGTATCTGTGTAAGGTTGATTCCTTTGTCCTTCCACCTCCCCAAGGACTGAAAAGCATGCACAGCGACTTAAGACAAATTATACATTATTTATCTACAGGGAAGACGATGCTACCATAACCTGTAGCACTCAGAGACATAAATAAGCCTTGTTAGGTCAGAATTCTGCCAAGGGGTTGGGGGGGCGCTTTACCTGGCTTTGTTCCCTCTGGCCACCAGAATTATGGCTGCGATAGTCAGACGGTTGACCCGGACCTGACATCCAGCTTCACAATACCTGTAGGAATTCTGAAACTCAGAACTTTTTAAAAGCTGAAGGAAGATTTGGACAGAATGCCTGAACCTTTTCACTGGCTTCTAAGGAAGCCTTGACTTCTGCCTTTTCTACACCTCTGAAGTCACAGTGTGGGCAATGAAGTCTGCCATCCTTTTCGCCCAAGGAGGGGTTGGTCAAGTTCAAGGTCAGATTGGGTCATGTTGCCCACAGGTAAAGGATCCAAAGGGGAAAGCGTTCAAAACACATGTGGGCATTGTTCCTCTTCTTTCTCTCTCCACCTACATGGCAGTGTGGTTTTGACTATAGGTTGAAATCCCAGGTACCTCAGCAGCGTGGACATCTTGCACCAGACGGTTCTTCGTTATCAGGGGAGGGGGGTGTCCTGTGCATGGAGAGCTCTAGCTGCATCCGGCCTCCACCCACTGGATGCCACCAGCACATACCAAGTCAGTGAGGGAGCTCCCTTATGCATTCCTTCAACATTCGTTCGTTCGTGAGGCCTCCTATGTACAGGGCACCACTCAAAGCCCTAGGCTCAATTGGTGGACCAGACAGAAGTCCTGCCTTCTAGAAGGTTCATCCCAGTGGGAAACACCATGGACTTTCTGAAATGTTATGCCATAAATATAAATTGATGGAAATGAGACGTACTAAGGATTCAGTGTTTCTTACCTTGTGGCTACGTAGCCGGTCCCTCGTGGTAAGACTACCTGACATTTCCATTTCTGCGTGTCCTCATCCATAAAGCAGGAGGGGTAAGGGGAGAGAGGAACAGGGTGGTCCTAACCACCACACTGACAGAAGGGCCATGGTAATAGTAAACACCTTATGTATCACTTCCTTAAACACCCAATGTAGACTCCGTTCCCTTTTGTGCAATCTCAGAGCGCCACGAACATTTCCTTAACAATGACACCTGTTAGTGAAATCTTTGTTGAATGACGGTCTCCCCTGCTAAACCCTGAAGGTCAGGACACGCCTGCAACCCAGGGCTGAGAACAGGACCTGGTACAAAGCAGGTTTTCAACATAAGGTTTTTTGGGGTTTTTTTTTGAGTGAACACATGGGTAAATAATCACCATTGTTATTGCCGTAAAGTCACAGGCCCTCCAGGGATCTCAGACCCCTGGTCTTAGCACCCCATGCTATGAGATTTTGTTTCATTAAAATTGCCACTCCACTGTCTTGAACCTAACTCATTTAGATTTGGCTTCCCTTCTGCCATCCCCAAACTTGTGCAGGACAGACCTTCCTTGGTGAAGGCACTTGACCCCCACAAGCTCAGTCCCAAGGTAACCAAACCTACTATATGGGGGTGACCCTGTGATTAAGGGGGAGCGCTGCTATTCTGCAACCATTATTAGCACTGTTATAACTGTGTGGGGCAGAAGCCATCTTAGTGGTTTCTGGAAACCTGTCAGAGGAAGAACCTAGAGTGTGTCTGAGTCTGTTTTCTCGTTTTTAAATTTTCCTCTGGAGCCTCCTAGATCCGGTTGCCCTGAGATGGCAGAAGGACCCTTGTGAAACATTGTCAGCCCTGAGTTGCCTCATGACTGACAGCTCTTTGCAGATAAGGACCAGCCGCCATCTGCCAGGTGGCCCCTGAGAGCTCCTGCCAAGAGAAGAGAGGCTCCAGGGAGCAGGAATTGAAAATCACTGCGTTTAAACACGCATGCACGCACATGCACACGCACGTACCCACCCAGTACCCTCAGCACGGTTCAGATGGAGCTGTAAAGACCAAAATCCTCAAGGGTATTTCAGAAATGATTGACCTGGAGTAGGCCTGCTGGGTCCGTGCCCCTGGAAGAGAAAAGAACCCTCGCCCCATCACGTGTCATGTCCTTATCCATAAACAGTTGGCAGGGAGCTCATCGAAGCCCAGTCTATATTTATATGATGTGTTGCTCTTCTCGACAGGACCGTCCATCCCCCCCGTGAGATCTTCCTCTCCTTCAAAGGTGACACTTGGGCTGAGATGTCTGGCAAACGGCAGGAAGATGGGCAGAATTTCCTCCAGCCGGCCTCCCCTCTGTGCCTCAGATCCACGAGCCTGTCCCCAGTCCCTGGAGCCCCACTGAGGTACGTACTGCAAACTGTGCATCCCACACGCCGTCTTCCCTGCTGCCATGAGGACACTGGATCCCGGGAGATCTCTTGGGCTCTTCAGACAGTGCTGAGAACACAGCCCAGTCACCTTCCTATTTTCTGCACACGTGTACTGACCTTCAGTACTTCCTAAAACCTTGGGGTTTTAGGCCCCTTCTCCAGCAAGACGCAGAGTAGGGAAAATGATACCAATTATGTACTTAGTGCTTGCAGGGTTCAAGCAGTTTTGTGAGCATGTAATGAGCTCCGCCTTTCCTGGAAACTAACAAGGGGCCTGCAAGTGATACATTTATTGTTGTTATTGTTGTTGTCACGTTACAAGCAGGGAGGCTGGGGTTCAGAGCCGGTTATTAACTTGCCCTTCCACTGCCAGGCAAATGACAAAGCTTTTTTGGAGTACAAATACGTCTTGACTCCAAAACCTGAGTCCTTGAGAGTATCAAAAATAACCAGAGCTGACACATCTAATGTTGGCACATCTAATGCTAAGCCGAGCGTTTAACACACCTTTCTCACTTCCTTCCTGTATTTATCGTGGACACTTTGCGCCGTTCTACCCATGTTAGAGATGAGGTCACCGAGGCCCGGAGCAATTAAGCATTTGCCCCAAGATGGCTACTGTGCTGGAAAAGCAGGGATTCCAGCCTGGCTCTTCCGAGGTCAGAATCGAAGCTCCTAACCACACACTATGGAAACCTCTACAAAGATTTGATAGAGGAACTCTGACCCACATTGACTTGTGGTCTCAAAATGTTTCCCCATGCCCCCAAATCGTGTTACTGAAAAACTACGTCCAATAAAAAAAAAAAAAAAAAGTCAAGTCAAAGCAAGAGAGGTAGAAACAATTTGATACTTGTATCTTTAAGGGTGCACTTCAAATCTTCTCTTATTCTTAAAGCATCTGACAATATACAGTACTCTCCAATGGAGCTGTGTAGGCCCCCCAGACAGCCCCAGCTGCTGCCATACTTCTGTCTCCCAACCATGAATGTTCAGGATACTTGGGTTTTCCTCCAGCATCCTATTCCAGAATCCCAACTTAATCAGGATTTATATATCAGGCAGGAAAGCAATGAATCTCTCCCTTCTCCCCTACTTATTACCCAATCACAGCTTCTCGAATCAGTTCCCAATTGAAAGAGGATACTGCACATCCCACCCCTTGTCCTGGCTGAGTGGAGGTGCTCCAGGAGTGGGGAGCCTGGCCCCTAGAATTGCAAGGGACTGAGTGAATGGCTGGGAGCACATTGCCTTCCCCTGGGAAAGAGTGGACATAATGGGGCTGCCACCACTGGCCAGGAACGGGTGTGTGGTACCCTGTTGATCTGTGTGCGGCAGCTTTCCTAGTTGGCACCCAGCGCCAGCGACTTCGGGTGTCTCTGGGGACCTTAACTCAGCTCCCCACTCAGAGCTAAGCAGCTGTACATCTGTATAATATTATTCACCAGAGGCCGCTGCCACTGAGGACGGCCAGAGCCCCTGCCCCAGTGACCACTCAGCTGGCCACCTGGCCAGTTCCTTTCCACGCAGAGAAACTTGACTTCCACATCTGGGTTCAAGTATGCGTCTTTCCCTTGCCATCAGTATGACCTAGGGCAAGTCACTTTCCTAGCTCCAGAACCCAGTCTCCCCATAATGAATTGGGGGTTACAAATACCCTCTTCACAGGGACTTGTGAAAATGCAATGAACTAGCCCAAGTCCCTGGCACAAAGAAGATGCCGTATGCACGTTGCATCAGCCCCTCTGCTCTAGAAGGCCCAGCGCATGGAGGTGATGACAGAGTGCTTGAACTCTGAGCCAGGCTCGGGGCAATCTCATGGAAGTGGACACAGAGGCTCTAAATCCCTTTCTTTGACTTTCTGATGCAGGGACATTCTCCTTATACATTTCTGAGTGAAAGCAGGGAAACAGCCTCCTTTTTTTTTCTATATGCCTTGCAAACATGCATCCAAAAAGACTGCCACTATAGGCAATAATGCCTTATGGCCACAACCCTCAGTCATTGTAAATCTCGATATATAACAGCTATGGGGAAAAAAATCAAAACAATTGCTTGATTCAGGGGACTCCAAAGGGAGCTCACGGTGCTGTCAGAATGTCCTGCACTGATGCACTCGCGGAGAGCTTGTCAAGGAAAAAGCCCATGAAAACACCCTGACTCTCCGCTCGCCCCTGTTCTTTATATCGGGATGTTGGAAAGATCATAGTTATCAATAAGGACACAGAACAAGCTGGAATGATGTGTGGAGAGCTGACAGCAAGATCAGGTGTATGGTGGGGTCTGGGTGGTCAATACAGGAAGACATTTCTTGGTGGACCCACACCAAAGACCACTTGGTCTCCCTGATTCCAACTGAGGCTTGAAAATCAGATCTTTTCCTCAAGGCCATGCTCCAAAGAGTTTGTAGGAGCTTTTCCAAGGTCAAGAAGTTGTAAAAATCTTGATGGACTCTTTTAAAAAGGGAAAGCATTTAAAATCTCACAGATCTGGCAGCTGCTCAGAGCAATCGAAGTCTTTTCCACTGTGACCCAAGACTGGCCCCTGCAGCTGCCTCTGCATGGGCCGTTCTGGTCCCCTTTCTTTGCCCCCCCGCTTCCTCCTCAGCTCTTGTCCTTGCACGGAGGAGCAGGGACCGAGGTCTTTGGAGTCAGACAGACGCAGGGTCAAACTGAGGCTCCCCCACTTCCACTTGCACGTCCTTGGGTTTCTCTGAGCCTCGGATCCTCATCTGTAAACACCCAGGAGATACTCATGGCATCTCCCTTTGGGTTGCTGTAGGATTCGAAAAGTATGAATAAAAATACGAATTTTACAAAGCCTTAATAAATGCTAGTTTCCAAAGAACACCCCCAGCACAGTGCTCAGCACCCATGACAGGGCTCATCACAATACTGAGCGCCCACTGGGCACGGGGCTCCGTGGTAAACACTTCACAGTTACGGTCTTCTTTTTTTTTTTTAAATGTTTTTTTATTACATTATGTTAGTCACCATACAGTACATCCCCGGTTTCCGATGTAAGGCTCGATGATTCACTAGTTGTGTATAACACCCAGTGCACCATGCAATACGTGCCCTCCTTACTACCCATCACCAGTCTATCCCATTCCCCCACCCCCTCCCCTCTGAAGCCCTCAGTTTGTTTCTCAGAGTCCATAGTCTCTCATGTTTCATTCCCCCTTCTGATTACCCCCCTTTCTTTATCCCTTTCTTCCCCTACCGATCTTCCTAGTTCTTATATTCCATAGATGAGAGAAATCATATGATAATTGTCTTTCTCTGCTTGACTTATTTCACTTAGCATTATCTCCTCCAGTGCCGTCCATGTTGCAGCAAACGTTGAGAACTCGTTCTTTCTGATAGCTGAGTAATATTCCATTGTATATATGGACCACAGCTTCTTAACCCAGTCATCTGTTGAAGGGCATCTCGGTTCCTCCCATGATTTAGCTATTGTGGATAATGCTGCTATGAACATTGGGGTGCATATGGCCCTTCTCTTCACTACGTCTGTATCTTTGGGGTAAATACCCAGTATTGCAATGGCTGGGTCATAGGGTAGCTCAATTTTTAACTTTTTAAGGGACCTCCACACTGTTTTCCAGGGTGGCTGCACCAACCTACATTCCCACCAACAATGTAGGAGGGATCCCCTTTCTCCACATCCTCTCCAGCAATTGCTGTTTCCTGTCTTGTTGATTTTTACCATTCTAAGTGGCGTAAGGTGGTATCTTAGTGTGGTTTTGATTTGAATTTCCCTGATGGCTAATGATTTTGAACATTTTTTCATGTGTCTGTTAGCCATTTGTCCTCATTGGAAAAGTGTCTGTTCATAATCTTCTGCCCATTTTATGATTTGTTTATTTGTTTCTCACGTATTGAGTTTGAGAAGTTCTTTGTAGATCTTGGATACCAGTCTTTTATCTGTAGCATCATTTGCAAATATATTCTCCCATTCCGTGGGCTGCCTCTTAGTTTTTTTTTATTGTTTCCTTGGCTGTGCAGAAGCTTTTTATCCTGATGAAGTCCCACAAGTTCATTTTATCTTTTGTTTCTCTTGCCTTTGGGGATGTGTCATGAAAAAGGTTGCTTTGGCCGATGTCATAGAGGTTGTTGCCTATGTTGTCCTCCAGGATTTTGATGGATTCCTGTCTCACATCGAGGTCTTTCATCCATTTGGAGTTTATTTTTGTGTATGGTGTGAGAGAGTGGTCAAGTTTCATTCTTTTGCATGTAGCTGTCCAATTTTCCCAGCACCATTTATTGAAGAGACTTTTTCCCACCGGATGTTTTTTCCTGCTTTATCAAATATTAGTTGCCCAAAGAGCCGAGCGTCCATTTCTGGGTTCTCTATTCTGTTCCATTGGTCTATGTGTCTGTTTTTGTGCCAGTACCATGCTGTCTTTGTGATCACAGCTTTGTAGTACAGCTCAAAATCCGGCATTGTGATGCCCCCAGCTTTGTTTTTCCTTTTCAACAGTTCCTTGGCGATTCGGGGCCTTTTCTGGTTCCATACAAATTTAAGGACTATTTGTTCCAGTTCTTTGAAAAATGTCATCGGTCTTTTGATCGGGATAGTATTGAAAGTGTAGATTGCTCTGGGTAGCATGGACATTTTAACTATGTTAATTCTTCCGATCCATGAGCATGGAATATTTTTCCATCTTTTTGTGTCTTCCTCAATGTCTTTCAAGAGTGATTTATAGTTTCTAGAATATAGATCCTTTACGTCTCAGGTTAAGTTAATTCCAAGGTAATGTATGGTTTTTGGTGCTATTGTAAATGGGATGGATTCCCTAATATCTCTTTCTTCAGTCTCATTATTCGTGTATAGAAATGCAACTGATTTCTGAGCATTGATTTTGTATCCCACCACGTTACTGAATTGCTCTATAACTTCTAATAGTTTGGGAGTGGACGCCAAAATCCTCAACAAGATCCTGGCAAATAGAATCCAACTGTACATTAAAAGGATTATCCATCATGACCAAGTGGGATTCATCCCTGGGATGCAAGGGTGGTACAACATTCGCAAATCTATCAGTGTCTTAGATTTTATTCAGAAATCATATGATTCTCTCAATAGATGCAGAAAAAGCGTTTGACAAAATACAGCATCCTTTTCTGATTAAAACCCTTCATAGTGTAGGAATAGAGGGTTCATTTCTCAAGCTCATAAAAGCCATCTATGAAAAGCCCATAGCAAATATTATTCTCAATGGGGAAAAGCTGGAAGTCTTTCCCTTAAGATCAGGGCCACGACAAGGATGCCCACTCTCGCCACTATTATTCAACATAGTACTAGAAGTCCTTACAACAGCAATCAGACAATAAAAAGGGATAAAAGGTATCCAAATCAGCAAAGAAGAAGTCAAACTGTCTCTCTTCGCAGACGACATGATACTCTATATGGAAAACAGTTACGGTCTTCTTAATCCTCATGGCAGCCTTATGATAGAAGTATTACCGGTGCACTTTTAGAGTTGGGGAAACAGAGTCCCCGAAACGATATGGCACGTGTCCAAGAGCTCAGCTGGAAAATGGCTGCGTGGGGAATCAAGCCAAACCGTCCGACTCTGGGTCTAACTCTAAGGGACCACGATCAGATGCTCAAGCAGGTGTCCCTCTTCTCCCTTGTGGTTCCCTTTCATCCCCCTTCCCTCCCAGTGTCGGCTGTGGATCTAGAAGTCCTTTATGCCCTAAAGCACTTGGGGATTTTTAAGAAATGTTCACGAAAAGCGACTTAATCCATCAGTCATCCAGTGCACTTGGATGAAACCTCTCCTGGCCACTGGGGGCTGTCCTAGGCACTTGGAGCCATCGGAGCCCCCACAAACTCCCATCGAGCCAGCAGAGCCAAACTTCATATCTGCATTGGACAGAATTTACATAAAAACCAAAATTCAGAGAATGCGAGCATCTAGGTCAAAGCCACACAGCCAGCATTTGCAACCACAGGGCTGAGACCAGGATGGCCAACTCGGCATTTTTCATAAGCACACGGACAGCTTGGCAGCACCGCGTAAAAAAGGCGGGCTGCGCACTCCTAACCATGTACCACGTGCAGGAACTGTTGTGCCTACTGTAAAGACATCATTCTCCCCAAAAGGACTCCAAGAGTTATGGTCCCTTTTTATCCCCATTTTACAGAAAAGGAAACCAGCACGGAGAAGGGAAGTAGCTAATAGGTTACATTGTGAATAGGAAGCGGAGCCAGAATCCAAACCCACATCTCGCCCACTCAAAACCTTGTCCTTTTTAACCTCTACGCTGCGCTGCCTCTCCAAAACAGTTAAACAGAAGATAAGGCTACATGTTAGTAAGTGCCAAACCAGGAAGGAGGCACTTTACCTCTTGCTCTCTTACCTGGGACGTTTTATTTCACCTCTGCGATGCTCAGTTTTATTTGGAAGTTGAAAATGCACGTAACAGTGCCCGTGTCCGAGGGTCAATGTGAGGATTTAGGATAGGCTATGAGAGAGCACAGGGGGCTCGATGCCTGCTTTTTTGCACACAAGATGTGCGTCTGGTCTAAGAAGCCTCTTCTCTCCTTGTTCTGCCTTCCCCTTCCCGTGTTAGTGAGGCCACGCAGGGGATGAAAGGAGCCCCCAGCCATGTGAATGCGGAGCCGTGCTGTCTACCTTCCTCAGCCTGCCTGCGGGAGGAATCCGAAGGCCTCCAGTAATTGTCTCGAAAGCACCGATTGAGAGAGAGTACCTTACAGGAGGCAAGAAAATGTCCTCAGCCTCGTCCTGCTGAGTCTTCCATTTGCAGAAGCTCAGAGTCAAAATAATGAGGAACTAAGCATCAGGACCCTTCCAGGCCGCTTCCTCTGTGAACGCCCGGCGCCTGCCAGCCACTTCCAGAAGCCTCCACCTTCAGCGTAGAGAGGCCCTCGAGGCCACCTGGGAGCAGCTAGGAGTCCACAGCAAGCACAGTGAAGTGAGAGGAGCACACACGGGTGCAGTGTTAAGACTTGGGACCCAAAGGGCTCAGAGTCTTCACTTGGCCACTCACCGGCTGTGTGACCTCCACATACTCTCTCCACCTCTCTGGGCCTCCCCAGGAGAAGATCATATGTATGCCTTGACCTACTGAATTCCCATACCGGCACTTTGTGATGGCATATGAGTCTTCTGCAGTGGCACACCCTGGTGGCTTAAATGACAGAAATTTATGTTCCCACAGCTTGGAAGACAGGAAGTCCAAGATCGAGGTGCTGGTTTCTCCTGAGGCCTCTCTCCTTGGCTTGCAGGTGACCATCTTCCCGCTGTGACCTCACGTGCGTCTTTCTCCATGTGCGTGCATCCCTAGTGCCTCCTACCTCCGAATTTCCTCCTCTTAGAAGGACGCCAGTCAGCTTGGATCAGGGCCTGCCTGTATGACCTTGTTTAACCTTAATTAGCTCTGTAAAGGCCCGATCTCCACATACGGTCACAATTGGAAGTCCTGGGAGGTTCCCACATCAACATGTGAATTTGGGGGATACACATATGTGTCGTAAGAGATGGAAAGTACTGTTATTCCCCCATTTTACAGATTGAAAACTGAGTCTTGGAGATGCATAGGAATTTGCCTACAGTCACAAGACTGGGAGTCACAGCTGGGCCTTTACCATTTGACTCTCTGGCTTGTTCTTTACATTCTTGACACTGCCTGAATATGAAGGTGAATGGAACAAACGTCCTCAGTGATGTGCAAAGGGTTCTGATTTGAAGGGATGCAAAGAACATTCCTTCTCCCCCGTGATTGGACACAGAGCCTAAACTATGACTGTCAGTGCACTTATAGGGATGTCTGAGTTCACTCAATACTATCCCAGAGGAGTTATCAGAGGGCTGTCCTTGATTACTTCCATTGACGGGGAACTTGTTTCCTCACAAGATAGAAGATCTTATATCTTATCCCAGAGACCCCTGAGAGACAATAGCATTTCTGTAGGAAACTCACCGACAAAGCAGGTTCTTACTCATCTACTCCCCACAACTCATTAAGCAGGGATACATTGTCATCTATCAGGGGAGTGTGGCTCCAGCAAGATTTTACAAAATGGAGCATCAAGGCCTCCTCATGTGAGGAAAAGCAAGTGGTCAGGAGCCAGAACCTCTGGGTGCGGAACCCTGGCTTTGCCACTTGGTACGACCTTGGGAAAATCCCATGACCTTCCTAATCACAGTTTCCTTACCTGTGGAATGGAGCCAATGCCTCAGGGGATAAAGAGTGAATAAAATGACCGGACGGAGTTGAAGAAGATGGCAGAGAGGGGACAATCTCGCCTCCCCCCGCCACATGCCCACCTCTCTCCTTCCCCACCTCCCTGCTCTTCTTTCCTCCCTCCCCATCCAGACCCCTCCGCCACAGCACCTCTGCTCAAACCCCACGCACACACTGCTCAGTAATCCGATCACTTTTCTACCTCTCTCTCCGATGCTATCGGAACGCTCTGCCGCTCTGCTCGCCGAGAACCGTTTTAATCTATCAGAGGTGCCTGGGCCAAAATTTGAATTACGGAAAGTAAGCGCACACCGTGGGGATCCAGATGACAGAGATTTGAGGCAGGGTTTTGTTTATTTATTTTTTTATCATGTAACAAGGACAGACATTTGAAATAAAGCTAGGAATCATTTTAAATTCCATCAATGGAGATGGGAAAATTGATTTAGTGTCCAATTAAAAGCCCATATGTTCAAAGTCCTACCATTGACAGGGAAGCTTTACAGATATGTATTTAATGCATAATTCATGGGAAAGTGGTATGATTTATTTATGTTTATCCGTGAGGATGGGCTGAGTAGGAGCTATTTTAAACAAATAGTTTTACCGCTTTGAAAACTAAAAGAGGCTCAATTTCTATGTTCACTTTGAAAGCACAACTGATGACTGAGTGTTATGTGGACTCAGCCCACCCACGTGCTCCGTAAGGAACGTCCCCTCCATGGTCCCGGAGAACCCTGAGAATGCCCCTGGAAGGGTCCAGGCCCAATGGCACGGGCATTGCTGGAGCCTCTTTGCCAGGAATGCCGGGAGGAATTCCCGAGTGGGGATGACAGTCATGTCTGGACCTCCTTGGGTAGTGGTGAGGACAAACAGGATGACATCATCGATGAGTGATGCCACCAGGCAGCTCCAGCAGCATGAGCCTCCCCCCACCGTTGCAGCATCATGGTCAAGAGCACCAGACGTGTACCCGGGCTTGCGCAAGTTCTGGACCCTGGACCAGTCAGTGAACTCCCTGCGGTGTCAGTTTACTCATCTGTCAAATGGGGTGATGACGGTGCCCTGTCTCATACTGTGTGCAGGGATTATAATAATCACATATGTCTTAATGTGGGTTCCCCAAAGGCAGTGTGATTATCCCCACTCAGCAGACAAGGCAGAGGACCCCACATCGCCGGCCCATGCCGGTGGTTCTGACAGTGTCCCTCTCATGTGCCCTGTGTCCCTGTTCAGAGGATGAATCCATGATGATCCTCGAGAGGGAAACATTGGGGTGAGATAAGTAACTTGTCCTGAATCACATAGTAGAGCCAGGGCTCACACCCGACACTCAACTCCATGCTCTCCCCTTCCCACCACGCTTGCCTGCCTCCCCTTCTGCAGTTACCCTCTGTGTCCTTGGGAGGGGCTTCAGCAGGGCTCTAGGCCACGTGGGTCCCGTGGGAGAGGTGCGAGACCATTCTCAGAACTGCTGGGGGTCCTGAAGGGCCGCTGCTCACAAGCCACATGGCTGGGCTGGGTCGCGTCCACGTTGCACTCAGCATTCATCACCGTTCAATTATGAATATCCAAATCAAGCCTGAGACAGGACCTGGGTGCAAATCCTTTATGAGGGAGGCGAGAGGAAGCTGTGGTGGGGCAGCTAGGAAGAGGTAGGGTAGGGAGAAAACTGGCACAGAGTGCATTCAAGCAGGACCTGTGATGGGCAACAGGGGCTCCCACTCGCTGGAAACCGTCGGAAAAACACATTGGAATGATCCTACGAAGCAGTAAGGAAGCTGGCTGCTTACCCACCAACCCTCATCCCTCACCCACTGCGGATTGCGCCTGCGTCTGTACTGTCTTGCGTGCTTCCCTGGCCAAGGATACCCAGTGGGCAGCCCAGGAGCACCTCTCGGTGTCAGAGGAAGCCATCAGCATGCATGGGAACTGGGACCCAGGCCAAGGCCGCTGGCCTGTGCAACAGGAGGTCACATGCTAGCACGTGTGGCACTAGCTGTCCCAGTTCCCCGAGAAAGACCTGTGACCGGCGCTGCTCCCTGAGTGTTCCCTGCGCCAGGATCCATCCCACGTGACGCAGGAAGAGAGTAGTCTGAGAGGGCACGGAAGAGAGAAGAGTTCTGGAAGGACGAGGTGGGGCTTTGGAGCTGGTCCTGAGGGCAGCGGGAGGCAACAGATGGGTTCTAAATCCAGAGCGGGCATCATCCGATTAACGCTTATAAACCATCAGCCTGGCCGCTCTGCAGGATATCACCCGCGTGGGCCCGGAAGCGTGTTCACAGTGCAGACAGCAGGGTCTTCGTGGCCAAGGAGAAGTGTTTCTAAAGCAGAACTTCAAGCGGGGGCAGATTTGCCTAACTAACCCCTCTGGGACACCCGGCAAGGTCTGGAGATATTTTTGATCGACGCAAGTCTGCCGGGGACTGCTGCTGGCATCTAGTGGGTAGAGGCCAGGAATGCTGCTACATGTCCTCCAAGACACAGGGCAGCCCTCGTAGCACAGAACGCTCTGCCCCAGATGTCTTTGAGTGCCGAGCATGAGATGTCCTGCTGTATGGGATTTTGCCGGAGAGCGGGATCCGGCGATGTGGCCCCCCGACTAAGGGGGCCGAGGCACAGCGGCAAGACAGGATGCCAGGCAAGTTCCCACAGGAGAAGGAAGGAGGTGAGCATGAGGTGGAGGTGAGCAGGGGGCCCAGAGTCCTGGGAAGAACAGCAGCTGCTGGCCACGACAGGAGAGAGGGACGCAGGCTGGACGGGTAACAGCACAGGGCAGGACGTGAATGACCCTACCTTGCTCTCAGTCCAGGAAAAGGCAGAGAGATTTCATCTGTCTCCTTCGGAGCGACTGCCTGGACCAGGGTCAAGGCTACCAGGCTGGAGACACGGTCCATCAGCGATGCCTAGCCACCCGCTGTGCATTCCTGCACGAAGTTCATTTTTCTTTCTTTGGGCAAAGGGCAGGGGTAAGAGAGGGGACAGCAGTGATGACTTCACTGCTTTATTACCAAGAGGCTGCCCGAAGCACATGCACTGGGAAAAGGAGCTTGGGAGCGGGGCTGCACAGACGTGGCGCTTTCCATAATATGAACGTCCCAGAGACTCCCACCGCCTTAGACGCCAGTGCAAAGGACAGAAATGGGAAGCAGTCGTGGGTCCAGATGAGGCAGCGTGAAATGGTACGTCTGCATCTCCGTGTCTGTGCCCCTAGTGCAGTGCTGACCTGGCTCAGGTGTGCCATCGCATGGAAAGGCCACCTTGCTACAGGTCTGGGAGAAACTCTACACATCCAGGACCCCCCCCCCCACCGCACCCCTGCCGCACCTCTGTCCCCGTCTCTGTCCCCTGTGAAGTGCCCGCTGTGTCTTCCCTCCTTCCTCTGCCACAACCTCCCCCTCCCGCTCACCCCAGCACCAGCCTGTTTCCCACACAAGCCCTCAGCTCTCCTGGGAAGGAGTCCTCTCTGCTTCCTCCTATCTAACATCAGATGGATACGTTTGGGAAGATGGTCTGTTTGATCCCACGTAAGAAACCATTTCCACTCGCTCTTTAAGTTCAAAGAGTATGAGCGAGAGAGAAGGACCGTTTTTTAATTGCTTGCAGGCTGATGCTGAATTCCTGAAGGGGTGGTCCACAGACCACCTGCCTCCCCAGACCTGTTTCGCCAGGATAGTGCTCTGAAGGATTTGTCTCTGACCTCTGGGAATGTCCGTGCCCCCTGCCTTTCCAGACCTCTTGCAGGTTAAGGATTTCCTGACACCATTCTGACTTCATTCATTCATTCCTTAAAAAAAAAAAAAAAAAACTTTTACAGAACACCTGCTCCAATCAGGTCCCCTGTGGGGTGCTGGGCCTTTGAGATCAGTCAAGTCCGTCCCTCCTCAAATAACCCAGAGATGGGTGTGGCAATTTGGGAAGTCAAGAGAGACCCCAGGGGCTGTGGGGGTCTGGGAAGAGGTCTCCCCTGGGCCCAGGATGATCAGGGCTTATCTAAGTGAGAAGTAGCAAGGAGGAGGGAAGCTGGCCGGGCAGGGGGATGTCTGAAGCCTCTGGCACATGGAAGAACATGGCACGCTCTGGCTCTCCATTACTAGAGAACACTCACACATGGGAGACCCCAGAATACACACAACCCCCAGCCCCCCGGGCCGAGGGGTCAGGGAAGTAAAGCAGCAGGCCATAAATACTTGGACAGCCATATCTCCATACTTGGCTACACACTCAGCTTCCCAGGCCTTCCAGTGCCTTCCAGGGAAGACTTCATTCATTCATTCATTCATTCATTCATTCATTCATTTGTTCGCTCATTCGTTTGTTGAGTCATTTGTTCATCTAATAGGTAAACATTTAACCTAAACATAGGTTAAAGTGACAAACTAAACCCGCAAGGTATGTCCTCCTAGAGCTCACAGTCAGCCCTCATATCCCCATGGATGACAAGCCTGTCCTCTAGGCCAGGCCCCTGGGAGCTCCCGGGGGAAGGGGACAAGGCAGGGCTTTGAGGACAACCTCCTAGTGGCTTTGATGGACTTCTTTGTGTCTCCTGAGGCTCCAGCAGCCTGTGTTGCTGACCCAGCACTTTTTCCAGGGAGGATCACAGGCTGCCCCAATAGGCCAAGAGTGAGGGACAAAGCCTGCCGCAGGGGCCTCAAGGTGTCCTTCCTAAATTCAAAGCATTCAGCTCACGGCCCTCCCCCAGGGTTCTCGGAATTCACACTGGAAATCATCTGCCACGTCCCCGCCAGCACAGGCCTAGCAAGCCTGCAGAGCAAAACTGTCGTGAGGAAAACCAAACAGCACATTCTGGTGGGTTGCAGGAGTGTTCTTGTCTCCAGAGAAGCATAAACCAGGGCTGGTTCAAATGCAAAACGGCTCTGCTTCCTTCTGGCTTTCTCCTTCAAAGGCAAGCTGGTTTGTTTGCAGACTCAAGGCTTTTTCAGGATGCAAATCTGTCAGCTCCTCGGTGATTAGAGGCTTTGCAAAGGCCAGTGAACTCTCCCAGGATGATTATTTCCTCTGAATCTCCCAGACCTCGGGGCTGCTTGGAATTCACCTTTATCCATTAGCATCTTCACAAATACTCTTGATACCGGAATAATCATCATAATCATAGCAATATCGTCAACCACCATTAATTGAGCCACTAGTATGTGCGTGCTCTCTGACAATCATGTGGAGGTCTTCACTGCATGTGACCCTCCCACTGAGCCCTTGAGGTTGGTACTTGTAGGGGATGCTGTGCTGTGTCCCCACGTCTCTCCTTCGGGGCCCAGGGCCCTCATTGCTCCTGCGCCCAGAAGTATTGCCAGCTGACAACTCTCGGCCAAAGTCTTCACCAGGAATTACACTCCCCCCGCCCTCGTGGAAGGGACCAGGCTCCCCAAGGTCACACATTTCCTCCCGGGGGGGGGGGGGCACCTGAACCCAGTGCCTGACCCCACCCTTCTGCCTCCAAGAGGGACAACTCCGCAGAACATCCCAGCTCCAGGTAGCTGGTGACACTGTGACAGGACAAGGTCTCTGTCACAACCGACTAATGATGGTTCAGCTCCTCCCTCTGCCCCATCAACTTCCCTTATGCCTCCGTAAGTGTAGACTTCTAGAACGTTCCCCAACAAACCTGTATGCAGATCCCCACCTCAGAGTCTTTCCCAGGGAACCTGATCCTCCACAGCAGATTTTGTCACATCTGTTCTGCACAACAAAATGAAACAGAAGCCCAGAGGGGTGGTGTGATTGGCCCAAGGCCACACAGCCAGGAAATGCCGGGGGGAGGGGGAGGTACTAGACTCCGACTTCAGAGCTCCTTCAAAGGAGTCCATCCTCTCACAGGATATATCCCTTTCCCTCTTTATTCCAGGAAATGTTGGTTCAGAGACCCCTGTGCCCCTCCAGTGAATCACTCACTGCAACCCTTTTCCTTGCACTTCTGGGAAGAGCTGCCGGCACAGGACAGGGCTGCCCTTTCTAACTCTCCCGGTGTCAGGTTATCAAGACAGAAGCTTGGCAGACAGAAAATAATGTCAAAGTCCTTTGGAAAATGCTCTGCAACCCTCAGGGGCAAAATGGTCACAGAAATTTATTTTTTCCAAATCAAATAGAATCAGACTCTGAGCTCCCGTTGGCTGAGGTAGCGAGAAATGAAGTTCCTAGGTGTTCTGCCGTTTCTCCTCCGTGCGAAATTCCCCCCCATTACCTGGTGCTTGGAAAACAGGGGAGGGGCAGGGACCTACCACAGACATGGGGCTCGGAATCTGCGTTCCTTTTTCTGCTTTAAGACCCCTGTTGAACCCCATTCTCTGCAATGTCTGGATGCTGACGCCCAGATGGGCTTCCAGGAGCAACGGCCAGGGGTGTCCTCGTCGTGGACCATGAGCCCAGCCACACAGCCTCTCACCACTGCTCTCAGTGTTCACCTTTGCACAGACATCCTGGGAGGATCACTGGTCTTCACTGATAGGGTTTTGGAATACAGGTGAGGTAAGGTGGGGTGAGATTCCAAAAAGAATTCTTGAGACGTCTTTGGTGCACAATGGTGGTTTATAAAGCACAGGGACAGGACCCGTGGGCAAAAAGAGCTGCTGCCCCAGGGTTGTGAGGGGTGGCTGATTATATACTATGGGCTTGGGGGAGGCAAGGAAAAGGGAGGTTGAGAAAGGATTTTCATATGTTAAAGAAGACTCACAGGATATTGGAGGCCTTGCTGTTGTCAAGTTAAGGTGGTTTTTCCCTCTAGGAAGGCATTAACATAGGATAGTTGGGAGCTTCCTGGAGGAACGTTACACTCTGCCTGCTTCAAGTATCTGTCCCTGGGCTGCAGGTTACAAGGACATTTAATTGTATCTACATTTCTTTCTGGAAGCTAGGTTATTGATAGGAATGCTTTGTTCTTGTAAATTGCTAAGACGTGTAAACTGAGGGAGACTCCTGTCTTGCAGGATTGTGGTCTCTCTAGGTTACCTATTTGTTTTTCCTTTCCTTCGCTTTGGGGCAGCCAGGAGTGCATGAGGAATGTCACATATATCCATCCCATGGGGGGGTTGTGGGGTGTCAGCTTCTGCTCTGTCTTCAGCTTGCCTTCTGTTCCCTCATCATTCAGCAGCTATGAAATTCCCCCAAAGCCGCTCCCTCACCCAGCCAGAGACCCCACACCTGTGCCCAGCCCTGGAGCCCCTTTCCATCTCTTCCAATTCTGCAGACTCTCTTTCTCAGCAAGCCCAGCCCTGACACCTCAGAAGGAGGTAGAAGTAGAAAACAAAGTCTTGCCAGTTCCTCCCAGGAATTCCCAGGCTTCCCGAGGAAGCCCCATGTTCCATCATTCAAAGGCTTGGTGGCGTCTAGTGTCCTGGGGCCGCTGTCACAGGTGACCACGAATCTAGTGGCTTAAAACACCGCAAATGTGTTATCTTACCGTTCTGGCGGTCAGGAGTCTGAAACGAGGCCCACCGGGCTAATGTCAAGGAGATGACAGAGCTGTGCCCCTTTTGGAAGCTCTGGACGGATCTGTTTCTCTGCTTTTTCCAGCAGCTAGAGGTGCCTGCCTTCCCACCGCCGACCTCTCCACCTCAACCCCCAGGGGCCAGGATCCACTTGAATGTCCCTCAGCAGCTCCGTGGTGGCACCTGGTGCGTGCTCTTCATCCTGCGCTCGTGGTCATTATAGCAACAAACGTTCAGAGGCGACCTCGAGGACCCTCTTGACCTGCAGCGTCCAGTCCTGGAGCCACAGGCCACCTGTGGCTCTGAAGCCCTGGAAACGTGGCTCTTCCGAACTGAGATGCGCTTCGGGTGTCAAATACACACTGGATTTTGAGGATTTAGTCC
Source organism: Ursus americanus (assembly GCF_024610735.1). Taxonomy (NCBI): domain Eukaryota; kingdom Metazoa; phylum Chordata; class Mammalia; order Carnivora; family Ursidae; genus Ursus; species Ursus americanus. The sequence goes on from NC_142128.1 coordinate 33,006,882, forward strand.
TAATAGAAATGAAAGACCATAAAAAGACGTGAGGGAACCTTGAATGTGCATCACTAAGGGGAAGAGCCGGTCTGAAAAGGCTCCGTACTGATTGCAGCCATATCACATTCTCGAAAAGGCAGAACTTTGGAAAGAGTAAAATATTCTTTTATGTGGTTGCCAGGGACTAGGGGAGGGGCAAACGGGTGGCACACAGAGGATTTTCGGGGCGCTGAAACTACTCTCTATGGTACCGCGATGCTGGAGACGTGTCATCATGCACCTGCCTGATAGAATAAACAGCAGCCCCTAGAACGCACAACACCAAGAATGAATCTAAAATAAATTATGGGCTTTGGGTGACTGTGATGTGGCCATGTAGGTGCATCCATTATAACAAAGGTCCCACGCTGGTGGGGGATGTCTATAGTGGGGGAGGCTGGGCCTGCGTGGGGGCAGGGGGTAGGTGGGGAATTTCTGTACTTTCCCCTCAATAATGCTGTGAACCCAGAACTGCTCGAAAATATAATGTCTGGTTTTTTTAAAGATGTATTGATTTATTTGGGAGAGAGCACGTGCACAAGTGGGTGGAGGGGCAGAGGGAGAGAACCTTCAAGCAGACTTCCCACTGAGCGCAGACCCTGATGCAGGGCTCGATCTCACGATCCATGAGATCATGAGCTGAGCGGAAACCGAGACTTGGATGCTTAACCGACTGCGCTACCCAGACGCCCAAAAAATAATGTCTATTTTTAAAACACTATAAAAAGAGAATGAAAGATAATGTTTTTATGTCAGTTCCATGTGGCGATGATAATATTTTGGATATATTAAGCTAAATAAAACACATTACTTAAATTTTTATGTCGTCTGTTTCTTTTTACTTTTTTCATGGGTCTAAGAATTTTCAGTTATATAAAATTATGTAATTCTATAATTATGTAAAATTATATTTGTGGTTCACTTTATATTTCCGTTTGACGGTCCTGGTCTGATCAATTGGTTTCTACAGAGCTGTCTTCCTCCGTCGGCCCTCGGGCATGCTGGCTGCTTCGCTCCTCTGTAACCCAGAGCCAGTCACCATCCCCGGTACAGAGAGGATGCTTTAGTCGATGTTTGCTGGATGGATGGAAGACCAGCCATACAGGTGAGCACTTGACCAGGCTGAGAACAGCTCTCAGGGGCTACACCTGCCGCCCTCTCTCATCTGAACCCTCTGCCCTCCTCTCATGCCCTCTCTGTGAAATCAGCATGCTGTATACCAGGGGGGATATTTTGGCAACATCCTCAGAATCCATCCTGGAAATGTGTCCCCTGTCGCTCAGCCCAAGGAGCTTCGTGGGGACACTGCAGACGTCCCAGCACCTGCAGCAAAGCAGCTCCCGAAATGTTGTCCCTTCATGCTCAATATTTCATTGATGGTCCTTCTCACTCTTCTGACGTTTTCGAATGGTAATCATGCAGGAATTCATATCCCCACTTATAGGCGAAAGGCCGGGAAGAGAAATGTCACGAAGCTCGCTGAAAGGTCACGGAGGATATTTGCTTACCCGGCTCCCACTCCCAAGCCAAAAGCGCAAGCAGTCAGACATCTCCGCTCAAGCAGAGAGAAGGTGGAATGTAGTCAAGCCAAGGTTTGTTTTGCTTTATTACATTTTGCTTTATTTTCTCTTTGTGATTATAAGTAATACATCATCATTATAGGAAGTTGGAAAGGTGATGAAGGATGTAAAGAAGCCAGACAACATAGACCTTTCAATCCCGCCATTCAGCCACAGTCAAATAACAGCCCCTTTCCTTCCAGGCTTTGTTCTGAGGGCCCTTTACATAATGTAGAGTGTTTGTCACAATTCCTCCACCCTACTTTTTTCATTTAATATTATAGCTAAGTATTTACAGTATCATTTCAGGTTCTTCATGGGACAAGTTAAATGCCATGTGCCACACAATAGGGCCTTGCTCTGCCTTGTTATGGATAAATCTTTGCTCCATCTTATGCTGTTTCCAGAATAGAGACCAAGAATTAGAGTTACTGAGTCCAAGGGCAAGAATATATGTGAAGCCCTTGATCCACCCAGCAAGACTTGTAAGGGAAGAAATGGCCTTACTGACATGGGCCCAGGGGTCACATTTCCGTTCTCTAGTCTCATCCCCAGGGCTGGCCAGGGACCCTGAGAAAATGAGTAAGAACCCACTAATTTTGCCTTTTCACGGACCATGCAAAAATCTCCTGAATCACTGGGCTCAGACCAGATCGCCCCCAGAGAGCAGTGTGGAGGGGATGTCCACTCACCCTCACACTGGCCTGGGGAATTTGCCAGAGAAGGTAGAACTTCCTTTTGTTGCAGGAAATGGGGCCAAAACTAAACTCACACCACCTACTGGAGAACAGAATTTTTTGGTTCGTGTGGCTTGAGAAGGATACTTTGGAAAGAATTAAATGCAGAGCCACAGGGATGCGGCCCCCAGGCAGTGGGACTGGTGACCAGCCTGGACTTACATTGCCAAAACCTCCCTCTCACCACCCCCACCCCCGCCATCAATTTATCACTTTCCTCTTCTCTCCTTATCTTCATTACCTTCCACTATGGACAGGTCTTCTGTACGTGCTGGGGGAAAGCTAACTGCCAGCATCCACAATTTACATCCCCCTTTATATTTCCAGCCAAAAGCAAGAACGTCTTTCCTCCAGCATCAATTCCAGGGAAGACTGCTCATTGGCTCTGCTAAGGTCACATGCTCACCCACTGAGCCAATTACTGATGGCTGAGCAATAGAGCCCAGTGATTGGTCAGACCTGAGGCATACTCCACTCTCATTGGCCAAATGTGTTCTCAGATGAAATCCGTTGAATAGTCTTTTTTCAACCACAGCTACTCAATGAAACATGCTTATTTGTACCCACAGCCTCCAAGCACGAGGGGTTATGAAAGCAAGTGCATGGACATTTGATGAGAGCTGTCAAAGCTAGAAGCCACTCCTCAAGGTAAATTTGAATTTCACTTTTAGAAACGGAAGGATGACAGAAACACAACTGATAGGCCACCCACCTTTGATTAATTCCAAACAGATACCACGTAATTATGCTGTTTTACCTCGAGATCGCACATGCCAGACGACAAATGTTTCTCTGCAATTATCTGATTTTGTGTTGCCTGATTTAGATGTTCAAGTTGCCAGGAAAGAGTACTTATCCATAAATATAAAATTACCTATGTATGTTATCTGGTTATAAGACAATCGGTAAACAGGGTATTTAAGAAAAGCGTACAGTGATTAGGCAGACGTGCTGTCTGGGGGCATGTTACCTAAGCAGGTAATGATGTAGCTGAACCCTGGTTTCTATTTAAATGTCATTCATCTGCCGATAGGAAGATAGTCTGCAGCTTTTAATCAAGTCACGGAATTTCTCAGCTTTCCTGTGCATTAGGTGGAAGGTGGTTTTAGTTCTTTCTCTTTTACAGTGGGGTGAACTGAGGCTTATTTCACTGGCACAGAACCTGGAAAGAAGGGTTATGAAATCTTCAACAGAATTTCCCACATCCTTTATGTGTGCTTTCTATATAAAATGCAGTAACTCTCCTAAGCATAAAAATTTACTTAGAGTTGACCTCAGAACTGAGGCGGAACAGTGGAGCAGACAGAAACGTATGTGTTGAGCGCCTACTATGTGCTAGGTATGGTGCAAAGCACTTCCCACATTTCCTCTTCTTATGGCTCCTATGCCTTTTATGGAGGCTGAAACCGAGGCTCCGAGGGCTGACTTTGTATGCCCGAGGTCACACAGGTCAGGAGGGGCAGAGCTGGAATTAGCTGTCCAGCCCGTTGGTCTCCACGGACCGCATGCTAGCTGCCACCACGTGGGCTTGTGGGCTGGCAGCTGAAAGGGATGGAAGCCAAAGTTTTCTTCTGTCAGGTTCCATGATGCCAATTTTTGAGGCTCTACTCATAAATGGCACAAAAATAGCATCTGGTGAATCAGGGCTCATGGGAACCAAGTTCTGCTGGGTAGTTCTGTCATCTGTTGGATTTCGCAAGACAAAACCTGTAGGAGCTATCTCATTTGCTGCAGACATTATGCCTTCCCTTGAGGATGGCAGGCGGCAGAGCTCAGCACGCGGGCCAGAGTCCGCAGAGTACAGATTTTGAATTCAAATCACCCAGACTCCACTATTCCCCAGCTACAGCTATAGCTGGGGATGTGGGCAATAATTTCTCCTCTCTGAGCCCCAAAACTCTCACCTGTAAAATGAAGTCAAATATGTTATTCACCTCACATTACTTCTCTGAAATTACTACCTGAATTTTACTTTTGTATATTGTATACTTGGACCAGGGCACATAAATTGGATGTTTTTGTCGTCTTCATACCTGGTTAGTTCGAAATGTCTGAAATGGATTAATTCACCCATTCAACAAATATTTATAGGGTGCCAGCAACGTGCTAGACATTGTGCTAAGCTTATATACCAGTGGACAAACAGATGCAGTCCTGCCTTCCTGGAGCTTACGATCTACCTGGCAAGAGAGATGCGAGGATTAGAGGGTTTTGGCTTTAACTGATATTCTTTAAAGTCACACACTGTCTTAAACCACAAGTGCATTTGTGGCTTCCAAATTAAGAAGTCCATAAGCAGGAGACCTAGGTTTGGTTAAGCAGTTCGGTGAATCATGAGGGTCCCTGGATCTTCCTGACTTCTGTTATTCTCAGTGTGAGAATGAGCTCTTGTCTCATGGTCACAAGATGGCTGCCCCAACTCCAAATATCCCATCTCCATATGACAGCTTTCCAAAAGGAAGGAATCTTTCTTTTATGAAGGAGAAAAATCTTTGCCAGAATCTCCTAGTAGACCTCTCCTTGGATATCACGGGCCAAAACTGAGTCACATGCCCACCACTAAGCCAGTCCCAGGCAAAGGGAAAGGAAATTTCCACAAATAATTTGAACCAATTGAGGCTCATCTCCTGAAGCTGAACACATTCCCTCTTCCTTTAACAACAATGACAGAGATGAGGGAATGTTTGTTGGGCAAAATGCCCAGCAGCACCTGCCACAAGGGGCAGGTGAACCATGTCAGATGCTGGGTTGAGTGTGAAGCAACCACTCGGAGATGTTGAGAAACAGGCTGGCCAAGGTCCAAGTGCCCAGTGAGGAAAGGAGCCCAGAATACATTGCTGGTAATGGAGCAGAGGTAACCAGACAGAAGCAAGAAATAACACACAGAATCTCAAACTCAAATGCCTACAAATGCTGGGTTGGTAATAAGAATTGTAATAACCAGTTACTGCCACTGGGAATTCTGGCCAAGGGCTGTTGGAGCTGCTGAATTTTCAAAAGAAGTCATAAATCTAGATTTCTAAAGGAAATCTCCCAATGTTAAGTGTCGGGAACCTCACATAGGCTCGCAGCTGACCGAGGCTTTACATCTCAGTAGGGGCCTCTTCAAGTCACCGAAGACTGAACCCAGTGGATTTCAACACTGCCTGCACATTGCAGCCCATAACCCTTGCCTTGACCCACACTAATTAAATCAAAACCCTGGCGGGTGGGGCCCGGGCATCCGCATTGGCCGAAACCTCCCCAGATTAAGAGCCAGGCTACAAACGCAAGAGAATGATCCAGTAATGAAGCTGAAGTCCATGCATGACACCGAGGTTTACAGAGCAGCCACGGAATTTCAACTCACCAAGTGCAACCACGCAATTTCAGCTCAGCCACTGACGGCACCAACCAGTTAACCTCGCTAGACTCAGTTCTACCATCTGTAAAATGGGGATGGTAATAAATAATAGCTACCTTGCCAGATTAAATGAGATGGTGAATGGGAGGGGCGCCTGGGTGGCACAGTGGTTAAGCGTCTGCCTTCGGCTCAGGGCGTGATCCCGGCGTTCCGGGATCGAGCCCCGCATCAGGCTCCTCTGCTATGAGCCTGCTTCTTCCTCTCCCTCTCCCCCTGCTTGTGTTCCCTCTCTCGCTGGCTGTCTCTCTCTGTCGAATAAATAAATAAAATCTTTAAAAAAATAAATAAATAAATAAATAAATAAATGAGATGGTGAATGGGAATGTCTTGACTGGGGGTAAAAGCTATTATTAATCACTTGTCTTCTTATTCTCTGCGTGGGGGAATCATCTACCAGGTTATGCCAGTCCTGGCTCCACATGCCTTGGGCATGCGTTGCAGGTTGTGTCAGCATCTGTGTGAGTGCGTTAATGGTCTTTTATCCCTGCCTCCCTCCCTGACCCTGCTCAACAAAAATTCCATCCAGTCCTGTCACAGGGAGAGGTCGGCTAGCTTGGAGGACACTCGTGATTCATTGTGGCTCCTGAGATATTGGGCAGAATTAGGAATACCTTTGCTCCTCCATTGGAAACTCTTTCTAGAATGCAGTCACGCTGTCCTTAACGTGAAAAGTGAAGAAAACCTCAGCTCAGTTATTTCGTGTCACAACTACTGTCTAGAAGACTGAGTGGCTTTGTCACCTCCAAACAGAAGGAGGAGGAGCTGGCATCCCGTGGCGGCTGGAGCTGACAGTTCTTAGCCAGCAAGGTCTCCCCAAGCATGTGCGGGGCGACACGTGTGAGGAGAATGCCATCACTCACGGCCCGGTGAGGGGACGTTCAATAAGAAACTTAGGATTGTGAAATAAAAAGAGGAAAAGCAAAAAAAAAAAAAATAGCTTTCTGCACTCCCTGCTGCCTCCCGATGTCACCTCTCTGACGACTCGGTCAATTAAGGGAAAAGTCAGAATCGGAAGTTGGCGTTCCAGAATCCCCACAGCCTGGAGGCAGAAGGCTCCTCTCCCAGAGGAGGCCATCGCGTGGTGAGAGGGAAGCAGCAGGTTGGCTTGGGGACACACAGCCTTGGGTTTCCGTCTCAGCTCATCTGTGGGCCACACAAACCACCGCATCTCTCGAGACTCAGACTCCCCTCTGTAACGTGGACATAGTAATAAATCATTGGATTTATTGAATCCAATGAGGTGACGAACGTAAAGGCCTTGACTAATATTAATCGCTCATTTGTTCGTTCGTTCAGTGAATAAAGATTGAAGGCTGACTCCGCGTTCAGCATTCTTCCAGACGCGGGGGCTTGCAGCCACGAACAAAACACAGTGGAGGGAAGAGGAGCCCTCGTGCACTGCTGGCGGAAATGTAAATTGGTGCCTCCACTGTGTGAGACAGTGTGGAGAGCCTTCCAGAAATTCATCATACAAATACCATATGATCCAGGAAATTCCACTATTGGGTGTTTTATTAAAAATGAATGAAAATACTAATTTGGAAAGGTATATGCTCCCCGATGTTAATTGCAGCATTATTTACGATAGCCAAGATACCGAAGCCGCCATCAGAGCAGATGACGCAGGAGATGGGCAAAGTCCAGTGGCCAGCTGTGCCTTTATAATAAGGAACCCCAATTTGGAGTTTACTCTGAGTTCTGAGCCATGTATAGAGGCAGATAAACAATTAGGTTATTGGGGCGCCTGGGTGGCACAGCGGTTAAGCGTCTGCCTTCGGCTCAGGGCGTGATCCCGGCATTATGGGATCGAGCCCCACATCAGGCTCTTCCGCTATGAGCCTGCTTCTTCCTCTCCCACTCCCCCTGCTTGTGTTCCCTCTCTCAATGGCTGTCTCTATCTCTGTCGAATAAATAAATAAAATCTTTAAAAAACAAACAAAAAAAACCAATTAGGTTATTTTTCTAGCTTCATCATGAACTTCCTGAAAACCAACAGTCATACACTAGCCTTTAAAAAATGAACATTCACCAACAGACCAGCCTCCCTCTGAACCGAACACTTGGGCTTTGCCTGAGCGCTGGGTTCTGGGTGGGAGAATTGGATGGTCTTCTGCGAGTGTTCATTTCCCTAGACCTGCTCACAGAGAATATCAGTTCTCTGCTATTCCAGCCACATCTCCATCCTGATTTCTAACCTGATGAAATGCCTTTGAATGAAAGGAAAAGAAGGAGCTCATCAGAAGGCAGCAGGGTTCCAAACGCTGCCAACGTCTAATTGCAAGATCCTTGGGTCAAGTCACTCAAGCTCATGCCTCTGTCTCGTCGTCGGTAAAAACGGAGCAAGGGCGTAATCCCTCATCTTACAGAAGGGAGCCAGCTTCCAAGATGGCCCCACTGCTTCTCATCTCCTAACACTCACGGGCTTGGGGAACCCCCTCCCACCCTGGATAGGCTGGCCTGTGTAACCAAAAGGATATGGCCGAGATGACAAGTGTGACTCCCAGGGCTGGGGCACCACAGACATGGCAGCTTCCGCCTTGCTCTGTCTTGGATCACTCGCTCTGGGGCAAGTCAGACATCACGTCACAGGAACACCCCAGCAGCCCTAACGGGAGCTCCGTGGCGTGAAAAACTGCATTTCCGTGTTTCCATAGCGCCCCATAAACACCTTTATCCTGATCTCTGAACACTGTGATTAACTGCAGTTTTCTGCACATGACAAGAACTGTGTCTTACCATCTTGGCGTTACTCCCATGCCGGTACATAGTGGGTTCTCAGGAAAAGGATGAAGCCTAAAAATATTCACTTAGGACTGCCTGAGCCAGCACAGAGTATCGCCAACCCACCACCCCTTCGAGAATGTTACAGATAAGGAAACTGAGGCTCCGAGAGGCTAGCACTTTGCCCAAGAACTCACAGCTGCCCAGTGACGCATCCAGAACAGAAACCCAGGGAACAGAATGAATTTTTCCAAGCACTTTCAGCTCTCAGGGTTTCTCTCTGATGTATCGCTCACCAAAAACCTGTAAGCAGCTGACAGTCAAATGAGAGAAATGTATGCACAAAACACTTGGAACCCTGAATCCCATATAAAATTTGCAAGAGGTGGTAATTGCCATTTGACAACCCCAGCCTTCTTGCCACAGACCCAGAGGCTGGGATCCAAATTCTCCAGAGCCTTTTGCTTTCCTGTCTTCACGTCCCCGCTGTATATAACAAGACACTGCGACATTTCAGTGGCCGGCCTCGGCTGCGTTCCCTGTCCCCCCACGCCACCTGCAGACAGGCAAGGAGAGCCAGAGGGAGGCGTCCTGCGGGGCGAGCACTGTTCATGCAACACAACAGTAATACTGTCCTGCCTCTGCCTCCCGTTGCTATTCACCGTGATCGCATCCGTCCTAACGAATTTATCGGGTAACGATGTGGCTATCGTAGGCACTCACGCACTTCGGCCAGCAGAGCGCGGACATGCTCGCCCAGGAGCTCTGCCAACCTGAGAGGTGGTTTGGGGGGTTTTCTTCGACCTTTTTCAGAGGACTCAGGCATTTCTGCTGAACGGCTGCTGCTTAAGCTTCTATAGCCCATTGTCATTCTTATGTTTCTCTTTGCACAAGGCCCTGAGGCCCACCTGTGGGCCCACAAAGAATGTACTTTGGGTGACTTCTTCCACAAGAGCGCCGTCCAGACCTTTCTGCCGTGATGGAAACATTCTGCATCTGCACCATGCAAGACGGTAGCTGCTAGCCACATATTTTCTGAGCACTTAAAATATGGCTTTCATGGCGGAGTAACTAACTTTTAAAATTTATTTCATTTTAATTAATTTTCATTGAACTAGCTCCACGTGGATACTAGCTCCCATCTTGGACAGTGCAGTTCTTGGGTTTTGGGGGTTTTTTAAAAGATTTTATTTATTTCTTTGACAGAGCGAGAGAACAGGGGGAGGAGCAGAGGGAGAGGGACAAGCAGACTCTGCACTAAGCACAGAGCCGGATGAGGGGCTCGATCTCACAGCCCTGAGATCATGACCTGAGCTGAAACCAAGAGTCAGACGCTCAATTGACTGAGCCACCCAGACGCCCCTTGGACAGTGCAGCTCTAAAAAGAGACTAGATTGGAGCTTCTCGAACTTAATGTTTACACAGATCACCCGGGGACCTTGTTAAAATGCAGATTCTGATTCAGTGGGTCTGGGGTAGAGGCTGAGATTCTGGGGTAGAGCCTGAGATTCAGAATTTCTAACCAGCTCCCAAGTGATTTTGATGCTCCTGGTCTGCTGACCATGCTTTGAGGAGCAAGGAATCTGGGTGGCAGTTATACAGGTGTTTATAAGGAAAAATTCATTGAGCTGTACACATAAGATTCATGCATCTCCTCTTTTTATATTCTAGCTCTGTCTTTCCAAAGTTACGGTATCTTCAGATTCTCAGCCCAGTGGTTCTTACCACTGATTACACATAGCATTTTTCCAAATATTGCATGGCACGTACTTATACTAAAAAAGCATCCATTGTGTATCTGAAATTCAAATTTAATGAGGTGCACCGTTGGTGTTTTTGCCTGCCATTGCTGTTTTGCTCAACTGAGCAAAACTTGTTGCACATTAAAATTACCGTGGATGTTTCTCTTAATACCAGTGCCCGGCCCACCCCATCTCAGAGACCCCAGCTGGTCTAGGCATGAGTATGTGCAGAAGCTCCCTGGGTATTTGTAATTTGCAGCCAGGTGTGAAACAGTGGCCTTCCAACTTTAATCAGTATTAGTGTCCCCCAGAAGGGTCATTAAAACACAGATCGCAGGGCCCCACCCCCAAAGTTTCTGAGTCAGCAAGTCCTGGATGGGGCCTGAGAATCCACATTTCTTTTTTTTTTTTTTTTTAAGATTTTACTTATTTGTCAGAGAGAGCACAAGCAGGGAGAGCAGCAGGCAGGGGGAGAAACAGGCTCTCCACTGAGTGGGGAGCCCGATATGGGGTTCCATCCCAGGACCCTGAGACCATGACCTGAGCTGAAGGTAGACGCTTAACAGACTGAGCCACCCAGGCGCCCTGAGAATCTGCATTTCTAACAAATTCCCAGGTGATACCGATGTTAGGGATACAGAGACCACAGTTAGAGAACCTCTGGTTCACTCTCTGCTGACCTAAGGAATAAATTAAGCCACACCAGGAGCAAGGTACTCCCCAACCCTGCAGCAAACATTCACTGTGGCCTGAACTGCCCGAGAGTCAGGGTGTGATTTCCCCCAGGGGGTTCACTCTGCTTCATCTGCCCAGGTGGTGAGAGGCGATGAGCCGCTAAGCACCTTCAGGTCAGACGGACCTCGTCCTGCCACTCACTAACCCCTGACCTTGAGAAGTGCCCGTCCCCTCTCAGAGCCTCATCTGTAAAACGCACACCTTCTCTTTAGAAGGTAAAACGGGCTGCGGTGTGCGGTGGGGTCCAGTGCGTGGCTCCCGCTTAGAGGAACGCTCTGCTCTCAGGCAGCTCCAGCCATCACGCTGTGGACCAGCATCACCCATGCGCACGAATGTATGGCCGGAAGGTAGCACCCTCGGTTAGACCTGAATTTCAATCCCAGCCAATGAGAACCAAGTCCGGCTGCTATTAGAATCTTCTAGAGAGAACTTTTCAAATATCCTGGGGCCCAACCCCACACCCAGAGACTGTGGGTCAGTGGTTCTGGGGTGAGGTTCAGACACCAGTCTGTTTGAAGCGCCCCAAATATTCCTCGGGGGGCAAAAAGGGCTGAGAAACATTCATCTCGGGCTGGCTGCAATCCCAGCCTTTCTGGCAAATTATCACCTCTCTGCGTCTGTTTCATCACTGGCTTCCACGGCATATAAACAAACCTCACTTTCACTGGACGGTGGGAGAAAAGAGGCAGAGCTGAGAGACTCCAGAGGTCTTGGAGACCCCCCAGTCCAGCCGCCTCATTCCCCAGGGGTGAAGTGGAGGGAATGTGCCAACATCACTCAGCGGGGTAGTTCACTCGCTTTCCATAACGTGAGCCAGCTGTGGTTCAAAATCCATTCATTTTTATTGAACAAACACTTCTAGGCTTCCTGTATTCAAGACTCTACTCTAAATGCCCTCTGAATATTCACTCTTGTGATACCCACAACACCTCGAAGAGGCACGTGGTGGTGGTGTTTGCATTGCCATCTCACAGACCAAGCAACTGAGGCCTGGAGACGTGAAATGATCTGCCTGGGGGCACACAGTGCGTGGGAACCAACCTGGAAATTCAGTAGAACACTGAGATCACCTGCGTTTCCTGGGAGGCCTCCTTGCTCACAAGGTGACAGATCCCAGGAGGCAGAGATATCGATCCCTTTCCTCTTCGTCATCAACAGAGCCAACTATAAAGTGGGAAGAAGGCCTTAATGTTTACAAGGAAAGGAATGTCACGTTTCCGTTCACCTGCCTTCCCAACTCAGGACCTCTAAATGCTCTTCTAATAAAAGAAACCATAAACACCTCTTTGTACCAAGGAGGCTTTGCCAGTTAAGGAAATGAGAATTGTTTTTGTCAGTGGCTGCTGGGTCAGAAAGCCAATCCTAGATCTCTGTCAGGTTCTTCCCTGACAGGCATCAGCCTGGGATTCTAGAAACCCGAAGGCCTCCATGGCAAGTCTTAGCCTCCCTCCTCCCCAAAGTGTGACCGCCTGCTGGGGAGACCTGGCCACAGCTCTGAAGGACTTTGAGACCCACATCTGCTACTTGGAATAGCCACCCTTGGTCCGAGGAACCAGGATCCCCACTTGGAACTCGTCTTCATAAAACTCAAATCTGTTCACATCACCTGCACATAAAATTCTTCAGTAGCTCCCTTTGCCCTCAAGATAAAGGCACCGCTCCTCAGCGGGGTCTGATCACATTCGTAACATGCCCAGCTTCCCCTCAGAGTCATCCCCCAGGCTCCTCCCATCTTTTGCCCTCCAGCCACCCTGACCTACCTGCAATTTCAAACCCACCCTTTGCCATCTTGCACCACCAGATGTTTACTTAAGCTGTCCCCTCTGCCCAAAGTGCTTTTCCCTCCCTTGTCTTTCCACCCACTGATTCCTATTAATTTTGTGAGTCATTTTGACTGGCCATGGGGTGCTCAGACTAAACAGAGCTTCTGGGTGAGTCCACAAGGGTGTTTTGGGATGAGATTAGCACTTGAACCGGTGCGCTGAGGAAAGCAGAGAGCCCTCCCCCTCGGGGGTGGGCCTCATCTGACCTGTTGAGGGTCTGAACAGAACAAGGCAGCAGACAGAGGAGGGGGAAGAAGGACACAAGGACATTCACAGGCAGTCTCCAATGCTCACGCTTCTGTTCTGAACAAGCCGCCCTTCCACCCACCGTGGGTATCAACGATCCTGAAACAGAGGCTGACTTCACACGTCATGTGACTAGTTACCTGGTAAGTTACCTCGGCTGGCCAACCAGCGGCCCCAGCCCCATCGCTGTCTTTGTTGAGATGATCACTTAGCTGTTTCATCACATTTGACTCATTACAAGAAACGACTGAAAACAAAAAGAGTAAAAGCCCCGTTATTAAAGATCAGGGATCAAATCTCAGTCGAGATTGGAATGAGCAGGCACGCCGCAAATGACAAGTCTTCAGCTCTGTCGGATTCACGCCAGTTAATCATGCTTCAGTTGTGAAGGAAAAGGACAAAATTAAAGTCTGTACTGATGCTGGAAACATTGCTTCTGAGTGTCTAAACGGATGAGTCGCAAAAACACTGTGCTAAGTGAGCGAAAGCAGACACAAAAGACCGCTTCTTGTATAATTTCATTATACAAAATGTCCAGAGAAGCAAAATCTATAAAGACAAGAAATAGATGAATGGTTATCTCGGGCTGAGGGAAGAAATAGAGCGTTTTCTTTCTGGGGTGATGGAAATTATTAAAAACAAGATGGCAGCGGTGGTCGCACCCCTCTGTCACTTTGCAGGTGTCCTGTAGGGAAGCCTTTATATATTTGGGGCTGCGAATTTCGGGGGGGAGGGGCGGCAAGAAGCTGACTTTGTCTGGTGCCCTGCCCGTTGCTGGCCCACAGCAAGTTTTGCTGAACTGCCCTGAAGATAAGCGAACTCCCTTCCTGCCCACAACAGGAGGGAACCTGTGGTGTGGCCCCCTCATCCAGGTGCAGGTGGCTTGCTCTTTGATACAGGCTGGTCACACGCAGGCGAACAGGGTGGGGTCTGATCCACCCTTTACAGCTTTCTCGACTGCTTCAGGTCCTGCGAGATGGAATCCCACCGTGGCCAAAGACACCTGCCTTTGGATCTTTCCATAAGTGGTGGGTTTGCAAACACAGGCTCCGTGGCTGCCGTGTGGTGTCCACATACTTATTCTCGATGGTTCTTGTGACTGCTGTGGGCTCTGGGGAGCCTTTACAAGGCCGCATTTGCCTGTCGAGGGCGCCCACACTCTTCCTCATCAAGCCTGGCACCGCCACCCTCCGTGGCCCTAACTCACACTTCCGCGGCCTCGTGGTTCCCATTTAACGGTGACTGATTGTAGGAGGACCCAGCTTCGTGCTCCATGCTGGGCACCGCGAGTTATAACGAGAATGTGCTCCAGAAAGTAGCATATTTGCATGCTGACTGGGGCTTCTGGGCCGAATCCTGTGGGAATTGCTCTAATGGCACCCGAGCATCTTCCTTAAAAGACTGACATGGAGACGAGGCAGTTGGTAGTGAGGAATGTGCAGGAATGACACAGAGGCTGTCCTCACCTCAGCTCAGTGTAAGGGAAAGGCCTTGAAACAGACAGCTGTGTCCACAACCTCGGGATTGCAGTGGGAGGACCCGGACTCGGAGGCCTGTTTCCTGGGGAGGTTCGGCCCCTCTCCAGCCGGGTGCTCTGGGCAAGGGGGTTCACGCAACTGAGTCTCGTCATCCTCCTCCTTAGAGTGGAGGTGATGTCACAGCCCTGGATCGCTGCCCGGGTATCTCTTCACTCGCTTGGTCAAAGTGGGGCAACGTGTTTAGCAACAAACCGCTACTCCTCTCTGAGGATCCGCGGGGGATTAAGAGCCCAGAGATTTATAAATGTCACGGCTCGCTATGCCCGGCAGGAAGGAATCTGGGGCTGAAAAGTCACATCTACAAACACTGCAGGAGCCTGTCCCACACGTGTGTGCAAGCAAGGACTCCCGGGGGGAATATATTTGACTCAAACTCAGAGTCACTTCAGACAGAAAATTTGGCAATTATGTAGTTTATTTGCAGTAAATGGTGATGATAAAAAAACAAACACTGATTGGCCCCTCCTACCTACCAGATCCTGAGCACTTTGTAAGCATTATATCGTTTACATCACCCATTCAACAAATATGTGTAGAGGGCTTGCTATGTGCCAGGCACAATCTGGGGATCAGCCGCGGAGCAAATAGATAAATAGTCCTGCCTCGGTGAAGTTTATGTTCTCCTGGCGCATTGCGGAGACCGGGAGGAGGAGGAGGAACGAGCAGATGATAAAGACAGCACACAACTGAATTAGAAAGCATGTCGGATTGTTACAAATACTAGAGAAGGTAGAGCCGGAGACAGAGAGTGGCAGCGAGGAGTCAAGTTCGAATAGGATAGGTCATGATATTTAGGCCTGACGTGAGTGTGAGTAAAGGGGGGCCTGGGGGGGTGGGGGGCAGACAGAGAGACTGCATATTCACTGACTTGTGCAGC
Source organism: Ursus americanus (assembly GCF_024610735.1). NCBI lineage: Eukaryota > Metazoa > Chordata > Mammalia > Carnivora > Ursidae > Ursus > Ursus americanus. Next base: position 33,022,284 of record NC_142128.1, read on the forward strand.
CATCGCCATAATCAATTCCAGAACGTTTTCTCCCCCTAAAAAGAAACCTCCTACTGATTAGCCATCATTCCCCATTTCTTCTCTCCCATCCGGGCCCTGGCAACCACTAATCTGTTTAAATGGGCTTGAGGCCTGGATGACTTCTGTATTAAAGGCAGTCTCCAGCTGATGTGTAGATGTGTAGAGAGGAGGTCATAAGAGGTGCCAGGTAAAAGCTAGGGGACCGTTACAAGGCTGTTGGAATAAATCAGACAGTCTTCACTGAAACTCTTCGAGATGGGAACTATTATTATGCCCATCTTACAGATAAAGAAACTGAGGGTCAGAGGGGTTGAGTTACCCGAAGTCTCATAGCTAGGAAAGGGGGAGAAAAGTGCCAAGAATGGGGACCCGGTTGGTCAACCTCAGGTACCTAACCATCACTCGTCCTTCCTGGGGGGTGCAGTAGGTGACATCATGTCCCTCCCCTTCTCCTTGAGTCATGTGACTTTGCAATTCCCTCAGTTAAAGGAGGTGGCGTATGTTCTCCCGTGCACTGAGTTGGGTTTGTTGGGTCTGGCCACTACGGCTGATGGGCCGTTCGGCTTTGAAAGTGTTCGTGTGGTTGGCTCACCCTCTGACACTTTTCCCAGCACCACGAGATTAAAATTCCAGGTTGAGGAGAACCAGGACACACGCAGAGAAGACTTGGATCTAATCCCCAGTCTGGAGGCAAGCGCCGCCGAATCCAGTCACGATTCGCCAGACCCCGATCGAGCTGCACACTCAGGAGGGAGGCATATTAATGCGTGAGGTGGTGAGCCACCGAGACTGGGACATGTTTGTTACGCACTGCTTTTGCAGCAGACACCAGCAGGTCCAAGAACAGACCCCCCATCTTTGCAGCCCCTTCTGAGTAATAACACCACCGGCTTGCTAGTCGTGTGTCAGTTTCCAGAGCTTTTTTGCATGTGTTTTCTCATTTAGCCTTCACAGCAAACCTATGCAGGAGTTGCTTTTATTCCCTGTTTTGTAAATTGAGGTGCTGAGGTCCAGAGGAGCCGGGCAGCCTACCTCCATTCATGCACGTTGAGCGGGCGACCGAGGTCTCTAACCACACCTCCTTCTCCTGCCTTTCAGCCGCCTTCCCCTCCCTGGCAGTGTTCATTAGAATTATTTTATAATTAGGTAACAAACACGCCAAAAGGAATCCGGCAGCAACGCGTGATGGCACAGACTTTAACGGCTCCCACCGCACTCCATCATCCGCGCACGACCCCTGCTCTGGCTCCCGCTGCCCCCTGAGGATTTCTCTGCATCGCGCTTATTGGGCTGCATTTTAATTGCTTGGCTTCCACAACCACCTCCCCCAGCAGACGGCGAGCTTGTGAAAAGAAGGGCCAAGCGCTCTTCCTCTCCAGGTTCCTGTGATTTTCACAGGCTCTGACCCACAGAAGGGACCGAGGACCGTTGTTGAATAAATTCACACAAGGGTGGCACCTGGTTTTCCGATACTTGATTCACCTCGATATGTGTTTAATGAAGTACCAGTTATAAAGTGGAGACACCGAACACCCCACATAGGAGTGTGTGAAGGAGGTTTGACCCTACAATTTCTATTCCATGGCGATTGCCCTAGAGACATTTCACGCTACCCCGCGTTAAAGAGGTGAGCGATCTACGCCGGTAGACGGAGTGCGTATGTGTACGTGAGTGTCTGTCTATGTGTGCGTGTCTATATATGTATACATGTGTGTGCATCTGTGTATATGCACGTGTGCGTCTGTGTGTACCAACGTGCATTCGTGCGTATGTGTGACCATGTGACTATGAGCAGACGCATGTCTGTGTGCACACACGTGTCATACACCCCTGAATATGTGGGACTCGTGCCTCCATATGCACATGTGTCTTTAAGGGCATATGCATGGTTCTGTGTACGCATGTGTACTTACGTATATGTGTGTGACCACGTGCGTGTGTGAGCGTGTGCGTGTGTACTCTCTCCACCTTCTCCTCTGCTTTCCCGACGGTCTCTGCCCATCTCTGTCCCTTAAAGTTGCTCTGTGGGCTTCTTACCAGCAAACACATCAGTCTTTGATTCAGTTATGAGTGAATATTATTCATTCAGCCTGCAAATATTTATGGAGCACCTACTATGTACCAGGCACTGTTCTAGGACCTGAAGATAAGGCAGGAAGAAGAAGGAGGAGGAGGAGGAAGGGGTGGAGGAGGAAGTAGAGGAGACAGAAATCCTCCCTCGCTTACATTCTGGTGATGCTTTCCACCATAGATCACGGGCAGAAATAATCAGTGACAAGTAAAACTAAGAGGTCTAAAACGACGCACACAAGAATTTATAAGAGGCTGAAAATAGAAAAAATAAAACAATGTTGCTGACAAAATTTAAATCTGCAAAACTTGATCCAGGGGACATGAGCTTGATAGAGAGACTGACCACAAAAGCAACAAACAAGCAAACCAACAGAAAACCTGAAAATAGCAGAAGTGAGAGTCAGCAGAAAGTCGGTGTGAGGAAAAAAATTGATGAATCAAACATTTGTTGTAAATTTTACACAGCAAATAATTGATCCCATGAAAATAATTTTGTGACAAATGAAGATTTTAATGGGAAAAAATGGAAACCGTTTAGCTGAGCTGTAAAGAAAATTAAATCCTGGATTAAAATGGCTTAATGGAACTTGCTCCGTGAAACATTGTTGCAGAAAGTGTCGCAAGAATTTTCACATCTGTGTGTGCGTTTCGCAATGTACGTAAGGTCAAACCAATGGAGTAAAAACGGAGGGGGGCACGATATACTTCATCTGTGCCACATAATTCACTGGGCCACTGGGCGAGGTGCGCGAGCTCCTCGGAGCACTGTCAGACGGGAGCGCGGGCGGAGGCTTGCTGGCGTAGCCTCTCAGCTCAGAGCTGCTGGGACATTATTACGCATTCACGTCACCCAGGGGCCTGGTTAAAATGCAGCTTCTGATGCAGCAGGTCAGGGGCCCTCCGGAGAGCCTCTGTTTCTAGCAAGCTCCCAGTGATGCAGATGCGGCTGGTCTCCAGACCACGCTCTGAGAATCTCCATCTCTGCAGACACGGCTGCTCTGGGACCAGAGCCCTCCTCCCCGCTCCCAGAGCTTGCATCGGCTGTCTGCATTGCATGATCCTTTCCAGAAGGCTCCTCACCCCTCCCAAGGCTCCAGTCAGTTATCTGCATTGCATCACCCCTTCCTGGAAAGTGGCTGCCGTGGTCTCGCATGCTTGGAAAATTCTACAATGCAACAGGACGCAGGCACTGACAAAGGCTAACTGAGCCTGCCGCTGGTGTGATTGCTGATCCAGCCGTTGGCCTCGGTTTGGGGACCCTCATTCCCTAATCGGGGAACTCTCAGCGATTCACTCATCAATTCCTCGTCATAGTTCCCTGGGGAGAGAGCAAGCTTAATGCAAAGGGAGGGATCACTGAGAGTCGAAGCAGCACGGACAGGTGGAACAGGTCCTGAGGGTTCTAGCTCGGATGCTGGCCCCTGCACTCACTGGTCACTGGAAAACCAGATATCTCCTCCGGGCCTCTGTGCTCTTGTCTGTGTAATGGGAATGCGAGGCTGGAATGAGAAATTTCCTATAAAACCCGCAGTGCCTGGCCAGTTCAATGTTGTGTACATTCTGGTTTTTGCCTCCAGGAAAGATGGAACTCCAGTCCCTGCAGCACCTAGGGGTGAGCCACTGGGGAAGCTGAAGGTTTCCTGGCACCTTTGAACTCACATTCCAAGGCAGATGCCAATGATGAATCCCAAGTGTAGCTGGGCTAAGACAAATCCCAAAGGTCAGCACTGCAGAGAAACAGGACACAGAGAGGCTTTTTAAAAAGGGACTCTCTTGGTCTTTGCAAGGGCAAAACAAAGCCAGCCTTGGCGAACGTCAGCAGCCCTGTCTCCTCCAGCCGGAAATGATGGGTCCGGGGCCCTCAGGCTTGCTACCAGAATAACTTTGGAGTCTCTTTAAGAAAAGAAAAATAAAAGAGCAAGTCAAGCACATTTTCCCGTTTTTCAGCAGCCATGAATCTCAAATGAGTTTCAAAGTACTTAGAATTCAAAAGGGTGGGAGCCTCACAGCCCTTGGCTATGGTCCTGAATCTGCAATTTCAGAACATCAGGTCCCAGGGAGCAGGCGCAGGCCACAGGTGTAGGACGAAGGCAGCAATCGCGTGGAGCACCCTTGGCGAGAGGCTCCTCCAGAGCCTAGAGGAGGACACACCACAGCACCCAGTGGAACCCACTGGACTCCCACTGGACATGAGATTCGGAGCAGGAGCACAGACTCGGAGCAGTGCTTCACAGAGTTAGACTGACTCAGGCTGGAACCCAGTCCTGACACTTGCAGGCAGTGTGACCTTGGCCAAGTCATTTCAACTCTGAGCCTCTATTTCCACGTCTGTAAAATGGACTACCCATCACATCGGGTCTCCTGAGGACTGAATGGATTATTGCTATAAACTAAATATTTGTGTCCTCCCCGCCAAATTCATATATTGAAGCCTAATCCCCAGTGTGATAATATTTGGAGGTGGAGCCTTTGGGAGGTGATTAGGTGGTGAGGGGCCCTCATGAGTAGAATCAGTGCTCTCATAAAAGAGACCCAGAAAGCCCCCTTGCCCCTTCCACCATGTGAGGACACGGCAAGAAGATGCCATCTCCGAACCTTGAAGTCGGCTCTCGGCAGATGTCGTCATGTCTGCTAGAACCTTAGACTTCTCAGCCTCCAGAACCGTGAGGAATCCATTTCTGTTACTTATAAATAGCCCGGTCTATGGGACTTTTTGTTACAGCAAACTGAACGGACTAAGACCGTTGTGTAGGACCTAGTGTGTGGAAAGGAGCCACTTTAGCCAAGGGTCCCCACTGCACCCCACAAAGTCAACCCTGAGACAAGAGCTTTCTGGTCGGTAGTTTGTTCGGGGAACTGAGCACGGAGGGCAGGACTGGGGCACAGAGAATAGTGAAACAGGGAAGGAGAGAAGCCCATAAAGGGTGTGTCTTCAGGCCGGTCACCAGTGTGGGGAGATGGGGTTCAATGTCACTTGGCCAGCCCACTGTGCTGCCAGCAGTCAGCTAGCCACCCCCCACCCATGGATACCCAAGTCCAGTAACCCTAAAGTTTCATTCACACCCTTGTCCGCTCACCCTAAGAATCTTCCCGACTTCCAACAAAGATGACAAAGAGGAAACAGGATGTGTATTGAGCACATGACAATGGGCTAAGGGCTTCCTGTGTTTAGCAAAATATCATTCGCACGTATTAGCAGACACGTTTCTAACCCCTCCCCAAATTCCTACCGACCCTTCCACCAGCCCAGGATGCTAGGGTTTTCTGTGTCCCCTGCTTCTGGGAAGGGAGGTCACAGCAGAAACCCAGGACAGGGAGAAGAATCAGTTCTCTGCCTTTGAGTTCTTAGACAAGCTTTTGAATCTCATGGCAGACACAAGAGTGTGAGAGAATCATTTTCTGAGTTTCAGATGATTTGAGCATCACAGGTCAGGACCCTGACAGACTCTGGGCATAGAAATGATGCCATTAATAATAGATTTGGGGGAATTCGTAATCAATCGGAGTGAGTTTTCCTGCCTTCAAGGAGTTGGAGATCGCCAGGATGGTGGGGAGCAGGGGGGATTACATGCGGCTGTGTCTCTGAGAGAACCTTGAGTCTATCCCTTTCCCAGGCCCAGTCCCAAGGGAAGAGACCCGGAGGAGGAGGATGGGTGTGGGGAGCTGAGGGAGAACAAGAGGATACCTGTATCTTGTTCCCCAGGTGCAGGTTGGGGGAAAGCAGGTCCTCAACTGCCCCCCAGTCATTCTTGCCTCCTGGAGTTCTCGCCCTTGTGTGAGCCCCTCCGCTCGAGTCTGGCTTGAATTATGGACCTGCTTCTAATGAACAGATCATGGCGGAAGCGATGAGATGCCACGTCTGAGGTCAGGTCACCAAAAGACTGTGGCTTCTGTCTTGGGTTCTGTCCTCGCGCTCGTGGAAGCCAGCCGCCGTGTTAGAGCTGCCCTGAGCGGAGGTCCGCGTGCAGAGAACTGGCTCTGGCCAGCAGCTAGCAAGGGCTTGAGAAGCGCTCGGCCACCAGCCAGGTGGGCTATGTTGTGGTGTCTGCAGTCCCCCCAACACCTGGATTGCAGCTTCTCTGAGACCCTGAGCCAGGAGCAGCCAGCTCAGCTGCATGCAGATTTCTGACCCTCAGAAACCTTGAGATAATAACTCATGTTCAGGCTTTTTTTTTTTTTTTAAGCTTTTTTAAGTTTTAAGTTTGAGGCAATTTTTTCTGCCACAATAGTTAACTAATACGTCATGAAAGGTACCCAGGCAGAGGCCAAAGGCAGCCTCCGAGCCCCCATCTACCACAGCTTGGCCCTGGAAGTAGCCAGATGATTTCCTTTGGGATGAGGTCAGTACAAGCCTGTCAGTCAGGGCTGGAAAAGTGGAGAAACTGCCATTAGGAGGCGTATGTGACAAAGATGAAGTTGAGATAGAGAAAAGGGTACGTTTCTGCATGGTCGGTGCACAGTCGTAGATTTCCACCTGCCACAAAGACATCACCCCCTGTAACAGCCCCACAGTCCAAGAACATCGGTTTTACTATCTTAACACCTGGACACCTGCAGAAACCCTGCTCAGAGAGTTCAAGCAGCTTCCCTCAAGTCACACAGCTGGGAAATGGGAACTGAGATCGGAAGGCAGGTCATTTGACTGTGAACTCCAGCTCAGACCCGCTACTCCTTGTTGCCTTCTCTGCCTTCCCTGGTCCCAGGACCCTAGAGGCATGAGGCTCCAGTCCGCTTCCCTACTTCTGATTCTCAAGGGTCTTCAAGGACTCCATTTGGACTCCCATTTTGGGGTACCAGCTTAGACCCAGACCTAAGACCCCAATTCTGGGTCCAGTTTTCTGGGACCGTGATTTACTGACCGGCTGATTTACTCGTTTGTTAACAAAACAGCCCACCCCTCCTCGTTCAGAAAGGAGAAATAAGTGACTCCACCGCCACTTAGAGATAAAACTGTTGCCTGGCTAGAATGGTCATGGTCTGATTCACATGGAGCTGAGTCACAGGGGCCAGATCAAAACTCCCTGTTGGAATGGCAGTAGCTCAGAGAACTTGGCTGGTCCACCTCTCCCAAGCTATCGGAAGCTCCCTTTTCTCGGTTTCGCCGTTCGCCAATGGAGAGTGGTGGTAGGTCATCAAGGCGTCTCAGAGACGCGCTAGCTGTAGCATGGGGGATGCCTCTGAGGGCTTTCAAGCCCAGTAGTCAAGAGCCAATAAACAGCTTCATCTATCAGTCAGTATAGGCCATGTTTTGCTGCAGTACCAAACAGCCCCAGGTCTCCGTGGTTTGACACAACAACATTTTATTTCTCAGTCGTGTGACACCTTCTGCTGGGTCATCAGGGCACTCTGCTCCACACCGTCACTCGGGCCATCGGAGGCCCCGCCAGCCTGAAGCTGCACCATCGAGACAGGAGGACTCCTCATTTGCTACAGCTGGGAGAGAGACAGAAGCAGCCTCCATCTCCAAAGCACTCCAGCCAAGTTCCATATGTCGTTTCCAGCCTCGACAAGTAGCATGGTCCTGCCTAGCTCCGAGGGCTCTAGAAAAGTCACCTTCCCAGTGTCTAGGGAGGAGAAGAGAAGCCAGCGTTGGGGAGCACCAGCAATGTCTGTCCCAGCACCACTGGGCTCACCAAAGGATGTAACCCACACACCAGGAGGCATCGCTGAGCCTGAGGTCACCCCGAAGGACCATCTTTTTTCTTTCTTTCTTTTTTTCTCCATCACAAAACAAAACGTCTCCTATGCTCCTGGATCCCTGGAACACATCCTCATTGACTCTAGAACACGATAGTGCCTAGTAAGCCGGCACTTTGCAAAGTCAAGGAATGTTGGGCCTTACAGGGGCCTCAGGACTATCACAAGTTTTATTTGGGGCAGTTGAGGACATAAAAATCCAGAAATGGATGGGACAGATCCAAAATTATACTTTTATTCATTCCTTTAACAAACATTTTTGAGTGCCTGCTACATCCCAGGAACCAAGTTTTAAAAATAGGGATACAGAAATAAATAAGAGACTAGCCTTGTCCTCAAAAAGCCCATGGAAGCCTCGTGGGGGAGATTGCCATGTAAGCAAACAGATGCCGCAGAGTGTGAACGGCACCGTGTGTGAGAGATAGAGAGACAGACAGAGACAGAGAGACAGGGAGAGAGAGAGACAGAGAGAATGGATCAGAGTCCCATGGAGGGACACAGAAAAGGGAAGGAAGGAGACCAGTGTTCCGTGCAGGATAAATGTCAGGGGATAGTTGTCAAGGAGGAGGTGATGATGCCAAGTGAGGTTTGGAAGGTAAATAGAAGCTCCCTGAGCCGGGGTGGGGCAGGCATGCCAGGCATGAGGACAGCATGAGCAAAGGCAATTTCCAGACTCAGCTCCTGCCTCCAGGTCTCTCTCTTCGGGTTTGATATTCCCTCATGGGGATCCCTGGAATCTAGCACAGTGCCTGGCATATCCTAGGTGAGTGTATATTCATAAGTGAATGTATCTCGCAGTGTGTCCGGTTCATCAGGAGGTTGTGCGCCTGGTGTTGTAACCACGGGATAAAGGAGCTTGAAATCTCATGGCCCTCCCTCTACAGAAAGATGCTTCCTCGGTTGTTCTGGGCAGGTGGGACCCGGGGAGGGAGAGGGGCACAAAGGGCTGGTGTGGACATTTCTCAGTGCTCGGAGGCCCCACCTCTGGCAATCTCCCCGTTCCCAGGGGCTCCATTTCTGAAACTCAGCACCGAGCACTAATGCATTTTTCCTCCGGAGGCAAGGTGATTCATTGAGTCTCACCTCTGCCCGCGTGTGAAATCTTTGGGTCTGTGTTTGCTGCAATTAAACACAGAATGTGTTGTTTAAACAGTACTGTGATTATGACACAGACAGCAAAAAAATTCCAAACTCAATCACATATAGTCTGGTTGGCCAGGAAAAAAAAAAAAAAGTGTTTTTGCTGCAGAACTTAAGAGAAAGGGAAGCAGTTTTCATTACTGATTTTTAGAGTTTCTTAAAATATCCTTATCAGGAATAAAACCCAGTTATATCCTTGGTGCCAGGAGTAGACTAGAAAGCCTGCCTCACATGCCTCTGGACAGCAGGGAAAAGGCAAACACCCCCACTTGATTCTTTAAAGGAAAAATGGTTCCCCTTCAGAGCCAAAGGAACCCAGTGAATGTGTGTTTCCCTGAACACCCAGGGAAGGACTAATCTCTGTTAAATAAATTTTCAATTTATAGCAATAATGGATGTCTGTGGTGAGGAAAGGGTTACTTCTTACTGTGGAAGGAAAAGGAAATCCTTGTCCTCACACCCTAATAAATGAGGAATGAAGGGATGGAAGGATGCAGGGAGGGATGGAGGGATGGAGAGAGGAAGGGATGGGGGGAAGAAGCGATGGGGGATGCAGGGAAGGATGGAGGGGTAGAGGGGTGCAGAGAGGAAGGGAAGACAGGAAGAAAATAGAGAAGGCGGGAAACCTTACCGTTTTTAAGGACTTATTGGAACCCAACACTGCATATTGTCGTCCACAGTAGAGAGGTGCCTCTTGGCCAGTCTCCAAACGGCCTGTCAGTTACTAGTTGGTGACAAATGAGTCAACAACAACAAGGACACGGCTGTTTAATGAGTCTCTATTTTAAGAAAGAGAAGTTTCCTTCTTATATTCTTTATAACCAATACCACTTTGGGTTGGTGACCATTTAAAACAAGGTAAGGAAGGGAAGAGTTGCTGAGGGTACACTGAGAAAGAGAGAAATGTGGCTGGCCAGGAACACCACAAATCCCACCCCACCTCATCTTCACAGCAGCCCTCCCCTACACCCGTTTTGCGATGAGGAAGCAGAGACTCAGTCCAATAATTTCCCTTGATGTGAAGCGGCTGGTAGGTACAGCCGTGACTATCGTGTAGTCAACCCATTGGAGAGTCCAGACATGTGGTGCTCTCTCTATGTTATCTTATTTAATCCACACAACGCTGAGAGGTAGGCATTATCTTTATTTCATTTTGAAGACACTGGGGCTCTGAGTGGTGATGTGATTTGCACCAAGTTACACAACATAAGTATCGGACCCATGGTCGGTATGACCCCAAAGCATTTCTTTCTCCTTCGGTGCAAGAACTCCCCCACTCCCTTAGGGACTGTGGTCCCCTAGAGGATCGAGTTAACACAACAAAGATAAAGACCAATCCAATTCCCAGTATATGGGGCATTTGTTGACCTCCTGAGTCCTCCATTCGACGGAAAACACATGAGTGTTTTATAAAAGCCCTTTCCTGAGTGCTAAAGACAGGTTTTAAGGGGCTACAAAATCTTTCATACTTTTCTCTTTGAGAGAGGAGAGGTCTCTGCCCCAGCCTCTGGGTGCGTTCTGTGACTGCTTGACCAATAAATTATGGAGGTGACACAGTCCCCATTTCCAGCCCTAGATTTGAAGAAACTGGCAGCTTCCACTTCCCGCGTTTTGAAATGACTGATCTGGAGGAAGCCAGCCGCCATGTAACAAGTCCAAGGGTCCTGAGCCCACCGTGTGGTGATGAAGCCCAAGCTAGCCAAGCATGAGGCTGGGGAGAGAGGGCAGTGGCAGGTGGCCAGGCCCAGCTGTGCCAGCCAGTCCGGCCAGGCTCCAGATGCGTGTGTGAAGACACCCATGGGCATTCTAGCCCCACGTGTGGCCTATCTACCACATGCAGCCTCAGACATATGTCACTCTGGACACATAGCTTCAAAGAAGGCATCCCAGCCATCTGAGTCACACAGCTGAGGGCCCCGGTCCTTCCTCTGTCATAAAAGACATCAAAGAAGTAAACACCATAGGCCCCAGCTGTGGCTGGATCATGCCTAAATCGGGGAGCTGAATTTGGACAAGGTACTTGTCAATTTCTGAAAACATCTTCTCACGGTCCCTTCCTGGTTCAGTCCGCGCTCCATCACCATAACAACGAACATCCCATGACAACCAGCAGGGGCATGATGGGAAAAGAGACTTGACCTTGGAAATACAACCTTTGTTTTCTTCTCAGGGGTATGTGTCCCCAGAAGTCACATCTAATGATTTATTTCTTTTTCTTATGAACTCTTAGAACTGTCAGAGCTGCCGTCATTCCATGAGTCCTGGAAAGATCCTGGTGGACCCGGACATTGCCCAAAATGTTGGTTCCAGCAGCAGTAATAGATGAAACGCCAAAATTACAAAAATCCCACGAGTCGGCTAAAAGAAGCTGTGGAGAAGGAGTTTTAGAAGACGCGGGAGTACCAGTTGGCCGTCTTTAATCGTGGTTATCTGTGTTCATCCTGTGAACCGAGAAAAGAAGAAAGATTGAACAAGGAGAGTGCACTCAGACTCCTCATTGCTTTATCAGGTGGTTCAGGTGAGGTCCAGATTTATTGTTGCATCCCCTTTAAACCTTCTGTGCTACCCCTGTGACTCTCTACCCTGGCCTCCTTTGGCATCATCTTGGAAGCTTCTGTTAAAAGCACCAATTCCTGGACCCCACCCCAAATCAGTTAAATGAGAATCTCTGGGGTTGGTGCTCAAAATAAATATTTTCAAATTCCCCTCCATGTGCGTGGGCAACATGGAAAACTCTGCACCCCGAGATTGGGGTAGGTATCTCTGTAGAGCAAATTTCACATGGATCCCCGTCAGCCCTCTCAGGTGGGCTGGCTGGCTGCACATAGCCCCGCCCCCCTGTCTGTAACTGTCACACCAGGACTGGACATCAGGCTGTAGCTGGGCCACATGGATTCTCCCCCCAGAAACACGGAATCTGGATTAGGAGACAGCCACTTGGCAGAGGATGAGGGAGTGGCCATCTTCTGCCAGTCATGAGCATGGAAGAAAAGAAAAAGCCACGCTGCTGAGAAAGGACAGAGACCAGTACCTAGGAAGAAGAAGCAGGACACAAGCAGAAAAAGAGTCCTGCTGGATCCTCGTGCCTTCTGTTCCTGGTTCCAGACCCTCAAGAACCCTCACGGCACTGGGGCCCAAGAGACTTCTTGGGACCCTCCAGCATTCATGGCATTCTTTGGGTGGAAAGTGATAGAACTCAAACCAACGTAAAATATGGACGTTTCTGATTTACATACTAGTAAGCACAGAGAAGGAGGTGACCTCGGTGGGACTGGGCCCCAACAGGAAACACTGTTTCCTTCTCCATCACTGGTTCATCTGCCACCTTCCCAATATCTGTATTTGTGAGGGGGCTTCATGTTCTTTTCCTCCAAGCTTTTCCTTCATGGTAAAAAATAGGCAACAAGCAGCAACTCCCCATCATTTTAGCTCCGGACCCCAGAGGCAAACCCCTTTTCCAGCTCCGCATCAGAAAGTCCCAGGGAACATCTTTAGGCCAGAATCAAAGACATGGACGGCCACCACCAATCCCTGTATTGTGATTGGCCGGGCTTGGGTCACCTGACTGGTCTCTGAGGCAAGGGGAGCAAGGTCTCTGATTGACAGCTGCACCAGAGTCACCTGATGGGAGAAGAAGACATGGGACAGGAGGTGATGGACAGACAACGGCAGACGTTAACTACTTCTCCCAAGAATTTTTTTTTTCGCTTAAACTCTCCCGAGTTGACTTCATTCTTTGCAATCAAAATCCCTTAACTGGCCATAAAAGGAGAACAGGAGGAACCTCCGTGGTGATGGAGCTATTCTGTATCTGGGCTCAATCAGTGCCAATATCCTGGTGGTGATATTGTCCTACTTTTGCAGGGTGTTGCTATTGAGGGAAACTGGGTAGAAGATACGAGCGATCTCTCTGTATCATTTCTTACAACTGAATGTGAATCTAAAATAACCTCCTCGACAATTTTTAATTAAAAAAAAAAGGCAGAAAACAAAATCTTGACTGAAGAGGACCCTGCCACCCAAATTCAATGCAGGCACGGGCTGGCTTCTTGATGGAATCCAGTGGAAACCTGTCATAGGCAACAGAATACCATCAATTAGTCATTCAGCCAACATCTTCAGAAAAGCCAGATCTGTCTTCTCCTAAATCATTTTTTTTTATGACAAAAAATGAAGTCCTGACGGGATCCTTGGACAGCAGCAGCATTCACAGCCACACAGTGATAACTGAGGGAAAAGTTCAAGAATGTCCCGAAGGCTACAGTTCACGTACCATAAAACATGCCAGAATGCGATAATCAGTTCAGAATTAGCACTAATTCTTCATACGTTTCTGAGCACATCAAATATTAAAAATGCAATTAGGCACTGTAAGTGCTGAAAAGTTTTGGCATTAACTTTTCTTTTAACTGGGTCAAAGAACCAACAAATAGAAAGAAGCTAAATGTTAGTCATGAAGGATCGATTTGTCCTTCATAAATGGGGGCATGGGGGGAGCAGGGGTAAGTGACAATTTAGTGGCTCGGAACGACTTTGAAACCAGAGCCCTGGATGCAAACCTCAACTCTCCCTTGGACAAGAAAGTCTATGAATTTCACCCACAAAATAGGCATAATGATAGTGACCTCTATCGTAGACCTACTGTGTGTGTATAAAGCAGTTAATATGTGTAAAGCACCTGGCACACAGTAGGTCTTCAGTGAATGTTAGTTTCCTCCCCTACTGGAAAGCAGTACAAAAAGGCTTTTGGTGTGATGAATGTGTTTTATGAGAACATAAAAACTGGATGGCACTCCCCCATTTAATTAGGAAAAAAAAAGTAAAATGTTCTTGTGGCAGATATTCAAGTATATGACATAAAATATTATGATGGCATCTTGGTCTTCTCCTCTTGAAAAGGAACAAAAGAGAATGTGCCAGTTAGAAAAACTAAGAGACCATAAATCCTTCCAAGTCTGTGCATAGCCACACAGTTGGCCAGTAGAAAGGTTCTTAAATTAACATCCTCTTAAGAAATTAAATGGTTGATGGATGATGCAGATGTCTTTGTAACTGACTTATTACAGGGGGAGATAATTTTCTTGTCCCCAGAATTCATTTGAAACAATGCAACTGAAGCTGTAACACTCCCATTTCACAGAAGCTGGATTGCTGCCTCTCTCCTCCAAACTAGTAAAGAAAAAGAAAAAAAGGGAATGAAAAGGGAGATATCATCCACAACCCATTTTCAACTCCTTGTCACTTTATGCTGTAAGAAATATAACAACGCAGCAGGAAAGAAATTGCTTGATGCAGTATCCATTCTCCTTCTTCCTTGCTAAGCAGAGCCCTGGCTTTGATCACATTGGCCACCTGCCTGGTTTAAAACTACATTTCCCAGCCTCCCTTGAGGATAGAATGGCCATGTGACCCAGGCCAACCAATAAGAAGGAAGCAGAAGTTAATGGGTAGGTGTGTTAGTTATCGATTGCTGCATAACAAAGAACCCGCAAAACCTAGCGGCTTGAAATAACAAATAGTCATTATCTCCCAGTTTCTGTGGGTCAGGGATCTGGGAGCAGCTTAGGAAGGTGGTTGAGGCTCAGAGTGTCTCATAAGGTTTCAGTTCAAGATGTCAGGTGGAGCGCTAATTGTCTGAAGTCTCCACTAGGAAACCATGCGCTTCCCAGAAGAATCACGTGGTTGTTGGCAGGACTGGAGACCTCACTGACTGCTGACTAGAGAAGTCATTTCCTCACCTCTGCAGGGGGGCTCTGCATAGGATACCTGTGTGTTCTTCACAGTATGGCAGCTGGTTTTCCCCAGAGCAAGCGATGAGGAAGGGGAGGGGAGTCGTATCTGTCCTGTGGCTAGGGATTATCCTACCCACCTCACAGATGAAGAAGCTGAGGTCCGGACATGTTAAGTGACTCACCTAACTAATAAAGGGTAGAAGCGGATTCTAACTCAGGTCTGTGTGACTGCAGTGTCGGTGTTCTTCGCACTGCACCAAGCAGTTGGTTTGGGATTGAAATAAGCATTTATCAGTCATCATCATAATCACCATTTATTGCACCTGCTCTCAGTGTCCAGCAGTGTACTGGCTCATTGTTTTATTTAATCCTAACCACGACCCTGTGAAGTAGACACTACTTTACCAGTGGGTGGACGGAGGCTCAGGTTAAGTGAATCACCCAAGTTCTCACAGCTTTGTGGCAGTGGAGGCAGGACTCGATCCAGGCCCTCGGATGCTCGTGGACCATGGCTACGGGGCCCTTGTACCATGTGTGGGGTGTGGCAGTCCGAGGGGGACGGGAGGAGGTGAACAGCAAGCTGCATCGCAATGGGCTCTTTCTTTGTGGTCGTGACCTGTTTACTAAGGACCAAACAAGAGGTCAAGGTGCCCAACTCAGCCCCAGTGAGAAAACACTGAGACCAAATCTTAGGAGTTGATTTATATAAGGTAGGAAAAGAACTCAGCTATAAAGAGCTTTTTTTTTTTTTTTTTTTCTTTTTCTTTTTTCCCGCCCTGGTCTAGGGTGCTCTGAGACCTGCCCTGCAATCGACTTCCCATTTCTAAGCAGGAGACAGAAATGGACCACTGAAGGTACCATGGAGACCCAGACGTGCCTACAGCCCCTGGAAAAGGCTCTGGGAAGTCAGCACCTTACCAGACACAGGTCTCTGACTTTTTTTTCCCCAAGCCCACCCATCTTCCTATGATTTACTGAGGGCCTGCTGGGAAGAATTCCGCTTGGTGTGTGAATTCCAGTCCATTCCAGAACGCCAGGGTGGGCTGCAGATCCAGCTGGCATAGCCAGGGGCGGGTCCTTGAACCACAGCCAGACAATCCCATTCTCACCCCTGAAGACAAAGGCCAGGCTTAGTGCGGCCGCAGGGGCATTTCTAAGCCTTCCCTGACTGAGAGCCTCTCTTTTCACTGTTTCTGTGATGCCTTGGATATTTCCCTGCCCATTCAAAAAGGCACGAGACCTACTATCTCCTGTGTGTGTCTGTGTATGTGTTTGTGTGTGAGTTGTGTAAGTGTGTATGTATGTGTATGTGTGTATATATGTGGCTTTGTCTCTGTACTGCCCAAATTACCCTGTGACTCTCTGAAAGCCACAGTTTCCAGTGCAAAAAGTGTCAGGGCTGGGACACACTCGAACGGGGTTAGCAACCATGCCCAGTGTGGGGAGGGAACGATGCAGGGCCAGACGAGACATCTGTCAGGTTGCCGATCTCCGTGGTGCAAGCCACCTGACTTGGCTATTCCCCAAGCACCGATTGCGTGCCTGGCCCTAAGCCAGAGGCAAAGCTGCACCCAGAAGACAAGAGGATGTGGTGTCTGTGCTCAAGGAGCTCAGTCATGCAGCCCTGGAAGGATTATTCACTTTCTTACTGACAGCAGGGGGCGGGACATTTGAGGGGGTGGAGCCTGAGCGGTAGCAACGGCCAATGGTCAAGGTGTAAATGCTCCCACGCAGCGTCTGGCGCTACCCATCACCCGTGCCGGCCTTGGGAAGACAGGCATGTTCCAGATCACCAGTGCTTTCCAGGCTTGTGGGCAACATGGGCAGCAGACAAGCAGCCAGGTGAAGAAATCGCATTCCGTTAAATGATACCCAGCCGTCCTGTGAGTGGCTAAGCAGGGAGCTCCGACAGAGACACAGGGACGTCCCATTGAAGCTGCTAGCTCTGCATATCGCTCTGCTTTCCAAAGAGGCCATAATGGAAGTTTTCAATCCAAATTATGCTCTCGTGTTTATCACAGAGACTTATTGGCACTGACAAATCTTTCTTCTATCCTCACTGCTTTAGGGCCACCTCCGCGGATGGGCTGCCGCTGTCAGAGAGCAGGGCACTTCTCCCCAGGACTTGCGGCCGAGGGGGGTTAAATCGATCGTGCCCTCCTGCTTTGCCCCCTCCTCCTCCTCACCAGTAATGCCGTCCCCCCTGGTGGCCGCCATGGGACTCACAATGAATCGAATCAATAGTGTCGTGAATGAGGCTGACGTCGAACCCAAGAGGAGCCGGTTTTTCTTCCTTCCACTTTGAACAGGTATTCTAGAGCTCTTGGGTCTGGAGAGATGCCTTCTACTATTTAATTTTATTTATTCACAAGCATCGGGAAATGTCCTCATAGGCTTTATTCTGTTTGGATTAGTGCAAAACGAAGAGAAACAGTGGAAATGTTGGGGTCCCTTTTCTTCCGTCGTGAGGGTCAGGGGTGTAGATGGTTATTCATATGGATGCTGGCACGTGATTATCCGGCTTTCCATTCTGCTCCCTCTCCAGGGAGCATACATGTGCCACGGGCTGAATCGTGTCTCCCCCCTCCTCCCAAAATACGTTAAAGCCCTGATCCCCTGTACTTGTGAAGGTGCCAGCCCTTGCTCGCTGCAGGAATATGACTAATCCTTTCCCATCTGTGTGCTGTCCTTTCCCATCTATAAAATGGGGATTAAAAAAGCTACCTCAGAGGTATTGTCATGAAGATTAGGTGAGCATATCCATTTGGAGTCCTTAAAAGAACACTGGACACGCTTAGCATGATTCCTACTTTCCCGTTCTTGTGCTCGATTTCCTGAATATGTACCACGTGCCGGGCCTGGAGCTGGGAGCTTTGCCTGTGTGATCTCACTTAAAAGTCTGATATTTTGTTCATCATAGATGTTGCTGCGTTCGTTTCAATCTGTTAAAATATTGCATTAAAGCCGTATTTATCATGATTGCTGTGTTTGGGGGGACCCCCTTAAATGTTGCACCCCAAGCACATGCCTCACTCACCTCACCCTCTACTCGGCCCTGGGAGGTGCACGATGAATTGAGTGCACACTCTAGTGTCTCTCCTTCCCTCTCCCCTGCCTGCTGTCTGCTGTACGGTTGGAATTTTATGAATCACACCAAAAATAGAATCGATAGTGGTATGAAATAGTGGTATGAAAATAGAATCGATAGTGAAATTAGAGAGGGCAGAAAACATTCGTCCTTGGGGCCCTGCTCCCAATTTGCTGCTAGAAGCTTCAAGGAAAGGTGGCTTTGAAGAGAGAGCCCCTGTCTGTCTACTGGCTGTCTTTTGCACAGAGAGATGTGCCCGGGGCTGGGACAGGGCCAGCACAGGGCCGGCACACAGCCCTCCCCGCATCCGGGTGCGTGTGCAGGAGACTCACACGTCTCTTTTCTTCTCTCAGGTCTGGACAGCGTAGGGCCCATGGTCGTGGCTGTTGGAATATCAGACTTCTCAGGACAGAAGGCCACAGTGGAAGCCAACAGCGTGGCTCATTCCTTCCTTGGTTCCTCGTCTGCTCGTCCGTAGAGTGAAGGCTCTGTAAGTACAGGGACTTGGTCTGTTCTGTTCACTCTGTGCTGTAGCCTCAGCCCCCATGTGGCTGTCTAGCCGGTGACCTAGAGCAGAAGCTTGCCTACTTCCTGAGCCAACGTTGAATGAATCGGTTCAGCGATAAATAGAGTAACAGCATGAGACAGGGGTTCCATCGCACGGGGCCACATAGCTGGAGGGTTCGTTCGGAAGCGCTCTCATCTTCCCCCACACACACACTTCCCACTAGCCTCATTGTAGGATCTTCTCTGGGGAAGGGCACAGAACGACGGGGGAGAACCCAGGAAGTGACTGAATTTGGAAATGTGCTGTCTTTGGAAAAGCCTGACTCTCTATGGTTTAGTCCAGAACACAACTTTGATTCCCCGGCTGGGAGGGCTGTCGTGCAATCACCAAAACCTCCTGAGACAATGACATCGAATTATCTGCCTTCATTTTTGAGACTCCAAGATCTTGGGACCAGAGCCAAAGTGGCTGCACCCCCGGGCGAGCGTGACAGGTGATTCTGCCCCTCTTGAAAGGGATGAGCCTGAGCATTACGCAAGCGCGCCAAGCACACCCTGAGCCTGTGACCCTGCCGCACCCCCGTGCCCGTGATGGGACCTTGTCTGGAGACAGGGCTGCTGCAGATGGAATCAGATGCAGATGAGATGTTAGGGGGAGCCTTGATCCAGCACTGGTGTCCTTTTAAGAAGAAAGGACTCTGGACACAGACGCAAACACAGAAGGATAAAGCCGCTTGTGGACAAAGGCAGAGGGTGGAGTGAGTGATGTGTCTAGAAGCCAAGGAACACCCAGGATTTCCAGCAGCCCCGAGAAACTCATACATTATGTTGTTAAGATGATCTCATTGTTAGGGTTGGCATGTGCGACACAGCGTGGCCGCTTCAAATGACCCACACAAATACTAGGGCACAAATACTCACGTCTCTGACCAACCCCCAACCCTGCAACCTTGAGACATAGATTCCTGATGTCAGACGCTCATTTTACCTCTTAACCCCCGCAAAGTTATTTTTATCCCAGCCTCCAGCCCCAGTTTTGTTGAGCTTCGATTAACAAGGTAGCTGAGCATTTCTGGAAGGTCTCGACAGACTGCAGAATGAGTCTCCTGTGTTTGCTGGAAGGCAGCATTACACAGAGACGGGACTCTTGCTCCGAACTGGCTCTGGTCTGGTGTTCCTCACCGTGAGGTCAGGGGGACCACCTAGCTCAGCAGCCTCCGGGATGCCTGCTCAAAGCAGAGACCCCTGTGTGGATCCCCCGAGCCCGTGTCCAAGGGGAGAGTTCGGGCTACTGCATTTTCAGTGGATTTTATGGGAGGTTCTGGTGCTCACACCATTAACCCCTGACGCACCCCAGAGACCTGGATAAACTGGGGATGGGGCCCTTATTGAAGAGAATTCGAGCACCAGGGAGGATGTGAGGGCCAGCGTGAGGCCCCGAGGAGAGACAGCACTGGGTTCATTTGAGGGCTAGCTAGGAGGCCAGTGTGGCTAGCAGGGAGTGAGGGGAGGAGAGGGGGCAGCAGGTGGGCTCCGGAAGTGGACAGAGGTCAGAGATCATCCTGGACGAGGCTGGCTTGGCGGTGGCAGAGAGGCGGCAGAGTGGACGGGCTCAGGATGGGTCTGGAGTTGACAGGATGACAGGGCTCCCAGATTGAACGTGGGAAGGTGGTGACGGAAGAGGAAGCAATTATAGCTCCTAGGCACTGACAGGATATTGGATGATATTAAAGAATTATTAATTCCTTAGCTGTGATAATGGTATCGTGGCTCTGTTCTTAATTGTCCTTACCTTTTAGAGACCCATCCTGAAATTTTATAAATCAAAGGATGTAATTCTGGGTTTAACTCCCAAATAACATGGGAGGGGAAGCTTTTGGGTGGGAGGGGGATGGGAATGAAACAAGATTGGCCCACGTTGATCGTTGCTGGAGCTGGGTGATGTTCTCTCCCTCGTTGCGTGTGTTTGGAAGTTCGCACGGTGAACATTAGAGGAGGCACCCTTCCCCGGATGGGGAAGACAGTATCACTGCGAGGCAGTATCAGGAAGTGACTGTCGTTTTCTTGTTAATACCCCGATGGCGTGGTGGTACCTTCATCTCCTACCCACTCCCTGGACGCACGCCAGACACAGCAGAGCTCAGGCTCTGCACACTCTCCATGTGGAGGGAAGACTCTCCACGGTGGGCCAGAGCATGGGACACACTGTCCACTCTGTGGACAACTTGAGACCCCCTGATTTTACAGTGAACCTCGAAAGTCAGAACCAGTTCCCTGGAGGGCGGTACTTCTCAACAGGGGGTGGTTTCAGCCACGTCTGAACACCTGGAGATGGATGGAGGCATTTCTGGTTATCAGCCTGTGGGCGGAGGTGCTCCTGGCATCGAGGGGGTGAGACCAGGGACGCCGCTTACCCTCCTGCAGAGCACACAGCGGCCCCCACAATCGAGAATGATCCAGCCCCAGATGGCAACGGTGCCGAGATTGAGAACCCCTGATCCAGAGGCTGCTGGATCTTGGAAGGATGAACATAAGACTTCAGAGTCGGGTAGACCTGACAGCAAGAGGAGACTCTTCTAGAAATAAGCACACCGAGCTTCAGAGAGGCTGAAACACTGGCCCCAAATCATGCCGGTCTCCCCTCCCTGCTTTATTTTCCTCTGTGCGCGTACTATCTAAGCTCCTTGTTTATTTTATATGCTGCACACAGATGTGCTCCCTACACTAGAATTTAAGCCTTAGGAGGTCAAGGATTTTATCCATTTTGTTCACTGATGTGTCTCTAACACCTTGCACGGTGCCTGGCACATAGAAGGAGCTCACGAATATTCGTTGACTATTGGCAGCCCGCTGCCAGTCCAGATCATTACCATGGCCCATCCAACCCTACATGACGTGGCCCCCTCCCCTCCCACCTCATCCTCCAGCACTGCTCAGCCCTCACTGTGCTCTACAGTCACAGGTCCCTCGCGGCTCCTCAAACACTCCAAGAGCACGCTGACCTCAGGGCCTTTGCACCTGCTGCCTGAACATTCTCTTGCCCCACCATCCTGATGGCTTATTCGCTCCTTTCGTTCAGGCTTCTAGTCAAAGTCACCTTGTCAAAGCAGCCTTCCCTGACCTCTCTATCTAAATAGTGCTCCCACCCCACCCCCGCCCTCCCTTCTCCTTTCCTGTTTTATGTTCCATCCTAATCTTCATCTCTCCCTAACTCTGTAACATATTTAAAATGTTTATCCTGTCTTCCCTTCCATTCTCTACCAGAGATGCTAAAGTAATGACCTTGCAGAAGTTCTGATAATAAAGTGCAGACGCTAAGCCTCCAAAACATCCCAGATGGGGCCTCTCCCTTTGTTATCACTTCCATAAATGACATCTGAAAACAGAGCATCTGAACCTGGCTGCACCAGGAGAGTATGACCCACGCCATTTGTCAGATGAAGTCAGCGTGGTCATATGCCACGGGTCCAGCGCCCTCTTGGCTGCTTCTGCAGGATTGCCCAAGAGCCTCTGGCAGCCACAACTCAGCCCTAGTCATGTTGGAATATGAGCGCAAAGTTGCCAGATGTTTGGGGTTGTTGTTGTTTTTTTTTTTTCCTTTTAAAGAAGTTGCAAGCCTGGAGTTTTATGTGAAAGTTTCTAATTTTTAACACCAAGCCTACACCCTGCATGGCAACAATCAGCTGTAGCTAAGAGCTGTTGCCCAATTATGGAAGGGGCATGAATTCTTCAGGTCACCACAAGCCTCGCCCAGAATGTTTTGCTCATTCGTTTTACCTGCTTGGGCTTTGATGGTATTTGACTTTTCAGCTCCTGATTTAAGGATCTTAGTCAATGCTAAGCTAAACATGATTTAGCAGCATAACGTGGCTACCACCAAAAAACTAGACATAAAAACATTTGAAAGACTTATGTTATCTTGGGTTGCATCAATAGAGGTATATTGTCCAGGAAAAAGGAGGTTATATTCGATGTCTAGTCCCCACTGTGAGGTCTTACACCTTGACTCAAGGCCACCATTTCAAAAAAGATAAAGACTATTGGAATTTGTCTGTAGAAGACCAGATAGAAAGGTTGAGAAATTGTCATTCTTTTACCCACCTCCACCCCAGAAAAGACTTACCAAGCATATAAGCACTGTCTTCATATGCCTGAGCAGCACAAACGGAAGAGAAACAAGATTTATTTTGTGGCTCTACTGGGAAGCACAATTAGACCCAGTAGGTGAGAGATACAGAGAGATAAATATCCCCTCAGTTTCTCAAAACTGAATTTTCTCATTGTCAGAGCCAAACTGGAATGGAATGAGGAGTGACTTCCCTGTCACTGGCAATATTCAAACTGAGGCTGGATGCCATTTCTTGGGTCTATTGTAGAGGTGATTCGGTCATCAGAAATAAAGTTTGGAAGGGGGCAGAAGGGGAAGAAGAGAACAACAGATGGATGGATTTACTGAGTGTCCACTGTGTGCCTGGCCCTCCATCAGTAGGTGCATTACCTTTGTGTCGCCTTCCAGATTGAGACTCTGGCTCAGACCATTTCCCCTCTGATTGCAATTAAATTACAGTCTCAGGTGAAAGTGTGGCCTGCGTGTCCCATCTCACAGCAAATGCAAATTATACACAAATTCCAAAGGGGTTGCAATTAGGTTTCTTTCTGAAAGGGCAACGGGAACCAGAGTGGGAAGCAGATTCCAAAGGTCACCTCTGCCCCGCGCCTGGGGCCCCTCTGCCCCCCTCGACAGCAGGGAAATTATTGTTCACTTGAAAACAGAGACACCGCGGGAATGCTCCGTGACGGCAGTGCAAGCTCCCCCTCTCGCTACGATCCTAAGCCACATTTACGGGGCGGGGCGGGGGGGGGGATTGTCTTGTTTTGTAAGACAAGCTTGACAGCTGTTCATTGTCTGTCGGCGAGGAGAGGTAATGAGAAATACTCAGCAGCTGAGTGTTAACTAAGAGAGTCTGGGGCATAACAAGAGGTCCCCAAGATCTCTGGGAGAAAATTGAATCTTTCTGAGCCTCCCTAGTGTCTCACTCTGTCCCCGGTGGGGACCTTGACCTCGGATCTTGAATTATAAAAAGGGGAAAGGCTGCTGTGGTTGGTCTCCTGCAACAGTTTCACCGCCCAGCAAGCCATTGTCCGAATAGGTGCCAATGGGATCCTGGAAGAATGAGTATCAGACCTCATTCCCTGCTCCAGTTCTTCCTAAGACACTCGGGATTGAAGCCAAACTCATCAATCTGTCTGTGATGTGTCTCCTGCCAACTGCGCCAGCTTCCTCCTGAGCCCCTCTCCACCAGGCCCCTGCTGGCTTCTGCGGCACCCATCTGAGTTTTGGATTCCCCGAAAGCAGACCCTCAGACAAGGATTTGGGCAGGAGTAGTTTATTCGGGAGGTGATCCCAGGAAGCAAAGCGAAGGAGAAAGGAGAAGAGCCAGCACAGGGTGCAATGACGAGCAAGCTACCCTCTGGGGAGCGGGAGCTGGGTCCTGCTGGAGACCATGACCATGACTACAGGCCAGGTTTTAGAGTCGTCCCACTGGCGCATGAGGAATCTGGGGTATTTACCCTCTGTATTCGTTTCCCAGGGTTCCCAACAAAGTACCACTAACAGGATGGCTTAAAGCAACAGACATTCTCTCTAAGCGCTGGAGGCTAGAAGTCAGGTGTCAGCAGGGCTGTGTTCCCTCTGGAGGCTCCGAGGGCTGGGGGTGGTGGGAGGTCGTTCCTGACCTCTTCCAGGGTCTGGCGGTTGCTGGAAATTCTGGGTATTCCTGGGCATGCAGCCATACCACTCCCATCTCTATCTCTGTGACACATGGTGTTTCCCCCCCATACCCTGCCCCATGTGCCCTCTGTGTCTTCCCATGGCCACCTCCAAACACCAGACAGCACAATTAGGTCCCGCCCCCCTCCAAGTGATTTCATCTGAACTAATTATATCTGTAAGACCTTTTGCCAAATGAGGTCACACTCTGAGAGTACAGAAGACATGAATTTGGGGGAGACACTATTCACCCCCGCATACCTCCACCAACTCCCTTTGTCCCTTGTCCAGGCAGCATTGTCCAGTGCACAAGCCCAACGGCTGTACTGCCCACTTGTCCACTCACTCTAGCCACACTGGCCTCCTCAACTCAGTGACATCCCCTCACACATGCTGTTCCCTCTGCCTGTGACACACTTCCTTCCAGTATCCACATGGCTAATCTCTGCTGTTTCTGATCTATAGTAGGCTCCTTTCAGATACAAGGAATAGAAACTCAACTCAAACTAGCTTAGCCCCCCAAAAACAGGAAACTCATTGGTTCTTGTAACTAAAAGTCAGGCTCCAGGCAAGGTTGGATTTGGGGGTTGGAAGCATGCCCTCGGTGTTCAGTCTTTGTCTGTCGGACATGGGGGTCCAGGAGGGTTGTCAGAGGTCCCAGGCTCAATGGTTATGGTGGAACCACAGTGGAAAGGCAGCATCCTCCCCATTGGCTCTGGAGGAGGAAGAGCCCAGAATGGATTCTGATTTGTCTCAGACCACGTGCCTCTGCTGAACCATCACCATGGCCAGAGGATTACAGTACTCTGATTGACCAGGTCTGGGTCACGTTTCTACGTCTGAGAGAAAAGGACAACCACACCCAATCCACATGGAATGAAGGAGTCTCCCCAGAAGAAGCTGTTATCAAAGAAAGGGAGAAGGTCCAGGCAAAAACAGCGGGTGTCGACTAAAAAGTCCAGTCCCCTATGGTATTTCTTCCGAGAGCCTCTGACCTCCATTCTTACCCCAGATCAGCCCTGTGTTACTCCCATGAATCCACTTCTTTTCCCTCATAGCACCTGTAAATTGTTTATTATGCTTCTGTTTCTTTCTCTAACATCTGCCTTACCCACTGGACTGTGAGCTCCCTGAGGACAGAGGTGATGCCTCTCGTTCACGTCTGGAGCCCACGCCTATCAGCGCATGCTTTGAGCACAGTAGATGCTCAATCATTGCACGGTTTTTATAAAGGAACTCGGTGATTATTCATTCCAGAGACTCGTGGAGCTGGGTCTCCTGAGGCCCAGCCCAGCCCCGTGCGTAGTAGAAACAGTCACCCTGCTCATGGCTGTGGTCAGCTGTGCTGGAGTGATGCCAGACCCCAGCGCGGCATGCATGGCTCACGACCCACCTTCGGACTGTCCCCCTTGGGCTCTGACCTCCAGCGTTTGCCTGTGTCTTGCTGTTACTCTTTCTGAGTCAGTCCAGCCTGGCACAAACACCGGAGCATTTAGCAGCCACAAGAGCCAGGTTCAAATCACAATTCCGTTACGTAACACTGCTATGGTTGCAGGCGAGATTCTTAAATGCAATGAGAAGCCATTTCCACACTGATTTTTTTTTAAACTATTTTCTCTACCTTTCTCTTTCATTATGATGCTGTATTTTATGAATCCTTATAAAGTCTTCTAGAAACCTTCCCAGAACGTGGTGGGGTATAAATAAAATGTATCTGCAAAACAGAGATAATATTGACCGTGCGGGGCTGCTGGGGGAATTCGAGATAATGTAGGCAGCGCACCTGGCGGACGCTCTGGCCGTTATTATTATTTTTGGTGAGGATGAATCTCAACAAATACCTTCTCAGACATCAAGCAGGAAACCAATTTCCTTGAAAATAAATGTCACAGATATGAAAGGGCTGATCCAAAAATAAATACAAAATCTCTAATCGGGAGAAAACCCAGAGGAATGGTGCAGTCCCGGAATGGGCCCTGTGCTGACCCAGTGGACCCCCTCTGGACAGTGGGGAAGGTGAAGTTGAAGGTGAAATGTAGCAGACAGGCCAGGGACACCGCTGGGCTGGAGGTGAATGAGGTGCACGGGAGGTGCAGACATTGCCGGGTGATCACACAGCGAGGTCGGGAACGAAACAGCTGGATGGTGAGCACAGAATATGGTGGGGAGTGTGCCCTCAGAGCCCAAAAGTAGGAAACCAGATTTTTGCTTGAGAGAGTTTGACATGACAAGAGAAATCGGAACTGCAGACTGACCCAGCTCTGGGTGTGTTCAAATGTATAATTAATAAGCACAAAAAGGTCATGACACCTATCCCCACTCCCCCCCCCCCGCAAAAAAAGTAAGGAGGAGAACACAATGAAAGGTACTTTTTTAAAAATACCAATGTCAAGAAAAATCAACCAAGGAAACAGAAGATGAGTTCTCCATAATCCCCATGAAATCATGGAGATAAGAGAGATCTTAAAATTAAAAATAATTTTAAGGAAAAGTTCAAAGAAAAGTCTGTGTAACCACAAAAGACGAACAAATGAAGGATTGGGAAGAATCTAGTGGAAAATGGGAAACAAAATGTCACAGCAGTAAAAGTCACTTTAGAAAAAAATAATTAAGGGGCGCCTGGGTGGCTCAGTTGTTAAGCGTCTGCCTTCGGCTCAGGGCATGATCCTGGAGTCCTGGGATCAAGCCCCACATCAGGCTCCTCCCCTGGGAGCCTGCTTCTTCCTCTCCCACACCCCCTCTTGTGTTTCCTCTCTCGCTGGCTGTCTTTCTGTCAAACGAATAAATAAAATCTTAAAAAAATAAAAAAATAATAAAAATAATTAAGGCAGTGTGGCTGAGAACAAAGGATGTAAAGGAGAGCTTTGATGGGACTCAGAGGAAACATGCCAGTGTTTTAATAGCTGTACATGGGCAGGTGTGGGCTTGAGGTCGGCTGGAGTAGGAACCAGGCCCCCACTTGCTGGGCATTGTCATAGTGAGGAGTGTGGTACAGGACTGTTCTCAAGTCACAAGTATAACCATAAAATGACAGAGTTATACCGAAGAAGCCAACAAAGGAAATAAAATCAAATCGTTAAGTGTACCCCAAGTAAGGCAGAAAAAAGAAAAAAGGGAAACAGCCCCTCAGTGAGACAGGTAGAAAATAAAAGCGAGAAGATAGACAAACCCTGGAGTATCAATAATCATGTTAACGTAAATAGTCTAAATACCCCAGTTAAATGGCAGAGATTATCAGATTGGACTTAAAAAAAAAAAAAGCAAAACTAACTATATGCTGCCTACAAGAATAAAACGATACATAGTAAAAAAAAAAAAAAAAATACGGGAAAAGACAGATCATGCTAACACCAGTCAGAAGAGATTGGAATATCACACAGTGTCGATTTCAGAGCCAAGCCCATTGCCTGGGAGAAAGAAGTTCATTCCAAAAAGATGGAAGGGTCAATTCATCAAGAGGACATAACAATACGAAGCTTTCATCACCAAAACCAGAGCTCAAAATATATGAAGCAGAACTGATAGAATTACAGAAGAAATAGACAAATCTATAATTATAGTCAGAGGTCCTCTCAATAATTAATGTGACACGTAGGAAATTACAAGGGTGTTAGAGGATTTGAACAATGCCCTCAACCAACTTGACTTAATTGATGTTTATGGAAAAATTGCATAGCCATACGCAATACCTTTCCTCCGACTTCGAACTGAGATGTGTTCTAATTGCAGCTACACCACTGACTCGCAGTCTTTAACCTCTCGGTCCCTCCGTGTTCTCATCTGTAAGAGGTAACACAAACACCTAGTCCTTTGGGTTGAGATGGAGTTAAACGGGATGGTGCGTGTCAGGTACTAATCACAGCGCCCTAGTAGTAAACAGCTCGCTGGCCAGTGGAATCCTAGCTGGAAATGATCCCAAAATTCCATGAAGCTCACCGCCCACGATGGGAGACATCATCGAATCGCATGGGAACTTTAAGGCAGGACCTATGTATGGGCATTATAGCGGAAAAAAAATTACATCTGTAGAACAGCATGCCGTCCTCTGGGGGGCGCCAGAGATGAAGCTCCCGGGTTCCTTTGGGCTCTCAGTTCTTAGACCCCTCTTAGAATTTCGGGAGTTGTCATGGGCACGCTTCAAGCCTGGGGTGTTATTGAAAAGGAGCCTGACACGCTCCCAACATGGGTGAGTGGCCTCGGCATATGGAGGTATTTTTAGCAGCTGATCTGCAAACAGAGCCAGATGTTTCCTTGATGTTCGCAATGGGATGTCTCCTTGCAGAGTGCCCTGGTGCCCACACCGGGTCTCCAGAACAGCTTGGAGAAGAAGTGACAATCAAAAGATACTACTTTAGACAATTTCGATAATGTTGACTTTGGAGCGACTGATTTCTCTTCGTCTCCATGTAGGCATGTTGCTGCCTTAGCAAAGAGATATATTTTGGGAAAGCGATCTGTAAAGTAAATCCAGCTTCTTCATTGACTTTCTTACAAAATTGTAGGTAGGTTTTCCCTGCAGAAACAAAGCACAAAAGCAATTCATCATTGATTTAAAAAAAAAAAAAAAAAAGGTACCACGGGTGGCCAGGTTTCCGGCTTTTTTGTTGGCAGTGTTAATAGAACAGGTGATTTTTGATGACTTTTCAAGAGCTTTGCAGTATTTTGCATGAATTCCAAAATCCCTTTTCTCTGTTGCCAGGAAAAGAATTATCTTATTCATGCAACAAAATTATCTCACAGGCCACAAATCTCCTGACACTCCATTTTCGAATTCTGGAGTTCGGCTCTCTTTCTCTGCTTACATAATTCGCTAGCACTGCCAGGAGTGGGCACCAATATCACACTTCGCCGGGAGGGACCACCTTGTGAAAATGTGTTCCAGTCCCCAAATTGCTTCAGTGTGTGTAAAAAAGAGTTCTGAGGCCTAGTTACCAGTTCCACAGGCTCATTCTTCACAATGTGGTTTTCTTAAAATTGGGAGTATATGTGCCTGAAAATATCAGTAAGAAATTCAACAGAAGCTTAGTCAAGCCAAGTATGGTAGTCAAGGGCATCCTAGGATTGGGCATGCCAAGAGAAGTGTGACAAGAAGAGACTCTCCAGGAAGAGAAAGGATCTCCACGGATTTCAAGTCCCCTTCATGGCGCAAACAAGCCAAGAGGAGTCCTCAGGGCCCCTCTGCGGCAGGTAGCGTGGCGAACAGAAAGGGAAAGATGAACTCGTGGGGAATCATGTGTTGAGGAAGCTAGTGGATTCCCTTCCCAACTCGCTCTTCTGCGCCCATCAAACATTTTCCAGTTCTGTGGATTGCACGTGCCATGTGCACGAGCTAGTGTCTGCCCAGAATGTTCTCCCCCGGGGCCCCAGTTCAGCACCCCTTCCTCCACGTATCCTCCCTGACCATGCTTCCCATGAGCAGAGATCAACGGCATGGACGTCAGCTGAATTGGTGGGAGCAGAGTTTACACAGAAACCACTGCCAGTAGGGGAAGGAGATGAGTCCCCTCCCACTTGGGCGGAGGTGACCAGGGAATGGCAGGAGCTTGAGCAGAGACAGGGAAGTAAAACTTTATAGGAAGGGGGAAGGCGGGTCGGTCCATGGGAACCCCATCTGGGTTTGCTTCCTGATGCTTCTGGAAGTCAGGCTGCTACCCTCCCCCAGAGGCTGGGAGTTGAGCGGGGGTGGCTGGCTATCACCAGGTGTTGGCTGAAACAGACGGTAAATTCTCTTGGCAGCCTTGAGTCTTTCCAGACAGCTCTTTAAGGGGACTGGAGTCATCCCGGGTATGTGGCCTTGAGCTCTCAGGAATTATGTTAGTGCTTGTTCTAGTCCAAGGCCGAGGTGGAGGCCTTGGCGAGAGGAAGGCTCAGAGTTCATCCAGAAGACGTGCTTGTCACCAGCCCACCGGGGCTAAGCGCCTCCCCTCACATCCCAGCCCTGTGCTCTGGCCCGGTGTCGCTCTGAGCATCCATGCCAAGCCAGCCCATCGGCAGGGCAGCTGTCCACTTGACCCTGAGCTCCGGGGAGCAGGCCTGGGGTCCTGTTCCCTGTTCAGTTTCCCACTGCCTGGCCCATGGAACAGGTGTAATCCTTTCTTGTCGAATGCACGATCAAGGGCATACACGCAGTAAATAGATGTACCCCCACATTGCCGCAGGAACCCCCCATCCCCGCGACCCGACACTTGGCGGGCTACACACTTTCCGTGGCTCCCATTCGGGTCCCACTCTGCAACAGAGATTCTACGTGGAATCGCCCTTGCCTGGGAGAATCTAGGCCAAGTGTGTGTTCTGGGAGAATTACAGCTTTGTTTTTTTCATTTTTAGCTGAGATGTAAACATTATGGTCACACTGTCGGATCAAATCCAAGAGGCCCAAGCTCAAGGAGGAGAGCGGGACTTCGCCGGGGCGAAGACTACAAACAGGTAGGGATCACGTTTGTGCGCCGTAGGAAGGGGACTTCTTCCTGAGAATCCCAATTCTCAGGAGCCAGGGCTGAGGGGCTCCCAAGGCTGCAAACACTTGAGCAACCAGGACAGCACAGGGCCTGTTGTGCCAAAGACCTGGGCGCAGTCGCATGTCCGCTGTTCGTGGGAAAGGTGCCCCGCCCTTAGCCTCCAAGCCCTTTGCTGCTGGAATAAAGGGGGCTGCAAACGGGAGTCAGGAAGTTGCAGGGTTGCATAAAGCAGCCAGCGGGGTGACTCTGCACTCCCCTCTCCCGCCCTCCTCCTGCTCCTTCATCTCTGGACAGATGCGTAGACCCAGCTCCCAGGGTGTCTGGGAGCTCATCATTTCCTTTCAGGACAGGGCAGGAAGGAAAAGAGGGGAGGAGAAGGAGCAGGGAGTGAACAGAATAATACAACAGGAGGAGATGGAAGGGGGGATGGAGTACTGTGTCTTCCCCAGTTTCAAAATAGCAGGTGCTTATAAAAAAAAAAAAAAAAACTTAAAGTAAGTCACGCATAATCCTTCTTACACTTTTCTGTAGTTGCTTCTTACCTTCCTAGTCACATATAAGGGCTTTTAGACGGGTTTTTATTTTGCATGGAGCTCCTCGGTCCATCTGCAATTTTTTTTTTAAGATTTTATTTATTTATTTAACACAGATAGAGACAGCCAGCGAGAGAGGGAACACAAGCAGGGGGAGTGGGAGAGGAAGAAGCAGGCTCACAGTGGAGGAGCCTGATGCGGGGCTCGATCCCACAACGCTGGGACCACGCCCTGAGCCAAAGGCAGACGCTTTGCTTTACCGCTGTGCCACCCAGGCGCCCCCATCTGCAATTATGTTTTATACACGATGGGATGGAGCTCTGAATTTGTTTTCTACCAAATCACCAATGCTCAGAACTCTTTGAATGGGATCCCGTTTCTTTCGTACCTTTTCTTTCCCTAAAATACCCATACCCCCTTGCTATTTTCGGATGTATCTAGTCTGCCTTGTTGCCTGGCAGTGACGAGCAGAACTCTGGAATCAGACGAGCCGAGGTGGGAAGCCCGCCCAGGCACTAGCTCTGTGGCCCTTGGGCATGGCCTGTGAGATCTCTGAGCTTCTGGTTCAACATCTGTCAGGTGGGGCTGATAGTAACACTTCACAGGGTTACCAAGGAGTAAGCACATTGCACAATTCCTAGTACATGCTGAGAGTTGAGTAAGTACTAATTCACCAATGTTATTATCCCATTGCTCTGCTCTAATCATTCATTCGTTCAAAAAATATGTTTGCATACCCACAGCGTACCAGAAACTGTGCTCGGCCCTGGTGTCACAGGAGAGAACAGGAAAGTGTTTGCCCCCAGCTTGGTGTCTGTTATCTTGATGTTATTTTAGACACACACACACTCTAGTCCTTGGTAACTCTGCTTCCCACTGGAACTTGGCCGTGGTGCTTGCTAGGATGTCCCGGCTATTCCAAAAAGCATTAGGAGTCTTGTTGCTGATCTTCTGGGAAAAGCAGAAGTAAGGGTCACGGGCAGCAACAATGTTTCCAGAATCCTATTTCTTTTGTCCTTAGCCATTGGTCCCACGGTAGAGATTTCTGGCACGGCAGCACTAAAGTAACCTCCTCCCCGTTTACCAGCACCCCACCCCCAACACACACAAAACACCTGCTCTCAAAAGATCCCACTTCCGGGTACTTACGCCACTAGCAATGGGGTAAAACAGTCATGATTCTCACACCCCCAGCCTCAAAGGAGCTCCAGCCTGGATGAATCCCTCCTGCCTACAACTCTTATCTCTGGGTCCCCGGGAAGATGACTTGATGGTATTTCATCCCAGCAGGTACTCCCACATGCACGCAAACAGCATGGGTTCTCTTCTTCCTTTGGGAGAAAAGACACGAGTCTTGTCTCTTTGAGTTACTGCTTTCCCACGAAGTGGAGGCCCAGCATTAGTCTCCAGCCCATACCTGTCATAAAGTGATGCTTCCTATCAGTGCCTACAGGATTCTCTGAAGCTCAGGGCCAGCCCTCCTCTCCCCACGATGCTCTGGTTGGTAAATGGAAATGGCTGGAAACGCAGTGCGATTATCCAAAAGGAAACCCCCACCATTCTGATTTATATTCACCAAAAAGCCAAATGGAAGGAAGCCCAGACCTGCGTCGGAGGGAATGAGCCCAGAATGCTAATTGGGGCCGTCGAGACACGTATTGACCAGGCCCAGGTCCAGCTGTGGTCATGGGCCCCCCACATTGACAGAGCCCCCAAGAATTTGATCCCGTCGCAAATTTCTGCTCTGCTCCACACTTCTTAGAGAAATAAACCATCAAAAAGAACGAATGGAGTGCCTTCTGTTTTCCCATTAGAGCTCTCTGCACACTGCTCATGTAGAAAATCATAATCTTCATGTGATGCGCATCAGCCCCGAAGGCTGGGAGGATTGACGTCTGAGGCTGAGTGTGAGATGCTCTGACTTGGGCTTGGGACCAAACGCATCAGGAAGGAACAGAGAGGGGAAAAGTGTGCTCCTCGGCCCCCACCCTCACACACCTGACCTGCCTTCTCGTTTATTCCTTTTAAGAACCCTACGGGGCCTGAGAAGTAGTAGGGATTCAATACATGTCGAAGACGACGACGATCATAACGATGATGATGATGATGAAGAAGAAGGAGAAGGAGAAGATGATGGTGGTGATGATGATGAAAATGATGATGGTGATGAAGATGATGGTGGTGGTGATGATGGTGGTGGTGGTGGTGATGAAGATAATGATGGTGATGATGAAGATGAAGATGGTGTTGATGAAAATGATGATGATAATGGTGATGATGAAGATGATGATGAAGATGGTGATGATGAAGATGATGATGGTGGTGATGAAGATGGTGATGATGATGGTGGTGGTGATGATGAAGATGATGATGGTGATGATGATGAAGATGATGGTAGTGATGATGAAGATGATGATGGTGATGATGAAGATGGTAGTGATGATGAAGATGATGATGGTGATGATGATGGTGGTGATGATGATGAAGATGAATGGGATCATGATGGTGCTGGCGATGAGGAGGAGGGGGCATCATTAAGCTGCTCCCCTGAGGACAGGGACAGTGTCTTACTAACAAGCACAGGACCTTCTCAGTCTTGCCACATCCTTCCCAATGCCTGGGACAGTACCTCGCAGGAGCAGGTGCCATGTAAATATTTGTCAAATCTCTGGACAAATGAGTTGAAGCCTTTCTCTCTCCCTCTCCAGTGCCCAGCCTCCAGGAGGTGCTCAACGCATATCACATGACTTATTCGATAGATTCATGAATGACCAACCTCGTGTGTGTTGAGCTCCCAGACACTCCTTACGCCTCCAGTCCCTGGTCCTGGTCACTACTTGCCAAGGAGGGTGCAGACCTCTGTCCCCCGACAAGGCATTTGGAATGAATAACAGCCCAGGTTGATGGGGATTTCCAAAGACCCAGCCACGGAGCGCACCCCTAAGTTTCATGAGAAGCACCCTTGAGCCTGGTTGGAGTCCCTCTGGGAGGGGCCAAAGCTAATTTGGTGCCCTTCGGCCTTCTACAGCGCTTCCAATAGGAATGAAAGCAACTTCGATTTCCCCCTCGGGCCTATAAATAATTCAACCCCATTTGTGTGTCACTGAATCTCTTTCAGCAGGAATCAGGCAAAGGTCAGGGTCAAATAAGTGTCTCTCCAATGTTTGTGCATAGTGTCAAGGAGTATTTTTAGGGCAAATGGTGTTCAGAGGAGAGATGAAGAGAAACAGTGAGGTCCTTGTGTTCAAGCATAGATATTCCCGAATGGATTAACGTGGGACCCCCCAGCACCCCCAGAGTCAGCGGGCTCCTACCTGCATTGCTGACCTGGAGAGGGGTTAATGAGGACCGCGTTGCACTTAAAACGGAATGGAGCAGCGTAGGATTTTCACCGCCCAGAAGGGGTGCCTGAAGAGTTTACATCCTCGTTCAGAAGCCTCCAGATTCTAGCGGGACTTTAAAAAAAAAAAAAAAAAAAAAAGCTTCTTCCTGCATAAGAATTAAATGCAGCAGTTGCCTATGGACAGAGGGCAGGAGATAAGATTATGGGCTTTGAAGCTGCCTGTCGTGTGATCCTGGGCAAAGGACTTGAACCCCCTGAGCCTCAGTTTCTTCACCTATAAATTGGGGATAGTTTCAGAACCTGCATCATATGGTTATTAGGGGTCAGACCGACAAGGGGAGTACGAAGCTTGGCGCAAAGTAATCCTCTCTGAAGTTAGTCTCTTAGATATGTTCTAGGCTGTGATTCCCGATGGCTGGCCTTCCACAGGTACGTGATGTGGTTTCGATCTGTCAGGAATGCCTCAAGGATTCTGGTTTGTGGATGGCAGCCTTTCTTGTTTCCTGGTCTGTTGCTTTACGTCCTGTCACTGTTTCGCCTGTCCCTGACCCTCTCTTGTCCTTCCGTGGAACTTCACGGAAGAGCAGGAATGGCTGGGTGTGCTCGTTCCTACCTTGGTGCTGTCCCCTGAAACGCATGAGCCAGGGAACAAGGCCCCCACAAGGGCTGCTCACCTTAGGATAAATAAATCCCACACCTAAAAAGAACACCAAGAACAGAGAGCACCGTCTTGCTCGTGAGGACCTTGAGGCTTCAGAGAAAGGATGTGAATGCCTTGAGAAAATGCAGCTAGAGCAGAGGTCCTTAACCTGGGGTCCACAGACCCTCAAGGTGTCCTGGGTCTAATTTTGGGAGTCCATGGACTTGAATGGGAACAAATCAGAAAAAGATTTTCAATGACCTCTACCTGGACGTTTTGATTTCCTTCAACTGAACATAGACAGCCAGGCATGGTAGGACTTACTTTATCGTGACTTTGTTCCCAAGGGAAAGCAGAGATATCTTCCTGTCACATCACAATAGTTGTAGACATCATTAAATATTGTTTATCCTCGGGACAGCTCTGAAGTCTTGGTAGTTACGAGGTCTGCCAATAGATCTAGTCATTCAATGTACTAACAACGAAGTATGTATATTAATTCTATCACAAATACGTATTTTTAAATATCTTGCCAGCAATAAAATTGGTTCCTTATGTAATTCTGATTCTTTTATGCATTAAAAAAAAAACTTTTTTGAGAAGAGATCTGTCTTCACCCACCTTAACCTTTGAACCATGCTTTCAAAAAAGTTAAGAAAGCTAGCGAAAGGCCAAGCTGCCATCCAAATGTATCTGCCAGGAACTTTGAGCAGGGGGACCCTTCCTGGGGCCCACTCAGTCTCCACGCTGATCCTGTCTTGTTCATACTCCACTTACAATCTCCCACCCTTCCTCCATGTTATCCAGGCCAATTAAGAGAAAGAGGAGGAGGAGAAGGAGAAAAAAAAGCAACAAGAACCCCAACAGTACGCCTTGCAGCTGACCTAGTTCTTCCATATGACTGAGTTCACATCCGCCCCGTCTAGTAGGTATAGAGGACTAGAGAGGCCAAGGGTTTAGGTCCCAGCCACACAGCTAGCGACGAGTAGGTCCACAGCTCCACGTTGCCCCATGCCCCCTTGCGTCTGACAGCCATCCCATCCTCACCAGCATCCCCCCATCTCTCTGCTTAGCAACCACCCTCCCAACACATCATGACACCCAAATTGTCTTATCTCATCTTTATCCAAGGTAGTTTATTCTGTGCAGTTTTCATTATTCCAAAACGAGACAGAAGTTTTATGGGGAAGTCTTAGTGTCCAGAGGACCATGTCCGTGGCACTTGGGCAGCAGCCCCCTTGGCTGGTTGGGAGCGTATCAGTTAGGACAGGCTAGGTATGCTGCAGAAACAAATGACCCCAAAAGCTCAGTGACTTGACAGCAAAAATATTTCTCTTTCACTCATGTTATGTGTCCATCAGAGCCAGCCAGGGCTGTGTTCTGTGTCTTCCCTCTAGGACCTGTGCTCCTGGAACAGACACAATCTGGGGCTTGACAGAAGGGAATAAAGAACATGGCTCTTAAAGTCAAAAGCATGATATCATTGACAGGGGGAAGCATTGGTCTCCTTCAGGGAGAGGGAGCATAGATTCCAGTGAATAATGCAACTAGTTTAGGGGGAAAGCCTACAGAAAAGTGCTCCCTTTTGACTACAATCTAAATGGCTGCAGGTTTGACCTCTAGTGACCAATCACATATTTACAAGACTGACCCTTGCTTCCTCTGATCTGCGTGCATCACGGTCCTAACAACCGTGATGATAACAAATTGCCTTTTAAGATTATTGAAACGGTGCCACTTCCGGAGAGTGTGTTTAGAGGAGAAAGCACCCTCCTCTGTTTCCTTCTCCCCGCGGTTCTGACGGTGCCTCCGAGACTCTGATACTCCTTGGGCACAGTCCCTATTGTCCCGACCACAGACAGGACACACAGTGGGTGTGAACACAGACCGAGCCACTCGCTCCAAAATGCTGCCAATTTGTGAAGATTGCATCTACTCCGTCTCTACAGACAGCAGCAACACCAGCCTGCATACACTCTTCCTAAACCCTGTTCTCTAATGAAGGGACTGCTCTGGACTGGTCTTTGCTCCCCTCTGAATTTAAATGCCACGTGGAGAGAGAATGCCAATGCAGCAAGACGGATTAGCAAAAGGAGCTAAGGAGCTGTGGCCACAATGGTTTTCTTCTTTCCTGCTGATTAATGAGAAGGTGGCCAGGCCTGCTTCCGTCCCAGACAGGTCATGGTGGAGAAATGTTAGTGATGTCATCAGGTGATGGATTTTCTCATACCGTCACTCACTGAACCGTGCCACAGCTATCAAGCCTTGTGCAAGGTGGATGGAAGAACAGAGAGCTTGGCTGCAGGGACGATCCCCTGATAATGAACTTGCTGGGATGACATAATGTCATGGGATGGTGGGGGAGCATGATGGCCTAGTGCAGAAGTCAGAGATGATTGAAGTAAGTGTCTGCGTATCCCATTCGTAGTTTCGTTTGTTTGCCCCGTTTTCCCCACCAATTTATGATGAAAATTGTCAAGGGCACAGCAATGTTGATTCATTAACATTTTACTAAACTTGATCTGCTACTGATTGATCCTTTCCTCCATTCATCTATCCATCCCTGAATCCCTCTAACTCTTAGTTCATTTCAAAGTTGCGGACATCGGTATACTTCTTCCTAAATACTTCGGTATGATTGTCATTAAGTAGAGTTCAGTATTTGTTTCTAGGTTTTTTGCGTGCAATTTACGTACATTGGAATATGCACATTTCAGCTGTACATTCCACTGGCTTTGACAAAAGCATGGATCAGCATGATCCAAACCCCTATGAAGATATGGAAGATCCAAAAGGGTCCTCTCTCTCTTCCCAATCAATCCTTGCTCTCGTCACTGCTGAGTTTTGCTTGTTCCAGAATTTCAAATAAGTGGATGTACTCCACATGTCCTTTTCTGTGTCAGCCTTCTGCTCAGCACTGTTTCCGAGAATCACTAGTTTTCTGCATGTACCAGTAATTCGTTCCCTTCCGTTGCTGAGTCATGTTCGATTGAATAAATGTTTGTTTAATGTACTTTCTACAAGGAAACTTTCAGAGTTAAGTTTTAAAGAACATACATTGATTGTTTTTATAATTCATTGACATCTAAAATTGGGAGCTTTCACATAAAAATCTAGATTTCTGGGACACCTGGGTGGCTCAGTCGGTTAAGGGTCGGACTCTTGGTTTCAGCTCAGGTCATGATCTCGGGTCATGGGATCGAGCTCAGTGGAGAGCCTGCTTCTCTCTCTCCTCCCCACTTGTGTTCTCTCTCGCTATCTCTGTCTCTCTCTCTCAAATAAATAAAATCTCTTTTTTAAAAAGAGATCATGGAATGAATTTATGAAGGAGGGAGTAAGTAAATGAAGTGTGATCTCATTGGCTATGTTGTGCCAGAGATCCCACATTCCAGAAAGGATAGGACCCTGGCTTTGGAATCAGTTACACCTGGGTCCAAATCCCGTCTCCATTTTGTATTGTCGTGGATGCCCCCCTTCCTTCACTTCCCTCTTCTGTACTATGCGGATAAAAAATGCGAACTTACCAGTTGCCGGAGGGATCGATGAAATAACATATTTAGCCTGCCAAGCATCACCAGGATGGTAGTTCATAATCATCGATGCCATCATCATTATTATTAGCTGGTTCTCTACAAGAGAGGAGGTCAACCCATTTTTCATCCCATCTTTCCAGTGCAGCAATTTGGAACCTCTGAATTCTGAGAGACTCTGGTTGTGCCTAATGAAGGGAATGGATTTCTTGATGCACATACCCTCCTTTCTCGCCTGAGTTGGGTCCCAAATAGAAGCCATCACAAAACCAGAATCCAGGCAAATACGCAGGAACTTCGTTTCTCACGTTTTAGAGGACTCGAGACAAAAAGACTAAAGAACCGCAGAGACCGAGGATGGAGAATTTCAGATGAAAAACGCCAGCAACAGACCCCAATGCATACGTGGTGTTAATATGTGATAACGTCACACTCGAATCAGTGGGAGAAAGACAGATTAATCCATAAAGTTAACAACTGGGAAAGCATCTGGAGAGATAGGAAGGGGGGTCCTCATTTCACACCTTGTGCTAAACCAAATCCCAGATGGAGAGCCAGGATTTAAACATAGGATAAAGGAACCATTAAAATACTAAAAGAAAACATGAAGGGCTTTTTTTTTTTTAATAAAATCTTGATGGAAAGAAAACATGAAGCACTACTACAATTCCGAATCCATATATAAAAGAAAGGTACATTTGAACAAGTAGATAAGCAATTTCTGCCTTTAAAAACCACCAAGTTTAAAAAGATTTACAACACAGTGGGGAAAATATTTATGCAAACCAGAAGGAAAGGCCATTTCCTAAATAGAAAGGAATCCTGTACCTCCATTCAAAAAAGGCCAACGGCTCAATAGAAAAATGGACCAAGTATCCTCATTTAAAAATAAAGTAAGAATAGCTCTTTAACATCTGAAAGTTCGCTCACCCACATGAGTTAGAAACTACATGTAAATTAAAGCTAGAATCACATGTCTTGAACTTCTAATGGGCAAAAATCAAAATGTTTGACAACAAAATGTCACCGAGCTTGTGGGGACACAGCCACCCCCCATCGGTGCTGTTGGGGAGATAAACTGATGAAGCTCTATGAAGAGTGATTGGCCATCGACTTTCTAAATTTGATACATGTATATATTGTGAAATGATCACTGCAATAAGGTTAGTTAACCCATCCATGAACCCAGGGATAAAATGCAATATTTCCCCCACCACTACCCCTGGCAACCACCAATTTACTCTGTTTCTGCAAGTTTGGCCTTTTTTTTTTTTTTTTTTTTAGATTCCCCGTGTAAGTGAGATCAGATAGTCCTTGTCTTTGTCTGATGTTCGCTTAGCCTCATACCCTCAAGGTCCGTCCATGGTGTCACAAATGGCAGGAATTCCTTCTTTTTATGGCTGAATATTATTCCATTGTGTGTGCGTGTGTCTGTGTGTGTGTGTGTGTATCACATTTTCTTTATCCATTCATCTTCTGATGGACAACTGAGATTGTCTCCATGTCTGGACTCTTGTGAATAATGCTGCCAGGGACATGAG
Source organism: Ursus americanus (assembly GCF_024610735.1). Lineage (NCBI taxonomy): Eukaryota > Metazoa > Chordata > Mammalia > Carnivora > Ursidae > Ursus > Ursus americanus. The sequence continues at coordinate 33,062,357 of NC_142128.1, forward strand.
GCCGCAGATATCTCTTCAATATAGTGATTCCGTTTCCTTTACATAAATGCCTAGAAGTGGGATTGCTGTATCCTATGGTTGTTTTATTTTTAATTTCTTGAGGAGCCTCCATACTGTTTTCCATGCTAGCTGCACCAATTTACATTCCCACCAACAGTGGCCCAAAACTTTTTAAAATGCACATACTATGTGACCCAGAAATTCCACTGGGAAAAGTTATCCTACAATCACACTTGGACTCGTGGGAGATGCTGTGAATACAAAGGTTATTTGCAGTATTGCTTGCAAGAGCAAAACAGTGAGGATAACCTAAAAACTATAAATACATTCTTGGTAAGATGGATTATGGTACATCCTGAAAATGGGCTACTGCTTTGGAGCAATATAGAACAGTCCCCAAGACATATTGTTAAAAGTGACCAGGAAGGGTGGGGGCAGGCACAGAACGGTGACTAGAGTAAAGCGACCGTTGGGTGCAGGGGGTGGAGGGAGAGGAGCAGATAAAGCACAAATGCATAGGCTGTATCTGGAAGGACATACAAGAAACCAGTATCAGTAGTTGACTCTGGACAGGGACGATGCCTTGGCTAAGGCTGTATTCCCTTTCAATTTTATGCCATGTACATGCATTACCTATTCTTTTTTTCTTAATTTAAAAGATAGTACCATTGCTATCTCTGGGCCATTTAAACAGGGATGACTATTTTCACAGACTATCACAAAGAATACTCAAGCATTGTTAGAATGGTCCAAATATATTCTCCTATAACCCGGGAATTCTAGGAATTTCCTGAAATACATCAGCACCAGCTAATTTCATCGCACTCAAGATGCGGAAAGAATTTCTATTAGATGTGTAGAAGCCTAGCGTGCTTTTGACCTCCAGGTCTCCAGATCCAGTAGCATAGAGCAGAAGGGACTGGCTTGGGGTCTCCCAGTCTCCTGCCATGGCCTTCAGAACAGACAGGACCTCATTCCACCCAGAGCTCGATGGCCACCCAACTCCCAGGGCCCATCACACACACAGGCATGGGGAACAGAATGTGGTTCTTAACATAAATGGAATTTGGAGCTATTTCCAAAGCTAGAACGCATTCAGACCGTAATGTGAAGGCATTTTTAGCTTCCAAATGGTAACTGACATTTGAGGGTTTACAATCTGCCAAGCTTCGACATGAATTCTCTCTTCTAATTTTTACCATGATGATGCCTCTCATCATTTCCCTTTACAGGTGAAGCAATGGGTGCTCAGGGATGTTCATCCGAGGTTACAAGGTGAGACTCAAACTCAGGCAGTCTGACTCCAGAAAGCCTTCCCTCTGTCTACCCTCCGCTGCTTTTAAAATCACCAAGCCCTGCCTCCCACCTGCCCGCAGCCACCATTTTGGACAGCAGAGCTCCAGGTGATTACACAGTAGGCAGCCGCGAGGAAGGTCTCCATCATGTGAAACAAATCGTCTGCTCCTCCCATGTCTCCAAGCAGCGAGGTCAGGGTCAGCCCTGAAACCCGTGAGGGAAAACCTGGTGGTCAGGAGCTGGCTTTCTGTGACAACCACTTCCCAACCATGTAACCAGAGCTCTCCGGAGAAATGGAACCAACAGGAGAGAGAGGGAGGGAGGTTTATTATAAGGGATTGGCTCATGCAATTAAGGAGGCTGAGAAGTCCCATGATCTGCTGTCTACAAGCTGGAGACCCAGAGAAGCAAGAAGTATTGTTCCAGCTCAAACCAAGGCCTGAGAAACCGAGGAGCCGATGGTGCATAATTCCAGCCCAAGTCCAAAGGCCCGAGAACCAGGCTTGCCCGTGTCTGAAGGCAGGAGAAGATGGACATCTGAGCTCCAGCAGAGAGAGCAAATCTGCCCTTCCTCCACCTTTTTGTTCTATTTGGGCCCTCAACAGATTGGACGATGCCCACCCACACGGCTGAGGGCAATCTTCTTTACTCAGTCAACTGATTCAAATGCTACGCTCTTCCAGAAACACCCTCACAAGCACACCCAGAAGTCAGGTTTTACCAGCTATGTGGGCATCCCTGAGCTCAGTCAGGTTGACACACAAAATTAACCTCCACTTGGAACAGGTGACTTAGCCACCTTGGAATGAGATGGTCAGAGGGAAGGGCCTGGTGCACAGTAGGTCGTCAATCCAGGTTAACCACTATTAGGAACGTTATTGTTTTCTTGTATGACGTTTTTGTCTGGCACAACTCAACAGTGAGCTCCTGAACTGAGTTCCTCTCGGTTGCTCTCCCCTTCTTCTCTTCATCACCTAGCACATAGTAGGTCCTCACACAGGACTGCCTGGCACACAGTAGGTCCTCAGTATGACTGTTTGAATTGAACTGAATCCATTTTAGCCTGAATATCTTTAAGTGGTTGGAGTTGCCCGTGTGATCTTAGTAATTTAACTCTGCAGAGGGTGAGGGCACTGCTGGAAGGGACACCTCCCTGTGGCTGAAAGCGGCTGGCCGCCCAGGGCTGGGGGTCAGACAGTTCCTGGTGCCCAGAACTCCTCTCCTCCTACACCACCCCACACGCCAAAAGTTTCCTCTCCTACGAGCCTGTGCCTCTAACATCTTTACAACAGCACCAATTCTTAAGGCTTTTACTCCACAATCAGCAGAGAAGATTTAAAATAGCACGAGAGAAGAGGTGTGTTGACTCCAGTTCACACTACGCAGGGAAGCACAGAGACGGCGGGAACCTCTGACACCGTTCAGTAATTCCGAACCTTGCTGCAGGTTAGGATCTCCAGAAGAACTTCTAAAATTTTCTAACGGAATCAGAATCTCTGGGATGGGGCCCGCTGTTGGTATTTTTAAGGCTCCCTGGTGACCCAAATGTACAGCCAAGGAAGGAGCGTCAAGGGGTTAGCCAATCACATCCTTCTTCTTTTTAAGGGAAAATGCGCCTAACATAACATTGACCATGAACCATTTTGACGTGAGCCATTCGACGGTGGTCAGTATATCCACAATACCTTGCAGCCACCACCTCTCCCTAGTTCCAAGCCATGTTCAGTGCCCCCGAAAAGAAACCCCATACCCATTCAGCAGGCACCCCCACTTCCCTTTTGCCCCAACCCCTGGGAATCACTAATCTACATTCTGTCTCCACGGATTTACCTGCTCCGGAAATGTCACTGAAACGACATCACACAGCCTGTGACCTTTCCTGTCTGGCGTCTTCACGCAGTATCGTGTCTTCAAGGTTCATGTATGTTGCAGCCTGTGTCGGGACTTCGTTCCTTCTCATGGGTGAACATCCGAAGGAGAAATCTACCACATGCTATGGATCCCCTCAACTGTCAGTGGACCTTTGGGTTGGTTTTCATTACCTCCTTTGAAAGCTGAGGAGGTGAGGTCCAGTGAGCCAGGGGGCTTCAAGAGTCACACAGCTCTGGGAGGCAGACCAAGGCTCGGATCCTTGTCTCTTGATTCACACGCAGGGTCGCTTCTGACTCCGCTGCTCCTCCCTGGTGAGTGCATCAAACCCCGCCCTCCCATGAGGGTGTCAGCGCTCCACGAGTGTGTCTGCTCCCTGACAAGTGTGTCAGCAACCTGGTGAGGGTGCCAGCCCCCTGGTGAGTTGAAAGGGGCATCTGAGGGCCAGCTGTGTTTGCACTGAGAGGCAGTCCACCTCCTCACCTTCCCCGAGGGGAGGAGCGGGAGAGAGGATGGGGGTGGAGAATGAGAAGCACACCTGGGCCACATTCTGACCCCTTGTTCATCAGCTCCCTGCCCTGGGCCAGCCCACAGGGCCCCTCCAAATCTCAGGCCGGAGCCCCCAGGAGCAATCAAGATAAGACTTTCAGGAAGTGACCCCAGGAGCCCAAGGGAGGGTGTGGGGAAGAGAGGCAGGGAAGGAAAGGAGCCGAGACTAGGGCACCCAGTCCGACCCAGCAGGCAGCTCTGAGAGATGGTGTAGATGATGCCGCCGAGTTGCCCACCGGAAGGGAAAAGACGCTGGGGTGTTCATCCTCCAATCCCGCATCCGTCATGGCTTCTGGGGCTTTAACTCCATGATGCTTGTGGGCCGAGAGACAGCCCTCACGCAGAGAGTGACAGATGCCAAGGTGGGGACAGGCACAGTGACAAGGGGAGGTGATGGGCCTGAGACAATGTGCTCTCATCTCTGTTTCCTTCTCTGTGAGAGGGGTCTGCAAGTGAGGTCGCATGTGAAGCATAGAGGCAAGCCCACAGCAGCATTCAACTCTTGTTCTCCCCACCTTCACCCCCATTTGCTCAACACACATTTATTGAGCACCTACTATGTGCCAGGCATCTTACTGAGGGCTGTGGGTGCAGAGAGAGATGAGAGGTTGTCCTAGTCACCTCGGGCTACGGTAACAAAACACCACAGATGGGGTGGGAGGAGGGGAGCTTAAACAACAAACATGGATTTCTCACAGATCTGGAGGCTGGAAGTCCAAGGTCAGGGTGCCGGCAGATCCCGTCTCTGGTGAGGGGCTCCTCCTAGTTTGCAGACGGCCGCCTTCTCGCTGTGCTGACATGGAGGAGAAAGAGAAAGGGTGAGTTCTCTTCCCCAGCACGGGGGCTCCACCTTCATGACGTAAGCACCTCCCAATACTGTCACATTAGGGCTTCAACATATGAGTTTTTATTTGTGGGGGGGGGGGGTAACCAAAATTCAGTCCATAGCAGAGGGAATCCCTGCCTTTGGCAAACTCACATCTACTATGGATGAACGAGACCTCCCGTCCCTTCTGATGCAGAAGGACAAAAACAGGCCCAAAGTTCCAGCTGTCACTCAGGGGGAGATAGACTCCGTGTCATGGTGGAAAGCCCCAGCTGCCGCTTGAATTCCAAACTCCTGTCCACATTCTGACACAGCTTCCTTCTCACCTCCTCTCGGAGCCAGGCACTAAGAGGAACTGGCTGCTTCGGGCCCCAGTTCTGTTGGCGGGCCGCACAGATCACTGCCAACCTCAGCCCGGTGACGGGCACGGCCCCCCTCACTCTCCCTGCAAAGCCTCTGAGCACTCATTCAGGGCAGATGCGAACTGGTCAGCCTTCAGCCATTTTCAAATCTCGGAAACCTCCAAAAATAGCTGACTCTAATGCATATTTCAGGTTAGACTTGTTTATTTTCCCTCTCTCTGAGCCAGCGAGCTAATTTCCCCAGAGGGAGAAGGCAAGCAAAGGCTGCTGCCAGAGAACAGAAAAATCGGCTTTAGCTTCTACCTTGATTGCCCGTGGGGAGATGCCTCTCGGGCCCCATGTCTCAGTGCTCTCACAGAGGCCCGGAGACCACGGCTTTTCTTTTCCGTGGGTAAGACATTTGAATGAACCCAGCCCCAAAGCCCAGCAATTGCCCAACTGTGGACACAGACTTCCAGGCCTCTCAGCTTGCAAAGGGAGAAGCAGGGGCCCACAGCTGGATGCCAGCCTTGATCTTTTCTCAGTAGCCAGGCTGGAGGAAGAGAAAACAAAACAAAACAAAAACAGAACCACTGTGGTTTAAATTCCAAAGTAAGGAAGGACCCTGGTAGACCTAGTGTCTACACAGCTAGGGCCAAGGATGGAGGGATGATGGGTGGGTCTTGGGTGCAGTATTAGCAGAAAAATGTACTGTTTGGCTGCATTCCTATCACAGAAACTCAACTATATTTAACCAGAATGGAAGGTGGTAAAAACACAGGATAGGAACGCTTGAATTCCCCATCCACTGGCTGCTCGAGAGTCGTGGCTCACCTTGAGGCAGAGAGGGTCGTGGGCCCAGACATCTGCACAGACTTTCCTTCTGCTAGCAGAGCTATTTGGGTAAGAACAGCCCTGCCAATCCCCCCAAGTCCTTCCTGTCTGAGGCCTTTGATGGCTCTAACAGAAACCTCATTCTTCTTCGGTCTGTAAGGGTTGCATGATTCCAGAACCTCAAAAATGAGATGCAGAACTTGAACTCCAGAAGGAACAAGACGGTGGGAAAGCCATTGGGCAGTGACCCTCGCTTGGGAGCTTCATGGAGATCTGGGTAGGAGGCAGTCCCAGTGTCCCTCTCCCAACCGCAGAAAATCAAGGAGCTAAAATTCAACACCAGGACTTTCCTAAAGAAGGGTGTCTGATGATCCAGAAAGCCTGCCGAATCATGGCTTCTGAGATGAGCTTAAACCACCTCACTGCTGTTACCCACAGCCTCCGGAGTCCATGGGGGGTGATAAAATGACCAAAGCCACCAAGATCAGAAGCTCTTTTTCTTTTCTCTAGAGACATTCTGGAAGGCATGACCTCTGAGAAGAAGGGATCCAGGACCTCAAGAGTAGGAGCAAAAGAGGAGGCTAAAACCAGGGCGGGCTGGCCCTAGTAAGTCCAATTTTTCCGTTTGTGAATTCAGGTTGTTGCCTACATCCTAGGGGCACCGAGCTGGTTCCATCCACACCTGTCGATTCCACATGGAGGGTATTCATATACTGCTTTCGGCAAAATCTTGTCCATTAAGTAGGTTTTTTGTTTTTGGTCTCAGTGTACCCATGAAGAAAATTAGACTCAGAAAGTTCAAGTGACAGCGGCACCCGGGTGGCTCTCTTGAGCCTCCAACTCTTGATTTCGGCCGCAGTCATGATCTCAGGGTCATGGGATCGAGCCCCATGTCAGGCTCATTGCTTGGGGACGTGGGGGGGGGGTCTGCTTGTCCCTCTCCCTTTGCCCCTCCCCCCGCTCGCACAGGTGTGTACGTACTCTCTCTCTCAAGTCAAAAATGGATCTTTAAAAAAAAAAAAAAGGAAAGCAAAAAGAAAAAGAACGCAAGTTCAAGTGACCTGTCCAACGTTACTCAGGCAATAGATGGTGGAATCGGTATTTGAATCTGCATCCAAAGCTGAACAAACTCTTCCCACTGCGTTGCTTTAGAAGAGAGGCAAATTGCAAGGAAAATCACAGCAGCATTCTTGAGGTGGTCCCACAAAGCAGTTTCTTTCACGGTTCTGCTAGTCAGCGCCCGGTGCCAAAAGGAGGCATTTGCTTTTCTCCCTCTTGTCTCTCCTCTGCCTGGAAACCTCATTTGCATGAGGTCTTAAACAATGCTTTTGGCTCATCCTCTTAGGAAACAGCAGAGGATGGAGAGACTAGCTCTTTCTGGAGACTGCCAATGTCTAAATCAAAATTTTCCCTCCAGTAACGGGTGGTCAGGATGGACCTTGTCCAATTTTTTTTCACTTCCAGGACGGTTGGTGTGTCTTCCACATGCCCCGTTTTTCTAGACAACTTCCTCTTGGAGAAGAGATGGCACATATGCACGTGTACCGTGTCTTCCCCAGCTTTGCCCACGGCAGACATTTCTAATCAATCTTGGCGTTTCGTCCTACTGATCCTAGCCTCAGTCTTTATTTACTGAAGCACCGGCATCTACTGCCAACCAAGGAAACCCACTTCCCCTGCGTCTTCTATGGCGATGCTCCATCTAGCTGAGCTTCCAAACCATCCTTTTGCACCAGAAGAACAGGATCTCCCCTCTCCCCCCATTAATCGGCTGAATGCAAGACTCAGCTTAGAAAAGCCACTTCCTATTATAGACTCTCCGAGTGGAGTACGCTGTGAAACCATTTCACCTGGCCATTATTAATTAAATCGGAACAGAAATTGTCCCACGGTGCGTTCCTGATGAGCCTGTTCCATGTGACTTCACCTAAATGTTTGACTTCCCTTTGGAAATTCGAGCCAAATTCCAGAACCTCTCAAATGGTAGGGTCAAAAGATCTCAAGACCAAGGTCACTTTGCAGTCAAGGGCACCAGTCCTGGGTCAGACTGTGAGTGTGAGGCTGAAGCTCCCCACCACGCGGGTCCACACTGAGCTCCGGTCAAGTGACGTGAGGCAGCACATTCTACACGAGCTCCAAACTCAAGGGCGGAACGGGCTGCATTATTTATAGTTCCCGTTCAGCATTCCTCACAGGCGGAGTGTGCCATACACTGTGACCTGCGTGGGGGCGCTTTGCCTCCCTCCCCCAGCTGCGGCAAGTGGAGAAAACTAAACTCCAACCATCAGGACTTGTCGCTGATGCTTTAGGTGAGACCAAGAAGCTGGAGTGCCTGGAGGGGCAGGGCCCAGACCCGGAAAAGGTTGTGCTAAGACTCAGCATCATCAAAGCCCGCCCAACACAGGGGGCACTGTGCAGAGGAACACAGGAGAGGAGGGGAGGGAGGAAGGAGGGAGAGAGAGGGAGGGAGGAAGGAGGGAGAGAGGGAGGGAGGAAGGAGGGAGAGAGAGAAAGCAAGTCACTCAATGCACATGGGTTCCTCTTCTATGTGCGTCCTACTCAGTAAATTGTGTGCTGATTTTTCTCTGCCTTGCCCTTCGAGAGTTATAATCAAGCTCTCATTTTGCATATTGCCTGGGTTTAGCCACATATGTTCAAATTAAAGATAAACTCTCTTCAAGGGGAAATCATCCCTTTCAAAAGTGGAAGCCTACTTGAAATGTAAATGTTGCTTCAGTCCTAACCGAAGGAATACTTCTGACTCATGCCGGAATCCAGTCTGTGCCTCCATGCAGCGTGTGTACCACCATTCTCCACGCCTGTACCCCTGGCAGACATCACTAATCAATCGTGACTTTCCTTCGCTCTGACGTGGGGAAGCAGCACAGAGTTGCCCTCTATACGGGGCTCCAGGAAGCCACTGTCAGCCACCCAGCGCTGACATGTGAGGTAAGAGCTGGTTGCCATTCTGCCGTGGAGAACCTATTCATACCAGGCACTCAGCTCAGACTGCCACGGATGACATAAAATCCTGCTTCCTACTCCCACTCTTGTCTATGACAGTCCTTAGCTGTGCCCCAACACCCCATGCCGTACACAGACCGTGTCCATAGAGGGACCCAGATCATTCCTGCTTTTCCCCGGCTTATCCTTCACTCTGTCCAGCCTCATCCTGTTCTATCAACAAGATGGCCCCTGTCCCTAGACTCGGCACTTCCCCCACTAACCCTGACATTAGCACCCTCCAAAGTATCCTCATCACACCTGTAGCAACTCAAGCCCGGGCTGACGTGCCCTAACCCCCCGGAAAGAAAGATTTCAACAAAGTCAGCCCATTCTAGAAACATGGTAGTGATAATTGAGCTTCTGATCGTCACCAAGCATCTTCACATCCATGATCTCAGGTGATAATCCAAGTAGTCTTGGAGGTGAGTGTAGAGAGACTGTGAGGTTTGACACCCCACATAAATAGGTCCAAACCGTGGCTCGACGCGTTACCAGCTGGAGAGCTTAAGTGCGTCCTTCTGCCCGCCTGAGCCACGTTCTCTCCGTCCGCAGACCCAGCAGCACCTACCTCCCAGGGCTGTTGCCAAGACTAAATGAGATCACGCCCACAGGTTCTTCTGACAGCGTCAGGCAATCACAGCATGTTGGCCGCAGTGGTTTTTATTAGAAGATGCTATCTCAGATTGGTTTCTGAGAAGATCCTGAGATAAGGGTTTGAATGCCATGAATCTGTGAGGCGGTCCTAGGAAGCACCCGAGGGAAGTAAGACAGGGAAGGGAAGGGAACCAAGGGTATATTGTGAGTAGGTCACCCTTGTCAGCGACTGGGACTCCATCCCTGAAGAGACTCTGGGAGACGAGGCAGAACACACCCCCCGGGGTGTCCCACCCACGCGGCATTTATGCACCAACTCCCATTCCTGTTTGTTGAGGGCTCCTCCTGGGCATGTTCTCTCCCCCACACTCCCGACTCGCCTTGTGGTCGGGCCAGTCATGCTCCTAGGACCCTGGAGGCTGCCTCAGGCCGAGATGCCGTCTCCTCTAAGCAAAAGCTGTTGTCAGGAACTGGAAGTGCCGGGGGACAGACGAGCGGAGGACCAAAGCGGAAAAGAGAGTCCTGGGGGTCAGGTGGCCAATGCAGCTTACACATAGTCTGAGCGGCAGTGCAGCGGGGAAGAAAGAGTCTCATTCCGGGTTCAAATTGCAGCTCTACCACTTGCTCGGGTGTAAAATGGTCATCTCAATACCCGCCTGCTAATGTGCTACGGGAGTTCACTGTAAAGTGTAGGGGAACCACCTCGCAGAGCTTGGATGCTCAAGAAACAGTGGTGGCAGCCAGACTGCTCAGTGACCTGTCCCTTTCCTTCTTCTGCGAGGACAGGTGGGCTCCCTGACAGGCAGTGAAGCTTGCCTTATCCATCCATCCGTCCATCCATCCGTCCATCCCTCCAAGAGCTATGGAATACGCCCTAGAGCCCAGCGTCTCCGCAGGAGATGGGGATACACTGGTGAACAGACGTGACCTTGGCTGTTCTCCTGGACACAGGTAAGCAGTCTAATGAGTGCAAGAGAAGACTGCAGGCTAGAGACGCGTTTTCTACAGCACTGCATCTCAGAGTTCAGTGGGCACGTGAGTGACCCAGAGAATATGACTGAAATCCAGATTCTGCTTCAGGGTCTGGGATGGGGTTCAAGAGTCTGCATTTCCAGCAGGCTCTTAACTAATGCTGATGCCACACAGTTGGAGCAAAGAAACTCTAGAGAATTCATTGGGGAAGCAATGGAGGAATGAACTCCTCCTTGGGGGAGGGCATCTGCTTTCTCTTAGGGTTATCTCAACGTTGGGATCCGTCTGGGTGGAGGAGGAAATTATGGAGTCCGTGAACTAGACAGGGTCGTTCAAAATGATTTAATCCAGATGTAGGGGAAGGCGACTCTCTCACCATCCCCAAAAGAAGGCTGTCCAGTGTCTTCATAAGGACGTGAAGGAGGAGAAGGCACCTCACCCTGTCTTGCTGGCGTTTGAATACTTGGATGGCCAAGAAACTCTCCATGGTCCCAGCTCCCCCATGAGCATGAGTGGAGGAAACATTATAAAGCCAACACGCCTCCTGGCAGCCCCGAGTAGTCTCGGGCTTGCCCCGGTGGGACCAGAACCAGAAAGCAAGCTCAGCACAGAGTGACTCACGGTCAAGGCCTTGGTTCCAGAGCACCCGAGCCGGGTAATGCGGTGAGCAGACTTCGCCTCCCAGATTTCTGCTTCATCCCTACCTTCATGTCCCGAGAAGCCGTTCAGGCTCTCCTCTCTTCTTGAACACATCCGTCGAATTTAGCCGAATTGAGCTAGCCGGAAGAGATGCCAATGCAGTTGGGTTTTATCTGAAGTCACCTAAACCCATATAGAGTGACGGGAACAGTGTCTCCCTGAGAGACCCATGTGAGCCACCCCACAGGTTACAGAGGCTCGAGGGTCAATCAGTTTTCACAGTAAACATTTCGGCCCATAAGATTGTGTTGTAATTTGTAGGAGAACAGGGGATGAGATGGAGAATCCTATACTTAGAATAAAAACCCCTTTTTGTTTTTTCTCCAACTGGCTTGAATAGATTTCTACTACTTGCAACTAAGAGATGCTTGATTACAAGACAGGTTTCCAGATGGCCGAGGCCTGCCGATGTTCCCAGCTCAGTGGATATTTGTTGATGACTGAATGAGCAATGCTATAACCCAAAAGAAGGCAATTCCATGGGATTTTGGTCTCCACGAGACACGAAGGGAGCCTTCCCTCGCCCATGATATCTTACTCTGCTGATGCGGCCCGAAGGAAAATGCACACTGAGCACTGGCAGAGGGCGAGGAGAACGGGACGTCTGGACAGATCTCTGAATACGAAGACGTGAGTCTGGCTTCCAGGCCCCGCTCCATGACCAAGTAACGAAATGCCCTTCGAGAAATCCCTCCCCCCTCAGTGTTTCCTCACGTGGATCTCTAGTACAGATGTGTCGGCCGCCTCTCCAGCATCTGTACCCTCTCCCCTCGCCCTGACAGCATCAATGTGCTTTCGGGGAAATTGACTCCACGCCCTGAAACGAGCTGGAGGGAGCCCATCAGCATGTGTCAGTCCCCAGCCACAGTCCCCGGATCCCAGGGTGGGCACGTGACCCCCGCAGGTGCAAGGGAGCTGGGTGCCCAGCCTCTCGCGTGGAATGTGGAAACGATAATGTTCTCTCTGCCCTGGGTTTGCAGATGAGAAAGCGTGAAGCATCCCTTGGTTGTACCCACAGTGCAGTCATGAAAGGAACCAGCTTGAGAATGAATCTGACTTGCAAAATAACCAAAAAAAAAAAAAGAAAGAAAAAAAATGACAGAGAGATTAAGCCATAGTAATGATCACACTGCACCCAAAAGTGGTATTTCCTTTGGGTATTTCCGTTCTCAGTAAATTCCCTTTATTTTTATGTCCATTGGAGATGAGCTTTCTCTTGCTGGAAAATGAATGCATCCATCCATGGATTCCCCGGTTTTCCAAGTGCCTTTATACGTCACAGCATGGTGGACTGTCTGGACTGAAATCATATCGTTTGTATGAAAGTATCATGTAGATCCTAAAATTCTGTAGAAAGGGAAGGGAGGGTCGCCCTGAAAACATCCGGGAGGAAAGGAGTTAAGCTTTTTGCCGAGACCCAAAGACAATTTAGTTAAATGTAATGAAAGTAGCAGAATGAGGATTCATTTTGATAACAACTGGCTTTGAGAAGCAAAAGCCAATTATTCGAAGCGTCTGCTTATTTATTTGGAGTTGTTTAAGGGGATTCGTCAGGCTGAGCAGGATTTGCCCTGACCGGACTGCTTCAGAGGGAGCTGAGAAGCAGCACACTCACTCTCTGGAAAATTCCATCTCTGTGCTTGACTCGGAGGAGCCACCGAGAGGCCACTCTCTGGAGAGTCCGCGGTGGAGGGCGCGTCGTTCCTGCCGCTCACGGAAGCTCTGGTCTGCGGATGGTGCAGAAAAGCCAGTGGGAGTGGGCTTGCTGCTGGTCTTCCGGTCGGTGGAAAGGACTCTGATTCAAGTCCACACTCTGCCACTAAGCCTGCATAACCTTGACCTCTCTGGTCTCAGTTTCTTCACCTGCAGAATGGGAATGCTAGCCTTTGCTCCGTCTAGCCACATCCTGCGATGTGCCAGCCGCAAGTGGATATAATTCCTTTCTCCTTGCCATTCTATGGGAAAGGAAGGAGAGAGGCAACAGCTTTTAAAAATAAATAAGTGATTCCCAAGGAGAAGTGGAGAAGACAGATATTCTGTGGACTTTACGTTATACCTTGGACCAAAACTTCTGCCACGACCTCTTATCTCATCATATAGGCATTCGATTCATCAGGTACAGATAGAAACAAGACAGAAAAGGTCCCTACCGCACAGATCTTGCATTCTAGGGAGGAGAGACAAACAATAAATATATAAGCAAATAAAAAAGATTATTTCATATGTTGCAATTGTCCTTGCTCAAATCTCATCTCTGAAGTGATGAAATGATCATTCATCCGTGTTTGCTGTCTGTTTTCTGTCTCTCCTGAGAGAATGAAATTGCCACGAAGGCGAGAATCATTGTTATGTTCACCAGCGTAGCCCAAGTTCCTAGCGATCACTGGCACATAGTAGGTGCTCAGGAAAGATTCGTTGAATAGACTGACTTAATGCAAAGTGCTGCAGAAAAATAAAGCGGGGGTAACAGGTGGAGAGTGATAGGGTAGAAAGAGGACTGAGATTCTGGTTTAAACAGAAGTCCAAGAAGGCTTCTCGGAGTAGGTGTCCTTTCAATTGACAGCTGCATGTTGAGAAGTGGGCAGCAGAGATGAAGAGCTTGGGAAAGCGTCCCAGGCAGTGAGAAGAGCCTGTGCAAAGGCCCTGAGCAAGGAGGAGCTCAGCGTGTTGGAGCACCAGAAAGCCGGGGTGGCTGAAGAAGGAGGGTGAGGGGAGTGCTGGAGGACGGGGCTGCAGACATGTGGAGCGAGCATGACTTTTGAACCATGCTAGTTGAATACAAATTCTCCCCTGAACTACAAAGTGTTAGAAGCTACACCCATGCTTATCCCAGTTCCTGGAACATAAAGAACAGGCTCTTTGAATATTTGGTGGGTCCAGTTGACCCTCCTTTTTTGTGAGGGGCAGGTGGCTGAAGAATCAGGCGATATTTAGCCTTTCAAAGAACCTGGGTGGGTTATGGCAATCGCCATCTACACATGAGAGTGGTCATGGAGAAAAGGCAACAGGATTGTTCCATGTAGAAACCAAGCAGAGACCCCAGGAAGAGAGATTTCAGCCCGCTATGAGATGAAACTCCTCACAAATATGATGAAGATGAAACCGGGTAGTGAGCTTCCCGTCACTGGGGGAGTTTAAGCCAAGGGTGAACTTCTGCTTGGTGGGAACAGAGAGAAGGAACCCAGGCCTGCAATCTGATAATTTTATGATCATCTCTTAATCTGGCTATCGAAATACACCCACGTTTGATCTCTGCCTTTGTTGACAAACCCCATCAGTAAAACCCTCACAGAACACGGCTACTAATAAGATAGCAAAGACCGGAATGCATAATGAGGGATGAACGCACACATCCTTTGTTCAATAATACAATATTTTTCTTGAATAATGCATGAGCTGCTTTTCATTTCGGAAATGAGAGAGTCTATAATCCCACTGTGCGTCAAGTGAATATTTTTAAACATTTATAAGTGGGAGGCAAAGACAATGGTAAGAAGCTTAGGGACAACAGAAACCTGGAACCAGGATAGGCAGGGGCATTTCCACTACAATCCGGAAGGACGGGAAGAACCTAAGAGGCCACCAGTCATCCCCCCTGCTGTGAGGGTGCCCCAAGTTCATGCACAGCAAAAGGAAGAATCCAGGCCAAGTCACCTGCTCCAGAGGGCTTTCCCCCCTGGCCAGTCTCCAAAGTCCAATGCTTTGCTCCGAAATTATTTTAAATGGACTCCCCAACCTTTGCCACCATTCCGTCTGTCCGTGTGGTGGGTAAACTCATGGTGCTTCTTTGCTTTCCCTTTGTGGGCCAGTATCAACACCTAGACTCAGCACTCAGCTAGAAGACTACATTTCCCAGACTCCCTTGCCAGGTGTGGCCACATGACCACATTCCGGCCAATGAGACATAAGCAGCTATGGGGCAAGGATGGGAGTTCCAGAAAGATTCTTCAGGAGTTGACCGAAAAGATCCCCCTTTGCTTTTTCCTCCCTTCCCTTTCCCTGCTGCCACAGGAATGAAATGCTATGATGGGGCCACTCCAGTAAGCTGGAGATGGGGGTCAGTGCCAGGCTGACTTCCTGGGGCGGAGGTGGGGATGTTTCCAAAAGACGAAGGACTTCGCAAGGTCAATGTAACAGATGCCCCCTCTGTGTGGGAAGGCCAGGGAAGACACAGAGATGGTGGGGCAGATCCATTAGGATTTATGAATGCCGAGATGAAGAAGGACATTCCGGGGGGGTGGCCACAACACAGAGAGGGTGGGGAAGTGTGACCCCATATATTGCAGTCACCTTGTGTGCCCGTGAGCAGTAGCAGAGTGCAAGGAGGCCAAAAGGCAGGTGAGGGCCAGATCACCGAAGGTCTCAAAAACCAAGCCAAAGACGTTGACATCTATTCTCTGCTGATTTCTCATACGAATGACACCTGCCATCTCGTCTGAAAGCATTGGCCCACTTGGAATCTTCTTTGTTCTATGAGGACAATGGCAGAGTGAGATCCTGCGGGCACTTTGGCTGTCAAGGCACATGGAGAGTGGTACATATGACTTCGAACATTCTTTTAGGGATCTCTGTGTGTTCAGAAGATTTTAGCAAGATGGGCAAAGAAACAGTGGAAAATAGTTTCTGGTTAAAAAAAAAAAAAAGCAACAATAGACATAATAACAGGTAGCGTGTGGGCCTGAAGCTGAGGCCCTGTGACAAAGCTGTAGGGAAGGTCGGACCACTCTGCCTCATCACTGAGAGGCTCAATGGTAACAGAGCTCACAGGCGGGGCTGGAAGCTGGGGACAGGCTCTGTCCCGCCTCACTGTGGCACATGCCTTCCCCGGCTCTCTGACTTCTGTGCCTGAGCAGAGTAGTGGTGAGGGGAACAGAATCAGGAAGATTGTTGGCTGGACCAGAGGCAGAACCAGGCATCGCCCATGAGCCAAGAGCTAAAGGAACCCTGACCTCTCAGAACAGCAGGAGGCTGACGCCCCACAATGTGGCCCCAGAAAGCAGCATCATGTGCAGCCGGGGAACGTCTGCAGCTGCTGTTGGACCCACGTGGGGTCATGTCAAGCCTGCTCACCGACAAATCTGGCTCCCGTTCAGGAGGTTGCATGGTGACCCGGCAGGGAAAAAGATGTTCCATAGTTTAAGAGCCGAGAAGGAACTTAGGAATATCCGGCAGGGGAAAAGTCTGTTCTTGTCGCTATCAAGTTGTACCATAGCTATGAAGATGCGCCCCCCCCCCAAATAATATTAATAATGAATTACCAACTGTTGAGTCATGCAGGCCCTGCAATCCAGCATGTGGGGTAGTCTCGTCCTAATTTAATGAATCGTAGGACTGAGTGAGGGTGGGAACCATGGGCAAGATCACGCAGGCGCCCAGCTTGAGCATTCGAAGTGGCTGTTCCGCTGAGCCGGGCCACCTCCCAGAGCCGACATCCCAAAGCAAATGAAAAATGAGAACTTGGATCCAGACAAAAGAAAAGAAAAAAAAATGGATGGGCCTTAGAGCAGCTGCTCTCTGCAGAAGTCACCTCCCTTTGAAGCAGGAGGAGCTCAAAGACAGCGGCGTGCCATTTTTGGGCTCAGCTCACTCAATGGACTCTCTACCCCTTTCCACAGTGAGCTCTCCTTTTCAGTCCAGGCTAGCATTTTAATTGCCATCCTCTTTATCGTATGTGAAGCCTGCAGCAAGCACAGCCCGGGGCCCCCAAAGACAAAGAGGAAGGAAAAAAAGAAGAAAAGATCAATAATGTGATTGATGTTCATTTTTAAAAGCCAAATCTCAATTCTCCTTCCCTCTAAAGCTTTTGATTTCATTAACCCCGGCGAACGCTGTGGGGAGGTCTGAGCTCTGGTGTCTCGGCTCCCTGGCTCCGAGGGGTCCCCGCTCCTGGCAGTAGTCTGCACAGCCCAAGGCAAGGTGGTCAAGGCCACTGGTCTGTGGCCCCCTTCTGACCCAAACGCTATGCTCGGGCAAGGAGTGGATACGTCCTAGGTCCATAAAGCAGCCTTTGCTTTAGGGGCAGGAAACCTGCTTCCAGCTAACACAGAGCTTCCAGCTCCTTTAGGTCTCAGCTCACGGAAGGTAATGGAAGGACATACTTCCTGTCATCCCTTATTCCCCCTGTTCCCCAATTTCTTGAGGAGACGTAAAGACTGGTTTCCCCGAATGTGACCAGCCCACGAGGCAGGGGAGCTCTGGAAGGACACAGCCTTCGGAGACCAATGAGCCTCCGACCAGCTCTGTGACTTGGAAATATTTCTCAGCCTATCCACACCTCAGCTATCTTACCCGTGAAAATACCCAGAATAATCCCATTCCCCGAGTCTCCAGGTTAAATGCGATAATGTTTGCTAAACACCTAGCACTCTGCCTAGAATATAGGAGCTGCCCAATGAATAGTAGGTATTTTTATTAACTGATCTCTGGCTAATCTCCTCTTTTTCTTTACCTCTGAGCAGGCTTGGCTTAGCACACATGTGTTATAAAGCTCCTATGTAGGGGCGCCTGGGTGACGCAGTCGTTAAGCGTCTGCCTTCGGCTCAGGGCGTGATCCCGGCGTTCTGGGATCAAGCCCCACATCAGGCTTCTCCGCTAGGAGCCTGCTTCTTCCTCTCCCACTCCCCCTGCCTGTGTTCCCTCTCTCGCTGTCTATAAATAAATAAATCTTTAAAAAAAATAAATAAATAAAGCTCCTATGTAAAAGGATGTCAAAGACTTTGTGCACACAGTGTCTTGGTAAGATCCCCACCAGGCCCTTGGGAATGGAACAAGCATGGAAGATGACCCCCAAATTTTGCATCATTCCTTACAGTCCCAAGATCCCCTGGATACATGTCCTGCTTGAGTTGAACTGAGTTGAGTGAAGTTGAGTCGCGTGGAACTGGGTGAGACATTGAGTTGAGATGGGCAGGGGGCTCTTAGGGCTGCAGTCATATGGACAGCCTAGTCTCGTGGGCAGTAGACAGTTGGGGAGACTTGGAAATGAAGGTCAGGAGCCCAGCCTACCATCCTGGGACTCTGTCTCAGGTAGAAGGGCTCAAAGCAAGACTTGGCAACTGGACCAGGAGCTTCATCCTCCTGGCTTCACCCTTCAACCCTGTGTAACCCTGGCATCCGACTTTACCACCCTGAGACTCAGTCGCCTCATCTGTAAAATGGGGGTAATAATGATACACACCTCGTATGCCGTGGAATTAAATGAATTAGCATTTATAAAGGCTTAGAACAGTGCACGTAGTACAAGCCACAGAAGGGTTAGCTCTCCGTGATTGTTAGATTGTCAGCAGGGGACAGTGGGTGAGGGGGACACACTTCCTGACCACAGGAGCTGGGTGCTTCCCGTGCATCATCTCAGTGAGTTGCCCCAACAACTCTAGAAGCATCCATTCAATTGGTGGCCTTTTGCTTTTGCATCTCCAACTCCAATGAACCACCCAGAAGGAATAAATGAACAAGTCCATGAGGAACAAGACCAGACACTCACAGTGGGCCGTGTAGCTGGCCAAGCACTTTGCACATGTTACGTTCTTTTAATCTGTACAGTAACTCTATGAGATCTGATACCATTGTCCTCTCCCTTCTCACAGAACAGCCATCTGAGGGTCAGAGAGACGAAGGCACTTTCCCAGGCGGGAAGGCACTTTCCCAGGTGGGAAGGCACAGCCTACAAGTGGCCAAGCCAACGTCCAAGTCCAGACACGCCGAGCTCCTGCCCTCTCCTGCCCCACCTCTCGGAATCAAGGTCAGTGATCCTGTTTTGCAGATGAGAGAGCTGAGGCTGGATAGAGTTAAGCCCCCTGGAGTCAGTCCGCAAGACCACTGTCCTCTGCCCTGCACCCCGGCTGCTGCACATACAGCCTAATGCACACACACCCCCAATCCCAGCGGCACGGTGATGTTTCCTCTCTGCTGCGGGTCCCTGAGGGGGAGTCAGGGGCTGGGTGGGTGGAGCCAAGGCACATACACAGGGGTCAGCCTCAGCCGGGCGAGCCTTCCGTGCGAGCAGGAAGAAGCCCATCCCCGACAGCTTTATTAGTCACGACGTGCGGCAGTGCGCAGACAGCGGTGCTCTGGGAAGCAGGACCTCCTGCGCGTTGGAAAGCTGTAGCCGCTGCCTCGTGGCTGCACAGCGAGCTGCTTTCTGTGGCAGGCTTGCCCTCCACCTCGCCATCTCCAGGCTTTTTCTCTTCCTTTCTAGAAGGATCGACAGGCCTGCAGAAGCTGTTCCCCTTGTCAATACAGGATCCAATCAGGACTAGAGATACCCAGGGTGCAGGTCTTGCTGCTCAGACCATTTAACCTGAAATTGTTGAGCTCCTCGCTGTGCCCCAGACAGCCTTTTAGACACACGTAGGGAAGAGAAGTGTCGTTTGGGGGGCTGGGGTCCAGAGCAGGGGAGAATAAGGAAGCGCTGGCATCCGCTGTCAAGGTCATACTTTGGTGTGATGGGTCAGGCACTTCGCATCCACAGTGCTGCTTAACCCTGTCGGGCCCGTGCTGTGATGGTGACATCAGGCCCTCAGTCGGATGGGAAGCCAAAGCCAAGTGAGGTCGGAGCGCTGATTTGTGTATGATCCCACAACCATGGTGTTTGGTAAAAAGGCGTTAGGGAACTCTTGCAGCAGGAAGCCCAGAGGTCCCAGACAGAAAGTTGTCAGATCCAAGCACATGTGCGTTTGCCTGTAATTGTTCCCCCATCAAGCAGGGGTCCCACCTCCGCCCCAGCCCAGACCCGCCCCAGGGTAGATTCTGGAGAAAACTGATGGAGAGGCAGTGGGGTCTAGTGTCTAAGCTTTAGAACTCCAGGGCTCCTGGGGTTCACATCGTGACTCTGCCCCTTGCCTGCTCTGTGCCCACAGGCATGTGACTGAATCTCTCTGAGCCTCGGTTTCCTGGCTGGTAGCTGGGCGGCTTCATGAGACCAGTGCCATGGGGGTTGGGAGGGCTCTGGTTCATGCAAAGCGCGCAGCCCAGTCCAGCACGTAAGGAGGCAGCTGCTCTGATTATCGTCATTGTTCTCTGTGATCCCCGCATAATTCTGCAAGGCAGGCAGGAGGAACCCCATTTTACCGATGAAAAGGCTGAGGCCCCTCGGATAAGGCTTGAGCCCAGGTGTGTCTGGCATGGAAAGCCGTGTTGTCCCCTCTCAAAGGCTGTTGCCCTCGGTGTGGGCGTTGCTGGTCCTCATGGGAGTGTGGCCTGCTGACCGCTGGCAGGGGCACAGGGGCACACGATGCACCTCGGGACGGAGGGACGTGGGCTCTGACTCCCTGAAGCCCTTTGTGCTGATGTGGGAGGAACAGCGTCCACGTCCCTGGAGAGAGATCCCCTGGGCCAGGCCAAGGCCGTGAGAGCTAAAGGGTACCTTGGGGAGTTTGCTGCCCCCTCCCGTTTTAGCCCTGACCTGAGGAAGCCGGGCTCCCAAAGTGTCGGGACTCTCACCCAGGTGTGTGCCCGTGACACGTGCAGAAGGGGTGTCTACCACGTGCCATTGTGGGCCAGGCACCATGCTTGCATCGTCTTGCTTCAGCCTCTCTGCCCCCTCTGTGATGGTGATGTCATTCCCATTTAGCAGATGGGGACACTGAGGCTATGACAGGTGAGCTAACTTGCTTATGATCACACAATCATGAAATAGCGGAGTTGGGATGCAGGCTGAGGTCTGTCTGGGAGTGACCCCTTTGCGTACTCTCTCCCCCATCACCATGCTGGAGGAGGCAGGGACTTAGCATCAGGCCATTGCTCTGAATCCAGGGCACGGTCACGTAGCTCCAAGCCCTGGATAAGCATTGCCTCACTGAGCAGCTGACAAAAGCTCCACGCCTCTGTTTCCCATGTTAGGAGCCTGACCACAGTGCAAACTCTCCGTTTGCAGAGCACTTCCGTGCAACTTCAAACCTAGCTAGTCAAAGTAGCGACAAGGGACCAACAGTATCGTCATTCTTAGAGGAAAATATGCAGAGTCTCGGGTCCCACTCGCTCAGACTCTGCATTATAACAAGCCCCCCGTATGATTTATGTGCACATCAGAGTTCAAGAGGCACAACTTTAGGATCCTGGATCTAATCAGCCGAGGTGAAAATTTCTGGTTCATTGTAACCAGAACCGCTAAGCGACTTGTCTAAAGACACAGAGCGAACCAGCACACACGGGCCGGGCATACACATCTGGGTCCCTGCTGCCCCAGGCTGTGCCCCTGAGCATCCGTTTCACCAAAGCACTGCCTCCTCTACTTGCCTCCAAGCTCCTGCTCACATCTTCCAAGTGGAAGGAGGCTAAATTGTGGGGACAATCAAGGAGTCTACATAGCCATCCAGGAAATGAACAGTGGCCCTCAGCAGGACACAGGGACCGACGCTCTCTCGCAAAACAGGCAGGAGTTTGGCCACTACGAGCCCAGCCTCCGTATTCAGAATCCGATCCGGGCGCGTATCACACATTTGTATGTATCACACACAGCAGCGCAGAACGGCCCGCGTCAGCATTTCTCAGGGAAGCCGCTTTGTCCGGGGATTATCGTGAACGTGGCACGCGGCACAGACCAGCCCGCCCCGTCCTTCACCGAAGACTGTGCCTGCGCTTGAACCACTTACAGATGTTTATCCACAGAGTGTGGGTCAGGAACGTTTTTTTCCTCTCTATTTTATTCTTTTTTTATTTGCAAAAGGAAAAGAATAACTCAGGGGGAAATTTTCAATGGAGCGAGACGCCTTGGGAGCGACTTTGAGTTCTTCCACTGCTTGGAAATCCATCACAGGATTTTCAGGGTTTAGGATGCTGCCATGGCTGCCACTTGAGCAAAGTGTTTGCAGCCTCGACTTGAACCGTAGGAAGGAAGGGCCCCTCACACGACGCCAGCGACGAGCCCCGCACTTCCTCTTCGTGCATATGACCATTCCTCCCCACGTCAGATGAGGGAACTGCAGATAAGCAGTCTTGCCCACAATGGCTCCCCTAATGGGCTGGAGTACCAGCCAGCTCAGCTTAACGCCAAAACCCAGACTTTTTTGCTTTGCACTGCGCTGCCTTGTGCCTTGGTGGCGTTTATCAACTTTGGGTACAATGGATGGTGCCACCTGGATTCAGCAGGTGTCAGTGTAAGAAGAACACGAGACGGCTTTGCGCAGCTCTGATGTATTCCATCGACTGGGTGCCGGGCCCTGAAAGGAACTCCAGAGATAGTAAGCACCTGCATGTACATGCCGTCTCTCCTGCATCTTCTCCGGAGGACAGCCATGAGCGACTCAGTCACTCTTTCTCTGTACCCATCCATAGGCTCAGAAGCTTTCTCAACACTGCGACAGGGACACCACTGAATAACAGAGTTACTGTAAGAGGTTTAACCGATGTGCCGGGGCTGGCTCTCAAGAGCAGGTCATGCAGATCTCTCGCCAGCTCTGTAATAGGATGTCCTCGGTGGCGGCCAGTATGTCTGTGTGGGGCTGAGAAGGTTGTTTACGGTTGGGATCTGTGCTCAGGTTTGTGCATCCACTCCTCCAACACGTGGCTACTGGGTATCACCTCCCTGTCCCGTTCTTTCTTTCCACAAACACGAGCACCTGCGGACAAATCCAGAAATGCGCTTTGTGACCCAGGGTCTGCGAGGTGTGGTGGTGGGGTGATGGGGAAGGAGGGCACAGAAAGCCTAACATCTATCAGCCAGCCGTTATGTGCCACCTGCAGTTCCAAGCGCTCATCCACGTATTAGCTCATTTAATTCTCACAATAGCGCTGTAAGGGAAATAGTGTTCTCATCATCCCATTCGTTAGAAGGAAAACTGCATCACAATGCCGGATTTCGAGCTGTACTACAAAGCTGTGATCACAAAGACAGCATGGTACTGGCACAAAAACAGACACATAGACCAATGGAACAGAATAGAGAACCCAGAAATGGACCCTCGGCTCTTTGGGCAACTAATATTTGATAAAGCAGGAAAAAACATCCGGTGGGAAAAAGACAGTCTCTTCAATAAATGGTGCTGGGAAAATTGGACAGCTACATGCAAGAGAATGAAACTTGACCACTCTCTCACACCATACACAAAAATAAACTCCAAATGGATGAAAGACCTCGATGTGAGACAGGAATCCATCAAAATTCTAGAGGAGAACATACGCAGCAACCTCTACGACATCGGCCAAAGCAACCTTTTTCATGATACATCCCCAAAGGCAAGAGAAACAAAAGATAAAATGAATTTATGGGACTTCATCAAGATTAAAAGCTTCTGCACAGCCAAGGAAACAGTCAGAAAAACTAAGAGGCAGCCCACGGAATTGGAGAATATATTTGCAAATGACACTACAAATAAAGGACTGGTATCCAAGATCTACAAAGAACTTCTCAAACTCAGTACACGAGAAACAAATAAATCAAAAAATGGGCAGAAGATATGAACAGACACTTTTCCAATGAAGACATACAAATGGCTAACAGACACATGAAAAAATGTTCAAAATCATTAGCCATCAAGGAAATTCAAATCAAAACCACACTGAGATACCACCTTACGCCAGTTAGAATGGCAAAATGGACAAGGCAAGAAACAACAATTGCTGGAGAGGATGTGGAGAAAGGGGATCCCTCCTACATTGTTGG
Organism: Ursus americanus; assembly: GCF_024610735.1. NCBI lineage: Eukaryota > Metazoa > Chordata > Mammalia > Carnivora > Ursidae > Ursus > Ursus americanus. The sequence continues at coordinate 33,085,944 of NC_142128.1, forward strand.
TGGGAATGCAAGTTGGTACAGCCACTCCCGAAAACAGTGTGGAGGTCCCTTAAAAAGTTAAAAATTGAGCTACCCTATGATCCAGCCATTGCACTACTGGGTGTTTACCCCAAAGATACAGACATAGTAAAGAGAAGGGCCATGTGCACCCCAATGTTCATAGCAGCAATGTCCACAATAGCTAAATCGTGGAAGGAGCCGAGATGCCCTTCAACAGATGACTGGATTAAAAAGTTGTGGTCCATATATACAATGGAATATTACTCAGCTATCAGAAAGAACGAATTCTCAACATTTGCTGCAACATGGACGGCACTGGAGGAGATAATGCTAAGTGAAATAAGTCAAGCAGAGAAAGACAATTATCATATGATTTCTCTCATCTATGGAACATAAGAACTAGGAAGATCGGTAGGAGAAGAAAAGGATAAAGAAAGGGGGGTAATCAGAAGGGGGAATGAAACACGAGAGACTATGGACTCTGAGAAACAAACTGAGGGCCTCAGAGGGGAGGGGGTGGGGGAATGGGATAGACCGGTGATGGGTAGTAAGGAGGGCACGTATTGCATGGTGCACTGGGTGTTATACACAACTAATGAATCATCGAGCCTTACATCAGAAACCGGGGATGTACTGTATGGTGACTAACATAATATAATAAAAAATCATTAAAAATAATAATAATAAATAAATAAATATCAAGTATAAAAAAAGAAAAAAGAAGGAAAACTGATACCCAGAGATGTAAAGCGATCTGCCCAAGAACACACAGCAAGTAAAAGGCCAAAGAGGCTGTAAATCTAGGCAGCTGGCTTCAGGGCCCATGCTCGAAACCACTTGGCAGAGGAGGGTTTGCCTGAACTGGGTTTTGAGGGATGAGTAGGAGTTTGTTTCCTCAAGAAATCGAGCATAGAGGACTTTTGAGCTCAAATGAAGAAAAGAATGTCCATTTGGGGGCACTCCTGGTACTTTGGATAAAGGACAAAATGTCTGTAAAATGCTTAGCTGGTGCCTGTCCCAATAATAGGAAAACATGTTACTTCCTATTATTGCGTGATATAGAGGGGCCAGAGAATATTCCCGAGAGCAGACAAGACTGGGGAGATGAGCAAAGGACTGAGCATGGAGAACACCTCGGCTGTGTTACGGATTTGGAATTTATCCCTAGGATAGCAGCTTTCACAGCACTCGCAATCACAGGAGGTGGGGGAATCAGGAGCAGAGCCCAAAGCAGCCCACTCCCAGAGTGTAATTTTGGGAAATATCAGGTTTTATGTTTAAAAAGTCATGCAAATGGTGCTTTCTCCTCCGTAATATATTTGCATTTATTATAAATATGATGTCTTAAACCTTTTACCATCAAGCAAAAGTGACAACGCGAGACATGTCCCTTGTCCCCTTGTCCGCGGTATCTACCTCGGCACTATGACATTTCGGGTCAGATGATCGTTGTGGAGCGGTCCTCGGTACCGTAGGGGGTTTAGCAGCGTCCCTGGACTCCGTCCAGTAGATGCCAGGAACGCCTCTCCTCCCTGAGTCGTGACAACCCAAAATGTCTCCAAACATTACCAGATGTCCTGGGTGGCAAAATCACCCCAGTTTGAGAACCTCTAATCTGCACCCGGCACTGCGATGTCCTACTGTACAGACCCCAGTTTGAGAAGCACATTGTGTCCCATGGAAGGATTCTCATCGAGGAGGGGGGTCTCAGAGGCAGAAACTAGACACTACTTTTGGTGATCGCATTGGAATATTCCTATTAACAGTCTTCCTCACTCTGCAAACAGAAGGTCAACGCAGCAAGGTGCGTCTCTGTCAAGTCACACAACCGTAAGTGGGTTTGTAACCCATGTCTGTCCATCCACTGCCCCACAGAGCCACACTCAGCCCTCTCCAGGGCAGGAGAGTCATCATTCTGCCCCCCTTATGGACCCCAAAGAACCTTCTCGGGGCACACATCCCAGCCCGTTTCCGGGAAGCTGCCCCTGAACCCCCCTGGCCTCCTCCAGCATCAGCGCAGCAAATGGTATGGCCTCATCCTTCCTGCCCCACAAAATCCTCTGCACAGCCCAGCTGGAAAGAGACCTGTATTCCCTGCCCGGGGTCACCAAACTTTTTCAGGAAAGGGTCAAACATTTGAGGCTTTATCAGCCTTTTGGTTTCTGGTACAACCGCTCGACTCTGCCACAGAAGCACACAAGCAGCTACAAATCTTTGTAAACAAGTGGAGATGGCCGTGTGCCAATAAAACTTTATTTGCAAACATAACCAGCCAGCCCGCGGGCCGTAGTTTGCCAGCACTGAGTTGTTCAGTGAAGAAGATGTGGTGTGTACATACAGGGCAATAATATTCAGCCACTGAAAAACAGAAAATCCTGCCATTCGCAGCACTGCGGAGGAACCTGGAGGATATTGTGCTAAGCGGGGTAAGCCAGACACAGCGGGACAAAGACTGCATGGTCTTCCTCACGCATACAGCCTTAAAAAGCTGAGGTCACAGAACCAGAGAGCAGCATGTGGTCATCCAGCGCTGGGGCCGGGCAGAATGGGGAGAGGTCGGTCCCGAGGGACCAGCTTTCAGTTATGACATGGAGAGGTTGCAGAGACCCAGTGTGCAGCCTGATGACTCCAGTTCGTAAGCCTCTACTTCCCCTTGAGATTTGCGGAGAGTAGATCGTAAGTGTCCTCACCACACACACGTTATGCGAGGTGATGGACGTGTTAATTAACTTGACGGTAGTGACATTTCCCAGCGTACACATAGATCGAATCTCCAGGTTGCACACCTTAAGACAGACGCGAAGACAGACACATGCACACGTACATGGATACACGTCACACGCGCCAGGCTGTGTGCTCAGTGCTGGGACCGTGGGCAGCAGAAGGAGGCATGGCTCCTGCCCGCAGCGGGAGGCAGACGGTCAGCAAACACTTGTTCTAAGTGCCCTGCTGGGCAGGAGGCAGAACGGAACTCGACAGAGCTTGTGGAAATCTTGCCTGGAGAGGTGACGCTGGAGCCCAGAGCTGAAGCATGAGAAGGAAGGAGTCCTGCGAAGAGCCAAAGGGAGAATGCTCTGGGCAGAGAGAATAGGCACTACCAAGGCAGGGGGCCTAGAGCGCGTCTGGAATGTTCGACAGGCGGCCCAAGAGGGCAGTGGGGCTCGAGCGCCACAAATCATGGGGAGGAAGGCAGAGGCAGGATCAGGGGGGACCCACTGCTGTGGCCGGGCTCCTCTGAAACCTCAGGGACTCAGTCGGCTCCAGCTCCTCCCAGGCCCTTTGGTTGAGTCCAAGAGTCACAAGGCGGATCAGAGAGCTGCTGGGCGGGCGGAGGACACGCGGAGGAGTGCCAGCCCTCACACCTGCTCCGAGTTAGCCGGAGGAGTTCATCGGGAGGCAAGAGCATGTGCGGAACCCTCCGTGATGACCCACAGCCCCTGACCACACTGAGCGCGGGTCACCAGGCACTCACGGAAGGGACGTGGACCCATTTGCAGCTGGAGTCAGAGCTGTTCCTCGGTGAGCAAGTCTGCACCAGCACGATGTGGGGTCCTCCCAAGGCACTGTCACAGACAAGCCTCACAGTGACCCTTCCTTCGTCCCCACCATGCAGAGGAAGAAACTGAGGTTAAGTCTCTTACACGAGGTGAAAGAGTCAGCAAGAGTCCCCACCAAAGCTCGGGACACAGCAGTAGGGGAGAGAGGGGCGTACCATCGCCAAGCGAAGGGAATGCACCAGGGCATCCGGGCCTCAGTAGTCACCATTCCAGGGGACACTTACATAGTGCTGGACATGTGCCAAGCACTGCTCTGAGGGACGAGTGTGTCAACTCACTGGTCCCCACAAGGACCAAAGACCGCCCGGAAGCACCTGCCACTGAGAAGGGCAGGCTTGTTGACTCCTGGCGACGAGGGAGAACACACACGCCGGGAAATCAGGAGGGAGCTCAGGAAAGGGCTGTTGGGGGGGAAGTACTCTAATTTGGGTCCCTGTTGGGTGATCTGGGGAAGAGTTTAAGGAAGCTGGGTACCGTCCAGAACTGGGAGTGCTCTATGATTATTTTCATTAGTCTCATCTAGAAGTTGGGAAGAGCAGACCAAGCCCAAGGCTGTGATTGGTAAAGAAAAGCAGTCACTCGTGTCAGCTGGGAAAAGGAATCGTTCGGTCATTTTTGTGGTTTGGTCAATGCCTGTGTTTTATCGGTTTTTAGACAAGACTGCAAAGTGGGCTTGTTTTTGTCTTGACTTGTCAGAGTTGCGGAGCACCCTTTCCTTTTTTAATGTATTTATCTTACTGAGATATGATTGATGTATGACACAGTGTCAGTTTAAGGCGTCCATGCTGGTCCGATACGTTTATATGCTGCCGCGGGATGGGTGCTGCACGCCTCCAGCGTGATCACATCATTACCATTTCTGTTTTGTGCTGAGAACAATTAAGATCTAGTCTCTTAGCAGCTTTGAAGCTGACAGTGCAGTATTGTTGACCGTAATCAGTAGGCTGTGCGTTAGGTCTCCAGAACTCATTTGTATACTAGCTGAAAGTTTGTACCTTGAAATGGCATCTCCCCAGGTCCCCCCACCCTCCGCTCCCAGTAACCACCATTCCAGGCTGTTTTTACAAGTCACGGAGGGCCCTTTTCTGATGTTGATGATCCGTGAAGTTCATGTTCAGGAAAGCACCCCGGGGTCCAACTGTGAGCGGAAGCCAGCTCCCAGCGACACGTGCCTCTGCTCCTTGCACCGGCCAGTTCCCAGATGTCGGGGGCTGCTCTTCTTCTTAGAATTTGAGACAAGAAGGATCAAGCGACTTGCCCCAAATCGCGAAGCTGGATAAATAATGGAGCTAGAATCCTGGCCAAGGCAGTGTGTCTCTGAAGTGTGTGATATAAACCACACATTGCCTTGCCCCACTTCCTTGATATTCCTTGATACCCCAACAACTATGGAAGAAGGAGGGAAACATACATTTCCGGAATGTCTGTGCTTGCCAGGCACTGACATGGGTCCCCTGTAACACCTTCAATCACCCACCCTTGTATTCGTTTCCTAGGGCAGCCAGAATAAAGCACCCCAAACTGCACGGCTTAAAACAACAGACGTTGAGTCTCCCCTACTTCTGGAGCCCGGAAGTCAGAAAGCAAAGTGTTCTCAGGGCCAGGCTCCCTCTGAAACTTCTAGGTGGGGATCCTTCCTTGCCTCTTCCAGCTTCTGGAGGCCCCCGGCGTTCCTTGGCTTGTGGCTGCATCCTTCCAGTCTCTGTCTCATCTTCACGCTTCCCCTCGTGTCCTCTCTGTGTCTTCTTCCCTTAAAAGGACACCAGTCACTGGACAGAGGGACCACAAGAACCCTAGCATGACCTCATCTGAACGAAATTCCATCTGCCAAGACCTCATTTCCAAATAAGGTCACATTCACCAGTCCCAAGGCTTAGGATTCCACCAGACCTTTTGGAGGGACACCATCTCACTTGCCACACCCTGAATGCTGTTCATTGTACAGAATCGGATAGGTTTAGGAACGTGGGCAAGGTCACGCAGCCAGGACAGAGCAGAGCCGGCAATGCAAGCCCCCAAGGCCTGGACGCCTCACGCACCACCTCAAAATCTAGGAAACCGTGGCTCTGGAAGTCAGATGTGGCTGGGACAGAAGGCGGGGAGGCACCACTTTCCAAGGGCCAGAAAGCCTGTTTTGCTTTCTTTCGTTTCTTAAGAGCTTCCCTGCAGGGGAACAGCACAGGCCAGGAGGCAACGAGCCAGAACAGACACACCTCAGTGCAGAAGACTCTCCACCAGTCACCAGCGCAGCCCCCACGCTGTCCAAGAAGGAGGCAGTCGTGGCAACCTGACGTTGACAAACTGGCCACCCGCGTCTCCAAAGATTCCCAGGGCTCCCATTTTCCACACTTATACGATTCAATTAGGAATCCTGAAATGTGTAAATCTTGGCATTCTTATTGCTTCGTAAAAGAAACAAAGTATTAAACGCAGCCGCGTTTTCTTAACTCTTGGCGGTTTTGTTTCCATGGGCTCCAGATACGACAGCCAATCTTGTATAATAATTCCTTGGAGGATGGGAGATGCAGTCCCCACAGACAGCTCCAGACGGGGCCACTGTGTGGGACACGGGGGAGTCACAGGTTTCCAGGGAGAGGGCTGGAGAATCGGCATAATTGTCCTTACGATTGTAATAATAACTTCCTTTGGTGTTCTTCGCTATGGCTCGTATTCCTCCTCAGCTCCCACCTCCCTTCTCATCCCCTGCTTACAGCTCCCACGGCCAAGTTCAACATAACCCCATTTCCTCTGTTGCTTTCCTTCCCACGGAGATGGACCCCAAAGGCCTTTTCCCCCTAAGCTACACCTAGGCCGATAGCGACAGGCAGCCAAGATGAAAAGTTCAGGGAAAACAATAAAACAGGTGACAACTTAAACTATTACAGAGCCAAATGCCTGCCTTCAAACCCCCTACATTGGCCTTTCCGTGCAGTGTGACCTTGGGCAAGTCACTGAGCCTCTTAGAGCGTTGGTTGTCTCATCTCTGGGGCACCTGCCATCCAGTGTTCCGTGAGATCATCCGTGGACAAGACCCACGCGGCATCTGGCACACATCCAACATTCACTCGACACCGGCTCCCTTCCCCAGCGGACCAAAAGCCAAAACGCGGAATCACCCCAGCCAAGAAGCACATTCAGCCCATGCAATTCGTCTCCACCCTGGCAGCCAGCCCGCTGCCCACGTCCATTCCCTCTCCTAACTGTGCACAGATGACTCACCCAGGGCAGACGAAGTTGGTGGCCTGGCCTCTGCTGGGTCCCTTAGCCCTTCTGAAGGGCCAGAGCATTGGAGCTAGCTGGCGGGAGCCTCAGCACATCAACACAGGGCCACGAAGGCGTGCTTCGACCCCTGCTTCCGTAAGCCCTGACCTCCCGAAGAGTTCCCATTCAGTGTCGTGCGGTGGTGGGGAGCCGCCTCGCCGGTGTTCAGATCCCAGCTCCGCCACGTACAAGCTGTAGGACTGCAGGCAAGTCCCATGGCTTCTCTGAGCCTTCGTCTGGCAAATAAGGACAGGAGCGCCGGTCGTTAGAACCGTGCTAATACAGCAGCCACTAGCCAAACGTGGCTGTTCTTAAACGTTAATCCATTAACGTTAAAGAAAATTCAAAGTTCTATCCTTGAGTTGCATGACCCACGTTTTAAGTGCTCACCGGCCACGTGTGGCTAGTGACTACCGTATCGGACAGCGCGGACATGCAGACCACTTTCATCAGTGTGGAAGGTTCGTCGGGCAGCACCAGCTCAAGATCATGGGGCGATCAAATGCAGGGACGAACGTACTGTGCTTAGCACCACGCCTGGCCGACAGGAAGTGCTCGGTACCATGTAGCTCTCCTAGCGTTTCATTCTCTGCAAGGTGGTGGTGTGGCTCCCACTGAGCAGATGAGAAAGCTGAGGCTCTGTGGCCTGAAAACATGTTCAAGTTCTCACGGCCAGCAAGTAGGAAAGCCAGATTTGAGCCGAGAGAGCCCACTTGCCTCTTCGGCTTTCTGGAAGAATCGCAGAGTTGTTGGGTCTGCACGCCGGGAAGCAGAGAAGCTCACTGCCTCTTGGAGTGGCCCTTTAATGTGTTCATCTTTGCAAATCAGGGTTCCAGACCTCTGCAAGGATGCAGAACCATCCGTGCTCTATGCAGAAACAATCAATTCCTTGATTAAAATCTGACAGCTTAATTAATTAGGGCTTAATAGCTCAACCTTAATTATACTCTACATCATTATTTGGTAATATGCACAGATTTCCCACGTGGCTGCGCACACATGTCTTTTATCAACTGATTACAAATGCCTGAACTTGACCCCCAATACTCGAAAAATGTCGTGAGCATGAAAAACTTCATTAACACGGACGCCGACCCCACCAAGGCCTGCTCACTACCGAGAATTCTCTGATTTCAAAGTTCTTTGAGATCCACTGGAAAGAGGTCACTGCATGGTCACATTCCCTTCTTGCCTCGATACACTTGCAAGTTTTATCAAGTATTAAATAACAGCTCTGGAGCTTACTTTCACCTGAAAAAGAGACTCAGAGTTTTGTTTTGTTTTTTTAACCCAGAGAGTGGGCTGGCTTCTAAACTCAGGGAGAGTCACTGGAGTCCTTTGGGTGTGATGACACAGTTAGGAGGGGCACCATGTTAGCAAGCAAGCTGTAGGACCTGGGCTTGAATCTTCGGTCCTGTGGGGTGGGTTTTATTTTTATAGGTTCTTTTGTTTTAAAGAGATACCGTTAATATCTAACGTTATATTAACATCAGATGTACAACATAATGATCCGATAAATCTTTGAGCTGTGTGATCTTGGTTGAGGTTCTCTACCTCTCTGATCCTCCGTTTTGTAGGTTTTGGAAAATAAGCCTCTTTGTGAAATAGTATTCACCATTCCTAATCCTCAGGATACTCGAGGGGATGGAAAAGTGTCTGTCAGGCAGTCAGTGCTCGATAAATGTCACATGCTAATCCCTCCACTGCTGCAGAACTAAGCCTTGTCCAGTTGCCCATGGAGAGCACTCAGTGGGAGGAGGAGGTCTTATCTCTCTGCATTTGGGGGCTTCTAGGGAACGATCCAGTAGAACGGCTCTCAGAGTTGGTAACACCATTATATCCTGCCAAATAAGCCAGCTCCTCCATGGATGTGTTTTGGGGCCTTTGTGGGGAATGGCATAAGTTCCCAGAAGTTTTCGGAACTGAGCTGTGGCCTGGCCTACAGGAGAAGGCCTCACTTTGAGTTGAGTTACACGCCTGTAGTTATGGCTTTGTGACGGGGGGTATTAAGCAAGTCCCTTTCTCCTGCGGACTTTGTTTCCTTATTGGTAATAGAGACTAGCCCTGTTTTTCCAAAGACCTGCTCCTGCTACAGAATCACCCGGCTTGTTTACTTAAATTGAAATATACCGTGCAGTACACAGAATCCACACACACACACTCCCCAGGTAATGACTCTTCTGACATAGTAATTTTTTTTAAGTACCAATTGCTGGGACTCAGCCCCGACGACCTTGACTCAGGGTGGCATCCTGGGGATTTCCAAGAACGCATTTTTTAAATCGTCCAAAGGGCTTGTGATGGGCAGTCATGTTGGGGAACAAGCCAGGCTGCTAACCTCCAACTTGCCACCCGTCTGGAAACCGTGACTGGTTCTCAGTGTGGGGCAGGAGGCACAGGCTAACCCCGTCTTTCCCTCAACTCCCCGAACCGGCCGGGTGAGCGGGACAGGGCAGTGAGCTGACCTGCTATGAACGCGGGGGATGATTTGCCAACAGTCCCCAGCTCCCTGGGCCCCGGTGACCAGCCAGCAACTTCCATTCCTGTTGGTTACCATTCCCGATCACTCTTGATATGAACCATACTCCCGATTGACATGATGGAAAACCCACCCAACACAATGGCCATCTCCAGAAATTAATTGCTCTTCTCGGTAGGGGATTTTTTTTTCTTCCCAATATCATTTCCCATTAATTTTGAAAAGCACTTTTTGCTGGGGTTTTTTCCCCATTATTTTCCCAGCATGGACTTCATCGTGACCAAAACGTACTTTACAAATCCCATTAACTTTATCTAATGGAAATTCTCACCACATCACAATTGCCAAAGGTCTTTTTTATTCCCGAGTTAACCTTGGGGAGCTGTTAGGTGTTCTTTGGGGCACGCATGCACAGAGGACTGAGGAAATCTTTCATTTTTCACCTCCTTGGAGAGCTTGGCACGCTTGGCTAAGTAGGGAACTTCTCATTCCTAAATTTGTTTCTCCGGGTGAATATTGATTGGAATCCCGTTGTATATGGCAAATGCTCATCGGCCTCCAGCAACGCGGGGCACGGCGGGTTTTGTTTACTCTTCAACTCTGAGCCCTCTGAGCGCCTGCGTCCGGTTTGGTTCTGGTCCTTCTCCCTGCTGTTCCCTCAGATGTCTTTGTTACAAACGTCATGTACAGAAAGTGATTGCCGTGGTGGACACGCGGGCCACGGCTCCTTCCCCCCGCACTCTGCTGGGTATCTTCGAAATCCCATGGAGGTCCAGCTTGCAGAAGCTGGAAAGGGGAGCCGCTCGTGTGGAACAGGGCACATTCTGCATCAGTACTCTCTGGGTTTGGCTTTCTCATGGATCTGCTCTTCTGTGCTTTTGCGCTGGCTAAGTCAGCGCGCGGGGACAGCTGACGTCCCTTTTTCTCTTTCTTGGCATGGTCCGCATGCACTAGGCAGCTCTCCATGCCGCATGTGGGAGAGAACCATGTTCTGAGCCGTATCCGTGGAGCCTCGAGCTTCGTAGTCCTCGATTCGCCTGGGCGTCTGTGAGCGATGATTGTCAGGAGCATTCTATTTTAAGAATCTAGGAATGTATAAAAATAAGGTGAGATCCTTAAGAGCAAGCAGGTTTGATTGGGTTGGGGGGGGGTGTCCTTTGGATATTTGTTTTTTTCCGCTCTTTCCTGTTCATAGCCGTGGCTTATCGGGATGGTTGGGTCAGAGGGTGGCGTGAGGGATTTATGAAAGATGTCACAGATGTCACCCTCCCCCCCGGTGCTACTGGGAGGGCATCGAGAAAACAGTACATTTCTAAAGATTCTGCAAACCAGATGGGATTCCGACTTTGTTTCATCACTAGGGAGCCTAAGGAGGCCTCTACTAAGGGGGTGGGGACAGGGAATCCCAGTGGGGGCAGCCTCCGGTGCCATGTGCATTTCCTAACAGAACAAGCCAGATGTTGACAGCCCAGAAGATTGACGGCCGGAAACAAGCAGCAAACTATAAGACAGCCGTCTGGAATTGGAGGGGAAGCGGGAGACGCAGCAGGACATGGGAACCTCCTCTTCTGAGCGGGACTGGGGTAGCAAGAGGGGTCTTCGATGTGGGACCAGGCCTGCCCGAGGCAAGAAGGCTCAAGCTGCGGTGGAATAAAAAACCATCCCACTTTGCCCAAGACAGAGGGATTTCCTAAGATGCAGAGCCTTCTGTTGAAAAAACAGGAGAGTCCTGCAGAAAATCAGGATGAGTTGGTCACCTTCCGTAGTGGAAAGTTTCTCATAGTTCCTCCAGCATGGACTTCAAAGTCAGGCAGACTGGGGTTTGAATCCCAGCTGGGCTAGCTCAGTGACCTGGGGCAGGCGACTCCACCTCCCCTTCCGTGTGCCAGGGGACCGGTAAGGTGCCTCCTTCACAGAACTGCAGGAAGATGAAGGTTAATAAAGCAAGCACAGCAGGTAGCCCAGGGCCCCGAGCGAGTGGGCACCAAGTACGTTTTCATGCTCGTCGTTCTGAAAATGTGAGATACCAGGGCCCATCTCAATGCCTACCAAGCAGGAAGGGGAGAATCAAGCCAAATGTGGGGGTGCAGCAGGACAGCGGGAAACAGGGAAATCGAAAGGCCATGAATGTCTGGAGCAGATGGGAAAGGTCAGAGAAATCAGTGCAGGGCAGGGGCTGGGAGAGGCTGAGGTGGGACCATGTTGGGGAGAGATTCAGGGGTAATCTTTCACACTCCATGCAATGTCTTAATGTCCCAGGGGTTCAACAGCTCTGGGGCTCCCACTTGTTGGAGAAGGAAGACTCCTTCTAGAAGGAGGAAATAGACCCCCGTGAGAAGTCTACAACCTAGAGGCATCCCCTCTCCCCCCACTCCTCTTTGACCTTTCTGGGGAAGGAATGCTTCCCTCGTGCCTGATGCGCCTGATGTGAGCTCCCAGGAAACTGACCTGCCAGCAGACTCTTCTGTAGACGGAAATAATCAAGCTGGAGGAGAGAAGGAGCTGGATGTTTTAAATAGAACAATACTTCAGTGGCAGAAATAAAACATAGTATGAAATTATTATAAGTATTCGCAACCTCCTTTCTCTTCCCTGCTCCCTCCCTTTGGACCTTTGATGGACAGTGAGTTCTTTCCTCCAGGGTCGGCTCCTGGATGCTACTTTATTCATGTGTTCAAAGGGCAGAGTGGAAGGAAAGCTTAAACAATCAGAAAGGTGGAGTTGATCTGCAAGGGAAAGAATAAAGACAAAGAGTGGAGAGGACCGTGGTGTGTTCCCAGACGCCAGTGCAGAGTTTTAGACAGATTTGAGAGACGTGCTCATGAAGATTTCTTTTTAAAGATCTGTTTATTTATTTTAGAGAGAGAGAGATTGGGGGGAGGGGCAAAGGGAGAGGAAGAAAGAGAATCTCAAGCAGACTCCTCGCTGAGCACAGAGCCCAACTCGGGGCTCAATCCCAGGACCCTGAGATCATGACCTGAGCCAAAATCAAGAGTCCATCGCTTAAGCGACGGAGCCCTCAGGCACCCCAAAGATTTTTAAAGACCAAATAAAGAGTTTTACTTCTCGATTAAATTTTCTTCCAGAAATTCCCTTAACACAATTTCTCTTGATGCAAACCTGTGCTGAGACGAGACCACATACACGTTCAGATTTATACAGGTTACCCTAAGTGCCATTAATTCACATTCATGAAAAGTCTCCTCACTTCCAGGCATTCAGCAGTGAGTGCCCGTGGCAGCGGGCGGATTGCATTGATTGCCCAAATTAACGGCCTCCCTGCTTCCAGAGCTTTGCAATGTGATTTTGCGGCTTCTCCCGTCAAGAGGTAGAGTCTCTCTCCCCTTAGTTCCCTGGCCTTCTGCCTGATCTGCCAATAGAGTGCAGTGGATCTAAGCTGGGGCCAAGAGGCTTTGCACGTTTTGACTGCCTGTCTTGGGCCCTTGCCTCACACACTGGTGAGCCGTCTGGAGGCTGAGACCACGCGGAAGGAAGTCCAGAGACCACCTCGGCCACCAGCAAGCCAACCCCCAGAAAAAGGCAGCATGCAGATGCTGAGCAGATCACAGACATGGGAGGGAGCCCCACTGGGAGTAGGAGGACTGTCCGGCAGACTACCCCCCCCTCCCCCAGCAGCAGCAGCTTGCCAGCACGCAGAATCAGGAGCAAAAGCAAATGTTTGTGGTTCTGGAAGCCACTAAGTTTTGAGATGGTTTGTCGCCTAGCAATATCTACCCGATACACTTACTAAGTAAACAGTGTTTTGAATATATTATTTTGATCCTTGCAACTAAGAATTTCTAATTCTCTTTCTTATAAGAGGTTTCACTGCAGGAAGGAAACAAAAAGAACTTGCCCGAAGTTACTCATCTGGTAAGTTCCAGAGCCAGAATTGAAAATAGCCTCATTTAATTCAAAACCCATCTCTGTGCCTCATGTCATGTTGCCTACGATGATGGCGAATCCACCAAAGCCCAAGGTCATCTCTGTATTTCAGGGGAGGTGATAGGACAGGTCTGGACATCAGCAATGGAAGCCAGACGCATCCGTGTCCAGGCCAACAAAACAGGACCACAGCCCGAAAGGAAAGGAGCACCCCACGAAGGCTGGGGCAGAATATTAAACCTCGTAGAAGACATTCCAGTGTTGAGAACCACGAGAGATGCGCGAGTCAGAGCTGGAGTTGCCAAAGCGAGATTTATGGAAGATAAAACCCATTTGATCAAATGGAAAATGAAATTGCAGAGCGGAGCGATTCCAGTAAGAGGTAAACAGACACTCCGGCACCTGATAAACAGGCTGGCAGCAAGCCAGAGGTATCTGTACATACATTTCCTCATTCCAAGTCTTTCTACACACACACACACACACACACACACGGGCATAAATGATCCTGAAATGTACAACACCAAGACACACACGAAAGTATACACATGGAGCCACATAGATGTTCCCAGAGAGACATGCACGCCCTTTTGTGCAAGCGCACATGGGTTTACACACACGTGCGAACACACTCTTGGCGTGCATACACGCACTCACCATCACCCACCCCAGGCAGGCCAACAGAAATCCTACCTCTACTGGGAGTGGATTTTCTCCTCTGGATTTGTCCTCAGAGCTAAACCATTTCACCTGCAAATCCCACCAAGAATTTTCCAGTGGGTCCCTGGACGTAGCAGGAAAGCTCAGCCCTCCCCGGACCCCAGGGCCAGTCCTGACCCTGGGTTGAAAGAGCCCGGGGCCAACAGCTAGGGCCGTTTGTGGGATCGGCGGGCTGGGCCCCCTTTGGGGAAGTGGTGCCTGTGCTCCTTCGGCTGATGACTTTGACATCAGGAAGACCTGGGTTCGAATCCTGCCTCTGCCGCTTCATGACCTTGGGGCCAATTACCTAACTACGCTGAACCTGAGTGTCCTCACTTGTAAAACGGGATTTGACCGGATTAAAGGTGATCATGTGTGTGAGTGCTTGACTGAGTATCTGCCACGTCGCAGACGTCAGTAGCTGGGGTGGGGGGGGTATTTTCAAGGCAAGTGCTCCTTCCATTTACAGACTTCATCTTGGGTTTTCCTTTTTTCTTTCTCTTCCTTTTTCCTCCAAGCATAACATAAACCCAGGCTCTTTGCATTTATATTCTATCACTTTTTATGCATCATTATTACATATTTTATCCAAAATGATCCTTTTTCCTTTAAATCTCCTTTAAATTTGCCTTAAATCTCTGATATGAACAAGGCCTAATTTCTTCTGTCCTCAGGCATCATCTCTTGCGGGGAACGATAGATCTGGTGATAATCATTATAACCATTCAGCAAATCGATTTTGCTAAACCCAAATTCTCCTTATAGACATTTCAAGACCCAAAGCCTCCCAAAAAAACAAAGAAATTTAAAACCTGCCATCTCAAAGTCAAAACCAGACTTTGCTCTTAAAGAGAAGCCCATATTTAAAGGTGGACCTTGAAACAGCCAGGTTTTGAGTGTTCATTTTACCACTCATTCTTTCAATGCCACGAGCAATTCTGAGCACCTACTGAGTGCTAGGCCCCACGTCCAGAATCTAATTCACAAGATACATAGAGTCAAGTGCGAAAGCAAAGTATGTAAAGAACTATACTTCGATATGGTCAGTGAAATTATGTGCACGGTATTAATCCTTTATATGTACAAGATAAAGACCAGAAGGAGGAATCATTAACTCTGCAGCAGAGAGGTCAAAAAGGTCTGGGAGGGGGCGCCTGGGGGGCTCCGTCGGTTAAGCGTCTGCCTTCGGCTCAGGTCATGATGCCAGGGTCCTGGCATGGAGTCCCACATCGGGCTCCTTGCTCAGCAGGGAGCCTGCTTCTCCCTCTGCCTGCTGCTCCCCTGCTTGTGCTCTCACTCTCTCTCAAATAAATAAAGCCTTTAAAAAATAGTCTGGGAGGCGTGTTATCCTAGCTCAGCCAGCTTCCCCACCTGGCTTGTAGGAGAATTCCATTTCCTTTGGGTAGTTCTCCCTCCGCAAGTCTCCGCACCCTTTCTGAGGCTGTCGATGCAGTGTCACTCGTAGCGGTGGTAATTGACTCCGCTCTGGCCTCGCGATCTCTCAAGCCGGGAACATGCAGCAAAGTGATACAAAGGCAGGGAACGGGTGGCAGTTGGGAGAGACTCACCTTCCCTGGGCAGGCCAGGCCAGCAGGCTGGGAAATCAGGAGGAGTTCCATGTCACGGTCTTGAGGCAGAAGCTTCTCTTTTCCCAAAAATCTCTTCTTGCTCTCAAGGCATTCAGCCGTTTGGATGAGGTCATCCGCATTCTCAAGGGTAGCCCGCCCCCCCCCATGAGTGTCAGCACCAGAGAAGGAGGAGACCGAGGGAGCCAGCACCGTGCTTTGCTTCTCGTCCCCCAACTGTCGGGGACAGTTCCTGCTCCCACGGATGTCAGTCTCTAGCTACTGGAGAAGTCCCTCTTTTTCTCATAGAGGAGAGTGAGTTAGGGGTGAAGGGAGAGGAGAGAAGCCCGCTCCAGGAGCTCCCCGAAAGAGCGAGCTATCGCAAGATTCTTTTTTGAGGTGCCCTGTCTTAGCCTGGGTTGCTGGGACTAAACACCGTGGAGCATGTGGCTTAAATAACAGACGTTCATGCCTCACAGGTCTGGAGGCTGGGAAGTGCAAGGTCAAGGTGCAGACAAGCTCGGTTCCTGGTGAGAGCTCTCTTCCTGCCTCGCAGTGCTTTGCTGGCGTTCCAGCGGAGGGACGGGGCAGGAGGAACTCCACGGTGTATCAGATATCCTTCCCACGTTCACGGTGATGACCGATGAAGGGAACACGCCTGACAGCTCAGTTAGCCTCCAGTTCCACAAGAAGAGCCCTCAGAAGCTGGTCAGTCCACTGGGGGAGAAAGAAACAAGTCTGGCTTCTAATCAGTGGCTCTTCCAATCTTTTCATCAAAGTCCTGACCTGTCATTTTCTATTGTCTGGAGCTAATGAGTCAGCTTGAAGTGGGCCTTCCAGGGGTTCCCTTGGATGCAGAGAATTTGCTTAACTCTGGGGACTGCTCTATCCTTGATGACGTCATTCTGTAAGTTTCTCGGCAGGCTTGCAGCCATGACAGTTGTCACTGAGTGTCTGCTGTGCCAGGCCGGGCATCAAGGACTCTGCCTGTGTTAGCTCTTCCGATCTTCACGTCAAGTCTAGCAGAGAGGTTCTAGTGGCTTCCAGCCACTTACCAGATGGAAGGCTTTGGGTCTCTCCATGCCTCTATCTTCTCATCTATAGAAAGGGAATGAGAATAGTACCGAACTCACAGGATTGTTGTAAAGATTCAGTGAGTAACTCTTTTTTTTTTTTTTTTTTTTTTTTTTAGATTTTATTCATTTATTCAAGAGAGAGAAACAGCACAAGCAGGGGCAGAGGGAGAGGGAGAAGCAGACTCCCTGTCAAGCAGGGAGCCCTATGCGGGACTCAATCCCAGGACCCCGATATCATGACCCGAGCCGAAGGCAGACACTTAACCGACTGAGCCACCCAGGTGCCCCTCGGTGAGTAACTCTTGTAAAATGCCCGCCATGCACAACTGCCTATAAATGTTTGCTGCTTTTGTTGTGGTCCCCACCTTACAAGCAAGGCGACTGAGGTTTCTGGGGGTCAAGGAGCCGGGCTGAGGCTTCTCCTAGACCTTACAACCTCACTGGCTCCATCCTCAGACCACCTACACCCTACACACACACACACACACACACACACACAGACACACTGGACCTGCATTTGTACCCATAGCCACCAGTCTCTGAGCTCCATATCTGTTTGTACATACTTTCTGTACCATCCGAAATGCCTTCCTCTTCCCCGTCCCCACCTCCCACCCATCCCCTGAAACTCAGCTCAGATGTCCCTTCCTCCACGAAGCCTTCTGTCACCACCACCACCCCCAGCTGGGCTTGGCACCTCTTCGGGGCTTTCTATGGTGCTGCCCTCCCTTTCCAGATTGAAATTGCCCCGTAATTACCATTCCAGGTTGCCACTGTCTGTCTCCTCCATGGGCCCTGGAGCTTCTCCAAAACGGAGCCGAGAGGCCAGCCCAAAGTAGGTGCTCAGGAAAGGTTTGTGCGTGAATGAAAGAAGGAATCTTTAAGGGATGGGGAGGCTGTCTGGGTGCCCTCCTGTGTGAAAAGAGATCTCACCGATTCCGTGGCTCCGTAAGGAGCCTAAAATCCACGCATCAGTAATCGTCCCAGAGAACCACAGTGACGCAAAGTAGGTACACTCAGTCCCATGTAAAGTAGGTACAGCCAGCAGAGAGGGAAGGGGCTCCCCAAGACCGGGGGAGGCTGAGCAGAAGCTGAGGGGACCCTCGTCGGGGACCCTCATTAGTGACTGAATTACCTAAGTGGTGGCTGATGGGCTCACACTTTCGGGCCGTACTCGGTTGACCCTGAATCTTTTGAGACGAGCGTAAGGAGGCTGAGGAGGAGGATATGGGGCTGCCCACCATCAGCTGGGGGGGGCACCCCCACATACTGTTTACTGTGGGGGGCTTCGCCTGACTAGCAGTCGCCAGCCCTGCTTCTATATGCGACGCCCGGCTGCAAACGGGCATAAAACTTGGACAGTCGGTTCCTCGGGGAGGGAAAGATCACCTCTGTACGCACGCTTCCATCACACCTCATTTTTGTGGCTGCCTTTGACCATAGCGTTCTGGCATTTTCCTCCTCGCTCTTCCTTTCACAACTGAGTGACAGACGGCAGGCTGAGCCCAAAGGTCTTCGAGCTAAAGGTAAAGATCTGCTGTGCTTCTGTGATTTTGTCTCTTCCGTTTCTTTCTTTCTTTGGCTCAGTTGCATTTAGTTTATGAGATTAGTTCCCCTTCACCAGTAGGATCAGCACTTCTTTCTGCTGGGTTTTGTACAGTAATTGCAAAAATGCAATAAAATATTAAAGCCCTGGCACAAACACTGCTGCACAAAGGTGGAGACCCTCCTGGACAGGAGCCGTTTGCCAAGAGCCGTCACCACGCAGGTGTGGGGATGGCCTCGCGTCAGCCGATGGACAAAAACCCAAACCCGCACGGAAAAAGCAGCGGCGGGCTTCTGTGTAAATGCCCCCGGAGGACAGTTTGTCCCAAAGACGGAGGTGCAAAAACGAAAAGCCACAAGTATTGTCATTCTCTTCACTCACCTGCTAGGACGTCGTAGCTCAGAGCAGTCAAGTAACTCACCCAGGGCCACACAGGCAAGGAGAAGGAGAAGCAGAGCCGAGATGTGAATCAAGGTGAGATAGAGCGTCTGTGGTTACTAACAACAGATGATGCGTGTGGAGCAGTTACGATGGGCCGAACGCTGCCGGGAGCACAGCTTGTCTTTGACTCACTAGGTCCTCCCCCAGGAAGGGTGCCCCCATCGACACATGCAGAGATTGGATGACTCGCCTGGGTCACCCAGCTGCAAGGAGTGGAACCGCACTTTGAACCTGGAGAGCCTGGGCCCCAAACCTCTTCCTCTCAGGAGGCATCAGGAATCAAACATCTCAGAACAGACCCTGGGCATCCTGTGCTCCCCCGCCTCAGAGTGAGGACTGGGGATGTAGCCAAGGGGACCCCAGGGCCCTGCGGAGGGGTTCCTAGTAGGAGCTGCTGTTTCGTGCAGGAAAGCAGCTCCACCACCCAACCTCGTGTTGGAAGACGCGACCTTGCTGCACAAGGACATCTGAGCCAGGGCCGGAGCTGCTTTTCAAAGGAGCGTTGCTCTGAGAAGCCAGTTCTGGAAACGTTTTACAGGCACATCCCATTCTCACAAGGGGCCGTCAGGCCTCGAAGAGCTGAATCAGGAACTTCACTTCACGTGGCAGCAAGCAGGGCTGTGTGGGTCTCTACAGGCGCAACGTCACAGCATTTGTGCTTTGGCCGCTAAATCACAAGATGGAAACCACGGGCCTCTCAGTTCAGGAAAAGGATGTGCGAGGGCTTGGAAGTCGGGAGAGCTTCTGAACGGCGGTGACCAAGACCGCGTGGACTGAGAGACCTTAAGTATGTATTATCTGGCCCACGGCAGAAAAACATTGCTGACCCTTGCACTAGACCGTGGGCTTCCTAAGGGCAAACTGTTTCTTGTGCATCGAGGTACGGCCGTCAGCCTCCAGCGCCGAGCCTGGAAGACAGAAGAGACTTAATGCACACCGAAGACTGGGTGGACAGGTGAATGTTGAGTGTGCTGCAGAGTCAAGCTCGGTGACAATGCGACATGCTAGGACGAAAGGGACACCTTCGGCGAGATAGTACCAAACCCTACGAAACAGTCTGGTGAAGCAGAAACAGGTCAGAAACACACACACACACGCACATGCACAGACCTGGCCTCTCAGCACAGTGAGGGGCCGCCAGCTGTTACGCTGGCTTTTCACGTGCTGGAGATGCCACACAGAGAGGTTTGCTGAAGGTAACTTCCTGCTATGAGTGTCTATGATTTTTCCTTGAATGGTTTTTTTCCTCCAGTGTTTTGAACAAGAATAATCCGTTGTTGAATGAAACCTGAATTTCAACAGCCTAGAACTTTGAGTTGAATAATCCAGACTTTTTTTGAAGCTTGGAAGGAGGGAAAAAGGGAAGTAGAGTTGATACTCTCTGCAAAGAGTAAGCCTGGCCTCAGCTCCTCAAACTGGCCACGCCCCCACAATAAGCCTTTTCCCTGGTTGTCCAGCCAGTAAGTTAAAACTCCTTCAGGAACCAGTTCGGGTGTTCTTGCCTCCTTGAAGCCTTCCCTCATTCACCTCCCTAAACTGTTCCTCCCCCTTCCCAACTTAATAGCACTTTGCTCCTCCCTATATTACAATCACTTCTCAGACCTGATGCATATCTGTTTATAACATTGGACCATGAGCTCCCCAAAGAGTTCCTTCTCCTCTGCATTCCCAGCTGTAATAGCAGGTGCTCGGCAAATATTTATAGAATGGTTGAAATAATAAATGAATAAGGCAGAGAGGGAAATAAGCAGTGGCTCAACCAAATGAGTGAATGCATGGATGGATGGGCCAGTGGATAGGTGAATACATGAGTGGAGAAATGAAGGATAGGTAGATGGGTGGATGGATGGATGGATGGATGGATGGATGGACAGATTGGGTTGGGTTGTTTGGGTTAGGATGGCTTGGGTTGGGTTCGTTGTGTTGGGATAGGTTGGCTGGGTTGGGTTGACATGACCAGATCAAACTTAGGAAGGAAGTCAATGATCCCCTCAGAACCCTCCATAGCTGGTATCCTACAGAGGAGTGTCCCACACATCTACCCCAGCCCCATACCCCAGGCTTCTCTCCTCCAGGTTTAATGTTTCCAAGCCCTAGAGCATTTCTTCCAAGCCCTCTCACTGTATCTCTTCATCATTTCCTCACTCCTCTTCTCCAGGAGCTGCCCCAGCTCCCCCTGACTCACCAAGCCAGCTTTGCCCACAGATCCAAGAGAGCAAAGGAGACTTTGCTCATGGGAAGCAAGCAGATGGCTAGCTTCCAGGCCCCCAGGAGGACTGGAGGGAGGCCACCTGCTCACCCATGAAGGGTCTAATTAGAGCAGATGCTTTTTTCTGTGACTTAACAGAGCTTTGTTCTCCTTTCCCACCTCTTCCCCTGGAGCAAAACACTGGAGCTGTGACAGAAAATGAGCTCTCTTGGGGACAGGGTTGTAGGTGTCTACTGCTGAAACTCCTTCCTTGTCCTCTAGCAACCTTCAGTTCCAGACTCAGCTGATCCAAAGAGGCAGCCCCTTTCTCAGGAGCAACCCCTGAAACCCCAGGACTCTGGGGAACACAGACTAGAAACCTCTGCTCTCGCTTGGGAACACCACTTGGAAGTTGGGAAAACTGAAGACCAGAGAGGGGAACTGACTTACCAGAGTCACCCTGCACGTCAGGGGGGACTGGGAACTGAAGTCCAATACACTTTGCCACTACCCCACCTAACCGTGTCAGATTTGGCATGATTCCCTTGGAGACCCCTGGATGAAATTCAACATCGTGTCCAAGGGAGGTGTCCCATTTCAAGCTCATTTGGCCTTCAGCGTCAGTCAGAGCTGATTACAGTTCTGATTAGGATGCAGAATCATTTTTATTTCCAAGCTTTAGTAATTTAGTATCAGTTGGTATTAGTTAATAGGGACTTAAAAGAAATTGTAAGCAAATCATAATAGAGAAGTTCTCGCCCACACACACATGTACACGCGTGCGCGCGCACACACACACGTATCTTTCTTTCATTAACTTTAATTAGGTTGACGCAGATTGATCTGGAAGCATTTCCAGGCCCAGAATGAATTTCTCTTTGTGATTGTGAAAATCATGAGATTTTTCTCAGAGAATGAAACACCCAGAGATCAATCGAGCAACGTGGTAACTTTGGGGTCCTCTAGCAACAGCAGGTAGACAAGAGGACTTGATCAAAATTCAAGACAACAGCCAAAGCCAGGATTGTCGAGACAAACAGACATGCAGTTTGGATCCCATTTTTGCCCCTCTCTAGCCGTGTTACCTTGGGCCACTTACTCACCTTCCCTGAGCCTCCACTTGCATTTTGCACACATGTCCCATCTCAAGGTTCATTCTTTGCTAAGGAGCCAGGAGATTTTTCCAAAATATAAATCTATCCAGGCACCTGATTCAACATCTTGCCATTTTATGGAAAAAGAATAAAATGGACACTCCATAATGCATTGAACAAGGACCTCCATGCACTGACTTTTGCCTGATATGGTTGAATGTTAGGATTGTGTTTGGTTGCATGTAACAGAAATTTAAGTATATTTGCATATATTACCAAAATGGGAGATTTTTTTTTCACATGACAAGAAGTCCGAGAGTGATCCAGAGAAGTTTGAAAATGCCCTTGGAGACCCAGGCTTCTTCTATCTTCCTGCTCTGCCGTCCTCAGAAAATAAGAAGCCTCATGGTCACAAGATGGCTGCTCAACCTCCAGGCTTTGTGTCTATGTTCCAGGCAGGAAGAAAGGAAAGAGGCAAAGCAGAAAAGTACATGCCAGTTGGGTCTGTCCTTTTTTATCAGGAAATGGATAACTTTTCTTTAGACTGTTACAAGTCATTGGCCAGAACTCTATCACATCACCAGTAGTAGCCCCAAGGGAGCCTGGGACGATGGGTACTTTGCCTCCTGAACAAAGTCAGGCTTTATTGACAAGGAAGAAAGGGGATTTAGATATTGGGCAGGCCACCAGCAGCCCCTGCCACATGGCTGCCATTCTCCTTCGCAGTGTGCCCGTGGGAGGCAGAATTTGAAGATGGACCCCATGACCTCTGCCCCCTGATGCTCACATCCTGTCTAGTCTCCTCCCTTTGAGGATGGGCAGGACTTGCCTTGACCAATAGAAGAGGGCCACAGTGAAGAGACTTTGCAGGTGTAATTAAGGTCCCAGACAGTTGATTCTGAGCTCATGAAAAGCTAGATCATCTTGGGTGGGCCTGGCTTAATGAGTTGAAAGCCCTTAAAAGAAGGGCTGGGGTCTCTATGATCAAGAGACCCTCCTTGCCGGCTCGATGGCGTGGACAGTCGTGTTGAGGAAGCCCATATGGCAAGCAGCTGTGGGGGAGCTCTAGAACTTCAGACTCCAAAACCCGAGAATTGCCTCCAGCCAGCAACCAGCAAAAAGCCAGGGCCTTCGGTCATGCATCCATAAGGAGAAAGATTCTGCCAACAACCTAAATGAGGTTGGAAGAGGATCCTTCCCAGTTGAGTCTTGCGATGAAAATGCCATCTGGCTGACGCCCCAGCAGCAGTCTGGTGGGACCCCGAGCAGGGGACCCAGCTGAGCCCTGATCAAATTTCTGACCCGTTGGCCCTCAACGAGATAATAAGTGTGTGTGGCTTTGAGCTGCCAGGATTGCAGTAATGTGTTAGGAAGCGACAGATAAGGAATACAGTGGCAAACACACAGAGCTTTTTTCTTTTTTTGGGGGGGGGTCCCTTTTTTTTATTTAAATTCAATTCATTAACATGGAGTCTATTATTAGTTTCAGAGGTAGCATTTAGTGATTCATCAATTGCATATAACACCCAATGCTCATTACATCCCGTACCCTCTTTCATGCCCATCACCCAGTTACCCCACCCCCCACCCCCTCCCTCCAGCAGCCCTCAGTTTGTTTCCTAGAGTTAAGAGTCTCTTATGGTTTGTCTCCCTCTCTGTTTTCATCTTGTTTTATTTTTCCCAGGTTTGTTTCTTTTACTAACCAGAATCACGCCGTATGTATTGTCCTTTCATGTGCTTGTTGGAGATGTTCTCAGCCTCGCACACTCCTTTTATCCATTATATAATTCCACAGAATTAGTGTCACTGCTTGATTGCTGTATTCTGCTGTGATGATTATGCCCACTTCTGTGCACAGACTTGAACACAGGGGCTGGAATTTGAGGGGGAGGGTGTCAGTTTGAGCCCTTGGCAATCCGAGGTGAAGGTGTGTTGACTTGGCATTGAGCAGGGGACAGGCCGTGCATGCTGACCTGACTCGGGCAGGACGCGGCTGGACTGAATTTGGGACCCACAGGCCGATGGCATCATGTGTGACAGGGATGTGACCGGTTTTGCTTTTAACTTTTGTTTTTCTGGGAAAATCTATCTGTCCTTCTATTCTAAATGAAAACCTTGCTGGATAGAGTATTCTTGGCTGTAGATTTTTTCCTTTTAGACTGGGAATTTATCACACCGCTTCCTTCTGGCCTGCAAAGTTTCTGCTGAAATACCCACTGAGAGCCGTATGGGGTTTCCCTTGTATGTCACTGCTTTCCTTTCTCTTGCTGCTTTTAAAATTCTCTCCTTATCACTACTTTTGGTCATCTTATTTACTTTGTGTCTTGGTGCAGACCTCTTTGGGTTGGTTTTGTTGGGGCCTCTCTATGCCTCCTGGATCTGGATTTCTCTTTCCTTCCCCAGATTCAGGAAGTTTTCAGCTTCAGACAAACCTTCTGCCCCCTTTTCTCTCCTCCTTCTGGGATCCCTATCACGCGACTGTTATGCTTGACAGTGTCACTGAGTTCCCTACGTCTACTCTCATTTTGCGTATTTGTCCCCTCTCAGCTTGATTACTTTTCATTACTCTGTCCTCTGGGCGGCTGATCCGTTCTTCTGCTTCCTCTTGTTTGCTATTTATTCCCAGGTGGTCTAATTTTATTTGCATTCAGTGAGTCCAAAGCTCTAACTGATTCTTTTTTACATCTCCTGTCTCTTGGGGGAGGGTCTTATGGAGGTCCTGCACCCTTTTCTCAATTGGAACGAGTATCTTTATGAGCATTACTTTAAATTCGTTACCAGACATGTTACTCATCTCCATTTTGCTTAGGTCTCTTGCTCTCATTTTATTCCCCACTTTCATTTGGGACATAGTCCTCTGTCTCCTCATTTTGTCTATTGTTGTGTGTGTTTCTACGTGTTAGGAAAGTCAGCTACGTCTCCCGCACTTGAAAGTAGTGGCTTTCAGAAGTAGAGGTCCTGTAGTGCAGTGTCTCCTTCTCACCAGAACGTGGTGCCTCAGGGGTGTCTCCAGTGTGTGTTGCTACAGGGGTGTCCTACCGTTGTAGCTGTGCTCTGTTTGCCTTCCGTCCGGCCTGCGAGGGCTCTCTGCCTGTGGTGGGCAGAGTCTGATGCCTGCAGTGTTAGTAGGCTGGTCCGGGGCTGCCCTGGGCTTGAAAAGAGTCAGAGCAGGTGTTTACCAGAGACGAGGTAGCACCAAACAGCAAGGGGCTTTCCCCGTGTTGTCCCCTGAGAAGCTTTTGTGGGTGGGTGGGGCCTGCAGTCAGCCCACGGCTGGGGTCACAGTCAGGCTGGTGCGTGTGGTTATCTTCCCTTCTCCCTGGAGCAGGACTCACGTCGGAGTGGCGCTGGCCCTTGTCTGGGCTGCGCGCACACTGCCAGGCTTGCAACACTGCTTTGATGGGATCTTGCCAAGAGCGATCGGAGGGGGTGGATCCGCTTCGCCGTGGCCTCTTGTCTCTGTCGGGCTGTGGAGAGTCTGTTCTGCCAGTTTTCCAGTTGCTTTCTCGGTTATTTATGCCAATGTGGGTGTTCTCTAGGCGGCCACGCGGCTAGAGGTGAGCCCGGGGTCCTCCTACTCCGCCATCTTCCCAGCAGCCTCTGACGCAGGTCTTTTTTCTGTCACTTGGTTCTAAGTACAGAGGATCCCCCCACCCACGGGGGTACGTTCCAAGACCCCCAGTGGATGCCTGAAACCAGGCCTAGCACCAAACCTGTCCATACTGGGTTTTTTCCAAGACATATTTTTGTACAATAAAGTTTAATTTATAAATAGGCCCAGTAAGAGATTAAGAACAGCTTAAGAACAAAATGGGACAGTTATAACACTGTAGCGTAATATCACAAGTGTGGTCTCTCTCTCTCCCAAAATATCTGACTGTCCCGTACTCCGCCTGCTTCTTGTGACCACATGACGTGACACAATGCCCACGTGACGAGATGAAGCGAGGCGGGTGACGTAGGTGCTCTGACGCAGCGTTAGGCCCCCACGGACCTGCAGATGAGGATCGTGGCCAGGATCATCTGTTTACCGACCGCAGTTGACTGCGGGCCACCGAAACTGCAGAAAGAGAAATCTCAGAGAAGGGGGACCGCCAGACGCCTTCCCATCTCAGGGTCCCCACTCTTATCCTCTTCCCCTGCCGTCACTGCTCTGTGCCTTCTTCTCCCTTCCCTCCTTCAGCCTCCAGCTCACAGCCCCACCAGAGATGCCCTTCTCGCCCACCCCACCCAACCACCATCTAAAATTATCCTGTGACTTATTTACTTCCTTGAGAGTGTCTGTCTCCTCCGCGAGAACGTCCACTCCAAGAGAGAAAGGACTTTGTTCCGTTCATCCTTCCTCCACCACACGTAGAACCATGCCAGGTGCATGATAAGCGCAGAAAAAAACAACAACCCCTCCCTGGGTATACCCGGACTCCCCGTGGAGTTCGGAGGCTGCTTGGAATCAGGATTCCCCAACCCACTTTAGCATCACACACTCGAGAATGTTCCATGAATGGAGCAGAGGGTGCCCCTGGCTCCGTAGCCTCCCCCCCAACTTCCGCACGTCTAGCTGTAAGGTCGTCCAGAGCCTCAGCCGTATCGTATTTTCCTCCCTGGCACGTCGTTATAGCCAGTGTTTAACTCTAAATGGTTGTCTCGCAAGAACTAGCAGGGAATTTTTCTGCCAATCTCTAGAGTAAATAGAAGAATATCCTAGAAATATAAATATAACTTCCTTGTTCATAGGTGGCCACCTTCTCCCTGGGCCCCCACGTGGCAGAGGGGGTAGGGAGCCTCGTGGGGCCTCGTGCGTGGGGGCACGGATCCCATTCATGGGGGCTCCACCGTGACAACCTAATCACTTCCCGAAGGCTCATCTCCTAACACCAGTGCATTAGGGATTGGGCTTCAAAATAAGACCTTTTTAGAGGACACAAACATTCAATGTATGGCAGCTCAGTTAACAAAACTATGTTGCAAGAACAAAGGTCAAATAAGGGCGTTTTCAGAAGAACAAAAACTGGAAGCTTTAACTACCAGTGGCCCAAATGAAAGACCTTCTAAAGGATACAGTTCAGGAGGAATGACAGTGACCCAACAAAGGGAAGTCCGAGATGCAAGAAGGCGCGCAAGGCGGGGCAGAAAGGTAGGTGTCGCTGAATCTGGATGGTCACTGTGCAGTCAAAATATCTGCGTAACCAGCCCGCTTAATAAAAACAGAAAATCTACACCCTAAGAGCCTGTGAATTAGCAGGAAGGTGATAGGTTAAAATAGCCCACGTGTCTGTGTATCCGGGCAGGTCAGGGAGGCGGTAATGGTTGAGATACGCAAGATCATGAAGTTTCAGGTGCATGGTAAAATTTCCAGGATGACCATTTAAAGAGTAAACACAGAGGCTATAACTTTCATTCCAGGAGAGAGAGAGAAGTAATAAGAAAAACTTTTTCAATTTTTACAGACCAGAAAAGAAAAAATTATGTATAGACAGAGAGAAAAGGAGGGAGGGAGGGAAGAAGGAAGGGAGGGAGGGAGGAAGGAAGATCACAAGGAGAGTAAATGGAATAACCATCCCAATTAAAGAGATTATCAGACTGGAGTGGGGAAAATCCAGCTACATGCTCTTTACAAAAAAAAAAAAAAAAGCTAAAACATAAAAACATGGAAAGATGAAAGGTAAAGGGACGGAGAAAGCCACGTCAGGCAAACACTAGCAAAATAAAGGTAGAGTAGCCATATTAGTACCCAATAAAATGGTCTCTAAGTCAAAAAAGAACTGATTCCGGCAGAGTAGGGAGGGTCCGCCGAGAATGACAACCCTTCACTTCACCAGGAAGATACGGTCCGAAGGGAGCAGGCACCTGAGAAAATACCTTGGCACCAAGTCCTGCAGGTTCCTTTCCACCTTCCGCACGGAAGAACCTGCCCGTGGGTGGCCAGGTCAGCCTCTGGCTGCAGGGTCCACAGCCCGAGAAGAGGGTCTGTGGACTGGGGGGCCCTCCGCAGCTCTCCAGGCCCATAAGAAAGAAGGCGCTGGAGTCCGAGCTGCTTCCCACACCCCCGTGAGAGGCCAGGCGCGGTAGCATGAGTTCTCACTTTCTGGGCTGGGGCAGGAACATGGAGAAGAGTGAAGGAGCAGGTGGCATTCAGAAGACAGAGGTCCTGACTTTGCTAAACCCGGCATTTCCCGAATTTTTTTCTTAGCACCTTAAGATCGGGAGAATTTGGGCAAACGACAACCTGATGCGATCCTTCCGTTTCAAAGGCGAAGAGACAGTGCAGGGAGGCGATGCGGCGTGCGGTAAGTGACGCAACCGGTCTGCGCGTGTGTGCGATCATTCGTATTCACACAGCGACCCAGGAGAGATTTTGAAAACAAATGAATCTAAATGTGAAAATGGCAAATTTCCCCTGTATAAAGAAAAAAAAAACTATCAAACAGCCCCGCTAAATTAAAAAATGCATTCCAGTAGGTCTGCTTTCGCTCCGCAAAGGGCCGGCAAACAAGCAACACGGCGTGCCGTGCATTGAAATGTCAGATTGCTGCTGACTCGGGTAATTCATCACCGAATTGAAAGCATTACATATGGGAAGAGCAAAAATCTAATTCCAGCTCATTTCAATAAGAATTGATCTAAGAGTTCATTACATAAAGTAATTTTTACCAGCACAACTTCAAACCGTGCTTCAAGGGGGATCAGAATCTCTCCTGATAGCTGAAACTGATAAGGGGAAATTTGCATAGGGATTGTGGAGGGCTAAGTTGCAGATCTCATGTTCAACTGAACAAGTGTTTGGGTTTTTTTCGCGTGTTTGCTCTGTGTTGGAGAGGAAGGTTAGAGAGGTCTGGAGACGTAGGGTTCGGGGTTGTTTTTAAAAGGGGTCCGAAATCCAGGTTCGTTTGTCTGTAAGAACTGTGTGACCTTAGTCGTGTAACTTTGCTTCTCTGAGCTTCTATTCAGTGAGAATAGGTCCAGCTCATGCGATAACTTAAGGAATTGATGTAAAGCACTTAGCACAGACTGACGTTCTTGATGAAAGGTAGCTTTGAGAAAGTTCTCCCAACCCTGCTTCACTAGTCTGAGATACCAAGACAGTATCTACCTGGCCAGGTGTCCTTAAAGGTCAAAAGAGTAAATATGTGTGGGATGCAGGTATGGCTAGATCCAACCACTGCCCCTGGGGGTGGGCTTATGTGAATGCCTCCAAGATCCAGATCCCCAGCTTTGTGTTGGTTTGGCATCTGCATTGGGGTTCAAGGAGCTGGACCTAGGCTCCCCAATTTCTCGGGCACAGGAAACCATTCTTCCATCTCTTACAAAACAGGCTTTCTGGACTCAAAGAACAGGTCTCCAGCCAAATTCAGAAGTTCTCAACCTTGGCTGTTCACTGGGATCATCAGGAGTGGGGCTGGGGATCTTTAAAAAAAAAAAAAAATGCCCAGGCTGCCCCCAAAACCAACTAAAACACAATCCCTGGGCATGGGACTCAGATGTCAGCATTTTTATAAGCTCCCTGGTGATTCCAATGAACAGACAAGGTTTCAAGCATCTGGAGCTAACAGGTGGTAGAGGAACAGAGCTGGAGGGTGCAGAATTGTGTGCATAGCTTTTCCCTACCCATGTGCCCCCCAAACGTCTGCTAACAGCTTGAAGGGTAATGTGAACAAGAGGTGAAGGAGCCAGGGACTTTCTCCCAAAACACTTTCCAATAGCAAGGTAATAGGGAGTTCTGCCGAAGTGGGCTTTCCAGTTAGCACAGGGAAGGTCAGAAAACCAACTCTTCAGATCACAGAAAAGGCCTGATTTCCTTCTCTGCCTCGGTTAGCAGAACAGAGCACCCGTCCAATAGGAACTCCCTTCTCTGACTTTTGTCCTTTGAGACCATGCACTTTTTTTTTTAAAGATTTTATTTACTTATCTGATAGACATAGCACGGGTAGGCAAGGCAGCAGGCAGAAGGAGAGGGAGAAGCAGGCTCTCCGCTGAGCAGGGAGCCCAACGTGGGCTCAATCCCGGGACGCTGGGGTCATGACCAGAGCAGAAGGCAGCTGCTCAACCGACTGAGCCGCCCAGGTGCCCCTGAGACCAGGTATTTTTAACACCGATGTGGAAGAGGAGAAGCATTCTGACTTTGGGGGCTACCCATGGTTCCATGTCCCTGGGCTGGAGGGGACGGGGCCCAGGATGTTGCGGGAGGGGAGCTGGGAAGGTTCAGACCTCAAAGAGACTCTAAGTGCTTCCACAGCTTTGAGGGCAACAGGGAGCCTAGGAGTGTTTTAAGCAGAAGAGGCATCTAGACACATTGGTGTTCTGGAACCATACTATCCAGGCCAAAGAAAGCAGGAATTGGAGGGGCGTGGCCAGAGGCAGGAAGAGCAGGTGGGAGCTGATGGGTGGAGCCAAGGTCAGGCATTCCTAAAACCATGGCTCTCGTCGCTCTCGTGGTTCTCGTCGCTCTCGTGCCTCGCTCCTAGCGTTTCTGATTCAGTGGCTCTGGACTAGAACCTGACCACCTGCATTTCCACACGTTCCTAGACTGGTGGCTGTGGCTGCACATTGAGATCACCCGGCGACACGGGGCCCCACCTCGCCGCCCTGCGTGATTCGGTTGGTCTGGGGTAAGACCCAGACATGAGCATGCCAAAGCCCCCAAGGGACTCTCGGGTGACATCAGAAGTGAGAACCAATCCCTGCTGCCCCAAGTGTGGGCCAGTGGCTCGGCACCATCCGGAGCGCGTTAGAAATGCAGAGTCTTGGGCTCCATCCCAGACCTAGAGAATCTCGTCTGCATTCTGACAACATCTTGGGTGATTCTAGTACATACGAAAGTTTGAGACACACTGACAAGTAGCATCTGGCCTGAGATAGGATTCCAGAAGCATCTGGAAGCATGGGGGGAAGTGGAGTCCAGACCCCAGGGTAAGCACTCAGACCCAGGGGAGGAGAAAGATTCCTTTGTTAACTCAAATGGACTATAAGGACCCACAGTGTGTGACCCTCATGATGTGACCGTGACCCTCAGTGTCTGACGGACACTGCTGGGTTAAGTGCTAGAGAATCAGGGGGCAGGCACCTGGCCTCAGGCCATCCAAACACTACAGTAGTAAAACAAGGGGCCGTGAGCTGTCACCTTCAAGTTCTAGAGGTGCTTCTGATCCAAGCAGCCTGGGTTAGTAACTCGTGAGTGCCCGAGAGCAAGGACACCATCCCAGCACACGGCACGGTCTCCATCCATGCTGTGTGAGGAATGCCCAGTGCAGCTGCTTTGGAGTGGACCTTCCGAGGTGAACAGGGTCACTACGGGCAGAAATGGCAGAGGGAGGGCTCAGAGGATGTCAGAGGCTGGAGCGTGCAAAGGGCCAGAGAGTAAATATTTTAGGCTTTGGAGACCGTGTGGTCTCTCGGCTCTGCCCCCACAATGTGAAAGCCTCCACAGACGATCTGTAAACAAACAGGCCTGCTGTGTGCCAGTCCAAGTTTATCTCCGGCAACAGGCTGTGGGCTGCACGTGGCTATGGCACGCCGGCCCCTGATCTGGACCAGGAGGGGAAGCAGGCTATGGTGGAGGGACACAAGGGCGAATTGGAGGTGGCTCACAGGCCGTGGGAGGCCTACTGAGCAAAGGGGAGCAGACCTTGAAACAAGAGTGGCAAGCTGGCACAGGACGGTGGCATGCACAGTGAACGGCTCAGCGGCCAGCTTGCAGGGGGCGATGGGGAAGAAGGCTGTCAGGGGAGATCAGGAGCTGGGGAGGGGAGATAGGCAGGGGGCCAGGGAGACGTGGGGCTGGTGCCCGAGAGAGCTGGAGGACAGGGAGCCAGAGTGAGGAGGCCTGCCGTGCAGGAGACACTCTGGCTGCGGGATCTGCAGGGCTAAGGGCCGGGAGGGATGGTGGGAAGGGGTGGACTCACAAAGTCCGTTCCTGGTCCCAGGGTCACCAGATTGATGGGGATTGCTGTGGCCAGGCCCGGCACAGGGGAGCCAGCAGGACCCGCAGGCAGGGGGCGAGCCAGATGTGGGAGCTTGGGGGAGCGTGTGGAGCACAGCCGGGCCCACCGCACATGTCGCCCCCCGTCACACCGGAGCACCCAGGCGGCTGCAGAAAGCATTCCAGAAAAGCAGAAAAGGTTCACACACAGGGCTTAGCTGAGGTTGCTGTTCCGATGGATGCGACTCTGGGAGACAGAACTCACCCAGGGCTGGAAGGTGCCTCAGAGCCGTGCTCCTCAAACTTCAGGGTGCCACGAAGCTCCTGGGGGTGTGGAGCGCACCTGTGTTGTCTGCTGCCGGCCCAGGACAAGGCTTTGAGAATCCAGACCTGAGAGATGATCCCCACCTCCCCGTCTTGCCTCCCAAACAAGGGCGGTGAGACCCACTGGGTTACTGTTTGTGGGGTGGCCATTATACCAACCAGAAAAGCAGGTCCTAGCGGGTCCTTATGGTGCGGCAGGTACTGTCCCATCCACATCGTGATCCATTTACTCCTCCCTGTGGCCCAGGAGGTGGGTTCCCCTAGCGCCCCGATGCCCACACGATTTGGTGACCTAAGAGCAAGGCAGCCACACTCCTGAGCCAAAACTCCATCCCTGAGGCCCACACAGAGAAGCCACGGGCCCCCCGTGGCAGGACCACGAGCCCCACATAGGCGCATCCCCCCACCCCAGGCGAGGCCACCTCTCCTGGAAAATTCCAAACTTCTGCTATGACGTTGGACCCGAGGCATAATGAACCTGCTAAGTGGGGCGGGCTGGTGGGGGGAGCAGCCTGCGGCAGGGACACTGGGGTGCTAGGAGCAGTCTCGAGCGGTGCGTCGGCGGCACGAGGTCAGCCCTTAGAAGAGACACTTCCACGAGCTCCTGCAACGCGAACAAATGCCCCCAGATAAAAGGGAAATAATTTAGTGGAGAATCTGGGGCCGGTGCGTATATTATGGGCATCGTTTTTTTAGGAGCGGCTCTTGGTCCCAGGCCCGGGGCGCGGTCCCGGCCGCGCGCTGCGCTGCTGCCACCTAGTGGCGACGGGGGGCGGCCGCTGCGGAAGTGAGGCGTCCAAACCCCCCGAAGAGGCAGGGGAGGTGGCACCCTGCGAACAGCGTCTGGGCGGTGGCTGTTTTTAGCTGGGTCTCTCCTTCTGTGCCACTTTCATCATGGAAACCGGCTCTCTAGACCCAAAAAAAGCTGCGACGTGCTCTGCAAAAGCTGTTCGAGGGCCAATTTTAGCTGCATTTCTTGGAATTTGGGCTCCCGGGAGGGAGGAGGGATGCGTGGTTCCCAGGAAGTTGGGCAGCTTTTGAGAACCTAGAACCTGGAGGTTGGTTCTGGCCATGAGGGTGTGAGTTGACGGATCCCCTGGGCTCCAGCCCCGGTACCCAGCCCTGCAAAGGAAAATGTATTTGGGGGGTTTTAGAGGCGGCCGCTACTGTGTCCTGAGAGATTTACCCTGTGCTAGTCACAGCTCTTTACATGGACCATCTCACTGATGCCTCAAACCCCAAGAGGAAACGTACAAATGACACCCATTTTACAGCTGAGGAAATCAAGGCTTGGGAAAGTCCAATGACGTAGCCAAGGTCATAGAGCTGGTAAGGAGCAGAGAGCCATGGTTTGAATTCTAGAGTCTGTATGTTAACTCAGAGCCCAAACAAAGCCATGGATCAAGAGTTGAAGTACTGAGTTCATCCACACTCTGCTGCCAACTCACTGTGTGACCCTGAGCAAGTCAATGAACCTCTCTGGGTCTCAGTTTCCTCTATGGTAAAACAGGAACGGTATTCATGCCTTCTGCTTCTCAAGGCTGAGTAGGGACCCAAAGATACAGCTGACCTCCTTTGAGCCAGTGGTTCCATTCCCTGGCCTGGGGGCCACCCAGACCCTCAGATTCTTCAACAGATTCCAAGAGACCTATGAAGATAAACTCAGGACCCCTGCATGGAAAAGAACCCCTTTGTTTAGGGCCTGGGAATCCATACAACAAATCAGTCTGGCCCCAAGTTTCTGGGGTTCCAATTCCCACCCTGCCCCTATTCACCTTTGGGGCCTGGTTCTCACCTGTGCAATGGGGTTTAACTCAATGGGGTAGTGACTTGTCGCGTTGTTCCAGGATTTAAACTGCGGGCTAGAGAGTAAATCTTCCAGGCAGGGGCAGGCACGTGAGGAAGAGAATAACCATCTCATCCTGATTTGTCCAGGACTTTGCCTGTTGGAACTGTGACGTTCCATGTCCCAAGAAACCCCTCAGTTCTGGGCAAACCGGGATGACTGGTCACTTGATGGGACACAGAGCTCAACCCTGACCAGCAGACGAGCTGTCCCCATTCTGTGATGTGCCGACACCCATCGTGGCCCTTTCTGTGGCTGGAAATGATCTGTGTCTGCCTCCCCCAGTAAATGTAGTCTTGTGTGATCACCGCCGTGTCTGGCTGGGGGCTTAGCCACCAGCAAACCACAGGGAGTGAAGAGGCCTCTGTGTCAGGCCCTCTTGCTAGGGCGCTGGCAGTATGACAATGGACAAGATCGCAAGATGGCCACGTGGTCAGGTAGGACCTACTACGTTAAGGGCTGTGATGGGGTAAGCATGGGATCAGGGAAAACCACAGAAGGACCCTAAGCCGGCGTGAGAGGACAGGTGTCAGAGAGGCCTTGAGGATCCAACCCAGGTCAGGCCCACAGAGCTGAATTAATCAGGTTAGGAAGGGAAGAAGGAAAGGCAGAGGTTTTGATGGCCACACGACAAGCCTGTGCCCGGGGTGTCAGCCTGACCCCAAACCAGAATGCAAAGTCTCCCAAATCCCAGAAATGTCCCACATCTCCCCCACTCCTAACCCCTCCCAACACCACCCAGTCCCTACTCACCCAATAACACAAAGGGGACATTACCTTAGTCAACAGCTCATAGCCTTCGTCCCTGTCCCCAAAGGTCCAAGTTTGTGCCTAAGATTTTGGATAGGGCATGGGAGGAATCTCGGCAACCCCCGTGCCAAGCCTCGAAAATTCTAAATTATAGGTGGAAGGACAGGCTCAGCTTTCCCAGCTTTTACCTTATTCACAGGTGGCTGTCGCCCAGCCAAGATCTGGGAGCACAACTGACTATTGGAGTCATGACCCAGTGGTTCTCGACTAGGCGGCTTATCGCGTCTTCTGGGGAATATTTGGCAATGATTGGAGACCTTTCTGGTTACCACGTCTGGCGTGGGGGTTGCTCCTGGCATCTGGTGGGCAGAGGCCGGGGAGGGGGTGCTGGTAAGCACCCACAGAGCACAGGACAGCCCTGCAACAGAGAGTGAGTCCAAAACATCAGTACTGCCGACACTGAACCCCTGCCGTGTTGTAGCGGGCCACTGAGGGCTCTAGGGGAAGCCACTGGGCAGCTGTTGAGCTGTTCGGTGACCACCTAGACAGAGACTGAGGGGACAGGGTGGGGTCTGAAGCTTCCCGTCAACTGTATTTTCACATTAGTGCCTTAGTCTTCCATGTGACTTTTCATATTTAATTGGTGCCTGACCCTCAATGCTGACCCCATGCCCTTCCCCGCTCCCCATTCATTCTGCGCACCCTGGCTGAGCGCCTGGTGAGTGCCGGGTGAGGCGCGGGGCACGCACTGGTGACTCGGGCACAGCCTCTGCCCTCAGGAGCACGTGGTCTCCTAGCTAAGGCAAGCTTTGGCCCCCTCGTGACTGGACATCCATGCCAACAGCGTCACCAGTGGCACCTCCCACCTTGCGCTCCATGAGAACAGCACCCGTAAAGCAAAGCTCCAGAAAGCAGGTGAAGTCCCCGCCCCCCGGGACTGAGCACAGGGCAGCCCCATGAAATGCCAGAACACGGCAATGACCAGGGCCCCTTGAGCGTGTGTAGCTCACTTAGGGCCGGCTGTGCGCTGGGGACCTTACCTGGGCGATCTTGTTCTGCCCTCATCACACCCGTGAAGGAGACATTCGGATGAGCATCTGAGACCGCGGGTAAGGAAGGTGAGGCTCTGTCGTGGAACCACGCACTGGAGGGGCCAGAGCAGGAATTCAACCCATGGAGGCTGATTCCAGAAACCATCTGCTTAACAAGTCCCCCGTCAGCTGAGAAGGAAACTTCAAAAGCTCAGTGAGGAATGGACATTTTTAGAGCTCAGGGAGTTGCTTGAGGCAGAAAGTTTCTGGCAGAGGATAAAGAGATGGGCTCTGAAAGCATGAGATGTCAGTCTGAGCAGCTTGACCTGGACACTGGAGACCTGGAAAAGCACCTTGGTTTCCTCTCGTGGTCAACCCCAGCTCATGGCCAGCATAGGGAGACACGCCGCAGAGGAGCGTGGGGCTTGATGAAATTGATCAGTGACGTCTGCTTTGGGTCTGGGAGCGAGGAATAACAGCACACCCAGACACACAGACACACAGACACATAGGCATATGCATACAGATAAGTACATGCAATATACACGTGCACACAGACATCTATACACGTGCACACAGACATCTACACACATGCACAGAGAGGGGCACATGCACACACCTGTGCAAACACACAACCCCATACACTCAGAGGCACGTGGACGCACACATACACACTTGCATAGATACGAGGAAACACAGACACACAGAGACCCACATAGGCTCGCTACATAAGCTGCTGAGGACCTGGAATGATGACCCCACACACTTTTTGGCCTATTCTCCCTGCAAAGAAGTTTCCTGAGTTTAAAAAAAAAAAAAAAAAACCAAGTGTTTAATACCCACCTCCTAGCACCTTCCGTATTGGCGTGGGCTTCCCACATCACCATGGAAACTGTGCCGCCTGGCACTTGCCATTCAAAAACTTCTGTGGCATTCGAAAACATGCACGTATGTCAAAATGACATTGATCCATTCCAGATAGGTGACCCTAATTTTGAACACAGTTCCAAGGACTCCTGGAAGGCAGAATGCAGACTGACTTTGCCGGCACAGGGTGAATCACCAGGAAAAGCAAGCAGTGCTGTCAGTCCATGTGGCTGGAGAGCCCTGTTTTTAATGCCTCAGGCAGCCCTGCCCATCGAAGAAGAAAAGATGCCCCAAAGGAAACAGTCACCTTGTAGCTTTATAGTAAGTGCCTTGTGGTGACGTTCTCACCAAATGTCTGTAAAAACTCATAATGGAGTTCTGTTTTATGTTACATTCCCCATCAGTTATAGCATCTCATGTTATAAAATGGGCCTTCGGAATAAATTCTTGATTTATAACATGGGGCTTTTAGGAACAATGGGTGCTCAGAGGCTCAGAGAAGTTAAGTAAGCAGCCTAAGATCACACAGGGGGATCCAGATTGGAATCCAAGTCTGATCCCCAAGCCCTTTCTCCTGCAAGGTGCCCCCACTCCATAAGTCCCCTTCCTATGATTGGGGAGTTGATGTTTTAAATCTCATGCTGGACCCTTGTCTCTTTCTTTACGTCCTTGAGATGCTCTCACCCCAGCTCTGCACTTCATTCACTCTTCCCAGCTACTTGTATTTTTTGTGGTTCACCTCCTAGGGCCGCCATAACCTCAAAGCACCACAAGCTGGCTGATTTCAACAGCAGAAAAGTATTGTCTCCCAGATCTGGAGGCCAGAGTCCAAGATCAAGGTGCAGGCAGGGGCAGGTTCTTCTGAGGGCTGGGAGGAGGACCCTGTTCCAGGCTTCTCTCCTAGCTTCTGGTGTTCCTTGACTGGTAGGGAGTTAACCCTGATCTCTGCCTCTGTCTTCACACGGCTAGGACCGGGGTCCCGAGGTACTCAGACGCTGGCAAGGGACTTCTTGGGGCCCCCGTTCAAGAGCGTTCTCAGGGAAGACCTCTCAGGAAGGGTCCCAGCTGGTTGCAAAGGGAAGGCCCCAAGGACACCTAAACTAGGTTCTTAGAGATGTCGAATTCTAACACTACAAAGCATCTCAATACAGGTTAATGAGGCAGGTTGAAATAGCCAGTGTCTAAGAAGCAACCTTGTGTCTCTGGAGGAGAAGAGTAATGACAGTCTGCTCTAACTCATTCACACGCGCGCGCACACACACAAGCACATGCACACACTACCCCCATCCGCCAGCAATTCTCAACCAAGGGATGGTGTGTTGCAAGCAGTTGTGAGGTGTATCACCAAGTAATCTGTTGCTAATAATAAAATGCCAAATGTTGCAAATATACGTACGAGTAGCTTCAAGGTTATTCATGTGAAACATCAGCCTCACTCACTGCATTCTGATTACATTTCTCCAGCGGGAGAGGGAAAACGAGAACTTACAGCTGGAGCCAGGCGCTGGAATGGGAAGCCCAGGACAGCCTCTCTGTGCCCCAACCCCTGAGATAGACAGACGGAAACGTCAAGCTTTCTTCTTTGTAACAGACACAGATGCACGTGCTGGGGGTAGACCCCTGGGAGGAAAGGAGGTACACGTGACCAATGGAGGTCAAGAAGGATTCCCAACCTTGCTAGGGATCCACAAATGCAAATTAGGAAGAGGAGGCACCATTATCATCCATCCAAGTGATAAAACGTGTTGCATCTGATCTTAACAGGTATTGGCAAGGGCGGGAGGGTGGAGAGAGGGCTTCCCTCAAACACGGCGGGAGGGAACACTGCCGATCCGGATGCAATTACCTTCCTGACCTCAATTCCTACGGCGCTCCCACTTGCTTACTCTGCCCTAAAATCTCGAAACCACCAGGAATGTCCCTCCTCAGGGCCTTTGCACTTGCTACTGCCTCTGCCTGGAATGCTCGTTCCCAGTCTCCTGCACAGCTCATTCTCTTTAAGTCTTTAGTCACAGGTCACACATATCCCAAGCCATATTTCATTCCCACGCACATACAGACGCATACACTTTCCCCCTCTCTCTGTCCCTCTTCTCTGCTTCTGTTTTTCCATACCATCCACAAATCACCAGATATACATACGTTTTACCTATTCCTTTGTCTACTGTGTGCCTCCCCTCAACACACACCTCCATAAAATGTTAGCACCAAGAGGGCAAGGACTTTGCGGCTTACTTGTTCCCTGCTGTGCCGCCAAAGCTTGGAGTGGTCCTGCCTGGATGGGCAATACCCATCTGTTGCAAGAATCAAGATGTTAAATGCAGATAACCTTTGATTTCACTTTGCAGAAACCCTCTGTACTCATTTTCTATCATTGCCCAACAAACTAACAACTTAAAACAACACCCACCTCCCAGCTCCTGGATCCCTAGGTCAGAGCTTCAGCCTGGTGTGGCTGGAGTCCCTGCTCAGACTGAAATCAAGGGGTCTCTGGGCCGCTGTGTTTTTATGTGGGGCTCAGGACCCTCTTCCACGCTTATTCCTGTTACTGGCGGAATGCAGTCCCAATCCCTTGCTGCCTGTCCGCTGCGGGGGCTCTCAGCTCTAGAGGCCACGCCTTTTCCTCTCCACGTGGACCCTCCATCTTCACACCAGCACGACGTACCCCTCCCTCTTCATGCTTCACACCCTCCCGCTTCCTCTTCTGCCCCCAGCTGGGGAACACGCTCTGCTTTTAAAGGGCACACGCGCTTAGATTAGGCCTCCTGGATCATCTTCACGTCTGGAGTTAACTTGGGACTCAGTCACATCTGCAGTAGCCCATCCCAGCCCGTCCCAGCAATACCTACATCCGTGTCCGAAGAGCCAGACGAAGGGAATCCCCAAGCACCCCTACGACTCCGCCCGCACCACTGTCCTAGGCAAACACTCTGCCATACACATGGGGAGATGGTGATGAGCGTGCACGCCGCAGAACCAGTTAGAACACAAACACTCGGGACCCACCTGCATGTCCGTCAGTGGGAAACGAGATGTACCAGCCACGGTACAGCCACACTCCGGAACATTCTGCAAGCGTGAAAAAGGGAGGCAGAGCCGCAGAGCACATTTTGACCTGCCGAATCTCCGCAGTGGGCCGGGCCCTTCTCCCGGGCTTCAGAGCCCCAGCCCCAGAGCAAGGCTGCCCGAGTTAGAGTCCCTGCTTCATCGCTTCCTGGTTGTGCGAGCTTGGTGATTTTCAGAAACTTCCTGTGCCTCTGTTTCCACATCTGTAAAACGGAGAGGATCACCCTAGGACTCCCCCACAGGGATGGCATGGATTAATGAAGATACTGCAGATAAAACACTGGACCCTTGGTGGGGACAGAGTGAATGCTGAGCGCAGGGCAGCTCTCACCAGCTTTAGAATTACTAACACGCTCTCCCTTCCGAGGTGCCCGGGAGGCCTCTGGGCTGCAGGACATGCTGTGCCAGGGTTTAGTACTTGTGAACCTCCAGCTATGGCACTTTTTACTCTGCTATAAATGGACATACGGCATGTTTTCACTCTGTTATTTATACCAGTAAGGCAAGCGTCACAGCAATCAGGCGCTTTACGCTCTTATATTTAGGCAGGGGTTTCTGGATGTCATGTATGTGGTTAGGAGATATGCACGTTTACTCCTCGCAAGCCACACAGACCTGGCACGTCTGGGTTGGTCACATACGCTCGGCTCATGGCGCCGGCATGACGGTGACGCCATCTCGGTGGAGTCTGAAGCAGACTTGAGACGCAAGCAAAGGGGGTGAGGAGCCTTCCGGACACAGAACTTTCAGGTTTAAAACACAGGAAGTGTTGGGCAAACCGGGCAAGCCGGTCACCCCAGACACAGCCCTGGTCACTGTTCCCCAAACATCACTCATTCATACCCCACACACGTAACCACTCAGGAACATAATGCTGGAGTCAGGATCTGGGTTCAAATCCTGCCTCCATTGCCTACTCGTCATGCAGCCCTGGCAAGAGAATTAAGTCTCAGTGGGCCGAAATGCTCCACCGCAAAGTGGGACTGATTATAAAACCAAGCTCAATGGTCATGAGGACTAAGTGAGCTAGCAAGTAGAAAGCACCTAGAATCATGCCTGGCCCAGAGTAAGCACTCAGTAAACCTGTGCATGGTGTTATTAGGGTATCTGCCACCATGCCTGCTAGCCATTTAAATATTTGTATATCTCCACACTCTTAAAAGGCTTAAACACATTTACTGTAAAATGAAATTGCATATCACTACCCTAATTGGAGAGCCCGTGCTTTCAGCCATAAATAGAAGGTAAGTGTAAACACAAATACATACCTACTTTCCAAGTCCGAGCAAGCTGAGGCCCTGCTTATGGGATGCAGACAGCCTTGGGAAATCCAGGTCTTCTAGGCAAGTGGAAACAGGCTAGGAGACAGGGAAAGACAAGATGAGGTAGAATCAGGGCTCTGAACTGATCTGCGGCTGGCCTGTGGACTCCAGGCCAGAGCTAAGTACACCACGCCCTGTCCTAGGACCGTTTGGGTGGCTCAGTCAGTTGGGTGTCCGACTCTTGGATTTCAGCTCAGATTATGATCTCCGGGTTGTGAGATCAAGCCCCGCGTCAGGCTCTGCGCTCAGCCAGGAGTCTGCTTGAGACTTTTTCTCTCCCTCCCCCCCAGATTCTACCTCTGGGTGGGGGTGGAGGGAGGGGGAAGGAAGAGCCAATAGGAGGCAATCATTTTCCACACCTTGAGATTAAATGCCTCTGTTCTCAACTAATTGGGGCCTCCCACAGGCAGCCTAGGAGTATGGTTGGGACAGCTCCCTACACTGCCCCTGCCCCTTAGACCAGTCATGTCACCTCTCTGAGCCTCAGTGAACACCCTCAGAAAAATGGGCACAGTAGCACCGGCCTCTCAGGATTTTCATCATCCTCAGACTACCAGATGGGATAGAGGTAAATATGCCCTGTGGCCTTCAAACCATTCAGGGAGCATTCATGCTCACCACCCGGCCTTTCCAGGTCTCCAGAATTATTCTGTGGCAGCTTGTCATCACATGGCCCTTCCTAAACTGTCCCATGTCCCCTGGCCTCAGTGGCCTGGATGAGCCATGAAGATATATAAGCAGAAAGCTCTTCTGAAGGCCAGGAATGAAGGGAGGCTAATTTTACCACTTTTAGGTAATTGTTCTTTTTTTTTTTTCTCCTGTACTTGAAAACCTGGTCTCCCACTTAAAAATACTTCAAACATTGAGCTTGAATCATGGTACAAACTTCAAGCGACAGGCTCATAATACAATTCAAGCACCTGCTCATGGTCTCCCATGATTGAATAATATTTTCATTAATAGCTCTCCCCTCCTTTACCATAACATTCCCTGCTAAAAATAAACACAAGCACCAAGACCCAGGGTGGCTGAGAGCTGAACCTGACCCCCGCCTGGCCAGCAGCAGCACTGGGTGGGACCTGAGAGCCGGCGGACAGTGGGCATGACCAAATGCAGCCAGGGCCAACCCTCCAATCTGCTGATTATCCACCAGGCCGTGTAAAGACAGCAGGAAACGAAAGGCCCTGCATCTGTTTTATCTGGCATCATCCTCACCACATTTCTGCAAACGAGGTGTTTTTACCATGACTCCCCATTCACAGATAAAGAGACTGAGGGTCAGAGAGTTCCCCTGACTTGCTGCCCAAGACACAACAGTGAGGCAATGTCACAAGCAGGTGCAAACCCTGCTCTCCCCACTTTACAAACGTGTGTGATTGTGTGTGTCCTTTCCCACAAAATAGGTGGTCATCTGTGATACCCTCCTCGTCCTCCTCCTACTCTCCCTCCAGCATGGGCATCCAGGCAAGGGAGGAGGCCTCTCATAGGATGACGACAGATCAGCTGTGCACGTCTGCCTGCTCAGAGCTGCCGCTACACGGACGGCTGTGCTTTCTCCCTTCTGGAGCTCAAATTGTCTTTGTGGAAGATCTGGAAAGTCATATAAATAGCTTGGGTACACGCCAGCAGCCACCTTCAAGCTCTGAAGTTACATGGTCCTCCCCTGAAATAACTCAGGGATTCAGGGAACAAAAGGGCCTGCACAGGCAGGACGCTCTGACGGAGATGGAAAAACATCTTCATCCTTGCTCCCAGGCTCTCCCTTACTCACCCCTCCAGGCTCTCCCCTCCAGGCTCTCCCAGTCCCTCAGTCCCATTTTACAGAGGACAAGCTTGAAGATCAAGGAGGGTCTGTTCTCCAGTTAACAGATGGGGAAACTGAGGTCCACAGGAACTGTACTAGCAAACACGATGGTTAGTTTTGTGTGTCAACTTGACTAAGCTGTGGTGCCTGTTTGTTTTGGTCAAACACTAGTCTAGATGTTGCTGGGAGGATACCCTGTAGATGTGATTAATGTTGACTTTGTTAGGTAAAGATTACCCTCCATCTTGTGCGTGGGTCTCATCTCATCAGCTGAAGGCCCTCTGAGCAAAAGCTGAGGTTTCCTAGAGAAGAAATTCTGCGCCGAGCCTGCCACATAAAAACTCTGAGCGTCCAGCCTGCTGGCCTGCCCTTTGGATTTGGGATTTGTTCCCTCTGCCATCATATGAACCAATTCCTTAAAATTTAAAAAAATGTATACTTTAAATATATTGGATTTCATATATATTTATGTATGCTATATCTATGTAAAAGATTGTATGCGTATTTCTTTGAAAGTCAATGAGCAAGTAGAGACAAGAGAACAAGAGGACTCACGTGAATGAAGCACCGTGATGTTCCGGAAGCTCCTGTCTGTGTTATCTAGGTAAAGCCTCACCCGCCACCCACAGAGGCAGCTTTTGCCCTTTCCCTGGGGTTCAGAGAGATTGAGCAACCTGCCCAGGGTCACACAGATGGGAATCAAACCCGTGCCACCTGCCTCCACCGTCCACACTCTCCAAACACCATGCGGCCGGCAGGAAGATGGTACCCGGGAGTCAGGGGGCATCCTTCCCTTCCAGGATCCCAAGGGGAACGCCTCCTCAAGTCCTTCTCCGGAAAGTCACTGAGGTCAGAAACCAAGATGCAATGTCTTTAGTGGCACAAAATGGAAAACCCAACTCAAACTCCCTTCAGCAATAGAGGGAATGTCTTAGTCCACGCGTGAGGGAAGCCCAGCAGTGGATCTTCACGCGTGGGCTGACAACGGGCAGCAGCATCTCCCCCAGAGGGTGCCATCCCCCCCCATCTCAGCACAATCCCCTCTGGCTCTCCAGTGTGGCCCCAGACGCTTCCAGCTTCCATGTGAAACTAGCAGTTCCTGTGAAAAGAGAAATCCCCTGCTGTAGTATGAAGGCTTGGGATCGAGACCCCGGGCACTAGCTCAGCTCTATGCAGCCCGAGTGGTGGTCAAGAGCCCCACTGCCTGGGTTCAAATCCCTGCTCCATCACTGACCCACTGGTCCCTTGGACAACAGTC
Organism: Ursus americanus; assembly: GCF_024610735.1. Lineage (NCBI taxonomy): Eukaryota > Metazoa > Chordata > Mammalia > Carnivora > Ursidae > Ursus > Ursus americanus. The sequence goes on from NC_142128.1 coordinate 33,129,919, forward strand.
TTAACCCTTCTGTGCCTCCATTTTTCCACCTGTAAAATAGGGATAAGAATTGTACTTCCAGGGCGCCTGGGTGGCTCAGTCGCTAAGCGACTGCCTTCGGCTCAGGGCGTGATCCCAGAGTCCTGGGATCAAGCCCCACATCAGGCTCCTCTGCTGGGAGCCTGCTTCTTCCTCTCCCACTTCCCCTGCTTGTGTTCCCTCCCTCGCTGGCTGTGTATCAAATAAATAAAAAATAAAATCTTAAAAAAAAAAAAAAAAGAATTGTACTTCCTTCAAAGGCTTGTGGCGATCAGTAATTCATGGATTGCTATACATTTGCAAAATACTTAGAACAGTGTCCAGCACACAGTCCACAAGACATGCAAGTCAGTGTTAATTAAAATACTGGAGCTAGGGGTTGAAATATGCTAATTGACAGGCCTGGGATACACCTGTTTATCTGGAACCCAGGTCTGCGCCACTGGAGCCACAAGGATTAAGCAGCACAGGAAGATTGTCCAAAAGGAAATGGATTTGCTCCTGACAAAAGGAGGGAGGACGGCAGGCAAGAAAGGCCAAAGTAACAGCTGCCTAACACAGTGGCCTCTGTGAAATGCCACAATGCCTGATTATTTTCTTCCCCCGTGGGTACGAACCTGAGGTCGAAAGCAGCCTTCAATTGGAAAGATAAAAAATACCCTAATTATGTGCAAGAATAAAGTAAAGCAGGTCATTCTGTCCTGCTCCTACAGCTTTCTTTGTGCTTCTACCCACTGAAAATGAAACCAGTAAAAATCAGACATTTAAAAAATCTACCCTTGATTCAGTTACTCTGATTCAACAGGCATTTCATGAGCCCTAGAGATGGGTTTCCCTGAAAGTAACCTGCCTTAAGCTTCAAATCTCTCAGATGGGTCTCTACCAAAGCCTTCTACCTAATTTGATATTTGTAATTCTGTAATCTTTTACTTAGAGATGTCACCGCTCAAACCGTAGAAGCTTGAGGCTGCCCAGATTTTGGATTTGCCCTCCATGAGCTCCTGTTAAGTACCAGGCAAAGAGAGACTACGGCTGCAGACATTAATCCAAACGGGGAGCCTGTCTTTGAGGAGCGCCCTCTCCTGGGGGACATTGGGAAGGACCATGAGGACCTTTCCCAGGCAAGATATTTGCTGTTCTTTCATTCATCCACTGAACTAAGAGGTATCGAGCACCTATTATGTATGGGATGAAAAGTCGGAGGAAAGCTCTTCTCTCAAGGAGCTTATAATCAAATCAATACCAAAAAAAAAAAAATCAGTACGAAAAACAAATAGGGTGAGGTGATGAATGATTAGAGTAACACCTAGGAAGGTCGGTCAGGCAAGGCTTTTTCGAGGAGAGGTGCTGGTGTATGAACTGCAGCTGTGTCGAGGCGGGAGGGAATCCCAAGCAGAGCGGAGTGCATGCCAAGGCCCTATGAAAGGAATGACCTCAGTGCTTGCAGACGAAGAACAGAGAGGCGGCCAGGATGGCCGGGACAGAGAAGGCCAGTGGGAGAGAGCAGTAACAAGAGGAGGTCACAGGTGGAGAAAGATGCTAGATCACGTAGGACTCTACTGCCAAGGTGAGAGGGTTGGATGTTGAAATTGGAAGCCATCGGGGTTTAAGGCAAGGGAGTGACGTGGTACCAACGACATTATCAAGAGGGCTCCCTGACTGCTATGGACAGAGCATACAGTCGGGTGGGAGCAAAGACCAGCTCAGGGGCTTCTGCTCCTATCCATGGTTGGCAAACATCTCCCAAAGTTTTGATAACCTCCTGTTGTAAGTTGTGGGGAAACAGACCTCTCAGGTGTTACTGGTGGGCATGCAAAAGGGCCCAGCTCCTACGGAGGGGGATTTGGCAATATCTAGCAAAATTCCATATGCATTTATCCACTGACTCAGAATCCCACTCCTAAACATCTATCCCCAACATACACTGGCAGAAAGACAAAGGAAGGTGCACGAGGCTATTCACTGCAACATCACTTATGATGGCACAAGACGGGATGGGGCATTAGAAGCCTGGTTAAATTAATATTGTACGTTGACCCGATCCCATCCACGGCACAGCTGTCAAAGCAAGGTGCAGAGTCTTAAACACTCCGCTATGCGGTGATCGCCACAACGTATTATTAAAGAAAAAAGCAAGGTGGAGAAAAAAATGTGTCTGTTTTGCTGCCATTTACCTAAGAAAGAGCTGGGATATGAACAGATGTTTTTTAATGGGAAGATAAAGCAAAAACAAGAATGACACCCTACCAGGGGAGGGAGGAAACAGTTGAAGGGGGAGGAGATAGAAACTAGACGCGGCTGAACAAACTGTTTCAATTTGACTTTAAAGTACTGTGCTATTTTAAAATAACACATTTCTTAATTTACAAATTAAATGTTACTTTTTTTAAGATCTTATTTATTTTATTTGAGAGAGAGAGAGAGCGGGGGGTGGGGGGAGAGGCAGAGGGAGAGAATGCCAAGCAAACTCTCCGCTGAGCGTGGAGCCTGACATGGGGCTCAATCCCAGGACCCTGAGATCATGACCTGAGCCAAGATCAAGAATTGGACACTTAACCAGCTGGGCCACCCAGGCACCCCAAAAAATTAATTTAAATGTTAATTGTTTTAGTTCCTCAAAATTAAAAGCAAAATGAAACCAATGAGCCTAAGTGTGTATCGACTTGGTGGGATCACCACATGGAAAAAGGCTAGTCGGTGACTTTAAAGCATAGTGGTTTTTAGGCATCCCTAGTCAGAAATACATGAAGGATAAAAAGGGGACAGCAAACAAAAGTCTGTTTTCATTAATCAAATCATCGAGGGTAGTGTTGTTACCATTTTCCTGCAACCATTCTGTGTGCATGATAAAATAATTACGTAGGCTTCCTAGGAAATCCGGAACTTGGGTGTGGAAGAAAAAAGGCACGACGTAAGATTGGGGAGGTTAAGAAAAAAACCTGCTAGTCCTGAGTTGACATTGAAAGTCTCGGTATTGGGGCACCTGGGTGGCTCAGTTGGTTAAGCATCTGCCTCTTGGTTTTGGCTCAGGTCATGATCTCAGGGTCATGGGATCAAGCCCCACGTTGGGCTCTGTGCTTAGTGGGGAGTCTGCTTGAGGTTCTCTCTCTCCCTCCCTCTGCCCCTCCCCCCCCACTCGTGCTCTCTAAATAAATCACTAAAAAATTTTTTTTGAAAAAAAAACAAAGTGTCAGGGCGCCTGGGTGGCTCAGTCATTAAGCGTCTGGCTTCGGCTCAGGGCATGATCCGGGAGTTCTGGGATCAAGCCCCACATCAGGCTCCTCCGCTGGGAGCCTGCTTCTTCCTCTCCTACTCCCCCTGCTTGTGTTCCCTCTCTCGCTGGCTGTCTCTCTCTGTAAAATAAATAAATAAAATCTTAAAAAAAATAAAAATAAAAAAAAAAGTGTCATATAAACTCAAGATGTATTTTATCACCAAAAAAAGCACCCCCTACCACCCCGACTGTGGGCTCTAAGTACTGCTTTCTGCCAGGAGAAACCAGGGGTCAATGCAGAAATGTCTGATTCTGTGTCTGGGGCAGAGGAGGAGAAGTAGGAAAAGGGAATTATAAAGCAGCTGTCAGTGAACAGGAGAAAAAGCCAAGAGAGTGAATGGACACCGAAACCAAGAGAAGCAAGTGTTCTAAGAAGGTGGGAGTTGAAAATTATCAAGAACAGCAGCAAACTTAAAAAAAAAAAAAAAACTATTCTGGAAACTACCAATACCGATGGAAGAAAAAAATAACCCAGCCAGAGGAAACAGATCCAAATCCTGCCATCTGCATACTCACCTCTAATAGGAACCTGGCATTTGGAAAAGGTAAGTGAAAAAGACACATTCTTTTCCTTGTGCTTCTCATCGAAATACAGGCATCATTTTCCGCACGTGGTGACATTTAAGCTGGAGCGCATCATCTCAGCTCCCCAGACCCAAGTGAGCCAGTGAGCACCCCATCTCTGGAGGTGATCAAGTTAAGGAAGGAAGACCATCCTTCAGGGATGCTAGAGAGGTGATCCGGCCTTGGATACCGAAAGAAGGCTCCCCAGAGCGAGAAAGCAATATCACACAGCACACAGCAGGGGCTTAATGAATGTTCCAAGCTGATCTGTCGAGTTTCTGCAGTCTGCCCCTCGTCTCCTCCAGCTCCAAGACACTGTAATTCCACAGTGTTTGCTTCAGATAAGAGGACCCTGAGTCCCTTCCATGGACCATTCCTCCAGGTATTTCTCTGCACCGGCATTTCTTCCTCTCCATCTGCCAGAGCATCGCCTGCGCATTCTGCTCCCAGGGTTAGCCACAGAAAAACAAGCAAAAAGGAGGCTTTTCTGAACACCAGCAGCTGACCAGGCCGGCCCCAGGCCCTTCTGCAGACTCCAGCCATGTAATGTGGAGAAGCAGGCCCGGAGCACATCTGTGGGCTGGAAAGGAAATGATCAGTCCTCCAGTGTGACCTCTGTGTGGGTCGGGGTTCCCCAGAGACCAATGGGAAATATGTAAGTATATAGGAAGAGGTTTCTTACGTGGGACTGGCTCCCATGATTTTAGAGCTGAGAGGTCCCACCATCTTCCATCTATCAGGGAGAGGCCCAGGAAAGCCGGTGGCATGGTTCCAGTCCAAACCCAAAGGCCTGAGAACCAGGGGAGCTGATGGTGTGAGTCCCAAGTCCGAGTCTGAGGGCCTCAATTAATGGACATGAGGACTGTGGCAACAGCTTCACAGCTTGGTGAACTCACTAAAAAAAAAAAAAAAAAAAAAAAAATCACTGAGTTATACACTTGAAATGGATGAATTATACAGTATGTAAAATATGCTTCAATGAGCTTATTTTCAAGTGTGGCACCAAAGGGTCCCAGTGGATCAGCTAGGAGAAATTCCAACGTCAGAAAAATAGGCAAGAGGTGCCGTAGCAGAGGGAACACAGCACCCATCAGCTCAGCAGCAGTCCCCAGATATTTAAAAGTGATTGTAGGCAAGATAATGTCCTGTTTTATGATGTTCATAGATGGCTGTGAAGAGGGATGAGTGACCATGAGGACCAGGACATCATTTGTAAGAGGTTTAGAGTAACTCGAATTTATACCTGTTTTACTTGAAAACTTGGGGGGGGGGGGGGGATTGTCCAGAATGTCAAGTGACTATTTCTCCACGATTGATTAGTGGTGACTGGCTGGAGCATTGAGTTAGGATTGATTAGTGATGTCTTCCAGGGAGACAGGAGTAGAAGCATGAGCGGTCGTGCCGTTTATTTGCCAACCCAGCTTAGACACTCGGAATCACTGCCCCGGTACAAGAGGGAGATGCCATAAGCCTGAGACACCTGGGAGGCGGAGAGAGCAGAACCCTCTTGTCCTGGATCCAGCAGAGAAGAAAGTCCCACTGCAAAGGGAGCTTCTGTGGTCTGTTAATGCCTCTAAAGCCCAGAAGAGAATCCATTTCCCTAGGAGCCTTGTTTGCACAGACGGTTTTCTTAAAAAGAAACCACTCACTGAAACCGGAACCTCTCGGGAGTTTGGTGGATACACTTAACCTACCAAATGCACATTTCCAGAGAAGCAAGGAAAAACACAAAGCAACGAGTCTGACCCCCATCTCCCTGCAGCCCGTTCATGCAGTTGGAAAATTATTCCCCCCTCTTTTTTATGAAAATCTATCATCCCATAGAAAAGTTCAAATAATAATAGAATCCTAAACACCGAGATTCATCTAGATTTATCAGTCGTTAACACTCTGCCACATTTGCTTATCTCTATCCGTGGTTTTTTGTTTTTTTTTTTTGCGGAATTATTTGAAAATAACTGGTAGCAACATGACACTTCATCCCTACATACCTCAGCGTATATTTCTCAAGAGCAATCATGTTCACCAACGTCACCAGTGTGCAACAGTACCGTTCGCACACCCACGAGATTTAATCAGATAATACTTAAAGGCAGCCCACATGAAAATCTCCCCAGCACCCCCAGGACTGTTCTTTTTAATTAATTAATCCAGAATCCAATCAAGGCTCATATACTTCACTTAGTCGTCATGTCTCCTGTCCTTTGCGTAACCAAGAAAGGTCTGGCTGCCTTGAGTTTCCTTCCATTCATGGATGCTCCTTCAGAGTCTGGGCTGTCTTGTGTCTTGTGTCTTGTGCAAGGGCCCCCGCTTTCTGAAAGGGGCACAGCTCTTCAAGGCTTTAACGCATCGATTTCCCGATGGCTTTCCCACCCCTCTGCCTACAATGATGAGATTTCAGTAAACATCCTATGCACCGCCGATTCCGTTCTGATTCTCCAGTTACGAATGGATTCAAGGGGGGCGCCTGGGTGGCTCAGTCGTTAAGCGTCTGCCTTCGGCTCAGGGTGTGATCCCAGCATTCTGGGATCGAGCCCCACATCAGGCTCCTCCGCTGGGAGCCTGCTTCTTCCTCTTCCACTCCCCCTGCTTGTGTTCCCTCTCTCGCTGGCTGTCTCTCTGTCAAATAAATAAAATCTTTAAAAAAAAAAAAATGGATTCAAGGCACCTGTCTCATCGCTACACGCGGCCCTCTTCAGATGTGGCTGCCAACGACAAGCGGGGCCTCTCTGGCTTGGTTTAAAGTCAAGGGAAGGTCGTCTGGCTGGCCTCCGCCCACCCAAAGAGGAGAGAAAATTCGCTTAGGTTTGGGGCTGTTGGTATAGTTTCAATGCCTTTCTAAAATAACCTTCTTGCTGCTTTATTAATTCCAGTGGGTGTTTCATAACAGGTGACAGCTTTGCCCTTTAATTGCTGAGGGATTTTAATTTTGCACTGCTGTTTGCTGTTCAAAATGATTTACCTTGGTTCATAAACACCTGCATCCCAGGGACTTCCTGTACGGTTAGAAAAGTAAACTCACAGGCTGTGTGACTCCAGCGTGCACACGCATGCACGCGCACTTCCAGCTGGGGCAGTATAGCCGACATCGCGAGTATATTCCATCGCCTTCAGCATTTGGGACAATCTCTATCATTATTTACCTAATACTACCCTTCAAACCAAATTGCTTTTCTTACCGAAATAAATAACTTTTCCAGTAAATCTTATATCACTATTAAGGGAAAATTGGCACGATTTTCCACAATCGGCTGTAAGGATAACCTCTGCTTGAGGCCTGCTCCCTCTTATTTACATGGGAGACTGGCAGGAGTTCAAGACAGGGGCTCGGAGCCATCAGGGCAATGGGAGGGAGCTGAAAAAGGATTTTTTTTTTTTTTAAAGATTTTATTTATTTATTCGACAGAGAGACAGCCAGCGAGAGAGGGAACACAAGCAGGGGGAGTGGGAGAGGAAGAAGCAGGCTCATAGCGGAGGAGCCTGATGTGGGGCTCGATCCCACAACGCCGGGATCACGCCCTGAGCCGAAGGCAGACGCCCAACCGCTGTGCCACCCAGGCGCCCCTGAAAAAGGATTTTCTGCCCCAGGATTTGCAGCTCTTTCATGTCTGGTCTGATGACCGCCTGGAATGATCTTTCATGCCCCCAGAATGGCACACGCTCCCCACTTTGAGAAACCCCAGTCTTCCTATTTGGGGTGGCTTCTTTCATTTTGTTTTTCTTAATACTCTCTTCGAAGATCAAGACTTAGGTTCAATGACCTCTCCTAGCATCTGCTTGGAAAAGCTGGTCATGACATCGCTGAAAAACCAAAATGAATAAATACTGATAACAGAAAAAAATTGATCTCACCTGGGTTTGTTTGGGGTTTTTTTCCATTTTTTTAATGTGGCCACTTGAAAATTTTAAGTTGCATGTGCAGGGGCACCTGGGCGGCTCAGTCGGTTAAGCATCTGACTTCGGCTCAGGTCATGACCTCAGGGTCCTGGAATCCCAGGGACCTCCACACTCAGGGTGTCTGCTTGTCCCTCTGCCCCCCTCCCAGCTCGTTCTCTCTCTCCCTCTCTCAAATAAATATATAAAATCTTCGAAAAAATATAAATACATTGCACACGCAGGGTACGTCTGCGGCTGGTGCTGTCATTCTGCTGGATGGTGCCGCTGCTGCTCTCTGAAACAGCAGCAGAGTCCCCAAGTTGGAGTCCACGGGGACGGGAAAGGGAAGAGACAATTAGGAAATGTCTTCGGACGTCCCCTTCCTAGTCCCACTCCGCCCTTCAGCCAAAGCATCTCAGATGTGCACGACACCTTCAAGATTACCAAGCTTGGGAGTCTGCAAACGGCAGCCCAGAGCCCTGTAAAGGACATGTTTTTTTATAAAGTGACTCCCTGTGTGACTATGAGTGACCCTGGGAGCCAAGCACCCCAGGTCGAGCAGGAAACAGGTCTGTTTGAAAGGAAAAGCACACCATCCACCCTGAGTACCATATTAGCTTCCCGTGGCCGCAGCAGCAAATGACCATCGACTGGGCAGCTTCAAACAATGGAAGAAACTTATTCGCTCACAGTTCTGGAGAGGAGACATCCCAAATCCAGGTGTCGGCAGGGCTGGTTCCCTCTGAGGCTTCTCTCTTAGCGCCTGGTGGCCGCTTCGAGCTTTGGCCCTTCCTCGGCCTGAGTGTTGATGTCCCAGTCCCATCTCCGTCTCCATCATCGCACGGTGGTCTCTTTGTATCCCCTCCTCTCTGTGTCTTCTCCCCTCTCAAATCCACCATTCATTGGATTTGGGGCCAGGACCAACCAGATAATCCAGAATGATCTCATCGCAAGATCCTTAATCTAATTACACCTGCAGAGCTCCTTTCTCCAAACAAGGTCCCATTCACTTGTTCTGGGGAGGAACATAGCTTTCTGGGGGGGCTGCCGATCCAGGCATTGCAGGCACCCCACACGGTCCCCCCAGGTGGGAATTGCTTTCAGTCCGCGTGAGGAATAGTGGCCAGTGGTCACGAAGCGCTTACCGCATGCCAGGCCCCGTGCAAAGTCATGTCCCCTCGTTAGCTCATTCATTCCATTCAGTTGGCCCCTGCTCGGCACTTGAAAGTGTGGCTGTCATTTCCCCGGGGCCTTAAGTGCCTGCGCCAAACGACACGTGAATTAATAATGGTGCGGTCTGCAAGGGGATGGGAGCAAGCGCCCTCACTCCTCGCCATCTGTCCTCCTTTGATCCATAACGTAATCACTTTAAAGGATGTAAGGTAAGAACCCCGCTTCAAAAGAGGCATCCCTTTTATCTTCTCCAAGGCTCTCACTCAGCTGGGGACAGTTTCAGAAATGAACTGTGGTTTGTTTCTTTAAAGTTCCTGTAATTACGCAAGGTGTGGTGTTTGCCCGTGGGGCGGTGGGGGGTGGAATAAACCTTTTCCAAAGGTGCAGATTTTCAACAATACAAGGCGCCAAGTAGAAGTAATAGTAGCAAAATAATAATAACGGCAAGAAGACAGGCAGGTGGGCCCCTCCGTGCCACGTCCTTCTGCAGCCTGGGGCTAAGGGAGACACAGCCGGAGCCCTTGGGGGAGGGGAAGGCGGGGCAGCGGAGGAACATTTATCAGGAATGGGGACCAGCAGCGTGCACCTGCGGCCTGCACAGAGGACACCTTGACAATGATCTGAGGCCCACAGCCTGGGAGAAGGGGTTTGCAGGTGCGAGGCCTCAGGGAGAGCCGCCCACACCAATCTGATGCCGCCTGGAACTAAGAACACTCCTTGCGGACAGCTCTAGGACACAAAGGAGCAAATGCATGGGTGGACCCTCCGAGTTGTCAGTCTGGGCTCTTTGCATGGGTCACCTCGGTGAACCCTTGCAGCAACCCCAGGGGTCCGGTGCTATCTTTCACGGCGTTTTCCAGCCCGCCCCACAGTCTCCGCGGACAGACCATTTGGGGCAGGCTGCCAAAGCTCCCCCCCAATGTGTGGTCACCACAAAGAAAAATATTGAAAGTTCCGGTCCTCGAGATTTTCCTTCCCAATGCACATTTCTGGTGCTACAGAAAATATTTTGACATCTGCTCATAGCCAGTTCTAACAAGTACCTTTTCTCTTCCTCATGCTATACGAAATGTGAAAATTAAACAGAAGGAGCAGCCCTTGCAGGGAGGACTGGAAGGACAGGACAGTCACAGCACAACTCGCGGCCCAGGCTGCAGTCACTGTGCTGGGTGACCTCAGACAATCAACAGTGCCTCTCTCTGCCTCAGTTTCCCCACCTGGTGTAAGGGGGGGGCGATAATCTGACTGTCGTGGTAATTAAATAACTCAATGTAACAAAGCAGGATTCAAGAAATTTTTTCTGTGCAGAACCAACTCTGCCACTAGAGGGAAAGCAGCTGCAGAAAATATGTAAATGAATGGGCGTGTCTGTGTGCCAATAAAACTTTGTTTACAAAAGCAAACCATGGGCCAGGATTTGGCTTATGGAACTGCAGTTTGCTGACAACGGGCCTGGCTTCAAAACCCAGCTGTGCCTCTTAGAAGCTGTGTGACTTGAGGCAAGTTACTTAACCTCTCTGATCCTCAGCCTTCTCATCTGTAAACTGGTGTGAATAAGAGAACCTACCACTTAGGGCTATAGGAAAGACCTGTAAGATACTGCTTGCAATCCCCTTAGCACAGAGCCTGGCACATGGAAAAGACTCAGCAAACACCCGCCCCTCCTATTACTAATACAAATCACTCCCTCTCCTGAAGTCTTTGGGCGTGGTCAGCCCTGACTCCCACAGCCCACGGTCCATCACTCATGGGACTGCATGGGAAGCCTGCTTGTTTCTCCCCCACCCTCTACCGGAGCAACTTGAGTCTACAATGGCTCAGCCCGGCACACAGTAGGTGCTCAATAAACACCACTAGAATAAATGACTACATGGACCTCATTCCTAAGCCTCAAGTTAAACCAAACCCAAATTTGGATTTTGCTTCCCAAATAAACCTGGAAAAAGCCAGGCAGAAGTGAATAAATACTCATTGGTCGGTCTGCCTTGGACTCCTAAAAAACCAGAGTCAGAGGTGGAAAATGGGGGCAAGGGAGACACAAAGGTTATGCTTAGCGCCACTGAGCAGGTTCAAGGCAAAGGAAGGAGTAGAATTCAGTTTATTCCCAGGTTCCTTGCTTAGTCACTGTATCCCTCTCCTTTCTCCCTCACTCAGCCAGCCCAGAGACGCATGTCTCCTGAGGTGGGATTTCACTGATGCTGGTGGGCTAGACAGGTGAGCCGGATGTAAGGTCTTCTGCTTGACCGTCCCAGCCCATGCTGAATTCCTCCAGGTTAGTCCACCGCCCTGCCCAGTCATGGCTTGAACATAGGTTCACTCACGAAGGTGGGATCCATGGAACCAGGGCCGGGATGCTCACAGAACGGTAGCACAGGAGTGGGGCGGGGAAATGAGAGGCTCTGACTCTACAAAGGGGTCTGTGAAAGGATCCCAGCTTATTACAGATGCCCCCTTCTCGATTTATCCTCAGGCTCCGGAACCACCTGTCCACCACTCTAAGAATAAAGATGAATAACGAGATCATTAAAGCTATATATATGATGTGACAGCTCTTGGCAGACAAGGTCTGGTTTAAGCTTCACAACGAGGAGGTAATGGAGCCCCCTCCAAATTTTAACAAGACACACAGCTTTGGAGCTCAGATAAGAGATGAGATTTCCCAGCCTCCCTTGCAACTAGGTGTGACCATGTGACTAACTCTGGCCAATGGGAACTAAACAGAGATGATGAGTTCCCGTGTCACCTCCTTAAAAGGAATTGCTAGTCCCCATTCCATAGGTGTACTGCTGGTGAGCCCACTTGGCCATGCCGATATTAGCAGAGTAACAAACTAGAAGGAATCTGGGTCCCTGAATGACTTCTTGGAGATACCAGCCTTGAAGCACTCACCTTGACTCTTGTGTGAGAGACAAAATAGACTTCTATATATTTAAAATCACTGCATTTGGGGGCCTTTTTGTTACAGCCTTGTACCCTAACTAGTACACCCTTAGGACCCTCTTGAGCGTGTCTATTCAGCAGATGAGGAAGTGGGTCTTAAAGTGGTTAAGTTACTTGACCAAGAGCATTCAGATGAGATGCAGCCAATCAGGGACTGAACAAAGCTGCGTTTGACCCCAAGGTCTGTGTCCTTTTCCTAAGTCACAATGCCTCTCAATCATAAGGCTCATGCTGCATGCACTTCTTCAATGCACAAAGTCCTTTCACGTACAAGGACATGGTTTCTGAGCACTGCTCTAGCCTGGTAAAGGACATTACTCCCTTCATTTTACAGATGAGGAAACTGAGTTTCACCAGGATTAAGATGGTGCCCAAGCTTACCCAGGTGGTAAGAGGCAATTCTGGGATCTGAATGGAGTCATCTAGCTTTAAAGGCAGATCTTTAACTCTCTACAGCTGCCCGGCTGTTTCAGTATTGCCAAGAACCCCTCGAGAAAGGTTCCCAGTGCCTGTTGCTGAGGTCAAGATGCTTCCACAAAATCACAGATGGCCAGCTGTCTCCACTGGGTTCCCCAGGAGCAGACCCTGAGACAAGGTGTTCATGTCAGGGTTCTCCAGAGAAAAGAACCAATAGGATATGTGTATTTTTAAGGGACTGGCCCATACAATTATGGAGACTGAGAAGTCCCTGTGTCTGCCATGTCCAAGCTAGAGACCCAGGAAAGCCAGGAGTGTACTTGGATGATCTCAGAGTCAGATAGCTGAGGGTGGAGATTCCACTCCAGGTCTGAAAGCTTAAGGTCCAGGAACACCAAGGCCAAGCGAGCAATGGTGCTGCTCAGCAGTAAGGCAATTACTTTCTCCGCCATTTTGTTCTATGCGGGCCCTTAATGGAGTGCATGATGCCCACCCAACACGGAGGAGGGCCATCTGCTTTTCTCAGTCTACCAAGTCAAATGCTAATCTCATCGGGGCACCCCCCTCACAGGCACACCGAGAAATCATGTTTTTCCAGCCATCTGGTGGCCCAGTCAAGTTGACACATAACATGAACTATCACACGGGTTTTCTAGTGCAAGTAGTTTATCTGGGAGGGATTGCAGGTGTATGGAGAGGAAAGTCAGGGAGGGAGAGACAGACAACCAAGTACGCATTATCCAGAAGGATGCCCTGTATACAAAGCAGAGCTCAATACCACTGGTTACTGTGGGCAGACAGTGCTGAACACCCCTCCGTTTCCCATCGAAGAGGCAGTATTTCCCACTTGATGAGGGAACAGAAGGCAAGCTGAGGACAAAACAGAAACTGACACCCCACAACCCCCCACCCCATGGGGTGTATGTGACGTTCCTCAGGCACTCCTGGCTGCCCTAAAGGACAAAGAAATAGTTAACCTATAGATACCACAATCCTGCAAGACTTAAGTCTCCCTCAGTTTACAAATGTCTTAGCAGTTTACAAGAACGAAGCATTTCTATCACTAACCTAGTTTCCAGAAGGGAATGTAAATACAACTAAATGTCTTATAGGCTGCAGACCATAGACAGATACTTCTAGGAATCCAGGAAGTTCCCAACTATCTTCGTGTTAATGCCTTCCTAGAGGGGTAAACAACCTTAACCTGACAATGGCAAGGCCTCCGGTATCCTGTGAGTCTTCTTTAACATATGGAAGTATTTTCTCAACCTCCCTTTTTCCTTACCTCCCCCAACCCCATGGTATATAATCAGTCACCCCTCACAACCCGGGGAGGCAGCTCTTTCTGCCCACGGGTCCTGTCCCCGTGCTTTAATAAACCCCCATTTTGCACCAAAGACGTCTCAAGAATTCTTTCTTGGTCATCGGCTCTGGACTCCACCCCACTGAACCTCACCTATATTCCTACAACCTCATCACCACCCACTCTCAGCCCTTGTTGGTGAGGGGCTGCTTTCAGGGGTAACAACTCCCTAACACTTCCAGCCTTCCCACGCACGTGCAGATTGTGTCATTGCCCCAAGGGCCCTCAGAGTACAAGCAAGGGAAGATGAAGGCATGTAGAGATGGACGCTGAAAGGCAAGTAAGGCACCAATACCTTCTGCCCTCTAAGCACTTGGAGGACACTGAGTGGGCAACTGGTCTACCTCTTTATAGCACAGAAGAGGATAAGGAGGCCTCATTCTGGATTCATCACTGATTCGGGCAGCTTTGATTTCAAAACCATATTGGCTTGATTTTAAGATACCATTGCCTGTAAGATACACAGTATTTTAACAGCTTTTCCAGACTTAAAAAATAAAATCTACATTAAATACACACAAAAGGCATTTTAATTTCAGATCTCTTAAAAGGTTTAAAAGAAAGCGTCTCAAACTCTAGACAATACGGCTTTGTCCTGCTGTCCCCATAAGAACACTTGCACCCTTCCGACCCTCTGTCCCACTCTGGGCTCAGAAAATAGAGGTATTTTGTTTGAAAGTCTGTTCTGCCTCTGAAGTTCTATGATTTTCTATTTCCTTGCCACATCTTTGTCATGGCAACACAATGCACATTTGCATTTCAAAAACCTCCCCTGCCTACTCCACACCTTAAAACCAGAATCACAATCCCACCCTCCCTTCCCCCCAACATTTATAAACAGGGAACTTCAGCCCCTTTGTGTCCAGGTTCCCTCCTTTCAGCGGCAAAAAGAGACACACGCAGTTCCTTGTTCCTTGTGTCAGTATCTTTCAAATGCACATTTATTAATTAGATGCAGTAGGGGCTGGCTAATTTTGTTACAAGGAGGAAGGAGGAGAGCTAACATTTATTAATTGACTGTGGCTCTTAGACAGTATCTAATGGCTTTAGATGTATCATTTCATGCAAGTTCCACAGCCCTTCCACCCACAAAAGAAACTAAATCTCAGCTCGGTTAATATCACCTGCCCAAGGTCGGGGTAAATGGCAAGTTGCAAATCCCAGACAATGCTGGTAAAATTGCCTCCCGCCACAACTAGCATCTTGTCAGGGCTTTCTGCAACAGACAAAAACAGAAACAGACAGAGGAGAGAGCGGAAGGAGGAGGAAAAGGGAAAGAGACAGGAAAAAAAAAAAAAAGAATTCCATCCCCAAAAGGGGACGTCATGTGGTCTGACATTCCTCCTGATGTCAGAGGGTATGCGCACTCTGCTTCCCAATTTCTAGAGGTAGAGATTGGATCACCCAGCAAAAAAAAGGAGAAACTTTCCTTTTCCTTTCCCTACCCATTTCTTCCCCAATTAAATATTCTCCAGCCCACATCGGCCAAACTCCCTGGTTTCGAGATTTGTTTTGTTATCTGTTCTCTGGTTCATTCAATGGAGCATGTTGTTTTTTATTAGCATTGTCCTCTGTCTGTCACTCTAGAAAAGTTTTAGAGAATAATAAATCTGGTCTCTTTAGAATCCCACATGAAGCTCTCACACTCTGTTTTCCCACTTTAGGATAATAAAATCGGTCGCTATACATTAAACTGCGTTAGCCCAGCGGTCAGGCAAACATGGCCCGTGCAGGGCCAACTAAGCAGGCTCCAGGCTGCCCCACGCCCTGCCATCCGTGAGTTTCCACCACTAAAGAATTAATAATGCCACCATTAAAGATTCATTCTTTTGGCTATTCAAAGTCATCTGTAAAAATCTAATGATCCTGGGAGAAGTGACAGATACCTCAGATCCAGTGGTTCTTAATATTTTTACGGTTTGAGAATGGGGGTGAGACAGAGGCTATGGGCCTTCCTCCTAGAACAATGCAGACAGACGCAAAGTCCTACACCATGTGTGGACCCCGGGGAGAGCCCCTGCTTAAATCTGCTATCAGCTGATTCCTCAGAAAGTGGGTTGGGAGGAAGGGTTATCTCATGGTGGCAAGAGCCAAGGCCCTGCAGAGAAGGATGATGGTAAGCCCAAGGAGAGAGCAGGGAGGTAGGAGGGAACCAGAGCTTAAGGGGCAAGGAGGGAAAAGGATGCGAAGACAATTTGTTGAACAATAATCATGGGGCGAGGAGGAAGTAGTTACCAGAATCTGGAGACAAGGACAGGTGTGAGCAGAGGGCTATCTGGACAGGAGCTGTGGCCTTTGGTCAAGAGACGCAGTGGCCCTGATTGGCCTTTCAACGAGGAAACAAAGAGGATAAATTTCTTAATCTCACTGACCCCTCCTCCTGTTATTGATCCCATTTTACAGATGAGCAAGATGAGACTCCGAGAGATGAAGTCGCCTACTCAAGGCCACACAGCTGGGAAATGGAAGAACCAACACTGGAACCCAATTCCCTTCTCCCAAAGGCCATGGCCTTGGCCCTTGACTAGCTCCCAGGCAAGCCCAAAGGAGGCTGGGATGCACGTGTCCCCAGGAACCTGGATAACTCTAGTTGGTGGTGATTCGGCTAAGGCCAGGTTGCACAGTTTAGCTACCAAACTGCCCTGCTACCAAAGGGACTGCAGGAGAACCGGGTCTTGCAAGTGGAATCTACCAACGGGGTGATATGCATTTGGCTCCAACGGGTGTCATTATCATCAGTCGTTAAGCAGAGCTGGTCCCTGGCAAGTCTGTCCCAGGAGCATATTAGAGGCTGCTGAGTCTTCACCGATTCTGTCAATCTCCCAGGACTGCAGGGAGGGAATAAAGCCCACCCAGGACTCTCTCACCCTTTGAGCATGGTCCTGGCAAGGAATAAAGAGCTGAGCTCGCTAGCCAGGGAAACACGTCCCTCCTCAGTCTCGTCTCTGCGGGGCCTCCAAGAGCCCCACCTTCAGTCTCCAACTGGGCCCAAGACTGTGCCAACCCCAGGCTGGGGGAGCAGGGCTGGCTCCATGCTCTCTGCAGTCAGCTGCAACAAGTCATCAACTTGGACCCGTCTGGGCTGCCTTCCCCCCAAGTGGGTCCACTGTGACCCCCCAGCCCATGCCCCTGAATGCAAACCAACCCCAGCACTGGAGGCATCCCCTCCATCTTGGGGACACTCCTTCCCTGAAGGGGTCTCCCCAGGGATGTAGAACTAGCAGCGAGAGATGGGTTGGGGGAGTCACCGTTTCCAGGAGAGCAGATATATTCCCACTGATAATTCCCTGGGCTGGCAAAGATCTCAGCATTTCATTGAGAGTTCATGGCAGTCGGGCTCATGAGGGTCAGAGGAGGGAGACTACTCTGGGTCGTCGGGGCAAGGACAGAAAGGACGCAGGTCATGCTTCTGAAGCTGTCCAGAAGAGGGGACAGACTTCAATGCCATAGAGGCAGCACAGAGCACAGCACTGCTCAATGAGGTGAGCGCAGCGCAGGAGAGGGAAGAGGTGAAGGGGCAGCCCTCGCCAGGAGGGCCTCCATGAGGAGGCGCTGTTTGAGCTGAGACCCGAAGGACAAGGTGGAGTTGACCAGGGGAAGTGGGGTGTGGCCTGCGGGGGGACAGGAGCTACCCACGTACCGAGAGCCTCCATTCACAGACACTCACGGCATACCAGACGCCAGACTCGAGCTTTACCTACTCATTTAGCCTTTCTGGTAACTAGGATGTTGGCAATGCTGTTGCGTCACGTTGCAGGTGACAAAACTGAGGCTCGGGGAGGACCAGTCACTTGCCCAGAGTCCCACAGGATTAAGTGCCAGGGTCTGCGTCCTTCTCCGCTGGCAAAGAGGACATGCTCAACACAAGATGGGTTTTCTCGATACCCAGGAAAAGCTTGGGAGGGAAGGCAGAGAAGTGGGAAGAATGAACATCGTGGGATGGGGGCACAAGGGTTTGTTTGTTTGTTTTTTTTAAGATTTTATTTATTTGACAGAGAGAGACACAGTGAGAGAGGGAACACAAGCAGGGGGAGTGGGAGAGGGAGAAGCAGGCTTCCCGCTGAGCAGGGAGCCCGATGGGGGGGCTTGATCCCAGGACCCTGGGATCATGACCTGAGCCGAAGGCAGACCCTTAACGACTGAGCCACCCAGGTGCCCCGAGAGGTTTCTTTTTTCAAAATTTAGTGTTGCTACAAGAGCATGTCACTATAAACGTGGATGGGATCGGTGGAGAGTGTAAAGGAGGAGAGTAACCCTCCTCCCTCGCCCCAACACCAAGCCGTCAGCAGGGGAGGCAGCCTGGGGCCTGCTGTCTCCTTGGGGGACAGCGGAGCCGGTGGGGCACCAGGAATGAGGGAGACAGAGCATGACATCTCTCCCAAGAGCCCCGAGGTCACTCCAGTCCCAAGGGCTGAAGACATGGCAGTTAAGGCATCAAGGCCCTTTGCTTTTATTAGAAATTGCGAGCAGTCTGCCCATGGGTGACCGGGGCACCCTCTGATCAGAGCAGGGACTATGCAGGGGCTGCTCCCCAAACCCAGTGGGGCCTCCTTTATGCCTTCCAGTCTGAGGCTGGTGGGCGAGGGGCCCTCTCTAGCCCCCCCACCCTGGGAGAGATGGCAGGAGGAGGGCTCATTCTCTTTTCTGTAAAACACTCCAGCCATCTCACTGGGGAGGGCAAGAGCAATGGGAAGAAATCCGAGATTCCGCCCAAACGTCCATGTGGGCATGGGACAGGAGAGCACACGCCGGGGCGCCATGCCTGGCGAGCAACTAATGCTCCATAAATATTGTCATTACTGCTCCTGTTTTTTGGTTTTTTTTAAGATTTTATTTATTTATTCGACAGAGAGACAGATAGCCAGAGAGAGAGGGAACACAAGCAGGGGGAGTGGGAGAGGGAGAAGCAGGCTCATAGCGGAGGAGCCTGATGTGGGGCTTGATCCCATAACGCCGGGATCACGCCCTGAGCCAAAGGCAGACGCTTAACCGCTGTGCCACCCAGGTGCCCCATTACTGCTCCTGTTACACTAAAGAGGACAACTGCCCAGAGCAGGCCAGGCTAGGAGGCCGCAGAAGACGGAAAGTTACTAACAATAAGCTAGAGATAACCAGCCATTTCTGCTTCTGTAAACAGGCTTCCTGCCACAGGCTCCCTGCACTACTGTTCCCACCTAAAGCAGCCCCCACTCCCCCAGTTCAAACCCACCTACCAGCAGTGGGCATAGCCCTTGGAGCCTGACTGCCTGCAGGCCCCTATAAAGGCCCTATAACCCCGTTGCCCGGGGCCCACAAGTTGGAGCACGAGCTCATCTGGGTCCACCGGCATAAAATAAATCTGAGTCCTCCTACTTCTCCGAGTGTCGCTTGGTCTCTCGCCGGTCTGATTCTTATTTTTCCGCAACAGTACCACTGTTATGGGCATATTACCGTCATCACTACTGGGATCACTGTGCTACACACAGACTAGACAAGACGATTCTTCTGAAGCACTTAGCACGTAAGAGAAGCTCAGGAGATAATATCTACGTTTATAATTACGATTACTCCACACAGACAGTAACGGAACAACCAACATTTTGGAAAAGGTGTCCAAGGAACCAAAATATGTAGAAAAAGTTACAGAGCCAAAGTTTTCACTGCCTACAGGCCCAGCCTAGCTCGTGCTAGCAAAACAAACAAAACAAAACCAAAATCAGACACCGAAATCCCTGCCAGTGAGATTTGCTAACCGAACCAGAGATCCCTGCGGCCCACATATCCATCCAGTTAATCCTACCGTCTACCAAGGAGCACACTCTCCGCAGGCAAGGGATCCAAACACTCATTCATGCGTGTGTTTATTCGTGCAGGAAGGACTTGTATGTATTTATCTATTTATTTATGTATTTATGTATTTATGTATTTATGTATTTATTTATTTATTTTTAATCAGGTGGATTTTTTTTTTTAAAGATCTTATTTATTTATTTGACAGAGATAGAGACAGCCAGCGAGAGAGGGAACACAAGCAGGGGGAGTGGGAGAGGAAGAAGCAGGCTCCCAGCGGAGAAGCCTGATGTGGGGCTCGATCCCAGGACGCTGGGATCATGCCCTGAGCCAAAGGCAGACGCTTAATGACTGAGCCACCCAGGCGCCCCAGGAAGGACTTTAACGTGGCCTGAGATGCGACCCAGCACCTTTCTTTACAAGCGATGCTACCCTGGAGAAGTCCCACCCTGTCTTGGACTCAGGGTCTTCTCCTGGGTAAGTTGAGTGGGACCCTTCCTCCCTTGTGGAATCCTCTACTTGCTTGTTCGTCCTCTTGATGCTCTGGCCTCCGGGATCTTGTGGACCCGATAAACCAGAGGAGGCTGCCTGTGCAGGGAGAGCTCACTTCTCCTGATAGCAAAAGATATGCCCTGGAGAAGGCCTTGCCTATGCAAACCCCAGCCGGCCCTGAGCCTCTCCACCTGCCACCTGGAAGCACAGGCCCTCTCACCAAGCTGAACTGGTTGGTCTCCCAGGGCTGCTCTAACAACAGTACCTCCACGCGGTAGCTTAAAACAGCAGAAACTTGCTCTCCCACAGTGCTGGAGACCAGAAGTCCAAACTCAAGGTGCCTACAAATGCTCATAAGGGACACTCCAGCTAATGGTCACATATTTGCCAGGCGCCAGCCCTGTGCTCAGACCCTTGCACGCATTCCTATCTGCCTGATGGTGTAGAGTGTGGGCACTGAGACTGCCTGCTCCAAATCCCACCTGTTATTTATAGGTTGTTGGACTGTAGGCCAGTTATGTAACCTCTCTGGGCCTCTGTTTCCCCATTTCTAAATGGAGATATGAAAGAGCAAGAGTGATGTCACCAGGTTTATATTCTAGAGATGGCCCCAACAATATTTCTCCCCCTTGCATACTCTCCTGCAGTGAGAATCTCCATTGAGACGTGGAGTCTACCTGTGCCCTCCTCGATCGGGGTGGGGCCTGTGATGCCCTGCCCCATAGAACCTGGCAGAAGTGACCATGGACCAGAGATAAAGCCTTTCACTGGCCTGGCAGCTTGCAAATCCACTGCCATGCCAGAAACGCAGCTACGTGGAGACCTCTTTGGAGGAGGAGGGGCACAGAACGGCCCCCAAAGTTGTCCAGAGATTAATCCCCAGACCCTGTGAATATGTTACCCATCTGGATGTGATAAGTTATGGACCTCCAGCTCAGATTATCCTGACCATCCAGGTGGGCCCCATCTATCACGTGAGCCCTTAAAGCAGAGAACTTTCTCTGGCTAGAAGCACAGACATGCAGCAGAAAGAGAAGTCGGGGAGATTCAGAGCATGAAAAGGACTCGCCGTTGCTGGAGGGGCCACGTGGAGGGGAGCGTGGGCATCCTCCGGGAGCCAAAGCCAGGCCCCAGGTGGAAACAAGGACCCAACCTACGTTACTGAATTCAGCCAGCGACCCGCATGCACTTGATGTGGATTCACTTTCAGAGGCTCCAAAAGGAACAGCCCATCCACACCCTGATTTTTGGCCTCGTGAGACTGTCAATGAAGGACTCCCTGAGCCAGTCTTACCCAAACTTCTGGCCTCTAGAACTGCGACTTGATAAAGGGCTATTATTGAAGCTGATACATCTGTGCTGATTTGTCACAGGAACACACCCCCATGCTGTGACAGGGTCACAGGGAGACGTCCGGGACGCTGAGAGCCCATGGAGAGAGGGGCCAGGAGCACCACGGTGCCACGGTGCAAAGAATCACCTGGGACATCCAGCCCAGCCTGCCCCATGGGAGCCAGAGCTGGTTCCAGCCCGGCTGCTCCTGACCCCATATCTGCATGGCAGACCCCAAGCCAGGAGCGCCCGCTGAGCCCAGACAGCCCACAGACGTGGGACGGACAAGGAGCACGCCACTAAGTCCTGCAGAAATAGAAACCCAGACAGTCTTGTTAGGAGGATAAATTAGAGTTAATGCCCCAAAGCATCTGGAATAGTAAGTATTCCATAAATGCCAGCAAATGCATTTTTACTGTGATCATCCCCCCAAGATAAATGAGGAAACGGGGACTCGGGGCGGTTATGGGACATACAGAGCTGGAAAGCTGACTCCGGCTCTGCCGGACCACATCCTGCTCTCCCCACAGCACCGGGCGGCCTCCTGACCCTCCACACCTGCGAGCGAGGAAGGTAGCTGCATTTCTCCTGCAGCAGTTGGCCCCATGCTGCCAGGACGGTTAATGGCTATGCCCAGGGCCAGAACAGGCTGCGGGAAGTTCACCCCCATCAAGACTCTGACATCATTCGATTCTCATTTCCCCTCTCCAGTGGCTGCAGGAAAGGTCGGGCTGGGCTCGGACGGTGCAGCTCTCGAGCATGGTGCCCACCTCTCAGCCCTGCCTCCCCTCCCCTCGCTCTGCACCCCAAGAACCAAGCGCAGGACGCTGCTGCTGTTCCTAGGTCAGTGTCATTGCCAGGGCTGCTGGGCTGCCCAGCTGGTGGCTCTGGGCCCAGTGGGCTAGAAGATTCCCCCTGGGTCCGCAGCATCCTGAGTCCTGAGCAGAATAGCAATGACCAGGTCCACCAGCGGCGCTCCCTTCAGTGGACGCTGAAAGACCAGATGTGTAGCCCACAGAGAGTCCAGGGCAGTCCCCTTCCCCTCTGCAAGACGCAGAGAAAGAACGCAGCCGAGAAAGGGACGATCTTTTCCAGTTCCCTCTCTCCCTTCCCTTCACCTTCCTTCTCTGCTGCCTTCTCTCCTCCTTACTGCTTTCCCTCTTAATTCTGTGCACGCCCTCACTCTGTGGACTATTCTCTCCCTCCTTTACGTGTGCACACACAGGCCCAGGCATGCAGGCACACACATGCGCGTGCACACGCACACCCCATCTTCTGAACCCAGGGGCGGGCACCAGCCCCAGCCAGGCAGGCTGCAGACAGAGTTGAGACCTGGAGCACACAGGCTCCCCAGGGCTCGAACCCAGGAGAGGCTACTGAGGGCCTCCAGAGGCCTCAGCCTCTCCCCAGCACACACCCCTGTCAAGCACCAGACGAAAGGCTTTGAAAGGATAGGTCTCCTCCCCTCCCCAGGCCCCACTGCCCATTCCTGCCCACCTCTGCCTCCCGGCTACTCGGGGAACCTGGCCGATGGGGAAGACTTGCAGGCCGTGTGGGGATCTCCTGACAGCCAGCTGTCAGCTTCCTTCTGCACAGACCGTGGACGTGGCGTTAGAGGTGAAGGGCCCCAGAGCCAAGACAGCAAAACTCCCCCGGGCTCCACCTGGGGTCCCTTGAGATCTCCTTCCTGCCCTGCCTCTTTCAAGATTTGGAGCATGGGGGCCAGGAACCCCCCATAGGACTGCAGGTGAAGTACTGATGTGTGGAGAAACTGAGCTGCAACGTAGAGGGTGGGAACAGTCAGACCTCTCCTTCCAGCACACGCACCGCCCGTCCTCCTCCCCTGACAGCTTCAGCAAGCCTTCCCTCCCTTCTGTTTTGTGGGGAGACCAAAGGCGAGGAATGAGCCGTGTAAGCCGTCCCTCTGATGTGTCCTTAAAAGTCTGGCTTCTCTTCTGGGACGATCGCGATAGTGCGAAGAAAAGATGCCACTAGGGAGAAACCATGGCCTTGGGAAAGTGAGAAAGCCTGCAGGTCTGAGTCAACTCCAGAAATCACCGCCTGGATCTATCCATCTGAACACCTTGAGGAGAGGGGATCTAGGAAAATAACGTTGGTTGCTCGTTTGGTTTGCCGGCAATTCCAACAGCAGGCTCCATGGGAGACGTGGGAAGGTCCAGGAGGGTGGGCCATGCTTCTCCCAGGGGTGTGGCATTACGGGACAGGTGGGGAAAGGAGGTGTCATATTGAGAGAATCCATCGTCGGGGCACCAGGCCGGCTCAGTCGGCAGAGCACACAACTGTCGATCTCGGGGCTGTAGGTTTCAAGCCCCACAGGAGGTGCAGAGATGACTTAAAAAATAAAATCTTAAGGAAAATCTTAAGAGAATCCACCTTCACCCTCCCAGATCTTAGAACAGCACGAAAACACACCCGAATGCCCCCAAGTAAGGATCATTAGTCCCCTTTCACATCTGGGAAAAGTGACCCTGGAACGGTAAGGCGGCCTGCCCTGGGTCACACGGCTTGTGATCGGATTCGATCTCAGGTCTATGCAAGTTTTAACCACAACACTGGCCACCAGCAGTGGAGGGACGCTTGCCCACCCCCTCCAACGCCTGCATTCAGCACTGACGCTGGAGGCCCTAGATTGACCCCCGGAGCTGGGAGAGACACATGCCGCTAATTTCCATCAGAACTAATAGAAGAAAGAGCGAGCCTTTTTTTTTTTATAATTAGAAGAGAATTCAACCTTCACAGCCAAAGAGTCTAATATCTCAGATTATGTAACAAAAGACAGAGAAAAGCAAATAGATGTAATTAGGGAAGAGAAGAAACCATTTAGATTCCTGGCCGCAGAAGTGAGGAGGTGCGGGTATAATGCAATTCCAGATGGAAATAGTTCTCTGCGACAGATCTCGAGTCCCCACCCCGGTCAAAGCCATCGCTTGTAGGGGACCCGTGTGTTCCACACATCGTGGGCAGCATCTCCTGATAACCCCTGGGGACAGGCTACTCCTAGGCCCATTTCAGAGACGGAGGACTGAGGTTCAGAGAAGCGATGGGTCTCGCCAGTCTCTGTGAAATGCATTCCATCCATCAGCACCCAATCTGGCAGGAGCCTGCTGTATGCCAGACACATGCCAGGGACACCACGGGTACTCAGAGAGCAGAGACGATCCAGGATCCAAGCCTACACCTGTCTCACACCAAATCCACTCCCTGCAGAGTAGAAATGCAATCGATATCTGTTGAATGAATGAATTCCTTCCAAGGTTTCCTTCCATGGCTATTTCTTGATGGCGGCAAGAGTTCCTGGCCGAGGTCAGCCAGGATGACACATCCCACGTCCCACGCAGCCATCAGCTCCTCGTGTCCCCAGAGGTGGCTGCTTCTGAAAGTGCCAAGGCTCGGTCCTGGTCCTACAGCCCCAGGGATGGGTCCCCGCCCCCGCCCCCAGGGGCCTGCGTTAGACAGCCTAGGAAAGGTGTCAGCTAATGGAGTATTGATTTTTTTTTTTTTAAGAAGCAAAAATTGCAGGTGTTACAGCAATCAATAGCCAGGGAGAGGGAGTGTAAAGAGAACCCCCTTAAGATCCTCCAGCACGTTCCCCCAGCTCCACCAACCCTCTGCGCTCCTGTCTCTGGCTAAGGTCCTGGGAACACGATGGCGCAAGAGGCAGGAAGGGAGGCAGCAGGGTCTGTGCAGGCATTGTGATGGCTGCTCCAGCATCAACAGCCCCGAGTGGAGTCCCACGTGTCTTACAGATGAGGAAACCCACATGGAAAGGGGCTGGACCCTTGCCCAGTGTCACACAGCCACTGAGTGACAGCGTGGGGACCTACAATTCTAACTTTATAACCAGGGCTCTTCACGTGGCCCCCTGTGGCAAGCCCCGCATGCAAACTCTTAGGAGAGCTTAAGAAGCACATCTTGTCCATAAGGCTGTTTCTAAGGAAGACCAGAAGCATGGCCAGATTGGAGCCCTGCAGGCAAACAGGCAAGAGTAGAAACCTGGAGGAGTAAGTGAGGAGTGCTGTGCACACTCACTCAGCAGGCATTTATTGACTGCCTACTGTATGCCAGGCACAGGACGTGTACTGGGGAGACAGGAATAAGCAGAAAGAAACAAACTCCCTGCCTTCGTGGGGCTCATGGCCCAAAGAGAGACATGAGTGAATCAAAGGATCACACGAATGAAACTAAAATCCCAACCATTACTCGGCTTAGAAAGGAGAAGTATGATCGGAGCAGGTAACAAGGGAATCAGACCTGGTCTGGGGCTTCCTTGAGGAAATGATGCTTGAAATGAGATCTCAAGGATACAGTGGAGTGAACTGGACCAAAGAGCATTTGGTACAAAGGGAGGAGCCTATGCAAAGGTCCTGAGGATGTGTGCATGGCAAGGGCATGGATTTGCAAAATGTCCAGGATAGTTCGAATTTCAGGAGCAAGGAAGAGGCCAGGCATAGCCTGAGGCAGGAGAGGTAGGCAGAGGGGAGGCCTTGCAGGCTCTTTGAAGAAATTTTGCCTTTATCTCAAGAGAGAAGGGGGTGTGATTTCCATGATCGAATGATCCCATGATGAGGCTGCTGGATTGAGAAGGGAGCTGGTGACACGGAGCGGAGATAAGACGGCAGCAGTAGAGATGCCCGTGCTGGGGCTCATGGAGACTTGCACCACTGTCTCTGGGCCCACCTGGATCAGCCAAGCTGTGAGGGCTGCCAGCCACAGCCTACCTCGAGGGTGCATGGAGATGCTCTGCTCCCTGCCCAAGGAGAGCCATGCATCCCAGATGTGAGGTAGAGCAACCACACCTGGGGCAACCCTCTACGGATGGGAGATGGGAACGAAGGGGGCTAGACATCCCCGCCTGACCCCTCTCCTCTGGTGAGTCAGTTCTAAGCTGTGTTCTGCAGTTCTTCCAGAATCCAGCTAGGTGGCCCCGTGCCTGCAGCCTTTCACCAGCTCTAAGACCCTGTCCCTGTCACTTCCCCAACAACCTACCTGTGCCCTAGCCCCTGCGTCACACCCCGCTTTTGGGAATATTCAAACCCAATCAGACCACAGTGGGAGGTGGCTTGAAGCAAAATACCAGCAAAGCCGGGGTTCATGGGTGTTGCTGACTCACTCACCCGCTTACCCATTCATTCATGACCTCATCTTCTCACTCATTCATTCCTCCCCTCCTCACCTACTAGCCCTTCCCGTCATTCTTGCCGTGATGGCAGAACCCCTGGAAGGTAAGAGAAACTTTTCTGGCCTAGTTTCTATTCCTGGCAGTGAAGAAGCATTCCCCTTCTGCACAGGGTGTGAACTCCAAGTCACACCTCCATTTTTAGGCAGAAAGAACTGAGACAATGGAAAGGCCATTAAGGAGCCTTTGAGAGAGGGGCCTAAAAGCACAGATTTCCCCAGGGGTCACACTCCTGGGGACACTCAGGGATCCAGAGGCAAGTCTTGGCCCTGCTGCGTAGACTGTGTAACCCCAATTAAATAATCAAGCACAGCATCCTTCCACAGGGCAGGCTGTCTCTTGTGAGCGTGAGATTGGAGAGTCCATTGTTCACCTCATCTCAACTCTGAAACGTCTCGAAAATATGAAAAGACATCTTGGAGAGATCTGAAAATCATTTTCTCAATTCACAGGTTTTTATCTATAAGCTTGATTGTACTCACTGTGTCCACCCTACCTAATGTCTCCTACCCCCACCTCCAAAGTTGAAAGAGCTGCATTTATTAAGCACCTACTAAGTGCTAAATGTTTGATGTCAATGAATTCATGACATCTGCAAAACAGTCCCGTGAGGTACATGCTATCATCGTCACCCCCATCTTGAAAGGAGAAAACTGAGACCCGGACTAGCTGTGTGTCAGCTGGCCACCACAGCTGGAAGCCGACAATTGAACTTGGAGCTCAAGGTCATAGTTGTGGCGCTCACTGCAGGACCTCCCTCCTTTTCTCACTCCAAGCCTTCAGGGCCTTAAAGGGAACTGCCCCCAAGGGCGGTTTGTACTGCAACCAAAAACAGTGGGTCAGGTTCTGTGCTGGGGGGCACAGGACCCAGAACTGGGAACCAGACCCACGGGAGTTTACCGTGTGACTGGGGGCAAGTCACCGGTTCCTCGAATCAACTGCATCCCTGATGAGGGCACAGAAGGCAAGCTGAGGACAAAGCAGAAGCTGACACCCTGCAAACAAACCTCCCCCCCCTTCACCCCATGGGATGTGTGTGTGACAGTCCTAGGCACTCCTGGCTGCCCTAAAGGAAAACCAAGTTGTTAACTTGCAGAGATCACAATCCTGCAAGACCTGAGTCTCCCTCAGTTTACAGATGTCTTAGCAGTCTACAAGAACAAAGCATTCCTATCAATAACCCAGCTTCCAGAAGAAAATGTAGATACAATTAAAACTCCTTATAACCTGCAGCCCATGGACAGATACTTGAAGCTGGCAGAGTGTAACGTTCCTCCGCGAAGCCCCAGCTATCTTATGTTAATGCCTTCCTAGAGGGGTCAGCAACCTTGACCTGAAAATGGCCAGGCCTCCAGTGTCCTGTAGGTCATCCTTAGCATACGAAAGTTCTTTCTTGAAGCCTCCCTTTTTCCTTACCTCCCCCCAAGCCCATAGTATATAATCAGCCACCCCTCACAACCCCAGGAGCAGCAGCTTTCTGCCCACGGGTCCTGTCCCCGCGCTTTAATAAACCACCATTGTGCACTGAAGACGTCTCAAGAATTTTGCTTGGCTCTGGGCTCCAGACCTCGCCGCACTGAACCAAAGTGATGTTCCAAGACCCCATCATCCCCAGCAGGTTCTCCAGGCTGTGGCCCTGCCGACCTGAGCATCCTCCCCCCCTGCTTCTCTGTTCCCTCCCCTCACGCTGCAGAAACCCCCGACTGCCTCCAGCTCCGGTGCTCCTGCCCTTGGCGCCTCTGTCCCAGCAGAGCCTGTCACCCACAAGGTCGCTCCCCATTCTTTAGCTGAGCTCATTTTTCAAACCTCTGCTTAGCTGTCACTGTTGAGAACTATCACTGAGCATCAGGAGGAGGTCTGATTTTAAAAACAGAATTGGGGGCGCCTGGGAGGCTCAGTCGGTGAAGTGTCTGCCTTTGGCTCGGGTCACGTTCCCAGGGTCCTGGGATGGAGCCCCCCCCCCCAGTTGGGCTTCATGCTCAGCGGGGAGTCTGCTTCTCCCTCTCCCTCTACCCATCCATGCTCTCTCTCAAATAAATAAATCTTTAAAAAAAAAAAAAGCCAAACAGAATTGGAAGTGCACGTGGACAGGTAGAAAACTAGCATGTCTTGTACCTCCACAAAGCCAACAGCCCTTGTGAGACACGCACTGGTTTGCATTCTCTATTGCCAAGTTGCAAACCACTCCAGAACTTACTGGCGTCGAACAACAGTATTTCTTTCTTTTACTTAGAATTACATCATCTGGGTAGGGTTCAGTGGGAACGGCTCAGCTCTGTGAGGTGCAGCACCCACTGGGGCAGGCAGATTAATGGGACAGGCTCCCTTGACTGGCAAGCATGGGCTGTCTCTCTGCTGGGACCTGGGCCAGGGCTGGGAGCTGGGGACATCCATTCCTCCTCACCTGGGCCTCTCCATACGATGGCTGGGCTTCCTCCCAGCATGGTGGCTGGTTTCCAAGCACGGGCACGGATGAATGCACAGAGCATTTTTATGACCCATAGTCGTATACCATCACTTCTGCCGTACTCTGTGGGTCAAGACAGCCACCAGGCCGTTCCAGGTTCACGAGGAGGGCACAGAGACTCTTGACAGGGCTGGCAAGGTTCTAGCACTCGCGTGGGCCAGGGGACACTGTGGCAGGCATCTTTGGAAAATACAACCTGCCTCAATTTGCATCATGGCTTCCCTGTGATTTCCAGTTAATTGCTCTACAATGTCTAGTTAATTCCCCGCACCTCTTGGATAGGAATCAGTACCATGGAAGGAATAAATCCCAGGTAACCCCAGGTATTCAACACACAGTGCTGAACTTCCTGATGGTGCTGGGTCGCAGGGAATATCAAAGGATGTGACAAAGCCCCAGGCAAGATAAGATCAAACATCGGTTCCTCCTGCCTTTTTTGTTTTGTGGGTTGCCATGGAGATGCGAAGGGCAAAACCGAGAAGGCTAGACATTATCATAATCGTGGAGCTTAGAAAATCTATGTCAGTTTACATACACACCTGCCCAAGGCTGGCAGAACTGGGTAACTGCCAGTAATGGGTATTTGAGATTAAAAAAAAATAATCAATTAAATCTTTGAAGATTCTGCTGGCTGAAAGGCCTCCCTCAGGACCCCAAAGAAACACAGCTGCTGGGATGATAGGTCACCTCCTCCAGGAAGTCCTCCCTGATCCTCCAGAGGAGGCTGTGTTCTGCCTCCTCTTGGCTTCCCTAAGTGTCCCTCACTGGGAAAGGTATCCAGCTAGAATCTAAGACCTTGTTTCTCTTCCCATTGTACTTATTTTTGTTCTTGTTGTTTCACATATAAGCTTTTATGTTTTAACTGTCACTTCATTTTTTTATTTTTTCGTATTTACCTAATGGTCAAAAGGCTTGCAAATATGTATTTAATTACACTTCAATTGCTCATGTTTTACGTGTATGTTAACACACACACACATATACACGCAGCCCAAGGGGTAAAAAATCAACTGTCAAATGTTTTTAAAACATCGTATCTATTTTTTCACTTTGTGTTTATTTCTCTTTTGTGACATTGGCTTTCCATTTATAATAATGCTCTCAAGTTCTCTGTTTAAAATGCAATGAATATATGAATTAATATAGGAGATCTGTTATAAAAACTAATATATGATCTATGTTATAAAATTATTTTGTATAAATTTAATTCATATGTTCATTACATTTTTAAATGGGTTGGCTTTAATCAAGGAAATACAAGAACATGGATATGGTCATGGTTGCACCGGTGGCACGTGAAGGACTCAAGTTTGGGGAACACAGGGAAGCTCAATTCTAATACTTGGCTTCCTGAATTTTAAGTTTTGGCCACAGGAGACACATCCTGTCTCAGGACAGGATAGCTCAAAAGCAGCTGGCTCTGGCTTGGGGCGGGAAGAGGGAGAGGAGTGGGGTGGAGAGGGGTTGCATCCCCACCAGATTCCAGGCAAGTTTCTAGTGTCTGGAGCCAGCAGCCCGCCTGTCATGGTCCTTGCTCTCAGTTACTAAGCTGGGAGCAGACGGGGAGCGATCATATGGATCAAGATGGGATATTATAGAGAAGGCAGTTTAATGAGCAGTGGTTTGAATTAAGACCAGTTCTAATGTCTTTTTTTGTTTTCCACCAACCGTCATAGAAATTGCCACGAATGATGTGTTAATTCTGTTCCCTAGCGGGTCTCCGATTCGGCGAAGGATGAATTTTAAATTGTTTGATCAGAATTAGCAACATTAGTCACTGCAAATAGCCTTTTAATTTCCACAGAGCTGCCAAGGGGAGCAGAAATAGAATCGGCAAGGAAGGTTCCAGCAGGCAGATGTGTTGGTGGTAGGGGACGCCACGTGACTTTGCCGCTGGGAGATGGGGAGGGGGGGTACTGTCTCCAGGGGCCCCCACCGGGTCTGAGCCCCTACTTTTGACTTCCTGGAGGTGGGAAGGTTTGATCTCCTAGCAGCTTTGGGGTCTGAGGGTGATGCCCTTCGGCCTCATGGAAGGTAAGGTGGGGCCACCCCTCCTGATGGGAGACCAAAGCCCTCCTCCCTGGCTCAGACCCCACCTCCCCAGGTCCCTACAGGCATCCTAGAGAATGGTCCCTTCTCCCCCAGCACCACCAGAGAGACCTTTCCACTCCTAAACCTGACAACAACACTCTTCCTCTTAAAACTCTCCAAACGGCTTCTCCTTGTGCTTAGACTAAAAACCAACTTCCTGGCCTTGGCCCACAAGTCCCCACCCACCTCCACTCCCCAGTTCCAGCCTCCCTACTCCTTCTAGAGCAGCCCAAGTCATTCTTGCTGGAGAGATCTTTCACTGTAGAATAACCCATCCCCTGGGCAGCTCCTTCTCCTTCTCCTTCTATAGGCTTGGCTTGAAAGCTACCACCTCAGAGAGCCCCCTGGCTACCCCACCTGGAGGACGGTCCCCTTCACTCCCGTCCGCCTCCACGTCTCCTCATTTACTTCACAGAACTTGCCAGCGTGCCTCAGCATTTCTGGGGGTGGCTGGTGTGCGCGATGGTTCAGTTGCTGTTTTGCTATATTTGTTTTGTTCGTCTGTCTCATCCCACTAGGTTATAAACAGCGTCATGCCTGGTGCCTTAGGACAGCATCAGGTGAACAGCAATCCTCAGTAAAGAGCCATGGAATGAATGAGGGAATGAATGAATGAGCAGCCCCATTCCCCCAGGCAAGCTGCCTCTACCACAGGGGTGCGGGAGCTCCTTCCTCCACACCTGGGCCTCCCTGCCTCCAGCCTCGCTTGTCTGCTGTGGATCCAGCCTCCACCCCAGCCAGGGCCACTGCTAAACCTTCTACAGTGCCCAGGACAGTCCCCACGAGAGACAAGAACCCAAACCCAAATGACAAGAGTGCCAAGACTGAGAAACCGTGATTTGTGTCACAAAGAAAGTGCTGCTGAGACATGATCTGAAGACTGGCATTTTTTTTAGGGCTGACGTGTACCTTTTGAAGACTGCGGATTATAAAAACAAGACCGGCCTGTTATTGGAAAGAGTCAGTACACAAACAGACATTGAATCCTACTGATTGTATCTAAAACATACCTGCATCTTGAACTGAAACATTGCTGTCCACCTCCAGCCCAGCCCGAGCCACCAACACCCCACACCTGGGCTACAGGACGTGTGCCCAACTGCCCACCTCCAACCCATGAGATACCCAGCAGCCAGAGTGGTCTTTTATTTTTTTATTTTTTTATTTTTAAAGATTTTATTTATTTATTCGACAGAGATAAAGACAGCCAGTGAGAGAGGGAACACAAGCAGGGGGATTGGGAGAGGAAGAAGCAGGCTCATAGCAGAGGAGCCTGATGTGGGGCTCGATCCCATAACGCCGGGATCACACCCTGAGCCGAAGGCAGATGCTTAACCGCTGTTGCCACCCAGGCGCCCCCAGAGTGGTCTTTTAAAAGCATAATTCTGGGGGCACCTGGGTGGCTCAATCGTTAAGCATCTGCCTTCGGCTCAGGTCATGATCCCAGGATCCTGGGATCGAGCCCCGCATCAGGCTCCCTGCTCAGCGGGAAGTCTGCTTCTCCCTCTCTCACTCCCTCTGCTTGTGTTCCCTCTCTCACTGTGTCTCTCTGTCAAATAAATAAAAATCTTTTTTAAAAAGTAATAAATAAAATAAAAGCATAATTCTGGCCAAGACACTCCACCCACTTAAACCCTTCAATGTACTACGCCTTCCTACTTAGAATAAACTCTAAAATCCCACAAGGCGCTGTGTGACTCTTCCCTGCCTCCCTTTCCTGCCTCATCTTATGTCCTGTCTCCTTCACTCACTGCTTTTTAGCCGTTACTAGAACAAGCTCATGTCTTCCCAGCCCCAGGGCCTTTGCATGTGCTGTCTCCCTTTCCCCAGTATTCCCATGACAGCCAGGTTTCACCTCCAATCTCCCTTCATAAAAGAGACCTCTCCTGACCCTCCCTTGCAAGAGCAGGTTCCCACCCCCTCAGACTCTAACACAGTACATGCTATCCCAAAGAGTGCCTTTTAATCATTGGTTTTCTATGTTTATTCACTTCTTTTCGTCTGTCTCTGGCATTAGACTTTGTCTCCCCCATGTATTCCCCTAGCACAACACTGGCCATTTCACACACCATGTGAGGTGGGCAGTCTCCTCCCTACACCGTTGAGGAGAACACCGAGCCCCGGAGAGGCACGGAAGTTGTTCAGAGCCAGGATTTACACTCAGGTATCTTTGACCCCAAAGCCCAAACCTTTTCCAAAGGGTCCTGTTAGAAAAGGAAG
Organism: Ursus americanus; assembly: GCF_024610735.1. Classification (NCBI taxonomy): domain Eukaryota; kingdom Metazoa; phylum Chordata; class Mammalia; order Carnivora; family Ursidae; genus Ursus; species Ursus americanus. Next base: position 33,163,112 of record NC_142128.1, read on the forward strand.
ACATTTCTGTACGAGGTCAGACCCAATGCACATTCATGTTGAACCTCTCTCTCTTATCATCTGCAAAGTCAGAAGTAATTAAGTACCAGCTCTTCGAGGCAGCCGCTGGGTTCGTAACACTGGCCTCGGTGAAGAGGGGGAGGCGGCTATCGGAAATGTCATCATTTTTCTCCTTTTCCCAGAAACAGTGGCCTCAGCAAAGCCATTCTACACAGCAGCAGCTGCTGACAGTTATAAACCACAGCAGCTTCCAGCTCTCTCCAAAACAAACGGGAGCATCAGTCTTAGGCTCTGTCAGAAGTGCCTGCTGCTTCTAAAACCACGTGGCTCACAAGAGTCAAGACCCAGCAATGGCCCCCAGGTCCCTGCCAGGCGGCAGGGTGGGGGTGGGGTAGGCGGGGAGCTTCTGAAGGCAAGGCACACCCCGGCCCCTCACAGAGCCCACTCGTCAGAAGGGCTCAACCCGTCACCCAGGTGCTCACCCCAAACTCATCACCTCTGCCTGATGAGATGATTTCCTTATTTACTTGGCTCTTGGTCTAGTGTCCCCGTCTCCAGACTATAAACGCCACAGCAACAGGGACCTGTGTCTATTGGACAGGAGGAGCCCCAGTAAATATTTTCAGAATGAACCAGATGAACAGTCCTGGGGTGCCACCATTATACCGCCAAGTATCAGAGTGTCCATTCAGAAATATCCACCTCTTCCCACCCATTTGGAAGGTCAGGTGGAGGTATCGTTCTGTGAACACAGCTTTCCCAGGAGCAGTGGTGACATGCCAGGTAGGGGACACATTGCTGGGTATGAGACCACCTGTGTCAGAACCCCGGCTCCTACAAGCCCCGCCTATGGGCTGTGCAGCTCTGAGCAAGTCCCCTAACCTCTCTGGGCCTGGGTTTCCTCGCCTGTAAAATGGGTGTGGTAGACAGAATCATGGCTCCCAAGGTGTCCATGTCCTCATCCCCAGAACCTGTGAATACATTACCCCAGATGGCAAAAGAGACTGTATGGATAAGATTAAGTTAAGGGTCTTGAGATGGGGAGGGTATCCTGGATTCCCCGACGGCCCAGGGAAATCACAGGGTCCTTAGGAGGCAGCAGGAGGCTCAGAGTCAGAGAAGAAAGAAGCTGAGGTCAGAAATGAAAGAGCTTTGAGGCTGGTACGCTGCTGGCTTTGAAGATGGAGGAAGGGGCTACAGGCCAAGGAGTGCAGGTGGCCTCCAGAAGCAGGGGAAGAAAGAGATTCTCCCCTGGAGCCTCCAGAAGGAACACGGCCCTGTTGACACCTTGATTCTAGTCCAGTGAGATGTTTGAGACTTCTCACCTCCAGAGCTCTAAGATAATAAACTTGTGTTGTTCAAGCCATTTAGCATGTGACTTTCATCAGCACAGCCACAGATAGCCAAGACGATGGGCATAAATAATGGTACCCGCCTCATGGTGGTCTTGGAGAAATAAATGGTACTAATGAGCATAGAGTGCTTAGCACAGTACCTGGCACATAGCAGGTGCTCAGTCAGGGTTACTCAGTAGTATCGCACTGAGGCCCTGCCTTCTCCATCCTTCTGCTGCCACCCATCAGGGACGATGCCATTCTCCAAGGATGCTGGGACTTACCTGCCCTCCAGCTGTTACCCATGTGGGGACCTGTGTCCTGCAGTTAATTCATTTAGATAAATGCCAGGACTTTGAAGTCAAACAAGCTGAGGTGAAGGTCCTGGCTCTGCTATTTCCTCCTAGCACAAGCGTGGGCCACTTTCTTAACTTTCTCGGCCTCATGATGCCTCCCACAAGGCACTGCTGTGAGGCCAAGAGGAATCATGCCACAAAGTGCTCAGCATCCCACAAACAGTACTGTTACTATTATTGTCAACAACGGCAAAGCTCACAGCTGCGCTACAAAAGAAGGGGCTATTCTAGAAGGTGGTGAGTTCCTGTCACCAAAAGGAGCCAACCTCCATCCTGATAATGACTCATCCCCCAAGACCACATAGTAGATGGTGGGGGGCCGGACTGATATAAAATGTCAGAGTAGAACAGACAGGGGGAGGGGAGTATCTTCCAAACCAGCCCCCCCATCGTACACACAGGGTTAACCTGAAGCCCGCAGTGAGGAAGTGGAGTCCCAGCCAAGCTCCTTGTGTCCTCCCAACTTCCTGAACTATAAGCGGCCTTTGTTCCTTGGGTGCCCCCCCACAACTGCACCCAGAGCCAACTGTCTCCTATTAATATTAATGTGGTAGAAAATTAAACCAGACTCACACACGTCGCTCTCCAGGTCATAACCCCTGGGCTGTGCCAAGTACTCTTTTATCATCAGCTGCCACTGGCTTAAGACAGACTACAAAGTCCTGAGTTAAGGTAAAAGGTAAGGTCTCACTGGTCTGAGGTGAGAGAAGGACACAGATCACATATGGGGAAAGCTCCTGAGCCACAACCCAGAGGGCTATGCTTTCCCTTGATAGAGCCATCTGCAATCTATATCCTCACCTCAAATGCTCCCCCTCTCGACTTCCAGGAAGACTCATCATAGCATCATCATCACCACCATTACCACCACCACCATTACCACCACCACCATCACCACCACCACCATCATCATTACCATTATCATCACCAGCATAATCATCACCACCACCATCATCACCACCACCACCATGATCACCACCACCACCATTACCATCATCACCATCAACATCACTATCACCACCACGCATCATCATCACCACCACGCATCATCATCACCACCACCACCATCATCATCACCACCACCATCATCATCACCACCATGATCACCACCACCACCACCATCATTACCATCATCATCACCATCATCATCACCACCATCACCACCACCACCACCACCACCACCACCACGATCACCACCACCACCACGATCACCACCACCACCACGATCACCACCACCACCACGATCACCACCACCACCACGATCACCACCACCACCACGATCACCACCACCACGATCACCATCACCACCACGATCACCATCACCACCACGATCACCACCACCACCACCACCACCACCACGATCACCACCACCACCACCACCATCATGACCACCACCACCATGATCATCACCACCACCATCATTACCATCATCATCATCACCATCAACATCACTATCACCACCACCATTACCATCATCACCACCATCAGCAGCAGCAGCATCACCATCATCATCACCATATCATCACCATCATCATCCAGCCTCTCCCTCAAAGGGAGAGTTTGTGACGAGGTTATAAGCACTGTGACAGAGACCCCCAGCAAGGAACTGGGAGCATAAGGGATGAAGGAGAGTACCTGTGGGAGAGTTACAGGCTCTCTCCTGAGTGGAGAGCCAATGACCAGCCAATAACCAGCACTGGCACAAGCAGAGGGTAACAACCGACCACCTTCGCTCAGAGTAACATGATGAGTCCCGTGCTAGGGGTCTGGGTTCCAGAATGCAAGTCCCAGCTTGGCTGTAAGCACGTGACCTTAAGGCAGAGGTGCTCCACCCTGGCACTCTTAATATTTGTGCCTGGCTCATTCTTTGCAGTGGGAAACTGTCCTGTGCACCTAGGACGCTTAGCGGCACCCTGACCTCCACCCAATAGCATCCCTCATCCTCCACCCTGGGTGGCAACCACAATTTCTCCTGACATTGCCAGATGTCCCAAAATCACCCCTGGGGGATTCTAAGGGCTAAGAACCTTCAGGAAATAAGTCACTTGCTGTGCTCACTTCAACAGCACGTATAATAAGTCACTTACTTAACCTTTCAGTCTTGGCTCTTCATCTGTTAAATGACATTTAGAGCTTGGGTCCCCCCCAACTGCCTGCCTGAATTTTAATCACACCTCCACCAGTTAATTGCTACTTACATGTCCTACGTCCCTCTACACCTTGGTCTCCTCCTCTGTACAACAAAGGCAATAATCATGCCTACCGCCTAGAGTCACTGTGAGAATTCAGTAAATGATGCATGGAGAGTGCTCAGCACATGATAAGAGCTGCATAAGAGTAAGCTATCATGCTCGTTGTTACTCCGCGGCTCACACACAGAATGAGGACTGACGGCAATGTGCTGAGGCTCCCAACACAGGCTCCCATTTCAAATCTAGGTCTCTCTGCCCTTTCTCTGGTGCTCAGCCAAATCTTCCGTGGGAAAGTTCCCAGGGAACCGCGGCAGGGCAGACAGAGCCTCTGGAGTTCACCTCCAAGCAGCCGGCAGAGAAAGCCTCTGATTCCCACAGTCTTGCTGCCTGCCAGCCGGGAAGAGTTAATACTGCAGTATTCCCAGCCTGGGCTCCAGAGACACAGGCAGCAAGCAAGTCAAGGGTTTGAATACGCTTCTGTCTGTTCATTACTATTGTCATGGCCCCCTGGCCTGTGCACTACGCTTTTTAACCAGAGACCCGACAGCTATACAGTCTGGGCCCAGTGAAGAGAGGTGCCATGTTGGACACCAGACAGAAAGTGACTGCAAGAAGGGAAAGAGGCAGAGAGAGGGAGGGAGAGAGAGAGCACAGACACTCTGGAATGTGGAAATAATTATTCATAGGCCAAAAAAAAAAAAAAGATGCTACTTTCTTCTTGGTCTCAAGGAAGTCTCTCCTGTCTCTGACAAGGATGGATGGATGCAAGAGAAAGGATGTGGTCTTGTACTCAAAAGAAGGGCTTGGTATTAATCATGTTTTTTTTTTTAATTCTATATTTTTGATGTTTTGACATCTTGGAGCCTTGCTGATTCAGAAGGCATGGACCCTCCCAGGGTTAGCTGGTTCCTAAAGGTAGCAAACGAGTCGCCTTCAAGCACACATTCCACAGGCAAACCAGCCAGTCCAGACCCCATCCACCAACCACCTTCTTTATTCAGGCTCACACTCCCTCCCGGCCACCATCTCTGGCCCAAATCACTCCGGGACTGGGTACCAGACACCTGGGGGCAGTCCCTATGCCCCAGAGCCCACTGAAACTATTCCAGCTAGCCAACCGTAAGCCTGGTTCCCCTACTGCACCAAAATGGATTCTAATCCAGTTAAGTACAGGCATCTTTTATCACTGTCCCAATCTTTCCATCTACAAAATAGAAAAGTCCCCTCCTGTCGGGGATGGGGTAAGGTTTAAAATGGATATAACGTGCTCTGCACTACGCCTGGCACATGGAGGGGTTGGGGTGGATGACCCCCCCCAGATCCCCACTAAGGAAAGGGGGGAGTAGGGGATGTGAGGAGGCATGGAGGGAAGTGAAGGGCCTCAGAGGCAGGGGCTGCTGACTCTTGCATACATGCAAGAAAGAGACATCTGAGAGGAGCCCTGGGATGCCCCGAATCTGTGACAAAGAGGGGTCCTCCCTGCGAGCCCCCAGCCTGAGACCACAGCCAACACCTCCTCCCCGCCTGGAAGGAGCCCCAGGCCCACCATTAGGATGTGAAAGGGGGGAGGAGATACAAACATCCCCACGTAATCACCTAGAAAAGTCCTAACGTTCCACAGAATCACCTCTCTGGTCTCAGTTTTCTCATCCCTGGAGTGAACCATAAAATACGCAACTGCTTACATCACAGAGACGCTGCGGGTCCCAGAGACAACAGGTGCAAAATCAATGTCTTTGTCAACTGCAAAGTGCCGCACAGAGGAGGGGGTAAGCTGGCACCTTGTAATGGAGCATTCTGCCTTCCCCAGACGATCCTCAGGTTTTGACAGTTCCAGACGCTCACTTCAACACCCGAAAATTCAACTGTCTTTTATGTGCACTGTCTCAGACCCATAAACGCTCCAGAAACCATCTGCCCACGCTTGGCATTCATCTGCTTTCAGACCATACCGCAAGCCCATTTTTACGAATTAGGTCTTTCTGACACCTGGAATGTTCATCAACCAACCACCTAAAAATGGCACAAAGGCATCAGCCACAGCTTAATCATGTGGCCCCTAGCAGATGCCCGGAAATACCGGATTAACTGGACTGAGTCCCAGACATGCCCCATAATCCACTAGATTCCTTGGTTTGACAAAGTCCACAGAGGAAATATCTGTTTAAAAAAAAAAAAAAAATCAGGGGCGCCTGGGTGGCTCAGTCTGTGAAGCGTCTGCCTTTGGCTCGGGTCATGATCCCGGGGTCCTGGGATCGAGCCCCACATCGGGCTCCCTGCTCAGCGGGAAGCCTGCTTCTCCCTCTCCCTCTGCTGCTCCCCCTGCTTGTGTTCTCTCGTTCTCTCCCTCTCTTTCTCTATCAAATGAATAAATAAAATTTTTAAAAATTTAAAAAATCAAAAAACCAGAGGAAAGCCAAACCAAGAATGCCTGCTCTTGAAACTTAGGAGAGCCACAAATATCTCCCTGTGCTTACAAACTAGAATGGCAACATGGAGAGCAGAGCAGAAGCAAAATGTATAAAATACATCTTTCCATCCACGCCTACATGCAGGTGCACACGGGCATACACAAACGCGCACGCACCCCCCACAGTACAGAGAGGGGCACCCTGGGGGAAAAAATCCTCGAGCTCCCAGAGTTATTGCAGTTGTGATTAGTTGAATCAAGATGAGGTCATAGTTTCGGGTGCCTGGGTGGCTCAGTTGGTTGACTTAGGACTTCCGGCCTCCAGAACTGTGAGACGGCACATTTCTGGGGTTTTTTAAGCTGTTCAGTGTGTGCTGATTTGTTACGGAAGCCACAAGAAGCAGATACACCTCGCAGTGCAAAAAGTCAGGACTTCTGGTCTCCCTGACATGGCGCATGCTGTACCCTCCACCCGGAAAGCCCATTTCTCCCTTAATCCACCCAACAAAATTCTACTTAATTTTTCAAGGTACAAATTTGATGTCACTTTGTCCAGGAAACCTTCTCTGACCACCGACGCTCCCCCCAGCACCACAGCTCTTAGGCAATTCCACAGCTGCATCACTGGTCCCAAGGTGGGACAACTGTCTGTCTCAATGGAGAGTCACTGTTCACTGCTCTGCGAGCTCATGGAGGCCGGGGAACTCATCTATTCGTAACAGCGTCCCCCGGACCCGCAAAGGACCGCTCATCACCAGAATTCAGCGATGTTCTTGATTAAATAGCTTGTCTTAGCTGTAACTAGAATATTTTTTTCTCCTCTTGTAAAGGAGGGATCTGAAGCAAATATGACAAAATGTTGACATCTGTTAACTCCAGAGGGTGGGTACACGGGTGTCATATTATTTCCTGTGCTTTTCTGAAGATCTGAAATATTGCATAACGGAAATGTTCTCAACCTTAAAAACAGAATGTAGCAGGCTATCTTGGGACACTACCAGTCCATTAGAGCCTGGTTGCTATTGGAAAGGGCCTTTCTAGTTCAAAACATGGCCTTCCAACACAATTTTAGAACGCAGCCCACTCGTGTGTATGACGAGGAGTAGTATTTCTTGAGTACCTGTTATGCATTCCTTACTAGTGGTGGGTCTTGTTTCCATTGCTACCACGATCCTATGAGATTATAGGACTGCTCCCTCTGAACTGGGGCTTGCCCAAGGTCATACAGCTGTTAAGTGTTGGATCTGGGATTGATAGTGAGTCTGCGTTGAGTCTGAGCAAAAATTTACAGTCTTCACGATGTCCCAGTCACGCATCAGCTTATTTCAGCCACACAACAACCCCGTGAGACAGGTCCTGTTATTATCATCGTCCCATTCTGTGGGTGAAAAATATAAGGCACGGAGAAAATGAGAGCACCCCAGTGGCACAGCTCATCCTTGGTGGGGCCAGGATTCAAACTTGTGCAGACTGGTTCCCAAGCCTGTGCTTCTTCCCTCTGGGGTTTCTCCCACCGTGGAGAACACGCTACTGCTCCTCCAGCAAGAGCCCCCAACACCAGAGATGATGCCCCCCAGCTCCTAGAGGTCTCTGGAGGTCACCACATCCTAGGTTCTGCCTCCAAACCCAGGGCAGAGGGCTATAGACAGGAGTCTATGCATGTGGGTACTTACAGAGGAAAACCACCCAGCAACGAGCTCTCAGTCCTTCTCTGCTTACAGTCCCCCGTGTGAGCACATTCCCAGACTGCAGAGGAAAGAAAGAGAAGGGACTACTCCAGATCTTTCCCACGTTCCTGCCTGCTTCCTTCCGTGCCTTCTCTCCACGCATCTCGTGGAGGGCGCTGTGTTAGGTTTCACTCCCTCACACTTCTAAGGGCTGCAACCTGTATTAAAATTAAAGAAGCCTAATATTCTAAAACGTTCTAAATTAATCCTGCAGGTCAGCAGCAATAGTTCATAATTCTCAACCACACTCCATCCCTGCTAGGGATTTAGGCCGACTGGACTGCATGCCCAGACACGGGGCCTAAAGACTTCCCTTTGGTGCCTTCTATTGGTCTTACTAGTGACTTTAGGACATGCCTGCTAACTCTCCCCTTCTTGAAATACAGCCTTTAGTCACCAAAATAAAGACCTAGAATCCCCTCTGGCATGAAAAGATTGAGATCACAAAAAAGAGATTGCTTTCAGAAGCTTCAAGAGAGAAGGAAGCATCAGGAGTCGACGCTAACCACGGTGTGGTTAAGAATCCGACTCCGGAGAATGTGGTCGTCATAGTCTTTGAATTTGAGAGGAGGCTCTGTGATTTATATAGACTCAAGCCGAAAGGTGTCCCTTTAGGCAAACTTGAAGTTCACTTGGCTTTCGCCCAGAAAAGTGACTTGACTTCACAGCGATAACATTTCCAGAATTACTTCCAACCAGCTCTGTCTTATCCGGGTTATTCCTAGGTCACATGAGAGATGGCAGCTGCCACGGGAACGGTCTATGGGCACAGAGGAAACCCGTGTGCATCAGAGAAACCCTACCCCCTGACAATGACAAAAGTCTCTGAGGATTTTTTGGACGTATTGAACCAGCCCTTCAAAAAGTCTCAGAAACTTTCATCAATACCTTCTTCCCCAGAAAGAACCACTCTTCTGATTTCTATCACCTTCAATTACATGCTTGAGGGAACTTTCTGGGGAAGGCAGAAATATTCCATATGCTGTCCTGCTCTGGGCTGTGGGGGCACAGGTGTATACATATGTAAACATTCACTCAGCTACATACTAAGACGTGTACATTTTACACACGGTGTCTCTTGATTTAAGTTGTTTTTGTTTTTTAAAGGAGGGAGATGGGTAATCATCCTCAGGCCAAAGATCATACAAAGGCTAGAAGGTGAGAAATTTCTAGAAACATTTCCATATTGCTGAAAGAAGGTGACTGAGGGTGAAGTGTGCAGACATGGGGCCACGTCCAAAGAAAGCCCGGTTGCCACAGGTCGAAATTCTGGATTTCTGTGTCGCTTTTTACAAAGTCTACAAGGCAAGCTTCTGACCTCTGAGAGCTGCCAACCAGAAAGGACCCATCGAGTCAATCTCTTGGAGACATCCATCCATCAAAGTGCACAAGGAAATATGACAAGACACAGGGTGAGAAAAATGCTGGTGCAACGACTCGGGGCGGGGAGGAGACGGGGACAGGTGACCCTCTCACTACGCGTTTCTCCAACAGGGGTGCCCGTCGTGACCGTGACAGAGGGCAGCTGTCCCCACGTGGGCAGGCAGAGGGAGCTCAGGGGGAAAGCTAATGGATGTGTGTTCTCGTCCCATCGTACTAGAGCCTTCTCCACAGCACGTAACAACCCAGCCAGTGTCTCCTCGTCAGGAACTCTGGCTGCTCAACCTGGCTCGTCTCCTCCTCACTGTGAAGTGGCAGAGCAGCCTTTTTAATTAACAAGTCGTGTCTCTATCCCACTGTACGTTTATTTCACTGCTCAACGCACCAACCAGGTGCCTTCAGGGAAAGAGAATTTTAAGAAGCTGGGAAGGGGGGTGAGTGGGGAGCTGTTAAAGGGTGTCAAATGAACAGGTGCAGGCTTGTTAGTCATGGAGAATGCATAAATCTTTGAAATTAATTTCACTGATGGTTCATTTTTCATTAATGTTTCCCTGGCCATAAAAAAGTAACACTCTATTCTCCTGCACCCCAGGGGACACAGACACGTTCTTGGAGAGAGGGCCAGACTCAAACACTATACATATGTTCTCCGAGAAGGACCCCTGGGTCATTTCGGTGAGGGGCACGACCCCCTGGGAAGGGAGACAGCTGCGGGAGAACCCTGGAGCAGGAGGGACAGATGCAGGTGCAAGGTTCCATCAGGCCACCTGCCAGCCGGGGGACGAGAGCAAGTCATAGCCTGTCTGATCCTCGGGGCTTCCCAGCGAAGGGGAAGGAATAACACCACACAAGACTGTTGTCAAAGGGAAATAAAGCAAAGTAGAGGGTGGAGTGCTTAGTAGACTAAGTGCTGAGTGTGTATGTATTAGTTAAGGTTTGGCTTCTGTGCATGCTTGATTTTGGTGGATAATAAAAAACCGACTCTGGCCAAAATTAGGGTAATTTTTCAAAAAGAAAGAAGAAAATGTAATTGGAAGGATCCAAGGACAGCCAAGGAATTGGGGGAACCTAAGCTCATTTATCCTTAGTCTCATTCATTCATTCATCTCTCCATCCAGTAAGTACAGGGGTCCCCCCTTATCCTCAGGGGGTACGTTCCAAGACCCCTAGCGGATGCCCAAAAGCGCAAACAGCACTGAATCTTACATAGAGTATGTTTTTTCCTATACACACATACCTACAAGAAAGTGTAATTTATGAATTGGGCAGTCAGAGATGAACCACAATATCTACTAGCAAAATAAAATAGTTACAACAATGTAGTGTACTAAAAGCCACCTGAATATGGCCTATTTCAAAATATGATTGTCCTATACTCTCCCTTCTTCCTGTGATGACGTGAGATGATACAAAGCCTCGCGAGAGGTGGTGAGATGAGAATGATGTAGGTACTGGGACGTAGCACTAGGCTACCGCCGACCTTTGGGTGATGTGTCAGGAGGAGAAACATCTGCTTCCAGACCGCATTTGACCACGGGTAACCAAACCACAGAAAGCAAAACCACGAATAAGGGGGGACTAGTGTACTTTACACAGTCCTACTGGGTGTCAGAATTTTAGGTGAACAGGATTTCTGCATATTCTGAACAGTCTGATAAAGATTTTAGAGAATTAAACAGGTCATGATAATGTTTCTTAGGAAGAGTGATCATGGGGTACACAGAGATGGTCGATGGGAGCACAAGGGAAAGCTCTGTATCAGTCAGCTACTACTGTGTATCAAACATTCCCAGAGACACACAGTACTATGTGATTGTTTTCGCGCTCAGCTGGGGCAGCTTTGCTTCAAGCCACGGGGCTACAAGGGCTTGCACGGACTCTGCTCCACAGGTCTCCCACTCCTTGGGACCCCACAAGTACCCAGAGCATGCTTTTCATGGCCATGATGTCAGAGGAATTTTTAATTATAAAACCTATGAAGGACATGCAGCGTATTTTCTCTTTCAAGTGTGCACAGTGGAAACAAACAACAAAGCATTGCCGAGTGGGAGCTGGTAGGGCCCTGCTTGATCCATAATGACCCATTTACATGTCACTGATCTACCCCACTTCACCAGCTTAAAGCACAAAACGAGGTCACCGGTCTTTTTAATATTCAAATGAAATTACTCTGGGGGCAGAAACTGGTTCAACCTTTTTGGAGGACAACTGGATAATAATACCTCCCCAAATTTTAGAAGCGCTTACCTTTGAACTCAGGGATTCGACTTCCAGGAATCTGTTCTACAGAAATCCTTGCACGAATACGAAAAGATCTACCTGGTTGTTAAAATATGTTTGTTGCAGCATTATAGGGAAAAGCTGCAGAAGGAACGGCAGCAACAGGATTGTCAACTAACAGGGGACTGGATGAAAAGAGTCAGGTGGATACAGATGTTCTTATTTTGGGAAACCTTCAAGACACCTGGGCAGCGTAAGGGAGAAGCACCGGACCACACACACAGCACAATGACATGTATATTCAAAAATACACGACCTGTATCTATTTATACCTACAGATATGTCCATGTCTTTATCCAAACCTGTCTCCACACACACATATATGTATCTATGTCCATTGCTTATCCAGCTACATTTGTATCTGTGTCTGTGACTGTATCTCTATGCAGATTCATGTAACAGTCAAGAAAGGAAGTATTATTGGGCACCTGGGTGACTCAGTTGGTTGAGCATCTGCTGTCGGTGATGATCTCGGTGTCCCGGGATGGAGTTCCACGTCAGGCTCCCTGCTCAGTGCAGAGCCTGCTTCTTCCTCTCCCTCTCCCTCTGCCCCTCCGGCCTGCTCGTGCTTCCTTACTCTCTCAAGTAAATAAAATCTTAAAAACAAAAAAAGAAAAGAAAGGAAATATTACCAACAGACAAGGTGAAGGGGCACCTTCCACTTCCGACTCCAAATGTTTCTGTGTTATTGTTTTTCATATATTTGAAGAGTAGTGACATCGTCTTCAAAATTCAGATGACCCTGAGCCCCATCATGTGTCCAGTGGAGCAGGTCCTTCTTTTCTGCCTCCCGGTCTCTCAGCCATGATCACACCCAGGGATGTCAGTCCTGGCCTGGGTCACGGGAGAGACAGAACTAGGAACAGGGGTAGGGACAGTGGAAGAATTTGCGTTAGGCACACCCCAACCTGAGACCTGGCCGCCCCCCCCCCAGCCCAGTGCCAGCTGTCTCCTCACATGTCTGAGGCATAGAGTGCTCGCAACACAGAATTGCTTTTCCTGCATACCGGAGGCTGCAAACTGGGGTCCTTCCACTACACGGTGCATGCACGCACACACGTGCGCGCGCATACACACACGTGCACGCACACACGTGCATCCCATTGCTAGGGCCGGTCTCGAAAGCAGGCTCTGCTAGGGAAATGCAAGTGCAAGCCGCTCAGCTGGGACATGATCCCCGGAAACACAGGGAGGAGAGAAAAGAAAGAAGGGCAGTCTGTGCAGGCTGTGCTCGTCCACAGGTCATGCCGTGGGCGGGGCGGGGCGCTGCACCCCTCCGCCGCCCTCTGGGAGACGGAGCACCCTCTTGGGTATTTATCCGCCAACTCCCATCCACCCCTGCTAGAAGGATGTCTTGTGAGGGTAGGAGCGTGTGGCAACTCCCCCTTCGAGTCTCCCGTGACCACTGTAACGAATTCCCACGAGCGGCGGGCGGGGGGGGGGGGGGGGAGGGGGGCCTTCAACAGCAAGCATTTACTATCTCTGAGCCTGGAGGCTGGAAGTCCCAGATCCAAGTATGGGCAGGGCTGGGGCCTTCTGAGGTGGGGCGGGGGGCAGGAGAATCTGCTCCAATCCTCTCTCCTGGCGTCTGGGGGTGTGATCCCATCTCTGTGTCCAGATCTCCCGCTTTTATAAGGACACGGTCATAGCGAATTAGGGCTCACGCCAGTGACCTCATCTAAACTCGGTATCTGCAAAGTGCCTATTTCCCCGGGGGGCTTAGGGCTTCCACATCTTTCGTGGGGGACACAATTCAACTCACAACATACCCCCAACACTTCCAGCCACGCTCAGGCCAGCGAGGAAAACCCTGCACAAAGTCTCCGTTGTCACAGGTACTCACAGACGGCAGCCGCTGGGGCCAGGGGGCACGGGGCAGGACACCAGCAGCTCCGCCAGAGCCTCTGAGCTCGCGAGACCTCGTCTCCTGGCTGCACTTCCCACGCAGAGCAAATTGGGTGAAAGCCGAAAAGGCCTGCAAGCCGTCAAGCATGACTACAAGATTAAGTGTCGTGCCTTAAAACCCAAACCCAAGTGCACGTGGGGGCGCGGCGGGGGCGCGGCGGCGGCCGGCTCAGCTGCAGGCCGTGATCTGGGAAGATGAGCCTTCCTAATGGCTCTCCAGATTATTTCATTAAACGTTGCAGTGATGTCCGCAGCTGAACCCGAGTCGTGCTGGGAAGGCCATTAGGTTAATCAAAATACGAGGACAGCTGGCCATCTACTCTCAATTAACAAATTAGGTCCTGCTGCCTACTCAGCAAAACTGAGAGCAAACCAATGACCCTCGGGGCGTTCAGACGTCTCAGAGCACCCCTCCATCCCTGACAGCCGATCCAAACTTAAAGGAGGGATATTCTCGCTGTAAGCAAATCAGAAGAGCTCCAAACCAGCTGGTTTCCCACCAAACTACCTGCCAGACTCTAACAGGTGTTCTCCTGTCTTTCCTGGGCTAGAACACAAGCTCCATGGGGGACCACACCCCATCCTGGTTTACCGAGGAGTGTCCTGGGACACCGGACATTTGGTCACTCCAGCTGCATGAAAGCAGGGACTCGGTCTATTTTGTTCAAGGCCGTATCCCCAGAGCTCCAGTGCCTGACACGTAGTTGACCTTAAATAAATGTTAATTGAGGGAAAACAGGAACGAACAAATGCATGAATGAGTCTGCCCGGTCTGCAATCCTACAAGGTAACCGACAGCCTGGAGTATACTCTTTCATGCTTTGCTTTTGTTTATGCCCCCCCCCCACCACACATACAAATGAGCACGCACATAATATGGAGGCTCTGTTTCCTCAAAAGAAAAAGAGAAAAAGGAATCCCGTCGCGGACATGAATCTGCAATTTGCTTTATCACTTAACAATATATAGTACATCTCTTAGGTCACTGCATAGAGATCTGCCTAATTCTTTTTACTGGTTCATGATGTTGCACAATCACGATTGTGAATCGTGATTATTCACCTATTGGTAAAGTTGTTTCCAGTTATCGCCACGGCACACAACACACCAATACAATATCTTTGCACACATATTTTAACATTCTGGCCATTTCGTTTGTACCAGATAGGTTCCTAAAGGTCAAGGGGACTGAGTGTACTTTAAACAGACATCAGGGCTGACCTTAGGACGACACAGAGAAAGGTCACGGAGCCCATCGCAGCCAGGCTATGAGGGAAGAAGTCTAGTAGCTCAGCTACTAGTGTCGCACATCCATTTCCCCAGCTCTCCCCCAGCAGTGGGATTAATTATTCCCTGGAGATGCAAAGAAGAATATGATACGGCCTCTGCTCTGGAAAAATCCCATAGGGCAACAGACAGGAGCAGAGAAAGGGAGCCATCATGTGCTGAACTCCCTTGGGGCACCCAGTATTGTTCTAGGTGCTTCTAAGCACCAGATGCTTTGTTCAATCTTCAAACAATTTTGCAGGGCAGGAAAGATAATCTCAATCCTCCAGAATATGAGCTTCCTGTGGGCCAGGAAAGGGGCGTGCCTTGCCCAGAGTCAAACAGCCAGCAAGTGAGAAAGCTGGGATTTGAACCTGAGTCTGGCTGACCCCAAAACCACTTTTCACTATTCCATTGGGATTGACCTTGGTTATCTTGGAACCAACCTCAGGTGCTGGTCCCAACCCCAGAGGGCCTGATGCATTTAGTCTAGGGTATGGTTCCCACCCCCACCCCCACCCCCACCCCATCAAGGCTTGAAAGTCAAGGTGTTCCAGTGTGCGGCCGAGGCTGAAAACAGCTACAGGTCCCCCGTGGTTCAGACTCACCTGGAGGGCTTGTCAGGGGTCGGCTGCTGGCCCCCAACTGCAGTGTCTAATGCAGGGGTCCCAGGGGTGGGGTCTCCTAGTGGTGTTGATGCTGATGATCGGGATCCATGCTTTGGAAACACTGCCCTACACCATGGACCCATCTGCGATCTTTCCTCCCTAGTTTGCAACCAGGGTCATGAAGAATCACAGAGCAGACCATATTCAGCACCAGCCCAGACAGTGCAGGAAGCTGCTGCGGGTTTTCAGACATTTTTGCCTCTCGGCTTTCTTTGGGGTTTGCAAGGCTAAGAGAGCATCATCGGTGAGTCCTCAGTGCCCACACCGGCCCATCTGACCATTTTCTTTCTGCCTGCTGTTTGCCGTGTGCTTCCTGGGCCGGCCTGTAATTAAAGAAAGCCCTGTCTTATTTTTTCCCCACTAATCCCTCCATGAACACATCCGTACACACCAGAGGGAGCGCTTGCTGGAATTCTGAAACACTGAAACCCCAGGATGACAGCCCCTTGCAGCATGGGCTGTCATTTTACTGCATTTCCAGGGCCAGGGGGCTGCACCTGCGGCTAGCTCCGGGCAGCTCATCCCTGTACCTCCCTCTGCAAAAAGAGCCCAGATTCAGTGGGCAGGAAAGATACTCGGAGGTCATCTGGGCCATCCCCAGCATGTCCCACCTCCCTGGCGGGGCGCCGCCAACCAAGCTTCCCGGCTGCCCAGACACGCAGAGGAAAGCGGTCCCCCAGCGCCCCCTGCTGGCTGAGTTGGGAATGACGGAGAAGCAAGTACTTTCAGAATTGGAGGAACTTCAAGATCTCCCTGACTCCTCTGGTACGATGCAAATTCCCCTGGAAGGGGCTTCTGTCTTTCCAGAATTATCTTCGGTACCTGCAACATGCCTGCCGTTCGCATACATATTCCCAACCAATAGCCACAATCCTCTAAGAGGTAGAAAGACGGTCCCAGTCATTCACCAGACGTTGGCTGGGGCTACAAGGCGTCTGCCCTCCTGTGAGGCATGGAGAACATAAAAGACATTGTACTTTGGAGAAACTCAGTCTAACCCACAGGTCGGCAAACTACGGCCCAGGGGCCACATCGAGCCCACTGGGTTTCTGAGCAACCCACAAGGAGATATGACTTTTACATTTTTTAATTATTTTAAAAATCAAAAGAGTATACTTACCATGCTGAGAGCACGGAGTAATGTATAGAATTGTCAAATCACCATATTGTACACCTGAAACTAAGCACACTGTATGTTAACGGTACTGGAATTAAAATTTTAAGCTTAATTTTAAAAATCAAAAGACTATTTCGTGGCCTGTGAAACAAGCTCAGAGAGGTCACTCAACTTACCTAAGGCCACACAGCTAAGAGGCAGCAGAGCTGGGTTCGAACGCAGATCTGTCTGACTCCAAAACTCACGTTGATTCTACTCCCCCAGGTCGCCTCCAGGCTCACAATCTCAGCATCTCCTCCCATTTGACAGAGGAGAAAACGTGGCTCATCGAGCTCGGGTGACTTGTTCGCACGGCTCTCAGCCGGTGAGTGATGAGGAGGGACTCGAACCCTGGCATCTGCCTGCAAACGCAGTGCTCCATTCTAGACTGCAACTCCTGGCTCTGGAAGGGACTGATTCTCTGCAGCTGTGATGCCCAGGAGTCACACCGAGAGGGAAGGAAGTTACGGATTTCACGTTTTTCTGCAGGGCTCACTCCTGCCAGTCCCAGATTGATGGTTCTTCTGCAAAATGGGTATAACCCTCCCATGCAGTGGTGTTTAAAGTGTTCCCCAAGAAAAGTGCCCCGGGGGCCGCCAGAGGTCATGTGAGAATAAGGACGCCAGACAGAGGAACCAGGCAGCCCCTCCCACAGCATCCAACCCCCAGAACAACCCTGCTTTCCTGAAACATATATAGAGGATGTTCCCCCTGGAAAATTCAGCTGTGCGGTTAAGGAAATAAAGCTTGCGGATCACCACTCGGATGAGGGCTACGTCATTCTGAGATGGCTCCAAGGTCCCGGAGCTGAGTGAATGGGCTCCAGCCGCCACTGACCCAGCAGCTTGAATGGCAGAGATATATCCCCTGGAGGCTGGAAGTCCAGGGGCAAGATCCCCGCAGGCTGGTTTCTTCTGCAGTCTCTCTCTGTGGCGTGTAGATGGACATCAGTGTGTTTCCTTGGCATTCTCCTTCTAAGCACGTCTACGTCCAAATTTCCTCTTCTTATAAGGACACCAGTCATGCTGGATGAAGGCCCACCACAGTGAACTCCTGTTACTTAATTACCTCTCTAAAAACCCCATCTCCAAATACAGCCACATTAGGAGCTGCTGGGAGCTAGGACTTCTGCATATAAATGAGGCGGGGGTGGGGGGACACCATGTAGCCCAGCACACAGCGTGGGGGCACCTGGCTCCTCTGTCTGTCCTGCAGAGTCAGGGACAGGAGGGACTGCAAGGAGGGAAGACGGCCCAGAGTTCACTCCAAGGGGAGGGAGGGCTGACAAGGGCTGAAGCAGGGCCCAGTGTGGCCACCCTGGATCCTCCCAGCCTGCCAGGCACCCAGACTTTGGTGGCCAGAATTTATCACTGCAGTCACCACGGTAATTGGAGAGAAGCAAGCTGTCAGGGGCAGGACCCAAGGATGATATTTCAGTAGCGACTCCCCCTGCACAAGCCCCCCCATGCTCTGTGAGATATCACCCCAGGACCCCCAGCCCCCACTCTGGGCCCTGCAGAGGGGGATAGTGGTCCATCTGAGAGGCTTTTCAAGGTCGCCTGTCTGAGCCAGCTGCCCTGGGCACCCGGGGAGAGCTAGGGGGAGCACCTCTACAACCCTTGCAGGGCTTGGGCCTCCCGCCCAGGCTTCCCTGCACAATGCAGCCCCCTGGATGGCCCACTCCAGTTCTGGTGGCACCGATCTGGGTGTGGGGCCAGACATCTGCTCACTCACTTAACCTCAGTGTCCTTGTCCCTGAAGTGGGGTGTGAGCATCCACGACACCAGGTGTAGCCCAGAGCAGGGGCTCTGGGACAGGGGAGGGAAGGGGGGCCAGCGGTGGCCTGGGAGGACGGTGTCAGGATCTCATCCGGTGTTACTCTAGGACAGAGCCCCCACGCTGCCAGCCCAGCCCATCCTGAAATGCCTGGCTGTTTCGTTACCCTCTGTGGCATGTGCACACTTCATCATTGGAATTTACTTTGAGGATTTTAATAAAAAGGGGATCTTCCGTGAGCTCCAACTGATATCCCCAAAGTAGAAAGGCTCAGAGCAACGTGGGTTACTCTTTCTTCCCCAGCAAATTACACAGAACACCAGCGTGAAGTCCAATTCTTGAACATTCCATATTCCTGTCCTCTTGGAGAAGGGTTTCAGACGGGACACAATGACCTATGCTTGAATGGGGGCCACACCCAAGATGGGAAATGCATTAACTGCTAACCAGGTGGTGGAAAGCCTGTATATGGAGAGGCCATCGGCCAGTACTGACGCCGACAGAGGCATCAGTTGTGAATCACATTCACACTACACACGGTCAGCGCACTGCATGCTGGGTGCGTCCCACACATGAATGCTGACCCTCAATCCACAGCCCAGTGAGGGGTAGGGTGGCCCACCCTGGGGCAGGCAATAAGGGGCCGCATCGTCTACACAGAACTTAAAAGCAAGAATAAAACCACCTCCAAGCTGGACTGCTCTTTACCCTCACCAGGCGAGCCCTGACATCCTCTTCCCCCAAAACACCTCTCATTGGTCTAAGTTCTGAACACCTGTTGCAGTTGGCACTGGGTTTTTGTCGGGGATGGGGGGGCGAGGTGGAATGTATTACTGAGGTATAACTGATACACGTTGTATTAGTTTCAGGTGTATCACATAGTGATTCCACAATTCTATACATTGCTCAGTGCTCCATTGCGTAGTAGTAACGTATACATACACTTCAAATCCGCACATTCTTATTACTTACCCTCTCATAAACACTGCATTCTCCGGAAGTTAATTCTGAGAACACCCAGCTACACAACCAAACAGACCTGGCTCCTGCGTCTGTTTGGAGAGAAAATTTCGGGTGGCTGGGCATTCTCGGGGCTCTGTCTGGGTGCAGTGCACATCTCCAACGGGTCCCTGCGTGCAAATGGCAGAGTTAACACACAGAGCGGGGGCTACTCCCATTCTGTCATCCTGTTGCCACATAAGAACTTGGGGGGTTTTTTTGTTTTGTTTTTTTTAAGATTTTCTTTTTTAATTCATTTGACAGAGAGAGAGACAGCCAGCAAGAGAGGGAACACAAGCAGGGGGAGTGAGAGAGGAAGAAGCAGGCTCCCAGCGGAGGAGCCCAACGTGGGGCTCGATCCCAGAACTCCAGGATCACGCCCTGAGCCCCTGAGCCGAAGGCAGAAGCTTAACGACTGAGCCACCCAGGCGCCCCAGAACTTGGGGGTTTTTGTGTTTACAACTTGGGACCGTGAAAGGATGGGCTCTGTGCGGTGAGCTATTTTTGTTCAGTAAATGCAAATTCCAATTCACACAGGAAACAGTTTAGTGGATTGAGTAACATCTTGAAAATTGAAATGGATGCTTCTCTTTGAGCTGTTAATCCTTTGTTTTTAAAAGAAAGGAAGGAGGGATGGGGAATGGCAGGGCTGGGCAAAATAGGTGAAGGAGATGATGAGGGACAAGTTTCCAGCTGTAAAATGAATGAGTCACAGGGATGAAAAGTGCAGCAGAGAGAATGTAGTCAATAATATTGTAATAACACTACATGGTGACAGATGGCAAATACACTTGTCATGCTAAGCATTTCATAATATACATAAATGTCAAATCTCTATGTTTTGCATCTGAAAGTAATATAATATGTCAACGGTACTTCAATTAGAAATTTAAATTTTAAAAAGATTTTTAATGGTAAAAAGAAAGGACAAATCAAGTGTTTGGGATTGCTACAGACTATCACAGATCATCTTGTCAGTAACGTAATTAATTTACACTGATTTGCACACTTAAAGATGGTCAAGATGGTGCATTTTATGTAATATGTATTTTATGAGAAATATTTAAATGAGTAATGTAATATGACCAAAACCATCAAATTATACATTCAAGTGGGTGAAGTATATGGCATGTGAATTGGATCTGAATAAAGCTGTCAAAAAAAAAAAAAAAGTAAGTGAAGGGTGTTAAAAATGATCCACTCTGGGTGTCATATAAGCCACATATGCCACTGGGCAGTATTTTCCCTATTTTATAGAAGAGGAAACAGAGAGGTGAAGTGATCTGCTTCAGGTCCAGGGGTTTTCAAGGCAACCGTGTCCCCCCGGGGGGACAGCCAGCAGTGTCTAGAAGGGTGTAGTATTGTCACAACTAGGGAGGAGATGCTCCTGGCATCTAATGGGGGGGGCAGGGACACCACAAACACAGAAGCATCCAGACCCAATGTCAATACGCTGGAGTCAGGACAGAGATAAGGAGACGGTGCAGAAACAGGGAGGGACCCAGAGACACAGGGACTGTCGTCATCTGGAGAGAACGAAACCAGCAAAGAACTGGGGGGCATGGGGGTTGACAGGGAAGAGCTCAGTCCAGTGACCCCATCCAAGCCAAGTTCCAAATTTAACAGCCTAACATTTTAAAGATTTGAATAATAACAAAAACGCACTTCAGTGGGGTGCCTGGGTGGCTCAGTCAGTGAAGAGTCTGCCTTTGGCTTGAGTCATTATCCCAGAATCTCCAGATCGGGCTCCCTGCTCAGCAGGGAGTCTGCTTCTCCCTCTGCCCCTCACCCTGCACATGCTCTGTCTCTCATGCTCTCTCTCTCAAATAAATAAGTAAATAAAATCTTTCTTTAAAAACGCACTTCAAGAGAATATATTATCTGTGCCCATCCCAAAGGCTGGCAGTGTTTGCCTGGAGTACTGCCGGAGAAGCAAGTGACCCAAGCTCAGCCACCACTGGGGGCAGGAGAAAAAGTAACCCGCCATCCCTAGGGGGAAAAAAATTTAAGTCATTTCTAATAAATAAGCCACTGGATTTTGAAAGGGTGTATTTATTCTGTTTCCAACGGTTTTCAGAGCACCCGTTCCTGGTCACAAACTAAGCAAACCCAGATGCGGCCCCAAGGACTTCCCAGAAAGCCTCTTTGCAAACCCCCAACAGCCCCAAGTACAAGGCTGAGTTCTCCAAGGCCCCAACACCCAGCATAGTCCCCAAGGCAAAGCAGTGCCCAAAAATGTGTGTGATGTTTCCAATGGCTAAACTTGACCTCTTTGTAGGGCCAAGGTCCTTCCGGCAGCCTCTGTCCCTCTCTGCCTTCACCTTATCCTTTCCACTCCCTGCCCTGTTCCAGCCACACTGGGTTCTGTGCTGTCCCTCAGATCCACCAGGCACATTCCTGCCCCAGGGCCTTTGCACTTCCTTTGTTATCACAACTCCCTCCCTCCCCTTCAGGTCTTTGTTGGAAGGTCCATTTACAAAATTGCCACTTTCTCTCTTCCCGATTCTTTTTTTTTTTTTTTTTTTTTTTTTGCCTATAGCACTTACATCCTCCCAACTTGCTAAATAATTCCCTCCTGAACTTGTTCAATGCCTACCTCTACACAGACTCTAGGATATCTAGTAAAGGACCCCGATAGATACGTGCTGAATGAAGGAACGGTCTTGAAGCCTCACAATGACTCTCTGTGATAGTAATATCATCGACCCCATTTAAAGAGAGGGTCACTTAGCTACGAGTTCCAGAGCCGGATTCCAAGCAAGGCAGGTGTCCCCAAGGTCTTCCTTCTCTACCACATGGCTGTGCAGCCTCCCAGGCAAAGCCTTTCTTCCAAATCCTGTTCTGTCCCTGGGTCCAGGGGACCCTTGGCAGGTTCCCTGTCCTGGACCTGCTCACCCAGAATGCGGGCCATCTGGACCCGTTCAGAGATCCCTCAGGGATTCCTGCACTACACATCGCGTGCAATTGCTCCCCTCCTGCATGGATAAATGCTGAGCTCAAACTTTTAGAGAGATACCGTGTGGAACGGGGAAAGCCAGAGAGAGCTGGGGGTAGCCCTAGCCTGCCACACAACTGTGGGAGCTCCCTGGAAGAGGGTGGATGTGATGGGCTGAACTGGTTGAGACCAAAAAAGATGTCGAGACCCTAACTCTCCGGACTTTGCAATGTGACCATATATGGGGACATCTGATCAACAGAGGGAACCAGGTTAAGATGAGGCCCTAATCTGGTAAGACTGGCGTCTTTATAAAAAGGAGATATTTGGACATAAAGCTGTGCACAGAGAGAAGATGATGTGAAAGCTCAGAGAGGAGACACGACCCACCTACCAGCCAAGGAACCATGAAGCTGTGGAAGCGAGGAGAGAGGCCTGGGACAGGTCTCACATCCCTCAGTCCTGCCACCACCTTGATTCTGTCCTTCCAGCCTCCAGATCCATGAGAATCAACGTCTGTTGTCTCAGCCAGGAAGTTCATGGTGTTTTGCAGCAGTGGCCTCAGCAAACCATTACAGTGCGTAACCAAATAAAGGTGGGGTTCTCTGGAAAGCTAGGAGACAGAGGGCCACCAAGAGCATTCACTGCAAACACACTCAGGTCCTTTCAAGGCCAACTGCCAACTCGACGCTTGATCCTCGACATGAGGTCCTATGTCTAGGGGAACTTCAGTTCTAGTCTGGAATCCCGATGGCATGTGTCCTGCACTCTGTCTCAGAAATTCTCCTGGCACTCATTCCTTGATTCACTGGTCTCCCCCAGTCCTCATGGCCTCCCCTCAAGACACAGGGCAAGGTGTCTGATCACACACACCTTGCGGACTGTGACGTATTAGATTTTATTTTTTGCCCAAATACTAAGCATGCTTTTATAACAACCAAAAACACTTCATGAATATGGATGGATGTCTTACGGAGATTGAAAGGATTCCATACCTGGCTTTCAGGGAAATGCAGCTGAAACCCTGATATGGATTAGCCTAAAGAAAAACAAACAGGTGTAAACCAAGACGAAGAGGAAAATCTTGCCATTTGGGAGAACAGGGATGGACTTAGAGGATATTATGCTAAGTGAAACAAGTCAGAAAGACAAACACCCTGATGATTTCATCTACATGCAGAACCTAAGACGTAAAACGAACAAACAAGGCAAAACCGAAACAGACCCATAGCTATAGGAAAACTGTTGGTAACCAGATGCGGGGAGAGGGTAGGAGGGGGGCGAAATAGGTGAAGGGGATTAAGAGGTACAAAAGTCCAGTTACAAAGTAAGTCTTGGGGGTCTAAGGTATAACACAGGGGATACAGTCAACAATATTGTAGCAACTTTGTGTGGCGACAGATGGTAACCACACTTATCGTGGGGATATTTCATAACATATAAAAATCAAGTCAGTGTAATGGATCCTGGAAAGGACTAGGATATGGGAAGACAATCACACTTCCATTTAAAAAAAAAAAAAAAAGAGAACAAGAAGAGGGAAGATTAGGGGCGCAGGTCTGGCTCAGTCGGTGGAAGGTGTGACTCTTGATCTTGGGGGTGTGAGTTCAAGCCCCACGTTGGCTGTAGAGATTACTTAAATAAATAAAAACACTTAAAAAAAGAGTAACCATCTTTTTTTTTTTTTTTAAGATTTTATTTATTTGACAGAGTGAGAGAGAAAGCACAAGCAGGCAGGGCAGGAGGTAGAAGGAGAGGGAAAGGCAGACTCCTCACTGAGCAGAGAGCTTGATGCAGGACTCGATCCCAGGACCCCAAGAACAGGACCTGAGCCGAAGGCAGACACGTAACAGACCGAGCCACCCAGGTGCCCCAAGAGTGATCATCTTCATCTTTCTCTTCTCTTTCCTTTCATCCATTGATAATAAGCCTTGTGACAAATTTCCTTCTCCAATTTGGCTGTCCTTGTTTTACCCCTGGAATTCCTTAGGAATCAAGGTTTGTGTTCTGAAGACTGGCAGCATTTTGCCAAATCAGATAACCTGAGAGTTAAACAGGACCTTAGAACGACATTAATTAGACAACAGACATTAATTAGACACAGTAGAATTAAATAGTTGATGAATGAACCATCCACAGCTGACAGGGCACAAAGTTGAACGGGGCCCACTGACTCCTGGAAAACATTCACACTTGTGTTTTAAAACAGAGAAAGCCAAGAAGAATGGAACTAAATTGTTTTGAAAGGCTGGGTTTCAAATGCGGAACAATTGAGCTATGTGTTTGTAAACACAGCTATTTAAAAGAATGTGTGACTTATCTCCCAATTAAAATACTATGCAAATTTGTAAGGCAGGGCTACAACTAGTAAACAGACCAGAGGAGCTCGAATGAAATCATTTCTAGTGGAATCAGTTGTTTCTGATGATGCTGTTTTCTTTTTTGCAATTGTTTGGAACGAAAAAGAAGTTAACGACACAATCTTGGTCGTTTTTTTCTTTGCAGAAGCACTCCTCTCTAGAGCTCTCACTGGAGAGGAGGGACCGTTATTTTACCTGAACGGTGCAGAAGGTATTCATAAAGAGTTTACATTTCCTGAGTGTTTACACTTTGCCGGGTATTGTGATAGGGGAGTTGTATACAATGTCTCATTGAATCTCCCCCAAGAAATCTACGCATTTATTAAGACTAAGTTCAGTTTACAAGTGACAGAGACCTAAAATGACTGTGACCTAAATAAGATACGTTTACTTCTGTGATACAAAAATCTGAGATGAAGCAGTCCAGGCCTGTATGGCAGCCCCATGGTGTCAGGGAAATGACTTTCTTTTGTCTTCTATGAAGACAAGGGGTCTTCTATGCATGCCCTCCATTCTCCATTCCTAAGAGGACCTCATGTTCCAGAGGGCTGCTCCAGCTCCAGTCATTTCACCTATAATCCAGTTCAGGGGAAGCAGTAAAGAAGAAAAAGGCAACACCTCCCAGAAGTTTTTCATCCCACTTTTACCATGGCCCGTTGGCCAGAATTTGGTCACATGCTGCACCGCTATATGGCTGTAGCTGCCAGGGAGGCTGGGAAGTGTAGTCATTATTCAGTGCAGCCATACACCCCCAGCTAAAAATCGAGGGAGAAGGGATCTTGGGAGATAATGAGCAGTTTTTGCCACAGGTAAGATACTGTTGTTCATTTTCTTGTACAGATAAGGAAACTTAGAAGTTGCTAACTTAACAAAGGTCACAGTCAATTCTCTTGATTGTGATACTCTCTGGATAGATTCTTCTGTTTCGTGATACTTTTTCTCATGCACCTGGTACTGATGAGGTATTAGTAATTAACTCCTCTATGTTGCTTGGAAGAGAGAAATTATACAAAAACAGAACATTTAGAATTCTAGTCTTTTACACTCAAATCACTGCTTATGTTATCAAATAGAAATTTTAAAAGTGCAGTGTCTCTGTGGCAGAGAAGAGTGTGCAGACTAGCAAAAAACAGGGTTTCCTCCTTCTCCAGGGGTCGTGGGTGAATGAGTCAGCCCCACTCACATCCCAGGGGGTTTGCAAGCAGCAGATGACCCCACCATCCAGGGCTCTGGATATTCATGATTAAAGTTCCCCACCTACTGACACTAATTGCAGGTTCAAGGACCACATTTTAGGAAACACTGCCCCAAAGGCTTCCTTGCTCCATATAAAGATCTTGGCGTAAGGGAGCTAGAAGGGTCTTTCTAGCGTTGATGTCCTCAGAGGCTTCCAGAAAACAAGCAGCTCTCCCAGGTAGCGCCTGTGCAGTGAGAGAGGGTGTTGGGCACCTGGACCCAGTGTCCGAGTGAGGGGCTGCAAGGGACAGCTGCCCTGTGGGCCAGGAGCCTCTAGATGGCAGTGCCCAGCCAGAAACAGAGCCAGCTGAAGGCCCAGGGAGCTGGCGAATGGGGAGGAAGAGGGAAGCCAGGGACGCCGCCCCCACAACCCTCCCCAACTGGCTCACATACTAGTGAGATGTCCACATGCACGTCAGCAGAGCAACAAATACATGAACGAATGATGAACGATCCTTTGAGGGCCTGTGATCCTCAATAATGATAGTAGCTCACACTTATTGGAAACTTGCTGCCTGGCACTCTTCCAGTCAAATTAGGACCATGCTGTACGTATTTATGTGAAGAGCATTCTCCTGGTTCTTAAGACATCGTCAAGAGCGTGCTTTGTAAAGGTTTAACCACCTAGTGAAACTGAGATGTGTGATCAGTCCCCTATCATCAGGTTCATGTTGTCTTGTTACTCCAAATACTACGCTTCCTATTGTTAGGAACGGCCTTCCACACTCTGATTATCCCCCCGTTGGGATTAATACTTAACAGAATTAGAGGATAGGAAACTAGGGCTGCCTTTAAATATCTTCACATACAGGGACACCCGGGTGGCTCAGTTGTTAAGCATCTGCCTTTGGCTCAGGTCATGATCCCAGGTCCTGGGATGGAGCCCTGCATCGGGCTCCCTGCTCAGTAGGAGGTCTGCTTCTCCC
The DNA here is from genome assembly GCF_024610735.1 of Ursus americanus. Lineage (NCBI taxonomy): Eukaryota > Metazoa > Chordata > Mammalia > Carnivora > Ursidae > Ursus > Ursus americanus. Next base: position 33,190,018 of record NC_142128.1, read on the forward strand.
TCTCCCCCTGCTTGTGTTCCCTCTCGCTGTCTCTCTCTGTCAAATAAATAAATAAAATCTTAAAAAAAAAAAAAAAAAGATCTTCATATACGTGGCCAACTGATTTTTCAACACGTGGCAGAAAGGCTGTCCCGTTAGGAGCAGTGTGTGCTGAGGATACAGCATCTCAGACTTCCCGGTGCTGGGTAATAGCATCGATCTTCTCAAAAATGCATTCAACACAGTACCTCCTTTTCAAATCTGCATTTCACAAAGGTTGAATTTGTGATTCATGTGTTGATTGGTCATTTGTATTTCTGCTTCTGAAAACTCCCTGTTGGTATTTTTTGTTCATTTTTCCTTTTAGGCATGTTACTTTCTTATTCATGTATATGCGTGTGCACACGTGTATGTCGATAAATATAGAGATATACATATAGATATTAAATTTGTCATACTTGTCATGGTCCCTTTTCCAAGTTTGTTTATACTGGTGATATTTATATTTATACTTATAATCAACATTTTAAACTATTTAGGATTTTATTTATTTGAGAGAGAGCATGAGCAGGGGAGGGGGGCACAGAGGGACAAGCAGACTCCCTGCTGAGCAGGGAGCCCTATGTGGGGCTCGATCCCAAGACCAATAGATCATGACCTGAGCTGAAGTCAGATGCTTACCCGACTGAGCTACCCAGGCACCCTCAAGCTTTTATTTTAAAAATATTGTCACACACACACACACACACAAATGTTGTCCCAGTACCTTTACGCTTATAAAGCAAAACATTCACATGTATTTTCCTAATCTGTCAACATATATGGGAGCATGAAGTAATGCTCTAACAAAACTTTTCCCCCCAAATAGTCAATTTTCCTGATGCTACCTGTTGACCAATCCATCCCCTCCCTGTCACTTTGTGCTATTTCCTGATGGACAACCAAGTTCTTATATAACCCAGGGTATTTTCTGGAGTGTTCTATCCTGTCTCACCATTGGTGCTAATACCTAGCTTTTACTTATTACTGTTTTTTGTTTTAATTTTTTATTTCAAAATTTCTGTAGCTATTCTTACAGCTGTGAATTCTTTTGGCTGAACTTAAATACTTCCGACCCGTTTCCAAAAATCCCTTTGGGCTTTTTATTACGACTATGAATCCCAACTATAATTTGGAAAGAATCGGCCCTCCGGGGTGGAGAGGGGGAAATGGGTACTTGCAGACAGAGCTGGAGGTAGTAAAAACTGGTCTTCTGGGAAGACAACCATATAGTCTCGATCATAAACTTATATGTATATATTTTTAAGTTTTTATTTATTTAAGTAATCGCTACACCCCACGTGCGGCTCAAACTCACAACCCCGAAACCAAGAGTTGCACATTCCTCCGAGGAACCAGCCAGGCGGCCCGCGATTGTAAACTTTTAGACGTTATGTACGCTTTTGACCCAGAATGTCCGCTCATGTCTAGAAATCTCCCACATGGGCACAAAAGATGTGCACTGCAGTGCTTTTTGCAACAGACTACAATGAAAGCTCAGAGACGGGTGGGAGGGTACGGCACAGCCACGTGCACAGAGGGGGAAGGAGGCTCTCGATTTAACGTGAAGACACGCGGACGGCTAGACAAATGCCTACACTATGAGCCCGTCTACTGTTTTAAATCACAGGACGTACTCTAGGGGCAGAGGGCAGCCAACGCTTCCTGTAAAGGAGCAGACAATCCATATTTATGGCTTTGTGAACCGTAGGGCGTCTGCCGCAACGCTTCAGCTCTGCCGTTGAAGCACCAGGGCAGCCCGGGACAATGATGTGAACACACGAGTCTAAGGAAAACTTTACAAAACCAGGCAGTGGGCTGGATTTGGCCCTCGGGCTGTAGGTTTTTCGACTCCCGGCCCAGAAAGAAGACTACCAAAATTAGAATAGAGGTTGTCTCTGCTAAAGAACCAGGATCAGGGCTTGGGGGACAAGGGAGGCTATTAGCTCTGTCATGTGTCAAGGTCTAACTGTACAGCAAGCGCCAGCCTAACGAGTTTATAAATATTAACTCATTAAACTCATGTAAGGGGGCGCCTGGGTGGCTCAGTCGTTAAGCGTCTGCCTTCGGCTCAGGGCGTGATCCTGGCGTTGTGGGATCGAGCCCCACATCAGGCTCCTCCACTGGGAGCCTGCTGCTTCCTCTCCCACTCCCCCTGCTTGTGTTCCCTCTCTCGCTGGCTGTCTCTCTGTCAAATAAATAAATAAAATCTTTAAAAAAAAAAATAAAAAATAAACTCATGTAAGCCTCCTAAAAACTTGAAATAGAAACTATTATTCTCCACATCTTACAGATGAGGAAACTGAGGCACAGAGGGCCTTAAGTAGGTTTGCTCAAGGTCACAGAGCTCATCAGCGGAGCCAGAATTCAAATCCAGGAGGTCTACGAGCAGGGAATGTGTATCAGTGTTACTTTGTCTAGTCGTCCGGTGGTCTATTTCTTTAAATAGTGTGCTTCTAATATTTTAAACCAGCCACTCTGATCAAGAATTCCATTTGTATAGTGAAAAAAAAGCATGACTGCGTGGGAAAAGCAGTGGTTTTCTCTCTTTATGCTGAGACCACAAAACACCACCATTTAACTGGAGTCAATAAAAAAGCAAAGTTAAACATGTAAAAATGATGCCAGTGTCACGATGCCCACTGGATCCCAAGTTCCGGGGAAAATAAGGATTGTGCCTTTTTCAGGTAAGAAAAACCACACGGGAGAAGAGAGTCCAGACTTTTTAGAAAAACACAATCCCATGTCTGAGTCACGGCTGGGCATCTCCCAGACAAGTCACTCAACCTCTCTGACCTGTAGCTTCTCCACTGGCAAAAGCAGCTGGAACTCACATGCCTCAGGTGTTGCCGTAACCTTACAAGAGACCGTTGAGAAATGGGGCTGCGAGGATGCCTGGCCCCTCTCCTGTGCCCATTATATAAATTCCTGCAGGATTGGCAGGGTCCATTCCTGTCTGTCCTGTTCCCGGCTAGCTGCACACTGACAAGCCAGAGTCTGTGGACACCTCCTATCACAGGCTAACCGCAGAATTACAGCCACAACGGAAACCTAGGACGGCCAGGCCAAGGACACCACAAGCACCCCATGTGGTACAGCCTGGGAGTAGGAGGGAGGTGGAGGAGGGAGCAGGGTCCAAACCCTGAGAACAAGTATCTGCAAGTTACAGCCCACTGTAACTTGTCCCAGGGCCAAGGCCAGGACTGGGGAGTGGGTCCATTTTACAGGTGGACAAGGTGAGGCCCAAAGAACCAGACAGCTGTTTCTGAAGGAGCCTAGAAAAGCAACTACCCAGGCATTCTCCTGAGGTCATGACCCAAGGAAGGCCAAGATCAGCCTCATCCACAGGTGCTCAGTTGGACCGAACACATGAGTTTGAGTGTCCTGAAGGAGACGTGCACTCCGCAACTCACTACTGTCTCTGGACTGCTAGAGACTCACTGATCTGCCCCCATCAGCGTCTGTATGTGTGCCACCCCTCAACAAACAGGATCTCGTGGGATTTTCACCATCAGCCTGGGATATGGTTACCCAGCTTGATTGGATTGGCAACAAAGGACAAGACAGGCTGGGAGCGTGACAAGATCAGACAGTGAGGTGTTGGCAGTGCGGGTCCTTCCAAACTGGACCAGCAACTGGATTGGGAATCACATTAGTGCGGTGGGGAGTTTCCTTAGGGGAAGAGAGGAGGGCGATGGGATCTGGCAGCAGACTCCCTGGGTTCAAATCCTAACTGTATCAACACCCCACCCAACACCAGGGCCCACCCCCCCAAGCCCTGGCCTGGGATGACTGTCCCTTTAAGGCTCTGGTAGGCGGGCCCAGCTGTTTCCATGGAGCTTGCTGAGCTGTTTCTCAGTCTTCCAAATTCCAGGCCCAAACAGGAAGTGAGTCACCCCAGAAGAATGCAGGGCTCCCAGCCTTAGGGAGCCACTCAAGGGCGACCACAGGTCCCCCAGTGGGGGTCGGGCCTTTGTGGGGTGCTTTGCTGGGCAGGAAGTGGGACAAGATTTCAGCATCTGCTTGCATCGCAGGCTGGTGTGCAAGCCTTCTGGTGTGACAGAAGGTCTCAAACTCAGTCCAAGTTCATCTGAGTTGACCAGGGTCAGGCAGGTCCCACAGGCATCTCTTTCCGTCACTGGCCAGACCCCCAACACCAAGGGTTGTGGAACCCATACCAAGACCATGCTAAATGATTTACAGACGCTCACACCACTGCAAGGCAATCTGTCGTTCCAAATTCACAGAAGAGAGAACTGAGGCTCCGCGTAAGGGAACCTGCCCCAAGTCCTACCATCCCACACTCCCCAGTCCTTGTGAATTTGAACCCAAGCACGCTGGTGCCTTCTACAGGACAGAGCCAGACAGATCTGGATTAGGATCCTGGCTTGGCCACTCCCTGACCCTTTCCGTGGAGATGCCCCATCCTTCCAACCACTACCATGAGCACACAGCCTCCAGGGAAGGCAGACGCCAAACAGAAGCAGACCAGTAAATAAAATCCCCAAGACATAATGAGAAACAATGAGCAGAGAGAACAATACAGGAGTGGAGGGTCAGAAAGGCTCTCCCAGAAGGGGACGTGGAAAATGAACCAAAAATAAGGGGACAGCCTTTTCAAAAAGTGGGCAGAAGGGCAGCTCAGGGGCCGACATAAATCCAAGAACTGCGTGTGATAGAGCCCCTGAATCGAGTAAATGTTAAAAGGAGGAAGAGGCCTAGGCCTCTGTGGGAGAAGGTTCCAGTGGGGTGGACACTGGACCCTGCCAGGTCACGCCCAGGACGGGAAATCCTCGCTGCTGGCACCGAGAACGCCCGCGGGGTTGCCAGCGCCTGTGGCCCAGCTCAGTCCTTCCTCCCTGGCCTCAGAAAGGGCCAGTCAGCTCTGTGCTGGGGGCCTGGAAACAGCTGACCCCCGCCCCCTGCTTCTGCCTTCATGGGGCCTCCCCGCCTGCTGGGCTGGGAGCCGTGCAGGATTGCAATCACTGGGCCGGTGACCCCACTGGCCAGTTATCCATGCTGGGGACATCTGTCGGCGCTCTGGCTTCCGCTGCTGGAGTGACGCCCACGCGGTGGACAGAGGGAGGCAGGCCCGCCAGGGAGCTGACTTGACATGAGATTTCTTTGGGCTGTCAGGTCCCAGGCAGCTCTGCGGGAGCCCACCGGCTCCTGTGTTAAGGTCGAGGTCAAGGCCGTGCACCATGGGGAACAGACAGTTCCTGCCCTTTGAGGTGGGTCCAGACTGAACCCAGGAGCGTCACCTAAACCGTTCCTGGTGACACTCCCACCTAAACTGTCCGCTGACCTCAGCGCACCCCACTCCTCCCCCAGAGCGCTTTCCCCTCGCTGGAGGCAGCTTCCAACCCACCACTTACCAGCCTCGAGAGATCACTTCAACTCCCCCATGGAGAAACAGAGAACACGCCATCTCATGGCCATGGTGCCAGGGACCCTCCCATTTTAGGCATTACCTTGGTTCATCCTCACAACCCTCTTTACAGATGGGGAAACCGAGGCAGGTTGGCTCAAGGACTTGCCAAGATGGGTGACACCGTAATCACGAGGCTCCAGGCCCCGCATGGCGCAGGGGCCATAAAGCCAGCCACTGAAGCCTCAGCTCCTCACCTGGTAAATGCAGAGAAGGGTGGATGTTCTAGCAACAATCAGGGCACAAGTGCACATTTGCCCAGCTGGTAAGGGCAACCCAAGTGCGGTCTGCAGAGTATCGGACCCCTTCCATGTACTATTCTTCAGATATACACATATGCGGGCACACACACAGCCTTGTACTGAGTGCCTCCGGACCAGGCAGGGGGACCTGGGGTGTGGTGGGTGTGCCCCACCCTGCGATCCTGGGACAGGGACTGGTCCTTGTGACAGGTCCCTGGGAGAGGGTTCCAGGTGGAGACGGTGCAACAGCCCAGCCTCCCGCTCAGCTGCAGGCTACAGGACTCCAGGCCCAGCTGCACACGCGGGCACCCAGGCGGCCGCTCAGGAGAGGAAGACTCCTTACTTGGGACCTTCCTGTCCGATCTCCCCCCAAATGCACCTATTATCAATGTCATCTATAAAATGTAAACAAAGGTAACCAGGTGGCAAGACTTAGGATCCATTTTTGTTTTATTCTTTTACAGATACGCTGTTCTCACCCCAGACCTTTGCGTTCCGTGTATGTGGGTAGAGAGCCTAGGAATCGATGTTAAACCCCTACCAAGGTGACATGTTCCCAAGCAGATGCAGGAGAGTCGTCTTGGGGGCACACCTGTTGGGTCACTCCTGGTGAGCTGTGATTCACCACCCCCGAAGGCTTGTGGGTGCAAACTTCCTCCTGCCAAGCCCAGGAAAGCACCCTGCCCTAGAGGAACGCACTGGTCAAGTCCAGATTTCCTCCAAGCCTGAGGGACTGAAGGTGGATGGGCAGGCAGCCCGAGGGGAGGGCCAGAGTTCTCTGACAGCACCGGCTGCCCTCAGCCTCAGGGACGGTAGAGTCCGATGCCACTGGCCACCTGCCCAGGAAACAATCTGGAAAGGGCCAAAGCAATGTTCCCTTATACATTTCCTGCAGGATGCACCTAGGCCCTCATACAGTGCTCCTCAGCTGGAGGAGTCTGGAAACTGCTGGTGCCTGCACCCCACCCCACAGAGAACCATCTAGTTTCCCTTGGGTACAGCCTGAGCACGGCTGACTCTGGATGTGCAGGCAGCCTGCGAACCATGCAATCTGAGGAAGAGAGGATATGGGGGATACTGAGGCTGCAGGCTACTGTAGAACCCCAGGGAGATCCCTCTTAAGACCCTGATGAGGGATTTTTGTCCAAGCACACAGAGGACGGTGACCGCACTTAGTGGCTAACAGGTGTGTGCTCACCATGTACCAGCTGCCACGGCAGGCACCTTCCTCCCCTGCAAGACCCATGGCAGAGCCGTCTCCACCTCACTGACCCCGAGGTCCAGCTCTTAACTGCCACACACCCTGCTTCTGGACACACTATGAAAGCCCAAGAGGAAAAATTAGGGACTTTTCATGAAAACCCAGAAAATTTCAGGCTGCCTTTTACCTACTCGCTCGTTCAAGAACTGTCCGGGTCAGAAAGGTGCCCAGCCACAGATGCCCAGAGAGCCTGGGTTTCCGATCTGGTGGTGAAATCGCTGTAGTAGGACCACAAGCAGCAATCTGTCTAGTGAGACAGCAAGAAGCTGTGGAGGGGCGTGCACAGACAGAGAGAGAGAGGATCTGCTCAGCTCTCTCAATACGGTGCGTACGCGTCTGTCTCTGTGTTTCTTACTGTGGATCGCAGTCCAGCACGTCTGACAAACACTGCGATGGGCAAGAGACAAGCCTCAATATAACAAATACAAGTGCAAGCAAACAGTGCCATGTGCTTAGGTTAACCCAAGCCTCGAAGAGCAAATCAGAACTTCCTGGTAGTTAGCAATTCCTAGATACACCTTGAAACCATCCCTGCCACCGTGGTTACAAGACTGGCTTTGGCGGAAAAGATGAGGGAAGCCATCAGCCTCCTCCCATGGCACTCAGGGGCCACTGGTTGGTGTTGCCCCCCCCCCCCCGAGGTATCTCAGCCCTGGCAGCACCACCCCTAAGGAATATCAACGGTCTGAGACTCTTCCCTCAAATCTCAAAGTTACCGTGGCACATACCTTGGTGGGTTTCTGGAGGACATCGGATGAGGAGTCCACTGGCCCAGGTGGCCGAAAGCAGCCCGGAGAACTGGTGGTGGCAGGCTGCCCCGAGTACCCGAGCCTTCTTTCTCATCAGGCTGCAAGACTGTTCTCAGCCTGCTGAGCCTGCCCATTGCTGAATCCAGCCTAAGTCTCCTGAGCTCCCAGAGGCAGGTCTGTAAGCCATCGGGAGCCCTAAACACTTCTGCAGCTCAGAGCGGCATAACCCCAACCTAAAACGAAGGAAAGCCACAGCCCTCACTGACGGGTACACTTGTGCTGTGACAGAAGTCTGCACCAAAAGCCTTTGTAACACACAGCAACCCCCTCAACCTGGGTTCAAAAGGTGTGTGGCCCCCCCCACCTGAGGATGAAGAACCAGTAAAGCGAGGCCTTCCTGTACTCGCTGGTCTGTGGCAGCTCCCAGGGAAGGCAGTCTGTCTGTCTGAAGATAGGGTCACACTCACATGTGGACAACTTCTGCCCTGGAAACTAACCACCTAACAGCACAAAAGCTTCACCGTGTTGTTTAATACCTATCCCTCCGGTTTTAAACTGCACCGGAACACGGTGAAATCAGTCCACCTCCGAGACTGAAGATTCTACGTTCATCTCCTGTAGTGACTTAACGTCCCCCCAAGTGTATTACCCAACGCTAATCCTAAATACCCACCAATCAACCTGCCTAGTTTTTAATGGCTGCATACATCAAAGACAAATATCAGGAAGGTTACTCTCCAAAACTATTCAGTTTTTACCCTTGGGAGGGACAAATTATAAGGGGCCTTATGTTAATGTCTAACATTTTAATTCTCTTTACAAATATGCATGTGTCAGTTTTGCTTAATGTGCCGTTGCAAAAATTACCAGCCACATCCCAGGGCGCTCAAGGGCTCCCCTGACGGGGAGGCAGGTTATAGGTGCAGAGACGTAAATGCACCCAGGGAATAGGGGTCATTGAGCTTCACATCATTTTTTTTCTTCCATTATGCCTATTTCACAGATGATGAAACCAGCCCAAGGAGGCAAACTTACCCAGGTTCTCATACCCAGTTAAATGGTGAAGTCAGCATTCAAATCCACAGGATTTCAAGCAAAGATTCTTCCTTCATACAAGGGGGTAAAAAAGCAAATGAAAATGGTAAGATCACCTCTGCCTGCAAATGGTACAGAAACCCGACACTGGCTCAGAGGTAGGGAGAACCATGTGGATGCTTTCATTAACCGGTACTTTGCAGAAGGTCCCTTGCTAGGACCCATTAATGTTTTAAATATGAATTCCTTTGAACTATTTTTACCTGCAGATACTGATCCTACAGAAACTTAAAGAAACTACAATGGTCACTACTGCACTACCGCTAATTATGAGAAGCTAAAGGCCCATTCATACAAGGGCGTACCATTCGGTCATAAAATCATCAGCATATATATTCTGATGCAGAAAAGATCTGTGCGTACACACTGTAAGCAGCTGTGTGGCTGGACTTTGGGGAGTTTCAAGTGTTTCCTCACAGCATTAATGCCATACAAATGCCAACAGAGAGGTCCTCCGAAATGCAGAACAGCATCAGTGAGACTTCCCCGTTTTCCCAAGGACCCCCCAATCCGTGGTGGACCCTCCAAACCTGTTGGGTGTCCTACCTAGGCTGCCGTCTGCTGACCTCCACAGAGAACGCACAGGTGTGTAGCAGGAAGTTAAACCCTGGATCTCGGCACGTCACACGCCATCAGTGCAACACAGCGATGGGACGGCCAGCCTGGGGTGTGGGCGTGCTGCTCTCTCTCAGATGTCCCACGTCACACCCCGCAGAAACACTGCGGCGAGGAGTCTGCAAGCTGGCCGTGGTGAGGTCAGGTCATGTGAACAGAGTGGTAACAGCTTTCAGGGAGGGGGAGTAGATACTACGGACATGTGGTCACGACAACTGCCTTTAACTAAATTAAACGGATGAACCTTCAGTTTCTTGTCACGTTAGAAGGAACGACGGCGTCTCTGGCAGAAACTTTCAAGTCACTCCCGCCCCCAACACACACCCCGAGAATCTGGAATATATCTTGGATGATCCCCCACGCTGTACACAGACACTGGGTAATCCATCTCATGGAGCAGCCAGCTCTAACCAACAGAATGGAATCAAAGGCAAGGAGGTAAATATACTAACACAGCCACCATACCCCTCAAACAATCATGCCAAAAATTGTGATTCGTCCACAATACTCTTCTAAAAGTTAACTCTGCGGCCTGTGTTCCCAACTAGGTCCCCAGCTCCCTCCACTTCCAAATCATCCCTTGGCGTCTTGCACCTTCACAGGAAGAAGCCAGCCCCGCTTTCATGGCTGGAGGGAACCCCTACGGCCCAAAGACACAGTTAAGAAAGTTCAGTGTGTTCCAACAGTCCCTGGGGTGGGGGTGGGGGTGGGGGTGGATTAAGAAGGCTGGTTCTCTTCTAAAAGCCTGAACTTGATTACATCAAAAAAGTTAATTCAGATGTGATGACCAAAACAAAACTGCAGACAAGCCCCATAGTTTTTCGGTTTTTTAAATTATTTATTCATTGCATGATTTAAGGTGTGCACCACTACTCCATTTGGGTAAACCACATTGAAGAATTTGACTGTGGGTCTTTAGATTCAGCCAAATGCTTTCCATTAATTCTGCTCTATAAAATACTAAACATTATAATTAAGTTTTTAATGCTTCAGCCATGCTCAGAACACTGCAGTGTAAGGATGAACTCAACCCACTCATGCCAAGTTAGGGTGACGGGAACAGATCTAATGAGTCATGATGTCTAAACGAATCCGAGAATCTAGCTTAAAAGATAAAGGGAGGTTCTGTTCCCCCAAAGTAAACTGTTAAGTTTTAAAATTCAGCCTACACTGTTCTCAAGAGACTGGGGGGGGGGGGGGGAAATCAATGTTATTTTAAAAAGTACCACACAATATGCAATCTTCCATGATTTGTTTGCATCTAAAATGGCACAATCAAAGTCTTCAAAAATCTAGCAGTCAGAACTAAGTCTTCCTATGAGAAGAAATCATGTCCCTTTCTACTCCTAGATCTTAGGGTTATTTTGTGCTCAGGGGGCGCGGAAGAGAGCCATGAGACAGAACAGGCGGAGGGGTTACGAGGAGTTGACAAACAGCATTTGAGATTAAATGCAGTGGAAAAAAGTAACGAGTGCTAAAGTTTTTAAAAAGTTTAATGGAGCCAATAAGGCATATAAATCGTGTTCTGGCAGACATTAAGACCTGCTTTCTCTTACCAAAGAAAATGGCACATGTTTTATCAAAATTTGACAATCAAGAGTAGAGGGTACTGAGAATAAGCGTCAGAGCACCAACTAAAACAAAAACAACCAAAAATAAAAAAATGTTATATTCAACTCAGAGGGACGAACTAGAACCAAGGCTTAAGGGGGAGGTTATACAGCTGTTCCTCAATCTCAAATTCCTTTAGGAAGAGGAGTTCTGGCCACTTGTGGGCAACGCTTCACACCACCAAACGCCCATTCCAGAATCTAAATGGACGATAGAAAAACAAGGTAACTCCAAATGCATTTCTGGGCATATTCCAAAGGGAAGCTTAGAAGTATTCATAATACACAGGCTTGTCTGTTTCAGGTAAAATGACGGATTGCTGTAATTCTTCCTGCTATTATATTCAAACAAAAACTGATCCACTTTCGCAAAAATTTAGAAATACCTCACTTCTCGTTCCTAGTTTTAGTACGGAATTGACTTTTTTTTTTTTTTTTTTAATAAGGGCTAGATCTGTGAGTACAGAACTTCAGCTCACACATTCCATTCACCTCCCACCCAGTCAATGAATATTATGGTTAACTCGGCAAAGTTTCTTCACAGAAAGATTATTATTAAATGGCTGAAGGAACTGCAAACTTTTAACAAAGTGCTGTAAGTAATTAACTGGAAAAACCCTTACACTGATTTGCAATGGTCTTTTCAGGATAAAAACAGGAAGTTAACTGATACTGGACTACGAGTTTGCAAGGAAACATTTTCACTGTCCTACTTGATATATAATATAATAATATGATAGAATAAGTTACAGTACCTGGCAGGCTGACATCAGTTCTTCATCTAAAAAAGACTATCATTCAGTTCAAGATATTAAAAATGAAGAGGAAACAATCAAACATGCTCTAAAACATTGTGGCTACAAGAGGTCTTATAGGGACTCAACAGAGGATCTACTCGGAACCTTTACTTAGGTCTACCTAACATCTAGAGAGCCTCCATGCGATTCCATCTCTTCCAGAATGAGATTCCAAACTGCACTTGTTAGGGGGAGAGGGACCGGAGAACGGGGTGTTGCTACTTAAGTTGTGACCACATTATTATAGCAGATAAAAGACCTTTACCTTCCGCCATTCCAGTGGAAACTGCACACAAAGTAGGGCATTCATGAAAAATGTACTACGGGACAAGAAAGACTGGAATACCAACCCTCCCCCACCATCCATCTCCCTCTCGCTAATACTGAACCGAAAAGGAAGCCCATCCTCAAAGTTCATGACCTCTCTACTTTAGGTCCCCCTTGAATGCAGTCTACGTGTTTACATTTACCATAAGGAACAGTACCCTGCATGGGAAGTAGTACTTGTCTTAAAACGGGAGTATTTTAAGCCTACAGGGTCAGTCTGGGGGCAATTTAATAGTATTGCTACTTTTAGAGCGCTAACACACACAAAGTGAATCCGATAAAGTTCTGTGTATTGATTCAATATTAAGTATTAATTGCATGACCATCATAGCACCTCTTTACATCACACAATCACCAGAATTAGAAACTGCTTGGAAAACTAAAAAACGGGGCACAGTCCAATCATCAGACGTCGCACACCGTGACTCCGGAGAGCCCAGGTGCGTGATAGAGTGCTGCTGCAAAAAATGGAAGCCTGCAGATCTGACGAGGAAGCCAAATCGTGGGTTTGAGATCATTTTAGGAACCTGGCAATACTGTTGAAGCAAAATACTCAACACAGCAGGAAATGGACCAAGGGTGGGGGAGGGGGGGAAAAAAGCATTCTATAACCAAATAAACATCTGATATTTCCTTTCCCTTTGAGAATAAATACAGTTAAGGTCACTTTTAGCCTTGGAACGGATATATGTTTGCCTATGATGATCTTGCTAATGACTACACGATATCTGATGTCCTCTGCTAGGATTATAGTTTTAAGAAAGCCATAGTTACAAGAGGCATCTACTGTAAATACCTAGAACTTCCTTTTATGGCAACCACTATAGAATTCACTTGTCTGAAACAGTGAACAAGGGAAGATGGCCTCATGTTTCCTTTGCAATAATAGTATATGTTGAGGATCAAGTGGCTTTCAAGCAGCATGGTGGGTGTGAAAATGTCTGCAGTTTAGATCATTCTGTTGCGTTTATGGGTTGGTGAGTCTGTAATGACATCGCCACACTGGGCTGAGGTACGCTTTCTAGTTCCACCATTGTCCAAGTGGAGTGCCATTTCTTCTGATATGAAAGTGTTCAAATCGACATCATGGAGTCCATTTCTCCTTCGACTAGCATTCGATCCACTGCTTACATGTGTAGGAGAGCCTGGGGTACTCGAACGCACGCTTATACTAGCCATTGCACCACTAAGACCTAGGAAGAAGAAAAGAGGTTTTAGAGTTGCTCGATTATGTAACCCTCTTGAAAGCAACCCACTTTACGTTCAACGTTTCATAGGGTCAAAGGACGTCTTTCCTGTTTTCTTAAGGGGTCACCAGGGAGCAGTTACGTTTTCTTCTGGAAAAAACCAATTGCTGGGCTTCGGACGTAGGAGATGTTTTATTGGTAATACTACCAGTATTTGCAATATTGATCGTTACCAAATCCTGGAAGCATCTTAGGTCGCAAGCACCATGCTAGGCATACACACCTATCACAGAACCCTCCCCTCTACTCTAGTCGGTTTATGTATTACTTGTAGTTGATGGCTGAGGACAGCAGGTGCTTGCTTTCCAACAGGACAATTGGGTTATCCAGTTACCCCCCACAGATCCTTCCAGTGTGTGTTATGTGCACACAGGGGAGACCAAGCAATCATTTCCAGGCCTGAGTGGGCTTGTTCCAACTACCCCTCCAGGTAAGTTGACTTCGTCATTTATCATCCACAACAGTGCACTCTCAAGCCCAAAAAAGGGATCACTATTAAAAAGTATGCTGGGACATCATACTTTGCCCTTGGGCAGATCAAGCTGTATGATCACCCAAGGTCTGGACTGTATTTGGTAGATACCCCTTTGGACAGCCTAACTTATTACCGTATATAATCCCTCAGAGGAGGGAACACAAGGATGGTATAAAAAAAATCCTACTGCTTTCAAGGCTGAATTAAATCCAGAACAGACCCAGCCCTTATCGTTGGACACTCAACCCTCAGACTCTGGAATAGCTAAGGAGGCAAACATATGTTCCACTCTGAAATGTACAGGATAAACCTGTGACAGGCAGAAGCGAGGCCAGGAATCATTAACCATAGTGCTGAATTTGAAAACCACGGACAGTGGATTTGCCTTATGAACTCCAACCCCCTTACGTTACTCTAGCCTCACACAAGGGGTCTTGTTATTGCTGGACTAAATTTACAGAATCGGATCTAGTATAACCCATGTTCCCAAAGAACAGAACTTGTACCTTAGATTTTAAAATAAGCTTACAGGTTTGTTTGGGTAGGGGCCCGCTCTATTTTTATGCTCTGTAAATGTGATTTAAATTTGAACATTAAGTCGAGAAAAAATTCTCTACTTTCTACCACATCAAATCTATTAATAAATTCCCTTTGACACCGTTCTTACTCTACAAATACCCTGTGAACACTCTCAGGCATGTGGCCTCAGCAGTCTCCCTTAGGCCCGTCCCATTCTGCACCACACACCTCCTCTGAACTGCTCTCAAACTCCCTACCTGGTACCGATCGGCCCTCTCGGAAGATGTCCTCCCCCTCCCCACTGTTGGCCAGAGGAAAGCTGATCACGCCCCTCTCTAGCTCCACTCCATTGCAAGGCTGGTGCCTATTAAAAAAAAATTATGTATGACAAAGGCACTAAACTTGGAGCACTTCCTGTGTTAGGCACTCTTTTAAATTTCATCTCAAAATAATCCTATTGACCTATTTTTTGACCAGTTTTGCGGATGAGAAACCATGGTTAAAAGGTTAAGCAAGCGACCCAAGGTCACACAGCCAGCGAGCAAGAGCTGGGACTCAAACTCAAGCACAATCTAAGACTTCTCCTTCACTGTGACACTGCCCCTTCTTCAAGTCAACATTTCAGCAGGAAGTGGTGACAGGGTCTAGGGCCTAGCCTGCCTTAGGCCTCACTACACAGTGACTTTCTCTCCCTTCCTGCCCTCTGCGCTCCCACCGGGAGTGTGCGTGGCCAGAAGCAAAGGACCTATTGTTCCTTCCGAGGGTCGGGCCTGTGGCTGCCTCCCTTCCGTTTGCTCCTGCTGACTGAGGCCCCTAGTTCCTCCAGCAGCTCCTCCCCGAGGAGGCTTCTTTCCTGGTTCTCCTACCTCTCTCCTTTTTAGTCTCTTGCTGGCTCCTCTTCCCTCTTGCTTGAAACTCTCCACTCCTTCCTGTTCTCCAGCCTGCCAGCTCCTTCCTCAGTGGCCTTTGCAGGCTTCTCTTCTGCCCCTGACAGGTTGGTGGCACCCAGGGTGGTGTCCTTGACCCCTTAGCTCACCTACAGGCATCGTTTTCCACAGGAGCAGGCCTTTCTCCTGAGCTCAAGGACCCATTCGTATTTCTAACTGCCTGCTGGACATCTCCAGTGTAACATCAAAAAGGAACTACGCTTCCTCCTCAGCCCACACTGGTTTATTAAACACATTGGAAAGGAAGGGAAAAGGAACGTCCCAGGCTCATCTTACACAGCACAGTAGGATCCTTTAGGCTCTTCCTAGCAACAGGGTCATTTCACCTCTACCTAATGCACATGGTGCCTGGCACACAACATTCACCGAATTCTCAAAACAGGAGAGTGCTTCAAAGTCCTGCCCATTTTGAAATCCACTGAAATCCAAAGCTGCTGACGTTCATTCACCTCTCCAAAGCCAGGAAACAAACCCAGGTGACTCTCTTCTCTTAAATCTTTGCCTTATCAAGTTTAAAAAACTCCAATTATTCCCAAATTGCAGGCATTTTTTTTTCAGCTCTCCACCAGTTTGAGGGGAGACCTGTACTTTTTTTCTAACCTAGCAGCCCACAACAAAATACTAAAAAGTGTCCATGAACTTAAGACAATAACCTTTTCATAGCTGTTTCATAATGCAGGAAGTGCTAAAGTAATTACACTGCAGAATGTGGGCCTTCAGCACAAAACTGGGCTACTTCAATAATTAAACTGAGGATCCCTTTATCATTTGAAACCACCAAGAGAACTCAATAGCCCCCACCCACCCCTCCCCAGAACCCCTCGTTAACATGGCAACATGTTTAACACCTAAGGAAAGATACCCAAGGCTCACAGAATACTCCACCAGAAGTGAACAGGCACATCAAGCAAATACTTCTATTGCTTCCACTGCTATTCTCCATGAAAAAGAAGAGACATTAAATTATCGACTTGGTCAATTTGAAAATTCCCCAGTAATTGCTGGAAAATCGCAATCTTTTTTCTCTTGGGTGTATGACTCAGGGCTTAGTTGGGAAGCTAAAGTCAAGTCACAATGTGCCACATTACCTGCTTCCTATCTACTCTCAGCAGCGCAAATTCTTTTCAAAGTTTAACGATCTAAAATCTTCCCCAAAAAGACTTTTCATAAGTGTCAAAAAAAAAATTAAGATGAACAACCAAAAAATATATTATTTTAAACAGCCCAAATTTTATTTTATAAACCAATGACAGCTACTGGAAGATGCTTCAGGAAACCTTAGCTAAGCCACATGAACAATCAGGCCTATACAAGTACAGAAAGTCTGAACATGCTTCAGAACTAAAAACTAAGTTGTACGGCCCAAGGGCATACAACTTAATTTCTACCAAAACACACGTTTTCAAAAGGGCTATGGGAATATCAATTGACAAAAGCAGCAGAACAAGTAGTATGATTAGACAGAAAAGTCTCAATTGCTTAATACAAGATAAACTCAATCAGTTTTAAAGTTTCTGCATCCATTTTAAATGATTAGTGCAGGAATAGGAAAAAAAAAAGATTAGGATGACTTCATCATACTTTGAAAAGAAAGCTCCCACCGGAGCTAAAACAAAGTCACAGTCCAAGTTATAGGAATCTAGGTTACATGGTCAATTGTTAAAAGTAGCACATAACTATTATTTTCATACCAAGTTCATGCTTGAGATAGTAAGAAAATCCTGTTTTCAGAATTAATTACATGTCATTCCAGTTTCCCAGCATGGAGTCAGGTGACAGGCACAGAAAGAGCAAGTGCAGAACCGGTCCACCTCCCTTCCTCCACCCGGTAGCCCAGGGCCTGGGGGCTGCCTCTACACTGTCTACTTGCTCCCCAACCCCCTTTGGCCTGTGAGGGCAGAGGGCCAGCCCGGGAGGAGAAAACGCGGGCTGTCATTACGGTCCATCCACTCAGCACAGGCTCAGGACCCTGGGCAGATCTGCTCCAACAGTTCTCCCATCTCCAGTATTAAAGGGGGGATTTGAAATCCCCACCATTTGAACAAAGTGGTAACTTCCTGACTGGAACCCCAGGACACTGGCATTCTTGCATTTCAAATGAATTGCGCTATTCAAGTGGGTAGCACTCCCTTTGCAGAGTGGTGTTCTGAGGTTTTAAGCAAGCACTTGTGTGTAGAATGTCGTGTTTTAAATGCACCAGGGAAGGAGTTCAAATTATTGAAAAAGGAGTTCTACTAAGATTTTAGTAATTTGAAGTAGATACCACTCCCCACCCCAATATGTAAATTGTAATACTGAATTTTTATTGAAGTAAAGCACACTAAATCAAACCAATTACAAAGATACATGTGTCACACCAAGAAAACATTTTCAGTTATGCTGACAGCCCAATGCTTTCAAATTTTTCAAAGACAGTTTTAATGCCATGGGAAAAATGCTCACGACGTTAAAATGAAAAAAGCAAGATACAGTACCATATATGCAGTATGATCTCAACTATGAAATAGTTTTAATATTTATACATTGAAAAAAAGACTGAAAGAAAATGCACCAAACATTTAACTGTAGTTATCTCTATATAGTGGGATAACAAGATACTGAATTTTTTACTTTTCGGAAATTTTCAAACTTTCCAAGAAACTGGTATTTATAAATCAGAAAACTAGTGGAAAAATTAAATTCAAATGTTAAAGTGCTTCATAACTACCAGTACTAGGTGAGAAAAGTGACTGAGGCATGGCTACATGGACTCCTTTTCACGTCAATGAAAAAATGTCCAACAAAATTCTACTTCAAGTTCAAAACCAATTTCGCATCACTGATGTTGGTATGGTAGCTTTAGTTAAGTCCTACCCCAGAAACTTCAGCAGCTAATACCTAATCTTAATATACAGAAAATGCCAACTTTTCATCAAAAATGTTAATGCTGTGTTAACTGCCTTCATTTTTCTTGTTCTCAAAAGCTGGCTTGAGCAAAGGCCATAATTTAGAAATTCCAGCCTGCAGAGGAATTTTAATTAAAGAAGATTCTTTGAAATTATCAATTTTAAGCAATTAAGCGATGAGACTGCTTTGGTGCATTAATCTCTTACATCTTAATTTCCAAGTAAGTTTTTAAAAACGTTTTACTGTTAAGTAACTATTAACAGTTCTGTATTTCAGGAAGATGCAGACTGCAACATTCAACACGCATTTATTAAGTCCCTACTCCCGTGTTCCACACACTGCACTAGGAGCACAGACAGGCAAGAGAAGGACTTTGACAGATGGATGAAATCAAAATCTCCCACAGGTCAGTTCCAGTTAGTCCTCTGCAACGGAAAGTTACAAGGAGTTTCGTATATACTATACCATCAGTTTAAAAACACTTAACCTAAACATCTGTATTAGCTATCAAACATTTATTTCTAAATATTTAGCTCAATGGATGGAAAGGGACAAGAGTGATAAGGAAAGGGGAAGAAACAGAACCAAACACAATTACTTCATTTCTTCTTAAATGTATTGGATCTCAGGTGTCTAGCAAATCCTATCAAGAGGCCTTGTTCTCACCAAAATTTCTTAACTCTCTTCTGTATCGCTCTAGTGCACACAGGTCCAAAAATGTTTTCTGACGAACAAACAAAAGCTACAAAAACCTGTGCTCAGAGAACGAAAACCCTATTCATTTAGGTTGCCCTGGAATCCACAGGTTTCCATAAACACTAAGAGAAGGAGGTATCAGTTTTATACATTGAGTATGACAAATTAGGAATTTACCTTACATTTTTCCTAGGTAAAAATTCCTATCTGACCTTTTATGATTTTCTGAAAAAGCCCTACACCCAGTTCCTCCAGATCCAAGAATCTTTCAAGCAATTTAATGATTCAAGAGACTAAGGATCACCAGGTACGTAGCCCAGAGAAGACTGCTAGGCAAAAAAGGAAGAGCCAGAAATGGAGTTTATTCAACTCCTAGGGCGATGGTACTGTACCTCAATCTGACTGCCTGTGTTATTATACTTCAAAAGCTCTAACCAAATTCTATCAGCCTAGAAACTCAAGGATATTATGTAACTCACCTTTGCATCACAGACCCTACCACTAGCCTCTCTAATAAACAGCACTTAGTACTTAGTGTTCACCAAACCCTGGGCAATAGAAAAGGCTACAGAATGACAATATATACTTTATTTTTAAATGACCACGACTTTCACAAAAGGATCTGAACTGCAGAAATCAAACTCCTAACACCACATCCACCAAAAGGGAGGGTTTCAAACTAAAAAGGGTTCAGACGCCAGACTTCCATACTAAGGAGTTGCTGTCTTAAGTCATTAAGTGCTTTCTTTAAAACAACAAATGCTCTGTTTCTTTCCTTTGTTTGAAATTCTCCAGGGTCACGTTAAAGGCTAGCCTACCTAAGCCCCTTTCAGTACTTATACTAGTGAATGGGGCGGCCCACAGCCTTTTTAAAACTTGCTAATTTTTTTCTTTTTAAAGATTTTATTTATTTAACAGAGAGAGAGAGAACACAAGCAGGGGGAGTGGGAGAGGAAGAAGCAGGCTCCCAGCAGAGGAGCCCGATGTGGGGCTCGATCCCAGACTGCTGGGATCACGCCCTGAGCCGAAGGCAGACGCTTAACCGCTGTGCCACCCAGGCGCCCCTAAAACTTACTAATTTAAACACGAAATGAACTTAAAACCGGGCAAGGTTAGATCCTAAAGCCAAATGCCAATGACAGCAATTCCCACCAGTGCCTATTATGACACCAGACCCTGCATGCTAGGGGTCCCTGAGTGTGAACGGATGGAATCTTACAGAAGGGACAATCCAGACCCAGTGAGGTTGGCTCCTAGTACCTCAGCCAAGAATGTCATCAAAATGACTTCAGAACTATAACCCAGTGTTTCTGATCTTTATAGGAACAGTCTGAACCACAGCCAGGAACCCACAATCTAAGAGAAGATGTGAGTGAGGAGGCCTTGTATAAAGTTATCAAAAGAGTGAAGTCTGCCTTGGCATCCAGCTGCTTCTCACAGCCTGGTCTCTCTCTTCCCGTCCATGAACACATGCCCCATTCCTACTCTGGACCCTTTTCACCTAAACCCTCTCCCCAATAACGAACAAAACTCAGAACAAGAAGACCAGATTTCAATCCAAGGCTTTCCAATTGCTTGGGCAAGTCAACTGAGAATCTCTGTCCATCCAGTAGAAACAGAACAGCACCAACTTCCCTGGTTTATATCAACATGAAAAATGAAAAAAGTTCCAGATCCTAGCAAGTAACGTAATTAACAGTAAGTTTTACATTATCCTTCCCTCCTGGAGTGATATACTCAATTTAAAAGGCCATCCTTACTGAAAAGGGAGGGGGGGAAAAAGTATCCTCAGAGGCTACCCGAGCTCTAGGTCTATTTTTGCAGTGAAATGTCACCCAGAGGCAAAGAGGGCGCTCACAGGACTTAGAACTAATCAGAAGTCCCACTTCTCTGAAGGGAAAAAACAGTGTTGTGAAAGGGTAGGTAGGTACTTTGCTTACTTTCTCATTCACTCTAACACCTTACAATAAGTATATCGCCTTCCACAAAGGAGGAGACTGCCTTGGAAACGTTAACCATATTGCCCAAGGTCATACTAGGAATGTAATCTACACACAAAAAAGCCTAACTACTCTTCCTACTAAAGAGTACCAGAAATGCAGCAGGTCAAGAGCCATTCATCTTCAAGCCTACTAAGATTCATTTATGACAAAAAACCAGAGACAGATAGAAAATTCACGTATTGTCTGATATCTTTAAATAAGAAAAATAAGCCTAAAGATCTTTCCCATCCCACCCCCAGACCCATGGGGGAGGGACCACAAATGTACAAATATGGAGGCACAGTGGTTAAGAGCATGCACTTTGGAGACAGGCAGATCTGGAACATCTATCCTACCACTTCCTAATCTGTTCCATCGAAGCCAAATAAACCCCCTTTCTTCATCAACAAAATGGCAATAACTCAAGGCAAGTGCAGGATTAAATGCACCTCCTTAGCAGAATCTGGCACAAAGTAAACACTAACATAGCTGTAACAGTGCATCATCTTCAAGCCCTGTTCAAAGTCTCAGTTGTTCTAATTTAAGGAGTTTCCTCCGCAGCTCTCCTAAGGTACACACCATTCTTTCTACCCTCACTGCAGTCATCCCGGGATCTAAGATCCTCAACTCTTCTGAAAGGTTCTCTGCCCCCACTGTGTTATATCCATCCACTAACAGACCTCTGAACTCTGTTCAACTCAGAACACATCTACAGCAGGTTCTTTGCCAGGTTCTGTTGAAGCCAGAAGCTTTAAGACAAGGCCCTGCCCTCAGGTAGCCCCAATCTACTGTGAGGGACAGCCAGAGAAGCAAATCCCAGGGGAGAACAGACTAACAGCTCAAGGAAGGCTCCAGAAGGGCTTCAGAACTGCAAGGAAGCTTCATTTTGGATGAGGCGCTTGATCCATCTTTAAGTATGAGCAGGCAGAGGGAAAGATCAGGAAATGAGCATGGAGGTATTCCACAGATGAGACAGTACGGCTAAGATATCTGACCCCAAGGTCAAGACCCAATCAGAAGGGCCTTGCAATGCCATTCTCAGTTCTGACTTCAACCTATTAGCCATAAATAAAAGTTTTCTTCAGTGAAGTGACAAGATCGAAAAGACTACTCCAGTGGCCCCAGGAAAAATGGACCGTCGACTGGGTCATCTCGGGGCCAGGAAGCAAGAGCAGGAAGGAGATTATTCCCGGAGCCCAGGCTCATCTCCTCCAAACAGCCTTCTCTTAATGCACAGCCAGGCAGCACAGTAAAATGTCCCTTTCTACCCCTAGAATATCTTACACATCCCACGTTCATGACATAATAAAGTAAATTATCCAAGTTTGCGTTGGCCTCAACAGAAAAGGAAATACTCTTCATTTACACATTCCCATAGACAGCACAGAATTTGCCGTGTATGCATCTGAATGGCTCAATGAGGAAAAGACAGGTATTTGCTAAGGGGGCTGGAAGGGCTGCAGACATCTAAAACTTCTGCAGGGATGCTGTGGTGTGGACATCCACTAGAGGATGACGGAGCACACGCACCAGGCAGTCAGGAACAGGGGCTAAACTACAAGTATGGGGCCTTGCAGGAGGCGGTTAGGGCTTGATAGAGTGTAATCCATGTCAGCAAAAGAGTCTGAGGAAAGGATCGAGGCTGAAAGAGCATAAAAACAAATAAAATAAAATAAAAAATAAAATAAAATAAAATAACCAAAGAACAAAGAAAAGGCAGGCTCCAGATGAGAAAGGATGACTAAGAAGTAGAATTAGAAAGGGAGACGGAGAACCACAAAACGGTCCAGAGGATTTTAGGTCCATCTGAAATTTTGTTACATGAAAAACGAGGTAGCAGGTACTAATTCAGCACTTGGTAACTTTTCGATGTTCTAATTTTAAGACAAGGATTAATAAGGCAAGGACAAAAATCAGTTTAGCACATGCTTACGTATTTCTCTGACTTCTTGGTAAGTTTAATATCCAGATGACTAGGTCCCATGGTACACAGGAAAAAAAGCAACCTATATTGCAGACCAGTGCCAAAATAAAGCACTGGATTATATTCTTTAAGCCTCAATAACCAACAGATTTGACTGAAACTGTTTGATAACCATTAATTGATGTATGTATGACTGAAATTGTGTTAAGTCCAAAGCTGACAAGGTACTAATCAGAAGATCTTACTATCATACCCTCAGTGTCTACAGGAAACAAATGCTCTACAAGTATCTTACATCTTTGCCATTTTTTTTTTCAAATAAAATGCATATTTTAGGTGTATGCAGGTGTGTTTGGTATAGGAGAGTATTTAGGAGTTGATCAAGAAAAACTACAGGGGAAAACGTCCTCTCATAAAAAGGGATAGGATGATGTGACCTCATACACTCATGTTTGCTGTTTATAAACTTATTAAGTATACTTCAATATGCAACTCTTTTCCTTTGTCCCCCCCTCCTTGTAGTCCAAAACCTCATGAATTTAGACTCTCCTTCCCATGCACTAAGACCTTCAATTTTGACTTCAACTACATTTCACAGATCTGGCTAAGCAATTATATGCAAAACTAAATTCTAACAATGTACCCTACCGAAAATGTCTCCAAATACATTTTAGAAGATCATCTGGACAGTTTTCACTTCAATTTACAGACTATCCAGTAACTCAGATCAGGAGGACACCTGGTTACAAAGTTGGTCATTAATCTACCTTACAATTTAGTCAACAATGCCCTATCACTAGAAATCATTCCAATCACTTTAAACACCCAAACCAGACTAGCTGTCTCCTCAATATACTGATGTTCTCTAAAACCACTAAGCACAAAACTCGGTGTAATTTATGTTTTTGTATATTCTTCCAAGGGGCCATATTACTTGACCACAACAGTGTTTCAACTACATGAATTCAGTGTAGGAATCTTAGGAGTAAGAGTACACGGAGTCTCCAGTATATCCTGCACTGGTGCTTGAAGGGAAAGATTATTTTTCTACATAGCTTTATAATTAAACTTTCTTGAACCTCACAATTTAAATGTAAGATTATAAAGTCTCTTCTTAAAACTACATTGTTACTAAAACTCCAAAAATTCAGGAAAATAACAAATCACAAGCTTAACAGTCAAAAAAGGGTGGGGCAGGAGAAACCTGGCACTTTTTACAAGGTATACAACTGCACTAATATTTTGTAACAGAAGTGGCATCTGTGGTCTTAAAACTACCTTCTAAACTATAGTATGATACAGAAAAAAGAAACTTTAATGAGAGAGGTATGGAATGAATCATAAATGCATCTGATGATAAAGAAAATCAGAATGCTTAGAGACAACTACATCCAGCTCTATTGTGCATGGACAGGCCAGTCACCTGACACTACACACACTTCCAGTCATCTGTTCCAAACTTAATGGTAAAAGAGGTGAA
Source organism: Ursus americanus (assembly GCF_024610735.1). Classification (NCBI taxonomy): domain Eukaryota; kingdom Metazoa; phylum Chordata; class Mammalia; order Carnivora; family Ursidae; genus Ursus; species Ursus americanus. The sequence continues at coordinate 33,214,316 of NC_142128.1, forward strand.
CTCTGTAACTGAGTAAGAACAGATCGACCTCATTTTTGCTGGAGTTTGAGACGTTCTGATGACAGGACTATTCCCCTACATTAGAAACAGCCAGCAGTCCTAAGTACTGCATCCATGTTATCAGGACTTTCTTGCAATAAATGTTTGTGTTTTTAACTTATCATAAACTATCAGGAGGAAAAAACACTTTTTCCAACCCCACGCTCTGATTAGGGTTTTAGGTATAGAATCAAGGTCTGCCAAAGAGAACAAGAATCTGTACAAGCCTTAAAGCTTCAAGGACACAGAAGCCCTCTGCATTTATATCCCACCCTTTTTAATACGAGGTTACTTAGTTTCACATGACCTAAATTACGGCCCAGAAATGTTCGCTTTTAACAGGTCTCCTGACCTAACTAATTACTTCTTTCCTCTTAGTCACCTGTATCATCCATGTTTCCTGTTCAGTTCCAACTAAGTCTCATTGCTTTGTTGTTCTTTTATTTTTACAGCAGTATTAAATGTCATGTAAGCACCTCTTCCAGCTCTACTTGTAAATCTGTATTAGAGAGGGACAAACAACAACAGACTTGTTGACTACACACCCCCAGGCTTCTCCAGTAATACGTAAAGCCCTTAGCCAAGGCGGCCTTCTTATGGCATGTCTGGCCTGGGGTGATGGTGACAGACTGTCCTGACAGTCCTGACTATCAGACCTAAGGAACAACAGACATAAGGAAAGTCACTTATTCTTACATCTGTCCATTCCCACTTGGGTCATCAACTCTCACCCTTTACAGGCACACTCAATACCTGAGAGTGTCAAAGGGAGTTCCCACGAGAACAGCCCAACAACTACCTGCCTCACTTGCCTGCCGCTGACCAGGCTCTCCGGGCAGTCAGAAATGTAATAGAATTCTTAAGACACAAGAACTTCCTCTTTGACTCAGAATAGTAAGAAAACATGTACAATAGTAAGTATAAAGCAGTAAGATCTAATCAATGTTGCAAAAGATTCTGTTATTGTCACACTGATAAGCTCAAACTAGCTTTCTAAAAACATTTTTTAGGATGGGCTAGCTAACATTCAAAAAATTGCCCACGTTAAGTTCTTAGCTTACATTCTACTTAAACATTTCTAGAGCATGTAGTTACTATAATAGACAAAACACAGACAATATATCTGGACCTAAACCTAAATGTGAAAATGGGTCCACAGGCACACTCTTAACCATTTTTCCAAAGAAATATGTTTAAACGGCTTTACCATGCAGAGCTATGGCTTCCCGGAAGGGTTGCAAATCAGTCTCTACAGATGAGCTAGTTTCCGTTGAAGTAGCTCGGTTAGGGGACACTACAGTCAGTCTTGGGGGAGCTCTAGAGTTTCGTGGTGGAGGAACTTTTCCACACAGGAAGCTGATCAAATCTTCTCTACGAATAGTTCTTCTGCGCTTTTTAACCCAAGCCAACACATCCTTATTGCGTCGCTGATAGCCAATCTGAATTCCAATATCAAAACTTCGCTGATGAGTATCCACGCTTTCTGTTAGAAAAAAAGAAAAAGAAAAAAGATATATGATAATCAGTAGAGCCATGCTGCATTCTCTTCTAAAAGAAAACCATTTTACAAGTGAACCAAAAGGAGTATCGTGAAGTATGTGGTTCTCAAAGTTTATTGGTAATCCATTAAACTAAACTGTATTTCATCCATATTTGAAGTGTTATACATGGCACTGAATCTTAATGGTCTAAATTCAGAGTTAACACATCATGTAGACCTAGAGCTTCTGCCTTGTTCCTTTAAAAAAATATATATATTTTTTTAGGTTTATTTAAGTAATCACTACACCCAATGTGGGATTCGAACTTACAACCAAGAGTTTCATGCTCTTCTGAATGACCCAGCCAGGTGGCCCCCAAAAACAGTAATTTTAAATAGAAAGCAGGACTACTTTTTGTTAGCCAAGTTACCATTTTTTAAATGCTATTCCCTTAAAAATCTTGCTAAGCTTAATCTAATTAAGCTAGCCTGTTTAACAATACTAATGATGGGTAAATTATTAAATGTGTATTAGTACTATACTCTGCTTCATGTGAGAAAAAAGGTAGTAAGAAGACCTTGAGGGGCACCTAGCTGGCTTCAGTGGTACAGCATGGGGCTCTTGATTGTGTGGTCATGAGTTCGAGCCCGACACTAGGTGTAGAGTTAATTAAAAAAAAAAAAAAAAAGACGACACTGTAAGTGGTACTAGGATTCCCTCTATTGCAAAGAGGAAACAGCTACTGAGCACTGAGCCACTTTAGCAAGGTCACAGAATACATAAAAGAGCTGAAATTTTACTCCAGAGTCTGTGGTTCTTAACCACTAAGCTCTACTCTCCTTCAGAAATGAGAAATCTCACAATTAATTCTAAGTAGGAGCACACATCATTCAACAGATGACTAAATATCACACATCACTTAGGCCACCTGCATTTACTATGTCATTTTGGGGATGCACTCCTACTGAAAGGTTCAGCACCAAGAACTGGGAACACACTGAAGGCAATAGCAAACATTTTAGAAATCAAGAGGAAAACTTAATTCTGACTGACTATTCAACACCAAAACCAAACAGCACAGTGGAAAGAGAAAAGGCTTCATTCATTTCCCGAGGTATACTTTCTTTGTGCTTCCAGTTCCCAACAGTTTTCCACAACTCAATCATTTCCAAAAGACCCTGCCTTAAAAATCTCTCAGACTGGCCTCCGAGTCTCCCTGTAAATAAATACTACCCCTGTATATATGGAACCCACATTTTCAATAAATGATCCCTAACCTTTTGGGAAATTTAAGTCATAGCCATTTATTTTTAGTTGAACTGCTAGGCTCAGAGAAACTCACAAGTATACCTTTAATCACATTAAAGACAACTGTTCCATTTATCCCTGAGCCTTCTGTAAAAGCAAGAAATCTTCTGTAGCACAAAGAATCATTCCTCTACTACTTTTCTGGGCCATGATTTTTTAATTTCTTGTCTAAAACACATTAACTCAGAAGACTCTGAAAGAAAAAGCAATAACCAATAAAGAGTTGTGTTCCAGAAACAAACACAGTAATTCAGTACAGAGGATCCCAAGCTGCATGAATTTGCATTATTAAGCAAGAATGTAAGAGGGAAGCACAAGCAGAACTTTATCACAAGGCCTATTCCTTAGATGATCAGTCCTTACTGCTAAAAAATCTTCCAAACAAAAACATGGAAGAAGTTGTCTATGGGAGCACTCTTTTTTTTTTTTTTTTTAAAGATTTTATTTATTTATTTGACAGAGAGAGACAGCCAGCGCGAGAGGGAACACAAGCAGGGGGAGTAGGAGAGGAAGAAGCAGGCTCTTAGTGGAGGAGCCTGATGTGGGGCTCGAACCCAGAACGCTGGGATCACGCCCTGAGCCAAAGGCAGATGCTTAACCGCTGTGCCACCCAGGCGCCCCATATGGGAGCACTCTTAAAAACAGTCAACTCCATCACAACTTTGAGAAGTGGGTTACTCCTATTCTAAAGATATAAAAAGCACCTTTGGAATGAAGTAATTTCTCTAGTGTCTCATTACTAGAATATGGCCAAGTTACAATGTGAACCAACGGCTTCTAATTTCTCATTTCATCATAAACAAAGCAAGCATGAACTCCATTTTAAAAGTACAAAACATTGGGACGCCTGGGTGGCTCAGTCAGTGAAGCCATCTTCTGCCTTCAGCTCAAGTCACGATCTCAGGGTCCCTGCTCAACGGGGAGTCTGCTTCTCCCTCTCCCTCTGCCCCTTCCCCCCAACTGTGCTTGCACATGGGCACGCAAGATGTTTCTCAAATAAATTTAAAAAAAATTCTTTAAAAAAAGGTAAATAACATTTAAGAGGACACTACAGCACTTTCCAATCTCTTAAAGACTCAGATAAAGCCAACCTTAGGGGTAGATAAACTCAAGATGACCTTGGTAAAGCTATATCTAGAAGAGTGATTCTGAAAGAGCTGGAAGCTTTTGAAAAAGAGAAAACAAAGTTTTGAGCAAAACCTAAGTCCATCCCACAGCACCACAGAAAGGAGAAATGTTAAGTGTGAACCTCAAAGCAACCAGGTTTCTACAAACCTGCCCTACCTAAAAGAACTGTTTTACTCAAGCTTGTATGTAGAGAAGTGGGTCCAAACAGAATGACCAAGGAAATTTTATTTTTCAAGAACCAAACGGAAGTAAGCCCAGAACTGGAAGTACAGAGGGGAAATGTTGGAAGCACAGAAGGACGACAAGAAACAAGTCTGAAGCAGGCCTGCACAGTGCAAAAGCAGGATGAAGCAGGCATTTAAATGTACACCTGGCAAACCAGACAGCAAAACGTTCTCCCTCAACTGGATACAAAACTCAAGAGCCAGAGGGAGGGGGGACACCTGAGATGGTTATTTAAAAAACTGACGATCCGGGCACGCCTGGGTGGCTCAGTCGTTAAGCATCTGCCTTCGGCTCAGGGCGTGATCCCAGAGTCCTGGGATCGAGCCCCACATCAGGCTCCTCCACTGGGAGCCTGCTCCCTCCTCTCCCACTGCCCCTGCCTGTGTTCCCTCTCTCACTGGCTGTCTCTCACTGTCAAATAAATAAATAAAGTCTTTTCAAAAAACAAAACACAAAAAAACTGACAATCCAGGGAAGAAAGCTAGCTACGTTTTGGTTTGACTGAGGACACAACAAGAAGTCCCAAATATCAGATCTGCAAGGGCCTGGGGCTTTTTTTTTTTTTTAAGTAGGCTCCACACCCCAATGTGGGGCTTGAACTCAGGACCCCGAAATCAAGAGTCACATGCTCTACTGACTGAGCCAGCCAGGCGCCTCACGGGAGGGCCTGATGCTTCAATCACAGGTCTGAACAAAGTTGGAAAATGCAATATTCACTGGTTTAGATGAAAGATAGTTATCCACGTTTGATGCTCTTCTAAAATTTACGCAACTAAAAAAAATTTTTTTATGTAACCGACCAATCATTTCACCTCAGAAATTGTGAGCAAGCCTCAACATCAGAACCAACCAAGAACAAACTAAATTATCAGGCATTCCACAAGCACTGACTTCTACAGATTAGAAGGTATAGAAAGAGAACAGCAGGCATGACATTTAAGGTTTTCAGGTACCTGCTTTTGCACTGCCTGTGCATAATTTGGTTTGATACCAATCACAGCATATCCTGAAAGCCAAATCCAATTACTTTACCACCCCGATTAATCCAATTTCAGTTATTTCCCTAAACAGAAAATCTCACGTTGAAACAAAAGCATTTCAAATATAGTCCTTATGTTTAGGACTTTAAATAGTTACTTGGTTGAAAATAAAACCCTCCTATCATACCCTGAACCAAACAGGAGAGACGTGAATACTTACTGGAGAATCTTAGGCATGACTAGGCTGGATTTTAATGTAATCACAGGCTAATTTAGTGTACAGAAGCACAATAAACACACACACAAGCATGGCTTTCCGAAGGCTCTCTGCCAAAGACTGCTGTGAATACACCTGAACCCTGACAAATAGACATCCAAATCCTAGAAATGCAGAGCACAGAAACTGTGGGGACAGTCTTATGTCCAAAACTATTTTACTGAAGCCGAAGCCACTGTGGAACAGGGCCATAAACTTGAAGGTTAGGCAAACCCCAAGGGCATCAAAATGTCAATCTAACCTTTAAGCACAACACATTCATTTCCTTATACAAGAAACAAACTGACGCAGACAAGTAACAGATGTCCCGTGTTTCTTATGTTTTTAAAGAACTTTTTATATGAACAGCTGAAATGGACTTAGAGATTCTTACAAGTCTAATCCTCTCACCACTGGCAGGGAACAACAGGCACAGAATCACCTGATCTGAGACAGGAGACCAAATGCAGAGCTTTCTTACATGATACACAGACAAGATTAATCCAATTTCACTATTTATAGCTTTTTGATATTCACAAACCTTATGTGAGTTGGCCAGAGCAGACATCCCAATTTCTTAAACAAGGAACTGGAACTGAGGCTCAAAGGGCCTTGCCCAAAGTTAGGTAAGTGACAGAGTTCCTTCTACAACGTAGTTCTTCCCCAACAAAAGAGAAACCATCTCCCATCCTCCTTAGAGGACCTATGAAGTGTAAGAGCACGTTGCTATCTCAAAGCAACATTTCCAAAGAATACTAATGACTACAAAATATTCAAACTTAGAACTTCAACCTCCACTAGTCATCCAGTCTGCCACAGGGGAAAAAAGCATTTAAAATGTTTCATAAGAAACAAAGATCTAAATTGTAGGCAAAATAAAACCATTTTCCAACTGTTTTGAGAAAATGACTCATGCATTCCCAGACAACGTAGCATCCAACAACAGGTACCAACTTCTAGCTATTTAGATAATTAATTTTTCACCTAGCACACACAGAAAGGACAGGAGCCAGGGAAGAACTGTAGCAACCCCATTTGCCTGGCATCCAATCCTCATCCTCCCTCTCCTAAAGGTACTCCCCCAAGTTTCAGTTTGGATAGCTCTGGGGTAAGCTTCCTCCACAAATTCAAAGAGTGGAACATGTGGTTTAGTCCTAATCTAATCTGCATAGCCCCAAACAGCAGCTATGATACTGGTTCTGAGTACACATGTGACCCAATTCTGGCCAAGAGACTATGGAGCAGGACAGTGTGAGCCACTGAATGAAGTCAATGCTACCCTCGGCCTTCATGTCAGACAGGAGCCAATCCATGTCCACACCACTGAAGCCTGTCTGCTTGTATTTCTGCTTACCTGCAATCAAAACATCCTTTTACAGAAAAGTTACACAGAAGAAAATGTTTTCCACAAAAATTTACAAACAGAATCTACAAATGATGTTAGGAATGACTGAGGCCACAGCTCCTTAAGCAAAAGTTAAAGAATAAAACCTAAGACTTAAGGTTTCTAATTGTAATCCATATTAAGGTATTTTGAACAAAGTCTCAAAGCTCAGTAATAGTTTTTTGCAGAAAGGAGAGTCACAAACCAGCTCCAGAAAGTCAAATTTAAGAAGATGAAATTCCACTATTTGTCCCCAGGTAGAACACGTTTTCTCTGACCATTTGTTTATATGTCAATCACTCACCACTGGGCCCAAAAATTTTCAGCAGACCAGCTCAGTTTCACTTTATGTTCAAGTCCAACATGGCCATGCTGAAGTGAGACAGCATGTTACAAAGGGATCTGGCATCAAGAGATCTCAATAATAAGGACTTAAAGGGCGTCACACCATTTTCTCACCTGTCAATTCTATTTACTTGTACCCTCTTAGGGAAAGATGAAGAAGGAAAGCGCCACGCCACAAAGTTTATTTCAACACAAGAATAAATGCAAAGACAAAATATAACCTAGAATTTCTTCCCTTCATTTTAAGGACTGCTCATAGCCAGAAACACCTGGAAATCAGAACTTAAATACCAACAAGATCAGCACTTGGAATACTCACCATACACCAGCACTAAACTCAAATCTTGTCCTCTGAAGTAGGAGTAACTTATCCCCAGTTCCAGTTGAGAGAATGAAGGAGCACCATGGTGCAGTATCTTGCTCCATCATCTGCCTCCCGGACCACACAGCTAAGTAATGACAGGCCAAAACCAGAACTCATACAACCTAGCAGGAGGCCTAGAAAGCCTAACAATGCTGGCCTTCTTCAAGCACCGCTGGAGTACAGCTGTTCCCTGGGCACATGCTGCTCAGGGAGAGAACCAGAAACATCTTTCACACAAACAGTATCAAGAGAAACCTCTCAACATATGTGATAGTACTCAGCATGCAACAAAAGTCTCAAATGCGGTTTTTAAAAGTGGAGACACAGGCGCCTGGCTGGCTCAGTTGGTAAAGCATGTGACTCTTGATCTCAGGGTCGTGAGTTCAAGCCCCATAATGGATGCAGGGCTTACATAAAAAAAATAAAATTAAAAATATTTTTTAAAGAATAAGTATTTAATTAAAAGTAGAAGTAAAGAAATGGAACTTAGCATAAAACAAAAGTAAAAGAAGAAAAAAACATTAAAAACCTGAGAGAGAGAGAACCATTAGGGAAATGCTAAGAAGTGACCCTGTGCGGTGTGATCAAGCACTGGGTCAAGGATGCTGCTGAAGTGCTAAGGCGCCAGCACCCACCTCAGGCTGACCACTGGGGCTCCTAGGATAGCCTTGTCCCAAAGGACAACCACCAGTCCAACCTCTCTTCTGAGCAAGAAACCCCAAACAGAAGTAGTGAGCATTAAACAAGGAGAATAATTCCTAATGGCACCCAGGAAAATCCAAGGAGGGTGCTTTAAAAAGCAAACGACTAGGTGTGGCCAAGTATTTCCCAGGTAAGCATGAACCCGGGGCTAAATTAAAATGACCTCGGTAACTTTTCACTCCCCTCTAGAGTCGAAGATATCAAAAAATATACTAGGCCAAGAAGAGAACATAACTGAAAACTAAACATCACCCTCTTTAGATTTACCAAATCAAGGTAGAAACAAGAACCAGCAACCAACATTTTTTCCTCCCCTTTCCAAAAGAGGATACCAAAGTCTGGCCCTACAACAGGGAGAGAAGGAACCACACACTCCATTTTCCTGAATTCTGTCCACACTGAGGGACAATTCGCTGTCCTCTAAATCCTTCCAGCCAAACCAAATAACTGAGCGGTCGACTTTTTAAAAGCCCATGTGCTCCTTTTAGGAGTTATCAAGAACCTGGTAGAAGTGCCAACCTCTCCCCAGTCTGCAAAATGAGCCATTTTTAGTTTGCCAGGTAAGTGTTTAATCAGACAAAATACAGAAGTACTGCCCGCTTAAAGACATCCTTCCAAATCTCCCCCTTGTAAATTACATCTAAATATTTAATCGGAGCTATGAACAATGATTTAGATTTATCACTACTTAATGCTGCATGCACTAGTGACACTACCTTGCCAACTGTACTGGTTCTATTTAAGGTATCTAATTATTCCGGGGCGCCTGGGTGGCACAGCGGTTAAGCGTCTGCCTTCGGCTCAGGGCGTGATCCCGGCGTTATGGGATCGAGTCCCACATCAGGCTCCTCCGCTATGAGCCTGCTTCTTCCTCTCCCACTCCCCCTGCTTGTGTTCCCTCTCTCGCTGGCTGTCTCTATCTCTGTTGAATAAATAAATAAAATCTTCAAAAAAAAAAAAAAAAAAGGTATCTAATTATTCCTACAGCTGTAGTCCTGTTCTCCAAAGACTTCACCCTGAAAAAGAGGAATGTGAGTATCTGCAGAGCATTATCTCCTCTCCTTCATTCAGGTAAAATTATGTTGCTACACTACCAAATTCCACATACCACAACTTACCTTCCCTACCAGGTAAAAAAGGATGCATTTACTTTTACAAAAACAGGATACAAAATAAAACCAGTTCTAACAATCTAACACATTTGCATTAACAAGAATATATGATTTTCATTTTTTTAAAAAATTAATGTCTCTCTCAATCTTCTGAACAAAGAAAATAAATTATAAAAAGCAATTTCAAATTAAGCAATCCAATTTGAGATTATTTCAGAGTTCAGCTTCTGAACCCATCTTCTTATATGAAGCACAACACAAAACTGTCAGCTTTAGTCCTAAAAAGATACAACAGTACACAACAGCACCAAAAATTAAAATCTAAAGAACATTCATATTTTTGTATGGCCTAGGCAAAGAGAGGCATACAAAAGCCACCAGAAATGGTGCCATCCCCCCCTTCAAGCAAAAATCAATTGCAACAAACACATGGATAAACAGTAACACCCCACACACAACAGAATGCTACTCAAGCAAAAAAAAAAAAAAAAAAAAAAGTTGGGGTGGGGGAGAGGGCCAAAATGGACAGTGAACTGCTTATTAACACCTGCATCATCAATCTCAGAAACATGGGAAGTGGATGCTATCACGCACAAAAGACTGTGCCATAAGGCTCTATTCAGGACCTTATGGAAATGGGAAACCATATACATGGCAATCAGATCAGCGGTGCCAGGGGCTTGGGTTGGAGATAGATGCTCTATGTCTTCACAGTGTTTGTCCAATTCAAGCTAGGATTCTTAAAAGAGTGATTATACAGCACCCAAATTATACTCCAAGAAATGAGTTTTTAAAACAAGTTTTATGTATTATTTCAAATTTTTCTGGATGAAACCAAGAGCCAAGTCAGACAATGCTGAACACCTTCAAGCACTGATGGATCTTAGAGTAATTTACTCAAGAGTCAAAATTTAAGGAACTCAGCTACATAAAATCAAAGTTGACCACTGGGGCATCATCTGTATTTCCCTTTTCTCGTAGGCCTAGACTATGAGTTCCTCCTTCCCTAAAACCAACATTCAATTCACTGGGTTTCACTTATGTTTTCAAATTACTATACCAAAAAAACTGCAAATTCAACCCACAACATCTCACGATAAAAAATATTTTTCCTATAGAATGCTGCCATCATTGCACATTCTTACGCAAAAATAAGAATCTGAGAAGCAAGTCTCTCCACAGCCTGTGTTTTAACCTGTTTTATTTTGAAATGCACAAAGTCCAATACTGTTAAGTGCAGCTTCTCCAAGTTTGAAAGCATCTGATTTAATTACATTTTTACTAAGATTAACAGTCAAATTCAAATCCTTTCTCCATAGAAACCTTGCCCTGGAAGAAACATCAAATCCAAATTTCCAAATCTTCAAAATCATTAAGACACAAAATCTAAAGCCTTGGTTACTGAGAGAGCACGATGAACATTTACTTACATATCTTCATGTCATGGGGAGGGGAGAGGATTAGCTCCAGAAAAACACTACCATAAAACACATATCAATGCAAACTCTGATCAGACATTTCTGGCCAACAATATGCAATCAGATATGCAGTAGTTTTGAAAGCAAATATTTAAACTTGCTAGGGAAGAGGAGTATGTTAATGTGCACAGATTATTCCAAACAGCTAGTTTTCAACGCACTTAAACGCTACCAAAATACCTTGGTCTAAGCTGCCTAACTCAAAACTCTTTTCCGGGAGGTGCTCACCTCTCTGTCTGTGGCACTATAAATTCCCTTCTTCCCTGGGCGCCCTCTCCAGTGAGAAGCACGCCTCACTCGTCTCCCAGCTCAGAGCTTCTCAACCTCCACACTACTGACATTTGGGGCGGGGGAGCCTATCTCCTGCAAGGCAGGATATTCAGCAGCCCCCTCTTAGCGATGACATTCAAAATTGCCCCCAGTGTCAAACGTGCCCGGGGGAGGTGAGAAGGGGGTCAAACGCCCCGGCTGAGAAGCAGGGATCTAGCTATACTACCCCGGGCACTTGGTGGCTGGACTCCGCAGCGGGGAAGGGTGGATCCGGGGAAGGGTGTCTAATACCCTCGCAGCGCAGGGCTCAAACCCTGACGCAGGCTGCCCTTCCCCTTAGCCGGCAATGCAGCAAGGTTATCTTTACCTTTGTAGAGGTTGGTGACGGCGGTGGCTGCGTTTTGGAAGGGGACCCAGAGAGAAAGTCCTGGCTGCTGACACACTCGGTCTGAAAAAGCCGGGAGGAAGGAGGAAAAAAAACACAAAAGACAGAAAAAGAGACAGAGAGAGACAGACAGAGAGAGAGAGAGAGAGATGTTATTTGGGCGTCAATCACTCCGGAACGGCCATATTAGGTCTCGCCATTTTGTTCCAGGGCTTCAGGATCCCATACTCAAGTGCGAGGACAGCAGGAAGGGGGTCGCGGCGGGGGCCACGGCGAGCCGCTGGGCCCAGAGGCGCAGCCCCGGGACGGCGGCGGCCGAGGGAGGCGCCCCCTCCCAGTCTCCGCCCCGAGGCCGGCTCCGGGCACAATGGGCCGGCCCCGCCGCCTCCCTTCGCCATTTTGTGACTGGGGGCCCCTCCCCTCCCCGCCCGGCCCGGGGGCGCCGGCAGCCGGGCCCCAGCCGCCAGCGGGCCCCCGAGATAGGTCCCAAACGGGGGCGCCCCCCGCGCCGGCCCCTAGCTCGGTCGCGGCCGCCCGCCGGGTCCGCCCCCGCGCCGCCATCTTGTGGGGAGGGGGCGGTGGGGCGGCGGCGGCGGCGGCGGCTCGGTGGCCCGGCCCGGCGGGCGGGTGAGAAGCCACCCTCGGGGCTCTCCGCGGACCCGCCGACCCCAAGGCGGCGGCGGCGAGGCGGCGGCAGCGGCAAGATGGCGGCCGCGGACCTCACCTTTGTAGAGCTGGGCCACGGCGGTGGCCGAGTTCTGGAAGAGGTGCCACAGCTTCTGCTGCTTGTGCTCGGGCTGCGCGGCGGCCGCCGCCTCCTCCTGCAGCTCGGGGGACAGCTGCTCGTCCTGCTCGGCCTCAGCCAGGCACTGCCGCTCCCACTTGGAGAACCAGTGCTCCGGCCCGTGCTCCTGGATCTCGGCCTCGCCCTCCTCCTTCCGCTCCTCCATCCTCCGCGGCCTCCCGCGGCCTCGCCTTCGCCGCCGCCGCGTCCTCCTCAGGCGGGGCCCCCGCGGGAGCGTCGTCGTCGAGCGGCCCGGCGGCGGGGCCCAGCGGCCGGCGGCGGCTCCTCGCGGCGGCCCAGGCCTCCTGCACCCCGACGGCCTGCGAGACCCGCCCCGCGGCCCCGCGCTGTCCGGGACGACCCCCGCCCCGGGCCTCCCCACCCCCGGGCCCTGCCGAAGGTCGCCGCGGCCTGGACGACCGCCGCCTCCCCTCGCCTCGCCCGCGCGAGCCCGTCTACCGCCCGCCCATGGCGCCGCGGCCCCCTAGGGCCGCCGCCGCTGACCGCCGAACCCTCCGCGATGCCCGGCCTGCGCCGCCGAGCCCACCCCAAAGACTGAGGAACGTCGTCGTCGCCGCCGCCGTCGACGCCTCTGCGGCTGCTGGTCCCCGCCCTCCCCCGCCCACATGCTGACTGGGGAAGCACCGCCCACTCGGCCTCGGCTCCCCTGCCCGGTTGGGGCGCGTCCGCTCCGCGGGCCCTCATTGGTCCGATCCGACCGGTTCCGCGTGCCGGCCTCTGAACACAGCACCGTGATTGGCTCACCGTCCTGTCTGGCTGACGTAACCAATGGGCGGGGGGAAGGGAGTGTGTGTCAGGAAGGATGGAAAAGGAGGGGGAGGAGCTGACAGTGGTTGCGTCCAAGCCAAACGGGGGGGGGGGGAGGTAAAAGGTACGCATGCGCACTTGCTTGCTTTCCCCCCGCGGGGCGTCGAGTGGAGGTCACGTGACCCGGCCCAGGGACCGCGCCCCGGAGGGGCTTTTCAGCAGCGTTCCGACCCCGGGGGACGTAAATTTAAGTCGGGCCACCGTGCCTCGGGGACGTTGGGTGTCTGGGGCGGCAGTCTTCTTGCTCCAGCACTTGGCCTCCAAAACGGGTAGGGACGTAGAGAAAGAATAAAACGGCCAAGTTGGCAGAGTGCGCCCCCCCATCTGTTTATTTCAGAGTTCCCATTTCTCGGATGGGCAAGTTGGGCTTCCAGGCCCCAAGAAAAACTTGCAAGTGGCGAAGCTAGCGGGCCCTTCCTGCGGCCCGCAGCCCCTCGGGGACAGCGTCCCGTGACGCGGCCGCCAACCCGCCAGGGAGGCCGCCAGTGAAGCGGAGCGCGGGACGGGACGCCCCGGCCAGGGTGACGGCCCCGCACCTGTCCCCGCGAGCACACTCCGGGGCCACGTGTGGCCGCCTGCGTCACGCGCCAGCCCCCGCCTCCCCCGGCCGGAACCCGCGTGGCCGCCCCAGGTGGACCGCCCGGCCTCCGGTTAACCCGCGCCGCGCGGCGGCCCCGTCAGGGCCCCCGGAGGAAGCAGCCACGCAAAGGGGCGATGACCGCACAGAGGCAGAACCGGCCCTTCAGATGATGCCGGCGAGGGCAGGAGCCACCCAGGGCCTGCAGAAGTCGGCCAGGGCACCACCTCCCAGGAGCTGCCACAGCGCGCTCCTGCAAAGCAAGGTGGCTTTAAAGCCATCACTTCTGGACTAAAATCTGACCTCCTCATTACGGCCTGCGAGTCCCTGCAGGATCTGTGCCCGCCTCCTCTGTGTTCATCTCACACCATCCTCTGCGTGGCTTGTGCTGCCCAGTCACGCTGGCCTTTCTGTTTCCCGAGGACACCAGGCTTTTCTCTGCCTCAGGGCCTTTGCCCTCACAGTACTGTCTCTCTGGAATCTGGCTCGTTCTCAATTCTCAAGGCTCTGCTCAAATGGCCTTTAAGCACAGAGCCCTTGTCATACCAGCCTTGTTAAAGTAGAGCCTTCCATACTCCTATTGCCTGGTTTTATTTTTCCATACCCTGAATCACTTCCTGAAATGATCCTACGATTGATGCGTTCACTTACAGGTCTCTTGTCACCAAAAAGTAACTTCTTGAAGGGCAGAATCTTGGCACTCTTGTTCCTGGTTGAGTCCTTAAAACATTCATAAGTAGGGTGTAGGAAGAAAGGGGGTTAGAGGCCACCACAGAAAGGACATGCCAGGCAGAAGTAGGGGTCATAGGGGAACCCCCAGTTCTTCAGGCAACCAGAGTGGGAGCAGCAGGTGGTGCCCTTTGTCCACCCAGTATCAGAGGCACACAGCCTAGGATTTACCTATTTGTACAAGCACTACAAAAACACTGTTGACTCTGTAATATTAAAAGAAATGTTTTTTTTCAGGGGCACCTGAGTGGCTCAGTCAGTTAAGCATCTGCCTGTTGCTCAGGCAATGATCTCCAGGGCCTGGGATCAGTCTCACATCGGGCTCCCTGCTCAAGCCTGCTTTTCTCTCTCCCTCTGCTCGTCCGCCCTGCTGGTGCTCTCGCTCTCAAATAAATAAATCTTTAAAATTGCAAGTAAATTTTAAAAATCTTTTTTAAAAAAGAATTTTTTTTCAGTAATGATTACAATAGAAAAAATCTGAAAATATCTTACTTTTATGGCAAAAAAAAAGTTTAATCTGAGTGCATTTTCATACAGATTTTTCTGAGAACTGCCATGGTCTTAAATGAGTCTCTCTCCTCCCCCCCCCCCCCCGCAAGAAACACATACACACACACAAATATGACTCTGGACACCAGGCTACTGGCCAGTGTCATTCTAAACTGCCCTTTATAAAACCTAAGTGACATCGTTACACATCAATACCTGGTGGGTGCTCATAGCTAACCTGCAAGAGCTGACGGATGAGGC
Organism: Ursus americanus; assembly: GCF_024610735.1. Classification (NCBI taxonomy): domain Eukaryota; kingdom Metazoa; phylum Chordata; class Mammalia; order Carnivora; family Ursidae; genus Ursus; species Ursus americanus. The sequence goes on from NC_142128.1 coordinate 33,229,441, forward strand.
TTGTCAGTGGCCACCGTGAAAAGCAGCATGTGCGGAATGCCATGAGGGCAGAAAGTAAGATGTGTAAGGAGTATAAAAGGGTACTTCCCGGTGGTGGGTATCACAGAGGGCTTCCTGGGATAGGAAGCATTTTTGCTAGGCCATGAAGCACAGACTAGGCTCCTGGAAGGGAGAGCCCCCTCAGAGCAGAGGGACACCTGGATTCAAAGGCACAGAGGTGGAAAAGACTTAAAGAACCAGGAATAGGCAGCTCTTTCAGCCCATGGGTCCTGTCCCCATGCTATAATAAAACTACCTTTTTGCACACACACACACACACACACACACACACACACACACAAAGAACGAGAAATTATTTGATTTGCCTTAAACCACATTTTCTTTCTTTCTGTTGATGAGATAGTACCATCTAGTTTGGCTTTCTAAATTTTATAAGCACTTCCTATCCTAGTGACCTTGGGCAAATTACTAAGACTCTTTGAGCATCATAAATGGAGTCGGTAATAGAAACTCCTCGGGTTTGCTTTCAGAATTAAATGAGAATAAATGAGAAAAGGACTGAGTGCCATACCAGTCCACAAAATTATGCAATAAAGACTAGCACTCTGGGGGCTTAAAAAAGTGCTCCTACATTAGCCACCAACCTTGGAATTGGGAGGCCTGGACGAGCCACAGTGCATATGACATCTCTCAGCTAAGCTCTGGAAATTTCACATCCATTTGAAGTAATTAGCATTTGATGACTCAAGAAAATGTGCATTAATATATACTTTCTTTTTCCTTTTTTTAAAATAGGCTCCACACCCAACATGGGTCTGGAACTCGCAACCCCAAGATCAAGAGTCCCACGCTCCTGAGCCAGCCAGGCACCTCTGTACTTATATTTTAAACATCCTTCCAGGCTTGTAAGTATGTATATGTAAATTCTTCTATTTCTTTTTTGATGTTGTTAAAAATTTATTTATTTGAGAGAGAGAGCGTGCGAGCTTACACCAGCAGGGGGGGAGGAGCAGAGGGAGAGGGAGAATCCTGAAGCAGATTCCCCACTAAGTGCAGAGCCCAGTGCAGCCTGATCCCAGGACACTGAGATCACCACCACCCCCACCCCCACCCGCTGCTGAAATCAACAGTTGGACACCCAACCAACTGAGCCACCTAGGTGCCCCATGTAAACACTTTTAAATATAAAAGATAACATTACATAGCATATTAGGAAACTGAGCTTTTGTTTTCCATTTTGTAATATATCTTGGACATCTATTCTATTTCAACAATACAAGTTGACCTTTGAACGATGTGGGGGTTAAGGGTATGACCCCATGCACAGTCAAAAATCTATGTGTGGCTTTTGACACCCCTGAAACTTAACTGCTAATAGTCTCCTGTTGACTGGAAGCCTTATCCATAACATACAGTCGATTAACACAGATCGTGTATGTTATATGTACTATATACTATACTCTTAAAATAAAGTAAGCTAGAGGAAAGAAAATGTGATTAAGAAAATCACAAGGAAGAGTAAATACTTTTACAGTACTGTATTGATTGAAAAAATCCACATATAAGTGGACCCATACAGTTCAAACTCATGTTACTCAAAGGTCAACTATAGTTGCCTCTTTCCTCCTTATTAGCACCCCATGGTGTAGACCCATCATAATGTATTTATCAGTTCACCACAAAAGAGCATTTGGCTGTGTTCAGGGTTTTGGGACTACAGCAATATGTATTCAGTGTTCCCATACATTCATCTTTGCCCTCCTTCAATTACTTCTTTCATATACATCCCATGATGTAGAATCAGCTGGTAAAGCCACTGTATTCTGTATTCACTGGTTCTGTTATTAGTACCACAGAAGTACTCCATGTTTCAACTGAAAAATTTCAATTACACAGAACATAAAGCAAAAACGGAAAGTCATTCCACCTCCCTCATCCCAGATCTTCCTCAATCCTATACTCCAGAAATAACTTGTAACCATGATGTCCCCATGAATGTGTAACTATATACATATGTGTCCACCTTTAAGGGAAAAAAGGTGATCACTTTATGAGTATCGCAACCTTTTTCTCTTAACATCCTTTGAACATTGTTCCATGTCAGTATATAAATTCTTTTAAAGTACTGTGAAATATTACGTAGTTAACAGATTCCTTACTGATGGAAATTTAGGGTATAGCGAGTCTTTGGCGATTATAAGTAATGCTGTAATGAACATCCTTGTATAAACGTGCTGCACTGAACACCCTTGCAAATGTGTACCCTCAGAAATAGCATTTTGTGGTCAAAAGGTATAAGAATTAGATATTTTATAAGAGACTTTGAAAATGCCCTTCAGAAAAGCTGAGCTATTGTCACTGCCTCCAAGAAGTACATGAACGTGCTGTTTTTCCATAGTCTTATTAATAGTATTTTTTTAAAAATCCCTCTGCACTTGCTGATCAAATAAGCAAAAAAAGGCTATCTCCTTATGCTTGTACTCTAATTAGTCCAGTTTCCCAGGTTGTCGTTGGTTTTTTTATTTTGTTCATCCTTTTCCATTTTTCTTGTCTGGAAATTTTTTAAATCGTTAAGCCTTTGACTTTACAGCTTCTGAGTTTTGCATCAGGCTTAGGAAGGCTTTCCACACTCTGGGATTATTTGTTAACACGATTGAATTAAAACTGAAATGGCAGCCCATCTTTTTCCTCCCCTACCGGACTACCGCACAGAAATGTCAAGAGAATGCATGATACCAACAGCTTCTCACGACCTATAATGCATGCATTCATCACAGTAAGCAGTGTAAGTGGCCTCGTAGATTAATTGCTGCCAGAAAAGGTCAAAGTTAGACTCAAGGGCATGAGTCAAAAGACATGAGAAAAGTCAAATAATATTGTGAGCACAAAAGGCCAATCTAAATAACAAAATAAAATCAAACATCTTTTATTTAACACTTAACAGCATATACATTTATACAAGAGCAATGTTTTTGTGTGGTTTAATATAGTCCCCGTTCAAGTTTGGGACCAATTTTGATATACTAAATACACCCCATGCTCCATTCAGCTCCCTACTGAGGGTGAGATTCTTTGACTGTCCGTGTAGTCCTAGACTCCAAAGGTGGTGTGGCTCGCTGGAGAGAAGGGTGGACCCTCCATCCCATCTCATAGTCCGCATGCACAGAAACAACCATTTGCTGTTCTGGGAGGTGGGGGAACGAGAGTGGGACAGAGGCGTTTTCATACCTTTCCTGGAGCACGAAAGGCAAGCTCATGATCAAATCTGCTCACAGCTCACCTCACGCGGGAAATTGAAGGGAGGTGTTTTCCCCTAAACTCTTGTTTTCAATAGAAACACAGAAAACAAAGTTAACTTTTGAAGAAAGAGATTTTTAACAAAAATCGGAAGCCTTCTATGTTCTCCCCGCCTTGCTATACAATGCGGCTTACCTTGGGCAAGCACATTCTACGCGTCTTAAAAAAGCAATAGAAAACACTGCTCATCTGTTGTCTGTGACACAGAAAAAGTGTCCAAGAATCTCAGACCTTGTGCGGGAAATGGTGGATTCTCCAAAGGGTCTCTCAAAGCTGAGCATAGAATGTAATAATATAAACATAACACAGCCGGCTAGCTCCCTTCCCAATATCCATTCCACAGTTATTTTTTGCTAACAGAGCCTAAATTGTATTCGAGTGGGCAGTGTGCCCAGCTTAAGGACTACATTTCCCAGCCTCCTTTGCAACGAAGGGTGGCTGATGAAATAATAAGAGGAAGTCATTGGGTGGGGTTTCCAGGAAAGCTATTTAAAAGGAAGTGACTTAGCGTGGTCTCTTGTTCTTGCTACTTCCTCCTTCCTGGGACCTGGAACTCAAACAAGATAGCCAGGGCTGCAGCAGCCATCTTTGACCAAGAGGTAACCTTAAAGAAGGAAGCCATATGCAGAGAATGGTGGAGCAGAAAGGAGGAAGTCTGATGAACTTGTGGATGTCCTCAGACTACCTCTAAACTTTTTTTTTTTTTTTTTTTTTTGTAAGTGGAGGAAAAACCCTTTAGTTTATATAAGCAGCTGTGGTTACGTCTCCACACCAACATCTAAACACAGTTCATTACTCATTATAGCACGTAATCTGCACAATGCTAAATAAAGGTAATAGTCTGTAGTTTGGGGAGATTTGAGGTTGCTGTTTGTGCTTTCTCTTTGCTCTTACCCACTTTTTATGAAACATTTCCCCATAACAACAGTGTGTTTCTTGCAGGTCTGGTGCTCAGCCTAAACCTGAAGTTGCAAAATGTTGCCAGTTATAAAATAATAGTCAGGTTAAGAATGATCTTTACTGGGGCGCCTGGGTAGCGCAGTTGTTAAGCGTTTGCCTTCAGCTCAGGGCGTGATCCCGGCGTTCTGGGATCAAGCCCCACATCAGGCTTCTCTGCTGGAAGCCTGCTTCTCCCTTTCCCACTCCCCCTGCTTGTGTTCCCTCTCTCGCTGGCTGTCTCTCTCTCTGTCAAATAAATAAATAAAATCTTTAAAAAAAAAAAATGATCTCTCCTTCTGACTGCTATTTTCTGACTGCTATTTGAAGGGTGAATCATGGGCAGTTAAATGCATTTTCAGAAAGACTGCCCATGGCCTTCCCAACTTGCCACAGCTTTGCAGGTGGTGTCCAGGGCTGGGGCTGGAGGCACACTCCAGCAGACTGTTTCTCAGGCCTCCGGCTTCTGCCTGCTAAGTGATTCCTTGATTTTCCTAAAATCTGCTTTAAAATGGCACAGCTCTTGGGGCGCCTGGTGGCTCAGTCATAAGTGTCTGCCTTTGGCTCAGGTTGTGATCCCGGGGTCCTGGGATCGAGCCCTGCATTGGGCTCCTCTGCTAGGAAGCCTGCTTCTTCCTCTCCCACTCCCCTGCTTGTGTTCCCTCTCTCGCTGACTGTCTTTCTCTCTGTCAATTAAATAAGTAAAATCTTTAAAAAATAATAAAATAATAAAATAAAATGGCACAGCTCTGAAGACAAAAACAAAGGCCCAGAAATGTTTGCCAAGACAGGTATCACGAGAGAACCAGGTTCTCACTGGGGCAAGATGTCTACCAGATGGAGTCCCAGTGTCTGGCCATAGCCAGCATCCTGAAACAATAAAGCAGGCTCTCGAATTCAATCCACAGCTCCGTAATCCCCACTCTAATCCCCAGGCGATCTCATTCAAATGCAGAAGTCTAGTTCTGTGTGGCTGGGGTGGGCCCTGAGTGAGTGCATTTCTAACAAGCTCCCAGTGATACCGGTGCTCTTGGGGCATGGACTGCATCTTGAGCGGGAAGACGCTTGCTAGCTCTTCTCACAACACAGTCCCAGTCTCTGTCGGGCACCTTCTTGTCATTTGGATCTCAGTTCACATGTCACTTCCTCTGAGCAGCCCTTCTTGACCAGCCAGTCCATAGCAGAGTCTCCTGGCGTCACGCTTTTCTACATCGCCCAAATTTCACCTGCACCACATGGGGCTCCCCATGTCCCAAATGTTTATATGCATCTTCCCCCCGACCCCAACTCCCACCACAATTGACATAAGATCATGTCAACTGATTCTCTGAATCCCAAATTTAGAATTTGGGTTGAGACCAGAAATTAGGAGCTGAGTTCATATTAATTAATGGCTAAGTTGTTCTATTCCTCCTTGAAGGAAGGACATAACCCCAGCCCAGGAGCCATGCCCTGAAATTCATTTCCTAGCAAGCTGGAGCTTCTTGGTTTCTAATATATGCATGATCCCAGTGCACTACCATTAGCCCTTTGGCATTTTTCCTTCCAGTCTTTTATATTAATATAATTATTTCCAGTGGTGTGCGGGAGCTGGCTCCTGCGGGCTTAGCAAGCCAGTTGTGTCCATCTATCCAACTTCTCCTCTGGTGACATCATGAGGTAGATTGAAATCAGCCATGGTGGGCATGTTTATACCATGGAAATGCTACAAATGAGAGATTTTTGATTTCAGAGAGTCGGTTGTTTTTTTTTTAAGATTTTATTTATTTCCCCGAGAGAGAGGGAGAGAGAGAGAAGCAGACTCCCTGCTGAGCAGAGAGCTGGATGCGGGGCTAGATCTCAGGCCCCCGAGATCATGACCTGAGCCGAAGGCAGACACTTAACCGGCTGAGCCACCCAGGTGCCCCCAGAGAGTTGGTTGTTAACAACCTACCAGCACACCACTGATTTAACTTACATGATGTCGGGTTTCCCCAATCATGGATCCCAACTAGTTAACACTCTCCGAAAGTACACCAGGAGCTTATGTCCTAGTAAATGGAGACAGATGATATATAAGTAAACACATAAACAAGAAAATTCTAGGAAGCAGTACGGTATGAAGAAAATGAACAAAACCACTAATATGTTGAAGGTACTTTTATCTTCTTCCCCCCACATATCATAAACAGTTGCCCAAGTTTTAAAAAAGGTCTAAAGAGGGACGCCTGGGTGGCTCAGTTGGTTAAGCATCTGCCTTTGGCTTAGGTCATGATCCTGGGGTCCTGGGATCGAGCCCTGCATCGGGCTCCTTGCTCAGTGGGGAGCCTGCTTCTCCCTCTGCCTGCTCTCGCGCTCTCTCTCTCTGACCAATAAGTAAAATCTTTAAAATAAATAAATGAATAATAAAATAAAAAGGTCTAAGGAGCATTCTTCCTAGTGGCTGCATAATTTTTACTCCTTGCGATAATAATCTTCTAACTTATTTATGCATCCTTTGACAGCTGAGGGCTTCTCAGCCTTGACACTGTTGATATTCTGGGTCGAATAATTCTTGGGGGCGGGGGAGCTGTCTCATGCATTGTAGGATGTTGAACAGCATCCCTGGCTTTTTCCCACCAGACGCCAGTAGCAGCAGTGCCCACTCTACCAGTTAGGGCAACGAAAAATGTCTCCAGATTTTGTCCCCTGGTGAGCAAAATCACCTCGGTTAAAGATCACTGCCTTAGCTGGACTTTACATCGACAAATAAAGGCTTCCAAGAAGGAAGCGGATCTCAGAGAGTGGGGTCCAGTAGCAGCCGTGCCGACTGGGGACTGGGAACTTGTTAGAAATGAAGATTCTCAGGCACCTGTCCAGACACCTGACATCGGAATCTCCCGGGTGGGACGGGGCAGCCTGTGCTTTTGACAAGCCCTCCCAGGGATTCTGATGCACAATCCAGTTGGATAGGCGGCCAGGGATGAAGGTTTTTAGAAATCACAATAGAGTTTGGTGGCTGCGTACTGCAATGCGTGGTTGTGGTTGCATCATAATCGTGTGTGTGTGTGTGTGTGTGTGTGTGTGTGTGTGTGTGTCCCCGCCTACGCATCTTTGGCTAGTATAGGTGATTAGTGCAAATTAGCTGAGTTCACGTGTACTTTGGACTTAACTACCACCTTTCAGCTCAGGATTACCAAACACCACTTATTTTTTACCCGAGGGAGGTTCTGGGAGGCTCCAGGATGGGTAGTGGGATGAAGGATGTGAGAGGCGGTGCCCTGCATCGTCCAAACACATTGTCTGGAAGCATTCGATATGTTATAAGAATCAGGATAGGTTATGCTGTTGTCAATGACCAAACAACAACAAAAAGATCTAAAGTGAAGAATAGAAAGCAAATGGGTCCCGACTCTTATGTTCCAACCACCATGTCGTGCTTCTCTACTACATATAAACCCCAGTTCTATAAATAAAGAGCAGTTTGGTCTTTTCAGAAGCTGAAGAACCACAAAATGCAAAGTCAAGGCAAGATGTACCACCAGCAGCTCCCTCCTGCTCTTGCCACCATCTTGTACCTCAGACGACCGTGAACTCTGTTCAGAAATACAGGTTCACAAGGTTTCTTTCATTGTTCGTCAATGGGGGTTCTTATCGCAGGAACAAAAGTGCCTCTGGTCTAGCAGTTCTCAAATGTAGTGGTATTGTCTCATTCCAAGGAGGATTTTTGGAAAGGGACGTGGAGGGAGTTGGGTGTCACAGTGACTGGGACCTCTGGTACTTACTGGGTTAGTGCCAGGGTCGTTAAAACATCCTACAGAGTGTTTGTGGGACTGTAACGGTACCATCACTTTGAAAAATAAGCCAAGAGTTTCTTTGCCAATTAATTCAGCACACAGGGGCGCCCGGCTGGCCCCGTCGGTAGAACATTGATCTGATTCTTGATCTTAGGGTCGTGAATTCGAGATTTAAGTTATCTCTACTAGTGTAGAGGTCACTTTAAAAATAAATAAATAAATACACATCACAACATAACATAAAATTCGATGGACGCTTACGATAAAACCCCCACCATGCCACCTAGGTATTTACCAAAGAGAAAAGAAAGCCTACGCCCACAGTATACATACAAGTTCATATCTGCCCCGTTTGCAAGAGGCAAGAACAGAAAGCAATCCGAGGGTCCCTCAACAGGTGGAAGGATAAACAGACCCTGGGCCATCCGTACAGCAGAGGGCTGTGTCGCTATAAGAAGGGATGAACTCTCAATACATAATACAACATGGATGAATCTCAAAATAATTATGCTGAGTGGAAGAAGGCAGACAAAAAAAAAAAAAGGAGTTTGTGCTTTATGATTCATTCCCTTTAAATAAAATGCAAACAAATCTATAGTCACAGAAAACAGACCAAAGGTTGCCTGGGGAGGAAGGGGAGGACAGGGAAGGACCAGAAGGAGGGATTACAAGGGGATTCTATTGTAATCCCCTTTGGGAAAGGAAACAGTTTGGGTGATAGTTATGTTAATTAAGTCTCCACGGGACAGCTCACGACCTGGCAGCTGGTTTCTTTCAGCAGAGGAAGAGAGAGAGCAAGAAGGTGCCCGAGGCAGAAGTGACGGTGGTTTTTAATAACCTACTCTTGGATGTGACATCCATCACTTCTGCGGTATTCTATTCATCGGAGGCATGTCAGCGAATCCAACCCACACCATAGGAAAGGGAATGACACATGACACGAGGGCACGAATACTGAGAGAGTCATGGATCTTTGGGGACCCCCTCAGAGGCTGCCCGCCACAAGGAACAGGTGCAAACATACAGGTTCTGTAGCTCTGCCCAAATGAGGGACCGTTAACGATGGCCTGGCAGGTCAGAATCACTGCACAAGGACATTTTCTTGCCTTCTTAAAAAACCAGCACTTGGGAGGCCTGGCTGGCTCACTTGGGTAAAACTGGAGATTTGATCTCAGGTTTGGGCATTTGAGCCCCACTCTGGGTGTAGCGATTACCTAAAAATAAAATCTTAAAAAAAAAAACCAACAAGAGCACTTGTACAGCATGGGGACTATAATTAATAATACTGTATTGTACACTTGAAAGTTGCTAAAAGAGTAAATCTTAAAAGTTCTATTCACAAGGAGAAAAATTGTAACAACGTGTGGTGATGGCTGTTAACTGTATTTACTGTGATCATTGAATGTTATATACAAATCGTGAATTATTATGTCATGCATCTGAAACTGATACAATATTAGATGTCAAACACCAGTTGTGTCTCAATTAAAAAAAAAATTAGCACCATGGCCTCCGCCGGGTGGTCATAAGAGCTGACGGGGCTGATATACTTGGCAGTGTGTGTTTCTGTGGTTTCTCCCGACGGCTGAAACAACAGCTGGGACGGGTTGGTGGGATGAAGGATATGAGGGGTGGTACCCTGCATCATCCAAACACATTGTCTGGGTTATTGTCTGGAAGCATTCAGATATGTTATAATAGTCAGGACAGGTTATGCTGTTGTCAATGACTAACAATAACAAAAAGATCTAATCAGCTAACCCCACAAACATCTGTTTCTTACTCAGGCATGGCCTGCTCTGGGTCCAGGCAACAATCCATGGCTGCCCTCCTCCACGGGATGATGTGCACTGATTCAGGGATGCAGGCAGCTTCTGTCTTGTGACTCCAACCTCCACAAAAGGGAAGATGAAGCCTGAGAGCCTTGCAGAGACTTTTTGCTGCCTCAAATAGGAAGTGACACGTCACTTCTGATCATAATCTGTTGGCCAGAGTCGGTCATATGACCCTGCCTAACACAAGGGGACTGGGATGGGTATCTCCTTATGACGGAGAACACGTTAACGTTAATAACCTTTTTCATAGATGGTCCCCCTGCCACATATATGATGCCACATGTTTTAATGTTTATGATAAGGCCTTTGTATTAACTTATTTGATACCAATAATTCCCCAGTGAAGTCAGTATTTTTTTAAAGATTTATTTGTTCTTTATTTAAGGGAGAGAGAGAGAGAGCACAAACTGAAGCAGACTCCCACTGAGTGCCGAGCCCACGCAGGGCTTGATCCCATGACCCTGAGATCATGACCTGAGCCAAAACCAAGAGCTGGCTGCTTAACCAACTGAGCCACCCAGACGCCCTGAGGTTTGTATGTTTATTCCTATTTTAAAGATGAGGAATTGAGGGGCGCCTGGGTGGCTCAGTCGGTTAAATGTCTGCCTTTGGTGCACGTCACGATCCCAAAGTCCTGGGATGGAGCCCCACATCAGGCTCCCTGCTCAGCAGGGGGTCTACTTCTCCCTCTCCTTCTGCCTCTCCTCCCCACTTGTGTTTTTTTTCTCTCTCTCTCAAAAAAATAATCTTAAAAAAAAATAAAGACAAGGAATTGAGGCACAAAGAGGTTCCTAAGATCTGTTTCTATCCACAGAACACTTCTTTTTGTTTATAATATTTTTTTTAATTGAAGTATAGTTGATATTACCCACAGAACGATTCTGACACCAGATGGCGTCGGACCGTAGGGTTGTGTCATCAATTCTAAAGCTAATTTCCTATTTGGGGCACTTAGCTTATTTTCAGTTTTTGGTTCCTAGTTAATGAGCTAGGTTGGGTTTTCTGTTGACCAAACCTTTGCATACATATTTGTTTTCTTCATATAAATTTCCAAACATAGAACTGAAGGGTTAGGGTGGCATGTGTCAAGCCTTCAGAGGTGAATTACTGAATATCCTCCCCATCTCCACCCTCACCCAGGACAGTGTGTGAAATGCCCGTTTTCTCAACACTGGATATTAAATATTTGTTTAAAAATCTGTGCAAATTGCTTCAGCGTGATATTTTTAATGCAATTTAATGTCTTCTATCTGAAAAAATAAAAGGTTCTTTCTTTCTTTCTTTCTTTCTTTCTTTCTTTCTTTCTTTCTTTCTTTCTTTCTTTCTTTCTTAAGATTGTATTTATTTATTTGACAGAGAGAGAGGGAACACAAGCAGGGAGGAGTGGGAGAGGGAGAAGCAGGCTCTCAGTGAAGGAGCCTGATGCGGGACTCGATCCCAGAACCCTGGGATCATGACCTGAGCCAAGGCAGACGCTTAATGACTGAGCCACCCAGGTGTCCCTAAAAGGTCTTTATTTAAAGTGTGAATCCAGTGCCTGGCTGGCTCAGTCAGTGGAGCATGTGACTCTTGATCTCAGGGTTGTGACTTTGAGCCCATGTTGGGTACAGAGATTACTAAAAATAAATAAGTAAATAAAACTTTAAAAAAATCAATAAAGTTTTTTTTTAAGTTTATTTATTTTTAAGTAATCTCTACCCCCAATGTGGAGCTTGAACTCATGACCCTGACATCAAGAGTGGCATGCTCTTCTGACTGAGCCAGCCAGGCATCCTGCCCCCCAAATTTTGAAAGTGTGAATCCAAAGGAAGTATGTTAAAACTAGCCTTCCTTTGAATAGATCTATGTCACAAAAACTAATATTAGATTTATAAGCACATGGCCAAAGTGAAGAGGAAATCAGTGCAACTGTCTATTTAAATTAGGCACTTTAAAGTGGAGAAATCTGACAGACACTACGTCCACCTGGTGACCAAAGTTCACATAGAGTGAGAAATCAGGACACCTGGGTGTCTCAGTCTGGTTAAGCTTCTGCCTTCGGCTCAGGTCATGATCCCAAGGTCCTGGGATGGAGTTCCGCATCGGGCTCCTTGCTCCATGGGGAGCCTGCTTCTCCCTCTGCCTGCCGCTCCCCCTGCTTGTGCTCTCTCTCTCTCTGATAAATAAATAAATAAAACCTTAAAAAAAAAAAGAGTGAGAAATCCTAATGGTAGTACACACCCTTGACATGAGTGATGAGAAGGGCACTTTACCTCAGTGGTCTTCCTCCCCAAAATCCATAACGCCAACACAATCATGAGAAACATATCAGACAAATCCCAGTTGGAGGACATTCTACATTTATTTTTAAGCAATCTCTACATCCAGCGTGGAACTTGAACTCACAACCCCGAGATGAAGGGTCACGTGCTCTACCAACTAAGCCAGGCAGGCACCCCTGTATGCTTCCACGTATATGAAATACCCTTAATAAGCAAATCCACAGACAGGAAGTATCTCAGCTGTTGCCAGGGGCTGGGGACGGCAGGAACGGGGAGTAACTACGTGGGTGTGTGGTTTCTTATAGAGGTGAAGAAAATGTCCTAGAATTAACACAATTTTTGAGTATACTAAAACCCAGTGAATTGGGCACTTTAAAAGGGTGTGTGTTACAGTATATGAATTATATCTCAATTTTAAAAAGCCTCAGAATCCTTCACAACCAAAAGAAGTCTAAGGAGATAGGACACCTACACGTAATGTGGTTTTCTGGATGGGATTCTGGAAGAGAAAAAGTGCACTCAGTAAACCTTAAGGAAATCTGAACAGAGTAACAGACTTTAGTTAATAATCATGTATCAACATTTGTTGTTTAATTGTGACAAATATACAATAATAATGTAAGATGTTTATAATACAGGAAAATCAGGGGACTGTGAGTATAGGGTAAATGGGAAATCTCTGTACTATCTTTGCAGTTTTTCTGTAAATCTAAAACTATTATAAAAGTTTATTTTTAGAAGCACCTGGGTGGCTCAGTCGGTTGAGCGTCCGACTCTTGGTTTCGGCTCCCGTCAGGATCTCACAGTTGTGGGATCGAGCCCCACATCGGGCTCTGTGCTCAGCATGGGAGTCTGCTTTAGAGTCTCCCTCCCCCTCCCTCCCATTCTCTCTCTCAAATAAAATAAATAATTTTTTTTCAAAGTTAAAAAAAATTCACACCCGATTGCCATCATTTGGGCCACTTAAAAAAAATACAAGGGTTCTTGCCTCTAGCTATAAGGACATGAGGCTATTCCAATTTTGTCATCAGGAAAACTGCCCGTTTGGAAACAGAGCCCTGCTATGGGCATGTGGGATCACCAGGGAAGCTGTTGGCTGAGCTGAGGATAAACACCAGCGATTCTATTCTCAGTAAGTGGCTCTCACCGCTAACCATCCTTCCTTCCCCTTCAGCGTGGATCATGTCTGGGCCTGAATTATCCTGTCTGGCTAAGCCCTGATTCTGGGAGACTTTTGGTGCTGGAAAACATTGGGAAATTTCAGTAGATTTGCCTGGAAAGAAAAATTTTACTTTTTTTTTTTTTTAGACAGGTGACTAACTTCAACATGAATGCCAACGCTTATGACCGGAAATCAGATGATGCAAGGCATAGCAGGAGTATCAGACTTTCAAATGCCACGGGGCTTCAGGTGATAGCCAGGCCGGCTGGTCTGCAAGCACGCATCGGTCTAGCCCTCAGCAGCCGCTCTTGCAGAAAACACCTAGGGTGCTGACTTAGTCAGTAGAAAATAACCGCCCCAGAGATGGGAGGTAGGGTCTTGTGAAAGTTTAAATTAGGAGAAATTGTAGTTGAAGAGCTTAAAACCAGAGGGAAAAACGGGGGATTGGACATTACATCTGTGAGCATTCTGAGAAATCATTTAAATTCACTAAAATTATTCTAACAACAAAAATAGCAATGAGTAGCATTTTCTGCACACACAGCAATGCTATGTTTGTTCCCTTTTGAAAAGGAATCCTGTGACCCCCTCTCCCCACAAAACCCAGTATTGAGGTTGAGGCCTGAATCACTCTGGATACACACCCCTTGGAGAGGCTTGACCCCAACCAATTCAGAAAAAGAAAGCGCCAAAGAGCCAAATTCTTGGCTTTCACCAGTTCCTAAACAGGCTTTTGAAATTCATGGCAGAGATAATAATCTTGAAAGCCAAGGCTTTTGATTTGCAAGATTCGCAAAAGAGGCTCTTTTTTTAAAAGTCTCTGAACTGGTTTTGAGTAGCAAGACTTTGGATTCAAAAGCAAATCCCCGAAGGAATCTTGGAATAAAGTTTCTGCCACAACAAACAATACATCTGCGGGGGAACTGATGAAAAGTCAGATTATCCTGTCCCTGAGGGTGAAAATGTCCAAAAGAAAAAAAAAAAAAAACAGGGAGGAGGAATTACAAATTCCAGGGGGCTAAAGAGGGGGTTAAACAAGGCCGGCCGTGAGCTGAGAAGATAATCATTGTTGAAAATGCCTTCATTATTCTATTCTCTTTATTTCTGTTTTTCTTTTCTTTTTTTTTAAAGATTTTATTTATTTATTTGAAAGAGATAGAGACAGCCAGCGAGAGAGGGAACAGAAGCAGGGGGAGTGGGAGAGGAAGAAGCAGGCTCATAGCGGAAGAGCCTGGCGTGGGGCTCGATCCCATAACGCCGGGATTACGCCCTGAGCCGAAGGCAGACGCTTAACCGCTGTGCCACCCAGGCGCCTCTTTCTTTTCTTTTCTTTTCTTTTCTTTTCTTTTCTTTTCTTTTCTTTTCTTTTCTTTTCTTTTCTTTTCTCTTTCTTTTCTTTTCTTTTCTTTTCTCTTTTCTTTTCTTTTTTTTAAAGTAAGCTCTACACCCAACGTGGGGCTCGAACTCATGACCCTGAGATCAAGCGTTGCATGCTCCACCCACTGAGCCAGCCAGGCGTTCTTATTCTCTCTACTTTTTTGAAATTTTTCATATTAAAAATTCTGCTGTTGTTACTTTTAATGGGGAAGCTGGGAGACCAGCAAGAAGGTTATCGCAGTTGTGCAGGCAAGAAGTGGTGGTTGTGTGGGCCAGGGTAGCTGAGATGGGAAAGATGTGGGAGGCTGGAGAGAGGCAGATGGGTATCTGGTGGTAACCCTCTGGATTAAATGCCCATGCATTTTCCCCTCCTTCTTCACCTCCGGAGTTTAGTGTACCTGGCATGACGCGGCACTCCGGGAAGCAGGGCGTAGGGTAGGTTGAGAGAAGAGCTATCCTAGATTAGGCACCGCAGGTGGTTCCTGAGAAGGGTCTCTGCCCCCTGGCGCCACCTACAGCCCGGGGATGTTATGTACATCCAGATGCCTCTGGGTTTCAGTCTAGGCGCCTTGGGAACCTCGAAGGATTTTCAGTAGGCAGTGGCCTGAACTGGTTTGTCAAAATCCCCTCTTCCCCAGCGACTGCACGGAGCAGTTCGGAATGCGGCAAGGATGTGCTCTGGTTCGTCTCCATATCCCTGCTCTTTGCCTCACCGGGGCTTTGCTGACAACCACAGTCCCCGGCTGATGTTTGTTATGTGAGTATAGAAGTGGGTGTGCAATGTCAGAGAATTTGGGGGCCTTTCTGGACAATCCAAAATATTGGTGCAGGGAGTCCAGTCAAGTGGGTGAGAGCACCCGTTCTGAGAGCTGGGCTCCTATACTGCCACCGTCACTTAGCTACCAGCTGTGTGAATTTGGGCAAGTCACTGAAGCCCCCGTGCCGTCTAAGGGGCGTGGTAATACTAGCACTCATAATAGTACATTCTTCATAGGTCCGTTTTGAGTAAACTCACAGAATGCCATGCTTTATATAGAGAAGGACCACAAGAAAGACTGGCTGTGATGTGGGGTCGAGAGTAAGATAAGGAAACCGCTAAAATGCTGTAAACCCTCGTTGCGCTGCTCGGAATGCCCAGAGAATTTTTTTTTCCGTGGTGGGAGTTTTATTGCCCCCTTGGCTCTAGTGCGGTGCATAGAGCTCTGCTCCCCGTAGGGGGCGCAGTAAATAGTGACTCAACAGGCGAACGAGGCAGGAGAGGAGTTTCTCACGGATCAGAATCCAGCTCTTAAAATAACCCCAAACCTGAAGAATCCCACACAAGAAAAACTGTATCAGTGGGAAATTATTTGAGGGACGACTCCCGAATGAGACAGGGGATGAGGAAAAGCATCTCTTATTGAAAAGATTGTGTTTCAAGATTTTTCTTAAACGAATCTCTACACCAAATTGGGGCTCGAACTCAGAACCCTGAGATCAAGAGTCACACGCTCCACCGACTAAACCAGCTAGGTGCCCCCCAAAAGATCGTGTTTTGAGACAAATGTTTGCTCGCTCAAAAAAAAGCAGAAAATGTATGGGGGTGGCAAGCCACAACAAATACTGTCATTAAAGCAAAATTAGTATAGGTCTCAAATTCCCAAGGTTATGAAACAGCCTGGCTGAGGTCATTTGTGCCTAATTATTGTGCCTAATAATTACCTTGACTAATTAGAGCAAAGGTTTGGAGTATGTTTCTATTCCCAGACACTGAGTCATCAGTGACCCAGAATAAATCATTTCACTCTGTTTGTGTCTTGGATCTTCCACATGGAAGCACCCTTGGCCAACCCCTCGGGGAAATTCCAAAGGCTTCATTAATTAATATTTGGGAAACAATGTAATTTGTATATGTCAGACCTATGGAAACATGACATTGGTATGTTTTGTATGTTGGGTTCATTTATTTAATTATTTAACTACTCTCCAGGTGCATTTAGTATTTATGAAACACCTTCTCCGAGCCAGACCCTGAGATAAGAAGTGGGAGTACAAAGTGAACAGGACAGATGGGCCCCTGTCCTCATGAAGCTTATAGTCTAGGGGTGGAGGCAGACGGTAAGTAAGTAAAGCAACAGACAGAATACTTACAAACTGTTAAGTGCTATGAGGAAAATTAACAGAACTCTGCCACAGGTACTAGCAGAAGAGGTGATCTTGGAGGGCTTCTTAGAGGAGGTGGTCCCCGAGCTGAGACCTGAAGGAAAGAGCCGACAGAGTCAGCGCCCTCTATGTATGGAAGGCATGACAGGAAGCGAAACAGGACAGATGGGCAAGAGTGGTAAGTGGTCATGACAAGCACAGACTTTCTGGGTTTGAATCCCACTCTGCCCCTGCCACTGACTAATGGTTGTGGGGGACAGGGGAGAGCCGGGAATGGGGAGTGACTGCTTGGCTGGCACGGGGTTTCCTTTTGGGGTTATGAAAATATCTTGGAAGAGGATGGAAGTGATGGTTGCACAACAGTGTGAACAGACTAAACATCACTGAATCGTTCACTTGAAAGTGATTAAGGTGAATTTTATGCTGTGTGAATTTCATCTTGATAAAAAAAATACCTTAAACACACACACACACACACACACACTGAGGAAGCAGCTTTCCTGCCCCTCTGCTGGGAATCCTCAGCCCAGCCCTGGAACCCCGTGTGGGAATGACCTTCTGTCCCCTCCAGTCCCACAGACAGTGCAGCCCTTACTCCCTAAACCATAAGGAGGGGAATTCAGATCTCCTTGTAGAGGCCCTACTATGTGCCAGGCCCCATGCCAGGTAGTTTATAGGAACTGTCTCTGTCAACCTGCCTGACCCACTGTCCTACCTCACTGCTTGATTCTGCACTGTGCTTATCACCAGCTGACATTACAATGTATACACATTATTGGATCGTTGTTTTTTTTCTCCCTGGAATGTAAGCTGTGTGGGGGCAGGAGTTTTGTCTGTTTTGTTTACTACCACATTTCTCATGCCTGGCACATAGTAGGTACTCAATAAATTATTGATTAGGTGGAGCAACCTAGCAAGATAGAGGTTAGCATATGCAGTTTATAGGTGGAGAAATGCGGGCTCAGTGATTTGCCAAGGTCCCATGGTTAGTAAGGAGCCAAGACAGAATTTGAACTCAGGCCATCTGGGGGCAGAGCCTACGCTGCAGGGAGCTTTCCTTCATCAGCTTCCTAGTCCCTGCTGGGATGAGTTAGAAGTCTGAAAATTAAAGGCATATAGGCCATGACTCATCTTTTAGGCAAAGAAGAGGGAAATCATGACCTGAGCTGAGTCATTGTTTCTGCTTCCCTCTGTGCTGACTCGTTCATACTCCAGTTCTTGGCCTCCCCGAGTTCTGCGCTGGGGCCAGGCCAGGGGCTCAACATAGTCCAAGGCTCCTTTCTCGTCTTGACTCTGCCTTCTTGGCTGGGACATTCTGACCCAGACGAAACCACAGATGTCAGTCCAGGCCAGCCCTGCCCGGAGGGCCGTGCAGATCTGGATGCAAGAATCTGAGGCCCTGGCAGGGTCTGAATGCTGGCAGGGTGAGACCTCAGAATGCCTCCTGCTTTTAGGTTTTCTCAGATGGATGGCGCCAGGAGTAACTTATTTAAAACACTTATTAAATCTAACTTTTAAAAAAAGACACGAGCCTTCACATCAGAAAGAGACGGGTTTGAAACACCGCTCAGCTGCTTATGTGCTGTGTGCCCTTGGGCATGCTACTAGACCATTCTGTTCTTCGGGTGCCTCATCTGGAAAACGAGGAAATATTATCTGCTTCCGAGAGATGGCAAGAGGACAGAACAGGACATTTTGAGTGAAGGCTATTTGCACAGCCTAAAAAAGGAGGAAAACATGCCCTAAGGGCATAAAGACAGTGGCATGCTGAGGACTGAACTCTGTGGCAGAGATGGTGGTGGGGTGGGGTTGGAGCTAACAAGATTCTGGGTGTGGGCCCCAGGCTGGCCAGTGAATCAAAGCTTGAGGCTGGACCCGTAGCTTAACCTCTGGTGGCTTCCCTTTCTCCAACTGTATAAGAGTGGGGGTTGGACCATGCCAGATCCTGCCTGTTCCTCATGGAATGAGAATATTCCACGAAAGGAAGCCTATTAATGGACATCATGTAATAATATATATGTTAAAGATTTTATTTATTTATTTTCCAGAGAGAGAGCACAAGCAGGGGGAACTGCAGGCAGAGGGAGAAGCAGATTCCCTGCTCAGCAGGGAGCCAGATGTGGGACAAGATCTCAGGACCCTGGGATCATGACCTGAGCCGAAGGCAGATGCTTAACCGACTGGGCCACCCAGGTGCCCCACAGGAGTATATTTTTGTGAGAGATTCTAACACTTCAAATCTACATAGAGCAAAATAGGAAGTTCCTCTTCATCAGCTTCTACTATCAAGAGTTTGGAGCACATCCTTACAGCATCTTTGCTTTGCATTTATGTGGCTATGTGCACAGGGCTCCTAGCTAGTAGTAACTGGGTGCTTACTACCTGTCAGGCACTGCTCCAAGGAATTTACATAGATTCATTTGTTTAATCTCTACAACAATGGCATGAGGCAAATTCTATTATCTCTTATTTATTTATTTATTTATTTATTTATTTATTTATTTATTTATTTATTTTAAAGATTTTATTTATTTATTTGAGAGAGAAAGAGAGAACACGAGCAGGGAGAGGGGCAGAAGGAGAGAGAGGGAGAAGCAGACTCCCCGCTGAGAGTCTTCTGTTAGAGGCTATCTTCCAAATAGATACTCCTACTGAGCCACCCAGGCACCACTCTATTAGAGGAGGAAACACAGGTCCAGAGAAGTCAAGTAACCTCCCCAAAGCCACACAGCTTCAGAAAGAAGGAGCTGGGATTCAAACCCAGATAGCCTGGTGCCAGATTCTGTATACATAACCATTGCATTCTACTCTCTTAAGTATTTTCTCTTTTCCATAAAGGGGATCATATCTTGTATATCCTTGGCATGTTGCTGTTTGCATTTGATACATTTTAGAGAGCATCCCTGTCAGTTCATACGGGACCTCTTCCCTCACTTCAAGGGCAGCAGAAAAAAGAAGATAGAGGATATCTTCTATTAGAGGCTGTGAATATTTAATGTTTCTTTCTCAGCGCATCCCAATTCCATCCAGTTGTGGCCACTTATGTTCTGATGTCCAAAGCCTCTCCCCTTTCCTGGGATAACAGGCCCTCTGTCCCCAACCCTTTCACCAGTCTCCATGAGCTTAAACTCACAGCCTTTGACCTAAAGGGAGCCAACAGGTGCACTCCAGTTGCTGGGCCATGCTGATTGGTTTAGGGCAGGACACAGGACCCAAGAAGGGCCAGCCAGAGAAAACAAGTCTCTGATCCTTGACGTCTTTTCAAGCCACTGGACAGAGGAACTCTTGTCTTCCTCTGCATTGGGTTCAGTGATATGGAAAACCTGAAGTGGTCATGGAGCCCCAAGAGGAGCCAGGAAATGAAGACATCACAAAGAAGGCAAAGTTGAGGAATGCAGAGATTCTGAGAAATGCACAGATTCTGAGACTGGATGGCATTGTCTGAGCTGCTGGGTCCAGCCTCGTCCAAGGTCAAACTATGCTTCCACTTCCTGGTGGTGTACAAATGAGTGCCTTTCTTTGTTTTAATTATCATTTTTTTTCAAAGAGCTTAAGTTGAGATGGTTGGGTTTTCTTTTTTTTCTTTTTTTCTTTTTTTTCTGTTTCCCACCTTGTAATGCATCCTAATCCATCCTTATGCCAGAAGGAAGAAAACAGATTCACATTCAGCCAAACTTGGCCCTCCAGCCTGAAGGTGCACAGATGTGCTTCTAGGCATGCCCAGGAAAAGTTAAGGGCAATTTTTTTTTTTTTAATGTGAAACCAAATGGAAGGAATAAGCCCCACTGTTTTGGTGGGGAGGTAAGGTAGGCATAGAAAAGAGAATGCCTGCCTTGGCAGATGCTTGAAGACTTCATTTAAACACACACACACACACACACACACACACACACACACACACACACACACACACCAAGAAAGAGGAGCTTTGTGATCGGAGCAAACAGCAGGGGCGGCAGGAATGAACAGCCATTCTCATCACTTTTTGTTTGACTCAGGTTTTCTGGCGTGGGGGTGGCGATCCGTGGGCTGGAGGCTCTCCTTTGTGGAAAGAACCACAGCTCTCACCAAGAGAGCCTCTTACACATTCTGCAAACAATTGTCTTTGAATTGTGGGTTTTCTTTTACAAATACAAATGCCTGCTCTTCAGATTAGACTGAGGTCCCTGGGCTGGGAGAGGGGGAGGTTGCTGACTGCTGATAACACGGTGGGTTCACCAGGTAGCAAGGGCAGGGAAAGCGCAGAAGGAAAGCGGAAGGAGCCGGGGACTCCCAGTTTCAAACCCTGACTCCCCCACTTGCTAGCTGCTCCAGTCGTTACAACTACAACACAGAGGACCCCCAAGCTTAGTGCCACAGAGCAACTGTTTATTGTGCTTACAGATGCCGTGGGTCAGGAATTCGGACCACCACGCAGCCATGGTGGCTTGTCTCTGATCTTCCTTATCCGTAGGGCTGCAGCTGGAAGACCTTGGGAGGCTCCCTCACTCCCATAGGTGGTGGTTGAGGCTGCTTGTAGGCTAGGCCTCAGTTTCTCTCCACATGGATCTCTCCGCGTGGTTGGTTTGGGCCTTCATATAGCATGGTGCCTGGGTCCCAGGGATGAACATCCTGAGAGAGAGGCAGCTTGAAGTTGTATCATCATCTGTGACCTAGCGTTGCAAATTACATAGCATCACTTCCTCCATACTTTAATTTTATTTTATTTTTGAAATATCATTTTATATATTTGAGAGAGAGAGAGAGCATAAGCTGAAGGAGCAGAGGGAGAGGAAGAGAGAATCTTAAGCAGAATCTGTCCTGAGCATGAAGCCTGATGTGGGGCTCGATCCCAGGACCCTGAGCTCATAACCTGACCCAAAACTAAGAGTCAGACGCCCAACCAACTGTGCCACCCAGCACCCACCCACCCACCCACCCACACATACACACACACACACACCAGATTTTATTAATTGAAGCAGTTACAAGGTCCTGCCCAAGGTCAGATGGAGAGGACATAGATTCTCCTTCTTGACGGGGAATCACAAGGTTCTGAAATGGGACCGGAAATGTTGCTGTGACCATTTTTGGAGATGATAATCAGCCCACACTAACTGTATGAGATAGCAGGCACGTTGCTTCACCTCTCTGGTCTCAGTTTTTCATCAGTAAAATGGGGGTAGTAATAGTATCTACCGTGTGGGGAAAGAATCGCATAAAATACTGTATTTATAGTACTTAGCATGTGCCTATGATGTACCAAGCGGTCAGTGAAAATTAGAATTTATTGTTCATAACAGCTATTATTGAACAATGAGGCATCTTGGTACGGCTGAAACAGTGAGTTGAACTGTGTCTCCTAAAAAGATATGTTCAAGTGTTGACCCCTGGCACCGGTGAATGTGACCTTGTTTGAAAATTGGGTCTTTTGCAGATGTAAATTAAGATGCGGTCAAATGGGATTAAGGTAGGCCCTAAGTCCAATCACTGGTAACCTTGTACAGAGAGACAACAGATACACACAGGAAGAATGCCACATGACAATGGAGGCAGACACCAGTGGGATGCAAGGAACTCCAAGGATCCCTAGCAGCCCCTAGAAGGAGCAGAGGGAGAGGGAGAGAGAATCTTAAGCAAAGCATGGAGCCTGAACTGAGGCTTGATCCCATGACCCTGAGATCAAGACCTGAACCCAAATCAAGAGTTAGACGCTTAACTGACGAAGCCACCCAGGCCCCCCACCAATCCCACTTTAATGTGACAACCACCATTAACAGTTTGGTACATATTTCTTTTTTAAAATTTGATTTTTGGGGCACCTGGGTGGCTCTGTTGGTTAAACATCTGCCTTCTGCTCCAGTCATGATCCCAGCATCCTGGGATCAAGCCCTGCATCGGGCTCTCTGCTCAGCGGGGAGCCTGCTTCTCCCTCGCCCTCTGCCTGCTGCTCTGCCTGCTTGTACTCTCTCTGTGTATGTATCAAATAAACAAATAAAATCTTAAAAAAAAAGATTTGATTTTTAAGTAAGCTCTACACCCAACATGGGGCTCAAACTCACTACCCTGAGATCAAGAGTCACATGCTCTTCCAACTGAGCCAGCCAGACGCCCCTCCTTTTACATATTTCTATAAACCTGTTCAGTAATTTGTGACCAATGTGTATTCTACAAACACGAATGTGCATACAATGTGTTTTTCAACAGTGAGATCAGTCGGTAGGTGTTCTTTTCCTACACATTAACATATGTGGGAGATCAGGCCCAGGGCCACTGAGTTGCCCCACTCCAGAGGGCATCTTGGCAAAGAACGTGATGTGAATGGGTTGGAGAGGAAGCATCACAGGAACTACCCAGGCCATGAAGATTCAGCACTGTGGACAGGGGCAGGCTCACTCCTCCACTCCTGCTCCATAATAGTAGGTTTATTAGGGCAGACACAGGTGGCTAAGATGTACCATTGTCCTTGGGAGCTCACAGTTCTGTGGGAGAAACACCTATGTGGTTGAACAATGACTTAATAATAATATATGTGGATTACATTCTTGTTCAAGAAAAAAGAATTATACCAGTAATGATAATTATTATCATCTCTTGAGTGCACTGGGCTAAGCATTTCATTGCATCATCTCAGCGAATCCTCATAACACACACTATGGTGGAAATCATGATCTTATTTTGCAGATAAAGAAACTAAAGCTCTGAAAGGTGAATTAGCAGGAGGGAATGGTCATGCTCTTACAAGTACACACCATACTGCCTTCCAGGAAGAGCTCTAGACACGGTATTTGGGATGCAAATGCCTGCGACTGGGTATGACATTCAATCAACTGGCCTTGGGGGTTAAGCACATTCCTACAACAGATCTGCCTATTGTCTATTTATTTATTCATGTTGCAGTAAGGACTCTGCTGAAACCCCCTCATCTTTTACTTATTTCGGCACAGGGACAACGGACACGCGTCTCCTGTAACACCCTTGAGGACTGTGCCTACGTCTTATTTGGGCTTTTGTCTGTGGAGGCATCCAGAGCAGGATGCCCTTATTCGGGGTGTCCCCAGGCCTGCAGGTGTACGTCCCAGTATGACCTCTGCTGGCCTCCTCTCGCCCCCTGCTGTCTGCTTCCCATACTGCAGCCAGCATCATCTTTCTAACAAACAGCCCATCTGACCCTTCTCGGGCCACCCACCAGACTTGGGGTGCAGTTAGAGCTCCTTGCCCTTGCCCCAACCTGGCTTTCAGGCTGCCCTCATGCACTGACCCTGCCTACCATTCCTGTTCTGCTCCCCCAACGTGCCCTTGAGAGTGGCGATGCCAACCTGCTGAGGGCACCCACACCCCACCACCGGTCAGCCTCGTCCAGCCTCGTCCAGCTAGCCTGTCTCCGGAGGGGAAGGCCTTCTCCACAGGAAAGAGTCTGCTCTCTATGGCTCCTGGCAGGCTTCCTAGCTAATTTCACCAAGTGAGCACCTTTTGTCATCATCACCATCCCCATCAATAGCAGGAGGACATTACTCTGTGGATGCCTTCCCAGAGCTGCACATCATTCCCCAGGAGGTCCTGAAACAGCCTTGCTTCCTTCGCTGGGTCAGTGCCCTGGGTGACCTGGGAGGGCCTCAGGCCTCTGGTGACCACAGTCCCCCCAACCCCTCCGTGCTTCTTCCTTTCTTCTCTGCCTTATTAAAGGGTCTCCCAACCTGCCTCTGCAGATCAACAAAATCCGCAGAGACTTCAGGTCCCAAGGTGTACAGAAGCAAAGCCCTGTGAAGGAGATAGGCCTCTCCCCATCTAAGCGAGAAATCAAGAAGTGGGACAAAATCAGAACTGTAATTACTATCTTAGTCTGTTTGGGCTAAGTCTAAGACCAAGTCTACTGTATGTAAATCTGTATAGTACAGACTATAACAAAAATACCACAGATTGGGGCTGAAACAACACACGTTGATTTTTCACAGTTCTGGAGTCTGGGGAGTCCAAAATCAAGGTGCCAGCAGATCCCACATCTGGTGAGAGCTCTTCCGGGTTCACAGACAGCGTCTTCCTGCTGTGTCCTCACGTGGTGGTGAGAGGTCTCACCGTCTCCTTTAGAAGGACACTAATCCCATCACGGGGCTCCACCCTCACCTCCCAAAGACCCCGCCTCCTAAAACCATCACATTATGGGGCAAGATTTCAACATTTGAGGAGGACATGAACATTGTCTTTTTTCTCATACCGAGTTTTGAAATCCTGTGTTTTTTGTTTTTTTCGTTTTTTGTTTTTTTTACATCAGCACATCTCAGTGTGGGGACTCCTCACACTGCAAGGGCTCAGTGTGGCTGGTGGCTCTCATATGGGAAAGCACAGCTCTAGAACACTGGTTCTCAGTCAGAAGTGACCACCTCTCCCAGGGGAACGTTTGGGGAATTTGGGGGGCCCTTTTTGTTTCCACAATTATTGGGGAGCTACTAGCATTGGGTGGGCAACAGCTGGGATTGCTGAGTGTCCTATAATTCATCAGACAGTGCTACAAAATGAAGAACTGTCCTGGGTCCCCTATGTGACTTCTGAGTATCCCACTGAACATTCATTAAAATAAATAAATAAACCCCATAAGCTTTGAAACTACCTCTGTTTTATGTACAATCGCAAAGTACCTTTTCCACTATTTCATTATACATGGACTATTCCAGAAAGTTAACTACCAATAAATTCTGGAAAGATCATGTTTTGGGGTTGTTTTTTTTTGGAATTTTACCAAGAGTCATCCACCATTTTGGAAATTCACATCCCCAAACATTATGTATATATGCATTTTCCAAATGTGCTGGTTGAGTGGTTACAAGACATACCCCTGTCACTTGGAGTGTCTGACTGCTTCTTTAAGTCTTCCAGAGCAGCTGTGCTTAAGCATAAACGTATAGGGGGGCGCCTGGGTGGCACAGCGGTTAAGCGTCTGCCTTCGGCTCAGGGCATGATCCTGGCGTTATGGGATCAAGCCCCACATCAGGCTCCTCCACTGTGAGCCTGCTTCTTCCTCTCCCACTCCCCCTGCTTGTGTTCCCTCTCTCCCTGGCTGTCTCTATCTCTGTCGAATAAATAAATAAAATCTTTAAAAAAAAAAAAAGCATAAACTTATAGGGGCACTTGGCTGGCCCAGTCAGAAGAGCATGTGACTCTCAGGGCACATGGTGGCTCAGTCGTTAAGCAGCTGCCTTTAGCTCCAGTCATGATCCCAGAGTCCTGGAATCAAGCCCCACATCAGGCTCCCTGCTCAGCGGGAAGCTTGCTTCTCCCTCTACCACTCCCCCTGCTTGTGTTACCTCTCTTGCTGTCTCTGTCAAATAAATAAATAAATAAATAAAATCTTTAAAAAAAGAAGAAGAAGAAGAGGTGGAGGATCATGTGACTCTCAATCTCAGTGTCATGAGTTTGAGCCCCGTGCTGGGTGTACGGATTACTAAAAAAGATAAATAAACTTGAAGCATTTACTTATAAAAATGCATGCTCTTTTTCTTAGCAATCGCTTTCTTTTATTTTTTATTTTTCAAATGTCTTTCTTTTAATGTTTCCTTTTTAGAATATAGTTGGGGCATTATCATGAGTTTTGTAAGTTGGGGCGCCTGGGTGGCTCAGTCGTTAAGCGTCTGCCTTCGGCTCAGGGCGTGATCCCGGAGTCCTGGGATCGAGCCCCACGTCAGGCTCCTCCGCGGGGAGCCTGCTTCTTCCTCTCCCACTCCCCCTGCCTGTGTTCCCTCTGTCGCTGGCTGTCTCTCTCTCTGTCAAATAAATAAATAAAATCTTAAAAAAAAAACAAACTCCTTTAAAAAAAAATGAGTTTTGTAAATGATGTGTAGAGAGAGGCTATCTTATTCACGAATTTGCTTTCAGCATAGCTAAAGTGAGGTTATAAAATATTTGCGCTAAAAGGGAGCTGTGGATCTGATGGGCCATGCGCATGACCCAGGCTCTGACCCAGCCCAGCTCTTGGGTTGACCTTGAGGAGCACAACTGTTACTTGTCTTTCACATCTGGGTTTCTAGGCTGTTTACTGATGACACACTTTGATTGTGTGTTCCAAACCCTAAATGATCTGGGAACAGTAGTCAGACCAGGAAGGACCTCGAATGCCACCCCCATGGCTTTGACCTTAAGCCTGAAGGCAGCAGGAAGCCACTGAAAGTTTGCTATTTTTTTCTTCATTTTGTTTGTTTATTTCAAAAAAAAAAAATCCCACACCCAAAGTAGCTCTTCAGTTTTTCTCCACCTTTTTTTCAAAGATTTTATTTATTTACTTGACAGGGAGAGAGAGCACAAGCAGGGGGAACAGCAGGCAGAGGGAAAGGGAGATGCAGACTCCCCACCGGGCAGGGAGCCCGACGCAGGGTTAGATCCCAGGACCCTGGGATCATGACTGGAGCCAAAGGCAAATGCTTAACTGACCGAGCCACCCCGGTGCCCACCCCATTTTTAAAAATTAATTAATTTACTCTTTTTGGTAATCTCTACCCCCAATGTGGGGCTCAAACTCATGCCCCCGAGATCAAGAGTCACATGCTCCACTGACTGAGCCAGCCAGGTGCCCCTTGCCCATTTTTAATAAAGTTTTTATTTTGAAATAATTTTAGACTTACAAAAGGTTCCAAAAAAAATAGTACAGAGATTTCTCATATACCTTCCACCCAGCTTCCCCTAATGATAACATCTCACGTAAATAAATGTAGTCTGTTATCAAAACCAGGAAATTAGCACCAGTATAATGCTGTTCACCAAACTGCCCTCATCCAGTTTCACCAGTTTTTACATGCATTCTGTGTGTGTGCTCCATTCTATGGGATTCTACCACGTGTACAGATCCGTGTAATCACCACCACAATCAGGTCTGCTTCTCCACTACAAAATGTGTCTCTCTTTTTTTAAAAGCCCCACCTAATGTGGGGCTTGAACTCACACCCCCTGAGATCAAGAGTCACATGTTCCACTGACTGAGCCAGCCAGGCGCCCCAAAATGTGTCTCTTTTTTACAGCTGTGTGCTTTACCGATGTAAAGGTAATTGTGCGTTATTGGGGAGGTCATAAATATGATCAAAAATAGTCACAGTAGATCACTACATTGATTATACAAAGAAAGGGAAAAAATGATGGGACACTTCCCTTTTTATTTTCTTTTGACCATGAAGTTGGTCAGATCTATTTTTTAAAGGATTAGGAGATTTGTTTTCACATTTTATTTATTTATTTTTAAGATTTTATTTATTTTGAGAGAGAGAGAGCACAAGCAGACAGAGTGGCAGGCAGAGGGAGAAGGAGATGCAGGCTCCCCGCTGAGCAGGGAGCCCGACTTTGGGCCTGATTCCAGGACCCTGAGATCGTGACCTGAGACCAAGGCAGACGCTTAACTGACTCAGCCACCCAGAAGCCCCTGTTTTCACATTTTATGAAACTAAAGCTCCATTCACCGCTCAGTAATAATAACCTTGTTGCATCAAAGTTCCTTATCTTTATCAGAGGACTTCAAACTGGGAACCAAATCATGTGGGATGTCATGACACATTCCCTTGCCATAGCCTTTTTAAAAGGAATCATAAGAATAATTAGTGAAATAATTTTGATAATGATTCAGTAAAGTGAATTTCAGTCGTGACTGTACATTAGAAACATAACACTGAAAACATTTTTTAAATCTTTTTAAAGATTTATTTGTTTATTCTAGAGGGGAGGGGCAGAGGGAGAGGTAGCGAAAGAGTCCTCAAGCAAACTCCTTGCTGAGCTTGAAGCCCAACGTTGGGCTTGATCCCATGACCCTGAGATCATGACCTGAGCAGAAATCAAGAGGCGGCTGCTTAACCAACTAAGCCACCCAGGAAACCCTGTGTTTGTTTTTTTGTTTTTAAGATTTATTTATTTATTTGAGAGAGAGAGAGAGTGAGCACTGAGCAGAGGGGAGGAACAGAGGGAAAGGGAGAAGCAGACTCCCTGTTGAGCAGGGAGCCCGATGTGGGGCTCGATCTCAGGACCCTGAGATCATGACCTGAGCAGAAGGCAGACACTTAAGTGACTGAGCCACCAGGCATCCCCCAATTTTTTTTAAGTAATCTCTGCATCCAAGGTAGGGCTCAAACCCCGAGATCAAGAGTTGCATACTCTACTGACTGAGTCAGCCAGGCACCCCCCCCCAAAGATGTTTATCTCACAGATTCACAGAGACACTGTAACACAGAGGAACTGCCAATTACAGAGGTAGGACAACTGGATAACCACATGCAAAAGAATGAGGTTGCATCCCTACTTCACACAGGATACACACAACTGATTCAAAGGCTCAGTGACCAGGATTACTGTTCCTCCTTCTACACAGCAGTATTTCTCAGCACCCACTTCTCGATCAAAAACAGAAAAGTTAGATGACAAGGCTCTTTGGCATTTGAGAAGTAACCCTAAGAACTGTATTATGCAAAGTGAGATTACTCAAGGCTCCTTGGCATTTAGTTCCGTGAACTCGCCTTTTTGAACTTCAGATTCTCGCTCATACCTGTCAGAAGATGACAAGATGAGGAGGGAGGGGCTGGGTGTGGGGGGGAGAACGGAGAGCATGGAGGAGTTTCCAGGACTCAGATTTGCACTGCAGCGACAAATCTAATGTTGGGGCAAGAAAGTGAGCCCTAGGAGGCTCTGAGGAACAGGAGATAGGCAGACTGCTGTTATCTTCAAGCACCAAACAGAGCCTGCATTTTTGGCAAGCACTGAATTGCATGAGATCAGAGAAGGCATTTCTCAGCAATGTGTGTTACAGTGTAACTACTGGATTCTATGCATTTCTTCCCTCTCCAGTAAGAGGCAGTTACATTAATGCTCCTAAGAATCACTGCACTGAAAGGTATTTTTTTTAAGATGCGAGGAAAGAGCAAATAAGAAGGATGAGATTAATCATTTATCTGATCACCTAGTTCGCGTGCTGTGCACTTTATATACCCTGAGTTTTCTCCCAGGGTCCTCCCCTTCCTCTTTCCTGAACTCACAACTGAAGTCAGCCTGGGCCTCACTGCCTCAGGGGTTGGGACGTACCAGGGGACAACAGAAGGAATCTTTGGGGCTTTCATTTTCCAAAGTCGAAAACACGTACGTGGAATGAGTATCCAAGATGCACCGTGCTGTGAAGAAGATGCAGAACGGCTTGGTTAGTTTGCTAGAGTTTCTGTGTGTGTAAAAAAGAGACCTGTGTAATCCAAGTGCCCAGACAGCTCCTTGGAGAAATGGCTGATTTTAGATCTGGAGCAGGACGCGTATAAGGTGAGCATGGCGGCTATCAAAGACAGTTGGAGTCCTATCAAATCATCTTAGGTGCCAAGTTCAAGAGTCTCCCAAAGGCCAAAGAGGGGATGATTTGAGTAGTGATAAGGATAACTCAAACAGGCTGAAACATAGCAAATATATTTAAATCTATAAACTCGGGGTGCCTGGGAGTCTCAGTCAGTGAAGCATCTGACTTTTGATTTCCGCTCTGGTCATGATCTCAGGGTCCTGGGATCGAGCCCCGTGATCAGTGGGGAGTCTGCTTCTCCCTCCCCCTCTGCCCCTGCCCCTGCTTGTGCGCACTCTCTCTCTCAAATAATCTTTTAAAAAATAATAAATCTATCAACTCATAATCATACTTAAAAAAATAAAAGCCTCAGCTTGGCAGATGCTAATAACCCAACTCTTTATTTTGAAAACTGTTAAATAAAAGGAAAGAAACGAGCATTTGTTCTGCTTTCTGAGAATGGTACCTGAGGATAACCAAAGAGTTGATTAAGGGAAGATTCCACCTAATACAGGAAGAGGAACAGATGCAGTCAGAATGTCACTGTTTTGCAACTTCTAATGAATTAGTAATAGATGGAGGCAATGAGCACAAATGGCGCCCAGTATGACAGACAAGCCGTATACTCCACCCTGAGGAAGCAGTCTCGCTCTAAACTGGAATCTGATTCTGACGAAGCCATTAGATCTTTAGACTGTGAGAGAGCCTGGCGTGGATTACATCGCCAGCAGCCTTGTCACGCAGGTCAGATTTTAAGGGGCAGCCTAACGGCAGCACAGGGAAGTGTGTTAAGTGACATAACCGGGCGTGCAACCAGCAAACTCCTACAAGGGAAAAAGGCAGAGATGGAAGGAACCAATATCAAAAGGGACTTAGCCACATGGAGCAATTGTAACGTAGGCACTTTATTTGTATCTCGATCCAAACCAACCGTAAAACCACCTGGGACAGTTGAACACTGATGTTTTATTGCATTGAGGAATTACTGTTAAAATTAGAGATATAATGATGTTATTGTGACTGTGATCTCTCAAAAGAGTCCTTATATATTTGAGGTCCATTCTGAAATATTTACGAATGAAATATTGAAGTGTCTAGGACTTGCTTCAAATTAATCTAGTGGGTGGGGGTGCACATGACACAAAACTGGCTGTCAGTGGACAGTGGTTGAAACTGGGCAATGGGCACAGGGTGGGGTCATTATGCTGTTTTCTGGACTTTAGTATGTGTTTGGAATTTCCCTCGAAAAATTTAAATAACAGTGTGTACACGGGAAAGGCGGGATCTATAGAACTAGTTGCTAGGATTTGCATGGATTGTCTCTGGAAGGACAAAAGGAGTTAGTAACAACGTTGGCATCTGGGGTCAGGAACTAGAGGGAAATGCACAGGCGAAGGAGGAAGACTTTTCATTGTATCCTTTTACGTCTGTTAAGCATATAAATGGCTTACCTAAAAAAGTAAAATGGATTTACTGGTCAAGCAAGATGGTCTAAGGCGGAAACAGAAAGAAGGATGGTGCCTCAATCCAGAGCAGAAGCCGACTTCCTTTGGCTGAGGGTGGAAGGAAGAGAAGTGGTGGGAGCAGAACTCTGTGGGTGTCAGAATCAAGGGCTTCGTCTTGGGCAGAGTTAGGGGGTGGGATGCAACATGCTGGGGAGGGATGGGTTGGGTGGTGCACCGCACCAAAAGGGACTGTAGAATCTTCCATTCCCATCTCACAGCTGAGGAAGCCAAAGCTCGGAGAAGTGAAAGGACTTGCAAGTGGCAGAGTGATGATTGAACCCGGGCTTCCTGGAGCCCTGAGCAGGTTGTAGAAGCAGCGGGGAGGCTGGAGCCTTAGACGCCACATACACCTAGATGGTGGGTGTCTCCATGGCAACCGGTGAGGCTCAATGACAGAGGGCCACTTCGGCACTGGGCAAGACCCCAGGACCTCAAAACAACCATGGAGAGAGAGGAGTGGGAGTCCCAGAAGGACTGGGGTTTGGGTGAACCTGAATTCTAGGACACTAAGAAAGTGATTGTTTTTGCACACCTGCATTTGTGGCCTGTATATTGTAGTAATGGGCCCTGGAATCAGACTAGCCTAGGAGGCCATCTCTCTGGGGCTCTACTTCCTAATCTGTAAAATGGGATTAATGCGGATCTGCCTCCTAAGATCTGAAAAACCTTCAAAGATGTAGTGTATCTAAAATACTTAACACACTAGATGAAGGGATAGGTATGAAGGGGGACCTATTTTAGATAGGAAGATGTTAGAGAAGACTTCTTTGAGGAAGTGATATTTCGTAGCCTTTTTTTTTTTTTTTTAAGATTTTATTTGTCAGAGAGAGAGAGAGCACAAGCAGGGGAACAGCAGGCAGAGAAAGAATCAGGCTCCCTGCTGAGCAAGGAGTGCAGTGAAGGACTCGATCCCAGGACCCTGGGATCATGACCTGAGCCAAAGGCAGACGCTTAACTGACTGAGCCACCCAGGCATTCCAAGGAAGTGGTATCTTTATTGAGGTGTGAAGAGTAAGTAGATATTAGCCAGGGAATGAATGGTGTGTTAGTTAGGATATTGATTTGGATGTTGTAACAAAAGTCAAACTAATGGGGGATAAAAGAAGATAGAAGTTTCTCTCTCTCATTCTCTCTCTCTCTCTCTCTCTCTCTCTCTTATTTAACTTACCTCAGTACAGGACTGATAGGCAGCTCCTTGGTGTCAGGGATTCAAATTATCACCTCATAGTCCAAAATGGCTGATTTAGCACCTGCCATAACACTAACATTCCAGCCAGCAGGAAGGAAAATAGAGAGCATGCTTCTTTCCTTTAAGGCCATGATCTAGAAGTTGGACATCACATGGCTCCCATTCCTTAAGCCACAGTTCAATCAAGTGAGAAATACAGTCTTCCTCTGAGTGTCTGTGTACTCAGTTATCACTCGGGCATCTAGTACAAAGGGAATAAGAGAAGAATGAATATGAGGGGGTAGTTAGTGGTCTCTGCCACAAGCAAGAGGACAAAAGTCCCAGGCAGAGGGAACTTCATGTGCTCCCAAGGGCTTACAGAGCAAGTGAGACATGAACTGGATATTGAAGATGGATTAAAGGTAAGCCACTCAGAGAAGACAGTCCAGGTAGAATCATAAAGACCCGAGAAGTGCCAGTCTCTGGGGACATGAAGTCCCATGTGGCTGGAGAATTCAGAGCAAGAAAAGTCTCTGGAGAAGATGCAGCTGCCCCCCCTGCCCCCACCCCAACCATGTTATAGGTAATTACAGATCAGGGAGGTCATGAAGTCTGGCCAGTGTCACAGTCTGGCCCCCGTGACGTTCAGGAGAAGTCAGAACCCAAACCCAGGTTTATAGGATGCTTGGGATTTAAAGCCTCCCTGTGTTTGTGTTTTCTTCTCTGCGTTAAATCATATACCCCCAGGCTCCCTGGACATGGAATGCAGGCATCAGGGTTTTTTTAAGATCCCCAGGTAAGTCCAAGGTGCAGTCAGGATTGAGAACTGGGTGGACGGTCCTCCTATATCCCAGAGCATGTTCTGGTGATGCCAAAGTCCTTACTTGCACTGTCCGGATGCTTAGGATTTCATCATACTTGCTTAACGTGGTGTGCCAAGCACAGCAGCTCCCGCCCGTTCTTCAGCAGGAGAAGCCTGGCTGATGTATTCCCACGTCTCTGCATCCCTTATGCAGGAAAAGGAGCTGAGACTATCTTCCTTCCTCTCTGTGTGTGTCTTTTTTCCAGTAGGACTCCCACCCGGTGAGAAACCGGGAGTCAGGCTTGGCTGTGCAGGCAGGCACGCAGCTAACTGCTGGGGCTGCCTCTTCCCTGGAGCCAGCTCTGAATCCTGACTCCCAAAATGGTCCAGCCCCCACTGCCACACCTACCCCCGCCCCCACGCAGAGGCTGCACAGATGGAGCGCCACCCAACTCACATCTTCCGCCTGCCCCTGCCCCGGTGGCCCCCAGCCTGCCCACTGCAGGGAGGGAGGGGAGAGGGACCATAGGGGAGGCTGGAAGGGAGAACCTGTGAACCAACACTCTGGCTCCTATGCTCTCCTGCAAGAATTCTTCTAGGGAGCACAAGCAGGTGGCCCCAAGGACTCTCCTGTTCGGAACCACCCCTTCCCTTGACATCTGGAAGAAGATGTCCCCCATCCCAGGAAATATGGGACTCCCAGCTCCAATGTAAGGTGTAACAGGCTGCAGCCTCCTTCAGGAGCTGGTGGCTCCCGCGCCTGCTGCCCTTCTCACTTACCCAGGGTCCCTGTCTCTCTGCTTCGTTCCCACATCACACCATAAACCCACGATGATTGTCTTGAGCAGAATTCTCCCCCAGCTTTGACAGTGACCCAAGGTAAGGGTAGCCCAGGGCAGGAAACTTCATATTCAGCCTTAGGACCCTTAAAATGTGGGTGGTCACTCACTTCTGAGTTAGCTACGAATCTTTTGGCTACAACTGAGTTACAAGTGAAACCCATCTGAAACAGGCTTAAGCAAAAAAGGGAAGTGATTGATTCACATAATTGGAAAGTCCAAATGGAGATTTCAGGTCTGGCTGGATCCAGCACCCATGAGAGGCTTGGCACCTTCTCCCCCCCCCCCCGTCTTTTCTCTTGCCTCCTTCTGTGTCTCTTATTTATTCTAGCCTCTCCTCTCCCGCCCCCTTCTCTTCCCCTTCTCTCTCTCCCTTTCCCCCTCAGCCCCCTCCTCAACTCATTAGACGTGAACAGCATACACATACCATAGTCGTGGCAACCAAAAACACACCCCAAGCGTTGCCAGAATGAATTTGTGTGCGAATCCTCCCTCTTTCTTCCCCACCCCTGTTTGAGAACCACTAGCCTCAAGGAAGAAACTTGACCTGTGAGTAACTATGGGCTGGAATGGTGGGAGAAGAAGTGTTTGGATCCTAAATCTGGGTTTCTCTGGAGATAAGATTCCTGGTGCTGATCTGGGGAAAGCCTGCATGCAGGAAATCACTTCTTATCAGTCCCTGAAGCTTTCCCGGTCTTTGCTGCTGTTTGTTTATATTTTAATGCTCTAAGAATAAAAGAGATGTCGATTTCAAAGTTTAAAGCAAGGCACAGAAATGATACGACCCTTTTTAAGGTCAAGTAAGCCAGTCCTGGGAGCAGGGTTTGATTGTCATCTCTGCATCAAATTAGTGGCTTTTAAAGATGCATTAAATTGTGCCTTTGATCTGATCATTGCCTTTTGCAGTGGTTATGCCTTCCTGTTGGAACCAAAAGCCACCACTACTTCCTCCAGCTTAAAGAAAAGCGAGATTTCTGAGGAGCTCAAGTTTAGGAAATGACAACTCACCCAGACTTGGGTTTAACGTGACTATGTTGTTCTTGATTTTGGGTTGAGGACAATATCTGGCTCCCCTTCTGAACTTAATTCCTTTTATCTGACAGAAAAAAAAAAAAAAAAAGCCTATGCTCTCTGAATTTCCCTCTTCACCCCGGATTCCTGGAAACAACTAAACTGTACGTACAGAGACTATCAAGTTCATTGATTTGTCTCGTCCTGGCTCCCAGTACAATTATCCTGCCTTCCTTTTAAGTGGTTAGAGGTGACTCTTTTTTCTTTATTTTGACATCGTTGCCCACTCTGTGTCATAGTATTTCAGGAAGGAGTGTCTGTAGATCCCTTTGGGGGAAATGAGTAAGTAAATAGGTGAATTATCAGATTCTTAACCTGAATCCTATGAAATTGACTTTTCGTGGGTCAAAAACAACTGAATATAGGCAATTTCATATGCCACAACTTAGTGTTGATGGGGCCCTGAAAAAGCCACAGGAAAAAAAAAAACAACTCTCCCAGTTTCTGGACACAGGTGGGCGGCAGTGTTGCTAGGTAAGAAATGGTCCCCAGACCCCAGCAACCCCTGGGGGTGGTAGAATTTAAAGGTTTTGCAGTAGGTTTGAGATATGCGGTCTTGCATGGTGAATGAGCCACTTTCATCTAAAGCAAGTGTTATTCTTACTCAGGAGTTCTCACCCTTCTGCATCGCCCAGAGAGTTTGTTAAAAATGCAGATGCCTAGGAGGGTACCTGGGGGGCTGAGTCAGTTAAGCATCTGCCTTTCATGATCCCAGGGTCCTCGGATGGAGTCCCACATTGGGCTCCCTGCTCTCCGAGGGGAGTCTGCTTCTCCCTCTCCCTCTGCCTGCCGCTTCCCCTGCTTGTGCTCTCTCTACTTTCTCTCTCTCCGACAAATAAATAAATAAAATCTTAAAAAAAAAAATCCTCAGCACAGCCCTATGAAGTAGACACTATTGCTATTCTTTACTCTATACATGGGAAACATGCCCAGGGAGGTTAAGTGACCTGCCTGAGGCCACGCCCAAAGTTTGAACGCAAGCAATTTGGATGCAAAGCCAACTTTCTTAACCACCATCTCCCAGATGGCCCTCACCACCCCCCCCCACCTTGCCCATTCATTCCAGAATTCCTGAATGGGCCTGTTCTCTTTTCCTGGCCTTGTGGAATGAATGGCACAAGGTCCCTGCCCTGGAGATCTGACAGTTTCATGCCACACACAGGTGAGTAAATGGACAGTGGATTTAATCCTGAATTCAACCTTTCAAATACCATGCATTCACTGGAAATAATGTTTTCGTCACATACTTAATGATATGGGGCAATGTTTATAACAGGAAACTTTTCATTACAAAAACAGTACCTGTTCAATATAACATATTCAAACAATGAAGAAATAAAAGGTTTTCCTCCCGTTTTCCTATTCCACCTTGCCAGACGTATGGACACTATTGACATTGTGGTGTATATCCTTCCGGACATTTCTCAATGCAGATACAAATATAAAGTAGGTTATGGGGCACCTGGGTGGCTCAGTCACTAGGCCTCTGCCTTCTGCTCAGGTCATGATTCCAGCGTCCAGGGAGGTGGCGTCCCACATCAGGCTCCTTGCTCAGCGGGGAGCCCGCTTCTCCCTCTGCCTGCTACTAATTCCCACCACTATTAGGGAAAAAGTCCTCTCTCTCTAAAAACAAGGCAGATGAATTTTTCATGTGAAACAGATCACATCAAGAACACCTTTGAGGACAACCCTCTCAGGTCCCCTCCCTATTTGGGAGCTTTGTACTATCGCTCAATAAACTTTGCTTTGCTTCCCACCAACAACAAAAAACAAAAACCACATTTGACTTTTTCCCTTCTAGATTTCCAAGCCAGTTGACACACGTATTCCAGATGCTTTGGTTAAGCAGAGATGTTTTCCTGGAGGCTCCCACACTTGGTGTCATCTCTCTCTCTCTCCAACACACCTACTTGAAGGTGGGCTAATGTCTGCTTAACCTCAGGGAGGCTTGGGACCGTCCATTTCCACAGCCTTAGTACCTGTGTGAGTGCCACGCCACCGGGGAGACGCGCAGCTCCCAGTAGCAAACCCTTGAGCCGTGTTTCACTTTCTCCCTCACTGCAGGCGGCTACCAGGGGTTGCCTGGAGACAGGGGGTGGGGAAGAGTGGGAGGGAGGGTCACAGAGGACACGAGGACATGAGGGGGTGACGGAGATGCTCACCCTCTTGATCATGGCGGTAGTGTTGCAGGTGTATATATATGTCGAGCTCACCAACAGGTACCCTTAAAGTGTGTGCCATTTATTACACGCAGATTATCCTTCAAACGGAGGAACTACCACATTTGAATGCACATCGAGCACCGTGCTCACTGCCTTATATAACTCATCTCGATGAACTCAGTTCCACCTCACAGACAAGGAAACCAAGGCTCAGGAAGCGAAGGCCACGTGGCTGAGAGCAAGTCCGTCTGACTTCAACCCCCTTCCCTTCCTATGCTTGGTGGAGAACAGCGTCCCCTGCCCTACACGACTGGCCTTTGAACGACACGGGTTGGAACTACGCAAGTCCACCTATGTGTGGATTTTCTTTCAATAAATATAGCTCAGTCCTGGAAACGTGTTTTCCTTATGATTTTCTTCATAGCATTCTCTTTTCCCCTAGCTTACTTCGTTGTGAAACTACAATATACAGTGTAAATAACATACAAAATATGTGTTAACTGACTGTGTTATCGGAAGGCTTCCAGGCCACAGGAGGTTACTGGTAGTTAAGTTTTGGGGGAGTCAAAAGTTATACGCTGATTTTTAACTGTGGGGGGGTGTCAGCGCCCCTAACCCCTACGTTCCTGAAGGGCTAAATGTAAACATGGCTCATCTCCGCTATCGATCGCCCCAAGCTAAGTACTTCACACACATCAGCTCATTTTATCATCACAGGACTACGACATGGACAGTTTGTGTCTGACCCAAGGCAGACAAGTAGACCTGGGATTTGAACCCAATGAATCTGAGGCCAGAACCACAAGCCCTAAGCGTGAGACGGCCTTACTGATTTCTCCTGAGAGCCCTTCTTGAATACAATGCTTGTCCACAAATCTTTGTCACAGTGTCTGATTCTGAGCAAAGTGGCCTAGACAGCATGAGGCCAGGAGGCTTTCCCCTGAGCACAGTTATCGCAACCAACAAGAGGAGGGGGGACGCCTTCTGGGGGCAGAGTCACTGCCATAAGAGAAATCAGAAACACAGCATCTTCAGACCAAAGGATGCTCTGTGAGAAGCAGAGTCCTGGGATGGGGATGGCGATGAGAGGGGGGCGGAGGGGGGCGGAGGGAGGGAGGGCTTGTTGCAAAGCTCACTCTGGAATCCTGAGCAGAGGGTCTTTCCCTAGTTCCTCCAGCATCGTAGACTACCTCAAGGGGCCAGCTCCGCCACTGATCAATTTGGCAATTTCAAATTGTCCCCCAACCCCACTGTGGTTCAGCCAGGGGGCTGGGAGGGGGAAGTTTGATTACAAAGGAGGAGACTCATCTATCATTCACACCACAGCATTCCCTGGGCTCCTGCTCTGGGCCAGGTATTGTGCTCCACCCTGGAGCAGTCCAACAATGAACAGATGTAGCCGCCTGGTCTCGGGGAGCCTGGGAGACAGCCCCAGGAATGAGCCATGTCAACCACACAGTGATTTGATGGAGGAAAGCACAGGGTGCTATGCACGTGAGATGAGGGGCATCTGACTCTCTGCTCCTACAAGTTCAGTCCATGGACCAGCAGCACCGGCATCCCCCCAGGGAACCTGTTAGCAATGCAGAATCCCGGGCCGCACCCCAGACTCATTGACTCAGAATCTGCATTTTCTCAAAGTCCCACAGTGATCTGAAGGCACATTAAATTTGAAGAGCATTAATCTAATGGAATCAGGGCCAAGGCAGGCTGAGGCACGGTGTGTGTGTGTGTGGGAGGAGGGGGGTGGGAGTGGGGGGCGGTGAGAGGGTGTCAGAGAACGTTGCCTAGAAATGACACCTGAGCTGAGCGAATGCATAGGAGTCAGTCAGGGGTGGCAGACCGTGGCTGGGTGCTCTGCAAAACTGCTTCTTCCTGTGGGCCTGGACCACATTCCTAGCTTCCCTTGAGGGTGGCCACGGGGCTGGGTTCAGGTAGAATGTAAAGAGAAGCTTTGGGCACCATTTGCAAGCCTGGCCCAAGAAAACCTCCAACGTTTGATCCTCTCCTTGCTCTTCCCCTGTTGGCCATCCAAACGGAGAGGACGCCAAGGAGGTCAGAGCCACAGGAGGGACAGAGGGACGGAGCCTGGGTCCCTGATAGATGGTGTGGTGCAATAGCCAGGGACTCCCCACTGGACAAGGAAATACAGAAAAGCCAGAAATACAGTTCTATTGTGTTAAGCCCCCGAGATGTGGGGGTTGATTTACACGGTTGTCCTCTCCCCACTAATATAACAGGCAAGGAAGGAGGGTGCCTTTTTGTTTATCTGTTTGTGGTTTTGGAAGGTGATCAGAGGTAGGAACAGGCTGGATCATGAGAGAGCTGCATGCTAAGAAATCAGGATTTTCAGTGATTTTCTTAAGCTTTGGGGGGGGGTTGGAGTCAGAGACCCCCTACTAGCACCTGATGAAGACACTCTTCCTCCCCCAATCCACTCAAACAATTTAACAGACGATTTCAGAGGATTCTGTCTCTGAAGCCCATTCGGGGATACTCTGGTGCTGCATGGGAACCAGATTAGGAAATACTTTGGGTGATGGGGAGCCGCTTGCAAGAGGGAAAGTCATGTCAAATATATCTAGAGAACACTTTCCTAGCAGTCAAGTAAGGGTTGGTTTTTTTCTTTGGTTTGGTTTGGTTTTTTAACTCATGAGAATCCATTTTCGATTCCATGGTGAAAAACAATGAGAAAAGCAACAGAGACACATCACTACATACCTGTTAGAACAGCACAGACAACGCCAAATGCTGGCGAGGACACGGAGTGATGGGAACTCACCTACTTTGGTGGTGGGGATGCACACAGTAGCACGGGCACTTGGGAAGACAGTTTGGAGATTCCTCACAAAAGGAAATGTCCTCTCGCTCTATGATCCAGCAGTCTCACTCCTTGGTATTTACTACAATGCGTTGAAAAGGGATGTCCGCCCGAAAACCTGCACACAGATGTGGAGAGCAGCTTTACTCACCATCGCCAAAACTTGGAAGCAACCAAGATGTCCTTCAGTAGGTGGTGAATGGACAACCGTACATTCAGATGATGGAACATTATTCAGTGCTAAAAAGAAAGTAACCAGCCATGAAAAGACACGGAGGAAACTTAAATGCACATCACGAAGTAGTGAAAGCAGCCAGACTGAAAAGGCTCCATACTGTCTGATTCTAACTATGTGACATTCTGGAAGAGGCAAAACTACGGAGACAGTAGAAAAGATCAGTGATTGCCCTGGGTTTGGGGAGGGATGAATAGGGGATTTTCAGGGCAGTGAAACTGTAATGATGGACCCAAGTCAGTATGGGTGTGTCCAAACCCATGGAATGCACACCACCCAGAGTGAACCCTGATGGAAATGACCAACTCTGGGGGACGATGATGTGTCCACAGAGGCTCACCCATTATAACAAATGCCCCACTCTGGCGGGGATGTTGAGAGTGCCCCTGCAGGAGTAGGGGCAGGGAGTGTATGAGAAATCTGTAGCTTCCCTTCACTTTTGCCGCAAACCTTAAACTGCTCTAAAAAAAATAGTAATAGAAAGCAGGATTCCCTTCACAGCTAATCTGGCTGGAGCAATCTAGTCGAGAAGGCCATGGACGCCTGCATTTGTCCGAGCGGGGCCCTCCGTTCTTCTGAGTTGTCTCTTCTATTTACCTGGTAGCGCAGGGACAGGAGAGTCTGACTTTTCAATGTCAGCGGGGACAAGCGCCCGGCTCCTCATCGCCGCCTACCTGTTACCCAGCGGCTCTTTTCTCCCCGTGGCCACTAGGGGGTGCAAGGACCACGGGCAGCTGCCGGACCTCGGCGCTGCCCGGGCGGCGGGAGTCAAGGCCCGAGAGGAGCGATCAGCCCCGGAAGGCCCTCCCTGCGGGCCCGGGGAAGCCACAGCAGGCTCTGGAAAGCCCCGGGACGGCAGGTACACACTCCCGGGGCCGAGCCTGCGTTGGCGGCTCCTCTGGCCAGGCTGACTGACAGTGTGGGGTGGCAGTTCCCAGACACCGGAGCAGCACCCTCTGGGGTCCCCTCCCTTCTGCCTTCCTGAGCCCGTGACCCCAGAAGCAGCCACAGGGCAGCCTGAAACCCTCCCGGACCCGTGCAGACAGTCTGGCTGGGTCTGAGAGCTCGCACGCAGGTCCATTACGGGCTAGAATAACCCTGTAATGGATCGGGCCGCGCTTCCTCTCTAAGTCTCGGTTTTCACTTACTGGAAGACATCCTGCTTCTCCTCCGGTGAGTCTTGAGGAGCACGCGGAGGGGAAGCGCCGGAGCGCGGCTCCGACTTGGCCTGAAGCAACATGGCGGCCACCAAGCGCGGCCGAGGCAGCGACGGGGCCAGACTGAGGGGCACTGAGGAGAGTGGCGCCTGGCCCCGGAAGTGTCAAGGCCTGGGGCTCTGGAGGTGGACGGACTGGGGTTCGTACCCAGCCCTCCCATCTACCAGCAGCCCTTGCGCCTTTCCCTCCGCGGGCCTCAGTTTCTCCATCCTGAAAGTGGGGGTGACATTCAGGACAGTGATAGGAGATCATGGCTCCCCGGCACTCCGCACAGCAGGGCCTCAACTCAGGGTAGCTAAAATTAGACGGTGGCTTAAAACAACCGTGTTATTATCCCTCCGGTTCTGTGGGCGGACTCGGCTGGCGGGGCTACTCCGCGGCTGGTCTCGCCTAGGGTCTGCCACGCTGTTGGCGTCTGGCGGGCTGGGGGGGTCACCTGGAGGCTACAGGGGGGACCCTGAGGAGGCTGGGCCCCTCTCCTCTCCGAGCTGCCTGCCTCAGGGCCTTTGCTCTTCACCAGCTTCCTCCGGCAGGACCGCAGGGCTTTGTCTGCTGCATCTGGGGCCTCCCCAGAGTGCAAGGTGGGGCCGCCCGCCCTCCTGAGGCTTGGGTCTGGAGCTGACCCCGAATCTCATCCGTCACTGCCCACTGGTAAGCCCCAGGCAGCGCAGACTCACTGTTGGGGGGGGATGGAGCTCCCCCAGAGAGACGGCTCCCAGGGAACCACTGTTGGGGTCTGGACTGCACAGATGGTGTCCTAGCGTCCTGTGGCGGCTGGAACACATCACCACAAACTTAATGGCTTAAAATAACACCTATTTATTGTCTGACAGTCCTGGAGGTCAGAAATCCGAAAAAGGTCTCACTGGGCTAAATTCAGAGTGCACCCTGGATGCCTTCTTTTCTGGAGGCTCTAGGAGAGAATCCTTTCTCTTGGCTTTCCAAGCTTCTAGAGACATTCCTTGCCTTGTGGGTCCTTCCCCATCCTCAAAGCACATCTCCAACCTCTGTGTCCACCAACACATCTGTTTTTAATTCTCGGATTCTCCTGCCTGCCCTTTGAAGGCCCCTTATGATTACACTGGATCCACCTGAGTAATCCAGTTATAACCTACCCATCTCAAGGTGACCTGATTAGCAATCCTGATTGAATCCCCACCCTTAATTTGCCCCTCACCAAGTAACATAACATCTTCATAGATTCCAGGCAGTAGGACGTGGACATCTTTGGGGGACGTTCTTCTGCCTACCGCAGGTGGGAAGAAAGACCCTTGGCTGATCTCACTACATTTCTTCCCAAACCGTTTTTGGAAATTCGATTTATCCTGAATCGGGTTTCAGGAAAAATGTGCTGCAAGCCCTTCCGTAAACACTCCCTTTGGGTTGTTTTCATTCAGCTAAGCATTGCCTGAGCTAGAAGCCCACTGTGCTAGAGATTGTACAAAACTAGATGAAGGAAACACTGTTCCCGTCTTTGAGAAGTTCACCCTCGTGGGCACCCCCAGCAAACCCTTTCCCTTTCTTCTGGCTCACAGCATCCTGACGTGCAGACTGAAATGGGCCCAGCTCCAGTGAAGCACAATTGGTTTGGGCCAGGGTCAGAAAACTATGGCTCACAGGTCAAGTTCAGCCTTCCACCTGGCTTTGCAAACAAAGTTTTATCGGAACAGAGCCACACCAATTCACCCAGTACTATCTGTGGCTACTTTTGCCCCTGCAGAATGCAATAGTTGCAAGAAAGTCTGGCCCACAAAGCCAAAGAAATTAACTCTCTGGCCCAATGTAGAGAAATTTGCTGACCCCTGGTTTATTTTATTTATTTATTTGACAGAGAGAGAGAGCTTACAAGCAGGTGGAGCAGGAGAGGCAGAAGCAGGCTCCCCCCGGAGGAGGGAGCCCTATGTGGGCCTCGATCCCAGGACCCCTGGATCATGACTTGAGCTGAAGGCAGATGCTTAACCAGCTGAGCTATCCAGGTGCCCCAAAAATAAGATCTTTAAAAATAAATAAATAAAATTTATTTAGAGATGCAGAAAAATTGCAAAGATAGCATGAAAAGTTCCCAGCTACCTGCACTCAGTTTCTCCTATTACTATCTTACATTAGTATGGCACATTTGTTAAAATTGATGAACTAATATTGATCCATTAACCAAAATCCAGACTTTATTCAGATGTTCTTAGTT
Source organism: Ursus americanus (assembly GCF_024610735.1). Taxonomy (NCBI): domain Eukaryota; kingdom Metazoa; phylum Chordata; class Mammalia; order Carnivora; family Ursidae; genus Ursus; species Ursus americanus. Next base: position 33,273,469 of record NC_142128.1, read on the forward strand.
TTTACTTAATGTCCTTTTTCTGTTCCAGGGTCCCATCCAGAATACCACTTTACATTTATTTGTCATTTTTCCTTAGATTCCTCTTAGACTTCCTTGTCTTTAATGACCTTGACAGTTTCGAGGAATACCAGCCAAGTGTTTGCAGAATGCTCCTCAGTTGGGATTTGTCTGATGTTTTTCTCATGAAGAGCCTGGGATGATGGAGCTGGCGAGGAAGACCACACAGATGAAGTGCCATTCTCATTGCATCAAATCGAGGATGCAGATCACCAACGTAACGTCTCATGTTGGTGTTGACCTTGACGATGACCTGGATAAGGTAATGTCTCTCAGGTTTCTCTACCGTCTGTGATTTTGTTCTTGTCTGTGATATATATTTTGCCCACCTTTATTGAGATATAACTGACAATGATATCTTAATGAGTGAAAAATGTTCATCTCAGGGTGTCTGGCTGGCTCTGTTGGTGGAACATGCAAGTCTTAATCTTGGGGTTGTGAGTTTGAGCCCCACATTGGGTGTACAGATTACTTAAAAATAAAATCTTAGGGGTGCCTGGGTGGTGTAGTTAGTTGAGCATCTGGCTCTTGGTTTTGGCTCAGGTCGTGATCTCGGGGTTGTGGGATCAAGCCCTGTGTTGGGCTCATCGTGGACTCTGCTGGAGATTGTCGCCCTCTCCCTCTGCTCCTCCCCCTTTGCTCCTCCCCCTGCTCATGCTCTCTTTCTCTCTAAAATAAACAAATAAAATCTTACAAAAAATAAAATCTTAAAAAAAAGAAAAATGTCAGTCTCAGAAAAGGATGTAAAGTACAAATAGTTAAAAAATACACTCACACACACACACCCACACACCATGCATGTTATTTTTACCTGTCGGACATTGATTCGTCTTTCCTCTGGTAGCACCTTCCCCAATTTTCTTTGGGGAATGACCAGTCCTTCATTCTCAGCTCATGTGGTGTTTGTGGGGCTGATCCCATTCCTAGATTCCTGGGGTGGGCACCTGACCCAACTTAACCAGTCAGGGCACCCCATCCTTATAACGGTTCAGGAGTGGACATATGATCCAAGTGTGTCCAATGAGCATCAGCCCTGGAAAGAGATATTGTCCATCCACTGGCATGGCTAAGCTGGTAGGGTATGAGCTTGGAGAACCAGTGGAAACAAAGCAGAAACAAGAGACAGAGAAGGACTGATTCCTGACACGTTATTTGACGCGTGTAACCGACTGTGCCCAAAGCTAGTATATTCCTTTTCAGTTGTGTGGGTCAATTCTTCTTCTCCTCTTTAAAAAAAATTTTTTTTCCTACATTTCTTTAGTTTTCTGTTGTGTTTGTCTATCTATTACTATCTATCATCAACTTAAAAAAAAAGAACGAAATTTAACATTAATGCCCTACTATCTTCTGATAGGTGGTCCACATGCAATTTGCCCCAGTTGTTCCAATAATGTGGTTCTTGTCTCCAATTCAGGATCACGCGCTGCACTCTGCTGTTGGATCCCCAGTCTCCTTAAACCCACAACTGTTCTCCAACCATTTTTGCTTTTCATGGCACTGGTGTTTCTGTCCAGACAGTTATTTTGTAGAGTATCTCAATTTAGATTTGTAAAATTGGTTTCTACTGCTGAGATTCTTTTTTTAAAAGTTTGTTTGTTTGTTTGTTTATTTTAGTCGTCTCTATGCCCAGTGCGGGGGCTCAAACTCATGACCCTGAGATCAAGAGACACCTGCTCTTCTGACTGAGCCAGCCAGGAGCCCCTCCACTGTTTATATGCTGATGATATGTTTTTAGTGAGTGTACTTCCTAAGTGATGGTGTGTCCCTCAGTTCCTCACCAACAGAGGGCACTTGGTGTCGATTTTTCTCACCATTGGTAACGTTAAATTTGGCCATTTATTGCAGGTTGCATCTTCCAGATTTAGCCACCGTAAAGGCATCTTCTGTTATTTGTACTCGATAGGTAATCTGTGGGGTGATACTTCAAGACTCTGTATACCTCCACCCCTACACACACATGGAGCTTTTTGTTTTATCTTTTATTTATTTATTTATTTATTTATTTATTTATTTATTTATTTAAAGTAGGCTCCATGCTTAGGATGGAGCCCAATACAGGGGCTCGAACTCATGACCCTGAGACCAAAACCTGAGCTGTGATCAAGCGTTGGACACTTCACAGTGCTCCAGCACATACAGCTTTATAAAAAGCGGGTTTGAACTGGATATGTCCCTTGCCACCAGAAGAATCCTAATCATTATAGTGTATGCCAGTTACCAAAATTCACCCTTTTTATCTGCCCTGTGAAAATGGATCTGGGCCCTTGGAAACTTTGCTTCCTGGGCCAGATGGCAGCAATGCTTTGTCAGGAGAGAGCACCAGGAGAGACATTCCAGGAGGAAAGGGCTTTGCTTCCTGGGGCCGTGTGCTTACTTGGAGTGTGCCTGGATACTTCCCAGGGCCCTGTTCCTCCAGCATCTGGGGGCTAGCAGCACTCAGCAGCCGACATCTTTGCCCAGAACCCTCCTTGAGGGGCTTATAGTAAAGTCCCTCCAGCTCCTGCAGCCCTTACAGCCTCTCAAATGTTAAATGTGTCAGGAATCATAAAATTCCCCAAATGACCAGGAATGCGAGGCTCAGGATATGGAATATGGTTTGATGACTCCTGCTACATTGTGTCTTTGGGAAATAGAAATATTTGCCAATTTGGGTCAGATTTGGTGGTAAATGATGTAAATTTAAAACCATGCCAGATCTTTAGGATCCCAGACATGCAAGGTGTTGTGTCCTGTCCCTGCTCCAGGCGGCTTTTGTGGCAAATAAGTGAGACTGTGTTTAGGACAGTGTCCAGGGCTGATTCTCCAGTAGGCACCACAGACTTTGGGCCTAGGCACCCTGATACTTTTAGGGGCCATGGAACTATTTTAATTTCATTTTAATATCAAGAAAAAAAGGACATAGGGGCGCTTGGGTGGCTCAGTCGTTAAGCGTCTGCCTTTGGCTCAGGGCGTGATCCCGATGTTCTGGGATCGAGCCCCGCATCAGGCTCCTCTGTTGGGAGCCTGCTTCTTCCTCTCCCACTCCCCATGCTGTGTTCCCTCTCTCGCTGGCTGTCTCTCTCTGTCAAATAAATAAATAAAATCTTAAAAAAAAAAAAAAAAAAGAAAGAAAGAAAAAAAGGACATAATCCTACCTGCCTTGGTTTTGTCTTTGTACCAACACAGTCACAAAATGTAATATATATTTTATAAGGGAAGGGCCCATGAAAGTCTTTTTTTTTTTTTTTTAAGTAATCTCTACCCCCAGCGTGGGGCTTGAACCCACGACCCCGAGATCCAGAGTGGCATGCTCTGCTGACCAAGCCAGTTTGGCACCCCAAGCCCATGAAGAGTGTTACTGTGGCTCTAACAGTCCTTGGCACAGAATAAGCCTCCAGAAACGTAAGTTGTTTTATCATCCTCCTCATCGTTGGGGTTATTGGCAAGAATGGGCCACTCCTCCTTAAGGTGTGGTCATGAGAGAAATCCCTGAAAGACAGTCGTGGGAGTTGGGCTTTGATCACACACATCGTGACACTGGGGGCTGGGAAGGAGCTAAGTGGGACTGAGGGAGATTAATTTGATAGCAGGGATTGGAGTCTTGGTGGGTTGCCATAATCATTCCAGGGAACATTCTAAGAGGTGTCCGAGATTGGTGAAGGGCCTTAACCATGCAAAGGTAGGATTCATTCTCTCTGGAAAAAGTCCACTGGGGCACTCCTCTGATTTAGTAGTAAAGGGAAGTTAGAAGCACTGTCAGCCCAACACCTGCTCAGCAATCATCTGGAAAGCTCTCTCTTTCAGTACCCCGACTTTGTTATAGGCAAAATGCTATAGACCCCACTCATTACCTGCATGATGGCTCTCCTAGAAATGATTGGGATTTTATAAAAAAATAGATCTATTTTTATTTTAATTATTTATTTACTTTTAGAGACAGAGAGTGTGCATTTGAGCAGGGGGAGAGGGGCAGAGGAGAAAGAATCTTAAACAGGCTCCACGGCCAGTGGGGAGCCCAACACAGGGCTTGAACTCATGACTTTGAGATTAAGACCTGAGCTAAAATTAAGAGTCAGATGCTTAACCGACTGAGCCAACCAGGGGCCCCAACAAACATGGATCTATTAAACAAACAGCCACTACATGCCTCGTTTGTGCTGGGTAGCACATCACCAGTAGTGGGACAGAATTTAAAACACTGTCAAGTCTCTGCCCTTTGAGAATTTACATTCAAAGGAGGGAGTATGTCCCAAAGGAAACAGATAAACAATCAAAATAATAACAGATTGTAACCTGTGCTAGAAAATCAAGAGGAGGCTGCCTCTAGGAGATGGGACAGGGATGACTGGTTGTCTCTCCCATATCTCTTCTTTCTTTTAAAGTCATAGAGTCCCCCAATTTGTAGCTGGGCGCATGGCCATGCAACATTTCCTGGACTCCCTTGCAGCGGGCATGGCCATGTGACCGAGTCCTGGCTAATGATGGAAGCTGATGGGAAAGTGTCCTGAAGGAGCAGGCAGGTCCTTCTCGGGCTGGAAAGGCGAATGCTGGAGCACCCATCTTGACCCTGTAAGGAAGGCTATGCACAGCAGGGCAACAAGTTAGAAGGAGCCTGGGATCCAGACACCAGGAAGCCCCATCCCAGGTCTGGACTGCCCATGTTCAGACTGACAGGTGACAGAGAAATAAATACCTGTGGTTAGAACCCATTTAAGGGGAAAGGGCTTACTCTAGGTTAGATAGTTCAGGAAGGCTTCCTGAAAGAAGGGGCATTGGAAGGGTGACATCCAATAGAAACATAATGTAAGACATGTATATAATTTAAATTTTTCTAAAAATGAAATGATAATAAATAATAAAATAAAATTTTCTAGTAGCCACATTTACAAAGTAAGTAAAAGAAAGAAAAGAAAAAGCAAAAATTAAAAATAAACAACAAAGTCAGAAGAAGCAGGTGAAAATAATTTTAGCAATATATCTTGCTTAACCCAGTATGTACAAAATATTGTCATTTCAATTTGTAATCGATACAAAAATTTTTGAAATTTTATTTTTTTCTTAATGCTAAGCTTTTTGTTTTTTGTTTTTTTATGCGTGTTTTTCTGATTTTTCTCTTTGGAGGGAACCAGCTACTAGGTGTTTCAATTAGTCTTTCACCCTAATGCTCAGTTTTTGAAATCCAGTGTGCGTTGAATGCTTATAGCACTTCTCAGTTTGAACGAGCCCTACTTCAAGTTCTCAGGAGTCACACTTGGCTGACAGCTTCCACGTTGGACAGCCCATCTTTGGAGGGATAAAAGAGCCGATGAGAAAGGCTGCAAAGGCCTTTTTTTTTTTTTTTTTTTCCTCTAACGTAGGCTCCACATTTGGCATGGAACCCAACACATGTTTTGAACTCAAGACCCTGAGATCAAGGCCTGAGGTGAAATCAAGAGTCACATGCTTAACCAACTGAACCCCCCAGGCACCCCTGCAAAGAGCATTGTAAGCCGAGGAAATCAGGCTGAGCGCAAAGGGCCAGGTTGAGAAAGATCAGGTCTGAGTTAATATAATTCTTCACTTGATGGGATCTTTAGCAAACACAGAATTGGCTCAGAGGTGGGGGATGGTGGCATGCTTTACTATTTCAAAAGCTCCCTGATACCATGCAGATTGCCCTCTCTTCCCCTTGTAAGTGCAACGCCAGGGTCCACCATAATGAGTGGTGAATCAGACTTTCTACGTTCAAATCTTTGCTCTGTTGTGTATTGCTGTGTGACTTTGGCGAATTACTGAATCTCTCTGTGCCGCAGTTTTTTTCATCCCTGAAGGGTGGATGATAATAATAGAACTTCTTTCAGAGGTTGTTTTAAGGAGCATATGTTGAGCACTCAGAACAGCACTGGGCCTGTGGGAAGCATCCTTTGGACACTGGTTATGGACTTAGAATTGCTTTCAGCTCCAAAGTTAATGATGTGCAAGAAGAAACAAGGAGGAGATGAACCTATTGCCAGCTGGGTTTACTGAGCTTCAGACAGGAGAGGGAAGAGGGGAGGTGAATGTTCCAAGAATGTAATTCATTTAAAGTCATAACATACGGAAGTGGGTGGTAGTGCAGATATGAAAGCAAACTGGAAAAAGCTAGCCAACAAGCGAAATCAACCAGGAAATAAATGGATATAGAAAAATAATGCCCATTATTTTTTGCCTCTCTGCTATGCATCAAGGTTTGGAAACTCGATGCCCTTAGGAGCTAGCTGGTTTTGCCAATAAGTGAAGCAGCCTGAGTGTAAAGATAGGGTGTTGGTAAGGTCTGTGGCCACACATTTCTCTGCTCAGCCAACTGAAGTCGGTACTAAAATGCATTACTCTGTTTGGCATAGTGGGTAAGAGCATTTACAATCAGAATCTCATGTGACCTTGGACAGGTTGCTTAAACCCTCTGTGCTAGTTTCTTCATCTGTTAAATGGGGATCATAGTAACAACTTAGAGCGGCACATGGGTGGCTCAGTCGGTTGAGCGACCGACTCTTGATTTCGGCTCAGGTCATGATCTCAGGGTCTTGAGATGGAGCCCTGTGTCAGGCTCCACACTGAGCGTGGACCCTACTTGAGATTTTTGCTCTCCCTCTGGCCCTCTGCTCTCTCGCGCTCTCTCAAAAAAAAAAGTAACAATTTACAAAGGTGAATCACTTAGAACAGTACCTGACACTTAGACATTCAGTAAGTATTAGCTATCATTATTATTGTCGTTGATGTTGTCATTAGTTGCATTGCAGAAATGGGGGTGGTGGGACGGGGATCCTCAAGCTAATCCTTATACCGGCATGATGAAAGGCATTAGCATGGAAGTCAGACAGTCCCAGAACCACCACTCAACCCAGTGACTCATTTGCATTACATAACATCTTTGAATTCAGCTTCCTCGAATGTAAAATGAAGGTAAGTATCTACATGCATCAATCAGATGTTTTTGTCTGGGAGGAACAGAAATTGATATGAACCATAAGAAAATGTATCATTTCACATAGCAGGGAGCCCAGAGGTGGGGTGTCCTCAGGCATGGCTAATCCAGAAACTGAATCTGATCCTCAAGAACCCAGGAACTTTCCTTCTCTATCCAGGCTTCACCTTCAGCCGAAGGTTGAGCTTCTTTTGTGGTCATTGGGTGGCTTGTCGTGGTCACTGAGGCTATATGCCTTGTTCATACCCAGTGAGCGGTGGAGAGCCCCTCTCTCCCTTACACCTCCCTTACACCCGCGGTGTAATTGGTCTCATCCCTACCCATGGATTGGGAAGTGACCAAAGCTGATTGGCTTAGGCCTGGATCCCTGAGCCAATCACAGGCAGGGAAATAGGATCTCGAAGTTGAGACCAATCAGAGCCCACCCCTGGAGTTGAAGGGGGGAGTGGGTGGGGCCTCAGCCACGTGGGTTGCAGTTGGTTCTGGATTTCAAGAAAATCCAGACTGGATGCAGAGTAGGCAATTCACAGTACCCCTGACCCTGCCTCCCGGGGTTATCGAGAAGATTACATAAGAAAACGTCCTGAAAGCATTAAGTATAATGCCTCACGCTTATTATTAAGCTTATCTGTGTTGTTAGTGGGAGCGAAATCGCGCTCATGAACTGCTAAATTGGTTTCCAAAGGAGAGAACAGAAGAGTACAGGCAGGATTGATTTTATATAGAATAATATATATATATTATATATGTATATAATATATATATATTTACTTTTTTTAAAGATTTTTTATTTACTTATGTGACAGAGAGACAGGCAGCGAGAGAGGGAACACAGCAGGGGGAGTGGGAGAGGAAGAAGCAGGCTCACAGCGGAGGAGCCCGATGTGGGACTCGATCCCAGGACGCCGGGATCACGCCCTGAGCCGAAGGCAGACGCTTAAACGACTGCGCTACCCAGGCGCCCCTATATATATATATTTAAAAGAGAAAGAGTACAAATATTCTCAACCATTTTCCAGCTCTCAGGTGCCTTGTAGACAGACAGACTGAGGTAGTGATGAGGCACTGCACACACTTAAGCTGGGATAAACTCAGGGGCGAAAAAGTGATAGATACAAACTCACAGAAGGGACTGGTTCTAAGTGGGTGCAAACAGAGTTGCCTTAATGTGAGGGTCATGAAGCAGGAGTTTGGGGACACTTGTTTACCCCTTCCTAAGCCCTGGGAGGTGCCCTAGTAATTTTTGTATGTGTCTGTTGTAAACATTTTACTCGTAAGTCATATATGTGATCAAGGGTCAGCGAGCTACAGCTCTTAGGGCAAGTCTGGCCTGCTGTTCCTTTCCTAGCTTTTTAACGTCATAATTAAACTTTTTTTTTCTTTTTCTTTCTTTCTTTTTTTAAGTAACTTCTACACCCAACATGGAGCTTGAACTCAGGACCCCAAGATTAAGAATTGCATGCTGTAGGGGCGCCTGGGTGGCTCAGTCGTTAAGCGTCTGCCTTCAGCTCAGGGCCTGATCCCAGGGTCCTGGGATCAAGCCCTGCATTGGGCTCCCTGCTCCGCTGGGAAGCCTGCTTCTTCCTCTCCCGTTCCCCTTGCTTGTGTTCCTTCTCTTGCTGGCTGTCTCTCTCTCTGTCAAATAAATAAATAAAATCTTAAAAAAAAAAAAAAAAAAAAAGAATTGCATGCTGTACTGACTGAGCCAGCCAGGTGCCCCTAAACTGTTTTTTTTCTTCAGGAGAACCCCTCCAAAATCGCATAAGCTGGAGTCCCCACAAAAGTGACTTTCTCTTTTGAATGTGAACCCAAACTCAAAGACCTTAGATAGAAGGTAAACTGATGAGTGAATGTCACCGGGAATTTTAGAAGTGGGTAAGAGCTTTCTCTCTCTCTGTTCTGTGAGTTTCTGCCTGGCTTCATTTTGCGAGGATATTCTGTCCATGTAGCAGAAAAAATGACCTGTGGTGGCTTCAGACCTCCAGGTCAGCAGCCCGTTCAGAAGAACACTGGCTTCCCAACATCTATGGATCAATCTTACAGAAGGGGTGCCTGGCTGGCTCAGTCGAAAGAGCATGTGACTCTTTTTTTTTTTTTTTTTAAGATTTTATTTATTTATTTGACAGAGAGAGGGACAGCCAGTGAGAGAAGGAACACAAGCAAGGGGAGTGGGAGAGGAAGAAGCAGGCTCCCAGCGGAGGAGCCTGACGTGGGGCTCGATCCCAGAATGCCGGGATCACGCTCCGAGCCGAAGGCAGATGCTTAACGACTGCACCACCCAGGCGCCCCGAGCATGTGACTCTTGATCTCAGGGTCGTGAGTTCGAATCCCACATTGGGTGTAGAATTTATAAATAAATAATTTATAAATAAATTTATAAATGTATAATATTTAATATACTATATAATATATTAATATATAATATATATTATATATAAATATAATATTTAATATAATAAATAAACAAACAAATAAATAAATACAATCTTTAAAAAAATCCTAGAGAAGATTCTGATTGGTCCAGCATGGATCACATGCCTATGTTGTGAGCCAGTCCAGCAGCCAAGGGACTAGGCTACCCTGGCCAGCCTAAGTCACATAGGGAGAAGGGAGGAGGATAGCCCAGGACCACATGAAGTCATCCAAAGGAGCTTGGGGGAAGGGGAGTGGAAACATATAATGGTTATCTACACAGTGTGTGACACTAAGGGACAGCAACCACTGACGTCATCCCTGTCATGTTATTGCTGAGGTTAATGTGACCCAGAGAGGGGACATTTAGATTTACACAAGGTTACCCTATATTTGCACAGTAGATCAATCAGTATTATGAAATCACAGACCTGATATAAAATTATCCTATCCCCACATGCTGGGTGTTTTATGTTTATTTTATTTTTTTTTTAAGATTTTATTTATTTATTTGACAGAGAGGAGCACAAGCCAGGGGAGTGGCAGGCACAGGGAGAGGGAGAAGCAGGCTCCCTGCTGAGCAGAGAGCCCAACTTGGGGCTCGATCCTGGAACCCTGGGATCGTGACCCAACCCAAAGGCAGATGCTTAACCGACTGAGACACCCAGGCACCCCACCTGGGTGTTTTACAGGGGGAGGGAGAAAGCACCATGTTTACCCTGATGCTTGATGTGTGCTCATCATCCTGGGCTTTGTGACCCAGAAAGAATGAGAAAGGTCCGCTGTCAGACTGTCTAGCAGGACTCTTTGGGGGCTCATCAAAGGCATTTTGTTTAATATACCCACAGAGGCTTCTCCCTGTGGAAGCTACTCTCTCTGCTGCCAGAGCTGCTTTCCTAGAATAGCTGTGCAGGGGGGTGGAGGTAGCTAAATTCTCATCCATCATCCGCAGAGAATCCAATGTCATTTTTCATCACGACCTCCCGGGACACTAGCTCCACCACAGCACTCCCCTTTGTACCCTGGGTATAGTCTGAATCTCACCTCCCAGTGGTGTTCAGCAAGAGTCTCCCTGTCAACCCAGGAGAATGATAGCTGTAACCAAATGCTTTCTCCTTTGTTAGGAGCCTGCTGGGGCTGGAATGCAGCTAGTTTAAGCAAAGGGAGGCTTACTATAAGGATATGGAGCGTCTTGCAGAACCTAAAGGCCTCAGGAGGGTCCAGAAATGGAAAGCCATCAGAAATGCAAACCAGATTTGCATTTCAGGAGCCTCTTGGCTCTGTTTTTCTCTGCAAGTTGGATTTCTTCTTTCTCTCTCCAACCCGACTTCCTCTATGCCTAGGCCACTCCAAGGACTGTGGCAGCCCCAGAGCTCAGTCCTGGCCACATGGTGTCTTTCTCTCACTCTCTTTCTCTGTGGCCTGGCAAAGGATGTAGGGTGGCGACAGACAGTTAAGCAGGTTCCACAACGTACAAGGACCTCTGAGCTAGGAGACCCTCCTGTCTTTGTGAAGCCATGTGCATAGGCTCAGGGGCACTTCCACCCACAGGGAAGGTCTTCTCCTAACTCAACAAAGCTGTTGGATGGGCTAGTGGCACCCCGAGTGAACCCTGGACTCATCTTCCAACTACAGCCCTGAATCCCTTCAAAGAACTGTTCTCTCCCAGCTACTTGTAGCTCGGTTGGGATTGTCGATCAGGGTATCAAAGGGTAAGGATGTGCTGAAGCTAGATCTCTCTTGGAAACTGAATCTTGGAGCCTACTTTCCCAGCAGTGGTACCTGGAGAGGCTATTTGATCCTGCCTCCTGGATCCCCAAGGCTGCTCTTGTCCCTGGCTGAGGTCTGGGCTGTCCATCTTTTCCTTTGATTATCTGATCTATCCTCTCTCCTTCCAACAAATGCCTGTTCTTAGCCTAAGATAGTCAGAGTAAAGTTATAGGCTGCTTATAACCAAAGAACCCTAACTTACAACAGCACTCACAACATCAGACACATTTGAGCACTTTCTATGGCCGGGCCCTGTTCTGAGCACTTTTCATGTAGACTCATTTACTCCTTATGACAACCCTATGAGGTAGGTGCTGCTGTAATTATCCCAATTCGCAGATGTGAAAGCTGAGGCCGATCAGGCAAAGTCGCTTGCTCATGACCCCCCAGGTATTCAGCTTGGATTTGGATTTAGGTAGCCTAGCTCTAGAGTCCAATTTTATTCAGTCCCAATTCCCAATTCCCAGGGAAGGGATTCCTCTTTGCCCCAAAGGAGTCAGATGTACAACCCTAGTCCAGTAAGTGGTACAGGGGGCATGGCATCCAAACATGGCTGCCAGAGACTCTGCAGAGGGTGAGGAGGGTCATGTGTTAAGTCATGTTCCCAGTTCCCCCTTCCTGGGTACACGGTGGGATGGTACTTCCTGGCCCCTGCTGTATGTGTGGGGCTCCGTGATTTGTCCAGCCAGTGGGTCGTGCATGAAAGGGACCATGTAAGACATTTAGCAACTCCCATTCTCTCTGGCACTATACCCAGCCATGTTAGCCTGGGTCCTGAGTCACCACGAGGAGCAGAGTCTCTGTCGCCTGGCAATGGGTGTGTAGTGTGGGCAAGAAGTAAACCTTTGTTGTTTTTGGCTGCTGGAGTCACTGGGCTCTTGGGGTCATTTGTTACACAGTGGAACCCTGTCCTGACTGATGTAGTTAAACAAGTCACTTTAAAAAGCTTTCTCTGTCTCTCAGATAAATAATTTTTTAAAAAGATGTTTATTTATTTATTTGTCGGAGAGAGAGAGAGCACAAGCAGGGGGAGTGGCAGGCAGAGGGAGCAGCGGACTCTCCGCTGAGCAGGGAGTCCGATGCAGGACTTGATCCCAGGACCCTGGGATCATGACCTGAGCTGAAGGCAGACGCTTCACCGACTGAGCCACCCAGTCACCCTAATAAAGAAATAAAATCTAAAAAAAAAAAAAAAAAAAACTACCGTATTGTGGGTGGCACCGTGCTGAAAATAAACCTAGTGCTTTTTGGATCCAAACTGTGGCCCTGGCCACCCCAGCCCCACACACAGAATTCCCAGCCAGTTTCCCTTCCTGTTGTGAACAGTGTCCTTGGGATTGATGGAATGTCTAAGAGATGTCTCTGTGGCCACTGGAAGAAAAGACAAACAAGATCTGGAGGCCAACCCAGCACCCTGGGAAACATCCTCCTGTTTGTGGTGCCCACTGAAGCCTGCCACCTGTTCAGGGTGCCCAGGTAGGAAGGCAGCGTGGCACTGTGGTTGAGCACTCAGACAGCCCAGAGGTCAAATCCTCGCTCTGCCTCTTACTAGCTGGGTGACTTTGGTTAGGTTATTTTATTTCCTCCTTTCAAGAAACGGACATGATAATTATAGTACCGTCTCCTGGGAGTGTTGCAAGGGTAAAAATGCAAATGCCATGCAAATTTGCTTAGTCGGTCCTAAATAAATGTTTGCTCTTGCTTTTACTATTATCTCAATAGGAGCGATAGGAAACTAAAAGCGGGTACATTTTCTAGACCCAGGTGATCCCATCGGCTGGTATAAACGTGAATAAAGAGAGAGGAATATTTATAGCTAGTTAGTTATCCCTATTTAAAATAAAAATGCTGGGGCGCCTGGGTGGCTTAGTTGTTAGGCGTCTGCCTTTGGCTCGGGGCGTGATCCCGGAGTCCTGTGATCGAGCCCCACATCAGGCTCCTCTGCTGGGAGCCTGCTTCTTCCTCTCCCACTCCCCCTGCCTGTGTTCCCTCTCTTGCTGGCTGTCTCTCTCTCTGTCAAATAAATAAATAAAATCTTTAAAAAAAATAAAAATGCCAGGGGCACCTGGGAGGCTCAGTGAGTTAAGCATCTCTGCCTTCTGCTTGGGTCATGATCTCCTGGTCCTGGGATGGAGCCCCATGTCGGTCTCCTGGTTCAATGGGAGTCTGTTTTTCCCTCTCCCTCTGCCTCTCCCCGGTGCTTGTGCTCTCCCTCTTTCTCTCTCTCAAATGAATAAACTCTCTTAAAAAATTAAAATTTTAAAAAATAATCTAAAATAAAAATACCAATAATAATAATAATAATAAAACGAAAATCCATACTGTATTCCTTTGTTTCGCTAAGCATGGTCCAAAAACCACATCTATCAGAGTCATTGTGTGTGTGTATGTATGCATGTGTATGTTTGTCTGGGTGGGATAGGTTGGGTGCTGGTCGAAATTGCAGATGCCCAGACCTCAGCCCAACCTGACCAAAGGAGGGACCTGGGAATCTGCATTAAAAAAAAAAAACAAAAAAACTCCCCGGAGATTCTTAGGCTTACTAAATGGAAAAGCTGCTCTCTCTTCATAAGAACCTCAGTGGGAAGAAGAAGGTTAACAACCCATTGTTTGGGATGTCACGAGCAGTTGGGCATAAGGCAGGCCAGGGAAACTGGACATGCCTGCTCATTTTCCTTTCCCGGGATGCTGCTGCCTGGCGTCCCTCTGATGGCAGACTTGTGGAGGGGACGCTGAGCACTGGATCTGAATTACCTCCTGGCCTGCCCACGCCATGAGCAAATGGGTGCTTCCAGCCTTCCAGTCTGGCCGCAGCCCGTCAGAGTCACAGCTGGCCCCTCAGAGTCCCCGGGGAAAGGCTCTGTGACCTGTTAGCAGCCTAACAAGGTGACAGCTATGGTATATGAGGCCAGACATCAAAGAGAAGGTGGGCAGAAGGAGGGAGGAGGACGCTTTCTGTGCACCCGCCCTGCTTTCCTGCAAGCCTCGGGTTGTGTCACAGGCAGGGGGCACCTGGAGGGAGGCGAGAACACTGTCCCCTGTTTTCACTTGGGAATCTTGAATTCCTTGCTCTTCCCAGCTTCTGGGAAAACACGTAGAGCTCCGGCTTCACCTGAGCTCGGCATTGCACAGAGGTCAAGGGTGTGGATTCTGCAGCCAGTTTCAACCCCTGGCTCTGCTGTGTGATGTTAGGCAAGTTAACAAACCTCTCTATTTCCTCGGTTTCTTCTTCTGTAAAATGGGGATCATGGAGCCTGCACCCCATTGGTGAGGATCGAGTGAGTTAATGAGTATGAACGTATGTCAGGGGCCCAGAGTGCTTGGTGCCTGTGATTCAGCAAGTGAGCCATAAGTGTTCTCAGTACCATTGTCTGTACTGCTAGTAATGACTAAACATGTTTAACGAGCCCGCCTCCAACCCCTGAGCCTATGCTGAAAGCTTTAGGTACGTGATACAATCGTCATAAAAACCCAGTAGATTCTGGGGCACCTGGCAGGCTCAGTTGGGAGAGCATGTGACCCTTGATCTCGGGGGTGTAGTTCAAGCCCCACATTGGGTGTAGAGATTACTTAAAACAACAATATGTTCTGGAAATACCAGATAGTGATGATGGTTGCACAACCTTTTCAATGTGCTCACTGCCTCTGAATTGCGAATTGTGTGCTTTAAATGGTTGAAATGGTAAATGCGATGTTATGTCTATTTTCCCACCCACGCACACACACCTGGGCATGAGGCAGGCCGGGGAAACTGCACATGCCCGCTCCTTCTCCTACAAGCTATTGTGATCACACCTATCTGACAAATGAGAGAAAGCGAGGCTCAGAGACACCTGTGCTCGCCCAGGCTCACGGCGCTGGGAACAGCTCGCCTACCTTGTGTCCCAGCATGCTCCACACTGTCGGGAACACCAAGACACACCAGGCCATACCATGGCTGCCCCCTCATCCATTCATCCTTTTGTTCTTTCATTCGAGAAACATGAGCTGCGCCCCTGCTATATGCCAGGTCCTGTACTACACACTGGGGTTCAGCAGACAGAGAGAGAGGCCATTCGCCCACTTGCCCAGATGAATGTGTATTTACAAGGGGGACATGTGCTGAGAAGGAAAGTACCTGGAAGAGGGCATGAAAACCGACTCCAACTAGTTAGGGGAGTTTGGGGACAGCATCCTGGAGGAAGTGACAATCAGGAACTGAGACATGAGTAGGAGTCCCCGAGCAGAGGTGGGAAGGGAGGAACATTCCGGGCAGAGGAAGCAGCCACTTATGCAAAGGCCCTGTGGCCTCTGTGGCAAGGACAGGGTGGGGAAGATGGAAAAAGCCAGGAGTGGGAGGACACATAGGCCAGGTGATACACGGAGGCTGCCCCCCTTGGAAAGCTTTGTCTTTGTCCTCAGAGTAACAGAGGCCTTTGAGGGTGTGAAGCCAGGGAAGGCTAGGACCTAATTCGCCCCAGGAAGGACGACCTCTCCCCAGTCTGGACATCCCACTAGCAGCAGTGGTGTCTGTCGGGGCTCTGACAAGACTCCCCCACACCCTCATCCCCCCACCACACACACAGCCTCATCCCCCCTGACCCTCACACAGCCCTCTACCTCTGCCTGCCCCCAACTGTATTCCTCTCCAGAGACCCCCTGGGACCCTATGCTTTTCACCTCCCAGCTTCTTTCTCTCCACCTACCTCAAAGCCAAGGACATTTCTCTCCACAGTGTCCCTGGCACATGGAACAGGGCCTGGCATCTGATAGGTGTTCAATAAACACACACTGAACTGTTGGATGAAGTCCTAACGTCAGCTTGCAGATGGGAGGGAACAAGAGCACCTGTGGGAGCCAGGTAGGAGTCTACCACAGGAGTCTGGGAGGGGGCGATGGTGCTTGGACACTGGGCTGCAGAGACAGGGAACATTCCAGATATGATTGGGAGCAGCACTAGGAAGTCTTCTGAGGATCACTTTGGTAAGGAAGAGAAGGGACACATTTCCTTCTCAGAAGAAAGATGGCCCAAGGTCACACTCAAGGTGTGAGAGCAGAACCCAGATTAGAAACCTAATCCAATCTCTACTCTGCCACCCCACCCAGTCTGATCACACCAACTCACTGAGAGCCCGTCCTGTTCTTCCCATGCCTTAGCGGTCGGCCAGAAGCCCCTGTCCAAGTCTCATACCTTCTAGAGCTTCTTGGGGTCTTCTGTTCCTTCTTTGTCTAGCTTCAAGGCACAGCTTTAAAGTTAAGTCCTCAAAGAAGCATGGGGTGGGAATGGAGGAGAAGGGGAAGGGAGGGGAGGGAAGGAGGAAACAAGAACATGAGAGGCCTTGCTTACATTCCAATGTTATACTCTGAAGGGAGGTGTATGGCCAGCTCACCTCCATACATATATGTCCATGATCATAACCATAATCCTTTGTTTGGGTGGTTACTTCCCGTCTCCCCCTTGACTGTCCGCTCCAGGAGGCAGGGAGAGCTGCTTCTGCCTCTCCACCATCTCCACCGGGCCTGCCCATAATCACGCCTCAAAACCAACCTGGAGAATGGATGAATGGATCTGAAAGATGGGAGTCAATGCTCGTGCATGGGGCACGTGAGAGTGCTTTTACCTTAATGCAAAAATGGGATAGGCTCCTGCCCTCCAAGGATGGAGAGGACCAAGCAGGACATCCAGTCATTTGCCCAGTGCACATTTATTGAGCTCCTGCTGTATGCTGGGGTGCGGAGATGGAGGAGGGTGGAGCATACCCGTGACATTCCCCCTGGAGGCCCTGCCTGGTCCTGTCCCCTTCCCCATTTGCTCCCGAGGGAAAAAACACAACACATGATGTTTTCTCACCTCTTGTCTTAGGTCCATCCATCCATTCATTCATTCTCCAGATTGGTTTTTTTTTTTGTTTTTTTAAAGATTTTATTTATTTATTTATTTATTTGGCAGAGAGAGAGAGAGCCGGAGGAAGGGGTGGGACAGGGAGAGGAAGAGGGAGAGGCAGGCTCCCCGCTGAGCAGGGAGCCTGTTGTGGGGCTAGATCCCAGGACCCTGGGATCATGACCTGAGCCAAAGGCAGACGCTTAACCGACTGAGCCACCCAGGCTCCCCTCCAGATTGGTTTTGAGCCCCAGTTATGGGCAGAGCCCACAGAGATGGTGAGGAGGCAGAAGGAGCTCTTTCTGCCTCCTGGAGCTGACCGTCAAGGGGCAGATGGCCATTAACTAAATAGCTGAACAAATTATTATTTAGGACATTCTCTATAGAGTTGAGCTGACCTCACTCCTTAATCCGTGGGCACAATGTCAGAATCTGAAGGAAACATCCTGGAAACACAGGGCTCCCTGCCCTGCCCGTGTCCTCGTGACAGTGATAGTCAGTGCTCCAGTGGCCTGTGCACTGCCTTGTTATCTGCAGAGTAACCCCAGGGGCTAGCACGGTATGTCCATGTTTCAGAATCCACGCTGAGGCCCTGGGGGGGCCTCCCCTGACAAGTAGCAGGGCTGGTGGGCCGTGAAACCAGGGCCGGCTGAGTGTTGCTTTCTCCAGGCCCTCCTTAGAAGGCGCTCTGGACAACTGTGTCCAAGAGGACCCCTTCCCCACACTGGCCCCCCCGGCCTGTCTTGCTTCCTCCCTCTGGCACTTACAGCTGTAGTCGCTGTGCGCGTGCACGTAAGGCCAAAGGAAGGCTTGTAGATGAGTCATGCCCTGCTCGTGGCATCATGCACAAGGCCAAAAATAATCGGATTTAGAAAGAAATGAGTTCAACTGACTATGATTAGACCTGTAAGATCCTATCGGTTCGGAGAGCTCTCCTATAAAGGGAAGTGGTTGCTAGACATGTGCGCTTTACACACGCGTTCCCAGGGCCTCACACAACGCCTGGCACATAGTAAGTGCTCAGTAAATACTTGTTGAGGGAATTCATTGAAGCTGTTTCAGTTTCTCCTTTCACAGCTAAATCACATCCACACTGTCCTCATTCTCTTCCTCCCTCCTTCCATACTTCTCCCCTTCCTGCCTTCTTTCCTTCCACAACTCTTGAGTCCCTACTAGATGTTGCACACTTTCTCAGAGCCTTGGATCACAAGTGAAAAGTGATGCAAAGCTCACAATAGTGGGTTCCACAGACGTATTTTTTAAAATTCCCTTTGGGGCACCTGGGTGGTGCAGTTGGATAAGCGTCCAACTCTTGGTTTCAGCTCAGGTCATGATCTCAGGGTCATGAGATTGAGCCCCAAATCGAGCCCCATGTTTGGCTCCACGCTCAGCATAGCCTTCTTAAGACTTTCTCTCCCTCTCCTGCGCCTCCCCACTTCACTTTCTCTCTGTCTTTAAAGTAAATAACTAGGGTGCCTGGGTGGCTCAGTCGGTTAAGCATCCGGCTTCGGCTCAGTCAGAAGCCCAGGGTCCTGGGTTGGAGTCTGGGGATCCTGCTTCTGCCCCTCCCTCCTGCTTGTGCCTATGCACTCTCGCTCTCTCTCAAATAAATAAATAAAATCTTTTAAAAAGGTAAAATAATAAAATAAATAAATGTTAAAAAATTCCCTTTACTCTAAGGTGCGAAGCACTATATTATTTAATTTTCTTATCACTTGTTTTTTTAATCAGCTTTTGAATACTTAATCTACACAAAACGGCGCATATGGAACGTAGACACCTTGCTGGCTTAGCACATACGCACATCCCCGCGATACCATCACCACTGTCAGGGTAGGAACTGTATTCATCCCACCCCAGAGATTTCTTGTGTCCCTTTCCTTCTTTTTTCTTGTTTCTTTTTTGGTGGCAAAACCCCTTCACCTGAGATCTACCCTCTTCCCGAGTTTTTAAGTGCATGACACTGTGCTGTTCATTATGACAGATCTCTAGAGCTCACTCATTTTGTAGTTAGCCCAGTTAAAGGGGGTACCAATCGGTTCTTTGGTGGGGGTCGGGTGTCATCATTGGGAAAGGCCTCAGTAGAGAAGTGGTTTGAGCAAGACCCTGAAAACTGCCCAGGATTTCTCCTCATGCTGGTGCTGGAGGAAACTGTTGGAAGAGAGGTGGAGGTGTGTCGCTGACCGCGGGGGACCTGCAGGGGTCTAGGGCGGCAGGCTGGGAGGGTTTCAGAGGGGATAGCAGTTCGTCATGCCTGCGAGTCCTTTTGCAAGGAAGTATTAGTCAAGAGGCTGCAGATTGAGCTGATGGTTATGTCTGCAGCAGGTTCAGTATTAGAAGGTTTTTATTTTTTAACTTTATGGAGGTATAATTTACATATCATAAAACTTACCCATTTAAAGTATACAGTTCAGTGGTTTTTACTATGCTTGCAGAGTTGTGCAGCCATCAGTATAATCTAATGTTAGAACCTTTCCATCACTCTGAAATGATCCCTTAGGTCCTTTTACAGTTAATCCCATTCCAGGATTAATCCTCCACCAGCCCTGGCCGCCTTGAATCCACTTTCCGTCTCTATGCCTTTGCTGATTCTGGACATTTCGTACACATGGAATCCCACCATCCACTCATAGTGTCTTGGGTCTGGCTCCTTTCACTTAGCATCATGTTTTCCAGCTTCATCCGTGTTGTACCATGTACTGGTACTCTGTTCCTTTCTAGGGCCATTGAATATTCCACTGTGTGGATGGACTATGTTTTATTTATCCGTTTACCAGCCGATGAACATTTATGGCTTCCGGTTTGTGGCTATTGTGAATAATACCGTGAGAAATGTTCGCCCGCAAGTCTATGAGGCGGTACGTTGTCACTTTTTTGGGGTAGATATCTCGAATGGAATGGTTGTATGGTAAATTAATGCTTGTTATGAAATTGCCCATTCGGTTTGAGAAGTGTTTGTTTTGTTTTGTTTTGTTTTGTTTTGTTTTAAAGTAAGCTCTATGCCCAACATGGGGCTTGACCTCACGACCCTGAGATCAAGAGTCACATGCTCTAATGACTGAGCCAGCCAGGTGCCCTAGAAGTGCTTTTTAAAGAAGGTGCAGAGGGTGCCTCGTCTGGGCCTCAAGGCTTCGCGGCTAGGTGATGGTGGGATTGAGACTCCAACAGAAATTGTCAGCCTGTAGGGGTCACACCCTTAACCACACTCACTCTCAGAAGCCCTCGGCACATTTGGAAACTTGAAATCTATGCTCACTTGTATCCTTCTGGAAAAATCCCAGGCAATGGAGTCTTCTCCCATAAGGTATCGTCTCGGTCGCTCTCTTTTAAAGAGAGTAGCCTCAGGAGCTGTTGAAAGTGATCAAAGTTTGCAAAAACCTCCTTTGTAGCATTATCTCATGCTTAAATTAGGGTATCTGGAGTTGGGAGAAAGAACCCACCATGTGCACACTTTGATCAGCCTATTCATTTGCTGTTTCACATTTTTGAGCATGTTTTTAAAAAGATTTTATTTATTTATTTGAGGTGGGGGGAGAGAGCACACCAGCAGGGCAGGGAGGGGCGGAGGGAGAGGGTGAGGCAGGCCCCTCGCTGAGCAGGGAGCCCAACAAGGGGCTCTATCCCAGGACCCTGGGATCATGACCTGAGCCGAAGGCAGATGCTTTGCCAGCTGAGCCACCCAGGTGTCCCCACATTTTTGAGCATTTTTATTGTTTTGGGTGGAATATATAATTTGGTCAATAAGGTTTTTTTTCTCTAGATTGGCAGCTTGGACTGGAATGGTATAATCATGATAAATTATCTCCCTGCCCACCACCTCTCCCTGTCTATTAACAGAAGGATCGATAACAAATAGTCTCTGGTGTCACCTACATACTTACAATTACACTGGAAGCTAACCAAGCAGGGAGGCCACTGAGAGCAGCTCAGGTTTGTATCCACAGGACTCACTGCACGTCCTGCGTGTGCTCTGCAGAACGACATCATGAACGTGAATAGTGCGGGGTTTAGCCCTTCCTGGTGCTATCAGGCGTTATGCTGGCTTTAAACACTCACACAGGCACCGTCCTGGCTCCCATGAGGCTCTCAGGCCAGTGGTGAACAGGTGAGGCCTTCTATTCAATGATTATTAAGACTTTCAAGATGGCAACAGCATAGCGTTAAACCAGAGGGAAGCCCGTAGGAGCGTGGGCCCACACACACCTGTGCAGATTGCAAGCCCAGGAAGGCAGCCTTGAGTGTGGGTCTGTATGTGCATGCAAACTTTCTAAAAGGGTACACCAAATATTGTTAATAGTGTGTGAAGGGGGTCAGATAATATTACTTCTATGCACAAAAATTCTTGGTCGATACCCCACATCATTCAGAGCAATCCCAATGTCCTGACCACCCCCCCACGCACTCTCTAGTTCTTGGCTCTCACCTACTATTCTCCTCCTTGCTCCCTCCACTCATCTGCTATGCCTCCTTGGGCTTTTTCTCCAGTAAACCTTCCACAGTCCTGCCTCAGGGCCTTTGCACTTGCTATTCTTCTCCTCCTGGCTGTCTTTGTGCAAAGGTCACCTCCACAAAAGCATTGTTTGCTGTGCTGGTGAAAGCTGTCTTTCCTTTCAAAACTTTATCTATACCCCAAACTCCCTAGTCACCTAATTTCCTTTCCTTTTCTCCATAGACCTGTTACCTTCTAAGAGACTTAATAATTGACTTTTTTTGTTGCCCCCACTTGCCGTAAACTCCATGAGGGCAGGGATTTGTATGTGTACGTGTCCTTTTTTTTTTTTTTTTTTTAATCTCCGCTATAGCCCCAGTGCCTATAACAGCACCTGGCCTATAATGGGTGCTCAATAACTGTTTAGTGAGGGAAGGAAGACAGACCTGCCACATACAGGCAGGTGGGTTAAGCCTTTGAGTTAAACACTATGATTGGTCCCTGTCTTACACGTGAAGAAATAGAGGCTAATCAGGGAGTTCTGCTGTCGAGCCAGCTCAATGTATTGTACACAACTTTGGGACTGTGGGGGAAGCCTTTGTTTTCCTTTCTATGCCTTTCTATGTTATTAGAATTTTGATTTTTCATCACATGTCCATATTCTTTCTGTTTAAGGGGGAAAAAAACATACTACGATTAGGTAGAGGAGATGTCCGCAAGACTATGCTTTTGATTTCTGAGAATTCTGTCATCGATTTCATAGGGCAGTGTCTTGGCATACAGGAAGTACTCAATAAATTTTCGTCATATGAATGGAGGTACACTGTACAATCAGCAGAGGGAGAAAATGAGAAAGGAGATATTTAAGAGCAGTGCTGGCGACCAATGACATCTGTTCCTGAAAATGTTTCAGACAGCAAATTTTCTTTTTTCTTTTAAAGATTTTATTTATTTATTTGACAGAGAGAGACAGCCGGCGAGAGAGGGAACACAGCAGAGGGAATGGGAGAGGAAGAAGCAGGCTCCTAGCAAAGCCTGATGGGGGGCTTGATCCCAGAACACTGGGAGCATGCCCTGAGCCAAAGGCAGACGCTTAACGACTGCGCCACCCAGGCGCCCCCGGACAGCAAATTTTCTGATGGTGAGAGCCTCCACTCTCTCTCTCTCTTTTTTTTTTTTTAAGGGAAAGAGAGAGAGTGTGTGAGCAGTGGCGGGAAAGGAAGAGAGAGAATCCCAAGCAGGTTCCACGGTTTGCAAGAGCCTGATGCTGGGGTCGATCTCATGACCTTGAGATCATGACCTGTGCCAAAATCAAGAGCCAGATGCTTAACCGACTGAGCCACCCAGGCACCCCTACACTCTATTTTCTTCAGACTTTTCTCACTGAGTTATAAAATGGTTGTCTCCATTATCGGTGGATTCCGTATTTGAGAGTTCACTCACCAAAATTTATTTGTAACCCCCAAGTCAGTACTCGGGGTGCTTTTTGGAGGCCGTCCCTGGAGGTGCGCAGAGCAGCAAAGTAACGGAGTCTCCCGACAGGCACATTCCCTGCCAATGTCCAGCGAGGCAGTGACGTTCTGCCTCCTGGTTCAGCTCTCGTCCTGCAAACAAGTGTCCTCTTTGTGGTCTATTTAGTGCCACGTTTTTTGCATTTTGGCCTGTTTTGTTGACATGGCCCCCCACGCATAGTGGGGCTGGCTCGTGTTCCTAAGTGCAAGAAGACCGTGGTGTGCCTCACGGAGAAAATACGTGGGTTGGATAAGCATCATTCCGGCATGAGCTGCAGTGCTGCGGTCCGTGAGTTCCATGTCTAGGACTCAACAGGGTCTGTAAGTAAGGTGTCCTTAATCAGAAACATACATAAAACAGGGTTATGTATTGATTGGGTAATGTGACCCAAGGCTGGCAGGAACCTAACTCCTGTATTTTCCTTAGGAGCAACTGTTGAGCATTCACTAATGCAGTGCATGTGGTGACCTTATAAAACACAGCTGCTGGGAACAAGCAGAATCAGTTTACACGTAGTATGGTGCACTAAGCTTCCAGGTGCTGCCTGATGACCTTTACATATGGACACATCCTCTAACCTCGTGCCGACCAACACCACTAACAGAACGCTTCCAGGGGCACCTGGGTGGCTCAGTCGGCTGGGCGTCTGCCTTTGGCTCAGGTTGTGGTCCCAGGGTTGTGGGATCAAGCCCCACGCCTGCTTCTCCCTCTCCCTCCTGCTTGTACTCTCTCTCTCTGTCAAATAAATAAATAAAATCTTTAAAACAAACAAAACAGAACAAAACAAAAACCCAGAACCTTTCCAGGACCCCAAAGCTTCCCTCAGGGCCTAGCCAGGTACCACCCATTCCCCATCCAGTGGTAACCATGATGCCAAGTTCTAGCACCACGGATTAATTTTGCCTCTTCTTGTGCCTCATATAAATAGAACCACACATGTTTGTGACAGTCATTCCTGTGGTATGTCTCAACGGCTTGTTCTTTGTTACTGCTGTAGAGCAGTCCATCATAGGTTACACTGCAGACAGTCTAGCCATTCCCCTGTTGGTGGCCACTTGGGTTGTTTCTAGTTTTGTTGTTGTTGTTGTTGTTACTAGGATATCCCATTATTTAAAAAAAAATAATAATGCATTCCCCAGCTAATAATATGTTCCCAAAACGTATTGCAAAATATTCCTAAACACCCGTGTAACGACCCACTAAGGATTTCTGCAAAATATAGGGCATTTAAAATTACCAGATTATTACTTTAAAAAAGGGGGGGGGCACCTGACTGGCTCAGTCGGTAGAGCATATGACTCTTAATCTGGGGATCACAAGTTCAAGCTCCACACTGGGCATGGAATAAAAATAAATAAGATAAGATAAAATAAAATAAAACAAAAAAAATAAAAATAAATAAAATTGCCTGATTATTTCACATTAATGAACTCATTAGTAGAGTGGTGTGACCTATGCACCAATATTAGGCAACGTGTATGACACACGATCATGTTATGTTAAATTATGTTTCCTTGAACCATGCAAAGAACCTGTACTGTAACATAATTAAACAATGAAAAAATATGTTTAAGTTTATAAAGATACTATCTACAGAGGGCCTGATTCATTAGCCCCAAGTTACATGGCAGAAACCAACACTGGGACCCATTAAAGGCTAAGTCTGCAAGGAAAGAATGAATGAAATGAAACATACAATATTGCAGTCACAGACATTTATTTGTACCACAGCTGAATTTATTCATTCTATCTATCGATCGATCGATCGATTGATCGAAGTGTCCCACTGAATATAGCAGCTCCCCCTTATCTGTGGTTTCACTTTTCAGGATTCAGTTACACATGGTCAACCTTAGTCCAGAAACAGAGGATCCGCCTTCTATGTACGGTCAGAAGGTCAACAGACATCCCAGTACCTACCTCATTCCCCTCAGTAGATCTCGTAGGCATTTTATCATCTCACATCATCACAAGAAGAAGGGAGAGTACAATAAGGTATTTTGAGAAAGACCGCATTCGCCTAACTTTTATTCCAGTATAGTTATAGTTGTTATTGTTAATCTCTGACTGTGCCTGATTAATAAATTAAACTTTATCATAGGTATGTGTAGGGGCTCCTGGATTGCTCAGCGGTAGAGCATGCAACTCTCGATCTTGGGGTAATGAGTTCGAGCCCCACCATTGCATAGAGATGACTTAAAAATAAAACATTACCAAAAAAAAAAAGTTAAGCGTATCGTAGGTATGTGGGTATAAGAAAGAACAGTATATGTAGGATTCGGTATGATCCATGGTTTCAGGCATCCACTGGGGTATCTTAGACTGTATACCCCGATAAGGGGGAGGAAGCGCTACTGTATTTGGAATGAAAGTCCTCACCTGAGGGGTTTTTCCACTACACTTTAAGAAGAGCTGGAGTGGTGCCTGGCTGGCTCGGGCGGAAGAGCACGGGTCTCTAGATATCGGGGCTCTGACTTCGAGCCCCATGTTGGGTATAGAAATTACTTAAATAAATAAGTAAATCTTAAAAAAAGAGAGAGAGAGAGCCAGAGAGAGAGAGAGCTGGAGCCTTCAAAATTAAGAGTAGCTCACTCTTTGGTTCTGGAACCGCTCCTTAAGTACATCTTTAGGTTATGCAAATGAAGCAAGGATTCCAGCCCCTGCCTTTGGACCTGTGGGTGGGGGGACGCTGGGAGGGGGCCTATAAAAGGCTGGAGGTTTGTAAGGAGAGGACCATATCTCTTTTCCCTTCTTGGCCAGGTTGTTCCTAGTGGGCGCAGAACGGCCTGGGAGGCCCCAGAGAACTTGCTCTCTTTCATGGCATTTTCCAAGCAGTCAAGGCCACCTGGGAAGCAGATGACTGGGCAGGGCTGTAAGCCTAGTCGGAGGCGCCGAGCCTGGCCTCTCCCTCGGGGGTCCCTCCCCAGGTGTCTGAGGGAGCTTCCCCCTTACGTCCCCAGCACCAGTTTCCAATCCAGGTTGCTTCTGACTAGCTTTAGCTGGAGGGACAACAGCAAAAAACAAGGTATGTTTTTCTTTAAGAATCGCGTTTTCCAACTCTGTTGCTGGTTCCTGAGAAAGCTGTGGATTTCAGGGGCGCAGAGTACCAGTTGCTGGTGGCCGCCTTGTGGAAATCTGGCTTTGCCTTCCTTAGCGATTTGCAAATGCACGTTTGACCTCTTCCTTTGCAGTAGAGCCTATCCAAGTTCCCTTCTCTTGCCTTTGGCGGCGTTCCTTTGGAAGTTCATTGGACTGACCAAAATGGAGTTGCGTCCTGGGTAACCAGTGTAAGGATGGTTTTGGGGCAGAGGCTAGAGGCCGGGCAGAGAGCTGTTACAAGGTCTAACCCGAATAACGGCGAAAGGGCTCCTGCACCGAACCTAGGCTTCGAGATCGAGATCCGCACAGATGCAGAAGTGTGGTCATAATTCCCCTCGAAAAGCCCTTACATGAGCTTTATCTTTTTAAATTCATTTCTCCTGCAGAGTAGGACCAGATCACCTTACCAAGTACTGCTGAATTGACTATTGTATTTAGAAATGTCATTCCATCTCCCCCTTCCCAAAACAAAACAAAAGAAAACAAAAAAGTTCAAATCTGGGAATCACATCAGTCCAGAGTTGAAATCTTGTTAAGTTAGCATTGGAATCCTGGACATTGGTTCTAGCTTCGTAAACTTGCAAGGTGGTTTCCCTCCCAGGACTTGATCGGAAGCCCAGGTGCCCTTACTCTCCTTCCTTTGCGGTTGACAGCTTCCTTCTGCTGCACGTGTTCTTGGGTTCCCTGAGCAGAGGATGCCCTTCCTGGGAGATTCCACCCTGGGGCAGAGCACAGATCGGGAGAGGGTTGTGTGCACCCCGCGGGTTCGGCGGTGGGGGGGTGCTTGGAGCGGGGGACGGGGCTTCCGCCGCTGCAGCTAGGCTGCTGACCACAGCTGTCTCAGACAGTCTGGCTCCGAGAAACCTGCAAAGGAAACGAATGAAATGAATCAGTTTCTTCCTTTAGGCGATATTTGAGTCTTTCCTGCCCAAGCTACCTTGAAAAGATAAGGGCCGTTCCTATCTTTCAGAGGCTACATTTCAATAGAGGAGACAGACTTTTTTTTTTTTTTTAATCTATATTAAGAAAAACATTTAAACTCACATACATTTATTGAGCACCTCTGTGAGCCGGGCCCTGGGGGTAGGAGGACAGATGAAGCAGATGGGGCCCTGCTCATTCAAGAAATTCACATCTAGCAGAAGAAAGGCATTATAAGCACATAATAACACATGAACTCATCAAGGCTGTCAGTCTGAACAGTAACACACAGATGGCTACCCACTGGAACTGCTGGGAACTGGTGGGGGCAGGAGGGGTGCCCTAAGAACGTGACTGTACTTACTTGGGGCAAACGCTGTGAGAGGCAGGAGGATGGCATTTTGGGGGAAGGCTTGAGGACAGAGGCACTTCCAAATCCAAGGTGGTGTGGAAAGGCAGGCTGGGAGGGGCCAGATCAAACAAGGCCAGATCTGTAATGTTCTTAAGAAAGGGAATTACTCCATCCAATGACATTTTGAAAAGATGACGCTGGCTGCCACCTGCAGGGTGGGGGGGTGTACCTGTTCATTTAGGAGTTATGAAGAGTCAGAAGAGAGTTACATACAAGTGGGGAGAGGGAAAAGCATGATGACAGGCTTGGGTCTTGCCCAGCCTAGAAGAATGGGCTTCCTGGAGGAGGCAGGCGTAGAATAGCTACATGGTATGGAGTATTGAGAATTAGGCAAGCATAGTGCTGACCACTCCTGTCCATCAGTTCAGTTAATCCTCACAATAACTGTCTAAGAGAAGGGTGCTGAGGAACTTTTTGTGATGATGGAAATAGTCTTTTATTTTTATTATCTTATTATTTTTAAAGATTTGATTTATTTATTTGAGAGAGAGAGAGTGCAAGCAGGGGGAGGGGGAGAGGGAGAGGAAGAAGCAGGGAGCCTGATGCGGGACTCAATCCCAGGACCCGGAGATCACGACCTGAGCTGAAGGGAGACACTTAGCCGACTGAGCCACCCAGGCGCCCCTAATTTTAATCTTTTTTAAAGTAAGCTCTAGGCCCAACATGGGGCTCGAACTCAGGACCCTGAGATCAGCATTGCACGCTCCACTGACTGAGCCAGCCAGACGCCCCTGGAAATAGTCTTTAACTGGGGTTCCCAGAGCAGGAACCAGCCCCATGTGTAGTTGGGCCTTTGAAATAATAGTGTGATTGAGAAATTGAACTTCTAATTGAATGCAAATTTAATTAATTTAAGTTTAAGCAAACTGGTGCTTGATTTTTGTTACTGGAAAACTTATGTACGTTTGGAACAATTTGGATATGTGGTTCTACTTTTTTAAAAAAATCAGTACATTATCTTCAAAGGAAATTTGAAAAATATACATTAAGACATGTATTTAAACAGCTCTTAATAACATTTTGACTCTACTTTTTCAAAGGTAAGTTTGATGAAATCTAGATGCCGATCAAGTATTCCCAATGGAATTTTAACATCTGAGTCGAGATAAGCTGTGTGTACTATATACCAGATTTCAGAGACTTGGTCAGAAAAAAATGAGGGTCACCTGGCTGGCTGTCCCAGGAGTGTGCCACTCTTGATCTCTTGGGTGTAGAGATTACTTAAATAAATAAAACTTGAAAAAAGAAAAAATTACATAAAATGTGTCATCAATAACTTTTTATGTCAAGTACCTATTGAAATGGTATTTTGGATATAGTTAGGTTAAGGTATATTCTTAAAATTATTATCACCAGTTCTTTTTTACATATATATATATATATATATATATATATATATATATATATAATTTTTTTTAAGATTTTATTTTCAAGTAATCTCTATACCCAGTGGCTTAGTGTGGGGCTCAAACTTAGGTCCCCAAGATCAAGAATCTCCTGCTCCATGGAGTGAGCCAGCCAGGCACCCCTTTATTTATATTTATATAAAAATTTTTTTATTGGTTTAACTCACAAACCCAATATTCACCATTTTAACATGTGCAGTTTGGTGGATTTTAGTATATTCACAAAATTGTACAAGCATTGCTATAATTCTAATCTCAGGATATTTGCATCACTCCCCAAAGATAACCCTACCTATACCAATTAGCTGCCACTCCCCACTCCTCCTCCCCCAGCCCTGACTACCACTAATCTACTTTCTGCCTAGGATTGGCCTATTCTGGACATTTCCTATAAAAGGAAGTATATACTATGTGGCCTTTTGTGACTGGCTTCTTTCACTTACTATATTGTTTCCAAAGGTCATGCACGTCCAGCATCTATCGGTACTTCATTCCTTCTTACGGCTGAATAATAGTCTGTTGTACGGATATATTCTACATGCTGTTTATCCAAGAGTGGATGGACATACAAGTTGCTTTAAGAGCTTTAAGGCTGTTAAGAATAAGGTCGCTATGAACATTTGTGTATATGCTTTTGTGTGGACAGAAATGTTCAGTTCTCTTGGATTTATACCTAGCTGAGTTGTTGGGTCACATGGTAACTGTTTAACTTTCCGATGAACTGTGTTTTACTTTGTAAAATGTGACTCCTGGGACATCTGGGGGGCTCACTTCGTTAAGTGTCTGCCTCAGCCTCAGGTCATGATCCCAGGGTCCTGGGATCAAGTCCTGCATCGGGCTCTTTGCTCAGCGGGGAGTCTGCTTCTCCCTCTGCCTGCCACTTGTACTCTCTCTCTCTGACAAATAAATGAATAAAATCTTAAAAAAAAATAAAGAATAAAATGTGACTCCTAGGGGTGCCTGGGTGGCTTAGTTGGTTAAGCATCTGCCTTCAGCTCCCGTAATCATCTCAGGGTCCTGGGATCGATTCCTGCGTCAGGCTTCCTGCTCGCGCGGAGCCTGCTTCTCCCTCTCCCTCTGTCCCTCCCCTTGTTCATGCTCGCTCTCTCTCTCAAATAAATAAATAAATAAAATCTTTAAAATGTGACTCCTAGAGAGGTGCCTGGCTGGCTCGGGTGGTAGAGCATTGGATTTTTTATGTCGGGGTCATGAGTTCAAGCCCCACACTGGGCGGAGATCTTAACTTAAAAATAAATACATAAATAAAATGTGACTCCTAGAAGGTTAAGAATTACAAATGTGGCTCATATGATGCTTGTATCATACAGCTGGCCTGGAGTAGCTACTTTGGGCCCATGCATTGTTATGAAAGGTTGAAAAGAATATACTAAAGACCCTCATAGGTCAGGGGAAGGTAGTGCTGGGCAGAGAGGTGGTTGGTACCCTTGGGTAACTTTTATATTTTATTTTATATACCTTCCTCATCTCTCTTGATGGTAACTGATGAAGCCTGCTAACTGGTCTCTCTGCCCCTGGGCTAAATCTCCACCCAGCAACCAAAGAGATATTTTTAAAAGTGTAAATCTGATCATGCCATTCCCTGCTTGAAACCCTGCAGTGGCTTTCCATTGCAATTTTATCAAATGTAAATTCTTTCCCATGGTCTAGCACTCATTTGATGCTCCTAAAATATTCGTCAAATAAATAATGGAAAATGTTTTATGTCTTTTTGTTCCAAACCTTATTTTTTAAAAGGCATTTTTAATGTAAAAAGGTTAACACATTTAAAATTATTTTGTATTCAGGGAACCATCCTATGTGCCATGAATGTCCATTTTCCTGCATCTTCTCTATCCGTGGGTGTTCCATCTTTTAAATTTTAACCATGGCCGATCTGCAGGACGAAAAAGTGTCTTGTGTTTAATTTGGATTTCTTACTAACTAGGTTGAACATCTTTCACTATTTGTTATTTGATTTTATGACCAAATAAATGATCATAAGCTTAGTTTGTCTGTATCTAGAATCCACATTAAGGATTTCTAGCCTTTGTCCTATGTCATGAGTATTTTTTCCCCTATTTGTCATTTGTTGGGTTAATATCCTGAAAAATATAAAAGATAATGCATGCTTACAAAGGAATATCATAGTTCACCACTAAAGGAGGTTAAAAAAACTTGGGTGTATATATTGGGAACATTGTTAATAAGGAAGAATAGGGGCACCTGGGTGGCACAGCGGTTAAGCGTCTGCCTTCGGCTCAGGGCGTGATCCCGGCGTTATGGGATCAAGCCCCACATCAGGCTCCTCCGCTATGAGCCTGCTTCTTCCTCTCCCACTCCCCCTGCTTGTGTTCCCTCTCTCGCTGGCTGTCTCTATCTCTGTCAAATTAATAAATAAAATCTTTAAAAAAAATAAGGAAGAATAAACAGTAGCTGATCTTTATATATCACGTGCACTATTTTACTAAGAGCATCCTTTATCCTGGGAGGCAGTCCTTTTTATTTTATTTTTTTAACATTTATGTATTTATTTGGGAGAGAGAGCGTGAATGAAAGAGCGAGAGTGAGAACGAGCCGGGGAGGGGCTAAGGGAAAGACAAGCAGACTCTCCGCCCAGTGTGGATCCCACCACCCGAGATCACCAATGGAACTGAAATCAAGAGTCGGATGCTCAACTATCTGAGCCACCTAGGTGCCCTGGCGGTCTTTTTTTTTTTTTTTTTTTTTTATAAAGGTCCATTAGGAATTAGTCGCCACACCGTCTGTCCCAACTACATCGCTCTGCCACTCTAACAACCATAGACAATAAGTACATGAATGGGTGTGGCTGCATTCAATCAAAACCTTGTTAATGGACACTGAAGTGCGAAATTAACGTCATATTCATGTGTCAAGACATACCATTCTTTGATTTTTTTTTTCAACCATTGGAAAATGTGCAAACCATTTTTATCTCCTGGGCTCTACAAAAACAGGAAAGAAAGTAGACACATGTGGCCAACGAGCTGTACTTTGGCGGCCTCCGCTTTATCCCATTGGAACTTGATTGTCTCTTGGTGAGGTGGACAGGGAGGCGTGAGTCTCTACATGCAGTACAGGTAGAAGCAGGTTCAGACAGATGAGGGCTTGGAGCTCCCGCGGTCTGGCTGCATCCTGCTCCATCATATACACGGTCCAAAGAACAACAAAGGAGAGCAAACAGGTCAGTGGAAGCCAAAAGCTTCTGTTCAAAGCCAAAGTGTTACAGGTTTTAGAAACTTAAAAGGTTACTAAACTCAAAGGTTTTAATGATTCCACCCCTAGACCAAATACTATGTATGTGTTCATGGACCAGACAGTTTTTTAAAGTAGGCTCCACGTCCTGTGTGGAGCCCAGTGCAGGCCTTGAGCTCACTACCCTGAGATCAATAATATGATGCTTAAGCGACTGAACCACCCAGGCATCCCAAGACTCACTTTTCGTCTTGAAGTGAAATCATGCAAGTGCCTTGCATCCCACATTAATTTAAGAATCCGGGAACCTCAGAGTGGGTAGGACCGAGAGGTCAGCAGCACCCTCTGCCTGTATTCTCGCCACTAGGGCAACCCCTCCCTGAGCTGATAAACAGAAATACCTGCCCCCCCCTCCCCGTGGTCAAAAGTCATGTTGAATGATTAGCTTTATATGTTGCCAAGTCTTCAGGAACACCACCCTCCCAGAAAATATGGGAGCCTGGAACCCAACCTGTCCAGCTGCTGTGAAAAGTGGAGTTAATATAGAAAAAGTGGCTGGCACAGAGTGGACCAGGCAAAACAATGGCTACTTGTGTGCATTCAATGGCAGAGCTTTAATTTAGGAATTCCTTGGACATGGGTTTTGAAATATTACCAGGCCTGCCTGGGTGGGGGCAACCTGGCATGTCTGTTAAGAGCTCCGTGGTGTGATGGGGCGCATGGGTGGCACAGCGGTTAAGCGTCTGCCTTCGGCTCAGGGCGTGATCCCGGCGTTATGGGATCGAGCCCCACATCAGGTTCCTCCGCTATGAGCCTGCTTCTTCCTCTCCCACTCCCCCTGCTTGTGTTCCCTCTCTCGCTGGCTGTCTCTGTCTCTGTCGAATAAATAAATAAAATCTTAAAAAGAAAGAGCTCCATGGTGTGGCGTGCAGGCTGTCAGAGCTGACATTTTTTTTTTTGAAATAACAGCTTTATTGAGATGTAATTTACATGCTACATAATTCTCCTGTTTTAAGCGCATAATTAATTCAGTGGTTTGTAGTGTAGGCAGGGAGTCGTGCCACCATCAGCAGAGTCAATTTAGAACATCTTCATGGCTCCCCCCAATTACGGACCTACTAGCAGTCACTCCTCATTCCCTGCTCCCTCCCCACCCCAGCCCCTGACAACTTTTAATTTACTTTCTGTGTCTATGATTTTGCCAATTCTGGACGTGTCATATAAATAATACAGTATGTGGTCTTTGGTATCTAGCTGCTTTCACTCCAGTGTATTGATTTCAAGACTCATCCATGTTGCAACAGGTATCAGTGTGTTGTTCCTTTTTATGGCTGAATAATATTCCAATGTATGGATAGAGCACTATTTTATGTATCCACTTTCAATGGACATTTTGAGTTGTGAAATCTTGGTGCTTTACTGGCTCAGTTCTTGGGCCAGTTAACCTGCCTTGGCTTCCTCATCCGTAAAATGGGGGCAATAAAGCACCTTGAGTGTAGGCAGGGCCATTACCACCCTGTATAGACCCTCCATGCAAATTCAGAAGAGGTGCCCCTCTTGGCAGACACCTGTCTCATCCCGTGAGAGGGTGAACACATGGAGCCTTTGTTGTCAGAAGCAAGGTTAGCCAGGGCTTAGGGACTGGATTTCAGCCCTTCTTCCTTCTTTAAGTGTGCAGTTCTTTGATTTTAGCTTTATAGTTTCCATTAAAAATGCCATTTTACAAAGTCACCTGAGTCAGCCCCTACTTTCTTTCACCTCCTTTAAAGAGGTGAGAGCTCCTTTGTCATACACTTATTTGTCACTCTCTGTATTCCATTTTGGGATCCCCCGATTTCCCCCTTGACAATTTTTGGTTTTTTTTAAAGATTTATTTAGGGATGCCTGGGTGGCTCAGATGGTTAAGCATCTGCCTTCAGCTCAGGTCATGATCTTCGGGCCCTGGGATCGAGCCCTGAGTTGGGCTCCTTGCTCAGCAGGAAGTCTGCTTCTCCCTCTTCCTCTGTCCCTCTGCTCATGCTCTCTCTCTCTCTGTCTCAAATGGATAAATAAAATCTTTAAAAAAATAAAAATAAAGATTTATTTATTTATTTGAGGGGGGAGGGGCAAAGGGAGGGAGGAGAGAGTCTCAAGCTGACTCTGCACTGGGTGCAGAGCCTGATTCCAGGACCTGAGCTGAAACTGGGCTGACGCTCAACTGACTTGTGCCACCCAGGAGCCCCAACTTTTTTTTTTAAGATTTCATTTTTTTAAGTAATCTCTACACCCAACGTGGGGCTTGAACTTACAACCCTGAGATTGAGAGTCCCGCTCCATGGTCTGAGCCAGCCTCTTGACTGTAAAAAAAAGTTTATCTACATTAGAGTTCACTCTTTGTCATGTAAGATTCTATGGGTTTTGCAAATGCATAGGGTTCCCATGATCAAAATGAAGATCTTAAAAAATCTCCTGTGTTCAACTTCTTCCCAGACCCTGGAGAACAGTGATTTGCAGCCACACTTTATGACTATGAGCATGGCTCTCTGCTCATGGGTTTATTGTGACTTTTAGATGAATTAGTTCATGAAAAGCACTCAGGACAGGGCCTAGCACATATTACGTACTTATCACATGGGAGCTGTTTAACCAACAAAGACATCTCAGAGGCCACTTCCTAATGGGCTCTGTCCACTGTGGGGTGGGGTGCTAGAGATGAGCAGAGCACAGTGGGTAAAAGAGAGTGAGTCAGCATCACCTGGGGGCACTTCTGAAAAATGTGCCTCTCTTGCCTTGCCTCCAACCTACAGAGAGAGTCTCCCTGGCTGGGATATTTAGTGGAGCCTCCTGGGCTGGTGGCGCAAAGCGTTGTGGGATTACACGCAGCCTGAGAAGTCGCTTTGGGGTGGCCTGTGTAATGTGGATCAGAAAGCCCTGGAGAAATCTCGGTATCACTAGGGCGAAAGGGGACCAAGGATATGTCTGCTACCTGCTCTGGCAGAACCTGGGGAGCCCACTGTACCCAGAGAGGTGACCAAGAAAAATGGTGGTAGAGTGGAGGTCTCAGATAAGGGTCACCTGGATTCTCTCCACCGCTAACCCATTCCAAAGCCCTGGGTAACCGCTGCCTCCTGGGCTCCCAGCCTTTCCCATCTTGGAGGTTCCCTGTAGCTCAGCTCTAGTGTGATAGTGTTGGTGTATGTTTCCTCAAAATGTTATTATTAAAGTATTATATGCGCATGATATAAGAAAAAAATTTTCAAACAGTACAGCAAGGGTGGGTCAACAAACTTTCCGTAAAGGGACAGACAGTAAATATTTCGGCTTTGCAGGCCACACGGTCTCTGGTTTAGCTACTTAACTCAGCCTCTGCAGGGTGAAAGCAGCCACAGACAATACGTAAATAAATGAATGCAGTTTTCCAATAAAACTTTGTTCAAAAAAGCAGGCACATGAAGAATTGGCCCATAGTTTGCTGATCCCTATAGAAGAGAAAAGCATAAAGTGAAAGGTAGACATGGTACTCCCCCAATTCCTGTTGCCATTCTTCAGAAGAAACCTCTGTGAGCAGTTTCTTGTGCATAGTATTGTTGTAGCTAAAAGTGGGGCTTGGAAGCCAGACGCCTTAGATCCTATCTGGGCTCCTGTGTGCCCATGGATGAGTTGCTGTCTAAAATGGGGATACTGGGGCGCCTGGGTGGCACAGCGGTTAAGCGTCTGCCTTCGGCTCAGGGCGGGATCCCGGCATTATGGGATCGAGCCCCACATCAGGCTCCTCCGCTATGAGCCTGCTTCTTCCTCTCCCACTCCCCCTGCTTGTGTTCCCTCTCTCGCTGGCTGTCTCTGTCTCTGTCGAATAAATAAATAAATATTTAAAATAAATAAATAAATAAATAAATAAATAAATAAATAAATAAATAAAATGGGGATACTATTAATATTAGAGTTGTCGTGTAAAAAGTGAAATAAAACAAGGCAGGTAACATCATAATTTATGGTAAAACGGAAAGAGCCCAGGGGCGTCTGGCTGGCTCAGTCAGTAGAACATGCATAGGGCCCTTGATCCTCAGGGGTGGTGTTTGAGCCCCATGTTGAGCTTCTTCCTCTCCCACTCCCCCTGCTTGTGTTCCCTCTCTCGCTGGCTGTCTCTGTCTCTGTCGAATAAATAAATAAATATTTAAAATAAATAAATAAATAAATAAATAAATAAATAAATAAATAAATAAAATGGGGATACTATTAATATTAGAGTTGTCGTGTAAAAAGTGAAATAAAACAAGGCAGGTAACATCATAATTTATGGTAAAACGGAAAGAGCCCAGGGGCGTCTGGCTGGCTCAGTCAGTAGAACATGCATAGGGCCCTTGATCCTCAGGGGTGGTGTTTGAGCCCCATGTTGGGGGTAGAGTTTACTTTATTAAAATAAATAAATAAATAAAATAAATAAATAAATAAATAAAAAAGAATAAGCCCAATCCACTTCCCACCCTTACTGCCTTGAATATAATAGACATACAGAAATGTATTGTCGAATTGATAAACGAAATCAAAGAGTTGGGGAGTAACGACGATGTTCTACCTACATGGTTGATAATATTTGGGTTAATGACTGACTCAAATAGATGTTCCAAAAATGTTTGTTGCATTATTTGATTTAAAATACTCAAAAAAAAAAATACTCCAGAATTAACAATCATTCTCCTCAGCAGGAATCAGGGCAGTTCAATTTAAATTTGGCCCAGTAAATTAGGGGCGCCTGGCTGGCTCAGTCCACAGAACATGTGACTCTTGATCTCAGGGGTTTTAAGTCTGAGCCCCACGTTGGGCTTAGAGATGACTTAAAGATAAAATCTTAAAAAAAATAAAAAATAAAAACAAATAAATTTGGCCCAGTAAATTAAATGCAAAATCTGAAACAGAGCAGTAGCAACAATGTAGATTTGTTAATTGCATATTTGCATTCTTTTCCTCTTCTCTTGAATTTCTACTGGGAGATTTCTCTAAGAATTTCATTCTGTATTCTTAGTTGTACTTTACTGTTGCTTTCTTTTCGTTACTTCAAGCCAATAGCAGAATTCGCCTCTGAATAAATAAGTAAACAAAACAAAGTGGTTACACTGGGAGTCTGCTAAAGGTCACTCTTTTTAGGGCCTCTGTTTTCTTATTGTGAGAAAAAATATCTAAATAACACCCAGTCTTGGGGCCCCTGGCTGGCTCAGTCTGTACAGCGTGAGACTCTTGATCTCCGGGTTTTGAGTTCAAGCCCCATGTTAGGTCTAGAGCCTAATTAAAAAATTATGATAATAAGGGGCGCCTGGGTGGCTCAGTCGGTTAAGCATCTGCCTTGGGCTCAGATCATGATCCCAGGGTCTGGGGATAGAGCCCCACATAGGATTCCCTGCTCGGTGGGAAACCTGCTTCTCCCTCTACC
This sequence comes from Ursus americanus, assembly GCF_024610735.1. Lineage (NCBI taxonomy): Eukaryota > Metazoa > Chordata > Mammalia > Carnivora > Ursidae > Ursus > Ursus americanus. Next base: position 33,310,889 of record NC_142128.1, read on the forward strand.
TCTGCCATTCCCACCGCTTGTGCTCTCTGGCTCTCTCTCTGTCAAATAAACAAATAAAATCTTAAAAAAAAAAAGATAATAAAATATAATCCTTAAAAATACGTAAGTAAATAACACCCAATCCTGAAATACATTGTCCTTTGCCATTTCAAAATATAGTTACTGTTTTTCAAAGAAATTCCAAAGGCTCTCACAAAATGTAGATAACTGAATTATAGACAAGAATTTCCTTTGTGCCTTACTTTGGTAGACATTGATGAGGAGTAGCAGAACTTATTTGTGAACAAAAATTACTTTCTAGGGGCGCCTGGGTAGTGCAGTCGTTAAGCATCTGCCTTCGGCTCAGGGCGTGATCCCGGCATTCCGGGATCGAGTCCCACATCGGGCTCCTCCGCTGGGAGCCTGCTTCTTCCTCTCCCACTCTCCTGCTGTGTTCCCTCTCTCGCTGGCTGTCTCTCTGTCACATAAATAAATAAAAAATCTTTAAAAAAAATTAAAAAAAATTACTTTCTAAAGAAATGTGACAGTTATTAACACGGGACGTTATCTTTCTGTATTAAGTCTTTGGGGGTTCTGGGTTATTAAAAAAGCCAGGGAAAACACTCGCCAGGTTGCCTGGCACACAGTAAGTGCTTAATAAATGTTTTCCATTGCTTGCGTGTAATTTTCTTTAATACAGAAGGGATCTCGATGTTCTCAAGCTTGCTTGTTGCCCTTAGAACCTGAGACTGAAACTCTTTCCCTATCAACCCTGATATCAAATGCCACTATTTTAATTAATTTAACTTCCCTGAGTTCCCATCTGGCAGATAAAATCCAGGTGCTGTTTGCAACAGTCACCGAACTCTTCCTGTGGTACAAGAAATCTGCCTGGAAGGGGTGCCAGTGTGTGTATTCATTGATTTGATAAAAAGTATTTCCTGAGCAAGAGCTATGAAAGGGAGGACCTGCTCCTTGATTGGCACGGAGAACCCAGCCACCCTGTGTCCTGTGTGTTAAGTGTCCAGAGACGTGGGAGGAGGGGTTCCAAGCATGGGTGTTTCCAGCTGGAGGATGAGCCCTTCTCACAGGACAGGGGACCCACCTTGCTCTCTTGAAGCAACGTTTCTTTTTTTTGGCTCCTGGTGGTGCAGCCTCCAATCGAGACCTCGAACATGGGGCCAGGAAAGGCACTCTGCCCTTATTTGTTGAATGAATGAGCTTCAGAAGCGTTGAATGAATTTTACTTTGAACACATGGATATTCTCCACCCTCCTTGCCAAATGTCTTTGAAAATAATGTAATTATCCAGGTCAGCAGTTTATTTTTGGAGTTATTAATAGGAAAGTAAATTGAGTCACTGAATACCCCAGTGGCACTTCTGGAGGTGATTTTGGTTGCCACAGCTGGGTTTGGGGGTGCTCCTGGCATCCAGTGGCTGGAGCAGGGGCACTGCTGAACATCTTACAGTGCACAGAACAGCCACCCCGCAAAGGATTAGCGGGCCCAAGTGGCAGTCGTGTGGAACCCATCCGAAGCAAGGAGCGTGGGGACACTGGCAGGCAGCACGTGGTGTCTGAACCTTTGCAGCCGGCAGAGTTGTTCGAAACCTGTTTCTGCCACTGCTTACCTATTATGCCTCAGTTTCCTCTTCTGTATAATGAAAATAATAATACTTCCTACCAGAATGCAAAGCATGACATAGTGGTTAGAGACATATGCTACGAAACCAGAGACTACCCTACTTCAGATCTTGACCTTATTTTTTTCTTAGCCTAGTAAAATACATACAGCAAAATTTACTGTTAGTAACATTATGTACATCCGTGTTATGTAATTTTTACTACTACGATTTCTAGAACATTTTTATGACCCCAAAAGGGAAACCATGAAATAGCCCCTCCCCCAACCCGCAAACTAGCCCCTGGCACCCACAAACCTGTTTTCTGTCTCTATGGATTTCTCCACCCCGGATATTTCATACAAATGGAATCATAGAATATGTGGCCTTTTGCGTCTGGCTCTTTCATTTACTAGCAATTTTTTTTTTTTAAGATTTTATTTTACTTTAAAGTGAGCTCTATAGCCAACATGGGGCTCGAAATTACAATGGTGAGATCAAGAGTCACATGCTCCACGGACAGAGTTAGCCAGGCGCCCCCTCATTCACTAGCTTGTTTTCAAGGTTCATCTGTCTTGTAGTGTGGACAAGTACTTCATTTTTTCTAGCGGCCGAATGATGTGTGGATACACCCCATTTTCTTACCCATTCACCTGTCTGTGGACATTTGGGCTATTTCCGCTGTTTTAGCTATTGTGAATAGGGCTGCTGTGAACATTTAGTGTGCAAGGTTTTGTTGGAGACCCTGTCTCCAGTTCTGTTGGGTATAGACCCAAAATGGAATAGCCGGGTCATTCTCTTGCTAGTTCTGTGGTCGACTTCTATGAAGAAACCTTTCTGCTGCTGTTTGTCACCTCTGAGACACCGATAGGCTTCTTTCTCTCTGTCTTGGTTTTATCATCTCTAAAGAGGGGTGCATGACAGTTTTATTTCTCAGGGTTGTTGACAGATTAAATGAAGGAGTTAATGTAAAGTCCTTGGAACAGTGCCCGGCGGGACCAAAGCACTCAATAAATATTAGCGATGATTATCACGCTTACCTGGTTGTGAGGAGGAAGCAGGCTAGCCACTTACCGCGTGTTACCTGGCAAAGCGACCAGTGACTGACTCAGTTTACAACTGGAGCTGAGACAGTTCTCAGTGTTCCTAAGGTGACAGACTTCAAGGTGCATATTGGCCAAATAAAAACACAGGAAGGTCGCCTTTGAAGCAAAGGATGCTTTACTGAAGATTTTGCACGATTCAAGAGCAGTTCTGTGGAAAGATGGCCCGTGTCTGTTTTCCAGCGAAGGTGGATGAGAGAACAGTGTGAATGCAGTTGAGAAGTAATGGGATCCCTGATCACATTTGGGGTATAAAGTAAATCTCTTATGGGTGTTTTTCTGTTGGGTTCTGTGAAGCCAGATTGCCGGATTCAGATGTGGGCTTGTCTTTTGCTAGCTTTGTGACCTTGAACTAGTTACTTCATCTGGAGCCTGTACCTCAGGGACCTCAACTGTAAGACAGCACGTGCCTTGTAGGGTTGACCTGAGAATAAAAGAGTTAACATACGGAATGCTCTAAACAGTCCCGGGCTCACAGAAAGTGCTCTTTAACTGAGCGCTTCACTTGTCTTTTCCCCCAAAATCACATAATTGAAAATACCCATTGTTCCCTATTCTTACCCTTTTAAGAGGGTCTGACCAAGAGGGATGGCTAATGGTTTGACTAATTTTCCTAAAAACAGACAAACCAACAAAATGAAAGACAAAAAAAGAAAAAGAGGAAAAGAATGCACCGATGTCTGCCCACGTTTTCACGGCCTCTTATCACTGGATCTTTGTTTTGAGTCAGCCGGGTCACACTACCGAAGCATCTCTGTGAGCTGTGTTTTCAAAAAATAAAAACAAGACGCTAAGGTCCACATGCACACGTGACCCACCACAGGCAGTCATTGTCGCAAAGACCTTGCCTCTCCTTTCCCAAAACGCAGCCCAGGAAAATGTTGGTCATGGGATTTTGTTTTAATGAGACACCCTGTGCTGGGTTCTGCCCCTCATTTTTCCTGAGGGTAGCCCAGTCCCTGGCACACATAAGTATTCAACCTATGAGCAGTTTCGGGTGAAAGGACGGTGGGTCAGGAACTGGGGGCTGGGGTCTCGGGTCATTCGGCCCTCGCTTTTCCAATGACTATCTCACACCCTCTGGATCATGAAGTGTTTGAAGTTTTATCATTTCATTTGACTTCCAACGGCCCCTTTAGACAGAAACTCTTAGTTATTTCCCTGGTAAGAACCTTGCGTTCTTACAGAGAGGTTGCTAGCTTCCCAAGTTCAACTGTGCAGAATCTCCTGTGAAAACCTAGGTCTCCTGGTTCCCAATCCGAAAGCCCCTTACCCTCCGAAACTGCTTCTAGCTCCACGACCTTGACCTTGGCCAAAAATGCCTTATCTCCTTTAAGCTCATATCCTCCTAACTAACCCAGTGGTTGTGGGGTTAGGTCCTCTTTCCAGGCATGGATTATCTAAGAATTTCGTTATCCTGAGAAATTAAAAGCTCTTGTTAATTCCGTTTTTCCCTCTGACACTTCCATTAAATTACTTTAGACCCTGGCCAACATCGCTGCCAGGTAGATAAATATTTTGGTCCTCAAGAAGAAAAACCAACTGGCTGTTTATGCCAAGTCATGGCACAGGCCCTGGGAGCAGCAAAAATATGTTTTGCTCAGAGAGTAATGATAGGGTGGCCCCTCCCTGCACCTACTGACTCTACCTAATGACAAGTCAGCTGCTCCAGCCGTTCCTGTCTCCCCGGTTTCCCGTCCCTTCCTTAGATCCCCAGTTTCTGAACCAGGGTGAGGGTTGTGAAATTTTTAAAAAATTGGCAATGATTAGAAATGGTGCCCGGAGCTGCCTTGCCCTTTGCAGCTCCAGGTCCTTTGGAGGCATCCTGGCATTCAAGCTCCCAGGAAGCCAGCATTACTCAGCTGATTTGCGTCTTCTGTAGCATTCTTCCCTACACACCCCTTCTGTGAGCAAATGGGCTTTTCAGCTAATGCAGACGTGATTCTACCAGGGCAAGATGCAGACAAGCTAGCCGGAGCCTCTTGGAGTAACTGAGTCTGGGCCTTCTTCGTAGGCCTCAAAGGGCCTGGTAGTGCTTTTTCGAGGAGCTGGGGTGGCCTAGAAGTGAACTAACTCTCCACCTACCAGCTACTCCTAGAGCAAGGCAGGAAAGAGCAAAGAAGTAGTCATTGAATCCTTATGAAAGGCCTTTAAAGGGAAGAGGCAGTCTTTTGTCTCCCAAGCAAACCCCTAGCTCCTAGCAATTAGGAAACAGCTGAGGTGAAACCATTCCGCTCTGTCTTTATCGAGCAGCTACTATGTACCAGGCACTGTGCTAGGTGCTGAGGATACAGCTCTGATGTTTCTCCCCTCAAGATGCTTCTAGGACGGGAGAAGATATTATTTGTTTTCGTATCTTATTATTGTGTAATAAATTACCACAAACTCAGAGGCCTAAAACCACCTCTCTTCCCCTCCCACCCAACTCCAGCCTATCAGCAAGTCCAGCCAGTTCGACCTGTCAACACACCTACACCTGAACTCTTTTCTCCGAGTCCACCACACCTGTCCAGTTCAACTCCGTCTCTCCCCTAGACTGTGATCGGCACTTCCTCACTCATCCTTGACCTTCACAATATACCGTTTAAAAAAAAAATCCGTTTTACTGCGATATGATTCATGTATCATACAATTCACCCACTTGAAGTGTATAATTCAGTAGTTTTTAGCATATTCGCAGAGTGGTGCAACCATTAGCAGAAGCAAATTTTAGGATATTTTTAGAAGTCCCCAAAGAAGTCCTGTGTCTAGGAGCTGGCACTGCTCAAACCCTCAACCCCTCAGTCCTTAATCTGCCTTCTGTCTTTATAGATTGATTTGTCTGCTCTGGATGTCTCCTGTAATGGGAATCATTCACTATGTGGTTTCTTATGTCTGGCTTCTTCCACTGGGCATCATGTTTTGAGGGCAGAGCCTGGTGGTAGCATATCTCAGTGCTTCATTCTTTTTAATTGCCAAATAGTATTTCATGGGATGGGCATACCCCATTTCAGTTTACCCACCATGCCGGGCATCCTTTTTACTCATCTGTTTCCCTAGCTGGTTTTGAACCCAGCCATGAAGATAAGGTAGGGCGTGTGGAACCCAGGGAGACATTGTGTATCAGTCCCCGCCACCCCTTTCTCCACCCGAAAGATCCTGTCTGCCCTCCCCCAAGCCTCTCCAGAGCCGGAGGGGAGGATTCCTTTGCATCTGAGAAAGGCTCATTAGCATTTGTGAGAATTTGTGTGAATAACAACACCTCTTCGGGATCTGGGGGTGACCCAGGGACTGGGATTGATTGCTGTTGAAGTCACTGCCTTCCTTGGTGGGAAACCTTTGCGTATCTGAAATGCTCGGGGGGCGGGGGTGCCCAGTCACATTTGAATCATGCATTCCTTGAACAAATATTTATTGGGATCTTGCTATGTCCCACACATTTGGGACACCACAGCGCACAAGACGTTCTTTTCCGGGTGGGGAGATGGGACAGTAACTGCCCTGGAGAAAACTAGAGAAAAGTGCAGGGAAAGAGATCGGGAGATGGAAAGTGGGACAGGAATCACAATTTCCTGGTCATTTTAGGGCAAAATAATACTCTCCCTTGAGACGGTCACTTAGACGGACAGATGTGTGGAGATGTATATCCTTTTCGCCCATTTTCTTTTTCACCTACGCTGCCTCGGTTACCATAGAAAAACGGAGACGCTACTCACTAGTCTGGGCTGATGTGAAGGGAACCGATGAATGCCAAATGAAGAACTATTTGGGCCGGTTCCGAGGAGCTAAACTTTCCTGGTTTGGACTATAGCGAGAACCTAAGTTCTCCCACGTTAGGTTCTGGGTGCACACATGACAGCTCGGTGAACGTGGGGTGTGTGTGTTAAATGCTACTACTAATGACCACGACAGTCACTGGTGGTACGCGTCGTCCCACCTCTGTCCCGGGCCCTGTTCTAAGCAGCCTGGTCAGCTACACGCCCAAGGTCACACGGCCGCCGCTCTCAGGGCCCCCGGCTCTGTGAGGGAGGGCCCAGGCCCCCGCGCTGGGCCGGGCACCGGGCGCTCGCCCCTCAAGGCCGGAGACCCGCACCGCCGCGCCCCGGGGCTCAGGGGCCGGGGCCGGGCGGCGCAGGCGGCGCGGAGGGCGTGGGGGGGCGCGGCGCTGCGGGAGCGGGAGCTGGAGCCGGAGCGAGCGGGCGGGCCGAGGCGGCGGTGGCGGCGGCTGCTGGCGGCGGGCGGGCCGCTCCCTGCTCCGCCTCCCCTGCTCCGCCCTCCGCTCCCGCTCCGCCCTCCGGCTCGGCGCCCGCCCGCCCGCTCCCTGCGCCGCCCGCCCGCTCTCCGCTCGCTCGCTCGCTCGCTCTCGGGCCCCCCATGCGGATGTGACATTTCACGCCGCCGCCATTTTGAGAGCGAGCCGAGCCGAGCCGCCGGGCGCCGCGTCCGCTGCCGGAGCCCCGACGACGACGCCGAGGAGGCGGAGGCCGCAGCGCCCCGAGCGCGGCCGGCCCGTCGCCCGCCTGAGCCGCCGCCGCTCCCGCCGGCCCCAGGCCCCGCAGGCCCGCCGCGGCAGGCCAGGCCTCCCGCCCGCCGCGCCCGGCCCGAGGCGGGGCTGACTCCGCGGCCCCCGCCCGGCCGCCCTCCGCCCCCGGCCGGCCCGCGGCCCCGCAGCCCCGGCCCCGGCGGCGGGAGGCGGGCCCCGCGGCGGCGGCGGCGGCGGCGGCCGCAGCGAGCGACGAGGCCGCCCGGCCCGGCCCGCCGGCCGCCCGCCCGCCTCGGCGCCGAGATTGGGCGAATCGCGAGCAAGTACGTGCGCGTCTCCCTGCCGCCGCCGCCGCCCGCCGCGGGCCGCCCCGGGGCCGCCGCCGCCGCCGACGACGCGCGGGAGGAGGAGGAGGAGGCCGCCCCGCCGCCGCCGCCGCCGCCGCCGCCCCGGCTCGCCGCCGCCGCCCGCCCGCCGGGCCCGCAGCCCGGGCCCCCGGCCGCAGGCGAGGCCCAGGCCGCGGCCGACATGAACCACCAGCAGCAGCAGCAGCAGCAGCAGAAAGCGGGCGAGCAGCAGCTGAGCGAGCCCGAGGACATGGAGATGGAAGGTGAGGCCCGCGGGCCGGCCGCGGCGGGGCCGGGGGGCGCCTTCCATTGTGGCCGGGGGGAGCCGCGGGAGCCACGCGAGGGGCTCGCCATCTTTAAGCAGGCCCCGGCGGCCGCGGGCCTGGGCCTGGCCGGGCCGGGCGAGGCTGCACCGTCATGCCGGGCCCGCGCGCGGGGGGCGGCCGGCGGCCCCCTGCCCGGCTCATTGTCTGGGGCGCCTCCCGGCACAAAGCGCCCGCAGCCCGGACTTGTGAATTAGGGCGCCCCGGCCGCCGAGGGACGAGGCGTGTTCCGGCTGCTGGCGGCCGCGGGGTCGGGAGCAGGGCTCCGGGGGGCCGTGCTCCTTCGCGGGCGTTCCTGGTGCCTGCCTCGTCTGGCCTGGTTCCGGCCGGCGAGCTCGGGGAGCGCTCTGGCCCTCGGTGGACGCGGGGCTTGCCCGCACCTGCTCGCGTGCGCTCCCCCGGAGAGCCTGCCGAGGCTGCGAGGCGTTCCCCCGGATCGCTTTAAAACGGCACTTCCTAGCGTCGGGCTTCATTTTGAAACACCTGCAAGGAAGGCACATGTTCTCAGCCTTTGGACCGGCCCCGAGTTTTGAGCCGGGCGCTCTTCGTTTCTAAGTTACCTCTTCTTTTGGGGGGCAGTTTGGTACCTGACTCTGTGCGGTGCAATCAGCATCCGGCCAGGTGTGTGTTTGAAACTGCGCGAAAGCCCCCGCCGCACATGGCTACCTACAGCCGAATCAAAGCCGATTCCAAAGGTAACTTAATTTCTGTCCATGTGGCAGCAGTTTTCCCAGGTACTTTGAGATACAAGGTCTTGGTTGTAAAGGTTTGATGTAGAGTCTTTGGTTTACATCGCTCAGGCAGAGGTGGCCATTGGAAGGCATCTTTTATTTCTCGTGGCCCCAGCTACTTTAAGGGCAGAGCCAAAGAAGTCTTAAAAGATAGCTTTCTTACTGCCTTGAGGGGTAAGACTGGCAGGAGTCAAAAAGGGGTACCTGAGTGAGCGGAGCAGTGAATGTTCTTATTTTGCTTTGAGCAGAGATTTTGGGTTGTATAAATGAATGGAACCTTGCTCAGGAAGCTGAGGCAAAGCACCATTTGTCCGGTGGGGTGGCTACACGTGTGGGGCACTGCACCCTGGTTGGTGGGAACACTTTACCATGACTGGTATTCCCCTGTGAATAACTTACTGCCAGTAACTGGATGTTCACTGAAAAAATGGCTTGCCAGATTGCAGAAGGCAAAGTGGTGGAAATGCCTGCAGAAAGCACTTCCTAGTGGTACTTAACAATGGCAGTAATGGGAGACAGGAGAGCAGAGTCCACGCCAAGGACCCGGGCTGTATATTTCGATTGGCCTCAGCAAGGCAATAGCTTCACAGAGCTTTTGGCATGTGTGATTAAACCTACTAGTTGCAGGAATATGTTGCTGAGACCATTTTGTATATTCCTTTTATGCCCCGTAACAAAAAGGGTTGTTTTTCAGTTTCCTTTTTGAGTATCACTCTGTCAAGACAAGAGTCCAGTAGTGCTACACAGTGATTCCCCGTGTCCATTGTCTTACCACTTTTCAAGTGTTTTTGTGCACGAGTGAGAAGTAATAAACGTGGACATCGCTGAAGAGCCTATTTCTGGTGCAGAACTGTGCGTTTGGGGAAAGAGTCCTGCCCACAGGTTCCAAGGACTTTTCTGTAAGATGGGAGAGTGTAGAAGGGAGGTGGAAGAATTTTCAGAAGTCCATGCATGCTTCCAAGACTCTTTCTTCCTGGGGTTTTATTTTTATATCAAAGTTTGCATTGGAAAGGTCACCCCTAAAATTACTCATCTGCCGATGCACTAACATCTCAAAATTGGATAGTGAAGGTTGCAGTTATTAATGCTGATTCCTTAAACTTAAGAAACGCGTTTCTTTTGAGTGGACCTCTGTCCCAGGTTCATTATCCAAAAGGTGCGTTGTCTGTAGGACTTCTGATTGTCAGCACCCCATGAGCACCCACAGGTGTGTGGTTTAAAAAGCTCTCTGTGTGTTAGGCAGTCTGTGTCAGCCTTTCTTAGCCTTCCCGCTGCTAAAACGTGGTGCTAGGTTTAGATATTGTAGTTGAGGATTGGGAAGAGTAGAAGAATCTCCTTGCTATTAAAAAACCCAGAGGGATGGGATTTAGTGAATATCAACTCTGGTTGGCTTCATATGCCAGGCTGTGATAGTGCCTTGAACCTGTTTGGTGTCTTTGCGCTGAGTCCAGTCGAATCAGCAGCTGGAAATTGTCAGGGTTCTGATCAGCTTGAGGAAAGGAAGGCTTTGTCAGTGAGTAGCATCCTACCCGCCCCTCCTGGGCAGGGCGGGTTTCGAAGGAGCTTGGGAGACTGGTTTGGTTGGTTGGTTTTTTCCTATCGGTCAATGTTAGTTTGCTCTCCTCCTGCTCCACTTTATGGGGATAGCATTTGCTTTCGACTGAACTCTGCACAGCACTTGCATATCCGCTGGAGAATAACAACGCTCGGGATAGTTATTTTAAAAAATGGCTTGCTCTGAGCAGTTGGGAAAGTTATGAAGGGTGAGGGGTAGAGAGGGAGAAGATGGGGGGACATGCCGACAGTTCATCGGGGTCGGACCACATGCTTCCTGTAAGGCCTGGAGCAGTTGATCCCCACGTTTCAGGTCGGGAGGCAAATAGAACTGTGGGGCAATAGCATTATTAGGTCTGGCCAGGAAGGAATTTGCTTAGCAGTTTATTCATTGTCTAACTCAGAGGCGGTGCAGGCCGAGGGGCTGAAGGAGTGACTTGTGCAGGCCTCTGCCCCCTGAGTACTTGGAGAGGTGATAATCTGGTCTATGTTATGCCCGGTCCAGTCAACAGGAAGTTTTCCCAAGGCCTTGTTTCTGCTGCGGAGACTGGCGAGCACAAACGTAAATACCCTGATGTTTGTCCCTGGTTCTGCTGCCCATGTGAGCAGTCTCTGTTTCAGAGTGTAATCTCTGAAACTAATAGGGACAGACAGTTTTGTTTTGATTTTTTTTGTACAACACGCAGACCACTGCTCTCAGGACACCAAGCTGGGAGCAAATCAATGAGTCCTCTGCAGTTTTTGCAAAGAATTCATCATTGACATCTGTGTTTTCCATCTGGGGCGGCAGCAGCACTGGTGGGGTTCTGTTTCTTTCAAACTCGTGTGGGTAGGTGGAGTTTCAAGTTACTCTACTGCTGAGGCAGGTTTGGGAGTGGAAAGTGAATTGCCTTGGACACATGCATTCAGGTAAACCAAACGAGTGGATTTTATTCTATCTAAAATGCAAGTTTCCTCTTCAAATAGCACCGTAACAAGACAAAAAAAAAATCACAGAATATGGGAGTATTGATTTTTCTCTCACGTTAGCTTTGGTTGGTAAAAGAACTCTTCGAAGCTATAAAATGAAAATCAACTCAGAGAACCCAGAAGAAATACAGGAAAAATTAGGCCAAACCTAGAAACATCTGACTCTGAGCCTGTCAGGTTTTGATAGGATTGGAAGTTACTCCCCACAGGCATCAGCCCTCCTGATTTTCTCAGGCTGCTGATTTTGATTATCGGTGAACAAATAAAAGATTGATAACAGCAAATACGGGAAGGAAGCGAATACTTTCCTCCTTGATTTTTACTTTTTTGGAATTAGTTTTGTGGAAAGGCAGAAAGGGGCCATTGAGTAAACAGCTCCTCGTGGCGGGGCGGTTTGGTGCCTGAACAACAGGCTTTGGGCCAGGCCTGAGTTTGAGTGTGGACTTTGCCTTTTAATTGTGTGACCTCATGGCACATTACTTAAGCTCTTCGTGCTTTGGTTTTTCTGCATCGTTGAAAAGCAGGTCAGTCCTATCTTGCAAGGTAATTGTGAGGGTGGAGGCACAAAGCACTTGTAAAGTGCCACATGCAGCCCTGGGAGCGTGGATGTTCAATTCATGGTGTTCCATGTGATGGTAAGCCTCGCACCAGAGGAAGGGATCTGTTTAGGAACAAAGCATGTTGTTATTTTCGGTGGTGTGCAGAAAATGCCCTACGGTAATTATATCCTAATGTGGATTAAGAAGAAAACATAACGAGCCTCAATTTAAGCACCATTATGGAATTCTAGGCTTGAGATGTCTCAATAGCTACTTAAGGTTAATGGTCTCATATTTTAAGAAACATGAAACGGGTAATGGAGGAGACCAGGGGACTCGGGGCATTGTGACATGGGTACTGAAGTGTGCTCAGCTCAGTAGCCCTCTGATAAGAATATTCTTGTTTTTTGGAAAACTTGTAGAGCATCTAGTGATGAATTTGGAATTGAGAATCAGGTCGCCGAGTCTCCAGACTGTGGGAGTCAGCCTCGCATCCTTCTCCCTGGATCCCCACACCCTTTGCCAAGCCCTTTTGGTTTTCCAGCCACCACCCTAAATGAGGCCCCTGTTGCCTCATGTTGGGACTTTGCAGTAGTCTTCCTCCTGGTCTCTGAGCCATCCTTCCTGAAGCTCACACAGCTGTGGAAATGGACTGCGCCCAGACCTGCCATGCCCCGTCACCCCCCTGCTTCAGAGCGCGCAGGTGTGCTGCCCTCTGTGGATGTGGGAAGTCGCACAGTCCAGGCCACGCCGTCAGGAGCCTCAGGATTGGCCTTGGCCTCCTTTGCGCTTTGGGCTTTGAGCACACACAGGTTTGTGCTTCACAGGGTGCACCCCCAGCTTTGGGGCCCCACGCTTGCATAGACAGCGATGGCTTCGTCCTTCTGGAATGCAGACAGAACAGATACCCCATGACGGTGGTTCAAAACCTGTTCCAGTGCCCCCCTTCTAAACCAGAAAGGTGGTCTCAGCTGCTTGGCTTGCATTAGTCGTGTAGATCATGTGGTCACCATGCATGTACCCCCCCTCTTCCTCGGTGATGGTTTGTGTGGAAGGTGGTGAGCCTTTTCTGTTCAGTGTGCTTAGGGAGATCCTCATTCAGGAAACAGCAGTTCTAAGTCTAAACGGTAGAACAGGCGCTGGCTGGCAGGCAGGCAAGGTGGTGTGTGAGAGAGCTGCAGCCGTAAACCGATGTTGCTTTGATAGCTGCTAATTCAGTTTTATTGCTTTGAACCTAAGTTGCTTCGGATGGCATTTTTGATCCTTTTAGAAGGAAAAGCTTGTTTTTCAGAAGGGCATTGATGGATTTTCATAAATTACTGAAGGTTTCTTCTGAGTATTTTGAAAGGTGTTTTTGTTGTTCTTTCTGGTTTTTTGGATGAGTGGTATGTAGCCTGGGTATTTGTTTGATTTCCAAGGCAAAGGGATCTTACTCTGGAGACCAAACGTTGTAACGAGGTATTTCTTTTTTTTTTTTTTTTTAAGATTTTATTTATTTATTTGACAGAGACAGCCAGCGAGAGAGGGAACACAAGCAGGGGGAGTGGGAGAGGAAGAAGCAGGCTCCTAGTGGAGGAGCCTGATGTGGGGCTCGATCCCAGAACGCTGGGATCACGCCCTGAGCCGAAGGCAGACGCTTAACGACTGCGCCACCCAGGCGCCCCGTAACGAGGTATTTCTTAACACGTACTGTGACAGAGGTAAATGTTCAGTGTCACCTGTTTCGTGAACTTGTTCTGAACTAATTTGGACTTAAGAAAGTTAGAGGAAGCAGGGTTTTAAGTGTCATGCGTAGGCAAGAGTCAGTTATGCCATTTTTCTAGTAAGTTAACACATGCCTTGGCTAATGAGAAGTCAGACGTGTTGAAATTCTCTTGAAGAGAAGCAGGCCTACTTCTGAGGGTTGGTAAATTAAACTTGGAAGTTGGGGATGGGGGTAACGAGAAAGTTTCTTATATCAGGAAATATACTGACCTGGGCAAGAGCTGAATGCTTCCAGAACACGGTGATGACATGGCTAAATGAGAGACTAGCAGAAGACTGGGGAGGGAGAGTAGCGTCTGGGAGGACACACCGGAGAAGTGGTGTCACAGCTCCTTGTTGGGTTGATGGGAGCTGGGGATAGAAACCTCCAGGGGGTTACAGTGAGTGCAGAGCTCAGTGCCTGGGGTTGGCTGGGCCCTCGCTGGGCTGTGCATGTGCTGCCTTGTAGCCACTTCAGTTCCTGGGGCAACCTTGAGGTGTGCCCTCCGTTCTTAGGTCACATTTGCTTATATGGACTAAGATGCCCAAGTGTCCTTTGGAAGAGTCCAGCTCACCTGGCTGAGGGAGCTTTGGCTTACCCAGTGTTTGAAGCGTGCGTGTTGAGTCTGAGTCCCAAGGTGGTGGTCTGCTCTTTTTGGGGGGGAGGGGAGAGTCATTGAAAATCTAAAAGCTGTAGAGAAGGAGGTTCCCTTGTGTGACCACAACTGTTCTGTGTGATTTTCCTGCCTGGCATGGAATATTCAAAACCCAGGTCCTACTCCATGCCGGTGAGTAGATCGGTTTTCCTGACATCCTGATACTGGTGGGGCAGTGTCTTGCATTTGTGCCAGCCCTCAGAATATCCACCTGGGCAGGATCTAGCTTTCACCGTAAGTTGCTAAACTCGCCTCTGGTGTGGAAATCGGTTGTATGAGTTTATTAAGGTGACCCATATTGTAGAGCGTGATACGCCCAAGGGTGTAGCCACGGGTGCCTGGGGTGGTCATCTGACATCTCTCGGCTCCCCCTTGTGCCACCTGTTTCAAAGTACTTTCAGGAATTGATGGGGGGCTTTTTCAGGGGAAACCACGTGCTCTAATGTGTCTGCTGAGCAAACCCGTGTTACTGGAGGGCCCCCCTTATAAAAAGGCTTATGGGCTGTGTGGCTGGGGTTGCAGGTGTATTTCATCAATGCACTTTTGGGAATACCTTCTATCTCAAGGCGCTTAATTGACCCTGTGCGGTGGCTGTCTTAAAACAAGTGCCTGTAACCCTTCTTCGCTGTTCCTGTGGTTACATAGTCAGCTCCTCCTAGTGCTTGCTGCTGACGTTTGGTACTTCTTATATTCTTACCTTGGAGGAGACATGATTTAAAGAAACTATGTGAAGTGGTTAAAAACATTCTTCATTCCATATTGTTGTTTTGTAACCGTCATAGACACTTGTAAGAATCGCCCCCAACGATTCTCAGCCATTCTCTCTTATATTTTGAGGAGTGTGTTAAGGATTAAGAGGGTGCGCAAATAGGGGGAAAAAGCCTGACTAGCCGAATGTCCTCAGAAGCATCTGGCGGTGGAGGTGGGCAGGATGCTGTGGCCTCTTTGTGAGCCCCAGCCTTTGGGCTGACCCTCCTTCTCAAGACTGGGAGCTACGGTGGCTAAGGAGCTGCTTCTCCTGGATGGGAATGGTGCGCTGCCCTAGCCAGAAGGATTACTCATTTCTCCGAAGCGCTCCAGTCTCCTGGTTCTGATGAGAACAAATTGAGATCATGTTCCTACTTTAAACCCATCTTTCTCCAGAAATCCACTTGTTTTCATATGGGGGCAGGGGGAGATGCCATGTTGGGAGTGAGGACCTGTGCAATGCCTTGTGGTAGCCACTAGTTGCAGGGCAGCAATTTTAGGTTTAGAATAAAGTTGGGGTGCCCAGCTGGCTCAGTCGGTGGAGTGTGCGAGTCTAGACCTCAGGGTTGTGAGTTCGAGCCCCACACTGGGTGTAGGGATTACATTAAAAAAAAAATCCCATTCCTCAACCGACTAGCCACATTTCAGGCGTCGAATAGCCACTTGTGGCTGGTGGCCACCACATGGGACAGTGCAGGTACAGGGCACATCTGTCAACGGCAGAGAGTGTTAGTGGCCAGCGCTGGCCAACAGTGTCTTGTTGGATTCTTGGCTGGAGGGGTTTCTGGTAGCATTGGTATTTTGTGAAAACTGCAGTGTGTCCTGGGAAAGCTCAGGTAAAATGAATAAAATAGTTCTTGTGGCAAACCCTATACAGCAGGGCTTCTCCACTTGTGAAGAACCAGGTTTTTTCCCCTTAATTTCTAGTTCATTGTCACAGTTTCTAAAACGTATTTTGTAAAAATACAGTGCAAACAAATTACTTAAGTGAAATAAAATAGACCCACAAAATACAAGCTCCAGTTGATTATTAAATTCAACAAATGTAAAGTTAACTGTTGAAATCAGTTATTAGAACAAACACACATACCGAGAAAGAAAATTGCAGAAACTGTGTATCTTCATTGAAAGTGTGTATATAGGCCGTTAATATAAAGAAACTCGATTACACTTGTAACTTTGTTGTTCCACCGTGGTAACCAAACACAATTTTGTGTGAAATAGCAATTCCCCATATTGAAAGCCTACATGCACACTTTGAAGGAATGCAGCATACATGAGTAGTTTTTAAAGTAACAATCTTCCTGCTCGATGGATGGCATGTCTACTACTCATAGGGGGATGATGTTTGTCCAGATCATTTCTCTTTTGCTATTACTCCTGTGAATCCAGCACTGCGGACGTACGCTGATGAGAATGGGGGTGAGGGCTTAAAGTGATTTTACAGAATTTATCTGTGGACAGCTTCAACTGTATCCTATTAAATGTATAGCTAAATTATCTTTCATTCAAAGAAATGGGTTGCGGGTGATATCTACTTTTGGGTTACAGTTAACAAATGAACACTAGACTCTCACAAGGTGTAACGTGGTCCTGTGTGACATGCCACACCAGTTTGACAACACCCCAACTGGCCCCCAATGCTTTGGTGTTGGTGCAAAGTTCTCCCTCCCTCCCTCCCTCCCTCCCTCCCTCCCTCCCTCCCTCCTTCCCTCCTTCCCTCCTTCCCTCCCTCCCTCCCTCCCTCCCTCCTTTTTATTTTTTTTTAAAGATTTTATTTATTTGAGAGAGAAAGAGACACAGCAAGAGAGGGAACATAAGCAGGGGGAGTGGGAGAGGGAGAAGCAGGTTTCCTGCTGAGCAAAGAGTCCGATGCAGGGCTTGATTCTGGGACCGTGGGATCATGAGCTGAGCCAAAGGTAGACGCTTAAACGACTGAGCCACCCAGGCGCCCCTGGAAAGTTTCTGTGCTGGTTCTTCATTGTGCTTAGGTCCACAGAGGGGCCCCTGTTTGTGGACTCCGTGCAGGGCATGTCATTTTTAGCCCTGTCCTCTTTGCTTGCTTGTCTGGTTTTGGGATTGAGCCTTGCTCCTGACTCCTTTGCGCCCTAGTGGCAGCAGAGCAGTGCTTGCTGTGGTGCTCACAGAGCCCGGTTGCAGGACAGACATTGAGGATCCCCCTCTCAACGGGCAGGTACAGTGCTTGCTGCCCCTGGGTGTGACTGCCTGAGTGCGCGTGCCTGGAACCCATGTGCAGGGGGCGTCCTCAGGGGAGGGCTCTGAAGGTGCAGTGGACGGGAGGGGACTGGCTTCCCTCGGGAAGGGTGGGTCAGCTGAGGCTTTGCCGAGGAGGAGACACAGTTCAGTTTGAGTAGGGGGGTGCTGGGGTGGTCAGAGGCAGATGCAGAATAGCGCGAAGAGGTTGGTCGGATCTGGACCTGTGAGTCTGTGGCAGAGGTTTAGAATCTGTGGTTGGTGGAATAATGGCCCTCAAAGATGTCCATGTCCTAATCCGTAGAGGCTGTGACTGTATTCCCTTACATGGCAAAGGTGATTAAGGATCCCTAGTGGGGAGATTATCCAGTGCTACACAGGTGGGCCCAGTGTAATCACAAGGATCCTTACATGTGAAAGGAGGAGGTCCAGGTCTGGTGGTGTGGTGTGGTGTGCTTTGGGAAGGCCATTGCTGGCTTTTAGGATGGAAAGGGGAGCCAAGGAATGAGGGAGGTCTCTAGAAGCTGGAAAAGGCAAGACAGATTCTCCCCCAGAGCCTCCAGAAGGGAACCCTGCTAACACCTTGATTTTAGCCCAGTGAGCCCCATTTTCAGACTTCTAATCTCCAGAACTATAAAAGAATGCATGTGTGTTGTTTAAGCCACTGTTTATGGTAATCCGTTCCAGCAGCAATCAGAAAGTCATGCAGGATCCAGGGAAGTGGGTGAGAAGCCACAGGTGTGGGACGGATATAGGTAGCTGGCCTCAGACGTGTAGGAGGCTCAAGGAGTGTGTAGCAGCTTACCCTCACTGAGGACTCCTCACTGTGTGCCAGGCTGTCCCGTGTATTAACTTACATACTTCTTACTACGACTTGGAGATAGATGCGTCATCACCCCTGGTTCACGGCAGAGCAGGGCACTGAGTTGTTACTCAGGGTCAGTGATAGGATTGGAACCCATGCAGTCTGGCTTCTCGACCAGTTGCGAGTCGTCCTACCCAGTAGGCCCTGTTGGTCATAAAAGCTGTGGTTACTGCTTCTTAGTTGAAACCCCTCTGCTGCCTTCTCCCACGTCTCTTACCTCACCGCCCCAAAGTGGTATGCTGCAGTTGGGCTTCCTAGTTGAACGTTTTTGTGTGGTTCACCACATGCTTTGAATATAGAAAGTAGCTTACTGCCAAAATAGGCCTGGGCCACATGTACAGTTCAGCAAGAGGAATATGGTGGCATAAGAAGATACAGAGCAAAATGATATGAGGTTGTTTTTTTTTTAAAGATTTTATTTATTTATTCGACAGAGATAGAGACAGCCAGCAAGAGAGGGAACACAAGCAGGGGGAGTGGGAGAGGAAGAAGCAGGCTCCCAGCGGAGGAGCCTGATGCAGGGCTTGATCCCAGAACGGCGGGCTCACACCCTGAGCCGAAGGCAGATGCTTAATGACTGAGCCACCCAGGCACCCCAAAATGATAGAAATTTTTAAAGGTAGATGCCTCCTCCTTCGACATTGGAGGTAACCGAATCAGGTATTCAGTAACAGGTTATAATAAGATCCTGAGCTGAAATGAATCCTCCCAAAAGCAAACCGTTTGGACTCTGGGTATGTGGAGAGATAAAAATTGAGAAGGCTTAGCGGGGGCTCAGGGCGCAAACATACTGCATTTTAGAGTCCCTGATTCTTTGGACCTGGGTACCAGAGCGCTGGATTCCTTAAGGAGGCAGGGGCTGGAAGAGGCGGGGTGGTCTGGATGGCCACTCTCCTGGCTCATTAGCTGTCAGCTGGCTGTGTGGCAGTGTTTTCATGGCATATTTTGAATATTTTTCTTTTGGGCCTCTTTCCCTGACAGGAAATAAAAAAATTATATATATATATATATATATATATATATATATATATATATATATATATATATATATATATATATATATATATGGCTACTTTGGGAAGTATGTTTGGTTTGGAAAGTGATTGTAGCAGTCAAAAACTATAGCAGAACAATTCTAAATAAAGAAACCCTTCCGTGGCTGGGTGCTAGCTAGTCTTTGCCTATTAAGTAACTGAAGAAAGCTCAAGCAAATGTGACCTTTTTGTTTTAGTTTTCCTGAATGGCCCCTCTGCCCACACAGCGCAACACAAGACCTTGTGTTGTGTGGGCACAGGATTTTTCTTTTCTATAATTTCCTCTGAAAGCATACCTTTTTGGACATCACATTAGGTGCATGGTTTCACTCATGGTACCGATAGTAGATTTGGGATATTTATTGGTCTTCGTTTGTGCTCGAGTTTCTGCAGGGAAAACAGAGGTAGATGGGAGACACAAGTTCTGGCCGCAAGGGATGTGGCCAGGAGTGAAGATGCCCAGAACAAAGGGTAACACGCGGTAATGCCCAGGCGGCTGCTACCACATTGCGCAACATTGAGGCCTTCAAGCGAGTTGACTTGGGGGTGTCTGGAGAAGATGCAGATAAGTGAGGTGGATCGCAGGTGTCCTAGTTGGGGGGGGGGGGTGTGCGTCACGATGCCTGGTGCCAGTCCCGCAGCTTCTGTATGTCGGACACAGCAGTGTGTGTGCTCACCAGCCATAGGCTGGTGCTCGTGGTTGTCTTAATAGGGAACTCAGTCTCAGTACCGTGGGGTGATGTGGAAAGTGTGGTCCCTGCCACACTACTAAGTCTTCAGCATGATTCTGGAGTTGGTTATGCATTACTTTGGAGGGTATATGGGGAGAGGGAGAACTACTGCAAATCCCAACATTTTTTCCTTGGAAAGCAGAGGCTCTTATTTACAATCTAATTTCTGTTTTGATGAATTAAGTCCCTTTTTTTTTTTTTAAAGGCCTTTATTTTTTTCTTGAAAATCTGTGTTCCATTTTGGGTATGCTATCAGAAGGCACTCACTTAGTCAAAGAATTTTGCTTTTGAGCAGAAAGTCTCTGTCAAGCCTCCTGCTCTACAGATGAAGACCCCAAGCCTCCAAGGGATGGAGCGGTTTCTAGACTTAACACTGTCCAGTATTGTAGCCAGTAGCCACTCGTGGCTGAGTAGATTTAAGCTAATTAAAATTAAGTAAAATTAAATATTCGGTTCCTCATTCTGACTAGCTACTTTCAGGGGCTCATAGCTGGTGCATGGGGTGGTGGCTTTGGTATTGGATGGTGCAGCTATGGAACATCTCCTTGAGCACAATATTGGATGGGGCAGGGATGCTCTAGACCCAGCCTCTGCGCTGGATTTTAGCTCTGCCTCTCTAGTGCGTGCTGCCTTGAACAGGATCTTCTAGCATAATGGAAAACCAGGCATTTTCTTCTGTAATTACCAAGGAAGAAGTTTCCCCAAAAACCGGCTCAGCAAAGTGCAGACTTGCTGATAATCTCTCAGTCACGGCCCCAGGCACTGGGGGTGGGGGTGGTTTGCAAAGACGACCAAGTGATAAGTTGTCTTTGCTTAAGGAAAGTCAGTGGGACATAGATAGGTCCTGTGAGCACATGCATAATTACTGCAGGGTAGAAGGTGAGTGCCACCGAGGTGAGGAGCTAGGGTTATGGAAGTGAGGAGAAAGATTTCATCAGCTGTGGGGAAGCCGCAAGGCCGGGTCTGTGGTGCCGGGGAGTGGGCTGTGAGGGACAGATGCCGGGATGCTTGCCTGTTGAGTTCAGGGAGTTTGAGGTGAGAGCCAGAGGCAAGGCTTCCCGGCAGATGAAAAGAGGCACCTTTGTATTTCCTGAACATGTTCATTATAGTATCATTAACACATTGTGTGCTGTTTCTTTGCTTTACTCCCCATCAGACTTTGAGGTCAGAGGATTAGGGGAGAGCCTGGGTCTTTTCCCCAGTAGTACAGGCAATCCGGGTGCACGGCATTTTTGTATTTTAGTTTAAATGAGATGGGAACATGCCACAATGTTTAATGCTAACTCCTTTTTTTTTTTTTTTAAGATTTTATTTATTTATTTGACAGGGATAGAGACAGCCAGCGAGAGAGGGAACACAAGCAGGGGGAATGGGAGAGGAAGAAGCAGGCTCATAGCAGAGGAGCCTGACGTGGGGCTCGATCCCATAACGCTGGGATCACGCCCTGAGCTGAAGGCAGACGCTTCATCGCTGTGCCACCCAGGCACCCCTTAATGCTAACTCTTGATTTTACCTGCTTTGGTAACAGTTACAAACGGTTAGATTTGCAACTGTCCTTCTACAAGTCTTTTCGATAAAATGTGTTAGTCACTATGATTTTTAAAATAGCAACTTCTGTTGAGACATAATCCACATATGTCCCCATCTACCCATCGAAAGCATACTGTTCAGTGGGTTCTAGTATATTCCCAGTTGTGCAACCCTCAGCAATCAGATTTCAAACATTTTCATTACCCCCCAGACAAAATCCTGTATTCATTAGGGACGCTCCCCTTCTCCCTGCATCCTGGGCAGCCACCAGTCTCCTCTTTCTTCAGATCTGCCGCTTCTGGACGTGTCATATAAATGGACTCACAGTGTGTGGTCTTCTGTGTCCAGCTTCTTGCACTGACAGTCCCATCCTCAGGTTTGTTCACGTGGTAGTTGTATACGGGCTCTGTCGTGTGGAAGCTCACTGTGGTTCATGTAGGGTCAGGAAGATGTATAGGCTCTCATGGTTCTGCCATCTGCAGTAGGTTTGTTTTATTCAGTATGTTTTAAAGGGGCTTGGGGGACGCCTGGGTGGCTCAGTCAGTTAAGCGTCTGCCTTCCGCTCAGGTCATGATCCCGCAGTCGGCGGATCGAGTCCCTGTATTGGGCTCCTGGCTCAGCAGGAGCTGCCTTCTCCCTTGCCTGCTGCTCGCCCTGCTTGTGCTCTCTCTCTCTCTGACAAAAAAATAAAATCTTAAAAAAAAATAAAGGGACTTAGAACTTTTTGTGGTTATGCATGCGCTTGGCTACTAAGTTGAATGAACTGTGGGTGGTGCAGGGTGGGGATACCAGTGTCATTTGAGGGTTCAAGCAGAGCTGCAGAGTAGCAGTAGAAATGAGGGATTTATTAGATTAAAAAAAAGATTTTATTTATTTATTTGAGAGAGAACAAGAGTGAGAGAGCACAAGCAATGGGGGAGCAGCATGGTGGAAGGGAGAAGCAGGCTCCTCGCTCAGCAGGGAGCCCGATGGGGGGCTCGATCCCAGAACCCTGGGATGGTGCCCTGAGCAGAAGGCAGACGCTTCACCGACTGAGCCACCCAGGCGCCCCGGATTTACTGGATTTTACCATGCACAAACGTGGGAGCTGCTCACAGTCTGTCGCTACCGGATCTGGTGTTGGAGTCCATTGGGCATGTAGTCTTCAGGGGAAGATGAGTGGGAAGCAGGGTGAGGCTGAGCTGGAACCATATCCATGTGAGCCTCTCATGACTTCCAGGTGCCCTAACAGCCCAAAAGGCAGAGAAACCCCCAGGCGTAAAGGAATGTGGTCTCCTTGCTCCTGCCTTCCAGATTGCTGGCCTGGTGGCTCCCGAGGGGGAACTCTGCAAAGTAGGGCATGTAATTCCAGTTTGGCTAACCCGGCACACCACAAATCCACCATTTGGTGTGGTCTTTGGACTGTCAAGCTTTTTGCTGTCAGGATCCTGTTAAAATTTTAAAATTGAGGCGAACCCCAAAGAGCTCTTAGGTAGGTGGGTTACATTTGTCATTATCTGCCATCGTAAAAGCTAAAACTATGACCAGTCTTATTTAGGAAAAGTAAACCAATATCTATAACATACATCTTATAGGAAATAAATATTTTCCAAAACAAAGCAGTTTAATGAGGAATGGCATTATTTTTACATTTTTACAAATTTCTTTATTGTCTGGCTTAATAGAAGACAGCTGGATTCTGCTTTCTCTCTGCCTCTGCTTTCTGTCAGTTGCAGTGCATTTTAGTAGAAATAGAAAAGCCGGTCTCACAGAGGCGTCTAGTTCGTAAAGGGAGCTGTCGTTTAATAGCCTTTTCAGATAATTGTGACATTTTTTTGATACTGCACCAAATTTGGTAGCTTCTTAAGGTTAATTGCAATGTACCAGTTTGAAACCCTACAAATTAACTTTTCTATTACATTGAAATTCGTTGGTCTTTTTAAAAACAAGTTATGTATGTATTTATTTGAGAGAGAGAGAGAGAGTGACAGCATGAGTGGAGGAGGAGCAGACAGAGAGGGAGAAGCAGACCTGTGCTGAGCTGGGGACCCTCAGCTCATGGCCTGAGCCGAAATCAAGAGTCAGACGCTTAACAGACTGAGCCACCCAGGCGCCCGTCTTGTACTTTGAATGAACGCTTTCTATACCATTCATTGGTGATTTGGAAAAGTTTGATTCACTGAGTTATCCAGATCCTCTGAATGTTGACACATTGCATAGTACAGTTACATTTTAAAAAACGGCGGTAAGTCCCAGAGTCACATTTATGTGTGGTAGCAGCCTTGTGCTGTTACTTAATTGGGAACAGGGTTGTAGTTACAATTCTAGAAAGCTCATTGGGACAAAGCAGCGATGACTTCTGTTGTGTATGAAGAGTCTTAATACTTCTTGGCAGCATGGGTGAAGATGGTTGGTTGGTAATTAGGGCGGCGTGGCAGCTGTCCTCTGCCCCTGTCCCCTGTCCCTAATGCCGCTTTATGAGCACGGGCTGCTGCCATGGGGAGGGAGCGGGCGCTGTTGGTTGGCCCCCTGCGATAGGGAAGTGCCATGGACTGGGGTGTGGACACCAGATTTGTCTGCTTTCTCCCCCAGGTCAAGGTGTGTATGTAAGATGATCCTGTTAAGAAGAGTAACAGATTTCATGAGAATTCAAGGAGGAGGGAGTACTTAAACCAAAAATAACTTGTGGTTTTGATTATTTTCTTTCCTAACTCTTTATAACAGCTACCATTCCTCTTCTTAATATTTTGTTTGTATCCCCCCCCCCCCCATTTTCTCCATTTTCCAGTAGCTTGTGTGGAACAGTGGGAAATCATTGGGAAATTATTCTGGATTTAAACATGATTTGTGAAACAGCACACCTTGTTTATGTACCTCAGTTTATTGGCACATAGTATGCATGGTTCTTAAACCAGCGTTTCAGTACATACATGCTTTCAGTTCTGTTCTTATCTCCTACTTCCTTGGCTCCTTGACATTTGCAGCTCCCTCTCCCCCAAAATAACACATTTTGATGCAAATATGTGTGTACTGCTTTGTACAAGACTATCTGAAGGTATTGGGGCAAAGAAGAGTCAGACCGTACATTTTTTTTGTATAAAATCCTTTAGTTCTCTTTTTCCAAATAGTTAAAAGATCTGAAACCATATAAAAGGGAGTGCTTATTTAAAAAGTCAGTAAATTATTTCTTCTCTCTGCCCTGTAGGTGATTTTTTCCCCTTTTGTTTTTTTAAATTACTGTAAAGTAAAATTGACTTTGGGGGGGGGGTTCCTGTGCGTTTAACACCTGTATAGATTTGTGTAACCGCTACCACAATCAGGATACAGAGCAGTTCCCTCACCCCAAAACTCCCCTCAGGCTTTTCCGTTGTAGTCACATCTTCCACCTACTGCAAACCCCTGGCAACCACGGATGTGTCCTCGGTCCCTTATGGGTTTTGCATTTTGCAAATGTCATGTAAATGGAATCATACAGCATGTGACGTTTTAGATTGGCTACTTTCTTCAGCCATCCAAGCTAGGTGTTTCAATACTTCATTCCCCGTCTGTGGCTGAGCAGTATTCAGTGTATGCGTACAGCACGTTTTATCCCTGCTCCCCGCTGAAGGGACATCTGGCTGGCCTCCAGACTTGGGACGATTTGATTGAAGCCACTCTAAATATTTGTGGCAGGTTTTGTGTGGGCGTGAGTTTTCCTTTCTCTAGAGTAAGGTGCAGAATTGTTGAGTCATCTGACACAGTACGCTTAACCTTACAAGAAACTGCCAAACTCTTCCCCCTGCGTCCCAAATCAGTGTATGAGAGAGCCAGTTAACCCACACCCTTGTCAGCACTTGATACTGTCAGTACTTTGAGTGTTAGGCACCCTAATAGGTGGGCAGTATTACCCAACTGTGGTTCTATTTGCGCATACCTAACAGCTGCTGGGCAGACAACTCTCCGTGTGTTTATTTGCCACCCCTATATCGTATTTGACGTGTCTGTTCAACGATTGGGTGGTTTTATTGCTGTCAAGTGTGGAGCTCTTCATCTGTTTGGGAAGCAGGTCCTTTGTCAGGGAGGTGATTTGCATGCGTATTCTCCTAATCTGTAGCTTGTCCTTTCTCATAATGGTGTCCTTCTGGAGCAAAACCTTCTAGTTTTAAAAGCGAAGTCTAGTTTGTCAAAATGTTCTTGTATGGATTCTTTGCCCCACCCCATGTGATTTCTTCTTAAAGTCTTTTGGTGTTAAATTTTATTTTTATATGTAAGATCCATTGTGAGTTAATTTTTGTGTAAGGTGTAGGGTTGAGGTTCCTTTTTGTGGCCTATGGACGACCAGTTAGTTGTTCCTTTACCATTAGTTATAAAGACCATCCCTTTTCCCTTGAATTGCTTACCCCTTTGTCAAAAATAGTAACATTTGTGTGGGCCTGTTACTGGGCTATCCTGTTCCATTTGCATGCTCATCCCTTTGGTAAGACAGCACTCTGTGATTACTGTGGTTGCCATGTTGATTACTTAAGCTTTGGAGTGAGTTTAATCAGGTGGTGTAATTCCTCAGACTGTGTTCTTTCCAAAATTGTTTAATTTGCTGTATTTCCTTCATTTTTCCATAAACACTTAGAATCAGCTTGTCTGTAAGTATAAAAAAATCCTCAGGATTTCGATTGGAATTGTGTTCATACATAAAGACGAATTTGTAGAGAGGTGATATCTTGACTAGGAGTTGTTTCAGTCCACGAACATGGTGTCTCCTATTCTAATGACCCTTTCTCTTGAATGTCCCGTTCTCATAGGGGACGTTGCTTGCTCACAGCAGATGGTCAAGGTCTCCACTGGTTTGTAGACTGAAGTGTCTCCTCCCCATCTTTTTTTTTTTTTTTAAAACAAAAAAACAGATTTCCTTTGCTGTTCTCTGGGAAATTAGTCTTCATTCCAGGAACTTTTGAACAATTTCTGTGGCGCCCCTAGTGTTTTGAAAGATCTTGAATGTGGCTGTTTCTTGATAGCCCTGGTGGGTCCCCTCAAAAGGAGGGTGAGGAGGAGGTATGGTGAGTGGTGGTCTACCTGCACCAATGTGTTAAAGAAACCAGAAACAACTTGGAGTTCTGTCCCAGGTTGCTGTTTGTTTGTTTGTTTATTTATTTTTAAAAGTTCGCTCTATTCCCAACGTGGGACTCGAACTCTTGACCCGGACCACGATCAAGAGCCCCTTGCTCTGCCCACTGAGCTAGTCAGGTGTCCGTCTAGGTTGCTGTTTGTGGTTTTATTCAAATAGAGGAACCCGTTTGAAATGGCTGTTTGACTACTTTTTAAAAGTTTTAATTAGCACAATCAAGAGTTTGTTTAAAATCTCTCCTGTGAATCTGACCTCGCCCCAGCACCTAGATTCTTTTTTGTTTGTTTGTTTGTTTAGCTAGTTCTTTAAAACCCAGGCATTTAAGAAGATGCTGCCCTCTGCCAGGGTGTAAACAGACTTTCCAGGCCACACATAGTTGAGGCAATCTCTTTGTTCCTTGACTGTTCAGGACTCCCACTTCCTCCTGACTCCAGATGTGCCGCTGGTGAGTCTTCTTTGGACTCTTAGGCTGGTGTCATGCCTTGGGGAGTACTTGGTTTGTGCCTTGTACACCGTGATTTGCTTTGCTCTGTGTGTGTGTGTGTGTGTGTGTGTGTGTGTGTGTGTTGACTTTGTTGTAAGGTAGTACATATTCTCTGAGCCATTTGAACAAACAGTATGGAACCAAGAAGCAAGGAAGAAGGACTCCATTCTTCAGAAGTAAGCGTTGTGTACTTCGTGTATGGTGGGTCTTCGCCCCAGTACCTGCATGGAGCCTCGCTCATTCCAGGAGGACATCCTGGTAACTCACTCAGTGACTCCTCTCTGGGTGGGCATTCCCCCTTACGACAGTTAACAGTTTACACTCTTTAAAACTACATGAGTGTGGAGTAAACTTCCACACGTAAGTAAATTTTGTAGATAATTTTAAAATACCAAGATGTTTAATACTCTAAAGAGAAATACTGCAGAAAGTGGAACAGGTGTGTTCCAGCTGATGTGACTCAGTTGTTTAGTACACACGTCATTTACTATGCAGGAGCCCTCAGGAATAGTCATGACTGTGGAACTCTTTGTCCCCATGCAAAATGGCCCATTTCTGTGAAGTTCTTGTCTCTCCATATTTTTGTTTTTTATTAATTATTTTTTAAAGATTTTATTTATTTGAGAGAGAGAGCGAGCATATGAGCAGGGGGAGGGGCAGAGGGAGAAGCAGACTCCCTGCGGATCAGGGAGGCCAATGCTGGGCTCCATCCCACGACCCTGGGATCATGACCTGAGCTGAAGGCAGACACTTAACTGAGGGAGCCACCCAGGTGCCCCATCTCCATCTTTTTAAATATAGCTTTATTAAGGTGTAGTTCACCTTGCGCTTCACTCACTTCAAGTCTAAATATAGATTTGCCTGTTCTGGACACTTCCTACTGTATGTAACCCTTAGTATTAATGGGCATTTATGTTGTTTTTAACTTTTCTCTAAAAAATGGTGCTTCAGTGTAAGAAATATGCTTGTGTGGATCTTTGGGCATGGATGCTGGTTTTCTTTGCAGTAGGTTCTTAGGAATGACATTTGAGTAAAAGGACATTTGGCTTTTTGGGTTGTTGGGGTTTTTTGTTTTTTAATAGGTTTTTTTTTTTTTTTTAAGATTTTATTTATTTGCCAGGGAGAAAGACAACAAGCAGGGGAAGCAGCAGGCTCCCCGCTGAGCAGGGAGCCCACTGTGGGACTCCATCCCAGGACCCTGGGATCATGACTTGAGCCGAAGGCAGATGCTTCACCTACTGAGCCACCCGGGTGTCCCAGCTTTTTGGTTTTAATACATATAGCCTTTGGGTTGAATAGTTGACAGCCATTTGACACCGCTGATGTTGTGAGACCCTCCTCATCAGTGGGCATTTCCAGTATTTTTCTCTGTTAATCTGGTAGATAAAAAGTGGTATCGCTTTAGGGAAGTTGAGCATATATATTAGTCGTTTGTATTTTTTATGAATTTCTCCTTTATGGTAGTTGGGCTGTGTCTTCTTGAGTTTTAAGAACTGTGTGTGTTCTAGATATTAATCCTTTGGCCATTGTATGATGCAAATACTTCCTACCTTCGTCCTTTGGCTTCCATGAAGCTCAGTCTCTGCTGGGCATGCCGGGACTTCCCCCCCCCCCCCCCCCCGCCCAACAGGTGGTCTCTGCTATATCAGCTAGCAGATAATGCCGTTTCTCTTTTTTTGTGAAACAAGATGGTATGTGCGAGCAAGCAACATGGACATGATCACAGGCTCTTCAGTCCTGCAGATTGTAGCCCCCCTCGGTGCTTGCTGCATTCACAACAGTCACCAAAGTGTGTGGACAGGACTGGCAGTTAGGACGATCCTCTTGGGAACCGGTGGTTTTTACATAATCAAGCCAAACTGGAGGCCCCAAACAAATAATTTTATTTAAGGTACACAAATTCATATGTGGCTGTCTTTGGGGATTTTTTTTATATACCTGATTTAAATCTGAATTATTTCAGAGTATAGAGCTAACTGTCAGGTCTCAACGCAGTGGGTCTGCTTTGAACTGTCAGGCTCCATGACTTAGAAGCGGTGTGGACACTGCCCTTGGGCCTGCAGTAGCCCACCAGAGGTGGAGGACCAAAGAAATCCCTGGTTAGTAGGACAGGACTGCCACCTGGAAGTGGGCTCTCAGCCAGCCTCATGGGGGATGCATGTGGCCAAATTGTATATAAAATCAGACGAGTCATAAAACCAGACTGCTTTAGAGTTGCAGTATTGATTGAGTGATGGTTTCATTGTTAACATTACTGTGAATCTGGCAGGCTAGCCCTGAGGGGCAAGATGGTAAAAAACAATAATAAAACCAACCCCCTCATCCACATCCTCTGTGGAATGGCCAGAGGAGCCCCTGCCTGTGATGGTTAGGACAGGCTTGATTGACCAGGTGGGTGCTTGGTGGTGGCAGCCCTTGTCTGAGCACCGCGACCATCTCACGTCGAGCAGCAGGAGGGTGGTTCTTTTGTCCAGTGCCCTGAAGGTCATGGGAGGCTTGCCGAGGGAGCGAGAACATTACAGAAAGAAATTCAGAGTCATAGCCTTCAGGGCCCTCCATGGCCTTGGCCCTGCCCACTTCTGTCTGAACCTCATCTCCCACCTTTTCCCTCATCCAGTGCCCTTGTCCCTGTTGGCTCCATCCAGAGTACGCATCTCTAGGCTCTCTGCCACCCTGGCTCCTTTTCGTTCCGTGGTCTCCACCAGGATGTCACCTCTTCCTTCAAGGCTAGTGCTCCTGTGGCTCTATGACTGTACTCTCTTTTCCCCTCTGTTGCAGTTATCCCCTCTTGTCTCCTCCCACAAGAAAGCCAGCACCAGGCCACCAGGGGGCTTATCTCTCTGTTCCTCCTGAACCCCAGGGCCCAGCCCAGCTCTGGGCACATAGGAGACACTTGATAAGTAGGTTGACTAAGTACTGAGAAGGGAGCTGGCTCTGCCCAGCTCCGCTGGAAGTGCAGGCCTTTACCTCTCAGGTTATTCCTGCCTGGAAAAGATGGTATGTGTGGCAAGGAAGTAATTAAAATATTGTCTTAGTTGGTAGTTACTGTAATTGCAGGAACACAGGGCATGCCATGTTTTAGGGAGATATGTTGAATTCCTGGTAACGTAATGATAATGGGTTAGAAAGGATCTTTTTGAAGCACAGTTGAAGTTTTCCATCTAGGACTGCATTCAGAAACTGCTTCTGAGAGGTTCCCCTTTCCTCACCAGGCACAGAGAGCAGGCAGGGAAACATCTGTGTTTCCTCATGGCCCCCAGGCGTGTGATCTCTGTGACTGGGGCGGCAAGCATGGCACACGGGCAGCGCTCCTGGTCAACACCTGCTTCTTGGAACCTGGTGGCTGTGAGGGGCGGTCACCTGTAGGAGGCACCGAGTCCTGGAAGAGAGAAGGCCAGTTGCAGCTGGGCTGTGAGCAGAGTCATTGGGACCCACCATCCTCACTTTATTGTTTCCTTGGGAGACTGTCACCCCTTTGTGACCCGCAGGTTCTGTCCAAGGTCTGGAGATGGTCCATGGTTCTGGCTGACACCCCGTGTTGCCTTAGAAGAATCCCCCAGAGGGCCTGGAGTTGACTCCACAGCCCCTGAGGCTCCCATGTACTCTGTGTTTGCCAGGAGCATTTCCTGGCTCTCAGGGGTTCTGGTTTCTTAGGGAGTGCCCATCTTACCGCCTGTGAGACCCTGATTCCGGGGATGCCTTCACTCCCTCGGAGCTCCCCGCCTCTCCCTCCCCTGCAGGGGCCTTATCAGGAATGCCTCCTCACTGGTGCTTGCTGGGTCCCACACCTCAGTCGCCTGCTCTGTCTCTTAGACTGCCTTCCTTTATAGCTAGCCCCAGCGGCTGCACTCTGCTTCTCACTGTTGGGTTCTGAGCCCTCACTTTGCTCCTCTCAGTGAGCTTAGAGCTAGGGTCTGTACATTAGGATTTATACTGTGGACCAGAACACTGGCACATGAATTGTATTTGAATTCTCCAAAGGAGGAGTGAAGGAGCTGTGTCTAAGAGTTGGAAGAGCTCTCCAGAACGGTGCATGAAGTTGTGCAGGACTTGGGTCATCTGATGGATCGCTCATTTGGCAGCTTTGTGGTCTTTGATGCTTTGCTCTGCTGCTCATTGTCATTGGGAAGAGTTTGTTTGGCTAACTACTTGGGTGGGGGGTCCAATGCGTTTGGGAAAGATGACCTGGTGATAAAATGCAGCAGGACAGGAATCATAGTACAGATGGTCACATCATTCAAGTGGGAAAAAACAAAAATAGGTACCTGGAGGCAGTCATGGTTGAGTAAAATCATGGCGTGTTATGGCACTACTCAGAAGTAAATTCCTGTGCATATTTATGTATACCGACTTGGGGTAGCTCTAGCTTATTCGTGTAATTTGAATACTGTTTTTTGTTCATGAGAAAATGCATGTACGTTGTTGCATATGCATATATAGGAACGATGAGGCTGCTTGGAAGGGGGGGCTTTCTTCATGTTAGGATTGGGAGTGGAGGAATCCTCTGCCCTTATTCATCTCTGTACTGCTCGCCTTGCTACTGTGAGAATTTCATTATTTCAAATCCAGAAGTAAAAATAAATATAGAACCAGGACTTGTACAAAAATGTTTGTAGCAACTTTATTTGTAATAGCCTCAAATTGGAAACAACCCAGATGTTTGCAGGTCAGATGGCGGGTCCCTGCCATGGAATCCTACTCAGCGGTATAAAGAAACCAGTTGTTGACCTGAGTCTCAAAGGAATTATGCTGAGTGACAGAAGGCATTCCAAAAGGTTATATGCCGTGCTCATTTATATAACATTCTTGAAATGAAAAATTACGGGGATGGAGAAGATTCGTTGTTTCCAGGAGTTATGGGAGGGGAGTGTGCGCGGGGGTGGGGATGGGGATGGGTCTGAAAGGGCAACCCAGAGTCCTTGTGTTGGAACTGTTCGTATCTTGCCTGGGTGGACACGCACATCTACACATGTCTTAAGAGTGCAAGTGAGCAGGAATAGGATTAGTGTGTTGTGTCAGCATTGGTGTCCTGGTTGTGAATTGTACTATGATTCTGCAAAATGGTACCGGGTGAACTGGGTGAAAGGAAGTGGATCTTTATTATTTCTATAATAATTGTGAATCTACAGTTATCTCAATGGTATGTTTAATAAAGAATAAAATCAGGGTGATCTAATAGAAATTTTCAGGGGTATAGGTTATGTTGGGAATAGGCACTTCATAAAGCATATAAAGAAATTCAGCCTTCAAAGCAGCATCGTGCTGGGGCACTTGGGTGGCTCATTCAGTTTGGCATCCGGCTCTTGGTTTCAGCTCAGGTTATGATCTCATGGTTCTGAGATGGAGCCCCCTCATTGGGCTCTGCACTCAGCAGGGAGTCTGCTTGACGTTCTCTTTCACTCTGTTCCTCTCCCTGTGCTCCCTCGCATGCGCTTTCTCTCTCTCTCTCTCTCTCTCAAACAAACAAACAAACAAACAAACAAATAAATGTATATCAACAACAACAACATAAAACAGCGCGGTGCCTCTTTACTCAGGACTTTTTCCTCCTTTACTTCTTCTTGACTGGTGCCTCTGGGTTCATGTGGGGCCTCCATCTAACTTGTCCTTTACCTGAGGAGGGAGCAGTCCTCCTGGAGGACAGACCAAGTCGTCGGCAGAGCTGGTCTTTTAGAGGAAGAACAGAGAATATGAGCTGGGCTCCCCTGGAGGCAGTGCCCCTCACATCCAGCTGTAGCCTTAAGCCAGTGGGTCCATCGGTTAAGGGAGCTTGTGGTCATCACCTGAGAATGTCTGCACTGGGCCCGCACTCAGTAGGGGGTCAGTAAATGGAGTTACAGATTCATGAAACGCTTGAAGCAAACCTGACATCCTGTTTGCTCTGCTGGTCCTGCTCCGGCACAGACCCAAGCTAGCTCTTAGGCTGCCCCCCCCCCTTTTTAAAAGATTTTATTTATTTATTGGACAGAGAGAGACAGAGCGAGAGAAGGAACACCAGCAGGGGGAGTGGGAGAGGAAGGAGCAGGCTCCCCGCTGAGCAGGGAGTCTGATGTGGGGCTCCATCCGAGGACCCTGGGATCACTACCCGAGCCGAAGGCAGACGCTTAATGACTGAGCTTTTCTGCCTTGGCTGGTATGAGAATTGCGGGCATGCTGAGGCACGTGCTTCATGCTGAAATTCTCCATATGTGAGTTTAGTATCAGTTATAGTCCTTGCTTTTTAGGTTTAAGGGTTTTCTGTTTTCTCTTTTTTCAGGTACACTTTTAATAAGGGATGAATTTTAGATTTTCAGGAGAGATGTAGTTTGTGTGCTGTGTGCCCATGATCCCCATAGCCAGTTTTCCCCACTGTTAGCAACTTACATCAGCAGCTAAGGAACTGGTAACCCAAGTCCTGACTTCTTTTTTTCCCATAACATCCTCTTTCTGGACCAATTTGCCTTTTGGAAGTGATTCTCTAAATTGATGAGGTTGCTTGAATATGTTCCTTGTCCTAAACCCAAGAATTCTGTGTATGTGTTGGGGGGGGGGCTTTAAAAAAAAGAATGCTGAGGTAGAGCTCCTAGAGATTCTATGCAGTCACTCTGATGTGGATGAGAGAACCCTCCCCTCCCCAGCCCCAGCGGATACTGCTGCAGAGCCATGCAGACATGGCGGGGAACCACAAGCTTGGACGAGAAGGTGACTGGGGAAGGGGGATTCAGATGGGGGTTCATAGGCCCTAATGGGTTTCTATAACCAGTACTGACATTTCTGAACTGTCCTGAAATATATTTGGGATTGTTAATTAAGAAATCAGTATGCAGGAAGATACCAGTGTTCTCATTTACCGTGATAAGCTCTCCTTTATGTAATATTCTTTAAAATGGGTGCCAGAAGCGGAGAGAAGGGGAGGAGGACCAAGCAGCGGCCAGAGGGCTTTTGACTTTGAATTCCAGGTGAACTGGTTGAGTTGGGAGTTTAGACCGTGTACCCTGTGTTGGCACTCCACATATTCTGGCCTTTAACTGAGCTACGGTTTTGCTCACTGGGTTGTATCACTAGTTGGAAAGTTGGAGGAGGAACCTGGGAGACTGAGTCGGAGGTGTGGCTGGGTCTTTGTGGCCTAGGCACCACCGGGTGGCAGTACACAAACTTCTTAGTGGAAGGCTCTGAGGTCTCACAGTGGTGGTTTGTCCCCTTAAATCTGGCCTTTTGGGGAGAGTTTGAGTAATCTTTGTGAAGCGACAGAAAATGTCAAAGCCAGCAAATTGAAATTCTGCTCTTTGTCTGTTATTTCATCCAGGGGTGAGATTCAGCGCTGAATTAGCGCCACATCATTTCCATAGCAATTGGCAAGTGTTCTTTGTTGAGTAGTCCTGTGTTATGACATCACAAATGGAAGTCAGTGGGAAGGGAAGCCTGGCCTCCTCAGTAGCAAGAGGAGGAAATATATAGACTCTGTAACCAGCCACGTTAGCCTCTTCTGTGTGTTTCTAGTCTTTAGAAGAGACATTTTGTGTCCTTCCGTATATATAATAAAATTGTGCCTCTGGTACTTACCACAGGGCTTGGCATCAAGAGCTTACCACTCACAAGTAATGGAAATGATCTTTGATTGTATTTGAGTGTCATAAATATATTTTGGAATGATAACTGCTCCCCCCCCGGTATTTGGCATATTTCGTACATTTTGTTTTTTTTTATTTGAAGCATCCCATATTGTCCCTGGTGCTTGCCAAGCATGTCCCCAATCTTATTTGAGACCATTGCATGTCAAAAACTGAGTGCTGTGCTTCACAAATGGCCAAATGAGAGTTAACACATCTGGGAAGTTTCAAACAGATGGGACCTAAAATTCAGGAACAGGATCACTTTACATATAGTGATAAATGCATATACACACACCAATGTTGTACTACTTTAGTGATATTGAAGGCAGTCTGAACCATTGAAGATATTTCTGGAAGTCTAATACAGACTTTTTGTGGGCTTCGGGTACTTTCATCATTGAATTCAGGTCCAGGGATTTACTGTGTCTTAATTAAATTTTTAATCCTCTTGCTGAACTGACTCATTTATGAGGAGCTTTTTTTAACTGGATATTCAGTCCCTTAGGAGCTAGACTTGAGTTGCTAACTTTTTCTATCAAGGCCCCATGGCAGTTGGTTGGGAGCTTCATGGTGCCTGTCATTGGCCAGATTTCTCAGGTACATGGTGGACCTACCAGGGACTTGTTGTCATTTCATAGCCACTGGCCTGGACCAGCATGTCCATGCTTAAGGAGGGTGGAAAAGAGCAAATCGATCAGCCCAGCACAAATGTGTAAAAAGGTGTAGGGTATTGGGGTGCCTGGGTGGCTCAGTTAGGCATCTGCCTTTGGCTCAGGTCATGATCCCAGCGTCCTGGGATCAAGCCCTGCCTCTGGCTCCCTGCTAAGCAGGGAGCCTGCTTCTCCCTCTCTAGCTCTTCCCTGCTGTGTTCCCTGTCCCGCTGCCTCTGTCAAATAAATAAATAAAAATCTTAAAAAAAAAAAAAAGGTGGGGGTATTGCTCAGGAGAACCCAGTTCAAGTGTAGAACTTTATTTTGCTTTTAGGGACCAACTGCAGAGAAATCCTGTCTTAATTAAATTAGATAGTTTCCCTTATTTATAAAATATTAGACTTTTGTCAGTCATTGCATTGTAGTTAATCCTACTTCCAAAACACTGTGCCCTATTTTTTTCCTACCCCACACAGTAAAGTGCTATGGGTGGTGATCCATAGATCTTTTGACTTGGTCTTGATGTTTTTTTTTAAGATTTATTTTAGAGACAGAGCATGAGTCCGTGGAGGGGCAGAGGGAGAGTGAGAAGCAGACTCCCTGCTGAGCGTGGAACCGGATGGGTGGAACTTGATGCAGGGCTTGATCCCACCATCCTGAGATCATGACCGGAGCCAAAATGAAGAGTTGGACGCTTAACTGACTGAGCTACCCAGGCGCCCCAACTTGATCTTGATTTTTATTATTACCATAACTTCTGGTGAAAAAGTACTCTATTTCAAGTCACCAAAACCCTTAAAAGATACCTTGTTTCAGCTATAATCTGAATTCACTTGGATCTCAGAATCTTCAGGATTACAAATCAGTTGGAGAATTCTATGACCCGCTCTAGTTCAGACTGCTTACATCTACAAAGCATCCTTGTTTTAGGTGTGATGCTGTCTTGTATACAGAAATTTTTATTTTTGCAATCATGCACTAAAAACCATATTTTAAGGCAATTGTAGTAGGACAGATTTGAACTGAGAAACGAAATTAAAATACCAAGCATATATCAAGCAAATTAAGATTTATGGTGCATTCGTGTAATGTGAGAGTGTGTATAATGTAGATTCATGCTACTGCTGCTTCTGGAGAGCCTCTTAATAGTTTATGTCCTTCCAGTGTTTGTTTATCATGTAAAGGGAAATGAGAATTTGTTTGTTCTTATTCGAACATACTCTGTCTCTTTTATAACAGAAGTTGCATGTGATATTTATTGCTTGGTATCTTTATTTATTTTTTAAACTTATAGCTTAGAGAACTTTCCATATAGGTACATTGAAACACTGCTTTATAATACTCTATTGGTGGAATGTGCCATAATTTATTTCATAGGCTTTCATAGGGGTTTTTCCTCATAAAATATTTTTAATGGTGGTTTGATGTTAATATAGGAGGATAAATGTAGTTGAAAGACATTTCAAAATACCTTTTTAAAAAATTTTTTTTTGCTTTTTAGCACATAGTTTTGGAGTTCGAGCTAATTAAGCAACAGCAAAAAGGATTTCTCCTCCCCGCTTCTTTTGTGTGTGTGTGTGTGTGTGTGTGTGTGTGTGTGTGTGTGTGTGTGATGGTTGAGGGACCAGTTCAAAAATGTATATATGTTTGTTTTTAAAAATAACTTCAACACAATTGCTAAGTGTATATATTGATAGTTAATAAAACAAGAGTATCAGGTTTGGAAGTGATATAAATTTGGTAATACCTGTTTCTTGGCCTCCAGGGAATTCTAAGGTGTGTTTTGAGATGCTTAAGGGAAAAAAACATGGTTTATATTCAGGAATTACTTGAGACGTAATCTGATAATTGGGGGTTTTAGAGAATGTTGAGAGGGGAACGGGGAGGGTGCTGTCCATGGTGCTGAATCAGACCGACTGCTGACCGCCCATCTGAACGGGGGGGGGGGGAGGCTCTGAAATGTCGCAGGCCTAGGACACACTTAGGTAGCTGTTTTAAAAATAACATCTCTTGTTCGTAGCTAAGACTGTTGATTTCAGTCAGCATGTATACAGTCAACATAAAGGGGCCGCACTAGTTGCAGTGAGCTGTTCTGACATCTAGAAGCAGGAGAGGGTTTACATATGAAGGATGGACCCTTTTGGCCAGTAAAGGTTATTTAAGTCCCAACTCTTGACATAGCGTTTATTTCCTTTTAAGTCAAGGATCTATGTCAGTGTAAGAAGATTGTTTTTAAATAGAGATAAGAATGTTAACACTTGGAGTTTACACCTAATTCTTGCCATTCATTGCTTCAAAGTTTTGAATCCACATCTTTGATTATATATAAATGTTTGTCAAGCCACATCTCAGCAAGCATTTAGAAATCTATAGCACAGGGGCTCCTGGGTGTCAGTTAAGTGTCTGCCTTCGGTTCAGGTCATGATCCAGGGTCTTGGGATCGAGCCCAGCATCAGGCTGGTCAGCAGGGAGCCTGCTTCTCCCCCCACCCCCAGCTTGTGCACTCTCTCTCTCTCAAATAAATAAATAAAATATTTAAAAAAAATAGAAATCTGTAGCACATCTTTTTATGTGCTTCTCAAAATCCTTTTCAGACTCTTTATAAATGCCAATCCTCCTAGGGACCCCCTTTCACACACCCCCCCCCCAACCTCCAGTTCTGGTTTTTGCCTGGATTTATACTTCAGTTATTACAGTAATTGTCCAGTGACACTTTGAGACTCCAGTGTGATGTTTTAAAGCGCTGACATGTGTTGGAAAGTTCTGATGCACACTGTTATGCATATATTTAGTTAACAATATTTTCTCTGGGTTTGAGTTTTATTTATTTATTTTTTTAAGATTTAATTTATTTGGGCGAGAGAGAGCATGAGTGGGGTGAGGAGCAGAAGGAGAGGGAGAAGCAGGCTCCCCAGTGAGCAGGGAGCCCGACATGAGGATTGGGGCTTGATCATGACCTGAGCTGAAGGCAGACGCTTAACCGACTGAGCCACCCAGGCACCCTGTGGGGTTGAGTTTTAATGAGTAGGAAACCCATTTCAAAGTATCATTGCAAATTTAGCAAATGTGGTATAGTGATCGTTTGCATCCAATTTAGCATTTTGAAAGCAATGAAAGTTCATACTTAGTAAACATATTAGTAAATACCTTTTGGGTTAGAGCATGTTTATTATGGCACATTTGGATGGTATTAGTGACTGGAAATCGTCAAAAGTACAAATATATTTTTATTTATTTAATCTAAGACCTGAAGGTAAAAAACCATGGAATTTCTTTGTTTTTTTTTTTTTAAAGCTGGAGATACAGATGACCCACCAAGAATTACTCAGAACCCTGTTATCAACGGGAATGTAGCCATGAGTGATGGGCACAACAACACAGAGGAAGATATGGAGGATGGTGAGTACATGTGGTTTGTTAACTTGCATTGGGCAGAAAACTGTCAGAAACACAACTAGATGTGCTATAGATTTCTTCCTTGATTACTTCTGAGTTTCTTAGGAGTAGCTAATTTTCAGGAGGTTTGTATCTGAGGAAAATTTAGGAGACTGTTTTGGTTTTGAATTTGAAGTTTATCTATAAATTTCAGGGTAAGGTGGTTCTCCCCAGCTTAGGTGAGAAGGTTTAAATGCAGAAGTTTGTAAAAGATGGGGATTTACTCAGGCTTGCACTTTCCCAGCCACCGTTAGTGTTCAGAGCAAGTGTATCTTACTCTCCTTTCCTTTTTGTTTGCAGCAAGATACTTCTAGACATTGGAACTTGACTTTCCATTGCATTCTTACTGTAGTGTGTCTATCAGTTGTCTGGAGCTGATAATCCCTCCCCCGCTCCCATTAGGTGTGAAATCAGAATTGAGCTTTGGGCTTCATTCTCCCACACTAACTTTTGATCTGTATCTTCTATGCGAAAAGTGTATGCATAGGTATATGCATGGACATTTTGTGCCCGGGAAATCATTTCTTTCGAGGCTATTTCTTCTTAATAATTTATCAAATAGGTGACCTGTACACTTATTTGCAAGGTCAAAATCATGTGACGGTAGCAGCCAGTAATCACTTTATGGAGTCCCTGGAATCTTGCAGTGTAATATGAAACCATGTTCTGTCAAAAGCATGTCCATCAATCCTCATAAGGGTTGTGTCCTTCCCAGGGGAGTAACGGGGCAGTTGAAAAGAAACCGTCAGTCACGGGCTGCACCACCAGAAGGACTGCTGTTCAGACCTCCTGCCAAAAGTTCAGCCTCCATGAGAAACTGCAGCCGTAGTTGAGAGTTCTCTCACAGTGCGGTTTACCCCCTGGCAGCTGGCTGAGGCAATATCTGAGGAAGGTAAAGAGGCGTGGTCTAAACCCCGCTGCTTTGTTACCTGTGGAGTGCGCTTTCCACTGTAGATTAAGGGCAACGGTGTGGGTTGTGGTCTCTTTGGTTGCTGGGCTCTTGGTTTTATTGCAGACACCGGAGATGCCGAAAGTGATTCAGAGAGCGCAGTTGGGAAGGTGTGGCCAGGCCCAGTGTGCTCAGTGTGAGGTAGAGATGGGTTCCAGTCACTTGAGGAGCAGTAGTAACTGCCCACCCCAGGCAGAGAGCTCCCTGTCTAGTTCCACAGAGCAATTCCAAAGAATATTTCCGTGCGTCTATTTTTGGGGAGGGCTTGGGAGGAGGTGCAGTTGTAGATAAAGGGCAGGGTTTCTCGACCTTGGCACTGTTGCCTTTTGGGGCGCATCATTCTTTGTTGTAGGGGCCGACCTCGGCGCGATCGGATGCCAGTGTCATCCCACCCTTATGCCCACTCCCTGCAGTCCTGACAACCAAACATAGACAATGCCAGATGTGTATGGGGGTCCAGACTGCCTCATTTGAGAACCACTGTTAGAGATCTGTAATGTACATAATAAAACCCCTTTCCTTTTCAGGCAAATTTTGCTAAATTAATAGTAGTAAATAATGGTGCCAAACCATTGAACCTAATAGTGGACATATTGCCGTAGTGAGTTACCAAACAGGAAAAGAGTATTTATTAAGGGACAAAGCAGAGTGGTCTTCAGTAGCACCATGTTCCTGGTTTGGGATTTGAGGTGTCTTTTAAAAGGCCCAGTGTAAGAGAGTGAAAAGATTTTCTCTTTTTGGTGGTAAGGGGAAGGGAGGGAGATGGTTCTGGTTCTACAGTAGAAGCCTTAGTTTGTGGCAGCATTTTCCCAGTCGTGATAGGTATTTTGAAACTCTTTTCTGTGGGATGTTAGCATGAGGTGAGAAGTTTTGAATGGTCTAGGAAATTTTGAGGGGTGCTGGGCCAACCAGATGTCCATATCTCGGGCTTCTCTGGGCTGTCCGCACCTTAATGTCTTTCTCCAAAAGACTTGTTTTGTTAATGATTCCCCAAGAGTCTCAACTTTAGAAACCCTTTTTCTGAATCTCCTTCCGACATGGTAAAGTAGGGCACACAGTCTAGGGAATGCTGGATCAGGCTTATTTACTGGGCAGAAGGGCCTTCTTTGGGAGGGGAGTTTCTCTACAAAAGTTAAATGGCTGACAGCATAGACAAACAGGTGTGGGGTTGAGATAGCATATTTAAAAGTCTTGGTAACATGGGATTACGGGCAAGAGTCAGAATCATTTTCTGGTTGCACCTACCTATGCTCCTTTGATTTTAGTTTCTTACTCAGTTTTTCCTTAGATGAAGATAAGTTTTAGAGTAAATAAAGCCTCTGCAAATATAGATTGTTGGTACCCATGAAACAAAAGTAAGTTCTGGGGATTAACTAGGACTTGAATGAAGAATAGAGGTTTGATAAAATTACTGCAAGAGTGCTATTTGGGCACTCTTTAGGCTAACCTTCTTGATTTAAAACAAAACAGAAGACTGTATCTTCCTCTACCTTTTTCATGCAACTGGACCCCAGTCTGGTTCATTGGCCTTTGCCCTGCGAAGATAAGGTGGGAGTACGAATGGGCACGGTGGCTGCTCTGTGAGGGCAGGAGTGGAGGTGTGGGTAACCAAGTCTTCGGGCTGAGGATGTGTGGTGACAGGTAGCAGAAACTCGTCATCCTGTCCTTGACAATAAAGAGAGGCATGGAGTAATGCACTAACTGCGGCATTCAGGCAGGTTATAGAGTCTCTGTTCAGATGAAACGCTAATTCTGCAGGATGTGGGGCATCCTTCAGAATCC
The DNA here is from genome assembly GCF_024610735.1 of Ursus americanus. Taxonomy (NCBI): domain Eukaryota; kingdom Metazoa; phylum Chordata; class Mammalia; order Carnivora; family Ursidae; genus Ursus; species Ursus americanus. The sequence continues at coordinate 33,352,009 of NC_142128.1, forward strand.
CAGGTGTGTTGCTTTAAATTTTTTTCTTTTTTAATTTTGAAGTAATTATAGACACAGGGAAGTTGTAAAAATAGGATCTTGGAGTACCTTTCACCTGTTTTCTTGGGCAAAGACATTTATGTCTCCTGTAATTCCTTATGGGAGTGTGATCAAGCCAGGCCTTTCTGCCAAAGATGGGTTTCAAGTATGCTCTGCTCTTTTGTAGACCCTCTTGCCTTGACTTTTTGGTATATAATGTTATTTTTCATTTATGTAATTAAGCTACAAAGAGTTGAGAGCCATAAGGCGACATTTTTATTCGCATGAAACCTCATGTTAAATGTCCTAGTTAGCATATCTCAGAACTGAGTCTGTCCTAGGGAATGTGCCGTGTATAAATCTACGCGTGTGAGCTGAGTTCTGAGGCAGGATGGCGCCAGGCAGAGGCTGCTGAGCCTCTCTGCCTCTGAAGGGAGGGCTTGCCATCTCGTGGACTCGGTGCCATGCTGAGTTTTGTTGGGTCTTATTTAATATCTAAGATTAATTCTGAAATTGGATTAAAGTGTGGGAGACAACGAAAAAGCATTTATGATACATTTCAGTTTGGGTCTGTGTGAAAATCTAATCTGACAAAGAGTGGAATTTTATCTGAAAACAAGTAGTTGAGTTAGAAGAGAGGCAGAACTTTGGGACTTTGACCTCTTTAGGGTTTCATGAGTGCGTGCCCTGAGGTGATTTTTATTTGGTTGATAGCAGTTCTTTGGTCCCCATAAGGCAAGCCAGTTTGATTGGGCTCTGCATTTGGGGGGATGTTAAACTCTAGAATATGGCGTTTTACAAACCAGAGACAACGTCCCCGTTCAGGGGCCGCAGATCTTGGGGACTGAACCTGCTGTGCTCATTTTGTGAAGAACCTCGGATAAGTAAACCACTTAGCCTCAGTGAGCCTCGGTTCCCTCATCTGTAAAGTGGGAGTTAACATCTACCTTGCGTACCTTGCAGGATTGAAATGCTGCTCACATGGGATTTGAGTCTGTGAAATGGTGGTCCACACTCTTCCCAAGCCTTTCTAAGACATGACCTTGAACCCATCTCTTGGCCTTTGGGTACTTTTGCCCTTCCAAGGGGTTAAGGTCATAGCTGCCACTTGAAGAAGCTCGAGTACATACTGCATGTCTTAGACGGGTCTCACCCCTCTTGAGCAGCCCTTCCTTCCGAAGGGCCTGTGCGGTCTGTTGAGCAGGGTTACATAGCAGAAAAATTGGGGAGGAGAAGTATTGAAACAAGGGATCAGGGCCAGCTGTCACGCTTACTTTTGGTTCTTATTTCTTTGGTAAAGAATACTACCCTCTCATGAGGATTGATGGACATGTTTTCTTAAGAACAAATTCAGATAGTCACAAACATAAGCAATATCCATACCCCCAGAAGTCTGTATCCTGAGCACATGGTTGTCTTAGTGAAGTTTGGAGACTGAAGGATGAAGGAAGGCAGTGTGTTCTTCACGTGCTCTTCCTCCAAGCCTGAGAGTCTCCCTTGGGGCCCAGGAGCCTGGGGGTGAGTGATGCCAAAGTAGCCCCTGATGCCAAACCGGAAAAAGCCTTCCATGTACCTTAAAGTGTTCTGTAGACCACCTGGGGCTCTTCATGGTGTGGCTCTTGGTCCCCTGCCACGTGGTGAACTGTAGCCCATCTGCAACCAGCTAGGTACCGAAGTGGAGAGAAGGCATGTAGAGACTTGTACAGCTCCTGGACCTTGCTGTAGCAGCTTCCTGATGTTCTATAGAAGTGCCAGCCAGTAAGATTGGCGCGGAGACCGGGGGAGGGCTGCTCGTTCACTGAGTTTGAGAAGCGTCCGTGCGGACACTGCTGGGCTTGTCAGGGCTAATCAGTAGCCAGTGTCACTTGTAAGTGAATAGTCACCATCAGTCAAAGGTGGAATTCTAAAGTGTGACCCCCCCCCCCCAAGATTTTATTTGTTAATTTGAGAGAGAGAGAGGGAGGGAGAGAAAAGCAGACTCCCCGCTGAGCAGAGAGCCCAGTGTGGGACTTGATCCCAGGGATCCCAGGACCCACAGATCATGACCTGGTGACTTTTAAATGAAAGTCATCTAAGAGAGAGGTGTTATATCCATACTCCACTTTCTGTTGGAGAAAGCCTTAATTCCCTAAATTTGCCTTCAAGTCTTGTTGAGTAAATGTAACAATTTTTACGATTCATATGGAGAAGAAAACCAGTGTCTTTCTTTTTAAATTAATTCCCCTTAGGGAGTCCAGGCTGGTATTTTCACAGAAATTGTGAATTGATGAAGCTAACATTTATTTTGGGGGCTCACTTCTTGGCAGTCTTGTCTCTAAAACAGTGCTGCTCTGCAGTAGGCATGGTGTGGCACTCTGTCCGTGCACCCTGCGCCCACAAGCGCCATGCCCCCCTCACTGCTCCTCTGACCTGGCCCGGGTCAGCCCTGCCCTCTTCGTCCCTGCGCGCCGGCCTCCAGCAGGTGTCCCAAGAGCCGCTTCATGCCGCTTCTGCAGAGCCTGTCCACTCACTGAGGGTGACACGGGATTGCCAGAGTAGAGTAGATGTTCTCATAGGCCGAACTCTGGAGATCGAGGAGGGCAGGCAGGTGTGTGTCGTTAGCCCGCTGGGTTTAGGATTGCATTCACATATAAACTGTGTGTCACCTCACTGTTTTAGATTATCAGTGGGAAATGACGCTCTCGTTTTCCCCAAGAGTCAGGTCTAGCAGTTAGGTCGCGGTCGTACAGAACGGTTCGCCCGCCGTTGTTGGTTGTCCCACGTGGGGTCCCACGGTTGTCGGCCGTCGGTGCTGTTTCACAATGCCCGAGCCCTGTGATTGACACGGCCTTTTCTTGCAGACACGAGTTGGCGCTCCGAGGCGACCTTTCAGTTCACTGTCGAGCGCTTCAGCAGACTGAGTGAGTCGGTCCTTAGCCCTCCGTGTTTTGTGCGAAATCTGCCATGGAAGATTATGGTGATGCCACGCTTTTATCCAGACAGACCACACCAAAAAAGCGTAGGATTCTTTCTCCAGTGCAATGCTGAATCTGATTCCACGTAAGACAGTTTAAATGATGCGATTACAAACCCACAAATAGTTGTGCTACGTGATTGGAGGCCCGATCTGATTGGCCTCTTTGAACTGAACAGTTTTGAATTTCCTTGCTGCCTCTACATAGCCCTTTGATTTTACATTCAATGAAATACATTTCTCTCTTTAAAACTCACTGGTAGGTATTCTCTCTAGTCTAGAAAAGGTGTCTTTTTTTTCTTGCAAATGAGAAAGTGAAGTTCACGTTTTAGAATCTACCAGCCCATGGAACCTGGGATCGGGGCCCCTGCGGACGGGCTCACTGCTGGATTGTGGGCTTTTATATACCAGTCACTGCCTGACGGGAGAACTGGAGTCCAGGAAAGTTCCTCAGGTCCTGTGGCCTCCCCATAGTTACGTTAACCAGTTCCTGTGTGTTAATTCAGAAAGATCCAAATTAAAACATTCTTTGAGGGTTTTACAACATGAGCTTCTTCAGCTTATTTTAGAAATATTGTTCCTATAATTTTTAAAAGAAGTGTGTAATAAAATGTCTTCAAATTGAGAAGAGTCTTCATGGTCCCTTTATTCAGATGAAACTAAAGATTGAGGCTTCACATTTCCTACCCATTGATTCTTTGTCAAAAGTTTGATTCTTTCGTTAATTAAAAACTGTCACCGTTCAGCATTTCTCAGAAGCTTAGTTGGCATTGTTCGAAGGGGTCCCGGATCACTTGGTCACCATGTCCTTCTCGTTCCGTATCAAGGAGCCCATGAGAAGGCTGCTTCCTTGGACCACGTCTGTGTGGTCACCCCCAGACTGTAGCCCTTTGGAGCTCTCAATGAAAGCTGTTCCCCAAGGGCACTGGCCTTTGCTGTTCTGTCCAGGCTCCAGGGAACGTAGTCCATTTCCTTGGGCTTTTGACGTGAAAGCGTTAAGTGCAAAGCCCAGTGTGTGCTGCAGCCAGGGCCTGTGTGTAGGTTGATTTTTTTTCTTCCTGTGTTCACATTATGATCTGGTTTCCGGTGAGTATTTGGGCTGCACGGTAGTCTGACAGACCACTTCAGGCTGACAGTCGTTTGGGGGAAACAGCGTGGCCGGCGCGAGCACGCAGAAGCACGGGTGCTGCGAGGCTGCGCTCTTGTGGGTTCAGCTCTCCTGTAGCTCCATGCTCTTAGTGGACCTTTAAAGGGCTGTATCCTTCTGGTTTTTAAACATTGACCAGAGGCCCTTTTGTGATCTATGCCCAACTTGATGGCAGCGGGGACACTTCTGCTGTGCTGTGACTCGGTGGCTCTGCTTGGAGTCCCCCGGGAGCGCCTGGTACAGCCCTGCCTGGGAACCGCTGCGAGAGGGGTTCTTGGAGCACGCAGCACGGCTTTTCTTTTCTCTCGTTCTGTTCTTTTCCCTAATACCCAGATTAGGTACTAAATCTACCATGTGACCGGAAAACTAGCCTCTTACAGAATCTAAAAGACCAGTATCTAAAATTCAGTAACTTCTCTGTTTATTGATACAAAAAAAAAAAAAAAGAACCTGACCTAAAACTTTTTAAAGAAATTAATATTAATAAAACCATGGGTCAAATCACTACGGATGGCCTGGGACACCCCCAACCCGTTTTAGCTGTTTTCACCATTAAGGTAAATGTGTCTCTCCCCCAACTCCCCCACTCCTCCCAAAAAATAAAAGAAAAAAAGGAAAAATGTGGGAATTTTTGTGTGCTGTGTTTTTAAAGTGTGCAAACATCAGTTAAATAGGTCAACTGAGGCTTAGATTTTCTTTAAACAGGTCGTGGTCTTGCCACGCACAGGCTGTGCTGAAGATAATAAATTACAGAGACGATGAGAAGTCGTTCAGCCGACGCATTAGCCACTTGTTCTTCCACAAGGAGAATGATTGGGGGTTTTCCAATTTCATGGCCTGGAGCGTAAGTAACTGAGTGTTTATACAGAATGATCTGAGCCTTACTCCTTCCCGAGTTCCTTCACTCTTCAGAGCCTTCTGTGCGTTCTAGAATCAAAAATGTGTGCTTCCTAAGTGGGACAGGTGTCCGAAAATGTGTTTTCTCCAGTTGGCTAGTTGAGGTTTTTAAGCAGCTGACAGGTCAGTATTGGGGGGGGGGGGTCAAGTCAGACATGGTTTCAGGGAACCTCCCCAGTTCTCAGCCCCATCTGTTTTGGCTGCTCTTGGCAGACGTGGAACCCAGGAGTGCGTTGTCAGGCACGTCCTGCTGGGTGCTCCAGCGTGGGTTCTCCAGCACCTCTCCAAGCCCTTGCTCTGGGGAGCGGGCACCGATGCCTCCGGGCCGTGCCCTGGACCAGCTCCCAGTGCTTCCTGGATGCTTCCTAGAGGAACCAAGCTCTTGCTGGTTTTGTTCAGAGGACACTACTAGTTAAAGTAGATCAAAACACTGCAAAATCAGAAGCCTGATTTGGGGGTTAGAAAAAGTAGTGTTTTCCTCTAATACGTAGAGGGCACTAGGGTAATTGTCTCTTCAGAACGAAGGGAGCATTCATGTGTTCTTATGCAAGCTGGATATTCTTATTTTTTATAGGAAGTGACTGATCCTGAGAAAGGATTTATAGATGATGACAAAGTTACTTTTGAAGTCTTTGTACAGGCGGATGCTCCCCATGGAGTTGCGTAAGTTTTTCTTTAATTGGGTGCTCTTAAGAAACGCCTTTTGTGCTGTGGTGAAGCACTAGCATGTGAACAGAGATGCATATACTTAACAGATACGCACCCTCTCTGCGCTTGCCCACACATACGGGGGGTATGCGGCTCTGTATGCCAGCCTCACGTTCACCCCTTCGCTTGGCGGATTTTCTTGAGCGGTTTCTGTAGGCCGGACACTGCTGTGCACTAGGAATGTGGTGATGGTCGGCAAGGCAGCCGTGGGTTTCTGTCCTCCGATATCTAGACTGCTGGGACAGTTCATAAATCCTCCAGAGGAGATGCCCTAGTTTTACTTGGAAGAGGGCAGGGCTGGGAAGGTCTGGGAGCTGTGGGTATGCTGAGGAAGCAGGGGAGTTGGTGGGTTGGAGGTGGTGAGTGAGGTGGAGCCGAGCTTGGAGGACCCGCAAGAGACGTGACAATGGCTCAGTGGTGGGAGGTCTGTGTGCACAAGGCAGTGTTCGGCCTTACAGGAGGCATGGGCGTGGGCCTGGGGTGGCTTACTTGTCAAGGAGGGTAAGGGGTTGGGGCAGGGAGAACAAGAGTTGAGCGAAGGCACCAGCAGCAGGGCAGGGTGGGGCTGAGCGCCGCGTCCACATCCGGAGGGTGTGGAGGTTGAGCCGGAAGCTGGAATCAGGCAGTGGGGCCCTGCTGACTGGTGGAGGCCCAAGGGTGAGGCCGTTAAGTGCAGTCTGGGAAGAAGGTCAGCGGCAGGCACCTGTTTCTTGCCCACCTTATTTTGTCTTCACGTGGCCCTGCTCTGGCAAGAGTGCGGGTGTGGGTTGACCTGGATGGACCGGGCAGAGAGCCGTGGGGCAGCCACGCAGAAGCTGTCACTTAGGTCGGGTCCTGGCTGGTGTGGCCTGGGGCGTGTACAGGAGGAATCCAGCTTTTCTTGAGGAGCCTTTTCAGAGCTCACGTTCTACTCAGATATCAGGAGGGGGAGGGCAAAAACAAGAAAACTAAATTTTTTGTGGGTTCCCCCCCATTTTGAAAACCTCCCCCTATGTTTATTATCTACTTTTCTTGACTAAAAAAGTGAATTGGTTTTTCAGTCTTACCAATCAAAACAGATTTCTTGCTTTAGACTTACTTATCAAAACCTAGTCAGCCATTATCACCTAAATCTTGGATTATAGTTTTTAAAATAACCATCTATAATTTAGGATTCTTGCATTTTCTTGCCAGTTTTTAAAATTATCCACGGATGCGCTCGCACGCGCAGACACTCACACCCACACGCACACACTTCAGCAGGGTCCTTCGGTACACCCGAGCGTGTCAGCAAGGTCGTGGACTAACCCCTGGAATCACAGAGTACTATTGACCCTGACCTCGGCCAGTAGTAAACGTCTCCTCCAGTGTTGGTCACGCTTGGTGGTCACGCTTCGATCGTGTTGTTCATGTCTTTGCATTATATACAGAGGGAGATGGGGAAGGCTGTGGCTTCAACTGGCATTCTCTCTAGCTTCCTGTTACGATGGGAGGGAACGTGCAGTGGGAGCTGCTAACTCTGAGAAGATGTACCGTTTCTTCCCAGCAACCACCACCATAGACTGGAGAGAAAGAGCACTAGGGGCGTAGAAGTCCGAACGAGAACCTGCCCCAGTGTACATGCTTGTCTTTGCTTATGTGTGTAACTGCAAAAAGAGGGGTTTCGACTGTTTGCATTCTTGCTGACTGCACATGTGACCTAGTATGTATGCCATGGACCCACACTGGGAGCCGGTCCCGTAGAATTCAGCGACTGTCTGTGAGTGTGATCTTGGAAGAGAAGGCAGTGCTGCCGTCGGCGGCGTTAAGCTGCTTCTCTAGTGCTGGGTTTGTGCACTTGGGCGAACAGAGCCCGTGATCGTGCTGAGAACTCCTGGCCCTGGTGCCCTTAGTGCCCGGGTGCCTGGCGGTGAGTTTCTCCCTTGGAGGGGTGCGTGGCTGTCGTTCCTGTGTCAGGATGGTGGGAAAGAGGTGACGGTGCACGGCAGTGCGGGGTCTCGCCGGCGTCGCGCCGAAACGCTCCACACACACTGCAGAAGCGAGGAGGCGTCCTGTGCAGTTTTCCCTCAACCTCCAACTGATCTTGTAGGTGGGATTCAAAGAAGCACACGGGCTATGTCGGTTTAAAGAATCAGGGAGCGACTTGTTACATGAACAGCCTGCTGCAGACTTTATTTTTCACAAATCAACTACGAAAGGTAAATGGATGGTATTTCTCTCCCTCAACCTTCCACCCACCCTCTTGCTCGAGTCCTAAGGGACAAGCAAAGTCCTGTCACCCGACTTTGCCGTGTCTCTCCCAGTACCACGGTGCTCTCTCCAGAGAGGGCCCCTCTTTTATGTGAATCCGTATCTTTATTCCGCAGCGTGTGGACACTTGTAAAGCTAACTTGGGTGATCAAAAGTTGGCTGGCTAACCTAACTTTATGGGGTCTGTAGCCCCATAATAAAGTTTGTTTGTTTTTAATGTGAAAGCCATTAGCAGCAACATTTGGAAGTTTTATATCAAAACTGAATTGAAAAGCCACTGGCGGTGAAGTATAATTTTCACTTACAGGTAAAACTTAGGTTCATGAGACTACTAATAAAAACCGCAGACATCCCTAGACTCTAATGTAGGATAGCTAGGCGTCTGTCCCTTTGGAATGCCGTGTGAACAGCATGGAGCAGTGCAGGCAACACGGACTCCTGGTTGTGGGGGGGCCACTGGCTGGTTTGCTGGCTTTTCCCGTTCCGGCAGCACCGTCGCTGCCCCGACAGGATGGTGTTGTGGGGACAGGCGGATGTGGATCATTGCAATGGCACTTAGGTCTTATCGCAACTTCTGTTCACAAGTAACTTTAAGCTAAAAAGTGTGGCTCCAAGAGGTATGAAATAAAAGTGATTCTCTTTGGATGGTGAGCCGTGGGTAATTTTTTAAATTCGTTTTTACTTTCTTGTGTTTTTTTTTATATTACCTCTAAAGACTTTCATGATTATTTAAAAAAAAAAAACTTCCTGACCTATTTTGGGGGATAGTTAGAAGCCCTATCAACTACCTTAAGCCATTGTGATATTAGAAATGATACTTTCACATAAAATTCCATTTTTATTTCTTAATCAATTATTTTAGGCTGTGTACATGATGCCAACAGAGGGTGATGATTCATCCAAAAGCGTCCCCTTAGCATTACAAAGAGTGTTCTACGAATTACAGCACAGCGATAAACCTGTAGGAACAAAAAAGCTAACGAAGTCCTTCGGGTATGTATCAGAGATCTGCCTTTCCCTTCTTCCTTCTGCAAGGAAGAATAATGAGCGCCTAGTGAGAGAATCGAGAGCAGAGTGTAGGCATTCAGGTCCGCCCGAGTGTTTTTATCACTGTATTTGGTTTGTCCTTTTTGGACATAAAGGCTCTGTTTTAGAATTTTGCTTGAGACCTAATTTACCACATCACGATGTCCTCTCACACACAGCAAGGTGCAGAGCAGGACGAAGCTGTGGTGTCCTGATCAAATCAGTGTGTCTTTTCATCAGGGCCCCCCAAAATCACCTCCTCAAAAAATGAATTTAAGAATAATGGCCGATTATGCAGTTTACTTTTTGAAGTCTGAGTTGCTTAATATGCTCGTATTTGAAATTTGGAAGTTTAAACCCAAACGTTCCTTTTCTCTTTCCAAGGTGGGAAACTTTAGATAGCTTCATGCAGCACGACGTTCAAGAGCTGTGTCGAGTGGTAAGTTCTGCGCCGTAATCGTACACTCCTGAACATTGACTGCTGTCGGAAGTGGTAACCACGTCCGAGCGCAGACCTGCTTCATGCCAGTGCGGCTCAGACGCATATCCTTGTGTGGGACAGAACCAGGCCAGGAAGGAGAGGCAGCATGTGGCTCATTTTCGAGCCAGAAAGAATGGAAACAAAATTGCTGTTAGGGCAGTGTGAAGGGAAGCTTGGATTTCCGTAGCAGTAGGTAGTGTGGTTGGAATTTGTTAAATTGGTAACATCTGCCTGAGTTTCTGATCCGGGAACCTGCAGATCGGCTTAAGTAGCTGTCCTGATCACCCTGCTTCGCTGTTCGAATCGTGACTTCTTGTTACTCTGGAGTGTCCAGACTCCTCCTCGGCACAGAAGTTCTAATTGAAGCAGCCCTCTGTGCGGGTGATTCTCCCCAAAACCATCTTTAGTCACTAGCAAATTCCCGTCCTTCCAGTTGTGACCAGAGACACACAGACACACGCACACACACACACACACACACACACAGACACACACAACATGAAATGGTTATTCAAGGTGATTGGCTGGGCAAGGTGTGTTTTCTTTTTTGCAGCACTAGCTGGATTGAATCCAGTTCATTAAATATCCATGGACAAACCAGTCAATCCTGTTGACAGGCTCAACCTCATTAATCTCTTGGTGTGGACCAATACGAGTTAAGTTTAGTGCTCAATTTACATGCTTTTCCACGGAGGTAAAATGAATATAAAAAATGCTTCTAAAGGCACTACAGATTACTAATTCATTCCAAAGGCTGTATAGAGGTTAATCTCAACTGTTGCATGTAGATATTTTTGTAAATGTCCAAACAAAGAAGACGACTGTATGTTTTCATAATTGCATGCTAAAGGTCATAATATTTATAGTTTAGAACTTCTTTGACATTGAAATTTCTTAGTCAAGTTTCAAATTAGTGTTTAATTGAGCATAACATTTTCTTAAAGTCAAAACTTTCTCTTCCAGTTGCTTGATAATGTGGAGAATAAGATGAAAGGCACGTGTGTGGAAGGCACCATACCTAAATTATTCAGAGGCAAAATGGTGGTATGTGGTTACCAGCTTTCAGCAATGATTTTAAACAATTTAAGAATGCTAGTATTTTGACAATTAATACTGAAGCCATCTTATTTTCCTTATTTGTAGTCCTATATCCAGTGTAAAGAAGTAGACTACCGATCCGATAGAAGAGAAGATTATTATGATATCCAGCTAAGTATAAAAGGAAAGAAAAACAGTAAGTCCTGTGTACCTTTTGCTAATTTCTGTTGTGCTTTAATGCTTCATTTACCCAAGTGGTTTTCCTTGAAATACTGCACAGAGAACATTGCCCGAGTGACAAGTGTGCAGCTCACCGACCGCACACAGGCTTGGTCCCCCATACGGGTCAGGCACCACAGCATTCGCAGCACAGACATTGGCCCTTCCCGACCACGACCTCCCTTCTCAAGGGAAACCACTGTTTGGGCTTTTAACCTCCCTTCCCTGGTTATTTTTGCGTGTTCGAAATATCTATAGAGATGGGATCGTGTAGGTTACAGCCTCTGCTGTGCATTTTTCTTTTGCTTCGCATCGTATCGGTGAGGAGGGGGTAGTATGATCGTTCAGTATCATAGCTGCTTTATAGTATTCCACATGGGGGTAAGCCACAGGTGTTTCAAAACCATTCTTTCCTTGAGGTTTGGGTTTTCGACGTGGGGCTGTTGGGCCTAAGGCTCCTTGACTGGTCTCGTGCCCGGCTCTGGTGCATGTGTTTGTGTTCATGGTGAGCGGAATTGTTGGCTCCGAGGGTATGTGTACATTCAGTGGGTGAAGCCAGCAAATTTCTCAACTCACTTTCTCAATTCTGGTCCCACCAGCAGCGTGTGAGAGCTGCCATTGCTCCACACAGCAGACCTGTCAGCCGTCAGACGAACATTTGGGTGGGAATATGGTGCCATCTCGGTTTTAATGTCCATTTCCCTGGAGGTCAGCGATGTTGTCACCTTTCCAAATGCTTACTGGCAATTTGGATATCTTCTTGAACATCAGGAATGTGTTTAATAGTGACTTAATGTTGTCGAGCAGTTCTGTCACCTGTGATTTACGGATCTGTGTCTGTGGATTTACTTTTCATAATGGGCTCTGTGTTCCAGCTTCTTTGCGTGTCTGGGCATCTTGTCGGATGCCTGCCGTGGTGATCATTATATTGTTGGGTACTGGATGTTCTTAACCTTTGCTGCGGGACACGTTGAAGTGACTTGGACATAGTGTGGTCCTTTGGAGGTTCATTTTCATGCTCTGTCAGGTGGGAGCTCAGCAGTGTTCAGGTAGGGCTACTTGGGCCCACGGCTGAGGCAGCACCGTTCTGAGCCTTCTGCCTGGAGCTTCATGTGTGAGGGGGCTTTTCACCGCAGCTGGAGAGAGCAGAGACTGTTGGCAGGCCGGCGTGAGCTCTGGGCACTGCTCCCCCATCCTTTGGGCGGTTCTTTCCCTGGGCCCCGGATAGTATCTCCCTCTGCTTGCTGATCAGCGCCCCGCAGAGGCCCCGGGAGAGCCCTCCGCAAACCACCGCCGTGTTCTTCGTGGGCGGTTGTCTTCTCCTGGGCGCTCTGTGCTACGGAGTCCAGCGGCCTCGTGCCCTCTGTCTCTTAGGGAGACACTGGGTCCTGTTTGGGTTTCTCTTCCACACGGTGACCTGGGACAGGTGAAGGGCCCTTTCCAGATCCCGGTCCTGTACCAACCATCGTCCAGGGTGTGACCTTGTTCGGCACAGGACGGTGAGTCTGGTGCTTGTCAGTCTGGCAGGTGCAGGGCAGGAGTGCTTCTGCATGTGCTCTGGATGCTCGCCTGGTGGCATCGCAGAGCTGCCCCCCCCCCCCACGCCTCCGTGGGGCTTGCCTCTGTTCACTCCTGTTGAACGACATTTCAGAATCTGAGTGAAGTCAGCCTATCATACTCTGCTTTTTGTGTTAAGAACACCTGCCCTGAAGTCATAAGCTGTTCTCTTATCTATTATTGTTTTATCTTTCTATTTATCCGTAATCTACCCAGAATGGTTTTTCACAGGTGGTAGGATGTCAGGACTGATGTCTCGGCATGTGGGTCTCTCGTGCACCGTCACATTGTCCCCTTGCCGTGCACCTTTGTCAGTGGTCAGACATTCCTATCCGTGTGGCTAAAGCCTCTGTCTTCTGGTCTGCTCGTTGTCCTTGGGCGAGTTCTCCGTCTTCCCCCATGACCCAGCTTCGTTGTGGTTGAATTGACAAAATTGTAAGCTATTCACAGCGAGCATTGTGGTTGTGCTGGACACATGGTGAAAGGAGCATTCCATCCCGGTGAGCACGTCTGTCCCTGCACGTCGTCCTCTGTGTGTGCGCGTCAGAGCGTTTCGGTTCTGCTCGTAGCGGCAGGAGGTTCCCGGCTCAGTCCCTGTGTTCGGTGTTAGGTCCTTAGTCCCGATTCATCTCATTCATGTCCCAGTCTGTCCCTCTCATCCCCATGGTCCCACTCTCTACCTGCACTGCCTTAATTGTAGCTTTATGATAAGTGTTTGGGTCAAAATGTGTACTTTAATGTTACTTGATTTTGTTAAAGTGAGCAAAACATTTGACTTCATGTGAACACTTGTAACACCCTTAGGAAACCACATCTGTGTTCTTAGAGGTTCAGGGCTTCTGTGGTGCAGTGGCGGGGTCGCGGCAGGTGTGGCGGGTCTCGGGCAGGGGCCGCCGTTCCTTCTGCTCTCCTCCCTAGTGTGCTGAAGTGTGGCGGGACGGCCACGTTACCATCAAAGCTTTAGTGAAATGATCAGCTGACTTTCTTCTCTTTCTCTCTTTCAAGTATTTGAATCATTTGTGGATTACGTGGCTGTGGAACAACTAGATGGTGACAATAAATATGACGCCGGGGAGCACGGCTTGCAGGTAACATGGGAGCTCTGTGGCGGGAGGTTGACAGGCAGTGTCTCGGGTAGATCCGTCACCCTGCACACGGGGAGACCCCGTCCCGCTGTTGGGAGGCGTTTTCCCCATGGCATCTGTGACCCTGCTCCTTGCCTCGCTGGTTTGTGCTGGGAGCTTTGCCTCAGCTTCTGGTTCAGTAGACGTTCTTACTTCTCAGACGTTTGGCTCGTGATGGTTTGCACTTGGGCATGTATGTGTGATGGAGTTTTCTAAAGGATTGTGACTTGTAGAGTGAGGAGTGTGTTTTCTCTTGCTTGTTCTGTGACTACGTGGTGTCCCTGAGTGTTCTCCACAAAGCCCCACGGGGACTCTAAGCTTCTGGCAGAGCAGCGAGAGTCATGGACAAGTGACGGGTCAGTCTGTGGTCGGGCGGAGAGACGCGGACTGTGGCGTGGGCCTGGCTGCCGGTCAGCTGGATCTGGGCGGGTCAGCAGCACCCTCATGAGTGCGGCCGCCCAGAGTCCGTGTTGAACTCAACCTGGACACATGGCTCAGCCGGTTTATGATTTCCCACACCATCCTGTGTTTACCAAGCTGGCTAACTTAGAATTCATGGTGCTGGGGTCCCCCTTTTGGGGCGGGTCGCAGATCTGCTCTTCTGCTTGGTCAGGCTGCTCAGGATGCTGCGTTGTGGATCAGAAAGTCACTTTGCAAACATGTGAGTAGATGTGCTTAGGAAATACTTCCGTCAACTTAAAAGAATTGCTCTTATCCACACTGGGTAGTTGGGGGTTTGTGTGAGCAGTACGGATTTTAGAACCCTAGCCTCAGTGGATCGCGGTAGAGAACCTATTCTTTTATTGTTCTTTGAAGTTGTATGGAAACCGTGCTACTCCTTTGTGTGGCAGGTTCCTTGCGTTTTCATTTTTCTTTCTAGAGATCCTTTGTCCTTTTAAGCACGCATATGCGACAGAGAGAGCCTTGTCTGTGGCTTGTGACACAGTTTCTCGGCTGGACGTCCCCAGCCCCAGAAGGAAGGTCTGAATTGGAAGCCGAGCTGTGATGAGAGCCCGGTAGTGGTGGGGTTGGGCAGAGACTTATTTTCGTGGGGAAACCAGAGTTGCCTGAGGTGGGGCCGGGGCTGTGGGAGCTGTGGAGTCGGCCCCTCCAGAGGAGGCCTTGTTGAGAAGTGGGGCGCGGCCCGCTGCACAGAGGCCGCGTTGCTGGTGTGAGGGTCTTGCTGCTCCTGAGTGAGGACAGTCTTCCGAAGTGGGTTGGACGGTAAGTGCTGAGTGCGTGCTCTGCGTCCTGTGCTCTGAAGTGAGCGTGCTGAGCGTCCGGGGGCAGGGAGCCGCTGACAGTGGTCGTCCTGCCCGGACCAGTGAGCAGCCGCACGTGTTCCGGCCGGGTGTCTGCCAGCACGCCCCCCTCACGTCACTGCAGTCCCGGGCTTCTGCTTTTCCGGTGCAGGATTTTCTGTGTTTTTCCATATTTCCCATAGTGTTTAATGACTGTGTAACACAGCAGCAAGCGATTAAGCCCTGATCGACTTAGCTGCTCCCGTTGTCGGGCATCAGAATGTAATCCAGAGTAAACTGCTCACACGTAGCTATTGCAGCAAACCTGAGAAAGATCGAAGCAGAACATTTTACTTTATTTTTTAATTGAAGCGTCCTTGACGTGCAGGATTATATTGCTTCAGTTGTGCAGCGTAGTGATGTCATGTCACAGACATCATGAAATGCTCACCGTAGAGTTCACACAGTGGTGCTGACTCTGTCCCTACCATGCAGTTTGTATCTGTGACCTGTTTTGTAACTGGAAGTTTGTATCGCTTGATCCCCCTCACCTGTTCCTCCCCTCCCCACCCCCTGCCCTCTGACGACCACCAGTTTGTTCTCTGAGCCTGGTTCTTCTCTCTCTCTTTCTCTGTGTGTGTGTGTGTGTGTGTGTGTGTGTGTGTGTGTGTGTAAGATTTTATTTATTTATCTGAGAGAGAGGGGTGTGGAGAACGTGGGAGCTGGGAGAGAGGGAGAGGGAATCTCAAGCAGACTCCACATTGAGTGCGGAGCCCAGCACGACCCTGAGATCGTGACCTGAGTGAAACCAAGAGTTGGACGCTTAACTGACTGAGCCACCCAGGCACCCCTCACATAAGCCTGTTTCTTAAACATTTTAAAAGCACACCACTTGGATACCTAAACCCCTTCCTCTCCCACCAAATTTCTCCAACCGATGTTGCTGTCCTTGCTTCAAGGACTAAGTAGGGCTGAACTAAACTTGCATTTCTTTTTCAATGTTCAGGAAGCAGAGAAAGGTGTGAAATTCCTAACTTTGCCACCAGTGTTACATCTACAGCTGATGAGATTTATGTATGACCCTCAGACGGACCAAAATATCAAGATCAATGATAGGTAATCTCTAGTGGGATGTGAAAGTCGCCTGATTTCAGGGGTCAGTCTCGGTGTTCTGTTTAGTCCTTTTCAGTGCATCTCTGATGTATTTAGGTCTCTGTCCTGCGTCGGTGTCCCAAGAACAACGGTTTTAAAGGGATAATTTCCCTTAAGAGATCTCAGAGGCTGCTCCTCCCATCTCTCCCTCTTAGGGAGTCCAGCCCTCTCCACACTATGGCAGATGGAGGTCCCTGAGGGGAGGGGGTTTTCTGCTCCACTCGTTTTGCACTCACCAGAATGCCACTGTTAACCTCAGGAGTGGAATTTGATATTGCTGTATTTGTTTAAATAGGGTCCTCCAATATTTTGTAATCTCTTAGTTGGTATTCTAGAATGTGTTGGAATTTTCAGGAAGATGAAATAGACGTGTGTGTGTGCCTTATTCCAGGTGTTTTCCCCATTCTTAAAATGCCAGATAAAAACAATGATAGTAAATACTGCTTTACCTGGTTTAGAATAAGAGAAGTTTTGTACTGGTTAGTTTGGGCACAGGATAGAGGTTGGTTAGTCACGCATCAAACTTGAGGGAGAATGGGCCCCATCAAGTTATTTGCCCCCCGCCGGGTCTTCGCTCTTTCATTCTTGCCCATCACTGTGGAATCTATAAGAAACCGTCTCCACCAGACCTCACAGACTGGCATCCTGCAGACTAGGACTAAGGCCGGTGTGCTGACGTGTTTTGTTGGGTCCTCACCTTGCTTTTGTTTCTGTTTCTATTGGTATTAGTTGCCAACATTAAAAAAAAAGCATGAGATTTTGCATAAAAGCCCAGATTTCTGGCATTCTTCAGGAACTCTGAACATTGGGCAGCGCAGCCAGATTGGCTGAGGGCGGCACTGGGCTGGCACTGGGGCTGCTGGCCCTTCAGACTCCATGTGCTCGCTCGCCTCCGAGTCCTTGCCAACCCGCCTCTCAGGGATCTCCTCCTGATTAACTTCGACCCTGTTGTTAAAATGTGTATGAACCCCAGTCATTAAAAACAAATCAAGTTCAGTATGTCTTTAGAAATCTCGGGGTATAGGGGATCCTTTCTAACGTGTCTTCCCTGTTCAGATCTGATTTTCCATGTTTCTCAAACCTGAAGTATGTGCTTGGTGGTCTAAATCCTGGACAGCCCGAATTACTTGTTAATAACATTTGGAATTATCCACATCCTAGAAAAGCCATGGTGTATATTTATCACAAGACTGGCTGTTGTGTAATATCCTCAATTTAAAATTCTGTCAGGCATCTCAGTGCATTTAGAGGCATTTTACTCCTACCTAGCTTCAAGTTTTTTTACTGATGTCTGAATAATTAACTTGTTCTAATGAATGGGCGCTGCCTCAGAAGAGTTCATGGGGCCTCCCAAGTCACATTGATACTTCCCTTTCCAAATAAAGATGAGACAATAAATTAGAACGTCTAGAAATAAAGCCTATAGGTGAACTACTTCACGTGTGAATGAAACCTGGATTTCTTTAAAAATGTTTTTTAATAGGTTTGAATTCCCAGAACAGTTACCACTCGATGAATTTTTGCAAAAAACAGATCCTAAGGACCCTGCAAATTATATTCTTCATGCAGTCCTGGTTCACAGTGGAGATAATCATGGTGGACATTATGTGGTTTATCTAAACCCCAAAGGGGATGGCAAAGTAAGTGCTGGGCAGGGGGTGGAGTTGAATGTGATGGTGTGTAGGGTTTCGCCTTTGCCCGTTCCCGCCCCATGGCCTGGATAGCGAAGGATTCCACCCTGGGCTCTGATTGCTCTGTGTACTCTCACACACTCATTGCTGATACTTTAAAGGTGAATAGTATATTAGGGATTATACTTTATGTAGGCCTCTATTAGTATCGATCTTTGGTCCTTTATCCCTTTGTGTGTAAAGGGAGGCACGTGTTTTCCACTTACGAATACCAGCAGAGTCCTTGTCCTCCAAGGCCCGGGCAGGCGGGCAGGGCAGTGTCGCTCACACGTCATTCTGCATGCTGCTTGTCCACGCTCGCTGATGCTCCGTCTTCCTCTGATTTGCATGGATCTGTTCTCCTAGACTTCCCAGGGGACCAGGGTCTCCTTGGGGTCTGTGTCCAGGACCATAGAGCCAGTGAGGAACAGAGCAGAGGCCGAGCCCGCCTTGCTCGAGCTGGGGAGAGTTGGTAGAGGGACCCACACAGCCCCAGACCACAATGAACCTTCCACTGTAAGATGTAGTACCACTGAAAGTGACCCCGTCAATCCACAGTGAAGACATGGGGAGAGAAGTACCATGTACAGCTGTGTGGACTTTTTTTAAGTTAGGCCCTCACTTGCTGGGATAATATGTCATGAGATAGGATGAAGTGCCCCCATTTAATAACTACACCATAGTTTTACTAGCAGAGTAGGTGTGCTCTGGATGATTTTCTCAGATCTGTAAAGAGTTGTACCGTGGGCTGTTGGAGTGTAAGACAGAATTGCCAGCAGACCCACCTTCACGGTCCCCCTGAATGCGGACCGGGGTCGGCGGGGGGGCAGGGAGCTTGGCGAGAGGCAGTGCCCGGTTCGGCACATCCTCACAGCACTTGTCAAAGGAAAACACCGCCTCTTACTCCATGTGCTGCTCAAAGCGCTTTCTCTCTCCTGCGTCTCCTTGATCTCCTTGCCAGTGGTGTAAGTTCGACGACGATGTGGTGTCCAGGTGTACGAAGGAGGAGGCCATCGAGCACAACTACGGGGGCCACGACGACGACCTGTCCGTGCGGCACTGCACCAATGCGTACATGCTGGTGTACATCAGGGAGTCCAAGCTCAGTGAGTAGCGCCACTCGCCCGGCTCCGCGCGCGGCCTCAGGCCAGCTGGACGGGGCGTGTGGGTTCCGACGTGGGCTCTCAGTCCCCGCTGATCTCACTCGAATGAGACTGCTGTGCTGGCGACGACATGGCACCGGGGCCTTCTGCGGAGGGGAGCGCAGAACCCGCACACAGGTGAGCAGAGGCGCGTTTGTCGTGCAGGTGAGGTTTTACAAGCGGTCACCGACCACGACATCCCTCAGCAGTTGGTAGAGCGACTCCAGGAGGAGAAGAGGATCGAGGCCCAGAAGCGGAAGGAGCGGCAGGAAGCCCACCTCTACATGCAAGTGCAGGTCAGCCTTGCTTCCGTGGCGTCCCTGCCCTGTGGCGGGGGCTGCTCCTTGAGCGTGTGTGACGGAGGGAAGCTTGGGCTGATGCCACAGGGCTCAGGCCCGTGGACAGAGCTGCGCGCGCTCAGCGTGAGGATGAGCAGTGCAGAGGGGTCGCAGGGGTGAGGGCCTCCGGGGGGAGCACGGGAGGGCGAGTGCCCGGTGGGAGGTGGCGCTCCAGGCCACGGAGAAGTGTCACCAGTGATGGGGAAGGAAGGAGAGCTGGACGAGGAGGCGAACTTCCAGAAGCTTTGGGTTCGTGGTTCGGTTGCGGTATTGGGAAGCAGGTGTTGCTTTCAGCAGGTTGGTTGCCCGGGAAGAGGCACTAGCTCTGAGCGTCGTCCCGAGGCCGCCACGTCCCGGGCTTCCAGCTCGCGCTGCGGGGAGGGGCCTGGCCGTGTGGAGGTGCGGGCGTTCGTAGTTCGGACTGAACACCTCATTCCGTCCTTTGCCATCTTGATACTTTTCTCCTTGGGTCTCTCGAAGAAGGTTCATGGAAGCCAGAGACTAGCTCTTCTTAGCATGTTCCTCTTGAAACTTTGTCCTGCTTGGGGTGGCCTCATGGCATTCGTGCGTCCGTTGGAGACTCTGTTGTGTCTTCTTGTGTGTTTTCAGATAGTTGCAGAGGACCAGTTTTGTGGCCACCAAGGAAATGATATGTACGATGAAGAAAAAGTGAAATACACTGTGTTCAAAGTATTGAAAAACTCCTCACTGGCTGAATTTGTCCAGAACCTCTCTCAGACCATGGTGAGTGCCGGCCGCTCTGGGGCTGGTTGTTCTGATGTCCAGGTTCTGCCTCCTTTCCTCACTCGCTGTATGAGCTGGGATCGGGCATTCAAGCCCTGGCGAGCCGGGAACCCTGAAGGGGGGGGGTCTCTCTTGTCCACCCCATCAGGGAAAGCTCTGTCATTTTGTTTCTTCTAATCTAGAATCATCACATGAATTAAAATATGAGCTGATTTTGTTTTAATTTATTTAGTTTTAATTTTTTTCAGGGATTTCCACAAGATCAAATTCGATTATGGCCCATGCAGGCGAGGAGCAACGGAACCAAGCGGCCAGCGATGTTGGATAACGAGGCAGATGGCAACAAGACGGTGAGGGCCGCGCAAGGGTGGTGGGGGCGCTCGCCCTGGCCAGAGTGTGTGGGAGGGGGGCGCCGGGTGCCGCTGTGGCCTGCCTGCCTCTGGTCCAGTGACTCGCGGTCGGCCGTGGTCTTCACTCTCACTTGGCCCTTGAAATACTCTAACACCAGCATCTCTTTTGGAAATAGATGATTGAGCTGAGTGATAATGAAAACCCATGGACGATATTCCTGGAAACCGTCGATCCGGAGCTGGCTGCCAGTGGGGCCACGTTACCCAAGTTTGACAAAGATCGTAAGTGCCCCCAGAGCAGGAGAGCCGGGTCCCTGGACCAGCGTCTAGAC
This sequence comes from Ursus americanus, assembly GCF_024610735.1. Classification (NCBI taxonomy): domain Eukaryota; kingdom Metazoa; phylum Chordata; class Mammalia; order Carnivora; family Ursidae; genus Ursus; species Ursus americanus. The sequence goes on from NC_142128.1 coordinate 33,372,375, forward strand.
ACACGGGGTTAGGCATGCTTCCCTTCCAAGAAGTCCTGTTCTAAAGATGCCCCCGAGCCCCTTCCTGTGTTCAGGCTTCTTGGCGCAGCCCGGTGCGCCTGACTGGCTGCCGGTGGCGAGCACGCCTGACTGGCTGCCGGTGGCGAGCACGCAGTGGCTGTGCTGAGCCCTCGTGCCCCTGCCGAGGGCTGGGCAGTAAGTATTTCACACTTGGGGGTTGTTGCAGCCTCTGCCGCCAGAAAGTGGGTGCAGAGGACGCGTCGACAAACAGGTTGGCTGTGTTCCTGCACAACTTTGTTTGACACAACAGGTGGGTCAGAGTGTGCTGATGCTCTCTTTAAAATGGTCAGTTGTTATTTCTGTCAAGGCACAGCATTTTCTCCTAGCAACGCTCAGCTTGCCATCAGTACCTGGCCTTGAAAATAAGATGCCTCCTAAGTTCACTGCCCTGGGTCCCGGATTACTGTTTCCCAGGGTCTGATGTGTGACTGTCTTAGGGTCAGTCAGCTTTTTGATTAACCTCAGGTGACACGGTAGCTTTTGGGTGCCAAAAGCTGTCGTTTTGGTTGCCTCCTATTAATATTTTTAGAACATTGTCCCAAGTGTTAAGATCCTAACAGAACCTGTTTATTAACCTTGTAGATGATGTCATGCTGTTTTTGAAGATGTATGACCCCAAAACACGGAGCTTGAATTACTGTGGGCACATCTACACACCAATATCCTGTAAAATACGTAAGTCCCTACTGCCTTCACCCTTGGAGTTGGTTTTGCTAAAGTCTTGGTCCATTATAGCTCAGGGTTCTTTGTTTTTCTCGAATGCAGGTGACTTGCTCCCGGTTATGTGTGACAGAGCAGGATTTATCCAAGATACTAGCCTTATCCTCTATGAGGTTTGGATGGCTTGTTTTTCTGTAATCAGTGTATCGTTTGTGGTTTGGGGAGGGCTTCTCTTGTTTGTTTTGCTAGCCCTGACTTCATTGTTGTGTGAAGTCTGCAGCTAAGTGGTGGGGGCCCAGGGTGGTGTTGAGTTGAGGGTCACGTTTGTTGATGTCTCATTTTTCCTCACTCGGGCTCAGTGATCATTATGTCTTTGTGGATAGTAATGTTCCCATTAGCATTCTCCCTTACAGAAATGCAGGGCAGAGAGAACAGAACTCTCGGGGAGAACACCTGCAGTGTCTGGCTGTATTAAACGTTAGACAGACGTTCACCTATAACCATTCATCTCTCTTACTGTAGGAAGTTAAACCGAATTTAACAGAGAGAATTCAGGACTACGACGTGTCTCTTGATAAAGCCCTCGATGAACTAATGGACGGTGACATTATAGTCTTCCAGAAGTAAGTACTTCTTGAAGGACTGTATCACTTAGTATTAATAGCAAGTTTTCCCATAAGCCCCAGAAGCAGGAAACAAAACTGTGTCAAGACCCTGAGTTAGATTTTGTTTGAAGTAGCTGAGAATGTGGACAGAAGTCGGCCTCTCTTTGGGGATTGTGGGCAGTGAACCTTTTCTCATGTAACGAACGGTCGCATTTCCTAAGCATCAGTGATGAGCACGGTGGCTCTTAGCAGGGTGGCAGAAGTCCTTACAACAACGCGATGCTTTTCCTGCCTGGCAGCATGAGGTTCCCCGGTGCACACCTGCATAGGGACCTCGTTTAAATCCGTGTGACCATCAGACCGGCAGGTCTGCGGTCTTCCACGCTTCGTCTGCAAGCGGCCTTGCCGGGCTCTGGAAGCAGCCTTCTGGCTGTGGCGGTCTTGAGCGCCAGTTATGGGAAGCCCCCGAGAGTAGGGCTTGGCAGACTTCTGTTCGGAGGGCCAGGCTTGGCGACTACTTAGCCCTTAAGGCAGGAAAGTGGTCGCCTGCCAACTCCGGGTCAGAGAGTAGCCTCTGCCGGGAGGCACGTCCTCCTGAGTCCTGCCCTGGGCAGAAAACAGGAGCACATGGGTGTGTGTGTGTGTGTGTGTGTGTGTGTGTGTGTGTGTGTGTGTATGTATGTATGTATGTATGTATCAGGGGCTGCAGGCAGTTCGCACTAGCACCATGTGAGGCTCACAGCACACCTTCTGCGTGTGGTTGCCTTTCTTTCCTGGCCTGGCTGACACGGTAGCTGGGACAGGCTCCTAGCATCCAGAATGTTAGTCGGTACTTCTGTGCACACCTGTCTGTGTCCTTGTGGTTTGAGAGGCAATACCTTGATTGACTGATTGATTGATTGAACCAATACCCCTGGCCTGGACTTTGATTCAGTCTGCAATCTGTTTGTTTTCCCCCACTAGGGATGACCCTGAAAATGATAACAGTGAATTACCCACTGCAAAAGAATATTTCCGAGACCTCTACCACCGTGTTGATGTCATTTTCTGTGATAAAACAATCCCGAATGATCCTGGATTTGTCGTTACATTATCAAACCGAATGAATTATTTTCAGGTATTTGATAAATGCTCTTTCCCCTTCAGGTTCTATACCAGAAAGACCAGGTTCTTTTTTAAAAGGATGGGTTGCTGAAGAGGCTGATGGGGTTGGTTCTGGAGGAAGGGCGACGGCCCCATTGTCGGAGGTCGTTCTTGAGGGGATTGGTGCTGGTGCTGCCTCCCCGACCCCCACCCCACCCACCCCGGCATGATTTGGTTTCAGGGATGATAGTTTTTACAGCAGCTTTGCTTCAGTGACAACATGCCATCGGAAAATAAGCCTGTAACCTCACCATTAAAAGTGAGAAACCATGGGGGCGCCTGGCTGGCTCAGTGGGGGGAGCGCACGGCTGGTGATCTCAGGGTTGTGAGTTGGGGCTCCACATTGTGTGTAGAGTTTGCTTAGATAAGTAAACTTTAAAAGGAAAGGTAGGGCGCCTGGCTGGCTCAGTCAGTCAGGCATCTGTCTCTTGATCTCAGCTCAGGTCTTAATCTTGGGGCCGTGGGCTCAGGCTACTTAAAGCAAAAAACCCTTTAACATCTCGTTTCACCAACGTGCTGCCCCCGTGGGGGATCCACCGGGGAGTGCAGTTTATTGTCAGTAGGTGATCTTTAGGCCATGTAAATTCAGAGTGCGCGTTTCATATTTCTTTAAGAACATTGGGTGAATAGTTAATGGTACCGTTTACAAGCAAATTCCAGTTCACTCCCCAACGTGAGCCTTCTTTTCTGACTTTGGGTCCCTTCTGTCCTCCCAGGTTGCAAAGACAGTGGCCCAGAGGCTCAACACTGACCCCATGTTGCTCCAGTTTTTCAAGTCTCAAGGGTAAGGCGTGCCCCGGGCCCCTCGCTGTTTGGTCTGTACTGCATGCCGCCCGCAGTTGATCCAGACATGTGGAACTAATTCCAATAAGTAGTTGGCCGCGGAGCCTGACGTGCCACTGCTTAGTTTCCGATAGAGAGCCGTCGCCACGCACATCCTGACCACGCTGCTCCCAGCTGTCCAGTTGGCAGCCTCATCTAGAACTGGACTTAGTGTAGATATATCACCAACACTCTCCCGCACATCCAGCCGGGCCCGCCCCGGCCAGGCTCACCCCGGCCAGGCTCACGCGTGCTGTGTCCCTGCGGCCGAGAGCGCAGGTGGGACTGCCAGGGGGGTTAGGGCTTGGGAAACAGGAGTATGGAGGGAAGCCCTGTGCCAGGCCCACATTTTGAATCTAGGCGTAAAGGTAGTGGTTTACTTTTATGCTCACTCACAGATACTTGTTTTAGGCAAATAAGTCATTTGTTTATATGTTGTTTTCTTGTGCAGTTATAGGGACGGCCCAGGTAACCCTCTTAGACATAATTATGAAGGGACTTTAAGAGATCTCCTACAGTTCTTCAAGCCTAGACAACCTAAGAAACTTTACTATCAGCAGGTATGAGTCCAAATTCACGTAACTGTGGGTCCTAAGAAGAAGGCTTGGGTTTTGTGGAGACGTATCTAATAGTCTCTCTTTTCTCAATAGCTTAAGATGAAAATCACAGACTTTGAAAACAGACGAAGTTTTAAGTGTATTTGGTTAAACAGCCAGTTTAGGGAAGAGGTACGTGCTTTTTAATGATACAAATTTTTATGTCCATTTGTGTGTGTGTGTATCTTTCTAGCCCTTGAAAACTAAAACAACAAAAGAAAGGTTAGAGGCCCTCTGTCCCCCTCCTGCCACCACCGCTGCTTCTCCAACCATTTCTGCCTCTGTCCAGCCCCCTGGGCTAGAGCAGCGGGCCGGAGGGTGGGGTGGGTGCTGGTACCCCCTGCTAACGGAGGCTGTGCCCCGTCTGCTTGAGGCGGTGGTTCTGGAAAGTCTGTCCCTGCTTGGAGCCTAGTGTTTCTCCTTGTAGCTCTGGAGTTTTGAAGGAGAACGCACGCCGTGTGCCGTAACCATGATCCTCTGGGTGCGATTGACAGGCCGGTATCCTCAAGTCCACCTGTGGTCGTTGTCTAGGCTGACATGTGCCCTGTGGTCATTTTGCTGAGACAGCAGGCTAGGAGATGGCCTTCTGTGGGGAGAGTTTCCTGAGAAGCTGCACTGTAGATGGCAACCTTTTGGCATGAAAGTGGCATTTCTTAAACTGCCCTGCAGGCCTGGGCTGGGGCCGGGGCCCTGGGTTTAGGTCAGTGGTCAGAGTTCACGCATCGGGGCCCTCGGGGTGGGGTCGTCCGTGATGTGGTGGGAGCTGGAGACAACTGAACATCTCTTGCAGTTTTTTCCCTTCTTCCAGAAACGTGGGTGTGTTGGAGCTGAGACCCCTTACGTTTTCTTTCATCTTGTCATTTCCTAGGAAATAACACTATATCCCGATAAGCATGGGTGTGTCCGGGACCTGCTGGAAGAATGTAAGAAGGCTGTTGAGCTCGGGGAGAAGGCATCAGGGAAACTTAGGCAAGTATTTCCTGAAGTGGGAGGTGGCCTGGGGGCGGTGCTGGCCCTGGGCCCTGCAGCCGTGTTATCGGACCCGCGTGCGCAGAGTGGCAGACCGGCTCTCAGCCCGGCTTTTGTGACAGTTGATAAATATTTCACAATGGAGCCATATTTTCTTCCTTCCTTCCCTGTCTCCTGATTGTTACTAGGCTGTCGTAGAGATGAGATTCGGGTAGAAAAGTCACACACAGTAGAGAGAGGATTCAAACGGAGTATCAGCTGACACTGGGCAGAGCTGCTGTTGGTTGCATTTGAGAAATCTGGGCGCTGCTGATCCGTGTATGGATACTCTGGCCGGAGCCAGAAGCCCCTGCCCGTTTCAGAGAGGCGGGCGTTCTCATCCTGGTGCCCTGCCTTCCGCTCACAGGACAAAACAGGCCTTGGGGCTATTTGCTTCCTGGAGTGTTTGCTCTGTGATATTAATAAAAGAATGGGATCTTTATTCTCTATGCAGGAGAAAAACACTGCAAGTCCTGCCCAGTTGGGAACTATTGTGGGCACGATGGACACAGTTTCTGGAGACTTGGTGTCAGCTCCATCCCTGTGCCCAGATGGGGCTGCGTGGCCTCACAGCACAGGGGCCGCCAGCCGGGGTTCTTTGTGCTCCCCGGGGATGCCCTCCTTGGGCCTTTCTGCTCTGGGAAGAGGGAGAAAATAAGCAAATGTCGATAGCTTTATCATAAAGGATTTCTTTTTAGGAAGCTACTCCTCCGTCCTTCCCACACGAATTGATGTAGTTCACTCCCCCCTGTCTGTGCAGGCTGCTAGAAATTGTAAGCTACAAGATTATTGGCGTGCACCAAGAAGACGAGCTGTTAGAATGCTTATCTCCAGCGACGAGTAGAACGTTTCGAATAGAGGTAACCGGCCCTCGCTTGTGGGCTTCTGGGCCGGTGGGACGGCCACCCGCCTCCCTCCTCAGATATCACTGACTTGCGGGCACGGCCTGGGTGTTGTTTATGGTACCAGTAGAGGTGATCCCAGCAGTTAATTTTATTCTTACACATTTTGAGAAATTAATATTTGTGATAAAATTTACATGATGTACGTTTTCCTCTGTAAGCACTTCGTGCGTCTGGTTGAGCGGCGCGAGGCCTGCCGACAGCGTCGCACGGCCGTCCCCGCCGTCCATCATGCGGCGTGTCAGTCGGCTCTGCTGAAACGTTGCCCCCTTCATGCCCAGCTCCCCGCCTGCCCTCCCCGCCCCGCCCCTGCACCAGCGTCCTCCTTGCTCAGGGTTTCACTGTTGTAGGGTCCCCGTGTATGTGGGATCACAGACCGCTTGTCCCCAGGAGTGAACTCTAAATATGGGCCACCCAGCAAATCTGGTCAGATGCTGTGGCTCCCTGTTGATTTCGGAGCGGCTGACATTTCCACTTACTAGTCTCCAAAAGCCCAGGCGTTTCCTTTAAAAATGCAGATAACCTTCCAACTCCGAGCTCTTCTCGTTCTAACAAGACCCACCTGTGGCGTTGGGCAATGACGGGACCCGCCTGCCTTGTTGGAGCCGCGGGTCAGAAGCAGATGCGGCATTCGTCTGCACCGACCGTGTCACTCAGCTCTGTGTGTCTCCTCCTGTGTCCCCAGGAAATACCTTTGGACCAGGTGGACATAGACAAAGAGAACGAGATGCTCGTCACCGTGGCGCACTTCCACAAAGAGGTGTTCGGGACGTTCGGGATTCCGTTTCTGCTGAGGATACACCAGGTGAGGGTGTCCGGTAACCGGCCGAGTACCCGCCCTCTCGTGGTGCTTTGGCATTCGCGCCATCGCATCTGGGCTCCTGCCCTGGGGGCCGATGATGAGCTTTGGTGGCGTCCACGCGGGCCATGAGGGGCCGCCACGGAAGGGCCCGCGCGGATGAGTGTGCACACACATGTCCTTTACCGTTCGTAGGGCGAGCATTTCAGAGAAGTCATGAAGCGGATTCAGAGTCTGCTAGACATCCAGGAAAAGGAGTTTGAGAAGGTAACGCACGTCTTGGGCACTTGGGAGGGATGTAGGGGCAGCAGCCCGAAATGTAGGCTCAGGAAGCAGCCGAGACTTTGGTCGGAGGTGAGCGTTTGCTCGTGCCCAGAGTTCACGGAGGAGGGGCCCTTGTGTCTTTCAGTTTAAATTTGCCATTGTGATGATGGGCCGACACCAGTACATAAACGAGGATGAGTATGAAGTGAACTTGAAAGACTTTGAGCCCCAGCCTGGTAAGCGCCCTCCCGTGGGCGGAGGAGCGGGCGGCCCGCCCCGGGTTCCACTGGCATCTGTGAAACTGGGAGGAACGGTGTGTGACCAGGGTGGAGATGTCAGTGGCTCTCTGACAGGGCGCACCGGGAAGCCGCTAGCACGTTCCGTGAGGGTGGGCAGTGCTTGGCTCCGAGTCCCAGCTTCCCCGGGAGCCACACCGTGGGTCGGCCGCCGGCCCTGGGCTTCCAGGACTTGCTCTCCGTCTGGTCTCAGCCGTGTCTCTCTCTCCACCAGGTAACATGTCTCATCCTCGGCCTTGGCTAGGGCTCGACCACTTCAACAAAGCCCCAAAGAGGAGTCGCTACACTTACCTGGAAAAGGCCATTAAAATCCATAACTGACTTCCTTACGCAGTGTGTGCAAGGCAGGGGGCCGTGCGTGGGTGTGTGCCCCTTTTTAACAGCCTAGAACTTTGGTACACGTGCACTCTATCCGAAGTCTTCAGCAAGAGGATTTGCTGCTGATGTTAATTTTATTTTGTTGAGGCTGTTCAGTTTGGCTTCTCTGTATCTATTGACTGCCCTTTTTGAGCAAAATGAAGGTGTTTTTATAAAGCTTGGATGCCAATGAGAGTTATTTTATGGTAACCACAGTGCAAGGCGACTGCCAGCATAACGGGGGAGAAGCGGTGAGGGCCGCGAGGCTCTGGCGCGAGGTCTCTGGTCTGTTCCTAGCCGGCGGAGGCCGCCTGGCTGCCTCCCTGGGGTCGCGGTCACCGGCCCCGCGGCTGGTCTTGCGTGGAGGCTCGTCTGACGTGTTCCCCTCACCTCTCCTTGCCATGACCTTTCGTGCATCTGTAAAGGCAACAGAGAAACTCACAACCTAATAAATAGTGCTCTTTCCTTCACTGCGTGTCCTGTCCCCCTTCCTCGGCCCTCCTCCCGCTGCCTGGGTCTCCGTGAACGTGTCTCACTCCGCCAGCCACCACCGTTCCGCGGCCCGCTCGCAACGTGGAGGCACCGAATACGAGTACGGGCCCGACAGGCGGCTCGGGGGCTTTTTATTCACTTGAAAACACTGGTCAGTAAATTAAGGTGTGCGCTGCTGCCTCTGGGCAAACCGAACGGTCTCAGCCGTTCCTACAAGCAGGTGAAGCCGTTATCGGTAGCGTTTCCTCGAGACGGAACAGACGGAACGAGAAAAGGAGAGCCTTTTAGCAAAAGAGGGCATGCTCACTAGGGGTCAGTAAGCTGTTGACTTTGTAAAAAAGTTAAAGGCCAGAGAAATGAAATTGTATATTTAATGACCGGACATGTACAAGCCGCCGCTGGGAGGAGCCGACTGTCGGGTGCGTCCAAGTGGCCCTCCCCGATGTTGGTATTCGTTGTGTGTGGTTTTCTTTCAGCCCCAGCCTTCGTTTCCTTTTATTTTCGAGCTAATGCCGGCTGCGTGTCTAGTTTCGAGTGCAGTAAAATAGAATCAGCAGATCACACTTATTTTTCATCCTTTTCCAGGATTTTTGTTTCTGTAGCAGCAATGTACGCCAACTCTCCCTGTATATTGCCTTTTTGCTGGAAAATGTTGTATGTTGAATAAAATTTTCTATAAAAACGATAATTCAGTGAGTGACGTGGAGGTTGAGGGAGGTCTGTGTTCCCCCTACTGGTCGTGTTCCTCACGGACGGTCCTGGTTTCCTGGGGGTTTTGGATTTTGCTTCTTCCTAGTTCGTTGAAGCTCAAGCAAGAGGTTTTCTAGGAGGAACCCGGGCACACAGTAGGTGGCTGGAAATATTACTGGAACAGTGGGAGGTGTAGCCCAGGGGCCGTCTGCGTGGCTTGCTGCCCAGACCCGCTGTCCCAGACCCCCCAGCGCAGGTTCCTGGGGGCCGGGCTGGTCTCTGCTTCGGAATGACTTTGTTTCCATGTTTCACGGCCCCGTGTGTGCCTTCGCCCCCCAAGAGCTGCGTCCCGAGGCGTGTAGGCAGCACGTTGCAGGGGTGCCCTCCGAGCCTGAGCCCTCCTGCCATAGGAGGAAGAGGTGTGGGCAGGCCAGAGCGGGTCTTTCTGTGTGTGTTTGACTTTGGGCATTACACGGCCGATCTTCTGTCTTTGGTTTGGATGTGGGTCGGTTCTAGTCGGGTAGCTGGCAGTGTTCTCCTCGAAGTTACTAAGTGACTGTTTTTAACGAAAGACTGGCAGTGTGGACATGTTGCGCGTTCACGTCTCTGTTCCCTTTCAGCTGTGGGGTTGAGTGTCTTCATAAAACGTTTTTTGGGGCACGGGGTGAAACTGCCTTAGCTCAGTCTCAACCCCGAGTTCCCGTCTGTTGGCCGTCGGAGTCCCCAGGTGTCCCTTGGGAAGCATGATGTAACATGAATGTGACCTGCACGTGGGCGCCGTGGGTGGGGAAAAGCAGCCTCACTTTACAAATGAGGAGCGTGTCGGTCTTGCCTTTTCCTGCCCCAGCAGTTCCCACGGGGGCAGCGGGGGCGTCTTTGGAACGTGTTGCTGGCCTTTCTCGGAGCTCCAAGGCCACAGTCTCGGGGACCACCACGAAGGGGCGCATGTTGCTACAGTGGTGAACAGCAGGGTCTGTGTGTGTACCGCTGGGAAGTGAGGCTTGGGCGCAGACCAGAGCGCCAGGGTGAGGTGCCCCGACCCCAGGCCCAGGTTCTGTGCCTGACGGGGGACAGTGGAGTCTCACGACCGTGTCTTCCTAGCAGGCCTCAACCAGGGCTTTCCCGCCGGCCGTCTCTGTTTGCTTTGAGGCACATGGTGGAGGTGTGCTTGGTGCTGGGGACAGAGACCCGTGAGGTCGTTGCCGAAGTGCCCGGTGCGGGGCAGACGCTGGCTGTGGGGCCTACGCTCAGCTCTGCTGCTGAAATCTGGGGAGCAGCCACATGCCGTACGCCAAAAAAGTAAGCCTGGGTTCCAGGAGAACTTGATAAAACCGGACAAAAGTGGTCAGAGGTCACGGACCCCTGCGTGGAGGGGCCGGCAGCCTGAGGAGGGGATGCCGTCGGCCCAGGTGCAAGCCTGCCTGAAAACGCCCCTGGTGCCGGGCCCTGCCCCTCACGGACGGCCGTTCCAGATGTGGTGCGAGAACCTTGTGCCCCACGGAGTCCTGTCGGGGCGCCGCAGCCTCTTCCTGCGTCTTGCCGTGTCCTCGTGGCCCAGAGTGCGAGCTGTGGCCAGTGTGCCCGCTGAATTCCTGAGTGCTGCCCAAGGGGCTGAGTGTGGATTTTTTTTTTTTTTTAAAGATTTTATTTATTTATCCGACAGAGATAGAGACAGCCAGCGAGAGAGGGTACACAAGCAGGGGGAGTGGGAGAGGAAGAAGCAGGCTCCTAGCGGAAGAGCCTGATGTGGGGCTCGATCCCAGAACGCCGGGATCACGCCCTGAGCCGAAGGCAGACACTTAACCGCTGTGCCACCCAGGCGCCCCTGAGTGTGGATTTTTAACTTAAATTGCTTCAAGTGGCTAACCTCTACCAGGTTGGAAAAGGCCATTTTTTGGTGTTATTTTCTTTCTTTTTTTTTTTTTTTTAAGATTTCATTTATTAGCACAAGTGGGGGGAGCGGCAGGGAGAGGGAGAAGCAGGCTCCCCGCTGAGCAGGGAGCCCGCCGTGGGGGCTCAATCCCAGGACCCAGACATCATGACCTGAGCTGAAGGCAGACATGTCACTGACTGAGCCACCCAGGCGCCCCTGGAAAAGGCCGTTCTAACCAGATTTTCCCTATGTTATGGGTTGTTCCAGCAGTTAGTTCACTTGGAGCCTCAACTTAAGACCTAAAACACTAGTAGGTTTGCTTGACCCTTTTCATGAAAGCAGAGTCTTCCAGGGCTTTCACTCACCGGATGGAAGCAAAGTTAAATAAAGACGAAGCGTCCCGAGGTCCCTTGCCTTACCACCGGGCACGGGAACGGGAGCCTGTGCAGACTCGCCCTTCCCCACCTTTCTCTTTGAGGGAGGCTTTGAAGCCAGGCCCCTGGGGGATTTTCAGAGGGGTCAGAGCAAAACCGTAGGGAGGGTCCTGCCCTCCGAACCACCAATGGGTGGATTCCGGAGTGGGCATGCAGGTGTTTACAGCACCATCTGGCCAGACTTGATAGAGGCTCGAAGATGTGACAAAATGGGGGCGCCTGGGTGGCTCAGTCGGTTAAGCACCTGTCTTCGGCTCAGGTCATGATCTCCAGGTCCTGGGATCAAGCCCCACAGTGGGCTCTGCTCAGCGGGGAGTCTGCTGCTCCCCCTGGCTCTCGTATGCTTGCTCGCTCGCTCTCTCATAAATCAATCTTTAGAAGGAAAATGTGTGAAAATGTTGGAAGGGAAAAGTACACTCAGAGCCCCCTTGGCGCTTACCTAACCCCTTCCTCACCAGTGAAGAGCTGGTCCCTTCAGGCTCCTTTCTGCTGTCAGCCTCACAGCAGGCCGGCGGCAGAGACAGGTTCAGGGCCATGCCTGGCTGCTGCCCGGGGTGCATGCTTTCAACCCCCGGCCTGCGACCACAGGCCCTCTCTCCTGGCCTCTGCCCACACAGCACAGCCTGGCCTGGGTGCCCACAGCTACCCGAGGTGGCTTAGCTTCTTGAGCGCTCCTGGGAGTGGTTGGCCCCCCGGCTCGCTGGCTTCTTAGCTCACCTGCCCCTGGGCAGCAACACACTGTCCGGCCTGCATCTGTGATGCGGGGTGGGGCCCCTTCCCATCTCTGGGCTTTGGCCATGCTTGTGGGAGAGAGTAGCTAAGAAAACTGTCAGCTGTCCTTGTAACAGTCGTCACTGTGGAGCACGCTGTGATGCCTCTGGGCAGCCCAGAGTGACTGGTTGTGCAACCTGGCTGGGCTGTCGACCTGCCACTTCCCAGGTGCTCCCCAGCCGGCCATCTGGGGTGGAAGGAGCGGGGCTGTTCCCATTTCCCGGTGAGGAGGGCTTGCAGGACCCCAAGGTGGGGGCTCGCTCTGAGCTCCGGGCCCTTGTGGCTACGCTGCCCAGTTGGCCCTCACGGAGAGGTGTGTGCCGGGAGGAGGCCATGACCCCCCAGCCTGATTCTACAGTGAGATCTGGGGACAGGACTACCAAGGCCCCCGGGGGTGGGGCCCCACGTCAAGGCAGTGAGGAGGCCCTGGGATCATGGGGACAGTAGGGAGTGGTGGGGCGGAGCACCATGGACATTATTTAGCCCAACCGTTGCTGGAGGAGGAGTCTGTGCATCAAGTCAGAGTCTGGGTTTTCATTGTGAATCTCTGGATTTTTAAGTTTTCGAATGACATTTTCTTAACCCTGGGCAGTCTGAGTCAGGCCCCGGGACTGATCATGGGCTCACGGCTGGGTGCTGGCCAGAGCTGCGCAGGACCTCGGGGACCCGCAGCCTTGGAAGAAGGGTACGGTGACGGCGGAGCCAGGCCAACAAAGGAGGACCCGGAACCCCGGTGCCCTGAGGCATCGAGAGCAGCACTGCATGGGCCGTGACAAGTCCCTGTCCTAGGACGGAACACTCCTGTCTGCGGACCCATCTGGGAATCCCAGTCAGAACCAGCGAGCTGCTTGCTGAGCATGGAACCCGAACAGACCCTTGAGGTGAGTTGGGCAGGTGCAGCCAGCTCCAGCTGAAGACCAGTTGTGGCCTCGTCAGCAGGGCCAGCACGCCTAGCACGCCTCTGACTGTCCCCACGTGGCTGGGGCGCCTCTGCACAGGGGTGGAGCTCCTCCACACCCAAGACAGGCCCAGTCCCAGTGACGTCTCTTGGGTGCTCGTGGCCGGCAGGCTTGCTCACTCGCCTCCCCTTGCCGTAACTGTGTCCCGCCGTGGTGGAGATGGCACCGTCGCCTTCAGACACGGAGCCCAGGTGGGTGGCCACCTGGTTGTGTGCCTGGGGCCTGTCTCCCTGGGTTCAGCCGGCACCCCACCCCGTCCTGATGAGACGCGGGTCCCTGGGGCCTGAGTGCGCACTGTGCGTCAGATGCTCGGGAGACCGGCCCCAGCGGCTGCGGCAGAGGGCCCTCCCGCCTGGGCTCCCCCATCTGTAGCTGGGGGCACGCTGCCCTCCTGGGGGGCGGTGCAAGGAGCATCACAGCAAATGTAGTTCTTTTAAAAAATATAAAGCGCCAACAGGGGCACCAGTTCCCTGTCTTCCCTGCCCCTTAATTCACCCACTTTCCTTCCCCTTCTATAGGGAGTTCATTTTCCTTGAAAAGATGAAGAACATTCATCTTATTTTGCAAAATAAAGTTCCCTTTTGCGGGGCGCCTGGCTGGCTCAGGCAGAAGAGCGCGGTCTCAGGGGTGTGAGCTCACGCTCCGCCTCAGGTACAGACGCTACTTACTAAAATCTTAAAATCACCTCCCTTCGTTGTGCCCCTGGATTCCCTGTAGGCTCTTCCAGCCCCTCCCCAGTCCCTGCAGACCCCAGACCCCGTGTTACCCAGAGGGGATCCTGTTCACCTGCTTGGGGCCCCTCATTGTCCCGAGCATTTGCCAAAGCCCGTTGATCTGTGAGGCTGTGGATAATGGGGAGGGAGGCGTCCCCCCCCTGGCTGGAGGTACAGAGATGTTCCCGGAGCTGCCAAAGCTCGAGCTGATGGGAAGGGGCCGGGAAACAAAGAGTTAGCTGCACTCTGGTTTCTAAGGGATCAGAACGGCTGCTGGGGAGCCTGAGAAGGGGGGTGGGATACCCCGCTCGCCCAGATGCATTCACCAGTGGCTACCTGAGGACCTGCTGAGCCCTCAGGGCTAGCCCCACCCTCCCCAGGCCGGGAGGGACCCCAGCAGGACAGACTTGGGCACACACAAAGGGCACTTAACGGACCTTTATTTCGTGGACCTTCACAGGCGATGGTAGCGGAAGAGCTCTTGCTGGCACACGGGGCACGTGTGCTTCACGTCCATCAAACTGTGCACACAGAAGGGGAGGAAGCAGCAGCCCAGGAAGCACCTGCAGCCGCAGGAGCAGCGGGGTGTGGGCCAGGGCCCCGCCTCTGGGGGTAGGGGGCTCTGTCCTTGCTCTAGCCCTGCTGCCCCCAGGGGTGCTGGGGACCCTGCTGGGGCACCCCCCAAACCTAGCAGCCCCGTCCCTGGGGACGCTCTGGGCCCTTGCGGAGGCAAAGGGGGCGGGCCACTCACCCAAACACAAAGAGGCCTGTACACAGCAGCCAGGTGAGGACCCCTGGGACCGGGGTGGTCACTGTGATGATGTAGTTCCCACAGTACTGACATATGGACCGTATGGGGGTGGCATACCCCATCCTGGTGAACACTGCTGGGGGTGGGGGAGGGAGGCTCAGACTCTGGCCTCCTCCTCACCCTCCCCCGTGTCTGCCGCCGGCTGGGCCCTCCTGCAGGTTCTCCGTGCTCCCCTACATGCCTGGGGCCCCCAGGGTGGGCTCCGGCTTCCCCTCACAGTTCCATTTCCCACCACCCACTGCCACTGGCCTTTGGGACCCAGGGACCTCCCTGTCAAGACACCCCGTCTTCCCTGGCCAGGGGACCCAGGGAATGTGTGAGCATCTCCGGGTTTAAACCAGGCCCCTACAAATCAGCGAGCCCCCCGGGATAGTGGGCTCATCTGTCCCCTTTCCAAGGTGTCCATGCCATCAGCCAGAGCGGCTGTGAAGTCCCTGCCCTAGGGAAGAAGCTCCGACACCGTGAAGCGTGGTGGGGAAAAAAAAAAAAAAACCCGAGAACCCACCTGTTGGCATTCTCATGTCTTCCTCTTACATTTGCACAGTGGGGCCAAAAAAATGTGTGTTTAGCTATTTAAACAGCGCAGCCATTTCCACAATCTTGGGTGTGTGGAGAAAGGAGGGCTCTGGTGGTGGCTGAGTCCCAGGGAGCTTTGTGTTCTGGCCAAGGGCTGGGGGTCTGGTCTGGACAGGCTGTCTGGAGCTTATGGCCTTTGCAGGTGCCAGTCCCTCTGGGTTTGGGGGGAGGGGGAGCCGGGATTTGGAGCCCCAGAACCTCGACAGCCGGGGGTACAGATTCCCTGGTGGGGCAGGGAGCTAAGGAAAGAACTGTGTGGCTAGAATGGGCATCCCTAATGGTCTCTCCAGCCACGAGGGGGTCATCTTCGTCCTGCCCCCCCGGGGAACGTACAGCCCAGCCCTGCGGCGCTTGACCCTGGGAGACCTTTGAAGTGTTCTCAGTCTCTTGGCACGCTCATGAACCTGGGCAAGGGGCTGCTGTCCCCTCCTCTGGTTAGGGTGGTGCACGGCTGAGTAGGGAATGGGGTTTTACCAGGATTTCACTCCCAAAGCCTCTCCTGAGGCCCCCCGTGGACCAGTCCCCTCTGCCACTGATTTCATATCAGAGAGGCGGCGGCACGCGCCAGCTGGGGGGGTTACACGGCGGGGCGGGTCTGTGAAGGGCTTGCAGAGGAGGTGCCCTTGGGGCGCGGAGTCTTGGCGAGTGGTCACGGTGGTGTGAGTCTGAGCCCAGGGAAAACGAGGAGGGGAAAGGGTAGAGGCACTCACCCGACTGAACCCCCTGGGGGCCTTGGATGTACATCGGGGGAAGAACCTGAGTTCCTGGAGGCGGAGGACCGGGAGGAGGACCGGGAGGAGGCGGCGGCGGCTCTTTGGGGGAGAGAAAGGAAACACCCTCAGGTCCCAAGGCCTGCGGACAACGTGGCCAGCCTGAGGTGTCACCCATTTTACAGGAGGGCAAGATGAGGCCTGGAGGAATGAATGCCAGTGGCTGTACAGTCTAGATGGAGCAGCTGAGGTTTGAATCCAGAGATTTCTGGCTCCAAATGTGTCCTCTTGTCCTAGGATGTAAGAGCTTCCTGGAGGCACTGCCAGGAAGCTGAGGATATAAAAAAAGCACGGGGCCCACAACCTCTGTTTACCCCCCCCCAAAAAACAAACAAACAAAAAAAAACATTTGTTATGTGCCAAACTCGGCTAAACCTTTTATATATCTCACTCCATGGACTCTTGCCAAAACATCAATGAGACAGCCATGTGGGATCATTCCAATTTTGCAGACGTGGGGACCAGGCTCAGAGAGGTTAAGTAACTTGCCTGAGGTCCCCCCAGTAAGTATGTAAGTTGAGGACGCCCCCCTCCACAGCACACGCCACTGTGTGTGAAGCCCCCTGCCTCCGGTCAGGACAGCTCCAAGAGGGGCAGTGTTTCATCCACTCCTTTGGAGGAGGACTGTTTGGGCCCCAGGCCTGCCCACATTCCTCCCAACCTTGCTCCCTCCTGCCTCACAAGGGGCCATCTTTCACACTGTGTGGACAGCCAACCTGGCCCCCGGCTCCCAGCCCTTGGCTGACCCTGGAGGCAGGTGCAAGGCTGTCTGGACAAGGAGTTCTGGGATCTGGAAACCCACAGCATGGTTCAAGAGGGAGGAGGATGGGAACCCCACCATTGTAGTGACTATGTGGTCGATGGATGGGGGTCCACGTGTCTCTGTGGGGAAGCATAAGGACCCTTTGCATGGGGACCTGCGTCTCCCAGGTTAGGGGCCTCATGGCTTAAAGGGAGCAGCGTGTGGATAGCCCCAGCCAGGGCCTCTTCCCACAGTGGGGGCAGTTGGAGCACAGGAAGCCCCTCTCCACGTTTTGCCACAGTCTAGACCCTGGGGGCCAGGAAGAGATTTCATACTCACCCAGTGCCCTAAGCAGCTCCATCTGAGGCTGATTTTTGTACCGATTTTATAGATGAGGAAAGTGAAAGCCAGGGAAGAAGTAACCAGTCACCTGGCCTCACAGCTGAGTTAGCAACTGTGGGCCCTGCATCAACCAGCTCTTAATCCTCTCAACCATTTTCCAGATAGAAAGTGGATCCAAAGAGATTGACTTGGCCAAGATCTCATCAGCAGGGTCACGACCCCCCAACCCCAGCCAGTCTGGGTTGTGTCCGGCTATGGGGGTGGGCAGGGGACAGGTCATACCTGATACGAGGGAGCCAAAAGTCTTCTTCCTTGACTTCTTTTTAACACTTTGAGAGGGCATGGGATGTTGGAGACCCCACTTTGTCCCATTTGGGTCACACGGTCCCCAGGTTGGTAGGGGACAGCAGGAGGACTGGATTCAGCCCCCAGTTGAGCAAGGGGACCCAGAGTCTCCTCTCCTGCTTCCTGTGGGCCCCAAAGTCAACTGGTCACTGGAATTCGGGGGACTCTCACCTCGGGGAGGGTTCCATCTTGGTGGCCTGGGCGTCCTTTGTTCCAGCAACGGTATCCGGGCAGCGTCAGGTTCTGGACTCTGAGCGGCAAAGCGCTTGTCTCGAGGAGTCCCCATGATGCTGCCTGGCTGCCCTCCGACCGGAGTGTGGGCCTCCCTCTTCCCAGGCCTGGCTCAGGTGGAACAGCCATTGTGATGTGCATCCTCACAGTGGCTGGGCTGGGTCTCCTCTCTCTGCGGGAGGGTGGGGTCTCCTGCCCGGCGTGAGCAGCCTTCGGAGGCAGCCCTTTTCCCACTACCTACTGCCCTCCCCGGGGCCCAGCCGAATCCAGACCTGAGTTTCCAGAACGCAGGGGTCTGGGCGGGGGGCGGGGGGCGGGGGGGGGGACCAATCTGGAGACTTAAAAATAGGAATCCGAAGAGAGCTAGTGATTCTGCTCTGGGGAAGTCCTCGTCATGTGCGCGAAGAGCCAGCTGTGTGGATGGTCGTGACCTGTTATCGAGAAACGTACAGAGGCATATGGACACACGCAGCACACACATGGGCACTCGTGGACACACGTATGTAGTGTGTCCGCACAAGTCCCACCACCTCCCTCGCCTGGTTAGCTGTGTGAGTTTGGGCAAGACGCCAACTTTTCTCCAGCCGTCCATCCCTGGGCTCCCCCACCCGTGAAATGGGGTTGCTAGATGCTGCTTTCCAGGACTGTTACAAGATCCTGAGAGACAACCCAGGTACTGCGAAGGAAGCTGGCATGATGACCGCAAAATGATTATTGGACGAACAGCCCAGAAGAGACACTCCCAATTGCAGAGGGCAGCCTCTGTGTCCAGAGCTGGTCTGGGGCTTTAGGTAGGGTCATGGCCAGCAAGGACAAGGCCAGGATTTGTGCCAACAAAGGCACGAAGGGAGGGCTGTGTGCTCGGCCGGTAAACTCTCTCACAGAATATCGGGGAATGTCCCAAACAGCCCTGCTCGTCCCTCAGTTATGACAAGTCTGGGGGGAGATGGGATTTCCCATAGTACTCAATAAGGGGGATCTGCTGTAAGTCGCACACAATACTATTCCTAGAAATCCATCCTTAAGACAGACCAGCGAAAGTATCAAAGGACGTTGGCACAAGGCTATTTGATACAGCAGAAAAGACTCGAAATAACCCCAATGTCCATACATAGCCGCTCTGGAACTACCCAGAATGAAGGAAGGGTGGGGAAGGAAGGAAAGAGGAGCGAATGAGAAAAGAGGATACATTTCATAAATTATTATGGTGTACTCTCCAGGATATATTGCAAAAAAACCAATTTACATAATACTATTATAACTGTGTAGCCATATATGTATAAGATGTGTGCACACGTGTGCGTGTAAGGAAAGGGAGGGATATATATAACTTCCAGGATGACCCTTACCACCCATAATGTAGGAACTCAATAAATATGAACTGAGTAAATACAAACTAAAAAAAAATTTCCAAGACGAAATAAAAGAACGAGTCTTTAAAAACTAAAGGTTGATGCTGCGGGAGGTGGGGTGGAAGCAGTTTCTCTCTCCGCCTCGCTTTATAGGTTTGACTTTGGAACCATATCATTACTTTCACTAATTTAAAAGGAAGCACGGACAAAAGAAAAAAGCAACAGCGAACAACGGACAGCAACGGAAAACACGGAAAACAAACAAATGTGGCAGCATATCAAGATTTCCTCCATGGGACACAAAGCACAAGCCATAAAAGAAAAACTTGAAAGACAACTTCATCAAAGCACCTGCTCTTCAAAAGACACCGCGGGGGAAGAAAAAAAACCCAAAAAACGAAGTGGGGGGAAAGCTTAGCCACAGGCAGGAAGACAGTATTTGCAGTACAGGTATCCAGAATATAAAAGAACTCAACAATTTTAAAAATGCAATGTTGGAAGTGGACAACAAAGACCCAAACGGGCGCCTGGGTGGCTCAGATGTTTAAGCAGCTGCCTTTGGCTCAAGTCATGATCCCGGGGTCCTGGGATCGAGTCCTGCATTGGGCTCCCTGCTCAGTGGGGAGTCTGCTGCTCCCTCTGACCCTCTCCCCTCTCCTGCACTCTCTCTCTCTCAAATAAATCAATAAATCTTAAAAAAAAAAACCAAAACAACAAAAACCCAAACATATGTCAGGAAAGCGAATGCGGCTGTGGCGAACAGACCCCTGAGAAGGCATTCGGCACCACTGGCCACCTAGGAAATGTGAAAACCGTAGGTACCCCTGGTTAAATTTTTAAAAACAGACAGTCCTAAGTGTTGCCAAGAATGAGGAACAACTAGAACCCTTATAGGCTGCTGGTGTGCGAAATGACGCATCACTTTGGAAAGCTGCAGTTTCTTATAAAGGTAAACACAAGCCTGCCTGTGGCCAGCAATTCCACTCCCAGATTTTTGCCCAGGAAAAACTCATGTCCAAAAAAACACCCATATGAAAAGATTCATAGTAGCTTAGTATAATTATAGTATAGTTGCCAAAACAGTGTAATTGCCATAATTTAGAAACAGCCCAGTTATCTGTGAACAGATGAGTGGATAAACATTTATACCAAGGAATACTGCTCAACAGCAAAAGGAAGGAATTATGGATATACCCGGCAAGATGAGTATGTATCAAAAAAATAATTTTGGGGGAGGGGGAAAGCCCTGACCTACATAACTTGTGATTCTATTTATTTGGAGTTCAAACACTTGGACGAAGCTAAGCTCCGGTGACGGAGCTCAGAACAGCGGTTGCTTCTGGGGTGGGAGTGGAAGGTTGACTGCAAAGGGCACAAGAGAATTTTCTAAAATGATGGAAAGATACCTGTCATGACTACATAACTAGTGATTTTTCCAATCTCCTGGAACTTGCACCCCTGGATTGTTAAGGTAAAAAAAAACGAATATGAAGTGTGGCAGAGATGTCAAGCACCCCAAATTCTCATCTGTCATCAGTGGGAGCATATAAAGTCTGGAAGTTTCTTGCAAAACTAAACATAAACCTATCCTATGACCCAGATATATCATGCCTAGGCATTTCCCCAGGAGAAGGGAGACCTGTCCACAAAAAAGATACACATAATAAAGGCTCCTAGCAGCTTTAAAATAGCCCCAAACTGGGCACCTGGGCGGCTCGGTCAGCTAAGCGTCCAGCTTGGTTCAGGGCATGATCTCGGGGTCATGAGACTGAGCCCCATGTCTGGAGCTTAAGATTCTCTCTCCCTCTCCCTTTGTCCTTCCCACCTTCCCCTCTCTAAAAAAAATTAAAAATAGTCCCAAACCGGAAACCACCCTAGTGCCCATAAACAAGAGAACGGATAAACGAACTCCGGTATATTCACAGGCTGGAAAACTACTCACCAATGAGAAGACGGCATCAGGCAGCCGCGTACGCGAGCCCCAAACGCGCTGTGTGAAAGCGGCCTTCCATAGGAGTGCGTACTGGACGACCCCACTTACATGGACTTCCTGATAAGACGAAAGTCACAGAAGCAATCAGAACAGTGCTTGCCAACAGTGGGCTTATTAATAGAAAGGGCATGGGGCGCCTGGCTGGCTCAGTTGGTGAAGCATCTGCCTGGGTGGTGATCCTGGGGTGCTGGGATCAAGTCCCACATCTGGCTCCCTGCTCGGCGAGGAGTCTGCTGCTCCTTCTGCCCCCCTCCCCCCCGGCTCATGCTCGCTCTCTCGCTCTCAAATGAATAAATAAAATCTTAAAAAAAAAGGGGGGGGAGCTTGAGGGGACTCCGGGCTGGTGGAGATGTCCCACGTCTTGACAGGGGTTGGCATTACACAGGTGTACGCACTTGTCAAAACTCACCGAATGGTACAGTCAGCTTTATATCTTTCATTCCAAACTTTTTCAAAAGCTGCAGATAAATACTGAATTCTAGTGTATGATCTATGGAGGCTGAAGTGTTAAGGAGTAAAGTGTGCTGATGTCTGCAGTTCACTTTTAGTCATCAAAAGGATTCTCAGATACATTTGTGAAAAAACAAATCTTGCAAAATGGTGACAGGTATAGGATTCGAGGTGGTAGCTCTGCGGGTGTTCACAATATCCACTTTTCTGTACGCCTGCACATTTTTTTACAATAAAACTGGGAGGGGGCAAAAAGTACTCAGATTAAAAGAAGAAGAAATCTCTAAAAGTGGAAAACAAATATAACTTCTATGTCAATTTGATGGTGAAATGATACAGAGCACACTTATTTAAATGAGGCACAGCACTGTAATATTAATGTGCAAAATCATACTTGAGCCACACGATCGCTTCTCTGAGGATCTCTCCCCACCGCAGGAATGGGCAGCAGCAGCCCTATTTGCTCCTCTGTGCCCAAGGCCGATTGAATCTGGTGGAAACCTGACCTGGATTAGGCCAATCAGATTTCCTCGTGTAGGACTTTGGAACTGGGGCAGCAGACCACTGGGTTTCTGCTGTTTGCATGAACTATGGGCATTTAAACCCCAGTGGCTGTGGGGGAGCTTTCATTACATTTCTAGAAAGGCAGAATGGCTCAGGTCACCCTTTTGTGATGGGGATGCAAAAAGCTACATTAACAATGGCAGCAGGAGGGAGAACGGGCACCATCGATGTAATCTAACATATGGAGGAAGAGAGAATAGCATAAGCGCTCAGGGAGGATCTGCTTTATATATATATACCGCGTGTGCAGGTAGCAATACAACTGTCCCCGGGCGGCCACAGCGCCATCTGCTGGCCACGGCTATTCCAGACGTCCGGCGGCTCCAGCAGGGAATTGGGCGAGACTAGGAGTGTGCTCTCAGGCCGCACATCTTCCTCCCCTGAAGCAGCTGCACCTTTCAGGATGTCCGCTGTGAGGTGTGGTAACCGTGAACGTGCCGTCTTCAAAGGGGGCGGATGTCTGGGCACATAGGTGGGGTGCATGGCCTAACAGGAGCCCCGTACATCACGGGCACAGCAGATTTCTGCATTATTACAACTGTTTCTCAGCTGATGGGAGAAAAAGGCATCTTGAGGAAGCGCTTCCTTAATTCCCACGAAGGTGTCATCACGGGCACGCCCTCTCTGGCGGGGCCCTGAATGCAGCCCCATCTCCTCCGCAGTCCCTCTGATCTCTCTTGCTCCCTTACCAGTAACTGCGGCGCCCACACCCCGAGTCTTGAAAGCTCCGGTGCAGCATTCCTGCCCACATGCCTGGTCCCTTTTGCCTTCACCTGGTGACAGCTCACCACCACCTCTTCTCTGTTCCAAGGCAGGGCTGGGGGCATGTCCTCTGGAGCCTGTCCTCACCCTGTATGTACTGATGTCTGAGATTTGACGCTTGCTGCACCCCCTAGCGCCTGGCATGCAGAGGGTGCTCAATTAATGTAGGCTGAATGTGCGAAAGAAGGGAGGGAGGGAGGGAGGGAGGAAGGAAGGAAGGAAGGAGTGAGCTGCATGCTCCTCGCATCCAGACCACCCCATCTGGCTTAAAATCCCCTGGATATCCTACCCTGGGAAACAGGGTCCTTGTATAGAGTTGAGGCTATACATCTTGGGATGGGGTTGGGGACAGCCTCCTTCTCGGGGGGGGCTCTGGGGGTGGGTTGTCCCCCTCACACAGGGTTGAATCCAGGTTGTGCCCCTGCACTGGGGCCCTCTGAGGGTAAATGAATGAGGGAGTTGATGGGCTGGGCTCTCAGCAGCCCCCACACACATATCCTGGCCACCGCCACCAGGGGGCAGCACCAGGCTGCACCAGTCAGCCTGGCCTTCTCCCTCGGGGCTCTGTGGGCCCCGCAGGCCAGGCTGTTAGGAGAAAGGGCATGAGGCCAGACTGTGGTGGAGTTAGCTTAGACCCAAGTCTCCAGCACCCAGACAAAGCCCCCCCCCCCCCCAACGAGGGAGCCAGGAGGCCTAGCTGGGCTCCTCGGGGCCTCTCTGTAAGCACCAGCTCTCCACCAGACCCAGGACTCCTGGAGGAGTGGTTTTCTGTTTGTTCGTTTTTCACCTCTGCATCCCCAGAATAAGGCCTGGCGTAGAGGAGGAAGCGTTTAAAGTGGGGGCACTGTCACTCGCAACCATGTGTGACCCCGGGGGCAGGCATCTTCACCTCTCTGCACAGTGGGTCTGATGGTAATCCTTGCTGCCAAGAGTGTTAGGAAAATTTCATGAGACGGTTCTACCTTGGTGGCTGATCCTTCCCGCAGGCCGACGTTCCATTCTATTCCTGCCCCTGGGCACTTGCACTCGCTGCTCCTGCCCCCAAACGCTCTTCCCATGAGCTCTGTCTGGAATGAACAGGTTCATGTATTCGGTTACTTGATCAGTGTCTGTTGCCCCTAAAATGCCAGCTCTGTGGGAGGAGGGACCTCATTAATTTTGCTCACATTCGTCTCTCCAGTCCCTACCACAGTGCCCGCGACACAGCAGATGCTCAATCAAGCTCTGTTGCATGAATGATGAACGCAAGATGTCCGTGTGAAGAACCCAGCTCTGTGCCTGGCCTGTAGAAAGCTTGCAACGCGTTAGCAATTAGTAATGTTAATAAGCAAGACACTAATACGCAGAGTCATAAAAGCCAGGGCGGAGGCAGGCCATCCCAGGAATGGCATGAGCCTGGAGTTTTGGCAGCTGAGGGTTCTGGGAGCCCCCTGGTCCTCTCCTGCTGTGTGACCCTGGGCCACTCACTCACCCTCTCTGGGCTATTCTAGCTTCTTGAGCAGTAAGGCTCTGCTTAGAAGAAAAAGGCAATGCAACTGCCCCACCCTGCTTCCTGCTTATCCTCTCCTCCCAGAAGGGTCCACCTCGGGCAAGGAGGTGATGGGAAGAGGAAGGAATCTGGAGGAATGAGCTGTAACTGTCATTCTCGGGCAGGTGCGGGGCAGGGTTTTCCCCAGAGCCTTCCCTTCCGGCTGCTCTGTCTGCAGGGGTGCCGGGAGCCCTGGGCGGGGACTTGCTGGGTCAACTTGGGGCATCCCCTAACCTCTCTGAGCTGAATTTCCAGCTCTGCCAACCACCCTGTCTGCTTTCTCTTCCCCCCAGCCTGGGGCGAGCTGGGGGCTGGAGGAATGTGAGGAGGTGTGAGTTGCTGTAAATGCCTCACCCCCCAAGCCCCCTGCCTCTGGGGGCCCCGAAAGGAAAGCAGGTTTCTCCTGCCCTGGGTGCCCATGG
Source organism: Ursus americanus (assembly GCF_024610735.1). Taxonomy (NCBI): domain Eukaryota; kingdom Metazoa; phylum Chordata; class Mammalia; order Carnivora; family Ursidae; genus Ursus; species Ursus americanus. The sequence goes on from NC_142128.1 coordinate 33,396,707, forward strand.
AGGCCCTCTCACTGAACAGCAGGCACCTCGATGTGAGGGGGTGACAGGGTTACTGCTTTCCTGGGTGGCTGCCGCCCATCCCGTGCCCGCAGAACTCCGGGATAGAGCCCCCGAGGCCTGCCTGGAGGAGAGGGGAACTTTCTAGACAAGAGAGAGCTCTCAGGGTCTGGGGGAGAGCCCCAGGAGCTGTGTGGTGGGGGCGTGTGGTTATGCACACTGCCCTCTGCGTGTGTGCACATAGGGAGATGCTGGTGTTGCTCGTGATGTGAGTCCTGCTGGGTTGGGGGGCGTGTCTTATCTGCATGGCATGTCTGTGTGCAGAGCAGGTCTGCACGTGGACATGTGTGTGTCCCTGCAACTGGGGTGGGCTGTGTGACCGGGACTTGCCCTGTGTGTGTGTCTGCATGGGAGAGCTGTGCAGACGTGGCATTTGGGTGTGGGGTGTATTCATATGGGTGGGCTCCTGGGCCCATCTTTTTCCTCCTTCGGCCAGCAGGCATGACCAGCTGACCTGGACCTTGTCCTGAGCAGCTTCCAGCCTCGAGAGCTGCCTGGAGGGGGTCAGCCCAGGTGCAGCAGGGCCAAGGGCAGGACCCCCTCCACTGGCCTCCCCACCCAACTCCTTCTCAACTGCAGGCTCTCCTGGCGCCATTTTACAGAAAGGGAAACCGAGTCATCCGTCAGGCCCCTCATCCTTGACAGATCTCACTGCATCCTGTGACACTGCTGCGGCCCCTATTTCTTCAATGTGTACTTACTGAGCACCTACTATATGTCAGGCATACAAAACCACGGGAGACAGACAAAGCACCTGCCCTGGGGAGCTCACATTTCAGGGGGTACCACATTGGTTCAGGGTGGGAAAAGGGTCCCCTCTTTTGAGGTATAGTGACCAGAAGAGGCAGCCTGGGAAGATGCAGGGGAAGAGTTTCCAGCTGGGGGAACAGCATGTGCAAAGGCCCTGAGGTACCCGGTGGGGCTGCAGTGGTGTGAGCAGAGGGATGTGAAGTTGGGCAGGGAGTGCTGAAACTTGATAAGACCGCCTGGGGCTGCTGCACAGAGGGGCAAGGGCTGGAGGCAGACCAGGAACAGGGAAGCAGTGGCCCTAAAGAGACAAAGAGAACTAGGCAGGGAGAAGCATGTGTTCCCAGAGCCCAAGCTCCCATCCCTGCTCCAGCCCAGGGAGGCCCCTCTCTGAGACACTGGGTGGGGTGACACATCCTGGGGGAGGGAATTCAGTCTAAATGGCCTGGGGAATGAGCACCTTGGGGTGTCACATGGCAACATTCAAATCTTGGCCTGTCCAGTTAGTGCTGTGTGACCTTGGGTAAGTTGCATTGCCTATCTGAGCCTCCTTTCCCTGTTTGTAGAATGGCACAATTCCTCTGGGTTGCGCTGAGGCTTTAAGAAGTTCAAGTGTGCCGGGCACATTGTAGGGAGCAGAACTGGGTGGCTACCGTCTTTACGAGGGCCACACCTACATTTAAGCAACAAGTGTTTCAAAGTAATAATAATAATGCTTACAGTGTAGCAGGCTGTGTCCTAAGCATCCATGAGTTCTCTGACTTCTACGACACGACCGCCTTTGCTGACAGAGGTGCTGACGTCGTGCCCATTTCACAGATGAAAAACAAAGGTGCCGAGAGAGGGGACCTGCTGAAGAGACACCCAGGCGTTCAGGACTCCAGACCCGCCGGATCAACCCCAGCATATCCACCCCTGTCTTCTGACAGATCTACACCTCCAACTTGCTTATGCTCTTTACTGGAGTTCTCTTATGTAAACTCAATCCCAAGTGTTAGAGCAGATGAGTCTGGCTTTCATTTAAAGAGCAACAGGAAGTTGCGGAAGGGTTTTGAGCAGGGGAGGGACATGGTGACAAAGATTCTCTCCCTGGCCAAACTTTACTTCGGTCCCTCTGAGCCCTCTGCTCTACTAGGCAGGAATCTGAGCTTCTGACCCTGTCCTTGTAGAGTCTGGTTTTGGCAAGAACGCTGTCAAGCTGGTTTAGGCAGAATTCCCTACCCTCAAGATCTTACCAAATTCCTCATCCCCGGCACAGACCAGGGGATGCCTGATTGCCCTGGCCTGTCTTTGTCCTCTGCAAGAATCAGCTTAGCCAGAATCCACCCCTTCCCGGCCATACTTGCTCCTAACGATTTCCCACTCGCTGGTCCTGCTCTTTGGCTATATAAATCCCCACTTTTCCGTGCCATATTTGGAGCTGAGCTCCATCTCTCTCCCTTAGTACAAAGCCCCATTGCCGTGGCCCCTGCACCTTTCACGACAGTCCTGAATAAAGTTTGTCTTATCGTTTTAACAAGTGTCATAAGTCATTTTTTCTTTGGCAATAGTCGGATTTATGCTTTTGAAAGCTCACTCCGGTTGCTGCACCGAAAACAAGCACAGGCGCTGGTACTAGGGGGAGGCACAAGCCATGGGAGGGTGTTGCTCCTCCTGGTGAGACGGAAGAGGCCGCGGTACCGATGGGAAGAGAAAGGGGGGCAGGTGGGACGACAGTTCTGATGAGGGAAAGGAAGGCAAGCTGAGGACAGAGCAGAATCTGACCCCCCCACCATGGGGTATATGTGACATTCCTTGTGCACTCCAGGCTGCCCTAAAGCGAAGGAAAGGAAAAACAAATAGGTAACCTACAGAGACCACAATCCTGCAAGAACTGAGTCTCCCTCAGTTTACAAATGTCTTAGCAATTTACAAGAACAAAGCATTCCTATCAATAACCTAGCTTCCAGAAGGAAATGTAGATACAATTACATGTCTTTATAATCTGCAGCCCATGGACAGATACTTGAAGCGGGCCAGGTGTAATGTTCCTCCAGGAAGCTCCCAACTATCGTACTGGTAATGCCTTCCTAGAGGGAAAAACCACCCTAACTTGATGAAGGCAAGGCCTCTGGTATCCTAAGAGTCTTCTTTAAAATATGAAAGTACTTTCTGGAAACCCCCCTCTTTCCTTACCTCCCCCAAGCCCACAGCATATAATCAGCCACCCCTCACAACCCTGGGGCAGCAGCTCTTTCTGCCCCTGAGTCCTGTCCCCGTGCTTTAATAAACCACCACTTTGCACCAAAGATGTCTGGAGAATTCCTTCTTGGTTGTCGGCTCCAGACTCCACCCCATTGAAACTCACCTATATTCCAAAACCCCATCATATGGCGTCCAATATGGGGCTTTGAGCCTTTACATCTGGACTCGGAGCTTCGGTGCAAACTTGGTGAGTACTTTCTCTCCTTTCCCTTTATTCTCATTCGAGGGGCTCTTCAAGGAGTAGGGTCTTACTGGAACACGTTCGTGTCGATAGGTCAGGCTGCAGTCCTCTAGCCCCTGGCTGCTCTATGGGGAGAAGAAAGCCTGCCTTTTGGCTGGAAGTTAGTACCCTGGTCGGGACAGTAATAAGACCCGGAAACTTGATGCCCTCTCTTTACTGCTGTCCTAATACAAAGTCGTCTGTCTTGGGCACGGGACAGCCACCTAAGTCACAGGACAGCTGCCAATCTTAAGACTCCCTTGTGAGGTTTCCTCCCGATTGATCTAACGTGATCCCTTCCACATCCCTGCTCTAGCCGCTTCTGGCTGTGGGGCCTCCACTGGGAACCGGCCGAAACCAGTACCCGATGGAATTACAACCACCCAGGGGCGTTTCCTAGGGAAGCTGGCCGTAAGGACCTCATGTGTTGGAATGTTGCTTAGACCATGATGGATTTCTACCTTTACTGTTTTCTGCCAATGCCCTCTACTAACTATTTAAATTACAAAATTGGGTAATTCCCCTTGTAAGACTTTTCTAATGTTCTCCATGGGTTTAAAATGGTGGGTTCTTCAAGGCGAGGTATTTCGGTCCAAATGCCGGCACCCATTGTAGTCCAGAATATGATGGGGAAGCAGGGGGAGGGCAGGCCTCCTTCCCACAGGGGCCTTTAACGGTGGTGGTGACCACAGTGGTTTGGTTAAGGGACGCCTTGGGTCGCTCTGACACCAGGAACCTCTGACATATCCTGTGCGTGGGATGCCACCCAGGTGTTAGGAGGGGATTTTCTTTGGTAACGGACCCTCTCTAGCACCCTCTCTAGCATGGGATGGGAGCTTCTTCGGTCCCCAAGAATGCTCCCTTGGGATGACTTTTAACCCATTGGAATCAATTCAGATTGCAACACTTAGGAAAGTACAGATCTCCCTTAACACTGCACGGCCTCAGTGGGATCTGTCAGTGAGATCTCTTCTGCAAGGAGCAGGGCGAATGGACCTAGGGTTCCTTCTTGCTCGTACCTCGGCCTTTGTTGCTCTACTCCAGCACCCCAGCGGCCTCTGGCAGAACGTTATTAACTGTAATTATCTAAATAGGCCTCCGAATACACCCAGGTTGATGGAGGAAACGCAGGCCATTCCTAGCAAAGGGGACTCGGACTCTCTCACTGTTCCTCCTAAGGGACATGGGGGCTCCTCCCTCACTCATTTCCTGGGTTAATGGCTGTAACTGGAGTCATCTGTGGTTAGCCTCCCTCGGGACTGGGACTTCAAGAATATTCCCAAGCAAGCTGCCGAAACTCCCTTTGTTTCGGGGAGATTCCCTGACCTCTCCGGCCTTTACATGGACAGCCTAGTCCCCCTTGTTGGGGGGAAGACAGGGCGTCTGCTCCTCTGTTGGAGCTGCTGAGCTCTAGAACCGGGAACCCTTTCTCTGCCTTCTGGCAGCACCTGGCCTCTTCTGTGTCCCCCTCCCGCTTCTGCTGTTTCTGCACCACTTGGGGTGCGGCCTCCATGACTGGCTTCTGTGCCATCCTCGGTGCCTCAGGCACCACGGCTCCCTCTTCCTTCACTGTCAAGGCACGAGAGGAGCACCGCCCGGACTTCAACACCCCCCGCTCCAGATTTCCCCACCAGCGTCTCAGGTAAAAATCGAACATGGAGAGGACCCAGGTGGAACAGCGTTTGGTATTCAAACGAAGTTGAGTTTGTCAGTTTAATTAAGAAAGACAGGTCTGTCAAGTTATCAGCACTAAATGTGAAACTTATTCTATCGAGGTTTACTGAAGGGCAAGCCAACTCGTGTTATTTCTGTTTCAAGCTGTTAGTAAAAAGATGACTGAAACGATGGCTGTCTCACCAACGTGTTCAGGGGCAATTGTTAAAATAGCTTTCAGAAGTCTCTGGTAACCTGAAACCTTGAAGTTATTGGATTATAAATGGAATTGAATTCATTGGACATCTAGGTCTTTTCCAAACAGAACAAAGTGCAAAAGCATTGAGTACTGGACGCAGGTTTGTACTTCTGACTACTTACTGCAAAAAACTAAGGATATTTGAGTCTGTTGGTAAACATGCTTTGCCCAACTGATTCACAAATTTGCCGTCTCCAAGTTTTGCTGCAGCAGTTCACAACTGGTTACGACTGAGTTTTCACCAGAGACTAAGGTTTCTCAAGAATGCAAAATTCTGCTAAATGTAATTAAGACTGGGGCGCCTGGATGGCCCAGTTGGTTAAGCATCTGCCTTTGGCTCAGGTCATGATCCCAGGGTCTTGGGGTCGGGCGCCCTGCTCGGCAGGGAGCCTGCTTCTCCCTCTCCATCTACTGCTCCCACTGCTTGTGCTCTCTCCCTGTCAAATAAATAAATAAAATATTTTAAAAAAGTCTAATTAAGACCTATGGAAATGAGGGAAGCAACTCTGTATGTAGAAAAGTAGGAGATGTAAGAAAGATATAAGCAAGGGGAATGTATTTTTTTGTTGAAGGTAAAAGAAGGTACTTTTGTCCATATAAGATGACTGTTTGGAAAGATGGCATGGGGACAAAATCTGAATGCAAAAGAAAGTTGTATAAGGTTTGAGAAGGGAAATCTTTGGAAAGGAATTTTAGGTGTGGTCAGGACGGACTAAGATTGAAATGAATGGATTTGAAAGTACACTGGTAGACGACTGAAATTCTCTGCTCAAAAGAACAAAGGTTTCTTGAATTGTTCATCTGCTCTGGATAAGAAAATGTAAACAAAAGTTTTTTTTCTCTTTTGTCTGTCCAGAAAGCCAGTTTCTATATAGGTTTTGTCTTTTACCAGGTTTTCCATTACTTGGTTAAAACTTCTCAGTATTAAAGGAGCTAAGTTTTGCTAACAACTATAGAACCCTACATACTTGCCTTTCAAATCTCTTATTGTCACCTTGGTTAAATAAAAATAATTTTTGTAATGACCTGTAATCCTTTTTAGTCCCGTGCTTTAAAACTTTCTAAGGTTTTAACAAATCTTCCCAAGATTTAAATTGTAAATGAAGTCTCCTTAACTCTTTAGGCCTTTTTCTTTGGTATGCTAAGTTACCCCGGAAGTACTTATCATAACAAATGATAAGCCTTAGGTTACACTTGGGTAAATGCTGTTAACTATTCCAGAGATAATATGCAATTCCTAAAGTTTTAATACAAGATCATCACTGGATATTTTGATCAACGAAGTGTTATGTGTCACAGAAATAACCTGACTTCCTAAGAATTTCCAGAACTAACTAAAACTGCCTTCAAACTAAACAAGAAATAGTAACATGGGACTAAGTAAATTGGGAAAAATAAAGTTTTTTCCAACTCTTAGTTGAAAAAACTGCTGGTTTTCTAATATTTGCTCTTCCAGAGAACTTTGTCTCAAGACATCTGTGACATACAGAAATAATTAAACAAATTAAAGCGGTTAACTTTTCTATCTAAACCCTCCAAAATTCAAAAGGGTCTCAGTAAGTATTCTTTCTTCCACAGCAACCATGGTCATTTGTGTAAGTTCAGTAAGAATCTTCTGCTTGTAACAGGACACCACTGGAAACATCGGTTATTTTACCAAGGCTCTGACTGGAATGTCATTTGAGAGACATGCATAGACTCAGATATGACCAAACAGCTTTAAGGAACTAAGGCTGACTTTATGAAACCTGGAGCCATAAAGCCCCTTGGAAATGTTGACCTGATACCTTGCTTACAGAGTTCCCAGCAGCCTCACCAGGTGAGTAGAGGATGTCACTTTCTGGCAGGTGCAGGACCCTCGGGATACTTTGGGGACCTCGTGGAATCTGCCCACATCTACAGGTATTGCAGGCATGTCTGATGGCAAGTACTTGGCTTGGCTTCTGGCCTGAAGAGACTACTAGAAGTTCAACCTAGAGATTCCTTATAAAAAGTTCCAGCAAAGCAGATTCTAAAAGATCTGTATGATCAATCACTATTCTTGCTGAGCTCACGCAAATAATTACACCAAGTTTGTTAAAACTGGACTTGTTTTGCAAACAAATTAGTCTTGATTTGGCTATCTCTGATCAAAAATGAGGGTTATTTTAGAGAGAAAAACTGTTTTATTAACAATACTTTTGTGGATGTTAAATTCTAGGTCTGATTGTCTTTAAATGTCTGTTTACCTAAGCTAGACAAACTTGAGGTAAACTTCAGAGAAACAGCTTTCTATTTCTACACAACAGCTCATGTATACATGATAATCTTCATGCTTTTTATTCTGTGGGGCTAATAACAGGACCCCATGGGCATAGGATTATTCAAACAACTGGGAAATGGGATAGATTCCCCAACAATTGTATAACTCAGCTATCACCTTGACCAATTCTATGTGGCTGGGATTACAAAGTCCTTCCTTAAAAGCCAGAGCATACCGCACTCCATAGGGTTAACTATGGGCTTGTGGAGATAATGGATGACCCCACTTTCCTTCTGACTGGACTGGATGATGATCTGGGGATGCCCTTATCTCTTGAGAAGTCTTTCCCCATTTGCCAGTGATTCCTCGTTAATTAAGACAGCAAGGCTAGACCTCCAACAAAGAGGGCTTCTTAGTGGCTTCATCCCTCATAGGTTTTATTTGCCCTGGAAGCCACCTCTATGGAGGCACAGTTACAAGTCGAGACTTCAGGCAAGCAAACAACAGCCCTTCCGTAAAAGGGGCCTTAAAGCTCGCTATGGCAGGGGGCGCCTGGGTGGCACAGCAGTTAAGCGTCTGCCTTCGGCTCAGGGCGTGATCCCGGCGTTGTGGGATCGAGCCCCACATCAGGCTCCTCTGCTGAGAGCCTGCTTCTTCCTCTCCCACTCCCCCTGCTTGTGTTCCCTCTCTCGCTGGCTGTCTCTATCTCTGTCGAATAAATAAATAAAAAATCTTAAAAAAAAAAAAAAAAAAAAAAAAAAGCTCGCTATGGCAAAGTCCCTGACTGTAATGACGTCATGTCAGGTCCAGAACGTCTTGGAGACCAAAGGCCACCAACAGTTGATAGGACGTGGACTTATTAGCAGGCTATGCTTATAGATAAGCCTGAAATACCTGTCAGACTTTAAGCACAGCTACCCTTATGCCTGCACCTGACCACCACAATTCTGTAGTATAGAACGTAACTGTTCAGAGGTTATCGATTCTGTCTATGCCAGCTGACCAGAGTTAAAACATGCCCCTAGTGAAAATACAGAGGACAGTTGCTTTACTGACGGCAACAGATTCATGGAAAAGGGAATAAGAAAAGCGGGGTACACTACAGGGCTCACTCGTGCTTTGCAATTGCCAAAGCCTTAAAAATTGGTATTTATACTGACTCCAAATATGCGTCCCTAGTCCTACATGCTCACGGAGCCATTTGGAAGAAAAGAAGTTATTATCAAGCCATAACTCCCCAATCAAATATGGGCCTGAAATTATCACTCTTACGGCCGTACACCTTCCTAAGAAAGTAGTTGTAATTCACCTCAAAGGACATCAACGGATACGACCTTAGAATCTCTCTCTTTTTTTTTTTTAAGATTGTATTTATTTGACAGAGAGAGACAGCGAGAGAGGGAACACAAGCAGGGGGAGAGGGAGAGGGAGAAGCAGGCTTCCCACTGAGCAGGGAGCCCAGAATGCCGGGGTCATGACCTGAGCGGAAGGCAGATGCTTAAGGACTGAGCCACCCAGGCGCCCCTGACCTTAGAATCTAAAGGAAATAATTCACTAGACCCTGCGGCCAAGCACACAGTACAAAATAAACGAATATTAAGTCTTTTACCAGTCTTAATTCCAATGAGGTCCGTAAGTCCAGCCTATTCAGACCAAGAAATGCACAGAACTGGCTTGTTAATAATGAAGGAAACAATCTTTATACCTAAAATAATCAATGGAAGGTAATACAGAGTTTATACCAGGCTACTGATTTGGGTTAAAGGCCATGCAGGTGACAAAAACTTTGTGAAGAAAAACCGTCCCTAGATTTGGACTCCCTTGGTCCCTACAAAGTGACAATGGACTGCCTCTTATTACACAAATTCAAAAGACGGCCCTCCAAAACTGGAACTGAATAGCGGTTGATATAGTGACTGCAGTTAAAGGAACCCAGAATTAGATGACTATCTTCTGATGGGGCCTAGTGGCTATGTGGCTCTGACTTGTGTCCATGGCTTCCCCCAGGCTGGAAAGGCCCTGTACTCTTGGGTTCTGCCTGGATGCATCATGAAAACCATAACCAAGCCAGCTAACCTTCGAAATTTAAAACCATGGTGGACACGTTCTGTGTCTCACTGGTATGACCACCTAGCAACCGTCCTTGTTACCTCTTTGAGACTGGAGAATGTTGTTTGACACAGGAAAACTCTTCAGTACATGGTCAAAGCCCTAAAAGACAGTCAAAATAGCATTTCTCTACTAAATACTAAAGTACTACAAATACGTGAAGCAGTTTCACCAAACAGAATGGCATTAGAAGTTCTAACGGTCACACAAGGCAGAGCTTGCACTATCATGAAAACAGAAGGCTGTGCGTGCGGTCCTGATTACCACAAAATACTGCTGGTTTCTAACTGCTAAGGATACTCAAACTGGCCCTTTAAACGATCTCTTGCCTTTAGCGATTGCTTTAAACTCCTGGACGGGAGGCAAATTATCAAAGGTCAACTATCAAAGATCTTTTATTCAGACTTCTCTTTTTCGTTACAATATTAACCTTCTTTTGTCATTTCCGGAATCTCCCTTCCTCGTGTCAAGCCTCCTCCATGGCCGTAACTTCCAGCTGACAGATGATCCCTTCTACTCAAGGAGGTTCATCTGTGTCGACCTCACTGGATTCAGCTGCTCGCCTTTCTTAACTCTCCTGTAAGTTCCCCAACTGACCAATATTGACTCAGAGGTAGGGACATCTCTACACCCCTATGCAGCAGGAAGACATTACAGAAAATGAGACCTTCCATCTTCAACAACGTTTAAGATTTAAGGGTCAAAAATGTTCAGGGGGGAAATGAGGGAACAGAAGGCAAGCTGAGGAAAGCAGAAGCTGACACCCCTCAACACCCTCCCCATGGGATATACTGTGACATTCCTCACGCACTTCTGGCTGCCCTAAAGCGAAGGAAAGGACAAACAAACAGTTAACCTGGAGAGATCACAATCCTGCAAAACCTGAGTCTCCCTCAGTTTACTAATGTCTTAGCGGATTTACAAGAACAAAGCATTTCTATCAATGACCTAGCTTCCAGAAGGAAACATAGGTACAATTAAATGTCTTTATAATCTGCAGTCCATGGATACTTGAAGCGGGCCAGGTATAATGTTCCCCCAGGAAGCTCCCAACTATCTTAATGTTAATGCCTTGCTAGAGGGAAAAACAACCTTAACTTGACAATGGCAAGGTCTCCGGTATCCTGTGACTCTTTTGTTTAACAGAAACCTCCCTATTTCTTTACCTCCCCCAAGCCCCTCACAACCCTGGGGCAGCAGCTTTCTGCGCATGAGTCCTGTCCCGTGCCTGTGCTTTAATAAACCATTTTGCACCAAAGACGTCTGGAGAATTCTTGGTCATCGGCTCCGGACTCCAGCCCACTGAACCTCACCTGTATTCCAAAACCACATGAGTTATACTTTGGGGAGAGGAGTCTCCACTTCATCCCTGCTCTTAGACTTTACCTGGCTGCCAGCAGTCTTCAAGATGAAGTTTCCTCATGGAGACCCATAAATTTAGACTCCTGCCACAGCAACTCACTCCCTCTCCACTCTCCCTGAGTCCTAGCCCCAGCACACTCCTGCCTCAGGCCCTTTGCACTTGTTCTAACCTCTCAGGAATGTCCTTTCCTTTGTCTGTTTAATTCCTGATCTTCCAGAAGATCTCAGGTCAACCAGCACTTTCCAGAGAAGCCTTTTCTGGCTTCTCCATCCCCGTTACTGTCCCTGCTGTGGGTATGGCGGGATTTTTATACCATTGTGATTACTGGTTTAACATCTGCCTCCCCTCTTATTAGACTATAAGCCTCTGGGGTGGAGTCAGAACCCACATGAGTTTTCTGTAGTCCCAGGCTTGTAACAGAGCTCAGGTGCAATAAATATTTCTCAGGCGGCTGAATAGATAATTGGTCCTTACTGGGGAGAAAAGTTAGGTCAGATCTCATCTGCTGCTGGCTCAGGTCTGGCCCTTAGGCTAGTGCCATCGGATGGTGGGCTGAGGTCTCGAGTCGCAGGAGGCTCAAGCTGTAACAATTTGGGAGAGAGAACTCCTCCCTGGGATCTGTCTTGTCTGACAGGGCTGAGGGCAAGGCCCTCACTGAGCCAGGGAGGCTTATCCAGCCCACCACCTGGCATCCTCCTTATCCACTGGCCTGCTGTCTCAAAAGGAGATGACTCCTCCTGGGCGGGGACTGGGTGGGCACTTTTTACTTCTGGATGCTCAGCACCCCAGAGCCTGGTGTGGACGGCACACCCAGGGAATGACTATAGCCCAGAACTGCACCAAACCTGGGTGTGAAATTCTCAGACTGTGATTAGTTGAGAAGGAAGAGAAACGCTGTTCCTCTTGCTGTAACAAACGCCACAGACTGGGCGGCCCAAGCAACAAAAATAGACGTCTCACAGTTCTGGAGGCTGGGAAGTCCAAAATCAAGGTGCCAGCAATTCGGTTCCTGGTGCAGGACTCTCCTGGCTTGTGGACGGCTGTCTTCTTGCTGTGGTCTCTTCTCTGTAGTGGATCAGAGAAGGAAAGGAGGGCAAGAAAAGGAGAGATTGAGAGGCAGGCACAGCTGGTGGGCTTCAGCAGGGCCTAGAGGCCCAGGACAGCTCCGGGATCCCTCCCCCACCTTCCACCAACCTGAGCCTCGGTCCAGGGCTGGGCTGGCTTTTAGGGGCTCCTCTTGCTGGGAAGTGCTGTGACGAGGTGAGGGCAGGGAGGTGTCACTTCTCTGTGCCTCAGTTTCCTCTTCTGTCACACAAGAGTCTTGTCATTTACTTGCACAGACAGGGGACTCAAGGACTCTAGGAGTGACCGAAAATTAAGTAAACGAGAACAAGTCAATAGCTTTCCCTTTTTGTTTTGTTTCTTTGCTTTTTTTTTTTTCCTTTTGCCCCCCTTTCTTCCCCTCTTTTCTTCCCTTCAGTTCTTGGCTTGTTTCCCTTCTACCTCTCTTTTCACTCCTTCTCGACGTTCCTGGAGCTCTTTCTCTCCGTCAAGATGGAGGCGTCCCGGGCCTTCCGGATTCTGGAGCGAGGGTCAGCTTCGGGCCGGACCTGCAGCGGCTGGTTAGGGGAGGGACCAGCACGGGCCCTCCACTCCTCAGGGGGGTTGCCGACCTTACGTGCAGCACCGGAGGCATCTCCCCCGGCTCCCCCGCGGGGCGTGGGGCCGCGCTCCCGCCAGTCCCGCGCGCGGACACAAAGGTCCCGTCGGGGCTGCCCCCGCGCGCCCCGCCCCCTGGCCTTCCGCTGCTCGGACCCGCCGCCCCACTGGCTGGGAGCTCGTGGGGGCGTGGCCTCGGCCGGCCCGCCCCGCGGACCACGCCCCCTCCCCAGTTTCTCGGCTCTCGCAGTCGGAGGCGAGCAGCTGGCGGAGCGGAGCGGGTCGCAGGTAGGCAGCTTCTCCGGATCCCCCAGAGGGGTGTGGCGGGGTGTCCTCTCCCGGGCTCCGGGAGTGCGGACGGACGTCGGCCTCTTGCGGCCGCCGCCCGCATCCAGCCCCCTCTGGCAGTGTCTTCCTGGCCGCCGGCAGGGGGCTTCGGGCTGGGTCTCTAGGCCCCGAAGAAATGCACGGGCCGCCGCGGCCTGTTTGGGGAGAGCAGGTTACTCATCCCCGGGAAGGGGGCGGGTGTGGCAGCAGCGGGAGGGATTTGGGGCGGACGTCGGGCAGCGCTTGCGGCGTGCAGGGACAGCCTCCCCTCGCTTTCGCCCGTGGAATGGACCGCGAGTGGGGGACTCGCGGGGCGGGGAGGGGGCGCCGACCCCCAACCGGGTCTGGCGGCGCTGGCGGTGGGACTCCGGTTGCTGGGGCGGTGGGGGCGGGGGGAGCCGTCCTGGCGCCGCACGATTGGCCGCATCTGGGGAGGAGGAGTCACCGGGCGCTCGCCGAGTGTTTGCGCCCGGATGGGGGGCCTCTGGGCGGAGCACAAAAACTTCACCGCGCCCACAGTCTCCCTCCCCGCGGGCCCCGCCGGCAGCCCGTTTGCAAGCCGGAAATGCAACGTTGTTTTTTGATTTTTTAAAAAGAAAACCCCGGCCCCCACATCTTCTCTGGGGTTGGAGTGGGTGTGTGTATGTGGGGAGGGAGCGACGATCAGCCGGTTCCAGGCAGGGCCTCCGTTCCCGTTGGTGGAGGTGTCTCACTGCAAAAGAAGAGGCCTCCCGCCTCAGTTTCCCCATTTGTAGACTAGTGGTATAACTTCTCTTCTCATAACGGGGTGTGAAAGAATAGAAAGAGGAGGCGAACCCAGCCCCAGGGGAAGCGTTAGCTACTGTCATATATTTTACTTGCTTTTTTGACATTTCTCTGTCTCCGCCTCCAGTCTAGCCCCTCCAACCCTCTCGCCTCTCCGAAGCCAGAGAGAACTTGTAAAAACAATCGGTTCAGATAACCCCCGCCTCAAAATCGTCGCTGATGTCCCTATTGTCTAAGCCCCAAACTTGTCCACAGGGTTTTCTGTTACCTTCCACGGCGACCTTTTTCCAGCCTCCGCCACCACCTTCCTCCCACCCTGCGCCTTGGCCCCTGATGGTCCCTCTGTCAGGAATGACGCCCCCCCCCCCCCACCAAGTGACCCTTTTAAGACCCAAGGCAGCCTCGCCTCTTCGGCCAGCTCCACCTACTTCTGGACTCCTGCTCCCCAGGGGGGGATTGGTGACCAGGTTCTCAGTGCTGGGCTGCTCGTCCTCCCGCCCCCACACCCCCCACACAGGGCAAGAACAGGGTCCTGTAGCGTTGCGGACCTGAGCCAGACCCAGTGGGGCCCTGGGGCCCTGGGTGGCCGTTGAGGGTGGGTTCCCGTGGGAGGGGAACGGTCTTTCTTTGTGCCGCGGAGTGGCCAAGTCAGGGCTTTTGGTTTGTGTCCCATCAGCAGGGACAGCAATGGGAGGGATTATTCTAGATCGCCCCATGCCTGACAGTTTCAACATGAGCGGCTCAAGTATTGTTGGCTGAGCCCTTTGTAGCTGGCACCGTCTGCACCGCGTCCGGGGGCCATCCGGGATACTACATTACTGTCCCATTTGACAAATGAGGAAACAGGCATGGAGCGGTGAGGTCGCTTGCCAGGGGTCAACGGAGAGCACAGTCAGGCCTGAAACGCGGGTCAGTCCCCCCCCAAACCCGGGGGAGGGGGGAAGCTGGAGGCAAGGATGCAATACGGGAATGCGTTACCCGGGGGTGATGGGATCCAGAGTCAGCTTCTGGTTACGAGCTGGGGGATCGCAGGGCCCTTGGGGGGGGGGCGCTGGGGGACCTTCTCCGTCGGGCGGGGCTGGTCCCAGCTGAGGCCATCAGGGTGCTCCGGGGTGGGGGGTCAGGCGGCCACGCTGGAGGGGCCGCGTCGGGTTCCTGGGTTGCCGGTCCTTGGGTTTCCCGCCTCTTCCAGCACATGGGCCCCGGAGGGCACTTCCCGGCCAGGGGTCTGGCCGCGTCTGGCCGCGGGCGGCACCCTCCCGCCTTGTTTGTGTTTCTGCGGCCGGCCCTGCTGGCTCCCGGCGGTGGCTGCCCCGCTGCAGCCAGCCGCCCCCGGCTCCACTCCGCGCCCCTCCCCTGGCCGTCTCCGCCCCTCCTCTGCCTCCCCTCCATCCTCGTCCTCCCCGCCACCGCGGGCTCTCTCTGGAACAATGGAGTGGGAGGTGGCAGAGGCCCGCCTCGGGTCCCCTCCTGGGGCCTCTCCCACTTCCTAGGACCCCTCTGTCGGGCTCCGCCAAGCTGAACTGCCCCTCCACCGCCAGCCCTCCTGTCTGCCGGGTGGGGGCCCAGCTGGCCTGGAGGTGGGGACGAAGTCACCGCGTCTCAGCCTCAGTTTACAAAGAAGGAACCCTGGTGCCCTAGAGTAACTTTGTGACTCATCCAGAGCCTGACCCCTGTCGGCCCCCCAGTTTCTCTTCCACCCTCTCACATGGGGTTGGCACCTGCCAGCCCACTGTCTGTGAAGGTGGGCAGGTCATCAAGCCGCCCCACTCTGGTGCTGCTCTGTTCCATTGACCAGTGGCACCTGCCTCACAGGGAGCACCTTAGAACCGCCCAATCCCATTCCCGCCCTTCCCAACAGAATCTGCATTTTATCACCATCCCCGCAGACTCTTGGGACTCCTAAAGTGTGAGACCCTATCTGGGCCTTAGTTTCCCCACCTGTAAAATGGGTGTGATAAAAGCTGTGCCGCCGTGGGGATGACTCTAGTTCATGTATGTGAACTGACCGCGTCGAGCCTGACACGGAAGTCGGTGGGTGGTGGGCAGTGGACATCCGGTGAATCAAAGCACAGCCTCACTCTTGTCCCCTTTCCTGGACCATGGCTGGTTCTCCAGTGCCCTGCCCCCCTCCTCTTGTGTGGGCTGGTTCCGAGCCACCCCCATGTGCCAGCAGCGGCCTGGCCCTGCAGCTGGGAAGTGTCCACACACATGATGCCCAGCCCTGGCTTCCCCCGGCCGGAAACCCATGCAAGGCTCAAGACCCCCAGTTTTCAGCCTAGGCTTGGAGTGGTCTGGCTTTGCCAAGAACCACACTGAGAAAGAAGCACCCAACGTGATTGAACCCAGTTCTTGTTCCCCTAGCCCCCCTTCCCCCCATCTTCCTGCCCTCCAGGAGAGGTGTGAAAGCTACCAAGAATGGGGTCTTGGGAAATAAACTGCAAACTCCTTCTCACTAAAGTATAAATGGCTGAGAACCGCTGCCAAAGCTCCCCTCCCTGGAGTAAGCACTTGGCTCTTTGGCCCAAGACTGATTACCCTTGATATGGTTGTTGGGTTCTCAGGGCAGGAGGTGGGGGTTAACAGGGGGTCTGCAGGTTGTCTGGAGTCCCCAGGTAGGTGGGTGGGCTGAGGGGAGGGGTGGGGAAGGCCAGAGCCTGGGGCCTGCCTGGACTCTGAGAACCTAATAGGAGGACATGCAGGGCCTGTGGAAAATTCCCACGCTATTTTGGGTTGAGGCCCCCTTCTCCACCCTTTCCGGGGATGAAGGCCCTGTTGACACACCCCTCCCTGAGGGCAGCAAGGGTGGGAGTGACTTCCTGGCTCCCTCACCTCCAGACCTTGGGTCCCCCTCCCCTGGCTCTGGGCACTGTTTAGAACCTGGGGTTGGAGCTGACCGAGGGAAGGGGAGCGTGACCCCCTGCTCACTTCCTCAGACCACCTGTTTTGAAAATGCAACCCCACACCCATGCTCCCCTCTTCTCCTTGCTTTTTCTCCAGAACATTTCCCAGTTTACTTACTAGCTGGGGGGCCCAAGGCAGGCTGCTTGACACTTTGTGGCTCAGTTTTCCCATCAGCGAAGTGAGGATGAACGAGTGGAGATGGGTGAAGTCCCTAGCTCCAGGACATGCTTCTTGTCCCGGTGGTTGTGGGTCTCCAGTCCCTGAGCCTAAGCTCCTGAATTTGCTGCCCTGGTGTCCGTTTCCTGCGCATAGTGGGTGGCCCAGTAACTGTTGGAAAGGATGTAGCCTTCGTCAAGGTCCTCAGGTGCCAGTGCAAGCCCCCAGCTGACCTTGTCCCCTGGTGTGCTCACATAGGGCAGCGACAAGCACTTGCTCACAGCACAGCAGCCGTGAAGTGCCCTGGCCGGGGACATTTGGGCCACTTTGCTGCCCGTCAGAGGCCCATCCCAGGTCTGGGCTTCAAGCACCTGCTTACAAACTGCTCCCAGCCGTGGGAAGATGCAGGGAGTTGAGGGGTACATGGGCTGGTGGCGAGGGGGCTGGTCACAGAGGGTGGGCCCCACCTCAGCTGGAGACTCCGACTCTGCTGGGGGTGTGGCTGGCCCTCTGTACCCCCCTCCCCATCTGTGCGTGGAGTTGGGGGGGGGCAGCAGCAGCAGCTGCAGGGTTGGCTCCGGGGTGACTGGCTACCCCCTCCCCCAGCTATTTTCCTTACAGCTGGACTCTGACCCTGGCCTCCCCCACACAGAGGCCATTCACTCCTCTTTCTCTCTGCTGGGTCCTGGCTGGCCCCCAGCCAGGCCTGCTCCAGCTGCCCCAGCTGCTTTCTAGCTCAGATGGGCTGAGAGAGGCAGGCAGGGCGGTGGTGAAGGCTCCCGGGTCTCCCCACGCTCCCCGCCCAGGTAGTGGTGCCCTCCGGGCCCCACTTTCTAACACTGCCAGGTGAGCATGGCCGTTGCCACTCCTGCTGGACTGTGCCAGTGAGAGCACACCAAATTCACTGTGGCTGCCAGCCACTCCTCAAGACTCCCAGTTTTTTGAACCCTTGTCATTCAAATACTGGTCAAGAAGGGAACCCTGCTTTCCTCCAGCCCCAGTGCTGGGCCCTAGGGACATGGAGGGACCCTGTGCTGCCCTCAGTTGCTCATCCCCAAGGCCACATGGGTTCCCATTGGCATCCCTGAGAGTTGGGTGTCTTTGGGGAATCAGGGATGCTGGGGTGGAGAGAAGGGGGCCCCCAATTTGGGCCTGTTTCATTAATTCAGGGGGGAGGTGGGCATAGTAAGGAGCATGGGACAGGCAGACAGACAGACAGATGGGTGTGAAGAAAGGAAGAGACACATGATGATGATGCCCCATAATTTATCAGCTGGCCCTCGTCTCCCCATCCATGGTGCCCACACTGCCTCCTTGCTGGCCTTCAGCCACACCTGGGCCCTTGCCAACCTCAGGGCCTTTGCACAGGCTGTTCCCCCTACCTGGAAGAGCCTTCCTGTTTTTCAAATGGTTGACTCTTGTTGTTCAGGGCCCCGCGTGCACCCTCATTAGAAAAGCATTCCCACACTCTTACTTTTTATCTCCTGTGTATTTCTTACCAGCCCGTTTGGGAATCTGTGATGATCTTATTTATATACTTATTTACCTATTTATTTTCTGCCTCCAAATTCAGGCCCTGTGTCTCTAGTGCCATGACCAGGGCCTGGCACCAGTCACCTGTTCGTGGAATGACCATGTGATGACAGTCACAACAGTCCTAGCTGGTAGTACTGCTCACTTGTGCTAGGTAGATGCTGAGTGCTTAGCGTGGATTATGTGATTTCAACTTCGTAGCAGTGGTGTGAGGTCAGATGTGCCTGACTCCAGATGAGGGCAAGGAGATTGTGGCTGGCGGGTGTGTGTGTGTGCGTGTGTGTGTGTCCCCTGCCTCACGCTGCTGTCCCCCCTGCTGTCCCGGGAGGCCCCGGCAAGGCGCTCCTTTTTCTGGGCCAGCCCCCTTCCCAGAACCCCAAGCACTGGAACATTCCGGGACTCTATGACCTGTGCTGCTGGGTCATGCTGGAGCCCTGACCCCCAGCCCAGCAGCTGGGGCCTTTATGAGGTGGGGGCTCCCCGGTCCTCCCTGGCCACGGCTGCAGCTGAGAGAACGGTTAGGAGGTACTATGTCACTTCCTCCAGAAGGCCCGCCGGCCCTCTCTCTTCTGAGCAAGACAGAACTAAGGCCAGACAGGGGAGTGTGGGGGGCTGTGGGTAGAATGTGGGGGAAGGGGGCGGGGGAGAGGTTTGGCCCTTTCGGGGGAGAAACCAGGCCTGGGTCTTGGGTGGCTTGGGTTGTGGGCAGAGGGTGCGCTCCTGGGCGATGGAGGTTGAAAGCCCTGGGCATGGGGCCACAGAGTCACATCAGTGAGGGAAGCAGGGTGGCAAACGGGGGTTCAGGGTGATCAGAGCTTCGAGTTTTTTCCAAGAGTAGTTGGAAGCCCCTGTTAGAGCTGTGTTTAAGATAGCCACCGTTTTACTGAAAACCCTGTGTGAGCCCCACAGACCCGTCGGGGCTGCTGCCGCCCCACCTTGCTCTGCGTGCCTGGGCCAAGTGTGAGTTCAGGGCTCCTCTGCCCCCCCGGCCGTGGGGCCTGGCTCTGCTTCACCTGCCGTGCCATCAGCAGCCCCGACCAGGTGCCCAGGGACGCCCACTCAGCGGCCCCACGTTGCAGATGGGGAGATTGGTCCCAGAGAGGGGGAAGGACTTACCCAAAGCCCTCCGGCTCCTGAGCTTTGCTCTTTTCCTGTGGGGCTTGAGCCAAGGCCGAGTCGGAGCAGATACCTTAGTGGTCACGTGTTCAGGGCAGCGGCCACGTCCTGCTCTTGGCATAAGTGCCAGAACAGGGCAGCAGCTATGGAGTCCGCTCCCCCCAGTGCCCCCAGCTGGGGCTGACCCCGCCTCTGATGCATGTTAAGGGTGACTGGAGGAATTGGCGTTCCTCACAGCCAGTGACCCAGGCAGGGTGCACTCTGAGCACCTGCATACGCAAGGGCCTTTGCAGTGGCCCGCCGCGTTGGGTCCCTCGGGCTCGCTGTCCCAGATGCAGGCTGGTGACAGCCCTGGGGGATCCAGAGCTGGGGTCTGCGTCTCTGGTTTGTGTCCAGACTCCCTTGGAGGAACACTGTGTGCTCTTCTCTCCTTTGCCCCTCCGCTTTCCCCACGGCGCCTGGCACTTAGCAGGTCAAGTTTGTTGGGTAGCTGGAGTGTGACCTAGGTGGCTGGCGCTAAAGCCTGCCTGCCCTGCCTCCCTCCCTCGCTGCCTCCTTCCCTCCCTCCCTCTCACGGGTATGGACTCAGTGCCCCTGAGTGTGCCAGGATCTGTGCTGTGTACTGGGGACGTAGAGGGGACTGATGGCGTCCTTGTCACGGGGCAAGCAGGCATTTCCCAGCAGAACGATGCCAGAGGGAGGCCATGGCTGCCACAGGGCCGTGGAGGCACCTGACCCCGCTGGGGTAAGCCAGGCATGTTTCTGGAGAAGGTGACCTCTGTGCTGAGTGAGCCTCGTGCCTGCGTTCCCCGGCCGAGAGCAGTGGGCCTCAGATGGCAGACTCTCAGACACGGGGGTGGGGTGCATCTGGGGGCCCCCCGTTGCAAGGCCCCTGAGAGCCCTCTGTCTCTCCCTAGGTTAGCCATGTCATCTGAACCTCCGCCGCCGCCACAGCCCCCAACCCACCAGACTTCGGTGGGGCTGCTGGACACCCAGCGGGCCCGTGATCGGTCACCGTCGCCTCTTCGGGGCAACGTGGTCCCCAGCCCACTGCCCACCCGCCGGACAAGGACCTTCTCAGCGTGAGTCTTGGGCTAGCCTGGGGAAGCTTCCTGAGATAGGTCTCCTGTCCAGACCCAGAGTCATTGTGTCTGGCCATCTCTGTGCCTCAGTGACCTTGTCTGTCAAATAGGGAGATGGGTTGGGGTAAGGACTGATGGTGAGAGACTGGGAAGGCATCCTATAAACTTGGTGGGAGGGGCACAGCCCCAGGTCCCCTTGAGCCTGCCCCAGCCTGGGGGTCATAACAAATGGGAAATCAGTGGGGTCTTAAATCATTGGGTGTTAACCACACACAAGCTTCTTCCTTTGCAAGACCTCAGCTTCCTCAGCTGCAAAATGGGGACAGTAGCAGGTTGGCCACAGAGCTGCAGAGGACCTGCACGGTGCCTGGCAGATCCAGATCTCAGGCCCAAGGAGTAGAGGCTGCAGTCCTCGGAGGGATGCTCAGAGAGCTTTTAGTCTAACCCTCTTTCCAGATGGAGAAACTGAGGCCTGAGAAAATTTGCCAGGGTCACCAGAGAGTCACTCTTGCTGGAATCTGTGTGAATGGTTCCCAGAGTTGTGCAGTGCACAACCTGCACAGCTGTACATTGTGGCCCTGGCTACTGACTGGGGCACAGCTTTTGTGTTGGGGGGGTTCTGATATGAGCTGGGTGTGCTGCCCGAGAGTGAGTGACTGTTTTGGAGGGCTGGTGGGGGCCTCCTCACACTTTCCCCATCTCTTATCAGGACGGTGCGGGCTTCTCAAGGTCCTGTCTACAAAGGAGTCTGCAAATGTTTCTGTCGATCCAAGGGCCATGGCTTCATTACCCCGGCTGATGGTGGCCCTGACATCTTCCTGCACATTTCTGAGTGAGTCAGGGCTGGTTTGGGTGGTTTGGAGGTGCGGCAGGTGCTGCCTAGGCCCCAGCGAGGCAGGGGAAGGGTGTGAGACTCTGCCTGTGACCTGTGTGTGACTGTATCTGGGGGTGGGGTGATGAGACTGTACTTGGCGGTGGTGTGTGGGGGAGGCTGCAGGCGATGACAGTCTGCCTATCTGTGTGTGCAACGGAGAGCGAGGGCGCGAGCGAGCACGCACTTGGGTGTGTTGAGAACCTCTGGGATGGATCTGAGTGCCCTTGTGTATCTGATGGATGGGGAGCGGGTGCCCCTGGGAGCTGTGGGAGCTGCGTTGGACCCGGGATCTGGTTTTCGGCTTACCGCGGGGGAGGCCACTTGGTGAGGTTGGGGGCTGCGTGACCTCTGTGCTCCAGGAAGGAAGTCTGGAACTGGACCCTCTCCCCTGGCACTTGCTCACTGACGTCCGTCCTTCCTTCCTGTGTGGAAACCCCTGGGAGGCCCAGGGCGCGGCTCACACATCCGAGGCCTCAGGGCTGGAAGGCAGCCAGCAGCCTGTGTTTCACTCCCGCCTTCAGCTATGTGGGGACCTCATCCGGCACCCCCTTTCCCCTGCCCCATTCTTTGGGCCCCGCACCCCCCATCTTTCATTTCAGTCTGTGGCAGCCCGAGTCCCACCCCACACAGCAGACCAGGCAATAGAGAAAAATCACGTTTTTGCAAATAGGTAGGATACTGCTGCACATGTCTGTCGGGATGGGCAAATGATCCCTTCTTGACGCCTTCCCCCCAACGTTCTTACACATCAGGCCTTACGTGGGCCTGTCTCCAGTGCACACACGAGAAAGATGCTGGGCAACGCATCTGATGTATGGATGCACACGTAAGTGGACGTGTACATGTATTTTTATCTTGCCTCTGTCCAGAAGGGATTTGTAGTGGTTTACAAGGAT
Source organism: Ursus americanus (assembly GCF_024610735.1). Taxonomy (NCBI): domain Eukaryota; kingdom Metazoa; phylum Chordata; class Mammalia; order Carnivora; family Ursidae; genus Ursus; species Ursus americanus. The sequence goes on from NC_142128.1 coordinate 33,418,913, forward strand.
ATGCACAGTGCACCATGAAAAATAAGTTAGTAAGGAAAACACGGGGTTGGGGACCAAATCAGAAAGGTGGAGAAATGGGGGTGTCTGCTTGCACGGCCGGAAGTGGACTGCAGCTGTATTCCTGAGATTCTGGGCGGCCAGATCCATCTGCTAGGGGATTCTTCAGTCAAGACAAACCAGTTCCAAGAGCTGGGGGGATGTTCCTCTTGGAGGTGTCTTCAAGGGGGCGTCAAGATGGGCACCTCACCAGGACGGGCAAGATGGTGGCTTATACCCCGTCGAACGTGAGGGGGATGTTCCTGGGGGTGGTCACAGGGAGAGGACGCTTTCTAGAACTAGCTTTAAGCATAGAAGGGACTTTCCTGCGAGCTTGCTGAGTGCCTGGGGAGTCAGAGGGCAGAGGTACACGCAGCTGGGTTTGGGGGGCTCCTGGGACCAGGGTGGATGTGCCGCAGGAGCTCAGGAAACTTGCTGCACCAGCGCTCGATGGTGACGGGCCGGCCTTGTCTTCCTCTCTTGGGCTCAGACCGGTTCTCCCTGCCCTTCTGTCCACAGGCCCATATTTAATGGACAGCGTGGGCCCCTGCACAGGCTGAGCCTGGTCTCGGCCTCCACGTCAGGGGAGGCAGAGGGGTGACACGGCGCCAGCGAAATGGCGTGGCTCCCTCTGGTGGCAGGGCAGGAGGGGCAGTTCCTCTGAAAGGGGTGGCCCTCTGACCAGCCGGGGCTGTGGTCCTGGGCCTTTCTGAGTGCTGTCTCCCTACCCCTGCAGTGTGGAAGGGGAGTATGTCCCCGTGGAAGGCGACGAGGTCACCTATAAGATGTGCTCCATCCCCCCCAAGAACGAGAAGCTGCAAGCCGTGGAGGTGGTCATCACCCATCTGGCCCCGGGCACCAAGCACGAGACCTGGTCCGGCCATGTCGTCAGCTCCTAGGAGAGGCCGGAAGCACCCCTTTCTCCTCGGCTTGCGGGAGACTCTGGGGGGAAGAGGAGGCAGGACCAAACTGGAGATGCCAGTCTACCGCTTGAGATGGGGCTTCAAAGGGGGGAGCCCGGTCCCTTTCCAGTATCTCCTGGAAGAAGGGGCATGGGGGGCAGGCATGGGGGTGCTCTCAGCCACCAGCAGAGCCTCTGACCATTGCAACAGCCTCTCACCATCTGAAAAGCATTAAAAGCATGGAAAAAGGAGGGGCACCCGCTGGTGGCTGAGTGGAGGGTCCAACCCCAGCCCGGGGGTGGGCCAGGCGGCGCTTCCCCAGCCCACAGAGTCCTTCGTTCCCCTGGAGTCTCAGAATCCCCAGGTCCAGTCCGTGCAAGGGCTGACGGGGGCCCTGCACATTTCCCAGGATGCATTCTTACCCATGTGGCCATCTTCCTTGTGCCCATGGCCCCGGGCCCAGGCCCTTCTGATGCTCCTTGTGGTTGGTTCTAGGGGAGCTGGCTTCATGGGGCAGCCAGGGAGCAGGGAGAGCAGGGTGGGCTCTGGTGCCTTGCAAGTGGGAAGTGTCACCACTGGGCACCTGGGGAAGAGAGTTTCCCTGGGAGCCCTGAGCTTCCCCCCGGCCATGCCCTGCTCAGCGGCACCCTCTCCTAGGAACCCCGTCTCCTCCTGCCCTCAAGGTGAATGATCATCACTTAGAAGGCATTTCACATCCCTGGTCCTTTAGGTGGTGGGTGGGGGTGGGAGAAGGGAGGGTCTTTGTTTAAAATCCGACCTTGGTCCAGATCCATCCAGAAGAGAGTTGGTAGCTTGCTTCTGGGCAGCCCTGGTCAAGTCAAAAGTTGAAGGAGAAATGCACCTTTGGTGATGGGGTTTCTTGCAAGAAATGCTTAGGATTTTTTTCTTTCCTTTTTTAATAACGAAGGCTCTCAGCCAGAGCCAGCCCTGTGTGCACTTCGCTGCCGACATTTCGACCCTTTGTAGATATTTGCCGTAAACACATCCTTAGGAGTTTCTCTGCAGTGGTTTGGGTTGGCTTTCGTTGTGATTTAAAAATAGAAATAGCTGGGTAATAATGTTTTGAAATATGGGGCTTATGTGTAGTCAGGAAATTGTGTGTCAGTGCAGGGAGTGAACCCTTGAAAGCTTTGGGGCAGCCGGGGGTGTTGCAGACGGGGGAGGGTGGCCAGCAGGTGCCAGGCTGGGGGATGCCAGGGTGGGGGATGCTGGGAACAGGAAGGCCCTCGTCAGGTGTTTCAGTCTGTGGTCCTGTTTGTCTTTCGGTCTGGAAAGGGCTTCCTTTGAAAGGGGTTGGAAGGTAGAACTATTTTGTTGACGACTGGTGAGTTTTTAAAATATACAAATAAGTGTGTTGACTGTGTGTGTGTGTGTGTGTGTGTGTGTGTGTGTGTGTATGTATTGGCAGACAGCGCAGTGAACAGTTGGTCTGCTTTTTCCTGGCCTGTGGGGCCCCTCGAAGGGTCCGCGCACCCCTGCCTCCTGCTGGGTCTGTGGAGGCCTTTGTCGGCCACAGGCCATGCTTTCAGAGCTCCTTTTGGGAGGACGTCTGATGTTGGTGACAGAGCTGGGAATAGCATCCGGGATTCCATCCACATCTTTCCTCCCACCAGCCGCCTCTCTCTCAATAAAGTGTGTTTTGTGCAAGGCTCTGTGTTGTTTGTGACGGCGGAGGCCGGCTGCCTCTCCTGTGAGCCAGCAGGTAAGGGCGTCTCCCCCGAACGCGGCAGACACAGTCATGCTCCGTCATTCTGCTTCACAGGCTGGTTTTTTGGGGTGGTGAAGAAGAGGATGGGATCATGCCTTTTCCCTTAATCCTCCTTCTCCAGCATCGGGCAGCTTAGCAGTAGAGTCGGGCTTCGTGACAACAAAATGCCACTTGCTCCGTGGATGCACTTGAACTTTTACTGTGTGAGCATGAGTGGCGAGAGCAGGGGCAGGCAGACCGAGGGAAGTTTGGCAGTGGGAGGTGTGAAGGCCCAGGGCCTGGGTGGGTGTCCAGGAGCGCAGCGGGGAGGTGCAGGGTGTGGTGGAGGCTGGGCTGACAGGCAGGGCTGCTCTGGGTCGGACTTGCCCAGCCAGTGTCTCTGGAGGGAGGGTAGATCATTTTTGATGGTACAGACCTGACTATTTTTACTGCAGTACTGATTTTCAAAGTGTATTTGGAACAATTACAACAGGCCAAGGAACCCGTTTAGGCAGGAGCCAAAGTAGGCGTTCGTTCCAAACAAGGAGATCTGTCGAAGTGCTGTGCTCAGCATTACACAGGTGGCAGAACCGGCAGGTGGGGGAATCCAGCTCTGAGAGAAGGGTGGGGTGGCAGTGGGACGGAGCCTGGGGGCCTGGCTGCTGGGCCCAAGTGGCCTGATGGAGCCAAGGTCAGGGGGCTATGGTGGAAGAGGAAGCAGTCCTTGGAGAGGAAGTGATTCAAGGCGGCCAAATCTGCCAGATCTTCCTGACTCCGTCCTCTACAGCCTCGGGGCGCTCCTGCCTAGTGTCCCACCTATCCGAGCCTCCCCCTTCCCTCTCCCTCGGGATGGAGTGCAGGCGCCTCACTGAGTACAGGAGGGCCTTCCTGGGGGCTTCTCCCTCAGGCGCCCCGGGCTGTGCCCTTCACGGGGCCGCTTCCAGGGCCAACCTCTGCTTCCCTCTTGCTCAACACTTAGCCACCGTGTTGAAGTTTCTTGTGCTGGTGTCTGTGCTGCCAGCTCCGGAAAGCTGGGGGGTGACTTACCTGCACCTGGACAGCAGGGCTGGTAATGCCCGCCTTACAGGCTTCCCGGGGCTTTGAGGAGTTAGTAACAGCCTGGCTGGAGGTAGCTCGGTTAGGGTTCCTGTGTGGGAGGGCCCGTACCCCACCTGACAGAGGAGCAAACAGGCTGAGATGAACCCGTCCTGAGTCATGTCGCTGGCCAGCAGCAGAGACAGGATGTGAGTCCCCCAGGACCAGTGTGGGTGAGGCGCAGCTCCTGGCTGGGGGCTGCGGGGGGTTATGGAAGACCAGAAGACAGAGGCGTGGAAGGCGGGGTAGGTGGGAGGCAGGTTGGGGAGATGCTGGCAGCACAGAGGGAGGCCCCCGGGGATGGTGAAAGGGGCCCAGGGGGTCTGCGGCTGAGTGGGAACCCAGGGAGGGGCTGGCCCAGCCAGTTTCAAAGGTTGGGGCAAGTTTGAGTTAAGACTCCATTGTCTTGCTTTGCTGTAACAAGGGAACTTGTGGATCCTTACCCAGTGGACAGGAAGGCGAAGGATCTGTGGCAGCCAGGAAGCACAAGACCCTGGCGCTGCACAAACCCTGGGAACACCAGCATGAGACGCAGTGGCCTTCAGCTCTGCAAGGGCTGGGTTTTCCTTCCAGGATCCTAGAAGATAGCACAGCTGATCGTCCACTTCACCATTCACGTAACCGTCAAAGAAGGGAAAAGCCCTCAGAATGATAAATAGGAAACAAATCAATTTTAATTTGCTGCTTTTCATTGTGAAAGGTCATTACAGTATCATTGGCAAAATCCAACAAGGAAAGGTACCCCTGGGTGGCTGTGTCCTGGTAACCACGGAGCAATGTCCACCCTGTGTGTGGTCACACAGGCAGACTGCCCCCCAACTGGACCCCAAGCCAAGATAAGCCTGGGGGGCAGGGCTGGGAGGCTTGGAAGGACCCAGAGAATGCTGAGATGCAAGCACCTGGTGGGGTGGGGGTGGAGCGGCAAGGGTGCAGACCCCCAGTCAGATCAGCCAGCCCCAAGCAGAGGCCGTGCTGTGGCCTGGAGTGGACGGAGGGTTTGTGGGTCCTACTGTGTCCAGATTCAGAAAAGTGACCTGTGAACCGTTTCCTTGGAAAGCGCTCTTCCACGGGGCCCCAGAGATGCCTTCCAGCAGCATCAGGACCTCGCCGAACTCAAAGCACAAGTGAGGGTCGCAGGCCCAACTGCCAGACGGCTCCCAGCCCTTAGGTCCAGGTCTGGGTGAGGCCAGGGCAGACAGGCTGGTTCACGAAAAGATCTGCAGAGCAGCCGTGCAGCTCAGGCTCTCACGTGATCCCTGAGAAACTGGAGGGGAATGAGGCCCTCTGGGAGTCAGCCAGCTCCAGTGTCGGGGGCCCGGCTGTTGGGGCCCACTTGCTCCCATCCCAACGGGTGGAGACCCAGCGGGTTCTCCTCTAAGTGTAGTGAATCTGGAACTCGCCTATGCTGTAGGCCAGCTGAGGTGCAAACTCCTTGGGGTCAGTGGTCACTTGGCAGCCATCTGTCTGCGTCCCACACGCTACTGAGCTCAGTACTGCCTGGTGGCCAAGGGTCCTCCCCAGGCTGACGCTCGGGCAGGAGCTTCCCTTCTGTCCTGGGGAGGGATGGCTGTAAACATCTTGTCCTTTCTCATCACCGGATGCCCCTGCAGTATCCACACAGGGATACCAGTTACGTTTTTCACAAGACCCATGAGGAGGGAAGGTCCAGGCACATTCGTTCTGTGTCACTTTAGAATGATGGGGAAGGTTCCCCCAAAACCGTGTGTACCGTGATTGCACGTGTGGAGGGTCTGAGACTCGGGGGTGGGGGATGAAATCGGGTTGGAGGTATTCCTTCCAGCCATTCTTGACAAGTCTGGCTGCTTCTGGCACTGGGGGTGGAGGCCACATTATTGGGGCCACAGGACGTGTGGGGAGCCTGGTGTGGGCCGGGGGTTGTGGGCATGTGACGGAGGGAGGGATCCTGAGTGTGACCACCAGTGACCCTTCAGACCTGTCAGTGGACGCCCTGCCCACCCTCGGGAAAGGGGCTGTTAGGAGAACAGCTTTTCACAGATCCTGCGGGTGTCCTCAGGGGCCGTCACCGTGTAGCCCACGGTCCTCGGGTCGATGAAGATCTCATGGTCATTCCCACCCTGCAAAGACACAAAGATGTGGGCGCCTAGCTTCTCCTGGGCGCGGGCAGCCAGGGAGCTGAGGAATTGGCAGTTTTACCAGTGGGGAGGCTGGCTTCGGTTACCTGAGCCCCTGGGAGAGGAACAACCCGAGTACAGTCATTACCGAGAAAGGCTTTATCACCTTCCCTTGAACTGCAGTGTAGCTTGGAACGTGTAATTATGCCTATGAAAGGAATCATGACGCTCTTGTGAAGATCTGTCTGAGGCTCATTTTTCTATAAAGCAAGCATGGCAGGTGGCAGCACTCTCTGCTGCCGTGTTCTAACTGCGTGCCCAAGCTCTTCTCACAGGCAGTGTGGCAGGGCTGACAGCTCCCTGCAGCGCTGCCACTGGAACTTGCTGTGACACGGACACACCAGCCTCCGAGCTGACAGCAGCCACAGGTGACTACTGAGCACGTGATAGCATGTGGCCAGGGCGACAGAGGAACAAGTTGATTTGATTTTGATTCGTTTACATTTAAATATCCCTGTGTTTGCTGTGTGAGCCTGGCGCCCAGGTGTCGACCCTGCCTGTACCACGGACGAGGTGTGAGCCAGCTGCTGGATGGGGGGTAGTGCCGCACCCCGCCCGCAGCACAGTGGGGGTCACCAGGTCAGCACCCGCCCCTCAGCTCATGTGGCTCCAGGCGTGTGCACACATCCCTTCTCCTGGGCCACTTCCAAGAGTGGAGTGTAAGACTGTTTCTGCTGGGCCGTGTACCTGGGTTGCAGGTCCTCCAGTCCGTGTGGCATCCCTACCCCGCCCCTAGTCTCGGATGAATGAAGTAGCCTTCCTGCCGCTCCCGCACCCCGAGCTGCCAGAAAGCCCCTGCTTTGCTTCTCCTAAGGATTCTATAGGAAAAATCTGACGTCCCTTTATAGGACTCGTGGACACAGTAATTCCTACTGCTCTCATTTTTGTGAGAATAACTTCTCCCCAAACTTCAGGACGGGCTGCTGCCGGGGCCCTAAGTGCGCCAGGTGGAGGAGTCAGGTTAGGGGGCCATGAACTCAGAGCCACGTCTGGGAAGGTCCCTTCCCAGCGCCGACTGGGGGAGCTGCTGGGGTCCTGCCCTGGCCTCGCAGGTTTCTGTGCTGTCAAGGGGCTCGGGGTCAGCTCTGAGCGTCATCCCCACCATGTGCTCCCCACCAAGCAAGTAAATGTAAAACCAGTTCGTGTAATTCTTAGAATCAAAGTTGGATTCCTCTTACAAATAGCACAGGAGGTAAAAACCACTGCAGAGAACCTAACATAGTAAAAACAGATTTGTGCACTATCCAGGAAAACCAAACATCTATTGGGGACACATTCACTCTGTCACTCATTCACTCAGGAGGGAGGAGTCTGTATACACGCGTGAACCCAACCAGCCCGGGGAGCACCTACTACCTGCCCTACCTGCCGGGCAAACCGAGGTAGGGGCAGCCTTCACAGCTTGCGTTGGGGGGTGGGGAGAGGGCAGGAGACAGAAGTGAACAACTCTGCAGGGCAAAGAACAGAGAGGAAGAAAACCCCGGGGAGACAAGGGAGGCACCCATGAGCAGAGGAAGTGAGGGGACAAGCCATGTCCAGGAAGGTGGCTCAGTGGCCGGCTAGGCCAGGGAGGTAAGGACTTGGGATTTTTTGTGAAGCCACCCAGAAAGCTGCAACCTGGGGACACGATCAGAGTCACCTTCTAGAAGACGGACTGGTGGGGGATGAGGACGAGGAGAAGCGCGGCGGTTAGGAGGCCACAGAGCCACCCTGGGTAGGAGGGCAGATGCCCTTCCCCAGGGGAACGATTCTGAAGCAGCTGCCCCACCTGTCCCTCCCAAGAGACCTGGTCCATGTGGGGACAGATGTGCACTTAACAGATGACAAATTTGGCATGACTCTCCCATGGCCCTGCTTGGGGGGGGGGGAAGGGAGCTGCCTGTGGAATGGGACTGCGAGGCGAGCTCTGCCACTGTGTAACCTAATGGCACCAGGTCCAGAGACTGAAAACAGCCCCCCCCCACCCCGGCTGGGGCTGGCTCTCCAGGCCCTGTCTCGGCTCGGCAAAGTTGGCAGCAGTGTCTGCAGCCCCACCGCCAACCTCAGACTTTAACTCCCTCTTCTGCCAGGGGACCGGCCTCCCCTCGGGCTCCCTGGGGCTGCACAGAGTTCGCCTGCGGAGTCAGAGGGAGGTCAGGAGAAGCAGAAGCGCAACGCAGAGCTGGTGTGAGCACCCTCCTCTAGAATCAGGCTTCAGAGAACCGGAAATTCCCGACACCGGATTTGCAGAGGCACCATGGGTCACTGTTCTGGGTGGGGAGGACCCGTTTCCGAGAGATCAGAATGCCGGATCACATTACCTGAGGGCGCAGAGAGGCCTGCAGCTCAGTGCAAACAGCCCATTAATATTTAAATCCCTACAAGGCCAAGGTCTGAGTGCAACGGAAAAACAGAAGGCAGTGCCGAGTGGGGTCCAGTCTCCCTGCCACCCGGCCATTTCCACACACGCTGTTGCTGAGCTGCTGGGGAGTGTCTGGTGAACCCTGAGAATCCTGGCGGTGGAGCTGAGGAAGGGAGCATGCATCAAGTGTCCTTGGCCTGTGGGCCCTGCTGGGCAGGAAGCAGGGCTGGGCGGCTGGGCCTTGAGGCAGTCTCTGCTGAGAACACCCATCTGGGGCTCAAGCAGACACCCCCCTGGCTGGGAGTCCACTCCTGGCTCACGTGGACGTTCATCTCTGGGCAGTGTAACAGGATTGATCAAATTTCTAGGTATCAGAGTACAAAGGCCAGAGGGACAAGGGCTCTATCCTCAAAGCCCTGGGAGAGTGGTACTCCCTGGGTTGAGGGGACAGTCAATGAGGGAGCTTTACCGACACTTCCAGGGCCAGTGTCCCTGGCCCATGGGCTGCTGTGTGGGAAGCCAAACGGATCTGAGTGCATGCTGCGTGACTGGTATGTAGCTGTTTTCTCAACGTGTGATCATTAGCTGGGGACGAAAACAGTCACAACTTTCTGATATATTTGAAACCGATGTATGCCCTTAGGTAACTGTACTGATTTTTCCTAGAAGTCAACTGTTAAGCTTAAAAGAAAAAAAAACAACAACAAGCCTGACCCCATGGTCATGACGTTTTGAAAACAACTGGGTGATTCCAATGTACTTCCATGATGGGATCCAGTGGCTTACAATCTGGTGACTAATCAGCTTGGGGTGTGGTGGAAAGTGAGCTGGTTTGCTGTCCTGCTAATGCCCCTGGGGTGACCCTCAGGGTCTGCTCATGGCTCCAGCACATGCCCTCATCCACAAAATGGGGCTGAGCGCTGTGTGAGGGGGCTAGGCACAGACATGCATCCTGGAGAAGCTGATTTGTAGACACCAGTGACCATACCAGGGGTCTCCCCGAGAGCTGGCCACACTCTAGGGGCCTGAAGCTGGGGTCCCCCTGAACAGAAGAGCTAGAGCAGGGGGCTGTTCCTTCTTTGGAGCTTATCCAGTCCCCCCTCCCGATCTCAGGGGCGACAAGACCACAGATTCTGGTGTCCAGAAGGAAGGCGGGTCAGCTGAGACTGCAACAAACACCCGCACCCATGGTGCCCCTGTCCAGTGTCCTCCTTCCTGTCCTCCCATGGGGGAGCTGGTGGAAACCCCTAACCCGGTCCAACTTCCTTCCGTCAGATCTTGGGGAGCAGCGATTTTCCCAGGGGTCCCTCTGTGAGCAAGGGACTGCCCTCTCTGTGCTAACCTAAGCCTGCCGCTAGCCCCCTAAGACCTGGGTCTCAGATTTGGCACTGAAACACAGGAGTAGTAGGACAGGTCTGCGCACAGGACACATTCTGTGCCCTCATCAGCCCTCAGGCATCCTGAGAGTGAGCATGGGAGATGCCAGACATGGCGAGGATGCCCAGGCCATGCCCAAAGGCCAACTCCATCCAAAGCCTGAGCAGGAACTCAAGGCTCGTCAGTTAACACGCATCACTCACCCTGTAGGCCCCCAATCTCTCAGAGCAATCTCATACTGAATGAGCTTTTCTTAACTTCATTAAAAGCTGCAGACTTGGTGGCCTGCTGGTTCCCCTGCTGGGAGAGGCAAGTCCTGCTGCCTCTCCTGAGCCAGCCCTGGGGTAGCCACCCTCCCTCCAGGACCTCCCTTTCTTCCCACTGCTTCAGAGGAACCCACAGGGCTGACAGGCACCATGGCTCACGGACACAGAGATGTGTGTGGTCACCAAGTGGGCAGCAGGGGCCAGATTTGGGTCTTCTGGGTTTCAAAGCTGCCTCTTCCTACCAGGCCGATGGGGACCTCTTTGAAGCTTATTTTAAAGACAGAGCTTCCTTTTTAACGTTTGTGGAAAACCAAGTGTTGCACGATTTAATAGCAGTTTGGAGGCGATGTGGGAGAGTGACGAGAGGCTTGTGGATGCCACCCAGTCGCTGACCCTGCACCTTGCCCCCAGCCCTGCACAGAGCCCGCTGCCGCCCATCCTGCACACCTCGCCAGGCTGCCCAAGGACCGGAGGACAGAATGTCCAAGTGCCCAGGGTCTGAAGTGCTTTAGAAGCTAAAAAATTTAGTTTTCTTCCTTTTCTCAATTTGATATTTTGAAGCTTCATTTTCAACAGACAGCACATTCACAGAGTTCAAGATTTAAAAACAGAGTGGTAAGTGTCTCTCCCATCCTTGTCCCGGGCCCTCAGGAGGTCTGTCGTCTGCTTTCTTGGGGGTCCCTTCACATTCCCTTTATGCACTTACAAGCAAACGTGAAGACAGATTACTTCCCCCTCTTTAGACAAAAGTGGCGGATGTTACTTCGGTTGTTTGCACCTTACTCAGCTCGCCTGATAAAACGTCCCAGAGATGGGTCGGCATCAGCAGTCTGTACAGCCACGGGGCGTTCTGCCATGTGCAGGCTGCTGTGTACTTGGTCGGGCCCCTCCTGCGGCAGGGCAGCGTGCCCCCCAGCGCTGCCGCTCCGTGTGTGCCCTTCCCGCACACAGGAGCATACAGAGAGCTCCATCACCCAAAAGGATCTGCTGAGTCAAAGTCAATCAGCTGTCGATGTTCATGACGTGTTAGAACGTTTTCATGTTCCAACTGCCTTAAAGCCAGGAGGCGTTAAGCCAGCAGAAGCTGTCTAGCCTGTGAACATGGAAAGCTGGGGGTGGGGGTATCGGTTGGCACAGTCCTCCCCCCCGCCACCCCGCAAAGCCATGCAAAGCAGTGTGGGGTGCCTCTCTCTGTGCCCTGGCCATCCCTTTCCCTGCAGCAAACCACGGCACTCCAGGCCGGGTGTGGAGCCTCGAGGCTGCACTCAGAGCTGGGTTTTAACAGACCCTGGTTGTTGTGGCTGATGGGCAGGATGGGGGGCTGCTTTCCAGGACTGACAAGCACTTAGAAAAGCTTCACCCTGCTCTCTGGGGGTGTTCCAAGCAGGGAAGGCGGGGAGGGCCTTTGTGTAACATCAGATCCCGCCAGACGGAGGTGGCTGCTAAGGCTGGAGAGGCCACCAGGCAGGCCCGTAAGTCTATGGTGCTTGGCGGGGAAATGTTTTTTTTTTTTTTTAATTAAGTAGGCTCCACGCCCAGCATGGAGCCCAACCTGGGGCTCGAACTCACGACCCTGAGATCAAGACCTGAGCTGCGATCAAGAGTCAGACGCTTAACCGACTGAGCCACCCAGGCACCCCTGGGAAACAGCTTTTTACTGACAGTTCTTAGTTCAAGTGCTGTTTCCTTGGAAACTGGCAAAAACATTTGTCCTGATGCTAAGAAAGAAAATCTATCACTGAATAGGAGAAGTTTAAAGCTAGTGTTTGGATGGCTCTGTGCCTGTTTAAAGGTTTAGATGGCAGGACTGTTACTTCCCATTTCCAGGAAAGCACTGACTGACAGCGTCAGAGAGGGCAGAGAATGGTCACCATGGCGTCGACCACCACAGTCCCAGGGCCTCTGCTGGGGAAACGGTCATACAGCCCCAGGAAATCTCATTTTCAAAGAATATTCACTAACATGGAGAAATAAAATACGTACTGAGAACAAAGGAGAGAATCAAGTAATGAGAATGCAGGGTTCACTTTGGGGGTCATGTACGCCCACAGAGAAAAGGCTGGGAGGCGCGTCAGCTGTGACCACATGACTTACGCTTTCTCCCTCGAACTTTCTCTAATGCTCTACAATGAAAATATGTTAAGAATCAGGGGAAAAAAAAAACCTCCGTAACTAGTATCCACTTTTAAAAAGTAGGTAAAACTAAAAACCAAGCACACAGAATCAATGTGTGGTCCTGTAGCAGCTAAACAGCCCAGAAAATGCTCTAATTCAGAGGGAGAATTCCCCAAAGCAGGCATTCTCTGCTTCTCTCCAGAACCGCATCCCATTCTGTGAAGTCCCCGCTGAGGCTCCTGGTGGCGACCTGCACACAGCAAGCATGTCACCACTGAGAAGAACCTGGCTTTGCCTGTCCCAGCAGCTCTCTCCTCAGCCCACCAGAGCTGGCACGGAACTGGGAGGGCTGCAGAGGCGCCTGGCCAGCCCTTAGATCCCGTGTGAGTGCATTAGCTTGCTTTCTCTAAGGACATCAAAGTCAGACGGAGGCTTCTTTCAAAGCCTGCATTCAAAGCATTTCTGCATCTGAAGAATTTCACCAAATGGACGCAGTTGTAAATCACTCTGTCATTAAGAACGAGGCTAAAAGACACAGCTCCAGAAAAGCTGTTGTCTGGGAACTAGAGAATGTTCCCCACCGCGATGGAGGGACGGTTTGTCAGACTGGAAAGCCCACGGGCTTAGAGACAAGGTGGTCTGTTCTGGTGACACCAGCTCTGGCACGAGCTGTGTGACCCCAGGCAAGTCACTTCCCTTTCTGAGTCCTGGTTTTTGTTTTTAAAGATTTATTCATTTATTTGAGAGAGAGAGAAAGAACACGAGCATGGGGAGGGGGAGAGGGAGAGGGAGAGAAGCAGATTGCCTACTGCACGGGGAGCCCGACATGGGGCTTGATCCCAGGACCCCGAGATCATGCCCTGAGCCGAAATTAAGAGTTGGATGCTTAACCAACTGAGCCACCCAGGCGCCCCTGAGTCCTGGTTTTATCATTTAGAAAGATGGACTTGAGCCTATACTGATCAGAAGTCCCTTTCATGCTAGAGGACCCTATGTGGAGACCTGGCTGAAAGGCGGGGAGGTCCACCCCAGAAAAACCTTAGCAGAACGGCAAGTACTCTGCAGTGGACCAGAGACCAGACGGTAAGAAAACTCCTGATGTGCAGCATTCAGGACACACCTGCTGGGTGCAGGATGGCCACAAAGCCCGAACCAGGACCTCCGATGGCAAGGTAACTCCCATCACTGGGCAGCGTGTGAAGGGAAGCAGAGGAGCCCAGAGGGCGACAGGAATTTAAAGGAAGAACCCAAACATGGGCCCAGGGCTGGGCAGGGAGTGGCTGGTGCTGAGCCTCCTCTCGGGGCCCACCTGTCCCAAGGAGAGCCCTGTCCTGGCACCACGGTGGCTCTGGGGAAATCCCTACTCTGCCTCCCTCCTCCTACCAGTGCTGGCCTTTGACACAGCTCTGCTCTCAGCCCTGATATAGATTCAGTCCTGGACCTGGGACTTCCGTCAGGGACAGCTCCCCAAACCCTCCGTGTGTGATGCCCACCGGTGAACAGTCCCTGGCATGGTCTCCTGAATTTCAGACTTGTGAGATTTCCTGTCTTCCTACCATTTAGGATGCCTTGTGCCCAACTCATAATGAATGCCCCTGGGGGAAAAACAGAGTGGAAAAATGACATATAAGTGGCCAAGGGCTTGGAAGTGCACAAAGGACTGGACAGCAGCACCAGGAAAGGTGTTTTGGAAAGCTGCGCAGTGCCTGCCCCCAAGGAGGCATCCGGTATCTGATTGCGAAGGGAGGGAGGCTGAATTGCATCTCTCACAGGACAGAAGCCACTGCTCAGTGAGAGCTGGGCCAGTGGGGGAGGGGAAAAGGCCCATGTGTTCATGTCCCCTTTTGCAGCGCAAACCGAATAGTCCAACTCCAATATATGCTCCCGTACTTACTGGCATGGTTTTGTCCCCGAAGAAATAGATGGTCTTATAGCCGTCATTTTCCACATGTCTCAGGCAATACCTTTTGTCCCAGCCATCAGGAAAGACATCAATGCTGATCTGGCCTCCTGCGCAGAGGGGAAAGATACAAAAGCTACAGGTGGAAAGGAGGTAAGGGCATGGGGCTGAATAGAACGTGTGGTCTACTCGTCAGCAACTGGAGGGCCGAGGTTGATTTTTAATGCCCTTTTTTGCTACTTATGCTACTTTAGGGACTGGTTCTAGAAATTAATGTAACATTGCTTTTTTCCAACATTATTTCACCTAAAATCAAAAAGCGAGACAGACCGCCAGTTCAGGACAAGGAATGCGTTTGTGTACAGCGCATGGGTCTAAATGAAGCACGCTGGTGGAAAATCTGGTAACAGCTTCATTCAGCTGGGCCGCCCCGAGCTTTAACACGCCCTGGCTCCCAGGCAACAAGGCCCAGGAGGCTGCATGCAGCTCATCTCTCAGGAAAAAGGAAAAGCACGTGGAAGGTGATTTGCAGGCAGCTTTCAGGGGCCATGAAACCATCTGAAAGCTCTGTCAGACGTTCACCTCACGGTCCAAGAACACTTGAACATCTACCCGTTCGTCTATCAGACATGATCCCTTTGCAATTCCGGTTTTCCTACAACTGCACGCTTATGGAGGTGATAAAACAAGAGGGCTTGACGCAATGACTCATCAGCGCTGACAGAAATCCATTTGCTTCAAGCGTCTGACAAGTGTATTCTACCAAAAACCAAGGCGAGACACCAGCGTCCCAGGAAGAACTCCGTCGGGCATCGGAAACGTTTGCACCCCAGTCCGCCGTTGTAGATACAACCTTTGTGAGCTCAGACGAGTCCCGGGCCTTGGTTTCTTAGTTTCTAAAACCAACCCAACTGACTGCTAAGGTTCCCTGCTGCTCATCCATCATAAGATTCTAGAATCTATTGGGCTGAGCGCTATTCTGGGCCAGAAGGAGAGGTACGGAGGGTGGAATCCCGCCAGGTGAGACTTTAGAACCAAACCTGGCACCCGGCCCCATGAGGGCTGACCACACAGAAGTGCTTGCCCCTGAGCCCCTCTTGCCCAACTTCACACTGAGCACAGTCCCATTTCAAGAGCTCGCCGGTCCCTGGCAACCCCCTGGCAAGCGGTTACTAAAGCCCAAAACCCGCCTGAATGCACGGTACCTATGGAGAACGTGACGCCTTTTCCTGCAAACTCTTTCTGCAGGTCTGCTACGAACTTCTGTCTGATATTTTCTTTCTGAGAAAAACAAGGAGATACCGATTATCTAGCGCATGGCAGTTTGGAAGGCACCCTTCAGCCGCCGGCCACAAGGCTACACATCTTATCTCCTCTCCAGAGACCCAGGCTGTGTCCGAGGGACTCACTTTATCGAGTTCATGAAACTCAATGCGTTCTTCTTGGCTGCAGCTTCTCCCAATCGGGGACACGTTCAACATCCCGTTTCGGAACTCAATGAAAGTACCCCTGGAGAGGAAAGGGGACGGGCCCCGGAGAGACATTATTTATGTGGGCGACGTTACAGATGGGTCAACAGGCTCAAATTTCCAGAAGGCAGGGGTTGGTGTGTTCGACATTTCACAGGGCTGGGCTCAGCCACACGGCAGCCATGGGCCACATGCGGCTAATCTGAATGGAGATTAGATTTCAAAGATGTAGCATGAAAAAGGAATGTCATCCTCATTCGAAATGTTCTATGTTGACTATGTATTAAAGTGACTGTATTTTGACCATACTGAGTTAAATAAAACATGATGAAAATTAATTTCGGGGGTTCCTTTCTTTTAATGCAGCTACAGGAAACTTAACATTGCACATGTGGCCCACATTATTTCTGTTGGACAGTGAATCTTATCGTTAATAAAGAGCTATGAGGGGCGCCTGGGTGGTTCAGTCGGTTGCGCGTCTGTCTGCAGCTCAGGTCATGATCCCAGGATCCTGGGATCGAGCCCCATGTCGGGCTCCCTGCTCAGTGGGGTCTGCTTCTCCTCCCTCTGCCTATTTGTGTGCTCTGCCAAATTAAAAAAAAAAAAAAGAGAGAGATGAAAATGATTACCATCTCTCAAGTTCCCTGAGGAGTCTGAAAATTCATGCACCTGACACCTTTACTAGTGACCTCTTGAACCCACCGATCTGAGCAGACAAAGCTACGGGAAAAGGCTCTGAGGGCTGCTTGGCGAGCCTCCATCATTACCGAGGAAACACCCTGTGGCCAGCTGCTACTAAATGACCTGATCACAGAAAACGAGAACAGCTTAACACTTTTTTAGCTACTTTGAATAAAGATGTTTAAAAAAAACCCCACCATTTCCCGCCACTGCGTTTCCAGTTTGAATCTCAAAGTAGTTTCTTAAAAGCTCAAATAACTGTGAGCTATTTATCCATTACAGTGCAGTTTAAGTGTTTTGTTACTGTGTGCTCAGAAGTATCTTCTAGTTCTCAACCCTGATGCCTCTCTTCCCTGGCCCATTTCTTCTGTCTTCCGCACACAGCCCTGATCTCGAGCCACCAGCCACCTGTGAATACCGGACACCCATGCCCAGCATTGAGCTGAGGGCCTGCTTCAAGGCCAATGCAACCTCCTGCGAGGCTGTGTGACTCTGGATGCCTCTTGGAACCTCACAAAGGGACTAATACAGGCATTCTGGTTACCTCTAAAGGGTCTTGAGAAAATCAAATGTCCCAGTTTTTGTTAACTGGGAAGCAATGAATACTCATTAGGTGAAGTAAAAGCAAAATCTCAACCGCTGAATCCTTTCCCCGGCTGTGCTCAACCTGCATAGAAGCAAATGATACAACAACACATGTGCATCTAAGATGCTTTTTCAAGATCCCCCACCTGGGATGTCCTGGAGCTGGTACGGACCAGCCCTGTCCCCTAAACCTTCTACAGGGACCCTGGTGATCATTCCTAGGGGTAACCCTAGGGCTGCGGGTCCTAAACTGTCAGAAAAAGAGCTCGATGATTTCTCCCCAACTGAAGGACATAGTATCCCTCTCATTCCCAAGGGAGGGAGGCTGATGCATTTTAGAAAGGCTTCTGTTCTCAAAACCTAGGATTAAGGAAGTTTATCAAGTGATTAATTCCTCCCTGAGAATCTGGACTCATCTGAAGCCTTCCTGCGCCTGTGTGACTTATCTGTGGGGTGTACAGTGAGACTGGCGAGGGTGTGGGCAAATGCTGATCCAGGTGGGTCTCAGCTCTGTTTCCTGAATTCAGGGGGTATCTTGTGCTCATTTGAAATTACAGGTCTTTGGCGACCACAGAAGCCAGAAGTGATGATATTTTACAACGTGAAATCTGACTTTCAAATGACAGCGATTAATGCAGATTTTACATCACAGTGTGGGCCTAGTGAACAGGGCTGTGCATGGGGTCTGGCCTGGGCCTCTGGGGTGACTCCCGGCTCTGGGGCTCATGCTGCTTTTCACACTGCTGTTTTACAGGCCTTCCCTCAGACCCACAGCCTCATAAGTGTCTAGTTTCCAATTCCCATCATGTGGAAATGCCATCATTTATGGATTCATTCTTCCACTAGAAGGTTTCCAGCAATGTCTTACTAAGCACAGGGCCCAGGCCTTAAGTCAGCACCAACCCAGCCAACGCCACTTCTACCCAAGCCAGTGCAGCCTCTTTGCTGAAAGCAAACCCACCTCTTCTTCGGGAGTTTAATTTTCGCAATGTAGCTCAGACAGTAGTTGATTAAATCTTGGATTAGGGCCTCGCCCAGGTGACCTTGAATACTCTAGATAAAGAAAATACTGGGGTTACTTGATTTGGGGGTGGCCTTTTCAAAATAACTTTACAGCAAACCCGGGTCTTCAGCCACTACTGGCCAAGGGTCACTAGGCTGATGTGGTGGCCAGGGTGACACGCCCCACTACCTTTTTCCTTCTTTCCCTGCTTGAAAACATAAGGCAAACCATGAAGGGCTTCAGTTAAAGCATTTCCTGCTTCATGACTCAAGATTTTTGTACTCATTATCTTCCAAATGCTTCATGGAAGACCCAAAGAGGTTATTACTGCTGCTTTTATTCAATTAAAATATCTACAGATGCTGACAGAAAGTATATTCATTCCACTTAGGCTTTCTCTTATGTCTGAGTGGAATGATCTTGTTACTAATAAGAGCTACACAGGACCTCTTAAAAATGCTTGTAGCGAGGCAGCCTTCCCCAGTCTTTGCCAGCATAACAGAAATATCAGATTAAGTATCCTTAAAAAACAATGATAAAAATTTAGTTAACAATTTGGAATATGTGATAGTCATATGTTCAATATTCAAGATGTAAGAATACAGGATGGAGACTCACTCCTTCCCCTGCTCCTCGCTTCCCGGATACACCTCCCCAGAAGCATCCAACATCAAGTATCTTTTTAGAAAACATTTTAATAATAGTATATAGTCATCTGGACACTCAAGAACCTACCTGTTTACACAAGAGTTTCCCATCTTTGTATGCTACTAGGCCATTTTCGGGAAACACATAATCATATTTTTCAACCACTGCAACCGAAACAAAAGAAAAGTTAGTGTACAAGGAACTGAAGCTGGAGTTTCTATTTCTCGATTGACACGTATCGCCAATAAAATAGCTGAACTCCAGTAAGGACTGTGAAAGGGTATCTTGAACAGGTTCGGCAGGTGGGGAAAAAACTCCTTAAAAAAAATTCTTTTTTTTATTTTTTTATTTTTTTATTTTTTAAAGATTTTATTTATTTATTTGACAGAGATAGAGACAGCCAGCAAGAGAGGGAACACAAGCAGGGGGAGTGGGAGAGGAAGAAGCAGGCTCATAGCGGAAGAGCCTGATGTGGGGCTCGATCCCATAACGCCGGGATTACGCCCTGAGCCGAAGGCAGACGCTTAACCGCTGTGCCACCCAGGCGCCCCAAAAATTCTTTTTTTTAAAAAAGACTCTCTAATTACAAATGTACAAGATGGCTGGAGATCGGGGACTTGGTGGCGGGCCCTCTGACGTCTCTGCCTTCAGCCCCCTCTATCTGGAGAGGAAGATGGGAGCCAAGGACGGCCCCCAAGCCTCCCTGTGGACCCGCATCACCAGGGCAGCGATGAAAATGTGCAGAGCAGGCTCTGCTCTCAGGCTTTCTGATTCAGAACATGCAGGACCAGGCTAAAAATCAGAATTAAAAAAAAAAAAAATTTTTTTTTTAAAGGTCTTTAGGTGATTCTTATATGCAGCCAGATTTGGAGACCACTCACATAAATCTAACTGGGTTCTCAAACTTCACTTGCGTATTAAAATGCAGACTCCCAGGTGCCCTGTGTTGGGTGGGGCTCTCACATCTGAATTTTCACAAGTTCCTCAGGTGACTCTCATACAGCTGGGTCTTCAACTCTCTTCCAGCTTGTGAATGTTTTGATTCTGTTGTTTTGACTCACACTCTTTGAAATCTACAGACAGTGCCCTACCCTGACATAAAACCTCTCTGAGCCTGTAGTTAAAAACATGGCCAGAGGCAGAAAGGGCCATCAGGGCCAGGTAACAGGATTTCCGGGGCTTAATGCGCCCTCTTATGTCATTTCTAGCGTTTCTAAGTAGAGCATCTATGAGGAAAATGAAGTGTAAGCAGAACAGAGAGCTTTAAAGAGAATGCGCAGTAACTAATCCAGTACACACAGCTTATGCCGATCTGGACTGCAAGATACTACAGCTAAAACACTGGTTCCCCACTGGGGATCTGCCCCCCAGAGGGCATTTGGCAATGTCTGGAGCCATTTCTGATTGTCGCACTGGGCGTGGAGGTGCTCCTGGCATCCCATGCGGGGAGGCCACAGGGGTGGTGCTGAACATCCTAAGTGCACAGGAGAGCCCCTACAACAGAGAATGATCCGGCCCCAAATGTCAGCAGTGTCCAGAACGATCATTTCATCCATCTCTCCACCCTCTAGTTCTTGTAGGCCTGGCACCCTAGAGGCCCTGGGGCTACAAGATGAGGAATCCATAGTCCTCATCTTCAAGAAAAAAGGATGGATAACCAGAGTTTCCAGCGAGCAGAGAGTGCTCTGAAGGCGGCAGGGCTGTGCATCACAATCTCCCAGGGGGGAGCTGCTGAAATACGATTCCCGGGCCCCAGAGACCTCAGCATCTCCAGTGAAGGGGCCAATAAGAACCCCTGGCTTCCTGGGGTCCTGCGCTGGAGATCCTGGTTCAATAAGGAGGGCAGGAGGCTAGGTGATGCATGATTAGGGAACTCTGGGAACACTGTGTTAGGGTAACAGAGAGGAGGCCCCTACACCCGGAAGGTGCCTCAACACCTGGGTGAGAAGGACGGTCAGGAGATGGAGCCTGAGCTGAGCTAGGAGAGTGTATGGGGACAACCCGAAGCATTCCAGGCAGTGACACACACACTCAAACTTCTGGGCGACCCCACCCATGAATCTGAGTACAGACGGAATGGTCCACCACCAACTCCAGAAATTTATTTATAGCATTAAGAACAGAGGAAAGAGAAAGCAGAGAGAATGTTTGTCTAAACAAGGCAGCAGGAAGTCTGCCACACGGGGAGGAGGGCTTGGGCCTGCCTAAGGTACTTAATGGCCACAGGTCCTAATGTCCTCATAGGAAGCTGTAATTAACCAAACATAATCAACAACGTAGAGTTTACTTACCATCCTTTCCCAGCTGCTCCTGCACTTTCTCAAAGTCCGACCCGCCTACTACTCCAATTTTGATCTTCTGTCTCAAGTTCTGTAGAAAGCCATCCATTTCTTTGGTAATTTTCTACATTTCAAAAAGGAAAATAAAAAGTCATGAGCCATACAGTAACCAGGAAATTAAAACTCTTAAGAGTGACGCAACCCGGAGCGCCTGGGTGGCTCAGTTGTTAAGCGTCTGCCTTGGGCTCAGGGCGTGATCCTGGAGTTCTGGGATCGAGCCCCGTGTCGGGCTCTTCCGCTGGGAGTCTGCTTCTTTCTCTCCCACTCCCCCTGCTTGTGTTCCCTCTCTCACTGGCTGTCTCTCTGTCAAATGAATAAATAAAATCTTAAAAAAAAAAAAAAAGAGTGACACAACCCTTATTTTCATATATGCCAATTCAGGCTCTAGGTGTGTGGTAAGTCCAAATATTTTAGTTGTGATCTGGGGACATCAAATTTTTACCAGAAAAAATGTGTTAAATTTTACTTATTTTTACCTATCTTAAAACACACAAGCAATATATTAACAGCTGCTCTGTGCTGGTTCCAGCTATTCCTCTCTGTGTTCATATGTAAACAGGTCTTATTTTCTGAAACACAAGTGGACTCATTCTATGTCTTGTCAGTAACGTGTTTTGAGCGAGCTGCGATGACTGTTCCATGCCGATACAGACAGATCTAGAGCATTCCTTTCAAATGCTACACTGTGCTCCACTTACAGATATAAGCTGCTGATTTTAAAACAAAATACCATAAGATCAAAGAGGACGTTCAGAATTGATTTGTTATAATCATACAAAACCAAAAATAAATAAATAAAGTACAGGAGCAAGATCACTAGATTTTTTTAATCTCTCCTAAAAGAAAAGCTCCTATCTTTCAACAGTGGTCTCAATGGCATAATTTTATGCTTAAGTCCAAACTGTGCACTAATTCAACAGAAATTATGAACGTGAAAATATATTACTCTATTAAGATAAATCACAATTCATTTTTTAAAGTTATTTTGTTACTTTTAGCAATCTGAATTGTATATTTACATGGGGTATCTTTAATTTAATCTTTTTTTTTTTAAAGATTTTATTTATTTATTCGACAGAGATAGAGACAGCCAGCGAGAGAGGGAACACAAGCAGGGGGAGTGGGAGAGGAAGAAGCAGGCTCATAGCAGAAGAGCCTGATGTGGGGCTCGATCCCAGATCGCCGGGATCACGCCCTGAGCTGAAGGCAGACGCTTAACCGCTGTGCCACCCAGGCGCCCCCCCCCCCCTTTTTTTTTTGAGAGAGAATCTTAAGCAGGCTCCATGCCCAGCATGCGGCCGGGCTCAATCTCATAACCCTGAGATCATAACCTGAGCTAAAATCAAGAGTAGGATGCTTAACTGACTGAGCCACCCAGGCACCCCCAATTTATTATTTTTTAAGTAAACTCTACCCTCGATGTGAGGCTTGAACTCATGACCCCGAGATCAAGAGTCACCTAGTCCACTGACTGAGCCAGCCAGGTGGCCCTCACACAGGTATCTTTAGAAATGAAGTTAGCAGAAATTAAAAACAAAAACAAAAGCAACTTCAATACATAAACTTCTAGAGTTCAACTCTTCTCTTTTTCTTAAACCATTTAAGAGTAACATACACATAGGATTAATAAAATTGCACAGAAGGGCTTATAACAGAGCACAATCTTTCCTACACCTTCCGTGGAATCTCAACTTAGCAGACAAAATCTAGAAGTGCAGTGGTGGCCTCTATGAATCAATGACTGTGAAAATGGGTCCTGGAGCCCTCCAAGTGGCTTACTTTCACCTGATGTCAGGATGGCAGGAATGGGGGAAGATTCCCTGGATTGCAAAAGATTAAAAGTGCAATACTTCCATCTTCAAGCAGAACCCAAAGCTCAGTTTATTTTATCTTATCTCCTGTGCACACTGATGAGCTCCATGGTACTGTGGCCATCAGACGCGTCTGCAATCTGTGTGCGTGTTAGAAGGCACCTTCTCATTTCCAAGTGGCAGCAAATTTTTTTTTACAGGAAATAACACCCAGCTGCTTGTGAGCCCAACAGAGCATCTAAACTACCCAGGGCAGGAGAGCTCTTTAGAGCAAAATAATCACAGAGCCAAGTTGTTGTGACGTTCCTAAATAGCTCTTGTGTTGCTAATCACAAGGAATTCTTTATAAATCATCCTAGGCGAAATAAAACACAGAGAAAGATCCAAAAGCTTGAAACTGAGGTCGAAGTGTGTTAAAAATTCACCTTCTGAAAAAACCAACTATAAAAGACTTTTTGGGGGACAAAAGAGGAAAACTGACAGGAGCAAAGAAGAGTCAGCAGAATAGGGTGTATGGGCCGGCATGGACCCGCCGTCGGGTTCTGCAAGGTACGACTGCAACACAGCCACATCCATTCACTTGCGTAGTGTCTGAGGACGCAACAACACAGCCGAGTAGCTGTGACAGAGACCACGTGGCCCGCAGAGTCTCAACTCTTTACTATCTGGCCTTTTACAGAAAAATGTTTGCCAACTACTGGACTGGGGCATTAAATAATAGGAGGGAACTGGTGACAGTTTTCGTAGGTGATGGTGATGATAGCAGTATGGTCACCACACATGTCCTCAAGAGATCCAGGCTCAAATATTTAGGGGTGAACTACATGATGACTGTGGCTCAGGAAGTGGTACAGTGAAGAGTAAGAAAGGAGGGAGTTAATGTCATTCGATGCTGAATTTAAGTGGTGGGGATGCGGCTGTTCTGTATACTAGTTTCTCAGGGATTCTGTACGTCTGAATTTCTTTTTAGTTTTAATTTTATTTTTTTAAGATTTAAAAGTAATATCTACACCTAACGTGCAGCTCTAACTTACAGCCCCGAGACCAAGAGTCACATGATCTACCGACTGAGCCAGCCAGGTGCCCGTTTGAATTTTTTATGACATAAAGCCAGAAAACAATTCACTCAGGTTTATGCCCCCCTTCTTTTGTTCTAAGTCTCAACATTTTTAGATGGAATAGCATTTCTTAGGAAAGTACTCAGCACAAGAAAATTCTACTAAAATAGCGATATGTGCGAAGCTCTGCACTCCATTCTAATTAGATTTTATCTACTTATATCGTATCGGGTTTCAGCAGGTGCAAGGTAACTCATTCTTCTGCTTCCGGACTGTAATATGCTTCTCAGTGTTTACGAATGCATGTATTGAGGGAGGGAGGGTATTGTATTATTCTATAATGAACAGATCTCTTGCTAAAATATTCTTATTTTTTACCTGGAACACCTGGCACACAGAAACAATTTTTCTTTTGTTAAGTTCTTTTTTTTCAGTGTTAAAATTATTAGTTGGCTGCAAAGACTATCATGTTTCAAATGTGTTATGGGAATACATTGTGGGTTTCTTTGCTATTTCATACTTCATGCTCATCTATCTTGATTCTTTCTGGAAGGCAGAAGCACCTTCAAGAATGGCATAACCAGTAGCCAGAACAGCTTCCTCTTAGAGCAGTGGCAGAAAATGGCAAACTTAGCAAATAACAAGGCCCAGCAGCCCAGAGCCTTGTACCAGATTTGCTGTGAGAAACAGAGGTCATGGTTTCATTGAGTCTCGGTTTCCTCATGTTTAAAAGGGTAAAAGAAATTATCCTATGTGGGATGAAAAAAGGAGAAAGGTTGAGAAGATCCAATTATATCATGTAAAAAGATGTGGAATGTGACCCTAGACCATCACAGCCCATGGGCCAAATTGAGCAGCTGGTTGTTTTTGTAACAAATAAATAAAATAAAGTTTTATTGGAACACAGCCACACTGTGCCTTCATAAGGTCTATGGCTCCTTTTGCATTAAAGTTGACTAGTTACAGACCACGTGGTTGGCAAAGACAAAAATTTTTGCTATCTGGCCCTTCACAAACAATGAATTGCTGTCTTTGGCTCCAGATGGCCACGAGCTTCTCTAACAGTCCAGAAGTGTGTGTTGGTCACTGAATCTGAGTCAGAAAGGGCCTCTGGGGGCGCCTGGGTGGCTCAGTTGTTAAGTGTCTGCCTTTGGCTCAGGGCATGATCCTGGCGTTCTGGGATCGAGCCCCACATCAGGCTCCTCTGCTGGGAGCCTGCTTCTTCCTCT
The DNA here is from genome assembly GCF_024610735.1 of Ursus americanus. Lineage (NCBI taxonomy): Eukaryota > Metazoa > Chordata > Mammalia > Carnivora > Ursidae > Ursus > Ursus americanus. The sequence goes on from NC_142128.1 coordinate 33,443,629, forward strand.
CCCACTCCCCCTGCTTGTGTTCCCTGTCTCTCTGGCTGTCTCTCTGTCAAATAAATACATAAAATCTCTAAAAAAAAAAGAAAAAAAGAAAAAGAAAAAGAAAGGGCCTCTGAAGAACTTGCAGTTGGGTACTGTCACTAGATACACTGACCCTGTGTGGTTCAGAACGGCAAAGCAATGTTATCTAAAGTCACACACATTTAATGTGGACATGTGGAGAACACCACTGCCACCCTCCGGCCAAAATTAAGAAGGTAGGGATAGACAGAGAAGTTACTGAGGTCACTTGTGCCCAGTCTCAAGTTTGAATGGCTATTGTTCTGTGACCAGTCCATGCAAGGAGGTCAGCATGAGCTTCGTCACAAATGCTTAGCTTAACTTAATGAAACCTATATCCATGCCTGTAGCAGCAAAATCTAGAAATGGGAAGCAAGCTTCTGAGGGTTCAAGGGGGCTCTCAGCAGGCAATCTGAAAAAATCTAGGTCTCCTTCCTCACTCCTGCTGGAGAAGGGGGTGGAGAAAGGGGGTGGTGGCAGCGGCTAATATTTATTGACTATTATTGAACACGGTCTACCATACCCAAGATACTTTTATCAATTTATTCGATTTCATTCGACCCTCACGAACACCATATGAAACTGGGAAGGTCCCCACTTAAAGCCGTGGATGCTGAGACTCAGAGGTTAACTGACTTGCTCAAGGTCAGACAGCTGTCAAGAGGGTACAGCTGAGACACTCTTAGGTCTGTTTGACCTGAAAACGTAAGTTTTTCGTATTAGGCTACAACGTACAGCTCACAGGTGACAGGACTGAGGAGGGCACACAGCTGGCAAGGGGGCTGAGCTGGGGTTCAAATCCAGGGCATGCGTTTTCCAGAATCGCGTTTTCCAACCCCATACAAGTTTTTCGCTTTCAAGGGTTTTTCGACCCCGTGCCATCTCTCCGAGCACCCTGAGGGTCTGCACCCGCTGCCACCAGCCCGCCGGGCGCTGCCTACCTGTCGCGGGGCCGTCAGGGTCCCGTCCACATCGAAGAGGCATAGCGCTTGGCCGGACGCCGCCATCTCGCCGGTTTCCATCCACTCTGGACAGGACTCGTTGGCAACCAGGAACCCGGCGCAGAACTTCCGGGTTCGGCCCCCCCGTGCCGCAGGGCACGCTGGGAGGAGGAGGATCCATTCCCACAGCGACGGGGACTTGCGCCAGATATTCCTTCGGAACCACAAATCCCAGAATGCAATGCGCCAAAACAGCATCCTATTCCGTCCGAGCAGTCACCGCTAGAGGTTCCGGGAGCAGAGGGCATTCACTTCCGGCAGCAGGCAGGGGGGCCATGGTAAGGAGGCGGTTGGCGGGAACTGCGGGAGGTGGTGCGCTTTGGGGGTCGTGTTCCAGGCTGGGCAGGCAGGCAGATTCTTGGGGTTCTGATTCGGAGAATCCGGGGGGTTGGGGGAGGACTTTCGGCGTGGGTTAAGGCTTGCAGTGCCGCGCCTTCTTGCGCTTGGGTCACGTGGGCCGACAGTAGCGCTCACTGACATTCACTGAGCACTGTCCCCGGACTTCAGATCCTCGGGTCCATCAAGTGCATTTGAGGGCTGTGAAACCGTTGTCTCATTTGGTGTGTTGTGAATCCCCATTGTGAAAGGCGAAGAAACGGAGGCCCAGAGAAGTGGAGGGGTTTGCCCAAGGAGTCACAGCTAGTGACTGTAGGAGCCAGGATAGGAACCCAGATCTGGCCCCCGACCCCAGAGAATCTTTAACTGCACTACTCGAGGTGTGCATCTGTGCACCTGATAAAACCCATGTGCTGTGGTTTGGCGCCTCCCCCCGACCCCCAAAACTGGGCTCAGAAAACAGCGCTTCCCCTTCACCGAAGATGATGCTTTAACCAGATAATCAGGAGGTTATTATAAGTATCGCAGTGATTTGTTGCTCTTTAGGACATTGGTTCCTGCTGGGGAAAGTGTTCCCACAGCCTTATGCGTTCAGTGCCCAGCCCAGAGTTGGCTGTACCTAGGTATTTGTTGAATGAAGGAAGGCTCTGCCACCTTTCTTGTATCTCTTTGAACTGCCTGAAGGAAAGAGGACCAGTTTGAGAGTCAGACTCCGCGCCACTCACTAGCTGTGTGTCTTTGGGTAAATTTCTGACCTTCTCTGTGTTTAGTTTCCTCAGTGGTAAAGTGGAGGTACAGTTGACCCTTGAACAGTATGGGTTTGAACTGTGTGGGTCCGCTTCTGTGTGGATTGTTGAAAATAAATACATTGGAAAATTTTACGGAGATTTGCAACAATTTGAAAAACCTGGCAGACAAACTGCATAGCCTAGAAATACTGAAAAAATAAAAAGGTATGTCATAAATGCCTAAAATGCAGGTACATACCAATTTATTTTATTTACACCCGTAGTACATACAAGTTTGTTTTAAAAAGTTTATCAGAATGCACACAGAGGGGGCGCCTGGGTGGCGCAGTCGTTAAGCGTCTGCCTTCGGCTCAGAGCGTGATCCCGGCGTTATGGGATCGAGTCCCACATCGGGCTCCTCCGCTGGGAGCCTGCTTCTTCCCCTCCCACTCCCCTGCTGTGTTCTCTCTCTCTCGCTGGCTGTCTGTCACATAAGTAAATAAAATCTTAAAAAAAAAAAAAAAAAGAATGCACACAGAGACTTACAGACCATACATGGCATCATTCATAGTCGAGAAAAACAAGCCTGAAGATGCGGTATTAAATCCTAACTGCATAAAATTACAGTATGCTGTGCTACTGTAATAATTCCATAGCCACCCCCTGTTGCAATTGCTGTGAGCTCAGGTGTTGTGAGTATGTCCTTAATACGGTGTGTTGCTCACCATCTCCACGTGAACACTTCGTTACTAGTAAATTGCAAAAGGCAGTAAAAAGTGATCCCGTGGTTCTCGCGTATTTTTCATCGTGTTTAGTGCAATATTGTATACCTTGAATAACAACACCACGGGACCCATACGAAATGCCAGTAGTGATTCTGGAAGTGCTTCCGAGAAGCAGAGAAAAGTCATGACCTTACGAGAAAAAGTTGAATTGCTCGATATGTACTGTGGATTGAAGTCTGCGGCTGCATTTGCCCGCCATTTCAAGATAAATGAATCCAGCGTGAGGACCATTGTAAAAAAAGAAAAGGAAATCCGCGAAGCTGTTGCGGCAGCTACGCCAGCAGGCGCGAAGACCTTGCACTTTTTGCGAGATACTTTTTTATCTCGTATTGAAAATGCAGCTTTTATGTGGGTGCAGGATTGCTATAAGAAAGGCATCCCTATAGACTCTAATATGATTCGAGAAAAAGCAAAGTCGTTATACGACAACTTGGAGCAAAAGGAAGGAGAAGGAACTAAAGCTGGAGAATTCAGTGCCAGCAAAGGATGGTTTGATAATTTTAGAAAGAGGTTTGGCTTAAGAAATGTCAAGATGGCAGGAGAAGCAGCTTCTGCCAACCAAGAGGCCGCCGATGAGTTCCCACCTCAACAGCTTGTAGACCGCCCAGCAGAGGAATTAACCGAAGGTGCCTCAGTGCTGATGAGAGCTTCCGGACCAGTGCCAGATGAGGGAGATGTAGAAGCAGCAGAGCCAGAAAACAAGTTGACATTAGACAACCTGGCAGAAGGGTTTCGATTATTCAAGATGGCCTTTGCCTTCTTTTACAACATGGACCCTTCTGTGATCCGGGCACTGAGACTGAGCAGATGGTGGAAGAGGGATTGGTACCATCCAGAAACATCTTCAGAGTAATGAAAAAGCAAAAAAGTCAGACAGAAATTACAATGTATTTCCGTACAGTTACGCCGAGCGTGCCCGCTTCTCGTGCCTGCCCTTCCGCCTCCTCCACCTGTCCCACCTCTGCCACTCCTGAGACCGCCAGGCCAGCCCCTCTGCCTCCTCGTCCTCAGCCTACTCGGTGGGCAGACGACAAGCATGAAGACCTTCCTGCCGATACGCTTCCGTGGAATAAAGAGTGAATGGTCTCTGTGCGGTACAGTTCAACCTACCTGTTGTGTATGTGAGTGAGTGTCTTCATGTGAAATCTAGTAACTGTATGGCAGGAACTGCGGGAGACGCTTTGTGTCCCCCTCCGCCTGGGTATTGGTCCTGTAGAACGTCATGAGCAAGACTCCTTTGCAAGTGGGTAGCCTATCTTTAGGGGCTGTAAGGTGAGTGATGTTTAATATAAAATTAGCAATGTGTCTTCTTAGTGTTTTGTAACTTTGCTTTTTGCTATCAAAGATTTAGTTACCCTGCAGTATACCCCTTCCCTCCCCCCCCCCCTCATAGGAGAAAATGCACATCAGCCTATCATGGGGCTAAGTGGTTTTTTAAAGAAGTAACAGTGTTTCCGATACTGTATTCGGAACCTGACTGTAATACTGTATGCCATAAGAATTGTATAAGGATTCATTCATTGGTGTACAGGCCAGGCTCCTGGGAAAAAATAGTATCGATTACACTAGGCTGCCATAAAGCAACCCCATTACTGCTTCTTTTTACCAATCCATGAATCACTGTCCTTATAAATAAATAGGAATCTCCCTTTCTTATTATCCTTCCTTTTTTGTGTCTAGTGTCAGTAATGTGTGTACTATTACAGTGTTTTGTGTCCTGTAGGACAATGTTGATGTGGGTACTGGCAATTCATCTTGGAAACAAGGTAAACTTAATGGTATCGATAATACAGTACTGTAAATGTATTTTCTCTTATGGTTTTCTTTATCACGTTCTTTTCTGTAGCTGACTTTATTGTAAAAATGTGGTATACAATACATGTAACAACAAATATGTGTTAATCGACTTAACCAGTAAGGCTCCTAGTCAACACTATGCTATTAGTCGTTGAGTTTTTGAGGAGTCATAAGTTATATGTGGATTTTTGACTGCATGGGGGGGTTGGTGTTCGAACCCCTGCATTGTTCAAGGGTCAACTGTACTGGCACCTGTCTTGCACAGCTTGTGTGAAGCTCCCATGAGCTTAAAGCATCCTTCCCTGTGTCTCTGGCAATAGTAGCAACCTCACAGGATTGGCAGGAGCCTCTGGGTAAGACGCTCTGCAGATGTTTATTTTGTGATCAGCATGGTTGAGTTCTCGAGAGCAATGGTCTCCTGTCTCCCTTCCAGGCCACCCTCCTCCGAGCTGTGCCACGGTTGGCAGGCCCAGCTGCATGGAGAAGGCCTGTCTGCGGGCTGTGGTGCCGCACCGGGCAGGATCCTGGGAGGTGGGTGGGGAGCAGGACCCCCACCCTGAAGGAGAAGCCTGCAGGTACGGAGACAGAGAAATTCCAGATGGTCTACCGGTTCGACGCTATCCGAGCCTTTGGGTACTTGTCCCAGCTGAAGGTGGCACAGACGGCCCTGACGCTGCTGGCCCTGCCACCTGGCCTCTACTGGTACTCGCACGGCCTCGTGACTCTCGGCTCCTTGTGCTTTGTGGGCGGGATAGCTGGCTTCGCCCTGGCCATGCTCTGCTGGATGAGCCACTTCTTCCGGAGGCTGGTGGGCATCCTGTATGTGAACGAGGCAGGCACTGTGCTGCGGGTAGCCCACCTGACCTTCTGGGGCCGGCGGCAGGACACGGACTGGCCCGTGGCCGAGGTGGTCCCTATGATGGAGAGCAGGGACCGGCCCCAGGAGCTATTTGTGCGTATCCAGCAGTACAGTGGGAAGCAGACCTTCTACCTGACCCTGCGCTACGGACGCATCCTGGACCGAGAGCGTTTCACACAGGTGTTTGGGATGCTGGACACCCTCAAGTGAGCCGGGAGCTGGGCCTCCAGCTGGCCCTGGGACGCCTGGATCTCTAGCAGGAAGGCCGAGGGTGTGGGTGAGGCTGAAGAAGGGGACCAGGCAGCTGGAGACTTTGCCAGGGCCTCCAGGCCCTTGTCTTTTGGGATGAGGAAAGTCATGAGGCAGGAGCTGGTAATCGGGTTTACAGGAGAGGTCCTTATACAAATTCTTACTGCCTTTGTGTGTGACATTCAGCCAGATAATGGCCAGAAGTTTCTGTTAACAGCCAGTTGTTGGAGGAAGCCATGTCGGGTTCACGCAAGCTGTGCTGTGCTGAGAAATCAGAAGGCAGGGAGGTGTGGCAGGAGGAGCACAGGATTCGGAGTGAGAACGCTTGAGTGCTGTCAGGTGTCAGTTCCCGGTCCGGGGGCAGGTTATTGAGTCTCGCTGAACCTTGGTTTTCACATTGGTGAAAGGGAAAGTCCTGCCTGTCTCATGGGATGGGTGTGAGAATAAACGGTAAATGTCAAGGTCAGTGCAAAGGTGATGGTGTGGTGCAAGGCTTCGAGGCAGTCAGGAGGGATTTCCCAAGCCCTGTGCAGGGCCCCCTCAGGGACTCAGCCTCAGAAAGGACCGGGAAGAAGCCTAGATAAAGGTGGGTCATTTGACCCCGCCAGGATGGTGACCGCACAGTGACTGGGACAGGTGTTGGCCTGGCGAGCACAGCACCCCTGCCAAGATGGTGTTCACCACCCAGACGTTGGGGGCCCTCCTTTCAGAAGGCTCTGCGGTGTCCTAAAGTGAGATGAACTGTATTCTGGTGCATTATTTTATAAACTAAAGCTAATGACATGCACTGCCTTTCCCTGTAATTAGTCATACACGTTTGTCATGTAGTCTGTAACAGAGTAACAAGGGAAGACGTGATCTTTATAATTCAGAAGTCAGTAACTACACGCTTTGTTGTGTGGACTTAAGAGACTTTTGTATTGCGGTAAAATATACAGAATGTAAATTTATTCTTTGACCGTTTTCCAGTGTACAATTCAGTGGGATTAAGTACATCTACAGTATTGTGCAACCATCACCTCTGTCCATTTCCAGAACTTTTTCGTCATCCCCAGGAAAATTCTGTCCCCATTAAACATAACTCCCCATTTCCCCCTCCCCCTGGCCCTTGTGACCACTCGTCTGCTTTCTGTCTGTGTGGATTGGCTTATTCTGGACATTTCACATAGACGGACTCATACACCCCGTGGTCTGTGATGTCTGGCTTCTTTCACTTGCCCTCCTGTTTTCAAGGTGCATCCAGGCTATAGTGTGTATGAGCTTCATTCCCTTTTCTGGCTGAATAATATATGTGTAGACTGTTTGGTTTATCCCTCCGTTGATGGACATTTGTACTGTTTCCAACGTTTGGCTCTTGTGGGTAATGCTGCTGTCAGCATGGCTGTATAGAAATCTGAGGCCCTGCTTTCGGTCCTTTGGCCTGTGTGCTGAGAAGTGGAATTCCTGGGTCGGAGGGTGACTCTACATTTAACTTTGTGAGGAACCGCCAGGTTTCCCACAGTGGCTGTGCGGTTTTATATTCCTCAGCACCGCGTGAGGGCCCCAGTTTCTCCATGTCCGTCTTTTGGATAATTGCCATCCTAGTGGGTGTGAAGTGGTCTCTTACTGTGCTTCCAGGCTTTTCTAAAAACATAGATGTTATCCTGTATCTGGAATTGCTGGGGTTTTTCCTTCCTGTAACACATGACTGTCTTAGCTGTAAACCATTAAAAATATTCTGTCACAAGAAAATAAAAACCTTGTAACGATGAGAGCTGTCTCATGTTAACTAACCATATTGTAATAATTGTTTTGCAACATATAGACATAAATAAATCATTACGTTGTACACTTTAAGTTGATACAGCGGTTATATGTTGGTTATAGCTCAGTAAACTTGGGGAAAACAATAGGCAGCACACCTTCCCTAAAACAAAATATGTAGATAATTTGATTTTTTCATTTAAATACTGTGTAAAAACAAATTCAGAAATTGCAAAATACTCCACTGAGTGGCTGTAGCTGGTCCCTTAACCTTTACAAGTCATTGCCGTTTTTCCCGTTGTTACAAAAGAACGTGGCATATCACGGGGTGCCAGGGTGGCTCAGGTGGTTAAGCACCCGACTTGATTTCGGCTCAGGTCATGATCTCATGGTTGTGAGATCAAGCCCCGCGTCAGGCTCCATGCCCAGTGGATTCTCTCCCCCCTCCACCCCTGCTCTCCCTTCCTCCCTAAAAAAAATGTTGGCATATCAAATATATGGAGAGAGAGCCTTCTCTGTAGGCTGAAAATGGCATTTTGAGAAAAGTCGCTAATACGAAAGAAGTTGGTTTTCTTAGTTAATTTATACCATTTCACAGACACGCAAGTAAAGCCTGTAACGCAAGACTGTTCTGTAAGCTTCCACATCAGCCCTTCATTCTGCCCAAATCTCTTGTGCCATGCCCTGCTCAGCACTAGCCACAAAGAGGGGCATTTGGGTCCCTCTGGGGGAGTGCGGGGGAGGGAGGACAGCCGGTAAACCAGTGCACATGCGTATTTAGGTGACCGGGAGCAGTGAGTGGGAGTGGGTCGCCATGAGGAGGCAGGGACAAGAGCAAGAGTGGGGTGCATGCTGGCGGCCGGCCCTGATTTGATCCTAACCTCTGGGGAAAGCCTGGAAGGTGAGAGAAAGGCGAGAACGGTGGAAGGAAGTGTGAAGTGTGGGAGCTTTTATTTTTGTATATTTTTAAAGATTGTATTAGAGAGAAGGCACATGCTTGGGGGAGGAGCAGAGGGAGAGAGAGAAGCAGGCTCCCTACTGAGCAGGGATCCTGATGGGGGCTCAATCCCAGGACCCCGAGATCATGATCTGAGCTGAAGTCAGACGCTTCACCGACTGAGCCACCCAGGTGTCCCAAAGTGTGGGATCTTTTAGAAAGAAGAAGAAACAGCACTTCGTAGTTTGTATTCAGTTGTAGTTAAAGATGCAAATGTAAAGTCGTTGGCTTGTGGGTTTGGTTCCTGAGGTTGGAGACCCTAGTCTGGGGTGTGTGTGGTTGTGTGCCTCAGGTGTTCGGGGACGCTGGGCATCCACTGTCTGGGCATAGCTGTGGTTTTCCCAGACCCGAGGGCCCTGCATGCAGGAGAACACTCTCCCTGAGCCCTGATCCAGAGCCTGGGCGTCCTTGGGGGCCACCCACCCATTCAGAAGCACTGGCCCTTTCTTCAGGGGAAATGGCATGTGGTTCCATTGACTTATTGTTTCAGGCTGACTCTCAAAAATGGGACCAGAAGCTGAGCACCTTTCCCCCTGTGCACCCCTGCCGTTCTGATCCACCACCCTCATGTTTCCTCTGGGTTGTTGCAACCTGCTGCTTCCATTATCCTTCCCCTTCTAGAGTCTGTTCTCCCAGCAGCCAAAGTGATCCTCCGATTTTGTTTTTGTTTTTTAAGATTGATTTATTTAGAGATAGAGCAGGAGGAGGGGCAGGGGGAGAGGGAGAGAGGATTCTCAAGCAGACTCCCCACTGAGTATGGTGCCCCAATGCAGGGTTCCATCCCAGGACCCTGAGATCACCAAAGTGATCCTTTATTTTTATTCTTTTACTGTTTTTAAAGGTTTTTTTATCTATTCATTTGAGAGAGAGAGCATGCCCACAAACAAGAGCATAAGCAGGGGGAGTGGCAGAGGGAGAGCGAGAAGCAGACTCCCCGCTGGGCAGGGAGCCTGACCTAGGGCTTGATCCTAGGACCCTGAGATCATGACCTGAGCCGAAGACAGACACTTAACCCACTGAGCCACCCAGGCGCCCGTAAAGTGATCCTTAAAAAATAAATAAATAAAATAAAGACTCGCACAGCTCTTCTAAAAACTGAAGTCCTTACCGTGGCCTGTAAGGCCTGATGTGGTCTGGTTCCACACCTACCCCCTGCTGTTTTCCCTCATCCAGGACTCTGCCCGCAACCACTTCCAGTCACATCCAGCCTGCGGTCCCTTCAGCAATCCAGGGCACTTCCGCCTCAGGGCCTTTGCTTAGGCAGTTCCCTCTGCCTGCAAACCTTTGTCCCTAGATGTCTGCATAGAGCTTGCTCCCTCTCTCCAGTTTCTGTAACAGGTATTGTTATTTATGCTCAAGAAGTTGCAGTGAAGATTTAATTGTACAGAGAAGAGTCAATTATATGTAGCCGTTGGTTTCCTTCCATACTGTTCCCTCACCTCCTTACCAGCTCTTTCAATGACTGTGAGCCCCTTTCCCCAAAGACAGTCTTTGCCTATAAAATGTCTTTTTTCAAAAAAAGATTTTATTTATTTCACAGAGGGAGCACAAGCAGGGGGAGCAGCAGGCAGAGGGAGAGGGAGAAGCAGACTCCCCACTGAGCAAGGAGCCCGATGCAGGGCTGGATCCCAGGCAGACACTTAACCGACTGAGCCACTCAGGCCCCTATAAAATGTCTTAAGAGGTATAAATGTTTTGACTTTGACCTCATTAAAGACAAGAATTAGCTCAAATAATCTCTGGTGTTGGTCTAGTTGTAAGCTATTACCTGAGTGAACCTCACTCCTGGAGATTCTGGTTATGTCTGGGATGGGTCCCCAAAATCTTTTTGACAAGCTTGAAGGCAATTCTGAAATGCAGTCAGGCTGGGAATTTCAGAAATAGACTATCAGGACAGAAAACCCCAGAGTAACTCGTGCCTCTGTGGACGTCGTGTTCTTGGGTCCAATTTTTTTTACCTAAAGAATAGGTTCTCAGCTCTGGCTCCACGTGTGGAATCACCTGGAGAGCTTTTTAAAAATATTGTTGCTCGGGGCATCTGGGTGGCTCAGTTGGTTAAGCGTCTGCCTTCGGCTCAGGTCATGATCTCAGGGTCCTGGGATTGAGCCCCGCATCAGGCTCCCTGCATAGCGCTTCTCCCTCTCCCTCTGCCTGTCACTCTGCCTACTTGTGATCTCTCTCTCTCTCTGTCAAATAAATAAAATCTTAAAAAAATATATAGTTGCCCAGGCCTATAACCAGGCATTGCTGTTGTCAGGGCTCCCCAGGGGATTCTCACTTGTAGCCTGGGTTGATAGTCGCTTTCCTGAGGCATCCTCACACTGGAGGTTAGAACCCCGTTCTCACCAGCGGTGGCAGGAAAGAGCCTCCATTTCGATGTGTTGTCTGCTCACACAGCACCAGCAGAGGGCACACACAGCAAATGCATTGTTCCCTCCCCTCATTCCAAGCCAGAACCACAGATCCTGGCTTGACCACTGAAGGGCTCCTGCCGTGCACCAGGAGGGCAGTACCTGGCAGCTGTCCGAACTCACCTGTGCTCAGCCCCTGTGGATTCTGGCAGATGCTGGGGTATCTGTATTTTTATGCTTCCCGGGTAATTCTGAGGCACCCCGACTTTTGAGAATCACTGGGATTTACCCTTCCTGAAAGCCGTGCAGATGATAAAGCAGCTTCTCAGGAGATACAGGTGGTCTTGAGATTGAGCAGGTGGGTATATTGGCAATTCCCCCACTTTGACGACAATGCCAAAGTAATAATCTCATAGAAATACCCAAGCAGACTTACGAGGATGTTCACTGAATGTTTCTTTTTTTTTTTTTTTAAAGATTTTATTTATTTATTTGACAGAGATAGAGACAGCCAGCGAGAGAGGGAACACAAACAGGGGGAGTGGGAGAGGAAGAAGCAGGCTCCCAGCAGAGGAGCCTGATGTGGGGCTCGATCCCACAACGCCGGGATCACGCCCTGAGCCGAAGGCAGACGCTTAACCGCTGTGCCACCCAGGCGCCCCTCACTGAATGTTTCTAATAGCAAAACGAAGGAACAGCAGTGACAAAAGTGGAAGTAAACTGAGTTTTTGTTAGTAGGTAACGTGGGTGAATAACTGTTGGTAGAGCCACACTATGGACTATGACATGGCCCTCAGAAAGATGATGTTGAGGGGGGCCTGGGTGGCGCAGTCAGTTGAGCGTCCAAATCTTGGTTTCGGCTCAGCTCATGATCTCCAGATTGTGGGATTGAGCCCCACGTCGGGCTCTGTCCTCAGCGAGGAGTCTGGGTTTCTCTCTCCCTCTGCCCTTCCCCACCATGCACATGTTCTCTCTTTAAAATAAATAAATACATCTTAAAAAAAAAAAAAAAGAATGAGGTTGAATGATACCTGCTGATGTGGAAAGGTAACCATAGGGTAGTGATCAGTGGAAAGAAAAAGTCACAACAATATAGTTTGGTGTGGTCTTATTTTTGTGTTTGTACAAGTCACATAGATTCTAATTTGTTCACAGTGGTTACGGTTGAGGGTAGAAGGGGGTGGAGAGGATGGAGGGAAGACGTCCACGTTCAACTTTATAACCTTCTAATACTATTTAAGTTTTCACAGAGCATGTTGTCTGTCTTAACAAATGAAGAAAAATGCTGTGGAAAACAAGGTCTCTTTCAAGTCAGCTTTCTAGGTGGAGAGAAGTTTCTCCACTATGAATTCCCATTCTGGACTTGGAAGCTGAGCTGACATTGGGAAACATTCAGTCGTGGAGATAACCAGTGACATGGTGATATTTGTCCCTCCTAGAGTGGTTTTCCCGCTTGTCTGCTGAGATCCGTCTGGACTCTGGGCGCCTCCATGCCATGGGCTGGGTATAATTTAGCTGCAGGGAATGGGGTGGTCTGTATCATCTCTGTTTCCATAAGGTACTTGCTATGGGCTGAAGGTGTATCACCCTCCCCCTGACATTCAGATGTTGAAACCACAGCCCCCAATGTAATGGTGTTGGGAGGTGGGGCCTTTGGGAGATGATTAGGGTCCCCATGATGGGATTAGGGCCCTTACAAATAAAGAGGCTTTCTGTGTGTATGCCCCCAGGAAGGCCATGTGAGGACATACGGAGGAAGAGGTCCTGACCAAGAACCTGATCATGGACCTCTGGCCTTCAGAACTGTGAGAAGTACATGTTTCCCATTTAGGCCGTCCAGTGTATGGTTGTTGAGGGGGTCATTAAGAGGGCGCGACTGCCAGCTGACCCTCTAACTGACCCCAGGCAATCGGAGGCTCCTCAGCCCTCCGTTGTCCTTGGAATGTAGGTTCCGCCTGACTTCTCTGTTTCGGAAGGTGCTCAAATACACCGCCTTGACGTGGTGGTGTGGTGTTGAGACCACCCGCACAGCGGACAGCCCTGCATGCAGTGAAGGCCTCCATACAAACTCTTAAGATTCTGGCAGGTGGGTGTGGAGACCTCCTCATCTTGCAGCCACCCAAGATAAGCCTTGTAAGTTAAGTTCCCTTGCCTATTACCCCTGCCACCTGCCCATTTGGGGTGGCTTGCCTCTCTCTCCGGTCTCGCTCTGCCGTCTGTATATGGAGGCCAGTTCCATTTTGTACCGGTGAGCTCACAAGGGGCTTGTAAACCAACAGTGGTGTTCTGTGTGCCACCTGAGCAGCCACAGGCGGTCCCCAGAGCACGGCGAGGGCAGCGTTAGCCGGGACATTCAGGTCTGCACAGCTGGGAGCTGGTGTCCTGCCTGCCCCGGTTACCAAAGATGAGACGGTGTCATTCGAGGACCATGTTCCGTGTACTCCCCAGTGCGGATTTAGCAGGCTTTGCTGCTTGGGGTGGGAGTGAGGGGCGCAGTCTGGGGTAAACCGCCCAGACGGCCAGCGGTAGGAGCTTTCCTTTTGCTGCTGCTTTGTGACTTCAGGACTTGTGAGTCCCCACATGGAAAGCAGCAGGGCTCCTTTGAACCCCAGGCAGAGTCCAACTTTTATGGCCTTGTTTTGATCCTGTGGCATTCAACTATAAAATCCTGCCCAATTAATCAGCCGGGGCCCATACCATCTGGCCATGTTTGTACCAACTCTGGTGACAAAACATCCGTTTCACTGATGAACAGTTGAGATATACTCCGGGCCTCAGTTGGACTTGTATCCGTTTCGGGAAGTAGACTTAATATCTATGAGTGGGAACTTAACGTTGACAGAAACATATCATTCTTGGAACCGTATGTGAGACTGTATGTCCTGCCACGTTGTAGCTGTGACCAGTTAGAGGAGTTCTCCATGCTTTGGGTTCTTCATCTGGGAAGCAGCACTGACCGTAGCTCCCACGTAGGGCGGTTGTGGGACTGACTTACTACGTGGAATACACTTAAAATACTGCTGGGTCCCTGGGAGCATTTGGTAAGTGCTAGCGAGCACTGCTATTCGCAGCCTCCTTTTGCAGAGAGGTTCCGAGAGGTCAGGTGACTTGCTCAAGGTCACCCGACTAGAAAGCCGCAGAGTTAGGTCATTCCCCTGCAGCACCCTGCCTCCCCAGCCCCGAAGGAGAACAGAAAGTAGAAAACAGTGTCTGTTTTTAACAAAGAGTATTTGACCTCGAGGTTTTGGTGCCTTCCACCACCCACCTTAGGAAGTTACGTTAAGAGCTCACATGAACGCCGACTGGTGCAGGTTGACTTTCCAGGGCCGGTGGGCAGGCTGGCAGCTAGGCTGGCCATGAGAAAGGTCCTGGAGTGGAGACAGTCCCCACCCGCACCCAATCCCTCACACACACATTTGTTTATACACTAATAGACCATCTTTCATACGTCTGCGTGTTTCGAATCCTGGCTTCCAAGCAGTTCCCCCTAACCTCTCTCAGCTTGTTTCCTCATCTTAAAAATAGGCATACAAATATACAGCTCGTGGGTTTGTCATGAAAATTATAAAGCCCCCACAGAATATGCTTGCACATAGTAGATACTCAACAAATGGTAACTGTCATTACTAGATGGGATTATTTTAAAAACACGTTTAATGGTAAATCTTGCCTTCCAAGATGCGTTTTACAGGTGAGAGAAGTCAGAGCCACACAGGGTCACTGACACAGCTGGGAGCATTAGTGAGGCGGGAGCCCACGATCCCCGTTGCAGCTCATGTCTCCAGGTCCTCTTGACTGCACTAGATTCCTGGCTGGTCTCTCGGCCGCCCTGTTCTTCACAGGAGCGCTCAGCATGGTGGGTGACCCCCTGCTCCCAGCCTGCGGCACCTGAGCCACAGAGTGGAAATGCCGTGCCTCTCGGCAGAGCGTGGAAGGCCCTCCACAGCCGAGCCCTGCCTGTTTCTTTGGTCCGGTCTCTGGCTCTGGACTCTCTGTGATCACGCCACAGAATGCTTGCCCTCACCCCGCCTTCATGCCCCCAGTTGGCTTTGCTCTGGGTCTGGACTGCCTCCTATCCCTCCTCAGAGTCACTGGAGCAGTTCCTGTTTGATCTTGAAGATGGAACTCAGGGACTTAACTTCCACCCCAACTTGGGGCCTGCCCTTTGTGCCTCTACAGCATCTGGGGTCCGCTCTTATTCCAGACCCTACGCTGGCTTACTGTGACCCCTGCCCCGCCAGAAGACGGGCTGAGTGTAAGGACCATGCCTTGTCCACCCCTGTGGCCCTGTCACATGGTAAGTCCTCGACGAGCTGTGGTGAGGTTAATGGCCTCACAGTGCTTCCTGAGCCCAAGGCGGGCTTGCGTGCAGAGTGATCGCCCAAGACATCCCTAAGCTGTGTAGAAGAGGTGCTTAATACGTACTTGTCAAGCAGTGACTTAACAAAACTGTTTCCAACCCCAAAAAGGCCACGTTCAAGCTCATGTTTCCATTATAAATTTTTTTTAATTAAGAATACTGATTAACACAGGAAACAGATTTAATTCACGGAATTGTGCATATGGTCATCAGTTACATTGTGACATGTTAATTTCTTTTATCATTTACTGGCACTGTCAACAGAATACTGTAAACAAGATCACTTTGAACGCGTAAGTCGGCGGTGCTCCCTAGCTATGGTTCTCTACCACGAGCTGATATATGTATGTGTGTATATATATATATGTATATATATATATGTATAGAGATAGGTATAGATATACAGGTATATTAACGTTGTGCACAATTTTGCATGGTTACTGAGTGTCAGTAAAAATTATAAAAAAACACCATTTATAATAAAAGTGAGGATGTGCTAAGACTTGCTATTACACGACCTTGTTTTCTGTAAAAGTGACAAGACTTGCTAGAGACAGTTACTAAAGTCTATGGCACTGACGGGAGATGGATTCATTCCCAGACTGTTGGCCACAGAAGCACTCCGCGGGCCCCACCCTTGTCAGCCACCTGTTGGCTGGGCTCCCCGTTTTTACCCACCTCTCCCCTACAATCTTGAGCCCTGCCGAGAGTCTTTCCTTGAAATTCTTCCAGCTATACCCCCACCCCCAAAAGAGGATGCCTCAGGAACTCATGTGATGCCCTGAGCCAACAAGAACGTGTTGATAAATGGCTTAAAAAGTTTCACGAGAAGTAACTTCCCTTGGTAAGGAGTGAATAAGTCTGGAAATGACCTTCCAGGTAAAACAATTTCATTTCTCTATGATTGCCCCGTGGGAGAGAACAAAATATTTATAGCCACTCTCTCCACCGAAGAGAGTCGAGTTTCTGGTTGCGCTCTGGCTTGAAAACCTTTTGGACTCTGGGAACCTTACCGAATGTTTGCATCCAATGCTAAACTTCTCCAGAGAAAGCACACTTATGCCAATAAATGAATTATGGTTCGGGTTGCATCTGGCTTGTTTGTTAAATAAGGCCTTGAATCTCGGGATATTGCCTGTGGAATCTGGATCCCCAGTGGAAGGTGTGAAACTGTGAACTGATGTGTCTTTGAACGTGCTGTCCCCATTTCTGTGACACTCCTCGCCTTGTCTGCTTGGAGAACTCTTGCTCATTCTACCAAACCCTGCTCTAGTGTTACTTTCTCCCCAAAATCTCCTGAGCCTGCCTGGCACTCCCTCTGATTTCCTGACGTTCCCATACACCTGTCACAGCACTTGCCACTCGGCTTGCTGGTTGAAGAGTCTGTTGTCCCTGATGCAATGTGAGTCCCTTCGCAGCAGGGACCATGTTGTATTCCTAGTGCTTATTTAGCGCTGGGACTGGGACAGGGGAGGGACTTAGTGAAAGTTCCATGAAGGAATGAGAGAATAAACAGATGAACATACGAATGAGTGGAACCCTGCACAGAGAGGGGGGCAGACATCTCCGTTCAGCTGGCAGAGCAAACAGTGACACTGACACCGACACAAGTCCTTCTGAGAAGCAACGGCGAGCACAGACTGCGAGATGCAGCGTGTGCCAGAATCCATGCATCTGGCTGCGTCTGTTAAACATGAAACATGCTAGTGCCTTTCCTTCTCTACACACAGAGGTTGAGGACCATGTGGAAGCAGAAAAGAAAAAGAAACCACCACCAGTCTGAGGTCTTTGGATGATTAGATATTAGAAGCGCCAAGTGCTGAACTGAAAACCTTGCTGTGTCCGGCTCCCGAGACAGCCGAGCAGCCAGCGGGAGGCCGAGAGCTTCCCTCGGGGCAGGTGTGCAGCCCGGCCTCCCGGGTTTGCCTGCTAAACGCCAGTCCACTGCTGTGGGACAACCAGAGGCTCTTTGTAGGAGCATCAAAAGTCAGATCGGTTCCAAGAATGTCTCGCCTCCAGAAGAGGCCCCTTAGCCTCCACCACCATCCAGCTAAGCATTTAACTCTCATCGGCCTGGTAACTACCTCCTCTGTGTCGGGAAAATCTCTAATCTGGAGTGGCAAGTACAAGGAAACCACCTTGAACTATCAGGCCGTCTTGCCGCTCTGGCGCCTTGAGTTCGTGGTGCTTCCCTCAAGAAGGAATCTAGTTCAGCAACTCATTCCCTGTGCTGGAGCAGAGGCGGATGGGAAGTTAGAGAAAGAGCCCCTGGGGCGAGGGGTCATGGGTCAGACCCCAGATGCCCAGGGAAACAGGAGGAGGTGGCTCTGCTGTCCCAGGCCCTGGGCTTCCGCTCCTGGGCGACTGGCTTGTGCTTCTGACCTTTTGGCTCCTGTGTCCCCGTGAATGCTCAGGCTGCCGCTTCCCCCCCACAGAGGACTGGGATGACATTTAACAGAGGGGACAGAGTTGGAGGAATGGAGGGTGGCAAGTAAGAAGTGCCGGTGATGCCACCCAGAGATTCTCCAAGGCCCAGCCCTGTCAAGGACAGAATTCACAGTTTAGAGGATCCCCAGATGCACTGAGTGGAGCAGCCCTAGTCGCCAGGAGGCCACAGGACCCCTTCCCACACTGCAAGCTCCAGCCTAATATTCCTACTATCCTCCCTTTGAGTGACCTGTCCTTTGCTGAACTGTGCACGGGACCTGCTCAGAGCTCCAGGGCCAGGTGGGAGGGGGAGAGCGTGTCTGTCTTCATCGGGCAAGGTGGCCCGCATCCTCCATCACAGAATATGGCACTTGAGAGGGACCGGAACCCGGGAGTCCCAGCCACCAATCCCAAGAGCAGCTGTCATTTCCTTGCCTGGCTTCCAAAGAAACTGTTGGGGTCAAGGTGGGCACATATATGGCCAGAACCCTCATGGCCCTGCCGAAGACAATGTCCAGGGCTTACGCAGATTTTCTGGGCTTAGACCCATGTGCGTCATTGGCTCTGCAGGGAGGAAAATCAAAACCAGCCCCTCCCACCCGTCCCCTCCCCCCAAGCCACCACAAACATCCCTCCCCACAAAGAACCCTTCAGTTTACGCATTCGCCTCTGATACTTTAAGTGAAAACATGAATTAGGCAAACTAATCAATTTGACAACAGTTGAGATCGGGGCTTTCTCAGAGCGTAGTGGAAATGGCTTCTTTACTTGAAGTCAGCTAAGATGTCGCTGAAAATATTGAGGAACAGGTGTGCGTGGTGATCTCTGAAGACCAGAGTGGGGCGGAACCGAATGGATTTGTCCCCGCAGCCTCCCAACACCACGCCTGAAAGCAGAGGCAGGAGGGGGGTCAGCGGCCTGGACACAGAGCCACGCCGTGGGAGGGGGGGCTGCACGCGGCACATCTTCCTTCTGTCCAGCTTCCGTCTGTCCTTCCACCCACCTTGCCGGCCGTTCTCTCTCTCTCTCTCTCCCTCCCACCTCGAATACCTGTTCTGCTGCCCCTGAACCAGGCCCGCTGAGACCTGCCTTCCAGAAACTCGTGGTGGGGTCAGGAAGGAAAGAAGCAAACACAGAAATGATGGAGTGCGGGCAGGCCGGCAGCAGGTGCGAGGGGCAGAGCTGTCACCAGGGTGGGTCAGGCCTGCTGATTTTAAAGGGTATCTTCACCACTAACTCGCCAGGTGTCCTGCTCAAGGTCTTGTCACACCCCCAAAACTCAGCTTTCTCATGTTAAAGAGGATTCTGAGATGGAGGAGGGAAGGGGCCGAGTCTATGCTTGACCCATCTCAGGCCCTCTGATCGCACACTTTGACCCCCCTGAGCCTCTCCCGTGGCATCCCATAGCTCTGGAAGAAGCCCGGACTCGTGAACAGGCTCCACAGGCCAACATAATGTGCACCTCACACTCTGTTCTAGAGGCTTCCCCACTCTGTAGGCTCCATCCAGCCTCAGGTAATTGCACACATCCCTCCCTCTGCCCGAATGCCCTTCCCCAACTTCAGACATGATCAACCCCAGCTCACCTGGTTGGACTTAAGGTAAAATGCCTCTTCCTCAAGGAAGCCTTCCCCGATTTCCTGGTCTTGACACACACACCCCACTCCCGGCTATTCCATCCTTAGCCCCTTTTCTTCCTTTCTAGGATGCAGACTGCAACCCATGGTTTATGAAACGCTATCTCACACGTCGCCTTCCTGCTAGACCGTGAGCTCCTTGAAGGAAGGGCCCTGATGGTCTAGTTCCTTTACCATCTCAATTCTCTCCTCCGTTGATGCAACTCACCTTCTCAGTGAATATCGAGTGAATGAATAAGGAAATCCCACTGGCCACTTCCCCTTCTTTTGAGAAAGAGCACTCAGACTGTTTTCAGCCCCTCGAGCCCCCTACTGCCTCACGCCCTGCAGTGAACCCTCCCCAGGTGACCTGGGTCCCTGATGCAGCTTGGCTTCCGGTCCTGTTCACATACCTTTGTTTCTGGCCATTAAAATGAGTTTATTCCGTATGGTTTCATCGGGAGTGTCGAAGGAGCAAAAGGTGCCTCGTCCTCTCACTCTGCTGATGAACTGGGGGTACCGGGCCTGCAATGGGGGGAAAAGGCTGCGTCAAAGCCCGTCACCCGGGCAGCAGCCAGGCTGTGGCTGAAGCGCCTCACGTGCCCTCCAGGGTCTGGCTTTCAGGCCTCTGCAGGTCTGGCAGGACGGCTGTGGGGCTACAGGCTCTGGCTCTGTACACATCCAGTCCTGAGTCCAAAACCCACTCTGCCTCTCTCTCCTGATGCAACCTGGGGTCAGTCACGTAAGTGGCCCATGCCTCAGTTTCCTCTTCTGTAAACCGAAGGATGTAAATGCTCTTGCCCACCATGGGCCGTGGTTGGAATTTAGCGGCACAAGATTTCTATGTCAGGCTTAGAGCCTGGCACTCGGCAGGTGCTCAGAAGACGTTAGCCATCTTTATCAGCGCTTCCTCTAGAAAAGCTGAGATTCTGGTAGGAGAGGACACTCATACTCACTCCGGGCTCCGAGACTGGGTACTGGGTTGAACAGTGCTCCCCTCCCCAAATTCATGTCCACCTGGAACCTGTGAATGTGACCTTACTTTGAAGTAGAGTCTTTGCCAATGCAAATAGGTTAAAAGGAGGTCACACTGCATCAGGGTGGCTCTAACTCCAAGGACTGGCGTCCTTACAGGAGGGAGACCTGGACAGAGATGCAGGCATATGGGAACAATGGGGGCAGAGGCTGGAATGAGCACCCACAAGCCAGAGGACACCCAGGATTGCTGGCAGCCACCAGAAGCCGGGAGAGGTGTGGGGTGGGTTCTCCCTCTGCGCCTCTGGAGAGAATCACTATGTATCCCGCTATCTGGATTTCGGACTTCTGGTCTCCAGAATGGTAAGAGAACCATTTCTTGTTTTAAACCACCCAGCTTGTGGCCATTTGTTCCAGCAGCCTGAGGAAGCTACTGCAGTCATTCGGTGTGGAAGATCTTGGTTCTTCTCCACTCCATCATTCATGCGAAGGAAAGGACAATCAGCAGGGCTTGCATAGCCCCAAATAATCTCAGGGCAGTTAAGCATCCCAGTCTTGATCTGAGCTCAGGTCATGATGTCAGGGTCATGGGATCGATTCTCCTTCTCCCTCTGCCCCTCCCCCTGCCCATACACTCTCTCACTCTCTCTCAAATAAATAAATAAGTCTTAAAAATCATAATCTCAGGGCAGTTGGGGCAGAGCCGAGGGGCAAGTGTCATCTCATTGGTGGAAAGTGGAGATAAAGCCACATTCTGGTGGTAATAAGGGCCCCTATGTGTGCCAGGCACTTACATGCACGGTCTTGAATCCTAACTCCACCAGCAGAGGAGGGCCCATTTGGTTTCCACAGGTGGGGAAACTGAGGCTTGCAAGTCAGTGCAGCACTTCCTCTGCTTGTTCGGGCACCTGCTGACTGGCTGGAGGGTCTCAGCTGTTCTAATAGCCACATTTTACCCCTTCAGTGTCTGGGCCACCTGGGTGCCCCCAGAACATGGACTTTGCAGTCCACCAGAATCAGGTTCCAACCCCAGGGGTGCCATATGGAAACTGTGTCACTTTGGACAAGCTAATGATCCCTCCATGCCTCAGTTCCCTCATCTGTAAAATTGGGATAGTAACAGTGGCTACACTCACAGTATCCCTGCTGGACTTCACCCCATGGGCGTCTGAGAGCCCATTCCTGGCCGGGCGTGCAGCAGGCTCTCAATAATGGAAGCTGTTACCACTACTGCGTGACCGCCCCTTCCCCACCACCCCTGCCATCAGCCCTTGGTGTTCTGCTCAGGTCATGGGCGACTGGACCCTCCAGATCCTGGCAGAAGGGCTCTTTGTGACCGTCAGCTGGAGAGGGTCAGCTGACCTCCAGCTCAGGCACTGAAGGCGCTCCCGGTGGCCCCGCCCCGTCTGGCACAGTCCCTGTGCACATGTGTGTTGGGCAGGGGAAGGTGTCGGGCAGGGAGCACAATATAACAAAGACAAGCCATGATAACCGAGAGCTGTGCTGTCCCACGAGCACCCACGCGTGGCCTGAGATGTGGCAAGTGCAAGTGGAGCCATGCTGTCGTGTAAGGTCCAGGGTGGGTTTCCAAGTCTTAGTGAGAGAAAACGAAATCGTGACTATTTTCTGTGTTGACGGTAGGCTGAAATCATGGATGCAATGGGTTAACGTAAAATACATGATTACTAACTTCACCTCCTTCCTTTTTACTGTTGGTCTGCTTTAAAATTGCTTCTGTGGCTTGGCCCGCTGGAGCGTGATGCTGTGGAGTGGTACATGTGAGAGGATAGAAGCGACGAGGGACGAGGTGACAGGTCGGGGGTAATGAGAGTGGGGCGTGTTGGTGAGGCTTCCCAGACGACGGATGCCTGAACTTAAGAGAGCTAGGGACTGGGAGTGGGGGAGGGACAGACCCTCCAGAAATGGAGAGCTCGGATGTTGCCCTGGGGGTGGTGGGGGGCCACGGCTGGGGGTCCGGGAGGGGTACCTGGAGGTCCAGCAGCCCCATCAGCAGGGCCTTCCCGGCGTGCGCTGCGTTGCTCAGCAGGTCCTCCCGCTTGATGATGTTGATGACCTCGGCCAGCAGCAGGTTCTTGGACGGGTCCCCCAGCCAGGTGTTAAAGATCCGGTACGGCTGGAACGAGGCACTGGGTGTCGGAAGGCTTCACATACAGGCACACCCTGGAGGGTCCTGCTTCCCTCAGACACACTTGTGCCTCCTTAAGAGGAGAGAACTAGCCCAGCAAGCATCTACCAAGGCCAGGGAAGGTAACGCACGGCATCTCACTGAATTCTTTCTGAAACAACCACCCTCTAGCTAGGTGCTACTGTTAGGGAGACCCAGTTGGCCCATGCCCTGGACAATCCCTCAGTTCTGGGGCAACCACGACAGTTGGCCCTTAACTACTATAATCCTCATTTTATAGAAGAAAAGCCAAGGTTCTGAGAGGTTAAGTGATTTGTCCTGGAAAATAGAGGTGGTGGGGTCAGGAGTGGATTGATGGCAGTCTACCTCACAATGACCACTGATTTATTTCTCCATGAATTATTCAGGTGTCAGTGCGGCCAACTAAAACACACCTCCCAGCCTCCCTCACAGACAGGAGTGGCCGTGTGACCAGACCCGAGTCAAAGTATTAGAAATAGAAATGTGGGATTTCTCGGAAGGCTGCTTTATAAAGACAAGAAGGGGGCCACTTTGTCCTTTCTTCCTTTTTCCTTCCTACTGCTTAGAATTGATATGTGATGGCTGGAGCTCCAGCAGTGATTTTGGATCATGAGGCAATCTTGAGGGTGGAAAGCACATACAGGAATAGCGGAAGAAAAGATCCCCTGATAACTGTGTGTGTGTATGAGAATCCCTATGTATATCTGGCAGTACAGTGTCATGGTTTAGAGCATGAGTGCCTCGTTTGAAACCTGGCTTTGTCACTTAACAGGCTGTGTGACCTTGGGCAACTTACTTAACCTCTCTGTGCCTCATTCTTCATTGGTAAAATAGGAGAGAAAAATAACACCTACTTGGTTAGATTGTTGTAAGGATGAAAAGGACATGAGAACTGCTTAGAACTGGGCCAGGCAGAGTAAATGCTCAGTTCACAGCAGTGGCTATTAAGATTATCATATGGACCCACAGAAATCAGGAGACTGACAGCAGGCTTCAAGGAAGTTGCCCTGCACAGAGCTGGAGAGTTGGGTGATCATAACCACTGGCTAATTACATTGGTAAGAAGTGGGTGTCAGGGGCCCTCTGTGATCTGGTGGGTGTCCGCTCAGCTCCAGGTTTGGAGAAAGGAGTGATGGTGAGCCCGGGGAGGGCGGGTGGCTACTCACAGCATTAGGCCTGAACTCTTCCTTGTGGAAGAAGCCCCCGGTCATCATCTTCTTGCTGAAGGTCATCACGTCCGCAGGGTCGGCCAAACCCCAGTGCTCATGGGCCCAGAACTTGCCAGTGCAGCCCCCTCCCGTCTGGACCTCATCCACCAAGAAAGCACAGCCGTGCTGGCCGAGATGGGAGAGAAGGAGCAGATCAACACCCACTACCGTCAGCCAGCATCCAGCCAGAGACACACTGCCTTCTGGTCTGTGAACCAAACCCCTGTTCCTGGGCCTTGGAAAGCAGCTCCGTCGGAGCTGGAACAGGACTGTAATATCGAGTATGCCCTCTGCCTACACACAGCGATGCTGCATTCAGCTTCAGGCCCCGAGCGAGTAAGCGGACTCTGAGGGCCAGCGGTCCCAGCAGAGAGGCCCAGAGCTGCCTCCCAGGCTCCAGCTGTCCTGCCTGCCAGTTCCGCTCACCACCCCGACTGCTAGTTACTGAGCATTGGTGTTGAGAGCAGCTCCTGTCTTACTGGTTGCATGTGCCAATTGCACGTGCATGCGGTATTAAACACATGATACTCGTCTGGAGTCTGCTCATTCTGCATCTGTTGAGTGTGGACCACAATGGGCTGAAATATGAGGTGGGGTCTGGAGAGAGAAAAGGAGGCAGCTGAGGCCTTCCCAGGCATCCCTGGATTGGGAAAGTCCCTGACTAACATGGCACGGTGGAGGCTGATTCTGCAGTGACATTTTAGGGAGAAACTCCTGGCCTTGCCCCTGCCTCCAGCACCTCTACCCATGAGGCCACCAGGCAGCCTCTGACCCTCTGGACACACGCGAGGACCCCAGAGCTAACGGTTTGCTCTGGAGAACCAGCTGGAGAGGCTCATGGCCCTGACCAGCCCTGGCCCCATGCACTGACCTTCCTGGAGATGTCTCTCAGCTTCCGGAAGAAGTCGTCGGATGCGTGGTTGTCTCCACCCTCAGACTGGATGGGCTCCACGATGATCCCGGCCACCGTCTTTTTCTTTTTTCGATATTTCACAATCAGATCCTCCACCTGGAATCCCAGGGGGCAAGTAACAGTGGTTGGCGGAAGCCCTAGTAGGGCAGCATCCGCGGATGGGCAGGTGGTCCCCCCCGCACCACCGCCCTGCCCCAAGTGATGCCAAAAGTGTTCGTGTGCACTGCCGGTGAAGACTGTGGCATCCATTCAGACCCGCTTGTGTGGGTGGGAACGTGCCCTACTTGGGCCTGGTGTTAGCACCTGTGGGGGTGAAACTAAGGACTCAGGCCACAGAGGGACTGAATGAGACCGCCCGGCCCAGGTCCGGCATATGGGAAGGGGTTGCAGCCGCTGCTGCTAGTATGTACTATGGCTCCTGTATCGTTAGTGTGATGTTACTGGTGGGACAGTCCTTTCTGTGCAGAATCTCAGATACGCATTTGTTTAAAAAATGGTGATTTCTAAAAAAACTGCAATTACATATTTAACTAACTATTTCTATTGGACAGGGCTGTACTGGACTCCATTCTCATCTTTTCTCTTTGCCACTAAGTACCCAGCACCTAGCACCTTGCTTCTCACGCAGTCTGAGTTAATTATTAACTGATCAAAAAGGATGACGTGTCTAAGAGGCAAACCAGCCTCATCTGAGCTCAGATTCCAGCCTGAAGAGTTTCCAGTGTCTTTTCCCCAGCGAAGACTCCTTCCAGAGTCTAACGTGGAACGCCGGTATGTGGAACAGATCGAAGGAGGGCTGCTGGTTGCAGCGGAGGCGTGGCAATAGGGGACTGCCCGTCCTCAGTCCCTCCCCTGCCCTCGCTGCAACCCCAGAGCCGCCCTAGGACTTGGGAGAAGGCTGAAAAGCAGTGGACAGGGTCCTAGGCATCCACTTTTTCTCTGGGCTGCCCCATATTCTCATAAAGCCTCTCTTGTTCTGGAGTCAGCAAAGCTTGCCCCCAAAGAAACTTAAACGATTCAGAAATCAGTACGAGGAACAGGGTGATGGATGCCAGGAGGCAAAATCAAGGTGTCCCCTTACTTTTCCTGGTGTGGAACATGTGGGACATGAGGCCCTTCTGTCCTGAAGTCCGTCCCAAGGACCACCACGCAGGTCCCAGACGAACTCTGCGCTCCTCTCTCCCAGGGGGGAAGGAGACGGGGCAGTGTTACCTCTTCCAGACAGCGGGCTTCTTCCTGCTGGTTCTCTTTCACAAACTCTTCCAGAGGGTATTTCAGTCGTGGGAACGGTGCAATGGGCCAGTCGAAAGAAGGGATGTCGATCTTGTGAATAGCTTTGGAGTGCGTGGTCGCTAAGCATCCTAGGCCAGCAAAACAGAAGGCGGTTGGGCTTGGGAAAGCAGGAGGGACAGTCTTTGAAAAGGAGACCACGGGCAATTCAGGCCACGTCTTCCAACACCCAGGGAGGCCTGCTGCCTGGAGTTCGTCTGACACCCTGATGCTGAAGCAGAACCCGTGTGCGTGCATGCACGTGTAAGTGCGTGTGTACATGTGCGTGTGTGCGCGTGTGCGTGTGCACTTTGCTTTCTATTCGTCACAGGCTCAGCACAGGCTTTGAAGCCACGGAGCCAGGGTTTGAATGCTGGCTGTGGCACTGGCCGGCCTTGGCATGCTCCTTCCGTGCCGAGCCTTGATCTCCACGTCTGCAAAGGGGGAATGACAATTCCCCCTCTGCAGAGAACGGTGTGGAGTCAGTGAGACACTACGTGAAAACGGCCAAGGCAGGATCTAAGGCGACCGTCACTGCGGTTGCTGCTGTTACTCGAAGTTTAACTGCCGCTGGGGGATCACACTGGTCCCTCCTTACCCATGGTCCTCCCGTGGAACGCGCCCATGAAGGAGAGGATGCTGTACTCGGGGCAGCCAGGGGCCTAGGACCAAGAAACAGTGGTGGTCAGTCACAGTTGTAGGGCTGGGGGACCGTACTGTTGCCCCCGCACACCTAGAGGAACACACACGTCTGTAAAAAGAACCTCAGTCCCTTCTCAGGACCAAGTGACAGACTGAGTTAAGGCCTGCATCCAGCCCACAGACGTTCTGTTCAGCCCTTAAAGTAAAAATGTTTCCAATCAAGAGATTTCATATAAGTATCTAAACTTCTGGCTTCTTACAAGTTCTGCATTACCTGGGCCCATTTTCTTCTCGTGGCCACAGCATGTGGCCAAGCCTAAAGGCTGGGCCAGCACGCCGCCTCGGGCCCAACACCTGCCTTAGGCCTTGTCACCTGCTGGGCTGCTGCAGCTTTTGAGTTTCGAATCCTGGGCTTCCACTGCTCCCGTGGAACAGGTGTCTCCTGGGACACGAGGCTGGATTAGGCATCTCACCGGAAGTGCTCTAGGCCTTTGGAAGGGGTCTGTGGGGCTGGGGCCGAAGTGGCAGGCTCTTCCAATGGAGGCTGCCCCTGGGCTCAGGAGGGGTGCAGGAACTCCCACCTGGACAGCACAGCGGCCTTGTTTCCTGACCCCCCCCCCCACCCCTGGGCCAGACGCGTTTCCAGCTCCAGGCAGACTACTGGGGACCCAAAGTTGCTGGGAGGCTCACATCAACGTTTTCTTGGGCTGGCTGATCTCCTCCAGGTCCCTGAGAGCCCTGGGGAAAAGCATCCTCCCACCCCATCCCCCAAGCAAACTCTGGAATACCCTCCTGTCACTTTCTTTCCTTGTTTGTCCCAATGCAGCCACTAAACCGGAGCAACGGGATCTACAAATGTCGACGGAACAAGACGTCCGTGGGGGTCAGGTGAGGAGGGAGGGCATGGTCCACTGTTTTTAAAGACCAGAAGGAAAAAGAAAATGCTTAAGTTTATGTAGGTTTGTATGAATAGAGAGAAAGGGGTGGATTGGGGGAAAAAAATTTAAGGAAGCATGAAAAGAAACTGAAAACAATCTTACCACCCAGAGGCAACCCACTGGAAACATATTAGCAGGGTTTCTTCCAGTCATGTCCCGTGTATTTATTTACATGGTTGACAGCACAGTGTCCATACCATTTACATTCCACTGTTTTCACTCAATCACAGCACGCGTGTCTCCAGGCCAAGAGAAACCCTTTGTGACTGTTTTTGTAGAATCTTGTGGATGTATGCAGGGGGTCATTGAGTTCAGTGGCTCTTGATTTTTTTTTTTTTTTTTTTAATAGCGGTAGACACCTCTGTCTAAATCACGGAATGCAGGAAGACGGGCCTGCTCTGGTTGAAGCTGGCTGGGGAACTTGGGACCTACCCAACTGGTTCTCCTTGTGCCCCCATCCGCACACCTTACCTCCAACACTGGCCTCCTTGGCACCTCTGTGGACCACTGGGGTTCCATTTGGAACCCCTACACGTCATTCCCCTTTCCCTGTTACTGGATACATAGCTGGTTCCCAATCTTTCCTGGTTATCAAGACTGTAAGTGCCAATGGGTTAAACGCCCTTGTACGTGCATTTATGCTGACATTTTGGATGATTCTGGAGAGTATATTAAAGGCTCCTCAGACAAATTCGGGCAGCTGTCCTGGGAAACTGATGAATGCCAGTCAGGAAGGGCTCCACTCAGCCTTGACGCCAGGGGAATGGACCAGGGAGTGGGAACGCTTGGAAACCCCTGTGTAGGGATGCAATGTCTGTGTCCCTCCCAAATATCCATGTGGAAGCCCTCACCCCCAATGTGATGGTGTTTGGAGGAAGGGCCTTTGGGAGGTGATCAGGGTTGGATAAGATCATAGGGTGGGGGCCTGGTGAGCGGGTTGGTGCCCTTAAGGAAGAGACCCCAGAGTGCCTGCTCTCTCCTGGACATGTGAGGACATGGTGAGAAGGCATTGTCCAGAGGCCATGCAGAGAGCCTGGCCCAGGGAATGGAACTGACCTTGACCTTGGACTCCAGCCTCCCAACTGTGAGAAAATACATCTGTTGTGTAAGCCGTCCAGCCTATGTGTGGAATTTCGTTATGGGTGCAGAGCTGCGTGAGACACCTCCTCCCTGAGAGGGCCAGGGTCCGTGAGCCAGCAGCAGCTGGAGGGGCCGGGGCAGAAAGGCCCACTGCGCTTACCTGGTTAATCATGCACGTCTCCAGCTCCTCTTTGGAGAAACCCGTTTGACCCCTTTCCTTGCTCTGACAAAACAGAACAGGCAAAATCTCAGAGAGTGCCCGGGGGAGGAGGGGCTTCCACACCGCACTCAGACCCATGTTCAGTTCGGGTCCCTAGCGAGTGCTTTCTCCCGGCTGATCTATACACCGACCGGCCCCCCAGGATGTACTAAGGCATGAGGCTGTTCGGTGTGCTCGCAACAGCATAAGGAGAGGAACACGCAGGTGCATTGTTGTTCTGTCAGCAACACCTGAGAGCTGCTGAGATGGCGAACGTGATGCCAATGAAAACCAGTGTAATGACATCAGGTGACCGGGCTCTTGGCACCACCCCCCGTGGGATGCTTGGGAAGCCCCGTCCAGGCAGTGGCCCTCTCTGGATTTTAACCGTGGTCACTGATGTTCAGTACTCCGGCCAGGTGGGATGCACAGCTGGACAAGGGGCGAGTGTGTGGCTGGGGGCTGGTGAGCCTGTGCGTGCGTGCGTGTGTGTGTGCGCGCGCGTGCTCATGCCCCAAACCTCACCCGGTACCACATGAAGATTGTCTTAAAGGCATTTTCGTTGGAGCACGAGCCGCAGGACATGGTGATGAGCTGGGACATCCCTTTGGGAGCCACCTGCAGGGGGAGAAACAGCTGTGGCCTCAGCTCCATCTTGACTCCCATGTGGCCCTAAGCTGGCGCGGAGCCTCCACAGGGGCCCATGCTGGGCACTGGGGGCTGTGGGGCACTGGGAGGGATCCAGGAAGGTCCTGAGAGCAGCAGGACTGGGGGAGAGTGGAATTGGGTTCTTTCAGGGGGTGGTGGAGAAGCCCAGGAAAGCCCCAAGGCTGGAGGGCAGGGAGGAAAAAGCCACAAAGAAAAGCTCAGATTGTCCTGCCCAGCATACCCACCATCCCTGAGATGCCCACATTTTATGGGTGGGAAGCTGAGGTTCAGAATGACTAACACCGAAATATTGGGGGGGGGGTGTGAATAATATGCAAAGCTCTGACTGTGGAACAAATATTAATTTCCCCTGGTTCCTTTTTCCTGCACACAAGGAATCCTGTTTGTTTTCTTCAAAAGGAAAATTAAAAATGCTCTTTGTGAAAGAAACCGCACAAGAGCAAGACTGAAGTAAAGTAGACACACCCCATCCTCAAATGTGTGGCTCTAGATCCTTTCCTCCCCCTGCTGGCACCCCTCCAAGAGATGGAACCGCCTCCCAGCAGGGCTGGAGGGTGGAGGCCCGTCCCAGCAGGGGTGGGCTGTTGCCGAGGACTCACCGAGAGCAAGGACTCCCGGAGCTTCTCCACGAAGTTCTCCGGAGGAAGGATTCCAAGGGCAGGTCTGTTGATGAATGTACTCTGCAGAAAGGCAGGAGACCGACAGTGACTTCTCAGCCCTGACTCCGCTCCCTGCAGACCAAGGACCACCCGAGAGCTTTTCACAGTGGGTGTGTTCAGAGAGGTGTTCCCTAGGTGCTGGGAACAGCCGACTTCCCTGCACTTTCAGAGAAATCCACTAGGGTTGCTCTATGTGTAAAAAAGTACCATGACGCTTCCTAGTTGTGATGTATTGCCCTGTAGTTCTAGAAGACGCTACCATTGAGGGAAGCTGGGAGAGGGTACACTGTGTACTTTTTTTTTTTTTGCAACTTCCTGTCAATTAGAATTAAATTACAATTTTATAATTATAATTTTATAATTAAACTCTAATTATGATTTTTAAAACCCACCCATCATAATGGCTAAAAAACGGAGTGGACACTAGCAAGTACTAGGCGAGGGTGTGGAGCCACCAGGACCCTCGTTCACAGCTGGTGGGAACCTCCACTGGGACAGCCACTTTGGGAAGTGGTGTGGCCGTTTCTTACAATGTTGAACACACACACGCCCCGCCAATCAGCAATTCCTCTCCTAGGTATTTACCTCAGGGAAATGAAAGCACATGTCCACACGAGGACGTGAGTGTAAGTGAACATGTTCGGTGGCTTTTATTTTGATTTGCCAAAACCTGGAAGAAACGACCCGCATGTCCTTCTGCGGGGGAAGGATAAGTGAAGTGATCCCTGCACGCCAAGGAAAACCACTCAGTAACAGAACCAACCATCTACCGACACACACAGTAACGTGGAGGGACACGGAAGAATCTCAAAGTCACGATGCTGAGGGAAAGAACCCAGAATCAGAGAGGTACGCACCGCATGGTCCCCTTCACAGGACGTTCTGGAAAAGGCAAAACTAGAGGGACACACAGCAGCGCACGGTTGCCAGGGGCTGGGGTGGGATGGACTACACATGGGCTGGGGGAATGTCTGGGTGCTGAATTGTTCTGTGTCTGGGTTTTTAAATTCTCTGGTAACAGAGAATTGTCATCTGGCCTAAGGGACAGTCCCACACTCAGGGGGCCGCCTTCTTGAAGAAAACCAGCCCCTCCCTGCCTGATGGCTTCAAAACACAGGCATGCCCGCTAGCTGCCAACACAACAGGGCTGGAGGCACACACCGGGCCAGGGGTCCCAAATCTCCCCGCAGGCTGGTCTGCAGAGACTTGCTTCAGAGTGAGGATAAAGGAGGAAAGACGCCGACGGCAGGAGAAGTTTGGAACACGTGGGGTGAGGCTGTGTGCTCAGATGGAATAAGACTAGAGCCCTCTCCCCCTGGAGGTCCAGAGTGCCCCAGGCAGGGGTCGAGAAGGGTCCAGGGAGGGTCTGCACAATGGGTAAACAACGAGGTTGCCAGGAGGTGGATTTGGGTTTTAAAAAGGAATTGGGCTAAGTGCAACTTGGCATCCTGGACTGGATCCTGGAAGCAAAAAAGACATTATTGGGGAAAGCGGGGGGATCTGAACGAGGTTTGCTCTATATAACGTGCCCTTGTTAATTCCTTAGTTTTGACGTGGTGCTGTGGGGAGGGGGGGTGGCGCTGCGTGAACTTGGTGAAAAGCAGTTGGGAACTGTCTCCACCTCGTCTGTACATCTGAAGCTAGTAGGCAGTCGCATCCCCTAGTTAAAAGCGGGGGGGACTGACTGGGCCCGGGGACTGCTCGGGTTCCTCTCTCTCAGACATAATCAGTGCAGTAATCTTGGCGCAAATCCAAATCGTGCCATTGCTGCAGAGGGAGGCCTCCCGGTGGCTTTGCAATTTGGCTTAGACTGTTAGAAATCGGGGAAGAGTCATACTCTGTTGTTTTTTCTGCTTTGTGACCACCCAGGTGAGTGTAGGACAAGTAGCTGGGGACATTAACCTTCCTCCCTGTAGAGTTGGGAAAACTGAGGACCAGAGAGGTCAAGCAACCTGCTGCAAGTCACACAGAGAGGAAAGGGCAGAAGCACGACTCAAATCAGGCTTGCCGACTTCAGATTCCATCCTTTGCCAGACACTGCAGGCAGTTTCCACCCAAAAATGTTAATGCAGGATGTAAGTTTGCTTGGTGCAACCCAGAGATGTTGGCTGGCCTGTAGGGGCCTTTGAGGGGCATTTCCTTTTAGCTCCGAACTGTTCGTGGGGCCCCTGAGAAATCAAGCACATCATGAGATCAGGGTCGAGGCGAGCTGCCGTTGCTGGTAGTGGGGGGAGCGGCTCACGGAGGGGACAGTCGCTCTGGCTGGCAGTTTGACTGCCTATCTGGGACCAGGGAGGATGTGGGGGTGTGTTCTTGTTCAACAAAGCATGACATTAAGAACAGAAGATTATCTGGGACATTGGGTAGCAGAATCAAATGAGGACAGGTTTCTAGAACATTTGCTGTCAGCCTCAGCCGTCATAAAGTGTGGTGTGGAGACAATGGGCTTCGGTTTAAGTGGCTGTGCAACCTGGGGCACAGGCTAAACCTCTCTGGTCTTCAGAGTCCTTATCCCCCAAAATGGAGACTCCTCCCTTGGTGCCTGTAAGGGGCCAGTGAGGCGGCCGAGCATGTGATGAGGCAGCCGCTCAGTCAGGCCCCGGGGGTCACGGTAGCAGCCTGTGTCTGAGCTGAGGAGCTCAGCACTCCCAGGTATCGTGGAGGCGAGGTTGCTCTCGTCACTCAGTGTGATGACTGTGCACTGACCGTGGCACAAACGGTGGGCGGTGTCATGAGCGGCCCTGGTGACGGAAGACATTGGAACCAGAACTGGAACCCAGAAAGTGGATCCAGGGGCCACGGCTTTGTTTTCTGCAGCCACATGAAGTAATGAAGTTGGAGTTAAAGGGTGATGTGGTTGGGGTACAAAAGGGTTGATTGGTCCGTTTGTAGGACGTCAACGACCTGGCAGGAACCTGCCCTTAACGGGCAAAGGACCCTAATCACCAGCTGAGCACATCTCCAGCCAAGAACTGGGAAGACCCAGGATGTCAGCCAGTGGTCCCCCAGCCTGGTGCCCCAGGTGTTCCCCCTCCCTCTGCCGAGCTGATGGCAGCTGCCAGTTCTCTCAGACTGGGCCAGGTGGCTCCTTTCACTTGGCCGAACCCAGACTTCTGCAGGACAACAACGTCAGCACAGACTGAGGTCCAGACTGATGCAGACCGGGACCTCACCAGCACCCAGAACAGTGCCGAGCACGCAGGAGGGATTCAATCAATAATTGATGATTGAAGAAAAGTAAAAAAATAAGGCTAAAGGAGGAGCCAGACAACCAAGGGCTTTGCATCTGAAGTGGGGGAGTTGGGGTGCAACCCAGAGGCAGTGGGTATGGGAAAGAGTTCCACGCAAAGTGCAGCTCGGAGGAGGTGGGCATGGGCCTGTGGGTGGGGGGCTGCTGGAGAGCGGCTCCTGGGGTTGTGCAAGGCCAGGGCTGGTCCCGGCAGGGTGAGGGGCGAGAGGCAAGAAGTTGAGGGGAGGAAGGAAGGATGAAACCAAGTCTCCAGGGCTCCTGGCAGAGACAGGTGGGGGCAGGGCATCGCCTGAAATCACGTGTTTTCGGGGATGATTCTGCCTCCGGAGGCAGCTGACACCGCAAATGTGTGTGACATGTTTGTTGACACATTTTTTTCAGCACCAACTGCCGAGGCATCTGGGATCTGCACAACGTTTCGAAACAAAGCCAGGCTTTGACTGTAAACATCCCCGTGGAGCCTCCCAAACGGGCTCACCAGGCACCTTCGGGGCGGGGTGGGGGGGCGCCCACTTCCGCTCCAACAGCCCCGAACCCCTGAACTTGGCAATAAGAGGGGCGGATGTGTCCCGAAGCCCCTCCCTGGCTGGGCACAGCCATCTGTAAGGGGGGACATGTGGTTCCTTCCTGTTACCTTGAGCTCTGCCGGTTAACAGGGACAGGACCTTAAGCCTGGGGAGTCAGTTCCCAATGCGCCTGCCACCCACCCCTCCCCTGCCTTAGATCTCTCTTTAGGAGTCACACTCCCTGCGTCCCTGAGTAGAACAAAAGCTCTGCAGCGACACGGGGTGTGGGCGAGGACGTGGAGCAACTGGAACTCACACGCTGCCGTTGGGAGGGATGGGCTGGCAGGAGCCGCGGCAGCCTCCTGTGTGTGCGCACTGCCACACCAGTGGTGGCCAGCGGCAAGGCACTCACGTGGTCCCCAAAGCACACGTGCTCCAGTGTTCCCCAGCGGTCTCTGGGGGAGAACGACCCAACGGCCCAGCGGCAGTAGGACGGCTCCGTTCACTGCAGTGGACGCACACGGGGGAAGGCCATAAAGCCCTGGACACGGATGGTCTGCGGCTACATACAAGGATGAATCCGGCAGGTGGACTCGGAGGGAAACAAGCCAGACATGAGAAAGACATGCACTTGCACGACTCCACGCACGTGGCCGTACGGAATGGAAGAAACTCACCTGTGCCCTTAGATGTAAGGGGAAGGGACCCGGCCGGAGGCATGCTGTGGGGAGCAGGTGGGGTGAGAAACCTCGTCCCCCCGGGATGTGGGAAGCACGGATGTCTACATGGTACACAGAGAGCGTACGGCAGAGGGGTATTGTAGACGCTACCTCGGCCTCCAAGAAGATGCCATACCTTCTTCCCATCCTGCACCGGGAAAGCATGACATGGCCAATGGGGCTTTGCAGACGCGATTAAGGTTCTGATCTGCTCACATAGGGAGATTATTCTGGATTTTCCAGGTGGGCTGAGTGCAACCACGTGAGCCCTTTGTTAAGAGCAGAAACAGAAGGCAGGCAGAGAGGACTGGCCTGGCCACGGCTGGCTTGAGGACAGAGGGGCCACACGGAAACCACAAGAATGAAATACCAACAGCCCAAATGAGCGCAAAAGCAAATTCTGCCCCACAGCCTCCAGCTAAGAGTTGATGTCTGCTTTGTGAGACCCTAAGCAGGGGGCTCAGCTGAGCCCTCCTGACTCCTGCCCATGAAATCTGTGCCACAATACACGGGTGGTGTTATAAGCTTTGAAGCTGGTGGTAATTGGCCACAGCAGCAATAGGAAACATGGTGGCATTAACATTGCACCATGGTGGGAACAATTAGGAAAATAATATCTAAAAAGGCTCCTTAAGGAAGTAATAATGAAAGTAGAGCTGAGAAACACTGGGTTATATGGGACAGTTCACTGAGCAGTGCGCTTGGGGGGGGTTGCACGTCTGTGTGTGTGTTACATTCAGTGTGACCGACCAGTGTCTTTCTGCCCCTCTCCTGCTGGGTCCTCATCGGGGGGTCCCTCTACCCATGGGGCCCACACAGCAATGTCTGCAGCTAGGCTTGGTTCTCATGACTGAAGAAGGGATGCTCCTGGCATCGAGTCGGGGAGGCCGGCAGTGCCTCTGAACCTCCTACGGTGCCTAGGACGGCCCCCCGTCAGAGAACCACCTCTCCAACCATCACCAGTGCCGAGACTGACATCCGGCCTGCATGATCCCTAAATCTGCACGTGGTCAGGTCCCTGTGGCGCAGCTCTGGCCTCCTTTCCTCTTGTGCTCCTCATCCTCGCAGCTGTTCTCCCTCCCACTCCCTTCTCCCTGCAGGGGCCCTGGAGACACCTGCTTCTCCCTCAGTCACTTCCCTGGAACCCTTCCCTGATCCTCGGCCCCCGCAATCCCCGACCCTCAGCCCCCGCAATCCCCGACAAGCCCAGGCCCTGTGCGTTTTATTCCCAGCACTTCCTCTGGCTGTGCAACCTTCGACAAATACTCAACCTCTCTGTGTCTCAGTGTCCTCATCTGTAGGATGGGGATAACAATGGGCCCTGCCTCAAAGACTTGTCAACATTGTAGCTGTGAAGTACTGAATGTACCGTTTGGTACACATTTCACTCTGGATAAATATCAACCACTATCGCCACCATCATTGTTTCATGCCAACACAGTACTGTTTGCCTCATTCTGTAGCACTTAATATGGATGCAATCTGATGCTTATATGGGAGTGGAGCTCTGTGGTTTTGCTCCCAAGGCATTCCAAGTGCCTAGTGTATAGTGTGTGCTCCATAAATATTTGTGGAATGAATGAATGAATGAACGAATGAATGGGCTATTTCCAAAGGCTGCCCAATGATCCTCTGGATCGCCACGAACACCGCATGACCAGGGACTCACCGCGTTTTGAGGCTGTTGGATCAGCTTCAGGAGAGCAGGGTGGCTGTAGCCTGGGGAGAGAGGGCAGGGTTAGAGTCCTGGTTAGAGGATGGCACCCAGGGTCCCCTCGCCCCTCACCCACGGCTGCTTTCCCCCTTCCCTTCCAACCCCGCTGCTCCCTTCACAAGGGGCCTCGTTATCCCTTGCAGACAAGACCCATTCCTGGGGCCCACCCAGACCTCTGGACTCAGGATCACTTGGGCTGCTGCCAGAGATTTTCCCAAATTCTCTAGCTGATCCTGAGGCCTGGGTCTGAGCCCTACTGGGCTAGACACACAGACGAGGCAATGAATGCAGGGTTAAGGCCCACTTCAGGACCAGGGCTGGGAGTGGCAGCAAACTGCAGATGTGGCCCTCACCCTCCTCCCCAGGGCCACTGCTGGGGTCAAATCACGATACGCGTTTGCTCAGGAACCAAGCAAGTGAATGGTGCAGCTTGCAACTCGTGACCCGCACCCCCGCCCTCCCCTCATACATTTGCTGCTTCCCAGAGTTCCACTGCATCGACTGTCCAGACTGAGCCTGAGGTTGGACGACAGGGCTTAGGATACCCTTCGACTCAGCAGCTGGTCTTCTATGAATCCGCCCTACACACATGTACAGTGAGCAATGCACGCGCATCTGAACTGTGGCACTCCAGTATCTCCAGGCTTGAAAGCAGGCTGACACCCATCAGGGGCCAGAATGAACAGAAAGCCCGCTGTGCACAGCGGATGCTCAGTCAGGGGAGTCCTTTATCGTAGAGGACGGGGGACGATGCACGGCACCGGAGCCAGAGTGTCCCGGGTTCAAGGCCTGTACAGAAGGTTTCTGTTCATTGTTCCCAGTCCTGGCAATGGCTCCCACGGGAAGGCCAAGTCTGTGGGGGGCACAGAGGTCAGGAGACTGGATTGGAAGGCCCTCCGACGCAGTGGCCAAGTGTTGCACTCAGTAGACAGCAGTTGAACGAATGAATGACAGATCCAGAGACACTGGTGGGAGCCCAGCACTGTCGCACGGGAGAGACCAGCCAGTGGATCTTAGCACAGGAAGTAGACCCTGGAGGGAAACTCTTGGTGTCCAACTATCAGAATTTTTACCATATATACCTTGTACCTATTTTCTTTAAGCCAATTCATTTTTAGACTAAATAAACTTACTTTGTTTTTCTTTCTTTATTTTTTAAGGTTTTATTTTTTTTTAAGTCATCTCTACAGCCAACGTGGGGCTTGAACCTACAACCCAGAGATCGAGAGTCACATGCTCTACCTGCTGAGCCAGCCAGGCGCCCTTAAATGAACTTACTTGGAAAGGAGACTTGCATCACTGTGGTGAGAGGCCCACCCAAGGCTCTGGGCCTGGGGCCTGCTCTGCTCCGCCAGAGGAGGCTAGCAAGTTCAGAGGGGTGGTGAGGCCCTGGCACCATGCTGGGGAGACATTCTCCCCTGCAGCATCAAAGAGTGAACAGACTTGAAGAGCCTTGTGGTTTCACTGCCTGCTTGGGAGAAGGGTGGATTGGTGTGTGGGTTGGGGGGTGATCTGGGGGTCCAAGGGGACAGAGCTGTGAGCAGCCTCCCTGCCCTCCTGCCCTTCTCGCAGGTGTGCTGGACCCAAGGCTGCAGGGTGCTCATTACTCAAGGAAGGAGCACTCTGTGGGTTTTTTCCAACTGTATTTTAACCAGAGGTCTTTCAGCTCTGGTTCTTTATCATGCTGTCTGGGTGTTTATGACTTTTCTGCCTCAGTAGATAAGCCAGTTCCAGGAAAATCTTATTAAACCACAGATGCAGCTTGTCTTATTGACTTCCGAGGGAGAGATGAGAGCAAAGCTGGTCCCTCTGATCAGAGAAATCTACGTCTGGGATTTTTACGCCGTGGGACCCTGCCCTGCAGGCCAGGGCAGGGCGGGGTGGCCATCTGTGAGGCTGCTATCAAAGCAGTAAGCTTAGGAGACAGAGGGCCTTCGATTCAAATCCTTGGATTCCCTGGACACGCTGGGAAAACTCTGTGACCTCTTGAAATCTGGCCCCCACGGTAAGCTGGAGATGATGTTAAAAGACCTGCAGTTACAGGACTGTTTTGGGATCTAATGGAATAGTGTGTCAGGTGCTTAGCAATATGCCAGGCCTATGGCAAATTCTCAGCCACTACCAGTTAGAAGAAATCATCTCAAAGTCTACAGATAGGGGAGAAACGGCAGCCAGGGAAGAACTTTCAGAATCCCTGTGGTTTCTCAACTTCTGCTGACCTGACCTCTCACACCCCCCCCCCCACATTTGTTGGCTGGCTGGGGATGAGAACTGCGGGAGGCATGTGGGGGCTGGGGGGTGGGAGGACGAGGAGTTAGCTGAGAAGAGAAGGGACTGTGGCCTGTGGCCGTTACACGGTAGAGCTAGAATTTGACCCTGCGAACTCCAGAACCGGCCCTTTCACTCCAACCCAGAATGCGGACGGGGTTGTGTAAATCATAGAACCCGAAATGCCTTCAGAGGCCAAAGTGTGTCTGAATGATGGGCTTCACAAAAGGAACGAGTCACCTTACTGTCTAATCGCATCTTAATAGGAAGTAAATAGGGACTGGCTTCATGCACGAAGGGACAAGCTTCACCAGACGAGACACTCAGCCCACAGACCGTTGAGCACAGCAGCGACCTGCGTGTGAGTCAGCCCTATCCATCCCATTGTCTGCCGTGCCCTCCTCCAGCAGCGAGCCACGCTCTGTATGGGCCGGAGGTGAGCCTGTGAGGCAGACGCTGCTGGTGCCCCCGCTGCTCACCTTGACTGGGCAGGTCACCCCTCTCTCAACTGCCTGTGTGAGGGCCGGTGACAGCTCCAGTTACCTCTCTCTCTGGAAAACTGCCCTTGGTGAATGGAAGCCCCTGTGCCCAAGAGATGAGCCATGTCCTTCCTGCTGGCAGCTAACAGGCAATGACTGGCACTGGGGTACAGAAAGGCCAGCCTCTTTGACGCTGTCTGGGACCAACTCTGAGGTGCAAGTCATGCTCCAGAGCCCCCTGTGGGATCAGGTTATGGCGAGTCTCTGGCTGAGATCTCATCCTTCTTAGCCTTTCTCTCTCTCCCCTATCTCCTGAGAGCATGCCCGTAATAAGCAACGTGCATAGAACCCCTGCCTCAGGCTCTTCTATGAGACCTAAGGCAGCTGACATTAAAGGCTGGGGTCCCACAGACCTGGGCTCATGTCCCGGCCATGCTTCCTAGGCAAGCCACATCACCTCTCTGAGCTTTGCTTATCTATCTACAAAATGGGGGTATTAATACATACTCACCCTGTGGGGTTTTGAGGAAGAGTCAATGAGAGAAGAGAAGATACATAAAGTTCCTATAACAGAAGTCCTACCAAATACTTGCTCCTTTTCTCTGCCCTTAAGGGAAGTGTCTGGCAGCACACAGGGATGTGTGTCCTGGAAGGAGCATCTGAAGTCTGGACCACCACAACTAACAGAGAGAGGAGGTACATATGAGGGCAGATTTCCCAGCTCTTACCTATGGGGACAGACGAAATCTGGGAGTAAAGGTCCAACATCCGGTTGCCATCCACATCGACCAGGTAATTGCCTCGGCTCTCTTCATAATTGCAGAAAAAGTGCACCGCCTCTGCATTCTTGGGGAAAGCAGAGACTGATTCAGGGTCACTGCAATTCCCTAGATTCTCTGTCTTTCAGGAGGAAGCTTGAACTGGTGAAGTAAACCATGTCCTGCCCATTCTATGGTCACACAGAGGGTACCTGTGGGTGCTTACATGGATGGTTTGCTTTATAATAGTGTGCTAAGCTGTACATTTGTATTTTACGAATGTTTCTGTATGTATTTTATATATCACAACAACAAAAGTTCAATCTGAAGAAGATTCGGATGTTAAAATGATGGCAAACCTTAGAGCAACCATGAAGAAAACTAAAAAATATATAGTAATTATGAAAGAAATGGAAGTGGTACACTAGAAGATATCCACTTAATGCAAAAAAAAGTAAAAGAGGAACAAAAATGAGACACAGAGAACAAAGAGTAAAATGGAAGATATATCAATAATAACATTTAACTGTGTGTGCATTAAGCAACCGAATAAGAAATCAGAAACTGTCAGACTGAATAAAAAGATGCAACTATATGCTGTCTCCATGAAACATACTTTCAGTTCAAGAATACAAATAGGTTGAAAGTAAAAGGATGGAAAAAGATACATGATTCTTACAGCAATCTTAAGAAACCTGAAATGGTTTATATTAATCGACAAAATCAACTGTAAAACAAACAAAAATGTTTCCAGAGGTGAAGTCTACTAAAAAGATATAATAATTATAAACATGTAAGCACCTGATAACAGAGCCCCAAAATACATGAAACAAAAATGGGCGGAACTGAAGAAAAATACAGTTATAAGAGAACAGCTGGCAGCTTCAATAGCTGGCTTTCAATAGTGGACAGAACAACCAGGCAGAAGATTAACAAGGAAATAAGACTCGAACAACACTCTAAACCAACAGATCCCACAAACACTTATGGAACGCTCCACCCGACAGCGATAGGGCATACATTCGCCTTAAGTGCATGTGGAACATTTTCCAGGATATACCATATAAGAGCCTCAGCAAAATTTAAAAGGATTGAAATCACACAAAATATGTTTCCCAACCACAAAAGAATGAAATTAGAAATCAGTAACAGAAAGAAATTTGGGAAGTTCACCAAAATGTGGAAGCTAAATAACACATAAATAAAAAGTCAAAAAAGAAATCATAAGGGAAATTAGAAAAAAAAAAAAAAAGATTTAGAACAAAGTCAGTTGCATTTTTTTTTTTTTAAAGAGCCAGCACAGCCTAAATGTTTATGTCCCTCAGCTATGTTATAACAGAGGAGTGGAGGGAAGGCGAGCTCACCCTCACTTACCTGAATTATATTCAGCTGTTTCATTAACTCCTGCAGGCAAGAAGAGCAAAAGCATTACAGCAAGGACACACTCTTAACAAAGAAGCTTCAAGTCTTTCATATCTTCCCAAGTCTTGGGACTTTCCCCCACCCTTATGCCAATAACTTCATAGTTAATTAGTCAGCAATATTATAATTATTTAAAAATTGCTTAATATAAATAGTTGGCAGGAAACTATTCCTGCCAGTTACATTACAGGTAACATTATATTACATGTAACAGAGATTTAGAAACTTGGAAGGATAACAATAAAATAAAATATTTAACAAAAATATTTAAGCTAAAGGTGTTTATCTAGTGCTCATAAAAGCATAGGCTCCTTTTTTTAAAAGTAGGCTCCACACCCAGTGACCTTGAGATCAAGACCT
Organism: Ursus americanus; assembly: GCF_024610735.1. NCBI lineage: Eukaryota > Metazoa > Chordata > Mammalia > Carnivora > Ursidae > Ursus > Ursus americanus. Next base: position 33,485,130 of record NC_142128.1, read on the forward strand.
GAGCTGAGCTCAAGAGTTGAACGCTTAATGGGCTGAGCCACGCAGGCGCCCTGGTTCCCTTTTCATTTGGGAAAAAAAGGCTTTCAAACCCCGTTGTAAAAAAATAAAATCAACCGAAAATACAAACTTGCACATCAAAGAACCATTTGTAATTATAACCTGAACACTCCAAAAACTACACGTCCAAGTGTATATAGAGACTGGGAATTATAAATTGGGAATTGGGAGCTATTTGCTTTACTATTACAAAGATTTAATCTCTAAGAATAATCCAACATAGAATCAACTTTAGCAATTAGTGTTGTGAAATAATATATTTCCACATAAAAATCGAAACTAATATTGACTACAAGAATGTAAAACAATCATCCCAGGTATTTCACCACCATGAAATGGAAATCCAGCCCCACCCCCGAAATGTATAATATGCAGGTTGTGTAGCAACCTTGAGAAGAGCCAACTTCCCTCACGAGACTCATCTTGTGCCTCTTCCATCTTATGCAGTAACATCTATTCCAGGGATTCAGAGCAACCCAATGGGTCTCATATGCCATGTCCTGTCACCCTGCACGCCTCTCCTCATTCCATTCCCCTTGTCTACAACAGAATAATGCACTCCTTTGGTGAATTCTTCCTTTTTATCCTTTAAGGTCAAGATCAAGGGCCTTTGCTCTCCCTGCCCTGTGCCGTCTAGCATTGCCATGTTCTTCCACCTTGGTCAGATGTTCTGCCCCAGACCTACACTCTGGACTCAAAGCAAGCCATCGGACTTCCTTTGGCCAACAGAATGAGGTAGGAGTGATGGTAGACCAACGTGGAGCCTAGACCTTAAAAGACCCATTACGTGCTCTCCTCTGCCATCGCCATGAGGACGAGCCCAGCCCAGCTTGCTGGAGGATGAGAGACACGTGGAGAAGAGCCAAGTCACTGCAGTGACCAAGACAAGCTCAGCCTAGATCAACTGGTGGCCAGTCATCCCCCAGGCACGTAGATGGGCCCAACAGAGCTGCCTAGCTAACTCCCAGTTAACCCCAGATGCATAAGCCATCTACTGAGGTTCTGTGATTGTTATACAGCATTATTGTGACAACAGACAACTTGCATCTCCTCTGAGAAGGCCTCTTTGACTTCTTATGGCAGAATGGCCTAGTTAATGTCCTGATCTCTAGTGGTAAGCTCTGTGAAAGCAGCTAAGAATGCAGGTCTCTAAGCTTTGCTGTGTCCTTGCCTCATGGACTCCTTTCACTCTGTTCTTAAGAACACCACTCAAGGGTGCTCAGCTCACCCGAGATCTAGGCCCTGGGACTTCAGTCTTCATCAGGGGCCCGTCATAATCAAATTCGACGTCAACTTTGGCTGCGGCCTGACTGATGTGTCTGGAGCCTGTAGTAAACAAAGATGATGAGAATGCCGGTAACAGTAGATAGAATGAGAATTCTGCCCTAATAGGCACCCAATGTCCCCAACAGAGACAGTGTCGGGACCTCAACCCCATCCTAGCCAGACCACCCCTGAACATGGAGTCTGGCCAGACCTGAGCATCACAAAAACACTACAGATTCCAACAAATGGGAAAGCCCGGTGCTAGTGAGGTTGTAGGCAAATAGGCGTGCTCATGTTCTGCTGGTGTGAGTATCAGCTAATGATGCCTTCTGATTCCTTTCTACTGAGCAATCTCATTTCAGGATTCATCCTAAGAAAATAATGGGACCAGTACACAAAAATGTAGGTTACAATATTTATAATAATATTATCTTTCAACAAGAAGACAACCTAAATTTCCAACAATGGAGAGCAGCTAAACACAATATGACATATTCCGTCACTTCATGGACATGGAAATTTTTATTTTATATATTTTTTTGAGAGAGAGAGAGAGAATGAGTGGGGAGGGGTAGAGAGAGAGGGAAATCTTATGCAGGCTCCATGCCCAGCACAGAGCCTGATATGGGGCTCGATCTCACAACCCTGAGATCATGACCTGAGATGAACTCGAGAGTTGGACACCTAACTGCCTGAGCCACCCAGGCACCCCTGGAAATTTGAATTTTTATGTACATGGAAAGATGGCCATGGTATTACCATGCGGAAAGGTCAGATTATAAAAATTATCCAAATTTTGCCAAAATTTAATTTATACCCAAACTTATATCCAAATGTCTATATAGACTAGAGTTCCTCAGCCCTTAGCACCACTGGCATTTTGGGCCAGACACTCTGTTGTGGGGCCGTCCTGTGCACTGGACAGTGTTTACCTGCATCCCTGGCCTCCACCCACCAGATGCTAGGAGCACTGCCCCTCGAGTTGTGCCACTAGTTGTGACACCCAAAAATCACCTAGGAGCGAACAATCCAATGTCTAAATTCAGGTGGTCCCTGGGGCACCTGGGTGGCTCAGTCGGTTAAGCATCTGCCTTTGGCTTAGGTTGTGATCCCAGGGTCCTGGGATCGAGTCCCATGTCAGGCTCCCTGCTCAGCGGGGAGTCTGCTTCTCCCGCGGTCCCTTCCTCCGTCTCATTCTCTCTCTCTCTCAAATAAATAAATAAAATCTTAAAAAAAAAAAACCTCTTTTAATTTTCAGGTGGTCCCCACTTACAGATGCTTTTCGTTAAAAAAAAAAAAAAGTTTGGGGCACAAGTCATTTGGTTGAGATCCATTTCATATTTTTGCATCGTAATCAATGGATAGAGGGGAGTTCCTAGGCTAGACCCACAAGGCTTTTGAAGCTCAGCATGTGGCTGAGATAAAGGGCAGCCTCAACCCCAAATCTTGATCCCTGACTGAGAGAGAGCTGAGCTGTGGTGAGCTCAAGGTAAGTGTGGGGTGACTGACCATCAATAACCCCAGCAATCCCCTTAATACCCCTGCTCATCCTTGATCTTCCTGGCACATAAGTGGTGTCCGGGAAATGTCAGCTCCTCTTACTTGAGTTGCATCAAACTAGGGAATCACTAGACACTTTGTGTAAACCATATACATGATTTCATTTCTCCTTATGCAGCCCTACAGGATTGTTTCTATCTTATAGGAAAGCAAACCAAAACTCGGCGAAGCAAAGAACGTGCTAGGCTCTGTCTGGCCCTCCTTTCCTCCCTCCCTCCCTCTCACACACACACAGTTTGCCAAACTCTACAAAGCCATATTAGAAAACATATTTAAAATCATTCTTAATTTTCCATAATTGCTCTGGATATCAAAGAGGGTTTTTTAATTATTTATGTAACAAAATGTAGCCCTTTGAAAAGTCCAGTTACTCTTACGTTAAGTCATGCAGCAGCTGGATTTGTCTTCTGTTTGATCTTAAAATGAAAAGGGAATCCCTACAGAGTTTGTTCCATTAGCTTGAGTTAAAGGCTGTGGAACATATCAATGACTTCTTTTTTACATTAAACTGTTTACTTCTTCCTTGGCCAGCACTCAGGGTTACTGGTCCAGACTGATTCCAGCTAGACCTGCACAAAACGAGGACACACTTTTGGACAAAAAACAGTTCTTAACTGGTGCAGATCCTGCTCTGTTTCCAGTAAAGTGGGAAAGTGAAAAATTAAAAATTGCAAGCTGTCCTCCAATGAGGACACACAGGTCTGCTCGTCCTTTCTCCAGAAAGTGTCTGACACGTGCTGCAGCAGCCCTCTTTCCTGGGATCTGGAAAGTGGAAATGCTGGCGCTGGACGCAGCTTCAGTGGGAGCCGCAGCTGAAAGGGTCTCGAGAGGAATGACAGGAGTGAGTGCGGTTGTGTGGAGAGGTGGGTATGAGGACACCAAGGCTGCCAGCAGACGGCAGGAGGGGAGTGGAGAGAGGGCAAGAACTCATCCCTGGGGATCAGGGATGGATGGGGTGCGAGACGGAGAAGCCGAGGGCCAGGTGGCAGGCTGACAGGTCTGTATCAAGAGCTGTATCAGTTCCTACCATGTGCCAAGTCTTCGTGGGTGTGGACAGAAGAGGGCCAGGACCCCCTGGGCAGAGATCCTGAAAACCACAGCCTGGTAAGTTTGCTGGCAATGGTGCTATCGAACACGGAAAGATGGGGCAGGTAACACAGACTCAGCCCCCGCTGTGCGCCAGGCAGGCCCTGCCGAGGCGAACTCCCATCTATTGTTTTAATTTATCCACAACCCTCTTGAGAGATTATAGATGAAGAGCAGAGAGGTTAAACAACGTTCCCAAGGCCACACAGCGAGTCACTTGTAGAGCCAGGATTTAAGCCCACGTCCAAAACTTTTGCTTTTCCTACTCTATCTCAATTTTGACTTTTCATAGAGAAAATAACCAAATACCAACACAACAAATATTCTCTTAAGCATTTTTTAAAAAGTAGGCTCCATGCCCAGCAAGGGGCTTAAACTCACGACCCTGAGATCAAGAGTCGCACACTCTACAGACTGAGCCAGCCAGGTGCCCCAGAATATTCTCTTAATGATGATATATAATCATGATATATAAACCACAGGAGAGAACAACCAGATTTCCTTCCCTGGGATCTCTTACAAGTCACACAAGCAGAGAGGTCCATTCATCGGGAATTTATGGTGAGCATACCCAGCAGCAACCAGAGTAGTTTCCACGGATTGTCTCACTTAAGCCTCACAGCCCCCTGGGAGGTAGATGTTATGATCATTCCCATGTTACAGAAAAAGACACTGAAGCTCAGAAAGGTCAACTAGTTTGCCCAAGGTCACACAACTGGTAAGCGGCTAAGCTGAGAATTTGTCCCTCAGACCTCTCCTTTCCCAGATACTATCTTTCATCTCCTCTAGGGCCTGGCTCTGAAATGAAACATTTTCAGTGAAACAACTCACTTCCTTCAAAGACAAATTCCTAGAGGCACAAAGCAGCAAGGAAAGTTTGAATGAATACTGAACCATTCAGCATTTTCATTCATGAACGAAGCAGCACAGCCAGGAGACAGGCATGTGCCCCAACACCTGAGACCCTGCACGGAGAGGGCGCGGGCAGGAGGTGCGCGGTCGGGGGGAGGGTCTGATGACGATGCCTACCACCCTCCGGGCCTCGCCAATGCAGAGTCAATGTTTAACTCCAAACTATAAAAACAGCCATCAAATGTTTTTACTGTTCTCTTGATCTTTATAGTGAGAGTAATAAACGAAGGCCAGTTTCCCAAACAGCAAGGGCTCTGGACGTGAGCTTGGCCAAGGTCAAGTTCAATTAGAGTAGTTTGCCTTGCTTTTCTTTTAAAAATCTTATCCTCCCTCCTTCCAACTGTCCGCACTACTTATCATTTTTAACCATTTAAGATTCTATAATATCTGGAGAATACTAGTAGCACAAATTGCTACATGCAGTCCCAGAGAAGTATTGTTCCTTAAAATCTGTTTAAATCTGACAAACCTCCAGTAAGAACTTCAAGTGTAATCTTTCGTCCCATAGAGGTGCCCAGACTTGTGCTGGGGGTGCACCTGGCTGGACTCCACTTTCTCCCTGCTTCTCTGGGGAAAAGAAGACTGGCTTCTGCATGGGGACGATGTGAAATTAGCTCAACTAATGACCTCCCAAGGTGAGAGGCAAAAAACTTCATGAATCAGTTTTGCTGTTATCCTCAGCACATCATCCTGTGTGTCCTGTTTGGATCTTTTCCTAGCCGTGAAAAGAGCGTCACACTTCTTCCAGTGACATCTCGTGGTTTGAAAGTCTGGGTCTGTGTGGTCAGTGACAGATGTTGTCTTGAATGATCTACAAAGGCCAAATATCAGAGAGTAACCGTGCCACCGACACTGGTAATTCTGCGTCTGATTTAGCTTCGCAACCTGAATACTGGCATCATGTTGGCCGGTAAAAATCATACTTTTATGGATGGTCATACCATAATCATATCTTTGTGTCCTCCGTAAACTTGCAGTGGATTGTGCGATTGTGACCCACAGACACAGACAAATTTCTCTAGGCACGTGGCCACCATCACTTTTCTAGGATCTGTGACTTTCACAGATCCACACAAGGTCACTGGTACGAATGCTGTGGGCGTGGGCCGACTGAGCCGGGCTGGAGCCACTGAACACAAGGTCACACATCACCTTCGTGCAAGTAACGGTTTGCTGGGGCTCTCCGGAGGACCCCAAAGAGGGGTCCATTCCGTACATTTCATGGTCCAGGCATGAGACCCAACAAGGAGCCGCTTTGGGGGCACCTTCCGCAGCTGTGGCAAGACAGCTGCCAGCCCGAGGGCCATGGCGTTCAAAGATCACGAGTCGTCCGCTGTTCTTGATGTGGAAAGACCACAGTCCGGCAGAGAAGATGCGCCACGGCTCTTCCAGCTGCAGCTGCTCACACGCCCTCGCGTCTTAGCACCGTGGCAGCCACCGCTGGGGCCCCTGGAACCAGTGTAAACGCCGTGTTCTTCCCAGAGGTTTCCGCATCAGGGGGCAGCTCGCTTTGGAGGAATGGCCCTCACAGACACCATGCGCTTCCGCCTCACCAGATGGAAGCCCGGACAGTGTTCTCTGCTGAACAGGTGAGTTCTCAAGTATCTGAATTGCATTCTTTGCTGCGGCTGGGTGCCCCTCAAAGCGCCTTCTGCGGGCTCGTCCTCATCTCTGGGCTCTGAGGATATTTGTAAAGAGTTCTTTGATCCCTTCACGGAAGAGATCACCGTGTGAGTGTGCCACACTCACAGGGATACCTCCTTACAGTGAGCGCCAAGCTCACTCGTAGCGCTAACTTCATCACAGCCAGAACGACGTGTCTCTGTGGAGTCTCAATACCCTTTCCAGAATGACTGACTGGTTTCTGTTGTCCAGAGTCAGAAGAATCGATGGCTGTTGCCTGCATCCGAGGATTAGGAGTTTCTAGGGCTTCTCATCTCTGACACCCCTGTTCTGGGCCAGTTCTGTTGCCTCCCCACTTGGAGGCTGTAACTCTCCCCACGTTGGTTGACTTTCCTGTTTTTACTTCCCTTGCAGGGTGAGCAGTGAACACTTCCTGTCCAATATCACTGTTCTCAGGAACACGGGCAGCCTGCAGAGCTTTCTTCTTCCTGACTTTCTTTTTCCTGCTTTCCCCTCGTTCCAGCTGATGTCGGAGTGGACGCTGCCTGTGTGCTCCTTCTCCAAGGAGGGTTTCTGATGCAAACGACAATCTTTGAAGACCTGCTGTTGCCTCTGGGTGGCTCTTCACCTTTTTAAATCTATGCTTGGGGCAGGAGGCAGGTGATTGTGAAGAGGGGGTGTCTCCTCTGTTCCTGGCATTTCCTTGCTCTGTGGAGCACCTCGGTTCTTGCCCAGGCTCCTGGAAAGCTTCTGTCAGCCCAGAGGAGGACGAGGTTGCGGTGATGGCTGGCTAAGCTGGACCACTGGCCCTGTTCTGTTAGCTCGCAGTCATTCCTCGGACACACTGCAAGCCGCAGCCTCGTGACACAGCATTCACATTCTCGCATTCTCCTCTGTTCTCCTTTAACCTGAACAGAGGCATCTGAAGCAGGAACACTGCCACGGACTCCGAGAGCAGGAGATGTGGCTGCTCAGACTGGGACTCCCGTGGATGATGGGGACCCAGGGACCAATCCATCCCCACTGGCTCTCCGTTTCTAATACCCTGGCCATCATTTTACTCAGCACCAGGGGCACCGCCGCCGTCTGTGTCATCTGCCAAACTGGAGACTGCAGGGGCTGAGGATGAGCTTGATGACAGAGGGTTTCCTTCTCTGTCACTCTCCTGGGCATTCTGGTTCTCTAAGGGGCAGGGTACTCTCCAGGCTGTTCAGGTCTTTTGCCAAACACATCACAGGTATGGTACGGTCAGAGGAGAGCTGTGCACTATGTCGCCTCTGAGTAGCAAAGTTCTCCTGTTCTCTGGAAGGCAGCATGCCACTTATTTTTTTGATAAAACATTCATGGAGAAAAATATCAATAATTTCACCACCCAGGGATAACCACTTTGCTGTCTAGTCTCCCAGTCTCTGCACTCCATTTGCCAGGATAAGATTATCAATGATTTGGGGGAGGGGCATGAAGCAAAGCCATTGGAACTGTCTCAGCCATAAGCCACCGTGTCTTGAAGCGATCCAATGGGTGCAGACATCACATGAACACCTAAGCACAGAGGGTGTGGCAATGGGCTGAAGCACGCTCCTGCTCTCCCTCACTCCGGGGAAGCAGGTACCATGTTGTGAGCTGCTCTGTGGAGATGTCCATGTGGCCCCAAATCCAGCCAGAACCATGGGAGTGAGCTTAGAAGCAGATCTCCCTGCTTCCACGGTGAGCCTTTCAGTGAGACCACAGCCCTGGCCAACAGCTCAGCCGTACCCTCGTGAAAAACCTGGAGCCAGACATCCAGCTAAGCTGCCCCCCACAGATTTCTAATCTACACGAACTGTGAGATAATAAGTAAATAACTAATTATATAAAATAATAAATAAAAAACATTATTTTAACCTGCTAAGTTTGGGACTAGTTGTCACAAGACAATAAATAACTAATATAGTGGTTAAGGCTACAAGTTTTGGGCCAGCCTGGCTCTCAGCTCAAAGCCCGGTTTAGCCACTTGCTAGCACTGAGGCTCTGAGAAAGTGATATAATTTCTCTGAGTCTCCCTTTCCTCTTCCAGGGGACTTAAATGGATTAAAGGTTAGCTAAACTTTTACAACGATTTCCTTATTGCTACTTGCCCCTCTACAGTGCAGGAGTGCACATACTCCTGTAGCTTTGCCAACACTGTGGTTTCGTATTAAAAAACTCATATCTATCTATCTACCCACCTGTCAATCATGGATCCATCATCTCTCTATCGTACTAGTTATGTCAAAGTGATAGGCCAAAAGAAAAGAAAAAAAATCTCACGGTGTGGTTCTCTCCATCTGGCACAAGGGTGCTGAAGAAAGATTCATCTCTGGCCAAGAAAATGCAGAGCGGGTAACTCTGATTTACTTGTATCTGTCTTGGTTTTTCATTGTGCTTCCATGTCCATGCTTGTAAAATGGGAGTCAGGCCACTCCCCACCTAGTGGAAGCTTAAACAAAGAGCTTTCACATGAACTGTTCCTTCTGAGACAAGAAATGTGCAAAGCAGGGAGGACCACCCCCACTTTCCTGACAAGAAATGGAAGCTCGGAGTCCTGCCCACTGGTCAGGCTCACTTGGTGAAATGGGGTCCACTTGTAGGAGTCTTGACCCACCGCTCTTTCCTTGTTGTCTCCTTGGGAAGGCTCCAATGTCCTTGAGAATGACCTGCAAATGCAGAGCCACTCTCTCTTGTCACTCATGTGTCCCCAGCACTGTAGTGTTCCATAGTACTAGCTTGGGATGACTCTCCCTCCTGCTTGGAGCACACCATACCTGCACCATCGATCAGGTTTCTGCTTATTTTTAACATAATAAGGAGTCAGCGTTAGTATGCTTCTCTTATAATTGCCTAAAAAAACCCAAAACCTCAAAACCTAACTCCTCGAGGCTACAGAGTTCAAGAACAAGGGAAGGCAGAAACCGTCACAGACCAGAGGAGACCACGTGACAGCTAAGTGCGCTGGGGGAACTCAGGCTGGATCCTGGGACCCAGAAAGAGATGTCAAGGGAAAACCTGGTAAAATTGAACGAGAAGTTGGTGTTTGGTTAATAGTAACATACAAGGTCAGCTTCTTAGTTTTCAAAAAGAGCATCCTGGTGATGTAAGATTTTAGCCGTGGGGGACATTGGGGCACAGGGGACCTCTCTGGACTATCTTAGTAATTTCTCTGTACTTGTAAAATCAGCCCAAATTAAAAGTTTTATTTTAAATCAAACCCTGCTAATTCTCCTGTGGGAGAGAGAACACGTCTGCTCTTTACCCGACCCAGGGTATAAACACCAGCATTCGACATCCCAACCAAGGCCACGGCCAGCACTTGTCTTCAGAAGGCAAAGGAGACCAACAAGAAAGGGACACCACGATGACAAGCACAGGCTCTGAGACAACTGGGACAGGCTGGGGGGGTGGTGTAGGGTTCCCCTAAGGGGGTTACCGCTAGCTCCTCTCTCCCCCAGAGCACATGGGGGAGGGATGATAACCCAGTGTTTGCAGCCAGACTGACTTTGCTTCTCTGAGGCTTGGCTTTCTCACTTGTATAATGGGATTCATATGTGCCTTCCTGGTGGGGCAACTGGGAGGGGGGGTCTCACGAGATCCTGCATGTGAATAAGGCTGGCCTGGATGAGCCACCTGCACTCTGCGAGGTGGAGAGAAACAGAAGCCCAGGAGAGATGTGGCCGCAGGGCGGGTGGTGCTGTGGGCCAGCTAGGTGTGGGTGGGTGCAGGTGAGGGAGAGCACGGTGGGGGCGGCCACATCCTGTCCAGTGCCCTTGAAGCCCACTTGGCCTTTAGGTCGATCACAAGGATGCTTATGGCCTTCTTGTTTCTTGGCAGCAAGCTAAGCTGTGTGTTTTCCCCAACAGGCCCTGTGAGGACAGGCTGGACCCTTCCGGCTGCTGGGGCCACCACTCCAGGCAAGCAACATGGCCCCAGGCCGCATCAGACTCCTGCCCACCTCAGAGCTGTTCACGCAGGGACAGGAGCACACGGCAGGGATGGGAGACTGGTGGGGGGCAGTGATGGGGACAGTTCTAGTGTGTGTGAGGGAAAGCCAGCCCCAGAAGTACTGGCTGGCCAGTCCCTTTACCCCCAAGGGCTCTCTCAGCCCAAGAATCCCCAGTCCGGACTGTGTTTTCCATCAGGACCAGTTCTTGCCAAGACCCCCACGGCTTACTGGGCGCGAGCAGGCGGTAGTTGTTCTGAAAGGTGCAGGCCAGCCGCCGGCTGAGCAACATGAAGGCCATGATCCTCTCCTCCAGGAACGGAGGCCCCCTTCACACGCTTCCGCCCTGAAAGAAATCAGAAATGCACAGTCAGGCCAGCCAAGGGCACCTCCCTGCCATTTCCCACATAGTGGAGAAGGTTCCGCTGACATCACATCCTTTGCTTTCATACTGGAGATACACTTTACAAACCAAAGGCTGGGGGCACCTGGCTGGCTCAGTCGGAGGAGCACGTGACTCTTGAGCTCTGGGTCAGGGGTTCGAGACCCACGCTAGTTGTAGAGATTCCCTCAATAAAAGAGTTTTCATTTGACCTTGACCACACCCCAGGCAGGCTCACTGTGCACATTTTCTGGAGGGAAAACCAGAGCAAGGGGACAGAGCTGGCTTCAGATCCCTTTGCAGGCGAGCTGACAAGCTCAGCTGTCATCCACCCGGGACAAGCCAGCCTGACCTGTGAGACGGGGGGGCTCAGACGGAGGAGGATTCAGAGCAGATGCAGTGGCCGCACAATATGGGCAGCTGGGAGCCCCCCATCCTGTCCCCACACAGAACACTTGTCCCCAGGGCTGTCCGGGAATCCCAGGACCCTGTGCAGTATCTGGTAGCCCATGTTGGGAAGTGCATGTTTTCAGTGGTGTGACCAACCTTAGAGTTCGCTGGAGATGGGGGGGGGGGGGTAGTTCCCTTGATGTGGCCCATATGTTGATTCCCTCCAGACCCCTCCCAAGTCCGGCCCTCCCTGCTTAGACCTGCCAGTTGCCCGCAGATGGGCCTGGAGCAACACCCTCCTCGCCCCCGTTTGTTTTCTTTTATCACCTCTCCCCCCCCACCCGCCCCCTACCCAGGTCACCATTCAAGTGTGATCCCCCGGCATCTTTTGGTTTGTGGGTCTTCTTGCTCAATCCCTGCTTCATTATCTGCAGTGTGTATTTTCAGTTCTATTGTGTTGGATCTCAGAACAATGCTGGAGCCATTCACGTCTCACAACTTGTGGACCCTGTCTCCCGCGTCCTTTCTTTACGCTGTGCTAAGCTCTTTGCATAGCGCACTACTAATATTCATTATTTTTATGAATTCCCACGGCAATGCTTTGTGGTCCCCTCTTTACAGATGAGGACACTGAGGCACAGAGAGGTTAATGGTGGATCTGAAAGCAGATCTGTCTGACCCCAGAGTCGCTGAGTCGTAACACTGCATAGATGTCCATCCATTCACTCTGAACAAAGCACGGAGGAAGCGCCAACTAGAGGTGGCGGGCAGGCTTAGCAGCAGGGTTAAGGACATGGGGGGGTGTCTGGCACCAAGCTAGGATGATGCACTGGCAGTGCTCCCAACCCAGTGCCCCCAGAGCTAATGGGACGTGGGGCTCTATTATTAGAAGCAAAGACTGAACAAAGGAGGGCAGCATTGGCACTGGTTTAAGGACTCACTCATTCCATGAATATTCATGGTGCACCTACTATGTGCCCTTCCCTCCTCCCCCATGGGCACTGGGCACAGGGCACGGGGATCAGTCAGATGCAGTGTTTGCCTTCCAACCATGACCATGAGCAGAGCACCTAGAGGTGCTGCTGACACCACCCTGTTTCATCCCCAGAGCCCCAAGAGGTGAATGGCTATGTCACCACCCACTCTTCACAGATGTGGCAACTAAGGCGCTCCCTGGTAAGTGGGTGCAGGAGGTAACTTTGGGGTGTCTGTTCAGCACACTGTGTCTCCCCGCTCTCAGAAACCTCCCCCTCTGTCTACAGGGGTGCGGACCTGGCAGCCCTGTCCATGCTGTGTGAACCCCTGGCCACAGCTGACTGGACGGGGATAGGCCAGAGTCCTGGGAGCTGTGGGGTCTGCCACCTTCTACCCCAGGAGAGGAACCGGCATGCAAACAGGGTGTTTCAGGGCAGAACAGTGTGCCACAGAGAAGCAGCTGCAAGAGAGGATGGAGGCCCTGGATGCAGAGGCTCCCTGGTCCCACCTGAAGCCTGCAGCCCAGCCTGGCTGTGAGCGCACCACTCACTGCTGCACCTGTCAGGGCCAACCCGAGTCTCCCCAACCCCACATCCCTGGGGGTGAGCCGGTGCGGTGCGGTGGGGGAGGGCCAGGAGTGTCAGGCTCATAGATGTCCCTCCAACTGGAAGGAAACATCAGGACTGAGGGAGAAGCGTTCCCATCCTACTGGTCCAGAAGAAAGCTCCCTTTTCTGCCTTTTTTTTTTTTTTTTTTTTTAGCTTGCTTGAGTATCTGGATTTCTTTTGCTTACAAACACAGTCCAGCTAATAGCATGGTTAGAGACTCAGACTGAACTCCACATCTTGGGAGCGAGCTGGGAGTGCCTGACTGCTGCTCTCCTCCTCAGCACTGCAGGTGCAGGGTGTCTAAGGATAAAGTCTCTCCTGGGGCGGGGGGGGGATCTGGGAGGCATCCCAGGAGGAAGTGACTGTCGTCTGAGGGAGTGGGGTACGGTTCTGGAGGGTGCTTTATCCCCCTCAATGTGCCCAACCATCCAGCGGGAGGGTGTCTCCTGTGCTGGAGATGAGGGCATGGAATTTTGGAGGGGTTATGTATTTGGCCCTGGTTACAGGAAGGTCTGGGACTGTCCGAGCCCAAATCTCTTCCTTTAACTCATGACAACATCGATTAACTCAGCGAATAACAAAACATCTCATTCGTATCAGATACTGGGGCTTGATGAATACAAATGGTCTAGTTCAGAGAGGAAATTTTGCTGCTTTTCACCAGAGGAAATGTTATTGAGGAGAGCATGGGTCTGGAACGTGTGACCATAAATTAACTGAGAAACCATACTCTTCCCTTGATAACTCAATGGATTAAAAAAAAATTTTTTTAAATCTATTCCAGCAGCATAGCCAACTCAAAGCAAGCCTGTTAATTTAGCAGCACGGTGACTATGCAGAACCAGCGGCTGCTGTCTCTCATTTAAAACCATTTGTCTCAAACGGGAGCACTTAAGACTCCACACAATTTAATTTCCATTAAACATGTGTTTGAAAAAGCGAGAATCTCTGAGCACGCACATATTAACATTTGAATGCTCTGCAAAAGTGAGAGTCACCTGCACACTTTCAATTACAAAATGTCACAATGGGAAATATATGGCCGTGACATTTCGGTGGCCTGCAGTTGAAATTGACCTTATAACAAAACCTGATCTCTATCAGACATGAATTCTTAGCACAATACGCTTCCAACAATCAAAACAGTTGATGTCATGTGCGCACTTTCTCTAGCCCACTAATTCAATCAACAAAAATTAATTAGGTGCCTGTTACAGGCAAGGCACTGCATTATGTAGGTACTGAGATGGGCAAAACGCTCCTCTCTTTCTGAAGCTCATAATTTAGTGGCAGAGGAACGAGGGGAGAGAACAGGAGAATTTAATGCACTAGGCTGCTTTCCCTGTCATGTCAATAAATCCTTAAAATAACCTGGCAAGATATGTATATAAGAATTTTCCAGTTCACTGTCAACAAGTAAATCTGTATAAGATGGGATGAAATCATGACTTGTGCTGGTACAAATACATAAGGCGCTGAGGGAACACCCAGAGAGATTCATTCTGGTGGGGGTTACGATGCCAGTGAGCTGTCACCCAAGCTTCCCCTTTAAAGGTGAGCAGATTTTCAGAAGCCACAGAGGAAAGGGGAGGTAGAGGCTCGAGCAAATGCTCAGGGGTGATGAGACGTGGAATGGGCAAGAGTCGGGTACATGGCAAGGGCGGCCAGAACACAAAATCACAGAAGGAAGGGAAGGTGGAAGGGAAGAGGAGGCACAGGGTTGGCTGGAGACCCCCTCAATGTGGGGCAGGGGGAGCCCAGCTCTTCCATCTTATTCAGAAGGGTCCTGCTCAGCCAGGTCCACAAGAGGGGTACACAGAACAAGCCACGCGTCAGTGAGATGCTGGGGTCACTGTCAGCTGAGGAGGGGGGCTCCCGAGGCATGTCAGAGGGCACCTACTGGGGTGAGGGTTGAGAGGGAGGAAGGAGCCAGAGACTAGCTTCTAAATCCCCAGACTTTAAGACTTACAGATTCCTTGAAAAGTTAAACATAGGATTACCATATGGCCCAGCAATTTCACCCCTTTTGTTGTTGCTGTTTTTTTTTTTTTTAAGATTTTATTTATTTATGTGACAGAGAGACAGCCAGCGAGAGAGGGAACACAGCAGGGGGAGCAGGAGAGGAAGAAGCAGGCTCCCAGTGGAGGAGCCCGATGTGGGGCTCGATCCCGGAATGCCAGGATCACGCCCTGAGCCGAAGGCAGACGCTTTAACGACTGCGCTACCCAGGCGCCCCAGTTGCTGTTGTTTTTTAAGTAAGCTCCATGCCCAGCGCAGAACCCAATGTGGGGCTCGAACGCACTGAGTGTGAGATCAAGACCTGAGCTGAGACCAAGAGTCAGACGCTCAACCGACTGAGCCACCCAGGCGCCCCCAGCAATTCTGCTCCTAAGTGTACATCCCAAAGAATGGAAAATAAGAGCTCAAACAGATACATGTACACACACATTGATATCGGCACCATTCACAACACCTAAGCTGGAAGTCACTCAAGCGTACGTCAATGGCCGAACAGGTAAACCACATGGAGTCCTTCTCCACCATAATGAGGAATGACGTGCTGAGAGATGCTACAAAGTGGATGAACCATAAACACCTGACACTCCATGCAAGACTCCAGACACACAGGGCCACACATGGGTTCCATTCGTATGGAACGTCTATTACGGGTACATCCAAAGAGACTGAAAGCAGGTGAGTGGTTGCGAGAACTGAGGAGAGGGGCCAGTGGGGGAGACTGTCTGACGGGGTTTCTGTTTGGGATGATGAGAAAGTTCTGGACCTGGTGGTGATGTCTGTCTCATTGTGAATGTGCCAAAGGCACTGAGCTGTTCACTTACAGTGGTTAATCGGTAATCTCGTTTTATGTGAATTTGACTGCAATAAGAAAATAAAAGTAAACAAGAGAATTACAGAGCTGGCCCTCCCTTTTACAGATGGGAGACAAGATAAGGGTGTGAGGTCATGCAGGCCTGTGGTGGAGTTCCTGCCTGCTACAGCTTGTCATTTATCCTGCTTGCTTCAGTCACTCCCTTAGCAGATATCACTGTGTCCTGCCATATGCCAGGCGTTGTGTGTAGGTGCCGGAGATGAACCAGTGACCAAGACTGAGATTAAACAGAGCTGTGATAGATTAGTGATGTCTGTCATGGGTGCTGTAATAGACACTACAGATACGTGTGCGGTGCCTGGAGCCTGGGCTTCAGCTCTAAAGCTCACTGTCTTATGTAACTAACAGAGCAAAACTGACGAAAATGCTCTGAGCCTCGGTGTCCTTATTTTTGGGATGGGGAGAGCGATGCCTCTCTTACTGGTTGTGCTGGGAATTAGGCACAACTGATGTGAACAGCCTGGCGGATCATTTGAGTTTCCTCCTGTCTCTGACTTGTCCCTCCCTTTTGTATTCTCCGCTGATGATGCAGTGCTTGATTCTAGAGCTCTGTGGTCTGAGGTCCATGGAGATTTCTGGGGTCACCGAGGGAAGGAGTCCAAAAGAAGGCAGATTCTCCCTGGGGACATGCCCTGGAGCCTCTCAGATGCAAGGCAGTCACCAAGGAAGGCTCCCTTTCCCCAATGGTGATGGCAGGGAGCTGGGAGCCTAGGGGTCCCACTTGGGGGCAAGTCCCTGAACCGCTCGGGCACGAACTGCATCATCTCGCCTAGATAGGGGCACCTATACCCTCGGTGCTCTCTTGGCTTCCTCTCTTGCTTTCCTTCCATCATTTTCTACGTGGTCCTCAACATTTTTAAGGATAATTCATCTCACATCACTTTCCTGGCTGAAACACTCCAATCACACTTAGAAAAATGCAAACCCCGAGAGAGGGGATCAGGCTTTCCTTGTTCTCCGGGGTACCCAGAGCTCAGCGCAGTTCCCAGGTCAATTTATGCAGCGAGTGAACTCAACATGTCTGAGCTGTGAAACGGGGACAGCAACAGCTGCTTTTTAAAAAGATCCATCGGAGGACTCATATGAAAATTAGTGCGCAGGTCTGAAATTTGTGCTAAAACAACAGCTTCACACTAATATTCCCCTCCGCCCAAGTCTGGAGTCATTGTGTACATGACTGTCTACCACAGCCCTTGCTTGGCTCAGGAACTAAAGACACATGCCTCTCCTGGCCTCAGTTTCCCTGCGTGTTGGATCACATAGTTTCCATGGCCCCTTTTAACCCCAAGAACCATCTGGCCAGCATGCCGAGAGACCCACTGCATTGCTCCCGACCCCCTACTCCTGCCCCAGAGGCGGTATGAGCATCTATGTTTCTGCTCTGTTCCCCACGCCCTATGCGATCTGCACATCTGGAGACAGATATCAGTCAGGTGTCAAAGGCAGGCTAGCATCACACAAGGATATCGTTCCTTGATGTGATTAGAACTGAAAGGGAAATTAAAATCAACCCATAAACTACATAGAATAGGAACTATCCCAGCACATGGTGGGTGAGGGTAATTTTTGTTTGAGGCATGCGGACACCTACAAGAAAGGCAGTTTCTTATTGTGTGCCTCTGTCAAAAGAAGTGGCAAACCCTGGTCCAACCAGACAGCAAGCCCTCCAGGCCCACCCGCCTCTCACCATCCCCTTTTCTTTAATTAAAATGCTAATTAGTTCTCTCTGCTCCCTCTTATCTCCTGCATTCCTGTATTCGGGCATTTGGAGGGTGGGATGGGATGGGGAGAGGCCTGTGCAGTGTTTAAATCAATGGGGCAAAGGGGAATTCAGGGAAAGGGCGAAAAAAGAAAATGCTCTGGAGGAAGAAGAAAAGTCATCAAAGTGTTGGCTGCTGTTTATTGCTCACTTGCTATATGCGATGTACCTTCATACGTAATTTCAGGCATCCGCAGGATGGCAGTCTCAGAAGGCTGATGGGCTGTTCCAGGGTCTCCGAGCTCAGAGCCAGTGGTTCTTACCCTCAGCTGCCTGTGAGAGTCTCCAGGAGCATAACACCTACGGTGGGCTCCACCTGGCACAACTAACCCAGAGTCTCACAGGTGTGACAAGGGCACTGGTGAAGCCCCCGAGGGGAGGCTGAGAACTACTGTCATAAGAGGTGGATGATGGACCCCACTTGACCCAGGTCTACATGATCCCCATCTCTCTAGAAATGGAGGTTTTCTGACTGTGAGAGTTAAACATCTTAAAAATACAGGGAGAAAGAGGCCCATGCTGGCCATTTGGAGAGGTTGTGCAGGGTGCTGAATGTGAAACCAGACTCCTTTACTTGCTGTGTGACCTTGGGCATGTTAAGTAACCTCTCTGTGCCCCCATTTTGCTCATCTGTAAAATGGGGCTAATACCCCTCGAACCTAACTCATGGGCTAGCACAGTGTGAACTGAGACGTGACACTTGGGTCCCTGCTGTATCCTCAGTCCCAGAGCAGTGCCTGGCTGCAAACAATCTTTGAAAAAATAGTAAGGGCTCCATAAACATCCTGAAGATGGTGTCTGACTCACCTTTCCACTATGTTGCCTCGCAGGCCCCATGAACACAAATCTCTGCATGAGACATTGGCTAGAAATGGACCCCCAGGCCTCTCTGGGGCCCCAAAAGATGCTCTGTCTCTCATTCTCCTATCTGCTCTCGGGGCCAAGACAAAAGTGCTGGCTGAGGCGTGGGACATTCCTTTCCCGTCTGCAGCCCTGGCTGTCTGTTGGCTTTTCTGCAGACTCAATGGGACACAATGACACACAATAACCAAGTGCGCCTCTGTTGTCAGGGCCAAGGGTCGCCATGGCAACCAACAAAGCCAGAGCCCTGGGCCTGTGCAGATGGCTAACAGGGCCCCATTCACCCGGCTGTGATGGATGGCGCTGGGACAGAAGGCTTTATCTGGGACCTGGCTTCCCTCCTCCAGCGCCAGCTCCCGCAGCCTCTCTGGCTGTCTCCGCAGCACGGGCCCCAGCCCTCCCTCCCTGCGTGCATGCTGTCCTATGACCTGCCTCTTGCGGCATCATACAATCATCAGTGACTCGTACAAGGGGAGGGCGATACTGTTCTTGGAGACGGTCAAGTGTTAACTCCTCTGAAAGGCAGAGGTGCAGCTGAGAAAGTCACGTGAGTCAGAAATGGGGTCCAGATATGGCATACACTAGCTGGATGACTCTGCACTCATTGTGCAACTCACCAGGGCCTCATGTTCCCCATCTGTGAAATGGGAAGAATGAAAGCTACCCATGAGGCATGAGCGCTTTGCTGCTAGAAGGCAGGTGGCCCCCAGCCTGTGAACAGGGGAAAGGGGAAAGAGAACAGACAAGGCTTCAAATCCAAGCCCTCCAAATGGGAAAGACAAAGAAGCCTTTGTTCTGGGGGTAGCACATATTTGGAAGGAAGCGTTTGCAACTGTTGAGTTAGTTTTGTATTTCTGACCCTACAAGGGTGAAGGATTGAAGGAACAGAATCTGGTTGGAAAGGATGCTTGTGCCAACGCGGAAGAAGCTACCCCAGGTGAAAGCTGCAGAAGGAGGGTCTGGCCTTTAAAATCTGTTTGATTCCACAGGTGTGTACAGAGCACCAGTGCTTAAGCCCCCAAGATGCCATGCCAAACAAGGACATGTCCCGCTTTGTTCTCAGGGAAGAGAGCCAACAATAAAGAAATGAGGTCCGGGATTGGAGGAGATACATTGCCTGTTCAGAGAAAACAAACCATTTGAAAGACTCCAGGCGCTGCTAAGGATGCAAATACCACAGCAGGTAACAAAGGAGCCGATTTCTTCCCTTCAAGGTCTGCAGGGCGGGCAACTCAGGAACACTGTTGCTCATTCGAGCTACCACATGTGCCTGACAGTGTTCTACCTTCCCTTGGAGCTCTTTTCACTTTTCAACAATTCAAAGGCTTGTTCATTTCTATGTGCATGCAGGGATCTGCTACAATTCAATGAACCAATGCCTACCATGTCAAGGCTCAACACACGGTGTTGCCTGTTCCCAGAAGGCAAATGGTACTCTTCCCATTTTTCAGGTGGGGGAGAGGCTCAGAGAGGTTTTTTCACTTGCACAAGGTCACACAGCTGAAGACAATGGAGCTGGGTGAGAACCAGGGCTGTGTCAGATTGAAGACCGAGACCTGGCCCCATTGCCAGGATGGTGGCTTCAGTCCTTACCCAGAAATCTCATTAGACAACTTAGGTCATTACATACAATTTTTACAGGAACCAAGAACTTCAAACCAACAGTTACCACTGTCTGCAGCCTTCCCAAAGACTCTACTCTTTTGGCCACATGTTCACTGGTAGGGGCCTACGACTGCCCTGACGATTCCAACCTCAGGTCACACTTGGGCTTTTCCCTGTGCCCCAACACTTGTCTCTGCTGTCCCTTCCAGGGTGCAGAGGCCCCTATTCTATGAGGAGCCCCATGGAATGGAGGGTCCTGGAAGAACTGGCATCATTAGAGGTCCTTAGTACTTAAGACAGCTCCAGGTAATGGAGAAATCTTGCTGAGTATTTTAAACATAAATCTGTGAAAAAGAGTTTGTCCACCATTTCTTATTTCCTAATTTTTCTGGCTCTTTAAACATTTTGGTGCAGGTGAGCCCATGGAGGGTGGGTCCAGGGATATAGTCATGAAAAAGCACCCCAATTCATCACCTTCTGTAAAGATTATTCCAATCACACACAGGCAGGCTCACCCCTTGCTTTGCATGTGACCACGGTGGCTGTCAGTCACATGACCGTGGCCAAACCGGCAGGCCTTCCCAATGGGAGACTTCAAAAGTTCTCTCGCACAGCCCTAACTCCCTGCCCGGTAGCTTGCTCTTCTGAGACAGAACACATAATCTGTTCACTTAGGGAGCGCTTGGAGTCATCCCCCGGGGCGTCAGAGGGCAGATGGCGGGAGCCATTAACCGCACAGCTGACACTGCCTTGTTTAGCTTATTTTGCAAAAGGAGAGGGGCCTCCGGAGGACAAAAACGTGGCACCAAAGAGAGAGCTCGGATTTAAGCCTGGAGAAGAAGGCTTAGCGGCTTTCAAGGCCAGAAATGTGTCACTTTTGCCTAAAAACAAGCAAACAAAAACAACTGCTTTCCCTCTGTTTTGTCTACACAGAGCCAAACATCTGGAGTGGATACAACTGGGATGGAATGTATCCTGGGCTGGCCCCCTCCATGGCAGGGAAAGCCATCCAGGTGTCCCAGCGTCCCTGGTGCCTTGACTTCCATCGGGAGGCTTCTCCACCTTCCATCCCTTTAAGAGAAGTGCCTCTGTTTTAGGACTTTTTTTTTTTTTCAAGGATTTATTTATTTGAGAGAGAGAGAGCAGGGGAGGGGCTGAGGGAGAGAGAGGATCTCAAGCAGACTCCCCGCTGAGAATGGAGCCCAACAGGGGCTTGACCCCATGACCTTGAGATCAGGACCTGACTTGAAATCAAGAGCTGGATGCTCAACCGACTGAGCAACCCAGGTGCCCATTTTACGACTTTTTGATACCTTTAGGGGAAAACAAACTTGCTAAGTGAAAAAAGCGAGTCCCTGAAATGATACTCCTTGAGATGTACAGAAACCCTGGTTATCCTCCAGGGAAAAGAGAAGAGTTGGGGGAACAGGCTGAAGGGGAACAGCTACATAACGCAGCTGCCCAGTCCCACTCTGACTTGAATATTTCCTGTCTCCCACTACCCCCAGAATTAAGGCCAGGTGCTTGGCCGCCTACACGGTTGCCCTTCCCTGCCCTGTAGACACTGACCTGCTCACACTCTGCTCTTTCCTGCCTCCAGGTCATCCATCACCCACGTGCTAATGTCTGTCAAAATGTCTTTCCTGGTCCTCCCCCCCCCTACCGCCTCCTGTTTATATTCCCTTAACTCTTGTGTGCTTTTTCATCGTGCACCTCTGGCCACCTCTACCAGGAAGCCTTCCTGATTCACCAGTTCAGGGTTAGGTGCCACTCATGTGTATTTTATTCAGCAACCTAACTTCATTTTTTAATGAAAATGTTCACATACTCAGGGTAAACCTGGCTGTACCCACCAACTCATATCAACAACTGCGAGCGTTTGCCATGTGTACGTTATCTATAAACTTATATGCATATTCTTTTCCAATTCACCTATAATGTGACAATCTCTGTCTCTCCCTTTAGCCAGGGAAATTCATTCATTCATTCATTCATTCATTCATTCATTCATTCATTCATTCATTCATGGATTCATTGTCAGGTATTTCCTGACCGCTTACTGCCTGAAGATGCAATACTAAACCCTAAGGACCCAGGTGCAGGGGAGAACCGGAACCAAAGCCGCAGAGTCTCTGCCTTCTGTTCCAATGGAAGGAACAGACAATAAATAATTTCACATTGTGATAAGGATCATCAGCGTCACTTGATAGTAGGCGACTGATTCGGCTCAGCAGCCCCACATCACACAGGGAAGGCTCAATAAACGTGCTCAATGCTCTGACCGTGGGGTCCCACTGAGACAGCCTGTGTTCTTGGTCACTATGGCAAGGGTGACAAAGAGGGGGACCGAGATGACTGGGGATCCATCTACCTGCTTAGGCCTGGCCCCCCCCCCCAGTTGGCTCTCAGGATAGCTTTTCGAGAGTGGGAACATCTGGCTCACAACACCAAAGAGTCACGAGAGATTTTATAAACACTCCCTGTCTGTGTTCTTTCCCTATTGCTCTGAGGGGCTTTAACATCAAGGTGAGGAAAGAAACACAAACAACAAACACAACGCAAGAGGGTGGTTCCAGCCCTCTGGTGTGGACTCTGGGGGCTCGGCGAACCCGGTGAATCTGTGTGTTTAAGGGTCAGGGGCCTGCGCTGTGTCACACATCTTGGAAGCCCCAGGACCAGGCTTCAAATCCAAGTCTGCGGGACTCTGTGGCTGGTGCCGTTCTGCTTCCCTGCGCAGAGAAGTTAAGTCAAGGGCCCAAGTTCATCCGACAAAGAAGGATCAGTGATCTCAGCTTTTAATTCCTGAGTTAGTTCTTCCAAGTTCAGCGTTCTTTCTGCCCACTGTGCTGCCTTGCAAATATTATTTCGGCCACTCGACAAACTCTTTAGGTATAAAAATCAGTATCTTGGGGCATTTCGAGGAGGAAGGAAAGAGGAAAAAAGGCTGGCCCGCAGCAATGACCCCACCAGAGGGTGCCTGATGGAATTTGGGGGGAGACGTGGGTCTAAGCTAGAACACCAGGGCTGGAGTCTGGTTTAAAGAAACATGGAAATTGATCCCCTGGGCTGTCACCTGCTGGCTGGTTCGGTTTACAGTCATGATGGAGTAGCAGGTAATCTGGTCGAAGGCAGGGCTGTCCCACAGAAATAAAATGTGAGCCTCAAATGCGACCCACATAAGTCATTTTATACTTTCTAGGGCCACGCTAAAAAAGGAAAATCAGGGGCGCCTGGCAGGCTCAGTCGGTGGAGCATACGGCTCCTGATCTCAGGGTTGTAGGTTCCAGTCTCATGTTGGGTGTAGAGGTTACTTAAAAATAGAATCTTAAAAAAAAGTCAAAACTGGTGAAATCTAGTAATCTTATTTAACCCAACATATCTAAAAATAGAATCATCTCAACATGTAATGAATATGATTATTAAGATATTTTACATTCCTTTCTTTTTTTTGTACGACATCTTCGAAGCCTGGTCTAAGTTTTACACCCACGGCACATCTGTATCTGGACGAGCCTCATCTCAGGTGCTTGCCTGTCACACTTGGGGAGTGGCCACCGTGCTGGACGCTGCAGGCTGACACACTGTGTTGGGGCTGGGGTGGGCCTGAAGTAGTGGACGTGTCTGGCCGGGCCTGTCTGAGCTGCGATGTGGTGACAGGGAGTTTAGTGTAAGAGCTGCTCCCGGTGGCTGTGCAGACAGGACTGGTGAGTGGGACCCAGTGCAAAAATGAATATTCAAAGCTCCTTGTCGAGAAATGATTAAGAATTTCAAGATGGTGACAGTAGAGCATTAAACCAAGTGTGGGGAAGGGCCCTGGTGAGCGCGGGCCCTGTGTGACCACATGGGTCACAAGCCCGGGAGGCCGATCCTGGGTGCAGACGAGAAAGACCCTTCCGGCGCATTCATCCTTGGTGCTGGGACGGCACTAACAAGCGTAACCAGCAACCACAGCTACAAACATTTACCGACCGCCGACTCTGGGCCAAGCCCTGTGCTAAGCTCTTTACGCACGATACGGCACCTTCAAATTTCCGAACAATCCTATAAGTAGTTGCTATCACTCTCCGTTAACAAAACAAACCAAAACAATAGAACAAGAGCATTCCATAAACCCTGAGCACAAACGGTCTGAGACACAAGTACATCAAACTCAGGCAATTTCTCACTGACACAATGCCATTACCTAATAGCCCACATTCAAGTTCACCCACTTGTCCCTGAAACGTCTTTCATACTTGTTCTTTGTGTTCCTGGCGCCACCGCAGGACCGCGCGGCTGCGTCCGCTCACGTGGCTCCTTGCTCTCTTTTAACCTGGAACCGTCTCAGCCGTCCTGCCTTTCATGACACGGGCCCTGTAAGAGTCCAGGCCAGTTGCTCTGTATGTATTTCATCTTAAGGTCCTTGTAAAACAGACTGCAGCTCAAGGGCACAGGGAAAAAGGTCTGCAGGGTGCGTAACGCCAGGGGTACTAGGTATCGGGGGGCAGGTGGGAGAGGGCGTACAGCACCAGGTCTACTCGGAAGTTAAGATTCCCTGGAGGCAGGGACAGCGGAGGTTTAAAGGTGATGAGGGCCTTGCCAGGTGGACGAAGGGGGTGAGGCCGTTGTAGATGGAGGCCACGGCGTAGGGGGACAAGACTGCCATCCTGGAGGATATTCGAAGGGCAGCAGTCCTCTGAGGGTGAGGGAACCAGGCCAGGGGACTGGGGACTGTCCCTCCTTGGCCTGCAGCCTTCCTGAGGCCATCCCGTCTCTGACCCCGTCCTCTCTCCCAAGGTGCCCCAGACGTGGCCAGCCTGCAGTCAGCATTCACCCCGAGAGGCCGGCCACCAAGTCTCCCCAGTGTTCAGGGTCAGGCGAAGCACGAAGGATTCCCTTCCAGGGGTGCTGTGGCCACCGGCTCTTGCACGCTAACTACAAAACGGCAAGTCATCCGGATTCCCACACTGCGCCCTGCAAGTGAAATTTTGCTTTCTAAACCTGCTTCCTTCGTACTGCCTCTCGGGGCACGGGCTGCCGCCGTGAAAAAAACCCCAACAAACTCAAAATGAACTTCTAATTGACCTCAGAAGTGTGAGATGTGAGGGGAGTCACCGCCCAAAGCTCCCTCCTACATGCTCTTCGCATGGGCCATCCTGGCTGTCGCGCAAAAGATTCTCACGGCAAACTCTGGTCCCGTGGAGGGCAAAGCAAAGTGCCCTTGATGCCCTCCCCTCCCCCACCCTGGGCCTTCCATTCCCGAGTTTCAAAGAGACAGGTGTATGTGTGAGTGTGCTGTTTGAGTCCTCAGAATGTAAAGGAATGATTTATTTTAGCGCTTGAGCAAAAATACCTTTCAAGGTGACCCTTGCTTTATTTCCTGGGGACAGAAGGCAGACGCCTGTAGAAATGCTTCTGCAAGCCCACGGGCAAAAGCAAATCCCTTATCTGTCATTTTAATACCATTTTTATTTTGTTCCCACTTTATTTTTTTTTTATTTTTTTTCTTCTCCCCCCCACTCTGTTCCCACTTTAAAGGGGCTCATCCCACTGTGCTCCTGCCACTGAGCATCCTTGAAAAATCTGTCGCGTACAGTTGTGCGTCCTTCAGACCAAAAGCCACACACACACGCACTTGCACACACGCGCACAGGTACACACATGGGCACACACACTTGCACACCCAGCAGCACAGATAACAGCCACTGACACATGTTGAGACACACCTCCATATACCAGTAGATACACGCAAATACATCTCTCTCTCTCTCTCTCTCTCTCTCTCTCTCACACACACACACACACACACACACACACACACACACACACACGTCTGCACTCACAGTGCCTGGTAGTCAGGGTCCTGCAGCAAGGCCAGCTCCCGCCTGCTTAAAACGCCTTCTCTATGCCATTCTGCGGAGTCCCAGGGATGAGACTGGCTGGGTTCATCCTAAGAGGTGCCTTGGGGTACCAGCTCCCCCTTAGGAGGATGCTCCGGACTTCCAGGCAGTCCCCGAAACATGCGCTCAGGTACGGGAGGGAGGAAAAGAGCCTCAGAAGCAAAGCAGGTTTGAGCAAAGGACGCTCTCAGCCAGTTCCCAGCAAGTGCTAGAGGCAGGGGGATGGAGAGGGGGTGAAGGAGGAGGGCGGGAAGAGAGTGAGAGGCTGAGAGGTAGCTTCACAAAGAGGTTTCAGGCAGAAACAGAAAGGAAAAGATCCATACAGAAACAAAGACAGAGGCTGAAAAAAAAAAGATAGATAAACGTGCAGAGAAAAATAGAACATGGGCTGTTTAGACGTTTTTAAGCCCAGCTCAGTTGAGACCGGAAGGATGAGCCACCTGACATGGGACCTTCTGAAATAGGCTCTCTGCCTGCCCCCCCCACCCCCGCTTCTCCATCCAGGGGCCTCTTGCCAGATTTTTCTCTCATAGGCTCGGGACCCCTGGAGTACAAAGCAGTGATCCAAGGCTTCCAATTTCTAAATGAACCCCCTCCGCCCTCCTGTGGGGGCGGCACAGCAGATCTGCCTATGGCATGGCCCCAGACATGAAGGGGCTCTGAGGGGCACCAAGTCATCTCCAAGACCACCCCCCCCCCCGCCGCCCCCGAGCCAGAGGGGTGGTTCTGGCTGTGACCATCCACGTGACCTCCTCTCCAGGTGGGGGTTTGGGGCATCAATTACTATAGCCCCCCCAGTATAGCCCAAGCTGGGGTCAATGCCTGTGGGGGGGGGGCAGAGAGGAAATGGGGATGGTTGGCTGCAAGATGGGGAGGGGAGAAGGAGGGGCGACACAGAGCTTTCGGTCAGGTGCAGCTCATCAGTTGCCATGACGACAGCAAGGGGGTGGGGGCACCCGGATGGGAGGCTGCGAGAGACATGTTGGTTCTAAATCACGGTGACAGTACTTCAGTTGAGCTATTACGCTGTTGCTGTGGCAACCAATGGGATCAAATCGCAGAGGAAATCTATAATTATTACAAGCCAGATCCAACGAACTTGGCGCAGTAATCAGCTCATTAGGGCAATTCAACGTTAACTCTGGGAGGGAGCAACGCCGACCCCCAGCCCCCAACTCTGGGAAGAATAAGGCCAAAGATACCCTGTAAGGCACATCTGTTGGTGCCACAGATGGGAATCCAGGAGGCTCTCTTAGCCAAAGGAGGAGAATACCTATTAAGTGAAACCACATGAAATCGCCAACCTTTGACCATTGAAAAATATTTTCCATGAATTTACTGTGGAAATTTCCAACCTACAGGAACACTGAATTTGACAGTGAATACCTGTATACTGCCTCCACCCCCAGCTCCTGCTGACCCCATTGTACCATGCTTGCTTTATCACACGTCTACCCTGCTATCTACCCGTTAATCCTCTGTTTCTGGCGCGTTTCAAAGTAAATTGCAGACATGGTGATGTGCCTGTCCCCCTCAAATACTTTAGCCTGCATAAAATTAAGGATTCTGTCATTTTTGAAAAACAAAGGCAGCAATTTCATACGGTTCAATCTAAACAGAATAAAGTCTAGATTTCTATCATCCATCTACCCATCTGTCCATCTATCCATCCATCCTTCTGTCCATCTACCCACCCATCCATCCGTCTTCTCTTCCATTCACCCATCCACCTGTCTGTCCATCCATCTGTCCATCCATCCACCCACGCACCCATCCATCCATGCACTCCAGGGAGAGCTCATGTACACTCACGATTTCCACAGAAGATTCACCATCCCCAAATCTTCCTTCCTGGGCCAGTAGACACCACCAACAGGATGTCCTGCATACCGAGCTCAGTAGGTTCTCAGCTAAAATCATCGTTTTCCCTTCACACACTTATTGCCTTTCCTATGTGCAGCATCTCAGTAAACACACCCGATTTGCTCAAGTAGGAAGCCCGAGACCCATGCTTGGTTCCTCCGTCCCGTTCCCTTCGCTCAGCACCACACCCTGGATTTGGCCTCCACTGTAGCTCTAACCTCCACGCCCCCTCTTGCTCTTCCCCTTGGATCAGGTCCCCAGTTTCCTGGCTGGACAGCTGCCCCAGCCTCCCAGCGGCCACCTTGCACTCCCTCTGCTTTTTGCACACTGCCCTCCAGTCATGAACTATCTGGCCATGTGGATAGTGTGGGGGAATGGGCACCTCATGCATTGTTGGTGGCGCTACACATTTATACACATACCTGGGAGGGCTTTTTAAAAAAAATTTTTAAAGATTTTCTTTATTTATTTGACAGCGAGAGAGCCTGCGAAAGAGGGAACACAAGCAGGGGGAGTGGGAGAAGAAGAAGCAGGCTCCTAGCAGAGGAGCCCGATGTGGGGCTCGATCCCAGAACGCTGGGATGACGCCCTGAGCCGAAGGCAGACGCCCAATGACTGAGCCACCCAGGTGCCCCGGGAGGGCATTTTTATCAAAATCTACAAACTTTTAAATGCACCAGC
The DNA here is from genome assembly GCF_024610735.1 of Ursus americanus. Lineage (NCBI taxonomy): Eukaryota > Metazoa > Chordata > Mammalia > Carnivora > Ursidae > Ursus > Ursus americanus. The sequence goes on from NC_142128.1 coordinate 33,513,482, forward strand.
CACTTTTCTGCAGCATCATGCTGCTTGAAGGAATTTGCCTCATTGATATAAACGGAAAGCAGCCCAAATGTCCACCACTGGCAACTGGCTAAATGAATTCTGGAGCATCTGTAACACAGAATAACATTCACCTGATAAAAAGAATGAGGTAGTGCTTTATGTACTGATGAGAGAAAGTGTTCAGCCTATTAAGTTCAAGCATGTTGCGACACAGCATGTATGGGGCAAGGTGTCCTGTGTCCCCAGCACCTTCTACACTTGGGCCCCAGGTTGGTTTGAGACATAAGTGGGTGCCAGGGCGTCCAGGGAGCACGGCTTTGAGCTGCCTTTTCTCTGCCACAAGTGATAACACTGCTCCCCACCAGGCTGGAGACCAAGAGGCCCGGGGGTGCCCTTCCTGCCCTTCCAGTCTGCCTCGAAAACGCACAGCACCCCACCTGCTCTCCCAGGCAAGGTCACCCAGCAGGCTGCTGGACTGTGTTAGGTGTTGGTCTTCTCTCTGGTTCGGGGGACGCCTGCGGACGCCTGTGGCCAACATCTGACTGGAGGGGAAGCGAGACTAAAACCTGCCTCTGGAAAATTTTGCAAGGTCGACAGGAGAACACCTGGTTTCCGGTTCCTGCTCAGACCCTGAGGGCTCCTGTGCCTCCCTGTCTCCCCAGCTCTATGTGGGGCTGACTGTACCTCCTGGGGCTGTTCTGAAGGTCAAATGTGGCAACAGGGGCGAAAACAGCGTGCCAAGGTCAGCTTGCTGAACCACTGAGAGGTAGTTACAAATGTATCTTCAGGGTCTACTCAGCCACCTCAGAATGCTCATAAGCACACCCAGCACGTATTTCTGTCTGAGCACCTATCCTGTGCTGAGGACGCAGCCCCGCACTTCACATACACGGTTTCATTTAAGCCTCAAAACCCTTTGGTGGTAGGGATTTTTGCTCCCACTTTGCAGATGGGAAAGTCGAGGCACACAGAGGTTAGGGACTTCTCTAGGAGCATACAGAGCATGATGCTACCCAGATAAGCCCCTAAACTTTCTTCCTTCTCTTTTTTTTAAATAAAATTTTATTTATTTATTTGAGAGAGAGAGCACACGTGCATGAGGGACAGGGATGGAAGGAGAGGATAAGCAGACTCCCCACAGAGCAGGCAGCCCCATGCGGGACTTGATCCCAGGACCCTGAGATCATGACCTGAGCCAAAGTCAGACACTTAAGTGACTGAGCCACGCAGGCGCCCCAAGCCCCTAAATCCTTCCGGCAGTAAACTTCAGGCTTTTCCCATTTCTTAACCATTCCTGCTTCTTAAATCATGCCTTTAGATCAGTGCTGTTGAAAACAAATATAAATGTGAGTCACAGAAGGAATTTAAAATTTTCTAGTGGCCATATTACCAAAAAAAGGGGGGGGAAAGATTAAATTAATGTCAGTTGTATGTTCCATTCAACTTGGTATATCCAAAAGTCTTCATTTCAGCAAATAATCAATATGAAAATGAATCAAGGAGATGCTAATATCTTTGGTCCTGCTACATCTTTGAAATTCCATGTGTACTGTATGCTTACAGCACCTGTCAGTGCAGATGAGCTACATTTCAGGTGCTCAGGAGCCACATGTGGCTTCCTGGAGAATGCAGCTTAGCTTATCCACTCCTGGAATGAGTCCAAACCTTAATGATATTGCCCATCATTTACTGAGCACCTGCTACATGCCTGGCCCTGTTCTAATTATTTCACATATTTGAGTCCACTTATTCTCACGACTCCAGGAAGCAGGTGCTCCTATGAGCTAAAGAGGAGAAACATGTAGCCCAGGTAGTTTAGGAACATGCCCAAGATCATAGAGCTAATTACCTACCCAAGGAGCTGGAGTTTGAACCGAAGTTCATCCAGAAACCTGGCCGCTCCCATAGCCACCGACAGATGCCAAATATCCCATTACAACACGTCAGTCACACAGGTCTGTAAAAATTAAACTCCCAAGAGGAGGATTTGACTTGTGGCTCTTAATTTTAAACAATCTGATTAATCAATATGCAAGATCATTTAAGCATTAGCCGAAAAGTCCGCAACTCATCTGAACTTTGTACCCGCATGGGACCTTAAGAATCAATAATAAACCAGACAATGAATGCCCCCACCCATGTGCCTCCTTTCGTCTGGATGGGATGTGAATTAGAGGGACTAGTCAAGTCCAGCATCTAGCCCCTCGGAGCAGCTCCCTGTTGGACACAGCGGTGGCTTCTTCCTTCACGGGATCGCATGTGAAAAGGCAGGCTGGCTCTTGCTTGCCCCTCCTGTTTGTGCCAAATCTGACCCATGACTTGTAAGAATTGGCTGTGTCTCACTGGGGATGGGGATGGTGGTGCTGACACTGCAACTGGCTCTGGGGAGATCCTGGCCAGAGCCCGAGAGATACGTGCCCTGGAGCTGCCAACATCCCATGTTACCCCCGGGTAACATGCACCGGAGCTCGGTCCAGCCAGCTCTTTGGTTCCATAGTGTGGCTGCTGTCTCAGAAACGCAGGCTTCACTCTTGCCTCTTGCAAACTGGCTTAGAAGCCAACCACACTTTGGTGCTGACTTCTTGAACAGGACCAGAATTACCCGGTCATCAGCTGGAGGATGAAACTAGAGAAGGGAGCAAGAAAGGGAACTCTGATCTGCGTCTGAAATATGACTCTGATTCATCTGTGTCTCTCCTTCATTTCCACGGCCTCCTTCAGACCACCATGGTCATCTACTGCTGGGACAGTCACCTTCCTGCTCCCGCGCCCTCTGCTTGTTACTTCTCAGCTCAACATGGTTCCCAGACTTTCATGAGGCCTCTGAGACACTGCCCAAGCAACCCCTGCCTCTGATTCCTGGAAAGCACAGAGCGCTGTGGCCTCAGGGCCTTTGCATGGGCTATTCTTGCTGCCTGGATGGCCTCCCCCACTTCTCCTCAGTCAACTTACATGCACGCCTCAGATTTTGAACATCCTGTGTTACCTCCTCAGAGAAGTTTTTTTCTTAATTGTATGGAGATAAAAGCATCTACTGCAATTTCTTAGAGTGGTCTTGTTTCTTGCCACTTACCACCGTTTGCACATGTATATTCATTTGTGTATCAGCTGATTATGTGCCTTCCATGCCATTCCCCAGAGATGCAGTGCATCCCTGCAGATGGCACAGTGCCTGGGACACACGACGGGCACGTTCAGTGTCTGCTGAATGAATTCTTACTATTCCCATCTTACAGATAAGAGACCTGAGGGCTTGGAAGAAAAGAAACTTGCCCGAATGACACTTCTATTTTTTTTTTTAAAGATTTTATTTATTTATTTTGACAGAGACAGGCAGCGAGAGAGGGAACACAAGCAGGGGGAGTGGGAGAGGAAGAAGCAGGCTCGCAGTGGAGGAGCCTGAAGTGGGGCTCGATCCCAGAATGCCGGGATCACGCCCTGAGCCGAAGGCAGATGCTCAATGACTGAGCCACCCAGGCGTCCCGACACTTCTATTTTTTTAAAAAAGTTCTCGATGTCCTACTGTGTGCAAAGTCCTAACCCAAAGGGTCTAGAGGCTCTACCAAGAAATGTGGGCAAATGGCTCATATGCAGAAATAGCACAGGAACTGTGAAGCCTGCCTGCTCTCTTTAACCGCTTTGTGAAATTGAGGGTGTCATTACGTGCGGAGTCAATGTCCTCTCATTCCTGGGTGAAATGATACCCAGAAGGAAAAACCAACCACAACCAGGAGTTACACTAATGCCTTTCTGATCTCAGGTGTGAACATCAGAACATCACCCCTGGCTCTCCAAACAGACCCTGCTGGAGAGTATCTTGGTGCTCCCAGATAATTCCACCTTCAGAAATTTAGCTAACGCAAATAATCCTAAACGGAGGAGCAGTTCTGCCCTCAGAGATGGTCACAGCAGGGTAGTTTATAAGAGTGGATAGCTGAAAACAATGTGAACAACAAGCAGTAGGGGATCCCCCTCAAATTAGCTGTGAGATACAATAGCTTAATCATTTACCAAAAACTATGTAAAAAAGCAGGGAAATGATTTTCAAAGCAATGTAATGAGAAAGAACCGGGAAATTTTACATGCAGTCTGGCTATAATTTTGTCAAGGCACAAAAACAAAACCATAACCCAGTACACCGGGAAGCAAGGCTTGAAAGAAAGAAATGTGTTTTCTGTTCAACACTTTTATCTTCCATCTATGGAGTGACAGTCTACTTTTCTGAATTTTCTGAATCATCGTAATGATGTGTATTATTAGTTTATTCTGATGTTTGGAGGGAAGATGCCTCCCTGGCCTTCTTGAATAATATACAGAAAGAAGGCATAAGAGGGGTGAGTGCAGCCTCCGTTAATGGCATGCGAGTGCGTCTAGACATTTAATTATAGGAAAACAACTACGGAATAATTTGACATGGCATTAACACAGAGCCCAGAGGCCCTTGAAAATTGATCCGTGCTCGGTGGGGTTTCCGAAGGTGTGGAAAGAGGAGATGAGCTTCCAAATGGACTATAAAAAGTACATTAGATTTCTGGCACTGAACCAGGTCAAACTGGATGCCAATCCCCAGGTGGAAATGCTTGCAAGGTGAAAGTGGGTCAGCGTTGGCAGGAGTTCAGTTGACATGAAACAGGACTTCTCAGCTCACCCCAAGACGGTGGCGGGAGGTGGGGAGCGTGAGCTTCAGCTCGGAGTCTGGGGGTCTGGGGTTCACAGAAGGTCCCGGAAGAGGACGCTCTGCTGCTTTGCCACCCTGGGATTCAGACTCTAGGCTAGGGGTCCATAAATGCTTGCCAGCTGCCTGATTTTGCAAATAAACATTCTGGAACATGCGATCATTTGCGGCTGCTGCGGCTGCCTTTAAGGGCTAGGCTGGCACAGCGGAGAAGCCATGACAGAAACCCTAGGGCCCCAGGCCGAGGGCATTTACCGTCTGGCCCTTTGCAGACAGTTCGCTGACCTTCCATCCAGGCGCTCGCGGCCTTGAAACCGCAGATCTGTCCCATTTTCCCAATAAGAAACCAGTGGTCCGCGTCCCATTCCATGAGAAGTGTGGTTTTTCGAGAGGGCTTGCACACCCTGCTGCTTTCCACAGCGGACGGTGTCTGGTTTTGCTGCCAACGCGTCAGCGGTGCTGGAGGGGTGTGCTTCTCCAGACTTGGCCGCTGCGGTCGGCCTCGTTTTGCTCTATCGGTCAGTATTTATAAGACCCTTTCCCTGGCAATGATCTTGCATTTTAACAAATAAATTTAAGTGATTTTACATCACTATTCTGTCTGGAAAGCAGTATCACTTAATACAAATAGTAGGCTCCCATCAAAATGACACGATGACAACAGAGCTGTGTGCTCATCTGCACCTGGGTTCAGGCGCCCTCACGAGGCTCCAGGCCACCCCACCCTTCTGGGTGCCCCCTCTCCGGCATCCCATCTAACCCATCAGTAATCCCGCTGGCTTCCCCTTGGAAACAGATCCGGAATCTGCCCCGTTCTCCCACCTCCACCACTGCCACGCATGCCCAAACCCCCAGGGCGCCCCCCCCATGGCCTCCTGCCCAGAAGCCACGCACAGAAGGACAGCGTATGATCCACTTCCATGACACATCGGCAGCAGGCAAATTCACACAGACGGAAAGTAGACTTAAGGTTACTGGTTGCTGGAGCTATCGCTTACTGGTTGCAGAATTTTTATTTGGGGAGATGAAAAGGATTTGGAACCAGAGAGCGGTGAGAGTTGCATAGCACTGTGTGTCATTCATGCCACTGAATTGTACACTGAAAAATGTCAAATTTTGTGACATATATTTTGCCACAATTTGAAAACATTAATAATGTCATATACCCAAACCCACTGAATTGTACGCTTTGAAGGGGTGAATTGGACGGTGTGTGCATTATGTCATGATAGAGCTGTTAAACACGAAACAACGTGGCGGAAGTGACATGGTGCCAGTCCAGGCACGGCCCCTGACTGCCTTCATGGAACAAGGGACTACCTGGGAAACATTTGAGCCGTGAGAAACCCAAGTCACCAGGAGAGGTCCCGGAGGGGAGACCCACATGGAGAGAGAAGTCAGGAGCACTGCGGTGCCAGGCCTGGGGGTGAAGAAGCCATGTTGGACGTCCAGCCCAGTCCAGCCTTTGGATGATGCCAGCCCCAGCTGTACCTGGCCCAGCACTGCATGAAAGACCCTAAGCCAGGAGCACTCAACTGAGGCCAGTCAACCCACAGAAGTGGGGGAGATAATGATCAACCGTTGCCTGAAGCTGCTAAGTTTTAGGGGCTCACACCGTGGAAGCCACCTAGTAGAGGGAGAGCCCTCGGGGGGCTGCCTGCCACAGGAATGACGATACACAAGCTCGGCATAAAATATTGGCTCTTCTGGTCACTGCCTTTAGCTCTGGCAGGTCACTGAAAGTCAGCTTCCTTACAAGGGGCTTACCTGCTTTATCAGCTGGTTCTAAGGACAGACGATACAGCCAGGGATGTGTCCCACTTTGTCCACCTCTCTGGCCAACCCTGCTGGCCTGCCTGATCCCCCAGCTCCCCTCTCTCAGCAAGCTCTGATGGGGCTGGGCTTTAGGGGCCATGGGCTGAGGGGGACAAAGCTACTGCTGGAGGAGAGCTGGGAGCTCCGCTGCTCTGTCCTCCCTCTGGCAGCAGCAATACTTGGGCACACGGAGCTGGAGGCCTACTGCCTTTGGAGGGGGTACGGTCCTGCTGACACCTTGACTTTGGAGTTCTGGCCTCCAGCACCATGAGAGAGTCAATTCCTGCTGTTTAAAGCCACCTTGTCTGTCGTACTTTGTTGTATCAACCCTGGGAAATGTGTGCATTATCCCAAAGAACGTTTCTACCAGTCACATGAGAAAGGCCCTGTTCTCATCACCTCCAATCTACAAACTATTGTGTGCCCCACTTTAACATGTACACATGCGGGAAGGAGCCCAAGGTCCTACACATACCACTGAGGCCTGGGTCTGAACCCAGGCACTGACTCTACCTCTCGTGGCCTGATGTCACTCTGGATAATTCCAGGACATCCTCTCTTTCTGTCTCCACCCGAATCCAAGCTACTTCTCCCGCAAGCAGCCTCCTCAATGGTCTCCCTGCTTCCACTGGGCCCCCCGCCATCCACTTTCCAGGGGGCAGCTGGAGGGACTAAGCTCCAAGTCGCCCAAAACTGCACCACGCACCTGCTGTACCCCTGACCCTGCCCGGAATGCGTGCCCCCCACCTCTGAATGGCCAGCACCTTCTTCAGCTCTCACCTCCCTCAGAGAGGCCTTCCTTGACTCCCATGACCACACGTCACCAGACGTGATTTTTGTTGTGGCCTGTCATGGTTTTCTCGTTTCTTCATTGACGTGGCTGTCTTCTTGCATTAGAATGCAAGCTTCTGGCCTCTCTGGCTCACCTCTATTTCCTAGTGAGCGCGCAATATAAATTATGTGAATGTTGCTAAGTCTTTGGGATGTGGACACATCTGTGGATGGGAGCAGCAGGATGACTTAAGGGAAACTTAAGATCAACAAATGATCAATCTGGGCAGCTACCCTCTGGGGAAGTAGGCGGTCTTGGGTTTGCTCAGACAGGCCTGTCCAACGTGGGTGCACATTGGCTGCTGGGAACCTGGCTGCTGGGAACACTTCCCCATCTCTTCCTCAACGGTCCCATCAGCCGGTCCGCATCTGCAGACAAGGGCTGGTCCCGACTCCAGGAACACAGTCAGATTGCCGATTCACAAAATTAAGGAGGGCAACCTTTTTCCCTGGGGTTCTACTTGCAAGGTCACACCAGCCCTCTGTGTGTCTGTGCTGAGTCCTGGCAGAGTGGAATGAGCAATAGGACTCCGAACGACAGAGGTAATAGGCACTAGGGGTTATGGGCATGAGCTGGGCCCTGAGACGCAGGTTCAAGTCCAGTCGTGCCTGTACTATGGTTGCAGATCTGGATAAGTTACAAAAGGGAAATAGCCAGAATGTGCAGATTTTGGCTTGATAACTAAGAAAGCTTCTTGCATGGAAATGGGTTCCACTCCAGAGGCTGGACAACCCTTCTAGGATGCAGGAGAGGGGCTTCAAGCAACCGGGAAGGGGCTTGGTTAGACTGGATCAGCTCAGTGGTCCCTCCTGGCCCCAGGTTCTGAGACTCTGTGCCTGTGTGACTGCCTACTCTCCTGGGGCCACTGCTGTGCTCTGAGAAATAGCAGGTAATTGATGTCCCGGGGCAAACTGCTCCACTCGGTTATCACCGATAGCTGCTTGTGCCTGTGCTCACCGTGAGTGCTATTCATTCGAGACTGAGCAGCGCTCCGTTGCAGGCAAGACCCGTTCCCATTTTGCAGATAGGGAAACTGAGGCTCAGAGTAGTTAAGGCAAAACTCACCCCCACCCTTGCAGCAAGTAAGTGGCAGCTGGGGTTTGAACCCATATCTTTCTGGCCGCCTCACTTTTCTGCAGAGTCACGAGCACGGTGCTATGGGGTGATTCCACAGAGACGGAAAGCACAATCTCTACTGTCCTTTGACTCCTGCAGGAAATGAAAACTCCAGCAAGGCACCGGCCTCTTATCGCAGCCAATGCGAACAAACCATCTGCTTCCCATTTGGTCTTTTAGCAAAAACCTCTGAGGAGCGCCCCCCCCCCCAATGCCAGCTCAAGTGGGGAGATGTCTTGTACACTCAGCAACTTTCTCCTGAAACCACGTGGCACCAACATGCCACTCTTATTTCCAAAGGACGTCCCTTAGCAAAGCTCGAGGAGCCTGGGAACAAAGAGCTCTGGTCACAAGGACTGATGTCGGTGGCCCCAGTACCAGTGGCTCAGGCTCAACGCCTGGGATCCCTGGCCGAGCGGTGTGGGCAAAGCCCAGCCTGCCAGACCTTGTGTCCCTGTGAAATACATCGGAAATGGGGAGGTGGTCGGGGAAGCACAGCGTGTGGGTAAAGAAGGGAGCGCAGGGCTGTGTCCCCAAACTGGAACTCGGGTGTTAGAATGTGGTGGTCTGTCACATTTTCCTTCTCCTTCTCTGCCTGGGAGCTCCTGCCTGGATGTGGTGCATGGCCAGGTTTCTAAGTCACTCCAGGAGTGGCTCAGCCTTCGGAGAGCACCTGTCACGGTCAATTCCAAGGGGCCATTCCACTCAATTACGAGCTCCTCTTTTAGCGAAGTGGTGGCAGCGACTGTGAAACTCAAATATAAAACTCTAAAAACCGGATAATCAGATTTTGTCCAACTCTCCTTTTAATGAAGGGGAAAAAAAGCAAGGCTCAGAAAAGACAAGCAATTTGTCTGATGCCTCCTAGATGGCAAGGAACAGGGCTCCATTTCTAGAGGGTCTGTCTGCCTTGACAACCAAAATCTCACAACAAATTCTGTGAGGTGGGTTCTATCATTACACCCATTCTCCAGATGAAGAAACTGAGGCTCAGAGTCACGTCACTTCCCAACACCCACTGAGTCACCCCCGGTCCTTGGGCCTAAAACTGCATCAGTGTGCGGGTATGGGTGCCTGGGACGAAGGGCAGTGAGTAAAGCAAATAGATTCAACTTAAAGAAATGATGGCGAGGATAACGCTGGTTTCCACTGAGCAATTACTCTGTGTGTCAGGCACTCTTCTGAGCATCTCCATGTATTACCTCATTTAATCCCCACCACGACTATCACGGTGGATACGATGGTTACCCCCATTTTACAGTGAGGCGCAGAGAGGTTAATGGACAAGCTCGAGGTTTTACTGCTGAGCTGGGGATTGGGCCCTGAGGACAAGGACTTAGGTGGTGCTTGGGGAGCACACAAGCTGTCTGCAGGGATTTACTAGACATCACCTTAAATGCTCGCATGGCCCAGTGGTCACATCACCTTTGTCTCTCCTGGCGCGGATTTTGGGGGATGGCCACACCACACCTGCAGAGTGCAGTCTCCTCACCCCTTCTCCTCAAGCTCCAGATAAGCTCAGGGGATCGGCCAACCAGGTGGCCGGACCTCAGGTAACCGGGCACCCGCAGGGTGGCCCAGCCTCACCATCCATAGCCTCCACCTCTGAAGACCCTGGGCCCAACCCCCGAGCCACCCTGAGATGGGGTTACCTTCCAGTTTTAGCTGGCACCCTTGTGAGGACAGAAATCATTGTTGTTTAGAAACGTACAAGGTGGGGCACCTGGGTGGCTCAGTCAGTTAAGAGTCTGCCTTCAGTTCAGGCGATGATCTTGGGGCCCTGGGATCGAGACCTGCACGGGGCTCCCTGCTCAGTGGGAGCTGGAGAAAGATGAAAGAGAGTGGTAAGCCTCTGTGAGAAGGAGGGCCCCGACAATGACCCTCCCAAAGAGAGGCGGGCACCCTGGCCTGGGGCAGCCAGAGGACCTTCCTCCACAAATGACCGGGGACCTGCCCCAAGCAACAAGAGGCTGCCTCTCTGGGCCAGACTGTCCTTGAACTCTTAATCACTGAAGATGGGAATTTCAAAATGTTCATGAGAACAGGACCTACCTCGGGGGTTAAATAATACCTGTAAAGTGCTTGGAACAGAGGCTAGTCAAAAGGTTTCGTGTGCCCTTTTGTCCCTGTGAAAAGCAGAGCCGTGCGCTGCCCCCGCATCGCCTCCATAGAGAGCCCTGACAGCCAGGGTGGCGAGCTTCATGTACGGACATCCCTGAGCCCTGCAGCGGGCTCTGCTCATTCACGCTGGGGACAGGATGCAGAGGGGGTCCCTGCAGCCCCCCAGCTGAGCCTTGGCAGGACTTACCCAGCAACCCCAGCGCCTGGAATGGGAACATGCCTCATTTCATAACCATCTCTAGGTTAAAGATTACCAGTCCCGGGAAAATTCGGTTACCATCTCCTACCTCCTATGACATACCTTTGGCTCCTTTAAAGGTCTGAACCAAGTGAATCTCTAACTGTACTGGGGAAAGTGTTTATCCAGTTGCGCAAGGCAGTGGAATCCCTACAGGAAGGGCAAGGAGAGGCTTGCACACTTGCTCCTTCCCTCAAGAGAAACGTGCAGACAGCGCCCTTGGACGAACACAGTGACCTTTGGCACACCGCGCTGAGCAGCATAGCCTCATTATTCCTCGTTCCTAGAAGAAGGGCAAGAATGTGGTATGGCAGGTGCTCAGGGCTTTAGGCCCCTGCGGGGGATTTCTCTCCACTTCCCCCATTCACCCAAGGGCGAATTTGCACTATTAGAAGGGCCTGGAATGCAGGACCCGGAATGGTGAGTTTTAAAGTTGAAGCCGAGCTCAACAGGCTCAACACAATGGGTTCAGCTGCCCCCTCCTTACTGATGTTATCTAAAGCATTCTACTGACTCCAACGCAGAGCTCCCATCCTAGTGGCAGAACCCCCAGAAACTCCGTGAGAACCAATCACCAGGGACAAGGAGTCACAGAGACATGTGCTCCCCAATGCAAAATGATAGAAAGGGTACAGAAAAGGTGTGCTATTAGGCAGGAACTCTCCACCTCAGCACTTATGGATTTTGTGGGCCAGGTCCTTCTGTGTCGTGTGTGTGGGCTGCACGGTGCCCCACAGGATGGTTAGTGTCGGCCCTGGCTTCTGCTCACTGGGTGCCGATGTTGCTGCCTCCCCCCTGCCCCCACAAGCCGTGATACCCCAAGGTGTCTCCAGACCTTGACAAAGGTCCTCTAAGTGTGGGAGGAGGGGCAGGGCACAGTTGCCCCAGAAGAAATCTCTTCCTCTTAAGGAACGATGGCAGGTTATCCCCTCCAAGGGGACCCACAGAACTGTTCTGGCAAAGCCGTTCAAACTCCAGCTCCTGTGCTTGGTTTCTGGGGAGCAGGGGCAAGTTTGGTCAAATGGGTCTGAAATCATGTCATGGTTGTGAGGGGGCTCCCGAGAGGGTGCTGGAAGCAAGCACACGGACCGCCAAGCACAGCCTAGAGGCTGAGGACACGGAGGTGCGCTGACACAGGGAGCAGGGTCCGGCAGAGGTAGGGACGTGCAGAATTCTGTATCCTGCTTGGTTTTTACCCCCTGACCTATCCCACCGTAGAGGGGAAAGTCAATCCTTATTTCCAGACCGTACCATCTCTCTGGGCTCTGAAACCTCCCTGGAGCTCCCGACTGCTTCGTCCTCTAGCCAACAAATTCCTGCCTTGAAAACTCCTGAGGAACACAACAGATGCCTGGATTCATGAAAACAATATCAATCTCGTTGGCCGCGTCTGGATCTCCAGTCTCGAAACAGGGATGGACCCGTTTTAATGAGATTTTGAGTGCTGGTGTATATAGATCTCCTCCCCACCTCCCAATTCTGTAAAAACCCAGCAGACATACATCCTGATTAAAATCTTCTCAATACTCTACTTAGAAAGAACCCAAACCTCACGCTGGCTACAAGATTAAAACAGCAGTGCCAAAAGCAGGATTGGGGGTCTTAGGCCATGATACTCCTCTGCGCAGCTCATGGCACGGACCTGGGGACATTTCAGAATCCTGACTCAGAACAGGGCTGTAACGATACAGGTGAAGCTGTATCATCAGTCTGACCCACTCCTTATTTTGAAAGGAAAACAGAAGTACCACTCAAGCTTAGAAATTAAATTTGTCGAGAGCTGGAAACTATCCTATTTGTCCCTTGGAAGCTGTGTGGTCTTAGGCAAGTGACTTAGGCTCTCTGAGCTTCCGTTTTCTCATCCGTGGAGTGAGGACAGCAGCGCCTCCCCAGGGATGACGATGAAGAGTAAGAGGAACAGTTCCAGCCCACGGCACGGCATCTGGCCCCAGGCCCGTCCCAGCAGGGCCCAGCAGGCAAGACTTGGTTGCCAGGCTGGGGGCAGAAGGCTGTGCCGGGCAGACCTGCACGGAGGAGCTGTCCCTTCCACGGCTGGCAAAACCCAAGCGCTCGGTGCCAGGTGCTGCGGGATGAGGCTAAATGAACGGAGGCATCACTCCGAGGTTGCTGCACATTTTTTCCTGCAAAGAAGCAACCCTAGGTGTGCTGAAAGGACTCTTGGTTCTTAATCTGGATGATTCAAGGGGACTCTTGTTATTTGCTCAGGATAATTGTTAATGATGGTACAAAAACCAGCCCTTGAACACAGTTCAAAGGCCCGGAGGTCTGGTCCCGCTCACTGTTCTAATTTCCACATATACAACCTTCCCCTCCTTCTGTGTTCTCCCATTTGGATCTGGTGTCTGTCTCACATAGGCTTCTGCCTCAGAGCCTTTGCAGATACTGTTCCCACAACCCCAAATGCTTTTCCCTTGCTTCTGATTCCTTAATTCCTATACAACTCATGACACACCTCTTCCAGGAAGCCTTCCCTGACTTTTCCCCTCCAGATCAAATCCCCCTCTTCACACACTCTTAGAGCCACAGGCCTCCCCCTTTTGTGGCACTGCCACATTGTCATGGCATCTCTGTTTCTATGGTTATTTGGTTTATGTCTGGCTGCTCACAAGACCACAAACTCTTTAAGCTGTGTTTATACTTAAAATCATATCCCCAACATTACACTGTCTGGGACCACACTGGGTCCTCAATACATTTTCATTAAATTGTTAGAAGTGTTGACTGCTGGGTGAGTCTCTTCAGAGGGCAATCTGGCACATTCCATCATACTCTAAGGCTACTGTGGTTAGGACGACATGGCGTGGAGGCAAAGACAAACACCAATGCAACAGAACAGAGAACAGAAGAACAGACCTACGACAAAGTGGTGGTGATACTGGGTCAATTAGATTATCTCTACGGAAAGAAACATTTCTCGTGACCCTCCCCAACGCAGTACATAAAAATCAACCCCTGGCGGTAGGAAACATAGATCTGAAAGGTAAAACATGGAAGCTTTTAGGAGATAAGAGGGGGCACTGTGGATGACCTTGGGTTACTGAAATAGGACACAAAAAGCATTAACTGTAAAAGAAAAGATTAATAATGTGAGCCATACAAAAATTAAAAATTCCAATCACCGAAAGTCACCACTGAAAATGAGGATCACACCACAGGGCAGAAGATATTTGCAAAACATACAACTGCCGAAAGGATCATTATCAAGCATGTCAAAGACTCCTACAAAGCAGTAAGAGAAAAACCAGACCATTCAAAAGAAACATGGACAAGAGATCTGAACAGGCACTTCATAAAAGAGCAAATCCAAATGACCAAGAAACACATAGAAGGGATGGTCAACTTCAGTAAGTAGGGAAATTTCAAAAACCACTAGACACCCACCAGAATGGCTCAAATTACAAAATACAATAGCAAGTCAAGGTACTGGAGCTGGATGGGATATGGAGCAACTGGAAGTCTCATACAATGGCCGGTGGAGTCTGAAACTGGCAGCCACTTTGTGCTCATGGCTGCACAATGTGTTACAGCCTTACTGGGGCTGCATTGTGTTTCTTCCTTCATACATCAAAGCCCCAACCCTCAGTGTGATGGTATTTGGAGATGGGGCCTTTGGGAGAGAGGAAGGTGTAGATGAGGTGGCGAGGGTGGAGCTCTCACCGTGGGATAAGTGTCCTCATAAAAAGAAGAGACACTGGAGCACTGTCTCTGCCATGTGGGGACAGAGCGAGAAGGCGACCAGTGCAAGCCAGGATGAGAGCCCTTGCCAGAACTTAACCATGCTGGCACCCTGATCTCAGACCTTCGGCTTCCTGAACTATGTATTTTGTTATGACTCCTGGGCAGACGAAGACAGACCTCAAACTGCAAACAATGCAAATGTCCCCCAGCAGTGGGGCAGATAAAGAAATGATGGCCCGCGCACACGCTGGACTACCGGTCCACGATGAAAACGAACAGACGAAGCTACAGGGCACAGCAGTAATCAATCTCAGATGTCAGGGCATGCAGAAGACACTAGACACAATGGAAAAAAGCAGGCAAAACTAATCTGTCATGAAGGATGCATCCTTAGGTAGTACAAGAGCCAGAGCAAGGATGGGCTCTGGGAGAGACCAGAAGGGCTTCTGTGGGGCTGGGATCACGGTTAAGAAGGGCCCGAGGAGCCGGCTATTTCCGGCTCCCAGTGGGTCGTCTACTCGCTGACTTGGTTGTGCTTATAGGACCGCTAGTTCCGTGAAAGAAGACTGAGCTGTTCTTTTTTGTTTTGTGTATGTTTCCATATGCATGCTATATTTAATAAGAAAAAGGTTCCAGAAAGGATTTGGGGGAAAAAAATTCCCTACACACATAGCTTTTGATGTAGCAATTCCACTTCTAGGAATTTAACCTCTGGAAGTATTTGCACATGCGTGAATGACTATGTGCATCGCTGTCTGTTGCTGCCTCCTCTGGGACGGCAAGATACGGGGAGCAATCCGGAGCCATCGACAGGGGCTGGTGCGATACGTGCCCGATACCACAGAAGGCTCTAGAGCCATGAAAAGGGTAAGAAGAGCCCCCTGCAATATATTAAGGATAAAAAACAAAGCGTGAGGGGTGCCTAGGTGGCTCAGTCAGTCAAGCATCCGACTCTTGATTTCGGCTCAGGTCGTGACCTCAGAGTCCTGGGATGGAGCCCTGAGTTGGGCTCTGGCTCAGCGGGGAGTGTGCTTAAGATTCTCTCTCTCCCTCTGCCCCTCCTCCCCTAAAAAAAACAAAACAAAAAGAACAAAGTGCAAAACAGTGACCCCTTTTAAAATATTGGAGCTGCCTCTAGGGAAAGGAAGAGGCCCAAGAGATGTGCATAAGGAGGGAAATTTACTCTTCTTTGTAAACTGAGTTGTACTGTTTGGGTATTTTACCAGCATACTCTGCTTATTCAGAAAATAAATGACCACTTAAAAACAGAGTAAGTACAGACAGACTGGGCGGATAAAAGCATGGGAAGGAAAGGAGCAGGATTATGACTCTCTGGCCCCTGGAGGTCACACATTTGAAGATGGGTTTTGGAGCCAGGCAGGTCTCGGATCAAGTCCAGTTTCTGCTCTTCCTACCTCTGACCTTAAGCCAAGGGGTTTAAAACTTTCTGACGCTGCCTTCATCCACAAAAGAGGAACTTCCCATCTGGGTACCGAGAGCATTAAATGAGATCATCCAAAAGAGCCTGGTGTCTGGCAGGTAGAAAGCATTCAACCATGTTCGCCCTGAACATCCTACCCGGTAACCACCACTATGTTGTTCCAAGACATGGTATCCTTGTTGCCATTTTACAGATCAGGAAACTGAGGTCCAGAAGTCACCATCTCCAGGGCCTTCAGTGAGTTGGCAACACAGTGGCTTTCCAAGTCAAGTGACCTTTCCCTTGACCCCTCACAGGGAAAGGAGCATCGAAGAAACAGAACCCAACCCACACTCATGGCACGCCCTTGAGGCGGGGAGCACACGGCCGACTGGGATTGATGACTACAAAAAATCTGAGTTGTCTGTGGGAGGTGGCCGCTGAAGGAAGCACTCTGGACTTTCTTCTGCCTACTGCCGGTCTTATTCAGCAATTCTGGCTTTTTAATTCTGTTTTCTCATTTGCTGCAGCAGCTGGTCAAGGGCTAAAATGTTATTACTCCTGTTGACTGATTAGGAAATGGAGGTCAGACGGGGTGGGGGGTGGGGACGATGCATGCAGTGGCATCTGTGTGGCTCAGGGTTAGGCCTGGGGCCTCGGGATCTGTACACCTGGGTTTCTCTGTGGACATGTTGCTATTACTCTGAAAGCCGGGGCGAGTCTGCCATCCTCTCTGGGCCTGCACTCCCACCTCTGCAATCTGACCAGTCTTTCCTCCAGGGACGTGAGCAAATATGCGTAAACCCCTTAGGACAGCCCTCGCCATAGCCCTAGCACCCACTGAATCCTGGGCAAATATGAGCAGCCACCACTTATGGGTCACTGTCATTAGGGTTGGCAGAATCCAGGGTCTCCTGAAGGTCTCCTCTTTTCCCTGTAGGTTATGGTTACTCTGACAGCCTAGCTCTGAATCCCTCCTGCACCCTGTCCCCAGGGCAGAATGTCCATGTCTTTGTATGTGCTGCTCTTGTGTGAGCTCTGCTTTCGGCCCGAGAGGACTGTGCACTCAGGGCTGGGGCAGGATGCCAGGCTCGCAAACCCACATGAAGGCAGTAATTTGCACAAGTGCTCCTTGCCTTGGTGTGCTCATTTCCAGCCTGTCCCCAGAAGGGCGCTCAGCCTGCAAAGCCAGCAGAGAGCTATTTACAGCTCTGGGCAAGGAGAGGGGAGGCAGGCTCTGTTCCCACACAGGAACAGCCCTCCCGAGGTGGCTTGCTCTTTTGGCTGCTTGTAAGAGGCTGTTTGGCCAATCCCGTCCCCAGAAGAGTTCTGAGGTCCTAAAAGCTTTTGCTGAAAGGCCAGCGATCTGCCCCAAGGGTTGTCTTGTTTCCTCAGGGAACTCGTGCTCAAAGGCAGATGGGAGAAGGTGTCCCTAGGCTTCCCCCAGTAGAGCTACCAATGGGTTCTAGAGATCTAGACGGAGGAGGGGATACAGTAGACCTGTCAAATCCATGGACAGCGCTAGCCACTCTACTACCACTCTACGTCAGAGACTGACAAACTATGGTGGAGGGCAGGGGTGGGGGAAGACATCCGGTCCACCAGCCCATTTATGTAAATATAGCTTTATTAGAATATAGACTTGCCCATTCATTACATTGTCTCTGGCTGCTGTCGTGGTACAGGTGAGTAGTTGTGATTGTTAACCATATGGCCCCCAAAGTCTCAAGTATTTACTATCTGCCCCTTTACAGAAGAAATTTGCCAAGCCTTACTCTAGGTGATGTCTCTGTCATCTCATCTTCTGTCGTGCCTCTCTGATCCACCTATAGTTGGAGTCTGCTCTCCACCCAGCATCCAGAAGGATCTTTCTCCAGTGCCAATCAAATCAGGTCACCTCCTTGCTTAAAACCCTTCCATGGTTCCCTATGGGTCTCTGCGTCAAGTCCACGCATTATCATGGGTCACCTGGATATCCATATGGCCCTCCTGCAGCTTTCCCTTTCCTCATTGATACACCCTGAGCTCCACTGAAGGCCTCCAACATCCTCTCAACATTGGTTTTATAGGGTAAAAAATTGTGTCTCAATAGAATATTATGCATTATCTGAATACAGTACAAACTTTCAGGTTATCTGATTCTAGCCCTGTTCATTACTTTTGAGCTATTTTTTTCCAATCCTTTGTAAGTTGTAGGAAACTGATAGACAAGCAAATTCTGTCTCGTCCAATCATTTTCTCCTTCCATTTGCAATTCATTTCAACATTCCTTCCCTCCATACACGATGCTTTAGTTGACTTTGCCTTTGAATTGGTTCTAACATCTGCCCAATCCCCTCATTGAGTGAGCTTAATACAATCTTAAACAAATGTCTCTTTTTGTGGGGTTCATGATTTTACCCTTTTTTTAATCTGAAGATTTTTTCTTTTTTAAAGATTTTATTTATTTACTTGAAACAGAGAGAGAAAGTACAAGCAGGGAGAGCGACAGGCAAAGGGAGAGGGAGTAGCAGGCTCCCCACTAAGTGGAGAACCTGGTGTGGGGCTTGATCCCAGGACCCTGGGATCATGAACCGAGCTGAAGGCAGACAAGACGCTTAACCGAGTGAGCCACCTGGCGCCCCTGAAGATTTTAAGTTTTCCATGAAGTCTCTGAGCCTCCGTTCATGTTCTCTTTGTGAAGAACATCTTTCCTGCCTTTTCCTCCCACACTTTCTTCCCCAGCATCCCCGGGGTTTCTCTGAGTTCCAACCTCTACGTACTCCCAGGCTACCCAGGACACATCTCGCCGAACGGCAGCTGTTCTGGTCTGTCTCCCCACAGCTAGCCTAGAAGATCCTCTGGTGAAGCGGCTGGGTTGCTATCTCTCCCTCGTCACGCAAACACACCCCTAGTACTTTACATGACACATGGACGTTGTGCAACACGCGGACACAGTAATGAATGAATGAACGTCGGGTGATGAGACTGCTCACCTAGACAGAAGCCACTAAGGGCGAGACCTTATTCTCTTCGCTCAACACCCTACACATGATGCAGCGTTGGCACCTGCTGAGTACACAATAAATACCTGTGAGTAAATGAAAGCATACCACCCAACTTCTGGTTCTTGGCCTACTTTTTTTTTTTTAAGATTTTATTTGAGAGAAGGAGAGAGCACACAAGCAGGGGGAGGGGCAGAGGGAGAAGCAGACTCCCCGCTGAGCAAGGAGCCCAATGTGGGGGCTCGATCCCAGGACCCCAAGATCATGACCTGAGCTGAAGGCAGACACTTAACCAACTGAGCCACCCAGGCTCTTGGCCTACTTTTAAGTAATCTCCCATTTTTCCGCTTCGGAAGAGCAAGCCCAGCAGCTTCCGAATGCCACCCTCCCACACCAGGCTGTCATGTGTCACCACCGCGGCAGTTCAGCCCCTCTGGGTCCTGCGCCCCTTGAGGGAGTGGACGACAATCTCTGTTCTGCTTCATGGTCATCTTGTGACCTTGAGCAAGGCACTGCCCCTCTGGGCCTCTGTTTTTCCACGGGTCAAGGCCTCAGTTCAGACATTCCAAGAGATAAAATACAAAAGGCAAAGATAGGAACGACCAGTAATGCCCAAGTGACGTTCCAACCCAGACACCATTTACACTGTAACAAATGCTGTCAATGTAACTCATTGGCAAAGCTAAGAGGGCCCTAGCTCTGAGTTGTGAGGGTGACAGAGATGTCCTAGGACAAGGTCTCCAAAGTTGAATGTGACCACGAATCCCACCTCCCACCGCCAACCTGGGATATTGTTAAAATATAGATTTGTATTCTTTTCTTTTCTTTTAAAAGATTTATGCATTTTAGAGAGAGAGAGCAGGGAGAGAGGCAGAGGGACAGAGTATCTCAAGCAGACTCCCCACTCAGAGCTTAATCCCATGACCCCAAGGTCACGACCTGAGCTTAAACCAAGAGTCAGCGGCCTAACAGACTGAACCACCCAGGCGCCCCCAATAGTCTGCATTTCTAATGAGTATCCAGATGCTGCGATGCTGCTGGGCACTGTACCACGTTTCCAGAAGTAAGATGCTAGGACACAGTGGGTCCCAGCTTTGAAGAAATTCTCAATGTGGCCAAGGAACAGATTTCCAGCATGCTGCCAATAGTCCAAGGCAATAAATATGAGCCCCTAAATGGGAGGTGTTGGTAGTTAAGCCTGTAGACCTCTGAGAAAGGACAGGTTGGCAAGGTGGGGGATTCTGGTGCAGGGTTCTCAAAGAACATGGAAACAAGGTTGGGAGCATTCTGCCAGGCCAGCGACCACTGAATCACCAAGTCTGGTGGTGCGGCCCACCAGTCTGTGTATTAACAAGCCCTCCAGGGCTTCTTATGCTCAAGCGTGAGAACCACTGTGCTAGGGGAAGAGAAAGGGTAGAATATTCTAGTTTGAAGAACAGTGTTTTGTTTTCCCATAGTAGAATTTCAGGTGCATGTCTGGGCTTTATAAATTGCATTCATCTATTCATCCATCCATTCACACACTCATCCATCAATTTATCTAACCACTGAAGTGGTTGTGTCCATGCATCCACCCATCTATCCATCCGCCCATCCACTCACCCACCCACCATCCAACAAGTACGTCCTGAATGTCCACCATGAACCCTTTTAGGCACAAGAGATTTGACCAGAATTGTAAATATACACATCTGTTTTAGCCTCTAAACCGGTGATTCTCTACCAGAAACGTTTGCCCCCATGGGACAGTGGGTGATGTCTGGAGACGTTTTTGGTTGTTCCAACATGAGAGAAAGTGTGCTACTGGCCTTTAGTGGGGTAGGGGCCAGGGATGATGCTAAACATCCTACCATGCACAGGACAGCCCCCAAAGTCAATAGTGTTGAGGTTGAGAAACTTTGCTCTAGACTGGAGGCCCCTTGTGGGCAGTAACTGTGTTGTAGTCACCTTGATATCCCAAGGTCACAAGACTACCTGACCCACAGGAGCTGAGCATATGTTTACATGCAAGAGGAAATGGCAACATAAACATACATTTACGTATATAAGGAGCTCTTAAAACTCAACCATAAGGAGAGCTGGGTGGCTCAGTCAGTTGAGCGTCCGACTCTTGATTTCGGCTCAGGTCACGATCTTGGGGTTGTGGGATCGAGCTCACATAGGGCTCGGCGCTGAAGGCCGAGGCTACTTGGGATTCTCTCCTTCTCCCTCTGCCCCGACTTGTGCTCTCCCTCTCTCTAAATAAATAAATAGAATATTAAAAAAAAACCTCAACCACAAAAAGTCAACCCAACTCAAAAATGAATAAGGGACTTAAACAGATGTTTCTCCAAAGAAAATATATAAAAAGCCAACAAGCACATGAGAAGACGCTCAACATCACTAGTCACTAGGGAACTGCAAATCAAAACCACAATGAGATACCACTTCACACCTGCTGGAATGGCGGTAATAGTAATAATAATGATAATTGGAAAATAACAAGCATTGGTAAGGATGTGGAAAAATTGGAACCTTGGCATGCTGCTGGTGGGAATGTAAAATGGTGTCGTTTGGCAGTTCCTCAAAAGGTTAAACAAAGAATTACCATGTGACTGATCACGTGACCTAGTGGTTCACGCCTGGGCATATAGTCAAAAAAATGGAAACTAAAATTGTCTTTAAACCAAAACTTGCACATATGTGTTCATAGCAGCAGAGAAGACCAGGTGTTGGAACACAGTTTTGGTTAATCCTCTCATACCCTGCTCAGTAATGAGCAGGTCCTATTACTGCCCCTCTTCCCACTACTTTTCTTTTTGCTTTCCACTATTAACCCCTTGCCAAAGACGGGGAAATGAGATGCTGAGAGGTATAGTGGTCATGGCATGAGGCCATCATGCTGGTAGGAGCCCAATTCAGCTGTAGGCACTCTGCCCTAGAGCCCACTGGAATTCTTTTTTTTTTTTTTTTTAAGATTTTCTTTATTTATTTGACAGAGAGAGAGAGACAGCCAGCGAGAGAGGAACACAAGCGGGGAGAGTGGGAGAGGAAGAAGCAGGCTCCCAGCCGAGCAGGAAGCGCGATGTGGGGCTCCATCCCAGGACCCTGGGATCACACCCTGAGCCGAAGGCAGACGCCCAATGACTGAGCCACACAGGCACCCCAGACCCCACTAGAATTCTTTTTTTTTTTTTAAAGATTTTATTTATTTATTTGACAGAGAGAGAGACAGCCAGCAAGAGAGGGAACACAAGCAGGGGGAGTGGGAGAGGAAGAAGCAGGCTCATAGCAAAAGAGCCTGATGTGGGGCTCGATCCCAGATCGCCGGGATCACGCCCTGAGCCAAAGGCAGACGCTTAACCGCTGTGCCACCCAGGCGCCCCCCCACTAGAATTCTTAAGGAGTTCCCTAAGGCCAGGGCAGAAGTTCAGCCCGGGATGGGGAAGCCTCAGGATTCCTCTCTCATGGCTCCCAAACTCTCAGGAAGGGCAGAGGCCTGAGTTTCAGCCACTGGGACTGCTGGCATGAGCACTTCATGTCCCCAGAGAGAGGGACGGGTCCAGGCGGGAGTGTGTGGTCCTCAGACCTCGCCTGTGCCTGGCACGCTGACACTGGGGACAGCGGCAGGCTCCTCCCGTGGGCTGGAATCCCACGGTCGTACCTCTTGGCAAGTGACTCAGAGCTAAGTCTGTCAACCTCTGTGTGCTGTGCTTTGCTCATTTGTAATGCACAGGAAGCTGGCTAGAGGATTCCTCCTCCTCTTCTTCCCCCATGAATATATTCTTATACATACATAGGTCTCTTTCATGCCCCTTGCTTGCTTGACTAATCATTCTCATATGCATTCACATATATATTTTTTTATATAATGTGTATATTAATTCTGCAACTTTATTGTTTTTACTAAATGTCTTGGGGAACTTTCCAGGTGAGGAATGTACATCTCCCTCATCTTTCTAAAAAGACTGCTCATTTCCCTGTGAACGCACTGTGATGGAGCCCCTCCCCGTGCTGGTGCTGCAAAGTTCTGCAGCAGACATGCCTGTGTTCGCAGAGCTGCATGCATGAGTGAGCACTGCTGCAGGAGAGTCCTAGAGGTGGGAGGGCGGTGTGAGCTCTGCAAGAGAGAGCTAGATGACCTTCTGAAGACGGCTCCAGAACCAGGTTATTTCTGAAACTGTTGCTGGCACGAAAGTTTCTTTGACCTCTAGCGGGGAAGGGGTAATGCCTTTAGGCAAGCCATTTAACCTCTGTGAGCCTTAGTTTGCTCATCTCTAAAACGGGAAGCCCAGATCAATGAACATGAAGGCACTCTAGAGGTGGCAAAGTCCTGTTTTATGTGAAGGATTGAGATCATTGTAAATGCTGAGAGGCTCAGCGGCTGGACACCACCCCCTCCATCATGCAGAAGGCAGAGCAAGGAGCCCGAGGAAGGAGGATGCTGTGCTATGTGAAGCATCAAGGACGCGCAAGACATCTGCGTTAGGCCAAAAGTTCTCAGTGGGAGGGGTGGGCGTCATTCTGCCCCCAGGGGATGTCTGCCAATGCTTAGAGACAGTTTAGTTGGCATAACTAGAGAGGCTTGTACTGGCATCTACTAAGGAGAGGGGCCAGAACAGAGCTCAACACCCTCAGTGCACAGGACGGCCCCCGAGACAGAGAATTATTCCACCCCCAATGTCAACACTGCCGAGGATAAGAAGGCCTGTTCTGCGGCTGTCTCTTATCTGATGCCTACCCCCCATTCAAAGATGAGGGAAGTGAGCCTCAGAGAGGGAATGATCTGCCCAAGGCTCCCCGACCCGTCGACTCTTGGGCTCCATCTGACTTTATGGTTTGCGGTCCGACAAGCACAGGGTTTTATGACTTTGCACTTGAAATCACAACCACTGCTTCCACCCACTTGTTGTAGTAACTACGCACTTTACAAGGATTAACTCGTTTTATGTGGATAAGGTTAATAATCTCCTTGAGATCACACACCAAGTAGCAGATCTGGGCTCTAAACCCAGATAAGAAGGGTCCAGGGACCGATCTCTTGACCTCTCTGCACTTCAGTTCCCCCTCATGCTCTGAACTTTTCACCTTGGCACCCTGGACTTGGCTCCCTGCTCTAAATTGGAGCATGACAGCCAACACTTTAGCTGGAGGCAGGGGGAGCCCCCGCCTCAAGACGCTCCCATCTGCAGGGATCTGGTCGCTGTTGCCCAGCTGGGTGGTTCTGGAACGTGGCGGCCAGTTTCAGCTCTGGCCCCATTCAGTGCCTCAGGAACAGAAGCCATGCTCTGAGCAGGGACAGGAGGGAAGGGGCCCGTCCAAAGTTCCTGGAGCAAACCCAGCTATGCAACTGAGGCTCCTGCAGCGATCTCGGGGACCAGCACATTACAAACCATCTCGTTCGCCGTCCTGGGTCGATTTGGCTTTTGGCAAGTGTCAGTTTGGTGGTGAGCTCAGCAAAATCTCCCATGGGGTGAGCAGTTAAGTGCAGACTCTCAGGAGTGGATTCTACAAGGTGGCCTGTCTCAGGGGGTGCTGTGTTTCAGCTCTGCCCCTTCCTAGCTGCGTGACATTCTCAGAGCCTCTGCACCTCCCCTGACAAGTGGAGAGGTCAGTCCGAGCAGTTCCAGCTGTAAATGTGAGGACTGGAGCTCCTGTCCCGGACGCCAGCACCCCACAATCCCTGGAGAGACTGTGACCAGCTTTGCTACCCACAGACTGGATGACCTTGAGCAAGTGTCTTCCCCTCTTTGCGCCTATGTTTGCTCAACTGTCAAATGAAGGGGCAGGGTCTTTAATCTAGAAGACCTCTAGAAGCCCTTTAATCTAGAAACCTAGAACTCCAGACTTACCTCTCCCCGGGGCTGACCTCTTCGGGCATCCAGGACACACATTCCTCCATACCCCATATCCCGGGTGCAGCTCTAAAGAGCAAGGCAAACCTCCCTGCCTTTCTCTTTCCTGTCCTTCACCCTTGCCTGCTGGGGAAGAGCTGTTCCCAGCCCCCCTCAAGTCATTAACATCCTGACCCTTAGCCCAGCAAAGCTAACACTGTCTCCAGCCCAACAGATGGTTCCTGCAACATCTACCTTCTTTGGCCAAGTGCCCAGGGAATTCCACTGAGCAGTGCCCACTGGAGCTGGGGGGTAAGGGGGCAGCCCCAGGGAGCAAGCTGGGCCCCCCCTCTCTGCGTCTGACAGTCCCTTTGCCAGGGGAGAGGTTGGACTGCCTCCGGGAAGAATATCCTGAACACCAGCCCTTTGTGTGGGGGATGGGGGGGGGGTCCCTGGTGGTCCTGCTGCCTCAGAGGCCATCTCTGCTGTCAGAGTTCAGAGGACAGTATAAGGGTCCTTCCCTAGGCTCAGGATCCTGGCTTTAAGGGCTTCATTCTTATTAAACCTCCTCTGGTCTGATCTCTGGCCATGGTGGGAGAGGAAAGGTGGGATGGAATTAGGTGGACCAGTAAGGTGTGGGAGTAGAGTCGGGAAGGATGGGATTTGGGAGAGGCGGGGAGAGTGGGTGAAGGGTGTTAGTGAGAGGCTGTTGGCTTGAAAGGGTTGGAGAGAGGTGGAGTGAGGTGGGTGACTTGGTTCAGATGGGTGGCCAGACCCTTGTCCTATCACTGAGTATGAAAGCTCCATAATGTGGTGGTGTCTGAGGCAACCATGTCTCTGTAAGGGGTGGAAAGGGGGTCTTGGGTGGGGTGGGGAGGGGAAGGGAATCATTCATATCTGAAGGCAAATCCCAGAGTCCAGTTGCTGAGGTGGGGTAGGCAGGGAGGTCCCTATTGGGTTTGAGGGGGACATGCTGAGTCTCTGCCCTGAGATTTCCCTGTCTTAAGGAGGGGCTTATTTCCTAGGATATCTGGGAGATCTCATTTTCCTTGGAGGGAGGATACTGTTATCTATGACCTATCTAAGACCCTCATCACTCTGAAGTGAGGGTGGGAGAAGAGATCCAAACTTAGTTTCTCAGGAAGGCCGGGAGGTGCATTGGTCTCTGAAGAGATCCGGGGGGCCCTAGATACGTGCGGAGGTTGGACCACACTTTGGGAGGGTACATTCCATTTCAAGGGATAAATTAGGGAGGGGAATCCTATCTCTAGGGCCTGGGGCTAGGAGGAAGAGCCCATTTCTGATGGGAAAAAGAGGGTATTTTGCTCTCTGGGAGGTGAGAGACCCTCTCTTTTTGGGGGAGGGGACCCGCGTCTCGAGAGGATGAGGGCCCCGATTCTGGGGGAAGACGCCCCGTTTTTTGCTCCCTGGGTGCATGGCCAAAGGACTCCATCTCGCGTGGACGGGCCCGCCCCCACGCGACCCGGCGCCGGGCCCTTACCTCCAGGCCCGGGCTCCGGTCTGCGGACTCCGATCTGCCGGGCTCCGACTTGAGGTTCCTGCGCTCTGAGCTCCGGGTGCGTCCAGTCTCTGCCCCACTTCCCCCAGCGACTCGCGGGGTTTCCTGGCTCCGCCGAGCTGCGCTGGCCAATCAGCGCTGCCAACCCCGGCCCTCGCTCGCGCCGCAGCCAATGAGTGTGCCCGCCACGGGCCACCGCCCCCGGGGGGGAGGGGGAAGGCAGGGCGGGGGCAAAGTCCGGCCTCCGGGGGCGGCGGAGCCGGGGGCCTGGAAGAGGGACCGCGAGGGCCGGGAGCGAGGGTTGGGGCTATGGAGTAGGAGGCTGAGGACCCTCGTCAGGACGGAGGGGAACCTATCTGATGGGGGGTGGAGAGCGCGTCTCTAAAAGGGGGCGTCTCTATAGGTTGGTTTCGCCAGACCTTAATTACCTCCTGTCCTTTTTCCTGGGTCCTGGGGGCTGCGGGTGAGTGTAGCTGCCCCGCCTGCACCCGGCGCCCTGGCTCCGGAACCCTAGATGTGCAGTCGGAGTCCGTATGATGCTCTGCCTCTCTCCGCCCCCTGGGGCGGGCGTTCAGGGCCCTCTCGCTCAACCCTCCCAGCTGCCATTCACTTAACACCTCCTGCCCCACCAGCTCCGCAAGAGAAATGGCTTGTGCACCCTAGAGGCAATGCAAAGAGCACTGGACATAGATCCGTCTGCATGATGTAGGGCAGATCACTGCACCTATCCTCACTGCACTACACCCAATCCTCAGTTTCCTTAACAGCAAATGAAGACAATAGTGATAGTATCTCCTTCATGGGTGTAAATGAGGTTGTAGATGTGAAGATGATTTAATAAAAATTAAAATGCAGTATGAATGCTAGTTGATATTAAAGGGTGAATGACTCTTAGCCCAGTAGCTTTCTACAGGTATTTGAAAGGAGGATGTATTCATTCAGTGGTAGAGTAAAAGACACAGAAATGGCCCATCAGAACAACATGTGATCACCAAGAGCTCATAATGAATGGAAATCCCAGACCCTAAAAGGCCACGAAAGAACACAGCTTGGTTTTCCCTATTCATCCTAATCAATCATTATTTCTTCAGTCTGCTGGTATCTTGCAGGAACCTGAGATCCCTCCTTCCTGCTTTCCAGGAATCCAGGTTGCCCTATCTCTGGTTAGGCAAGGACTGTCTTCCTAGAAATTAAGGAATTAAGACAAATAAAGAACAAACAAATAAGCAAATAAAAAAAACCACCCCCAAAAAACTACCTGCCCTCTAGTGTGGTCTATGATGATAGAGACCAAAAAGAAACAATAAATAAGAATCATTCAAAGGAAAAGACAGAAAATATAACGGATCTAAGGTTCTACTGAAATTGAGAGAGCTTTGCCAAATCTTTTTTGGTATGTTAATCCTGCCACCTTGTTTGCAGAACTTCATGAGGCCTGGGTTATAAATCAAGCAATTTTTCCTTAAAATCTAAGCCATGCAGATAATCCTCTTTACTGCCCAAAACCCGCCCAAAGACATAAATGGTCAATAAACATAGGAGGAAATAAAGTTTGTCAAAGAAAGGCAGGTTAAAGAGACGGAAAAGTTTCATCTACCAAAAATGGCCTAATTTTTATTATTATAACTACTATTACTTGTGGGGGTTTCAAGGAAGTGGACAATTCTATGAATTGCTGATGGGAGTACAATGATTAGAGCCTTCCTGGAGAGAAACTGGATATTCCTATTAAAAACATTTTCCGGAACAACGAATGGTGCAAAGGTTTAGTAATAAAGTGGTTTAGTGTCATTTTATTTACTGTAGCAAAAAACTGGAAACATACGTACAACCAGAGAGACCCTAAAGGGAAGTCTGTTGAATACTGAATGGTATGAAAATGTCATCTCAAAATACTAAGTGAACAAAGATATTCACCAAAAAAGTTTATCTGGTATTGTCCTGTATTTGTTAAATTTATATAAATAGACCTGGATAGATCAGTGCTGTCCAACGGAACTTTCTGTGATGGCAGAAATGTTCCGTATCAGTGCTGTCCAAGATGGTAGCCACTGGCCATACACAGGTCTTGAAGATTTCAAATGTGCTAGTCAACTGAGAGACAGAAATTTAAATTTTATCTAATTTTTGGTTCAGGTCAAAACGTCCTATGTAGCTAGTGGCTATCACATTGGACAGCACCAATACAGATCGAGAGAGACAGAAAAAAATGAATGCTCATTAGTATAGTTATAGCTGTATGTTAAAATTATAGGTGATTCTAATTTTACTTTATTTACATATCACTAACTTCTAATTTTCTATAACAAATATATATTGCTCCTATACCAAGAAAAAAATATTTAAAATGAAAAAAAAAAAGCAAAAGTTTAAGCCAAATGCATCCCACCATCGGTTTTATATGACCTGCAATCTATGATATAAAGTGGGTTTTATATTTTAAATGGTAGAAAAAAAATTATATTTTCTTTCACATGACAATGACAACAAAATTCAAATCTCACTGTGCATAAATAAAGTTTTATTGGCACACAGCGATACCCCCTCACCTATGCATTGTCTGTGGCCGTCTTTGTGCTACCATGGCAGAGCTGAGTAATTGTGGCAGAGACTGTACAGCTTGCAAAGTCAAAAATATTTACCACTGGGGCCTTTTTAGAAGAAGTTTTCCAAGCCCTGGTCCAAGATGATCAGGGGAAACAAACATGCACAGAACCCACTGGGGGTTAGGCCCTGGTACTGGGTATTCAGGAGGAGCTGCGTTGTTTCTGGTTAAGAAGGGGTGCGAGAGGGATATTAACAGCCAGGTGCTTTGCAAGCTGATTCTCAAGTAGCTTCATTGTGACACTTGTGAAGAAAACCGTCAGCACGCTGGCAAGGCCTTTCTCACATTAGCTCCCCTTGCATTTTTCATAGTCTCACGGTTCTCCTATGGGGCTGTTTGGGGCCGCAGGTGTCTTGCAGGGGATGCCGAGAATGTTTTCCAGGGGCTGGCTGCAACCCAGGATGGAGCTCCTTCCAGAAAAGCATCTCTGAGAAGGGAAATGAGTGCAATGGAGCATGAAGCTCTCAGGGCGCCAGCTGTCTGAGCAGGAAAGGCCCTTAGAGATCGGCCACCCATTGTACAGAGGAGGAAACTGAGGTCCAGAGAGGGGGATGAATTTGCCTGGAGCCAGACTAGAATGTGTGTGCTGTATTTCTTAGATCTGTGCTTTCCAAACTCCCTGCTCATGAAATAGTACAGTGATATCATGGAAGGCATTTGGGTATGAGGGAAGGGGGACTGGCCGGGGACTTGGTAGTGAATTCCAGATCCACCTCCCAATGGTCGTGTGACATTGGACAAGTCACTTACCCCTCTCAGTCTCTGTGTTCTCATTTGTGAACTGAACAATTAACGTGTCTACCACACATCCACGTGTAAAAGAATGAAGCTGGGCCCTTACCTCACACTGTATACAAAAATTAACTCATAATGGATCAAAGACCTAAATATAAAACCTAAAACCATAAAACTCTTAGAAGGAAACACAGAGGTAAATCTTCATGACTTAGGATTTGGGAATAGCTTCTTAAATATAACACCAAAGCAGATAAATTGGAATTCACCAAAATCAAAAGCTCATTTGCACATCAAAGGACATCATCAAGAGAGTGAGAAGACAATCCACAGAATGGGAGAAAACATTTGCAGATCATGTGTCAGAAAAGAGTCTAGGACCCAGAATATATAAAGAATTCTTACACCTCAACAACCAAAAGACAAACAACCCGATTCAAAAATGGGCAAAGAACTTGAATGGACCTTTCTGCAAGGAAGACATACAGATGGCCAAGAAGCATATAAAAAGATGCTCATCATCATCGGTCATTAGGGAAATGCCGATCAAAACCCCCCAAGACACCACCTCACACTCCCTGGGGCAGCCGTCATAACACATGGAAAATAGTAAGTGTCGACAAGGATGTGGAGACGTTGGAACCCTCACACCCTGCTGGTGGGAATGTAAAAATCGGTCACTGTGGGAAACAGTCTGGCAGTTCCTCAAGAAGTTAAACATGAGTCACACCATATGACCCAGCAATTACACTCCTAGGTAGATATCTAAAAAAACTGAAAGCAGCTGTTCAAAACAAAAACTTGTATATGAATGCTCATAGCAGCACTACTTACGGTGGCCCCAAAGTGGAAACAAGCCAAATATCCGTCAGTGGACAAATGGATGGACACATTGCGGTACGTCCGTTCGGTGGAGTATTATTCAGTCATATGCAGGAATGGAGCACTGGCACATGAACCCTGAAAACAAAAGACCATATACTGTGTGGGTCTAGAATAGGTAAATCCATGGAGCCAGAAAGTAGATTAGTGGTTGCCAGGGGCTGGGGGTGGAAGACATGGGGGAGTAGTAGTAGAAATGGGGTTTCCATTTGGGTTGATGACAACATTCTGGAACTAGACAGGGGTGATGGCTGTACAACACAGTGAATGTGTTTAATGCCACTGAACTCTTCACTTTAAAATGGTAAATGTTGGGGCTCCTGGGTGGCTCAGTCGGTTGAGTGCCTGACTCCTGATTCCAGCTTGGATTATGATCTCTGGGTCGTGATACAGCTCTGTGTTCAGGGGGAGTCTGCTTCTCTCTTTCTCTCTCTTGTTTTCCCTCTTCCTCTGCCCCTCCCTCTGCTCACACTTTCTCTCTCAAATAATTAAATCTTAAAAAAATAAAACGGTAAACACTGTGTTATGTGTATTTTTCTAGGACAAGGAAAACATGTCTAGCACAGTAAGTCACTGTTTGGGGTAAATGCCAGGAGTTCATCCTTGGCCCCTGGTGGATGTCCACACATTGGCAGCTGTTATTATTACCAGCTTCCCCAAGTGCCCTGCCCGATAGTGTGAGGTTGCCCAGAGTTCACACATTCACTTGTTCAGTAATTCATCTGTTCATTCGTTCAGCCAGTCAACAAATAAGCAGTTAGCATCTACTCTGTGCCTGGTGCTGAGCTGTTCTAGGTGTTGGGGATTTGAGGTCCCACCTCCATGGAGTTTCAAGACAAGAGTATAAGAAAGGCAAACGTGAACTAAGGAAACTAATTTCTGATAAGTGCTTTGGGGGAAATGAAAAGTAGCATGACGTGCCCAGAGTCAGAGCAAGTACATCAGCCATGATGGGGGTCGCCTGGAAGGATGTGACATCTGCACGGAGGCCAAAATGCTCAGAGGGAGCCGGGGTGAGGTTTTCCATGCTTTTGTCCCTTGTGCTGGGCTCCTCGAAGACCCAGGAGCCACCTCTGGCTCTCCTGACCTGCATGACCCCATAAGGTGGGGGTGCCATGCCCAGCTGCTGGCTCTGACATGTCACAGATGTGTCATACCCCTCCTCTACTGTCATTACAATGACTGGGTCCCTCCAAGTTGCCAGCCCCGAAGAAACACAACGGTGCAGTTCTCCTTCTAGCTCGGGACACACTGAAAGGACAGGGGAAATGTGTTGTCCCCTAGTGCCACTCCCATGCCGTGGAGGGCTTCCCAGACACAGTAAACTGTTCCCTAACACGAACAGTTATCCTGCTCAAAACGTCGTGAGTGCTGAGGTGGAGAAACTCTGTGTTAAATAACACGTATGTACTTTCAATAATACGGAAGGCGCTCGATACATTCTAGGTCCCTTCCTCCTGTGGCTGGAGACGCATTCATATTCACTCCAGTTCTTCTTGCCAGTACATGTGAGGGCATTTCGGGGGGTCAGATGAAGGGGTGTGGCTCCCCTACTCATCTCCATTGCTGGAGAACTTAGCTAAGTATTTATGTCTTATCTGAGATCTCTGAGGACCTTGTTGGCATGTCTGAGATCTAGGGTATTTCTGAGATCTCTGAGGACAGTACTTGGCAAGCAGGAGGGGCTCTATTAATACTGATACATTTCACTGTGTGCAAAGGACAATATCAAGCAGGATGCTTGAGGGAGAGTGCTGACTCCTCGCATCTCTCCCTGGGGGAGCTCTTGGCCCCAAGGAGCTGTCCATCAGCTCTGTGCTGAAATTTCACCAAACAGATCAAACTCTTCCCCCAGGGCCAGCGAATCCCAAGTCCTTACTAACCCCTGCTCCGCCCCCCCCATTCTTCCCTCTCCCCCTTACAGACAACAGAAGATGAAAACCAGGGCACAGAGTGGTAGAGGGGTTATATCCTCAAACTCTGGAGATCTGGCTGGGACAATGAGGAATTCTGGAAGATGAGGATGATGATAATAATGCCTGTGTGACTGGGCCTGCACTTGTGTGAAAGCGTGTGCGGCAGAGTGGAGGGCTTGCAGGAGTCCTCCACCAATGCTGGTGATTACCATGACCATTTTCAAAATCATCACTCTCATCATCTGGGTTCCTCCAGAAGCAGACCCTGAGACAGGACCTGAGTGCTTTATTGGGGAAGGGATCCAGGAGACACCAATAGGGGTGGGGTAGTGTAATAATATGCTCACAGTGGGCAGCCAGGCTGGCATCCTGCTGGGGAGTGCAGGGAGCTCGCTTCACAGTTACCCTACGGAGGGGCAAGACAGCCGGGGCAGACAGACACCAGCAAGTACCAACCATTGGTCAAGGACTGCCGGCCCAGGGTGTCGACTCCCCAGTGCTTCATCTTGTCGTTTTTGGGTTGGGCAGGCTGAGGTGGCCATACAGAGCCCTTGGGCTGAGTCTCAGGCAGTAACAATTCGAAGGCAGGTGAGCACTGGGCAGGACATCGGTGGTGGCTGCCTCCCCCCCCCCCCCAACATCAATGGCTAAGGTCTTTTCTTACTTTTTTTTTTCCTTTAAAATGACTTCAGAGCAGTTTTAGGTTCACAGCAAAATTAAGGAAAAAGGTAGAGAGATTTCCCATGTACCCTATTCCACACACATTCACAGCCTGCCCCCACCAGATGGGATATTTGTTGTGATTGATGAATTTGCATGGACACATCAACGCCCAAAGTCCATGGTTTCCATCAGGGTTCACTCCTCCCCATTTAGGGTTGGGTGGATGTATCATGCCGTTGTCTGTCATTACAGCATCATACAAACTAGTTTCATGGCCCTGAAAATCCTCTGTTCTCTGCCTGCTTGCCCTTTGCCCCTGGAAACTACTGTCTTTTTTCTGTCTCCTTACTTGTGCCTTTTCCAAGAATGTCACAGAATTGAAATCATATGGTATGTAGCTTTTACAGATTGGCTCTTTCATTTAGTGATACACATTTAAGTCTCCTCTGTGGCTTGTCATGGCTTGGTAGCTCATTTTTTTTTAAACACTGAATAATATCCCATTGTGTGGATGGATTGCAGTTTATTGATCCCTTCATTGAAAGGACATTTTGGTTGCTTCCAAGTTTTGGCAATTAAGAATAGAACTGCTACGGGGCACCCAGTCGGCTCAGTCATTAGAGCGTGTGACTCTTGATCTCGGGGTTGTGAGTTTGAGTTTGAGATTACTAAAAAAATAAAATCTTAAAAAAAAAGAACAGAGCTGCTGTCGACAGTTATGTGCAGGTTTTTTTGCATGGACGTCAGTTTTCAACTCCTTTGGGTAAACACTAAGGAGTGCCATTGCTGGCTCTTATGGCAGGCGTATGTTTAGTCCTGTAAGAAACCTCCAGACTGTTCCAATGTCGTTGTACCATTTTGCATTCCTACCAGCCACAAACGAGAGTTCTTGTTGCTCCATATCCGGAGTTTTCTGGATTTCTTCCTCCTCCTCCCCCTCCTCCTCCCCTCCTCCTCCTCCATCCTTCTCTTTGGCCACTGCTAAGGATTTAAAATGCCATTCTCCTGGGCTCTCATAGTCTGTGCTCACCTCTTCCATAGCGCTCATGAGTTCATTAATTCAGTCGTTCCATCACAAACTCACTAGCTGATTCGAGTCCTCATTTGCTCATGTGTATGCTCGCCCATTTATTCTCCACACTCACCAAAACTGCTGACCCGCAACTTACTGTGTGTCAGAGAGGCTATTATAGGATCTCTTCCGGGGCTGGGAGCTCCTCAGGGACAGGCCCTTGGCCCGACTCACGACCTCACGCCAGGTGCCAGGCACAGCGCCCAGCACAGAGCAGTGCTCAGTATGTGTTTAACTGACCTGACACACATTAGAGGAAACGGTCTCTCTATTTTTCTTTCTTTCCAAACCGAACACCCCAGGAAGAGCCAGGCTTGGTGGGGACTAGATAATTGCTTGACTGATATTTCAAAGACCTTTCCACGAGAAAAGGTCTTCCTGAAAATGAATCCTGGCTCCCTGGGAGTTTGCGGGCATGAAGTGCGTGCAAATGCTCATTCTCCTGCTGAACCCAGAGGCAGTAGATGGAGGAGCTCAGCTAGAAGGTACCAACCTCGTATTGGCTCTAGGGAGCAGCTCCCGAGTTGGATTCACCAGGATTCCAGGCCCAGATCAACTGCTGCTCTGCAGCTGTGTGACTTTGGGCCTGTCACTGACCCTCTCTGACCTCAGCTTTCTAAAGGCGGATGGTAGCTTCTCCTTGCTGGCTGCTGAGAGCGTTGAATGTGACAGCTCATGCACATAGCTTGAGAAATCAATGCTGACTCCACAGAAGGCCCCCCTCCTTCTTACGAGGACCATCGCATCAAAACTGTGTGTGTTGAAACACCCTGCACCCGCTTCTGTGACCCCAGGGAGACGCCTCTGTGACTCCCATGCCACTTCCCTGCGTGTCGCTAAGGCCTGACCTCTGCTGGCCCTGAGCGGGGGTGCCCACGCTCTAGGCTGCCTTGGCCCAGCCTCAAGTCTGTGATACAGCACAGTAAGCAGAGCTGGAGGTCCTGCGTGAGCAAATAGAAGCTACTGAGGTCTGGAGTGCTTAGAGGCTGCCCTGGAAACCGCCTGGCCTCTAGTCAACCCCCCGTGAGCCTCCACCCAGCCTGCTGCTCACAGGCTGTGGGACCCCTGGGGGCCCCTCCTCCTCTCTGACTCTTGGTTTCCTTGCCCATAGGCCAGGGTCAGCCCAACGAGGAGCTCCGACGATTGGGTTTCAGCCTGACTTCCTGAGCACCTCCCCTGAGTGGCTGTCACAACTGGGAGGAGGGAGCCGCTCCCCACAGCGAGTGGGTGGCAGCCAGGGATGCTGAACTGAACATCATGGTGCACAGGACAGCCCCACGACCAGTGCTGAGGTCGAGAAACCCACTCTAGTACTGCTCCTCCAGGTTGACGAGTGAAACCCAGAAAGGCCCAAATCACTCCGTGGGTGTTAACCCAGTTCAACTTCTCCGAGCCTCCGCGTCTTCCTCTGTGAAGTGGGGCTAAGAATCACAGCGGGGTTGTGGAGAGGTGGAAGAGAGAGACCCTGCAAAGCGTCCTGCCCAGGGCTGTACAAACAGCCAGAGGATTAGGAGTGGGAGGACCCTGTCCCCACCTCTGGAGTTTAGTTCTGATTCTTCCCGGAGGGGCCGGAGGGGCCGCCCGCTGCCTGGAACATCCAGGTGTGCGTTGTCGTGGAAACCTTTCAGGGATGGCGTACTCAAGAGCTTGACTGATTTTTTTTTCCTCCTCAAAATAACCCATGCTGTCAGTCAAGTAACACTCAGGCACAGTGGTTAGGCAAGTGAGATTGTTTTGCCATCATTAAAAGCTGAGCAGGGCACCTGCTTGGGGGAGTTTCCACCCCGTGACAGGCAGTTAATAGCAATGCCACAGCGAATAATTAATAATAGTGACGATGATGGTGATGGCCTCTGTGTCCTGCACGGCAGCCCCCCACCCCGACAGTTTCTGTGCCAGATGCTTCACACGCACATCAAGTACGACCTTGAGTGTGAATACAGTATTGTGCCCGTTTTACAGACACGGATGCCGAGGCTTGTAGGGGTGAGTGCTGGGGCTGGTCTGAGCCCAGTATGGATACCAGGTGCCATGCTCGAACCATCGAGCCTCACTGCCTCTCAGGAGCCTCCAGCAGAAGGGGGTGAGGGGACAAGGCTCAGTTCATTTTATCTGTGGCCACAGCATCCAAACTGTCAGCTCTAGGTTCTCTTCTTGGTGAGCTCTGAAGCTGGAAACACTACCACCTGCCCCTGGAGCCCATCTCTGAGCATGGCCCTTCCTGATCCAGACACCCCTGCCTCAAAGAAGGGCTCTTGCTTGGCTCTGGTATTTGTTGCTTTGTAAAGCCTGAGACAGAATCAAGTTCTCAGCCCTGGCACGCCTAACGCTTCGATCTATCCCAGGACGATGGTACAGCACAGCCTCCAATCCACACTGCTCCTGCTTGCCTTCAGACAAACAATCCCTACCCTGAGCAGGAGGCAATAGAAAGAATGCTAGCTACAGAGTCAGACAGACCAGGGCATGGACCCCACCC
Source organism: Ursus americanus (assembly GCF_024610735.1). Taxonomy (NCBI): domain Eukaryota; kingdom Metazoa; phylum Chordata; class Mammalia; order Carnivora; family Ursidae; genus Ursus; species Ursus americanus. Next base: position 33,550,066 of record NC_142128.1, read on the forward strand.
TCGTTACTTCCTAGCCCTGTGGCCTCCAACAGCCTGTGTATGCTTTTAAAGCCTCAGCTCACTAAGCAGCTCTCAGAGCCAACGTATCACTGTATGATAAATAGCAGGTTAGTTAGGGTGCCCCAAGAGTCACTGGGGACCCACACTTTGGAGCAGCTGCCAGTGGCTAAGGGGACTGATGAGAACCCTGGGTTCCTTGGGGGCATTTCCCGCAGTCAGTTCATGAGGCTGGGGCGCCACCTCGTGGCGAGGGTCCTCCATTGAGCCAGCCCCGAGGTGAAGCGAGATGAGGCCGGGCCTCCTCAAGCCTTGCAACCTGGACGAGGAGGAAATGACCTCCAGGCTGCTTGGGGGATGTGAAGGCAAGAACAGGCTTCGCACCTGCCTTTACCATTGGCTGGCCCCCAATAAGGAGCCTGGAGAGCTCGCGGCTTCTGTTCAGTGCATTCATTTGCTCATCCGTTCATTTTGCCTCCCCTCTCGGTCCCCCTCCCCTGCCCCTCATGGATGTTCACCTAGCCCCTAGATGGTTTTGCTTTTCTTCATAGCCTTCATCAAGCCCATCAAGGTTATAAGGCTTAAACTGCTAAAATGTAATTGTTTTAAAACTGACAGCATATGTCAGTCTTATATAATCCACAAATGAGGGACAGTGCAGGATGACAAAGCCGGTTCAACAGAACACGAGAAACAGGGATGTTTACAGTATGTGGGAAAAATGACGAGATGAAATAGCCGTATTAGACACAAATTTGGTTAATGTCCCACGGGGCAAAACGACTGTTTCCCTTGGAGCTATTTTCCTACTGGACAGAAAAGAAAGTCATCACATGGTTTCAGTTTTACAGAACTGCAAAATGCTTGCACCCTGAGCAGTCGGGTACACAAACATGCTCTTGCAGATGCTGCAGCGTGCAGTCACCTTTTGGCCTTACTTCTGGTTTTTTTTTTTTTTTTTTAAAGATTTTAGTTATTTATTTATTTAACGGAGATAGAGACAGCCAGCGAGAGAGGGAACACAAGCAGGGGGAGTGGGAGAGGAAGAAGCAGGTTCATAGCGGAGGAGCCTGATGTGGGGCTCGATCCCATAACGCCAGGATCACGCCCTGAGCCGAAGGCAGAAGCTTAACCGCTGTGCCAAGCAGGCGCCCCTACTTCTGGTTTTTGGATCACTGTTCTTTACACAACCTGATGCACGCTACGTATTTATGTTTTTTGCCTGTCGCAAAAAACAGGGTTAGTATCGGACTCCATGAGGGCACGGATGTGAGATGTCTCGCTCTCTGCTTCCTCCCAGACACCCAGTCAACATCCAGCATATGGACAGTGGTGGACAAATATTTGCAGAATGACTGGGTGTGTCAGGCTTGCGTTTGAATGACACCAGTCCTGTCCCCATGGAGCTCACCATCTGTTAGGGAGGCGTGCAAGAAAATAGACAACTCTCACCCCAAGTTTTAAAAGGATCATATCATAGAAGGCTCAGGGGCTGTGGACACCTGGGGAAGACTTTCTGGAAGAAGAAAATAAGGAGAGTGGCTGGGTGAGAGGGGTCTCAGAGGCTGGGGGACGGGTCTAAGACTGTGGTGCATTCGGGGAGGAGGGAAGTATGGCAGACAGGATAGGGCTGGAAAGGTAGGCAGAGGCCAGACCTTGAGGGCCTAGTGGGCTCTGCAAAGGAGTTTGGGTTTTATGCAATGACCTCGCATGGCAGCTGTCTGCAGGAGATCCTTGGCATTCATGACTGATATTCCGCCTGAGAAGCAAGTCTCCAAATTCACAAGGATGTAGATGTTCACAGCAGGAAGATTTTCCATTATATTTACATGCTGAAGAAGAAATATTTTCAAAGGTCTCACACATCTGCTCATAGTATCCTTCTACTCAATCTGCTCTCAGTGGAAGGGGTGGTGGTGGGGTCTTCATAAACTTCCAAAGACAGACTCGCCTGAGTCAGAAAGCTGGGTGTCATCCAGAGCCCCTCTTTTTCCTGTACCTGCCCCTCCACTTCTGCCCTTTTTATTCATTCCATCAATGAGGAAATCACAAGACTGAATGCCAGACTGGGCTGACAAGAATGAGGGCCTGTGTGGGGGCAGAGATCGGGGCTGTCCCCAAGGGTCCAGGGCACTTTTCACTACTCAAGTCTACTGACTTCTATAATAGCACTGCCCTTGGTGTTTCCAACCGAGGGCTAAAATGCACAAAACTATCAGATTGGTATCAGTCTGTTGGTAGACAGGCTGTAACATCACTTAGTAGTTCATGGATTTAAAAGCCACCAGTCGGTTGCACGGTATTGCTGGGCAGAATCACTTTCCTATGTCGGGTAAGCAGATCCCTGCCAATATCTGCTTTGGGACACTGCATGGAGCTGCCATGTGAGAAACAGCACAATCTGGAGGGTGTCCTTGGTTTGAGCTGGGATCCGGGATTGAAACTCCTGCTCTTTCCAATGTCTGAGGCGCTGCTGTGTGCTGGGCAGGTGCACTGGCCGAACGGTGGGGGTGGGTTCCAACTGGCAGTCCCTCCCAGGATGCAGGAGGCTGCAACCCAACTAAGTGAGAGTCCATTCACTTAGCTTTCTAGGAGCACATGGACGGGAAACACAGCACGCACAGAGGTGTCATCCCATTGGGAGGACCATGCACACAGCTTTTCTGTCCCTGCATCCATGGATGGCACGTGTGGCTGCTGTGGCTGAGGGCCAGGACATGTGTGGGTTACCTTGACACAGAGATGGCAAGCTGGGTCTCCTACTGACATTCCACATCAGAGTCCCTTAAGGCCAAGGTCTGCCTGTCGAGTTACAGCTCCCCGAGTCCAGGCCTTCCTGCGCACAAGGATCCACTGCAAATGGGCAGGCACCACGGTCTTCACTCTATGAAGAGCTTGGTCTCTGAGGTGGCTTCCCCAGGAAGCGTGTCTCCTGCTGCCGGTAGCCCATGGGGTGGCTTGTTGGACATGGGGTCGGCAGTGTGGAGGATGGCTTGCCTATTCCTCTGAGGGCCTTTTAGGTCCCCAAAGTGCCCCTCGTGTGTATGTGGATTATCGAATATAATCTCCACAATAACTGTGTGCAAAGACAGGAGTCTTACCATTTCACAGAGGAGGAAACCAGAGGCTCAGAGAGACTAGGCCACTTGTCCTGGGTTGTCTGGTTGGCCTGGGGCAGAGTCAGGATCAGAACTTGGTATGCTCAGCCCGAGTTTGTGCTCTTAACCAGGAACGACGTGTCGCAGCCCTGCGGCTCATGGTGACTGCGGGACCAGTAGCGCCAGCACCCCCTGGTGGCTGGTTAAGTTCCAGCATGAATCCCCACCTGGAGGACCGGAGTCAGAATCCACATTTTGGCAAAACCCCCGGCGACTTGTGTGCACAGTAATTCAAGAAGTGATGGGGGCCACAGTATCACCGTTGATTTTACTACATCTTTCCTGGGCAGGCTTGAACAACCAAGTCCCCTCCTTGAGCCATATAGTCTCTGATATTCTCTGAAAATTTTACCATGCGTAAAAAAAAAGAAAAAAATTAAGTGCAATGGCCTATCTAGATTAATTCCCTAGCAGAACATCTCGATGGTTTGATGATTCGGAAATATTGCTGCCAAACAAGCAAAGCCATAAAACACAGTGAGAAGGGGGCATTTCACCCCCGAGAAGTGAGAATCTGACAATGCTTTGAATTATAGTGGATCCAGATTAATGCCAGGCCCCACTTAAAGGAAGCTTTCAGGCCGAGTGCTTTAGACATGAAAGCACTCACCCGAATGCGCTGGGTGAAAGGCACGATGACTCTATTGCTTGGTAGCAGTTACATTTATGGGCTTGTGCCCAGGAGTGCCCGGACAATGTGTGAGTGCTGACACATCGCCAGCTGGGGGTTCTGTCTCGTGGGGCTCTGTTTTCAGGACTCGTCATTAATATATCCCATTGTGAGCTGCAACTCTGTTCAATGATGGCAAGTCTGTCGGGGAGGGTTTTGTGTAGGAACCTCGGAAAATGGGAAGAGCTCAAAGGCTACGCTTCTCAAACCCCTCACTGTGCACAAATCACCGGGGTCTTCTCCAAGAGCAGATTCTCAGTCAGGTCTGGGCTGGGGCTGCTATTGCTGCTGGCGGACCGGGAAACTCACTGTGAGAAGGGGGGTGGAGCACAGGCCCCAAGCCCAGCTCTGCCACTCGGCGGCTGTGTGATGTCAGGTCGGTGGCCCAACTGCTCTGAACTTCATGTTTCTCGTACATAAAATGGGGATGGCTTCTGCTCTCTAGGATCTTCGGAAGACTGAGAGATGATGTGTGTGGATCTTCTTCCCACTCCCAGAGGGGAGGGTGAGACTCCTTCTCTGCACATTCAGCTGACACCCGTTTTTCTTTCCTAAAGAAGCTACTGTTCTTCCTGATCCGAATTTCTCACTCTTGGCACTCCTGCCACTGGGGGCTGTCCTGTGCGTTACAGGATGTTTAAGCAGCATCCCTGGCCGGGAGCACGTCTCCTGAGTTGTGGCAACCCAAACTTTTCCAAACATGGCCAACACCCCTGGAGGCAGCAGTGTCCACGACTGGGTAGCAGCCCCCCAAGCAACGGCTCCTATTCACCGTTCGTTCAACAGTACGTGTCGAGTACCCACTCTGGGCCAGACCGAGTGCCAGGAATGTACTGATATTTAAGACAGATGAGGCCCTGACCCACGGACATTTTTTCCTTTTAGAGCCGTAGTCTTCACAACTGTTAAATGGGTGTAACCAGGCTGAAGTCCCAGGCGTTGGCAAGACAAAGTGAGTTAATCTGGCGTCTGGATGGAGCTGGAGAGGCAGAGACACCAGGAGGGTATCTGGGCTCTTGGGGGGGTGGGCAGGGAGAGGAGCACGCTGCCCGGTGTCAAGTGTGCAGGAGCAGCAGGACAGGAGAGAGGAATCTGTGGGGAGGGCCAAAGCAGCAGGAGGGTGGGACCTGAGCTGGGAAGGAAGAACAGGGAGAAATGGTGGGTAAAAGGGCTTCGAGCAACAGGTAGAAATGGGAGGGGCCCAGAGAAGAAGAGAAATGATCAGACAGAGATATGCGCACGTGATGCAAGTGGAGAAGCGAGCCCAAGGAGAGGAGGGGAAGAAGCCGAAGCTCTGGGAGGAAACGCCGTGAGGCGGGTCTGGCACGAATCCGGGTCAGCCACACGGGACCAGGAAGAGTGGCTCGTGGCTGTTCTAAGCTCACCCGATTTTGGTTACTAAGAGTTCAAAGAGAAAATGAAGGGCTCTTTGCCAGCTCCTGCCACCTCCTCTGAATGGGCCTTGCCAGAGGGACGGGGATGGGACATAGACAGCCTTGGAAGGCAATGAGGCTTCTGGGCCTCATTCTGTGTAGTGTTATTACTGTAACTGTGGCGACCATCTTGAACACATCTGTAAGCAGATAACACAGGGCAGCACGAAATGCTACCCCGGTTCTGGGTTCTCTGCCCACCAGGGAACCTGAAGTCACAGACTCAAGTGGGATCAAGCAGAGAACACCTGCCCGACGTGGCACACATATGACAAGACGGCAGCACGGCAAAGAGGCAACTAGATTGACTTCCAGCCCAGACAGCAACAGACTCCAGAAAACAGTCCTGGGGCATATAAAGTCCATCTGCCTTATTTTTAAAATGATAGACAATCTCAAACACATTACTTTGTGAGCTTCCGATTTTATTAGAAACGTATTCTAAGAACAGTCGAGAAGCCATGCTTGTGGATGCGACGGGTCACATTACCGGTTCCACAAAGATCTTCCAGAGCTCCTGCAGGGGACAGAGAAAGCAGAGTCCCGAGGTTCACAAGGAGATGAGTCCCACAACACGCGAACCACGGGGAGCACGCACGCTGCTGCAGGAGTGGAGAGCTGCTTCTGAGTCTCTGCTGCTCTGGGCTGTTCTTTCTGCCCCACTATGGAAGAGAAGCTGGATGGCTAAGTTCTGGCATTCATCCAAGACGCATCAGAACGTCACACGCCAAAATGGACCAGAAGAATGGCAGTAAGTCACAATTCTTCCATTTGGGGAGCTGTTAAGTGCCATGTCCTGTGACTGCTGATTTTCGTAAGGAGCTGATTTTCCTGGCCATGTGCTGCTCCTCCTGACCCAGGCGGGTGGAGAGGGTATAGACACACCAAGTTCTTAGTGGAAACTTTGAGTCTTCACCGGCAGAAGTAGAACGACTGCTGTCTACAGCGAGACGGGCGGGCAGGGAGGCAGCCCAAAGGTGGCGTAGCCTCCTCACGCTCGGCAACCACACAAATCCAGTGCCGTGCTTGCCTGGGGAGCCTGAGAGGGAGAGCCCTCTCCCCTCTCCTCCTCACAACTAGGACTGGTCTCCACAGACCCACCACAGAAGGGGTGGTCACAGCCAAGAGGCAAAAAGAACAAAACTCATTCCTTCCAGACCTTTGGACTTGCAGCTCCTGATAATTATAAGGGATTTTCAAGGGTAATTTTGTTTCTCAGGTTTCCCCCATGAGCTGGGTTTAAAAACCATAATAGGAAGTGATAAGGCTGTAGGATTAAGTCCCAGCTCTGTTGCTGCCTGGTGGGGTGATTTACCTTGTCCTGGCATCCACCGAGACAGGGGAGGAAGGAGCTCGGCCTGGTACCTAGCCCACGGGCCGTTACTAGCACAATTACTCAGAGGCCGAGTTTGACGGACCCACTGTGCCCGGTCAGAAGGGCCATCGGTCATCAGTTAAGCCTGCCTTGTCTGAGAGGCCAGCGAATTTCCACAGTGAAGATGTGGCCTCCGGCACTGGGGTTCTGGCATCGAGAACCCCACCAAGTGCCCCTCACTGACTTCCTGTGTCACCAACCACTTTCTGTGCTTGGCCCTCCTGCCTCCGGAGCCTGAACTGCCCACAGGGAAAGAACACGCTCTAAAGTCCAAGGTGACGGTTGGCCTGCAGGCCCATGTGCAGGGCTAAGAATGGGGAGAACCCACCACAGCTTTCGGCTGCTAGCGCTCCTCCACCCCGATAGCACCAGGGTGCGGGGCATGTGTCTGGAGGACCCTGGGGTCAGCAGTGTCATGCACAGCAACGACGGCCCGCACGTGGTGGGGGCCGCACCTACCAGCTGCTGGATGCGCTCATACACGAGGAGCTGAGGGAAGGAGGCCTCCACCGGCTCCACCGCGAAGCGCAGCCGGCCGTCCGCAAGCCTCTCCAGCCGCTGCAGCCAGGAGCGGAAGTGGTCGTAGGCTTCGCACGTGACGTCCAGGTGTCTGAGCGTGAAGTTTAGCCTGCGAACAAGCAGCCGACACACATGCCTCGCCTTCCTGCTGCTCCCTGACCTCACTCCCCACCAGCGGGTTTTCACTGAGCGCCTACTGTGCACTGAGCACTGGGTACTGCCTTCCTGATTCTGCAGGATAGCCCAGGAGGTGGACATGGTCCGTTTTACAGACATGGCAATGGAGGCTCAGAGACACAAAGTCAGGTGGCTCAGATACCACCACCTGAAAGGCCCTGCCCTGAGCTACTAAGTGGAGCAGGAGGCGGATGCAGACCGCTGGCTTCCCCTGCCCCGTCCAGCGCAGAATCTGCACATGGGGTGCCCACGACCATTTTTGCAGTGAGTGTATGAAGGGCAGGAACTGAGGGCAGTGGGCGGAGGAGGGTGCTGGGAGGTGGTGGGTGGGGAGCCATCAGTGGGCGACTTTAGAACACGTCCTTCCGAGTCCTCCCAACCCGGCCACTCGGCCACCTCTACACCATAACCTGCAACACGATTTAACCTGAAACTCAAATTCTTTGCCTTTTCCCCTTTTCTTTCCAAGATTTTTTACTACAAGAAACTTCCAACAGTGTGATCAACTGTCCCAGCTTCAACCACTGCCAGCTCACGGCCGCTGTGGCCTCTGCCTCCCCACACACTCAGACTGGATCATTAAAAAGCTAACGCCAGCCATCACAGCGTTTCCTCTATAAACACAGCCATGTGCATCTCGAGAAGATAAAGGCTCTTCTGCTTCTTTGTTTCACCCAAAACAGATTTGATGATAATTCTTTAACATTCTAATATCCACTCAAGTCTCTTGAGGTTTCCCTCTGACTATAAAATCAGTAACCAAGTGAGGTCCACATGCTGTCATTGGTCATGTGTGCCCTGAAGAAGCTCCTTGATATTACCCGTATGAACGACACTGTGATGGATACGCCCGGGGGGACAGTGAGGACACAACCATGATCGCTTCCACAGGGCAGATTTCTAGATGTTGGACTGCTGCGTCAGTAAGCAGGGCTGGTTTCATGGCTTTTTAAGATTTTATTCTTAAGTAATTTCTACACCCAATGTGGGGCCAAACTCACAACTCCAAGATCAGGAATCACGTGCTCTACTGAGCCAGCCAGGTGCCCTGGTTTCTCGCTTTTGCTACATACTCCAAACTGCCTTCAGAAAAGTTGTGCCCTAGCATAGGAAGTGGGGAAAACGATGTAAGGTGTCCAGCACCGTGTCTACCACAAGATGGACACTCCCTCAATGGGAGCTTAATGCTTCAGGATGTTCAAGTGCAAACGTCCTGGAGGGGCTCTGTCTGCATCAGGAGAGGACAGACAGGACCGGGGCCCTGAGGAGACAGATGGCATCCCGGAGGGGAAAGAGAGGCCCTCAACAGAGCGGTGGCCACGTGTCCCGGCTCTGGAGTGCGGCTGCATTCAAGTGCTCGTCCGCTCATAGACCAGCCATGACAAGTTCCCTGCTGCCCCTCAGCCTTCCTCTCTCCACTGGTGAGGTGGGGGCAGTGGAACCTCTGCACCGGGCTGGCCAGCGGATGACAGGAGGCCACCAGTGTAAGGGGCAGCACGCACTGGCACATGGCAGGTGCTCAGTGAGCGAGTGACAGGACGACACTGATAGATGCACGCTCAGAAGGGGGTGTCAGGCTCTCAGGGTCACGGAGCTCACCTCTTTTCCACAGACAGAATGGCTGTGCAGGCGTTTTTCAGTTTGTGAGCGAGGCGGGACAGTGTTTTAAACAGAGCGTCGGTTAGGTCATCGTCGTAAAACACTGCGGGGAGGGAAGCAGGCGAGGGGAAAATGCAACCATCAGGGAGATCTGTCCCTCGGAGGATCCCCGGACAGGGCGCCAAGGCCCCATGAACCTGCAACGGCAGCAGCTCGCAGGCTGAAAACCGCAGGCGGGTGTGGTGGGGCGCCCAGGAGGCCGGGGAGGGCTCCGCGGAAGGGCGCGGGCGCCACTGTCACCAGGACGTCTTACCTTCGGCTGCAAGCAGGATGGTGGTGTGGCTGTACAGGTCAGAGACATCCTCCTGTGACCAGCTGAAGGGGACCTCTGGGTCTGTGAAAGGAGAAAGGCCATGTTGCGCACGTTCGTTTCTCTGTGGGCCAGCTCTGAGGCTAAAAGAAGCTTCAGGAGAGGAACAGTTGGGGGTAGCTCGGAATGGCAGGCAGGTCTGAATCCTAGCGCCCCAGCTTCAGGGTCACGGCTGCCCACACGGCAGCCAGAGGTCTGCCTCTGCCACTGAGGGGCAGGCACTGCTACCCCCACGAACTTCCTGTGTGACCCTGAGAAAGGTGTTTCATCTCTCTGGGTTTCTGTTCCGCACCAGAATGGGCTTAGTAACGCTGCCCTCAAGGACTGCCAGGGAGGTCAGGGGACCTAAGGTGCTAAATGCTCAGCAGGTGACAGATACTCAACAAGCCATGATTTTCCTCGCCTGATGCCGGACAGGGAAAGAAATTTTTATACAAAGAGTGAGCAAGCATGCAGGTCTGAAACAGCCTGTATAACAAATTTAGAAACCTCTCCCACCCAGTTGGCCCTGCAGCCACAAGGCTGACTCCCCGCCATGGACAGAGGACAGAGTGCTGTGCTGGGAGGCTACCTTCCAGCCCTGGGCAGGTGCTTAACCCGGAGCGTCCATCCTCATCTGTAACTGGGGGACTACTGTGCCTACTGTACAGGGACACTGCCAGTCTGAGTGACAGAGCGGGTGGAAGCTGCCAGCAACTGTCACTCATCAGCAGATGGAGCGGAGTGGCTGTGAGCTGAGGGACTGTGGCGACAGCTGGGACCCTCTGCTCAGCCCAGGCCACAGGGCTGACAGCCTGAAGGTAGGACAAGGGGCCGTGAGTCTTCCAGGACACGGGACAGGGAGACGCGCACCTGTACACAGGTCATCTTTGAGCCAGTCCAGTTCTTTGACCTTAACTACACCTCCTGCAAAAGCAAAACCAAGCAGAATGTCCAAACTCAAAATAGGGAAAAGCCTAACCCTTCCCATTCTATGTCCAAATCCCTCCGTCCCTCCGCCAACATCCTCTCCACGTCCCTCCTTCCCTGCAGCATTTTTTGAGTGCTAGGTCTCAGGCCTCACAGTGGACACAGGGAATGCAAAGGGTTAGGAGGCATGGCCCTGTTCTCGGGGACCAGCACCCCAAGAGAGGCTGGCCGGCCAGCACGCACCAACAAGGCTGTGTGGTCAGGGCACTGCTGAAAGGACATGCCAGGGGCACAGAAGGATGAGAGGAGCTTTGGTTTCAGACGGGGGTGTGAGGGGAGGCTTCAAAGAGAACGTGAGTCATGCCTGCTCCTTCCTTCCAGCTCTTGTTGACTGGGCATTCAACAAACAATGCGATGGGGGACCACACAGACAGGCCCCTGCCCCATGGAGCATGTGGCCTAATGGGGTGGCAGATACCTATCAACCAATCACGCAGACATCAAAATGCAATGGTTCAAGGTGAAATGAGGCTCTGGTAGGGAAATGTGACCTTGTCTGGAGCTGAAGTCTGGGAATCCGAGTATGATGAGGAACTGACAGGAGGTGTGGGACCCTTAGGCCAGGGCGGCCGGCACGGAGTGGGTCCTGTGAGGCAGGGACTATGGATGGCAGGGCCCGACCCCCACAGGATCTGGGACAGGCAGACAAGTTTGGTGTCCACTCAGACAGCAACAGGAGACCTCTGAAGGGTCTGAAGCCCGTGGGCTGGAGTGGCCTGATCTGAGTGGGAAAGTGCCCCCCAGGTGCTCGGAGAAGGCCTGGACAGGAAGTCTGGTGAGGAGCTGCCGCCATCTATCACGTCAACTCATTTCTGCAAGTGCTGCAGAAATCCAACAATCAGGCAGAGGGGGTGGTGGGACGGTCCGGGCAGAGGGAAGAGCATGTAAAATGGTGCTCGGCTTGCTAGACAGGGCTGGACGGCGAGGCTGTCCGGGGAAAAGGCAGGAAAAGCAGGCATGGGTCAGACCAGGAGGTTTGGGAGCCAGAGGGAGAGCTTGGACTTCACCCCTGAAGATTTTTGGAGAGTGAAGTCTGTCTCATATTTTTGAAAGGTCACTCTACATGCTACATGGAGGACAGCTGGGAAGGGTCAGACAAAGAGCTGGGAGATCAGGTGGGGGCCACTGTGACATCTAGGAGGGAGAGAGCTGAAGCAGGAGCGGCAGTGGGTGCGGTGAGGAGAGGATGACGCGAGGACAGAGTCATCACATCTGAAGCTCTGTGAAGCCGGGACTGTGCTCACCTGGGTGTACAGACCCAGCTCCCGGGGTCACCGTACCTGGTGTTTGTCCCACCTGCCAAACAGAGAACCCTCCTCCCAGGGGAAGAGCTGCTGGGCCTCACCTCCGGCGGCAGTCAGGTGGCTGTTGAGGGCAATGTTTCGCTGGCACATGGCCAAGAGATCTGTACCGACATCTGGAACGACAGAAGGGCACGCCATAAAACGCCAGCGACCACCACACTCATCTCCAGGTTCGACAGCCTGACTGCAGAGAGGTGCACAATGTCAAGTTTCTCCTGTGTGCCTACTGCCAACATGAAGCATGTTCATTTTAAGGCCCTTTTCGACGATCTTTCCCTTCAGTAAGACAGGGGGCTGGTGGGGACAGACTGTGCAGTCCAGAGGGAAGGGGTGAGAGCTCCTGTTTTGAGTGTGTATGCAAGAAACAGGTGTGGGTGTTTGATGTGATTCATTGAGACACAGAGCAGGTTTCTACACGCTGGGGGCATGCTCTCGGCAGCACGAGTCGCTGTCGTGGCCATCCGCGTCTCCTGAGCCGCCCGCTGCTCTGACGAGGTGGTGCTTCCCCCTTTCAGCAGAACTGAGCCTTGGTACCGTGCATTTTTGATGGCGCAAGGGGTGTGGGGGGCGGGCATTATACCAAAACTTGATTTTCACTTAGAAGAGTGTACACGTGGAAGGTACAGAAAGCTGTGTGAGTGACATGTGCCCAGCCCACTATGGCTGTGGATGCCCCGACCCCGTCTCATCACCCACTGAGGGCTCTCCATTCCAGAGAACGCGCAGAGCCTGGGACACACCTATGCCTTTCCCGGGGCCACCGGGTAGAGAGAATATTGATGGTGTGTGCCTAACAGCACATAACCGGTTCAGCAGCTTGTAACTCTTTATGGGAGTTTTTGTTCAAATAGATCCTCTGTGGGAATCTAACATATAAAACAGGTGAGACAGAGCAGCGTCAGCTGAATGACAGTGGGAGACCAAAGCCTTGGGGCTGCCCCCCAATTATCCCTTTGCTGGCCCTTGAGGGAGCGCACAGAACTCTGCCCCATGGAAACCAGTCTGAACCACAGGCGCCCCTCTCCACCCGCCATATGACAGTGGCCGTGTATATGACCTGAGGCCAGCGCCTGACCTTACTCTTTGTCTGTCCATCTGGACGAAAGATGGTGGCAGGCTCCCTGGCTACTGTCCAGGGTCACTGTGAAGTCACAAGTGGGTGCTGAAGCATGTGAAAGGCTTTGCCGACTAGAACGTGCGGTGTAGATGCAAGCTCCCTTCTTTGTGCCAGGAAACCCCCCTCTCAAGGACAAGACAACTTGATTATATGCTGCTGTTGGGCACCAGGCACAGGGCAAAGCTCTTGGGTAGTGCACGATGGCTTCACTCTGGGAAGGGCTTGCTGATAATTTACATGCACCTTGGCACGGAGTGGAACCAGGGGCTGCCCTGCACACTCCCAGGCAGCGGCTAACGCAGACTATCTGGAAAGTGTGCCAGCATCACAGGGGATCCCCAGCGTCCCTTTCCTGTCTCAGAAGCAAAAGACAGACGTCATGGGGATGGGAACTAAGAGTCAATGAGATGCAAACCAAAGCAGCAGATGTCCTCTTTCTGCCTAGCAGACCCTGAAGATTTAAAGTGCAGTGACACTCCCTTCTTATGAACTGGTACACGCTTTCGGAAAAAGCGCGTGGGGCAGAGTGGGGTGTAGTTGAGAGCACTGCGCCCGCAGCAAACTGCTGGTGTCACCACCGAACTGCGAGTTCATGAGATGCCATCACTGCGGGGTGCAGGAGGGTGCGAGGGTCTATGGCATTTTCTGTAACATTTTAGCAGCTTCTACGTGAGTCTAATACTATTCCAGAATAAAAAACTGAGAAAGAAATCACTTGGCAGTATGTATCAAAACCTTAAAAGGGGTCACACCTGCTTCTAGGAACCTAGTCTGAGGATCAACAGACAATGGTGAACAAAGGTGTTCACTGCAGGGCAAATCGGCAAATAGAAAAACAAAAACACCAAAACACATGGGAACCACCACAATGTCCAGACACAGAAAATGGTTTAAAAAAAAAAAAAGATGAAATTGTACTTGGTCTTTAAAAGTCATATTTATAATTTCTAATGACTTTGGAAAATACTCTTCAAAAAATGTTTTTCCACATTTTTGGCAATGGACAGCAACAAACATACAGTCTGATTTCAGCTACTGTTTGGGAGTATGTACACTCAAAGAAAAAGGGGAAAGATGATGAAAACCCAGACACAAACAGTTAAAGCAATGGTTCTAAAGCTCCTGGAGGACAGCGACTCTGTTTTATTCACTCCTGGATCTCCTGCATCTAGGACTGCGTCCGCATCCAGAGGGCACTCAATAAACTGCATACTGCTGAACGAATCTGGGGATTGTACAAGTCTGAGTCAATTTGATTTGCTGTCCTGGGAAGTTTCCACAAAAAGTAGGCTAGACTTCTACGACCAGGGAAGAACGTGAAGGCTGTTTTCAAGCCTGACGCCAGGCTTCCGCGGGCTATGGGAGGAGGCGCGGGCTGGGCAGCAGGGCGTCCTGCACTGTAAGTGCTCCTGCCCCTGCGGGCTGTGCTGGGCCATCCCAACGCTATTGAGAAAACAACAGAGAGTGGAGAAAACCAGCAGAATGGGATGGCAAAATCAACAGCAGCCGAAGTTCACGCTTCCTGACACAGTCAGGGCACGCTCCTGAGATGGTGGGCCTACCTGTACAGTAAACGGTGCGTGCCACGGTGGCTGCGATGATGCTGGCCAGCCCCGTGCCCGCCCCGAGCTCCAGCACAGTGCGGCCCTGGAAGACGTCCCGTTGGAACAGAATATAGTCGGCCAGGAGCAGGGCACCCCGCCACACCTGGGGGAGAGACAGACAGGAATGACAGCGGACGAGAGGCTCCAGGGAGACCCTTCGGGGCCACAGGAAGTGGATGGGACCTACCCACCTGCTTGCCAACATCCTCCAGGGGGGTGGCCATGGTGTGCTCTGGACAGGATGGAAACCAAAAGAGAAAGGGCCACAGTGAAAATGGGGACGGACAGAACACAGACAGACGAGGTGCATGGCATTCTGCAAACACAGCCAGATGGGTGCTGGAGTTGAGCGTTCTACAGAGCGGCAGAAAAGCGGGTTGGGCGACAGTCGGAGGGGCTGTGTGAGCGTCACTCACAGACCAGGCACGGAGGCTTGACCACATAACTGGGAATCTCTGCCCCTCAGCCTGGAGACAAAGGTCACCCCCCCCCATCCCACTTTACTGTGCTGGGTAACTGTCACAGCGTATTTACATCGTCTGGATCGGCTCTGTGCCGACAAGTCACGGTACGTTCTACATGTTTCCTACGCTCAGAACCACACCAGAAATCAACAAAGTAAGTTTGAGTTTATATCCTTTTTTAGGTGAACTATGACAAGGCGTATTCTCAAGCACAAAATGTATTAGGATAAAATCTGGTGGCAGTATGGGGCAGGGGGAGAGAACAGAAATAGGAGACCAAAGAGAAAGGGGAACATGGCAAACATCTTTGCTGTGAAGAACTGGCTCTCGCATTCTTAAGCAAGATGGGGATGGCTATCAAATTAAAACACGCACAACACATGCACAGTGGTGGAGGGGCCCTGTGTGCCCGTCAGACTTGCCCACATTGGACCATATGCTCACAACGAAACAGGAGAAGGGACCCAGGGACCAAGGCAGGACAGAGAACCGCAGGGTTGGAAGCAGCATGGGTGGTGCTACCCACGCTCCCTCCACGAGGGTCTGCCCTACGGGGGGCAGCCTGCCTGCCCCTAGTGTTTGCTCCCCCAACACGGGGTTCGACCTCATGACCCTGAGGTAAAGACCTGGAGCTGAGATCAACAGTTGGACACTCAACCGACCAAGCCACCCAGGTGTCCCTCCCCTCCGGGTATTTTTTAATTGGCTACTCAGATGGGTCCATAGCCTGAAAACAATGACCTGGTCTGTGGTCAGAGGAAAAGGGTAGTCAGGAGACTAACATCTGCTTAGCGTTCACTCTGTACCAGGCCCCATATAGGCACATACTGCTCATTGCTTATTAAATGACCAACAAAGGGCAGTACCCTGGTGCAAACATAAGCCCTGGTGGGCACAACAGCTGTCAAAGGTCACCTGGCTCATGCGGGGTGGAGGTGGGTCAAAGCCCAGCTCTGCAGGATGCCAGAGTCCAAGACCTGGTTCCTTATGTCACACCTTGCAGACAGAAGCATACAGCTGGGGATGGAACACCCAGGGGTTATCCCTGCAGCTGAAGTATTTATCGCCTTGCCACTCCACTCCCTCAGATTGACAGCGTGCTGAAAGGAAGGACCTCACCATGAAGTCCCTGAGATGGACAGGCCGGGAACCTGGCCATACACTGGCACTCGGCTGTGGGACTTCGTTCTCGGCCTGCGGGATGGTATACATTCCCAGGATGTTAAACACACACACCAGAGGCTGAACCCTCAGTATGGAATAACCAAGTCTGCCACTCCTCCCTCAGGGAGGCCAATTAAGTGAAGGCTGAGAGTGAAATGAGCCATCATAGCCCCCCACGTCCCCCCAGGCCAGAACTTTCCAACGTTTTGACCACCTGACATAAGACATAAGCTAAGGTGGGGTGCCTGGGTGGCTCGGTCAGTTAAGCATCTGCCTTCGGCTAAAGTCATGATCCCAGGGTCCTGGGATGGAGTCCCATGCTGGGCTCTCTGCTTCTCCCTTTCCCTCTGTCTGCCGCTCTGCCTGCTTGTGCGCTCTCTATCTCTGTGTCAAATAAATAAATAAAATCTTAAGAAAAAAATTAAAAACAAAACCAAAAAGAACATAGCCTCTGGTGTCACACAGACCTGGGTGCGAATCATCACTCTGCCACTGACTGGCTGTGTGACCTGGGGCAAGTTCCTCAACCTTTCTGGGTCTCAGTTCCCACCTCTGTGAAATGGGAATGCTCATCCCTGGAAAGGCTGTGAGGAATAGAGGTAATCCACGGGAAACATGGAGTATGGTTCTGGTGTGAATTCCATGTCACCCTTGATGGAATAGACTAGAACACAGCCTGCCTGGTTCTGAGCAGCCACTCAGTAACTACCTGCGGTACAGACGTGTGGATGGATGAGAGCTGCTGCAGTTTTTGAGAGTGCCCTAACTGACCCCGTGCCCCTGACCCACGCCAGTGCCCAGGCTTACCGGGGCCTCAGATACCGTCATGGACCCCGGGTCTTAAGGAACAGACTCAACCAGGAGCTCTTTTCCCCGCCAGTGAGCAATGCTGGGGGTGGCAAGACAGACCACCTCCTGGCTGTGGAGATGGACATGGACTCAGAACCTTCCTCACTACCCCCCAGCTGCGTGGCCTCAGGCTTGTCACTTCCTATCTGCGTACTCTCCCTGATCCACAAACACACTGGGCCCTGAGCCACACTGCGGTGCTGCGCTGGAGGTGGGAGAGCCACACCTGTATTTACCTATTCTGATGATATCCTGGGGGCTGCTCTCTTGTGCTTCATCTGCCAAGGGGTCGTCTTCCTCCTGCGTTAGAATCGTGGGATGTACCTTGTCTCTCGGAGGCCCTGCTGGCTCAGGGTCCGAAGCCGCCCGTGGTCTCCTCTCGACGTCCAAATCCCCATCCTCGTCCAGCCGAGCTCCCACTCCCTCCTGGCTGGTGATGTCACTACTGCAGCCACTCCCCAGAGGGGGTCTGGCGCTGCCCGGCCTGGAGGGGGGCGTCTCCTCTGCGGGACCCATACCATGACGGCCACCCTCAGTCCCTGAGTCTGTCTGAGAGTCTTGGTTCCACAGAAGCTTGAACTGGGACAGGAAAACTGAAAGGCAAGACGAACACAAAAGGAGAATATCTCCAAGCTGGCACCTCCTCGTAGAAAATCTGATTTACACCTGGACAGAGTTTTTAAAGGCCAGGTTGAGGCATAGTAACGGCCCACAGAAAAGGCTCGTTTGACTCAGCTAAGAAGCTGGGGCCACTGAGAGCAGCTAGCATTTGATGAGCATCTATTGTAAAGGTGCTCGGCCCCCATTATCATAGCCCTCCCTGCTGCTGTGAAGATAGTGGGGCCAGCTGCACTTCACAAATGTGGAAACTGAGGTTTAGGGAAGTTAAGGGAGCCCATAAGGCCACACAGCTTTTGACATGGCTGAGGCAACCCTCAAACCCCGTCTGCTCAACTCCTAAACTGATGCCCTTCTCACTACACTGTTCCACCTGTTAAAGACTGGAGGACAGGACAAGGACAACAAGTGGCCTTCCCCATCCGGTGGCTAGAACGTCACTGGGACCAGCTTCAGTAAGAGTATGTGTTCCTGAGAGGCAGGCTGGGGGTGCAAGTGTTCAAGAGGACAGTCCTGGGCTGTAGTCTTCCATCTCCCCAGGCTATCTGACCCCAGTCCAGTCACTGATCTGTTCTGGATCTCCGGCTCCTGAATTCAGGGTCCCAACTGGGACACAAGGGAAAGAGGAGTATTAATTACACTACAACAAGCTAATACAGGGTGATCAAAGCTGGGGAGGATGGCCAGGGATGACCTGTGTGAGGTGACATTTGGCTGGGAGGGAAGAACCTTCTGGGTTGAAAAACAGCAAGAGCAAAGGTGCTGAGGGAGGAAGTGCATGCAGTATATGAGGGACAGAAAGGAGCAGAGAAAGGTAAGTGTGAACACACAGGCAAGGGCTGGGTTGGGCTGGGCCTCACCGGCCAGGGTCAAGAGTCTGATTTTATTCTAAGAGCAAAGGGGAGCCACTGGTGGGTCTGAATCAGGGTGCTGACATGATCTTCATTTTCTTTCTTTTTTTTTTTTTTAAAGATTTTATTTATTTATTCGACAGAGATAGAGACAGCCAGCGGGAGAGGGAACACAAGCAGGGGGAGTGGGAGAGGAAGAAGCAGGCTCATAGCGGAGGAGCCCGACGTGGAGCTCGATCCCACAATGCCGGGATCACGCCCCGAGCCGAAGGCAGACGCTTAACCGCTGTGCCACCCAGGCGCCCCTGATCTTCATTTTCAAAAGATCCCCTTGGCTGCTGGGGAGATGAGTAAGGGGAGGGTGTGCAGAGCAAAGCCAGGGAGCCCCGGTGGGAGGAGCTGGAGGCCCCAGCCTATTGACAAAGGGGGCCGGACTGGGGTAGGGCAATAGGAGCCTGAACCCTGTCTCCCGACTGGACCATGTGCTTCCTGAGGGCAGGGCTTGGTTCATTCCCTTTTGCATTTCCAGCATCAAGTCCAGCCCACCCACTGCCAACCCTGCACAATGTAGGTGCTCAGGAAAGCACAGGACTTCAGTCAATGCAACAAGGGTACTTAAGAAGTGGTGTGAGGGTAACAGCTGAACAATGCAATCCACATAGTCTTTTACCCAAAAAGAGGAGCACGAGAAAGCAGAAAACGAAATGAGATCCACAGGGGGCTGGGCCCCTCAGCACAAGTCTAGGACCTTACCAGGCTGCCCCATGCCGTTCAGCCGCACCATGAAGTGCCTGTGGTTCGGGGTGTAGAGATGGACATCTGAGAGCACAGTGTCACTTTTGAAGGTGACCTCATCCATGGCTGGGGTGGGGGCCAGCTACCATGGCCGAGCTCCACGTGAATCATGGGACAGCAGCACCTGGAAGGCAAGATCAAGTCCTCAGGACAGCAGGTCCCAAAGGGGATCGTTATAAACACTCCCCAGCCCGGTGGTAAACAGCTTTGCAATACCCTGGGAGAAGACGCTTCCTTTTTTCAATTTGCTAATATTTTTCCTAAAGGAGAAAGTCTTGGAGCCTCTGCAAAGGAAAGAAATCCATCTAGAATTGTGTTATTTTGTTTGCAGTGTGTTCATTTTCACAGGAATCTTATTTATGGCAAAGGATTTGAATTTCCATTTATACTGATTAAGTTTTCCTTCCCTTTCAATTTTTTTCCCACTTTTTTATTGTGAAAATTTTCAAATAGACAAGAAAGTTGAGGGCATAGCATAATAAACAGCCATATACCCACTGTTTAGATCCAGTGATCATGAACACCTTGTCATATGGGGTCGACTGATCTGTCTACTTGGGTGAAAGTAAATCCTAGACATCACATTTTATCCCTAAATTCTTCCACAGTGCTGTCACACAACCATAAGACCGTCAGCAAATCTAAGATAATTTACAATTCCTTTGTACCATTTAAAACCCCAGCCCTTTGCACATCCAATTTTCTCCATTTCTCATGCAAATATCTTTTATAGCTGGTTTTTCCTAAAACAGTATTCAATCACATTTACACTTTGCATTTAGTTATTTCCCATTTGGTTTTTTTTATTCTAGAAGTTGACTCCAATGGCCCAAATACCCTTTGTTGCTTTAAAACATTCTTTTTAAATAAAAAAGTGGGGGGAGGGAGTAGATCCAGAGGAAAAGCAACCAAGGCAATCACTGTACAGGTGAGGCACAGTTGTGGGAAATCATGCAGGTGACACAGCAATAATCAAAGTGCGGAAAACCACGCGTGTGGCTAAGGGGTGAAAACAGGAAGGCTCCCTCTCCAACCAAATGTTCTGTCTCATCAAAAAGCATTAAACAACAGCAGTGTGCAGAGCCATGGGCTGGGATGCTGGTGGAGCAGGCTTAAACCCGTCTCCCACTTTGTGGCTATGTGACCTGGGGGAAATCACTTCACCTCTCTGGACCTATTTCTTCAGCTGTATTCTCACCTTGTAGGGTTCCTGGGGTGTAAAGCAGTGAGCAGAGTCTGTGGCCCACAGCAGTTGTTAATTCCTTGTGTTGGGGTTGGTTTCAGGCGTTTGGCCCAAACGTGCCCATAACCCCAGCACCTCCTACAGGAGCTGTTCCTACCTGGGTAGGTGTGTGCACTAGCCATTGTGTCCTAGGCAGGTCAGGAAACCTCTTGGGCCTCTATTTCTTCAACTGGAAAATGGGGTCATCATAACCCAGGCTATTCTCATAGTCTGAGCACACATAACTGGAGTTCCTACATTTAAGGACTTGCCATGGGGAAACCAAAGTTGTACCTACACAAAAAATTTTTGTGAAAAAGCTGACCCCTTGTTAAATTAGTCTCCATGCTGGCTTTCACACTTGACAATAGAAGCCAGCACAAAACAAGTGGGTTGTGAAGTGACGCTGTGAATCTAATAAAATGATGCAGGATTTCATGATGCCAGTGAAAGTGACGGAGGAGAAATGCTCCATCCTCAGGCAAAAGCCCTCAATCAATGAGGACTGGAAAAATTAGGCTGCATCCAAAAAGGGGACTAAATGTCTCAAAGTCAGATGTGGCTCTCCCAGGACCGAAAGATGTCCTGGGGAAAAATCAAGGACTTCTTACATATAGTTTTGGAAGGGGAAAAAAAAAAAAGATCCTCTGTGATGATGCTATGAAAGTCAAACACGAACCAAAGGATGCTATTTCTTGCTATAGGGCAATTTTGTTGGAAAAATCACATCCCACAAATGAGCATAATATTACAATTGCACACCAACTTTTCTTAAATACAAACAAAACCAAAACTCAAATTCTTCATTTCTAGCTCAATTTTCAGTTTTAAAATTCAAACTACCCAGGCTTCCTGGAAATATATCCTACAACTGAGTACCAGGAAGTGGAATCCCTTTAGAGGGCTTCTCCTAGAATCTGATTATCTGGGAACAGAGGTATCTTGTACCTACCTCCTGGCCTGTGTGAAGATTACATGAGACAATGATCAGTTTTAGGGTTCAGGACAGAGTAAATGGTTAACAAATAACAGTGGATATGGATCATTGTAGCAATACTAATTAGTACTGAAGAGTGTGCTGGAAGATGGAAAAAGGCAACAGTTTTTCCACTTAGGAATAGCTGACTCAGTGTGTCTTTGGGAATGTTACAACTGGATGCGCTTCAGTCCCCTCTCCTCACTGGAAAGGAGGGAAAGTACACCCAGACTGCAGATGGGACCCCCCACCCCCCCACCCCCGCCGACCTCCCTGGGGCTGCAGGTTCATCTTACAGAAGCTTGGCTCTCTAAAGTCGTGGCAGCCAGACTCAGTCGCTCTCAGTCTGTCTCCCCTAGGGTTCCCCCCAAAGGCAGTTTGCTGGAATCTGGGGATTGAAATACCTCCCGCCTCCTAGGCTTTCCCTCTGCCAGGTGTCACTCAACTCAACTCATTCAACAACGGGGATTTGGGTGAAGTTCTATGACAGCTCGTGTCCAGGCACGGGATAATGCAGGACAGGACGTGAAGCATAGGAAGCTGCGGTGGGGGGGGGGGGTGGCGGTCCAGGGGTGCAGGGGCGGAACGCAGAGTTGGAGTCAGGGGCTCCAGGGAACCTCCTCCCCTCCCAGGGCTCCTCTTTCTGTCTTGCCGCCTCCCTAAACGCCTCTCGAAAGGCAGTCACAGTTCGGCCTCGCCCTCCCTTCTTAATCCGGAACCTAGGGCGCTGCTTGGACCCCGGACAGAAACCCATGACAACAGGGTTCTCTCTCCCACTACCATTGCTCGGCTGGGGACACGGAGGCCGAGTGGGGACTTGGGCTTCAGGTCAGTGGGGGCCCGGTTTCAAAGTCAGGCTCGCTGCCAGCAGGCTCCCTGCACTCTCCTTATTCCGCCGCCACTCTGGAGAGCTTACCTGCCGCGAGCTGCCGGACGGAGTTCGGCCGAAGCCTCTAGCCGCCTGGGTCAAGTGGCCGCCATAGTAGGCGGCCTGCGCAGGCGCGGCCACGCCCTCTCTGCGAGCGCCCGCCGGCGCCGCGCCGTGGCCACGCCCACCTGCCCGAGCTTTTCTGGCGGCGGGCTTCCCTTCCTTGACTAGAAGCAGTGGGACCTTGGTCCCTCGTACTTTGTGCCTTTCGCCATTCACAAAAACTGACAGAGACCTACCATGTCGGGCATTGAGGGTCCTACCGTAAGTTATGACCCAGCGGAAATCCTACTTTGGGGTCACCTCTTCCAGAAGCCTTCCTTGATTCCCCCTTCTCCTGCTCACGTTGACCAGTGTCTGGGTTCCCGGCATCAGAGAACCTCGGACTCTGGTTGTCAGGACATGTTTCCCTGTCTCTATCACTCGGTTTTGAGTGCATTGGGGATAGAAGAAGCTGCTGGTTCACATCTGCAACCCATGCTGGACTTCTCCGAATCCAAAAGGAGAAATAGAATAATGCTTGTAAAGCAGTTAGCGTCCTCCTTGGCATGCTGCGAGCACCCAAGAAAAGGCAACTGTATTTACAAGTTATATATATACATTTTTTAGAAGAATTTTTTATTTTTATTTTTAAATTTATCTTTATTTTTTTCATCATCACTCTTTAATCCTCACCTCCCACCCACCTCCCCTCTGGTAACAGTCAATTTTTTCTCTAGAGTTAAGAGACTGTTTTTTGATTTCTCTCTCTCTGTCTCTCTGTTTTTCCTTTGCTCATTTGTTTTGTGTCTTAAATGCTACACATGAGTGAGATCATATGGTTATCTTCTCTGACTGATTTATTTCACTCAGCATTGGACTCCCTAGCTCCATCCACATCCTTGCAAATGGCAAGATTTCATTCTTTTTAATGGCTGAATAATATTCCATTTTATATCTATACCACATCTTCTTTATCCATGCATCCATGGATTGACACTGGACTGCTTCCGTACCGTAGCTGTTGTAAATAATGCTGCTATAAAACAGGGGTGCATGTATCCCTTTGAATGAGTGTTCTTGTATTCCTTGGGTAAATACCCAGGAGAGGCATTGCTGGATCGTAGGGTAGTTCTATGTAATTTTTTGAGGAACCTCCGTACTGTTGTCCAGAGTGGCTGCACCAGTTTCCATTCCCACCAACAGTGCACGAGGGTTGCCCTTTCTCCGCATCCTCACCAACACCTGTTGTTTCTTGTGTTGTTGATTTTAGCCATTCTGACAGGTGTGAGGTGATAGCTTATTGTGGTTTTGATTTGTATTTCCCTGATGCCGAGTGATGTCGAGCATCTTTTCATGTGTCTGTTGGCCATCTATATGTCTTCTTTGGAAAAATGTCTGTTCACGTCTTCTGCCCATTTTTTACTCAGATTATTTATTTTTGGGGTGTTGTATAAGTTCTTTATATATTTTGGACGCTAACCCCTTATCAGATAATCCTTTGCAAATATGTTCTCCTATTCCATAGATTGCCTTTTAGTTTTATTGATTGTTTCCTTTGCTGTGCAGAAACTATTTATTTTGAGGTAGTTCCCATAGTTTATTTTTGCTTTTGTTTCCCTTACCTCAGGAGACATATCTAGAAAGAAGTTGCTATGGCTGTTGTCAAAGAAGTTACCGCCTGTGTTCTCAAGGATTTTTATGATTTCAGGTCTCACATGTAGGTCTTCAATCCATTTCGAATTCATTTTTGTGTGTGGTGTAAGAAAGTGGTCCAGTTTCATTCTTTGCATGTGGCTGACCAGTTTTCCCAATGCCATTTGTTAAAGAGATTGTCTTTTTCCCAGTGGATATTCTTTCCTGCTTTGTCAAAGATTAATGGACCTTATAAGCTATTATTGTTGCTTACAGTAGTTCATTCACATAGTAAACACCCCCGGTGTGCTGAGGGTGGGGGGGCACATGCAGCTCGTCTGGTCAACAAGCCCGGTGAATCTGTTCTTCATCCTTCTAGGCCCTGCAAATGTGAGTCATGAAACTGTTACTAATCTCCTAGGGCTGCTGTAATAAGTCACCACAAACAGGGTAGCTTAAATCAACAAGAATTTTTTCTCACACAGTCCGGGAGGCCAGAAGTCCAAAATCAAGCGTCACCAGCAGTGTACCCTCCAAAGGCTCTAGGGAAGGATCCCCTGTATTAGTCAGTTCAGGCTGCCATAACACAATGCCATAGACTTAGTGGCTTAAACAACAGACATTGATCTCCTCATGGTTTAGGGGGCTGGGAAGTCCAAGACCGAGGTTCCAGCATGGTTGGGGTCTGGTGAAAGCTTTCCCCTTGCGTCGCAGATAGCACCTTCTCTCGGTCATCACCTTGCTGCTCCTTCATGTGCATAAGGAGAGAGAGGGAGCAAGCTCTCTGGTGCCCCTTCTTAGAAGGACACGAATCCTCCTCCGTGGTCGGGCTCCACCCTTATGACCTCATTGAACCTAATTTACTTCCTTAGAGGCTCTATTCTTCAAATACAGCCTCACTGAGGGTTGGGACTTCAACAAATACATTTCGGGGGGACACATTCAGTCCACACCAATTCCTTGCCTCTTTCCTTGCTTCTGGTGGCTCTTAGCAGTCCTTGGCTTATAGATGCATCACTCCAGTTTCAGCCTCTGTGTATTTATGTGTCTAAATGGCCTTTTGATAGGGTACTAGTTCTTCAAATAGGGTTCACCTAATCCAGCATGACCTGGTCTTCACCTTATTATATCTGCAAAGACCCTATATCCAAATAAGGTTATGTTCAGGTACAGGGTTAGGACTCGAACGTATCTTTTGGGAAGACAATTCAACTCACAATGGAAACTATCTTGGAAGGGATGCCGTGCACCCCCCCCCCCCCCCCCCCCGCCCAGTTCGCCTGGCTAAGGCTCCCACAGCAGAAACACGCTAGCTCCCTGTGCCCTGCCCAGATTCCTGACCCAGAGAATCCATGAACTTAACAAAAGGGTTATTGTTTATGCAACTAAATTTTGGGGTAGTTTGCAACACAACGGGAGCTTATCAGAATAAGGGGGAGTGAGAGCCAGCCCTTCTTTGCAGGGCTCTGCAGGGGTCCGGGAGAGGTCCCTCCCTATTCCATGGCTCGGTTATTTACAAGTCACTCTGCTGGCTCCTTCTTGTTCAGGTCTTCCTTCATCCAAGAGACCACCCCTGAGGCTCAGAGAGGTTAAGTTCCTTACCGGGAGTCACCCAGCGGAGGTGGCATGCAGACTCATCTCCAAGATGTCCGAGTGGGAGTGCTGGATGAAGCCTTCGCAAAGGGCCCTTTCCTGTACGCCTCTTCCCGGGAGCGGCTCTCCCAAGGCTTGGCGACACAAGGGTTATGGTGCCGGCTCACGCATACCAGAGTGTATATTACCCCCACCGCCTGGGCTAATGACAAATCATGTATGCAACAAAGGAAGGCGGACGCACTGCCAGATGTGTGATAAGACACCAGCTTGCAGGAAATTGCTGTCAGGTGATTATCATTGGCTCGACTATTCAGAGCAGCCCCCTTTCCAAAGGTCGTGTGTTTACCAAATGCTTCGTGTGTCTTCCCAATCAGCTCTAGAAGATTTTGTCCTCCCGAGGGAGAGCTCTTCCCCTCGGAGGGCTGACAGCAGGGGATTATAATTCTGCCCCCTGCGTCCTGCTAGCTTCTAACAGCACCTGCTTCAAATGCACAATGGTTGCCTGCCTCTCTGTTTCCCAGTTCCATGAGGAGAGGCACCCGGCTGACTTTTGGGTGGGCCAGTGCTGGGTTCAAATCCACAGCGGGGCCACTGGCTAGTCCTTTCCACTCATTCAACACCAAATTTCGGGGAACGTTCCACATGCTAGGTGGTCGGGCGAGTTACTTCCCTGGAACCTAACGTTCTAATTTCTCGAGTATTGATCATACCTATTCCGAAGTGTCATCTTGAGAGTGAGTAAAATGAACAGGAGGAAGGTTCCAGGCTCGACTCTCCTGCCTCCTTGGGGGTGATCTGACAGCCTCTGTTGTTTTTCAAAGACCCCACTAATTTCACTAATTTTACCGATTCACATTGTTAGATTAAAAAAATAAAGTTACATGGCCATACAAACTGTATAAATATTTATGTAAGAGAAAATGCTCACACAATGTTACATTTTTCCCCCAGGATGTGTGCAGCTTATGTAAACACAGAGAAAGAAGTCTGCAAAGATGTCTTCAAATTGAAGTAGTGGTTTCTTCTTGGGGGAAGGTAGGTTGGCGGCAGGTCTGGGAGGACTTTCAACCTTGGGCTTCTGGCCTCCAGAACTATGAGAAGGAGATCTCTGTGGCTTATGAGCCAGTCCATCTTTGGTGTGATGTTATAGCAGCCCGAACGAGTGAGTGTACGAATTGGGGGATTTAGTGTCTTCACGAGGCTCTGTAGATGGCACCACCATTTCCTTCAAGAACATGTTCATCACCCCAAAAATAAACTCCGAGCCTACGAGCATTCATTCCCAATTGCCCTCTTCCCTCTCCCCTAATCTGGTTTCTGACCATGGATTTGCCTCTTTGGCGTATTTTGCGTAAATAGAATCCTACAATATATACTCTTTTGTGTCTGGCTTCTTTAACTGAGCATGTATTTTCAAAGTTAATCCATGTCGTAGCATGTTTCATTACTTCATTCCTCTTTAATGGCAAAATGATATTTCATCATATGGACAGACCACGTTTTATTTGTGCATTCATTGGTGGATAGGCACTTGGTTGTTTCTACTTTTTGGCTATTATGAATAAGGATGCTATGAATACGCATGTCAAGTTTTTATATGGATGTAAGTTTTCCTTTCTCTTGGCTGCATACCGTGGAGTGGAGTTGCTGGGTCCTAGGGTAATGCTGTATTTGACTTTTGGAGGGCCGGCCGGCCTGTTTTCCAAAGTGGCTGTGCCATTTTTCATCCCCTCTGGCTGATCGTGAAG
This sequence comes from Ursus americanus, assembly GCF_024610735.1. Taxonomy (NCBI): domain Eukaryota; kingdom Metazoa; phylum Chordata; class Mammalia; order Carnivora; family Ursidae; genus Ursus; species Ursus americanus. The sequence continues at coordinate 33,577,183 of NC_142128.1, forward strand.
GCTCCAGTTCCCTGGAGTTTCATCCTGTTGGGGAATTTTTGAAAATGTAAAATGTGTGCTTCTGAGCTGTCACACCCAAAAGGTGAGGGCAGCAGGGTATTTGTACATCAAATCCTACAGTCATTGCTTAGGGCTGGTAATTCCTTGGCTTTTCCGGTCAGCGGCGTGTGAGCAGAGTGACTCCAGAGAAAATGTCCCGGGGCCACTTCTCAGAAGTCAGGCCCACAGGCACAGAAATGGCCTGGACAAGGGGCTACGGTGCCGTGTCTATAGCACCTGCCACCATCGTTCTTGCGAATTGTTTTAGGGTCGCCCAGCCGATCCTCAGTTCCTCCCCTGCAGTGTTAAAATTGCACAATTTAGGGTCTGTAGTGGGCTGGATAGTATCCTCCAAAAATTCGTGCCCACCCGGAATCTCTGAATGTCACCTTATTTGGAGATAGAGTCTTTTAGATGTCATTAGTTCAGGATTCTGAGATGAAATCACCCACTGTCCTAGAAGTGTCCTCATAGAGAGAGGAAGGCACTTGGAGAGAAGAAGGCCACGTGAAGACAGAGGCAGACATCAGAGTGATGTGTCTACAAGCCGGGGAATGACCGAGATTGCCAGGACCCCAGAAGCAAGGAGGGAGGCGTGGAGCGTTCTCTCCCCCAGAACCTCCTGTAGGAACCAGCCCTGTGGATGTAAGCGGCAGGAGAGCAGGGCCTTGAATGTCCTGGTTGTCCTTACCATGCTGTGCACCTGCGTTTGCAGAATGAACGAGAGACTGGAGAACCCGGGAGCACTGTGGGAGGCGCTGTTGCCCGGGAATGTCACTGGGAACACCCAATTTCAGAGAGGCTGGCCACTGACACCCCACCCACTCCCTGTGCGTGATGAGCAGGAGAGGTCTTAGTGATCCACTTAGACCTGGATCAAAATGTTCTCTTTTCAGATGAGCTTACAAAGTCGCCCTGTTCTTTCCTGCGTCTGGAGAGTAATGAATATTTCCAATTGTCATGAGCCTGCTGTGGTTTTCTTCTTCCCGCTAGATTATCCGGGTCCCAGGATGCTGGTGGGGGGCATGGAGCAGCAGCTTGTCTTCCCAGCCAGGCTCCCCCCCCTCCTCCAGTTATGGGCCTGTCCAACCAAGACATCCCATCACTGTATGTTGGCACTTATTGTGGGGTCCCAGGGCAATTGCTGGGGGTCCCAATAGTGGGGTCCATCACCTCTGAATACCGAGAGCAGCAGGAGCATGCTAGGGTTAAGGTGGGGGGCTAACACACCATATCCCTGGGGAAGGGCCACTCACTTCTCAACAGCCTTGGTCTCACATCTGATTTCTGTTTTTTTTTTTAAAGATTGATTATTTATTTATTTATTTATTTATTTATTTATTTATTTATTTATTTGACAGAGATAGAGACAGCCAGCAAGAGAGGGAACACAAGCAGGGGGATTGGGAGAGGAAGAAGCAGGCTTCCAGTGGAGGAGCCTGATGTGGGGCTCGATCCCAGAACACGCTGGGATCACACCCTGAGCCGAAGGCAGACGCTTAACAACTGAGCCACCCAGGCGCCCCTCATCTGATTTCTATTTCATTTTATTTAAAATACATCTGTTTCCTTCGAGCTGGGCATGGGTTGATCTTCTCGAGCCAAGTAAGGGGTAGCGACTCTGGAATACAAAGCCACGTCCCGGTTATTGATCCCAGAGAAATGGAAGGCATGCCAGGCATCCTGCATAGTTTGTCACTATAGGTCATCATCACAGTCCTATACCAGAAGGCTTGCTGATTCCATTTTATAGATGAGGTCAGAGAGGTAAGATCCCAGGCCCAACATCCTTCCCTCCTCTCCTCTCCTTCATTTCTTAGAACATTTTAAAAAAATTAATGAACTTTATTTTTTAGAGCAGTTTTAGGTTCACAGCAAAACTGAGGGGAATTACAGAGATTTCTCATACACCCCCCTGTCCCCACCTACATGCACGGCCTTCCCCCTCTCAACACCCTCTGTACAGTGGCACATTTGTTACAGCTGAGGACCACACGTTGACACGTCCTCATCACCCTGAGTCCATAGTTCGCCGGCCATTCACTCTGGGTGGTGGTGACATGTCCATCATTGTAGAGTCACACAGAGTGTGTTCACTGCCCTGAAATCCCCTCTGCTCTGCCTGTTCATCCTTTTCTCCCCTCTAACTGCTGACGACCACTGATGTCTTGACCGTCTCCATAGTTTTGCCTTTTCCAGAACGTCCTCTCGTTGGAATCCTGTGGTTTGTCACCTTTTCACATTGACTCGTTTCACTTAGTGATGTGCATTTGAGTTTCCTCCATGTCTTGTGCTGGTTTGATAGCTCATCGCTGTTCAGTGATGACTCATACCGCACCGTGTTGACTGTTTCGGAGCTTAGTTATCTGTTCGTCTACCGAGGAACATCGTAGCTGCTTCCAAGTTGTGGTGATTGTGAACGAAGCTGCTATGAACAGGTTTTGTGTGACTGTAAATTTTCAGTTCATTTAGGAGAATGACTGTTCTCCAAGGAGCACGACTGTTGGATCGCCTGGTGAGAGTATGTTTAGTTTTATGAGAAACAGCCAAACTGTCTTCCAAGGTGGCTGTGCCATTTTGCGTTCCCACCCACAACAAATGAGGGTTCCTTTTTGCTCCGCATTTGGTGTTGACAGTGTTTTGGATTTTGGCCGTTCTAACAGGTGCATAAGCGTACCTCGTTGTTTTCATCTGCAACTCCCTAACGACTGTCTTAGACCATGATGAAATATAACATTGATGTGATACACCCACACAACATCCATGTCAAGTAGAGTAGTTATAGCAACAACACACATATAATTCCCAGGTCAAGATCTGTATATTGCCAGAACCCCCAGGAGCCTGTTTATTGCTCTCTCCTTTCCTTAGAAATAATCACCATCTTCCCTTTGAGGGTACTTAGGTTCTCAGTTATTAGTTTGTCCTTTTAGTTTTGTAGTAGTTTGCCTTCTTGAACTTAAAATACACTCACGTCTGTTCTTCAGTGTTTGGATATTGTTGCCCAACGCTCCAAGGCTGGTCTGTGCCGTGTGTGGTGCAGGGCACTCATTTTCACTGCAGTACGATATCTCATGGAATGAACATACCGCTATTTATTTAGTCACACTCTGTGATGGGCATCAGGGTGGTTCCGTGTCAGCAACCTTACGTCTGCTCCTTCAGCTGGATTCGGCTGTGTCGACCCCACGTGGAGCAAAAAAGATGCTGCGAATTTGTTCCGACAACCTTAACTTCACTCTCAGAGGTAGAGTGATGGGCAGAGCAGGTGAAATGCTAAGCTCTGGGCAGCCCCGTCTAGGAGGAAGTGCATTTAAATTTCTCCCTATGCCAACAGAGTGCCTTTTCATTATGACATCCGTATGCCAAAACTAACTGCAGGGACGCTCTCAGCGCCGGCCGTAGTTACCCGTTTCTTAGCGACACCTTGAAATCTGCACAGGTGTGCAGTCGTGGTCTTGACGTTCAGGAAAATGGTGTCCTGACAGATGACCATTGCTCTTCTCACCGGGATGCTTTCTCGTTTGTTTCTGAGATAACCATCGTCCCTCTGGGCGTCATGGCTGTAATGAGTCGGAACCTCCAAGAACACGTTGTGATTTGAAATGGTGAACTTGGTGGAGGGGAAAGAGGCTGGAAGGTGGAGAAAAGCAGGGTCAGGAGGGACCTTGGGCAGCATCAGGAAGGCAGGGGCTGGGAGTCCAGGCTCTGGACTTGAGCTGGCCTGGGATTGAGCCCCCCCCCAACCCTGGAAGACTGTGGGCAAACTCTCTAGCTCCACCTTCTTTCTGGGTGACCGAGGGCAGGATCATTCAGTGCTTTCTCCCCTGCAATGCTGCCCCCACGTGTTAGCACCACTCCCTGAGAACAGAAACGGGGACTGTTATATGAGGGTGAGAATGCGGGCGGCTCCTTTCATTCTGCTCCAGCCTTTGTGGTCTGTCTTCTTTCCTTCTCTCCAATTTTCATTTTTCTCTATTGTAGCCAAAGATATTTTGTGAGCCTTCAGATCTCACAAATACACTTTGATTATATGGCTCGTCATCAGCTCCTTTTATCTTGGGAACACTTCCCAGGCCAAATCTGGTCAACACGGAGCAGTGAGGGTCTTGTGGAGAGTCTACATCTTCCAGAGTGTGCTTCAAGAGCCCTGCCCAGGGGTGCAGTGCATTGCCCGGGAACTGCCCACCCTGCTCCCACCCCACAGTGCCGAACACAGCGCCCAAGGCCAGGCACCAGCCACGTGCTTACCTGCACCACCTCTAACCCTCTAGGCCACCTTAGGGGGGACGGTTCGAGACTGCCCCCATTTTGCAGATCAGAGATGTGAAGTCACTTGCCTGCATTCACTCAGCTCCCAGGGGACTGACCCAGGCAAGTCTGACTCTGCAAATTGGTTCAGAAAATCAAGCAGGTCTTTTCAAATGTGCTTCCAACTCCCTGTTGTCAGGCTGCTGCGGGGCCATTCTTGGTCCTGCCCCTTACTCCTTGGGTTAGGTCAGGCTCTCTCAGAAACAGACCTAGAGATGAGAATTCACGTGCATGTGATTGAACCTGGGGAGGAGGGCTCAGGTGGAATCCAGCCTCTGCAGGCCAGTGGAGGAGTTTCCTGGGGGCTGTTGCAAGAAAGGACCAAGACGGGGTGGCTTACAACAGCAGAAATTCATTCCCTCATTGTCCTGGGGGCCTCTGAGGTCTGTTGGGCAGGATCTGCTCCCGTCGTCTCTCCCAGCTTCGGATGGACTGGCCAATCTGGGGGCTCCCTGGCTGGTGCACATGTCTCTCCAGTCTCAGCTACTACCTTCACGTGGCCTTTTCCTTTGTGTCTGTGTCCCTCTTCTTATAAGGACACTTTCTATTGGGTTTAGGGCCCATACGGACAATCCAGGATGATCTCGTCTTGAGAACCTTAACCTAATTACACCTGCAAAGACCTTTTTCCGAATCGGGTCACATTCACAGCTTCTGGATGGATATATTTGCCGGGGGCGGGGGGTGTCACCATTCAACCAGTACAGCAAGGAAACTGGGCTTTCACACTCCCACACTTGTCAGCAGTCGGCTAAGGTCACCACAGGAAGATGTAACTCCCCGGCACTACCAGCTTTCTGCTGGTGTAGACAAGGATTCGGTGCTTTCGGTCCCCTGAGGAAAATCTCAGCCGCAGCCATGAGCTCACGGAAGCCAGGGTCGATGCACAGAGATGGTACAAGGGATGCACAAGACTGTTTCGGCTCTCTACTGCTGAATAAAACACAGTTGTAAAACCTAGTGTTTCAGGAGGCCATTTCGTTCTGCTCATCAGTGTGTGGGGCAGGAATTTAGGAAGGATTCATCTGGACTGTTTGTCTCTGACCATGCGGTGGGAGCTGGAGGTAGTGGGGGGTGGGCTCCCCCTCTGGGTGGGTTCTTCACTCTTGCATCTGGGAGATCCATGCTCCTAGTCTCTGTCTCTCTCTCTCCACATGGCCGGACATCCTCCAAGACCTCCCCATGTGCCATGGGCTTCTCACAGCACTGGCAGTGGGGGGCGGGGGGAGGTTCTCAGGGGAGCTGAGTGAAATGCATACATTTGGCTTCTCCCAGAGCGAGTGTTCCTGGGACCCAGATGGTAGTTGCAGGGCCCCCTTCCGTCCTGCTCTAGGAAGTTTCAGAACAGCACGTCCGCTGCATTCTGTCTGTTGGTCCAGAAGTCCTGAGGCCAGTGCAGGTTCAAAGAGAATTAGAGCCCACCTCCTGCGGCTGGGTGGAGCTCGTGCTGGAGGGTCCAGCTGGAGAACTGACTGCACCCTGCCAACCATCTGTCTACGGGGCTGGGGAATCTCTCTGAACCTCACCTGAAAAATAAGGAGAATTATAAATCCCACAGGGATTGTCGTAAAGGCAATAAGCAGGCCAGAACTCAACCCAATGCAGCCATTAACTACCATCATTATTTCTTGATGCTTCTGCCCAAATGGTGCTTGGGTCCCTTATTACTTGCCCTAGACACTGATTGTAATTGTCCTGTGGGTTGTGACGTCATGGAGTTGTCACCTCCAATAATGCTCCGTGGAAGACTCTAGGCTCTGGCGGAAGGAGGACAGTCCAGTTCTCAGAGACCAGCCCCTCAGACCTGACAGAGCCACAGGGCAGAGGGAGCTGTCTGTGCATTTCCTGGCAGGAACAGAGCTGAGTATGTTTGGTGACATTTATTAGGAGACACACACGGTACTTTACTGCACTAAGGAATTGAGGCCAATAAGACTAGTGTCCTTAGAAAAAGGGGAAATTTGGACAAAGAGATAGACATGCATCCAGAAAGAACGCCAAATGAAGGAGGGCAGAGACTGGGATGATGCAGCAGAAACCAAGGGATACCAAAGGTTGCCAGCAAACCAGCAGAAGCCAGGAGAGAGGTGTGAACAGATCCCTCACGGCCTCTGAAGGAACCAACCCCGGCCAACACCTTGATTTTGGACTCCCAGCCTCCAGAACTGTGGGAGAAGAAATTTCTGTTGTTTAAGCCACTCACTTTGTGGTACTTTGTTACGGCAGCCCTATTAAACTAACAGTGCCTGACGCATAGTAGGTACTCAATAAATGGGGGCTTTTGTATTGTCTGCTTGAGTATTCCATCGGGATGGTAGGTGGGGGAGGAACAGTGTTGTGACTTTGTGGTGGTTTTAAAATATGTCCATAAATTCCGTGATGTTCCTCCCTTCAAATGGTGGGCCTTAGTTTCCCCCCTGCCCATCTTGAGTGTAGATTAGTGACTTCCTTCTAACAAACAGAACGTGGCAGGTGTGTGACTTCCAAGACCAGGGCATGAAGGCATTGCAGACTCCCACTCACTCTGCCTGGGGTCACTTGCTCCAGGGAAGCCATGTTGTATGGATGCTCAACCATGGAGGGGTCACATGGCAGGAACTGAGCCCTCCCTGCAGCAATCAGAAACTTGCCAGCCATGGCACTGAGCCACCTTGGAAGTAGACTCTCCCTCCAGCCCCGGTCCAGCCATCAGATGACCGCAGCCCCAGCCGCCATCCTGACTGCAGCCTCGAGAGAGATCCAGAGTTAAAACCACCCGAGCCTCCCTCACATTCCGAACTCGCAGAAGGTAACGACTGTTTATTGTATTAACTACCTCATGCCATTAACTTTTGGGGTAGTTTGTTATATAGCAATAGCTCATGCAGGAGACAAGTGGCAGATGACGAAGAGGCAGGCAGGTGGGCAAATGCCGGGCACATAGTAAGTGCTGAAGAAGTGGTTGTGATTGAATGAATGATGTGTGTCTCTGGTCATTGGGCTGGACCGTGACCCCTCCTCTTGATTCCAAACGTCATTGTCACAGTTCAGGCCACCTTGTTGCTCACCTGTATCTCTGCAGTAACTGCCTGGCATTTCTGACCCCAGACTCAATCACTCCAAAGTCCAATCCCTTTTCCACGCTTTCCCACAACCGCTCGACCCTACACAGCTCTGCATCTGTTTGGACGGCCTGGTTAGAAGCCCCTGGAACCAGCAATGGGTGATTTATGCTAAAAGATGTGATGACACATATGGGGAATCTCACAGCAAATGGAAGGAAAAGCTGGAGAAGCCAGGCCTTGAGAGGGACAGGGGCCAGAGAGGCCCAGGAAATTTAGGACGGAAACAAAGGGACCTTTTGCAAGGCATTATCTTAGAAATGAGTCAACCCCATTCCCTAAGCATTTTCGTCATTAGGTTCTGTGTTCATGAGGCAAATTCCAGAAACAGGAGCATCTGAAGGGTCTATCTTGCTGCAAGTGGGTGGGACACCTTGAATGACAGCCCCACCAAGACTGTGCTGTGGAAGGCATGGTTCTCCTTCGAAGAAGGGGGAAGGGGTGCTGGGCAGCCTGAAAACCCAGGTGCCCACAGACAGTCCTTCTCTCTCCTAGTGGCCAGTCACAGCAGGCTGCTAGCTGTTTCACTAGGACCATGCTCTCCTTCTGGGTCTTTGCACCGAAATGCCCTTCCTTGTGACTTTCCCTGTTGATAAGTTCCTACAGATTCTCCACCTTTTGGAGTCTTCCCCATTCCCTTGCCCGTGCTTCCGCAGGAGGGTCGGTGCTGGCTTCTGTCTGCTCCTGGAGATGGCTCTTCCTTCTTCCTCCTGCCTCTCCAGTTCCTAGCCAGCCCCTAGCCAGCTGCTGGTCCATTTGCCAGCTCAATATATATTGACTTTTTGTATGACTTTGGTTATTATTCCTGTTCTGTGGGATTTTAGCCATAGGCGAAGAGGACAGCTTGTACAAAAACAAATTTTTCGGTTTCTTCTTTCCCAGGTGGGAAAATGCATTGCCACCAAAGCAGCACTGAGCTCTGGGGAGAAGGAGAAAGCAAGACAGCTGACGGGGGGGGGGGGGGTTCAGGGAGGGTGGGCTGGTCGGAAGGGCTGCAGGCAAATGGGGCAGGTTGCATGCTCTTGGGGATAAGCAGGCTTCCACAGGAGCTGGGTGGAAGTTGGGGGAGGGAGCTGGAACGCCAGTGGGGACGGGGGTGCACAGGCACTGAGTGACCTGGAGTGGGATAACCAGAACCAGCAGCCATCCCAGGAGAGGCAGTGTGATGTGGCCACCAAGGCTAGGGCTTTGGGGTCTTTGCTAATGAGCTGTGTGACTTTGGGCGAGTTATTAATGTCTCTGAGCCTCACTTTCCTTCATCTGTAAAATGGGGATCATGCCCACCCGACAGCATTATTTTAGGGACTCAAGGAAACAGCTCAGTTCACTACCTGGTATATAATACTTGCTCCCTAACACAGATTCCTCTCTTCAGTCCCTCAAGAGTTCATGTAGAACCAGCCAGCCAAATCCTGCCGGGTTAGGTTCTGTGTTCGTGAGGCAAATTCCAGAAACAGGAGCATCTGAAGGGTCTATCTTGCTGCGAGTGGGTGGGACACCTTGAATGACAGCCCCACCAAGACTGTGCAGTGGAAGGCATGGTTCTCCTTTGAAGAAGGGGGAAGGGGTGCTGGGCAGCCTGAAAACCCAGGTGCCCACAGACAGTCCTTCTCTCTTCTAGGTCCACTCTCTCCAGGTCCACTTATTTGCAACTGTTTATAGCTGCTTTTGTGCTACAGAGACAGAGTAGAACAGTTGTGACAGATCATATGGCCAGGAATGCCTCAAGTATTTACTATTTCAGCCCCTTAAGTAAACGTTGGTTGAGTCTTTATCTGTATATGAGATATGTATTTTCTATAGGAAACCTCAGCTCTCTTTAGATTTTCACTGATATGTCGCTGTAGGCTAGGGGTCTACAGCAAGCCTCAAGTGCTAAAGGCGTCAGGCTGGTCAGGCCAATCCGTGGTTTGCTCATGCAGACATTTCTGCAGGTGAATACACTATTGTCCGTTTTTCCTGAAACAGAACATCTCTGTGTCTCATTGGTCGTGTGTTTGTTTTCCACGTTTGACAGAGATTGGGTAATAAGAAATGCACTTATTCACCCAATAAGCACATGTTGCGTGCTTGCTGTGTGCTCGGAAGGCTTCTGTAAGCTGAGTGTAAAGCAGTGAACAAGAGAGACAACCATTCCTGCCCTCGTGAGGCTTATATTCCGCTGGCGGGGACAGACAACACACCGGCTCCTGTACAGGGCCAGGCGGCTGTAACTCCTGTTAGGAAAGGCAAGGCGTGGGAGCAGCACAGAGAGATGGGGCTGAACTGGACAGGGTGTCAGGAAAAGTCAGTCTGAGTGGGAAGCTGAATGTGTGGTCTGTCTCTCGAGGATGGAAATGTCTGTACTCACGGAATGGGCAGTGTGAAAGAGGGATGGAAAGCTCCTTTGGTGCTGGGGCAGCCAGAGACCTGGTCCTTGTTCTTGGAGATCACACTTTAGACAGATAGGAACAACAATACTCATTGCCAGTTTATGACTGTTTCCGTCATCTGGGTAGGGCCACGGAGAAGCAGCCAGCCCCTCAGCCTTCCAGAGGGCCTCCCCTGGGCCGGCTGTGTCGCCAGCAGCGTCAGCAGCCCTGGGCCCTTGTGTGTATATCTGACCCCGGGGGCACGTCAGCTCATCTTGGCTCTGACCTTTGCATCCAGCCGGTTTTGTTCACAGAGGCTCTCGGAGGGGCTGCTTTTTGCTGCACACCGTCAGGCCTGGGACTTGTTTTGCAGACATGCTGACAGCCGCTTTCAGCTCTTAGCTCCGGAGCTGCCCTGAAGTTTGAAAAGGTTAGCGCAGGGAGGTAAGAGATGAGGGGTGTGATGTTAGCTCCGGAGCTGATGGTGGTGGCCTGACTGTGGTCTGCCCCTCAACGTCCATGCTGGAATAATCATTGCTAATGGGGGTGGCTGTGCTCACGCTGTCTGCAGTGCTTCCTTCCTCTTGGGGACCACTCTGTCCCCTGCTTATGGTTCTGGGAGGGACCGTCAATCATGACACTTACAACCCTGGGAGATGGTCATGTCATCCAGGAGGACCAGTCATACAGCCCTAACCTCCTGGCAACATAATTCTAGAAAGGGGCATGTGACCCAATCAGGGCTAATCAGATTCTTCTCTGGGATCAGCCTGTGGGTTTTGGGAAGGGGATGCTCCTGTTCTCTCAGGCTTGCGAAGTCAGGAGGAAATAAGTCCGGGGCCTTTGCTTGTCATGTGGCTAGAATCTGAAAAACAGAAGCAGGCAGAACTAATGGAATGGTAAAGGCAGACTCCTGATGGTAGATATCCTTCCAGGTCCTGGATACAGCCACGCCTGGAGCCAGCCACCTCTTTGAACGCCCCAATTCTGTGAGCCCTCTTTAGCTTAGATTGTTTTGGGCTAAGTTTTTGCCGTTTGAAACGAAATGAGTACAAGCACTGTGAGATTTACTGAGCCCTTCGCCTTGTGCCAGACACCATGTTAAGAATGTAGTAAGTGTTGTCTCACTCATCTTGGGCGAGTCACTTCACCTCTTGGAGACTTTATTAGCTGCCATGTAAAATGGGTGTAATATGACAAGAATAGGATTGCTGCGGGGCTTAAGTGAAGTAAAGCATACAAAGTGCCTGGCAGATAGCAGGTCCTCACTAAATATTAGATACTGTTCTCGGACTAGGCACTCTGTGATGGGCATCTTTGTATGTTCTCTTTGGAGAAATGAGCTATTTCCCCAAGTGGAGTTCTAGAATCAAAGAGCATATGCGTGTTAAGGTCCTCAACCCACAGCACCCAACTGCTCTCCAGAAACATGCCGATTTTATCAGTTCTGTGTTGCTGTGTAACAAAGCACCACAAATTTAGCAGCTTGAAAGAGCACATTTCTCTTTATTTCACTGACTCTGTGAAGTGGGAACCCAGGCATGCCTTGGTTGGGTCCCCTGTGTGTCTGTCTTTCATAAAGCTGCAACCGTTGTTGGTTGGGGCCAGGGTCTCATTTGAAAGCTTGACTGGGGAAGGGTCTGATTCCAAACTTTCTCAGGTGGTTGGCAGAATTCAGTTCCTCCAGAGCTGTTGACTGAGGGCCTTGGTTACTCACCGGTGATGGCTAGAGAGCTGGATGCAATTTCTGGCTATGCTGGCCTTGCCAATACAAAGTATGCATGCTGAGAAGGCAAACAGAGAGAGTCTCCTGGCAAGATGGACATTATAACCACAATCTTGGGTAATTTAATGATGGAAATGACATTTCATCAACTTTGCTGTGTTTGTTTAGAAGCAAGTTGAGGGTCCTGCCCCACTCACAAAGAGGGGTTTACATGTGTGTGATTACCAGGGGGTAGCATCATCGGGACTATGGTTTTCTTTTATGAATGGTGCTGTGTCCTGCCTGAGAAATCTTGCTTAACCCCAAGTCCCAAGGCCTCCTCCCTTGTGATTCTCTAGTTTATAGCTTTGGTGTTTACACTTAGATCTGTGGTCCATTGAGAGCCCATTCTTATATGTGGTGCAAGGTAAGGATTGAGGTTCGTTTTTACTTTTGCATGTGATGGCTAATTGAGTGATGCAATTAGAGTTGAAAAGAAGACTCCATAAGCAGTATGATTGCAATTCTAATAATCATATCTTACATGTTGTGAGTGCTTACTATGCGTAAGGCTCTAGCTAAGTGCTTTACCTGCATTATTTGCTTCTCACAATGATCGCATGAAGGAGGAACTAGTGAAATGTCTTCTCAGTGCTATGCAGTGAGAACCCACCCTCGACTGATTCATAATGACCGTTGAGATATTTTGTTAAATTAGCAAACAGAGGTGTTGAGTATACTACCTTTTGTAAAAAGGAATGCACACACACACACACACACACACACACACACACACACAGGTGTACAAACCCCTATTTGCTTGCTCAAAATACCTCTGGAAAGATACAAAGAAATTGCTAAGAGGGGCACCTGGGTGGCTCAGTTGGTTAAGCGTCTGCCTTCAGCTCAGGTTGCAATCCCAGGGTCTTGGGATGGAGCCCCGCATCGGGCTCCCTCCTCAGTGGGAAGTCTGCTTCCCCCCTCCCCCTGCTGTGCTCTCTCCCTCCCTCTCTCTCTCTCAAGTAAATAAATAAAAAATCCTTTAAAAAAGAAATTGCTAAGAGCGGTTGCCTCTGGGGAAGGGGACCTGGTGACTGGGATCAGGAGAGGCAGAGACACTTTGCGTGGTGTGACGTTTTGTACCTTTTGAATTTTAAAACTTGTGTATATCACAACGTGTCTCAATTTTACCTACACAGGGAATATATAAAGTTAGACAGAAAAAGAAAGAACTGGTGGTCTACCTTCAAAGCCTCTGCCCTTGTCCACCATCCCGGCTCTATTTATCATTTTATTGCTTTTTCCCACCAGCGAACTGCAGACGATAATAGCATCTACCTCATGCAATTGCCGTGAGGACCGACACAATGCATGTAAATGCTCAAGAACAGCACCCTGCACCCAGAATACACTTAATAAATGCCATTATCATTATATTACTCATAGGAAAATGATTAAAAAAGAAATGCACCTCCCATCTTAATAGAGCTTTCTCTGCTATGGGATAATAGGAAACTTATTTTCTTCCTTTTCCCCAAGATTAAAAAAAAAAAAAGGTTACGTACTATTTTTATACTAAACATTTCCACTCCTTCCCAGCCTGGACGGTCCCAGGAGTCCTTGCCTGCAACTTCTCCAAGGGGTTCTATTCAGACTGAGTAACGGCCAAGGTTGGGGAAGGCCAGGCCTGTCTGGTCTGTGTCTAGACGCCTTATTTCCCCTGGCTGTTGTAGAAATGAGATCCTTCTTCATACTGGAAAAATGCTTCTGAACTCCAAGGGCTGGGAGAAGAATGGAAGGGGGTAGGGAGGGTGGGTTAATGCACTTAGGTTAATAGACATCAGTTCTGCTCGTTTTTTTCAGACGGGAGATGAATGCTCAGGGAGGGTCCAGATATTCAAACAAGTGTGGAGATAACTGACTTGATTGTTAAAGCTTCCAGCTCCGCTACTATTTTTGTCATGATGGTCTGGAACGACAGGGGAAACTGGCTACCGAGCTGCTTTTCGCCACGTGGCATGTGCAGATGCTGCCCAGGGGAGCAGTGGAGGGAAGCACAGTCAGGCGGCCTGCAGTTCAGCCCCGGAATGCCCTATTTATGCCCCAACTGCAGATGCCATTTGGCTTGGGGGTCCTCTCTTTCAAGAAGCCCTCTTTGACTGCCTGCTGGGGACTTCCACTGTTTTTTGTAGTAGAGTGGAGACTAGAACCTGTGTACTCTTAGAGACTGGGTGAACCCAGATTCAAATCCCTGCTCCTTTTGAGTATTTAGATAAGTTACTTCAGTGTTCTAAGCCTTGGTTTCTGCATCTCTAACATGGGGTGATGGCAAGCCCCCATCTCATTAGGGCTTGTTCTGGGCAGAATCAGGGACCCCAAAGGTGTTCACATCTTCTTAATCCCTGAAATGTGCGACTCTCTTAACTTTCCAGGGCAAAAGGGAATTTACAGATGTGGTTAGGTTAAGGGTCTCGAATGCAGACGGGGAGATTTTCCTGCATTTTCTGGGTGTGCTCCGTGTGATTACAAGGGTCCTTACAAGAGGCAGGCAGGAGGGTCAGAGGGAGAGAGTATAAAGACAGAGGCAGAGCTCAACAGGAGAGAAGGTGCCACGCGGCTGGCTTTGAAGATGGAGGGAGGCGCCACAAGCTGACAAAAGCAGGTGGCTTCCAGAAGCTGGAAGCAGCAAGGAAATGGATCCCCTGGATTCTCTAGCACGAGTGCAACTGGCCAACACCTTCACTTCAGCTCAGGGAAACTGATTTCAGACATCTGACCCCCAACCTGAGACAGACTCATATGTGTTCTGTGAAGCCACTTAATTTGTGACGAGTTGGCATAGTGGCCACAGGAAACTCCTGCTGGCTTGTTGTGAAGCTCAATTCTCATTGGCATGTTAGGGTGAGGGAGACCCACTGGGGTGGAGGTGGACAGGGGGCTCTCTGAATCCCTGGTGTGGGAAGGGGCTTCTGGGTCGGCACTCTACAAATGGCATTTGTCATCAAAGAGGATGATTTTGGCCTGTTTCTGTGACTACCTGTGCTCTGTCGTGTGGCATGTATTCCTTCCCTTTTCCGTGTCCCCCAGGACACTGTGAGGTCCTCGGAGAAGGAAGGGGACCTTGTCCTATTCCTGTGGTTTCCTTAGTGCCCAGCACACAGTCATTGCTCAGTAAATGAGAACTTGCCAGGCTGAACGTAGGTGGCCCTCTCCTCATCTTCTGCGAGGGCTTGAGTAACTGTACCCTTTCCCTTTTTGGGTCCCCCTCTCCTTCTGCAAGATGTCTGGGCTGATGTTGTGATTTTTTTCCAGCCTCTGCTGAGCCAAAGTATTGAGATATCTGTCTCTCACAGTCTCTCACTGTAGGTCCTGGCTGGGGAAGGGAGGGACAGTGGCCCCAGCAGCAGGTGGTGTCAAGGGAACATGACCTTGGAGATCTGGTTGGTTCCAGACCTACCACTTGTGCTGTTCAGAATCTCTATCAGTGAATTTCTAGCATGGCCTTTGCATTCCCTGGCCTCAGAGGGCTGGGGGAGCTGACTGGAGGCTGGTGCGGGGCACTGTTGTGGCAGTTTTGGCATTTATGATCTGGAGAGGTGCCTTCAGGGGCAGGGCTGGGGCAGGCGAAGGCGGCAGACCTAATTGTTTGGATTCATACCTGGATGGGTAGTGGATTAGCCCCCAGTTTGGGGCTGGCCTGGGTTGGAACAATAGGCTCATGTCCTATTAGCTATGTGACCTTGCTGGGTCAAACTCTGAGCCGCTGTGCTTGTCTTATCAAGCAGGCACCCACGCTAATAGCCAGAGCTAATGCTTGCCGGCTGTTCTTACGGGCTACCCAGGGCTCTGCTCAGAGCTTCACATGCCTGATTCCAGCTCACATCCTCCCAATCCCAAGGTCAGGGTCATCCTATGCCTTCTCTACAGGTGGAAAAGCTGAGGCTTGGCGAGGCTTTGGACCTTGCCCAAGTCCCAGGCTAGGAAGGGCTGCAGGTGCGGTTTGCAGGTGGCCAGCCTCCAGAGCCCCCACCTCTGGAGCAGCAGCACCTCCTGGATGCAGTGTTACTGAGGTGAGGTGGTAGAGCCACTGTGCCTGGTGCTTGGTGGATGTCCACTTTCCATAGGCGGTGCTGTTGTGATTACTGTCATTCTGGTCATTGCCTCCACCGTCACTCTCTCTCCATCTTCAGCTTTCCTGAGCTCTTCCTTCCAGTTCCTTTTGTTCAGGCCTGGGCAAGTCTGAATTGGCTTTTACAACTTGGCACACATATATTTGCATATATATAGATGTGTATATGTACTGAATACATATATATAATCTGTATATTCATTCACTGGTTTTTAGTTTATCTACAGAGTTGTGCAACCATCAGCACCATCTAATATTAGAACATTTGTTTCATCCCCAAAAGCAACCTCATGCACCTTTACAGTCCTTCTTCATCCCCTCTCCCCCCGACAGTTAATTTTATGTCAACTTGACTGGCCAAATTAAACATTTTTTTCTGGTTGTGTCTGTGTGGGTTTTCCCAGATGGGATTAGCATTTGTTAAGAGGGTAGATCTCAGGTTAAATATTCTTACCACAAAACAAAAACAAAACAATAAAAAACAAAACCCCCACCAACAACAAAACAACCACAGGACACAAGGGAACCTTTGAAGGTGATGAATACGTTCATCATCTTGATTGTGGTGATGGTAACACAAATGTATACAAATGTCTAAACTCACTGAATTGTGGACATTAACCCTGTGCAGTTTTTTTGTATCCCAGTTGTACCAATGATAAGTTGTGGCGGTGTGTTTCTCTGATAAAATTGATGTGAGGAGTCAAAAAGGAAACATACCTATGTGTCTGCCACATTGTAACAGTTTAGCATGTAAGCTGTTCCTGGAAGAGAGTTCCAGAAGAGGACTCTCACTAGCTCCTTTTACCGACGAGGAAGTCCAGGCTCAGAAAGGGGAAGTAAGCAGTTCCAGATCTTTCAGCAGGCTGGTGGTGCTGGGACCCAGGTGCACTGTCTTCTGGTCTTAGTGCTTTCCCTACCACATTGCTCCTGGAAGCAGCCTCTCTCAGGCCAAGGGATTTGTATGCCGATTTGGGAAGATGTTCCTGGAAATGCAGGAAAGGCAGCCTGCTTTCATCTCCTGGCACCATGCCAGGTGTGTAACGGGGAAATTAGACCAGTGGGTTACTGATCCCTTTTCATTCTAAGCTAATTACATCATATAGGGTATGAAGAGTGGCAGCCAGCTCTTCTAGGTGTTTCTAATGGACAGATGGAGGCTTTGCACTTAAATAGTTATGAATGGGTCAAGTCTGTGGAGTCCAACACCATGACCCCAAGAGACTTAATAAACAGAGACCATTTCTCTCTAGTGCTGCAATCTTAATAACTGTACAGATATTCTGGCTATATGTCTAAAGCCCTGAGTTTGTTCCTTATGGGTTTGCCACACAAAATAAGCTCTGTGCTTGCAGGAAGAGACTTTCGGGCAGAATTCATTTATTAAATCAACAAATCTTCATTACACATCTACTGTGTATTATGCACTAACCTAAAAGCCAACAATATGCATTGGATAGGACCAACCTAATCCCTGTCTGCATCAGTTCACAATACATTCAGTTGCAAACACGGACATCCTAAAATGGGGGCTTAAACAGATTGGGGTTTATTTTTACCTTCTAAAAGTATTTTGGTGGTAGGCGATTGAAGGATGGGGCAGGTGTTTCAACAATGCTGTTAGAGACTCGGACTCTCTATCTTTTTGGATTTGCCACCCACAAGGAGGTTTGTCCCCATGGTTGCAAGATGGCTGCTGTACTTTCAGATATCACATCTGTATTCCAGGTGGACCAAAAACCTTCTCCCAAGGTCTTTTTGCTTTTCTTGGAGTCTCCTTTCCCAACAGACTCTACCCCATCAGTCAGAAGTTTGTCACGTGCCCACCACTGGCTGAATGGTGTCTAGAAATGTGAAGGGGGAGTTGGATCAGGATGATGTTGGATGAGCTATCCTATAGTATCTACCATACTGCCTGAATGTCCAAAGGAGCAGCCAGACAGGTAGCAAATAACTTCCTTATTAATCATTAATTACTATTGGAGAGTCTCAGTATATGTCTTTGGCTGGGTTTCTTTTGGAATAGACCCCGAGATAGGGATTCGAGGGCAAGTAATTTTATTTGGGGGGTGATCTTAGGACACACTGGTACAAGTGGGGGAATTAAGGTGGAGAAGGAAAGAAACCAACATAAGCTGTACCACTGAGCAGGTCACTGTGGTAGGCAGCTGGGGCTCACCTAGACTGAGAACCTCATAGCTTTGTCCGCCTCTAAGGGGTGAGAGAGTTGGGGCTATTTATCTTCCCCACCCACCCATCCTTGGCTGTTCCTGCGGGCATTCCCTCTCCAGCAATTCCAGCCTTCTCCCCCAGGGAGAAAAGTCCTGCATGGAGAGTCACTGGGGTGTGTGGTTGGGTGCTGTGGGCATGAGCTGGGAAGTTGCATGCTGGAGGGCAGTGGTAGGGCATTCACCACACGTGAGTCAGCACATCATAAGAGACTTTAACCTATGCTGGGGTGTTAGTTAAACCCTTCCTGAAGAAGTAATTTCTGAGACCAAACAAGAAAAAAACAGTGGACCTTCAAGTGTCCCAGTTAAAGGGGGCAGCACGTGCAAAGGCCCAGGACAGGAAAGAATTTCACATGTTCAAGGACTGGGTAGGTGAGGCTGGTGAGGCAACTGGGGCCTCAGGGCTGCAGAGTTGCACGGATCCAGATCTCTCTAATTAAAAAAAAATGCCTCCTTTCCCATGATGCCTGGTGCTTCATAATGAGAGAGAGGTAACCATTCTTCCTGATGTCCTGATATCCTCCCTCCTTTCTGCCCTCCTTCTCTTTCTTTTAAAATATTTCCTCCTCCTTACATTCTTAGAGTGCACTCCCCCCACCTTGTCTCATTGTGCTCTCTCCATGTTTTAATAGTAACGTTGGTCTGACTTTGCATAGGTTACAACGTGCTTTTTACATCGGTCGTCAGCACACGCTCATCCCATCCTCTCAGAGTGCCCCTTCTGGGACTGATAGGTAGGAGCACCCCCATTTTACAGCTAAGGAAATGGAGGCTCAGAGAAAGAAGGCAACTTCTCTGGGCTCCCAGAGCCTGTCAGACACTGATTTAAGACTCAAAACCAGCCTCTGGGACCCCTACCCGACGCGTCCTCCACCACGCCAGGACCCGGCATGGTGCCTGGTGTGGCTTTAATTCTCAATGCTGTGGCTGGTTTGGGTTCTGCCTCAGAAGCCTTCCGAGTTTATCATGCCTCTTCAGTTGATGGGCTGAGTAATGATATTGTCCAATGTTTGATGTGCTTCCATCTTCCTGAAAAACATTACAGTCTGTTTTCTTCAAGAGTAGCTGAGCACGATTAGGTAGATTATATTAAAATCCTCAGGAAAAACAGAATGTTCAAAACCAACAGAGTTGTCTTTGCAAAGGAAGCCTGGGAGAAGCCCTTCTTATGTCGGTGAGGGAAGTGGGATCTGGTGGAGGCAGGCACACAGGCTGGGTGTAGGGGCATCTGCTGTTTTGGTTTCCCTTCACCCCTTCTCCCCTTCTCCCGGTTCTGGTAATAGCACCTTGGTGTTCCTTTGGGGAGCCAGCTGGGTTTGCCAGATAAAATACAGGACACTCACTTAAGTTTGAACTTCAGATTGGATAGCAACAATAAAAACTTTTTTTTGTATAAGTATATTCCAAATATTGCATGGGACATACTTATACTACAAATCCATGCACTGCTTATCTGAAATTCAAATTTGACTGGGTGTCTTGTGTTTTTATTTGCTATCTTTGATAGCCATGACACCTCTTAGCTCAAATGTTGGAGTGAGAGAGATCCACCCTACCTGGGCTCCAGGGGCAGGCAGGTGATCTAGACTTGGCCAGCCAATTCATTTTATCGCTCCCACCCACAGAGATTGGTCAGACCTGGGGATATCAGCTTTAATTTTGGAAATCTGGCTTGCACCGCTGAAAAAGAGGTTCTTTTTGGCGGGGTTGCTAATCTGTGAAAGACAGCCCCGGGGTGCAACAAATGAGAGTCTGGGTAAGAATGAAGCCAAGAGAGAGAAAAACAGCCGAGAGAAAGAAGAAATTCAACTTTAAAGACATCCTTGGGGGGCCTGGGACCAGCCTCATTGAATTTCACCTTCGTCTTGGCTCCCTAGTGCTGACGGAACAATTGAGCGCTGTTTTGATGATGTTGCAAGTGAAGTTAACAGCAACAGTGGGGTGGAATTGAAAGCAAAGCCTTCAGTGGTGACGGTGATGGGAAAGATCAATCCTAATCATGGCCGCGGTGGAAAGAGTGACGGAATGGAATGGTGTGCACAATCAAGGGGAGGATATGTTCTTGCGGGTGATAGTTCTGTTCAGGGTGCTGCTGCGGCTGATTATGAAGGCGAGGAGGCCAATGATGAGTAAGATGGTGTTGGTAAGGAGAGGAAGGTAATAAGGAAAAGAGTATTTCACAGCCCCCGTCTATCACCAAGTCCTATCAATTCTGCCCTCCTATTTTATTTTATTTTATTTTATTTTATTTTATTTTATTTTATTTTATTTTATTTTATTTTTTAAGATCTTATTTGCTTATTTGAGGGAGAGTGAAAGTGAGAGAGATCGTAGAGGGAGAGGGAGAGGCAGACTCTGAGCAGGGAGCCGGATGTGCGGCTCAATCCCAGGACCCTGAGATCATGACCTGAGCCAAAAGCAGAAGCGTAACTGACTGAGCCACCCGGCTGCCCCCTACCCTCCTCAATTTTAAAAGTTACGTACTCACGTCACTGTCTGTGCACGGCTGTCACCACCCTAGCCCAAGCCACTAGCAGCTCTTGCTGTTTCTACTGCTAACTGACCTCCTTGCTGGCCTTCGTGCCTCCCTATAGTCTATGCTCCATGCTAAAGCCAGTATGGACAGTGAAATTTAAAAAAATGCAAAAATGTAAAAATAATGTGAATTCACTTCTCTGCTCAAACCCATTCAGTGGCTTCGACTAAAATCCTAACACTTAACATGACCTCAAGACCAGCATGACCTGGCCCCTACCTGTACCCCAGTCTCGTTTCCCTCTACTTGCTTCCCTCTCACTGTGTTCTAGCTTGATTACTCACTCTTCTTTTGGTTTTTCTAGAATGTACCAAACCCTTCGTATAAGTCATCCCCTAGGCGTGAAATGCTTTTTCATCCTTTGAGTCTCAGTATCCATGTCACTTCCTAGGTTCCAAATCCAAATAACCTCCCCTTGTTACTTTCTCTCATGGCACCCTGTTCCGAGGACACTTTGTTTAATGATTCTCTTGCCAGTTAATCAGTTTTTGAGTCTTGGCACCATGTTTCTTTAAGAATGTGTCACAGGAGTGCTGCAGCTCCTAAGGTGAGTCATCTCCAGCATCTAGAATCTTCCTCTGTGGACCCCTGTGTGCCCTACAAACATGATTATTTTCTCTCTGTGTCCTGCTTTGAGAAGGCTGAGAAGCCTACACCGTGCACTTCGTAATGGCAGGGGCTGTGTTTGAGTTGCTCATGCCTAGATTCTCAACACAAGCTATAGAGTCTGGTACATAGCAGGCACTCAAGAAGTATTTTTTGAAAGAATGAAAGGTTTTATGGTGGTGAAGAAGGTGGTGGAATTGATAAGGATGATGGTGATGATGATAGTGATGGTGGTGGTGATGATGGTGATGATGATGGTGGTGATGATGGTGATGATAATGGTGATGATAATAGTAGTGATGGTGATGTGATGGTGGTGATGATAATAGTGATGATGGTGATGGTGGTGATGGTGGTGATGACAATGGTGATGATAGTGATGATGGTGATGGTGGTGATGATGATGGTGGTGATGATAGTGATGGTGGTGATGGTGATGGTGGCAGTGATGGAGGTGGTAGAACTGATAGACTGGCCTAGCCCATTGCTTTAAGCACTTTTATTAAAAAATGGATCTACCTTTTGCCTCTGTAGTCAACTTAGAAATATCAGCTGAAGGTGGATTTTGCAGGAAGGATAATTGGAACTGGAGGAAGAGGGATATTGAAGACTAAACCCGGGGTAGGGACTATCAGGCTGGGGAGGCCCCACTGTCTTACTCCCCCAGCTTTCTGGGAGGCCGCTGTCCTGCAGTACAGCACCCACATCTCCAGCACCTGTCTGGGCGCTCCCCACGGAGGAGGAGGGGCGCACGTGGGGTGGGGGTGGGGGCTTGGGCGGTGAGGGAAGGCTCAGGGCACAGGGGGCTGGAAGGGGGAAGTCTAGGTCGTAGACTAGGACCTCCTGGTCCTAGAGCCAGGAGGGCTGGGGCAGAAAGGGAGAAGCAGGGCAGGCTGGGTCGTGGGGGGTGGGGGCGGGGGGGCTGTTCAGGAACAGTGGGGAGATGATCCGAGGGAGAGTCTGGGAGGTAAATGGGGGGTGGGAATGGAGGGCTGAGGTCGCGTTCAGGCTGGGGTGGGGTCTGAGGGAGGAGATTGAGGTCCAAGTGGATTGATGAAGGGTCAGATGGGGGTCTGAAGGTGGAGGTGTAAGTCTGAGAGCGCAGGTATGGGATCTGAGAGTGGCGGTGGCACGGGAGGGCTGGGATCCGTTTGGGAGGAGCGCGTGCAGGTCTGAGGGCGCAGGTGAGGGTCTGAGGGCGGAGCCAGGGCGAGAGGGAGGTCTTCAGGACCGAAGGCCCGGGCAGCTCCCAGTCCGGAGGCTCAGGAGGAGGAGCTGGGAGCCGCGGGCGGCGGTCTGCGGGCTGGGCTGCGCCATGCGGGTGCACCTGGGCATGCTGGCGAGCGCGGCGGCGCTGACCGGGGCGCTCAGCTTCGTGCTCTTGGCGGCAGCCATCGGCACGGACTTCTGGTACATCATTGACACCGAGCGGCTGGAGCGGGGCGGCCCGGGGGCGCGGGGCCGGGTGGGGCCCGCCAACCGCAGTCAGCTTGAACCTCTGAGCTCACACTCCGGCCTCTGGCGCACCTGCCGGGGTAAGGAGGAGCGCGGGGACCCTGCGCGGTGCCGCGCCCGCCCGGGACCTGTTGCTGGGCTCGCAGCCTTCCCCTGAGCCCCAAAGCACAAAACGCGGGGTCTGGGCCCCGGGCCAGGTGGGCGGAGGGCTCTGGAGTGGGGCCGGCTCCGGCCGCGGCTGTTCTGGTCTCCGCAGGATCCGCCCGCGCGGGGTGGCATCTAGGGTAGGCGTGGGGGTGAGACCGCGGGCTGGGGTCCCAACTCCAGGTCCACACCCACTGATTCTTCCGCCCCTCCAGTCCAGAGTCCGTGCGTGCCGCTGATGAACCCCTTCTGGCAGGAGAACGTGACCGTCAGCGACTCAAGCCGACAACTTCTCAGTGAGTCCGGGAAGGTGGGGATGGGGGAGAATCCCAGGTCTGGACACCGGTTTTGGAGCTCGTTTCTGAAGAGCGGGGCGGCGCCCTGTGGAGGGGGCGGCCGGCGGAAGAAGGGAGTGGCATTAGGAACAGGGGCCAGGCCTCTCTTGTGCCACAAGTCACATTATGTGGTTTAGGATTCATTCGACAAACGTTGATTGCAGGCTTCCTCTGCATCAGGCACCATGCTGATGATTAAGACCCAGGTCGTGCCCTCCAGGAGCTCACAGACTAGCTGTGGAGACAGATGGGGAAATGCGCAGTCACATTTCAGAGTGACAAGCAGCATGAGGGAGGGTGGGTGGGAGTCTGAAGAGACGCCTAACCAGCCTCAGGAGCTGAATGCTGAAAGAGAGGAGGTCTGAGCCCATGGACCTCAAGGCACATCCCATGTCAGCCTCTCAGACCCCATACCTGCGCTCTCAGACTTCCCCCTCTGCCTTCAGACCCCCATCTGACACTTCATCCCTCCCCGTGGACTGCAAACTCCTCCCTCAGACCCCACCCCAGCCTGAACGCGACCTCAGCCCTCCATTCCCACCCTCCATTTGCCTCCCAGACTCTCCCTCCGATCACCACCTCCCCACTGTCCCCGAACACCCCCCGTGACCCAGCCTGCCCTGCCTCTCCCTTTCTGCCTCAGCCCTCCTGGATCTCCCCACACCACCGCCTAGACTCCCCCCTTCTAGCCCCATGTGCCCTGAGCCTTCCCTCACCTGCCCTTCCCAAGGCTCCCCCTCCTGCCCCACGTGCGCCTCTCAGGGCTGAGAACAAGCACTTGGCAGTAGTGGGGATGCAGTAATATCTGCGGAATGATTCAAGAAAGGAGATCGGGGCAGAGAGCATCCCCCTCCCCCCGGGGCCACTGGGTCTGTCCTGTTCAGGGCTGATTTCCCAGTGCCTAGCACTGTGCTTGGAACTCAGTAACAGTGGGAAGACTGAATGAGGGAAGCGAATGCGCTGAACAGACACTTCAGAAAGAAGGGACCTAAACATAATAGTTCGGTGAATTCACTGAGGCTGGCAGTGGCCCAGACGTGGAGCTAAATGCTTTCCATCTATGTCTTCAGTTAATCTCCACTGCTACCCTGTGAAGTTAAGTATCATCTCCATTATTACCTTCATTTTTCCAGCGAAGAAGCTGAGGCTCAGAGAAGTACCATAGAAAGAATGTGATAAGGAAGGGAGGGCTGAGTTCACAGACCTTGAAAAATGTGGGCTGCTTTTGATGGACTTGTTGAGGCTTGGGAACAAAGACCAAATCACTAGCATGGCCCATAAGGGCTGCCAGGGTGCTTCTCCAGTTCCGATCTCCCCCTTGCTCTTTCTTCTCTGGCTATGCTGGCCTGGGGCCACTTCCTGAACCATGCCCAAGTTCCTTCTGCCACTGGGACTTTGCATATGCCATTTCCTCTGCCTGAAGTCTCCCCACTCCCATCCCACCAGCTTGACTTGGTCAGCTTCAACTCATAGCATAGGTTTTGTGATATTTTTTGAGTTAAAGTTTGACTCCCTCATTAGACCATGAGTTCTATGAGGACGGGGACCATCTCTGTCTTGCCATGGCTTGATGCCCAATATTTAGCACGGAACCTGGTGTGGGGTGGGGTCACAAGCCCACATTTGCTGACCCAGGTGTGAGAATGGGTACAAATTGTATTATGTTAGAAGCGGAACATATTTGTTAAATGAACGAATGAGAAAATAAGTGGAACAGAAGTCCAGTGGTGTGTGGGGAAATAGTTAATAATTGTCTTTCTGGGGGGAGGAGGGAGTCTTGATTTGAAGCATTTGCCGATTTCTATGGTGTAAACATTCCCACTGGGGTCAACTTCAAGCTATCAACATGATGTCATCTGGCTCCCCCAATTCCTAAAAACTTAGCAATTGTTTCTTACGAGCTGATATAACCCAGCTGCTACACCCTGCATAAGGTTCCCCTAGACACTTGACATATGTGGGAGGTTGAGGGAAGGTAGAGGTGCCATGAACTCTGTCCTCAGCCCCAAGCTGACTGGGAGTAATTTGGGGTGTTCTCAGAGCATTGTTGCAAGAATAATCAAGAGTTCCCACCCTTGACGTGAGGGAAATGAGAGTCAGATGCCAGCTCAGACCCTTCCCAGGATCCTCTGGGATCGTGGGACAGGTGTCTTCACCTCTGAGACTCAGTTTCCACATCTACCAAAATGAAATGTCAAAACCACAAGGAGGGTGTGGTCAGAGTTCCATAAACCAGCTGGCTGATAAAAGTGACCTTACCTGGGACCTCACATAGTGCCTGGTTGTTGTGGGATCTCTGTGTTGCATGAAAGTGCTGGACACCTAGTAAGTGCTCACTAAACACTAGTCTTTGCTATTCCTTCCAGCCTCCTTAGATGCAGTCCCATCTCTGGAGCACTGACCTTTCGCTGGGCTCGGTGCTGGCATTTAGACGACTTATCACATCTCTGGGTAAACTTGATGACTGAATATAGTTGTCATTGGTCTGTCTTCTTTGTGAAACTTAATAATGCCAACAACCCTGTGTGCTCCGGGATTTTGAGAAACAGGCAAAAATCACATTCAGTCTGTTCATCTGTTCAGTGTCAGACCCAGGTCTCAGCCCCAGCTTCAGCGCCAAGAAGGCACGCAGCCTTGGGTGCGTTCCTATAGCTCTCTGAGCGTAAGTTCCTGTGTGGGCAAAGTGAGGCTATCAGTCACCTCTCTTCATAAGGATATGGGGAGGATGCAATGGAAGAGTGTATTTAAAGACCTCAGTGGTGCCTGGCCTCTGTAAGTGCACCTTGAGTGGGAGCTGCTATTATTACCATTATATCATCCAAGAAAGAGCAGCTTGCCCCTTCAGACCACATGCTCGCTGCACACCACCCCCAGAGGGAGAGTTTTCTCAGAATCTCTTTATCCCCAGAACGAATTTTGAATCTTGTCCAAGCCCTTTTGTTATGTGAAGACGTTTTATTCCTTTGAGGACCTGCTGCTGAGGTCACAGAGGAGAGAGGACAGTTGTCAAAGCAGCGTGTTCTCCGAGCCAGCCTCCTAGACAAATCCCAGTGGGGGTGTATGGAGAAGAACTCTTGAATTTTCCTGCAAGAAACCCCAAGCAGAGAGACCACTCCAGGGCCCACTAAAAACCCAGCTTGCTTGGATGTTTTGTTTTCCAGATTAGCTCTGGGGATGTCATGGGTTTGATTCCCTGGCCAGGGACTGGAATTACTTTTGGTGGAGGAGGAGGGGATCATCAAATTCAGTACCATGTTGAAAAAAGAGCCACGATCTAGGAACAACCAGGCTAGCTGTATCAACCAGAAATCTTTTGGTGAAACGCAAATCATCCTTATTTAAACAAGAAAAGGAATTCCCCGTTCATGGAACTGAAAAGTGTGCTGGGGATCCAGAGAATTAAACTCAATTTCTTTCTTCTCCTCTCTGGGCTTTGCCTCTGTTTGGGTCCTGCTTTCAATAAACCCTCTCTAGTCTTAGCAACCCAAGCAGAAGGGAGGCTCTCAACTTCCCAAAAGTCTGCAGAACTTCCAAGTAGGCTTTGTGTTGGACCAGATTGGATCATATGCTCAGGGCTGAGCCAATCCTTGTGGCTGACGGGATGGGATGTGCTGATTGGCTGGAGTGAGCCATGCCGCTTGTAACAAGGGGAAGGAGTAGGGCCAGTCCCATCATAGATAAGGCCCCCACATCTTACCAGGTGTGCCTTCTGGCCTGTATCCTGCTTCCATAAACAGGCTGCTCTGAGATGAAACGACATCACGTAAGCAAAGCGCTTAGCATAGACACATAGTAGGAGCTCAATTAATGTCTCCTGCTCTAGGTCCCATTGCCTTCCTGAACCTCAGCTTCTCGTCTGTAAAATGGAGCTAATCACAAGAGACTCGTTTCCTTACTTAGTACATATGTATTTTACTCCTAGCTCTGGGCTAGATGGAGGGCATAGAACATGACAAGACAGGTGTGGAGCTTGCCCACACAGAGCTTAGAGTCTAGTGCAGGAGACAGATAGTAACCACATGGACCCATGAGTAAATAAAGGTAAACTTGTTTCCAGTAGCAGTAGGTGTAGCAAAGGGGATGAAACAGGGTCACACATAAAGAAGGATGGTGGAGGAACCTTCCAGTGGCACGGTTGAAGGGCAAGAAGAGGAACAGCTAATGTTTACGGGACAGTCGCTGCATCCCCCATGCTGTCCTGAGGGCTTTGCATCTGTCAACGCACTTCATCTTTGTGACAGGTACTGTTACCATCCTTACTTTTCAAATGACAAAACTGAAGCACAGAGAGGTTAGTAAGTTATCAAAGTTTGCACAGTAACGGGTAGATCTGGGATCTGGATCCAGGTGGTTTCTGCCCTGTGGGAATGATGCGACAGGGAGTAGAATTCCAGTGTAATGTGGGTGTGCTGAGACCGAGGCCCTGGCAGGCCAGAAGACGAGCTCCTCGCCTGTTTCCTGGGTTCCGAGTTCCCCATCCTATGCTGCCTCTTCCAACTGGGCATCAGAGATTTGAATTACAGGGTGGAAGGGTAGGAGCAGAGCTGAGCTGTAGGATTGAGGGTGGGGTGTTCCAGAGACAGCTAGAAGGCTGGTGTTTCTGGAGGCAGCACAGAAAGTGCTTCTTACCGGGACCTTGGGTCCTAGAGAGGTCAAACGCCTAGCCCAGCATAGCCCAGCAGTGTCTTCTGAGGAGACGAGGTTGGAAAATCACAAGATTGGGTCTCCGGTCTCTCTGGGTACCGGGCTGTTGCAGTGGTGTGGAAAATTAAAACCAGCCCTCCTACGATGCCTGGTGCTGATTGCAAGAGAGGAGATGGTGGGGGAGAGAAATAAAGGGATTGGGGACATAATGGGATTCAGAGTGGTCTGAGTCCAGGAGGGAATTCTCAGTGTGATTCATGCATAGCTGTGCGGTAGGTGGGGAGGGAAGTGGGGGGCACCGGGATCTCAGCATCTCTGGGCATGAAGGCCTGGGCTTTAGGCTACCTCTCAGGTGCCTGTTGAAAGTCAAGTACACACTTTAAACAAATAAAGAAACAGAAAATTCATACTCGATGTAATTCCACTTCTTGGGATCTATGCTGTGAGGTTTCTAAGAGTCTCACCTTAACCATTTCTGTAACAGTGGAGAACAAGATATAGCCTTGGTGCTCATGGGTGGAAATATGGCTAAGCGTCTGCATGTGGTATGTCTGTCCATTGGAAGATTTTGTAGTCTGTAAAGAGAATACACTAATGTGCATGAAAGACCAAGAAATACCGTGGAGTGAAAAAAAAATCAAGTTACAGAGTGTTATGGGCACGATGGCGTGGATGGTCCAACGCATTCTGTTTTCAGATGTTGAAGTGTGACCAGCTGTGCCCTTTAGAATTAGAGAAGCAGGTAAATACGTAAGAAAGTATGAATATATGGGGACAAGACTGGAAGTATGTGTGTCCAAGCATTTTCAAGAGGTTCGCAATGGGGAGGAGAGGACAAAGGAGGAGTTGAGGTGGTGGCTGCATGGGTTTTGTTTTCATTTCTTCTGAGATGAATGCTATCATGTCTGTTGTAACGCAAGCCCCGAGGAGGACTGCCCTAGTGGTTGGATTTCTCTGTGGTGTGGCTCTTGGAACTACAGGAGCCCTGCCCACTTCTCTAGCAGCAAGAGCTGGGGCACATGCGTCCTTCCAGATATCTCCTGCCCCCGGGCCTTGGCACATGCCGTCCCCTCGTTCAGGAATACCTGCCCCCTTCTGACCTTGAAGCTGAGACCTCCTCCCCTTGTCCTGAAAGCCCTTCCTAATTTCCAGGGGAAATTAGGGTTAGACACCCCTTGTCTACCATCCCGCCACCCTTTTGTCATCCTCTTTTGCTGTTCCATCCCAGCTCTGAGACTTGACACCTGTACCTTCTTGAGCAACTGACCTCAGTACCTTGAACCTCATTTTTCTTATCTGTGAAATGGGCATTAAAATTCTTACCTGGTAAGAGCCCACGGTGCTTGAGGGCAAGAAAGAAACAGTTATTCTCACATTTGGGGCTCATAACAGCTTGGCAAAGTCAGGGCCCATGGTCCAATGGACAGGGGAGGAAACAGAAACAGGCTTTTGGGAGGTGATGAACATTCGCTTGGTAAGAGGTGGCGTCAGGATTTGAACCTAGGTCTTTGCTTGTTGTAGAGTCCTGCTTTTTCCATATCACAACAATGTATCTTGGAGCACTCGAAGGGATCGAAGATGCAACCCCAGTTCTCAGAATGACTGCATTCTGGTCACACCCCAGATTCTAGAACAAATATTCACCAAAATGCAAACATTGACTTCCTTACCAGGCATGATAAGGACTGGCTATTTCTGAGCCCTTCTATGGTTTGACCATAGAGACAGTGTGACATTTTCGCCTTTGGGAAATGGTTCGTGAGATGCCCTGCTTTTGTCAGCACTTCTGAAGTTTTCTTTAAGAGCACAGCGATTACTTCACTAACCACCCCCAGGGCGTCCTGAGCTTGCTAGTGTTGTGGGACTGGAAGCCTGGTTTTCCCATTGAGCAGTTCTTTGAACAGTGTGAGGATGGGAGAGTCACGATCACTGTTTCCTTGGCGTGAACATCTTTGCTTGCTCTTGGGTTTGCTGTTCCCTTTGCTTGCAACAAAGTTGTTTTGTTTTGTTTTGTTTTTCTCAACAAAATATTTTTGAATTGAAAGGTTTCTTGCCCTTGGGCACAGATTGGCCCTCAATGAAAAAAAAGCCCGTCAACATTTTTATTATTATTATTATTATTATTATTATTATTATTATTAATTCTATATAGTAATCTTAGGTACCATCTGTCGAGCTCCTCCCATAAACACTGGAGCGGATTGGAAGGTGTCAACCCCCACCCCCCCCAAAAAAAGATTTGTCCATGTCCTAATCCCTGGTACCTGGGGATGTGACCTTATTTGAGAAAAGTATCCTTGCAGGTGTAATTAAGTTTACGATCTTGAGACGAGATCATCTTGGATTAGCTGGGTGGGTTAACTGCATTCTATGACAAGGGTCCTTATACGAAAAGGAGAATGAAGTTGGGGGCAGAGACTGGGAATGACACAGCCACCAGCCCGGTGGTGGTTGCCAGCATCCTTGGGAGGTTGGAGGAGGCAGGGAAGGCTCTCCCCTGGAGCCTCTGGAGGGGAGTGCCATCATGCGACACCTTGAGTTTGGACTTGTGGCCTCCAGGACTGCCGAGTACACGTTTCTGTAGGAGACACCCGGTTTTTAATTTGTGATGCCACCCCAGGAAACGAATTGCAGTTACCTTTATCCAAAGCAGTGCCCCCCACTCCCTGCCTACCCCGTTTTCCTGCATCGTCATGCTGACTTCCTTCATGAGACCTCCCAGCCTGTGACTTTGTTTCCCTGCTTGTCTGTCTCCTGCCCTGGACCCTGGTCTCCAGGGTGGCGGGGACTAGTCTGCTGCGGTGTCCCTGGGCTCTATGGTAGAGCATGGCCCTCATTCGGGGCCCATAGGTACGTGTTTCCAAACGCGATGTGGTTGGAAATGGGTACAGTACTCACAATCAGTCTTCATGCGCCATGTCTACGGCCCGAAAATAACAAAGAGCAAGGTGCACATGCGCGCGCACACACACACACACACACACACACACACCATGAAAATCTAAGCCAAACTTCAGCAGGAGATTTTACAACTCTCCCACGGGAAGCCTGTTCTTACCCAGACATTTAATTGAATGTGTATGTCAAGTCAGCTCACTGCAAGTCTGGGGAACTCACACGTGGCGCTGCTGGCTGGGGCTGAGCCCGCTCCAGGAAACCTCATTAATTTCCAAATGAGGAATGATTTCACTTTCCAGCCATAGTCTGGAGGCAACGCCATACAGGGGGACAGATCTTCCAGGGCCAGGTTTTCACCCCAGCTGTTGTGCTTTCTGGCCCGAGATTTTTCTAGGAGGGAAGGAAGGAAAGGAGGAAGGGAGGGAGGGAGGGAAAGGAAGGAAGGAAGGAAGGAAGGAAGGAAGGAAGGAAGGAAGGAAGGAAGGAAGGAAGGAAGGGAGGAAGGGAGGGAGGGAGGAAGGACGAGCCTCTTGTCTCCCTGACTTAACTGAGGTTGGTGGCATTTACAGGGTTGAGGACAAAGTGACTTGGTCCCAGTGGAAGTCGGGCTGGGTTCTTGTCTCCATCACTGTTATTACTGGCAGGGTTATGATCTATCTAGCACTTACTCTATGGGACGTGGTACCTGCATTTATGCTTTTCCTTGTTACCCCGTCATCTTCATGCACACTGTCCTGATGGTAATCATGTTAGCCACATATTATTGCCTCCTTTTCACAGATGTGGAAACGGAGTTTCTGCCAAAGTAAGAGACACGCCCAGGGCCCCAGAGTCAGAGCCCAAATTCGAACGTGGAGTACTTGACTCGAAGTCCGTGGTTTGAACCCCTGTGAGGTCATCTCTCAAACTTCTTGGTTTCTTTTTCATTTCTTAGAAACTGCCATATTTTCTTGCCTTAGAGAAACACCGTCTAGCTCTTAACTAATTAATGAGGTTGATGAATACCTGTTGGGCACATCACCATCACCATCCCCATTGGGCTCTACTGGAAACTCAGGGATACAATCATATAAGAGGAACGTGTTCAAGGAACCTACAGCTTAACAGGAAAGAGAGAAGAGGGAGCTGCCCTCCACACTAGGTAACAGACGCTAGGCTAGGGCGACTGTGGGGAGCTAAGGGGGCGCAGAGCAGACTGTGGACGTGGGTGTAAGGGAAGAAATGAGCTGGACTTGCTCTCAAGAGCAAGAGTGAAGTATTTATTTTCATACCTATCTTGCTGCCAAAAGGACTGAAAGAGGCTTAGTGCCCAGCTCATGGTAAATGATCAATAAATATTTGGTAAACGAATGGCTGGTGACAAAGAACTTCGCAGTTGTTTCCCTTTCTGCTTTGGCTGCTGGGAAGCTCAGAGCCAAGATGGCGGCTAATGTTGAGATCTCGGCATCCTGAGACCCCAGATTTCTTCCATCCCCCTCTCTCCCATCTCCACCCCAACTGACTTTCATGTAACTCCTTTTCTACTTTCTGGTTTTGTAATGTAAGTTCTGATCATGCCTTGTAGTGTAACTTGCTTCTGACTCACCAGCTATCTGCAATTTGGGGACAGGGAAGGGGGGTAGGGGATGTTCTTTCTCTGGCCTCCCTCCTCTCACCTGTTTATCCCTCACCCACCCCCTCTCCATCACTGTTCTCACCAATGGAACTCAGAGCACATATTCCCCACGCGGTGTTGGGTCACCATGGAGGGAGCTGGGCAGGAGCCGGGGAGGGAAAGCTGGAAGCCAGTGGGCTGGACAGCCTAGGATGGGGAAGCAGGACAGGCAGAGAGCACCAGAGGGACGTGGGGGAACTGTACGTGGAGGAGGAAAGGCAGGGTTGGGTCTTTAGGAAATACTTGGGTCTTGAGAGCAGGGGCTGCTTTCAGTGTCTGGGGAGCGAGGGGCTGGGCGTGCTTGGGGCTGGCCTGATACGGGCAGCATTGCAGAACTCGAACTCCCTGCTGAGTCCCTGGAACCTGTTTAGTCTCCACTCCCAATCCACCTCTGTAATACTGGTGCCCCCCGATCCCCGAGGCCAGACCTGCCCCGGCTCCAGGCCACGGTACGCCTCTGTCTCCGCTGCCTCTGCTCCGGTCCAGCGGGCATCTCACACTGACCGAGCCCCAAACCCAGTGCTTCCTCCCTCATCTTCCCACCTGTGCAGACGGTGGCGCATCTGTCCAGTGCTCAGGCCCCACATCTCACTACTTGTCTTGCCCCTCTTGTTCTCACACCTGAAACACCGTTGCCCATTTTGTCTTCAGAATATACCTGGAATCTGACCCCTTCCCAGCGGCCCCGGCTCACCTTCATCCTTACCAGGGTGATGGCAATAATGCCCCATGGTCTTCCTGCTCCATGTCTCTGTTTTCTCTGGCAGGCTGGGTGGCTCAAAACCCCAGAAGTGTATTGTGCCACAGTCCTGGAGGTCAGAAGTCTGAAATGCAGGGGTCCGTGGGGCTGGCCCTCCCGGAGGCTCCAAGGAAGAATCTGGTCCCTGCCTCCCTGGCTTCTGGTGGGGGCGTTGGTCCCTGGAGGTCCTTGGCGTGGGGCCATGTCCCTCCAGCTCTGTCCCCCATCTTCACTGCATCTTCTCTGTGCTCTCGCCTGCCTCTTCCCAAGGCAGTAGTGATTGGAGTTGAGGTTTCCTCAACTGCAGATGATCTCATGTGGAGACCCCTCACTTCATTCCATCTGCAAAGACTCTGGTCCCAGATGGGGTCACCTTCAGCGGTTCCAGCCAGACAGGAGCTTGGGAGCCCCTGGCCGTCCCCTGCCCCCCTCTGCTGTCTCCTCTCGGTATAGCAAGCAGCGCTGTCTTGAGAAACACACGTTAAACTGCGGGATTCTCTTGCCCCAGCTGCCTGAGTTCACAGTCCTGTGCGTGCTGCTCTTAGCTGTCTGCCTTCGTCTCCTGCAACCCCTCTCCCCCACGCTCTCTCCACGCCGCCCCTGCCAGCTTCCCTGGATGCCTCCCTCCCACCAGGCACAGGCCCTGCTGGAACTCTGCACCTGCTCTTCCCTCGGCCCCCCACCCCACCCTTCCTGACCTTCATTCTGCAGGCTGCCTCTCTCACCTGGGGGTGGGGGGAGGCTCTGCGCGAATGTCACCTCCCCCGTGAAGCCACTGCTCCAGCCCCTTCTGTACCATGTGCACTGCCCTCCCCAATCACTTGTCACCATCTCTCAACTCTGTCACTTACTGATCTGTTCAACTGCTGGACTCTACTCACGAGAGTACTGAGGAAACATGCTGAGTGAATACACGAGCGAACACAGCAGTACCCGCCTCGCAGGGAGTGTGAGGACGTGTGCTTGTGCGACCCGAAGCCTGGCACAGATGAGCCTCCACACCTGTTGTTACCTTCAAGAATTAGTTTATCTTACTATTGAACACTAGTCGATACACAGTGTTAGTTCAGGGGTACAACACAGGGATGGGACAATTCTACGCATTGCTCAGTGCTTTTCACAACAGGTGTATTCACCAGTCGTCATCGTGCAACGTTCTAACAGGATTCCTGACTACATTCGCTACGCTGTACTTTTCATCCCTGGGACTTATGTATTTTATACCTGAAAGTGTGTATGTCTTCATCCCCTTTATCTGTGTCACTTATCTCCCCACTCTCTCTGCTCTGGCAAATGCCAGTTTATTCTCCATATTTCAGAGCCTGTTTTCTGTTTGCTTGTTTGTGTGTTTTGTTTTCTGGATTCTGCGTATCCGTGAAATCATACAGTGTGTGTGTGTCTTTCTCTCTCTGACTTGGTTCACTTCCATAACGGAATATTACTCAGCCATGAAAAAGAGTGGGATCTTGTCATTTGTGACATGCTGTTACATCATCATCATCATCCTCAGACATGGTAGTAACAGTGGTGTTATTTTTTTTCTCCCAGCATCTGGGGGCTGGCCCATAGGTGGTGATCAGTAAGTGTTTGTTGATTGACTGAAGGTTGTTGGTAACGCTCCTCTGCCTGCTGTCCTCCCCTCTCTTCTAAGCCATGCACGGGACCTTTGTGATTCTGCTGCCGTTCAGCCTGATCCTGATGGTGTTTGGGGGGATGACAGGGTTTCTGAGCTTCCTCCTCCGAGTCTCCGTCCTCCTTCTGCTCACAGGGACCCTCTTCCTCTTTGGAGGTAGGTGCCCCCCTTGCACGGTGTGTGAAGGCTCCAGAGGGGCTGCACATGAATCCTTAGTCAAGGGGGGGGCAGACATCCTCTCTGGGGCTCGGTTTTCCCATCTGTGACATCACAGCCAGAAGGGATGAATGGGTCCCAAGAGAGAAGCCGAGGGTGGGAGCAGGTCCTGAGGATTGTTTTGTTGGTTTCACAGATGGCCGTACAGCTTCTGCTTGAGGGCTGCGGGCTGCGGGCTGGCAGGAGACCCTCACTCTCTCATGCGCCTCTGCCCTTCTGACACATCTTGCTTTGATCGATCGATCTATTTTTTTAAAAAATATTTTATTTATTCGACAGAGATAGAGACAGCCAGCGAGAGAGGGAACACAAGCAGGGGGAGTGGGAGAGGAAGAAGCAGGCTCATTTCGGAGGAGGCTGATGTGGGGCTCGATCCCATAATGCCAGGATCACGCCCTGAGCTGAAGGCAGACGCTTAACCGCTGTGCCACCCAGGCGCCCCTGATCGATCGATCTATTGATCGATTGATTACACCAGGTAATGCCTGGGTTAATCCCGTTTGTTTGGCAGACCAGAGGCTTTCAAAGATGGGATCCAGCACAGGGCTGATGTCCCTGCTTCTTGTGGGCTTGAAATCGTCCTTCCTCAGACACAGAACAGGAACAGAGGTGATGCATACACTTGGGGTCCAAAGAGGAAAAAAAACCAGAAAAATGTCTGGAGGTGAAAATAGTGTGAGGCTCAGATGTCCTCCGACCTCTGCTATTACTAACATTGGCATTAAGAGTTTACCCAGGGACTAATTCTCGAAACCACTCTGCCCGCTCGGACTGTCTGTGGTGGCGGGAAGCTGTGCCGTGCGGGAGCCTCGAGCCGGGCTGCGGAGCACTTGGCGCGGGGCAGATGCCCGGGAGGGCTGAGATACTCGCTTACATTAATTTCATTTCGGTTGAAATAGCCCCCTGTGACCGGCAGTGTGATTGCTGGAGCTCGCAGCCCATCGGACGAGACGGACATTAGTTAAGCAGTTTCACCAACAAATGCACAATTTCAGTTCTGACCTGACGGTGCCAGCGTGTGGTGCTGTGAAACCAAGGGGGGACTTGACCTACTCGGGGAGGTCCCAGGATTGAAGCGTGAGCTGAGATGTGGGGATGGATAGGAGTTTCTGGTGGCAGGAGGGAAAGGGAAGGGAAGGGAGGGTGCACTGGGTAGGGGACCAGCATGGGCAAAGGCCCTGTGGTGGGAGGGGCATGGATGTCTGGAGCCCTGGGGTTTGATCTGCTCTCCTTTGCCTCCCCTGCAGCCTTGGTGACCCTGGCTGGAATTAGCGTCTACATCGCGTACTCGGCTGCCGCCTTCCGGGAGGCGCTGTGTCTCCTGGAGGAGAAGGCCCTCCTGGACCAGGTGGACATCCGCTTTGGCTGGTCCCTGGCCCTGGGCTGGATGAGCTTCATCGCTGAGCTGCTCACCGGGGCAGCCTTTATGGGGGCGGCCCGCATGCTCAGCCTGAGACAGAGGCAGGACCAGGCCATATGAGCCCGATACCTGGACTGGTGGGAGGCAGTGGCCTGGCCTGGGGCCCCAAGGACCCATCCTGTGGGCTGTAGCCTCCTCTTCCTCAAAGGCCACCAGTGGTGGCCAGTGGGCCAACCCAAGGACTGCTGTGGGCTGAGCTCTGGGCCTGGCTGTCATCTCCCTGCTGTGTGTGCTGCCTGGTGTGGTGTGTCTATGTTTTCTTGCACGTGTGTGTCCCCATGGGCTGCAGGAGGCCGTGGGAATGCAGAACCCACCTCACCCGAAATAACAAAACAGCCCCTTGATCATAACCAGTACTTTCTGGATGGCAGCCCCTGTGGGCCTCCTCTGGTTTCATTTCAGTCCTCACCCCCGCTCATTGCATCCGCACCCCTTCTTTGCTAAGGACATGGAAGACCAGAGAGGTTAGGCAAGCTGCACAAAGGTGCACAGCGCGCTGGTGGTATATTCCTCGCTCCAAGAACAGTGCTCAATCCCTTACCACAGCTTTCCCGAGCAGGTTCAGCGGGCTGGCTGCAGCATGATTGCTGTGTGGGGGTGCTGCACCCAACTCTGGGCCTCAGGCCTCACAAGACCTGGAGCCCCCACCTGGGGCACAGTGTGAAACTGGGGGACAAGAGCAGAAATCTGGGCTACTCACCAACCACGTGGTGCAAATGTCACCCCCCCCCACCTCAGCGAGGTGCACGCTCGTCCCATCCACAGTCCCAAGCACGACGGGCCGTTACTCTGAGCAACGATTGTCAGTGATCAGGGGCTCAGTACTGCAACATGAAATAGTCATCCCAAACATGGAAGCCCCGCCGAGCTTTCTGGGGGGCTGGCGTGCTGGTCCCCTCTCTCTGTCACTTCAGAGACTGTGGGGAGAGCCCACAGCAAGCTCACCACCAGCAGGAAAAACAATCAGCAAGCTTGAGATTCGCAAGAAGGAATCAACAGCCAGACTCACCCAAAGAGGAAAGAAGGGTCAGCAGACTCACAACTAGTAGAGAAGAATATCCTCAAACACAGAGTCGTAACTCCTGGACCCAAGCGCCACCTGTCAGTCCTCATCTCACACCTGTCATAGAACTAGTTTCCCCGTGAACGTGTTGACTGAGCCTGCTTCCCTGGCCTGAAGTCCAAGACTGGCGAGATTCAGACTTGCCGGGCAAGCAGGATGAGGAGGGTCCTGTACCCCCGAAGAAGGCCCATTAGCAGATCTCAACCCTCAATGGAATTAAAAAAATGTGCAGGGGCTACGTGGGGCCAGTGAAATCTGTCTCAGAGTGGGGTCTGAGCATGGCTAGCATTTGAACAAATCTCAAGACAGGGAGGGGCCTGGCCTCTGGTTTACCCAAGTGCACCTCTGACTTTTATGGGGATCTTGTGAAAATGCAGGTTCTGATTCAGGAAGGAGGTGGGGGTGGGGCCTGCAATTCTGCGTGTCTAACAAATCTCCAGTAGGGAGGTTCTGTAAAGTCGCTTGCATGCTCACACTCACGTGCACACACGCGTGCACGCATGC
Organism: Ursus americanus; assembly: GCF_024610735.1. Taxonomy (NCBI): domain Eukaryota; kingdom Metazoa; phylum Chordata; class Mammalia; order Carnivora; family Ursidae; genus Ursus; species Ursus americanus. The sequence continues at coordinate 33,614,897 of NC_142128.1, forward strand.
ACACACAGGGTCTTCTGCGCTTCATGTGGCAGGGTTTTTAGGTTGCTTCTGCACCAGCAAAATAGAGGTGTGAAATCCATGGTCATGGGCTGAGTCCTGGTGATGCCATTAGCTGTGTGGCCTCTGTGGGTCTGGGTGGGGGATGGCGCCCATCTCCTTGGCCCTTTGGCATTGAGTGTTCTCCAGGGAAGCCTGGCTCCTTTTGGGCAAACGGAAGTCTGGGTGTGACGTGGGCTTTTCTCGGTATATGTGGTGGGGGTGGGTCTAGGATATGAAGTGAAAGATTCCCATGGAGCTCGCTGATGGGGCCATCTTCAGGGACTAATTGTATTCCTTCCTCCCTCCCCCAGAACATTCCATCCCTCCTTTCGTCCTGGTGTTCTGACCCACGGGAATGGGAGTGTCCAAAGTGGCTGCGCGTCCGAATCCCCTGGGGTGGTACTGCTCACACTTCAGCGTGCCGAGACTCTTGGGGGTGTCCCAACCCTCCTGGTCGGGGGCGGTTCCCAGGGGCTGAGTCAGCGGGTCCAGGTGGAGCCTGAGATTTCATAGTTCTGACCAGCTCCCAGGGGACGTGGATGCTGTTGGTCTGGGGCATTTGCTAAGTGACAGTAGTGGTCATCACCTTGCTGCACATTAGAATCACCTGGGCATCTTTTAAAAACCCTGATGCCTGGGCTGAATCCTTGCTCTGATCGTGCCTCAGGGTAGAGTTGATAGTGTTTAAAGACCTCTCTGGGTACAGCTGAGGTTTTCAATCTATTCCTGCAGGATTCAGAATCATGAGATGTGGGGAGGGCATGGGAAGCCTTAGGTTTAAGAAAATCCCCCAGGAAGTGCCGCTGGCTTAGCAGGTTTGGGGACCGTTGGCGTGGGTCAACAGGTGACAACACCATTAGCAACATCATGATGTCCTCACCACAACACCATCACCCTAACTGTGACATCACAATGACCTCCTCCTCCTCACATGGCTGATGTTCACTGAGTACTTATTACACATTTGCACTGTTCTACATGCCGTCCAGTTACTCACTCAACAAACACTTGGTGAAGGTCACCGCATGCTAGGAACTAGCAAGCCCTTGCTCTCAGAGCTGCCACATGATTGAAGAGAGAGGCGTGCAAAACATTTGGTTAGTGCTGAGGACTATGGAGAGAAGCGAGGCAGGGTACAGATGAGGAAACTGAGGCACAGACGGCTAAGTTAACTGGTCTGAGGGTACAAAGAGAGAAAGGGGTACGACTGGGATGCAAATTCAGATCTGCCTGATTCCAGGATGATTTCCTTTCCATTCCTGCCAGCCAACACCTGCACCAGGCAGCTCTCTGCCTTGGGGTTCAGGACATTGCTGCCGCTTCCTGTCCGTCTAGTCTGGAGAAGTGCAAACTGAGCGGATTGCTCACAAGGCCCCATGGGGAGGGGAGCAAGAGCAGAGTTACAAAATCAGTTATGCAAGTCAGGGAGAGACAAAGTGAGGGCAACCATGCTAGTGAGAGAGAGGTCTCTGCTGCCACCTGCTGGTCATTTGTTGGAACTGTGCCAGAGGCAGGCCCTGGTTCTCAAATGCGTCCAAGGACATTCCTTCTCAGCCCTCTAGGTGCCCAGCAACAGGTCTGACTGACGCTGCAGGACAGGGGCGCTCAGCTGGGGCGATTTGCCATCCCCTCCCCACCTGGGACATTGGCGATGTCTACAGATGTTTCTAGTTGTCACAGCTGGGGGTGAGTGCTCCTGGCTTCTGGAGGGCAGATGCCAGAGCTGCTGCCAACCGTCCTTCAGTGCATAGGATGGCCCCCAGGACGGAGAATTACCTAGTCCCATGTGTGAATCATGCCAAGCTCGAGAAACCCTGCTAGGGGCACAGAAATGAATTGTCAAGAAGAGAGCATGTGTGTAATCAAGGAACTAATGACGTAATTGAAAATAATCTCATTCATTTGATAAACATTTGTCAAACACCTACGATGTGTCAAGAACTGTTCTAGGGTCTGGGGACACCTTAGTGCAGATGGATGACAAGATCCCTGCCCTTACTAGCTTGCACGGAGATGGATGATACACATGACACACATGAACCAATGATACATATGAGAAATTCAGGGAGAATTAGGTTATGAAGAAAACAAAACATGAGATGGAGGGTGGCCGGGAGAGATGTTACTCTAGGAAGGACAGTCAGGAAGGGCCCCCTGAGGGGGAGGCACTGTGCTGAGGGCCCTTTGGAGGAGGTGGCATTGTGCTGAGTCCCAAATGAGGAACCTGCTATGTGGGGAAACATCAGACCAGGCAGGAGACAGCAAGTGCAAAGACCCTGAGGTGGAAACAAGTTCATGTGTTTGAAGAGAAGAGAGGAGGAGAGTGGAGGGAGTGTGGCCTATAGGAGGTGACTAGAGGTAAGAGGTGGGTAGGTGGAGGGGATGAGAAAGAGGGAGAGGAGGTGGCCGTGATCCATGATGAGGAAGTGCCATTGATAAGTGGGGTTTGGGATTCTATGCTATTTTGTTTTGTCCTACTCTATCCTATGCCATTCCATTCTGATTCTATTTTGAGGGCAAGGAGACCTCTCTAGGTGAGGGATGCATAGGCCCTAAGACTGTGGTTCTCAACCCCACCTTCATGTCAGCATCATCCAGGGACTCAAAAAAGCCAAACCTCTAACATTTGGGCTTCGAACTTCTAACACTGGGGAGCCTGGAGGCTTGCAGAGCAATCACCGTTAGCCTCATTTTGCAGATGAGGAGCCCGTGGAGCACAGAAGGACTTGTTGGGTGGGTAGGGGGGCAAGGCGGGTGGCAGGACCAGGGCCGAGACCCTGCTCCAGTGTCCTTGTCCCCTTCCTCCCTCTCTCCCTTTGACATGGGGCTGCTCACCCCCCTCCTCCAGAGTCAATGCCCTGGATTTCATATATAGTAAATGAGGGGAGTGATCTGTGGTCCTTGCTTCCCTTCAAGTGCGATTCCACCTGTCATTTTCCCAGCACATGACACCAACAGCTGGGCCACTGGTATTAGGCCCCCATGAAGGTTAGAGGCAGACCCAGTGCCTCTGCCTCGGTCCAACAGCAGCCTGGGCTTTGTCAAATATGTATAGGTTAGGTCCCCTCTGGAGCACGTGGCAGATGGGGGGTGGGGGGTGGGAGACATGGAGACACACACACGTGCACCGAGACCAGGAGAAATGCATAAATGCAGTAAAAGAGACAGAGACAGAGAGAGGGGTGCGGGGAAGGCAGAGGAGGAGAAACGAGCTGGCACAGAGACAGGGAGGAGAGAGAAAGCAGAGGAGAGCAACACGGACAGGCAGGACAGAAGGATGGAAAGACGGAAGGAGGTGCAGGGAAGAAGGAAAGAAAAGGGAAGGGACCCAAGAGAGACCCACGCAGGGGAAGGAGAGACAGGAAAGGACAGCGAGAAACCAGAGAAGGAGACAAATCAGGGGTAGAAGACCCCTCAGAGCTGGAGAGGGTGGGGGACAGAGAGGTGGTCCATGCAGACACTTCTGGGGCCGCAGATGCTGCCCAGGGTGGCCCTTCTGGGCATCGTGTGGGACAGGGGGAGTGGGGTCCTTCAGGACAGGGCCCTGGGTCCCCGTGGGGCTGGGGACAGTCAGTGAGCAGGTAAGGACGTTCCCTGGTGGGTGATGACAGCCTTGAGGAAGGGGCGGGTCGTCTTTCCAGGAACAGTATATCCCATGCAAGAGTTGGGACATACTTAATCCTAAACAGGTGTTGCTTCTCTGATATTCAGATTTAAACGGGCATCCTGGATTTTAATTTGCGAAATCTGGCAACCATACCCCTCCTTTCTGGCTCCACTGTTTTCCCAGGTATTCACGATGTTCCAGCCTCCTTGCTGTTCTTCGAACACATTAGGCATTTACGTTCCCCTGCCTGGAAGCAGTGAGACCTTCCCTGACTCCCTAGCTGAACTTGCAACCTTCACCAGGCTCCCAACCGCCCGTCCCCTTCCACGCTTTCTTGATCTTAGTACTCACCACTCTGTGATACGCCCTGTGTTGTATACACCTTGCTTACTGTCTGTTTCCCTGCTAGAGTCTGTGCTCCATGCTAACCTGGAGTGTTGTCTCTCTTGTTCCTTGCTGATTCCTGAAATGGCATCTGGCACATTTAAGAACTACTTGTTGGATAATTGTGTAAACCCCAGACTCTATGCAGTCTCTTCTTTGAGCAAATTTTCCACCCAGCCCACACCCTGGAGGCATTGGCCAGCTCATTGTTCTGCTGAAAATGCCAAGTATCAGCATTTTGGGGTGGTGTGGGGCGCCTTTGCTTTTTTTTTTTTTTTTTTCGGGGCTATCTGGTGAAGTCACATGTATTCATGCATTTCAGTGGGAATTTACTCAGAGCCAGCTATGTGCTAGACACTGATGCATACAGGGGTGAAGGAAGCAAACTCCCCTGGGACCCCAGCCCACAATAGTCTTCATGTGATGTAGGTTTGCGCTGATGACTTGAGGGAGGTCAGGAGGAAAGAAGGAAGGAAGGGAGCAATGCACGCACAGAAGGAGGGATCACAGTAAACAGGAAATGGCTACTTATAATGAACACTGACTGCATCCAGTTCCGTCTTTAATTAATTAATTTATTTTTAAAGTTTATTTAAGTCATCTCTACACCCAACATGGGGCTCGAACTCACGACCCCAAGATCAAGAGCTGCACACTCTACTGATTAAGCCAGCCAGGTGCCCCTCCAATTCGATCTCCGAAAGGAGGAGGGGATGGCATGATTCCTGCTGGCGTGGAAGTAAACGGGGCCCCTGTTGGATCCAGCCAGGATTCATAGCTGCGAGCAACAGAGACAGATTTTGGCTGGTGTCAGCACAAAAGGAGAGAAAAGGATGCTGGTCGCTCTTGAAGTTTCTGTGAGTGTTGGGGGTTCTTTGGGGTTAGGCAGACAGGGTGGTGGCCCAAATCATGCCGTCAGAGGGATCTGCACGGGGGTACCGACGCTCAACACCACGGCCGGCATTGTTGACTGTGTCTACTAGCTGTCCCCAGCCCTGGATCTCGTTGCACTCGCTGTCACGGTGTCTGCCCCCCACCCCCCAACCATGGCAGGTGGATCTGCTTGGCTGAGCCTAGTCGTGTGCTCACCCCCTCCCTGCAAGGGAAGCTGGGAAATGGAGGATCTCGATTTTGAGCCACTCTGGTAGGATGCAGTTGCTCTCTCTGCCATGAATCCTAGGATGGGCATCCCCTGGCCTAGGAAAGAGGGCCGATTCTGGGCAGCTGAAGGGAATGACCAGGGCCCCCAAAATGCCCCCTGTCCTCGCAAAGCCCGTCAGGGGAGGAAAAAGGTTGAGACCTTAAGTCACACCCGTTGTGTAGCGGAGCTTGGTGGTGACTCCCTGGTGGCTGTGGAGAGAAGGATCCAGAGACGAGCTTACATCGGGGGAGAGCTGAATGAATTACTCTTAAGAGAAAAAAAAAAATGATTTTAAGTTCTTTGGGGTGGAGGGGAGGTAGGCCATAGCCAACTCAGTGAGGGGCTTTGTAAAACTTAGAGAACTCTTCCCAGTAGGGGAGCTGTTGTCGCCCACAAACCCGTCTTGCCCTCCACATCAGCGCCTCTTGGGGGTGCATTCTCTTTCCTTGCGGAAATGAAGAAAAGATGGAGTTTCCTGCGGGTGGGCGCGGAGGGCTGGGGCAGAGAGAAAGGGCCGGCTTGGGGGAGTTCCGGCAGGAGGGGAGGGGCTGGAGGTGACGGGGGAGGGAAGCCCTGGGTGTGTACCTGTGCCAGGCAGGACCTCGGGGGGCGGGGCCTGTGAGGCCGTGTCTGGGAGGGAGGGAATGGGGGAGGAAAGGAACAGGCCCAGAGCCCCGTGTCACAGTGCCCCTGGTCTGTAGGCCCAGAGGGGCAGGTGATGCTGAGGGAGAAACGTTGCTTTCTCAAACTCTGTGCATTCTGGAATTCCCTGGCACCCCTGGGGTCTTTGGACCCTGCTGCCCACAGGAGATAGGGTTCTGCAGAAACTGTGGTCGCTGAACTCAGCTGCTGCTCCCCCTCGTGCTTGTGAGCGTGTTCACCAGCGGCCAGGCCACATCTGGGCTCCGTCTGCAGTGCCAGCTGGCTGAGACATGGGTGCCGGGAGGAAGTGGGGCAGAGACGTCTGAGGAGGGCAGGGGGCATGCGCCCCTGAGCTGCTCCTCCTCACTGTCCCAGCTCTGCGGTGTGGCTTTGGGGAGGTCCCTGTCTCCCTCTGGGCTTCAGTCTTCCTATCTGCAAAGTGGGCCCACCAATCTCTGGGGTAGATGGATCTGCCCCCCACCAAGCCTGTTGCAGATGATACAATCCCACAAATGTTTCCTGAGAGCCTGTCCTTGGCAAGTCCTCTGTCAGGTGCTGGTCACACATCAGCGAACGAGTCAGGTTGTCAGAGGTCCTGATGAAGAAGCAGTTGTGGACGCTGATTTTTGGGTCTAAAGAGTCCCATTTAGGGGAATGGCATCCCCCATCTGGCTGTTCCCATCACCCTCTCCTGTATGCAGGAGCCCTGGCCAAGGGGATGAGAAAGAAACCAGATTTTGTATGTGTGTCTGCGGCTGGCAGGGAAGGAGGCAGGTGAGGACTGGGGCAGGTGAGAGACGTGTGCCTGGGGAAGATTCCTCCCTCCCAGCCCCCGTGTCCCACCTACCCAGGGGGTGTGTGCTTGTCATGAGGCTGACAGAGGGCAAGGGAGGAGTCCACGCATCCTTTATGTGGGGTCCCTTCCCCCATGTCAGATATCCCTGATTGTCTCCAAGAAGCATCTCCCTGTGCTCAGCTGGAAGTTGAGAGTCATTGGCTCTGGCCTTTTCTGGATGCCCCCCACCCCCGGACACGGTTTAGGATGAGTCACCCTGCACCGCACGCAAGCCTTTCTTTCAGGGCAGAGCAGTGTAGAGTTTCTAAAGCGTTCCGCAGCCTGTCATCGGACACCTGCCGCTGTCCTGCAGGAAGGGGGCGTCCACCATTGTCCCCACTGCTGGCCGGACGGGCCTGCTGAAGCTCAGCGGGGCCAGGATGTATCCAGAATCACTGGCCAGGTCATCCCTCGAAACCAGGCCACGCGATTCTGCCTCCCACCCACCCTGGTGGCACCCAACTGTGGTCCTGGTGCAGGTGCTGCTGGGCCTGGGGACGCCTGGTTTCGACTCGCGAGGCTTATGCACACGATCCATGGTATTGCAGCTGCCGTGCATGGGGCCCTCTCCCTGTGAGGACAGCACCGGGACTCTCTCAGAACATCGGCCTTTGTCCCAGATTCATTTCTAGTCCCTCAATTAGAAATGCTTAATGTAATGGAATCTTCGAGCCCCCGAGGAGGAACAGCCATCTGATGACTAATAAAATATGCATGCATTGAGAGAGCCAGCTCCTGTCTCCTTCCGCCCCATTCCTTGGTGGGGCTAGCCCCCCTCCTCGGCACCCTCTGGGCTCTCGGGTCCTTGCTTGGATGCAGGGAGCCTGAGGGGGTGAGCTGTTGGCTCCCCTGGAATCCCCGGAGCCAGATGTGGGTTTTCTTCTCACCTGGGGCTTGATCCCCATTCTGCAATGGAACCAGCTCCGGTCAGACTTGGCTGGGATTATATCGCCTCTGACCTTCACCTTTTACCACTGAGGCCCTGGAGGTGATGCTCACACTCAGGGTGCTGTCGTCAGCTCCCTAAGAAGGGAACTGTTGGGGGTCCAAGCGTGTATACTCCAAAAGGTACATCGAACTTTTAATTCCAGTACCTGTGAATGTGAGCTTACTTGGAAAAAAGGTCTTTGCAGAGGGTAATTCGTTCATCGGAGACAGGTCCCTCTGGATGAAGGTGGGCCCTAAACCCAGTGACTGGCGTCTGTATATAAGAAGGCCACTTGAAGACACAGAGATTAACAGAAGAGGCCTGGTGATGGACAGGGGCAGAGACCGGACAGACACTGCCACGAGCCACGGAATACCTGGAGACCCCAGAAACTGGAAGAAGCAGGCAGGAGCCTCCCCTAGGGCCTTCAGAGGGAGCATGGACCTTCTAGACTGGGAGAGGGTAAATTTCTGCCATTTTAAGCTGCCCGCATGGAAGCAGTTCTTGGTGGTGGTCCTGGGAGATTCCTACAGGGAGATTAACAGGGTCGTTGGAAAGATCAGAGTATTAACAGCCACACCGCCTGTAGACACTACCTTCCTTTTTCCATCTTATTCCCGGCGAGCCAGGCGCTGCTGTGGTCTCTTCTGCAAAGGAAATAGTCCCCCGAGCCTGGCCGCTGGGATGTGGACTGAGGCTGGCCGGCCAGCACCTGTGCTCTTGAGCGGCATGCCTGCCTGTCTTCCTTGAGGATGCAGAGCAGATCACCCCAAACGTAGCAGCTAAAGCCAACCCAGTTAACAGATTGACCCAGTTGTATACATCTATCTATCTATCTATCTATCTATCTATCTATCTATCTATCTATCTATCTTTCATTCATTATTTTCTTCTCCATGAAACTCTGTGTTCGTTTTAGAAGATCCCAGAGTTCCACCACTCAGGGATGATACCTGCTGATATTTTGGTGCATTTTTTTTCCTGGTCTTTATATCCAGCTAGCTATTGTTGATAAACACACACACACAGACAGAGTTAACGAACTATGCAGTTTCCCCTAATTCTTCTGCGTGTTTGCCTTCCGTCCTCAGGCATGTCTTCAAATTTCACTGAAGAATCTGCATATATTCAAGGTCACAATCGGCCCATGTAGCACCAGCTTATATGATACCTTTGTGTAAATTAGCAAAAGGTGCCCCCTCCAGGTGGGGGGACATGGCTTAGCAGGTGGAAGCAGAAAACGTCCTTTTGCAAACCAGCCCTGCCCCAGAGCATATAGTCTGATGAGCAGGTGCGGTTTAGAATTCACCCTCACCTTGGCTGCTCGGACGGGGGGCCTTTGTGCAGTGCCCAACCTGCCCAACCGTATGTGGTGGCCCTGTGCCCAAAAGCATTCTTGAACAATGCGGGCATTTCCAAAATAGGTATTAATAAAAGATTCATGCAAAATTCATGCCAATTATGAAACCATAGTTGGGATAAGTAGAGCCCAAACACTTTGGCTCTAGAGTTGTTCTTTAAATCTCTCTTCCGAGTGAATTGCCCATTTCTGTCTCCCTGGTATCCAGCAAAGTACTTGGCATAGAGCAAATGCTCTGTATTTATAACACTGAAATGAAATGCATAGTGCAGTGGTTTAAAAATATATCTGCAGATTCTTCAATACGCCCCCTATGTAAAGGTGGGGTCTCATTTCTATTCTTTTGATGGTGGGCTGGCCTTTGTGAGCTGCCTCTACCCCATAGGTGCTGGAAGGATCGCTGCATGACCTCTGAGGCTAGGTCATAGAACACGAAACAGCTTCTGCCTGGTTGTGCCCGCCCTTCTCCCACACGTGCCCCTGGAACTGTGAGCCACCACAGCATGAGGAAACCCAAGCAGCCCCACGGATAGACCATGTGTTGGTGTTCTAGCTCCAGTCCCATCCGAGGCCCTGGCCGGCTGCCAATGTCACCTGGAGGATGTGGGAGGGGGTGAGCTTGCAGATGATTCCAGACCCTGCCCGCAAAGCTGCACCAGCTGAGGCCGAGTAGAACAGAGACTGGCCCTCTGCACCAAGCCTCGCCTACTTGGAGATTTGAGAGCAAAATAAATGCTACTGGGCCAAGCCACTCAGGGTCGGGGTGGTTTAGGCAGCACTAGCTAAATGGAGCAGGTGGGCTGTGGGGTATTTACAGCCTGGCCCGCTCCTCTGGGCTGCACCGTCTCCCCTTCTGTGCTGATGGATTTAGCCACAAGCATCCATGACCCGAGGATGTTTTCTGGCCTCGGGAGTCTGTTTAGCTGATATCTGCCACGGAAGCTGCTCCGGCTCCCTGGCCTCCAGGTGGGATCACCTTAGGTGTGCCTAGTGACCGGTTGGTCACCTTGGTGGATTGGTGAGTGAAGCAACCCAAAAAGTGTTCTTGGAGGAGAAAGAAGTTGAAACCGGGGAGCTACTTGCAAGGTGCTGTCTGGCTTGCAAATCCCTTTCCTGCTATTCTCTCAGCTGCCTGGAGCACACCTGTGCGTGAAGGACAGTCGTCTCCAGGAGTGGAAGAGAGACTTGATGGGGACTGGTGGCAGAACAGCTTGGACCCCCACCTCCTGGTCCTTTAAACTCCGCGCCCTTCCATTCCTCTGACCGAGTTCTGTGGCCACAGATATCCTCAGAAGGGACCACCTGTGGCGATTTTTCCCGAACTCCAATTTCAAAGGATTCTGAAATGAGGCTGATTGAATCACAGGTCTCGGTTTGGATCGCAGCATCACTGAGCGAATGCCCCGGGGTCAGTTTAGCATCTTCAGACCAGAGGGAAGAAACAGCAGTGGTCAGCACTCCTGTGCTCCCGGGGCCTCTGCATCCTGGCCTCTCAGCTAAGGGAAGGGTCAGCCACAAAGGAAATCAGATGAGAAGGCGGAAGAAAACCTGGTGGGAAGCAGGAACCTCAGCCAGATTAGCAAGTGACCAGGACTAAGTCATCAAAGGACCTGGATGAAAGGCTGGAGATCACTCAGGGAGAGTTTAAACATAGACCCCTTAAGTGGTAACAGACCCAAAGTGGGGGATCAAAGAGGACTTCAGAATCACAGCGCAGCTGCCCTGGGAGCCGCTTACGCTGTGAATCTGAATTGGGCTGCAGGCGGGGGCTGGGATGGGGAGGGACGTGCTGACACAGCAAGGCTTCACCTTTGAGTCCAGCCTCCTCTCCGGCAGCAGAACTCTGGGAGCAGGCAGGACCCTGCAGAACAGCCACTGGCTCATTTTCCCTTTGTATTTGGGAATAATTATAGACTCACAGGAAATTGCAAAAAAAAAAAAAAAAAAAAAAAAAAAGATGTGGGGTCCCATGAACTCTTCTCGCAGCTTCCACCAGAGGTCACATGCCAGGTAGCCCTATAGTATCAAAGTCTGGAGACAGACATTGGTGCACCAGTGGGACCGATGGTGTGTGTGTGATGCAGTTTTCTCCTGCAGCTAGAGTCACATACCCACCATGGTAACTGAGATACAGAACTTCTCCATCACCACATAGGAGCCCCCTTCTGCTACCCAGTTACGCTTGCAAGCCCAGGGCCACCCCAGGACTGATTCTCGGCCACCAGGCATGTGTTCTCCATCTCAGAGTTTTATCATTTTGAAAACAGTACACGGATGGGATCCTACAGCAGGTGTCGTCTTGAGATGGGCCTTTCTGCTCTCAGCAGAATGCCTGTGAGATCCCCCCGCCTCGGCTGCTACAGGCACCAGTAATGTTCCTTTCCGTTTGCGAGCAGTGTTCCACAGCAGGGGGGTAGCATGGTTTGTTGAGTCCACCAAGGACGTGGGAGTGGTTTCCGGATTTTGGCAATTACAACAGTTATGTTCACTGAATGATACGTGGGTTTTAATGGGGGAGGCGGCCCAAAAACATCCCTAGGGAACACATGATTAAATTTGATTCCAGGGTGTTGATTTAGGTGCCCGCACAACGTCAGCTGTGCTAGCCTCTACAAGAAGAAGAATTTCTCTTGGGGACAGAAAGGCAATGTTTCTCTTGAGCCTTTAGTAGATTTTTATCCAAGGACTCTGGGAATCTTGTTGCTGATGGAGTTTCTCTCTTTGCTTTGGCTACTAGGAAGACCTTGGCTTTTTCATCTTTTTTTTTAAAAAATTAGTTTTTTACTTTTACACATTAAGTGTAACAGCATGGAAGATTTTACCGGAATTCGAGGGAAGTCTCCAATTGGAGAGAAAAATCTGCCAGTACTGGAGACCAGACCGTGTTTCTCAGGAGGTAAATCTTTGGTGCTCCGTGATGAGTGGGGAAGCAGGAAGCCACCTTTGCTGGACTTGGAGCTCCCTGGGTGTCAGAACTGTGCATTGTGCAGCCTTTTCATTCCCTCGCCAAGCACAACGCAAGGTGCCGACTAGCCGTGCTCAGTAACCCCCAGCCCTTCGACTGAAGCTCTCTCCTGAGGATGGCAGTAGGTGTCCTAGCCAGTGGATCCAGCTGGGACCACCAGGAGCTGGAGAGACCAGGAGCATGTGGGGACGTAAGGATGGGTGGGAGGCGAGCCTTCGGAGCCCCGAGGAGTGGTGTGCTAAATTTCCCAGAACAGAAAATACAATTCTGGGGGCCAAAGTTTGCTACCCACTTTTTCTCTTGCTGAGTAAGTCCATCGATTAAGTCACCATCCAAACACACAGGCACACACAAACCTATGTACAAAGGACAACCACTACCGTCTCCTTTCCCAACACACACACACACACACACACACACACACACAGTCACACACACAGGAAGGGCAATATTTTAGAATCAAAGGTTGAACTTTAAACTGAATACATGAGGAATTTCTTGGGTTTTTTTTCAGTTCACTCACTTGGAGATCTTGCACTCTCCGCATGAGTGAAAATGGGCTTGTTTTAAAAATTAGGAGATGCTTTATTTCTTTTAACATTAGTTCTTCTACTGACTATGCAAAATCTAAATAATGTTACATCATTGTGCTCGTCAATGAAAGGAGACTCACCATAGTCCATGTACGTGTGTATATATATACTTTGTAGAGACATATGCACACAGTTAATCTTCTCACTTCCCAATGGGCAGGACAAAGAGTAAAAGATGCATAGATTTCATTTCTGCTCGGAAAATTGGCTCTTGAGGGGTGAGAAGAATCTTGGCTCTTGCCTCGGTTCGTGGCTCTACAAAGGGCCCTAGTACAGAAGTAGATGGATAGATAGATAGATAGATAGATAGATAGATAGATAGATAGATAGATATGTAGGTAGATATCTGCAGGGTACATTCAAAATGTCACGGGCTATTAAAATGTCATGGGTGAGGGTGGAAATTAGGAAGAAGAGTCTAAAAGACTGTCTAGGAAGGTGACAGCAGATGAAAGGCCTTGAAGTACTGTTGTCGCTCTGCATGGACCTGAGGGGTGGGCATTTGGTCAAGGGCGAGCCTTGACCGCAGGACACACTCTAAGTGCTGCCTGGAGCTTGAGGAGTGTGTGTTAAAATCTCCAGAGTTTGCTGTGGGTCAGGCGCACTGCCAAGCCCTTCAAATGCATCTTCGCGCACAAGGCTGAGACAGACACTCACATTATGCCCTTTTTACACGTGGGGACACGGAGGGCGGAGGGGGTCGGTACCTGCAGTGTCAGGGTCCCGCTGTTCCTAAGCGCTGGGGCTCAGCTCAGACTCGAGACATCTGACTGACTTACTGAAGATCAGGGTTTTCTGGGGGGTCTTGCCTGCAGCAGCTCCAGGATGGTGGAGCTGGCATTTCCCTTTCCCCATGAAATTGAAAGAGTCTGGCCAAGCGTTCTGGCCAGAGTCTCGTTCCTGGGAATTGTCTCACCCAGACCGGGAATCATTTGCATGGCTTCAGCAGGTCCAGATGCTGGAGGTCAGAAGAGCAAGCCACAGGCCCATCAAAGAAATGATGGGTCTCCCATGCCTGGCAATTAAGAGGGGATTCTCAGCTCGAACGCGGCCCTTGGCTTCCTGACGGAAGTCTATCGTGCTAATTAAATAACCATGACTGTGGCCTGCTGCTGCACACAGCTTCACCCCAAGGCCATGCAAGGACCTGCCTGCGAGGACAACCGAGGCCACTGTGCTTTGTGATCGGGAAGGAAAGCCCGGCTCTCCAAGGGCAATAGGAATGCATCTCCTGACAAGGAATGTCTCTGCTGTGGGAGAGAATCTGGTCTAGGGTTCTTGTTCAGTCCACCCAAAGAAACCCTGGTGGACTGATTCTGTCTTTTCTTCTCCCCCATCGTCCACACAGCTGCCGGGATGACGTGTCTCAGCGCAAACATTCCTCCAGGGCTCTCCCTGGGCCATGGTTGTTGTCCACCCCAAGGCCACACGGTCCTTTGACGTAATTACGGAGAGGGACTGAGAATACATACAGGCAGCAACCACTGTATATGGACTGGATAAATGCCCTCATGGGTCTTGCTCATGTGACTCTTCCTGAAACGCTTACGTCTCTGCAAGATTCCGTTGGCCATGGCTTTCCTCTGGGTCCTTCAGCTATCTGGAAATAAACAAAGACCAACCAAATGAGAACAAGAAAAGGCTACTTATTCAGAGCTTTGCAAGACCCAGGTGGTGGGGGCTGACTCCCTTGCCTTTGGCAGAGGCTCTAAGGGAGGCAGAGAAGGAAAGCTTTGTGGTAGAAAGAAGAGAAGGTTAAGGTGTGCCCTGATCGCCGGCTGTTGGTTCGGGGAGGCTGGCTGGGGGCCAGTTGGAAGTAGAGACTTCTGTGATTACTTAGGGGTGTGTGTTTGGCTTTCTCTGGTTGGCCCCCAGTTGGCAGAAGGGGCAAAAATTAGGGGGAGCTGGCAGTGATTAAGCAAGTCCTGCTCATTTGGAGCCAACTGTTACAAAGGTTGCTAGAGAGAGTGGTCTCACGTCCTACACTCGGACTTACAGATGGCAGCCTGGCTTCCTGGGCTGGTTAGTGTAGACAGCGGGTTGGTCTCCTGGGCTGGATGCTACAGGTCGTGGGTCCGAATTCTATTTTCATATCTAGTCTGGCCATTGTCTGTTTGCATATTCAGTTTCTCATAATGAATACGTAAATACAGAAAGTCTTGGCTCTCACTTCATAAATATTTACATTGACTGACAGGTGACAGGTAGAGGTCATGCAGATCATATGCATTTATTTACTTACAAGTTTGAAATGAGTTGAGAGTGTGTGGTACTATCCATCTTAAACATCATGCACCATGTGGAAAACATCTTGATAGAGATCGTGTGTATTTCTGGACACTTATGTCTTCCTCTAATTATTTTTTATATATTTTGAGTATCTCTTTATGGAATCAAGAGTTGGAAAACTTTAAGAAAGGTAAAAATACATATGAAATCCATAAAACCATAGGCAAACTGATACTAAGGCAGAAGAGAGCTGATGTTAATCAGTGGTTCTCAAAGTGTGGTCCTTGGACCAGCTGCATCTGTGTTGCTCAGGAATTTGTGAGAGTAGGGTCCAGCAATCTGCTTTAACAAGTTCCCAGGGGGTTGCCTTGAAAACCATCAAATAAGATGGACACATCAGCCGGTCGCTTGATGACAATAGGTTATTGATAGAGAACATCGAAGACAGAGGAACAACCAGGAAAACAAGGGACAGGGTACAGCACAGACCTAATTAAATAAAAGAGAGAAGCACCTGGTGAAAACAGTCCATGAGCTGGTTCACTGTGGAAGTACGTAAGGCGGAGAGCCCACTGCATCGCGAGCATCACGACCAAAGGTGCTGGGGAGAAGGGTAACCCCACGGAATAGACGCAGTCATGTTTTATTTATAGCGTTGAGGAGTAGAGCGTATGTGTTGTTGGGTGCATCTATTTTTCAAATGTCTGCAGATTTGATTGGGCTGAACAAAGTACAAATTAATTTAAACGCATCGCTGAACTTACCATAACTTTTGCTGTGATGGGTTTTCTCAGACAATTTGCACTGAAACTATTGCCCTGAAATTTCTGAACGTTGAAATGGAGTCCCCATACGCCAAACGGTTATTATAGACCAGTGGCCTGTGGGATAAACTCTAAACGTATCTGCAACATCTGCCCCGGTGTGTTTTATGATCTAGCCTTCCTCTTCTTAACATGCTGGGTGCCCACCAACCCCGCATTCCATGTGTGGTCTTCCAGCCATATCCAATCATCTGACATTCTTGAAGATCAGCACATCTTCTTTGCTCCACTGGTGAACTCCTATGTATCCATTAAGACCCTGCTCAAATATCCCTCCCTCCAGGAACCCTCTCTCCAACTTCCTGTGGAAGCCTCCTGGCCTGTTTCCTTCCCCCCGTGGCACCCAGGACACACCTCCATCATGGCAGATACCCACACTAGGCTATAATCGTGTCTGTTTCCCAGTGAACGATGAGCTCCTCGCGTGAGGGCACCATGTTCTTTCCTTCTTTGTATGCACAAGGCCTCGCTTAATTCCCATCTCATAGCTAATGCTCAACAAATATTTGCTGTTTGTTTACCGCTCAGACAAATTATGCTTGTTATTTATTTAAAAGGTGTGCTTATCTGTTAAGTCGAACATAAAACAAATATTAGAGGGAATATCCTTTATGTATCTTTCGCGGCTAACCTGTGTGAAGTTGTTTGCAATACCAATGATGGATAAAATGAGAAAATAGGGCCAGTAAATTGGACATAGAAAACAGCAGCAACAATAAAATTGCTGAGCGGAAAGAGAAAATTAATGATGAGGAAATGTGACATTTAATTTTGAGCTTCCTGGCAGTCTAGGAGAAAGGGGAAATAATAGGTTATATATGTTGGTTTGGACAGTGAATTGTAGTAGTTCATCGAGAGAGATGGGTGATTTCAACCAGGAATTTACTGCGTAGGTTCCAGTGTGATGGTATGAAGAGGTGGGGTCTCTGGGGGACAATTAGGTCATGAGGGAATTAGTACCCTTAACAAAGGGACCCTACAGAGCTCCCAGCAGTCTGCAGCCCAGAAGAGGGCTCTCATCAGAACAAGTGGGTGCCCTGATCTTGGACTTCCAGCCTTCAGAACCCTTATGTAAGAAATAAATTTCCGTTGTTTATATGCCATTCAACTATGGTGCTTTGTTCTAGTAGCCCAATTGGATTAAGACTGGTGCCTTGGAGACATTTCCAGGAATTTGGTAAGACTGGGGTGCATGGGGAAGGGACAAGAGTAAGATGGACAAGGCAGGCAAGCAAGTGCTGGACCTCAAAGGATTGTGAATTACACCAAAGG
Source organism: Ursus americanus (assembly GCF_024610735.1). Taxonomy (NCBI): domain Eukaryota; kingdom Metazoa; phylum Chordata; class Mammalia; order Carnivora; family Ursidae; genus Ursus; species Ursus americanus. The sequence goes on from NC_142128.1 coordinate 33,631,716, forward strand.
ACATTGGGTCTTGGGTTCCGCAGGCCAGGAAATGGGGAGCTAGGGAATAATTTAAATGGGGAAGTGATACAGATAAGTTATATGTTTCAAAGATGCAGAAAGGCTCCGTATGTCTCTCCTCCTTAGTCCCCCACCAGGACCCAGCTTTGCTCTGCAGTCAACACACACTGGTCCTAAATTTCTTTGCTATGAGGCCAAGCACTTTGAAAACACTGAAGCCTGAACTGACATCAATTATGTTGAAAGGGGGGAAAATTAATTAAAAGTTTTTGAAGGGCTCTATTCTGTATTCTTCTCTATTTTCATGTTATCAGCAACACTGCTTTTTCTTCCGGCTGGGAGTTATTACAGTATAACATTTTCATGTTGCTTGTAGGGTAATTATGTCAAATATATGGGAGATGATAAGCGGCAGTTTGTATTATTCTATGATTAATCTCCATACATTCTGGCATTTCAATCTGGCCTCAGAGGGCTGGATTTGCTAAACTCTGGTGCAGAAGGAGGATGTGGGGAATAGCTGGGAAGATTGGGTGGTTGACGCTGAGGTGATTCTGATTGATAATATCTCGGTTTCCCCCAAAGAACCCACCACCCCCAGGCTCCACTCCACGTTCTCGACAAGGCTCATTCAGCCCAATGCTTCTGAAGGGTGGTCTGCAGGCTGCCTGCATTGACCCACCAGGGATGCTTGGGTACAAGGAACACTCATCCCCTCTCCCCCAACCCATGGAATCCACATTTATAAGACCACCGACCTAGGAATCTGCATTTTCAACCACCCCACTCCCCACAAATCCTCCTTACGTCCTTAAAGTTTTTGAACAGCTGACCCAGATCACAGCAAATCGACTTGATCCTCTATAAACCCCAAATCAGATATGAAGGTTTTCCAAGGTGGTGTTGAAAGGAGGAGCCGACTTTGGGATCATAAACTGGTATGGATGCCCAGGGAGATCTTAGCATCTCCTCCTCTGGATTCCTTAAAAACAAAACAACAACAACAACAACAACAACCCCGAAGTGGATACAATTGTTTTGCAACCTACCCGTGGATAGGATAAGGCATCTCTTGTAGTGTCAGTAGAGGTTCTGGATGAGAAGTTTGAAAATAGGCCCTAACATTGCAACAGCATCTGGAGGTGAGAGGGGCTTGGCTTTTCTTCCTCCTTGTTCAAGGCGCTCCTCCCTGGACAATCCTCACCGTCTCCACCAGGCAGGCTGAGCATGGATGGCTCTTCCCACTGGACGGAGCTGCCATCTTGCTACATTTCAACCCAACACTGGGGGGTTTTCTCTGATGACCCCCACGGTGTCCTGGCAGAAGCTGCCCAGTGCGGCAAACTCTGTGTTGGGCCACAGCACCTTGTCTCTTCGAGCCATCTCCATTGTGGCTACTACCCCCCCCTTCCTCCACAAAGTCTGGCCATTTGGGTCCTGTAGAATTCCAGAATCTCTCCAGTCCCCAAGTGGAACCCTTCTGCCAAGTTAACTTTGGCAAACTCCAGTAACACTGACAGGCAAGAAATATTGTGGACCATGTTGGGTTCTCTTTGGTCTATGATTTATTGATGGAGAGTATGAAATTTTCATTAAAACAGACTGCTGTTTCTCACTCATTTGTCACATTTTTAATTTATATTTTAAAACATTAATAAAACCGACACGATTAATTATTTTTTGAAATGTCAAATATATTGAAGATATATGGGACTGGTGGAACAGGGCTTCCTGTTAGGAGGGGGAGAATGTTTTAAGAAAGCAATGTTCTGGGTACACTGAGTCCTTTTCTCTCCCTGAATCCATGGTCAGCTTAATTGTCTCTGGATGTCATTGTCTACAAATACTTCCATTTTCTTTACCCTGAGGTGTTATTTGGAACCACCTGGGGTGGTCCTGGTTTATGTCTGTGCCCCTGGCATTACTACTAATGTCCCTTTCACACTTCCTGCTTGCATGACAAATTGTAGGGTATCCTGAGTCCGAAACCGAAGGGCTTTGGAGCTAGACATAAATGATGCAAATTCTTGGAAGGTACTTCCCCTTTCCTTGGCCTGTGTCCTCATTTGCAAAGTGTAGGTAATAATAGCATTAATGTCATGATATTGTCATGAGTTTAGATGAGATAGTATAAGATGCCCAGCTCACTGCCTGGTATACAGCAGGTGATTCACTGATGGCGGCTGCCATCAAATTTGTGGTTACTCTCATCACTAGACCCTGCAGGGGGCTGGCCCGTGCTCAGCTGCCACCTCCCCGAGCCCTGCTCTCTCCTTTGTGGCCTCTCTCCAGCATCTCTAGACTTCATCCCATTATTGACTCTTTGGGTTCCATTACACCTTTCCCCGCCAACCCCAAGTCTTCTAGCTTTTTCTGAGTCATTCATTAAGTCCCCAACCTTGGAAAAGATAGATGTGACAATAACAGGAATGATAGCTGAGATTTTCTTGAGCACCTGCCGGTTGCTAGAATTCTTCCTCGTACTGTCTCTTCAAGACAGAACAGTCCAACGAGTTCGATGCAATTATTATCACCCCCATCCTACAGAAGAGCAAACGGAGGCCCAGGAGTGATGAACCTGGACTCCTGCAGTGGTGATTGGACCCCAGAGCTCCTGCTCCCCACAGAGTACATTCAACTTCTCCTAGCGAGATAAAGAATCTGGAAGCAGAGTTCCAACACAAACCCTGTTTTTCCAGAACACCTGCCCGTGGCCCCTGTGAATGCTGCTGTCTCAACCTCGACAGACCACAGATGCAGTGGAGGACTGCCTGGTGCTGGGCTCCACCTGCCCTACCCCATCCTCCCGTCCCCCTACTCCCTTCTCGGATGGAAATGATTCCCGAAGCCTGTGTGTTACAGATCCCGCCTTGGAATTCTGGACGGTACTGGCTGGAAGGATCTTGAGCGGAAGCAGCTCAGGGATTCTCAAACATCTGTTACCCCCGACATAAAAGGTGGGCATTGTTCACACAGGTGACACATTCCCATGATGATGCCCAGATGGTGACAAAAACCTCCAAACAGAGAAAGAAAGGAAGTAACTTTGAGAAGAATGATGTCTTGCAAATATGATATTTTAGTAATCAATGTATTTATTTTTTTCAGGCATTAAAGTTATTTGTTGAGTATTTACTGAGCTCTTTTTTATATTCCAGGTGCTTGGCTAGGGATTGAGGCTATAGTGATGAACTGTTTTTTACAGTCACAAATACAGACACTATAAATTGTGTAATTTAAACATAACACAGATTTATTCTATTAACATTATATATGAATATACCTACACACAGGGAAGTATGTAAAACATAGAAACACCACACCCACATGTCTTGTCTGGGTTTATATAATCATATGGTCCCAAATCCCATAGTTAGAATAGGGGATGCATGGCATGTCTGTGTCCTTCTTAGGTCCCTGCCCACTAGGTGTTCTTCTGGACACAACCAGCACTGTGGGTTCTTTGGATTCTCCTCCAGAACAAAATGTTTATATATTCTACCCCCTCCACCTTTTTCTTTCCTTTCTTCCTCCCTCCCTCTTCCTTCCTTCCTTCCTTCCTTCCTTCCTTCCTTCCTTCCTTCCTTCCCTCCCTCCCTCCCTCCCTCCCTCCCTCCCTCCCTCCCTCCTTCCTTCCTTCCTTCCTTCCTTCCTTCCTTCCTTCCTTCCTTCCTCCCTTCTCTTTCTTTCTCTTTCTTTCTTTCTTTCTTTCTTTCTTTCTTTCTTTCTTTCTTTTCTTTTCTTTCTTTCTCTTTCTTTCTTTTATTTTTTTTACACATATGGGAGCAAAGTAAACAGTGTTCTAATCTTGCTTTTTCCACTTAACAACCAATCTTGGAGATTGCTCTGTATCCGTACCCAAAAAGCTTTTTTGTTCTTTTTACAGCTGCTTTTTTGGTAACTGTATGGATGTCGATGGTGAATTCCTAACAGTAAATCAATACAATGACAAACTTCTGCAGGGCTTTGTTGTAATGGAAAGACCTTCCCGGCATAGAATACAACAGGGTGGAGGAGAAAGATACATGATCATGCTTATGTAAGATTGAATCTACGTGTATATATGGATATCTATATGAACCAGGAAGAATGTTCATTAGGATAGTAGCATCAGTGTCTTCATCCGTCCTAGCTGCTACAACAAAGCCCCCATAGACTGGGTGACTTACAAACAACAGAAATTTATTCCTCACCATTCTAGAAGCCTGAAGTCCAAGATCAAGGTACTGGAAGATTCTGTCTGGTGAGGACCCACTTTCTGGCTTATGGATACAGTCTTCTGTCCATATCTTCACATGGCAGGAGGGGCAAGGGAACTCTCTGGGTCTCTTTTATTAGGGCACTGATCCCAACCATGAGGTGCCCTCCCCCACTGGGGGGGGGATCAGCTCCCGGATGTCCACCTCCTAACACCATCACACTGTGGGGGGATGGTGTTGCCCAAGATCAAACCAGAGAGCCAGGACTAAGACCTGGGTTCTGCTCTTTGTAGCTCTGGGATGTCTTTGGTGCCATGTTCCATGCACCCCAAGAAGCTCGTAAATGATGACAGGGCTGTCTGTGCAACGAGCCTTCTGTACCTTCACCTTTATTTGACTTGATGAGAATTCTGCAGGAACCCCATTTGCAGGTGATAACCTCCCGTGAAGGATTCAGGGCAAGGGTGCATTCATCACAGAACTCCTAAGAGCAGTGCCTACAGCGCGGAAACCCTTTTTCCGTGACAAATGATATATTTCATTTATTTCCCATGATCTTCTCGCATTATTTCAATATTATTAATACTCGGCAAATATATTAAAAAAGTAATAAACTGGCAATTATGATTGTGCTACGGACCCCAAACTGCAATTATTCATTACGTTTCAATTATTAACTTCACTTCAAATGTCTTTCAGCAAAGATTGCAAAAGGAAAGAAAAAAATTTCAGTGAAGCCCTGTACCCTGGTTCCTGGAAACCTGTGCTTCACTCTGACTTGACATTTCTCTGATTTATCTACTATCTCAGGGCTGAAGGAATCAAAATAATAACCAAACAAAAACAAACAAACAAAAAAACACTTCCTCCCTATTTAATAAACAATAACCATCAACACCTTCTATTTATGGGTAGCTTATTAACCCTTATTAGGGCTTTAGTATCTATTATTGTATTTTATTTTTTAAAAACATCAATGAAAAGTGCAGGTCTGAAGTGGTCCTCAATTTACTGACTGGGGACACTGAGGCAGGAGGAAGCTCAGGGATGAGTCCTAGCGGACTCCCAGGTGGTGAGACTTCCCACAGCCCAGTACCCTCGTGACCACCTCCTCCTCCAACAACATCTTAGCGCCAGCCCCAGGTCATCCCCAAGACAAATCTCACCCTCAAAGCAGCCTATACCCTCCATCCCCACTGCCTCTCACATTTTCCCTGTAGGACAAGTGACGGCCATAAAGGATATGAAGAATTCCATTTTTAAAAAATAAGCAAATTGTATTAAATTTTAATGGTGGTCATTATGGGCTGGTTTGTCTCTGGTGCTCAGCGAGTCCTTCAGTCCCCTTTGAAGAGTTCCATTTGCGCAGACTAATTGTCTTCAATTTTGCCCGGCGTGTCCTCATCCCAGTCATCGGGACTGTGAAACCTTGTCCCCATCTGGGCAAAGCTCGATGATGTAGCACTTTGGCCTTTAAAATATGCATAATAAATATTTTAGATTTGCTGACGAATGACTTGTGCTCACGACAAGGTTGCCAAGTTTGCAGGGATGGAAGGAGGAGGAAGTTGAGAGAATCTCGAAATGAGAGCCACCTCGGGCTTCACAAAGAGGTGTGTGGAGGGGCTTTGTGTCAGCTGTCACTGTAGCAGGGTCACAGCCCACTTTCTGAAATGCTTGACTACGTCCTCATCGTGGATGGGCAAGACTCACAGAGTAAACACTTTGCATGTCATTCATTCAACAATTCGATTTTCTGTGAAGCACGCGGTGGGGTCTTGAGAGTTATGGACCAGATCATGCCACTCACCTGCTTAAAACATTTTGGTGTTTCCTAGCACACTTAGAATAAGATCCTAACTCCTGACAATGAGCCTCTAAGGCCTTAGATGATCCACTGTGCTGACTCCTCTGATCACCTCACCTACTCACTGCCCCTTGCTCACTATATGCCCGCCACATGGGCCTTTGCTCATCTTCCATGAACACACAGAGCATGTTTCTGCCTCAGGACCTTTGCACTTGCTGTTCCTTCTTCCCAGAATGCTCTGCTTCCTCTTTCCATGGTTGGCTTGTTTTGGTCATTGTGATCTCAACTCAAATGCTCCCTCAAATGTCAAATAGGATATGCCTGGGCACCTAATGTAAAACATCCCTTCATCTCAACCACTCTCCACCCCATTACCTGATCTTATCAGCTCTAATCACCATTTGAACTTGTTTGTTTGTTTTGCGCATGTACATGGGCTTTACTTGTTGGTCATTTGTCTCTTCTGCTCTAATGTAAGCTCCATAAAGGTAGGGACTTATCTATGTTGTTCATCACTGTATCCTTGTTGTCTAGAAGGTAGCCTATCACATTGTCTGTGCTCAGAACACATCTGTTGAATGAATGAATGGCCACTTCTTGAACACTGATGATGTGCAGGCTGTCTGCTGGGTGCTGGGAATGTAGCACTGAATGAGACACAGGTGGTTCCTTACAACAGACAACTTACATTCCAGTAAGATCTTTGGTCTTTGAACTTCTGGCAGCTCAGATAACCATCTCTCAGGCAGATTTACCCAGACAGGAGTGAACAGTGACCAATTTTGGTCATGATACTAGGGCCAGACCCTGAAGTCCCAGGGGTTTCAATATTGGAAAAATTTTTAGAGACTATGACATCCAAACTGCCCTATTTACAAGCCCCAGGGAGAAGATGTGACCTGGACAAGTTCATGCAACAGGCTGGAGGCAGAGAGGGAATTAAAATGTAGGACTTCTGACTCTGGGAATTGCCATTGCTCAATTTCATTGTCCTGACACTCAGGTCTGGGTTTTGAAAGGTTCTGATTTGAGCCAGTAGCTTACGAATTGTTTCATAAGAAAAGATTTACGCTGGCACATTCCCAGTACAACCTCCCATAGCAAGATAGGTGCATTGTTGCTGAACTGCAGGTAGCATCCCAAATCACCTGTCCTTAAGTAGCCAGGTAAGCATTCCCATGGGGTCGTCCATAAACTGCCTATCTCTCCTGTACTTCAACAGCTTGTCAGCACTTGTCTTGTATTAGGAAACAAAAATAGCTAGTATGCCATGAATCCAACTTGGTCCTTTGTATATACAAGGCAGGGTTGGTAATTCACAGCAGAGACACCTGCCAAGAGAAATGTTCCCCATCTCTAGTTCATAGTGTATTCCACAGCCCTTTTTGTTAGATATCCTATGGACACCATTTCCGAGTGTCCCACAGACTATTCAACCGCATGTGACATTGATCATTTTGCTGGTTTTTCCACTGACTACTTCACTCAAAATTGCATATCTAACTTTCAGTAGGAATTTGAGTCTCAGATGGGGGCGGGGGTGGTTCCTGAGATCCGGAAGATTCAAAAAACATGTGGTTGAGAGGCCCTTCTAGCTCTGTTATCTTGACTGTGCTAGAATCCTTCAGCACCCACTCCTTAAGGAGAAACAGATAGGCTTCCCCTTGCCATGGTTCTCAGAGCTGTTCCAAGCTTGGCCATAAAAATCAGTCCTTGATTTCCCTGCTGAAACACTTCCTTTCCAAGTGTCCTAAGGAGGGAGTTGGAATGGGATAAGTTATGTGTTGTGGTTTTAGGCATTAATGAATATGAGAAACTAAATTATTGAATTTTGCAATGCAAATTATATTTTGAACACAAATTCTTCATTTCTGAATGCTAAAGACTCATAAAGAATGTCAATGGTTTATGAATTAGGCCATTAGCATGCAATTTGTGATTCAAACAGCACACCAGCACCATGTAATAAGTAACTATATAAAGAGTAGTGTTGTCTAAATTTTCAAAATATTTTGCTTGATGCATTAGAAAGTTTTCGAAAGCCTCCAATGACCTGCCCTTCCTTCCCTCCATTCTTCCTCCCTCCCTTCCTTCCTCCCCCGACCTATTCCTCTCTCCCTCCCTCCTGTCCTCCCTCTCTTGTTTGACTGTGTTCTTCTTCCCTTCTCATTTCCCTCTCTTTCTCTTTTCCTTCCACTGACTGACTACAGTAGCTGTTACTCCTACCTATCTACATCCTTTCACAGATTAGACTGTAGTAGCCAGACACGTCCTAAGAACTGATCTAGACCAACCCCCCTTGTTTTAGAGATGGGAACTCAGAGACCCAGAGTGAAAGGGTCTTGTCCAAGGTCCTCAGAGGTAGAGCCAAGTGGAGTCAGGTCTCTGACATTTATGCTCATACCGTCAGTTGACTCCTTCATACTCTTGAGCAATAGACTCATTGCAGACACATTTTTGAGTGTGTGTTTTCATGGAGGGAGATAGATGGGGCCATTGGCTTCCTGGCAGAGTGGGGGTGGGGGGCAGATAGGCGAGTGCAGTGGAGAAGAGAGAAGGATAATGCAGACATCATCCATTTCACACGTTTGTCCATCAGGATGACCTGATCTCAAGGTAGCTAGGACCAGCAAGTGGAATTGGTATGTAGTGAAATCTCAGTTCAGTTGGAGGAATAAGGTCTTTCTGTTAGCGCCATCAGTCCAGGAATGAAATACTTGGGGAAGTGATGAGCATTCTGTCACCTACAGAAGTTCAAGTTGAGTGCAGATACTAATTCATAGAAATCTGAGAGCCTAATGTCCCTCTAGCTCGGTGGTTGGTGGTCAGCCTGGGCTGCACCCCAGAATCACCCGGCAAGCTTTTCAAGCTCTCCATGCCGTGCCTCTCCTTAATTAAATCAGGATTTCTGGGGTGAGTTTTATAGATTCCCTTTGCAAATTCCGATGTTCAGGTAGGGTTCAGAGAAATCTGTAGCACAGCCCAGAAGTTCTGTAATTTTAGTGTGCATGAGAACCACCACGGAAGTTAATTATTAATGCGGACTCCTGTGTTCCCTGTCCCGATATTCTGATTCCGCTCATCGGGAAGGGCTGCCCTCGTCCGTGTCTTCAGCCGAATGTGATATTCACTTGTCTTCAACCAATATCCCAGTCTCTATGCACCCACCACCTCTCCTCTGGTGATCGGGAGGAACCACACTCAAAGATGGATTAACTTCCATGCAGTAGATCTGTGACCAAGGCCCACAGTCCCAGATGTCTTTGGGGAATCCTGATCAGAATCCTTTGGAGATGGCAGTACTCAACATTTAGCTCCAGGGATGGGAGCTTGATCCTAGCCTTGAGTAGAAAGTTACCAATAGGGGAAGAAGCATTCCAAATGTAGTATTTTTTTTCCTTCCCAGATTGATCGAGTCCTGGGTTGTCTTGCCTCTCACTTGGGCCAGCTGCAATTTCTTCCAGGTAGCAAAGATGCTGGGGTGCTGCTGTCCCCCTTCCCCCCCGAACCCACAGATTCTCCTTTGCCCTTCAGAGATCCCCACCCAGGAAATCCTCAAAGCCTCTCGTTCAGTTCTAATGAATGAAGTCAGACCACACCTCCCCTGTTGCCTGCAGCAGCCATTTTCTCGGAAGACAGTGAACAAAAGCACTATTCCAATGACCAAAGGCAAAATAAACTGCACCCCCCTGCCCCCCCGCAACGCCCTGCAAGTGTGATGATGGAGGGTCTTGGAGGCTTGCATACCTCGAACTCCCCCCTCTGCTCCCCGCTCCGTGAGTGATGGCCACAAGGCAAACTGCTCACCTTGTGTGATAAAATATTTAGAAGTTAACTTAGCACCCCCATGCTTCATAAAGAAGAAAGTTCATGCATTTTAAAATTATTTTGTAAATCACGTTGAAGCCTGACAATGCGGATTTACCACTTTGGCTGCAATTTAAATACCAGGTTATCCCCTCATTAGGTTAACAGTGTGAAGAGCGGCAGAGTCATTCCCTCTGATTTGCCAGGAGCCTGTTGTGCTCCCCTTGATGGCTGCATCACCCCCCAGCTCTGGCTTCTGAGAGGCGCTCCCCCATGGTGTGAGAGGTTGAGGGAGGCGGTGACTGGCTGTGTTTGTGGGAGCAGGTCGAAAGGGGCGGTGGGGAATCCATGCCTATTAACTAGAACAGCACGGGGCCTCTGAAGAGGAGGAGGGACAGCGGGTTGAAGCGTGATGTGTCTTCCTCCTTCAAAGAACTTATGGATTAGTTCCAAAGAGAAAGTGTGTGTGTGTGTGTGTGTGTGTGTGTGTGTGTGTGTGTGTGTGTGTGTGTATGCATTTTGGGTAAATAAATCCATATCAGAAACTGCCAGGAAACAGGAGATTTGGCTTGGCAGAGATCATAGCTGGTGAGGGCAAATAACGACTTGCTAACGGTAGTTCACAGACCCCACCCCTTATTGGGAAGAGACAGGGTAACGTGGTGGATTTGGAGTCAGATCCTGTTTATTAGCTGTTCATAGCTGTGTGACTTTAGGCAAGTTACTTAACTTTTCTGGGCATAGTTTCCTTTTCTGTAAAGTGGGACAATAACACTACCTCCCTTGTCTTATGTGAAGATCAAAGGACAGCACAAGAGAGGGGTTTAAAGAGCTCAATGTAAATTGGCTAAAAAACACATAGAAATCCACTGTTTTTAAATTTTTTCATCTTAACCACAAACCAGACATTTTGTTTGGGCTTCCACCTACCTTATCTCATTTTGTGCTCACAATGAACCCATGGGGAAGTGTCCACGTCCTGCCCATTTCATAGAGAAGGGGACTGAGGTTCAGAAAAGTATTGAGCCCCAAATTATACAGGTACTAACAGGCAGAGTTTGCTTTCGGGTCCTCCTGACATCAAAGCTGGGGCATTTCTTCTTTCCCTTGCTGCCTCACTCAGCAAGCACGGACTAGCCAACACTCATTAATTCATTTGGCAGATGGCCTTGACTCTATGCCTGGCTGTGGGGATACAGATAGAGAAGACATTTGCTTCCCTGGAGGACCTCCTGGCTTCATGGGCCTGGAAGCTGCGAGGGTCCGTGAGGTGAACAGTGAGTGATGAACACTTACTAAGCACTTTCGTGCACCTGCTAGGAGTTAAACAGCGCTGGCTATAGGCGTAGGTTGTTCCCCATCCTTTTTTGCATTGTGCAATTAAATTGTGCAAGGTGAACTGCTCTGCCCCAGGGCCTTTGCACTTGCTGACATGCTCTTTCCCACCAGATGGACACCCTAGTTCTTTTTCATCTTTCAGACCTCACCTTCTACTGTCACCTCTTCAGAGAGGTCACCCTAGCAAAAGCAGGGGGCCTGCCTTGCCACTCTGTTGTGCCACGCTCTCTCCTTCCCTGTAGTTAGCGCAATCTGTAAGCGTCACGTGTAGTGATTTATTTCCTGCTTATCGTCTCTCTTCCTCCAGGAGAAGGTAAACTACACTGTCTTTCCCAGCTGTATCCAGAGCCCTGGAGACCTCATCTGGCAGGAGGCAGGTGCTCAATGAATATCGCTGAATGGATGGGTGAAGGAATCAATGACACTCTCCTCTTCCCGAGCCCAGTTTCCTGCTCCACAGAATGGGGGCAGCTGTACCTGCACCACAGGGTTGATCTGGGGCAGCTGTGCCCCACGGTCATGCACACCAAGGCACCTCACACTGTGAGTGCTCCGGAAACACAAGCCCACGTGGGAAGGTTGGGGTGCTGGTTGGCGAGAAGGATGCTGAGCACTTCATTCAAGCAGGGGGTGGGGAGAAAACAGTACTGGCTGCAGATTCCAGGCTGGGACCACCCTGATCTCTCCTGCAGGCAGATGGCCGGTTTCCTCTCTCTGAGTAAGCTTCTTCCCCAGACCCTCCCCGCACTCTTCCTCCACTGCCCTCCCTCACCTCCTACTCTCCCACCACCTCAACCTACCTCTCTGAACGTAGGACCCAAGGAAGGGGAAATCACGGTGAGCTCCTTTGAAATGACCAAATTCTCATCTCCGTGGGGACCCAAAACGGACCTTGGATCTTTCAGGACCAGCGGCTTGTCTTATTTGCGTCAGGCACGACATAGTAAGCACCATCCCCATGTCAGTTTGTTAGGTGGCAAAATCAGCGGTCACCAAGGCAAAGGAAGCACCATTAGCGGACAAGACGATTTCATCAAACAAAATCTCACAAATAACAGATCGCTGTTTGTCATCAAGACACTTAATACACCAGGGGTTGCTCCCAAAGCACCCATAATCAATTTCTGCTAATTTGCCAATTCTCTGGCTCTGCGAGGGTGCTGGTAATTTCATATTTTACACACCCACAGAGGTTACAGTAATTGATTCAGTTCCGGAAAGTGTTGTAATGACTTTGAATGAACTTGAAAGGTTTTGCATTTGTTTTCAGAGGCTGTTAGAGGGAGTGATTCAAACTCTGCCACACGGGCATAATTTGTAAAGGTTGGACATGAAAACGACGGATTAGCTTTTCTGGGAGACAGCTATCTTCTTGTTATAACCTCCCTGCTCACGAGGCAGGCTGGGCTCGGCACTGAAACACTCCACTTCCTTTTTATCTGTATCTCGATGGTGGCGGGAATCATCTCTGAACATCTGAAGGGAAAAAAGGCAATTATTGAAAAATCCTCCTAGAATGACTTGGCTTTCTGAATGCTTTTTTTTTTTTTTTAAACAAACACCCAAAAAAGTCGGGTTGGCAAAGATGAGAAGTTGTAGAAATTTTCTTCTTGACTTTGGCACTTCTGAAACGTAATACATACACAGTCAACTTTATTTTGCCCCTGAGCTCAGATCCTGCCAGGAACATCTCCGAGAAGTGGGGCCAGTGTGACTGCGAAGGAGAGCAGGGGAGCGCGGGAAGAGAGAGCATTAACCCTCTTGCAGTGGACCAGGGTCTTGGCCCTTGTAGTATGATCCTAAGAGAGGGTTACCTGTGTGCCTGTGCTGAGTGCTCTGTAGAGTGAGAACATTTAATCTGAGTGAATCCTTTTAAGGTGACCCAACCCTCCTTACAGATGACAAAATCGAGGCTCAGCAAGGTTCAATGACTTCCTTGACTCTCCCTGTCTCTCTGGTTGCAATATCTCACCATTCTGCCGGACTATCACTGGTGTGCTGGTCAATGTTGCATAACCAGCTTTCAGGAAACAAAACTGAAAACTGAACAAAACTCTTGGTTTGTAGAATTTGTCGATTACTGTAAATACCCCATGGTGGCTGATTTCAAGCTACCGACGTGATGTCATGAAACAAGGAAGGGAAGAGTGTGGTCAGCCCTCATGCTGGTACGACGCACCCCTCCTACGCTTTTCCCTGACCCATTCACCAAACCCACCAGGGACTCTGTTTTCCGATTTGTTCCCCACATGTAGGCTCAGACTGCTTTTGTTTGTGGTGTCACTTGGCTCTCAGACTCACTGCTGGGGTTCTAGCAACATTGGCCCTTGGCTGCTGATTTCATCAGGATTCGTATTCACTTCCAGGACAGATGTCTTGCTCACCTCTTGTCTGGTCACGCCTGCTGGTGTTACCTTCACGTGGAAGCCTGAACATGCACAGAACCCATTTTTCAGAAACACAGCATCTCAGGGTGAAGGTGATCACTCATGAATGTGTGTGTGGGACATCTGAAATCATTGGGTGTTCTGCTTGGTTGGGAAGTGAGCTGTAAACCCACTCAAATGTGTCCATGTTGGACCCCATGTGGATGGGTCGAGAAAGCACAAGGGGACCTTGAATAAACAATCTGGAAGGGCGGCCTGCCTTCCAGGGTGCGGAAGGAGCCTCTCTCTGGACTCAATGGGGGTGGCGGCTCCAGGGAAAACTTAGGAGTTTCTCCTTGTTGGGGAGGAGCACGGTAGGGATGAGGCTCCCTAGAGCACCATTAGGCCATATTGAAAACATTCTAATCTTTGTCTTGGAGGGGCCTCTGGGACCACTCTCAGGAGAGGTGGCAGCGTTGAATGTAATCAGGAGAAAATGAGCCAATGGGAAAGCGTGAGACATGAATCCCAGGGGGCCCTCGTGAGTTTGGTGGGAGATGGATGGCAGCCAAGGCTAGGGTGTGGGAGGTGCCCCTCAGGATGCCCGGGGAGGACGGGCAGGGCCACTGAGAGCAGGGACAGCGACAAGGAGGAAATAGCTCTGGCTGCCCAGAGGGTGAGGACACATCTCTGGACCCATTGCAGGGTGCAAGGCAGTTGATGCAGCCAGATAGAGAGAAAGATGCCCATGGTTTGCTGAACGTCCTGCTTTAGGCTGCGTGCTTTACTGGTGGTGCTTTACTTTGTCTTCATGAGAACTCTTAATGACAGTGAAACAGAGCCGGTGTCCTTGAGCTCCCAGTCACAGAGCTGGTGTGGTCAGGGGTCAACACTGGGACTTTCTGCTCCCCACTCACTGCCCTGTCGCCCAGACCCTCCCATTCTTTCACGGCTGTGCAGGTGCTCTGTACCGGAGCTCTTGGCTTTGGAAGCTACCATTTCTTGACCTCTTATTAAGCATTAGCACCTGCTAAAGGCTTTACACCCATGATTGCATTAAATACTCAAAACGGTGCAGTGAGACAGGAGTTTCTCACCGCCCTTTTTTTCCAATGAGAACGCTCCTCCTCCAAAGGGTCAAAATACTGGCCCGAGGTCGCTTCTGAGTAAGAGGCAGCGCTGGCTCCATCGTGGCCGCGGCGGATAGCCAAGCCGGGCTCTGCACAGCTCTGCCCTCCTGGGGCATTTAGAACCCGCACATCTCAAGATCTGGGGCAAGAAACAGCATTCAAGCAAGAGCACAGAATATGCTTTGGTGGACAGCCTAGGAAGCTCTTCTCTTTCTCCCGGGGTCTTCACCGCTGACCCCAGAGAACATGTCTTCACCTGATATCTCAACACCTTTCCCCTTCAGCAAAAATGTGACAAGTATCAGGAAAAATAACCGACGGTTGTGAATTCTTCCATCCCAGACCCAAGGGTGAATGATTTATTTCCAGGTAGAAATGAAGTTTCAACATCAAGTTTGTATTCAGCAATGAGGTCTGAGGATAAGTGGATCTTTGTCCCCTCTGGGAGGGGTTGTGTGGATGGGATAAGGCCATGTTGGCATCTGGGCCCTTCTCTCTCACCTGCCTGCCCCCCAGGTTCAAGTCCACCAATCGAGGTGAGTTTATGTTTTACTTATCTTTTCGTAGCTCTTGGTATGGAGTCAGTTACTTTATTCTGCTGGACCTTGACGTTTTCATCTGTGAAATGGGTCTGATAGAGAAAAGAGAGAGAGAAAATAATTCCTCCTTCTCCAGGTTATTCTGAACATTGTATGAGAAATTAAGATGTGAGCACATGCAGAGTGTATGGCAGGTGGGTGCTGTCATCCGGGTACAGCGTGGAGGCTGGGGTCTGGGGGCTGGCGTCAGAGGGTCCAGGTGTTTGAAGCTGAGCTCTGTCATTTGGAACTAGGCAAAACTGCAGAGGTGTTTTGGCCTTTCTGAGCATGTTTCCTTGTCTCTAAAATGGGGGTATTAATGGCACTCGCCTCATGGGGCAAATATGAGGGTGATGGGGGATAATGGGTGAATGTGCCCAACACGGTGCCTGGTGCACCGTGAACACTTAAAAAACATGAACTGCTGTTCTGATAGGGGCCTGGTTGATAATCCTTCCGGTGGTCTCAGTGGGAACTGGGAGGTAACCTGGAGGGTGGAGAGGAGGCGTGGTGTTGGAGCCCCGGGGGCAGGTGGCTCACCCTCCCTGGAGGGATCCAAGGAGAGTCTGCGGTTCACGTTTTGAATCGGGTGCCAAGGCGAACAAGGCATTTCATGGGTGGCTCCCTCCAAAGCAGGGGATGCAAAGAACACCATTTATTGGACATGCCAGGGACCCTTCTAGACATCTTCACACACCTCACCTCCCTTCACCCTTGAACAAACCCAGCACTCTCTCCATTTTCCATGTAAGAAAGCAGAGGTTCATGAAAGTGGCTCAAGTGGCAGAGTGAGGAGTGGGTCATGGGTCTTTTGGGAGCTTCTTGAAAGGCCCTGCTCTGTCCTCCATGCCCCAGCAGGGCTGCTGAAACAGCAGTCTGGGAAAACAGGACTCCTGCAAGAAGGAGGAGAATGTGTCTCCTCGAAGTGCTGGTGCTCAGTCCCCCCACCCCAGGGGACCCGAGGCAGCCCCGGGGCCCCAGCGGAGTTTCTGATGACCATGCCACCCCCTGCTTGGCTCATTCTGCAGCTCTGCACGTCCCAGCCTGGCAAAATGCCGGCGGCCTTCGCTAATGTTCCCAAACAGCCCATTCCTCGAGACCCAGACAACAGCCCAATTATCTCTGGCCAATCGCGAGCCTGCTCCCTGCTTGGGGCCCACATCTAGAGGCGATTTCTCTTTTTCAGGAGAGTCAGCCAGGGACCTGAGAGCCGCTGTGAAGGTAATTAGGAAAGTCTGGCCAAGGAAACCCATCTCCTCTCCTCCGTGGAGGGAAAGGAGGGGCCATCCGAGGCATGGGGATGGTTTTCCTAGGCAGCTGGTGGCACTGGGCCACCGGGAGTCAGAGCCAGGCGTCAGATCAGGAGAGAGAGGAGAGCCCGAGTCTGTGTGGATGTAGACCTCTGGACTGCAAAATGATTTTTCATGCATCTTCCAAGCAGGTGTGAGGCCTGCCGCCCTCCCCTCCTCCAGCCTCTCCCCTTCTTCTTCATTCCTACCTCTCACCAGCAACTGGTGATCAATAGTAATAAAGACAAGACTATGGCTCCTTCCCCATTCACCACACCTAGAAGCCGTATCTGCTTCCTCTCTCCCCGTCCCCTTTCCCCAAGTCCTATGGTAGGCACACCAGATTAGATCATTTCCCCCCATCTCTGCCTTAGTCCCATCATGCCACCTTCTACCCCACTGCCATGAAAGTTTCTTAATTTTAGAGGATCCACTGGAAATGCAAATCAGGGTACTTGTCACTGTTCTGTTTCAACCTGCCAATGACTTCCCTTCACTTCTACAATAAAAGGCCAACTCCTCTCTGTGAGCTGACCCATGTCTGCCTCTCTGAGGTCATATCCTCATGCCTCCCCAGTGCTCACCCCGTCCTGGCCACCTTGGCCTTCATCACACTCCTTGAAAATGCCATGCGTCCAAGCCTATTTGTGTCCTGTTCCCCAGCCTGGACTCCTCTCCCCAAGGCGACTGCATGTCTGGCTCCCTTGGGTCTGAATATCAGCCCTTTGAAGTACCAGCCTGCCCCTCTCCCCAGTAAACTATCTCCTGTGCCTCCTTAGATTTTCTTCATTGCATTTATCACTGTCTAGAAACATTTTGCTCATTTATTGTTTGCTGCTTTGTGGGCTGCATGTCGCCAGTAAAACGTGAGTTCCGTGGGGTTGGGAACGTTTCCCATCGCATTGCCTTATCACCGAGAAAAGGTGCTGAGAAACATCTGTAGGATGCATGCATGAGTGCCAGACGTGATGTCGAATGATTTTTATATCGTGTCTTGTTCCTATTTTCCCTAAATCCCATGAGTTAGGGACTATTTTCAGCCTCATTTGACCACCAAGGAAACCGAGAGGCTGAATATCCAAATAGACAGTGGCCAGACCATATACAGCAATAGAAGTCTGACCCACAGCCTCCAGCCACCAGTCTGAGCCACAGTCCCTGCAGCAATTGGCCCCAGTCAGGATTTGACCAATAATGGCCAGCTTCCCCAATTCTTGCTCCTACTTCCAACTTAGGATCAATCAGAGAAAGCCAAATACACTCCCCTAACCAATCACATAGGCCCCCCCCCCCCCCCCGCCCTGGGTGGCCCACCTCCAGCTTCCCTGCGCCAACAGCCTCCGCAATCAGGCACACCTGAAACGGGCCCGCATTCCCACCATGAAGCTTTCTCGCTCCTCTACTTGCCTTTGAGTCTCTGCCAAACTCAGGTGATGGTGGCTGACTCCCTTAGCGGAGCACGCCCTGAGTAAATAGCTTTCACTTGTTTGTATCTGGGTGACCTTCGTTATTACCACAAACCTGAGGCAGCTTTGAAGGACTGGTGACTTCTCAAGGTCACATAGCTAAGGGGGTCCCAGGTATTTGACCCCACAGTCCTCTCTTCCACCATGCCATGCCTTCGTTCAAAGAGATCTCTCCCTCTCATTGCCCCAAACTAAGGAACCAATGGTGTGGGCGCAGATGTGAGGGGGAGAGGGACAGGTGGAAGGGTGACATCTCGGAGGGCAGTGGGGTGGTGGAGGACAGGAGGAAGGGTGGAGCAGAGGGTCCCAGGACCGGGGCGCGCAGAGTGGCATAGGCAGCTCTGTGGGGGAAATTTCAGCCTCATCGTCCTGTTCCTTATCTATTTATCAAAACGAGTGTTAAATGTCCAGAGTCCATCATTTGTCCTGAGGTTATTTGTCTGAAGATAAGTATGAGTATGGAGAGATTCGTGGGAAAGGAGCAATTAGTAGCCTCATCCATCTCAGTGAAAGACAATAATAATATTAAATTAATAGCCATACCAGGGTGCGGTGGAAATTCTTAAAGTCTAGGAGCGAGAGATCTTCGAGGGCCACGTCTTTTCCTAAGTTCCTCTCTGACAGGTGCCCATTTGTTACGGGAACAAGCGGGGACCGTTTGCCTGCTCCCTCACCGGTCCCTGGATCCTGATTCCTTATCCTGTCATGCTGGGTGTGGACAGGTTTCAGGGGCAAGATGTGGAGCCCCAGGCAGCTGGTGGGAAAGACTGAGGAGGGGGCTGGGGGGTCCTGGATGAAGTGATCCCCAGAAGCAATGGGGTGACCTAGCTGGGTTTAGGAATAGAGACAGACTTCTGAAATGAGCCTCTTGTAGGGCTAACATTAATCCTCGCTGTCTTCTGATGACACCGAGTCATTTTCCTTGGGGAATTACCCCTGCCTGGCTCCTAGTCTTGGCGGTTGGGTTAGGACTGGACCAGTGTCCCCCTTTACACCCCCAGGAATGAAACATGATCCCGGCAGGTGTGAGGTGGTATCTCCTTGTGGCTCTAATTTGCATTTCCCTGATGATGAGTGATGCTGAGTGTCTTTTCATATATACTTGGCCATCTGTATGTCTTCTTTGGAAAATGTCTATTGAGGTCCTTTGCTCAGTTTCTTTTTCTTTTTTTTTTTTTAAAGATTTTATTTATTTATTTGACAGAGAGAGACAGCCAGCGAGAGAGGGAACACAGGCAGGGGGAGAGGGAGAGGAAGACGCAGGCTCCCAGCGGAGGAGCCTGATGTGGGGCTGGATCCCAGAACGCCGGGATCACGCCCTGAGCCAAAGGCAGACGCTTAATGACTGCGCCACCCAGGCGCGCCCCCTTCGCTCAGTTTCTAATTAGTTTTTTTTCTATTGAGTCGTATGAGTTCCTTACATGTTTTGGATATTAGTCCCTTATCAGGTGTATGGTACTCAGTAGATCCTAGTGGGGTGAGTGCCTGGAGGTTGGTTGTTAGCTCCTAAGCACCAAGCCTACAGATCAGGTAGCTGTCATCATATGCATGGTGGTACCTATTTGTGGTTTTTTCACCCCAGTGGTTAAAGTAAACCTGGTGTGGCTAATTGAATGGAAAGAGACAACACCTGGGAAAATTTCTTACTTCTGCTATTTGTAGAAAGGTGAGCTATCAAAATGACATTATTTAATAGTGATTGCACAAAACTACATAAGAGATGGGTTGGACATAAATTGCAGATGGAGCAAAATGTCAAGAACCACGGCGGCTTCTCCTTCCTGCCACCTGCCGCACACCCCAACCTCAGGCGCACGTTATCATAGACTGAAGTTTGAAAGTTACCTCGACTCCATTTCTAGAGTGACGTTTCTCAAAGTGTGGTCCACAGACCACCTGCGTTAGACAGACTGACCCAGAATCTCTGGGGTGGGTCCAGAACCTGTATTTTAAACAGAGTCCTAGGTAAGGTGATGCCCCTGAGTGTTCGAGAATCAATGTCCTGGATTCACAGGCATTACAGGGACATGTTTCTCATGGGTCGTGTGCATCTGGACTCAGCATGGCTCTGCATTCATTATCAAGCTGGAAAGGCGGAGGAGAAATCCTGGGATGTGCTGAGCCTCAGAGCTGCGCTCACAAAACAGAGTGCAATGGGATGGCAGGGAAAGTGGGTGAAATCTCCCTCAAAGCAGTCACGTAGGAATTAAAGAGAGGTGGGTTTACAGTGAGATTTGCAGGGTGTTGCGGCCGCACGGCGGAAGAGAGGAGTCCCCAAAGGAACGAGAAAGGGCGGGCGGGCATATGTCTTCTCGGGCAAAAAAGGAATATAGCTACCATAGTCCATTCCACAGGCTGGCAAGTAGTCTGACTTAGAGGTGGTGATAAAAGCAAATGCAGAGTATGTCTCGGGAAAGTGACCCGGGGCAGGAGCATTGAAAATATGGAAAATAGGGGGGACAAAGCTGGAATTATGGATGGAAACAGTGAAGAATTTAAATAGTACGCTGATCATACAAATATATATATAATTATATATTAT
Organism: Ursus americanus; assembly: GCF_024610735.1. Taxonomy (NCBI): domain Eukaryota; kingdom Metazoa; phylum Chordata; class Mammalia; order Carnivora; family Ursidae; genus Ursus; species Ursus americanus. Next base: position 33,652,241 of record NC_142128.1, read on the forward strand.
ATAATTATGTATTTATATACAATTTTATTTATTATAATTATTTATATATTAAATGGAATATAGAAATAGCGTGGAAACAATATAAAATAATTATAATATATAAAATTATATAATTGTATATAATACATAATTGTAGTACATAATATATAAGATATTTTATACATTATATATAATTATATGATGATTTATATATAACAAATTATATTTATTAATAATTAAATTAATAATTAAATTATTTAGTTATATTATAAATATATTTATATTATTAATGCACGACATATTTATAGTATATTATTATACTACATATTATATTATTATATATCACATGTTATGTATATTATGAATGCTATATATTTATAATAATACTTATATATAATAACATTTACTGTTTAGCCACTTTAAAGTATACAGTTCAGTGGCATTAAGTCACTGTCAAGCAACCATCACCACCATCCATCTCTAGAACTTTCTCATCATCCCAAACTGAAACTCCATCCCCATGACACACTAACTCCCTATTCCTTCCTCCCCGCAGGCCCTGGTAACCAGCATTCTACTCTCTGTCTCAATGAATCTGATGACTCTTGGTCCCTCATACAAGTGAAATCCTACAATATCCGCCCTTCTGTGTCTGGCTTATTTCACTGAGCATCATGTCCTTACGGTTCATCCATGCTGTAGCAGGTGTCAGGATGCCCTTCCTTCTTGAGGCGGAAGAGCAGTCAATTGTGAGGATGGACCACATTGTGTTTCTCTGTTTGTCTGCCGACGGGTACTTCACCTGTCGTTTTTAAATTTTTTGAACAAGGGGCTGTTGGGTGTGGGCACGGTGGATGCATGTGGTTGCAGGGTTGAGAGACAGGCGTTTAGAACAGAGGGGCACTGGTGTCCAGGTAATGAGTGTGGGGTCTGGCCAAGCAGGAAAGATACATAGATTTGATGCTGCTACCCACTGGGGGTGAGGACATGGCTGCCGTGTTGATTGGGGGAGAAGAACTCTGGGATGGATTAGCTGTGTCTTTCATGCTCCCTGAAGGAGGGAGGAGGGAAGTGCATTTATATTCCTGATCTAGATTCTCTGGCTAGTTTTATAAGCACACCCCCCCCCCCCCCCCCGCCTGGTAAAGAAAGCGAACTTCTCTAGCCCTTAAACCAGAGCTCAGGGGGTCTAAAAAGGGTCATTTCCAGGTTCAGATTATAAAGCTCTGGTTTAAGAGGCTTGAACAAGAGGGCCTCTGCTCCTGTCAATATCTGGAACTGAAGGATCAATAGTGGATTCTTTTCTCTTTCCTCTGCTGAGTCATCAGTGGTGAGAACGGGACAGTCCTGGAATTCTTGATTACAGCCATCCGTGATAGTCCAGAAAATAAACATCCACTTGTTGAACCGGTTCATAGTAAAGTGAATTGTTGGTGAATGAATGCTTCTGAAAAGCAGGGCGTCTTCCATTTGTGCCTAATACCCCATCCTGATGTATTTACATCTTTGTAATGGGGTTTCCCTTCCTTCTGCCTGCCTAGCATGCCTCCCCTCTTGTGGTGACAGTCTGTGGCTTTTCAGAGAAGCGTCCCCTCCATCACTGTGGCCTCAAATGACTTTCTTTTTTCTTTTTTTTTCTTTTTTTTTAAAGATTTTTTATTTATTTATTTGACAGAGAGAGACAGCCAGCGAGAGAGGGAATACAAGCAGGGGGAGTGGGAGAGGAAGAAGCAGGCTCATAGCAGAGGAGCCTGATGTGGGACTCGATCCCGGTACGCCAGGATCACGCCCTGAGCCGAAGGCAGACGCTTTAACGACTGCGCTACCCAGGCGCCCCTCAAATGACTTTCAATCACGGTGCCCTCCTCTGCTTCAACCCCCAGCTACAAAGGCAAGCACATCAGTCAGAGCTTTCTACAACCCTGGCCACAGTGAATGATGCAGGGAGAGAACCATGACCCAAACCATGACCCTTGAGACTTTAAATGTGCACATGGCGAAAGTAGGGAACTGTCTTTTAGATCAGGGGTTGATAAGTGCTTTCTATAAAGGTCCAGCTGGTAAGTATTTTAAGCTTTGTGGGCCAGGCTTTCTCTGTTGCAACCGCTCAGCTCTGCCATTGTAGTGAAAAAGTGGTCTTAGACAATTTGTAAATGGATGGGTGTGACCGTGTTTTGATAAAACTTTATTTATAAAAACAGACAGGGGGCCACTTTCGGTTCCTGTTTTAAATGAAAACATAGGAATATAGGAATATAGGGCCCACCTTGTGAAAATAGTCACCTTAAAACCGACTCAGAGGAAAGCAGGAGTGATAGTGGGAGAGGATGAGCTCTGACCTCAGTCACTGAGCCCTGGATGTAGCCATGCCTGAAGGCGGCAGTCCATCGGATGGCCAGTTATGAAATCCATTTATTACACTTTATTGCTTGAGGCAATTTGCTATGGGTTTTTGTCATCAAAGACAGTCCTGGCTCGTATGACCCTTTTCAGCAGTTTGCTCTTGGAGCCCCCAAATTATGTGTTGGGAAGACCATCAACAAGCTGGGAAGCAGGAATAGGGAAGGGGCTTTTTAAGATTGTAGCTCAGAGGCCTCGGTCAAACCTTACCACTAGCTAGAAGTGGGGAGGCTAAGCCCATCCATCCACAGCTCCCCAAACCCCCCACATTCTTTCCACTATTTGTCACGTTGTACAGTATATGTAAAGTGTGTGTGTGCTGTGGGCATCCTTACCATGAGCTGAGAGACGAGGTCATTATTCCTGTTTCACCCTTAAAGATTGACAGCAGAACTCAGAAGGGTGAAGTGAGTTGCCCACAGTAACCAAGATAGCAGGTGAAGAAGTTAGGATGCGATCCCAGTTCTGGGAGGCTCCAGAAGCATGGTTTCCCTGATGGCATTGCTATCTTCTCTAACAAGAGGCCAAGAGTAGGGCCCTTGTCCCCGTCACAGAAGCAGCCTCTTTATAACAAGCCTGCATGTTCCATGGATGAAGACGGGAATGAAGGGAAGCCAGTGGCATCCGTCACCCTGGTCCCTGGGAGCTTTATAAGCAAACGTGGGCCTGTTAGCTGTAAATACAGACTCCAGCTATTCTTTCAAGTAAATTGGTGGTGTTGTATTAGAAAATATCTCTCTGCAAAATGCTAACAATGCAGTGGTGCTTAAATTTTATGTGTGCAAGATTACGAGTAGATACATAAAACGGAGGGGGGAAAAAAGCCCCGCACTGACAAGAGCCGGGTACATGATGATTAGTTTCCTTTTCTTGCAGCCTCTTCCCCAAGCGGTTCCGGAGTGGAAATTTCCTTGAGGAGAAAGTTAACCACGAAACTGCTGACTGTATGGGGCTGCGGGGCACTCCGGGGATGTTGAGAAGCTGGTGGTGTCTGTTCTTCTGCAGAAGAATCGAAGACCTTCCCTGGGAACATCGCAGCCTACTTACAAATAGTGACGGTACTACCAAAGCCGCCGGAGTCGGGGGTGGGGAAGGGCAGCTCTTCCCCCTGTGTGCTTGGGGCTGACTGGACCGCTGCAGTCCTCGCGGTAGGGCTGGTGTGGGCGGAGCCCGGGGCGGGAGATCAGACCCTGGTCCTGGGGAAGGGAGAAGAAAGGGAGAGTCAGGTCTCTCTAGCAGAGGCAGAAACGGGGCGAGTGTAAAGAGAAACATCACGTAGAAAGAAACAGAGAGGAGCCTTTCTTGGTGACTTTACTTGTGACATTCAACCCGAGAAAAGAAGGAGAGAAAAGTCCGTTTTTGAGTCTTTAAAAACTTACGATGTGCCCAGAGCTGGAGCTGAGTGAGAGGACGTTTGGACACTCCCCAAGAGCCCACCCACAGCCTGACGATGCCTTCGCTGGCACCCCGTTCTCCTGCCAAGCGTCTGAACCCACTGCCTTGGTCCCAGATCCTTCCCCGCTGTTGCCATAAGCACTGGAGGCCCTGAAAGGCAGACACCCCAGTAGCAAACCAGGAGCCTGTCCGAACCAGATTACGCCCCAGGCAGTCTGGTTTGCCTGGTAGTACTGGCCCCTTGGGGACATGTCGACACCCCACAGCCCCCTCCCGGCACACCAGCTTCTCATGCTTTCTTTGAGCCAAACATCCTGGTGGACGGACTTGGGCCTGCGATCACACTTTGGCCACATGGTCATAGTGGGCCCTGACCTTGGAATGTATATTGTTACTCTGACAGAGAGGGTGTCTGCGTGTGCATGGAAAGTTTGTGTTGCCCTTTTCATAGGGCGGAGGAGCTGTCTTGGAGATGTTTTCCGTATTTGTTCATAGAAATCAATATCATCGTTGCTAACTGGTGAAGCATGTCCATCGTTCCGACAAGTAGTTTCGACTTTTCTTTTTGCGACTGCAACAGTGCCCTAGCACATGTCCGCGTGCCTGCCTCCACGTGCACACATGCGAGTGTTTCTCTAGGTAGCGGCAGGTGAGCTTATGGCCCTGGGGGTGGTGCACGCTGCCCAGGTAATTCTTTCTCTTAGCTCCAATCCCTTGCTGATCCTGGCAACAGCAGGACAGGGGCATGGAACGTCTTATTAAGAATTTAATAATGGCAGGCAGAGAAGCGACCCCTCACAGATGTCCACGTCCTAATCCCTGGAACATGTGAACATGCTAGGTTACATGGCAAAGGGGTTGCCTGTCTGCTGGCCCTGAGACGGGAGAGGAGCCTGGATTCTTCAGGCGGGCCTACTGTAATCACCGTGGTCCTTAGAAGGGGAGGAAGGGCCCAGAAGAAGGAGTCAGAGAGACGGTGGCATGAGAAGACTGGGGCCCAATGTTGTTGGCTTTGGAGGTGGAGTAAGGGCTGCAAGCCAAGGAATCAGGTGACCTCCAGAAGTCAGAAAAAGCAGGGACATGAGTTTTCCTCTAGAGCTTCCAGAAAGGAGTGCAACCCTACTGACATCTTGATTTCCGTCCCGCAAGGCCAGTTTAGGTCTACAGAGCTGTGAGGTCACGGCTGTGTGTTGTGTTAAGCCTCTAGATCTGTGGTGTTCTGTTACAACCACAACAGGAAATGGATAGAACCCCTATCCATGCCTTGCCTAGAGCAAAGATGAGCCTGTCTCTGGAAGCAGTTTTTAGGGAACTCATGGGGTGGGAGGCTGGAGGACGGTGAGCCCTCGGGGGAGGCTGCTGGGGCCATCAGAGCAGCAGAGACTGTCTTGTATTTGCTGCTGAGAGACTCATGTTTTGACACCAGCCTTGTCATGTTGGGATCACGTGATACTTGCTATCGACGCCACCTGTTCCCACCCCAAAGATGCCACTTGCGGACACGCAGGGAGGGGCACTTGGCTTTCACAGGGCATTTGGGCGACAAGATGTGATGGGGGAGGTAAGGCATTCTTCCCAGACCAAGTCCACAGCGGTGCCCATCAGGCTATGTCTTGGGCTCCTCGGTGAGCGAGGCTTGTGTACAAGGTCACCATTGTCTGCAGCAACCCCCAACGTCCTGTGCACTCGGGTTCCGAGCGGGGCAGACGCACCCCTGATGTCTGTTTTCTGTGGACGGCTGCTTTATAGAAGCCGTTTCATCTTGCCTGCCCTTCTCTCTCCTTGCCTCTCTGCCTTCCCCTCTGTTCTGCGCATCCAGGCTCTGTCATGTGCTCTCAGAATTAAAAGAGACTAGCAAATGCCCAGCCAGCCCCGACACACTCTCGCGGCATCAAACACTCGGGTTGGTCTGGGGCTGCTCCTGCCAGGGGCAATCAGCGCGGCAAGTTCGTATGGTTGTGTGACACGGAGTGTCAGTCCTCACCGGCTGTGGGCTGGGGCGCCGCCGATGAGAATAACGTCAGGCGGCATGCACCATCTTTAGCTTCCGCAGAAAAAGAAAACACAGTAAGCATATTCCTATGTGGAGAAATAAAAAGACGTCGGTGAAGGGCCGTGAACTGATGAAGTGCCTGAACGTATCCAACAGGAAGATCTTCCCTTGCGGTAACTGAGGGTAGAGATTAATAGGAGTGTTAGCTCTGGGCAGGGGTCGTATCCCAGCTCTGCCACCATGAGGCTCTTCCTTCAACTCGGAGAGTTGTTTTTCCCGTCTGTGAAATGGATCCTCGGTCGCTACCCCATGGTTGGCAAGTAAGTGTCGATCAAAGAGAACCGTCCGTATCCCTTCCACCTTCAGTGGAAGCTCTAGGTTTGTGACGTCAGGCAGGTCCCATGAGTATCTCTGTACTTCAGCTTCCTTGAATGGAAAATGGGAGCACCCCAGGTTCCTACCTCAAAAGCTGTGTGATTTGGAGCACTCAGATCAGTGCCTGGCTTGTGGCACACATCCTGTACACCCTAGATGTGGCAAGGAAGTTGTCATCAGGACTCTTGTTTGCAAATGACGGAAACCCATCTTAACTGGACTGTCCAGGTCAGAAGTGGTGGTGGGTTATGGGCTTGAGTAGCCAAACAATGGACAGGATGGGAACAGAGTCAGGGAGAAAGGGTCTCTTTCTTCCCCCAGTGCTTGTCTTTGGCTTCAACACCTATCAAACTTTTTTATGTTGGTTGGTCTTGTCTTTCTGGAAATGGCTCTCAACTAACTTCATGGCCACCAAGAGAAAAAAGTTATGTTTTTCTAGCTTCTCCCTCAGGGAGGGTACAACTCTACCTCCAGCTCCAAGTAGAAGTATCCGGGGCAGGAGGATGATTGGTTTGGCTTTCATCAACATCCCCCCCTTGGACCAGTCACTGTGGTCATGATGGTGAGGTCTGTGATTGGCTCGGCTTTCATCACATGACTGTTCTTGGTCCTCTTACGTGTGGCATGAAAGGAGTTTATTTCCCCCAAACAAGGGAGTACCTCACAGACAGAAGCAGTAGATTTTTGCTACAGTGAAAAAAAAAAATCCTAGCATATTTTCTGGCACAGAAACAGGTCCTTAGATAATGATCCTCCATCCACTAGCCTTAACCTCGAGGACCCTAATCTATAAAATGGGGCTCTCATAATACCAGTAGTGATGACTGAGTAACCCATTTTAGAACCAAAGAGGGCAGGCACATAGTAGGGCTTTATAAATTCCTTTGCCCTGCCTCCGTCCTTAGCCTGAGATGCGGGAAGACCACCACATAAATAATAGAAGGCTTCCCGAGCAAATCCACCGGAGAGCTGCCTCCCCCCAGGACCCGAGAAACTCTAAAGCAAATGTAACTCGAGAAACCCCGCTCCTACCACTTAGTAATTAGGCCGTGATTGTTGTTTATCTGTGCGCTGTACTGTAACTCCCTCTGCCCGAGGCTGGTGCTAGAGCTGGGGAAATACAATTTTCTCCAAACTAATTTAGTTTTAAGAGGAAAATGAAAGTTTAAAGTAGTTTAATGTTTCGGCAAAACCATAATGGCTGGGGAAGATTGGACGATGTGAACCAATAAAGCGCCCTAATTCTGATAATAACTCAAGGCTTAACTCTTCCGCACATCAGAACCCATCCTCACGCTGACATTCTGCACAGGCCAACACGGGATCCAGTGGACGGTCAGAGAATCGTTCTTCTTTATTTTATTTTACTTCTTCTTTTTTTAAATAAATAAACAGCTTCACTTTTGACTTTAGTAGAGCCCTAAGGACACAGCTGTTTAGTTATATCCCAGGAGACACCCCCAGGGTTTAGACATTTCTATTCCATTCGTGCATTTCCTGCAGACTTGGAATCCTCGGGGAAGGAGTCCCATTCTTGGGTTGAATCGCTGTTGGCAAGGCCTGACAACTAGCTCTAAAATTGAAACCTCAGGGAGCCTCAGTTTCCCATTTATAAACGAGCTTGAGAAGGACTTGTAGGGTTGTTGTAAGAATTACAGAGACAGTGACTGGCACCTGGCCAGTGAGAGAGAGAGGGAGAGAACAACACCCATTCGTTGGCCACATCGCTTGAGAACCTATGGTGTGGCCGGTATCACTGTAGGGTGAAAGATTCATAAATCCGTAAGACATGGGGATAGGTCTTAGCCCCGAGATGACATTGTCACTTTGCCTGCTGCCACTTATCTTGATATATTCTGTTTTAGCCAATTAGCTTGGTAAAAATTTTAACCAAATTCCAGTGAAAAATTTCTTTCTTTTTTTAAAAAAGATTTTATTTATTTATTTGAGAGAGAGAGAGAGAGCAAGCGAGAGAGAGACCACAAGCAGGGGGAATGGCAGGTAGAGGGAGAAGCAGATTCCCTGCTGAGAATTCTTTTTTTTTTTTTTTAAAGATTTTATTTATTTATTTGAGAGAGAAAGCACATTCGAGCAGGGTGGAGTGCAGAGGGAGAGGGGGAGAATCTCAAGCAGATTCAGGGCTCAGTCTCAGGACCCTGAGATCATGAACTGAGCTGAAACCAAGAGTCGGATGCTTAACCGACTGAGCCACCCAGGCGCCCCTCCTTCATTTCTTCAAAAACAGAGCTTATCAAGTATCTGTAGGGAGCTAGTCTCTGTGCTGGTTGCTGGGGATGTAATGATAGACTAAAAATTCACTTTCCGTGCCTTCATGGTACTTATAGTCCGGTGGTGGAAAAGATATTAATCCAGAAATCACAGGGATTTATGTATCCTGACAGCTACAATGCGTCCCACAAAGGAAAGCAGACGCTGGCCCAGTAACGTGTGATCGGCCATGCCTGGGGGAGCTTCCTGGAGAATGTGAAGTCTGGGCTGAGTAGGAGCCAAATATATAAATATAAATAAAACCTGAGAAAGGTGGGGAAGAATTTTACAGGTAGAGGGAGCTCTATCTTGTAGGAGGAAGAAACTTGGTATGCCAAAACACACAAACAGATGAAAAACCAACCAAAAAACACAATGGCTGCCAGTAGCTGGAGTCTGAGTGAGGTGGGGCACAGTTGGAGGGGACACCAGAGACCTTTGTAAGTCTCAGGTCCTGCAGAGCCTTGGAGATCATTCTTCTGGCCATCTTTACAGTGTAAAAATGTTCTCCTGGAAAAGTGTCATTGTGTAAACCTTGAATGTGGGGCCGAGAGCTGTCTGTTGTCTGCCCCAAGTCCCCGGAAGCCTAACCCTTAGCGGGAGGCCTGGCCTAGGGACAGTGCTGCAAATACACAGAGCTGGCTGGTGCTGTCAGCGTACCCCTGCCCCAGCAGCCCTCCTGGGGGCTGCCACACGGTTGTCCTCCCTGGGCCGCCTCTGGCTCCCCACCCCCGCTCCCCCCAGCCTGCCTCTTTCTGTTATACTTGGAGGGGGCTGGCTGCAGGAGGCAGTGGGTTTTTGGAAAATAGAATCTTCCTGAGCCATGGTAAGATTTTGGTCATTAGTCTAAGATTATCAGAACATCATAGGAAAGTTCTAACATGTAAAGACATGGTTTGGAAAGATCGTCTGGTTGCAGGACAGAGGATGGAGGGGATAGCAAGAAGGCAAGCGGATTGGCGGTGAGGGGGGCTCCTGGTCGTCCAGCTGAGATGTGCTGGTGATTTGGGGGGTGTGGGGATGTGGAAGAGAGCACAGGTTCTGGATGTCCATGAGTTGAAGTTTTAAGGACGTTAGCGTGGGTTGGATAGATAGGCATGGTCTTGGTGGAGGGTGAAAAGAAGGAGGTTGAGGATGGAGCTTTGTAGGAAAGGAAGAGAAACTTGTCGAGAAAGAAGGGAGTGAACACCAGAGACAGTGGGAGGGCAGGAAGGGGGGGCAGGATCAAGAAAGCCCAGGTACAGAGGGCTCTCGGTGGAAGGAAACTGTGACATTGTAAAATGCCACGGGAGTTTCAGATACAAGAAATGGTCGTCATACCCGGCAGCTAGGACATCCCTGATGATCTTGGGCTGGTCTTATTTCTACTCCCGTAGAAGCTGAGGAAGGCCCAAATTCTCCCCAAATACGCATTAGCTTTTTTTATTACGTGTGCTTTCAACTCCTCATGGCCTGTATAATGGTGTTTTCTACCTTGGGTGGAGTAAGAGTTGGGCACTATTAGTAAAAACATCCCCGCCAGTCACGAATACTCTGAATCCTGCCGTTTTCCCCCAAACCAGTGCTTTTCTACTCTAGATGCACATGTAACTCACGCAAGGGAGTCTAAAAGCACCCAAGCCAGGGCTCTGTTTCCCTTGGAATTAAGTCAGAATATCTGGCGATGGAGCCCGAGTTTTGTTTTGTTTTGTTTTACACTACTTTTTAGGAGGATCTCCTAGGGTTGAGAAATCACTGCTCTCAACTCTTCCTGTCTATTGGCAGGCACGGGAATATTTATTTTGGAACTATGCACTAGTTTTCTATTGCTGTGTGACAAAGAACGACAAATTTAATGGCTTACATTTGACATTGATTATCTCATAGTTTCTGTAAGTCAGAAGTGTGGACGTGGCTGAGCCGGGTTCTCTGCTCAAAGTCTCTTAAGGTGTCGTCTGGGTGATGTTCCTTTCGGGATCTCAGAGTTTTCTTCCAAGCTCATTCAGGTTTGTTGACTGAACTGAGTTCCTGGTGGCTATAGGACCGAGGTACTCATCTCTTAGAGACTATCACATTCCATAGGCAGTTTCCAACATGGTTGTTTGCTACTTCAAAGCCAGCAGGAGAGTGTCTGCTGTTGTTTCTTGTCTCCTACTCTAGACACTTAAAAAAGACAAAACAAAACCAAACCAAAAAAAAAAAAAAAAAAAGAAAGAAAGAAAAAAAAGAAAAAGGAAAAAAAAAAAGACCTCACCTGATTAGGCCAGGCCCACCGAAGGTTGTCTCCCTTTTTAGTGACTCAGAGTTAACTGATTAGTGACCTTAATTGTATTTGCAAAATCTCTTCACTTTGTTATACAATGTAACCTAATGGACTGACTGAACTGAACGTTTATGTACCGCTCCCCATTCATATGTTGAAACCCTAATCCCAATGTGTTGTTATTTGGAGGTGGAGGTTTGGGGGTTGATGAGGTCATGAGAGTGGAGCCCTCATGAATGGGATTAATGCCCTTATAAGAAGAGGCCAGCGAATTTGCTGTCTTTCCACCATGTGAGGGCACAACAGGGAAAGAGCTCTCTGCAAACCAGGAAGAACCCCTCACCGGACACTGGATCTGCCAGCACCTTGATCTTGGACTCCCCATCCTCCAGAACTATGAGAAACAGATGTGTTGTTTAAGCTGCCCCGTCTATGGTGATTTGTTATAGCAGCCTGAGAGGTCTAAGATAGCATCCTATCATTTATAGGTCCTGCTCACATTTAAGATGAAGCAATGATATGGGGTGTCTGCAGCAGGTGCCTGGAATCTTGGGAGCCATCTTAGAATTCTGCCAACCACAAATTAGTACAATGGTTCTCAACCCCGGGCAATTTTTCTCCCCGGGCGACATTTGACAATGGTTGCCATGAATGGCAGTGTGTGCTCTTGGCGCGTGGTGGGACACAGCTAAATATCTCACAAAGCACAAGACATCTTCCCGAAGGCAGAATTAGCGGGTGCCAACGTCAACAGTTGGAGAAGCACTGAAATAGAAGAAGGAGGAGTTTTAGGAAGAGGTCCACGGGGGAATTGGAGGGTGGTCAGCTGTGTGGATTCTGTTCCTCATCTGGCTCTATAATCTAACTTTCATTAGGAGATGATCGGAAGCTTAAGAAACATTTCTTGAGAGCATTTTCAGTCACTGCAGAACTGGGTTTGACCCCAGAATTGGAGAAAAACGTGATTCTCTGCCTCCTAATGAAATGGAGCAGCGCCCTGTCCCTGCCCCCTGAACCCAGCAGGATTGTAAGCCATGGGGGCTGCTGGAGTAGAGATTCTTGGCATGGACATTTGTGGTGGCTGCAGTGAAAGGTTTGTGGGTGGTGGGCATGGACCAGCGTGATCTGAAGAAGGAGAAGAGGAAAAGGCACGTTCAGCTTGGTAACTGTGGCTGATGTGCTGGTTTGTGGGCTCAGGTGGCCCTGCGAGAAATTTATAACTAGAGGTCACTTCAAGTGGGGTTAATTTCCTACAGTCAGGCTGGAGGGAACACACATACCATGATTTGGTCACTGAAAGGACATATGCTAGTCACCGGGGAAAAGCAAATCAAAACCGGTGGGACACCACTCCACACTCACTAGGATGGCTGTAATTCAAAAAGATACAATAACAAGTGTTGGCAAGACGTTGAGGACTTGGAACCCTCGCACACAGCTGGTGGACATGTGAATGGTGCAGCTGCTTTGGAAAGCAGTCTGGCCGTTCCTCGGAAGGTGGAGCATGGAGTCAGCGTGTGACCCATCAATTGCACTCCTATCTATAAGCCCCAGAGAACAGAAACACACGTCCGCACAAACACGTGTACACGAATGTCCACGGCAGCATTATTCATAATAGCCAAAAGGTGAAAACATCCCAAATGTTCATTCATATGGTGAATGGATAAACAAAACGTGGTCTATACATAGGATGGAGTGTGATTCAGCCACGGAAAGGAATGAAGCCCTAACACCTGCCACAATGTGGAGAAGCCTTGAAAGTATGAGAGAAGCCAGACACAGGCCACATGTGGTATGTTCCATTTGTAAGAAAAGTCCGAAATAGACCCTTAGAGACAGAAAGCAGATTAGTGGTTGCCAAGGGTTGGAAGAAGGAGGGAATGGACAGTGACTGCTTCTTTTTTGGGGTGATGCAGAATGTTCTGGAACTAGATAGGATGGTTGCACAATTCTGTGAATCTAATAAAAACCATGGGACTATACCCTTTGAAAAGGGTACTTTTTATAGTATGTGAATTATATCTTAACAAAAAAAATAATTTTCAGTAAGTAAATGTGATCTTACGTTGTTGTCCACAATACCGAAGTCTGAGACAGCTCCGCCTCGTGTGGAAAGTCCCAGTTTCCAGGAGGGCTCTTGACCCTTCCCACGACAACCTGGTTGGACCTACTCCAGCATGTGTTCCTGGATCCCACTGTTCCTTTCTCGTGAGTGCCTGCCTTCCTGATTCATGCTTCCTATCCAAATCCTTGTGTTAGGTCAAGGCAGATTGTGATCACTCTGTACTGGGGAGTCTGTAATATTCCCTCCACCTGCTTCCGAACTTGGTATGTCTAAATAGATAGATGGATAGATAGACAGACAGACAGATAATGGTGTGTGTGTGTGTGTGTGTGTGTGTGTGTGTGTGTGTATTTACTTATGGCACTTGTATCATATTTTGCATCATAAACAAATTACCTTGCTGAACTGTGAGATCCTCAAGGGCAGGGTATCTGTTAAGATTCTTTCTGTTGCAAGTGATACAAACCCGGTTTTGCACTCATTAGAGAAAAAGAAAGTCTAGAGACTGGGCCCCACCCTGGGCTGAGTTCTCTTCCCACGCGTTGGCTCTCCTTTCTCATTCTTCACTGGAGACTGATCTCCATTCTTTCAGGTTCTACTGCAGCGGTGAGTGAAAGCATGGCCCTCTCTCCTGAGGGTCTAGCTCAGCTCCAGGGTTTAGCTCTGGATGGCTCTTCCCTGAGCGCATCTTCGTGGGTGGGAGGATGGTGGGAGTGGGGTGCTGAGTGGCTGGAATTAAGTTGTACCTCCATCCCTGGCGCTGATGGGGATTCAAACTGACCACAGGGGCCATGGCTGAGGGATAGGAAAGTGGGTGTTTTTCAGAAGGTTGTCTAGAGAATGGGAGAATGGGAGATGGAATGGCAACATGTAGCAAGTGTCCACCAACATGTAGCAAGTGTCCACCACGGTTCTTGTCTGTATTGCTGGTACTCCGGACGGGACAGGCATGTAGCAAACATCTATTGAATGAAATACAACCCTGATATACCAGCTCCCCAACCGCCATCTGTGGAAAAGAATGATGTGCTGACCAGGGAAGACATATGATGTCAAGCCCTCAGAGTGCTTGGGATTAATCCCAAAATAGCCCATGCTCTGATTACTATTTTGGACATTTCTTTTAAACCAGTGAATGTATGCCAGATATTCTGAAAGTCCAAATCAGTGGGTCCCAATCTTTTTAGTGGCAAAGCTACGGCCACTCTTCTCACATTCAGAGGAAGCTGTAGACATTTTCCTTAGAAAATTTTACATCGTGTGATAATTTACCTGGGATTTTGGGAGTTCCTGGACCCTCAGGAGTCCCAACTTAAGCGACTTTGTTGTGAATAGTTAGTGGCGCTGGATTTTGTGTATTTCACCATTCCCTATTGTTTTCAAAATCTTTCCTCGTGGAACTACCCTGACTCAGGACTAGAGGGCATTGTGTACCTAGAAACCACATCAGACACAGTGTGAGAGCGCCTTAGATTTTCACACAAAAAGGCTTGTTCACTGCTCAGTTAACAAGTAAGCCCTTCCCTGTTCCCAGGAGGGAATGAAGTCAGCCCCCTGTGAAGAGAGGGATGGGGAGAAGGGAAGAAGAGCTGCCTAAATGTTTCCCTCATCTGTATGTTGATGAAATGTTGGCATTCTCCCCAGAGTTCAAGTGCCTGGTTTAGATTGATTTCCCAGCAAGGATCCCGGTGTGTTGGGATGTGCAGCATATTGGGAGCACGAGGGGCTCAAAGTTCCAGCCTTGCCTCTGGCTTCCTGTGGGATCTCAGGAAGGCCCCTTCCCTTCTCTGTGCCTCTGTGCTCTTATTTGCACAAGGAAAGGGTTGGATCGGCTGCTCCCAGGCCATTACGGGTTGTGATGCTCTCAGGTTCAAATGTTTCAGGAGTGAGGGAGAGATGCACGGAGAAAATTGCAGCCAAGGAAGAGCGTGGCTAGACTCGGAAATGAACGTATCAGGCAATCCCCGGAGGACTGGGGCAAACCAGATCCTGTGAGTGGATGTGGAGGGCGGGGGCAGGCCCCTGCATGGTGGTGAATGGCTTGTGTATGAACGCAGTCTGCTTATCCAAAAGGACAGTACCATGGTAGGCAGCCTCCAAGATCTCCCCAGTGATCCCCGCTTCCTTGTGTAAGCCCCTCCCCATGAGTGTGATCAATCTGGTGGCTTATTTCTAACCAACAGTATAAAGAAAAAGTGCTGGGATTCACTCTAGAGATGAGGTTACTAGGGAATGGTGAATCTATGTGGGACACTCTTTTCTTCTACCTTTTTGCTCTGATTAATCCAACTGCCATGTTGAGAGCTGCCCTCTAGAGAGACCCTGGTGGGCAAGGAGCTAAGGAAGGTGTCTGGCCAATAGTCAGTGAGGATCTGATGCTCTCGGTCCAACAGCTCACCCGGAACTGAGTCTCATCAATAACCACATAGTGAGCTCGGAGGTGGGTCCTCCTCCAGTTGAACCTCAGAGCAGACTGCAGCCCTGCCTCACAGCTTGATTACAGACTCCAAGAGACCTAAAGGCAGAGGGACCCATAGCTGATGTGGGGGCACACTTCCTTCTAAGAGTCAGAAGCACAATGCAGGCTGGGGGACTGGAGCACTTTCCAGGGAAGCCAGAAAAGCAGCTGATCAACCCCCATGGGGCACCCCAGGGATTCTGCTCAGCTCACCTGCTAAGGGGGAGGCGCCTGGGGCAAGGTCAGGAGGAGCAGAATTTTCCTTCCCTCCCTGGTCTCAGCCAGTGCTATGGTTTCATGTGCCCTCCCTACCCCAACACCAATCACTCCCAAATGTGTACATCCAGCCGGGAAGCCACACCTGGATCCTGACCTGCACAAACTGTGAGCTAATAAATGTTCGTTGTCTTAAGCTGTTAAATTTTTGGGGTGACTTGCTATATATCAATAGGTAACTAAGGCAAGTATTAAAGCAGTGACTTTCGAACTGCTCTCCTTGCTTGTGGTGAGACTTTGAGTAAGTCTCTTCACTTCTCTAAGCCTTGCTTTTGTCATCTGTAAATGGCACCCACCTTAGAGGATCGTGGTGAGATCTGAATGAGGTCATGCATGCCGAGTGCTTGCACAGTGTTTGGTCTATGTGCAGTGAGTGGCAAGAATCATCATCATTGTCAGTGTCATCGTAACCCAGGGAATCCCATAGCAGAGGGGTGGAAGCTAGCAGCTGTCAAAAAAAAAAAAATTGATACAAAGATCTTTCCTCTTCCTGCAGGAACAAACACTACAGTTGTGTGCAAGTGACCGGCCAATCAGAAGTCTGCATCCTCGGGCGACAATGATTGATCCGAGGGGGCGATGTTGACCTAAAAGAGCACGTGAGAGTCTTTTCCTGAGATTGACACAGAGCTTGTGGGAGAAGGCTTCTGGAAGGGGGCAGATATCTTAGCGGCTCGAGCCTTAGAGAGAAATCTAACCTGTTCTCCCAAACAGAGGCCATCAGTAATTTCCAACAAAGCTCTTTGATATTTATTTTATTTCCATTAGAGTTAAATTTCAGTGATTAATGAAGCCTTAAAAAAAAAATCCCCAAAGAAGCAAACACAACAGAAAGGGAACCCTATGAAAGCCCTTCTCCAAAGTCTTTCTGCAAATAATCTCTCACGGTTTAATTGGCCCTTTTAGGTAAAACCTCTCACTGTTGCAACAGAAATTGGTTCTTTTTACTTCAGAGAGTGCTCAGGGCTGATTACCTCTGAGGGCTGAGACCCGAGGGCAGATTGTACAGCGAGCCCTTTTATCTCTCCCTGTCCCGGAAAGCCTGAGATGGGTGGAAATCCTGGGATGGGCGGGTAGGAAAGCCTCTGGATGCCCACATTCCCCAGGAGTCTCCTAGAAGCCTTAGTGATACTCCCAACCTCCAGGCACCACACATGTCCCTCCTGGGTGGCCAGGGCGGGGGATGGCAGATTGCCAGGAAAGGAACCAATTTATAGAATAATCCAAGGATAAATTCCCTCCTTGGAAATTACAGATGACCTATCTGTGTGTGTGTGTGTGTATTGATTGATTTTGTTTTTGTCTTTTGCTGTTTTGTTTTCTTTTAAAGAGGTAAAGCAGGAGTTTGGTTTTGGACATGTCGAACTTGGGATACCCTCAAAGACATCCAAAGAGCAACATCAGATTGAAGTTGGCTGGGTGAGTCTGTAGGTCAAGGGAGAGTCTGGCTGGATGTACACACTTGGGAGTGATTGGTGTTGGGGTAGGGAGGGCTCATGAAACCAGAGCATGGGCTGAGACCAGGGAGGGAAGGAAAATTCTGCTCCTCCTGACCTTGCCCCAGGCGCCTCACCCTTGGGAGGTGAGCTGAGCAGAACCCCCGGGATGCCCCATGGGGCAACTTGATCAGCTGCTTTTCTGGCTTCCCTGGAAAGTGCTCCAGTCCCCCAGCCTGCATCGTGCTTCTGACTCGTGGAGTGTGTGTCCCAATGTCAGGAACTGTGCAGGAAGGAGATAAGGCTCGTCACTGGCTGTGACAGTTAATTTTATGTGTCAACTTGACTGAGCTCGGGGATGCCCAAATAGCTGATCAAACATTGTTTCTGGGTGTGTCTGGGGGGTGTTTCTGGAAGCGAACCGTATTTGATTTAGTAGACTGAGTAAAAAAATCTCCCTCCCCGATGCGGATGGGCATCATGCAATCTATTGAAGGCCCAGACAGAACAAAAAGGCTGAGGGTGAATTCTCTTCTCTCTTCTTGAGCTGAGAAGTCCATCATCTCCTGTGCTCCTGGTTCTTGGGCCTTCGGACTCCCGGATCTATGCTAGTGGTACCCCGACATCCACCTCCCCACCTCCCCTGGTTCTCAGGCCTTTGGTTCTGACCTGGGAGTTGGACCATTGGCTCCCCTAATTTTCAGGCCTTGGGACTTGAACTGAATCATAACACAGTTTTTCCTGCTTCCCCAGCTAGCATATTGTGAGATATCTCTGGCTCCAATACCGAGCGAGCATATTCCAAGTGAGTTTTCTCTTATGTATCTATACATATATCCCATCAGTTCTCTTTCTCTGGGGGACCCTAACTAGTACGGATTCTGGTACCCAGAGTGGTTCTAGAGGGACAGAATTTTAAGGATGAGTTTCCCGAATTGGTTCTGGAGTTTCTGGAACTGGCTCTCCAATCTGATTCGATTCAAAGACGCTAATGACTACTTCCAGCAGCAGAGAAAACACTGACCGTCCACGGTGTGACCTGTTCACAGAGAGACACAACATTTCCGGATACTACTAATCAGCCTCTCGGAAGACATAAGGAGCTAAGTAACTCCGTACATGATACCTTTGAACATTTTTGGAAAACTAAGGACTGTAATGGTGTCGGTTGGTTGCTCCTAACATTGCTGGACAAAGTGGCGAGAGCAAAGGATGAGCTCAGAGATTCCATTTCCGAGCTCAGGCGCCACAGACGTGACCTGGGAGCTCCTAGGTGTGCCCTGAGGGAGAGCCTTATCTCCTGCAGCTGCCCGGCTGAAGTTCCTGAAAATCAAATGCTGGTTGTCCTCCTGAAATTGGCTGAATCACAAAGCGAGTTGAACTCCCAACAGTATCTGCTGTTGAAGTGAGAGCATTGCTTGGGCAAGAATGGGATCCTCTGCGTTGGGAGGGGGTCGCAAGGGAAGGCCCCGATGAAGTCAGGGATGCCGAGCCCCCGAATTCTGATGAGTCATTGCCAGTGCAAGTGATCTTTCCATCCCCAGTGATAGAGCCTCTCTCTCTACAGTGGTTTCAGCCTTCCCACCTCCAAGCTGAGGGGATTAAGTCTACCATGAAGACCCGGTAATGGTTTCCCCTCCACAGATGCCAGGCAAGACCATGCTGACTCTCCTCAGGACCCACCCCACCACCCCTCTGCTTCTAGACCCTGTAACTAGACTCTTGGCCTATTGAGGCCCCTAAAGATGAGGCTTAGAGTGTGACCCATGACGAGATCTGTCACAGCCTAAAAAGAACAGTTTGGGTTTTCTCATTTATATAAGCCGACGTCTTTATATACGTGTGGGAATGGATGTTAAGGAACAATGGTGGAAAATAAAGTTGGAGCAGGTTGAATTTATTGATATGGGCCCACTGTCTGCATTTAATGTTGGAGCTTAGAGAGTTAGAAAGGACGCTAGCAGTGTGGTTGGTTGGTTGGCTGAAAGATGCGTGGGAGATTGGGATGTCAGAGTAGATTTTTCATTTAAGACCTGCTCACCCACCTAGGAAGGCCCAGAAGACACACCCTTTACCAATATTTTAAGAAATGAATTTGTGGGGGAGCCCTAGCATCCTTGGAGAATTTTGGGATTGCTTTTTTCTGTAGGCTGGGCCCTATGGAGGGAACCATAGCCACTCAAATGGAGAACCTAAATGACGTGGGGATAACCCGATCTTGGGTGGCAGGGGCCGAGTGGCAGCCCTCAGCCACCAGAGGCTAGGTGGGCATGGTGATGTAGTGGATAGCGGCGTCAAAGCCATCAGAGTAGTCAGACTGACACAGACCTCCAGCATCGGCCAGTTCATCACGGTGTTCCCAGAAGTAAAATAGATAGGAAGCCTGTGAAATTCTTACTTGATCTGTATAAGCAGAAAAGTTCTGGGTCAAGTGAACAAAAGTCTAACTCAATCATAAAACAGAGACACGGTCCCTCAACCAAGTCCCAGGCTTGAGCCAGTTCATAGACCGAGAGCTGCTCAAGCAAAGGGAGGCCAGGCACTCTCGAGGGATGTCCCAATGCTGAAAATCTACAGGGTCAGTCTTTCTTCCAGCCTTCCCCAAGAGACCTAAAGCCTTTTGCCAGGGTCACTGTGCACTGGGGAAAGGAAACAATCAGACCTTTTGGGAATGACTGGACATCGACTCTGCAATGACACTGGTTCTAGGAGAACCAGACATCACTGTGGGCCTTCCAGTCCAAGGAATGGCCATGAAGGTCAGGTCTTTTAGCTCAGGCCTGTCTCACAGTGGGTCCAGTGGGTCCCCAAACCCATCCTGGGGTTATTCCCCAGTTCCAGAATGCATGAGTAGGATAGACATACCCAGCAGTTGGCGGGATCCTCATGGTGGTTCCCTGGCTTGCGGAGTGAGGGCTGTTATGTGGGAAAGGTCACCTGGGGCGAGTCATGGTCTCCTGGAGCGTCAGTTTTCAATGACCTGGATCAGGTGATTCCTGAAACCCATTTTGCTGTGGTAGTCATTCTCTATCAAGTCCAGCAGATTAAAAACCAGCAAGTTGCTGCATGTGCTTGACAGCTATGGCTGAATCCTAAAAAAATTATAGCACGTACCATCTGGCCCCAATCTTTAGAAGCTCTGCAGAGGCTTCTAGAAGCCCCCCTTATGCCTTCTCTCTATACCCAGGAAGGAGGGAGGCACTGAATTCAGTGCTCTCCACTCACCAACCCATTGTGGTTGATCATTAGGATGGATTTGCCATAAATTAAGAAAGAGAGGGGCCTACATTCAGACATTAATAGGATCCTGCATTAGCAAGTGGAATATTTTATGTCTGATGATATAGTGTGAGGGCTTCTGAAGGGGAGGGGTTGTTGAGAGAGGACTGATCACCTTGGAGATGCTTGATCCACCCCTCTATTTAGCTGCCCTGGGTCATGGAAGAAAGGATGGCCTCTTCAACAAACGCTTAGTGAGCACCTACTATGTCTTGAGAAAGGCCTTGCATGGTCATACCATGCATGATATTTGGCCATAGAAATTAATGGATGCCAGACTCATGTAGGCCGCTGGGGACACGTATAAGTCTTTTCTTGTTTGCTTTCCTATGGATCATCTCATTTGCTCTGTGTGGCAAACCCAAGTGGTGGGTGTTACTACTATGGCCCGAATGAGGAATAGTACAGAGAAGGCATTGAAAGGCCATGTGGCCCCGCCCTCCCATCCAGCAACGCTGCATCTTCTCCCAGGTCCTGCCACAGGTGATGTTTCCATTGCTCAGCCTGGAAAACTGAGGCTCAGAGAGATTAAGCATATTGCCTCGAGTTTTGAGGAGAATACAAGGCAGAGATGGGATTCAGAGCATAGTTGTAATTCCCAAACCCATGGCCTTTCCCCTCTTAGGGAGAAAGAGTTCCCACCCTGGAAATGGATACCCATGTTCTCCCCTATTGACATTGACAACTGCCAGCCCCGTAGCGCCCTTCCTGCTCCCCGCCTCCGTTCCCTGTCAGCCGGCTCTGCATTATTTTCCTCCTAAACATGCCTCACCTTCCCACAGCTTGCAATATGGTATTATTTATTTTGTGTATCGTCTTCATCCTCTCGACTCAAATGTCAGCTTTGTGAATGCAGGTTTTTTTCCCCCCCGTTTTATCCCTTGCTGTATCCCCACTCTTGGAATGTGTCTGGCCTAAGATAGACATAGCCGTAATAATTCCATCCGGGAGTCATCTCCGCTCCACCACTTTGTAGTGGCCAACTTGCTCTGGTGAGTTACTTCCTCTCTCTGCACTTGGGTTTCTTCAAGAGCAAAATGGAGAAAATGCTGATGCCCCCCCCCCCATGGCAGGGGTGGGGGTTAATGCATACAAGGAGCTTAAAATCAGGAACACAGTAGGTGCTCAAAAATGATTCACTATTACCTAGCTCACTGTGTCCTGGTACTGTAATGACACCAACTCTCCCTTAATGATTGTCTACTATGTCAATAGTTGTTTGACACCTATTATCCAATTATCTCTTGGAATAACCATTGTCCTCACTTCATAGATAAGGAAGTGGAGGGATTGTAGGATGGTGTATTTGCCATCATGTTCTTTTTTTTTTTTTTAAGATTTTATTTATTTATTTTCCAGAGAGATAGAGGGAGAGCACAAGCAGGGACAGCAGGCAGAGGGAGAAGCAGGCTCCCCCCTGAGCAAGGAGCCTGATGCAGGACTAGATCCCAGGACCCTGGGATCATGACCTGAACCAAAGTCAGACACTTAACTGACCGAGCCACCCAGGCATTCCTGCCATCATGTTCTTAATCAGCATCCAGAGAAGGTGTTCATAGTACCCAACAAAGCCAACCCCTTCAGTTTCCCTTCTATGGAAGCTGGTCTCATGGCCATGCTGGCATTTCAAGTTCCCATTCATTAAACTCAAAAGCTTTATGGAATCAGTGTTGGTTTGCAAAATGCCTCATTGACATCCTCCCTTAATTAATGCCAGTCTCAATGTAAAGCCACATTAATAGGACCATTGTATCTCTAGGTCCAGGGCAATGCGATCCCCGGGACAATCTATTTATAGCAAAAGTATATAAAAATTTCCCCACAACCACCTTACCCTTTCCCCCCACCCCAAAAATATCAGTTTATACTAAACGCTGTTGCAAAATCAGATTTATCATCCAAGGGATTAAAAAATCGAAGGACCAATTTAATGACAAGATTTAGTTCTTTATTTATCTTCTAGCATGTAAATTATAGATTGTCATAAATTTTTCATTCTTTGGGTGCCCACTACCTAATTCACGCAGGAAAAAAAAAAAAAAGCAGAAGCCTGCATTACAAAGAGCAAGTGTCTCCTCTCTGGGCACAGGAACCATCTCCTCTGCCTTCTGACAGACGATAATCTGTCAAAATGAAAAATTAATGGCCGCTCCCTTAATTCATCATTGCCTGCCTCTGTTCTATTAATGCCTTCCCCCCTTCTTCCTCCCTCTGCCTCCCACTCTCTCCTCCGCCTCCATACACCCCCATGGTGTGACTCCATTCACCAGCAGTGACTTGAAGGCAGAGAGCCGGTCTAGTGGTGGGAACAGAAAAGAGCAAATCAAATCCATTGACCTCCGGCCCCACAGTGCATCTGTGAAAGTGGGAAAGGAAGAGCTCTGCCTTGCTCATTAAACGCAGCCCGGCCCCATGACCTAAATGCAGACACAGCATGTGGGCACCATCGAAGACATCTTGGACCTTCTGCTCCCCTGCAAGACCCACAGGGGCACTGGTGGTGTTTCCATATCATCAGATTTCCTGTCCAAATGATGAGTCTGGAACGTGGTAGGAAATATAGAAGTCGCGTGATCTCATGCTCCTGTTTTATGGATGAGAAGACAGAGCTTTTGAGAGGAGACGGGGCTTGCAGAAGCTTAGGTGACCAGTGGGATACCACTACAAAGTATAGGTGTCCAAGCCAGCCGTGCTACCGGGCACCTGTCCATCCTTTCATTTGTTTTAGATGATCACCTCTCTCTTCTAATTCCCTTAAAGACTTGCTCGTCTGGATTTCCTTTCAATTTCCGGGATTCTGTAGTAGTAACCACATCTCACTGGAATCACTTCACTGAAATGACCATTTACACCACTTTCTGGACAAATGCTGGGGTTGCATGTCTCCACTTACTCTGAAGTGAGACTTGCCTGCGTGGCTTGCTTGGCCAGTGAAACGTGAGCAGCAGCTTTAAAAGCAGAGGCAAAGGGGCACCTGGCTGGCTCGGTCGGTGGAGCATGCGACTCTTGATCCCAGGGTCATGAGTTCAAGCCCCACGTTGGGCGTGGAGCCTACTTAAAACATAATAAAAATAAATAAAAATAAAAATGGATGCAGAATTCACCCTTTTCCTTTCCTACTGTGGAGGCAACCATTTGGGCTCAGTGGAGTCTTGCCACCATCAGCCTGAGTCCTTGAGTGTCTGCACTGGGAACACTGGGGGCTGACGCTGTCACCGTATATGGTGTGAGTCAGGGAAGTTGGTCCCGTGAAGCTACTGAGATACTGGGGTCATTTCCCACCCCTGCAGCTAAATGTAGCTTATTCTGACTCAAATTCTTTGATAAAATGGAGGTTAGCAGGCTCTTCCTTACCCAGCTTCCTGCAGATACATTCACATCAGTACCTGTCATCACCTCAAGTCCTCTGGGCTGAGTAAATGAGGCATCACACCATCTTCTCCACTGTAACCAGACCTCTCCCCTCAGTGATTCCCTTTTTTTTTTTTAAAAGATTTTATTTATTTATTTGACACAGAGAGAGAGATAGCCAGCGAGAGAGGGAACACAGGCAGGGGGAGTGGGAGAGGAAGAAGCAGGCTCCCAGAGGAGGAACCTGATGTGGGACTCGATCCCAGAATGCCGGGATCACGCCCTGAGCCAAAGGCAGACACTTAACGATTGAGCCACCCAGGTGCCCCAGCAGTGATTCCCTTTGTGATGCTCAGTGACCCCATCTCCTTTGTGAGACCCGGTTTATTTGCCATACTAGACCTTGGTGTTGAGTCTCATACTGCCGATTTTATCTCCTACCTGGAATAGCCTGACCTTTGGCTTCCATGACGTCACCTTCTCTTGGATCTGTGCATGCATCTTGGCCCATTGCCTCCTATCTCCTTCTCTGATACTTTTTCCTTCAGCCTCTGTGTGTTTCTCGACGTTCTGTCCTCACGTATTCTTTCTTACTTTGTGTTTCAACCTTCTCCTAATATCAACTCTTTCTAGCTCCTAGGTCATATCTCCAGCCTGTGTGTTTTCCTAAAGCCTCAGACATATATCACCAACTACCTACTGGTCACTGGCAGCTCATGTCCGTACATTCGTCAACCTCAGAATACCCCAAATGGCACTGATCATATTCTCCCACAACTTAGTTTTCCTTTCCCTGCCCCCTCCTTGTTGGTGACATCATCATCTTTGTGAACACTGGACCCAACCCCTCTTCTTTTTCAGGATCTCAATATATTTCTCTTATATTCTCTTATTCCCCAGAGGACATAGGGGACAGAGGGTTCAAAGATGAACTCCAGTTGTCCAGCATATCAAGTTGCTTTTATTTCCCTTTTGAAAGATAAGAAACAAGTTATTGATCAAGGGAAGAGAACCTGCCCTGAGAAAGGGCAGGGGTGTGTGTGTGTGGGGGTGGGGTGGTTGTGTGTGTTCAGCTGTTGCTTTCTGAGGCTGCAAACTTTGCTGGGAGACTTTGGGGGAAATCCCCACACCCATCTAGGCCTCTCTCCATTGATGAGTGAGTGAACTGGATCCAGGGATCTCCATGGGCTTTTTCTGCTCTGGGGCCCTTCTTTTATATTTTAAAAGACAGCATGGGAATATGGAAGTCGAGAAAGAGGAAGGGGGAACATACCCTCTGTTACTACCTATATGACATTGGGCAGATCATGGATGCTAGCTGAACTTGCACCTGAACTGGTTCAGGGGGACAAGTTACAAATCTAAATTAAAAAAATCAATAATACCCTTTCTGTAGGTTTTTCTAAGTATTAAGTGAAATAAGGTGCATGTTTTGGGCTTCATCCATCTGTGGGTCCTGAGTGAAATCACGTTGAAGTAAAATCTGAGTTCTTGGTGTGGGCAGATCGACTCTCTCCAAATAATCTCGTGAGTCCTCATGGTATCCATGTGTGTCCCCTAAACCAGACTTGTTTCCCTCTGTGCCGGCCCACATAGAGTGTGACAGCATGGCCTGTGTTTTCAAGTGTTATTTTCTACCGTCTTGGTTTCAGAAGAGATGGAGCCCCACCACTTCTCCAAGGGGCCGAGCCTGGAAAGTGCCACTTCTGAATCCTGATGCCAAAGGTCCAAGTCCTAACTCTCGAACAGTGAGAGCATCTTCTGATGCTCGTCCTCAGGTGGCTCCCCAGTGTGGTTGTTTGAGCCCCAGGTGTCATAGGGTTTGGTGATAAAATGTTCCCAGTTTCTTCTGTGCCTCCCTAGGCCAGGAATCTATCTGTTGCTTTGGTCTCAAGAGCTCACTGAGGTGCGGCATGGAGGCTGGGGCTCAGGCGCGGTGGTGCGAGAGACCAGTGTTGGTGGATCGGAAGTGCCAGTGTGTGCCTCCCTCCCGGAGCCTGAGATGGCATCTAGTGAAATGTGACACATGCTCCTTTTGTGTTGTGTTGGGTTGGGCTGTCTCGCTACTAAGTCGCTCGAGACTCAAAATATGACAGCATTTAGGGATGCCTTGTTTTAAAAGTCATCTCTTGAAATGCAGAGACGGCACACCTTCTTTCCCCTGTAGCCAGAATTCTCCTTCCTTCTGCTGCTCTGGCCTTGCTCTTGGGTCTGCCTTGCAATGCCAGACTCCCTTTTCTGTTAGTGCTCTCTCATGAGTCCCCTGTTTCCTGCTCTAACCTGACCTCTCACTGCACCTGTCTGCTGTGTCTGAAATATGGCTGCATCCCTATATTGCCAGGGTCTGGGCCCCTTACCCTCTAGGAAGTTGCAAATGTGTTGGGCTGTCCTCCACTTCCTCCCACCAGGAGCGATCTGAAGAGCTGGGCTCTACCCGGGCTGAGACCCCCACCACGAGGCCCGGGGCACGATGTGTGCCGGTGCTCCCGCTGACTCCTTTCCTGCCTCGTTCGATCGCGACCTTGAAGATGGGAACGTCAGGACCTGCCAGTGTGGTGTTCTTTCTCTTCTCCATCCATCTCGCCGGCAGATCTTCCCCTCGTGCTCGAATAAAGCAACATCAGATAGGCTGGCTGATTTTCCCATAAATTGCCATTGCATGC
The DNA here is from genome assembly GCF_024610735.1 of Ursus americanus. Classification (NCBI taxonomy): domain Eukaryota; kingdom Metazoa; phylum Chordata; class Mammalia; order Carnivora; family Ursidae; genus Ursus; species Ursus americanus. The sequence continues at coordinate 33,678,424 of NC_142128.1, forward strand.
GTGTCTGTTCCTTTGCATTGCTGGAATATTCCGGGGGAATTAATGATACCGTTGAGTGGCTACTATGAAGATTTATGTGAGGATCCAGGGAGGTTTGCTTGCTTTCTTTCTATTTTTTCCCCCCTTAAAGTAATAATAAAGATTACAAAAGAGAAATAAGCAGGGGAAGTTAATTTGAAATGAATCTTTAATCAGGTTTCATCTGTTCGAAGCGAACGTCTCCTTTGTTTGAGCGTGGCTGCAGAGGCGGAGCCCGGAGACACCATTTTGTAGATGTATCTGCAAAGTCAAAGCCATTCTGACAGAAATCAAATGAGAAATAATTTCTCCCTGAAGGAATTCTGTTGTAGCTTAATGACGGCTCGAGTGTTCCTGTTGAAATGGCATAATGGGGGTTTTTAATTACGATTCATACCGTCCGGTGTAATGGCGAGACTTCTACTTATTTATTTTTTTTCCCCTGAGCCTCAGAAGCTCATTTGTTGAGTGTGCACTGCCAAATGGAGCGTTTACCCCAAGGTGAAGAAGGGAATTAAGTATTCAAAGCTGACCCGTGCCCAAATTTCCCCTTAATGGAAGAGGAGAGGGAGCCTGACCTGGCTGATGGGACTCCACAGGGTCAAGCCGGAGCTGGGAGTTTATTTCTCAAGACCGCTGGAGAGGCGCTAATTAGAAGGATAAGCTGAACTAATAGATAAGAGATCCAAGATCAAGAATCCAGAAATGAATCGGAACCAGCCACAAGAACCGTGGTTTACGCCAGGCACCTAACCAGTCGAACTGTCAAGAACGCACGGGTGTTGCGCGGTGGGGAAAGCAACTGCCATCCTCCAGGTGGACCCGTGTTCGAGCTCCCTGCAACACTGGAGTCGTGAGCCTCCCTGAACCGTGGCCTCCGATGCCTCAGACGGAGAGAGAAACCAGGCACAAAGCCGTGCAGCCCTGAGTTGGACTCTGTGCCCTGCCTCGTGCCCACCCGCACAGTTACTTAAGCTCTCTGAGCGTCCACTGTAACGTGGAGAAGCCACAGAGGCAGAAAACATTATGAATCATGCAATGGGCTCATATTCCACCAGAGTGAGAGTAACCCCTGCTCAACCCTAGCGCTGGCCTCCGTTTCCTGCTAGTGAGAAAGCTGACATTACCTTAGGGGCTCTTGGCTTTGAATGGCCGGACATCTGCATGATGATTTTCCTTTGTATCTTGGCTGCCTTATTACTCGCGTTACAGTGTTTTTGTTCACTAGCAGGCCCTGGGCCTTGGGCCCGGTCACGGCCATTTTATAGCAAGACCATCGGTGGGCAGGGTGAAGAATAGCTGTGTTTTCCCATTTGGTATATATAAGATGTGGAGTTCAGAATGATCCTGGCTTATGTGGGTGTTTAAAGAGCAAGGCAGGGGTGTCTTGGGAGCATAGGAGGACGGATTAGCTACCTTTTCTTTTTTTTCTGCTAAGCTCCTTTCTTCTCCCCACCGTGGAATTCTGTCTGGATGTAGGTAGTTGCAGTGGCAAGTGGGAAAGTTGGTTGAGTTAGTGTAGGAAGGTGACGGGATCTTTGTGAAATCCGCCCTCTCCATCAAGCTTGGATTACAATGTTACTGCCTCCAGTGCACTGGGGAGCTGGTCAATAATGGCACCTCAGTTTCCCTGCCACGACCCGAGAACCACAGCAAAGGGGGGGGAGGTTAGGAAACAATGCCACCTTGACTTTGATCTGTGTCATAGATGCTCCATTAAGTATATATTGGACGGAAAGGGAATCTATCCAGCAGAACACCGCTGTGGATCGGGTGGGCATTCAATAAATAGTCAACATCAGAGATCTGTAGCTTTGGATGATTTGATCAACTTGCCCTGTTTCTAATGTCTCTTCCATCTCAGATTTTACGAGTTTATAACCTGTTAGAGTTCATAATTTTCTATTTTATGAGTTAGGTGTATTCACGGCGAATCTCTTCTGGGATGAGGCAGAGGAAATGTAGAAAGAAACAGCAAGAACGTTTAAGTATTTTGCATACCATGGAGCAGTATCTAAGAAGGGAATGGACTTGACCATATGATCATATCATCCGCTGGCATAAATCGCTACAGAAATTATTGCAAAGAAATGACTGCCTCACACTCCATGGCATTGAAGAGGTCACATACACGGGATCCAGGCATTTTGATGTTCACCTTTCATCTTGGCGGCGGTGGCTCACACCTGTTTTGCAAGTGTCTCACTTTAGGTGATAGTTTGGAACCTGGAGCATCAGGAATTTATATCTCTGATCCAAATAGAAGCAACTCCTCCAAAATTCTTGGAAAAGACAGGAAGACTATCCCAAGTCACTTCTCCAACCCCTAGGGCAGCTCGTTTGTATTAATGCATTTTAGGAACATTGAGATGTGGTCCCTGATTTACATTGTAGTAGTGATATAATCCTCGACCATCTTACATGTTGCTCATGCCTATTGTTTGTTTGTTTGGTTTTTTTCCCTGTTTACCCTTTTCAAGTAACAAGTTGGTCTTCCCTGTTTATATCTGCTGGGAGGGGAGCATACGCAGGTATACAACTCTGCCCTGTTGTTCTGAGTTTCTGAAACAAGGGCTATCCCATCTCATCTACTTAATGGTTATCCTTGGTCCTTTTCTCCTAAGTCATTATGCCTGGAACCCCTTTGAATTAGAGTCTTCGTGCAAAAGTTGTTGCTTAACTACCAGCTCCATTCCTTTCTGGTGGTGTGGCTTTGGGTGACTCAGTTTACCTCCATGAGTCCTAGTTTCCTCATCTGCAAAATGGAGATCAGAATCTTTGTTTCTTCCACCTCACCAGGTTTCTGGGAGAATCGTATGAGCTAGTGCAACCCAATTAAACATTTTACAGTTCAGTAACTATATGAGTTAAAATATAATTGATGGTACTGAGTTAATGAAGTTACCCTCTCATAGGACCAAAGTCTTCCCCATGGAACTACTTATAATTATAAACTTACTCTGTATGATAATTTAACACATATCCTTTTTTAAAAAATATATATATACACCTTGAAGACGGGGTCTGTGTATGTTTGGGGGCCTCACATGTGGTATTGCACTAAGTGGAGGTAGGTGAGTGATTGTTAATTTGTTTTCACCTTGGCTGGCTACAGGTGGCCAGATATTTGGTCAAACATTATTCTGGTTGTGTCTTTGAGGGTGTTTCTGGATAAGAGTAACATGTGACTTAATGGACCAGGTAGAGTAGATTTCCCCTCCCCCACATGGGTGGGCCTTACTCAATCAGTCGAAGGCCTGACTAGAATAAAAAGTTAAATAAGAAAGAATTCTCTCTCTTTGCTTGATTACCTTCGAGTTGGGACATTGGTCTTTTCCTGCCTTTGGACTCAGACTTAAGAGCTCTCTTGGCTCTCCAGCTTGCCAACTGCAGATCTTGGGACTTCTTAGCTTCCACAATTGTGTAAGCTTCAATTCCTTATAGTACATTTCTTTATGTATGTCTTTCTTTTTATATTTAGCTATCAGTATCTTTACATATATATGATATAGTATTTATTATAATGAATATATATACATATTTTCTCTGTCTCTGTCTCTGTCTCTCTCTATATATACATCTATGTTTCTCTGCAGAATCTAGACGAATACAGTGGGTATTGGTGGCTTCTAACAGCATGATAGGTATGGAGATTGCAAGAAATAGATTCTAGATATATATGAAGGTAAAGCCCATCAGGATTTCCTAGCATACTGGATATGGGGTATGAAAGACAAAGAGGCATCAGTGAAGGTTCCATGGCTTTTGTCCTTAGCAAGAAGGTTTGAGTTTTATTAACTGAGATGGGAGGAGCAAATTTTGGACGGAAGATTAAAATTTTAGTTCCGAACTTAATGCTAAGGATGTAATTCTAGAATAGGTTCCAGGAGTCCAAAAGGTTTATAGAAACCATCCAACCAAAGAGTCTCAGTAAGTGGCCACCTAGTCTCTCCTTACATACTACCTGTGATGAGGAGCTCCCTACCGTATGAAGAAGTTTATTTTGTTGTTAGGCAGCTCTGGGTGCTATGACATTGAAATCTATCTCCCTGTAACTTTTCCCCCATAAGAAGTCTGGCTCTCTTCTTCCAGTCATATACATATTTGAAATTGTTGACTATGCATCACTGAGTTATCTCTTCCCCATGAGAAACACACCCAGTTCTTCTGGCCATTCTTCGCATGGTCTGGGTATCAGTCATTCACACTTTAGCATGAAAGTCACTTCTCTCAGGGGATTTGCACTGAGAACTGGCCTGGTATAGCACACATATCTGATCCAAGGACAGTTGATTATGGCTAGCGGTATGACCAGATGTTAACCAACCCTGAGGGATGAGATGATAGAAGAGTATATGCTGGCCATGGCAACTGGAAATGCTAGAATTTAGGTGTCAAGTATGGTGAGAATGTAGAACAATCATGGTGGGGATTTTGGTTTGTCTTGCATGGGGCCTTGTCTGCAGTGTTTGTTGAATGGCTGAGCAGACCAATGGGCGTATGTGGGGATAGCAAACAGTGTGCAGTGCCTTCCCAGATCAAAGACCCCTTCCTTAGGCAAGGCTTCCCTGCCTCCAACCACAGGTCGTCCCTCTTTCTGTAAGTCCTCATTGTGCTGTCTATGTTGCTTTGGAAGTATTTTCCATAGTTGCAATCTTATAATTCACCATGTGCTGCTTTCCTTACCCTTCCCATTAACCATGGGCGCCATGAGGCTGAGGCCATCCTCGGTTTGCTCTGCAGTGAATCTCCAGTATGTGCACAGACGCTGGCATAGAGGAGGCGCCCCAAAACATCCATTACAGTAATCCTGGACCTCAAGGATTAATTTTGAGCAGTTGTTGACCTTGGGTCTCATTTACACAGGAGATATACTCCCCACAAAAGAGCTAGGGCTCATCCTATCCTTTAAATTAGGAGAACTGGTTCTCATCAGTCAAACTCCTCCTTGTCTTAGAGGGACATAGTCCATGGGCAGCATTTGCCAAAGCTCTAAAAATACAGAAGTCGGCTACATCTGACGTTAACTGCTTCTGCTCCTTCCCTGCTCACCTTTCTATGTGACCTTGGCAAGTCTCCTCATCTCTGGACCTCCACTTCCTCATCTGTACTTCGAAGGGGCTGGAAGAGATGTTCTAGTAGGAACCTTCCTGCCTTAGCAGCCCATGATTCTATCCACTCCACGCATTTTAATTTTTACTGCACTATGCTGGGTGGCTGACGGACTCACAGAGCAATCTGCAAAGAAGTCCTTCAAAGTTGTGTGAGCTCCACTGGCTTCCAGAAGGCAGTGATAAAGAGATATCAACAGAGTTCTGAGCCTTGGGGGACAGCCGTGCTCGAACTGAGAGATCGATCGCCTGGTGGCTGCTGCTGCTTCTGCGGACCGCCAAAACAGAGGTGGCAGCAGTGATGCAGGGTTCTGTGTGAGATGACAGGCCCTGCATCTTTGTCTTCAGCCAGAGGAAGCAGCTGTGGAGCAGATCTTGGGGTGGGAGCTGGGGAAGAGGGTCTAAGCAGAGAATGGCATCCTGCAAAGAGGTTGGCTTGAGCCAGAGAGCTGGACAGGAAGACATACTAATCCAGCACCCCCTGCAGTTAGCGCCGGGCCTCTGGTTGATAGCGGCTCGCTCAGTTCTCCTAAGAGCCTGGGGAAGAAGGAGCTCTTCCTTGGAGCTGGAGAAGCTGAAATACACCGAGTTGAAGATAGTTGCTGAGCGGTAGTACCTGCAGTAGCTAAGCTGGTGTATCAGAGCGATCCCTCGATTCAGAACCCAGAATTGATTCCATTTTTAAATTACTTAAAGAACAAGGAAGTTTCCTTTTCTCTGCTGAGAGAGGAGTCCAGGGTGACTCTCCCGGGCCAGTGGCTACCGCTGTTCCATGGGTCATTCGTGGTCTCAATTTCTTCACACTTATTAGTGGCTGTGCCATCCTCTGGGGCCATAGTGTCATTCCTGGGAAGTAGTGAATCACACATACAGGAGGGTCACACGTGCAAAGTTTTATCGACCCGGAAGGAAGATGCATGAGTGTGCCTGTGCATGCGTGCATGCACACACACACACACACACACACACACACACACACTCTCCTTAGATGCTTTTGGCAGGATCTTTCACTTACTTTCAGTAAGGGCTCTCAATGCCACCTGTGAGTCCCAGGCTGGGCAGCTGTGTTGCTGATATGGGTCTATTGCTGCTGCAAATCTGGGTGGACACCTTGTCATTGTCACCAAATAAATGCCACGCACAAAGGGAGTGGGTAACAGGGGTCCACAGCCAGACCCAGAGTCCAGAGCCACGTGCTTTCCTCCCTCAGCTCTCCCTTACGCGTGCAGTCTCTCCACCTGCTCTCCACGGAGAACCCCTCAAACTTGCCAGCAGCAGGGCCTCCACGTGCTGCTCCCTCATCCTCCTTACATTGTCCTTTCCCCGGCCTTGGAATGACCAGCCCCTTCCTACCCTTTGGTCCCAGTTCAAACGTCATCTCCCAGAGCTGAGGCCGCTCTAGGCATGGGCTCCACCTGGAGTTTTCCGTCTTCCAGCTCAGCCATGTAGGACTCATCAGTTGAGACCAGGGGACTTGCTGAGATGGTTTTCTGGTTTGATTTCCTCCCTGGGCTTCGGGAGGCCCCAGAGAAGAGAGAGAGAAAGTGTGTGACCAACCCTCTTGCAAATATTGTTAGAGAAGGGAAGGAAAAGCAAGGGGCCGCTGGCTGGGAACAGCACTACCACCATCGATTGGGTAATTGGAAGCCCTCGGGTGTGAATCCTCATTAAGGCCAAGGGATATGAATCATTTTCTAATGACACCTCTTCGATCCCAGTGGCTCAGCATGCAACCTGCCTCCACGGTTGGGCTGTGAGTCAGGAGAGCCGGCGGGGTCTGCAGCTGGGCTGCTTGCCATATGTTGTTTCTTACAATTAGCAGGTGCGGGGGTGTGGGCTGGGCCCCCAGCAGGCGAGGTGGCTGCCTGTGCCGGGGAGGCTCTCCAGAGCCATACCCAGAGCTCGGGAAGAGAAAGAAGGTGGCTGGGTGTGATGTTGTAGAATGTGGTGGTCGGGAGGAAGACCGGAGCTACAGATAGTTTTATTTCAATAGTTTTATTGTATTTGTGACTTGCTACTGCGAACTGATGAATTTTCGTTACTGGAATTGCCGTCCTTCCGGTGGGTCTACAGATGAAGATATTTGGGATAGACCTTTTGATGTCTATTATCACACCGTAATAAGAACTATAAACATATTCGCCCTTTCCTGAGGAATTGGTCGTTAATAAGGCAAATCTTAAATGTGCATTAGGGAGATTTTGATAGATACACACACCTATCTCTGAGTAACTCAAGCCTTCATCATAATACAGAACATTCTGAAATTTCACATGGATGGAATCACACCCATTTTACTGTTTTGTCTGCACCTACGTCCCTCCATGTCACGTTTGAAAGATGCGTCTATGCTGTTCCTCATGCCAGCAGGTTATTCCTTTTTTTTGCTGGCCGTGGTCTGCTTCTATCTTCTTCTGCTGTTAGATACCTGGCTTTTATTTCTAGTTACCACCTATGATGACTAGAGCTGCTGTAGACATTTTCTGTACAAGTCCTTTTGTGAGTATATGTTTTCATGGGTAAATGTTTGAGATGGAATGGTCAGATCATAAGGCAAGTATGTGTTTACTTTTATAAGAAACACCTGGGCTCCCCCCACCCCAGCATGTGAGTTGTATGAATGATGTATTTCCCAAGCAGCATTTAAGAGTTCCAGTTGCTTCACAATTACACCAAGATTTGGCGTTGTCAGCGTGTTTTGTTTTAAATTTAGCTATTCTGGCAGGGGTGAAGTGACGTTGCGTTTGGATATGCATTTCCCTGATGACTTTGGATCTTAAGCACTTTTCCTACGGTTGTTGGCTTTGTGGATATATGAAGTGTTTTTTAAAATCATTGGCCCTTTTTTTTCCCCCCATTGAGCTTGGAAATTTACAGGATCTACTAAATGTTTGTTGAAACAAAATGAGTAGAAACTACCTCCAAGCGCCCTTCTCAAAGCTTTTGCGCTGATAGAAAAAGACTGTTGGGGGAGGTCATGGAGAGGGCATGACCCCAGCTGACCTGAGCTGGAATGTCCCCCCCCCCCCCCCCCCCCCCCCCCGCCTTTCCCTCAGCTGGAGCCACTGAAAGGAAGCAGCGTGGAGAGTGAGGTGTGGTGCCGGCTATCTTTGCTTGTAGACGTGGCAGAGCCCTGCTTGGCTCTTTCTGGAAACTCTTCGAGTTCCCGCGGCGGGTGCAGAGATTGACTGGTCTCACAGCGCCCAGGACAAGCCTCAAGAGTAAGTCCCTTTGCTTATTCACCTCACCATCGGCCGGTCTGGAGTGGCCCCGAACTCTCTCTGTCCTCCCCGTGTGTGCTGGGCCAGTTTGGGGAACCAACACATGTCCAGACTCTGGAGGTTTCAAATATTTCCAATGCATTGCATTTTATCGTCACCCCTATTTGATAGATTAGGAAGCCGAGGCTCAGAGAAGTGAAGTGGTTTGCCCAAGATCACACAGCGCCTCAGTGGCACAGCCGAGGTCTTTCCCAAGTGCTCAGACGCCTAATTCAGGGCTCCCTGGACCACCTGTGTCTCGTGGCTCTGAACCCCAAGCCTCAGCTGTTCTACCTGCAATGTGAAGGGGCTGACGAAAGTGAATGTTGGAGCCCCTCTTGCTTCTGGATTTGTTTGTCTGGAAGTGAATGGGTTTCACGGACAAATCTTCATCCAAGGCAGGGGGGATGGGGATGTGCCCCAAATCCCAAAGGACCAAATCCAGGCCGGGACCCGAGTATTTTTTATGCTCCTTTGGTTGGAAGTAGTGGGATCTGCCATTGACCCAGTGCCTGAGAGCAAATAATCCGTTCATCCATCTGTTCAGCATATTTTTTGCACACCACTATGTGCCAGGTGTGCAAGGAGAAAGGAAGGGCGTGATGTCACGAAACGTCCCTCCTAGGGAGGAGCGGGTGGGTCTAATGGTGGGAAAGCAGTGGCATCCTGACTCTGGGGCTGCGGGCCCCTCCCCCAAAGCAGGGACATTTGATGAGAAAGCAGCGGTTAGAGCTGCCCTTTCCTGAGCCGACAGCTCCGAGGAGGAGGGGGATAAGGTGACATCTCCGTGGCATCTGGGTTGCATCTGCTTAGGGGCAATGACCTCCTTTTGTACTTTTGTGTGTGTGTGTCTAGTTCTTCCCCGTGAGGTCTTGCGTTGCCTTCCTTTCAGGGTACCAGGCATTGGGGGTTCAACAATGGGGGAAAACACACGTTGTCCTGCCCTCCTGCAGCTTGTGACCTTCGGGAGAGAAGGTCCCTTGGTCATACCATCTATGTACCATCACAGCTGTGAGAAGAGCTGCAAGAGTGCATCATAGGCAGTGCCCTGGGAGCATCAGGGAAGGCTTCCTGGAGGAGGAAGGCATGTGTGAACTGAGCTTAGAAGAAATAACACCTTCCCATGGGTCAACAGAGTGAAGAGGGGAAAGAACATTGCAGGCAGAGGGAATGGAATGGGCTTCTGTGATCGGAGGGCACCTGGTGTATTCAAAGACTTGATGGATATCCCAGGTCACTCTCCTCTCTGTCGCGGGAGTGGGTGGCTTGCCGGGCTCTTGATAGGCACCTAGTTTGCTGGGTCGAACTGAGCCCAGCTCTTCTCTTCCCTCCTGATGGCAAAAATGAGAGCACCAGGCAGTATTTGAAAGGAGAGGTGGCCTCATCTTGGTAAGTCCATCGGATCTTCTCTCATTCAATTTATACTAATTAAAAATCCTGATGGGTATCATATGTTGGCATCAACTCTGTGCCAAAGACTGTGTCCAATATTTCACCATACCTTTCAAACCTTGACAGTCATGCACCAAAGACAATTGTTTTACCCCGTCTTGCACCTGAGGAAGCTGTGAGGTGTTGTGCCCCGTGCAATGGGACTGGGGAGCGGCTGTGCTAGGATTCCGGTCCCTGTATCTTCCAAGCCCACGCCCTCCCCCTTCCACCTGCCCCTTGCTGACTGCACCTCGCCTGGAGGTAGGGAGTGAGGGGCTGAGGTGGGCGGGGGGTGGTTCCAGTTAATCTGCTCAAGTTAAATTTGGTTCAGATGGCTTCCTAATGAATGCCGTCCAGCCAGGATCTCAGCAAGATCCTTTATACAGTAACTGACAGCCAGAGATTGCCAATACAAAGCAATTAATATGGAGTAATGATGAGTGATAAGAGATGAAGATCTAAAGTGAACTATTCAATGACAATATCATTTTCTTGTCTGCTTCCCTTACGCACACTGACAGGAAGAGAGTTGACATGATAATTTTATAAAACTCTCTGACACTTCCTGTTAACTCCCCTCCATTAGCTTAGTATGATAATTGGCAGACTCAGACACATGGGACTAGGAAACACTCCAGAAGGACTGAGAGGTGCTTCAGAGTGGGACACGGTACCCTGTGTCTCCTCGGGAACTCCAGATCAGAGAGTCTGCATGGAGCGCTCAAAACTGTATTTGCTTTGGCAAATCTGGGAGTGGAGAATGTGGGCAGAGCAGGGAGAAATGGGCTTTCTACCTCCCATCCCTTGTGTTCTAGCTTTTGTCTGGTACACCTACCTCCTCCCCTCTGCTTGCCTAAATGTTACCCACCCTCCTAAGCCCAGCCAGAATTCCTTCACCCCATTCTCACTTCTCCTAGTTCTGAACGTATCCTCGGAGGTGGGAACTTTGAGTTCACGGTCAAACTGTAGCATGGGAGCAGGGGTCTGCAGTTTCTACTTCCCCGGGCAATCCTCTGGCTCAAACCCCTTTGTTTTATGTTGGGAAGCCCGAGCCCAGAGAGGCCAGGGCTTACAATGAATGAGACTAAAGTTGGTTGAGTCATTGGAATGGCTTCTTAAAACTTGATTTTGGAAACTGTGCCTCAGGTTTCCCAAGTGGCCCATGGAAACCTCAGCGTGAGGGGATGAATTGTGTCCCAGCCCCAGATTCGTAGGTTGCAGTCCTTACTCCCAGTCACTCAGAATGTGACCGTGTTTAGAGGTGATTCACTTCACATGAGGTCCCTGGAGTGGGCCTAATGCAAGGGGACTGGTGTCCGTATAAGAGGAGATTTAGATACACAGAGGGAAGACTTGGGGACAAAATGGCCTTCTACAAGCCAAGGAGGGAGGCCTGCAACAGATCCCTCCTTCACAGCCCTCAGAAGGAGCCAACCCTCCCCACACCTGGATCTCAGACTTGCAGCCTCCAGATCTGTGAGAAAAGACTGTTCTGTGGTTTATGCCACTCAGTCTGTGGCTCTTTATTATAGCAGCTGTAGAAAAGAATACAAGCAGCCAAGTACGTAGTGATCATATAGCTGATAGCAGTACCAATACTTGTCCTACTGTTCACAGCGTTCTCTCTTCTTGAGGCCCCGCTCTATTACGTGCATCAGTTATTAGTAGTCTCTTCCCTCAACAGCAATCTAGGCTTCTCTGGTCCCAGGAGTAGAATATTACCACGGCCCAGCTGCAGTGGTCGAATGTCGAGAGGCCGAGTAGGTGAGTTCTGGAGCAAGGCTGAGCCCCGGCCTCTGTCTGGAGGAGGAGAAGGCAGGACAAAAGGGTTGTTTCTGTCAGATGGCTTGATGTTTGAAGAGACTGGCTCCTAGCTCGGAGCATTGAGATTGCATTTCTGCTGAGCTCTGGGCCGTGTGGGTGAGGGAGATGGTCTTCCTGTGTTTTCCTGGAGCCCAGAACATCTCCAGGAAGAACTGGAGGCCACGCGAGGTGTGGCTGGATAGTTGCTTCCTTCGGGCACTCCTTCATTCATTGAAATAAACATTTAGAGTAACCATTGCAGTGTAATGGAAAGAACATGGCTTTGGATTAACATCTTGGCTCTGCCAAGTGATGGCAACGTGACCTTGGTTAACCACTAAACCTCTCTGAGCCTCTGTTGGGGTTGAATTCAGGTAACCAGCTCCTGTTACTGCTGTTTACCTCCCAGGTGACTCTGACCTGGGATCTAAAGGTAGCACAAAGTAGACAGAGACCCATGTGACTTGACAAATTTGAGGAAATTGTGTTGACATGATGATCCACTGGGTGGAAATAGATATATCACTAAAAAGTAATGAATGCTCACCATATTTTATATAAATTCAGTTCCCTTTCATGTTGCAATATCTCCCTCCCTCCCTCCCTTCCTCCCTCCCTTCCGTTGTTGCATCCAGCCTTTTTCCCCTCACCCTAGAAATTCACTTCCTCTGTGGGTTGAATCGCATCCTTTCCAAAAGGAGCATTGGGACGGACGGAACCCCTGGCTCCTGGGAAAGTGACCTTATTTGGAAATAGAGTCTGCAGATGTCATTAAGATAAAAGTCGGCACTCCACTGTGACTGAGGTCCTGATAAGAAGGGGAGAGACCCAGAGGAGCCCCTAGAGGAGAAGGCCACGTTGAGGGCAGACGCACTTGGAGGGAGGTTGGCCAGCCGACAGGGGAGGCAGAGATGGGAGCCACGCTTGACTTCAGACTTCTGGGTTCCAGAATGTGAAGGAGTAAATTTCCATTGTTTGAAGCCACAGTGTTTGTGTTAGTTTATTGCAGTGGCCCTAGGAAACTCACACACTTCCTCAGGCAGAGTTTTCCTGGGGATGCACATCATGCCGGTGCCTTGGCTTGCTTGCGTCTTTGGCTCAGGGGTTGGTCTCTTACTTACCAGCTTCACCACCACCTCAAAAATTTCCTACCACTGAGAAGATCTTGAAAATGTCTAGAGGGGAAACTTGCAGCGGGCCACTATGCGTGAGTGACTTTCTTCAACCAAAGAGCTGCCTGAAGGGAAAGCCAGCCCAGGGCTTCCTTGTTTTTTTTTTTTTTTTTTTTTTTTTGTGGAATTGATTGACCTTGGAGTGGAGGAAATTTACACCAACGCTTCTGTCTCAAAAGCTCACAAAAATTGTCTTTTAGCGTCTGCCCTGGCGGCGGGGTCATTCCTCCCGTCTAGAGCCTTCCCGGCCTCAAGCCGTCTTGATTCCAGATCATTTGTGGGACAAGGCAAGGTTGTACCTTGTCTCTAGTCTTATTTATTAGCACATTACGACCACTAATCACAATTAAAAATAACGATGCCATCAAGATTATTCAAATCAGAGACAACCAATTTCAACTACCATTACTTGTAGGTGGAATTATGGGTCTTGCTCTCCCTACTGCGCTTGTAAAGGACTCCGTTCTTTCCGTGATTCCTCCACCCCCATCAGACTCTTGAATTACACCGGGAATTAACTTAATATGTAAAGTCACTTCTAAATGAACCCCGTTCTGCTACTTTTGCTTTGCCTGCCCTCAAGTCCCTGTATCTCCCTTGGTAGCCTTCAGATGTCGAGGCAGGGCATTCTGAGGCCAACATCTGGTATTGTTCTTGTAAACAACATTTTTTTCCCCAGGTAGATGCTTCTCGGGGTGAGTCAGTGCTTTGCTCGGCTGGGTCATTTACATGGAAATGGCATTCTGTACTTGGAACTTCCAATATGTAGGCTGTTTATTCTTACAGCATCCAGGATTTTCTCATAGTATCAGATACAGAAGACAAAGTCAGTCTCTGTCTCTGTCTATCTGTCTTTCCAGGTTTCTTGGCCGGGGTCGGGGGGTGGGTAGGATCTCAAGAGAAAATTCTCTAGACAGGTGAAATTTTAGCTGACACCTGGGATGGGAAGGAAGCAGATTTTAGGCAGCTTGGGATGCCCTTGCTGTGTTTGAGTAGCAGAGAATGCTGGCTGGCTGGGGTGCAGTGAGAGAGGGCTGGATCAGTGGTAGAAGAAGGGGCACATCATGCAACATTTTGCAGGTGCATGAAGAACTTCGGGTACTGGCTCCTGGAGTATAGAGTGCTGGAGAATTCATTGTCTAAAACAGACATGCGTGCATGGGTCACCCTTCCTGCTGATGAGTCAACAGCTGTCAGCACAGGAGGACTGGTGTCCCCTGGGCCCTAGGAAGGAGAACCTCAGGTACTCAGTGCTGCCATCGATGGCACAATGCAAGCCACTCTGCCTTGGTGTTTCAGAGGCACTGGGATGGGGGTGTATCCACCTTCGTAACCTCCTGGCTCCCATTACTAAACTCACTGTCCCTGCTTTTGATTTTCAGGACTGTTCAGCCCTCACCTGTTCTGTCTTCTGCCTATGAACTTGAATCTCCTCTACAGTGTCAAGGTGGAAGGACCACAAGACTGGAAGCCAGAAAACGTGAGTTTGAATCCCGGCTCTGACACTTACTAGTCTCTGAGTCTCTGTATGCTCAACTCTAAAGTGGAGCCAGTGACCCTGTGTCATGAAGGATGCTGTTGGCTGCAGGAAATGGAAAATATATATAAAAGCGGCTTACACACAAGTCTGGGGCATTGTGGTTCTGGAGGTGATTAATTCAGCAGCTCAGTTTGTTATCAAGTAGTCAGGGTCTCCCCTGTCCCCCTCTGTTTTTCGGTTCAGACATCTGTAGATTTTGGATTTCTTTCTTAGGCTGGATCCCACCATACTTTAAGATAGATGCTGCTTATCTTGGTGTCACGTGCAGATGACAACACCCAGAGGCAGCAAAGAAAACATCCATGCGTTCTGTCTTGGTGAATGAGTATACCTTTCTCAGAAGTTGCAGCAGCTGATTTTCCACTGTAGTTCAATGGCCGGAGCTAAGTCATATGCTTCTATTTTGCCAATGGCTTGAACCCATTGCCATTGGCTTAGGGAAATCAAGATTCACCAGCTGGGCTGGGGAAGAGCCCAAATCATACAGGATCGCATGGAGGATGTCAAACAAGATGGCAGTTCTCTTAGGAAGGAGGGTGGCTGTTGGATAGGTAACCAAGTGTCTGACGTAACAAATCATCCTGGAGGATTGCTGTAAGGATGAAATGAGATGATGTATTAAAGCCTGGAACAGCATTTGACTCATAATAGGTGCTTGTTGAATGGTAGGGATCGTGATTCTGGGTAACCTTCAGTGTTTCTTCTCCGAAGCTTCTCCATTTCTTTCTGGGTGGAATGGTCGAAGCCTCCGTTGGTATTCTCACAGAGCACTGAGCACGTCTTTATGTTGGGTGGCGTGAAGGCAATATCTGAGTTCAAGCCATACACCGGCTCTTAACCGAATTTCCAGATAGTCGTGAAAACTGACGTTTAGTTATGCCTTTCTCTGATGTCCCAGTGCTTGGCATGCAGTGGGTGTTCAATTAATGTGATCTGACCTGAATATAATGGTGTTGAATTCTGAAAGGTGCAGGGGAGGAGAGAAAGGGAAGAATAGCCCTCGCAGAGTGAAGGCCCAGCCTCAAAGTGGTTGTAAGTGTCCGAGGCTCTTGCAATAACTTGGCCACATTTAACATCACATTTTCCAACTCTGCTCTTGCCTTGGCCAAGCCTTTCTGGAGCCGATGGCTCCTATGAGTGGCAAACAGGAGACATGGGTGCCACCTGGCTGTGCCTTCTCTTACTCACCTTTCCCTGCCCCACTTGATGGTTTTATAATATTGGTTTTCATGTGATCAATATTACAAAACCCAATAAAGGAAATTAAAAAATAGGAATTTATTAAAAAAGAAAAGGTGACAAGTGATAAAACATCAGGAAGGGAAGGTGGATGGATAGGGCTTCCCAAGCAGGTGAGCTCCATCTCTGATCAGCCATGCCCCCTGCCTCCACCTGGATGTACCAGGCTGGACATGAGGATTCCAGGGACCTTTCTGGCAGCAGATACACAGGGAAGGGGCCACCCTGATGCTGCCATGCTTTCTGTCTTGAGTTTTTGTCTTTTACCACGTGGAGTAACCTTTCTGTATGTGGCCAGCTAGGAGTCCTGTTCTCCTTCCAGAGGATCAAATTGAGGTCCATGAAGCATTTTATTTATTTACTTTTTTTTTCTTACATTATATGAATGGAATCAATAAACCTTTTGGATAGAATCCAAGCTCTTTAACACAAGGGACTCCTTCTCTAGCCTCAGCGCCCATCGGTCTCATTAGCTCAGTGCACACACGAGCCGTAATGAACATTTTCTGCTCTCCCTCCTCTCTGAACCCTGCCTATACTGATGCCTCCACCTGGAGCACGTGTCCCAAAACCTTCCAGGTGCGTGCACGTCTCACTAATTCCATTCCCTACTTCACGTCTCTGCTCTGTTGTCACTTTCCCCAGGACACTGCCCGTGACCCCTCTTATAGGATTAGGAATCCCACCCCTCGATTCTCCAAACCCTCACCCCTTGTAGTGGATTTAGGACACTGTTCTGTAATTGTCTTTTGCTCTCCCGCCAACTAAGCCCCTTCCAGGCAGGGACCGGAGTTTGTTCTTTCTCGTACTCTAGCACCCACTGCACTGAGCGGCAGCCCAGTCAATGATTGAATGTTGAGTGAATGCGTGACATCATCAGCACGAGTAACGGATGTGGCTCTGGAGCCGTTCCCCTGGGAACATATCCTCGTGGTTATTTTCCA
The DNA here is from genome assembly GCF_024610735.1 of Ursus americanus. NCBI lineage: Eukaryota > Metazoa > Chordata > Mammalia > Carnivora > Ursidae > Ursus > Ursus americanus. The sequence continues at coordinate 33,694,942 of NC_142128.1, forward strand.
GATGGAATCTCGGCAAGGAGATGCCGCCTCTCTGTCTGACTCTGTCCCCACTCAGTCATTCCTCCATTTCTGTCACCAGATGGATTTTGAGCACCTGCTCTGTAGCAAGCACCGCGTCGGCTGCAGGGACACAGCAAGCAAGACAAATGCGGTGCCTGGCTTCATCAAACTTATCCTAGGAGTTGGTTTCTGTTCACTACTCTATTGCCAGTGTCTATCACGGTTTTTGGCATTCGCTAACTAAAGTAGAAAAGCAAATGGTTTCAGGGCGCACACACATCAGGATGGGCTTATAAAGGGAAAGAGCAAATAGTCTGATTTCACCTAGAGGGAGAGGCCTTTCAAGGGAGAGAGAGAGTCGGGCCAGAGATGCAGGTGTGCAGACAGCGAGGTCACTGTGGTGACGCCATGGGATGTGCCTGGGCTCAGGGCTCATTTCTAGCATGACAGCGTCTCTGATGGTCACTGTGACCTCTTTACATATCCTTTTCTGCATCTGGAAAATGGGGATGATGACAGAGCCAAGATTATCGTGTGTGTGAGACTTCAGCAAGCTGCTCAGCCCCAAGCTTCCAGCATAGAGGGAGCCATTTAATAAATGTTAGCTCATTATAAATATGAGTAGAGGCTTAAAGTGACGTGTCGGGCCTGGGAATGGCAGAAAGTGGTGTGTGTGCATGTGTGTGGGGGGGCACATGTGTGGGGTGTGCATGCATACACATGCATACTACATGCACATGTGTGGTACGTGTGCACACGTGTTGGGACGTTTTCGGTGCACATCTGTGTATGTACACACATGTGCATGTGTTACGTGTGCATCTGTGCATGTGTGTGGTGTGTGCACATGCATGTGGTGAATATGTGTGTGCATGTGCGGTGTGTGTCTGTGTGGTGTGTGTTGTGTGTGCATGGGCGCATGCATGTTGGGTGTATTGTGTGCATGTGTGCTGTGTGATGTGTTGTGTGCACATGTGTTGTATTGTGTGTACGTGTGTGCATGTGTGTGGTATGTGTTGTGTGTGCATGTGTGAAATGTGTGTGTTGTGTGCACTGTGTGCATGTGTGTGATGTGTGTGTGTGTTGTGTGCACGTGTGTGTGTGCACGTGTGTGCTATGTGTTGTGTACATGTGCGCACAGTGGTATTAGGGGGTGGGCCTGGACAGTTGGCGGGGTCAGGCTATAATGTTCTCCATGCTGGGGACGTGGCTGGCCTCCACGTGGAGCCACTGAGGATTACAGGAGGGGGTGTGGCTGGGTCCTGTCTGTCCACGTAAGAGAGGAGGAGTCCCTTACCCCACCCGGTGGCGATGGGAACCCTTTGAGAAGAAGGAAGGAAAGAAGAAAGGAAGGAGGTAAAGACTCATAAAGGACGGAGAGTGGCTGGGGAAGAGGGAGAGCAGAGAAAAGGCAGAAAAAATGGCCAGAGCCTCTATCCATCTGGGGCTGCGCTCTTGCTCTGACTTAGCGAAGAGTTCCAGGGTGGGTGTCAGGGCTCAGGAGGAGGGATGGGGTTGTCACGGCGATTCACGGGACTCCCTCTCTGAGGCCTGGTGGAAGAGGCAAGCATGAACTCAGAGGCACCCTCCCCTGGACCAGAGTCAGGGCCTATGGATGGGCTCCTCAGGGCTCCCCTGAGGCTTCGGGCTGCCCTGTCAGTTACGGGGACCAAATGCAAGAGCAGCTTGCCCTGGGGGGTGCTTCACCGCCTCTGGACATCCAGCTGATCTGTGCACAGGCTGTCCCTGCAATGTCACAGCCAGGCTGACCCACCCGTCCCAGCCCCCTTCCCTTCCGGCAGTCCGTCCAAGGATATTTTTCTAGCTTTAATTTATTTTTTAAAGTAGCTTTATAAGCCTGTTAATAAAAGGAAAACTTGCTCCTTGCCCAACTGTCACTCAGCCTCTGCTCGTCTCCTCTCGCCTGGGAAACTCACCAGGAACAATGCTGGCTCCTTTCTCCCCGCACATAAAAAGGTTTATAGATCTCCAGTTCCCCACAACTCAGCCCAAAGTAGCTCTCACTTGACAGTCTTCAGAAATCAACGTCGTTCCCCCTTCTACCAGGCTGCCCGCCCGTGCAAGGTCAGGCTGCGCTGCAGGAAGGAGCCAAGTGATTGCATCTCGCTGGCCGGGGCTGGGCTCTTTCTCCTTCAGAGGACACCTCCATCTTGGGGAGGCTTGGAAACCTTTCAGGGTGTGACAAGAAGCTGATCCTTGTCAAACAGACCTGCTCCCGGCTGAGCTGCAGCAGGGGGCTTGGATGTGAGAGAGGAGTCTGGGACATTGGTACCCCTCCCCCCCGTTTTATTTCAGGGCAGGATCATGGGAAGGATGGCCACTGTGTGTCCAGTCCCTGAGCTGCATGCCTCCAGTGGGCACAGCTAGACGCGGGCTGTGCCCGTCCTCCCTGCAGTCACACTGTTTATGCTGTGTGTCTGTGGCTGGAGGACTCAGGCGTTTGGCGTACCATTTAACATCAAAAAAAAAGGATGAATTGGTCTTAAGCTGGGTTTTGCAACTGCCATGCTATGGACATTTGGGTCCAGATCACTGTGGTCAGGAGTCTGTCCTGCTCACGATAGGATGCTTAACAGCATCCCTGGCCTTTATCCATTCGATGGGCCGCTACCCTGACCCCACCAGCTGTGACAACCAACAATGTCTCCAGACATTGTCATATGTCCCTCTGACTGGGAGAGGATCAACTACCCCTGTTGAGAACCACGAATTTAAGTCATTCATTCTTGACGGGGGCAATTCAGCATTCAATGCGGCAAAAATTGGACCTTGGGTGTCAAAAAAAAAAAATCATTCTTTCTATGCATAAAGCACAGCCAGGCATACGGTATGTAAACAGATATGCAGTGTATCCGTGGTGTTAAAATTTCGTGGGGGCTGGTGATTAGGGAAAAAAAACATTTAAGAGAGGCTCTTCAGGGGAGTGCTAATAGAAGAGAAAGATGGAGGGTCTAAAGAGATGGAAATCAAAGCAAGCATAGGCTTGTTTTTCCACCTGTCTATGAGCTACTTTCTTCTTCTTCTTTTAGATTTTATATATTTGAGCAAGAAAGTATGAGCTGGGGGAGGGGCAGAGGGAGAAGTAGACTCCCCATGGAGTGGGGAGCCCAATGCGGGACTCGATCCCAGGACCCTGGGATCATGACTTGAGCCAAAGGCAGATGCTTCACCCACTGAGTCACCCAGGTGCCCCTGGAGCTCGTTTCACCATGGGAATTCACCCTGGTCAGTTCCGAGCTCATGGAAGTTCTGTGAATTTTTGCCCCAGATGTCATTGTCAGAAGCTACAGGGATATTAGTGACCACAGAGGAGTCTTCTGATTTCATGAGGCCCTTCGTGGGTCACATTTCATCTCGTTTTAGGTGGATCTTGTTGATCCCTGGCATCACCTTGGGAGGAGAGGGAGGGAGCCATAATGTATTGAGTATCTGCCACGTGCCAGGCTCTGTGTGGGGGATTTACATCAGTCCCCATAGTAACCCTCTGAGGATGGAGTAATCACCATCCCCAGCCTGTGCGAGGCTGAGAATGCTTTGCAGCCAGCAGGTGGTGGAGGATGGAATTGGGTTTGGAGTTGGGCACAACTATCCAAGTGAGAAGTCTAGCAGAGGTCGGAGCCCCTGGCTCTGAGCAGAAGCTCCATAAATATAGTGCATTAGTCTTCTTGGGATTTCTCTTTTTTAGTGTACCACCTGAATTGGCTATAATGAAAGGAAGAATAACAAGCAAAGTTGTGACAGGTCAGTTTAAATGTGTCTACTCCCCTCACCTCCCCCCCCCCCAAATTTTTATTAAGCACCTTCTATATCGCATGCTTTCCGCTGGGTGAAAAAGACAAATGGATCCCTGCCTATGTGAGGCTTACAGTCCAGGTCTGCTCTGTCCAAACGGCAGCCACCAGCCACGTGTGGCTCTTGACCACGTAAACTGTGGCCCATGAGCCGGAGGAGTGGAATCTTAAGTTTTACTTAATTTAATTTTAAAAACTGCGACTCGGTTCAGTTATTGAAAAAGGTGTACGTGTGCTTACAACTTGTCAGTCTATCAACTGTAAATTTTATCAAAGCTAATTACAGATCAACCATTTCCAGGGAAAATGTAGCATCTGAATTGAGATGTTCTGTAAGTAGAAAACACACCCCGCATTTCGAAGACTTAGTACGAAAAAGAACGTAACTTCTTTCATTATTCATTTTGGAAATACTGGTTACATGTCGAAATAATAGATTTCAGATATATTAGGTTAAAATGCATTGATATGAATTCCACCTATTTCTTTTCAACTTTTTTTTGGTTTATTTTTTAAGGATTTATTTATTTGAGAGAGAGAGAGCGTGCGTGCACATGAGTGAGGGGCAGGGAGGGGCAGAGAACGAGAATCTCAAGCAGACTCCCTGCTGAGCATGGGCCCTGATGTGGGGCTTGATCCCACCACGCATGAGATCATGACCTGAGCCAAAATCAAGAGTGGGACACTCAACTGACTGAGCCACCCAGGCGCCCCAGAATGTCTTACCTGAATCATCTGACTCACACTTGGAGTCTGCCTGGAGTTTCTCTCTCCCTCTCTCTCTGCTATCCCACCTCTAAAATAAATACATAAATTTTTTTAAAAAGATGTATAAAACACCTAAAATAACGCATGGCACATAACAAGCATTATGTAAATACGTATTAGAAAAAATACATTTGTGCTTTCCCTGCCCACCCCAAAGTTAGCCCATATTAGGATCTGTTGTGGTTCCTTCCGCGCTTTTGTCCTGGTCCAAATAATCATGTATGGTTGTCAGTAATTGCTTGTTTTATCAAATGTGATCACATTATATACACTGGAACATGACTTTTTTTTTTTAACTTACCACACCTAGATTGTGGAATCTTTCTCTACCAAGTTAATTGGTGTCCGCAAATGACTCCATAATAATTCCGTGGCAGAAATGTAAATTCTGGATATGACCGTTCCCCTATGAATGGCCAGTTTGTTTGTCTGCTGGAAATTTCTGAGCATTAAAATGTTCCACTGCAAAGGCCGGGGGGAGGCCAACCTGATTAATTATACTTCCCAACTTGAGTAAGCTTTGGGGGCTGAGGTACAGATTCGATGCATATGGCAAGAGGTTCATTTTGAGTTAAGTAACTATCTGAAATCACCCAACAGTTAGATAATTGACCCAATTTAATTTTCCTATAGAAGGACGACCACTGGTTTCTCTGCTTGATCTATAGGCATGTCACCGTGCGTATTACAAACCAGTCGGCTAAGTATGAAGCTATTATTACTAATTAAAATCACTTCCCCGCAGAACTTCACCTCCGCCACCTCACTAGCCCACCTGCCCACTTTACCCAGGATTCACCCCTTCAGGAACCATTAATGCGAGCCAAAAAATCAATAGCTCAATTAACAATCAGGATCGGGGCTTCCAGGCAACAGAGATCAGGATCAATAACTTCTGTTCAGTGAAATTAAAGGCAGTTGTTAAGTGAAGTGTTTAAAAGCTGCAGGCACGGACTGTGGGGATATCTGTCAAAACCCGTTGGGCTCTTTCTCCGGAGAGATCAAGAAGTGTGTCTTTCTTTGCCCCATCTTCCACGTGGGTGGGTGCCTAATGAGGCAGGTACATCCTTGCTGATTCTTTTCTGAAATAAATCCCTGGGCCCCGGGACTACCATGAGCATCTGAGCTGACTTGAGGGAGCCCCTTCTTTCATTAAGAACAATGCTGCAAAAGTACGCAATCCAGAATCCTCTCCGACATCTGCTGGGGAGTAGAGCGAGTCAAGTTTTCGGGCATCTTTGGTTTGCTCCATCTGCCCTGCGTCATGAACATTTAATCATTCAACTAACATTCAGTGAGCACCGACTCTGTTCTTCTAAGCTTGACTTGTAGGCCTTTCATGAGTCAAACCCAGCTGTGGTTCTAGTGCTATTACTTGGAGTGGTTAGGATGCACTAGGGCTGGAGTGATAAATAGCTCCAGATATCTGAAGGAGCCACACAGGGGGAGCCTGCCTGCTCTGTGACAGCCCTCCGACAGATGGGTATTCAGGTTGGAGGGGCAGCGCTTCTGTAAGTGGAGGCTAAGGTGGCTTCTACCTTGTATCTCCTCCATCCTTTAGGACCGAATTATCATCTCCATTCAGCTGATGGAAGGGGTGACATAGCCTGGAGAAGGCACACTTCACTTAAGAGTCTGGGCTCGGAAGAGCCTTCAGTATTACTGCTTCCATTACATGGCCTGGACATTAATCACCAACCTAGCTGCAAGAAAAGTTGGGAAGTATGGCCTATCAGGATACCCAGGAAATGAAAGAGGGGAGAACGGATTTGGGGGATCAGCTAGCAGTGTCTGCCTTGTTAGCGTTAACCTCCCCGCCTTGTGGATACCTGTAATTATACCAGCCCATCATGCCTTCCCTTTCTTTTGGTGCTAGAGTTTCTCTTTCTTTTAGGGAACTCATTCCATTGATGGTGTAGTCCATATGCTCTGGCCCAAGGGTGTTCCCATGACCTAAGTTGGGCCCATCATAGTCCCTCTTGAGATACTTCTTTCCCATCAATAAAAGGCCATCTTTTTCCACTGGAATTACTAAGCTGGTAGGACATGAGTCTTAGGCTGTCTTGTACATCATACCTGCAATTTGAGTAACACGTGCCTAAGTCAGAGAGAGACCATGTCCCGTAATGTCCTCTATGCTTGCTGGGAAGGGAGGTGGGTCCTTGAGAACACCGCCCGAGTCCTTGGATCCAGTTGTGCCTGAAGCCACTAATCTCTGGGCTTTTTCAGAGAAAAACATCAATAAATGATCATAAATTCCTTGGCCTGCGTGGGCCACTGCACTGACTGGACACAAACCGTTCTTTGATCACGAACCATTTCTATTCAGCGAGAACAGACATCTCAAATTGATGGAACTGCATATATTCCTTCTTTCTTACTTAAGATGGTTTTTATTTTGGTTTCTACCACTAGTCGCTGCAAGAGTATTGATCAATGTCTTCCCAGCACGCACTAGTTATGAACATGAGACACTCTGTTTTCACAGTAGAACATCTCCCCACACTCTTTTGTACTTGCTATTTACTTTACTTGGAATCTTTCCCCCTCTTCTCCATCCGCTGGACTTGTCTTCACCTTAAATATCAGTCTAATTCAGTTCTCTTCATTGCAGTCAACAAAAACAGTATGCCTTTGATGGGCCAGATGACTTGCTAAGCACCGGGAAACAGGGATGAATAGGATAGGAGCTTGTGGTCTGGTAGAGAGACAGTCACAGACGCAAGGACCATACAGAGAAATAATAACCATAATAATGAGGATTTGTTGAGTGCTTGCTATGTGCCAGGTACATAGTTTCCAACATTTGTGTGTCTTCGTGTCTTCACAGTGGCCCCTGTGCTACTATCATTCCCTTTTCATACACGATGAGACTGAGGTGAAGAGAGGTTATGAAACTTGCTGGGGCTCACTTAAACAGCCGGAATTTGAACTTGGAGTGTCTGATTCCAAGACTTTCATTCTCAACCGCTGTGGACAACTGTCCCTAAGAATGCTAATGCAGGTGAATGACTGGCTCATATGGGGGAGGGCGATCAGGGCATGAGGTGGTGCTGGCTACCATCTCTCTTGCTTCCTCATGAGCCCCTTGATTTGGGAAGAAGTTCTCACAGCCTCGATTTCCCTGACACTCAGCCTCAGGGCACCTAACATAGTCACCCTCTTTATCCATCATTGAATAGAAGTTCTAAACACCTCTGATGGAAAAAAGGAATGCACAGTGATGGACAGGAAGATTAGAAAACATGCGTGGTCTTTCTTGACCACTGTGAGCTCAACCACCCTGAAATCTTCAGATTGAAGAGGAACGGTGGGCATTAAGATATGGCATGGCTGGCTTCTGAAGGTAACTATGACTGTGATGGACATTCAGGGCCACGTTGCCCTGGAGAGGTCAGGATCCAGCCAGGTGTCACATCCTCTTTACACATCTGCCATCTTGGACACCATACGTTGGATCCATAGCCATGTGACTGAACAAGTGGGAGCTGGCATTTGTGAATGGATAAGCACTTTACAGGCATTATTACTTCATCATCAAAAACTATCATCCTTTCATTACTCTCTGGTCAGTGCTTGGAGGAGGGGCTAGCAGGTCAGGGGTGCCTGGATTGACACAATAATGCTGCACAATAAAATCTGCAAAACCCCAGCATACAAGCAAAAAAGGAGTTAGTGCTCAGACATCTAGGGGTCAGTTAAGAGTTGGCTAGGTGGCTCTGCTGCTCTTTGCTGGGAATCAGCTGGCCATAGGCTGATCTCGGCTGCCTTTGGCAGCATGACTGTGGTTCACGTACCTCTCATCTGCCAACATGTTAGCCCGCGTATGTTCCTCGGGTGATGACTGAGGCATGCGCCCATTTCAAGACTGCATTGTCTCATGTTTGCTCACATCCTATTGACCAAAGCTAATTGCATGGTTCAGCTGAGCCTAGGGTGAAGGGGCAGGGTGGGAGGACATTACAAAATTATGTAACAAATGGTGTGCTTGTAGGAAGGGGTGAAGAGTCGGGGCCATCCCTGTGTTTGACCCCAGTACCCAATAAATGTGTGTTATATAAATAAACATTGAACCCACAAGGCTCTGAGAAGTACAGAAGAGCTGGTGGTTACGCAGTGAGTTCTCCATGGAGCTGTGCTCTGAACCCAGGCAGGATGAATGACGCCAGTGGGTAATTTTGGAGGCCGCTAGAGGTCTGAATCTCCCTCTCATCTGTAGCCTTTCCCCTAGTGTTAGCTGAGGCCTGGAGCTTCTTAGCCAGGGACCCCAAGCCATTGGTCCTAAACTCAAACCAGAACATCAAAGCCTTTGTCCCTGGGAGAGAAGACTTAGCCATGCCTACCAAGGGAACAGCAGATGGTTTCAAAGCCTCAAATGAGTCCAGCTTTTTCTTCTTACGTTAAGAGAAGTTTTGAAAGACAGAAGCTACATGTGTTCTTTATCTATAAGATGGCAAGAAAGAAATGCACAACAAGTCAGATGAGGATAGTTTATAACCTATAGACAGTAACTGGTAATACTTAGGTGTATTTCCCTCTACTTATTTTCATTATTATTATTTACAAAATTGGAAGGTGTTTTTGATACGGAATTTTGGCATAAACGCATGCCATAAACATAGCTGTCCATCATTTTAAGCCCACTGGAAATCTTATTTCCAGTGGCCGCAGAATATCCTTCTGCGTGGGTCAACTGTAATTCATTTGCCCAATTGTCATTTGAATATTTATGCTGTTTTCAACTTTTCCCTGTTATAAATAATGCCAGGATTCCTAATTTGTAGTTTCATATCTCTTTACATTATGAAAGTGACAAGCAACTGTACATAAAATTTTTGAAAAAGGAACGAAAAATACCACCCCGTCAATACCATCAAAACCCTTGTAACTGTTCTACCTTTTTTTCTAGTCTTTTCTTTCACACATAACTGTATGCTCACCTTTTCCTGATTATAAAAATAAAATACGATGACACCACCAAAAAAGCAGGAACAAAAATCATCCACGATTCCACGGGCTGGAAGCAACCACTATTAACCTTTTGGCCTATTTTCCCTTCTTCTTCTTCTTCTTGTTACTAATTATTTCTTGTTATTTTACATGAATGAGATCACACTAAACCTGCAATTGTTTTATTGTTGTTTTTGTTTAATACTGTATTGGAGCATTTCTCCTTGGGATGAGAAGCTTTATAAGGTAATTTTAAAAGATTTTTTTTAAAGATTTAATTTATTTATTAGAGATAGAGACAGCCAGCGAGAGAGGGAACACAAGCAGGAGGAGTGGGAGAGGAAGAAGCAGGCTCATGGCGGAGGAGCCTGACGTGGGGCTCGATCCCATAACGCCTGGATCACGCCCTGAACCGAAGGCAGACGCTTAACCGCTGTGCCACCTAGGCGCCCCTAAAAGATTTTTTTTTTAAAGCACTAACTATTACAACCTAATATTCTCCTGATTGCATGCTATCCCTTCGAATAGATGTGTCACGATTAATTCAACATCCCCGTTGGGGGACAATGTTCGCTATCATGTTTTGCTGCCAGATTGTTGGAAGTGGAATTACTGGCCATGGGCTGGAAGGATATGAACACCTTAAAGGCTTCTATCTGGACATGTTTCTATTCAGTATACATAGCTAGCATGCAGGGCACACCATAGTGTGTCCTGATCTTATTTTGTTTTATTTTTTTTTAAATTTTATTTATTTATTTGCGAGAGAGAGAGAGATGGAGAGAGAGAACGAGCAGAGGAAGGGCAGAGGGAGAGGAAGAAGCCGACTCCCTGCTGCACAGGGAGTCCTGACTTGGGACTCGATCTCAGGACGCTAGGGATCATGCTGTGTCCTGATTTTAACTTCTCTTCTGAGCATAAACATTTCCTCCTAAAGATTGATCTTCTTGAATGAAGGGATGCCCTCATACAGTTTGTGTCCCCAGTCCAGTGACGGACCCCCAAAGTAGCTTTAGTATCGAGGAGTAGCAAGAGCATGGATCATGGACCCAGACAGCCTGGATCCGCATCCTGATGGATCGCTTCTGGCAAATTCTTGCAGGTCTCTCTGTCCTTCAGTTTCCTCAATGGATAAGGGGCGACCGAGAGAGTTCCACCCCCTAGGGTTTGTGAGGATTCAGTACCTGGCTTCTAGCACTCCGTGAGTGTGAGCTTCCATCGTTCTTTTTGAATTGACGGGGTCCGTGTGTTGGTTAAAAGCACAGGCCTTCAGAATCACGCAGCCCAAGTTCTGTGCGGCTTTCGGCCATAAGAACTTCAGGCAAGACGTTACCGCAAAGCCTCACCTCTCTTCCTCGGTACAGTGGACCGGTCATCCCACCTACCCACAGTGTGGCTGGTTTGTGAGGATGAGAGGAGGTGACGTAAGTCATGTGGAGGTGCTGCCTGGCACCTAGGAAACATTGGCTACACGGGAGCTCTGACAATTGCCAGAGTGGGAATACAGGCTTGCCGTTACATTTTTTTGCTTCCATTGGCGCTGATAGCCCGCGTTAGGAATTTGATGTGTCCTTGTAGATGGTTCTTTCTTTTACCGTCATAAACATCTACACGAGTGGGTACAGTCACTGTGGCTACTCTGCTTGGTATTTTCCCAGTTCCCTTTTTAACCCACTGGTGGCTTGGAGGTTGTCCCTTCTGTTTCTCTTTTGGACGTGGGTCCCGGCAGCAAGATGAGAGGAGATGTCTTCAGGGACCCTTTGCAGCAGCAGGTTTGGGAGCCCTGCCCTGGGCAAGATGGGGAGCTTAGAAGCGGAGGGCTATGGAAATGACCACAAGGAGCATTAGCTCCTTCACCATTTTGAGATGAGGGTGTATCCAGGCTGTTTTGCAGATATGAGGTGAGGCAGGTAGCAAGGGCTTTGTGCGGTATCAGTGTGGTAATTTTCCCAATCCCGGGATCTGAGAGCTCTCTAAAACACTTGAGGGAATCTGCTGCATTGTTACCAGCCACCTCATGTGCTCTGCTCTGCTGTTCTTTTCCTAATTGCATTCTTAAAATATGTGCTTGATGAATAATCAGCCCCATCTCCTACTTTCAATTATATTTACTGTATAGCCTTTCCCAGGGGATCTATTAAAAACACACACTCATTAGCTCCACAAGTATTTTCACAAAATAAAATTGATATCTCTCTTCCCTGAGATTTTTTTTTTTAAACTGAGGGACGAGAGTCCTACCAAAAGCATGGCAGAGGCAGTGAAAGAGTTTGCTGAACAATCTCAGAGTGATTACAGTTTCCCCCTCTTAATTAATTTTCTCCTGAAGCAGAGACTGGCTTTGCGGCGTTTGAATTGAGATTTTCTTAAACATTTCCGGCTGAAGGGTTAATTGCTCACTTTCAAAGGCATCATCTCGGGATATTTCTGCAGGAAAATTTATAGCTTTAATGATGAGTCAAAAAAAATTTTTTTTTTCCCTTAACAAGGGCCTTAGACTGCTAACTTGTAAAGTGGTCCTCGTCTCCTGCAGTGGTTCTCAGCTCTGTCTTCCCGTTAGAGTCGCCTGGGAGCATTTAAAAGATGCCAGTGCCAAGAGCCCCCACTCAGACCAATTAAATCAGGATCTCTGGGCATAGAGCCCAGGCATCTGTATATTTTACAACTCCCCTGGTGATTTTGGTTTGCAGCCGGGATTGAAAACCACTGATGTAGTGAGAAAGCCCTCATTTTACAGATGAGGAAATGGAAGCTCAGCCGGGTCAGCTGATTGCCCGATGTTATTCTGAGAAAGGGACACGGGGTACAGCAAGCACACCCCAGTGCCCCACACGCAGGGCGCTCTTGTAGCACTTCAAAGACATTTCCTTATTCAGCCCTTCTAATGACCTAAGGCTTTTTAAAAAAGATTTTATTTTTAAGTAATCTCTCCACCCAACATGGGGCTCGAACTCAAGACCCCGAGATCAAGAGTTGCCCGCTCCACTGACTGAGCCAGCCAGGCGCCCCCCTGATGATTTTTTTTAAAACCCCATATTACAGGAAGGGAACCAAGGCTCATAAATGCTGAGTAACTGATCCGAGGTGATATTGTCAGAAACCCAGACGCACATCTGTTTCCAGATCCACAGTGCAAACGCCTTTATTTCTCTTTGAACCTTTGTATATTGTCACTGGGATTTCTTTGTAACCCTGTTCACAGAGAGGCGTCTCGGGATTTCCCGCCGAGGGGTTAGCTATTAACGCAGCGATGGCCGGAGCCTCTCAGAGCGCCCGGTTACAGCAGGAGCTCGCTGTGTTTGTTCACTACAGGTGACCGTTCATCAGGATTGTTGGCTTTAAATAAAAGGGATCCTAGATCCAGTTGCTTACGTGAAAGAGGAGTAGAGTGGCTTACAGCATTTCTAAGTCTAAATATCCTGAATCTAGGTGCTCCAGTCCTATGGGAAGGAGTCTCATTTAACCCCAGGTCTTGTTCTGGTTTTCCTGTGTGTCCACTTTGGCCTCGTGACGGATATTCTTGGGCCCTCTATAGAAAGGACTGTCGTAGTCTCATTGGCCAACTTTGGATCACCTGACTGCCTCAATGCGAAAGATGTGATGGTGTAAGGTCTATGTAACCGCATGTCCAAGACCAGGAGGAGAGGCTCCTTTCCCAGAAAGTCGGGATGGGAATGCTGTCAACAGAAGCAGATGGATCCCAGAGAGGCAAAACCATTGGTGGCTGTAACGTTGGTCTGGGAGGGGTCTGATTAAACTTTGGAAACTAGCTCCTGGGACAGCTGGATGTCCAGAAGAGCCCAGACAATTGTAAGCTCTCCTCTTCTCCCCAGCTGCCTGCTCAAGGTTTTGGAGATCCACCTTCCCGGGGCCCACAGAAGCACTTACTTAGGCCTTGAATGCCCTCTGCATGAATTCAGAAGCCACTCACCCCCTCCTTTCCACGCCAAGACAGAGATAAGGAGCCACAGGGAAACCATTTTCTGATGGGGTTTCAAACATTCCAAGAATAAGGTTTACTTATTGGGTGTGTGTGTGTATGTCAGTCCCCACATCCCCATAAAACCAGAATTGCTTAAAGCCCCATGAAGTCAGTGTAAATCAGTGAGTCTTGTCTATTTCCCACAGTATCTGTTGGGAATATTGCTAATTCATATGGATCTTTAAAAAAAATGTGTGTGTGTGTGAGAGAGAGAGAGAACAAGAGAGAGACACAGAGAGAGAGTGAAAGAGAGGGGTAGGTATTGGTGCTCACTTCTGAGGAATCAGGAGGAACTCGGTTGCACCCAGTGACACAGTTGCTCTGAACATTTGATGAATACCAGCAACATCATCATTGATTGCTCCAGCAATGGACATGCATGGCTATGGAAGTGTTTTTATGAGGCAGTGTTTTGAGAGAAACGAGCAGTGTGGTGACAGTGCTGTTTGGAGTGGAAGCCCCGGGAGGCTGGGCCTTGTAGATGCTGGCTAGAGACGGAAGGGGCTCCAGCTCCTGAGTCAGGCCACAGTGATGGGAAGTGGGGGGTGGGGGGACACAAGGCATCGAGGATATCGAGCTATTGGTTATGGAGCATTCCAGAAAGGGAGATGAGTAAAGGGCAAGACATTCGGATCATCAGAAGACCAGGCGTATAAAAACGCTCAGGGGGTGGATGGAATTTATGTACAAAACTGTTCAGCACCATTACTGCTGATAGTATGAGACATGGAAACAACTCAATTATTTCTCAATTATGAAACAATAGAGGATTAGATCAATTATGATTCATTCATTTATATGCTGTTATGGAGCCATCACTAATGGTCCTGTGATGAATCTGCAATAGAATGGAGGAAATACTCTTGATCCATGAAATATGAGCGGGGTACACAACACAACATCATCCCACTCACACACTCTTGGTTCCATTTACTTTGGTCCCACTATTTTCTTCTTTCTTTCTTAAGCATTTAATACAATCATATATATATTTTTTGTGCTTATGAAGTCAATACATCTACACTGTGGGAACTTTGGAAAGCATAGACAAGTGTAAAAATATTCCATTACCTAGTGATAGCTACTGCCAATGTTTTGGTGCATTTCCTTTCCTTTCCTTTTTTTTTTTTTTTTTTTTTTTTTCGGTTGTTGTTGTTTTTTCTCCCTGTATGTGTTACCCTGGATCTCTCAGGTCTTCCAAATTTCTGGATACACTCTGGCCTTGGCAATCACCCTAGCTTGAGCCTCTATTTCTTAATCTGTGGGTGGCCCAGTAGATTGAGTGAATTCACTGTATTTTTCTTTATTCTGTCTCCTGAGCTCTATCACTCCAAGTAAGGCCACCCACCCCTTTCTGTGTCTTTTCTCACAAAGGCGGTAGTGTGAAAAAGGTCTGGGATAAACTGGGGTAAATGACAAGAAGTGGTAAATGTCCCGTCCTCCTGGGAGTTCATTGACTCTTTCCCATGGCGGGGAATTTCTCACTGTCATGCTCGCTGGTAAATTCTAGCCTTTCCCCAATCCAACTGCTGTCTTGATCCTTGATCACCTCACATTCAGTGAAATAATGTTAGTAGATGAAGGGAGTTAATTTTCTCTGTTTCATTCCATCTGGATGTATATAAAGAGCCTTGAATTTCAAATTCAAACCAAAGAAACATTACTCCCCAAATATATATTCTTCTGTCCTCCAGAACAACCAAATTTTACTTGCTGAAATTACACGTGTGCATATATACACACACAAACACATATGTACATACATACGGATGTGTATACACAGAATACCTATAAAGCACACACACACAAGATATATATAAAGAATATATAGTGTGCATGCACATCTATGAATTTTAATGGGAAAGTACCACCTATATTATTTTATAACTGATTTTCTACCTACAGTATTTCATAGAATCTGGGATGCCATCAAATTCAATAAACACCATTCTTTTATAGACCACTAAGGAAAAGAAATACACCTTTGCCAAAAAATTTATGACATGCCACTGATTATAAGCATACCTGACTTCAGTGATGTCACTACACGAAAGCATATGTATCTTAGAATGAGTGAAACAGGGTACGATCAGCCATCGCCACAACAAAAGTACGTAAGAATTGCCCCCAACTCAACTGAGTAGCACGCAATAATAAGAATTGTTTATTGTGCATACATCTGAAGGTTTGCTTGGGGGTGGGGTAGGGGGGAGTCTGTGCCATTTTGGGGCCCAGGCTGAAGGGGCAGTGGTCGCCACGGTATGTCATTCCCTCAGAGGACCACTGGACTGTAAGAGGACAAGCCGACGAAGCTCGCAGATACCGTGCCTCTGTTTGTATTATGTATTGCGAACATCCCTTTAGCCAAAGCAAGTGACATGGCCAATTTCAAGGTCAGGATGTGTGTGTGGGGAAATATATTCCACCCATCGTGTCAAAGATGTGTAAATAGAATACGCTACTGGGAGTGAAGCCTTGAGACCAATAATTCAATCAATAGGGTATTTCAAAATCATTATATCTTGTACTTTATGCCTTTTTGTAGCCTAACTCATACTTTTTGGAGCAAAGTAGATCATAATATACGTAAAGTGCCGGGGGGGGGGGGGGAAGAACCAAAGTAAACATCCCGAAATGTTAACAATGGTTGTTTCAGAGATGGGATGAAAGACGGTTTTTATTTTCTTTTTTGTCCCTTTGATTTCTCTTAAGTTTTCTGTGATGAGTAGATGTTACTTTTGAAAGTCAGACAATAAGGGGCGCCTGGTGGCTCAGCCAGTTGAGCGTCTGACTTCAGCTCAGGTCATGATCTTGGGGTCGTGGGATCGAACCCCGAGTCCAGCTCCCTGCTCAGTGGGGAGCCTGCTTCTCCCTCTCCCTCTGCCCCTTCCCCCACTCGTGCTCTCTTGCTCTCTCTCAGTCAAATAAATAAGTAATAATCTTAAAAAAAAGTCAGAAAATAAACCTACACCTACATAATTCATGATTTCCTGTAAGAAGTCTGTGTAGGAAACTAGTTAGGGAGACAAATATGCAGCCACTTCAGAGGAAAATTCAGAGAAAGGGATTGGCTTTTGGGGAGGGTGGCATCAGGATACACAATAGTGTTTGTTCCCCAGCGTTAGAATAAGAATGTGAAGCAGATGATTCATATAAGACATTCTGGGGCGCTTGGGTGGCTCAGCCGGTAGAGTGTCCCACTCTTGGTTTTGGCTCAAAATCATGATCTCATGGGTCATGGGATGGAGTCTGCTTGAAGATTCTCTCCCTTTGCCCACCCCCCACTTGCGTGCATTCTCTCTCTCTCTCTCTCTCTCTCCCTCTCAAATAAATAAATATTAAAAAAAAAAAGACATTCTGATACTGGGGAATGAGACAGCAGTGTGTCTCTCAGAATGGGTGGGCCACATGGAAGTGGATTGGTGAAACCAGTCCGAGCATTAAAGATGGGCACCAAGGGCACCAGGAAGATGAACTCTGTGCTCAGCCTCAGAGCCCTGAGCCTGGATGCCTGCCATCCTTCTTACCTCCAGTGAGAATTTGTCAGATGGAGGTGAGGCTGAACTTAGAGGTGGAGCAAAGGGACTTCAGTTGTGAGCAGAGTCAGTAAGAAGAAGCTGGTCAGGCCCTGAACCATATTTGCTAACATGCAGAGTGTGGTTCAACACCTGAGGACCCCCAGAATAGTGGCGTTTGAACTGTATTGTGCATCAGAATCACCGTGGAGAGCATGTGAAAATACAGATCGCCAGGCCCCCCTTCCAGAGGTTCTGATTTAGTAGGCCTGGGATGGGACCTGGGAATGTGAATTTGAAATAAGCACCCAGGTAATGCTGATGCTGCTGTTCTGGGGACCACACTCTGAGAACCACCACACTAACGCAATGGTTCTCAACTTGCAATTTGCACCACCTGGAGAGCTTTTAAATATCCCAGTGCCTAGGCTGCACCCCAGACCAATTAAACCAGAATCTAGGGGTGGGACTCAGTCATCAGTATCTTTTTTTTAGAGCTCCCATGGCGAAGACAATGTGCAGCCAAGTTTGAAAGCTGCTGCTCTAAGGAGAATTAATTTAATCTGTTTAACTACTGAGTACATTGGCAGCAGGTACTAAATTAACTCATCACCAACCACCACTCCTTTCTCTGTGGACGGGGAGTTGAAATGGTGCCTGTGGAAATCTCCTGGAAGAGTGGAGTTTAAAACTTGCAACTCGACCACCTTCCTGGATCCCAAGGAAATTGGGCAGAGCTCTTGACATGGGGTTGAGGAGAACCTGAGTAGAAACTTAACCTGCATATGTCCTCATTGGAGAGGGACAGAGGTCATGGTCAGATGCGGGCTGCTTTTGTTGAAGAGTAAGACCGTGAACGATGCTGAGGTCTGACACCACCGTGGTGTGTGATTAGCAGGCAGGCAAAAGGATTTTGTCATCAGAAGTGTCCTCTCCATACATCTTTGAAGTTGCCTCGGAAGGATCAAAGCTATGTCATACGGGATGCTTCTCTAGCTACAGATTGAAGGAGGTAGAATTTGCTCCGGGTCTTGTCTGCTTTCTGTCTCTCTCCTCTTTCCACAAGGCTTACATCCTTCCAACCCAGGTATCCACCAAGTCCCATTCTCTAGAGCACTTTTTTTTTTAATCCAAGATGGTAGCCAGCTCTTTTCCAATGAGCGTTCGCTTAAAGCCTACCTCCTCCCATGGGAGAAGACTTACACCCTTATATCTTACCTCTTAGTAAAGTGCACCTTGGAAATCAAGGAGCCCTTGTTAGTGTGAGGAATGGCTCCTGAATGGTGAGATTACAGGCTTGGGAGGCAGAAAGAGAACCGTCTTCAAAGACCATTAGGGGCGGAGTCACATCTTCCAAAATTCATATGTGTTTAAGTCCTAACCCTCTGGTTATCTCAGGATATAACTGTTTGGAAACGAGGTCTTTAAAGAGGTAATTAAGGTAAAATGAGACCCTATGGATGGGCCCTAATCCAGTTGACTGGTATCCTCAAAAGAAGGAAAAATTTGGACACAGACATGGACGGAGGGAAGGCCATGTGGAGTTACAGGGAGAAGATGGTGGTCTACAAGCCAAGGGGAGATTCCTCAGAAGAAATCAGCCTTGACCTCAGACTCCTATTCTCTAGAAATGTGATATAACACATTTCTGTCGTGTAAGCCACCAAGTCTGTGGTACTTGGCTATGGCAGCCCTAGGAAACTAAAAGTGATTTGAATGGATGATTTTGGAAGAGAGATTCAATTTATTTTCAATAGGACTGAATCAAATGAGTGGATATTAGGGCACATGGATTGGGCTTGAAATAAATAGAATTGAACATTTTTTTTTCACAGATTTAAAAAATATTTCAATAACTGTATTCCAACATATTTGTTGCCTTTTGTATTCCAACGAACTCAATTTTATGCATTTATTTTTTTCTTTTTTTAAAAAAAAATTTTAATATTTATTTTGTTGTATTAGTCACCATACAGTACATCCCCAGTTCTTGATGCAATGTTCCATGATTCATTACTTGCGTATAACACCCAGTGCACCATGCAATACGTGCCCTCCTTAATACCCATCACCGGCCTATCCCAATGCCCCACCCCCCTCCCCTCTGAGGCCCTCAGTTTGTTTCCCAGAGTCCACAGTCTCTCAAGGTTCAAGAATTGAACATTCTTGATTGGCTGTTGCTAAAATTAATGACAATCCCCTTGTATATTGTCCACCTCCATTTACGGGTATGGGAGTTCTGCTTTGTAATTGGGAGAGGAAATATTTTCTGCAGTAGAAAGAAAGACCCAAGAGACTGGAATGATTTTGATCTTCATGGAGTCCTTTGGGCTTATTTTGAACTCCTATGGATAGAAGAGTTTAGGTGTTTAAGTTGGGAAAATAAGAAAGAATTGATGTAACCTATTTTAAGTACTCCCTTGGCAGAATGCCTGAAACACAGAAACACTCAAAAATGTTAGGTACCAGCATTTCCGTTATTCCGTTCTCCTCATCTGTGTTTGAGCAGACACCTCATGGTGGGTCTTACCAGTTGACAAAAATTGTTCTTCCTCTGGAAACTTCCCATCCCCATCCAAAGAATCATAAGGCTGGACCATGTGATTCAAACCCTGTGCTTCAGCTTTATTGGACCAAGGGTGCTCACGTGACCCAAGCTGGGCCAATTATGATCTCTTCCCATGGAATTTGGAATTGGTCCTAAGGACTCTGGCCTCTATCAGGATGGTATATAGAAATTCAGGAGATGAGGCACACCCATAATTATAATTACTACTTTTGCATGCATGCTACAGGTTTGAGAATCACTCTGAATTTTAGACAGAAATATAGGTGAGAAGTGGAGAGGAGTTAGTCATGGGTGGATTTTCATTTTCCAGCTTCTTCCTGTAGCCCAAGTGCATTCCTCCCCTTGGATCCTATCAGACCCCTGAGCCTTACAAGAAACACTTTTCCATCATGACTGTTTCCTGAACTTGGGTAAAATTTGCTGCAGTGGGTTATGAGGGCTATCACTTACTCGTCTTTTTAGGTCCACAAATGGTGTAGTCTGGATTACTGTTGTTTGCAACTGGAGGTTACTGACTTAAAGCTCCTCGGTACCCTCCCAGCCAGGCTGAGATGACCTCCACTCATTCCTCAGTCTCAAGACTGACCACAGCTTTGCAGAGTAGCTAAACAATCTTGTGGGTCCTTAGTGAAGAAACTGAGGAAACTATATATATGTATATCGCATGCCAGGGTGGTAGGGGAAGAGGCAGAGGGGGAGAATCCTAAGCAGACTCCATGCTGAGCATGGAACCCATCAAGGGGCTCCGTCTCACGACCCTGAGATCATGACCTGAGCTGAAATCAAGAGTTGGGATGCTTAACTGTCTGAGCTACCCAGGTGCCCCTGGGGGTCCCATTTTAAAACCAGTGTTCCGAGTGCCCTTACAATCATGGACTCAGTTTCCAAACCAGATTTAAACTAGAAGCCCCTTGATTTGGCCCAAGAGGTGAATTAGACTTGATTTGTCATTTATTCCAATCTGTTAAATTTAATTCCCGACCTGACCCTACAGCTGGATGCTTCTAAACTTTAATCTATCCCAGTGGCCAGTTGGTAATTTCCTCAAAAAAACACCTTTTGGGTGGCTGATTTGTGCATGATTTGCAAAGATTAAAATGTGTTGACTCTGGTTCTGTTTTCTCCTCCCTAAATGAGGTTGTGATGTGAGGATGGAATGAGGTTATGTCATGCAGAATGTAGCATGGTGCTCCTCAAAGGGAAAGAGCTCAGTCCGCGTTCTGAGCTGTTCCTGTCATCCTCTTAACATGGAGAAGGCCACAAAGAATATGCGCCAGGTTAGCCACCAGCAGGATAAAGCATGGAGGACTGACGGCTGGGTCAGGGTTGGTAGATGTTGTCTGTCCCTTTTCCAAAGCTGAGGGTTAATGGAACCCACAAGTTGCAACCTGTCTTGAGGCTTTATGTCTCCTTGCCTGGGGTGCTGATCATATATTTAAGCCTTCTGGCCAAGACATCTTTCAAGGCCAATTATTCAGCTATTCCCTGTTCTGCTGACCCAGCTATTCCTTCCCACCAAGTGCAGACTGGCCAGGCTGATGGGTTTGTAAGAAAGGTATGCTTGTACCTGTGTCTGTCTCCCTTGATTTGTTTATCTCTTTGTCCTCTTGTCTGTGTGTCTGTTTTCTTCTTTCTCTCAGCTTCTCGTTTCCACTTGGAGGGCTCACGAATATTGTCTGAGTGTGTGTCTGTGTCCATCTCTCATATCCATGTGTGAGGTTTCTTTGTCTGCCTGTGCTGATCACATCAAACTTGTGAAAATAAAACCCTCATCCAAAATGGAAAAAGAGTACCCTTCCTACTGCCTTGTGAAGCAGCTCATTTGTTTTGAAATCCTCCTCCTCTTCTTTTGAAACTAAATAAAGTAGTTACTTCTTTGTTGGTGTAGAGATTTTGAGGATGATTTTTGATAATCATTTTCCCTAAAGTTCTCTTAGAAGAGTACTTTGAATCAGCCCATTCTAGGGTTTCCTTATAGCCGGAGATAAAACACCTTGATCAAGCTTCCATAAAAACACACATCACATCAATTAACAGATATCGCCAGGGGCAGGCTTCTTGTTCAACATCTGCCACTTTATTACTAACAGCACCAGCAGAATATATTATGGCGAGCGTGGCGTGGATCTCCACTGGCCTCCAAGAATGCAGAGATTTGCAGTAGGCCTGCTCCCTTTTCTAATGAGCCGCATTAGCATTCCGTATTGAACCCGCTGGGTGGCACATTTTTCTCCCCCATTCTGGCAAAACCGCTAAGGCTGTTACGTGGTGGGGGCTTGGTCTCTACCCCTAAGGAGCTTGTTTTCACAAAAGGCATCAGGACCAAGAACTAATGGTAATGGATGACAGAAGCTATGTGTCTTGAGCATTTCCTGGACATCAGTGTCTGTATTAGGCACTCCTTAGGCATCATTTCATGATATGAAACCAGTCCTATGCAGAGGCATTATTATTCAGTTTTGAAGATGAAGAAGCTGGGGCATAGAGAGGTCAAGTATGTCGCTCAAGGTCATATAGGTAGCGAGTGACCATAGGGCACAATGAAAGTTAATTGTTTCCATCTCCCCTTATTTTGAGAATGACCCTGACTTTCTGACCTAGGGATTGGGGACGTGATGGAGGCCAAACTAATCATGGTACTCGTCTTCTGGGCAGTCAGGATTGATCTTGGGTGGAGTGGATGCTGACTCAGCATGTCCAGGGAGAATCCATCTCTGGGTCCCTCTTCAGAGGCTGAGTGGGAGAAGGAATCTTTCCGCTGTGGGATTGCTAAGCTGGGGCATCCGTGTTATTCCGTCCGCCATGTGGAGATGTTTTCCTTTCTGTCTTAGGGAAAAATAAATGAGGCCAACAACAGGCAAAGAGAACCAGAGTAAGCAAAGATGAGAAACGGAAGGAGAATCTGTGGAGGATGGTGTTCCGTGCCTGGTTCCAGGTCCCAAGGACTTGATTTATGAAGCTCTCCCCTCCACACCGAGAGTCACAACATTATTTGCCCCTGCTCTGGAGCCAAGAAACCCCCTTTGTGGTTTGAGCATGTTTGAGGGGGGTCTGGTGGTTGAAAAGTATCCATGAATAGATACTCCTCCCTTTGAGACGTAGGGTCTCATTCTTGTCTCTGTGCATATGGACTGCACTTCGTGAATCACTTCTAACAAATGGAATACTGTGGGAGTGACTGTGTTTCTTTGGCGCCTGGGTCCTTAAGGCTCTGTTGCTTTCTCCTTGCTCTTTCTCTCACTTGGAACACTCAGTTTGGGGGAAGCCAGTGGCCATGTTGTAAGGACACTCACACAGCTCGGTAGAGAGGGCCAGCTGCCATGGCCATGGAAGTGAGCCATCTTGGAAATGGTCCTTTAGCCTTGGGAGGAATGCCACCCCTGTTCACACCCTCACTGCAACCTCGTGAGAGATCCTGATTCCTGACCCATGGAGACTGTGAAATAATAAATGCTTGTTGTTCTAAGCCTCTAAATTTTAGGGTAATTTGTTACACAGCAATAGATAACTAGCACAGTGGATTTTTGTCACTTAGAATTGACAGAATCCAGACACGTTGAGAGATGGAGGTACATTACGGGGATGCATATTGTTTGTCTCATCTATGCCCACATCCCCTTATTCTGCCCACAGAGCCATGACCTTCCTTTGGGTGACCTCATGTCTTGCCTGGTCTCAGTTACACACTTTAGGTGGGACTGATTCCAGTGAGAGGGGTTGGCTGTGTCAGTTTAGAGCCAATGCATTCCCTTTCTTGGCTAAGGTACTGATTTTGGAATGGGTACCTCATCCCAAAAGAGCCACTGAGATGCAAGGAGATAATTTGTGAATCTTTGAGGGAAAATTCCCTTCTCTTCTGAAGAAGACTTCAGAAAATTCTTGCTTAACTTTCCTGGAAGATGTGGTATTAAGATGTGAGAGTAGGTGCTCCTACAGCCTTTTTGCTGCCACGAGGCAGTGTTCAGAATCGGGTGCTACTGTGTTTGGGAGAGCAGAGAGATTAGCAGATTCCAGGTCTTGGTGATATTGTTAACTCACTAGCAAAGCCTTACTGGAAGCTATCCTGTAGCCGTAGTAGTCACGAGAATCTATGCAGTCTACTTACTGCTTAAGCCACTTTAAAAAAAATTGTGTTTTCTGTTCTGAAAACCAAAGAGGTAGTTAACTGATACACAAACCAGGTCTGTGTGAATCCATTGCTCATCCTCTTTTATACTGTCTAAACTGTCAAAAATTGTATCATACCATATTGAACATGATCGATGGACTTTTGTTTAGAAGTTGTATCGAACGCAAGCTTTTCCAGCTTCTATTAAAAAAAAAAAAAACACCCCAAGAAGACATAGAAAAATGGAAACTCCTACAACCCTGAAAACGCAAACTGATAATGAAACTGTTGTCAGAATCTGTAAGAACGTTCTACTTATCATAAGACTGCTGGAGCTGAATGGAGAAATACAAAATGATGGTCGACACATATTTTGATGTCTAGAACAGGGCAAGCCCGATGACTATAAACAGCAAAGGAGGAATGTTCTTATTTCACAGTTCCACAACTACATGCCAATGGCTGGTCTCTGCTTTGTGTATGATGACGTTTGTCATGAAAGAGCATTGCTGAAAAAGTTTCTTGAAAAATCTTTTTTTTAAAAAAGATTTATTTGAGAGAAAGAGGGAGTGGGGGGAAGGGCAGAGAGAGAGAGAGAGAGAGAAGCAGACTCCTTGCTGAGCGCAAAGCCCCACACAGGGCTTGATCCCAGGACCCAGAGCTCATGACCTGAGCCGACATCCAGAGTCGTTTGCTTAACCAACTGAACCATCCAGGACCTCCAAAAACTCTTTTTATGTTTTATGTTCAGAAAGTTTATTTTAGGTCATGCAATAGCTTAGGAAAAAAAATCTATTCCTTTTAAAACAATGCTTCTAGGTACATTTCAGCCAATTGGGAGAGTAATTGAAACAGAAAACTCAAGAATGAGAATGTTTTGTAGAGATACCATATGATCCATGATTCCACTACTGGATATTTACCCAAAGAAAATATAAACACGATGGGGCGCCTGGGTGGCGCAGTTGTTAAGCATCTGCCTTCGGCTCAGGGCGTGATCCCGGCGTTCCGGGATCGAGCCCCACATCAGGCTCCTCCGCTAGGAGCCTGCTTCTTCCTCTCACACTCCCCCTGCTGTGTTCCCTCTCTCACTGGCTGTCTCTCTGTCAAATAAATAAATAAAATCTTAAAAAAAAAAGAAAATGCAAACATGAATTCAGAAAGGTATATGCACACGCATATTTATTGCAGCATTATTTACCATAGCCAAGATACAGAAGCAACCCAAGGGTCTGTTGGTAGATGAATGGGTAAGGAAGATGTGGTGCCCACCCCACGGGAATATTATATGGCCGTAAAAACGATGAGATCATGCCATTTGAGATAACATGAATGGACCCAGAAGGTATTAATGTAAGTGAAATAAGTCAGAATAAGAAAGACAAATACCATATGATTTCACTCATAAGTGGAATAACTCTCCTCCACTCCCCCCTGCAAACCCCAAATGAATAAGAAAACAAAAAGCAGGATCAGACCTATAAATACAGAGGACAAACTGATGGCTGCCAGAGGGGAGGGGGTAGGGGATGGGAAAAACAGGTGAAGGAAAGTGGGAGATACAGATTTCCAGTTATGGAATGAATACATCATGGGAATACAAGGCACAGCATAAGGAATACAGTCAGTGATATTGTAACGGTGTTGTATGGTGACAGAGGGTAGCTATGTAGGGAGTGCAGCGTAACCTATAGACTTGTCCAATCACTATGCTGGACACCTGAAACTAATGTCACATTGTCGACTATACTCAAAAACAATCACAAACTAAAAAGAAAAAAAAGAGTGAGACTGTTTTGGCATGAAAGAACTGGCAATAAAATTGATTATGAATGTTGACATATGTTTTGAAAGACAACATGATGTATTGGTGAAAACATGATGGGAAAGAAAAGGATGCTAATTTCTGCTCTTAAATAGAGGAGTGTCCACAGGTCCTGTTTCATTCTGGTCTGATAAATAATATTGATAGTAATCTACAAATAATAATAATAATAGTAGTAATAACACCCATAATAATAGCTATTTAAAGTAATAGAAAATGGCTAACAGACACATGAAAAAATGTTCAAAATCATTAGCCATCAGGGAAATTCAAATCAAAACCACACTGAGATACCACCTTACGCCAGTTAGAATGGCAAAAATGGACAAGGCAAGAAACAACAATTGTTGGAGAGGATGTGGAGAAAGGAGATCCCTCCTACATTCTTGGTGGGAATGCAAGTTGGTACAGCCACTCTGGAAAACAGTGTGGAGGTACCTTAAAAAGTTAAAAATTGAGCTACCCTATGATCCAGCCATTGCACTACTGGGTATATACCCCAAAGATACAGACGTAGTGAAGAGAAGGGCCATATACACCCCAATGTTCATAGCAGCTCTGTCCACAATAGCTAAATCGTGGAAGGAGCTGAGATGCCCTTCAACAGACGACTGGATTAAGAAGTTGTGGTCCATATATACAATGGATTATTATTCAGCTATCAAAAAGAACGATTTCTCAACATTTGCTGCAGCATGGACGGCACTGGAGGAGATAATGCTAAGGGAAATAAGTCAAGCAGAGAAAGACAATTATCATATGGTTTCTCTCATCTATGGAACATAAGAACTAGGAAGATCGGTAGGAGAAGAAAGGGATAAAGAAAGGGGGGGTAATCAGAGGGGGAGTGAAGCATGAGAGACTATGGACTCTGAGAAACAAACTGAGGGCTTCGGAGGGGAGGAGGTGGGGGAATGGGATAGACTGGTGATGGGTAGTAAGGAGGGCACATATTGCATGGTGCACTGGGTGTTATATGCAACTAATGAATCATCGAACAAAAACCAGGGATGTACTGTATGGTGACTAACATAATATAATAAAAAATATTAAAAAAATAAAATACAGTTGGCGAGAGGAAAAAATAAAGTAATAGAAAGTAAATGAATAAAATGAAGTAAAATAATCATAATTTACAAATAAAAGTTATTAAATCTTTATACTCTTCCAGGTACTTTGCTAAATGTTTCACAAGAAAAATCTTATTTAAGAAATATGTGTTAAAGTATGTTTCTAACTTAAGGGTAATGCATCACATCATTAAATCCAATAAATACTTTGATAGATCCACCTTGAGTGGGGGACATACTTGAAAGAATCTATCATTTTTTATTTTTTTTATTTTAAAATTTTTTAAAGATTTTATTTATTTATTTGACAGAGATAGAGACAGCCAGCGAGAGAGGGAACACAAGCAGGGGGAGTGGGAGAGGAAGAAGCAGGCTCATAGCAGAGGAGCCTGATGCGGGGCTCGATCCTGGAACGCTGGGATCACGCCCTGAGCCGAAGGCAGACGCTTAACCGCTGTGCCACCCAGGCACCCCTCTATCATTTTTTTAAATGAGAAAGTTAAGCATTACCAAGGTGTCAGTTATTCAAAAACTTATATATATATAAGTTCACAATCAAAATCCTATTGGGACTTTCAGGGATCTTGCAAAATCATTCTAAGTTTCATCTGAAAGAATTAATGGGTGCGATTATTTAAAGACATTCTGAAAGCAGAAAAAAAAATGGTCCAGTGACATTTTGAAAACAAAGGTATTTGACCAAATCACAGAATATTTTATACGGCTATGATAATTGAAACCATGGGGTATGTGTACAAGAAACAGTGGAATAAAAGAACTACCACTGAGCATATCTATCGTATAAGATTACAACAAAGAAAGCATTAGAAGCCAATGGGAAGCAAGTAAATTCAAGAAGTCATGTTAGAAAAATTGGTTGTTTTGGGGAAAAGACACAAGTTAGATCTTCACAATTATATTATGTTCCCAAATACATTCCAAATGAATCAAAGAGACAAATGTGAAAAAAACTGAAAAAAAAAGGGAAGAAAAAAATGCAGACAAATATTTTTCTCAGCTTGAGATAGGATTTTTGCAAGCATAGAACTCATGGAAGAAATCACAAGAAAAATACTAATAGATTCTGTTTTGAAGATGGAAAGGTTGAGCAAGTTCTGGGGATCAAATGCACGGCACGATAAAATGAAAAAGCACCGTGAGCAAAAATAAAGGGCATGTGGCAATTGGTGGGGTGGGGATTTGCAAGAAATATGGTGAAGTCGAATAGTGTTACAATGGCAAATATTTAAAAATCCAAAAGAAAGATTTGTAAGGGGCATGAAAGTTGACTTCTGATGTGAGATGTACCAATGGTCTATAAGCATATGAAGAAAATGTTCATCTTTTATAGGCATCAAAGAACTGGAAACTGGGGAGATAATGAGGCATTGTTTTACCTATCAGATTGGCCAATTAAAACATTGAGATATCTTGCCCCTGGGGTGTGATGAGCAGACACTCGTATGTGCTGCGGGTTGTTATAGAAATTGGCACAAATTGCCTTTAGGGTCTCCAGTTATTCCTATAAAATTGGGATGATCATACTTCTCCATGATGACAAGGGTGAGGTGAGATAATAATTGGAAAATCCCTCCAACAGAGTAAACGTTAATTGTTGACACTAGAGATGAAGGCTGTGGAATGGTGGAGAAAGATTTCAGAGGACCGAAGAGTAAGGTAGTGATGTGTGAACTGGGTCCAGAAATGCCATTCCTGTTTGCCTCCCAGATTTCTGGATTTGGAAACAGAAGCTGTGTTGCAAATGCTCAAAGAGAAGGGACTTAGTGGGCTTTGCCCATGGTGGATGGATGGATGGCTCGCTCAGGCTGAACCCAGGACAGCCATCATGAATCAGGCTGCCATTGGACAGCTGACCTCTCACAGCATCTCGGGCTCCATACCAAGAGATCTGTGCCTCCTTAATCCCTCTCTCATCCTTCCCTTCCCCTCATCCACTAACTTGGTTGATCCAGAAACCAGCCCAGAAACACATCGATGAAGGACATCATCATTTGCAAATCATACGTGATTCCAAAGATCTGAGTTGAACCCACTAGCTGAGGACTCCACTGACTCCAGATAAAAGATCTGGTCTTACTTTCCTTCTACTGTAAGTGTTGGATTCTGTACAGCGGTGGATGCTGCTTTTGAGTGGGAACATACAGAATAGGCCCTAACCAGCTGTGGCTGCCAACGTCTTATCAAGAGAAGAAAGACTTTAAACGTCGTCCAGCACTGCACTAGGCTTCAAAATGAACTGGCATTCAGTGCCCATTGGAAGTGAATAATAGCGAAGCAAATGATTTCTGATCTCTGAAGTGGGCAGAGTCATCCAGCTGCATTTGTCCTTCCAGAAACTAGAAATCCCAAACCCTCTGCATGCAGATGAACTGTACAAGGTGCACCTCAGATTGACAATGTTTTCCAGATGTGGTGGAAACCATCCATGTGCAAAAGATGCTCCGGAAAACAACGGAGCTCGCTTTGTGTTCTCATTAGCATATTATCAGGTGAAGACTGGAGCGTATTTTTGAAGTCTTGAAGGAAGTGCCAATTTCTGGGGTGGTGACTGGTTTTTACTTTTTAGGAGGAGTTCAAAATTTGCTTTATGGACAGTCTTTATACTTCTTTCAGAAGGACCATTGGAGAGTCTCCAACAACAGTGTGGACGCTGGGCAAATACTCCCCCATGATGTAGGAGAATCTCTAGGTACAGCTAAGTAACCATAATACAGATGCTTCAGTCTGAGATGTTGAGTTTACTTTCAGTAATATAAAATGCCTGCGGTGGCAGAGCAGGGCCATTTTCAAGTCAATTTTTTTTCCCCCTAAATCTGAGCATAGATTGCTGTCTGCCTGGAAATTGTCCCTGGGTCTCGGGCAGTGTGTGGTTGTGTGTGATCTTGTTGGGGTCCCTGTTCATGACCCAGGGTGGGCAGAGAATGATTGTGGCCGGGAAGAGCAGCCTGACATATTACACTAGAGGGAGGATGGATGGAGTTTGACCCAGCACACCCATGAACGTTGTCTAAGTAGAATTTGGCTTGTATATGTTTTAACACTTAACGAGTTAGCTAGATCAATAGCTTTCCTACTGGTCCTCTGCCTCTATTCTTATCACTCCCTCTCCGAGTCTGTTCTCTGTAGCAGCTAAAACTATCTTTAAAAATGTTCTGAAGATCCAATATTTATTTTTGTTTTTGTTTCTCTTGCCTCAGGAGACATATCTAGAAAGATGTTGCTATGGCCGATGTCAGAGAAATTACTGCCTATGCTCTCTTCTAGGATTTTTATGGTTTCAGGTCTCCTATTTAGGCCTTTAATTCATTTTGAGTTTATTTTTGTATGTGGTGTAAGGAAGTGGTCCAGTTTCATTCTTTTGCACGTACCTGTCCAGTTTTCCCAACACTATTTGTCGAAGAGACTATCCTTTTTCTATTGGATATTCATTCCTGCTTTTTGGAAGAATAATTGGCTGTATAATCATGGGTTTATTTCTGGGCTCTATGTGATGGAATGTTACTCAGCCATAAAAAATGAACTCTTGCCCTTTGCAACAACATGAATGGATCTAGATGGTAGAATACTAAGTGAAATAAGTCAGTTAGAGAAAGACAAATGCCATATGATTTCACTCATGTGGGACTTAAGAAACAAAACAAACAAAGAAAAAGAGACATATAATAAATTCAGTCTCTGAACTATAGAGAACAAACAGATGGTTAACAGGGGAGATGATGAGGGGATGGGGGAAACAGGTGATGGGAATGTAGGAGAGCACTTGTCAGGATGAGCACTGGGTGGTGCATGGAATTGTTGACTCACTGACTTGTACATCTACAACAAATATAACACTGTAGGTTAATTATACTAGAATAAAAAAAGCTGAAAAAATGTTCTGAAGATCATGATACCCCCTCATTATAATTCTCTCAAGGGTTTCATCACTTTTGGGATGAAACCAAATGCGACAGTGCAACCTGCAAAGCTCTCGATGGATGAGGGGATCTCTTGTCCCGCTGCCAAATTCACGTTTTACTCTCCCCTCATTCAGTGGGCTCGAACCAATCCCCTTTTAGAGAAAATGCAAGGGAACTTTTAAGTTTTACTCGATATCCTTGTATTTGTTCAAATATTTTATAATTGGAAATCTGTACACAGTACATGTATAATTAAAGTAAAAGAAAGCTGTTATTTGTTTTCTTTTTGGATTTTCATGATTTTTTTTTTTGTGCTGAATTTTGTAGTCTTTTGTAGCATGATGTTGCCAAGACCAGTGGGGTATATGTGGGGTTCATTGGTTTCATCCTAACCAATTGGGACAGAATTTTTACAGGGGGTGGTGGCTGAAGGGGTTGCTGGAAGTGTGTGGATTTTTGACCATATATAAATCAGACTCTGGAGTAGGACCCTGGGAATTTGCAGGTCTATTAACTTTTTAGGATTACAGCCCTCTATAGTCCTGAATCACGTTTTGGGAAACTCTTAAGATAGGGGAAAACCCTCTCTTCATGTCTGACCATTCCTCTCTTTATCCTTGTTTGTAACTGGGTCCAAGCCTGAAGGCTTGCTTGTAGCTTGAAAGTATTCTTGCCCAAGTCCTATGCCAAAAATAAAACCAATAGAAGCCATGATGTAGATATACATCTCACCATTCAGAGGTGTTTTGCTTTGAAAGGAATGGGGTTCTAAGTTCTCATCGATTTCATTAGGATCATTAATATTTTGCCTCAAACATCATTTGAAGAAGTGGGTAGTGATGGGTCAGTGAATGGGCCCATTCCAATATGGGCACCTGTATCATCACACGCATGTATTAAATCCAGTTGTTAAGTTTAAGTCAGAGAACAGCAGAAATTGCAGTGATATATCCTCTTGGGGATGTAGGTTTCACTACAAGGACTTCATGGTTACTCAGAGGTTATCCTTGTGCCCTAAGGGTTAGGTCAACTTCTGCTTTTCCCTGAAATCTACAGTAGAGTTCTGCAGACCACTCTCCTTGGAGTGATCTAGGGGCATTTGCTAGAAAACCAGATTCCTGGGTCCTGTCACTGATCTACTCAAGCAGAGTCTCCAAGAATGGGCCCCAGGAGTTTATATTTTAAATAAGGTTTCCAGTTTACTCTAATGCACACTGAATTTGATCCTGTAGTTGTGCAGTTTGCCACACTGTCCACTGTGATAGTCACCAGCCCCATGTGGCTTTTGAGCCCTGGAAATGTGGTTAGTGCTGCTTATTGAGATGATGATATTCTGGATCTATTGGGTTAAATAAAATGTAATTTAAAAATGTATATCACCTCTCTCTCTCTTTTTTTTAAAAAGATTCATTCATTCATTCATTCATTCATTCATTCATTCATTCATGGGGGGCAGAGGCAGAGAGAGAAGCAGGCCCCCTGCAGTGCAGGGATCCCAATGCTGGACTCAATCCCAGAACCCTGGGATCATGACCTGAGCCAAAGTTTTTGTTTAACTGACTGAGCCCCCTAGGAGCCCCCCACCTATCTCTTTTTACTTGTTTAATGTAGTTACTAGGAAATTTAAAATGATGCATGTGGCTCACCTTATAGTTCTTTTGGGTAGGGAGTATCAGTGTCTAGTAAGCCCTCAGACTAATATATTGGAAGGAGGTTCTGGGAAGTTCTGAGAACGGAGAGGTGAGTGAATGAGAGGAGTCACCTTCAGAACTCGGGTAGGGGAAGTCAGGTTTGTTTCCTAGACATAAGGGTCACATTCATCCACAGGTCTCTGCAGACATGACCTACCTGGATGTCCTTCCAAAACTTGGGTTTTCCTTTAACAGGTCATGTGCAAATACTTCCCCACAATGTGGCTTTGACCAAGATACCCCTCTTCTCTGATTTCTGTTCCATGTCAAAGCATGGGAGAGATAAAAACCTATAGCAGGAGAAATGGCAGAGTCAAATCAGAGGAAGAAAGGGAGATTGAGAGCAAGGGTCTTTGGTTCCACGAGCGGTGGATGCTTACGACTGAATAGAACCCTCTGGGTCCTTGGTGTGTTTGTGATGGCCTGAGGGTCACAGCTGGGGTTTTCAGTCTGGCCTTGGATGGGCTGGTGCAAAACGGAGGCATTGTGCAAGCGTCATCTTGCACAAAGAAAGAAAACTATTATACGAATAATAATCTCCCTCTACCTACCTGGCAGGGTTGGTGATGAACCAAAATGAGATCATGTGCCAGCGTTGGGTAGCACGTACACGGAAATCACCGTTCGCGATGTGTTGTTCCTGGCCGGGTCCAGGCCACTTCAGGGTGGCAGAGCGACTCTGGTCTCCGCCGAGCCACGTCCCTCGTTAGTGTTTTATGGCACTAACAGGGCTGTCCTTGTTCTTGCGCTTGACCTGGGGGTCAGTCCTTTGTCACTATGAGTACCATGGAGATGGAAACTGACTTCTTGGTGAAGCTTTGGCTGAATTCCCTGAGTTGAACAGACCCTAGACCCCGCCTGGCCCCAGGATGGAGCCACTGGCCAGGGGTGAGGAGTGGGGTGGGGCTTTCGATGTCTGTCTACGCTGCTGGCGGGAGGAGGGACAAATGTCTGACATGGAGACCTGGGGCTGGGGCTGAATCTCCTGGGTCAGGCTCTGTCTAAATACACTCTGGGAAACAGGTCTTTATTCAGACACTGGCGTTTCTTCTGTAGCCTTGACATAAGATTCCAATTCATCTGAATTTAGTACATTTCGAGGGCTTTTTCAATAGCAACCATGTGAGGGAACGGGTTGACCTTTAATTTATAATCCTCGTGTCATGGAGTTTAGCAGAGCTTAACCTATGTCGGTTGTGGTTCAGAGCTGCCTGCCTTGCTTTGGAAAAGGCAGGCCATGCTTTCCGTGTCAGTTTGAAAAAAAAAAAATTAAAAAAAGAGAATAAGGGAACCAAGCGGTGGAATCGGTCTCTGCTGTAAAAGGCGGAAGAGGGCCAGACAGAGAAGGGAGAAGTCTCCAAAAAACATAAGGCAAATCTGAGATATGGATGAAGTCCTGAAAAATACGCAAGACACTGATCGGGTAAATAAAAATGTTTGTGGCTCTTGGTAACTTGAGAGCAGCCAGACTGAGCCCAAGCACCATCAGGGGCCAGAACAGCAGTGCCAAGGTTAATGAGAAAGGCCAAGAGGTCTCATCAGGCGTGATTCAGTACAGCATTTTGTATGCAGAGCTCATAAAGATGCGTTTATCTTTTCGAGATCTATGCAGATGTTGTGATACCCCATTCAGACGCCCCCTCTGGGAGGAAGACTTGTTCCCCTGGAGGCCGGGAGTGTTACTCAAGGTGACCCTCAGCTCTCAGCCCCTCACTGAGGACAGTCTCCGTTGAAAAAACCTGCTTTGTTCTAGGTGACACTCTCTCCCTCGGGGCACCGTCATCCAGCGCCTGACCCATGCAAGGATATAAAGGCTGGTGGCCTCCCTCAGCTTGGGACAAACCCGACAGGCACCCTAGCTCCGGAGTGGAATTGCCCGAGGCCTTCGTTTGGCCTGCACCGTCCCGTCCAGTTTCCCTCTGTCCCAAGCCTGCTTCCTTCCCCACTCCTCAGCATGGGTTGTTCCCAGGCATACCTGCTGATAAATGGCCTGCCTGTTAATCCCTGTCTCAGCCTCTGCTACTCGGGACCGCACCTGTGACAGGTGCTATTTGATCCCTAGTCTGTAAATTCATTAACAAGTAATGATAGCAGAGAGGCTGAGCTTTTTGGGAATGCATCCCCTTTATCTTCTTACAGATGGAAATACGAAGTGGTGTGGTAGGCTTAATAATGCTCTTGTGAATATGGCACCTTACACGGCAAAGGGGAATAAGTTGGAAAGGAAATTGAGGTTGCGAGTCAGCTGACCACAAAATGGGGAAATTATCTTGGATTATCTGGGTGGGCCCAATGTCAACACAAGGGTCCTTAAAACTGAAAGAGAGAAGCAGAAGAGGAGGGTCTTAGAAAGAGGAGAATGCAGGTCCAGCTGGCGTTGAAGATGGAAGGAGGTGGTGGCCACTAGCCACGGAATGTGGGTGGTCTCTAAAAGCTGAAAAAAAAAATCAAAACCACAGATTTTCCTTTAGAACCTCTGGAAAGAATGCATCCCTGCCAACACCTTGATTTCGGTCCCATGAGACCCATGCTGGCCATCTATAGAAACGTGAGATACTAAACTTGTGTCTTTAAGCCACTAAGTTTGTGATGCTTTGTTACAACAGCAATAGAAAATGACAAGTGATATGACACTCTTTTGGGAAGCTAAGGACATGTGCATCAAAACCATAGAATATTTCTAAGTTTTTACTCCCCAAGGAAGGCCCATCCCTGAAGTTTACTACTATCTAGTAATCGCACTATTTACCCCCCAAATACAAGAACACTCATTCAGGGGCAAACATGAGCCCCGATGTTTATTGCAGTATTATCTACAATCGCCAAGATATGGAAACAGCCCAAGTGTCCTTCGATAGATGAGGATAAAGAAGATAGGGTGTAGATACACAATGGAATATGACTCAGCCATAAAAAAGAATGAAATCTTGCCATTTGCAATGACATGGATGGAGCTAGAGGGTGTAATGTGTAATGCTAAGAGAAATGAGTCAGAGAAAGAGAAATACCGTATGGTTTCGCTCGTGTGTAGACTTTAAGAAAAAACAAATGGGCAAAGGGGAAAAAAGAGAGAGAGAGACAAAACAAGATACAGACTCTTCACTACAAAGAACAAACATGATTATCAGAGGAGAGGGGGTGGGGGGATGGATGAAATAGGTGATGGGGATGAAGGAACGCACCTGTTGTGTTGAGCACGGGTCATGCACGGAAATGTTGAATCACTATATTGTATTCCTGACTCTAATAGAACACTGTAGGTTAACTAACAGGAATTAAAATGGAAAAAAAAAAGAAATTACTGGAGGAAAAAGCTATCTACTTGATGTTAATTAAAGCACTATTTTGATGTTGCCTCTGGACAGAACGTTGAACCACTGAATTTTGTCAGTCATGAAAGCCCCGTTGAATCTGACCCCGTCAAACGTTCCAGAGCCAACCAGGGCAGGGAGCAGTCTCGGGATTTGTCACATTATCCCATGAACACACCTACATGGCCCTAAAGATGGTCCTGGAGAATATCAAATTGTTTGGAAAGGACAATTTTTCTTTTTCCTCTCAGGACTGCAGTGACTGGCTCATTCTGAGGAGTTTTCGTCAACTTTCTATCTTGTGGTTTCCTTCACTAGACCCGACTGCTTCTGGACTAGGTTGTTCTAGTTGAAAATACGGGGTACGTCTTGGCCTTAGACCAACATGACTCACAGCTGAAGTGATGCATAATGAATGAGTTTGCACATCAATATCGATCTACAATATTGATTGCTTAAATATTTCAGAACCAATGTTTGTATTTATATATGGTGTGTGCGTGTGTACACGTATCTAGAACATATATGTGTATTTAAAACCCAAAGGTGTCCAACCTTTAAGAAGGCTTCTACATAGTGTAAAAGTTCTTTCAAAATTCACCCTCAAGACGTAGGGTCTGGAGTATAATGAAGATGGGAGAAATATGGGTAGATGACATAAGGGGGTTATCCACCTGGGGGCAGAGAATTGTCTTCCCGCCTGCTTACACTGTTGTCACCCAGGTGTCTGACGGAATACAAGTGTTTCCTCTTCTTTATTCCATCCAGCAAAGACCTACCTTCGGGTGTCCTCCTGCCTCGCCCCCAGCAGCTTAACTGATGCACAGTGAAATTTGGAAGCCAGGGCCTTACTGTTCAAAATGATGGGCGCCCAGGTTGGAGCTGCTAGCGATTTGGACCCACCAGGCCTGAGGTTTGGGGGTAGGAATCTGAATTTTCATCAGGCCCTCTGGGAAATTCTGATTGAGGTACTTGGTGGACTATGCTTTAGGGATGTTTGCCCTGCTGGAATCCCCAAACAATTTCAGGTTCGGGATTCCTTTGCGAAAGCGGCTGATGAATTGACCTCCACCGTGAAGTGGGGAGTTGGAAGCCTCCTCTTCGCTTCCCCTCCGGGGAGTTGTAGGAGTTAATCCGGTCCATAAATAAAGTCTCCGTTGCAAGTCAAATATTTATTTCCTATGTGAAGTAGGAGCAAACCCCTTTTCTATCAAGCCTCATCGTGACACGGGTTGGAATGGTGCCAGTGAAAAGTGATTGCACTTGGGGAGATTTTTATTATGTGATTTCGACTAACAAAGGGAAGAGAAAATCCAATTAAATTCCAGGAAGGAATGACAGAGAGCGATCATAATGGAGCCATATTGTTCCAAGCAGGTGCCCCCGCCAGAGCTGCCAAAGCAGAGATGGTGTGGGCAGAGCGAACCCATGGGCAGATCGTGGGGGATGGAGGGAAAGTGGCTAGGAGACCAGCAAGCAGGGTTCCTGGCCACTCAGAGGAGGGAGGGACTCAGGTCAGAACAATGCTGGCAAAGGGTCACCGTGTTTCAAAACATGCATGAGATTGAGTAGCTTAAGTGCAGAGAGTTATTTTAAGAGAAGACAGACTGTAGAGATTCTGCATTTTCAGGCTGGGAAGACGAGGGCTAAGAATGGAGCACACTCAACTGCCTGAATCCATTGAAGCAAGACACTGTGTGGTTGCTGGGTGCCGACAGAGGGACGTGTGGTGGGGGTGGGATTTCTGACTTATTAAGGAATGTGATTGATAATGAGGATGATGGT
The DNA here is from genome assembly GCF_024610735.1 of Ursus americanus. Taxonomy (NCBI): domain Eukaryota; kingdom Metazoa; phylum Chordata; class Mammalia; order Carnivora; family Ursidae; genus Ursus; species Ursus americanus. The sequence goes on from NC_142128.1 coordinate 33,732,248, forward strand.
GGAGATGATGTGGAAGAGGGAGACAGTGATGGCGACAGTTGATACCTGTGGTAGGCGCACTTGGCAGTGGACAGGGACTCATAGGAGGGCTCTGGGTGCTGTAGGCCACAAGGGATCCATGCTCAGAGCATGAGAAGGAAGAGGCTTTGGGCACCGTAGACCATAGCAGACGGGCATTTGTGGGAGCGGATGCTGGCACCTGGAAGGCTCGCAGGGGCTGGAATGTCAGCCCTGGTAGAGTCTAGGTGGGACCTGGGGTCTTGGACCTTCCAGTGGGGAGTAGGAGGAGAGGCTCCAGAGCCAGCAGTGGGTGGTGCCTTTAGGACCTTGGAGAAGAGAGGACTTTTACATACTTGCTTCCTAGAAACCAGGTCTGGGGAAGTGTTGTGTGGCCTCCGATGGTTGTGGTGCAGTGGCCCTAGAGGCTGAGGAGAAGCTCAGGCTTGGTGAGAGATGCACGTGAAGGTCCAGGCCTGGGGTCAACCTGAGTCACAGCCAGCATCTCTCTAGTCCTGAAGGCACACACGCTTTCACTCATGTGTTCGGCGTTTATAATCCAAAGCACAGTTATCATCAAAGTAGTAGATACACATTGCAAAACCGTCCACATTAGCCACAGGGCTTGTAATGAAACGCTTGCATCCTTTTGCTGAGCCTTCCCACTGTGGAATGTTTACCTTCAGAGCCCACCGTTCTTGTGGCCGTTTGTCCTGGGTCTGGGGCATCACTGTGTTCAGAGATGCCATTTATTGTATAGAAACATGGGCCCCAGCACAGGATCCATCAGACACTGGAGGATCTCCCTGGTAGGGGCAGAAAGAATGGGTCCTGGCAAAGCAAGAGCTTCGCGAACTTTTCCTTGACTGGACGGAAATGACATGCTCAGTAATAATAAGAGTCCTAATACTAAAAGGACAACGTACATTGCGTGAGCCCTTGGGGAGACCCAGGAGAACCTGGCCCAGTACTTTCCAGAAATGAACCTTCCTGGGCCTCTAAGAACTGCAAGAAACTGTCATCACATTTTTGGTAGGAGCGTGTTCAGAGGGACTTGGTGCATACCCCTGAGCACTCCCATGGATCACCGAGGTGGGATCTGAGCCCCAGAATTCTGACTTCCGAGGCCAAGCTCTCCTCCATGTCTCACCTCTCCTCCTCTGACAGATGGACAAACTAAAAGTCTGAGAAGTCGGGGAATGAAGCCAGGGTCCCACAAGTAGGGGGTGATGGGAGCCGGCTCTAGAGCCGAGGTCTTTGTATCCTAGGTCCTTCCCAGATGCCACTTCCCTCCTCGTAGGTTGGCCTCTGAAACACTTCCTTGGACCCAGCAGAGCTTTAGAAGGGTCCAAGGATATGAAAGAATGAAGTCCAGGCCGCTGGCCCCTCCTGGTGTTCTTAAGTAAGCCGCAGAGAAGGCCAGGCCATCTATTTTCAGGAACAGCCTAATGATCACCCGGCAAGTCTAGTTATAGATGTGGTTCATCAGGCTACCTGGATATACTGGTGTGAAAAGCTCGCAGTCCGTCTCCGGCTGATGGATTGCCCGAGTTATTAATACGGAAAAGGAGGGAGATTTACTTTCGGTAGTGGAATTAAGGTGCTTCACTGCACCCTGGACTAGTTGTTTTAAAATAACAGGGGACCGAGTTTCTCTTGGAAAAGGACTTAATTTTTATTGAAAACCTACCACCTTCAAATGGCCGGGAAGTTGAAGAACTATAAAACTGTCAAACAGCCCCATTATTAAAAGCTTTATTTGACAAATCTCCCACTGCTGGGGTAACTCGTGCATTTTTCCTCCTCGCTCACAAGAAATAAAACCACTCACTTATGCAAACTGCTGACAAGGAATGGAAACAAATGGACTTCTAAACACGAGCAGAGACACCCAGCCCCTTCCCGCCGCCTAATGGAAGTTAGAGTCGTTCGTAAATCTCGGGGCGGCTGGGCCGGGGTGGGGGTTCCAGGGCTTCTCATCTCCCTGGGTGCAGAGCTGAGGAAGACGTCCCTGTTGCTGGAAGGCTCTGTGTCATGGGCAGGGATGATACGGCACAGGGAGGTGCTTTAGGAATCCAGTCTTCCTGCCCCAGCTTTCTGTCACTGCAGAGCAGATGACCCCCTAAGTGTAGAGGCATAGAGCCCTCCCGGATTCCTCACGGTTTCTGGGGATCGGGGATGCAGGAACAAGGCTGGTGGCCCTCGGCTCTGGATCTCATCGGGCTCCAGTGGGGATGTCAGCCAGGCTGGAGGCTCAGCTGGGAAAGGGGTTGCTTCCCCATGTGCGTGCTCGTGGGTAGCGTTCAGTTCCTTGGTACTATAGCTTCAGTTCATTTGTATCTGTTGGTTTCTTGCCGGCTCTGTTATCCAGAGGCAACCTCAGCTCCTAACCCGAGGTTAGGAAGCCAGAAAGAAGAGTCCCCAGTGAATCAGTGAGCAAAATGGAATCTGACACTGTCCTGCAGTTATGGACGGGGTGGCCCATCACCTTTGCCACATTCCTTTGTTTAGAAGCAAGGTGCGGTCTTGCCCATACTGAAGGAGAAGGGTTCTGCGAGGGTGTGAATGCCAGATGGGGGGCACCTTGGGGGTCACCTTAGAACGTGTCCGCCATGCTCCCTCAGCTCTAGTAGGTCTCCAAGCCAATATGAGAAGAGTCACTGAGTTTCAGGGTGCTAGCATACACCTGCAGAACACGCTGGTAATTATTACGATGTCTGCATCGTTTACATGTCTACCAATCCGTGTTTTTTGAATAATTGGTCTTCCCCTTACACGTAGACTTTCTTATCGGCCATCACTTCCTGCATGCCCACTCTACACAAGCTTGATCAAAAGCTCTGATGGGCACTTAGGACATGGCAAGTGCTAAGTAAACGTTCAGGGAATCAGCATGCATGGATATTTTTCTTTTTAGATGAGTGAGCAGGTGCGCTCGGGAGCAGACAAGGAGGGAGGCAAAGGCGGGGATGGAGGGAGGTGGACATCAATGTGCTCCTGCACCGTTGATATGATAGACTTCGGGGTTTCCCAACCTCAGCACTATTGGCATTCTGGGCTAGATCATTCTTTTTGAGGGGAGGGGGTTAGAAGGTTTAGGAGCCTCTCTGGCCTCTACCCTCTCCAGCCATTGTCAAGTGTTCCCTGGGGAGATGAAGAAAATCTCCCTCGGTGGAGAAGGGATGATATAATTCTAGCACCAAGTAAATGACATTCACTTTTTAGGTGGTTTGACTTGTTTTACCTGGATCAATATATAACAGTTTATGTATAAATGCTAGAACTATCTCACGGAATGCCCCGTCTTTGGGGAATTGGGGTAGCTGGCTAATGACATGGGCTCTGGAATTCTGGAGGCAGACATGCCGGTGTTTGAGTCCTCTTCTGCCACTTGCTAGCTGTGTGACTGGGGGAAAATCTTTAAAATTGCTTCGATTGTGCTCTCCTTAACTGCAAAGTGGGACAGTGGCCCATCGAGCTGCAGCAAGTATACAGATTATACATAAAATGCTTCGTGCAACAAAGATGCACAGTGTGTTGGGTATTCTTTAGGATATGCAGACGTCTGGGCTCTCTCAGATTGGCTGTTTTCTTCCTTTGCCCGTTCTGGATTCGGGATCTTGTTGGCATGGAAGAGCAGCAACAGAGGAGTCTTACTGGTGCTACCTTGCTTGGGTGCAGATGAGTGGGGGGCATTGGAGCATGGGACAGACCAGCTTTGAGGAGGAGCGGAGGCAAGTCTGAGGGGCAGTCACAGTGCAATCAGATGTCCTCTATCATTGCAAGTATTTCTCTGTGGTGACATTTGTAAGATGTCCCTCCTCCCCTCCTGGGGGATCTTGCTTTCTGCAGGCTGCAGACTAATCCTATGATTCCATTGATGGGAAGTGTTTGCATGCATTAATTCATAATGCAGTCTACAGAGACAAGCTCAGTAAAATACACACCCTGCAAAATTTTCTCTTTCAACCATTTTTAAATGCAGAGTTCTGTGACACTAAGGACATTCACGTTGTCACGTAACCATCACCGCCATCCGTCTTCAGAACTCTTTTCATTGTCCCCTGTCCCCGTTCAGCGTGAACTTCCATTCTCCACTCTGAGCCCTGACACCTGCCCTTTTACTTTCTGTCTCTGAATCTGGGACTTTAGGTGCCTCCTATGAGTGGAGTCATACAGGGTTTGTCCTTTTGTGACTGGCCAATGTGTCCCTCCGCATGATTTCCTTAGGGTTCATCCATGTTAAAGCATGTGTCAAAATTCCCTTCCTTTTTAACCTGAATAGTGTTCCGTTACATTTTGTTTGCTACATTTTGTTTATCTGTCTGTTGAGGGACACTGGGTGGGTTGTTTCCACCTTGTGGCTGTTGTGAATAGTGCGGCTATGATCACGGGAGAGCAAAGACCTGTTTGAGTCCCTGCCTTCACTTTTGAATGTATACCCAGGAATGGAATTGGCGGATTATATGGTAATTCTACATTTCTTTTCTTCCTTCCTTCCTTCCTTCCTTCCTTCCTTCCTTCCTTTCTTTCTTTCTTTCTTTCTTTCTTTCTTTCTTTCTTTCTTTCTTTCTTTCTTTCTTTCGAGGTACGGCCATTCCATTTTCCACAGCACCTGCATTATTTTATGTTCCCAGCAATGCACAGGGGTTCAAATTTCTCCACATCTTTGTGGTTTTGATTTGCATTTCCCTAATGACTAGTGCGGTGAGCATCCTTTCAGGTGTGTATTTCTATTTTGAGAAAGAATTTTGGAAGACTCCAACACGCCCTCGTGGAATTTCAGGCAGCTCTAAGGAAGGGACGATTTTAGACGATTTTAGTAGGATCTCCCGCTTCCAAACCCCAGTGCCCAGAGGTGCACACGGTGCCCGTTTCCTGGCCAGCATGAGGTCACTCCCACTGCTCCAGGCCCTGCAAACTCCCTCATAGAGCTCTACTCATTCATCTTGGTTATCAAGTGATATCCCGCCTACAAAGTCTGCTGAGGAAAGCGCGGCCAGCTGCCATCTCTTTAATATTTAGAAATCTGCCTTAATAAATCCTAGCTCTTCCTGCATGTTGCTATCTGTATTCGTGGTCTCCAGTTTTCTGGGAATTCAGTGGGATGGTTTCTTATCTGTTAACTTGTCAGAAACAGGCGTGAGGACAATCAAATGTTCATCTATTCACATCTGGTGTTCTGCGGGGAACAGCGTTTAGACCCCTACCGTGTTTAACTGTATAAATGGTTTCTATCTATCATCTAAATCAGAACTGCTTACGTGCAGAGCAAATTGCATCAGATAGAGATCCACACAGGATCATTGCTGGGGACCACTGGGAGCTGGCAGAATTCTCGCCATCGTCCTTTGTTACTTTTTCCGTCCTGATTCCTGGTTGAAGTTTAGCTTTTAGTCATAGCGCTGATGCATGTGTGTGTGTGTGCCTGTGCGTGTGCATGCGTGCGTGCATACGTGCACATGTGTGTATCTCTGGGTCTGTGCATGTTTGCATCTTCTCTTTCTCACGGCGTCTGTCTGTATTTATGTATATGTGTCATGCATCATGTCCTGCGTGTGCTTTTGCATGGTTTCTTGGTGGTGTCTGTATGTCTGTCTGTGCTTATAGGTGACATCAGTCTGCTGGTATTGGGGGCTCTGTGCCGCATGGATCTGCATATCTGTGTGTGCCTGTGATGGGCTGTATCCTGGGGTCTGTGTTGGTGTGTGGGTTTGGTGTGGGTGTTCCTGTCACGTGAACCCTTTCTTTTTTCACATTACCTCTCTTCTTCTGTGGATAGAGGCACACCATCTGTTTTCAAGCTTCAGGACGATGATTGGCTTGGACTGTGATGGCCACTGGCAGCTGTCCTGGTGACGCGCCCGAGGCTTGGCTGGTGGGGCCTCTCGGGGTGGCTCGCACCCTCGGCCCTGTGCAGCTGCATGCTGAAACCCTGTAACAGGGCAGAGTTCCCTGTGTCAAGACGTTTCTGCTGCTCACAAGCCCTGCACAAGGGTCCCTCCACGGCGACCTTCACGGGTCCCCACCAAGGAAAGTACTTTGAGCTGACATGAAACAATCTATTGTCCGGCCAGCAGCAGGGGGCTCCCTGCCCTGAAATTTCCCTGTTTCCAGGACCCATGCCATTATTCGTCTCTCTGTGCTACCCTGGTGTTCTCCTCTGAGCTCCTGGGGAGGCTCGATTGTCCCTTCAGGTTGTACTGCTAGGGAGCGTTCCCCATCCCTGTCGCTGCCCCCCCCACTCATCATTTGGCACGTGGACTGGCGTGGCACTCTGTGGAGTAGAGGGCCTGGGTCTTCGCACGTACCACCTCCTTCTCCCCCAACGTCACACCCTTGGCACAGGGAAGATCACTTCCATTTTCTCAGAAGGGGTTGATTTTAGCTGAGCGATCGCCCCGAGCCAGACAGGATGCTCAGCCCTTTCCATGAGCTGAACCACATAATGTGGACCACAACCCTAGGAAGCACATATGATTATTTCTTCGATTTAGCAGACAGGAAAATGGATACCAAGAGAGGTTAAGTAATCTGTCTGTGGTCACACAGCTTGTAACTGGTAGAGCTGGGGAGACAATACAGACATATCTGTCCTGAACCATCATAGAGGGGAGAGATTGTGATCGGCCAAGCTCCTCGGTCGTTCTAATATGTTACTGAAGCCTGCCAGCTCTACAGAATATTCCCAGAGTCCAACCTCTGTCTCTGCCCGCCGCCACCACTGGGCCGCGCACCAGGATTACCTCTCCTGGATATTGCAACCACCTCCTGAAATGGCTGCCTGGGCTTTGCAGTCCCCCCAGCATCCCTCCTCCACACAGGAGCCAGAGAGACTGTGAATGTGGAAGTATTAAGTCTGGTCACGCCGCTCTTCTCCAAGCCCTCCACGGCTCCCATCTCACCCAGAGCAAAAGCCAAACTCCATCCTGCAAGACCCACCTGATCTGACCCGCTGTCACCCCTCCGGCCTCATTAGCCCTTCCTTCCCCTCACTGCTTGCTCTGGCCCCGTTCATCTCACTCATCCTCAGATATGCCTGGAACGCAAACACGCCGTGAATGCAGCTCTTCCTTCCTCTGGGCTGTGTCCCCGGGACCCGCCTGCCTGCCTCTCTCCTCACTTCCTTTCCCCCACCCTCCCCTGCCCTGCAATTTCAACTGTGCTCCCCCAGTTCATAGCCCCCGACTTTATCTTTCTCACCTTAGTGCTTGTGACTGCATCGATGACTATAGATTTTATTTATTTATCTTGCTCGTTTCCCATCTCCCTGCTGGCAAGGGCACAGGGATTGCTGTGTGCTGATTGTCACTGTGTGCTCATATGGGCTGAGTGACATATATATGACAACACACGCATGTAATCCGAAATGTAAAAGGTGTGGGAGAGGACATTCTCTTTCCTCCCACTCTCCTTTAGCATTTTCACTCCTGGGAAGCAGGGACTGTGGCTGATTATCCCGTATCCTTCCAGAGACGTTTTATATAAGCAAACATCTCTGTGTGTATGTGTGTCTCCATCTCTGGCTCTTCTCTGTCCCTATGTCTGTTGCTGACCCCCCCCCCCAATATGTGTCTGTATCTGTAGCAACCCCACATACAGACTGAGAGTTAATGGGGAAGTCACGACGACTGCTCAACCCAAGTCCTACAATTTCCTCCGTCCCCCCACCTTGAGGAAGTGCCGTGAGTCTCAGAGGCTGTAAAGGGCAGAGAGTTTCATGGGATGATTTTCTGTTGACAGCAGTATACAACCTAATTTTCTTTAAAAGCGGCCCTGAGGTTGGGATTTACCTTCCATACTACAGGCATCTCTAATTTTGACTTTGCCTATTGCCTCCGAGGTTCTTTTCCCTCTTCTTGTGCCGCAGGAGTGGATTTGGAGGGGCAGCGTGGGGTGTGGTTAGTAGGGCTGCTGTCTGCAGCAAGAGATGGGAGAGAAAGCGGAGACTCGGAACATCAGGCGTGCTGCAGTACTGCGTGAAGTTCAGGATATCCCAGTTTCCCCTGCGGTAAAATGGGACTAATACGATCGACCCCTCACAGGACTTTCCTGAGGATTTCATTAGCTCATGCATTCGTTTGTTAAGAAATATTTACTAAATGCCAAGCGGGCGTGATGCTCGGGGGATGCAGGCCTAGATAGAGTTCACAAGAATCCCTGCACCGCGTGGATGTTACTAACGGGCGGAGCACTCCGCATTGTGCCTGGCGCACAGTAGGGCCTCCATCTATGAGTGCTTCTGACATTCCTCCTCATCGGAGGGGGACCTTTTCTACTTGGGAGAACTGCAGCAGAGGGAGGTTTTGGAGATCACCTTGAGGGGCGAGGGCACGGGTTTCCAGGAAGGGAAGGGGGTCGGGTGCTGAGACTTTTCCGGCAGAAGAGACAGCGTGCGGAAAGGTACAGAGGGGCAACACCAGGGTGTTTGCAAAACTGAGGCATCTGGTCCAAATGAGGTATGGGGGTGAGCCTCCCGCCCTGGTGGCGTCTAGGTTGTCCCTCACTGTAGTTAAGGACCAATCCCACGGCTCTCCGATTTCTTATTTCTCAATGTGAAGTTCTTTCCTTGCTCAAGGAAGGACCTCAGCCTGAGCAGTTCTGACCCTTGGCTCCCCACATCCTACCGAGCTTCATTCTATGCCACACCCCCTTATTTCCTCCATCCCTCCATACTCTGGGACCTGGTATTTCAGCAAAATAACCCACGATCGGCCAACTTTTGCTCATGTGTGTTCTTCGTCTGTTTCCTTATGGTTTTTAATCATTCTCTTTTGATTTGATAAATGAGTCTAAGCTTCTCACAATTTTCCTGAAGACCCAGGGTAAAAAAACATCCTTTCTGGTAGCTATTGCCATTGTGAGGGAAAAAAATGAGCCTTCTCTACAGTCAATAAATCACTTTGTCACCTTAATCTTTTATTGATCTCAATAAAAGTTGTATTTTGTTTCTTAACAAAAATCCACCAGGGAAGACATCCTGTACAGGTGGGGCACAATGAAGCAGTGGTCAGGCCATCACCTCGCATCGTTATTTATGGGAGAGCAATGAGTTTGGGGGGTGGGGCAAGAGACAGAGAAACCATTCTTGCAAGTGATGCATCGTATTTTAAAAGACACACTTGACTCCAGGTAGCCTACTCACAGACAAGACTCTAAAGCTATATTTTACGCAGACTTTTATAAACAGGTCATAAACATCCCACTTCTCCAAGTCAGGATGGGAAGACTCTTTCTTGCTTGCAAGCAATGCATCTATGCAGTCAGTTAAATCTAGAATATGGCAATCATTGTACTCAGATATGGCTTCATCTCTCGGGGAGGATTATCAAAACAGGTTACTCAGGGAGGAATGAGTAACATTTCATCAAGGCTTGGAATCAAGCTTTATTTATTTATTTATTTATTTATTTATTATTTATTTATTTATTTATTTAAAGGTGTGGAATAAATATATTTCCCCCTCGGCGCAGAGGTAAAGACATCCTAATAAAAAATGGTCTTCAATGTTAGTATTTGTGGCTTGCTCTTATCTCTCCAGGGTGTGGGTAAAGGGAAGATTTGGTGATTCAGGCTTTAAAAAGAAGAAGCAGAGGAGAGCCGCACATACACACAATACTTTCCTCAGTCGCCTGCTTTCTCTGTAAGACTCAACATTGTTGTCGTCTCTATCATGGCTTCGTTGCTAGGGTCTTGATTCTTAGTTTCACCGGACCACCTCTGATTTTCTTCATCTTTACGGTATAAATCAGGCAAGGTCCCTGGCTTCACCGGGCTTACATTCTAGGTAAAAAGACACACGACCAAAGCACAAAGCTTGGTGTGTGGCAGGTGCTCGAAACACAGAAGTTCAAGTTTGTCTCTGTTTCCTTCATCTGGTTGATGGTTACCACAGCTCGTCTGGGCACACAAAAATTTATTTTAGTGTAGGGATGAAGGGTTTTTATCTCTTAAAGGAAAAGCATGAACCAAAAGATCTCTAAAGAATAATTTTAACTTTTGGTATAATCCTGGCTGACATTGAGTGCTTTCGCAGTGTCAAGCACCATGGGGTCTTATTAGTAACAGATGACATTTACTGCGTGCTTACTGTGTGCCAAGAGCAAGTACGTGGTACTTTTGATGAATTTGTCTTTTAATTTTTTTTTAAAGATTGTATTTATTTATTTGAGAGAGAGAGAGCGTAAGAGCTTGGGGGAGGGGCAGAGGGAGAGGGAGAAGCAGACTCCCTGCTGAGCAGGGAGCCTGATGGGGGGCTTGATCCCAGGACCCTGAGATCATGACCTGAGCCGAAGGCAGATGCTTAACTGACTGAGCCACCCAGGCGCCCTCTTTTAATCTTTATTACCATCCCAGGATGTAGGAACTGTTATCCCTGCTTTACCAAACAGGAAATCATGAGCACAGACGTTAAAAAGCACATCCAAGGGCCCCCTCACTGGAAATGGCAGTCAGATGAGGCAGCCTGACTCAACAGTGTAAGCTCCTCACCATTTTACTTTTCTCCAAACCTCCAGAATTTTATTATCCCAATTGTCGTTAACGAAAAACTCTCATTACTATTTGTTCAAGCACTCATTTTTTAATTTTTGTTTAAAAAATTTTTAATTTAAATTCAATTTAGTTAACATATAGGGTATTATTAGTTTCAGAGGTAGAATTTAGTGATTCGTCAGTTACATATAATGTCCAGTGCTCATTACATCAAGTGCCCTCCTTCATGCCTGTCACTCAATTACCCCATCCCCCAACCCACTTCCCCTCCAACAACCCTCAGTTTGTTTCCTAGAGTTAAGAGTCTCTTATGGTTTGCCTCCCTCTCTGTTTTTATCTTATTTTATTTTTCCTTCCTTTCCCCTATGTCCATCTGTTTTTTTTTCCTTAAATTCCACATAGGTGTGAGATCATATGGTATTAGTCTTTCCCTGACTGACTTATTTCACTTAGCATAATACGTTTTCGTTCCATTCACGTTGTTGGAAATGGCAAGATTTCATTCTTTTTGATGGTTGAGTAACATTCCATTGTAGATATATACCTATACCACCACCACCACCACCTCCTCCTCCTCCTCCTCCTCCTCCTCCCCCCCCTCCTCCTCTTCTTCTTCCTCTTCTTTTTTTAAAAGATTTTATTTATTTATTTGACAGAGAGGCAGCGAGAGAGGGAACACAAGCAGGGGGAGTGGGAGAGAGAGAAGCAGGCTTCCCACTGAGCAGAGAGCCTGATGTGGGGCTCAATTCCAGAACGCTGGGATCATGACCTTAGCTGAAGGCAGACACTTAACAACTGAGCCACCCAGGTGCCCCTGTACCACATCTTCTTTGTCCTTTCATCTGTCAATGGACATCTGGACTCTTTCCATAGTTTGGCTATTGTGGACATTGCTGCTATAAACTTTGGGGTGCAGGTGCCCCTTTGAATCACTATGTTTGTAACCTTTGGATAAATAGTAGTGCAATTGCTGGGTCATAGGGTAGTTCTGTTTTTAACTTTTTGAGGATCCTCCATACTGTTTTCCAGAGTATTGCACCAGCTTACATTCCCACCAACAGTGTACGAGGGTTCCCCTTTCTCAGCATCTCGCCAACATCTGTTGTTTACTGAGTTGTTAATTTTAGCCATTCTAACTGTTGTAGAGTGGTGTCTCATTGTGGTTTTGATTTGTATTTCCCTGATGCCAAGTGATGTTGAGCATTTTTTCATGTATCTGTTGGCCATTTGTATGTCTTCTTTGGAGAAATGTCTGTTCATGTCTTCTGCCCATTTCTTGACTGGATTTTTTTGTTTTTTGGGTGTTGAGTGTGATAAGCTCTTTATAAATTTTGGATAATAGCCCTTTATCTGATATGTCATTTGTGAATATCTCCTCCCATTCTGTAGGTTGTCTTTTAGTTTTGTTGCTTGTTTCCTTTGCTAAGCATTTGTAATATCCAGACCAGAAATGAAGTATGTTCTGGTATCGATTTGGCAAATCTAACGCATTGGATAAAAGCATGCTTCCAACCTAAAGTTTGATCTCCATTCATCACCTGAACCTCAGAATTCCTGAACCTGAGGCATCCTTGGACTGGGTGTCAGTGTGGATGTTCCATAAGCATGTTTAACTGTGACAAGGGAGAGATTCTCCAGGAAGACCCACCCAAACACCAGCTAAAGGGATGATTCAACCGGCCTCCAAATACAGCACTCTCCCTGGAAAGCATTACCTCCTCTCATCTCTTATCTGGTCTGCTGGAAGGAGGATGGGATGTGTACACTAATTAGCACATTTAGCCTGGGATATGCCAGAGAATAGGGAAATGACTCTGTACGATTTTTGGTTGTCTTTTTTCCCCATCCATATGTAGCAATTTATCCACTTATAGACTGTGGAAAGCCCACGTTTGGAAAAATATAAAGCACTACATAAAACAAAGGGAATTGTTAGTAAAACAGATGCAGTGTTAATTGCACTGGTGAGAGCAGCATAAATAAAACAATACACGTACTAGAAAATCCTTTTATGATGCTCTGGTTTTATAAAAGTGGCTTCTCTGCAAAGGTAAAGGAAAAAAAATAACAGTGGAATTACTAGGATTGCATCTTTTTAAAAAAATTAGCCAGATTGATGCTAATGAGTCACTGAGTTCCAAGGTCTTATTCATTTTTTTCCAGTCAACAAATATTTGCTGAAGGTCTGCTATTCTAGGCCAGACTGTGTGCTCAGTGCTTACAGTAATAAAGAAGGAATGTCTCGACTTTGTCCACAAGGGGGTACAAGTGTAAATGCCCGTGTGGATAGTTAGGGCGGTGGTTCTCAATGGTCAGGGGGAGGGCACTAGGGAAGTCAGCGATATCTGGAGACGTTTCCAGCCATCACGTGGGGAGAGTGTGCTGTTGGCATCTGGTAGGGAGAAGACTAGGGCGCAGCTAGACATCTTACAGTGTACATGACAGCCCCCTGCAACAAAGAATTATTTGACCCCCAAATCCAGTAGGAGCCAAGGCTGAGAAACCCTACTTTAGAACATTAGTTCATGAGTTTTGTAAAAAGGGAACATTCAAGTTCTATAGGAAAACAAAGAGGGCAAGTAAGTCAGCCTCTGGCATTGGGAAACTTCATGAAGAATGTGACATCTGAATTCAGCCTTGATAGATTCTTAAGAGCTTACTTGATAGGGAAGAAGAGGAAGGGCATTCATGCCGAAGGACAGGCATTTGCAAATGCCTGGGAGGCACATAAGAACGGGGGATTCAGAGAATGATGGGAGCTCTAAGAAGATTGAAACCTCGTGTGTGTGTGTGTGTGTGTGTGTGTGTGTGTGCGCGTGTGTGTGTGTGTTTGTGTGTGTTTGTGTGTGTGTTTGTGTGCGCGCAAGGTTTCGCCCCAAAGTCATCAGGGCGAAATTGTGAAGGTCTTTTGATGCCCTGCTCCAGGCTTGGGAGCCTTCAGTTAAATGAGGGGTCAGCACGTTACAGTCTGAGGACCCAGTCCAAGCCACTGGGTGTTTCTGAGTGAGTCATTCATTAGCTGTGAAAGGTTTTCCCATGCTTAAGTGTTGAAGAAAATCTGAAGAAGATTTCATGACACATGAAAATGATAGGCAACTCAAATTTCTGTGTCCATGAATAAAGTTTGCTGGCACACGGCCAGACGCATTTGTTTATTTATTGTCTCTGGCTGCTTTCACACTACAACAGTGCAGTTGAGGAGCTAGGGTGGAGACTGTATGGCTGGCAAAGCCAAAAATATTTACTATGTGGTCCTTTATGAAAGGAAGTCTGCTGATGCTTGAGTTAGGGGAGAGAGCAAGATATGACCACACTACAGAAATCTCTCTCCTATCTTCCAGTTCTGGGAGACGACCTGCACGTTTAGAGATCTAGGTGGACACTATCATTAATCCAAGCGAGATATTAATGAAGGCAACACATCAGTCAGCGTGTGCTTGGATTGCTGTGGTAACAAGCGAGCCCTCAAGCCTCAGTAGCTTTGAAGCTAGTTTTTCATTCAAAATACACATCCGTCATGGACTCTCTGGGGTTCTTATCCGTCCTCCCTCCAGGATCCAGGCTGACAGAGGAGTCTCCCCCTGGAACCTTTCAGCTGTTGTGGCAGAGGGAGAAATAGACATAGCGAGTTACATAGTGGGTTGTAAAGGTTCTTCCCGATAGAGACAAACAGTACTCCTACTCGTAATCCATTAGCCAGAGCGGGTCTTGTTACTCCTGGGTTCAACACGGCAGGGATGGATAATCCTCCCACAGGGATGGGACCCAAAGGCAGCAGCGACATACATGGAGATGAGGAGGCCGATCTGCTTACCATCTCAGAGAAAGAATGTACTGAAAAGGGGACGGGGAAGGCAGTCAGGGACATGCTGCTTTCTACCTTTGATACTTTGGTGCTTGCTGATAGCACTCACCGAAGGGGGAAACCCAAGAGGGGAGGCTGGGAAACAAGATGGTGAATGCATTCGGGGCAAGGTGAATTTGGGGTGTCTGTTAAGCTGCTGGGGAAGGAAGTCTGAATCCAGGAATGGTGTAAGAAACTGAAGAGCACCATCAATCTTCTCCCCATGGTTGTAGAAAATGATTCTCTTCCTAAATTTGATGACAACTTTAAGTGAAGTACTTAGCGTGGTGCCTGGCACAGAATCAGGTAAAGACTTACTATCATTACAAACTGTAGTAATTATCCTTTTTCTTACAAATCATGGTAACCACGGAAATAATAGGAATGCCTGTTAACTCTTCACCTTGCCTAACTTTGGCTCTGTGGTCACTCCAGTGAAACCATTCGACAATACACACATTTTGTTTGTTTCCCTCTGACCATACACACTTTGCTAACCTGCATATTCAAGCACAACCCACAGCCACGCCCGTGTTTGGGTGCGGCCACAATGCTATTAACCTAGAGCAGATTTCTGAATAATTAGAATTCCATTAGGATTTCTATCAGTCCAGGAAAATAAACAATGGGTGAGTGTTACCACCACGTTGCTTGAGAATACCAAAGCTTGGCAAATCGGCCAGAGTTCAGGAACCAGACTGCAAAGATCCTCTATACTTTGTATTCCCCAACAAGGTAGGGTGAGAAATACACAGCAGCCCAAATTTGAACACTGTTGGGTTATCCTGGGAAGGGCAGGGTTTCACCTCTGATGGATTTAGCGGGCTTAATGGAATTTAAGTTCAACTGAGCAAAGTTAAAATTGGAGATGTAGCTAAAAATACACCCACACATCAATACTGGTTTTAGTTTTTTTTTTTTTAAAGATTTTATTTATTTATTTGACAGAGACAGCCAGCGAGAGAGGGAACACAATCAGGGGGAGTGGGAAGGGAAGAAGCAGGCTCCCAGCGGAGGAGCCTGATGTGGGGCTGGATCCCAGAACGCCGGGATCACGCCCTGAGCCGAAGGCAGATGCTTAAAGACTGCGCTACCCAGGCGCCCCTGGTTTTAGGTTTTTAAAGCTGATCAACTGTGGGGACTGACACCGTGCCTTCATTCATTCCTGCATCCAACAAATACTCGAGTTCCCATTATATCCCAGGCCATGGTTCTAGGATTTGGAGAAAAAGTGGCTGATAAGAGAAATTCACTGTCCTCACTTTCTGGAGGAGGAGGTAGGCATCAACACATAAGCCAATAAATATGTAATATAATGTTAGGCTATGATAACTTTAATGAGGAATAAAAGTCAAGGAGGACAAAGGGGCTGTGTGAGGTGGGGAGAAGTGTGTTTGTGGGTAGTGTCCACATATCTCTGTTTTAGTTTGGATGGGGTGGTCAGGAAGGCTCTTGCTGAGGATGTGCCACATAAGGAGAAGTCGGGATAAAGAAGGATTGAACCATTTTGCTATTTGGGGAAGAATTGCTCCCATTGGAGGGAAGAAAGCATGCAAAGGTCCTGGGGTAGGAAGTTACTAGGCGTGTTCGGAGACACCCAGGTAACTGGGACATACTGAGCTGAAGGAGGGCTAGGAGGTCAGTTCATGCAGGATGCCAGGAAGGCGGTCAGGGCAAGGAGACTTCTTTGATATAAGCTGATGGGAAGTGATTGCAGCATTAAGAGGAGGGGAGTGGCACAATTGGATCCTCATTTCAGAAAGACCACTTGCTTTGGCTGCTCTCTGGGGAGGAGATCATAGGGTGGCTAAGGTGGACACAGGGAGGCCAGTGATGTGGTTATTGTGGTTGTCCAATGACGAAGGTCACTGTGGAGGAGATAAGGATACCATTTGGGGACATATTTTGAAGTGAGAGTAAATAGTATTTGCGAGGGGCTGATTGCATGTGGAGTGTGGGAGAACGAGAGTCATCAGAAATGACTCCAGGATTTTTAGCAACTGTGTGTTGCCACTTACCGAAGTGAGGACCATTGAGGGAAGAGCAGGCTTTGCTGGGTCAAGAGTCCTATAGCCCTCTTCATAACCAGGGCCATGCATCCAGAGAGGGCCTATACCCTTATAGCATTTGACATTTTGCAAAAACAATTTTATGTCAGCCTTATGAGCTAGGCAAGACTGATCCTATTTGGTTCCATTTTGCGAGTGAAAATAACCAAGGCTCACAAGGAGTAAGCCAGGGACAGTGTAATAGACAGGACTATTTTGAAACAGGAGACAAAACAGTTCCAACTAACATAAGCACGAAAGAAAACGTGTTGGCTTCTGCAAATGATGCATCGCAGGGTGTAGGTGGCTCTAGTTTTGGCTTGGATGGATGGTGAGGTCTGTCCATCGCTCTGTTCTTCTTCTGTCTGTCCAAGATGTTATCTCTCCAGCCCAGATGCACCCTCTGAGCCCCTAGAGAGAGAATTCAGAAGACACTGGGCATCTATCCTTCGAGGATGACCTCCCCTTGCTTTGCTGAAAGACTCCTGCAATAATGTCACCGCTAGACCCATAAAGATGGAAGATTGAGTGTTCAGCTGCTTGGCTGACAGCCTTTAGTTTCATTCTGATCTGGGAGAGGGGGAATCCATCGAAACCCTGTCACCTCACTGCCAGAAGAGATTGCCTTCTTCCTGCTGGGGAAAGATAAAGAACTCTGCCTTCCAGAGACGCATTTTCCTTGAAACTGGTCCCTGCCAGACCTTCTGGGACACAAATCCTCGGACTCAGCTCCAGCTGGAGGCAGGCTTTACAGGGAGGCACTGTGGTTGGGCTGTCACTGGAAGGATTCTCAGCCAGGTGCCTGGTGTACCTGGAATTCTACCAGTTCAGAGTCATTCTTTGGGTCTTCAACAGTTATGGCTCCCTCTGCCCGATCCTCTTGGAACACACACATGTCCTAAACTACCCCATTTAGTTACTTACATCTTCCTGTAATTGACATGCTCACATCCCTTCTTCACACTTCCCCCTTTTTGGGTCTCCATGACACCACCACCTACTCATCTCTTTCTTACCTCACTGGTGTTCAGTTTTCAGGTTTCCTGGCTGATATTTTCCCTCCCCAACTTCAAAATATTGGCGATCTTCAGGCATCAGTCCTGGGTCTTCTCTCAACTATAGGAGATGCCAGCCATTCCCTTTGGTAGAGCCCACTGGCTGCCCTACCGATAGTCATCCTTCCTTCCCTGTTGACAAAACTTGGTTCAAGTCTGGGGAGGCACGTGTTCAGGGAAAGTGGGCAACTGATCCGTGTTGGGATCTAAGGCACTCACCAGTAGTAACCTCATTACCCTTTGTCAGTGATGGGCTTAGGGATGAACATGTGACCTAGCTCTGGCCAATGGGATCTTGAAGGAGGCAGGGATTCTGAGAGGGATGGTCCATTCCTATAAACAGGTAGAGTTACCCATGCTCACACTGGATAATTTGAGTTCTCCTGAAACCTTTCATGTCTCTGGACAGTTTACTCTGTTCCTCCAGGGCCTTGAATGCAGGCCCCCATGCTCTTCCAGCTGATACAGCTTTGACTCACACTTCAAGATCCCACATAGATGACACTTCTTTTCTGTAGTTCCTTTTTCCCTCCCTCCCCCACATGCCCAGGCTTTCTCCTCTTTGTTCTTGCCCCAGCCCACACTTACCTCTCAGGTTGCCTTGTGATTACTTGTGTCTTTCCCACTCAACTCTGAGCTCTTCCAGGATGGGGAGTCTTATTTCTGAAGCTGTGTCAGTGACTGGCACTCTCCCTGACATACAGAAATTGTCCAGTGAAAGGCTGATGAGTGAAAGTGTGACCTGTTGTTGCGGAAAAATAAAAATCAGACTGACGAGAGACCAAGTGACACTCGGAGAAGTAGGAGAACTCAGATTTATTTTACTCCAGTGGACCCAGATGAGCTCATGCTCAAAACTGGCCCTGGGTAACGGGGTTATAGGCTTTTATAGGGGCCTGCAGGCAGTTAGGTTCCAAGGGCTATGCTGACTGCTGGTAGGTGGGTTTAAACTGGGGTAGTGGGGGCTGCTTTAGGCGGGAACAGTAGTGCAGGAGCCTGCAGTGGGAAGCCTGTTTACAGAAGCAGGAATGGCTGGTTATCTCTTGCTCCTAGTAGGGCTTCTGGTTATCTCTAGCTTATTGTTAGTAACTTTCCATCTTCTGGGGCCTCCTGGCCTAGGCCTGCTCTGGGTAATTTTCCTCTTACTGTCACGGCAACAAAAAACTGGTGAACGTGACAAGTGAAGAAGCAGCACCACCTGGGGGCATTGGGAGGTGACACGTGGCCTCACTTTCCTGTTGTTTGCCCAATGTCCAAACTCCTTATTATGATATTTGTGACCCTTCATGCTCTTGTCTGATGATCTCTCTACCTAGAATTTCTTGTCACAAACACACGCCTGACATTCCGTAGATACACAGAGGCTGTGTTCTTTGGGGCACCTGTGCCTCTTCACCTCGCTATCACCTTGCCTGGAATTTCTCTCCAACTCATTCACCTTGTCAAACTCCTATTCATCCTTCAAAACCCTAGTCCAATAGCTTCTTCTAGGATGTCTTGATTACTCCCTGTCCTGGCCTGCCTCTGTACTTGGATCATAATCTCAGGCATGGCTGTTGGTTCTGGGTGCTGTTCCTACTGTGTCTGTCTTCTCTTTTGGAGTGTAGATTTTTCTATGCGGGAGCCATGTTTTCTTCATATGTGTACCCTTGGTGCCTCGCTTGGAGCCCAGCACATTATGGGCTCCATAACTATTGGCCTGGTTGAACTGAATCCCTTGTTTCCTAATTCCACCGAGGTTACTTCCAGTGTATCAGTTCGGAGCCTGCCAGGCTCAATCCAGATTTAGTTGGCTTTCCAATGGGTTGATATATTAATAGCAATAAGCTTGCATTTTGAGGACTTATTACATGGCAGCATTGTTTCAAAGCCTGGCATGTTTGATCTCATTTTGACCTACGTGGCTACCCGGTAAGGTAGGTATACTATAGGTATTTGTATTTTACAGCCAAGAAATCAGAGGCACAGAAAGGTTAAGTAACTTGCCCAAGGTCACAAAGCCAGTATTCAGACTGAGCCACTCTGGGACCCTGAGCCGGCTACGCTTTGGGAATTGATGGCTCATGCCAACCTGTTGTTGGCACTTTTCTGCCATATCTCCTGTGGTCCTGTCTGAAATCTCCGTAGCAGAGCTTTTAAATTCTGAATCGTGCTGGAATGACTCCTCCTCCCTCTGGCTGCAGAGAGCACGCCTGTGTACATCACTGAAAGCCTGTGGCACAGTCTTCAATCTTTTCCACACTCAGCCGCTTCCAGCCTTGACCTTAGAGCTGTGAAGATGATCCTTATGGGGCTGTTACTCAGAGGAAAATTGAAATGGTCCCTCTGGGGAGACTGCAGGATTTTGGTCCCAGCCTTCTAATTTCAGATCGGCCCAGAGAAAGGAGCGATGCTAGCTGCACGAGCCACAAAATTAGGTGAGCTCCGTTCTTTGCCTCTCATAAGAAATATGGGCGCTGCTCTAAAAATCTTTTTTAAATCTCCTCTCTGGTCCATGTAACAGGAAATTGGTCTCTGCCATAGGCCAATAAATCTCCAACTTTTTATTGAATATTAAAGAAAGACTTCAAGTCAAGTTCAAATCTCTTTGCTTGGCGTTTCTCACATAACGCTGCAGCTCCAGTACCTCCGGTCACAAAAGCTTTAAAAAGAAGGAGAAAAATGGAAAAGCTCTCCAGGTCAGTGGCCCACAGGGATGATTTCTTCTTCTTAGAAATAATAGCCTATTACTCTAAAAATCTTAAACAAGGCATTCCCTCTCCAGCTTGCACATTATAATTGAGACAGGGGCATTAAAAACTGCAGGTCTCTGGACACATCTCACACGAGCACGTGTCGCTTCTCTTGGAAGGCGAGGTGGTCAGCCCTGGGCTCTGGAAGAGGCAGGACCTGTGATAGCCAGTGGGTAGCACAGCCCAGCTACCCTTGAGGACTGAGGCTGTCCCTCTCCCTGCTCTTGAGAGCGCTGTGGCTGAACCCACTCAGCTCAATTGCTCTCCTGGAAATGCCTTTGGCCTGTGAAAGTAGCATCACCCAAGGTCACTCTAATGCAATAACTGGACAGTGTAGGGAAGAAGGGTCTGGCCTTCTTGCCTCAATGTACGGCAACTCCCAGGGTTGTGCCAGCTCCTGAACTCCCCAGAGATCTGCCGATGCCTTTGCTGCAGATCCTTTGCCCCACCCTGTCCTCTGTTCTGCTTCCCACTGCCCCCAGGTGCTGATTCTGCCAGCACTCCCCAATAAATTATCTTCTTGCATGTGCATCTTGGAGTCTGTTTCCTGGGGAACCCATCCTAAGACAGACCTCAGGTGCTAGTATCTTGGAGAAACATGCTTTAGAAGTATTTAGAAGGTTGGAAAGAACTTTAGAAGAAGACATATGGAATGATACCATTTCTAAAATATTTAAAAATGCAAACAAGCACACACACACACACTTTTTGAAAACATTTAAATCAATGCACAGGAAGTGTAAGTTCCAAATTCAGAGAAGATTTACTTTTTGGGTGGGAGAGGAAGTTGAGGGGAAGAGAAATGGGGTCCACAGGGGAATCCAAAGAGTGTTCAGCTCTGCTGATAGAATTTTATTCTGCAGTTTGGGTGGTAGGTGCATGGATATTGATTTTATTATCCATTATGTTTTTTGGCGGTAAAAAGATTTCATAATAAATGTAAAAAATGAGGCATTTCCGGAGATGCACATCTGAAATCTGACTCTCCCCCTTAGGAGCTGTGTGGCTATCGGCAAGTGACTTAACCTCTTTGAGACTTTAGCTCTGTTTATAAAGAAAGGAAGCCCACTTAAATCAGCTTTAATGACCCTGTAAGAATTTGAAGATCACATTTAAAGATCTGTGGAAAAGCATCTCTATCCCTCTCCCAGGGCTTCAGGATCTCTCCTGTTTCTGTTCCTTTCCATGTGTCTGTCTTCCTCTTCTTGTCCTGAGGATGAGTGTCCTCCATTTCCTCATTAGCCAGTGTATTTGATTGCTTACACTGTCCCCACCTTTCTACTTCAAGTTCCAGCTTTGGGGGTCCTGATTCCATATTCCCAAGAGATGAGTCTCTTTGAACTCAACTGAGGATGAGCTTTCTTTGCACTGCACACTTACCCACAGTCCGGTCAGCTGTGGGTGGCAGCTCTCATGGGGTAGAGGGTCAGGGGTAGGCTCTCTGTCCATCCCCTTGTAGCTCTTCATACTGGTGTCTGGGGGGGTTCTTTTCACCCCCATTGCTATCAGCTTGGCCATGTGGCATGCTTCGGCTAATGATCTGTGAGTGAAGTAACGTGAGCATAGCAGTGCCCGGGACGGAGCCACAGCTGACCCTCCATCAACTTGTAACATGGTCGAGGAGTAAAGCTTTGTAGTCAAAAGTCATTGAGATGCTGGGTTGTCTCATTACTGCAGCATAACTTAGGCAAAGCTGACTAATACAAAGGCATCATGTGAATATCAGAGGCTGTGATGGGGATACATCCTTAGGCAAGAGGGCGGACGTGGAAAGCTTCCCCTAAACAATCGTATTTCAGTATAGATGCTGACCATTTCCTTGTAGAGTCTGTATAGTTGAATTAAAATAATAAATATAGTTTAAAATAAGACTTGGCATTAAGAAGCACTCTGCAAATTTGAGTACCCCTCCCACTACATAAGTGGCATTATCAGTATACATTACAGCCAAGATAATCTAGACTAACCGTTGAAAGGGTTTAGAGTTGAACTTCTAGGATTCAGATCCTGGCTTCATTTCATCCTGTCTGGTCAAGTCATTTAACCCCTTTGTGCTTACAGGTTTCTTGTTTGTAAAACAAAGATAATAATGGTCCTCTCCAGTAGGGTTGTTGGGAGAGGTGAATAAAATGCTTTATATCCTGTGTTTTGGGGCACCTTAAATAAAGCACTTACTGCCCAATCCATGATGTTTACTATTATCAGTAAATTTGGCAATGGGGGAAAACATTTTTTAGGTGAACTCACATGTCCATTCAATTTGGCCATCGAAGCCATGGTCTGCTAGGCCAGCCAGGGACACGTTTACTGGAAATGCCTCAGGCAAGCTACGAACCTTCTGACACAGTCCCGATGGGGTTTTGGAATATAGGTTAGGTTCAGTGGGGTGAGGTCTGGAGCAACAACCAAGAAAGAATTCTTGAGACGTCTTTGGTGCACAATGGTGGTTTATTAAAGCACGGGGAGGGACTGTGGGCAAAAAGAGTTGATGCCCCGGGGTTATGAAGGGTGGGTGATTATATTCTATGCGCTTCCCGCTTCCCGGAAGGTAAGGAAAAGGGAGGTTTCAAAAGGATTTTCATATGTTAAAGAAGACTCATAGGATACCGGAGGCCTTGCCATTGCCAAGTTAAGGTGGTTTTTCCCTCTAGGAAGGCATTAACATAAGATAGTTGGGAGCTTCTTGGAAGAACGTTACACTCTGCCAGCTTCAAGTATCTGTCCCTGGGCTGCAGGTTATAAGGACTTTTAATTGTATCTACATTTCTTTTTCTTTTTTTTTTTTTTAAAGATTTTATTTATTTATTCGACAGAGATAGAGACAGCCAGCGAGAGAGGGAACACAAGCAGGGGGAGTGGGAGAGGAAGAAGCAGGCTCATAGCGGAAGAGCCTGATGTGGGGCTCGATCCCGGGTCGCTGGGATCACGCCCTGAGCTAAAGGCAGACGCTTAACCGCTGTGCCACCCAGGCGCCCCTGTATCTACATTTCTTTCTGCAAGTTAGGTTACTGATAGAAATGTAAATTGCTGGGGCGCCTGAGTGGCACAGCGGTTAAGCATCTGCCTTCAGCTCAGGGCGTGATCCCGGCATTATGGGATTGAGCCCCGCATCAGGCTCTTCTGCTGTGAGCCTGCTTCTTCCTCTCCCACTCCCCCTGCTTGTGTTCCCTCTCTCGCTGGCTGTCTCTATCTCTGTCAAATAAATAAATAAAATCTTTAAAAAAAAAAAAAAGAAATGTAAATTGCTAAGACATTTGTAAACTGGGGGAGACTCCTGTCTTGCAGGATTGTGATCTCTACAAGTTAACTATTTGTTTTTCCTTTCCTTAGCTTTAGGGCAGCCAGGAGTGCAGGAGGAATGTCACATATATCCCATCTGGTGGAGGGGTTTGTGGGGTGTCAACTTCTGCTTTGTCCCCTGCTTGCCTTCTGTTCCATCATCAGTCTGACTTTCATTTTAATTATTGCCCTCCATGTGCTGGATAGTGGGGGAGGCTCAGCCCCCGGTGCCCTAGGTACAGGCTTCTCAAGAAATGGGCCCTGTCTATATGCCAGACGGAGTTCTTCACCTGTCATTCCCAACAGTTTGTAAAGAAAAGCCCCAAAGACTGATTGGTAAAGGCAGAATGTACAGTGTATCAATCTCTTAGAGCAGTGCCTGGCACATAGTAATTGTTGTGTAAGTACGGTTATCGTTACTACAATTGCTAGTATTGCCCTTATTATTATTGCTAATCTTACTCTTGTTACTATTATCTTGAATGACTACTACATTATTACTAGTATTTTCTTCCATTGAGGTCTTAGGGTCTGCCTTCCCCCCCCTTTCCTTCTGCCTTTTAAGACATTTCACCTCCCACATGCATGTCCCTGGTTCCGCCCACAGACCCTCTCGGTGAGTGCCCTGTCTCACTTGCATTTGAACTCCTGTCTCTGGGGTGTGTCCCTGGTCTCTTCGTTGCCTGATTTCTCCCTATCCTCATGCGCAGCCTGTAAGGATCATCTCTCCCCTCATTCTCTTGAACGGAGCTCTGGAGGGGAGGGAGTTAGGGATGAGGACACACTCAGATGAGAAGACCAGAAACCCATAAAGCTCTCGTTGGAGGAGACTGTCTCAACACCATCTTTCCCCAAGGCAGGGACACAAAGAGGAAGGTTAATTTCCGGGAAGCTGCCTGAAGATACCGCTTCACCATCTTCTCTCCAGAAAGTAATCTGGAGAAAAGACATCACTGCAATAATAGAGTGACCTATATTTGTGGCAAACTTGCCTACCCTCCCAGGAGAAAGCTGCTGAGCTGTGAGATTCCCCCCTACAGATGGCTTTGTAGGACGCCCTCCCCTTCCAAAAAAAAAAAAAAAAAAAAAAAAGACTTGTTTGATACCACTCAGACAACAAAGTAATATTCAGCTTAGAATCTTCTCCCCTCCCCCAAAGCGAGTTATTTGCCAGATCCCAAATGGTCCGCGGTTGATGGATGGCGGGTGATTTCTCCATCAGCACACC
This sequence comes from Ursus americanus, assembly GCF_024610735.1. Taxonomy (NCBI): domain Eukaryota; kingdom Metazoa; phylum Chordata; class Mammalia; order Carnivora; family Ursidae; genus Ursus; species Ursus americanus. The sequence continues at coordinate 33,756,925 of NC_142128.1, forward strand.
TTGGAGCCCCAGAGCTAACCCTCTGACAGCGTTAGCATAAAAGATTTACATTTATGTTACGAGGGCCACACAAGAATAATAATTTTAAGATACATTGCCTTGGCTGCTGGTGCACCCTGGGAAATCTAGCAGTGGCAGGCACTCAGCCTCACTGTAATTACAAAATGGCAGTGCAGGAGAGGTTTTTGGAGACAAGTAGCTAGAGACCAAAGCCATCTGCATGCCTTGGCGGATTGAAATTACAGTAATATATGAAGACATTACCTGAAAAACCCGGCACCATTTAAATGATTTACTCTTCAGCCCCAGCAAGCTTTAATTTAAGGATAAAGTCATTCAGAAAGCTAATCTGATAGGGGAGGCATTATTTCACACAGTTAAGTTAATTTACAGTAGCTGATTGTTGTGGTTGGTTTTGGTATTATTATCTTCCTCCAAACAGCTGATCTGCCAGACAGAAGCAATATACTGCTTAACACAGTGTCTTAATTCAGCAGGCAAGCTATCTGTGATAAAGGTTTGTTTATAAGCAATAATGGGAAAGTCATTTTGAGGCCATGCTGATAACACTGATGAGAAATATTTTTTTAAAGGGAAAATGCACAATTCAATAAATAAATGGGTCAGTGAGCCCTGCACCCATGGGTCTGTGTGTCCAGGATCTCTGTCCCAAGTGGTCATTTGCCATTGGTGTTGGCTCCTTCATGAGTCTCCTGACCTGGGGTCCTGTGCACCTTGACCCCAAGTTCCATGCCTGGAAACCACTTCTCCACTGTTGCCAGACCGACTTCTCTGCCAAGTTCTTGAGAAAACCGTGTCTTAGGAGCCCAGTGAATTCAGTGGCCCTGGGGGCTACCTGCTTTCCAAGGAAGAAGTGAGCATTGATATTTGTCTTTTAACGAGTTTTTTTAATCTTTGAGAGACCTGGAGCGTGCTCACTTATGGATGTCGAGGTAGAAAAACATGAGGATGTGGGCATTTGAAAGGGAGCTAACAGATTAGGTGGTGGGTGAAGCTGGAAATTTGGAAAGGGTAGATAAAAACCAACTCGCTTTCTCCTTGGCAAAACTGGGAAAGGGTGGTCGTGTTTTATGTTGACTCAAGATGCCGAGATGATTCAGGAGCTCTATTAGCATGAGCAGAAACATTTGTCTAATGGATTTGCCTTCACCTGCTTAGGGATTTTTTTTAAAAGATGAACATTCTCTTGTCACCTTATGAGTTTATCGCAGTAGGAAAGGCATAGCTTTTGGAGAGGGGCTAAGAACATGCTACCCAAGGGATCAGGAATTATTTGCCCATGGTCTAAGACAGGAGTTCATAAGATAAGCATCTGTCAAGAAAGACCGAGAAAGTCACCTTCAATCAATCAAAATATGGGGCAGGATGAGTCCTATGTATCTATCACAGGTAGCTTTCAAAGGTGGGATGGGTATACCCATCGCCTGGTATTCACCCTTGATTGTGGGCTGGACCTGGTGACTTGCTTCTAGTGAGTACAATACAGAAAAAGCAATGGGCTGTCCTTTCTGTGATGACGTCACAAAAGATCGTGACTTCCTTCTTGCTGATGATTTCTCTTCTTGCCCTCTTGCCTTGCATGCATTGTAGAAGTAAGCTGCCATGTTGGAGATGCCCACCTGGCAGAGAACTGAGGGTGGCCTCCAGCCAACACCAGTGAGGGGCTGAGTGGGAAAGCATACCTGGGTCCCTGACCCTCAGAAACTTCCAAATAATACATGTTGTTGTTGAAGGCCACTAAATTTAGTCAGCCATGGATGACTAAAACAGTGCATTTTCAAGAAGACAGTGTAGCACAGTACAAGGAATTGGACAGACCTGGATGAAAATCCAACCCCCACGTCTTGACCAAATTGCAGGGATGGTGACCTCTACCTTTCAGGGTTGAGTGAGAATGGAATTATTCTGTTAATCTCTGTCTCCTCAGGAATGCTCGGCTCATTCAGTGTGGCCTCTAATAAGGGGTAAGTTATTGTTATGATTTTATATATGACTTGTGACCATTAAAGTCTTGTTCCCCAGTCCTTCATCACAGTCAAGCTCGTCTGTTAATTGCTCGTGCTCCTGGATACTTTTCTGCCATGTCCTTTCTTCTGTCAAATTGCTTCTCCACCTCTCAGAAATCCACCCATTCTTCAAGGCTTGGTTGACACCCTACCTCTCTCAGGAACTTGTCTCCTATGGCCACCATACTGGTGAGCTTTCTTTCCTCTATCAGCTTCCACTCTTGGGACCAATTCTTGGTCCTTGTTTGCTGCAAAGCAATGGTGTGCGTGTGCGTGTGTGTGTGTGTTTGTGTGTGTGTGTAATGAGAATGTGTTGCTTACACTATTCCAACTCGGAGAATGGGGCTGCTTCCAAAAATCATTGTTCAGTATTTCAGACCGTGCTGAATGTGTACCTCAAAGTCAGGTGGGTCAGGGTGCAGTGTCAGCTCTGAACCCCACTCACTAGGTGATCTCTGCAGAGATGTTTAGCTTCTCTAAGTCTGGCAAATGTGGTCATGTTAGGATCCCATTCAAAACCTTCTGGTGACTTCCTGCAATACTTGTGTAAAGCTCACAGTCTCTGCTGTGACTTGTAAGGGCCGACGGCTCCAGCCTCCTCTTGGATCATTTCCTCTTTCACGCACAGCATTGGTGAAACTGGCTTTTTGATGCCTTGAGCTTGTCCAGTTTCTTCTTGTCCTGTCTCAGGGAATTTGCATGTGCCGTTCCCTCTGCTAGGTACACCTTCAATGTCCTCTTTACCTGGCTAACTCCCACTCAGTACTGAGGTCTCAGACTAAATGTTGCTTACTCATGAAAACCCATCAGGACTCCCCCAGGCTTGTCTGGGTCTCCACAATGCGCCATGCTTTTCCTTCTTAGCGCTTATCACAACTGTCCTGAATGAATTGAAATGAATTGGTTCATGATTAACTGGTGTGATTATTTGATTCATTCTATCTCCTTCACTAGACTAGAAGTTAAATGAGGGCAAAAAAAGAAAAGAAAAGAAAAAAAAATTAAAAAAAAACTTGGCTTGCTCACGGTTATAACCCCAGCACCTAGGACATTCCCTGGTACATGATAGTCACTAAGTAAAGATTTCTGGAATAAATGATCAAGTGAATACATAAATTAATGGTTTCCTTTGCTGTGAGATGAAAGGAAAATATCTATTTTACAGGATTTGTGGGGGGATCCAGCGAATAAATGTTCGCTAATTTAGTGGGGGTGTTGACAAAGCCCTTGAGTTCTATCTTCGGCGGCCTCACCAACAGGATGGACTGACTCCCCAGCTTCTCATTGCACCACCTACAATGAATCTGTTTGATGATTTGTTAGAGTGTAATGCTGCCTTTTCTGAATTTTATCTATGGGAGCCAGAGGGGATGTGATGTTACACACATCAGAGCCCATAACATTGGATATTTCTCTTTATCCCAAAGCCCCTCCTCATCGAGGTCATCAGGAGACTCCCTCTATTCTTCAGCCCTTGCCTGTGGATTGATCCGTTCTGTGCTTGGCCTTCCACCTGCTCTGGGAACATTAAATCTTTCCCCCAGTATCAGACACAGTATCTTCTCTCTTCCTTATTAGACTTCGTGCCAGGATGTAGGCACTTGTATCTCACCTGTAGCAGGCTTATCAAAGAATGCCAGTGAGGCAACTCTCTTCCCAAGATGAATCTCCATTCCTTCTGCTAAAAAAGACAATGTCTTCATAATTATTCTAAATCACTGAGCAAGGGTCTGGCTTATATTAACTGTGTGTAAATATCAGTTCCCTTATTCCGTATACTAAAGCACACACTAGAAAGAAAAAAATGATAAACAGATATTAGAGAAGGGGTCAGAAAGGAGTGGGGACCCCCTCCTTCTGGGACGGAGAAGAAAATTGCCTGCTGTTCACACACGCGGTTGTCACTCACCCTGAGGGCTTTCGATTGGTGGGGGCTACGGGCTTGACAATATTTGGTTTCATTTCCGGCGCCTCTCTTCAGCCCCTGGGGGTGTGTGGGGGTGAGGGATCTGGGGAAGAAAGGCTGATGGAAATTGCCCACACTGGGGGGCAGAGACCCTGCCACATAACTTCTGAGACCAGTCAGTCCTCGAACTGCACACCCTTGGTCCAAGTCCACACTGCCTGGTTTGATCTCTGGCCTGATACCCAAGAAAGGGAAGACAGCATCTGACACAGCTCAGAGAGCTTAGGATAACCAAGCTCTTCTTGGAACAGGTCTGGACCTGGTGCCTGACTCAGCATGACATTCTTACCCAAACTGTTCTTCTATACTACGTATCAGGAAACGTGCTTTTTACATGGATGGTCTCAATGTGAGACTGTAATCCGTGTGAGGGCAGGCTCTCTGTATCCTCCACCGCTGTTTCTCCAGGGTCCGACACCTCCCCAGCATATAGTGACCAGTGTGTTCTCCCCACTCCCGTGCCTTCTCCTGTAGTGACAGCTCAGAAAGTCTTCCAAGGATGCATTTGGCTATCCCTGGCTCCTCCTGTTCACCCCTACCGCCCACCACACTCTTCTCAAAGTTCTGCAGGCCACATCTCCTGGCTTCTGCTAGCCTCCCCAGCCTGAACGGCAGTGATTGTTGCCATCAGACGGGTTCTATTAAATATGGGACCCCAATACATTCAGGAGCACCAGCTTCTGTTCCACACGCCATGTCCATTTGACAAGAGTGAAGTGGATTAATTAACGTGGTGGGTCTATCTTCCACCCAGCTGTCTTGTGTTGCAATGGAGAGCAAGAAAAATCCATTAGATTATACCAAGAGATAGCTGAAAGAAAGTTTAGATTAAGTTTATCTCTCGAGGCAATTTTATTAGATAGATTAAGTTTCTGTTCATCTCTCCAAAGACCATAGTAATAACCAGTGTCATGACTTTCAAATCCTTTGGACTGCAGAGGGTAATCAAACGTGGTTGTCTTTTTATCCCCTCTTTTACTTCTTAGCATTCTACAATCCTGCCTCGTCCATCTGTCAGAGGGATAGTGTTAAGGGATCAGTGTTGACAAGTGACGGTACAAATTATGTAATGCCGATGACATTCCGTTGTCTCCTTCTGATCTGCTATTCCCTCTCTCAATCACTCCTTATTCTATAAAAAGCATGGAAAGGGAGAGGCAGCTGTGCAAGCCACTGGCTCAAGTTCCCGAGCCCCAGGGGCAAAACGGGGTGAATGTGAAGTGTACAGAAGGCTTCTGAATAAGACATGGGGCCTGGGAAGATGGCCTGACTGACAGAAGGGGAAATTGAGGTCATCTTCCTACAACAGGCCTGTGGCAGCTGCCGCTCGGGACCACACTGCAGCCTTTGGCCATGCTGTGGTCCCACGAAGAACTTGATGTGTCAGGCCCATGATGGCAGTGGGCTTTCTATTCCAAGAATAAACCCTCTGACTTCTCCTCCATGGGGGGATTCCACCCTTCCTTTTGGGGATGTGATGGAGGGTCATTTAAAAGGGAGGATGAGCTGGTTTTATAAGAGGAAGAGAACACAAGGGTGACAGATGTGGGCCCAAGAAAGTGCTGTCTTTCCTGGGGTGGGGGTGGAGGGATATGAAGGTTGGGGCCAGGTAACAAGGGACCACATAAGAGGACACAGGTTCAAAGTATGGCAGAGGGGACTTTTCGGGGGACAGGGAACATCTTCCTTCCTCACAGTCTCCATTCCTTTGGAAGGATCTCTGTGAGGGTAATATTCCTGGCCTCTCCTCTCACCGTCTTCACTCCATTTCCAGAGCATTTTACTGTCCTAGGTATTTGCTAGCTGGGAGAGTTCATGAATCTTTACGAAAACCTCTCTTGTGCCGTCAGATTTGGTCTGGGGCTTTCCCTGAGTCCCACGATTTGATGCATGGCATGGGACTGGTGAAACAGTTTATGATTCTTTCAGCCAAATGAACTTTGCCTTCAGTCCTGGAGTCCCAGAGTAGTGGGTGAGTGGAATGAGGTTTGATAGTAGTATCATTCATTCTGCAAACATTTATTGATCCCATACTATGGGTTAGGTACTTCTCTAGGCATCGAGGACCTAAAGGTCAACAGCACACATACGGAGTCTCGATTGTCAGCAGTTTTGTTGGCTCATTGATGGAAGTAACCCTGTTTTACTCATGTTGGTATTTCCATGACCTGCCGTGGTATCTGGAACACAGTGGGTCCTCAGATAATGTGTCCTGAAGAAACGAACAGATGGGTGCATACAAACCACTCATACCCTTCCTAACCACTAACCTTGAGTTGCTGAGAGGCTGTGCCATTCCTGGAAAAGCTTCTCAACACATGGGAAAACCCTGTCGTTCAAGACCAGCCGTCAAGGATAGGAGACAGAAATAGGATTCAAGACCATATTTCACCACGAAGTCTTCTTTAGAATGTAAAATAAAAACAAATAGAATTTTATTAATCTCTTTTCGCCTACAGCCTGGAAAAGCCCTTATGTCAAAAATCCCTACCTCTAAATTATGCTTTGTCTTCCCATTATAAATTTTATTAACCACTCTTTTATTAGCAGTCTTATTACAGTTGATCTGCACATGAATGGAAACAATTTACAAATGATCGGGGTTGGATTAGAGAAACCATAAACTCAATGCAAATTGTTACAAATTATTTACTGGCTTAGCACAAATCTGCATATAGATGGAGGAAGTCAATCAGAAGGGTACCTTCAGGTATTCTTCACAAGATATGATTGTGAAGATAGTTGCAGACTGGCACGCATCGTGCAGAATAGAAATGAAAATAAGTAGATTCATTTGTCAAATACACTTAGGTGTGGTTCTCCTCATTTAGTCAGAACTCTGGAGGACTGGATATCTGGGAAATTGAAAAGGGGCAGGAAGCCGGAGTGTGGTGCTTGAAAGTGGGCTTCCTCTAAATACAAGGTCAAGAATCCGAGAGAGAGAGAGAGATAAGGGGATTTTGGAAAAACAAAAAAAGCAGAAACATTGACCCAGCACATTAAAGGCTGACAGAATATTCCTTCTGTTTCAACTCATTAATGTTCCAGCGATGCTGTGAAATAGGGAGGACCATTACTGCCGTTTGTCAGTTGAGGGAGCTGAAGTTTTGTAACTTGGCCAAGGTCACACAGCCATCAGGACTTGGAGCTTAAAACCCCATGCCCACATCTTAGTATTCATCAACAGAAGCATTACTTTTGTTTTGGGAACTGCTTTCTGGGGGTGGGGGCTGGAATGGTGTGGTTGGGGGGTCCTTGGGAATAGCTCTGGAGTCCTAACTCTCTGCCAGCACTGCAGTACTCGAATTAATCTCGCCCATGCCTTGACTTCTCCTGTATGAGAAGGATGGCATGAGGAAGGTGGCATGATTTCAAGCAAAGAATGCAGGGTCCGGCATTGGGAAGGGTGAGCTCTTCTACCCAACTTGCTGTGTGACCTTGGACAGTTCTTTTGCTCTTTCTGGGACTTGATTTACTCAGGGGTTAGGATTAGATTTCTTGGAGTTTTCTGGAAGTTTGCTGAACTTAAGCGCAGGGACAGAAGATGTGAATATGGGATCCTATCCTCTGTAGACCCACACCCTCCCTTGGCAAGGGGGAAATTGGACAAAAGTGGAGTTCCCATCCCTTCTTCTGCCCTATTGTGGGTGCATTACTTATGTCCCCTCTTTAATATTTCTGTTTTCATCCTTCAGTCAAAGCTGCTCTTAGGTTATTTTTCATTCGTGGTAACTCAACTCTTTTCTCCTGTATATTTGGCTTTTATGGAGATTAGTCTTCATCTAAGTGACAAAACCCTTAATGGTGACATTTCAGATCTCTTCATTAGATGGGAAGAGCTTTTGAGGACTCAGGGCCTTCTCAGGACACGAAAATGCAGCTATGTATGTAGTAGTTAATTCCTTTAGATCCCGTGGCTGGCAAGTTGGAGCTGTGGGGGAGGGGGTGGAAGTGGGGTTGGAGGCCCTACCACGTCACCTCTTCCCTGGAAGAGATTTTATCTGCCCTCCTTGTGACCATTTCACAGCATCAATGATGAATGTAAGTAGTCCTGAAGGGGGAGACATTTCCCCCCATCTCTCTTTCCCAGCTGGGGGACCCCTATCGCTTCATATGAAGAATGAGCATAATCATATTCATGGTAACAAGAGCTACCTCTATAAGATACTAACCCTAGGCTTCAGCACGAGCTCATAGCTCTGCACGCTTTATTGTATTGAATGCTCACAATAGCTCTATGATTTGGGATTGTATTTTCACCCCCTCTTACAGATAAGAAAGTGGAGATTTGGTTGGGGAGGGGGATGACTTATTTAATCTCATATAGCTGGGAATTGGAGAAGATGGGACTTTATCCCAGTTCTGTCTCCCTTCGAAGTCTACATCCTTAACCAATAAACTATACTAATCTTATGAGTTAGAAATTTATGGGACCAGATCAGACATACTTCATAGATCTTTTCCATCTAAAAGATGTAACCAATAAATTGCTAGAATTGACAATTCTTTTGAGAGTTTCTGGCCTAACACCCTATGTTACAGGTAAGGAGGTGGCGTCAGATAGACAGGAATTTTTTTACAAACATGTAAGAGGAAAAGGACATTGGGAATGACATTGGAAGCAACAAGGCAATAGGCAGGCAGAAAATCTCGACTTTTCTCCTCTTATCCAGATCCTCCACACCCAGTTAAGAATGTTGTGCACTGCACACCTCTATTGGGTGCCGTCTGCATGCACTGCTTGGTGATAACGCCCTTCTTCTCTTTTTCTGAATTCTCCTCTGCTGTCACACATGACTAGGACATTTTCTTATCTTCCTATGATTTTATTTCACAGCCATTTCTAAGACAGAGGAGAGCTTGCATTCCTGTTTCTTTTCCTTTTTTCTTTTTCCAAAAAGAGAAGCTGGGAGCTTGCAGGGACTTGGGTTGCTGGCATCACTGACTTTGGAGGTTGCTGGCTAATCTATTAGGAGCTGCATTGTGAATGCTTGGCATGGATTTTCTTTTTTCTTTTCATCCTTTGTGCGGGTTGTGTGTGTGTGTGTGTGTGTGTGTGTGCGTGCACATCACTTTGGTGCCTTTCCACCAGCACAGGACTCACGAGCTGGATGCAATTAAACAGCAGCAATATACTGTAGGAGGCTTGCTTTGTACACAGTTCTTCTCCCTCGCTCCATTTACAAATGCCCCACTAGCTCTCTGCTCTGCATTCATTAAGCATCCCTGCGCCTGGATGTTTCAGAGCCTGCTGACTGGTCTCCCCAAGACTGGGATCCAGGGTCTGGGGCCCATGAGGGAATTGCACACTGCTGTTAGCAAGCCTCTAGGCTGCTCGGAGGTTGTGCAGAGTGAACTGAGCTGAGTCAACAGGACCTCTGCAGGGACTTCTGGCAGTGACACCCGTGGCTGAGGCTTTGTGCCTCTTGGAATGCTCAGCCAGAGTCCCCAGGAGTTGAATTCGGATAAAATTGAAAGGTAAACTAATTATAGTGGGGCCATTTGTGCTTCTGTGGTTTAGCTTATGTCAGCATTTCCAGGTTAAACTGCCTTCTTTGGGGATTTCGAAATCTGCTTTAAATGTCTTTTTTCACTACTGTTCACCCTGGTTCCCCATCTAGTTCCATTACAGGTTCTGATATTTAGACAAGCGGACTTTATCCCCTCTTATGTGTGGCTCAGGAGCAAATGTGTTATGCACACACCTACACTCAAAAAAAGAAAGCAAATGCACATGGATGCTGTATTCATTCAAGATGGTTTCTTGGATTTGCGTCTGTCTGATCCTGGGACTTCAAATATTGAAGTCCTGTTGTTAGGACTTTGTCTGACCATGCGTTTCTCACACCGGCTTGTCTCAACCAAACATTATTCTTCACAAGGGGAACCTCCCCATGGTAGGCAAGATGGCTGCCAGGAGCCACGCAGTAGAAAGTGCCCTTCTCTCCACATTAATGTCAGGGGGGAAATGATTGGTCCTGCCCAGGATCATGTGCCCAGCCCTGAGCCAATCACAATGGCTGTGGGAGGGATTGGGGAACTGGCTGGCCTGTGTCACATACCCCTGGGTGTGTGATTGACAGCCTAGGTCACGTGCCCATTCCTGAGCCAATCACAAGAACTGTGGGAGGGATTAGGGATTGGCAGTCGGTGTTACACAACCAGGGAGCGTGATTGACAGCCCTGCCAGGACCACATGAAGTGGAGAAATTGCATTCTGTTGCTTCTTGGTGGTGTGACTGGGCAATGTCCTTAACCTCCCTGCTTTTTAGTTTCTCCAGCCGTGGAAGGAGTGGCATATCATTCATCTCACAGGGACTATTAAGGATGGAATGAAATAATACATACGATAACCAGTTATTAGGGAGCTACTAGTAGTAGTTACTAGATACTTAATAGGCACTTTCTTATCGAGTTAGTTACCCCCGGAGCCCATGGCTTGGGATGTGAGTAAAAGGCCCATTGCTCATATACATGTGCGAAATAAGCAGGTTTCCTTACGAGAGGGCTACTCAGAGTCTTTGGCTGGAACATCCCAAACCAATTATCAAACCACTTTTAATCTGAATGCTTTCTGGTCATAGATCCTTTTAGGATAATAATGTCTCACATGACCCAGTTTTGGAAGATGCTTTCTGTATTCTAAAGTCTAACTAAAGGCAGGCCAGGGAACATTTGTACCTGGCTTGTCTTATTTTGTCCCCTTCTAACCATTTGTGCTGAATTTCCCTTTGACGAGTTTCTCTGCGAGATCACAGGAAACCCAGAATTAAAACCAGTTAATGCATTATTGTGAGATGTGGTTGAGGTCCTAAAACAGTGTTCCCATCCGGACAAACTGCTGTCAGCATTCAGCGTCAGGAAAGTGTGCACCTTACCCAAGCATATCATTTTTTATTTTCTGGAGGCCATTTCCCTTGTTGCCTTGGCTGCCAGGAAGCTCAGAGTCAAAGGTGAGCCCACTTCCAGCCCGTGCACAGAACTTTAGTCCTGCATTTTGAGTGTAACGCTATCCCTGACTCTATCTTCCTTTTCCTACTCCTTATGTTACGTTCACCCTGATTTGGAAAAAAAAAATTATATTCATCTCGTTTTATTTTTATAAGGGATTTGGATCTTTGAGGGGTTGAGATGGGGCCCAATAAATAAATAAATAAATAAAATGCAGGTGGGATCTCAGGGGCCTTTTCTTGCAAAGATAATGTTGGCTGTGCTAATACCCATTTCTCCTTCACTGCTAATGTTTTGGCTCTGTTCGGAGCCACTTGTTCAATTATAGCGCCAAGCTTCTGTTTTACAAGGCTTCCTTTGAGCACATCTAATCAGGAACAGCTCCTCACTGCAGTGTCTTTGTTCACTGACTGGAACCTTGAATGCCTCGCTTTGCCTAATAAATAACCCAGGGGCTCCAACTTGGCCTTAGCCTTTATTTAGAAAATGGAACCAGCAAAGCTCTGAAACATATTCAAAGCCAAGGCCGTTGGAAGGTCAGGCATCTCTCAGGTATTTCAGGAAGGTTGCATACTGCTCCGCTTCCTCACACATTTATTGGACATTTTTTTTCATTGAGCTCTCAGCGCTTGCTCCTATCTTGGCATGGGCGACACTGGATACATCCCCTGCTGTAGGGATGGCCCAGCGACTCAGTTCTACACCCGAGTGTGGACTCTAGAGTTAATGCCGGGGATGTGCAGGGCTGGGCGTGGTCCAAGGAACCATCTGTGAAGTCTTGGTTACTTTCATCCCCCTGGTTTTTCTACTTTGAACACTAGATGACAACAATCACAGGCCTCTAGAAGAGTGAGCAGTATCCTCTGCAAAGAGGCCACCATCTGAAACTGGCCCCGGGCTGGCTCCAGACCTGTGTTCAAGTCCCAGTTTCATTGCTACCTGCGGTGTGAGTTTAGACGAATTACCTTGTCTCCAAGTTTCAATTTCTTGCTCTATAAAGCACCTCCTTCACCCTGTTGGGAAATTAACTGCACTTGTGCCTGTCCTCCTCTGCTCCCCTTTACCTAGTTGGCCTTGCTCTGCGCTCTCTTTAGATTGGGGTTTAGAAGATATGACCTTGTGGGAAGGCTTCCCTGGTCTTTCTGACGGGGTGCATACCCCTTATTGTAAGTTTCCATCATACTGAGTATCTTTCCTCCTGCGACCTGTCATGGTGGTATTTTTACATTTGCTCCTATGATTCTTCCGTCAGACTACAAGCCCTGCCAGGACGGGCACTGAGGTTGCTACTCTTCACCGCTGCATCCCAGTGCTTGCCTCTGGGATGGGCATGTAAGAAGGGCTTAATAAGGAATGAACAGTGAATGGGTGAATGAAGATGGTAGGTTGGTAGTGTCACTCAGAGCCCACAGGGGAAGGGAGGAGGGGGCTAATTTGGGCATCTACCAGGCATGGCGCCACAAATTTACCTTGGCCAACCCATTTAAAATTCCACACGACCCCACGAGGCAGGGTCTTTGTTGTGTTCATCTCAGATCCCCGGAACTCTGCTGAACACGAACGTGAGGCCCAACAAATGTTGTCTGAGTTCAAGCACTAAATAATTGAGCCAACACATCTCCACGACACGTATGGAGCCGGAGGGTTGCCACAGAAGAATTTCAACATGGCTAGGTTGGAGGCTTGATCCACCTTACACCCCATATCCTGGGGGCCCCAGGGCTAAAAATGGATGGCCTCTCATTGGAAGCATTGCCACCCCCCCACCCCTTCCCTAACCCCAGCTCATGTGAGACCGTATGCTCTTTATTTATTATACCAGTCTGCATATTGAGATAATTGGGTTGTATAATATGGCACACAGACTAATCTGAGAATGATTTCTGCTGAATAGAAATTACTTATTTTGATTCCTCAGGGGTTTGTTTTGTCAAAACTCATGTAGTATTTAGCAAAGTAATCATTGTTCAATTGCCAAGCACAGGAAGTGTAAAATTATCCTAATAAGAATGAAAAGAACGAAGGGAACGGGGGTCGCTGACCTCGTCAGCTTGATTAGTGATGGTGTTTCATTGTGTTCTCAAGGCCTAACCTCAAACGTCGCCCGCGAAGATCACCACGTACCTCTCTATCTCACCGGCCCTAATTAGATATGCAATTTGTCATATAGTTGTTGAACCAGAATAGAAACAAACAAACAAAGAAGAGACGGAAGAGGGAGCATGTTACTGAAATTCTAAAGAAAGTTGCTCAATAGCAAAGCAATACCCACCTGGAAAGGGAGTTTTGAAAGCAAGGACATTGGATTTTCCAAATAGAGATACAGGCGGTGTGACCTTGAGGTAGTCACTTCACCTCTCTGAACCTAAATTCTCCATCTGTCAGATGGACTTCGTCATGACACATTCCTTAGGGTTAGCTCCTCAGAGCCAGCAACCCGTCGTGTTCATCTGCCCCATTCCAGAGGGTTGTTGACCATATGGCCCCTTCTTGCTTTCTGGGCAACTTAAAAAAAATTATTCGTTTGTTTGTTTGTTTGTTTGTTTATTTGAGGGGGAGGAGCAGAGGGAGAGGGACAAGCAGACTCGGGCTGAGCCCTACTGTGCTCGGACCGCATGGAGAGGTCAGGTGGTGGTGTTGCAGTAGATGTCCCGGCCACACTGAGCCTCCAGTTCACCCAGCCCGAGTGTCCGAAGTGAGAGAAGATACCGTCCGCGCGGGTCACCGCCCCCTCCAAAGCTGATGACATCTCTTCAGCTGTGCAAAGACAGACCATCCCTGCTGTGGAATCTGTGAGGATTCCACAATGGTTCTTGTATCACACCCTAAGTTTTAGGATCGTTTGTTGTGCAGAAAAAGTAGCTAGAGCCCCAGGAAGCCTCAGTGTCCTCATTTGCATAACAGATAATAGCACTGCCTTTCTTAGGGGTTGGTTGAGAATGGGAAGTTTAAGAGCCTGACGTCAGAGCTGACACATAGGGAGTGCTGGTAGTGGCCATGACACCGTTCATGTAAGCGTTACCACCATCTGTCCTGTGGGGACGTAACTTCCACGCCTTTGAGGATGGGAGTTAGGACACCAGGGTGGGGGGCACTGGGTGGAGACCAGGCTGCAGCCAGTGGGCAAAGAAGCAAGGACATTGGCGCCTCCCCGTCCTGGGGCATCATGTGGCCTCCACGCATGCCCAAGGCCAGCAAAACCAGAGTATTTGCTAGGACTCTGAAAGTTTTCCTGGGAGGCAGTTGGATTCATTTCCGTACTAGGCAGTCCTGCGTGATAGCTGGCGTGGACGGAGGGAGGGCATTTCTTGTCTTGGAGTTGCCTCCATTTGCCACGTTAACCAACTCCAGCCCGCAGGTCTGTTTTTTGCTGAAGTGGGAACCTCACGTGGGGAGATGGATGCCACCACGTATTCCTTCTCCTCCCCCCACGGACTTCCTCAGCATCTTGACAGATTCTCCTGACCCTTCTCAGCCTCAGCAGTGGGGCTTGGGGTTTTTTGCCCATATAGGCTAGCTGTTTGTTGGGGTGTCCAGCAGGTGCTGGGAGGCCTCATTAGAGAGCCCAGAACCTTCCACGTTTGCGTCAGGCTGTGCTTCTTGGCATCTCTTTGTAGTAGACGTTTTGGCCGTTCCTGCAACTCACAGTCCTTCACAAAGTTGCATGACCTGCTTTGTCCTCGGACATGGATGCTTTGATTATTGTCAGACTGTGGCCGGCCCAGTACTTCTCCCCAGAACCGCATGAAATTCTTTGGGCTAAGCCCTGGAAACCTCCCCTTGCCAGCAGCTTTCAATCCAGCACTGTCTCCTACACACTTGTGCTTGGAGAATTTGGGGTTACTGTTCTCAATTTTCTTTCTGTGGTGACAGCATCTGAGATGTGATAAATGTTGGTCAGAAAAAAGTCAGGCATCCTCTTTATCTGTTACAAAGGTACCAAGGCACCTTTCCTCCAAGAGATAGGACCAGTGAGCTTACAGGTGTTTTTTTTTTTTTTTTCAAGCTGACATTCCTTAAATGCTTATTGTGTGTCAGACGCTGATCTAAGTGTGTTGCGTGCGTTCTCCCGTCAAACCTATTTTTTTTCCATGCCCATTTTAAAGATGAGGAAGCTGAGGTCCAGAGAGGAGAGGTAACATGTCAAAGCTAGGAAGTTGTGGGGTGAGGTCACATAGCTGTCAGATTTGCTTTCTCCTTTGCACGCTGCCTCCAATGCAGACACTTAAACCTTTCTCACTTCATGTCGCCCAGGAGAGCGGCTTCCGGTCTGGTAATGGGTGTTCTCCTTCTCTTCATTCCATGACCCTCATTCAGGGCCAGGATCAGGGTAGGTGTTGGATAAGTGTTTGTTGAATGAATAAGTTAGTGTACAGGCCCAACACAGTGACATGACTGGACGGGGGCTCCCAGGTGAATACATGAATGATTTGTCGGGTCCAGGGCTTTTGAGGAGTCATGGCAGGTGCTGGGAAGATCCCGGGGGAACTGGAATAAGAAAATAGAAGGTAAGGGGTTAGGTGATTACGAGAAGCTTCAGATCCTCCAATGGGGGCCCAGAGTACCACACCTGAGCAAAGAGTAGAAGCAGGAACCAGAAAGCCAGCAAAATTCTCTGCTCTCTCAGCTATGATTTTCTCTGTGTATCGGATCCATTCTTCTCCCTTTACAGGGGACAATTTTTTTTTCTTTGTCCACTCCATGGGCAAAGGATGACCTCCAGAATTCTCCTGTCCTACTCAAGTCTTAAGTCCAAATGCCCAGAAGTGAAAGTCCTGTTTCCCTGGATCAATGGAGATGCGTTGCCAGTCACCTCAGGGGGCAAGAGGTGCTGATGTCCACTACAAACGAGGTTTACAGAAACCCTGCTCCTGGGGGACAGAGCGAGAATCCGAGAGGTGGGAAGCGTGCCTAAATAGAATACCCAAGGCTGCTGCTCCAATTTCAAAGTTGATCTGACTTAAGATATCTGACTTACCCGGTAGGAAAAATCAAATCAGCCCCTCTTTGCAATGGAAATATGCCAGTGTGCCTTGGAAAATACCGAACCCAAGAGAGGAGGCCTTTCAGAACGTGCCAAGATCAGCCCAGAAGCTGGGAGGTTTGGGGGCTGTCTTTGAAGTTAGTTTCTCAGCCCAGAGGTGCAGGCAATGTGCATGGTTTCCAGTGGTTAGTCTTGCGGACACCCCGGGAGGTGAAGCCTTGGTGGCTGATGGCAGGGACGGTGTTCACCGCTCGGTCTCCGTCTGGCCCTCCGTGTCTGGAGCAGAGCAGGTGTGTGTTAGATGCATAGGAATGTGTTGGCGGGGCTCTGCTACCTTGCAGACTCTATGGCCAGCCATGTTTTCATTTAACCTTCATCAAAGGAATGCTAGTTAGTATTTTCTTCCTGCTTTACTAATGAGGATTTGCAAGTTCAGAGCAGGTAAGCAACTTGACCAGATCAGAGTTAGTACTTCTGAGATTTAAATCTAGGTTTATCTGAGTGTGTACCCTGGCCTCTTTTTACTAGTCCATCAAATCTCTCTGATCCAAAATGAGTGTCTTGCAGGGGGGAAGGAACAAAGAGAGAAGGAGAGAAAGAAAGAAAAAGAAATTAATCTTCCATGAGAATTGCTGTAGGAAGTGAGGGGTCTCCAGGTACCTGAGCTCCAAGCACAGGGGAGGAAATGTTGATAGAGATCTGGTCTAGTTAAGCTAAGCTCTAATCAGCGGCGCTTTAGTGCTTTGGCTCTGGGAACAGAGAGCCATGCATACCTAAGGACTTGGGGCAAACTGGGTGGATGCCAGGGCTGGCTTGGCTATCCACAGGAAGTCTAAAAATGTGAGTTTGATTCCGGTAAAGGCAATACACCCAGAGGACACAGAGAGTGTTCCATGAAGCATCAGTTGTATGTCAGAGGAAGGAAGGAAGGTAAGAAGGAATGCCAGGGACTGGTGGGAACGACCATGATGATATTCAGCTTCTAGACTCTGGGAGAAGCTGCTCTTTACCGGATGGGATAAGAATGAAAACCAAGAGCCTGTGTCTCCGAAAGCATCTCCAAGGTGATGGCTCCATGACATTCCTGTTCGCAGAGCTTTTCGCATTTTTCGATACCATCCTAGGAGATCCAAGAGTGGATTTGCCCTGGGGCAGTTCCTGGAGAAGGACCCGATTCCCCAAAGGGCTTCAGAATGACTCTTTCAGAAGTGATTATCAAACCAGTTCATCACCCAGGGAAACACCTCTGTGCAGTTATTCTGGCTGGCTGAGTCATTGTCGCTAACATTACACGGGGCAGGACCGATCAGGGAAGTGATACTAGATGGGTCTCTTACAAAACTGATTGTGTGTGTCAGTGTTGTGTTTGGTGCACTGAGGATCCGTGTGCTTGAATAAGGCAGAGTCTGTGGCTTGGAGACTCAGTCTCCATGTATGGTAAACCATCGCAGTCATCCTTAGCTCCAAGGATTGTTGCTGGGACTCTGTGAGGTAACGGGGATCGTCACCCAGGGCAATAAATGATGGTTTCCAAACTCACCGGAATTGTCTCCAGATGCATTTGTTTTATTTAACACGTATGTCATGTTTACTAGGTGTTGGGCGCATTATAGATATTCACCCACGTGACACTCATAGTAGCCCTTGGAAGTAGGCGTAGCGGTTGTCTTTGTTTTGCAAACGAGGACAGCGAGGAACAAAGCCGTTTAGTAGCTAATGTATGGCTAGGAAGCAGCGGAGCTGAGATTTGATGGTGGCTCTTGAGGTCATGCCCTTCGTCACCTGGAAGCCACACGGATGCGTCAGGCAGCTCTGCTGCCCACCGTCCCTTGCACAGTGCTGGGGAAGCATTTATTTCTCCTCGTGTTCCATGAACGTTCAGAAAAACACAACTTGCATTCAGATTAGTGTCTCAGGGGTCTGCTTCTGGGGGAACCCAAACAAAGACACGCTCCAATTCGGCCCGGACACTCTGTCTTTCTCTCCGAAGGGTTCCTGAGTAAGGAAAGCACGGTATGTGCAGAAAGCAATGGCCAAATGGGAAATAAAGTACTGCTTTTTTAATAGCTGGGTAAGCACCCAATACTCCCCGGTGCATGGCAGTAAAACTCTAGCTGGGGAATGTGGATTATGCCTGCAAGAGGGTTCACTGAGGTCTCCTGCTTGCTCTCTCCTATCGAGATGGGCTGACAACGTGGGGGTGGAAAGCCAGAAGGAGAACCGCTCAAGGATGCAGATCTTAAAGGCACAGTCACTCTATCCCTCAGTGAACTAGGCTCCGTGGAGGTGAGGGCTGGGCACAGTCAGAGCCGCAGCTCCTCCTCTTGGGACAGGGGGATGGTGGGCACAGCCAGGGGCCAGAGCAGAGGGTCTGGGATGTGAGGAGAAGGATGGACATTCCCATCCCCTAAAGGGGCTGAGGACATGGGGAGGATGCTCCCGCCTGCCTTGGTCTGTCTGCTTCCTCCTGTCCAATGTCATGGTGGCCATTGATTTGCTGCCGTCCAGGGAGACTCTGAGTTCATTTTCTCTGATAGCACTTCTCGGGTGGGATCAGAAAGGAGGAAAAGAGTGTTCTGAGGGTTTTTGCGGTTTGGTCCCCATGGCACGTTGATCAGGCGTCTGGAACATCTGTGTAGTTTGTCCTATAACCTGTGGGTTCTGTGTGCTGTAAGTTGAGAAGAAGCCCCGGAAACAGCAGGAATGGTGATGACGATGGTGACAGTGGTGATCTAGAGGTCTTGCACCATGTGTCTCTCATCTGGCAGGACTGCTCACGGCAAGCTTGCGAAGGAGGTCACACTGGCTTCATCCTACAGGCGAGGACGCTGATGTGGCAAGAGGCTTGGTTCGTTGCTTCAGTAACATCGTCATCTGCAGCTCCTGAAATGTGCAGGAGTAGGCTCAGGCTCTTTCTCGATAACGTGATTGCTCGTGGGGTGCCCAGCACGGGGGCTGGGAGAGATGCTGCACCGTGAGCAGCTGGGGGAGGGGCTGCGTGAAAGTAGGTGAAAAATTGTCTCTGTGATGTGGCTGGAGAGATTTCATCTCAATTCATAAAGAAACGTCACTGCCCTGGGAACCTCTTCGCCGTGAATTCCACAAATACGAGGGTGGTCATCGCAGAATAGGGGGGCGTGTCACTGAATCGAATGAATGAATGAAAGTATCATTATTCTATTTAATCAAATTATGTCTTCAACTCAGAGCTCCCCGAGGGCAAAGAATACCTCTCTGACAGTGTGTCTGAAGGGCTGGCAGAGTTGGCCCTTCTGCAGGGGTGAAGAGGGTAGGCAGGGCGAGGGATGAGTTTGACGGGACCCAGCACAACCCTTGGTCTTTTGGAGCAACCTCTGCAGAAGGCAACCCTGGTTCCATCGAATTTGCCTCTCTTCTTGCTCTGAAGAGACCTGACCCTGGTTCTTTCTTCCTCTCTTTATTGTTTATTTGGATTTTAGAGGAAGAAGATCCTGGCATTTCCCCTTCAAAGCATTTTCCGGGAAACACAAGGAGGAAAAGGAATGCCTAAGTGATAGAGCCTCAGGCTTAGTATAAGAAACCCTTCTTGCTGGTTTCACTGGCCAAGGGTAGCGCTTTGTGCCCCTTGCTGCCTTGGCAAAGCCCCCACCGTCCGGGGTCCTTCACCCCCCTGTGCAGGCTGAGACCTGGAATATTGGAATTCGAAGAGGATTAGGGGCCAGTGACAATTAAATCAAACACCGGGCCCGGAGCAGAGTTCCCCCCATCTATCACCGTCTTCACCAAGGAGCCCTTGTCTCCCCCGGTCACCCAGACAGCTCCTGGAGCCATTACTATCCGCACCATGACAGCCTGCTGTGCCCTGGGTGCTGATTAAAAACCTGGTGAGCAGTGGGGAACAACACGCTCCTCTCTTCGCCGGCCAGACCGCAGCAAGTTAATAACCTTCTTTAAAGCGAAAGCAAATCAAGTCCTATTTTAAACATTTTATTGACAAGCACCAAAAGGCTGCTGTCTGTGGCCCAGGTGAATTTATCACTTGGTTTTGTTACTTGTTTCTGACTCATGCAGCAGACAAGAGCATTTAAATCATTCAAAGCCTCCCATTGTTAGGAGACAGGAGGAAATGTTGGCGCAGAGAAAATGGGATGAGAGAGGGAGAGAGGGAGGGAGGGAGGGACAGAGAGAGAGAGAGAATGATTTCCTGGAGTAGGACCAGGATTTCTCTGGGTACTTTCTTTACATTGACGTCCATGATGCTCGTAGTCCTTCAGGCTGACATTATTTTATTCCCATTTTACAGTTGAGGACACTGAGCTGTAAAGGCATCAAAGACTTTGCCACAAGGAGTCAAACCTTCATCTGGCTCTGAGGGGTGATCTGTATTCACACTGGATCGGTCAGTCTCCTAGGACAAAACAGATGACACAGTCAAGTCAGGAGAGTCCCAGGAGACTTCACGAAAGGGCCGTGTTCATAAGCGAGTGAGGTTTTAGGGCCCGAAAATAGCAGACCCGTCACCACCCTGAAACCCTGAGTGCAGGGGAAGTGAGGAGCCGTTACTGGAACCCTGGGAAGCATTACATGAAGGAGGCTGTTTTAAAGGAACAGTGACTTTTGGTCGAAGGACAGAGAGCCAGTCCAGTGTGATTCGGCATGGAGAGCGTCAGGGAGGGAGCCCTGTTGGCCAACCCAACCGGGAGCCAGGGATCCCACGGGTGTGGTCCATTCCGGTCAGCCTCCCAGTGCAGAGGGCAGGGTGGACGAGGGTCTGGCAAGTTGCCTCACTCTTCTGTTCTGGCAGATCCCCCCTCCCAATACTTTTTTCCAGAAGGCAATAGCCGTCAAGCTGTACCAGTAAAAAAAAAAAAAAAAAAAAAAAAAAAAAAAAAAAAAAAAAAAATCGCCCCTCCAAAGAAAGCTGAGAGCTATCAAAGCATCTCTCCTCACATGCAGTTGAAATAATCTCAGACCACATT
The DNA here is from genome assembly GCF_024610735.1 of Ursus americanus. Classification (NCBI taxonomy): domain Eukaryota; kingdom Metazoa; phylum Chordata; class Mammalia; order Carnivora; family Ursidae; genus Ursus; species Ursus americanus. Next base: position 33,777,811 of record NC_142128.1, read on the forward strand.
ACTTAGATTTTGGCCATGACCTAGAACCTGTAAAGACCCATCTCAAGTAACATGTTCTGTTCATAAAGATATCCACCAGCAGAGGCTGGCAGCCGCCTGGGTCATTAAGACTCACCTCCTGCATTATTTAATACATCTTCACAATACCCTGGGGCAGGCAGGGGGAGCTTTTCTATAAACTGTGTCTATGTTACAAATAGGTCTTCAGAGGAGAAAGCAAATGCCATTCTTCCCCTTCAAAGGAGAGTTGTCTTATTGTCTTGGCTCAGCCGTATTGCTGATCGGGTGGCTTTGGGAAGCTCCTTACCTTGAGTACAGAGGATTTGGGAAGGAAAGCCCCCTCCCAATTTCCCTGCCATCCCCTCCCCCATAGCCTCCTCTCTTTCTACCGCCCTGTTATATCACACACCCCAGGATAACAGCTTTTTTGTTGCACGATGATGAACCTAGAAATGAAAGCACCAGGGAGAGGAAAAGAGGGTCCTGTGCCAAAATCAGAGTGTTGAGGCTGTCCTGTGTGCTGGGCCACGTGCTAGGTTTTGCAGATGCAGAAATGAGTAAAACAGCGTGCAGTTGAGGACGCTGTGCATGGGGCATGCAGAAGTGCTCCAGCAGCCCAGACGAGGGAGCCGGGGCATCTGCCCTGGGGGTCAGGGAAGTTATACTGCTCAGGTGGCATTGAGCACCAGGGGAGGAATTCTGCGGGACAAGGGGGACTGTAGACATGGGCTGGGGCAGATATAGGGCAATAATGCATCTGGGGGTATAACTGGTCAAAAGGTGTGTTTGGAGCAAGGACGTATAGGGTGCAGTTACCAATAGGAAAAAGCTTTTGACGGTTGGATTGTGGGGAGCCTCGAACCTGTGACAATAGCTTTAGCCTGTGGGCAGTAGGGAATGATGCCAAGTTTGTACTCAGGGAAGTGATAGGGTGAGATCTGTGTGTTAGAGAGATCGCACTGGCGTTGTTGTTCAGGGCAGGTTGCAAAGGCAGTGCCCGCGTGGGGGTGAGTCAGGGTAGGGACTGTCACGGCAGAAATGAAGGTCGCTGAGTATAGAGTGCCAAAGGGCCTTGGATGCAGCTCAGGAATCTCAGATTCTGTTTCTGTGTAGGCGCGGCTTGCGAGCTGGGGCCCACTGGCTGATTTCAAGGGGGTCTGTGATGTCATCACCACTATGTTGGTGACTCGTTCAGATCTGCTTTACTGGGACAGTGGACCCACCCACCCTGTCCAGCTGCTGTGACTTTTGGGGGCTAATGGTTAAAAGCTGCGCCCAATGCTGATAATACCGAATGCGGGGTTGGGACGTTGGCTTCTGTGAGCACAGGAGAGCTGGTTTTGGGACACCACTGGATCTATCCTTCCACGGAGAATTGCCCTTGGCCAACTGTGGCTGCCTTGCGTAAAATGTCCAGGACAAAGAGATGTCCCCCTGGGGCAGCCCACAGCCAGTGACTGAATATAGGGGGGATACAGATTGCTTTCTAGTGGGACCATTCTTTGGTTATAAACACACTCCGGAGCTCTTTGTGGGGTCAGGCTAAGCTACACTTCATTCGAACCCGTTTCTTTTCTTAGGTTCCTTCTCTGCCCCAGCCGGCTCCCTTCACTTCCTTTCAAGTTTGTCCCAAGAGCTCTCCATCAATAAATCACTCATGCAAGGATCCCCACCTCAGACTAGGCTTTTAGGGAGCCCAGCCACAGCCACAAACCCCAGGAATTGCATGGAAAATCTCACATGCCTCCTCACATATGTGCATATGTCTAGGAGAAGGTCAATGGCTCTCATCAGATTTTCCAAGAAATTTATGACCCAGAAAAGGTTTGAAGCCTCTGCAGTAGGTGAAAATACGCATTTTGCTTCTAGCAAATGTGGCTGGTGCTCAGGGAGCCCAGCTTTGTGGGGGGATTGAATGAAGAGGGTCCTCGTTTATCAGAACCACCCCGTGGAGGGCAGGCTTATTCACCTGGGATTCCAACCCTAAGCCCCTGAAAGGTGAGGACACCAGAGGAGGGATGATGCTTGAATTTACAGAGGAGCTTTTGGAAGGGAGGGGAAACCACAGCTCCAGGCAAGACAGGAAGCGTTAAGCTGCACTTTTAAAGTCCTAATCAAATGCAAGCAAAAGCATTTTCAAAAGCGGGAGTAATTGGTGGTTGAACAAAGCCTTCTTTTAAGCCACATGTGTGTTCCACACCCGGGGACCGATAACGGGTTTTCCTTGTCTGGGTCTTCTCTGCCACAGCCGCGTAAAGCTGCAGCCCCAGTCCTTCGGTGGCATCCCGTCGAGGCAGGTGACCTTGGGGCAGGTGCGTGGTGCATCTCTGGTTGTTTTAGGGATTGGTGGTGTCACAAGATTAGCCAAGGAGGCTGAGATGCTGACGCTTTCCACAAGCCTCTCCCACCCCCACATCCCGTACAGTTCTAGAAACTCGTCCTCTGCCTCCGACCCATCTCCATCCTGAGCATTACATCCGCACCACACACCTACATCATTCACACACTAGCCAGGCCTCACCTACCTTCCTCGCACACCTTCACCCTGACACACTCATCACACACTTAACACAGCTGTGTTTGCAGACTCACGCACGCCCCCTCATGCCCTGAGCCCTCCACAGACACATAGACCCCATCCGCTCAGCACACACCACAAACTCTCACCTTGCCCACTCTCTTCTCTGTCTCCCCCTGCCCTTTGTTTCTCCTTCACTGTCTCTCCCTCCCCCCCACCCTCCCACTCCGTGTCTCTCAGGCACCTGCAAACAGCTCCCACACTGTCCTCGCCCTTTCTCCACCCCCGACACACACAGTCCCAGAAGGAACAGTGCATGGAATCTTAACCTCAATAAAAAGTTCACAGTGAAAAAAATTGCTCTCCTGGCTCCCCTAAATTCTTTTCTCCTCTCTCCTGGACACTCTTTGTAACTCAGAGGTATTTCTGATGACCGTTTTGGGTACTTCTGCACATGCTTTGTGGGATATTTTGACCATACTGTAGAGCACGTGGGTAAAAACACCAGGCTCAGCCAGCTGGGATCACCGCCCGTCAAAGGCCGCCTCACCTTGATGCAGAACCCGTCTGCATTCAGTTTGCCATTCTGTGAAATGGGGAGACCAAAGCGTCTGCCCCTGAGGATTGAAGATCAAATGAGTGGGATACCGTCAAGCTCCAGGTGTGTAGGAAAAGGTAGCCCCTGATATTATTAAGTGATGCCAGCGCTTTAAACCAGGTTTCCATGAGAGCTCCAAGCTCTGTGACAAGTCTGGGTTTGTGGAACCAACAGAAGGCCCTATGTTTTCCATTCAGGCAGTCTCTGTGTGGTGGGTCCCTGGGAGTGGAACCCGGAGTGTCCCAGAAGGTAGTTTGAACTGAATCTCAGCCACAACAAATTATGGCTTAGAGGAATTTGTGGAACTGCCATTCTTAGAGCATGGGGTCAAACAAAGCCAGAGTTGGTGCCAGGTCATTTGAACAGAACACTAGCCCTGTGGGGAATTTGGCATATGCACCTCATATGCATGTGTACCCAAATGCCGTGAGTGAAGTTGCGTTTGGGATTCTGGGAAAAGTGGTTTGGAGGGGGGGTGGGGGCTGTGGAGTGGGGGAGGGATGACAGAGACTGTGTCCTTGACCAAACTCTACTCGGGCTCCTCCGAGCTTCCTTCTCAACCAGCCCTGGCTTTGGGGCTTCCGTGTCCGTTCTGTTAACCATTGTCCAGGTTAACCAGAATCCTCACATTGCTATCTGATCACTCTTGACATCTGACCAAATCCCTCACCCTGTGCCACCCCCAGCTGGTATCTGACACCCTGGCCTGCCTTCAGTAAGAATCCTGTTAGGCTGGGTTAGCCAGAATGCCCCTTGACCCTGATGCTTCTTCTTAGTGATTTTCTGTTTGTTGACCCCATACATTCCCACGTGTCCTTGTACTGCGACTCAGGCCCATCTCCTGTCCTGCAAAGCCGATTGCGTCTGCCCCACACCTCCCTCGATGGTCCCCCTGAATGAAGTCTGCGGGCAGTTCTTTACCAGGGGTTCTGAGTGAGTGTCTCTTTGATGGGGGTTCACGGGTCCTGTGGGCAGCTGGTCTCAGCACATCTCTTTCTGAGACAAGGAATGCTCTGGCTATCCCATTACAAGGCAACCTGAACTTTGGGGTCTTTCGTGATCAAATCTACTTGCTTTTCTTCATGGGTGATAATAAGAACTCCCTCCATTTCTTGAATGCTGACTATATTGTAGGGATTGTGCTAAACTTATGCTCTGTGCATCCTCATGGCCACTGTGGGAGGCAGACAAGGCTAATATTCCTGCTGTGGGAATGCGAGTAAGTGGCACGGTGGGTTATCTGGAGCCGTGGTGCTGAGGGAGTCTGAGCTGAAGGGGCTGACTGGTGGATGAGGGACAGAGGGTCAAGGGGAAGACACGCACAGAGGTGACTTTGGTTGCTAGACTTGTGATGTTGGTTGTCCCTCCCCTTACCTCTTCCCCTCAACACTAGGCTGCTTTCCCTTTCACCCATGATGGGTTTCTGGCCAGTTTGATCTGTCACAGATCTCCTTACCACTCCACCATTCTGGTCTTTGAGAATGACACAGACCAGCTCCATGTGTCACCAGCTCCATCAGACCCAGCTCTCTTATCCATCCCATTGTACTTGCAGAACCCGGAGGGACACCCTTCATGGTGGACCCTCTCAAAGACATCAGCTGGCAGACAGGGGGTGGGCCCCAGGAGCACTGCAGCGTGCACCTTCCCTTCCTGGACTCCCAAATGCCTATCCTGGTTCTCCTGCATTTCTAGACCCAGCTTCCAGGCCCCTTTGCATCTTTCACCAGGAACAGAGCCTAGTGGATAAGAACAGAGCTTTAGAATTCTGGAAGACCAGGTTTTAAATCTCAGTTTTCATACCAGCCAGCAGTGACTTTGGACAAGTCCCCTTCAACTCTCTCAATCCTTAGTATTTAGTCTGTAAAATGGAATACTAACAAACAATAAAATAATGATAGCAATCTAGAGTAATAATGCCTACCTGCTGTAGGGTTAAGTGTGAAATGGTCATCATATGCAAATAGCATGTTTATCATCATTTCACCTGACTTTGTGGTGGAAATATCAACATCCAGGTCTTTCCCCTGAAAAGATGGTTGCTCCGGGGGCTCCCTGGGAAGCTGGTACTGCCCAACAAACTTGCAGGACAGATTGGGCCGCCCCACTTGGCAATGAAGACACTGAGGCCCATGCGTTCCCAGAAAATTGGCAGGAAAGCTGGGGGTCCAGATCCAAGACTCCTCCTACCTCACTCATCATGCAGGTGGCGTCCAGGAGCACGAAACAACTGGGCTGTGTGATGATAAGACCACAAATGACGATTGAAATTGCCCCACCCCCTTTTTGCACAAAGATTCTCTATAGGTCAAACAGTGTGCTAATAACGTCTGCATGCATGATGCCAGTTAATGTGCCAGCTCTGGGGAGTAGAAATCATGTCTACCACCATGCATGAATGAGGAAGGCAGGCCCAGCTCACACAGGCTAATACTTGGCCTAAGTGTCCGCGGCTAGCAAGTGATTGAGTAGGGAGGCAAACCAGCGTCATTTGAGTTCCTAGTCCGTCTTCTAGAAAACACTTCCGGCCACTTAGCTTCAGGGTATGGATGGACCTGACATAACGAAGGAGAAAGTTCCACGGGTGCCAGAGGCTTTCTTTAATCTCCTCCCCTGTACACTGGTCTATCAGTGGCTTTGCTCTGGATAATTCTTTCCGGGCAGCAGCAACCTCTGCACTGAGCTGGCACCTGTCACCGCACTGCCCTCAAAGCAGTGGACAGCTTGAGCCACAGACCCCCAGCCTCCGTGAGGCTGTCTCTTCGATGTTCTTCTAACACTGCGCTGAAAAATCGCTCTCCTCTATCTTAGTTCTTCCTTCTTTATCCCCACACCCAAGCCCCCAGTATTTACTCTTTTCATTGGTGGAGTGGGAGGGGGTGGTGAAGATGGACTGTTTCCTGTTTCCTTGTTTCCCCAGCTGTCCTCTGCTTCCCTGCCTTCATCTTTTCCTTGAACTTCACGTGCGCACAATGAACCTGACCGTGCTTCTTGGTCTGTGACATACTGTTGCGGTCAGATGGTGCTTGGCTCCTATTTTATTTCATTTTTCAAAATTTTATTTTATTGTTATCCTCTTTATCTACCAGTCCACCCTCCTTCTTCTCCTTCCTCCAGTGCATGGGCATGAGTTAACGTGGGACTTCCCACTCTACTGTGCACACAGTTTTCTTAGATACGTGCGCACCATTGGACATTGCTTTGGGCAGGTGTATTTGAAATTTTGCATAAACGCTGTTGTGTTTGAATTCTCCATTTCTGTTCTCAGTCGGTGCTGTAATTTGAGCTCCAGCCTCGTGACCCTATGTAAATATCCTTCATACTTCTGAATGGTTCATGGCACTTGACAGGCTTTCATACCATGGGTCCCTGTTGCCTTGGTGATGGACATCTAGGCTTTCCTGTTCTTTGGTCCCACCTGCGGGGCTGGATGGTTTTCCTCATTGGTGGTTCCTGGTGGGCCTTTGTGGCAATTTCTCCAGAATGTTTATGGAGGAGTTGGTGTGCTGGGTTACACATATTAAAACCTACCATAGACTCCAGTTTGGAGAACCGTCAGAATTTCTGAGGTCATTGGCAATGCTGCATGAGTTGCATTTTCCCCGTAGAAGAATCTTTGCCCAATAGCATCTCATCTTTGCTTTTGCTTTTATTTCTCCAAATACTGGAAATCGAAGCCTTCCATCATGTACTTTCTCTTCGGTCTGTTTTCTCCTGCTCTGAAATTGCAAATGTCTTCCTCCAGTCTGTCACCTGTCAGCAATATCCTTTACTGGAAATACTTTTTAAATTTGACATCAAGTAAAAAAAAAATATTAATTCCTCCCTCAAAGTTTGTACTTTTGAACTTCTACCCAAGAAATCACTCTATACCCTGAGGTCAACACAGCAGTTTAGAATTTTCTTTTTTTTGAATACGAAAGGCATAGCGTTCATGTTTCTGGACCTTGCTTTTGTATCTGGCATGCCATGGTAGAGGTTCAACCTTGTATGTGAATAAATATCATACATGTCACCGTTGCCAAATATCCCAAATATCTGTCTAGGAAGCCAGTGTTTTCGCCCACAGCTTTGCGATTCAACCTCTGTCATACATCAGATTTCTCTGCTGCTGTCTCTGCGTCTCTTCTGTCTCTCTCATACGGGCTATTCTGTTGCATTGGCCCATAGCCTCGACACCAGTCCCACGCTGTGTTCGCACTGTGGTTCTGTAAGGTGTCATAATAACCGGTTGGGTGAGGCACCCTCTCTCTCCCCTCTCCTTTTGAACGTCCCCAATTTCCCTAGCTATTCTTGGAATCTTATTCTTATACACACATTTTTAACCAGTTTGTTAAGTTTCTTAGGAAGTCCTGCTGTGAGAGAGTCTACTCCACAGGGTTGGCTGGATGACTGAATGAGGTAAGGGATAAAAAGGGCTTTTGTAAACTGTTCACAAAAAGTCTAGAGAAGTCAATAGAGGATTGAGATAGGGCAGGGCTTTGGGGGTCAGCCAAACATGCATGTTGAAAATTCCTTAGAATTTGGATAAATCATCAGAATCCTCTGATCCTCAGTGTCTTTGTCTGTATGATTGAAGTTGAAATTAACCAGCTCCCAGGCTTGTGGCGGGGCAGTCATTCTGTGGGGGCACTGCAACCTGGTGCCCTCTAGGGCTGGGAGCTGGGCTGGGGGTGGGGGAAGTATCACCAGGGAATGGGGAGCAAGGGGGTGGAGTGGGGGGAGTGAACCCTAAGCCAGGCCTCACACAAAGGATCTGCACTTCTGTTGACGGGATACAGGCTGCCAGGTTAATGAGATCATTCATCAACATTACATTCAGGGCCATGATGGATTTACCCAGATCCCCCGCTTGAATCTTCTGGGGGAAAGGACATTAATGGTGACATCTGTGAGCACAGGGATGTGTGTCAGCCTCCCGGAGTGGTGGTAGGGAGAGGACTTGTGAACCTCTCCAACTCCTTCTGCTTCAACATGTTAAACTCGGCAATGTCTGGTGAGACCTGCTATGTTATTACTTATCTGCCCTAGAATCAGCTATCTCTGGGAGGAGTGTCTGCCATTCAATGCTCAAACAATGCTGGGAGGCAGAAAGGTAAAGTGGCAAGGGCACCAGGTTTGGAGGTAAATGCACCTGGGCCTCGGTCTGAGCTCTTCCAAGTACTGGCTGGCTGTGTGACCTTGGGCAAGTCATTGTGCCTAGTAATTATACCTGCCATGTAGGATGGTGGAGAGGGTCATGGGATATAACGAACGCCAAGGAATGTGATAAATGGTAATATGTCACCGAGATGTTAAGGAATTGAGATCGTTTCAAAAAACAATCATGTGTTGCCTGTTAGGCAACCATTTCTTTGCAGTCTTACCTTCAGCCTTGCTATTCTCTGAGTGCTGTCATACCTCGCTGCCAAGTATTGTGGACTCTAACAGCTGGCCTGGGCTCTATGGCTTCATGACGCCCACAAGTTGGCGTGTATACATGTGTAGGCATACGTGTGTGTGTTTATTGGAGAGGGCGGTATCGTTGGGTCAGAGGTTATGAGGGATGAGAAAGATTATGGCCAAACCCAAGAGTTTAAGGGACAATGAAAGTAATTTGGACTTTTCTTTTAAGGCAAAGTGCAACCAATGATTACGAATCCAGAGTGACCTTATGATTAATAATCATGATGATTAGCAAAAACAACAGCAGGAACAACAGCTCAGTGTGTTCTGGATACTTCATTGATTGCTCCGTGTTCTCCCATTTATCTCTGTGACAGTCAAATGGATCCTTGTCTGACAGACGAGGAAACTGAGATTTCCGAAGTTGAAGTGACACAGCTGGTGGGTTGTCGGAGCCGGGAATCAAACCCACGCCTTGCCTGGTCTCAATACCCAGGCTCCTAATACCTCGGAAAGGCTGTCAGTTCCCCAGGGAGATTCATCTGGGGTTCTTTTCTCTGTCAAGGGCACAATGCTCCAACCGTGTCACTTCTGAAAACAGCAATTTCTGGAACTGAAACTTCAATTTTTCAGATTGGGAGGCTGACACTTGAGCGGAGCGGAGCCATCATGCTAGAGCATGTGTTCCCCCCCACCCCCCATCACAGCTGTGGAGGTGGCCGTCACAAAGAAAGCAGAGGGAGGCAGCCAGCTAGAAAATCAGAAACGAAAAAACGTGGCTTCCCTTGGCAGACGATTTGTATTTTTTTTGGTTCAACAGGGTGCGAGCCCTTTCACGGTGACTTCCCACTCAACGCCCACTGGGAGAGAGAGCCGTGTCTTGAAGCCGTGGGACCTGGCCAAGACACCTGCCCCCCACCCCACCAGCTCAGACCACAGAACAGCACGGGCTGTTCTCAAGTGTTCTCGAGCTTATTTGGTGATCATTAAAAATGTTTTCATTTTCACATCACCTGATAAAACCCACTTGGGGTAAAAGAAAAGAGATTGAAATAATCTATAAATCTTACGTGCCAGAAGGCCTCTTGGCTTAGGACAGAGGGTAAGGACCGAGGAAGCAAGCAGAGAGTCCACTCCACGCTCTGCTGCTCCCCAGCTGGGTCATCTGAGGGCAGTTCCTTTCTCCCTTGACACGGGACCCATATATATCGAAATAGCAGGTGGCGCCGCTCACCCTGAATTCCTGGGAAGGCTTTCACGCCACATGTTCTGTTCGTGGCTCTTGCCGGAGTGGTATGGCATCATTTCCTTGTCTCTGAACATCCTAGTCTTTATTTATAAAACAAGGGTGATAAAAGAATATCTTCTTCGGAAGGGTTGTTTGCAGGATCAGGATGGGATAATGACTGCAAAGAGGGGAACGGGAGCTGGCATCAGAGTAAGAGCTCAGCAGCCTTCACTCTCTTCCCACGTTATTTTCCAGAAATTGGAGGCAATGGAGATAAATAAGGTACAGCGCAATCTAGTGCTTGGGAAATCAAGCATAAAGATAAATGATGATAGCGAACTTTGTGGAACAATATAAAACAGGAGATTACAAAGTGATACTTGTCTAAATATTAGGTAAGTGACAGAGTGAAGAAGTATTATGACTTCTGAAGAGGGAAGGTGTCTTTGGTGAGGGTCCCCAGAAGCGGAGTCTGGGAGGAGCCTTCCTGTGGGTGGTGGACGGCAGGGTGGGGTGGGGAAGAAGCCAGACGAGGGTGTGGTTTCAGGGAAGCCCCAGCCTCCACTGACTCCTGCAGGAATGCTCTGGAATGCACATGGCATCTTAGTGTTCACCTCTGCTTGCACCAAGGTCATCAGGCCTTGGCAGGGCTGTGCTAGGAGGACTGCACAGCTGGGCACTTCTGGGTCTGTCTGCAGGTCTCCCAAGAGTCTCAAGTATCAGCCATTAAAAAAAAAACAAAAAAACTCATGGAAGTTGGTGAGAGGGTGTATGTTGCAAACTCGGTATTTTCCTAAAGTAGCTGCAGCAATATTTCCCATCCCATAAGCTCTTTGAGGACTTCGCTACCCCCCCTTGGGAGCTGTAAGTAATCTGTTGACTTGAGGCCCTGATGACCTCCCCTTCCAGTGGAAGGAATGCTTTATAACTCATGAGGCTGGACCGTGAAAGGTTATCCAGTTTTTTCTTGGAATACTTGCCCTTAGAACCCAGCCACAAGGTTTTAAAGAAGCTCAGGCCACATGGAGACCAATGGGAGGAGGAATCAAGAACTCCAGCCCTCAGCCCTGGCTTAGCTCCTACTGGCAGCTGGCCCTCATTTGCCAACCATCTGACTGAGCCTTCTTGGAAGTACGTCTTCCCTTGAGCCCCCCGGCCTGATGTTGCCAGGAACCAAGACGAGCCTCCCTCATTGTGCCCTGACCAAGGTGCACAATCATGAGCAAAGTGAATGATCATTCTTGTTTTAAATCTCTGAGCTTTGTGAGTGACTTGTGTTTTTTTTGCAGCAGTAACTAGGGCAGGGTACGAGAAAATGGTTAAAAAAATTTTTTTTTGGAGTCTGGGTACAGCATGACAGTGTAGTAGAGTTGTTGGGGTCATGTTCGGGTCCTCTGTAGCATGCTGGTGTGCCCATCTCCTGTACCCCTTGAGGGGCGGTGGTTGCCATCTTTTGGAGAATGACCTTGGGCCTGATGAGAGCCATCTTGACTGGGATGTACCCTTTCCTCTGAGAAGTCCACAGCCAATGACAGACCAACATGGGACACCAAAAGGCTGTCCTTTGTCTCAAGGTGGAACCAACTCCTTGGATCCCCTGGGCTTCTAAGCTCCCCCAAGGGTCACATGAAATCTGGCTGCCTCACCCTTGCTTGGGTTGTTGGCCCCTACCTCACCTTTCTTGTCTCATTCCTCTTCTCCTAGGGGTACTCTGTGAATAAATCACTTGTACAAGCAACCCCCAACTCAGGGGACTTGACCTGGGATGGATGGTATTTTCTCTAGAGTTATTATCATCCGACTCACATGTCACAAAAACTGCATGTTTTTGTATATAGATGTGTTGTTGCTGTTGTCCGGGATGACTTAGCAGACATGTTATTGGTATGTATTTAGAGTACCCTCAAGGGGTAGGGGATGGGCATGTCTTCATAGCTGAGAAAGGACAGTGGTCTCTGTGTCCTAAGCCTGGACTGGGCAGTCTTGGATCTGAAGATTGTGGTTCCCCGTCATGACTGCGGATTGCACCTTGTCCCCGAGGCCCGTGGGCGACTGCACATGCAATTAGAGTGATTTCCAATTCTGCACCACAACCTGTGGAAAGCACATGCCTCAATTAAAGGGCAATAGTTTCTAGTAAGTCTTGGTTGTAAGGTCTTATGCTATTTTTCACAGATCAAGCCCCTGTCCCTTGACACCATCAGGATATTAGAAAAATCCCAGGGCCTGCCAGGGGATTACTCTGTTTATTAAATTTAGCTTCACAAACAGAGATGCTCTGCACTTTGTATCACCCTTGAGAACTTGAGCATTAAGGCATTCTATTGGCTTGAAACCCAGCCATTTCACAAGACAATAAAACAATGTATGTTCTTTTCAATTTTTTTTTCCTGTATACTTTATTTGCTAGGGGAAGTAAAACGTAGTGCAATGATACACCATTATGTGATATGGAAGCTCTCTCGGTTGAAATTAAATCTCACCATTACAGGGTGAATATCCAGATCTGTGGCGTTAGCATTTTTACTTGGTGCATGTCAGTGCCTGAGACCTGATGTGATATTTCATTCCCCCTGGTGTTTGGGCATCCTTTGTTCTAGCATGGAGCTTTGCAAATGATGTGAGTGCGCAGCTTAACGTTCAGAGAATCCCAGGATGCAGAATTGCAGGAGACTTCAGAGAGGGTTCGGCTTAGATATTTCCTTTTTTAAAAATGAGGAGACTGATGCCCTAAAAAAATATGCTTTCCCAATGGTCACAAGGCTGGTTAGTGAGTCAATAAGCCAGCTATTCTGACTCAGTTCCATGAGTGTTCTGTCCATCCATGCAGCTCGCTGCCATTCTTGTCCTTTGTGGGGAAGGAGCTATACCACAAGTGTTGTTTGAATTCATTTGTTATCTGGCTCCTACTGCCGTTGGGCAAACCATACCTTATTCCGTGGAGGAGCAAACAGGTTGGCTCTGTAAGTCCTAAGGGTGGTGGGAGAGTGCAACTCTATGAAAATATTTTCCCCAGGTACTATAAAATGCTCTTTCTTCCTTGCCATCATAACGTGAGACATGAATGCCATGGAGAATTTACTGAAGATGATATTCTAAGACATTGTAATAATACCATAGTAGCGTGATAAGATACGAATCCCTCATCCTTGCAAGAGCAAAATTTCCCCCCAAATTGGGGTTTTTCAAAGTCTGTCTATCTTTAAAAGGTGGAGGCATGGCCAATGAACTGTGTAGTTCGGTAGTTAGGATTCAGGGTGGACTTGTTTTCTGGTCATGATGGGATCAAGCCTCAGTAGAGTCTCCTAATTTCTGCTAGGGGGCACACGATAACACAGTGGTTAACCCCGGAGGCTTTGAAGTCTAATACCTGGTGTTGCTGAAGCTGGTATTCCTCATGCTTGTTCCCATATGTCATTTCACCTCTTCAAGGCTCAGCTTCTTATGCGTAGATGGAGGATAATTTTTTATTGATGCCTCTGTAATGTGGTTACTTCGTGAATTAAATGAGATCATTGATGTGAAGCCCTTTAGGACAATGCCTCAATTTTCAGCAGCACTTGGTAAATGTTGGCTCCTTTTGTCAATAATAAGAGCCATCAATTTGTGAATGTAAGTTGCCTTCAGGCAGAGTCGTAGGCAATGTTCGCAGGGTCTGGTGGCAACCTTGAGCTGAGGGTTATCTCCCTTGCCCTACAGGTAGATACATGATGGTATGGAGAGGTGAAACTGTTCACTCAAGTTTACCAAGTTCATATCTGCAAGTTCTAGGTCTTGAATCTGAGTTTGTCGGAACCCAAAGCCTGTGCTCCTGTCACTACGTTTCTAGAACAGAGAAGGATCTTGGAGGCCACTGAATCCAGTGTTACCACAGAATAATGTGTTTATATGCATCACGTCAAAAATAACTATTACATTGTCAAATTATTTTGAGAAAGGGGACTCACTGCAAGTCCTCTTGAGGAGACAGCATTAACATTAGAGTACTTCTACCTTTATGAGGCTTCAGGGTGAATAAACATTCGTAAATATGTTAAACTCAGAATTTTCATTGAGTATCTTATAGGCCTAGCATCCTACAGAACATTCATTTGAGATACACTGGTCAGGGCTAGCATACTTGCTTTGTAGATGAGGAAGAAGGTCAAGAGGGCTCAGTAGGAGCCATGAGGTGAGCCATGATTAGACCCCACCGCTCCAGGTCTGCAGGCTCATTATCCATCCATTGCAGTGCTCTGCCATCTTTCCCACCCCCATGCCCCTCATCGCATTTATCAGCTCGACGTCTAGGACACTTCACATTTCACAGTTAGGACCTCCTCCTCATCAGACAGAGGATTTCCCCTCCTCCTACACATTCTCCTCCTTCCGTTTTACGACAGCCCCATCTGTTGATGAATCTGTCACCAGAGTGACAGCATTCCGATGATGTACTCACATAATACATTATCAAAGTGCCAGTCCTGATGGCCCTGTGATGTATGAGGCTGGCGTTTGTCAGTGCCCTGCCGTTCCAACAGAACCATTTATCACAACAGCGTCCTCTTTGTGTGGGCACTCCACGGAGACACCCTCCTGGGGAAATGAGCTGTAGGGGACTGAGTGGCCAGGTGACCGTAACACCAGGGAGCCACCAGAGAGATGGGCAGAAGGCATCTATTAGTCCTGGAGTGGGGAAGAGTGTTCTATGGGCTCCCCTTACTGAGCCTAACATTCTTTCCAATGAATTCATTCAAATATATCAAGTCAGGCACTCATCTAGGTGTCAAGGATTCAAATCATAATACGAATAGCAGTCAACGGTACTTAAGCTCTTCCTATACACTAGACACTGTGGTAAATGCTTTCTAGATGGTACCCCCTTAAAATGCTGCGTCTAGAAGAGCTCCATCTTTAGAAGAGACAATGGAGACACTCAGCAGCTAGCTGTGACTGATCTAGCGTCTCAGCCTTAAGCCTGGATTTAGACCCAATTCCACCATGTATCAGCTGTGCGAGAGTGGAAAAGCTCATGAATTTCTCTGGGCCTTGCTTTCTCCATTGGTAAAATGACGGTAAGAGCTAAGGTCTACCTTTCAGGGTTTGTGAGAATGAAAGAAGACCATGTATCATTTATATAGAAAGATTAGTACCAGGCCTGGGGCTGGATAGTGTTTTAGGCAGTAATTTTATTGGAAAACGGAAATATATCAGTAATTATTATTAGGAACAGATTCATTAAAATGTAACTAATACCCAGATCTTGGTTTTAACTACCATTCTCTAACGAAGGAACCAAGGTTCCTTAGAGAAATGCCTGAATCTAGGGCTGGGGCAGAAACAGTAGGGATTGAACATAGAGCATCTTGTAGTGAGGGTGTGTTAAAAAAAAAAAAAAAAGAAGAAAAAGAAGAAGGGGGGGGAATGAAAAAAAAAGGATGAAGGGGCAGGTCAAAGGGACCTAAGGACCAACCTCATAGAGCTCCTAATCACTAAATTGGAAAAATTTAAGCAATAAAACAAATAACAATGCTATTGGATTATAATCCAAAAAATAAATATCCATGAGTCCATACGAAGCTAGTTCAGTAATGTCAATCAGCCTCACAGCCTCCTGGTAAGTCACTCTGGACACTGGGGTACCATGTCCGTGGTGACACGCACGGCCTCTTTTCTATCGAGAGCAAGGGCAGAGTTGACATGCTGTTGTTTATTTCACCTTTCACTAAAGCCCCCAAATCTTTGTGCCTTTGAACCGGTCACGGCTGAGGAGCACTTGCCACCTTTAGAGGAGGGCTGGCCTTTAAGAAAGCCTCAGACGTCATGGGGCTGCAGGTGGCAAGACAGCTCTCACCTGGGCAGGGTGCAATGATTTATACCTGCTCTGTCGGAGGTCACTGAGCAGCTCAAAGCTAAACTGAAAGATTAAGAATTGATCCAGATATGATAACCCCCTGGAGTAGACACCCAGGCTTCCAGTACAGGCTTCTACTCAGTGACCATGAGGCACAGCACAGGGGCCTTGTTTGCTGGGAGCTGGGGAGATGCTCCGGGGCTGTCCTGGGTACACGCAGCACCTGACAAGTGAGTCCTGGGCTCCTTGTGTGGGAAAGTGGTATATTTTGAGGTAAAGGAAGCTTTGAAGGGATTTTTAGTCACTTTATTTATTTATCCAAGTATATCCTGAGAATCAACAAGCCTCACCTGTGCCAGGCTCCCTGTCCAGGGCGGAATTCGGAAGCTGAAGTCTATGGAATCTGGGGCGGAGGGTGGTCAGCGCCCCCCACCCCCGCAAAACTAATGCAAAATGGGGTGTTCTCCTCCACCGGCTCCGTGAGCGGGTTACTGCTTCTGATCTTAGTTTGGCCTCCAGTCCTTAATTTATAAAATGAGCTTAATACTAATATCTATCTTAAGCCTTGAATAGATATTTCTCTGAAGAAGATCTACAAATGGCCAAGGAGCACGTGAACAATGTTTAATGTCATTGGTCATTAAAAAACGCAACTAAAACCACAATGAGATACTACTTCAGCTCACTAGGATGACAAAAATATATGTAAAACAGAAAATAACATCTTTTGGCAAGGATGTGGAGAAATAAGAACCCTCGTGTGCTGCTGGTGGGAGTGTGAAATGGGGTAGCCATGGTGGAAAACAGTTTGGTGGTTCCTTAGAAAGTTAAATATACAGTTTTTGTGTGTTTCTGTATGACCCCACGCTTCCACTCTAAGATGAGAGTGAATTTTTTTTTTGAAGATCTTATTTATTTGTCAGAGAGAGAGAGTGCACAATCAGGGGGAATAGGAAGTAGAGGGAGAAACAGGCTCCCCGCTGAGCAAGGAGCCCAGTATGGGGCTCGATCCCAGGACCCTGAGATCATGATCTGAGCTGAAGGCAGACACTTAACTGATTGAGCCACCCAGGCGTCCAGTAAACGAATGTTCATAGAAGTGTTATTAATAGTCAAAAGGTAGGGACAGCTCAAATGTGTATGGACAGATGAATGGATAAACTGTGGTCTGTACATGAACTGGAGCAATGGAGTAGTATTCAGCCCCAAAGAAGAACGAAGTAGTACCAATTATGTGCTACAACTTTGGTGAAACTCGATGATGTTAGTCTAAGTAAAAGAACCCAGACCTGAAGGGTCACACATTATATGATTTCTTTTATATGAGATGTCTGGAATAGTCGAATCCATAAAGACAGGAAGCAGAGTGCTGGTTGCTAGGGGTCTGGGCAGTGAGCAAATGAGAGTGATTACTTAAAGAGTGTTTCTCTGGGTGATGGAAAAATGTGACACTAGAGAGAGGTGGTGGCTGCACAAGGTTGTGAATACATTCAGTACCACTGAGTTGTACGCTTTAAAATGGGTATGTGTTTTCATTTGAGCTCTGAAAGGGCTATGCATGGTGATTTACTCTGACATTGTGAGGTAGGGGTTGGAGGCAGTGTTGGGGTGGTCCCTGGAGGAGGAGACAGGTGAATGTGGGGGATATATGTTGTCGAGTTCTGTGAAGTGTGAGAACAATGGTCAGTTATTCTAGTGGTCACACAGAGTGCTCTTAAAAACATAGTGCTGGGTATGAAAAGAAAAGTCTTGGAATAAAATTGGTAGCCCTCTACCATGTAGGCGATTAAGTATGGTGGACATGAACCAATTGATATGCAATCTACAGAGCCACAGATGAAAGGGCACACAACAAACAGTGGGATGATTTGGGGACTGGTAATGAATAAATAAAGAAAGCAAAAGGGGAACTTTCCTCAGCACAATGAAGGCACCGTGTCATGAACTGGAGTTTGAATAACTCAAACTTCTGTGCTTGAAGTCCAACAACCCAGAAAACAGAACACAAAACTGCACTAGTTTAGGTGACCAATATATGGATGGGCAAAAAATGATCTGGTGATGGGTTCAACTTTCAACCTGGGCTGCTAATTATCATCACTGGGTTTCCCAGACCAATGATATCAGGTTCTCCAGGAGATTTGATCGGGCACCGCCATCTTTAGAAGCTTCCTGGGTGGTTCTAATGTGCAGTCACAGGAAGGAGCAGTGGTTTAAGTGTCCTGGATCAAGGTAGGCAGAGGGGGCTTCAAGGATGCAGCAGTAGGATAAGCCTCAGGGGAGGAAAAGGCAGAGGGACAGGGGAGGCTGAGAGATGAGCAGGCACCAGATACCATAGGGTAGGGCCTTTGGACTCTTCTTCTAGAAGTTGATGGGAGAAATGCTGGGAGGGTTTTAGCTGGAGAGTGACAGGACACACTGTATGGGACGGGTGGGAGAGAAAGGAAGGACCCCATTGAGGAAACTGTCAAAATGATGCAGGTAAGATCATCAGAATCTGGACTAGGCAGGGGTGGGGAGAGAGTAGGCAATAAGTATCAGTTCGAGGAAGGAACAGCCATCCCCTTTCGTAGATGGGCAAACAAGGGCCGAGGGGAATTAGACAACTCTCATGCCATAGTCTCCAGGGGGCTTGAACAAGGTCTCCTGCCCCTGAGTTTGGTTCACTAGTTCAGTCTGAGTAAAGTGCTCAGTGGGTCATTTCATGTCTCAGAAATGACTGGAATATCACTGCCTGGGCATAGCAAGATTCCCACGATGCTCTGCAGTTGCCCCAAATTGGACTGGGGCTGTGGTAGCAGGCAGGTGAATGGAGCGAAGCAAGTAAAGTGGTGTGGCTCTCCGTGCAAGGGCAGCTTCCCAAGGCATGCTGCATCTGCTCAGGCTGGGACCTGCATTTATCTCTAGCTCCATGAAAACCATTGATAAAGGTGGGACAGTGGTTAATGATATGCATCCGGTGATGGTCGGAGAAGAGACCGAGACAAGGCTTTGAAGCATTTACTGCTTGCTGAGGATTGGTGTCCGAGTTGGCACTGGAGCTGGTTTTCTGCACCCCAGACCATCTCCGCCATTGCTCTGCACCCCATGGATTGGCATGGTCGGTCTTGCCAGCCGTTGGAATGCGCTCTTCCTTGCAACGCTTTGTCTCCATTCTGATCCAAGGGAAAGGCGGACCTCGTCTTGTTCAGGTTTACCAGGGTTTGTAATGGATGCTCTGAGCCCCTTTGAGAATTACTAAGCTGAATCATCAGTCTGGCAAACCTGCACCATTTGGTCCTCTCCGAAATGGGGGCAGAGGACAGTGCTGAGGGGACAATTTAAGAGCTTCCAGAAAAACAAAAAGAACAGTTCCCAGAAGAACGCGGGGGCTCTCGCTGTCACAACGGGGCTGCCCGAAAGACCCTGCATTGCTATGGAAACGGCGCGTTTCTTTTTTTATGGAACAGGCACATAAAACTCCCAGAATGTGTCATGGAATAAGTTACTGCTGTCCCGAGGCTGCCAAAGATGCACACCCTCATTAGGGGAGCTGTGTGACAGTTTGGGATTTATAATGAACGGTTTGCAGGCTCAGAGGCTGAGCCAAGCTTACCCTGTTGGGATCACACCCTCTTGGTTTGGGGGACCAATGGGGGCCCCTTCCTCAACATGTCCACAGACCAAAGACCCCATCAGCTTCTGCACGGAAGCACGGTGGCCAGGTGATGTAATTACGGTGCCTGCACATCTCATTTGCATGCAACCAGTGAGCAAATTGTGCCGTTTCCATAAAGACACTCTTGCTGAAATGGAGCGTTTTATCACCTTCTTTTCACCTGGAGCCCTTAATTGGGTAACTCTGCTCCCCTCAAAATTTTATTTACCTGGTAATATGCAGATGTTAGTTGGCCAGCTTAGAAAGAGAGAGGAATTCCAGAAGATTGGAAATAGACCACACAGGTGCATCCTCCCCTTTGACCTGGAGGGACGCAGCCCTGATTGTATGCCTCACCTGGTACCTGGGAGGTCTTTTGCAAAATCTTACAAAATCTCCTGTGTTTCCTGTTGACTGACAGTGTCCCTGATAGTGCTGTTGAGAAAGATGAGCTTGTTTGGGGAATCAGACAATTAGATTGTGCAGTGAGGGAGGTGAAAAGGAAGGAGGCAAGACAATAAAGCTCAGGGAACACCTGGACTATTATCATTATGCCCTGGATAACCGTGAAGGATTTGTCATCAAGGAGGGGCTGACCACTGATGCTCAACATTGATGAACACGGGGCCAGGGGCACGGCAAGCGACGACGTCCGTGGCCATAAAGAAAGAGCTGCTTTAATAAAAATAACACCCAGCCACTCAAAGGGACAATATAGCATCTCCCTTGGGGACTTCCCCCTAAGCAGGGGGCAGTGTAGCAACATGCTTATGCACTTGGCTCTGAATGCTTGGGTTCAGTTCCCTGCCTGGCTCCTTCAGTGTTTTTGAGGCTTCCATGTTGATAGTCACCATCCTTGCTAGTGCCATGACCTCAAAAAAGTTATTTAGCCTCTCGAAACCCCAGTTTCCTAATTTGTCAAATGGGGATTGCAATCATACCTTCTTCAGTGGCTTATTGTGTTGGTTAAATGGATGAATGTTTGCAAAGCGCTTAGAGCGCTGTAAGTAGTAAATGTTCGCCATTGCATTTAGTACTGCTCTTATCACAGTGTTGGGTGTGGGAAAGAAGTGGTGGCTCAATTATTCTCTTTTAAAAGAGAACAGTGGTTCAGCCGTGGCAAAAGGACATCTTTCTTTTATGACCCCTCATATGACTGGGACCAGCTCAGAATATCCAATGAAGTCCCACAAAAGACTTTGCAATACCAAGACAGAAATAAGTAGGAAACAACAACAATATAACAACAATAATAACTCCAGCAAATCTAGCTTTTGGGATGTGGCTTAAACTCTGGTTACTCTTTACAAATTGTAAGCTCTTAGATGACCTCTAATGTGGCACAAATGGCGACGATGGTGATGATGATGTTGGTGATGATGATGATAATGATGGTGATCATGATGGTGATGATGGTGATGATGATAATGGTGGTGATGATGGTGATGATGATAATGGTAGTGGTGACAGTGATGGTGATGGTGATGATGGTGGTGATGGTGGGGATGATGGTGATGTTGATGACAATCATGGGGTGATGATGATAGTTATGGGCACAGCAATCACCGTAACTGCCGTTTATTGAGTGCTTACTATATACTGTACTAATAGCTTGGCATTCCATCTCATTTAACTTTCACAACACTGTAATTTAGGTGCTGTCTCTATGTTCATTTCACAGCTGAGGAGACTGAAGTATAGTTGCAGTTGTCTCCCACTACCAGGAGCTTAGTTACAGTTATCCAGAGAGCTAGATGATGGTGGTGATGATGCTGGTGGTGGTGGTGATGATGGTGATCAGGGGCAGGATGGGGAACGTTCACCTCCCTAACTATGATTTACCTTCTGAAAGAGGTTAAATTTCTGAAGGTTCACACCCATTTGCATGGATCCTGACACAAGGAAGAACCACCTCTTCCTGGGGAGGCCACACTTATATATAAAATATCAGCATGGGATACAGTAAACTCCAGAATTCGTCCACACAGGAGGGGGGTGGCTCTGTCATAGCCTCTGATGAAGGTTTGCATTGAGTGGGAGAGATTCACTGGCCATCTAAAAACAGGTGATGCTTTGCTCACGCTTTGGGCCTCATGGCAATCTTTTCGCATTAAATACACAGGTGTATTAGCTCATTGAATATTGCGGAAACTTGAAAGTTTAAAACAATTAAGTGACCTTGCCCATGTCACTGAGGAAGCCTGTGAATCCAAGTCATGTCTCTGGATTGTCAGTCCCTTGCGTCACACGGCCTCTCCCGGGGAGGTCCCGTGCAGGAAATCCAGACGGATCTTTTGCTTGGATGAGGTCACTGGTAATACAAAGAGTTAAAAACGCATTGAATGCAGATTCTGCCACTTCCTCACTGTAACATTGGGCAGCACATTTAACCTCAGTTTTGTCATCTCCAAAATGGAGCATGATGTTTCATTACATAACAGTTTAAGAATGAGAAAGTGATGGTGAGAGCACTTGTAAGCAGCATCTTTCTGAACAGAGGGTTTCAAATGCTTTTAATGAAGATGGGCCCCTGTGCTGGCTATATGGCTGTATTCCCCTTCGCCTCCACTCCCATTCCACTCTGTGCCCAGCTCTGAGACCTGGGGGTGACCTGCAGGAATTATATTAACTGGCTCCCTTGCCCTCTAGGTGCTAATTGGGTTTGACCAATGGGAGGCAATGGAAGGAGGCTCGGGTATTTATTCCATGCCAGGTTCTCCCCCTCCCGGGACACTGTGAGTTGGCTCTGTTCCCTCTCCTGAAGGCCACAGCTCTTATCAGCCAACCCTATTATACCCCCCTTGTTTGCTTCCTCAGGCATAAGCCTCCTTCTGTAGCTACCCCCAGGCTACTGGACTCTGCTTTACTGGTTTCCATAGATCCTGCTCCTTCTTCTCTAACTATCCGTTCATTGAACATTACCTCGTTTGTGATGTCTGCTTGGGACCCTAACAACACTGTCCCTTTGAGATAATCGAGGCAATTACTATATGCCCCAATTTACAGATGAGACCCCCAAATTATACCTGCTACCCACAGAGGTAAAGAAACTTGCCTAAAGTCACCCCACAAATCAGATTCTCAGTACTAACAAGAGTCTCTTGATTCTAAGGCCAGATTTCTTTTTCTTTTTCTTTTTCTTTTTCTCTTTCTCTTTCTCTTTCTCTTTCTCTTCCTCTTCCTCTTCCTCTTCCTCTTCCTCTTCCTCTTCCTCTTCCTCTTCCTCTTCCTTTTCCTTTCCTTTCCTTTCCTTTCCTTTCCTTTCCTTTCCTTTCCTTTCCTTTCCTTTCCTTTCTTTCATCTGGAGTATCAAACTTCCTTCTAATAGAAGGTAACCCCAGAGGCTTGGGGAATTTACAAAGGAAAGAAGAGAACTCATTCCAAGGCCCTGGATGTATCTTTGATGAGCAAAGGAATGATGGCCAGACCATACGTGAAAACAGAACTTGGACCCACAGCCCCCAGCAACCAGCCTGGGACAGCAAACCATAGCCTCTGCAGCAATGGGCCCCAAATGGCCAGGACTTGATCAATAACTGATGGCTTCCTAATTTTTGATCTCACTTCTAACTTAGTACAAACCAGAAAAAGTCTAATATGCCCCCCTAACCAATCACACAGCTGTCCCACTTCTGGTTAGCTTGCTTCCAGTTTTCCCCATGCCAACAGTCTCTATATCTGAAACCTTTCCTTTTCTCCATGGTAAAGCTTTTTCCTCTCCTCTGCCTGCCTTTGAGTCTCTGCCAAATGTAGGAGATGCTGGCTGACTCCTTTGCTACAGTAAGCTCTAAATACATGTTCTCGTTCTCATTTAGATGGTCTTCATTTATTTTCATGCTGCGGTTCATACCTTTAAAACTGAGATGACCCACAATATACTGTCGAACAGGCTAATAGATAAGCTTGAAACATCTGAAAAATGGGCCAACCCATTGGATGGATTACCCACTGAGGGTTACTGGCTGCCATGCTGTGGCTGTCAGCAGAGTTCAGTTATTCTAGTTCAAGGATAAGTACCCTGCTACCAAGTGGCAGTAAAGAACCTATTGCATAGTCCAAGGAGGGAGGGGAAGGAAGGGATGGAGAGCAAGATAACTTATTTATTGAGAACTTACTAAGTGAAGTACTTTTGCCACATGATCTTATTGAATTCACACCACACCAGGTCTATGACAGGCACCGTTATTTCCATTTTAGGTGAGACAGATCAGGCTCAGGGAGTTCGTGTGATTTGCTGAAGTTCACCTACCCACTTGAGTGGCGGGGTAAGGTTAAAGCTGACTATGTCTATGTCATAGAACACTGAATGCAGCGATTTATAAACGTTCTGGTATATTCAGTTTTGTTTTTTTGTTTTGTTTTGTTTTTGTTTTTGTTTTAAGCTCATGCTCAGTATTACTGAAAGAAAGAAGTATTTTTCTTCTTAAACCAGTGGTTCTCGCCTGTGGGCGATTTTGCACACACCCCCCCCCCCCCCCGCCGAAGGGACATTTGACAATGTCTAGTGACAGTTTCGGTTGTCACGACTGGGGATGGGTGTGCTCCTGGCATCAAGTGGGTGCAGGTGCCAGATGCTGCTGACCCCCTCACAGTGCACAGGACAGCCTCCGGAGAGTCATTCAGCCCGGAATGTCGATGATGCCAAGAGTAAGAAACCCTGGTTTCCACACATCTAAGGCAGGCTCAGTATTGAACATAGCATCTTAGTCTTGGTACAGGATTTTCTTTTAATGATACAGAATCAATTTTCTCACCATTAAAACACTACATGATAATAACATGATGACTTGGGGCTTGGAGTCTGAAAAAAAAGCTCTTCTGTCCTCACCAGCTGAGTCTCTTTGGACAAGTGGTTTAATCTCTCTGAACTTCACTTTTTCTTATCTGTAAAGTGGGGTATTTCAATACTAGTCTCGCTGGGCCTCTGTGAGCGTTAACGAAAGGAAGTACATAAATACTTCATGCAAGGCACCATATGCAGTAAGTGATTAATAATTCCTGTACTTTCCTCCCTCTCCCCTTTGAGACAGATACTATCACGTCCTCATTTAATTAAAAAAGTAAAAAAAGAAATACATGGTAGGCACCCACTAAGTATTAATATCAAAGGAAACTGTAAGCTTTAGTTCCAACTCGGTATGGACCATGGAGTTGAAAACTCACAGGTGACGCTGCAGCATGGCTGGGACTGGGCGGGCTCCAACTCATCACACCGTGCCCAAGTCTGTACTAGACTTTGGGGAGATAAGAGGAAGAAATAAGTCACGATTATGGTCATCAGACATCGGTTCGGAAGGACGGTAAAAGCCGAAGGAGAGGACACAGGAGGACAAAGTTAAATTGATTCTTGGAATAAGCTAGAATCCAACCAGGGAGAAAAAAACATCCATCCATTCAGAAACCAAACAGAATTATTTCACGGGGAAAAGCGATTCTATATAATTTATGAATTTCCCTTTTTATTCTCCCTGGTTAAACAACAAAAACAGAAAATGCAGAATGAGTTTTAAATCCCAGCTGGGCTGAGAATATGATCAAAAGTGGGGGAAGTAAATAAGCTTATTGGTGAGACGTTTTCACTTTGGGCAAGGGGCTCAAACCTCTCCTTGCTGAGACCCCTCCCAGTGCGAAGGCCATTTTGAACATTTTGGTACACATTCTAGGAAATTTTTATTTTTTTTAATGTTTATGCCTGGATTGGAAACATCTTACCATTCAGTTTATTTTTATTTATTTATTATTTATTTTAAAGATTTTTACTTATTTATTTGAGAGAGAGAGAGCACAAGCACACAGGTAGGGGGGGAAGGGCAGAGAGAGGGAGACTCTCAAGCAAACTCCTGGCTGAGTGCAGGGCCCAATGTGGGGCTCGATCCCATGACCCTGAGATCAGACCTGAACTGAAACCAAGAGTTGGACGCTTCACTGACTGAGCCACCCAGGTGCCGCCCCATTCAGTTTATCTTAATTTTTTTAATGTTTAAATGCTTACATCGTGTGGAATAATGTGCATTTTCCAGTGATTCCCTCCTTTTCACTCCAATGCATAATATTCTATTACAATGCAAGTTCCGTAATTTAGTTTCACCTATGTCCTCACTGAGAGGCCCTTGGATTATTTCCAGTCTGGGGTTATTATAGACAGCCAGTCCTGAACATTCGTGTATATATATATATATATCTCCATTATTTTATGATAGGCAAAACTCTAGATGACCCGCAATGATCCTCGCCTGCTGGTAGTCAAGGCTTTGTGTAATCCTCTCTCGAGGAACCCACCCTGAACCAATAGAATATTGGCAATGTGGAGGGGATGTTGCTTCTGTTAGTAGGTTACGAAAGATTCTGACTTCTTTCTAGAAGGCTCTTCCCAATGCCTCCTCAGTTCGCATGCTTTAGTGAAGCATGGCGGCACTACAGAGGGCCACGTGGTGGGGACCTGATCGCTCACGCAATGAGTTTGGACTGGATCTTTCCCAGGTCAACTTTTCAGATGAGACCTTCGCTCTGGCCAGCACATAGATTGCCACTTTATGAGGAACCATGGAGCACAGCACCCAGACCCCAGACCCATAGAAACCGCAGGATACTGCATGTTGATGGTTGAAAGTCCCAATGTTTAGGCATGACTTGTTACACAGCAAGAGATAACTAACATATGGAACTAACAGTTCAATAGGGAGACTGAAAAAGGTAAACAGATATGTGTTCTGCAAGGCAGGATGTTATGAGGACCAACAGTTTTAGGGAAAGGGCGATGGAATTCTTGGGATGGAAAAACACTTTTCACTAAGGGTGCTGAGAAATCTGAGCAAGCACACATCTGCTTGTTCAAGAAAGGATTCATCTTTTCCCGTGCGCTGGGCGCCACGCTGGGCTCGGGGGCTCACATGATGAAGATGCCAACGTTGTTATTTTTTTCTTTTCCTTTTGATGTTTGCCCTCTAGGGACAGAGATAGAAAATGAAGAGTAAATAAACACCCGAAGAAGGTAATTTTTAGTAGACACAGGTAGAAGGAGGGAAAGAGATAACGAGGGATCAGTAATGAACGCTAGGTGGGCTCTTTGTTTCTGGTGGTCAAGGAGGACAGATCACTGAGGAGGCCATGAATGCTGCAAGCCATCTTTGGTCTACACCCCAAACATGTGAGATTTCCATAAACTCAGAGGGGCAGGAGCACTGCCCTCCCCCGGGTTGGGTGCAGCACGCCCTCTGCTCCAGGCGGTGGGTGACAACGGGAGGTGGGCTCAGCTCCACAAAGGCAGTATATTGGTTCAGGCTTCTGCAGCTCCTAACGGCCGGATGATGGATGCTGCGGTGGAAAGGGGGGACCTGCTTTGATGTTCGCAGCCTGGTTTGATTAATGAGCGGCTCTGCCGGGAGGCTACGCTGGGAGTAAATTACTCTTTTCAGAAATGGCTAGATCGGCACTATTGTACTAATTATTTCACAAGCTTGGGGTCAGTTCCAAATTCCCTGACACACACAAGGGAACAAACACCCAGGCTAACTGAAGCCGACAGAGCTCTAATTAAAGCAGAAATTGTTTGTGACTCCCCTCTCCCCCACCCTCCACCCCATCAGCTCTCTTTTCCCAGAGGAGGAAGCTGTCAGACATATTTCCTTCCTGCCCCTGGCGTGGCCCAGCGTGAACCCCAAGTTCCAGGAAGCCGTCCACAGTACCCATGTGCATATACTGAACACTGGCAAAGAGGGGAGATCTCTATGTTGGGTCTAGTGTCTTGGTTTCTGATTTCTTTCTCCTAATCACATGCACAGGTATTGTATTAATTAATTAATTCATTCATCTCTGTGTATTCACCTGTTCATTCCGTTTTTATTTATTAAATGCATTTTATGGGTCAGGCAGTGTGCTGAGAATTTGCAGTGTTCCAGCCTTCAAGAGCTTGCTGCCTGGTGGGGAAGACACATTCGTCAGATAATCACACAGACACGTGTAAAATTATAGCAGTGAGGAGACTATAATAAAAGGATTGTGGCTTTGAGGATGTATGATAGAGGATTTGGCTTGGCTGGGGGCTCAGATCCTTGAAGAGGTGGTGCCAGAGATGAAAAAGTTTAATTAAGCAAAGGGTATGGGAAGAGGAGGAGGAGTGGTCAGCCTCAGTGGTGGAGAGAGCACATGCAAAGGCCCTGAGGTAGGAATAATGGTGATGTTTGGAAGAGACAGAAAGAAGGCAGTATGACTGGAGCTCCTCATGGAAGCAGATTGATTTGGATTCAGGCTTTTGTTTTGTGTGTGACCATGGGAGTCCTTTGTATATCTGCACCTCTGCTTCACCTGAAGAATCAGGATAAACTCTCTTAAGTCTTGCATAAACATTGTGGTGGTCTTTCTGGCAAGTTACCATAAGTACTAGTCTTTTTTTTTTTTTTATAGTTCAAAAGACACTTTTATTTTTTTTAATTTTTTTAAATGTGTTTTTATTATATTATGTTAGTTCACCATACAGTACTAGTCTTGACCTTCCTTGGCAGTCTTTCCTCCTACCAGTCCTGCCCACTGTTCCAGCTGCATTCCATTGCTTACTTTTCCCCACGGGTTCCTTGTACTTTCCAAGCTCTGTGCCATCCTGGCTACTCCTCACCAACCTCAGAAAGGCTGGCTTTCTTAACCCCTTGGCTGGCAAACACGGGGGCAAAGTCTTGGTTGCGTGTGTATGCGTTTGCCCTGCTACTTCATGGATGTTTACCATGTCACATGCTGTATACTGTTGAATGTTTATACCACTTACTGGGGCAGGGGGGCTCCTTTGTAAAATGATGGAAATATCCACCTTAATGCAATCTCTGAACTTCCTATGTTGCTACCACCGATGGCTCCCAATGGGTGTGTCTTAGCCATGGACCTTCACATATGGTGCTTTACTTAACTCTTCTGACAATCTTCTTGGCAGGCGCCACGCTTATCGTTGTGCACATGAGTGATCCTCAGGTCCAACAATGTTGAGTAACTTACACAAAGGCTCATATCTAGCATGTAGGTGTCAGAGCTGGGGTTGGACCTTTTGTCAAAGTCTGTTTTTATCCACGAAGTCAGGTAGTACCAATATTCATTTTGGAAATAATAACAGCTGACGTACAGGAAAATGCTTATCACAGGGGAGGCGTTGTGTCAGACACTTTCCGTGCATTAACCCACCCGTTTTATAGATGGGAAAACAGAGGCACAGAGGGACTCAGTGAACTGTCCCAAGATACAGCTAGTCAATAGTGCAGACTGGACTTACGCCCAGGTGTGAGATGCCACAACCATGATCTTATGAGACAGTCACCGTCTTCTCAGACTCGATGCTCGGGTCAGAAAGCAGCTTTCTTCTGATGTTCCACAAAGCCACTTTCTGAAGGTGGTTGGCATGTCTGCTTACGGTAGGCCCAGAAAGGATGTAATAGGGCCGTGTTCCCTTAGGTTCCTTTACTCTGGGAGTTGGGGATTTTTCAGCTCAAGGATTGTGTGCACCGTCTAAAAAGAATGAGCTAAATGGGAAAATCAATAATGCACACAGATGGTCCCGGTGATGTTTACACTATTTAAGAGAACAAATTATTCTGAAGCACCTGGGATTCATTCTTTCCCCTACAAAAGGAGAAAAGCAAGGGAATTACAGGTTGTCCTTTTCTATTCATTGAAGCAGACTCCCTAAGAGGCAATTATTCTGTGTTTATATTAGTTTGCATTGGCTATGTTCTACCAACCACCCCCACCAACGCCAATTAAGAAAGTTTCACTTTACTGCAATTTCCAGTATAGATAATACGTATGAAAGAAGAGAATTCACCCAACGAATGTTTATTGAGTGACTACTATACACCAGATACCAGGCCAGGCGCTGGGACTAAGGAGAAACAGCCATCAATGTACCAACAACCATGACAAACAGTCACAAAGCACTACCTTTGTGCCTAGTTCTCGTCTAAGAATTCATGGACTCTATACAGGCCTACGAGATAGATGTTGCCATTTTGCCTTTTTATAGAAGAGGACACTGGGGACAGAGGTCATGCATTTAAATATGAAACAGGCAGGATGGGAGCCCAGGCAATCTGATGGAGGAGTCAAATAGAGTCCCTGCTCTGGGATGGCTGGCCTATTGAGCGGGGGAGGGCAGACAACAAACACACATGCATACCAAAGAGGCGGGCAAATAAAAAAATACACACACCTACCCCCCCCCCCACACTGTAAAATTGTAGGGTCTTGCAGACAAAAGAAGACGCTTGGACATAATGAGGACAGGGAGAGTAGGTGGGGATTTTTCATAAAACGTGGTCCAGGAAGACCTCACAGAGAGGCTATGTTGAAGCCAAAGAGGTGAGGATTGGTGAAGATTTTAGTGGTGGTTTGATGGAAATTCCAGAAAGAGGGAATTAGGGCGGTAAGGACTCTGAGTTGCCACTAAGCTTGGAGTATCTGGGGCTCTGAAAGGAAAAGACCCATGTGGCTGGGATTTAGTGACTTGGGTTGAAGGGAGCAGTAGACGTGAGATGGTGACTCAGACCAGATCACATAGGGTTTTCGACCCCACATTTTTGGGAGGCTGAAATGAGACGATCTATGTAATTTGCATATTACAATGCCTGGAACTTAGCACTCAATTAGCGTTCACTTTCGTCATCATTGTGGTTATTCCATATCTCGTTCCAATGACTTTGATTTTTTATAGATTACTTAAAGGGAAAAAAATGATGCTTTTTCTTTTAAATTGTTTCCCTCTCTCCAAAGAGTTTATGTGTATAGTCTTCTGGAAGAATTCTAGCTGGGAAGGCCTCAGGTCCGTCCCAGGAGCAGTGGGCGGAAAAGGTGCGGAGATGTGTGTGTGTGTGTGTGTGTCTGGAAACCACCTCAGTGCTCACTGACAGATGAATGGGTAAGGAGAATGTGGTATGTGCAAACAATAGAATACTATTCAGCCTGGAAAAAGAGGGAAACTCTGCAATGTGAGACAACGCAGAAGAGCTCTGAGGACGTTAGCTTATGCAAAATAAGCCTGTCAAAGCAGGACCAGCCCCGCGTGATTCTTCCTGTACGAGTGCTCTGAACAGTCAAACTCCCAGAATCAAGGAGAGGAAGGCTGGTTTCAGGGGCCTGGGGGAAGGGGAAAAGGGGACTTGCTAGTCAACGGGTATAAAGGTTCAGCTGAGCAAGAGGAACGGGCTCTCGGTTGTTAGACAACTTTGTGCCTATAGTCAGCAGTCCTGTACTGGGCACCTAACAGTGAGTGAAGAGGGTAGATCTCATGGGAAGTGTTCTTTCCACAGTAAAATAAAATAAAATAAAATTAGGTAAGTAAAGTAAGAGAAGATAAAATAAAATAAAATAAAAAATAAGATAAAATAATAAAATAAAACAAGAAAGCGAATGGCCATGTCACATCTGCAATGGAGATTGGAGGGCAAGAGTCACGGAGTCGGGCCAGGGGCTGCTTCTCGCTCGGACGTGCATCCTTACGCTGCTCGCTAAGCCTCGCGGCGGAGATGACAGCAAGCCTGTGCCGAGGAAAACCTAAGGGCTTTATTTTAAGACCTTCTGTCAGGAAAGGACTTGGGAGCAAATGCAGCCACTCGACTGCATGCCTGAAGGTCAAACAGTAGCAGCTACATGATCTGCTGGATTTGAGGAAACATTTAAAACGGAAGGAGAAGAAGGGGGAAAAAAATCGCACCCTTCCTGAGGAATCGTTTTTGTTTTTACCAAGAGACCGGGGAGGGCGTGAGAAAGTTCTGGTAGGAGGGGATAAAAGGGAGATGAAAACCTGCCTCTTCAGCGACTGTTGAAATTGTTCTTAAATCAAGGAGCGGTTTCCCGACAGGGCCACGTAATTGATTATAAATGTTGGAATTTGTTTCAGTAAGTCCTGTCACTGCTGAGCAGCTGTCTCACTTTGCAACCGAGCACCACACAGACGGAAGTTTGGATGCAGCCTGTCTTTTGTCTCCACCTCTGATGCGTCTGAATTGGTTTTTGGAGAGATGCTTCTGGCTGAGGCTTGAGGGAGGAGAGGCCCCCCGTTTTCCTGGCCATCAGCAGAGGGAACGGGGAGGGGAGACGAGCTGCCTGCCTTCTTGGGGGCCCAGGGACACTGTGACTGGGAGCCAGGAGGAAGTGGTGGTTGTGTTTCCCACCTTTATCAGCCCAAGGAAGCCGTCCGTGCATTGGAAGGGGAGGCCCGTCTTTTATTCTCATAAAAGCAGTGAGAGACAGTGGGAGGGCCGCTGGGTTGAAGGTTTAGTGTAGACTTTGCTTCTCACGCACCAGGTGAGGGTTCTCTCTAGGATGGGGCTGCCGATACCTGCATCGAGATCCGTTGGAAAGATTAAGTTCATTGATCCGGAGATGAAAGCTTCAGTTAAGGTGCCTGGCAAACAGTAGGCGCTCAATAAACGTCCGGCTGAATCCCTGTCTTTTAAAAGCCACTGCTGTCCGCTCTGGCTCACTTTGATCTCTCCCTCTCTTAAGCTTACATGCCCTCCGTCTCAAGCGCTGGATGCTTAGCTCGGGGCGGTAAAGACATTGAGTTCCAATATCGATGTGAACACCGGGCTTTGGGTCGGTGCAGATCACCTCCTGTCCTTCTCTAACTGCAAAATGGTGACGTGATCACTTCCCCACCTCCCAGCATGGTTGTTAGGTTTAGATGAGTTAAGAGATGGGCAAGCATTCAGCGTCCTTAAAAACGTGCCACACATGGAAGGGGTTGTTATATTATATGCCATCTTCTGCTCATTTCCTCCTCTTTATTAAAAGCCTGGCTTTCCACCCAGGTTGTAGGATTACTGAAAGCAGGAACCACCTGTTTGTGCTCTTGATCCAGCTTACTGATTTCGTCCTTTGATGAATAATGTTAAGGGGAACTTTTGAAGGGGTTGGGGAGTTATCAGTAGTAAGGAGCTCATACTCAAGGATTTTCTGTCATCTCTTTGTTCACTGAATCTCAGAATGTATATTTTCTTGCACAGCTCTCCCTGTTTTTCTCCTTGTTCCAGCCATGCTTTCAGTGTTGGGAAAATCCCTGTTCCATCTTGCCTCAGGACCTTTGAACATGCCAATCTTGCTTCAGGGATACTCTTCTTCAGGCTTTTGCATGGATGGTTCTCTTGGTCCTTAGATCTCATAAAAAGGGTCCTTCCTGATCTAATGTTACTCCCCTTTCCCCAACCTGCTACTCTCAGAGGGTGCACCAGCCTATTTCATTTCCTTATTACTAGGGGAAATGATCTCATTCCATTACGGTGTGCATTTCTCTCTCTCCCACCAGAACGTAAGCTCCGTGAGATCAGGGACTTTGGTTTTTGTTACCACCACGTCCCTCATGTCTAGAGCAGTTTCTGGTATGTTGTAGATACACAGCAAATGACTGTTTAATCAGTTACCTTTTTTTTTTTTTTTTGCACAATTTCAGGTTTCCTTCCTCTAGGAAGCCTTCCAGGATTGTCATAGTACTTGTTGATTTTCCCCACTTCAAGATTTTCTCCTTTTAGAGTTGACAGTGCTTTACAGCTTGATATGACTTTCTGTCTCATTCCTTCAAATATGATGGTCGGAGATGATCTTACCTTCTATCCCTTTGTGTTTGAGGTGAACATGAAGGAAGTCTCCAGAAAAAGTCTAAGAGAAATCTCTTTGGTCGGCTTGGGTAGAGAATAAGAAGCAGAGAGCTCTGGAGTCTGCTGAAGACAGAGGAGGAAGGGGGGAGAACGAGTTTTCTGCGTTCATGCCTTGGCTTTCCATTTCTGGACAAATTACGAAATAAGAGGAAAGGATGTTCTCCCATTTTCTAGAGCAATAAAATCTGGAATGAGTCAGAGGTGACACAGAGTCCGAGCTCCCTCATTTTTCAGATGAGAAAGGAAAAGACAGAGGGGAATAATACAGAAGAGAAGCATACAAAATTTGTGAATACCTGTGTTGTGGGTTATTTTCTTACACCTCATCCCATTAAATCCTTGTAACTGTCAACAAGGTCGATGATGTTCTTCCCATTTCACTGATGAGATAAGAGGCTTGGGGAAGTTAAGCAAGTGACACCCAGCTAGCAAACAGCTAGGACTTGAACCCTGGTCTTCCATGCTTCTTCCATACCTCATTTAGGGTTTTAGAATAAATCTCCCACCTTTCCCTCACGGGGCTCTACCTCTCAAAACTCTGTCTTTGAAACCTGCTAGAATTCATGGGGGGGGGTGTTTAGGGTGGGGTAGGGAGAGGGTAGAGGCATTATCTCTTTACCGTTTCCAGGCTGGGTACTGAGATCCAGGAGAGATAGCTCCAGGTCCCACAGAGCTCTGTTGTCAAACCTGCCATTATGAGCTTAATTAAATTAATATTCTTGTGTGAAGGGCTGCTGGGTGCAGGGCTCCGTGAGGCTCATCGACTTGCACATAGAAGGGAAAGTTTTCTGTGCTCCCTCTCCCGAGGCTGCATGAAAAATGCATGACAGAAGTCAGATTGTGAGTGCTTGTGGCAATGGCATCTTCGTGCAATTAAACCTTCTTAAAAGTTTCTCCTCTCCCCCCCCCTTCCCTAGCTGCATGCGGGAAACAATGCAAACTCAAGAGTTTCTAAAGTCAGATGGGCCGAGTTTTAACCCACCCAGCCTGGCCTGCAAAGCGTCCTGAAGACCGGACACCCACCACGGAAGCACTATCTGAGAAGTTTCAAGGTGAGTACATTCAAGTAAGAACAATGCTTGAGTAGAGGAATAGTCGGTCAAGGACAAGAGGAGGAAGCAGGATGACAAGAGCCCTCTCTTGGGTGCTACTTGGAAGATGGGGCGCATGGCATCCCTGTCCACAAGCTGATCGTGGGGATCCATGAGAGAATGTGCACAGAACACCCAGGGCTGGCTGATGGTAAATGCTGGCAAATGCTCAGTGAATGCTTTTATTAATGATACCTAGTGCTGTTCATTGCTTACGATATGCCAGTCACTGTGCTGAAGCCCGATTAACCAGTCGAATCCTCATAGCAGCCCTCTGAGATATATATGCATATCTGTATCTCTCTATATAATTATCATAGTACATGGGATGGTTATTTCCCCTAAGATACAGCCTACTCAGTACCTATGGATGTGCCTTTATTTGGAAAGTTTTTGCTGATAGAGTGAAGTTCAGATCTTGAGGCGAGATCATCCTGGGTTCTCCGGGTGGGCCCTACATCCAACGACAGGTGTCCTTACAAGAGGTGAAGACACACAGACAGAGGCTGGAGGAACACAGCTCCCAGCCAAGGAGCAGCTGCAAGAGGCAATTAGACATTCTCCCCTAGAGCCTTCGGAGGGAGCACCACCCTGCAAACACCTTGATTTCAGATTTCGGGCTTCCAGAACTGGGAGAGAATACATTTCTGTTGTTGTAAGCCGTTCAGTTTGTGCAACTTTGTTACAACAGCCCTAGGAAACCGAACACATTTATCCTCGTCCCACGTTTGCTGATGAACAGATTCGGGCGCAGAGAAGTTAAGTAATTCCGTAGTCACACAGCTGGAAAACAAGAAATCTGGCGGCGGAAACCAGGCAGTCTGGCTCACAGGGAGACAGAGGATCCCGGGAAGCTGAAGGTGTAGACACGCGGTGCACGTCTGTCCGGGTCACTTAACCTCTCTGGGATCGGATCATATCCTCTATAAATAGTGATTGATTGATTGATTGCCTACTGGCTGGGGGACGCCAAAGAAGGGTTGATGAAGTATGGCCTGAGGGCCAAGAATGGTTTTTGCATTTTAAATGGTTTATTAATAGCTTTTATTTTACTTCTTGGTCTGTAAGCTTATATTGTTCCCTATAGGACTTTTTTCAAAAGTTTGCCAGCGTTTGGGGCACCTGCGTGGCCCAGTCAGTTAAGTGTCTGCCTTTGGCTCAGGCATGATCTCAGGGTCCTGGGATGGAGCCCCCTGTCGGGCTCCCTGCTCAGTGGGGAGTCTGTTTCTCCCTTTCCCTCTGCTCCTCCCCCACCCTCTATCTCTCTCAAATAAATAAATAAATAAATAAATAAAATCTTTAAAAAAAAAAAGTTTGCCAGCCCTTGTTCTAAAGAATGAGGGATAGTAGTATCTTCCATGCAAACAGTGGTTGGTGGATTACTTTTACTCATCAACTTAGCACACATTTATTGGGCATCTAGTGACTGTCAGGAACTCGTGAAGGAGCTTGGGAAGCAAAGATGACAGCCCAGTGTGGGGGCAGCGTGGAAGCGTGTCTACGAGAACGAGCCAACGCTGTTACTGATGTGGGTGCAGAGTGTTGTGGGGGCAGGAACAGGGGACCCCAGAGTGGGGCCTTCAAAGGAGGGGATTGCATTTTTGGCATCATTAGGGCCCGCATCCTGAGACAGCATGGGTCTCTGCCCAGGACAGAAGCTCTACAAACTTCCGTTGAAGAAGCAAAGAATGGACTTCACCTGCTGGACTCAGACAAGTCTTCCCCTCGAGAGTTGTGTTCTGAACTCATCTTAAAGGATCAGTAAGAGAAAACAAGAGTGATGGGTACTCCTGGCCCTGGGAACATTCTTGTCGAAGTCTTGACTGCAAGAGAGGGCATGAAGCGTTTGAAGACCTGTGTGTAGCTTGGTTTGTCTCCCAGGGATGATGCCACAGGGCCAGATGCAAGACAGGATGGCCTGCAGCCCGATCCCAGAGGGCCCTCAGCTGGGCCAGAGCTGTGTGGAGCCCTGTTCCCACTGCCTCCTCCTTAGGACTCTCCTGTGCCACCCTCCACCATCCCTCACTCCCGCCCAGCCTCACATGGGCTTCTGTGAATAGTCACATTCCTTCCAGCCCTTGAAACTGTTCGTATGTTTTTCTCTACCTGAAAATTTCTCTCTGCCCACACATATATATTATATATCCAAATAGGTACTTTTTTTTTTTTTTTAGTTGAACACATTCTCCCTTAGATCCTGAATGGAAGGTTGCTTTCTCAGGGAGGCCATCCCTGACCTCACCCCAGATGAGAGCAGTTCTCCCTGATCTACCTGCTCATGTTTTTATCTGTATCCACATCTGTACCCACATGTATATCCACATCCGCATCCATGGTCTATGTACCATTCACACCTCCACCTCACTGCACACCATCCCCTGTGACGCTTACCACTCTTGTCCTTAGTTACACACGTGGGTGTACTGTCATCTGGCTCATTATTGTCTCCCCCACTAAACCATAGTCTCCATGGTGGCATTCGTCCACTGGGGCTGCCATAACGGAGCCCCACAGGCTGTGTGGCTTCGAGAATGGGAATGTATTTTCCCACAGTCCCGGAGGCTGGGAGGCTGAGGTCCAGGGCTCACGGGGTTGACTCCTGAGCCTCCCTCCCTGGCCTGCAAGTGTGACTTCACATCATCTTATGGGTCCATGTCCTAATCTCCCCTTCTCCTGAGGATCCTGGTTACAGTGGATGTGGCCCCTGTCTCCGGACACAGTCTCATTCTGAAGCAGTGGACTTCAACATAGGAATTTAGGGGGTGGGAGCACTGTTTGGCTCATACCAGATGGTCTCTCAAGAGGTGACTGTGGAATGTATGGGGCATTGGCTGTGGGGACCAGCGAAGACTGTGGGTGTGGGACAGACTCTAGGAGCAGGTGAACGGACCCTGTGACTAGATGCCAGGGCTGAGGGCCGTGGGGACGTGGGACAGGTTTGGTGTCACTCTCACCACGTGGAACCACCTCGAGCGTGCTCACTGCACCTGC
The DNA here is from genome assembly GCF_024610735.1 of Ursus americanus. NCBI lineage: Eukaryota > Metazoa > Chordata > Mammalia > Carnivora > Ursidae > Ursus > Ursus americanus. The sequence goes on from NC_142128.1 coordinate 33,814,720, forward strand.
GCGGGGACCGAGGAGGTGTGTCACCTGCTTCCAGGGTCCCAATTCACAGGAACGCTCGCTTGTAGCTTTGACGGTTCTAGCAAGGCAGATACCCCTCCCCACTACCCCTCCCCTCCTTCCCCCTTCTCTTTCTTTCTTTCTTTTTTTTTTTTTTTAAAGATTTTATTTATTTATTTGACAGAGATAGAGACAGCCAGCGAGAGAGGGAACACAAGTAGGGGGAGTGGGAGAGGAAGAAGCAGGCTCATAGCAGAGGAGCCTGATGTGGGGCTCGATCCCAGAATGCCAGGATCACGCCCTGAGCCGAAGGCAGACGCTTAACTGCTGTGCCACCCAGGCGCCCCCCCCCTTCTCTTTCTTAAAATGAGAGACGATTACCTGCTGGTAGTTCATCGCAAGCCACTAAGGGTGAAGCTGTTGGGCTCCAGAGCGTTTTATTCCAGGAGAACAGGAGGATGGAGGATGAATGCCAGGGAACATGCGTTTATGGGATTTAAGTAAGAGGTAACTAGACCCTAAAATTTAGACCTCAGAGCAGAGGCAAGGAATCCGAACTCAGAGGCTGTCACAGCCGAGCTAAGACTTTCAGTCATATCTTGTTAGGCCTAATCTTACTTTCCCCGATCACATTGGAGTCTACACGAGCTGACTCAGAAATGTGGGCACTGCAAGGTGGAGATTAGGAGCGGCGCTGAATGGCATATTCACCTTTCACAAGCTTTGCTGCTCCAGACGCTTATAAAATAATTTTCGCCTTTATCTAAAGGCAGAAGGGCTTTTCTCCCCCCAGCTAGTGTTCTGGCTTTTTTTTTTTTTTTTTAAACTCTCTCCAACCTAATACAATCCTCAGCACAGCACCGGCCTGTGTAATCAGAGCTATGCAGGCTGCTGTCGGAGCTCGCTTCCAGGGCCGCACCACAGCAGCGCGGCGGAGGAAGGGATCAGACTTTGGGAAGTAATGATGTCTCACCCGCCAGCTGGCTCCCGGAGGTCATACCCTGACTGAGCAGCTCCTGCCCTGCGTGCACCCCCAGAAAAGAAGTCTGGCTTATTTACGATTTTCGAAAGTTAGACCTTTTCAAAGAGGTGCCCCAGGCAAAACATCCTTCCTTCCCCATCGCTTGGAAACGAATGACTCTCCTCGGAAAGTTTTGACAGTCAGGGTTGTTCCGACAGCTGAGGTGGGTTGCTGGGGGCCAGGCTGGCACACAGCCCGCAGAGGTAGCTGGGCCGCACGCGGCTGGCTGGGGGATGCCTGCCTCTCTGACGCAACAGGTTGGACTGCTGGAGTGGAAACGGGACTGTGGGCAAGAGGCCCTGAGCTGGAAAAGAACAGGGTGTCCTGTTCTAGAAGCCAGATTAGGGGTGGGGTTGGCGTGGGGGCTTCTGACCTCTTTGAATTCATATGACGCTGATAGTATGACGAAGTCTGAGGCTTAAAAGAAGACAAAATGACCCTCCCGGCACACACACAGCATCCCATGGATCCTGGGGATGATGACAGTGGGTAAACCATTTTATGCAACTGGTCCACAGCTAGGTGGTTGGAAACAATCCAACATACCTCTATCCAGTTCCAAGTAAAGATGGCGGGGAGTGGAGAGGGAGGAGGAAGACGGGTCAAGGGTTGTGACGTCCTTTCTCACTAAGGATGTTGCAAATCCTCACTCTCAGCTCCACTGGGGAGCCCCACACATCTCCTGAAGTTAAGCCTTCATTTCTCTGTGCACGTACTATGGTCCCTGGTCCCTGAGACGTGCTCGGTCATTCTCTGTACGCTTGGGTCAATAAAAAAATTTTTCCTCCATTAACACAGGCTGTGACTATTGACAAATTAAACTCAAGCCTCTGATTTTTCCAAGAGATGAATGACTCCAGTGACAGCCAGATGACAGGTCGCAACTAGGAACATGACTATATTATTATAGTAAAGAGCTCCTGTCCTACAGGTAGAGTTCCCCTGTACCTTGTCTGCAGGTGCAGTGGCAGAGACTATGCTTGCTTTCAAGAGCACCTGGTCAGAAGTTGTCTCTCCACTTAAATACAAATAGGCACATCCAGAGATCTATTTTTGTGTGTACAGAGCTTTCTTTATACATACAGTCAAAAGCATACTGCTTGAATTTGTTTGCATTGCTTTTCCCCTTGACGGTATGTCTGAGACATCTTTTTATGTCAGTGCATCCAGACCTATCACATTCTAATATTGGAGAGCCTGACTATCTAACCGACTTCTCCTGATGGACATTTAAGTTGTTTCCAATTTTTAGAATGGATCTACTTTGAATGTGTTTTTTTTTTTTTTTTTTTTTGGCACTTACGTGAGTTTCTCTCAAAGGTGAAATATAGAAGCAGTTTGCTGGGTCACAGATATAGGCATACTAAAGTTTTTATATCTATAGAATCTGAAATTTCTTCCCCAGTGGAATGACCGATGTCTACCTTCCTCCTCCCAGTACCGTTTGAGACTACCCATTTCCAACAACCCACCAATACTTGGAATTATCGAACTTTTAAGTTCTGAGGATCTGTAGTTTTAAGGGATGTGACTGAGGGTTTTCCAAAGACTGCCCTGGGTAAAGGCGTCCCACTTGTTTCTACAGAATGTCCTGGAACGGAGAATGTGTTGAGAACATCTCCCCGCCGTGGCCATGCTGGATTCTGTACCTCCCTTCTGGTGAGTCATTGACATCATCTGTGCCGGGGACGGCCTGTCTTCACAGATCTCCTGAGAAGAGACCCGTGGGCCTTATCTGATATGGAGGTGGAGGGAAGGCATCCGTATATCACACCTTTGCAAGAATATCCGTGTTGCTGCCCACGCCGTGTTTCCCAAAACTGGCTGGTCTTTGGAATCACCCAAGAAACTTAAAACAAAAACAGAACAAGCAAATAACAAAAAACTCCTTCCTATTCCCAGACATTGATCGGGACACACAGAATCAGTTTTAGAGATAGGTCAAAGGGATCTGTACTTTCAACAGCTCCCCATGCGATTCTGGTGCCGCTGGTTGGTGAATGGCCACACTGAGAGTTACTGCTATAAGCGATAGTGTAATGTTTGTGACAGTGCGTTATATAACATGCATGAAGCAGGGGTACTTTGCAGCCAGGAATCCCAGGGTTCAATTCCCTGGTCAGCCTGTGCCCAGGTCGGTGGCCTTGGGTGGGTCCCTCACCCCCTAAATGTCTAGTGGTGGTCCAGGGAGTTGTGGTTGATGTCAGGTGTGAAGCACTGGTTTAAAGCCAGCCATCCAAATGAAAATAGGGTCAAAGCAGAACAAATCATGCAGTTCTAGCCTGTTTCCATGGTATCCCTTCTCCAAACTGAGGCTCTGGTAAATTATCTCCCCTGTCATTCCACCATCTGCAGAATCTGAACCAGGATGAAAAAGCATTCTGGTCTCCAAGTAACAGATGTAGATTCAGATCTACCGAGTTGAGAGGTGAGCCTCTGTGGCAGGCAGGCGGGAGCACGAGGAGGCGAGGATCCCGCACAGAGTATGCCACCTGGTGATGAATCGACAACACGTGGAGTCTGATAGGCCATGGTTGTTCTAAGCTCTTATCAGCGACTTTGGGACTTGATAGCACGATGTCCCCATCTGTGAGATGGGTTGACAGTGACGACGCTGGAGTGTAGTTGGCAGGATTGAAGTCGATAATTCATTTAAACACAGTATCTGGTATAAAACGTGTGGTGATTATTACGACGACAACATGGGGGTCGACCTTTGGCAACTCTCTGGAAGTACATCGAAGAGAAAAGGAAACCCATGTAGGATAGGCTGGCTGCATTTTGGGGAAAAGGTTAGAACTAAGCTTGGGGTGAGTTTGTAAGCAGAACTGTACCGGCCTCCTAGGGCTGCTGTGACAACTGACCACACACTCAGTGGCTTAAAACCACACACATTTATGATCTTATAGGTGCTGTGCCTGGATGCACCACGAGAACAGGGATTATTTATTTAGGGATGGGTTGGGGTTTGGAAAATCTTTCTGGTGAAGGTAAAAGCATTCTCTGAGCCACAAAGGATGACAAGGAAGTAATCTGGTTAGGAAGAACAAAAGAACGGTCTTTTGTTCTTCCTCCCTGGCTCCCCCTAAACCATCAGGTCTGCTTACCCACCCCGTGACTACCTGGGCACCTGCCCAGCAGGCAAAGTAACACGAGGACTCCTCCTGTCTCAGAAACCTGGTCTCCTGCCATTGCACAGGATCTAAGAAATACTTTTTGGACCCTAGGCTTGGAGAGCCACCTCAGAAGCATGCACTGCAGATGGAAAAAGAAATATAACAGCAACGGCTTTCAAGCCTTCCTGCCTTCTAGATGGAGGTGGCTCGGGGGCAGAGGCTGTGTGTAATTCCTCCGTAAGCCCCACGGAGAGACGCTTTAGTCTTTACAGCGGTGTGTGCTCACAGGCTCTAGAACCAGACCGTGCTTAAATCCCCGCTCTGCCACTTACTGGCTGTGCTGTTGTGGGTACCTGGCTTGGGCCACTCTGGGTTTCACTTTCCTCGTCTGTAAAATGAGGCTCATGGCAGGATGCTCACCATTAGGTTGTCGATGAGGATTTGGCAAGTTCAAATGGATTGATCGCTTAGACCCTAATGCCCGCAATGTAATAAAACTCAGTGCTTACTGGCTGTTGCTGCTACCCACCGTTTCTGCCACAGAATAGATGCTCAGCAAATGAGAAATGAGCAAGGTGTGTGTGTGTGTGGGGGGGGGGTTTGCTCATAGACTAATGAGACAACACGACCGTAAGATAACATCCTCATTTTTCAGATATGGAAATAGACTCAAAGAGGTCAAGTGGCTCACCTCAGGTCACAGAAGGAATTAATAGGGTTCAATCCTATGCTGGAATTTATGTATCTGGACTTTTAGGCCAAGATGATCTGGCATAGAAGAGAGGAGAAGAAATTGGGGGTGTCGTGAAGGGCTTGGGGGATGGGATTGTGGGGTATACACAGCCCCCCGCCCGTCTCCACACAACACCCCAGCAGGCACCAGGAACCACCCACCACCCCTCGACTAATGAGGCCACAGGAACCTAGAATCCTAAAATTCCCATGACCCTGAGAGTCAGGCAAGGTACTTCCCCAGGGCACTCATGCTTTGCCCTAAGGAAAACACCCAAAACTGAGTGAGGCTCCTTTTGAGAGTCCCAGAGGGCTTGAAGGGAAAAAAAAAAAAAAGGAAAATTTATGGAAGTCACAAGCAGCCCTTGGAGTTCGGCCACATGGCAGGGAAGAGCACAACTGCCTTTTCTTCTCTTGGCAAAGGGAGAGAAGGAAAGCCGTGGTCTGCTCAGGGTAGGACATGGAGCAAGGTGACCGACCAGCCTTCCCCAACTTTAACAGTCATTGGATTCAAGACTCAATCTCCTCATTTCCAGGGTGTGGAGAAGAGCTCATTCCTCCCACCTCTCCCCTTTCCTGAGTGATAGCAGTAGCAATCTCCAGAAGCTGGTACTTTCCAAGGTCAGAGACCCAGCCCTGGGTGCCCCTGGGAAAAGGTCTTCAGAAAAGTTGAAATGAAAAGTACACTTTGGGCATGTTTTGTTTTCAGAGCTCAGGAAAGCCCAGAGCTGCCTGATTCACGTGCCCTCTTAAGACCGTATTATTCTGTGATTTCTTGAGCTTCCAGAGATTTGAAATGTTTTATCACCCACCCAGTCCTGACCACACTCCTTATAGTGGTATGGTGGCTCTGTGACCATCTGCACAGCACTGAGTGTATGAGCTGGAACTGGTCCATCCAAGCAGCCCTCTGTGAACAGTCCAACGAGAGGGCACACGTTGGAGCCAGAGGGACCCTCGCCTGGGCGACATGTATGGATGTTGAAAAATAGTTGTTGTATTTTTTTCTGCTGGGACTGATAAAATGGGGGTTATGGAGTCACCTCTCCAGCGCCTGGCCACAGTTCTTCCAAGGAACATGGATAAGCAAAGAGGAAGGATGGATGGGGAGGAAATGCCTTGCAGATGGTGAGCCATCATTCCAGGCTTTGAGGCCCTGCTCCCTGTTTCTTCCAGTTTGGCAGCTCCCCCAGTACCTCGTCAGGCTAGGTAAACAAAATTCTCCTTTTGGGATGAACCTCGTTTGAGCTGCGTTTTTGTCATTTGCCCCTGGAATGTATTGGCCTGGCCAGTTGTCATGGCTGATGAGTCTGGGCATGACTCGATTTCCGCCAGTCTCTGTGCTCTCATATGCTCCAGTCACCAGTGTGCTGAACTTTCTCAGGTCTCTCCTTAGTCTGGCCAAGTCCAGCTCGGCTCTCAGTGATCACTTTGCTCTTAGGCCCCCGAGATGTTTCCTCTGGGTGGGGTCCTGCCCGCCTTGCCCAGCACACTATGTCCTGTCTCACGGCAATGGCAGCTTCTCTGTCCCCTTTGCTTTCTCTTGCTCTAAAGCACAAAATCCTTAATGGATTGTGATTGCACCGCCAGCTCTCTGTACGATGCTGACATCTGATGGGGGCTGAGCGCCCCCCATGTGCAGGGTGGAGGGAGGGCGGGAGGAACATGGCAGAGAATGACCTCTGGTCCAGCCTCGGCTCCGTGCCTGGAGTAATAGCAGATATTGAGCAACGGTTGGTTTCTCTTCTTTCTCTCATTTGTGTCTGTCTTTATTCACTTTGGTCAGCACAGTAACATTATGTAGTAGGGACTGTTGTCTCTGTCTTCTGGAGAAGAGTGAGAGACTTAAAGAAATTATGTCCCTGGGTTGCAGAGCTGGTGCGTGGTAGATCCAGAATTTGATTTTGTGTCTGTGAGGCTTTGTTTTGCTTCTTATAAAAAATGATTCAATGGAACAACAGATGAAGAAGACTTGGCCTCTGTCCTCAAGGAGTGCAGAACTTGCTAGAAGACAGAAGCATGATAAAATGAACCAGGTAGCATGATAGGGGACCACACAGGGGACCCAAGTTCTTGAGGTTGGTACGGAGAACAACAGAGACACCCAGTCAGGATGCAACCCATTTCAGTTTGAGATTTGTTCTGAACTAGCTATCAGGTGATTATGAAGATGTGCAGGACAGAAAGACACCCCTAAAGCTGGAATGAATACACAGAAATGGGAAGAGCCGTCTGCAGGAATAGACTGTACCTCACATTTGCAGGGGGTGGGTGTTAGAAGGAGTTGAAGGGCTCTTCCACCCCAAAGATTGATGATCGGTGAACTGTGGCTCATTTGAGGCTCTCCTTGGACTCTGGGCAGTAAGGCTCAGGTAGGGCAGAGGTGCACGGACTTCTCTGTGGTCAGTCCAGGGAGGCCGGCCGGCCAGAGTCTGCATCCTGGAGGAGAAGGTGGAGCCAGCGGGGGAGGGGAGCATGGTCTTGAGCTGGCTGCTGGGGGTGGGCTTGTGGAAGAAGGCGGGGATGCTCAGGTAGAAGGCCTGGGGCGGCATGCGGGCACTTTGGGGGTTGTGGCAGCTTTTTAATACGCTCTGCAGCTCTGTGCAAGGAGCACTCATTTGCTGCTAATGGCATGGTGCTTAAGCTCCTCTTAACTCTCCTGGAGCTAATCTAGTATGTCTGGCTGTCTATTAGGGATGCTTGTGTGTGTGTGTGCACATGTGTGCATGTGTGTTCTCGTGTGTGTGTGTGTGTGTGTAGGAACATGGTTGGCAGAAACCAGGAGAAATGGGGTGCCAACAGAGCATCATGTGAGGAGAAGAGAGGGTACTTACTTATAGGAAATGAAGCCCATCTGCTGGGTGAGGAACTGCTTTCCAGAAATTCTGTAACGCCCAAGAGTCGTCTAGCCCAGTGCAATATGCCTTCTGTGCCTTCTTCTGTCGAATCCCCCATCGCCCTTAGCGGGAATCATCTTTATTTTACAGGTGAGGAAACTGCCGTTTGGGCTGAGGAGCGGACTCCAGGGGAGTCGTGAGAGATAAGACGAGTGAGATTATACGAGAACTTTAGGGCCAGTGAACGGTTTTGGATTTTCTGCTCAGTGCGGCGGGAGGTGCTGAGGAGTGCCGCGGCGGGTTGACAAAGTGTAGCTCTGGCTGCTGTGTGGTAGTGAAACGGAGCGGGGAAGAGCAGAAGCCGGGAGAACAAAGAGCTACTTAGTGTATTCCCCACGAAGCAAGGAAGCAAGGGAGTGGCTCGGACCAGCCTGGCTGCACGAAGGGGTTTTTGATACATTGTGAAGATAGGCAGCTTATGGAAGGTCCTTCCCGACTGAAGACCACTCTGGAGTTATTCTGGGTGATGTGGGATTGACGATGGGTCAGACTTTGGAGGCCTGACAGTCAGGCATTGTGGCTCCACCCTGAGTCTTGTGCGGATGACACGTGGCCTTCAGTATCCTAGAAGATGCTTCTGTGCCAGGGATCCTTCCAGCTTACAGAGGACCTGACCTTCAAGGATGGAAATTGGCCACACACGAGTATCCTATCTCTTCTCCAGTGCCCTGCAGAGCCCAAACCCTGTCTAGAGCAGGAAGAGCAAGCTCGGAAGAGGCCGTGATAGTTTGGGAGAGCAGTGGGGGAAAAGTCAGCATTGACTGAGCTCCTGCCACGGGCTACATTGGGTCTAGACACTCCCGTACAACTTCGGATTTAATCCTCGCACTCCTCATGAGACTTCGGCATGCTGAGCCTGGTTCTGTGGTTCAGGAAGCCGAAGCTCAGTGAGTCTCAGGCCGTATGGCAGGTACATGGCACAACTAAGATCTAACTCCAAGTCTGGGGTCAAAGCATGAGTCCTTATTGCAATGTGCTGCAATAGGCCCAGATTACAGCCCCTACCAGGCTCCCATTTCCTCCCTGTGTGTGGCCCAGGTTTAGATGACGCTTACTGACTGAGATCCAGGGTGGTCAGAACTGACACACTGCTCGTCAATACTAATGTGCATTGATGTGGACAGAGTGGTCTTGGAGGCCCATTTTGGGGGGATGCCTAATGGAGGAAAGAAGGAAGGATTGTACCAAGAGCTTGCATGGTTTCAGAATCTCTTGGCAACAGCACTTGGAGGTGCTTGAGATCCTCCCTGGGACAAGGGCAGCGTGGGCTTTCACTGGCCTCAGAAGGGGCAAGAGAGGATGCTCAGAGCAAGTGGTCATGGGCGGCCTGGGAGCAGAGCTCTGGCACATCTCCAATCAGATGTGTGCCCTATGCGGCTTGCAGTCCCTCTCTCTGGAATTACAGGTAATAAGGTAGAGCTGATGTTAATGGTTTATGACACGAATTCATTTTGAGAACTATATGCTTCACCCATTGCTTTTATTTTTCAATTTGGATCTGTTGGGTATTAATAGCTTTGGGGCTGTGTTTTCCATTTTAATCTTGCTTTTTCTCATTTCCAAGTAGATTCCTTCTTTCAATTTACACAAACATTAAACCTCCATTTCCTGCAGCCCCACACTCCCTCTCTCTCATTCTCTCTGCTGACCTTGGGATAAAACTTTTCTTGAATGCATGAACTTTCCTCATTCCAGGCCTACTTTCCCATCCCCACTGGCCACTGCCGCCTTATGCTTTAGCCCCACTTTGCCACTGGTAGCTTCTCAGAGACATGACGATCCTTTGTGCCAGAAGAAAGAGAATTCAAACCAACCGAGGCTGAAGAGACACAGATCTTTAATATCTTACATAGTAAAACGTCTAGAGGTGGACAGTCCTTGGTCTGGTTGATTTGGGGGTCCTATGATCTCAAGGATACAAGTTCTTTTAATCCTTTGTTCTGCCCTTCTTCAAAGTATAGGCCTTTTCCCTTCAGGCTTGTCTCCTCATTCTTGTTAGGAACCCGGAAAGTTTGAGGTACCCTGTCCTCCACAGCTGCATCCTCAGGAAGGAGGGGGTCTTTTTCCTCCTGTCCGTTTCTTATTATGGGCAAAATCTCTTCACCAGAAGCTTCCCCATTGGTTACCACTGGACCACATGCCTCAGCCCATCATTGGCAGGACCTCGACTGGTCCAGACGACTCCTGACTCATTTCTGAGGGCTGGGGCTGTCTTCTTGGAGCGCCTGGTGGGCTGATGTCTGAACAGGAGCGACGGGAAGGATGGCTGTTGTACCAGTAGGGGGTGCTGCAAACGACAGCTCCCCCTTCCCCAGGCACCTTTGTTCGTGCTCTGTGCCCTTCCTGTGGCATCTTCTGCTGCTGCTGCCTCCTGACCTTGAATGCAGGTAATACCTGGCTTATTCCTGGTCGGACTGTAAGATGCAGCACGGGTGCCACATCCTCTGCATGTCCCTGGTTTCTTCGCTCGTCACCGGCACGCCGTACTGCCCCAGGCATATGTCAGGCACTGCATTTGCAATGCAATCCCTTAAAATCATTTGCTTGTGCCTCTGAACTGGGAGCTCTCTGCGGGTGCCTGCTGGGTCTTGCTTACCTCTGTCACCTCAGGATCTGGCACCCACGGAATGCTCAGTAAAATTGCTGAAGGGACAAATGGCCTTGAGGAAGGGGACATTGAGAGATGTCCTGTCTGTTCCTGCCTCAAGAGACATCTGCCCTAGAGCATTAGGCATCAGGAACAGAGAGATCTTTGGATTCTCCAAACAAGCCAAGCTCTTCCGTGCCCTGGTGTCTTAGCCCGGGTCCGGATATGCTGCCTGCATGGCCTCACCAGGGATCCCGCTCCCACCATGCAGCCTTTTTTTTTTTTTTTTTTTTTTTGCAAACACTTCCCTTTTAAGAAGAATCATCTTCTACATGACTAGGTCTGTTCTGGAATTCTTTCCCAAATTTGGACACTCTTTTATGGTCCTATTGTACTTTGTATGTACTTCCATTAACTAAGGAACGTTTTAAAAGCCTTCCCGTGTATTAGGTGATAAAAGAAATGATAAGCCACTTGTCTGTGGTTTGGGGGAGGACGTGGGTTCATGTACTTAGAAGAGTGCAACCCAAAACCGAGACCACGATGCCTGTCATTGGGGGTGGTGGCTGCAGAGTGTGCCCCTTTGCACTGTGCACGTCTGGTCACTGTTCCTTCTTCCCCAGTGCTCTCTGAGAACCCTGCAAATAAAGACCGTATCTCGCCCATCCCCAGCTCCCAGCACAAGCTGGGCACACAGTCTATGCTCAGACAGATGGCTGGGGCCTCAGTGAGTGGATATGAAAGCTTTCCTTTGGGAAGAAGGCAGAAGCCATTTGTCCAGAGCGAGGAGGAAGCAGGACTGTGGTGGAAGGGATGCAAAATGGCTAGGAGGGAGAGACTCGAGGGCCTTCCATGCTCTTCCCCCAAAGCACAAGAGCCAGCACCCACAAATAGGCATCTTGTAAAGATCATCTCTCTGCATGTTTGGGGTGGATTAAAAATCAGGGGCTCCAGGGTCTAATCCTGCTTTTGCTGTAGATTCTATGAGTGGCTTTGGGTGAGCTCCTGGAACAAGGGTCTTGATTCTCAGACCATAAAACGCAGGAGGATGAGATGAACGACAGCTTGGGTTCTTAGCACTTAGACATTTTAAAAATAAAGGCAAGAATAAAAATGAGACATTCTGTAGTTCTAGGAACTTCATGCACTTCCTTGGGACCAATCCATGTGGGAAGACAGTCAGGAAGGGTTGTAATTAGTGCCAGGAGAGCAGGCCTGACCCCAGGATGGGGTGCGCCTAGACCTGAGAGAAGTGGGGAGTACAGGGATCTGGATCCAGGAAGTCTGGGTGTCTAGTTCTTATTCTGTCACTTGAGAGCCATGACCCTTCAATCAACTGTTGAAGCTCTCTAAGCCTCAGTGTTCTCATCTGTGAAATGGGGAGATAGAATCTTCCCTGTAGGGTAGTTACGAGAAAGACGCATGGACCTGGTTCATGGCAACTTCGTCCTCATTGGGAATCTTAAAAGAGAGGAGTCCCTGTTGAGTACAGTTGTCAGGAGGTGGGGTTTGAGATGAAACATGAAAAGTGGACACTGACCCACTAGGTACAGAGAGGTGAGGAAAGAGCCATGTCCAAGGTTAGGGAATGATGACAATGATTGACAACGGCCATATGGCTTACTGCATGTTACATGGTCTCATTTGATTCTCTGAACACCCCTCTAAAGCAAGTGTTATGATTTGTCCCCTTTTACACATTAGAGAGGAAGGTTCAGAGAAGTCAAGTAACTTGCCCGAGGTCACACAGCTAGTATGTGGCTAAGCTGAGATTGGAATGCACATAGATATGTTTCAGAGCTCAGATGTTCTCCTATCTCTGTGAGAGTCTGGGAAAGACCTGGAATACCAGGCCAGCCTCTTTGAACACTTAGTTGGCATGATGTGGTGGCCTTGGTAGGATAGCAGGGGTTCTCTGGGATGAGAGTTGGGCTCCAGACCCCTTGTCTGAGTGGGGGAAGGGCAGCCCAGCCCTCCCAGCTCCCTCTCTCCTCTGAGAAGCCTCACAATGTCTAGGTTGCCTGATGGCTGAGCCACAGCACTCATGATCCTGGCTGGCAAATTGGAGACACCCTTAATTGGATGCTGAAAAACTCTGCCTGTTGTACAATGGCTCTAGCAGAAGAGTTATAGCTGTTTACTGTAACACACAGACAGTCCCATTAACAAGAATGATGGGAGGCTGCTCCGTGGCATTACTCTTAGCAAAAGACTTGACAAATATGCTTTGTAAATGAAGGCGTTCCAACAGAGAAAGCATATAACACTCTCTCTTCCCACCCCCCCACCCCTCCCCCTCCTCGGGACACTTTGCATGTTGAGTCCTTTATACATTATTCAAGGCTCCGTATTCTGACGATGTTCATCAATAGTGGTGCCTATGGCAGGGAGAAGCTTGTATCAACTGACAAATGTAGACAAAGCAGGCTGCTTAACCCAAGAACAGTGGGTCAGAGAACAAACAAGGAAATTGATTGTGTCCGCCATATTTCTGCGGGAGCGGTGGAGTAAATGAACGCCATACGTCACCGCTTATCACATACGGTAGGAGGCGATCGTGAATGGAGTGGCATGGCGTGCTTAAGGAACGCTGATGGATCATTCACAGACAGCTTTTGTTCCAGGCTGGGGTTTGTCTTGTGTACAGAGGGTCTGAAGCATCTGTACGGTGAGAGCCGCTGGAAGCACGCCCTCCCCAGACGCAGGCCTTGGAGGCGGCCTCTGCTGCAGGGTGGAGACGCCCAGTCACGTGGCCACTGGACCCAAGGATGAGTATGCTGGTGGGCCCACTGGACTCTCATGAGTCCCTGTAGGCATACAGGTCTTGTCATTTCTCAGAGGCGAGAGGGTGCAGTGGTTATGCGCCTGGGCTTTGGTGTTTGTTATGTCATCTCCTGGTCTGTCATTTATTAGCGTGTGGACCAGTCAGTGAACGGAGCCTCCGGTATCTTGCCTGGGCCGTGAGGCGCCAACAGTACCTGCCTCACAGGACTGGGATCCGGACTGAATGCTGGGAGCCTTGGGAACAGAGTGTGGCATCCAGGTCACGCTCCGGAAGTGCTAACTTGTAAGTGTCTTGCGAGGCAGTGAGCTTGCCATTGCTGGAGGTTTTAGGCAGAGGACAGACCACCTGCCGTTCTGGGGGTGATTCTGGGACTATCCAGCATGGTCAGAATGGAGGGTTGGAAATGCTGGCTTTGGAGTCCTGGTGCTGCCGGTTAGCTGTTGGTGGGGCCTTGTCAAGTCTCACGACGTCTGAGATGTACTTTTCTCTTCTGTCAAATGGAAAGATAATGTCTACAAAGCACAGGATGGAGTGTCCTGCCCCTAGATGACCACTGTGACTGGAAGTCATCGATGTTTTCTGAATGAGGAAGGGGGCTGGGGGCAGAGCCTGCCAAACTGTCTTCAGCCCTGAGAGCCCATGGAGCTATGGAGATTTACGATGATTCTCTCAGGACGGTGGCGGAGCCCTCAGATGGGCCTCCCCTTCCTCCCAAGTCACAGGAAGTGAAGAAGAGAATGATAAAATAAAGGTAGAAGGTGTTGAGTACCTGCTGTGCATTAAAGCATCTGCAATCACATTGGTCAGAGCTCCTAACAATTCCGTCAGTGGTTCTTACCCCCATTATGCCGCCTGCCACCAACAGCAGGAGCCCTCAAGCAGAACGAGGAGGGGAGAGACCCAGGAGAGTCGGTTCCGAGTCTACAGCAGAAGTGACCATGGAAGGTCACTGTCCCCCGTCCCCTGTCCCCTCTCCCCAACTCCACCCCTGCTGGAGAGGTATGCCGAAGTCCTTCCATGGAATGGTCCTTTTTTCCTTGTATCCCTGCTTCAAGCGAGGCTGGATAAGCTCATTGTGCTCCTAGCCAGACATTGATACGATCGTAAAATCTCCCAACTTTCTGGGAGGAAAATTGCCTTTTGCCTTTTTCAGTGAGCTCACGCCTAGAAAGAACCACAGTGATGGAAAAAGGGGGTGCTGGCATTGGGGGCAAGGGCCCAGGGAGGAGGCGCAGGTCTGTTCCTGGCAAGAGTCTGTGCTGGGGTCTTGGGACAGACAGACGGAGGCAGAGGTGGGCTGACAGCCAAGGAAGATGAGTAGATTATTTCAGGCATGCTCTCCTGAAATCTCCAGAACGGAGAAGTGTTCTCCACGGCCACATGGACCACCAACAGACCCACTCTATTTCGTTACCTCGTGGCAGGCAGTTGAGAAGGAATCCTTAATGTAAATTCATTATTTCCCGCATTCCTTCCAGTGCCCATAGGAGGGAAGTGTGATTAACACCCTTTTCACCACCAGGGATGCTCCGAACCTCCCAAGTTCACGTGGCCAACAAGTGGCAGATCAAGGACAAGGACCCTTTCCATTGCTCCTGTTTTTCTTCCTGTCTGGAGCAGAGCTGTCCACTGGAAATAGAACATGACCCACGAATGTGGGCCATGGAGGAAATTTTGAATTTTGTAGTAGCCATGTTAAAAAAAAAAAAAAAGAAGGAAATAGGAAATTAATTTTCTTTAACCCCAGTTACCCAAAAATATTATCTCAGTATTTAAAAAATTATTAATTAGATGGTTTACGGTCGTTCCTTTGCACTAGGTCTTCGAAATCTGGTGTGGACTCCATGCTCGTGGCAAGGTCGCCTCGGACTGGCTGTGTTTCAAGTGCTGGGTGGCTACATGTGGCTAGACTGTGCAGGTCTAGAGGGTAAGGTATGAGCTCACATGTCACCCCCACAAGTCACTTCCTTGAACCCCCTAACCAGAATGGCTTCCCACCCCTATCCTGTGACTTCCATCCCATCATCCTCTAGTTGCCTCTACGGTGCATATCCTTGCCGCTGGTCTTGCTAGTGTTGTATGTTTATGTTTATGTTTATTTTTCTTGTCTGTCTCTCCCAGCAGAATGTAAGTCCCCAGAGGTATTTACTGCCAGGCCCCAGCCGTTGAGAGCAGTGCACGGGACACAGGAGGTGCTCAGAAAGCATAGCTGTATGTCAAACAGGTGAGTGGATGGACATCTGAGTGAAGGCACGTCTGAGTCCAAGGCTAATAATAAGGGTGATGTCGGGACCCACCACATCTCCAACCTAGGGAACATCTGCCTTTCCAGTAATTTGTAGGCTGGAGCTTCCTTCTTTCAGGCCCCTTCCTCTGTATTCCAGCATTTTCCAGAAGCAGACGGCCTGCTGCCTGTCCTAAGTGCTCCCTGTGCAGATACTTAGAAAAAAAGAAAGATCCAGAGTCTGTGTGTATCTATTCCTCACCTATGCACATTTGCCCGTGCTTATGTCATTTGTAAGGTGGCAGAGCCCTGACATACTATCACAGTCTGGGAGCCAGGGCTGTTTATCAGCTGCTGCCTGCCCCAGCCATTGAATAATTTGGGGCCGCCTGTAAACAGCAATCTACCAGATTCATTAAACCTGACACGTCCAGCCATTTACCATACAGATGAACTCAGGCCAGAATCCTGGGATATGGGATTCTGTACTTCGGGATTCCTGGAGTCACTCTTTGCCCCTCAATTCCACGATGAAAGGAAGGATACACTTCCTCAGGGGCATGACAGCCTGTGCAATGCAAAGCTTGAGTTAGAGACCTGTCCTACTGTGATTGCAAGGAGCCCTGTGTGCTGACATATATATATATATATATATAATGTGACTATCTCCTAGCCCAGGAACCTATTCCTGACATGCCTGTCCCCTGCATTGGACCCTGAGCTCTTGATGGGATGGAAACATATCCTGCTCATCTTTGTAACCCCAGCTCCTAGCATCCGACCTGGCGCATAATCTGTGTTTTGAAAGAATACATGATCCAGGTGAGTCTGCAAACCATTTATTCATTCACTCGTTCATTTGTTTGTTCATTTGTTCGTTCACTCAGAGCTCTTGACTGAGCATCTACTCTGTGCTGAATCCCATCCTATGTGTCTGAGAAAGTCCCCTTGCCCTCTTGGAGCTTACCTGCTAGCGGAGAGTTGAGTGAATTTTGTGATTTCCCCCCCCTTTTTCCCCAAGAATATCAAAAGTTAATTTTGTCCCTGTGATTACTAACACTGCTATAACTATCTATTTAGCGTAGTGGTGAGAACATGGACTCAGGGGTCTGAGAGTGCTGGGGTCCGATCCTTGCTCTGTTGCTCACCCCCTGGTCCACTTCTCCATCTGTAAAGGAAGAGGGTGGCAGTCCTCACATCAAAATGTGGTTGGGGGCATCAGACCATGTGCTTGTAAACTGCAGAGGCCTGGGCATCATAAACATGTTTTTGACACTAGGTGGGGCTGTGTTTGGTGGGAAAGAAGACCAAAGAGTGAGTTTGGGGCTGGGCCAAAGGAACCACAGATGGGCCTGGGTGGGAGATTTCTGGAAGCTAGAATTGCTGTGTGTGTCTTGGATGATGGTGGGAAGGGGCCAAGGAGGTGCCATGGCAACAGCTGCCCAATTTCTGGTGTTAGGCAATTAACACTTGGACACTACAAAGAAGCAAAGTTGCCAAGAAACGGGACAGCAGGGCCTCTGTGACCAAAAGGAGCCGCAGGAAGAGCCCCTGTCTCCACAGTCCCAGAGACAGTCTTCTGTCCTTGGCTTCTGATGGGGGAAGAAGGAGGGGTGGGACACCCCTGACCATGGCTCAGCTATTTCTCCAGAGTACGTGGATTTCTGGAGCCCTGGTGGGGCTAAGAGGGCTGCCCCAAGATGACAGGGAGGGCAGAGGTCTATGAATGACAGTGCAATGTGGTACTGAATGTTCTGGAGCTTTCTGAAATCTTCATAGCTTGGACTCTGGAGTCAGATCACCCAAGTTGACTTCCTGGCTCTGTCACCTATGGCTGGATGACTCTGGCAAGTCACTTACCCTCAATTGGCCTCCGCTTTCCTCTGTAGAATGGAGATACTATGAACATGCAACTCATGGTGGTTTTGGGAGGGCTGAGATGGGAGAATTTGTGTAAAGCATTCAGAATGGTGCATGGTACATAGCAATCACTCCGTAAGTCCTCTGCAGAGGTCTCTATCCCCCAACCTCTCAGCTCCTTCCTCTTATGTCTCTACCCTCCTCGGTCCTCTCTTTATCCTGAGGCCCTCCTTTGGATTTAGGCCAATGCGTCTCATTGCTATGATTCCCAGAGTGTCTTCAGAGATGTGCGAACACAGGTGGACAAATCTGTATCTTATTAATATGATAACTGCTTACAGCATAGCCTGACTGTGCTTCTGGGCTGTATGCTCCCCCGACTCCCCCCCCCCCATATCTCCTCAGGTGGAAGGTGGGGGGTGGTGCTGGTGAAGGAGATGAAAGAAAAATCAGGGGAAAATGGGTACTGTAAAATAAATAATTTCAATTCTCTATTTTTATGTACTGTTTATTATTGAGTGTCACACAGTTGTTAACGGCTTTAGTCAAATTAGAATCACAAGTGATATATGTGTGGGTATTTTTTAAATCAGATTATTTTGAAACATCCCACAATTATATTGTAGGGGGAAAAATGTGTATTAGTGCAAGGTTCTCAGGAAGAAAATTCAAGTGAAAGGAATAAACTGATATTTTTTAATTAAGAGAAAACAGCAAGGAAATTAAAAAAAAAAAAAGTGAGCCTGGCACCTTAAAATAAAATGGGATGATAAACTCTTTGCTGGCAAAGTTGCGATTTCTCTGTTGGATTTTGGATCTGGCTTTTATTATTAAGGCTGGTGCTGAAAGCTGGCATTTTGACAGGAACATGGAGCGTTTGTCACTATCTGGGAAAGAGATAGATGTTGAATGACATTTCGGAAGAAATGTATACATTTTGGGTCTAAGTGCTCTCTCTCCTTACCAGGAAAATTCCACTAGCAAATAACTGATTGGTTATCTTGAGTTCCCAATTTCCATGGCTATTTAAGTGAAAACAGAATTAAAAGGGTTTCTTTCTTTCTCTTTCTCTCTCTCTCTCACCTTTGGGGAAAATGGAAAGATTTCTCCATGGGCAGCATCCTTTCCAGATAAGGGCATCATTCCTGGTTAGAAAGGGTGGAACATCCTTTGTCTCCAGAGGTGAAGTAATTGGGGAGACATAGAATACATCCTTCGAGGAGTAGCTGAAGTCCATGATTAGGGAGATCGTTTCTGTCTCTAAGCCCCAGTTATTAATGCAAATAACTCAGGGGAGGGACATGGCAAAGATGCAAAAGGATGTCAGGAACATCACCCAGGAGACCTGGGTTTCTCCAGTTCTGCTTCTTACTGGCTGTGTGACACTGGGCGAGTCACTTTCCCTTCCTGCCTTCTTTGTTAAATATAGATTTAGTGTGGGGCACCTGGATGGCTCAGTCAGTTAAGCATCTGCCTTTGGCTCAGGTCATGATCCCAGGGTCCTGGGATAGAGCCCCACATTGGGCTTCCTGCTCAGTGGGGAGTCTGCTTTTCCCTCTCCCTCTGCCTGCTGTTCCCCCTGCTTGTGTGCGCTCACTTTCTTTCTCTGTCAAATAAAGAAATAAAATCTTTAAAAAAAATAGATGCAGTGGAAGAGACATTCCCTCCCTCAGCTGTGAGGATCAAGTGTGATGAAATGTGGGGAAAACTCCAGACTGCTCTCCAGAACATGGAGAGAGCTGGATTAGGAAGCTGAGTTCGTGGTCTTGAATGGGCAGGGGAAAGAGCCTGCCGTTATGGGGAGAGACAAACAACGGGATGAGGAAGAGCAGCCTGGAACAGCAGGTGGACTACACCTCCTTCCCAGCAAGTGGAGCCATGGCTGTATATCTATTATAATAAGCTGAGTTCAGCTTTAGTTCCTTCCCTTGCATTTCCCCCCACTGATAGCTGAGACACTCCTTGTGAAGACTGCTGGGTAGGTGTAAGAAGTTACAGACCTACCATAAAGAGGAAGTCACGGGTTCTGCTTAGGGAGGTCAGAGTCCAAGCTCATGGCAGCCTGATTTCAGTGGGTATTCTGCATGGTGGCCACTCGTGACTTTCTGCGCATGGTTTCTCTCTTACTGCATTGGGTTTCTTTCCCCTCAGCCATGGTCTTCTGTAGCTCTGAGGTCGACCAGTAGGAGCTAAAGCCAAAGCTATTGAAACTTGGGGTGGTCCTCCTCACAAAGACAGGAGTCTCCGGGGAAAATATCAAGTGATGATTCAAGCTCTTCTCAAAGGAGAGAGCTTTGGCTCAGGTGTGCGTGAATCACAGAAACTTCCTCTCTTCAATGTACTACTGTCAGAGGTGTTAATATTTTCTGGATTGAATATTTGTGGCAAAAGTCCCCTCAGGATTTTTTTGTCATCACTTCCAACTTGCTGGTGCTAATTCCTGTGTCATGTTTGTGATGACCCTGATGGTGTTGAACTTTTCCTGAGCCCAAGACTCCCCAGAAAACAGTGATGCTGAAGAAACAGCCTTGCTTAGACTTTTGTTTTCCAGGGAAATGGCTGACCTCACTCTTGCTTATTCCAAGAGAAGACCCACCTCCGCTTTCCTCAGTGACCCAGATATGAGGGTCTCCATACTTCTGGATTCCTACTAGACTTGTGAATGACTTCCATGCCTCCTTGACTCTATAGACACCCCAGTTCCCTTCCTTCCCACTGAGACATCCTCATTAATGAATGGTCTCCCTACTGCAGTAGCCTGCATGAAATCATCTCATTAATTGAGGTTCCCATCAAAGCCATAACAAGCTAGAAGAAAGAAGGTGATGGGGAATTAGCAGGAAAGTCCCTAAAATAAATTGAGCTGGAGGTAGACTAAGGAAGGAACACAAGGAGAATTTGTATGCAGATAGTGGGCATTCAGACCTTCCTCCTTGCAGGCAAAAACCACAGCCATGGCAAAAGGAAGAGAAAGGATGTGCAGTAGTAAAAGATGCCCTTGTTGGCCCATAAGTTTTCTTCTACTTTAATATAATCCCAAATCCTATGATAGATGTCATTCCGGGGTCCTAGACACCAACATGAACACATGCAAAGGCTGGCACAGAGCATCAGACTGGGAATTGTGGAATAGCTCCAAAATGTTTGACTTCTGGAACAATGCCCTTGGATGCTGGCGTTTCTCAAGATTTCATTCTGGGAGCAGGAAATGTCTGGGAGTTTTGCCTCTCACCCCAACGGCAGCTGCCAGTGACTGGTGGGAAAGTACCAAAGTCTAGTGGCTTTGCCTCAAAGCCTGGGGATAATTTTTGGTCCAGAGACAGCCATGGGTTGAGGCTGAATTTGGAACGCCCCTTCGTTACCTTCTTTCTCTTCCCTTTGCTGATATCCCCACTTCCTTCTTTTTTTTTTTTAAAGATTTTATTTATTTATTTGACAGAGAGAGACAGCCAGCAAGAGGGGGAACACAAGCAGGGGGAGTGGGAGAGGAAGAAGCAGGCTTCCAGCGGAGAAGCCTGATGTGGGGCTCGATCCCAGAATGCTGGGATCACGCCCTGAGCCAAAGGCAGACGCCTAACGACTGCGCCACCCAGGCGCCCCCATCCCCACTTCCTTCTTGGTTGCTCCTGGACTCCTTCCTTGCAGAATCACTTGTATTTAATTCTTGATTCAGGCTCAGCCTCTGAGTGACCAGAGGTAAGACATTCAGTTGACCCATCCTGATAAAGGAAGGATAGAAGAAGAGGGAGGGAGGGAGGAAAGAGGGAGGCCAGCTGTGCTATTACCAGCTGATTCATCTTGCATGTGACTTCTCTGCTTGAGTCTCACCTTCCTCTCGGGAAAGACTATCACTGACTCAAGGTTGGCGCAGTAGTTAAGTAAGGCAATGCTTTTGAGTGGACCACGTATGGCCAGATCAGCTCATTCAAGCACACCATGGCTTTTCAAGAGGAGCCCTGGGTCTTGAGTCTTTTCTAGTGCAAGTTGATTCCAGAATTCCCCCCTTTGTTCCAAAGAGAAGTGTTTACCTACATCTTCTTCCTTCCTCAACTATTAACTGAAGTATAAACTGAAATAGGCAGAAATTGTATCATCTTAATTCAGTAGACTTCAAATTCTCAGGGGCATAAAAATCACTTGGGGTCTTTGTTCAAAAGACAGATTTCCAGATTCCGCCAGGAGATTCCAGTTCAGTGGATATGGAACGGTTCCTAAAGTCTACATTCTTAAAAGTTCTGTGAGCCTAGAGCCGGTGATCCACAGACCTTGTTTTTGGAGGCATTGCTGCAGTTCAGAGACGAACTCTTGACCAGCGTGCTGCTCACGATCTTTGAAGCTCTAGGACCTGTTTGCTGGTGTGCCTCACAGGCCCTGCTAGCTGTTTCCTGCCCAGGCTGGACCGTCAGGGCTGTTCCCCAGACCCCAGCTGCTCACCCAAGCTCCCGGGGTTGACACTTCGCTTTGCACATCAATGAACTCATTCATGGATGTCAATGAGCGCTTGTCCATTTAGTACAGAACAAATAGGCCGAGGTTGCAGGGAAACTCTGACATGGCTCAGGCGATCAATCACTGTGAGCTGTGGGGCCACAGGCCCTGGAAGGTGACAGATCCATTATGGCCAATTCAAACCAAGAACGACAAGAAGCCAAAGCCCTTCCTCGTCCGTGGTACCCATGGCAATACCAGAGGTCTCAGCCTCTGGCGTTGACCATGAGTGCTGTCCACCTCTGGTCATGACGTTTGTATTTCCGGTCACTCGTGCCTCAGTCAGTGCATTGGCTCATTATGTTCAGTGCTAACTGCAGCTTGGTCAGCAGTGCTCCCCGGGCCTATCTGAGAGCTCCCCTTCAGGCACCCCACGCCTCAAGTCCCTGGAGCTTCCAATACACAACTCCATCTATACTATCTTGTTGGATGGAGGATGGGTATGGGAAGAAAATGCATTTATTGTTCACAAAACTTTTCTGTCTTCATGCTACCTCTGAAGAAACACTGGATTCTGGTCCAGACATCAGCAAACTTTTCTGTGAAGTGCCAGACTGTACATAATTTTGGCTTCAGGGACCAACCAGAGGATATTGGGGCAGTTACTCATCTCTGCCTTTGGAGCATGAAAGCAGCCACAGACAATAGGCAAACACAAGTGGGTGTGGCTGTGTTCTAATAAAACGTTATTTGTAAAAATGGTGGTAGACCGGATTTGGTCCATGGGCAGTTGGTTTGTAATACCTGGTCTAGCCCGTGTTTATCCATCTATATTCCTTTTACAAATATCTGTTGGGCAGCCACAGGTGCCAGGCATCATCCTGGGCACTGGGGGATACAGCAATGGGGCAAGACAGATACCATTCCTTCTTTCCCAGGGCCTATAGCTAAATAGTGGGGAACAGACGATAAATAACTAATAATACAATTAAATGCTTATCTGCTTTTGTTATAAGTGCTCTGAAGGAGAAGTGCATGGGAGTGAGTGGGAGTGAGTAACAGGAGACATGGGGTTTAGGGAGGTGAAAGTGGAGAGGTGAGGCCTCAAGCAGGGAGTAATAGGGATGCTTTCGAGGCAAAATGAATGTGGACATTGGTTGATTCAGGGTAATTGTCACCCAGAGGAGGAAGGAGAGAAGTGTCAGACCCAGAATTTTGTGCTTCTTTCCATGTATTTCATACATTTCCCCAGAAGCCGTGGGACATCTCCGAAGTCTGTTCAGAAAGCAGAGGAGTGATAGGAGTAGATTGAGGCATCACGACGATTTACCTGGCCAGTTTGGAGAACAGAAAGGGGGACAATAATAAATCCAAGATGAACTGGATGGAAAGTTCCTACACTAGTTTATCAATTCTGGTATAACATAAACTCTCGCTTTACCTCTTTTTGGCCAACCTCACCCACAAAGCCAGGGGTTTGATAAAATGTCCATGCCCGGGGCACCTGGGTGGCTCAGTCGGTTAAATGTCTGCCTTCAGCTCAGGTCATGAACCCAGGGTCCTGGGATCAGGCCCTGCGTCAGGCTCCCTGCTCCGGGGGGCATCTGCTTCTCCCTCTCTCTCTCTCCCTCTGTCCCCCACTGACTCGTGCTCACGCTCTCTCTCAAAAAAAATAAGAAAAAAAAGAAAGAAATGTCCATGCTCGAGGTTACTCTCCATGAAGACACCTCCCTGGTGACAATTCTGTTCTTGGGAGAACAGTGTTTTCATTTGTGCTGGGCTCGGGGGTCTGCTGGGGAGGCCTGGGTGCTGAGGCTGGAGGGGAAGCTGGACCAGGTCCGATAGTGCAGAGCCTATTAGTAACAACGGATGCAGACTTCTAGAAGCCGGACTTGCACCGCCCGTCCCTCTTCCCACCATGAGGTTCTGCATTTCAAAGCCACCTGTGCCTTCTGACGCTTTGCTTATAGCCAATTCAAGTCATGGTCATTCTGCTGATCTCTTTTGAAGGTGCCGTCATGTTGCAGAGTGTCTGCGTATCCTAAGACATTTAATACCTCTGCTTGGAATGCACTGATATGTAGATCATTAAGCAGAGCAGACCTTCTCGGGGAAAGGAGTACTAATTGCACTTTGCAAATGCCATTTTCATTTGATATTTGGCACGGGTGCCACAGTCACGGTCTTTCTATTTCTATTAACCACAAGGGCTGGGACAAAGTCATCCCAACTTCCCTGGCAGCAGCATGGCTCATTAGGCATTGACGAGAGCCGCGAAGCCAGCCTCGGAGACTGGCCCCCAGTGGCGGCCCTTCCTGCCGTTCCCACACCGGTGGGAACTAGCTTCACAGCCGGGTTGATCCGTGTGGCCGGTAGCCCGGGCAGAGGTGGTGAGGCATTGCTTCCAACAGTCATTTCTTTTTTTTTTTTTTTTTTAAGATTTTATTTTTTATTATTATTTTTTATTATGTTAGTCACCATACAGTACATCCCTAGTTTTTGGTGTAAAGTTCCATGATTCATTACTTGTGTATAACACCCAGTGCACCATGCAATACATGCCCTCCTTAGTACCCATCACCAGCCTATCCCATTTCCCCAACAGTCATTTCCAAAAAGACGACGTAGCTTTCATCTTGGTCATGCTCTCTGTCTTGGAGCTCTTGCTCAGGGAGCAACTGGCTTCTGGGTTGCAAGCAGCTTCACAGAGAGACCTGTGTGGTGAGGAACTGGACCCTCTTTCCAGTGAGTGAGTGACCTTGCACATGGACGCCAGCCTCGGTCAGACCTTCAGATGACCGTAGCCTGCGTCAAGAGCTCAGGGGCAACCCCGTGAGACATCTCCAGCCAGAGGCAGCCTGAGAAGCTGTACCCAGATTCTTGACACACGGAATCGATGACATATTAGATGTGTACTGTCTTCAGGTCAAAGTTTTAGGATAACTTGTGACACAGCAATAAGTAACAAATGCAGGAAACAGAAGTATTAGATCCTTCAAACAATTTGACCTTGTGTGGATGTCCATAACAAGTCTGGCAGAAAGGGCGCCATTTTCTGCAAGGGGGAGACTGAGGCAGAACCTGGCTGAGAGCCAGAAGTCCTTACTGAGGCCACTCACAAGTTTTGGGGCCCGGGACAAATCACGGTCCCTTTCTGGACTTTGTGTCCCTGGCTATAAAAGCAAGAAGTTGGATAAAGTGGTCTTCAGGAGGCAGAGTCCCTTGCTTGGTGCTTGGGAGTTTGGTGGTAGACACAACAAATACCAGTCACCCCGTTGGGCTCCCGTGCATATGTGCGCACACACACTTAAACTGTGATGATGTCAGCTAGCAATGAGTGGGTATCGAACTGTAGGTCAGGCATTGAATTATACAGGAATTACCAATTCATTTTGAAAACAACCCATGAAAGTAGATGCCTCTATGATGATCATTTATTAGGCCAAGGAATTCAGGCTCAGAAAGCTTCATTTTGAGCAGAGACAATGTATTGGGTTTTTTACTGCTGCATAACACATTATCACAAATTTCATGGTTTAAAACAATGCACATTAAAAAAAAAGATGTATTTATTTACTTTTTTGAGAGAGAGAATGTGTGTGCATGAGTAGGGAGAGGGCCAGAGGGATAAGGAGAGAGAATCTCAAGCAAACTTCCTGCTGAGTGTGGAGCCTGACACAGCGGGGCTCGATCTCATGACCCTGAGATCATGACCTGAGCCTAAACCAAGAGTCAGACACTTAACTGACTGTACTGCCCAGGTGCCCCCAAAACAACGTACATTTTTAATCTCACAGTTTCTGTGAGGAATCTGGGCATAGCTTAGCTGGGTTCTCTGCTCAGGGTTTTAGAAGTTTGTCATTGAAGTGTTGATCAGAGCTGCATTCTCATCTGTGACTCAGGGTCCTAAACCAAACTCCCCCAAGAGTTTGAAAGAATCTAGTTGTAGGGCTGAGGCCCCTCAGATCCCAGAACCTCCACCTGTCTGTAAGCAGTTCACAACATGGCTCTTTGATTCTTCAAGGCCAGCAAGAGAAAGCCTCTCTCTACAGAAAGGGTCCAGTCTCTTTTAAAAAATCCCCTTACCTGATTAGGTGAGGCTCACCAGGGCACTCTTGCTTTTGCTTAACTCAAAGCCAACTGACTTAGAATCTTCACTGAATCGTCAGAATCCCCTCACCTTTGCCATATAATGTAACTAATCATTGGAGTGAGACCCCATTGTATTCATATGTCCTGCCCACATGGAAGGGGAAGGAATAATCCAGAGCACTTACCTGGGGTGAGTGTGGCATAAATCTTCAGGCTACCTGAGGATTCTGCCTATCACAGACACAGAAGTAGGAAATGGTGAAACTGGAATTCAAATTCAGATCTGTTTGGTTTCAGTGCGCATGTTTTGAACCACCAGCCATAAATCCTTGACTGAGAATACACTGAAGGCAATTATTATGGCCTCTGCTTGGTAATGCCCAGGGCTTAGCACTTAATAATGGCTCCAATATTTATCAAAGCCCTGATCAGGATGCTTTTGATTGCCAGTGACAGAAATCTAACAGAAACTAGCTGAAGAAAGCTAGAGAGCTTGACCATTCGCCAGGAATCAGGGGCTGGTACAAGGGCTTATACAATATTCTCCAGGGCCCGGTTTTTCTCATTCAGGGCTCTGTGGCTCTATTTTCAGGCAGCCCCTCCTCATGTGGTGGTACAAAGGGCTGCTGGCAGCTATAACCTTACATTCTCTTGTTATGTCCTTTCTGGATCCAAACCCTATCTGGATGAAGGAGTCTTTGGACTGGTCAGTCCGAGTCACATGACTACCCTTTAGCTGGGGAAAGGCAGGGAAGGACGCCATGATTAACAGCTTCCCCAGGACAATGCGGGATATCCAAAGTCTGGTTCCTGAAAGAAGATTTGGCATTGTTGCCAAAAGGAGGGAGTGATGTTGCCCTGATAAGAACACTGACTGTACACAAAGCCTAAAGACAAAGCTCTTTAACCCTCTGCAATGGGCAAAATGGTTGGTAAATACCTTTGAGTGTATATGGAGGCTTACTTTCCAGTCATACAGAACTGAGAAGGTTGATACAAATTCTTCATGCCGTCTTTCAATTCTCAAACATCCAAATTACTGAGATGGGGGTGAGGACTGGAGTCAGTGCATCCGATGAACAAATGATGCCCTTTCCAGGGCTAAGTATTTCAGAAACTTTGGAGGTGAGTTCATTGCTGGGGTTTAGATTCATGAAACTTACTTAGCCTGGGGAACTTTCTCCATGGTATTCTAGCTTTTTAAACGAGCTTAACTCCAGGCAAGTTGCATTAGCACACATTCTCTGTGTTGTGGTGGCTTAACCCCAAGGAGCTCATACAACTTGATAGTATGGTTTGGTAAAGGTGGAAGATGTCCTTAGGATGGGGCTAACCTTTATTTTATGAGCATTCCAATAAACTAATGGAGGAATCCATCCTGCAGCATGCTGGCAGGTCAGGATACTAAATCCTCTCTTCACCAGGAGAGTGTTCCCTCTGGAAAGCATCCTCCCTAATTTCTGAGAAGCATCTCATTTTTGTCTAGTTGTTTGTGTCTCTCTGTGTGTGTCTTGATTTCCATTTTATACAGATCATGTGGATATTTGATCACTTTTCTCTCAAAAGCTTTTAACGAAAGGCCTTCCATTTGGGAACCTCTCCAGAAAAGGGACTCAGCCTCCTCCAAAAGATTCCTGAAAATGATTCGGCAGTTGTGACAGAGATCTTTCCATCATTTGCTTCCATAGGGGGAGGGAAGAGGAACCATGGCCAACTTTCTATGAAATTTAATTTTCCAAAGTGGTAACTCCATCTTGCAGCTATGCATGGGGAAAATGTGCAATGTGAAATGCTAAGGTATTATAAGGGCAGCTAAGGGCTTACCTCTTCCTGGTTGATCATCCAAAGCTCACTGCCTGCCTTTATTTTCTGCTGTGCACACTGTTCCCAATCCTACCTCGCCGACTGCACCCCAAAACACAGGAAATGAGCATGGGTGGGAAAAAGTCAAATATGCAATTAAAATGGGAAGATACAGAAGAATGGGCTACCTCCTGTTAACAGGTGGGTCCGGGGGGTTTGATTAAGTAATGAAGGCCTTTTCATATTCCCTGGGATAGTGGTAGACGGCTGTTAAGTTGTTCCCCAGGGGCCTCCCCTTCCTTTGAGAACATACTCGATCTTGTGACTCACTAGTGGAATAGGGCAGATGTGAGGGGATGTTACTGCTACGAACAGGTTACACACAGACTGGCTTCCATCTTGTACTCTTTCATAGTTTGTCACTTGCCCACTGGGTTGGAGGCAGGTGCTGGGAGCTGCCAGGCTCCAAGCTGCCCTGTGGAGAGGGCCACATAGCTAGGAACCAAGGATGTGGGCCTGGCTAACAGCCAACAAGGAGTTATGGCCTCAGTCCAACAGTCCATAACAGACCTAATCCTGGCAACAGACATGTTAAGAGAGATGGGAAGTGGATCCTCCCTTGGTTGAGCCTTCAGACGAGATTACAGCCCAAGCCAGCACACTGATTGAAGCCTTGTGAGACATCTTGAGGCAGAGGCACCCAAGTAAACTGAACTCAGATTCCTGACTGACAGAGATGGAGAAAACAAACAATGGTTGTTGTAAGTCACTAAGTTTTGGGATAATTTGTTATGCAGATACAGAAAACATCTCTCCCTAATATCCTTTTATCACCTATCTACCTAAATATCTCTCCATATATCCATCCATCCTTCTGTCCGTCCGTCCGTCCATCCATCCATCCATCCATCCATCCATCCATCCATCCATCCTGTCTCTCCATCCATCCATCCTGTCTCTCTGTCTATCCATCCATCCATCCATCCATCCATCCATCCATCCATCCGTCCATCCGTCCATCTGTCCATCCATCCATCCTGTCTGTCCATTCATCCATCCATCCGTCCATCCTGTCTGTATGTCCATCCATTCATCCATCCATCCATCCTCTCCCTATGGAGGGGGGAAGGGGAAGCTTCTCGACCTGACAAGAATATATATATTCTTCCCATTTTACATATACATATATATATATATGTAAAGCATATATATATAAAATGCTTCCCATTTTACATATACATATATATATATATATGTAAAGCATATATATACAGGCTTCCTCTCTTACAGAAACTGAGGCTCAGAGAGCTGAGTAAGTTGCTGCATATCACATAGCAGGCAGGGCTACTCTTGGCCGGGATTCTACTATTTCCCTACGACTTATTTGCACACTGCCTGTGCCTCCATCATGTGTCCTTGTTGAATCCTTATCTCACTCCTGTAAAGTAGATATTTTTATCCTCCATTAAAAGTGAGAAAACTGGAGATAAGAGAGGTCCGGTATCCTTCCTCAGACCACACAGTTAGTAAACAGAGTAGCAAGGATTCACCGTTCTTCTTCTTCTTCTTTTTTTTTCTAAGAGGGAAGGTGTTGTGTCAATCTTAATGCTTTTCCATAAAGAGACTGCCTCATTAGCATTTCTTTTTGGTGCTTTCTCTCTCTGCTTTCATGCTGTTAAGTCAGAATTGGGAAACACAGAAATCTTTTATTTCAGTAAGTGCAATGAGGAGACTCAGTGTCTTCAATCATAATTTGCACTCTCTCTCCTAACGAAAAGTGAAACTAGCATTTGAGCACTTTCTGTGTGCTAAGTGTACTATGTTATCCCCAATGTATAGATGAGGAAATTGAGGCTCAGAAGTATATTTATTTCAGGGTGCCTGAGTAGATCAGTCAGTTAAGTGTCTGCCTTTGGCTCAGGTTGTAATCCCAGGGTCCTGGGATCGAGCCTTGCGTCAGATTCCCTGCGTGGCGGGGAACCTGCTTGCCTAACCCCCTGCCCCTCCCCCTGCTTGTGCTCGCTCTCTCTCAAATAAATAAATATAAAATAAAATCTTTAAAAAAAGTGTATTTAGTTCACGTCATATAACCAGTGAGTGGTG
The DNA here is from genome assembly GCF_024610735.1 of Ursus americanus. Lineage (NCBI taxonomy): Eukaryota > Metazoa > Chordata > Mammalia > Carnivora > Ursidae > Ursus > Ursus americanus. Next base: position 33,844,365 of record NC_142128.1, read on the forward strand.
GTCAGAGTTAAGCCAGACTCTAGAGCTGCCATGCCGCGTACCTCCTCCTCCCCGCCCCCTCCTCTCCTGAGCACCCTATCGCAGTGCCCAAATACGGGTGTGACTCTCAAGGGGGGTTCTGTGTGAGGACCCTCATTATTTACCCCCGTTCCCTCAGGATGCATAAACGTGTAGTATCTGCCAGATGTCTGTGTTCAGGCGGGGACAGTGTAGCACATCACTGATGAGACTTCCTATGAAGAATAATCACCCGGTACAGTGTGACCCCTTATAAAGACTATCATTCTATGAAGAGGGACTTACAAGAGGAATTTCAGAGTGATACTTCTCAGGCAGAAACAAAACGATAACTACAATAAATACGAGGCGATCCCTGCAGGCAAACCCAGACCCAATTAAGTCGACTAGACATGTATGAACATGGCATCCCTGATGCATTTATTTGCCAAACCCAATATACATTGGACATGAGGTCCCTACTATGTATACATCACGGCTCGGTATGAGCTTGGAGAATGGACTGTGAGTTCTACCCTCTGCGTGGTGACAGGGTATCGGGCAGCAGCAGGGGCATATATCAGCAAATTAACACAACACACTTAAAAACACGGAACACTACATCAAAAACTAATGATGTACTGTATGGTGACTAACATAGCATAATAATAAATTTAAAAAAATAAAAATATATATAAACCAGAGCTATAAAGTTAAGTGTATGGAGACTAATGCCCTCTCTCAAGCCCACTCTCCTTCTGGTTTTCCCCATGCAGGTAATTGGAACACTGTCTACTCTGTTGCTCTAAACGGGTGTTCAAGAGATTCTTGTTCGAACTTGAGTTGGTCCCTGTTTTCCTATTTTTAGGCTCTCTGGTTTCCCTGAATGGGACCATGGCTTGCAGGTGATGGCCTGCATCAGAAGTATGGTGAATCCCTGATCAAAGCCATGGTAGTAATGAATGCTACGTCTTCTTACTGGTCCTGATGCATCAACTTCTGGAAAGAGCCTTAGTAGTGGAGTCTTCTCAGAAAGGGAGAAATCTGGGGCCTGATAAAGAAGAAATAGAAAGATGGGTGTGGACACTTCTAAAATTAAGTCCTATTTTCCAGGCTTTACTTTAGATGACCAACTCATGGCTCTTTACCAAAAATTCTGTAGAGATCTGCTTGAGTTGGGTCTGGGGAACACGTGTCAGTGTGATACACATTGTATTTCACATACTTCTAGATCCTCCACTCTCCTCCAGTTCTAAAACATTATGAGCTCGTGACTGTCCCTAGGGTCTCCTCATCATTCCCAAGAAATCTGTTTTCAGTCTTGCTTATGGATTGTTTTGGGTAGAGACCACATCAGGCTCTCTGCTTATACGTGGCTTGACCCTCAAAATAATTTTGGAAAGTTTCCCATGGTGCAGAAGGACATTGGATGCAAGGGTTCTAAGTTCTTTCTTTGGAGAAAGTACCATTTCATGTTTTTGTTTCTGTTTTGTTTTTTTTCTGAAATTTAATAGCCCGAACTTAATCTCTCTACTCAGGAGAAAACAAGGAAAAGAGACTAGAAGCCAGAACTAAAATCTGAGAATGAGGGTTTAAGAATCCAAGGAGTCCTCAATCCATGTTTCCACGCAAAATAGGGATTTAAAATTGGCTCTGTTCACCGCCACTCAGCGTTGCTGTTAAGGTTGGACGAGATGCTACTCAAATGGGTTCATCCAAATCATTCCAACAAACATTTATTGATTGAGTGCTGTGTCCCAGGCATGAGTTGTACATCGGAAACCGTTTTCAATGGAGGAAAATATTGAATAAATATAGGAATCATACTAATGGTTCATAAAATAATGTGAAGGTGGCTGAGGAAATGCCAACCGATAGGCAAATTAGTCAGAGTGCAATTTACAAAGTCGTCTCTTGTTCTCTTGGGGTCACTTCACACTGGGATGTATGATCATTAAATATGACCCTCCAAGGCACTCTGTCTAGAGTAGGGGAAATTACTCAATTTTAAGACAAGATTTTAAACAAGGGCCAAACTGTTTTATCTACTTGGATTTGGGTCACTAATTACACCCAGTGATCTTCCAGTAATGAATCTAACAACGACCTCATAAATTGTGCAGTGACAACGAGTTTCCTTTCAATCCTTTGTCATCATAAAGTGAGGCTGATGCCTTTTCCAATTAGTTATGGCAATTATATGTCTATCAAAGGCATGAGACAAAGAAGGAGGTTCGGTGCTGTGCTGTGAGGGGGACTTGGATTAGAGCCTCTGTTGTGCCCGTGCTGTGTGTCCCTAAATCTGCCCTTCTCCCTCTCTGATCCTGATTCCTCATTGGAAAAAGCGTGATGTGCTTCAGATGGGTTCTCAAGTCTTTTCTAACTCCCCAGTTCCAGGATTCTCAGTAAAATTCTGCGTTTCTCCCAGCGGAAGATTATTGGGTATAATGTGCCAAAGTAAGGTGGTCTATTTGAACTGTATCTCATTTATGGTCTTAAGAAATCAAAAAAACAAGTTTCAATAATAGCATGGGACATTTGGGATAGGGAAGAAAGGCTTAAGGGTTATTGCAGGGAGGATGAGCCACTGAATACCTTCCCAAAGATGTGGTGTGTTTTTTATTAATTGAGGTCTTCAAAGGGAAGCTGGAAGATTTTTTATTATGTATTTGGCTAAGTGCATGTTATGAACTGTATGTTTTGTTTCTGAAAAATTTATACTCTGAAATCCTAGCCGTCAATGTGATGGTGTTAGCAGGTGGGGCTGCTGGGAGGTGGTTAGGTCATGAGGACGGCGGTGATAGGATTCCTGCCCTGATAAGAAGAGACAGGAGAGCTTGCTTCCTCTCTCGGCTCCCCACCATGTGAACTTACAGCAGAGGACAGCTATCTGCAGACCAGGCAGTGGGTTCTCACCAGACCTTGGGTCTGCTAGCACCTTGCGAGAGCTACGTTTATGTTGTCAAGCGATCCAGTGTATGGTGTTTTTGTGACAATAGCCTGAAATGACTAACACTTGCATTTCTTTCTAGGAGGAAACCCATGATGTTGCATAGAGCAGGATGTGGACATATTTCAGCGGGGCTGGCCAGCCCGAGGAGCATTAAACTGGCTCATCACGTCTGGTGAGTTGCCTTTGAGAACCAGACCTTGTTCTGTAAGTGCAGGGATGGTGGTTTTGGCGCCCTGGGCAGGGAAGGCAGATTTGTGTCCAGGGTAAGTGTCTCCACCACCCACACAAGCAGCTCTGTTCAGTACAATCCCTGGGACCCCCTACACTGTAAGGCTACCTTGGGGGAGCCCTTCCACTGCAGAGAAACTTCTCGTTGTCCTCTCTTTTGAGAGGGGCTGTCTCATTTCAAGAAGTCAGACAGCCAGTTCTCAAAGGCACTTCTGATAAGCGGCAAGAAAGAAGGGGAAAGGCAGAGGAGAAGGGAGGGAGGTGATAATTCAATTGATAATGAAATATATATATATATATCCCAGAGAAGAATCTCCTTTTAGAACCTTCTTGTGACTTTTCGGAGGGCTTCCCTATAGTTCATAAGACCATGAATTGAAAACCTAAAGTTGGGTGGCTTTTCCAGTAATTCCCTAAGAGCATTTTGATTCAATGCATATGTATATAACACCTCTTCTGTGTCTGACATTGGGGTTATGTAGATGAACAGGACAGAACAGATGATTATAATCCAGTAGTGTGGACAGGTGTATAAGTGACTAACACTGTGCTGTAATACTTGTACAAATAAGGTTTATAAGTTAATGAGTGGCAGTAGTGATTAATTCTGACAATGGTGTAGCAGGGGAGAAATCGAGCAGAGGTGACATCTGAGTGGGTGTCAGAGGGTGGATAGAAGTTTTTGTGTCGATCAGGGCTGCAGGAGGGTACATTTTTATTTTTTTGTCTGATTTTTTTTTGTAACGCTGTGATCCTGAAATGTATTTAGGGTTTTCCTCAGTGACATAAATATTGCACGAGTGTGCAAATGGTTGTCTGAAGATGTTCTTTGCGGTGTTGTTTATAATGAGAACTTAGAAGCAACCTAAAATGGCGAGGAAGTGGGTAAGGATTTGTAAAAATTACAGTGTGTATATAAATCGAATGCCTATGTTAAAATAATGTAGATCTATATTGGTTGCAATAGAAAGATCTCTGCTAAATTTTTGACTGAAAAACAAGCAAAACAACAATACTGCCTTGGCTAAGAGAAGCGTATGAGTGATATGAGGCCATATATACAATGTTTGGGGCATTTCTTTAATGTTTTTTAGCAAGAGGTGATTTCTGTCTCTGGGTAGTGTTTCAGGCTTTCCAGAGTCTTCTGAATTCCTGAAAGCAAAGGGTTGGTGTCCAGCACACGTTTGGGAAATTTAAGACAAAAGGGTAGTAAATAGGTTGCAAGAAAATGGATACAATCGGGAGGCAATGAGCTGGTTTGGGTTCTTTTCAAGACCTGGAGCTGCCCCCGCTTTTAGCTGGAGAAAACACAGCCTTCGTTGGCTCAGCACTTAATCCCAGATGAAGTCCTTCAAAGTGGAAAATCTCACTGTGATTTATTTTTTTCCAGATGTAAATATATAGCAATAATGCAGTTATAAAACTGGCATTGTATTAAACCATAAATTATATTTGACACATAATAATGTTGAATTACTATGGAAGTCCATCAACGTGCAGTGGCATTGCCAACACACAGGCTGTTGCTGCTTGCACCAGCCCTCTTGCTTGCTCTGCAATGAATAAAGTTCTGGGGATCTTTGCTGTTAGGGTCAAAATGGAATAAACTAGCGGAGAAGGGCTGTGTCGGAGTCTAGCTTGGGCTAAGGGCCCCAGAACCAGGGATGCATTTCTTTGCTTATTTATTCCTTCAAATACATCTTTATTGAAGACCTAATTGTGCAGTCCTAGGCTGAGATGGGGGATAGGACAGCCATGGGTGGCCTCTGTCCTCAAGCAGGGAACACAGGGAGGTGAAACTAAAATGCACAACTCATCACTTGATTACGGTGAATTCATGTAGCAATTCCTTGGAGATTTGCTTTCTTCTTACTGGTACTTTCAAGGTCAATGGTAAAGTGGGGTGGTGGGGCCAGTTTAGACGGCTCGGGGGGGATTAACCAGCATGGATGAACTAGCATTAAAACACAGGAACTTTGTCTACATAGCGTCACACAGGGTCAGGTCCAAGGACCTGAACTGGCCAACAGATTGAAGGGATCAGGGTCAGGGTCAGGCTAGTTAGGAGTTACTTCCAGACCAAGGATTCAAAACTGTTTCATAGCAGCCATACCTATTTGTTTGTTTGTTTGGATTGCTGATTCCCCTTGCCAAGACCATTGTGTTGCTTGGGGAACATTCAGTAGTTATTGAAAGCATGAGTTAATACCATGAGAGTGTTCAGTATTGTTATTATTCTAATAATTATCCTAACAAGGGTCACAGTGGATGGTGGGGAAATGGGGATAAATCACCCAGAGGCCTGGTTAAGGTAAGACTCTTTCCTAAACCTCCAGGCGAAGGGGTTCAGGGAACTTTGGTACTGACCCCCAAATTTCCTAGGGGGCTAATTAATAACACTTTCAGAAAGAGAACCAAAGACCCCCACAGTCCAGGGGATGGCTAGGAGAGAACGGATGGGCATTCGCTTGGAGGGAGGGTAGCGAAGAAAGTTTGATACAATGTGTGGTCAATAGAGGGGCAGGGGTGGGGGCCATTTTTAAGAGTTTTAGTTTTTTTGGGGGAAAACATTTCACATTTCTTCTGGGAAAGAAAGCTATGATATAGAAGGTCCCAGGCTGCCGTTTGGAGGAGAATAGAAATAGAAATAATTTGAGAGGACATTCTTGTCTCTGACCATTTCTTTAGAAGTGGAGCATTGCAATGATAACTAAGAATATGGAGAAGTACTGCAGGGGCAGATTTGGAGGCCAGTGGTGGGGACTCGGGTTGCACATCAGGTGCTGGGGAAACCGAAGGGATGAAGGCACCGGGCGGTTCCTGTCCTCCACTTGGTTGTGGTCCTCTGTCACTGGGTTGTGCTCACCATGTTGTAGAAGGAGGGGTCTCTAGCTCAGTGTGGTGGTGGCTGCTGGGGGAGGGGTGTTTAAGGAAAGCTTCCCAAAGGAGGTGATGGGTGGAAAGGCAGGGTTGAGCAGATGCTGGCTTACGAGGGGGTAGGAATGCCTGGGCAGGGAGGTTACTTTTATGAGTAAAGGGGGAGTGGGCAAGAACCAATGTGGTTTGTGGGAGAGATGATAAACAGTTGGCGTTGCTGAGGATAAGAGAGAGGAGGTGAGGCTGGGAAGAGCAACAGCCAGGCTCACTTTGTCTGCAGATGTCCTCGGGGCCATGCCCTGTTCTAGGAACTGGGGATATGGTGGGTTTGGATTCCAAGGGTTGACCACCATACTGAGGAGTTTGGCTTTTCTCATCAGGGCAATGGGGAGCCGTTGATGTAGTTTTAGGAATGATTGCTGTGAGACACTATTTGTATTTTAAAATCATGCCTCTTGCTGCCGTATGGAAATCGGGTCCGAGAGGGAGAGACGGAGGTGAGAGGCGAAGTCACGAGAAACCAACCGGAGGGATGATGAGAGCTTGAGCCAGCCGAAAGCTGTCTCCATCTCTGGCTCCCTGAAGATAGTAGGACAGGGCGACATTGGGGTGATGGTGGATGGGAGGATGAAGTCTCACCCCTCGGTTCCATAGGAGCAACAATTAGGTGCTGAAGAACAGGGGAAATATTTATCTGCCCCATCTCCGTGGTGGAGCTTTCGGGCAGCAAGAAGTGTGAAGTCAATAAGTGGGAGGTGTGATTTATTGCCTCTGGTGCTCCCCAAGCCAGGGGTGGTCAGGGCAGCTCTGCAGACCGCAAGCTGGCCAGGGGAGATGAGAAAACCAAGCCCAATTTGGGAGGTAGGCCGTTCCTAATTGAACTGTTGAGCGAATTTTGATAAATGACCGCGCCAAAGCAGTGAAATTAATAAATCATGCTTGAGGCCGGAAGACTGTTTCCTGAGGGACGGCAACAGCGCTCCCATCCCGTTGACGCTGGTGGTTTGGAAGATGGCTGGGGTGGAGGCAGGAAACTCATGCTCTTTCCTGGCTCTGCAGCTGGGCTAGAGGAGGAAGAACCCTCGTTAGCGTGGTCCCCATCCGTTCTTTGAAAATGCAGAAGGAAGTCGTGTTCCGTGAGCAAGGGGGAAGCACCAATCTGTTGCCCGAACTCAAGGTTTAGGATGCCCTTCTCAGGCTCCGCGATGGCTGGCTGGATTCTGATAGAGAAGACAGCAGCCGGCATGGCTTTCCAATTAAACCGGTGGGGGGGGGGGGCAAGGCACTTTGCCATCTGCGACGACCTCTTTTTCTGGGCTCTGACTTGGTGCACCCCGTTGTACTGAGACAGAGCATTTGCAAAGAGAAGAAAAAATCAGGCCCACCGTGGCACCTGACCTTATGTGGCACGTAGGGATCATTTCCAACTTCCTGATTTTAGCATCTGTCTTTTTTGTGAAGAACAGAATGAGGTGTCTGGGAAAAGGAAGTGGAATGTAATCCTTATGAGGTTGGTGTTCCCCTCCCCATTTGACAAATGAGGAAACAGGCTGTGATACTGTGATTTATAGGAAGAAATATATATTTGGTCTTCATCCCAAATGCCAGCTCCTTCTGGCGCAGAGCTCCTAAAACCCTTGGAATTCCCCAAGTGATGAGAGAGATAAAGGTACCTCTTGTTATATGAATGAGGTGACATTTGGTTTGCACCTAAGGATGGGGGCTGGTTGCCAGGGAAACAACCACATCATTAGCCGTTTGGAACTTTCAGTGGCACCCCTCAACCTCGGGGGAGGGGAGAAGGGCTGGAGGTTGAGTTCAGTTGCTAATAGCCAGTGATTTAATCAGTCATGCCTATGTAACGAAGCCTCCCTAAAGCACCAGAAAGACAGGGTTCAGAGAGCTTCCAGGTTGGTGAACACATAGGGAACTGGGGAGCGTGGCTTGGTCCGAGAAAGCATGGGAAGCTCTGAGTCCTTCTCCACACCTTGCCCTACGCAACTCGCCATCTGGCTATTCCTGAGTTATACGCTCTGTAATGAACCGCTCATTGAGTAAGTTAAAAGTTTCTTGGAGTTCTGTGAGCTCTCTAGCAGATTCAGCAAACTCAAGGAGGGGGATCGTTGGAAAATCCAGTCTACAGAGAGTCAGTCCAAAGCACAGATGGCCACTGGATTTGTGACTGTCATCGGAAGTGTGGGGGGGACAATCAGTTCTGAGTCCTTCATCTGTGGGATCCGATCATGCCTCCAGGTAGATGGTGTCAGAATTAAGTTGAATTGTAGGACCCCCTGCTGGTGTTGGCAAACTGCTCGGTAGGTGTGGGGGGCATCTCCTGACACACATTGTAATTGGTCCCAGAGTCTCAGCTGGTGATCAGAGGTGGCATCAGAGTTAGAATCTTAGAGTCCAAGAGCAGTTAGTTAACTTGCCCCATGGGGATGTGAGCTGTTGACAAGGCCAAGGGGCGCAGAGCATCGGCGCTTTAGCATCGGCGCTTTAGCATCGGCGCAGAGCTTTGGAAGGCCAGGGGGTGTTGTGTATGGCTCTTAGCCGTCACCCTGCTGAGCTAACTGCCTCTTTCACAAACAGGAACATCCTTGCCCATCACTTTCTGGCAACACCATCAAGATCCCAGGCTAAAGCAAACTCTGAAAGGAGTTTTTTGTTTTTTATTTTCTTACTTAAAAAAATTAATGAGCGCTATGTTTACTCGGAAGATTTCCTAGGTGACTCTGGTTTGGGGCAGAATGGGCTTGTGAGTAGGAGGACCTGTCTGTTGGGTAAGGGAAGGATTTCTGTTTGTGCCGAAACAAGACAGGAGGAGGGAGAAGGGCAGGTGGGGACAATGAGATGGGTGTGCTTAGCACCATTAACAGAAGTGGTAACACGCCATCCTTGTGCACCCCTGTGTCCTCTGTAACTCACACCAGGAACCAGCTTGAGAAGCTGGTAGTGTGCACCAGAGGGGAGCCATTGCTTGTGCGGGATGGACGCAGGCGAGAACAGCTCCTTGGTCTTCAAGACTGGGTGTGGGAGAAGCAGATAGAAGCATGGAGCATGATTTCTGGAACTCTCAGAACTTGAAGGGGAGAAATTTGGGTATCATATCTCATAGTATTGGGGATCCATCCAAATTTAAACTAGTCCCTGAGGGGGCAGGGAAACTCCAGCCTACGTTCAGGTTATGTGAATTATTAAGTCCGTTATTATTTTGAACTATGGTAGGAAGGTAAATTACGTATAATGAAGGCTCTGACCTGGGCTAGGAGTCGAGGTCAAGCAAAGGCTTTCTGATGACTGGACCTTTCGAGGAAATGGAGTGGATGAGGAAGAGTTGGGTGAGGTGGGGCAGGGCTGGGAGAGGGGGACCAGCGGAGGAGACACGGTAAAGCCCCGTGGGCTGGCAGGAGGAACAACACAGTCCATTTTAGGAACTCTGAACATAAACACAGAAACATAAACCTTGCCTTCAGCCCACACTCATCCCATTCTACAGATCAGGTTATATGTGAAGACAGATACATTTGTGTCCAAGCTGGGGGAGGACCTCTGCCACCAGTGAGTCCCTCCATGCTTAGGGATAATAGGCAGGTAATTTAGTGTAATCATGTGGGCTAAAGTCAGAGTACGTGTGTGTGTGTGTGTGTGTGTGTGTGTGTGTGTGTGTGTGTGTAATGACAAGTCTATGAATATATACAGGCGTACCTCGGAGTTACGGCAGGTTTGGTTACAGATCACTGCAATGAAGTGAATATTGCAGTAGAGCGAGTCAAAATTATGTTTTTCGTTTCCCAGTGCACCTGAAAGTTATGTTTACACTCTAGTCTATTCCATGTGCAACAGCATTACGTCTAAAAGAACAATGCATGTGCCTTGATTAAAAAATACTTTCTTGCCCCAAAATGCTAACCATCAGCTGAGCTTTCAGTGAGTCATAATCGCCATACAGATATGATAATAATGGAAAAGTTTGAAATATCGCGAGAATGACCAAAATGTGACACAGAGACTCGAAGAGAGGAAACGCTGTTGGAAACATGGTGCTGATAGACGTGCTTGGCGAAGGGCTGCCACAAACCGTGAATGTGTGAAAAACACATGTGCGAAGCACAATAAAGCAGAGCACAGTACAACGAGGTGCACCTGTATTCTTGACTTGGACTTCCAGAACTCTCTGCAGGGTTGGAAGGGAACAAATCGAGCCGATGAACCATATTTGTATCATCAGATTTGAGAACTGGTGAACATTTTGGTTCAGAACTTCCTCCCTTGGGCAGGCGTATTCAGTTCTCAGATGGGCACTGGGAAAACCCCAATGTGTTGGTTACATCCATGTAACACCTCACAAAGCATTATTTTGTAAGGTGCTCTTGCCAGCCCAGTACGGTAGGTCATTCATTAACGTGTGCGCTCATTCACTTACTCATTCAACTATTACTCTTGGAATGCCTCCTACATGCCCCACGTGTTTTTAAGTCCTGGGATTGGAGTGCACATAACAGAAAAGGTCCTTGTTCTTGCAGAGTTAGCCATCTAGGCGGGGAGGCAGATGATTAACACGTGAACAAGCTAGTGAATTAGGTAACTGGGCAGGTGGTGGAATGGATGGTGTGGATGGCAGAGAAGGTGATGGCAGGTGGAAAGCAGTGAGGACCTCTCTGAGGAGGTGACATTGAGACGATATTTGAAAGAGGAGGAGGGGCTGGCCGTGCTAGGGTAGGCAGTGCTGTTGTTCCAATGAGTGGTTCCAGACAAGAGACAACATGAGTGGGAAATCTCAGAGAGGCTGAGTGGCTCGCCCAAGGTCACACAGCTAAGTGATGGGTCTGCTGGAGATTCTACACGAAGCCTCTGACTCCAAGTCAGTGGCTCCTTTCATACACTCTCCTCCCAGGGCGCACTGCCCTGTGATCTCTGGCCAGATCTTGATATGGTAGGATTGTGTGTCACAGACGGTTGTCACCCTAGGTCCTACAACTGATGGAGCATATAACGCTTCTTTCCTGGCCCAGTTACGTTAACTCACAGAGAGGGAGAAGAGCTTTCTCCCAGAAGGGTGAGGGCTTCCGGAGGTGCTCCGAGTTCCCTTTCTGTTCTCAGAAGGTTTACTTTTATCCTTCTTTCTGTCCCTTCCCACCTAACTTTTCTGGAAGGTCTGGATGACTGTTGCGGGTGTCTAAAGTAACAAAACTCCAGAATGTTCCAGAGTGTTCGCTAGAATATCAGATGATGCAAAGGGAAATTTCCCATAGCACCTTAGTTTCACCAGTCAGCAAACTTGTTCCATATAGGGCCAGATATCAGATGTATTTGCAGCTGTAATGGGAAAGCAGCCATACACAATTTGCAAATGAGTGGGCGTGGATGTGCTCCAATAAAACTTTATTTACAAAACAGGAGGTGGGCTGGGGTTGGCCTGCTGGCTATGGTTCTGTGGTTCGCTGACACTGGTTCTAAGCAACGCAGCAACTTCCTGGGACAGATGTGAGTGAGGAGACTGGGTAGTTGAGACCCTGAGACATGAGCTACCAATTTGGTACACTGATACCCTGGAGAGGATTGATTGAAGTCAAAGACTTCCTTGGAAGACCACCTGCCATTAACTCACTACAACATGAGAGTTGGATTTGCGGAATTGTAAACCCTATTTCTGGCTATGGGACCTGTTAGCCCAATTTGGACTGAGGGCAGTTGCTGAAACATTTCCCCGAATTCGTCCGCCAGCACTCATTGTCATGTCAATGTTGGTTTCACTCCAGCAAACTATGCCGCGTGTTCACTCGTTTGCAGATGCTGCCGTGATTAGCAAATGCAGAGTCGCTGAAACGTTTGCAAAATTCACCATTGCTTTCTGCCGCTGCGTATTTTCTCAACACGCCAAGAATGGGGGTACTGCCTCATGAGGGTCTGCTCAGTTTTTAGTGTGAAGGAAGGAGCCTCACGCTCAAAGTCGGGAACCCCAACGTTGCACCTGGAGCCAAGGCGAAGCCAGGCTGGATCTCCAGCCCTGCTCTGAGTGCGCTCCGTGGCCTGTGGTCAAGGTGTGCACCACCCCCTTTAAACCTCTATCTTCTACAGTGAAATGGGGATAATGATAAGTAGTTTCCAGTTTTAGTTTCGGAATTAAATGGGAGAATAGAGGCAAAGAAATTAACATAGTGTCTGACATATGGGAAGCACATATTAATGTTAGCTATTATTTTGTGATGATGATGATTAATATTAATCATTTTACTACAGTAGCGGGAGTAATAGTAGGGACGGTCGTGGGAGTGGTAATAAAATTGGCAGCATCAAGAGCTACTCAGGATGGTGGGAGTTGCCGTGTGTTACTGGTGAATGTTTCCAACGATTGGTGACTCGAATGAAACACCACCACTCTACTGTAGCTTTTTTAAAGACCATTTTCTCACAGACACCTATACTTGGACTCCTAGGGGCTGAGATTTCTCTGACAGTCCTTACTCATCATTCTGAAATCCGTGATCTGGAGAACTGTTGAATATAATTCCACTTGCGTAGCACGGCTTTCAGAGAAGAAAGTCATCCGGGCACTGAGTTTCAAGCCAAAATGAATATATGACTTTATAGTCCAACCTGGAGATCAGGAAGGCATCTCAAAGACTGTTGACTTCCTGAGGATTCTAAGAAAATAGTATACAGATGGTGATAAATGAGCAAGAGAGGGCATCCAGCCTGTTGGAGCCCCCTGGGCAGCGCTGTAGGGAGGTGTTTGGTTGCAGGGTGGGGGGAGGCGGTGGCTCGGAGCCATTCCCTTAAAAATTGTCCTAGTGGGCTGTAGCCTTGGAAAATCCATCCCCCGCCCTGAGTTTTTCGTATCTGTTGAGCCTGAAGGTCATGTGATTTTATTATATACTTTAAATAAATACAATGTTTATTTGAATGGGTATTGGGGTGAGTAGGTGTATTTATACGTTATACCTCTGGAGTGCCTGGTATTCATTGCATGTCTCTGTGCTCAGTACTTCATTTTACATAGGTTTTTTAAAATAATCCTTGCAATAAACCTTTGAGCTGTATCCACACCCCACTATGCAGACCAGCAACTGATCGCGAGGCATTAAGCCACAGGATGTAACTGTCAGAGTCCTGGTTTGTCTGAGCCCAAGGCTGTCAACCTTCCCAGCATCCCTGTGTTTTTTAACAAACGATTCGATAAACACTGACTCCAAATCCCCTGGATTTCCAGTAAAAATGCTGCTGATCGCACCCCATGTTGTATTTACTGATTAAGAATCTCTACCAGGAATCTGCATTTTTTAGGAAACTCCCCAGGAGATTCTTCTACACACCAGTGTTTGAGAGTCATCGCCTTGCACACTTTCTTATCTGTTAAGATGCCTTCCACCCAGCAATCCAACCCAGTGCTTATGCATCTGGGACCTGGCGGAGTTCTTTAGGATTTCAGTTACTGTTAATCTTCCTCCAATCACAGGACAGGTTTTCTTTTTCTCTACCCTGGAGGATTATTAATAATATGATATCAATGGCTCCATTACATAGCGTGACCAAGAATATTCCAAATAGTCACAGTATACGGTGCTCTAGGATATCTCTTATAAATCATAAGAATATTACAAGTTGGAGGTAACTTCAAAATAGTAGAAGAGTTCCTTAGGACTAGCTTGAAGCAAAAGTGCTAAATCAATTGGATATTAAATTTGGGGGTTTACAGTCAGATGATTCCCTTAAAATACTGTGCTTCCAATTCAAGTGAGTTGCCGCTCGGGGACAGGGATGTCCTCTTTATATTTAATTTGATGGCCAGATAAACGAAGTTTTTCCCTTAATAAGTTAAATTGTGAAGCATGGATTGGAATAATAGAATTGCAGATGGTTGGAGCTTGATGGGGCCAAGGAACCAAAGATGAGAGTTGCTGGAAATCTATGAACAACACATCATTAGTCAGCTAAACACCATTTTATGTGTCTTAAATAAGACTGAAATCTGTTGCCTAAGCAGACAAAAGAGTGGGACCTCAACGAAAAATGACTTCAAAATGTATTTAAAATTTTTTCCTTTTAAATGCAAGCTGGTACAGCCACTGTGGAAGACAGTATGGAGGTTCCTTAAGAAGTTAAAAATAGAGCTACCCTATGACCCAGCAATTGCACTATTAGGCATTTACCCAAAGATACAAATGTAGTGATTCGAAGGGGCACCTACACCCCAATGTTTATAGCAGCAATGTCCACAGTAGCCTAACTACAGAAAGAGCCCAGATGTCCAGCGACAGATGAATGGAGAAAGAAGATTTGGTATACATATATATATTACTGGAATATATATGGAATATTACTCAGCCATCAAAAAATGAAATCATGCCATTTGCAGTGAAATGGATGGAACTAGAAGGTATTATGCCAAGCAAAATAAGTCAATCAGAGAAAGACAGTTATCATATGATTGCACTCAAATGTTGAATTTAAGAAAAAAACCCAGAGGAGCATAGGGGAAGGGAGGGAAAAATAGAACAAGATGAAATCAGAGAGGGAGATAAACCATAAGAGACTCTTAGTCATAGGAAACAAACTGAGGTTTGCTGGAGGGGAGGAGGGTGAAGGGATGGGGTGGCTGGGTGATGGGCATTAAAGAGGGCTCGTGATGTAATGAGCACTGTTATATGCAACTGATGAGTCACTGAACTCTACCTCTGAAACTAATAATGCATTCTATGTCAATTATTTGAATTTAAATAAAATTAAAACAAAAAATTCCTTTTAGCTCTGCCTTTCTTTCCCTCTTTGGACGGTCTTATGGATACGTTAGTGTATTCCACCCTGTCCTCTGTCTCCTAGTATTTGTTAGGGATCAATTTTGTCCCCTTGCCAAATGCATACACCGAAATTCCAACCCTTGGTACTGGGTCTGGGTCTGGGGTATTTGTTACGGCAGCTGAAGCTGACTAATACCATATCTCTCTGTACCATCACCCTCTCTGGATCTCCATGGCTCTTGGTTTCTCTGTATTTCTTGGTATCACTGTGCATTTTTCTCTTTGTCTGTATTTTTGTTTCTCTGTGTCTTCTTCTGTGTCCCTGCCACCCTCATCTGATTGTTACATCCTCTCTGTCTCTCCCCACCCTCTCTCCCTTCCTCGGGCAATGCAGAATAGCCTGTGTGGGATGTTTAGAAGAGTGACTGTCATAGAGAAACTACTCAAAAAAGCAAATTCCTCTCTGTTCCTAATTTCCTCCTTTTTCTACCCTTCTGTAATGTTTCCCTTCCTTCCATTCTCTCCCACTCACCCCCTCACTGGACATAAAATAAAATAGGGACTTATTTTTCAGGATTTATGGTTTTTCCTAAACAAATTTTATGGCCCCCAATTCTAATTTTAAAGCAACTCACTTGACTGTTTTATGTTCTTTAAAGGGGGGGGACAAGGGGTGACTGAATGGAGTTGCTTTTTTATAAGTGACCCCGGTTTGATTTGTTTGGTTGCTTCTTTTTTTGGGGCGGGGGTAAAAATCTTTATATCTATTGATCTCCGATTGTCCCAGGCCTAGACTCACCCTGGTCAGTCTGGTTAACTATGCACATTTTTGCTGTCTCAGCGTTTGTGTGGGGGCCTGGCATGATAGAATCTCAAAGACTTCCCGGTGATTCTGATGCAGGGGGATCTTTCGGCATGCTCTGAGAATTGCGATCTTAGAAAATAAGCTCTGAGCCCTGCCTCACCTCTGTTCATTCTAAACCAAGACTAAAATGAAACCAAGCTTCATTTTAGGAAGAGGTTTTAAAACATTCCTTCTGGGGATCAGTTGTGAATTTTCTCGTTTTTGAAATCTCTGTCTCTGACACAGGCTGCCCAGAGCCTGTAATTGGCCGAGCAGAGAGCTGACATTCATTTCCAAACAATTTAGGTAGGTGGAGAGGGAGAGCAGAACTTGGAGAATTAACAGTCATGGATTTACGTCTTTGGCACCTGTTCTGATTATTGAATTAAGAAGGTTCTGGCAGCTCCAACCAGCTCTGCCAGATGTTGAAGAGCGCATTTCAGGGAGGATGGAAAGGGATGTCAGAAGATGTGAGGATCATTCATTTAAAGAGTAAACTGTCCGGATGAAGCTCTGTTTAGGCTGTCAGAACTGATCGCAAGCGTAATGAAACATCAAGAACAGAGGGATGAGGAGACGTTGATAAAACCCAAACACATCGTGAAATATAAAAATCTCCTGATTTTTAAGTCAACACCCCCCGAGTGTCAGCTTATCAGCTTGTGGAAACTGCAGACCTGTTGAGAGTGGTCCATTTTTCCTGCCGTTTGGAGCAGATGTGCTCGCTGCTCTTATGGGGGCTGTAAACGATGCTCTTGGGGGCTTATCGGTCACCAGCAGGGTGAAGGGAGGGCCACAGCACCTGAGAGGTCTTTGGGAGACGGTGATAGGAGAGGAGGCAGGCACCTCCTCCTGTCAGTGGCGGAATCACTCAGTGTCACTCCAGAGTAAGCCAGCATCTGCTTCTGTGAACCCTGAGCACCCATTACAAACACACACGCATGTGGATGCACACATACACACAGGCATCCCTTGAACACCGATGCACGCGTGCGCGCACACACACACAATCACAGTTGCACATGGATGTACACCACCTGTCCCGCACACACATTCCTCTATTATAAATGGCGAACAAAATCACACGTGTGTGCACAGCTGCATTCATGGAGAATACCATGCAGAGTGTAGATCAAATACCTTCCCTAGCTCCTGGCCCAGCCTGCTGGGGACACGTGGAAGACTAGAGGGCCTAATCAGGGTCTCATGCTCGTGGGAGCCGATGGGTGGACCTTCCCCTGGAATTCTGGGAGTTATTCCATTAAAAAAATTACCTTGCATTAAAAATAGAACTACCCTATGATCCAGGAATCGCACTGCTGAGTATTTACCCCCAAAATGCAAAAACACAAATTCAGAAGGATGTATGCTCCCTTATGTTTATAGAAGCATCACTTACAAAAGCCAAACTATGGAAGCAGCCCAAGTATCCATCAATGGTTCAAAGGATAAAGAAGATGTGGTATATATAGATATACAATGGAATATTACTCAGCCACAACAAGGAAGGAAATCTTGCCATTTGCCATGATGTGGATGGAACTGGGGAGTGTTATGCTGCGTGAAATAAGTCCGTCAGAGAAGGACAAATACCATGTGATCTCATTTGAAAGTGGAATTTAAGAAATAAACCAAGGGGGAAAAAAGGAGACAAACCAAGAAGCTCTTCACTATAGAGAACAAAGTAATGGTTACCAGAGGGGATGTGGGTGGGGGTATGGGGGAAATAGGGGATGGGATTAAAGAGTACACTTGCCATGATGAAAAAAAAAGTAAAATGAAAAAAGTTGCTTTGCTAGTATAGTGTTCGCTTTGTCATGCATTGCTTGGACCCACCGTTCAGGACAAATTGGGGCATGATTCCACCTGTTCACCATGTCCTGCACAGGTGGATTCACAGGCCCAGCGCACTTATTTTCTGGAGTGGAGACCAGGAAGCCTGTCTGGGGAACTTGGCGGGGACTTAGCAAGACTTGGCTGGCTGAAATTCCCCAATAACATCTATGCTTCATCGTGACCATGCTGGGGCTATGTGTGCCTATTCCAGCATTCATGTAATAAAATTATACAGTCTCCGTATTCCTTCAGTCAGTGGGATGTTTTTGAGATTCATCTGGGTTGTTATATATATCAATGGCTTATTCACATATACATGCATATGCATAATCTCAAAAATAGACATCCTACATTATGTTTATCCACTTACTGCCTGATGGGCATTTGGGTTGTTTCAATTTTTGACTGTTATGAATGAAGCTGCTATGAAAACCTCCAGTACAAGTCATTTCTGAAACATGTTTTTATTTTCCTTGGGTAAATACCAAGAACTATAATTGCTGAGTAATATTTATGTGTAAATTTGTAAAAAAAAAAAAAAAGGCCAGTTTCACGACATGTTTACATGTTATATAGTCCAACCAGTGAGGAATAAGAATTCTATGAAGAATCTTCATCCTTTCCAACACTTAGTATTGTCAGATTTTCCATGATAGTGGCTATGAAATATCTCAGTGTTCTATTAAGTTGCATTTCCCTGATGATTAAATTGTTGAGCTTTTCATATACTTCATATATCTGGCTTTGTGAAGTGTCCGTTCAAGTGTTTGTCCATTAAAAAAATTGTGTTTTTTTTTAGTATGGTTATAGGGGTTCTTTATATATAATAGATATAAGCCCTTTTTCAGATGTTTGTGTTGCAAATATTTTCTGAGTTGTTGGCTTGTGGCTTTATATTTTTAATAGTGTCTTTTGATGAGAAGTTTTTAACTTTGACGAAGCCCAATGGATTATTTTCTCTCTTACGATTTGTGCTTTTCATGTTCCCTATACTTAGGTTCTGAAGATATTCTCTCTTGTTTTCTTCTAGAAGTTGATAGTTTTACCTTATATGTTTGAATTTATGATTCATTTCCAAGTTTTCATGTACAGAGTAAGAGAAAAGTTGAGTTTCTGCTTTTGATGTTATTAATAGAATCTAAAACTATTTCCAAATTTTTATTGGCAGTCTTCGAAATAGTAACTTTTACACATTGATTTTGAAATCTATGGACTCGTAGAGTTTACTTGTTATTTTTGTTTGTTTTTGGTAGATACCTCAGGATTTCTTTGTAAATAATCATGTCATCTGTATACAAAAACACTTTTATTTTGTCCTTTCCAATATTTATGCTTTCTATTTCTCTAGAGTTATTGTGCCACTTAGGACATCCTGTATAATGAACTGGGAGGAAAAGGCTCAGAATTTCACCAGTAAGAATGATGCTAATGCTAAGGTTTGCTGTTGTTGTTGTTTGTTTTTGTAGATGCTTTTTATTAGATGAAAAAATTCCCTTCTAGTCTCTATCTGCTGGGAATTGTTATCACAAATGGATGATGAATTCTGTTGACTGCTTTCCCACATCTGTTGGTAAGTCCATGTAACTTCTTTCCATAATTGTGCTAATATGATAAGTTACATTAATGTTTTCTCACATGTTTAATTAACCTTGAATTCCTGGAGTAAATCTTACCTGATCAAGATTTGTCACACTTCTTAAATACTGCTGGATTTAATTTGCTAATATCTAGTCAGGAATTTCTATTTCCTTTATGTTCATGAGGAATATTGGTGTGCGGTGGTTTTTTTTCTTTCTTTCTGTTTTGGTAATAATATCTTTGTGAAATTTTGGTATTAAAATTATGTTGACTTCATATGAGAATTGTTCTCTCCGCCTCTATATTCTGAAAAGAGTTTTTGTGGCATGGATATTATTTCTTCCTTAAATGTAGTATATAATTCACCAGTGAAGCCATCTGGGCCGAAATTTTTGTTTGTGGGAAGTTTACTTAAATTACAAATTCAACTTCTGTAATAGACACAGTCCCATTCAAGTTTTAAAATTCCTTCTTCAGTCAGATTTGGTTATTTGTAACGTTCAAGAAATGCGATTGTATCATCTCAAATGTCAAACTTACGGATGCGAAGATATTTCTAATATCTCCTTAGCTTTTCATACCGCATCTTCTCTCTCATTCCTGATATCGATCACTTGCGTCTTCTCTCTTTATTCTTGATCAGTCTTGCGAGGGGCCGATCGATTTTTATTAATCTTTTCGAAAGATCAATTTGGGGCTCTGTTGATTTTTAAAAGTTTTCTGTTTATTGATTATGTCTAATGCTTCCCCCCCCATTTCTTTTGGTTATTTTGCATTGCATTTCTGCTGCTTTTTCTAGCTTCTTCATGTGGAAGTATAGATCATTGATTTTTCTGCTTTCTCCTGACACGCTGAAGGAAATCCTACTAAAGTTCATCTGACATTCCCTCAGGGTGTGACCCTCATTTGTGCCTTAGGGCCTCATTCTCTGCCACCGCAGGTGAGAGCCGGTCTGGGCTTCTGGCCCCAGCTTGGCAGCCTGACCCCGCTCTGCCTCTTGCACAGGGAGGGGTTATCAGAGAAGCTCTAGAGGCCCCCCCCTGGAAGTACTGGCTTCATGTTCCTGCCCTTAGTCCTGCCCATACTGAAGACAGTATGCCTTCACTTCTTAGGTTTCAGGAAAGTAACAGCGATACTAATTTATTTGTCTAAGACCCATGACGTGGCTGAGATCCAGATACATCCCTTTTGACTCCAAAGTCGACCTCGGAGGATTTAAATAACATACCCAATTTCACCAGCTAGTAGGTGGCAGACCTGGGATTTGAACCTAGTTCCGTCTTACTTCAACACAAAGAAGAAGGGAAGAAAACCCGATGTGTGAAGGATACCAAAGAGCTCTGTTTCCGCTCATGCAGGAGACCAGTAGTATGTCTGAGACGTGGGGATTAGCTCACACGCTTCTAAAAGCACTGACCACACAAAGTCAGCATCGAACAGAGATGGGAGAAACGACAAGGATGGTGGATCATCCCAGTAGATCCCTAAAGGAACCCGCACAGCCATCCGTCTGATCACAGCAGATTGGGTAGGAGAGTGAAACAAGCCATCTGGTTTGGTGGCTGCTTTTCATAAAGAAACTGGGGCTTCAGATGGAAGTCCTCCTTCCTTCGCCCCGGGGAGACTTCATGTGGAGCTGCTGATGATCGGTGGGCCTTCAAGTCGAGTGGACTCTCTTGGGCACATACATATAGGCTGTTTTATGTCAGTTCCCACAAGAACCAGGTGGCGTGGGCAGGGCGGATGTTTTTGCTGGAGTTCACGGCGGGGAGCCTGGGAGCCCCGGAAATGACGCCCCTGTCGTGAGCAGGCAGCAGTGTCTGGACTCGGACCCCACACCTCCTTCTCAACCCGCGTTGCCCGCGACTGCCCAACAGAGCGTGGCTGGTTGAGAGGAGAAGGAAGGAGGAGGTCTCACTAAGGCCGTCTCGGAAAACTTGGTCAGGAGCAGAGGAGGCCAGCTCAGCCCAACCCACCCTGTTCGAGGCTTGTTTTCCACTTGAGAAAAAGCTGGCGAGACTGCAGAATATCTTCACAGCTGTTTATGACTTCCAGTAACTTCCTCTAACCTTTCTCCATCTGCTTTTGCAGTGGGAAAAATCACTTTCTTCATGTGATGGGTCTTCAGTATCCCCTTCCCTAACTCCTCGGTACGGTACTCCAAGATACTACACTAAATTACAGTGATTCATTATTCCTATTAAAACAAACAATATCCCCAAATTACCCGGCAAACTAAACAATTGTGAACAGTAAATTCAAACCGTAAAACATGGGCACATATTGGGTAAATGTTATTTTCCCGAACAAGAAAGGCTTTCGGCAAAGTGTTTAACTTGAATACAACAAAAGGCAATTTAATTTAGTAATACAGCTGGGTGAAAAATGGAGACCTCGGGTTTAATAAGAAGGGGGAAAAGACACGCATACATCATCCAAAAGGATAATTATGAGAAACTATTTTGTATGATCCTGCTAAATCAAAGCTTCTAATGCTTTTTTACTTCTGTCAAAATAGGGAGATTTAAGCCCTTAAAAATGGGAATTTTGCAGACTTCACTGCCAAGAAAAAATGATTTGTCTCTTGATAAATTACTATTGGGCTTTATACTTGGGAAAAAATACACTTACATTGAAATAAATGCCAAGGTATGGCTAGAGAATTTATATTATTCATTCATATCTATCACTGGATTGGTGAGGAGACAGCAGTCCCATTTAAAACATCTCCTGGCTTGCTGACAGAGTGCCACGGAGACAAGATGAACACCTCTGGCAAATGGCGGGGGGGAGCAGGTGCAGCCCCCCCGGGAGTCTTCACAGATCTGGCAGTGGGATGTTTTTTTCTTTTTCTTCCTGGAACACAAACTTTTTAGCCTCTCTGGAGTCTACGTTTCGAGAAGGACCCCCCCAATATGGACACGTGTCTTTTCCGGATTCTGCACATTTCTGTGGGTTCTTGTGCATGTCCGAGACAAACTTGTCTTCCAACACAGAAGGACAACGGGGATAAAGGGAAAGAGGAACGCCCCCCATCTGTCAGGTATGAGGGGTCCGGCAAGGGCTGGCAGCGTGATTCTTTGTTGTCTCCATCAAAGGCTTGCTGAATAGAGAAATGGTAATAACAACATCGGAGAGAGAACGTTGGCCATTGAGGTAGGGACGCAGACTCCAAGCTTCTCTTCTTTTACCGCTTGTGAAACTTTTGGCAAAAGGCAATGCCGGGCCTTTCCTTTCCCCGTCTGCGACATGGCTGTTTTGGACAAGCAACGTTTTCCTCTCGAATATTTTTGCACAATACTTCCTTTCAGACACACTTTTATATAACATTGCATTTTGTTGTGCAGATAAAAGTCCAGGTAGAGGAGAGCGCTCCTCCTTTTCTCACCTTCTGGGGACCCCTAAGTAACTCCCTAAGCTCTAGGGCTTCCAGGAACGCACTCTGAAAAATCGCGAAGTAAAAATACTTCCTAAGGATTCGTCCTGTTTGACCACGCCATGGTTCTGGGGTTGATCTGCTTCTGAACAATTAACTGAGGCTGTGAACAGGCTCAGACAGCTTTGCCAGGTGTTCTTGCCTTCCGTGGTGGTGATGTGTGTGTGTTTGGGGGGGAGCTTCCTGACAAATGCCAGGTTTCCAAGACATAATAGCCGTGGCTCGCAGTACGGTCCACCCCCTTCCTTAGGCCGAGATGAAAATATACAGTAGAACCCTGGGAGCTGTTTAAAAAAATCCAAGTAAGAATTATCATCCAAATATTTGTCTTCAGAATTTGGAGCGTGCTACACTTGCAGAAGGCTAATGACTAGTGTTTATCCATCCCATATTCCAGTAAGTTCTAGAGCAGTTTCTTTCCCAAACGAAAAAATGCAAAAACATAACGTTTCAATCTTCTAATAGCTGGATTCTGACTCATCTGCTACAAAAGTAAATAAATGAACAAACTAAATAAATGCTTTGGGGAAAGAAGGTTTTTGATTTTGATTTTTTTTTTTGGTCTCTCTTGGCACTTAGAAAAAGGCACCACTATTTTTAAGCCGAAGGTTTTTCTAACATGCCCCGATCAATTTCCATCTGAGTAACACCCATTTAAAAGGTTTCCATGCTAAATCTTTTTTGTAGTTTACAGAGTAGTACACATTTCACAAAGCACTTTTTAGTTTATAAGCATCATTTACAATAGACTTTATAGTTTATAAGTTGCTGCACCTTTTCCAAGGTACTTTACAGTTTGCAAAGCCGTTTACGGTTTACAATAAGCCACTTTATCATCTCAAAAGTATTTGGCATTTTCTAAAACCCTGTTGCCATTACAAGGCACTTTGCAGCTTACCAAATGCCTTGCAATTTGTAAAACGATTCCAAGCCCATAACCACGTTGAGCTTTAGCAGACGCTGGTGACATAATTGTGTCTTTCTTTGATGATTATAAGGATCACGCTGGGCGTCAAAGTCATAATTGTGAACTTGCCTTTACTGAACACAGACCGAGTGTCCCATAGATACTCGTTATTGTCTGATTGATTAAGAATATTATTGCTCTGAAGTGATATAACCAATGAAGTCCTGAAAATTTGGTCTTGATCACTGTTCTCTATGGGGGGATGGTCTTACCCTCCAGGGATATTTGGCGATATATGGAGACATATTGGGTTGTCGCAACTGGGGGAAGGAATTCTACTGGCATCTAGTGGATAGAGGCCAGGGATGCCACTCAGCGTTCTACAGTGCACATCACAGCCCCCACAACAAAGTGATAGCCAGTCCTTAATACCAATAATGCCAAGGTTCAGAGGCCCTGGTCTTTTTTTTTTTTTTTTTAAAGATTTTATTTATTTATTTGACAGAGACAGCCAGCGAGAGAGGGAACACAAGCAGGGGGAGTGGGAGAGGAAGAAGCAGGCTCCCAGCGGAGGAGCCTGATATGGGGCTGGATCCCAGAACGCCGGGATCATGCCCTGAACTGAAGGCAGACGCTTAATGACTGTGCCACCCAGGCGCCCCTAGAGGCTCTGGTCTTGATAAAGGTTAGACCCTCTGATAATTTCATGCTCCTTATCTCCTGCGTTGGAAGGATGCTTTCAGTTGCAAGTAACAGGGAACAGCCTCAGATTGGCTTAAACATTTTGTCCATTTATCATTTCACCTAACTGGAAATCAAGAGCCAAGTTCAGGGTACAGGGCTGGATGATGAAGGTGCTGACCCATGGTATCAAGGACTCGGATTCTGTGCTTTTCTCTGATCTGTTCAGCGTTTGCTCATCCTGAGGCTGATTCATGGCTGTCAGCAGCAATTGAGGTGCCTGCCCTTGTTCATATTCAGAGGCAAAGAAGCTGACCTTTCTTTCCCAGGATCCCAGAAAGACCCTTTCTGTGTAAACAGACACCCACATTATACAGTGACTCGCTTAACTGAAGAATGCATGCGGAGTGCCGAGGACAGAGCCTTTTCTGCAGCTGATGCTCAACGTTCATCAAACGTTCCCCTCCGCACCTCCATCCTTTCTTGGGTACTAATTTCCGGCCGATAACTAGGGATTTTGAGAGAACAAAAACATTAAAAAATAATCACTTGTTAGTCCCCCCGGAAAAGGTTCCTGTGAATCAGCTGAGCAGGTTTATGCAGAGAAATTCACACTGTTTCCCGGCCTGGGATTCTGGACCGTAAATCCTTCCCCAACATGTAACATGTGCATGCATACACAGACTCTACCTCTTGCAAATTAAAACTCATACATATCTTGCCAAAGCGTTTCCGACATGGAGCCTCAGCGTTGAGAGCCATAGGCAAGTTCTGTGTCTCCCGCACTGATGCGTATTACTGGCCGGGGAGGTTGCAAAGCCCAGAACTCAATGACTCGTGAGCAGACCTCCAGGTTCTGGGCAAGGCTCACTCTCCCTTGTCTAGAAAACCTTATCTGTAGGAGGTCCCTTATTTGGGGACATGCGACTTGAGAGCAGCTTCTACACTAAGGTGAAGAATGATGCGTGTTGTGGAATCCTCACCATCCGTCAGGTGCTCTGATGGGCTTTCACGTTTGCTCTGGAGACACCGCTGAGCTGCAGGGCTCGCCCTGCCTGCTCTGTGATGAGGAGTGGGGCTAGCGGGTGCGCGTGAGCACTAGCCCTCAGCGGCTCCAGTTACAAGTGAGCCAGACTCAGAGCTCTTAGTCTGACGCTCCCAGTGGGGCTCCCAGACGGTCCTGTGAGCTCGTTCTCTCCAATTACTATTTCCCCGCAAGTATCACCTGCTCCATTCAGCCTGATCCCTTAGTTCTATAAGCTTTATGTATTTCTAGATTAGAGAATCTGGAATATAGCAGGTATGAAAAAGCAACAGACTTAGGTCTTCACTGTGACTCTATCACCTCGGGACCATGGACAAATTGCCTATTCAGTGAGATTCAGTTTCTTTGTCCAGAAAATGACGATAATACCGCCTTGTGGAATAGATGTTGAGTGTTAAATAAGATAATTATTCATTGTACTTAGCTTGGTGCCTTTATATAGAAGGTGATTAGTGAAGTTATTAATTTTCCTTGGCTTTTTTTAACCTGCCCACATTGACTTCCCTTCTATATGTTCATTTCTGCGTTATTTTAAGGCAGGTGCCCTTTATTTCTCCTGTAAATCCCTCAAAGTCTGCATTGTTTCCAATTCCATAGCCTCCTAGCTCATTGTATTTTTCCTTTAGCACTGATCCCAGTTTTCATCTTTGCCACTTTGTGGAATTAACTGCGTAGTATTTGTTCCCTTTGGTAGATTGTAATTTGCTGGAGAGCAGAGAACATGTCTATCTTCCTCATGTGCACCTCAATATTCCTCATACCTACAACACTTTCTGACATCTAATAAGGGCTAAGTAAATATTAGATGAGTAAATGATTGACTGGATAATTGAGATGAATTGCATACTTCTTAGTACCAGGCACTGTGCTAGGTTCCTTACGCAAGTAGCCTCACAACACCTGGATACCCTGGCACTATTACTACATTCCTATTTCCTGATGAAGAAATGGGGGCATAAGGAGGTAAGGTAGCATGAGGAAACAGCATGTCTAAGCAGAAGCAGAGTTGGGATTTGAATTTTTGTTGCCTGACTCCAAGCCCAACTCCTAACCATTATCATGACACCTTCTGTTCCAAGATGGCAGGCAGTGGACGTCAATCATGGGTTCAGGGCTTGGGTAATTTGACCATTGGATTATCCTGCTTTAAATTATTGGGAGTTGCCCAAACAGGATTCAGAAAATATGAATCCCTTTCTTTCTTTTCAACAGCTATTCCTGTCACGATGTCCTTTGATCTTCACATAAGACTTTGCCCTGTTGATGAAAAAATGGGACACAGCAGGAGTAAGCGGTTTTTGCCCAAGGTCACTCATCTAGTCACTGATGTGGAAACAGAGCTGGAGACGCCTGGAACAATCAGCGGAGTAAATCACACCAGGTCACTGCAGTCAGCCAGGCCTCCCCTCCCGCCTCCTGGTTTTGGAGGCGAGCACGATGTCGGTCTGCCTTAGAGGTGGCTGAGGATGAGCCTGCTGCTGTGGAAATGTCCCAGAGTCGGGCCTGGATTCTGGAGGCAGCCGTATGACATGGATCTGAGTTCACGGCAACTATGGGCTGAGTCCTGTTTATCCATCTGAACGAGGTAAGATTGGGTGTTTTCTAAAGACTTCAGTGGGATGTATTCATGCAACAGGTATTTCCTGAGTGCCCTACTAAGACGTCATCTGCCTTGCTCACCTCTGTGCTCCTTGTCCTTGGCGCAGTTTCTGATCCATAGTAAGCGCTAAGGACTGTGAATGCTTGTGGTGGGAGAAGACAGTGGGCTGCACCTCGCCAGCCCCTTGAGGTGCCCTTGAGCTGGCAGAGAGAAGTCACCTGCTAATGACCCTGCCCTCTGCCAAGTCCTTTCACTGAAGTCATCCCAGAGTGCTTTGGTTGCTCTGAGGAGGTGCAATTAATCCAGTTTTGGGAATGGACAGGCATTTAGGGAGGCCTTCTTGTAGGAAGTGACCTCTTGTTGCCAACACCTTTAGGAGGCCTGGAGGCAAGTGGGGAGAGGAGATGTGTAAGTGCAGGGCAAAGCTGAGGGGTGGGGAAGAAACCGGAAGGTTTGGTTGTTAAGTTAAGGGAATGGAATGTAGTTCAGTTGGGCCTGGGGCTGAACGTTCTGGTAGGGCAGAGGGGGCAGCGGGTCTGCAGAGTCAGGTAACTCTCCTTGTGGAAGCCGGAAGGCCGGTTTGGGGCTGTGGATGTGGTGTGGAGAAAGGTTTCGGCAGGAGGGCTGGCATAAGGAGAAGGGGACTGAATGAAAGGAAGACATGGAACGGGCCTTTTGAGCTCATGTGCTGTATTCGAAGATTGTAGGGCCTGCGGGGAGGAGCCGAGAGAGCTCATTTGAGGGCAGATGCAGAGCTAAGGCTCTGGGTTTCTGGTCCCTCTGTGCGTCCCCGCGGCAGGGGCAGAGAGCACCCACCTGGCAGAGGCAGGCAGACCGCTCAGCCGGAGGCCGCCTGCTCCCCCCACCTCCGGTCCTGGGCTCTGGCTGGTGGCCACCTGCTGCCGACAAGGCCTCTTCCTGCCTGCTAGCTGCACATTGCACGGCCCCTCCTGCCCTCATGGCAGTGGGCTGACACCGCTCATCCTCTCCCCACCACTCTGATCAACACGGCTGATCTCACCATTTCCTTAAGTGGTGTCTTTGCCTTTTAATTTATTTCCTTGACCCCCTCCAGTTCTAAGGCAAACTCTCTGTCAATAGAGATTGTTCCCAGGGATTAGCTTTGGCTCTTCTCATTATCAGTTTGGAAGCAAAAGGCCCCAAAGCATTTTCCATACTGAGAAGACCAAGCGGTACACACAGGAAAGAGCCCTGGGGCGGCAGGCAGGACTCGGTGCACCTGTGACCTTGAGCAAGTCAGTCAAGCCTCCTCTGCTGTCTGCGGGAGAAAAGGAAATCGCATTTACTGAGCCCTGGTATCCGGGCAGTACTGTGTTCCTTCCTCTGTGCTCTCACTGCTTCTTAAACACATTCTTGTTACAGAGAACGTTTGTTCATTCGTTCGTTCGTTCATTCTTTCATTCTTCATTCCTAGATGTGTAAGATTAATTGTTCTGTGGTCATCTGACTCTGTTAGTCTGCAAGCACTGGGTGGGGTGGTGGCGCAGGACTACTTTTATTTTAAATGAATCACTGTATTCCCGACACAAGGCTAGCACATAGTAGGCACCTAATGTATGGTGAACGAACGACTGTGTGTCCTACTTGGGAGGCCAACAGCCTGGCCTCACACAAGACTGTGACTGTTTAGCTCTGGGACCTGGAACGAGTCCTCGAGCCTCTCTGAGCCTCGTCTCCAGAAAAAGGGGGTGCAGATGGTGCCCGTGCATAGGTACGTGCTGAACAGCTTGCTTTCTGACAAGGCGGGTGGCGAGGACAAAGGCTATTTTAGCATCACAGTGCATGAGGTCATGCATGAGGTGGTCGGTTATGAAGAAGGGAAACTTTGTTTGCTGGCACGATGGCCACTGTGGACCGTCTGAGACGGGAGCACCCTCTTCTCGAGGACTGCTGTCCTCAGCAAGGACCTTCTCCCAGGGCCAAGACCCCCGTGGCTTTGGTATATGGTACTGGGATAATAGAAGAAGAGGGGGAGAGAAAGAGGCAAGTGGACGCCCCTTGGAGGCTGATTCTCTGGGGACTCAGAGGAGCTTCAAGAGACGGGTGGAGACCGGGTGTACGTAGCTGCTGGGTTTTGTGAGTATTTGTGATTGGCTGTTGGTTTGCCTGTTTCTTGCTGGAAAGACCATACTCACATCCTGCTTAAGAAGTTGCAAATTCAGGGGCGATGCGTGTGAAATATCTTAGATGGTGGCTGAGTACAGAGACTTACTCGTACGCTACAGTGAGTATTTCAAGGGGCCCCCAGGACAGACATCCTCCAAGACACCTTCTCTCCTGGGAAAACTGTAGATGCCTAGGCCCTTCTTAGGGAATACTATTAGGATGGTTTGTAGGAAAATAGATAAACGTCACTTCAGTATTTCTAAAAATACACTGTATTAGTCAGGGTTCCCCAGAGAAATAGAACCAATGGGATGTATCTAAAAAACCAATTGGTTCACATGCTTGTGGAGGCCAGGAAGTCTGAATCTGCTGTCTGTGAGCTGGAGAATCATGAAAGCTGGTGGTATAATTCACTGAGTCCAAGCATTCCAAAACCAGGGGCGCCTCTGTCCGAGGGCAGGAGAAGACAGCTGATGTCTCAGCTCAAGCAGAGAGAGCAAATTTGCCCTTCCTCTGTCTATTTCTTCTGTCCAGTCCTTAGTGGATTGGCTAACGCCCACCTGCACTGGAGAGCACCATCTTCTTTCCTCACTGATTCAAACCCCAATCTCGGTGAGGGGAGACACCCTCAAAGACATCTCCAGAAACAATGTTTTACCAGCCATGTGGGCATCCCTTAACCCAGTCAAGCTGACGCACCAAGTTAACCGCCACACACGCGTTCTGCAAAGTGAAATCCATCAGACAGTTGGGATGGGGATTCTGGGGTGCAGGAGAGCGCTCACACAGTGAAAAATGAGAAATAGACCTTCCTACTTCACAATGGCCCCTCGGAAGGACACCCAAGTCCCCCGCCTGGAGCATCTTTCATTGTTATCTTAAATGACATACATACAGCTCCGTCAAAGCAGAGAGAAACTTCTCTGTGGCTGACACATTTCACAGGGAGAAATGGATTTTAAAACTGTTTTCAACTAACAAATTGACAGTCTTAGCCTTCCCTCACCCAGGACGCACTCCCTGGAGTGAAGCATGGGGAGGCGGTGGATGAGGGATGATAAAATCTAATCCACTGCTTACAGAATTTGAGAGAGAGGTTTTCTAATCACCCACTAGAGGGTTCCCCCTCCCGACCCAATTTCCTCCTAAATCACATACTAGAGGTCAGAGAAAGGGGTGATGAGCTGTCCACCACGAGGTGGTTGAAAAGGCCTGATTCCATTCCATCAGAGCAGTGTCAGAGTTTATAAATTGTCGTGTCTGTCTCTACAAAAAGGGATAAAGTCTACCGTCTCACAAAAGAAATGCATGTTTTCAACTTAGATTTATCATCTTTAATATTCTTGAAGAGTGGGAGAGAGACAGAGGCAGAGAAAGGTGCGGATGGCAGGGGAGAAAGGGGTGCAGCAGGACAACTGACAGGTGTAAAATAGGACTGCCCTTCCTTCCGCGGAGACCAGGAGAAGGGGAACATGGAGTTATGGAGGGCAGGCTCTGCCGTCTCACCGTGGGGCTTCAAACTCGGGCTTTGCCACGCTGTGAATGTATGTGAGTTACTTCAGCTCTCTGAATGTCCTCATCTTAGAAATGGGGACAATGATAGGATGGATGAATCTTTGAAGAGTTTGCTGAGAATTGTGTGCATTAATGCCATCAGCATTGGGCACAATGCCCAGCACCTTCTAGTGCTATTTCAGGATTGGCTCGGTCATACAAAGCCCATGGAGTGAGCTTCAGGCAAGAGAGCCTTGCCAGAAAAGTTAGGATTAGGGCGCTTCTATGGATGGAAGTCAAGGAGCAAAAAGTGTCACCATGACTTACTGGCTTTGGGAAATGAAAAGCTCACTTGCTTGGGCTCTCTCTCTTTCTCTCTCTCTTGTCCATCCGTCCTTCCTCCCTCCCTCCCTCCCTTCCTTTCTAAGACTTTATTTATTTGTTAGAGCGAGCACAAGCAGGGGGAGCGGCAGGCAGAGGGAGAAACAGGCTCTCTGCTGAGTCTCTCTCTTGTTTTTATTCTATTTCATCTCCTTTATTCTCCTTTCTTAGAAGATGAACTGTTTCCTTTCTGTGCCATTAAATGACCCTTCATGATGGTCTCAAAATGGCACCCTGCTGCCAACCATCCGGGGCAGGGGTCCCATCCCGAATTTCCAGGAGAAATCATCTGACGAGCTCAGCTGCGATCAGCTGTCCACCCCTGACCTAATCTCAAATCCCAGACAAAAGTACCGAGGATCAAGGGTTAGGGTTAACTGATAATGTTATACTTAGAGCTCTGGTGGGGGCTCAGAATCCTTAACACTCTAATAATCCTGATGGACGTGGAACCACATGGTGCTTAAGACCACAAGCTCCAGGCTCAGACTCTCTGGGTCCAAGCCCTGGCTCTGTCCTTCCCCAAATGAATGTCCTTGGGAGTGTACATTTCCCTGTGCCTCAGTATCCTCATGTATAAAAGGCACAGGGTAGCCATTCCTACCCCAGCGGGGTTAAGTGGGTTATAGGTGGCACGCAATAAACACTCAAGAGTAAACGCTTCATCGCTTAATTGTTACTGTTCTTGTGACCGTGAAAACATCGTATCTGGGAAAGACAACTTTGTAGAGTGAGCTGCAGCACAACACGGTAGACTCTTAGCGCAGAGATGCTTTACCAGCTTCCGAAGCCATCTTGTCCATCCTCCTGGGCAGGGTTTGGATTTACGAGTGCGCTAAATCTGAGTTTCCTGTTGACGGACACCCAGAGCGCCTTTCCCCTCTGGGGGGCACGTGCGGTGCTGGGAAACATCCTCAATCTGTCCTAACCACATGCAGCCTGATGCCACCCCGCCCTCCCGTCCCCCCTTATTTCCCCTGCTGTGGTGTGTATGTCAGTGGTGGGTGGTGATGGAAAATCAGGAGAGACAGAGCCCATTAGACAGAACTGCAGGCGGATAAGGTTTGCCAATTATGTTTTGTTTCTTTCTGCCTTCCCCGTGACTTTTAGGATATACGGATTCTTTCTGGCACTCCCCCTGGTTCTGTGCCTATAAAATAAGTTTAATAGCTGAATTTTCTTTAAGATAATCAGAGGCGGTATAATTTATGCATATGAATCCTATTGTAGCCAGATGTAATTTTGCTCGAAGTTGTGGCATTACAGTTAGAAATAGCTCTGCTGGCTGTGTTTTGTGGAATTTGCAATTTATTTAACAGTTGACTGAGCAGTGACCTCAGATAAAATAACCATAATCAAAGAGTAGTTTTTTAAAAAGAGATATAAAAACAAAGGTGGAGTGGGCTTTGGAGAAAGCCCCCAGTACCAATGAGCGAGAAGAGCAGGTGGTGAGGATCCCAAGGCAGGTGAACACGGCTTAGTTGGTGCAAATGGCAGAGGGTTCTTGGAGGGAGGAAGGGAGGGAGGGGGCAGACATCTTTGCTTTGGAAATTCCTCCCCTACCCCAGGGCTTTCTGTTTGGAGCGTCATATCCCTTTGATCATGAAAGAGCAAGCTTATCTTTTGCATGGCTCCTGGAAGCTGTGATGTTTCTCATTCCTGGTGTCCGGGGATTGCACAGGAGAGGTCTAGAGGAAGCTGGAAGGGGCCAGAGGCTAACAGGATGAGACTGTGGCTTCTGTAAGAAGCGACCTCAACCTTTTCAAAAACCAGACACTCTTGTAGTTGGCTTCATTCCGTAGGAGGAGGAAAAGACGCCCTTCTCCATACAGCAAGCCTGCCTCTGCCTCTACCCCCGAAGCATTTTTTTTTTTAAATGGAAGAATGCTTGGCTGTAGTGCAAGACAGATGATGGGCTCTTTGCACCAGGGGATGGTGTTAATGTCCTCGCGCCCAGGCTGCCTCCTGCCACGGTCTGGACCCTTGGAATGGATTGTCCATCTTTGATGTTTCCTTCTTCCTGGATCCAAAGGGCCAGGGAGAGTTGAGGACCTGCTCATAGGAGCCATGCCTAATGCTTCAATCCATTCGCCATTAAGATCAGAGCACCGATGGGTCTGTTAGTGAAATGTTGCTAAAACTGAGTCCCCTTCTCTGTTCCCTGTCTTGCTCCCTCAGGAGCCTTGTGGAATCACAAAGTTCTTGGTCTTTTATCTGCACACGAAATGTCTAAATGTTTTCACCTAAATAATTTCAAGTCGTTGCTCAAAACCTGGCTCACCTACACCTCGCACTAGGAAAGCATGGCTTTTTCCTGAAGAGTGAGTGAAACCCGCTTCTCCTGCGGTTCCATTACCTTCATATCACCTCTTTGGTGTTAGGCACGTTCATATTAGTTGTAGCTTTGCCTTATTGTCTGTGTATCCTCCAGACCCAGATGTTACCTTTGCACGTAGTTCAATATGTATTGTTCAATGAAGGCATACATACATGTTCTCTAGAACTTGTGATTGAGACCCATGTGCAGGGGGAGGCCGGGGGGGGGGGCATTAGGAGGAAAGAGATAAAATCTCACTCCAGGAATCAAATACTTCAAGGTTGAGGAGAGTCAAAAATAAATATGCTGGGGCGCCTGGGTGGCACAGCAGTTAAGCGTCTGCCTTCGGCTCAGGGCATGATCCCGGTGTTCTGGGATCGAGCCCCACGTCAGGCTCCTCTGCTATGAGCCTTCTTCTTCCTCTCCCACTCCCCCTGCTTGTGTTCCCTCTCTCGCTGGTTGTCTCTGTCTCTGTCTAATAAATAAATAAATAAATAAAATCTTAAAAAAATATGCTAGCTAGTATAAATTGTATCTATGTTATATGCGTGGTATCTATTACCTGTCACTCTGCTCAGGACCTTACGTGTATCATCTCACTGAGTCCACACAGTGACACCACGCTGCGGCGACTGTTATTTCCTTACGTAACCGATGATGAAGCCGACTTGGAAACGTCACACAGGGAGTAGGTAGCAGGCCCACGCTTGGAACCTCTGGGTTCTGGAGTTTGTACTGGTTTTTTTCTCTTTTGGCTTTTTAAATACGTATATATTTTTTAAAATTCTGGAATATCCTACGTATGCACAAGAGTACAGAGAATAAAACAATAAACACTCATATGCATACACCTGCCATACAAATTTTGACAGCTGTTCACATATTTTTTCTAAAGTTAGCTTTTACACATCCCCTTTCAATTCTTTCCTCTGTCATAGTCAGGATCCTGAACTTGTCTACTGTTTCTCTCCTTTCACGTTTTTTTTTTTTTTTTTTATATTGTCATGGCTTGACTATGGAGCCCGCAATATTAAATGATATTTTTGAGTTTTTAGATATTTATGTAAATGGGATCCTACTATATTCATGGCTTTACAGCTTAGCCATGTTATTTCTCTTAATTTAGTACATTTTTTAAATAAAATTTTGGACTAATTTTAGATTTACAGAAAAGTTGAGAAGATAGGACACAGAGTAGTTCCCATATACTCCTCACTCGTGTTTCCCCATTATTAACATCTTACATTGCTATGGTGCCTGGTTAGAACTAAAGAAATCACGCTGGCACACTATGATTAACTAAACTCCAGACTTTATTTGGATAGCCCTGTTTTTTCTATCAATGTTCCCTTCTGTCCCGGGATCCAATCCAGGACATCACATTGTGTTTAATTGTCACATTTCAATGTCCTCCTGGTTCGGACAGTTTCTCCTTCCCTGTTTTTCATGACCCTGACAGTCTTTTTTTTTTTTTTTTTTAAGATTTTATTTATTTATTTGAGAGAGAGAAAGAGCACATACAAGCTCAAGGGGAGGGTGCAGGGAGAGGGAGAGAGAATCTCAAGCAGACTCCCTGCTGAACGCAGAGCCTGATTGATGCAGGGCTCTGATCTCACGACCCTGAGATCATGACCTGAGCTGAAATCAAGAGTCAGATGCCTAACTGAGCCACCCAGGCACCCCCATTCATGACCCTGACGGTCTTGAGGGGTACTATGCAGGTGTCCTGTAGAATGTCCCCCAGTCTGGGTTTGTCTGATGTGTTCTCATTACACTGGGGCTATGGGCTTTGGGAAAGACCACAGAGGTGAACTGCCGTTCTCATCCCCTCATGTCAGGGCGTTTGTGACATCTGCATGACCTCTCTGGTGATGTTGACCTGATTCACTTGGTGCAGGGGGCGTCTGTCAGGTTTCTCTGTGGTACAGTTACCACTTTCCGCTTTCCGTGCTCTGTTGCTTGGAGGCAAGTCAGTAGGTCCAGTCTACACTCAAGGGGTGAGGGTTTTAAACTCCATCTCCTCGAGAGGTGGGGGTCGATATTCAATAGAATTCTTCCACCATGCAAATTTTTCTCTTCTCTCCCATTTATGTATTTATTCAACCATTTATTTAGATCTGTACGGAGTCATGCATATTTCTTTCATGCTTTGTGTTACAATCCACTACGACGGGATTTATTTTGTGGTCCCAATCGTTCCAGCTTCGCCCACCAGGAGCTCTTGGAAGTTGAGTCCTTTGTGCTGTTGCCACTGCCCCCTCCTTGCATTTTTTTGGCGCACTTCCTTACCTTCTGGCAGTACAAGATGCCCCAGCTCCTCTTTTACGTTCCTTCTAGGCCATTTCTCCATGGATCATTTTTCTCGCCCCAGATTTTCTTCATTGTGGTAAAATACACATCACCTTCAATTTTCCATCGTAACTATTTTAAGTTATATCACCGCGTTGTGCCACCATCACCACGGGAGGTTAGATGCATTCCTTTGGACAGCCGTATGCTACACTATCGTTGGAACGTAGCCCATGCATTCATTCTCCTCGTGGTGGAGACAGGGAGGCAATGCTAACATCAGACATCTTTGTACCTGATCCTACACGTGCATCATCAGGAGCTTCTCCTGAGTCTAGTTCTAGAAGCACTAGATGCTGGGATGTGAGCAATGAACATCTTCGAATATTCTAGGCACTGCTAGATTTGTCTGCAAAGTAACATGCAGTTTCTACTCTCACCAGCCCCTGAGCCTGCATTTCTGCACACCCTTGCTGACCCTTGCTGTTACTTTGCCTCTCAGAGGGGTGGGTATCATGTTTCCATCTGCATTTTTCTGCTTATGTAGCAGCGTGAGCTCCTTTCCACCAATTTACTGGCCACTCAGGCTTCCTCCTCTGTAAATTGCCTCCACTCGTGTTGGGTTGTTCATCTTTTCTTATTGATCTGTAGGACTTCTTTATATTCTGGGGGGAAATCCACTCTTGGTTTTATGTGTTGCAGATCTCTTCTCCCAGCTGTGGTTTGTATTTCAACTTTTCTTTTGGTATTTTATTTTGTTGTCATACAGACCATTTTAAAGATTTTCTTTTTGCCTATCGGCCTTTAATCCATTCAGAATAGAACATTTTATATGATGGGAACTGGGGATCTAATTTTATTTGTCTTCCACACTGTTTTTACCTATATGTTGTTGATTCTAAGATGCGCTTTCTACCGTCATATTTGCCCCCTCTGAAATCGTGCTGCATATTACTATCCCTGCAATGTCATACCATTTTTTCTGTCTTAACGATGTGTAGAATAGTCTGTGTCTTACAATCATTGGCATCTCAGATTCAGTGAATTGTACACATAATCAAGGTTTATCCCAATTCTTGATACCTGGTAGGATAGAACTTCTATTCCCCTTGCCCTGGCAATGACCGATCTCTTAATGTTTCACGTGAGTGTTAGAATCACTTTGTCAAATGCTGAGAACGACTCATAGTTTTGTTGTTCTTTTTTAATTCAAATTTCAGTAGCCCTAGAGAGTAGTAGTTGATTTGGGGGTAAGTCGTTATGGTTCAGATATTTTGTCAGGCCGGGACGCCTGGGTGGCTCTGTCGGTTAAGCGTCTGCCTTCAGCTCAGGTCATGATCCCAGGATCCTGGGATCGAGTCCTGCATTGGGCTCCTTGCTCAGCGGAGTGTGTGCTTCTCCCTCTGCCTCTGCCTGCTGCTCCCCCTGCTTGGGCACCTCTCTCTCTCTGACAAATAAATAAATAAAATCTTAAAAAAAAAAAGATATTTTGTCAGGCCTAAGCTGGTGAAAGGGTTGAGGTCCCCAGGTTAAGCAGTTGGATCAAGTGACAAGGGGGTGCAGTTCCAAACCCAGGATTTTATTTGGGTTTCTTTTTCCTCCAAAGTCTCAACTCTTTCTTTGAGGGCATATCCCGATTGCTTGAAATAAGCCACCCCCCGGAACAATGAGACCCCGTGGCTGGTGGTGTCTGCACTGTGGCTAAGTGGCCACCTGATAGACAGGATTCTTCCTTCGGGGTAGACATGAACTCTTAGGCTCTTCTGAGAGTAAAACTCCATGGGCATCAGGGAGCACAGTGTGATTCCAAGGCTGGAACAGGAGGTGGAAGCGAGATGCTCCTGCTTTATAACTTTGCCTGGGGCCAGCCCTGAGCTAGGAGGAGAAGAATGAAATCTGCCCAGGTTTTCACTCACTTCTTGTGGCTCCTGGGGAGGCCAATGGTTGTCCTCATTCCTCTTCAGCATGGATCTCCTCTTCTCACCCCAAGTACTGGGAAAGTTTAAAGTAGGAATGGGCAGATAATAGCCTGCAGGCGAAATCCATAGGCTGCGTGTTTCTGTAAATAAAATTTTATTGGACTACAGCCACCCCAGTGGTTGACATATTGTCTATGACTGCTTTTGGGCTGCAACCCCACCGCTGAGTGGTTGTGAGGGAGGCCACACGAACTGCGAAGTCGAAAGCACTTATTCTCTGACTCTTTATGGGAAAAAAAATAGAGTCAAATCTTTGTTTAAGGGAAGAGACTGTTAACACAAAGCCTATTTGTTCCCTGGATTCCAAAACTCGGGTTGCCTTTATGCTTCGTTCTTCTGTTTATGATATAGATTTTCCTTTTGGGGGGGGAATAGGTTAGATGGCCCACTTAGTTATGGCTCTGAACAGAAATCAGGAAGTATGGTGGGTGGGCTAACTCCCCCTCCAAGGGAAAATGGACCCCAGCAACATGCCTTCGCTTTCTTTGGGTTTGAGGCTTTCCTTTGGAAATTATCTGTGGAAGGGGCAGCCGGCATGACGGCTGAAGATAGAGCGGGGAGAGAGAATTTCAGGGAAACTCTCTGGCAGAGCTAATTTTCTCTTCCCCAAGCTCAATGTGGGAGGACATCAGTGGCGAGTTATTACAGTCCTTTATTAGAAACTCCTGTAGGTCAGCTAAGCGACTGGGAGGGGAGGGGCAACATGGAACTTCTGATTGTTTGTGACCAAGTCATTGGCTTTTGATAAGAACTCTCTCGGTTCTGCTGCTTTCTCTACCCCAGTCTACTTGTTTCCATTTCTTCATCATCCAACCTCTTTCTTCTAATTTGAAGAGTATGGGGGCCAAGGCTCTGGACTATGGACAGTTCTCTGCCCTGTGAACAGCAACAGTTACTATGGATAGACCCCCGAAGTGTTGCATGCGGACCACTAACAGAGCTGTCAGTTTTAGATGGCTAATAGATCGAAAAAGTAATAATACCATTGAGATGTTATAGAGATAACATTTGAAAATAGAAATCTGAAAAATAACCCTGGCATATTGAACTGAGATTTGAGTCGTACTGCTTGGATAAAGTCAACAGCCTGATACTAATAACAACCGCTGTGGGGGGGCTGAATAATGAGCCCCCCCCCAAATATGTCTGCATCCTCATGTCTGGAACCCATGGATATGCTCCGTTATGTGGCAAAAAGGACTGTGCAATTGAGATTAAGTTAAGGATCTCCAGATGGGGAGATCATCCTGGGTTATCTGGGTGGATCTCAGTGTTAATCACAGAGGTGCTCATACGAGGGAAGGAGGAGGGCCAGAGTTTGAGGAAAGGAGATGTATAATGGAACAAGAGAGGACAGACAGATGGAGAGAGATCTGAAGATATTACACTACTGACATTGAAGATGCAAGGGGCCATGAGCCAAGGAATTCAAGCAGCCTCTGGAAGCCAGAGAAGACAAAGCCATGGATTCCCCCCATGCGGAGCCCTGCCAACAACTTCACTTCAGCCGAGTGAACCTCATTGCACAGCTCTGAGCTCTGGAACTTGCAGATGCTATATCTGTACGGCTTGGAGCCACTCGATGTGTGGTGGCCCATCCCAGCAGCTATAAGAAACAAATACAGCGGGGAATGGGGAACCGGCCCTTGCCATGTGCCTGGCATTTTACTACCAGTGACGTCTGATTCCCCTTCACAAGTACCTGGCCAGCAAGGAATGAGTATTTCCCTTTTGTGGATGAGAACTTTGAGACTCTGGGAGGGAGTAGGCAATCTCAGTTCTGAGTGGTTTGCTCAGAGCTGGACATTTTCCAACAGGACATGACCAGGTATCTCCACTGTTGTTGACTCGTGGCATGGTGAGAAGGTTGAGGGACCGGAGGACGGGTAATCAGGTATTGTCCTCGGTTGGGTGACCTTCTAATGTCCCTCTTTGTCTTGGCCACAGTCTTCTTGCCCACCTGGAAAGAAGGCGTGGGTGAAGTGACATTCACTCCTCCATAAGTCCTTGGGGGACTTCCGCAGGACATTTCCTGTTCACCCACAGTTGTGGCCACCAACAGGGGACTCCATCACCACCTCAATCCGCAACCCCCCTTTAGTTTTGAACATTGAACATAGGCTTTTCCGTGGGAGGAAAGCAGCTTTAAAAATTTCAGCCACAAAGTGTTCAGTTTAGAGGCAAAGAGTGAAGAGAAACCTGCAGAAATAAACCTGTGACTGAGGAAACTAGGTATCTCAGAAATATATTTATCTTGTTAGTGTTACTGGAGAATATTTGCATAGCAGGAAAAAGAGCTTTTAACCTGCTTCCTTATCTCACCTTCTTACTGTAGAGAATATTTTCCCCCTGAAGGTGTATCTCGCTATTGAATCTGGCGTTTAAAGGAAATGTCATCAGGACCTGTGATGAAAATTGAATTTTCCCAATGCCTAAGGATGACTTTCTTTAACTAACTTAGCAGAGTTCCGACCCGAAATGGAGGCAGACCTTCTAGTTTGCCTTGGATCTGCTATTCTCTCCCTGTTTCAGCCTCTTTGAAGGGTCCTGCCGCCTTCTCCCCTCTCCTCCTTGGCTGCCAGCATGGCTCTGCCCGTCCTGCCTTTCTTCTGTTCCTCTCTCTCCTTCTTGAACGGAAACGTCTCCAATCTTTTCCCTCCTGCGCCCGCTTAGGTGCAGAGAAATTGGAGGCTCCTTTCCTCTTACTGACAAGGCGAGGCTCTGCTTCATCCCAATGCCTGGATTTCCTTCAACCTGCAAGGGGGACGCTACCTGCTTTCTGCACAGGGAAGACAGTAGAGGTGGGCATCTAGAAATGCAAGGGCTGGCTTTTGTTTTTATTATTATTTTTAACTCTCTAAACTGAAATCTATTACTATGCCCATTGCAATAGCGACCTCTGATTCTGATCTGGGGAGATGCCAGCTTGTCCTGTGAATGTGCATTAGGTGGCATTTGACACTCGTTCAGTCCAAATACAGGGTCCTGACAAGCGCTCCATGCTCAGAGGTTGGGCCTCAGGCATCCTTGGTTTCATGTAGCTTCTTCTTAGCATTTAGGGAAAGAGGATGCAGAAGACACTGCAACGGGACTTTACCCTGAGAGGTAAAACAGAGGCTTTACCCTGAGGGGAAAACTAAAAATCCTTTCTGCAAGTTTTTGGTCAAGCAATTGGCTTCATACACAGTAGTTTACACCTGCTCCTTTCAATAACTTGAATGTGAAATCAGGCAATGTGCTGCCGGCGTCCGGTTGGAACTGGAGACCCTCTATATGGACCCTGGAAGCACAGCGAATGGGAAAATCTCCACCGTCTGGGCTGAACAAACAGCCAGGTATAGTGTCTGGGAAACCCACTTCGTGAAGTAAGACTTTGTTCTTTCAATAGGCGTCTTAGGCTCTTTTCCCATATGCGTCACCTGCCTTTTCGGAGATGATGCCTTCTCTTTGGAGATTCACCCATTTGGCCAGGGAGCAATGAAGATGAGAGAAGCCGACTACAAGAGGCCCTTCTCAGGCCTTTGAAAAGGTCTCCCATCTCGTCTCAGGTGCCCACCCCTTGACAGCCAAGCTCCCTCTTCTCAACGCCTACAGAATTAATCCAGCAGGAGGGGTGTGCGCTCCCTGCGCGCACCCTTTCGAAAGCCGCTGTTTCTGACCTGCTTCCACGCCCCTAGCAGAATTCAGGAATCATTAGTGTTTGGTGATCTTGTGTTTCAAGACTTCAATCTCTTGTACTTTGAAATTGAAATTCCTGAGCCTGCAAGGGACCTAACGCTGACAGCTGACTTATTGAACTTTCGCCAGCTTCAACAGCTCAGGAAGTCAATCTCTCCGCTCCACTCCTCGCAGCGCACGATCCGTCGGGAAGCTCAAGACCAAGCTGCGTTTCTGAACACGACAGCCGTGTCCACTTCCCCCGATGTCAGGGGAGACGATGACATTAACCTGTGTGCTAATTAACAAACACCAGGATGGTGAAATGCCACGCGGGCCTCCACATGCCTGACTCCGCTTCCGAGAGTGGCATCGAGGGTGCCATTGTCCTTCCTGAAATCTGGCCCCAAGTCCCCGCTCTCCAGAATAACTCCTCCTGCATTCAGGAATTGCTCTGCTTCCTGTCCCCCGTATAGAATATGTATTTGTTGCCTCTGCATTCCACTTTCTCCATCTGTAAATTGGCCATAAGTGCTCGACTCAGCGGGGAGTATTAGAGTAACGTGAGTGTTCAGCACGGTCCCTGACATATGGCAAGACTGGGATAAATGTTAGCAGTTACTGTTAGGAAACGTGGAAAACCGAAATCCTTCTGTCTGTCTAGGGCTTGATTACCGTCTGTCTCCTGCCTCTGTTGTCCTCTGAACACATGGAGGTGAATGTGTACTTCCATCTGCTGAAAATGCCATTACGTGTTCTTCCATGTGGCCAATTTCTCCTTTTCTCATGAGGTTCCTTCTGGGGGCAGATTTGGGTTGTTCCAGGAGAATGAATGGCCTCCGTTCTGGACAACAATTCGATATCCTTCTGCTTCTGTACTTGTCTCATATTTCTGTTGATGGGTCTGCTCCCCCTCCCACCCACCCCCTGCTCCGTGTAAGCTCCGTAAGGACTGGGAATGCTGGTGTTGCTGGGGAGAACTGTTGCCCTCAACCCATCCATTAATGCCTGCTGTCCTCACACAGGGACAGCTAGAGTTGTCCCCATCATAAATCAGTCCCCATAGTCTGGGGTATCTTTCCTGGCACTTTTGACTTGGGACACATATTTGAAGCCCCAGTTTGTTTCCTCTCCCTTTTCTTTTCTCTGGACTGACAGCCACATGCAGCTCTCACTGTACATCAGTTTTGTCTGATGCCTGAACCTTGACCTTCAAAGTAACGTTTGTGTTGGCCAATGGCTTGTGTTTTTAGTCAATATCTTTATTATATTTTTGTTTATTTTTTTTTAATTTTAAATTTTTGAAATTTTATTTTCAACTTTATTTAAATTCAATTATTTAACATATAGTGTGCTATTAGTTTCAGAGGTAGAGTTTAGTGATTCATCAGTTGCATATAACACCCAGTGCTCTTTCCATCAAGTGCCCTCCTTAATGCAGTGTCTTTAAAATTTGGTGGAAATCCATTCAGTTGTTTTCATTCAACAATAAGTGAATAATAATATAAATAAAAATTCCATAATAGCATAATTATCTAATATAATTTTATGTTATTTAATAATGGTATGATTTCAGTGATTAACATAATTCCTGATACATGCTTCCAACCAGCATGTCAACTATGAACAATTCTATCAAATGCTTGAACACACACACAAAAATCCATCAACACCCCTCTCCTTCTTTTTGGTCTCTAGGCCTGGGGCACAGCTATCATCATCCATCTCTTTAGTTCCTCCAAGAAGGAACTTGTTTACCGGGTTCCATATATTTCTCTTTCTTGATCTCCTTTCTTATTTTATTAAATCTCATCTGAATAAGGGCACCTGAATAGGGTTGGTTTGGACTTTTTCTTCATGCTTGCATGTCTGAAAGTGTTATTCTACCTTTCCACTTGATTGATAGCTTGGCTAGGTATAGAAAGTTAAGTTAAAAATCATTTTTATTCAAAATTCTGATGACATGGATCCATAGCCTTCTAGCCATTTGATGTTTCTGTTGAGATGTTCGATGTCATTCTGTTTCTTATTCCTCTGCATGTGATAGGCTGCTCCCTTTCCCACTTCTGTCCCTTCCCTAAAATCTTCTAGTGACCATCCTGTGTCTCAGATGTTCTGAACTTCTACAGTGATGCATCTTGGTTGGAATTCTTCCTCTCTCTCTCTTCCCTCCCTCTCTCCTTTTCTTCCTTTCTTCCTTCGCTTAAGGACACACTTGATATGAAGTCCTATATCCCTCAGTTACAGAAAGTGTCTTTATTATTATTTTTGGACACTTCTCTCCTGTTTTTATTTTCTGTTCTTTATTTCTGGAACATGTGTGGATGTTAAACTTCCATATGATTTTTCCAAAAATATACTGACCTCAACTGGTCTGTTTTACATTCTAGAGATTCATTTTACTTCATTCTGTAAAACCTTGATTTTTAAAGACATTTGCTCTAATATTTATAATATTCTAATTTTTAAAAGCTTATTTGTGTTATTTGACTCCCCATGCCTCCTTTTTTCTTGCTTTACAAATGCAGTGGCTTCTGGGATTTTTTTTTTGGAGATGATATATTTTTAGGTGTTCTTATAATTGTCTTCTTTCCCCTGGATTATTATTATTATTATTATTTTTAATTTCTGGGTCTCA
Source organism: Ursus americanus (assembly GCF_024610735.1). Classification (NCBI taxonomy): domain Eukaryota; kingdom Metazoa; phylum Chordata; class Mammalia; order Carnivora; family Ursidae; genus Ursus; species Ursus americanus. The sequence goes on from NC_142128.1 coordinate 33,887,970, forward strand.
TTCTTCATTCTGAAGGCTTCCCTCTAATGTCTGGTGGTCCTTGATGGACAGTTCATATACTTAGGAACACACTAAAAATTTCTATGTGCACAGTGGGTAGAGAGTGGCTGTTATCTGGTATGTTTCACTTGAAAAAAATCATCTAATGTTGCATCTTTTTTGATTATCAAAGGACCCAAAATGTTAGTAATGGAGATCTGAAGTTTGCTTCCTTGGGGTTCTCCAGAAATAAAGCTTTCATTCTTCCTCCTGGGAAGGTAAGCGCCTGGCTGCTGGTATGCTGGGAGTAGAGAACCTTAGCCCTCAACCTGGCTTGAAGTCCTGAGTCTGTAGGCTGGCTATTAAAATTTCTTCAGAACATAAACCTTCAAGTTCTTATAATGGCCATGGGGGTCTAAGGAGGAAAATAGTGGGTCTAACTATTCTCTGTAAAATTAGTTTCCTTATGCCTTGAGTAACTGGCTGATTCCTCCCAGTGGGAGCTCTCGGGGCTTCTACTCACATATCACCCTTCCCCCTCTCCTAACACTTCCCTTGTAACTTCCTCCAGTTTTATTTCCTATCTCCTATTGTTTTCTATCCTATATTCTCCATCCTTTCGGCTAATACCATGTCATATTTTACTGTCATTTGATCATGGGTTTTGAGTGGAAAGAACAGGTGTGTATGCTCATTTGGTTATTTCCCCACAAATAACTTTTCAGGATGTATCGTTCCTTTTGAGAGAACTCCCTTTGATGTCCCCATGTGAAACATGGATCAGTGTTGCCAATGCAGACTTGGGTCAGCGTGCGGTCTTCTCTGGGTATTGGGTCATTTTTATAATGATGCAAAATCTCCTTCCACAAAATCCTCTCTCTCCAAAAAAGGCCCCAGAAGACCAAGTGTAGGACAAGGCAATGGGCTTAATGAGACTGACTTTATCCATCTTTGCTCTTTGTTTTTGACTAGTATGCTGAATGTTTGTTGGGTGAGTGAATGAATCATTGAGTAAAGCTCCTGACTCTTTGCAATGGTAGATAAAGCACATAAAGAAATCAGAACCTTGCCTGATAAAAATGATATTGAGAGTTGGGCTGTAAAAAATAGTGGGATTTCTGTTTCTTCAATTCAGTAATAATGGACATTTACTGTCCTATATTAAGTAATCTAAGTCCCAGGACTGTGGTAGGCACTCCAGTCACCCTAATAAGATAAACAAGCTGGTAATTTGAACGTAGTTTGGTGTATAATGTATAATAGGCAGATAGTTCCCTTTTGTTTATATTTATGTAATAATGCATTTAATTAATATATACATCAACATGCATTTAATTAATATATACATCAACATACACGCATATAAAGGTAAAAACAAAAATCCATAATTCCACAACTTAAGGTGCAAGACCATTATATTTAAACAAAAGTAAGAAATGAAAATGGAAGATTCAGAATAAAAAGTACAGGATCTCTTCAACCCCTTTCTGTAGTCCTTCTCAGTAATTACTGTCAACAGGAGTGAGTGTGTGTGTGTGTTTATTTTCTTATATAAAAAATAGAAATATCCTGTAGTGTTCGGAGTCTCTTTTCCACTTAAGAAATCTTAGAGACCTCCTTCTTTTGTAATGACCGCATACTATCTCACTCTTTAGATGTGGCATATTTTAATTTGCTTTTTTCCTTCCAAATTTTTACTACCACAAACTCATGTAATAGGCATCCTTGCACTTAAGCTTTGCATCAGGTGGAAACCCAAGAGGAGGCAGTGGCTTCTTCAGTTTGGTTTGGGGTTTGGCCTCCAGGCATTGTTCCCTTCCGTCTTGCACCCCCTTGGCAACTAAGCATGGGCAAGATAAGAAGGTTGACAAGATCCTAGCTTTCAGAGAACTCTGCCCAGGATGGAAATCCATTTACTTCCAAGGAGAATTTTCTACCCTATCTTCCAAATTCTCTTCCAGTTTGGAGATAACAGAATCTCTTTTTTAATTAATAAGATGTGTCATTATCACCATCCCCTTTCTGCCTCCTGGGAATGGGTCTGTTCACATCCATAATCCTCTTTCTGTTGAGAAGGGACGGTGGCTTTCTCTACATCCAGGTAAAGCAGAATGAACAAACTCCTCTTTGGTGCTCGCACAGCATTTATTCCTACCCGTTTAAGGGAACAGGGGTTTCTAGGACTTTCTCCACCCGTAGTAGAGGGAGTAGGGAGTAGGCTGGTAGGACATCCTTCTGTACGATCCTGACTGGGCAGAGGGTCCATCTTGGTGAACCAGAGTGAGAGAGTGGAGCAGAAATGTCCGAATTGCTATGAAGGTGACAGCCCACGGTCAGAACCACGGAACCAGGTGTGGGGGTGAGACAAAGCTGTAAAGAGGACAGTAATTAATGAAAAGGGAAGCTGAGTGGTTTGGGGAGTTCACGGGGGAAGCTGAGCACGAACCAGACGCTCTTTTCGGAAAGCCAGGGTGTCTTTTTGGTGTAAACAGGCTGCGTAAGCTCAGCTGACCCCTTCTCGCATATCACCAGAGCCATATGTCAATGTGTCTGTCTTACGCCTCATCTGTCAGGTCCTCGAGGTCAGGGGCTGCATTTTATTGATGTCTGTCTCAGCACTTAGCAGAAGGGTCTGGTGCACAGCAGGTGCTCAAGCGGCATTGTGTTATGAAAGCAGTGGTCTCAAACCCGGCTCGGCAGGAGGATGGCTGGAGGAAAACCAAACCCCGCATCCCTAGGCTTTATTCCAGACCGCATTTGCAATCTCTAGGGGACAAGGCCTGAGACTCAAGTGTTTGGAGAAGATTGCTGGTTGATTCTGAAGCATCCCGCCCTCTACTTACCGCTCTGTGGCCTAAGGTGTGGAAGCCCATCACTTGACCTATGCTATTGTTGCGGAAAATAATCAGACCCGTGAGAAACCAAGCGACGCTTCGGAGAAGCAGGAGAACTCGGGTTTATTTTACGCCAGCATACCCAGATGAGCTCACACTCGAAATTCTGGGCTCCAGGTAGTGGGGTTACAGGGTTTTTATAGGCGAGTGCAGGGGATCAGGTTCCAAGGGCTATGCTGACTGCTGGTAGGTGAGTTTAAACTGGGGGAGTGGGGGCTGCTTTAGGCTGGGACAGTGGTTAGGGCAGTGCAGGGGGCTTGTAGCGGGAAGCTTGTTTACAGAAGCAGAAATGGCTGGTTATCTCTTGCTCCCAGGGGGGCTTCTGGTTACCTCCAGCTCTTTCTAGCAACTTTCATCTACTGGGGCCTGACAGCCTGGGCCTGCTCTGGGTAATTTTCCTCTCCATTCCCCCCCTTTCAATGCTTTTTCTAACGTGAATGGACATCGACCATTACCATTGGGTTTTTGCTGGTCTAGAGGTCTGTACTGAGTTACCAGCAGTTGCAATTTAATTGATTTCATGTGAGAGCTGATGAAATGGGTGATAAGATTAATAATACATGGATGGAACAGGAGTGCCAGTAGAATCATGAGGAGTGGGCTGGTGAAGGGAAGGAGCCACGCGGCCCAGCCCCAGACGTTACACCAGTTACCCCCAGAGTGTGCTAATTCTTGTCTCCTGTGTGCAATCCGATCTTGTAGTTGTTGGGTCATGTCTCTGACTAACCCTGACTGGTTCACGTAGAAACAACATTCCTCATTAGGAAGAGGCACAGTCCCCCCTTTTCAGCAGTGAGCAGGTCGAAGCCCCTCCAGTAGAACCACAGCTGCTAGGGAGTCTCTATGATCTTGTATCGTCCTTACAGACTTAGCCACCTATCTTCTGCAAGATTTTCTGACAGCTGCTTGTAGTAACAGAAGGACGGGGTGATTCCTCCTATCCCTGTGCCCACGGCTGTTGCCCAGTCCAAACAGGAGTGGGAGGACTTGGATGGCTCTCGTGGACCACGTGTGTGTGAACAGGGAATGGGAAGGGATTGATTATTGGGGACTATATCCACCTGGGGAGTAGGAAGCACCCACGTACGTGTCTCGGTCTAGTTAGCCAGCAAACATCGGTAAATCTATCTCCCACACAGGAACAGGTGCCAGGTTCTGGAGTGCACCATGGTGTGGGATGTGCACCCATCAGTGAAGGGCAGTTGTGGGGTTGGAGACGTTGGGTGCCGGATAGACTTCCTACAGAATGTGTTCCCCCAGGTTCGTGGACACAGTGGAGGGCCTGGTAAGACAATACATTGGCCGATTTGGGGTCTGTCTCTGTGGGCTTGGGAGGGTCGGATGTGGGCCTGATCAGCTTAAGGAAACTCAGGGGGCTTGCTATAAGCTCAAGGGGCCTGGAATGCAGGCAGAGCCAGCAATCCGTGGCCAACCGAGGGTTGATTGTGTTGAGGAAGTCGTGGACCCCTTCTATCATGTCACTTACGTGAGGGTCTAAGGTGAGAGGTCCCTGATGGGGAGGAAGCCTTAGTAGGGGCCATAACGGTCAGGTTCCCAGCAGGTCGGACCCTTTACCTCGGGATATCTTGGATCCCTATAGCCCCAATATAGCCTAGGCTTAGCACTTCCAGTCATGAGTTCCTTTCCTTTACTGTGACAAACAGTGACCTCCCTCCGGTCGTAACATTGTCTCGGCGTGCTAGGGTATACTGAGGTGGAAGAACTGCGAGACCGTGGGGTTGGTGTTGCTGTCCTGGGTTGGGAATGGCTGTAGCTAGAGCGAGAGTGAGAGTCTGGGCAGGGGGCCTTCTGGACAGGAGTGGTGAGAGGCCATGAAGGAGGCGGGGGATCCTGGGGGGGGGGTAGGGCCGCATAGCAGTTGGGGCATCGATCTGTCGGGCGACCGGACACATAGAATAGACCCTCGTGTTGACAGAGGGTCGGGTGGGCTCTAGCACATGTATGGAGGACATTTGACCAAGAGGGCTGGTGGTAATGCTGGCATGTACATGGCGGTGGTTGGTGTCCCCCCAGCATCCTTACAGCCTGCGGCTGGTGTGATTGACTGTCCTCACTCATGTCGTCGTCTAGGTAGCCCGAGCTTAGCCCTGTAATCAACAGCCGCAGAGCTAGTGGCAGGGGAGTCATTTTAAAGTGGGGGGGGGGCACTTATTAGAAGCAGTAGTTTCCACCAAATAGACTCACTATACCTATAGAGACTATGGCTAGAGTGATTTTCTGTGTCCCAGTTCCAGTCGCCTGCAGCTGACTCAGACCCACGGAGAACACTAGGGTCACCAGTACCACTATTATTACTGGTATTGGGTGGCACCAAGACTTTGGTGTCCAAACGTTCCCCATGGAGTTCCTCGAGCTTCCACCGTGCGTTGACCAGTCGGCCTCCGACTGGAGCAAGGTCGTGGACTCCTCAAGCGGGGGATATGCGAATTTCTGTGGGGCATCAAGTCGGGCCGGAGGCTCCCCTGGTGGCTGGGCTGCTGGGTCGTCTTCTGGATCTTTACCTTGAGGGGGTCTGTCGGGTCCCAGGCTGTCTGCCAATCGTCTGATCTGCGGAGGCTGCTGCCCTCTTTCCCCGGGAATGATGGATCCGGGGAGCGATACCTTCCGGTATTCCTAGATGGGGGCCCGTCCAAGTGGGTTGGAGCGGCTCCTTCTTCCAATCTTTTACCCACACATGTCCCCCGGTTGGTGGGGATGGGCCCAGTTACCCATGGGGATAGGGGTTCTTTTTAAAACTCGGGAGACGTGGCATAGAGTTTTTCCCAGAGCTTGGAGGTGTCCGGACATTTCTAAGTCTCCCATCTGTTAGAGGTCTCCTCCAAGCCTGCTTATTATGGGGGTGGTCTTCCATAGAGAATCCCAAAGGGTGAGTAACCAGAAGGTCTTGGGGTACAGCATGCCCAGAGCAGGGCCAGCGGTAACATTTCTACCCAGGGGCCTGAGTTTCCTGGCAGAGTGTGGCTAAAGTTGTTTTTAGGGTCCGGTTCATGCGCTCTACGTGCCCTCAGCTCTGGGGTCTGTATGCTGTATGACCTTGGTGATTTCTGCATGAAACTTTGTCCGTTGTTTGAGCTGAGGTCACACCTGGGGATGACCTCTCTCAAGAGGGCTTTTATTACTTCTCGTGCCTTCTCTGTGCATGCGGGTAAGCCTCAATGCACCCTGAGTAAGTGCAAACTAGGACCAGGAGCTGTTGGTGTCCTTGCATGGCTTGACCTCTGTGAAGTCTATCTCCAGGTCCCGAAAGGCATGGTGCCCATTGTTTGCACCCCGGGGCGTGGCCTAGGCCTTGATTTGCATTATTTCGTGCGCATATACTGCACCTAGTGCTTGTTTGGGTGCACAGGGCAGGGATTTGGGGATGAAATAGGATCTGTCCAGCAGTTTCTCCAGGGCTGTTTTTCCCAAGGGAGTTAGTTAGTTCGTGATGTTGCTTTATTAGGGGAGTTGCTACAGCTCTGGGGACGAAAAGCCTTTGGTCGGGCAGTTTCTACCAGCCCCCTTCTCCCTTTATTCCCCCCTCATTTTTTCCTCAAATTTTTCTTCCTTGGTGTAATTTGGGATGGGAGGCAACTCTGGAGCTAGCAAGAGTTTAGCGGCTTGTCCCAGTTCCCTGGGGGAGCCCTGTTTTTCTGCCACCTCCCTTGCTGCCTGGTCAGCCAGGTGGTTTCCCCCGATGACATAGTCTGTGCCCCTCTGATGGCCCCTATAGTGGATGACTGCTACCTGGGACGGTTCCTAGACTGCTTCCAGAAGTTGGAGGAATTCTTCCTTGTTCTTTAAATTCTTTCTACCCCGCTGTCAGCAGTCCTCTCTCCTTGTAAACGGCCCCGTGTACGTGTAAGGTAGCAAAGGCATACTTTGAATCAGTATAGATGTTTACTTGTTTTCCTTTTGCGTGTCGTAGCGCCTGGATTAATGCCCCGAGTTTGGCTCACTGTGTGGACCATCCTTGGGCCTGTATACAGAGCTCCGGCCTGTATAATGTTATTGATAGTAGTTACCGCGAATCTGGCTCTCCGTTGTCCTTCTCGAATGAAGCTGCTTCTGTCCGTGAAGAGCTCAAGTTCGGGATCTGAGAGGGGGACATCCGTCAGGTCTGGTCTCCTGGAGTAAACTTCATCTATTCTTCACAGTCGTGATTGGGAGGTCCTTACTCTGCTGGGAGGAAGGTGGCAGGGTTTAGAGCCTGCACAGTCTCCGGCCTGACTCGGGGGTTCTCACATAGCAGTCCTTGGTAAGGGGCCATTCTGGAGCTGGTCAGCCATTTGTGTCCCTGTCCATTCATTAGGGCGGTAACTGCACGGGGGAACTTTGACGTTGATATCCTGTCCTCAGGTGAGTTTATCAGCCTCCCTAATCAGGGCCACTGTGGCAGCTAGGGCCTGGAGACACGGTGGCCACCCCGATGCCACTGGGTCCAGGCATTTTGATAAGTAGGCCACAGGTCACTGCTATGGACCCACTGTTTGGGTGAGGACTCCCAGGGCTGTGTGGTTCCTTTCATGAACCAAGAGGTTGAATGGCCATGTTACATCTGGCAATGCCAATACAGGGGTGTTGGCCCACAGTTTATTTCCTGGAAGGCCTCTTCTTGGTCCTGCCCCCGGTTTAGAGAGTCCTTGCCTGCTCCTGCCGTGGCCTCATACAGTGGCTTTGCCAGAGCTGAGAATCCAGGTATCCAGATGCAGCAGAACCCTGCTGCTCCCAGGAATTCTCAGACTTCCTTTTTGGTCTTAGGCTGATAGAACAGATAGTCTGCTTTCTCTCTGGGCCTAGGGCACGTCGCCCCTTGGAGATGACACACCGGGGTATCGGACTTCTTGCTGGCAGATTTGAGTTTTCTTCCGGGAAACTTTGTAGCCTGTTTCGGGTCAGTAATGCCCTCGTCCCTTCCCAGCATGTCTTTCGGCTGGAGCTTGCCAAGAGTAGGTCGGCCACGTATCGGAGCAGGGTGCGGTGTGGATTTCGTCGGGAAGGTGGGTAGGTCCACCACCAGGGCTTCTCCAAATATTGTGGCTGAGTTCTTGAACCTCTGTGGCAGTCTGGTCCAAGTCATCTGTGTTTTCCTCCAGGTGTGGGGGTCCTCCCATTCGAAGGCAAACTGGCTAGCCGGAGCCACGCGGAGGCAGAAGAAAGTGTCCTTTAAGTCCAAACAGGTAAACCAGCTTGCTTGTGGTGGCAGGAGGCTTAGGAGAGTACGGGGGTTGGGAACCACTGGGTGTAGTGTGACAACGGCATTGTTGACCGCCCGCAAGTCCTGGACAGGCCGGTGGTCGCTTCCTTTTGTTTGCTTGAGGGGTTAACAGTGCGGTGTTCCACGGCGACTGGGATGCGATCAGTATTCCTGCATCCTTTAGTCATTGTAAGTGGGCCTGAATCCTCAGTCATGCCTCCCGGGGCACTGGATATTGTCTCTGTCGAACAGGGAGGGCCCCTGGCTTGACACCCACCACTACAGGTGCATGCTTAAGGGCCAGGCCGGGAAGTCCTTTTTTAGCCCAGATGTCAGGGAGCTCGTCCAACAGACTGGTTGGTTTCGTGGGGTCTCCTTTTTCTCGGCAGTAAAATCGGCGCTCATTTCCTGCAGGAACAGTTACTGCCATAATGAGGGAATCTGGCCTTCCCAAGGTGAGGCTTGTAGGCCCCCCTTGGGTGAAGGTGATCTGGGCCCCAAGCTTTGTCGTAAGTCTCTACCTAGGAGGGAAACAGGGCACTCTGGGAGGTATAGGAATTCATGAGTCACTGTGTCCCCCCCCCCCCCCGGCATGTTCGGGGATCCACAAAATCGGCAGTTTGGGAACCAGTCACCCCGACAATTCTGGCCTTATGGCCCATGAGTGGGGCCACGGATGTGGTAACCACTGAATGCTCAGAGCCTGTGTTCACCATGAAAGTCAACGGTTGGCCCCCCACTTTCATTTTGACCATAGGCTCTCAGGGACCTAATAAAAGGAAGCCTGGGAGCTTAGAGCCTAATCTGACTCAATCCCAGCTAGATTGATAAAGTCTTGCATTCGGGCTCAGGCTGCCACAATTTTGTCAGGCCCTTGAGCTGGTTCCTTATGGTGGGGGCAGTGGTGACATTCATTTTTCCAGGGGCCAGTCTCCTTAAAATAGGCATGTTGATCTCGTTGGAGTGGGGCCCTCCTATTGGGTCCCCCCTTTCGCAGTGGGGCTGAGTGTCCGGTCGGGTCTGGCTTTCCCAGTGCTGCGGCCAGCAACGATACCTTCCTTTTCATTCTTTGTCTTCTTCTCGTTTGGCTCATGGTCTCGATTTGTAAAGACCTTACTCACCACTTCTGTCAGCTGGGTAGCATTCATGCCAGCGAAGCCTTCAAGCTTCTGGAGTTTTCAGCAAATAGTGGCGTATGATTGAGTCACAAATGATGAGTTGACCTTTCGTTGGTTTTCTGGGGCCTCTGGATCAAAGGGGGTGTACATTCAGAAGGCCTCGCATAGCCCCTCACAGAAGTCGGTTGGTGATTCTTCTGATTTCTGGATAACTGCTGCAGTTTTGGACATGTTGGTTGGCTGCTTTGCCCTGGCTCTGAGTCCATATAGAAGAGCTGTATGGTATCAAGTTAGGGCGCTAGTCCCTCGGCTGACCGGAAATCCCAGCCAGGCCGGGTGTCGGGTGCTGCCTCCAGCGTCCGTGCTTCTGTGTTTAGGGCTCCAGAGGGGAGCTGGCCTTGGAGCCAATGATGTGCCTCGATGAGGATTCGTCGGCATTCTTCCGTGTTGAAGAGCATTAGGAGAATCTGGCAGCAATCATCCCAAGTGGGTTGGTGGGTCTGGAACAGGGACTCCAGGAGGTCAGTCATGGCCTGAGGCTTCTCTGAATACGGCAGTGTATGGTTTTTCCAATTTAGCAGGTCAGTGGTGCTAAAGGGCTGATAGATGAGAATAGAGGGTCGGGGCAGGACGGTGTTATCAGCGTTTATCTGTTGTGGCCCTCGCATCTCATGGAGCGGCATCTGGAGAGCCTCGGCTGGGGGAACTGGAATCTGAGATGAGCGCAGACGTCGGCTCATGGGCTGGGGCTCCAGGACGGGGACAGGCTCAAAATTCCCTCCCAGCTTGAGGAGGCTGAGGTGGGCTCACTGAAGGTGGTGGGCTATCCAGAAGGTAGGGCATCAGCTGTCCCAGTGGTGGTGCACTTGGGGCATATGGCAGGGGCACGAACACATTGTCCTCAGTCTCTGGGTGTCCTCAGTCTCTGGGTCTCCCTGATAAACAGGCTTTGCTTTCTTACAGCCCTTGGGCTCTTTTACTTGGGTTACAGATATCCTACTCTAGCCCTTCCTATTAGTGTAGAATCGGACCCACGGGGGCAGAGTTTGGGCTATCTGATGCCAAGAATCAATATATAGGAATTGGTCAGGGTATCTGGGAGTCCCAACCACAACTCTGTAAATGGCCTGGATAGTGGGTAGTTCTAGGGTACCCTCAGAGGGCCAGCTGACCCCAAAGGTGGGCCATTCCAATTCACATAATGTGCATAATTTTCCAGGAGACATTTTGATCCCATAGTCTCCCAAGAATCCCTCCTTAAAATCTGTGAGCATACAGTCTAGGACGGTAGGCTTTGAAGAGCTTCTGCCCACGACGAACAGAGGGTCTCTTGCCCACCCTCTGTGTTCCCTCCCTGCCTCGGTGGCGCAGAGACAGATGAGGGTGTCCCTCCAAAGAGAGACCAATCAAATGCCCGCCTCTCCGCTCTCCCGGAGGAGACGTGGGTTCCTCTTGGCCATAGCGAGTCCGTATAAGCCCCAAACTGGCTCCCCGAAGGGTTTGCCTTAGACTCTATGAGGTCACCACGGAAACAGGTTGGGGCTCACTCAGACTCCATAGTCTCAAGACTGTGGAGCCACAAACTCAAACTGGCCGGTCATTCATTCACACATCCACACGCAAGTTATTACAGTTCCTCCCCCTCCGGGAGGCCCCTGTCCTGTGGAATTCCTTTCGGAAATTCCTAGGAGGTGATCAAGCTCCCCTTCCGCTCGGTGGAGTGGGACCTGACTATGGATTGTCTTCCCAGGAGGCCTACCGAGTCGGGACGAGCTGCCAGGCAAGTTGGTCCACTTCTCCTTGGAGTCTGGTTGGGGCAAGACTGTCCGGACGGTTGGAACTCTGGGGTGAAGGAGGACCTGGAAAACCGCTGGGGGGGGGGGGGGGCACGCCGCCTCATTCAGTACTGGAGTCCCTTCCTGCTTCGGTGCAGTCTGGCCCCTGGTTGGTGGCTCAAGGGGCCAGAACGGTTGGAATCTTGCTGGGGCCTCCAGGAATGTTGTGGAAAATAATCAGACCTGGAGAAGCAGGAGAACTTGGGTTTATTTTACGCCGGTGGACCCAGACGAGCTTGCACTCAAAATTCTGGGCCCCGGGTAGTGGGGGTTACAGGGTTTTTATAGGAGAGTGCAGGGGGTCAAGTTCCAAGGACTATGCTGACTTCTGGTGGGTGGGTTTAAACTGCGGGAGCGGGGAGTTACTTTAGGTGGGAATAGTGGTTAGGGCAGTGCAAGGGGCTTGTAGCAGGAAGCCTGTTTACAGAAGCAGAAATGGCTGGTTATCTCTTGCTCCCAGGGGGGCTTCTGGTTACCTCTAGCTCTTTCTAGCAGCTTTCATCTACTGGGGCCTGCTGGCCTGGGCCTGCTCTGGGTAATTTTCCTCTTCACTGTGGTTCTCATCCCAGCAGTGTTCTGTGACTGGCAAATGGGACAGACTCCTTATGCAAGGACCCCATCTTCAGGCTGTTCTAGCTGGTTCCCCTTTGTCAAGGACAGTAGGGGGATTTTGTAACACGTTGTCATGGGAAGCCAGAAGTGGGTATATTTTTCTCTTTCCCAAAGACCCAGGCTATACACTGGCTGCAAGCGGCCTGGGTGTGCTTGGGTATTCCTCCCCGAAAGTCACATTCCTTCTGAGATATTTACAATGGCAGAGATAATGGGTTATTGATGAACCAATCAGCTGGGATGGCCCCTGGTGAATGAGCTGTTGGCCACTGGACGGCCTGGGATAAGGGCCGGCGCTGGGCTCAGCAATAGCTGCGGAAAGGTCTAAATCACACCCATCACCTCCAGGGACACCAGTAATCTCCACTGAAGGTCTTACCGCAGCCAGTTCCTCATACAGGGGAAGCAACTTATTTAATTTATAGTTAATTGAAGGCTGGGAGCTTTGAATCAGCCGGATGAGAGTTTCAACTCCTCATTCCTCCTCCCCTTCCCGGCAATGGGATAAATGCAAGTAAGTTATTCAACATTTCTGGGGGGGAGTTTCCTCACCTCTGAAATGAGAGTCCTGTCCCCGACTTTTCGGCATTGCTGTCAGTAGTACAGGAAATGATGGCTGCCGAGCACTTCACGGCTTACAAATCACTTTCACATTCATTATCCGGCTTCGTTCCCCTATAATCCGAGGAGGTATGTAGCATCAGTTCGTTTTCATATACAAATACACAAGGTGCAGATGGTTTGAGTGTCTTACCCAAGAAGCAATCCTTCCCTTGCGCCCACTACAGACACGCTTTATAGACGGGGAACAAATATTCAAGAGTGCACATGATTTGCCCGAGATCACATGAGCAATAAATGGTCAGCTTAGTAGCTTCCTATAGTACTTAGAATAAAATCCGAAGAATGTATATTGGCCTTCAAGGAACTAACTGGTTTCTGTCCATCTGTCCCTCGAATTGTGGAAGGTTGAAAAAACGCCCCCAGTGCTCCACCCCAGTGGAGTATTCAGGCCCTTTACCATATACTTGGGTAGTGGCCTCCCGCTCCGGCTCTGAGCTTGGCCACATGACTTGCTTTGGCTACGAAAACGATGGTGAGACAGTGCAGAGCCCCCTTCGAAGGGCATTGCACGCATGAAAATGCATGCCTGCGCCTTTGCCGTTGCCGTGAGACTATGTCTGGGCTGCTGGAAAATGAGAGACACAGGGAGCAGATCTGGATACATGACCCTGACCCCTGATACGCGAGCAACAGACATGCCGTGGATTCCCACCGAAGTCCGCAGCCATTCGTTACGCGGCAGTCTTGCCAAAGATGGCGGCCGACACGCTAACCCCATCTCGCGATGCTCTGTCCCTCAGTGCGCTCCATCCACGTGGGCTTCCCTTCCGTCTCTCGAACAAGCTGAGCTCCTCCTTTCCTCAGTCCCTGAGTGAACACGTGGCTGTGCCTGGGATGCTCCCCTCCCTCACCGCTTCTACACAGCCCTGCATTCACTCCCTGCAGAGCTCGGCTTCAGTCTTCCCTCCTTAGAACTGACCTTACCGTTGGGTCTGAATCACGTCTTTCTCCATATTCTCTAATACACTTCCCTTTTTTTTTCCATGGTAGCCTTTTTACAATTTATAATCATATATATATATATACACACACACACACATACTAGCTTAATGAGGTCTGTGATGACTGGACCGGTGGCTCCTGTTTTACTCTCCACTCTGTTCTGAGCACTTGACGCAGCGCCTGGTTCAGGGCACGTTCTCCCTACACGACTGGCGAATAAGTGGATGCCTGAGCAGATGAACTGGCAGAGCCGGGATTTCAACTCTTCACTCTTTCTTCCTTCCCCGCAACAATCATGGTGTTATCGGAGTTTTGGGGCTTATCTTTTTTGAGGAACCCTACCTAAAATGCACAATTCCCTGATAGTGTTTAGTCAGGTTAGCGAGCATCTTTTTATCAGTTTACACTCAAGTGAGCAACGTACTATGTTAAGGGATTAGCCGACAGTCAGCTGAGAGAAGACATGGAAAACAACACAGGGTCAGTCAGAATACAGGGGAATCTGAGACTGGGGCAGGAGCATTTCTTGGGTTTGGCCATTTCCCCGTTCTACGTGGGGGGCAATTTCTGGTTCCCGCAGCTAGCTGTTGCTGGGGCAACTGGCTGACATGTTGCGCTCTCCAGATTTACTGTGGAGGAGAGACGTCTGGGTGGGTAGTGATTTCTGTCCTCCCGCAGACACACATTTCAAGCTGGGGCACTGGTCATGACCCTTTAGGGCCCAGAGCTTGACAGACGTGGGATCCTGCCGTGCCAGGTGCTTGGCCAGAGTCTGTACTCTAGACTTGTAAAAAGAAGAACCAAGCCCTGGGGACTCTGCCCTTTGGAGTTTTATTGCATGACAAAGGGACAGAGACCAGTGAGGTGCATGCTTAGCCCTGAGAGTCCTAGCGTGGGGAAAGAGCAAATGGAGAGAATCCGTCAGTCAAAGTGAAAATCCACCTTTCTGTAACAGAGCCAGGGAAACACCTAAGAAAAACAGACTATCTGGCGGTCCCCGAATTTAGATACTTCCAGAAAACTGACAGAAGTAGAGAAAGAGAACAGAACAAATCACAGAAAAGATTCTACTCAGCGCTTTGGTTGTGTGGAACACTGCTTCAAATGACCCGAAATTTCCAGTGGAGAGTGTCTGATTGAGCTGAGATAATCCTATAGCAACGATTTTCTAAAGTATGTTCTCAAAACCAGTTTTCTGTAACTTATCAACAAGAATTCTGGGGAGGAAAAAAAAGACTTGTGTGTGGATAGAAATAAATTACGAAAACATCACATACTTTACGGACAGTCACTCGCGTATTTGTGTATTAAAGACTGAAAAGTCATGTAAAGAATAAACATTTAACATTATTTCATCTAAATTGTCCTATCTTATTTCACCAAGGAAGAAACTTCCTCCTGCTTCCTTCCCTTTCTAATTTTGTTCAATGCCAGTTAACATTGCCTGCAAATCACGACTCGTGAAGTCCTGACCTTGAGAAATTTTTTCCCCCATGTGTTCCATTTTCTGCTCACGTTTAAAATAACACAAACAAAAGGAAGCAGAATGATTATTCACTGAGCCCCACCTGTGTGTCAAATACTGTACTAAGCACTTTTTTGGATACCCGAACTCATTTTATCCTCAAAACCACAGTGAAGAAATATTAGCAATTTTTCAGATAAAGAAACTGAGGCTGAGATAGGTTGAGTTGCTTGTCCAGGGTTATGCTAGTAGTAAAATGAACTGGTGGGTTTCAAACCCAGATGGTCTACTCTGGAGTCTGAACTTTTAGCCAGCAGACTATTATAATCTGGGAACTAAAAAGTAGTTTTTAGTTCCACCCCCGAGCTGACCAGAAAACCCATGTATTCTTTTTTTTTTTTTTAAAATTGTGATTGTACCCTTTATTTTGACAGAGACATGCTGACCAAGGGATCTCAACACTTCTAGGGCAGACGCAGGTCGAACTGTCAGCCAGTGGCTTCAGAAAAGATACACTGAGTCCACTTGCAAGTTTGGTGGGCTGAGAAGTTTGTGGCCAAATCATTTCCATTTCCTCTGTGATGCATGGATGAATGTGGTCAGTAATTATATCCTGAGGTTACGTGGCAGGTATAATTATATCTATCTACCAGTTAGTTTTATTTTTCTAAGGAGAAAGTATGCAGCCTGCTGAGATTTTTATGAAGAATGAACAGATCTGTCCTTGACTGCCTTATAAATATTGTATATCTCACCACCCTCCCAACACCTTCACGCAATGTAGGGTTGGCTCTGGCCCTCTGCCTTAAGTCCTGCCAAATACTGTTCACTCATCAGTGTCCTGTTCACAAAAAAGAACAAATCCCTCTTGGTTCTTCTCACCTCATGTCTGCCTTACTTCTCGTTCCCCGTCCTGTTTCTACACTACATCACAGTAGACAAT
Organism: Ursus americanus; assembly: GCF_024610735.1. Lineage (NCBI taxonomy): Eukaryota > Metazoa > Chordata > Mammalia > Carnivora > Ursidae > Ursus > Ursus americanus. The sequence continues at coordinate 33,903,579 of NC_142128.1, forward strand.
TCAAGGATTTGGAACCAGACAGAATTGGTTTCCACTCATATTTTTGGTGCTTTTGTTTCCTCTGCTAAGCACTTTTAAAAAAAAAGATTTTGTCTATTGTGAGAGAGAGGGAGGAGGAGAAGCAGACTCCCTGCTGAGCAGGGAGCCCAACATGGGGCTCGATCCCAGTACCCATGATCATGACCCAAGCTAAAGGCAGCCGTTTAACCGACTGAGCCACCCAGGCACCCCTAAGCACTTTGGTATCACTTCACCTTATTTCCCAACAGCCCTGTATTGTGGATTCTACTGTGTCCCCCCGCCTTCGCCCTAACCCAAGATTGGGTTTTAGGGTAGTTAAGTAACGCAGTCGTCCAGGTCATCCTACTTGAATGGCTCATGCTGCAGAGAGTGTGGTGTATTAGCGATCCAGCACTAACGAACTACCTGATAACGCAGCTACTTCGAACCAGCAGCATTAATTATTTCAGAGTTTTGCTGGATCCCAAATCCGTGGGGTTAGCTGGAGTCCTTGTCTTAGGGTCTGTTAAAAACTGTAATGTGGGTGTTAGCTCATGGTTCTACTTCCAAGTTCACTTATGTGCTTATTGGCAATTCAGTTCTTTACAGGAGGCTGGACTAAACTCTCACTTCCTCACGAGCTGTTGGCCAGAGGTCTGCTGGCCATATGGGTCACCCCATAGGGAATCTTAAAACATGGTGGCTTCATCAGAGTGAGCAAGAGGGAGTGCAGAAGAGAGAGCACGAGCAAGGTGGAAGTCACAGTCTTTTGCAACCTCATCATGGAAATGACATCTCATCATCTTTGCTGAATTCTACTTATTAGAAGCAATCACTAGACCCACTCTGCATTCAAAGGCCAGGGATTGTGCAAGATTGTGAATACAGGAGGTGGGGAACACTGGGGCCGTGTCAGGAGCAGCCTCTGCAAGGGGTTAAGAGCCTGTGCCTTCAAGTATGGTTTTTCCAGCACCACCACTTACGGGCTCCACAACCACAGGAAAGCTATACCCCTTCTATTTTCTCATCCGTCATGTGTATAGTCATAGTACCTACTCCATACAGTCGTTGTTAGGATTAAATAAGTAAAGAGATGGTAAGTACCTGAGAGTAGTTCTGCTTGTCTTCTTCAAACCACAGTTGGTCAAGTGGCAGCAGAATCATCTAGAATCCAACCCTTCCCATGTAGCCTCTGCAGGGGTGTTGAGCAGAGGAAAGAGCCAGGATTCTGGAGACTGGTGTTCTCTCTACTTTGCTGCACCATTTTTGTTCATGTTGTTTTCTCTTCTCAGGGACTTCACTGATCTGTAAAATTAGGGGATAAAGAGATAGTAAAAAGATTTTTTTTTTTCCTCTGCCAATTCTAAATGGTTGCCGTGGATCTCTGGGGCTTTGTGTTGAGAAATATTTCACTGGTGTGCAACAGCCAGCTCCCACAGGCTCAGGAGAGCTGGCTGTGCGCGACTCTTACCAACTCCTCCTTGAGCAATGTCGTGCTCAAGTCAGCCATGATGGGAGTGCTCGCTCCACAGATACAGGCAAGTGTTACTATGCACCAGGTCTCTCTCTCCCCCACCTCCACCCCCAGTGCAAGTTGTTTGGCATTTGTCATCGCACTGCTCATTGCAAAACTCTGTGGGAAAGAGGACCACCATTTATTGCAGTAGCTAGCAAAGACTCCGGACGAGGACGTGGAAGAATGAGTGACTAATGCCTCTTTGCCATTTCTGGGTAGTTGATTTCCGTCATCCTCCCTGCACTGACATTCATGGACTGTCTGCATTTTCAGGACGAGGAATTTATTGGGGCAGAGGAAAGGTTGCTAGCAGAGGCTCTGTCTCGAAAACAAAAGGCATACGGAAGCCCAGTGTACCAGCTGCGGACCTTGTTCCCTCATCTCAAGGTTCTGAAAGCTGCTCAAGAAACTAGTAGCAGGTGAATGCTCAGATGGACTCATTAGAAATATGAGGATATTTTCCCCTTTCTCTGAACGGATGGAATGCAAGTGTGGTAAAGAATATAGATGCTGTGACGTTTGTAATGTGCACAGTTGCATACTTGGACCTTCTCAACCACAGGAGCCATGCCTGGTAGGTAGGTGTATTAGGGCACTCCCGAGGAATAGAACCTATATATACATACATATATATATATATATATATATACATATATATATATATATATATATATATATATATATATATATATGTATATATATGTATTTACATGAGCAACTCGCTCTCACAGTTATGGGAGCCGAGAGGTCCCGTGATCTACCATCTGTGAGCTGGACACTCAGGAAAGCCAGTGGTGTGACTCTCTCAGAGTCCGAAAGCCTGAGAACCAAGGGAGCTGATGGTGTAACTCCCAGTCTGCAGGCGGGAGAAGATGAGATGAGATGTCCCAACTCTGGTGGTGAGGCAGGGAAAAAAAGACTGAATTCCTCCTGCCTCTGCCTTTTGTTCTATTCAGGTCCCCAACAGACTGGCTGGTGCCCACCCACACCGGGAGGGCCATCTGCCGTACAGAGCTCACGGATTCAAGGGCTAATCTTGTCTGGAAGCACCTTCACAGGCACGCCCAGAAATTATGTTTAATCTGGACGCTCTGTGGTCCAGGGGAGCTGACACACAAAATTCACCACCACAGTAGGGAAGGGATTATTTCCATCTCCCCCACACCCCGACCCTGAGAGTTACAGACCCAGAGATGTCTGAGATATAGAGTCCTACCAGTGACCTCCTTGTGACAAACGGCCAGGCTGGAGCCCGTACTCAGGTCTTCCTACTCCAGCCCTTAATTTTTAGACATGAGGATGAGAAATCTTGGCATGTGGTGGAGAACAGGGAGTAGGGACAGGCCATCCCGCTTGAACCTTCGTGCAGTTCTGATGGTCTCCAAGGCAGTGAGATATGGCCACACTCATGATGTGTTGCCCAGAGAGGAGCTAATGGCATAATCATGGACTCTCCACAGTCAATTATGGCAATTACCGGAAGCCACTCTCTTGTCATATTTCATTTAGCACACCATGGCACAGGGAGGCAAGTGGCACCAAGGGTCCTGGGCCCATTGTCGCTGCCCTCGCCGGAGCAGGCATCAAAAAAGGAGAATGCCAGCCCCAATAAACTGTCCCTGCAGAAGCCATTAGGCTAGGTGACATGTTCACTTAGGGTGACATATATTGATCATGTAAAACACGCACACTGTATAATATGATTAAACAAACTCAGCCGGTTCCAGAGACGGCCAGCTGAGCTGCGCACGGAGCCCGGCTCTGCGGCAACAGCCTCGGGGCCCCGGGCGGGAGGGAGCGCCTAGCTCAGGGAAGGGACTACACACAGCGTGTTTGTCATCGTTCGTTCGTTCAACAGGTATTTATGGAGTGTCCACTACATAAGGGGCACTGCGCTCAGTGCTGGGGGTAGAATGATGACCACCGCGAACCACTGCCTCTACTCCCGTGAACCTTGTAGTCTGCTGGGCGACACGGGTATCAGCAAAGTGCCCGGTGTGAGTCACAAACAGAAGAAAACGCTCTGAGAGAAAAGGTCATAGTTCCGTGAGAGCAGATCGTGAAGGAATCTAAGCAGGCAAGGGGACCATGGAAGAATTATAATAGTCACCCGTTACTGCACCCCTACAGTAGTGGGCTGAACAGGGTCCCCTCAGATCCATGTCCATCCAGAACCTCAGCACGTGACCTCACCTGGAGTCGGGTTTTTGCAGATGTAATTAAAGATCTTAAGATGACATCGTACTGAATTTAGGGCGGGTCCTCACTGCAATGATTGCAGAGACTGGTGTCCTTAGGAGAGGACACAGAGAAGAGGGAGGAGGCCACACGAAGACGGAGCAGAGATCAGAGTGATGCCACCACAAGCCAAGGACACCTGGAGCCACCAGATCTAGAACAGGCAGGGAAGCGTTCTTCCCTAGAGCCTTTGGGCATGGCCTTCCTGATGCCTTGATTTTTGGACAACTGCCACCCCTGCCCCCCAGAACTGTGAGAGAATAAATTTCTGTTGTTTCTAAGCCACTTGGTATGTGGTTGTTCTTGGAGACAGTCCCAGGAAACGAATGCACCTGCTAAGTGAGTGTCAGAAACCTTGCCAGGGGTTACTGAGGCAGCACGCTCTTCGACACAGCTCCTGCCTTCGAGGAGCTCAGAGCCTTGTCGGCAGCCAGCCGGTCAATAGATACCTCAAATCTTCTCCGTTCACCGCTGAGATCAGGGTCAGCCCCAGGGTTGTGGGAGCAAAGGGAGAGAGCCCTAGCTCAAGCTGCAACATCGTCAGGACCCAGGGCTGAGGCTGACAGACAGCGTGACAGTCACTACACCTGTCACCTCACCTGAGCCCTGCCTTCCACCCCCAGTGAAACTTGTAACACCAGGTTCATCTCTGTCATTAGTAACTAATGGCCAGCACATAAGAATCTCTGGCTATGGCCTCACGTCCTGAGTATCTGGGTACTTCATTTTCCTAGTCACCTCTTTATTTTGCACCCTAGGACTTCCATGCCCCTGGCAAAAACAACAACAACAACACCGCCTCCCCAGGACCCCTCACCTGTACCTGCCAGGTCTTTAGCAATCGGGGAAATGAAATGGATCAGACTTGGGTTTTGGGGGGTAAAGGGTAAAGGGGAGGAGACAAGGATGCCCCTCCCGTCTCTGCTTTGGGGGACAGGGTGGGTGTTGGATGACACTTCATGGGGTAGAGAACACAGGAGCTCAAACAGACATGCGTGGGGATGTGGGGAGCTCAGACTTGGCTCTGCTGTATTTGTATTATCTGTGGAATGTCCAGCCGCTATTAGCCAATAAGCAGTTGAGTATATGAGTTTGGAGTAAAGGGAGAGAGACATCTGCCCATTTTGAATTCTCTAGTGGTCATCTCAGATGACCCATCTCTGTTTCAAACCCAGGCTAAGCTGTTAAAATTCGATTGCACTTAGGAGAGTGAACCGGCGGGGCTTGCCCCGCTCATATAATATCACATACACTACAGGCTCCAAGAGGAGTGGGAAGAGGTAGAAGTCTTGACGAGCTATTGTGTTCGTCCACTTGACTCCTGGTAGATATTCTATTAGAGTGAATGTAGCCAGGAACCTATAGGGTTTGAAGATTTGCAATAACATAATTTCAACGGGAAGTTGGACAGTTTAGTCCTTAGAGATACAATTTATCTTCTTCGGATGGTAACAGTCTGAAAGTATTTTCTGGAATATCAATTCTCTGTACTTTATGGTAAGGGACTGCTATTATTTTAAAGATAGAAGTATCTCCTTCGAGGAAATGCTCACAGCTTTCAATCTTCCCAATGTGAGCATACAATTAGCAAGGAATTTCTAGAATTTACCATTCAACAGAATGATGTTTTCACATTTTTTGGTTCACAGGAAAAAAAGAACAATAGAGAAAGTAGACATGTGAGCATATCTGTAGATAGCAGAGAGAGATGTTTGTAAGGGAAGGGAAGAAATAGCTTTAGGGCTCAAATCTGAAAGATAAAAACCATGCAAAGTTGGAGGGAGGGGCAGGCAGATGAGGCTAGAGGCTTAGCTGCTTGCTCCCTGTTGTCTCGGTTTTCTCATCTGAAAAGGAGGATAAGAAGACACCCTCCCAACCCCCCTGCCCCCACCATTGAGTTGCTATAAGGAGTAAATGAAATATTACTGCAAAGCCCCTTTCACAGACACTGGCAGATAGCAGATGCTCAAAAAATGGCAGCTTTTGCTGAAATTGGAAATAATGGAGAGCCTGCCCCCCAAAAGAGTGCTGTTGACTGCAGTTTCAAATAGCCTAGTCATGGATATGTTCTGGCCCCATTAGACTTAGATTGTGAGCCCCAGGGGAGCTAGGGCCACAACTAAGAATAACAGTGAAAATCGAGAGAGAGAAAGAGAGAGAGAGAGAGAATCTCCACACTGTCTTATTTATGTGGGTAGTCCCAGTCCCTTGAACAATCACTAGCTAAATGGGGCTTCACAAAGGTCATTTGAATTAGTGACTGAGGAATACATGGGAAGATTGCAATGGACACAGATAAAGACATAAGGCACGGGGGCCTGAAGCCCTAGCAGGCTTGACTTCTCCTTCATGCAGACCTACACTTCTAGCCCACAGCGACCCGGGCATTTCTAGAGCATTCTTTGGGTTTTTCCCTCCTCCAAGAGCTGAGCCAGGAAGTCACTGCAGCATCTTCTCACTTTGTGGTTCTAATTACCTGCTCATTGGCATGCAAGGACCTCCCCAGCCCTGTTCCTGAGAGGGAGTGGAAATTCTGTGAGAATCGTACCCATTAAGGCCTTTTATGACCACCATTATGTAATAAAGAGCATCTGGAGCCTAAGGAATTATTGCGAGCTTTTATTTTGTTTTAAGTATAACTATCTCCTCACACCCTTCTTCCCTTGGATGATCGCAATAATGGTTATAACTGCACGTTCTCTCTCAGGTCAGAGCCTGTGGCGGACAGCAACCATTCCTCCTTCCTCTTGCTCAACAGAAGCTCAGTTTTGTTCTGGTGTCTACCCTTCCCCCGCGTGGCATGCACCTCTCGGTCAGCTGACCTCACTGTCAGTCTTAATGGACCCCAGTGGTCTGAGGCCATCCCCATCCCTTTGCAAATGTCTGGTTTAGGGACAAACCAGGTGGTCTAACTGGATGCTGGGGAGTATGCTGGGGTCCTTTGGGTAAATCTTCCTCTCTCCTAGGAGACAACCATGGGAAGAAAACATGCCTTACTTCCTCTGAATGCCGTCCTATTAGCTTGTGATGCCTGGACCTGCTCAGCTGACTTTACACCAGCCTGTGCTGAAGCAAACACCGGACATGCTAAAGCAGAGATGTGCAAAGGTCCTGGGTATCGGATGACATCACTGAGCTGTTCTCCCTCTGCACTTCCCGCCATGGGAGGTAACACATTTCTGTGTCGTTCAAGTCAGTTTCATCTGGGTTTCCACTGTTTGCATCTAAGAGCACCCTCATTATTGAGCCCCAAGAGCACAGAAGCCCCAAAGAGAAGACCAACTTGGCAAGATAAAATCATTTTTCCAGTAGAATAGAGGCAGTCTGCCTTGAATAGTTAGGTTCTTTCTCTTCAAAGTGTCCAAAGTTCTTTTATCTTGGGGAGTTTTGAATCCTAGAATTTCTGGCTTAGAAGGGACTTCAGAGATAACTTACTTCCCAAACTCAAGCCCTTGGGCATGTGGCATCAGTATCACCAGGAGGGATTTTAAAAAATAAATGTTCCTTGAGCAGCGCTCCAGACATCCTAATTTCAGAGGTTTGGGATGCAGCCTGGGCATTCATATTTTTAAAAGGCTCCCTGGGTGATTCTGATCATAACCCCCAAGTCATTGATCTAAACCTATGTTCTCCATCTTTCCCTCAACCCAGCCATGGAACCTTCCCCCCCTTCCCTCCCCCCCCCAGATACAATCTAAGGCAGGAAGTCAGTAAATAAAACAGACAAAAATGGGGCTGGTTTGATACAAGGGAGCTCAGAGATCTTCTGATTTGCTTCACAAGCAAAGTAGGTGATAGATGGGGTCTCACTAGACTGTGTGGCCAGGGAAGTCCTCTCTGCAAAGGTGACACTGCCGCTGGGAGCCTAAGGATGAGGAGCCGAGGGGGAAAAACATTCCAGGACCGGTATACGCAGAAGCTCTGGTATTTTCTAGTGTGCTTGAGGAACTGGAAGCAGAGGAGTCTTACAGACTGAATTGCATCCCTTCCAAAATTCATCTGCCCAAGCCCTAATGCCTGCTGTGATGGTATTTGGAGATGCAACCTTTGGCAGGTACAGCTGACCCTTGAATAACACAAGGATTGGGGCACCAACCCCTCCATAGCTGATAATCCATGTGTCACTTTTGACTCCCCCAAAACATAACTACTAAGAGCCTAACTTTTGACCGGAAGCCTTACTGACAACATGAACAGTAACACATATGTTGTATGTTATTTATATTATATACTGTATTCTCACAGTGAGCTAGAGAAAATACAATCACAAGGAAGGGGCATCTGGGTGGCTCAGTCGGTTAAACGTCGGACTCTTGCTGACTCTTGGTTTTGGCTCAGGTCAAGATCTCTGGTTCTTGGGATCGGGCCCCGCCTCGGGCTCTGCGCTCAGTGTGGAGTCTGCTCCTCCCTCTCCCTCTGCTCCTCCCCCCATTCATGCTCTCTCTGTCTCTCAAATAAAATCTTTTTAAAAAATCATAAGGAAGAGAAAATACATATTTTCTGTGCCTGGCTTATTTCACTTAGCATATTCCAGATCCAGCAAACCCATTCTGGGTATTTATCCAAAGGAATTGAAATCAGGATCTCCAACCTGCACTCCTAAGTTCACTGCAGAATTACTCACAGTAGCTAAGAGATGGAAACAACCCATATGTCCATCACCAGTTAAATAGATAATAAAGCAAATGTAAAACATAGATACAGTGGGGTATTATGTAGCCTTAAGAAAGAAGGAAGCAGGATTTCTAAACACAAGGTCCTTAATCAGAGGAATTACAGGTTTCCCCCTTACCTTTATTTTTTTGTATGATTTCTCCTTTCTGTGCAAATGGGCAGCTTATCTTTCCAGAAAGGATACAATGTTTTAGTTTGTGTTAGAACAACAGACCTTTTATAGCTTAATCCTGTTTCTAACAAAAGGGGGAAAATCGGTATGCTGGCCTATTCCCCCGACTCTGGTCCTCCACCGTTCCTCAAGTCCTCATCTTGGATTTATTGGGCACAAATGCCAGACTCACTCGGGAGCTCTTTTAACCCCAGGGGTGAGATGTCGTGACTTGAAGGGTTAAAGCAGGACCTGCATTTTGGAGAAAGCCTGTAGTACCGCCTGGTGCCAGAGAGGGGCAGCATACAGCCATTAGCATGGACGGGCCGGCCTCTACTGAGCCCGGCGCTCCTTAGTAGGGCTCAGAGGTCCAGCCAGGAGCCTTAAGAAAGCTCGTTGAGGAATCACAGGGCACATGGAACAACCAGGGCAGAAGCAAACACGGAGAAACGAAGCAGAAATACTCGTGGGGTTTTGAATCCCGTGTGCCTGGGCCACCGCCTACTCCCTCCTTCACACGGGACGAGCGCGCAGTCTCTTGTACTTGCTCGCTCCGGCATCGTTTATACACGTCATCTCTCCATTCATTCATTCACCGACAAGCAGAGAGCAAAGCCTTTCAGGGACTTTGTGTCAAGGGGCTAGGCTCCCAGAAGACAGGCTGCAGGGTCTGAAGTCACAGTCCTGCGCTGGGAGTTGAATCAGAGAGATGTCAGCGATCCGGGTGTCCGAGAAGTTCGCACACATGCTGGCTGTGCTGTGGAGTCATGGGGACTATGGCTTCCTTCTGATGGGGCAGCTTCCCTGTCCTAACCAGGAGGAGGACCACGGGCTTCCGGTTGGACAGACCGGGAATAGCGCAACGTCAGGGTCCCGCTGCCCCCAGGACTGTTCTAAATCTATATACTCATGAGGAGTATTTCCAAGAGATGGCAGTAGAGGGTACTGGGGCTGGGTGCTACTTTGTAATTTTCCTCATGGGTCCTGCTGGAACTTGGTGTGGAATTCTGGATGAAGCAGCGTCTGCCTTGCAGGACAGCAAGGTGGGCCCTGGGACGAAGCAGTGAGGGTCCCGACCACCACTCAAACTGGCCCTGAGAGAAGCAGTGAGGACCCTCACAGTACACTTGCACCAACAGGAGGAAAACTTCACTTGGCTACGTTTCCACACCATTTCTTAACTACCTGCCACCAATGGGCTGAGCAGAGAGGAGTACTATTTCCACATTTAATACCAACATTTAAATATTACATACTTCTGAGTCATAAGCAGATTAAGGGCAAAGTCATCTTATTTACTACTAAAATTTGTTATGTGGTTGAATTTCATAATCTTCAAAGTGAGCGTTCCGCTCCCCCCTTGGACGATGGTTGGCTAGATAAGCAAGGGCAGAGACTCCTTGACTTGAAATAGTTTTGAATGGAGAGAGTAGACATTTTTCCAAACAGCCAAAATGTCTAAGGATTCTTTGTTTTTATTTTTAAGGAGAGAGAAACAAACTACTGTTATTTTAGAGAGAGAAACTTCTCCTGGTTAATTGCTTCATAATGAATCATTGCCACAACATCCCCGTGTCTCTGAAATAGAGGTTGTCAAAATTTCTAATAACCTGATGGATTTCTATGTTGTCAATAAACTCATACTGTCAAAGGCAGTATTAGCTCTATGAGGAATGATTCAAATCAGCATGAGCTTGAATATATGGGCTCATCACTATGTCTCTATCTCTCACACACAATCATATACACAGACACACCATAATTCTTTCTAGAAGTATGATGCTTGCACTGATACATTACTGTAACCAGTTGTCTCCTTGCAACGGACTTACGTTGTCTTTATCTGCCTATGTTACCTTTGGGGCTTTCATCAAAATATTTCTAGCATCCCTCCATCCTAGAATCATAGTTGAGTGCACATTCCTGCCCCTTAAAGTTAGGTGTGGTCAAGTAATTTGCTTTGGGGGAAAAAAAAAGTGTGAGTCATACACGTGGCTCCCAAGGAGAAGCTTTTAATAACCAGCGTGAAATTCACCACACACATTTTTTCCCCCAGCTCAGCCATCTTGGAACTTTGGAGACGCACTGTCCTTTAGCTTGGGTGAGGATGATGTCAAGCAGAGTCCCTCACCCCCAGTCACAATGGACACGTGTGATGAGCAATAAACAGGTGTTGTTTGCAGCTGCTGAGGTCTGGAGTCGCTCGTACGGTGGTATAACCCATCCTATCGGACCAATACACTTCCTTTCATTTATTCCCCTTTTATGGAACCAAGCCCGGCTCTCCTTCCTTTCTATGTGGTTTGGGGAACAGGGATGAACGGACTACCCCTCTTTTCCCACTACAGAGCTGATTACTTAACCCCGTCCGAGCCAAACAAAACATTCCATCATCCTGTCCTCGATGATTGGTTCACAAACAGGCAAATGATGCAAGCCAGGGAAACGAGATTCAGTCCCCAGTCAAGAAAGGAGCTCTCTCTTTACACAGGGGGATTAATTAAGCAGGTAGAACATAAGCCTGGAGGTACCGGTGGCCATTTTTCCTGCCACTTGGGACGAGCCCCTCTGAGGATAAAACCTACGTAGAGAAGCAATATGGAGAGAGACAAGTTTGTGATGATCTTATTTAAGCATTCTGAGTCAGATCATTCTTGCTTTCTGGTGATACTTACCAGTAACTTTCTTAAATTTTTTTTTTTTTGCTAAGTTTCTTGTCATTTGCAATAGAAAAATCTTAGCTAATATTTTTCTTAAACATGCTGGATGACACACCTCAGGTATTCGACCGTGTTTAGCCACAGAGTGAGGCTTAGCTAAAATCTGTCAGCATGGCCTTCGGTGCCTTTCTGGTTTGAGGCCCAACATGTATTTCCAGCTTGATGTGTGGGTCACACTCCTCCCCCTGCTTCCCTGCCTCTGTCCCCTGGGTCACCTGGAATTGCACCTGTGGCTATTCTCCAGGTATAACATGGGCTTTCCCATGGCTGTGCTGATGCCGCCCTGGGCTCTGGTGACTCAGGGCCGAGTCTGTCCTCCCCCCTTCAATGTCACCTTGGGTAAATGCAGAGGGGGACAGTATCTCTTTTCGCTTTTATTTTCCTCCCAGTCAAATACTGATTCTTGCACAGTGCAAGGTGCTAGGTCACCTGGCTGAACCAGATCCTGAATTTCAAAAGTCTTTTCTTACACACCAAGCATGCTCAGACCCCAAGTAAATCAACCCCACAGTTGGTCGACCTTTCAAGAAAGCTACATTTGCCTCTGTCTCTATTCCCTCAGACACCAGATTTTAGGCCTCTAGTGGCAACCCAAATTTTTGTTTAGGCTAGATCATTAACTACTAGTCTCCTTTCTAAAAGCCTTGATTATTTAACATTAGTAACTTTTTGAAGAAAAAAATAATTTACTCTATGCTTTGCTTTGTAAAAATGTACGTGTAACACACACAGCAGTCCTAGATGGATACTTTGACTAACTCCATTATACAGACAGGAAATATCATCCAGAGAGGTTAAGTAACTTGCATCATGTCACACAGCATGGCTCAGACTGGAACGTAGACCCTTTGATGCCAGCAACTTTGCTATCTTTTTTTGGGTGCATTCCCCAATTCAGCATTGAGAGATTAATGGTCACTCATCTTAGCACTTCCTAAAATGAGACACTGTTCCTGGAGTCTTCTTGATGTATCCTAGTCGAAGCTGGGACTTGCTGCTCCCGGGAGATGAGGGCAATGCTACGTAGCACAGGAAGACAAGCCCGCACTAGGGGTGGTCGAGCCTCAAACCATGGCTTTGCCCCTTTCTAGCCCCATGACCTGTGACAAGCCACCATGCCGTCCCTGTCTTGACTCAGTCATTTGCAAAACCGAAATAAGACCCATCGTGTGGGGTTGTGAGGATTAAGAGTGAAAATGGACAAAACGTTCCCAATAGAGTACCTGGCCCGAAGGAGCGCTGTGCAAATAGAAGCTATAAATAATCATGTGTAGATTTCCAACTTTAGTAATGCCGCCGTCCTTCAGCATCATAACCGCGAGGCTCCAGAGACTCCATCTTGCCTGCACGGACGCCCTGACAGCCCAGCGCCGTGCCTGGCATTCTGCAGATGCTCTGCTATCTTCAGGCAAGTCTGCAGGCCCCCCAACCTTTGTGTTCCTGATTTTTAAAGTGGGGCGATCCTATTTCCCACCAGGATGAAATGGGGTCCCAGGCGCCAAGTTCTAAGTGTGGGGACGGGCACCTCGGATGTAACAGGGAACAAGTTGGCTTGAGGCGACCGTCCACACAGAACCCATTAGAGAAGATTTCCCAAGTGCTTTTCTAAAAGCCCTGGTCCTCACCACCTCCCTTCTGTGTCCCCTTCGGTCTCAGAGCCCCAAAGGAGACCCCTCGGATGCACTCGGAGCCGTGCCTGCCCCGTCATGCGGACACAGTGGCAGGGCGATGCCAGCCCCCGCGGGTGCCGCTCCGCAGGGCACAGGCAGAACCCGAGAGGGGCTGGGGTAGATGCGGTGGGGAGGCGGCCCTTATGATCAGATGCAAAGTGGTGGTGAGATGTTCAATTTCCTAGTCCCTCACCAAAGGCGGGATCCAGGGTGTCTCTGTTTGCAGCACATGCACAGAAGCTCTGGTCATAAAGAGGACATTTTATGAGGACATATGCTCCACGCCCAGGAGCACTGGCAGGCCTGAATGCTATTCCTTGGCGACACCATGATTATGTCTCCATCGAGTCCAGGGAAGCCTCTCAGGTCTGCAAGGCTGCAATTTTGAAATGGATTTCACAGCTGCAAACTATAAGATGACCCAATTTGTCTTTCCCATTTCTGCCTCCTCTCCTATAACTATGGAAATCTGCATCCGCGTCTCTGTGATGGGCTGCATAAAATATGCAACAGGACTTAGTGCTCGGATTTGAGAACCACAAAATTTAGGGACAGCTGCTAAAGTGATCTCAGGGTAGGTGGGGAGTGTGGGCAAACCCGTGGCAGGGCATCGGCAGACTTCGGCTCCCCCAGACACAGAGGCCCTCTTTTTTGAAAATGCTTGTCCCAAAGGCAAGAGGAGGAGAGGATATATATGCCCCCTTATCTTTTCTGAGGAACCCGGGGCTACCCATCCTCCAAAGAATATCCCAGATGGTAAACGGAGCTGAAGTTTGCACATAAATTCTCCCCAGGGAATTGGTGGTTGGTGATAGCAAGCCTAATGAAATTTTTTATTGTGGTTATTACATACAATTTGTACAGTATATCATGCACGGAAATTTTTTCTGTTCCTATAAATCTGGAATTGCCAGCGAAAATGCCCAGGCTTACGAACTGCTACAGAACACAATTACCTCTAGATACAAACTCTCTTTAGGACATAAAAATCGTTGCTACTGAGAAGGCTGAATTGCACCGGCAATTTTGTAAATATTTGAGTGATATATTTCCTTTTGGATAAGTTTTCATAGCCTTGGAAAGCTGTCTCGTTTCTTAATGCTTTTGTTGTTATGTGTGTGCGTGTGTGCGTGTGTTTTCCTGGGTATCACTTGTGGCCTGATTGTTGTTTTCAATCATGCTTAGTAAATCAGACTATTGGACAAATGTCATTTATAAAAGGCTCAGAACTGCAAGGCTTTCTGTTGGCATTAAGAGGACTGTCTTCAGAGCACGTTTCTTAAAGACGCGAGAGGAAAGAAGAAAACAAAATTCAGGTACATCGTCCACTTTCTCCTCCTATATGGTCCGTTTTTCAAGCTAGAAGTTGGAGACAAGGTTTCCATTTTTAATGAAGGCTGATACCCTGTGCCTTCTCTTTATACTTTGATCAATCAATGAGGGGAATCACTCCTGGATACACCGGGCTGATTTTCACACCCGCAAAACGCACCAGACGCATGAAGTTTCTGCACATTTTCTAGTTAGGCTTTATTACCAAGTATGATGGTGAAGGATGTTATACCCTCGTATCGATTTTCTACAAGTTCTAATATTGGAGATAAGGAGAGTTCTTCCATCAGCTTCCAGCAAACAGAGAACGGAGACTGTTAAAACTCCTCATAAGGGCTTCCAAAGGAAGACAACAGTGATGGATTATAGACTGTGCTGGAAGGGAGGGAACACGCCCACTGAGCACGTGGAAAGTGTTCAAACATGAGCCACACTGATTAGAAGGAAGATATGCTCTCTTTCCTTTCTTCCTCCCTCCCTCCCTCCCTCCCTCCCTCCCTCCCTCCCTTCCTTCCTTCCTTCTTCCTTTCCTATCCTCCCCTCTCCTCTCCTTTCCCTTTCCTTTCCACCCTCCCTCCCTTCCTTTCCTTCCTTCCCTCCCTCCCCGCCTCCTTCCATCTTTCTCTCCTTTCTTCCTCCTTCCCTTATCTTATCTCATTTTATCTCATAACAACCTACGAGTGCCTTCAGTTTGCCTTGGGCGATCTGGGATTTGAGCCCCAGTCACACCAGAGCGTGAGACTCCACAAGGGAATGCAGTCAGTTGCCCGCTTCTTCCAACTTTCTTTTTCCATGTACATCCCAAGAATTTGACACTCAAGGATGACAGGACACCCGCTGACCACGCTCCTCGAGATACCCCAGCACCATGCAATGCGTATTTGAGAAACGAAAAGAGGACTGATCTATGATTCCGATGCTAATAGCGCAAGATATAAGGTTTGCATCCTATGCACGGGAACCTAGTAAAAGGATTTTATAAAAGCATCGGAAGAGTCTAGGGCTTAATACAGAGACAGTCAGTAAATGTGGACTGAATTAGTGTTGAGATTATTGCGCAAGGAACCAAACGGCTAAGGAATGTGAATTAGCATTTACCAAAGAAGAAGTAAATAATAAACAAGAATAGGAAAATTTCTCATGTTTTAGCGATCAAAGAAAGGCAAAGTAAAAATAATAGCATCTCAATTTGCAGTGATTAAAATACGATTATTTTTCTAATCATCCCTCCTGCCGTATTGAAGGTGAAGAAGCTGGGATTGGTAAACATGTACTTTCATCACTGACAGGAGGAGCGAAAATTGATAAAAACTCAAGGGTGATGCATCATCCACTCTAGTATTTCCTGGGCACTTACTGTGTGCCGCGCTCTACAGGATGCCGGAATCCGTAGGAATGAATGGATCCAGTTCTCACCCTTGTGGAGTTTACATGCCAGTGGGGGAGAGAGGTATTAACCAAATAATTTCACTAGTGACTGCAGGATGGCAAACCAAAACACGAGTTGTTTTAAAAAGAGGCATGTAGGGGGCGCCTGGGTGGCTCAGTTGGTTAAGCGTCTGCCTTCAGCTCAGGTCATGACCCAGGGTCCCGGGATCGAGCACTGCATTGGGCTCCCTGCTCAGCGGGGAGCCTGCTTCTCCCTCTCCCTCTGCCTGCTGCTCCCCCTGCTTGTACTCTCTCTCTCTGTGTCAAATAAATAAATAAAATCTTCAAAAAAAAAAAGAGGCATGTATCAAATGTGAATATAACAAAGAGCCCCCGGCTTGATGAGATAAACTATAGTAAAAGCATTTAGAAAAATGAAAAAGAAAAATATTCTCTGAGTTAACAGTGTCATAGGAAAGGACCAAAACATATACGTTTGATTCAACAACTCCATTTCCATCGAGTTTTTAGAAATCATCATTGATTTAGATCTGTCTCTATGCCCAAAGAGTTTCACGACTGTGTTGTTTACAGTAACAGACATTTGGAAATAATATTCAGCAATGGGAGAATGCTTAAGGTGTGGTATAAACACACAACGAAACTCCACGCCTTACTTAGAAATCAGGATCTTGAAGCCTCGAAGTGACACGAATTACATGCTAATAGAACACTGAGTGCAAACGAGCAGCTTCAGAGCCGCACGCATACTATGATTTTAATTGCATTAAACAGAGCAAGGAAGTGGAAGGGAAGGCAAGGGTGTGATATTACAGGTGAGTCATATTGTCTTTGCTACATTTATCTATGTCTCCCCAGATTTCCACAACGAGCCTGTATTCGTACATTATAAAGAAAATGACTACATTTAAACAGATGATAGATTCAATTCCTGAGTCCATGCTGAGTGGGTGGGTACCGGGTGCATATGTGCAAATGTGAAAACAAATGAAAGGTACCCCCTGGCTGAATGCAGTCTGGTTTTGGAAGAGGGCTGACCATTTTCTCTTTTGTATCAGACCCCCCGAGGGCCCAGCTCACCTGCACTGTCTGGGAGCTTCTCTCCTGGGAGTGGGGAAGAATTGAGCTTGGCAGCTAACTGACGGTGCGATTTATTTCATTCATTTAATTTGCAGTAAATAACACTATTCGCCAGGCCCTGTTCTTGGTGCCCTACAAACTTATCAACCTGCCATAAAAGTGTTAAAAAAATACTTTGATTCAGCAATTCCATTTCAATCAAGTTTATGGAAATAATCACAGATTTACACAAATCTTTATGCACAAAAGGTTTCCCTAATTCTGTTGTTTATAAGAAAGAGAAATTTGAGCTTAAAAGTCCTATGGGCTTCAGAGGTCCATCGACAGATGGATGGATAAAGAAGATGTGGTACATATATACAACGGAATATTACTCAGCTGTCAAAAAGAATGAAATCCGGCCATTTACAATGACATGGATGGAACTAGAGGGTATTAGGCTGAGCAAAGTAAGTTAGTCAGAGAAAGACAAACACCATATGATCTCACTCCTGTGTGGCACTTAAGAAACAAAACAGATGAGCATAAGGGAAGGGAAGGAAAAATAAAATAAGACAAAAAAACAGAGAGGGAGGCAAACCATAAGAGACTCTTAACTCTAGGAAACAAACTCAGGGTTGATAGAAGGGACGGCGGAGGGATGGGGTAACTGGGTGATGGGCATGAAGGAGGACACATGATGTAATGAGCACCGAACGTTAAATGCAACTGATGAATCACTAAATTCTACCCCTGAAACTAATAATACACTATAGGTTAACTACATTCATTTTAACTAAAAATTTTTTTAAAAAAATCCTATGGGTTTGTAAAATGGCGCAACCACAGTGGAAAGCAGTTTGGCGGTTCCACAGAAAGAAGAAAAGAATTCTACACATAGAATTGCCATCTGACCCAGTAATTCCGCTCTTGGGTATGGTTGATTCTTTTTATGTACACATTCCGTGTTGGCAAATTTGCCTATTCACTAAAATTCACTTGTAAGCCCCAAATCAACACTCGTGGCAACGCGCGGACACACGCGTAGTGGCCAACATTTCAGGTGCTCACCTGGTACGTTCTAGCTGCGGTCGAACGAAGTGACGCTGCGTCCTCTTGTTTTGGCTCTCCCACGGAGATGATCAGAGGATGCAGGCAGGAGGCGCAGGGGCATGGAGAGCAGGAAGATCCAGCTCTGGGGCGAATTCCCTGGGGTCAGGAGGGTGGCCTCAAGAAAGTCGCTTAGCACGTCTGAACCTCATCTTCTCCTCTGTGAAATAAAGAAAACAGAAAATAGAAGCTGTCAGGATAACTGTTTTTAGGATTTATTTATTTATTTATTTATTTAAGATTTTATTTATTTATTCGACAGAGATAGAGACAGCCAGCGAGAGAGGGAACACAAGCAGGGGGAGTGGGAGAGGAAGAAGCAGGCTCACAGCGGAGGAGCCTGATGTGGGGCTCGATCCCAGAACGCTGGGATCACGCCCTGAGCCGAAGGCAGACGCTTAACCGCTGTGCCACCCAGGCGCCCCTGTTTTTAGGATTTAAGATTATAATCTGTGTGATATGTATCTCTGTATTTCCTCTAGGAACAAGGACTTCGTATTTGCTAAGTCAGTGTTCCCTGCAACTTTATAGAACATATGCACAGCACATCACGAGAATTGATTGTATAAACCCCCCAAAATTGAAAAGACATATCTAAATACTTATACACGGATGTTCACACTGACGGAAAACCTCTGATATCCATGAATGGATGAATAGATGAGCAAAATGCGATAGCTCCATATAATGAAATATTACTCGGCCATGAAAAGGAACAAAGTACTGATACACACTCAACATTCACAAACCTGGAACGTTATAGAGCTAAGTGGAAGCAGCTAGACACAAAAGGTCACATATTGTATTTATGTGAAATGCTCGGAGTAGGTACATGTTTCAAAACAGAAAGCTCATTAATGGTTGGCAGAGGCTGGGGTGGGAGGAAACAGGGAGTGAGTGTCTAATGGGTCTGGGTTTTCCTCTTGAGGGTGATGAAAATGTTTTGGGGGTAAGTAGAACGGATGGTTGTACAACATTCTGAATATACTCAATGCTACTTTTTTTTTTTTTTAAGTTTAATTGCATGTTGTGTGAACTTCGTCTCACTAGAAGTAATCCTGTGAGGTAGGGATCAGTATTATGCCCATTTGAGAGCTGAAGAAATCAAATCATTGGCCTAACACACCCAGCTGCAGGAGGAGCTGGGATGGGAACCCAGACCCCTGACGTGCCGCACAGAGGCACTCAATCGCCAGGACATGCTTCAACCTTTGCAGTACAAAGCACAGCTTCGGGCTCAGGGTAGGTTCTTAGCAGATGTCGCCTGCTTTCCCTGCTGCTTCCTTTGCAGGCAGGAACTGCATATGATCCGACTTCCTCACTCTCATTTGTAGAGAGAACAAATGCAAATGTTTGGTTCGTCTTCTATTAAGTAAGTCAGGTTCTAAGAACACGCTCTGTTGTAAAAACTGGACATGCAGAAAAATGTGGCATGAAGCTGAAGAAAACATCCACGAACAACCAAAAATAAAATAAAATAAAAAAAATTAAATTAAAACAAAACAGAATATCCAGACCTGCACTTTTCTAAATGATGTAGGAGGAAAATAATGGGCCAGAAGAGAGAAGCCCAGCTGTGTTCCCCCAGGTCCCTAAGATTTATCACCTACACATGCAGGATGCTACAGAAAAGAGATCTTGTGACCACCGCCATAACTCACAAGCCAGCCACGCAGCCTGCTACCTGCTGCCGGTACCTACAACGCGGCCTCCGTCCTCTGGACCTGTGGGGGGGCGGGGCCTCATCACTAAGACCCCTGCCTCCTTCGCGGCCCACTCCCTGTAACAGTAGCGCAGCACGTGGGGACCTGGGGAGGCTTGAGTGTTTCAGCTGCAGATCGGATGGTTTCAAGGTTGTGGCTGGGCTGGGGAGACAAAGCAATGCGGACAAAACCAACCCCAGCTATGGGCCTTACGTTTGCACAAATAGTTCACTCTCCTCTGAGGAAAAGAAAAAGGCTCAAATAATCAGAGAGTTTGCGGGCTGGAGTATCCCTTAAAGACGGGGCACTGTATTTGCAGGTGTTCTCCACGCATTTAAACCAGAGCCCAGAAATTACTCCTCATCCAGGGTGCCCACAGTATGAATGAGCTACAGAGAAGCACACAGGTATAAAATAGCCGTTTGGTTTTTAGCGGTGGAAAGAAATTTGTACCATTTCATTATGAATGGTTCCATCAGCATAAGCAAAATAATGCTTTTATTATAAACTCCATTGAAAATCACTCTGAAGCCATGGAAGACGAAATGTACTCCGTCCTCCTTTCTTCTCTCTCCCCAAAAAGTCCTTATAAAATTAGGATCTTTTTTTTCCCTATACCTCTGCTTCTTGTATACCAGCGAATACTGTGGTTCAATTTCTGATTGGCTTTTTTGACTCTTCTTAATAACAATGCTCAGCTTCCATTCATTCATTCATTCATTCATTCATTCATTCATTCATTCATTCTTTACCATGTGCTAACTAGGCTACAGGAACTTGTGATTAAATGAGAGAGACAGATATCCACTGGGAACAAGTTTTACATGGATTTTCACTATTCTTTCTAGCAAGTTCTGCTCCTTGGTCACAGGGGAGGTCAAGGGTTTGGAGTGGGTTGTAGGTAAATCCTAGAATCTCAGGCTTCTGGCCACAGTGACTATTATATGCATGTGGTGGGGTTTCTGGAATTGTGTAAGGAGAAGATGAAGTATTTTATGGACAATGTCTGCTGGGAATACTCTGCCTGCATCTTGAAGCAGTCTCAAGAAGCTAAACATCTTCTACAGCCTAAAATGCAATAACTTCTAACCTAATGGTCTGGGGTGGGGGAATCCTTCTGCAGGGACATTTGTGGTATGATTTCAGGTACCCAGTGAGGTTGCTGTCCCCTTAAATATCACCCATGATGACCAATGCCTAAAATTCCACCAAAAGATAGGGATTTCTTTAGGATTTTTGTCGTCTTTGTTTCTGATGTTTTCCACCCGAGGACGAACCAAGATGTGAAAAGCTATTCATTCCAGCTTTTTAAATGTGTTGTATATACCTTCATTAAAAAACACCTATTGCTAAAAAAATTCTAACCATCACCTGAGCTTTCAGCAAGCTGTGATCACTGATCACAGATCGACATAACAAACGTTAACAATAAGGAAAAGTTTGAAATATTGAGAGAACTGCCAAAACCTGACACAGAGACACAAAGTGAGCAAATGCTGTTGGAAAAATAGCACCAACAGACTTACTTGACGCAGGGTTATCGCAAACCTTCAATTTGCAAAAAGACACAGTGTCTGTAAAGCCTAATAAAGCAAAGTGCAATCAAAAAAGGTGAGCCCGTAGAGTGGAATACATAAGAGAGGGCTGGGAGTCCCTGATCTTGGACAGATCTCTCAGCTCTGTCCCTTAATAGCTGGGTGATCTTGGGCAAGTCACCTTTCTGTTACTCTGCTCCAGGCATGCTCTAGTACTGGCTTCCACTGGCTCACAAGAGCTGATTGTTGCATACTTGGGAGTTTTGTGAGCAGGTTGTTACATTGTTGGTAGCTTAAAGTTGGCCAGGGTGGGACTACTGACATCACAGAAGTCAGCAAACACTACAAAGCAGGCCTCCACCCTCCACTGCCCCCATGTGAGGTCCGGTTGACCAGCACACCACCGCTGAGCCCCTCATGGGTTCCTTGGAACAATTATGAGATAATTTACATCGCAGGCTCAGCACTGTGCTGCCTGGATTTAACAAGCTCCTTATTAAAGTTACTTACTACCACTACTACCAACAATAATTAAGTAGTAATAATGTTATTATAGTGCTTTGGACATAGTAGGTACTTGAAAAGTCTTAATCTCTTCCCTGTCTGTTCATTATTACGGTTTCTGCAAAAGGGAATCGAAAGTGAATCCATGCAAAAGGAAATGCCAAGGGGACAGTCTGTCTGTCAGGGTCACTTGTGACCCTGAGACAGAGTGGAAACTTCATTCCTTCTCATTGACCACAGTGCAGGGTGGACACTCAGATGCCCAGGTAGCCATGACTAGAAGCCAAAGCCAGTCTCCATGGTCACTTTCTCCATCCCACTAAGTTTTCCACTCCCGCCACGGAGGCTGAATGACTAGCGGCTCTCTTCTACCATCATGAAGCTGTCAGCACCCACGGTGGGCCCTGCAAAGTATAAAGGACAATTTATCCCCAGAGCCGTGGCAGCTTCATTGTTTATGAGATGATAACTGCTTCAGGTAGCAGCAAGTCCCAACATTAGCACCACAAAAGCTTTGAGCTGGACCATCTGTTGCCACGTGGACAATCTGGTAGGCTTGCCAAAGCCATTTATCCGTGTCGAGTGCACATCCACACTGGCCAGTCCTCATGCTGAGCAGAAAGGAAATTTAAAGAAAGGCCCATCGTTTATCATTGCAGACAGCTGGGCTGGAGTGTGGGCAGAGAATTTTTCTTTTTCCTTGAGAAAAACAAAGACCCTGAAGATGGGTAATGCTTGCTCAGCTCCAAGCTCCTGGCTAAGGACTCCCTCCTCTAGCCCACTCCTTTCTTTCTGCTCTTCCAGATGGTAGAACGTAGTCATGGATGCTTGTTTCCCTGTCCCCAAATCTCATGAGCTGGTGGCACGTGGAAGTCTTTGGTTTCGAGCTGGGGTTGGCATGTCTCTTCATGCCTCCTGGAAGGGACCTCCAAAAGCCAAACTTCCGGCCACGTCCAGGGAGACATCGGTCACAAAGGCCTTGACCTTGGAGCTCGCAGCGCTCCCCTGAGTGCAGGCTGGTCGGGAAAACTGGGACATGGGAACTCAGCCTCCGGGACCCCGGCTTTGTGTTCTGCAACATGGTCACACTTCTACCTCGTAGCCCTGTTTGTACACGCGAGGCCACTTGTGACTTTTGTAGGCCTTCACGGAAAGTATTCAATGATGTATTTTGTGACTGTGTTGGTATAAAGACAAAGCTAGTAATATTATATATGAAGACATTTTCATTAACCTAAAAGTTCATTTTCTTCTTCTGGTTTTCCAAGAAATTAAAACATTTTTGTAGACTCTGAAAATGAATGTGGGGAAAAGAATATACTTACTATATAAAAATATGTTTATTATATATGATGGTTAAGATGCTTCTACTGCAACAACCTGTCTCAACTTCTCAAAGGGTGGTTGTAAAGGTTGTGTGCATTGATTAATACCAAACTCCTAAGGCAGTTACGTGGAATATATTAAGCCTTTGCTAACTGTTAGCTCCTCACCTGCTCACTTAGCTAACTGTCGTATTTATAAGCCAGCAAGCATGCTGGGAAGCAGCAGACGTACTGGTTAAGAGCAGAGCCTCTGGAGTGAGAAGACCTTTATGAATAAGTCATAAATACCTAGCCAAACACTGCCACTGCACTGAGGTCCCAACTCAAACCACTCCTTTCTGCAGTATTTTAGTTACCAAATCCCATTTCAATGACCAGTGTTGCCCATATACAAAATCGGATGGGTGGTTAAGGATGCGTGAGCACATTTTACAGGAATCCACTTGACCTGCAAGGGATCGACTCCGTGATTTGATTAGAGGCTTAACCTTTCAGAGTCTGGTTCTGACCCCATGTTCGTGGATAAATCTCCAAAGCTGATAGATCCTGACATTGAAGAGTTTGGTCCAAGGTAAGGTGATATCCCATTTCCTAAGAGATGCAAAAAATGGAGGCATGTTCTAAATTAGCTGCATTATTTTGGACAACCCTTATATGCTCTCTTGGCCTCAGTTTCTCCATTGGTAAAATGACAGTCAGACTACGGAAGTACAGGTAGAATTTGTCTCAGATTGTGGGGGATTCGTGAAGTACTTCCAGGGGCTATTGGGGAGGTCCAATGGGCAAGACCCTGGTCCCCTCCCCTTCTTCTAGAAAGCCCCATTGTCATCTCTATAACTTCTTGGAGTTCACACGTGAGTTTTATGGCCAAAACCGAGTTTTGTGGCTAAAAAAATAAGGCGTGTAAAACTGGACTAGATAGCCCTGCTATTCAATACTAATTAAGATATTTGGAAGCAGTGGGCCAAATCTGAGATAAAACTGAGCAGGAATACATGTAAGATTCTACGCTGAATCCCCCAAAGAACAGCATCCAACTACAGAATGACAGGATATGCTTAGGGAACACGAACAAAAGCTACTTGGGCGGTTTGGCTGGTGGAAACGTCAGTAGGAATTAAAGCTGGGATGCTTTCATAAGACAGTAAACGCAGGCAACTATCGGCCACTGCTGCAGCCGCCAGCGCCACGGTAAAGCATCGTGCGTTTGGGCTAATGTAGCAGAAAGGTCATCCTCGGCACCAGAAAGGTGAATTTCCCTTTCTACTTCTCGCCGGTTGAAACACACGCTGAACTTTTGGGGTATACATGTCCTCGCAATGGTATTTCATGATTTCGATGAGAATTTTTCAAGACTATCCACATCGCTCCCACTCATCCTTCCCTTCTCAAAGTTCCTCGGGAAATTATAAGCCAATAGAAGTATGTTACTATCAAAATCAACAGACGCATTTATGTGCCAGGCTCAGACAATTTCCAAGTGCATGGGATGTATCGTCTTATTAAATCTGATTGTCAGACCCACCCTGTATGTTCTTTTAGCTTCATCTTTTTTTCCCCCCTAGAGGAGGAAATGAAGGTACAAGGATGTGGTGTAACTGGTACAACCTCATAGACAAGAGGCAGAGCAGGTGAAAATCTGATTTTGCCATGATTTTGCCACTAGTGAGGTCAAGGCCAAGGAACTTCCATGAAGGATTGTAGGAGAGCTGTCTTGGAGTTTCTGGCTTCTGCTTGAATCCTAGGCAATTTCTCTACCTCCTCCTTTAAGCATGACTATGAATCAATGGATCTTCCCATATCTGGCCATCCACATGGTGCAGGAACTCAGAGCAGTGACTTTCCAGTTTATGGAAGAAAACAGAGCACCATTCTGAATGCCCTTGTGAAATCAGACAGCCCCTGACCCTTTTATTTTCTATCAGCATGAGGGGAGCCAAGCAGATGATAGGTCTTCTGCACACTTGCCTCTGAGCTCCACAATGCCCGTGTCCACCGTAGACCTGGCCAAACAACATCTGCGTCCTGAACCATCAGCTCGCTCTTCCCTGTTCTGCTGGAGGAATCAGAGATTAGGTGGCCGAGAAGCAAGCTGATGGGGTGGAAGCTTTCACCACTGCCCTCTATTGCAGAAAAATCATAAAGAGGAAGTCTTTCTCCAGAGAGAGTTTGAGAAGCACCAGTGTAGGGGGTTTTCTGATTGAGGAATCTGTAGGGGCTACAGATTGGGCTGAACAGACACTGAAGTCCGTGGTCAGCCTGGGTGATACGTCCTGCGAGGAATGAGCAATGCAAATCACCTAGGACAGTTCCAAGCACATAGTAGGTACGCGACACAACCCTTCTAACATGAATTTCATGATTATTACAGTGCATCCATTTGGGAGGCCACCTGTTTGCGCACAAAAATGAAAAATATTATGTTCACAACCTTAACTTTGTGTTGTGGGTCTCCAAAAATAACCCCGACCTTTCCTTTCCTGCCGTGGGTTTTGCGTTTCATTTGTACACCGGGCAGTACATGGGATGAGGTCAAGTGGTCATCGCTTACAGATATCCTAGGTCTTCTTTTTTCCTTTTTAAACCGTTCTGTTTGAACTGAAACTTGGGAAGCACACCTTGCTATTTGAGCTCTGGTACTGTAATGCCGCAGGGACAGCCTGCCACTCCAGTCCCGGTCTGGGACGACAAAACGGGAGGGGGGTTGACGCGCCGCTGGCCACTAGGTGGCGAACGCAAGTTCTCTCTGCTTTTACTGTCAGCGTCTGTTCAAACACACTGGCTGTGATCAGTTTAGCGCACACAAAAGATGATGGACGAGAAGTGACATATAGAGCAGAGTAAGTTGGAGTGAATTATCCTGAGCGTACCTGACCAGGGACTTTATCACTTCCTTCGTGGCGGGGGGGGGGGGGGCGGGAGGGCTGGAAATGATGCCTGAACTAACTCCACAGTAAATTACTTCTGCTTCCCGTCCCACCGTGTGTGATATGGTATGTTCAGCCAAGCCTGTTTTCCCCTTCTCTTTTTTTCTTGTAAAATACTACATTAAAGAATCCCTCCAGATCTTTCTACTCACCCATGTATCTCGCCTCACGAGTTTAGCCACCATTCAAGTGATCACAGAGAGAGAGAATCAGGTGTCAGGATGCCTTACAACGTGCTGTTTTAGCGAACAAGGCTGTCTTCTTGCCCAGGTGTGTGAGGTACCGCACACGCGGCCAGCGGCTCGGACGCAGTGAAAACCAAAACGAACGTGTGCGCTGAGTGCACACAGATGAGGCCCATCCTGCCACGCTGCTGCGGAATGACGCCTTTCCCGTTTGAAGGGAGCTGTTCCCCGCCGTAAAGCTGGAAGGCGGCAGTGAGCGCGGGCACTTTTGGCAGGTTTGAGGAGTCCAGATGTCCATCATGAAATGGGTTATTTAATGTATCTGTGGGCTGTTTGCAAAATGGGAATGACTCCGTTTTTGCAAACACCAAGTGGGCAAATGCCAAATGTGTGTGCCATCAAAACCCACTTGTACATGGGTACCAAATGCACAGAAAGGACCCTTTCTATTCAGTCCAATGCAAATCAACCATTCTGCATTTCAATTCCTGTCTACTTAGTTCTATTTTTTTTTTTAAGATTTTATTTATTTATTTGACAGAGAGCCAGCGAGAGAGGGAACACAAGCAGGGGGAGTGGGAGAGGAAGAAGCAGGCTCCTAGCGGAGGAGCCTGATGTGGGGCTCGATCCCAGGACCCTGGGATCACGCCCTGAGCCGAAGGCAGATGCTTAACGACTGCGCCACCCAGGCGCCCCCTTAGTTCTATTTCTTACCCAGAAGCAGCTCCATTAGGTCGCCCTGCCAAACTGGGGTCTCTGCAGACCTCTCCCTATGGGGCAATCATCGAACTTCTCTGTGTGCATAACGCTTGGATGTTGCACAAGGCTGACCCTACTCACCTTCATCATAACCCATCAAGTCCTGCTTCCCCGGAAGGAACTGGAGAAATAACCCTGGTTTAAATGAGATGCCTTCACGACAAGATTCTGGAGAAAATAATTTATCTTGCTCAGAAACCAAAGTACGGGCATCGTCAGGCCGCCAACGTCAAACGCATTCCTTAATCCCATCCCCCTAAGCCCATGGCTCTTAGCCTACTGTGCCTGTATGTGAATGTGTGTGCATTGGTGTGCAAGACTACACCTCTGAGAATGTGTTTACAGCACCTGATTCATTTCCTGGGAGGGGAAATGTATCTACGTACACGTACTCAAAGTATCGTAAACATTTTTGGTGGGCTCATGGACCTTCTAGAAGTCTGCGGACTAAGAAACTGTGCTACGTTTTCTATACATGGTTCAAATCACACTGAAAGTCTATTAAAATTGATGGTAACCACCTGAATGCTCATCTTCTATTTGCACTCAATACAGTAGCCTGGATTTCATTAATCACACTTCTGCAACTTAGAGTAAATATTACGAATGGAGGTTGCCTCCTCTAAAGGTCCTGACGGAAGGGCAGATACACTGGAAATGTTAACTTGGAGCAGGAAGATTATTTTGATGAAATGCAAGGAGTTTGTATGTAGCCAACCGATACGGTCTTCTGCGCTCAAAGAAACCTGACCCTGTAGGAGATCATTGCTCAAGGAAAGACTATTTGGGACGTGCTGGTTTTATGTGCCTAATAATACAAATTCACCTTTAAGTCAACCAATCCTAGGGCGCTCAACATCCAACAAGACGGTGGGATCAGATACACTGACCAACGTTTCACAGACCACACTGTCTTCTGCTCTGCATGCAACCGACCAATAGAAAAATTCACCCCTCACCAGAGTTCTGCCTGATTCACCCTGGCTGACGTGCTTTGCCTGCCGTTTATCTCCTCTGAGTCCTGCATACTGCCCATGTCATTAGGTAATTGTCACAACTGCCGTATGTGAATTACTCAGCTTTCTCAATTTCCTCACACATGGTCCACTGAGGCTTTCCCTCTCCTCTCCTAAGCCCTCCCCCAATGGTGTGAGTCTTCCCTCCCTACCCAAGCCAATTTTGGATGAGGCTAGACATTTATGAAAGTCAACCTTTTCTACCAGCTTTGGATCTCTCCTTCCTTTTTTTCCCTCCCAATGAACTCTAATCGAAGCAGAAACAGCTCAGACATCCCCTTCTCCAGGAAGCCTTTCTTTTTTTTCTTTTTTTTTTGTATGTCTCATTCGACTTTTTTATTTTTTTATTTTTTTATTTTTTTAATAATGATTTTTTATTATATTATGTTAGTCACCATACAGTACACCAGGAAGCCTTTCTTGACTGCCCTTCTCTAGGTTGGATGCCCTTCCTCTGTACTCCCAAGGTCCTTTTGCATCTATTTGTAGCACAGTGATTATACCACGTCATGCTTGTCTGTAAGTCTGTCCCTCAACCACACTGGGACTTCTGTCAGGACAGAGACTGTGCCTTATAACACAATACAGTAGTGGCTCTGTGGTGATTATGGAATTCACAGATGAAGGCTTCTGAGTCCTGACTGCAGTGTCAGCCATGCCTGCTCCCCTCCCCACATGGCCCTCTGTCTGGGCCATATCCCTTCCCTGTTTGCAAGCCTCCTGCTGGTTATTTACCTGTTGGGTTGACTAGTCTTTCTCCTGGGTCACTTCCAGGCCCCAGGCCCTTCCTATGCCCTAGGCAAACTCTCTCCTAACCCCGTTGCTGCCCCTTCTCCACTCCCACCTGTTTGGAATCTGTGGTTCCAGTGTCCACATTGCCTATGACACCTGCTGCCATTTTAACTTGAAGAGATTGCTTCTTGTGAGTCTCACAAATTGACGTCCTGGGCCATTTATCCCTGTTTCCCAATTCGGGATGGTGCACCTTTTGGAATAGACTAACTCATCTCCCTGACTGGGAAGTGTTCCTCTCCTCTCCCCAGGGCAGCCTGTTTCTGGAGCGTCTGTGGACAAGGAAATTCCTGTTTCCTGAGGAGAACGTGTGGGGTTCAGACACAATGCGGCTCCAGGGCATCCCTGCAAACGGGCTTAGACACAGAACAGTGGTTCTCAAGGGTCAGCATGAAATCCCTCAGACATGCTTGGGGAGACCAGACTTCCATGGTCTTCCTCAGAGGTTCAAATTCAGTACTTCTCAGGTGGGGTTCAGGAATAGGTATGTCGGCTAAACGCCCCCAGATAATTTTGACGACAGCACCGTGTGGTTCACAACTTCACAAATGGAGTAGCTCTGTCTCAGTGGTACATCTTGGAAATTGACATTTCATGTGGGAGGTGGCAGGACATTCTAGGTGGGTATGGATTTTAGAGACAGACAGACGCACACTGGTGAGAACCATGGCTGAACCACATACTGGCTATGTTAGCTGGAGAAAGCTACTTAACCCATTTTAGCATCAGTTTCCTGGGGTTTACTTTTCAGGGTTTTTGGTGAACTCAGAGACAGTGTAACTGACCAGTGTTCCTGGTGCCAAGTGTGTGGGAGGCACTCGAGAGGCAGTGATTTCATTTTCACGTTGTGTGGTTAATATCCCTTTAAATTACAACGATCAGCTCCTAGCCAAAAACGAATCAGAACATAGAGTGTGTTCCAGAATGCCATTTCCCCGCGATGCTATGCTCTCTGCCTCTTGCGCCCAGTTTCTCTTTAAGTGGTAATACTGGTTTCAGAGAAGTTCCCTTCATTGTATTTTAAATACCATCGGAAGTCAGATTTTGACAGCTCTTGTCTGCACGCATGTGATGCCGGGAGAAGGGATGAGGAGGCAGGCAAAGGCTCCCTCCCTGCCCGCGTGGAGGTGTGCAAAGTGCCTGATTAGCCAGATATTTTTAAAGTTTCATAGGTGTGAGGCAGCCTCCGCTAATGAGAGTTTTAGGGGATTTCTCAAATCTAAAGTGAAGGGTGCCAAGAGTGGAACATGACCTTGGGGCTTTCCTGTACATGTTAACTAATATTACAAAGAACTCTCCGAAAACCCTCTGAAGTCAACTTCGGGAGGTGCGGGAAACAGGTGAGGCTCTGGGGAACTGGCAATGGAGAGTTAATGATGGTTGCCAGAAATAGCTTCGTTCTGAAGGCTGGGGCACAGTGGAACCGGCACCCTGCTAAGAGCGGGCAACAGAGGGATCTGCCCCAGAAAGTGGGCAGGGGCCCCACGGCAGCATTTCATTTGGAGGCAGAAGTTAAAGACAAGCCTATGCGGAGCCACCGAGGCACACAGCTGGACCGGAGTTCCACAGCCCACCAGCCCCACTGCCTCCGCTCCCACACCCCACCGCCAGCTCTTTCCAGCATCCAGATCTGTCCTAACTGAAGACCTCCGGGCCGGGACCTCAGCTCACCGGCAGTGGGAGAACCAAGGTACCCTGGGCACCATTAAGTGCCACCCCCTGTGCTTGGCAGTTCATGTGAGCTAGCTCCCTCCTCCCACGGAGACCGAGAGAAGGGACCCTGTTCCTATTTCACAGGTGCTGGTGGCGCCAGATACGGTGGAGAGGCTGAGGCATGTTCCAAAGTTCTCACAAATGCTAAGCGGTAGACAGGGCGTGGGCTCCGGACTCCCTGTACTTACAGCAGTTGACTCAGGGGACACAAGGTGCGAACGGGGAGGCTTCGGTGGGCTGCAAATATGGCTCTTGTGAAGGAAAAAGAAAAAAGCCACGACCTCCAAAAGGATGACAAGGCAAACCTGGGATTCCAGCAAGAGCCAGAGCCCTCCTGATGGGGGGCTATTCTTCTATATTCTTCTATTCTATTCTCTGTTCTATTCTTCTGGGCGAGGAGTCATGCCCACTCAAAGCAAGTGAATAAAGGAGCTTCAACTCTAGTGGGCAATTCTGTTGCTGTGTGGGGAAACTGAGGCAGAAACTTAGGTGAGCGGACCGGACCGTTATGGGATTGGGGAAGGGAGCGTTAATGACAGGTATGACCCAAGGTCATGGGGACGAAGGTAACTCAATGCCAGGTGTTTTATTCAGGCTCACTAGATGCTGAAGTGAAGGGTTTTATATCTTTCTGGGCCCTGTCTTAATCACCACCGCACGCCCCAGCACCTAGCATAGCACCCAGCACGTATTTTCACCACACTACCTCCCTGTCCCTGCCTACCGGGGAGTGCCGTTCGCACATGCATGGAGGGAGCCAGAAATCCTGGGTTCGAGGACTCGTTCTGCAGCCAAGTTCTGAGTAGACCCAAGTTCTGAGCAAGACAGAGTTTCTCCATCCGCAGAATTTGTAAAAATTCCTTCCCTACACACGTGGCAGGGGCTGCTGTTCAGAAGAGACACAAATGTGCCCCTTCTATGGCAGCCATCTGCAGCACAGCCCAAAGTGCTGGATCTCAACCTCGAAATATCTTTGAAGTCTCACACTTCATCTTAAGGAAAAAAAAAACCTATACAATTCTATATTCTGCTCCATAATATATTCAAGTTTGTTTTATTAATAAAAAATAACGTTGTTTCCCCCCAAATTGAGTCCATGTGATATTCTAGGAGGAGGTCTCCCCCCTCTCCCCTGCCACATCTTCCTATGCCTCCCGGTGCACGGCGTGTCCCAGTTTTAAAAAGCCCTTTGATAAGAATAAAGCAAAAATAAAAGAAAACTATAAAGCACTGAACAAGTGTGAGGCATTCTAGGAGTTCTTATTTATTAATAAATAATTGTTTTTAATAATTAATGCCAATCAAATCCATTTAAATGGCCTAAGCGAGTCCTTCAGGAATTAGAGGCAGCCTTAGCCACAGCTCAAGACAAGCAGAGCCGGAAAGAGAACCTCTCCACTCCCGATTCCGTGCCTCCAGCGAACATTTCTGTTTCTCTCCAGCGCTCCTGGCTCTTAGATTGGGCTGCATTTTCCACGACGCCTGACAGGCACGGCAAGAACCAACCAACACACACACACACACACACACACACACACAACAGCCACAGCGAAACCGCAGCCACAGCTCTGCGTCCTGAGTGCCTTCCAAGCCCGTCTCACTCTACTCCACAGCAGTTACGTCGTGGCTATTCCAGCCCATTCGCAGAAGAGGAAACGGAAGCTTAGGGAAGTCAGCCATTCTCCCAAGGGCACCCAGGTGGAAGCAGGGCTGAACTGTAGTTCGAAAGCAGAGGTCTACAAACGGCACCCCTGGACCAAATCTGGCCAAACGTCAGGTTTTGTAAATAAAGTTTTATTGGAACACAGCCCTGCACAGTCTCGTCTCTACTACCTATGGCTGCTTTCAGGCTATCGTGGCAGAGTTCAGTCGTTGCATGGGAGACTATAGGCTCCAGAAGGCATAAAACATTTACTACCTGACCCCTTGCAGGAGAAGTTGTCTGGCTCCGATGTAGAGCTCTCACTCTTCATCTCAATCCATACTTTTAACAGCTGAGGTTCTGGCTTTGTGGGAGCCTGACCCTGAAGTCTCACGGAATGCACAGCAGAGGGCAAACTGTGGTCCAGCAGAGGAAAGGCCCTGATGGGAAAGCTGGGTCCACACCTGCTCTGCTTCCAAACGAGGGACCTGCAAGGATCTACACAGAGGGCCTGGTCTTGACACTGCTGCTCCCGTGAGTTTTTGAACACTCCTACCCAACTCCATCCACTTGCCGAAATTCCTTCCCTGACCCCCAGTACTTCATGGTCATGTCCAGATTCCTGAACATGGCATTGGGGACGCACATCCCTTCACATCTCCCTAGCCTCGGTGCTTGCCATTTTTTTTTTTTTTTTTGGAGGGATTTCTATCTCTGTGCCACATTTCCATGTTTCTGAGCGTCCTCTGAATATGACTCTCTTGCCTAAGGGGTGACTTGCTGATGTGACTAGTCAGAGCCCAGGCTGATGTGGATTGGCAAGTGTGGTCCCTGTACCTTGAAGGAGGAGAACCCTGTGGGAATGACCTCTCACCGTCACTGTCCCCAGGTGCTAGGAACAGTCACATTACTTCATCACTTTCTGTTCCCTCTCCACTCTTCTTCCCTGGGGAGTTAAGTCAGGACGGGTTGTCCCCTCCCCTGCCATTCCTACTATTGTAGATTCAGAAGGGGAGGGGTTTGCTTATGTTTTCACCTCCTGTCTCACCAGAACTATGCAAAAGCAGATTTTAGCTTGCTGGCTAAGCCACTGGCCGGGTTTATTTCAGCGGCTAGTGTGTGTAGGGCTTACTGTCTTGGGGAACTCAGACCTGAGGAGGGATCAGTGGCAGGATTTGGCTGTCCCTGTGCTCCTGGATGAAAAACACTACATGAACCCCCAAACCCATTCTGCAGTCTAACAGCTCCACGCCAGACACGTGGAATCTCATTCAGCTACCCTGAGTCTCCTCAATTTCTACATATTGCTCCCTCTTTAAATGAAACACGCCTCTCCAACTGGCTAACCCCTACTCAGTCTTAAGGGCTCAGTACAGGATTTGTGGAGGGTTTTTTTTGGGGTGGGGGGCCATGTCTTTAGGACTCTCTGGGTTGTACATCTCTGTTCCAGGCTCTGAGAACTTTCAGTGCCTTCTCCTGTTCTGGCATTGATTATACCTACTTGCAACCGGGATTGACTTCTCAAGGCTCCCACTACACTGGGAAGTCTTTGCGGGTGGCTATTGTCTTATTCATTCATGTCCCATTCTCCCAAATTAGCAATCCATTGTCATAGGGTGCGTGTAACCCTTAGGGTGCATTTGACGGCAAGTAACAACTAAGCAAAGGTGGCTAAGACCCAGCATCTCATGTTGGCTTAAATGGAAGTCCAGAGCAAGAGGATCCTGGGGTTGGTTTGGGCTTTCAGGAATGTCCCCTCAGATGTAGGCCACCTGCTATATATTTTTTATTATGTTAGTCACCATACAGTACATCCCTGGTTTTTGATGTAAAGTTTGATGATTCATTAGTTGTGTATAACACCCAGTGCACCATGCAATACGTGCCCTCCTTACTACCCATCACCTGCTATATTAGGGAGGTCTCCCTTCCCGGCCATGAGGTGGATATCTCAGCTCTGGACATTACATCTTCACATGGTTACTCCCAAACAGGAAGAGGGGTGAAGAGGGCCACTGAATGCTTTCTACAGCTCTCCCTGTTCTAACATTACAGGGGAGTATTTCCCAGAAGTCTCTTTCAGCTAATTTTTCCATATATTTCAGAGGCCAGAGTGAGGTTACATGCCCTCTGCTAAACCAATCTCTATAAAAAAGGGGAATCTTTCTATTGGGATTGGCTTGTAAGGATGGTAGTTTGTTGGCAAATAAACCCCCAAATGGCTATTCACTCTGCAAATTTTGTACATAGTGGGCATTTTGTATTCAAAGAACTATTGTCACCAATCAAAGATGGGGGCACCCCTGTGTCGCTTTCATAAGGGGGATGTCCTAGTCAAGGAGGGGAGAAAAGCTACCCTGTTGAAAACTCCATACTCTGGCACCATGCCAGACAGAGTATAAGGGAAGGTCATGGAACGAAAGACGGCTGCAGCCATCACTGGCCACCCCAAGAGAGCCGGATGCTTCTAGAACAGGTTTTAGTTCTCTTCAGTTCAATAACGAATTACTGACCACTTCTTAGATGCCACTCCCAGCTTGAGAGCATGGGACTAGAGCTGCAAACGGAACTGAGGACAGCCCTTCCTGAAGCTTGCATCAAAGAGATTCACAGTGGACAGAGAAAATGAGGAATTACCAGCCACGGAGGTTCACATTCTGCCCATTCATTCACTCATCAAATATTTACTGCAAACCTACTATATGCCAGCCACTGTTACCTGTGTTGGAGATCTAGCAATGAACACAGAAAGGGTCCCGGCTTCCATGAAGTTTATATTCTAGCTGGGGAGACAGATGATAGGAACAGAAAGGTATAGAAAAGGGAAGGATATCTAGGAAGCAGGGCTGCTAATAAACAGGGTAAGTGATGGAGAGAGGATCCAGTTACATGAAGGGGTGTGTGGGCGTGCGCCCTCAGCAGAGGGCCCTGCAAGGATGAGGGGCTGAGGGTAGGAAATAGTTTTGCCTGTTCCTGGCACGTCCAAGGTGACTGATCAGAGTGAGTGAGGGAGAGAGTCCAGGGACATGGTGAAGTTAGGAAGGAAGGCAGCGGCTTTGTAGGTCATGCTAAGGAACTTCTTTAAAATACATTTGCCCTACCTACTCTCGCACTAGCATGAGCAGCATAGATAAGAAATGCATAAAATACTTCAAATAGCAGCTGTGGGGCTTGCTCGAGCACATTATTTGTTATTATGTTATTTGAATTGTAGGATGCAGCTAGCATGAATACTGCTGTTTGCACAGCCTTATTTGCTTGGTATGCTGTGGTCCTGGTTAATGCAGGCGTCTGTGCAATCTTCCTGTGTTCTATGGCTTCCCGAGAGAAGCACCATCGTGGATTCAATAAACCTAGCAATAAAGCCCGTATTAATAATGCATGCAGAGCTATATATGTCTATTTATAAGGTGCAGAATTGCAGTCCAAATGCATCCCTTCTCTCTCCTCAGATGAATGTAAGTGGCCCGAGCTATGTGAGATGAGGTTTCCCTCCCGACCTGACACCCCTTTTCACCACACTGCATATTAAGAGCTGAGCTAAGTGCTGTGCCAGCCCTGGGACCACTGCATCCACATCGCCCCTTGGATCTGGGACGATTATTTATGCAGGAAACAGGAGATAAAGCATGCCTCGAAACATGCTATGATTCACAGCTAAAAAGAGAAATAAGTAACTGGAAACCATATGAATAAAGAGATGGATAAACTTTCTTGGAAGACACTCTTTATAAGAGAAGAGTTCAGTGAGGCAGGAGGATGCAGGAGAGAAGGCACCTAACGCGTGACGCACACCTACTGTGTAACAGACTCTGCTAGGATACAGGTGTGTGTGTGTGTGTGTGTGTGTGTGTGTGTGTGTGTGTGTGTGTGTCTGCCAATGTTCGTGTCTCCCTCAAATTCACAATGTGATGGCACTTAGAGGTGGGCCTTTGGGAAGTGACTAGATCGGGGGGTTGGAGCCCCCAGAAATGAGATTCAATGCCCCTTCCAACATATGAGGTCTCCGAACCAGGAAGCGGGCCCTCACCAGACACCGAATCCGCTGGTGCCTTACCTCGGGCTTCGCAGCCTTCAGAACCGTGAGAATAAATGTCCACTGTTCAGAAGCCACCCAGTCTATAATATGCTTCTATAGCAGCCCAAATGGATGAAGACAACATACATCATTTTTTCCCCCCACAGGATAACAGAAATATTCAGGACACTGGGTCAAGGGGAATATTAGTATTTCTGAAAGCCTACTATGTGCTAGATAGTTCTATAGACACTGTTTCATTTTACTGACTCCTCATACCAGAGCCACAATGTCACTGATCAGTCAGGATGGACTAACGTTGCTGCTGTAACAAGCGACCCCAGAGTCCCAGTGGCTTCCGGTCACAGAGGCGTCTCTCTCGATCACACTGCATGCTCGGTGTGCACCAAAAGTCTCCTGCTCCATGACATCTCCGGGCTCGGTCTGCAGCACTAATCATCATCATGGATGAGGGAACAGACTCCCTGGGGAGCTGCTTGGGGGCTATGAGAACTTCTGCCTGGAAGCGACAGACGTATGTTCACATGTAATTGGCCAGAGCAAGTCACGTGACCAAGCCTGAGCTGAACAGGACAAGGGTGCATGATCTCCCTAATCGCCCTAACAGCCTCCTCACAGTCATCCCTGCCTCTGGTCAGAATGATAACCCTTCCAGAGTGCAAATCTAGCCACGCTTCCTTCATATGAAAACCTTCGTTCCTTCCCCCTTTCAAATATCCCATTCACGAAAAGCCTACTATGCGCAAAGCACTTTGTCGTCTACTTTAGGATCATGGTAGTGGCCCAAATAGCAACCTCGCTACCTTTATGGGATTTACAGTCCAGAGGGGGAGACCAAACTTAGTCAAGAGTCCAGATGCGTGTCACACGGTGATGGTGATAAATTCTAGCAAGGAGAGAGACACAGTGTGCCATGGGATGAAGTCCAGACTCATAAAGGATGCATCCTGGCATGTTGTTATGTATGCACTGTGCTTTTCTCTCTGCTTCATGAATCTTAAGATTATGTAGAGCAGGGAATGCGTCTTCTTCATAACTTTATTTTCAGAGACTTCTCTAGGGCCTGTTACATAACAGGAGCTCGTTATTCCTTGGTGGTTGATTGAATGAATAAATAAACCATGTATTTTATTCTGTGAATTATACTTGTTTGTTGTTCCAAACCTGGGGTGAGATGGGTGAGGAACCGGGCAGGAGGAATAGAAAGAAAGGTAAACCATGTTTAAAGTAATGGGTCTTGGTGTCACAAGACCTCGGGCTGTGTCCCAGTAGTGGCACTTGCCAGTTATAGGACCTTGAATAAATTACCCCTGCACTCTGATCCTTAGCGCTTATCCCATGGGATGGTGTGCAAGGTGAATAAAAAAAGGCACGTGAAGCATTTACTCTGATGCCCGGGCATCAGCAATCCCTCACGAAGTGCTAGATCACCTCAGTGTTAGTATTATTTCTTGAGAATACCTTGTGTTCTAGAAACTTGGGAGGTACTTCACACGCATCACCCAGCACCATGCTCACAGCCAGCCCCAGGCTTCCCATTGTACAGATGCACACACTGAGGCCCTGGGAGTTGAAATATCTCTTGCTACGGCACATGAAGATTAAGCCATAATGTCAGGAAAATCGTAAATTTCTGCCATAGCTGTTTAAGGACAAGGGAAAATGACAAAAAATAACCTGCACTGGGGATTCACTTCAACACTGGTCTTCAGCGGTTTCTGTCCCTTTGCTAACCGTCTCTATAGGCCCCAGGGATTGGTGGAAGCTGTTGGTTTTGCCAAGATTACATTCTGTCTCTTCACAGGGCCTACTCAACTAGAATTACTCTTGATATACTTTACCTTTACTGTTTTTCATGTGAAAGCAATCCCATCTTTTTAGAACTTCCGTGAATATTTAATACACATAAAATGCTGCCGACTTTCACTAAGGACATAAATTGATTAAAAAAAAATACCTGGTACATAGCAAGCACTAAAAATGCTGGCAATTATTATTATGAAAATATAGTGTAGGCAATTAGTCAAGAAAAAGAAATAAAAGGCACTGAGACTAAAAAGAAAGATGTAAAACTGTCTCTGTTCTCAGATGACATGATTTTGTCTAGAGAAAATTCTAAGAATACACACACACACACACAAAATTATTAGAGCTAGTAAATGAGTTCAGCAAGTTTGCAGGATATGATAAACAATGTATATGATATATATACAATATATGCACTATATAAACAATATACACACACAATACACACAAGTTTGCAGGATATTTATACTATTGTGTAATAGATTGTATATATAGTGCATGTATTATACATTATATACTATATACATATATACAGTATACACTATGTACACCATATATATCTACACTATATATATACATCACTTATATTTCCATACACTAGCAGTGTACAATCTGAAAATGAAATTAAATGAAAACAATTGAAAAGAATAAAATACTTAGGAAGAAATGTACAAAAGAAGTACAAGACTTGTACACCAAAAGCTGCAAATCATTGCTGAAAGAAATTGAAGATGGCAGATAAATGGAAAGACATCCCGTGTTCATGGATTGGAAGACCTAATACCATTTAGACGGCAGTCCCCCCAAACCGATCTGCATATTTAATGTAATTCCTATCAAAATTCCGGGTGCTCTTTTTGCAGGAATTGGCAAGCTGATCCTAAAATTAATATGCAAATGTGGGACACTGAGGAGCCAAAACCATCTTGGAAAAGAAGAAAGTTGGCAGACTCACGTTTCCTACTGGAAACAATCCAATTACCTATTAACTGATGGTGGATAAATAAAATACAGCATATCCACGCAATGGAATGTGGTTCATCAATAGAACAGAATGGCATATTGATACTTGCCACAACACGGATGAACTTTGCCGACATGCTAAGTAAAAGAAACCAGACACACAAGCACCTGTCGCATGATCCCATCTGATATGCCCAGAAAAGGCACAACCAAAGAGGCGGAAAGTACATAAATTCTTGCCAAAAGTTGGGAGTAAGTAGTGAGGAATGGGAAGTGACTGATGATTGGTAGGAGTTTTTTGCGGTATTGAAAATGTTCTGGAATGAGATAGTGGGGATGGTTGTATGACCTGTGACTATACTAAAAACCACTGAATTAGGTGCTTTAAAGGGTGAATTTTATGGTAGATGAATTATCTCTCCAAAAAAAAGGGGGGGGGAATTTAGTGTAGGAGGACCCACACTTCTCCAAAGCCAGTTGCCTCAATGTTCTGAGCTCAGCTCTGACACCAGCCGAGAGGTGTTGATACCTAACTTCTAAGTACGTTAGTGTCCTCATCTGTGTCAAAGATAAAAGAGTCTCTAAGCCATGAGGATTTCTGGACGGACTCTAGGAGTTCATACATGTGAAGTGCCTAAGACAGTCCCTGCGTGCACTCGGAGCTCAATGAGCTGCTGTCCCTGGCCTGGAGGAGTTATAATCTAGACAGATGGTTGACACACAAACAGAAAATGACAATACAGCATGTCAAGGGCTGTAATGGAGAGAAACACCAGGTATTTTTGGAGCAGTTGGATAGCCTAGCTTATCCAGCCTGGGGCAGCAGGGAAGTCTTCCTGAAGGACATGATACCTGGAGGGAACTTAAACGACAAGAAGGTGTCAAGCAGGTAAAGGAGATTTTAATAATTCCAGGTAGAGCAGCACAGCCAAGGCTCCCACTCGAGAGAAAGAGCATGGCACCTTCTGGGAAGAGGGAATGGGAGATGAGACAGGAGTGAAATATGGGGCTGGGTTGGCAAGCAGGGGTGAATCCACGAAGAGCCTTATAGTTTTTTTTTTTTTAATGAATGGGCTTTATCTTGGGGATAATAAGGAGCCATCAAGGAGTTTTAAGTGAGGAATGATAGAATTAGACTTGAATTTTTAAAGCCCTTGATGGCCTTGGGGGTGGAGAATATTTTAGCGATGGGCAAAAAAAAAAAGCCATAAAGAAAAATCAGCTGGGTGACTAGCCTGTTTTCCAGGCTGTGAAGATATGGAACCAGCAAGTAGAAAGAAACCAACAGTGTGGTAAGCGATCTGGGTGGGCGGGGCGGGTGTGAAGGGCAGTGAGCTGTCCAGTATGGCTTCTGCAGCCTTGGTTTGGCTGAGAGGGACAGGTGGTACCTTCTGCTGAGGGGGAGAGCCCATGAGGAGGAGCACGGGAAGAGGAGGAAAGAACATGTTTTTTTAGTATGTGCAGGTTAAGAATCAGATGTCCGTTGGCCTCCAGGTGCTGCTGCCAGTTCTTCAAGGCCACGGTTAGCAGCTCCATCCTTAAATTCCAGCATTCATCGCTTCTAAAGAGCTGGTGTCTCATGGCTCATGTTTTCAAGTTCTCATACTCGAACTGCTAGCAATCACAGGCATCTTTGTGTGAGCCTGGCCATGCGCCTTCGTTCTCTGAACTTGAACTGTATGACCAATTTGGGTAAACAGTGATTCCTTTCCTATGTCGCTCACAGGGGGAGCTTGTGGGAATGAAATCCACGCATAGAAGTGATGTGTGTGTTGTGAAGTCTTGTATACGCAGAAGGTGCTATCATTATAACATATAACAAAATAAATAATAATTCCATGAAAAATGAAGG
Source organism: Ursus americanus (assembly GCF_024610735.1). NCBI lineage: Eukaryota > Metazoa > Chordata > Mammalia > Carnivora > Ursidae > Ursus > Ursus americanus. The sequence continues at coordinate 33,944,199 of NC_142128.1, forward strand.
GCTTCTGAACCGGTTTTCGTAAAGACAATAAATGCTTAGATCAATCATAATAATGTTAATTAATACCTGGCATCTATTTGACACTTTGCTGTTTGATGCATTGCTTCCACATTTATTATCTGAGCAGATTCCTCCTCGTGTAGACAAGTCTGAGATAATCATTTTGTAGATGAAGAAATAGAGTGGTAGAACACTTAAATGTATTTCCCAGAGTCGCCTAGCTAGTAAGAATCAGGGGCGGCCTGACTCCTAGTCCAAGAAGCTTTCCTCTATACTATATATTCTCTTTAAAAAATCACTTAAAGACCTGGGTCTCTAGATTCTAGATTACAGTTACAATATTTATGGCCATTACAGAGACTGCTGATGCCTATCTGACGTCTATTTCCCTCTTGTTACTTAACAGCAAAGCTCTGATTACATCTGGTGTGGTAAAGTGTTCAGCTACTGTGGCACATATCCCAGCCTTCTTTGCGGCAAGATGGGGCTATGTGTCTAGTTCTCTTCAATTATATAAAAGTGGAAATGAGTAATAGTATGAGAAAGTTTTTTTTAGAAGGAACTGAGTTCATTGGGAAGTGGGTCCTTTTTGCCTTTCCTTCTTCCGGCCGTCTGGAATGGGGATGTGATGGCTGGAGTCCTTGCAGCCATATTGGACCCATGAAATGACCTTGAGGATGAAACCCTGAATTCCTAAGCCACCCTATAAGCCTGAACTGCCTACCTCTATACTTTGTTTTTAGTTTTATTGAGGCATTATTAACAAATATGAACTTTATATATTTAAGGTGTATAACATGATGTTTTGATATACATACATTGTGAAATAATCACCACAATCAAGCTAATTAACATATCTGTCACCGCAGTTACCCTTCCTTCCTTCCCTTCCTCCCTTTTCCTTTTTTTTAAAAATGAGAATACATAAGACCTACCTTTTTAGCAAATTTTAAGTGTATTGTTAGCTGTAGTTATATTGCTGTACATTAGATCTCCAGAACTTATTAACCTTGTGTAATTGAATAACCAACATCTCCCCATTTCCCCCCTTCCCCCAGTCCCTGGTAACCACCATTCTACTCTTTGCTTCTATGAGCTAAACTTTGTTCTTAACACGAAAGAGGCCAGAAGAAAAAAAAAATCCACCACATTTAAGTCCGCATCTTCTTGGCTTTTCTGTTAAATGCAGCCAGTAACTGATACAAGAAAATAGCCTAACATCTCTTTCTGCAGGGTTCACAGCCAACACTCCCCAGCTCCTAGATCTGTGGGAGATGGGTTCTTTCCCACCGCCGCTTAAATTCAGATCTCAGCATGAAGTCAGCGTGAATTAGATATAAGTTCACGGGATGGTAGGGTTGGAAGGTAAGCATCTTCTCGATCTGTGGTCTTCCCTTCCAATGTCCGTAGGCCATGGAATCACTGTGCACATTTCCTCTGCTGCCATGCCTGTGGTCTGACAATGAGAGGCATTTCTTTCTTACCTCGCTCTTTTCATGCCAGCCCAGCGGACTGTCGATTGCATCTAAACGCACTCCATTATCATCAGGGCAAATGGGTGGCTGGAACCCCCGGCCAGGCAAGTCAACTGGAGCAAATTGACATTGCACTGAAGCAAACCGGAGACCTAACGAGCGATCCGGGGAAGTTTGGGGACAGCTGAAGGCTGCTCGGCGGCTTGCACTCCCAGAGACAGTTTAATGTCAGCGTCAGCGGGCTCCACGTTGGCAGCCTCCTATCCTCGACTTCAACTCCACACCCGCTGACATTTTCCTTTCTTTCAAATTGGCAGCAGGAGCCGGGGAAAACCTAAATTTAACCTCCAGAGAATATACCACATGACATTTGTGGGCCTTGCATGTTCGGTTTAAGACTTTGAAAGCTAATTTAGCCATGCAATGCCTCCATAAGTGATGAGGGTTGAAATACCTGAACTTCTGTCATTGTTAGGCACTGTGGTTCCACTCTGTCTCTTGAGACTTCATTCCTTAATAACTGCTATCGTAAGCCCCAGAGGATAGCACTAATGAGTATTTGAAAATGCCAGGTTCTTGGCACCGTGTGCTGATTTAAAAAAAAAAAAAAAAAAAAACCCTAAATAACACCCATCAGTATAATGGTCACTCAGCGAGGGGTCTGGGGGATGTATTATGCCTGACTTGCCTTCTCATTTCCATCGGTCCCTTGAATTCCCGCATCCTAAGTACAAGCAATTAAGTGGCTCTCGGACCAAATCTTAATTAATTCGAGGTTCTGTGACCAAAGCCCTGAAATAAAATGCCATATAAGCAATACATATAAAAAATCACTAAGCCATGAAGGGGACAATAATACAAGGATTAGCTTTGGAGAGACCAGTGATGGCTGCTTAGTGACAAATCGCTCTTCCTCGTCTGGGCTGCCCAGTACCTAACCTTGCTGTTCAAGTTTGAAATCTTAGTTTCGAGTTCCCAGAATCTACTATAAAGTATCTGAGACTGAAAGAAATCAATTAGATACCCATTCCTTGGGGAAAAGGACTTTCTTATTTGTCTTTGTGGTTTCGACATCTAGCACGTAGTAGGGATTCACCACGTTCCACTTAAACTGGACACGACTAATCAAGTCCCTGCACGCTTGACATTAGCGCCAACATTCCACACTACCTGCTGAATCTTGACAGTGGTCTCCTTATTATATGGTGTCCAATCCAGCTGGTGTATGCAAAGTTGGGGGACCTGTCAGTGTGGGGCTCTTCTGTGAGTAGTTAGATACTCTCTCCATATTTGATTTTATCTTCATACATTGCTCTGAAAAATCACACTGACATTATTCTTTCTCCCATAGCATTTAAAGTCTTGAAAGTGGCAAAGTAATCTTGGGCACCCATAGGAGGGCTCCCATCTGGCACACACATGACCACTGCCAGCTATTTGACTACGAACGTTATCAAAGGGTGTCTGTCCATTAACGCCTTTGCTGGGCATATTGATTTTTATTTTTCAGAAGTGGCCAGCTACTGTCAGTATTAGCCAGTGTCAGAAATTAACCTCAACAAACCTGTACAACGGGTTTAGGCAGCTCACTCACAAGTCCCAGGGCGAGGCTCGGGTTACACATTCAGTTAGTGAGGAATGATACTTCTTTTCTCCGTGCCCGTTTGAGTTTGTTATAAACATGGTTGCTTTGTGCTAGCCTAAGACCTTGGAAACCTTACCAAGGCTCATTTCTCTTTTTTATAGAGATAAATCTCCCCAGTTAACAAAAAGAGAGGCAGCACAGTCGCAAGAAAGGGGAGAAGGAAAAGAAAAAGGGGGAGGAGGAGGAAGGCCCTCCCAACACAGCGGCAGATAAAGAAGCATCAGAAAAAAATGAAGGATAGTTTTCTTTCCGGTATATATAGCACCAAACTCACACGCAAGCCCTCCAATTCAGTGGGAGGCAGCAGAAATGTAGGATCAATTTAAGAGAACATCAGCGAAGAAGACATACAAATGGCCAACGCGTACATTAAAAGGTGCTCAATATCACTCATCCTCAGGGAAACGTGGTTTTGACAAACCACAATGAGATATCGCCTACACCTGTTAGAATGGCTGTCATCAAGAAGACAAGAGATAGGTATTGGTGAGGATGTGGAGAAAACGGAACTCTTGAGCGCTCTGGGCGGGAATGGAAATTGGCACAGTCGCTATGAAAACCAGTATGGATAGAACAATTCCAGTATGGATAGAACAATCCCATCTGATCCAGCAATCCCACTTCTGAATCTATAACTGGAGGAAATGAAACTACTACCTCAGAGAGACATCTGCACCCCACGTTCATCATGGCGTTACTCACAGTAGCCACAACAGAAACAGCCTAAGTGTCCCCCAACGAACAGATAACGGAAACGTGGTATATGTACACAATGGAATGTTACTCTGCTGTGCAACAGATGGAAATCCCGCCATTTGTGACAACACGTGGATGGAACTCGTGGTCATTACACTAAGTGAGACGAGTCAGAGCAAGACAAAGACTGTATGACCTCACTTAGATGTGGAATCTAAAAAAAACTGAGGTCACAGAAACAGAGAGATGAGAGCTTGCCAGGGGCGGGAGGTGGAGAGGGGGAATGGGTAGAGGTGGTCGAAGGGTGCAGACTTCCAGTTATCCAATGAATAAACTCTGGGGATGTAACGGACAGCACAGTGGCTGTAGTTAGCATTGAATTGTAATACTTGAAACGGGCTAAGAGAGTAGATCTTAAAAGTTCTCACCACACACACACACACACACACACACACGGCAGCCATGTGAAGTGATGGGTGTGTTAATGAACCTTATTGTGGTGATCCTTTTTGCAATATATATGTGTATCAAATCATCACATCCTACAGCTTAAACTTACACAATGTTATACGTCAGTTAAATCTCGATAGGGCTTGAAAAATAAAGGAAGAACATCCTCGCTTCAGGGAAATGGTGGAAGGAGACTTTGACTTTGGCATTTCAGAGTTCTGCCTGAAAAAAGAAACAAGGTAGAGTTTCCAGAAGCTGCCACAGAGGTACAATCAAGGTCAAAGAGAAGAAATGCAGAAGAACGGTCCTGATACCTAACTCCTGCTTGGAGAATATCCACTCCCTGAACGGCCAGGACACCTGATGGGAATTTGAGCTGATGGGCTTAATGTGCAATTGTAGGCAGTTTTCAAAGCAGCAGCTACCCAGAAGTGGCTGCCTCAAGAATTGAGATTTCTTTAATCTACCTCTCATCAGCATGTATTTGTTCTGGATGGCTAAGAGATTTCTGGAACCCACAACCACGATTCACAAATAAACCTTCCAAGGGAATAATACTGTGCCTTCGAAAGTTTCAAACACAGCAGACTGCTCCCTTTTTCTTTTACTCTCTTGGCAAGAACCCCAGTTGGCATAGCTTTATTTTGAGCTCGATCCATCAACAATTCAAGAGAATTAATAATGTATTTATATCACATGCTAGTAGTAGCATAAAATTATCTATAAATGTTTAATAAATATTCTGTAATGCTTTTGGAACACATGTTATAAATGATAAATAAATAACAATGGATTCTTTATGAAATATTTATCCTCAGCACGGTTATTGTAATGTTATAACTGCTTGGGAAGCCATTACTAACAAAGTGAATTGAGTTATCAAAGTTATAGATATGTTTAGCCCGCCATTCATAATGAAACGTGCAACACTTAAAATGAAGTAAAGACACTGGGAACAGTTGTTGACAAATTGTAACTGTCGGAGTCACCAGTCATACTTAGCAGTTTATAGACATAAAAGATTGGCAACTATTTAATAAACTATGCCTCCTGGAAAACTAGGTCCTGGTATCTTGTAAACACTGTGGGCTCTTTATGTATTCTCTGTGCGTGGTAACACTGAAGCACGGAATCTTCCCCAAATCTTTACAGGTTCAACTGGGCAGGGAGGAGAAGTTCCTCGTTATGCAGACAGCAAACAAGAGCTTAGACAGGCTTTAAATATAGCGATCACTTAATGAACACTTACCATGTGTCAAATGCTTTAATTCACATAATCTTTACAGTAACCCTGAGAGGCAGGCATTACCATACCCATTTTACAGATGAGAAAAATTGATCTCAGGGAGGTTGAATCACTCACCCAAGTTTGCCTAACAAATAAGGAGCAAAGAAGGGCAATAAACCCAGGTTTCTCTGGACACAAAGCCCATGCATCTTTCCAAGGCAATGTGCTCCCCCAAGTATGTTAAAACTCTAAAATGGCCCTTGCATACATGGTCAGATGATTTTTGACAAGGTTGCTAGGACCACTTAATGGGGTGAAAGGGCAGTTTCTTCAACAGATGGTGCTGGGAAAACTGGATACCCCCATGCAAAGGAATGCAGTTGGAGCCCGACCTTACATCATAGACAAAAATGAACTCTAAGTGGATTAAAAGTATGAATATAAGAGCTAAAACTACAAAACTCCTGGAAGAAAAGACAGAGGAAAAGCTTTAGAACACTGGACTTGGCAATGATCTCTCAGATGTGACACTAGAAGCAGAGACAACAAAAGAAGTGGACTTCAAAACTACAAAGCTTTGTGCTTCAAAGGGCACTCTTGACTGTGAAAAGGCAATCCAAGGAATGGGAAGAAATATTTACAAATCATCTATCTGATCAAGTATTCGTATTCAGAAAATGTAAACAACTTCCTACAACTAAAAAAAACAAACAAACAAAAAAAAAAAACAACCCAAAACCCAATTAAAGAATTGGCCAAGGACTTGACTAGACATGTCTCCAAAAAGATATACAACTGGCTGATAAACACACGAATGGATGTTTAATATCACCAATCATTTACATAAATGTAAACCCAAACCACAGTGAGACAATGAGATAACACTTCACACCCACTCGGATGGCAAAGAACCAGAAAATTATAGAGGTAGAAGGTCAAAGAGTGGTTACTGAGGGCAAGAAGGAATGGGGAGCTATTGTTTAATGGGTAGCAAAGAACCAGAAAACAAGTGTTGAGAATGTGCAGAGATCATTGGTGCACTCTTGGTGGGGATGCGAAACGGTGCAGCCATTGTGGAAAAACAGTATGGCGGTTCCTCAAAAAAATTAAACGTGAAGTTACCATCTGATCCATCAATTCTACTTCTAGGTATATACACAGAAGAACTGAAAGCTAGGACTCAAAGAGACATTTGTACATCCAGTCCATAGCAGCATTATTTACAATAGGCGAAAAGGTGGGAATAACCCAACCATGCATTGACATATGATGGATAAGCAAAATGTGATGGACGGACACACACGCAGACACACACACACACACACACACACACACACACACACACACACACAATGCAAATAGAGTGAAATTCTGACCCATGCTACAACATAGATAAACCTTGAAGATACTGTGTTACATGACATAACCCAGCCATAAAAGGATAAGTATTATGTGATTCTGCTTTTATGAGGTACCTAGAATAGTCACATTTATAGAGATAGAAGGTCGAATAGTGGTTACCAAGGACAAGGATGAACGGGGAGCTATTGTTTAACAGATACAGGTTCAGCCGGGGAAGACGAAACGTTCTGGAGGTAGATGGTTGTGATGGTCACCCAACAATGTGATCGGACTTGATGTTGTGAAATGTACACTTAGAAATGGCTGAAATGGCAAATTTTGTTTTGTACATTTTACTACAATTTTAAAAACCCTTTAAAATGAGAGAGATTACCATATAAAGTTCAAAAGTGATACACCTAGAGTCCCATGAAAAAGAAACAAAAATATGAAGCCTGAGGATACTTGATAAAAAGTCTCTAAGAAGCCGGTGATCAGAGTAGCAGAGTGTAGGCAGAAGGTATCCCATGGGACTCATAATACCTACAAACAACTTTTTGCATCCTTAAGATTTTCCAAGAGAAAGAAATTCCCACCCTAAAAAATGCGAAGAGTTAATATTTTCCTTCTATTATTCCAACTACTGGCCACTGCTTGGGTCCAATATTCACCAGCTCTTATAATTAAATGGGGACAGGTTGAAAAGATGGCACATTAATTAAGGACAAATTACCCTGGACCACTGCAGAGTTCCTCATGTAAGAGTTACATTAATAGTAAAAATCAGCTCCTCATTATTAGGGAGGAAAAGAACTAAGAATGAGGTCCTCATTTTCTGCTAGATATTACTGCCAAGCCAATTTAACATCTCAGATCTTAAGCTCTTCTTGAGTTCAGTGAAGCTTCACAACTATTAAAATACTCAGGATTCAACTGATACACCAAGAATAAAATGGAAACTCATCTACATAACAAAGGTTAGGAGAAAGTAGGCATTGCCAGATCTTGGCTTTTCAACAACCACTGAGTTGGACGGAATGGAGGAAGTACAATATGTTGCATCATTTGAAGGTAAGTGTGGGCTTTGGGCACCCAGGATAAGGGGATGCACATAAGGTGTATACTCACCTTTCGTGAGTATACGTATGTGTGTCTGGGTGGGGCAGCATGGGAAACAGTGGATTAGATGGCTTTTTAAGGTCTTAGAGGGCTCCTATATTTACCAGTGTAAGCTTCTGTCCCTCTTATGCCCCTTTAAAGCTAAAAAGATGTATTCTTTTCACATAATCAAGTCTCAAAAGTTACCTGACATCTAGACCAGTAGCTTAAAACCTCAGTACCTTCAAGAATCAGGGAAGTCCCTCATCAAGATAAAAAGCTTCTGCACAGCCAAGGAAACAGTCAAAAAAACTAAGAGGCAGCCTACGGAATGGGAGAATATATTTGCAAATGACGCTACAGATAAAAGACTGGTATCCAAGATCTACAAAGAACTTCTCAAACTCAATACACGAGAAACAAATAAACAAATCAAAAAATGGGCAGAAGATAGGAACAGACACTTTTCCAATGAAGACATAAAAATGGCTAACAGACACATGAAAAAATGTTCAAAATTATTAGCCATCAGGGAAATTCAAATCAAAACCACACTGAGATACCACCTTACGCCAGTTAGAATGGCAAAAATAGACAAGGCAAGAAACAACAATTGTTGGAGAGGATGTGGAGAAAGGGGATCCCTCCTACATTGTTGGTGGGAATGCAAGCTGGTACAGCCACTCTGGAAAACAGTGTGGAGGTCCCTTAAAAAGTTAAAAATTGAGCTACCCTATGACCCAGCCATCACACTACTGGGTGTTTACCCCAAAGATACAGACGTAGTGAAGAGAAGGGCCATATGCACCCCAATGTTCACAGGAGCAATGTCCACAATAGCTAAATCGTGGAAGGAGCCGAGATGCCCTTCAACAGATGACTGGATTAAGAAGTTGTGGTCCATATATACAATGGAATATTACTCAGCTATCAGAAAGAACGAATTCTCAACATTTGCTGCAACATGGACGGCACTGGAGGAGATAATGCTAAGTGAAATAAGTCAAGCAGACAAAGACAAATATCATATGATTTCTCTCATCTATGGAACATAAGAAATAGGATGATCGGTAGGGGAAGAAAGGGATAAAGAAAGGGGGGATAATCACAAGGGGGAATGAAACATGAGAGACTATGGACTATGAGAAACAAACCGAGGGCCTCAGAGGGGAGGGGGGTGGGGGAATGGGATAGACCGGTGATGGGTAGTAAGGAGGGCACATATTGCATGGTGCACTGGGTGTTATACGCAACTAACGAGTCATCGAACTTTATATCGGAAACCGGGGATGTACTGTATGGTGACTAACATAATGTAATAAAAAATCATTAAAAAAAGAAAAGAAAAGAAAAGAAAAGAATCAGGGAAGTCCCAAAAATTGGAGAAGTGGATCGGGTATGATGAAGAGAGAGGGATGGAAAGTCTGATATGTATCATGAACTCTGGAAATTTTGACAGTTTTTTGTTTTGTTTTTTAGGGTTATGTTTTGGACATCCCAGTTTGGTATAAGGAGAACAGCTTTGGAAATCTCTCAGTTTGTGTCTAATCTAAATTTATCTCATTAATATTCATGTCTACTTTTTTAGAAAAGAAACGAGTTTATAATGAAAGCACACAAACACAGAATCAAAGGGAAACGAGAGGGATAAGCTAGGGATTGGATTGAGTAATACATTCAGCTCCGAGCTTCCTGAGAGCCAAAAGAAAACAGAGAAATGATGCACTAACAACTTTCATTGTCTGACTAATAACTGACTTATCAGGTCTTCAGGAACACCAAACCTTTTAACTGAAGTCTGGATATTAGGATGGGAGCAGGCATGTGCTGGAAAAGAAAGCCAGGCGGAGGGAAGAGAGGACAGAGATGCAGAGGAAGTTACAGTCTTGGGCTGGGGACAAGGACATAGATGTGGATGGGTCCTGGACACACATACTCCTACCCATTCATTCATCAAATATTTGTTGAGTACCTACTATGTGCTAGGGACTGTGGCAGATATTGGAGACTGATGGGTGAAGTAGAGATTTCTACTCTTATTCTAGCAGAAGAGAGAAAATATGCAAACCATGTAATAAGCAAGTACATTATATATTTTGTTAGAAGTGATATATGTTATAGAAAAGGAAGAAAATGCAAAGGAGAGTAATGGGAATCAGGCATGAGACAGACATAGTAATAACTACTCTGCCTTTATCTCAACACTGCTCTGAGAATCAAATCAAACCATGTAGGTGAAAGAGTTTCATAAATTATTTTGTGAAAGTCAGTAGATATAATAATTGGAAGGTTGTTTTCAAAAGCTTCACGCATAGACACACACACACACACACACACACACACACACACACACACACACAGGCATGTGTGCGTAAATATTTATCTCTTGGAATAAAAGGACACAACTCTTCCATTCTTTCTTCTAGCAAGTGATCATCTGTTACCAGGGGAGTATCCTTGGTTCTTAGCCAGCAGCAATTAGAAGATGACATTTCAGAAGATGAAAAGGAATAGAGATATGGCCCCTCTGCCTTGGCTGCTACCTGTCTAGTTCCCAATCCACTAGTGACACCACTATGGACACAAGGGCCAGTAAGCCAATTACAACATCTCTGCAATCCACCAGTAGCTCACTTCTTCCTCCACTGGCTGATGACTGTGAGGGAAACAGATGGAGCATTCCTTTCCTTCATCAAAACAGGCACATGATGGTTAAATACTCAGGCTGGCCAATGCAGTGTTCATCGCAGTTGAAATCAGTTAGCAAGACACAAAGTATATGATCGAGTAACTAGAATGAACCAAGCAAATACGTTGTGTAAAGTTTCTTTTGAATTCCTTGCTTCTTTATATAGCTACATGACCCTATCCGTGAAGTTCCCAGTTGACAAGATGGCGGAGCCCACAGGATTTCCTGGTAGACTGGATGCGGCGTACTTGAGTAATTCAGGCTGCATTTAAGGTTTTTGTTCTGAGCACTTAAAAGGACCAGGCTGCCCTCAGCTGAGATGTGGAAGGCTGTGGATGGAGAAGGATTTGCAGGAAGGCTCTGGAGCTTTGGATACATTGAGTTTGAGCTATCAATTAGACTTTGAGGGACAGATGTTGAGAAGGGAGGTGTATCTGTGAGTCTGGCATTTGAAAGAGAGGTCTAGGCTGGAGATCTAAATTTGAGTTATCAGCGTATACATGGTGTTACATGAGACCAGATGAGATCTTTAAGAGACTGAGAGTGGATGGAGAAGAGAGGAGGGTCAGGGGCTGAGTGTTGAGTCAATCAAACACTAAGAGGAAAGGGAGGGGAGAAGAGAGAAAGCAGCAGAGGAGACTGAGCACGAACATATAGTGAGATGGCAGGAAAACAGGTGTAAGATGTCCTTGAAGGCAAATCAGGAGGAGTGTCAAGGAGGAGGGAGTGAACTATGCCAAACACGGCAAAAGGCAAGTCTATAATTTAGTAGGTACCTCCATTGCTTCCCATTCTGCAGGAGACTCCCTCACTTAACCCCAATTACCCCAAGAACCTTGTGAATAGGAAGTGTGGCCCCGATTTTATGCATAAAGAGCTCAGCGAGATGGGGTAGGTGCCCCAGGTCACATTGCTTCAAGTGCCTGAGCTTGGATTCAAACCCAAGACTACTAGCTTCGATGCCCAAACTTCTTGCACTGCACATCCATTTATGTGTCTTCTCCCCACTTCCCCTTCCCCCAACTTTTGGGTAGGGTGGGAGGTGAGGGAAAGAGAGCTTTAGGGATTTTCTTATTCATTTTATGTTATCTTTCACAAATTAATTCAGCGGAAAAAGTGAAATGAGCTCAATACCATATTGTGTTTGAATTATTGACAACCATTCTTATTCTAACCAGGAAAAAACATCATTTGGTAGAAATAAAGCCCCTCACTCTCACTCTACCTTTCTATTATTAAAAAAAAAAAAGCCTTGCAATTCTGTGCCTATTATTTTACACTGTAAAATGATGAAGAATTAGAAAATTGTTAGATAGCAGGTGACAAATTGCAATCTGATGGGCCAACATGAACCTATAAAAATGTTATCAAGATGATATTAAACAGTCTATTCCTTACTTAGCATCCAGGCAGGAAATTGGAGCTATTCTTGCTGGGGTATCTCACACTTTGATATTTTTCATTTAGATAATGCTGTTTAAAATTTAACTGGATTACTGGTAATTTGTCTTTCAAGATGATGTACACTTGGCTCAGAATATCCTTTTCCCAGTTTTTAGTGAGAGACGTTTGGAACTTTCTGGAATTTCTGGAGCTTGTTTTTGACCATGATTTTTTTGCTTCACTGACTGCAAATCTGCTTTTTTATAAAAAAGGAGGGGTGCCTGGGTGGCTCAGTCGGTTAAGTGTCTGCCTTTGGCTCAGGTCATGATCCCAGGGTTCTGGGATTGAGCCCCGCATCAGGCTCCCAGGAAGTTTGCTTCTCCCTCTGTCCTTTTCCCCTGCTGTGCTCTCTCTGGTTCTCTCAAATAAATACATAAAATCTTAAAAAAAAAAAAAAAAAAAGGAAAGAACCATGATTTCAATTTATGTGGCAGTTGGGTATGAGGTGCCATTGGATCCTTGAGCATCTTGTCATGAAGGGCATCTATGTAGTTGGTTATGTCCCTAGTGCTTAGCACGGTGCCTGTCACATAGTAGGGACCCAAGACATCCATTGGTTGAATGAATGTTTTATTCAACTATATTAAACCTGCTCTTGGTATGAAATCCAGCACAGATGGGTGCAAAATTACCATCTGTTGTGCTGAACTACTTGGGGTATAGGTGGATATCGCCCCCTTCAGCACAGAATTACCATAATACCGTTTCGCCTCACACCTCTTTCCTCATAGATCTTTTGGAGGCTGAGATGGCTCTGTTCTAAGACGAGGCTTTAAAGGGGGAACACCTGTTATTGTCTAAAAGTAGAATTAGAGGGAGTCAAATTTTGGGTGGCGTTTGGTAAGTGGGAGGAGGATAATTGTACGTATGGTCACAAAATTGTACACAGAGGCCAAAAATAATTCTTAAAAGAAAAGCCGTATCATATGCAAATAATAACCATCTGGGTTTGACTCTCAGATCATGTTTACGAAGCCTGAAAAGAAAGGGAGAGTTGATGAAGAAATCCCTTCTGTTACTTATGAACATTACCAAGAGGGTGTTGTGTGTCCTACGCTTTGCGTGGGGCCGGTGCCACAGTGGGGACAAGTTCCAGTACCTGACCCCTGAGAGTGATACGTGATACCCTATCGGGCAAGACAGACCATAGAGAAGCTAACATATATATACAGTTGTGGAGATGAGTCACGTGTGATATAATTGAAATGATGCTCCTCAGAAAGTTCATATTAGCCAATAACAGAGTAAAAAAATAAGATGTACGCTGTTCAGTTATTGAAAAAGTTACATGATATAAATGGGTTTTGGTACCAATTCCACCCGAACTTCCTCACACCAAGCAATTCTCAGAAGCCCGCTGGGTGTTCTACAATTCAACTCACTTCTGACACTGTCTACACCTGGAGATAGGATCAGGTCCTGCAGGCTAAGGGGTCAGTCCTATAAGACTGTCCTCCTTCATTCAGATGCTGTGGTTCTGAACAAGGAGTTGAAAGACTGGAAGTTCCCATGACCCCTTCTTGGGTTTGACTGACTTGCTAGAGTGGCTCACCCATCTAATGGAAACGTTTTACTTATTAGATCATTGGCTTATATGTAAGTCAGGAACAGCTGGACAGAAGAGATATATAAGGTGAGGCATGGGGAAAGGGCGAGGAGCTTCCATGCCTTCTCACCTGAGACTGTCCCCCCAAATTTGCAGGAGCTCAGCAACCCAGAAGCTCTCTGAACCCCATACCCCTTCATTTAGGTTTTTTTTTTTTTTATGGAGACTTCATGACATAAGCATGATTAATCAAATCATTGGCCATTGGTGATTAGGTCAACATTCAGCCCCTCTTCGTTCTCTTGGAGGTCTGGGGGTGGGAGGGGGACTGAAAGTTCCTAAGTTCTAAGCATGTGTTTGGTTCCCTGGCAATTACCCCCACCCCTCCTTAGGTGAGGCCTAAAAGTCACTTCATTAACATAACAACAGACACCTCTATCACTCTCCTTTCTTAAGAAATTCCAAGGGTTTTAAGGAGTTCCATGCCAGAAACAGGAAAAAGACCAAATATACATTTCCTATTATAAATCACAATAGCACACTTGGTAACCAAACATAATCCATATGGGAAAGATCAGAAAAACAAAAGAAATTTTAAGGAAACACTAAAAACAAAACTACAGAAAAAGCAGACGGAAAGCAAAAGACAAGAAGACACATGTAAGAGTAAATACATCAGGTAAGACAATAAGTGTTCATCGTCTAAACTCTCCTATTAAAAGAACACAAAGATGCTCATACTAAGAAAAAAAAGAGAAAGAGATTTAAAGAAATCAAATCCTACTAAATGCAAATGAAAAAGACACGAACAGTTGAAATCAATAAGACAAGCACAGCTTTACCCAGAAAGAACAAAGAATTGAAAATTCTGTTTTTACGTAAGGGAAGATACAAAAGCGAAATTTATGAAACGCAACAAGGATCACTTTATATTAATAAAACATGCGATTTGCAATAAAAATATACGGGTCACGATTACTTTCCAACAAATGACATCGTTCAATATATAAAATAATCAAAGGATCTTAAAATTTGCTTGCTTTGTGTTTTGTGCTTTTCTTTTTCTTCTAGCAAATAGAAGGATGGCACCATCCCTTGGGATGGGGAAGCTGGCGGAAGAGGGAGTTTTGGAAGGACCACCAGGGGTTCAATATGGCGCATACAGCATTTGCGGTGTTTAGTAAACTGCCAAAAATGTGTCCAGTGAATTCATACAGTATGAAGGGCAAAGCCCAGGGCAGTGCTTTTAAAGAGACACATGAGATGCTGAAGGTGGGGCAAGAGAAAACAGTTCCTTATTAAGCACCGAGTGTTTACCAGGAATTCAGAGGGGGCTTTTACCAAAAAAGTTACTTCATGTAATACAACAACTCTGATTATGTACTACTGGTTAATTGAGCACCTGCTAGGTCCAGTCACTGTGTTTAGAGATAAGGAAGACATCAATGATGCCTTCAGGGAT
The DNA here is from genome assembly GCF_024610735.1 of Ursus americanus. Classification (NCBI taxonomy): domain Eukaryota; kingdom Metazoa; phylum Chordata; class Mammalia; order Carnivora; family Ursidae; genus Ursus; species Ursus americanus. The sequence goes on from NC_142128.1 coordinate 33,959,272, forward strand.
CTCAGCGTAGGACTGACTACTGCCACTTAACAGGGGAGGTAACTGGGTCTAGGAGAAGTGAAGAGACTTGTCATACAACTGGCAAATGCCAAAATTGGGTACCACAGTCATAGACAGCTGTCTGCAGAGCCACGACGCATCAATCTTTCATCTTGTCTCTGTCAACCCTCCACTCTGCCTTTGAGAGGGAAATGCCACCACCATTACAGAAATAGACTGAATTCAACCAACCCACGTGCTTCTGAGCATGCTTGCAATTTTTAATGCCTCTGGACAGGCACTGATCATTGTATTACAAATCAGACTTGGCAACTATTTAAAGCAGGACTTCTAGAGGACTCAGGTCCAGTCATCCATTGTGTTCTCTCCTTGATAGATCTGTGTTTCCACGGAAAGGTTGGAATTCTAAGCCCTCATCCTTTCAAAACAACTCTGTCCCACACGAGTGGCTTGCTCACGGCCGTAGAACACCTGGACCACAGACATCCCAGGGTCTGCCCCGAAAGGACCAGGTGTCCACGGGCAGGTGACGAACAGCCCATTTTCTGCTTTCTCCTCATTGCCCAGATGACAGCCCAGAAATCCTGAGATCTCTACAAAGCAAGGATCGGTTGCATAATTTCCTCGTGGAAAGGTTATAGCACTTTTGGAGAATGCAGACCAGGGAAGGTGGCCTTTAGAAATGAGGGCTTCCAGGTAATTTAACCGCTTAAAGTGAATGTTAATATTTACATTATCTTGTTAACATCTTTGTGCTTTCTTCTCTGTCTGAGACAGGAGCCCGAAGGTCCAACTACTTTAAATACATGTTCCTCTGAGGGGAACGGGTCTTTCTCAGCGTTTGAGAGAAGAGCGAGCACAGCCTTTGTAATCCACCCATTTGAATTTCCCATCAAAGCCATTTGTTTTGATGGACACTCTTGAGGACGTTAGGGACAGCGGGCCTTGAGTCTCTCATCTGTAAAATGGGAAACATGTTCCCGGACTCCCTCAGTTACTGGGAGGATATGTGGGCACCATTTCCTAAGTACCCACTAGTACTCAGTAGTGTAGAACTATCTGTCACTCCTGTTGCTTTGGTCACAGTTCATTCTAAACTGGCACAAGGAGAAGCAAATCTGCTCTGGTTTTTTCACTTTCTCTTTTCAAGAGGTCCCAACGTTGCTGATACTACACACGATACAATACATTCGCCGGCACCATATACTTTTCACAACTCTCTGGTGTCCATCCAGAGAGCTGAATCACAGTGGTGACAAATCAGACAGCAGATCTGGACTGTCTTGAGTTCGAATCCTGACATTACCACATTCTAGCTTGGTGGCCTTGGGAAAAGTCTTTATCTTCTCTGTGCCTCAATTCTTCCTCCTCCAAATACTGTTAAGTATGGTACTCATCTCAATGGCTTCTATGTTTTAAGCCAGCTAATCCATGAATAGTTCTTAGTATATACCTGGCAACTTACCGTGCTTGGTAAATTGTAGTGATTCTTAGCTTGTGGGAATTTGGTTGCAAAGGATGCAAAACCATGAGCATCAGAATACATGGGATACTATTCTCATTTTAAAGATGGAGAAACTGAGTCACAGAGCAATCCACAGGCATGGCCAAAGTCACACCACTGATTTGCAGCTAGCCAGTACCTGCACTGTGTCCTTCTGACTCCTAAGGCAGTTCCATTGCCCAGGAAAAGTCCCAGCTGCTGGAGCTCCTGCCAGAATTTATTTCAGAGGCAGTTTTCCTGTATACCCACTCCCCGCACCCCACCACTGTTGCGGGAAATTATGCTGCGAGCCATGTATCTTCTTCGACATGCTCTGCTCTTGAAGAAACACTCCCAATTACCGTGGCTGTGTTCTCCGTGATTGCAATGTGTCATGACATTTCCAAGATGTAAGTTTCTTCGAAAAAGGCATTAGCACCAGGCGAGTGAAGCAGCTCATTTTTCAAACTTGGAAACTGTCGTTTGCCCTGCTCGGCGCCGGTGAAGCCTGAACGCACTGTTTAGTGAGTGCCGTCAGGCACCCGAAGTTCACTGCCTTGGGCACGTTTGGCTGCTCTCCTTCTGGAAGATCTGCGGCTGAGAACGTGCAAATGTGCATGCACGTCCACCACCCTCACATACACGTGCGCACACACACACACATTTTATGCTATGCACCCTATGTACCACTATGCTCGCCATATTCTCTGTTCCCATCTGGAGCCTGATTCTCTCCCCATTTCCCTGGAGCCACCTGATACCCCACTTACAGACTATCCTTTGCCCTTGTCCACCACTTACCACTTTAGAGATGGATTACATGCTTCAGGGTTCCTCATCTCTATCAGCCAGGTTATGAGTCACGAGCAAAAGAAACTACCCGATGCTGATTTTAGCAGTACTGGAATTTGCTGAGAACTCCCAGCGTGCAGAATTGCCAGTCTCAAGGAACAGGCAGGAGCCAAGGAAGGCAACACAGTTGGAACCACAGGCAAATGTATGCCACAGCAGCAGTCCTGTGAGGGCACCCGGTGCTCAGGTGGGCACAGCTCTCACCTGAAGATCAATGTCACACGTGCCCCTCTGCCCAGCTGCATCCTGGATGGATGTACCTGATAAGCTAGATTCCAGTTACGGGCGCCTACGGTAGCTGCAAGGGAGGCGGAGAAAGTGAGTAGCAGCTGTATGCATTTCCTGTAGTCGATGTAACAAAGAACCACAAACTGGGTGGCTTAGGACAAGAGCAATTTATTGTCTCAGAGTTCTGGAGGCTAGAAGTCCGATATCAAGGTGTCTGTATGGCCGCACTTGTTCTGAATGCACCAGAGAAGGCTCTGCTTCAGGTCTTTCTCCCACCTTCCAGAAGCCTCAGGTGTTCCTGGCTAGTAGAGGGCTGTCTTCCCCGAGTCCCTTCATGTTGCCTTCCCTGTCTTCATGTCTGCCTCCGTCCAAATTTCCCCCTTACAAGTTCACCCATCATCTTGGGTAGGGACCACCCTAATGACTTCATCTTGGCTATGTCTGCAAAGACCCCATTTCCAAGTAAAGCCACATTTGGAAGTACTGGGCATTAGTGCTGGGGGCAGAGGGTGCATAATTCAACCCGTAACACTCTCCTTTCAGTTCATTTGATAGGAGGCAGACCATAGCGGCTACAAAGTACACTGTGCACAGTTGGTGAACCTTCTATACACACAAAGGGGGTCAGGTGCAGGCTGCCCAAACGCAGTAAGGAAGTCTGGAAATGTCCATTACGGCATCACCCTAAGGATCCAGTACTGCAAGCTTCTTAACACAGCATTTGAAGTTCTCCTCCTTGACCTGGTTCCCTCCTTCTTCCCCTTATTTTCTGCCTCTCCCTAAGACATTGCTTCGCCTGTTATCCTGAACTACCTACCATTTCCTGAATATTAAAAAACAATTTTTTTGACATACAGAAAGCTGCATATAATGTATATAAGTAGGGAAGTTTAGAGATAAGGATACACCTGTGAAATCATAACCACATCTGCCATAAACCCACTCATCACCTTCAAGTTTCCTCCTGCTCTCTTTATTATTACTGTTTTCATTATTACTTTGTGAGAAGAACACTCACCATAAGATCTACCCTCTTAGCAAACCCTTGTATTTGCAGTGCGGTGGGACAAGAGGCACTATGCTGTGCAGTAGACCTCTAGGACCTACTCATATCCCCAAGACTTTTTTTTTAGAGAGGGGTGGAGGAGGGGCAGAGGGAGAGAGGGGGAAAGAGACAGAGAGAGAGGGAAGCTTAAGCAGGCTCCCTGCTGAGCGTGGGGCCTGACGCGGGGCTTGATCTCCTGACACCGAGATTGTGACCTGAGCCAAAATCAAGAGCTGGATGCTTAATTGACGGAGCCACCCAGGCGCCCCATCCACCTCTGGAATATTTTGTAACAGAACTGATGAATTACTAAGAAAAAAATTCTAATGGTTTGAGCATTTCATCCTCCCTCATTGCTAAGACCAACTCTGGCTATTTAAGGATCTGCTGAAAAGAAGTAATGTGTAGCAACATCCCTCATCAAAAGCTTATGGGGGGAAAAAGCACTGACATCTGAGGAACATGAGAAACTTCCCTAAGAGTAGTGAGTGTTGGGGACTTAGGTAGGTACAGAAAGTGCGAGGAAATAGAGCCTTATTGCTCTTGCAGCAGCGGGGGGGGGGGGTGCTTTCCAGAGGGCACTGTCTGCAAAAGGCAATAAGGGACGTCAGACCCTGGGCCATGGGGCTTTGGGTCTCGAGGAACAGGGGACACTACAGGGTAAAAAGACATACTGATGACAACCAGTGTAGCACATGAAAGGGAGGGACTTTGTCAAGCTTCTAGAATAGACATCGTAAGAACCCAAGAACTTTGCCTGACTTTGGTGATCCTGGGTATGATAATAACAGACACTAAACTTCCGGACAGCCCAGCAGGATAGGGAATTAGATTCAGATATCTCTAAATATAGCTAGAAGAAATCCTACAAATCATGTTTTTCCCCCCTTATATAACTACGTGTTGTTGAAAATGTGAAGTCTGTACAACTGAACATTTTCTCATCTTGCTCTTTCTTTGCATAGGTTCCTCCTGCTTCCTAAATCACCTCCTCCCACTGGGCAAATTCATTCACAATCCCCTTGTCCAGTAACCTCCTTTGACTCCCCTTTTCCTAGACCAGATTTGAGGACCTTCATCACTTCTCTCCCTGCACCTTGTTCTTCATCCCTATCATGGAACTCCTGGATTGTAATTACCCCTTTCTGAGCCTGTCACCCCTACTGTCTTGTGAGTTTCTGGTACCAACAATTTACTAGATTTCTCAGTGTCTAGCACAGGGCGAGGTGCATAATAGATACTCACTCATTGATGGCCAAATAACAGAAATAATGAAAACCAATGACAGATGCTCTAGCTTCCTGGACTTTGAGACAGCTCAGCAAATCGCTGTGCCACAGAGTGACAAAGCCAACCTAGTCCAAGGGACATGAGCTTGCTGAGGGCCTCAGTGACAGGCTAGGATGAACACAGGATGATGCTGTCCAATATGGTAGACCCTTGCCACATGTGGCCATTTAAAATTATATTTGTATTAATTCAAATTAAATAAAATCACAAATACAGTTCTTCTGTTCCACTGGCCACATTTCAAGTACTCCATACCTCCTTGTGGCTGGCAGCTACCATACTGGACAGCACAGGTATGGAAGACAGTGCTGACATCAGGTTCCTGCGTCCCTACAGAGAGATTACATTCTAGTCTTAGCAACTGGTCCATTCCTCCACCCCACATTTACTTTTAACTCAAATAAACTTATAAAACACACACACGCAATTAACTATCCAAATCACCAAATTTTTAAATTTATCAATCACTTTCATGTTATAAAAAGGACATTATTAACTTTTACTAAAAAGACACTTATTGCAAGAGAAATTCCTTATACAGCAATAAAAAAAAGTCTCCTTTCTGGGTAACTGCAAGAGAATGTCTGAATTTTAATGGGGCTGTTGTTTTTGCACCATTGACACAGAATACCAAGCATTTATCCTCTGTTCCTTGGTGCATCATCTAAAAAAGGGCTTAGAGATGGGTGCTCTCTGGTGGTGAGATGACAGGCAGATCAAGAGTCCCTGATCCCAGCAACTATGACCATTTCTTAGAATGGGTGAGTTTTATGGTTTCTGTACAACTGGAAAGCTGCCATCCAAAATGGCATGCAGAGAAGGTATCTATCCATTGGTTACACCCAGCCTGTCATATGATAGCTCCTCCAGTTGTTTTCAAGCTGGGAGTGAGTGCTGAGCTTAACTACTCTACACAGAAAGGGAAGCCTAGGGTTCCTGAGATAGAGAGAAGAGAAGAGACCCAGTGCATAGGCACCTATTACTCCTGGAAGCTCTCACAACCTCATCTGTTTTGGGGGAGGCTTCGTTACATAGGCAGGATTGACTGAATCATTGGCCATTGGCAATGGGTGCAACAGTCAGCTCCACTTACCTCCCTGAGGTCAGTGAGAAGGGCCGCTCTACTATGGTTGGTTTCCCCTGGCAACCAGCCCAAACCCCTCCCCCCCCTCCTTAGGTGGGTCCAAGTCATCTCATTAACAAGAGACACACTTATCTCTCAGCACTGGAAATTCTAAGGGTTTTAGAAGCTCTGTGCCAGAAATGGGGACTGAGATTCAATATCTATTTCTTGCTATAAATCATAATATCACTCTACCATAACTGAGTGTCTACTCTATGCTAGAATCCATGCCTGAGGGCATTTAAAACTCACGATGGATATCATCACCCATCGTACTTTTACATTTGAGGAAACTGAGGCTCAGGGAAGCTGAGTGACTTGTCTACCATCGCACAGCTAGTGGGACACCAAAGCTGGGAATCTACGGCTCTGATATAAATCGCATGATTAATTTACAGCACACCATCTGGCTGCTATAACAAAAATGCCTTTGATGGAGTGGCTTATAAACAACAGAAATTTATTTCTCACGGTTCTGGAGGCTGCCAGCAGGGTTGGGTTCTGGGCTGCACACACGGGTGACTTTTTACTATATCTTCACATGGTGGAGAGCAGAGGGAATCAGTAAGCTGGCACTAATCCCATTCCTGCAGGCTCTGCCTTCATGACCTCAGCCAATCCTAATTACCTGCCAGACACCCTAATACTGTCACACGGGGGAGGTAGGGCTTCAATTTGGGGGGCATACAAACGTTCAGTCCATAACACCATCTTTCACACCTTCTAAAACTCCAGCTGAAGCCCTTAAAGAACATCTATTTCAGATAATCCACTGGCCTGTCGGGATTTAGCCTCTGATTCCTGCTTCAGGTCCTACCTGCTGCCAGCTCAGTGCTCAGAAGCAGTGGACAAGGGCAGTCACCTTTTTGTCCACTCCTACTTATCTCCAGAGCTCAGCGAAGGCCGCCTCTGGTGTATACTCCTCAGCAATGTACCCAATGAAATATGATCAGCAGACTCTGCCTTTGACCACTCAGGGATGAAGACTTCCTTTGGCTTCTCTACGATGAGTTTAGCAGAGAAACCCAACACCTCCATAGACATGGCCCTACCCTGCCCCCACCACTGCCGATCCCTTAAGGATCTTTCTCATGTCTGCAGGACTAAGAACACATTACTGCAACCTTTTAAAAACCTAGGCAGCGTGTGGGTCACTGAAAAATAACTCTACATGAATTCCAAGCTCTGGCTACAGAATTGATGGAGAAAGAGAGAAAAAAGTGCTGTGTGAACAGGGAAGAACTCTTAAGTGTGAGCTGATGAAGAATAGGACAGGGGAGGACAAACAAGAGAGATACACTTGAGGTTCACAAGGGCCTCCATCTGGGGTGGGCACGCCGATCTTCTGTTTGACATTAATAATTGCTAAATTATATTAAATGACACGACAATCAGATTAATAAAGCTGGCAATATTTAGGGCATTCAGTTTGCTGAAATCACTAGCATCTGTGCCTATTTAAAATGACAGATGATTAGGATATCCAAAGTTTGGTGGAATCTGCTAGCTAACAAGGTAGAATTAAAATTTACATCTTGCTCCAGCATAATGAAGATAATTAAAAAGAGTGATAAAACCCTTTGATTAACCCTCATCTCCTCTCGCATAGCATTTTATTATGCAAATGAAACCTGCAACACTGTAAACTTAATACCAGTCAAGAATAGGAATACGTTCTCATGTTCGAAGCACAAAGATCTATGTTGCACGTACAAACTAGCTGAGGTTGGAGACGGGGGCCTGTTTTGCCATAAAGTGGAACTCAAGAGTGTGTGTCCCATGGAGCAAAATTATAGCTCCATTTGCTCCAGACTCGGCATTTTCTCAATATTTCTGTTTTGTTAAATGATTTCCTGTCCTTCCCTGCTAGGTCACTGAGCCTGAGTAGACCCCAGCCTCCCCTCAAACAAGACTGCCTATGTTGCCCCACGGAAGGCTTGTTTATGGTCCTGCTTTTGCTTTCCTGAATAAAAGGGCACATCACAGTGACTTTAGAAAGCAAGAAATTCCCTGTCTGTCCGTCATCCCTGAGGTTTGAAGAGAGAGAGATTAGGAACCCCTAGGGTAGAGATTTTTTTTTTTTCTAAAAGGATCTCCAGTTTCAACATGTAATTTCTCTCCTCTCTGAGAATTCTTTCTTTCCCTCTGGTGGTGTTAAAGGGAATATTGGGGATAGCAGGATCCCTACAAGGGGTGCTGAGCTGGTTTAATGAATTTTCCCTTGGCCAACTGAGTTAATCAGTAGGAAAATAAGAGAATACGAGTTTTTTTTTTTCCTTCCCTTTTTTGCCAGATTTCTCTGCTTCCCTTTGCAGTCCCCATTCACTGTACCCCATCTCCATTCTGGAAAGTGAAAGAGCCTTTAGTTATGTGATGAGTAGCAACCAATTAGCAAGAGAAATCTGAGTTTGCATCTAAGAGCCACCCTTCAAAGACTGTGAAGATCCGGAGACAGCTGATGATGTGGATTGCGGGAGAGTGAATACATGGAGTGGGGCTCGCTGGCTCCATGACTTGATAGGGAATGAAGCTGAAAAGCTGAAGGGAGAAATGTAAGAAAGAAGGGAGATGGGTAGAGAGAAGTTTTGGAGGAGCCCAAAAAGGAGAAGCAACATGAAAATGTAGCAGAAAGATGCGGCCAGGAGCCAAGGGATGCAGACAGCTGCCAGAAGCCAGAAGAAGCAAGGGATGGATTCTCCCCTTGAGCTTTGGAAGGGTGTGGCCCTCTGGACACCTTGATTTTGACTTCTGGCTTCCAGAACTCCAGAGAAGACATTTCCTGTGTTTGAAGCCACCCAGTTTGTTGGACTTTGCTATGGCAACCACAGGAAATTAGCACAACTTTTGGTTATCGGGAAGCAGAAAGTCGAGAAAAAGGTGGTAGGGTACCTGCATCATTTTCCAGATGCCAGGTGCATCCCCGTGCAGCTAAAGCTGAACTTGGTCCTTTCGGATGATGGTTTGTCTTGTCCAGGTGTGGCTCCTTGAAAATGGGAACAGTAACAGTGCCAACCAACCTGATGAGGTTACAGAGAGGATTAAACTAGTTCATGCACATGTAGGTACGGGACAGCATCTGGCATAAAATCTGTACTGTTTAAGTATTAGCTTCAATTTCTGCTACTGTTGCTGTTATTTATCATTGTTATAATGATTTTTTGCCAGAATTTACATGCCTTCTGGATTGTTGCAGGGGTCTATATAAACAACGTCATTTGTATGTGTTTTTACAGAAAATAAAAGACTAGAAGTCCAATCCCCAAAATACTATAGTTATTTCTGGGTGGTGGGTTTGCCATAGAATTTTGTTTCTGTTTGCCTCTTTTTTTCTAAATTTTCAACAACCAACACATATTACTTTTGTCAGACGTTCAGAAATAACAGAAGTAAAACCAGTGAATCACCGAATTAGTAATTAGTGGAAGTTTACTGTGCACACACCAAAAAGACAGTTTGCAACCGGGAGCACTCAACAAAATGTGGAATTAGGCTCAGGGGTCCATTGTTACAAAGCCGTCTCTTTAGTGAGAAGACGGTGACTGTTTATTCTTCACAGGGATTGGTTATAATATTAGACTTTTCTTAAATGACAGGGAATTGGTCAATGGTTACCTCACATCAACCTTGGGAAGCAGTTGAAGTTTTGCTTATGATTTCCAGAGGCATGAGCAAGAAATGACCCAGGTCAAGTTAGCCTTGCAAAATAAGCTAAATTAAGCTTTGTTTGTATGACTACACTGGTTCTGTCTGCTCAGGGAATTCTCAAGGCCGGTCTCCATTTGCTTTGGATTTTAACGCTTTGGTAATAAGAACATTAAAGATTTGTTTTTCTTTTTGGTTTTTAAGACCGCTTCGTTTTAACTCTTCACAAAAGTGAAGAAGCCCAAATCAAAGCATTTTCAATGTTCGTGTTGAGAGAAAACACTATATAATAGTTTTGATAAAACATTACCATTTCTAAGAATTTTCAGCTAGTAACTGGGGAAAGAGATATGGGTGGGTGGATGCAGAAAACAGATGTGGAAACCAGTTTTAAAGGTTTATCAGTGGGCCAGGGTAAGATTCTGAGATCCCCAACTATTTCCCAAGTTAGTGCCTGAAATTTCACGATTGTGGATCGACTGGGTTCTCTGGTTCAGCACCCACTTCTCCAGGGAGATTCTTTCCAGGAAGAGAAAAACAAGTGGTCACTGTAGACCAGGGTTTGTCAACCTGGACACAGTTGACCTTTTGGGGCTGGGTAGTTCTTTGTGGTGGGGGCTGCCCTTCCCGGTCTCTGCCCACTAGACACCAGCAGCAACTCCCCTCTCAGCTGTGACAACCCAAAATGTCTCCAGACATTGCCAAGTATCCCCTGGCAGGGAGCGGGGGCAAAATCCCTTCAGATTCTGCCTCAGGAAACCCTTGGCTCAGGCCAAAGTGCTGCAGATCTTTTTCTTGAAATGAAATGAAATCCCAATTGATGTGGATTCCAAACACACCTGCTTTTCAAGTTCCAACCCTCAGGGGCCATGTGACCTGTCCATGGTGCTGACATCTGCCAGTGCTCAGCTGCTTCTCTACAAAATGGGGTTGATACCATCAACCTTTACAGCTTGTTTATGTGAGTGAAAGATAATAGATAGGCCATGTTACACCACGCCTGGCACACAGTAGGGCTTAATGAATACCCGGTGCCTTCCCTGCAGGTTGCTTGGGTGTCTCAAAAATCAGAAGGACTCCTTAATAATACAATAGAATTGAACCCCCCACCATGAAAAACCAATCAAATTATTCACAGGCTTCTTTTATCAAACCCAATTTTCCAAGCCTACTTTGTCCCCGCCCCCCAAAAAACCCCAGTAAAAATAAAATAAAATATAAAAACTAAGTTGATGCAAAATTATGATTTATGTTCTTTTTGTAGTTTAGGAGGGTCTAAACAGAAAGCCCTTATCACTGAGCCCCAGCTGCTGAAAGAACCCTTTAATCATGACCGACCTCCTGGAAGAATAATAGAGATTCAGGGCCAGACGTGGGTACTGAACAAGGAGGAAATACTGCCAGCGGCTACCCTACCCCTTCTTGTTGGCTGCGCAAGGCTTTAATCTGCTTCCACTGTCTTTTTGAAGTCTGGAGATATTTGAGTACAGCCTAATTAGGTAGTTGTGGGCTGAGAGAGAATTTATTTTTGTTGAACACACAGCGTGGAGGGAAATGTATCAATGATGGTTATGGAGCAAGGTGGCGTCTTTGGGACCTGTGGCTCTCAGGCCACCTTGGATTTCCCTTGTAGTGATACCCTGTTGGAGTCCTTTTGGATGGATGGCCAAAGTGTCTGAGTGAATTTCTATGGCTTGGTCCCCCTTCTCTCTGTGGCAGTATAGAGCTTAGGGCTGAAATTGCAGTGAACAGGATTTACGTCTTGGCTCTGTAGGTTATGAGCTGGGCAACCGTAAGCACATGACGACCTCTCTGAGCTTCAGCTCTCCCAGCTGTACAGTGGGAATATTAAGCCTAGCCAAACTAAGTAAGTCCACATTTGGTAAACACTTGCTCTGTACAAGGCACCGTTCTAAGTGCCAGGGATGAAAAAAAAACCCCACCACAGAGGGGAGGGGGGTGGGGGAATGGGATAGGCTGGTGATGGGTATTAAGGAGGGCACATATTGCATGGGCACTGGGTGTTATAAGCAAGTAATGAATCATGGAACTTTACATAAAAAACTAGGGATGTACTGTATGGTGACTAACATAATATAATAAAAAATATTATTAAAAAAAAACCCACCAACAAAAAACCCAGAAACAATATCACTGGTGTGCAAATCATGTTCCACAAATGGGTGACACACAAAGGCCTTATTGGCAATATTTGTGAATTTCTATAGTGTCAATGCCGCCATTATGGTTGACCGCAAGCTACTGGCAGAATATCGCTGAATGCAGTAGGAAGCTCTCGTGAGTGGTACAAGCTGCCTTCCACGTCATTGCTTTTAAAATACTGGAGAGAGACTTATGTACATCCCACCTTCCCCTCTTTCCTCTTCCTTATGATGGAAAGGGTTCTGGGGTCAGAAAGATTCAAAATCAAATCTCAGCTCTACAAGTTATTATCTGAGCTGATTTCCTAACCTGTAAAACAAAAAGGGGTAAAGACTAGAATTGTTTTGAGTCTGTATTCCTTATTTTCTTATACGTATATTTTTATGTGTATTGTATATATGTATGTCTCTCTATTTTTAAGCAAATATCTTTGTTTTCTTCCCTTCCCCCTCTGATTCCCTTATCATATAATAAGACATCTTAATTTTATATCATGGCGTTTGAGTATTGTTAACTTTTTATTAGAGCTCTAAAGTTACAGCTCATCAAGAAAGAGAGTGAACACCATCTAAGGACTTTGCTTCCTCTCCTGGAGAAAGAGGTAGTGCTCTTCCAGTTATGGGCAGGATTGTTGTTCTGTGTTGGGGAGAAATAAAACTCTGTTAGTGTCTCTATTTGGAGGTTATGTGGTTTCAGGAGATGCATATGAGTACTGAATCAGTTGAAAGCCTTGAGAGCAAAGCCTCAGGCTTCCTGAAGAAGAAGGAATTCTGGTTTGACTGCAAAAGAGAAATGCTGTGTTTCCAGCTTTCAGATTCAGGGCTGCGACATCCACTTTAACCTCAGTCTCCAACCTGCCAGCTTGCCCTGAGGATTCTGGACTTGCCAGCCTACAACTGCGAGAGCCAATTTTTTAAAACAAATCTCTACCCGTTCCCCCTGCTTCCTTCTCTCTCTCAATCTCCCTCTCCACATCTCTTCTTGGCTCTGTCTCTCTGAGAAACCAATACAGATCTCAGTATTTCTTGACTCCATGTGACATGGTCAATAATTGGACTGAGAAGGACAATGTATGTAGGCACCAGGGGTAGGAAGGGCTCTGAGGTGACCATGCTGGGGGTTCTCTCACTGTTTATAACAGAGTCTGTGTGAGGATGCATCCTGTATCTGTCCCTTGGAGCCCAGCACTTTGACTCCCACCGAGGAGCCCCAAACTAGCTGGTCTCTAATTGTCCGAGAGGTTTGGTATTGTGCTTCTATGGAGGCCGTGTGGAAAGGCTGGACCTGGCAGAGACTGGGAGTAGAGTTTCCATGTAGTTCTCCCCTGCCCACTGGCGTCACCAAACCCTGACCTCAGTGGACATGGCGGTAGCAGGTATATCACAAAACATGGGTACCTGAGGCAGCAAGGGGACGGGGAGGAGCAGGAAGGGCAGAGGAGGCAGGGGAGAGGTGGTGGACAGGGACAGGGAATGGAGGGAGGGAGGAGTGAGACGGGAGGTGGGACCAGGGTGGGCAGGGAAGGTAGGGCACCCTCCAGTTCCTCCCACATGTTATTCTATCTACTCCATCATTGACTCCAACACTGACAGAGCAGCTTTCAAGTTTTTGAAGATGAATGTCAGTCCTTGCATTCCCTTGCCTTCAGGGAGCGGCTGTCCCCATCCCCCCACCCACCCCGGCCCTGCCCCCAGCCTCTACTGTGCAGCTCTGCAGCTCACAGATAAGCAGGAATGCTGCACAGGCACGTCTCCAAAAGTGAATCAGGAAACAGTTGCTGAAAGAGGGGAGAAACAGGTGCTAACAAGACAGGGCTTCCTCAGGACCTTATCACAGTACTCCACACAGGTTAACAAAGGAACTCCGAAGACTCCACCCCAAGCTTACCTCTCCAGCTACTTTCGCTACTCTTCCTTTTCTATCCCACAGTTGTGGCAAATCACAGGCAAGTCCCAGGACTTTTTGACTCACTCCAAAAGCAACCCCTTCAACATCTCCCTTCATCACTGCACTGATTGCTCTTTATCCTACAAAATTCCATTTCATGTTCCTCTCTGAAGTCTGGTTTAAGAGAGCACCCTGTAAGTTCCCACATGCTCACCCTTGTCTTAGTGCGAAGTATACTTTGTTTTGATTCCTTGTGTACAAACTTGTCTCCTATGCTACACTCTGATCCATTTGGGGTAAAGCCAGTCTGATTTCAGCTAGCACCCCCAGAATCTAACAGAGCACCAGGAACTCACTACCTCGTGTCCAGACACGTCAACAACACATTCTTTAACACCCTCCTCCTGGGTCCTGCTGCCACCACGGTGATCACAGCCACAGGCATCGTCTCATGCAGGGGACCCTACTTCTCTCAGGGAGTAGACAGCCATTTAGTGAGTACTTACTGGTTCCAAGAACTTTCCAGATGTGACTGGATGCAATCCCCCACAACCTACAATTTTAGTGCTAGTGTTTATCCTCTTCATTTACAGATAGAGAGGCCGAGGCTCCGGAAGATTCCGTGATTTGCCAGAAAGAGCTAAGACCCCAGCCCCCATCGACGGCAGTCTAGACCCCCAGTTTTTGAGACGACACTCAAGCCTTTGTGTCTGCTCCCCTCTCTTCCCTCGTCCATCCTCCCCTTTCTGCATCTGACACTAAACTCAATGATCAGACCATCAGCGGAGCCCATCCATCTGCCAGTTGACAGGCAGCGCCTCGGAGCTCTGGTTTTCCCTATCCTGCTTCTGTATCATTCAGCAACTTCTGTTTTCCTCTGAGGTCACCCTTAAAGGTCCGTGTGTCATGTTTCTCATTTATGCCTTGTCGAGGAGATCTTGCCAGTGCATCTATCAAAGTAATCATCACAAGCCTGATGTAAGAGTATGGTTCCTCTCACATTTTTCATTACTAGATAATTTATTAATATCCTTCCCGAGCAGCACTAGATTTATCTTGATAAAACTGCTATCAGCAGCGACACAGGCAACACCACTGGGGTGCAGCAGGAAGAGCGGTGTGCTCACCTCCTTCACCCCTTAATGCCTCCGGAAGCCCAACCCGGAGCTGGCCCAGGGGGCTGCCGGGACCCAAAACATTTTATCATTTTGATAAAGTTGACCTGGGGCAGCCTCGAAGGGATTGCTACCACTCTCCCCTTTCTTCTCTGCTTGTGGCAAACACAGGATTGCCTGTGTACTGGAGAGGCAGGCAGCGAGGGGCAGATAAATTACCTTCCAGGAGTTCACTATTTATCTCGTTTTCATTTGAGCATCTGCAGTGAACAGCCTCACCTCTTGGCTTAAGCGGGCTTTCTGGGAGGCCTGCTTCTGCGGTTGGTGACGGACCTGTGGATTATTTCTGTGGCAACGTCAGGGCACGGACGCCTCAGGTGTGTGAGACAAAGTGGCCCCATCGCCTGCTCCCTCTTCTGTCTTCCTCTCTCCGGGACAGGAGCAGAGCTAACTCTGTCCCTCCCTGTGGATTATTCACAAAAATGAAAATGCAGGAGGCCTCCATGCGAGGCTGCTGCCCGCAGAAGTTTCTGGTGGACGTGGCTGCTGGGGTATACCCGAGACGGGAGATGGATCTCTGCACCCCTGCTTTGCTGCCGCTCAGAGTTACTCTTTCATAAACTGGGTTTCACGGTTCATCTCTCCCAACATCATCCACCCCAAAAGGTACATAAAATAAAGAAAGAAAAGCACACACATGCATTCAAAGGGGAAAGTGAGGTCTGTGAGAGCATCGTCCGGCTGTTACGGGGTGCAAACAGGTGCACATACGCATTGCCAGGGGAAGGGCTGATTGGTTCGGTGAATCAAAGTAGATGGACACATCCCACGACTCACAAACCTGACTCCAATGACTGACCTCCACGTGCACAAAGAATTATTTTTGCAATGTGTTTGTTTCACAGCGTTGTTTATCCTGGCAAAATGTTTGTTGTCCCAGAAGACAAAACTTGTTCAGTGAAGGGATGTCCGCTTGGTGGAATATCACACAGCCAGGCAAAGGAGGAGACAGTACAGCTACGGGACAAGACACACTCAGGGCTCAAAAGCAGAGTGAAGATTCCTTTTCGTAAAATGCTCCCCTTGTCTCTACGGTGACTGTGGCCTGAAGGACACACAAGGCAGTAGCCACACTGATGTCCTGTGAGAGGAACACACTGTATGTAATCTGAGGAGGGGGAGTGGGACAGATTTAATATCATGTATTCCTTCATCCCGTTTAAATTTTCCTTGATAACATGTTACATTTTCAATTAAAAGTAAAGGCTCTTCGTGGGACTCTCTCTCATGTTTGCCTCTCTGAATATTTCTGAGGCTGGTAATTAATGCCTTTTTTTTTTTTTTTTTTTTTTTTAGCGCTTCCCCTAAAATGAGCTTGAGCCAAAACATCTGGTTCTCCCCGCTCATTTTTCTCAATACTAAAATCCACGTTGTGCAGGGGCTGTGGCCGACCGCACCGAGGGAACGGTCCTCACCCCACAGATCACTCCCTAATTGGCCAAGCCAATTTTCATGCCAATTATTCCCACAGTGGTGCGAGAAGGAAGAAGGAAAGCGGCAGGGGTCATTTTCCTGTTGCAGAAACTGAGTCTCCAAGAGAAGCAACTTGTTCTCTAGGAAAAAAGAACATGTTCAAAATCGTGCATCCTGGAGCGGGTAGAGCAGAGACTCAAATCCAAATCGGACCAAATCTATCACACATCCCCCTGCCCCTCTGCCAGGCTCACACTGCTCCCGGGTTCCCGACAAGGTGATACTGTGAGTTCCCATCCATTTGCTACCACCCCCTCCCTCTCTCTGCTATTGAACTGGGGGCCTTCCCAGAGCCATTTGGTGGCTGGTGAGGCCACGTCTGTGAGCCTGTGGCTCCAGGTGCTTGGTGGAGAGGAGCTGGCTCCTACAATTACTAATTTCAGGGCTGAGAATGGCTCTGGCCTCCTGGACAGATGGCTGATCGCACTAGAGCTCTCAGAGGGCACATATGTCAACAGCGGCAGGGAGTTTCAGCTGTGACCAGAGCTGGGACAGCCATCCAAATGCAGGGCCATTCGTCACTGTGGTTGATTCCATAAAATCGGTGGTGAGGAGGCAGACGGGGAACGCAGCCTCAGCTTTCTACGGCTTGGCAGTACCAGGACAACACAGCACACACCTGGCTCAGGGGGCACTGAGACTGTGCTGATCTTGGATGGACTCAGGATCCGCGTGAAATCGTTGGTCTTGATTTAACAGTCACACCCAGTGACCTGGTGATCGCCTTAGAAATATACAACTGTTTACGACGACCACTACCCAGCACCACCAGACGGGTAAGCCTCTTCCCTCCCTTGCCCAGAGACAGTGTGATGGGATGAGAAGCCCTTGCTCCATTCCCGCCCCTGCATCCACTCTCTTCCTTTCTTTCTTCGGTGCTTCACT
The DNA here is from genome assembly GCF_024610735.1 of Ursus americanus. Lineage (NCBI taxonomy): Eukaryota > Metazoa > Chordata > Mammalia > Carnivora > Ursidae > Ursus > Ursus americanus. Next base: position 33,976,518 of record NC_142128.1, read on the forward strand.
TCGCCTTCTAATTCTGACCTCTCCAGGATCCAGAAGAGGAGTCCCAGCGGAGTGCACTGCCTGTCTCGGCCCCAGTTTCTGAGCCGGGTGACCTAGGGGCCGTGGTGACCGTGCCTGCATCTCAAACTTCTCTCTGATGCTTGTGAGGGTGAAAGGGGTCTCATATACCAGGTAATACCGTGTGCCTTCTCCAGATCAGGTGATCCGGTGGCCTGCGTGATGTTCACTCACACAGTGACCCCGAGATTAGAAGCAGGACTTTTCGTATTCTTTACAGCAGTGGTTGCAATGAAGGGCAATGCTGCTTCCCCACCTCTACCCCAGGGAACAGCCGGCAATGTCTGGAGACAGTTTTGGTTGTCTCAATGGGGTGGGAGGGGTCTGTGCTATTTGTGGGTTGCAAGTGAAAGGGAGAGGAATTTGGATTTATAAGGATCCAGAATCAGTAATCAATGCTGCGGTGATACACAATTTTGGCTCTAGAATGAAATAAGGGAGCTCAAATATGGATTCTGCTATTTACCTCCATCCTAAAGCACAGGCTCTCTCCCCTGGGGCAACTCTGTCTTCCAGGGACATCTGGTGGTGTCGGAGGGTGTTTTCAATCATCACAGCGGGGGAGATGGTTGCTATTGGCATGCAGCGGGTAGAGAAGAGGGATGCCACCAAACATCCTAGGCGCACGGGACGGCGGCCCCCAGGACAGAGAACGATCTACTTGCCCATGTCGGTCATGCCAAGGCTGAGAAACCCTGACTTACAACATGCAGTTTGTGTATTTTTTCTATTACCATATTTACTTTGTCTTTCAGCTTTATAAACATCGGGAACGCCTCTGAAGCTACTTCACTGGGGAGGTGATCGGCTAGTACTTCTTACTAAACCCTTACAGAAAAGCACAGTGTACAGAATGCTATGGAATCACATGAGGTGGGAGGGGGGAATGGAGGGAGATGGGGTCCTTAGGTTGTGGAAACTTGAAAGTCTGCCCGTATTCATACTGAGCTGCAACTTGAACATCTTGATTCGCTTTGAGGAAAATATTAAGCATCAAATGTATGGGGTCTGGAGGCTCCCTAGAAAAGAGGGGAAAAGAAGAAGCATGGGTTGGACGCCCAGGCTTAGAACCAGAGGAGAAAGGGTGGAGGAGGAACATGCAGCAGGTGAAGCGGGTCTGGCTGGGAACCAAAGGGAACCAACGGCTCCTGACATTCTGTAGGAGTAACCCCATGGTGCTAAGATCTCTAACACCAGGGTGCTAAGTACCAGCTGAAGAAAGTGTGCTGGAGGCAGCTAGGAGCTATCGATAAGGCCTGAGAAACACACAAGGAGGAGGACGATAGGCCTGCTTTTAGAGATTCTATCTATCTATCTATCCATCCATCTATCTATCTATCTAAGACAGAGAGCATGAGCAGAAGGAGCAGAGGGAGAGGGAGAAGTAGATTCCACGCTGAGTGCAGAGCCTGATGTGGGGCTCCATCTCAGGACCCTGAGATCACAACCTGAGCCAAAATCAGGAGTCTGACACTCAACCAACTGAGCTACTCAGGCACCTGAGCCCTGCTTTTAGAGAAGGGGTCAATGGGGTCCAGTTTGCAGAAGTTCACTTATTCAGTGTGATGGTCAAGTTTATGTTGACTTGACTTGGACCCAGGGATGCCCAGATATTTGGCCAAAGATTATTCTGAGTGTTCCTATGACAGAGTTCCGGATGAGATTAACATTTAAATCAAGAGACCGAGTAAAGCAGACTGCTCTCCCTAGTGTGGGTGGGCTTCATCTAACCAGTTGAAGATCTGAATAGACCAAACAGGCAGACCCTCCTGAGAATAAGGGGGAACTCCTGCTGCCTGCCTAAGCTGGGGCAATGGTCTGTCTGGCTTTCAGACTCAGCCTGAAACATCAGCTCTTCCTGGGTCTGAAACCTTCTATTGCTTGGACTAGAAAACACATTGGCTCTCTTGGGTCTCCAGCTTGCTGACTCACCCTGCAGATCTCCAGACTTGTCAGCCTCCATGATCATGTGAGCCAATTCCTTATGATTCATCTTTCTCTCTGTGTCTGTTTCTCACTCCGTGTATATATCTCCTATTGGTTCTGTTTCCCTAGAGAACTCTGACTAACACATTCAGTGATGAGTTCCTACTATGTGCATGGCACTAAGCCCACTTCTATGCATTATGTGAGGGAGAAAATGCCAGGTTTTATACATAGGATGGATAAATGTCTGTGGAAGTTCAGAGGGTGATGGGTGAGACAATTTGCTATATAGGAGGCAATGGACATTCGATACTAAGCTGTGAGAAAGGGAGTCCACATACATTGAGTGTCTATAATATTAGCATTTTAATTCCCCATGAAACTTCAGAAGCTAAACACTATACTTCTCATTCTCTAGACTAAGGGAGTCACACTGAAAAAGGAAGAGCCAGGATTCAAATCCAGACCTGTCGGTTCTAGGACCCATATTCTTTGGGCTCTTGATGCTCCCTGGGCTAATATCAAGATCATCAGGCAGCCTGAAGAGTAGAATCAGCACTCAAAATAGTCTCAACAAGCTCGAATCCTAGTCTACTAAAAGTTGAACTTAAGCCACCCTCCTGGCATCTAGAAAGTAAGAAGTTAACCTTCACATTCTGGATCTAAAAAAATCAAAGGCATATAAAACTGTATGAGAGTCAGTCTTGGCATCTGTAAAATGGGTATTAGATACCCATTTGTGGAGATGTTGTGAGAAATAAATGGTCTAATCTATGGAAAGCATCACCATGGTCTGCTATGACAGAAAATTTGCAACATTTTCGATATTCCCTTCTTTTCACATTGCCATTCTATGCCAACACAGTCTTGTGGAAGGTCATGTGTGCCCCATCCTGCTAAAATTAGTGATAACCTTAGTTTCTTGCAACCACTCTTGATAAACCCAGATTTCTTTTAACTCTGACACTTCTGGTTGGAAATGGTGGGTGGATGGCCAAGTGTTCTTATGCTCACATGTTCCAGAGTGATCCCTAGGAGGGTGAAGATTTACACTTATGATCTTCCCTCCAGTATCACCTAAAATGACACAAACCCTAGAAAAGTCTTAAATCTACACTTTGATCAATTTATTTTTTTAAGGTATGGTGTCTTTAAACCATTGCGATTCACAGAGCAATCAAGAGGAGCTTACTGGGTAATGAGGGTCTGAAGAGCTAGACCTTGGAGCCACGTGCCTATTTCTCAAACACTTAAAAGAAGGCAATGTGGATGTCATCTGCATGTGTGCATTTAAGGGGAAAAAGGGGCAGGCGCATCGTAGGTGGAGTTGGGGGCACACACTCCCAACTTAAACATATGGATGTGACAAAGTAATAGCTGATCAGAAACTCCAAGTCAATTCATTTCATCATTAAATGAAGGCTTCATGTCACCAATGGAGCTAGATCCTCTGGAGGTAGTTGATGTCAGAGAACATAAACTCTGGTGGCCAGGGAGGTGGAGCAATGAGTCAGGAAGTCAATAACTAAACTCCCTTCTCAAGGTTATTTAGCAGATGGGAAAGTCTCCATAAAACTCCAATGGTCCCCTCTGGAACCCTCTGACTGGACTGATTTTGACAATGAGTCTTAAGTTCCAGCGGGGGCTATAAAAGAAAGCAATAATGATGACATAAGAGGCTCAACAAGGTTAGTCAAAGACTGAGCCTCGCAAGGGAGGTGGAAGTCTTCTGCCGATGTGCTTTACTGCCCATTGCAGGGAGAAGCAAATGGCTGAGAGAGGCAGAAGGGCTCCGAAAACTCCCAGGGTGACATTTCCCTTTCTAACTCCTCCACTGCCTTCCTTGATAATGAGGGAGTCTTGTTAGGGGTTGAGACTGGAGTAGGCTTGGAGAACTCCATTTGGAGACACCAAAGTGAGATGGGCTTCATTTTCTCTGGGTTCTTTCTCCCGGAGTGAGGTAGAGCGTGGTCCCATTAGGGCAATGCCCATGTATGGCCAAATGAAAGGCCCAGAGCCCTGGCTTCAAAAGAAGAGGTCACCTAGTAGACTAGAAAGAATGTCATCATAGTCAGACACACTGATAGCGAACTCCGATATCGATTCTTTAATGCCATATCTGGGTCTTGGCGGCCCATTCTGGAAACGTGGGCAATGATACATCCTTTACAATGTCACTTGGTGATTCAATGAAATAATGTAGCGAAAAGACTTAACACTGTACTGGGCACAGCTGAAATGTCCAGAAAATGGAAAATTTCTGACGCTTTGCTTTTCGGATCTAGAGAAACTCCATCACCGAACAGATTTAGAAAAACTGTATCACTTTTCAGATCCAGAGAAACCATATCACTGAACATATATTTATTTTGACTCGGACTTTAGAGACTCTACAAATGGATCTGGGTGTGTCCATTTCTTCCATCTTCAATTCTGTTTTCTGTCTTCCCACCTGCCTTCCCTCTGCCTGTATTCCAACATAAAGTTGGCCCATCTTCTGAAACTGTTTCCTTTCCACTCTGAGATTCCCAAACCAAGCTTTACTTTACCACAACCCCACCCAGATATTTCTGTGATTAGGACCATCCTTTCCACCTCTGTAGTCCTTTGTATGAAGTCTCCTTGGCAAACTTCTACAAGAGGTTGCTCTGCTCAAAGAGATTTAAGCCAGTATTTTCTCAAAAGCACATTTGGTGGAACGTCAGGGATGTCTGTCCTCCCTGATCCTAAATCCATGCAGGCTAGGAGCCAAAATTCAGAACAGAAAGTCTCAGCTGCCATCTTGTGATGGAGAAGAAAAAGTGTACCTCATTTACTGGCACTTTCTAGAGCAAAGAGAACAAAGAACAGACTCATATCTCAATGGATTTTCTCAGGGCAGGAAAAAAGTGCTACGAGCAGTCAGGCTTTGTGGTGCAGTGGGAGGAGAAAGGTCATTCCCTTCAGAACAGACAGGATACGTGAACATACAGAGACAGGTTCAAAAAAGTTCTTTGTGCTTGAAGCAGAGAATGTGTAACAGAAGAGGAGACTGGAAAAGAAGTGTGAATACGTGGAAGAAAGTGGGCCAAGAAAGAGGTAAGAGGACCTTGGGGTGCCTGGGTGGCTCAGTTAGTTAAGTGCCCAACTTTTGATTTCAGCTCAGGTCATGATCTCAGGGTCGTGGGATGGAGCCCCGCATCAGGCCCTGTGCTGAGCGTGGAGCCTGCGTGGGATTCTCTCTCTCTTCCTATCCCTCAATGTCTCTCTCACTCTCTCTCAAAAAAAAAAAAAATGCAAGAACACCAGTCAGGAAGTTGTGGTGAACGTTTCCTGTGTCCTTCTGTAGGAGTTCAAAAGGGACATCAAGAACATTTAATTAATTATGACAGGATCAGAGATGAAAAGTCCTCCAAACAGACACCTAGAACAGATCCCATTGCTGCAGAACAGGGCTCCCTCAGTCACTCAGAGTCAACCAGAAAGATATCTTGGAACAAGTATTTTGGGCTAAGAGGATGAAATACTCAAGTTCTTACAGTTCTATCTGAAAGGGAAAATTCACCATGAGTTCAAAGCATACCCACATTCAAGGTGACAATCCAACAGTGAATGTTCAGGGACATTAACAGGAGGAGCGACAAGGCACATAGCGAAGGAGTTAACATTTGAAGTGAAAAGGATTGAGGATTATATGGAAAAGTTGAAATGCATTCAAGAAAGCAATAAAGACTAGTGAACCAGAAACTCCCTGCTCACTTATGATAAAATATCTAGTTAATACCAAATAAAAGATTCAAATAGACTTGTTATGGTTCTTTAGAAACTCTCTCTAAAATAATGCCAATATTCCCGTTGTTTTTTTTTTTTAATCATTTTCACAAATAAAGTGTTGCCTTTAGGAAGGAAGATTGGCTATGGGGAGTAAGCAGCTTAGTTTGAAGGAAAAAGATAGGAGAATAACATCATTTCTGAACTTGGAATTGTTCTTAGACACTGTTTCAAGAATCCTGCCTTGCAAACAAGATCTACCATTTATTTTGTATAGGGGTGCATGGGCTTTGATCACACGCACTCACCCTGAACACAAAAAATGCATGCTTGGTTTAGGGGAAGTGGTGGGAAATCAAATTGCCAATTTCAGTCAAGGGTGAATGATGCTCTAAAAAAGAAAACATTTGGTATTTTAAGAGCACAGAGGAGGGGATGCTCAGTGGTTGGGAAAATGAGGACATCACAGAGGAGGTGACATTTGAGTTCGTTCTTGAAGAATCAATAGGAGCTCACCACCTTAGTTAATGCCTTCTGATTGGAAAGTGCAGATCTGCCCCACTGCAGAGGACCACCAGAAAGTCTCAGTGAGGTGGGTTTTTAGGAGAGTGGGTTTTATAGGAGAGCGAATGCGGTTGGACCAAAGACCAGGCGTTTATCAAATTGCAGACCAAAGGGTCTTTAACTTCTCTCTTGATGTGTGAATTAACCAATGTTGCTTATGAGAAAAATACAGGTCTGAAAAGGGATCTGATACCAGTATTAAGGCACAGTATTAATGGAGATGGTTTTTACATCAAAAGTTTGCTGCAAACCCAACAGATTTTTACTTTCTAAGGTTGTCCGAGAACAGTAGCGGTGTGGAAAAGGAAGGGGGATAGAGACTCCATTAACGAACACTTTCCTTTCATGTCATAGATGGTAATCTAAAAAAAACAAAAGAAAACTACACTTGACTAAGTGGTTTAGGGGAATGTATAACAATTTGTTTTACAAAACAAAAAGTAAGCAATGGAACGATATGTCTTTCTTTCACCTGAATTATTATTATTATTTTTTACATAAGAAGGAGAGAAGGAAGAGCAAGAAAAATAGCATCTACCCAACCCACTCTTTCTACTATTATTATTTCCTAATGGTGAGTCTTGCTAGAACCATAACGAAGCTCTGAAAGAAATAAAAACTTATGATCAGAACGAGCATTATAGACATTTATGTAAAACTGGAAGTGAATAGTATTTTCCCATCTGTTACTAATTCATAACAGGATTCTCTCTGGTATTGTGACTGAAGTACATTTTTATAATTCATTTCTTGGCTTCAACTGTCGGGGAGTTCTCGTCTTTGTTAATTTCACAACATCAGATGTTCATGAGGAAGTTACCATTATGACTCAGAGTCAACATGTTATCAATTCCAAGAGGAGACGAGGTAGCCAGATAAAGTGGTGAACCGCCGGGTTTAAAATAGAGCTGTATTTCTAAACATTCTATGCTCCAGGAAAGAACTGGGGAAATGAGGACATGGCTCAGGGGCTGGATTTGAGGATCCCATATGCGTGATTACAGTACACCAGGCCAGCCTGTGATCCAACAGCCCTGTTTGTGCTTGTGCCTCCAGTGATGCCAAAACCCATTAGATGCCCATTAGGAAAGGTGAACAGTTGACGGAAAAAGGAGTGATATGCTGCCTGGGTAGTGGGGAGAGAGAGACCGAGACAGACAGAGAGAAACTGGGGGGGAGCACTAGGCTTAGGCAATCCCACACTTTGACATGCTAGTCTAAAAAAAATTTATCACTGAAAGTGAAGGGAAACCACTGTTTCTTAATGACAATTACCACAACCACTGTTTCCAGGAACCAAAAAATGTAAATGCAAAATAGCATTTGAAACCATCAACTCCTTGGCTGGCATTTGTGAGACACACAGAGCCAGACAAAATGATACTGAACCCGGTCAAGATTTATTGCGTTTTAGTCCGGTGCACGGAATTTTTACTAAAGTAAATGTCCTTTCTGTTTCTCCCCCATCATAATATCACTCAGTATGTTATTTTACAAGTCGTGTATGCTGCTAAGTAGAAGCTACAGGGTTTTTTTTTTTTTACTATGAAAATAATATTTATTTGGTTATTTCATATACCAACACAGTCTGCTACAACAAAGCATATGGGGAAACATTTATGACATTTCCCAGAACAAGAACCTTGTGTTATTGAACTGAGTTCATTTCTTTGACGCTTCCTAGTCTTTTTTTTTTTTCCCCTGTAGAATCATATTACTGAACTTTAGAGGGGCTAGCAGATATAAGGAATTAGTACAATACTTTAGAAAAACAAAATACTTTCAAAATGAATCACACTTAAAATGTTTCTATGGTCTGACATAGTCCAAATGCAGGAATTCCTCCTAAGGAAATAACCCTGATTTTAAGAAACTGTTTCATACTCAATGTTATTGACCACCATGCTATTTACCATAGTAAAAATTTCAACACCCTCTCAATGGATCACCAAGGTCATGAAAATTGTGGAATACCAATTCACTGGGGGCAAACTGCTGCCATTTATTTTAAACTTGATTTTTTTGTGTGAATATTATGCAAAAGCATGGCAAGAAAGATGATTAGGCTAGTTAGGCACAGACCCTAGGACTGGTCTCTTGCCAGCTCAGAGCTCTCCATGGTTACTTACACTGAAAGTAGAAAGAAAACAAGTGGACAAATAAACCAAACCAAAAAATATTCTCCATGACGATTTCTGGACCTAATCCTACTTTCTCTGAGTTCAACCTTTGAAGTTGTCTGAACAAAATGATAACAAAAATATTAAGAGTAACAGTAAAAGTTACCTTAAAGTTTGCTCTATAATAAACCTATAATATCGGTACCGTTCTTGTTCTGTGGATGAGAACACGGAAGGCTGGGAATACTCGATCACCTTTCTAAGTTCTGACAGCTACCGAGTGGTGGATGGAGCATGTGGATTTAGGCTGGTTTGATGCCAAGTCTATGTTATTGTGCAGACCACATTTGTGTCTCCTTAGAGAAAGTTGGAGAAAGGAAGACTACAAAATATGAAGAGAGGCAACCAAGAGGTATGGAACTGTGAAAATTGAAAATAGAAATTAAGGCCATAATGAGCTCTGAGATAATCAGATACTCTTTGGAGAGGGGAAGAATTGATGAGAAATTTTAATCAGACTTTCTATATGCACATCTTTTATTAGTCTTTGTTGCATTATCTCCATTGACAACAAAAAGACACAAATAATAAAAATGTCCATCCATAGGGGGATGAGGGACTCAATGATGTTCCATCACCGTGATAGGATATTTTGCAGATATTAAAAATTATCATTATGAAAACTGGGTGGAAATATGTAAAATGTTTTTGATCAACTATGAAATGAACAAAGCAGAACACAAAATGACCTGGGCAATATTAATGCCATTCTGTAAAACTCTGGGTCTATGTTCTTGGACTAGGTTAGGGCATATAGAAATGAAAATAATTGCATTGTGGATCATATTTCTGTATTGAAATATAATTGGTCTATTATATCTTCCTTTCAATAATAGATATAAACACACACATATATTTTAGGCATCATGTGCTTCACATCTTTGCTCATTTTAATATATAGAGCTCAACCAGATAAAAGAATAAATTCCATGCATCCATGCAAATGTAATAGAATAATGAACCCATTGTATCCATTATATAGCTTCAAAAATTATTAACTTTTTTTGTACAAACCATTTGTATTACTACAAAACCAATATGAGGTTTGGGAGAAACTAACACTAGAGATCATCACCAAACCTGGGGCGAAGTCTCACGTTAGAAGTTGAAAATCTGTTGACTGACTCATTTTAAAACCTGTCACTCATCTTGGTCTTATATATGAGCCAAGCACTGCGCCCATCTCTTTTTAAGAGATAGGTGTTAAGGGTTGACTCCGAAGAAAATGGAAGTGTGGAAATAGAAAAATGCTAAGAATCCTGTGTCTCATTATCAGACAGAGATAATTAAGTGCACCATGAACCAGGGAAAATGCTGTCCACCACCACGACTGCATGGCATCGCCAGAGGCTGAACCAACATGACAGGTTAGAACCACAAGTAAGATTAAATTTCACCAAAAGGCATAGCCATCCCAGGACCTGGCAAATAAATGTGATTCAGTCACACTGACACTTCTGAGATGTAGAAAGAAGAATCAGTTAGAACAACAGAAGATATTTCAGGGACTAGGGTTAAATACTCCTAGGAATAGCAAGGAAAGCTTATTAATAAATTGATCTATTATTATATTATTATCTAGTATATCTATTATCTCTCTATATCTATATATTATCATCTATCTATATCTATTATCTATTAATTATATGATCTATTATTTATTAATTCATCTATTCATCCATCCATCCACCCATCCATCCATCTATCCATCCATCTACCTATACACTCACCTATCCAGCCAGCCAGCAAGCCAGCCAGCCAGCCAGCAAGCCAATAAATCATAATTTTGCAGGAATTGAAAGACCTTCAGAATTTTTGAAACATACAGACTGAAGGAATATTGACGAAGAGTTAGAAAATTTACACTTTATCCTCAGCATGATGGGAAACCACTGAAGAATTATGAGCAGCCAAGTGACAAGAAGAGATTTCCCTTTAGGAGCAAGTAGGTAGTAATTGGCATATGGTCACAAAAGGACTAGAGACTTTGATTTCCTGGAAAGGCAAGTAGAAAAGGGGAGTGTCCGAGTTGTCTGACCAAGCCTGAAGAGAGACGTTCTAGCAGATTTTCTATAAGACACCATCATACCCCTCCAAGGTATATCTGGTTAAGAACCAAGAAGGTAAAATGTCAACAGAGTGTTTTTGAAGGTGGACCCAACCCATCTAATTTCAACTCTGCATACTTCCTTTAGGCTTCAGAGAAAAGTGTAGAAGATTCACTGCCAAGTCTCTTTCCTCACCACTCACCAAACTCTCCTAGCAGTACCCAAAACTATGACAGCCAAATATCATCTATGTTAAATTACTTTTTCACTAGTAGTTGATTTATAGTTGATTAGGTAATTAAATCAAATACAAGTGGGTGAAAGTAAATCTATTTTTATCATCCCTGTAAATTAAAAGTTCCGCATCATAAAAAATCATGACCATCTTGAAAATGACTAGTCAAGTGCCTTTTAGAGGCAAGCAGGATTTATTGTCAATTAACGTATTGAACTGTATAGTCAGCATAACCCTGTGCTCAAGACTTTTAAAATTATTGGCTTCCGCTTCTGAGCTGCTCCCTATCATGGTAATGAAATGTATCTAGCTATTCTCATATTGAACAATTCCGTAGGTTGGGTTTATATCTCACTATAACAACATTCCATTTTATTATTATCTCCAATCCCCTGTAATGAATACAAATACGTTCCTTTTTTCCATCACGAGTTTATCAATTTTCATTGATTTGCCTATAATGAATACAGTCAGAAAAAGAAAGGCAGACAGATCATATCCATTAAAGTGTCTTTAGTTTCAAAAGTTTGTCTGTGGCATTGTTTAATTAAAAAAAAAAAAGAAAGTCATCAGGAAACTAATTAAAAAGAGACATTACTTTCAGGCCTGAAACAAGAATTCAATAATTATTGCATAAAGAGGCTTGAGAGCTATGGCACTTATAGAAATTTGGCATTTGTATCTAGCCCACCTGAAAAAATAGAACGATTAGTTCTTATCATATGGATAATCCTAAACTATCTAATTATAATGTTCTACACTTTTCTAAGTTAATAAAGGTCAAATGGAACTGTAAAAGCTAAAACGCATTTATGACAAGTTCAATCTTTATGACTCAGTGTTTTTGGCAGAATATATGCACTCTTGCTTTTGGGCAAAGCTCTATGAACCCACACTGGCTGTATGACATTGAGAAATTCATGTGTGTTTCTAGCTGTACAGGGCTTCATCTGTAACATGGTTTTTCTGAGGCCTTTTCCAGAAAAAAATGGCTTCCTATTCTAGGTAGCACTGAATCAAGCATGCAATAAAGCCATTGGCTTTCCCAAAGCCATATTGCTAATGGAAGCCAAGCCCAATATTGGACTCCAAGCCAAGGGCTTTCTCCAACTCTGCAAGGCAACGAGCGTCCTCTTGCAAGAGTGAGAACATAGATCCCCAGCTTCTGTAGTGTTTTCAAAACTATTTAACGGTTATTATAATCAAAATCCAAACCACCATATCTTCAGTGACATTCATGGCCCTATAGTCATTGTCTCTATTTGGGCTTAGTGCTTATATCCCTACATGAGGGTATCATTCAGTATAAAATCAATTCAGTAACATCTTAGAATTCTGAAGGAGAAAAATTTGTGAAACAGCTAAGTATTCCAGATTGCCTTCTTGCTCACCGACTATTTGGAGCTCACAGATGTACCTTGGTGAATAAAATCTGAGACTTCTCATTTTGCCCTGAAAAAGATGCTGAAGGTGTATCTAGTCCTGATGTCCAAACTTTTTTCATGGGCTAGAGAGTTTCCCTTTCAGAAAGCTACTAGTTCCTTAAGCTTCTCTCCTTAGAGCTTAAGATACAGAAACTGCCTTGTTTAGGGACAACCATGACATTTGTCACCAAATGGAGACATAAGGTACGAGGTAAGAACTGGGACTATCTTGGGGCCCCCGGGGTGGCTCAGTCGGTTGAGCGTGTGACTCTTGATTTCAGCTCAGGTCATGATCTATCTCAGAGTCATGAGATCGAGCCCCACGTCAGGCTCTGCATTTAGCGTGGAGTCTGTTTGAGATTCTCTCTCTCTGTTCCTCTTCTCCTTCCCCTGCTCACATGTTCTCTCTCTCTCTCTCTTAAATAAATAAAGTCTTTTAAAAAAACCTGGGACTATCTCAGACAAAAAGAGGTATGTGTTTACTGTTCCTAGTACTCCCCACATATTCTGCCCTTAACCCATAGCCAGCACCTAATCAACTTTGCTGAAAGAATGAGCTTTAATTTTTATTCTGCTAGAACGTTATAGTCAAAGAATGGTCCATGGAACATCAGCAACACCTGGGAGCTTGTTAGAAATTCAGAATCTCACACCCCACCCTGGATTGATTGAATCGGAATCTGAATTTTAACCAGACCCCCAGGAAATTATTTTGCATATTAGAATTGAGAAGAACCAAGGTTTGGCATTTTGTGGTTGGCAGGGACTCACAGTAATTCTGTCATCTTCCTGCCCAGCAGAATCAACGGAGCAGTTTTGAAAAAAAATACAGATTCACTGTTCCTTATGACCAGGAATGGAACCTAGAGACACTATCAGGCACGCAAGCAAGGGTGTACGTTCAAAAATGTTCACTGCAACACTGGAAAGGTGAGAATTTGTCAGCATCTTAATGTCCATCAATGACAGAGTGGTCGAGTAAGTTGTGGTAAATTCAAACACTGGGATATCACACAATGGGGAAAACAAAGGGACTGGTGCTCCATTCATCAATATGGTTACAACCCAAAGTATCAACTGAGAGAGCAAAGAAAATTGCAGAAGAGAATGTAGAGTTAAATAATGTATATGGTACATATGCAAAATGATACTATACATTACCTGTGGACATGCCTGTGGGTAGTAACAGTGTGTAAACATAGATGGGAAAAGTAAACATGAACTTTAGGATAAAGGTTACTTGCCTCTGGGGAGAGTAAAAGTTGCAGAGATGGGTATGGCAGGGACTTTATACATGTCCATGATGTGACTATTTTTTAAAAAAGATTTTATGTATTTGATAGAGACAGAGAGAGCGCATAAGCTGGGGGTAGGGGCAGAGGCAGAGGAAGAAGCAGACTCCCTGCTGAGTGGGATGCCCAATGCAGGGCTTGATCCCAAGACCCTGAGATCATGACCTGAGCCTAAGGTAGACGCTTAATCAATTGAGCCACCCAGGTGTCCCATGACAAGCTTATTTTTAAGCTTGGTGGTAAACGCATGAATGCTTGTTTTGTTTTCTGTGAGTTTTGCCTGGTTGCAATATTTCACAGTAATAACTAGAATCCAGATTACTGGGTCCTACTCCACAATTATCCCACTAGGATCCCCAAGAACAAGGCCCAGGAATCAGCATAAGCACACAAGGTGATTCTTACGAGTAACCAGATTTGAGATTCCCTGGTGTAGATGATCACCAAGATGATTTGAGAAGAACAAACAAAAACAATCATGGATGTATGATAGGGTGTACTACCCAGAACCCTTTCAGAGGTAGTCGGCTACCATGAAAAAGCATGGATTTTGTATTCTGATGAGAATGGACTTTGATTTCAGTGTGGCAGGGCATGCAGGTAGGACCAGATGACTCTAAACCCTACTTTCCTCACTACCAACTGAAATCGTTTTAAGGATGAAATGAAAAAAAAAAAAAAAATCCTGGCATAGGAAGCAGTCCACAAATGGCTATTATTTCTATATTGAAAAATACCAAAACTAAGTGTTTATTGATGGAAATGGAATCACCCCATTATGAAGCATTCATTTACAGGATGTCTTCCATGTGCCAGAGACATCGTACATAAAAGAGTTTTGGCCTCTGTTCTCAAAGAGTTAACAGTTGGCTGGGGAAGACAGACACCGTCTGGGGAGTACTGTAGTTTTGACTAGTCCCACATCTTTGCGTCTCCTATATGATTCCTGAGGGGCTTCCAATCATGGTATTCTGTTCCCTGACCTCATGGGCTGGCACGTGACCCACACTAGCCAAGTGCCCATCCTCCTCTCTAATTAGCATAAGAAGTGGGCATGTGATTTTCACTGGCCAATCAGAGATCTTCCCTGAAGTTTTTCTCCATGGATTCTAGAAGAGAAAAGTAATCTTTCCTCTAGGCTCTCAATGAGAGTATTGTAAGCCTTAGCTGCTTTTGGCTATGTTTCTCTGCTTCCCAGTCACATGGAAAAAGCCATTGGAACAGGGAGTGAGACCCTTAAAGGTAATGAATCATCTGATGCCTTGGATCCATTTCCATTCTTCTCAGTTATAGGAATCAATAAATCCTCTTTCTTTACTTAAATACACAGAGGTTAGATTTCTCAGTTGTTACCAGCCAACATTATCTTGATGAAAACATACCCTAAGATAACCTCTCGCATAGCATCATTTATTTGACTTCTGATTACAATGTCAGTTATCATTAATTTGCAAAAGCATATGACAGAATTCTAATGGTCTTTGTGTTCAATAGTTCCAAAGTAGTTCTCCTCATCCTTCCTTATTCGATTACATAATCTAAGAATTTTGTCCCTGTACCACTTAGGAGTTGCACTGGGCTACTAGGAGTAGAGACTGATTTATAGTGGCTGGAATCAAACACAAAGATTTACTTATTAACATGAGTGGTCTGAAGATAGATAGTTCAGGGACTCTTAGTGGCTCCACAGGGTCAGCTGGGACATAGAGTACCTTTTATGTTTCTCTTTTATTAACCCTTACACTGATTTTCAGCTGCAAATTCTCCTCATAGTCTAAGAGGGCTGCTGGGGTTCCAGCCATTGCATCCCTATTATAAGAAGCCAAAAGGGGGTTGGGTGGAGATGACCAAAAAAAAAAAAAAAAGGAATTAACTCCAAGCCAAGGCAGTCCTTAGTAGTAGCCTTTTTCAAAATCACAAACAACACTTCCACTTATATCTCATTGACTAGAACTACAAATGAGGCTGAAAAATGTAGTGTTCAAACTTGACAGAACAATACTCTGAATAAAATCACTTTTTGCTATTCAGTAACAAAGGGAGAAAGATATAAAGCAGATAGCTAAGAGTGGCTGTCAATCTCTCCAAGTCACTGAGGACCCTCTTCACCTTGGGATACCCAACCTGAGCCAAACCACACCATCATATTCTCAACCTTGAGTTAAAAGGAAGCTTAGAGCAATTATTCCCCCCTACACACACAATAAATGGAGGGGGGTTTAACTGGGACTGTGGGTGCAGAGAGGAATGGCCCTTGGTGTGGGGTGGCGGGGAGGGGTCAGGGAATGCTGTCCCAGGGAGGGCACATCTAAGCTCAATCTTAAAGGAGGAATCTAGAGTGGAGGACATTTCTGGTCCAGAGGCAACAAAGTATGTAAGGAGAAGTAAATGAAACCAAGTTTCAGAGCACCTTTCGTAAATGATCCCCTTCAGAGACCATGGCCCTAGAGCAGAGTTGGCAATTTTTTTTTAATGTAAAAGTGCCAGATAGCAGCTATTTTAGACTTTGTAGTTATATGTTCTCCATTGCAAGTATTCAATTCTGTCTCCTTGTGACGAGGAAGCGGCCATAGACAAGAGGCAAACACTTTTGACTGTACCCCACTAAAAGTTCATTTACAGAAACAGCAGCCAGCCTCAAGGCCTGGTTTCCCAATGGCTGAATTATCTTTCCATTTTCCTTATAGAAAATGACATCGCAAAATTTGGGGCATACAAAGAAGCAACTGATAAGTACAAACACAAAAAAATGTAGCAATGTCATATTATGGATTATGGGCCTTTGCCAAAAAATTATAGAGAAGAATTATTTTCCTGGATATTTGAAAACTTTGTGGTGTTTTTCAGCATTTTAAAATCTGTAGTTTGTTATCTTTTTATTTGAACTATGTGTTCACATGAATCCCTAAATCTTTATTAGTACTCTTTTTTTTTTCTTTCTTAAAGAGGGCCTCTAAAACTGTATAAGCTCTCAGCCCTGCAAAAGTCAGACCCAATCCTGCCCAGAGGCAGGGGAAAATTGCTCACTGGGGGAATTGCAAGTAATTTGGTATTGGTCACATGAAATAGTGAAGTGATGAGAATCCCAGTCTCACCACCTGGGTTGAAATCCTGGTGTTACTTGGCTAAAAGAAGTATCCCAGGCTCTGTTTTTCACCTGTGTGACGGAAGTAAGCATTTTCCCAGCTTTGTGGGGTTTTGGGGAGGTGAGGTGAGATGATTCACACGCAGGGCTACATGCAGTGTGTGGTACGGTAAGGATGCAGTCACACCCGTGGTCAGGATGAGGATGGTGTGTTGCACAGGGAGGCATGTGGCTGGGGGCAGGTCGTGCAGACGGGGCCAGATTCAGAGGGCCATGTACACAACCAAAGGAACTGGAATCCATCCCGGAGACAATGGGCAATACAGGAGCTTCAGCCCCAAACTGGCCTGATGAGATTTTCATGAGTTCCCGGAGCTGTGAATCACGGCTCTAAGAAAGGAGGCAAAGTGGGCCCCAGCTCGGTCAATACCTGCTGTGTTAGCAAAGTTGGAGGTCTACTTTTTGAAATCCCTCCCGGGGAAATCTGTTGAGTTATATCACCTGGCATCAGGGCCCATAGCAGAAGGAAATGAAATGCATCAGCGAAGGCCTGGACGTGTCCTACAGGACCGGTGTAATTAAAGCTATCTATCCACGTAGCTGGTGTTGGAAGGTAGATGTGCAGTTTGTATCAAAGAATGGTGTCAGGGCCCGGGTCCTGGGTGTTCGTCAGCACCTCGGATAGGGCCGTCCATCCCAGCAGTGACAGGGCAGGCGACTTCAAGTACATGCTGCTGGGGATCTCCAATCCTTTACTCAAAGCGCGGTTACTTTGTGATGGAGGCAAGGTCAGGCAATGTTATCAGGAAATGTCCAGACACAGGCGTGCTTTGGGGCATGCAACTACCTGACCACAGGGGGCCTCGTCCAGACTGGACAAGCAATATTCTCTTATTCTCTCCTGGTACTTCAGATATCTTCCCTTTGCAGCTTTTAACACAATTGTAGTCATAACAATAATAATAAACCTTTTGGGTAATACTTTGTTAAATATCAGGCTATCACCCTAAGCAATTAGCTCCGTGATGGTAGGGAATATTTCTGCTTAATTCACTTCTGTATCACCAGTAGCTGGCGCTGTGAAGGCACATAGAGACTTGATGATATGTGTTGTATAAATAACTCAATAATTTAGGTGGGGTCCTCCTGGCAGGCTTAGGGAGTCAGGTGAAATAGGCATTTTACCCATTGAGATGTCTCATGAACCTGTATTAACCTCGTTCATGATTTGCTTCTTTACTTGCTCATTCACTTCCAGTTTTAAGAAGCTTTATTGAGATATAATTCATATACGAAGCAACACAGCCATTCGAGATGTATGACTCAATGGTTTTTAGTACATCTGCAGAGTGGTACATCTATCACTACGATCTATTTTTAGAATGTTTTCATTTCTCGAAAGGAAACTTCACAGCCCTTAGCTCTCCCCCCACACTCTTGTCCCAGCCCCTCATCCTCCCCAGCCCCAGAAACCCAACCATCTCCTTTCTCTATCTATGGATTTCCCTATTCTGGACATTTCATGCAAATGAATTTGTAAAATCTGTGGTCCTTTGCGACTGGCTTTTTTCACTCAGCATGATGATTTCAAGGTTCATCCATACTGCACTGTGTTTCGGTTCTTCATTTCTTTCTATGGCCAAAAAACATTCCACTGTATGGATATGCCACGTTTTATTTATCCATTCCTCAGTTGATGGACATTGGGCTGTCTCCATGTTGGAGCTTTTATGAAACTCATGCATTCTTCAACACTGATTGGCACCTACAGTTTGCTGAGCACCCTTGTAGGGTCCTTATGTGAAGATAAGTGAAAGCCGGTCTCTGTTGAGTAGAACATTGCAGCTTCTGGGGACAGAGGGTCATAGTTAAGCTCTAGCTATCTTGAGAAGAGCTAAAGACATTTCTTTAGCCCAGAAATCCAGAGGAAAGAACAAGTATGTTTGCAACTGAGGGGATGGAGTCAGCAATTGAAGCTGGAAAAGCATGAGTTTAGTGGAAGAACTGAGGAGGTTGCCCAAGGCAGATGGAACACAGCAAGCAGACGTGTCCCCCATGGACACACGCTGTGTTCAGGACACAGTGAGTAGGTTAGGGTGGCTGGTGGTTAGGGCTCAAGGTGGGGAGATGGGAGGCGAGGCTGACAGGAGCTTCTCTATGCTGGGATTTGTAGGATGAACACTGAAAAGCAAGTCTTTCTCTCCCCACTACCCCACTGGATCCCATCAGCCAGGCCCTTCCTCTGAGACACTAAGCAACAAATATTTACTGAGCACTTATGATGTCTAGATACCAGGAGCAAAATAGGGACAAAGACAAAGAGTCTTTGTACTCATGTAGGTCACATTTTAGTGTGGAAAGGAAGATGATCCATAAGTGAAGAAGTGTATCATATATTTTCCTGTCACTTTTTTTTCCTTCAACATATAAAGGACTATCCTATTTATGCTGCTCTAGAACTTGCATTTTTATTTTTCACTTAAAAAAATATCTTGGCAAATTGATCCATAGAAGAACTTAAGCATTCACCTTATGTTTTTTTTTTTTAAACCACAAGGCATTCCTGCTGGAGTCAGCATAATTTATTTAAATAGCATCAGCTAATGATCATTTAGGTTTTTTCCAATCTTTATGGTGAACAGTGTTGTCATGGATATACTTAACTAGGATACCCAAAGGTAAATTAGCAGAACTGGAATTTCAGAGTAAAGAGTATGTGCATTTTTTAGCGGTAGATATTTACAGACTGTTCTTGGGAGGGGCTGTGGTGTGTCTTTCTTTTCTTTTCTTTTCTTTTCTTTTCTTTTCTTTCTTTCTTTCTTTCCTTTCTTTCTTTTTCTTCTTTCTTTCCCTCCCCTCCCTCCCTCCCTCCCTCCCTTCCTTCCTTCCTTCCCTCCTTCCGATTTTATTTATTTATTTGACAGAGAGAGAGAGATAGCCAGAGAGAGAGGGAACACAAGCAGGGGGTGTGGGAGAGGAAGAAGCAGGCTCCCAGCAGAGCAGGGAGCCCAATGCGGGGCTCAATCCCAGGATCCTGGGATCACGCCCTGAGCCGAAGACAGACGCTTAACGACTGAGCCACCCAGGCACCCCATGTAGTGTGTCTTTCCTTCCGTGAATGAAGTACAAGAGCACCTGCATATTATGTTGCCACCCTTTCCAGGGACAGCAGCCTGCCCAAGGATACATTTTGGAAATATTACAGAGAAGGTGGTTTGACTCAGAGGGGTAGGTGTGGGGTGGGAGAGACTAAGCCAGAGAAACACCAGTTGGCAGTTACCCAGGGTGAGAGATGATGTGTTGTAGGCAGAGGTCTGGGTCTGAATTTAGGCAACAGAACTGAGCCACATTGCCTGTGGAAATGAGGGAATGGAAAGTTTCATGCATGAACGGAGAGGTAGAAGGACCTGGAACAACATCTGCATCTGAAAGACAGGAAACAGGCCTTGAGAGAGGGATTGACTCTTGACTCTCGGAAGCCAGCACCATGCCTTCCAAAGGCATGGACTTCAGACCTGCTAGGAGAGCTGACCTTGAATGACTCAGAGGAAAGCCTGAAGAGACAAAACTCCCAAATTATCCACGTGGGAAATCGTGCTTGCTTTTGGAAAGAAGCCCTGGACAGAGCTTCCCGTCTCAGGGAGCATATGGAACGAGGCGTTCTCTCTGAAGAGGAGAGAGTGTGGTACAGAGCTGCCAGGGAGCCAGACGGCAATCTTGAAAGTCCTCTGTGTTTCCATCACTGCCACAAAATGCCCCTTCATCGGAGGGGTTCCCAAGTAAAATCTCAGCACATTCCCTTCTGGGTTCTGGGACTCAGTTTGGAGACACAGACAAGAAATTCGAGATCCTAAGAAATTCCACAGCTTGAAATGTAGACCCAAATATCCATTTGTAGTTCTGATAAACAACATTCTATTAGGTCAACCTCCCGCCAGGAAAAATGAAAAATACTGTATTATACTAAAAGGCACTTGGTAGTTATCAGAGAAGCTATGACCTGATGGGGACCAGGTCCTAAAGGCAAGTGAAACTTACTGAGGTCAGTCCAGGAAGTTTGAGAATCTGAGCAGGAAGTATCTGCTAAGAGTGAGAGAAGTTGACAAGAACTTTTGTTAGTTTCCTGGGGTTGGGGGCCCAAACAGAAAAGCAAATATGAAGTTCAGAATTACCCAGACAACCAGGATAGTAGTGGAAAAGATCCCAGAAAGAAAATAAGTATATGAATGGAGTTGGATAGTCTAAGCTAGTTTTCCTCTTGAATTATTTATTGATTTGTAAGGGGGTGACAGGATGAGAGGCAGAAACATGGGGCAGAAAGTCATGGGTGGGAGGCTCAGAAGCTAGCCAAAAGTTCAGAAAATATAGGGACTGGTGTTCAGGATTCATCAGAGTGGAGAAGCTCTAGTAAACATGGCAGACATTTCACTGGGCAGTGGAAGGATTATACCCCAGGAGTCGAGCTGACATGAAATAGAAATGTCTCTTATGGCTCAGATATACTTTGACACATCTTGATTACTGATTGCATTTTGATGATCTGCTCCTACTTGAACTTCCTGCTAGAAGCTAAATAAATACTTCCAGGAGAAAGACAACAGCATCCAGACCCTCTACAATGTTTAAAATATATGTTATATGGCATTCATCTAAAAATTACTGATGAGACCAACAGAAAAAATAAACAATAGAAATAGAACCAGAAGTGATCCATGTTTTGCATAGTACATCAAACATGGACTGAAAAGCAACCATAGTTACTTATTCAAGAAATGTAGAAAGAAAGTAAGATAGAAAATGTAGGAAGATAGCAAATAGAGAGAAACTAAGACAGAAAAAAATGTAATTAACTTTCCAGTAAAGTGTAACTCACAATGTAGTCACATACACAGAGAGTATTAATGAATTGGAAGATAAATCAGGAGAAAGCATTCAGACAGAAGTTCAAAGAGAAAAAGGATGAGTAAAAATCATGAGTGGCATATGGAATACAGTGTTCTGATGTCACACACACGTAACTGGGATACCATAATTGGATGACAGACAGAAGGGGACTGAAGCAATATGTGAAGAAACAAGAACTGTTGATTTTCTAAAACTGATGAAAGACATCAACCCACAGATTCAAGAAGCATTACAAACTCAAGTAAGATTCACACACAGAAACACACACTGGATGACCTTTCCGTAAAACTTTTGAAAACCAAAGACAAAACTGTAAAATCAAACAAAGCAAACAAAAACATTATCTTCAAAGAAATAACAATAAATATGACAGCTGGTTTTCAGAAAGAGATGAAAGCCAGAATACAAATACTGAATAAAAGTAATTGCCAACCTAGAATTCTATACAGCAAATATACATTCTAAAAGTGAAGGTAAAATAAGGGCATTTCCAGGAAAACAAACCCCAAGATAATTTGTAAAAGACATACACTAAAAAAAAACACTTAAAAAGAGTTCTTCAGGTTCAGGAAAGATCATTTCTAGATGAAAGCATGGAAGTGCAAAAGGGAATGAAAACCAGTGAAAACATTTGAATATATTTGAACAGATATACATATAAAATGTGTATCTATTGACTATGAAGAATGACAGTATTGTTTTAGGTGATTGAAAATACATGTTGGAATATGTAACAACTATATAACAAAAGGGAGAGGGAATAAATGGAGCTAAAGTATACTAAAGTTCTAATATCAGGAAAGGAGTGAAAACAGTATCTCACTCTTGACTATGGGCAAAGACACATGCTGTAATCTCCAGATATTATAAGAATAATAAAAGTATGCAAAACTATTTTATCAGTAGAAGGGGATGTGATGTAACAAAAGTACTCTGATAGAAGTCAAGTAGAAGAGAGAAAAGGGACACAATAAATGGGACAGAGAAAACAGTACAGTGGCAAAGTTACATCTAAACATATCATATATTATATTAAATATAAATAGATGAATTAATCAAATTAAAAGACAAAGATGGTCAGAATCGAATATAGACAGATATAGATATGTAGATATAGTCTTCCTACAAAAATACTCCTCAGATGTGAAGATAAATTGATGTTAGAAATCAGGGCATGGCAAGGATGTGCCAGGCAAATACTATCCACAAGAAAGCCAATATGGCTTTGCTAATACAAATGTGGACCCAAGGGAGATTGTAGCTGGGCACAGTGGATGTTGTCAGCCCAGGGGAATCTGAGATTTATTCAACACATGGTTGCTACATATCTACTGTGGGACAAGGAAGAAGCACAGCTGTCAGGAATTTCAAGCATCAGGGAAATGAGCTAGGGAGATGTTTAAAATAGGGAGGGGCTTGTGACTACCCATCTCAACCACATGAGACAGACTGGACCGGACTTCTTTTCAGGGCAGAAGTTCTTTTATTTATTTATTTTTCTTTGTAAAGTTCTTTTTAAATTAATTAATTATTTATTTAATTTTGTTAAGATTTTATTTATTTGACAGAGAGAGAGAGAGAGAGAGAGAGAGAGAGAGAGTGAGCACACAACCAGAGGGAGCTGCAGAAGAAGAGTGAGAAGCATATTCCCCACTGAGCAGGGAGCCTGATGCAGGGCTGGATACCAGGACCTGAGCCGAAGGCAGGCATTTAACTGACTGAACCACGCAGGCGCCCCTGTAAAGTTCTTTTTAAAAAAACCTAAGAAAGATTCAGATTAATAAATTGGAGCAAATGGGTGAATAAAAAAAGTGCCTTTTCTTGTACTTGTATTTTTAATAGGATAATCCTCTTTTTAAAGGTTTGAGAGGGAGAGAGAGAGATAGGCGGGGAAGGCCAGAGAGAGAGAAACTCTAGCAGACTCTGCACTCAGCACAGAGCCTGACGTGGGGCTCAGTCTCACGACCCTGAGATTACGACCTGAGCTGAAACCAAGAGCTGGATGCTCAACCCACTGAACCACCCAGGTGACCCTTTAATAGGATAATCTTTTTTTTTTTTTAAAGATTTTATGTATTTATTTGAGAGAGAGAGAGAGAGAGAGCATGACCGGGGAGCAGAGTGAGAAGCAGGCTCCCCACTAAGCAGGGAGCCTGACGTGGGGTTCGATCCCAGGACCCTGGGATCATGACCTGAGCCAAAGGCAGACGCTTAACCAACTGAGCCACCCAGGTGCCCCTTAAGAGGATAATCTCAAAAAGAAGGGGTATTTGTGTGGTTTCAGGACACTTGCTGTACATTATCATGAATACAACATTGACCAGCCCACTTAAACCTTTCTCTATGGCCACTGAATTCCTGCTCCTCTCTAAACAAGTCACTTCTCTCTGGGCTAATTGAAGTGCAATAGAAGGATAATTAGAAGCTCGCAGAAGTTTCTGGGATTCTGCTATCGTAAAATATCAGACAGCTACCTCAGAAGCCCACCTTGAGAAGGCTTAGCCCTCTGGGAACGTCTCTGCATGTTCTAAGTTGCAAGAATAATAATAATTTATATCAGCTAACATGTATTGAATGCTCACCCCCATGAGAGGATTTGTGCTAAACTCTTTAAATTTTTTTATTTTTACTTGATCTCCAACACAACCCTGTATTTATCCCCAATGAGGAAACTGAATCTTAGATCAAGCAACCTGCCAAGGTGACCTGATTTGTAAGTGTCAAGTGGATGGATGAAGGTCTCTGTGGAAAGGACGTCTTTATAGTCCTCTTCTCCCTTCCTGTATCCCCATTTCTTCCTCAAAGACCACCAGTAAATTAGGAAATCCCCCCCTCCCATCCTACATTCAAGCAAAGCCACGTTTCAGGGGGTTGAGTCTCTGCCTCAGTGTGAGGTTACAGCTTATTCTCCAATTAATTTTGCAGCAGGCTCTTTGGCTAATAAAGTCTAAACAAAGAGCATTTAATCCAATTCATGGGATTTTTTTCTCCATCGTGAGCAGCCTGTCAAACACAATCAGATTCCGCATGCAAAGCAGAGAGGAGGCAGGCGTCAGCCCCACCTGCTTAGCGGGGCTGTAAGTGGGAAGCTCGCAGTCAGAGAACAGTTGGCTGGGCAGATGGCAGAGATGGGAAGACGAAGGGAGAAACCACTCTCTGACTCCAGTGCAGCGCAGGGAAGGGGCCATTTGGGGGCTGCAGGCAGAGAGACACTTCCTCATGCCTCTTGACTTGGTCTAGCCAATGGGTGGCGAGACCACTCAGAAAGAGAAGACAAAAATTTACAAAGAGCCCCCTATGGGACGACATGGAACGTATGCGATCTCTAATTATCAAGTAATGGTCAGAGATAGAGACGGCTTTCTTTTTCCAGGTGAGAATAATGAAGACTCAGCAGGTAAAGTGACCTTCTCAAGGTCACAGAGCTAATAAATAGAGTAGGGGCTCGAGTTCGTATCTCTTGGATTCTCTTCTTTGCACCAGGCTTGTTGAAGAATGCTTGAAGAACCTCCATTGAGCAAATGATCTGTGGCCCACCCCTGGACACAAATGTGGAAGGCACTCTCCTTCCCTTTAAGGGATGCACACGGTACAGATGGGGAGATGATAATTAATATATAGGGGATAATTAAAACAGTGATGTGCTGAGCTGTGTGGCCATGACTCTGGGTAACTTAGAAAAGGACAGATAACCACAGTCAGTATAGCCAGAGCAGTGTGGAGGCTCCCAGAATCTCAGAATCAAAGGGGCCATCAAAACGACACGTGAACATGCTGTTGGGGGGCCTGGAGGAAGAAGACCAGGTATGATTCATCCCTCCGCCCAGTGTTTTGATCACTTTCAGGAAATAAATGTTGAATATGCAAATAAAAATTAACCTTTAAAGAATAAATAAACACAGATATTATCTATTTTTTTTTCTGGGCCATGGACTCCTTGGAGAAATTTATAAAAGCAATGATCTCACTTTGAAAAAAAAGATGCACATATAATTTCTGAGGGTCCAAGTTTCCCTAGAAGCCAATTCAGTATTATGATGTTCAACATCAGGGGATGATTCAGGTAGCTGCGACACATCTATTCAATTGAAAGGTGCACAGTTTAAAGACCTAATGTTTACAATAACATTAAGGAAAACTGCTTGGTTATAGAGGTAAAGGAAATAAAGCCAGGATGCAACAATTTTATGTAACATACGATCTCTACTAGGTATGAAATTCTCTGGTTAAGAGTTTTGGTTTTAGCCAGACTAGCCAGACCTATCCCTACTTCTTCATCAGCAGAGTGGCCTTGGATAAGCCACATAATCTCTGCGTGCCTCAGTTTCTTCATTTCTAAAATGGTACTTTCTGCATAGGGCTATTTTTCAGAATTAAGTGAGCAAATAGACTCTACACAGAGCACTTCAAATGGTGTCTGGCACTGAGAAAAGCCCTCAGTAAACATCATTATCTTCTTCATCTTTATTATTATCGTATTTTATTTACTTCAAAAATTGTTCGGTAGCTTAGTGTCATCATTTTACATATAACACACACACACCCATTTATAAAGTTAACTTCTGGGAAGGGAAGAAAACTGATTTTGGATTGTGATGGTGTCTTGATAAACAAGGACTTCGAATATTTTTTCAGTAAGAATATGTGTATATGCTACTGTAAGTCAAATTAGAGACAAATGTGTAGTATAATTGCAAATGTGAGCCATTCCTTCCTCTGCACACCCTGTCCATAACATGGAATATTTTCTGAATAATGAAATTAATGCCTTTTTAAAATAAAGTGTCTGGGTTGAGTCCCAACATTTACTTGATATCGTTAAGAAAAGAGAGGAAACCGGCAAATGTCTGTTGAACACAGAAGCCTCACTGGAAGACAGAAGCCTGATGGACCCACTCACTACCTCAGATGCTTTCATCTGCACCACCTATATCCTGAAGCGATTGGTTCCCTCCATTCCCGGGGTTCACAGCATCCAAATGGAATTACCGTGTTGCCATTTAATTAAGCAATCGGACTAAAAGATGGGGCTATTAAATATCTTTTTCAAATGTTAGCCTTTCCATTGCCTAAGGGTGCTTGCTTCAGCATTCAAAAAACCATATTTTGGCATGAATATTTCTGTCCGCTCCCCTCCCTAGGCTTGGCTGGGGGCAATTAGAAAGCCCTGGCAAGCTCCTATTCAGAGGAGAATGAGAAGTCTGATACTGTAAGTAAAAGTTATTTAGAGAATTATATGTTAGAGGACTGACTGAAGCAAAGTTTCAAAATCTGCCAAGCTTAAATTACCCAAACAACAGAACTCCTATGAGAGTTTTTGGGTGACCGATGAAGTCAAGATGAAATCGGCAGACAGGAGCACATATGTTTCTGGACAAAAAGGAAATCTAAGAACCATCAGGAGGGAAAGGAGGAAGAGGATATTTTCGTCAGAAAGTATGCTACTACTGCTGCCTCAGATGATGAGGAGAGGCAGGAAGTTGAGGGTTTAAGTAAAACAATAATCTCACAAATGGTTCCATGTTTTCAGTACAACACACCTAAAGTCCTCAAAGGTAGTGCTCTACCCCTCAGCAACAGGAGGAAAGAAAATATGTCTCACATTCTCATTTTTATTTATTAAATAAATATTTATCAAGCATCTTCTGTCATCCCTGTTCTAGGCACTGTCTTTTTCTAGCAGTGAGCAACACAGGCAAAAGAGCCGTCCTGTTCAGAAAGGAATACAGAGAATTAGCAAGCAAACATAGACATAGATAGTACAAGAGCAGTTAGTACTAAGTGCTATTAATGGGATCAAACAGGGTGAAATGAGAGGTCTGGGTTGATTGGGAAGGAGATGATGTATGAGCAGAGATTGAATAATGACCAACATATTTGAATATTTGAGGACAATATGTTTCAGGTTGTCTAGAGGGACCAAGAAGAGCAAAGTCTCCAAGGACGAGTTTGGTTTGTCAGAAGAGCAGGAGGAAGCCCAGAGCGACTGAAATGTTTAAGAAAACGAGTGGTAGGCAGTGAGGTCTCCCATTGAGGAGACAGGGACTTGACTGCATTTCTATTATCTACCAATCTGTGCTGTGATATAAAACAATCTGGAATAAGATGATCAAATATATATATATATATATACAGTTAAGAGGCTGGTCATTGGATCTGCAATTTGTTCAGGGAAATTATTTTAAAAAGTCCCTCTAAAGAGAAATGAATTTAATTTAATCAAATTGTAGAAAATCTGATTGATTTTACTATCAGTCAGGATGAGCTGGCTTATGCTGCAGTAACAAGCATTCCCTTAATCTCAGTACTTTAAGAAAAATGTTGTATTTCCTGCTCTCACTACGTATCCACCACAAGTCAGCACAAGAATTTCACTTATTCTAGTTAGTCAGGAAATGAGGCTGATGGAATAGTCTAGAACATCTCTGATGGTTGCTATTCCGTGAGAGAGCTCTGGAGAAGTCTTGCACTGGCAATTACAATCTCCAGTGTGGATCTGACACTCACAAACATACTTTTGCTGCCGATTCAGAAGACAGAACTAATCACTTCATTCTGTTCAGTGGCATGCATAGCACTCAAGAAATGAAATTCTACCATCTGTTCAAAGGAAGATAAAATTGGGATATATCTGGTAAATTCCCCTAATGACAATCACAACTCAAAGTGAAGTTATTTTTCAACGTTTACCTTCTTCTTCCTCAACCACCTATGGTATGCCTGGCAAGCCTATTTTTTTTGGGAAAATGATAAAAGTGAAATTAGCTAAGTTGCAAAACACCAATAACATACTAGTTGGCCACAGACTCCAAGCCACAGCCTGGTTATCATATGTTGAGTGCCTACTCTATCTGTGTCAGACTCTGGATTTTAGTTCATTATTTCACTTACTATTCACAACTTCTCTATGAAAAAGGCACAGTTATCTACATTTTGCCACCATGAGAATGGATGCCCTAGACTATCTGCCAACTTGTTTAAAATCATACTGTTCTTAAATGTCTTAAAAAGTCAGGTCTACCTAATGCCAAAGCACCACTGTATTCCTCCCCCCCCCCAGTTTATTTATTTTAAAGGTGGGGGAGGGGCAGAGGGAAAGGGAGAGAGAGAATCTTAAGCAGGCTCCACTCCCAGCATGGAGCCAGAGATGGGGCTCGATCTCACAACCCTGAGATCATGACCTGAGCTGACATCAAGAGTCGGACATTTAACTGACTGAGCCCCCCAGGTGGCCCTCTACGGTATTCTTCACTCTGATATTTAAGTCTATTCAGTCGATTCAGAAACATAAACAAGACACGTCTTTATCATTCAGGATGAATTGATGAAGTGCTTCCATAGCTTTTTGCCTTTGGACACATCGTTACTTCTTTTATTCAACTATGTTTTACACTTACAAATTTAGTAATGGGTTTACCTGGTGAACTGAGAGTTCAGTGGATGAGAATTTGTCAGGAACTGGGTGGGCCAGAGAAATCAGAGTTGATACTTATTTGATGTGCTTGAAAAGAAAGAAAGAAAGAAAGAAAGAAAGAAAGAAAGAAAGAAAGAAAGAAAGAAAGAAAGAGAAAGAAAGAAAGAAAGAAAGAAAGAAAGAAAGAAAGAAAAAGAGAAAGAAAGAAAAAGTTTGGAAACCACCCTCCTGCCTCCCAATCCCCCCATGTGGTGCAGTCACAGCAATGCTAATAGGGGTGTGACCTACAAAACCAATTATTTCTTGTTCAAGAGACATATTTTCACTTAACACTTTTAGATTATTATTTTTTATTATTAACACTGCAAAGAATGATCCATTATCAGAATAAGCCCTCTGCCCAGTATCTGAAGTCCTGGGACATTTGTGATAACCAGCTTGTCAGATATTTAGATTGTGATTCTCCTGGGGAAAAATATATCTACAAATTAAATCCAGGACTAACCTTAATAATCTTTATTTTCTTCCTTCTATGCTAAGAATCTTGGTTCCCAATGACATCAACATAGTTGTACTCATTGCTTTTAGCTCATACCACATGCACAACAGACCTGGAGTAGAATAGCAACATGGCCATGAACAATAGGGTTTCTTAGAATGACGTCCCCCAGTCCCTGTAGATGACAGAGTGTATCTCATTAGAGATGTAAAGTGAAAGTCTTTATTTTAAAGTCACAAGACAGTTACCCCGTGTGTATGCTATGAACTTGACACGCAATGAGGATCATTTGTTATGTTTTGGAAGTTGCTTTTAAAAATATAAATTTGTCTTGTGATTATGGAAAATATTTATGAGGTTTCAGAGTAAAATCTATAGAATGTCTCATCAGGACAGTCAAGATTCTACCCTGTTTCTTCACATTGTTTCTCCTCCTTTTTTCTTTTTCTATTTTAGATCTTTAAAAACTCTTTCAGGGTTTTTGATATAAGCTAATGCATACTCATACTCCCCTTCTCTTAACGGTAAACAGCATGCTATAAACACTTTTCTCTATTTGAGATTCTTCAGTTTTGAAATGTATCCTGGTGATCACTCCACAGCAATCCATGGAGATAGTATGCATTCCTTTTTACCGGCTGTATAATACTCCACTGGGTGGATTTCTGTCCTTTATTCAGGCAGGTCTCTGATAGGTAGACGTTAGGTGAGGACCTGGCTCTCATTTCTCACTAAATGCGAGCTAATGTTATCATTACCATTATTCACAGATTTGAAATACGTGATTTCTCCTGTTTATAAGCAACCTTGAAGGAGCATGCCTTCTTAATCTGTCCTTCACTGAATGCAGACTCCAGGGATGAGTGCCTGGCATAGCGAGCAAAGATAAGCATCCTCCACACACTCATCACTATTATTCACACCCTGTCATCATGTACTCGGAGCTCCCAGGAAGTGACCACAACTTGCTACTTTATGAAAGAGATGGCCCCCACAGGAAAGCCCACTGCTCGAGCTGCGGATGGAAAGGCTGAGAAATGGCGGGGATTTAAGAAAGTGGTGATTCTCAGACAGAAACGAGCTTCACGTGGGAATTGAGTTTTGTGTTTATAGACTCATTCTTTTTCTGCAGGAATGACGTGCTTCTCTTCAGCCAGGCTTTACTGCATTCACGAGGAATTCTGAGTGTTGCTCTGGTCGCGTTAGGGACCTTCCTTACGTCACCTGAAGATCTCTCCTGAAGTCAAAGTTAATGCACCGTATTTCAGAAAGCACGGACCTTGGAGCTGAAGAGTCGTAGCTCTGAGTCCTGGTTCTGATTTCTTTTCTTAAACCCGTAAGTATGTGCAAATCTTAGCTTCTCTTATTCTCCTCATGCACAACTGTGAAATGAGGCCCAAACCATGAGTCTGTGGTACTGCTGAAGTAGGATAATTGAAATCCAGCAGACCAAGCTCTCGGCACAGGGAAGTCACCATCACCTTCTTCACCTTCAACGTCACTAGTGACAAGAGGCAGTGTAGTGCGCCGAACACAGTGCAGGCCTGGAAACTGCCCACTTTGGTGTGAATCCTGGCTCTACGCTTTCTACATACGTGACCTCATGCAAATCTGTCTGTGCCTCGGTTTCCCCAACGATGTCTGGAGATAAAAGGAGCAACTACCCCATAGGACTGTTGTAGGATTAACTGCATGCGTACTTGCGAAGCGCTTGGAAGCAGGGGGTCGCCACTGTGATTGCTTTCATATGAGAAGGAAGGTGTACCTGTATGTGTTATTTAAAGCTGGACCTCTCATGTTTTAATTATCAAACCCTGCTCCTGAGACTTGAAGCCAGATGTATCTGAATAGTAATCTATCTGCTCATGTCTTGCTTCTCACGGTCAAAGATAAATGTGGTGCCTCAAATCCTCTGCTCCCCGATGCCTGATGCCATCCCACCCTTCCTGTGTAGGCCCCGGAGACAGCTCCCGGAGGACGTGCAAAATCCGTGGCCCAGCTGGTGTCTGGGGGGGCGGGGGAGGGAATCCACATTCAGCTGCGGTCTCCAGCCCCACCCTCCCCGTGACATGCTTCTCTTGGTGAACCCTCGAAGGCCTCAATAATTCACCGCAGCCACGACGCTCAGACAGGTTGCTTGGAAAAGTGAGTTCTGAGCCAAGGGTTTTGGCAGGTCTTAAAATATTTCCTTCTGTGCAACTGCAATCACATCTCCATCATGAGCACCTGGGAGTGCAGTAAGGCATAAAGGGGAGAGGAATGAGGAACAAATGCAGCCCTTGGTTTATAATTCACCCTTGTCACAGTGAGACTGGGCACAGCTGATCTGGCTTGTAGTGCGAGATCTGGGACAGATGAAGTGATACCTTTTTGGTTGTATCTATTTTAATTTTCCCAGGTAAACAAAGTGTGGGGCTACCCCCAGAGGCGGCTGCCAGCTGCTTCTATGCTTCTGACGGCCAAAGCTTAGAAATTGCATATGCATCCGTGTCTGCAGTCCGCCAGCTCACACAAGGTCTGCTACCTATTTTTTTGTTGTTGTTGTTTTCCAGAAAATCCTGGAAGGGGAGGGGGGAGCATTCCGACACAGATAAGCACTCGAGAAGAGCTCCTCCTGAATTCCCTGTGACAAAGCCTGGGTGGGGGTGGGGGGGTTCCAGGGCAAGTCATCATAGAGGCCACATGAAATATGAAGAGGGAAAGATAAGTAAAGGTAAGTGTATGGTTTTACTAGTTTAGGCCTTGTTTTTAGTAAAATGCTTGGTACATTGTTATGTGTTCAATAAATTGTTGAATAAAGGGGGCGGGTAGAAGAAAGAAAAAAAGAGAAGGAAAGTAAGAAAGGCCTGATCAATGGAAGGATCGCTCGATGCTTGTGTCAGAGGTGGGATTTGGTATTCGATCTGCACGTTGTGAACATGCTGTCGATCTCTGTGTCTCTGTCATGGTCTCTCTCTCTCTTTCTCTCTCTCTTTCTCTCTCTCTCTCACACACACACACACACACACACACAATGACAGGGCTTATCCATGAAATGTCTGCTAAACCTTGGTAACTTATTGACTCCCCCATGTCTCACTAAAGTAATAGTGTTAGCTTACATGTCCCGAGATTCACAACATGCTAGACATCATACTAAACACGTGAATTTTTTCACTCTCCTTGAGACAGTTACTATTTTCATCTTTGCTTTTGTAGAGGAAGAATCTGAAATGTGGGAATTTTTTTTGTTATTCGTTTGTTCAGTGTTTCTCAAATCTTACATGGAAAAGCCAAGTCTGGAAATAACATGGCTTGATTATTATAGTCCCCACTATTCCTATCTATTTACAGGCAAAGGATGTACCGGCGTGGAATAGAAAGCCCATGGAGGTACAGAACGTGCACAATAACACACCATGAGTAAGGGGCAGAGCGAGGGTGAGAGCCTCACTCCCCCATCCCGAGGCCAGGGGCCTTCCCTCCACGCTTCCCAACCTGAGCCACCAGCCCTTGACGTTGGAGACCTGTCTCTCTGCCTTTGCGGTGCGCTTTTGGGAAGGCCCCTGACCGTACACGAGCACTAATGTTTGACAAATTCTGCTGGGGATGAAATTTTTTTAAAGGGATGCTATTCACTCGGTTCATTCTTTGTGGCCAGCTAGGAGGGCAGCAGGCAACAACAAGGAGGCAGTGGGGTGGGGATGATGTATTTTACTGATTCATGCAATTCTAAGTTCCTTGTATAGAAATGGGTTTTGGTGTAATTTATTGCAAGGGCTCTAGCGATAACATCTCCTCGCTCTCCTTCTTTCTTTCTGTCTCTGCCTCTCTGCTGTCTCTTAGATCTGTTTTTCTCTTTGTTGGTATATTTCTCAACCAGACTCTCTCTGAGTGCACATTTCCAGGTTGACATAGGCCTCACAGCCTTAGAAGAAGACGAACCCTCTCTTTCCTAATGGCCTTCTCAATCCTGGATCATCCCTCCTTTGGTCATGTCCATGCTCCTAGATCAATGTCCCAGGAGGAGTGTATGCTCTGATCAATTAGCTGCAGTCACATGGCCATTTCAGTTGGTTAAGATGACAGATGGGTCAGGGTGGAAAATTTTGCAAAGGAAAAAAAAAAGTTATCCCATAATAAGAGAAGAGAAGAGATGCTGGGCAAGACAACAGACTATACCCATTACTGATCGACACCCAAGCTATTCCATATCCATAAACAGCTCGTTAAAATCCCAGCATCCTGCCCAAGTGGCTGATGAAGACTCATGGATTTGACCCGCTCTGTGTGACAGGGGTATTTGCTGAAAAGAAGTCTGGAGTGCCTGCTGAACGTTTCTCCCAGAATTCTCTCACGGCAGGAAGATTTAATCATTTATCATTTGAAAATCACTTCCCGACATCTGAAATGCTAGTGTTTTAAAGGAAGGCAAAAAAGCATGGGATGTCGACTCGGCAAAAACTCGGGTAAGGCAGAGCATTGTTCTTGGCTAATCACAGCATCAAGCGAGGTGAGTTTTATCGATGATCTCCTTGAGCAGGATGGATGTCTTCATAAACCCAAGAAGGAAAGAAAGCAGCAAAAATGACAGAAAGAAGCAGAGGAGAAAATGTGACAAATATTGAAGTGGGTAGGAAATTGTTTTAAAAAAATCAGAAATCCATGGAGAATATTGAACTCCCTTTGCCCATAGATGAACAGATGAGCACAATTCCACACTGCACGTTCTGAAGCTCAAACGTGAGCTCAGATGTGCTTTCACCATTGTGTGAAGAATGGTGTGCCTCTTTGGGGCCAGGGTGATGGCATTAGGATTCCAAACTAAGTTTTCTTCATATGAGGATATGAAACTCTGGTCAGTCCTCTCTCAGCCACAACACAGACAGCATGAGCATTCCCTATTATTTGTGTTCTTTTTTCTTTGTACCCCACCTCCTCCCCACTTCCTTTTTTCCTTCCCTCTTTCCTCCCTCCCTCTCTCCTTTCTTCTTTTTTCCTTCCTCCCTCCCTTCCTTCCTTCTTTTATTCCTTCCTCCCTCGCTTCCTTCCTTCCTCTACATCTGGACACGTGACAACAAAGAAGGTTTTAGCTGACATCTAAATTCCCATCCTAGAACCTCCACGTTTGCATTTTATTTTAGATGACTTCTGCTGACTATCAGAAAAATAAGTGAATAAGGGGAGAATGAAACATGATCAATCTGCAGGAAAGCCAGAACCTTCTGAAGGACCTCACAACTGAAAACGGGAGTCCTTGATGGTTGACAGAGCCAGAACACTGTGTTCTCTTTCACTGACCTAGGTCATTTCAAATACAGTAGTCATTGAGCCAATTTTACTGGCCTGTGGTCAGAGCCTCTATTGATGAGTCCTTGATGGTTGACAGAGCCAGAACACTACGTTCTCTTTCACCGACCTAGGTCATTTCAAATACAGTAGTCATTGAGCCAATTTTACTGGCCTGTGGTCGGAGCCTCTATTGATGAAGATAGGGGGAGGGGCACACTTTTACACCAGCAAGTTGTTTTACCTGAAGTATTATGGGATACATTGGAGAAACCACAGGACCTAAACTGAGGAGATCTGGGTGGATTAAAATAATGTAATTACCACAACAATAACACCATTAACAATCCAGCCCCCCCCCCCCCCCCCCCCCCCCCCCCCGTGCGTGGGCATGGTGCTAGGCAACTGACATACATTGTCTCAACCCTGTGAGGCTAATACAATGTCCTCCCCATTTTACAGGTGGAGAAACAGACTGAGGACAAATGAGCAACAGGCTCCAGCCGACAGATCCAGCAAGTGAGGGATGTGGGGTTTAAATCTAGCTGCCTCTGTCTCAAAGCCTGTACTTCCCCATGTTTCTGCCCTGCCTGGGTGCTAAAGCAGATTCTGTTCCTATTCTACTTTGTGACCCTGGGAAAGTCACTTCCTCTCTAAAGCTACTCATCTGTAAAATGAGATTGATCTAAGCCTCTAGAAATCAATCTTTTTGAATGTGAGAGCTTTATTTATTTATTTTTTTAAGACCAAAACATTTTTTTTTAAATGCTCGGATAATTTAAAAAAGTAGTTATTGAGAACATAAAGAAAATGTACCTTTTAGGTATTTGGTAGTTTTACCGAAAACTATTTATAGTTTTATAAATACGGGGAACCATTTCACAGCGTTTCAAAGCACAGTCTCCTGAATCATACTACGCGGGTCCAGTTCTCATGTCTGCCACTTACTAGCTTTGTGGCTTTGTACCAACTGCCTAACCTCTCTGTGTCTAATTCCCCCATCTGTAATAACAGTGCCGCCCTCATAAGATGGTTGTAAAGACAAAATGGGTTTCTATTTGGAAAGCACTTAGGAAAATCACTGGAGAATAGAAAATGCTATGTAACTCTTAGCTATTATTATTAAATTCTATTTCATTAATCACAGTGATAGTAATTATATTTTAATATTTTCACAGATCTACTAATTTGTCAGACAAGAGTAGATACATATTCAGAAACTCTGGGAAGACGACAGGGTTCCGAAGCACAAAGATGGAAACCAAAAGACAGAATTATTTTTGAGCTTTCTTCCAGTTTGAGCTTTGTATGAAAACATCTACCCCACTGCTGACCTCCTGACATCACAGAGCCGCTTCTCAGGAGTCCTCTCATGGGAAAAAAACAAAAAACAAAAAACAAAAAGCAAAACCAAAGCTGGTCCAGGCTAAATGTTTTTGGCTTTTTTTTTTTTTCCTACTAGCCTGCTAGCTCTAGGAGAAGGGAATTCGTAAGTGACCCATATTTGGAGCTATCAACCCCACACCTTCGTGCCTACGTCAGGATAATGAAACTACATGGTCTTGTAAATAACGGATACTCATCCAGTGTGTGAGGAGGAGGAGGAGGAGGAGGAGGAGGAGGAGGAATGAAGGAACCTGACATTTAGACAGTGCCTGCTCCAAGACAGGGTTGCCTAGAAATGGTCCAGATGAAAAAAGTTCAGAAAACAGCAGGATAGGCAGGCTAGGATGCGAGAGAAAGGAACAGGGCTGGCAGTCACCTGCCTCACAGGGGAATCAGAGAACAGGGACCAGGGGCAACACGTGCAACCCCACCAACCGCATCCACCGCTGATAACCCTTTCATATTGTTTCTAGGTACTCCCTCCTTCTGTTACCCTCCCACCTAGCCTCTGCTTCTCAGGGATTCCATGGCACACCCACACTATCCTCCCTCATTAAGATACTCCTCTACCCCCACCCTGGCCACCCCCAACCCCATGTTCTCACACTCTGGCTCTTCCTACCTGGAACTTTTTTTCAGAAAACCCTACTGAATCCAATTTGCAAATGTGTGAAACTGGATGTAATCATCGTGAGTGGTGGTTGGGAACAGGGACTGAGATCATGGCCCCTGAACCACGCTGGTAGGGTCTAATCCCTGACTCGCTCTGTTGCTGACTAGGTATGTGACCCTGGGCAAATACAGTAACTTCTCTGTGTTTCACTTTATTCCTCCAGGAAATGGGGATCATAGTGATAGTACCACCCGCCTTATGGGGTTGTTATGAGGATGCAATAAACTTAGGGCTGCATCTGGCAGGTAGGAAATATGACACCACCACCTGTCCTGCTCACAGGGTGCTACAAATTATTTGTTCAACCCAGAACGTGATTGAACCCATGTATTCCTTTTCTTTTCCTGGCTACATACCACTTGTCCTTCAGTCTCAGCTGGAATGACATTATCCCTTGGAAATAACCCTTCGCTTTCACGGTCTGGCTCAGCTGTTCATCCTTTGTGCCCATTTAATGCTGGGATTAGACATGTCAGTAGACAGTATGGTTTTGTTCTATGTTATAAAGTCAGTTTGTTTACCTGTCTCACTGGACTTTTTAAGTCTCCTGGGCTTGTTAAGAGTAGGCACTGTGAGGTATTTTATCCCAAACATCTGGCCTCTCTACGAAGTGCCTTTGTCTCTCAGGAGAGCATGTGGTTTGGTTTAATTTGGTTTGGTGGGCAAGCAGAGGCTTTGGGGAAAAGGAGGTTTGGGTACCCACGCCACCCCTGCTCACGTCCCGGTATTGGCCACGTTGACCCCATGTCCATAATATTTATCACCATCCCCTACCACTGCTTTATTTGGACCTCTTCAGTGCCTCATCTGGACCTCTGCGATCATCACAGACCATTTCTTTTTTCCCCCCCTTGTCCCCACTACTCCTTCCCATATGCCCTACATACTGCAAGATTAATCTTCCTAAAATGAAAATTCAATTATTGCTCATCTCCCTGTCTCTCCCACTAGACTGTAAAGGTACGATATCTTTCCTTATGTCCACGGTCCCAGAGTAATGTCTAGTGCAAAACAGGTGCTCAAATTACCTAGCTTTACTCCTCCCGCCTTTTTTTCTGTGTTCATATCCTCCACCCTTAGAAAAGAACAATCCATATGTCCACGAGGAGGGTGACAGATAAATATATGGCAGCATAGCCATAGGATGGAGTACTGAACGGAAGATGACATCAAAGAACTAGGTCTGTTTGTATTAGCAAGGACGGGTCTCAGAAACAGACTCTTGAGTGAACAAAGTCAATTTCAGAATGATATGCAGGGTATATACAATTTATCTAAATCAATACATTTTACAACTCTTTATATTTTTATGGTTAGGCCAAGTATATGAGACATAGACCACGTATACAGAAGAATTCATCATTACTTCAAGTGGGGAGAGGTAGAAAAATGTCCTTGAGGAGAGTAGTATGTAGAATTTGGCTTTATTTACTATGCTTTATATACATGGAGAGGGGGAGAGACAGAGATAGGGAGATAGCGGTGGGGGTGAAAAGAAGGAAAAGGAGGAGGAAGGAGAGGAGAGAGATCTAGAGCTGGAAAGAACCCTAAATCAACTAAAATCAACAAAGAGCTGGACCATTTATAGGAGAAAAGAAACCCATGGCTTCTTTTGTCCCCGGGGAAGGAAAGATAAGGAGAATGAGAACGTGCTATTGATTGGAAGGAGAAATCAGCCCGACTTTTAACAGACCTGTGGTCTGGCAGGATGGATGAGAATCTGCTGAAGCTCCAGGCAAGGGGCCAGTCTGTGCCCACCTGAGGATTCTACCTTGGGGGGCTTCACTGGGCACACGAGGCTGCGTGTTGAAGGCTGAGAGGTGGAGAGGAGGGCCTGGAGGAAGCCTGAGGTGTCTGGACCCTTTTCAGAATTATGGCTGTGGCTCTCTGAAGGCATGAAGAGCTGAAGAAGCCCTGAGGCACAGACCGGGTGTTTGGCAGGGGCTGGCAAAAGGCTGGGGCAGAGACGAGAGTGCAGAAATAGCCTCCAGTGCACACAGGACCTTCCCCAGGGGCAGGCGGAAGCCAGCTGAAGGAGGGTGGGTAGACATCGCCTGGGGCATAGAAAGCCAGGTGGGACTCACAGCAGGGAGGGCTCCTCAGTGCTCCTTAGAGCTAGTGGCTGGTCCCAAAGGACAGCGAGGTCTCTGAGTCTGGCCAGGGCTCAGATCCCAATCCCTGTTGAAAGGAAAGCCCTGATCTTATTCTGCAAACATTTGAATCTCATTATGGCCTTGACAAAATCTAGACTGGCTCAACTCAGATTATATCGACTCAGTCCTGACTTTAGCAATCTGATGGAGAAAGACCAATCCACAGATAATTATCTTAAGAAATACTGTTGAATGAGTGAATGAATGAATGAATGTAAATCTTTGGTATTCATCCATCTTCTGGGTCACCTCACTGGTAGAAAATAAGCTGTCAATTGGGTCTAAAAGCTCCACTTAGTAAGAATGAATTTGCTCTTTCTCTACATCTCTTGGAAAGCTGCAGTGGTCACCGACAAATTTTTAAGTAAAAGTAAGCAAAATGAAGTAGATTTTTATAACACTGAATTTGTTCAATTTAAAGGGCTGACATGAATCCGATGATGTCTCCTTATTTTCCTGGTGTTAAAATGTTCTTTCTTCCATGAAATGATGATATTAAATAGTCGCTTTAAAAGATGTAATTAATTAGCAAAATGAAAATCTGGCTACTCTTTGAGGGCGCTCTAGATATGCTGAACTTATTTTTATTCCTCTGGTGATCCAGGTTTTTCCTCTCTCGCCACACCTCTGCACTGAGCTGAGTGAATTCATTATTCAGGGCTTGGATTAAAAAATCACCCACTCCTCGAAATATTTCCTGACTCAGCAGACTTTTGCATGCTCTCCAGGTAATAGATGCCCACAGTATTTGTCATTTTTCTCCACAATCATCACATATGCTTTTACTAAGTCAACGTGAGTAGATTATAAGCTCAGTGAGCCCAAGAATGGTGCTTCTCTCTTCCACCAGCGAATCCACAGGACCTACCACTGGGCCTGGCATATGGCAGTGGCTCAACAGACATACTTGCTCACCAAGTGAATGAACATGAGCCACGACAAATTTAGGAGAAAGAGCTGGTTTCTGTGTTTGCCTCAGTTACCCCCAAATCCACATAGAGCACCTTCTCATAATTCCCAGCCCCATCTTCCTCGGGAAGGGCAGCAGGTGGGTGAGCTGATAGGGGCAAGCTCCGGGCTCCCTCCTGCCCATCCTCCTGTCTTGAAGCCCTGACCGCTATGAGTCCAACGGAAAGAGGAACGAAACAGATGTTTTATGTGCTCTTACTCTCGATTATGTTAGTTGTTTCTCATAAGGGTCTCTGAGTTGCTATTTTATTAACCTCATTTGATTTATGAAGAAACTGAGGCTTTAAAGAGACTGAACCGCGTGTCTACCCAAGTTTACGTAACATCTGCAGGAGGGCGGGCATAGAGCCCAGGTATTTCTGGTTGCAAAATCCACACTATTTTGCACTCTGTTATGTGTGGCCTTCATCACCCTCATCCAAGAGAGGCACCCGGTCCTCATCCACTCTGGATTCGGGCAAGAGAAGCCAGAAGGCCCACGGCCCTTCCTGGGGTGCCACCCGCCCCTCTGGGACCTGGCATGCAGGCGCCTCCTCCCCCTGGAGCAGACGCACGTCGGCATTGTTTCCCACTCAATCAGTAAGAAATCATTACTGCCTTCCTAGGAAAATGAAACAATGCACGTTATACAAGACCCACGGTGACACTGAGAAATGAGGAGCTGCCACGAGTGCCGCGCAGCCAGATCTGTATGCCTGCCAGCCAAATCACAAATGGCCCTTTGCGCAAAACAGGAGCTTTGATTGTGGTGCGATACGCGTGCGCAGACGTCAAGGAGGGCACCTCCCACCCCCGGCCCCCGCCTTGGCATCGACCCAGGGCCTCGGTTGTGGGACCAGGTGGAGGCAAGGTCTGGGTTCTCTAGTGAAAGCGCACCTCACTACATCACAGAATCCTCACTGCCCTGAGCCAGAAGGGTTCTAGCTGCCTGGTAGCCTGGTAACTTCTCACCTCGCTGACTCTGGTCCCTCTGGAATACTTCTTCCGTGAAAAGCTCCCTAGTTGCTAAGTGACCCCGGAATTGTGGGATGCACGTCTGAAGAGGCTGTACCCAGAGACACTCATTCTCATAGAGTGAGGCTTCTCTCCTTCTCAGCTCTCTTTCATTTATTCAGAGGTCGTTGCGGGGGCAGGGGGTGTCCCCGTGCTCTCTATCTTGAACACCTAACACTTTCCAACCTCCCTTTTTGATAAAAAGTTAAAAATTGAGCTACCCTATGACCCAGCCATTGCAATACTGGGTATTTACCCCAAAGATACAGACGTAGTGAAGAGAAGGGCCATATGGACCCCAATGTTCATAGCAGCATTATCCACAATAGCTAAATCGTGGAAGGAACCGAGATGCCCTTCAACAGATGACTGGATTAAGAAGTTGTGGTCCATATATACAATGGAATATTACTCAGCTATCAGAAAGAACGAATTCTCAACATTTGCTGCAACATGGATGGCACTGGAGGAGATAATGCTAAGTGAAATAAGTCAAGCAGAGAAAGACAAATATCATATGATTTCTCTCATCTATGGAACATAAGAACTAGGAAGATGGGTAGGGGAAGAAAGGGATAAAGAAAGGGGGGTAATCAGAAGGGGGAGTGAAGCATGGGAGACTATGGACTCTGAGAAACAAACTGAGGGCTTCAGAGGGGAGGGAGGTGGGGGAATGGGATAGGCTGGTGATGGGTAGTAAGGAGGGCACATATTGCATGGTGCACTGGGTGTTATATGCAACTAATGAATCATCGAACCTTGCGTGAGAAACCAGGGATGTACTGTATGGTGACTAACATAATGTGATAAAAAAAACATTAAAAAAAAAAAAAAAGCAGCCCTTGGACCATCTGGAGCTCCCTGGCATTTTCTTTTTGTCTTGTTTTTATTCTTTACTCTT
Source organism: Ursus americanus (assembly GCF_024610735.1). Taxonomy (NCBI): domain Eukaryota; kingdom Metazoa; phylum Chordata; class Mammalia; order Carnivora; family Ursidae; genus Ursus; species Ursus americanus. Next base: position 34,018,240 of record NC_142128.1, read on the forward strand.
CTTTATGATGGGCGGTACCTATTTTCCATTTATGGTGATGCATGGAGGTATCCTTTTACAATACATTTATTTCTATTTAATAAGACAGTGAGTGTGAAGAAAAATAGAGAGAAACCTAGCACAGATACACCAAAGGTGGCACCCAGCTTCTGCCTGAGCCTCACTCCGAGCTGGCCCCAAACTCTGTCTCCCCTGAGCTCCTCCCCACAGGTGCTGGGAGCGAGCCCAGGGACTCAACTGCCTAGCTGCTCTTCCAGTAGACTGAAGTTTGGATACTGCAGAAGACAACATTCCTGAAAGCCTCTCCTCTCAAAAATAAAATTGATTCCCCTCGACTCTCTTCTCTGATGAGCCCCCAGTGCTCTCCCAAGCCTGCTTACCTTGTCCTGAGCAATTCCAGTTTTCCACCTCTTCTCTTAAAGTGCACTGCGTCGAACTAAATGTGTCATCGCAGGTGTTGTGAGGCCTTATGCACACAGCACCTCATTTCTCTCCTTTCAGGCATTTTCCCCACTTAACACTGCTCGCTGTGGCATTGAGGTCTTTTGTTTTGCTTTGTTTGGTTGCTGTCGTCACACGGCCTTTTGATGTCACCGCACAACGAACGCAGCGTGTATGAAAATCCCTCCATGTTCCCTGCCTCGAACCTGCATGTGTATCTAAGAGCCGGTCGGTCATTATGTTTAACACAGAACGGCACATCGCTCAAGCTTCGATGTCAGATTAAAACAAAGGAGCTGCGTCCTGACTCTTGCGCTTGCCAGCTGTAGGTCTGGGGTCATGAAACTCTTGCTCATGAAGCTCAGTTGCAGGTGGGTGATTTCCAAAATGTGCAGTTACACCACCTACTATCTAGGTATAGTGACACCGAAGTATTTGTCCTTGGATCTATACAGGGTTTACTGGGGAGCCTTACTGAAAAATCCATCTGTACTGTTTTTTGTTTTGTTTTGTTTTCAAAGTAGGCTCCATACTCAGCAAGGAGCCTAATGCGGGACTTGAACTCATGACCCTGAGATTGAGACCTGAGCTGAGATCGAGAGTCAAATACTTAACCAACTGAGCCACCCAGGCACTCCCCCCAAACCATCTATACTGTTAAGAAGAAGAAAGGCAGAGAGCAATAGTTAGTTGGATCTCTTAGAAACCCAGGAGTGTGAAGATCCAAAAGTATATATTCAAGATTAGCAATAAGTAGCAATCTGCTGTTCTTGCATTTATCCACAAAAATGCATTGAGGTACCATTCTGTACAAGATAGGGTAGCAAAGGTCGGTCAAGATCTTTCCATGTCAGCTGATCCTGGTAAATATGAAGAAACCACTGGAAATACTTAAGGACATGGAGATAACCGGGCCCCAGGGACTCCCTCCTGGAACTAAAAGGGCATCCTTAGCTAGGGGTGCCTCTCCATTTCTGCAGGGCTCCTTGGGACGTCTGTCCTTTCTCGTGTTTCTCTGTTTCTACATACCTGTTCTATTTTGCTTTCCTGGAAACAATATTTATCTCCTGAGCTCCTCAGCCCTAGGACCCCCTATCTGAAATATCAAGGATTGACAATCTCGCTGGCTTCAATGGGGTAAGGTTTGACTCCCGATACAGTCAACTCTACAGGAGTGATGAATGGTAATTAAAGTCATTTCATGGGTGTGTGACAACAGCAAGCCACCCCTGAGGGTGGCAGCAAGGCATTAGCAAAGAGGGACCGTAGGGTGACCAGACACCCAAGAGTTGTCTACTGTAGGGTGGGTACAAAGAAATATAGACCACGTTGTTCCGGAAGCTAGCTTTCTTTCTTTTCTTTCTTTCTTTCTTTCTTTCTTTCTTTCTTTCTTTCTTTCTTTCTTTCTTTCTTTCTTTCTTTCTTTCTTTCTTTCTTTTCTTTCTTTCTCTCTCTCTCTCTCTCTCTCTCTTTCTTTCTTTCTTTCTTTCTTTTAAAGAGAGAGCACGCGTGAGCAAGTGCAAGGGGAGGGTGCGGGAAGGGCAGAGGGAGGGGGAGAGAATCTCAAGAAGCCTCCATGCTCAGTGTGGAGCCAGACACAGGGCTCCATCCCCTGACCCCGAGACCATGACCTGAGCCGACATCAAGAGACAGACGCTTAACTGACTGAGCCACGCATGTGCCCCGGAACCTTCTTTTTAATATGTCTCCCCATGATAGAAAAATGGGGATAAGGCCCTAGAAAGAGGTTTGACAGAGGCCAAATATCTTGTCACAGACACACAGTCACAACCCGGGGTTAGAAGCTTTCTTTTTCTGAGATGGCGATTTTTAATTTCTAACTGTAGCCAGTCGAATGTACCCACAACTTCCCCTGCACTGAAATCCTCTCTTCACCCAATCCTGAAAATATATTATTTTACCAATCCAAATATGTCAGGGATTTTATTGCATTTGCATTTCAAACCTGATAAAATCATTTTCCGGGTGACATTTTTCCTTGAAGGCAACTTCAAATTGAATATTTTTTTCCTTGTTATCTCTCTCTCCCTTACCAGTCCAACTTCACTTTCAGATTGCAAATCACTCACTATCAAGAGAGAGGCAATGATCCACTGTTGCCGTCGTTTCCTCCCTGGCATGTGGAGAGAGGTTCAGCTTTGCATTTCCAACTCAGGTCTCTACTTACAGAAAATCTTTTGCAAACACCTTAAAATATCTTCATTGCCCATATCTCATAAGCTGATCTGTGCTCTTTGCCAGATGCTAACAGTGGATGCCTCCTCTCACACCCCAAGGCAGTGAGGTTGAGAGATATGTTCCTATTTGGATTTTAGGGCTCTGCCCTTTATCTACGAACGTCATTTCTTGATTTGCTTTAAGCACTTGTAACAAAGGATACAGGCTAGGAGTCAGATGGTTCTGGATGTGAAACCCCTTTTGTGTGTGACAAACGAGAAGAGTAAAACCCAGAATATACAGTATCTGGGAAGATTCCGTTAAGTAACACCTAGTATATGGCCACGCGTGAGTGTGAGCTCTGGTGAGCTCTTTTTTGTCTGTTTTGCATCATCTTTCACCAAACCTGTGCTCAGGAAGATCTCTGGTATGAAATGCTCACACTGGGAGACCCCACCGTTCAGGAAGGAAAAAGGTGAGACTTCTCACCCAGACAGCTGGCTCCAGCTGGGAGCCCCTGGCCCTGAGTGACAGGGGGCGTGTTTCTTAAAGTCTGCGAGTCTCAGTTTTCACCTCTGGAGAAGGTGGGCAAACCATCTGCAAATTGCAGGGTGGGTGTGAGGCTACCAGGCCATTAGATATGCTGCCCGGAATAGCTCTGCATTTTTCAAAACATGATCCTTGCCATTGCTAATCAGAGCAAATACGCAGAGAACTCCTTCCGCGGGCCAGGCACTGTGCCAGCATTGGGCTGTGTTTTGTCACACTGTATGTTCGCTACAATCGGAGGCAGCCTGCATCCTTTCCAGTCTGATACATAAAGAAACGGAAGCACCAGGAAGTCAAACTCTTACCTGTGTGAAGTGTCAGAGCCAGGGCTCATTCCCACGTTGTTGTCTCTACTGCTACTGTCACCGGATTCACGCCGCCAGGGATGCGGGTCTTTTTAAAACCTAAAATTAAAAGGGACAGCGAGCGGAAATTGTTATGAAAGCAGAGAAAGAAATTTAATGCTCGGAGAAAAATTTTCTTGGCACTTCCTCAAAATACTAATTGAAAACTTGTTTAAACATCCAGGACTGTCATCCAGATGGTGAAACATATAATTAAAATAATTACCCTAAATCTGGCAATCTAGAATTATCACTTATTATTATTAATATAGCACCTATTCAGACAGAATTAACTTTTTTACTTCCAATTCCTTCTGTAATATTTAGCACAGCCCCACGGGCATGAGGATTATCTGTCTTTTGGATAAAGTCTTTATAACGCCTTTCATTTGTACTCACATTCACCTATAAAGAGTGCTTCCTCAGGCATGGAATGATTTACCCAGCAATCCTGCAGTGGTGGCCAGTCTTGTTCCCTTTCAAAGATGGGGAAATTAATGCCTCACAGAGCTCTGCCACACTGCTACCAAATGATAGGGCAGGGATTTGGTTTCTCAACTCTTAACTCTGATCAGACAAAAACTTTTTGAATTATGAAGATCCAAGAAATAAAATGGAATTAATGTGTGAGAGTGTTAAATGTCAGCCTTATTCAGAAGAACAAACCACTGGAAGATGCCTACATTCCCAACCTTAGGAAGAGGGTTATGTGTGCTCTTTCCTGTTCACCACATTGATGGTACACTGTGCAGTGATTTGAAATGTCTGGAAAAAAATCATGTGATATCATGTAATCACTATTTATTACATACTTCTCTAAATCGTATTTGTTATATGATGTTGCATGAAACAGAAACTGGAATTCAGAATTATACACAGTGGAGGACTACTGTGCCTAGAGAATTAACAAAAAGGAAATTCATCGAGCTGTTCATAGATCTTGTGCTTGGTAAGAGACATTTTTTTTCCTTTTCAAGTGTTCATATTTTTATATTTTATGCGACGATGATACTAACGTTAGAAGAAAAATCATTGCCGATGCATTTTAAAGATGGTTACCTGCAGATACAGAAGTGGAAACTGAATCGTTACCTGATTCCAAGACAGCTTTTATAATAATGGCTAAAAAATATTAATGACAGGCCTTTGGGCATTCTTGTTTTCTTTCTAAGATGCCTCACCGCTTAGTAAGCTACCTCATTCCGTGGATTTCATCGGGGGCTTCACTAATGTATTAATTTTGTTTCTCTCTGCTGGAAACACTAACTGCTGAGGGGCTGGGGCTATTTGCCTATTAGTTCTGATTGGGAAGGAGAGTGATACTATGCATCTCGAGTAATCAGGGCTGACTTTCTGGAGAATGTAAATGAGTTGAGGGACACGGTGGGATGACTACCCAGGGAAAAGGTGATTTCGGGCATGAGAAACCGTTTAGCAGAAGGCCACAGGAATTTGGAAGGCTCCTGCCCACCCCTGCCAGGTCCACTTTGTTTAAAAACAAAAATAAAAATCAAACAAGGAAAAGAATACGAAAATTTTCTATCAGGTGTCTCCTTAGCTCAGTGACCATGAGTAACTCCCCTGATGTAATCCTGGCTCCTCAGCCCTGAGCGTGGAATGGTGTAGACCCATGAAAAGGGGATGAGCTTTTGCAAATGGGATGGAAAGTTTCAAATACCAGGTGAGTCAGTTTCTAGCTGTTGAAACTTAGACACGATGCTTAACATTTCTGAATGTTAAGTGCCCTCTTGGTAAAATGAGGATAGTGCAAAGTGGAAAGGAAAGTTTGGAGATTATAGACAAAGGTTTGGATGTAAGATTACCCCCTCCTTTCCCCTGTGGCCCCTGAGCCTTCCCATCTGTGTGCTACTACGGGGCCACCTTTATGTTCCCCAGATACACTGAGCACTTCTTTCCTCATTGTGAGTTTTGACAAGCGGTTTGCTCTGTTGGAAATGTCCCCAACTTTTCCTCAACTTCCCCACATTTTCTGCTGTGCACCTCCCCCTCCCTTAGGGGAGACCTCCTGGTTTTCAGCTCAGCCTAACTTTTCATGAACCACAGACCAGGGGAGACCCCTGCCCTGATCATTACTCCCATAACCCCAGATATTATTCCTTCAGAGAACTTATCACTGCTTATAATGCTGTGTTTGTGTGAGCATTTGATCAGTGTCTTGTCTTCTTTTAGAACACGGGTTTGGAGAGAAAGTGGTGCCTAGCTCAGTAGGTCCTGAACATGCATTTGTAAAACAAATGAACAAAAAAAATGAAGCAAAAAAGACAGTGCTTCCCGTCATCATAACTCACTTGATCCTGGAAGCAAGATCTGAGGTGGATCTTGGAATGATGATCAAAGAAAATGGTCAACATGTGAACACTATTTATCCCTATAAAATGATGCAAATAATATCCTTCTGTAGGGCTCAAATATGTACAGGATGGACCCAACACACCGGGCAAAGATAAACTAACAGACTATGAGTTGGGAGGAGGATGATTCAAGTTAAAGCATTCTAAGTTTGTATAATATTCAGCAGGGAGTTAAACAGAGATCAACTTTTGACTCTACTAAGTATGGCTGCTATAATTTTTAGAGTAGCCACTCAAACCTTAGAAATAAAGAATGTAACTTACAAACTGGTAAAGAACAAACAAGATAAGGGTGGGTGGGAAGCTCAGTCCATCCCAGAGAGGACAAGAAAAAATCAGGAATAGAAAAACAGAATAAATAGGCAAAGCTCCAAAGTTTGGGACTAGCTCAATATGGATAAGACCTTTTGGGAGAAATTTTGAACTTAATGGAAAGCTCTTAAAGAAGACTTAAGTAAATGGATACATACCCCACATTCCAGGAAGGCTTATTAATGCCAAAAAATATCAATTATTCCACAAATTGGTCAAAAGATACAATTCAATGATCAGTAAAGTCCCTGTTGTGCCTTCTGTGTAAGATCAGATGTAATCAGATGTAAACATCTGATTCTAAAATGTATATGGATGAATGAAGGGGTCAAAATACCCAAGACATGCCTAAAGAAAACAAAATGGTGGGAGAGTAATTTCCAAACCCAATCAGAGTTACTAGGAAAGTATGCAATAATTAAGACGGTATGAGCATTGTACAGAGATGCATGGAGCAATGAATCAGAATAACGAAGAGAAAAAAAGGGTCCATGTAGAAACAGATCTACAAGGATATGAAAACTTCACGTCTGATAGAGAACAGCAGTCATACGTCAGTGAGAAAAAGGGAGCCTCTTTAATAAACCATGTCAACCCAACAAATTGTATACAGGGAGAACAAGAGAGAAAAGAGTGAGCTAGAGAGAGGGAGAGGGGGAATCTTCACCTTCCCACTTTCTTCAAGAGAATTAAATATTTAAATATGAAAGACTGAAATATAAAGCTTGAGAGTGAAAAATAAAGAATGTCTTTATGACATCTGAGTAAAGTAGAATTTCTTTTCTTTTCTTTTTTTTTCTAAGATTTTATTTATTTATTTGACAGAGAGAGACACAGTCAGCGAGAGAGGGAACACAAGCAGGGGGAGTGGGAGAGGAAGAAGCAGGCTTCCAGTGGAGCAGGGAGCCCGATGCAGGGCTCGATCCCAGGCACACCCTGGGCTGAAGGCAGACACTTAACGACTGAGCCACCCAGGCGCCCCTAAAGTTGAATTTCTTAATCAAGACATGAAACCATAGCTACAGAAAAAAGTCGGTAAATCTGACTATGTCCAAATTTAGAATTTTTGTTCATCAAAACACAAACCCAACACACAAGACCTGAAGCACACTACAAACTGGGAGATGTTGTCGGCAACACACAAAACCCGCAAAATGTTAGTAACAGCATACTTTAAACCCCCCCCCCAGACTCATTAAGGAATACCAAACAATCAATAAATAAAACAGACAAAATCCTTGAATTGGCATTCCCAGAAGAGAATGGACACATGGCCTAAGATAGGAAAAGATGCTCACCTCCGATGGTCATCGGAAAAACAAAATACAAATTAAAGCCACAACGAAATGTTTCTATTGGCCAGTTTGACAAAATTTGAAAGTCTGAAAATATGCATATAGGGCGTGGGCACTCACTTACTACGACTGCTGGTTGGGAGCATAAATGTTAGCAACTGCTTTAGAATACATCCGTCATGATCTCTATAGTTAGAAAAATGTATAGGCTTAAATGTTGTTAGCACCATTGTTTCCAGAATGACATTAAAAACAACGACGACGACGACAACAACCTTGGAAACATCCAACAACAGGTGAACAGGTAAATAAATTATGGCATTCATACACTGAAGTATCCTGCACAGGTAAAATAAACAAACAATATCTATACATATCCTAGCTTGAGTACAAAGTAAAACAAAAATATTAAAAGAATATATACAGTATGCTTTCACTTATGTAAGTCTCCCAAACTTGAGATGTGAATGACACATGGAATAAGCATTACTTGGTAAAACTTTATAAAAAAAACCAGAGGCAAGATGATCACAAAATTCGGGAAATGGTTATTTAGCTTTAGGCTCAGGGTAGGGGATGCATCCAAGGTTGGATACGCAAGGGAGCCTTGACAAGTACTGGTGACATTCTTCCTTTTTTGTTGATTGATTGGTGCACTGTTACACATGCTGTTATTTTATAATTTATAAATCTATAATATACTTTATTGATTCATGAAATATCACATAGTTTTTTTTTAAATACTGGAAGGACTAGTTATTTCTGCTGACTTCTCGGAGTATTCATTTTTTGATCAATTACATTTTGTAAATATCAGAATGTTGAAACCAAGTCAATTTTTCTATTCTGGCTTTCTGAGACTACGGGATGCCCGATGAATGGACAACCAGACCACTTATCTTGTCATTTAAGTATCTTTTATTTAGATTTAAATCTACTTTAATCAAGACATGCTCTCCATGAATTGAAATCCCTTGAAAGCCATGCTGGTTATAAAAATGGGCGATGAATAGTCCCTTTGAAAAAAGTATCATTCATAACGATCTGCAGAACTGTCACTTTTCTTCGACTGTCCTTTGATAATGAAGTAGACCCTTCTCACTCAACTGATTAAAGGTGGATGACTGACTAATCTTGCAGACATGTCCACTGCCCTATAGAAACGGATGCCTCTTCTAACCAGAGTGGTTAAAATGAAAATTATTTTGTTCCTCTGATGAGTCACTTTAGAAGTGGGATTAGTGATTTTACAGAGCTAATGTTTAGATTTCTGGTGGTCTCCGTTTATTCTAATGGTGAGGATATTCTCAGGCTTGAGGTAGGGTTCGCATGTTGTAATTTATCAATGACTGATGATCTCAGATGACCTTTCTGAACACTGCCTGGAGGATGGTTGGATGTTTCTGAATATTCTGGAGCAACCAAGATAAAATATTACTACTTCCTGCATAAGTGGAAGACTAAAATTAACCTTAGACACAATTCAGCAATTCTTCATAGTTGCAGGAACTGAAGTCCTACTTGCGTAAGAGCGTTTTGTGGTATGTAAAGTATTATGAAGGTAAACACCATCATTGGGTCACCTCACTGTTTTGGTGAGCTTTGCTTGCTCATATGAAGTATCCCCAAGGCTTAGTGTTGTGGTGTCTCTGGATACACGTCAGCATTACTTGAGTTAAAAAAAAAAATGATGCCCAGTGCTTATTCCAGATCAACTGTATTGGTTTTGTGAGTACGACTTTAGGTATTGCTGGATTTTAAATGTTCTCTAGGTAACTCAACTGTGCAACTAGGGTTGAAAACAACCTTTGAAGTCAAACCAGATCTGATTTTGAATCTCAATGTTAGCAACTAGCTGCTTGGTTTTATGATTAAGCCTTTCTAAGTTATTAGTTTCCTTATTTGGCAAAAGTGGCTAATAATGGTATCCAGCTCATCAGTTTGTTGCAAAGATTAAACAAGGTAATCCATGTAATGCACTTAGAACAGCGCCTGACACATAAAATATGTCGAATAAATGGTGGCTATTGTTGGCATGCTTATTTGTTTTAGGAGTATTTACTGCCTGGGTGCAGAAAAAAGAGAAGATGCTGGATTCAGCCAGTCAAGAAGGGTCCAGGGGAGATTTGAGTCCCTAGTTCTTCTTCTCCTTCTTCTTTTTTTTTTTAAAAGTAGGCTCCATGCCCAGCATAGAGTCCATTGTGGGGCTTGAACTCACGATCCCATGATCAAGACCTGAGGTGAAATTAAGAGTCAGATGTTTCACCGACGAGCCATCCAGGTGCCCCAAGTCCCTCACTCTTCTTGGTGAAAGCAGGGCATCCCCCTTCTGTTTTATTTCTCCCTTGTAGGGCCTCTTCCCCGAGAAGTGCCAAAGTCACATTCTTCAAATCCATGCTTGAGTTCTAGAAGTTTTATGTTCTTTCCACATGGACAGTTTTTCCTGAGGAGGCTCTGAAACTCGTAGGCTTGGGCTAACCCAAAAGGGTTAGTGGAAAAGTTCAACTGTCCCTGGCCTCCTGCCAATCCAGACAGAACTCCTGGAAATATTTTATCTCTGAAAATAAAAATCAATTTTGTGGACCCGAAGATAACGTAGTATTCACAGACATGCCATTTTTCTTCCAACGTAATTCCCCTTGATGCCGCTAAAGGGTTCAGTTGTCAGTGGCAAGATAGAGGGAACATTTTTTTTTTTTCTGGGATAAATTATGAATTGGCTCCCACTCCATCAGCCCAGTGCTAATATGTCACCAGCCATCAAGGTCAGGCATAGCGTCAGCTCACATACCCTCAAGGTGATAGAATGGTTAACAGCACAGGCTTTTGATTACAGAGGTTCAACTGCTGGTGGTGCCTCCATTTTATTAACATGACAAATGTCAAGTTACTTAATCTCTTGGTACTTCAATTTTCTCACCTGTGAAATGGGGATAAGATTACCTACCTGACATGGTCTCGGCAAGAATTCAAGGAACTAGTGCTTTTTAAAGGTGTTTTTCTTCACAGGGCTTGGTATTTAAAAAAGGACTCAGTACTTTGTTGCTACTTAGGATAGTTTATTTTAAGAAAACAACGCAGGTTCAAAGTTGTATGTGTTCGTTCTATGCCTGGGAGGCAGGGATGTGTGGCAGCTTTCATTGGGGCTTGAAGAAACATGCTGGAAATGGCAAATCAACCCACAACCAGGATGCAAGGGATTTTTCCCCCGGCGATCAAAAGAAAATGCCCCACATTTATATGTTCAAAGTTGTACTGAATGAAATGCTGGCTAGGGGAGATTCAGAAACGCTGGTTCCAGTTCTGGTTCTCACAATAGCTAACTATATAACCCTAGGCAAATAATTTTCATTTTTCTCCTCCTGTTTCCTTGGTGATGAAGTATATCCAGGTTGGAGTAGATGTTAAGGTCAAACCCTGCTTGACTATGCATTGAAAATGCTCATATTTAGGGAATCAATGTTGGTTTTATAGAATAGCTCAAGAGAAATCCATCTGTGTGGGCTAATTTGAGTAGTTGCTGATCAAGACCTGCCCTACTGCCCTGTTATTTAGATCAGATTGCAAAACCAAAGGATAAGGACTTTGTCTACTCTGCTGGGGTTCTCCCTCACCACCCTCTATCCATGCTCATCCCGCTCTGTGCACGTAAACACTAAGAAGCTATGGGCATTGAGTTGGGCTTGTCTTCTGGCCCCTCGTTCAGTTGAGCCAATGTGAGGACCTGGTAGGAGATGATACAGGGAGAAGAAAGATCACAGTATTCCCCCCAGGTCTCCTTTCTGCTAGACTGTGATGTGGTATGGCTTAGTGCTCAGTGGTATGAGAGGTTCCTCCATCCAAGTTCATGTCTTCCCCCAGGCAGGCTTACTATAGGGTTCTAGCTCTTGCCAGGCTTGCAACTCCATCTTCCCTTGCCCCTAGGGGAGTGATCTACGGGTGACAATGGTTTCCCCATTTTGCCAGCTTCGGGACACTTCTCCATCCCTTGTTGATTTCTCAGACCTCGTCCATAAACTCTCTGTAATCATCTTTTCTGGATATGCCACCTGTTTGTTATGCCAGGACCCTGCTCAAGACAATGATTTATTGAACACTTGCAAAGTCCCTTGTATGTAGGAGCTATTCAAGACCTGCCTTTGAAGTGATCCTTTGGCCTATCATAGAATCATCACGTCTGAGTTAAAATAACATACTCTTCATCAGAACCAAAGTAGCGAAGATCACGCATGGTTTTTCTCTCAAGGCAAATCTCCCTTCACCTTCCCTCATTTTTTTTCATTCAACCCCAAATTATGAAGCATCTATTACTGTCAAGAACTACATAAAATGTTGAAATAGATAGTTTTAAGAAATTAAGATAAGAATTATATTTTATATTCACCCAAATATTCAAACCCTTTCCAATGTTCTTCCTTCCCAAAGGACCAAGGTACCAACCGGTGTCATTTTTCTTCAACCTGAGGGACTTCCTCCAGCACTTCCTGTCTGCACATCTGCTGTCAATCAAGTCTCTTAGCTTTCTTTTCTCTGAAAATGGATTTATCTCACTTTAATTTTTAAAGACTATTTTTAAAGAATTCTGGGTTGATAGCTTTTTTCTTTTTTTTTTTCTTTCAACACTTTAAAAATGTTTCTCCACCATATTCTGGACTCCATTGTTCCCCCCCCCCCTCTCTCTCTTTTTTTAATTTTATTTATTTATTTGATGGAGAGAGAGAGAGAGCACAAGCAGGGAGGACGGGCAGAGGGAGAGGCAGAAGCACCCCCCCGCCCCCGCCAGAGCAGGGAGCCTAATACGGGTCTCAATCCCAGGACCCTGGGATCATGACCCGAGCCAAAGGCAGACGCTCAACTGACTGAGCCACCCAGGCCCCCTGGAGTACATTGTTTTTCATAAGAAGTCAGCAATACTTTTCTTGAATGTAATGTCTTGCTCCCTCTGGTTGCTCTCAAGTTTTGCTCTTTATCTTTTCTGCTCACAGTTTGGTTCTGATGTGTCTGCATATCTAGATGTGGTATTCTTTATATTTACTTCGGATGGGTTTCACGAAACTTCTTTAATCCCTAAATTCATATCTTTCTCCACATTTAGGAAGTGTGTAGACATTACTTCTTCAAAAAAGTCACGCCCCGTTCCTGCTCTGCTCTCCTTCTGGCACTCCAATTATAATATATTAGATCTTTTAATATTGTCCTACAGCCTAAGGCTCTGTTCATTTCTTCAGTTTTTCATCTTTGTGTTTTTTTCAGGCTGGATATTTTACACTGACCTATCTTTAAACTTACTGACTCTTTCCTGGTCATTTCCAATATAACTGTTAAGTTCATTCCGTGTATTTTAATTTCAAATGTTGTGTTTTTTTAGTTATAAGGCATCCATTTGTTTTTTCGTAAGACTTTATCTGTCTTTGATGGCATTTTTTATCTTTTCATTTATTATTAACATAATTTCCTTTACATTACTAAATATAGTTGCAACTGGCACTTTAAAATAATTTAAATTTTATTTTTGATAAAGTAATTCTGCTACTTTCAAACTATCATTACTTCACATTGGTTTCTAGGGATTGTCTTTTTCTTTTTTAAGAATCGGTCACATTTTCCTTTTCAATATAGGTATTATAAATATTGTGTTCTTGTGACTCTAAATTCTGTTCTATTCCCCCAAAACATGTTGATTTATTTTTTTGTTTCAGCAGAAAATCAACCTGGTTGGACTAAAAGCGCAAACTCTCCCTCTTGGAGGCGACTCAAATTTCCGTTCCCACACCTTGTCTTTCGCTTGATGATATGGCACCTGCCCTCTGCAGGGGGTCATTCCGGGGGCCATCAGATATTCAGGCAAAGTTAATACACAGGATCTTATGTCCCGCCTCTCATGTTCTCTCTTTTTTAGGACCCGTCCTTACTTTACGATGACTGTAACTGGCTCAAATTCTAGCCTCTGATTTGTAAGGCAAGACATAGTGTAGGTTTTCTATTGGACTAATAGCCACCTGACCTGGCCCAGAAGGATGCCTGCCATTTGCTAGACACTGGGAAGCTGAGAAACTCACTCAGGGTAATTTCCTCCTTTCCAGGGGTGAAACCTTTCAAGAGTCTGCCTGCTTTTATTCTCCCAAGTGTTTTAATATAGTTGGTTTTTACTTTATCCAGAGTTTATCATTATTATTTATGGGAAAGGTCTGTATGGTAGAAGCGAAGTCATACTGGAACCCAAACTGGAGTATACCTTTTAAGATTTACTATTACCCTGTGTTTAGAGCTGCTAACAGGGTAAAAGAGTCAACCAAAATGCAAACCAAAAATTACAACTTCATTTGATAAAGGCGTAGGGCGTATCCCAGAAAGTATGCTTAAAATAGAAGTGTAGCATTTAACGTTCTTGCACATGTAATTTGGAAAGCCACTGGCAATGTTTCTCAATCTCTATCAACAATCTGCCTCTAACTTTAAAGGAAATAAACTCATAACTCAACATCGCCACTCCTTCCAAGTGAGGCTGGACGAGTCATCCAAAGCAGTTTCTTCATTGGAAGCTGGCTTTGGAGTTTTATGTTTTGTTTCAAAAGCTCAAAAACTATTAGCAAGCATAACATTGATACTTCCATACAAGTACTGCTAGATTGCCGTGAACTCTGCCCAAGTATTTATTACTATAATACTCATCTTACAGATCAGGAGATTAAAGTACATGGAGGTGAAGCAATGCCACAATTCACCCGGCATGTCAGTGGAGGAGCCTGGATTCAAATCTAGGTTCCCATATTGGCAACGTAATCCTACTTTCACTTACGTTCTAGACGGATACCAATTCTCACTGAAAAATTCTAGTGGTGTAAAACCTGAATGCTACAGGAACCAGTGAAATTCTATCAAAGGAAGATCAGTTGACGCTGGAACTCAAGAGAGTGAGTGGATATGCCACTAATTTTCAGATCGTTTGACACAGACCAAACGATACGCCCATACATCCACAGAGCAGTCAACAGAGTTGATTGGCAGAAGTGAATTCAGTTCCCAGGAAGGAGGAGGAAGTTGCCGTTGAAAGTCTATCAGACCTTTTTGTAGACCTCATAAGAAATTCCATTATTCCAGAATTCTAACATGATTGAAAACCCAGGGCATCAGTCACTTTCAGAAGCTAATCATATTCTTAACAGCCAGAACAGTGTGACTTTGGCTCAAGATAGGTCAAACTTGTTTCTTTCTCCTTTGGCAGGGGTTCGGGGTGGGGCATGCGGAGATTTAACTCGATTGAAAACAGCTATGAATCTGAAAAGCGCTTGAATAAAACTTTGCTCCCAATGTCTCATCAAGAAGGTCATTTTCAAAGTTTCTGTGCATTTTGTTTCCGTACGAAGAGACACCAGACTGTGGTTTTTCTCTAGCATTGTCTCATGTTAAAATGATCTTGGCATACACAGAGGCTATTTGTTGAATCTAACTGAATTTGTTGTCAGGAAGACCAAACCAGCACATTCAAAAGGAGCTGCCCAAGCCCTAGGTGCTGGGACCAGGAAAGATACAAAGAAACTTGCCAATTCTTGAGCATATCTGTAGGGGAGGTATCACACTCCTGGCTAAGTGCACACACAACAGGCTATGTGGCTTATGTAACAAATTAGCCTGTGAAATAGTCAAGCCGTTTGTAGAGTCATTTTACTCCCTACGATGACCATCGCAATCAAATATTACAGTAAAGGACACAGGGGGAAAAGGGACATTATCCTTAGATCTGGTGACATCTTCCCTATTTTCGAATCTAAGGAATCTAGCAATTAACTATATACATGCCACTTTAGAAGCAAAATAATGCAGGCAACACATATGTCTGGCACACATTCTCTTTCCCTTCCTTTTATAGTAATGGTGCGAGATATTTCTCTCTCCATCCCTCCCTCAACTCACTCACTTCTTACTCTCAATTCAACTGTGTTTCTTCCTGCCTCTTATCTCTGCACCACGAGACTCTATCTTAAGGCATTATCTGTTGCACTGTGCCAAGTGTAGAAATACAATGGTAGATTCCCTTCATAGGGAGTTTATTCTCTAGTGGTGGAAACAGTGCACTAAACACTTGGACAATTACGTGTGTAATTATGGAATTACCTTATAGAAGGACCACTCTGTTAATGTCTTGTTAAAGTGGCAAGTTATAATTTATACAGTTACAGACACATATATACTTACATAGTTGTAATTTACAAAATGGTATCATTTTGAAAATTCATGCCACTCTTAGCTTAATGACAAGTTTTCCCAGTGTAATGGTTTTCCACACACAAACACATAAGAAGTTCTACTTAGATATGATAGTCAATTTGCTCTCTGTGTGAGTTTCTAGTCACAGAATGTCATGTGTGCCAAATCTGAATTGTGCTCCATGTTCAAATAAACTCCAAACATTCTGCACACACTGAGCGAGAGGGATAAAGAGCTAACCCCTGACATAATCCATCTTTTGTACACAGATGCTATTTCTGCGCATTATAAAGCATTTTGTGTTTTGCTTTTATTTTGCTTTACACGTATTTTCTGTGCTATAACTTTAAAGCACAGTTTGACTGAAAGATACTTATGAATTCCCCCAAATGTTAGAACATACATACAGAGATAAGAATGCTTCTTCCAAAGAATCCCCTTTCCCTCTAACCACTCCACCAGCTACTGTCCACTGTCCAATACTTTCTCCTTTGACCAGTGAAATCCCCATTAGATTCCCTTAGATTGCATTTCACCTGTAGGCTATTTACTTTCAGACTCTTGCTTATTCCCTTATTTCTCACAGTTATATTACTCAATTCACACATGGACATATACATACATACATGTACACACACATCCATATGAATATGCATGTTCTTAAGAACTGGGCATGAAACTTTTATGTATCTACTATTTGTATATATTGTCTATATTGATATAAACCTCAAAATATTTTATCCCATTAAAATTAATGGCGATGATTTTATTTTTATTTCTTTTTTTTTTTTCAGTTAGTGGCATGCTTTCAGAAACTACAGACTGTATTGGGTTAAGTAAGGAATAGGTGTGTAGGAAATGCAGCTTTGAGACCACGTGGCAAAAGTACCTGAATCTGAGTGATAGAGACCAATGCAGAGCTTGATCCCACAACCCTGAGATCATGACCTGAGCCAACATCAAGAGTCAGACGCTCAACTGACTGAGCCACCTAGGCGCCCCTGGAAGAAGTACCTTTTAAGCTGAGACTTGAGTAATGAGTAAGATGTAAACAGAAGAGCAGAGAGACAGTGAAGGGAACATGTTTTGGGTCATTCCGTGGAAGACCGCTTGGCTCGACTCAAGAGTTGGGAGATCGTGTCTAGTGCGTATAGTACACAGCAGGTTGGCACATGATGTAGGCTTGAGGGGCAGGAGCACCTCTGGTCTTGCTGACCACGTGAAAGAGCACTAGCGAGCTGATGAAGGGCTTCACACAGCAGAGTATCAAGACCACACTTAACTTTTCCAAAGGCCACTTTGGCTACTCTGTTCGTAATGAACTGGAAAGAAGGTATGGGGTGGGGGGTTCGGGGCTCAGACCAGAGCAGGAACAGGTGCTGGGGGAGGTTGGGTGAGACAGAAAGAAGCATTTTGGTGTTTCCTGGATAGAAGTTTCCAACTAATTGCATATGCATGGAGAGGGAGACATTTATACTCACTTTCCCCAGAATTGGAACCTTAACCTCAGAATTCAGATTTGTGTGACTCTGGCTGCCTCTGTCTTTAAGTTAAAAATGGCAAGAGTGAGTGTCTGTGGTAAGTGAGGTCCTGTTGCCTGTATTCTATCACAGAATTTTCAACCCAATCTGTGTCTTATTATAATTTCTATTTCACATTAATTAATTTCTGTTTTACAGATGAGATAGATAACTTGGATGAGGTCACATGCTTAGTTAAGGAGAATGTAAATTCAAACCCAGGCAATCTGACTTCAGAAACCACCCTCTTAACCCCAAGTGGTGATCCATCCCCTTATCTCTATATCTCCAATCTCACATCCAATTAAAACACCTACCTATTATGTGCCACTGCTTCAGGGAAGACTAAAATATGGGCTGGGAGTTTTCTCTCTTTTTCAGTGACCCATGTATCCCCTGTCTTTCAGAACCAAAGACATCTACATGCTGGCTGCCCCTCGAAACGCTGCAGTGCTGGGCTCCCTCCAGCTCCTTAAATTTTTCAAGACTCTGGGAAGCTGAGTGCAAAGTGGGAATCCTTCGTTTGTGACTAGAGTGTTAAATGAATACTTAGAGGGGTTTCTTGTACCTTTAAATAATTCCCAGCTGAAGAAAGATCCCCGACACCCTGCTTTCTCCTTGACAAAATCAGCTGCAGAAAAACAGAGGAACGTGCAAACACCCACGGTGCCATTTTATTCTCACAACAGACACCAAAGAAATGTGTTGATGACAACTAAGTGGAAATCTGAGTCCAGAACAGATTCATTTTCAAAGCAAACCATGACTTCCGTGTACCTGGGTGTTCAGACAGAATATCGTCCTGGCATTTCCCATATGAAGGAAAACTTGGCATGGCCCAACTGGGACACTTTCGAGAGCTAATGGAGCCACTAACTGGACGGGAACACAGGTGTACACCAGGACTATTCCGGAGGAGCCAGAATGCACGGACACCCACCTAGAGACAGCTACCTTACCCTCGTGTACAACTTGTGGTTAGTGCGCAGACTCTGCCAGTAGCTTGTGGTCTTGAATTATCGGTATCACTATCATTTTACACTTGACTTCTGGATATAATGTCAAATGACCCACCTCATCTCAGAATAATTTTCCTCATCAGGTTAGGCAAGGTGAGGCAGGGGACAGGTAAGTGGTAGAGTGGATCAATGGAAACGTCTTAGGAGGAAGAGTGGGGGGTTTGAAGCCTGACTACCTGTCTCGAAGACCAGTTCACAACTAATTTATTGGGTGATCGAAGTTAGACAGCACTCATAAGGCTCAGCATCAGGTGATTTGTCTAGGCTACCATCATGCCTGACACTGGCATATTAAAGATGATAGGTATAAAACATCGGACACTTAGGAGGCTCTCAGTGATCATGGATATTATTATTTTTTCATCTATTTGAGAGAGAGAAAGAGGAGGGGAGGGGCAGAGGGAGAAAGAGAGAGAATCTCAAGCAGACTCTGCACTGAGCCCGACTCGGGGTTCAATCCCGTGACCCTGAGATCATGACCTGAGCCAAAATCAAGAGTTGGACGCTTAACTGACTGAGCCACCCAGGAGCCCCTCTACTTTATTCTTTATACACTTTTATGGTAGATGAAATATTGATTCTCTCAACCCTTGGTATTTCCACATAGGGTTTACAATGTCCAGATCTCCTGGGCCAGTCACTTCCAGACTAGAGAAGACTTATTGTAACTTATTACAGAATAAGGTTTATGTATTCTAATTTTACTGTTTTTCCATAACATGAAAAAAATGTAGAAAGCAGGCAAGTGCAAATCAAGTCTCCATGAGAGTAATATTTACACCCAACAGATTGGAAAAAGAAAAATGTCTAATAGTTATAAGAGCAGGAAAGGGTATGCATAAGCAGGACTGGTTCCTGCTCTTCCAGTAAGAGGACAATGTCATCCAAGCACTTTGGAAAGTAAGTTGGCATTACCTTGTAATATCTGCATACTGTCCACAATTTGGCAATCTTGCACCTAACATTTTTACTCCAGGGAGAATGTTATCACATGTGCTCCCCGCCCCAGAAACATGTACAGGAATATCCACGGCAGCATAATCTATTGCAAAAACAAACACATAAGCTAATGAAACTAGAAACAACCTAAATTCTAGAAAAAGGAAATAGGCAATTTGTGGTATATTCATACAATGGAATACCATGCCACAATGAGAATGAATGTTAAATAAATCACCATGGGTTAGACTTTGGAGCATAATTTTGGAGAAAACATCCCTGAAGCAAGATATAGCTTGATACCATTTAAAAATATATATTAACAAGTAATCTACGTGTATAAATGTGTGGGAGGAGTGTAGAAGAACCTCTTTTTTTTTAATTAAGAAAAATAACTTTCCAGTAATCACTTATTTCTCAGAGACTTCAGATAGCTTCCGTGTGTATGTCTCCTGTTCGGGTGTTTGCGTTGTAAGCAGCAGGGAGACAGAATCCATCTTAGCTGGAACCAGAAGTTCTCGCTGCTTTCTCAGACATGGACAGGGAGCCTGTGGTGTCTCTTACAGAGTGAATGAACAGAAATCAGGAGTTGATCATTTAGCCTATTTTTTGCACTGGACAAGTCTCACTGACTGACTATAGGCCTCTGCCCCCAGATGAGTTTCTTTCAGTAACAGTACCGAAGGACTACTCTGAAAAGCACAGGGCACTGTGTCGAGCACCTTCTCAGGTTAAACGTTGCTACCCTGGTCACACGGAGCAACCTGGGCAGGAACTGCCCCTGTGTCCTCAGGTGAATAGACAGACTGGGGTGTCTACAAACACGGGAGTATGACTCAAGGCCTGTTGGTGCTTCCCATGCTGCTGGCTCTTGCTGCTAGGGCCATTTCACCCACAAGTCAGGTGACCACATAATTTGCTGCCCAAACCAGGACACTTTAAAAAAAATGTTATTTTAAAGATTGTATTTATTTACTTATTTTACAGAGAGAAAGGGAGAGTGCGAGGTGGGGTGAGGGACAGATGGAGAGGGAGAAAACTCAAGCAAACTCCCCGCCGACTGTGGAGCCCCATGTGGGGCTCGATCTAATGACTCTGAGATCACAACCTGAGCCAAAGCCAAGAGTTGGATATTCAACCAACTAAGCCACCCAGCTGTGCCAAACCAGGGCACTTTAAAGAGTAAAGGAGAATGCCAACCACATGGCACACTGGAAATTGGAAAAGACAGTGGTGAGCTGGAATTAGTTTTGAGGAAAGGAGAGCATACGTCATCCTACAGTAAGTGCTATTACTTCACACCATCCTGTGGTTGCCTCACCACCTTGCCCACCAGCAGACATTTCCACTTGATTGAAAGGGGCCAAATCACCTCAGAAAGTCAGCCCTAACACCACGGCAGCTGTAGGGTTGAACAGCTGGAGGTCAAATAAGAGACGGGAGACAAGTTAGTTACACACAGAGGACAACATCCTTATTTCTTTCCCAGCGCCAAGGCTCTCCTCCTCATCCACATCTTGAAGAGGCGGGAAATATTCCCTTTGATCCCTTGGCCAATATTCCAAAGAGTCTACTTTCTCTCTCTCATTTCCATAATGACAACTCCCAACACATTCTATTCTCCTGATTCTCACCAGTTTCTTGTTTTTTCACCCTAAATCATTGAGAGGTGACATAATTAAATCAATGCTTGGATTTGAAACCAGAGAAAATAAAACAAACCTTGCTGTACTCTGGATAGAGCAAAGATCTCTATTTCTCCTTCTCTCACGATTAATATTAAGATACAATCACAGGGGTGGGCTAGAGGGAGGCCAGCCTTTAGAATATATCTCTTTGCTGAATAAGTGACAAAAGTTAAAAAGCAGTAATTTAGGAAACTTAAATGTGACAGCAGATGATAGATGGTAGCTGGCAAGGCTGCAAAATGAGAAACATTAAAATTGTATATTAGGATAGATCAAGCTCTGTGCGGCGGTTTGCGTCAGCAAGTTTCTTTTGATATGTCAAGTCTCCGTGGGCCTGGAACTCCAGTCTGCTTTGAAGATGGATTTTAAAAGGAATATGTTTATGTTTAGAAACTTAATAATGCCATGTGCACCAAGAGGCCAGAGACAAAATCAAACTGAATGCGTTACTGTTTCTTTGCTGTGGGATCTTCCCCGGCCCGGCACCCCAGGGCTCTGTGTCTGCTAGGAAATTCTAGAGACCCTTTCAGAAGCACATCGAATATCACCTCCTCCAGGAAGGCCTTCTGATCCTTGCCAGCTAGGTGGATTCTGGCTCCCTCACAAATCCTCACTCCCTGTTTGGACAACTCTTGCATGGCATTAGGCATTTTCCCCCTTGCAAAGTGTTGGTCCAACTCCTAGAAGAAGATTCTATGGTTGTAAATGTGCTGTGAGCTTTCTTTGCTATCCCATCAGTAATATGACCTCATGAAGTTGCAACACTTTGCACATATTTCTACTCCAATCTTTATTCAGGAAGAGCCAGTTATGTGTGTGTGTGTGTGTGTGTGTGTGTGTGTGTGTGTGTACGTGTGCACGCTTTTCTTCTTCTTCCATACAGTGAGTTTCTTGAGGATAGAGATTATGTATTCTGCCTCTGGGGAATCCCATTGACTGGAACAGGGTCTAAGCCATAGTAGGTACCTGTTAGATACATGAATCAACCAATCAGTAGGATCAATCGGTGAATCCCAAGAATCTCATCTCTTGGCAGCTGGAGTGTCATGGCCCGGGAATTTTGCCTTTAGGTTACTATGAATCCTAGAACAAATCAGTTCTCGCTATAAAGGTGAATCATGTGACTTCCAAGCTCCGTTCTGTTGAGATGACTATTCAATTTGCTAAGCTCTCTGTCCCCATTTAATAGAAGTACCAGTACTGTGATACTAGTATGATTTTGCCCTTATGGTTTTCATTTATGTAATAACATCGTCATTGTTGTTGAGTCACATGGGGACTTAGGCATGAGGGAGTGGGGGAAAGGAAGTACGTTCTAGTGGGAGGCTCTCAGGGTTTATTCTCTCCTATAGTCTCAAAGACGGACAAGAAGTTGCACCTTCAGGCCATCCAGGAACATGACTTCTCCCTCTCCTTCATCAAGGTTCACGAGGACAGGTGTGACGGGGAGAAGTGTGAAGGAAAAAGAAGAGGAAGATCAGGTTCACACTTCTCTTCCCATCTGTGTGATGGACTCTATCTCAGAGGTGGGTTTTCAAGATCATTGCTTTCCTTTGGTATAGCTTTGCAACATGTCACATCATCCTCCAATCAAGTGTCAATTCAACATTTTAAAAATTATTACTTGACTTTTAAATAATAACTCTCTATTATTTATATGGTGCTATTTCAAAGCTGGTCAATGTCTTTAAAAAAAAAAACACCTAAAAACAAACAAAACAAACAACCCCCCCCCCACGATTGAGATATGACTGAAATACAAAGAGCTGTACATATTACATGGGTACAACTTGATGAGTTTGGATATAAGTACACACCCATGATTCCATCACCACAACCTATGCCATGAACACAACCATCTCTTCCAAAGGTTTCCTTCTGCCCCAGTAGATCTTGTGTTAAGTGGTCAATGTCTGTTGAAGCCAGATTAATAGTTAAGACATTGGGTGTTATGTCCTGGGGTATCACTTATTTAAAAGTCATTTCACTATGGTCAACTTATCTTTGACAAAGCAGGAAAAAACATCCAGTGGAAAAAAGACAGTCTCTTCAATAAACGGTGCTGGGAAAATTGGACAGCTACATGCAAAAGAATGAAACTTGACTACTCTCTCATACCATACACAAAGATAAACTCCAAATGGATGAAAGACCTCGATGTGAGACAGGAATTCATCAAAATCATAGAGGACAACATAGGCTGCAACTCTTCAACATCGGCCACGGCAACTTTTTTCATGACAGGTCTCCAAAGGCAAGGGAAACAAAAGAAAAAATGAACTTTTGGGACTTCATCAAGATAAAAAGCTTCTGCACAACAAAGGAAACAGTCATCAAAACAAAGAGGCAACCCACAGAATGGGAGAAGATATTTGCAAATGACACTACAGATAAAAGGCTGGTATCCAAGATCTATAAAGAACTTCTCAACCTCAATACACGAGAAACAAATAATCAAATAAAAAAATGGGCAGAAGATATGAACAGACACTTTTCCAATGAAGACATACAAATGGCTAACAGACACATGAAGAAGTGTTCAAAATCATTAGCCATCATGGAAATTCAAATCAAAACACATTGAGATACCACCCTATGCCAGTTAGAATGGCAAAAATGGACAAGGCAAGAAACAACAAATGTTGGAGAGGATGTGGAGAAAGCGGAACCCTCTTATACTGTTGGTGGGAATGCAAGTTGGTACAGCCACTTTGGAAAACAGTGTGGAGGTCCCTCAAAAAGTTAAAAATAGAGCTACCCTATGACCTAGCAATTGCACTACTGGGTGTTTACCCCAAAGATACAGACGTAGTAAAGAGAAGGGCCATATGCACCCCAATGTTCATAGCAGCAATGTCCACAATAGCTAAACTGTGGAAGGAGACGAGATGCCCTTCAACAGACAAATGGATAAAGAAGATGTGGTCCATATATACAATGGAATATTACTCATCCATCAAAAAGAATGATTACCCAACATTTGCAGCAACATGGACAGGACTGGAGGAGATTATGCTAAGTGAAATAAGTCAAGCAGAGAAAGACAATTATCATATGGTTTCACTCATTTGTGGAACATAAGGAATAGCAGGGAGATCAGCAGGAGAAGAAAGGGAAGAATGAAGGGGGGTAAACAGAAGGGGGAATGAACCATGAGAGACTATGGACTCTGGGAAACAAACTGAGGGTTTCAGAGGGGAGGAAGGTGGGGGATTGGGCTAGCCCAGTGTTGGGTATTAAGGAGGGCATGTATTGCATGGAGCACTGGGTGTTATATGCAAACAATGAATCATGGAACACTACATCAAAAACTAAGGACGTACTGTATGGTGACTAACATAACATAATAAAAAATTAAAAAATATATAACAAAAAAAATTAAAAGAGCACTAAAAAAAGTACAAAAAAATAAAAGTCATTTCACTATGACTTGTGTTTTTTCTTTTTATTTTTTTAAGGTTTATTTATTTATTATTTGAGAGTGAGAGACAGAGAGCATGAGCAGTGGGGGGAAGGGAGGGGCAGAGAGAGGGAGAGAATCTGAAGCAGACCCCCTCCCACCCCAGAGCACAGAGCCCCATGCGGGGCTTGATCTCACGACCCCAAGATCATGACCTGAGCCAAAATCAAGAATCGGACGCCTAACCGACTGAGCTACCCAGGTGCCCCTGACTTGTGTTTTTTAGAAGTACAGTCCACTTTGTGGAAATTCTAGCAGAGTACTAGTACATTTGAATAGGCACCCTATTCAATTAGAGCTTGGATCCCTGGGATTCCAAATTCCACCCTAAGTGCAAGCCAGAAACTCAGAGGAATCCGAATTCCTCTCAGGCACCAGAGGTCCATAACACTGGGAAACAGAAGGTTACTCAGTTATAAATAAATAGATTTATCCATTGAAACTGTGCCACCACTTCATTTTAAACAGTGCTGGGTGGCCAACCCAATGGCAGAAGAGGGAGGCATTGGTTTGTCTGAGGTTCCATAATTAAAGTTTGCACAGAACATCTGCTTTGTCCAAATGGCATCCTGCAACTTACACTCCCAGCTGCCATGGTTGGGGGGGTGGTTCTACTTCCTTCTGCCCAGCTGTATTAAAGTTCTGGGGTGGGGAGGGGTAAGCTCACATTTCCACATGGGATCCTACTACGTACAAGTTTTCCCAATTGGAACTGAAGGTACAGGTCTAATCGTGCTAAACATACCGTTCTTAAGACCTACGTTTGTTTGTTCAGTTTGTTTTGCTTTTCCTTTTATTTGTTTCTCCCTAAAGATGTCACATCTTCGTCCAGGATTATTTAAAGAGCAATATTCTGTAAATGCTCAGGAGACAACAAACTGTTGGCATGACATTTCTTTCAGATCAACACATTTTTTCCCCTGATGCAGAGGACATTAAAGTCCTGCTTTGCCCACCAGAAACTCTAAAATATATGGCTCACAGACGTCAGAGAGGCACATGAAGAATTCATTTGCCTCATCCTTTTTCTTTTAAGGGGTGATCAGAGACACATAAAAATCTTCATGAAAAATGGATGGAGGTGAGCCAAAGGTCAAAGGTGAGCCCAAGAAAATGGCTCCTGGAGACAGGGAGCAACTTAGAGCTTGTTGTCAGCCAGAGAAACCCAGCTGCCAGTCTGCACACGTGCACGAGAGGACCAGCCAGAGAGCCAGATGCTGCTTTAGGGAAACAGAGGCTGAGTGCTTGTCATCCAGTGATGGCCTTGGCTGTCCAGGTAAGAGATTAACAAGAGGAAATGTTCCTTTCATTTGATGACACTTGCACTTGCCTGCACAATTTGCCACTTTCAACACCCCCCTCCCCTCCGGCACGCACACACAGATACACGCAAGACACATCTAAGGCTTTGTGAGGAGGATAAGCCAAGGAGAAAAGGAAGGGAATGCAAACAGAAGAGGTCTCGTAATATTTCCTTTGCCACAGAACCTCTTTGTATGCGGCATGTCCCCAAATCACAACATGCTTTGCCGATGGAGTCCTTTTCAGAGGAGCTAATTATAAAAACATGGTCTGGCATGGAAATGGCAGGACGGTTCCAAATCATTCTAAAGTAAGGTGCCAGGTTCCTTGTAGCTTTCAGTGTGTATTAAAATTGCCAAGCCCCTTCTGCTTACCATTTCTCTACTCTAGACCTTTCTCGTTGCAAAAGATAGTGATTTTTGGAGAACAGAAAGAAAAGATGGGGCTGGAAAGATGGCAGAGAGAGAGAGTCTGAAACTTTTCTAAAGTGGAATTTGCTTCTCACGGAATCAAAAGGTTTTCTTTATTTCCTCATTTTAATATTCAATATGATGATACCTATGTGAGGGACACACAAAGGATTTTGTGTGGTCAGCAATATCCTCTCTCTTATTGATTCTTTCCATTGTATTAAATCCTATGACCGTTTGAATATACTTGCATCTTAATCTAACCAGGGTAATGAAGGGATATGGACTAAGTACCTATTACTTCCATCACTGCCTGTGAGAAAACAATGGGATACTAACCACTTGATGTGTACATTGGTTTAGACCAACAGATAGAACTTTCAGTGGTGGCGGGGATGTCTTTACATCTGTCACGACCAGTATGATATCTGCTAGTTACATGTGGCATGGAGCCCTTGAAATGTGGCTAGTATGACTGAAGCACTGACATTTTAATTGTATGAAAAAGTAACTAAAGCAAATGTAAGGAGCTCTCCATGTTTTGTGGATATGGTATTAGTGCAGATCTAGAACCTTGAAAAAAACATCAGGAACTCAGGACACCTGCATGGCTCAGTTGGTTGAGTGTCTGACTCTTGATTTTGGCTCAGGTCATGATCTCAGGGTTGTGGGATCGAGCCCTGAGTTGGGCTCCATGCTCAGAGAAGAGTCAGCTTGTCCTTCTCCTTCTGCCCCGCCCCCTGTGCACTCTCTTTCTCTCTCAAATAAATAAATAAATAAATAACATCTTTAAAAATAACAACAAAAAAAGTCAGGAACTCAAGTACCTGTACTCCATATTGGAAAGATCCCTGAGCCCAGACCAACTTTGTCAATTAATTTGTATGTTTAACTCAGGCAAATTACTGAATGACTCAGAATCTTGGTTTTGTCGTATGTAAGACAGGTGCAACAGCCCCCCTCTACCTGCCCCGTATTGCTACTGGATGTCTGAATGCAGTTAATGAGCATCAATGTGTTTCGCTAAATGTAATGTTGCTTACTACTGTACACTTTAGACAGGGTGTTATATGAAGTAGAATTTGAATGCTAAGAATTTGCCTTGTAAAAATTAGTTGGCTTGTTCCTACACTAATTCTATTTTACCAATGTGGAAAAGGATGCATAAAGAGATTAAGTGACTTCCTCAAAATCACTCAGATGGTAAGTGATGGGGCTGGTATGGGGCTGGTATCTAAGTTCTAATTTTTAATAATGACTCCCCAAAACCCATGCCAACCCACTGGTGGCCTCCCCAGCACCTATTTCTCCTTATCTACCATGATCCCTAAAGGTCTGAGCAAGAGGTTTGATTGGTTGGCCTTAAGCCAATCAGCACATTTCCTATCCCTGGTCACATGACATAGATGGCTCATGATGCACTTCAGGCCAGTGGGACTAAGACATTTCTTGGGAACTCTGGATGGAGAACTTTCCTCTCTTGCTTGTTATAAACTGGGAAACTTGTAATCCTGGTTACTGCTGGCAAACATTTTGTAATCAACTCTGTGCCTCAGGTAAGGATCAACCAAACCCTGTGCAGGGCAGAGTGGAGGAGTAGAAAAAACCTTGGTCCTTGGTCATCCTGGTGATCCACCAGATCCAGCTTTACCTGTAGTCCACTCTATAGCTAGAGTTTGCAGTTATGTAGAATTATTTCTCAAAACAATATATAGTTTTGTGCTTGCCGTTGTGACCATTAATGATAAGCAACCCACACGGACTAATATAGCCGTACCTTATACAAACTTGAAATTTCACAACCCAGAAGATTATGTCCATCATTTAAAAGTCAAGGTCTGAAACCGACAAATGCAAAGAAAGTGTTGCTCTTAGCTCAGAGACAGGATTCTCCGCTCTGGCATTTGGAATGAGGCCTCCATAACAAGGGATAACAGATTAGCTCTGCAGCAAGCAATGGAAGTACATTAAAAGAATATTAAGGTTGTGACAGGAAATGATATCAGTAGAAGCAATTCCTCGGGAAGGGAGAGGCACCATATGTGCTGCCAACATGGAGATGCCAGGGCTAGGTGGGGGGGTAGAATGAGCAAAGTCATTAAAGAGACTCCCCATTGTGCCCAGGAGTTACAAGACATATGGTGCCTTTGCCCCGAGTTGGGAGGTTTCATTTCTCTTCCCTTCCAACTTCACACTCTTCCTATGTAACTGAGGCAGAAGACAGGAATACTAGCTGAACAAGAGTCAGTAATGTGGGTCTTTATGTTACGGTGACTCAGCAGGATTGGGGAGGAGGGTAGTGTAGTGGAAAGAGCACTGGGTTATAAGCTCTAAGGCTGGGGTGCTATGCATTTTTAACCCCATGACCTTGGTCAATCATTTGACCTTCCTAGCTCTACTTCATCTAAAAAATAGAGGAAACACACAGTGAAAAACTACCCTTCCCATAAAAATGCATGCATGCAAGACAATGCATGATTTTTCTTTCCAATCCCCCACCCCAAAAAACACAATGAATTCATAAATACAGACAACGGATAGGTGGTTGATGGGGGCGGGGTGGGGGGTGGTGATGGGTGAGTGAAACATGAGAAGGTGGTCAAATGGTACAAAATCCCAGTTAAGAAATAAATACATCCAGGGCGTGTCAGGTACAGCATGGTGACTACAGCTAATTACTGTATGCTATATTTGAAAGATGCTGATCGTAAATCTTAAATGTTCTCATTAGAAGAAAAAATATATATAACTGTGTGGTGACAAATGTTAAGTAGGCTGACTGTGGTGGTCACTGTGGCATATATACAAATATGGAATCACTATCCTGTCCACTTGAAACTAATATAATGTTATATGTCAATCATATCTCAATTAAAAAAAATGCATGTGTTGTCTTGCCTCTGGGATTTCGCTCCTGTGCTCCCTCTGTCCACATACTTTGTCCACTACCTCTCTTTAACTTCTTTTCAGCTGTCATCTGTATGAAGTCCTCTCTGACCTGTATTGAATATCTCCCCTTCCACAAGGACTGACCTGTATTGGACATCACCCACCCTAGGACTTACCCCATATTAAAAAGAACACCACAGGTCCAAAATGGCATCACTGAGGTTAAGGCCCCAAATCAGCAAACCAAGACTTAACACTTAACGTGACTGCAGTTTCGACC
The DNA here is from genome assembly GCF_024610735.1 of Ursus americanus. NCBI lineage: Eukaryota > Metazoa > Chordata > Mammalia > Carnivora > Ursidae > Ursus > Ursus americanus. The sequence continues at coordinate 34,047,446 of NC_142128.1, forward strand.
CCCAGGATAAGTTTTAACCAGCTGACATGGAATTTCCTGGTCAGCACTGGGAAATTCACTAATAGACCCCTTCTTTTCCTCTTAGGAGGGTGACCTTACCTAAAACAATGCATTCTTTGCTAATAATTTCTATTTTTCCCTGCTTTCTCCATGCCTTTGAATTTGTTCCCCTTTCTATAGCTTGACAGAGCCCCTTTCTGTTTGCTAGATGGGCTGCTGCCCGATTCATGAATTGTTAAATAAAGCCAATTTCATCTTTAAATTTAACTCATTTGAACATTGTTATTAAATACTCATAATGCTGGGATTGCCTTCTCCTTCTCAATAGAAATTTAAGTATGCACAGATCTCCACTTTCTGCCTTACACACGTACTAAGCATTAAGCTCCTTGAGGTCAGGGCCGTGTTTGTCCACCACTATGTTTTGGGTGTTCGGATTTCTGCAACATTAACCAGGCCCTCCACGCCATGCAGAGCTCCCCGGTGACTTCCTCAGCTCTCTGCCCTGTGGTTGGGAGACCCTCCCCTTCCTCAGATTGCCTTTTGACCTCTCCCTAGACTCTGAGGAGAGGGCTTTGGCAAAAGAAGATAACACAGTCTGTGACGATCTCAATCCCATTAGAGATGAAGTCTAGCCACAAGACATAGCCATTTGACCAAACAATGCATATAATACTACGTACCTAAACAAATTTTTGTTTCTAAAACAAATGGCAATTTTTTTTGTTTTTCTTTCTCCTTTGGCAAACGTGTAACAGGTGGAGGAGATCCCACAGAATAACAAGATTTGAATCTAGTCTAATAACAGCCAGGCTATGAAAGCAGGGAAGATTCTTTTCACTCAGTGCAGATGATAGCTGGGACACTTCCAAGATACAATGAAACTGGCAGAGCAAAGATTCCTAGTGTTGTCGAAGATTCGGTGCACGGCTGCGGGTACATAAGTTCACGGCAGCTCTCTCAGCCCGCGTCCCACTTACTCTGATGCTCAACTTCGTTGTCTCCACTTTTACGAATGAATTATAAGACAGATAACCATTCCAGCAAATGGTAACCTAACAATTACGAAGTGCAACACGGCTGAGGGCTGAGATAATATATTTCCATCTGAGTTTATCTTTCCCCAAATTTCTTAAAGTGCATTACCCACCAAAAGCTCTCCCTTCACAAATGCGAACACGATTAAACTGCTGATTGCATCTGAAAAAAAAAAAAAAAAAAAGATTGTGCTGTGTGGCAAAGCAGTTTGACAAAGCTCCATCTTGCTGCTCTCAGGTGTCATTTCATGAGGCTGCAGGAGGCATTTGAAGCTTTAATCCAGGGAGAGATATCGATGAGTCTCAGATCCTAATTGAGAATTTTAAGAAGGATCTTCAAAGTTATCCGTTCATTGGAGACGCAAGTTAGTGAAGTAATAGCTGGGAGGGTTCCGTACGAGCACATGCACGCTTCGGAGGGATGGGACAGTGGGGATATGTGAACTTCAGGTCCCATCTAATTTCCCTCCAATGCCTCCTCATCTCGCACCATCATTCCCATTTAAGATGAGGAAAGTGAGTTCCCAAGAGGAGAAGTGATACACTTAAGATCTAGGCTTACTGCAATCTCTCTCAGGGGAAACCCAAAAGGGCAACTTCTGCACGAATGTTCATGTACTGCCCATATCCCCTCACCTTTCAGGCTTCAGTGAAAGGTGGACAGACTTCCACCTACAAGCGATGGCTTGATGGCCAGGGGGCTTTAACTACCAATGTCCACTGTGCCCACCATGGGGCAGGCTGGAAGACCCGCGGAGCTAACATTGCTCCCAAGCATCCCTCAGCCGATGGGGGAAAGGAGTTGGTGTGTGAATACCCCAGCGCCGTCACCACTCCGGTGTGGTAACAGGGAGAGGAGACGTCCCACATTGGCTACCAGAGTCTCCAGGAGGTGAATCTCCAGTCACCCACAGTGGTAACGGACTCGATAATACACACTTTATCATCTGTCTTCCTTTGTCTGTCTTAGTTCTTTACTTGCTATTTGGTGTCTTGTACTTTCTTCAACTCCCAACTAAACTTGAATTTTTTTTCCCCTCAGGGTCTGATTTTGGGGAATTGCAAATTGAGACAGTCCTATCTGCTTTAGACCCTGTGGACCCATCTATCATTTATGTTTGCCAAAGAAGTCACAATTTCTATTTCATTTTTCTTCCCCCCGCCCCCGCACTGGATCTCCAAATGAAGGGTAAACCACAGAATGACTTAGCTATGGTTTCCTCTAAACAGAAGGGCAAGGGTCTGGACAAGGATAAAATCCTGTGTTTCACCACCTTGTAGGGTATGGACAGGGCAAGCTGAGCAGGAAGATGAGTAGGTTTGGGGATCTGTGTCCTTGGGGTCTTTAAGTGAGCCATATTTTTTTTCTTTTATTTTCTTTTTTATTTTCTTTTGTTTCTTTCTGTCTTTTTTTTTTTTTTTTTTTGAGAGAAAGAGGGAGACAGGAGCAGGGGGGTGGGGAGGGGCAAAGGGAGTGGGAGAGAGAATCCCAAGTAGACTCTGAGCCAAGCTTGGAGCCCAATGGCGGGCTCGATTCCATGACCCTGAGATCATGACCTGAGCTGAGACCAAGAGTTGGACACTTAACCAACTGAGCCACCGGCTCATCCATAAGTGACCCATATTTCTATATGGGAATTAAGAAAGGGACTCATTCAGTGACCAGTCAGATGCTGCTAAATATTCCCTCAATGAAGAATGTTAGAGACTTAGGTCAGCTAATTTTTGAAAAATTCCACTGGACATTTTTGTTTTCACACACAAAAGATAACGTTTTGAATATTCTCCGAGTATAGAATCCTTCCATGGCTTTCTTTAGAAGCTATATGGGTCATAGAAAAACCACAAATGCTTTTTTAATCAACTTTGTCCTAAAACAGGAATCCAAAGTTAAGGCCCGAATGTGACTTAGTACCCTTCGTGAACCTGTCCTGCACGGTTCACTGAGTACTGCTTTGTATTTGGTTGCCTTTCATCAGTGAGAATACTGCTAATCATTATTAGGTTTATGGCATTCAAAGCTAATTATTACCCTAATGTCCCTGTTCCATTATCAGAATGGAAATGGAAATCCTCACTGGTTAACATACACGCTTGCGCATTTCATAGAGGGGCTGCAACCACCAAAAATCCAGATTCCAAGATGAAATCACTCTCCTTCAGGTATATAAACAATTTCTTGGGGTGCCTGACATGCCTGCTCACGACCTGTTTGACTGTTTTCCTTATTTTTACCCAAGCCCTGGAAAGTAACAGTATTAACCACAAATTCAGTGACATCACCAGTAAACGTTGACACGTACACTTGCCTTCAGGATGTGCTAACAGGGAAGTTAGTACATTCTGAAAACTAGGTAGGGCCATTTGTGAACAGAGGCTCTGCATCCTCTCTTTTTTTGCTGATTTTTCCGAGACGTGTTCCAGAAAGCCACCCTTGAGAGCATTTTAATTAAACACTATGACACTCTCCTTGTTTAGTTCCATACCTTGGAATTTAACGATGGAACTCAGGGGACAAGAAAAACCAGATATCCATTCCTTGTAAATATTCTTGGAAGCTAAAGAAATCTGTCTTTCAATGGAAAGCCAATGAAGAGGGTAGAGGGTGGTTTAACCAGAACGCTGAATTCAACTTTATATCCAGTGACTCAAGCCAATGCTTGAGTTAATGAAGTCTTTTCCCCTTCTCCCTCCCTGCTTCTCCTCTTTCTCTTCATCCCTTTCCTCCTCCTCCTTCCCACTCTTCTATCTCCCTATGCTTTATCATTTATATCTCTCTCTCTTAAATAAGATACTCTTATCAGTGAAATACATTACGGAGAGTTTTTATGTGAAAGAGCCCGATTCGTACTGTCACGTTAGTTTGAAAAACAGGCAGGATGGTGACGAGATACTATAAGAAGCTCTCCTTTGTATGACAGAAGTTCTACAATTTTCAGAGTTTTGAAGAATTACGTACCTGGTCTTTTAGCCCCACCTCTTCAATTTAACCGAAAGGTCTCAAGGTTGCAAGAAGCCTCACAATTGACTGGTTCATTCTCATGCTTTAGTCTTGAATCTGTCCTAGGATTCTCTGCCCAAGGATCAAGCCTGCTCCTTGAATACTTGTAGTGACGGGGAACTCATTTCTCTAAAAACTCCACCCATCCATCCACAGAGGGCTCCTGCACTTAAAACGTCTTTTCTTCAGCTCGAGAGTATTGGCTTCCCTCCTCAAGCAGAGTGTTCAGATTTAAAGTAACACTCAGACAAGACAGTCCAAGGATAAAACCCCAGTGAGGAAAGAAATGGGTAATGAAAAAGAAGAAATTCAAATGGCTAATGGTCATTTGTCCAAGAGGTCAGCCTCATTAGAAAGGGTATAAAAAGTAAGCAAAAAGGAGATGCCAATTTTCTACTGTTCAAGTAGGTAAAGAAAAGCAAAATGCTGATAATGAAGCAAGCTAGGTCAGGAAAACGGGCACTCGCATACGCAGCCACCATAGAAGAAAACTGATACTAATCTCAGGAGGGAAGTGTGGCCAAATCTATCTGCCCCCTTGGACATGTGCTCGCTCTTTGGTGTATCTCCTACGTTTGCAGAAACAGGACATAAGGACAGAAATGTGTAAAAACGCTTAGCTATCCACAAGGTCATTCTGGTTTTATTTTGAAGCAACAAAATTGCAAATGTTGACATCACTGATGGTTTATCCACACACTATTATTCCTTCATTAGGATGGTGATTAACTAATAATTATTGACATGAAAATGTTAATGATATATGTATTGTCAAAATTTTTTTAAGAATTTATTTGAGAGAGAGAGCTCAAGAAAGAGCATGAGAGAGAGCATGAGCCGTGGTGGAGGCAGAGGGAAAGGGAGAAGCAGACTCCCCGCTGAGCAGAGAGCCCGATACTGGGCTTGATCCCAGGACCCTGGGATCACAATCTGAGCAGAAGGCAGACACCCAACCGACTGAGCCACCCAGATGCCCCTGTATTATTAAATTTTAAAGGCAGATTAAAAGAGCTACAGCTGGTGGGGGGGAAAGGGAGGTAAAACACAGTTATGGTACAATTGGGGACATTTGAACACTGGCTAGATATCTGATGTTAAGGAATCACTCTTATTTATTTGGTGCAAATATTGTTTTGATTATATTTAACATACCATGTTAAGAGCTACTGATTCAACAGGTCATTGGCCACACAGGTGTTGGGTTTTCCTCTGGAAATACCACTCACATGAGATGAAGGGAAGAAAATAAGTGAAAGACTCACAGGAATAAAAGCATTAGAAGACACTTAAGTGAATAAAATATTTTAACATTTTGTAGAAGGTAGAGGACGTGGCTAGAATAGTAGTCTGGCCAAGCAGAGGGGTGAGGACAAAGCCACAGAGAGGGGTAATAGCAAGAAGCGAAGCGATTCACCAAACCCACCAAAGCCAGGACGTCTTGGAAACTGGAGGCGCCAGGAACAGCAGGGAAGTGGCGAGAAAAGACACTGAAATGGGGATTAATGACAAATGTTGATGAGAGTGGCCAAACCCATGTAACAAGGTGGTCACATCCCTCTTTCACAAAGCAAGAAGACTCAGCATCTGTCTCTGGCTTATTTGATCAAAATGAGATCGGTCTGCCATCTTGGGAGGAGTTGGCTGTCAATGTTACAGTGAGTTCATAACAAGAATTTGGAAGGTTTTATTCTTCCCTTGGGCTCATAAAAGAGGTTAAAGAGCATGAGAATGATCTGATCCTTTAACTTTTGGTAACGTTTTGCTTTACAATCATCTGCATTTAGCATGTTTGTGAAGAGATTTTTTTTGGGGGGGGGGACCCTGAGGCAGAATTTGTTTAAATTCTCTTTCATTCCTGGAATCAATGCTGGTAATTTATTCTTCTATTTTTTCACCAGCAAGCCAAGAGCAACTGCAGAGTGATTCCTGTTACAAAGCTTTTCTTCTCATCTTGCCTCTTTTACAGATAGCTTCCTGCAAATATGGAGTGTGTGTGCAGGTGCACAGAAGAGCGTGTGCATGTGAGTTTCATTTGGTTTCCACCCACCACTTAATCTATTGGGCTAAAAGGAGAGAGGGAGACACTAGTCAGTCTCTCTCTAGATACCATTCCTCCTGGTAAAAATTAATAAATTGATACAACCCCGATTTGGGAGAACTTTGTTCTGTATCTAGAATTCCTATCCTCTTTCTGCCTGACCTTCTGTCTCTCTGTCTCTGTGTCATGAGCTGGAAGTTTTTCCTAGTTTCTGAAAAAATGAAGTGTGCACTTCAGTTTCTCTTTTGGTTGTTCTTTGGGTGATGGCTGAGAGGAGAGTGGGGTGGAATATCTTCACCATTCTAAAACCATAAGTCTGCTTTTAAAAAATATATGTCTCCCCTGTTAAATTTCCCCATAAGCTCAGGAACAATATCAGTCTTATTCAAGTCTAGATCCCAACCATCTGACTCACAATAGGGGTTGAGTAAATATTTGTTGAATGAATACAAAAATGAATTAATCAATAAAGTATCATCTCATTTCAAGGAAAAAGATAATATGGAATATGTCCAGGAGGATATACGTTAAGGAAGTTAATACTGGTTATCTCTAGACGGGATGTGATTTATTCTTGTCATTTTCTGCTTTAGACTACAATAAACATGCTTCTTTTGTAATAAGAGGAAGACACTTTAATACAACATAATTTTAAAAGGCATTTTAAGAAGTGCTCATTTTTAAGTAGTGATTCGTTATACTGGATCTACACCAAGATGGTCTAGATTCTAGGGCCCTGCTATTTCTGGGTATAAACTTGCACTTGCTGAATCAAGGCTCCTATGTTGGACTCACAAAATGGTGGTCAGGATCATTATAAGAGTAAAGGTAATCCCCCACCTCGACGGGGCCCTCCCACAACATTATAAACGCTCCTGTCCAGGTTCCCTGAGGGTGAACCAAATGAACACATCTTCAACCTCAGCTTCGGTTTGAGAAGAGGCCACCAAAGGATACAGCCAGTCCCTTCACTGCTTTCTCCTTCTCAGGAAGGATTTGTTGGCTTCAGAGAATTTCAGGGACTGTCAGTGTGCCCAGCCTCAACTCTCTGCACACACGACCTTTTCAAAACATGGGAGCAAGGGTTTACTTGGAGTGCCAACCCTTCCCCTTACTTACTCTTCTGCAGCCATTATGGCCTTCTCTCTGCTTCCTAAATGCACCAATTTATCCCCATCACCTCCTCTGATCCATTCACTGCTTAAAATGCTCTTCTTTCTGGGTTGCTTTCTCACTGGGTCTCAGCTCAAGTGGTAGTTCCTTGGGGAGACCCTCCTTTGCCTCTCAGTCTAACATACCCACCTGGTCACTCTCTGGTCCATGATCCTACCTTATTTCTCTGAGCTTTCTATCAGAAAGGCAGGAGAATATCTGATAGATATTCTTTTCCTTCCCCCATTAGGAATGTAGGTTTTCTGAGATTCTTGCTTGCCTGCTTCACTGTTTTATTGCCAACACATCTAAGAACTTGTATTTAAACATGCTAAGAGTGTCATGCATATCTGTGAATGGGAGGGGAGGAGGGAAGAAAGGATTAAGATGGGAGAGAAAGAGAGAGAAAAGGAGAGAAATGCAGCACATCACCTCTTAGCTGTAAATCTCAATTCCCAAACTGATCAAGATCCCTTCTTTCTTTAGAAGACAGTTGAAATTCCAAATAGCAAATTTCCTGTTATGTATATATATACCGAATTAACATAAATGTGTAGTAAAAACTAAAATGTGAATATAATGATTTACACTTAGCTCCTCTTTGTTCACACATCACTGACAGGAAACTCATTACATGATTAAAGAGTAATGCACAGAAATGAGGACCTTGACATTTTTCCTGCATCCTTGATTTGAGAAAGTCACAGATTTTCAACCTGGATTATTTCCTTTGATTCTCAAACATGAGAGAAAAAGAGATCACTACCAACATTTTGCTCTTTAAGAATCACGTGGAGAGTGACACAATGAGAACAGACGTTAACTATTGAATTTACACTTTAAAAAGGCTGAGGGAATAAAACAAAGAATAAAAGGAGTGGCTGGCCCTTCCCAGGCCCACTTTTCCCTGCCACCATCATCACTGAAGCATTTATGGTGGGGACTCCTTCAGCCTCACTTCCTGAACGAGAATGAACAGAGCTCCAGATGACCCTGCGGGACATCTAGCATGAGCAAGAAGTAACCTGTGTGGTTATGAGCCACAGCGGTGTTTTACTGTTTCTGCAGCAAAGCTTAGCCCACCCTGACCCATCCATGGTGGTCACTTGGGGATGGTCACTTGGGAATGAGGGAGTCAAGAGAAAAAGAAGAGGGAAAGTATAATCAGACACTTGAACATGCTTGTGGGATTAAAGGGAACAGGTGGGGAAAGAGAAATTGAATACATTGTAGAGGGTGCTGTTAACTGGTTGGTCTCTGGGAGGAAAAGGGTTGCATTCCTCCTGTGCACACTCGCAAGCCACAGCCCAGGCACACTGTGCATGTGGTTTACACACCTGAGTAGGAGACCCTCATGACAGACATCACCACTGTGATGGGCATCTTCTGCCAGTGGGGTCTCTTCTGGAGAAAGCCAAACAGCTGATAACCAAGTGTTTGAGACAATGTAGCACCAAGCCTTCCTCCACAAGCAGAGGAATGAAAGGATTCCCTTCTCAAGACCTCCGTTTTCTCACCTATAGAATGGTGACAATAATAAAATCCACCTCACGGAGTTGCGAGGATTCGAGGAGTTACTATGTTTACAGCACTGGGATCAGTGTCAGGCACAATGTGAGTTCTAGTTAAGCGCGATCTCGGATTCCTTTGGGTTTTAGGAAGAAACTTCTAACACGGCAGTGAAATGTGGGAATGGCTTCTTTTAGCAGTCAAACAACGAGGGAGACTTGTAAGGACCAGCGAAAATCAGCTGCATACAGAAACACAGCGGCACGATGAACAACAAATATAGGTAATGTCTCTAACAGCCTCAAAGCTAGCATTGCTATGTAAACATCCATCTTCGTGTTTGTTTTTTTTTAAATATTTTATTTATTTTGAGAGAGAGAGAGAGAGTGCACACGAGCAGGGGGAAGGGGCAGAGGGGGAAGCAGACTCCCTGCCGAGCAGAGAGCCCAATGCGGGGCTCAATCCCAGGACCCTGGGATCGTGACCTGAGCCGAAGGCAGACAGACGCTTCACTGACTGAGCCACCCAGGTGCCCCTATCTTCATGTATCTTAAAAAAAAAAAAATCACATGGATAAACTCAGGGATCTGATATTAGCCCCATTCGAATGAGTGAGAAGCTTCTGTAACTGCTGGCTGACACGGGGAGGAAAGCAGTGACAAAATGAAGGGAAGGGAGAGAAGACAGGAAGACTGAGGTCTGGGGCAGAGAGAGGGATAGAGGGAGAGAACAGAAAGAGAAATGGAAAGAAGGGGGAGAAGGTAGAATCTCCAAGGAGCTGAGAGGCAGGGAGCTAGAAGAAAGAACATTCATGAAAAAGCAAGGCTTATTGACTAGTTGACAAAACAGACTAAAAAATCAATAATGTTTCCTCTGACACTTTAGATAACTTCCCAATAATGCTGGCCAGCGTGCTGAAGGAGAGGGGTTCCTGGGGCTGACAGCTTCACTCCAGACTGAGTTTTCTTATTTTTACATCTCCCCAGGTGGGAAGCAGTATAGGCTGTCACCTTCCAAAAGGATGAAAGTGAGCCTTTTTCACTGTGAAGGGGGCTTTGGAGCTGGGAACAAGGGGTGGCAGGGCTCGGGGTAGTTTATTTTATTTTATTTATTTCTGTGCCCAGGGGCTCTGTCAGTGACTGGTTCCTCCTTCCTGGCAGCAGGAATCTGATAATGCAATATTACTTTTGAAGATTGTTGCTGCAATGAGCCCCACACAACGAGGATGAATGGACAGCAGCCTCAGACTTCAGGATTGTGCAGGTAACTTCTGAATTGGAAAAGCAATGGAAGTCTTCAGTATTAACTTGCTCTTATTTTATCCAGATTATCACCTCGATAGAATTAAAACTTTTTTCTTAAGAATTCCCAGACATCAGCAATATATCTCAGAACTTCCAAACCCCCAGACTCTAGTATAACCTGAGTTTGGCGACTGGTGAGTCCAAGGTGGTAGAAGACACTAGCCTTTAGAGAAGGGGGCTGTGCTAGGTATCTTCTGCTCATACCTCCATATTCATGCTCTTGCTTCTCCCTCCTTCTCTGTTAGCTGGAGGGCTGGCCTGTATGGACTAGAGGTTGCCCTGATTTGGGCTTCAGAGTCGGTTCACTGGATGGGAAGCACCAGCGGAGGATGGAAGGAGAATAATGCAGCTGGATTATGCATAGTCTCCTGCACCCTTCCTTTCAGATCTCTGAAGCTCACTGTGACCCTTCACTGAAGGTTGGAGACCTTGTTCCAGAATCCCTCCCCTTCACACTGTTAGCAGCCCCTTGCCCATGATATATCTTCTATATACTATGTAGTGTTTCCTAGCCCTACCCTGAGCTTTGTAACCAGGCCATTTCCTAAATGCTCCTTAAATCACTCAATTTGATTACGCATCGCTCCCTTGCCAAGACTTGGATTAATACAGGTACCAACCTAGTCAGCAGGACCAGGAGCACCTGCAGTCTCCAAGATAATAGGATGAGGTTAACAGAACACACACACACACACACACACACACACACACACACACACACACATACACTCCACATATATTTCTTGGGGTGCAGATGGGAAGAGAATTCTCCTTTGCAATTAATTTAAAATACGCTGGGCACCCAACTAAGCACTTGATTTATACTTTCTTTTTTAAGCTTCTTGACCACATTTTGAGAAAGGATTTATTTTCCCCGTTTTACAGATGAAGAAATGAAGGCTCAGAGAATGGGAGTAATATAGCCCAATGCAACAAACTTTGAAAGTGACTCCACTAAGATGCCTGCATGGAGGGATAATTTTTTTTCTTTTGATACACTGAGGAGTTATCTGGTTCTATGGGGATAAAGGCCTAGAAAAACACCCAAGTGAAGTATTCTTTTATCTATCACCAATCCTCAAGCATAAAGCAGACACATTCTCTATTACAAAATCCAACCTATAGAAAATCATGATTTGAGTCAGCAAAAATGAATTCCCTTCATAGAACCCAACAGAAAGAAGTGAACACCAGGGGCGCCTGGGTGGCACAGCGGTTAAGCGTCTGCCTTCAGCTCAGGGCGTGATCCCGGCGTTATGGGATCGAGCCCCACATCAGGCTCCTCCGCTATGAGCCTGCTTCTTCCTCTCCCACTCCCCCTGCTTGTGTTCCCTCTCTCGCTGGCTGTCTCTATCTCTGTTGAATAAATAAGTAAAATCTTTAAAAAAAAAAAAAAAAAGAAGTGAACACCAGGCTCAGATGGTCAAGTGGATATAAAAAAGTAAAAAGTTGCAACAGAAAATTCATCAAGATAAATTAACAATTTGTATCTAACAGTCAATGCACTCCCAAAGTACGGCCAAACCCCACTTACCCAGGTATCATGCGAATAATATCATGTAAATAAATGGCAATCTTCGATAGGCAAAGAATCAGAAAGTTAAGTAGTGGGAGAAAAGGGTCTTCAAAGTCAAGAGGAAAGCTGTAACTCTATGCACTGAAACTCAGGAACTTTTTTCCTAGAAGATCTTGATAAAGTCCCATTGAATGTTCTAGACTCACTTTAAACAACTGATGTGGGATCCAGTCTCCAAAGATGGCCCCCATTGAACCATGTCTCCGGATAGTTGACCCTTGTGTTGTCTCCTCCCGTATGTGACCAATAGAATGAGGCAGAAGTGATGCAGGGTAGGCCACAGATGTCTTACAGCTTTCACCCAGGTCTTTGGAGATGTCTGCTACCTCTGAGAAGCCAGCTATGAGAAGCTCAAACCACAAGGAGAAGTCATGTTTTGGTTCTCCTGCCCATGGGACCCGTTGAGCATCCAGCCTCAATTGTCAGCCATGTGATGAGTTGTTTTGGACCTCTAACCCACTTGAACCTTTAGGTAACTCCAGTCCTGGCTGTCACTCGACTAGAACCACAGGAGACAAGCCTGAGGGAAAGCCATCCATTCCAGTAACATACAGAAGCGTGAGTGCGATTAATGAATTGTTTCAAACCGATGCACTTGGAATAGTGTGCTGTGTACCCAAACCCCCCTGAAACGCTTGGCTACCAGGGTTCCAGTTCTACAGTAGCAATTAGGAGGACTAAGGAAAGGTAAGACAGGCAGCAGGAGGAATTGGAAATTAAATTTGAGGAAAGTAGCAGAGACCATTAAAATTAAGAGAAGAAATCACAACATAGCGGTTAGAGACCATTTAGTGGGGAAGAGCGGAAAGCAAACTGCTGACCCCGCAACAGACCCCTCACAATAATCATTACTAAATCATGTCCCTTTAGACTCATGTGTTCATGAGAGCTTGCGGTTAGGAAGAAGGATTACATCCTCATCAGCATATCTGAGAACCCGCAGAGGTGAGAAACTGTTTTCAGAAAACATTCTGATGGCCAAAGATTAAACGGAGCTGTTGCGTCAGAGTTCAAGGAAGTAAGCTTTGATTTCCTGTAAATTTATGAACGAGGACCACTTAATTTTCCCCAACCATCGCAAACAGGCCACATAGGCTTGCCTTGTAACTCTTTCTGACATCTGGACTTCCACGGTGGCTGTTAGAGTCATGGAAATGTGTTCATTGATTCACTGATTCATTCAGCAAGGATGCGTTCATATTCGCTAAGCACTAGAACTTTTCTAGGCATCATGTGAAGGAAGATGAACATGATATGGTTCATGCCTCCAACAATGCACCGTCCACGACGGGAGCTATAAAGAGCAGGCACAACCAACGTTTGCTGAGGACCATCTGCCCATGCCAGGCTCTGTACTAGTTGCTCTCACAACTTTTATGACGAGTTCTAAGCTCTCGCAGAGACTCTGTCTAACGGACCTTACCATCCCATTTCTAGATGAAGAGGCTGAGCCTCGGAGTCCTTGCACGACTCAAAATCAGCCTTCATCCCTGGCTGCTCTCCAACCTCTGCAAATGTTAGAGGAACTCCATGGGACACAGTAGGGCAGAAAGCCATTGCAACTTAGTTTGCTTATTTTGACCATTTAAAAGGCTTTTGTAGTCATTGGAGGCAATAGCAGAGCGAGAAAAATTCCCGTCTGGCATCTGTCCTTCTGCATCCAAGCCAATTCTCCCTTTCTCTCTCACACCATTATTTAATTTGATGACGCCTGAGGTTTCCCAAGAGTGTTTGTCATTTTTATAACAGCCATTTTTCTTTGACTTGGTAAAGAAAAAGATTTTAAAAAATGGTAAAAAAATATATATACATATATTATATATGTATGTATATAGTGTATATATATATGTTTCCATTTGTGCACATTCCTTTAAGTGCTCCCAAATAGGTTGATTCCCAATGAACTTAGGATTTTAATTCATTTTACCCCATTGCTGCTGCAGAAGGAGTCACATTTTTAAATGTGTGATGACATATGGCTGTTCATTATTTATACATTCTGTAGCAGCCTATAAATTTTACTTTGGACATATATCGAGGCACTGAAACCATTTTGGTTGCAAACACATAAATCACAGTTACAGTTATTAGTCTAAATGTAACACCACCCGGGTTCTAGATCAAAACCTTTAAAATCCATTGTAATTGATGTCTACTGCATAACTTACGTCTGATTTTATTAAAGGTTCTCATTATTATTTATATATTTGGAGAATTACACTCCTAGCTGTGCTCCTCTGTCCAGAGTAAATTATTTTGAAGTGTGGGATGGAGAGAGGGTGTAGGCACGTGTTGAGGGTTGGGGGGGGCGGCTCTTTGTTAAAAAAAGAAAAGTGGGATAAGGCATGGGGGTGTATTTAAGTGCAGCCTAACCAATTCAAATGATGATTTAGTTAATTTCGCTCCCAAACGCCTTGTCCTCTGTACCAATTGACATTCATTTGAGACAAATAAAACAGCGGCTGAGTTGTGTCAGCTAAATTATAAATTAGCCAAAGGGTAACCGAATGAGCTGGATTCCCAGGGCTGCCACTGGACCAGGCCCTTCAAAGACCAGAAGCACTTAGATTGATCCATACATCACAGCACTGAGATGCCTCAGCAAAATGGGGACCGCGGATTGATGACACTTCACAGGCTCATTAGAAAGCTTCTGGTTGATAAGCTGGTTCTCCTGGAGAGCTTGCCTGCAGAAAAGCTGGCAGGGTGACCCATGGGGCCAGGCTGTGTCAAAATGGTAGAGAGGGTGAAGAGCAAAGGCAACGTGCCACAGAGGAGAGAGAGCAACGAACAGGGAGGCAGGAGGCCAGTAACGAAGGAAGCGAGAAGGCAAGATGACAGCAACGTCTTTTGAGCCACCTAGGATCCCCGTCCCTGGGATGCTATGAAAAGTGTGTGCCCCAAGAGCCTTTCTTTCCTCCTCTGTAACCAGGACGTTCTAAGGACCACCAGCGAGGATTTGTTCTAAAGGTTTTCTTCTATTTAATGGACTTGATTTTTGAGGGCAGTTTTAGTTTACAGAAAAATTGTGCAGAAAGTACAGTGTCCCCACATGCCCCCCTCCCTCCTCTGACAGTTGTCCCTATTACTAACATTTGGCAGGAATGTGTTCTATTTGTTGTGATTCATGAAGCAATATCAATAGATTAGTGAAAGCCCACAGTTTCCAGTAGGGTTCACTCTTTATAAGTTCCACGAATTTTGAGAAATCTGCAACATCTACCCTTCCAGGACCAAACGGTTTTGCTTTCCTAAAAATCCCCCATGCTCCACCTGCTCATCCCTGCCTCCCTCCCACCAGATCCATGGCAACCACTGATCCTTCTACTCTCTCTCTAGTTTTGCCTGTGTCATGAAGTTTCGAGATAATACATATAAAGAGTCTAGCAGAGCGTTCGGTAAATGGCTGAACCACAGCAACTCTACAGTGGCAGCCGAGCACTGTATTTCCATATAAATGTCAAATGTCACCCTTTAAAATGCAGATTTCAGACCAATAACCTGAGAAGTTATAGAAGAAGTAGGTCTATTATAATTGTGTGTTTTTCCTAGATGCAAGCAACCTAAAGGAATAGAGAGCCCAGCTGGCCCTCCTCCTGGGGGAGGTTGAGCTGGGGTCTCATTGTTCCCCAAGGCTTTCCTTAAAGTCTTCCATAAGGGAAAAATCAGAAGGTCCCATTGCTTTCTCTCAAACGTCTACCACGGGGCTGGTTAGGTCTCTGGGGCAGAGATGGAGAGATTTTCTTGCCTCATCACCAAAGCAAGAACTGACTTCCTTACCTTCTTCCACTGAGTGACTCCTGGCAGGCCTGCTTCTGCTCACACTCTTTATCTTTCTTGTCACTTTGAAAGGTAGGGAGACCCAGAGCATCTAGCTGGGCTGTGAGAGGGGACTGATCAGGGATTGGTTATCTGCTTTCAACGGTGGGTACAGGAGAGGCTTGCGAGCACCTGTCATGCCTCTTGGCCCGTCTCTGAGTGTCCAGTGCATCCATGGTGAGGGATGGTTCCCAGGCACACCAGCAGCATTCTCCTCAAACTCCTGGCCTTGTCTCAAGGATTACTGAAATACCACGGAAGCTTGTCCAGCCCTCAGTCTGGGGAAGCCTGGACTTAGGGAGGAGTTGATGCCCCTGGATAACACCTTTAACCAAGGAGCCATGGGTGCCGATGGCTAATGTCTCAGTCTTTTGTCTTTAGAAAGAGAATTCTGAGGCATGTTGCGTAGAGGGTCCCCATGGGACCAAGCTCCAGCCTCCCACAGCAGTACCCATGTGGAAGAAAAAGGCACCTTTTTCCTTTTTCTTCTCTCCATGTCTCTTTCTGTTTCTTCATTCCATCTTTCCTGGTCTCCTCTACAAAAATGACCTGTTCCAAGTTTTTTCTTAAATGCTGCCTCTAGAAGCACCCAAGCCAAGCCAGTGGGGCTGCGGGCAAGCAGCTGGCAGAAGGTAACGTCATGTGGAAGCTGAAAATTTCCTTCAGCTAATGAATGAAAATGCAATTTATGACTACAATTACACAATAGTAATTCCCATTGCCAAGTCGTTTCCTGAACGCTAGATATCGTACATGGATTATGGCATCGAATCCCCCTACACCCATATGAGGTAGGAATTATCCTAATAACCACGTAATGTAAGAGAAAATGGAGGTTTAGAGTGTTAAGTGATGTGCCTGGCTCCAAATACCTGATGAATTAATAGTATGGTCAGGCGACAACCTAAAGTGGTCTAATTCAAGGCTTACCTCTCAACCCTGGTTCTCTACCTCCTGACTCAGCATAGGGTTTTAGTCGTGTATATGTATAATATACATGTTCTTACAGATATACTTTTTATAATCATGATGCATATACAGATGTAAAATGAGTACGTGTCTAGGATTTTATATTTATCTTGTTAATTAATTGAAGGAGCCAGTAAGATGCTAGAAAGGAAAAGTCCATATACTGCAATTTTACAGGCAACCAAGAACACTGAAGTGAATTTACAAATAGACTAAAACCTGGAAGCCAAACTGGTCAATATCCATAGTGCAAAAATCAATCGCATTCCATTGGATGCAGTTCATTTGCTTTTCTATGGATAAGAATCGTTCGCATTAGCATCAGTTTTCCGCAACTACAGAACTGAAAGAGAGGTCGAAGACAATGAAACCAGATATAACCCAGAAGAACACCCTACAGAGGAAGCCCAGTACTCTTCTTTGTCCAATTTTGACAAAATATATGAATTGAATGAGTTTAGGACTTTTATAATGACAATGATAATAGAATAGAACAGGGGCCAGCAAAACTTTTTTCCAAAAGGATCAGATAATAAATATTTTAGGCTTATCAAGACATCTAGTCCATAATGCAACTACTCAACTCTACCTCTGTTGCATGAAAGTAGCCATAAGCAGTATATAAATCAACAGCTGTGGCTGTGTTCCAATAAACCTTTATTTACAAAAAGACGTGGCCAGCTTGCAGGCTGTTCTATTCCACCCCTGGTATAGAAGACCGTGAGATACAGTAAAATGTCTCCCAAGAACTCTTCCCAGGTAGGACACTTTGAATGGATTTACTTCATAGTTACTGACTAGCTACCACTAGGAGTCTAAGAATGTTCCATGTTTACACTAGCTTATAAAACAGTATCCACTTATAAATGATCCCAATAGGTCTCTTTACTCTGGAAAGGCCACAACAGGCTTAGATATTTCCTCCCTACCATCCAAAAACAGATGAGGAATCTGGGACCTAAGATAGGGAAGATACCTCTTATAGATCACAGAGTCCATCGAAAACCAAACAATAGGCTTAGAACTGCATTGTAAAACATAAATTAGAACTGTAGGAGAGAAAAATATTTTTCCTTGTGACCTCCTAGGTTCAATGTCCGGGGCCCAGAAATCAAACTGATAAAAGACAGAATAAGTAGAAAGATATAGCTTTAATTAAATACCCATGCATGGGAGTTGGTAAAGGAAAAAAATAAATATATGGCTCAAGGAGGTATAGCCAGACTATTGACTGTATAAACATACAGTTGACCTTTGAATGATGTGGGGGTTAGGGGTGCCAACATCCACACAGTTGAAAATCTGTATATAACTTTCAACTCTACTAATAACTGCCTGTTGACTGGGGACCTTACCGATAACACAAACAGTTGATTAATACGTATTTTGTATGTTGTCTGTATTAGATATTGTATTCTTACAATAAAGTAAGCTAAAGAAAATGTTATTAAAATCAAGAGGCAAAGAAAATACATTTACAGTACTGTACTGTATCAAAAAAATCCTGTACATAAGTGGACCCAACAGTTCAAACTCAAGTTGTTCAAGAATAGACTGTCATCTTAGGCTGAACAAAGGAAAAGGGTTTTGGATTTCTGGATGGGAAGGCAAGCTATAAGAAGAGAGGGGAGGAATGTGTGGTAAATAAGAGTTGTCTTGTTAAAGGAATCTTTCAGGTGATGGGTTGTCTCTTACTAACTCTCTGCCTGGTATAGAGACATCTTTCAAATGGAAATTTCCTTCATAAATGTAAATTTACTTTACATAAGGGGAGACCTATATTCTATTTTTAGGCAGTTACGGAGAGATAAAGAATTTTTCCTGTGTCTTCTTGTTCTCAGTAGACTTTCGCTCAAAATCTGACAAAGGCATATTTTGGGGTGGCATATTTTAGTACCCTTCAGAACCATATAAATTTCTATTAGAGAATACCCATGAGAATGTTCCAGCAACATAACCCTGTGACAAGAGTGAGAGACACATATTCACATATCAATTTAGCAGTTCAGTGCCATAAACATTTACTGATCACTGTGTAGGGACGGAAATTTTTTCCTTCTTCCCTTCTAGGTTCTTTGGCTGGTCTAATAATTAAATTGACATAAGACAGCTTAACAGGAGAGAAATAAATTTAGTTTTGTAAATACAGGAACCCCAAAGACCTGGGACTGAAAAGCAAGCTGGGCAGTTGAGACTTATATGTCATCCTGAGCTAAGGAATGGGATAGGAGCCCGGGGCTTCAAAAGGGAAGAAGGTGATTCACAGAATGATAAGAAGAGCAAATGTTTGGTAATCAGAAGTTTTCCCTGCTGTGCAGATAGGTCTTTCAGATAAAAAATTATCTCTGATACTAGCTCTTTTTCTCCCGTATCTAAGTTCTCTTAGGTAGTTAAGGAAGAATAGAAGTTTTTTCCTGAGCCTGCTGGGTTTTTATTGATAAACCATATAGGCAAGTGGCACATTTGGGGGTGGCATTTTCTGCTCCCCTTCAAGTGTTAAGTAGTACTTACCAGGAGGGGCATTACAAAGACTCTCAAGACAAGCCCTGCCCTTAGGAGCCTGTTCTCCAGTGGGAAGGGGAGATTTGCAAATGTGCAATAGAGCTCAGTGTCTTCAGTGCTGGTACAAGTAAGCACAGGGATGTGAAAAAGAAGAATCTAAAGTCACACTGAAAGGGAGCATCGGGGACACTTTCCTGAGGAAGTAGCATAAGCTGATGTGCAAGTGTGAGTAGGAAATGACTATGAAAACATGCTATGGTTCCCTCTCGAACTTTGATTTGGAGCCTCTAAAACAGGTTTTTAAAAAACAAATATCTTGGGATTCTTTATTGTTGTTTATTGTTGCCTGCTGTTGCTACAGAGGACATGGAGGAAGATATCTGCACGAACAGAATTAATAAACAAGAGTGAGTGGTGGGTGGTTAGTATGTGTATTTGCATCCCAATACCCCCTGCATTGTTCTAAAGTTTTACCAGAGTGTTGGGATTCTTCCCCCTGGGGCTTCTAGAAAGACAGGCAAAGAACAATCTGTGCACTCCAGATCATGCTTTCACAAAAAGTCCCCATCAGGCCTGAGGTGAGGGATGGAAGGCATGGTATTCCCCAGGCTCAGCAGCAATGAGAGGCAGGGCCTGAAGTCACTCTTTGCTGAGGGAACAATAGGTCTCAAATGCATATGCAAAAGCAAAAGCTAATTAAGCATGCATGATGTTCTGCCTGAGGATAACATGGCCATGAGTCAAATGCCTGGGGGGCTCCAAATAAGAGACCAAAAATTTTTTTTCCTCCTAGCCTAATGGCTTCTTGTAAGACAATCACTTCTGCACTGATCCCATTTGCTAAGTTCTTACTTGCATTCTTGTTCTCCTTTTGGTCAAAATCTACATCTTGAAGGACCAGTCACAGGCATCCCACAGCCAAAATCTTCCAATCTTTTTTCTGCAAACGTTAATAGATTTCTGGGGCCATGGGAGAGCTTGAAACACAAGCATCCAAGACTTTTCTTTTGTTCTCCATGTTCATGCCCTCCTACGGCTCTACTTGTGCTCTTTGCTCACCTGTCCTCTCTTTGCCCATCTGTCCTTTTATTTTTGAAAATTTTTAAAAAGATTTTAATTATTTATTTGAAAGACAGAGGCAGAGAGACTGACAGAGAGCACAGGTGGCGGGGGGGAGGGGGAGGGAGAAGCAGGTTCCCCACTGAGCAGTGAGCCCAATGTGGGGCTCAATCCCAGAACCCTGAGATCATGACCTGAGTTAAAGACAGATGCCCAACCAACTGAGCCACCCAGGCACCCCACTCATCTGTCTTTATAAAATCCAAGTCATTGAATACTTGAGTGAATCATGGTTTGGCTGACTTGATGGAGGATCTCACATTTTTACCGAAAATAATACATATGAAGGTGTGCACAGCAACATGAACACATGCACGCTGAGAGCAGCAAGGTTCCACGTAAGCCCAGGAAAGCCAAGTGTGAAGACAAAGAAAGAATTCACATGAATCGCACTCATGGTTCTATGGGAATGAAACCACCGCTTGTTCACTTGCTCTTCCTTTTCCAAAAGTTAATTCATATTATGATATCGTTATAAATAAAAAAAATGTTGCTCCATCACTTAAGGCCATGCTCAAATACCATTTCTCCTAAAGCCTACCTACTGCAACAATCCTGCCCTTGAATCTCCACGTTCACTTTTGTAGCTACTTCATGAGTTCATTCATCCAACGATTTGTTTGCTTGTTTTTAGCAAGACAATTTTTGTAGAGAAGGTTTAGGTTCACAGCAAAATCACAGCTCCCATACATGCACCACCTCCCCTACTGTCAACATCCCCACCAGAGTGGCACGTTTGTTATAACGGACGAACTTCCACAGCGATGTCATAATCACCCAAAGCTCAGAGTTCACATTAGGGTTCACTCTCGGTGGTGTACATTCTATGCATTTAGACAGATGTATCATGACATGTGTCCATCATTATCATAGCCTACAGATTATTTTCACAGGCCTAAAAATCCTCTGTGCTCTGCCTGTTCATCCCTCCTTGGAAGCTCCTGGCAATCCCTGCCCTTTTTACTGTCTCCATAGTTTTATGTTTTCCAGAGTGTCCTATAGTTGGGACCATGAAGTATGTAGCCTTCTCAGATTGCTTCTTTCACTTAGTAATATGCATTCAAGCTTCCTCTATGTCTTTTCATGGCTTGGTAGCTCATTTCATGTTAGTGCTTATTAATATTCCATTGACTGGATATACCATAGCTTATTTATCCATTGGGCTACACCTTGGTAGCTCCCAGGTTTGGGCAATTATCAAGAGAGCTGCTATAAACATCTGCGTGCAGGTTTTTGTATGGACATAAGCTTTCAGCTCCTTCGGGTAAATACCAACGAGTGAAATTGCTGGATGGTATGACAAGAATATGTTTAGTTTTCTAAGAAACCGCCAGACTATCTTCCGAAGAGACTGTACCATTTTGCATTCTTACCAGCAATGAATAAGAGTTCTGATGGTTCCACAACCTCACCAGAATTTGCTGTTGTCCATGTTCCAGATTTGGGCCCTTCTAACAGATGTGTGATGGTATCTTATTGTCTGAATTTGCATTTCTCCGATGACATAGGATGTCGAGCATTTTTATCATATGCTTATTTGCCATCTGTATGTCTTCCTTAGTGAGGTACCCATTAAGGTCTTTGGCCCATTTTTTAGTTGGTTATCTTCCTGTTGTTGAGTCTTAACAGTTGTCTAACTGCAGATACAACAATGATCTGTTAAGTGCTTACTATGTTCTAGTGAATGGAACACAAGAGTGAACAAACTAACCCTTCTACCCCAAATCCAGAATCCCTGCCCTCAAGTTTACATTCTGGTGGGAGTGATAGTCAAATAAATAAGTAAAATATAATGGTAGACATTTATTGATCAATACTGTGCAAAGATCTGTCCCTCTCCCTCTATATCCTTAACATACATCAGGGAAAGAACAGACTTATTTATTTTTGTTCCCCAGAGCACCTAGAACCATGACCAGTCAGATTCCCAATCTATTTTTGGTGGATTGAAATGAAGCCACGAACTGCATCTTCCTATTGCCCCCTCCACATATGACTCAGATTGGAGAAGGCTGGAACAAATCAAACTAGCAGTCACCACTGGGGCTCCCTATACTGCCAGTAGGGACTTGGCCGATCCTATCCTATTTACCTGCTTGAATCACAGAGTACTAGGCTTTTCAATGTGAAAGTAAATTCAGTTGTCCTCTCCCCAATGCTCAGCTTTCAAACACACTCAAGTAAAACACAAAGCCCATGTTTCCAGATGTTCTTTATTCCTTTAGACCCTATTAATCTCTTTGCAAACTCTGTGGATACGAAACAAAGCTCTTTGGCCTTCTTGTCACGAAGCTGAGCATTCATTACCAAATGGCACAGGGGAGACATTTGCAGTTTTGGAGGCAAAAGGAAAACATGTCCACATGGAGGCTGGGCTGGAATGAGTTCTTCTTTGCCCTTCCAAGAACATCCATAAAACTGCATTTGCTACCAGGTGTCCAATCGCAATGCACACCTGAGTTTTCTCCTTGCAGGCAAGGGTCCCTCCGTAGACAAGGCAGGAAGCAAATGCTATTCTGTTTGCATCCTCATTTTTTTGTCCTTTGTGTTATTTTCCTTGTGTTTTGTAATCTGGGGTGCTCTGTCACTTGGATAATACTAAACCACACAGGCTTTTGCCTCCCTTCCTGATGGAACTGTATTTATTTATTGGGGTTATCATGGGAAATTATATGTGCCCTGAGTGAAGAATATAGCCATTTTGCAAGAACAACATTTAACTCAGGGAAAAAAAAAAAAGAGAGTAATTCTATTCTCCAAGGTAAGCTCCTTTGTAAAAATACAGCATCTTGTATAATTGGGAGCACAGTGATCACTTTATCTCTGAAGCCTGCCTGGCGAGAGTGATTTTTGTATTGAGAAAGTGAGGATTTCCTTTTAGAAATTGCCTTGAAGAGTGAGCTTTTTGAAAACCATTTACCCATCGAGGAATGTGAGCATGCATTCATTTTAGACTGCAGATTTTAGTGCTTCAAGAAGCCTGTTTTGTAAGCGAGAAAGGGGATGGAGAGATGGATATAAGAAAGGGAAGAAAAAGCAGAAAGAAAGGGAGAAGAAGATGAAGAAAGAGAAAGAAGTGCACAGGGGAGAAGAGTGGGAAGGAAACTTTGGGTGAGTCGGTGTCCATAATCCCATAAAAATCATCTCCCCTACAACACTAATGGGGACCAAGTCATCTGCTTTTACATTTTATGATCCAGTGAACAGAAGCTTTTCCTTCGTTAGCAATTCCAAGTTTGACTTAATAACATTAAGAGAAGACTGTAGCTGTTGCCACAATTGTCACACAATTCTCAGAGAATTCCAAAACGGAAATTAAATTTGGCCTTTAAATTTTCAAATTTAGTTTTGTTTGAAAAATCAGTACAGCAGCTCTGTGCTGGAGTTGAGCACGCAGTAGCATCAGTCCAGAGTGGGGTGTCAACTCCTAAAGAAGTTGAACAGTTCAGAAGATAGTTCTAAAGAGGAAAACCGCAGACAGAGGGAGCGATAGACATCCACGTACTCATAGGTATAGTTACAGATATACAGGTATTTAGGTTTATAAATACAGTGAAAAGCAACACTACCATCTAAACAGTAGATACTGTGATAGACTGCATTTGTTGTGTTCTCGTAAAAATCTTACGTTGAAACACTAACCCTCAATGTGATGGTTTTCAGGGATGGGGCCTTTGGGGAGTGAATAGGTTTTGATGACGTCATGAAAGAGGAACTCTTTTAATGGGATATAAGAAAAGGAAGGGGGGGTCACTCTCTCCCCACCACGGGATGACACGGCAAGAAGGCAGGTAGCCATCTGCAAAGCAGGAAGGGAGCTCTTGCCAGAGCCTGACCATGCCAGCACCCAGATCTCAGACTTCCCAGCCTCCATCACTGTGAGAAACACACTTCTGCTGTTTAAGCCCCTCAGTCTAGGGCATCTTTTTACAGCAGCACAAACTAAGATATCCGGTGCAAGATGTTCCCGATTTCAAAAAAATATTCACATGCAAATAGAGGTGCAACTTATGTATCAATTCATTCAGCATGTAGGAACTGAACATCTCCTATTAGAAACACCCCAGTTCCAGGTACTGAGGGTAGAGTGATGAGTATCATTCTCCCAGGGATTTCAGTCTGTGGGGAGAGGAGCAAACATGGAAACTGATTGAATACCCATGTTGGAAAGTTCTTTCAGATGTTGGTCAGTATTAAGAGAACAGCAAAACAGGGTAATCTGATAGCCAGTGTGGACAACTATGGATACAGCCATTAGGGAAAGTGTCTCTGAGGAGGTGACTTAAAGAGAGGGCACTGCAGACAGAGACAGCAGTAGGGAAAATGCTCTGAGGATGAAGCACTGTCTTCAATGAACAAAACCAGACTACCATGGCTGGGGGAACTGACTAGACAAAAAGATTAGAAGATGCAGAAGATGAGGGGTGCCTGCGTGGCGTGGTCATTAAGCATCAGACTCTTGATTTCAGCTCAGGTCATGATCTCCGGGTTGTAAGATTGAGCCCCGTGTTGGGCTCCATGTTCAGCATGCTTAGGATTCTCTCTCTCCCTCCCCCTCTGCCCCCCCTCCCCCCACCCTACTCTCTAAATAAATAAATAAATAAATAAATAAATAAATAAATAAATAAATAAATAAATAAAATCTTAAAAAAGAAAAGAAGATGCAGAAGATGAGGCTATGGACCGGAGCTTATTCAGAGCTGTATAAATCTACGAAAGGAACCGGAGCTTTATTCCAAGTATCCAGACAAAGGCCCGTGAACATCGAGATGGCAGGTGCATAACTGATCTGGGAGAGAAGAACCACAGGTGACCAGAAGGCAGGAGAATCGAGTTCTCTCTCCTCCAGGTGATTTTAGAAGAGTCACTTGCCCTCTCAGGTTCAGGGCCCACATTTGCCGAGTGAGAGAGGTAGACGCAGCTGTGACATACATCCCAGGTACAAGTAGATACCTCCCTGCTTCCCAGAGATAACGCAGCCAACAGGGGCTTAACTTTACCATAGGCTCCAGGCATTTGGGCTTTGCTTTTACTCAGACAAATATGGAACCCGCACAGACAGACCATAATCACTGGAAAGCACAGAACATTGCGTTTGCCATGGAATAGAAGAGAGTGCTTAAGCTCCAGCCCCTGTCCACAGGCTTGGCGCCATGAGCATGATCCCAGCTCTGCAGTCTACAGCACAGGGACCAGGAGGTAAGGTGAGAGAGTGTCCATGTAACCTATCAGCCCGCTTTCTCTGGAATATTCCTCCTGCTCCTTTGACAGCTTTCATCTTGCGGGACAAAGAAAATTCACTGCTGTAGGATACACCCTGCTCATCAGGCCATGGCTCGGGCAGCCCTTCCCACGGACTCCTTCACAAGGCAACCCTCGCCCTTGCAGAGTTGCATGTCACTGCGGTTGGGATGAAAGGGAAAGAAAGGGGCCATTTTCCTTTGGAGCCCTTGTCACGGCAGTCAAACAGTATAATTGGAAGTGTTCTCTTTTCTTGTCCGGCAGGCCAGCTAGGGGTTGAAAGAGGAAAGCAGCTCCTGGTTCTCACTCATTTCTGTAGACAGATTTGAAACACAAGTTCCACAGGAGCGGTCCTCACTGTCACTCATGAGAGCCATTTCCAGGAGCCCTGTGGTCAGGCCAGAATCTCTTCTCAAAAACATCATTTCGGACTAAGTTAGAAATCTAGGAAATAACACAGAAGCCAGGTGTATGTGAGAATCTAACCCCCTTTGAGAGAGTGGTGGCAAGAGCTGGTAGACTTGCGTAAGAGGCCACAGCCCAGGATCCTCGCCTTGGCTGTGACACCAAATAGTTGTGATTTCACATGTACGGGGGCTCCATGTCCTAATCTACTGTAACTTGTCCTTTCCAACCTCAGGGATGTTTCTAGGGTCAGAAGAGAGAATGAATGTGGAAATATTTCCTTAATTAGTGAAGTACTTTCTAAAATAAGTCAACACTTAACAACATCAAACTTCATAGTTGTTCAACTCTACATCACACATATGTGAACCACAGATATGAACCATGGGTGAGGATGCCTTCTAAAATGCGAGTTTATACTATTTATTACAATAACAGTGAGGCTTGATTAGTTAATTTTCTTCCTGAAGACCTCTTTGGTCAGGTTAAGGAATCACAGGTAGATTAAACGAACAGGTTCAAGAATGATGCTTTCGTGTTCATGGCTATGGTGTGGTCACTGAGACAATTAGCTGTTTGTGAACAACAGGATGTAAACAATACTTCCAAACCATCCCTGATCTTCCCTTCATGGCTCTTATCTGTACCATTTCCCACAGACTATAGTCAAATACCATCATCTTCTCTTGAGTGGTCTCTAGTCTTTCACAAATGCCTTTGGAGCAGGGACTGTGCCCCTTGATTTAACTAAGGCTTATGAAGGGAGCCGTAGACACATAAGGAATGTGGAAAACATGTGTTGGGGTTAAATCTGGATTATCTAAATGTTTTTAAAATTTTCCACATTGTAAATAAAACTACATAGTGTGGAGAGGGTAGGATGATTGAGGCAAATTAAATGTTCCAATCAGAGAAGTAGATGAGGGGCACCTGGGTGGCTCAGGTTGTTAAGCGTCTGCCTTCCGCTCAGGTCATGATCCCAGAGTCCTGGGATTGAGTCCGGCATCGGGCTCCCCGCTCAGCAGGAAGCCTGCTTTTCCCTCTCCCCCTGCTCCTCCCCCTGCTTGTGCTCTCTCTCTGTCAAATAAATGAATGAATAAAACCTTTAAAAAAGAGAGAGAGAGAAGTAGATGAGACACTGCTCCCATTTTCCCCTTCCTCACCCCCCCTGCTCCAACCATAAAGGATTGACAGGGAGAACATGGTGGGTACCAGAGAATAAGATGACGGGGTTGTGTGTCTCCTTAACCAACGTCTCAAAGCTCAACTGGCTGCTTCTATAATGACTTCTTAAAAATTGGAAGGGTGGTTTGTTACAAAGATAGATACTCCAAGCTGAATCAGAATCTCTGGGATGAAGGCCAGGGATCTGCATTTTCACGAGCACCTTGGTGATTCTTGTGCACATCAATGTCCTGAGAGCATGCTCTCCCTTTCTCCCCACAGAGTCCTCCTAATTGCAGGACAGAGGGTGAGGGAGCTGAAACAGTCTTAAGTGTTTTCCCTTTGTCTCAACTTATAATTCCCCCATGGCAAGGATCCCACTGATCCAGTAGACCACAGTTACCATTGTTGGGTAGAGCTTTCAAGGCCGACCATATTGCAGGATACTTCATATCTTAGGTCATTTGATGTCAAATCTATTTTGCTAAGCTCGTGAGACCCTGCATTAGAACCCATGCAATATGCAGCAGTTTTCTTAAATGAGTGTTTGTAGGTAGAAATGGTCCAGAATGGAACTGGGGACACAGGCTAGCCTTGCATGGTCCAACATGACATGATAACCACCAGCCTCCTGTGTACTTGAGATGCGGCTAGTTGAAGCTGAGGATGCTGGAAGGCTGGATGCAGACTGAATTTCAGATAGTACCAAAAAATATGCATATTTTATATTGAAAAGAAAATATATTGGATATGTTGGGTTAAAAAACATACTATTATGATTAATTTTATCTGTTTTTTTTCCTTTTTTTAATGTGGCTACTAGAAAATTTAAAATTACATATATGTTTCACATTGTATTTCCACTGGAGGACACTAAGCTAGCCTCTCCTTATGGCTACGGAGTATTTAAAATCCTAGTTCTGAGTGATCAAAATAGGATTTAAATTTATATATTCTGTACAATCCCAGATTCTCTCTCTCATACACACACACACACACACACACACACACACACACACACACACACAGAGTATTCAAAATCAATACCTTTTGAGTTTTTTAAATCTTCCATTTAACCAGTACCACATATTGAGTTTGGGATGTCAATGGCTTCCACGCACCAATCAAGGACATCTCGGGTGTGTGCCTTAGGGAAATGGCACATGGCTAGCATGACAATTGGTGCTTGTGAATTACAGATCGGAGGACATTATTTCTGAAAGTATTAAAAGACCAGTCTGAATCTAATCAACAGAAGTCAACTCTGGATGATGAGATATTTGCTCTTAATAAGAAAAAAACAAGCATTTTTATTCAAACTTTGTGTCCAAACTTGGTCTGATACCATAGCCTTCATACACTCCAGAAGAAGATATAGGGGGTCAGAGAAACTGGGGTGCTTATATAAACTGAATTCCCTAGCCCAACTCAAGTCAGAACGAGATGCTCAGTTTTAAGTAAATATGAGAGTTGAAACAGTAGCTGTACTATTGCCCTGAGCCCCAGGCATTAGTAAGGCTCAGAATATTCCTTCCTTCTCTGCCCCCTAGTCGTGCTTGTTTTCCTTTGAAGAATAATTAAGATTTAATGGCATATTTTCACAGTTTTTTGTCTGGCTGCTTTCTGACTGCCTACTGTGCAGAATGCTTGTGTTTGATCCCGGTCATTACAAGAACTGTACAGTAATTGCCTATCTGGTGACTTGCTAATGGAGGTCCCCAGAGAGCAGAGACGCTGCTCTTTTGAAGTTCATCTTGTTTACTGTTGGCCCTTCTGGTTTAATCTATATCATCAGAGAGCCCTGCTCAATTATTGGCAGCTCAATCTCTTCTCATTGGGATACAGACACTGGGTAAACAAATTTCTGCTCCTTTTTCATTCCTTTCATTCTTGTTTTTCCTTATTTCCCCCCCTTTTCTTTCTTCTTTGCTTACCCAGATGGGCCCACCTTGATCAAGCCTGAGATGGCTATACCAGCGGATCAGGGGACCTCTGGAGAAGCTGCTCTTCAGATCTGCCCAAGAGTCTGCAAGGTGGAGAGCAACTAACCAGATGGAATGGTTCTGCTTTTTATTCAATGAAAGGATGACTTCTACTCATCTTGTAGAACCCAGATCATGAAGCAGTTTTTCCCCAAAACTTCTCAGATTCCACAAATACAGCCCCTGCTGTCCCTCCATTGACTGCCTTTATAGTGCTTACCACAATTAACTTCGATCATTTGTGTAACTTTTGTCATTCTAGACACGGGAGCCTCATGTGGCCAAATATTATACTCAATCCCTAGGCCATATTAGATGGTTAAAATGTGTTTGAAGAATAAATGGGCATTCTCAGGTTATACCAGAATTTTTCTCTTTCTTAAGGAAGGAAAAATTCAGCACTAGATACCAAAGTTCTATTCCAATCCCTTCCTAAGAACTGTTGTCAGAAAATGTAGTTACAGAAAATCTATAAATAGGAGTTTGTTGATCATAAAGGTAAGGGACTCTCTTGCTGATTAGCATAGATGAAGGTCATAAGCTCTATGACAACTTGAAGATCTCTGACCAAGATGCCTGTGAGAGTGTTCAGCACCACACATGAGGACAGCAACTCTAGTTAACATAGCAGCACTTTTTTAAATTGAAGTATAATTAATATAGTGTTATATTAGTGTACAATTAGTGTACAATTCATGTACAATGTAATGATTCAACAATCCTATGTATTACTCAGTGCTCATCAAGATAAGTGTCTTCTCGATCTTTTATCTATTTCACCCATCTAATAATCCGATTAGATTGGGCAGAGGACCTGAATAGACATTTTGTCAAAGAAGACATACAGAAGGCCAACAGATGCATGAAATGGTGCTCCACACCACTCATCATCAGGGAAATGTAAATCATAGACACAACAAGACTTTTAAAAAATGGGCTTAAGCAGAGCTAATCAGAGTCTTTCCTGGGATTCAGATTTGAGTGCTGGAAGACAGATTGTTACTTTTCATCCAGAGAGAACTAAGGTACACTTGGAGATACATAATCAAAGATGAAAAGAGCTTTTTGTTGATGAGGTTTGAGGTCCTGGATCCAGATATGTAAGAACCTGACTTTAACTCTAGACTTAATCATTATCTGAGAAAAGAACTTCAACTAATTTGATTGAATTATTTCTGGAATAATCTTACTACACAGAATTCACAATGCCTGAATAGTCCCACGGTCACCAATGTAGGCATGTTTTGTACATTTGGACAACTTCACATTGGGAAATCTGCAGCACCAATACATTTCAAGCACAACTGAAAATAAGGATCTCAATAATATGTCGGTCCCACCAGTAATAGAAAGGCTTTTCCTGAGCGGGGCTGTGTGGTAAACACTCTTCATGTAATAGTTTATTTAGCCTTCGTAACACTGTCACATGTCCTAACTGCTCTAATGATGATTTTTATTCTGACTTAAAGAGAGAAACACCAAGGTTAAACGTAGGCAAATCGTTAGCATTTGTCAATACTGGGGCTGAGATCCAAATGTAGATCTCTCTGTCTTCAAAGCTCTCTAAGACTGTGAGAGATTTCTCATACTAATTGTAAAATTATACGTGATTTTTTTAGTTGTTGTTTTTAAGTAGTATGATTAAGTCACCGTGTCTGACAGTAAGAATACTAAAACAACTCATGTAAAATATGGAGGTTTGCACAGTTTTAAAGCCATTTAGCTGCCATCATCATCTTTTCGGGTGGGTGGGAATTTGTATCGCCATCTTACAGACAGGGCAGGAGACTCTGAGAAGTTAAATGACTTGCCTGAGGTCAAATAGCTGATAAGTGGCAGCATTTGAGTGTGAACCCACTTATCTCTGGCTCCAAAACTCACTCCACTTCATCCAAGGTGAACATTTATCCCGAGGTGAACTCATTTTAAATACTTGGGCAACTTGTCCATGGAATATTCACAGCATCAAGAACCAAGAGCTTCAAGTCCAATTTAGAAAACCTTATTAGTCTAATAAGACTTCAGTTCCATCAGCATAATTGGCAGCCACCTCAGTCACACAGAGTCTAATTACTTTATCCTGGGTTCCTCATTACTGGGTTTTGTGGGGAGGCAAAATGTGAGGAGAGAAGAAATGAACGTCGGGGAGGTGCCAACGTAGCCTACGACCTCCTTGTGAGGCTAAGAGCGACTGCTCAAGGTCGTGGGGGAAGAGGAAATCTCGAAGAGCTTGTTAGTGGTACCGTTAGCCTCCCACATTTCTGTTGGCACAGAGGCAAAACAGCCAAGAGTATACCCAAATTGTATTACAGGCATTAAAGGACTTCTGAAGAACATCCACAACAAGGAAAACTCAAGAGTTCGGTTGCACTGCTCATCCTTAACTTCCTGCATTTCTTATAGAGGTCACCTTTCATTGGATGAACGCAAAGCCTAGCTGATCATTAGAACTACCACTACCAACAACAATGAACAAACAGACAATTAAATTTTAAATTGAATCTTGCTTTCTTTCTGTAAAATATCATCTCTACTTCCTTTTCTCCCTTCAAGAAGAATATGACATTTCCAATGATTTCCTTAGGATAACTTTCTAGAAATAGAAATGATAATTCACAGGTTATGTTCATTTTAAAGTAATAAGCATTTTGTTACGGCCAGTACAAAGGGCTATTAAATTATTTCTCACATTTGTGCCTTTAAAAGATTGTTCTCAGCGGAGCCACGTAGTGGCAGGTGTCAAACAACATTCTGAAAGATGCTGCTTAGAGAAAAGTGCTTTTCTAGTGAGCAATAAGAGACAGGATAAACTATACCCTCAAAAGTTTATGAAATGCATCTTCCTACCTTCTCTGAGTCACACTTTTACCCCCCAGCTTTGTTAAGGGGCAACTGACAAAAATTATATACATTTGAAGTGTACAACGTGATGCTTTCATATAAGTATATTTTGTGAAATCATGACCACAATCAGTTAATTACCCATGAACTCACACAGTGTGGTGTGTGTGTGTGTGTGTGTGTTGTGTGTGTGTATTTGGTGGAGAGAACTTTTAAGATCTATTGTCTTACAGTTGTGCAAATTTCAAAGCTTTTGACACACATTACTAAATTCTCAACTACGTACCAATCTTCACCCCTCTGGATTTCCCCTATTGCCATAATTTTTCATTGTCATTAGCTGGATAGGAAAAAACCAAAAACTAGGTTTAAATTCTGCTTTTTATATTTCCTGGGCATGTGACTTTAAGTAAGTCACCAAAAGACTCTAAACATTTGCAAAACAATGATAATAAGACAAAAACAATAGCAATAATAATAGTACCTAATCTTGTCCTGTGAGGACTGAATGATAATACAGTATTCCAATTCACAGAGAGGGCTTGGTAGCCATTTTATAGGTCTGCTTGTAAGGAGTTCCTATCACATACCGCAATGTGTACTCTGACAGTAAAAATCCCAGGGCGTCTGCTAGCGTGGGGAAGGTCAGATAGATAGGACTTGCACTGATCAAGGTGGGCTTTCTCAAAGAGGTACCATTTTAGCAGAATGGGTTCCAATTCACTCATCATTCTCCCTGTTCCACTGAATTTTGGAGACGAGTCATCCAGCCCACATTCTAAATCTGTCAGACACTTGCTTCCCCAGAAGGACATCTCAAACAGTGCCCTGACTCTAAAAAGACACCAATAATCAGAAAACAATTTTATTGTTTCACATTAAGCCAAGTGCAATATTTTCACCTATTAATCTTTGCCACAACATACTGCCCCATTTTACAGTCCATTCCCTGTTTTAAAAACAAAACGTTCCAGCATGAAGGAAATGTCACCACAGCATGAAAAGACAACCAAACTGGCAGGAAAAGTCACTTAATTGTGCGTACACATCCAACAGGACTGTTATGATCCTGTTTTCTCTAGACTGAGCTTCTAAAGGAATTTTCTCGAAAAGCAGTATTATGAACTCAACTCAACTTTACCAATATATGCACCTCTGGGACTCTACCAAAACCAAGTTATTCTACTTCTTTTCAACTCGCCAACTTGTTATATCAACCACTCAGTAGGTGTAATTGTTCGAGGCCAGGCATTTTCAAGGAAATCAATATTGGCTGATGGATTAATTTCTCAATTTGTCTTACTTCATTCTTAAAGACAGAGAGAAGGAGAAAAAAAAAATCTACCAATTTTTGGAGATCGACTAGTTCCAGAATAACCATAATACATTAGACTCATTTATTTGACATTTTTTTCGTGTTGCCATTTGCTGGTGATCCTCCATCAATCCCAATGATATATTATCTTACTTGTCCAATGTTTCTGATTTTACAGCTGACCCAGAATTCACAAGAGGCAGCTTGGGATTATTGGGAGAGGTGTGCACATCAGGTCAGGAGAGCTGTATTCTAGTCAGAGCCTTGTTGCTGGGACCTCGGTTAAGTCACATGCTCTCCCTGGGACTATTTCTTCTTGTTTAAAATAAGAATGTATTGGGGATTGCCGGGGTGGCTCAGTCAGTTAAGTGTCTGACTCTTGATTTAGGCTCAGGTCATGATCTCGGGGTCCTGGGATCAAGCCCCTTGTCGGGCCCCATAGTCATCTGGGAGTCCGCTTGAAGATTCTCTCTCTGCCCCTCCCCCCCCCACTTGTGCTCTCTCTCATGTTTTCTGTCTCTCAAATACATAAATGAATCTTAAAAAGATAAGAATGCATTGAGAGGTTCAGCCATATATAACAGAAGGAAAGAAGGAAGAAGGGAAATCAGTTTATCTCTGTCTTGTGCATAGCACAGAGGTTGGTAAGCTAAGACTAGTGGAGTAACCGTATGGTTTCAGAGACCCGGACACTTCCTACTTTAGTGCTCCATCATCCTTGGAATACAGACCTCACAGTAGAGAGCCTCAAGGCTTGCATTCATAATCAGATTCCAGCCCACAAGAAGGAGGGAAGACAGAGAAGGGACATGCCCCTTCCTTTTAAGGAACCTTTCCAGAAGACCCTCAGGACACTTCCACCTCTGGCTAGACTTTATCCACAGACCACATCTGGCTACAAGGGAAATCAGAAAAGGTAAGCATCCAGATCCCTGAGGTTAAAGTGGAATATTAGACTGTTTTTATTCCATGAAATACATACGAGGGACTGTACAACTCCTCAAGTCTGTTTCTGAGTATATGTTTTGAACAAGACTGGTCCAGGTCCCAGGAAGGCACCCACTCATCAGAATACTTGCCATTTCCCCCAAGTTCTATCCCTCTCCCAACCTTGCACTTAACCACCCACATGCTCCCGAAAGGGAGGAGGATGGAAACATCAAGGGAAAGAGGATGAAATGACTTGCCTTGGAAATGTCTCTCTTTTCCCTCTAACACTTCCCACCTTCTAGCATCTTATGACCAACTTGCCGTGCATGAAACACTAAAAAGTTCAGGACTTCCTAGCCACTCCAGAGCATAAACCTATAAGGTCCAGTGGACTGCCAGCATAGCATATAGCTGGTGAATCAGCCCAGAGGACAAGTGAGGACCATCCTGAGACAGCGTAATCAAACAAATAAACAAATAACAACACCTGGGGAAGTACAAGAAAATGCTGACCAGCTTGACCCACTTTGCTTAAGCAGGGAGTTTGGACTATGCCCCCAGTTTTGTCCGAAATCGCCCTACCAGCTCAAATGAGCTGCACCGATCTGAAACTAGGATTGGGGAAGTTAAGTAACTTTGTCGACACGAAAATCCCTCCCCAGAGCAGAAGCGGCATCAGCACACTCTGTGAAGTCAGACCCCCAACCCTCTTCTCTGGTGAGCGGAGTGTCCAGCCTGCATGATCAATAAGCATCGTGGGAACGAATGAGCGAGTGAAGGGATCCCTCCAAGTCTCGTGTCCTCCCCCTGTAGCGGCCTCCCGCCATGATTAGAGTCGAGCTGTCCCTGCTAGAAATACTTGGCACATGGAAAGGTGATAACCCTACAATGGAGCAGACTCCCACAGTGCTGCAGAATGGGAAACCACAGCTTATCGCGGCAGAATGGCCCTGGTTCCATTTCCCACATCACAGAGAATGCAGCCTAAAAGAGATGGAGTTATTCCACACAAAGACTTCACAGGGGGAAGGAAAAAAAAATGTTGTTTTGATTCACTGCTTTTTGTGTGCGTGTGTGTCGTTTCAAACACAATAATGCACATTTTCATCAGAAGCTAAATGATAGTGCTTATAGTATTTAATATCTGAATTCAATTATGTTTTTGAAGGCTTATTACCATAGTAAAAGGAAAAGTATTTCAGAGAATTTCCAAAGGTATCAGGGCACAATTGTTGGGGAAAAAGTATACACTGTTAAGGAAACTATACATCCAGGTAAAAGAGAGACCTGAGACCCACACAGACACACACACACACACACACACATACACACACAGAGACACACACACAGACCCACACACATTCAGTTGCATACACACGCACACAGACTGCCCCCCAGATACACATACATACAGATGCACACACATCCACAAACCCACATAGACATATACATACATAGACTCCCCCCACACACAGACACACACCCACACACACCCACACACATAGGAAAGACAAAAACACACAAAACAGATACACACACACACACACACACAGACGCAGAGACACACACACAGACACACACAGACCCACACAGAGACACACACACACACTCCTCAGACACACCCCCACACACATAGGAAAGAGAAAAACACACAAAACAAAGATACACACACACAAACGGCAAGAAGGAGTAGGAGATAAAGAATCTCCAGTGTGATCCTCCGATGCCCCTTACCGCTCTTGCTTACTCATCCCTCCATAAAAAGAACCTCCCCCAATCCATTCTCCGTGCCTGAGCTGCAATAATTTGTCAAAAAGCAAATCTGGTCATTTCACCCATCTGCCTAAAGCCCTGCAATACGTTTCGCATTGCCGGTGGGATAAAAGTTGAAGCCCTTTAAACTGGTCCCCAACTGGGCAAATCTGGGACAATTTGAGTGTTGAAATATATAATGACAGAAATGGATTATAACTCATTAAATAAAAAAATCCATGAGTTCATAATTATATTTACAAATTAACTAACAGGGGATATGGGGAAACTCTTTCTTACCTTAAACAGAAAAATAATAAATAGAGAAAGAGTAACAGAAAATCACCAGTGGATGCTAAAATTGGTGGTGAGAGATTGATAGAGAACGGGATACTTACACAGGCCCAAGAATTTCCCCACAGCTCTCTTATTAATTACAAAGGGGAAAACTATGAAAATTTGAAAATACAGAGGGAGAAAAAGAAGGTAAAACCCCACTTTCATCATTAAGTACTGACTACTGGCAACATGTTTTCTTTGATACTTTTGTTGAGAGAGAGAGAGACAGAGAGAGAGAGAAAGGATGGGGAGAGAGAGAGAAGGAGAGAGAAGGTAAAGGAATGAACGACATCATGTCCCATCCTTCATTGATTGTATAATTACACAATATTCACAGGTCACCCCACCAACCCACCAACCAAATGCCTTGGGTCAAAATACTAGCTTTTCATTTTTTTGTTTAACTATGGCTGGGAAAACCTCCACAGAGTGTTTTCCTCTCTGCAGACCCCGCGAACCCTGGTCTGTTCATTATAAACCAAGAGGGAGCCCTGTATCCTGGGAGCCCGTGTCTCAGCACAGCCCTGCCCAGCAGCAGCACAATCTAACAGGCCACATCAATCATGTAATAGTCACAGACAGAGGCCAATTTCTCTCAAGAAGTGAGCTGGAGCCCAATGATTAAGAAATTTGGGGACTCGAGGTTCCTCTCCATCTTTCTTTGGCTCTGTGGATGTGGGACATTATTCTAAGTCTCCATCCCTTGGCTGTACCTTGTGTAAAAAGGAAAGGAGAAACCTAACGTTCTGCTCCCATTTATTTTTGCAATCCGTTGACCAAGCAACATCCATTGAGCACCTTGCCCAGGCCGGCCCCCTTCTCTTGTTGGGCATGGGTTCTGAGCAGAATGGAACACCTTTCTACCAGGGGTCCGGAGCACAGTGGGAGACACAGGAATCAAATAGCAAATTATAACACAGTACAGTGGGTTTCCTAGTAAGGGAATGTTCCCCGTGGTCGAGGAGTTGAAAAGTGAATTATACTCAACCTTCTATCTGGCCTAAATGATGAAAAATCAAGGGAGGAATCCCACAGAATTACAGCGAGCAGGGACAGGCACTCCAGTCGGCGATGCAAATGGCAACAGTGTGGTCAATGGGTTTCCTGGCCTGTGTCCTTGGCAGACATTCTTAATCAATCCTTATTTCCCTTTGAACTCAGTTTTCAAAGCCCTCCGTAAAAGTGTGTCTCAAAATCCTGGAGTCACAGCATGTGGGAGAGAACATGTTTTTGAAGCAGTCAAATCTGGGTGAAAACTCAGATTGTGCAGTTACGGGATGCGTAGCCTCGGGCAAGACGATCCACCTCTCCTTCCTCCTCAAATCCCTCCCTGACGGAGCTCACGTGATAATTAAGTGAAATAAGGTGGGTGAAATTTTACCTCACACACCGCTGGTGGGGATACAAAATTACACAGCCACTGTGGAAGACGAGGAGT
Source organism: Ursus americanus (assembly GCF_024610735.1). Lineage (NCBI taxonomy): Eukaryota > Metazoa > Chordata > Mammalia > Carnivora > Ursidae > Ursus > Ursus americanus. Next base: position 34,084,879 of record NC_142128.1, read on the forward strand.
GTCTCTGAACGTTAAATGTTAGTTTGCCATATGTCCTGGCAATTCTGCTTCCAAGTATCTCAAGGGAAATGAGAACATATATGCGCACGAAAACCTGCACGTGAATGTCGGTAGCAGCAGGATTCACACGGCGGGGACACGGAAAGAACCCAAGTGTCCATCACCCAATGACTTGGTAAATAGGATGTGGGCTACCCTTACGATGGACTACTATTCAGAAACAAAAAGGAACAAAATGTGAACCTCAGAATCATTGTGTTAAGTTAAAAAAAAAAAAAAGCAGGGCACAAAATGCTACATATTGTGTGGTCCTATGTGTGCACAAGGCAAGGAAAGGCAAATTAGAGACAAAAAGAACTGATTACTGGTTGCCCTGGGGCTGGTGGTGGGAACGATGGGGATCGGGAAGGTTCTTCTCTTCGGGGTGAAGGAAATGTTAAAAAACTGTACTGTGGTGATGGATGCACCACTGTGTGATTTTCCCAAGTATCACTGGACACTCACACGTAAGTGAAATTTACATTATGCAGATAATAGACCAAGGAAGCTGTCAACAAAGGTTTACAAAGTCTTAGCATTGGAACTTGAATCTGCAAAACTCATATTAACCTGTTATTCCAACTCCCTTGTTTCAAAAACTCTTTCTTCCATCCTACACGAACAGCCACTTCTATAAAACTCTGTTGTAGCTCCTTCTTGGCCATAATAACCGTCTTGCCTCATGGGATTCCTTGTCGTTTCATAGTGCAGAATTTACTTTTGGTATACATATTTTAATGTTCAAAAAAAAAAAAAAAAGAATGTCAACTTCCCCCAGGATAGGGATAATCTCCTATTTATTTCCATATCCTCAGCAGCAGCAGCAGCTAGCCTTCAGCTTGGCCCCTGGCACAAAATTTAAATTCCAATATTTATTAATGGATTATGAACTTCACCCCTGAAAAAAAAGGAATTTCTTGCTAACTGTGATTTCTGATTGGGGAAGGGAGGGACTCACAAGAATGGCTACTTTCAAGGGTGAATACACTTTAGAAAACAGAGCGGCATAAAAGCTAGATCCATTTAGAGAGGCTGATTCAGGCTCAGCGTGGTTAATTAATTTACACTGCCCTGATCACTGCAGACACATCTAAATTTTAGATTATTTTTATCTTGGCAAAGAAGCTCTTATCCAAGCCAGCTTTTTGGTTGCTAAGCATTTAACAAAACAGACATTAAAGGATTCGGAGGAAAAAAATTAAAGCTACCGTATAGTATTTTTTATGACAAATTGAGGTCTTTTAAAACAATCCAAACAGTAGCATTTTATGCAAGAACAACACTTAAGTCAATTAAATTAATTGATGGGTGTGTTAAGATCAGCCAATGCGCTCCCTGGCTTTTATCTGAACAGGAAAAAGAAGTTGGAAAGGCTTTACAGAACCTCACGGTTGCTTTACGCTCACGATGTGCTCCTCAAACTTCAATACTCATTTAAGGCAAACATTGAAGACAGTGCTTCAGAATTTTGACGTTCTGTTCTACAATGAAAGTGAGATAATGGGGAGCTGGACACCTGCCATCTTGCCTCTCAGCCGCCTCCTCTGATTCTGCGGCTGGGGCCTCAATTTCCTTGTAGGAGTCCCTTCTTCTTTGTTTCGGTAGGACGGAGCCAACACCCACGGGACGGGCAGAGGCTCAGCCATCCAATGGGGAACCCGACCCACCACGCAGGTTTGGGTCCGGACGTTAAAACCGTCGAGGCTGCGTGATTCAACTCCGGTACTGTGATCACCATGAAAGAAAACTATTGTTTTTGTTTGCTTATTTGTTTACTGACATTCTGTTTTACAACATTTAGAAAAATAAATTAAAAAAAAAAAAAAACCTGATGGGGCGCCTGGGTGGCACAGCGGTTAAGCGTCTGCCTTCGGCTCAGGGAGTGATCCTGGCGTTCTGGGATCGAGCCCCCCCATCAGGCTCCTCCGCTGGGAGCCTGCTTCTTCCTCTCCCACTCCCCCTGCTTGTGTTCCCTCTCTTGCTGGCTGTCTCTATCTCTGTCGAATAAATAAATAAAATCTTAAAAAAAAAAAAAACCTGCAAGTCGCAAGGATGTGTTGCCTATCTGTGTATTCTTCAACTACACTGACAATTGTTAATATTTTATTTATTTAATGTTCTTTCTCTTACTCTATGTGGGAACATGTGTGTACACACGTACATATGTGTATGCGTGTGTGTCTCTCTCTCTATTTTTTTCTGCATCCTTTGAGAATGGGTCACAGCTCTCATGACCCTTTATTACCAAATACTTCAGCACGAACCTTCTGGTCTTTCTACACATAACCCTAATAGAAGTATCAACTCAAGAACTTTCAGTGCTGATTCAATGTCATTACCTAACATACAGTCTATATTTAAATTTAGAAAACAATTCTTACAGCATAGCTTATAGCATTTTTTAAAAAAGACTTTTTAATTTATTTATTTGAGACAGAGAGAGAGAGAGCATGAGTGAGAGGCAGAGGGAGAAGCAGACTCCCCGCTGAGCAGGGAGCCGGATGCGGGACTTGATCCGAGGACTCCAGGATCATGACCTGAGCTGAAGGCAGACACTTAACTGACTGAACCACCCAGGTGCCCCCCACCTTACAGCATTTTTAAATCAGGATACAGTCCAGGGTTTCCACTGCACTGCAGTGCTGTTAGCGGCAGACTTCTAACAAAGCATTCAGGAAAACACCACCACTACCACTACCACCAGCAATGCTTCTCTACTAAGGAAGGGTTGGCGGGGGGAGTAGATCCAGAATTAGATCATGGGATAATACCAACTTATCAGCTGGGAGAAGCTAGTAATTACGGGAGGCAGTAGCTTTTTCTACAGGAGTTTCAGAAGTTTCATTCACTGGACAACTTGGATTGCCATCGCTAGATCCTTTCTTGGGACCCAAGCAGGGTTTAACACGGCGCCTTCCACTCTGTGGGGGGTCCCAAGCCCGCCAGGCTTCCAGTAAGTGGCAAGAAACACTCCTGTAAAACCAAGGCCACTTTTGTGCAAAATTGTAACACATGACAAAAACCCAGCATTACTACTTTTGACCATCCACAGATGACACGGTTTCTGCATCATATGCTTTATGTGTTCTTGTCTCCGGCGGTAGAGCTTCCTTTCCTGCCTTCCTCCGTTTTAAGAGTCAGAGTTTTCATACTCACACGAATATGAATAAACAAAGCGGAACAAACAAACAAATGCTACACGTATTAAGACTCAGGCGATGCTCATTTGTCTGCCCTTCTTTGTCCACTTGGAACAACGAATCTCCTATCCTTGCTCTTCACAGTGAACGAAACATACGGTCAGTCTTCTGAGCGGCCGGAGAATATGTCACAGAAAAGAACCTCTGGAACTCAAGCCCTTTTGACCTAGGAGATTGCTCTAGGACCTTTGCTCAGAGTCTAGTCGCTTCTGCGTCAGTCGCGATGATGATGAGCCTTCATCGTCTGGTTTTACAGTCGGAAGCAGATTAAAGACCACACACTGGCAGGTGGGGAGGACAGGCAGTGAACTCGGATGCCAGCCTTACCGTGGGGAGGAGAAAAACTCGTATAGATCACACCAAGAGCAGACACAGTCGTGGAAAAAAGCTGAGAACATCTTGGAGTATTTAGCACAAGGACAAACCTGGTTCTCCGTCTGGAGGGTCCCAGAGCATGACATCGTTTATAACACATTTCAACAAAGAAAGTGCATGACATGGGGCCTTGAATCATTAGAGAGCAGTTATATTATGTGGAATGGATTTGGCTTCAGGAAGCTGAGGGGAAAGTGAAATGTGTGTTTAAAATGTTTGCACCAGGGGCACCTGGGTGGCACAGCGGTTAAGCGTCTGCCTTCAGCTCAGGGCGTGATCCCGGCGTTATGGGATCGAGCCCCACATCAGGCTCCTCTGCTAGGAGCCTGCTTCTTCCTCTCCCACTCCCCCTGCTTGTGTTCCCTCTCTTGCTGGCTGTCTCTATCTCTGTTGAATAAATAAATAAAATCTTTCAAAAAAAAAAAAGTTTGCACCAATTAAAAAAAAAAAAACAACAACCTAAAATAAAATTGAATAGCTTGGGTGTTTAAGGGGGCAAACTTAAGCTACCTGGAGATGATGTTTTGTGGAGTGGCTCATTCCTGTGTGTTGCCTGATAAATGAGCTATCAGGATAGGAGAGGCCAGGAATGGCAAGATGCTATCATGGAAAGAACAGAAACCCACCCTTAGAGGAAGCGAGGACTTTAAGACAGTCCTGCAAGACTGTTCCTGCCGTGGGAGACCTCTTCACCTGCAAAGCTCAAGCTTCTGAAATTGAAATTGAAGGGAAAAAAAAAAAGAAAGAAAGAAAAACTACCAACATTGGCATTCACTGCCCACCGGGGCACATTTGCCATGGCTGGTGTGACTATGCAATTTTTTTCTGGTCCAGAGCTGTGAGCAACTTCAAAGGCAAGATTTGTCAGCGCTGCCCATCCCAGAGAGATGGGCACAAGGACTCAGCACCTAAGGACTCGTCCTGTGGAGCTCATTTCAGCTCTGAGGCTGGAAGTGTTGGTCAGACCTCCTTTTTAGCCATGTCTGCCTAATGAGTTTTTAAAGCCAGCTGCCTTAAAGGCTGTTTTAATGTCGATTGGTGCCATATGGAATCCCTTAGGGCTCTCTTGAAAATTTACTGGCTGAAGTCTTAGGGTCACATAAGACCTAGAAATACCAGAAAGAATAGAGTGAAAAGAAATCTCTCTCTTTGTCCCTGTCTGTCGGTCTGTCTGTCTCTCTCTCTCTCTCTCTCTCACATAACACACAAAATATTTTAGGATATTGCCAGCAGGAAACAAATGCTATGAGATGGATAATTACTCCAATTTTTGGAGTACCAAATTACTACCGTAATTTTGACAGATGAGAAAAAAAGGAGAAACCAGAAGGTTTCCACGCTTCTCCTTACCTAGCCCCCAAATCAAACAAACACATAAAACAATCCAGTGAGTAGAAATAATATGCAAATCCATTACTGCCGAACCACAAGCCCGAGATCTTTTCACGACACTGTGCATTAAGAGGAAGTCCAAATAGAGACATAATCCATAAACCAGAAAGAAAGCACACAAGGGGGAGGGCAGATTCCCGGGGATGGTTCGTGAACTGAAGGCAGGGTCTGCATGGGGCAGGCAAGCCCCAGAAGGAGCCCCACAGCCCTTGTTCCCAGCAGCACCTCAGCCTGGGCGGGAGAGGCTCTCTCTGCAAGGTTTCCTTTGCATCTCCTTCCCTTCTTTCGTGCTACAGGCTGTCAGTCTTTTCTCTGGGCTGGACTTGCCTCTTCCAGGGGGATGACATCCCAGTTCTCTTAAAGCATCGACGACAACAACTGCAGCCACGACGTCCAGTTTTCAGGGCTCCGTGGCTTCCTACAGTCTGACCTAGTATCTCACACTCAACATCACTTTCTATCTGCAAGGTACCTGTTGGGGAATTGGCAAGATTGAGGGAGATAAACACTTTGAAAACTGGAAAGCACATGGACCTACTAACCAACGTCATTGCCATTGTTACTATTTATCTAAATCAGCCTCCTGAGTACGAAAGTCCTACTCTTTTTTCCCTGAGAGGGTTGCCAATTTCCCCAGATCCGTCCACTCCCCATCACCAGGACCCCTAACCTAATCAAGAGTCTCGTCCATCTTGCATCAGACCTCCTCGCAGCTGACCTTCCTGCCTTCATCCATGTCCCCTCAACAGCCAGATTCATTGTTTGATAGGAAAATCCAATCCCACCTCCCTCCATAAATCCATGGGATGGGTCGCTATCGCCTACAAGAGGCACCCTGATCCACCGTGGCTGTAGGACCTTGCTCTTCCCATAGACCCATTACTGTGGTTTCTCCCAAACAAGCCGCACTTGCTCAAAACCCGATGCTTCTCCCAAGCACACCCTCTGTCCACATCAGTCTACCTCATCTGGGGGAGCAGTTGTGTATCTATCAACAGTGGACAAGGAAGTGCAGATGTCACCCTCCTGTGAATTATGTTCTGATATTTTCTTCCGACGTCTGCCTCAATCACAGAACAATGAAGGGCCCTAAGTTCGATGGCCTTGCAGCAACTTGGACATTCTCTGCTTACAAAAAAGTGATGACAATGACTACAGCAATAGTGATAAATACTAATGTTTCATCAAAACTCTTTCAAACGTTATTACGAGCTTTATATAGAATGTCTCATACTGGGGCGCCTGGGTGGCACAGCGGTTAAGCGTCTGCCTTCGGCTCAGGGCGTGATCCCAGCGTTCTGGGATCGAGCCCCACATCAGGCTCTTCCACTATGAGCCTGCTTCTTCCTCTCCCACTCCCCCTGCCTGTGTTCCCTCTCTCGCTGGCTGTCTCTATCTCTGTCGAATAAATAAATAAAATCTTAAAAAAAAAAAAAAAAAGAATGTCCCATACTCACAGCAATGCCACCATCCTTCTTAGCACAGCTGTCCCCATTCCATAGATGCATGCCCTGCGTTCATACAAATTATTCAACTTCCCCTTTCCCTTATTTAACTGACCTTTTAGAGGTCACAGAGCTAGCAATGGTGCAGGCTGCAGACTCCAGCCTTCATCACTGCCACTGGCTTCCTCCCCTACCTCATTGCCCAGATCGGTGCCATCCAATATGGTGGCCACTAGCCATATATGATTTAATTTAAAATTTAAGTAATTAAATAAAATGTAGCATTCGGTTCATATGTTGGACTAGCCACATGCCAAGAGCTACAGAGCTGTAGTGGATAAGGCCATTTCTGTTGTCACAGAAAGTATTACTGGACAGCACCACCCCAGACTGTGAGCCCCCTTGAGAGCAAGAACCTGGTCTCCATGCTGGGACCCCTGGAACTTATCACCATGCCACTCACTGAGGCTGTGTACGGAGAACCAGACCCCTGCTACATTGACTAGACCATGCCTCTTTTGAGCAAATGGCAACTCTGGTATTAGATCTGTCAGCCCCCATCATTGCCAGTCTCCCTCTGGGGCATGCAGTTTCTATGTGGTGGATGGCTCTCCTTAACCTTCATCCCCGTGCCAGGGGATTCAGTTTCTGAATCCCAGAAAGCACATCCTCAGTCGAACTGTGCGTACACGGTGAAAAGAGCTATCCACACAAACATCCTTCACCACATCACGTGCTTGGTTCTGAATTCTGATGGGACATTGCCAACTCCAAGTCTGTTTTGTCTCTTCCCTGTTTGGGTTGGGAATGCGGTCTTTTCTCTGGTAAACATTCCAATAGTACCAAATCTCCCCGATTCAGTTGGTTTAAATAATCCAATTCCATCATCTGCCCCCTCAAAAATTCCAAGGGTCAATTTTCCAATTATAATCATCACTTCTCTTGGTAAAAACAACAGGTGCCTGGCACTACACACAAGTGTAGGAAAGGTCCTGAATTTAATTAGCTCTAGATTTGAATCTGGCTCCATTACCTTCATAAACTTGAGGTGAAGTATTCACTTCTCTGAGCCTCTATTTTTCTTCCAGCTCTAAAGTGAGAATAATCATCTTACTCATCTCAAAGGACTATGGTGAGGTTAACACAAGAAAATGCATCTCCGCCGTTCAACACAGTGTATGATACACAGAAAGCACTTAATTTAACTTTTAATCATTGTTATGACTGCATATTTTTATTTTATACTTTGGAAACTTTATATAGCTCCATGCTCTTCAAGTTTTTAAAGTCCTGACGAAGTACGTGCTAGTCCCCCAGCTTTTCAGGTGAGGTAAAGGTTCGCAGCAATTCAGAGAACGGCGGAGCTAGTATCCATGCCAGGTCTGATGACCTGCAGAACCAAAGATCTCCCAGCTCCACCACGCATCGGTTCCAGTTTACAAGAGCAGCCAGAAACTCAAACCAGTTGGTGTGGCTCACGGCGTCTGTCCGTCGCTAGCGGCTTGGCTTGCAGAGAAAGTACCAGGCTGTCTGGAGTCTCTGTGATGCCCATCCCTCCGCTAAGACTGCAGAACCCACCAGGGAATGTTAAAATGCAGGTCTTCCTGAGCAGGCTGGAAACCATTAGCAGAAAAGAGCATCCCATTCTCTGCTACCGGAGACACTTAGGCGAACGCTTTTGGAAGAGAACCAAGAAGCACGTATCGGGGAGTCTTTCTCTCCTGGAGATGCTGAGCAGGTAACAAAACACCCCCCGCCCCAAATCACAGTCATCTCTTTGCTTTTAGACCCTTTCTATGACTGTGATTCAGGTAGCACTGAAATAACGCAACATTTGCAACTGGATTAAAGGTTTTTCCCACCCAGGGCTCCTGCAATTCATGGGGCCAGCGATGCCAAGAATCAGCCGTTCCCTAAAATCCGTACTCCACAAGGAAGCACGCTGCAAACCTCGTGCTTCATGCACCCTTCAAGTGTCATTGCTTTTCAGCCTGGGCCTGGCCTCCAGAAACACACAGTGCTTTGTATATCATTTAGGAATTCAGTTGGCTCTGTAGGTTTAAAAAAAAAAAAAGTGCAGAATTTCCTGGGGGGGGGGGAATCAAACTGTAACAGAACAGTTTGAGGAAGATAAAATTTTATGCACATATGTAAATATATATTTAAATTATATATATACTCAGCACACACAATCTTTTACCTGAAAACGTGCTGCTTCATTTCCACAAAAAACAAATTTGCACTTGATGCTGATGAAGGCAGTTGCACATTTTATGCCTAATAAGTGACACGAGGGGCCTTATTACAAAATATTTCTAAATATACGAAATTCAGTAATGGGACCCCCAGGGGCCAGGCCCACAAAGTGTGTACCCCGCTCTGCATATGCGCAGCCACGTGTCTCCACGGTAACGAAGGCGGCATATATGAGCAGCTCAGAATTGCTGGCATGCAGAAATCCTCAAGCCTGCCGACTTTATTTTTAGTCTGAGCAGTTAGATTTCACATTTCATCAGCGCTCGGCTTGCTTCTGTTTCCCAACAAACACCACACGCACAGGCACACTTCACCAGATGTCTACAGTTTATCATGCAAATATTACATAGAAGCGATAATCATTATTAACGAACATAATCACCCAAAGTTGGGAGGGATATCATTCACTGCCAGTTTGTGCTCAATCCCTTATGTCCCAGAGTCAAAAGGGAAAAGGAGGAGGAGGAGGAGGACGACGACGACGATGACAAGGAGGACAAGGAGGAGGAGGAGGAGAGGGGTCAAGAAGAGGAAGAGGAAGAAGCAGAAGGAGAGGAGGAGAAACTGTCAGCAATCAGATGTGTGTTTTAACAAAGAATATAGCTCATGTCCTTCCCAGGGGCTGGTCCGAAATTTCTTTCTGTTTTGACAACATGTTTTTTCTGAGAACAGAATCTACAACCCTGAAAGTTGCCAGGGTAGGTCACTGGTTACTCTTCATCCACAAGCTTCTGAAGATGTCTCCAGCCCTACCCCAGCCCGTCTTCCAGTGGCGATGCCAGCAAGCCCTTGGGTTATAAGTTGTAAGGTGGGAGAAAAATCAAGCAACTGTCTTCTTGATTTCTCCTTCCCTTTGTTCTTCTCTTTCTTAGCGGTTGGTCCTTCACAGTCTGGCCACCTCCTGCCCTTTTGTTTCTCTACAACAGAGGCCACAAACATGCAGCCTGCGGGACACGCCAGGCTCGCAGCCATGTTTGGCTTGGCCCACATGGTGTTTGAAAAATAAACACTGTCAACTTTTCAAGATTGGAGGTAGCACACAAAAATCTAGATTTTTAGCTTCAGAGAGGGAGGGAGGGAGGGAGAGAGGGAGGGAGGAAGGGAGGGAAGAAGGAAGGAAGGAAGGAAGGAAGGAAGGAAGGAAGGAAGGAAGGGAGGAAGGAGGCAATCCACAGCATTAAGCGTGACTACCTCTTGCCCACAATGGTCTGAGCAGAATAGAAACGACCTTCTTTAAATGGGACAAGCATGCTTCATATTGCCAGGATTGTCACTTTTCTTCAAAGGCTTTGCCAGGGCCACATCACATATTTAGTTGTTTGGATCCTTTTTAAAGCTGTGATCTGTAATACCCCTCTCCACACCCTGGAGCAAACAGACCTCCTCACTGCCCACATTTCCTTGTCCCTGCTTCAGTCCCCCACTTAAGGGGAATCTTATAGTCCTTAGGTTCTCCTCCCTTCCTCCTTCCCCCCTTCTTCCCTTCCTTTCTTTCTTCCTTCCCTTCTGTAATTTCTAAACACTCTCTATGTACCCAGTATGTTCCCAGTCACTGTGAATGACCCAGAGAAAGGTCACATGACTTGTCATTTCAAGGACGTGGCACGTTGTATTGTATGATCACATTTCCCAAACAGTAAATAGGAACATGGAACTTGGCCCTTACTTCCAGTGCCACAGTTTGTCTATAAGACGACCTTCACAATGGCAAAGGTCAGATTGGAGAATGCATGTGAAGGACTTATGCCAGGGCTTGGCAAACAACCATGAACACTTTGAGCAGGACAGTGATCTGGCACGGTGGCTCAGAGCATGGGCCCTGGACTCAGGCATGACTAAAAAGCATGCCACACAGCAGCAAAGAGTCAGTAACGGCACTTTTATTTTATTTTGATTATGCATTTATTATTTTTAATAACAGCACTTTTAAAGATATGTTTTCAGCATCTTAGAGACATATGTTTGGGGAGAAAATTAGAAATTGAAATAGTTGCTTCAAATTCAGATCATGTTGTACCAGTTACCTATTGCCAACTAATAAAACATCCCCAAACCTTGATGATTCAAGAATGATAAGCATTTATTATCTCTCACATTTTTTTTTTTATGGGTCAGGATTTTGGGAGCAGCTTAGGTGGGTGGTTCCTACTTGGAATCTCTTGTGAGTTTTCCAAGAGTCAGCTGGGACTACAATCATCAGAAGGTTTGACTGGGGCTGTAGAAGCCATTCCTATGATGGGACACTCATATGGCCAGCAGCTGGCTTCACCCAGAGCCAATAATCCAAGAAACAAAGCAGTGAGACATAATGCTTTTTATGACCTAGTCTTGGAAGTCACTCACCACTACTTACACTGTACGTTGTTGCTCACACACAGACAGACCTGATTCCTTGTGGGAGAAGACTACACAAGGGCGCAAGTACAAAGAAGCAAAGATCGTTGGTGCAAGCTAGGTATCACACTGGGATCATCTTACACGTATACACTAACAGTCTGATACTACTGAAGAGAATGCATTAACCGTTTGATTGTTTTATGATTGATAGAGCCTGGAAGTAAGAGGCACATACATTTAAGACCTCGGGAAAAAGTTAAAAGTAAAGCTCAACTATTTCTCGAGAGTACTTGAAACTCATACTTGAACTTTAAAAAGAGTGATAAGCAGGAGGCGCCTGGGTGGCTCAGTTGGTTAAGCATCTGCCTTCGGCTCAGGTCATGATCCTAGAGTCCTGGGATCGAGTCTCAAGTGGGGCTCCCTGTTCAATGGGGAGCCTGCTTCTCCTCCTTCTCCCTGCTCATGCTCTCTCTTGCTATCTCTGTCTCTCTCTCTCAAGCAAATAAATAAAATCCTTTAAAAAATAAAAAGGTTGATAAACAGTCTATCTCTAATTAGCATGTGTGGACAAAGAAAATATACAGGATTCAGAGAGGTCTAATAGCAGGGTAAAGAACTAAGATCTCAGTCTGGGAAACACTGCCAGGCAGGGAGTGGGTCTGGGCCAATTTAATCCACTTTCTCCAACTCCAGCCAAGGTTTGGGCCTGAGAAAATAGCAAAGGGTTGGATCTAATAGGATGAAACATCCTTTGGATAAACAGGCTTTAACACTGGCATCCAAAATTCCACCTGCAATGCATCCATTGTCTAGACTAAGGTAAATCAGGCAAGGCTTGAGAGAGCTTTCTCAAAGTCAATCTTAATACTTGAGACCACATCTTTTGGTTTTATTTAATCATAGAATCATTCAGCACCCCTCATCCATGCAACAAGGAGATAATTGTCCCTTCTTATACAACAACGATGAAGATATCCATTTCCTTACCATATATCAGCAAAGAGAATGTCCCCTCAAGAATGGGATGGCAGGGACATGACACAGCATGATGACAAAACGTGGGGACTCTGGAGCCAGATTTCCTAACCATAGATTCCAGCTCCATCACGTAACAGCTCTGGGAGACTGATTACTTCACACTCTGTGACTTGGTTTCCCCATCTGTAAGATGGGGTTAATAATAGTACCCATTTCCTAAGGTAGCGGTTAAGATTAAATGGGTTAACATGCATGGAGTGTCCAGGATGTACATAAAGTGATCAGAGCAATCTCAATAAACGTCAGGTGGTTTTTATTACTTCTGAAATAAGTAAGAAAATCACTCGGGGAAATGGAACAAGACGGGCAGACAAGAAAACAATGCAATGATTAAGCTGAGAGGGAAGGCTTTCATTTTACTTTATTTTTTCCGAGTTGAAGGAAGAACAGGAAGATCTAGCACAAACTTCCATCTTAAACCAAGCTGGCCTCTCTTGTTTTTATCTTTCATGTCTGGAGCCTGAGTCTCCAAAGACAATTGCGAAGGGATTGTGTTTGACTGATCAATCAAAAGCAGCCCCCTTGCTTGTCTTCTGAGACTCTGAATTAAAACCTCCAGGCAGGATTCTGGGGAGGACAGGACTGGCAAGGGGGCGGGCAGTACTCAACACTGAGTGGGCTTTGATGGCAGAGAAGCAGCTGAGATAAAAGAGCTCCTCCCAGCAGAGCTGAAATTAAAACGGGAAACATTTCATTAGGCCCAGTCCCAGGGAAGGAGCCCTGGGCGGTGAGGGAAAGCAAAGGGGACCAAGACCATGAGTTAGCCCTGTCAGCCACAGGGAAATGGACAGGCCACATGCCAGAAGAGCTCTTCCACTCGCACCTGCTGGAGTGACTGTCACTCCAGCCACCATGAGATCCCTCTGCTGTGTGAACGCCGAGAAGTCAGCAACTTCCCGAGTTTGGCACTCAGGGAACGCAGCAATCTGATCCCCACCTACCTGGCTTCGGTCCCCATCTGTCTCGGTCCCTATTCCATGCCCAAAGTCCACATCTGCTCCCCCCAGTGTGGGCACCCACCCTCATCAAACAGACCTTCATTTGGCACCCCTTAGCAGTGTTATTTCTTTCCTTGGACTGTCTTTTCTCTGCTTCTACCTGTCAAGCTCCTACACACCCTTTAAAACCCAGCTCAGATACCACCTCTTCCAAAATACCTTACAGCTTCTATCAGCAATGCGTCTCTCCCACCTGTCTGGAGTCACTCTTGCTTCGTACTTGGATTTTGGACACGCAAAGCACCTAGCAACTTACGCATAGGTCAATGACCCACTCTGCTCTTCCACCTCATTTTATTAGCAAGTAGGAACCGGAGAATGTCTTTCACCTTATTTCTCACATCAAGTGGAGTCGGAGAATCTTAGAGTTGAAAATGACCTCAGGCTTCCTTTCGCTCAGAGATAGCAAATTTACAGCACATGGAAAGCTGCTTCCCCCATCTGTGCTCACGGCAGACACCATGAATCATTCAGAACCTTCTTTACTTCTGTGCAGCCTGGCTTCAGAATCCTTACCAACACGCTGTTCCAGGCAGTCACAATCAACATATTTCATGTGACATACTGGATAAGACCCTGTGCCAGCCCCTACCCCCATTACGCATGATACAACCCACATCCGGGGAGGCAGTGTCCTCCTCCGAACTCCCTAGGACTTTCGAACTCCCTCTCCCAATCTCCCCAGCTTGTACTACTGTGGGTACACCATGCTGCTTCCCAAACAGTGCTTTAGACAGAACAGTGCATGTGATGCACGTGGGTGTGAGGATAAAATTAAATTCCAAATTGGAAATAAAAACGTTGTGAGAAAGCAACGTTTGCAAAGATTTGTTTTAGTTGACTGTAAGGAATATTAATATGTGTAATGAAAATACAGGAGTCTTTCTTCTAAGTGGCCTCTTTAAAACTAGGCTTTCTCATATGCTTTCAATATCCTAATAGGCATTGTGACTTTTCAGGAGGAAAAGACAAGATTTGGAAGTCCTCAAATGCTTTGGCTCATGGGGCTGTTTTGGCTAGGATCATGTCGCAGAAATAGTGTGTGACAAAGCCCGGTCTGGACAGGGCTGACGAAGAAGAAAGAATATGGGTTTTCAAGTCTGTTTTGATTTGCACATGGGCACCGTAACTTGCTAGCTGTGTGCACACGTACTAGTATCTTTTTGTCTCTGATACTCATTTACCTCAACTATTAAACAGGTGTAATAACTACCTCGCAGGTAGAATGAGCCAACACACTCCAAGTGACTGATGACGGTAGGTCCTTAATAAGTATCAATCCCATTACCTAAATCCTGATGCAGGGCCCGAGATCTATTTTCTCAACTACAGTGCAAGTCTCATGAAGTAAAACTGCTTTCTCACTGTTTAATTGCTGGGTAAACATGCTGGCTCTTGCACCTGATTTATTCAGCATTTGTTCAAAATGAACTTCCCTTCCATGTCAGGGATGATAGGATGTGTTCATCAAAACACTTCATTTTCTGAGAATACAGGAGGGCTATTCCCCAGCCCTCCCAGAAGCTAGGGAGGCCCACATTACTGAGTTTCAGCCATGACAATATAGGTGGGAACGTCTTATGGCATTTCTGGGCCCCGACCCTAAAAGATCTGCGTGATCACCTATCCTCTTTCCCGTGTGTGGATGGCTGGTGTGGACAGCTTCTAAGACAATGAAAAGCACATGATGGGGAAAACGTGGAAGCCTGTATCCTCTGGGTACCACTTGGACGAACATTTCTCAGAAGGTCCGACAAACAGCAAACATGAGCATTAGATCTTGGGTAAATGGGCAAACAATAACAACAAAAATTAGGTCATGTGAAGACCCTGAGACTGGAGGGCTTATGTGCTATCTTAACATAGTCTAGCTCAACTGTTTCTCATCCTTGGTGCAACTGACATTTGGGGCTCAAGAATTATTAGTCGTGGGGGCTGTCCTGTTGTAGGATGTTTAGCTCTATCCTCCAGACCCAGTAGCATACCTCCCAACTGTGACAACCACAACTGTCTGCAGAATTGCTCCAGACTCCCTTCCCCCAAGGGCAGAGAGGGGGGCGAAATTGCTCCCACTGAGGACCACTGGCCCAACCCAACCCAAGCAACTCATTGTGCACCAACAATCCTAATGGCTTGCAAGCTTGTTGAAATACTGAATGAACAGACTACAGACTTTACAAAATTGCTTCAAAGCTAGACACAGAAGCACCTCCTTGGGCAATCCTCTAGCTTCTAACAGAGTCACCAGGAAGAGCACTGTGCCATATGTCCTGCAGGATGATATGTTCATGGAGAGAGGAAAAATGAGTGCAACCAATCTAATAATTGTGATTTGATTTTCAAGGAAACTTAACATCTCCAGCCACACCTGGGGTCTCATACATCTCCATCAGGTCAGCCTCTTGACGGTTTTGTAATCTGAGAAGTGGTGAGCAAAATGTCAAAGGCCAGATTTTTTTTTTTTAAATCGCATTCTGTATGTTAACTGTTGTGATGGGAAGCCACCAAGAAACACAACCCACACACCGAAGTGTTAGCTCCAGAATCCAATCATTTTGAAAGCATTTGTAAAATGAACTGGATCCTTCCTTATCGGATATTTCAGAACTGTGAATCGGGTCACATGTTTGTGAATCCCAAAGAGAAAGTACTGTGTGAAGAAAGCTTCCTCAACTTCTTTAATCCTGAAACATGACATTATGGGGCTTGCGATGATGTTATGGTGTCAAGACGGCATTTAGTAAGAACACAGGCTCTGAAGTCAAACAGGACCCAGCTGAAGATCTGACCTCAACTCAGGAGTTCCCCAGACCTCAGTACCTCATCTGTAAAATGGGGATAACAATATCATATTCGAGGAATGGAAACAGTGTCTGTAAACAGCTTAGCGTGGCTGTTGACAGAAGAAGTGCTAAATAAATGTTGGATTTCATCATTATCACCACCACGGCTAGGATGCTGCATGGGATTCTCTTACAGAAAGAGTTTTCTTCTCTAATTTGCCTAGTAATCAATCAAAAATCCAAAGGGACTGTCGAGTAAAATGTTAAATAAATCCTGAGGAATAACGATGAAACATTCATAATATATGCTCTGCACTAAAACATCTTTACAACTCTCCAAGGGATTAGTCTTTTTAATGTAATATGTGAGGAAATGCTACAGGGAGGATAATATTGATCTGAAGGCCCTTTGGCAGTGACTTTTAAATACGGGCATTCTGTGCCACACATCATGTTCGAGCTCATGGCAGCAGAGTTCGAGGGGAAGGGAGTTGAGACTGAGCCCCAGGCAACACTCCCAGGTTGGTATCATTTGTTGTAATTTCATTACCCTAAAAGTACTGAAACCTTCCTGGACATGCAAAGCTTAATCTCCACGGAGCTGGAGAGCTATAAAGTGTTAAAGAGAAGCACTCGTGTCATCCATGAAAGTGTAAGAGGCTCACTTTCCCCAAAGATTTTAACTGCCCCAAATCCATAGCCTTGACAAATGGAAATTCATCCTATCATATCATGAGCCTCAGCTCTGTGCATTCATGCAATTAGACTCCAACACAATACATGCCTATCGTGTCTCTTGCACTAGATGCCAAGTACAGAAATGAAAGAATAATCACCATGATTAGTTCTTCAAACATTTGTCATGGTTTTATTGCTGGTGCCGATGTGGTGAGCCCGCATTGTGGGCTAGGTGTTACATAATTCAGCCTCTCTTTGTTGCAAGGGATGGAAACTCAGCTCAAATTGACCTAAGCAGGAAGGGGAACGTATTGGGAACTTCGCAGCTAGGACCTGCTTTAGGTATAGCTGGATCCAGGGGCTAAAATGTTGATATCAAGATGGTGTTTAACTCTCTTCTTCTCCCTGCTACACTTCTCTTTATCTCCTCACCTTTAGGTTGATCCCTCCTCCCAGCAGCAAGGTGAATGCCAGCAGCTCCAGCCTTATATTTACAGTTCTCAGGAACTGTCATGCAAATGGGAAACCCCTTTCCCTGCTCAATTCAGCATATGTCCAAACATTGACTCTGATTAGACAAACCTGAGTTGTAAGATCATCACAACTCAATCATCCTGGTGGTCAAGTATAGAAAATCCTTGTAGGCTTGGGTCAAGTTCTTACTTTTGATTCCCTGAACCTAACCCCCCGCCCCCGCCCCCGAAACCACATAGACCAAGGTGATTTCTCTAAGGGGAAAAAAATTAGCACGATGTAACAATAAACAAACAAAAGGGAAATGAACACTGAGCAGGCAGAAACAACAGTCACTCCACTGCTTTCCTACACGTTATCTTTAATACCGGAAACGTTGTCTGCATTTTGTAACGAGAAGACAGGGAATGTCAGGCAGTTAAGTGTCCAAACTCACCAGCTATTACATGGAAACCCAGGAAGTCAGCCGCCAAATGCACCCTCACACACTCACACTTTCTGCAAAGAGAACCTAGGCACCATTTTTGTGGTATATTTTCTGAAGGGTCAAAGACACAATGACGTAGAAGGGAGCATGGGAGAAAATTTCTGCGGATGTTATTTTTTTCTTTCTAAATCTTCTGGACCTTAGGTCTGAATTCAGCTAGGTGACCCTCATTCCGTCATGACCTCTGAACCAACCTCCTTTCCCATCCTCGGGTCTCACTATTTTCTAGGAAAGTTTAAAGGCTGGTGTAACAGCTATGGCTCTCTGTTTAAACAACAGAAATGGGCCATGGGAATTTACTAAAGCATAAAGGGGATTTACTAAAAGACTTATTTGGGTTGTTCACAAGGTCACCAGAAGAGATGGAGGGTCAGGCTTCTAAGATGGGGAAGCCTGTGTCCCAGCCAAAGTCATGGTCTGGAGTTGGTTTGGTGACGTCACTGAGATCAAATTCTCACCAGCTTCACTCATTCTGGACACTGCTGGATCTCCCTGCAAAGCCCCCTGTAGCTTGTTATTCATTCAGAACTGGGTCTGTTGGTTCTGATGGTGGTGCCACTGTCACTGTGGGTTGGGATGGCAAACTTCCCACTGTCTGTTTTGTAGACTTTCTAGGTCCCAGTTCTGGTGAACATGCATCTGATTGGCTGAGTCTAGATCTTGGACTACACTATAGATGGTTCTCAACGGCAATGCGTTTGTCTCCAGGGCACATCGGACAATGTGTGGAGGCAGTTGTGGTTGTCATAACCGGGGAAAGACTTCTGCCGGCACCTCATCCATCCCAGAGCCAAGGATGCTGCTAAACACGCTACGATGCACAGGACACATGGTCTAAAATGTCCACAGTGCTGACCCCGAGAAACATTCTCCTAGCAGAAGATGAGTTTGGGAAAATGAACTCCTGAGAATTTTATGTTCTGTTATTATAAGGTGAAAAATTTCTTTTTTTTTTTAAAGATTTTATTTATTTATTTGACAGAGATAGAGACAGCCAGTGAGAGAGGGAACACAAGCGAGGGGAGTGGGAGAGGAAGAAGCAGGCTCATAGCGGAGGAGCCTGATGTGGGGCTCGATCCCACAACGCTGGGATCACGCCCTGAGCCGAAGGCAGACGCCCAACCGCTGTGCCACCCAGGCGCCCCTATAAGGTGAAAAATTTCTTAATCAAAGGAAGGGAGCCAAAGAACAAGTCTCATGATAGATACCACAGAGTTATTTTGGGGGGATCGCTTACAATCCTCCCCATTTGTTACTGACATCTACTTTCTCCAATTTTATCTCAGCCCTTCTCCAATTTCTCCACTCTGAGTGGATTCCGACAAAGATGCTAATATTCAGAGACAAACAGCCATCTGTGTGTGCAAGACTTTAAGTGTCAAGAGACTGAGTGGCCAGAGCTGGGAACCATGATGCTACCAGATGAAGGTAAGTACATAAGCCCCTCCCGTCTTGGCCCTTGGGAATTCCATGAAGAATGAGATGACTAGTTAACCAAAACAAACAGTACAATTGGGGGCGTTAGGAGGGAATTGCAATTCCAGTAAGAATGGGGGACTCCACTTCACTGGGCACCGAAGAGTAGGCTCCAGGAAGAAGCTGTAAAGTCGGAGAGGAACTAGAAGAAATAAAAACCAGCCCATGCATGGTGGGCTTGCCTCTCCACCTACAACAGACCACACAGTTCAGGCCCCTCATTCAAGAGAATCATCCTTAGATGAAATTACAGTGCAGACAACATGGAAATCCAACAAATGAAGCACTTTTTTTTTTTTCCAGCCCAGCAAGCTTTTTTGTGTCATTTCAAAATTACAGCTGACACTTTAATATTTAAACAGAACAGAAGAGATATGGATTATTTATTTTCTTTTACTTTAATTTTACTTCTGTACCAGCTCCCAACTTTTTTTTTAACTTTAAAACAACAAAGCCCTACATTTTAACAGCAGTTTCTGCTCGATTCATCAGGTTGTGAATGTTAACCTGACACTTACAATCCACCAAAGTCTTTTTCAGTGCCTCTCTCATCATCTGCTTCCATATTGCTATGAAATTACACTGAAAATATTTTTTGCTCTGGGCAAAACTAGTCATAGAGAATTTGACTATGATCTATATATTTATGGAGGAAAATTAATCTTCAATGCTTCAAACTTTTTATGCCTCATAATTTTATCAAAAATGTCCAAATGCATCATAACGGAGCTGCCAGAGACATGAAAAATGTCCCACTTTCTTCTTAAGCTTTAAAAAAAACATGCTTTCAAGATGCCTTTTGAAGGCATTGTCTGGTTATCCTGTTTTATGGGCCACTCAACAACTGTATCAGAATCTGATGAAAATCTAAAATGTGGGAGAAGCTACGTAATAGCCTGTTTTAGATCCGTCATGGATAGTGCAATGCAACTGTTCTATTGGCCTAAGCAACTGTAAAACGCTACTTATCCAGTCCAAGAAATATTTTAAGTCCACATTAAAGTGAAATACACGACAGCTGTTTTAGCAATTGCAAGTGGCAGAAGCCCAACTCAAGCAAAACAGAAAAAAAAGCACTGATTGGGTCAAATAACGAAGATGTCCCAGGATGCTACTAATTCTGGGCCGAAGGCCTAAAGAATGTCATCACACATGCATTTCTCTCCATTTCTCCAGGTGTGACCACCCGTGTAGCAAGCATGGTGCATACCAGCCACCCCAAACCCACATATCAGACAGACTGAGCTCACCCATCACAATGGCAGAGAGGTCTCTGAGAAGACTCTGATTGGCTCAGCTCAGGTCACATGCCTATCTCAGAACCAATGATTGGGACCAACGAGGGGAACCCTCTTATCTGCATTGCGCAGCCTGTGTGGGTGGGTGGGCGGGGCCAGTACTGATTCCGCTGAGTGGGATCCCCATCAGAAAGAGCCACCGTTCCAGCCTCAGGAGAGGAGGTGCAGCAGTGAATATGGAGATACCCACTGGGGACTGGAGTTTGCGAGCAGGTATGTCCACCCATAATCTACTGACCTATTCAGTTCTGGTCTCCACTGAAAAATGCCAGAAACAGTTGTTTTTTTGTTTTTTTTGTTTTTTGTTCTGGATGGATATGACATTAATTTGACTTAAGATTTTGACTGTATGGTTGGTTTCCTTTTCTTTTTGTTTTTTTTTTCCCCCTAAATTAGACAATAGTGTCGAAGTTCTCCATCCATCAGCCGACTATCCTTTCTCTACCTTGAGTCCCCTTCCTTCACCTCTGATTGCTTTCAATTCCTTCTTCTGAATAAATTTTTAAAACCAACAAAAATTGCCTATGAACTGGAAAGATGTCATCAGTCGGTACAACCTTTTAGCACCTATTTCGTGGAGATCACCAGAATTTGGGCACTCTGTCTTCTAACTTTATATGTTGTGAGGAGAAAAATCAGATCTGACCCAATGATGACTCTTTGGGTGTCTATGCACTTATGGATTCATCCATCCAATTGGTATATTTTAGTGAGGTCCTTTTAGGTCCCAGGTACTATGCTGGGAACCAGGGATGAAAACAGGTCCATCTTGTTCTCCTGGCATTGAGAGTCTCCTAGAGAAGACAGATGCTATTTGAGAACTGGGACATATGCTCATGCGTGTATTGTGTGTGGGTGGGTGGTGGCAGTGGTACATAATAACAAAAGGGACATGAACTAGTCAGAGATGTCAAAAGAAGACTTTCCCCAAGAAGTAATGCATGCACTGTGATCTGAAGGATTAGGTAAGAATTAACCAGACAAAAGGAGGGTGCGGGACATAAAGACAGTCAAGTAATTTTTCTTTGAGCCTCAAGTTCTTGGGCAAATGTGTTTAAGGCAATCATTCCAAATTTGCATCCACATTTGGAAAACTTTCACTGAAAAAACTCATTCAGTGGAAAACCCCAAATATATAGTTTAAAAATTATGTATTTCCGTGCTTCACAGGTATTTCATAAGAATCCTTTTTTTTTTTTTTAACTCTGATGTGTTTTATGTGTTTAAAACCATTACTCTCAGAAGAAATCTATAGTTTTTGCTAGAGCATCAAAAGGATCCACTACAGGAGGTAGCTATATATTTAGTGGTCACTGATTGAGAAAATTCACAGAGATATGTAAGTCTGATGTCTGATGTTGTAAATGACTCCGCATTATATTCTTTACAAGAACATTTATGCTTATTTGAAAACTAGTCAGATATCTATGCAAATATTAGTCACCTACTCTAAAAAGAGTTGATGGATGGTTCATAAAGACTAAAGAACTTGCTGGAACAAATTCACTGAGCTCACGCCCACCCTTGGGAGGCTGAAGCTCACAGGCTGTGAACAAGGGAGATATCTGTTACTTGTTTGTTCTGCTCCCCATCCATCTATTTTATGAACTACTCCCCACCCGCTGTGATAATGAGGTACCCGTCAATCAAGGTGCCCACTTCTACCATCCCAGGTGTCGGGTGGCCTGAATTCTTTGAGGAAATGGATGCTGCCAGTAAATGGTTGCATTCTCGAATTCTCTGGAAACAGGCACTCTAAGGGCCATGAAAGCCTGAGTTGCTAGGAGCACCCTCCAACCACATGGAGGATGGACTCATCTAGGAATAAAACCAAGACCCTAGAGATGGAAAGAGCCATAGAGCCCCAAAGACTTCATGTGAACCCATAGATTCCATCGGGCTTGAGGCCAGTTAGCATCTGTACTTCCCAGGTGTGTGAGTTAATGATTTCCTCCTCGTCCTCCTGCCATCTTTAGCTAGTTTGAGTTGCTGTTCTAGCACCTGCAACTTGATATGGCTTGAGTATTACCGTAATTTCTGCTAGTCCACAAGCATTTGAAACTTTGTGCCTATGGTCAGAGAGTCTATTATTACACACGGAGCTCATTATTACACAGAACGTCAATTATTACAGGGAGTCGATTTTTATGCAGAGAGACAGTAACTATGCAGAGAGCCAATTTTTATGCAGAGTCGATTATGGCGCAAAGAAATAGTTATTATGCAAAGAGACAACTATTACACAGAGTCATTTATAACACAGTTACTACATTGAGAGTCAACTGTTAAGCAGACAGCCCCTTACTACACTGATGTTATTACCCAGATTATCCCATTATTACACAGAGAGGCAATTATCACACAAAGTCACAATTATCTGTTATCATACATGGTCACCATACACTGGAGAACCCTGTTTGTTTATCTTGAACCAGGCCATGGTATCCTAATTCTGGATTCTAGTTATTTCCAATAGCCCATCACTGCTGCTTCTAAGAAAGAGAACTCACAGTGCCTAGAGAGAACTTCAGTGTCCAGAGACAAGCTGTGGAGAGTGTTTCAAAGAATTAAAATACCCACCAGAAGGTCTGACAATATACTCTTTATGGAGGAGAATTGTGTGTATGCACAATATATCCTTCGCCACATAAAAAACAGATCTGTGTGTGAATAGTTATTCCAACCGCCATAGATACACACACACATAAGTGAGTATAGACACGCATACAAACACAACACTGGAAAAAAATCTAGAAAGATAAATAGTAACTATGCTTTATAGAAATCTTGCTCTATGCCAGATCCCGTGAGAAATGCTTTACACATGGTACTTGATAAGACAGTAGAGGGTAGTGTGTACGTTCACAGACTATGGGAAGCACAGTCCAAGAGAACTGTTAGCATTGATGGAAATGTTCTGTAGTCTACTGACCAGCACAGTGGTCACTGGCCACATGTGGCTACGGAGTCCTTGCCATGCTGCTCTTGGAACTGAGGAACTGAATTTTTAAATGTGATTTAACTTTAGTTACTTTAACTTTATTTATTTATTTATTTATTTATTTTTTTTTTAAAGATTTATTTATTTATTTATTCGACAGAGATAGAGACAGCCAGCGAGAGAGGGAACACAAGCAGGGGGAGAGTGGGAGAGGAAGAAGCAGGCTCCTAGCAGAGGAGCCCGATGTGGGGCTCGATCCCAGAACGCCGGGATCACGCCCTGAGCCGAAGGCAGACGCTTAACCGCTGTGCCACCCAGGCGCCCCTAGTTACTTTAACTTTAAACTTAAATATGGCCGCACGTGACCAGAGGCTACCATATTGGAAAGCACAGTTCTAGAAGCCGTATTCCTAGGTTCAAATCCCAGCATTACTACTTGTTAGCTATTTCACTTTGACAAATTGCTTCATTTCTCTGTGTCTCAGTTTCCTTATCCAGGGCTCTTACTAGTTCCTACCTTATATATATACCACCTCTCTCTCATACAGAGGTCAATCATATTTGTCTGCAGTTGATAGAAATATGGATTGTGTCAGTTTCTTTGGGCTGCCATACACACAACCACAAACTTGGTGCCTTAAAACAACAGAAATTCACTCTCTCAGATCTGAAGACCAAAAGTCAGAAATCAGGGTGTCAGCAGGGTGAATTCCTTCTGGAAGCTCTGGAGGAGAATCCGTTCCATTCCTTTCCCCTAGTTTCAGGTGGCTGCAGCTAATCCTCAGTGTTACTCGTAGACCCGCTGCTCCAATCTCGGCCTCTGTCTTGACATCACCTTCTTTGCGTGTCTGCCTCAGTTCTGTGTTCCATCAGACAGTGTTTCCATCGAGTCTAACCACTAGTCTATACTCGTGTTTCAAAACTCAAATCTTTCTCTTATAAGGGCACTTGTCATTGGATTTAGGACCCACACCTTGAGATCCTTAACTTAATATAAGCATCTGTAAAGACACTTAGAATGAGGTCAAATTCAAGGGTTCCAGGCATCAAGACTTGGGCATATCTTTTTTTGATGCTATTATTCAACCCACTATATGAATGGCTTTCATTTTTGTGATTTTTCCCTTCACAATCGTTTCCCTTTCATAATCGTTTTGAGAAGTAAAAATTACTTGTATAAACAGGATATACACATATATATTGTTTAAGCAATATATTGTTTAATTAATATTGTTTAATATGCAATATTGTTTAAACAATATGTTGCGTAAACAATATATATTGTATACACAATATATATGTGTATATCCTGCCCGCTCCCTTCTTATAACCACTTCCTGTTTTGAAAAGCCCTGAAGGATCTATGTTTCCATGTTTCTGCTGGTGGCAGGATATGTAAATCTATAGCAATTATTACCTTGATGAAAAGAGTACATGATAAGTCTTAATACAATTGCAAGCTCTGAAACCGAGGACTAATTTTAAGCAGTGGCTGACATTAACCTGTGTTCCCATGAGTCCATTAGGATTTTCAAAATACAGCACTTTCTCTTTGTGCTGCATGCATACAAATGGGACTCAATTTATTGCAAATGGTATTCCTGAGCACACCACCAGTGACATAATTAAGAAATGTATTCAGCCTATTACTAATTTAACACTGTTCAGGGTTCTTATCAAAAAGCCGTGTGTCGCCCCACGGTGTCGCCATCAAATTTATGCATTGTAAATACAAATATATTTTATTCATAGTGGATTCTTGCAACTTCAATTATGCAATAAGTATTTATTTGGAATTCATTTTTTTCCACCCATTTGATAGCCATCATTAATTCATGTGAAACTGATTCAGCCTCTTGTAAAGCTCTAGCAAACACCTTAGAAGACAAACTCAATTTGTAAGGATGTAGCTGTTGTCACCATTCTTTCACAGGAAGAAAAGATTGCCTCTAGATGGGCTGGTGCAAAGCGGAGAAGTACAATAAGGTGATTTGTTGTTGTGAGCATCCTTCCCTCCCACGTGCATTCTAAGACCCTATGCTTGGTGCCCAACCGGCCTTTCTAACAATCCCCCAACATGCTCGTCACCATCTGCCTCGGTTCCTTAACTGGAGCCACCGTCCACCCAATTTCATGCCCAAATCTAGGAATCATCCAGATCCTCCACCTCTCACCCTGATCAAAGCAGCTAAGTTCTGTTGACTATGTCTCCTGCACGTAACCCCAATTCGCTCATTTCTTGCCAGGGTGACCAACTCATCCGCGGTTGCCTGGAACTTTCACAATTTTAGCAACAAAATCCAGGGATGCTTCGGTCCCAGACAAACCTATATGGTTTGGAAGGACTGGCTCCATTTTGAATAGAAATCCCTGTGTCTGGGGAGCCCCCTCAAACCTCAGCAAATGGAAGTGGTTGGCCACGCTTCTTGTTACAACCTTCGTGTACATCCACATCCATGGTCTCCTCTCCTCTTGATGTCTGCAACAGTATCTGATTCTATTCTTTCACTACAATGGCCAGGTTTCCATACCGGTTTCATTAGCCCCTTGCTTAAAACCCTCCAACGATTCCATTATACTTAGATTAAATTCCTTACCAAGGCATACAACAGCCTGTTGTATTAGCTTCCAATTGTTGCTATAACGTATCACCACACACTTAGTGGCTTCAGACACCATAAACTTATTATCATATTGGACTAGAACAGTGAGCAAGATAGATACAGTCTTTAGGAGCTGTGGGTCTGAAGGGGGATAAAACAGAAACAGGTCTTGACTTTTTCCTACCTCCACACACTTGAGAATTAGGCCCCAAAGTTCTGCACAAAAGCAAAGTGATTCTCTTTGGCATAGATTCTCAAACTTCAGTGTGCATTAGAAATGCCTGAGTTGCTAATTAAAAGTGCAGATTACTGTCTAAATCCCCTGACCAAAATTGTAAGGTTCTGATTCATTAAGCCTAGATGGATTCTGGGAATCCTTTCTTTTAATAAGTTAAACAGTTGCTAACTTTTGTAATCTTTTGAATAGTTATTATCAGGTGGCCTACGGCTGGCCCTTTGAGTCAGGTTGTTCTGTGAGTTCTCATTCTTTCAGGATAAGCTTCATGGAATTTTGGGGTTGGGAGGACATGATGATCTTTCAAAAGACCTTCCCCACATCTTGAAAGGCTTCCTGGTAGGGTTTCCAGATTAAATGCAGTTACATTTTAATGTTATATAAAATACACACACACACACACATTTTTTTAGTGTAAGTATTTCCCATGCAATCAATATTTGGGACATACTAAAAAAATGGATTACCTGCAATTTAAATTTAACTGGGTATCTTGTTTTTGTTTGCTAAATCAGACAACTGTTGCATATGTTAGGCAGAGGGGGGCAAAGTCAGGCCCAGGAGGCCTTCCTATGGGAGCTAACATTAAAGGTGAAACCTAACAGATGAGCAGGACCCAGCCTGGGGAATGGAAGGAAGACGTGTTATACAAACTGAGGATAACTTACCAGCCTGGAGACCAGACAGATGATGAACTTTGGGGAGGCAATGCAAGTACTTCTGTATGGATAGAACACTGAAGGTCAAGGGGATGATGGTGACAGGTGGTATGGATGGGAGGGCCCAGGCCCGACTGTCTACAGACTCCTATCCCAAGTGTGTGAAGCTACCACAATGCAACACACCAAACTCCAGCTGGACTCTGACCCCATCTCCTGGATAATGCACAAAGCTTTTGACTTAAAAAGAAACCCCATCTTTGCTTAATAGACAAGCACAGTGGTTCTCAATCCTGGCTGCCTGGGGATGCTTAAAAAATAGGTATGTTGGTGACCGGGCCTGCCCGAGAGCCAATAAATCATGTAAATCAGAATCTCTGGGAATGAACCATGAGAGACTGTGGACTCTGGGAAACAAACTGAGGGCTTCAGAGGGGAGGGGGGCTGGGATTGGGATAGGCTGGTGATGGGTATTAAGGAGGGCACGTAATGCATGGCACACTGGGTGTTATCCGCAAGTAATGAATCATGGAATTTTACATCAAAAACTTGGGATGTACTGTATGGTGTTACTACATTACTAAAAAAAAAAAAAGAAAGAAAATTGGAAAACAGAAAAAAAAAAAAAAAAGACTCTTTTAGTGTGGGCTAGGCCCCAGCATGAGATTTTTTAAAGCTCTGAGTGATTATACTATGTAGACAGCATTGAAACCAGAGCCTTAGATCAATCACTTCACAGCTTAAGAATCAGTTTCCATGGCTTAAAACAATACGAGAGCTACCACCCCTTTACTGATTTTTTGCATGGATGAACCAAGAGTATAAATAGGAAAAACACTCCATGAGTTGGAAGACAGTGGATATTGGAGTCAGACTGCTTTGGTTGGAATTCTGGCTTCCCATCTCGGTGTGAATGGGCACAAACCATCTAACCTCTCTGGGCCAACTTCCTCCTGTTCATGAGAACCATAAAACCTGTTTCACAGGGCATATGGGCAGAAATGAAATAATCCATGCAAGTGTTTGGTATGGTGGTTGGCACATGGATGCCATAAACACCAGATATTATTGTTATTATGACCACCAACTATATAACCAATACACTCTCTTAGTGTCAGGGAACTTGCAAGTTGTAAATGATCTGATGATCTCATAACACCTGGGGGTTAACACCTGGGAAGGCCAGCGAACTTTCTGAGGCAGATTCGGAACTGTGTGTGTGTTCATGTGACTCAGAGGTAATTCTACCTGACAAAGAACCAATAAAACCCAAAACCAGAACTGCGGCTTCACCAGCCATCCGTGAGGGGGATTTTGGGGGGCTGTGAGAGTACTCCCCAAGCCCATGAAAACAACTTCCTACAAATATATACGCAACGGTACTCTTAAGCAGCTCTGTCAAAATCTTTCATTTGAATGTCCTCCCTGGAGTTGTGCTCCATGTGAGTAAATCCAATCCGCTGAGTGGATTCCTTTTGGTGCTTTACACCAAAAAGAGACAGAAATCAATGGAGAAGCTTTTGTTTCTGTTTTTAGGGACCACGGAGAGACATTTTTATTGGTGTCTCACCCTTCCTCCCTGCTCACCCTTGGTCTCAGCTGAAATTTCCTTGGAACTGGGGGAGAACGGCTCCTGGAGGAGACAGGGTGGATGGTAGAGACTGGGGGAATTGGGAGGGGGTTTGCAGTTTCACAGGGATGATCTGGAAAGGTCTCTCCGAGGAGATGACATTCAGCTCAATAACGGGCAAGAACCCGCAGATTTCTGGAAGAAGGGCACTCCTGTAGAAAACATCTGCCCACAAAATAACCCGAAGCCAGGTTTCAGAATAAAAATGGTCAAGAAGCTATGATGTGTTGCTAATTCAAGACCCATGGGGTTTGACAAAAATAGGTTTAAGGGCCTGTGCTGGTCACAGAGAAAAACAAGGTTCCTTCTCTCTTAATGATGCTACCATTTTCAGAAATGCAGCATTTGCATTCTAGGCAGGGCCTGGAGTGAATGCATTTCAAAGGAGACTGTTTGATCATCAAAGCAAGTGGCTGGAACCCTCCTCCCAGCAAAGGGAGGTGAGGGACAGCCCCCAGGTTCTGGGCTCCCATCTCTCCAAACCCCTGGCTCCATCCCATCTAGAGATGGCTCCCCAACAGACTCTCTTATCATGAAGCACAGACAATAGCAGCTGCCAAATCTTCCAGCTTCTCTGATTTATTGTCCAAAGCCACTCTGCCCCAAAACTGCAAATCTCCTTCCGGGAGAAATGATCTTGAGCTGCTTTCCTGACAGGCTTGTTTGCTCCTCAATCCTTCTCTCCTCCTATACACACCTTGTAAACTCCTGCTTGATCAACTCAAATGTCACTTTCACGGGGGATTCTGCCCTGATCAAATAGACAATACCAGGTCCCCCTGTTACGGACTCAGGGCTCCTTCAGAGCCCACCAGCTGTGTCGTATGAGCTAATGTGGCTAATGTCTCTGCGGGCTGTAACCGCCATGAAGCTCATGTGTTGCTAAAGGGTACATGTTTAAAAATGGTAAAATCATAACTATTTTTCTCCCCCAAATATAACATGAACACATCTCAAAAATTTCCATTTAACTCTTTCATTAATGAGGGAACTAAGTAAGATGTTGATGTTCAAAAGGAGAATCCGAAGGGCAGAGAAATATACAGGACAGGCATCAGAAATACTGGGGGGAAAAAGTTACAAATAGAAGTGAAACAGGCAAAAGTGGTCAATATCCACGGGGCAGGAATCATTTGCCTTCCATGGAACACATTTTGAATTTCTATGAATAAGAACATTTGCATTGCTATCAGTCTTCTACAATTCATACAATTTACAGAGCTGTAAAGTAGCTCAAAGACAGGGGCAGACGGAGATAATGCAGAGCAGACTGCCAGGCGGGACACCCACTAATCTTTTTGGTTCATGTCAAAGCCTTTCAGTTTTTCTCAATTTTCCTCATTGTTGTGTTCCACCGCTTTACAGAGTGTGCTCACAACTCTGGAGATACTCAGTGGATGTCACTTAAGGGAAGGGCAGTTTTGTAAGCGTATTTATGGAAAGATGATATATTTTGTATCTAATTGGGTGGTTCTCGGTTTTAACCTCTGCATGTTTCCTGAGAGAGCATGTCTGCTCCTGTGTATTGGACAGGCGATTAAGCTCCCCCTGGATCTTGGGGGAAAACTCACCCCAAAAGACACACTGGACTCATGGAAACGTTCTCATTGGTCACAGGGAAATGTGCACGCCACCACTCCAACACACACACCCCACTTTCATTATACAAGTATCCAAAAATAGGGTGTCTGCTATGGGAAAATTTAAGAAAACAAGTTTCTAATGGGACTGTGAATGTAAAAAGGTTTGGGGAAGAGTAAAATGCCAAAGCGTTGGAGAATAAGATAACAAACTATCGTTTCCACATCTGTGTCATCTGTGTCCAGGAAGACTGAGTTGACCAAATAAATTGCAGTCCCCAAAACTTCCAGTTTATCACAGGACACATGAAACAAAAGCCTCACGCCATTCCTTCCCTCCCACCCTCCCTCCCTATCTATTTATATTTTTAAGTACCCTCTACACCCAACGTGGGGCTCAAACTCACAACCCTGAGATCAAGAGTCGCACCCTCCACCGACCGAGCCAGCCAGGCAACCCCCTCTCCCTTTGATCACATCCACAAATGTGCCATAATTCCTCAACCTCACCTTTGGCCTCAAGGCCCTTCTCTGACACTGGCTCTTCCCAAAACCCTGGGAGGAAGATTGGCCATGGGTTTACATGGTCATGCGTTCTTTTTGAAAAAAATATCAAAGGCAAAATATTCTGCCTGCTAGTCGTTAAGACTATTGATTATACTCCTTTAACCACTCTATCACATTATCCCTCGTTGAGTGGTAGTCTGATGGCATCAGCATGGGGGGTGGGGTAGTCCATCCAAGAGAGTAGGAGTTGAGCATACATTTTGGTTGAACTGAATGTGATATAATGATGTAGTTCTCTGTCAATGACATACAGAATGAAACACCTGCTACATCCCAGTATAGGACCGGCCTCCAGGAATGTGTATAAACCTCCCCCACCACGCCTACTTGCAAGGACTCAAGATATGAAAATGCTGGGCAGACGCCCTATCATGACATACCTGGGTCCTTTAGCAAGAGGCCCTACAAATACGTGAATACCGAGGGAGGGAAAAAAGTGGTTTGAGGTGTAAAGAGGTGGAAGCTGGTCTGTGGGAAATTCTTCCGGTCATTAGAGAGAGAAAATGGTATGTCACTGATCTGGCTCTGTTTACTACTCAAAAGGGAATTGACTACCATTGAGAATATACTAGATGAACACAGCTTATAGAATTTTAAATGCTACATAACTTTCTTTTTTAAAGATAGGAATTATGCTAAATAGATTTCACCCGAAGTCTTGTGTTTTTAGGGCACAACCTGTGGTACAAATAGTGACAATGTACGTGAAGCCACCTGCTTCATGGAGTCCAATCATCAGTAATAGAAAACATCCCACCCAACAAAACAATTATCTTTCTTTTCTAAGAAAAATATTACAGAACTGTTGTCCTGCAAGACAAAGAATATGCAGCCAAAGACAAAAGTATCCTAAAGGTGTGTCAGAGATAATGAAGAGCAAACATGACACAATTTTTTTTTAATTTTGTGATGTGTGTGCTTTTTGTCAGCTTGTAAAAATTTGCCATTTGTTGAGATGTGTGTTCTCGATCTAAATTACTATGCACTTTTGTAACACATTTTTGCTCATTATTTTATATTCTCCTCCTTAAAGAAGGCGTTGGAAATTGCAGGACCAGCAGGTCCCATATACCCTGGACCTGCCATGCTCATGCAGGGGAGACCGGGAGGTCACTCCACTGCCCACCCCATTCCTGTGCTCACCCCATCACTGACTCCTCACCTCAACCCATCCCTCACCCCAGGACTGGGGGATGGGGCAGAGGTCAAAGATGTCCTATTACGCAATGCTTGACAATTTTTAAAACTTTTAAAAACTAATATTACCATGGCTGCTGCAACGTAGACATGTAAAACAGCAATGTCCAAATATCAGACTTCACACAAAACAGATCTCACATCAGCTCCATGTGACTCCAAGTCTCTACCACCAAGCTGCTTTTTCTGTCAACATGGAGGCAGCTGTGTGTCATGGGCGAAATTCCCAAATAACTTAGGTGTGGTAGGCAGAATGACCTCTCCAAAATGCCCACGTCCCAATCCCTGGAATCTCTGAATGTTATATTTTATGGAAAAGGGGAATTATTATTATTATTATTTTTAAATCTAGATTGTTTTAAGGCTTTTATTTAAGAGAGAGAGAGAAAGCACAGCGGGGTGAGGAACAGAGGGAGAAGCAGACTCCCCGCCAAGCAGGAAGCCCGATGCGGGACTCCATCCCACGACTCCAGGATCATGAACCGAGCTGAAGTCAGAGGCTTAACCGACTGAGCCACCCAGGCACCCCGGAAAAGGGAAATTATAGTTGGAGATGGAATTAAGGTTGCCTGCCAGCTGACCTTGAGACAGGGAGATTATCCCAGATTACCTAAGTGGGCTCAAAATAATCATAAGGATCCTTAAAAGCACGAGAGAGGGACAGGAGTGAGCCAAAGAAAGAGATGTGACCACAGAAGCAGGATTAGAGGGTGCCTTGTTGCTGGCTTTGAAGCTAGGGGAAGGGTCCTTCAGCCGCAGAAGGTGGAACCAAGTCACAGACACCGATTTTCCGGTAGAACCTCCAGAAAGGATCACAGCTCTGCCAACACCTTGACTTGAGCCCGAGACCAGTGGCAGATTTCCAACCTAAGGCACAATAAATTCGTGCTGTGTCAGCCACCAAGTCTGTGGCGATTTGTCAGAATAGATGTAGAAAACTAATATACTAAATGCACTCGGGCACTCGAGACACTGAGATATGGGACCGCTACATTAGTCGAGATTCTTGGGGTTACAAATAATAGAAAACCCATCAGAACTGACCTTATGGTGAAAAGAATGTATTTCTGGCTGGCAAATATAAAATGGCCAGATGAGAACCGATCACAGCAGCCAAATGGGAGGTCATGACCCAGTCGGTGTAGCCCGAGTCATGAGCTCCATCCCACCCCCTTCCAAATGGGGGGTGAGTCAGAATCACAGGGGTCCCCAGATGGAGATCGTGCACGCTTGGACAGGAGGAAGGAGTAGCTGAGTGTAATAAGAAGACTACCACAGATGTCCCTGACAAGCAGAGGACCCTTTGATTTTCTTTTACCCAGTCTGTGAAAGACAGGCGTTCATCCAGGCCAGGGCAAAGACACGAAAACAAAGCAGGAAAAAAATCATTGACATTAGAACACTCGTCTTCCGAATGATGGATGGGCCATTTTTTTTTTTATTTGCTTTTACCTTCCGTCCAGTTAAAACAGTCTGATATTGTGCCTGAAAGGTTGATTAATAAACCTTCCAACACTGGTGGTGTTGAAAGGATCCATCCAAGTCCATTTCGATGTTCTTTTGTTTGTCCCTGCAGCTTAAAGGCCACCAAGTGAGAGCTCCTCTTGGTTGATTTTCTCTCCCACTAAATGTTGAGTTGCTATTGTTTTATTGCAATCTATTTACAAGAAATGGGCGATTTTTTTTCCATGATGCCAGGAGCCCTGGGCTGTGTTTGCTTATTGGTCCTCTGCGCACCAGACCTGTCCTTGGGGTTCAACTGCCAATGTAAGGGATTAAAGAGCTAAGTAAGTCTGACTGGAGGAGGGATCTTTCAAATGTGCTTCTCTAGCACAGCTCCTTTGCAGGCAATTTTTATTTAACGTGCACACACACAGACACACACACACACACACACGCCCTTGTTACAGCCCGGTAACAAAACAATTACATTTCCCCAGGTCTTTTCAGTCTCTTTTTATGCCACCTTGGAAAACAGAAGAAAACACAGGTATGACAAATACAATTACCCAAATATACATATTTCCATTCGCTAATAATCTGCTTTCTCCTTTGATCGAAAGTACCCCAAAGGAATATCTATCCATCCGTTCTGCCACCAAACAGCCCCCTCTCCGCGGCAACGGAACAGAATCCGCTCAATTGCCTGGAAACCATTTCTGTCAGAAGTGGTTTAGTTCTGACCCAGCTGATGGTCAGCTTCTCTCCTTCCTCGGTAAGACCCTCCTGCGGGGAACATTCCTATTTCTGAGGCCAGGACATCCAGGGAATCTCCAGAGTGGAAGAAACAAGGTACCCATCCTGAAGGCAGCTGCCGCTGTGCCTCCGGCCCAGACTGCTCCCCACAGAGAAGGAGCCAGGAACCACGAAGCCACCCCCTTCCTGACTGGCAGTGAACCCTGCTCTTGGACCCTTAAATGTAAGGCAACACCTTCGTTCATCGCAGGAAATGGTGAAAACGATGAGGATGATGATGGTGGGGGTCCTGCGGGCTTGCGAGCACCCTGCACTTGGCACATGTTTGCTCATTCAATCCCCAAATGCCCAGGAAGCAAGCAGCCCTGTTATTCCTGCTTTATGGTGGAAGGAAACTAGTTCTAAAGATCCTAAGAAATGGTCTTGTTAGGACCGGGTTTCTTGATCTCAGCACTACGGGCATTTTCGGCTGAGTTATGCTGTAGGGAGGTTTCCCTGTGCATCGTAGGAGGCATCTGTGGCCTCTTCCTGCTATGCCCCAGCGGTGAAGATGAAAGTTCTCCAGGCCTTGTCACGTGTCTTGTCTCCTGCAGGACACAGCCACCCCAGCTGGGGTCTTCTGCTCTATGGCACAGCTAAACAGTGGAGTCTGGATGTGAGCTCATTACTTAATTCCAGAGCCCCAATTCTATACCACCCTGTATCCATTACTAATTCTGGATCATTGTATCTCTAAAGTACCTCTCTTCAACCTCCTGTCCACTAAAAGATACGTCCCCTGCCTTTCTACAGAGCCACCTTCAACATCCTTCTTTCTTATCCCTTTGCTGGCATTTGTAATCTTTTATGATTGGGCTTCTCTCCCCCTGTAAATGCATCCCTCAATCCTATCACGCACCTTGCTATTCTGAATGTTGCCAGACCCGGAGCTTTCTGAGACCCTACACTCCCCCACGTCTCTTCTGTAAGACAGATGATCTGATAGAAAGAGTGTGGTCTTTGGAGCTGGAGAGTCCCAGAACTTGCTTGGCGGCTTGCTAGCTGCGGGTAGTAATAGTGCCTCCCCGAACTTTAGTTTTCTCCAGCATCTCTGCCATAATTCTTCTCTTCTCTACTCTCCTTTCTTGACTTCCTGGAGACCGCCTTCTCAATCTCTCCTCCTTTGGCTCCTCCACATGCCCAGCTTAAGGGTCCACCCTTGACCCTCCCCTCTCACAGTTCTCTGTGGAGCCATGCCCCTTCCTACCTAGCTCTGACGACCAACATGCACCCACTTTCTCGGGCTTGAAGCCCAAGCACCACCCTCCAGCCCCTCTTTCTTGGCCATTTTAACCTCATGCTCCATGAATCTGTCCTCATAACTCTCTTACCCCTCCTTCCTCACCACACAGAAGTACTCACATCCTGCAAATGACTTAATCTCTCCATGGTCAATCTTCACAATGACACTAATCTCATCTGGGCTTGTTTGCTTACTTTTAGGACCTCATACCTTGTTTGACAATCTACACACCAGATCTCCAACCTAAGTTGGGTGTCACATCTATTCCTAAGGTAAATGCTAATCACCTAGAGCCACTTCTATTTTTTTCTGGGACCCACCAAAAGTTCTGAGGACTCCTCAGCTGTATCTAACATGGACAGATGAGAGAATGGAGACAGGGTTGACAAGACAGCTGACGGTTCCACCAGAAGGGGAAACTGACTATGACAGCTGTTCCAAAATTTACTTCCTCCATGTGCCAGAGGCATAGGGTGATGATGTTAGTGTGGTCATACTTACTGGGGACTCTGTGCTTGAGCTTTAGGGGTTGTAAAGTAGCTGGCAACCCTCTAGGCTACCTTGTTTCAAGATCATTAATATGACAGTTGCCAAGATATTGGAAAAGTCCCAAGCTCCCTGCCATTTTTTTCTTTTACTCTCTAATTGCTAAAATAATAATAAGGAAAAAATTATTCTGCTCCAAACCCCTCCATTACTAACTAAAAACTATCATTTCACCTGTCTTTCAGAGGCAAATATTTAGATTTAATTAATGGAAAAACATCCATCAAATCTCAAGACCTGTATCTTCTGTGGACCAATGTATTTATAAAGGCTTTTGGTTACAAATGGCAGAAACCCAACTCCATCCAAGTTCTGTAAAAAGAAGGAATTAATTAGCTCACATAAGTAGGAATCCCAGAGGGCGGATCAGGAACTCCAGGCACAGGGGATACAAGGATTTGAACTATATCTTCAGGGCTTTCCATGCCTGCCTCTGTGTGGTTCCTCTCAGAAAAACAGCAGGATGATCACTGGAAACTCCCAATCTGTACTAATTTTGGCTTTTAGTTTCAGGGGGAAAAAAACGAACTAGCATCTAGAAAGGGTTCTAGGGAAACTTCTGGTTGGCTCTGCTGGTTCATCCCCGAACCCATCATTGAGTCCAGGGTGGTGAAGAATTTTTATTGCCCAGTCCTGGGCCATGTAGCATGCCAAGGGTTTGGGATTTAAAGGTCTACTAGGCCCATGCAGAATGTGGAAATGGCAGGTCCCCAAAGAAAAAAAAAATTGGTACCGCTTGAGAAGAATAGGAAAGAGACGCTGGAGAGTCAAAAGCAAGACATGTTCATCTCAGGCACTGGGTTTTATTCCTTAAGTATCCTGGACTGTGACCATCTTTCCGTAAGATTATTCTGTTAAAAGTCAATACACTTGTACCAAGGTTGGGGTTTAAGCTCTGTCTTCAAATGTGCTGTTCTATTTAATTGCTTTCAAGCCCTTCGGTGTTCAACTTGGTTCTTTCAAAGATTCTAAACAGAAGGTCATTATTCTAGGAAGACAGAGTTCCCAGCCTCTCTCTCTGTTAATGGCATTTTCATTTGCCATAGCTCCTTCCAAAAATTCGTCTCACTTGTTCATTCTTGTGATGGTGCTCTAAATAATCTATTTCTGTCAAATTTCATAGCTCAGACTTTTATGCATTTGCTTTGTCTAAACCCTATTCAATATGGTAGCCACTAGCCACACCTGGCTACTTAAGTTCAAATTTAAATTAAGTAAAAGTAACCACGAGAAAATATTTAGTTCCTCTGTTGTACTAGGTGGGCTTCAAGTGCTCCATACACCATGTGTCCAATGGATCCCATGTCAGATAACACAGCACAGAACATTCACATCATCAGAGTAAATTCTATTAGACAGTGTTGGTCGAGATTACAAAAGGTTTCTACATTAAAGATAAAACTGCATTTTGGTACATACATATTCCATGCATACGGCCCCTCAATACAAAGTGGAAACTTAACTGACCTTAAAATTATAAGGAGTAATATATGTAGAATACTCATTATACACTACATATCATTTTAAATGAGCACTGAATATTAGTGTGATCAAATACTCCACTGCAATTTTCTTAAAATTTATAATTCATCTTCCAATAAGTTAAGTGTTCCTTTTCTCCTTAATTCATTCAGACTAAACCACAGGCTTTTTTAGCCTCAACTTCTATCACTTGCCCCCATTTAGTCTACAATTTGGCCATACCAAATTTATCACAATTCCCCCAAAGTGCTAGAATCTATCATGATTTCAAGTCTCTGCTTATGCTGTTTTTGGTGCCTGGAAAAATCTTCCACCCCATCTCATATTTGTTCACCAACGCTTTCTCTTTCTTCCCCACTGGATATTGGCGCCAATACTCCTCTAAATATTTGCAATTAGAGAATTACACATTTTGTGGCAATTAGCACCGTGTATGGGATCCTACTTTATTACAGTCTCTTGAGGGCAGGGACCCTTCTGTGTTGTCCTTCCAACTCAGCTACATCTATTCTGTGTTGGGTCTTTAATCTCTGTTACAAGTTGAAGTAAATTAAACTGTTATTTAAGGGCCTCCAAATTCGGACCCTGCTGCAAATCTCCACCCCACCTCCACTGCTGTTACATGTGGACTCTACAGCCCAGCCACCCTGAACCATTCACTCATTGTTCTCTGGACACACCAAGCAGCCCCTACCCTTCAAAATTTTTTTTATAAATGTGGCTTTGTTTCACTGGAAAACATTCTTCTTTCTCCCTAGCATTCAGACTTCAGTGCCAAACTCAAATAGCTTCTCTGGAAATGTACCCACAGCCTAACCATCCAGGACACGCCTTCCTCTGCCCCATTCTCTCATAGCAAGTACTCTGTGTTTGAATACCTCTTTTAAAATTCTTATCACAGCCTGATTTTTATTACTGTGCATTGTGTCCAAGTCTCTCTCCCTCACTAGCCTGTGACCTTTCAAGGACACACACGATGTCTTCTTCATCTTTATTTTCCCCTTGCACTTAGCACGGGGAGTTACCCACAATAGACACTAGGAAGTGTTTGTTGGATGGAATTACTGTGCAAAGAAGGACTTTCTTTAAAGGACGTAAAAGAAAAGGAACAGTGACAGCTTAGCTGAAGTGCACACAACGAACTGAAAAGCCACCAGCTTTGATCAAAACCCTGCCCTAGGAACTTTCCAGCTGCTCAGACATGGTTTCCTGGCATCTGTGGGAGAGATGGATTCTCAAAAAGGAACAATGTGATCGGGGCTGAGGGAGGAAGAAAAATACCAGCAAAGCGAGGGCACACACAGCGGCTCCACACACTTAGTTTATGAACGTACAACAGAGCTCATTTACAGGAACGCACGGCAGAGGGGGCCGGGAAACGCTGGCAAATGGAATGTTCTGCGCTTTAGATATGTTTTCAGTTTTGACATCAAAAAATGGTTTGCAAGGCTGTAGTTTTGTAGAACACTGGTGTGGGGTTAACATTTAAAGTGATTGAGAGAGGTTGATGAAAATTATCTAGTCTCAAGCACCAAAGAAAATACCGAAGTGTTTAGAAGAGCAGAATTCTCCATGTAGAAGGGATCACAGATCATCTTCTCCGAGGATAGCAAAGAAAAGGGATGGGCCACTGACCCTTTTTCCCATGGCTGTGGCACATGAATTCCGACTCAGTTGCTAATTACTTCTTGTAGAGTGAGGGTATGACCTTGGAATCCTTAGCACGGTGCCAACACTGCCAGAGTCGACCTGTGAGATGAGATTACTTTCCATCCCTGATCTAGTCCAACTTTCTCACTTCGTGAGAAGAAGTGAGGTCCAGGGAGGGGAAGGGAATTCTCCCTGGTGAGTCAGCGAATCAATTTAGTTAACGCTCTATCCACCATGCTGCCCACTTGCTTGCTCCTTTCACGGTCACAGCTCCTAGGATGATTTATGCATTCCAAGCAAAACATGCACGCATGCCCCAAACTCGGAGAGCGTTATGGTAGCACACATAACATCAAACCCAGCGAGAAGTCTCAGGTGATTGCACGGTTTCTCCAGCTGAGCAAACAGCAGCCCTCTCCCTGTCACTATAAAATGCTTACTGACCAGCCAGCCAATCCTTATCCAAAACTAAATCAGTATTTTTCTTGGATATCAGCCTTATTCTCCATCCTTGGTAGAGCAGCACAGGGCACTCCCAGGGAGGAGTCCAATGAGAAATGAGCTTTGCTACACACCTTCGGGCCTCACCTTCCCCTGAGACTGCTCCCCCTCAAGGTTGCCCAGATAAAGACTAGGCTCTTGGAAGGTGCACAGCCGAGCTCCAAATGCTTTCATGCTTCCTCCCCTTCCTTTCCTTGCAGCTGTTTGTAGAGTCTCCCAGAGGGAGAACTTGAAAGGGCCTCTTAATAACCTTGTTCAGAGCTCCAGAGGAGAAATTAAACCTTTCTGCAAATTCAGCATGGAGCCGTTTCTGGCAAGACAATGATCTCAGATGGCCTTGTTGGCAACAGGGCTGCCTGGGAATTAACCCGTTGGTCCCCATGGGTTATGAAATGTACCTGGGAGGGAGAGAGAGAAAGGAGGAGGGCGGAAGGAAGGAAGAAAAAGGAAAGAAGGGAAAGGAATGATCCCGTTCGGCAACTACTCCTCTTTGGAAACAGCCTCCTGAATGCTTGGTTTTCCTGGGGGAGCTGTGGTCCTACCCTAAGTCTTTGTGCTCTGGATGAGTATGGCTCTCAAGGTGGACATGACTGAAGCCGGACCAATGAAAACAGTGCATCATTACACCATTCTGGTCTCAGTGACGGTGTCCAAGCCGAGCTACTAAAGGAGACCTTGACACTTAAAATGTATTTAAAAAAAAGAAACAAACAACTTCTGTCTCCTGGGGATTTCTGTTCTCCTAGAAATCTTAGAGCTGGTGTTGTCTGTGTTTTAACCACTGAGGTGAAGCCCTCCTGAGAATGAACCACCTGCACACGGAGAAGAGCACAGTTTAAAGATCTACCAACAGCCTGATTTGGTCACTGGAGTCAACCATGCCTGAACTCCACCCTTGTTCAATGCAATTACTTGGTGCGATAAATCCACTTACTTGGTTAACTATGCTAGAGTGGGGTTTTGGTTGCTTGCATTTTCAAACAACCTGATTGATAAATATGCTTATGAAAAACAAGGGTTGTGGGGCCAAAAATTATTGAGTAAGCTGGGTGCAACGACGTTAAACACTGGAGTGAGATTTCTCAGGTAAGTGATTACACCAGCACGTTGCTTAGACCTCAGCTACCATGGCCTAATTTCTCTCTTTTTTATTTTACTTTTCAGCAGAACACCAAAACTTGGCTAAAGCCTGTATACAGCAACAGTTTGGGAGAGTCTTTGGTCTATGACTCAGTGAAAATAAAGAGAATATCAGAAAGAAAAATCTTTGGCAGTGTTAAATCTTACAACTAAAACCATATATAGAAAGAGATGGTTCATTTAGCAATAGTTTTATGCATCAAATTTTAAATGACATACGGTATGTGTGTTTGTTGGGGAAGTAGTTCTGGTATTAACTTCAACTCTTTCCTCACGAAGAACTTGCACAACTTTCATAGTCTGCTGTGAGTGATACTACTAATCTCCAAAATTTATTGAGTGAATATTATGTGCCAAACACAATGCTGAGCCCTTGAGATGCACTAATTCATTCAATCCTCACAATAACACGGCGATAACATTTTTATCCCCATTTTACAAATCAAGAAACTGAGGCCTGGGGAAGTGCGGGGACTTCCTAGTCCTGTGTTAGCTGTGGAGTCAGGATTTGATCCCACGTTTGCAGGACACCATGGCTCAATTTTTAATCACTGCAAGCAGAGAGTTGTCTCTAAGTTTTTCCTTTGCTCCTCGTTGGATCACGTTTCTTGTCTCATGCTGATCTGTTGAGGAATGCTACTTTCTGATATAAACGTTCTTCCTATGATGGATAGAAATGTATTAGGTGCTATGTGTGAACTTGTTTTCACCCAGTGAGCCCCCTTTTGGATTCTGAACGATAATAAATTTGTATTGTTGAAAGCCACTAAATTTGTGGTAATTGGTCACAGCAGCCACAGAAAGTCACACAGTGCCAATTAGGAGCCCAGTGCTATTCGAGGTGTCAGGAACCGAAAGAGCTCTTGACATCGCCCTTGTGTTTTAGCAGTGAACAATCTAGCAGAAGTTATTTCTCTTGTGCCCAGAGTTAGAACATGGAAGCTGGAGCGAGAATGTCCACAGCAGGTAGAAACATTGCAAGGGAGATAAAAGGTGCGGCACGAGAATAGGTTATAACTGACGGCCACCGGAGCAGGCCAAGTTGCCGTTAACTTTGCCCTACTTCTTGAGTGATTTTAGGCCAGTCCTTGGAGGTGAGCACCTCCAATGTTCTTAAAAACTGTCGGAGTGAAGGTGGACCAGGGCCCAGATGACAAGACAATAATCTCCTCCCAAGGGTGTTGGAGTGAATAAGAGAAGAAAGGAAGAATAAATTTATGTAAATTGGTTCTTGGTGATTCAAGTCCATATAATTAAGCTGGCTGACTGATTGATTAGTAACCATTTACCATGTAGGCTCCCTCCGTAGATTCCAGGTTTAGATTTAGATCCCAAACAGTGATGATAAATAAGGTGAGAGGAAGAAAAGTAAAGCCACCAAGAGCTTTCTAGATGCCTGTTTTTGCAAGGTTGTTTCTGACCTAGAGTTTCAGAAAGGAAAGAAGAAAGGTGGGTGGGTGGGTGGGAAGGAAGGAAGGGAAGGAGGGAGGGAGGGAGGGAAGGAACGAACGAACGAAGGAAAAGGAAAGGAAAGGAGGGAAGGAAGGAAGGAAGGAAGGAAGAAAGAAAGAAAGAAAGAAAGAAAGAAAGAAAGAGGAAAAGGAAGGTTCCCCAAACTAGCTCTGTTTAAAAACAAAGCTCTCTGAAACCACATAAATGTGGAATGTTCTAAGGGAATTAAGGCCTTCTGACCTGAACCTCTACCCTCAACAAACTATAAAATGATTATTACAAATGCTATATACTTTTAGTCTCACCCTGACCATATTTATGCACAATTTACAAAAGTTCACATTCAGTGTTCCTGCCCAGTATAAACAGAAATGAGGAGGTGAGACAGGTGGGGGCAAGCGAAAGCAGAGTTGAACAAGACAGGTGCGCTCCTTTGCAGTAGCAGGAATAGAGAAAAGGTACCTGATACAGACTTAAGGAGGTGTCACAGTTTGGGGAATTGGGAGGGAAGGACAGCAAAGTGCTCCGTATGGACAGTCTGAGAACATCTCCGTACTGCAGTGAGCTCAGGAATTGGGGTCCAAACTGAAGTCACTGAGATGGGTCTTATTAAACGCTGCTCTGGACTGAATGTCTGTGTCCCTCCAAAACACGTATGTTGGGATCCGAGCCCCCAGTGTGATGCGTTAGGAGGGGGGGACTTTGGGAAGGGATTAGGTCACGTGGGAACAGTACCCTTTATGAAGGAGACCATCCCAAGACAGGAGGACACAGGGAGAAGTCGGCCGGCTACAACCCAGGAGAGGCTTTCACCACAACCCACGCCTGTTTGCGCCCTCATCTTGGACTTTGAGCCTCCAGAACCGTGAGAAATAAATTTCTGTTGTTGATAAGTCACTGGGTCTATGATGTTTTCTTTTAGGCACCGTCACGACGGACATACAGAAAGACGGCAACGTGTATGCACATGTTGGCCTTTAGAACAGTAAGCTTTTCCAAGAAGCTTTTTCTGACCGACCAGATAGAGCTGAGCACCTTTCTTTGTGCTGAGTACCTGCTGTATACCTCCCCACAGCCATCAACACTATCTGCTTTACTCTGAGGTCAGGTGTCTTGGCTTATTAATACGTGTGCTCAGAGCTGGCTGCTGACTTTCTCTGCAAGGGAGTCTGTCTTAAAGGAAGAGCAGCTGGAGAATATCTCAAAGCTGTGTTTTCATAGCACGCACTTCATTTTCCTTTTAAATATTAGATCGTATGTTCATGGGGTGGTTTCACACAGGCAGATGATCCAGGTTTAGAAGGGGTGAAGACAGCTAAACCCCTGCCCCAGCGGAGCTCCTCTTTGGCGTTACAACCCCAGGGACACCCAGTTCAGAGCACGTCACAGTGTCTGGTGTGTGACAAGGTTTCAGGAAAAGAGGGTTAGCCTGAACTGAAAGATTAGAATATATATCAAATTAACTTCCGCGGACTTCTTTGCAGAATCGTGCCGGATCAAGCTGCTCTTTGGTACCACACACGCATCTGCTTCTGCAGCTAGAGACACGCGGACTTCGTCCACAGCAAACAAAAGCCGGGCCCCTCGATACTGACGAGATTCGGAGCATAGGCTGCTATCCATCTGAACACACCCTGCCCGCATAAATCCCCGGACGGAGCAAGAGAAGCCATGGGAAGCTTCTCTGAGGAATTCCGTCTCAATGTTAGATACTGTTTCTCTACTACATGCAAACATATATCATTCTATGTGGAGTTCCAAATTGGGGCCTCCAAGGAACATGATCCTTGAGAAAATCGGATGAAAAATGACATTTTTAGTGTGCAAGAAAACAGAGTTGTGGTGTGTGCGTATGTGCATGCACACACACGTATCAGAGAGACTGAAGTTGGAGTTAAATTTAAGGTATTGTTATATTGAAGTTGTTTTAAGGAAACTGAAAAGGATGGAAAGACTACATTCAGAAACTGAAAAGAATTGTGGATGTGCGTGTGTGTGGGGGGGGGGAAGGGGATACGAGTAAATCTCTTAGAAATTACCAAAGAAAGGAGTCTATCCCTAGGACGGCTCAGCACACCCTGTGATGTGATCTTGTTTCCCATCTTGAAGAATATTGACCACTTCCAAAATGTTCTCTTTAAGCCACTTCTCATTATCTTGAAAATGGTGTTCCATTCGATTGCTCATGGGACACAATTTCCTTTTTCTTTCTTTTCCTCTTTCTTTCCTTCTTGCCTGTCTG
This sequence comes from Ursus americanus, assembly GCF_024610735.1. Classification (NCBI taxonomy): domain Eukaryota; kingdom Metazoa; phylum Chordata; class Mammalia; order Carnivora; family Ursidae; genus Ursus; species Ursus americanus. The sequence continues at coordinate 34,129,058 of NC_142128.1, forward strand.
CTTACTCTGTGGCCACCTGCCTTCCTCAGTCTCTCAGGATGGAAGCCATGGCACACAGAAAGATGACTTGGTTCATGCACTGAGCATTCAGTGAGTGTCCACTGGTGCCAGACCCCAGCAGAGGCAAGGGGGACTCGGTCATACCTGAGATCACCCTCCCTGTACCAAGGGCGCAGGGGCAATGCCGGCGAGGAGCACGTCGAGGGATGCTGCGATGGACGCCTTGTGGAAGCAGCAGGAGAGTCCTGCGTGGGTAGAGCAGGCTGGCATATGGCTCTGTCTGGGTGCGGTGGACAGAATCGAAAAGTGGCTCCACAGAAGAGGGAATGCCCAAGCACTCCTGAGCTTTGTAACCCACACGATGCCGGGAAGCAGGACACTCTGACTATAATTCTGACTTCCTCATAATTCCTCTACTGAGAGGACTCTCAGCTTGCTTCCCACCAAACATACCATCGCCCCAAACTTCCAGGGGAGTTCCAGATACTGTTCAGCCCCACATACAAGTTTCTCTTTGGAAACACTTGACTGGAAGGTGACAATGAGAGGGTTGATGAGAAAAGAAAAAAAGAAAAAAAGCCAGCAAATGCAAAATTCTAAGAAGACAGAGGACGGAGGGAGGGGATACCTTAAATCTAATTTAGATTAAAAAGTGGTTTGTGAAACCAAAAATAAATCTTGCTCCAGAGTGATTACCAGATGAAACATTTTAGTTAGTGGATGGTGAACCGGCCCATATTTCATGTTTCCAGTCAATGTGCGCTCTTTGCATTACCTGAAGGGCCTGAGTGCTAAGCTGATGAATGTTTTGTAGGCTTAAAAGACCATTTATCACCACCACAGCTAATGCCATTTTCTGAAACATAATCCAAAGGCACTTTACAAAAAGCATTTTCTGCCTGGACGTGTCCCCACTGTCACCTTCCAGGGGGCTGGCGGGGGCCACCCGACTCCTTGATGCCTGCTGATTGCGTGGTAGGATGTGATTCAGTGACCCTTCACCTCTTTGTTGTGGCTTAGCACCACAGGTTTCCTGTCTCCTTGCTCCTTTCTTGTGATCCCCCTCCTCACCCCACATGGGGATGAGGCTCATAGGATACAATCATGATCTGTTTCCGTAAGAAAGATTTAATGCCTTGGAAATGCTCTGCCCTCTCTGGAAAGCTCCTTGTAGGAGAACAGGTGTGAGGGAAGAGCAATAAGTGGGTGAAGATGGCACTGGGGTTAGGTGGAGGTAGAGGGGAAGTGGGGGGGGGGAGAAGGAAAGAAAGGGACTAGTGGGCATATACGTGGAGTTCAGTAGTACCTGGAATACGGAGTCATAAGAGAGATTTGCACCATCCCAAGGGGCCACCTCGTCAGCTCCAGATAAGGTTGACTCATTTCTGTTTTAGAATCATTAAGAGGTTTCAGTGGAATGGTTAAAATTATTAGTATCTTCAGGTACAAAAGGATCTTATCACTGTGACACAACCCATGTTCCTTATCTTGACATAATTATCAGAATCATCTGAGTTGTTGAGTTGACTTCTGTTGCATAACTTATTTATTTAAAAAATTTTATTTTTTTTATGTGTTAAGAATAAGAAAAGTATAATGTTATAAAGAACATCCATGTTCTTACATTCGCATTTGTCAAGCCAACTTTTGCCTCAAGTATTCTATTTTTTTAAGAAATAAAATGCAAGGCTCAGAAATTCCACTCCTAGCTATTTCCCCAAGTGAAATGAAAAGTTATAGTTTCACCAAAATCTGCTGATGAATGTTTACAGTGGTTCTGTTTATAATCACTCAAATCTGGAAAGAATCCAAACATCTTTCGATGGGCGAATATTTAACAAAGTGTGGTATGTCCATTAAATGGAATATTACTCAGCAATAATTATCTATAAACTACAGATACACACATACAACCACATGGATGGATCTCAAATGCATTGTTTAGTGAAATAAACTATATCCAAAAGTTTATATGCACTGTGTGATTCCCTTTTTTTATGACATTTTGAAAAAGCTAACTATATAGACAGAATACAGAGCAGTGGTTGCCAGAGGTTGGAGGTGGGGAGAAGGGTTGACTACAAAGAAACATGAAGGAATTTGGGGGGTGATGAATATGTTTTATATCTTGATTTTGGTGGTGGTAACTTTATAGTATTTGTCAAAATTCATAGAACTACAACATAATGAGTAACTTTTATTGCATGTAATTTTTATTTCAATAGAAAAGAGAAAAAATAGGAAGTCAAACATTTAAGTGGAGAGTGTATATGTGTGATTGTACATTACTGGCAAGAAGAAAAGTCCTTGATTTTCTGAGAATGCAGGATGGGAGATGCACAAATAGGAAGCAAAGGCTCACGTGTACGTAAGGGTGAGTGCCATATAAGCTTTCTTTGTATAAACGATGTTTGAGCCAATATCTCTGAGCTGAACAGAAGTCCCCAAGCCCAAGGTCTAGCGGGAATTAAGTAACAAGTATAATAATAACGACACCTTTCTTTGCATTAAATGCTTCCTCAGTGTGGGTATGAAGCTAGATGTTTAATGTATTTTTTTCATAGTCCTCACAGTCCTCATACATAGTTCTTATAGTCCATACAGTCCTTACCATGAAAGTATCATCATGTCATTTTACTAGGGGATAAAAACAGTTCAGAGAAGTAAAGTCTACTTGCCAAAGGTCACAGAGATAAATAAAATGGCAAGACTGGGGAATTCAAAGTCAAGTCTGTGTGACTCCAACTTCCACCTTCTTTCATTCTGCTGTGCTTCTCAGAGCCCCACTCCCTCCAGTGAACACTACTGGAGAAGAGGTCATCTTAAACTTTTCCCAATTCTGACATACTAAAACACAGGCTAGTGTCATCTACTGGACAAACAGACCCACAGGGGCCAAGGTGTCCTTTTCCTGTACCTTCTCCCAGTTTGCTTTTCAAAGCTGGATTTCTCCATTGCTGAAGTTGGTATTTCTGCTGAGCCAAATGATGTTCTTCTTGAACAAGTTTTTATACTAATAACAGGGTCTCAATTGCTATAAAAGGGCAGGTAGGAGTGAGTTCCATTAGAAAATGAGCAATTATAGTGCAGAATTAATTTAATAACTACCATATTGAATATACTCCAGTTCACACCATTTTGCCCATCTTTAGCTCTATCTGAAAATCTCAAATAGTACAGTTGTCAGGTAGAGTTTCATATTTTAAAAAATATATATAAATCCAAAAACTTCTGACCTTTAAAAAATTATATGTATACACACACATATATGCACACACGAGTGTGTATGTATGTGTGTGTATGTGTGTATTACATATATGTGTGTGTGTATATGTATATATATATATACGTATATATATATATATATACATATATATATATATATACGTATATATATATATATATAGTCTCATCAAAATCTGCCTCTAAATGTTTACAGTGGTTTTGTTTATAATCACTACACACACACACACACACACACAATTTCAGTCAACTGTTTGTGTTATCAGTAAGGCTTCTGGTCAACAGTAGACTATTAGTAGTTAAAGTTTTGGGGAGTCAAAAAGTTATCTGTGGATTTTCTACTGCATGGGATGGAAGAGGTCAGTGCCCCTAACCCTGCATTGTTCAAGATAACTGTATATGACCTATACATATAAGTATGTATACACTTATAATATACATACTTGTATATTGTATACACACACTTATACATACTTATATTTATTTGTGTTCATATCAAAAATATGTCTCGTGTACATACATCTCCTACTAAATAAGGGAACTGGAAGAAGCTATAAAAGTAAATTTGGGAAATACTTGACAGGGGTGTTAAGACCATTCATTGGGAAAAGAAGAGTCTCTTCAACAAACGGGAGTGGGACAACTGATGTCCACATGCAAAAGAATTAACACGGACCCCTATCTCCCACCATACAAAAAGTAACGCGAAATGGATCAAAGACTTAAATGTAAGAGTTAAAATCATAAAACTCTTCAACCATAGGCATCTATCTTCATGAAAAAGAGATGAAATAAATGCATTGCATTTCATCAAAACTAAACATTTTTGTGTGTCAAAGGACACTGTTAAGAAAGTAAAAACAAAGCCACAGAATGGGGAAAAATATTTGCAAATCATACATCTGATGAGCGTAGTCAGACTACATAAAGAACTCTTAAAATTCAAGAAAAAGTAAACTGATTAAAAATTGACAAAAGACTTGAATACACATTTCTCCACAGAAGCTCTATGAACGACCAACAAGCACATGAAAATACACTATCATTAGTCATTAAGGAAATGCAAATTAAACTCACAACGAAATACTGCTGCACACCCGCCAAGATGACTATGATCAGAAGACACAATTACAACTGTTGGCAAGAACGTGAAGACATCGGAACCCTCATGCACTGCTGGTGGGAACGAAAAAATAGTGAAGCTACTATGGGAATCAGTTTGGCAGCGTGTCAAAAAGTTAAACGGAAAGTTACCAACTGACCCGGCAATCCCACTCCCACACTCCTACCCAAGAGAACCGAGAACATATGGTCACATAAAAACTTGTCCATGAATGTTCACAGCAGCATGATTCATAATAGCACACATGTAGAAACCACCACATGTCCATCAACGGGTGAACGCCAAACCAGAATGTGTAGGAAGAGAGTGTTAGGGACGAGAGGAAAGACAGCCTGGAGTATATGATTTCTAAGTTCCCCTTTTTATGCCTACGAGCTCAGGCTCTGGAGTCCAAAAAACCCATCTGATAATCCAGCTGTGTCACTAACCAGCTTTTATTCAGCAAATTACTCAAATCTCTGAGCCTCGGTTTCTGCACCTTGAACTTGGGGATAATTCCATTAACCTTAGCGCACTGTTATGAGGATTAAGTGAGTTGGCACATCTTCAGTGGAACTTCCTCTGGTCCATGTCTTCTCCGATGATAAGACCTCACTACCCCTTGGGGACCCAAGGCCACGGCCATCGGTTAATGCGGACAGGCTAAGAGAAGTCACTCTCCTGAGAAGTTGCTAACACGACAATTACTCTCTTTCCATTTCTCTCTGTGGGATCAGTGTCCTTCTGCCCGTTCAACTGTGTCCTCTCCGAGAAGTACTACCAAGGTGCCTTTCTGGTTGGTTGATTCTGGTATGTCTTGTTACATAGGAATGTCCCCCATGCAGTGTCATTCTTTAAACATTTTCCAATAGTCCCTTTCTTTTTAGGTAAAAGAAACCAAACAACAACAACAAAAAACTCAGTAATCAGGTTTTCTCAAATTTTCCACTCCATGATCTTCATTGGGTCAAACACTAGAAAATTATGTTAAGAGGCTCAGATCAAAGGGGGCCAAATGCAAAGTCGTTCTGTAGCAGCCTAGCAGGGGGGAAATTACAGACATGTTGGGTAGGCTTAATCGTGGAGGCTACAGATATTTTTGATGTATTAAACAAGACATCAGTGAAAAGACACAGCCAAAGAAAGCCTACTTTTATTAAACGTAAAATTACATTAAAAGCAGAAAGTAAATCCATGTTCTAAGAGGAGGGTTGGACAAAACAGTTACAAGGATAAAAGAATAAAAACAAAAATATGACTGGATAGTGGAAGGCAGCTCTAGTGAAAGTTTCCATACATCAGAATGGTTAGAGTCAGTATCACAGAAGAGAAAGAGAAAGAGCAAATACTCCTTTGGATGCACAAAACGGAATTAAAACACAGCTGGAATTTCTTTCCAACGTTATATTGATTTCAAACATAGAGAAACGTTGGAAGACTACTACAGTGTCTAACTGTCTGAATGTCTGATACACACACCACTCCATTTTGCTTGATGGCTACCTATCTCCATATATGTATATGCATATGTGTTTTTTGCTGACCCAGTTGAAAGTAAGTTGCAGACATCATGACACTTCATTTCTGAATTCCTCAGCATACATCTAAAAAAATCAGGGCATTCTTCTACACAACTTAAATAGGCTTTTAAAGTCATGGTCCATAAATCTTTCAGATCATAAAAGTAAAGGAAAAATATTCATTTCACTGTCTGTGAATTGTCTTTGGTCTAGAATGACTTGGGGCAAAATACATTTTGGCTTTGGCTTTATAATCTCACTAGGTCTATTCAGTTTGTGTGATTTATTCTGTAGATGGGATAGAAAGGCAAGTCTGAGTGGCCCCCTCCCTGAAGGGCCTGAAAATAAGGTCACCCTCTGGGGTTTAAAATAGGGCATCGGTACATGAAAAATTGGAGTATGGGACACAACACTGGTCTGATGAAACAGAATGGTGGTGAGCTCTGCAAGGCTGGGCTTGAATAAACATATTAGGGTAAAGCCAAAGTTGTTCCAAAGGGTTTGGTGCTGGTTAAGGAAGGGGGAGTTACAGACTCTAGTGTGAACATCCAGCCGGGCCGTGTGCCAAGGAGATTGGAAGCTAGCAAGTCAACCTGAGGAGCTGGACAGCTGGGCTCATTTAAGCTGAGTGTGTTGATAGATGTATCTGGAGATCACAGATTGGTGGTAGGAAGCAGCCAATCCCTACATTAAAACAAAACAAAACAAAACTCCCCTCACCCTTGTCCAGAATCTCATGCTCACCAAGCAACCTTTGGAAATAAGTTGGCATCCCCTATTGCTTCCTTAGTCAGGCCAAGATAATTATCCCAAATTCTTGGCAGTTCCTAGTCCTCCTGTTTAATTCATAAACTGGCCTCAGATGTTATCACCAGGGCCCTTCATATATTCATATATTCATTCATTCACTCATTCATTCATTCACTCATTCATTCATTCAATCATTCATTCACTTAGAGAAACCCTACTATGTGTGTGCTCTTTTGATATATCCTCATTATCACCATCCTAACTGATCTATAAATGAGCATTTTCCAGCGTTCAGCATTACTCCAAAGGGCTTATATGGAATCACCTCATTAATCATTCCATCCCACCAAAGCCGTTCTAAGACAGACATCTCTTCAGCATTTAAAAATTCTGGAAATTGAGGTTCAGGATCTGAATGCAGCCTGAATCCAGCCTGCCAGGTCTTACCCTGTATCAGAGCAAACCTTCTAGAACTCTAACCATAAAGAATTTCTGAACTCTCAGGGTGAAGACTCTCTCTGGACAGTGGCCAGAGTCATTTCACCAAAGCAGATTCCATGTGGTGGGAAAACCAGAGAGCTGGTGAGTCAGCATTCCCCAGTAAACCCCTCCCCTGCGGTTTCAAGGTGTATGCTTATCTAAGTCTTACATGTGGAATAAAACCGTACCAGGTTTCAAAGAAACCCAATTGTAAACAGGCAGAGAGAGAAAGGAGATCTCCTTCACCTAAATGGGCATCGACAAAAGCACTTGACAAGGATCATGGTTATAGAGATATTGATTACAGTGATTATGGAAACATTGTCTATGTTCAGTAAACTTGAAAGACCCCCAGCTTGGGAACACTTTGTCAACCAGTCATCGGATTCACTGTATATAGCTGAAATAAAACTGCTGGTTTAAAGTAAGATTTTGTAAGTCTTGTAGAGGCTGAGGGCCCCTAGTTACTCTGAACTTGTATTAGTTTTCTTATGCTGCATAACAAAGGACCACACACTTAGCCACTAAAACAACTCTCCCTGATCATTTCACAGTCCAAAAGGTCCAAAGTCTGGGCACAGTGTGGCTGGTCCCCTAGTCAGGCTCTCACGAAGCTGAAATCAAGTGCTGGCGGGGCTAGAATCTCATCTGAGGTTTAACTTACTCTTCCAAACTCATTGGTTGTTGGAAGAATTCAGTTCTTTGTGGTTTTAGGACCTAGAGGAGCACAACAGGTCACACCAGAGCTGCTTACTTTCATCCTCAAGACCTACAGAGGGAATCTCTGATGCTACATTTTCTTTAAAGTTCTCACCTGATTAGACCAGGCCCACCTAGTTAGCCCCCTTTGTGAGTCCCTCAAATCAACAGATTAGTTACGTAGTGATGGGATTGATATTTCCTTACATTGCCATAGCTCACCCACACTCAAGGTGAGGGGATTATACAAGAGCGTGGGACGTGGGGGTTGGAATTTGAGGGTCACTTTAGAATTCTGCCTACCACAACTTCATAGTGCTTGTACCTGCTTCTTTCCCTTCATTCTGCCTGACACCATCCAACTGAAGCCCTCATCATCTCACCCTCACATTTCTGAAAGTGATTCTTGGCAAGCACTCCAAGACTTCCAGCTTGATCTTCTTCCCTTTTCAGACACCTTCAGCGGACCCCCCCCCCCAACCACTCGGGGAATAATGTCTAAGCTCTTTCCAAGACAGACGTACGACCTTGTCCCACCTTTCCTGCCAAACTTATTTTCACCTGCTTCTCTGTTAATTATCTTTACAGTTTATACATTTTTTTTTCATTTTGGACATGAAATATTTAATCGGGATAAACCCACATTTCCCCCTTTTAGTGTCAGCTTAGATTTTGTACCTCATTCAAGGTGTAGCCAATGTCCCAGAGGGAGGGGTTGCCAGAAGGAATTCGAGTAATTCTTAAATGATCAGGCGGGCTACTTATTGGCATGAATGGTCGAACACACGGGAGAACTCTTGTCCCTTGGATATTCCGAACAATCTCACAAAAGAAAGGCCAACAAGAGAAAAAAAAAAAAAAAAGCACTTACATTTTAAGTTATATAAAAAGAGCTGAACTCATTAGCTATTCAGAGAATCTGGCTTCATTAGCCGGTGTTCAGATGTTCCGTCCAGGAAAGCGAGTCTCCAGGACTCCCAGAGTTGGCTTCCCTTCCCCCACCCACTTCAAAATTAGATTTGCTTGGTTACAAATTGTATAACTTGCTGAGCTAAATAGCTGAGCATTTAACGGCTCACCATGGCATTACCATTTTTATGGTCTATTAAGGCAATTGGAAGAATATCAGCAGAATGAGGCATCAGGTAATTTATGTACATGTTTTTATAAATTACTGCACGCGCCTGCGTAAAACGCCGAGTCCCCTTCTCATAGAACACAATTTGAGACAGAGGCGCCTGAAGGAAGTCAGTCTGTATCAGACACCAAGGATTTTTGCTAATGGCCACAAGCACCACATTTCTTTCTCTTCCCTTCCTAAAATTGTTGCTTTGGAGAATTAAAACGTTCTGGGTCCTGGCCTTCATTCTCTCCCCCCCCCTATTTTCAATCAGACTGAGGGTGGTGGATAGCCATTATTGAGAATTAGAAGAACCAGTTTCAAAGTTTTGCGATTTAAAATCAAAGTGAGACAGCTCCCGAGAAGCTTCTGTTATATCCTAATGAAGCTTGCAACTTCAACCTCACCTTTGGCTGATTTTCCCCTGCGTTGAGAAATTCTGGGAAAGAAGACATGAAACTCTATTTTAGCCAGCAGCCATGTGTTTCTGGGGGTTTAAAACAATAAATCAAGGGGGAGGGAATTAAACAACCCCCACACACCAAAATCACGGTCATTTAGAAACACCTGACTTTCTGAGTTTTCCTAGGAGTGAACTCACCCTCCAGGTAGGAGAACAGCTTTTCACGAATGGTTGCTTTATCACAACAGGGGATATGTAGACGATGTTCCATGCAGAGTCACAATGCTGGATCCCAGGGTCCCCAAGAAGCCATATTTTGCACGGCAGCTTTGGGGAGTTAGCACGGAGGGGGTAAATGATACCAGCCACATCCCAGAAGCCAGCACTCTGTTTCCACTTGGAGAGTTCCGCTCTGAGAATGAAGCCATCGGGATTTGTATGAAGGAAGAGATGAGGTAAGGGGAACGCCAAGATCCCTGAACAAATACGGCAGCCTTACAGAGTAAGGAAAATCGGGATTTCTACAGATCCGTAAATCTGGAAAAAAACTGTCTTTGGTGCCGCCTGTGGTTTGAACAGATGCTGCAAACATAAAAAGACGTCGGCTACAAAGACATTCATTCTTGAAGGCTGAGCGCAACGGTCTGTAACGGTCTCTGCCTTTGTGGGGACTTGCCCTGTCTCTACGTAACAATGACCTTTGTTTGTGCGCCATCAGTGAAGGGGGCAGTTAAGTCACCAGCTAATACCTTGTGAAGCACTCAAACATCCCGTTCCAGTCATTAGTTGACGTGTTGGTTGTTCCTAGAGAACAGGGTTGTGTCCTATTGTTTATCTAAGGTCTGATTCAGGGACTCCCCTAGGCTTGGCAGCTACGGGTGCTCAGGTGCTTGTTGGATAAACAAACAATAGCAACGTTTCGAGTTCTATATTAGCTCATATTTTTTAAGCTCGTATAATGCACCAACATCTATGCCAAGGGATCGACATATTCTAACTTTGCGACATCTGTGTTTATTGGAGAGCTTTGTATATGTACCAGGCTTTCCATATCTTACTTCCTTTCCTTTCTTTCTTCCAAGAAACCTATGAGACGGGGACTATCATCATCAGTCTGCAGATGCGACAGCTGAGTGTGCAGAGACGAAGGCAGGTGCTCGAGTTCAGCTAGGTGCATGTTGTAAAGTCAGACGTCAGACCTACTTCTGTGGGACTCTGAGCCTCACGTGACAGACCAATTAGTAATTAACCAGTTAGTAAGGAAGTACCTCCCTGGGATCAGATCACTTGCATTCAAACCTCAGGTCTTCTCTACATCGTTGTGTGTCATGAGAAAATCACTAAGGTCTCAAGCCTCAGTTTCCCATCTGCAAGGTGAGGCTGGTGATGGGATGTATCTCATGGGGCAGGAGTAAGAAATGATGACAAATGCATGCAAGAACTCGGTTCGCCATCGGGTCCATAGACAGTGCTCAGTAATTGTTCCCTATCATCCCTACACTCACAACCATTATCACCATCGTTCATTATTTTTCCATGTTGCTCCATCATTACATCATTATATTATTTTTTAAAAGGTTTCTTTACTTGTCTTGGCAGGGAAGGGCTGGGGGAGAGGGAGAGAGAATCCTAAGTGGACACTGTGCCAAGCGTGGAGCACGATGCAGGGTTCGATTTCACAACCCTGAGACCAGGACCCCAGCCGAAACCAAGAGATGGTCACTCAGTGGACTGCACCACCCAGGCCCCCCTCATTACATCATTATATTCTTGATCCTTCAGGGTATAGATGTGTGTGTGTGCGTTTAACAGCTTTATGGGGGTTTAATTTATATACTGTAATATTCACCCTTCCTAAGTGCACAGTTTGATGACTTTTAGTTAATGTATACTAGACATGCCATCACACAGTCTGGCATTAGAACCTGTCCATTACCCCATCAAGTTCCCTAATGCCCGTCTGCAGTCGACCCCTGAACCTACTCCCAGCCTCAGGCAAACACTGACTTGCTTTCTGTCTTTACAGTTTTGACTTTTCTGGAAATTTCTACATTGATTTCCACCCCCCTTCAAACTCTGGCCCATCCATATTAAACACCTGAATTTTATTAAACATGCAAATTCCCAGACTCCACCACATACTTACCCAGTGGCATCAAGTTAAGAACCAGGGAATCTCCCTAATTCACAGGCTGCACAGGGGACTTTCTGGTATGACAGAATTTGAGAACCCTCACCTGCAAATTCCAGGGTTGCAAGGTTGCCCCTGGCAAGACGGACTCAGATCATAGCTCACAGAGCCCATGCGGCTGAGCAGAGAGATGGAAGGGGAGGCTTGTTTTCCCTGGAGTGCTAATCTGGGTGATGATTCCCATCATTGCTCTTCTCGAACACGTCCCTCCGAGGAGGCATCCTGACAGCCCCTTCCTCGGGAGGCGCTCCCACCGGACCCTGAGGACAGACCTCTCCTGACTCTCATTAATTCTCTCTCTCTGGGGAGGAAACAACCCTATCACACACACAAGATGATCTCTCTTTGAGTCATCCCTAGAGACCAGAGCCCAACTCCGAGCTGCTCCTGCAGGATTTGCAAACCATCTCTTAGATCGCTGCCTTTACAGAGCCCGCTGACGATGCAGTAACTCTTAGCTGAATAAAGTGACACTTCCAGACTCCACAGTAGAGCCTAAGGAATCCTTAGGGACAATGTTCTATGTCAGGGAGGCCTCCTGTGACCATGATTCCATCAGGACTAGGGGCCCCTGAGGACTTGGAGATTTCTCTAACTGTGATGCACCCACATTGTGTGCAGTCTGCAAGGGCAGAGGGCCTGGGAGAAGTTTCATCTGGGTCAGGGTTGCAAACCCAAATGCCTACAGAGGCGAGGCATGTGAAGGATAGTAGTGGGAAGAGGAGGGCCACGGTGCCTCACAGAATGCATGTGTCATCTAAAAAGGATGACCACTATTCAGTCATTGTCAAGTGTCCCCATGAAGGTTGCAGTCCCCAAGCACCTAGAGCTGCTGACTTCAGAAGTCATGCCGCAACCCAGATTTACATGTGAATATATATATATAATTTTAGGTATAGGACATATGAAACATCTGTTGGCTGTATCCAACCCCTTGGCCAATCAATTCATACCATATGGACAAGGTGGTCCTTGTAGCTGTGTCCACCTTCCCCATGTGGCTGGGACTGTGTCACAACAGAAGGGGATTGGCTTCACCCCAGCCTGCCTGAGACCCGGCTCTGCCATGACTGTTTACACTGACCAAGTCCCAAACTCTGTATGCCCATCAGTATCCTCATCAGAAAGACAGGAAGAGGAGCACCAACTTATCATTGGTTCTTGTGAAAACTCAATGAAGTAAGGTATGTCTGGCTCATATCAGCTGCTCAGTAGACCTCCCTCCCTCTGCCCACTCCTCTCATTAATTCAGCAAACGTTCCTGAGTATCTGTTGTAAGCCAGGAAGGGAGCTATGTGCAAAAATAGGGCTACAGATGTTTAATTTAGTGTATCTTTTGTGGACATCCAGCGGGGAGAATACAGAATGTCAAGCAAATAATACCCTGATGACATACCACATCCATGGGGACCTTTCATCTTAAAACAGTGCACTGAAACATTTGGACATAACCATCCAATTTGATGAAAAGAGAAATGTAATCAAGAGCAAAAGCATTTGCCTCCAAGCATCCCAGCAACATAAAACCACAATCCAGTGCTGTAAATACCAAAAAAGTGGTTTCCTTAACGAGAGCATCCTGGTGTGTTCAGCCTCTAGCCCCCACAGTGACCTCAAAGCTGTATGGTGGGCAGTTTCCACTAATCCTGGGGGAAGAGCAAACTGAGTAGGCATCTTTAACTTTTTCCTCTTTTGTTGAGGAAGACCTTCTGGGAGGAAATGAGTGAAAGAAGAGAAGCAAAAAAATGACTATGACCATAAATTTAAAAGGTAAGCATAAAAGCTGAACGTATCTTCACCTGGAAATAGGATGTATCCCAGGCCACCAAAGAGTGAGCCCAGGATATCTAGCAGAACCTGGAGTCTATTCAGGGCACAATTACAACAAAGAAAGCATTTTCCTCCAGGTAAGCCCTCCACTGCCCCATTCCAGGCTACAACCTTAAGCAGGAAGGAAAACAGACATCATCCTCTCAATACTCAGTCCTCTCACCCTGTGGCTCTGCACACTGTCTGCTCCCTGGTTGGGAAGGAGTCAAGAAATCATGTGCATGCTATGAGAGCAAGAAGAAGACCTGGGCTGATCTGTCCAAACATGAGGGAGATGGAGGGAAAAAAAAAAATCGCAAAATAAAGCTAGGAGAAGAGGAATAAGAGACAAATAAATACAAAGGGTTTAGGATAGGGTGGGGAATGGGCTGAACCTGGAAGGATATCTAAAACAACGGCAAATAGGGATTTACAGAAATGTTCAAGCATTACATCAACTTGACTAGAACACACTTAAATAATATCTCAAATGCAAGATGCAGTGACAAATAAAAATATAAATGAGAGCTAGCACATGCAAGGAAAGAAATGTAGAACAGGAAACTACTGAAATGATACTACCAAAAGATGTGTCTCATTTAGATCTGACCTAAAAGAAAGGCTTGTTATCTGACTGAGTGGAGGCAGATCAAAACTCCAAAATATCCAAGGAGTAAGAGAGAAGATATTATTTGTGGGAGACAAAAATGATTTAAAAAATAAACAATGACTGTCTTTCTAGGAAAGAACTCAACAAGTGGAATAGGAAAAATAAAAGTTTTCAAAGATATAATACAAGAAAAATTTTCTGAGATGGAAAAACAAAACCAAATCTATACAATTATGGGCCACAGTATTTAAGAAAGACATGTGATACCCAACAATCTCTATAAGGCATATTTTGTCTACATTATTGAATATGAAAGATTTTCTTAAATTATTTTCCCCCACAAGTCTTTAAGGAGACTAAAATAATTATCTACAGAGTGATGTTTTGGCTGGTCTCGCATTTCTCCAAAATCAAATTTAATGCTAGAAAAAAAAATGGAGACATACCTATACAAATGGGATTCAAGAATAATCCCAGCCAAGGAATGAGTTTGTTCTAAAGGCAACACACAGTAAGTCCCCATAAAGAACTCAGGGAACAGAGCTCTTTGTAAAATCAGCTCTCAGGACAAAAACTGTGGTTTATCAACATCACCTAGAAAAAACGCAGACTATCAGGCCCCACTACAAACCTACTGAATCTTCATCTGCATTTTAACAAGCTCCGCAGATGGCTCACTTGCATATTAATGTTTGACAGCACAGTAAAGGAGAAATTAAAACAAAGAATTCAGAAATAAAGACAAGGTGGTCATGTATCATGAAAAAGGTTGCTTTGGCCGATGTCGTAGAGGTTGCTGACTATGTTCTCCTCTAGAATTTTGATGGATTCCTGTCTCACATCGAGGTCTTTCATCCATTTGGAGTTTATTTTTGTGTATGGTGTGAGAGAGTGGTCAAGTTTCATTCTTTTGCATGTAGCTGTCCAATTTTCCCAGCACCATTTATTGAAGAGACTGTCTTTTTCCCACCGGATGTTTTTTCCTGCTTTATCAAATATTAGTTGCCCAAAGAGCCGAGGGTCCATTTCTGGGCTCTCTATTCTGTTCCATTGGTCTATGTGTCTGTTTTTGTGCCAGTACCATGCTGTCTTTGTGATCACAGCTTTGTAGTACAGCTCGAAATCTGGCATTGTGATGCCCCCAGCTTTGTTTTTCCTTTTCAACAGTTCCTTGGAGATTTGGGGCCTTTTCTGGTTCCATACAAATTTAAGGACTATTTGTTCCAGTTCTTTGAAAAATGTCCTCGGTATTTGGATCGGGATAGCATTGAAAGTGTAGATTGCTCTGGGTAGCATGGACATTTTAACTATGTTAATTCTTCCGATCCATGAGCATGGAATATCTTTCCATCTTTTTATGTCTTCCTCAATGCCTTTCAAGAGTGATTTATAGTTTCTAGAATATAGGTCCTTTACGTCTCTGGTTAAGTTAATTTCAAGGTAACTTATGGTTTTTGGTGCTATTGTAAATGGGATGGATTCCCTAATTTCTCTTTCTTTGGTCTCGTTATTCGTGTACAGAAATGCAACTGATTTCTGAGCATTGATTTTGTATACATCCCCAAAGGCAAGAGAAACAAAAGATAAAATGAATTTATGGGACTTCATCAAGATTAAAAGTTTCTGCACAGCCAAGGAAACAGTCAGAAAAACTAAGAGGCAGCCCACGGAATGGGAGAATATATTTGCAAATGACACTACAGATAAAGGACTGGTATCCAAGATCTACAAAGAACTTCTCAAACTCAATACACGAGAAACAAATAAACAAATCAAAAAATGGGCAGAAGATATGAACAGACACAATGAAGACATACAAATGGCTAACAGACACATGAAAAAATGTTCAAAATCATTAGCCATCAAGGAAATTCAAATCAAAACCACACTGAGATACCACCTTACGCCACTTAGAATGGCAAAATGGACAAGGCAAGAAACAACAATTGTTGGAGAGGATGTGGAGAAAGGGGATCCCTCCTACATTGTTGGTGGGAATGCAAGTTGGTACAGCCACTCTGGAAAACAGTGTGGAGGTCCCTTAAAAAGTTAAAAATTGAGCTACCCTATGATCCAGCCATTGCACTACTGGGTGTTTACCCCAAAGATACAGATGTAGTAAAGAGAAGGGCCATATGCACCCCAATGTTCATAGCAGCAATGTCCACAATAGCTAAATCGTGGAAGGAGCCGAGATGCCCTTCAACAGATGACTGGATTAAGAAGTTGTGGTCCATATATACAATGGAATATTACTCAGCTATCAGAAAGAACGAGTTCTCAACATTTGCTACAACATGGACGGCACTGGAGGAGATTATGCTAAGTGAAATAAGTCAAGCAGAGAAAGACAACTATCATATGATTTCTCTCATCTGTGGAACATAAGAACTAGGATGATCAGTAGGGGAAGAAAGGGATAAAGAAAGGGGGGGTATTCAGAAGGGGGAATGAAACATGAGAGACTATGGACTATGAGAAACAAACTGAGGGCCTCAGAGGGGAGGGGGGTGGGGGAATGGGATAGGCCGGTGATGGGTAGTAAGGAGGGCACGTATTGCATGGTGCACTGGGTGTTATACGCAACTAATGAATCATTGAGCCTTACATCGGAAACCGGGGATGTACTGTATGGTGACTAACATAATATAATAAAAATCATTATAAATTAAAAAAAAAAAGACAAGGTGGTCATAAGACTATGAATGTTGTCTCTATTTTCAACCTAGTACTAATATTTAGCAATTGTGAAAATCATGGTCACAGAACAAGATGTAAATGTCACCATTCTTGGCAATGTCAAAATTAGTAACAACATAACAGAAAAACTTGGAAGTTATGGAGAAGAGAGGTCAAGTAAATCTGTGTTAAGAGCTCCATCTTTTACCACAGAGAGCAAAATGACATCATCTAAAAAGCAAAAGTACTTTAAAATGTAATACTGCCTCCAACTTCTTAATGATTTTGTAACATCTTTTCTTTACATTAGAGGAGCCTTTTAGGAAACTGTATCTTCTGAAATAAAAAGACATTTATTTCAGCTATACTATCAAATTCATGTTAATCGTTCCATTTTTAACTCCAAGTGCCATGAAATGTGATCCTTTTAATTTAAAAAGAAAACACGTGAGGTTAAACTATTTATGTTTTCTTAAATATGTGTTTATGCACAAAACAATACTTAGCATGCTATTCACCTAATATTAATGCTGGTTCTTTAGGATGACTGTGTGTGGGGTGATTTGCAAATGTCTTCTTTCTGTATATTTTCCTTGATATTTTTATAATGAGCATGCATTTCTTTTTTAAACACAATGAAGCTACAAGTCACCTCAAAGGAGAGAACCAGGGCACACACCCTGTATGGACTACAGGATCCTGTTTCCTTGGTTCAAAATCCTCTTCTCAGAGGCTTCCACACTTTGACATTCTGTCCATTCTATCACTATGCAGGCTCCTGAAACCTCATTAACTGTGCATTCAAGAGGCAGGAAGCAGACTGGTCTTCACATCCCTTGTGTTTAATATACAAGGTGGGCAATGTGCTCGGTGTGTGTTTGTTAAGTCAATGAATGAATCCTACTCGCTCCACGGAAGCTTCAAAACAAACCAAGTGTCCTTTTAAGCATTTGGCCATGGTTGAGCTGGCTGACTTGAATTTCCAGTAACTGAAGGACTGAGAAATCTGGTGACCTTTTCTCAGCAAGAATCAGGCTGTGGCTAATTGAGACTAATCCACACCATCTAGGTGCCCAGCAGTTGTAAATCTGATCCTTAAGTTTGTATGAACATGACTTTTTCATGTTGGAGTGTGGCTTAATTAAGCAAAATGTCTTACGTGAGGATTCAAATCCCCATGTAGATTAAACGAGTCTATTTAGGATCCACTAAGACTTTGAAAGTTTTTCTCATACCGTAGCGCATTGCATTACATCCCCATCCCACTGGGAATAAAAGAAAAGTTCAGATAGAGAGACTCGCCGAATGAGAGAGCCATGTGAGACCTCCGAGATCATCAAGAACAACCTCTCATTTTACCCATGAAATCGACTGTCAAAGAAAAATAGGCCAGGCAGAAAAAAAAACAAAACAAAACCAGAACCACACCCAGCTATTTCCTCCCTGTTCTGAAGTACACTCCGTGGAAGCATCAGGGCACAGTGGAAGAAGGTGGATCTGAACTGCAGAAGAGCCCAGCCCAGGACCCAGCTTTGTCGAGCATGTCACCTGCAAACGCAGGAACATCCATGACTCTTGAAAATTCAAGAATCATGTAAGGCACACAGCCATCAAACTTTATTGCTTAAAACATAGAGTACTGATTTAACAAGAACAAGAGAATTAATTTACTTGGAAACGGAACCCATAAAACAAAGGAGAGCTGACAGATTCAGATTGGATCTGGGGCAGGGACTCTCATGAGTCCATCCGTCCCCGCCATTTGCAACCGAGATCCCATACAGTTTGACGTTCAGAATGACGCCTAGGGGAAAAAAAAAAAATCACAAATGTTTAAGTACTTATTTATTACAACAAAAGGAACAAGAACCACAGAGCCATGACTGAACTGTGCTGTTTCTATTTGGAAAAATAAGGAACAGCATCTTGACCCACCACCAGTTTTGTCATGAGGGAGAAAAGAGTCGTTACCAGTAAAATAGTCGTTACCAGCAGCTCTTGGGGGAGGGAGGCCTATTTATATTTTTAGGAAAAAAATTGATCAGTGTTGCCCAGGGAAATGATAATCAGATAAAAATAATACAGCTAGGTGTGATGTCCTGCACACTCCGATGAAAAACAGCTGGGTAGGCACAAGGGCTGAGTCAGGGATGGTGAGATTCTAACAGGAAATATACCATGTTGCCTCGGGCCAAGGGTTCTAGAGTTGGATAAAACTGTGTTTTATGTGCCTGGTCCTGGAAAACTATTCTTAAGTTACCTATTCTCTACTTCCTAATTTAATGAAACTCTAACAATTAGGACCCTCCAGCTATGCCTTTCTTCCTAGTTCCCCCAAATGCACGCTCTAACCTTATTTTGCTTCTCTTATTGTTATCTGTGAAAACAAAAAAACAGTGGAGAGAAAAAAAATAAATGTGGGAAATCATAAAACTAATTGTATTTGTATCTGGTACTGACACTAGGAGTTCTTCTTCTAAAACTTACGACCTCCTTTGAGTTGGAAAAAAAGTGGTAAAAGGAGTGATTTTTGAGGCGGCCATCTGCATAATGGACCAGTCATGCACTCGCCACATGACCTTGGTTAAATCAAACCATTAATGCCAGAGGCCTTGCTGCTGAAATGGGGCTACCTTTCGTTGACCAAAAATAAATAAATACACACATGCATACATACATACACGCATACATACATGCATGCATACATACTGGTTTGGGTGATACCTGGGCGGAGTGTAAGAGGTAAATGTGACAGGCAGATAGTCATAGTTCCAATTTATGAAACACTGGCTTAAGTGTCTTTGAATGAGTAACTAAGTTTGACTATCAGCCAGGTAAATGAGTTCTGGGACCTCAAGAAATTGATATAACCCCTCTCTGTCTCCTTTCTTTCTAGATGACAGGCCAATAATAAAATCTACCTGGATTCAGTGTGATAATAACACGTGTAAATCCCCCGGCAGAGAGCATGGTTAATAATCCCACTCAGTACGTGGAAGCAAGAGCTGTGTTGTGTTTGCTGGGTGAAGGCGTGTCTTCTCCCTCTCGACTTCGAGTCCTGCAGAAGCATGGACAGTGTCCGTCTGTTTCAGAGTTAAAATTATTCTGACAGCAAGCATGTAATCTGCATTTGTTGAATTAATTAATTAATTAGAAGAAGATGCAGGCCCTCTGCGGCACTCGACAGGAATAAATTCTCTTACTACGGAATTGTAGTATTATTTTCCCCTCATGGTTGTTGTGATGCCATGGTTCAACTCCCAAAGAAAATCCAACAGAGAGCTGTTTGGAAGTCTTGAGTTACGCTTCCTGGGGATGGATGGTGACAAAAAATCCTAGCTGGTAACTACAGATGGTGCCTCTCTCACCATAAAGGTGTCTCATCTGTTTTTCTTGCCACTTCTTAGGCTATTTGCCACAATTAAGTACGGCAGCAGAAAGTCCCACAGGCTGGTTTATGTTGTGTTTAAAAAGTTAATTAAATTGCCAAGTTGTTAAGTTGTTAAATTTAAAGTTAAAAAAAAAAATCTATTAGCAAGTTTCCTCCTGATTAAAGTCGTGAGACCCATGTGTTTGATTTTCAACTTGGTCCTTGCCAGCAATAAACATTAAAAATAAAACAATTCCATTTTATGACCAAGCCCTCTACAATGTCTTTTGTGTGATGCATTAGGAGGGGGGAAAAAGGCAGTGAAATTACAATTCATCTACTCAAAAACAAAAACAAAAACAAAAAACAAAACAAAAAAAACTTCCAAAAAATGTGTTTCTCTGGGCAGGGTGGAGTGTGGAGGGGGAGGGCAGGTGAAAAGTAAATACCTGACCCAAGTTATTGTATGCCATCTTCTATTTTGTCATCTGATCTTATGAGATAATTGAAAACAAGATGCCCTTTTGATTCCTAGGATGCTAGCGTCCCTGATAGGACTCTAGAGAGGAGGGGTAATATCAGTGAATGGTTTTAGGCAGCAAACAGAGCTGCCTTACTCCCACTCTGGGTTTCCATTTCCTCTCTGGTTCAATGAGGGTATTATAATATATGCTTCATAGAATTGGAGATTCTCTCTCATTGGAGAGAATTAATGAAATAATGGCATATGGTAACCATTATTAAGAAACAGCTCCACCAAGAGAGACTACATAGCATAGGGCTGAGCATAGAGTCCAGCCTCTGGGGCCAAAGTTCAAATGCCATTTCAGTCAACGATGTGAACGTGGACATGTTCCTCAGCTTCTCTGTCCCAGGTTTCAGGTCTCTCAGGTGGGTTTGATGAGAATACGCGATGCATACAGTTAATATGAAGGTTAAATGAAATAAAATGAAATACAATATAACACTTATAGAATTGTACTTGGCACAAAATAAGCTATTAATAAATAATAGTTATGATTATTGTAGGTCACACAGAAAATGCATTCTGATATATCAGAGACACATTATTATATCTTATATTATGTAATATATATTGCCTGTAATGTATATGTCTATACATAGCACATATGTGTGGGTATATATATAAGAGGTAATGTAAGAGCTAATGTAAGGGAAAACACGAGAATAAGTTTGAATCTTAAGAGATGCTTCAGGGTTAGAATAATCGAATCCACAAGTTGGAAGAGGTTTTAGAAATCATCAGTTGTACCCGAGATGCTGAATGCGTCTATCCCGCCATGCCCTGGCAGGCTGTCATTGGGAACGTGAGGTGGAACTCTCTACCTTCTGACAGCCTGTACTAGTGCTGGACAGCTCTAATTTTTGGCAATCTCATTCTACTATTGATCTGAGGTCTGTCTCCCTTCCATATCGGGATCACAGAGAAGACATCTGCTCAGTCTTCTGCAAGATAACTCTTGAGAGACTTGAAGGCAACCGTCATGAATCTCCAGGCATCTTT
The DNA here is from genome assembly GCF_024610735.1 of Ursus americanus. Taxonomy (NCBI): domain Eukaryota; kingdom Metazoa; phylum Chordata; class Mammalia; order Carnivora; family Ursidae; genus Ursus; species Ursus americanus. The sequence goes on from NC_142128.1 coordinate 34,150,559, forward strand.
TCTCCAGGCATTTTTTCTCCAGGATAAAAAGCCTCCATCTTCAGCGAACACACACTCAAGATTGACTTCAAATACCGCCACCCTTTGAAAGCCTCCCTTGCTCTCTCTGAGAAGAACTAAGCACACCCTCTTTGGGGCTCCCAAGCTCTCTTAGCCAGTCCTTCATTGCCTCTTTTATTCCAATGCACTGTTCTCACATGTTTATATTAATCCGCCTCCCCAACTAATCTGTGATCTGGAGGACTCATGGCCGATTCATCCCTGCATGCTGGTGGTGCCTAATTACAGCTAAAAAAACCAATATGGTGGCTCCTCAAAAAAATCAAACATACAATTTCTATTCCATCTAGCAAATCTACTTCTAGATATGCACCCCAAAGAATTGAAAACAGGGTCTCAAAGAGATATTTGTACACCCATATTCATAGAGCATTATTCACGACAGAAGGTGGAAACAACCTGTTTTTTTGTCCATCACCAGGTCAACGGATAAAAAAAGGCAGTATATACATTCAATGGAATATTCATTAGGCTTAAAAAGGAAGGAAATCCTGTTACATGCTACAACATGGATGAACATCGGGGACATCATGCTAAGTGTAATAAACAAGTCACAAAAAGACAGGTGCTGTATGATTCCATCACTATTCCACCAGAGTAGTCAAATTCAGAGACAGAACGTAGAATGGCGATTACCAATGAAATCTTTAGATTCAAGGATTTTGAAACTGTAATTCCCCTGAGAAGAGCATGCTCATCCCCCAGACCTTGTTCTATGAAAACGACCTTTCTGGGGCACCTGGGTGGCTCAGTCAGTTAGGCAGCTGACCTGTGACTTTGGCTCAGATTGTGATCTCATGGACAGTGAGATCCAGTGGTGCCTCAGACTCTGCGCTCAGCAGGGAGTCTGCTTGAGATTCTCTGCCTCTGCACCTCGCATTTTCTCTCTCTCATAAATAGATGAATCTTTAAAGAGAAAAAAAAAAAAAAAGGAAAGAAACCACCTTCCAGTCTCCATTTCACAGATCCCAGGCATGCAACATATGTCCCCCATGTCACTGAGTTTCACAGGATCAAAAAGCAAGTAACAGAATCCTCCAGTGCACATTTCAGGAATCACAGATTTTAACATAAACCTCCAGCACAAGTCAGGGTTGGGAAACGCCAGGTGAATGTCACAGGTGGGTACCTGACGCTCTGTTTTGCTGGAATATCTGACACGAAGGAAATGTTCACTGCTCATTTCTGTGAACAGTCAACTGGAGCAATGTGGATGCCCGTAACTGGATTTTGTTATGGAAATGATACTAAAGGGGCCACAGGCTCCAAAATCCATTAAACTGTTTTCTATTGCTTTACATATTCTTCTATGATAAAAATAGCATGATATTTGAATTTAAGAAGCCTCTGCCTAAAGGGTAACAGATGGATATTAAGAAGATTATAATAAAGAGGGGGGATTATCAAGAAATAAAATGAGAGTTGGGGAAAGGATCGTCCTTAGAGTTAAAGCAAATCAGTTTTGGGGGTGATGTGCTTTCTAGAATTTGACACTTCCCTCCTTGGCAGTAAAACCTCTGAGCACCTTGGTCCCACGGAAGGGATTTGTAGCTGTGGGCTGTTGGGTTTTATTTCACAGCGTCCGCTAAATCCCCAGGGGTATGTTTGCGACTTGCCTCCCTGAAAATGCAATTTGTGTTTCAAGGTCCACTCACTAGAGCTCTCAACACAAAGATCCTCTCTTTCTCCTTGTGTGTCTTCGTCCTGTGCCTCCTTTCCACAGAAAGCAAGGCACAGCCACCACACATCACAACACGTCTGCTATGCACTTGCATTTTTGCTAATATTAACGCTCTGATGTTTGGATGACAACCGACCTTGATACAAAACATCGCAATCAACGTGTGCCTTTGTATCCTTCTCAATAATTTGGAATGGCTGCTTTCAAGTGCCATGCCGTTAGCTTTTCTTTTCTAAACAACCGTATTGAAACCTGTGTCCTACCACACCATCCCAGATGCCAGCAATAAACTGCGTGTCCTACCCTGCTGCTACTTATTCCCCCTGTCCATGATCTGCCCCCTTCCAAAGCCTTGCAAATCCTTTACCCAGTCCCCCTGACACACTCAACTCCAACATTTTGTTTAAGCCATTTGGAAATTCAATTCCCGAGTATTTTTCAGATCATCAAAACGGAAGTACGTGTTTCTGTTACAAAGCACAGATTATCCTTCCTAGTTATGGTGTCATCTACCCATTAGTCCTAATTATGATATCACAAGCTCCATTGTCCATCTCTGCGGGATACTTGGTCTTTTCCTATCTGGGAATGCTTGTTTTCATCTCATTTTCTTCTAGTTAAAGTACTTCATCAGCTAACTTCTTCAAACAGGCTTTTCTTCTGGTAAGCAAGAGTTACGCTTCGACTAGATGTAAAATGCTTTCATCATTGTCCCTTTAGCTATAGCTTCATAGGCTACTAAGTGTAGGAGACAAGATATCAGAACCTGTTGAACTCTGTCCTATGTTTCTATTATTCTTTTAATCAAAAAGGACATAAAAATATTTTTGTCTTTGAGATTTGAATATTTTACTATGGTTGACTAGAAGGCTAGTAATCTGTGTAAACTGTCTGAGACACTGTGAGCCCTCTGGGTCTGATTGTTCGTGTTTTTCTTTAGTTTGGTTAGTCTTCTTCTGTTTCTGTGATTAGTTTCTCCTCAGTCTGAGTCTTTTTTATCCTTTAAGAGTTCCAAATATCACCACTTAAGGCTTTTGGATCTGTCTCCAAGTCTCTTAATTTTGTATCGGAGTGTTATAGCTAGCTAGCTAGAGAAGTGCAACTATTTGGGAGTATTAAGTTTAGATCAAGAAAAAATATTCCTGGGGCGCCTGGGTGGCTCAGTCAGTTAAGCGTCCGATTCTTGATTTCGGCTGTGGTCATGATCTCAGGGGTGGTGGGATGGAGCCCCACGTCAGCCTCCAAGCTTGGTGGGGAGTCTGCTTGAGATTCTCTCTCTCTCCCTGCCCCTCCCTGCCACACACAAGAGCACTCTAAAATAAATAAATACATCTTAAAAAATATATTCCTAATACCCAAAACCATCTTAATTGTCAGTCACTACCACACATTCCACTTCTCATCTCCCACCACAGCACAATGATAGCCAAGATTTTGATTTCTAATGGCACAGTTTAGCTTATGTCAATAAAATAATAAGGTACTGTTTTGTGTCTGGCTTCTTCCCTTCACAGTGTTGAAGATAGCTGCCCATTTTTTCTCATTACTGTGTATTATTCCATTGCATGAATTCGCCACAATTTATTCACTCATTCCACTGTGGGTGGGCATGTGGGTAGTTTCTAATTTTCTCTTAGAAGCCTGCAGGCCATTTTTTTCTGGCTCTCATTGAGGTGGATGATAAGTTAGGTCCCAGTCTATGTACTGTTACTTATAAGTAACATAACTGTCCTTTCCTTGCAGGGTGTTAAATTATTTTGACTATATGATTATTTTTAAAGATTTATTTATGTATTTTGAGAGAGAAAGAGAGAGCACAAGCAGGAGGGGCCGAGGAGGAGAGGGAATTTCAAGCAGACTCCCCGTGACTGCAGACCCCAATGTGGGGCTCAACTCCCATCCGAGATCGTGACCCGACTGGAAACCAAGAATTGGATGATCAAACGAATGCACCACCCAGGTGCTCCTGCATATTTGAGTTTTTCACTACCCTGTGTCTTGGTATGTATTTATCTTTGTTTATCCTACTCACTGCTCGGATATTTCCAACAGTCACAGTGGATATTATCAACATCATCCCCTCTTCCTTACAGGCAGCCACATTCCATAATTACCTCATTTACTTCTCACCACATTCCTGCAAGCAGTGGGCCATTTTACCACAACGTATAGGTATGCAAACTCTGGCTCAAAATATGAAGCATTTCTATCCAATTGGAAATAACTCCGATTCTAATAAACATTGTATCCTGTGATTTGACACATTCTAGAGACTGCTCGTTCTCATGGGATACCTGATCTTACATGTTAATGTTGCATCCTGACAGTGTAGTACAGCCCAAAGTGTAGTGAAGAGCCACAGATCTACCATACAAACAAAAAATCGAAATAAAATCGAGAGTTTCATAACCAACTATTTCTAGGAAATATTAGGATAAATAAATTTTACTTGTTTTACTTTAACTACAAGACTTTAAGTCTCTAGTATGTTTCTGAGCTCTAAACACCCCCAAGAGGAAGATGGGAGAGATAAATAGCAAGCGGCATTTCCTAAATATAGAACCTTAAGATTATGATCTGGTTATTTTTACCCAACGTTTTATTATGAAAATTTGCAAACAGACGGAAAAGCTGAAACAATTATACAGTGACTACTCACGTACTCATTGCCCAGATGCTACAATTAAGACTTTGGTTTGTTTATCATCCATCCATCCATCCATCCATCCACTTATTTGCCCCTTATTCATTCATCAATCCTTTCACCTATCATCTATCTATTCATCCATTTATCTGTTTATCCTTTTATCCATTCATTTATCCCTCTTATATTTGGAGGCATTTTAAAGTAAACTGCACCACATCAGTACTCCTCAAACATAAACCCTTTAACATGTGTATTATTATTAAGACTTCGATATATTCTGTGATTCTATTTCTAACTGAGGTCAACGTTACATAAAAGGAAAATGCACAAAGTGTAAGATTTTTAAAGAACTGTCAAATTTAAATTAAATTTTTTAATTTCAATTTTTTAAATTTTACAGGAATTTTGACAAATACATATAGATCACTATGACCCAAGTTTATCACCCCAGAGTTCTCCAAGGCCCCATCTCAGTGAATCCCTACTCCCACCCACTTATCTAGAGGAAACCACTTTTCTGATTTTTTCCACTACCATGCCAGCAACAATAATCACTTCCATTTTTTTCTCAGCACAGATTAGTTTTGTCTCTTTGAAAACAAATCTATTCTTTTACTTATCATGATGTTTTGAGATTCATCCAAGTTGTTGAATGTATCTGTAGCTGGTAGGGGACCTTTTTTCTTTGCTTTTTTTTTTTTTTTTTTTTTCCCCTGTAGCAACTCATTGATGCAGTATGCTATGGAATACACATTAGCGAGTGCTGGGTGCAGATTTGGGGAAGAGAAAAGAACTGATCTGAAGAAAGTAAGGGGTCTTCTCTCCCCTCCAGCGAAGCAATAAGTCAATTTTAAGGGTTTTTTTTAAATGTTATAACATATATAATCTATAATATAATTTTTATAATATATTATCTATGTTCTACATATAAAATCTTGCCTCCATTAAATTGCACAAGATAGGCAACATGTGATAATGGAAATGGGCAAGAGAGAAATGTCTATGGTTCTAATTTGGGATCTTGATTTATATTTAATGAAGTCTGTTGTCATAACTTTTCTCTAACAACTCTAGATCAATGAGTGATACTTTTCTCAACAGAACACCCAAAAGCTTGCCTGTATCTCAAGGTTGTAGAGTACAATCAGACAATGCAAGATAACTCTACAAACTGTCAATAAAGCTCTAGGAATGCTGGTTACTGTCATTAATGACACTGATCTGAATACTCCTCTTTTTCCCCTTTGGACTCAAAGAAATTTAAAGTTGCCAGAAAATGCAGGGATTGAGCACTTCATCAGTCACTTCAGTTTCTAGATGGGAAACTGAGTCCTGAAGAGCAAGTGACTGGCCAGCTGATGGAGGCAAACGTGGGATCATAACCCCAGTACTGCAAGTAGCATGTTTCTACTATATCCCTGACTCTGAATGAGGTCTCTCTTGAATCCAAGTTTGATTTAAATCTGGTAAAAAAAAAAAAAAAAAAAAAAAAAGTCACCCAAAGGTAACTTGGGTTTTAAATGAGGACTTTGGAAAAAATTTATCTATATCTACTAAGGTTACCCATGCCATCCCGGTTTGAGCACTAAATGTCCTATTCACCCAGAAAATACTTCAGACCCAGAAAACTGGTCGTCTGGGACCCCAAACCCTTCTGGGGTCAGAGAGAGCTACACAGAAGACATCACTACATTTATATTTCATTCTTTCAAACATTCTTGTAAGTTGGACCATCACTTTCCCAAGGGACAATCAGAAAACCACTTAGAACGGCTCCCCACTTTTCTACTGGAAGGTGTCACACAAGCAATGATTCATCTATCACTTGGCCATGAAACTGTCTTTACTGGGGCCGGGGGGAGGAGGGCGTATGGTACAATGGTTACAAACTAAGCCATTCAAATATGTATCCCAGATTTGAATCTCAGGTCTGCTCCTTAACCAGCCACGCGACCTTGAGCAGTCACGTTACCCCCCTTTAAGCCTCAAAACGTCTTGCTTTGAAATGGGGAGAATAGCTATCTTACAACCTGTTTTGTGGGTGAAATGAGATCACATGTATCCAGTGGTTAGCTAGCAGGGTGCCAGGTGTATGGCGCCTGTCCCGCAAAGAGCGACTCACGGATGTGGTTTAATAGGCAAGCCCGACAAGAGACGGCTTAAAGACCATGGTGGGAACAGCTTCCACGGGGGACCCATCCACATGCCTCCTGGCTTACATCAGCCAGGAAGCACACTTTCCCCAAGGAAAAGCAGAAGCAATGGCTCCAACAGCAGGCATCCACCCAAGCTCTAAGGGTTAAACAAAGGCAACTGCTTTTGCATGGGAATGTTTTGTCACCATCTTTTAAAGTGAAACCTTTTCATCTGTGCTGGAGCTTCAGAAGTCAGATTCCCCCCCTCCCCCCACCCCAACTCACTTTGAGACTTTTGCTAGCAATGGGACTTTAATTACCTTTCTCTTACACAGGGATGACTCCTGTCTTCTAAAAAAAAAAAAAAAAAAAAAGAAAGAAAGAAAAGAAAAAAAGGGAGAAAGAACTCACTTTTTTTCTTCGTTCATTTTTTTTTTCAGATTGGAATCTTTTGTTCCTGGCACATTCCATATGCCACCCTTTAATATTTAATCAGCACCCCCCCCATCAGAAGACTGCTGGCCTCATTAGATAATTAATGGTTGCCAGCATCACATTTGCTTCAGTTAATACATCTGCAGCCAGCAATTAGCGCCTGAGTTTATTAGTTGCACGGGCTTCATTTATTGGGGAAGCAATCCTGCTTTTGATTGAAGCCGCTGGGATCGGCATATGTGGACAGCTTGCCCCCCTGTTCCGTGGGATTCTTTTGTTTACATTTTTTTTTTTTTTTTGCTACAGTTTTGCAACACTGAGCATCCTGGCCCTGCCACGAACAGTTGGTGGAGAAGATTTCCCTTTTATAATTTAGAAGATAATTGGGTAATTCTGTGCAGGAGAGAGAGGCTGCGGAGTGATTCTCCAACTTTGGGTGGGGTGAGAAGGGAAGGAAGCAGCTGGATCATTTGTTCTTTTGGAAATGTCTACTTAAAAAAAAAAAAAAAAGGCCATAGATGAAAAGGTGAGGAATATTCACTCTGGAGGGTGCATGCTAAGAAATGTAACCTAATGTGTTAGGCAGCTGCTTGGTGCTGGAGAGTTGCAGGGAAAGGGGGGGAATCTTCTGCCACCTTTTATCTCTAAAGGTGAATTTCCACACCTTGGCCCCGCAGACTCCACCTTGATTTTTGTGACTGAGTGGGATCGAATTAGTTTCATGTGCTTTTCAGGCACGTTCTTAGCGCCCCGTGATCACTGCTGTTTCTTTCTGGTGATTAAAATCTTGGCATATCACCAAGGTTATTTACCAAGTCAAAACCCTCTTCTTTCCTGATGCCAGAAATTGGGAGAGAGGATCGTTAAGAACACAATAATGATGTGGTATCTGAAAGAATGAGGGTGGTGTTTTGCTGGTACACTAGACAAAATCAGGACACAAAGAAAGTGTAACTCTACAGATGGGGAGAGAAGAGAAGGGAAGGCAGAAAAGATGACAATAAGGCTTTCAAATTCCCCCTTTTTGGGGGGGGGTGTCAAAATTGCTAAAACAAGATGCATCTATGCACAAATGCCATAAATGGAAGGAAGTTATGATGATGATAATGAAGATAACATTTATTGAGCATTTTTCAAGGCCAGGCATCCTGCTAAATCCATTTCTAAAAATGTGTTTCCCCATTGAATACTGAGGTATCTCTACTGACCTTTCTCCACATTTTAAGGATGAGAAAAAGAAATTCTGTAGATTTTGGATATGTTTTCCCAAGATCACACTACTTGCAGTGTCTGAGCTGCCACTCATGGAGCTCCTATCATGCATTAGTCAATTCCTGTGTATAAATCTATTTTATTCTCATGAGAGCAGTTGAGCTCATGGAGATGAGGTCACTTACCAAGATCACACAGCAAGTAGGGAGGCTGTATAATTCCTAGGCCTCTTTCCACCACAAAGATGAATACCATCTAGGGCCCCGACTTAGGTTCCTATTGAAGGAAGAGTCTACCATGGCTCTAGCCTACTGAAAATTATATGCTAAGTGTCAGAATGCTGAATCATGACACTCAAATCTTTTGGATGAGCCAAGGAAGTTCATAGATGCTTCTCCATTCCTAAATCATAAGACTGATATACTGATTCGCCTATTAATTTGTTTTTCTCAGGATCAGTTCAATTGTCAACCTCAGGTGGAATAGTTTGAGAGAAACCACATCACCAGTAAAAGTGCAACAAGGTAGACTCCCCCCCACCCCTTGCAAAGCAGGTCTTCTCCAACAGTAATGCGCATACGAATAGTATGGAAACCTTGTCCTCAGGCACATTCTGACTGCCGAGGGTCAGAGGAACCCAGGATTCTGCATTTCTAACAAGACCCTAGGTAATGTCCATGCTGGTAAGGCAATGGTTCTCAAACCAGGAGACGCCTCGAGTCGCTTCGAGTGTTTGCTGTTCCTACACCAATTTTTAGGCACCATCCCAATCAAGTCAATGAGCATCTCTGGCGGTGAGCTAAAGATTCAGTATATACTAATAGCACCCCCAAATTAGTCTAACACACATCGAAAACCACTGGCTTACAAAGAAAAAATGTCAGCCAGACAAGTCCACGGAGGGTCCTATGAGTGATATAAATCAAGAAAGCAAGAGAAGGCAGATACAAGACATTCCTATTTACAAGACAAGAATGAAGACCTTCCGAAATTATAAACCACTTGATTCTCCCACTGATCCTTAGTAAGGTATATACACAATACTATTATAAAGAAACATAACTCACCATCTTAGATCCTCAAGGAGTCTTCCGGTCGAGCATAAACAGGCTGTTAAGCGTCTATGGTCTCAGGGTTCTTATCTGTAAAGCGCAGCTAAAACTAGTTACTGTTCGAAAAGGTCACGGAGAGGGCGTGACCCCAGCTGAACCCGTAATGGGCGCCTCCTCACTCAGACCCTTCTGGAATGCACGCTCCGTGGGCCCTTCCCACCGTTCCCCCACGTGGGCGGCGTCAATGCAAGCCCCGGGCCTGGGCAGAGTCAGGTGTGGTGGAGACCCCGCGCCCCGTAGACGCGGCCGAGCCCGGTGAAGGCCTCTCTGTAGACCCTTCGGATCCCGACAGCGGGTGTGGGGACCTGCTAATGCGGCGATGGCCTGGACAAGCCTCCTGGGTGAGTCCCCTTGCCTGGGTTCCCTGCCGCCTGCACGCGCTCGGCGGCCGCCTCTCCCAGGCTCCCTGGTTCTGCGTGCGCGCGGGTTTGCGGGCAGAGTGACAGCCGGAGACGAGGAACCCGTGCTGGGAAGCTGCAAAGCGGGGAAACCCCGAGTCCGCCGTGACCTCTATGAGGGGAGGGAGGCCCAGCGTCTGCGCTGGGGGACCCGGGAAGCCCAGGACGCCGGGAAGGCCTGGGGCCGGTGCACACTTCCGGAACTGCGCAGGGAAGGGAGGCGCGAGCCGCGGGGGTAGGCTGGCTTCTTCTGGGGCTCCCTGCCTCGGGGGCTCCTGGCAGGCGCGGCCCCCGGTTAGAGAGCTGGCGGAGGGCTGGGTGAGCCAAGGCCTGGCGGCTCCGGGGCTGGCACACGGGGTGGGCGAGCAGGAGCAGACGCTGGAGTCCTCAGCGGCCCTCTGCAAAGCCGGATCTGGCCGCGGAGAGGTGGGCCTCCCAGGAAAAGTGATGCAGGAGGTCATCCAGAGGGCACGACCCCGGTGACCCGGGAAGTGGCCCCGGGAGGTGGGGGAATGTGGGCTCTGCTCACCGCCCCGAAGTGGGACCCGGTCCAAGGAAGCAGCCTGGAGAGTGAGGTGGGGTGGAGACCAGCCTCGCTGTAGCCGTGGCAGAGCCCCGCTAGGGTCTTTCTGGAAACTCCTAGCATTCCGGCGCCAGGTGCAAAGATTCACTGGTCTTGCAGCGCCGAGAACAAGCCTCGTGAGTAAGTCCCCTCGCTTATTAACCCCTCCGCCTTGCCGGTCTGGAGTGGCCGTCTTCTCTCTCCCCGCTCACCCTTCCTTCCCTGTGTGCCCCGGGCCAGTTTGCTAGCCTACACCTGCTTGCCTGAGAATGAAAGGAAGTGAGCAAAGTGTGGGTTGTCTGCAGAGTCTGCAGCAAAGCGAGGTACAATTACTAATAACGCTTCACTCTTGGGCAGCACAAGTTCTTCCAAGCTGGAAACTCCAAGGCAGTTGCTGTAATTATAATTCAATTCTAAATATCTGTAGTATGCAGTTTTGTACAAACAAAGCCCATGTTCATCAGATCTTACTCTTCTTTAAAAGTAGGAGAATGCAAAGTGACCTTGGAATATCTTTGCATGTAGAGTTTGCCATGTCCTGTCTTGTTGATAAATAGCATGGTTTTTGGTGGCCTGTGGATCAACTTAAAAACCTAATCATGTTTATGTATACATGAGAAAAATCGTGGATTTGGGGGTATTGATACAAAATTTTTGAATGCATTTATTTAAAACAGTGTAAAAACCTTGTTATGCACTCACCCACATGCTCTAACTTAAGTCATAAACATAAGTGAAGCAATAAATTGTTGAAAAGAGAAGGTCAATAGCCGTTTGCAGTTGGCAGTACCTTATTCTGATTCTGCATCACAGAGAGACCAACTATTCCCTTCCTACCAGCTTCATTCTCCAAATGCTGTGTGTACAGGTGCTCGTCCTTGCCTTTATCAGACCTGCATCATTGGCAGGAAGATCAGGTGATTTCAATCCTTCAGGCCTGGCCCTGGGCGGCGTGGCAGGACTGCCCTTTGGTTATAAGGGGTGACTTTAGAAGGAGCTGTTCCTCGTGCTTGGTTCCTTGTCCCCAGCTCTGCACAAGCGACCAAAGCCTCAGGGACAGCTGTTCCCTTCTCTACAATGAGTGCTGGCCAAACGTGCAGGTCCCTTCCAGTGCTAAAAGGTGATGTATTATCCTTAGGATTAAAGTTTATCCTTAGCATTTGCAAATTCACTTTCTGGAATTTCTCCTCAAGCCATCACCAGTGAAGTGTGCAAATCCTAGACCCCAGGGTGCACATAGCCATTATCCATACAGTTTGTGTTTTTTTCGATTGGGGTAGGAGCAAATGTGTCATTAGGTTGAATCAAAGCTGCCATTTTGGTAGGTCAAAAATGGGTGAACATCAGCGATCAGATGTCTAATGATGGGAGAGCTTTTAAGGCATTTTGGGGCATATTCTGTGTAATAATACACTCCACAGCCATCTGCAATAAAACTGCAGAATGGTATTTAATGGCAGAGGGATTATTCAACAATATTGTCTTCTGCAGAAAACAAGACAAAAGAAACAGCTTGACAAACGGCACAAACAGCGTTATTTGTTTAGAATTTATTTGTGCAGAGAAAAAAGGACATAGCATCGTCTGTATCAAAGTCGTGTGTGCTTTCTCATTTTTCTGCACTGGTTGTGACTGCTTCTAGTTTAGTTAGTAAGATTTTTTTTTTAAGTTCATTTTAAATCAACGTTTACATGTTCATTACATCCAATTCTTGGTCAGTAGTCTCAGTCTCTCATCCACATCTGCGTAGTCAGTGATGTCCTTGCTGCTACCATTTCCCCATTCACTTTTCTTTTGTTAAATAGCTCCAAGATACTCCCTGACACGTAACTCTAGACAGCCATTTCCGGTCGGTCAGAATTGTTGTACACAGCGGTCCCGATTTCCCTTCCCTGCTCCAGATCCCATCCACAGCCGCACCTCCAGGCAGAGAGCTGGGCAACTTCTTCATCACCCACTCTGCGTCTCTTGCAGATTCCTGCAGCCACTAACTAGAATTCTGTATCCTAGCCACTCCTGGGACTTCAGGGTCACTAGTAGCATCTGACCAACACATAGTGATTTGTTGGAAATTTTCTGCATTCAAAATCTCACGTCTCTGTCCTAGGAAGTCCCTCAGTCTCAGAAAAACTGGGGGGTTTGGTTGTTCTAGCAATTGTTGGGTTGGAAGGATCACTGTGGAGAAGCATGAGCTTTTGGCGAAAGCTGCGTCTTGATAGGGAAGTCAGGGGCCAAGGCCAAGGAGGATGATCTCCAGCTTACAGTCTGTGGAAGGTCTTTGAAAAAATGTGGAGCACATAGGTAGCGTCCATCTCGGGGCCTCGAAGAATCCAGGCACAAGTAATCGATAAGAATTCAGTCTGGTATCTGTCCAAGAGCGTCTCCTGACAACTTGCCCAACTCCAGCCACCCAGCTCAGAGAAGGCAATTCCTCCCACCTCTGGCCAAGTGACTTGGGACATTCCAGCAAGTCAACCCCAAACAGTCTCAGGCTTGCCAGTGCGAGGGGAGGCTGAACTCCCAGACTCTGGGATGGATGTTCTAAGCTCTCCTTCTTGGCAGATTGCTTTTAGCCCTCAGCCAATATCAAGCCATTCCTTTTCTCTCTGAATTCAGGGCACCTTGTTTTCCAGAGCGCTAAGTAAGCACGGCTGTGAATGATGCTCGTGTTCTAAGTTAATGATACTTTCCTCAGACTCCATATGCAAAAAGTGAAAACTCTGATTTCTTCTTTGAGAGGCCATTAATAGAAATCTTTAAAAAGACAGTTTCTTAGTACTGGAAATATTAAGCTGTTATTATGGCAAATGAGCTTATTTTTACTTTCAAATGAAAATATAAATAAGTAATAAGTAAATATTAGCAATTTCGGGTCGGTAATGAATAAAGACAGAATTGGGAACTGAAAGAGTATGTGCCCATTAGAGAGCCCGGGAAATTAACATTTGTTGACATTTTACTGCTTTTAGCTTTAATGTAAACTAGAGGCAATTAAGTTATGTTGAACACATTTCCCTTGTAAATATTTTCCGTTTCTCGATATAGCAACCAAGATGTCTTATAACAGTGGCATATTAGCAGGCGCCAAACTGGGGGGAAGCCTTACCTGTCATCTGCCAGTACAAAAATAGAAAGCCCAAACGCTTGAATAATTCAGTGTTTCCCTTCTATTTCTTATCCACATCATGACTATACCATTCACCTTCTCTCTCTCTCTCTCTTTTTAACAGAGTTGATCTCTAGGTAAATCTATAAATCCCCACTCAGAAGAACATGAATTATCCAATGCTTGAATGAAATGAAGACAAAAACAAGCTTGAATATTTAAACTTGCAGCAAGTACCTTCAATGATAGATCCTTTTGGACTCCAACTCATTTTTTTCTTTGATATCTACTACTGCTATAAAGTCCCAGTTTATCATATAACATTACAATTTATGGTGTAACCAGCTTGTGTACTGACTATAAACCCTTCATCAATGCCACCGTAAAGGGTTTATAGTCCATAAATAGAAGAGCAGGACTGTCTTGCTTCCTTGTTTTGCCCACGACACACCACTTCAGATGTGTCAACCCAGTTATTTGTTTTACGTCCTGGCTGAGTTACGGGAGAATAAGTGGATACATTGTCTTGCCTCTCCGAAAATCCAGAGACAACTCAGGGTCACCAGGGAGATTAACAATGCAACGGGAGCTGGAAAGATTCAAGAGACTATGTCTGTTCTTATTACATCATTAATCTATAGGTAGGAAATAAAAAAGGAAATCTCAAAATTCAAGTAATTAGGAACATGCTCTTTCTTTTGAAACCCACCAGCCGTGTAATAATGTCATATCTTAAATTAATGGGGACATATAATTTTACAGTATTTACTGTTGTCCTCTTTCAGATGCTTTCCCATATGCTCTTTGCTCTGTATCAACCAACCCTCTCTTTGGAAAGAACATTGGATTTTAGCGCATGAAAAACCCAAGCTCAGATTCTAGGTCCTGTCTTGAACTCTGTGGTTCAGGCAAGCTTCTGGTCAATGCTTTCCTCATCTATAAAGTAGAATTGATAATGCCAATGTAATTTGAATTTCCTCAGTCCTCATCATTCTACAGGTATTAATACTGACGATGATGGTAGTGATGTTGATGGTGATGATACCGATGGTGATGCTGGTGGCGTTGCTGGTGGTGGTGATACTGATGGTGATGCTGTTGATGGTGGTGATGCTGTTGATGGTGATCATGCTGGGGGTGATGTTGATAGCAATGATAATGGTGATGGTAATCATGGTAATGATGATGAATTCATGATAATGATGGAGCTTATAATGGTGAAAACTAATGCTTATTTAGTGACTTTCTAGCCAGGCACAGTTTTAAGTGCATTATGCTTATTAACTTATGTATTCAAAATAGCCCCATCTCATATATGAGACTAATGAGACTCAGAGTGGTTAAATGACTTGTTCATAGTTCAATAACTTATATAGTAAACTAGCATTCGCACTCAGTACTCTGACTCTGTACTCCTCAGTCTTAATCATGCCATCACATTACCTTCCTTGGGCTGTTCAAATGAATGACGATTCATATTTTTTGGCTTCTCCACTACCTGCATAATGAAGCCTTTAGTCTCTCCAAAATCTTCGTAGGGTATTTCTGGGAAGCTCAGAATAGGGCATCCCTTCTTATTGACATGTGTTTTGCCTTGTTGCCTGCCAAGCCACTAAACATGGTTGCCTCATGACTAGAGCTGGAGCCAATCATGGTGTTAATGTTTGCTCTGACACCTTTAAGATCCCAGCGCTCCTGAGGCTGCAGATAACCTGAGGTTAAAAAGCATGGCTGTTCTTCATACAGTACGAAAGCCATGATGTGGTCCTCACAAAGTTTAAGGAGAATCCCTACTTGGTCTCCTAGATCCCAAATCAATTCTGCTTGTGTGTCCCAATTCCTTGTGCCAGCAATTTCATTGGCTTCTCCTTAGAACCCCTCATTAGCCAGAGACACATTCATGGGCCACATCAACGACAAGGTCACCTTTCTATCATGCCCCAAGTACCCCAGTTTTGCTGTGGTGAGCTGCAATAGAAATGGACATCTCCAACTCTCTGGCTAGCAGGGAATCAGAATTTTGTGGGGGGCCAGTAGTAATTTTCTAGAATATTCCAGAACTCACTAGATTAAGAGAAAAATCCTTCCAGTAAATGGAAAGGCCCAATGGAAAATGTCCTCACTTCATGGGATGCCAAAGGAGAGAGAAGGTCCCAACTTTAATTATCCGCACATTTGAATATCTTCATTCTGAACAAGACACAAAGAGGCTCAGGTGAGCCCGGAGGGATTTCCAGCCAAAAGCTGGCTAATCTCCAGTTAAACAGGGCCATTATCTCTCACTCCCCGGGAGAAAGTCAAGCAGAACTGATTTGATTAACAGCAGATTAACCTCTCTAACACAGCCATCCTGGGTTTTACACCTGTCACTTTAGTATGACAATTTATATTTATTCAAAAAGCCATGAGACAGTAAATTAAACATTGCCCTAATTAGAAAAGTGTCATATGTTACAGTGGGGAAGCCACCTGATCTAATTTTCCAACAGGCCCTTTGCAAAGAACATGTCAGTGTGGCATTAGCAGAAGCCCTACAAACACCAACACTCTTGGGAGGAGAAAAATCCGGTCTGCTGATGCTACATCTTCGTTCTTGGGAAGAGAGATTCAGAATTCAATCCAACGGGCATCGACTGTGGCCCTGCTCAGTGCCTGGCAAGGTCCTGTGCGCTGGGACTCAGCAGAGGGTCCCTGCCCTTGTGACTTCTGAATCTAGTAGGAGAGACAGACCAGGACACGCAGTTTTCATTCCGCTTGGGCTAAGAGTAAATACTCAGTGCTGGGAAGGCGAAAAGAGGCGCACCTGGCTAATGCAGTCTTGGGGGGAAAGGTGACAAAGAGATTATCCGGAAAAGTAATGACATTTAAAATGGTATTTGAAGATTATAGAGCAGGTTTTCAGGCTTAAAGGAGTAGCGAGGAGGAAGTAGAACATGCAAAATCCTGATAGTGAGGCAATACCTGGTATGTATTCCGGGACTTATTGGTTAGCAATAAGTAGCAAAATATGCTTATATGCTTAGCAAAATATGAGCACCGAGGGAGGTAGGCGTCAGGTCATGAAAAGCTGGAATGCTGTACTAGGAAGCACGCTCTTAAAAATTGAGACAGAACCTATATACGGCAGAGTGTAAATCTAATTGAGTGGCTTGATGAGTTCCTAGGTAGGTATGCATCTGTGGAAATAACACTCAAATCAACATATGGGTCAGCTATTGATTCTTGCTGTATACCAGTCAATATCTCCCCCCTGCCAAGGTTACTCTTCTGATCTCTATCACCAAATATGGGTGTCCTTGAACTACCCGGGTTTGAATTGCATGGGTCCACTTCTACGCAGGTTTTTTGGGATAAATGCAGTACAGTTCTATCACTGTATTTTCTCTTATGGTTTTCTTAATACCATTTTCTCTTCTCTAGCTAGCTTTATTTTAAGAATGCGGGATGTAATACGTATAACACACAACATATGTGTCAGTCGACTGCTTATGTTCCCCGTAAGGTTCCTGGTCAATAGTAGGTTATTGTTCATTTTTCGGGGGTTCAAAAGTTATATGCAAACTTCCTGCTGCATGAGAGGGTCAGTTCCATAATCTAGACAACTGTACCATGTCTGCCTGTCTTTGAACTTCTTCCGTATGGGAAAATGCAACCTATACGCTTTTGTGTCTGACTTCTTTTATTCAATACTATCTCCATGGTGATATTTCTTGTTGTGGTTAGTTCTATTTGCATTGCTGTGTATCATCCTATTTTTAAAAATGTATCCCCATGTTTTGACCCCATTCTACTGTTGAGGAAAATTAGGATTATTAATAGTTTCAGATCTTTTAAGTAATGATACACATTCTTGCCCATGTCTCTTGGAGGACATCACCACTCCTTTCTGCTGGAGCGAAATTGTTGTGTCGGAGTTATGCTCATGCTTGTGTTAAGGCTACTAGGAATCTTTACATACATTGTCCCATTCACTCAACAATTTTTCTAGAACATCTCCTTTGTGTTGGGGGCACAGCAGTCAGTAGCACAGCACTGTATCCTCCTGGCACATGCTTTCCGCCCTAATCTCCATTGACTGTAAACCCTAAATCATGGCTGCATTAAATTTGCCATCATCCTGCCGTCAAGAGTGGAGAATAACAATGACACTTTTTGTAACAGGAATTCTGCTACATCAGTTTGCTTGAACTCTTTGAGAGAAGCAAAGGCATAAAGAGCTAAAGGTGTATTACTAGACACAGGAGGAGGATTTTAGGGGAAAGCATGTGATGGCAACATACTGCCAGCAAGTGTGCCCCTGGGTGATGTGTAAGGGTCTTGTTCAGACCCCAGGGTGAGGTGACATGCATAGTCCCTGATGCAAGGGACCCAAAGCAACTGAGGTTTGCCTCAGGACTAATCGTCATTCTTGGAAGCCAGAAGTGAAACCAGAGCATGCAGTGGGGTGTGAGAGGCCATCTGACCCCTCTGGGATGGCCAGTGTCCTCAAAGTTTGTGTAGCAGCTTCTTTTCTATTTGTTTCCATGCTGGAATCCTCTTGGGGAGGCAGAACACAGGGCCAGGGCCAGTGACTCTTCCCCGAGGAGGATGCCGGCTCTGCGCACTGTATCTGGTTCCCTATTTGCATCCTTCTAAGAGCACACTCAACAGATCCTGGGATTTGAGCTCTTTTACCAGCCTTTGAAGGTTATTTCTAGGGAGAGGAACTTAGCAAAGAACAAGTAAATAAGGAAAGCAATAATGTCCTTGCCATTTCGAATAGAAAAACCAAAACAGGCTTATTTACCTGATACACCAAGGAAGAACTTCCAGGGAGGTCATGTCAATTCCAGGGGCTAAACAAGAACTTAAGAAGACTCTACAGTCTTTCCAGGATCTCAGGAGACATCTAAGCTATTACCAGCCTGGATCTCCATCCCTTAGAAAAATGGGGCAAAAACTAACGTTATCCTCTGAGAACACCCTTGTAATGCATTGAGAGATTCAAAAACCTTTTTACTCTTTGATCCAATAATTCCACTTTGAGGCTATATAAATATATAATATATTCACTGCAGCATTATTTATAATAGAAATAAACCAGTGAGACATTACATATTCAAAACATGTGAATGGTTAAATAAATTATAGTCTATTCATATGATGGAATATTACAGACCATTAAGGTTATTTTTATGAAGAATGTTTAATACATACTTATGATATAAATTTAATTGATGAAAAAGCAATGTACAGAATGTTCTATATTAAGCATGATAAATTGAGTCCACTCTTTGTGTCATTGCCCATTGGTGGATAGCAGCTGCTTGGAACTCTGTGCTGAAAAAGACTCTGAGGTCTTGCATGCACCCAGCAGAAATGATTAGCAAGGTCTGCATGAGCATAAGAAGGAAGAACATCCCACCTGTGCAGCAATTGCTTTGCCAGGTTCAGTCAGAATAATGTAAACCATGACACACACAATATAGATTCATGCAGTGAGTATGTTGATGGAGAGCAGAGCGGGGGAAAAACAGTGAAAAGAAAACAAAACTGTTGGCGAGCAGAAAAACATGACCTGTTTGCTTATGTGATAGGGAACGGAAGGATTTCTGAGGCTTCCATCCTAATGAGTGCTTCGATTAAATCAAGTCATGCAGAGGTACAAAGAGATTGCACACCCACTGGAACAGCTGTCATCCAAAAGGCAGACGATAAGCAGTTGGCGAGGAGGTGGTGGAATGGTAACCTTACGTTGCTGTTGAGGATGGAAAGTGATGCAACCACTTGGCATGTTTCTTAAAAAGTGAAATGTATTTGTCAGATGACCCAGTAATTCCATGCCGTGGTGTTTCCTCTGGGGGAATCGAAACATAGGACCAGCATATGAGTGAACGTTCTTAGGGGCTCAGTTTATAGTAATCCCCAAGTTCAGAGCAGCTTGAATGTCCACCAGTGGGTGAATGGAGAAACAAAATGTGCAGTCTCCACACCGTGGAGTATTACTCAGCCATGAAAAGGACTGAAGTACTGAATCATGCTACATCATGGATGAGCCTTCATAACATGTTGCAGAGTGAAAGAAGGCAGACGCAGAACACCACATGTTGTAGGAGTTCATTTGTATGAAGTTCTTCCTGAAAGGCAGATCTCTAAAGGTGCAACAGAAATCAGTGGTTACCTGGGGTTGGGAAGGCAAGAGAGATTAACTCTTAATGAGCGTGAAGGATCTAATCGGGACTGGAACTGGATTATGGTAATGGCCCTGCAACTCAGTAAATTTACTAGAAGTCATTGCCCTGTACGATTTAAGAAGGTGATATTTATGGTGTAGAAATATCCCTGGATGAAGTTGTTTGAAGATGGTGGGAGGAAGACCAAGAAAGATCCTACAACAGGAGGTGATCAGTTACTGTCTCCTGTTGGTAGGATTGTGGAAGATTGTGACATTTCTGTATGTTTCCCTTGTTTCTATTTGAATACACATTTTTTTTTTAATAATCTGGGGAGAAACTGCCTTTGCCTTTGTTCTACCTGTGCCCCACCTGTGCCCCCATCACAATCAGCAGACCTCTGTGACGAAGGATGGGAAGCTCCTACCCTCGTCTCCATGCCGATGGGGTGATACAGTTGAACAACAAGCCAGGGACACCGTGGTGGGTGCATCCAGCATATCCATGTGGATGTTGAAGGCTCTACTCCTGGCGAACATTTTTCTCTCTTCCTCTAATAACCAGATGAAGCATTTCGCCTTTTGAGCGCTTATTTTCCAAGCTTCCAATTTCCCGGGGCCATGGCCTCCGGGTCTTATACGAAGTGTGCAGTCATGCTTCATGCCTGAGAAAAATAGTGCCGTTGCTGTGTAAGGTCAAGACTGTGCACCTGTTCGAATCCTCTAGGGCCCCCAGAGAAATAGCCCTGCCAAGGTTTTCTTGACATCTCAGACTTCACGTGTTAGAATTGCTTGCGGTGCCTGGCACAGTATTTTAAAGCTGTTCTGTAAGTGAAGGCCCTTCCTTAGAAGGAGGCCATTTTTCTCCTTGCCATGGAAAAAAATGTCACACAACACCCTAGATTCTCATCCTATTACATTTCCTTGTCGCCCTACAGATGAGTTACATATCAATGAAGTGGGTAAAACAAAGGTCATTGAATAATGTAGCAAATAGTAAGTGTTAACCCTGAGCTTGTACTATGTGCTAGGTAAAGTGTAAACGTTTTATATACATTATTTCCTCTACCCCTCACTACAGCCCTATTAATTATCTGTAGTTCACTATTGAGGAAATGAGTGCAAGGAGCAGAAATGACTCAGTAAGGTGCAGAGCCAAGTTTAGAAACTAGATCTGTCTTGTTCCAGGGTCTGTGGTTTTGTTTTACTGCAGTGCTGTTATTATTACTTACACTTAAGAGCATAGGCAAGAAGTCACCCAATAGGAAATCCGATGAGAACAAGATTAGTGAAAATCAACACATGCATGTTCATTTAAATTCCCTTTGAGGGGGTGGCTCAAGAGATGGTCTGCAAATGTGTGGCTGACAAGAGCTGGGAATGTTCCTGCCCCAGTTGATGAGGTGGCAGGGTGTCCCCTGGTGGAAAGCCTTTCATCAGAGTCAAATACATCCCTGTTACATCATGGTATGAAAGGTGGGCTGTGCGAGCAAGGAACATGTTTTGGGGCTCTGGTATAAAAATGAGGCTGGACTCTGCGATGGCCCAGTAGTCACATGGTAAAATAGTTCTTTATAGTTTTAACTTCTGGGATTTTGTTTTCTGAAATTAATTTTTTGTCCCTTACTTCTGCTCCTGTCCCTGGGGCCTCCACTGCTCAAGGAGAGGGAGATCTTAGAGAATATTGCACTTCATTCTAAGCCTCTTAGAATTAAATGCTGAGGCCTTGTCCAGTCTATTTTCTACTGCCTGAGCTCAATTAGATTTCCCAAGGCCAAGGATTTTTGCTCAGTGAAAAAAAAATGGACAAATTAAGTCAACAACCCAAGTATTTATATAAATTAAAATGAACGTGCACAAAACGGTCATATACATTTTGCAAGGAAACAAATCAAAAGACACTCCATAACCATGTTTGGTGGTTGGTGATGGAAGAAGAAATGGGAGTGGAGGATAGATGAATGAGTAAGTGAAGGAAGAAGGAAGAAATTCAGACTGTATGTACTAGTGATTATATGCTAGGAACTGAGCAGGGGAGATTATCTCCATGTGCAGAGGCTAAGATTCCAAAAGAAGAAGAAGCAAAGCAAATTAGAATTAGAGGCTCTTGAGTCTCCCAGGAAGACCCTGTGCTTGTCCACTTCCTTAAGTCAACAAACCCATTTGTGGAAGGGAAATCTGCCAGCTAGGGGAGAGGAGCCAAGACTATAGGTAACCTATGCATTATTTCCTGTGAAATCCGAGGAGGCATCTGGTCTCACACAGAGGTGACTGTGGTGGCTTCATTTGTCCTCAGAAGAGTGGGACAGCACCAGGGCGTGTGAGGTGGAAAGCCTAAGAGAAATCTACCAAGCCTGCTCTGGGCCCCAGGGCGAGAGTGGGAAGAGCAAGGAGATACATGGCTGACCCACTGAGGCATCAGTGAAACACAGAGTAACCTGGAATCTGGGGACCAGGTGAAAAGTATTACTACTCTACCATTTCCAGCTGGGATAGAGGTATACAGCTGGCCCTCATCATGGTAAAGTCCGTTTGAGCTGATTCTAGTGTGGACGGACGATGATAAGCAAGCAACCATAGTCTCCTCCACCTGAGGGGTGTTAAAAAACAGAAAACAAAAACCTCTGTGACATCTAGAAAACCTGTTTGGAAATATGTAGGGGCAATTCCTGAGTTGTCCAAAAAATGCAGATTTCACTCAGGTCACCCAAAGTTGATTTGGATTAAGTTTCTGTCATAAGGCCATTTGGAGACTTTGGTGAGAAATTAATTTCTGTTATGCAATAATAAGAATTTGTGCATTTCCTGGGAACGCATTAGTGCCTACTGATACTATGTAATTGTCACATTTGAGAGATGATTATCTTTCTGATCAAAGACTGGCCTTGGAGCACCTTGCGGACAGTGTGACCTGGAGAGATGGGGCTTTGTGGAGAAAGGCGGGTCTGCAGGGCATCCTGTTGAAATGAGGTTTCCAGGGTGAGGATGAGGGCTCTGTGTTGAGTTGTAGACATGGGCCTGCATTTGCATCTCTACCCGTCTATGTACCCTGGGAAGGTGGGGGCAGGCACATCCCCCTCTTACGTGTTTTGTCATCTCTCGACCTCTGGGGGGGCAGACAAATGGACCATGGCTGTGTTTTAGACATGAGAAGGATTTTTCTCTTTGGATTTCTGCTTTTCACTCTTGTGTACAGGAAGGATAAATAATGTTGGAACATAATAAAAATGCTTTCAGTTCCCTGAAGCTAAGAAAGCATTTTAATGTAGTGAGTGATGTTGCAAAACCTTCTTTATCAAGAAACATGAAGGAAAAGCTTTTCAAATACTGGCTGCATACACAGACCTGCTGTGTAAGACACACCTCCCCAGAGATGGCCAGGAAGGGGCTTGCTTGGAAGATAGTGCTCTCATCCTCCCCTGTAGCCGGCCAGTCAAGATGAAGGGACGCAAGGCTTTTCAGGAGCTGCCTCTCACCCTCTCTGCAGCTCATCTCTTGCCACATGTTTAACCCCCCACAGGCTCACGCAATGTCTGGTCTCTCAAAGAATGCACTCGGCTGCCGCCTGCCCCTCTGTGTTTGTCCATGTGGTTCTCTCCGTCTGGTGTTCCTTTCGCCTCCTCTTCTTTTGATTTATTCTCATGCTTCAAGAGTCATTTCAGATGGGAGATCTAAAATGAAATCATGCTCTGAGCCCTCAGTCACAGAGTGATGTCCCCTTTCCACGTGTATTCAAAACCGTCTTGAGTTTTCATCGGACACATCTTGTATCAGATGTCCATCATCTTGACACTTCTCTCCCTTTCCTTAAGAGGGGCTGGGGGCAATCCATATAAACTAAAAAAAGGTGGGGAAATTTTCACCTGAAATTATACTTGGTACTCACCCAAGTCAAGAAGGCTGCACGAGATCAAAGTTGATTGAGAGCAGAATGGTGGTTGTAAGGGGCTGGGGGTTGGGGAAATGGGGAGATATGGGTCAAAGGATACAGATTTTCAGTTGTAAGATGGATAAGTCCTGGGGACCTAATGTACAGCATGACATTTATAGCTAATGACAATGCATTGTGGACCTGAAATCTGCTGAGAAAGTAGATCTCAAGAGTTCTGAAAACATACACACACACACACACACACACACACACACACACACACACACAGTAACTTCATTAGGTGATGGATATACCTTAAATACACATGATTTTTATTTTTCACTAAAACCTCAAAGCTGGAAAAAAATTCTAAAATAAAAAAAAATTATTCGAGTTAAATCCAACCCAAACTGCTAAATTCCAAAACCAAGTCCAACATTCCTGAACTCAGGGAGTCATAGCAGAAGTCAGGTGCCACATTCCTTCCCCTGTTCTGGGGGCAGGAATGACATGCCCCCAATTCCCCCATTTATATGAGGGTGTCATCTTTCTGTCTTTTAATGTTTAAGTAAAATCATGTCCAACTTCCCATCCAATGTAAGTTAGGAAACTCAGTCTCTGAGGTCTTCCCAATATTTCAAGGGATTCAGAGATGGGATATTATATGCTTTTCAAAAACACTCTTAAGAATTTCTCATCTAAGCCCCATTTTTCCCCATTAAATATAAAGTTCCACTGCTATAAATTCTCCCAACATGGTGTTTCCCAGGAGGTGGAATGCTAAAATGGAATGAGAATGCATTGTAAGGTCAACATGTTGAACCCAAGGCCAGGCAGTCAGGTAGGGTGTTGGCTCACCAAACAGAGAGTCAAGAAATGCAATGTAAAAACAGAGGAGAGGAAAGAATCATTGTACCTGCCCTACAAAGTGGGTATGAAGATTCAGTGAATCAATATATGTGAAGTGCCCAAACACGGAATACATATTGATTGTTACAGTAAGTCAGTGCCCAGTGTTTCTCTGGGAGAGCTCAAGATGGAAGACCATGAGGACACTGGGGATTGTGGTGCTATATTTACTATTCTTGTGTTTAAAGCTTAGCCTGAAGTGCCATTGATAAAGTGACTCTTGCGTAATGAGAATAATAAATAGTAAAAAGATAATGAGCTCAGAACATTCCTAAAAAAAAAACAATTGTTTACTCATTTATTTTAAGTTGCTTATGTAGTTCTACAGGTTATGAATTAAGTCTGCCTTTCCAAGCATAGTGCTACATAGTTATGTGTCCTTGTGTCTGTGTTATATTTCTTTCTCTTGGAGACAGTGATGGGGCTAGTACTACTTCTTGAATTAGGACTCTATTTCTGGAGTAAGTGAGAAAACTTTGCAAAGCCCCAGCTCATGGTCTGAAACACAGTGGGAACTTAATACCTACCATTTATTTTCATGTGGCAATAATATGTGACACCCATGAACTACACTTGATTTCAGCTTTGACTCTCCTTGTTCTAGACCTACTGAATCAGAAACTCGGAGGGAGGTCTTAGCAGTCTGTGTTTTCGAGTCCCCTCCTGGTGACTTATGCACACTCCAGTGACAGACTTTGTCCTGGTGAAATGATATTGGAAACTATTGATTACTGAGTCAGAGAAGCAGACACCACCACAAACAATGGAAATGGGAGAGATGCTAACATTGGTCAGTCTAATCAGTGCCTAGGGTCATCCAAGCCCTACACTGGGTATAACCAGGAACCTATAGGTTAAGTACCAACCCCGAGATGTAGGACATGATCGTGTTTAGGAAAATCATTCTGTTACTATTCCAAGTTATGACACCAACACCGTTTATCTAAGAATACATAAAATTTACAGGAAATAAAATTGCTGAAATTCTGCCCATGCAAAATAATTTTAAATATTTTATTCTGGATTCTTTCCTTTCAGTCTTAACTTTGTATGTGTAGGTGTGTTTACTATAAATGATGCGATCAAATTTTGTGTTGTTTCATAGTCTGACTTACACACTTGCTGTTGGGTAATAATTCTCCGTAGCATTTTTAATCAATTTGGAGATGGGATTTACATACATAAAGTGTACCCATCTTAAGCACGTATTTCATAAGTTTTGACAAACATAAACATGTCAGTCTTCACCACCACAATCAATATCTAGAAATTTTCATACCACAAAAATCCCAGTTGTGACCTTTCTCAGTAATTCCCTGAGTCCTTCCTCACTTCCAGGCCACCACGGATCTGCTTTTTGATCGTAGAGGTTTGTGGGTTTTTGGGTTTCATATAAATGGATTCATTTAGTTTGTAGCTTTTTGTGTCAGCATAATGTTTTGATTTTTGTGTCTGTAGTTCATTCCATTTTTACAGCTGTATAATATTCCATTACATGTCTATACCACAATTTGTTCATTCATCTGTTGATGGACCATTGAATTGTTTCTAGTTTTAGAGTATTATAAATAAAGGTGCTATGAATGTTGATGTTCAGGTCTTTGGACTTATGTTTTCATTTCTTTTGGGTGAATTTCTTAGAGTGGAAATCATTGGACATAGAGTAAGTGTATATTTAATTACATGAGAAATCTCAAAGACGTTTTCCAAGTGTGGTATCATTGTACATTCCCTGGGACTTCCAATTGCTCTATATCATTGCCAGCAACTCGTGTTACCAGCGTTTTTAATTTTAGCCATTTTAACTGGTATAGAATATCTTATTGTGGTTTGATTTTTCATTCCCCTGCCAGCTAATAATTTGATCATTTTTTATGTGCTTATTGGTCATTTTAGACCTTTTTTCGTGAAATGTCTGTTGGAAACTTTTGTCTGTTTTATTGAGTTACTTATCACTGGCTTGCATGTTCTCTTTATATACATATATATGTATATGTATATATATATTTCAGTCAAGGGTATATATATATGATATATAAAAGTATGAAGGTATATATATGTGTATGTTTAAATATATGTATATTAAAATAGTTTCAATATTTGTCAATATGAAATATATATATATATATTCAAATATATTTCATATATATTCCTCAGTTTAATTGCTTTTTTGTTCTCTTAGCAGTGGCTATTAAAGAACAGAAGATTTTAATTTTGATCAAATCCAATTTATCATTGTTTTTCATTTATGGTTCAGGCTTTTAATGTCCTAAGCAATCTTGTCTACCCCAAAGCCATAACTTTTCTTTTAGAAAGTTTATAATGGTAGCTTTTGGCTTCTGGGGTATGATCCACTTTTAGTTAATTTTTATATAGTGTGAAGTTCATCTTTTTCCAAATGGATCTCCAGTTGTTCCAGTAGTATTTATTGAACCTATTATCCTTTCCCACGCTGAACTGCCTCAGGATATTTGTTGAAAATCAATTGATATGCACTTTATTTATAGATGCTCTCTTCAGTTCCATTAACCTATATACCCATCCTTATGCCAGTTCTTATTCTATTTTTATTTCGATTCACTGCCTTAATTATTATAGCTTAATTAGTAAGTCCAAGTAGTGTAAGTCCTCCAGCTCTGTTCTCCATTTCCAAAATTGCTTTGGTTATTGTCATTCCTTTGAATTTCCACATGAATTTAAGAATTAGCCTGTCAATTTCCCTGAAAAATCCCACCAGGGTTGGGGTTATGATAATCTATAGGTTCAAGTCTTTTTAAATTTGTTGAGACTTGTTTCATGATCCAGCTTTTCTGGGGCAAGTATTGGAAAATCTTAAATTCAGAGGTCTTTCTGCTGTATTACTAAGTCATGATTCTTCTAGAGTCTTCAATGAATGCCCCAGGTAATCACTAAAGATGCTCCGTTTTTTTTTTTTGTTGTTGTTTTTCCGATTAAAGCTTGAACATCTCCCCACACTATATGATCTCTGGGAATTGTTCTGCTTAAAATTCCTCCATTCTTCGTTTAGCCTTTTGTGACTTCCCTCTGCATATGTGGCTTCATGCTCAGTAAAGATTCAAAGGGACCCCTATGCAGATTTGAGGCATTCGTTTTCAGTTTTCAGTGTAACTGAAAATGAATTTCCCTCTTCCTCCTCCTCCTCTTCTTCTCCCTCTCCTTCTCCGTCTTACTTTAAGAGGAGGAAAAGATTTTGTTACAAACTTCAGCAACTTAAGTTCAGAAAAAAAAAAAAAGTTTTAGAATAGACTTCTACTTGTCATAGCTATTTATTTTTTATTATCGTTATAAAAATTATAAATTACATGGTGCACTGGGTGTTGTACGCAACTAATGAATCATCGAACTTTACATCAGAAACCAGGGATGTACTGTATGGTGACTAACATAATATAAGAAAGAAAAAAATTTTAAAAAATAAAAAATAAAATAAAATAGAAATCAAATTAAAAAATAAATAACATATTGTTTTTCAGCCTTTTAGCTAAGATCAAGTGTAAAAAATGTAAATTATAGACATTATATAATTGTAAATTATATACTATAATATAAATATATAATTATTATAAACTAGATATTATAAAATTATATATATTATAAAATATATATTTTTATATACATATACATTGTGAAATGATTACTACAGTTAAGCTGATTAACATATTCACAACTTTGCATAGCTACCATTTTTTGCATGTGTGATGAGAACTCTTTAAGTTTGAGTCTCTTAACAGATTTTATGTGTATAATACAGTATCATTAGCTGTAGTCACTATGCTGTATAATAGATCTCTAGAACTTAGTAACATTATAAATACCTAAAACTTGGCACCCTTTGACCAACAGCATCACTTCCTTCTTCCCAAAACTGGTCCTTCCAATCTCCAGGCTCATCAGCCTCCCCAAATATTTGTTGATCTCCATATCCTCCAATCAGTGAGGCCACTGGAGTCTTTTGGGTTTTTTTTCCCTGTGAACATAATCTAGATCTTCCTTCCATGGAGAATTCAGAGCTAGAGATTAACTCATATTTTTCCCTTTGCTCTAGTATCCCAGACCTGTGGAATCTATTGTTTGACATCTGAATGTCTGAACATAGTTGTAATGTAGATGTAGACATATAGTGAGATTTTTTCTGTAGTTGTGATATATATATATATATATATATACACACACACATATATATAATGTATCTATCAATCCATATATATATACAGTATACATACACTATATGTTATGTGTATATCCAACTTTCTTATAGTATGGTATACAGTGGGAGATTAAGACTCATCCCTCTTATGCCCTCACATTCAGAAGTGGAAGACAGAGTTCATTTTTCTAATATAAAAAGATGAGGGGCGCCTGGGTAGCGCAGTTGTTAGGCATCTGCCTTCGGCTCAGGGCATGATCCCGGCATTCCGGGATCGAGTCCCACATCGGGCTCCTCCGCTGGGAGCCTGCTTCTTCCTCTCCCACTCCCCCTGCTTGTGTTCCCTCTCTCGCTGGCTATCTCTGTCAAATAAATAGATAAATAATCTTTAAAAAATATATATATATAAAGATGAGTACTTTTGGGTGTGGGCAGCCCAGGACTAATACAGCATATCCCCAGCATCATGAGGACCAATATTACGTCTAAATTTTTTTTATGCATCCTTAGAACATGGTTCTCATCCTCATGGTCACAGTATGATTGCTTTACCTCAAAGCATTACAGCAACCTTCCAGGAATAAAGTGAGGGATACGGTCATCAATTTTTTCGTAAGTATTATTAAAAGCACTTAAGAGTTATGGATTGCAAATGCAGAATATAATTGTACCTGATTTTTTAAACATTTCAACAGTTTCCAATATTTGGATAGAATGGACATTTTTGAAATCTGACTTCTTAAAATAGCTTTTTCTAAACAGAGTTCTTGCTACACTCCTCCTTGGAATAGATGATGTTTCCATTGAAAGGAGAAAGGCATTCCCCAGATCTCATCAAGAAATTTAAATTACGACTTCTGTAAGGGGAACATGATGTAATTAAAAAAAAAAACAAACAACCCAACCCAACCCATTGTCTTAATGTAAGAAGCTAGCCAAGGGACTTTCTGTCTCTCCCTCACCTCTTCTGCTCTCTCTTGTCTTCTCATTTGCCAATTCTTTCCTTTCATTTTTAAGTTCCTCCCCTCTTGTCCCCAAGTGGGGGGTATCTCTCCCCGCTCTCTGTTCTCTCTCTCTCCTCTTCCTCTCCCTTTCCCTCCTCTCTGATTTTGTATCCCCTTTTTAGTGTTATAAAAGTTTTGTATGCCAGTCACGGCTGGTGGTGATATTTTTCAAGTGATAGATACAATGATTAAATTTTTTAAATTTTGTTTACTTTTAATTTTGACTTCATTTCTATAAAGATATGAAGGCCCTTAAATATATGATGCCCACAATATATTCTAAAATTTCCCATTGGAGAATGTTTCTTGTGATTGGAAAAAAGAAAAAGAAAAAAGAAGTCCCTAAGAATGCAGCTATTATGGCTACCACGTGATTGTAATTTGGTATTGATCTGTGCAATGTCAAAACTCAGAGTAGGTGACAGCATTTTTGATAGATCACTTCGGGAGAAAGGCTTGTGTGTGTACAACTCCTAGGTGTTCTTTAAAGGCATCTGTGGAAAAGATCCCCTAGGGGTTTAATGATTTTATAAAACAGGTTTTGTTTTGAAGCGTGGCTCTCCTAAATGGAAATTATACCATTGTTGTCATATCAAGAGAAAAGGATAGAGTTTTATTTCTTTATGGTAGCACAAGATGACCCATAACAAAGGGGAAAAATCCAGGACATACGCTTTAGTGGAAGGGTGATTGACCAGCCCTGTTGGCCGAGGACCGTCCTAATTTTAGTACTGAAATACCCCTCATTCTGGCCAAATTGGGGAAGTTTATCACTAAATTTCCGTGTCCCAGGAAACCCCTTGGTCACAGGCAAACCAGGACAGGTGGTTACTCTAGTGGGAGACAAGAGGTCTAGGGAGCCCAGTTAACGGAGTGTCTGTAAGACCTGGATTGGCTGGCTTTCTGTAGGTTACACTTCATGCCAAGTGTTTTTATAGCTTTGATCTCATTTAATCTTTATGGACGCGTTATGATATGGGTGTGACTGTTCTGCCTTGGACGGGGAGTATTCACCCTTGGCACCCCACCAAATGCTCGAAGGGGAGGACGTTGACCCAGCAGGGTGAATCGCCAAGCCTCCCCGGGAAGTCATCTCCAGCTAGCAGGAGAAAGAAGGGGCTCCTAAGTGTGATCAGGGGTGCCTGGGGCTCCGTGCAGCTGGCTTCAGCTCTTAGTGCAAGCCCTTGAAAACACGGATGAGAAAAGGAGACAGAGAAACTGAACAGGGTGGAAGAGGGAGAGCAGAAAAAAAGATGAGAGAAGAAGGGGAGAGGAGGGGAGAGGATAAATTAGCAAAACTGAACCCCGATTGCTGTAAAGTTAGAGACACCCCTGTTCTTCAAGCTGGTCTCCCTCATTGATATTGCTGTCATTGCTTGCAGCTAAATTGAGTTCTGCTTTCTTCTTTTTTTTCCTCTTAGAGATCAATATTTCCTGGCTAATCCACTATTTGTGGGGGATATACAGGGTCTGCGTCCTCAGTCCCTCATTTCTCATCAGCAGAACTTGAAGAAACTCTGGAAACACTCTCACATATACAAACTATACTGTTGTGGTTTATAATAAGAAGTCTATCCTTGGTCTTCATCCTCGTTCTGGCACAGAGCTCCTAAAGCCCTTGGAATTTCCTAAGTGATAAGAGTTTTGAGATTCATGACAAACCCCTCTCAACCATACCTGTTGTGCTGATAAAGGGACATTGAAGGGACATTGGAGAGCAAGGTGGGAGCTGCTTGCCAGGAGTCCCAACCATGTGAGGGTTGGAAATGTGAGCAGGGAGAGAGGGGCTGGAGTGAATTGATCACCACCAACAATCAGTTGTGCCCATGTGAGGAAGCCTCCCTAAAAACCCCAAAAAGACAGGGTTCAGAGCGCTTCCGGGTTGGTGAACACTCGGAGATTTGGGGAGAGTGTATCCTTTCTCCACACCTCGCCCCACCCATCTCGCCACCTGGCTGTTCCTGATTTATATGCTTTGTAACAAACCGCTAATCCAGTAAGTAAAATGTGTCTCTGAGTGCCGTGAGCTGCTCTAGCAAATTCATCAAACCCAAGGAGAGGGTTTGTTGGAACCTCCAGTCTGGTCAGGCCAAAGCATAGGTGACAACCCAGACTTGTGACCGGCATCTGAAGTCAGGGCCAGGGGGGACCATCTTGTAGGATCGACCCTTCACCTGTGGGATCCAGTGGGATCCACTATCCAGGTCGATAGTGTCAGAATTGAGTTGAATTGGAGGGCACCCAGCTTCTGAGAATTGCTTGGCGCTGTGGGGGGAAGCCCACATATGGGAATGGTTACATGTGCACGCCCTCAACATTTATAAAAATATTAAGCCTAATGTCTTAGGGATGTTGGGGGCTCTGAGAGCCCTACCCCTGGCTTCCCTTCTAGCTCTAGCCAAGCAGGAGAGGTGTCCCCTCCCATCTTCCTTTCTGTCTGAGTGGAGTTTTGGCAGAAGCACCTCCGATTTGTTTGTTTTTGAGATTTGCTGTCTTGCCTGAGTAAGCATTAAACAGAAGGAAACCTCTCTCTCAAGGTGAAAAATTACTTTTAAATTTTCCACTTAGGAAACCGCGTCTTGGCGCTCGCGTTGGAGAAGAACATGAGGGCTGACCTCAGGGGCTCTGCACGAAGCCAAGACAGATACAGGCCGGGCTGTCTGCAGACAGACATCTCCCTCGTGGTCCCACCAAACTCTCCGACTTACCCTGGTTTTGTCTTTTTTTTTTTTTCCCTTGAAGGTCTAAATGACTTTGAAAGCCTTTGGATAAACAGATCTCCACCACGATGCCAATTTGTGCGGTTCTTTCCTATTGATTTAGCTTGTAATTTATTTCTTTATTTCTGACACATTTCACTTACATTCCCAGGTAAGGGCGAAGTGCTGAAGCTAAAACACTGTAATTAAATAATCGGGCGGCTGGCAGGCTGGGAGCGGCTTTGACGGAACAGCTATGGAGCAGCTATTTGCTATCTCCGTGCGGGGGTCATCTGCTCCGAGTCGGAGATGGGAGTGGCCAGCAATGGGGAAAAGCCCAGAGTGCCTGTCGGCCTGGGCAGGCTTTATTTTCGTAAATAGTAATCAAAGCGGGTTTTCATGCTGAATTATGGCAGTTCCTTCCAAGCACCATGAAATGGTATATTATTACCCCTTGCATGACTGGTTCGTTCAGCTGGGAGCTGGGGAGAAGCAGGCCCACTGAGTTACCCGCAGCCAAGACTTTAATGAGAAGGTGGGACAGGCACGGTGAGTTCTGTGCCGCGTGCTTCCTTCCCGACTCAATCCATGTTAAGTCCCTAGCCTGCCAGAGCCCAAGCTTTGGTGCGTTTTGGTGCGTTTTTTCCAATGTCTTTGTTGTCGAGGTCTCTGAAAGTGCCGATTCCATCACACCACCCCCCTCCCACACAGATTTTGACAACTGGAGAAAGAAAAATTCCACTAGCTGGCGATGACGCTTTAGACACAGCAGGGCTTCCCTCTGCATCCACTCCGCCTGGGATCAGCTTCTCTCCTCAGGAATTATAACTGTGTGCGAAGCCACCTTCCCAAGGAATGCTGGGAGTGGGCATTTATTTACTCCTAGAACAATGGGTGAAATAATTGATGATGGTGGTGGCTATTTTTGCAGCCCATGAGCCACGTTATTAAGACAAAGCAAAGCAAAACACAACCATAGACGAATGCATTACTTGCGACGCTGCAGGTCGGGGTGGGCAGACTTCTCCTGTAAAGGGTCAGAGAGTAAACATTTGTGTTTTGCAGGGCTACGTACATGTCTGTTGCATATTCTCTTTTATTTTTATTGGTTTTGCTTTGGCTGTTTTGCAATTCTTTGAACATGGCGGGGAGGATTCGAAGTTCAAGGGCCAGGCAGTGAGAGGCTGTGGCCCTAGCTGGCCCTGCTCCAGACTACGTGTAGCTTGAACATGAGCCTCCAGTGAATTTTAATGGTGGTGTACGGAGCAGTCGTGTGTTGTTGAGATATCTCAGCTTTTAGAGCTGGTCAGCTCTGAGTCTAATCTGTGCTGCTGTGACTGCTGCCAGTTGGGTTGTCTTGGACTTGTTCTTGACTTCTTGGAAATACTTTTTTCTCATCTGAAAAGTGGCTAATACCATATACAAGCAGATGACAGTTCACTTTGAGGACAAGAACCCTGTTTTTTGTTTTAAGTTAGCACCCTGATTCTAATGCCTGCAAGTGTGGCTAGCTCATAGTAGACGTTCAATAAATGCTTAATGAAAGACAAGATTGGGGCGCCTGGGTGGCTCAGTTAAGCATCTGACTCTTGATTTCGGCTCAGGTCATGATCCTGTGAGATCAAGCCCCACATCGGGTTCCACACTGGGTGTGGAGCCTGCTTAAGATTCTCCCTCTGCCCCTGACCGCCCCCCTCCCACCCCACCATTCTGTCTCCAAAAAAAAAAAAAAAAAAAAAAATGAGATTAATGTTAATAAAAAATTATATGAGAACCTTAAACACTACCTACAATAAAACTATGGTCAGTTACAATAACAAAATAATATTTATATTTGTATTTGTATTTGTCAGGGTTCTCCAGAGAAACAGAACCAAGTATCCTCTTGGTTCTACTTATAAAGATATGTAGAAAAGTATTTATTATGAAGATTGGCTTATACTGTTGTGCAAGATGAGAAGTCCCACAGCCTGCCATCTGCAAGCTGTAGGTTCCATGAAAGGCAATGAGTTCGAACTCAGGTCTGAAGGCTCGAGAACCATGAGCATCGATGTCTGATGGCAGAAGAGGATGGGTATCCACGCTCAAGGAGAAAGCAAATTTACCCTTCCTCCACCTTTTTGTTAGATTCTAGCCTTCAGTGGATTGGATGATGGCTACCCACATTGATGAGAACCATCTTCTTTACTCAGTCTGTGAATTCAGATGTTAATCTCTTCTAGACACAACCTCACAGACATACGAAGAAATGTTTTACCAGCTGTCTGGGCATCCCTTCACCTAGCCTAAATGGACACATAAAATTAACTATCACAGCATTGTTTAGGCCAGGGCAGAAATAGTCTACATTTTCTTTGAGAATATATAAATATAATGTCATAAGAATATAATCATGGCTGAATCCTGGGGGAGATTAAATAGTAGCCCCCAAAGGCATTGTAATGTTGCCAGTCTTTCTTGTTTGGCCCCACCTGAGTTTATAGAATGCTATAAGCCAGGGGAATTTCTGTAATTTCTGCAAAAAGATGCAGAATAAGTGGAAGAAGGCGAAAAGGAGGAAGTTGATCAGAAGTGTCAAGGATGGACAAAGGAGAGGGAGGAGAAAAAAATAACATTACAGATGATCGACATGTAGGTCAGAAATAGTGAAAAGACTGGTTGCTTTCAAGATAGTCACTTTAGGAAGCTATACATTCGTTGCAAAGATGCTGTCAAAGCTCTATATTTATTTGAAAGTACCATTTGCAAACAGCTATCTGACTTTAGGACCCACACAAATGCCTTAGTAATAGTGAATCTTTGTGTGTGATAGAAATACATAGAATTTATAGGTCACAGAATTTCATTTCAAATATTTATCCTCTATGTGATAAAGAAAATACGATAAAATATTTATTTTAGAATCTAGGTAGTATGTGCATGGAATGGCCTGTATGATTTTTTTCACCTTTTTCATATGTTTAAAATTTTGCATAGTTAGATATTAAAGAATAGGAAAAATCAATCCTCATTTTTTACTTTTAGTCATGTGTATTGCTCTCTCTAAACCATAATTTTATCAGTCACAAAATGGGAATCATGAAATCTATCACACAGAATAGTTCTGAGGATTGGTTGTAACACTCCACATTTAAGTCTTTGTAGAGGGAAAATCACTATGCAAATGCTGTTTATAAAATCTATGTCTAGGGAAATCTTTTCTTAATAAATCTGTGTAACAGGCAATGCACACAGGCTATAATCAATGAAACAGTCTAAAAGAGTCTATAGTGCAGAGTCATTCTTCTCCCTCCTGGTTCCCACCACCTCCCTTCTCTGTGGTGACCTCATTCTTCCCAAACAGTAGTAACAAAGTAACATAATAAATCAACATCTCTTGAATCTGTAGTGATGTCTCTTTCCATGTCTAATATTATGTATTTGTGACATCTTGAATGACTTTTGTCAATTTTATTAGTCTTTCTTAAAGAATCAACTTTTGTCACTACTTTTTGACACTACTTTTGTTTTTTATTTAACTTCAGCCTTCAAGTTTGTTATCTCCTCTTTGGCTAACTCCTTTGAGTTCATTCTGTTGGTTCTTTTGAAACTTCCCACGTCAGGTGTCAAGCTCATCTATTTATACAAATGCATTTCATAGGTATTATATTAATATGTAAGCATTCAAAGCTATGTATTTCCCTCTGGATGTCACTTTAGCTTTATCCTTCATCTCTTAATATCTAGTACTCTAATTATAATGCAATTACAGATACTTTGAAAATACACAGTATGCTTTCATCTGTGACACATGGGTGGCTTAAAAGTAATTTTTAAAATTTCCTAATCTATATTTTAGTTAATTTTGGTAACAAATTCCTACTTTAATTACATTAAATTCCAAAAAAAATATGGTCCATATAACACCAATTATTTGGAACTTGGCAATGCTTGCTTTATAGCCAGTGCATGGTTACTTTGTTGTAAAAGTTTCATGTGTGCCAGAAAAGAGTGCTTATTCTCTTTATATACATCCATCAGGTCAAATCTTAATTGGGAACATGAGCATCGTGGCATTTATTGTCTTAGACCTTCATCTTAGGATAAAACAAAGCTACACTTACCATCTTAAGTATGCAGTGGCTCTTCACACAGAGATGGGTGAGAAATAAATTAATGTGAGTGTTCTGAGGTCAGGAACACTCTTAGAAGGTGAGTGTTTTGAGGTCAGGAGTGTCTGTGCCACTGTGTCATCATAGACACATAACAGATAACTCTGTCAGTGTTTGCAGAAAAAAAGGATAGTGAAAGGCCCTTCATTTTGTTTCCTGATAAGAAAAGAAAGTTGATTTAGGAAAAAAGAGAGAGAACAAGAGAGAGGCTTCAGTTGACTTTATAGATAGTAAGGTTATATTAGAATGGTCCTGAACTCCTCTTTTACTGAATTTCTTTACATAAAGAAATCAATGGCCATCCTTGGGTTTGATTTATGTGGGAACTGCCTGGTGGTCCAGGGGTGAAGAGGGGACTGCTGAGAAGAACACAGATCGTCTGGATGTGCCTCTCAGATATGCCAATACTTTTTCTGGTTGCTGGGGTAAGGAGACATTTTAGTTTTCAACGGAATAGAAAAAAGCATTTTACCACCCATTGATATTTAAACATCTTAAACTAATGATCAATAAATCTGATTAAATAAGATTAGGGGTCTCTGAGTGCTAAAAATCCCATGGCTCCCATGGAGCTCTCTGTCAAGTTGTTGTCACATGGGGGGATAAATCCAGTCATTAAACCACATTCTTCTACAAGTCAGAGCTATCTTAATGGCAAAGATGAAGGGCAGAAGGAAAGCTGTGTGCTCTGCTTGTATCTGCACTTCAGTGAGGTGAAATAGAAGATTAGGGGTAAGATAGCTTTCAGTCTGTCCCGTTTCTCACCTGAAGTGTATTTTTCTATAGTAATAATAGCCAAAATATATGTAGTTGACATACAGAAGTTTATTTAATCCTCTTAACAGCCCCATGCGGTAGGTATTGTCCTTATTAACTGTCATTACCCCAGTTGGTAAATGAGAAAATTGAATACAGAGATGTCAAGAGATTTGCCAGTGGGTAGAATAGCTAATAAACTGTAGCTGTTGTCACCTACCACTTTAGTAACTCTGATACATCATCCTCGCTGAAGTGTCTCTCAGCTGTTGGGTGGAGGGGAGCTTACTCTGTCCTTGGAACTGAAGTGGCTTCTGTAGCTGAAGATGCTATCCTCAGTAATGCGGCTAATGTCTTTCTCCTTCCGTGAAGCGTATAGTTTTACTGGACATATCATGTGATTGACTGTGTTACCGTCTCTCTCTTTTTTTTTTTTTTTTCCTGGTGGTTTTGGGTACTGTGCTGGGATCTTGCATGTCTCCTTACAAAAACAATGTATCCACAGACTTGTGGACTGGAAGGGAGCTTGGAGACCATCAAGCACAGCGTTCTTAAATCACAGCTGAGTGCTCGCTCTTCTTATTGTATATGCAGGCAGTATCCATTGTTGGAGAACCTGAGGATCACGTGGAAGAAGAACCATGGATCTCTTCCATGCACATCCCAGCTTAAAATATGTATTCATGGAGGTCCAGAGAGGGGGAAGTTCTTTTCTCAAAGTCATTTAGTTTCTGCTGGCTAATACCAGAGTCAGGGCTGATACCGGACAAAAGTTGAATTTCTGCATAGAGGATAGATTCTCAGTCTAGCATCCCATTCCAACGGTGCATCTCAATAAAAAATCTTAAAAAGCCTAAAGATAAAAGCCAGAGTAAACGTAGTTGCTGCTAACGTTGCTCCCTCACTCATTTCTGTTATGCATGGGTTTGATTTTAAGTGTTTAGAAGCTGGGGGAGAAAGGAGAAACAAAGTTTGATTTGTAGATGTTTTTGACGGGAACCCTGAGATGACTATCAGGTGAGAAAAGAGTTAGAGAAAGCAAGATCCGAGAAGGAAAAGCAGGTGGCTATGGCCCATAGAGGAAGGAAATTATTTTCACACTTTGTTGTAAGCCATGAGGTGGGTAAGTGCCACTGGAGCAAAGCTGTGTGGCAGAGAAAGGACATTTCTTTGTTGATTTCTCACTGTGCAAAATGAGACACAAAAGTGGCAAATAGGACAGGGCCCTGTTGGGCTGGCAGGAGGGCACAGGGGCCTCAGCCAGCACCTGCAGTCTGCTATCCATCTTCAAGAAAGAGAGGAAGGATGTGACTGGGGGGAGCTCGCCCCTGTGCTGTTCCCCCATTCGAGGTGGAAGCATGTTTATTAAGTGAAAAGTAATTTGATAACAGTGAAGTTTAGTTGCCAAGACATTTAACAGGTACTAAAATGTCATATTGATTTGAACCTTGCTCTAAATGGCACATTATGTTGTTAGAGGAGAAAATTAAAAATCAAAACATGAGCAAGATATTTAAGAGCAATCCTTTTGCATAAAAATGCTGCAAAGAGTGTATTGCAGGCCACGTTCCCTCCTTTTTCAGATACCCACTGAAAGCCTACTGCTGAGATACAGCCCCATTTAATGGAAGCCTCTCGCCTGGTTTAGGGTTACCAAGCTAACTGCTTAAATGTCAACTGGGCCGTGGGAGTGAGGTTCAATTCAGGAACAATTCAAATCCATAAATGAAGTTACTAGAGGGTCATAGAACAATGAGTAAACAAGAATTCAGTCAGAACCAGGCTTAATTTCCATCTCCAAATTCAGGCAAGTTCCATATAATCTTCCCTCACCTGTCAAATGGAACCAATATTAGCTTCCTTGCAGAATTGTTTGAACGAATGTCATGTTAAACTCTTGTCAACACGAAAGACTCAATAACTGGTAACTATTAGTATTATCAGTAGTAGTAATATTAAATAATATCATGAAAAATAGTGTTTGCTGTCAAGAGTCTTGTTCTCCTTATTTTGTCATCTGTTTTGTAATACGATTTCACAGATGTAAACTCACACATATCAAATTCCTTCACCAACGTTTGATCCCCTTGAAACTCTCTCTGGGCTGCTCGTTAGGGAGAGTCATCTGTGCTGGCAAAGAGGCAGGTTTCCCATTCTTCCGCTCGGATTCTCACCTACGGTGTGTGCACCTTTTAGGAAACTCGTTTGGGCCGTTGAGTAGCTGGACGCTTGGAGAAGAGTGAGCTAAAACTTGAAGATGAGGTTATAGCGGGTGCAGATAAAGCCCTCCTGACAGACAGGCGTGGGCACAGGGATGTCATCTCGAGTGAAGAGTAGGACCTTTGTTTGACTCCTCGTAGGGAGTGCCTTTTGCTTAGGTGTTTATTCAGCGGATCCATGTGTTTGGGGATAAATGCTAGGTGAGAGGTTGAATTGAGCTGCCGAATGTCGAAGTTTCCTCCAGTCCTACGATCTCACAGCTTCGGACGGAGCACTGAAAAATCCTGCGGAGGAGATCCATGACATTTGTGAACCACGTGTTCCAAAGCCATCGCAATCCGTGCGCAGGCACCTGTCTCTCTAAGATCTGGTGACTCCTCCCCCTCGTACGCATCCCTTGACTGGGATTCCTTGTCTGCTCCACACTTTCCATGGCCGCACGAGCTGTTGGCTTTCTTCTGTGGGCTCTTCTAAATATAGAAGTGAAGCTTGGAATCTGTGTTGGATAGAGATCAGTGAGGGCACAGTGAGAGGGGAGCCTGAGGCAAAGGGGGTTCACTCCCTTGCGATATGAGTTGAATTTTCCTTTCACGATCCGGGATTCCTGAAATTTCATTGGAAGGACAAATGACTATGTAAACAGGTCAAGGGGATTTGGAGATTTTGGAAAGGAGTTGAAGCTGCAATGATGAAATCCATGAATGTCAGAATACCCCTCTCTGGCTTTATTTACCTAGATGAGTAAGAAGATACAACTAACTGGATTTATCCCCTACAACCTTCCTTATCTGAACAAGTCTCTGAAAGCTACCAGCTATAAAAATGGATCCTGATAAATACACACACACACACACACACACACACACACACACACCCCTCTATGCTCAACCCACTATTTATTATAGCATTATTTGCATTATCAAAAGACTGGAAGCAAACCCAAATGTTCATCATTGAGAGGCTGAATTATGTGTCTACACAATGGAGTTCTATGCAGCTGTAAAAAGGAATGAGAAATATCTCATTGTGTTGCCATGCAATTATCTCTAGAACATATTGTTAACATAGAAAAGACAAGGTGGAGGTAAATGTTTGTAGTGTGCTGAGCTTTATCTCAGGGTCACCAAATAGACGTGAAGGGAAGTTTCATTTAGTTGTATTTGAGTGAGCAGAGAAGGCAGAATAGAATGAAGCTATCACAATTTACACAGTTGAGTTGATTAGTGGATCTAGTCAGTAATCATAATTGGCGTATCATCACAAAAAAATAGAACCAGACATCATGTGCTTCTAATGTAAGTACACAATGCCATTTATGAGGTATTCTTGGCCAAAAGAAGATCATTGAATGAATGTGATCAAACCTCTAGGTCCAAACATAAATTTATAGGACCCACAGGAGACCGAGAAACAAGTTAAAATGCCTGTTTTATATAATCAGTAAAATCCAAACTGAGAAATTCTGAATGAAAATTATCTTGTTTATCAGAAACCAAAGGTTGAAGATAGGGGGAACCTTTCGATCAAACAGGATTTTTGGTGATATGGGGAATTTTTGTGAATTTTTAGGCGTGAAAATGGAATGTGGTTATTTATTTTTATGGAGATTGTATACATACTTAAATATTTACAGATGTAATTACATCATAGTTGGCATTTGTAATAAAATAATCCAGAGAATGAGGGTGGAGAAGAACGAAAGTTGCTGTATATGGATGATTATTGAGTTTGAGTGATAGGTAAATTAGTTTCATTACACTATTCCTTGTGTATGTATTTGTAAATTTTGATAATACACATTTTCAAAGAAATCCTCCTATTCTTGTTCTCAAAGACAAAATGAAGACCAAAGAGGAAGACATTATGGATAGGAATTTTTCCACTCAGATGTATAGAGACAGCTATAAGCTACATATCTACTCATTGTTATCAATAATTAGTTCTGTTTACTTACTGCCTGTCTAGTAATTATATTTACTTACTACTATGTGCCATTAGATTCTAAGCACTTCGTCTACTTTGATTTAACCATTCTAGCAATCCTGTGAAGTTGGTACATTATTACTCCCATTTTACAGAGGAGATCCCTGAGATGTAGAAGTCAAATAAGCTATTCAAGGTCACACAAGGTGAAGGTCCTGACTGAGTCAGGAATCCCGTGGTGGCAGCCTAGCTCCAGAGCTCATGCTCTCGACCGTGAACGGAAATGTTTAGATACACGTTATGGATGGACCTGAGCGGCAGGAGCATCAGCAGTAATAAGACCTAGCATTTTTTCTGAGTACTTCTCTGTGGCATGCACCGAGCTAAATACTTTACATCAGTTATCTTTAATTGAAACAGTCCTATAGAGCAGTCTTGTTGTTCCACTTACAATGGAGAAAAACACAACTCAGATTAGTAGTTCGTCCATGATCCCGTGGATGGACTCTGGTGGAGGGAGGATACGGTATGTGCTCTCTGTTGCTGGGTAACAAACCACCACCCAACACTTACTGGCTTAACGTAACAGCCTTTTATTTTTAGCTCAAAACTGCAGGTGGCCAAGGTAGGGTGGGCTCAGTTGGGTGGTTCTTTTGACCTTGGCTGGGCTCCCTCATGAGTCTGTTATCAGCTACATCTTGGCTGCGTGGCTTTGCTTATGAGAGTTAGCTGTCTGTTGGGGGGAGCCCCTCGGTCTTGTCTTCCCCTGGTAGGCTGGCTTGCCCATGTTCCTATGGTGGAGGCCTGGGTCCAAGAGCAAGAGTGGATTTACACAAGACATCACTTTTGCCACATTCTGTTGGTCAAGTCCAATCACACAGCCAGCCCAGATTCAGGGAGTAGAAAGATAGACTTCCATCTTTTGAGAGGAGACTGTCAAGGTGAGTTAGTTCCATTGTAAATGGAGTGCATTCTGTGAAGGAGACATAATTGGAGCCATTTTTGCAATTCCTCTACCAAAGGCACAAGCCCAGCTCTGAGTAATTTGTAAATGGTTGCGTAACTGTGCCTCAATTCCGGTTCCACTGCAACTTTGGATTACTTATGACCAACCTGATCTGAACTTATCAAATTTTTCCATGCAGGTGAATTCTAAGTGCTGAGCCAATGCGTCCTTGGAGCAAGATACCAAAGGTTTGCTGCTGTGACCTGCCAGAGGACAGGATTACGGCGCAGGAGGGCGGAAGACTAGGCGCCACGGGAAAGGAGAACATTAACAAAAAGCCCCAGTTACCAGGTAATGAGAGAGTCTGACAAGTAACAACAGCAAAGCAGCCATAATAGAATTTCAATGAGATAAATTCCGCTTTCCGCTCAAGTTTAGCCACTCAGGGAAGAAACAATTACCTTGTGAAAATGGAACACTCACCCTATATTATCCCTTCATTAAAATATTCAAATGAAGGTAACAACACTGTTATAAGCTCATTTATAAAGAAAAATAACATTAATGCATTTAACGCTAATGCATTTACCTCAGAGCGCTTCCCAGAGATGTTAAAATGTGAAGTTTATAAAATGTTCAGTGATGTTGAACTTGAATTGCAACCTAATGCTTGAATTGCTACATTTAACATTAAAAGCATGTTATTAATCTTCAATTTAGGGGAGAATAATTTCACTCACTGTGCAGGGGAAAAAAAAAAACCTCAGTTATGATGGGATTTCATTCAGATCAAATTTGCTTTAATTGCAATTCTATTAAATTAGAAATAGACATTTTATCCTGATATGATTCTTTGATGTCTTTAGTTTTAATGCTAATAAAAGCATTATCACCACAGGTGTGAGCTGCATTACGTACAATAATTAGGACTTAAATTAAAGATGTGTCAAGCTACCCAAAAGTAATTTGGGAAACTAATGCAAAAGAAATAAATCTGGTGAAATTTTGGGGGCAGGTTAGTTCCCTACACCTTCGCCAACATCAGTTTCTCATTACCGTATTTTCTTTTAAGAACAACAGTAATACCATTAAGAAAAATACCTTCCAGACATGGTTTAAGAAAGTATTGTAGAGCAATTGAGTGGAACATTTGCAGGCAAAGGGAGGCACTGTAGAAGAATATTTAATACAATGAAGCGATACGAACAGTGCATATTAAGTAAAGATGAAGTCGTGAGTTAGTATGTGTAAGTATACTGTATTTATAAAATATGCATAGAAAAGTCTGGGAGGAAGTACAACCCAACATTAATGAGTCATTAATCTTTAAGTGGGGGGTTACTGAGATTCTTCTTTTCATGTTTTGATTCTGTGTTTTATAATCACTTTGAATAATTAGCAAATATTATTCTGTAGTGGGGAATGGCGTATAAAAGGACACAATGCATTCAGGGTGACCGAGCTTGTCATAATCAAAGACTGCTTCCTATTTCTTTGTCAGATCTGAGCACCGAGATGAGTTGAGGCAGGTCATACCCTCTGGGGGGATGGATGAATGAATGAAGGGAGGAATGAAGGAATAGATGAATGAAGGGATGGGCGAATTACAAGAGCTGGAATTCAGTATGTAGCTAAGGGGAGGGTGGCCAGGAATTAGGGCTTTGCATTTTGTTTTTCCTGGGAAGACCTCTCTTCAGAATCAAAATCTCTTTCTTTGATGGAAGCATGTTAGAGGAGAGATAGCCACTGTGACCCAATTATGCTCTTATCCAAAAAGGATGAAATCTGGGGACAGAACCAGAAAAGATGAACTCACTGTTAGTACCTCAGGTGAGAGATGAAAATGTCCCTCTCTTCACACAGAAGTAAATTGACCTATATACGGCGATGTAACAGTAGACTTTTGGGGTTTTTTTTTTGTTTTGTTTTGTTTTTGTTTTTTTTTGCTAACCTTTGTTAAATATTTTATTAATGTTCGCACCCACTGTGTATCAGGGAAGGGACCATGTGCTGTTGGGAAGGCAAAGATAAATGGAGACATGTTTTCTGCCCTCAGGGTAGCTTGAAGTAGAGAAAAGGGAATAGGCTTTAAAAATCCGACATTGCTAGGGTCCGA
Organism: Ursus americanus; assembly: GCF_024610735.1. Classification (NCBI taxonomy): domain Eukaryota; kingdom Metazoa; phylum Chordata; class Mammalia; order Carnivora; family Ursidae; genus Ursus; species Ursus americanus. The sequence continues at coordinate 34,194,821 of NC_142128.1, forward strand.
GCCGAGCGCCACTGGTTACTGGCTGAACAGCAAGCGACTCGTCATCCCCCAGCTCCATACCCTCATCTCTAAAATGAGAAAACCAGTAATACCATACTGGATTTTGTGAAAATGAAACCAGATACTGTAAAAATAAGCCAGTACATGGCAAGCACTCAGAAAAAGGTAACTATCCTCACGAAAGAAAAGTATGCATAATAAATATGACATAAATACAAAGTAAATATTTTAATGTCATTCCACTGGATTCAGGCTGAGTTTAACTGAATTCCACATCCACCTGGTCTTATCCTCCCTAATTGTGGGGGACAAGGGGCATCTTCTGTGCTTATAGGAATTTCTTTCTTTCTAAGCAAATTTGGTTGCTCCTGTGATGGTCTTTTGCCAGGTACTAAGAAATTTCTCAACACTGCCTCTCCTGCTACTCCTTATCCTTTCCAATCCTTCGAGAGAACGCTCTAGTGATTGGAGGAAGGTGTATGAGTCTTCTATTGCTACCTGACAAGTTATTCCAAAACCTAGATACTCAACCAACACACACGTATTATCTCACAGGTTCTGTGGGTCAGGGGTTACAGGTTAGCTTAGCAGAGTGTTCTGACTCAGTTCCTGCAGACTGCAGTCAGAGCACTGGCTGGGGGCCGGAGTCTCATCTCAAGATTCGACTAGGGAAGAATGGGCTTCCAGTCCCACTCGTATGCCGTGACTGACAGGATTCAGTTCCTTGTGGCTCTTGGTTGAAGGCCATCTCCATTTCTTGCCACGTGGGCTCTCCAGAAGTCAGCTCACGACATGACAGTTGGCTTAGAGTAGGAGGGAGAAATGGAGGGGAGGAAGGAAGACAGGCAGAGAGAGGGATCTCTTTGTAATCTAATGTTGGAGGTGATATTCCATCGTCTTGTATTCTACTCAAGAGAAGCCAGTGTTTAGGTCCAGGCTATGCTTTGGGGGCAGGGGAAGGAGAGAGAGCATTATGTAAGGGATGTGAATACTGGGAGGTAGGCGTCACTGGGGGCATCTTAGCCGCTTTCCATGATGGAGGCTTCAAGAACCGTTTAGGTAATATTTGAACTTACGCCTTAAAAGTCCCAGTGTTGGAAGCCCAGGAAAGGCTGGTTTGGATCTTGACTGCTATATTCTTCCCTGTGATTTGGAGTCTTTAGGCTGATATGCTTAGACATACTAAAGAAAAAGAGACCAGAAAGAGAGCTAAGTCATCAAGGTCGTCAAGAATGACCTTGACAAGTCAGCCCACCAACTGCACGTCTAGGGAAGGGTGGAAAAGCATGAAGAGACAATCTTGGCTCAGTATTCCCAGTGCTCTCAGAATGCAGGGGTGCATGCACGCACACTTGCACACGTGCCAGCACACACGCACTTACTATGTGCAGCCATCGTTCTATGTGCTTTACAACAATCCTGTGAAATCATCACCATTTTTATCATCGTCTCTATCCTACAGATGAGGAAACCGAGCGTCAGGGAGCTCGAATCTCGCCGTCCAAGTGCACCCAGCTGATAAGGTGGGAGGGCTGGGATACAAAGGAAGCCCTCTCTTGACCGTTATGGTATAAACGTTCCCTAAAGCCCAGCCACTCAACCCAGTGTCCAGGAAAAGTTCTGGGCTATGATTCATGAAATTAACAGCTTCCTCTATAACACAGAACTACAAAGTGGTCAAGCAGAGGCAGAAGGAACCGGGAAGGGGAAATCCTATCTGTGCCCTCCAATCTGCCATCACTTCCCCCAGTCCTTAGAATATTTAAGGACCATACGATGTTTTCTGTTCTTCCCTCATGATACCTTGCACAGGGCCTCGGACACAGAAGCCTCAATGTGTGTCAGTCCAGTGGTTACACTTTTTGCTCCTGCTACTCTGTACCTATTGGGTGGAGGCATAGTCATTGTGTGTCTCAGGGGGGCAGTCCTGACAAGCATGGGCTTTGGCCTTTGACACATCTGAGTTCAAATTCTGGAATTCGTACAGTTAGTGTGACTTTGCCCTTACTTATCAGATCCTGAATTTCCCCATAATGAAAATGAGAGAATAATGTCTTCTTGTGGGTTTGTCATGATGATGCCATAAAATCGTATGCCAAGTACCTAGAATAGGGACGTGCATTCCATAAAAGGTAGCTGGTTTTATTCTTAGCAACCGTCATCCAGATGACTTTGCTTTCTGGGACTTTGCTTTCACTTTACTATCCAGCTTCCCGTGTATGATTCTAAAAAATGTCACTACTTCCTATTTAAAAGGCAGAAGCTTTGTGTTCAATGCACAACATTGAACAGGCAAAACATTTGACTCTATTATATAAGTAGGTTAACACTATTTAAACACTCCCACCCCATTTTTCATTAGCTTTATAAACTTTTTTTCCCCCTTTCCTATAAATTAGAAGTGAGGAGGGAGCCCTCCTGAGCAGCTCTACTCCATGCAGCCAACTAGGGTCCCCGAGTCCTTTGATGCCGTGGTTCCCCCACCCTGGGTCTCTGTAGCCACAGGGATGGGATTAAGAGGGCTCGGCAGACCCCACCGCACATTTAGTGCCCCAGATTGCCAAGAAACTTGTACCCTTTCTGCTCATATTCCTTTGGCCAGAACTGATCACATGGTTTTACCCAGCTGCAAAACACGGCTGAGTAACGCGGCATTTTTGTGTCCTGGAAGGAAAATCAACATGGCATTGTCCGTGGTACCCTACATGGCAGAGAACTGGGTAGATAGACGGTGAGAACAAGGTACAGATGAATATTACCTTGATGTGACCGCATGGATGGTCGCATTTCCCTTTTCTCATTTTGTTTTTAATACCTGGTCTTACAACTGTCATTGCAAGGACTGCATAACTAGTCTAGGCTGTAGTTATAATTTTCTGACTCATTCCCCTATCCCAGGGCAACTGTTTAGGATCGTTCTGGTCCTCTCCCCCGGAACGTTACAGCTTTATACCGTGAACACTGATTATGTCAAAGCGCCCACCTCCGATGGAGGTGTGTTGCTGGGCAGTTACGAGCCAAATGCCGAAATCAGCCAGTGAAACTCTCATGGCTCCTTAAGCAAAGGAATATTCACAGTCCCAGAGGCCAGCCTGACAGCTCTAACCCCAGGTTCATTGCCTCTGAATTAGAAGGGGAGGGTTAGATGTGTGCCTGAGTCAAATTAAACTTGGCACGGGTTGCGTTTTCTTCCACAGAAGCCAACCATCTATATTATAATGCTCCGTGGCTAGCGGCAGGGAAGAGGGACCACGGTTTCAAATGATGGCGTGGCTAAAAATCAAAGTATGGTAATGCTTGCCGGCTAAGCTCGCCTCTCTGCGCGGTGCAGCCCAAACCCGGACTGCAGTCTGGACGGCGTGGGATTGCAGAGAGAGTGCAAATAAAATGCAGATTTGTTTCCATTTCATTCCATTCCAACAGCAGTTATTCATAACAGCTTAATGTGCAGCCACTGCATTTCCCAGATGCAATGTGCTGAGGGTTTTGTGCAGTGAAAATTGGTTTTATAGGCAAGGGAAATGCCACCAGCACTGCAAAATTGCTGCTACACTTTCACTCCTGGATTTAGCTCTCCAGGATGAGAATTCAGATCCTGGAATAGTCACTGCCTCCGTAATGCAAAATCCAAACTACCGGAGTCAGGATTATGCTGGGAAATTCACACGCATGCAGAGCAGCTTACATAACGCCATAAATTAAATATGAAGCCTCTTTGTGCTTTCAAAAAATCAGAGAGAATCAAAGCTTGTACAAATTCTTTTTACTCTGCTTGGAGACACTGTTGCCCTTGTAAGCATCAGCACCCTGAGTCCCGATGCTGTTCACATTCCTGTTCTATTCTCTGCCGTTTTCTGCAGGCAAAGGGTTAATCATAAGTGACCTAAATGGCTTTTTGCTCTGTTTTATGGCACTTTAAGACAGAGCTGTCCAGCAAAATCTAAACCACGTGGCGAGTATCGGGGAAAGAGGGAGTGGGGGGCAAGACTGTATATATGTGTGTGTGTTTATGTGTATTTTATATAATACACATTATGTGTGTTTATATTTATATACATGTATTTATATGTGTGTGTATATACACTATATAGGTTGGTCTCTCTCTCTCTATATATATATATATGTATATATTTTTTTTAAACCCAGTGTTGCTTTTCAAAAACAGTTTATTGTTACAACTACTCCAATTTATAGTCGTGGGAAAACAGGCTCCAAACAGGGAGACAAGTGGAGTCATTGCCAAGTAGTATTGAAGACTCACTGGTCAGAACGTAATCTTTATACATGAAGGACATTTTTCATGTATAAAGATTACGTTCTGACCCACAGAGCTTAGCACTGGCTTTCCGGGATTGTACCTGGATTTGGTCTGATCCATTTTTACTAATCTTCACTCTCTTCAGACCAGTGCCCCTGTTTACCTAACACTGGTTTGATATTTTAATTTTCAAAGTTGGGGCTATGCCTGTGTGTTCCTGACATTGCCTCTAGAATACAGAAACCATTGGGGAATTCACCACTCCTTTAAAAAGTCTCCGGGTGAGGGGTCCACCCAAGACGGTTAGATGAGCAGGGAGTATGCTCAGTGTACCCCAATGTGGACGGCATACACTTTTGCAGCATCCACCCTGGGGTGGAGACAGAGACTCTGCACCCCACAGTTGTCACAAAGCCAGGACTGCAGAAAGCAGCTCAGACCACGCACGGCGGCTTCCCCATCATCCCCTGACCGGGACATTAAAGGAAAACATGCATAGTCAAGTAATTCTGATTCATTTTTGGGGAAGGGATGGCATTTAGTGAAATCCAGTAAATTGTCCCTTTCAGCACTAATAACATGTTCTGAGCTTTCCCTACTAGACTCTGTGTAATGGTAATATAATAGGATTGCTATGGCAATTAAGTGATTGCATATTTTGGGGCAATGCAGGGCATCCGCTGGGGCACATGCCATTAGTAAAATGGAAACCTTGTCACAGGATTGGTTGGAATCTGGCTCAGGAGTTGGGGACACGAGCCATCATCCATTTTATTTCTTCAAGAAATTTGGGGGTGGGATTATAAGATCACAGGGATTCCCCTGGGTGGGGTCCAGTAGAGTCCGTCTGTAGCAAATGACCATCATCCCCACTAAAGCGTCTCGCAAATTCTGATCTGCGCAGATGCTGGATAAAGTGGATTATCAGATTTGCTTTCTGACTGCAGAAGGGCAGTGCGGAGGAGGGCATCCAATACAGTGTAAACCTCAGTGACTCCTCTGTTTGCAGACTGTTTTATGATTTCCATACAGGGAAGTTTCTTGGGATCTCCTTGTGTGTCTCCACATATGTATACACCAACTACCATGTGAGATGAATAGATGAGAAAACATCCCCATTTCACAGATGAGGATACTGACTTCCGATGGCCAGTCCCAGTTCAGCTTAAGTCCATACACCTGGGCAAGGCTGAAGAGGTGACAACTTGTCTTAGGTCCTCTTCCTCACCCTGGGCTGCCTGGTGTCAGTGAATCTCTGTTCTTTCTTTCCTTTTCATTTTTCAGGTGGCATTACTAACATTTGTTAAAGCTGGATGTTAACACCTGGGTAATTGCTATCCATTGTTCTGTGCTCTCTGCTGTGTTTGAAACATCTCCTAAGGACAAAGGACCAAAAATAAAAAAGGTTAATTGTTTAAAGTGGGGATAACAACCCCAAAGTATTTAGGGGGGTATTCATTTTAGAACGTGGACAGTATAAATTATGACACTTACTAAGCGCTCATTTCTCTGTCTCCATCTTTGTTGTTGTTGTTGTTATTGTTGCCTGTATTATCTTCGGAGGAGTAGTCGTAGGGTGGGATCTTCACCCCCTGTCCTGTACCAGCAGGTGTTGTGCCAGCAGGAAGGTTAGAGCCTTGTAAGCAGTTCACTTGCAGTGTAAGGCCAAGTAGGGCAGGGAGTGGGGTCTTCCCGTATGCCGTCCCTTCCACACAGAGCCTTCTCTCTCCACCAGCAACCGTCTCCACCAGGCGTCCTTGTTCTTCCTCCAAGACCCCTTAGCAAGGTCACAATGAGCTAACAGCACAAGCCGTGTTGCTCCAAGACATCCTCCCCCATACGCCACAGTAAACTGGTCTCCTTTTAATCGTTGCATCCTTCTCTTTTTATTGTGGTAAAATACACGTCACATAAAATTTACCATTATGACCATTGTAAAGTGAGCATTCAATGGCATGGAGTATATTCGTAATGCTGTGCAAACATCGCCCCTGTCTAGTTCCAGAAGCTAAGGCCCCAGAAGGAAACCTCATGCCCATGAAGGAATCACTCCATGTTCCCTGCTCCTCCAGCCCCTGCCAGTCACTAATCTGCTTTCCCTATGAATTTGCCTGTCCTGTGCATGTCCATAGAGATGGAATCATATAATAAGAGTTTGTGGCTTTTTTCACTTAACATACGGTTTTATAAGGTCCTCCATGTTAGAGCACACATCAGTACTTCATTCATTTTGAATGAGGCCATCAAGAGAGTAGGAAGACAATCCTCAGAATTGGAGAAAATATTTGCAAATTGTATAACTGATAAAGATCTCTTAATCCCAAATATATAAAGAGCTCTTACAACTCAACAACAAAAAGACAAACAACCTAGTTTTAAAATGGGTGAAGGACTTGGATAGACATTTCTCCAAAGAAGATAGACCAATGGCCAATAAGCTCATGAAAAGATGCTCAACATCATTAGTCATTAAGGAAATACAGATCAAAACCTTTCTTTTAAAAACTCAGCCCACACCTTGTATCTATCGATATATTGCTCTTTGGTTCCTATCTGTGTCCTCCCCTGGAGGGAAGGTTCCTATCTCCGTCACTTACTGTTGCAGTCTCAGCAGTGTCTGGCACCCGGTCAGCCTTCAATAAATATTTGTCGAATAAATGAAGGGATGGACAGGGAGAAATAAAGTGCTTTAGAGGGTCAAAAAAAGAGAAACCATGTCAACTTTTTCAATTTATAGAAATGCTGTGTGCAGTGGTGGATGTCATGTTCATGGACAAAGAAAGTAGCTTTTTTTCTCCTGCCCTCCGCTCCTAGATTGCATGGCCAGACGAGACATCGCGATTTCGTTGTTTTTGTTGTTGATGGCGGTGGTGGTGGTCTACTCATTGTTTATTGAATGCTGTGAGTGAGGCATGTGCTAGGAGCTGAGGATATGACTGAGTTAATAAATGCATGGCTTAAGCCTCATGTGAGTTCTTTGGTACAGATTTCCCTCTCCCACTTTGTATACGAAGGAACTAAGGCTCAGAGAATCGTTTAAGTGACAATTCAAGGACCCTCAGATAGGAACCGAGCAGCTGTACATACAAGCGTTTTACTTTATGACCCCATTGCCTCTGATTCCTCACATCGGACGCAGGGCCCTGGAATGGGTGACGGCCAAAGACATTTTAATAACAGACTGTGGATAGTTACCAAGAAAGGAATGTGGAGAAAAGAAAGGAAGGAAGGAGAGAGTTAAGTTTGGACCCACATTGCTTAGGATGAGTAAAATGATAACAATAGCTACTATTTATTGAGTCCTTACTATATGCCAGGCACTGTGCTGAGCACTTTACCCTCATTGTCTCACTGGATCGAAACATTGGGCGTGGGATGGAGATACTATTTATCGATTGCTGTTTTGAGAAGGAAACTGAGGCACAGAGAAGTTGATTGGCTGGCTCAGGTCACCCCGATGGCAGTGAGTGGAACTGGGATTTGAACCCAGGACTTCCACGTTCACCGACCATGCCCCTAGTCACTCTAGGTGCCTCCAAAGCAGAGTGCAGTGCAGGGCTCAGACTAAGCTATCACAGATCCCTGCCGGCTTCATTCCCATCCCCGGGGAGTAACGTTTTGGAGGAGCACGTGTTCGTTGTTGCTAGTGCCCTAGATGCAAAGTGCCGGCAGCGCGTGGGGAAGGTAGGGCTGCCCTGTCCGGAACAGCTAGTGGGAAGAATTGCCTGCCCCCTGAGGAGAGTTCCCTACCTCCGCAATGAGGGAGAAGCTGAACAACAGGTTTGTCCCTCACAGATCGCTCCCGGGGCCAGGCCTCCAACAGTGGACACAGCCAAGTGCGAGGGGGTGTGTCGGGGAGGAGGGCGGCGGCTGTCCCTGGAGAGCCCGCAACTGCGTGGGCTGTGGATACCTTGAAGTGAGATGCCAAGCTGGAGAGCAGGAAGAACAGAGGACATCAGAGATGGTCGCCGCCAGGCACCCTGGCAAGCTGGCACCCACCTCAAGGACCCTTGGTGCTTCTCTTGCCATGCGCAGGGTCTCCCTACATATCCTTGCACCTCTGGCCCCTCTCCCTCCTCCCAGATCTTGGCCGACATAGCGCATCCTCCTAGAGGCCTTCCCGAGCCATCGGATCCACGGTAACTCCCCCCCTTCAGCAGTATCCTGTTAACCTGTTTTATATTTTTCATAGTACCCTTCATTATCCGGAATTATCTCCTTTATTCTCTTGTTCATTTGTTTATGGGCTTACTCCTCTCCACGTAACCTCTGTAATCGCTTTCCATGGTTATTGCTGCCACTGGGGAAAAGATGGGACCCGTGTTGAGAAAATAAATGAAAGAAGAAAGGAAGGAGAGAGACTTCAGTGATCACCAACTCTTCATTGTGTGGAGAAGGCAGCTGAGGCACAGAGAGGCTAACCAGCATGTCCAAACACACACAGCAAGTAAGCAGGAGAGCCTGGCCGACTCATGTCGGTCTGACCCCAGCACCTGTACCTTCTCCTGTGACCTCTCACTGCCTCAGTGGTTATCATGCTCACGTGTGTGAAGGTTTCCTGAAGTAATAGTCATGCTTTGTGCATGGAAGGTAATCTTGACTGTTCCTCTGGCCTCTGTGCAATTCTAGAAGTCTTTGTTTTATCAACTTGAGCCTTGTTGATGTTCACGTGAAGCTTTCTCTACAAGTTTTTGAAACAGAAGGAAAATGTCCCTTTTTCAACTGTCCCCTACCCCTACACCCCAAGCAATCCTTGGGGGAGAAAAAAAGAAAGGATGGATAGCTGAGGTTCTCACTCTGCACTCCATAACTGTTTGCCGTATTTAACAAATGCAGTTGTTATTGTTAGATGAACAGTAAATGAAAGGGAAGAGATGGCATTTTAAGAAGGCTACCATATAGACAGTCTCTCCTTTAGATGAGTTTTTGCTTTATTCCAGACACAGCATCGAAGTAAAAAAACCATCCCTTTTGATCATTTTTAAATACTGAAAACAAAACAAAACAAAACTTAATTGAAGAAGAAATGTGAAGCCCTCTTGATCTCTATAGAAACATAGCCAATTATCAAGACAGTTTCCAAATAACCCAAAAGCTTGTATAAATGTCTCTTAGCCCTGGAAGAGTAAAACTAAATATTTACCACATGCCAAACAAAATTAAGATTTATCTGGCACCAAAGGAAAAAAGAGAAAGCTGCTTCTGCAAGCTGAAATCCCACCACTACGAAGAGAAGCAGGGCCTTTTGAAAGGAAAACGTTTTAACTGTGTTTACAAGGGTCATTTCAATGTTTTCGAAACTCTGCTACTAAATAGTGCATGTTACGCAGGTGGAACCCTGAAGCCGTCGAGTGCTGTCTCCTTAAGGGTCTAGGTGTCCAGGTGCAAGAGAAGACTCAGCCAATGGGGACAGTCTGATTCCTTCCTTCCCAAGAGAGTGACGGGGTGGGGACAGAGGACTATACCTCAGGGTCTCATACAAAGTTTGTACCTGTTTCTATCTCATCAGGAAGCTGGTCTGCAGGAAGGTAGGGACAGGGTTGTGGAGCTGTGAGACGATTGTCCTAGGAGCTAGGCACTGGGGGACCAACTCCCGGCCCACTCAATACTTTGAGGGGTCCATTATCTAACAAGGGATGCCAGCTAAATGGGAAGAATTGCTTGGCTCTCAGAGGCTTAAGAAGATTACGTAGCATGTTTAAGGCACAGTGCCTGGCACATAGTAAGTGCTCAGTTAATATTAACTATCTCGGGGTAGTGGTATCCTACTGGCAGAGGCAGGAATCACTGCCATGTCTATCCCGTGCGCTCCTCTGTGTTTCCCAGCTGCCTGTGCAGGTAGACTGGGGTTGCGTGACTTGTTGTGGCCAATGTGCTACCAGCACAGGTGATAGGGGTCACTTCCAGACAGAGGCAGGTAGGCAGGTGGGAGTGGGTGTGTGTTCTTAAAGCTCTCTCCTCTCCTGCTGTGGCAACCCTGGGAGCCACGATGATACGGTGGCATCGCAAGATAGTAGAGCCTCCCTGAGTCTGCTTTCTGGAAAGGGAAGCTTTCCCCTCAACACGTGGGACATAGAACGTGAGTGAGAAGTGCATTTTTGTTGTCAGGCTACTGGGATTCTGGGTTAGTTTGCCAGTGAAGTATGGCCGTGGTGACTAAGACGCTTCATGACTGTTTCTCTTATTCTTCAGTCACTACGGATTCAAGAGCAGATTCAAGGGGACCAGAAGTCCTCAAAGGGGGATATTCTGAGGCTGGTTTTCATACAGATGCGTTTTTATCAACTAATATCTTCTGTTGTGTTTATATGTAATAGGTAATCTCTCTCTCCTTTATATGAGTTTTTGCTTTATTCCAGACACTCACAACACTGAACAAAAGCATCCCACTTTTGATCATTTTTAAATACTCACTGAAAAAAACAAAACAAAACCTAATTGAAGAAGAAATGTGAAGCTCTCTTGATCTCTATGGAAACATAGCCAATTATCAAGACAATTGCATATATACTATATAGATCTATATATATAGTATCTTCTGGTACGTGTGTGTATATACATATATACACACACAGTCTCTGTCCTCTGTATATGTGTCTGTGTGTCTAGACATACACACACACACACACACACACACACACACACACACGCACGCATGCACGCACCCAGCTCTTGAATCCTGCTGGCTTATGGCTTTAGCAGCCCTTGTGAACAACCTTAAAAAAAATTTTTTTTAATATTTTATTTGTTTATTTGACAGAGGTAGAGACAGCCAGCGAGAGAGGGAACACAAGCAGGGGGAGTGGGAGAGGAAGAAGCAGGCTCCTAGCGGAGGAGCCTGATGTGGGGCTCGATCCCAGGACCCCGGGATCACGCCCTGAACTGAAGGCAGACGCTTAATGACTGAGCCACTCAGGCACCTCTTAAACAATTTCTGAAATCAGGAACCAATGTATATATTTCCTTCCAATGCATTCTTCCTACCACTGCTTTTTTGTATTTAGAAACCCCATCCTGGGGCGCGTAAAGCTTTCAGCTCAGGTCATGACCTCAGGGTCCTGGGATTGAGCCCCATGTCGGGCTCCCTGGTCAGCAGGGAGTCTGCTTCTCCCTCTCCCTCTGCCCCTCCACCTTGCTCATGCTCACTCGCTCTCTCTCTCTCTGTCTCGAATAAATAAAATCTTTAGAAAATAAAAAATAAAAAAAATTTTTTAAAAATACAGATCTCTTCCCCTGACAATCAAGGCTCTCTGACACCTGGCCTGTTCATTCCCATTCCTTTCTAAAGGCACGGCCATGGTCAGGCTGTGCTGTTCATGTCACTTCCCCGTCTTCGAAGGATTCCAGACACTCCACATGCCCACGTCTCTGTATTTATCATATTGCCGTCCGGAAATATTTCTCTGGCCTCCTTCCCAGCTCTTTAAAAAAAATAATAAAAAACCATTTATTAAGTCCTTAGTGTCTATATATCTGTGTTAGGACCTTAACACAGGAAACTGAGGCTGAACAGTTTTTTAGAAATTGTCCCCAAGATCCCATGGACTTTGCCTTTGGCTTTTTTTAAATAGCTTTTTTGAGAAAGAACTGGCACACTGTACAATTGATCTATTTAAAGCATGCATTTAAGTGGATGTAATGTAATCACAGAATTGTGCAACAGTCATCACAATGTTGGAACATTTTCATCACCTGTCTCCCCCAAAACAATCCATATCCATTAACATTCAGTCCCGTTTTCCATCGCCCCCAGCCCCTGGAAACCAGTAATCTACTCTCTGCTTTTATAGGTTTTCCTCTTTTTGGTCATTTCATGCACATAGAGTCACTGCATGGGGTCTTTTGTGGCTGGCTTATATAACAGCCTCATGTTCTCAAAGATCATCTGTATTTTAACATCAGTACTGCCTTCTCTTTAAGGCTGAGTAGTATTCCATTGAATGGATACACTACGTTTTATTTATCCATTCATCCCTCGATGGATGGACATCTGGGTTTGTTTCCATTTATTTTTGGTTTTACTATTTTGGGTTACGTCGATAGGGACATTTGGGTGTAAGTTTTCGCACAGATGTGTGTTTTCATTTATCCTGGGTATATCTGCTGGGTCGTATACAGTGACTCTGTGTTGTTGTGTGTGTGTGTTTTGTCGTTTTCTGTGGTTTAATCTCACAGTTTAATCTCACTTCCCATGACCCACGTCGGAGGAAAGAGAAAGGTCCCTGCCACGGTGCTCACAAGGACCGAGCTTCTTAACGGCAGACTTGTCCCAGATCGGCCCCATCTGGTGGAACATCGCCCTGAGTATGGCCTGTCAGCCTTGTCTATGAAAGTGACGTCAGTTATAGCTGGGAGCGTGGCTCATACATGTTTCTAGGTGCATCAGTTATTTTTCACTTCATCAAACTGATGGGACTAAGATCACAAATCACTGTTTTGCCATCAAAGAATGAAAATATAAAATAACAGAAATTAGACATTTTAAACCAGGCTTATTTTTTTCTTCTAATTCTCTTTAATGTCTTTCAGATGGTGAAAGATTTATGTGTTCATTATAGAATATGTCTGTAGAAAATAATGTAGGGAATTTGGAAAAACTGAGGGGAAAAAAAACTTTATCCTTAGCCCTCCCGCTTAGGGAAAAAAAAACACTGTTCCATCTTTTTCTGTTTGCTTTAAGTTCATTGAACGCGAGATTGGGACTGGAACAGGGGGATTAGAGTCCCCAGTTCTGGAATTGGGCTGGACTCCGATTCCCAGCTCCATCACCTGTTGGCTGTTTGACCTCAGGCCAGATAGGTGACCTCCTAAGAATTCAGGGAAATGACACCTACCTTCCGGGGCTCTTGTGAATTACCGTTCATGATGCAGATGGATACAGTGTTTAACAGTGAGTTTGGCTCCTGCTAAGGTTCCAGTCCCTGGTCGTTATTTTGTTTAATGATAATGCTCTTATTTTTATGTCCCTGCAAGCCTCTCCTCCATGTTATTCAACATTCTTTAAAACGTGACTTTAGTTTGGTTGCCTCGTCTCTCTGACTGATAGACCATCATTAATGTATGCCAGTTTCCTAATTAGGTCTGGGTACTTTGGATCTCCAATAAATTAAATCATGCTGCCATTTCCCGGTTACTCTCAAGCGGGCTTTATGTTGATGTCGACGTCTTCCGCCTGCCCCTGTCCTTGGCCACCTCTGGGATGTCCCTGCCCAGTACCCGTTGGTGCTGGCGGGGGAAAGACACGCTGCGCGAACCGCCTGGCTTCCCTAGACACACACCCTCCAACGGAAAGTAAAATCAACCATCTTTTTTCCTCGGCAGAAGCCACGGTGTTTGCTCTCTTGCAGCCGTGCTCTAGCATGGGGGTAATTTGTAGCTTGAACGATTGAGACAAACACTTGGCATGAGTCGGAGAGAAGTAGGATGTCTGTAATTGGAATATTTTGTCTCATTTATTCTTGATAATGTGCCATATTCCACTCCATCAGCCAGAGGTGATTGTTCACGGAATGCCTTACACCTGGTGTCGGTGCTTAGGAAAACCAGATGTGGTTCATTGTTAGATGCTATTTTAAAGCAAAGGGTGAGCCATTTTCCTCCAAGGGCCCTTCCCTTCCTCATTCTCTCGCCTTTTCCAACAACTGTTTGCCCTCCCCAGGGTTCTAGTTATTTATTTGGAGTCTGGGGATGCTGGCCCATTTTTCCCAAGTCTTGGTAATCTATTCTGAATTCCCTGCCTGTCGTGCGGGAAGGGGGCATGCTGGGGAGGAGGCAGGGAAGTCCAGAATGATCCGAGGAGATTGCAGCCGGGCCATTGGGTTCAGGCATTTCCTCCTGGGGTGGCCGGAGCAGGCACTAATCCGTAGTGTGGTCTCAAAGGTCAAATCAAGGATACTGATGCTCCTTTTTGTCATATGAGACAAGGACGTGGATCTCTGAAGAACCTTTGCTCTCCTGGGTCTCTGCAGGTTACAGGAGGAGGAAAGGGGCATCATCAGGCTGGCTTCCCTAAGGAGCTCTGTCAAATGGCACTCCTGCCATGTAGATGTTTATAAGGACTAACCGAGGAACTTAAAAAACAAAGTACTGGTGTCTCTGCAAATACTCTGAATTTCCAGGAAGGGTTCTGGGCATCTCCACTTCCAACAGGTCTCCTGGTGGTGATCCCCGTAGGGGCGAAATTGGGAAAAATTGGTAGGGTGGCCATACACCTCAACCTTTGATGTGCACAGCCTGGGGACCTGGATTAGATGCAAGTTCTGATCCTGTAAATCTGGGGGAGGGAGGGGAGCCGAGAGGATGTTTTTCTAATAGTCTCCCAGATACTGGTGCTGATGGGGTTTTGGAATATAGGTGAGGTTCAGTGGGGTGGAGTCCGGACCCGACTACCAAAAAAGAACTCTCCAGACGTCTTTGGTGCAAAATGGTGGTTTATTAAAGCACAGGGACAGGACCCATGGGCGGAAAAAGCTGCTGCCCTGGGGTTGTGAGGGGTGGCTGATTATATACTATGGGGTTGGGGGGGGAGGTTAAGGAAAAGGGAAGTTTCAAAAGGACTTTCATATGTTAAAGACTCACAGGGTATCGGAGGCCTGGCCATTGTCAGGTTAAGGTGGCTTTTCCCTCTAGGAAGGCATTACCAGTAAGATAGTTGGGAGTTTCCTGGAGGAACATTACACCTGGCCCTATTTCAAGTATCTGTCCATGGGCTGCAGGTTACAAGGACATTTAATTTTATCTACATTTCCTTCTGGAAGCTAGGTTGCTGATAGAAATGCTTTGTTCTTGCAGATTGCTAAGACATTTGTAAACTGAGGGAGACTCAGGTCTTGCAGGATTGTGGTCTCTGTAGGTTACCTATTTGTTTTTCCTTTCCTTGGCTTTCGGGCAGCCTGGAGTGCATGAGGAATGTCACATATACCCCATCTTGGGGTGAGGTTAATGGGGTGTCAGCTTCTGCTTGGTCCTTAGATGACCTCCTGCTCCCTCATCAATGCTGCTGATCCCAGAGCCACACTTAGTAGCAGAGATCAGCGCACTCCATCCGCTGCCTGTCTTCCTACTGCCCACGACCTAAGAATGATTGGCGGGGGTGGGGGGGTGTGTGGGGGGGAAGAACTAGACATACAAATAGCATGTCATTACACGTGACCACTATTGGGACACAGCCACACCCACTCACTGCCATCGTGGCGGTGGCTGATTTTGTCCAGCAGGCCGCAGGGTGGTAGCTGAGGTAGGGATCATACAGCCCCCGGAGGGCCTGAAATGCTTACTGTTTGGCCCTTTGCAGGAGGGTTTGCCAGTCCCGGGTCCAGATCCCAGAGGCAAGAAAAGCAGAGGTGTCCTTTAAGGAAATGTATTAGTCCGTACAGCTGTAAGGTGGGAGATAAGACTGACGATTGGTATGTTGAGTCTGAATATCAATAATGATTCAAAAAATTAATATTACCCTAAAACAGGAGATGAACTCTGACAAGTAAAAAACAAAACAAAACCTCTCCAAATCTTTATTCTTCCCACCCTCCACCTCCTGACCCCAATTTCTGACTTAGAATGGCCATATATTTGCATAATGGCTTTCTTTTGTTCTTTTTATTGCCAACTAATTGAATTAGGATGGCTAAAAAAATTAAATACCTTCAGGCTCAGACCAGTTCTAGACTCTTGTAAATAAGCATATAGGTGAAAAAAGGTAAAGAGTGGGTTTCTCTCTCCGGGGCAGCTGTAATCTAGGTTTTGTTTTTGTTTTGTATCTCTGTTTTTGTTTTTTTTTTTTAAGATTTTATTTATTTATTCGACAGAGAGAGACCTCCAGCAAGAGAGGGAACACAAGCAGGGGGAATGGGAGAGGAAGAAGAAGGCTCATAGCGGAAGAGCCTGATGTGGGGCTCGATCCCATAACGCTGGGATCACGCCCTGGACCGAAGGCAGACGCTTAACCGCTGTGCCTCCCAGGCGCCCCTTTGTTTGCTTTTTATATTTAGCTTACGGATGTTAAGGGAGTCAGTGGCAGAATTTTGAGAGATGAGTCTTTTTGGAGGAAATAATCAAAATTCAGCTTAACACCTGCCTTCCCTGGAGAGGCTCTTTGTCTCTCTCCCTGTTGTGGGGATAGGGTTGTGTTGGTCTGGGCATACTTGGGGTGGGGGCGACTCAAAGTTTTGTAGACCTGTGCCTTCACGAGTCCTTTAGAAGACTTCTCACGGAGAGGGCTTGGAGTGGTATCTTCTGCCGGCACATTGATTCCTTCTTAATTTTGTTGTCCCAGCAGACTAATGGCAGTTTGGAGGCATCTGGAGGGACCTGTCTTACCTGAAGGCACCAGGAAACAGTGAGCATTTCCAATGCGACGAATACAATGATTGAGATTCCCCCTCCAGCCATGTGTAACTCTTCCCCTCCGACCAATCAAAGCACGCTTTCAATCAAACCATTTGGGCATTTTTAAATTTATTTGACTTCTTACAGGTAAAGGGCATTTTCTCCCCCTGTGCCCTGTTTAGTTATTTTGTCAGCACGCTGGGTTCTATATGTTTAGCTCTACCCCAGTTTGATTTCATGCCAGAGCTCAGGACTCCCGAAGAGCCCAGCCAAGCACTGGTCTTGTCGGCATCCTTATCCTAAACCCTGCGTCTCTCTCGCAGGCAGAAATGCCTGTCCTTGCTCTTTCCCCTTGCTCCATGGTGGGATAAAAAAACAAAAGGTGCACTATTTTCACTGCAGCCCAGAGATTCCGCACCACTGTGTTTTCATTTTCATTTGTCTCCATGTATTTTTTGAATTTTTTCTACCATAGGATCCAGTAATTCCACTACTGATTATTTACCCACAGAAAATGAAAACACGGATTCAAAAAGATACGCACCCCTATGTTTATTGCAACGTTATTTACAATAGCCAAGCTATGCAGGCAGCCCAGTAGATGAGTGGAGAAAGATGTGATGTATGTACATACAGAGAGAGAAATATCATACAGCCATGAAAGAGGATGAGATCATAGCATTTGTGACAACGCAGATGGCCCGAGAGTGTTATGCTAAGTGAAATAAGTCAGACCGAGAAAGACACAGGCATATGATTTCACTCATATGTGGCATCTAAGATAACAAATGAATAAACAGACAAAAAGCAGAATCAGACCTATAAAGACAGAGGACAAATGGATGGTTGCCAGAGGGAAGAGGGGTTGGGGGGAATGAGCAAAATGGGTGAAGGGGAGTGGGAGATAGAAGCTTCCAGCTTTGGAAAGAGTAAGTCACGGGACTAATAGTCACAGCAGAAGGAGTGTAGTCGGTGATGTTGTGTTGGCAGGGACCGATGGTAGCTGTGTTTGTGGTGGGCACAGCATAACGTATAGAGATGTTGAATAACTTGGTTGTGTACCCCAAATAATGTAGCATTCTGTGTCAACAATGCTTGGAGAAATTTTTTTAAAAAGATGAAAACAAAAAATTCGAAAGCACACTCTCCCTGAGCTTTTCTCCGTATGGTAATTATGACCATGGCCCCGTTTGTGTCCGGTGTCTGAGTCTGGGCAAGATGAGCCCCAAAGCCACCTTCTGTCTCCCCAAGCTCCCTAGCCCTCTCCTTTAGGCGGCCAGACTCGAGCTGTGCTTGCCTCTTCTGCAAAGGGCTTGCAGCCCACCCTCCTGGCTCAGCCCAGGTGAGGCTCCATCTATGAGAGAAATCAGAGGCGAGAGGCCACTTATCTCTGAACGCCCATCTTTCAAAGAGAGGTGACATATTCCAGCGAGGACGGGATCTTTGCACCTCCTCCTAATGGTCCCTGACACCTTGGACTGCAAAATATTGCTGAAAAGTCCATTATTGCCTGTCTCCTTCTTTGTCTCTCTCACCATCTCGGTCTCTCTCTGTTCTGGGAACAAAGAAAACTTTTAAAAGAGCGAGAGAAAGACCAAAAGGGTTCTTAATTTTTTGATATGTCTAGTGAGCCCCGATGCGGATAGAGGTGGGGGTGGGGGCGGGGCCAGTTGGCCTAGGAAACCGAGCCTAGGAGTTGCTGACATCAGACAGGAGTCCTTCTTTTAGAAGGAAAAAGACCTGTCACCCCTAATTACCTTCCGTGCCCCTTGCTGGATGCTACCCCAGGAACGGAGTGCTTTGATGTGCAGAAATAACACCTTCACCTTTCTGCATTTACGCCAGTGCGATCATCCGCGAGGGAGGAAGTCAAAAGTGAATTTGAATCAGTTTGCCGTTCCTCCAAGAAATTACGTAACAAGGTCAGCCTCTATTAGCTATCTTTTCCATCATCTTCATAACCCAAAGACAAAACCGTGGTCAACGGGGGAGGCCTGTATTCGTTTCCTACTGTCTTGGTAACCAAATGTCATAAACGCAGTGGCTGAAACACGTCGGTGGGTATCTCTGAGTCAGGAAAATTGCTCACGAGTTTTGTTTTCCTCTTTGCTGTTTTCTACACTTTCCACACAAGAAGCAAGCATTCCTTTGGTGAGTCGGGAAAAATGGAGTAAAGTAAATCATCCAGAGGGGCACGGTGGAGTCTTTTTAAAGGCAGCTCTGAGTCATGACACCTTCCTAGGCAGTCCCTCGGGCGCACCTGCAGACTCGGCAGCATTATACCCACTTGACAGATGGGGTGTCGGGGCAGTAACTTGCGCTAAGCCCCAGACACTGAAGGTAGCATATCAGACACCTCAGGCCCGCACTGGGCGTAGGCGTTTAGTGGGGAGCTGGACAGGTAGAGGCACTGTTTGCATTTCAAGACAATGTAGGGACGCCTGGGTGGCTCAGATGGTTAAGCGTCTGCCTTTGGCTCAGGTCATGATCTCCAGGTCCTGGGATCGAACCCCATGTGGGGCTCGTAGCTTAGCGAGGGGGCTGCTTCTCCCTCTGCCTCTCCCTCTGCTTGTGCTCTCTCTCTCTCTCATATAGCAATCAATAAAATCTTAAAAAAACAACAACAGACGTAAACCAGCAATCACACATAGATGGGTGTGGCTTGCTGTGTGTGCTGTCGGGAAAACGTCAAAAACGTCAGGGAATCAGACTGGAGACAAAAGAAACTTTTTGAAAAAGTGCTATTTAGCCTTAAACTCATCCAATCTGAGGAAGAACTAATGAGAGAGCGAGAGAGAGGAGAAAGCCAGCGAGTGCGAGAGCCAGACAGACAGCACGAGCATTTGCAAAGATCCAAAGTAGGAACATTTTCTGACTTCAAGGTCAGCTGAGCTCTTCCCAGTGTATTCAACCTGACTTTCTCCCCGCTCCTGGTTAGATAATTCCTAAATAAATAACCCCAAAGGGGCCTTAGCCAATATCCTCTCTACCATTTTTGGGTTGTTTTGTTTTCAACCCTAAAGAGCATATAAATCAATTTTCCTGCAGGTGGTTCCTGAAAATATAGGAGTGGAGAAAATCCAAATAAATTCTTTTTCACTTTATTATTAAAAACAAAACAAACGAATGCACAATAACCACCACAGGACCCCAATGTGCTCCGAATATGGCTTAAGGAATCTCTGGCTTCCTTTTGTCAGACCCGATTTTCCCATTTATATAAATGTCCGGACCCCCGGAGTGGATGGCCTAGAGCCCTACCGGTTCCCGAGTGCATGGAATTGATTACACCCAATATCTGATAGAACGCACTGGCACGCTGGGTTTTATGGGGGTTTTTTGTTTTGTTTTTGTTTTTTGCTTCTTTCTTTTGTTTTTGTCTCTATTTTTTATTTCAAAAAATGGACGTCAGCAAGGGTGGCCTTCAAGCCGACCCAGAAAGGCAAGCGTGGGGGCCTGCACCGTTATTAAAATGCATTTTCAGTAAGGTGTGAGCCCTTCAGCTCGGGGGGCTCCTGCAGAAATGTGTCAGGAGTGGAGAGCCTGAAAAGTTCACCCAGCCCATGCTTTCCCAGCATTCTGCTCGCAAGTCACAGTTCAAGTCCAGTTGTCTGAAGTTGATACAATTCAATGGAGTGAGACCCCTAGGCAGTATGGGCAATCCCACCCCATTATTCTTCTCCAGCAAAGTGGGTAGGCCAGGTTTGGAAACTTTTGAACTGTGTCCTCAACACTCGAAATCCAATTTCCCAGGCTTCTTCCCTGAAAAAAACAGGACGAGAAGTGAAGGGCTGCAGATGGCGAGGCTAAGGGGATGTGTGTTTTCTTTCCTTTCTTTCTCTTTTCCCCTTTAAGAAAGCAAAATGACTTCTTACTGGGATGCGTGGTCTCAACTTTGTCCAGCTACCGGAGAATTGCAAGGAATGGTGTCTGCAGCCTAGCTGGGGTGTCCAGCACTTAGGGGACTGTGTTTCCCTCTCGATAGTTTCCTTGTCCTGATTCCCACAGGAACACACCTTCCGTGCAATTCTAATTTTCTTTCTTCTTAATTTCGTTGACTTGTTGCCACGGTTTTCATTACTAATGCACGGGATGGGAGTCACGAGGTATAGGAGAGGCAGGCGTGCAAGGGCGGCCCAGTCTTCCTTTCCTACTTTCTGTCCTCTCTTGGTTTCCATGGCACCATGTTCTCTTGGTCACTCTTTTTCGCTCGTCCAGCTAGACCTCCTCACTCCTTCTGATCGCCTTCACGGATTCCCTCCTACCCACATCTCGCTTGTTGTAGGTTCTGTCCTGGATCATCTCATAAACTCCCAAGCATGCGAATCCATACGTCCGTCCACCTGCCCCCAACCACCAGCTGGACTTCTCCACCTGAGTAACCCACGGACGCCACACATTCAGTCCGTCTCCAGCTGAAGCTGCCACTCCTTCACGGCCTCAGTAAAGTGTCAACAGCCAACCAAAATTTGGTGACACAGCGTCATGACGAGGAGCAGTGTTTTCTCAGTTTAGCAGCTAGTTGGCGGACTTGACCGCTCTTGGAGGGCAGCCTGGCTTGGATCCCCAAATCTTTGCGTGGGAAATAGACATTGTTCCTTCTCTTCATGCAGTGAGCGGATTCAGGTCACCCCTGCCAATTTTCTTCTGCCTATGGATTCTGAATCGGTTGCAGACTTAATTTACACTTTAGTGGACAAGCAGTATACAACCTGGCATCTTCAGAGTGAAGTGACTCTTTTTTTTTTTTTTTAAGATTTTATTTATTTATTTGAGAAAGAGAGAGTGTGCACAAGAGAGCATAAGCGGGAAGGAGAGGGAGAAACAGGCTCCCTTGAGGCTCTATCCCAGGACCCTGAGATCATGACCTGAGCCGAAGGCAGCCACTTAACCAACTGAGCCACCCAGGTGCCCCAAAGTGACTCTTTTGGATGTTTCTGGAGGTAATTTTTGTCCCGGATGCCAGGAACCTGATGGTGGTGATTTGGGTCATCTTTGAGAACCTGGATCAGAATGTGTTCCTTTGAGACATATCACGAATCTTTCCTGTGGAGTCTCTTGACTTCTTTGCTCTGATACCTTGGAATGTAGAGGAAGACATGTCCGTAACGCTGATCCCAACTGGCTTTCGCGTAAGGAGATGAAGGCTTAGGTCTGCAGAGCGGGTGGGGTTAGTGCTGGATTTGTTACCCAATGATCCGACCCGAAGGAATTAGTTACTACGTTGTGACGCTTCTAATGGTTCTCTCTGGTGGAAGCATCTTCGAAATCAATTTATTTCTCTCCCTCCTCACCGCCATAGCTTTATTTCAAGACCTCTGTTTCTTGCCCAGAGTGTAGGAATAGTGTCTTCATTCTTCAGTCTTTCCAGTCTTTCTCCAGTTCATTGTCCTTTTGTCTTTGTAAAATCAAGATCCAGTCGTGCTATTTCCCTTTGGCCATAGTGCTTTACCAAACCTAGGCCGTTATTTTTTGTTTTCCCTTCTAGTATGGAGGTAAAGTTCATGTAACATAAAATTAACCATTTTATTTTAAAGATTTTTTTTAAGTAATCTCTACACCCAGTGTGGGCCTCGAACTCACAACCCTGAGATCAAGAATCACTCGCTCTACTGACTGAACCAGCCAGGTGTCGCTAAAACGAACCATTTTGAAGTGTACAATCCAGAAGCTGTTAGTACATTCGCAGTGTTTTGCAACCATCCCCTCCATCTCGATCCAAAACACTTTGTCACCCCAAAATGAAACTCCATACCCATTAGGCAGTGTTTCTCCTCTTCTACCTCTGTCAGCCCCTGGCACCGTTAATCTGCTTTCTGATTCTATGGACTTAGTGATTCAGGATATTAGATATAATGGAATCATACCCTCTGTGACCTTCTGCGTCTGGGCTCTGTGATATTTCCAGGGTTCATCCTTGATACAGTCTGTCTCAGTACTTTATTCACTTTTGTAGCCAAATAATATCCCATTGTCTGTAAACATCCCGCCTGCTTATCCACTCATCAGCTGGTGGGCGTCTGGGTGGGGTCTACCTCTTGGTGGCTCGGAGTGGCGCTGCTGCAAACATTCATGCATACGTTTTGGGTTGAATGCCTGTTTTTAATTCTTTCAGGCGTGGAGCTAGGGATGGGCTTGCTGGATCATGTGATCCTGGGTCACCCGCCGAAGAATGTTCCACAGCGGCTGTCCCGGGCTACATTCCCACCAGCAAAGCACAAGGGTTCCAATGCTTCCACAACTGGTATTTCCCATTTTTGTGTGTTTGTTTTGCTCCTTAACTTACAGCTGTATTGGTTTCCCAGGATTGCCGTAACAAAGTACCATTAACTGAGTGACTTAGGACTTTAGGTGGATCCCTTTCCTCTTACAGACCTACCTTTCTTCTTGGGCAAAAGGGAGAGCATGGATAGAATTGTCCCAGGGCTTCTTTCGGGGTTCACAGCATATGATCCTAAGGCCACAAGTTGTCCTATCCTTGAGGTTACCTAGGCACACGTGTGCACACGCGTGCGCACACACACACACACACACACTCACATTCACACTGCTTGTGGTAGGGTTTCCACTCTGAGATGCAGCTGTCCGCTGCAAGGATTTCCCATGTGGGGTGCTGGATAGAAATCCCCTCAAGGCAAAGGGAGGCACGGATGCAGAGGCTCTATGGCCTGCAGGCCAGTCATTTCTAAGAAAAAGCAACTTGCTATAGGAATATTACCATTTTTCTCATGTGCCACAGGCCAGAGGACAGGGAATCCCTTGCTTTAGAAGGTAGGATGGTCCAATTGAAATAAAATCCTTCTGGACCTGAACAGAAGTTGCAGCCGTCCACATTATCTTCCCTGTCTCTGTGAAGCATTGGCTGGAACTCCTCTCCTAGTTGGGGGTGTCTCCTTACCCTTAGAGCTCTGGTAACCCCGACTTCCTTCAGAGGCTCTATCAGTAGGGTCTGGTCAGGAGACAGAATTCACACCAGTTATCTTAACAGAGGGAATTTAATAGAAAGAATTATTAACTAGGTATTGAACTAAAAAGGCAAGAAGAACACAGAGATATCACAGGTGGAAAGCAGCTCCTACCCCTAGGGCTGGAGGAACAAAGATAAGAGGTTGAAATTATTAAAATTTAAAGTGTTGGAGGAGGAGTCCGGCCCAGCTGGGACTCAGACCTCTGTCTGAGTGCATAGTCTGGCTGGTGCCGAATCTCTGAGCCCAGAAGGGGGTGGCGGTGTTACCCGAGGAGGGGGCACTGGCCAACTGGGGCTTGAGTCTCCAGGGAGTATAATGAGGCTGGTTGTGTGAGGCTTGGAGAAACCGAAGAGAGGAATCCTTTGCTGCTACTGGAATCAGGCGGGGATGATGCAGATAGAAGCAGAAAGCAGAGAGGCAGTGGGCAGTGACCTGACAGGCAGGAGCCGCTCCCTGCTTCCTCTTCCAGCTTTGCAGGGACCCCGTGGGACCCCTGTTTGCAGAGCCTAACTGGGAGCCACTTAGCAAAGCAGGAGTGTGGTTTGCTCAGCTCTGGGGACAGCGCAGGGTCTATTAAAGTAGTTTCGAGACTCAGAGGCAGTAGTGTGTTACCTGGTCCCGAGGCCCCCTCGATACCTTTCTCTTGCTGAAACCAGGGAGCCCCCTCGGTGCTCCTGCAGCCCCTCATAGCGTGCCGTTCATGAATCATCTTCATAGTTCTCTCTTCTCCTTTTGGCAATGAGCCATTTGAGAGCAAGGGTCGGATTTCATTTACCTCCGTGTCCTCAAATACTCCGGCATC
The DNA here is from genome assembly GCF_024610735.1 of Ursus americanus. NCBI lineage: Eukaryota > Metazoa > Chordata > Mammalia > Carnivora > Ursidae > Ursus > Ursus americanus. The sequence continues at coordinate 34,219,173 of NC_142128.1, forward strand.
ATATCATAGTGGATGTTCATGAAGTGCTGTTAATGACTGCGGGGGTGAGCGAGCGAATGGACACAGCAAGCAAGAGAACAAGGAACCCAAGAGAACGCAGCCAAGATGAAAGATCTCAGACCGCACCGGTGACAACAGTGGCTGGTATCTTGGACCGGCACTTGCTCCTTGCACTTGGGTTTTCAGGACTTGTGACGAAAGAGAGGGTGCTGCCACCGTCTCTCCCTCAAGCCACCAGCCGTGCAGAGGCGGCCAAGGGGCACAAAGCCATCCACCGCTGGGGGGGCGGGTGGTGGTGATAATCAGACACCTGCTAGGACCAAGGTGCCGAGAAAATGCTCAGCAACGGGGAAGCACATCCGCGGAGCCACGGACAAAGGCGGGAGGGAGAGGGCAGGAGGGGCACCAGGAATGCGGACCCTTCAGCGCCCGGAGCCAGCCTCTTCCTCCAGCTCCGATGCTTAATAGTCAAACTCTGTTCAGCCTCAGTCCACAAGTCACTCCCTGTAGCTTTCCTTTGCCTGAAACTCCAGCCTCTACCCACCTGATTCATTCTTAATCATCCAGAAAAACTCAAACTAGTTGTCTCCTCTTCTGGTAGTTTTGCTTCCCAAGCTGCTGCTTGTCTTATGCGTCTGAAGCCCCCCATCCTTTTTCCCCAAAGGTAGCAGACATAGTCATTAATCCAGGCTCTGGAGCCTGGATACAAACAAAGCCAGACACCCTCAGTTGCCAGTTGCCAGCTGGGCGTTATTTCTTATCCTTGTCTCAGTTTCCCCCTTTGTACCATAGTTCTCTTGGTGCTCCCTGATGCAGAGTGTATCTGGGACCATTACAGCATGTAAGGCATTTAAATCGCTTTAAGCGTTGGCTAGCCCAGAGACTGTGATCACAAGCACTGATGGTTGGTGTGATTATCATGCCGTATTATAATAACTTCTTCCAGTGAAATCTCTCTTGCTACGTCTTGGCAGGGATTTCAGCTCGTTCGTTGTTGTCTTTCCAGGGCCTGGTACATAGTAGGTGTTCACTGAACACCAGAGATAAACTGAGAGCATGGAAACATTAGAATTTTGATTAAGTGGCTTGCCCAAGACATCACGGGTTTCCTTAGCAGAACTGCCTGTCTAATAAGGAATTCACAGAAAATTCGTGTTCTTGCTAAAAATGTTTCTACATTGGAGAAACATATTTTCCTGCAAGAACAGTCTAGTTAGGGTAAACATCATTAAGACTTTCTTGAGAAACTGCCTGCAGGTTGACAGAGCAAGCATCAGAGCCCCGATAGGACATAAATGCAGATAATATGAGGCAGGGCTCTTGTGTGGATAGGGATAGAAACTCAGCTGGAAAAAAGAAACCCTCGGATTTGTCAAAGGGTCCCGGGATGTTGAGTAGCTGCGGGGAGAGCGCTGGGCTTGGGGGGCACCTGGAACCAGGGGCTTTTGCTCTCTTGTCTCTTACTCCAGCTGGTCTTCCTCTGGACTTCACTCTTTGGTTTTACTTGTTTCCAAATATCCTAGAACGTAAGTGATGCTGGGACAGGGACTCTGTAGTCGTGTCCTAGGGCTGCTGTAACAAATGACCCCAAACACCATGGGGGTTCTAAGTCCAAAATGAATGAGTCTGCATGGTGACGGGGTTACAGCGAAGGTGCTGGTGGGGCTGAGTTCCTTCTGAAGCCCCTCAATCATGGTTTCCTTGCCTGTTCCACTCTCCAGAGGCTGCCCATATTCCTTGGCTTGTGGCCCTCTCCCCACTTGCAAGTCCAGCAGCTTCCAGAGGCAGAATCTTCAAATCTGTCTCTGTGATGCTGAATCTCCTGTCTGTTTCTTCTAAGAACCTCTGCGAGTACATTGTGAATGTAATACTCTGTGAATAATCCAGGATAATCTCTCCATCACAAGATTTTCACATTTGCACAGTCGCTTTCTCGATACAAAGTAACACATTCACAGGGTTCCGGGGATCTGAGTATGGATATCTTTTTGTGACAAGGTTTGGGGAGGTGGGGGGTGGCATGATTTAGCTTACTGCAGGCATCATTTGTCTCCAGAATCATCAAAATGTCTCATGTATAGGACTGTGAGACATGGCGTTGATTGGATGGGTAAGAGTGAAGACACCGCTCTGCATATCACCTTCGATCTGTCCCTTCACACAAGCTTCCTCTCGGTGCAGGAAAACATGGCAGTCATTAGTTTCTCAACCTTATGACCCCTCCTCTTCTACTATCCCGGGATGCTTGATTCCCTTCTCAGTTCTCTTTGAAAAATCTTGGGATAAGGATTCGGATCAGCCCTAATTGATTCAGACCTGTGTAGGTGAGAGTGGTTGGTTATTCATGGTGGTTCTGCAGCCTGGTTACTGTGAGAACAGAAGTAGCCATACAAATACCGGGGCAGGGGAAGGAGGGTGCTCTACTTTAGCATATAAAGGATTATTTTTGGACACTTGGAATAGTTCATCTCCATGATACAGACGATATAGGAAAATGGGAGACGCCTGTACCTATCTGGAAAGACGATCACCTGAACGTCGCTACTTTTTAAATGTGTGCCCATCATTCCCTGTAGGAATTTATTATCCTCACTTTTGCCTAAAAATAGATCATTGCATGAGAACGTCTCTGGTTATGCTTCTGGTTGTGAAGGTTCTAGATTGGTGGGCGTTTTTTTGTGGAGTTTTTTTGTTAAGTTTTTTATTTTAATTCAGGTACAGTTAACATGCAGTGTTAGATTAGTTTCAGGAGTACAATATAGTGATTCAGTAATTTTATACACGACTCGGTGTTCATCATGGTAAGTGTGCTCTTCACCCCCATCACCTGTTGAGCCCGTCCCCCTACCCACCTCCTCTCTGGTAACCATCAGCTTGTTCTCTATAGTTAAGAGTCTGTTTCTTGGTGTGTGTCTCTCTCTTTTTTTCCTTGTGTTCATTTGTTTCTTAAATTCTGATAGCAACATCTTTCTAGATAGGTGTCCTGAGGCAAGGGAAACAAAAGCAAAAATAAACTATTGGGACTACACCAAAATAAAAAGCTTCTGCAGAGCAAAGGAAACAACAGAACTAAAAGACAACCTACAGAATGGAAGAAGATATTTGCAAACAACATATCTGATAAAGGGGGGCGCCTGGGTGGCACAGCAGTTAAGCGTCTGCCTTTGGCTCAGGGCGTGATCCCGGCGTTACGGGATCGAGCCCCACATCAGGCTCCTCCGCTATGAGCCTGCTTCTTCCTCTCCCACTCCTCCTGCTTGTGTTCCCTCTCTAGCTGGCTGTCTCTATCTCTGTCGAATAAATAAATAAAATCTTTAAAAAAAAAACATATCTGATAAAGGGTTAGTATCCAAAATATATAAAGAACTTATACAACTCAACAGCAAAAACCACAAATGACCCAATTAAAAAATGGGCAGAAAACATGAACAGAAATTTCTCCAACGAAGACATCCAGATGGCCAAAAGACACATGAAAAGATGCTCGACATCACTCATCAGGGAAATGCAAATCAAAACTACAATGAGCGATCCCCTCACACCTGTCAGAATGGCTGAGATCTTTAATTCTGTCAGACTCAGTGCTCCCTCTTATTAAAAATAATATCTGGCCCCTTTTTTATAATTCTGAAGTAAAATTCAAGTAATATGTACACTTACACGATTTTGGAAACAATAAATGTTCAAGGTGTAACATGAAAGAGAATTTAAAAAGGTAATTTATAGTAAGATGCCTTGTATTTCAATATGTCAATTATTGGGCATAGCTACACCATAAATAAAAAAGCAGATTCCTTCACAAAATTCCCAAATGCTGGTGGGTTGCACTACCATCTGCGTTAAAAAACACTTCCCTTGAAAAATAGGCATTGTTACTTAACATATGACTAACCTCTGTCCTAACCCATGCCAAATAATTTCTATCAGAAATTCTTCCAATGCTTCATGGCACTTCCTCCCACCTGAAGCAGTCTTGTTTGATTATTTGTTGACCCATTTATTGGCTCAGTCCTCTACCTGAACATAAGCTTCATGGTATTGGGAATCTGTCTTTTTCAGTGCCTGGCACACAGTAGAAGCTTAATATATATCTGCTGAAGAAATGAATCCTCCTTTTGACAAATCAAAGCACTTCAAAGCCAGAAAGACCCTTTCTGATAATCTGATTTGATGATCCCAGACCAAGGGAGGAAGGAATGGACTTGCCCATGGTGACATGACTGGAAAAGTGGAAGGACCTGGGTCTCCCCACTTCCAGTCCATGTCCTACATGCAGGCATCATGCACATAGGGCTTAAGCGTAGCCTTCACTAACCAGAGAGAGAGATTTTCAGTGACATGAATACTTCTCTTTATCCTAATTAATCAGGCAATGGGGATTTAAACACCATCACTTCTAACAAAGATGAACAGTCTTCAGTCCGTACTAGCTGGCATGTGAGAGCTTCCTTTTTTTTCTTACTTTTTCTATCAGCTCCCCCCCCCCATATCTGTCCTATAACCCCAAACTGCCCACTCCGGGGTTCTAAAGTAGCACTTCCTTTACAACAGTTGCCCAATACAGCAAGTGTGTGTGTTTTTTTTTTTTTTTTCTGATCAACCTTCCAGCAAGTCAAATTTCTTGTTGAGAAGAAAGCCAGGGTGTGCTTTACAGATGGCATGAAAGAGGAAATAATGACAGAGAGTACAAATTGCTGAAAATAGCATGTGCCAAGGGCTACTTTGCAGTATTAGTTTATGAATTTTGCCAGCTCAGTAATGTTGCAGCAATCGCAAACCACTTGGAGGTTTTCCTTGTTTATTACATTCAAAGAGATGTTGCATCTTAGCATACAAAGCAATATGTAACAGCAGTTGCGTCTGCTTAGATTTGGAAGTGAGCTGAGAGAGCAGTTTGTATTTGCTTTTGATTTCTCTATGTGAGAGGGAGGCAGTGATTACCCGCAGCAACTCTGAAAGTCATATTCTAAAAACTAGAGAAATACAGGTGAGAAGGCAACACAGGTGCATTTAAGAACGAATAAGAGCAAGGGGGAGTCCATGATTCATTTCTGGAAGCCGCTGACCCATTTATAACTTACTTCAGGCTCAGAAATAAAGCCTGTAAATTCACCTAAAACCAATGTGGTATGAATTAGTAAAGGAGATATTTCAAGTGTAGCTTAAGCTTGGGACTGAGGAAGTCAGGTTCTGGTTTCTTCCTGAAACAATTGTATTCATCAAGTCTTACAAGGATCTGGGCTTGTTTCTGGACTCCAAAGGAAGACTTCCTGTACTAGAAAATAGCATTTCACTGCACCTGCTTTCTTATAGAGTGAGGGAACCCCCAATTTTAAATAATGGATTGTTTCCTAGCACCTAATGATTACTCTGGATCTGGATGACTGAAAAATCTTAAGCGTGGTGACCACCCACCTACATTGTGTCACATAAGCTGAAAGAAGCTCTAACGTGTTATTATCATGGGTGGAAGGGACATTAATCAGACCAGACTCTTCTTTGCACCTGTTGGGAAACCAACCTCCCCAGAGATGTGACCTGTCCAGGGTCCTGAAGTGACCTGCTAGCAAGTCTTATATTGGAAACTGATTTAGAGGTTCAAATCCCTGCCTTTTCACTCATCAGCAGCACTCTCTTAAACAAGTTACATAACCTCTTTGTAAATTCTCCTTACCTTTCTCATCTGTAAAGTGAAGGTAACCAGAACAGCGCCTACCTCCGAGGGTTGGGGAGGTGAACTGAAAACGTGACTTGCTCTGTGCAGTCCTTTGCACATATAACTTGCCCAATAAACAGTACCTTTTATTGTCTGGGTGGTCACTGTCTCCACTGTCACCATGATTATATTTATCCCCAGTTTCATGTGTGGGTCTTGTCCTGGCTGCAGACATATCACTTCCAAAGCCTGGAACACAGAGGAATCCTAACAGGGAAATGGACCGAACACTTAATCTGTTGTCTCTGTAAGTTATCTACACTGCATCAAAATGTAGCCAAAATAGATTTCTTAATTAGGCATCATTCATGTAGGCCTTAAGTTAATCATTCAAAAACAAAACAGAGAGTTTTTTCATCACAAGTATTTGGTTCATGTTAAAAAAAAAAAAATCAGGGAGGAGGTGCCTTTTTATCCTATTGACCCAGCTGGTTTTGTCTCTTTTTCCTTCTTAATTATTAGGGGAAATGTCAATGGAGCAGCTACACTCTTGGCTGTCTGGGACTGAATTACAAAAAATAAAACATTTATTTTACTCAAATTGCCAGTAGCAAAGCTAAGATCAGTCCCTCTGGGGTTTATCTAAACCACAGTGAAGTGATGAAGAGATCATTGGAGGTCAAATCTTCATACAGCCAGACACTCAGCCAACCCAACCAGTTTGTTCTCCATGGGACTGAGTCTAGCTTCCTGATTAAAAAGTTAGCAATAGACTATTTGTCAGATTTAGAGCAAAGAATCAGAATGAGAAGATGATGCCTAACTGTCCTCAATGTAGAGGCAAGCTTGTTAATAAATTTGTGTGAAATTTCTATATGTGGACAATATGATTGTAACTAGCCCCAACAGATGGTCTAGTAAACCCTCGTAGGGCAGGGGCTTGACTTATCTTATTGTTACACCCTTAATTAAGTAATATGATGAGAGTGACCTGAAGGAATGACCCCACACTGCTCACCTACATGCAATTAGACACTAGACATACATACTTGTATCCAATCCTTGTGGTTACTCTGTCCAGTCGCTGCTATGACCTTCACTTCACAGGTGGGGAAACTAAGGCTCAGAGAAGTGATGCCACTTCCACATGGTTAATGAGCTGGAAAGTGGCAAATGCACAGTCTGAACTCAGATCTGAGTGTAAAATGTGTATTTCTCCCTTTATGACACTCCCACGCAAACTATGTTGCCGTAAATGACAGAAACTCATCTCAATAAAAAGAATGTCAGAACAGAAATTGTCCCCGAAAACAGCGAGTGTTGCATATTGGCTCTGTGCTAGCAGGGGGTATAGCGGAAGGAGGCTCTCAGGCATTGGAATTGAACAGAGTGTTGGATGGAGTGACTTTTAATGTCTTTGTCTTCTGTGGCATTGCTCATTCATTCATGTGTTCGTTCATTCATTCATACTTTAATTCCATTTCCTCTTCATAAGTATACACAATTTTTAAAAAAGATTTTATTTATTAGAGAGACCATGTATGAGCAGGAGGAGGAGCAAAAAGGGAGGGAAAGGGAGAGGAAGAGGGGAAGAATCTTCCGCAGACTCCCTGCTGAGTACAGATTCCTGACGCAGGGCTCGATCCCAGGACCCAGAGATCATGACCTGAGCCAAAGTCAGACACTTAACTGACTGAGCCTCCTAGGTGCCCCAATAAGTACATACAATTAAAGAAAGATGCTCTCAGTTATTAGGGCCAGAAGAAACTGCTTCTCCTAAACATCTGGGTTTGTTTTATCCAGGGAATGATATAAGCCATGAACTGAGTGTGTGTGTGTGTGTGTGTGTGTGTGTGCGCGCTGATGTTTCCATGTTCATTAGTTGATTCAGAGCAAAACTGACAGTTCACCTCTAAAAAGTGACTCAGCCACGTAGTTGGAGATACATTTTATTAATCATTTAGTACTATTTCTCTATTCCATTCCACACCTGATCTCAATTTCTTCAACTTTTCCATTGTGGGATTCTGGGTGTATTTATAAGCTATATCAAATCCTTTCTTTTGGGATAATGATGCAAATTCATATGTGCTGGTGTGTGTGTGTGTGTGTGTGTGTGTGTGTGTGTGTGTGTGTGTACCTGCATGCTCCTCTCTGCTTTCAATCTTGAGCCTTTGAACTTCAGCCAGTGCAAAGGAATAGAAATATTGCTGGCACTAACTTCAATTAGAGCCAGCCAAAACAAGCGGGCATACTGAATGTCTGTTTTCCCCATCTCTGATCCAAGAGCATCCCATCACAGGATCCTAGCCAACCTCACCCTCTCTGGAACAAGGGCCATTTCTCTCTTGCAAGCTCTAGGGCCCTAAATCTGACTTCCTTGGAGGGGAGGACAGTTTGCGTCTGCCAAGGGTAACTGCGGCCCCTGCATCTGTCATGCTGATCCATCCAGAACTCCTGCCAGATCTAGTGTGCTGATCCATTATGCTGACCTGCTAATACTAACATTAGTGTGAGCATGCCTAGAGCCAAAGGCTGGAAACCAAATCTATAGCAAGGAACTGCTCGGGCCAGCGAAACTGAACCAGGACTTATTCTATTAGAGAATATGCCGTTTGCTCCAATAATGAGAACTCTGTGGAGATTGGTTAATTCAATTCTGCCCATCTTATCAGATTTATTTTTAATGAAACTGAACAATAGTTTCATTTGTTATGTTATTAGTTTTCCCAATAGAAGCAATGAGACTTAACACTGAACGCAGTGCAGACAAGCTGGGCCGATGTGTCTGGCTTATCAGTGATGCGTGCCAGTTTGGATGTCACACAGAGAAAGGCTTCTGTCCTCCTCTGGGTCTCCTTTCTCGCTCCTGGGACTTCGAGCTGCGGGGCCGTCTTCTCTCTCGTGGAAGCTCTCTGGGCCTTGTCTCGTCATCCCTTGTTCATAAGCCTGCCAGGGCTCCTGACTGCCACTCCTCCACCAGTTGCGAGCTGAGTGACATTGGCAAAGGGACTTGACCTCCTCAAGCCTAATTTATTTTTTTCATTTGCACGGTGGCGATACCAGAAATCAGTCTGTAGCATTGTCATAGGAATCAAACGTGAAAGCATCTTATAAATACATAATTTGTAGGGCATATAGCAGGTGCTCAATAAATGTGGTCAGCTAGTTTCTTTGTGTGTCCATCTACCTCAGGTGGTGATACACTCCCTTGGGGGCAGAAACAACGTTTTGGATGTCTGTGCTCGAAGTGCCTGTCTTGACTTAACTCTAAGGTAGTTGCTTAGTTGAGTTGACAGATGTGTCCCCAAATGTTGATTCCTATCATCATCCTCATTTGTTGGGGGTTTTCCCCCCCTGAAACCTCTCTTACCTTTCAAGGCTCATTGCCAATATCCCTTCCTCCAAACACCCTTCACTGTCGAGACTCAGGAGATGGAACCTATAGCTAGAAGATGCTTTCTGTTGCGTTCTGTCTACCCTGATAAAACAAAACAAAAAACAAAAATATCATCCTTAGTTCAGACCTCAATTTTCAGATATGGTGGTCCTCTTAAGTTGGGTTCCCTTCTCTTCCCACGCAAGTGATGATGGAGTCAAGGAGTTCAGAGAAACCTATATAAGATAGGAAGCATAGACTAGGGCAAAAAAGTAGACAGACATGGGGTTTCCTGAGAAGTCTAGCCACAGCCTGTGCCACAGAGTCTTCCTGTTCTCAGGAAGGGGTTGACAGACATGCACAGCACCCACGTGTTGGGTGGCCATCGCTCCAGTGGGGCAGGTGTGCACAGTCCGTTAGGTATCTTCAAGGAAGTGGCCTCCGCCAGTCATGACCATTCTTCAGGGAAGGTTACAGATGTGAGTCACAAGCAGCCAAAGCCCGCAGAAGCTGGGAGATGGGGCCCTGCCCAGATGAGGAGGAATGTAGCAGGGCCTCCAGTAATATATTCTATAGTAACCAGAGAAGATCCTGGGTCTTTGGTCCAGCAGCTCCAAACTTCCCAGAAACACAGACAGTCTCCAGCCTCGATGCTTGGAAACAGCTTGGTGACGTTCGAGAGTTGAGTCCTTTATTATTTCTTAGAGGAAAAAGAATAGAATTTTGGCAGAACGGCTCTGATACCTTATCCCCACCCCCACTTTCATTTTGAACACATTTAATTGGAGTGTTAGGTAATTAATTGCATGTCTATTGCAATATGGTGTTTACTTACAAAGCACTGTGGGCCATGTCACCGATTAGCCATTTTCTCTGACGCCTGTCGGAGTGCTAATTACAAGCAGACGCGGTGCACTTTCTCTGACAAAGACACAGGAGCATGGCACGGAGTTTTCTCCCACCTTTCTGCATGTTTCCTTCATCTGGACCAGGCTCTGGTTGGCTTCCACAATGCTGATGCAGCAGCTCAGAAGAAAGGCTGCCAGGAGTCAGACAAAGACCATGTGAAGTTTGTAACCGTGGTCCAATTATATTGTCATCTCAGGGGCACCCCTCCATCCCCCCCAGAATGTGTTCCTGGCCCTGGAGATTCTGAAAAAGTCAGACAACCTGTAACCAATAAATCACAGGGCTGGAAGCACTGTGCATCCTCCTAGACCCTGCCAAACAATTATGCAGTGAAATGTTCTAATTGTACTCTGATTTTAATGTTAATACCCATTTCCATAATTTCTCTGGATCTTTACAGTGCTGTTTAATACTTGCCAATGAAGCAAATGAACTAGAAGGAACACCCACAGATGGCTCATGTTTCCCATTAAGCCGGTGCCCTAAGATCTGCTTTGTTTTGCGTTCGATTTGGGCAGCCGAGCTGTTCGCAAAGAAGCCGGCCTGAAAGCTTGCCCAGATCTCTAAATGGCCACCTTGAAACCAACTCGTCCTGAGTGAGCGGGAGACACTGGGAACAGAGTGGTGTGTATTCTACTGGGTCAAATGGGATGGGGGCTCTTCCAAGCATCTCTGGCTCAGTTCCTGCCTCCCCGGACCCGGGGGGAAGGGGGGAGGCACTCTGACCGCTGCAGACCGATGCTATTTCCACCACCACACATTTATTCTTGCTCTTGTACATCTGGAATGCCCTACTTGCATTGCTTCGACTTTGAAGGCTCAGAAACTCTTCTCTGAGGCCCTCTTGCCCCTAAATAGGCATGAGTTGAATGAAATTCCGGACTTATCTCTCAGCACTAGCACAAAGCTGGTCTCGGTGAGTCCTTGGACACGAAGCACAGAGTAGGAGGTCAAATACAACAGGACACCGCCTCCTTTGGGTTCTCCCAGCAACCTGGGCTACCATCAGTAGGAACATACATGACATCATCACGGTGGGCTTGGCTTCTCCCTCAGTGGATGGAGCACTCCTGAAGAGCTTACCTCGGCCCTATGCCTCTCTCCCACGTTGTCATGAAATTTCCTGCCGATTCTTCTAATCACTCTCTATTAGTAAGCAACATCCGGTTGGCAGAAACTTGCCTTTATTTAGATTGATTTAAAAGAAAGACTAGCTCTTGCAATAAGGGAGCCAAGATAGGGAATAGAGAACAAAATGTATCGACATTCTCTCTTCCTTTCTCACTATTCATGTCTCTCTGTATGAGCACTTGGCCTCTCGGATAAGCTTTCTCCCTGAGCTGGAACCATGGCTGCTGTAGCTGTGGGTGCCTAGCTGTGTGATTTTCAAACAGAAAAGGAAAGGACCCTCTTCCCCAGTTCCACCTCCCAAAACCTCAGGAAAGGACTGTGAGTCCCACAGTTGGGTCACATGTCCACTTCTGGACCAGTCACTGGGGTCAGAGCATAGAGCATTCTGATCGGCCAGTTTGGGTCAGGTGTCTATACCTGGGTGCAGAGGTGGGAGCCCTCAGCTCCATTTGACTCTATGACCCAGCCCTGCCCTCAAAGAAGGGGAGAAAGCAGTACAGACACAAACACTGGGGACGTTTGTGAGCCCGGCTGTCCTCCCCATTGCAGGTTCCACCACGGACAACCAGTGCAATTTCTAATCATAGTCTTACTTTTACATTTATGTGTTTCATGCTTGTCTCTACCACCAGACTGAAAGCTGGTTTTTCACTATAGACAACCCAACTTGCAAAAAATAAACACTTGTTAGGTGAATGTATGATTTCATCTCAATAGCGTTTCCAGATTCCTGACAGATAATAACGTTTAGGATGTGAGAATAAGAAAATGGGATTTGTGGGACTCCTCGGGAATTTCCCATAAGTTACTTTGTATTTGTGTAACACTATTCCTTACGTGTTTTCCAAAATAATAATATACGATCATAATGATTCAAAATAATTTTTTTCTGTGATAGGGTGACAGTAAATGGTTGTAGAGGTTTTCTGTTGCAGAAATGCATGGTTTGTTATGACAGTGAACTAATCAATTGCGACAAGATTAGATATTTCAATAATATGTCGAAATTATTTTTCCCTGACACAGACCATAGAAATCACCACCGAAAAGAGATTCCAAATAAAAGCCACTTTAACAACGGAAAGATAATTCCAAACTTGTTCAGTATTTTAAAATTATCATTCTTAAGTTGAAAATTTAGGACATGACATTAACTGCTGTATCTGGTATTCTGATCTTTGTTTTGTGACCAGTGGTCCGGACATGGGAAAGTCTCTTTGCTTTTGCACTGCTTTTGGTTGAGTTGGTAGGAAAGAGTCCAGAAGCACCTTCAAGTCAGGTGTAAGGGCCCATGTTGCTTCATGTATGAGCTCCTTCCCTTTTTTTAGGATGAATCTCTCTCTGTTTCTCCCCCTTCCTTCCTTCCATCCACCTATTTACCTCTAGCTATTCAACCGTATTTTGTGTAATAAACCACTACAGCCTATAATGAATATTCAGACCCTGGAACGAGCAAGTGAACATTACTGCGTAGTATTTAAATAATGTCATGTTTGTGTCTCCTAGCAAAAGTAACAGTTCTACACAGAATCACATGTTGAAACAGACTACTTTGTAGCTTATTTTGCTTCCAAAATTGGCTTTTTCGTGGAACACCTCTCCTGGTATTTGCATAGACTGTGCATATAAACTTATTAGTGCTTATTTTACTTTCAAGAATGATTTACCATTAGCAGCAGAAAGGGCCGTGAACACACCCTTTTAACATGGCGGCAACAACTAGCGAGCTGACTGATTTGTTCATAACCCCGGCTCCCCTCCACCTTCCTGTCCCGTTCCAGAAACGTTCATCTTTGACTCTACTTGTCAGTGTTTGCTGTTTTTGCTTTCCATCAATGTCAGTGGGTTCCTTCAGTAACGTCTCTATGCACAGGAAGACATTCCTGTGTGGAAACTCTAAGCTCTATGTGGTCTAGGGACTTGACCCTAGTGGCCCCCGGTACTTTCTTGAGACCAACAATGATAGCTTCCATATGGTCCATGCTTCCTGTATGATAAGCACCTAATGCCTGGGGTACTTTGGCGACAGTGGCCCCCGGTACTTTCTTGAGACCAACAATGATAGCTTCCATATGGTCCATGCTTCCTGTATGATAAGCACCTAATGCTTGGGGTGCTTAAGGTATGTGACACGTACCAATTTTGCCAGTAGGGAAACTGAGGCTCAGAGGGGACGTGCCCAAGGTCACGTGGCTAGAACCCGACTGAACTAGGTTTATCACCACTTTACCACACTACCTGTCTTCCCTGAAGCATCAGTATTTATGCCTTCTGCAATTTCTCCTTTTTTTATTTCTGTGGAGAATGCAAGAATATTTGTTTCTTTTGGCAATGCTACTATGATACTACTCTTATGTATTTTTAATCATTTATGGCATGCTTAAAATGCAGGTGTTTTATATATTCGCATGTGTAGAACGTGATCCTTCCAGAAACCCCGATGCCAGAGATGTTACCATGTCCCATTTTACCAAGGGAAAACCTGAGGCTCTGAGGTGCTTCCCCAAGGTCACTTGGTAAGTGACAAAACTGATAAATGAACACACTTCTGTCTTACTCCAAAGCTCATGTTCTTAAACACAGCAACATACTGCTTCCCACAATCAGTAAATGATACCAGCTGTGTCCTGGGAGGGGCTGGAATGTCACTGACTCAGAGAAGTGGCCTCCTGTAAATGTCCAGGTGTGAGACTAGGGGAGGTGGGGGGATGGGAGCTGGTTGCCTGTGGGCAGGGGTGCGTGAGGGGTCAGACAGCACTGAACGCCAGAGCTGGGAGGTCGTCAAGAGGCCATCGAGGGGAATTGAACAGATGGGGAAATTGAGGCACAGAGGACTGCACAAGCTAGCAACTGTATAACACACTTTGATGTATTTCTGCTCATAATCCTCAAAGCAACCATCATTTACAAATGAGAAAACTAGGCATGGGGCGATTAACCAGCAGCCCAAAGCCACTCAGACTAGGAAGTGACACGGGGAGGGCTCTATCCCCCTGTTTGTCCCCTGCCAGCCTTGCCTCTGGAGTTTTCTTTCCTTTGTCTGCCTTGACTGAGGGGTGTGGTTTTACTGCTGGGGGCAGTCCTTGGCCATCCAGCTACCTGATCAACTTATTTTCAGGGGAGAGAGAAGCAGTGACCTTTGTTCTTGTTCTTACAGGTTTTTAAACTCATATCATGAATATTTGCCCTGGTCAGGGGGCAGTGGTTTGCACAAAGATTTCATTTAGGACATTCATTTTTTTTTTTTTTTTTGGAAGTTTGTGAGGGCAGGTGACAGACTCATTTCTGCAATCCTGGGCTAAAACTAAAATCTAAAGCAAATGTTCACCGGAGTGCCAGAGACCGAAAGTGCTTTTAGACCTAGAGATACAAGCATGTCATTGTGCTGTTATTTGCAGAAGTGTTTGGCTCAGCTGTGAAGGGATCATCTCATTCAGTTTTGTTTAAAATCATGTAGCCAGGAACTAAAAAAACATTTGACTCTGGGAGAGAGGAACTTTCAGTAATGTACACCCTACCATTATTATAAGGCTGTGTGTGTGTGTGTGTGTGTGTGTGTGTGTGTGTGTGTGTGTTGTATAAACATCACATTCCTTTGGCAAGTAATGCATTTAATTAATCTACGTGGAGTTTTAGTACAACATAGTTGATTAGCATAGCAGACACGGTGCCTTTTTAATATAACAAATCTACTGAGAAATATCCTTAGTTAATGAGCTGCGTCATTTTGGGAAAGTTTGTCTTATAACTAATGTATGAAAATAGCACTGTATTTTTTTTATGGTGCATGCTCAGAGCCAAATAAGTCATCCTGGGTCTGAATAGAGTTCTAAATCTTCTACGTTCTGCAGCCCCCCACCCGCACCCCCACCCCTGCGTATTGTGAATTTTTCTAAAACTTTTGTGGGTTGGTTTCTGTTGCGTGTCAAAGGGGTAGGGCCAGAACACTCCCCTAAACTTTCAGAGAAGGTTTGTTATAGGTCATCTGAAGACAGGAGGAGTATTTATAATAGACGAGGGATGTGAATTGCCTTGAACCCCTTTGTGAACTTGAAGACAAATTGAGTCTACTTGTCCTGTTCCAGCAAGAATTCCCATTGATCGGCACAGCCTGTAGTCCTGTCCCCCAGATTCGCACAGAATAACTGCTGGCTTCTCTTCCCCTAGTCCCACCCCAGGCATGACGTTCTGACCCTCTGTCTGTAATGCATTATTCTAAGCACCAATCGCTTTGTCCAGACCTTCAGCTGGAAGAAGAGATTGGTGATGTGAGCCAAGGCTCAGAAATTCCATTTTGATTTTTCCGAGGTTTGATGACTTATGGACCGCTAGAATGCCTCTTACCTATACACCAAGGTCTGTTTTTGAGGTGTAATTTATATACAGTGAAATGCACAGTTTGCGATCACACAGATCAACCAGAGTTGACAAACTCACATATCTGTGTAAACCATTTGCTTACACAGCTATAAAATACATTCATCCTGCCAGAAAGAGGCCGCATTTACCTTCCTACTCAATGCCTCTCACCACATTCCCATCGTCCAAACATGACCCCTGAGTTGATTCCTGTTACCACAGAGTCACCTTGCCTGCCTTAGAACTTCATGTGCATGGACTCAAACCGCATGTGCTCTTTTGTGTCTAGTTTCTCTTACTGAACATCTTTTTGAGAATCGCCCTTGGTTCTGTACCAGTTCTTGGTATCTTCTCACTGCAGAGTGGTGTTCCATTGTATGTAGATGTCCTTTGTGGTCCTTCTTTGTTGATGAGCTCCTTCCACTTTAGGGCTATCACGAGTAAAGCTTGGATAGGCGTTCTGTGCCTTGGACTTCATGTGTTTTCCCTAAATTCCTGTGCTGAAGCCCTCATCCCCAGTGTGATGGGTATTTGGAGGTGAGGCCTTTGGGAGATGTTTAGAAGAGGTCGTAAGAGTGGACTGCTCCCATCCCCCATAATGGGATTAATGTCTTTATGAAAAGAGGAAGAGAGGGGATGGAGATCTGTGTGTGTGTGTGTGAGTCTGTGTGAGTAAGTGTGTGTGTGAGTGTGTGTGTGAGTGTGTGGGAAATTGGGAAAAGGTCATGTGAGGACTTCACCAGAAGAAGACCCTCCATGTTGGCACTATGGCCTCAGACTTCCATCCTCCAGAACCGAGATAAATAAATGTTTGTTGTTCAGGCCACCCCCTCTATGGTACATCTTGTAACGTCCAAACTCTTTAAGAGAATCTGGCAATAAGGCATTTTGTGAATATATGTTTTTATTTCTTTTGGTTTAATGGAATGGAATCGCTGAGTCACAGAGTGGAGGAATGTTTGTTTGTTTGTTTGTTTTAAAAAATCGCCACCCGATTTTCTACACTGACTGTTCAATTTTGTACTCTCGCGCGCGATGTAGGGGAGCTACTTGGAGCCTCACTGTCTGCCTGGTGTGTGAGTGTTTTTCCACTGTAGCTGTGCTGGTCATGTCTCATGTTGGTTTTAATTTGCATTTCTCCCATGACTAAAGATGTTAAACACTTTTTCTTGTGTTGAGTAAACATTGGTGTACCATCTTTTGTGAATAGTATATATGATAAAGTCTCCTGCCCATTTTTCCAAGCTGGGTCGTAGGAGCTTCCTTTTCTTTTTCTTTTTAACATATTCAGGATGCAAATCTTTTGTCAGATACGTTTGTTGTTAATATTTCCTCCCAGTCTATCTCTTGCCTATTTATCTTATTTTTTAATCCCTTTAGATAAACAGACATTTAAAATTTTGATTAGGTCCTTTCTTTTATTTTTACTTATCTATTTTTAAAAAATATTTATTTATTTATTTATTAGAGAGAGAGAGAGCATGAGTAGGGGAAGGCGCAGAGGGAGAGAGAGAAGGAGTCTCAAGCAGACTTCCCACTGAGCGTGGAGCCTGACGCGGGGCTCAGTCTCACAATCCTGAGATCATGACCTGAGCTGAAATCAAGAGTCAGACCTAACTGAGCCACCCAAGTGCATCCAGGTTCTTTCTTTTATAGGTAGTATTTCTGTGTTCTAAGATATCATTGCTTACTGAAAGGTCATGAAGACATTCTTTTATTCACTTTTCTAGAATATTGTTTTAATATTTGGGCTAGGTCTATGATCTGTCTCAACCAATAAAGGTACAGGGTTCAAGATTTAGGGTTTTTTTAAATAGCAGTATTTGTAAAAAATCTCTCTCCTACTGAATTGTTTTGGCACTTATGCCAAAAACCATTTGATCATACATGTATTTCTAGACTTTTATTCTCTTCTCTTTATCTGTTTGTCTATCTTCCTACTGTTGCTTTATGGTAGGTTTTGAAACCAAGTTGAATACATCCTTTAACTTAATTTTTCTCTCTTGTTTTTCAAAATTGTTTAAGCTCCTCTTAGTCTTTCACATTTTTAAAAAATATTTTATTTATTTATTTAGAGCTCGAGTCGGGAGAAGAGCAGAGAGAGAGAGAGAGAGAATCTTAAGTGGACTCCGTGCTGAGTGCAGAGCCCCATGCAGGGCTCAATTCCATGACCCTGAGATCATGACCTGAGCCAAAATCAAAAGTCAGAGGCCTACCTGACTGAGCCACCCAGATGCACCAATCTTTCACATTTTAATATACATTTAGAATCATCAAAAAGTCTTTGGGGACTGAACAGGATTGCACTCAATCTAGAACTATATACGGAAAGAATTGACATCTTAGTCCTATTGAGTCTTCCAATACATGAGCACCGCGTAATGCCATATTTTAAGTCTTCTGCAATCTTTCTCAGCAATACCTTGCAGTTTTTAGTGCCCGTCTTTTGTTAAGTCTGTATTTTACATTTTGCATGATTTTGCAGATGACATTTCCCCAGTTATTTTTGCTGGTTTTCAGAGTTATAATTGATTTTTGTATGTTAGCTTTGTCTTCTACAACTTGCCAAATTTACTTATTAGGCCTAACATTTTTGTTGTTGTTGTTGTTAGATCCCTTTAGGTTTTTTACATGCAAAATCCTGTCATCTGTGAAGAGGGTTTTCCTTCTTCCTTTTAAACTCTATAACTTATTTTATTTTCTTGCCTTATTGCACTTGTTAGGACCTCTAACATAATGTTGAACAGAAGCGATAGAAACAGACATACTTTGCTTTTGCCTAATCTTAAGAGGTAGGAGTTAAATGTCCACTTTTAATTGTGATGTTAGCTGTATATTTTTTGGTGAAGTGTCTTTTATCATTCACCACACCACACAGGCTAGCAGTGATGTACCTTTAAATGTTAATGTACTTGCTTGAGAAATGAGGGGACTCCAGAAGGCAATTGTCCACCACTGAATGACATTAGACATCTTCCTGGCATTTAGGAGAGGCACAGGCTGTGCCATAAGTGATGATTGCTTTGTGAACATTCCCAGAAACCTTTCTGGCATTCTTTTGGTGAGTCTGTCCATCCGTGAAGCCAACTGGAACATTTTTCAAATGAATAACATAGTTTTGACCTCTTGGAGCCATGGATCAGCTTCAGGCGGCTGGATGGGACATCTTTTCCTGGATATTCCTAAGAACACTGTAGTCCTGGGTTTGTGCTTTTCTTCAAGGGCTTGCGATCAGTTTTCTTTTTCTCCTGGTAGGGATATCCTTCATCAGTCGCACCTTTTGATGACTTATCAAGATCAGCAGTATTGCCATGAGTAGTCCGGAGATGATTTTTGCTCAGTCCTGATCGTGGTAAATGACTAAGATAGCCTACACTCAGTTTGTGTCAAGCACAACACACCTTCCCCCATGGAGTATCTACTTTACTTCTCTCTCAACGAAGTTGGCATCTTACTCTCCCCATTTTGCAGATAAGGAAACTGAGTCTTATAGAGATGAGTGGCAGATCAGGTGTGGTGAGTTTCTGGGACTTGTATCCTCATCGTTCAGCTGGGAATTGAGCAGTTGAGTGCCATTCTGCTGGGTTTCCAGTCAAGTGAAGAGGTTCGGAAAAATGTATGGCCAAGTTTTAAGAAGGAGAGAGCCTGAGCATGAGACATAAAAGTGGCATAGGAGACAGACAGCTCTTCAAGTTTCCCAGTGCGTTTTCTGTCCCCACGTCTACCCATCCAGCCCATAGTACATCTCAAATACTCTCATCATCACGCAGAGACATGGATTTGATTACATTAGTTCTGAAATGCCCCCAGGCTTTCAGTGAAATCTTTCATTTTTTTCAGCAACAATATGTACAATTTTTTCCCCTTTTTTCCCTATTACATTTGGAAATTTGTCAGCAGCAAAACATCGTCCCAACGGAGAGCCATGCCAGGGAGCCAGAAAAAAAATGTACATATCTAATAAGCTGGATCACTCAAAACTTTCCAACCTGCTCTTTCTCCTCTAAAGGCGGGAAGGTCAAGAGCATCTCTTTCTTGTTGGAGTCCCCCCACCCCAAACCACCAAAGTTAGCAGGCTGGAGAAAAGTTGCTAGGACAGAAATAATCTTAACGGCAATGACAGCAGGCTTGGCGGTCCCCCCGGTGTGTGTGACGCATGGGGCTAAGGGGCTCACCTCTTGTATCCTGGGATCCTCACCACAGGCTGTGGTGGTCTGTGATCCCATTTCATCTGTGAGGACAGTCAGGTGCCTGAGTGTGAGATGGGGTCCCAGGATCCCCCAGGGCCATAGTGGGAGAGCCACAATAGGACCCGTGATCCATGGGAATCTAAAGCAAGAGCTTGAACCCAGGTAAGATCACAAATCCAGAATCACCTGTCGGATACTATAAAAGCAGTAGGGACTTGTAGGAAAGAGGTGGAAGATGCATGTTGGGTGGGGTCTTTGCATAGCACTTAAATACTTGCTTGAAGAGTCTTCTTTTGCACCTGTCAGTGGTCCTTCGGGCTTACACAGTGGTGGCACCGTGGAGGGTGGGGGTTGCCTGTGGGGGCTTACCGCTTGTATAAATAAATAAGCACAGGGGCCATAAGGATCACCTTTTCTGCAGTGGGAGGGAGGAGCACTGCTGAAGGAGACGCTTCCGCTCCAGTGTAAGAAACACTTGTTTTGCCCTGTGTGCCTTCTTGACTCAGGCTGTCCTGCTCGATCTTCTCACAGCCACCTGGGCTGCATCCCTCACAAGATGTGGAGGAGCCAAGTGGCACCTTGCTGGGGACAGTCCTTGTTCTAGAAGGCCATGATGGGCATGGGCTACTTGGGCGTGATTTTCTGGCAAGTGCTTAGCTATGGAAGGGCACACTGAGAGCCTGTTTTTAAAAAGGAGCCAATGAACACATGTCCCCAGCTTTCAAGCAAGTAGATCAGTGAGAGCCTGTGACATGGGTCTGTACCCGCATCCTTCAGTGGCTAAAGAGTTTTTTGTTCTATCATCTGATCTTGACCACAACTGGACAAGTTCTGTTATTTTCCCCGTTTTATCCCATGATGGAAGTGAGGTCTGTGAATGTCGGGTGGCTTCCCCCGCCGTCACCCAGGGAGGGAGTGGGACAGCCAGGATTTCACGTCCGATGTCTCAGACTCCAAAATATCTGCCTTGAACCTCTATGTATGTGTGTCGGATCCCAGCAGAACTCGGCATATGTGGTCCTAGCGGATCTTCATAGAGATCAGTGCCGGGTGAGCCTGTTATTATTTATTCATACATTTTTATTTCAAATAGAGTGAGCCATCTTATTCTAAGATGCCATACTTAGCCAGCCACTTTGCGAAATTTTTAGAGAGCAGTATATTTGTGCATGAATGAAGGCAGTAATCAGATTCTATAAAAAGCCTGTCTGTGGGTCATTCCAGGAAGCACTTAGCATTCTGGTGAAGACTTCTGTGCCTTGGATTAGGTTCAGAATAAGGGCATTTGTCTAATGCCACGCTGTAGAAATTCAAAAGGATGACATAAACAGAGGTGCAATGCGCAGGGAGGGCATTCATGGCCAGACTGCTATCCATCGGTGTTAGCATTTGTACATTTTTTAAAAGGTTTTATTTATTTGAGAGAGAGCGAGCAAGCACGAGCGGGGTTGAGGGGGGCAGTGGGAGAGGGAGAAGCAGACTCTGTGCTGAGCAGGGAGCCCTAGCGGGGCTCGATCCCAGGACCCTGAGACCATGACCTGAGCTAAAGGCAGATGCTTAAAGGACTGAGCCCCCCAGGTGCCCCAGTACTGATACATTAACAGGCACGGCTTTGCAGTATTGTGAGATCCTCTGACTTTCAGGGACCACAGTGATATGATGAAAAGCATCCCCAGCAGAGACCTGGGAAAATCTGCATAAGTTATGGTGGATGGGGTGGGGGATGCTGGGATGCAGAAAGAGAGAGCCAGAGAGAGGCAGATTAAATTAAGCAGTAGTTTATATGGTTTATCAAGTGCTTCTTTGAATGAACAGTAAGGCTGTCATTATCTCACTGATTCTCTCAATAATTCCATGAAATAGTTAATATCTACATTTTCTGATAAGGAAACTGAGTCTTAGAGATAAAGTTTCATATGCATGGTTACACAACTGTTAAGCACCGTGGTGATGCAAAGCCTAGTGCGATGTTGGGATTTGTAAGGAAAAAAAAATGTGTGTGTGTGTGTGTGTGTATGAGAGATGACTTGAAGTATATTTCTCATATATATTTGGCCTTCATCCATACTTCCTGGCTTCCAGTTCCCAAGTCCCTTGGAATTTCCTGAGCAGCAGAGAGATGGAGTATCTTTTGTCATGACCTTTGGTCTCTTGTCTTCATAACAAGCCCGTTTCCACCACAGCTGATGTGTGCTAACGAAGTGACTTGGAAAGCACCTAAGGATGAGGGCTGGTTGCCAGGGGAAACAACCATGACTACAGGGTTGGAACTTTCACTTCTACCCCGGGTTGATGGGGATGGTAGAGGGGCTGGAGGTAGAATCAGTCACTGATGGCCAGTGAGTTCATCAATCATAGCTATGTGATGGAGCTTTCTTATAAAAACCCAAAAGGAGGGGTTTTGGAGAGCCTCCATGCTGGGGAACCAAAATGCTTCCACGGGCCACCCTGCCAGGCCCCAAGCTCTGTGAGGACTGAAGCTCTTTTGTTCAAGAACTTGCTGTGTGTATCTTTGCATCTGGCTGTTGACTCACGTGTTTTAATATCCTTTGCAGTATATCAGTAATCTAGGGAGTAAACGGGTTTCCTGAGTTCTCTGACCCACTCTGGCAAATTAATCAAACCCAAGGAAGGAGTCATGGGAGCTTTTGATTTAGAGCCCGTTGGTCAAAGCACAGGTAACAACTCGGACTTGTGATTGGCACATGAAGTGGAGGGTGGTCTTGTGGGACGGACACCTTTCCCTGTGGAATCAGGTGCTCTCTCTCCAGGTAGATAGTGTCAGAATTGAGGTAAATTATAGGGAGCCCTGCTGGTGTCTGTGGATTTGTTGTTGGTGTGGGGGGCCTACACATACACACGTACACACACACACACACGTTATAATTGGGGCCAAGGAACCCCAAAGAACCAGTCACTATGACTCCATATCCCCTGTGTATGTGTGTTTATAGATTTATTGATGTATTATTGACATAAAATGCAAAGTATACAATTTGATGAGTTCTGACATATGTATATATCACTGAAACCATCACCCAAGTAAAGATAGTGAACCTCTCCAAAGCCCCCAGGGGTTCCCTGGTGTCCCTGTGTAGCTCCTCTCCGTCTGCCCCCTCCCCCCACTCCCATCCTGGCCCTGCGTTATCACCGATCTGCTTTCTGTCCCTATAGTCAACCCCATGTCCTGGTGGTCGTCCTGCATCCAACTGTATCTTATTTACTGTATTTTATTTTTCCCTGTGCACGTGGGGAAGGCAAGCAGACAACATTCAGAAGTTCAGCTGAGTACACCCCTGGCCGTGTCAGCAGCCCCTAGGTGCAGGGTGTCCCTTGAGTGGCATCTGGACACTCCCACTCTGAACCTCGCCGTGTGGTACTTTCCTCTGTTGACACTTTCTGAATCCCAGGAGTAAACAGACCGGGCTTCCAGGGCAGACAGGAGAGTGCTAGGCAGTGTTTGAGAGCCGTCCCTCCTGAGGAAGGGAGCACAGCTGTGTGGTGAATGTGTTCCCGGAACTCACATGATGTGCAGTACACAGTTTGACATGAATAATTTACCTCTATGCCCGCAAAAGGATTTTAAAAAAGAAGAAGAACATACATATGGCATGTCATTCTTTCCCCATAGTACCATCTTCCTTTATTTCAGAGCGTGATTTCTCCAGAAGTGAGGCAGTCTTGGATGTAGTGAATTTAAACAGTTTGGCATTGGACTAGGCCCTGATTTAAAGTTTTATTTTTAATATTAAAAAGATGAGTGTTACTTTTATATCCCAGAGAAGCAATGGGTAAACAAATAAAAAATTCATTAGAGACAGGCTGCTCTCTCTGAGATGAAAGTTTGATGTTAGTACCCGGCTTTCAAAAGCCTAAAACCCAGTCAGTGGGTCATTAGCTCAGCAGGCAGCCAAACTAAAAAAGAGTGATTTCGGGATGGGCCATGTTTGTGGTCTTCATTTCTTCAAGGTTTCAAAAATTAGCTTAGCGCTTTCCCAGATGGGAGGGGGGAATGCTTACTCTTAACGGCTACGGTCATGGTTATGTTGAGAAAATTAAATTTCTACTATGCTTTGGAGTCTTACTTGCGGTGGTTCTTGCCCCAATTCCACTAGCACAGACGTAGGAGAGAAAAGTTTGGGAAGGGAACGAAGGAATGGAGTATTGCTCGGTTCGCAGCTGGGATGAAGTTTTCATTTTAATAATGTCGTCAGCCCCAGGGCTGTAATTCAAGGCTATGGACTACAGCGTGCAAACACCTGTAGCTTTTTTCTTTTTTGGGCAACGTCAGCGGAAGGGCGTCTCTCTTCCTGTCTTAAGGATGGAAATCCCTGTGAGGACGCTCACTCAAACCTGGCCAATCAGTGCCTTCCCTGCCGAGCACGGTGATTGGTCCAAGGAGTACCAATCAGAATCCTTCCTTGGCTTTGGCTCCATCTTTGCTACCCGGTCCCTGTGAAATGGAACACCTGACTTTCGCTGGGTTTTTTAAGCCGAAGCAAGGGCACTGAGGCCACCAGATGGCAACTACGCCAGCGAATGGAGGGAGCCAATTTGAAGTATGGAAAACTATAGAAGGTCTAAATATAATGTGCAACAGAGCCAAGACATGAAGAAAGAGTAAGCTCTAACAACGTAGCTGTATTTGTAGTATTAGGTAAGCCTGAACGTGGGGCCCAGTAAATCCTTCCTCCTCACATTGGATGTTGCCTTTGTTGAACCCATTCGAGGTGGGTATTCGTGACCGCAACGGAAAGCATCGGCGCTCATTTAACATTATATGGAAAGCCCTTCCCCCAGGTCATCTGAATATGGGATGAAAGACTGACCACGGAAGGCGGACCATGCTCCACATTCTTTTTGTTAAAGCCTTAGCTTCCCCAACTTTTGGGTTCTCTTGGAGATTAGGAAGTACGTTTTTCCATCAGACTGGGCTCACAGGGCAGTAAAAAGAGTATGGACTTTGGAATCCATTACCCCTGGGTGTGGTCCTGGTTTCTTTAGCTAATTGCTGGGCAGGTGGCTTCACTTTCTGGGTCTCCAGCTTTCTCACTTATAAGCTAGATGAGCAGGAGTGTGGGGTCCGGGTCCCGCCTGGATCAATTAACTCAGAACCCCCCGGGGATGGAGGGCAGGCAGGGAGAGTTTGCGACAGCATCCCACATGATTCTAACGTGGCTCTGTGCTAGACAACCTCTTGAGTCGATGAGATCTAAGGCAGTAACTCTCGAAGCGAGGGCCGCCCACAAATCACCTGGGCTCAGCACTCGCCAGAATCCCAAAGATCTTAGAGGGACTCAGAGATCTGCCTTGTTAACAGACTTTCCAGGTGATTCTGATGCAGGCAGTCCGTGGACCACATATTGAGAAAAAAAAAAATGCCTTAAGCTCTCTTTCATCTTTGATGTGGTTAGAATCTGCTGGATAAGGTATTGAGTGGGCAATATTGATCAGAAAGGGAATTTTCATTTGAGCACTAGAAAGTCTAAGGTTAGTTTTTAGAAGCGGTAGAATTAAGTGAGGGGAAAGGACATGGGTCAGCAGGACGTCATCCAGATGAGTATGAGGAGGGGGTGGTACAGTGGGGTCGGCTGGGGACCACAGGTGGGGGAAGCCAAGAGTGCGGGCCAATGATGCCGGGTTGAGGGGGCAGCGGAGATGACTCCTGCTCCCGGATGTTACGAGAAAAGAGCCTTATCAAAGTGAAACAGAACTCTCTAGAAATGGGTAAAATCAGGGCACCTGAGTGGCTCAGTCGGTTAAGCATCTGCCTTCAGTTCAGGTCATGATCTCCAGGTCCTGGGATCGAGCACCATGTGGGGCTCCCTGCTCAGCGGGGAGTCTGCTTCTCCCTCTCCCTCTGCGGCTCCCCCTGCTTGTCCTCTCTTTTTCTGTCAAATATATAAATAGTATCTTAAAAAAAAAAAAAGATATGGGAAAAAATCTCTGAGGGCCATTCTAGGGAGGATTTGGGGAGAACTTTGGGGAATTAATGGAGATTATGAAAACAAAAATTGGATTATAAATAAAAGCACTAACCCAGGTATTTGTTGACTTTGGTAGAGGTCATTGTACATCACCCAGGTGTTCCCCGTCTGCCCTGTGTACTCAGTCCCACGGCCGCAGGGCGGGGCTCGTCCTGCTGCTGGCCTGCGTGTGTTGTCTGGGGATCGTGGTAATTACAGCTGTGTGCTGAGTTTGCTCCTTCCTGCCTGAGTTTATCACCTGAAGTGAAATTTGACTGTGGAATTGGAAGCCAAGACATTTTCCGGCTCTCCTCCATAGCGCTTGGAGGTGGGAGGGTTTCCTCAGTGGTTTCACTTAATTTTATTTATGGGTCCAACATGATTTTATAATGAAACGGCTTAATTCGTTGAGAAAAAAGGGAAGGTGGAATCCCTGGGGATCCTCAAAATCTTGACGATCCTATACTGATGGGGACCATATCAGCTATTAGGGACTGTGGTAGGCAGCTTGAAATACGCCCCCCAACTGTGACGCTGGCCTTCTGGTGTTTAGGGGTTATGCTGTTGTCCCCTGTACTTGAGCGTGGGCCAGGCTTCCTTCTAAGAATAGAATATGTCAGAAGTGGTGGGATGTCTGTTCCAAGACTAGGTTATAAAATACTGTGGTTTCCATCTTGCTGGAGCTCCTTGCTAGGTTCCTGACCCACGAAACTGTGGGATAATGTTTGTTCTTTTAAGCTGCTACGTTTTGGGGTAATTGGTTGTGTGCCGATAGATAACTAATGTGGGAGCTTATATTTATTGTGTCTCCAAAGCTCAGGGAACCCATTAGGAAAATTCTGGAAACACAATGCCAATTAAGTTCAATGTGGCACGAGGGGCTCTTCCGAGGCTTTGCTGTTAAAAGGAGACCAAGCTTCCAATGTGGCTCCACCAACTTCTGTTACAATCTTCTGCTACAATCTTCTCTCATTTCTCTCAGTCTTGACTTTCTCATTCAGAAAATAGAGCTACCCGAGGAAATCAGAAGTATTGATAAAATGGTGCTTTGCCCAGAGAGGGTGATGCTTTTTTATGTTGTTGCTATCAATCAGCATGTTTACAAGATACGGTGACACGGTGGTCCCCAAGAGACTCACCCCCGACGAACATGTTCTGGCTAATTCCTCCTCCCCTTGAGAGTGGGAGGAATCTGTGTCTATGATATCACTCCCCTGAATAAACTTCTAAGCAGTTGACTTTGAGTTAATCCAAAGGGGGATGATCCTGGGTGGGCCTGGCCTAATCAGAGGAACCTTTGAAAGGAAGTGAAGTAGTTCGAGAGGTGCACCCCTGCTCGCCTGGAGGAAGGCAAACAAGCCATCGTGTGGTGAACTTCCTATGGGGTCCCATGGAAAGGAACCGCAGGTGGCTCTTACGGTCTGAGGGCAGTCACTAACCCACAGCTAGCAAGAGCAGGGGGACCTCAGTCCCACCTCCACAAGGAGCTAAACCCTGCCAACAGCCTTGGCAAGCCTGGGAGATGGCCTTAAGCGTCAGGTGACAGCCCTGGCCCCTTGATCTCAGCTGGGCAGACCCTGAGCAGAGGACCCACCTCACTCCTACCTAGATCTCAGACCTGTGGAAATTGCAAGATAAGTAACATGTGGTTTAAGCGGCTGAAGAGGTAGGAAGTCATGTCACAGCAATAGGAATTCACGTTCAAGGTTGGGATGGATGCCGACCACACTGCAAATCCTGCTTCGGTGTCCCCGGGGCTCAGCCCTGTGTCGGGGGCAGCCGGGGCTGTTGCGTGAGGGAGGCATTAGTAAAGAACAGAGAGATGGGCTCTTCCCTTGGAGGGTGCGGGTGGGGATGGGGCACGCAGGGGGAGCCCTCCGCTGAGCTGCTCCCCCTAAATTATCCTCCCATAGGCCCTCTCGGTTTGCGGCCCACCTCCTCTGAGACTTAAGAATTTGCTCAGTGGGCCCGTGCAGTTCCCCAAAGATGAGCTGTTAGTATGCGTTGGGTTATTTCTCAAGAACCTGAGTATCCGTGGCAACGCACAGAAGTATAATTGAATGGGCAGCTCCCTCGGAGGGTAGTCAATGGAGGCGAGCCCCTGTTTGTCCTTCGGAGAAGTGCCGGGAGACCTCACCCCGTCTCAGCCCTGCGATCACTGGGGCAAAGCTAGGAGGTGTCGGCATCATCCACGGGAGTCGACGGACTCCTGGGATCTCAGGCCTGGGGCCTCACCTGACCGGGAGATGGGGACATAAGGTGGCCGGGAGGTTTCGTCGGTGTCCGACGTGTGTGGCTGCTGGGCCGCCCAAGTGTGGCTGCTACACTGTGATGTGCTGTGAGTGTGCCATTCGCAACCGGTTCGGAAGGCTGGGTAGGAAGAAGACGGTGCACCACATCTCCTTACTGTATTTTCATCTGGAACACGTGGGAATGAGAACATGCTTATGTACTCAGTTACATAAAATCTATTATTAAAATTAATTTCATCTGTTTCTTTTCACTTTTTTGGCGTGGTTGTTAGCTAATTTAAAATTTCATCTTACCCTGTGCATTGTTTTTCTAGTGGGCAGAGCTAGTGTCAATCACAAGGGAGTCTATACCAGACAAAGCAAGGCTAAGGATAAAACTAAAACTTGGATTAAAAAAATTAAACTGTGATCAGCCCCTGTACAGATCACAAGACAAGAAGTGAATCATGAATTTATGACACACCTGCATTTGTACTATGAGAGTCAGAAGAGCTTTCCAGCCTTGCTTGCTTTCTCTCTTTTTCCTTCCCTTCCCTTCCTCCCTTTTTCCTCTGCACTTTCTAGGGAGGATGGTTTTCAGCCACCATACATCTACAAAATGACTCTCTTTGGCCCTTCGCGCTCTCAGCCAATGGGATTCGAATGTCATTATCCAATAAACCTGCCCCAGACCTGAGGTCTCTTAACCAAAGCCCAGCTGAGTTCTGGGCTGGCTGGCGGCAAGGAGGCGGGGCTTCAGGAAAACTAGAGGCTGCTATTCTTTTTTTTTTTTTTTTGGTCTTTTACCATAAAGATATTTTATTTTTTATTGAAGAATAATTAACATATAGTGTTATATTAGTTTCAGGTGTGCAATATAAGAATTGCACAATTGCGTACCTTTCTCAGTGCTCATCACGAGGTGTGCCCTCCCCCCACCTCCCCTCTGGCCACCACCCGTTTGTTCTCTGTATGTACGAGTCTGTTCTTTTGTCTCTTTTTTCTTTGTTTGTTCACTTGTTTTGTTTCTCACATTTCACACAGGAGTGAAATCATATGGTCATTTGTC
This sequence comes from Ursus americanus, assembly GCF_024610735.1. NCBI lineage: Eukaryota > Metazoa > Chordata > Mammalia > Carnivora > Ursidae > Ursus > Ursus americanus. Next base: position 34,248,063 of record NC_142128.1, read on the forward strand.
TTCTCTGACTTACTTTCCTTAGCACTATACCCTCTAATGATACCGTGTTGTTGCAGATGGGAGGATCTCGTTCTTTCTGGCTGGGCATGCACGTCCCTGTGGATGGACCTTGGGCTGCGTCCGTATTTGGCTCCTGTAAATGGCGCTGCAGTCACCGTAGGGCTGCCCGTATCTTTTCGAATTAGTGTTTTTGTATTCTTCGGGTTGGAATTACTGGATCGCAGGGTGGTTCTGAGGCCCCTCCACACGGTTTCCCACGGTGGCTGCACCAGTTTGCGTTCCCGCCACCTGCGCACGAGGCTTCCCCTCTCTCTGCTCTACGTCCTCGCCAACACTCGTGTCGTTGTGTCGTTGACGTTGGCCGTTCTGGCAGGTGTGAGGTGACCCCTCATTGTGGTGTTGATTGGCGTGTCCCTGATCGTGAGTTTTCATGCGCCTGTCGGCCACCTGCATGTTTTCTTTTGAAAAATGTCTCTTTGGGTCCTCTGCCCGTTTTTAATGGGAGTATTTCATGTTTGTGCGGTCCAGTTGTGTAAGTTCTTTATCTAGTGTGGATATTAACTCCTTCTTGGATATGTCCGCTCCTGTCCTCTTAAAAGCGTCTTCTCGTCTTCAGGCAACCGTTATCAGGAGGGCACATGGTCCCGGTGCCGCCGCACCTTCCAGCTTCTCGAGGGAAGAATTCTGTGAAACCTCCCAGTTCTCGGAGGGCTCAGGTTCCCCTCTACCCTGCAGCAGCTCTACAGACCCAGCAGTAGGTTCTCAGAGAACAGATTACATCCCAAAAGCTACCAGGAGGTGAGTCCCAGCCTGCGTCTTGGGCTCAGTCCCAGCGTCCCATTAGAAGGTGCAGGAAAGATAGTTCTGACGATCGTGGTGCTGACGGCAGGGCTCTAGAGTTCGGACTGGGGTACTAAGCAGCACGGCCGTAGCCTGTTGCAACGTCTGTGGAATGAGATGTAACCTCTTAGGACAAAGCTAAAGGCTGTTGCTGCAAGGGGCCTTTACTGATGACTTCTCCCCTGTCCAGTGCCCGCACAGGACAAGCGTGGACACAGTGTCCTTTGGCCGGCACAGAACTAGACTGGGGGCAGGGGACTCGGAGAGTTACTGGCATTCTGGAATTTATCAAATATTCCTGTCCATGTTGTCTCAGTCCAGATTGGCTTGGAGTCTTGCCTGTGTTCTCTGGCGTGAGGGATCCTTGTGGTCGACCTTGATTTCTCTCACCCCTACCTGTGTGTGGGGGGCAAAGGGTGGGTTTGGGTGCCTCTACTGGTTTGTGGGTTGGTTTGTTTTGGTACTGAGTATTTGTTTTCTTTTAAACCCTCTAAACCAGGAAGTAACAGAAATGTCTTTTTTTTTTTAAGGAAAAGATTTGATTTATTTATTTGCGAGAGAGTGAGAGAGAGAAAGCATGAGAGGGGGGAGGGCCAGAGGGAGAAGCAAATTCACCGCTGAGCCCAGAGCCTGATGTGGGGCTGGATCCCGGGACTCTATGTGACTAAGGAGGAAGTGGGGGCATATGGTGGGTAAGTGCCGGGCCCAGAACCAGTGATGGAGCTGAGACTCACACGCGGGCAGGGTGACACGACGTTCTCAGGATCACCTGCATATCGGGGACATGGTTCTGTGGGTCTGTGGGGATCCCCGGGCTGCGTGCTGATGACCTCAGTGGGGTGCACGTGGGCTCCAAAGCACCATGAAGATTTTCAGGAACAGTTTCTGTAGGTGAGCATCCTGTGGCTTTCGTCAACCTCAGCTGGAAATCCCTCCTCTCATTAAAAAAAAAAAAAAAAATCTGACGTCTCACTTTTTAACACAGGGTTTGAATTTGGTCCCCAAATGGGAGGTGAGTGACTTTCCCAGAGCCAGACTTCTTGGTGCTACGTAATCTCACTTAATTCTCACTGCAACCCGAGTAGACGCCTCCCCCACTTGCAAACTGAGTCCCAGCGAGGCTCGGTTGCCTCCAAGTTTGTACAGGTGGGAAGAAGACAAGATAGCAGAGATACGACCTAGACTCAGGTTTATCTAGAAATTTTGCGAAAAGAGGAAAAAGGCCTGGAACCACTCAATTTTGCTGCTTTTCCACCGTCGCTCCTGCCTGTCTGCGTCTTTGATGGCTTAATGAAAACAGCCATTACCTATTGTCTTCCTATCGGCCGAGACGAGTCATTCTGTTTTGTTTCTAAGTGATAGAAAAAAATGATTTAAAAAAAAAAGGGGGTTTTCTGTTTTTCCTCTGCCATGCAGGACGCCAACAATTTGGAATTTCTCTATCAGAATGTTGCAACTGACACTGAAAGTTTTGCGGGTGCATGTTTCCTTCTTGCCTCCTGTTCTCACAGAGCAGGTGCTCCGGTGCACAGACAGACGTGCGCACACGCACGTGCACACACACCGTGAGTAGGATGAGAGGGGAAGAGCGGGGCTTGGCTTTGCCAAAGGGGGAAATAGTGGAAAGAACAATACATCATCTAGTCACGCAGCTTAGGAAAATAAAAAAGGGAAAAGCAGCAGCAAGCCCTTTATGCTGACAGCCCCGTCCAGCCGAGCCGTCCGCTGGCGCTGAAATCCTGCTCGCAGTCCTGAATTTCAATGCCGCTCGCCCGCCCAGGAGTGTTTGGGGGAGATAAAAGGCGAGCTGTACGCGGTGCCTCTGACCTGCTTTTCCCTTCTAGACAACTTCCCGGTGTGGTTGCAGAAAGTTTGACTCTCCAGATGTGAGCGCGAGGGTTTCGTTTGCTGGCCCGCAGTTATTGCTGTCTGCTTTTAGGCAGGTTTTTGGTTTTTTGTTTTTTTTTTTAACTTTCTTTTTAAGGTTTGCTGAAGCCTGCATGCCGATGAGCTGCCAGTTTGCATCACGCGTCCTCCCCACCATCAGCTGCCCGAGGCTCCGCCATGACCCTACTTCTTGGGTCTCTGCTCTCCAGTTTCCACCTGCAGCCCTTGTTTCTCCTCCCTCTCCGGAGCCTGGGGAATCCTCCTGCTCTCACTGACGTTCTGCCTCCTTCCGGCAACGTGCCGGCTGCCTGTTGCAGGTTTGAAGAGGAAGGGTCTTGCCACGGTGGGCGCGCTCTCTGAGGTAGACCCGGGCGCTCCTGGTACCCCCCTCACCCCAACAAGAGCAGCGAGGCGGTGGTTAAGCCGGGCCTTGGAGGGCGGCGTGCCCGAGAGGAAAGAACACTGGGTTTGGCTCTTAGCTCCAGTGCCTGCGAAGTTCGTGGGCGGGCACACGACTGAGCGGTGCCACCACCGGGGTGAGGTGCCACGGGCCGTGCAGAGTGTTGCTTAGGGGCGACGGCAAGGACTTCGGAGCCAGGCGGCTGATGCCCACGGCTCAGCCCCACCACCTAGAGCTGCGTGCCTGGGAGTGTCTCCAGTGGCTTAAGCTTCTGCTTCCTTGTGGGCGGACCCAGGGGATGGCGGTAACTGCCTGGCCAGTTTGTGAGGATTAAGTGAGACAATAAAGCGAACAGGAGCAGGAGTAATAAGGCCCCATGTGCTGTCGCTCCCTCTGTCACCACCCAAGCCCTTTACAAGAATTAGCATATGTATTTATGGTCCGCTAATGGGTATATGGTATGATGAGAATGCATAAAAATAAGCACACGTTAAAAAGCATTTGTACCCATGCGTGCATGCAGTCAGTTAGATGTATGTATATACATACACTGTGCAGATCTGTACGTATAATCATGTTAGGTAACATATATTATATAGATAAGGTATGTATATATTGAGTCTATAAAATATAGATGGATACGTATAAATTATACAGATAGCTACAGAAATGATTTATTATTAAAAAGGAAAAAGACACATGCCAGGTGACGTGCTTTGCATGTTTTAAGCACAGCTCGCTCTTGTGAGAACACTTCGAGGTAGGTACTGTTGTCCCCGCGTGTTCTCGGTGAGGTGACTGAAGCACAGAGAGGCTGAGAGACTATCTAAGTGCCTCTCGAGGTACGTCTGTAGAGAGACAGTTACGTGTGGATGAAGGTGTGGAGGAAGCCTTTGTAGAGGCCGGCCTCTAGCTAGACGGTGTCAGCGAGTCATTGTTGGCTCCAGTCTCAGTTCCTTTAGGAAATGGCACCATTAGTATTAAAAGACTCCTTGGTGTTTTCATAACAAGCCACCCGGAAAATGTTTCCCCTTTGAGATAATTGGTAAATTCTCTTCCCAAGGCCAGGTGTCTGTGGTCCGGGCAGCCACGGTGACCTAGACCCCCGAGGCAGAGGCGCACCCTCACTGTCCCCCGCCCGCCATTTTCCAGGTGAGGAGGACACAGCGCGGGGGAGACCACGCTCTCTCAGGGGGCTCTCCGGAAGTGCTGCCCCGTTCCGCCCAAATCTGCATCCCTCGGGCTGCAGATAACAGCAGCGACAAGCCCTGGTGTTACCCACGAGTAAGGGGCTCTGCTTTGGGATGCGAGATGAACTTGGCCCCTGGTCCAGTTTCACACGTCGCGTTGAATCCCAAGCAACTGCACAAGGAGAATTTCACATCCTTCAGAAAAGCCTGCACCTGGCGAATTTACATACAGATCTCCCAAGTATGTAATACAGGGTTGTGCACACCTGTGTGCCCCCCTCCACAAAACCCCCGTCTTCTTGAGTTTTCCAACAAAAATGACTGATATCTTCCCTCGTGAGGATGTTATTTGCAGTCCTAATTCTTGACCTCATCAGTGAGAAATTCATCACAGAGAAAGGTTGGGACTGCGTCGATATGTGGGTACGTGTACGTATGTGCTTATGTGTGTGCACACACACGCACATTGATTGGCTCTCCCGACATGATAAGGGGCAGATCTGCACGGAGAGGCCAACGGGAACAGCATCAGGAAGTTGGCTGAAAGCTGACTCCTCCCCGGACAGTAGTGGGCCTCACCTTAGGGGGGCTAAAAGCCTGGGTTTGTGCTTTTTCCACAAGCTCATCAGTGTTTCTGCAAGTGCATGACTGTACACACATGCACGTGTGCATGCGTGCCTGCCCGCGGGGGCCAGTGAGGTGCTCCCCAGACCTCTCTTTGCAGAAACGGGGCTCTTTCCTGGGAAGTAGGAACAGCCTTCAGATGCCATCATAAATAATCCAGGTTGTCAGGGTGTTGAATGAGACATTGGGTTGGAAATAATGGTTCTAAGCTCATTGACTCGTATCTGTGATGTTTTATTTTGATTTTTTTAACATGGAGGAGGTCTTACTGCTTAAGTCAAATACTGTTTTAAGAGAAAAAATGGAGTTGGGATCAGGCTGTGACTACCTCCCAGGCATTGTCCACAGAAAGCTTGAGGGCAGCCTCTGTGTCCACACAAAGCACGCACATCCCGTAGGGGCTCCTTTGGGCTGGTTTGCCCTGTCCTCCTGCACGCTCGCAGGTGGAGGGGGGAGCAGGTTGTCAGGCAGCTGCTTCCACTGGTCAGGTCTCTTAACAAACCTTTTCACTTCGGCCATCCTTTTAATTTTCTTTACATTTTACGTAAAAGGTATAGGCTTATCTTCATTGTGGAGAAGAGCCTGGTTTGGGAGATCCTAACGTACGCTACTGCTTTTGTTATCTAGACTCACCTCCCTGTATTTCGACAGGGCAGGGACTCTGTTATGAATCAGCGTTTTAGGAGATAATTAGCACCTTCTTCGCCATGTGCCAGGATAAAACTAGTTAATTTTAAAAATTAATATAGCCTTCCATATTCTGTAAGGAGAGAACCAGAAGCCTCGGCTTGACTCCACCACCACCACCACCGCTGTCAGTAAAGGAACAGAATTTTTGGAAGAGGGCATAGGCTACAGCGTCAGAGCTTCACGTAGACGCTTCTTCCAGTAGTCGCTAGACATGACTTCGAACAAATCCTATGACCTGTCAATCCTTGTTGTCCTCATTCATCAACTACTATCTTCCAGGAACTTTCGTCGGGCAACAGAAGTTGGCATGGGCCTGTACAGTCCCATGCACGAGGAGTTTACGGGAAAGGGGCTGCTGGGTATACTTGATGTGGAGTAATTAATACTACGAAGACAACCTACATTGTGGAAAGAGGACTGGAGAAGGAAAATCAGCCTTTGGCCTTTACGGTAAGATTTCTCATTTCTAAAGTTGAAAGCTAAAAGCCCTCTGTGGGCCAGGAGAGAATACATACCCCTCTCCGGTTGGAACGCCCCTTCTAGAATGTCGAACTCGCCACCTGCTTGATGTGAGCTTACAGTTCTGTCGTGTAGACTATCATTTACTCTGCACAGCAACAGTAAGAGGTAGGTGTTGCCACGATCGTGAATTCCGGAAGAGACTGGGGCACAGAGCTTTGGTTTCGCTTGCCCTGGATTGCAGCTCGCAAGTGACTGGATCCAGCTTCAAACCCGGAAGTGCTTCTGCACCCCACATTTTGTTGAGTCTTTATATGTGTTACCCATGTGATAGGGACAGTAAGATAATTAAAGGAGATAGGATTAAGATAGTGTTAAGATACCTTTTTAAATGGGGTCATGATCCGACCCTCATGGCAACATTAAATAATTCAATGAAATAAGGTGCACAAGAGCCTGGCCAGGATCCTTGGCTCCTAGTAAGTACTAGGGAAGTGGACGCTCAAGCCCTCGTGCCCAGGCTCAGCTTCTTCACCCAAGCCTCCCCCACCCCCCAAAACTGTATTAATGCCTTGTTCTTTTGTTTGAAATGCACAATTTTTGTGGTTTTGTCACCAAAGGCTGACATTTCCCTGCTGGGGAATCAGTCGCCTAAGTTCTGTTTCTGAAACATCGCTGGTTACTTCCCCAGACTTCTCCGGAAAGATGAATGTGGAAGGAACACCCGCAGAGCCCGGTGGCCCCGAGCTCCTGTAGGAGGCGGCTGGGTCGGCTGGGAGCGTGGTGGCCTCCCGCTCAGCCCGTCACCCAGGCAGCGCCCACCCGCCAGCCCCCCGGCGGCCCGAGGGCAGCCACGCGTGTGCACGCAGACTCCGCCGTCCCAGGAAACGCTCGAAAGCAAAAGGACTCAGAACACCGACTCGCCAGGTACCTTTTCAGACTAAGCTTTTATTTTTTGATATTACAAACCAGTTTTTCTTTATTCACAAACCACTGTAAGTGATATAAACACTAATTTCTAAAGACAGATATACACGTTTTCTGGGTTTGCAGATTGCGTGATGTGTGTGTTAAGAAGTCACTATATGCCACACATGATATTAAACTTTTGTTTCATAATTCATAATAGCAATAGTTATTTAGATAAATGAAAACATTCCAAATAAATACTGTTTAAAAAAATCCAAAATGTTCGTTTACATCTCTGACATACATTTTAAAATGACTTATTGGCATCTTGGCAGAGTGCCCAGACGAAAGGTTTTGCAACATCATGTGGCACTCACTCGCTCTAAATGATTTTATTAAAACTACATACAGTCATGGGGGAAAGTACAGCTCATTGATGAAAATCAAAACTGCAAATTAATTTTACTTTAACCAACACAGTAAGAATATTCTATGTTTGTGATTCCAAATACAATGCAAATTCTGGATTTTTGACATCGGAGGCCCTCGGGAGAGAGCTTTGGATTCTCCCGAGCCCCCTGTCCCTTCCACTTTTCTCCCCTCTGGGGGCGGGATGCCGGAGCATTTTATAGAAGTGTTTTCTTTAAACACATCGCCCGGGCACCCACGGTCCTAGCACTGTCCTCCAGGTGGGGGAAGGAGAATGTCTCGGTGATGCTATGAAACACCCCCTCGCCCCCCGTCCCCCACCCAAATCAGTCTGCTGAAAAGAACGGCTGACACGCTTGCTTCTGGCTGCTAAGCAGTTCCCCCCCTCGACTCCTCTCCAGAGAACGAGCATCTTAGATATCGAAGCTACAGAAACTTTGTGTTCAAATCTTGTGAAACTTTATTGATGGTTTAATATCCAACCGATCTTACTGCATGCACAGAGGATGACAGGAGAAAGCTGGATCACAAACACTTTTTTTTTTTTTTTAAAGTTTTGTTTGGTTTTGTTTGAAAGCAGAGTTGTTAAAGCGGATTGGCGGGTTCACAGCGGTGAGTTGATCATCGACTGAAGGACGCGCCATAGGGCCTGCGCTGTACACATGGAGAGAGACCTATGGCGGCGAGACTACTGGAGGCGGCTGGCCGCTGTTGGTTGGTTGGTTTTTTTATTTAAATACAAAAACAGGAAGACCCGTGACAGATACCCCAACTTAGGTGAACTTGTAAACAGGACAACGTGGAAAGAGTTCGAACAGAAGGAGTACAGACAAACTGCAATTTTTCGGCTGTGTCGCTCTGGCCCTGCGGTGGCGGTGGGGCGGGAGCTTTGTTCTGCGGGGGGATGAAGAGGGCGGAACCTACTTTTTTGCTTCCTTCTGACAAGTGTCCTGGGCCTTGGAGACAGAACTAAAGATACTGGTTTGAGAGAATCCTCGGGACCAGGAAGAGGGCAGGCTCTCACGGACGGAAAAATTGCAGATTGCTCACAAAACACAGTCATGTTTCAAAAAGTACCAAGCTGATGAAAATACCATGATTATCTCTACTCAATGATTGCAATACTTGTAAAATGCTTCTATAAATCCGAATATGATTATCATGTAATTCCATAAAAATTATACATCTGTCTCTAACAGTTCTACTAGGCTAAAACTAAAGCTTCATAGACTGTTTCTAGAACTTAACAACTCCACTGCACAGATGTAAATTTTATACATTTTTTTTTAACTGGTACAAAGAATTTAAGTTTTTATTACTTTCTTTTTTTGGAAAAAAAGAAAAAAATAGAAACAGTGCTTTTTATCACCTTTTTATTAATGTTATTTTTTTTCCCTCCCATAATATAAAAGTCAGCAATGATATCAATAATTTATTATACTGGAAGAAATATAAAAAGAATGCTTGTTGATGGCCTAACTAGCAGTTTTTGCCTAAATAACTAGCGGCTGGTTAAGAAGCTGAATACTGCCGGGTGGAATGGTTTAAAGGGTCTTCATTCAACTTGGACGCACAAAGTGCTTTTGGAAGCACCCCCTTAACAACGTAACCTTTGGCTTGAACTCACGAGTAACTTAGAACCGCTGACATACGATTGTTGGTGCAGTGGGTCGTTTGGATTCGTCAGTTACTGTTTTGTGTTTCCTTTTAGCCCAAATCCCGGTCCCCATCCCCTAAGACCCTCCCACCCTTCCCCGCTTGTAAAATAAAATAATGCAGATGCAGAAAAAAATGACTATTGTAGTCACTTAACACTCTTCCCAGACAGCTGACAGCCCCAGTAGCTTAAGACTCAGCATATAGAATTCATTTACATGATACAGCGCTCTGGACACGGCCCTAAACCAGTTTTTATTCATAGCTAGCGTCTCTCTAGTTCAACCACAAAAACTCCTACAGCCAGCAACCAAACTACGGAACCTTCAGAAATCAAAGACCCACAATATTAAAATACACAGAACAAAATATCTGAGGTATAAGATAAAAAATGTAATTTTTTTCCTTTTTTTTTTTTTTTAATTTTTAGAGCTGCTAAAATGATGTACTACTGCGTGTATTGCAATACCCAGGCCTCGGAAAGCTTCCTCTCTCCCCACATTGGAAGGTTTTAATGGTTTTGTCATTTAGTATGGAGCAAAACGGTTGTATCCCCCTCGGTATATACTAGCCTGCAATGAAGAAAGAACGAGACCCACATCATCAGCATGGCTCCTAGTCTTGGCATCAGTCAAGGGTGCAAAAGCATTCTGAAACAAAGCAATTTGAGGGGTGTGTTTTTTACATTTTCCTTTTGCAACACGTGGATCATCAAAAAAGACTAATGTGAAAAATAGACACTCAAAAGCAACCGAAAGGGAGGCACCCCCTACCCATCCCAGGTCATTCTCGGAGAACTAACGACAGGCCCAGTCCTGACCTCCCCCAGCGGCTCTCCCTAAAGAATGTCCCTGCAAGACCAAATTCCGTCGGCCAGTCCTGCTAGAGAGAAGGACTCTGACACGGGCTGGGCAACGGAAGGATTTGCCCTGTCTTGTTTTGTTTCCTTGTTTGATTTATCAATGCGACATTCCATCGGGCAAGGCTCAGTCTACACTCGAGAGGCCGAACGTAGACGGCTGATGGGATGCAGCGATTCAACTCTCCTTTCCAACACAGTCCTCAGGCAGGCTAGGTGTTGAGGCAGAGTTGCTGAATGCAAAATCAGGATGGAAATTTAAATCAACTGCTTACTCGACTTGGCTCAACAACCTGGATGGAATTTGCTCTTGAGAGGGGAGTTTACAGATGAACTGCTTGATGTAATCGAGCTTGTGCAAAATAATACGTTTCCAAATCATGGCTGAATTTCTATGACCAAGCTCCAGTGACTTGTCTGGTCGGGGCTCTAGATGGCTATGAGGTGGCACTTAACTATTTCCTTTTTCTAAAAGTATTGGCGATTCAAGTGAATGCCTGTGGGGATTTATTTTTAGGATAAGGACTGATATTCTTGATCCCAAGCAGAAAACTGCATGCCAAAAGCTTTGTAATGATTGCATACGCTCTCACGTGATGGGCACATCTTACTGTACTCAGAGTTTTAGTGCATAGAAGTTTGAACAAGTACAGGCAAATTCACCCCACCCTCGCCTCCCATTTTTGCCCTCCCCCCACCCTTCCCCAAACAAAAACCCAGATTTCCCCCCCCCCGCAAAAAAAAAAACCCAAAACAAAAACAAAAGACAACTCCCAAACCCAACGGATTCCTTCTAATTCCTTATGTACTAGGCACACACACAAAGTGTGCCCCTCTCTCTATTTTCTTTCCTGGGCGACTATGACTTTAAACATGAATTGTAATAGGGGAGGAGAGGCAGTCAGATTCTCAGCTGCCTGACAGCAGAGGCCTGGAAGTGTGCAGCTTAGCTCCTCTGAAGTCTGTGCTGGGGCTGGAACCTTGGGGCTATGTGAATGAGCAGCAAGGGAGGGAAAAAAAAGAAAAAAAAAGTTCTGCATTGACACTGCATTCTGTTAGTGATGGATTTAATTATCAAAATGACTAATTATTCCATTAAGGTAAGTGCTCTGCTAGGTGAGACTTGCAAAATTAGAAATATAATAACTTACATGCACTACATTGCCAAGAAATTAAGACATTTATCAAGTTTACTGGGAGGATTAATGTGGCATTTTAGCTGCTGTTAGCACAAGAGACAAATTCAATTAAGGGAAAGTGAGAGGACGTCAACCGTCAACCCATACTAAGGTCCCAGCTGGGGGAAGGGAAGGGAAGCAGGAGGAAGTGAGGAGGAGGAGGGATTGGTACTCACCATGGCACCAACGCTGTAGGTGGGGGCTGGAGCAAGTGTGTGGTGGTAGGGGTCGGCAGCATAAACTCGTCCGTAACTGAAAGGAAAACACGGGTGAAGATTAATCCATAATATGCAATTACAAAGTCATAACAACCACCATAAAATACAAAAATACCAAGACAGTGCAGAGGGGCCCTATCTGTCTTCAGAGACTGGGAACGTGTTCCCGTCTGCCAGGTAACATGACAGAAGTCCAACTGTGTCCAACCCATTCTTCTGTCCATTTAACATTGCCGGCAGGATGATAATACATTTTCCTCTCTCTCGTAGAACCGTTTCTACACTGCTCGCGGGCCTACCACGGAGCCTGAGGTAGGCAGAAGAAACAACTTGAAAGAGTGGTTTGAAGAAGCCCAGTACCCACGAAGGACATGCCTCTTACTCTCAAGAGAGACTGTCTTTTCTCCTAATTTAGCTGTTACCAATCAAGCGAGACAAGGTAGGTCACAAAGGGTAAAGGCGCCCGGTCTGTGCAGCTAGGGTCCAGCGTCTCAGAAGAGGAAAACAACAGATGTACTTGAACAGGAAGACCCTTGAAGGGTTTGTAGGGCCTTTCCCCCTACGCCTGCCACTCAAGAATTAGTTTGATTTGATTTTGATCCCCTCACCCAGAACCTCTACTTCATCAATCAGTGGTTGGGTTCCGAGAAGGGATACATTTCAAACACTATTTCTTAATGACGAGATCTCATCTTTGACTTTTTCTAGGCCTCTCCCCCATCCTCCTCCCTCCACTGCCATGCCTTCCAGGACAAGCTTTGGAATAAAAATGAATAAGAGAGAGATGCCTACTCAATGTCTGGGACCGAACGCAGCAATAAATCAGAAATTAAGGTTCAGAGGTTACTTGCTCAAGGTCACAGGGCCAAACGGAGTCAGAGCTGACCCCGAATCTCTCCGGGCAACTGGTATGCTCTTTCTGCGGTGTCTAGCCCCTTACTTGGATGACTTGCTGGCTATCTTGCAGACAGTTTGCACACTGGTCTTTTGGTAACGATCACAGCTGAGGTGCACGTTAAGCTAGGTTAGGTTCCCTGCAAGGAGAGTGTGGAATGGGGGTTCTTCGGCACGTGCCTTGTCGAGGAGTGCTTTCAAGAGGAGGACAGACAGGCAAGCAGGTTGGAGCATGAGAAAAAAGAGAAGCAAGGATACGGTCTGAGCTAGAGACTAACTTCTACCTGATTCTGTGAGCTGCACCCCTGAGTCGATCCCGCCTGGAGACAAGTACGTTGGTTTTTTAATGCTCATGGAAGTGAGGCATGAGCTGTGGGCTTCCCTAAGGCACGGAGGACAGCTTCTGAGTTAGAATGACTCTCTTGGGCAGTGCGTTGGTCTCTGAAGGAGGGAGCAGCAGTAGGCACCATCAGCAACCAACGCTCGCGGCAGCCCCCCAGGGGATGCGTGCACCGGCCTCTACAGGGATATGACTCTTGGACTTTCCTTGAGGGAATGAAGGAACAAGGTAGGAGGAGATGGTTTGTCTGCACTATCAACCTTAAGCTCACCTCCAGTCTCTTAACATCTCATTTGCATGTATTTGTATTCCTTTCCTTTCCTGTCTTTCCCCCATTTTCCTTCCAATCTTCTTTCTCATGACTGGAGGACAAGAATGTACTGGGTGGGTCTCACTTGGTTGCTCACACCATGGAGTCTGGGACAGGGAAAGGAGCGTGGGTGAAGGTTCATTACCTCTTAGGGGCTGAGTTAGACCCCAAATGGAAAAGAAAATTTTGATTATAGCAAGTTCTCATTGGCTGTGTCCTACTCCTAAAGCCGCCTTGCCTGTTTTGAAGGGCACTGAGCTCGGGAGCTTAAATGAGCTTTCTGCTTCAACCCCCAGTGTTCTCCTGGTTCTCCAGAGCAAGGACTTGAGTGGCTGTTTCTTTTCTGAGGTGACCCTCTCAGGGAAACTAACAAATAGTCCACACCCTCTGGCTTTTCATTCTTTGGGACATCCGTGATCGAGCTGGCTCTGTCAGATGGCTTTCGGTCAACAACGCTCCCTCTCAGGGAGGAAGAACAGACAGAAGGCCAAGACAGAGGGTGTGTTAAAACGAGGAGGGGGAGGTTTTTGAAGAAATCTTCTATTCACAGAGGTCACCCATGAAAGTTGGGCCTTTGCCCACATAACTACAAGTAGATGTGACGAGGGGTGAGAGGACATGATATATGACTTTGGTGCTGATTTTCATTGTGTGAGAAAATAGTCTGTCATTGGTCTAGAGAAGAGAGAAATTGATAATACGGTTATTTTAATGCACTTCCACCCAGCAAAGCTGGTCTTAGGAACAGGACATAAAATGCAAAGATAAACTGAAAATCCTTGGGAATTTAATAAATGATGCCAGAGCATCCCTTTGACGAGTATGAAAATGCCCATTTCGAGAAATTAATTTTTTTTAATTTGGGGGAATGGTTTTCCTGGGGCAAAAATTTCATCTTGCGAGGCGATACCCTATTGGTAGCCTGAATGTATTCAGTGAGAGTGTAGCTCCCACCTCTTCCCTGCACATACTTTAACGGTAAATTCTTCTTTGCCTCTAACACTGGGCAGAGCGTCAACCTTCGTGGAAAACCCAAGGTAACAATTTGGCAGTATTCTTTTCCAGGGCAGAAGAAAAACACAGCAGCACTGAACTACTCCTCGTAAATGAGCAGGCTCCTTTTCTCCTCGGGGTGACCTCTACCTTCAGAATCCGATGGTTTTATTATGATTAATAAATTTCATTTCCACAGAGGAAAAGGGACCATGTCAGCTCAAACTGAAAGCAAGGAGGCTTCTTTTCAAATGCTAATTTCTAAACACGCCCTTGTGTGACACTACAATTTAGACACAAGGTTATTAGGGAAGACGTGGACTGGAGCGCTACTCTTGCGGCAGAAATGCCAGGCACGTCAGCTACCTCATGTCCCCAGAGCTGGCTAGCGCAGCCCAGAGGAAAAATGGCACTTCCCAGGGACCTCGACGGGGGGGATGGGAAAATGTCTTATGACCGCCATGTCGTGAGCGACCTACACATGTCATCACCCTCCACGCCACCCATCCCTTTGGCAAAGTGGACAGTGGGGAAATCAGGTCATGATGCTTCCATGTTCCCACATCCCATACATCCGAAATTATAGAGGAGATCTTCCACGTGTCTGCTTTACGCCATGCACGCTATTCCCACCCTAACAGAAGCCGCCAGCGTTTCATCAGAACCAGATCCGCCACAGGCTTAAGCCTTCTCTTTGCTTCTGCTCTTGCCTCTTCAAGCCACCGACCACATCTGTAGCTAACGGTCTACTGTCAGCTACTGTTCTATCCATCCATCCTCTATCTACTTAAATATAAATCTAAACCTATCACCTCCCTGCTGAAACACCTTCAGTGGTTTTCCATCGATCCCAGAAGAAAACCCAAACTTGCCTGAGTTGCCCAACTTCTCTTTCAACCCTCTCCCTACTGCCCTCTGCCCCTTGCTCACCGTGCTCCGGGCTGCCCCGCGAACACAGGCAAATTCATTTTCTCTTCACAGTCTTGGCACTTGCCTGCCCTTCAGGTAACGTAGCAAGTCTATCAACAGTCTTGTTCACTTACCTCTCTACCTGATTATTGGCCCCTCCCAGCCCTGCCAGGAATGTCAGCGCCCTGGAGGCTGGGCCAAGTCTATTTGGTTTGCCTTTTTCTCTCCAGCACCCACCAAGGCCCTGGCCACAGTGCAGGGAACAAAGGCCAAGCCAATACGGCTGCGTGCGTCAGGGCGGCGAGAGGGAGGAGTGAGCCCGGAAGAAACCTGCCCCCATCTTTAGGATTCTGTCAGCAGCAAAGATTCTTCCAGATAGGCTTTCTGAAGATTCTAGGTCAGCGGTTCCCAGAGACATTCAAAACCCTTCAAGACACTCAGAAGAAAAGTTTCTGGGGGCTCTGGGAATACAGAGTGTGTGATTTCACATCACTGCTGAGAGTTCACAGACCACTGGCCAAGATGCCATCAAGCTCATCAAACCTCTTTAGGGAAAAGCCCACCAAACAAACAGCGAAATAGAAGATAACAGCTTTGCTGGTGACCACACCATGGCTTGCGGCCATGCCATCATGAGCCCGCTTTATTTTGACCTTAGCAACAAGTGAACACCGGGAGGCCGCCTGTGGCACTGGGGCGAGACGGAACGTGGGGCAGGAAGAGCCAACTTCAAGTTCTGCCTCTGCAGTGTCCTTTCTCAAATACTAGGCAAGTCGCTCTCTCGGAGCCTCCTTTTTCTCTTCATAATGTGGTACTGTTGGGTCTGAGCCCTGTCTCCTTCATGACGTGGAAAAGAAACCAGGTCCATCCGAAAGCAGTCTACAGAAACGAGATTGCGACGCAGGGGACCTCACACAGAGTTTGCCAAGCCAGGCTCTCACTCCTGCCCAGACTTCTGGTGTGTAAGAGCCAAGGGAAAGCCTCTCCTCTAACATGATCACGTGTAGCTGTGGCAGTCAGCTTACAGATACTTCTGGAGTTAAGCACTAGCTAATTTATGAGTGACAGATGTAGTTAGAAGTGCTGTATTTGAGCTTAAGGTTTTGTTGGAGTAAAGTGAATAACCATGCTGCCCGTTGAGTGGGAAATGAACCTGTGTTTGTTAAAGTGCTTTGTCAACTCTACTGAGAGATGCAAATATTACTTATTATTAACATCTGAATCTCCTTGAAACGAGCTGGATGCTAATGAAACACAAGAGAGCTGTGCTGGTGCCACACCAGGATTCTAGCGCTGTGAAGTGACTTTCTTATAGGAACATAGTAAGAACACGGATTCATTTCACTGTCTGTATTTTACTCTCTATATATCAATTAAGAGCCTTTATGCCCCTCAGACCTTCTTCGTCCTGTAGCATCACTTCCCCAGGTCTCCTGTCCCGGAGATAGCTGGGGAAACCCCGAGGGAGCGGAGAAGGGAGTGAGAACCTCTCAGCGCACCGATGACATTCCCGGTGGCGCGCAGCTCTCCTGGATAGCCCCGCCGCAGCAAGGAGGTACGGAGGCTTGTGGCCCCAGCACGCACGGAAGTGCTGCAGAGTGTGCTTTCAGAAGAGTATGCGTTCTGATCCCTGGTGTGTCTGCACTGTCGTCAGGGGACAGAGCACCCTCCTAATTCTAAGATAGAGTCTGAGAGACATTTGGGAAAACGCATGCACGCCAGTCACACATGTACAACACAGTATACAAAGGGGGTACCACACCATAGCCCTGCGGTGCTAACAGCCTGCTATTTAGAGAGCGACGGTTACGCTAGGGGATGTTCCCCTTCACTTCCTTGTGGAGGGTCCACTGGGGTCTGGACCTCCGGATGGCTCACCCTGGTCTGGGTGTCTGAGGCACCCAGTGAGAAGACAGACAGAAGCTAACTGCCCAGGAAGAGGGGATCCTCATCCCACTTCATCATTCTGGTTTCTTGAGCTTTTCCAGATGAAAAACCAAAGGACTTTTAAAAGAAAATCCTTTGGTTTTCAATGCGGCAGGTATAGGTTGCTGCTTTCCCGCCATCCAGAAAGCAAGCATCTGGAACATTGTTCCAGACAAGACATTCTTTGCATTTGGGAAAATGCTCTGCTCTTAGCCATTCTCAGTGGCTGGAAAGGAGCTACAGTTAGTCAGAACAAGGAAGAAAAAGACCACATGGAGGGCATGCGGGCTGTGGACTCCCTCCGCTCTGCCCAGCTATTGCATTAGTTCCTTCCCTGATCCAACTGCAAATCAATCCATTTTCAAAAACAGTGTTACGGGCACGTATACCTTCCAAGTGACCCATCTCATACTCATCGCTAGATAAAACTTAGCAGAATATAGTGCCACAGTCCTACTGAGACAGGTGCAAGACTTCCAACCAGTCCCCTGGGGATTCTGGACTGCGGGATCTGACAGGTCTCCTTGGCTTGGAGGGGGTTTCTGTTAACTCAGGATGGAAACAAAATCCCCTCATTTCAAAAGCTGAAGGGATGTGGCCCAGAATATGGGAGGCCACCGAAGCCCTCTCCAGTTCCTGGTCTGGGATAGCCCGAGCTATCGTGCAGATGGATGGGCTCTCACTTTCATGCAAATAAACATCTACCAGACAACCGAGAAGGCTCAGGGTGCAAACCCTCCTTTCTCAAATCAATATCACAACTTTCAGGCGTAGTCTGGGTTAGCATAGCGTGCACTGGTTCGGTAATAATGGCCAGGATTTGGGGCAAATCTTCCAGGGCCATTCACAGCAAGGACAGTGGGCTCATCTCTGTCCACCACAAAGAGACATGGACCAACTGGTGCCAATCAACCTGTTTCATCTCCACAGGAAAAAACAAGAGGATTCACAGGGCCTCAGACCACATATCCTGGATTGCCACGATAGGGGACAAATCTTCTCCAAAGTATTAGGATGGGAACCACTTGAATGTACTGGGAAAAAATTTAAAGAGACTTGGGTTATAAGGGGATGTTCCCGTTCACTTTCTTATGGAGAGTCTACTGAGGTCTGAGGTCTCTGGCTCAGTGGCCTCAGTGAATATATTCACTAAGGAAGCACTCCTCTTTGACTCTGTAGCCTCGCCTAGCTTCAGTCTAGATCATGACACTGTACACCATTGATACAAAGATATATTTGTAGACCATGGCGGGGGGTGACCAAGCATTATTCTAAAAGCTTCTCAAGAGACATGGAAGAGGAACTTAACCAGTCCCAAACTCAAAACATCTATAAAACAACCTCAAATGTAGCAAAACTTCCCCAAAAAGACCGAAGCAGAAATGGAAGAAATTCTCCAAATGAACAACATGAAGTCATCTCAGCTTGACTCCGACATATCTGAATTCTGTTGTTGCTCACTTTCTTAGCCTGGATTTGAAATGATCACCTTCACCAATCACTTAATACATTTTTCAGCCTCATGTTTTCTTTGCTCAGAACCAGTGGTGAAATCATCTTCTGGACTTGTTAGCTTCTAAATAGGAAGCCGTAGAGTTTGCCCATCCAAACTGTCACACATCTGAACCGTGTATATGTAAGTTCACCTGTGACATCTGTAACATCTTCAAAAAACAGGCCATACCAACCACGGCACATCAGATGACATCACCCATTCTGCACCCTCTCTGTGCAATTCAAAACCTCTTCCAATTCTGATTCCTAGCAGAACAGGTCTGAGATAGGAACCCTGATTCTGGATTCCTAAGAGCAGAGTAATAGCCACTGCCTGGGAGTTGAGAAAACACAAAGTCCTGCTTTTGGCCCTAATTCCTTCACTCTGGAATGCCTCCTTCAGTAAAAGACCCATCGCCATGCTCTCCCTAATGCCAAGCTCAAGGCCATCCTCTTCGTAGAAAGGCTGTTTCACCTTCTTTGTGTCCTGACAGCTGCTCTTCCAAAATCACTAAGAAATGCCCGTCATGCTTTGAAATCAACATGGCCCCCAGCCAGGGTCCAGTCTGCTGGGGGAATCACAAAGAGTAATCTCCGAAAGTTTATCTCCTCTCTGAGCCACTTCCTCCATCTGTGAGTGGAGGTAATGGTGCATACTGACTGTATAAGGCAGTAGTGAGGTTGACAGGAGGGGTCCTGGTTACCAGCTAGTCAGCAGTCAAATGAGTGTCAGTTCCTGATACCGTCAAGGTGGCATTGCCTTCTCTCTATCCCAGGTGGGCTCACCGCACTAAAGCCCATGGAGTACGTGTCGGAACTATCCCTGAGGTAAGCATCCGGAGCTCCTACAGCCTATGTAAGCAGATCAAAGATTCTGAGAAGTTAACTAGCAGGGTGAGAAGAACGAGCACGTGCGCACACACACACGCCAACTGTACTCTCACTTGGAGACCAAACACAAAGTCCAGACACACTGCCAGTGTCCAGGGTATCTGTCACAGTATTCATTCCAGGTGAGTATCCCTCACCTCTCAGGGACCAGTTCTTTGCGCACACAAACCCTTTCAATATTCGTTTGTGCAAAACGAGTGAAAATCTAACTCCAGGATGGTACTGTCCATACACATACAATGAGCCCAAGATGAGCCATTCTAAGTTTTATAGTAGCCACATTTAAAAAGTGAAAAGCAAGAGGGGTGCTTCATTTTTATATATTTACTTAATCTAATATATTAAACTATTACCATTCCAATGTGTAATCAACTTAAAGATTAGTGAAATATTTTACATAATTTTTGTCGTAAGGTTTCAAAATCTAGTTTGTATTTTATACTTACAGCTCATCTCAACTTGGACCAGCCACATGTCAAGGGCCCTGTAGCCAGATGGGGTTATTGGCCACCATGCTGCAGAGCACAACTCTAGAAAAAAACCTATCCTGTGTTCTCTTTCCCTCTGGAACAGGAAAGATTCCCGACTGATCAGCTCTGCGGTTCCTAAAGAATAAGGAACCGCCCTGGAGAGCTTGTAAGAATGCGGATTTTCAGGCTCCCTCTCCAGACCTGTAAATCAGAATCTCTGGGGCAGGGGCATGGGAAGAGGAAATGGATTCTGCATTTTTAATAAGTTCTGCAGGTGATTTTCGTGCAGTCTAATGTTTGATAACTGCTGCTCTATTTTTTTATTCAAATTCTGCACTCAGGCTAATTCAGAGCTATCTGGATAGCTTTAATTTTTATAAGTAAACTGATAGAGACATTCTATTTTTATAGGGTATCACTATTGCCTGTAACAAGCTTTGAACTATGCCTAGTGCACAGCAAGCTCTCAATGTTACAATTATTTTTGCTAAGTTCCTTTGTTTATACGTTCCCTGAACACCCTGCACTCTATCATAGTACACATCACATTTTATTGGAAACAGACCAATTAACCACAAATCAATTCGCTGCATGACGACTTTGCTGAATAATCAAATAACCAAAATGTAAGGAAGACAATTAGATAAAATTTGCTGAAGGATCAATCAGGGGAATGTCCCATTTGGAAACTTCTAAATACTGTCTGAGGCTGTGTGGGTGTGCGAGTGTGTGTTTCTGTGCCCATGTGTGCACGTACGTGAGTGGGTTGGGCAGGGACAGAAGGATGGAAGAGGGTGAGGACACCCCATGAGGCCATGAACTTGCTTCTAGTAATTACTTCATAAAGTATATGGCGCCCCGTTCACAGGCGATGGTTTTAATGGCTTTGGCCACTCATTTGGCCAAGGCTTTTTCACAGATCTCCACCTTTACCTAGTGTCCAGTACTCATAAAGACCTGGGAGTGTGTCCCCAGGTTGGATTCCCATGCCTCCAAGATGGTACCTGGCCCAGTGGAGGAAGCAAGACTTGCTGCCAGACAGAGACCCAGCCTCCACCTGCACCCCATAAACACACAAGCATGCGTACACACTCCCTTGGGCAGGGGGCAGCTGGGATTCAGCAGCCAAAACAACTAGGTCAAAGTTTCTGGTAGGTTTTAGGAAATGCATTGTCCTGTGAGTTTATTTTTAGCCACTGATTTTCAGCAAAAGAAAGACTTTGAGAGACCTGACCCGGAACACACATTGTTTAATCCCATCTCCCAGAATGTGCAGGACGCTCCCCGAGAAGGCAGCGGCTCCCTCCATCACTCTTTCCCTGCACCTAGACTAGTCTCCAGCACATCAGAGGATTCAGCACACGCCTGCTGCACAAAGGGGAAGGACCAAGTCACTTAAACACCCAGTGGAACAGCCATTTGGAGAGCCGCCAAGTTCCCTTAGGGCCCCTCAACATTTTAGCAACTATGCTCCCCAACTCACAAATACTAGTTTTTTAGGAACAAGCTAGCACAGCTGAAGAAAGCAGGAGAATTCCATCTGGAGGCAAAGGTCAACGTTCCAAGGTCAAAATACGAGGAGCATGTGGGGGCAGTGTGGTCTAGTGGAAAGAACTCTGTCAGCAGACGGACTCCATTGGGATTTGGGGCAAGTTACCAAAGTTCTCTGGGCCTGAGCTTTTTTTTTTTTTTTTCTTTTTTTAACCTCCAAGATGAGGATGAAGGTAACACCTACCTCACTGAGCTGATGTGATAAATCATATTTGCACATATGCGCACACACACACGTGGGTACCTACGTGTACATACAATTTATCATGCTTGCTGGCACACAATTTGCTCAAAAACGACAGAAGTTATCATCACACCCTAGAGAATTCAGCAAAGCCTGTCTGAGGGACAAGGACTACAGGGATGCAGGGTTCCCTCATCATGGCAACAAGAAGTCTTAGCACTCCGAGGAAATAACGCACCCTTGGAGCAAGTGGGAGAGCGCGGACGTTTAACAGGGACTGGACCTCATCCACTTCTCATCTGCCGGCCTACCCTGCTGATCTCCAGTCAAAATACAGCCCAAAGCCAACCACTTTTTGGCTCTTCCAGCACCATCGTCCTAACCCAGGCTCCTACCAGCCCTCCCTGGACTGCTGCAAGAGACTCCCAACTAGTGCTCCTTCTCCTGCTCTCGTCCTTTGGCGATCTGGTCTCCATAATGCCATCTAACTCATCATTAATAAGGCAGATCACAGCTGACCCTCCAATGCCTTCCTACCACACTTAAATCTTGAGTGGTTCAAAATTCTCCAAGTCCTAATTTGTTCTGAGCCCTAGCTGTCTTCCTGATTTGATCTCCAAAACTCTTACCTGTACTCATACGCCGTGGCCTTGCTGTACATCCTGCTGAGCCCGGCCACCTCAGGCGTCCCTCAACCACAGGGCATTTGCACTCGCTGCTTATTCGGCCTGAAATGCTTACGATTCCGCAGTGATGGACCTGGCTCACACCCTCACCTGCTTCGGGTCCCTGCTCAAACGTCACCCCCTCAGAGAGGTCCTCTCTGCTCCCTGAACCTAAAATCACATTGCATCCTGTCTTCTAGCTGTCCCTCTGCTCTTTGATTCATTATAGCTGTCGTATAACTTGCCGTGCAAGTACATCACACGCCTTTCCTTCTACGTGTCGGGCGTCTGGTCTCTGCTAGAAAGGAGGCTCTTTGAAGGAAGGGCTTCTCCTGGTTTACTTAACGCTATGTCCTGAGGGCTCAGAACACTTGCTGACGCACAGTGATGACTGACCACATATTAATGAACTGAAATGAATTTCTAGCTCTTCCGCCAAGATAACTCACTTGCTTTTTGACCTTCATTCGAGTAGAAGACACATCTTCTCCTTCTACTCCAATCACTCGCCAGTCCTGGGAAAGCTCCAGTGAGTCACAGTGGCAGGGAGACCTCGAGTTTAAGAAGGGAAAATCCTCTTTTCCCTTTTGCCGTCTCTTGCAGGAACCAACTCGTGAAAGGTTCTGACATCCCGGAATGAGAAGCTACGTGAGTGTCCAAGGTGAGCACTGGACATGTGTGTGCTGGGGGTTCAGTGCTGCTGTCAAAAGGCCGGTCGCCAGAGTCACCCACTGAGCACTTATCTTTCAGGAGCAACTAAGCCAAAAGCAAAACCAAACAACGAATACCACTGCTGGAGACACTGAATAGGAAACAAATTTACTTGTAAATAGAGTCTCACAAACCACACAAGCGAGAAACGTTTCTTCTACGTGGCTAGCAAAAGCAGACTCGACATCTTGGCATCCTCTCCAAAAGGCCCAAGTAAGAATCGTCACTTTTCCTTTGGGGACAGGAAGAAAACCCCTTCGGTGCCGCAGAGCCTACCGTCTGGCGAGTCTCATCTCACCATCTCTACCCCGAGCCACACACACAACTGGCCAGTTCTGGCCGACAGGCAGCTGTGTAAGAATGACACGTCTTTATAAGAATTCCAGTTATTAAATCCATTGAGCCCTCAAAACTGAGATTTTAAGTGTCTCATTGATTTCTTCATTTAAAAAGAGAGAAGTTGCTTTTGGTTGAACACTGAAATCCAGGAGATACCAGGAGTCAAGAGACCTGCCCTAAGCAGTGTTGTTCTGCACGTGGGGATGGTTTTGTTGGTTAGAATTAAGGTGTGCCCCGGGTTCTCCTAGCATGGGGGAGACGAAGTGCTCAGAGACTTAGTCGAAACCATGAGTCACAACCTTTGCTGACCGACCCATTCTGATTTTCCATACTCACTCCATAAGGAGGGAGGACTGGCTGGGAGATAATTTGACATTTGATTGATACGGGTGTCTCCTTTTCCATGCTTGGTTCAAAATTCAGAGTTCAAATTGAACCTTATGAAGCATACAACATATTATTAATATGGCCATCAAAGCAACAGGGATATCTCTCTCAATCTGAAATCTGATCAATAGCAATTCATTAAGAATTTACTGAGCAGCCGTCCTAAATTGGATAAGGCAGGTGGAAACGCTCTGCTCAGGCAAACTTTCATGATCTGTGGCCTCTTTTAGGAATAGTGTGCATGGACCACTTGGCTTACCAGACAGCTTGTTAAGTCACAGGATCAAATCAGTGTCTACCTCTTTAAGCTGCAACTTTGCAGTGTTTGATCTATGATATCGAAATAGAACCTAAAATAAACCAGGACATGCATACATTTCTAACAGGAGAGGTGGAGACTGTGGGAGGCGGCATATCCACAAATGGCATCTATTCGTGTTTTAAACCAACAACCCTCCCCAGCCTAGTCAGTTACCCCTCCAGAAGCATGCTCCCTTTCCAAGGTTTTGGAGATGTCCGATGTCTCTTGCATCCCAGGAACATTCCCCCCAGCTATGCAACTATCCATCTTCTACTATTAAGTATTAGTGAGGTGTTAGGGATGTCACCACCTCTCAAGGGAGAAACCGATGTTTGAGGCTAGGGGTTGAGGAAGGAAAATAGGGGAGCCCTTATCCAAGGGGTTTTATAGAAACGGAGTAAGCTATTGCTTTAAACTACAAGCATGCGTTCCTCCTGAACTCCCGGGGTAAGACTTTCAGCCATTAAAAATGTGGAGACCAATTCTATCAATGCAACTTTTAGAACAGACAGGGCTGGGGACATGCTCCTAGCGATCCCTCCTTCCTTGAGTTCCTTCTCGCCAAAGACTGAGTAGGGACTGAAGCGTCAGCAAACAACCTTCATTCACTGCTCCATTGATAAAATGGGATTGCAGCAGATGAAGGTCCATCTGCAAGGCTCTGTGTAATGAAGGTCATGGCGTCCTCAACCACATGTTCGTGAGCTGTACTGCCCTCCCTTGCTGGCTACATATTGGGAGGCAACATAATGGTAAGATTTCCTAGTAATAGTTTTGGTCAAAATTTAGGCTTAAAAGCAAAAAACAAAACAAACCCCAAAAACCAAACCAAAACAACAAAACCAAAAAACCCCGAATCTGTTAGCACTCACCTATCTTGACATTTACTCAAGTAATTCCATGCTAATGAAAGTCCAAGCATAACTGTTCTGAACCACATCAAAGCAAAAAGGCGTTATTTTGGCGGACACATCATGCAACTGTGCAATTTTCATTTGCCGAGGCCCTGGCTCCAAAAGCAGAAGACTTTGTGTCTCTAACTCCTGCTACTTGTGATAGTTTTTAAAAGGAAGGAGAGAGAGGATCTTTGATTAATAGAATGAAGATCCCCTTCTCATGAGACAGAGATAATTACAGTCCCCAATGCCTCGAGCTTTCTCGATTCAGTCTTTTATAACCAGTCATTGAATAAAGATCCCAAATAATTCATATATACATCTGTGTGAACCCAGACAAAATATGTCAAAAAAACATACAAGTCACACGTCTGTGTCCTTAATCACCCCTGTTCAGCATTTTAACATCAGAGCACTGCTTATACCGTAAGATTGTATTGTGGCTTCATTCAACATAGTCTTACTTTTCAAGATCATGTATTATTAAGACTGGAAATAAAATATCCGAGTTAGCAAAACACCTAGTATCGTTTTAGACAGCGGAGCCTAAAGGCTTCAGCTATACTCCAAAGATATATGGACATTGGTTTTTTTTTTTTTTTTTTTTTTTTTAAACTCAACTTTCTAGAGTGACCAACTGCAGCATGTGAAGAAAAAAAAAGAGAGAGAGAGAGAGAGAATACTGAGCTTTGGGTGGATGCATCAGGAAGTAGCAATGTTTGTTACCTGTAGAGGTGTTACAAGAAATTTCATCTGCTGCAACGAAGACGAACTGATTTCTGGAAGAGAAGATAAAATTCACAATACTGCTCGCTCAGGGGGACATGTGCTCTCTGCCAACTGGGTGGATGTATTCAGATGCGGGGAGGGAGGGGTGCTTCGTTCGAATGGATGTTGCAAGGAAATGTGTTGCTACGTCTTGGACCTCGAGAGCTTAGAAAGATCATGGAACAGGCATGCGGGGACCTTGCCAACGGAATCATGGTGGTGTCAGAACGGGGCCATGTCCACACTGCTGCACCGTCATGTTAATACTGAGTGTTACCAGAATGCCATGCCAGGGGACGGTGCTAAGGCTAGGGCGCTTGAAACTGTGCTTGCATTTCTGTGCTAAACGGAGACTACTTTTAAAGAAAACATGGACAGTCTGTTGGGGGAAAGGGGACACTAGCTATGAAAATCATAAAATTCCAGACTTTATTATTGTGGTATAATATCAAAACATTTTTTTTAAAAGGAAAGAAAAAGAAATGCTGTCATTTGAGAAGAGAATGTTATATGGTATCATGTTATGGATAATAATTTCCTCACCAAACTAGGCTGGCGCATAAAGAAGGTAAGAACACTCATCTATTGCAATAAATCCTGTCTTACCAAATTATTTTTAATGATGCAGTATTTAAAAGAAAATTAAAATGGAAAATGCTATTTTACTTTGATTTAGTAAATCCACAAAGATGATAAAACTCTCTTAAGATGTTTCCAGCTGTGGCATTTGCACAATGAAATGCGTTCTAATTCAGACGTACCGTTTATTTCTCTAGAAAGAAGAACGTCTGTGGGAGGCAGATTCTACAAATGCCCCCAATGAGATTGGCTAGGCTCTTAAATGCCTCAAAAGTGGCAGTAGAGAGTATTCTGGTTCTCGTTTGCTAGATTTTACTGTGCGTATGAATCATTAAGAAGCAAGAGAAATGCATTTTTTGGGTCTTAGTTTGATTGGTCGTGTTCAATTGCTTTAATGCTTCCAGAAGTATCTAGTGATGGAACATTTCTTAAAACATCTTAAGAAAGTTTTACTGTTGCAAGAGGTAAACCCTGGCATATAAATAGAGCTACCATTGGAAAATTTACTAGAATTGAGTATCCAGTTGAACATTCTAGCCGTTTCCACACCAGTGAAACCTAAACAAAATTATGCATTTTCTGAGAATCGTATTCCGTATGTTTCTCTTCCACATAACGCAAGTCACAGCCAAGTTCATTTACCACCTCTCTTAAAAAACTAAAAGTTAGTGTCACTGGATTTTTGCTATCTTTTTGCTTGGACACAGTTTTTTTGAGCCCCACCAATATCTGGCTTCAAACTTCTGAGGTTTGAGGAGCAGTACCCCTGAAATTGAAGATGTTTGGGTTCAGTATTTGTTTTGACTTGTTTGCCTGTGACTTACTCAAGGGGCAGTAAGATATGGACACCCCAGCTACATGTATGGGATTCTTGGATCGGTCAAAGAAGCACTTGGAAGGACTTCTGTTTACAGTATGCCCACAAGAAGTAGACTGCCACAACCAAGAGCGGCCACCTGCTCTATCCAGACAGCCGGGCTCTTTGGTACAGCCATTCCCCTACTTATGGGGCGGGCCTCATTAGTTAAGTGGTTCTATCCAGTTCAGACCCTATCATCCTAGAAGACGCTGCCACCTTGCACCCCACTTCTGCATTTTCCCTAAGGAGCTGTCCTGCCTGCTAGACATAGGAAAACCATGAGAGGCAACCAACAGATATAAAATGATGACTGAATGAACAGGAAAAACTTATGCGAGTGCAACTTACAAGTATGTTTATAAAGACACTAGACCTTTCTCTTTAGTTGTACCAGAATTTTAGGAAATATGATGGTTGTCCTTCACAGCACTCTTCCTTGGGACGTGACACACCAACTCTAAACAATAATGCTACCAGTTCCCCATTCCCTTCTTATTCCATTCTCTCTCTGTTTCTTGGGTAACCTGTATATTTTGAATTTTTTTTAAGAGTGGCTTTATGATTCCTGAGCAAATTTCTGAACAAAGGGGGTGACTCCAAGAGTTGGCTCAGAAGATGGCTATCAAATCTACTCCACGTCAAAGCATGAAGCTATCACAAATAGTGATATTGTAGGGGACATGCCATGGACTCTGCAATGGTACCAAAACGGAATTATTAAAAAGTAATTGCAAAAAATAGTAGCCGTTTGGATGTATCAATTCTGTACTGATGTTTTTTCCTTTTAATTCCATACAAACAGCCCTACAACACCCAGGAAGATTTCCCCAACATTTCAGGAAACTGCCTTTCTCTGGAGCTCATTAATTCCATGGAGTCACCTGGCGTGATGAGCCTTCCCACCCCCCCCCCCACGACGCTACCCTTTCACCAACTGATTATGAGAACAGTGAATAGGAAATGCCTGCAAATAAGAGCCTAGGGAGGGACGTTAGACCAACGTGGCCCACATGGGAGGCCAAGAGAGGAATCTGGGTGGAGTCATAACAGGTTTCATGGTGATGTCTCTGTCCGCTATGTTATACCATTTTTATATATGGTTTCTCCCCACTTGACCTTTAAGACAAATGATCTATCTTAGCCCATAAATGGATCATACGTGACCCTCTCTGTGGAATCATTTACCTCAAATGACCAGAGAGAGGTATGATCAAAGAGAGTAATGATGTGTTAATTAACTGATTAATTACTGATGCTCGGGGAGAGTAGGCTCTCCCCAAGCAAGGTCAGGACAAACTGAATGACCACCGGAGAGTGGGCTCACCTTTCAGGGCAGAGAGGAGGCTGGCACGGGGCCTGACCCCTTATGGCAACCCTGGTCTGCTCCGCACTCTCAACCCAGACACAAGAATTTAAACTTCAAAAGCAGTTGCACTTCACTTTCAGCAAACTGTAGGTGATAAAGTTGGCCAAGTAGTTCTCAGCCTTGGCTGCACAGGTAAGAGCACCCATGGCCCTTCTAAAATGCCCAGGGACCGGCTGCCCCTGAGATCAGTTCAGTGGGCATCTCTGTGAGTGGGTCTCGGGCACTAGTGGTTTCCAAAGAGCTCCAGGCGACTCCAGGACAAGCCAAGGTTGGGGGCCGCTTGTCTAGCTGAATGCTTCTCGCCTGGCTGCTCCCTAGACTTCTAAGGAGAGGTTCAAATAATGGGAATGCCGAGGCCATTCTCCTGTGGTCCTAGCCTAACTGGTGTGGGGCAGAGTGTGGAATGGGGGAGTTCAGGAGGCGTCTGGCAGCTGATTCTTCTATCAGCCACAGTGGAGAAGCACCGGGAATGGCACAAACGCAGAGTGGAAAGGGGGCTGGATTACTGAATCTCTTGCCGCTTTTGCTTCTTTTTGCAACTTCCCTTTGGCCACCCGCCATGCTCGCCTCTCAGGCAACCCAGCTGCGGCTGCTGAGGATGTAACCGCACACACACCACACACGGCCCGGGAACGACCCCTTCTAGTTTCTGGAGGCCTTCTGAGAGAATGGACTTTTAACCTCATTTTAGAAAGTGAAGCTGGTCCGCAGTGGCCACGGTGTCATGCTCTCTGCATCTGCTTCCTCCCCTGTTCCTCTTCTTTCAGCACCTCCCACGGACAAACTCAAAAGCATCTTTGCTGGGTCTTTCCACTTTCCTTCTGAGTTTATATCTAATTCTCTTTACCAGTTTTTTTTTTCACGTGGACTTTTTCCTATTTTCGAGCCCTCTCTACTGCAGAATTTCTCAAACTTCCCTGAAGAATTAGCTACAGCGCTTGTTAAAAATACATAGATGTCTGGGTTTCAGCCCTGACCGCCTGAATCAGAACTTCCAGGAGAGAGGTCCAATCATCTGTACATCTGGCAGTAATCCAGGCCTGGTTTTTGACCAGCTCCGGGGGCCCCATTCGCCCGGTCCTAAGTGGCTGGTGCCCCTGAAGAGAATCATGGTCCCAGGTAGTTCGTACCATGGGGAAACTTGGGGATGTTGCTGAGAAATCTCCAAGTTATTCCCATTATCATTTCAGAGCCCCAACTTTTCCCAGAAAGCCTGTTTGACAGGGGGAGGCTTTGTGGGAGGAGGGAGGATTACTAAAGAAAAATAATGAAATGGTGGATTACTGAGCACAAGGGAGAAGGCTACGTTTGTCTTGAGTCTTTGCAATGTGGATGCCAAGGGGCCACTGGCCTAACGTCGATGGAGCATTTATCCACAACAGGTGGCTGCCAAGCCTTGTATCTATGCATTAAATGACTCACTTTTCCTGACCACCCCTCTTCCTACCGCAGGCTTTACAGACGAGGAGGCGGAGGCATAGCCGGTCAGGCAGCACGCACTAGCTGGTAAGTGGTAGAGGCGACGTCTGAACACGGTTGGGTTGGCTCAAGACCCCGACTCTCATTCACTCCCTGAGACCGGGCTCAGGGGCACCCACGTCGGGGGTACTGAGTCAGCAGCGGAGGGTCACGTCTCTACAGAGGGACTTCCTGATACTGATCTGAACCTTCTATTCCTCCCAGACAAAATAATACAGTATTTGGATTCCCCTTCGAGTATGATGTTAATTGAGGCTTGAGAGAGATAATTATATTCTGCTTTAACAACTTGGGATGTGGAATGGCATGGGCCATGGTCTTTCTCTCTTTTCATTCTATTACCAGACTTCATTATGTTTTACGACGGTTTTCATAGACCAGCCATCTAGACTCTGAATCTGACTCAGCCGGTGGTACATTTAAATTAGTCCTGTGACCTGCCGTATCATCCCTGCACCCCACTTTTCTTCTTAGGCTAAATCTCATCTCTCTGCAATTTTCTTTCTTCTGAAAATTACCCACGGCTGAATTCTGAGAGACAAATTAAAATAGTGGCCAGCCAGTATTGCTGGAGGGAATGTGAGAAGCTGGATAGCAAGACTGAGTAAAACTGGCGGCACAGGCAGGGGAGGAGGGAGGACAGACGGGAAGTGTTCTCCCTTCAGAGAACACCACTTTTAAGGCTTACTGTTAAATATTCTCGTCGCTTCTCATTCTTTGGCCTCTTAATTCTGTTGCTATTGTTACACAACACTCGGGGCGGCGAGCACTTGTGGCAAGTTTCTTCTTGTATCCAGTGCTATGAGCACTGAATCTAGCATGTGCGCGCGTGCATACACACACACACACGCGCGCGCGCACACACACAGACACACACACACTGCTATGTGATTAAAACCCCCCAAGGCTAGCTAGTAAAAAATCCCTAGAGCCTTAGAAGTTGTTCTTCTGGTCTGGCAAAGGGCAGTCAAGATGCCCCAGGACGACAGTGGCACAAAATCTAATTCTATCTGTAGGTTCTGGGGCACCTGTTGGTTATAAAGCTGAGCTTCTCAACCCTGACTGCCTATTACAAATCAGCTACTATATATATATACACACAGCTATATTTTTAAATGAAATACTAATGACCAGGTCCATTTCCCAGTCTTTTAAGTCAAAATCTTCAAGAGTGGTTCCCAGGCCCGGGTTTTCCCCAAAATACCACTCTGTTGATCCTAACGTGTCAGCCAGCACTGCGAACTCACATTTGCCTATGAATATTTCTTTGAACTAATGTGCCCTCCCTCTGCAGGAAAGAGAGCTGTGTCCTCTGGTTTTTCAATTAAGCTGCACTAGTGTTGACTGCCACGGTGTTTATTAATGTTATAACTTTTGAAAATTGTATTATAATAATTATATATATTGTTTAATATATTACTTATACTTATTAACTTTTTATAACTGTGCCTACCAGGATGCTTCCTTTTGGACATGTGGGATTAAGGCAGAAATGCACACTAATCGGGGATTCTTGCGGTTCCTGGTAAGAAGTTGCTGCAAGAGTCATATGGAATCCCGCCATGAAACTTTTCTGAATAAACATAACATGCAGAAATAAGGTGCTTCTATTAAAATTGTTCTTGCTGACTTTACTAAATAGTTTACTCATCTTGTTCATTCAATCCTCAGACGGTGAATGAGGACTTGCTACCTGCCAGGCACCCGGCTGAGCCACAGGGATAGGACGTTGTGCTCCTGGCCTGTTAATCACCGTGGAACATCTATACTGGGCCTGGTTACCTGAAGCTCATAACCTAATTCATATTTCAGGTTTACTGCCTAGAAAGCGGGACTTATTTACTTGGGATCAGTATTTTAATTCCTCCCCCCCCACTCAGTTCTAAAACTCAAGAATTATAAAAAGCCCATTCAAATTCATGTTTTCCCCTGCCCTGTGGTTCTTTCTATCTCTATTTCAGTTTTGAATGACGTGCACTTCGAGAGGCTGTGGCAAACTGTAGGTTGAGATGGGGCGTGAACAAACAAGCCAGCAAGCAAATGAACTAGAGAATCCTTGGAAAGGGTCTCTCCAGATCCTTTTTATCTTTCATCCTTTAACATCCATGTAAAATCATTTCATGTAGCCTCAGCTGCTACTGCTAATATTGTGTACATTAAAAAAAAAAATGAAAAAAAAATTTAACTGGGAAAGGAGAGAAGTGCTCTGAATCTATCCCCGATTTGAATATTTGAAAGTTCTGGGTTTCAGAAATCCAAATCCAAGTGCGTCTCCACTCCTTGGAGACCTTGAGAACAGTCTACTTCCGTAATTTTCGTTTTTCCAAACTTGAACAATCTCCATGGCTCCCACTACCTTTTTTTTTTTTTTTCCCCTCAGTTAAGAAGAAAATGGTGAGTCTGGAAGCCCTGCCCTGGCTCCTTCCTGAGCCTCAGTTTCTTCATCTGGAAAATGGGAACAAACATAGCAGTGTCCCTTAGATTTTTTTTTTCTTTTTGTATTTTGATGAGAACATGAACGTGAAAGGACTTTATTTGGGGGGAAATTGCCATTTATGTTTTTGGCTGTGTGTGTACACGAGGGATAGTCATAGTCTCTCCCTGGAGAGAGAAGGCATTTGTGTTTTTAAGTGCTGGGCTTCCAGGGATTTAGGCCAAGAGGGGGAAAGTCAAAAGCCTTTTTGGCATTATAGGTCCTACCCAAAGTGGGTGGGGGCCTCCTGGAAGAGAAAATGCCACCTCAGCTTTGGTTGGGCAGGGCAAAGAGGGGCAGGGAGGAGCCCCTCATGAGAATGAGTTTCTGATGCAGAGTTAGAAATGGGTCTGGCCAGTTCTAGGAACAGCTACGTGTGTTCTCTTGCGGGAGCAGCTCTTGTATAGGGGAAAGGAATCCCATGCTTATGGAGGTGGGGCGGGGGGCAGTGGGGAGCACAGGGTGTCCAGGCTGAGGCTCTGGAGGCTGGAGAGGCCACACTGAGAAGGTCTGTGTTACGTGCAAAATGAAGTTAGTGTGATGGTGGAAAGGTCCAGAACCTTACAAATCTCCAGGGGATTCTGATAACCCATGACCACCCCAGGCACTGGACTTCTTGCCAGTGTCAACGGCAAAAGGGCAACATAGGCAGCTTTGGTTTGACTTTTTGAGAAGTAATTCTCTGTAGAGAAACTGGTTGTACAGAAATCTACAGCCGTGGAGGGGTAGGGGCTGGGCTCACGAGGGGAGAACTGGTCATTTTTTCTATGATGTATCCCTGAGCTCCTCCACAGACAGGAAAGAACAGGATGAACAGAAACACAGGCTGTTTGATCTCATGGTTCCCAGTTGCTTTTCCTTCCAAATTTTTTTTCCCCAAACTACTTTCCTTCCAGTTTTACTGAGGTATGTCCACAAGTAAAACTTGAATACAATTGGGTTGCACAACATGCTTTTTTGGAGTTGTATGAAGTGATGACTTAATATACGCATACATTGTGAAATGATCACCACAGTCAAGGTAATTAATATATCCATCACCTCACACAGTTACCTTTCTTCGTGGGTGGTGAGAACACTCTTAAGTTCTACTCTCAGCAATTTCAAGTATCCCTATTTTTATATTTCTAGAACAGAAGTCAAGATTTAAAAACAAAACAAAACAAAAACCCATCAATGGTGAAAAAATGGTGCTAAGCCAGAAAACCTGCTTCCAGAGGAGCAAAACAAAATATGCCCATAGTTTAGCGAGGCTGATAATAGTAACAGGAATAATAATATTATCCTGAGTGTCATTTAGTGTCAGATGTTATTCAAGGAGCCTTCTGCTCAGGCCACCATTATTTCAATAACAACCCAATGAGGCAGGCATCACTCATTAGCCCCTCTTTAAAGATGAGGCAGTTGGGGATCAAATAGGTCAGCTAGCTTGCCTCTATTATCTCTATAATATTACTCAGCCATCAAAAAGAACGATTTCACAACATTTGCAGCAACATGGACGGGACTGGAGGAGATAATGCTAAGCGAAATAAGTCAAGCAGAGAAAGACAATTATCATATGGTTTCACTCAATTATGGAACATAAGAACTAGGAAGATCGGTAGGAGAAGGAAGGGAATAAGGAAGGGCAGTAATCAGAAGGGGGAGTGAAGCATGAGAGACTATGGACTCTGGGAAACAAACTGAGGGCTTCGGAGGGGAGGGAGGTGGGGGAATGGGATAGACCGGTGATGGGTAGTAAGGAGGGCACGTATTGCACGGAGCACTGGGTGTTATACGCAAGTAAGGAATCATGGAACACTACATAAAAAACTTGGGATGTACTGTATGGTGACATAACATAATGAAAAATTATTACTGAAAAAAATAAAGATGAGGCAACTGGGGCTCAAACAGGTCAGCTAGCTTGCCTCTATTATCTCTGTAGTCACTGGCTTTAGCCTAAATCTAAATCTCTGATCATATTCTCTAGACGAACAGCAAATATTTGCTAACGCATCAAAATAGATACAGTGATTATAAAAGACTTTGCCTCACATCCTGATCAGACCAATTACAGGTTGTGGGCAGCTGAGCGAGGCACAGGTCCCCAGAATGTTAGTGCTATGGGGGTCCTAGAGATTGCCTAGTCTAAACATGACTCGTACTTTTATGTGCTTGCTCTTGCCTGTATACAGTCAGTGCTTTCAAATAATACCATATGCTCAAAAACATCTGTTAATGAACAGCTGACTTATGGAGAACCCCACCACCTCCTTTAGTTTATGAAGTAATAGTCACCTTCCTCTCCTTCTGATTGTAATTGGTATTACAGTGTTCATTTAGCAGATGCAAAAACTGAGGCTCAGGAAAGCTAAGACGAATCCGATGGGACTTTTCCAGAGTATGTTTGACATTTGCGTGAGTTTGTTACACAATCAATGAGAAAATACTAGCATGAAATCACTCTCATTACCAATCAATCTTCGGGGAAAAGAAAATGATTGATGGTGGCCCTAGATAAGTTGAGGGGGGACTTCCCATAGGATGGATTGTGAGGGACCCCAACCACTGATGGTTCTTACTTTCTCGCTGAGGAAGGGAAAGTAGACAGAGGACTAGAAACCAACCATTTACTAAGACAAATTCTCCCACATCCTCCAAGGTTTGTGGAGTGCCAACATTATTTACTGAATATTGAGGTAGGATTGAATCTTGCCCTCGACGCTGGTGCTTCTCAGATGTCATACACACCGAGCGGGGGTCTCGAAGGTAGAGATTCTGATACAACAGGACTGGGGTGGGCTTGAGATGCTGCATGGCTCACAAGCTCCTGGGGAGGCCAACTCGGCTGCTCTGGGAACCGTGCTTTGCAGATCAAGGCTCTCAGGACCCTCTCAATGAACCACCTCAATCCTGAAATTTCAGAACAGACTCAGGCAATCACTCTTTCCCTGTCCTCTGTTTGTTCTAAGTTTGAGAAGGAGAAATTGAAGAAGATACCACAAAGAATAGCAGAGAAACGATCCATCATTCTGGGAAAGCTGTGGGGCCAACAGTGTCCAGAACACGGATTTAACATGCCCCCACGTCCAGCCCCTGAGCTCACAGTCCGCTAACTAGAAGTAGCTGGCACACCCTCTGACTATGCAGAAATGGTGGGGAAAATAAGGCCCTCGACTTTGAATGCAGTCTAAAGTTTCAGATGACGAAAGTAGACCATGAACAGAGTCAGGGGTTGAGGGGATGATCCAGCAACCATGGTTTCTTTTTAAAGGGGTCCCCTGCCTGTAAACACAGTAGGGAGTGCCAATCCAGGTTATCAGATGCTGGGTGTACTTCTGTAATCTCAGGGCCAAAGCATTTCCACTTAAGTGATTCGGATAATTAAGGGAAAGGGGTGTCTAGCTTTGATTATGTCTCATCCCCCCACAATCTATTGATCTCTTCGAACACTCACACATCCTAATGCAGCAAGAATAAGCCCAGGAACAAGGACAAAATTGACGAGTTAGTTACTTCTTACGGAGGTTCCCTCAAGCTTTTGCCTCCAAACTACCATCTCTCTAATTCCGGACAGTGGTCCCTGCTCTAAATGTTGTGTGTGTGTGTGTGTGTTAATTAAATATGAAATACACTATGGTTTTGAGGAGAACTTAATTCTAGAGGAATCAATCACTGTGATTCATGCCAGGGAGAAAATCATGAGAAGTCATATATTTCTGTCCAATGACTGTTCATAGACACGTACTGCACACAGATACAGAAATAATGTAGAGGCCACATTTAAATAGAAATCAGTTTTTCTGGGAAAGAATGTAAACTTCTCTTCATAGATACAAGGTCAGAACTTCTTTCGATAACTTTAAAGGAAATACTAGAAATTTTTAGTGAGAAGTTATCTCTCACCCTAAAAGATAGTCTATAACATATTATACAATGACTCAAAAAAAAAAAAGGCAAAGTAGGGGAGCATGTTTAATATATGTCATATGCATGCACTGAGATTGTGTTGTGTGTCTCTTTCTTTCCTCTTGACTGGGATACTGCCTTCACTGAGGAGAGCTCTGTATCTGCAGTGGAAATGGCCCCTCCAGAAGCCTCCATGTGTGTGTTCTCATCGGAGGCTTCTGACCTGCCTCTAGAAAGTATCAGGTTTTCTCACCTGCCTGGAAACCCTTCACAGCTGAAGGATCCTTATGGTGCTACTTAAAGGATAGGTTTTATTTGCTTCTTTGTGGCCTATCAAGTCAATGATCTGCAACCTGAGAAGTGTGTAATTAGGCCATGACATGACCAAAGGAGTTGTTACATCTTGTCTTGTCACTGGCAAAAGTGTCTACCCACATGGCTGCGACAGCTATGGTCTACTGGGTTTGGAATTTCCTTTAATGTCTCCCCAACTCCTTGTTGGTCCAGTCTGTTGACTCTTACAGTCTTGGTTCCCTTTTTAATGGCTTCAATTACGTACATGTTCATCCGATAGCACATAACAGTTGTTAAGAAGCCATTACAGATTATGGACCAAAGGCAATTAATTCTCAAAACCAAAATTTGAGCACTTTTTCTTTTAATGTGTATGTGTGTGTGCATGTCTGTAAATTAAAAATAAGAGAAATTCAGGAAATCTACCAGTAACAGCCATGTTTCTTTTCAGCATTGGGAGCTTTCTCTCCATAAATACGAGTTTCAAAAATCGTTATCGATGCTACCATCAAGAGCTATATATCCTCCCCTTCACGATTTCAGAGCCATCTCAATTGTTACCAAATGTAATCATTGTCAATCTGGACAGAAGGTTGGTAGAAAATATAATTATCTTCAGTTACTGTAAATTTTTTTTGTTTTTTTTGTTTTGTTTTGTTTTTTTTGTGAATGCCCCATGGGAACTATTTGATCCCATAGGGAAAAGAGATAAATGATTGGTGGGTTTGGGAGCAGGAAACTCGACTCTCTTTTTCATCACTAAATCATGTCTCAGTTATGACTACTTGAGGCTGCAAACATGCCTTGCCCTGACTTTGTTACCAAAAGCATAAGGAGGCAGAGACAGCGCAGGACCTGGACTGATGGATATTGGGTTCAAAGTGCAACCATCGGACTTCCCTCAGCATGTGGAGACTCCACCTGGGACGAGCACACGTGGTCTGCTGCTTCTGGAACAGTCCAGTTGAAGCCTGTTGTCCTGCACTCATTATTAATAACAGTGTGTCCCTTCTGTCTCAAGTGTTGCATTTTGGATAATCATTTCTAGGGTCACCCTCATGACACTGCTTATCTCAGGTTGTTCCAATGTTCTACATGGTCCTGACACAGACACTACCAAAAACAGTGACTTCAAAATAGAAATCTACATGGTGAAAAGGAAAAAAAAAAGTGGTAGGGAAGATACTATAGGACTGCTTACTCTAAGGAAAGCTGACATATCAAAATCCAACCATCGGAGAACCTCCCCTCAAGTAAGTTTGTCCATAACAAACAAAAACCAAAGCAAAACAAAACAAATCCCTCCTGGAACCCACTGGGTTAGGAAGAACTAGATTTGCATATAATCCTACCTATTAAGTTTTAAAAGGCTTGTCCACACCATACACAGTTGAGTAGATCTGGTCACTGTTCTTCCTAAACTCTTTCAATGACTCGAGAATCTAAGGAAATAACAGATTCAAACCCCTGAATTTCAGAGATTCGGGTGGAAGTGACATAACCTAGAGATCTCTGGTTTCCTCCACGCTCATTCTTCCCATCCAGATTCAAAGCTCTGATGGGAATACATGAAAATAAAAAGAACACTTTATGTCGTGCCCTTCACGTGCCCAATCCTTCCCAGCCATTGGCTCAATACTTCCAAAACACCCTGCAAGGTGGAATCAATACACCCCTAACAGATGAAGTGAGGGAGTGCAAAGAAAGTACTTCTCCAGATTGCTCCAATAAGATGCAACAGAGCCTCGCGATTAAGGGCACAGACTTGAGCTTTCAGGCTGAGCCGAAAAACTCGCTGAACTCTTCCGAGCTCGCCTTCCCAATCTGTGAAATGGGGGTGCGGCATCCACTGTCTAGCGCGGGCGTGACTGACAGCTCAGTGGCACGGTGTTTGTAAAGCACTTAGTACAGTGCCCATCACGACTTAGTATTGTGATGATCACAATTGTCATTGTCACAGACGATGATTTGAATCAAAGATTGCTCACCTGCTACATCAAACTTCAAGAAGTCTTAGTAAAATCATGCAAATAATAAACTCTATTTCCATCTAATGAACATGTTAACAGGAGCACTGTCCTATATATTGCAAGTTTTACTGAAGACATTTATTTTTGTCTGGTGTGTGTGCCTTGTAGTGGGAAACTCACAGGCAATACAGGTTTCTCTCTAGTTACCCTACAGCTGCCTGGAATAACTAGCTTCAGTCTCTCCTCCGGGGGTACCCTGATTCACTGAAGAAAAAAAAAAACCAAAAAACCCAAAATGAATCAGTTCAGAAAGTGAACTTTAAATCAAAAAGAACGAGAATATAAGTTAAAATAAGAATATACTGCATACTCGTATATTCTATATACAACATATATACTGTTTTTTTTCAACTGGTGTTCTATTTTAAAAATCTGGACATGCTTTTCTAGGCATTGGGGTGTAGGTTGTAAATAGAGGCATTAATGACTCATTTCTGCTACATTTCTAGTACAAGTTGACAGGGCGTCTTTTCTTAAATTGCAGAACCTGGGAGAACTCATCAGGGTGTGTGAAAATAGCAGAAAAGATAAAGAGCTGAAATCC
Source organism: Ursus americanus (assembly GCF_024610735.1). NCBI lineage: Eukaryota > Metazoa > Chordata > Mammalia > Carnivora > Ursidae > Ursus > Ursus americanus. Next base: position 34,286,949 of record NC_142128.1, read on the forward strand.
CAAACAACTTTAAGAAGGCAACCTCAGCTGAGGTACAGAGAAGTAACTGCTGTTTGCTGCCGTGACCTGACTTAACAGGTGAGAATCTGAATCCAAACCCATTTCCTTCTGACCCTGGATCCTTGTCTGAGCTGGGAGATGCCACGGGATAGATACACTTCTGTCCCCTCTGAGCCTCCATCAACTGAGCCCTCAGTTCCTTATTCATCCAAGAACTACCCTCGGCCTCACCAAGGTTTATAATGCGCTCCCTCTATTTTTCAACAGCAGATTTCTCAGAGAAAATAATCAAAAACGTAAATGAAAAATAATAGGAAAGCTACTATAGAGTTGCCAGCTTTTGTTTCGCCAAATAGGAACACTAAAACCAAAACTGAATGAACAAAACCAAACCAAAAACCAACCGGGGCACCGGGGTGGCTCAGTTGGCTAAGCATCCAACTCTTGATCTCCGCTCAGGTCTTGACTCAGGGTTTTGAGTTCAAGCCCCGCATTGGGCTCTATGCTAGGCGTGGAGCCTACTTAAAAAAAAAAAAAAAAAAGAAAAAGAAAAACCAAACCAAAACAAAGCTACCATTCGTTGATGTCATCATTTCCTAAAAGAAAAGCTCTTTGTAATGGCATCCGAGAAAAAAGCACGGCTAAGGCCTGACCGTTCCCAAGACCAGGGAGCTGGTCTCCCATTACGTTGCCCCCATCCTTCTGTGCCAGCGACCCAGGAAATACGTTATCAGAGGCAGTCACCAGGTCCTGAACTGGCCCTGGGGGACAGTGCTTTAAACAAAGCCCCAGGATGAGATCTCTCCCTGCACACATCACAGAGAATGAGTGCCCGGGCTTGCTGCGGATTCTTAACCAGAAACAGTTTCCACCCCTATTGAACTCAGTTCAGATAGTGGGGCTGGGGAAAATGGTGACACTTCCCTCCTTTGCTTTCCACTGTCTACCCTCATTAAGGGATCTGCATTATCCACAGATGAAGCTTTCTGTATTCTGTGCCAAGCAAGAAAAAAATTCGTTAAGTCACTGAAGTACAGCAATATTTTAAAAATGAAACTTTCTACAAAAAACAAAAACAAAACCCCCAAAACCTTAAAAAAAAAAACCCTCCAATGGTAAATTAAATGTTCCATTCAGGATGCTCCTGTGCTTTACAAGCTGACAAGCCCTTAATTTTTAGTCTATATCATTTGATAAGGACTCCAAATAACATGCTACATCATTTTAAATGCAATTACCAGCCTTCTTTTAATGATGACATTTCTCTATTATTTGATCTGAATCCAGTAAGTAAAAAGTCTTAAAATAGATAGGGAGGACCTGCACTAAATGGAAATCAACTCAAATTCTTTTACTTTTTCAGTTTGGGTCAAACTAAGGTTTTACGTAAACAATCTGGTTCTATATCTTGTAGTTACGCTTATGATGAAATATTATGAGAAGGTAGAGAGATGTTCTCTCCCTATCTGTCCACACAACTTCCTTCCTTCCTTTCCTTCTTTCCTCCCTCGCTCCCTCCCTCTTCGTTCTTTCACTCTCTCTCTTCCCATTCACCCACCCACGCATCCGTCTATTCATTCACTCATCTGTATATCTACGTATGTATGTTTCTGTCTCTATCACCTCTATAAATTTGAATAGGAGTAGACCAAATGCTCCATGACCTCACACTCATGCCTACTTATGCCTACTGAGTTTTAAAAAAGAACTACTGATCTATTTATCTCTGAAATAGAAACTCATTCATAGGTTATGACTATCATATTTAAAAAATGTTCTAGCATGTGGCTTATGACTGCCTGAATTTGACAAGTCCTGACCTCCTTGTATTAAGATTTACTTAGATACTCTTATGAGTCCTTTGTGAGGGTCTAAGGCACAGGCGTGTGTGTGTGTGTGTGTATCTTTTAGCATATGTGTATGTATACGTAGACACAACATACACACACATATGTATGAGTACATATATTTCAAATGCAGAGAGCAAGATAATTGATACTAGGGCATTTCCATTGGGTTTCTATTAAGTTGAGCTATGAAATTGCCAATATTCTACCATTTTTGTCACACAAAAATAGCAATTTTATATGATACAGTCTAATACTATGTTTCCAATGAAATATTAAGATCTCAAAAAACAAATGAACAAAAAAGGTAGAAAACAAACAAATAAACAAAACCTTGTTGCTTGTTGTCTCTTTTGCTCAGTCTAGGGGCCCCTGTGCAGCTGGGGCTGACTGTATGTCCAAAGCTCCTGACTTTGGGGGATCTCTACAGGAAGAAGATCTTTATGTGAAAGAAGGAGAAATGGCCCCTGGTAACCGTCAGTGTAACAGGATTGTTACGAAATTTCCGAGTGAACTACCCTGTGTCACTTTCTTCTCTAGCTGCTGGAATCTGGTTCCCCTCTGCCCTAACGTGGGGGACATTCTCATGCACTGGTTGTTAGGAGATGTTAGAATGTTGAGCAAGCAGGACAAGCATGACAAATGTCTGCCTTTCTGGAGAGAGAACATTTTCATCAAAGCTATATACACATCATACATACATCCCCAAATATTTGTCACACAAGTCACTGAACAGGGAATATCCCCTCCCGCTCCACCTCCTGGTTCGGCTGCTCACAGATGCATCCACAACCAAGTCATAAAACACAACGAAACCAAGAGCCAATCCATAAAGAGAAGCCTGCCCCAGGCTTAATTCAAGCAAGCCATTCATCGAGCTAATGTGATGGTGGACCTGTCGAATCCAGAACGCATCACAGACACATCAGCAACACCAAGTGGCATGCAATGACCAGATGACCGTCGGCCCCACTGCCATGCTTTGATTGGTTCAAGCTCAGAAAACAATCCCCTTTGTCTGGACAGTTGGTTTCCCCTCAGTCAAAGTGAGATTAAAAATTAAGATTTGGTGAAGTCAAGAGCTTACCGCACATTTCCTAGATGCCAAGGAGAGATGTTTGCCTATTCCCATTAAATCTGTCAGTGAGACTATCAAATTACCTAGTCCAGGCAGGTCTCTTTCTTTTGGGGAAATCTCTGCCCACACCAGATGGTCTTCATTCTGGAGGTCAGCAGTCAGAAACTCTCAGGGTGCTCCCAGATAATCAGCATATGATCATTTAACCAAGAAGATGATGGGGAGGGAGTTGCAAGGTGCCCATCAAGGACCTTCTGGACAGTCCTGAGGTTACTGGAGTTCAATATTTTCCAAAGGTCCCTGAATCTTTAATTTGATGAGGGCTTAATTTGTGCTGATAAAAGGTAAAATTCTACCACCTGGGGACACCACGCTTCTTTTGCTTTCCACATGCCTGAAGGGTGTATCTCACAATTACAAGTAAAGTTAGTTGCCGTTTCTCTTTTCATCTTGTTAACAACCAGTGAGCGTTACCAAAACGCTCTCAATTCCTACTGATTTTGCTTCCTGTTCTGAAGGAGTTTCTTTGGGTTAAGAAGTTTTTTCTCTTTGTCATCCTGCCTGTCTTCTAGACGAGAGGAACCAAGAATCTATCACTACTGATACTAAGCTTCATGATCATGTAAAAATAAATTATTACACAACTGCCCTGAGATAAATTCTAGAAACTTGACATCTTTCATCTAGATTCAAAAGCTCTTCTGATAATTTCACATTTTCCCCAAATATGTGTCTTCTATTAAAGGGAAGGGTCTTCCTTCTCTTCACCTGCTTACTGGAACTATAAGGAAGTACCACCATGTCATAAATATGCTTTATAAATCAAACCAGAAATATCATTTTAAAGATTGTTTTCTGATAATTTGCCTATTACTGCATTTTCCTCAATGCAATAATCCCATATGTGGCAAGTGTCTTGCTTATAATAGAGTTAAAGAGGGCTGGTAATCAATTTCCACAGCAACCAAGAAGACCCAATATACAAATTTCTTTCATGAACAGCAAGAGGCCAATTACATGGACAAGAGTATATTTACTTGGTTTCTTCCACGGAAATAACTGCACTAACGTGGGAATTGTAGGGTCATTCAAAATTTACCAAACCAAGAATGAGGGCAATTTTCAGTAGGACACATTGCCAATGAGAAATCTCAATGTTAAAATAACAGATTTTATACACATATTTGCATAGGGTGTCCCCACTCCTCCAACACTTTAACTTAATTTTCAAACAAATGCTAATAGAGATGGCCAGATTCTCAAGTAATTCTATTTAAGAATAGTATTAAATATTGCTTATTTTAAAAAAAGTGTCTAGATGGGTCTTACTGAAGAAAGCAATTTAAGTTATATCTTTATAATTAACCTTTTATCAACGTGGGGGGAGATGCACTTATACTGAGAAGATAAAAATCCAAAGAAATAAATCCGTTTAAGATTCTTATAATTATACAGCAGGCTAAAGTTACTATGATTATAATTATATACAAAGTGGGTGTTTGAGAATTTAGCATCTACAGATATTTTCATGAAAATAATTAAGGGTTGTAGATGAACCACATTACAATTGATACTTTGTGAATCTTCGGTGTGCAGAGTTTAATAGCATTAAGACTTTTCATTAGTAGGATGAGCTCCAGGATGTCAAGATTGGCATCAGTTGTATGAGCTTTATTGACCCTCTCCAGTTCCCTAATCCCGTGTCAAAGTATACTGAAGATAGTAACGTACATCAAAACACGTTTTGCATCTTGGCAAGAGGACACTGGGTAACTGGATAATTTATGTATTTAGAACTGCCTCTTAACAATTGTTTGGATTTCTTTGGAGTCTCCCTCCAGCCTTGAGAACTCATTAGGGCTGTTTATAAGCAAACAGTAATAATACCTACATACAACCAGATAGTGGATCTCATTTCTGTCTCGCCCAAGAGCCATGTGAAACAAGTCTATGCATGGGGTTTTCAAAGTGCCGGTTTTAGGGTTCAGGAGTTGATTTTGCTTTCTTCTACCTCGGAAGAAATCTGCAGCTACATCGAGCTAACGACACGTCCCGTGGGAAATGGAATGGAGCCGCAGAGAAAGCACACCACAGCAAACCGAGAGAGGAGCTAAGTCATGACAGGCCAGGAAGGAAGGAGCACCGGCGGCTGCTGCCACTTCCCATTCGGGGGTCAAGTTCATCGCCTGCTTACCTGTCTGACCCAGCATGCCTCAGCCACACATGCAAATCGTTACCATCACTGTTTTATCCATGAGACGTATTTTTAAATTAAAGGAGTCATTACCAAAAATAAGCACCCTCAATGACATTTGTGCATGCAGAGCATCTGAACATTCACATTTATGTCCTCAGAAAACAGAGCCAACGGGTTGCATTCAAATATGGAAACACACACTTCGTTGTTGTTGTTGTTGTTTTTTCCCAGGCACCTACACGAAAATAGCTGCGGCTTGCCATTTCAGAAACCGAGTCATCTGTCAAGCCTGAGCAATGGAGCGCCTCCACCCCCCACCCCTGCCCCGCCATCCGTTCTGACTTCTGCATTTCTTAGACCCACTCTGTCCCCCTTCCACTGCCAGTCTTAACATGTGGTGCACACTACAAATACACACTGGCTTATCGTAGTAGGATCAGACACAGGGCACTGCCGAAAAGAGTGAATCTCCTTAGGAACGCCAGATACATCGCCCCCATTCCTTTGTGTTGGATTAAAAAAAAAAAAAAAAAAGGCAACGGAAGGAATGCTTTACTGGGTGTAAAAAGTTGTAAGGAAGAAAAAGGGAAGCAGGGTGGCTGAAGTGGAGGAAAACCTGTAGGATCATCTGGTGTTCTTCCTAGGAGTGAGAGGAGACCACGGCTGCTTCTCACACGGAAGACGTGGGAAGGCTGTGCAGGGACAGTACGTGTGTGCATGCAAAGTGCGCTGTCGCAGGGATTGAGAAAGATCTGAAAAGCGACTACACTGGCACAAAACATAGCATCTCGGGTTTTAGCAGAGAGGGCAAGAGTTTAGGATGTTCTAGGCTTCATGGTTCATCCTCTCTCTATGTGGCACTGTTTACCTTTACCATGGGACCTGAGTTTTGGGGCTGCCTCCCCAGCAGTCATGCATGCGCACCAGAACCAGACGAGAATCTCGCCTCCCACCAGCTAAGTTCATTTCCAGGTCGTTGACAAGCAGGAGGAGGGTGACTCTTACCTGTCACTGTAGGCAGCGGCAGTGGCAGGGGTTGGCTGGGCGTAGCGGTATGCAGCATAACCACCCTAAAATGCAAGGAGAAATCGGACTTAGGAGTGCAGAGGAGGCCAACGCAGGGGCGCCCGACTCTGAGGCCGCACCAGAACAGCAGTAACCCCATCTACCAGTCTAATGTGGAGGTTAATGAAAGCTTAGTACCAAAGCAGAAGTACAAAACACACTGGAGAGACACGGGCTTGGATCCCAACCCCAGCTGGATGTTAAAGGTTAGCGGTCGTAAGCATTTCCCCAAGGAAGAACCCAGACACCCTTCTAAAGAGACGTACCTAAATGGTTAATGGTGACTGTGTTGGGGTGGGGAGGATTACAGGGGATTCTCTACACACTCTGTATACTTTGCTGAACTTTCCAGATTTTCAAAAATGATTATGCTTTACCTTTACTTATTAGCTACTAACTTATGTCTTATTCTAACCCTCCTTGATTACTTCCTTAAAAATCCAACATAGATTGAGCTAATGCCCCCCTGTCGTACATTGATATTTATAAAAAAATAAGATAACGCTTTGATTGAAAGTTTATTAGTCATCTCTCGCCTGTGTAACTGTCCGACCACTGAAGCAATGAAAGAAGACTGTGTTTAGCTTTCTAAATGTTGCATAATTATTTTAAAAAAATGGAATGGTGAACACTTGTTAAAAATTCTGTCTTTTCCGTTAAGACATCGCACTGGTTCAAATAGGGAATTTGTTTGGTGTGGAAAATATGATAAAGCTTTCCAATTTGTAAATAAAATCATTAAGAGGAAAAAAAAACCTGAAAAAAATAATTAACATTTAGTTGCATGTACCAGTTACTGCAATTGTTCAATTAAGCAGAGGACAAGCAAATGGTCATATGCGAAAGGAATTGTGTTCAGTGGAGCATTGATTATCAAACTGTGAAAATAACTGAGCTTCTTGCTCAGTAGACCACAGCGATACATCAACCACTGTCGAATGCTCTCAGCACAATTAACAAACATGATCCAGTCTCTACCGATAACAGAGGGAACACTCGGTTCTAATTAGAATTCACCATCCCATAATCCTCTGAGGAAACAGTTCTCACCCTCACCATAAAGGGGCAATTCGGAACAGACTGATGTGTTCCAGGACCTTCTAACAGCCAAGTCACTCGTGTGTCAGATGGGCCCTAACAACAAAATCTGGAGTAAGGGGTATGTTACCCTTAGCTTCGTGAGTAGGGGACAGCCAAGTGGTAAGACAAGGAGATAGATGCTGGAAAGAGAATCTTTCGAAATGTGGACAAAGTGGTGTCAATAATTTATTTCTACCCTCTTCCAACTTTCAGAGTAATCTGCCACAACATACCTAGCAATTAAAAAATCTAGTCTGTCCTTAAAGAAATTTGTGCTTTGGAGCATTCCTGGAGAAGGCACAATCCAAGACATCCTGACAGATAATCACCAATCATTTGGAGCCAGTATTACACGCCCCCCCCCCGCAAAAAAAAAGTCTCCCTTGAAAAACAATGTGGAAGTTAAAAAAAAAAATGAGGTCTTAGCCAGACACCACCTGGTGTTCCAAACACCATGTTCTCTAATTAGGAACAGAAAAACTCATTAAATGTGCTGAGGAGTTGTAAAACCAAACGGTTGTCACACCAGCACCAAAGCTCAAGATACAGAAGGATGGGCTGAAGGCAAATCAGGTCACCAGATTTCTGGAGTCATTCTTGTTATCTGCTTGTCCATCTCCTTGGCTTTCATGATGTGTCCAGAAAGACGCCGGTGTGCAGGTGTGTATATTAAACAATGAGGTAGGGAGGGGCTGGAGTTGGCTCGCTGATTGCTAGGGGGCACTAACTGCCACCAGCTGAAAGCTTGGATGGAAAGAAAGTGCACGTGTGTGTGTGTGTGTGTGTGTGTGTGTGTGTGTGTGTATTTTTTCTCTCCAAGAATAAAAAACAAAAGCTTGCAAAGGTACTGCCATCAAGTGCCATGTAAATCAATCATGATTTGGTGACTGAATTTTGTCCCAGCAAAGATCTCTAGCAACACCATCCGCCCCCCTGCAAACCCTCTATGTTTGAACTCTCTCTGTGTCCCAACTTCCGTGATTGTTTCCATCACTGAAAGTGGGCAGCCAGTTTGATAAGTGGAAAGAACAGCTGCTGTGCAAATAGCAGATAATGAAAATGAACCTCACCGACTGCCAGTCGATGTTTATCGTATGAACATAAAATGGATGTGTGTGCAACTAGGGTCCTTCTGCACAACAGATGTGCTTGTCTATGGCGCTTTGGGAAGGACCCATCCTCTCCATTATTTTCACATGACTTGCCCATTTAGACAAACTAAGTGTGTGTTTCTATGCGAGACAGGCACAAATGGTCAATGCCCTGACAATATTTAGGAATCTGTTTATGAGCATTCCCTACTTAAGGCTCAAGGTCATAGTTTGTCGAGGTCTGTGGAGCCAGTGGAAAGATTTTGACCTTGAGCACTGATCTTCCTGTCCAGTAGGTCTGTTGGTGATGACAGCAATGTTCTGCCTCTGAGCTGTCCTATACAGTCGTCCCTGGTCCTAAGTGACTATTGAACCTTGACATGTTGGCTGCTAAAACAAACTGCGATTTTTAAGTTGTTTGAGTTCATCGGAATTTACACGTCAAGGGCCACGTAGGGCTGGTGGCTTCAGCATTGGACAGTCCAGGTCTAAGTGATCCCTCAAATAGGTAATAAGCGGAAAAAGAAAAGGCTCAGGGGGCTTGATACCACCACATCTATATACTGCATTGTCTTCCTTTGCTATTTTTCTTCTGTATGAAATCCATATTAGGGGAATAACAGAGTTGTGTATTAACTCTGTGTATGGGTGCATACACTGTAAAATGATCAAAAAATACAAATTGCTTTAATTTGCCTTTCTAACAGGTGACTCTAATCAATTTTATTGCTCCATATTTTGCAGCTCGCTGAGCATAGCCAAAGCTTCTGCAAGGTTCTGGGCTAATGTCTGAAAAAGGAGAGCTCACTTCCATTTGCTGGCACCAAACCATGTTCATGTTGAAACAGTCTTCCTGACCTTAGGACAAAAATGCCTCCTTGACAATTTGATTTTTCCTACCACCAAACCAAATGGCAAGCACAACGTGGTTCTGTACTCCCTACATCATAAAATATACTCATTTGTCACATATCGGGCAGCAAGCTATAAATGAGACCTTATATAAAATGTAAATGTTAAATGGCCATTATGAATCCCCCCTCCCACCTCTGCCACCACCAGCAGAAGTGGCCACAAAGATCCCCACTCATTGTCTGAAACATTTCCTTTGCTAGCGAGACCTCTGGAGGTTGGGGCAAGTTACTGACTGAGGACCTCTAATGGTGCGCCAACAAAGCATTTTCAAAACTGCGCTTTGTGGGATACTAATAATGGTAGGAAATGGAATTTTCCATGACCAACTAGGTTTGGAAAACGCCAAATTAAACGAAACGAGACTGGCTCCTCCATCTGTGGAACTTTCTAAAACGATACCGACAAGCACCGTAGATCCTCCGTACATCTCAGAGCCATTCAACAAAGGAAATCACGTTTTTTACTTTAGAGCATACTTTTGGAAAAAGTTGTTCTAATCTCCAAATGACTTAGGAAGAGAGGTGAAACGTTTGTGTGCTGGTGGGGACACAGGGATGGGTAGTGCTGTAACGTCTGTGTGTGTGTGTGTGTGTGTGTGTGTGTGTGTGTTTCCGTTCAGCTTAACTGTATAAAGTAGCAAAGGGCTTAATCCTAGACAGAAGCTTCCCCGTTTCTACGAATACCCAAGGATTTCACTTCATGCAGTCTACAAGGTGGACTGGAATATACCGGTGTATATATATAGATGTATCCACATATATCTATATATACATTTTTTCCCCTAAAACAACATGTATAAGAACATCTGCAAAATGAAACACTTAAACATAAATAATCGCTCCCTAATTTATCTGCATCACACACCAGCTGTTTTTGAAGTGTGGCAATGAAAATCAGTTTTCCTGAAATGTAAAAATAAAAGTTGATCTTGGAAATTTAAATTATCTTGTTCTCTCCTAGATCCAAGCACCCCCTTTTCATACTAGATTTCTCATTAAAACTTGATTAATTCTCATGGTTAAAAAAGAATGTACTTTCTTAATTGCCTTAATACAGAACAAAAATGGGAATTGCATGTTACAGGGAAATCCATGTACTAAAACTCCCCCGATCATCCATAGTTTTACATTCTTCTTTCATTTTATTTGACAGTTTTAATGTTGGTTATAGACCATATTGGGAGACTCAGCCAGCTACACTCCAATGGATGTGTCGCTCTTTTTTCTTCCTACAAATTGGTTCATTTGGGGGTTGCTTCGGCAGTGAGTAATAGGGTTGAAAGCTATAGCAATAGGTGTGAAATAAATTTATAAGAAGCTACAATGAAACCAGGGAAAGTTATGTTAGCTGTGCTGACCCTCAATGCTGGATGAATAAGTTCTTTGTTTAACCATGCCAGTTGAGTCCAGGAACCTACTACAAAGTCACCCAGACAGTTGATACAATGAAACCTTGCAAGTCTTTTCACCGAATTTATATTAATTGGGTGTTGATGCATTTTAAGCCAGGAGATTTATAGCCAAGTCAGAATCTCCATTTTGATACACTCGTGATCAAGCAAACAGGGGATATCTGAGGATGTGCATCTCTATTCTAGAAGCATTCACATCGAAACTGGAAAATTCAGTCAAGTCTTTCCTCCTTCTATGTTAGAGACCATCTCCCCTCCCCAGAATTGTCTTGTTAGTAGGATTTCACAGCAAACCCACAATCATTGTGATGAGTTTTTCCACCAGTCGGGATTTCATACCTGCAGCAATTTATTGCCATACACAGGCTCTTGATACACTACTCTATAAGGAAACAGAAATGTAATGTTTTCAATGCAAAAATGAAATAAATAAAAGAAAATGCATAAGTCAGACAAATTCCAGAGCAATTCATTTACAAGTTTGCTTCTCTTACTTCACTACGACCTGCGAATGACCCATCAAACCAAAAGCAGCAGCAAGTTGTAGCTGCAGATCTCTGAAACCTGGAGTATCAGAGGGTGCGGGTGGGGATCAAGCCCCACTGAATGTACCAAGCCCACCGCCATAACCTGCGTTTATCTGTAGAGAGGAGAAAACGATACTTTCATGGCTTCTCATCCTTCTAAGCATAACGCAACAGTTCAAGGTGACTACTTCAAATTTCTCTCTTTATCTCACGATTAGAATTCTCTGGAATACCCAAGGATCTAGCTTTGATGCTTCATTACTGAGGCAGTTACAATGACAGTACATAACTGTATCGATACGTTTATTTTAAAAATGTGACATCAAATAACAACAGAGAGTGCAACTGAATTTCGTGAATTAATGAATCACGTTGAAGCTACCAAAGCTACTTTTAAGATACAGGACTGGAAAAATTATGTGTGTGTGTGCGCGCGCGCACGTGTCTAGAAAAGCTGCTGATAAATATATAGAGTGCAAAGGTCACGACCTCATTCAAGTCCAACAACAAGATCTCAAGTAGAACCCCTCAGACAGACGGGGATGCAATTTTGCGTTGTGAGAGTTTTTTGTGGGAGAGCCTAATCTTTCATGTTTTAGTTTAGTTCTAGTTTAAAGTGAAATCTCACAGTTCTAGGGCAGACCTCAAGGGGGTGGAATACTGTAAGGGATTTAGGGACCTGCCTTATAAAGGTGTGTCTGTACATACATATATATGTATATATGCATCTTAATCTTTACTTGGCCTCAGATTTAGTAAATTTAAGCCTGTGGACCTATGCCTGTCAACATTCTAGGCTTTTCTCTCTCTCCCTCTCTCTCTCTGTCCCCCATTGCTTATTTGAGGAAGTTTCAAGGAGAGATACTGTTCCCCATGACCCTCCTACCCCATTGTCCTCTCCATTATCTTCTTACTTCTCATCTTCCTCCTTTCCTTTCCTGCATTTCTCAGAGTTTGGTCAATGAGGGCAACAATGTTACTCCACTGGCTCCGGGCTTAAGCACTGAACTCTGAAGCCAGATCACATGGGCTCAGACCCCAGCCTCAATGAACATTTTTGGACAAATAATTTATCTCTTTTCTGAAGACAAGTTTCCCCCTCTGAAAACAAAAGCAGAGGTAGTGGGTGGAGGCAATTCCTCCCCTCCAGGCTGAGGGGAGGAAGGCAGTAAAGGCTGACCCTCTTGTCCCACATAGTAATGCATAACTCCTTGGTGGGCAGTTGCCCCTGTGGTGACTGGCCTGCCTAATATTAGCTGACTCAAAGCCGACTCCCACTGAGAGCAGGGTCCTAGGAATACGGACTTGGGGTTTATTTGGAGAAGTTCTGTGTTCCAGTTATCCATGTTTACATTAGTGAAATGAGGACACCTCTTTGTTTTAAGATCCATGGATGGCAGAGTGACATGAACTCATAAATAATTTTGTTTAGCCAAGGTGTCAGCCAGGAACTTGCCATAATGGAATTTAAGAGTCACGTGAATAGGCACTGGAATCTCATCAAGACGTACCAGCCTCATGGCTGCACGGACTGGTGGAAAGCCCTATAAAAAGGGAACAGGGTTAACATTTCTATCATTTATCACTGTTTCTCTCTTTCTCTGTCTCCCCTCTCCCCACCTGTCCTCTCTTCCCTTCTTCCCATTGCTCTACTCTCTCACCCCACTCTCCACTGCGTTAGTACCTTCTTTTTAAATAGCTCTATTCGAATGGCCTTATTTCCATTTTCAATAGTTACCTTTTGATCAAATGCCATATCCTGGGATCGCTCCCTGAGTGGGGGAAGACAAACGTGGCTAAATGCAGTTAAGCCACACTGACCTTCAGCTCTGTGGCCAATTCTGGTCCCATGAGATCCACAGCTTCACCCCAAGATAGAACGGATTGCTTTGCAGACCCAGAGGACTTAGTCCCACTTCAACCTGCAAACAGGTTGTCAATCCCATTGACCACTACTACCATTATTTTTTTCTTTACCTTGACTTACTTTTTCATGAAAAGAAAATCATTTAAATGTGCACCTAAGCAATCATGGCGAACTTGCAGATTTGACAGACTAGTTATACAAGCTAAATTCCTGGCAGTCACCAAAGCTAGAAGCCCACTACGTTACCCAGGAAAGTTAAAATCAAAGAGGACGTTTAAACCTATTAGAGGTGACCCAGGTGTCTAACACATGTCCCAGGACCTCTCAGGATTGCCCTAACCCTATTTATTGTGTACTATTTTTAATGAGATTGAAGGAGCAACCCAGAAACTTCCTTTAAAGAAAATAGAATCTCACATGCTTTTCTATGAACCTTGTCAATCATCCTTCAAGAGATGGTGCCCTGGGGACAGTTCCAGTCATCAAAACAGACCAGGACCACAAGGGAGGCAGGGGTGACGGCTTCAAAAAGCACATCTGAAACTTAAGGTACTTCTAGCCAAGAGGAATCCTGTTCTGTAAACTTTAGAGTGCAGGAAATATTCATATTCTTTCTTTCCCTTAAATGGACATAAGGCCATAGATGAGCCCTTGTCTTGCTGCCGTAATGGGCAGTCTAGTCCATCACTGTGCCCCACAGACACACACCACCAGGCAGCAATATTCCAAACTTGCCATCTTACACGGAGCAGAACAGTCAGGAAGGTCTGCAAGGCCTGAGCTACCTTCTGGGAAAGAGGACAGAAGCAACTGCTGGGTAAACAAAGCTCCAAGTTATTTCTGTCAGTGCTTCTGTCCCCTAATTGCCCATTTGGAACCACCCCCTGAAAAATCTTATTGTCATATAATACGAACAGTGGGAAAATGATATAAAATTTTTTTTGGCTAGAAGAGTGGCTTGCAAAGAATGAGAGAAATAATCTTCTCAACCTTGACACCAGGAAGTGTAGCATTGCAGAAACAAGTAACGAGGCCCCCAGGACAGAATCCCTTTGAGTGCCGCACCCAGACACCTGTGGGGGCTATGCCACTGTGCCCCGCAGGCTTGGCCCAGATATGAATCTGGGAGAGACAAAAGCCACTAAAGGAACTTAAAGCAAAAAGGGACTTTCTTTGTAGCTTTCGTCCTGAATGGAATTTATCTTCCCGTCTAGTCTGGTTTGCTCCCTTCTGCATGTTTCTGCTCCCCCCATTTGCTTTGTTCTCATGGATTTCCATTTGTATCTCTAGCACCAACCAGCACAAACACATCTGCCCACTCCTCTTTCTAGTGCATTCTTTCCCCATGTCTCTGATCTGACAGACTTTGCCTATGGGCAGCTCCTCCTTCCTGCTACTCACACATCTGGGAGGCAGGAAAAGACGCCCACTGGAAATATCCACAGGACAGCACAAATTAATAATTCAATAAACTGCTGTCAGTTTACAAATAAAGAAACTGAGGCATAGAGAGGCCGACACTCAATAAACAACAGCTCATATATTTTTGTTTTTAGCTAGGTTTACTAACATATATTTCCCCTACCCCCACTGGTGGGTGTTGATGGAGATAGTTTTTTGATTTGGGTTTTTTTTTTTTTTTTGTAGATTGTCTTTTTCCCCTCATTTTTCATCACTTCTCCTCTCCCCATTTCCCAAATTAAAAAAAAAAAAAAGTCTTAAACTTATGTATGCTCTATCCAGAGGCTACACTGGGGGAGGGTGTAGACTGATGCTGAGTTCGTTGGGCTTCTAAGGATATGGATGGGCACGAGGATGCCCAGCCCCAGCCTGCTTCTCTCTTTATAAGGGTATGCATTGAAAGTCATTTTTTGTTTGTTTGTTTGTTTTAAAGAGGGTATTTGGAGGCATGGATTAAGCTACACAAAAAATAAGAAATTGGTTGTTCACTGGGTATAGGTTGTTCATTCATTTTAAGAAAAAAATACTAACCCACAGATTATAATAAATGTATCTGATGCAATGATAGAACTCTACTATATGCATCATTGATGGAGATAAATACTACGTCTCAAAATTGTAATTATCTGAAATTCAAAAGGAAGAAAATTAGATAAACAGTGTCTGTCCCATTTTCTAGTAAATGGTATCAATTTGGTCAAAAGTACGATTTTTCTGTTATCTAGTCTATGAGACAAGTACGATTCCAATGAACTTATTTGAGGTCGCTTGTAATAAAAAAGGATATGATTTAAAAAACAGCCCCCGACCCTGCCCATCTATTTTAAATTGTCTTTATTCCAGGTTATTTTCCTAACATTGCAGCTAATATCATAATGTGGGAGAAAAAGTACCTCTAGATCCATTAGGTAAGCTTGACTATGGTCCCCGTAATGAGAGCCATCCTACTCTTTCCTGAAAGTGAAGCTTAATAAAGCGGCGCCGTTTAATAAACGATTCTAAATTTAACAAACAAGTCTAAGTCAGGTAATGGTTTGGGGGGAAATGGAAGGAATAAGGAAGAAAATAGGGTTCTCGTGGTCAAGTTGGCATACATTTTGTGAGAGATATTTCTTGCTAAAATCATCCAGATGGAGTAGGAGGAGTTCTTTCTAGAGCTATTACTATCAACAATTAAATGTATTTATAGGAAAACATAAAAAAAAAAAAAAGCAAAGCAGCCATGAAAATATCTTTTAACCCTCTACAGCTAGTAACTATAGCTGTTATCCTAAATATTATACTGAAAACACACGGACCATACTGAAAATTTGAGAGAGAATATTTTTTGGGTTGGGGGGAGAGTCTTTAATTTGACATGAGAGAAATGCCATCTCTTTCAGGGGGTGTTCACGTGTCTTCTGAAGTTATCGAAGGAGCTAATGCCGCCCCACGACAGCCACGACGGCTGTCGGGAGCAGGTCTGCTGCCTGCCGGTACGCCCCTGCACACTTTCCCATGGACCCCGAAGAGGAAGCTTGCAGCAAACTTGTAAACAGAATGACTCCGGGAGGAAACAGGGGTGGCATGCACGTTAATGAATACTTACATAAATGTCTGCACCATAAAATCCATCCTGGTAAACAACACTGCAGGGCGCACACACAAAGAAAAACATCCATATTAGTGCATTTCCCCATGCAGACACACCAACCCCTGCACTGGTGAAGTTAGTCTGGTCACAAGACCCGAAACACAGGAACCGAGGAGAGTTTTCACATTGGTTAAGGAGGTTGGAGACAACAGCTGTCCGTCAGCCCGAGAGAATTAGGCCGGGGTTCGGTGCTGGCCCAGAATCAGGCCATGGTGGCGTGCTGGGCACCCGACTTCCCACTCTTTCAGGAGGGGGTAAGGAAATGCAAGGAGAGGTTCAGTCTAAGTGGCCTAGACAGACAGGAGGGTCAGA
This sequence comes from Ursus americanus, assembly GCF_024610735.1. Classification (NCBI taxonomy): domain Eukaryota; kingdom Metazoa; phylum Chordata; class Mammalia; order Carnivora; family Ursidae; genus Ursus; species Ursus americanus. The sequence continues at coordinate 34,303,433 of NC_142128.1, forward strand.
GTTCACATTCAACCCAACCACACGGCTCCCCCCAGGGGGACGTCATCTGCTTAAAATATAAGATTGATAAAGGGTAGGGGGACGGACTGTCGTATTTTCAGCATGCACGGTAGCGGAATGACTTTAGGAGAGCCGGACAACCCAAACGATCCCAGAAATGTTCTCATGTTCTCTCACCCTGTAGTATTTATTATATTTGGTAATTGCAGGTGCCAGTCTTTCCTGGTAAATGTACAAAAATATCTCTATGTGTATGTGTGCATGTGCAAGGTGATACGTGTTTGTATATATGTGTGTGCCATGTGCATGCATGCGGCTGGATGTGTGTGTACCACGCCCAGGTGCGTAAGTGTGTGTGTGCATGCACACACCGATGGATGTATATAGTGTATAATGTGTGTAGTGGTGTGTGTCTGCACATGTGCGTATGTATGCGTGCTCCCGTGTACACATGTATGCATACATGCACCTTATGTGTATTTTTTATGAATTATATCCAGACCAAGGAATCCCCACATTATGACTGAGTAAGCCTGGCCTCACTGTGGCTCTATTGTCACCAAATAGTCATTCCAGAGGGAAGGGACTTCATAGGAGGTGGAAAATATCCTGGACTTCTCCAGAAGTGTCTCGGTATACCTTGAGTGAAACAGCCAGGAAGAAAAGCTTACAGCTGTGTGAGCATGGGAACCTGGCTCCCAATTCCTAAGCAAGGCAGTGGGTTTCAGGAGGATCACACGGAGCCTGACGCCTCACAGGCTTCCGGGAGGATCGCAGGACGTGCGGATGATAAAAGCAGGTGTTACCAGATGCATGTTTTCCACAGGACGGTAGCTGTTACTAATAACCTTCCCTGAGATCGCCCCATGGAGTTCAAATATGATTTATGATTCTGGCAAAGGACCAGTGAGCCCCACCATCGAATGGAGCTGGGTTCTAACAGAAACACGACTTTGATTACCAAAGGGGGGCCAGCAGGTTTCAGGAGGGGAGCGGACCCACATGTAAGCCAAGCATATGGAGCCAAAGGAAGGCACTTGAAACACACACGCGCGAGCGCACACACACACGCACACGCACACGGCTGTGACACTGGTTTGCTGGAGAACCCTGTAGAGTGCTTCTCAGAGCTTTTCAGACTTGATTGGCTAGACCCCAAGTACCTTTATCCTTAAAAACGTGACAGGGATTTCACACGCTAAGGAGGTTGGTAGGAATTGCTTTCGGCTGTTTTCATGTTGATCTGCGAAGACCACAGTTCACAAGAGCACACGTCAAGTAGCATTAAAACCCTAATCCGAGATATTGAGGTATGTGGCGTCCTGAGCTACGCCTTCAGCGTTCCCAGCATTAAGAGATCGTGTCTGCTGGGGGTCAGAAGGCAGGGCCAGCCTCTACCAATGGGACTTGGAACAGATCTGAGGAAACGGGGGAGAGTGACAAATATTTAGTCTGGGCCCCGAACCACAGAGGTGAGTCATGTAGCCGTAGCAAAACAGCTTCTGCTTCTGCCCCCTTCTTTCATGCTGCTGTGCCTCTGCTGGGAACACCTGCTCTCCCAACAGCCTCCTCCAAAAACAGGTCATCATTCAAAAGCCAAGTTAGACGGGAACCACACGGGCATCAGGTCACAGCCTCACCGATCAGCAGCTGTGAGCCGTTGGGCTCATCGCTTAAGCTCTCTGAGCATCAAGTACTCAACTGTAAAATGGGGCGAGAGGCTAGGAAGTGGCTACCTCCAAGGAGAACGCAGTGAAGTGCTGTGTGCAAAGCAACGAGCAAGGTGCTTGACATCGGAGTATAGAAAGTGATCCGGGGGTGAGCAAAATATTCATATTTTAACTACATATTAATATATATTTAAACATGGGAAGTGATGCCTCCATATACATATTTGTAGACGGGGACCCAGTCTGAGACTGCTGTTCTGGGAATAAGGAAGAGCCGAGCCTGGCCTAGACGTTGGGGCTGTTCCCACGCACACCCACAGGGACGGGGAGTGTCTAGCTCGTGTCCTGGCTGGAAGAGTGGCCTCTTCTTTTGCCAGCTCAGGTTCCTGTACATGGTGGCCTGCTGCACGCCTCTGTGTCAAGTCCATTGGCACCAACAACTCCCAGGAGGGAGGCAAGAACAGGCCCTGACATTGGCCTTTTGTTCACCAGGAGAAACTCCGTGCCCTGCTCGGCCTTCCACCATGGGCCGTGGAAAATTCCTTTGGGACTCTGACATCCCACATTTATGAGACAGAGAACCAAAGAGAAAATGTGATCCAGCATCCTCATTTTGACAAGCTCCAACAAACTGAATGATGAGCACTATTTCTCTGCTCCTGAGATGCTTACTATTCTCCACCAACTACACTAAGGCACTGACAAGGCAGTGTGTGTCCATCACTAAACCTGCCCTCAAGGAGCTTTTCAGGGAGGGGCCACGTCATCACAAAGCCATGTGCATACACCTACATAAGTATAAAATTGCAGCTTGGATTGGGGTCCAGGAGGAACAGGTGCTTGGAAAGGGCAGCGGAAGAAGAGGGCTGGCAGCAGAGGTAAGGGTTACCTGAGCAAGTGCCTCGGAAATCTCAAAGCCTTAGCCAGGTAGAGAGGGAGGAAGAGCAGTCCAGGCAAAGGGAACAGACTACGCAAGCCCTAGTGTCCAAAGGGTCCCGGGCTCCTTAAGGGGGTCTGCAGGGTTCAGAGGCCCAGCAGACTGCAGGGGCTTCACTGAGAAAGGAAACTAAGAATTCCCACCATGATGATAAACCACACCCCGCAGGGAGTGCCCGTTTTCACCGAGTGCCGCCCCTGCACGTTGTGGGGGAACGGGGGGATGATGGAGAGAGCAAGTGATCTATTTTCAGGATAGCTCTAAAGACAAGGAACCGATACTGCTGGCCTCTTTGGTGTTCGGAAACGAAGCCAACTGATGGGCTGCAACTTGCACCAGAATGCTGTTTTTCCTCCTAAACAGCTGGTGATAGCCCAAGCCCAAACACTACTGGTCCTCCCATTTCTAGAATGATGACTCTGTGTCAGGCCCTGGTCTAAGCATCATGCGCTCATTAGCCCATTTCACCCGAATACCCCCGTGAGTTGGAGAATACCGGCATCACCCTACAGATATAAAGAAACTAAAGTGGCTGAGCTGCGATTCTAGTCCAGAGAGTCTTGGCTTCTCCGCCCTCTTTGAACTGCTGTGGCCGACAGTGGCCAAACTTTAGCACTAGGCAAGGTCATCTGAGGGCTTGTTAAAACAGACGGCTGGGTCCCACGCCCAGCCCAGAGTTTCTGACTCAATAGGTCTGGATGGGGGGGGGGGTCTAAAATTCCAATTTCTAACAAGAACCAGGGGACACTGATGCTGCTGGCCCGGGGACCAATAGGCTCATCGATCTAAGGGACACCGCCCTCCACATGTTCTTTTTCCTTACATTTGTGACGGCACTGACCTAGGAGACTGGGGCAGTCTCCTAGGCCCTATTCTAAACAGAAGCTGGTCATGGGAAGGCTCTTAACAGACTCTCACGCTGGTTTCTGGGAATGTGTCTAAAGACTTTTTAAAGCCCCAAGAAAGAGGTACACTTAAAATACCAGATGTTTAAGGAAAGGAGGGCAGGAGTCGGTGGCAAGTATGGATCTATAGATAAATTCACTGCACCCTGTACAAGAGAGGGAGTTGCCGTCATGCACTGAACAGGTGCAGTCCAATTTTAATGCAAAGGCGGTCTGTCTAGCCGTGCAAAGGTAATCGCATTGCTTGCCAATCACTTTGGGCCTGCAATATGCTTTTGCAAGAACATAATGCAAATGCACAACTCATTTTCTTAGAAAGGTAATAACAGTAGTTAAATATCTGGTTGAATGCAAGCAGGGAATGATTGCACTATAGCAAATCAGTTTCCTTAAAAAAAAAAAAAAAAGAGAGAGTATAGGATGCCCAAACTATACAATCTGTTTGTGTAATAGACTATATGCCCACCACAAATGCATCCCTGAAGGAGAGGTTATTTAAAACTGCTCTACCTTGCTGCCCCTTCCAAGTGGAAAATAAATTAAAATTTTAATGCGTTGAAATCTAGCTGTTTTTGAATAGATACGGGTCCATAAACTCCCTGGCATTTGTATATTATTGTGTATGGATATATGTATGTGTATACCAACATTTTCCTAGGGAAACCACATTTTTAATTATTTCTAAAGGCATCTGTGACACAACTCACCCCTCCCCCCCCCAAATTTAAGAACCACTGATTTATGGTGTTTGTCTATAGATGCATTCAAATCAGGAGTTTTTTAAAAAAAATGTAACAGAGGTTACACTTTAAAACTGGCTGGAAGTTTAAAGAAGAATTCACACCAGAACCAAACACACAAATAAAAAGCTAGAGAGAATTCTGGAAAATATTCTGGTAACAGGTGATGACTTCAGTTCCTAGTGTTCATATTAAATAAGAAGGGTCCTAAACAACAGACAATGCAGTCTGAGGATAAGATGCTTAGAAATTAAAGCCAGGAAGTGTGGGTGATGTATAGCCAGAAAGACACATACACATAGCCCTAGAGGCTGGTGTCAGACGCTTTCCTAGGACCTACTCTGAAAGCGTTCCCAAGGATCTGTGTGTGGCTCTCACTCCTACACGGGCGAGCTTGAAGTTTTTTCCCTGAGATCCTCCCACATCTCTCCGATACACAAACTAGTACAGAGTGTCCTCAGACCACTTCTCAAGGTAACTCTGAGAAATTGTCCATTGATGGGTCATATGTAATTTCCCGGGCAAGTATAGAACACCTTGTTCAAAGATACCCAGAGAACCAAGACCAAAACCCTATAGCAGATGCTGGATGGTTAGCTTAGAATAATAACAATTTTAAAAATATTCCTTGATGCTCCATTAGAGCACTCTGCTGTGTCCCCAGACAACACGCATGGTACAGAGCAGGCACGTGGTAGTAGCCGCTTAATAGTTAAGTAGCTAATTAATTAAGTGCAAGGATTTGGCGAGGCCAGTCTCACGGGGTTCCTTCGGGAGGGTGTTGGGGTTCAGTTGCTGTCTTCCAGTATCAGATGTTGTACTGAGTCTGGGGGGGCCGCCTCCATCCATGGGTCATCAATCTGTAAGCTCCTTTGGATGGCCATGGCCCAGTGGGCAATTTCTCCCTCATGTGAGTCATAGGAGGACAGACTGGACACTGAGGCTTCTCTATCAAAACTGACTCCAGGATCAAATGCACGGAGAAATAGGGAAGACCTAGTGATTCAGCGCTCTCAGAATCCATTCACCAGATAGTATTTTATTTATGATCTACATATTCCAGAAACTATCGAAGTGCCTCCGACCAAAGCCAGCTCTGTGGCTTGCAGGGAATGGGGGTCTATGAACTGCAGGAGCCTCCCAGGAAAGGGGTCAGACAGGTTTCTAACTCATCACCCATCCTCGTTCAGTTAATGTTGACAATCAATTGGGTGGCTCAGTCTAGGTTTTCCACCCATTCCTCGGGTCCCTCCATGGTCCAACCAGAACCCCTCCCCCCAGGGCGGGGTTAACATCATGTGTTAATGTCCCAAGAAGGTTCTTTGAGCTATGTGAGAAAGAAGAGAATAGGGCCTCTTGGAACCTGTGCTCTTTACTTGCTGGGAGCGACTTCAGAGAATACCAGGATGTGGAGGAGAAACCAAATCAATCAGAGGAAATGGATGAATGGGAAGGCACGCTTGGTGAGTCTGCCTGTATGGCTATCTTGATGTTGGATACCTCCGAGGGTCACCCAAGGCTCCACAGAAGTAGCCATGGAGGTTCTGTGGGGTTTATTTTTAAAGATTTTTTTAAAAAATTTATTTATTTGAGAGAGAGAGGGTGTCTATGAGGGAGAGGGAGAGGGAATCTGAAGCAGACTCCACACTGAGGACAGAGCCTGATGTGGGGCTTGATCCCACAGCTGTGAGATCATGACCTGGGCCAAAACCAAGAGTCAGACTCTTAGCCGACTGAGCCACCCAGGCGCCCCAGATTTTTTTTTTTCCAATATCTTGGGAAAACAGTATGGAAGCCGTACATGGACATAGGATAAATGACACATTTTTGGCTGGAATTTCAGTAACCAAGTATATACTGCATACTTCATGAAGAGCAGAGGGTTAGGTTGGCAGTTAGCTGTATCTTCAACTGGTGACACATAGAAAATTGTAATAAATGCAGCTCGCTGGGTGACATCTTAGAAAAGATGGGGATCACCGGGTGTGAGGGAGAATGGGATCTCAGCGTGGCAATTTAGGACGTGGTTGGACTTCAGTGCATCTTACATTTCTTCTTTTCCTGGAAGCCTTCTCTAAAAACCCAAGCTGAGCTAAGGGGCCTTCCTTGGTGCTCACACAACACCCTTATCACTTATCGCATTTATTGAGATTATTAGTGTATATGGTGCCCCCTGCCCCTAACTGGAAGGAACTCCTCCGAAGGTGCAAGACGGGGTTTGGAAGCGAGAAAAGGGATGCTAGGCTGAACTGCACTGGAGTAAAGACATTAGTCGACTCTACAAATCTCCCCCTGAAGGACTTTGGAGACAAACGGCTACAGGAAATCCACACTATCACCTGCACCACCTGAATGCCGATAACATCACTTTCTGGAAACAGAAGGAGGTTTCCAATCTCTGCTGTTTGCTTCCACTCAAGCTCAGGGCTCTCAGCACACCAGCCCATGTCTGCTCTATGCTGTCCTCTGCTATTCTTTCCAAAATGAGTTGCCCCCCGCCCCCTGCAGTCTCCTGCAGCCTCAGCCAACAGAACAAGCAGAGGAAAAGGGAAGCCTTCATTTAAGATGCTGGGTTCACACTTTCTTGTTCGGCGCGGGCGCACTCCAGGCAGTATGTAATACAGCCGAAGACCCTCGCTGAATTTCCTACTTTCAGCCAGCACTTTGCTCTTACAGAACTTGCGGACATGGACACTCCCCCCCACCCCCAGCCCTTCTGCTCCTCCTCCTCCTGGGTTGAGAATTTCATCTTACTACTAACGGTGGTTTCAGGATTCCACTAGGAACATTACCAGCAAAGAGGCACAGTGTACCATTATAACGAAAATGATTAGAAACGTTTCTGGAATACTTAAGTCACATCTGAAGCAGTCACAAACACGTCGCTTCACCATTTGGAGGTGCCTGTGTCTCTCCCTGGTGAACGTGGCATTAATTAGTTATGCGTGGTTATTCCCGGCAAAGAGCGAGTTCATTGTAACTTAGCGAATTTCAATTTTATGGCAGGTGTGTTATTTTGAGATTTTTATGAATTGTTCATATGAGGATAAGCCATATAATTTTATTTTTTTTCCTGTTCAGTATAGTAGTGAGATACTGAGGGTACATATACCGAAAAGCTACAATTACCGTCTACTAAGATAATAATTTTCAGACAAACTAATGTGGTATCAACATGTAATTTTGTATTTATGGCTTATGAATCTTGCTTTAGTAATTACATGAGCCTACAGGGTAACTTGGTGGGCTTTCTTCCCTTCATAACAACTTACTGTGTGACCTTGGGAATAACACGTCTTTATTTCTGCATTTCTGGGTCTATAAAACAGGCTCAACACTGTGGGGCTGGAAATAATGATTAACACTGTGGATGCTTCCTTATATCACGTGGTCAGGTAAAGGCTTAGGAGGTGCGGATGCATGTTTTTGGAGGGTGAGGAGAATTTAGGGCAAAGTCATACTTGGTTTGTAAGTATCCACCATCTTTCCATGACAAAGAAATTTTCGCTATTGTTTTGTCCACTAAGAAACTCAGAAATGACCCAAGGCTAAGGACAACACAGGAAACAATGGATGCCGAATGATCTCTCTGCCTTTGTTTTCTCTTCCTGGTGATTCCATTTAGTTTCATTTATTTATATTCTTAACTTTGTCTCATTGCATTTGTGTTTGAAACACTTCATATGCTCTCCTCTGCAATGGGTGAGATACGAATAAATAATGAAAAAAGAGTGGTTCCTTTTGTCATCAGTATAATAGAGAGATGACCTAGCATAATTCAGGTTTCCTAAACGATTTATAAGCAACAGAGGTATAAAAAAATGCATTAACCCTTTTCACACAGCCTGGAATACAGCCATATTCTTTCTACAGACCAGAAAGCCAGTCGTTGGCCAAGAAACCCTCATGCCAAACCGTCTCAGGCATCGCTGAGTTTTTCTGAGTAGCGCTACTGACATTTGGGGCCTGATATCTCCACGCTAGGGGGCCACCCTGTGCACTGTGGCAATCCGGCAACATCCCTGGCCTCCACCTCCCAGCTCCTGTGACAAACCAGAATGTCTCCAGACAGTTCAAACATCCCGAGGACTGGCAGAGACACCCCTTTCTCCCTGATTCCAGAGGTTCTGGAATGTTCCAGGAGGAGCCCTTAACAGGAGGACAGAAAGGGGAGCACTGCGGGGTTGCAGTCCACCACACCGAGACCCCTGTTTCTTTGCATTCCCTGCCATTCCTTGATCTTCACCTGGCAATGCAGGAGTCCATGCGCACAGATACCAAACCGCCAATGGGAAACACGCTACCCCGTGTTTCCTTGCAGAGGGGAAAGGAAGCCAAATGCCCATTTTGGAAAATCCAACGGAAACGGGTCTTACTTCCAATTTCTTTGAACTTTCGAGAATGTTCACATTTGACTCCACACCTAATTTTCTCTTTTCGGGCAAGGGTTCATAAACCTTGACGAGCAAGGTGTCTTTGGGGAGGGGAACAAGACCACCCAAGTGAACTTTTATGTTTGGGGACTTCATGTCCCTCCATGGACGGATTCAAGGGGCAAATGTGATCCAACCTCCTTAATAACCAGATGTTTGCAATCATCAGAAATACATCTTTGGCTGTAGCCATTTCTCTGTTCTCCAGCATTCAGTCTCAGAGAGAATTTACATAACAACATGTGACATGTAGAATGCTTAAAGGCACCAACCATGACAGGACAAATTACACTCATTTTTCACTACTCTTTGCAAGGTGCTCCACGGCAGGCGCGCGCCGGGCTGCATGCTGGGGCGGTTCTGGTGGGGCAGTCAAGACCGGCATGCGCTCACAAACGGGGGGGGGGGTGCTGGTGCGGGAGGTCCGCCGGGGGGAGGGGGGGGAAGGCCGCCCCACTTACCCGCCATATGCCGGGATCGGAGGCGGGGGCGCCGCGGCCCGGAAGGTGTTGTACACGGTGCGGCCGCGGCCTCGCAGGTGCGCCCCTCGGTAGGCGGCCGCGGCGGTGGCTGCTGGATACGGGAAGCCGGGCACTGCGGGCGGGAAAGGAGAGAGCAGAGCAGAGGCTTTCAGAAGCACACCTGTGGTTCAGGGCAACCCGCCCACCCCGGGCCCTTCTCCCTGCCGCCGAGGCTGGACACCTGCCCCTTGTCTGGGAGGCGGGGTTCCAAAGGCAGGCAGCAGGGAGGAGGTCAAGGTCCGATTCCAGAGTGGGCTAGTTAAGGCGTGGTCCCTGTGTCCAAGAGAATATGGAAATGACATTCACAAAGAATTCGTGATAACAGGAGACAAGCTCACCGCACAAAGTTAAAATTCTACAAAGATAGACTGCAAGAAGTATGTGTCTTATGTCGCCAACATCTATGTATCTATATACACACATATGTATATTGTAAGATATTTATATGTCTGAGCACACGATATACGTGTATGATGTATCCGCACATGTCTGTGCATGTGTAGTGAATGTGCACGCCACTGGTGTGTTGTGTGTGCACACGTGTACGTGAACTGTACATATGCATATTTCGATGTACGTGTGTATGTGCATACACTGTGTATACGTATGCACACGTTTCAGTGTGTTCCTAGTTATCTCTGGGGCTGAACTGTATGTTGTCTACTGATCACTTTCCCTATCCCATTTTTATTTATGTCCCACATTTTCCTTTACATATATTGCTTGTTAAAATTTTTTATTGCAATACAGAGTTCCTACGGACATGTGCATACATCGCAAGTGTGCAAAGCCCTTATGTGCCAATGGTTACCAATGTCCCATCAGCCCCCAAACCATTTAACAGCTTTTAAGGCACACACAACCATAATTACAGAGAAGTCTGGGAACTCAACTCTTAAGAAGAGGGTATGGGCTGAGCTTTCCTCCTCGGAGGAAAATTCTCTGAGTGGGAGGGCTTGCTGAGGAGTCCAGAGGGAAATTAAGCCTGGGGCCAGAGACCCCTGATAATTCATTCTCTTGCCTCTGCCTGGGATGTCCTTCCTCCTAGGGTGACTGCAAATCCTGACACACTGGGGCCCAGGAAGCCTTTAGGAAACCACTGCTGCTGCTTCTCCATATCTGAATCTCACAGCGCTCTCACTATGCCAGCCCCGAGCGTGCCATCCCCACTAAACCGCAGGCAGGGCGCCCAAACCGCATCCCGGGGAGGAGGCACTTCTCTGGGAAATCACACTGAGGAATCCACTGCGGCAGGAGATCCGTATTAAAGGCCCAGAACACCCAACCTCTCATAGGTGTTGGTTTCGAAAAGAGGGGGTCCCGTCAACATGTTACCTTTTCTCTCCCCTATCAACCGGAAGTTCCGCCCATCTGTCTTGGCTTCTGCTCCTGCCTCCCCAACAGAAGCCCCCTGACCTTACCCACAGCAGGATTTTAAATATTGGACACCTGAATGAACGTAGGGGTGGCTTAAACACATAAACAAGAAAATGAAGTTGTAAGTTGTAGGCAGTTCGAAGGATGGACAGACTCTCCAGTCAACCTCCCCTACTTGTCCCAGGTTCTTTTCTTGACCCTCTCCCCTAACACACAAGAGCTTTCCAGAGGGAAAAACAGGTAGAAAGAAGCAGGGTGGCAAGAGTTTCCTCCCCTGCATGCACCCCGCACCCTGCTCTTCTCCTGGGAGCTCACACAGTGTTTGTAAGGACAGACAAGGCTGGGAGGGACAGCGGCCTCCATGCTCAGAACGTCCTACCCCAAGGGAGTCTCTCAAACGTAGGTAATCAGGAGACGCACACCTCTCTCCAGGAGCTCCATTTGGGGGAACACCTAACTGCTCCGAGGATGCTGTGTCTCATGCGGTGTTGAAGTTGCCTCCAGTTCATATCCAAACTGCCAAGGGGTGGGGGGCTTCTCCCCTTCTTACCACCACATTCAGGAGCAGAAGCCCTCCATCCCATCTGTCATTACCACAGCGTCTTTGGGTACACTATATCCTAGCTTCCTGGGGGTGGAGGGAAGTGGCAGGGGGTGGGGAGATGAAATGGGTGGGGGTCTCCCACAGCTGCCATCCCCAATCCCCTCACAGAATTGCATGGGCTGGAATAGAACCCTTGAACCCAAAGTGAAGAGTGACTGACTATCATCTGTAATTCTCTGCACGTTCTCATGGATTCCACCAGATCTTTGTCTCAGGATGGAGGGCAAAATGCTGTGATTGTACAACAGAGTCAGAATGATTTTATCTATTTATGCCGAAAACACCATATATGTTATTGTTAACCTTTTTCTCATATTGTGGTTAAAGTCAAATCGTGCAGCCATACTTAACTCTCAGCTTGCCAGCCCCTACTCACCCACATCCCCTGGCTTGTGTTTCAACGAATGTGCTTGAAATTGTAGAGAGGTGTCGCTCTTAATGGGGAAAGCCACTAAGTCCTAACACCGTAAGAGCCCAGAAGTAATGAGATAGGAGCTGTTTGTTCAGGACTGGCGAGAAAATGAGCGAGTGTGGCTGGGACTCCAACTCTACCTTGCCACAGTTCAAATACTAAGTTTTCATAGGAACGCCCTGGATTTTGAAATAAAGAACATGAAAAATTCACAATCTGGCAGAGCAGCTGGCTGCCTGGGTGAGGAGACACGGTAATTATGCTGACCCATTCATTATCGCCAGCTCCCGCGCACAGTGAGTGAGAACAGATCCCTCTCAGCGACAAGCAGGTTTTACAATAATTCTTGGAGGATTTAGATGTTGAGATACAACACGAAACAGAAGCTCGGCAGCAGAGCGGGGGCGGCACAAGCTGCTGGAAGTGTGGAGCCAGGACTCCAAATGTACCCTTGGCTACAGGGGGGAGATGTCCCTCCCGATGCAGGATGAGGGAGGACAGGTCTCCATGTGAGACTTTTGGGGGCTCCTCCAAGCTTGGCACATTAGAGGGATTCTTATTTTGTTAAAGGGACACAGGAAGGACAACACATCACTCCTGGTTTGAAAATCACTTTTCCGGGAGGTCAGGTGCCCTTAGGCAAAATAAGGAGGTTCTGCGGTTCATGCTTTGGACCAGAGCCATCATGGGGGGAGACTGGGTGTCTCCCAGATAGAGGATTTGCTCAGCTATCTCTTTTTTGTTACCAGTCTTGGGCTGCCAAGGGCTGTCCTTATGAAGCCTCTAGTTCGTCATTATGATTAATGAACATTTCCTTCCTCTTTCCTCTTACTTTCCTTCCTTCTTATTCTGGTCCTCTTTTCCCCCCTCCTTTTCTCCCTCCCTTTCTCTTTCCGTCCTTCCTCCCTTGCTTCCTACTTTTATTTATGTTTTAATCTCCTTTGGAAGGAAGCTGTCACAAAGCTCTCCAGGTGAACTAGCAATCAAGTAGCTAGGGTGACAGAAATGAAAGAGAAGGACTCCCAATGTCGCTAGAATGTAAACTCCACGACGGCAGAGATCTCCATCTGTTCATTTAGAAGAGTGCCTGGCTCAGAGCAGGTGCCCGGATACCCTTTGGAGGTGAACCAGTGTTAGTCTCCCTCCTTTGGGACCGTAGAGGCACTGCCTCTCCACCTTGCACCTTCCATAACGCTGCCCTCTGTACGAAGTGTCCTGCCCGGGGTTCGCACATACCCAGGAGGCCAACGACACAACTGGCTCTCAGTCACGATCCCTAGAGAAGTAGGTTCTACAGCCATGCTCACAGGTGCTGCACTGGCCCAGGAATGACAGCCACACTTGGCATATGTGTGATTCTGATAAAAGGAGAGAGGACTTGGATAAAGGTATTGTAGCTGGAATTATTGCAAAACCTTAATTCATTGAAATTCACGTTCATTGCTGTGCTGTGTCAGGATTTGGAGATCAGGTTCTAGCTCTGGGGAAAAGCGGGAGTCAGACATGCCCCCCAGACACTGGGGGGCCTCAGAGGTCAGATTCCTTCCTTCACAGAGCCTCAGACAATGCTCTCTGGCAACCGAGCAAATCTCAGTCTCTGGGTGCAGTAAATATGTGCCATAAGGAACAATGGAACATAAGAGCACTTCTAATCCCTAACTCCTCTGATATGTGGCTGAGCCTTCTGTGTTTCTCCTCCTCTCCCCTAGAGGAGGTCCACCCCCTGCCGTGGGTTTAGGATTCCAAGTGGCTCCCTTCTCTTGCCACTAAGATGAATGGTCAATTGCAAGGGTACAAACAAAAAGACAAAACACAGCACCCCACAACTTCGTTAAGCTTCCTTTAGACTCAATTTAGGACAGAAGGAACTCATTTGTTTGTTTACTTGGCCACCATATGCATTGGTTTGTTGGTGCTGGGACACGGTTAAATGCATATGTGAAGCAATTACCTAGACAGAGGATTCAGATACAGATGAAACAAAACCGAAATGGCTTTATCCTTAAACCACAGAGAAAAAAGACCACTCAATTATGTGCTTACTTTGGGACACGACACCTATCTTTGGTTGAGTCAAAGTTATCACACTGTCTATCAATGCCCCAATTCAGGAGTTTGGACCCAGTAAGTGGGCAATAAATGTTAAATAAATCTAACGCAAAAATGCCAAATGGAAACTCACAATGTCCTCTCCGTTTCTGGAACGGAGTAAATCAATGTTAATAAAAGTCATAAACCTGTCACCCTATCCCATGTTTGTAAAAGCCTCTTTGTTAATGAAAGAACAGTGTTAGAAAGAAAAGACACCAAATTATGGAGCTGGATTTTTTTTTTTTTCCTAGCTGAACTTACAGTTAATAAACATGTAAAGAGACCATCATTGGGGAACAATGGAAAGTATTCAGGTTGCTCTGTGGACGCAATATAAATCCTTAGTTGTTGGCATGACGAAGACAAGGGAAGAAGGAAAACAACAACAACAACAACAATGGTTCATTATACTGGAAAGGTTCCCTCTTAAACCTTATGCAGCATGAATCAGAGTGAAAAATCTGGTATCACTGCAACGAAAATTGGATTTAGCTCATAAGGTAAAAATGAGTTTCTCTCAAAGAAAACAGGGCAAGAGCTTTGGAGCAAATACCAATTGCGCATCCTGTTGACACATCAACATTCCCTGCCTACCCACTCCCAACCTTCAGCGAGATTTATACCCGCAGTGCATTTTGGGGGAGTGGTGGTGGAATAACTCACTCAGTTCTTGGGCATGAGGAGTTGTATAGCATGGAACTCAATGAAATGGAAACTTTAGGGATGTAACAAGAGGCACGCTGTGATGTGCTCAAGTATCAAGGCGGATCAACATTTTTAAACGGAAGATGTGTGGGTGTATCAACCAGCCAAATGGGCCATTTACCAAAGTGTCAACTGCTTACTGCCTGTCTCCCATCAAAGACAAAGCCCCCACCTCCCACCTTCTCTGAGCTCTTCACTCAGTGTATTTACAGTGACAAACGTGCGCTCCCCCTCTGTCTCTTTTACGAATATGGTGCTTACCTTCGAAATAAACACAAATGAGATCATCTCACCAGCCCGGAAATCCCAAAAGAAGAAACACAAAACCAGTGGAAAATACTTGAGGGTTATAAAGTGCATATTAAAGTTTTAGAGCTTTGGGAGAGATGGAAGAGTAGCAGATGCAAAAGCCAACAGGGGGGCAGATTCTGCATCAAAGCCATAAAAATATACAGCCGCTGTAATGGGCAATTATTCTTTGCATTTGTGCTCTGGTTTGAATTTGCATGAGGTTGCCAGATGCCCTGGAAAAGGTGTTCCATCAGGACGGAGGAGAGGGCTTCTCTTTGTCCCTCTCGTCTCTGCCTTTGGCAACAATGCCGACTTTGCCCACCCTTGGAATGGCCTAAGACCGGAGGCGTCCATGCTAATTTGGGGTTGGATTGTTCCGTGGGTAATTTACGGTAGGAAATATTCACTTACACAATTCTGGGGGTGCAGACGTGCTTTCAACAGCAGGTTCATGGTTCTGCAGGATTCCCCTTGGGGGAACTCGTGTTTCATGTGCTGGACCGTAAATTAAGAAGTGGCATAATAGGTAACATGCCGAGGCAAAATAAACAACCAGCTATAGTTCAACTTCAGAGGTAGAGCATGGTGTGATAAACATCACAATGAATAGTAAAAGGAAAAAAAAAAAAGATTTTTTCCAAATGACAAATATGTTTGCTTATTTTTTCAAAATGAATCTCAAACGAAAGTACATCAAATTGGTTTATAACAATTTATACGCAACTGGGTCACTATCTTTGAATGACATGAAATGGGAAATTTAATACGATGGAGCACATTTAGTTCTAGGTCAAAACAAAAATGGAAAGGCTTTCAATTTTGTTAAAATTCAGCAATTTCAAGGTTTTGGGAGAGAAAGGGGGTGTTCCACCCATTTAGTCATTTACAAAAAGACCAAAATAGCCACTTAATTTGTTGGAATCTCTGATTCTCATATTCTCATATATCTATCCCTGAAACACACATTTGGGACTGACTCTTGTTTCATTTCAAAATACACGTTGATATTAAATACTGCTGTTTAGAAGTGAATAAATCTACATTTTGGACAAACAGTTCCTTATAGGACATCCTCATTTGAGATGCATTGAATAGGAAAACAAAAATTTCTAATTAATGTACAAGTCTAATCACCATTCCCCACATGGAAGAGTAATTTTTCACTGTTCATTTGCTGGGTTTAATCTCAAAACTGACATAACAGAAATGCAATGTCCTATAAATCTCCGCTCATTTGTTTCCTTAATATTCATATCCCATTGAACTGCAGCTGCTTGTTGCTACAGTCTATTACAACTTGCAAAAGTGTCGATAAAAATATTATGAAAGGCAAGATGTGTTTCTTCCTGGCTGCGTGTGCCATTTATTTGGGAAAAGACAATAAATGGCTCATGGATTGTCCCCCCAGCCTGCTGCTTGGTGGGTGATTAGTGATTAATTACCTGGCAGCAAATTGACATGGCACGAGGAAATTGACACAGCCCTGATTAATTAACTTTTTATGGGTGGTAGTTACTCACAAAACATTGCGCACCATAATTGAATCTCTCTACATAGCATCGTGGTACAAAAGTTTTAGTCAAATCCAAATTAGCCAGAAGTTTCTTGGCTGTTCTAGGTCTGATTAGGATGTGTCGAAGGAATTGGCAAGAACTTGAACTTGGAGAGAAAAGCACATTACGTGAAGGGGAAAAAAAAAAAAAAAAGATGGTGACATTGCCCTACTGGCTAGACTGTCCGAGCTGAATGTATTGACCTAAATCTTTACTGTATGAGGCTGCAATGCTGCCTTCTCCTTCAGCCTCCTCTGGCTGCTCCTTCTGTGTGGCTTCTCTGCACGTTCTCTTTCCTTTGTCTTGTCCCTAAATGTTGAGTTGATTGGTTCACTCAAATGCTGGCTTCATTGTCACTTCCTCCCCCAAGAGTTTCTCCCCATCTTCTCGACGTCTCTCGGCCACTCCTGTCACTAGCCTTTTTCCTTCCCTTGACTCAAGTGGCCCTTACCATCTCACTGGATTGCACGCTCATTATATAGCTCTCCGTGGGGACGTCCTACAGACTTTATTTTGGTCAATACTGTGTCTCTAGCACCTACAGGTTTACCTGGCCTCGGGTAATTACTGCAATGTTTATTGAGTATGTTGTCAGACGAGCTCAGAATTCAACAGTCGTTCAGCTACAGAGGGAAAATGGCGGTCAGCCCTTGAACCTGTGAGAGTTGCTACCATGCTGCTTATGAAAGGTGCATATTCTAAGAGAAAGTCAGGTTTAGCGAGGACGAGAGTGATGAGGGACTCAACCTCACTTGAGCAAAGTCCAGACAACAATAACCGGAAAAGTCGAAGCAAAGCTGTGATCACAGCTGGCCCAAATCCAGCCTCTCGTACTCCATTATCAGACAGAGGAGAGTCAACTGTATGATATATCAGCTACTATTTACTGACACTTGCTAACCGCAGACCCAAAGATTAAGTCAGTAAATCTTCACAAAACCATTCGAGCCAGGTGTTACTGCTACCTTCACTTTCCGGGGGAGAGCGGGAAGAGGCACAGCAGCCCAGAAACTCGCCCCGTGCTCTACACCCAGACAGCCTGACATAAGAGCCCATCATCTTATCTATCATACGACAAAGCAACGAGGCACGTGGGACCAAGGCATCCTGTGTCGGCTCTGGGAAAAAACTTTCTACTTCCACTCTCTCCCTGCTCCTTAGCGACTCTCAGATTTTACTCCCCTTCTATGGCCTCTTATAACAATACAAACTGCTGCATCCTCTCCCTACATTCATCTCACAAGCAAGAGAACCAGCGCAATTCATCATGGACTGAGTGAATTTGCAGGGGAATCTGTTGACAAGCCTACCTGAGACCTCGATATGCTCCTGGTTGGGGGCAGGAGGTGGAAGCAGGAGGAGGGCAGGCGCCATTTCTTCTGTTCTCTATTTATGTGCTGAGATTTCAAGACACCTGGAAGGGCTTTGCTCCTTTTCTACTAATTGGATACAGGCCACAGGGATCACTACTGATTTATAAGAGTCCAAACAAGCTGTTTTCCTTCCCCACTGGGGCTTATCTCCACATCTCCAAAAATACTGGGGAAACGGACTCTCCCAGCAATGGGGACCTGGGGTAAGCTAGCATGGTGTTGTATACACAACCCTCATTACTGTCAAAATAATGAGCTTCTCATGACTAACTTCAACTAGAAATTTTCTCCAAGATTTGAGAGACTTGCATAAAAAAACTTTCATAATATTTGGGAGGAGGCACTTTTTTCTCTATATAACTGATTTACTAATATTGTTATCAAATATCACTTCACTCATAACATGGTTAGAATCAGTCTCTTACTTAGAAAGGAAATAGATGACTCGTCCAGGGATAAAAAATAAAGAAAACTAAATGCCATGAACACACAGGGATGATTTACTCTAAGCAGTGAGTCCGGTGTTCCCAAAGCAGAAATGTTTCCTAACTTAAAAACAAATTCAAAAAGCAGCAAAAAAACCCACACACAATGCTTACGTGAATATTCTTTCATCGCTAGGTCTTTGAATGAGGACGGCAGCCTTGGTTTTTAAATAATTGCCATCTTATTCCCGCTTACCTCCCGAAGCTAGCTGTTGTGTCTTCTCTCCCGGGTTAACAAATGATCTGATTAATCCAACAGACATGCGTGGTGGGCACCATGGCTGCCGGATGCGCAGAGATACGCTTTTACTTTGCAGAAGATGTATTTGTGATCTGTCTACTCACAGGTATTGACAATACCCACCCCGGGCAGGATCTCTGTAACATTTCATTCAGCACAACGAGAATGAATCTCAATCTTGGAGGGCTTAACTTGGCGGGACCGCGGAAGGCATTTGCAAAGGTGCTTTCTGTCATTTGAAGAAACGCTGGAGACAGAGCCGTGAGATGCTGAGATCTATTTTAATTTGGGTGAAGCGATTTGCCACCCTCGATTCGTTTGACAAAACCTGTAATGGTGTCAATTTAGCTTTTATCAGGTAGCCATGGGAAAAAAAGTCAAATAATTTATTTAAATAATTACTTTATCGAGTGCATACACACAGCAAAGTTTCAATTGTTAAATCATTCATGATCTGGCTAACAGGTGGCTGAAACAGCTAGCTTGGTGAATTGCCTCTCCATGTAGGAAGCAAGGCAAGGGAGATAAATCAGTTTCATATGTTGGGAAAGATTTCCCATGGTTCTCTGGGGCTGCTGCGGCTCCTGCAGGTGAAACCCTCAAGAGGGGGTTGGCGGTGGCTCACAGGATGGGAACATGATGCAAATGTGTTGTTCACTTCAATTCTAGCCATCACTGTGGGTATAGCTGGCCAGTGTTGAGGCCATCTGCTTTTAAGAGTCAACTTCCACTTTGGAAGGCTGAATCCCAATCCTTTGAGTCACACCCCATGCAAAACTTGAGGACAGGTGTCCTCTGGATCTATGAATTGCCTGCCTGATACCTGAGCTGGAACCCTCCCCAAACTCCCATCTTTAACAGAGTAAAAGAAAGCCGTTCAGAAATAGGTTGTCCGGTCACCAGACTCACATAAACATTCCAGACTAGCTTCTTCGGTGAACTTTTAAAAAGTCCCAGAGAAGATGGCTTCTGTGGAAGAACCGGAAAGTGTAGCCATCCATTTGAGGAGATAAAACGCCTCAGGCGATCTGAATGACTCTTCACACAAGGACGCTCACAAGTGGGTAGGTATTCACGAGTATGCTCAGGGCAATCAGACTTGGCCAAGGTCAAACCGCTGGTGTCCTAGGACCACCTCTGCCCGAATCCAGGTCTTGTCATTAAATAATCGTTGCTCAGGGAGAATTCTGTAAAACCAATACTGGGGACTAGGGTTTGCCAGCAGAAATGAGCCTTTGGGAAATGCTTCTTGGAACCTGGAAGCAATTACCAAGGGTGGGCATGATATATATATCCTTGGGCAGGTGTGCCTATAGAAGTGGTTCTGGTACGTTTGTTTTTACATAAAAAGCAATTAGGCATCAAGAGTTGACACTGCATGCAAACAAAACCCAGGGAGACAGATTGAAAATATGTGGTGTGTTATTTGGTCCTAAAAACTGCATTTTGTTAACACTGCCCCCAAATTCTCCAGGAGCAATAAAATAGCTTTTGGCATGACAGTACTTTTACAGAAATGAAAACATGATTTAAGAAAATGGTGTTTTTGGAGTGAAGCGAGTGTTTAAATTATCATGTTTAAATGAACTATGCCAGGCTCTTTTCCCTTCCATGGGAGGCAAGCTCAAGCTTCCTTTCATGATTCTTTGCACTGCACCGGGAGATTTGCTTTCGAAAAGAAAGAAGGCAAGGGGAGGAGGCGGCCACTCTGTGGTTGGACACCAGAAGCACCAGAAACACCCAGAAGCCCCCCCTCCAGCGCTTGAATTGCATGTCGCTGGGTGTTCTTACTCCCCCTTCTAAGCTGTTCACTCCCAGACGTGCTGACTTTGAGAGAGGACTTGGCTCCGTGTCCAAAGCTGTGTCCCCCAGGAACACACACCAGCCCCAATGCATCAAGTTGCCCCCTTTATATTCCAGGAATCAAACAGGATCTTATTTTTGGCCTCTGAAAATTTCATATTCAGTCTGAACACAGAATAGGTGTTTTTTCCCCCCATTTTAAATCTACCTTAGTTGGAGAAAGCAAATGAGGTACAGAGGAGTGGTTAAAAAAATGGACTCTAAACTAAGCTGCTCAACCCATTGGAGGATTTCTTCCTCACGTCTGCCAAGGACCAGCGGAAGGCAGGCATGGCCCAGGAGTTCAGTGTGGGGGGTGCACCAGAGAGTTTGCTGGTCTTCTTATAAAAACGTGAGCATTAAAAAGTACGTTCTGTCAACGCTATCACAGGACTTGGGGTTTCCAGGGAATTCCCCCAGAACAACTGCCTCGCTGCCTTTCACAAACATCTCGTCTCGGCCTCGTTCTCTGGCTGTGTGTGCACTAGAATCCCAGGGCAACGTAGTTTATTGTTTTAATATCTGTCTGACACAAAGCAAACCGTCCTCCAGTGACTCCTTATCTGTCATATGTATTTCTGTGAAAGAAATATCAAGACAAATAAGATGTTTGGGGGCACACCACGGGATGGTAGTTTTTGCAATTGGCAGCCTTTTGCAGAAGTGAGACCCCCATCTGCAAAACACGAAAGCCACCATTCTGCATTGAGATTAATAACCAAAGCGCCCAGAGAGCTAGACGGCAGCCGCCCGAAATGTGGCGTCTTCTTTGCAGATTCCTGTCTGTAAACAATGGAGGATGTTCAACTAGTGGGTTTTTTTCTTCCCCCTGAAATTGTCTCTCTCTTTTTTTTTTAAGAGGGCAAAACAGTCACAACAAAGTTGTCTCTGATCACAAGCCGGCCAAAGTAACTGCCGCTGTGGACGAAGCCGCAAATCCAGTTGGGGCGATGCTGGGGCGTGGACTGAAAATACAACCGAGCCAGGCAGCTGGTGTCCAGGTGAAATAAGTTAACATAGGAGCTAGTAAAAACCTCTTAAAAACCACCTGTTCAGGGGTGCGAGGGTGGCTCAGTCGTTAAGCGTCTGCCTTCAGCTCAGGTAGTGATCCCAGGGTCCTGGGATGGAGCCCCGCATCGGGCTCCCTGCTCAGTGGGGAGCCTGCTTCTCCCTCTCCCACTCCCCCTGCTTGTGTTCCCTCTCTCACTGTTTTATCTCTGTCAAATAAATAAATAAAAGCTGTAAAAACAAAACAAAACAAAACACCTGTTCATAAATCAGAGCGCCGTGCCACATGGTGGGAAAGCAGGGCTGGTGGCGCCAGGCAGAGAGATGGTGCTTCAGTGATGGGGACAGAATGATACAGGGGCTCAGGGAGCAGTGGTGGTGGCTTCACCTCTGTGTCCGGCAGAGGGCAATCGCTGGGCATTAAATCGGGCGTGTGCTATGACTGAGGTGACAGGCAGAGCATGGCCCAGTAGATGTCTCAGAATCTCCCCGTCCATGGGTTCAAAGAGGGAAATAGGATATCAGTGGTCAAGTGTGTCTATAATGTGGGAGGATGGTGAGAACGTCAATATTTAGCTGACCTACCAAGAGGCATTAAAAATGCCGTGTTAACAGAAGGTCAGTCTCCTGTTGGGTATGGCCCCCAAATATCCCTGTAATTTGTTTGCAAGTCTGAGACATTAGCATTGTGTATCTATTATCTGTCTTGCCCACAAGAACTCGACACTACAGAGGCTGACTTAAGGACACCTTGCTTAATTAAACTGAATTTAAATAAAAAAATTTTAAAGAGAGGACGCCTTACTCATGAAGTTTTTACATTGCATGGAAGGGTACCTGGCATAGAGAAACAACTTGATGAAAATTGGTTAAATGAAGTAATGCATTTTAACCCCCCCCCCATCAAAGGGCTGATAAAATAGGTAAAGAATGGAAGGAATTATTTCAGAGATGATAAGAGAGGACAGAGGTATGTTGTCACCATAATGCTGAGCCACAAACGTAGAAGGAGCAAGGCACTGATTCCTGGTTGGAAAGATCCACTCTGGAGCACCTTTTAGACCAGCATTACTGGAAGCTGCGGAAGGACCCAGAATCAACCCAAGCAAACGATGCGAAGTACGTTTATGGAGTCTCACCATTTATCCCAGGGAACCTGGGGCAGATCTCAGAGAAAGCCAACGGCACCAAAATGAGGCCTCTAACTCCACATTTGGTTGTTGTTTTTTAGGAGGGCAAAACTAAGCCAATCCACCCAATTTAGATTGAATTCATGTCTCTATCTTACTTTGATAAGTACCAAGAGAAGCGTATTCTGTTTACGTGCCTGCCTTCCATTATTGGTGTTGAAATGTGATAAGATGGCACAAAGTGCCAAAGACCCATGCAAGTGCACGTTGAAAAGAAGGTCCCTTTTGCTCTCCTCCCCCTCACAGCCAGCTGTCTGGAGTCCGGCCGTTTCAGATAGGAATGCTAGCCTAACAAAGGGGTCAGTAAACTACAGCCCTTGGGCCACATCCGGCCCTAAGATTGTTTCTGTCAATAAAGTGTTATTGGAAGCAATCACACCTATTCATTTCTGTACTGTCTGTGGCTACTTTCAAGCTATGGACAGAGTTGAGTGGTTGCCAACAGCAACCAGATGGCCCACAAGGCTGGAAATATTTACTATCTGGCCTTTTAAAGGACAATTTTGTCAACCCCTGGCCAGACAGATCAGACATGGAAGAACTGCTGCTCCAGCAATCCAGGGTTGAGAAGAAGCAAGCACACGTTGGCCTGAGTGCAGAGATTGGACAGCTGCCTAGAGTTTGCGCTGGACCACTCCCTGCCTGGACACGTCCAGGAGAAGAGCCTGTGGTTGCTTCACTTCCACTCACCGGTGGATAAATTTAGAGACTAGTGAAGACGGAAGGCTTGGGACTGAGTTAGGCTGGGTTCAAAGTTGATCTGGCTAGGTCACCTGGGGCAAATTTCTTAATCCTTCTAATCCTAAATGTTTTCAAGCAAACAGGGGCATAATCATATTTCACGCTTTTCTTGTGAGGACTCAAGGAGAAAGTTCGTGTGAAGGGCTTAGCAGAATGCCTGACATACAGTAAGTGCTCAATAGCCATGAGTTAATATTGGTATAGTTACTATCATTTTTTTATTATTTCAGGGCTGGACTAGGGTAGGGCCAGTTAGGCACACACTTTGGGTACAAAATTTAAGAGGAGGTGACACCAAACAACCTGCCAGTAATCAGGATAAATCTTAAGTTTTTAAAAAATCAAAATTATTATTAAAAAAACGCATGATGAACAACAGACTCTCAAATTTTAAGCAAAAAAGTGCTATGTTGAGCATATTGGACCCTAAGGTAAAAAAAAAAAAATTGTAATACTCGTCCTGTCTTAATGAAAATTTTGATATTTTGTTCACTGTCAATTTTTTCCCATTAATTTAGATTTTTTAAAATACTGTATTAGAATACTATTTATCTTGACTACTGAGTTTTTTGGCACCTCTTTAGATTTTGTCTAAGGTGAGTCCCTCTCTCGCCTCACCCTCATCCTGGCTCTGATTATCCTTCTTTTAAGTGATTCCTCCAGAAAATATTAGAAAAGGCCTTTTCAGAGCCCCACGGAGCTCTGAAATATCGGGAGAGGGAGAGAGGAGACACGGGTCTTTAAACCAGTGTGTCAGTAACACAGTGACCTGTACGTGTACTTTCTATCAACTGAACTCAGTCCACTGACATTTTCTGTATTGGGCAGAAGAAAGAGGAAGCCATAAATTAATTTAGGCTGTTACTTTAATTACAGAAACCAATGGAAGTTCTATCAATTACCTAAAAGTAGAACAGTGCGGCCTGATTTATGTATGTTTCTGCCACTTAAATCATTGTTTTATGAATTCCACACAATTACTTCCATAAAATCTGCAATCAATACATCAATTAAAACCATGCCACCACTGCTTGCCCTTGAGTTTCATAAAAGTGAATAAGTGAGGAAGTGATTTTGCATTTGGATAACATTTAGCATCCTGAGCCTGTGATACTAGATTTCCCCCCGCCCTGTGGTCAGGAATGAAAATTTCAGGGGGAATTAACAGTCATCTTCCTTTTTCGTTAGGATTTATCCTCACATGGATCTCAAGCTCATCTGTGGCTTCCATGTAACTATGTGAAAATACACTTGCTTGCATTGGTAAGCACATGGAACCATCCATACATTTCTGCTGGAAAATGCTTTTTTTTTGCCTGTTGACAAATAAAACTGGTACCTCTGTGTCAAGGTACTTGCTGGGGACTGAAAAGTGTCCTCCCCCCACAATTACATGTTGACACCCTAACTCCCAACGTGATGATGTTTAGGGATGAGGCCTTTGGGAGGTAATTAAGCTGAGCTAAGTCATGAGGTGGGGCCTCATAAGAACAGACACCCAAGCGCTTGCTTTCTCTGCCCTGTAAGGACATGGTGAGAAGGTGACCATCTATGAGCCAGGAAGAGAGCCCTCATCAGAACCCACCATGCTAGGACCCTGATCTCAGAATTCCAGCCTCCAGAACGGAGAGAAAATAAGTTTCTGTTGTCTAAGCACCACCCCCCCATCTATGGTATTTTTTATGGCAGCCCTAGAAAAATAATAGAACGCTAAGGAATACTTGCTCTTGGCAGGGATTTTGTGACCTAAAGTGGTGTCTAAAGCTGTAACAAGAGAAAAGACGGATATGCTTGCCTGTGTCTTTAAAAATGTAGCTGGAATGTAAGCAAGAGCAAAGGCCCCAAATAGGAAATATGTTTGTGGTATCTATGCTCTTCACAGGTTATTCCCCCTAATGAATAGTTCTCTCTCAATGTGAATTAAAAATAAAATAAGAAACAGAGCAGAGGATCATAGGGGAAGAAATGGAAAACTGAATGGGAAGTCATCAGAGAGAGAAAAACTGTGAGAGACTCTTAACTACAGGAAACAAACTGAGGGTTGCTGGAGGGGAGGTGGGTGGTGGGATGGGGTAACTGGGTGACGGGCATGAAGGATATCAGGATGGAACCACCAATCCCATGTTTGGGAGGCTAGATGTGGGATTTGAGGCGCTGGGACGTCAGGGTGTATGTAAAGATACTTGCTGCAGGCTTTAGGAAAAGAAGTAGTTTGAATGAGTGTGGACAGAGAAAGGCTAAAGGACCATGGGACAGCGTGAAAATACCCAAACGGCTGAACGGGAGGGAGCCAAAATCTGCTATTAAGTGAAACAAAATATGATTAAAATGTGTAATGTGTGCATAATACATATGGGTAACACTCCCCTCTGTATAAAATCAAACTACCAACACCCCCATTTCATGTGTGTATGTCCTTCTTTGCATTAGTATGGAGAGAATGTGGAAAGATGCTTTGCAGGCAGTCAATATGGGTTACATTAAAGGTGTACGTTTTTAGATAATATGGGGACATTATTACCACATCATTCCACACACACATATGTGTGTGTATTTGCATACTTCTCTAATTATGGGGAGCACATGTTATATTTGTAATTTAAAGTCTATTCATAAAATTGTAATGAAAGCAGAATTAGATGGGTAACATCGACCGGCTTTTGGAAACATCTACTTCACATGGAAATAAGGATCAGTGAGAGCTCGCTTTGCTAATCCAAATTAGAAAGTGACTTTGCCATTCATCGGAACCATGGATTTACCTCTTGATATTTCAACTAATAAAAAATGGAGGTAATGTTTTCATTTGGAAGAAAGGTGACATGTTCTTTCCATTCCTAGTTTTGCCTGGAGTCATTGCGGATAGTAAGCACGCACTGTACGCAAACAGCACTGATAATAAAGCAGGTGCCTTTCCCCCAGACAGGAGGAGCCTACAGATCACTGGCCCCAGGAGCGGGAAGGCAGTGAGCTAGCCCGCCAGCCCTGCCCCAGCTTTTACCAAACCCCTCTGTTAAGGGGTCAGATGTGGGCTCTTCTAAGTAAACACAATGCTATTAAATGAATTCAAATTATTTTAAAACTAATAAAGTAGTTCATGTAATAACTTTAATTAGTTTAGCTGATGAAATGTTAATGTTCTTAAGACAAAAATATTAATATTAAATGTTTTCCATTTGGTACAAGGTGATCTTGCCTAATTCTCTGGAGTTTTGCTTCAACTTCATTTGTCTGCTAAAATGTTGGCCCACTTTACACTCTGGATGCTAGTGGTTCATTGGGATACATGAGAAGATGCGTGATGTCCCGTGACACAAGCTGAATTGGGGTTGCACACCGGGATAAAGGTCAGGATGAGGGGGGAAAACTGGGGTCAGTCGGGGAGAGATGAGAGAACCTGTGGGATTAGGTTGTACTGACACGGAGCTGTGAGTAGAAATCTCTCTTTCTGTTTTCATGTCCTGGGTCATATTATCAGGATGATTCACTTAAGTGGGGGAAAACCCATTATGTAAAAATGCATCTTAAAAAACAGATAAGCTCAAGTAGGAATTATTTTCATTACAGAGGAATTCAGCAGGGTTCCTTGAAAACCCATCTCCCCTACCACATTTAAGGGTGTTATTTACAGATGATTAGCTCTTTGGCTAGGCAGAGGGGCAATTTAAGTCTAAAACCTCCAAGGCCAGTTAAAGATCCATGGGAGGAAAAAAGCCAACACAAACTCAGGAGTAATCATGGAAGTCAGTAAACACATAAGATCCGATTTACGAAAGTGTAATGTATACACACCTTCCTACAGGAGTACAACTATTAGATAACCATGAGAAATATAGACATTTTCAAGTTAAAAAGCTGGTGCATCCTACAAGATTGCTGAGAAGTAAGGGATCCTCAGCTTTTGGGGAGAAGGCTGGATTCTTAGCAAAAAGAGGCCACACCGTTCAAAGGTGTGGTGGCTCAAAAGACAAGAGAGGTGGCTCTCAGGCATGTGGATGTCACACTCAGAGAGGAGATGAACCTGGGTGGCCGTGTGTGTGCCCCCACTGTGTGTGTGTGTGTGTCTGTGTGCGCACACCCATGTGTGTGACAGAGACAGAGAGAGCACAGGCAAGCAAAAATGACCGTCTATGTGCTGGCGGGATTGTTTCTAGAACATATGACTCTGCACTGGAACATATACCTTAATCTGGAGGAGAAAACCTAAGTGATGTTTCAAAGAAGCCAGCTAACCCTGTGACCCAGCGATTGCACTACTAGGTGTTTACCCCAAAGGTACAGATGTAGTGAAAAGAAGGGGCACCTGCATCCCAACGTTCATAGCAGCAATGTCCACAATAGCTAAACTGTAGAAGGGGCCGGGATGTCCTTCAACAGATGAATGGATAAAGAAGACGTGGTTCATATATACAATGGAATATTACTCAGCTACCAGAGAGGATAAATACCCAGCATTTGCAACGACATGGACGGAATTATGGAGGGGATTATGGTAAGTGAAATAAGTCAAGCAGAGAAAGACAATTCTCATACGGCCTCACTCATGCATGGAACATAAGGAATAGCACGGAGGACCATAGGGGAAGGGAGGGAAAACTGAACGGGAAAAAATCAGAGAGGGAGAAAAACCATGAGAGACTCTGGATTTTGGGAAACAAAATCCCTGAGGGTTTCGGGGGGCGTGGGGGATGGGGTAACCAGGTGATGGGGATTAAGGAGGGCAGCTGTTGTGATGAGCACTGGGTGTTATACACAACTAATGAATCACCGAACACTACCTCAAAAACTAATGATGTACTATATGTTGGCTAACTGAACATAATAATAAAAAAAAAAATACATAAAAATAAAACCAAAAAAACCGCAGAAAAAACAAAAACGAAAAAAACAAAGAAGCCAGATAATGGCAATCAGTCCAGCCCCCAAAAGTATTGTTCGCTTGGAACACTAAAGCAGAAAGCCTCAGCAATGCGTCTCAGGGAGGAACAGGTCGTCTTTACACGCAGTATCGTTGCCTAGAGATGGAAGTATCTACAGTCCCTTTGACGACCCAGGTGGGGAAGGAGAAACCTCCGCGTTCGCTTCCTTACGAAACACTCCCTGAGCTTGTCAGTCTGGATGCCATTCCTTGACAGATCGACAAGTGAAGATGCTTGTTTTTTTTGGGGTTTTTTTTTGGGTGGAAAAAATATTTATTTTTCTTTTTTTTTTTAAATAATATTTTTTTATTATATTATGTTAGTCATCATACAGTACATCCCTAGTTTTGATGTAAAGATCCTTGTTTTAAGAAACTAGGTTTTTGTTTTGTTTTGTTATGGGGTAGGACAATTAATTATTTATTAATTGTTGTTTCCTTTAACACTGATATATACAAGGACATTTCTTTAATATTTCTGAAAAATTTCTACCAACAATGGGGGGTTGATTAAAATGTACTATTGTGAAATGATAGAATATTATGAGGCCCTTAACATATTTTCATAAAGTGCACATGACATGATAATCAGTGAAAATAATAGGATGAAAAATGTGTAGGTAATATGATTGATTATGCAATTTAAAAATGAAGGGTGTTGGACATCATTATACAGTTTCCATAATTATTATAAATTTTTACTTTTAAACTCAGAGAAAAATGTATAAACAGTGAAGTGATATTGTCATTTTGGATTTTCAATCATAAAATGAACACTTTATATCTGCGATCAACACACTTTTTCTGTAAAGAGCTGGAATGACAATATTTTAGGCTTCGTGGGCCACTTCTGTCTCTGCCACATGTTGTGTTTTTTTTTTTTTTTTTTGCTCTGTTTCCACAATCCTTCAAAAAATCTAAAACCCATTCTTAGCTCACGAGCTTTTCGAAAACAGGCTGTGAGCTGGATTTGGTCCCTGGGCTGTAGTTTGCTGACCCCTGCTTCAGATGACATCGTCTCCTCTGTATGCCTCCCCTATTTTAATATGAAGAATTTGCGATAGATTTCCATGTTTGATATTGATGATACACATTTTCCCCCAAAGCTGCCTTCGAATGACTATCCCGATTCAAACCAGCCCTTATTTGGAATTAATCTGAACAGAGAACTGAAACAGAAATGAATATTTCATATGATCATTGAGAGCCATGCTTTCCAATATGGTAGCCACTAGCCCCCTGTGGCTAATTAGAGTAACATTAATTAACATTGAATTAAATAAAAAAGTCAGTGCCTCTGTCCCATGAGCCCACGTACTGGACAGCGCAGATATGGAACATATCATCTTAGACAGTTCTATAGGACAACGATGTTACAGAATAAAACAAAATAACACTCCGGAACTCAACTGTGGTTAAGTTTTGGACTGCCAACGTTCCTTTAGAAAATAACGTTTATGGAGAAGGGAGGGGAGAGAGACAAGGGAATGACGATGATATTTAGGGTCAAATGGAGCCAGAAAAGCAGTCAAAAGTTGAATAATTCCCCAGGTTAAAAAACCAAATCTACCACATTGTGGCTGTGTGATCCTGGGTGATCATTCTGCCTCAGTACCCCTCCATTCCTCTGCTGTAAAGCAAACATTATAATACCTACCTGGTGTGGATTTGGAGGACGAAACAGGGTCGAGCAGGTGAAAATATGTACTAACATCCTAATCCTAGTTCTACAAGATACACGCACACACATCCATACATTTAGAAAGAACCACTTCTTGCCTGTAAGGTTAGATTTTGGCTTCCCAGAGACACAGGAAGATACTCTGCGTTTACTTCATGTCCAACCTGCTGTGGAAGGTGCTATGCTGGTTGGGAAGAACACCTGGCTGCCCCATAACCTGGCACCTTCAGAAACCCTGGGGATTCTCACAGTCATGTCTTTGGTTTCTGGTGACTGTTTCTAACCTGTGCTCCCCAGCAAAGAGTTTATTTTTTCTGAGCCTTTGGAAATTGAGATGCTTGATCTTGGCACCTGGAGAGGATTCCCCCATCTCTCGTCGTCCTAATCATCATGCACTCGTTACTGCTGCTCTCCATCACCCCCTTCTCTAGCTGGTCTCCAGCAGCCCACCTTCTCCTGTCCCCACACTCACTGCTGAGCACTGATCCCAGTGAGGACCAATTTCTTAGTTATGGGGATTTCACAGGGTGAAAATCTTACAGCCTATGAAATAGATGTGAAGGACTCAGCTGTGGCTGGGGGTCTTTCTCAGGAGGGGCAAACCAGCTGGGGGTACCATGATGGAATCCACGAGAACTGTAATTGTTCAACCTGTTCTGGGAACTGGGGTGGGGGTGGGGCATTTTTCGACCCTGGAACATCCGTCCCAGGCAGAGAAATCCTTGGTTTTTCCATGTCAACACTGTGACCTATCTTCCATATTTGTTTTTGGTCTTCTCCCCCAGCACCTGATGGCTATATTCCTATCTATCAAAGTGCCTTTTCTTGTTGTTCCCCCCACCCGGTTAAATGGGGGAGAACCACATTCTCTCTCCTCCTCCTGCTCATTGGAATCACATAGCAAAGGGCAGAAGAGCCTTGCAAACAAGTCGTTATTTTCCACCCTGAGAAAATGGTGCCACTTGGGTGGCCCGCATATTTTACGTCAATTATTTTCACGTTAATTTGCAAAGCTGTCACAGAAGGCAGGCAGTGAGCTTGAGCTCCACCCCCCCCCATGCGTCTTCCCCCCAACCCAGACCAATGCCCCATGTCCCATCCATTGGACCCGATTTGCCGGGTCTTAACAAAGGATGACTGGGACATCTGGAAGTGAGCATTCAGATGTAATGAGCAAAGGGGTTCGATGCTAAGGTGACGGGGAACACAGAGACATGCTTATGAGAACCAACCTGATCTTGTGGAGAGCCACAGGGAGGGTGGAGCAGAGAGGGAGGGGAGGAGGAGAACTTACATGGCAGGGAAGGTGACTGGACTCAGATTTATGTCACAAAACAAAGAGAGAGCCACAACAGCGGGCTTACTTGCGGAAGTATATACAAGTGAACTGGGGGCACTGTACATGGAAGATCCCTCCTGGTTTGCCTGGCACAACAGCACCGTGCCTACGAAAGAGAGAGAGATAGATGGTATCTGGTTTGGGAACAGGCACACTACACCTGAGAGATCACGGCAACGCAAACAAGAAAGGCAGAGAAATGAAAACATAGCCACATCCCCGTGCACGTGATGGGGACACCCGTGGCAGCCCCCTGGCTTAGCCGCGGGGAGTTGGGAACCCACCCTCCAGCCCTCCAAGCACGGGTTACCCTTGTCACCTGGGGTTTCTCTAGTGGGGTCTGGCTGCTCCAGGACCCAGTTTTGGATCAGTGATGGTGGCAGCATGGCACACGCCAAAGGGGGCTTGAGAAATATCAGAGAGAACTAGATGACAGGGCTGGCTCAGAGGCCACGTAGCTGTGTGATCTTGGTAAGTCACTGTACCTCTCTGTGCCTTGGGATTCCCATCTGGAAAACGGGGTGAATATACCTACCTCCAGGAAGGGTTGTGAATCGTATGGCTAGAGATGTGCCTGGGGCAGGGGCTGGCAAGTAATCATCGCTCAGTAAAGGGGAAGCACGTGAACTGCTATGTTTGGAAGAAACTTTTCCTCCCCCTACTTTAGACTGTCTGAATCAGTTCTTCAGGGGAAGAACAGAAGTACGGCAGGGCAGAAATGAACGCAACTTTCACCTTCCACGTGACCCACCCTGGACCCACGCTGGGCTTGGGGCGAGACAATCTTTGGCTTCTGCGTATCTCATTTCTTCCCGAAAGCTCCCAGCCTTCTAGCCTGAGAGACTGCCTCACCGAGCCCGCACTGCAGACCTGACTGTCCTCTGCCTGATTTAAAGCAAAGGGCACCAGGCTTATCCTCGCACAGTGGAATTTTACAGCGGAGAGGAACGGTGGAATCCTGACATATCTCCTCAATCTGTGATGTGTTTTGAACCACCGCCCACTCCAAGGACGAGCAGGGTCAGGAATCCTCAGGGTATCAATTCTCTTTCCTGCTGCTACAAAGCTCACACTCAGACTTTGAAAAGAATGAGAGAGACTTCTGAGGAGTTGTCAGCCCATTACTGATGATGGAAATGTGTTCCTGTGGTTTCTGTTCACTTGCCTACATGCGATTTTGGGTTTTGGATCTTCCTGCTGTCACCACAACGGAAAAGCTTCCCCCATGAGAAGAAGCCTGTCTCACCATGAGCTCACCCACGTCGTTGGAGCCCTGCCCTAGTGCTGGCTAAGGGGTTCTACAGTCCTTTAGTATCTTGCCCAAGGTCAACAGAAGTGTAGTTACAACTTGCAGAGTGAGTGGGGGTCTGCCAAACAGAGAGGGATTGCCATGTGAACCGTCAAAAGATAGCCATCTTTCCTGAACTAAAAAACCGAATGCAGTTCCAGAGGTGGTCTCGGTGACCCCTTCCCCCCCAACTTCAGGTACGGAGCTGGAACAGATGGAACCTATGAGGAAGACTGAGAAGCTTTCTGCAAATTCCACCTCTACCTTCCGTTCCCTGTGTTTCCCTGGATTTTGTACATTATTTCCAGGTAAAGCAAAGATGGATTAAAATCCCTAAGTCCCTCTGTCACCAACTCAGCCACCTCCATCCATTCTTTGACAAGGAGAAGCAGCCCCATGGACAGAAGTTCCCTCTAAAGCAATGTCCCCTGGTCCTTCTGACATTTACCCTGGTATCCTACGCTCACAGCTGGAGAAGAGCCCCCACGGAAGCCTGGGTAGAAGAGTGAAATTGACTGACCTCCTCTTGGCGCTAAATGTATTCGGAGTTGGGCCTGAGTCATGACCAGCCTTTGCTAAACTGATGGTTCTTTCTTCTATTTTATTTAAAAAGTTTATCCCAACATATAAGATGGGAGGTGACATGGTCTAATTTCTTCTCGGTAGGTATTTTCAGTTTTGGCAAGAAACTGGCACAGTACCGTAATTAACAGCAAACAAACTGAACACCAGATCGTGGGGCTGTGGGGTCTAGAATCAACCAACAGGAGTGGCATGCCCCCCCCCCCCCCCGCGGACACACCCTGACCCCCACCCTGCTTTATCAGTGAGGACTTGGTCTGACTTTGCACAGGCCATTCATCCCTATGTTCTCGCTCGCTGCCAAAACCTTAGATAGAAACGGACATTTCTGTAGGATACACAGAGAGCTGCCCAATCAGCATCTTCTAGGGTGGGACTTGTGAGAAAACTCGATGGGTCTCTCACGTCTACCCCTGCTTAGAAAACACTTTTAAAATGAAATCTGAAGTTTCTTGGGGGTGCCTTGGTTTCAAAAGAAAAACAGCATAGTTGTAGCAAAAATATATCCAGAAGGACATTTCAGTATTGTGCAGTTAAAACCTTAGGGTCAATTTTCAACACTCTCAATGCAATTTAGAGAATCCCATGGGGACACAGCACAGATTCCCTCTAGGAAGCTAAATCCTGGCAGTGCATAATGAAGCTCTCCTCTTGGTAGTGAAAAAAAAATTCTTTATGCAATAATTTTGACCTTTGTAAAACAAAATCTATGCTGTCACAAGACTTGCTTTTTATTTTACCTAAAAAACATCCTCTAATTTAATTTGCAAAGTACTTATTGTATGTTCTCTTAGTACTTTGTGACCTTTTCTTAAGAGAAAGCTTTGAATTAAACAGAAACAAAGAGGCAGAGAAGAACACTGTAACCTCTACGCATTTTTTGGGCAGGGGCGAGTCATGTGTGTTTGTTTAAAAAGTAAGTCAAATGGGTAATAGGGTGCAAGCAGCAGCACGAGGAGTGTTTATAAGGTCGTTCAAAGCACCTTGTGATGCAGCTTTCTAGTGAGTCCCTTGCATTGTGTTTTCTATCCTCACCCCATCCCCCCAACATTGACCGTTTGCCTCCAGCTAGTATGAACTGTCCGCCACCATGGCCACATCCTATACTTCTCAGACTTCTGTGCCTTTGCTTATAAAGCAATTTTACTCTGATATCCAGGCTTTTGAGGGAGGAGGGGAAAGGGGGCTTTCCTCCTTATAATGTAAAGATGGCAACTGTGTTCAGTTTCTACCAGTAGCCACCACTCCCTAGCAAGGACAGACCACTCATCAGTTTCCACAGTGTCCTTTCCTATTATCCTGGAATCCTCAGAATCACTCTGAACACAGCTTCTAGGCAGTTGCTACCACCTGATTAGAGTTGGTGGACGGGATTCCTGTTCCTACCGTTAGGTTAAACCATATGACATTGACCTTTTTATGTCAAAAAGGATTGAACGTTGGGAATTTCATGGGGTCTAATTTTAAAGAAAGACCCCACCGCAATTCCTGCTGGGTCATTTAGAAGTTGCCTCTTTTCCCAGTTTCCAGGAATTGATGGATCACTCCCCCTTCTACGCTCCCATCACACTTTAAAACAAAAAACAAAAAACTCCCTAGGTGCGCCTGGGTGGCTCAGTCAGTTAAGCCTCTAACTCTTGTTCGGGGCTCAGATCTTGATCTCAGAGTCCTGAGTTCAAGCCCCGCGCAGAGTGCCACGCTGGGCATGGAGCCTACTTAAAAAAAAAAAAAAAATCTCTTTCGTAGATCCTTTGCCACACTCTACTGCAACTTTCCACTTACATATTGGACTTAGCCACGATGAGCCCCCCGGGTCACAGCCAAACCCTACTCATCTATTCCCAGCCCCTAGCAAAATACCTGACTCTTGGAAGGATCAATGAATATGATTAAATTGTTATGTTTTTAAAGCCTTCTTCATTTCTATTTTCTTGGCTAAAAATAGTGCACTAATCAATCATTCTTGAGGGCACCTTCTTCTGCCCCTTCCTTGTTTATTGCTAGGGACGTCCAAGCCTAAAGTCCAGGCGCAGTTACAAGGCCTCTCCAAGGGATTCGCTTGCTTCCCCCTCTTCTCTGATTCTTTTGAGGCGGACTCAGGCAGCTTCTCATGAAATCCGACCAGCCCGTACCTGTGCCTGGCACGAACTGGCTCCACGTGGCAGACCGAAAGTTTGGAATAATCAGAGCCTTTGCAAAGTCTGTCACACTCACTCATCAGCACCCCAAATTCCGGCACGATATCCACAGGGCCACTCCCGGGCAGGATTGGGAATCCTCCAGCTGCGAGAGGGTGAGCCAAGGTCCACGTGCGGATGGGGCATCCCAACCCTTTCTTCTTAACCGGAGACTCCCCACAGCTCTGGGGATTGTTCCTGGCCCCATGAGGGGCAGGGAGAAGCCTCAAAGGGGTGATTCCTATCACAGACAGGGAAGAGGAAGCAGCTAAACTCTGTATTCTGCGGCCAACGCTCAGGTGAGGAGACTGGACTCAAACCAACCGGAACGACGGTGCATTTGCACACCTCTGCCTTTATAGAGGATGGTTCCTCTCCCTGGAGGCCCTGCCCCTCCCCTAGATGACTCCCTTCCGGACTCGGCTGTGGCTTCTCCTCCTAGAAACCAGATCTATTTGCCTCCACCTGCCAAGTGCAGCCTCCTTCCTCTGCTTGTCTCAATTGTGTTGTAATGATCTATTGAATGAGTGTCTTCCCATGGATGCTGTGAACTCCAAGAGGTCAGGAGTCACATCTTTGTTCTCTGTCATCCCTGTGGGTCCAGGGTAGGCTGAGAGGCAGGAGGGGCCTGAGAAGAGGAACCAGAGGGTTTGGGACAGGCCGCCATGTTGCACTTGCAAGAAATAAAATTAGAACGCAAGAGGGAAAGGAAGAAGAGAAAGGCTCTTTTGAATGTCTGCTCTTCCATTTTAGTCCCGAAGAGGCAGAGTGCCAAGCCAGCCCAGGGTGAATGACTAGGCCCGTCCTGTATTTTCTGAGTTCCACCAAAATAATAATAAAAAAAAATAATAAAGAAAGAAGGAAAAAAACATGTCAAAGAAACGCCCCAACTGCCTAGCAACTGGGAGTGGCTGAGTCACTTCATTAGCTCCAAGATGAAGATGAGTTAGAACACTTGGAGAAGAATGCTCTTATCTTTACTGAAATGAAAAAAAAAAAAAATTAAAGGCACAAAGAAAAACAACCACACTTTATTAATTTTCTAAGAGCCAACAGGGATTCAGGAGCACCTGCTGTGGAAGGTTCTGAGAGTGTCATGGGCTGTCTGAGCCTCCGCAAGCATCTATGTGCTGACCCAGAGTCACTTGCAAACAGCCCTTTGCTGGGGTCCAGCTTTCCCAATGTCACTAGGCCTGGTGACTCTGCAGAGGGGGCTGAGAGGAAAAATCCCACAGGCCAATGGTGAATGAATGCAGGAGGCCATTCCAGAGCTTCTCTGCCGCCAGTGCTCAGCTAAGAAAAGGTGGCCTGTGAGGGCTGCCATTCATTCCGCAGTGTGTATTGGCCTCTCTCGTGTGCTAGGCACCGCGTGGGTTCTGGGGCACATCCGCTGAGCCCCCGGTGCCCTTCAAAAGAACGACATGCTGTCTTCTGTAGTACTCGAATGTTCAGGAACAAATACATACACAAGAAAGGGAACAAAGGAATGAGTCCGAAACGACCCTCAAACCTGGGACCCTATGGTTAATTTACTTTGCTTGCTGAGATCAATAAAGTTTAAAAGTAATTTTGGCACAATTTTTATGAAACATGACTATTAGGACTGGCGAAATGTCTATTCTATATTTCTGTTACATATTGCAGTCGGAGCTAAAAATGTTTCATAGTAATAGTAATCACTACTAAAAACAGTACTTTCATTTTATACCAAAAAGATAAGTTTTCATTCAATATTTCCTCACACATTTTTACACTGCATTTGTTCCTCCCTAGTAAGAAGGGTCAGAAAGTATTAGTCCCTTTTTAGAGATGGGAAAAAATGGCACAGAACAAAGATGTGGTTTACGAAAAGCCTTATCATCAGTCAGAGGCAAATTCCGGGTGAGAAACAAAGCTATCTAGGCTCCTAGAACATGACTCACTTTATCAATGACTCCTTCTTGCTTCCATTGTTACAGAATGATTTTTTAAATGTATTTTTAAATTAGAGTAAAGACAGGAAAACTTTGGTCATAATTGAAAGAACAAGCTCTAAGCTGGTGACAAAGGGATACTTCACCGTAAGAGAAACCTGCAAATGTCTTCTTCACAGGAGTGGTACTTTCTGAAAGGGGTGCCCTCAGTCCCCCATGGGTTCTTATAATCACCTGCATCATCAGCATCACCGAGGGGATTTGTTCAACACAGAACACTGCCAGGTCCCACTCCCAGAGTTTCGGACTGATTCAATAGGTCTGGGTTGGAGCTGAGAACTTGCATTTTCAACACGCTCTCATGGTGTCAGGGGAACACACATCGAGAAACACTGGAGGAGAGCCAGTCTCCCAAACCTCAATGCTGTGAGCTCTTGCCTTCCTAAAACTGGAGGTTTTCCGAGCCTGTGAGACTTTAGGAATCCACTGGGGAGAACTGAAATGGGATGCCTTCAAAGGCTCCACTCCTAAAGAGCGTGACTCAGCTGGTCAGAAATCTGCATTTCTGATCAGCAACCCAGGTGACTGTCCTGCTCTGGATGCACTTTCATTAATCCAGGCCCAAGGGCATCTCCACATCTTTGGGGAAAAAAACGTAAAAATGGCTGAATATATCTGCTTTGAGTACGTTTATGGGCAAAGAGGTACAGCCTACTTTTCATCGTTGGTATTTTGTACATCGGCAAATTTTGCCTTTCCTTTGTAGCATTTCGAACACAAAGACTAACTCCCAGTCCTAACTATCCTGCCAAACTCTCTGGAGGTGGGCTGGTCAAGAAGGTACAGAAGACCACCAACAGCATAATCTTAGCAAGACTACTCTTGGTTTCCCACCCAAAAGAAGGCCTACCCATTCCTGTCCTACTATTAATGGACTGAAATGTATACTCCACATTCATACATCAGGATGTGACTGTATTTGGAGACAGGATCTTTA
Source organism: Ursus americanus (assembly GCF_024610735.1). Taxonomy (NCBI): domain Eukaryota; kingdom Metazoa; phylum Chordata; class Mammalia; order Carnivora; family Ursidae; genus Ursus; species Ursus americanus. The sequence continues at coordinate 34,341,447 of NC_142128.1, forward strand.
AAAAGGTAATTAGGTTAATGTTAGGCCATGAGAGTGGGCCCTGATTCCACGTGACTGATGTCCTTATAAGAAGAGTAAATTACGACAGACAGAGGGAAGACCATGTGAGGATTCAGCGAGAAGACAGTGTCTACAAGTCAAGGAGAGAGGTCTCCCAAGAAACCAACCCTGCCGACCCCTTGATCTTAGACTTCCAGCTTCCAGAACTGTGAGAAAATACCTTTCTGTTGTATAAGCCCCCCAGTCTGTGGTGCTTCGGCCCTCGCAGACTAATATCCCCCCCTGCCTCCGAACGAGCTCTGCCCTGAGGATCAGTGAGGCATTGTACTGCGTGAGGGCCATAGAGGCACCAAACTTCGGTTAGACCTGGAGGTCTGGGAGATTGCCGGGTGCTACTCCCTGCCCACGGAGGTTACTGCTTCCAGTGGACACATTTATCCAAAGCCTTCATGGGTTGTGGATGCTTTCTGCGGTTATGCATTTTTGAAAATAGACCAGCATTGAGCTAATCCATGTAAGAATATTTTCACAGCTAATACTTAATGCTTTTATACATGCCTGAAAGATGAGCCTCTCTGAAGGGTTACGGTTGAGCTTTAAATACAGAGGTATTCCCACTGCGGCACAGATGTTGCAGGAAAATGTTGGATGTATATTTAATTCTTATAAAGTGAATCATGTTTTAATTGTACCAGGGGATTTCCATATTTAAAGGAGCCCTGAAGTAAATCTGTATAGAGTGTAAATGATCTCTCACTCCAATTTACGATACAAGTTTTGATTTTCACAATAAAGAGAAATACATGATTTTGTGAGTTTTTTTCACTTTTTGACATAATTTCAGACTATATCAAAAAGTTGCAGGAATATTACAAAGAACCTCTATACAAATTCTCTCGGATTATTTGTTGTTTCAAAAATGTAATGACTGACTCTTATTCTCCTGCCTCCAAAATTTTGACTAACAGTGATTTTTACAGAAATTATTCAATTGACTTAATATGATAGTAAACACATCAATAGTAGCAATTCCAAAAACTGCTTACTAATTACCCAAAAAGCGCCAGGCAGACCCATTCAATGTTTAATTCGGATTATCCCCTACTCTTAACCCTATAAGATAGGTACTCTCATTATATCTATTTAAAAATGAGGATCCTGAGACAGAGAGAGTTTTAGAATCTTGCCCAAAGTCACACAGATAGAAATCTAATGGTGCTGAAGGCGGATCACACCAAACAGATCCCTGGGACCCAGGGACTGAAGGCTGCTATTCCAAAGCAGGTGTAGGCAAACTACAGTCTTGGACCACTTTCTTTTTTGTATGGCCTGTGATCTAAGAATGTTTTTTACATTTCTATCTGGTTGAAAAACAATCAACAGAAGACTAATATTTAGTGACAAAGTGAAAAATCACATAAAATTCAAATTTCAGTATCTATTGGAACAGAGGCACACTTGTTCATTTATGTATTATTTCTGACTGCTTTTCTGCTGCAAGACAGAGCTGAGTAGTTACAACAGAGACCTTATTGCCCACAAAAGCTAAAATATTCACTCTCTGGACCTTTACAGAAAAGGTTTGCTGACCCCTATTGTAATGTCCCCTTTCTGTTTGGAGGATGTCAATAGTGATTGTCAGGACAGCATTAGCCCCTCCTCGGGAAGCTGTCGTAAATTATTTCAGAGGGTATCGTTTTATTAATACTTGCTAAAATTTACTTCATTTTTTTGTTAAAAACAACCAAAAAAATTTAAAGACATGTTTTTTGACCGCTTGCCAAAAATTTCCTTCTAATTCATTGTTGTTCCAGATAACAAAACAACTAGAAAAAATTGTCCCGTAAGGTATTTGTGGAAGGCTAGCAATTTAACGACAACAAAAACAATGGAAATGTGTTTTATCTCCTTAAGGGCTGTCGCTGTTAGTATTTAGGTAAGGGCTACCCCAGAGCCTTTGCCTCTAAAATTCTAATAGGCATCGAATTACTTGGGGACCCTTCTAACATGAATGTTCTCATCTCGGAGGCCTGGGCTGGGGCATGAGAATCTACAGTTCCAATCAGCTCCCAGGGCATGCCCACACTGCTAACGACAGTAAGATGCTAGGGCCACAAACAGCGTCAAGTTACAGCTAATATGAATGGACGGGGTCATTAAGATGCCACTGGGTGTCAGGTACTGAAACAGGTACGCTGGGCACATATTATGATTTTCTCTTCCTCATCAAATCCACAAGGAAAATAAGGCACAGAGAGAGAAAAACATGAGACAAAACTGAAATCTGAGCCAGTGTGACTCACTCACAGAGCCACGTCGGCTGATTCATGGTGATACCTGGTCCTGAGGTGTTTAAACATCCTCCCCAAACGTGGAGTGATAAATATCCACCGACCGACCCTGTTTGCACTAAGCCACATCAAACAGTTCCTCAGCTGCCTTCTGGCTGGAAACACCTGACTCTTCCAGGCTAAGGATGTTGGCTAGAACCTCATGGTCATGTTTAAGAATCTGTGATAGGGTTTTAAATCCCACCAAGGAAGCCTCTGGGCAGGATGTAGCTTCTATAGATAAGAAAATCCCGCTTGCAAGATCGCAGTAAGACAGGCAGGAAGGAAACACAGGGAGAGGAGAAACAGGGAACTCTCAAGGTCTGACAGTGCAGCTGAAAAAGTATGGGTATGGGTAATTTTTACACTTAGTTTTGTGTTCTGACCTCACTGCCTGTAAGTTTCTTCGACCTTGCACAAGTCAGTTAAGGTCCCAGACTTGGCTTTCACATCTGTAAGATGGGGTAAAAAAAATCTACTTCATTGAGAACTGTTGTAGGGATCAGATCTGTTACATGGATGGGGTTGACAATTTGTAGGTAATAAGTGATCTCGGTAATAATAATAATAATAATAATAATAATGGGCTAATAACTATTATTATTTTTTTGAATCTCAAAATACAGCATTTGGGGACTTATTTTGTTTCACTGTTCCTTGAAGAACGAGAGAGTGAATTGATGCCTGCTGAACTGTTGGGTTTGGCCATGTCCCGGACAGAATGCTAACCATTACAGATTTAATGGAGAACATTTTAAGATTGGAATTAATCACCAACATTTAAACTGAGGAGGTTTAATTAAATTTGAGGAGGTTTATGTCACAAGACAGATGTCTGGCTTTTGTTGAGGAAACAGGGGATGGGGCCTCATGGGTTTGGGCCCACATTCCCATGTGGCAGGGCCATTCAGGTGACAGGGAGAGGGTATTCTTCCCTGTAACTGAGATGTCCCCACCAACTGCACATTTATCTCACAGCTCATAGAGGTATTTTAGTTTGAAAAGTATGATGAATAGAAAAAAAAGTAGAAATTGTGTTTTGGCTAAAATCCATGGAGTTTACAAGTCTCTGCAAATAATCCAGAATGCTTTCCTCCCTTTCTTTCTTTCTCTCTCTCTCTCACTCTCTCCCCTCTTCCTAGGGACAAGAAACTCTGAGATATTGCAGGAGTCCAAAGATCCCTCTAGACAGGCTTCCCTTGGGCCCTCTCTTCTATTTCGCTGGCTACTACAGAACTGTATATTAAGAGGGACTGGGAATATTTGTGGAATGGGGGTAAAGTTTCATCTTGAGTCCTCTTCCATATCCCAGATTAGGTGTAAACTCCTGACCCCACTCTTTCGGGAAGAGCAGAGAATATACTTTGACTTTGAATATCCCAAGGAGTAATCAGATACATTTGTTTAAACATGCTTCACACACACACACACACACACACACACACACACACACACACCTGTGGGACGGAAGCAAACAGAATATTTCAGCGGGTGAAAATGGTTTTCCAGTGACAGGGAATTAATACGGAAGGTTTCAGTCTTTACAATATCATGTATATCAAACAAACACTAGAAATGCACACATAGATTCATCTTTTTTCCCAGAGGAAATATCAGCGATATTGGGATGTTCCTGTTTTTAAAATGATACTGGGTTTAATGCAATGATAAGTGTACACTGATTAACCTTTGTGTCGGGTTTAAATGTAGAACCCATTAACTAATTTAATTTCCTCCAAAAAACAAAAAACAAACAAACAAAAAAACAGCCTTTGGCATTATTCTCTGAATAATCCTTGTTTAGTTTCCATAATGGTTTACTGTTTAAAGAAAAACTCATTAGAATGTAGCATACGGCATAATTAATTCTGGCTGATTCTTTTGGTATAACAGCTAATGCAGATGCTGGGTTCCATTTTCCACTGGCTTTATTAATTTTTCATAAACCAATATTTCGACTGTAATGGGTTGTAACAGGTCCATGGAAGTTCTAGAAATGCATTCACTGTCACCAATGTAGTTAATTTAAGTAGGATTTTGCTATTTGTGTGATGGTTCTTCCGCACTACATTTTTAAAAGACAGCTTCACTTGATATTTGGAGAAGGAGTATCTACATATAATTAACATACGGGGTATTAAACAATATTTGGCCGATTTGTCTTTATTTACACGCAACTTAATTGGTTGGACTAGTTACGTTGAACTATAAATTTTGAAAAGAACATTAAAAGTGGGAAGTACAAGACCGTCAAAACTAAATGGTTTATAATAGAATGGCGACATAAGTTAAAATACTTTTAAAAATGAAATCATGTCATTTTTAAAGTCTCTGGTAATTTGTTTTCCTAGGAAGAGATTGGGACACTACCAGGAAAACAAGTCTGATCATAGCCTTGGTGCCGGGCACCGGTTTGGTCGTCCTGGTGACTGTCAGGAGCCGGGTCTCCGGGATGGCTGAGAAGTTGCTGATTTGGTTTTCCCTCTTTCAGTTTTTCAGGGCTGAGTTCACATATTTCTAAGTCCTCATGATAAGACTATTATTTGTCTCCGGTGGAGATATGCATGCTAATTCATTACTGGGTGTTCTTGCTTGTTTCATTTTATTTTTTAAATATATTTTTATCAGAATTTTCAATGGTTGCCTGCCACTCAAAGGATGAAATCCACAATCCACATTCCTTTATACAGCATTGTCAGGTCTTTTGCAACTTTTCTCTAGAAGGTACCCTCTGATCTCAACAGATTGGTATTTCTCAGCTTTTGGGGGAAACCTGATTTTGCCTCAGAAATTTCTATATCCAGTGAATATCAAGCACCTGTTGTGTTTTTTTTTTGTTGTTTTGTTTTAGTACTTCTCAATGGATTCTGAAGATAAAGATTGAGAAACTCCTTTGGACTCTACCAAACTCTTCCTTACTCACCCTTACAAAGATCTTTCTTCATTTTCTTCTCAGGGGAACTCTTACTTATCCTTCAAAACCCAATGAGTACCCCCCCCACATTCTTCATACAGACAGGGTTGTTAATTTTTTAGTGTTCTGGAAGGCTGGTATCATCATTTAATATACACTAAGATTATCTGTCTGTATCCTTCAATGCTCTAAGGAATTCTTGAGGGAAAAGGTGCTTCCCCCAGCTTGTGAGCAGTGCCCGATACTGTACAGGCCTTCAGCACTGTAACTCTGAGCTGAGGGAAGAATTAACAGAAGCCAGTGGTATGTGTGACTTCATACACAGCCTCTCTCTTTGGCTCTTCCTTGATGAACATGATGTGGCAGAAGGACGAGCAGCTAATCTCACGGGTTCATGCAGAATTGTGTAATTGCTAAACAGTGCAATGCTAAAAATACCTCCCCAGGATGTAAGCTGGTGGCTTTGTGTTCAGCAAATCCGGACTTTCTAAGCCAGGGTTGGTGCCGGAGGGCCCTGATTTTTACCTTTTTATGCAGTTGGGGGTGGGGCGAGGACAACTATTTCATGACCCATGAAAATTATATGAAATTTAAATGTCCGTATCCTTAAAGTTTTATTGGGACACAGCCATGCACACTCATTTATGCGTTGTCTGCGGTTACTCCTGCATTACAGGGGCAGAGGTGAGTGGTTGCGGGCGACTGTAGGCCCACACAGTTGAACCTATTCACGAACTGGCCCTTTACTGAAATTTGCAGACCTCTGCTCGAAGTGAAAGATACATACATTTTTTTCCACTTTCATAACTGAATCCAGCTTGATCTTTTCCCTAGAACCAACAAAGCACAGTGGTATGTCTTGTCTTATACCACTCTCCCCCTCTTCACCACTACCATCATGACCACGAATATATATTCTGAGCTTGCCATCTTCTTCTCCTTCTGCTTCTTCTCCTTCTTACTCTTCTCCCTCTCCTTCTCTTCCTTCTTCTGTTATGCAGGAGGCCTGGGCTGCTCAAACCCTGCATGTTCCTCTGGAAAGTTTGCCTTCTTGGACAGCTCCTGGCAGATGAGTTCTAAACCCTTGGAATATTCTACCTGATAAAACTGTTTTTGGAAGCCTGAGGCCTTGGGCCGTACAGTGCCAGTTTGATAAGATGGTTTACATTAGCAATGTGATTCATGGTGAATGCTTACTTTTGCTCTTTGGGCTAAGGTTTCAGTAGCTGAGGTCAGTCGCTCGGGGGCTCTGTGTCCCTGGGACCACCTCCTAGGAAGCAGACTGATGCCTGGTGGGCGACACTTCGTGTGTGTTGTCTGACACCGTTTTCGGTAAAGTTAAGCACATCGTATACTTAACCTGGAGGGCACACCCAGAAGCTTCTGCCTGGTTCCTTCTGGATTCCATCTCATGTGCTCTTCCCCTTTGCTGATTTTTAATCTGTATCGCTTTGTAAAACTCAGAACTGTGACTATGAGAGCCTTTCTGAGTCCCGGGAGCGCATCCAACCGGACACAGACACTGGGGAAGGTCTTGCGGACCCCCGACACAGCTCTGCCGCAGAACATCGGGTCTTATGCTCTTCCCTTCTGGAGTCAAAAATCACGGAGTAATGCTGAGAAGACGGAACATCTGGACGGATGTCTCTCTTTAAGTTCTTGGATTGCCTGTGATGACTACAGACGCTTATCCACCTTGAGCAGGAGCCATCGACAGGGCTTGGTGTGTTTATTAATGTGCTTCTGTCAGAAGGGGGGTTCTCAGCCTCAGCCTTATCAACATGTTAAGCCAGATTATTCTCTGTGGTGCGGGCTGTCCTGTGCATTGTGGGATGTTTGGCAGCACCCTTGGCCTCCACCCTGTAGAGGCCCGTAGTGAACAATCCCATGGCCCCCAAGATCTGATCATGGAAAATGTCTCCTGAAGTCGCCCAATTCCCCTGGGGTGTAAAATTACTCCCAGTTAAGAACCATGAATCCAAGATATTGGATTAATTAAATGCATGTGTGTGGGAGGCAACTTGTAATAAAATGGAATGGGCTTTGGAATCACAGAGACTGGTTTTGGACCCAGCTCTTTAACTTTTCAAATCAGCAACCTTGGGCAACATAATATCACTAGAATTCTAATTTATCTGCAAAATGAGGAAAATGACACTTATGCTCCAAAGTTATAACCTCTGTAAACATGCGATGGTCCCCACATGGAGTCCAGCACGCGGCAGAAAATACTACGTGCCAAGATATTTTTATTAATTATCTTTATCCTCTATGACCTCCAGGATAGAAGACATGGCAGGCATGTCCCAGTCTCGTCCTACTGAGGAAGCTGCACAGCAAAGTGATGGAAAGCGTGGGCTTTGAGGTTAGAAAAAAGACGTTTATATAATAAACTGATTTTTCACATACTAGCTCTGTGATATGAGGGAGGAGACAAACTGCAGAAAGCCTTGGTTTCCTCATTTCTATAATGAAGAGAATGTTGTAACATTTTCATGAGGATCTGACGAGATGCAAAGCGTGTTGCACAGTGCCTGGCACAAAGTCAGCACCCAGAGTGGCTTACTGTTGCTGATGGTTTCAGTTGTTCATGAATGAATGATGGCAGTCCAGAACTTTCCCTGTGAAACCGATCCAGAACCAAATATTCGAACCTTGTCTTTCTCCCCTGGTACAGAAGTGGGGCTTCTCCTACAAGGGCTGTCCCGTCCCTTCCTGCTTTGGGGGAGCTCTCCTTGGTAGGCTTTCCACGCAATAGAATGGCAACTAATTTATTGAGGCAGTGCAGTTTTTAGCACATAATCGAGTTCTGATCCTATTTGAAGATCAAAATCCCCCACAGGTTCCATCGAAGCTGAGCTGCATTCCCTCCGTGGGGCAGGGAAGGACACAGATAAAAATTAAGGCCAAATGTGGGCAGGGATGGAGTGAAATCTGATAAGACAGATGGGGAAAGGAGACGTGAGAAGGAAAGTGAATTGCAACCAAAAGGGGAGGCGAAGGTAAACAGATGTACGAGATAAAGTCTTTGAAGTGGAACATTTCTAGGCTGAAAATCCTTTGCTTGGGGACTTAAATCTGGACTCTTCTGTTCCAGTTCACTGAAGTGCACTGCATTTGAATCTGGCAGATGTGTAAATTATACAAAACACTACAGAGCCAAAGGTCACTGCTCCTGAGGAGCCATCACTCTGCGTCCAGTCGAAGCCGGTCCTCTGGGTGGATATGGGCAGTGTTCGCGCCTCGAGGGGTGCCTGAATATTTGCTGCTTTGAGGGGCTCTGAGTGGTAACAAGTACCTTTCAGACCCACATTACATTCTTTCAGGGTACTAAGGCAGTCACCCCGAACGCATGCTTTGTATACCAGGATTTGGGAACATCATCCCAAGCCCAACCCAAAGTCTAGGACGGTGGCCAATAAAGGAAAGCAGCCTGTGTCAGGGACCCCAGTTATCACAGGTTCTGACAATCTCACTCTTTTTCAGATGCTATTGTATCCAAATTGCAGGAAGGGAATTGGAAAGAAGTCCATCCAAAAGTGCGGCTAAAGGTCATTCTCTTAACTGTAATGGACTCAATGAAGTGAAATGGGGGAGCGACTGGGAGGGAGACCAACATCTACCTTCCTTTGACTCAATTCTTAGATGAATCATGGTTCACAGTGGCCAAAAGCCCATAGAAAACCAATACCTCTGTACGGGTAATCCAAGGTCAAATACAGCTGCCCTTTCGAGATAAGCAATCACAGAGTGCTACATCCCTCCTCTTCATTTTTAAACTTTATATTGAGATCCCAATCCAGTCCCCCATCACCCAGCCTGGTTTCAAGGCCTGTGGTCCGTGGCCAGGTTTTTACCGAGGTGGACATAATCAATCCGGCTGACTTCAGTCATCACACTAATCTCATAGTTTTATTTTACTTTACACTCTATAAAGTTCTTTTACACTCATTACCTTATCTGATTCTCCCTATCAGCCCAGGATAACCTAGTTTTAAGACCCGGCCACCTTTCATATGTGACTTTGCTGCCAGGTATCCTTCTTTTTGTACTTTCCCCCACCCCCTTGAAACCAGAAATGTTTATTTTTAGGAGGAAAATCCAATTAAGGACCCCCTTCTTCTTCTCCCTACTGAAAAGAACCCTACTACTAATAATAGCTTTGCCAGACTACTGTTCCTCCCCATCTTCAAGGTTTTCAAGTTGATTTACTCTGCATCTCTCTACTTTTGTCTTGAATTGTGTGTTTGTTGTCGTCGGGACCTCACTGTATCTTAGATCTGCATTGCATTGGTAGATCTTTTCCTTTCCCTATTGATCATGACTCATGGCGTAATTTACCTCAATTCCAATTTTCTTTTGCAGGCGGGGTGCTCTCCATCCACGGAAGTGAGTTATGTCTGTTCAAGTGGTGCATCTTATGAATCTTGTTAAGCTTTGCCGCCTTATAGCCCTACTGATGGAATATTTAATCACAGAAATGAGTTGGCAGATATGATATACAGCGTGAGGGAGCTTTGCAGCCATCTTACCGGCAATTGAGAAACGGATGGATTTGCCATTTGTCAGTCCCATGTCGACAACTGTGTATAACCTTCCGTTATTTATTTTTATTTTGTTTTACTCATGTATGAAGATTAAAGATGCTTGATTTCCATCAACAGTTTCATTGGCTAGCTATCATGATTCTCCCTAAAAGACACCACTGTTTCTTTTCATCTTTTTATTAGATGGCAGTGGAACTTTTCACAATGAAGGGGGAGCGGTAAGAACCCCCTTTGAGGCCTCCTCATTGAGATTCTTAGAAACACTATTTCTAATTATACTAAGTAACCTGAAGCACGCTACTGGGAACAGACATTTGCAGATACTGTACTTTTCTTTATTGCCTTCAAATTTTTAAGAAGGTCTGAAATGGAATGGTCTCAGGCCCTGGCTTTGAGATCCACCTGGACATTTTTTTTAATTGATTTATCAATCATCTATCTTGAGACTAAGCCCCAAGGAGCCAGAAGATGATTAGATGTAGGCAAAATAATCAATGCCATGTAGCTTTGTAGGAAAACACCCACTCGTCTTTGGAGAAGATTTACGTGGGTTCATGGGATGTGTTGATTTATGCGTATCTGTTTCTGGACACTGGTGTTGGGTAAGCATTCTTCTGGGTAGAACTCGGTAAGGGTTCAGAAAAAACACCCAAAATGAAAGGCCTTTCATAACAGCTTTGTAATGCTTCCCCTGGAATGTGTGCGCGAGGGAGAGTGTGCGTCATAATTTATCAAAGCAAATTAATACTGTTCAGCTAGTAATTAAAGATCCTCATTAAGAGGTGCTCCTGCCCTCTCCACCCCCACCCCGCGTTAGCAATAAAAATGCATTCAGGGCGTCAAGAGGTTATATACGAAAATCAATAACCTGCCATTTTATAATTAAAGAGAAAATAAATGTTAGGGAAAGTCCACTAAATTAGGAAAATTACCTTTAGGAGAGATTGAAAATATTGATTTTAATTTACAAAATATGTGAACTTTTCATGCCCCGTTCTGAGAGACAATTGAGGCTGGGTTGTTAATTCTGCATAAGCTTCAGAAAATCGATAATTATACTATGGGAATATTATGATATTTGTCATTAATACAAAATCTTATATATAGGAGTGCCTAATAAGCCTGGCTTTCTATCTCAGGCAGATACAGGGCTGGCCTGCTAAAAATCCACAGCAAATCAATGACAAGGTCTTCATTTCAGATTTGATGCCCATTCGAAATTGCAAGATAAATCCAGACTGTGTTTATAGTTGGGGAAATCCAAGAAGCCCCCTAAATCCTTAGTCATGGACATTCCAATGGATGACATTAGTAATTACACCTCCACAGTGAAATGAATATATGAAACGTCCACATTCGCATATATGCACTCCATCCACATAGGTGCCTTGACTTTCGATTTAAGCTAGCTCGATTCTCAGTGTTTATGGGTCTTCAAATATTTCAAAGGAATTGTTCTGGAGTGTTGGATTGGCAGCATTTCCCTACATTTCTGCATATCACGAGCTCTGTTTACCTACATACACAGATAATTTAGGCAAAAAGGAAAGGCTTCTGATTAGGATAGCCCATACATCGGCAACACGAAAGTATACATACAGATTTTTCCAGTAACACTTATTTACTCATGCCCCATTTTTTGTTTAGATTTAAGTTGATCAGAGCATCTCACAGAAATAATTATTTAGTTGTCCAGAATCCTTAAAACTGTCCCTGACACAGCCAGTTAACTCGTTTGAATATGGAGGAGGTGGAGGGGGGGCAGGGGTAGCAGCGTTGGTGGTGGTTGGAAAAATCCAAAATTATCTTACTCGTCTTCTTTAATTTGACTGGCTTAGACATAGGACAGTAGCCTGATCTACCATCATAGGACACAGTCAATAAGAAATACGACTTTAAATATTCACAAAAAATAAAGAGGCAGTATATAACCCAGTTGTAAAGAATACAGGCTCTCGATTTCAAAATCTAGCCAATTTATTACCTGCTTGAAATCTTAGCCATTTAGTGCTAAGGGACTCTGTGTACCTTAGTTTTCTCATCTGGAAAACTGCCATGAGGATTTAAATACATTAATTTAGGTGAAGTGCTTAGAACTGTGCCTGGCCACAGATAATACTCAGTAAATATTAATCTTTATTTTAACTTATTCTTTCCCGATAGTCCCATGATCTAACTTCTGCAGCTGGGCTCAGGGCTAATCTGAATGGCTGCTCTAACGTTCTAAAAGTCACACAGATTAATTTATTCTTGTATATACAAGTCAGTTTGAATGGTCTCTTCTGTCTTAATGTCCTCTTGAACACCCACAGATATGCGTATAGGTTGGAAATCACACGTAAAGGGGATTCTCTTGGTTGCTCGAGCCAGATGACCAGCAACTACACGGCAGGGGACCAGAAACATGTCCTTCCTCTCGCTATCCCAAGTGACACATTTATACCCTACCCCTCATCAGATGGCTTCCTGCTTCTTGTCCTTGACCCATTAATCCGGGGAGAAACCATGCACGTAGCCAGGCGTGTACACCTGCAGAGAATGTGCCAGCTCGTTTTCCCAGCTACCCCATTTCACTGGGTGGCGCCTGCGGATGCATGGGAGCTGCTGGCTGGCCTCCTCCAAGCCTTTTTGAGGGATGTGCTTCTTTGCAGCTTTGGACAAGGATGTACCCCAGCAATATCTGTGCCCCTAAACAGACTGCCTTACCCCGATCCCAGAAGTTAACTTCTCCCAAATGGACAAGCTGAGAACAGAAAGACTAGTGCTCTCATGTATTAAGAAAAGAAATCTCTAAGTTTAGTGGTTTACTCAGAATTCAGCACAGTCAGTTCTCCGTTAATTTTCCCTTTATGGCAGAGAGGTGGAACGTTAATTTATTTTTATTTGCCCAGCGTTTATGTGGTGCTGGCTGTGCACCAGTCTTCATATATTAACCCATTTAATTCTAATAAGCACCTGTGAGTTTGTTACTATTATCATCTCCCATTTAACAGATGAAGACACTGAGGCACAGAGAGGTTAAGTAACTTGCCTAGAATCACACAGCTGGCAAGTGGGGGGGGGGCAGGATCTGAACTGGGGTTGTCCGAATACAGTGTTTGTGTTCCTCACTTTGCTAAGTGTCCTCTCGGGAGGTGGGTTCTACCATATAATCATGGAAAGCCTTACAGCGAAGACTTTCCTGCCCCAGAAGAGTCAACGCAACACCTTCACAGTCATAGACTCGCAGGACTTAACCCAGGCTTGTGGTAAAACTCACATGCGAAGAACAAACATCGCCTATCTGAAATCCAGCTCTTAGCTATCACATTGGGCTTCCCAGATTTACCATTTTTTTCTTGGTCGAGTTGGCTACTCTGCTCGAGTAGCCATCCGAGTGTCCTATGCTCCTGTCATACGCTAGGGTTGATCCATGATTAGGAAAACGACAGATGGCATCCCAGAAGGGACCAAGCAAGGGGTAGGACTTACCGTGAAGGGGTCACCGAGTGGATCTAGACCAACTGGTCATTTACTTCTACATATTAAAGAGCAAGGGTCCCATCAAAGAAAGAGTTCTTTTCAATCCCCACGTGGCAAATCTACTGAAGTTCTAAGGTGTTAACCGCAGCCTTGTTCATGAACAAGGGGCGAACAGGCAGAAGGGACACACCTAGCAGAGCCGAGAGCTCCGCCACGGTTGTTTCTGGGTTACCCTCTCCCAAAATGTGATGGACAAGTTTTCTACACGGATTTCCTGATCGACCGGGAGTTGGCGGGTAGCAGAGAAGGGGCGAGGGGAGAGACCTACCCTGGAAGGCAGAGCAAAGAGACGTGGAATTGCTAAGGAAGACTGATTAATGGAGAGAGAAAGAAAGACCACTTTGTTGTTTTTTTGGGGGGGAGGGTTGTTGTTGTTTTTGTTTTTTTCTCATTTTCTAAATAATCCTTCTCTTGGCAATTTCAACTCACTGCCACATTACTGGAATAAATGAGCCAACTCTCTGCTTTGCCAGGAAGAAAGAGAGGCAACCCCACATGGAAATATATGTCTAAAAAACACATCCAGGCAGATTGAAATAAAATGGGCATGAACGGCTCTACATTTGTTCCATATGCCCTCGAACAAAGTCTCAGTGCTTTTTTGAGGCAAAATCAATGTAAAACATCATAAGGAGCAATGGCTCCACGCGTACCGCACAGTGTAACGCGCATACACGATTCCCCTTTACTTCTGAAGGGGTTTTAAACACTTTTGGTTTTGTTTAAAAAAAAAATCCTTCAGAACTTCTTAGGAGAGGGATTTACGTGGTTTACGAAACCTGTTCTTTACTGGCAGGCAAAACACATTTAGAACAGATGAAGAAGAAGTCATGCAAAGAGGAACTATTTACCTGCATAGAATTCGGGGCTGTAGACCGCACCCACAACTGGATTCAATTTCCAGCCTTAAAACAAATACACAAAAACATTATTATCACACTTGGTTCAACAACTCATAGCACTGCAAGTGAAGCACAAATCAAAGGGGTTGTTGCATTTTTTAATGTTATATTTAGAGGCTATATAGTTTGGGAATGCATAGAAATGATTTGAAACCTTTACCTGGAAAAACAGATTTATGCTTTTGATTTGCTGCAAACACAAGTTAATAGTATGGAAACTACTGACCAGCTACAGGTGAACTTTTTGAAAATGATCTGGTAATTAATTTTCTCCCACATCAATATTTTCTAGACCCACCATAATAATTTCAATTCTTTTGTCTTCTTCCATGGATCACCGCTAGATAATCCATCGTACGTCCCTTCATGTTAAGTTCACAAAAATTCGAAAGCTCACATAAACAGAATTCTTTGCGGCAACATATTCTGGTAATTGTCATTCCTAATTATGACCCAGAGAATTCTGAAGTGCTTTTTACATCCCAAAGAAAATGACATTTATCCACTAGAGATTGAGTGTGGAATACATTTCAGCGCATTCAGGAACCATAAAAATTCTTAATCAATGCATGATATCTAAGGTAACTTTCAAACAACCTGTATATAAGATTAACAGAATCCTATAATTTTCCCAGTGTTCTGGATGGAGCACTTTCTGTAAAATGAATCCTGGCCCCTTAGGAACTTTTACTCAAGAAAAGAGCATACAAGAATATTTGCAAATCGAGAAGCTGTGCACATTGCATACCCACTGGGCACCATTTAGGGAACAACCTCCAAAGAATGGTCACGTTTTAGGATTTGGTGATTATCTCCTGCTCCTGGCGGTAAGTTTTTATGAAAACATCCATTATATAGAGTTCCTGAAAGACAAAGAAGGGCAGGCATGCTGCCTTTTATAGAAGACCTCGTGTCCCTGGGCTAAAGATCAAACACCAGAGATCCTTTAACATATGCTTCTGAGATACAGCAATGGTAAAAGTTGGGATGCGAGCGAAGGTATTTCCGATGAGGAGAACCCTTCCCAGAATGGAGAGGTATGACATCCTATCACCTGCTCTAAGTGATGCACTTTTAAGAACAGCCAAGAGGTGGCCACAATCTACTGATCCTCTAAGGAAGACAGAGGCTCAACATCTCAATAGTAGGACCTGGATGAACCAAAGAACTTTCTAGAATTTTCTAAGAAATTTTTGTTTCTAAGAACTTTCATCCAACTTGAATGAGCTAGCTAGTTTACAGCCCCCAGGCTGGTCTTAGGATAGGAATTTTCAAAGCGCTATGCTTGCATACCTGGGAGGCTTATTAATGGAAGCGTCTGGCCCCATTTTAGATCACCAGAAAGAGACATAAAATTCTGAGATGTGTTGTCCCAATGGTTTCTGAAACTTCACACTGACACCTTCCTCTCTTATATTAACCACATCTCGTCATAACGGAATTTTTATATGATATAAAAATAAAAATTACCTGGCACATTTCAGAAAATGTGCTTTATGAATGTGGAAAATGACTTCACTTTGACCAACTGAAATTCTACTATTTCCTAAAAAAAGAAAATACCCAATTTCTGGGGATCTGTGGACTAATGTCCACATTTCAGGTCCTTGGAATCAAACAGAAAATAGAGCAAACTGGTTGAAAATAAAGCTTCAGGATTATCTGGACATATTTAATGTTCTTCCCTAGTACTCCACAGAAATCTAGAGTTTGTGAACAAAGTATACAAGGACCCATATTAACTGAATAATTAAGTTATGAATTTATCACTCATTTTCTTCATCCCTTTACTCTCCGTCTTATACCCTGCTCATGTCCCTACCTTCTACTGGTGGTGGAGAAGGGTCTTTTTGTCACTATTGAAATAAGATTTTGTTTTTTGTATACATCCTCACTAGCTCCCTTAAATACTTCCTTTTCACACAAGACTGGGACATACCATTCACTGAATGGGGACCCATTGATTAATTTTGATGGAACTCTCAAAGACTGTAAGTTATGCCAATGGTCTTTCATTTTCTCAAAGAAATAGATTTCTCAGAGGTATCTAAGACTATCTGAAATTATGTTTCTCTCATCTGTCTTTATTCTCATTTCCTTGAAGCCTTCTATCTATATCTATATATCTATAACTATATCTACCTATCCATTGATTCATCTATCTATCCATTGATTGATCTATTCATCTATCATCATTTATCTCTATACTCTTTCTCATCTATTCATCTATCTACCTATCATTCAATTGATTGATTAATCAGCTCTTGACAAAATTTACTTGATGTTATTTAAGACCTCCAGTGTCTTCTCAGGGCAGGTTACTTACTTAATGCCATTGTCTATCTATTCACCAATTACCTACCAGTTTACCATGTCTATTCATGGAAAACTTTCACTCAATATGTAAACAATACTCTCTCTATTAGGAAATACATGCTATCTCATGTCTGTCAGTATTAATTGAGAAAGGTCATTGATAAGGTCTCCTTCACGAGAAACCAACTCGGAATCTGTGAGCAGCAAAATGAAATGTCATGGGAACATCATTGCAGGTTTTGCCCTGCTGCCTGTCATTGGTCCTTCCTCCTAAACAAGGCTGCTTCCACTGTAGGGAAAACGAAGACCTTCCTAATCCACACCACAGGCATGACAACCCAACTTCTTACACCTCCTTCCTTCTCTGCAGCCTGCTCCTCACCCAGTCTCCCCACTTCAGCAAATGGCATCTCTCATCTGCTTGGCTCCTCAAAGCAAACTTCTTGATAAATAATTCCTAGATTCTCCCATTACCCTCATACTCTATGTACGGTCCCACTAGCGAATCCTGTTGGTTCGACTTTGAAAGACATTTCCATGGTCTCAACTTCTATTCCTCTCCATTGGCACCATCCCAGGTCAAGACACTTCTATTTCTCACCTGGATGAGACCACAGCAGCAATGATCTAACACACTCCATCTCCCCCCACTCCTCTTCTTCCTCCCTGTACCCAATGTATTCCTAGTGGCCAAGCCCATTTTAAACGAGTGGATCAGATATGCCATTCTGCTACTCAAAATTCAACAGCTTCCTTCTGAACTTAGAAGATACAAACTCTAACCTTGACCCACAAGACCACACAACCTAACCCCTGTCTATTTATTTCATAGCGTGGTTTCCTTCTCTGCAAGCTACAATGACACTATGATTTTAAATCTTTATAAAACCATCCAAGATCATTCTAGATCAATGTAGATCCACTGTTCCCTGTGCTTGCAGAACTCTGCCCAGCTCCTGACAAAGCTGACCTGATATTATGCAGGTCTCCAGTGTCTTCCCAGGGCAGAGTACTCAATGCCACCTCCTTCCCCCTGAGCTATACCCTGATTCAATTCCCTGTTTTGTTTTCTGCATAGCTGTTAACACTACTGGGGTTTATCCTTTTTCTTTCTTTCTTTTAATTGTTTTTATAACCATTTTCCTTCATTAAAATTAATGGTAAAGTGAACAGGACTGCTGTCCAATGTGAATTCCCAGCACCTAAAACTACATTTGGCAAATAGTCAGTGCTCCATAAATATTGACTTAGTTTTGCTCTAAAGGAACAGAAGGAATAGAGTTTTTCTAATGGGCTCATTCTGTTTTGGCCAGGATTCTATCTCCTTACAACCTCCAGTGACCTGCTTCCTGATATACATCTAGTAAAGAAGGACTCTGTTGGGGTGACTGTCTTCAAGGCAGAGGAAATAAGGATCCAGACCTTCAGAATCACCCCTGCTCAGCCTTACAGAGCTCATGCAGGCTTATGTAAATGTATGCAAATCACATGCAAATAACCCCCTAGTCCCTGTGACTCCCTCCAGTATCTGGAAGAGACCCTTGGGATAACCATGCTGGAGACAGGAGCCTACACTGTCAGGAAGATGGACAAAATGATCCCCATTTTAAGTTCTCAGGCAGTCTGTGTACATCCTCGGGCCTTGCAAATTCAGAGATTTTGATCAAGGCCATTAAGCCGAACAATGAGGCTTACAACAAAAGAGAACAGCTGATAAAGTCCACTGCTCCCAGCCTCTCAGGGCCGCCCATACAATGAGGCGATGGAGCAGAGACCAGACACAGGAGCTGTGTAGAGAGACCCCTCTGTGGCTGGGTCTCAGGCGGCTGCATCCAAATCAGCACTCCCCTCCTCAATCAAAGTTAGCTTCTCAAAGATCATCTGCCAGCCTGCTGTAGAAAAACACTGCACAAGCTTGCTGGTGTTAACTACGGCTGTATTAGATGTTAAAAGGCAAGTCTGAATGTGCACACAAAAATTCGGCACATGTCTTCTCTAGGGCTTTGCTGGCTTGGATATCAAAGAAACACATTCGAGAAAGTACCCTTAAATACACCACAGGGGTTTCAAGAACTGCGTGCCAATGCTTTCTAAAAACATCTACTGAGGATGCCAGGGACCTGGTAGCTGAAATGGGCATAAGCCAACACCCAAAATGAAAAGTTAGTTGCACGATGTATTTGGTTCACCCACTATGTTTTTTTGCAACATATATTCATGGCCAACATTCAGATGTCATTACAATACAGGATCTCCGGTTTTCTTTGAAGTTCAGTAAAAATAGCCAACTTTAGATTACGAATCCCACAGAGACCAATCGGCTGTGGACCACTCCATTTAACCGCCAGTTAGCTGCAGACACCCCTGCTCCCTATTGTATGCCTGGCTTAGAGGCCAAATGCCAGCAATCTTTTGTTATCCTGTCCTGCTTTTTCTTCTGGTAGAGAAATATTTTGCTTTTCCTTGTATGAAAATGAAAATAGTTTAAGAAGAATGTGAGTCTTTCAGACCCTCTCTGTTTGCTTGTCGATTTTACCTGCCTAGCCTCTGCTGGCATCTGAATATTTGATTCTGAAATTATATGTCTATCAGGGAATTCAACTTACTAGCAAAAAAGAAACAAGATGACTACTTGTTATTGAGATTATTGTGTAGTTAAATTTTTAGGGCATTTTGTACGCCTGGTCCTGTGTCGAGTACTCAACTCTGTAAGAAGCACAAATACCCTAGAGAGTAGGTCCCATTATAACTCAGTCTCCACTTAAGAACACTGGCGTGTGGAGGGTTTAAACCACTTGCCTGTAATTCAACAGCCAGTGAAAGGCAGAGCTGTTACAAACTCTACTTCTCTCTCTATAGTCTTGGAGTTTTTGGTCCAACTGTTATCCTTCCTAAGCTATCGGAGAAAAAAAAAAGATCCACATCCAACATCCGCTTCTCCGACATCCAGGGAATCCCTGACCATCTGGTTCTCAACTTGTTTTGCACAACAAACATTTGATCTGCAGTGAGAACAATGAGCCCCGGTTCTGTCCTCAGGAGGATTCAGCAATACTGAAGGAGCCCAGCTCCCTCTTTGGGAAGCTCTCTGATGGATAGTGTTTGCAGACCCCTGGTTGTCACTCTACAGTCTTCTCTTATGTCCAAGTTCGAATGTCCTAGGAAATATAATGTCATGATGATGGTATAGCAGAACCTGCTTGTGCTTAATTTGGTGGCTGGTTAAGCTCTTGTTGGACATGTGACTGAAGGAATGCATGAATGTGATGGTGGCACCGACAGTGACATTTCACCATGTGAAGATGACCTCAAAATGTGATGACTCTGGGAAGGTGTATTTGCTGATGGGTAAGTTGGTAACTATAACTTTTCTCATTTTGATGTGACTTCATGGGTCCTGACTTATCTTCTCTTCCCCACCCCCAGCTTTATTGAGGTATAAGTGACAACTAAAATTTGTATATTTAAGGTGTACAACTTGTTGATTTGATATTACATATACACTGTAAGATACCACCACAATCAAGCTAATTTACATATCCGTCATCTCACACAGTAACTTCCTTTCCTTTCTTTTCCTCTCTCTTCCTTCCTTCCTTCCTTCCTTCCTTCCTTCCTTTTTCTCTGCCTTCTTCTCTTTCTTTCTTTCTTTGATGATAATATCCCCTCTTAACACAGTCACTCTTGTCAAAGATCTGAGAGGGCACCATATCTTTTGTTGTATTGCAATTTATTGGAAAGGTTATTTGTAGTGATGATACTCACAAATTATGGACTGGAAAAGCCTTGAGAACTGCTTTTCTTTGAATACCAAAAGTCTCCACAATGGCTTCTACAGAATCCAGCTGTTTTATGTAGTTGGCATTTGTATTTGTTTCTTAAGCCAGTTCTGCTGTGACTGTCCATCCACCCCTTGGGTCTCATACTCAGTCCATGTCACAGGATAAGCCCCTAAGTGCCCCCTTTCAGGTACATGGATGAGGAACCCACACGACTTATTCCCTGAAACTCAGAATGCATGGCTACCTGGAATGGGACGTGGGATATCTATGCCACATAAACAGGCATTTGGGGCTGAAAATTTAGTAATCCTTTTGTTATTGTGGTTGGTTGCCATTGTGTGCAGGTCTGTAAGATGATGGAGCGGAAGCGATGTTCTTGCATTCACACAAGCATGGCCAACAAGTTTTGTTACTCCAGAATAAAAGGGAAAGACTTCACTAAAGACTTCATCTCTTCCAGCCTCGGGTTTTGCCTCTTTAAAATAGGGATAAGTATGTCCTCTTTGTAGGACTTCATGTGGGCCCAGTGCATTTAAAATGTTTAGCATGATGCCACACGGTCAGTGTTCCAGAAATGTTGGCTATTAATGGATGGGCTTTGAATTCTGTCCCCAAATTCTGCTGGGCTAGTATTCAACCTCTGGGTAGGACATTGATCAATAACTCCTTCTTTAAAATAAACATGCATCCATATGGCTTAAGGAATCATATTTGGCTTCCCTTGCTTCATCTTCTCACACCAACAGCACGCCTGAGCACCTATGCCCGTGCATGATAGCTCTCACGAGGGCACGCACGTGCACACACACCCACACAGCTGCTACTTCATAATTAAAGGAAATGCCCCCTAGTCGGGTTGATGTCATCACATATTAACTCTGGCTAGTTGCAGAGCTATTGTTTTTACCCAGGTAGAAAGGCTTCATGACACAGAAATCACTTTGTTTCATTTCAGCAATGGGCATTCAAACCCTGTTGTGGAAAATTTCTATACTGTGTAAGGCCACGACTCGGGTTGTTGGAGCTGGAAAAATGGGTCAACAGAATAAATAATTCTTCTGATCTTTCAAGGTGAGCCCTGTTACATTGAGGGTATATCTCTGTTTAATGGTGCCCCCTTTACAAATAAGAAGAGACTGACTTAGCCAAATGGGTAGTCGCTGGCGCAAGAAAAAAGAAAAAGAAAAACAAAACTACTAAATGCTAATATTACTGTTCAGAACAACACCACAAAATTTAAATGTCAATCGGTATGGGAGGAAGGTAAGATGAAACCCATATATTGGGACGCCTGGGTGGCTTGGTCAGTGAAGTGTCTACCTTCACCTCAGGTTATGATCCCAGGTCCTGGGATCGAGTCCCACATCGGGCTCCCTGCTCAGTGGGGACCCTGCTTCTCCCTCTGCCTGCCACTCCCCCTGCTTGTGCTCACTCTCTCACTCACTCTGTCTCTTAAATAAATAAAATCTTAAAAAAAAAAAAAACAGAATAAACCCATATACCCATTTCATAGAATGTTATGTAACCACTGAAAAGAATGAATTTAGTCTGTATGTATTAACATTGAAAGAACTCCATACTGATATATAAGCCAATTAAAAATGATGTGCACACCATGACATCATTTATATAAAAAGCATGTACATGATACTGTGAATACTACAAATACTTACTTATTACATATATATGCATAAAAATGCAAAGTTAAAGTAGACAATAATCTATAATGGTGGTGTCCTCTGAGGGGGAGGCTAGGACACCAAGCTGGCAGGGGCATTATTCAAAATATATTTAACCTTTTCTTTAATGTTTCTTTCTTTTTTCTTTCTTTCTTTCTTTTTTTTTTTTTTTTTAAAGATTTCATTTATTTATTTGACAGAGAGAGAGGCAGCAAGAGAGGGAACACAAGCAGGGGGAGTAGGAGAGGGAGAAGCAGGCTTCCCGCTGAGCAGGGAGCCCGATGTGGGGGCTCAATCCCAGGACCCTGGGATCATGACCTAAGCTGAAGGCAGACACTTAATGACTGAAGCACCCAGGGGCCCCTCTTTCTTTTATTTTGAATGAGTCTGTATTTCCATGTTTCACATGTAATTAAATATTAAAAATGGAAAATTTCATACATTTTCCTTTATTACAGTAATATATTATTTTTGAAAACCTACAAAACAAAGGAAAAACATCTTCCAGTCCTACAGTTCAACTGAACCATTAGCATTTTGAAGCAATGCCTTCCATAATTTAGTTGAAATCACACCATACTTCTTCATCTTAAAATTTTTCATTCATTAGGGGGCCCTGCAGAGTCCTCATCTCGCTCATTTTAATGGGTATACTATTTCACTTAGTGTATACACTTTAACCTACTACATTACATTCTTCCTGGCTTTTTGGTACAATTAAGTATGTGATTAGCATATTGGCAGCTCCCCCCGAACCTCATATATCTTAAGAGAGATGCATTCTGAGAAGGATTAAAGAATCAAAAAGGTAGAACACTTTCAACGCTTGTTGTACACGTGAATTCTTTCCATGGGGAGTTTTGAGACAGCTTCGTGGTTCGGAAGAGCAGAGGTGATTGTCCTGAAGGGGTGTGCGGGATGCGGCCGCGTCCTCGTCTGGCTCAAAAAGGCACTGCGCAACCCAGAGACAAGCAAATACTGCACTCATCCTATGGAGCTCCTCAGGAGGCATCCTCCAAGCCACTTCAAAATCCTCCCAGCTCCAGAGAAGACTCAAGGCCAGAACCAAATTCTGCAATCCCTGTTCCAGAAATGACTAGAGATCCACGAGGAGGTTGTGGTGGGAAAAAAGGAAACAAACGAAACCTCCATCCTCGCTTGACTTACTAGAATAACAGCAAAGTAAATGACCCAGGCGATCCCTGAATACTTACTGTACCTCACCCCAAATGGGGGTTATTCTAGAGAGATTTTGGAGGAAGGGCATGCACACTTTCAACCTCTGGTAGGTTGAAAACTAAATTCACCTCTGTTGTGAAAATTATCTTTTAAAAAATTATTATTGAAGTCTAGTTGGCATACAGTGTTATACTAGTTTCAGGTGTAGAACATGGTGACTTGACAATTCTGCCCGTTACTCGGGGCTTACCACGATAAGTGTAGTCACTGAAAAAGAGCGTGTTGATTCAGGTGGCTCACTGTAGCAGGTCAGCAGTGAGGACACAGGTAGCCACACTAAGGCTAACAGGTTGAAACATATTCGCTGGTTAAATTACTTAATAGATTCCGAGCTAGGGATGACTTATAAAAGGCAGATCTCTACTTACCATTTGTATAAGGGTTCACAGTCTTTTTATTTGTCATTACGCGTGCTGTGGCATTATTTACCTATGCACATAGAAAACTCAAATGAGCACATCCTCCAGGGCCAGCCCACAGTTCAGTTAGTTGCATGCATTATGACTGTGATTACTTATTAAAAAAAAAAAAAACTAAAATGCATTTTAATTTATAAAAGGCAGTAGGTGCATAACAAAATCATACATTTTTATAATTACATTTACTTCATAACCATTTTAACTTACAAATCATTTCAATAAAGCAATGTCATATCATTTAAAAGTTTAATAAGGAGACAGTAAAAGCAAATTAAAAGGAACTGCATAATTGAAGATTTAAAAGCATGCGTGTACTCCATGGTAACACAGAAACAATAAATATTTTTAAACACAAAATAAAATTCATATGAAGGAACATGCAGTGGAGTAGAAGAGGGGAGAGACAAGGTACAAGGGAACATAAATGTCAAAAAAAAAAAAGGGACAAACAAGATTTAGCCGTGTGCAACACTTTAGGAGGGAAGGACCATCGGGAGAGCAACATCTAGCATTCAACACTTGGAACAAGAGCCTTTGACATCGCAAGAATTAACAAGATCATTCAAGCTTTAAAGTCACAGCTAACAAAGGATAAAAGAGAGGGTGCATTGTTTAACACAATATGGAGTTAACAATCTGAGTAAGATGTGCACTGTCATATCTCAATCCAGTCAGTGCCTCCCAGGCTCGCTTAGAACGTACACTCAATTACAGGCGTACCGGTACCCAAAAAAATAGAGCATCAAGAAAACTTAATACGACAAGTCAAAAAAATCCACGTGGTATATATATGTATATAGATAATCAGCACTAAATACGTGAAGCGGCAGATGGACTTCACCACTTACCATTCACCACCATCGCCAGCATGGGTTTGTATACAGTTACCATGGTTACTGAGAGTTTGGTGAGGGGCCTAAGCGTTATCGTCGAGGGGGGGAAAACGAAAGGCAAAATATGCAACATCTTACTCCAAAGACTAAAGCATTTTTAACTGGTTTTTTTTTTTTTTTTTAAAGTTTTAACAAATATAACCCTGTGGCCATGTTGAGGGAGATCCAGTGGTAGAAAGAGTAGATTCGGAGTATCGAAATTTTAGCATTTATTTTTATTTATTTATTTATTTATTTATTTATTTATTTATTTATTTATTTATTTATTTTTCAGTGAAGAGGGGCCAGATATTGAACAGGAAATCCTGTTTGGTTAGTCACTTTATTATCAAAAGAATGCAAAGATTCAAACTGGCTTCTTAAACAAAAAAATGAAAGGTTCAGTGACAAAGACCTCTCATTTAAAAAACAAAACAAAACAAAACAATTGTTCTTCCAAATTCTACTGCTTTCACCGTTTGACTCAATTTGGACACCACTGTGGATCCCTCGTCAACCCTGCAGTGGAAATAAAAAGAAAAGGAAAAAAAAAGAAAAGAAACTGCTTTGTTTTTTGTTTTGTTTTGCATACTGTCTCCACTGTTTGGAACCTACTGCACCCATCAATTATAAAACACAGAAAATTAAAAAAAAAAAAAAAAAGAAGTTCAGAGTAACCCTTCTTATGTCTCACTTTTGCCATTCACCTTTCATCAGTAATAAGAACATAATAAAGTAAAATTTTAAAAAAAAGTAAGGCCAGTTTTCCTTTTTATATATAAATATTATGTATATATATAAACAATGAGAAGGGAGTAGGGTCACATACAAGACACAATGATGCATCTGGAACAACGAATGAGCGTGAAGCAGACATTTATAAAGAAGATGTAAAGGAAAATATTTTGAACATGCACCTCGATTTTACGGCCCTCTACCACGGTGCCGTGTAATTTCTCCCTCGCCCTGTCCGCATCGGCACTATTTTCGAAAGTTACGAAACCAAATCCCTGCATGCAGGAGGGAGAAGGGGAAAACAACATGCAGATTATTATTCCAGTCAACGACCACTGTGTAACGTTCTCTCGCTTTAATTTCTATTTCTTGTCCTGGCTTCAGTTCTGTAACATGCAAATTAGAGAAATTATAAGAATACGAAGATGTGCAATAAGTAAGCGACAAATGTGAACAAGATTTTTTTTCTGTCACCAGTTAGCTGTAACCCCTGAAGAATTCAAAGAATGATACCAAAAATACCTTTCTAAATGTCACTACAGAAGAAAATAAGTCTAACGGAAAGAAAATGAGATCAAAATAAATTTACAGTGTCTTCACAGAGAAGAAAATGAAATAACGAGGAAAAAAAAGGGAACCACTTTCTTGACATGCAAATTAAGAATAAAATAAAATAAAACGTGTGCACGAAATTCAACAATGAATGCCAAAATCTTCTAACATTGCCTACAGAGTCATGCCGTGTGGTCTTAAGAACATCTCTTCTTCATGCAATTTTAGGGTTATTCAAATTTGTCAATTTTACAGCCTTTACTTCTCAAAAATAAAAATTAGAAGCCTAAAAAAAAGGAAAGACCTTTTTTTATAATAAATCTTAAAGTCTTTGATCTAATAAACAAAATAATCACATGAAATGAATTGAAATAAACATCAATTGATTAATAATGCAAACAGTTCAAGTAACGCTTTTTTATATTAATATTTCCCCCTCCCCTCAAAAACATATACTCTTCTGAATTTGTCAACTTCCCAGGCTACTTCATTAACTGAAAAGGGAAATGTATGTACATATTGTAACATTCTAAGATGTTATCTTGATATTCATTTGTCAAATCAACAGGTAGAAAATAAAGGAGCTTTGTTAAGAGAATGTTATTCACAATAACACTCTGGGCACTTCTCCTCTTACTGATAGATAACAAATAGACCCTTTACTTCGCCACTGGCATATTCTGTTTTAATAGTTCAGCCTCAAAAAACAACCCCACTAAACGTCACATTGTCAAAATCCACCTTTTTTTCTTCACTGACACTGTTCCTAAGAAGAGTACAGAAAATATGACACATTATTTTTAAAACCCCTAAAAATATTTGTACATCTTGTTCAGAAATATACACCAACCTTTTGAAACCATTCCAGTGTAAATTCACCCAGCTCGCTCTGGTGAAACAATGCAATGTGTTGGGACTCCGATTTGCAAGTGGGTAAACTTCAATAAAGGGACATGCTGGTTTTTAGCTTAGTTGGGACAGTTTGATACTCAGTCTCACTGATAAAATAGGCAGTAATTACAAATAACAAGTAGTCACAACCAACTAATGCTAACTCCCAACCTCTCACTTGGTTGCTGAAGTGATTTCCAAAGCTATTGAAAGAAACTGCTTTGTTTTTTGTTTTGTTTTGCATACTGTCTGAGAGGTGTTAGCCCATGGTCTGCCTGAAGAGAGAACTTTCCAAAGTCAATATGGGTTCATCTATAGAGATCCCATCTGTGGATGGATTCAAGCTACATTAAATGATTATTCGACAGAATTCTACAGAGAAAAAATAAGCAGCTTTACTTTGGAGGACTGGACTGAAAAATCTTTTATAATATGTCCCACTCTGAGGATCTGTGATTTGATCAGTATAAGACTTTATACTCCAATATGCCTAGTCTCGTACATCACGGGTGGTACGCCCATGTGAAGTGACCAAATACACGAGGCTAACGGAGGAGTTTTGAAATAACAGCTCTTCAATGGACTGAAGACAGAATTTGAAGGGTTTGCTCTATTGATGGCGCTGACTCTTGGTCAGAGGGTCCCAAACTTGGTTGCACAGTGAAAGGAAGTGGGGGGCATAGCATATGAAACATTTAGATAGCCACATATCTACCCAATCAGAAGCCCAGAGTGGAGCCCAGAAATCTGTCTGCTGACAAAGCTACTGTGTGGCCCAGCAACTGCATTTTCATGGCCTCTAATATCACTAAGCACCATCAAAGGAAATTTCCAGGTCATTGTATGAGGTAGAATATTATGTTGCTGACTTCCAAGGAGCTACTTATGTAGTGGAGTGAGTTTCAGAGATGAGTATCTGTCTGAGTTGATGTTTGGATCTTAGGTGCAGGGGTACAGCCATTGTCCCCTCAAAACCAAACTGTCTAGCATGCGCAGAATGTCATATATCTAACAAATAGGGGAAATAAGGATGCTAGCTGCATCAGGGGCAATTCTCTCACTAGGCAAGCAAAGAAAATCCACAGTCCGAGTCTTACAGATGGACGGCTTGGTGGCATCACTGCTGTCCCTGGGCAACAGTCATCAGCACCGCAGAGCTGTGAGGTACGGAGCCCAGTGAAAAGGAACATTTAACCTACCCGCCAAATGTCATCCCGAAGAATCACATCATCGTGATTCCTGTCTGACCCCAAGGCAAACCACGCTGGCCTAAAATCAGCACTATATGTGTCAGGGAGACACGAAGGTGGAGATAGAAATAGGTTTTGAAACCCATGTGAAGTTTATAAACTACAAAGCAAGTAGTTCACTACATTCCCAATTTCGCATTCTGTTTTGAAGTAAGATAATATACTTGGACTCTTTTATTCTTACTCTCATTTTCTGCTAAACTTCTCTCCCTCTCTCTTTCTTTTTTTTTTGAGGGCCTCAGTATTTCTTATTTTCAGCTGCTGAGATGACTAGTTGAGATTCTAGAAAGTTGGGTTCAGAAGTGCTTGTTCCAGACACAGTCCCCAAATACCAAAAGGACTGTCCTACCTCTTCCGTTGGACAGTCACACCTCCTCCCAAGACAAGAAGGGATAAGAAGACTGCCAGAATTCTCATTCGGAGAGTGACACCAGTTACCTGACCGTTTTCAAACACCCTCTTGGCCAAGTGCAGGTGCTGGGCAACTCTTTGAAACCAGTGCTGAGGCTACTTCCTTTATCCTGCCTCAAGGTCAGAATTCTATCTCAAGGAAATCACAACTTGGAGTTCTTAAAAACATTCTGAATATTTTTATCTCAGCCTTAAGGAGGGGAACGGAAGAAGTACATTCTGGACTTGGCCTGAGAACACAGGAGCTGGGTGCAGTGCCGGATGTGAAACCCTTAACGTTCTAGAGCACTTGGGGCTCGCAGAGCACAGAGCAGGTGTTCTTTGCTTCAGGAGAAGCACTGCTCCCAGGGCTCACCTCCGTAGAGGGGTGGGGCCAAGAGAAGGCGCGAGGTTGCTGGAGAAAAGACCCGGTGAGGTGACAGTGATACATGCCGCCCCACCTGGGAAAGCACACTAATGGGGATCCCGAGATGGACCGTCTGGCCAGTGTGACTTGCTTATTTTAAATTCTTTCGTGAATCGTTATTCTGATCTTTTCCCATATCCCAGTCATTTTTCTGTTTTGGTTTCATCGTGTGTTTAGGTGATAGCTTCCTTTTTTGTATTAACGCACCTGTAACATTTTATAACTTAAATAAAGACCCTAAAGCACCCAGGAAAGAGAAGTACACTGGCTTTTCATCCTCTATGAAAATCCTCTAGTTGCTGATGCAGAGAACTACCTGTAAGAGGGGAGCTGTGGATACGAGTCTACAGATTCATTTTTCTGTGGGACTCAGGGCTTCACGTCTCACCTCTTCCCATTCCCCTTTGCATGTGCAGCTCCCTTTCCCTAGAAGACCCCCTTCCCTCCTTCCCTTCCCTGAGAAATTCCTACTCATGAGAATGTTCACTCCTAGCTTCAATGCCCCTTCCTCCCAGAAGCCTTCTCACCCTTAACAGAATCGGTCCACATGCTTGGCTTCTCAGCAGCCCCTCCCCCTGCCACAGAGCACAGCACGCACCACTGAAGCTGTTGGTCTTAGTGGTCTGTCTCCCCCACCACTCAGGAAAGTCTATGAGGACCACCTTGGTCTCACTCACCACGGATTCACCCATCTTCTTGTACCTGGGATGGAACCAGTCCTCACAGATAACCTACTGAATCAAAGATCAGGCTGTATATTTCCTGGGTATATTGAGAAGTAACTCTCTCTGGCTGTATCCCCCACATACATCATTCCAGCGTTCAAGAGAACGGTTTTAAATCTCCTAAAAGGAAAAATGAATGATAGGATCTCTCACTCCTAAATGCTATCGAATTCTCATTTTCAAAGTCTGGTGGATCTTTTTAAAATGTGGCTTCCCTGTGTACTTGCCATCCATGTACTCATGAGCATTTATGCCATACGTTCTCAGGATAACATAGATAGAACCTGTGTCTGAATAGGGTATACGCACACGCAGGCACGCACACGCACACGCAGGCACGCACGCACACACACACACACACACACACCGAACACCCAGAACGCACAGCCATACTCACTGAGCACTGTGTGACCTGCCTCGGGGACCGGCTCCAAAGAGAATGGCCAGAAGGTGAGCTCCTAGCTCTGAAGGGCCCACCCGCTTCCTGGCTGCTTCTCCTGTGCCAAATGAGGAACACGAGGTCGTAACAGTGGTTCAAGTTTCTCAACGATTTAAATGGAAATGTCCCTTTAAATGAGGTCCTTTCCTGCGGAGGATAATGTCAAGTCTGAAAAATATCCCTGTGTGAGCTGCTGTCCCCATTTAGCAGTTCCCCAAAGGACTGTCTCGAGGACACTCCAGTCACACCGAAACAGTCAGCCCCCGGCACCTGCCAGACCACCTCTTTCGGAGGGAGCCTACCCACCCAGGCTATTCTGGATGCCTCCTAATCCAAAGTAAAAAGCAGGTTCACAAAGTCAGTCGCTGGATGCAGCAAACTTAAACGGTGTTCACTGCTAAAGCCCCAGAGACAGGCTAATCACAGCCCTGACGGAGGAAGGATTAAAAATAGTACCTCCATTGTACTTTCAAAATAGCAAACGATATTCTTCTAATGTCCCCTAACAGTTCTCAAAAGGAATTAAACAGCTTTTTCCAACTGGCAGAAGTTACAAGACAAAATATAAATTAAATATAAATTATTTAAAAAAGGAAAACCTTTAAAAGCAGTAGTGCTACAGACTTGGGCTTACAAAAATGTTGGCCAACATTCCGGGTCATCTTCTAGGATTTTGTCAAGAATGCATCAGGCCTGAGTGAAAAGGATTAGTTAGGCTGGGCACATTTTTTTCTTTTCTTTCTTTTATTTTTTTTAAGATTTTTTTTTTAAAGTAATCTCTACACCCAACGTGGGGCTCGAGCTCACAACCCCAAGACCAAGAGTCGCAGGCTCTACTGACTGAGCCAGCCGGGCTCCCCGCGCACTTTTTTTTCTTAATGCACTTTGCGTTGCAGGTATAGAAATAGCTCCTATAATGACTTTCATATAAGGGGCAGAAAGAGAATTAACTTAGGTTTCCCCATTCTAGAGGTCACGCCACTGATATAAGAATAACTAAAACATATGAAATTATGGGAGAAGAAAACCCCTGCAGTAGCAGAACCAGAATTGATTTTTTTTTCTCCCTCATCCAGCATATCGTAGCATCATTTTGGCCGTGGAGAAGAGAATACTGGAATTTCTTCCCTCGCATCAAGCCACATCACCCTATTCAGGAGGGAAAAGGCGCAGATTGCCCAGGAAATAATACACCCATTTGTTTGTTTCATGGGAAGGAGGTGGTTGCTGTGCCCAGGAGAGCTGGCATTTGGCCCCTTAGAGAAAACCAGCTCTTCTTGTAATCCTCCTGGATACTTACTTTTGTCCCAAATTGCCTACGTGAGGAAAGTTACGGGGCTCAATCCAGTATCTCTCTGTATTTGATAAGCAATTTGTCCCAATATCCACTTCCACAGTCTGGGGATACAAGAAGGGAGCTTAGAATTCCTGACAGCCTGGTGACTGGCGCTCTAGAAACCAGGCAGAGTTATTGAAAAGGGTCACTTTCTGGCCATTGAGGTCAACCTCTGAGTCTGCTGACAGGACCGTTCTCACTCAGTATCTGCTCTTAAGCTGAACGCACTGCTTTTCCTCAAGGAAGATTTTGACAGAGCCCTAGAGTTTTCTGTGCATGCAGGTGGGATGAGGACTCTTCAGCCACCACAAAACACCAGTGGGCAAAGGGGCATTTTGCATTTAGACAAAGTGTTGGCATTTGTCTAAAACAGGAAAACACAGCGTTTATAACTTTAAAGATGGGCCTGGAAAGTTTGTTAAAACACAGGTTGCTGGGCTCCCATTCTGAGCATCTGATTTAGTAGGTCTGGGCTGGACCCCGAGAATTTGCATTTCTGGTACGTTTCTGGGTGCTGCTGGTCCAGGGACCTCATTTGGGTGACCTCTGATAGAAAGGATGCTTTGAGAGAGTTGGACCTTTTCTTCCCCCAACATATGTCCATGCTGAAGGTGTTGGAGCCTTTCTATATAACCCTTGATTTTTACTAACATGCTTAGGTCTAGAAAAATCGACTTAAAAATTGGTCCCCCACAGAAAACAAAAACAAAAAACAAATTCAAAGCAATGGCAAATTGCAAAATGTGGAGTGGTAAATATATTAATGAATGAAATTATATTCAAAAGGTTGGTGTATATGAAATTTTCTCCCCTACAACCCAGGAAAATAACTGCACTTTATTAATACAGAATAATCACATATTTACCTGCGCATGAGACTATCAACTCACTTTTTAATATAAAGAACATAATTATCACTGAAAAACAAAAATGTAGCAACAACATTATTTTTTAAGCATGGGTAATTTTCCTCTGGAAACTTGATATATATATATATAGATATAGATAGATAGATAAATAGATAGATAGATAGGTATAAAACAGCAAGTTTAAATTACCCCCTTATACATTTAAACTGAACCCAATGTATTTCCCACCATTTTGGAAACTGGAGGAGGTCTCTAAAGGAATTCCCACTGAAGTGTATTTTCACAATGTGCTAATTAAAACAGTGCAGTTGTTTCCCATTATCCATAGCAAACGTTTAAAAATAAGCTAAGCAATCCTAAAGTAAATTAAATTGCTTACCTTTGAGCCTCGCTCATTAAAAATAATTTCAACATCTAAGATTTTACCAAATTGCTGCAAAGAAATAGAAATGTTTTATAAGCAAGAGAAATGGAGTAAATCATATTATCCACATTGGCAATTGTACCCCAAGTCAGAGTTTTTTTTTTTTCTTTTAATATCAGGGATAGACATTTTATGTTATTTTATCCTTAGAGATGTGCTTGAACCAAGAGAAAGCACAACCACACATATGATTTCTACTTTACTGGATACCCCACCAAGTGAGACATCATAGTATGGGCCTGCGCAAAATCTGTTATCAGGTGGTTAGTTCTATTTTCCTTTCTTTATGTGTGCACAATTGCTTTCCCAGGCACTGAGCAGCAAAGATTAAAACTAGCTGATGTATAAACGGACCCTCCTAGGCTACTCCACTAGCCACTGGGAGAAGCACCCTTGATGAGATGGGATTTTGATGGCAAAATGTCCAAGCGGAATCTGGTGGTGAGGGTAAGGGTGTAAGCTACAGTAAGAGCCAGGCCATATTAAGAGAAGTCAAGTACAAACAGATAAAAGCAAGAGCCACCATGTGGACATCCATCATAATCAAGACACCAGCATAGCTGTGATTAGCCCTGAGGCTGAAATGTACTTCTCTCAAGATGATTCTCCATTTTGTTAAACAAACAAATAGATTTTAGACAATTAGCAGGAATAGGCTCTATAGAACATGAAAGCAACTCGACATATTCAAGCCCGGAAACATGGTTTCAGATTACAAATAGGGCAGCCAACTATATTACAGATGCCTAGTTAAATTTAAATTTCAAATTTTTCAGGATAATTACATCCCTTGCAATATTTAAGACATACTTAATAAAATATGTTATCTAAAATTCAAATTCAGTGATTGTCATTTTGTATTTTTTTTTAATTTACGAAATCTTGTAGTCCTAGTGAGATATGCACATCAAGCAATTCGTGATCCACACTTTAAAAATAAGGGAACGTGGACCCTCAAACCAGAAGCATCTGATAGTCCAAGATCTTTTTCTCCTGACACTGGAGTCCTTTCCTTTCTCTTAGACTGCATGAAATACAATGGGTATTTTTTGAGTGCACGGGTTGGAGAGGGTGTCGTAAAAGCATATGACGTAGCCCAGGAAAACTATGATGGGGATTTTACCCTGATGCACAATGAGGGTAAGTGGTCATTTTAGTGATTAAAAAGTAAACAGAATCACATGAAGGAATACGTCCATCCTCCTTTTCCTTTACTTTGAGCTTTCATATTATTCCATTTGCTTCTGCAGCCTGGATTTTTATTACATCCTTTATTGCCCGAGGAGATTCGTGTTCTGTTTCTCTCCCCCGGGTGGAAAGCATTAAGCAGTCTTCATGTAGCAGAGGCCAGAGTGGTTGGGAGGGGGGGGGACAGAAAAGGAACAAATGCTTAGAACACAGAGAACCAGAGGGAGCTCCCCTGACCACTGGGCTTCAGTCACAGGATACGGGGAGGGAGGGACCCTGAGAATAAGTGTCAAGGGGGTCCTACTAAGATTCGAGAAAAAAAATTATTTGAAACCTACAGAGGCTATTCTCTGGAACATACAAATAAATCTACCTACCTTGGAAAGACAGAAAAAAAGATAGGCACACTCCAGGTGAAGAGAAAGAGCTTAAAATCTTGAAACAGAAGTAGTTCTGACTCGGAGAAAAAGGAAACCCAAAGCTATGCCATGGAAATGTGTCCATCCCTCAGGATATGGACGTGGTCAGGGGACTGTGGATTCAATTTGTCTTGCTGAGCGGATGGACGTGCTTCTCTTCTTCCCGGAGAAGTAAAAGGATAAGAAGAAACGAAGAAGAGCTCAGCTGGGAGAGGAGAGGGGAGGACTACACCGCCAGCAGGTATGACGGAAATACCAAGAAACTTGCAGCTAACTCACCCTGCAATTTGTGGACACTCTAATTTCCTTTTGGTCAAGAGAATATTCTACAGAGCATTTTCAGTGCCCTGGATCTGGGCAGAGAAAGTCATTAAAAATAGAAGAAAACTTTCAGATTTGGGAAATGCAGGATTTGCCAGTGAAAGGTGAACTGAATTTCATAGTAACAACTCCTCCAGTTTGTAAAGTCCTCAGAAGCAGTGATTTTGATATGACCTCCTTAGACTATTCAGTCCACACCGATGCTGTCATATTTATTTCAGGCCTAAGAGCATGAAAGCACACCTATTTATGAACAGGGAAGCTTGAAAAGGACTCCCCCAAACCAGGAAGCCAATGCCATCTATGGAACATTCTCTAAGCAGTCAACACGAAAACACTCCCTTTAAAACAAGATGTGGTTGAGACAGAACCAACCAATCAAGAAGTAATCCTAGCATGTGTCATTCCCTAAATGAAACAATGACACCATATGCCCTGAAATGGTCTTAAATATTTGCCTCTCTGGCAGTTGCCATTGGGTGAGTGATTCTCAGAACCAGTGAAACGAGCAGTGAGAAGAACGCTGATAGGAGCCCCATTCCTAAGACAGTTGCGTACTATATTTATCGTATCAACAGTTTAATTGGGAAGTTTGGTGCTAATGATGTAAACACAGCTGGCACATGTTCAGTCTAAATAGACATGACTCGCAGACTTAACTCGCATTAGTTTGCTCAACACCCATGTGCAGCCGCGTTCGACAATGTCTCGGGATGCACGCAAGGTGTCTCAATAGCGGTATCGAGAATAAAATCCGGAAGCTTCTAGGCATCATGCACTGGGGTGAATACGTACCAGGCATTTCGAGACAGTCTCATCAAATAATATTTCTCTGAAAAACTGTGGAAGACGCTCAGTGGATACAGCATAAAACATGAAAGTAAAGGTTAGTTCAAAGAGCACACACAGAGGCGAAGAAAAGGCATCATCTCAGTTTTCTTAGGTTTGGTTTCATGTGTGGAATGCAGATATGGGAGGCACCATGTCAGGTCCAAAAAAAAAGAAAGGCCGCACTTGTTATAACAGCACGGTGCATGGAATTTGGCATTAACGCCAAAGGTGCAGGCCTCTCTATGTTGTTACTAAAAAGGTGATCGTGAAAGCTTCTTTTGCATTGCTCTGGAAGTCATGTGGTCTGTTTTGGGATGACAATAATGAGTGACTTCAGTAGATCATATTCATGCCTAGAGGGTCTATATCCAAAGCAAGGCTGTGACGTCAACAAAGGTATTGTGCAAATTTGAATCCTACACTCACTGAGTAGCTACTTCTGAAAACAGTTCTATGATGCAATGTGTCGTGTCAGTGGTCTGCATATATCATAACCATCTCTCTCACCCAAAACCCAGATATGTGTAAATTTTAGATGTTAGGTTAAAGAACCATTCTGTCCAAGAGCAAGCCATTATAATCAATTTGGGAAATCCACCCATTCCTTTCATGGGATCATCAAGAATTCAAACATAAAGGACGCACACCCTCATGAATGCTCCCTGAAATGAGGACAGAGCTCAAGAATGAAGTAGCCAGGCCAAAACCAACATTTCTCTCAGGGAAACATCCAGAACCAACGCCCCGATCTGTTCACTTGCAGCCCAACTGGTGTTGTAAAAAGACTCTGGCTCCACTGTGGCCACATAACTTCTTGACCAAGGAATGTTCCACCTTGGAAGGAAGGAAGGAAGGAAGGAAGGAAGGAAGGAAGGAAGGAAGGAAGGAGGGAGGGAGGGAAGGAGGGAGGGAGGGAGGGAAGGAAGGAAGGAAGGAAGGAAGGAAGGAAGGAAGGAAGGGAGAAAATCTATGAATAGTTAGAAGATTTAATGCCAAACACTAGAACAAATGCTTCCAAAGGAGGAGGAAGTAAAGAATTTCAAGTATTGAAGAACATGGTAGAAGAAAGGTAGCCAAAATCTCAATGAACGGTCCCCCTGAAGCCACAAATTAAAAACAAAATGCGAGGCATCTGCAGTGACCATTAGGCCTGCAGAAATTGCAAACTTCACAGCTGAATTTTTAATGGTTGCAAAAGTTGCTATGAACATGGTTAGGTTTTAGGCTGCTGGAGAAAGGAGCTTCCTTTTTTGTCTTGCTTTGGTTTGGGTTTCAAATCCCCATGGTCGCATTTAACAAAAGAGACAAAGGAGAAAATCACAGAAATCTTTGAGAGGGTTTTTCTCTATAATCACCCCCATTCTAGCCCCAACCAAAGTGAAGGGGCAAAAGCAAAATACAGCAATAAAAGGAGAGAAGAGATCTCGTGCCCAGATGACTTGGAAAAGACGGAACTGGAACCAAAATGTCTTTTCTTACAGTTAAGTATGACCAGTAAGAAGAAACCACACTTAATTCGCTCAACTGGAGTGTGGGGAGCCAATCAGAATGTTTACAGATGCCTTTCAATGTGATTCATGCCACTAAATGAATCATATAACCAGAATGGGATTGCCACCACCAATGCTTGGCTGGGAAGGACAGATTTTTAGTATTTAAATTCCATTTCTTCAGAAGAGTAGTTGTAAACCAAGGCCTCAGCATTAGTACAAAAAATCCAGGAATCTGTATGTGCCCCCAAATTTTTATAGCAGAAACTCATTAAAAAATTCTTGCATATTTTAAAAATGAACACAGATGCTGTTTGTGAGGAACGAAATTAATTTCAATATTTCTGAATGTATGCCACATTTTCTTAATTGATACTAAGCGTATCTATCATCTTGTCAAGCTGATGCCTTGTCAGTTACTTGGAAATCTTGACTTTTACAAAAACTGGCTCTGAAACCAGTGGATTTGGATCATGGTTTCACAACTGGGTAGGACGTTCAATCTTTGGCAAGATCTTGCTCTGCACTGCTTGCCCTCGCCCGGTAAGAACAGAGAGGCTCAGATATCCATGCAAGCAGGATACCATCTTTGGGAGTTCCAGCTGTGGATTATTTCTAGTACCTCTCTGACTTGGCCGGGTAGTCCTCTGGTGACTTTCAAGAGAACCGAGAAGACCAGGGAGGGAAGAGCACCCTCGGGATTGGGAGCTGGGGTGGGCTGCGGTGCAGTGAGTGACACCGTAAAAGAGCACCAGGAGGGTCATTAAGAGGGCCACATTCAAAGCCAACCTCCCAGTGACACCTGACGAGTAAAGATGGACTGCGGAGCAAGACTTTCTAACCTGACGTGGCAAAAGGAATCTAATTCCTCTGGCTGCCCATCATTCAAACCCGGTCTCACTGCTTTATACACACTTAACCTCCACTTTCACTTTGAATGCTCTGCACTTTTCAAAGTCATCTTTGACCTGAGAGTGCCCGAGGGTATCTCTACTCTGCAAGAGTTAGAGGGCTCAACTCAAGGTTATTACCAAACGAGAGAGATAAAAGTGCAGAAGCTGACCTTTTCCTCCGAAATGTCAGGATTCAAGTCTGGGTATCTGAATATTAGGACGCTAGTTCTTCCTTTGTGTCAGATGCAGACTTGATAAACATCATGCATGGTAAAGAAATAGGAGGTGCACGCAAGAGAACCCCACAATCGCAGAGTCATGAACCAGGGCTCCCCTTTGCATTGGGGGAATGAGGTCTACTTGGCCCAGGATTCGGCATTAAAGTTGGGCCCCTTCTTATTTCTTCTGTAATATTTGCATCCATCCATAAAGTCTTAGAGGAACAATCTCCAGGCGGCCAACCTTTACTCTAAGTCAAATGCTAAGGATGGAGGTCTGTTCATGGAATCCACAGACACCTCCCATCAGTGCTGGGATGGATGTCATGGACAGATACGCTGACTACATTTGCAAAAAACAAAACAAAACAAAACCCGCTAAGGATATCTAAGACCTGTCAGAGTTTTGTCCTTCAGAGCCCGAGACATGCCTAACTCATTCCTTCTCAAGGTGGACAGTACAAGATTTCATCCAGAAAAAGAATCCGAGTCATCATGTCCCATGAGGAAGCAACCCTATCATCTATTGTCTCTGGATTGATGGTGGTTTCTGCCCTGCTGTGCGTTGCAATCATGGTAGCTGGGCAAGGCTGTCATCTGTGGCAGAGAACGTCACAATGAGAGCCTGTGAATCCTCATCACTGGTTGAGGGAGAGTGTATACTGCACCATGCAAGTCAGACTTAGAGATCTCCAGCTTTCTTTGTTTTGCTTTTCAATGAAGCTTTAAGCAGAAGTCATTATTCTCTAAAGCTGCCTCTGAAATCTAAATGCACAGTGCCTGGGAAAGAGTGAGGTATGCAGGAATAGGTCATGATAACTTTGACAACTATGAAAGAAAGAAGAACCCAAAGGACACAAAACATTTATTTTGTCCATGACACGGGGTCCTGGGCCACTTGATCTGGGATCATCAGCAGGTTTCTCTCAATGCTATTTTATCCGAGAGCTCATTTTCCATTCAATTTTCCAGTTACTAATTAGGATAAGACCATATGCAAAGCGGGACCATGGTGAGCCTCTACAAAGACATTTATACTAAAATCATAAAGAGATTCTGGCCACAATACACCCACAGACTAGGGTCTAAGATGCCTTTCTTTACCCCCATGTAAACATCTCACCTTCATGTTATAAATACCAAGAACTTACATGAGGAGGAGAGGGCTCTGGGGACCCCAGTGCAGACACTGCAGAGGAGAAACGCGCTACTTACGCCAAACATTTGTCGGAGGTCCGGATCCCGGAACCTGAAGGGGATGTTGGAGACGTGCAGCCGCTTGGGCTGGGACTTGTTTTCTGTGTTTTCAGAAGGTTGTGTCTGGGGCTGGCCATCTGTTGGTGCCGCGTCATCTGTCTGCTAAAAGGACAAGAGTAAAGAGGCTCTGAGTGGACCTGTATGCTCTTTCCAATGTGCTTTAGCTTCCTGTACATGGTAGGAAAATGCTGGAACAAAAGAACAAGGACAAGGAAGGAGCTGCTGGGCCATTCATTCATTCATCCATTCAGCAAGTATTTATTGAACATTCTCTCAGAGCCCAAGGTGGATCTGGGATTCAGCAGTGAGCAAAGCAGACAAAACCCTGCCCCCACAGAGAGTAGTTCTTCTAGGGAGGGTGTGAGTGGAGGAAGCAATAAGCTTATTAATGAATAAATATGGAGCTGGTAGAAGGAGAGCACCATGGAGAAAAACAAAGCAAGGGGAGGGGTAGTGGGTATGGAGGTGTTGGGGGAGTTTCAGCAGCCAATCAAATGTGTCCAGCCTCTTAAGATATGTCTGCATAATTGTTGGGACTGTCCAGGTAAAACAGTAGCAAATGTAATAAAGCATTTATTTACAGAAGGCTGTTTGGTGTTTTGCACCCCAGGTAACCATCTGATTGACTTAATTTTTTTTTTAAAGGTTTTACCTTCTTGTTTCTTGGTTGTGTGGGCCTGTGCTGTCCATGACAGCTGACCCCATGTGGCTATTTAAATTTGCACGAATTAAAATTAAGTAAAATGTAAAATCCAGCTTTTCCTTCGTACTAGCCACATTTCAAGTACTCAGTAGCCACTTGTGGCTAGTGGTTTCCATGTCTGACAGCATGGATCTAGAACAACTCGAGAACATTTTATGGGTTATATTGGTGTCAATAAGGTTATGCTATCAGCATAACTCATTAGTCTGCCTCCCGCTCCTGCTAAAATAAAAGCCTGGACAACATGATATAACCGGCACATATACAGGCAGGAACCAGGAAAAAAGTCATAGTAACATTTGGTATCATAGCCATTCCCATACTCTTGGTTATAGAGATGCTTCTAGATACTTTCTCTGCAATTAGCATCTATTGCCTCTGGGTGGCAGGTGATGCCATCCACGTCAGTTACTTGCTTCTCCAAAACTGTAATGGAAAACCTATGTGGAAGACCTTCCAATTTATGAGGGAGAAATTGGCCTCACCCACTTTTAAACAATTTAGAAGCATATACCTGGGACAAAACTATCAATGCAATCAGGCAGGTGTAAGATAATAAAGATACAGAGGAGACAACTTCACAAAGTAAAAAATATATATAAATTATATGTTTTTTATATATAAAAATGTTTTTACATATGCCTATAAATACAAATGCTTTATGTAAATATGGTTTATATATTATATATACCACCATAACATGGGCATTATTAGTGACTTTCTCGACAATCCTTGTATTTATTGACAGACTTCATTTGCATTCTCCTTCCTAATACCCTCTGAATTGCATTTTGAAGCTAAGACTTCCCAGAAGCTGGCAGACTACTCTTTCAAGCCAGTTTGGTATCCAAAACCCCATCCGATGATCCGCAGGTTCGAAGTGCTATGTCATGACAACGCCAACATTGCACTTGGTCATTTTGTCTGTGCTGTTGGAGTGGAATCAGGAGGAGGGTGGTGACGGTCTTCTAACATGGAAAACGAGTAATAACAGTAATAGTACACACCTTCTAAGGCTCTGTGAAGACTGAATGCAGTAATACAGGCCAGCTCGGTAGAGTTCTTGGCACATGAACTCAATAAATGGAAGGCAATTTTTTAGAGTGATGGTGACTTTTTCTTAAAATGTCAAGACAAGGAGGGAAAAAGCCTCTCTCAGGAAACATACAAAGGAAAAGTTCTCATTTGCTTGTTAAGCACGTTTTTACTGAGCAACTACTATATATTGGACACATAAGTTAGTCCTCCCAACACACGCCGTACCCATTTCCATGCACGAGAAAGAAGAGAAGAGAGAGTTGTGAGGCTGGGGTCAGAGTGACTCACAGAGGGCTGAGGAAACATAAATCAGGGACACGCTGCACAGCTGGATGTTCTGGGAGGCCTGCCAATTCTGGCGGTTACATTTTCGGGGGAGACGTCTAACAGAAGAGACGAAGGGGGCTGATGCTATACCAGCAGAGGGCAAAGCACAGGCAAAGACGCAGAGGTGAAATCCGGTTCTGGATTCAGGGGAGTACATGGACCCCTTAGTGTCACGGTCGGTGGGCACACATGAAGGAAGGACAGACAGAACAGCACAGTGCAGGGGGAGGTGGGGGGGTTGCATCAGAAAGGGCCCTGTGTGCACAGCAAGACCATATTTCATGATAAACACTAAGAGGAGCCACTTATGGATCATCGCGGGGTGCGGTGTGACCAGCATGTGACATCGGGGCTGAGCCATGGCCGACAAATGGTAAACACAGGCCAGATGGCTGGTTGAATCACTGACTGAACAGGTGAAGGGATTCCAAGTGTATCAATAAGGTAACGAACGAAGGATGAAGGAATGGTCCACTTTGTGTCTTTAAGTGATAGTCGAATACAATATTGTATATAACAGCCAGGCCCAAACAGAGCAGGGAGCTGTGTTTTTTCTGTTGGTAACATGACGTTTGGTTATACAACCAAGACCCGGAGATGTCCTTGAATCACGCGATTGGGGTCTTAGTGCTGTGACCTAAGACTCTAGGTTTGCAGACACAGCAGCTGAGATCCCAGGTTACAGTCCATTTCTTCCCTCCGGTTAGCAGCTGCTGTTCAAACGCAAATTAAAACAAGCTCCTTCACATCCCAAAAAAGAAACTTAGATTTGGATTTGTACATAACTGCTGGATGTTTCAGCTTAATAAACCTAATTAGGAATTACAGAGATTATGATTAAACATATTAAATGATTAATAGCATTATGCCGCTCATGTGAAAATTAAAATTAATCATCTTTAGTCAAACAGGACTTTGGAGAAATCTCTGTGTTGTTTCCTTTGATAAAAACATACAACGCTCAATTAATCATTTTGTAGCACGGGCATGTGTACAAAAGCTCATAAATTGTTATGTCAGAATACCTGTGTATTAAAAGTAATTTTTAAAGATAACATGTAAAATGGAAAACAAACCGAAAGTGTTTCTGACATCGTGAGTGAATGGAGAGGAAAGGGAAGAGGAGAACATCAGGACCCAGAGGCTGACTCCAGAGTCTGGGGCAAGGCAGGGGTTAGACCTTCCAGAATGGTCCTCACTGACTCTTATATTGGTATATCAGGGTGAGAACTTTCCCCTTCTCTTTTTCTGGAAACTGTCAGGGAAAATATATTCAGGACAAGCCTGAGTTTTAGGTCCCTATATTAGTCTGCTAAGAAATGACAACAAACATGGTGGCTAAAAGCAACGGAAATGGACTCCTTCATGGTTGTGGGGACAGACGTCTATGGTGAAGGTGTTGTCAGGACCACACTCCCTCCGGAGGCTCTAGGGGAGAGCCCACCTTTGTCTCTTGCAGCTTCTGATGACCTCCTGGCTTGAAGCTGCACTTCCCCAATCTCTGTTTCCATGGTCATATGGACCGTGCATTTCCACGGTCTTCCCTCTGTGTGTCTGGGGCTCACATCTCCTTCTCCCTTTTTCTTCTTAAAAGGACATTAGTCGTTGGATTTAAAGCTCACCCTAGATCCTGTCTTGGGATCCTTAACTTCTTTACATCTGCAAGGACGCTTTGTCCGAATAAGGTCATATTCATGGGTTTTCAAAGGATGGGATGTGAACATACATCTTGAAGGCCACATTCAACCCATTACAGTTTTCTTCTGAACAAGCAGACAAACCAGAAGAGCACATAGAATGAGTAGCTGTTACCAAGAAGTGGATGCATTTTCTACCACTGAGGGTGGCATGAGGTTCTCCAAGGGGTTAGCCCCACACCAGGTCTAGGAGAAGAGAGAACGTCCCTGTCTGAGCTGTCCCAGGCTCCCATCTGTCACACTGGGAACTTCAATGAGTTGTCTAAAGAGAGGAGATTTGAGTCTTCCCTTGACCCCAGCCCGGGCTCTCAGGCTGCCTTTGCGCACCTCCCCCTGGATATGATGACACCCTTCGGCTGGACGGAGAGGCGCTCCACCAGCCTCCTGAAAGGCACCCAGTGCTCTAAAACCAAGGGCAGGTGTGCAAGTTCCCTGAGCCTAGCACTATAGCTCTCAAAGACGGACAAGCAGTCACAGCATCCCCGAGAAGGTCGGAGAAGCTTATGGCAAAAGCACAGAGTGAAACTTCTAAAGACAAAAATAAAATCATGTGAAAAAGCTGAGAAAGTTGCTAAGGGAATTGCACATCTAGAATGCATATTCCCGAAAAGCGGGGGCTACCTGCTTGGTAGTTACATCCCTCAAGGCTGGTCCGTGTCAAGGCTTATTTGGAATTAACGGCTGGAAGAAGAACTTTGGATTTATTCGTGTCTGATTCTTTCAAAGTATCATTTTGGCTTTAGAAGTGGGACCCAGCTGAATTGGAAAGGTGCCTCATAACCATGTTTGGGAGATCAGAAGGCAGGACATAAAGACCAAGCAAATCACCCCTGGACTGCTCGCTCAGAGAGGAGAGGAGACTGAGAAAACGAAGGTGTTAGAGGTGGGATTAGAATGGCCAGGGCACCTTCCCTCTCAGACCCTCCGGTCCAGACCCTCGTCCTGGGCTGTGAGATTCAGTATGCTGTGC
Source organism: Ursus americanus (assembly GCF_024610735.1). Taxonomy (NCBI): domain Eukaryota; kingdom Metazoa; phylum Chordata; class Mammalia; order Carnivora; family Ursidae; genus Ursus; species Ursus americanus. The sequence continues at coordinate 34,385,359 of NC_142128.1, forward strand.
CCGGACCCCCTTGCTTCCTGAGGTTCCCGCTCCTTACTCACTGGCCACCTGGCTCCTTCCTCCACACACGCAGCACGCTCCCTCCTTAGGCTTCACGCCTGTTCTACCTTGCCTGGAAAATTTTCTGCCCAGATGCCCATGTGGCTTGCCCCCTTTTGGCCCCTCAGCTCTCAGCCCAGACAGCACCCATTGGAGAAGTCCTTACCGGCCCTGTTTTCTAAAGCTTCAGCATCTCTTGTCTCCTTGCTCATTCACATTTTCATAGCATCTATCACTTCTTGCCTTTGTATTACATGCTTCTGTTAGTTTCTATGATGTTTCTTTGTCTTCTCCACCAGAACGTGAAGTCCATGACGACAGAGACTGGGAGTTTCCATTCACTGCTCTGTCCCGACCCCCTAGGGCAGTTTCTCAACGTCAGAAATGCTGACAGTGGGGGCTGGTTAATTCTTCGATGTGGGGCTGTCCCTGGCAGCAGCATCCCCGGCATTCACCCACTGCATGACAGAGGGGCAATCAAAACTATCTTCTGGGGTTCAGGTGTTCCCTGGGGGGCAAAACTGCACCCACTGGAACTGCGAGCCGGAGCACAGGGCAAGTTCTCAGCACGTGTCTGCGGCTCTTGCCACAAGTGAGCTGCACGAATGCTAACTTCACGGCTCTTGGGCTTAGGGTGCATGTGGGTGAAATGATAAATGCCTGTCTGTCCTGGACCCTTCAGAGTGGGATAATGAAAACAGTCTTGTGACTTAGAGTCCCATGAATAAACAGGGACTACATATCATTACTATTATTAACAGTGTTAATAACCATCCACTTTTGTTCTCCCCACCGATACTGACGACTCAGATGCCGCCTCTCCATAATGCGTGCAAGGTCGCAGGACCCCACACGAACGGAAAGTCCATTCACCTCAAGAGGTGGGTGTCCGGGAGCACTTGGCAGAGGTTCCCAAACAAGCTCACTCGGACAGCAAAGCCAGCTTGCGCTCTGGCCCAGTTCGAAGGCCCTATTAGGAGGCAGGATGTGTGCCGGATAATTTTTCCTAATAAACAAACTCCCCAGATATCGGCGCAGGTTATAAATGTTAAGAAAACACCACAGGCACTTTAATCTCCTGAAGATCACTTAGTGCTTCCGCAAAGACCTTAATAAAGAACCGTGGGGCTCCCTCTGCTATAATCGTTCCTAATTCAATGAATAGCTCTGAGCAACCCAAGGCTAATCCTGGTGAAATTGGATTTTGATATTGACCAATCCAGGGATGACTCTTGGAGAGAATCCGCATAGTTTTGTATGTGCCTTTGAGAGTCTGGCCCCGCCCACGTCTCCTCTCTCAGCCAGTGCGGCGTTGCTGAGCTCACCTGCGTGCCATCTTCGGGGATGACCAGGTACCTTGGGAGCACAGGCAAAGGATATGTGTAGCGGGATATCTCTGAGCTCAACTCCAGTCCTGTCACATACTAGTCCAGCTCCTTAAACCCTTCTGAGCCTGTCACCTGAGATACAAGGAGGGATAAAAGATCCCATCACAGAGTTGTCTGTGGTTCCAGGTTGCTGGAGGCAACACAGGTGACCATCACAAGGACGGATGAGTAAAATGTGGTGAAGCTGTCAGCAGAAATCAGAGTTCAGAGAGCAATCGGAGATTTGGAAGCACAGCGCTGAGCGCCTGTAGTGGGGGAGACAACCGTAGAGATAAAACAAGAACTGTACCAAATTATATTTTGCCACCCCAAAATATGCCTCTTTGGCATAAGGGTTATTTTGGGATGATTATTTTTGAGAAACAGCAGACACAGGAGAAGCTCTGAAAAGAGAAGTTACCCTTTACAAAAGAGAAATTTACATCTATAAGGAAAGTCTCCATTTGTAGGGGTGTCTCCCTTTTGGAGGTAGCAGGAAAAGAAAGTACCGAAATCTCTAGAAACTCTTCAAAAGAGAAGACGATGACCTCAATCTAGAACAACCTCACCCTTGTTTACTGTGCTTTTCCTGATAAACTCCCGTCACTGGCTCCCCGCCCAGCCAACATCTTCTGTCTTCAGCTGGAGATGGCCTTTAAGCTGGTGGCTCGGGCCATTCCACTTTGTTACTCAGTCTTTCCTGGGGAGGTCCTATGTCTACAGGAGGTATACATGTTATTAAGCTCCTGTTTCTTTGTCTCCTGTTAATCTCTTTCATCATAGGTTGGGGGGCGGGGTGGTTAGCCAAGAACGTAGAAGAACACGGGGACAATTATTTTTCCTCCCTTGCATGATGGAAATTAAAAACACATGTACTCACAACACAGCACTAGATACAGTTCAAGGATGGTGGTCATGCACTTTAGAGCAGTTCCATTCAATAAAATAAAATTGGAGCCACATACATAAGCTTAAAGCTTCTAGAAGCCGCATTTCAAAAAAGTAAAAAGAAACATGTGGAATTAATTTTAAGAATATATTTATTTTAATCCAATTTATCAAAACTATTATTTCAATATTTAATTAATGTAAATGATATTTTAAATTCTTTTTTTTCCCTAGGTCTTTGAGATCTTGTATATAATTTGTACTTATGGCTCATCATCTCAATACGGACGCTACATTTTCATTGGAAACAACTGATCTATATTTAGACTTCGAAAAACTGACAGTTGAATAGCCAAGATTTTCAAAACACACCTAAAAGGCTTTTAATGACTGAATCAAGTGTCAGTGTTTAAATTTTAATTAAAGTTGAGTTTAATTAAAAATTCAGTTCCTCCATCATACCAGCCATGGGCTCCACAGATACCTGTAGCTGGCAGAATATTGGTCCCTTCGAAATGTTAATATCTTAATCCCTGGAACCTGTGAATATAAAGTTCACAGACTCCCTGAAGGATACGCAGACATCCATGGACCCCTGGATAAGAACCACTGTGGTTTGAAGCCATTCACCTCTCTGCTGTCCTGAGTTGAGACATTTCATGCCGAAAACTACAATTTACTGGTTGCAGATGAGCCTCGTGTGGAATTGGCTAATGGGTCTAGAATTGGGTATTGAATATAAAGCCCTGCTGAGGTCCTACTATGACCCTGGTATCTTGCGAGGTGTTTTTCAGACCTTATGCCACTGATCACCATAACGATTTGAAAAACAGAAGCTCAGAGAGGTCAAGTCACCTGTCCAAAGTCCCGCAGCTAGGAGATGGCAGAGCCAGGAAAGAACCTAAGATACTTAACTCCATATTCTGGACTCCATATTTCAACCCTTAATGGCCTCTCAAGGTCAAGATGAAGTCTAAAGACAGCTTAGCCCTAGAGGGCAACCGCCAAGCACTTGCACAGAGGAGTGAAATTCGCTGGAGTTGTAACTGCCTGTGCTCTCAGTTGGGGCTGAAACCGGAGTGATGAGCTCTGTGAACAGGGCCCTCTCACAGCCCGCCAGCCCCAATCAAACCAAACCAGCCTGCTTCAGATGCTTCCTCTGAGAACCTGGAGTCCTGTGCTCCCCTCTCTCAAGCCCTTATTAACTATACAAATTTTTGAGTATCAGATTACTTATTTCTCTGTCCTACTAGAACATGAACATCCCAATGACAAACACTATACTGAATCAGTTTTTGAAGCCCTTTACTGTGGCACATGATGCGTGCGCAACGAATATTTATTGTGTCATTCCAGGAAAGAGGTTTGGGTCCAGCTTCTTTTTTCTCCACGAGCCTCCCCAATTCTGCCACGAGGGTTTTGAAACCCAACACCCAAGGCAGGACGCTAATGAGCACGATTTTCTCCCCGCACAGCCTAGTGAATACTCAGCATCCCTCCTCTCCTACGGGCTTCCTCCCCTCCATGCCCAAAGTGCTTAACAGTGATAAATAAAAAGTGTCCTTCTGAATAGCCAGCTGCTTCTTCCTCCTCCACCAATCAAGTTATTTCTCAGAGAGAAAAGCTTGTGAGTGTCTTCGAGGCATTATTTGATTAAGTTGACAATATTATGTGAGCGATGGTTGAGTACCCACTGCGATGTACTTTGGACCAAATTGATTTGTGTAACGAACACTTGCTCTGTCTCTTCTTGCAGCCTGAATAGTGGTCTTGATTTAGCCAGTAATGCTGGGCGCCAAGTGAATTTACAGGGTCCACAGTCCCTCTCTCTCAATCTGGAGAGAATAGCAGGAGCAGAGCATGGAGTGGCATAATTCACTACATTGTACTACAAGCTCAGAAAATAATATCACAGAGCTCTGCAATATACCTATTTGATTTGATTTGTAAACCTGATAAAAAAGCAATCGAGAAAAGTTCAGGGAGAAAATTTATATGTTCTAAGCAAAAATGTAACGATATTGAATGTGTACAAAGAACCAAAGTACTGGGTGGGGAGGGGAGAAAATCATGCATACTAAATCAAATCCATACCCTGCGTTAGACAATATTGCACATTCTCCATTTAAAACGAAGCAAGATTGTGCACAGTTATTTTCCATTAAAAATAATAATAATGGTAAGCCCAGGGAATGTGAATTAAAACCCACGTCTCGGGCTTTCTCACAATCCCACTTCAAAACGGGGCTCGTGCAGATTCACTCAGCTTCCTGCTTTTTCATTTTAGCTCTGTAGGCAAACAAATAAGTTAATCACACAGCTTTGGATGTAGTTAATGCCTCCTTCCCAGCTCGGCGGGGCGGATTCCACAGCCAGGTGACACAGATTTCAGAAACTCATCACATTTCCCTCAACCCGAATAAATTCAATGCTCTGCTGGAATGATGAAATTCTTCAGAACAGAGAAGCGCGCTACAGGACACAGAAGGGCTGACTCCAAATTCTCTCACTTTTTTTTTTTTTTACTCTTCGTAAGTGTAGGATGAGCATACAAGGGGCCAAGTGTTTAACACATCAGTAAAGCTGATGGGTTGCAGCAGTCTCTGTATGAGCACACTTGAGCTGCTGTAACGAAATGCCCCAGCCCGGGTGGCTTCAACCAGACACTGATTTCTCCTGGTGCAGGAGGTGGGAAGTCCAAAATCAAGGTGTCGGCGTATATGGCTCCTGCTAAGGTCTCTCTTCCTGGCTTGCGACTTCCCTGTGTCCTCACATGGTGGAAGGAGAATGCTCTCTCTCTTCTTTCTCTTCTTATAAGGACACTGATTCCAACATGTGAACCCTTCCCTCATGACTTCATCTAACCCTAATTACTTCCTGAAGTCCCCACCTCCAAATACCATCACATGGGGGCTTAAGGCTTCAGCATGAAGGGGGAGGGGGACACAGTTCAGTCTATAGCAGTGTCATTGAAGCAGAGCCTGCAAATACCTAGCGATACGAAGTGTTTTGTCCTGGGGAGAGAAAGGAGTTTCACTGGGCTCGAAACCGGGTGTTCTCCTATCATTAGAAATATATTTACTGAGCATCTAATATACATATCAGTCTCTGGGGATACAGCAGGTGGGGCTGGGAGTTGGTGTCTACTTATCAGAGGACAGGAACAGCAGGACTATAGAAAGGGCTCTTTCTTTCCTTTGCCATGCTCAAAGTTTCAGTTTTTAGTTCCAGGAACAAGGAGTTGAAACTAACTACCACTACTAATAACAATAACAATAAACATTTGCAGACTCTGGAACAAGTTATGTGGGTTAGAATTCCAGCTCTACTACTTCCTACCTGTGTGACCTTGAGCAAGTTACTTAACCTCTGTGGGCCTCATTTCTTTCATCTAGAAACTAGAAATATCATTAGCACCTATCCCAAATAAGTCAGTATGTGTAAGTGCCCTTCCTGGCTCAGAATTATGATGACGCTCAACAGCCAGAGCAGTGCCTGACACCTGGCAGTCGCTTAGTAAACACTGGTCGAATGATTAGCACCCTGTTAAGCTCCCTGCATACATTATATTTCATTGCATCACCTGATGACTCAGAGAAGAAGATTCTATCATTTGTCCCCACCGTGTGACAAAGGAACTGCCATTCAGAGGAGCTAAGAGCTGCTTCAGGATGCTCGGTTGGTACATGGCAGGCAGTGTGGGACAATGGTTGAGAGCCCAGGCACCGCAGTTTCCCGAGGCAAATGCCTTAATGACATCTAAAGAAGATGCAACAGCTTTCTGGCCATGTGGTTATTAGAAACCCAGGCCAGTCCCTTTTAAAGCTTCCAAAGTCAATGAGATTCAAATTATCTTCCTATTGCTACAGACCCAAGTCCTGATAGACCTGTGCCCTGAGAGAACTGCCTCGGGCAGGGGCCATTTCCTGCCTCCTCGCCCCTACCATCCGGTGCTTTGCACTATCCGTGAGAGGGGCCACCTCTGGGACCCTCTTCCTCCTTCTCTTCCCAGGTCTTGCTCTTCTGGAGTTGGAGGTGGGGGAAGGGACTGAGGAGGCAGAGGGCATTCAGGGAAACAAGATGCTTGTTGGTGGTCAGAAGCAAGTGCCTCTCCCTGCTTTCTGTCTCATTCTACTGGAGCTTGTGTGTCACTGGTGGCTTCTGGAGGTAGGGGAGCCAGGGGTGTTGGTATGCTTGGGTTGCTTGGCGTGGTCATCTGCCAACCCATCGTCTTCCATAGCTGCTGAGGGTCCTGTATCTTCAAGGTCAGTGCACAATGCTGCCCAGTCTCTTTTTAGGCGGGGGTCCCTCCTTCAGTATTGGTTGCCTGAACGTCCTGAGAACTCCTTCCCTGTCCTCTGAATGTGAGGCTCTTCCAAGAGCCAGGGGAGATGGTGGGTGCCCTAACACATTCTCCGTGACAGTTCTTTCCCATCCTGCTGTTTCGGACTCTGCCAGTGAGCCTCCACGGTGATAAATCCGCAGATAAGAAGCAGGCATCAGCCTCTATGTTAATGACATCCCTGCACCCAACTAATTTAAGGAACATGTCAAGTTCTCCCAAGAACTCCGCACTGCCTTCTGCTTTGAAGGCATTATTAAGATGAGCCTTCCTGTTTTCCAGCTTAGCGAGCATCCACCGGAAGGAGCCGGCAGCCCACCTCCTTCTCCAGGAGTGACTCTCTTGAAGATTTATCCTCACCTCACCTTGGCCTCCTGGTTTTTTTAAACCCATCCCACTAGGAAATCAAGGCCAATTTAAATAGCGATTTAAAAAGGAAAAATGTTGATATTTTGTATCGAATCCTCAAATCCACCAAGCTAAAAGATTATTCCCCCCTAACGTATTATGCAAGATTTAATTTAACCAAATGGCAAATCTATACATTATGCAAATTTTCCAGGCCTAAGAAAATTGCTGAACGCACAACTCAGTTGCAGGAAATTGGTGATGAATTTAAGATGGAACTGATCTCAGCTAAAATCCCAGGATTTTCCTTACTAATTACTTCTTTCTTCGTATAAACGCTTTGAACTAAGAGACAAGCACTCTGAGGGTTCTGCTCTGGGAGTACTGGGGTTTTTCCAGTATACACCGAGACGTGTGTAGACATCATTCTTTGGCATCTTGATACGTCTGTTCTGCACTTGACAGTCAAAGAATCCTGTCACAGAAAGTACACAATTTCTGCAAACTGCCATGATTCAGATTACTTCTGAGTTCCAGATCCTACTCATCAGTGGGCTAATTTCTCCTGTGCTGGTGGGTGGGGAGGAGTGTAAATATATGTTAGGAGATGGAAATACTAAGAAATATACTCTGAAAATAGAAATGACTTCATCTCCTTTCCAGTTTGCTCTTTACCTAGACAGCAAATTTTTTTCTTAAAAATGCCATATGGAAAATAGTTTGACTTTCTGGGCCACACTGCCTCTGTTGTATGTGAAAGCAGCCACAGGCTATACCTAAACACCTGAACGATGGGTGCGGCTATGTCCCAATAAAACTTTACTGACAAAAAAAAGGCAGGGGCCATGGTTTGGCATGATTGTTCTTAGAGAAACCATTACTCTAGTCTACAGTGTCCTATCCGCCTGCCATTTAAAGAGCTCCTTGCTAGATGTGAGGGGTAAAGGATGAATAAGACATACCCAGAGCCCTGGGGGCTCCCGGTACAGCAGGGGAGAAAACTAAGGAATGATACAATTAATAAGCCAGTGGGTGAGTTCTCTGATTGAAGGACCTTTGCATACATAATTCAACAAGAAGGGAATATGGAAAACTTCTTGGGCAATCGTATTCATCTAGAAACTTGGTAGTTCTATATTAGCAGGGGCTCACAGGCAAACCTTTAATGGTCTACAAGTCCAATTCTTAAAATGAAGAAAGAGAAACATTCACCAGTCCCGGGCTCTCTGTCATCTAATCATGCCATTCAAGGCTCTAATAAGGAGAGGTAAGACTTGAAGTGATAGATGTGGATGGCAGCCATGGTGCTGGGTGACCTGGGGCAAGTAGTCACCCATCTCCTCAAAGACCGTTTCTTCATGCAATGCATGAGCTCCCTCTCAGGTCACAGGGAAACAGATGGGATTGTGCCCCGGAATGTCTGTGGCCATTTCAAGGTGTTATGTTTCTGTAGTCCATAATACCCATTTTTCTTGGTTACACTACTTCAAAAGCAAGACTTGCTCACACGACAGATGAAAATATGAAAACCACTGTGGCAAGCGGAAGACTCTTAGAGGAGGCCCTTCACTTGAGCAGACTTGGATTCAAGCACAACGCCCGCCAGTTTCTCACCATGTCACATTTCTCGGGTGAAATTACTGCACCGAATAAATGAAGGCTCTATTTTTGGTCACCTTGCAGGTACCGATAGTGTCTGAAAAGTCAAGGCTCTAAGATGCGGGAGGGTGGGCTGACCGAGGGGCCCTACCGTGGTAGGGGGTTCTTTAGCAAAAGGCAGGTTTTGTGGTTTGAGAGGTAGACAGGCTCGCTTACAGGGAGAGGTGCAGAGGGCTCTGCACATACTCCCTCAGTCTAGCCCCAGGTGCACCCTTCAGATCACCTCTAAGTCACCTGGGGAAGTTTTTGCAAATGCAGATTACTGGTCCCCACTCCCAGAGTAACTATTCATAACTGTAGACCCAAGATGAATCATTGTAATAATCCCCGTGGGTGACTCAGGTAAACTCTAACATCCTCACGGCCACTCTTTCATACCCCGGGGAGGCCACAGAGCAAGTTTATGTCTCTGGAATGAGAAAGCGAACATGGCTGGCTCCTCCAATTCCCAGTCATCTGATCTTGGACATGCTACTCGACCCCTTTACACCTCTCCTGGCCGGGCTTTAACATGGGGATTTGTGCATTCATTCATTCATTCATTCAAAGACTATGGATTGACTACCCTCAATGTGACTAGAAAAGAACCAAAAGACAGGGGGAGGATTAACCCCTAATGCATGCAAAGTGCTTACCAATGGCTTAAGGCATTTCATGAGTACTAGGTAAACATTAGTCACGGAGATCCTTTCACTTCCCTCCATATTCACCTTCCAAAAGCAGAATCATTGTTCAGAGGACAAACCGCGAGCCTTGGGTTGGATCTGTTGTGTATCAGGGTTTGTACACGGCTACTGGACCGCTCTTGATTTGGGGGGCCTGCCTTTCTCCCTGAATTAAAACCTCTGCCTAGAAAAGGGACTTTAATGTTTTTAAGGTGGATGGGGTGGAGGCAGGTGATGTGTCAAATGGTTTCCCTTCTAAAGTCAAGTAAGACTTCCTTATGGGACCTCAGATGTGCCTAGCTTTTTCTAGGCGGTTATATATATGGAGAGAGAGAGAGAGAGATGTATAATGTATACATCATAATACAATCACAAAGTTGAATTCCAAGGCAGATGGAACATTCTGATGGGGAGGCTCACTGCTGACTGATTATTTGATGCTTTCGATCTTTTATATTGAATTTGAGATTACAAGCCTTCTTTTCCATTCAGCCCTGCCCTGCAGCTTTCCCTGACATTTTGTTATCTTTGCGTAAGCCTTTCAGGAAGGGCCTCTGAACCGTCCTCCTGCGCCGGCTGCCAGGGAAATAGGATTACTGTCTTATTCTTCAGCATGGAGCAACCGTACTTCACTGAAGGGTAAAATAAAATAAAACTTTGGAATATTTTTATTCAATTTTTCGAAAAATCTCTTAAGATGAGTAACAGTGGAGTTCATTTAGCATAGCTGCCCATGAACACTGCTAGGGACATGAATCCCATCTACATTTTTCAGATGCTTATCATATTATATGTTACTTTCCTACGCACTTCAAATGTGCTCTAAAAAAGGCTAACGGCGCCGGCTCGGTAATTTGAGTGTGCACCAGGAACACCTGGGGAGCTCTTGAGAAATGCAGATTCCAGGGTTCCAGCCTTTTCAGTGTCAATTTATCAGCCTGGGGTGCGGCCAGGGAGGGGTGCAGCCCACTCAAGGGGTTGTTCACTTTTCAGGGATTTCGTGAGCCTCTTATTAAATGCGACTTTTAATAAAAATTAAGGAATGTAAACCTGCAACTGAATAAAAGATATAAAACAGTAATAAATGTTCCAAACTCATTACTTCCTAGTTCTCTTACTACATTTTGCTATTATCTATTGCTCTCGAGGTTTCTTCTGGCTTCGCACCTGAACACTAGAGATACCATATCACGGTGCACTCCTGAACATCTTTAGCCAACTCTGCGCTCAGTGATGAGGCGCTGGTCCCTTGAACTTGACTAGGGTGGGAGTATTTGTGCCATGGAAATCAGCAAATGCTTCAACCTCAGGCTCCTGAGCCCCTCCTGTCCCCCCACCACCCCAAGTAGGTTGTTAAACACAGCACAGCACTGTTGTCAACATCAAATCCTCCCTGGCTGGAGCCAGCACGATTCATTTGCAACACACCAATACCAGACAATTCTAATACAAGTAGTGTCTGGGACACAGTTTAAGAAGATGCTGCCAAAGATTTAGAAAAGCCAGTCCCCGGAAGAGCTGTCTTCTGGTCATTTTGCCAGTGGCTCTAAAACTCTCCCTGGCAATAAAGTAGTGCCAAATGTGGACAAAAGGCTAGAGTGTAAACTCAAGGAGATCTATGTTCTAGACCTGGCTCCAGGTTCCTTCATCTGTAAAATGGGTTTTCAATAGTTGCTTTGCAGACTCATGGTAAACAAGAGCGAAGGATATGATTAGAATATAGCCTCGAGCCTGGCTCCTAGTAATTGTTTAGTAAATGATAGGTGTTTTATGATGATGGTGGTGATGATGATGATGGTGGTGATGATGACTGTGATGATGGTGGTGGTGACGGTGGTGACAATGATGGTGAGGATAGTGATGGTGATGGTGGTGATGATGGTGATGATGGTGGTGATGGTGGTGATGATAAGGTGTTGTTAACAGAGCTATCTGGGAGAAATCCCTTGAGATCATGGAAGCAGTTGATAGATATAAAGCTAACTTAGTAGTCTGAAGCTAAGAAGGTTCTAGGAAAAACGAACAAACAAATAAACCTTGATATCCATTTCAACTTCTTCATTTAAAACCATTATATGCAAATGATAATAGAAGATATTGATATTACACTGATAGTGCCGACCACTTCATGTTGACCATGTCACTTATTCTGAAGACATTTCTATGAAGTTCGTGCTGCCAATTATGCCCATTTTACAGATGAGGAAAATAAAGCTCAAGAGGAGGCCCACACAGCTAGTAAATATGAGAATAGGTCCCAGAGCCAATGCCTTGTGCTCACAAGCCAGTGTCCTTCCCTGATGTCCTGCAGTCTTCTTAGGAATGAAGCTCTTTATCCATAAGAGATTATTGAAGCTGAAAGCAAAAATAGGCCCATGAAGGAGAAATTGAAGGTCAAAGTTCCATGTTAGATTACTTATGAAAAACTCACAATATTCCAGAGTTATCTGTGACCTTTGAGGGAAACAGTATGTTCCACATATTTATCCTGGGTGGTATTACACCTGAGAAAGAAGGTTGAATTATATGAACAACTGACTCCATGAGCTAGGATATTTCTAATCTTTAAGCACCATGGCTTTAATGAAAGAGGGCAAACTGTGACATTTTGGAAGACAGGATGGGGTGAGAGAAACAGGACCAGAAGCAGCACTGGGAGACAGGTTTGAATCCTGGGTCTGAGATTTGGATGCAGAGCTATGCGACCCTGGGCAAAACCCAAGCCCCATAAATGGTGACAATAATATTGATATTGTAGGATGTCATGAAAATTCTACCAAAATACGTAAGTGCTTGGCACGATGCCCTTAAGCAATAGCACAGTAAATGAAGAACATGGCAGAATATGCTAGGAGTGTATACGATGAGACAAAACATTGAACATGAGGATTGGGGTGCTGGGGAGGGTTTGAAAATTTTAGTGAATGGTTTTTGAGGTAACATTTGAGTCAAAATTTGACAGAGTGTTGAGCCATGGGGATAGGTTGGGCAAGAATGGTTCAGACACAGGGACAGCCTGTGCAAAGGTCCTGGGGTAGGAGTATGAAGAAGAGTGAGACTGGTGCAGAGTGATCAGAGGGAAGCAAACAGGAGATGACGTCAGAGATATAATGAAGTGTCAAGTAATAAGGCCTTTTAGGGTACTGTAGGAACTTTGGCTTTTTTTTTTTTTAAAGCTTTTTAACTTTTGAAATATATTTAGATTTAGATTTATGGAGGTATTGCAAAGATAGTGGGATTCTCATCCAGCTTTCTCTAAAGTTAACATCTCACCCAACCATGTGTATTTATCTAAAACTAGGAAGTTAGCATTTGCATATTATGAACTACAGTGTTTATTCAAATTTCCCGTTTTTCTACTACTGTCCTTTTTCTGTTGTAGGATCCACTCTTGGATATCAAGTTGCATTTGAGAGAAATGGGTGAGCCACTAGAGGGCTTTTAAGAAAGGAGGGAGATGAAATGACTTACACTTTAGTGGGATTTCTGGGTGTTTTCTTTTTCTACTTAAATCTGAGTTGAGAACAAGAGGATGGGAAGATTACTTGAATTGTAATTTAATGGACTCTCACTTAAACCCCCCTTATGCTACCCCTGAGAATAGCAAATGTCCTTTATCAGACTTTTACCAAAAGAAATGGCCAAAACCAATTATCGGGCATTTTATAAATACAAAATGCTATGTTAATGCTAAATAATAAGCATAATGTTCATTTTCTTAGTGTTCCACTTGATTTTTATTACTGCAAATGCTAATTGTCCCAACATCTTGGATTTATGTTACTCCTTTTCCCTTAATAGCCAAGTATTTTCTACTTCTATTTTCTTAATTGTGTGAACTAATAAGCTTGCCTGGTTAGAACATGGTGATAATGTGGCCAAAATTACAGGTTTGATGTCATGCCTTTGGCTTTGCATAAGAAAATGAAACAAAGGGCGCCTGGGTGGCTCAGTCAGTTAAGCGTCTGCCTTCAGCTCGGGTCATGGGTCCTGGGATCCAGCCCCGCATCGGGCTCCCTGCTCAGCTGGGGAGTCTCCTTCTCCCTCTTCCTCTCCCTCTGCCCCTGCTCGTGTACTCTCTCTCACTCACTCTCTCAAAGAAATAAATACAATCTTTGGGGGAAAAAAAAACCAAAATGAAACAAAATAAGAGCACTCAGAAGCTATAAATACTGTCCAGATCAGGACTCGTTAAGTCATATGTTGAGTACTTGGTTTAAACAGGGTGGGGGCCAAAGGTGCCTGAATCCCTTGTCTGAATTCACTGACATTCAAGCTCAGCTGCTTACCTTCAGAGATGCTATGCCGTGAACACCCCCATATTTCTGATGAGGAAGCTGTGATGCAGCGAGGCTCGATCTGTTATTTCAGCTACATTAGCTGATAATTAAGAGGCTGAGCTCAAGAATTCCATTTTCTTAGTTCAGATTTTTTTCTCTGTCTCTGCTGTGCAACCATGAGTGTGTTAGCTAATCTCTCTGTGCTCAGGCTGCCAATCAGTGAAATTGACTTTTATTTAAGAGTATCTAAAATACAGGCTCGCTGTGCAAGGGTAAAATCAAGCATAGAAAGCATTTAGGATAACGCCTGAAGGTGACAGTAGACGATTAACTGTTCCTGGCACGATGAGCATCCTGTGTGGTGGTTTTGCTGGCGCTTCTGCTTCTCCTAACCCCATCCCAGAATACACTATGCTGAATGGAAACTATCTGTCCACTTGCCCATCATCCCCACTAAATTGTGAGCTCTGAAAGAACAGGATCGGGATCTTCTAGTCTCTACCCTCAATGTCTGGCACACAGCCTGGTGTATGCTGATGACCAGGAGCAGAACTGGACTCTTTCGAAGGAGCTCCCAGGCTGAAAGTCTGGATTGCAGTTGAGGTTGGAGGTCACAATCTACGAGAAATCTTATCTCTTCTTGTCTTCTAGAACCAGCCTCCTTATGCACAAGTTCAGGGGTTGGGCTGTGATTGTCCAAACATGTGGACTGAGGCAACCACCTCCATCCCCTCTTACAGCCGGGGCTTAGGACACAGCTCCATCCCAGCAACACCCAACATTCCCTTCTGAAATGAGCTATGCATCCTAACCCAAAGGTCCTGGCCACTTGGAGATCTTCGCTGGAATTGTGACTATTGCTACTCATTTCTTACTTCCCTTAGGAGGGTACGACAGGGTTCAGTTGTGCCTCGGGATCCTATAAGTCTAACAGTCATGTTTGCTGTTATTCAAAACTGTTCTTTAAAAATTGTAGACATTAGGAAATTTTAAAAAAAGGAAGGAGGGAAGGAAGGAAGGAAGGAAGGAAGGAAGGAAGGAAGGAAGGAAGAAAAGAATGAAGGAAGGAAAGAGGGGAGGGTCTTGTTCCTACTGGAGTATCTCATTTGCTTAGTGAGAGGACAGAGGGGATATGTCAGAGAATATTTGAGAGTGGTGAATAGGTCACATGAAAAAAAAAGAAAACAAAGAGATGGGGTCTTGGGAATGCTGGAGACATAAATCTTACAGGGTCATGAACTATGGATTTCTCTCCTCTCTGGTTCTGCAGTGCATATTAAGAACTGAGCTGAGGTTCAGTTCAGATTTTGTCATAAAAAGCAGGGTTATCAATTAAGACTGACCTGCTCGTCACTCAGGCCACTGGTCTGCCCAGGCCGTACCACCAGGTTCAGCTTTCCGCCTTCTCTGAAGACACCCTGGTGCTTAAGAAAATGCTTCTGGAAAATCTCTTCTGAAGTCTTTCCACCTTCCAATGCTAAAGTCTTACACCTCTAAGTGTTAAAGAAATATTCCCATTTTGGTTTTTGTTTTTAAATCTCCCCTGACTGTAAGAGAATATCACAGACGATGTCAGAAACTATAGCTACTGACTAACATTCCCACAGACAGGAGCTGAACAAGAATCCTTGGGAATAAGTAGTAAAACGCCACTATGGGGGAAAAAAAGTACAGACTCAGAGTAGAGAAGATAATCTGAAAACAAAGCATAAGGATCAAGGTGTAATAGTTCTATAAAGTTACTCTCTACTGTGCTGAGAGGAGAGACAAAAGGGGAGGGGGGACAAAATGGCTAATACACAAGTGGAATGAAAATCTCATTATAGGATTGTAGGGAAGAGAGACACTTCTGCCCTGAACATCAGAGAGGACGGAGGAGTGGAAGATGGGGACACGGGGCCTTTGCACATGCCATTTCCTTTGCTGAAACATTCCTCCTAGGGTTTGCCTGTGAATGACTGGCTCTTCGTCCTTATGTCTTGGCAGAAATGGCACTCCCTTAGCTTTCCCTGACCATACTATCTAAAGAGTATGTTGGTAATGAAACTCTCTAAAGGGACAACAAGAAGTAAGCCCTGCCAACTTCCGGGGTGTAAATACTCTCCTCTTGGCTGATTTCAAGCTGCAAACATGATGTCACTGAACACAGAGATGGGAAAACAATGTTCACAATTGGCTCTTGCCAGCCTACTCAAACACTCCACTGACCTAGCTAAAATTATCCCATTTATTTGGTTACTTATTGATGGTCTCCCCCTAGCTGATACACAGCAAATGCACCCCAAATATTCCTTATTTGGGTTCCCCACTCTTGCCTTGTGGCTTGGAAACCCTCTCCATGTAGTGATCTGGGCTCACTATAGGGTTCATCGTGTTTATGTTCCTTCTCTTGGTGCTTCTTGTGGTCCAAAATCTGGAATTACTGTTCCTTTTCTGTTGAGCACTCCAGTTGTTTAAGGTGGGGATGAAAACCCAGTCCCTGTTCCTCTAGCATGGCTAAGGGCAGAAATCCTGGAAGTGTTTCTCGTTTGGATGAATGAGGATGTCTGCATGTGGGTGCAGGGGGCAGTCACTGTGGTTACCAGGAATGTTAAAATACAGGACGACATCTGAAAGCTTACCATCTGTGCCCTCCAGTGAATCCGGGGGCACTGTGCATGTTCTAGAAATTTCTAGGGCTTCCTACTTCTGTTAGGTCAGGATTAAAAATTGGAATCCTTTTTTGAGCACTGTTTGTTAATATGAAAAGCATCATTTAATTAGGACTAATATAAGATGCCCTGTAGAGTGATAATTTAATAATTCGTCCGTTTTATTTATACAGTGCCTCCAGGCTCCTCATTAAAAATGAAAGAGACATTCGATGGGACGACGTGGCTTTGCTGCTGCAAACATTCCAAGTGCTCTCAGATCATAAAGCCCACCCTCTGGGCATCGTGAGAGCCATCTCCCTAGCCTGGGAGCAGACATTTTGTCGCCAAATTAACCTTCATGGACCGGGGAGTCCCAGGAACCACTTGTTTACCATGGCACTTAAGAGTAGTCTCCAGTCCAACCAAAAAAAGAAGAAAGAGAAAGAGAGAGAGAGAAATAAAGACTCTGGAGGAGTCCACCCAAGAGAGCGGGACTCTGATTCGAAACTGTCAGGGAGCCTCCCCTAGCTCTTGGAATTAAATCTGGATTCCTGGCTTGCCTAGCAAGGACCTGCCGTTACGATTTCATTCTGACAACTTCTTCCAGCCCCACCTCCCTGCTTTCATTCCCCCCAAACCACCAGGGTCTTTCCCACATCAAGGGCTTTGCGTATGTGGGCTCCTCTCCCTGGAACCTCTTCCTTCCGCTATTTGCCGTATCTGGATCCTTCTCATCCTTAGTCATCAGCTTAAATGTCACCTCCTCAGAGTATCCTCCCTTTCCACCCCCTATGATCCAGCGCCACTCTTGTCTGTTTCTCTCGTGTCACCAGCAAGGCTAGCAAGCGCTTTGATGCACTTGCTTGGCCCCCTAGTATATAAGCTCTGTGATGGTAGCATCTTCTCGGTCTTGCTCAACACACTTCCAGAACCCAGAGAGGTGGGTTATGACCAAGTGAATACCTTGTTAATCATTAAGGGATAAGTAAGTGGGTTTCTTTTTTTTTTTTTTTTTAAAGATTTTATTTACTTATTTGACACAGAGACAGCCAGTGAGAGAGACAGCCAGTGAGAGGGAACACAAGCAGGGGGAGTGGGAGAGGAAGAAGCAGGCTCCCAGTGGAGGAGCCTGATGTGGGGCTCGATCCCAGAACGCCGGGATCACGCCCTGAGCCGAAGGCAGACGCTTAACGACTGAGCCACCCAGGCGCCCCAGTAAGTGGGTTTCTAATTAGTGGTGTGGCATAAAAGTGCCATCATGCCTGGAATGTTCTCTTTGCATTCTGCCACTCTGCAGCCAGGCCCATGACTCAAGATAGAGATCTACATGGTGGCCTCAAGTACAGAAGAAACCACAGAGGGAAACGGGCCGGCTCTCCTCGTGCTGCGTCAGGCAGTAGGAAGTAGGGATGAACGGAAGCAGAGACTATGGCTGGAGAGAAGACTCTCTTGTGCCTCACTCGGAGCTCCCACCCTGAGCACCCCACTCGCTGGCCCTGGGGATGCGTCTGCCGTCTGCACTGCCGACATCCCCACACTGGATGAGGCCCGTGAGGCCGTGTGCTGCTTCGTTCACCTCCCTATGCCCAACGCTCAGCACCAGATTGAAAGCATGTTTAAAACACCAAGCATGTGTGTGTGTGTGTCTAGGAGGGCGGAGGGGACAGGGGGATGGCTGGAGGGGGACAATGTAGAGAACAACTTGGTTTGTTTCAGGATATTTTGCATGGTGAACAGTCACTGCAAGTGAATGGAATAAATTGCTCGAAAGGCAAACATGCAGCTTCTTTCCATTGTACAGAGTGTGTGTTTTACACACTTCCAAGAGAGTAAAGGCACCACTCCTGAGCAAACGCTAAGACAGGCTTAGGAAAACTTGTGCGTGACGCCTGGGATTTGCTCCGTCACTAAAGAAGCAAAGCCAAATGGGCACGTGGCCGATGATACCATCCATTCTGTTTTGTCTCCTACCAGGATAGATTACTCTTCGGCTTTAAAATACACACAACCTTCCTGTTCATTAATCACTCTAACAGGTTTCAACTTCATACCAGCCAATCCGAGAACAATAGCAAAGAACCATGAAACCTGTTTCCACCTGCATAAAAAATGGAGCAAGCGAGGCATCCGAATCGCAAACTTGAAAACCCGAACTAAATAATTTAAAAGTCTAATTTCTAAAAGCACATGCTTTCTAATGGCATAGCTATTTGTCATGCCTGCCTTGATTCTGAGTCGAACGCTGCCAGCCATGTGGTAAGTTCACTGTTAATATGTGAAAGGGATTATTTGCTTTTTTTTTTTCTGCAATAAATTATGTTGGTCTTTTAAGGATCTCTAGCTTGCAAAAGGGATGAAACACACAGTCAGCTCCACTACTCCTTTTTTTTCCCTCCTTTTCTGTCCTCTCCTGTCCTCCTTCGTCTTCTCCTCTGTTTCTTGATTTTTGGCCTATACCGGAAGGCAAGGTGCACACTTAATAAATTATGTTTGCAGAAGTGGTGGTGCGACCTGACACAATTATGCACTTGTTGACTTTGTGACCACTTGTAAACAGACTTTGTAAGCCATCCCACTTCATGGTGAAAGGTGCTGATGCATCATTACGATCTAGCGGGCTGCCTGCTGAATTTTACAGCACTGCACACTACATTAACCTTTGGTACCGCCGATATTTATGACCTTATAAGAAAGTATTTATCAAGCTGAAAGCCAATACGTGGCACTCGTGTTTTAGCTAGTGCTGGGTAGAAACCGTTATCACTCCTTTCTTCAGGCATTTTAAATCACTCTGAGATAATGCTTGGCACTGGCGAGGGTTCGGGAAATGGGGCACTCCCATGCAAGTCTTGTTAGGAGTTTAAATTGGTATAATCTTTCTGGAGGGTTATTTTTTTAGTTTTATCTGACTATCAAAAGCCTTTAAAAATGTGCATTTTTACTCTTTGACCCAGCAGTTCCACTTCTGGGAATTTATTCTACGGAAACAATCAGGGAAGTGTGTAAAGATTTGGGCAAGAGGAAATTCATTACAGTGATATTTGCTGCAGTGAAAAATGGGGAACAACCTAAGTGTCCAATGACAAGCGACTGGATAAATAAACGAGGTCCAGTCCAAATGATGGCAGACAATGAAACACAAAGAGGCTGCCAGAGGGGGGAGAAACGTAAAAACACATTAGATGACTTGCAAAGCTATGTATGATATTTTTAATTAGAAAGCTAGTCACAAAACAGTATGGCATAAGCCATCTTTGTTTGTTTGTTTATTTATTGTTTTAAAGATTTTATTTATTTATTTGACAGAGATAGAGACAGCCGGCGAGAGAGAGGGAACACAAGCAGGGGGAGTGGGAGAGGAAGAAGCAGGCTCATAGCGGAGCAGGGAGCCCGATGTGGGGCTCGATCCCAGGACCCCAGGATCACGCCCTGAACCGAAGGCAGACGCTTAATGACTGAGCCACCCAGGCACCCCGTATTTTTATTTATTTAAAAAATTTTTGTAACACACTGCAAAAGCGCTCAGAGGATACCCAGGCGATCAATGCAGAGAGTGTGTGCTCAGAGAGTACAACTGTGGCGATTATTATTACTTGCTTATTTGGGCTTTCTCTCTTTTCTATAATGAATAGGACTGATTTGCATAGTTTAGAAAAGTCTTAAGGGATTGGGTCTTGTTTGTCTCTTCAATCTGCAGTGTGTAACACAGGGTCAGTAATGATTTTTTTTTTTTTTTTAATGAGCTCAGAGTCATGGGATAATGGTAATAATTGCTTCTATTTTTATGACACTTCTTGATTTTTTTTTTTTAAGATTTTATTTATTTATTCGACAGGATAGAGACAGCAGCGAGAGAGGGAACACAAGCAGGGGGAGTGGGAGAGGAAGAAGCAGGCTCATAGCAGAGGAGCCTGATGTGGGGCTCAATCCCAGAACGCCGGGATCACGCCCTGAGCCGAAGGCAGACGCTTAATCGCTGTGCCACCCAGGCACCCAACACTTCTTGATTTCTAAAGCATGCTCACATCTGATTTCTCATGTGAATCTCAAAACAGTCCTGTCAGGCAGGTGGGACTAATATTTCTGGTTCTGCTTCCAGAGGCAGAGACCGAGATTCAGAGGATACATATGATTTGCTGATGGTCACAGAGTCTCAAAATGCAGAGGTGGGGCCCTCTGTACCAAGCCTTCCAGCTCCTGAGCCCATGTTCCTTCCCCCCACCGTGTGCCTCCACCTGGAAAGGAAGGCCAGGAAGAACACAGCGGCCACAGGTAAATCAAGTCACTGTGGAGGTCAGCTCTTGCATTCGAGCTACTTGGCTTAAATTCACTGGGTCAGAGGCAGACAGAGTGGAGACAGCGCTGGGGCTTTAATAAAACAGGTAACAGTAGCACCCCGAACCCCAGGAAACAGAACAGACCTGTCCAGGGTCCATTAACAGGGCTCGCAGCTTCTGGCGGCTGCAGGCAGAGGAGGGGCTGGGGCTGCGGTTTTGATGTCTCCCAGAATTATCGACGAATGTGTGTCTGTTGGACAGGGAGATGAGATCAAAGCCTCCTGAAGAGGAGGAAGGTGGAGACCTGGCCTTGAGCCAGGAGGTCAGGGGGCTGCAAACCCTGCCCCCCCCCCCCCCCCCCCCGCCCCTCTCCCCGGGTGGGCTCCTTTTCTGAAAGGGAACTGCAATTTCAAAAAAAAAGGGAGAGCAGGAGCTCTCATCCTGTCAATTTCTGCAGAAACAACCTTTACTTAGCTATGTTCTCTCGGTCCACGTAACGACTCAAGTTCCCGTTGGCCCTCTGCAAGGCAGAGGGGCCCTGAGAAAAACAAAATTCCTGCCTGGAATGATAATCAAAATATGTTGATTTGATATTTTGTCTGCTGCTCCTGGCCAAACACTGTTCGATGCAATCTTGATGTATTATCCTGCTTAAGCCTCAAAACAGCCCCTTTCATTCATTCGTTCATTCACTCCTTCATTCAGCACATTTTCCATGAGCACCTACTTTGAGCAAAGCGCTGGGGAGACAGGGATGATGAACAAAACACGATGTGGAGCTGACGATGTGCCTGACGGGCCCACACAAGTAACCTAATAAGGAAAATTATCGCGAGCTGCAGTAAAGTGCTGTAAAGCACACAACTTCAAGAAGCAAATACCTCGGATGTATTAGTTTCCTAGAGCTGTCATAACCAATTACCAGAAACTGAGTGGTTAAAACAATATTCATCTATGCTCTCCCAGTTCTGGAAGCCAGATGTCCAAAATCAAGGTGCTGGCTGAGCCACGCTCCCTCCGAAGGTGCTAGAGGAGAATCCCCCTGCCTCTTCCTACATTCCATGCGCTCTGGTGTTCTCCACCCCAACCTCTGTCTCTGTGCTCATACGGCCTTCTTCCCTCTGTGTCTCACCTGGCCTTCTTCCAAGATGCCAGCCGGTGGATTTAGGGTGCACCCTAACCCAGTAAGACCTCATTTAACTTCCATAATTACATCTGCAAAAACTATTTCCAACAAGGTCCCAGTCTGAGGTGACAGGTGAATGTGAATTTGGGCTGGGGGAGGACACACTATACGGTATATAGTCCATCAGAATTGAGTCCATTTGACAAACCAGCCAACACAGCTAGGTGGAGTTTGGACACATGTGGGTCTGACTCCGAGTCTTGCTTCCCTTAGTCATTGTCCCCCAACAGCAGCCATCATCAAGCAGCTTTTACCCCCAAAGGATGGAGGTGAGAAATATACTGCAGCAACTCACAGCCCCAACTTAGGAGCCAGCGTGGGTTCAGCTTGGGCTCTCCTGGTCTCATTTTCCTCCCCCACAGAAGGAGGGGAATCTCTCTCACTTCATAGAGTTATCGAGAAGACAAATGGAAATAAAGAGTTTGGGACACTTAGATGCTGCACAGCAAATACCAGGTAGTCTGGAAATTATGGTTGTTTAGAAACCCTTCAGAGACGGTTCTGGATCCCAACATGTGTGAGGCTCCATTCCACGGGCCGCATTGCTGGGAGCACACAGACCGTTTCAGCCTCTTGGATTCAGGTGTCTGATCTGAGAAAGGGCTCTATCCAGGGTTCTTGGGATCAGGTGATACAAGGGACAGTGCATCTGATGGGTCCTTGGCAATGGCAGCTGCTGGCATCACCACTATCAGGAACAGGCCTGTAAAATATCTCATATTTTCCAGCAATCCCAAATGCTTCCTAGAGTCTGCCACTCTGCAGTCTAAGTGGCAGTGAGAGTGTCACCGAACACTGGCTCTCATAAGCTTGTGGGAAGGTAGGTAACCAGTTGGCTGCGTCAAGACTCACCCGTGGAATGTGGTGACAGCAGATTCCCACTGGCCTCCTACCCATGTCCCAAGGCCCAGATCCAGTAGCTCCGGAACTGTGCCCCCTTAACCCCGGCCCTGGGTGATTCCAAGGCAGAGCTGGGTGCAGCCCTGTAACAGAAGGGGTGCTGCAGAGCTCTGTGTGATCCACCTATGCTCACCCCCAACTTTTTAAAGATTTATTTATTTATTTGAGAGAGCGAGAGCACACAGGCATGCAGGGGGAGGGGCAGAGGGAGAGGGAGAGAGAGAACTCCAAGCAGACTCCCCGCTGAGCACAGAGCCCCATGCAGGGCTCAATCTCACAACCCTGAGATCACGACCTGAGCCAAAACCAAGAGCTGGACCCTTAACCGACTGAGCCACCCAGGTGCCCCTCCACTCACTCCTTTTACCAAGTTAGGGCACCTGTCGGTATGATTGTTCAGAACCTGGAACATTCACTGGCACTGCTTCTAGAGTGGCCAGGGTCACCGAGCCTCCAAGGTCAGTACCTATAGTAGGGATGTCACTTAAATTCCCTGCATATATATATATATATATATATATATATAAATTTTAAAGAAGACAAAAATTATGGAGTGAGACTAGCCTCTGTCTCTTTATCTCTGTCTCTTTCTCTCCCTCCACGTTTATGCCTTCCCTTTCTTTCTGTCTTTTTCTTTTGTTTTATCCCCTTTACCCAGTGTCATCTCCTCTGCGCTTGGAACTGTTGGGGATTTGGCCGGCAGACCTAGGCAATCCAGGGTGGGAGATGAGGGGAAAAGTGAGGAGAGAATTACGTGTCTGGCTTATGTCTTCAGGTGGAGGTCACATTGTCCAACTCTGTCTTTGTCACATGTCCCTGCATCAGACGACATCTGTGGCTTGCCTGGATATTTTAAAAGGAGTATTTGGTCTCCCCTTTGGCCAGTCTTCCCATCTACATCTCTCTGGCCTGGGTACCCCATAGGGTGGAGGGGGTGACAGTAGGTTCAGAATGTTTTGGGTTTCAGACTCTGTTACATTTCCTATCATCAAAATCCCATCTGCAATGTGTAATGGAACTCTTCTCTGGGTAACTCAGTGGCATCCTTGGGAAAGCTCCCAGGGCCTGCACTCCTCTTCAGCTCAGGTCCTGAGAGAGGGAAGATCCTCAGGTGCCCACGAAGCCCAGCTCTCTGACCTCAAGTAGCTACGCTGACCCTTAGGGATCTCGCTTTGGTGCCAAATCAAGCATCCGTTCATCTGAGACATCTTTGCAAGCATCTACTCTAGGAATGACCCAGAGGATTTCCTAAGCACCCCAATCACTCGTGTCCTGCCATTCAATCGACATTGTGGCAATCGACAAGACCACTGGCCAGATACGGAGACCGAGCCTCAGAGAAAGTGCCAGGTTCAAGGACCATGCAGTTAGTGAGAAGGAAAGCCCATGTGCTCTCCACGCTGGTGGACCAGCCCTTTTTGAGTATTGTGGAAAATAAATCGTTAAACCTCTATATCAGAAATTGATTAAAGAGCAAACCCCAAACCTAGATTAATACCATAGTATCTGAGATACTCTAGGTGGGATGCCCATTTCCTTTGCCCTAAATGAGTGTAAACATTCAACTTTAAGTAAATAAGTCAGAAAAAACAATGAAACACCAGGTGAAAAACAAACACTGAGGGTGTCATCTGACACAAGATGGGGGGACAGTGAGAGGGAGGACCTTCCCCCCGGCAGGGCTTCTAGAACTACATTGGTGCAAAGGGACATGTGCCACTGGGAGTAGGCGGGCCTGTGCCTTTAACCTGAATCTGTAGCCAACAAAGGGTAAAGGCTCCCTTTTAGAACTGTTAGCGATAAACTCTTCTTTCTGAGGGAATTTACCTCGTGCAATTTTGCTGAATCGTGTATTTTTGAACCTCAGTTAGAGTTCTTTGTACTTGTCCTTAAATATGGGTTTTGGATAATTAGGGTGAATTATCTTTCTTCTCAGGGTGTGCACAGCAGTAGGGGTGGAAAGAGGCTTCCGTGAACTGCTGGAGCCTTGGATTTCCAGGTGGGGGGCTTGTTCTAAGGGAAACACCCCGGGCTTTGGGCAAGGTGGGATCTAAAGTGTGTCTCATCTGAGCCTATGAGAGATGCAGCCGGTCAACTCATGGAATTTAGCAGAGTTTGCAAAAATGAATGTCCTTCAGAGACATAGCAGAAGCTGTGTAGAGGAACGTTAGGGTAGGTTGCATTGGGTATGAGTCTACCCTTGGCAACATGAGACACCTGGGGCTTGGGGCAATTTATAAGACTTTCCTCAGCCTCAATTTTTTAATCTGCAAAATGGAAACATTCCTGCGAGCCTATGCTGGGAAGGCCGTAGCAGGTCCCTTCTGTAAAGTATCTCACAGTTATTGATCTGCCTTATTACACTTTCAGGAAGAGACAGGCATACGTACTCACAACTCCCCCTGTCTTTGGCTCTCAAGGTCTAACCCAGGGCTCGTGTCTCAGTGGGCGCCTCCACTGATTTCTCGCCCTTCCTGGGCTCAGACAATGTCTGACTCATCTCTGTTTCCCAGCAAGGACCTGGCACACAGTAGGTGTTGATAAATGTTTTCTGAACTAAATGTAATTGGGATCGATGCCCAAAAGGCAGATTCTCTCATTTCCATTGTTTAAAAATACCACGGATTTCCCCTTATGCATTATGTATCACAGAAATTAATTTATCCAGAACTGTTTTCCAATGCACAGTTTAGTTTCCAAAGGCTCTAGACTGCATCCAACATCCATCTGCACTGGGCGGGGGGCGGGGGGGGGGGCTGGCTAGTCTCTGGCTCTCTCTATAAATCCCAAGCACCACTCCTGAGGTGGGTACGAGGGTAAGGGTCTAGGGGAGGTCATGTCAGAAACCAGTGTCTCCTGATTCTTACTTCCCTTGGCAAGGTCAGGACAGATGGACCTCACAGAACCAGGTCCATCTTTCTCTAGTCCTTTCCCTCCAAACCCAGCCCCTTAGAGAAGGCTGCAGGAGAAGTACTAGAGAGTTGTGGTTTTAGCACAGGTTGTGGGTTCAGGCATACCACGTACTAGTGATGTGATTGTGGGAAAGACACCAAGTCACATCAACTCTCCAAACCTCAATTTGCTCATCGTAAAGAGGGTGTCATCTACACCTGCTGGCCATTCTGAAGGCTACATTGTAAAGACTATAGTACCTCAAACTAGTAACAAAAGTTTACACATGTGCATGTTGTATATTACAAAGAGCTCTGGCAGATTCTTTGGTCATTTGTTAGTTACTCCAACCCCATGAGCTGAGCAGGGCATAGGCTATTATTAAGTCCATTTGAAAGATGGAAAAACCAAGACTTGAAGTGTTTCCTCATCATAGTCCCCATTGACTGAGTACCAATTATATGCCAGGCATAGTCACAGACCTTTGCCTGAAATACCCACTTTGCATTTACAAAAGCCCTGTAAGTGAAGACAATTATAGTCTGAAAAATTGAGGCTCAGGGAGATTAGGTAACCTGTTTAGCTTGTTAAGAGGTGGTAGAAGTAGGATTTGATTCAAGACAATCTGCCACCATAGTGGTGATCTTACTACCCCTGCACTGAGTGATTTGCATAGGCGAATGCCCTAACTGTATGAGAACTGAAGACTTTTAGCTTTAACATTTTTTTCTCCCCATGGCACTATACACTGTGACTCAATTATAGAAAACGCTGTGTTTCAGATGAAACTTAAAACATTATCAATTAGTTCCAGTCTGGTTGTCCAATTTTTAAAAGGGCTCAGATTTAATGTGTCAGAAGTTCAGATTCAACTACATTTCATTGCTTGTTTCCTATATGCCAAGTGCTTCCTTATAAATCAATCCATTTAAGAATCTCAGCTACCATGTGAAATAAGCACTATTCTGTCCATTTTGAAGATAAAGGAACAGAGGCGTGCATAATACCTGTCTCACAAGCACCTCCAAGTTCGCACACACACGTGCGCACCCATACACGAGCACACAAACTTTGATCTTAAATTCTGCTCTTTGGCAAATGATCCTCAGCTCCAGCAAGATTCAGCTTTATAAGAGCTGGCTTTTACTCCTGACAAACTTAAAGTCATCCTGGAACTTATCCACTTTCTTACATCCTATAGCCAACTCCTTGCCCAGACACTAATGCATGTTGCCTTGTCTTGTCTGGACCACTGCAGTAGCTCACTGACTCCTCTTTCTGCCACCCCATGATTGTGTCCCTCTTATTCATGTCCCACACTGCTGTCAGGTCACTCCTAAATCTAAATCTAATCATACCACTCTCCTGCTTAAGATCCTCCAGTGGCCTCCCATCGTGCAGAGGATAAATATGCAAACCCTCAATTTGGCTTACGAGGTCCTGCAAGAGAGTTTCCTGGCCACTTCTTCATCCTCATTTGGGCTATCTTCTCCCTGCCTCTCAAACCTGCCACACGGACATTCTTTCTTTTGAATATGCCAAGTTCCTGCCAAGAGTGTGGTGGTTACCAACCAACAATACAGATGATAAGACCACAAAAGCCCTGGTTTGTGTCATTGCCAATTTCCATGGTATAAGTACTCTCCCTATCGCCATGTCAGACTAACACGGCATCCCTGTCATGTGGGGAAGAAATGTGCACTCATGCATAACACCTATCCCTTTCCTTTCTGGTATCTTCTACAACTGGGATTATTTAATTATGCTGGTGGTTTTTGTTTGTTTGTATTCCATGTTGTGCCTTGGACTGTCACTTCCAGAAGGAGAACCCATGCCTGCCATTCACTCTCATACCTCCGTGGCTCGACCCTCTCCCTTTCAAATAGCAGGAACTCAAGATATTTCCACAAACAAATAAATGGCATACAATTCTGGAGTATCTACCTTATTCCAGGCACTGTGCTTGGCATGAAGAATAAAAAAGACAAATAAGGCACAGTGGCGTCCTTATGGACTTCACAGCTTTGTGGCAAAAATAAAGTTTTAAATTATTCTAAAATTGTTGGATGTCACTTAATAGATTAATGCCATTTTGACATATTGTACGCATTCAATAAAAATAATTTTTGGATGTCAAGGGGGTGAATTCTCGAGGCATATGCAAGCATGTCAAGGGGCAACCACCATGGCTTGGAGATGGTATCATTAAAGGGTTTACAGATGAACAGAAGTTGGAAATAAGGGTACAGGTCTCACAGAATCTCCAGCAACGGCGATTACAAATACTTCAGAATTTAATTCCAGCCTGGAAGGCATCCCCCTTCCATCTGGCTTAGCTCCCTCCTGATGTCACTGAACCCAGGTCATTTTCAAACTATGCTGAGGTTTCAGAAACTGTTCCCATTGCTGAGCTGCAATTTACCGTGAGATGTCCGGGAATGCAGCTCGCCAACATCCGCACCGTGAATAAAGATGATGTGGACCAACTGCTTACATCTATGAAAACCTGTGAAGGTAGGCCCCAGGTTCCCGGGCACAGAAAGGGCCTGTGAGCCTAGCAGCCCTGGGCTGGTCCAGGGAAATGATGGGAAATTCAATTTCAGAAGGGCTGTTTGCAAAGTAATTCAATACATTACGGTGTGTGCATTATTATTGTATTATATTGAGTAATATCACATTTAAAGAGATTTCATAGCATCATAGCCATGCACAAGGGAATATAAAAGCGGTTAATAAAATAGGGAAGTACAATTTCCCTTCAGTGTTAGTTATGCTCCTATTATGTGCAGAATAATAATCAGAGGTCCACTTAGCTTGACTTGGGAAGTAACGGATGTGTAATTACCTCGTGTCTACAGTGTCATTATCAAGGGCTCAGCCCCAATGTCAGGCTACTGTGCATCCTCAGGAAGCCTGCAGACTTGAAGCCCAAGCAGCGGGTGCCAAATCACAGGGCTTCCTAAAGCCCCACGCACGTCTCAGGGTAGGCCCAGATGCCCGTGCAGCCCCGGCTGGGCTCCGTGCTGGAATTTGGCTGCCACACGGAACCCAGATCCCATTCGCTGGAATCTCCCTCTGCCATGGGTATCCTCCTTCCCTATGAGCTCTTATTTTTAAAAGAAAACACGGGGTTCCCCATCGCCAAGTATCTCCCTCTGCTGAGCTTGTGAAAGTTAGCAGGCAAAAAACATTCTCGGCAGGTCTTTTGAGAGCCATGGAAGAATCATCAGGGACTATTCACCGAAAACTGACCCTCAGTGCCTCTACTCAGGCCTCCAGAGGCTCTTCTTGGGATCAATTGTTGTATCTGCAGAAGACTAGGCCCTGGGACTCAGCACACTGTACGTGTCAGCTCCGGAGCTGGGCATCGGTTGTCTACTTCAGTCAAGAGTTGGCTCCGTTGGCTGTGCCTATGTGCTTTCAAGAGCTGCCATGGCCTAGCAGAGCTGTACCTTTGCACCAGCCAGGACTGGGTTTGAGTTCTGTGCTCACCACTTCCTGACGGTGCCCCCTAGGGCCATCTACATAACCTCTCTGTTTTCCTGGCCTGGGAAATGGGGGTAACCCTACCGGCCATTAGGATGAGGATTAATGAACTTAAAGCTGGAATACATTGGCTACCACAATTATTACTTATTCTGTTAATAATAACTGTGATATTTATTCCATGACCTCAGAAAAATATAACATTTACTAACCCAGCTTGGATTTAAATCAGAGACACCAGTGATACAGGTTTTGGTTCTTGAGAAAACAGGGGCTCTGTGTGTGTGTGTGTGTGTGTGTGTGTGAGACTATGGATATATTTAGGGGCAGAAGGAGATGCTATATTTCTGGTATAAGTCTGGCATTCGCTGAATTCTGGCATTACACAAATGTTTACTTTCTTGCCAGAGTTCCACAGGGAAGGGCAGTTTGATGAAGGAGAAAGAATAAAAGAAATGTAATTCACTGGCCAGGAGGGAAATTGGAAATATTTTACTAAAAAATAATCCGGAAGACCCACCGGCAAACCTTTTAAGTAGAGGAAAATAGTATTTTCAGCTCACTGGGTTATATGTCTGTTGTAATTACTCAGCTCTGCAGAAGCAAAGCATCACAGACAATACATGAACGAACTGGTGTGACTGCGTTCCAATAAAACTTTATTGAAAAAACAGGCAGTGGGCCAATACTGACCCACTGGTCAGAGTTTGCCAACATTTGGCCTGGCTTAACACTGATACTGAAGGCCTGAGGAAGGCTTGAGAGAAGAGGGGAAAGGGGGCTTTGGGTCCCATGGACAGCTGAATCAGGCAGAAAGACAGCCAAGGCTCTGAAGTCCAGGCAATGTTTGCAACTCCCCTTTTCAAGCTCTGACCAGGTCCCCTCTAGTCTTTGTCAAGAGTGCCAGTGGCTCAAAACAGGAGAAGGCCCCCAAATCCAAGGACTAATGTACCTTGCTTGCCTTCTGCCTCCAAAGTTCCACTCCTGGAGTCAAGGAGACTCTTGTTCCCAAGCCTGCCCCACCCTCATCTTCTCTTTCCTTTGGTAAGGCCAGATGGGTGTCACCCAGAGACAGCGCCTGGAACCCCAGGCAATTTCTTGAATAATTGCTAACCCGGCTCCCACATGCAATCTGGGTAGAGGGAAGGAGGGGATGGGACCCACCTCCTGTCATTCCTGCACTGCTGTTACCACTGCTTTTCTTAGTAAGAAAATGGTAGTTAATTTCTTTCCCTAAAAAAGGCCAGGGAACAATCTCTTTAAATTACAGTGTTACAATGTAAAGCAAAGATGCAGAAGTCAAATACAATTTGGGTTATAATTAGCGATTTCCTTGTAGCAAGTTTCTCTGGGAGATCCAGGCTTCCTTAGTCTGCTTGCAAAACGGTTTGAGGCCCTTTTCACTCCATGGGGCCACTGGATGCCCTGGGGGTCTGGGGGTGCTTGGGGGATGGGAGGAGAGGGAGAGAGAGAAACACTGTGTGTGTGTGTGTGTGCGTGCGTGCGTGTGTGTGTGTGTGTGTGTGTGTGTAAATTGAGGCAGTTTTGAGCTAAACCAGAATTATGGGGACAAAGATTATTAACACATTTGTCTGCTATGATATCATGATTAAAATAGCAGAGAATGTCATTTAAGTAAAACAAACGACTTTTGATGGGGAAGTCACACAATGCGGGTTTAGGAATCTGACAGACCTCTGCTTGCATTTACACTCCTCCCTTTATTAGTTGTATGGCCTTGGGGCAAGTGACTTAACATCTGTGCTTCTGTTTCCTCATCTATAATTCTGGAATCTTCACATCCATCCCCCGATGGGCTATGGAATGTGAAGAAAATGCACCACATAGTGCTCGGCTCGTGGAGTGAATGATGGAGTGGATTCTGGAGTCGGACTGGCTGCCTCTAAACTCCTGCTCTGCCGTATTGGCTTCATGATGTGACCTTGGGCAGGCTCCTTGATGTCTCTAAGCTCTGGTTCTCTGACTTGGGTAACAAGGGGTCAGTTACGGTCCCCGCTCCTCTGGATGCTGTAAGATTCACTCAGGTCATGCACATAAATGTAGCATCACTGCCCTGGGATCTAGTATGTGCTCACTAAATGCTAGGTACTGTTCCCCATACATTATTAATAAATGACTGCTGCCTCTTTTTTTTTTTTTTAATTCTCTTCAGCCTAAGAAATTTCCATTTGTTTTTCTACCAATCAGAATGCACATTTGTATTTTTCACTTTTAAAAGACCAGGATAGCCCAAACTTTTTGAATTGTATTCTTTACAACTCAATCTGTTAATTTTTTTTTAAAGGAAAAAAACCTGCCTTTTTTACTTCCAAAACAAGTCTGCAACCATTAAGGCTTCAAATCACCATGGTCCCAGTGGCCTGGTTTGTTTAGGTCTGTACAGGCTACAAACCTTGGTCTATTGAAGAACAAATTTGCCCATGTAGCTTTGTCCCAAGGACATCAAGATCACATAAAAATCAGGTCCTTGAGCCTGATGCACTCTGCTCCTGATGCAAGAGGGATGGCTATTGTCTGGGTTGTAGTGAGCTCCTCTCCAAAGTCCAGGAGTTGAAGAGTGCCTAGGATTCGTGGGATCTCCATTCTGCTTGGCTCACCTACCAGGCTCACCTGCCTCAGAAGGCTTTGGTGGTTCTTCTATGGAGGGCAGAACCCAGCCTTGGACCTTCTGCCCCTCAGTGTGCTTGTGCGGTAACTCGGACATAGCCGTACATGAAAGGTTATAATTTGACAAGCTGACAGTCTCTGTCCTCTCCAGGGATGCAAAGGCAGAAACCCAGACCCCCTAGTTAGAGCATTTTGACCCAGCAGTGATTCAGACTAGAGCTGGTTGGAATACATAACACCACTGAATGAGCACAGCCCCCTCGACCTAACCAACAGGATCAGGAGGAAAGAAGTAGGGAAAATAAAGACTCTTTTTAGAAGTCTGGAAGCCTTAGTGAGAGTAAGGCCCTGCAACCTCTGGCTAGGAACTAAAATAAGATATCAAAGAGAAATGGAGGCCCGAGTCATACAGTCTGACCTGCTCCTAAAGACACCGGGCTTTGTCCATTTCAATGCAGACATGACCCCAAGTAAGTGGATTTTGAAAACTACTACAGAATCCAGGAGGTGGAAGGGAAAAAGGATGGTCACGGCCAGTAGAATCCATAGCAGGGGAAGTGGTACAGTGGAAATTTTCTTTTGGGTCACCCCTGCTGTGATAGTCACTGTGTGACTCAGGCAGGTCACTTTCCCTCTCTGAGCCTTGGTGTTAATCATAAATGAAGCAGGCAGACAGGATGGTCATTTCAAGCTGTAACCTTCTATGATTCTCTGCACCGTCATGCAGAAGCATCCAAGCTGCCTTTTTTAAACACCTTAATGAAGGATTAAATCTCCTAACTTCACCTCTCATTTAAAAAAAAAAATTAAGATTCCTAGACTAAGTCAGCGGTTATAAACTCATATCTTCAGAGGCTGGGCAGATAACAAAAATGAGTGAAATAGGAATGAACAAGAGAACACATAAAAATCCAAATAGCTGCTTACTTAAAAAAAAATCAAAAGATATCGTCATGCTGGGTCAGTGATCCAATATGACAGTGAGTGGATGGGTGGATGGGGGCACCCCTTTGAATGGTCCATGTACCCCCTAGACTACCACAGTGTCGCTACCAAGGGGTCATACACACCTTGCCTATGGTTTTATCTTTCCTACATTAATGGAGAAAATTAATGATTTCCTTTACCTATGTCTTCATCACAAACCAATCTCTCTCAAACATGTATGTTACTGGACCTGAAAGTATTTGAGTTTCAGCCCTTACCGTGTATGATCTCCTATCTGTACGGTGAGAAGATGGGCCGGGTAGACTCTTCGGTTTCCTCCGGCTCTAACATGGCAAGGGTCTGGCCAAAGCACCCAGGAATCCTCAGTTAACAGAGCATAGCCAACTACCTTCTCCAGCCAAGAATCCAAATAGAGCACAGAATTCCTATGAACTCACTACAAACTTGTAGAATATATGGCCACCAATTAAGAGCATGAGCTATGGTTGGCTGATGAGTGATTCAAATACTGCACCCAGAACAGATGAGAGCCTGCGTCCTAAGTTCATTTAAAAACAAACAAACAAAAACCACGTAAAAGCAACAAGACCACCTAGTGGGGCTATGAGCCATGCAAAGGCAATTAGGTTCTTCAAACACCTAGACCAGCCGCTTGTACAGCTCACAGACAGCCCACTTCATCTTCAGATTATCCAATCATTAACCCAACTCTTTAGAACTACACCGTGTGCCGATACTTGCTCAAAACTAACATCTTCATCAAGGGTAGAGACTGCTTAGTCATCCTGAGAGTATAAAATTAATGACAATGAATGTGGGTGTGAATAAGCACAAAACACCAGATGGAGAGAAAGCCAAGGTGAAACATTTCAAGTGCCTAGTAGACCTGCGACTCACACGTGACAATCAAGTCCCCCGAAGGAAACACAACTCGCTTCCAGAGTATATCTTTCCTCATTTAGCAAAAGCAAGGTGGCTTTGAGCCCTACAAACAAAACATCAGTTATGTATTTCCCTAATAAATCTTAGCCTTGTTTGCACATGGCCTGGACCTAACTGGGCCAATGACTAGCTGTTACCCATCAGTCGGACTCAGACACGAGTGGTTGAAAGCTATTCGTATGAAAATCATTAAATGTAAGAATTACTTATAAAATAAAGGTGGGGATTTTTGAGTCTTGGTTTGATTTTTGACACAGAAAGTCACATAATTCTTAGGATGAATTTATTTTCCTGAAGAATTTTGAGAATGAAAAATTCAGGACAGAGGAGAACACTCTGATTTCCCATTAGGAATGATGTGATTTCTTCTCATAATTGTAATGGTTCCTATGGCAGAGCGTCTACCGTGTGCCTGTCACTGTGAAGCCCTTCCTTGGCATTATCTCCTCAGGACGTCGCTGCTGCTCTAAGCCTCACATATACGGATGCCGTAAGTGATGCTCAGAGAGGTTACGTCACATGCCGACGGTCCCGCTCCGTGTCAGAAATGCAGTGGGAACTTCAGGCTCTTCACTCAATTCTTCTCTGACGCTCTTGACAATACCAAATGGTATTTATCTCTGACCCGTCATGAGAACCTTCACTTCCACCGGATTCCAAGGCCATCATCCTAGTGCTGTGACAGGACATTACACACATGGGTCTCTGATGCTCCCAGCCAGGCTGCCCCTCTCAGAGTTATCCTAAGGTGGGATTAATCGTGCCTTCTGGCCCATCAGGACTGGGAACTGGGGCTTTAGAATGGTAAAATGGCCCTGGTATTGGGGCATGAAGGCCTTTAATTTACCCTGAAAGCCATGGGCCATTTGTTTTAAAGCTATCTGGGAGGCAGAAGCATAATACTTGGCCTCATGAGGGAACAAGAGGCCGTTCCTGTGTCCTTAAGGTAAATGTGAACCTTAGGCAAATAGAACTGGTGTGGACAAAACAGCTCAGCCACACTGTCATCTGAAAAGACAATTGCGAAGCTACCGAAACGTGTTATTGGAGTTTGCTCAAGGCACAGGTCTCAAATAAGAGCACACGCTAAGCCTGTAATATTGCACATGCTTGGGTCTGCTGGGGCCCTCCCCAAGGTGGGACGGTGATTCCCAGGCAAAAGCATTCCTGTCTGCGTTGCAATCTACACAGAGAAGAGCCCGGCTTGAGCACCTGCGTGTGCCTGGGGAATGCCTTCTGGGCTTCAGCCCTCCTTAGGACTTTTGGTCTTGAGTCTGACACACCTGGTTTGAAGCTCTAGCTCCTCCCTGTTAGCTACAAAGAACTTCAGGAGGGGCACCTGGGTGGCACAGCGGTTAAGCGTCTGCTTTCGGCTCAGGGCGTGATCCCGGCGTTATGGGATCGAGCCCCACATCAGGCTCCTCCGCTGGGAGCCTGCTTCTTCCTCTCCCACTCCCCCTGCTTGTGTTCCCTCTCTCGCTGGCTGTCTCTATCTCTGTCGAATAAATAAATAAAATCTTTAAAAAAAAAAAAAAAGAACTTCAGGAAGTTCCTTGCCTTGGTTCCTTATATAATGCTTCATATGGGGATGATAATGCTTCACATATACTTTTTTTGGGGGGGTGATAAAAAGTCATGATAACTTGAGATTGTGCTTGAAAAGTGCTTAGGACATAGTCTGACACTCACTGAGCAAAGACCACTATTTTTGAGATTGCTATTCCCCAGTTACTGTTTCGATGTGGCTACTCAGCCTATCTTTAGACAGGCATCCCTCAATGATTTCGCCAAACTTTAAATGTGAGCAGGTGAGGCTGAAATCCTCTGCCAGGGAGAGGAACTCTCTGGTGTTCTCCAATGCAGTGCTGAGGGGTGTTTAGAAGGGAAGAGGAAGGGGGTTTGGAGAAGGGGAGAACCCCAGTGGAGGAAGGAAACAGTAGGGATAATACGAGCAGAGAGGTCAAATGCTCCAGCCCAAATGGTGCCACAGAAGGTCTAATCCCAACAAATCTGGAGTCCACGTTCTTCACTGACCTGCTACTTTCAATTGGAGAGCAGGACTGAAGAAACCAGAAGAATTTTAGATTGTTCACCCTGGTCTCAGGCATTGGTCACCTATGCTGCCTCCCGGGAGCCCTTGTGGGGAATACCCCAGAGACTGAGGAAAGAGGCCAGACTTTGACATGAAACAGACCTGGGCGAGGCTCTCCATTCTGCCACACACAACTCTCCCAAACTCACAGTGTCCTTAGCCTCTTTGCACCTCTGCTTCCCCAGTGTAAAATGGGAGTATGGATATCATTTAAAGGGTTTGGTGTGGAGGCAAAACAAGACGAGGTGTGCACAGCACGCATCATGGTCTGTGGACCATAGCAGGCCTCAGTCAATGGCAGCACACCTTCCCTTCCCTCTTTCCCGACAGCAGACAACTCTCAAATGGTTTCAATTCTGTTCTTTTGTGAAGAGGAATTAGAGATGTAGAGATTTTATTTAGAGACAGAAAGATAGAAGAGAGATTGAGAGACAGAGAGACAGAGAGATAGAGAGAAACACACACACAGAGAAGGAGACAAGCAGGCTGCTATGGACTGAATGTTTGTGTCCCCCAAAATTCACATGTGGAAATCTCCCCCCCCCTCAAGGTGATGATATTGGGAGATGGGGCATTTGGGAGGTGATCAGGTCATAAGGGTGGATCCCTCATAGAGAAGCCTCAGAGAGCCCCTCGTTCCCTTCCACCACGTGAGAACACAGTGGGAAGCGCACCCTCACCAGACACGGCCATGGCCACCGCCACCACCATGGTCTCGGACTTGTCAGCCCCACAACCGTGAGAAATGAACGTCTGCTGTTTATAAGCCACCCAGGTTGTAGTATTTTTGTTATAGCAGCCCAAATGGGCCAAGACACACGCACAAAACATTTCTGGAAGGAAATATAAAGGACTGGTAACTATTACTTCTGGCAGGGAGACAAAGAACTGGGCTTGTGGGCACTAAGAAATTTTAGTTTTTATTGTATGCCCTTTTCTCAAGTGTGGTTTTTTTAACCACAAACCTGAGTTGCTCTAATATAATGGTAATTTAATTTATAATTTAATAATTAAAACTAATTTAACATAATAATAATACCAACAGCAGCAGTAGCTAATGGACAAAAAGGAATGCACTGAGTTTTCCCCACACCTCAGCTACACTCCTGGCTTCTAAAGCAGAGCCAGGTTTTAAAGGGGATGAGAACAGGAAGTCATCACCAGCCAACGTCTTCACTTCTTAAAGGTATGAAGGAACTCCGGAGACCCAGTTGACTCTGTAGTTGGCAGTGGCTGAGGATCAGGGACTTGGCTCCTCGAGCAGAGCCTGTCCCTGTCAACAGAGCCCGGAACTCAGGGACCTAGCTCTAGGACCCATATTCTTTCTCCCGTCAGATCCCAGAGCTGGTGGGAGACTTTACACAGACTGCAGAGGTGTTAAAAATAGAAGTTAAGTTGCTATTGGAGATACATGGAGAATTCACTACTTGCAAATCTCTAATTATAATATGTCAAGAGTAAAATACCTTGTCAGGAGCGGTCGCTAAGATAACAGAGTATTGGCTCTGTCAACACAGTGATCCCCGATGTGTCTGGAGGCCTACGTTGAATAGACACCCAGCAGAAACATGTCCTGCAGGGACTCATTTCAGCCCTTGGGGAACGGAGAGGATGACCTGGGAAGTCTTTTCTGTCTGTACTTTCCTCAGCTCTGGTTGGGAGCTCTGGGTGCGTCCCGCTTCCCTTTTACAGCTTCTGCACTTTGTGTTAAATCATGTGCATATATTAGATGTTCTTGGAGCCTACCAGATGGACGGATGTTTGCTCGTACCCAAAACTACTCGGTTTCTCATAGAAATGATGTCCTCGACAGTGCCCTCAGACTGGCATTAAGAACCATGCACAAGGACAGTTAGGGTAACTCCAGGCACAAGGCGACGCTGTGGAGAATAATCAGGTAGGCTAAAGCAGGGCCATGGATTCCAGCATTGGGAGAACATGGGTCTGACCCACTCAGAGGTGAAATTCCTGCCTTAGGTTAATGCAGAACCTGGAGTGAAGGGGAGGTACACTCGGTACATGCACGAGGATGGAGACATTTGGAAGCATGCTTGTCATAGACCATGTTCTGCTTGGTTGAGTCAGGAAAGTACAACTGAGTAGGTCATGGGCAGCAGAAGCATCTTCCATCTTGGCCAAGAGAGGAAAGCATATGCGTGGAATCATGTGTGGTAGAAAACAAGATGGCTTCTTTTATCTTCCTGTCCCTCCCTGAGGCCAGGTAAGCCCCCTCCTTCAGTTTAGAATGGTTCCCCTTGCTTTGAAACTTCCTGGGACAGCTCGTCTCACCCAAATATCACTAGAGAAGACAAACGGGCCAGCTAACCAACCTTCCACAAATTCATATTCTCCAGGCTCAGAGAGGCGCTTGTTGTCACTCAGATACTCTAGGAATCATCTGAGCCAGATTCTTAGCATGTTTGTCCAGTTTCAGGAATCATTCTATTGCTCCCAAACTCCTCTGCTTCTCTCTGTCAGCTGATGATGGTGACTCCATCCCTGAGAACATGAAGGCAACAGAGAAGGAGCCCCTTACAGTATTTCCTGACTTGGAGATTTCTCTGTTTCCTCACACATCCACTCCTTCTTCTTGCTGTGGTCTGAATGTTTGTGCCTCCCCCCCATTCACATGTTGGAATTGTAAAGCCCCAGTGATGGTGTTAAGAGGTGGGGCTTTAGGGGGTGATCAGGTGAATGGGATTAGTGTTCTTATAAAAGAGACCCAGAAAGCTCCCTCACTTCTTCTGCCATGTGAGGACACAGTGAAAAAGTCCCAGCTATGCACCAGGAAGGGGCTCTCACTCGACCACACTGGCACCTTGATCTTGGACTTACAGCCTCCAGATCCGTGAGCAACAAATTTCTGCTCTTTGCAAGCCAGTCAGTGGGATTTTGTTACAGCAGCCTGAATGGACTAAGACATTTCTCTTCTTCAATCCTGAAATGTTCCCCAAATTTCACAGGAGCCTTATGTGTAGTGGCCCAAAGCTGAAAACAACCCAAATACCCATCCATGAGTAAATGGACCAACAAATCGTGGGGCATCCCCACAACGGCTTGCTACTCGGCAATGAAAAACAGTGAGCTACTGATCTAACAAGACAGAGGACCCTAAAAGCAACGACGCCAAGTGAAAGAAGCCTGGCAAAAAGAGTGCATGGTGTTTGACTTTGGTGCTCTAAAATTCGAGAAACTAAAAACTAAGCTATAGTGAGAAAATCAGATCTGTGGGTCCACCCGGGGAATGAGGTAGAGGGCAGGGAGGAAAGATTGTAAAGGGGAAGCAGGAAGCTCTGGGGGTGATGGAAATGTTGGTTACACAGTCTGTACATCTGTCATTACTCATCAAATTGCGTGCTCTAAATACACGCAGGTTATTGTGTGTCAATTATAAGTTAATAAGGCAGCAACACAGAAAGTGTTTCTTCTCCTTTCCTAGACCACTTGCTGTATGTGTTCACCCTTGGTCACCTTCTCTCCTGAGTCATCATTCCCTACCTCCTGTTCTGGGTCCTTCCGCCTGTCCCCATAGGTGCCTTCTCCTTGGCATAAAATAGGACCCCCCATCCACTCTTGTACAAACTGCTTCCTCTGAACTCTTACGCTCCTCAGTTGCTATCTTTTCTTTCTCTTGACTGCAAGTGCTTATGATGAGAAGTGCACTCTGACCCCAACCATTCCCATTTACTTCTCAAGTCCTGGCCCCCTGGTATCTCCATGCTCTAGAGCTTATCACATTACAATCATAACAGAATACGTATCCTATATTCTCTAGCAGACCAAAAATCTCTCTAAGGAAAGAGAGCACGTCTGCTCACTGTTTCATGGCACTGCAGTGCCTGGGGCGCTGTGGACACCCAACACCCTGTTTAAATTTGTGATCTCTAAAGAGTTCTTTTTATGAGAGAAGGATACTGAGCATCACAACTTCCCAACTGGATTAAGATCTCCTTTTAGGTATGCATCGTTAACCCTTCCTTTTAAGATTTCACTTTCTAACTCTTCTGGCTTAAACTTGTTCAGTGGCTCCCACTGCTCCTCATGTGCAATTCCACCCACATATCAAACCCACCAGGCCTGTGGGATACAGTTCCTGATGATTGTTCCCATTTTACCCTTTGCCACCGCACCCCCGGACTGTCTTCACATGGCCTAGACATCCTGGGCTCCTTTTAGTTTTTTGAACAAATCAAGTTCTTTTCGACCTTGGGACCTTGACCTTGGTATTCCTTCTGCCTGGAAAGCTTATCTTCTCAGCTGAAATACCATCTTCTTGGAGAAAGAGTCCCAGACTGCTCATCTGCAGGCGGTACCCCTGCCCATCTTAATTCTCCACGGCACCTGTCTTTTCCTTAAGAGCACGTACCACGTAGACAGCTGTTTGATTGACACGTGCTCACTCCAGGACTCTCACGCTAAGTTATAAGAGGGAAAGGATCATTTCTGCTCACTTCAACCACGTCACCTGGTACGAGTCCTGGCCACGGTAGAGGCTTAAAAACATGCATGAACAAATGGCTCTCCCACGGCAGGTTACTATGCTTGGCACACATTGAGGCTTAATAGATAATGTCTGAGTGGACATTATTACATGTCTTTTTCAGTCCTAAAATAACTTTCTGAAGCCCTACCAACATTTCCTGTCACAAAATAAGCAAAAACAAATAAACCTGGTAGTCAACACAGCCGATAGCAGACACGTGCTAGACCAGCAAACCCATTTAATAAACTCGTCCCTAAGTCTAACAGCCAGACAGAAACAGGCAATAGCAGCACTATTCACAAAAACCCAAAGATGGAAACAACTCCAATGCCCATCAGTGAACGGATGGGCAAACAAAAGCGGCACAGGCGTACAGTGGAGCAGTACTCAGTCATAAAAAGGGAACAAAGTACTGATACGTGCCACAGCGTGGAGAAACCCGGAAAACATTCTATCAAGTGAAAGAAGCCAAAACCAACAGGTCATATATTGTATGATTCCATTTTTACGAAATATCTAGAATGGGCAAATCCATACCGAGAGAAAGTGCATTTGTGGGAATGGGTATTGTCTCCGTAATGGGTATGGAGATTCCTTCTGGGGTGATGAAAATGTTCTGGAATTAGATAGAGTGATGGTTGCACTGAACTGTGAATGTTCTTAATCCCACTGAATCATCTGAGTTAAAATGGTTAAAATGGTAAATTTCATGTCATATACACATTCTACCAAAATAAAAAAGGGGAGATAGGCAACAGACCATGTTAGAATGTATACTATTTTTTAAAAATCTCCAAACCTAACCTTGAAATGAAGTACCAGGTAGCAAAATAGTAAATGGTTACTTTGAGGGTCAAGAAAATTTCCTGCTGTAAACCAAGAAATTCCCTCACAAATACTGGTTTTCCAGAGGCCTAGGGGCAGAAGAAAGAGGCACAATTGCCTTCTACCTACAAAATGTTCTAGACTAGCGGCCTGGCGTGCCCAGGCTTCTAAAGAACACCA
This sequence comes from Ursus americanus, assembly GCF_024610735.1. Lineage (NCBI taxonomy): Eukaryota > Metazoa > Chordata > Mammalia > Carnivora > Ursidae > Ursus > Ursus americanus. The sequence continues at coordinate 34,426,419 of NC_142128.1, forward strand.
CAAAACAAGGTTTCTCAAATGAACATATACATCTTGTGGTATGCATGGTTATTTTAGGTCACACACAAATGAACAAGTGTTTAATTTTAATAATTATTTTTGTTTAGGCTTATCTTTGATTAATAGCCAACAATGCTAGTTTTTAATTTATGGTGGTGATAAAATGTTTCTTCTTTGTTTGCTTATTTTTAATCCACTGAACGCATTCATATGCAATAAAATATACTCTTTCTTGTGCATAAACTAAACGGCCACCATCAAGATACAGAACATTCCACGACCCTGCAAAATTCTCTGGCGCTGCCCCTTTGCAGCCTAGGCCTCCCCTGCCCTATGGCTCACACAAAACACAGAAAAACACAGGTAAATCTTAAAGGGATGAAGAAGCTGAAGAAGCTGAAGAGACAGGGGCTGCGGTGGGGAGGAGCTGCACAGGGGCCTGAGGTTTCTTTCTGGGTGGTGGAAATATTCCAAAATTAGTGAAAGCCCCTGGTTGTACAACTCCGCCAATCTATTAGAAATCAGTGAATTGCACACCAAAAATGGGTGAATTTCTGGTATACAAATGATATCTCTATAAAGCTGTTAAAGTTACATAGTGTATGATTCTACCGAGTGGAGAGAATTCCAGAAAAGGCAATAGGAACAGAAATTAGATGAAAGTTTCCCTTTACCAATAAAGGCAGTTAAGGAAAAATGTGTTGATTAAGTAACCGGAGAGGAGGCCTCTAGACAGGTGAACTGGGCGAGCTGCTGCGACAGGGCCGGCCTCAGGGACTGCCGTCGCCGACCCCCCGCCCGAGGACCCGCGCCCACTTACTGTGGCGGTGCCCGACACGGTCTGCGCGCTGGTGTCCGCTGCGCTCTGCTCCGAGTGCGTCTGGGCGGGAGGGTACAGGTTCAACGTGTGCTCGGGGACTGTGGTCTGGCCCGTGTACTCTGGCGCGGGGTGGGGATGAGGGGCCGTGTATTCCGCGGGGATGCCGTTCTGAGGGGGAGCAAACTGGGCCGAAGCATAAGGCTGAGCCATTGTGTCCGGGGCAGCTGCTGCTTCCTGATTACCCTAAAGAAAATCAGAAAAGGTCAGAGAGGGTGAGAACACCGTGAGAGGGCACCAGGCAGAACCCTTCCCTGGGGCGCAAGGACTAGTTCTCTCCCGACACTTTGCAGGTGCCAGCATGGTGCAAAGAGCCCGAGATGGATGCACCCCACTTCATCTTCACCAGACTCGATGCGGAAACAGTGCTCAGCATGTATACAGACGTAACCCCATTGCGCAGACGCAGAAATCGAGGCTCGCAAGGTGCAGTCACTTTCCCCGTGTCTTCCAGCCCCATAGCCAAAGACGGAGGGTCTGTGCCCTGCCCGATTAGATTTTTTCTGGCAGATCCTCCTTATTTCATTCCCATTTTGGAACATGTGAGCATGTAGTTGTCTCCAGTGACAGCAGAGCCTTGATTTGATACTTAAAATGCCAAGAGAGATTAAATTGAACGTGTGTGTTCTTGAGAGGAGAGACAATTCATCTAAGCATTTGAATTTAATCAAAGTTTTATGTGACTTGGCTCACATAATGGGATGGGGGGTCCTTTTAATGGTCACCATGTGTGTGTGTGTGTGTGTGTGTGTGTGTGTGTGTGTGTGTGTGATGTTCCCAGAGCCAATATGAAGCAGCCAATGGAAATTCAAGACCTAATTTGGACAAAGACGGCACTCTGTGATACTGTGGTCACAATTTTAAGTATCTTTACAAAATGCTGGACTTAACTCAGCCTCATTAGTCAATGCCTCCCCCTGCCCCCTGCCTTATTTTTTTTTATAAGCACAGAGTATTATATAACAATTCACCCTTCCAATCTAGGCAAAACATGCAGTGTGATCATTACAGTTAAGTCAAAAGAATTTTTAAAAAAGCCCCTGAATTCAAATGCTTCCATTTCAGGAAACATCTATTTCTCTCTACCCCCACCCAGACCCTCATAACTCTACTACCCTACGCATACACACACACACACACACACACACACATGCACACTGCACCAGAAACTGTAACCCCTAGGTCCAAATTTTTCATAATCTCAAAAGAGATGGGATCGCACAGTCAGGGAGAGAGAGAGAAGCTTAGCAATTAAGCACACCAAAGAGCTGCTTCTCCCATTGTCTGTGGTCAACCAGATGTGACTTCGGCCCTCCTAGAATGATACCAGGGCAAAAATGTCAGAATTGCTCACATCTCCTAGGTCCCCACCACCAACATTCAAGAGTCTCTCCAGCTAAAGCAACTTGAGCGCAGTGCAAACATTATGACAGAGAAGGGACCAAAAAAAAAAAAAAAAAAAGTTTATTCTCGGAGCTGTGCACAGAGCTTGTGCATTTGTTTAGAAGGGACCTTAATTAGAATGTTAAAGATGACACTTCGAAGAGAACTAAGCTTAGGATAAGTTTAAAACATTTTGCAAGTGAAAACATTCCCATCACGCCCTTTCCTCCCCCAGACGAATGTCTCCAAATGTCTGTGCCATTGGAAGCAGAAATGCACAGCCCTTGCTTGCTTTCTGTCTAACGTCTTTTCTTCGCGTTTGGGGCTGTGCTGGCTCTGTCTGCACTGTGGCTGGGTCCCTGCACGTGGGAAGTTAACCCTGACCATCCTTGGGAAGCCACGTTGCCATTGCTGTGCATTGGTCTTTTCATCAAGAATACCACCTGGTTTCCTTTTAGGGGACACATCCACTCTCAGCCCATCAGAATGCAGATGGGGATGAGCCCTGCCTCAGCTTACCTCCAGACACAGTCATGTGACCCTGGCTAATCAGGGTTCCATGGTCAGTCACAGGGACATGGGTTCATGCTCATTTACCTAAGCCAGTCAGTGAGTTAACCTCTAGCAACACCAAGGAGGCTGAATCCTGGAACCTCCCTGGAGTTTGGGGGAAGAAGTTCCCTTTCCTCTGGGATTGGTAGCTGTAAAAATAATGCAGCCCTAGAGCTGCCAAAAAGTGTCACTTGAGAAGGACCCATCTAAAGCAGAAGCCAATCCAGAGGAAAATGGAGCCCAGAAATTGAGAAGCAGGTCCACTGAGTGCCGGTGACATCACAGGAAGCCTTGGACCCAGCTTTGCCTGCAGTTGATAACACCACTGTTTGCTTCACTTACATGAGTCAGGAAAGATAGTTTTATTTTCTGTTACTTACAACCAAAAGAGTCTGGACTAATAAGAATAAAAACATCCCCTCCCATTTATAATCCAGCTAGCGTCCTTCTCTTCTGCGGGGCTGCTCAAGGAACATAGTCCTCTGTACACAAATTCCACGTGGAGCCACTTCTTTCTGGCCGATGAGAAGCCCCAGAACCTTTGGGACCTTGAGAACCCTCCAAAGGCAAATCCATCATGCCAGATTCTGCTTCCGCCCAAAGGTCTGTTTCAGTCCCCTGCTCCCTTCGATCTGCTGCTTCTTTGAACTGAAAGCCAGGCTTGTGAAAACTCCAGGTGTGGCCCCATAGGAGAGCATGAAATGATCCCACAAGCAACGGCAGAGAGATGCTCACACAAAGAAAAGGCTTCCCTCCTCTGCCTCCATCAGAAAACACTTTTATGGGGACACACAGGCCTTTCCACACGACAGAGCAATCTCAGGAAGAGTGACCTATCCCTCACAGGTTCCCAAAAAAACTGCAAGGGCTTTCTGTTGGGATCTGAGTACTCTCTGCATTGGAAGGAGAAAGGCCTGCCCTCAGGAAGCCAACAGTCACTCCATATTCTCCACACCCAACAAGTCTACCCGATGGCTGCCCCTCTGCTTGGAAAACCCTCCCATACTCCCTTGCCTGGCTAGTCCTGACTGTCCTTTTGGGTCCCAAGCCAAGTCCTCCAACAAGCCTTCCTTGACACTGAGCCCACTTCAGCTATGTGTCCTCTATGCTCCACTGTAGCTGGTGGCCACATCTCACAGAATTCCTAGTGCTGCCACTGCTTGCTTATTTGCCTGGGAGAGTCCTCAGGGCTAAAGACTGTGTCACATTCTCCATTCCATTTCCAGTGTCCCACGGCATGCTAGCTGCAAAGTAGGCATTTATCAGTGTTTGTGAAGTGAATGCATGCTCGAATAATGAACTCCGGGCTCTGAGAAGCTTAACCTGGCAACAGGACATAAAGTGGTAGGGTAGAGGGGATAGGAGCGGGGTTGGCAAATGACCTATGGGACAAATCCGGCCCACTGGTTGTTTTGTAAATAAAGTTTTATCGAGACACAGCCATGCTCATCATGCTATGATGACAGAGTTGAGTAGCTGTGAGAGACCCACAAAATCTAAACTATTTAACCATTTTGGCCCCTTGCGGAAAAAGTTTTTAAATCAAGGTGGCAAAGTTATCACTAAATATGGGGACATCAATTAAGAAGCCACCATTGCAGACGTAATGGTAAGTTTGGGCAGGAAATAAAATTGGCAATAAAACCGGAAGAGAGAGAAAAGGGGGTGCATTCTCCCTAAACCAAGGAGGGAAGCTCAGCCAGAGTTGTGGACGGGAGGTGCTGAGGATGGTGCCCAATGGAGAAGTCTTCTTCAGAACATGCTTTCTATCTTCGTGCCTCTGCCCTTTAAGCACACACATGCACATGCAGACTTCAGACTCAGCACAGTGGGCTGCCGAGGGGAAGATCCGAGGCGGCTTCAGGCTTCTGCGCTGATGTGAAAGGGAGCCCTTCTTTTCACCAGTGCTCAGAAGACACGCTGAGGGATGTTGCTTTCTTCTCAGGCCTAGAAGGTGGCAGGCATTGTGCTGGGGGCTTGGTGTCAGTACTTCTTACACAGGTAACACAGGTGACTACTCCCCTGGGGACATCTGACAGTGTGTGCAGACACTTTTGGTTGTTCCCAGCGGGGGGACGGGTTGCTGCTCACATCTAGTACGGAGAGGCCAGGGATGGTGCCAAACACCGTACGGTGCCTGGGACGGTGCCCACCACAAAGGATTACCTATCCCCAAATGTCAATCTCGCGGAGACCTAGGATCCCTGCTTTGCATGCACTGCCTCTTTCATCCCATATTCCTTTGCTGTGAAGGAGACTGCAGTACAAAACCAGGAAATGATTGTGCAAGGTCATAGCAACAAGTAGCTCTTAGGGAAGCCAGGAGCCGAAAGGACACCAGGTGTCTTTCACCTCGCATGACTATCACCTGGTGGAAAGGTTTGTTCCCATTTTGAAACAAACAAACCCCTCTTGGTCCTACATACCCCATGGCCTCAAGACCTGCTACCCAGCTGGCGCTGTGTTACACCTTACGGGGAGTCAGGTGCTGGGGTACCTGATGCAGAAATACCAGTGTTCCGTTAGCCAGACGAGCCGCTGGTGTGTGTTAGATCAGCAGCCTGGAAAATCTGTGCCACCACAAGCCCGGGGTCTAGCTTCACAAGGTTCTCAGGCTGTCCTAGGAAAGGCAAGGGCCAACTGGGGACACAACACCAAACCTTGTGCTATTTTGGCAAACCCAGGGCACCAAGCTCTAGGGATTGTGTCCATGGTCGCCAAGGAGCCCAAAGCTAGCGTTCAAGTCCACGGGGCTCTGGACAGCATTTCTGCTCCTGAAGTCCTCAAACAGATGTTAGTGGGACCCCCCACAGTTACTTATTAACACTGGCAGCTGTTCCAGAGAGACCCTAATTAATATTCCCAACATTTGCACTTTGGGCTAATTATGGCTAATATTTAATTAAGATCATTGTACTTCCTATAGAATTATTTTTCACCTTCAAATGGCTTCAGAGATGTCTTTATTTCCTCCCTAGTGATGTTCCTGGATTCTTAGCTTGGCTGAAGTGTGTTTTCTGGAAAAATACATTCACATTAAGGGCACCTTTGGCACTCCAGGTCAAGGCAGATCTTGGGCACGTGAACAGGCTCCTGGTTGAAAGCTGAAGCCAACTTCACGGAGGTGACAGTGACAGACAAAAAGTATTTGGAGCATGCCGGCTAGACATTCCCTCATTTGTAGAAGCTGCCTTCTTTCTTCTACTCCAATGCCAAAGCCCCACCTTTCCCTAAATAAGTGGGATGATCACAGGGATTCTGATATCTACTGAGTCAGGATGCTTGTGGGTGTCCTGAGGTGGTGGGGAGGGTGATTCTGCTTTGCACGGAACCCCCACATCAACCAGCAAGTGCCGCAAGAGATTTTCAAACCTAACATCAGATGTTCAAGTGCCTGGACTCTCCTGGGTTGCTGATAAACACACAAAAGATTTTTTTTTTTTTTTTTTTGAAAAAAAGCCGAGACCTTAAGGTTTTCACGTCCACACTTGCTGCTGTGGAAGTGGATAGAGACTTGAAATAGAGAACAGTTATTAGGAATGTAAAGGAAACTTCCCTGTCCTCATACCACAAGCCTAGATCAGGGCAGCAACTCAACAGCACGATGATGTGGGACCCCATCATTACCTGAGACACCGCAATGGGTGGCTTGGACTCTAGTTACTGAGAGCAAGAGGATTATTAAAACGCAACCAAGTCTGAGTCACCAAAGGGAAAAAAAATGCCATTTCAATTTAAATATTTTACTGAAGCATGAAATAGCCAGGATATTATTGCTATTTTAAGACAAACACCGTAATCTGACTATTAGCATAGTGTGCCGACTCTCCTGCATGCAGACATCCAGAGAGGCGGTCTTCAACCACGGGAGGACTGCTTCAGTCACTGAAACACCCGGCACCTTTAATTTTCTCTCCCAGGGGGGCTCAGAAGACAGAGTCAGAGAGAAAATGAGAGGTTCCCCCCCACCCAACCCCCCAGACATCTCCCTTCTCCCAATTCATTGCCCCAAGTGGTTTCATAAAGTCGTTTTTAGAAAGTAATAACAGAACAAAGGGTGGCAGCCCATCAGACTTTGCAAAATATTTTGGCCCCAAATCTAATGCAAACCACATTTCAACTGAGAAATAGTCTTTACGTGGCAGAGCGTGAAGCGGGGATGTTCTGTTCAATGTAACTGCCTGACTTTTCGTGAGAGGGGAAAGTGCCTGCTTTCAAAGCTGCCAGGGTGGACTTTAAAATAATGAAGTATTTTTCCTGTGTACGTGTGTGTGTTTCCCCAGCTTTAATAGTCAAACTTCTTGAATTATCGTTTCCCCTTTTGGTTTTGGAATTGATTTGTTCCCCCGTCCATTTCTTGCCCTGAAAAGCCTCTTCTGGCCTAAACACAATCCTTCTAATGAAGACATGCACAGGAATTGTCCGGCCCTAATAAACCAGTGATTGTATCTGTCCACACGGCCAAGAAAAGCAGCCACTCCCGGAGGGACCCCCCGCCAACACAGACTCCTGGAAGAAAGCCTCCCTTCCTGGTTGCCTGCAGTTTCCCGTCTTGCTGACTGTTTCACTTTAGTTTTGTAGCGTGGTCTGTTCTACTTCTCTGGCAAGAAATTGCGCATATTCAGAGAAAGCCTCCAGTGCCTGACTGAAAAGAGCTAAGCTGTATCATGCCCCCAGGGGCATTGAGACAAAGAAGAAAATGCAAAATTACACCATTAACCTGCTGGTTCTCAGACCAGCTCAGTTAGACACATCAAGCAGAAAGCGCTCTCTCTCTCTCTCTCTCTCTCTCTCTCTCTCTCTCTCACACACACACACACACACACACACACACTTGGCTGAAATCCCCCACCCCCCGCCCCCCGCAGGATTCAAGGAGCAGAGTATGTATCGCAGAGAGCAACAGAGACTTAACACAAGGCAAGGCTTCAGCTTCATTCAAATCACAATTTCGAGTGAAATATAAAATCGGGAAAAATACCTGCTGCACCATCCTGCTTCCTTTCTCCTCCATAAACTTAGCAGCTGTTCTAGCCCCACACCACAAAGCATCTGCCCAAAGCAAGCCTCAGCTACGAGCGAGGGTGTGCGCTCTGTGCAACGTGTGGATGGCTGGATGGTGAAGGAGGGGAGCTGAGGCTGCCTGGCTGACCTCCCCCTCAACATCTGACTGCTCCCAAAACCAACCCCAGATGGGACTCTTTCTGCCAGCGAGGCCTGGCCCATCAATCACGGCTCGCCCCTCCTCTGGCTCCTGTGCTCAGTTTCAGGGTGCACACTGAGCAGATGATTATATAGAGGAGGCAGAAAACACACACACACACACACACACACACACACACACAGAGCGCTCGCCTACATTAATAGCTGTTTAAAAAACATTAGAAATGCTATCCTATGCATCGCCTGGAGCTGGAATTTTTCATTACTAAACTAAATATATGGTATGCAAAGTTATGAAATCCACCGGGGAGCTTGCTTACTATCCTATTTTGTTTTATATTTTTAAGAGGGGTGGGGGGTGCCAAGGGTAGCAGGGGAAAAGAGAGAGGCAGGATGAAGAAAGAGCTCAGAGACAAGAGAGATGAGGATAGGAAAATTTAAAGAAATGCCGTGAGAACAGAGGGAATGAGTTTATAACAAAGCTGAGTGGTTAATTGTAAATTGATCTTAAAATGCTGTAACTGATGATGGCTTGGGCCATTCGGAAGCCCTGCTCCTTTGCAGGCTAGCTGTGTGACCTTAGGCAAGTAGTTGCAATGCTCTGGGCTCCAGTTTTTGCTTCTGTTTAGTAGGGATAATGATGGGTGCCTTCACAGTGTGATTGCAAGGATCAAAATAAAAACCAAATCATAACAAAACAAACACACACAGGGCTTGGCTTATAGTATGCACTATATACCAGATTCATTCATCACGTGGCGATGCAAAACTCCAGACCACTTATGTCCCTATTACGTAGTCAAGAGGGGCAGCGGGCTTTCAAGAAAGGAACCCACAGATGATCCCTAAATTGCCTTGCTGATCGATACTATGAAGGACAAGTCTAGGGGTCTTGCATTCTCCTTTTCTTGAACTTCTTCTCCTCTTAGCTCATTCTTTTCTTCCCTTTCAAACGAGCAAAAACAAAACCGCGTACAAAAATCCCCAGTGATTTCAATGCCAAATGCTGCATCAATGCCAAATGCTGCCTCTTTATTTAAAGCTACAAATACTTTGTTCTTTCTTTATTATTAAAACTACAACAACCAGAGTGAAATGTCAAAACAATTTCAGTTTTTCTTTGGCCATGTCTTTCTCGCTCGCTGAGGGAGAGTTTCAGGAGTCCCATCCACTCTTCCCGTGGACAGCTGCTTATCACCGAGACGCCTTGCTAAGAAGAGGAGAGATCTCGCTACACTGGAGGGAATGGATGGGGTTTCTAAAGTGATTAAATGTGTAATTAAATTGTAAAACGGAGGAGTGGGTGAGGGCGGGAGAAGCTGCCTGGAAGAATTCAACCCTCCTGCTGGTGTGTCCCTAGTTCAGGTAGCCCCTGGGTGAATTTTTTTTTTTTTTTTTTTTAATTCCAAACTCCCCAGTGTTGGAAAGAAAATCTGGATCAACAGTATCTGTGCCATCCTTCCATTTCCATTTCTAATCCTACTCCCGGGACACCTCTGCTACAGAATTAAAACAAGCAGCCCACGTAGGTTCCTTACAGGGACATGTCGGCCCCCGTCTCAGAGCTGTGCAACCACAGAGAACCAGGCCCCCTTCTTTCCCACAGCTCCAGCCCAACATGTGGATCCAGCAGTCACTCTCAGGAGTCATAAGACCCCTGGGCTCACAGATCACTGAAAAGCCAAACTTCTGTCTTTCAACTGGGAAAGAGGGATGAGACCAAGGCAGACAAATTCCCTAGTGAAGTATCTTCTTGGGAGTGAAGAAGGAAATACTCAAAAAAATCAACTAACTAACCACTAAATAGAGAGGAACGTTTCAAGTGGGAACAATCAGGGAGACACAATTGGACACTGGTCCTTAGCCAGTGGACCACCAGAGTCACTTGGGGGTATTTTTACTAAAAAAATTAGACACCAGGACTCCACCCCAGACCCACTGCCTTCAAATCTCTGAGGGTGGGATCCAGGCATGGACGCTGTGTAGAGCTGCCCTGGGTCATTCTGCCACCCTGGGGGAAAGAGTTCTGCGTTCTTCCAATTATAGGAGTGATCCCTTGGGCTGTAAAATCCATGTAGGGAGTTCTCACGCCAACATTCTTTAAATGAAATAAACTATACCACGCTGGAAAAGAATAGAATGGAGTAAAATGGTAAGAGTTAGTATTGTTTGATGAAACTTTTATGTGGATGAATTGGGTTGAGATGTAAAATCTTTTATGGATTGCCGTAAAATACGTAAAATTAAAAACACTATGCTAGTCATTTCCAGCGTGTGTTACCATTTGACCTTTCACTAGAACTGTGGCTATAGAGTCAAAGTCAAATGAAGAGAAGTCGGGAATATAATTATAGAATTATCTGCAAGTCATTCAACCCTCACGTGCTTCAGTTTCCTTATTTATAAATATAAGTAATAATATATAGTCTTCTTCCCAATGAGGCTCTTGGAATGCTTTAGGGGGAAAATCTACAGGACTGTTTTTTATAATCTAAAATGTTCCATGAGTACATTTCCTATTGTGGGGATGAAATCAGTCCTCCTTCTATCCGGCGAAGTGTATGTCTGGAGCATACGTGGAGACATACTTCAGGTCCTCAGCCATCAGGTGCCAGGTGTGGTGCTCAGCACTCCAATCCTCACGATCAGCCCTTTTGATAGGAAGTATGGTCCCTTTTAAAGATAAGAGAACTGAGGCTCCAAACCAGTGAAAAAATATCTCCTACTACGGAATCTAATACATTAGTTAAGTAGCAGAACCAAAATTTGAACGTCACCTGGTCTTATTGAAGAATTCCTGCCACTGAATCCCTACTAAAATGAAGATGGATATGATGATGGTGGTGGTGGTGTTAGGGGGTGATTATGATGATGATGGAGATGATGATGATAATGAAGATGGAGATGATGATGATGATAAGAAAACTTTTCTTGAGCACCAACTATGTACCAGTCATTGTTCTAAGCACTGAGGATATAAAACTCAACAAAGGAGCTTTGCTTACATCACTTCTTCTAACAAGAACCCAATACCGTTATTCCTTTTCTGAGGAAGGTGGAGTTACTTCCTCGTACTCACACAACTGGGAAGTGCTAGTTAGCCAAATCTGTCAGACTCCTAAGCTCTATTTTCTAAAGTAGTTGGAGATGGGTTCAAATCTGACCTCAGTTAGGTAACATCCAAACCCTGGTTTCCTTAACTACACCAGCTCACAGAGTAGCGTCTCTTCAACAAGGAACTCTGAGATTGCTCTGAGGCCATAACTTGAAAAAACAAACAAACAACAAAGATAACACGAATCCATGTCACAGATTCAAGTGAAAGCAATTTGTTTCATTTCACTTCCCTGGCCTCAACAGGGAAGCAAGAGAGAGAGGCCAGAAGCCATCTTTCTGTGGCTGACAAACACCAGCCCCAGAAATACAAACCAGCCGAGTGGGCGGCAGGCCTGCAATGACGAGGTGTCATGTTTGCAAAATGTTCCATCCTGATTTTCCATTTGGAGTCACAGAAGGCAATGTAGAGGTTGTTTTTCTCAACTCCTTAAAAGTTAGTGACGATCAAATATTTATGGCGCTTAGTGCAAGGCAGGAGCCTTGATATGGTTGCTCGTGAGGTGATATTTCCAAAGGGAAATATGCTTGTCTTTTAAAAAATTAGCAGCCTCTGGAGCAAGTGAAGATCCCAACCAACAGCATCGGGCAGTTCAAAAGATAGGTTTTCTCATCTTGCTCACCATCGCCCCTGGTTCTCAGAGGACCCTGACTTGTCCCTTCAAACCCTTGTCCAAGTTTGACATGCTGTACATTTTGATTTTGACATTCTATATGCCTTTATATTATACATATTTCTGAGGTCTGTCTCCAAGTAGATTGTAAACTCTATGAGGACAGGAACCTTATCTGGTTTTCTCCTCACTGCTGTCCCAAGCACTTCAAACAGGGACCTGAGCATGCACATATTCAGAAGTTCTGTTGAATGAAAAATGAATTCCCAAGCCAATCCCTTTGTCCTTTACCCTTACTAATACGAAGACATGCTCCAACTCACCCAGCAACACAGGGCACCGAAAAACAAGGTCAAACCATTAAATGTTGCTCTGCACTGTTAAATAATAAAAAAAAAAATCTCCACTGGATAGTCCAACATTGTACTGAAGGACTTCTTGTTGGACGGTCATGCAACACCTGTCTGTCTGTGAATTCACCTGTGTGTGAATTAGCTGTGAATGGCTTATTATTATTTCCAAATACTAATAAAAAAGTTACAGCCAGAGCAGCTGGTATTCATTGAGTTCTTTCTGAGCACCAGACAATGTTAGTCACTTTATATATATTATGTAACTTCATCTCGACGGGAAGTATATTTTCAGTAAGCTTGTTTTTATCACACCCATTTCACAGATAAGAAAGCACAAGGTTTCGAAGCTAGTATATGTTAGATGCAGACCTCAAATCCAGGTCTTTCTCCAAAGTTGAGGTACTTTCAAATATGCTATGATTGACCTTTTTGTTGGCTAAGATGAAGGATGATACTTGTAAGGGCTAAGGTGGGGCTATTCAGTCACAAAATATTTTCTGGCAAATCCCTGAAGTATTTTAGCTCAAGTGAGAGGCTACCAGAAAGGCAAGGGATCTCTGTTTCTGCCATTCCGAGATTCAGAATCCAAGGGAGTATTAATAGGGTTAATTATGATAATGGTGATTATAACATGATTGATAACAACAATAATGGAATTAGAAGGGCTCATGATATGTACTTGCCACTAATGTTCTAGACATGCAACTTATGTTCTATAAATGTTCTATATGTTCTAAATGTTCTGTAAATGTAATTCCCTCAGTGCAACCCACAGCCCCATAATGTGGTCACAATCTTTATCTTCACTGTATAGATGGGTGGCTTTGAAAGGTTAAGCAAATAATCTGAGGTCACTCCAATAGTGCATGATGAAACTCCTATTGTACCAATCCAATTCTGAACTCAAAGCAGGAAGTTGAAAAAAAAAATTAGAGGAAGTTCTCGTGTACCCTTTACTCAGTTTCCCCCAATGATAAGGTCTTGCGTAACTACAGTACACTGTCGAAATTAGGAAATTGACATTGTAGGACCACTGCTTTATGCTGCTGCAAACACAAAGAGAAGTTAGGGTAGTACAAGTCCAGCTTTTGTGGGTCCTTTACTATCGATGCCATGGCAAAGTGGCCACTGCCATCTACCCTAGAGTGACAGTGGAACTGCCCACCCCTGTCACAAATAGAGTGACACAGGCAGAAGGGCGGATAGACAAGTAGAAAATTGACCAAGCAAATAAATATCAGCAAAAAATATTTTCATAAGGCAATGAACAGACAAATGCATTTTCAATTATAATTCAATAAGGATTCTTTACCTCCTGGGTATGGAGGAAAGCTTCAATCTGGAGCTGACTTTAACTTTCACACTCCATCTCCTCTCCCAGCTAGCTACTTTCTAAAGAAGGGGAAAAAGTTCTCACTGCCACCACCACCACCACCACCACCACCACCACCACCACCACCAGGGTAATATCAGTGTCAAATTCATATTCAAGATGAATTTCAATGACTTGCACCATTGTGAATACTATTACAGTCGGCCAAATCCACGAAAAGAAAAGGATGGATTTTGTTCCCGTAGAGAGCTTGCTTACAGGTACCCTGCAGATACGACATAGGATGATATCACTGTTGCCTATTCCATCTTAGCTATCCAAAGGATTCTCTGCCTCCTTCTAAAATGGAAAATTGATAGATTTGATGTGAAGCAATTGTCTTTGTAAGACAGGAGGTCACTATCCATACAGACAGCACCAAGTAGCTTAGAGAGGTACAGTTCTACCGCTGATATGGCTGAGTAAAGCGTAAGTACTAAGAATGTCACCGGGGGTCTGCCACTAGATTTAGAAAATTGGGAGCATTAAGTCACACTGCTAGAAAGGGAATCATATACCCTTTTGCAAAGAGCAAAGTAAGCATTCTATATAGAAACCTGTGGGAGGAGTAGATACCATTGTCTTGCACATGAATGGATTCAGAATTATTTCCTTTTGTACCACATTATGGAAACTGAGTTTTCTACCCATCAGAAAAGTTTACGTTCCAGTGCCACTAATCAACATTTCTACCTCTGTAGTCTTCCTCAAAGCTGGATGCCTCAGCATAGCTAATATTATTATTCAGCCATGACCTTGAGGAGACATGGTGCAGTTAAGACATAGAACGTCCCTACCGCCCGGACATAGTTTATAACAAATTTACAGAATCAGACACTTGAATATATTCTTAATTACCCAATTTCCTCACATGAATATCATTGGCCTCTCATAAGATTATAAACTCCTTCAGGGCAGGTACTTGTCCGATTCCTCTTTAACACTTTCCTCTTTGTCTTCCATATTTTGTAATCAGGTGTTTGACATGATAAATATCTATTGGCTTGCATTCACCTCACTTGTAGAAAGATGTCTAATCTGGTTACAGCAACAGGCCAAGATGATAAAATATGACCTTGTCTTTCATGGTATATTGCATAAGTTTTAGCCTCTAATAGTTTGCCAACTGGAAAAAAAGGCTGTCATAAAATGAATTATACTTGGACTTGGAAGAAATGAAATTAGGAAAGACTGCCAGAAAGCAAGGGCGATGAACTATTCAAATAGGCGAGAGTGTCATAGTCATGCAATTGTCTCAGCAGCTAGGTATTGGGCATCTTCTAGGTGGCAGGTCCTGCGCTAGGTTCAGGGGCTACAGTGGTGATGAGGAGAGACACGGTTCAGGACCCTCGTGGCTACCGGCTCGCAGGGCACTTAGGATGTCCAGGAATTTGCAGTGCAGTGGGATATGTGCCATGAGAAGATAAATACAAGGTGCTGAAGGGTTTCACCTATCTCCGATGGTTTATCAAGGAGGGCTTTCCGGAAGAACAGATGTTTAAACCAAGAGTTGAAGGTGAGCAGGAAATAACCAGGTGGTATCGTATCAAACAGGTTGGCAAAATAATATGTGGGAAGACCATTTGCATTGTTGCAGTAGGAGGAAATACCTCACGCCCAGAGCAGCAGAATCAGTGAAAAAGGAGTAAAAGAAAGTGATGTGGCTATTTTCAGAGCCGCAGGACCCACAAAATATAGAACTGAGACACAGACCTGGAGGCTAATGGACCATAAAGGCCTAGGGGGCAGAGACCCAGGTCTGTTTTACTGAGAACCATATTCCCAGCACTGTCAGAATGGCACGCACGGAGTGAATGCTTATAAAATGTTTTGGTTAAATCACAGAGTAAACGCAATGATGATACAAACCAGGCTGAAGCTATTCAAGGGAAGGAAAAGGAACGGGAATAATAGAAAAGGAACTGATCATTTGAAATAGACTCTTGGCATTACTTTTTCATCTTAAGCAACTCAAATGGTTGAAATAGAAGAAATAAACAGAGGAAACAGGTGGTCACTTTAAGTAAATAAGTAGGACACAGGCTCATCCTTCTTCTCATCACCATGCTCACAATAGCTCAGCTGGTGTAAAGGTTACTGGGAGTACCTACATAGTAGCCGTTTGAGCCTCACATACCATATTGGAATGTAGGTGGATACCGTTCATATCCATTCAAAAGAAAACAAAGGTGAAGCGCAGATAACCCAATGCCATGCCCAAGTTCACACAGCTCCTTAACATTCTAGCTGGTATTTTAACTCTAGATATATTTTCAGTGTACGAAGCTGTTTCCTAAGTTTTCCATTTATATAATCTGACAGGTCTAGCTGTATCAATAGGCTTGATGGCAGGATGCACTTGTGGGTGTCCTCCATCCTGATCTCATAAACTTTTATACAAAGAATAAGAAAACTGAATGTGGACATTGGGGTGACTGAAACTATCATTAGAACAAAGAACTTTATTGGCCTGACAAATTCAATACAACTCAACTTAGCATAAGCACGGCGGTATTGAGGTTATTACTATGCTTTTAAGGAAGCTCAAAGGGAATGAAACCAGTGACGTCCAGTCACTGGCCCTGTCCCAACACAAGGGTCTCTGAGCCCATGGTCCTCAGCCAAAGTACCACTTGAGACCAGAGCACTTTGAATTCCTCACATATGTGTGATCAGTGCATAAATATTAGTTTTCTGTAGCTAAGGATGTGTGATATATGAGGGACGTCTTCTTAAAGATTTTATTTATTTTTGTGAGACAGACAGAAAGACAGAGAGAGAGAATGAGCATGAGCAGAGGGAGAAGCAGAATCCCCGCTGAGCAGGGTGCCCGATGTGGGACTCGATTCCGTGACCCTGGGATCATGACCTGAACTGAAGGCAGATACTTAACCAACTGAGCCACCCAGGCGCCCATAGGAATGTCTTCTCGATTGAATGCCGAGCTGTATGGGTCACATAGTTTGGAGTAGAACAGGGCCAGACTGACTTAGAAGAAGAGGTTTTGGAAAACATCAAGGTGGATTCAAAGAAGACGGTGGGTTTTTGGAAACATGGAAAAAGTTTGCCTTATTTGTATATAGGAGACAATTTTGCCTAGTGGTAAGACATTTGATTCAGATATGAACAGTGTGGCAATCTGGCCAAAAAATTGTGTGATCACTTTGTGCACAGCATATGACATTCAAGTTAATTTATCCAAATAACTCCAAGATAGCCACAGCTCAGAAAACCGAGGCTGATGAAAGTCAAGTGATTTTAATTCAAAACGTCTTCAAGGAGTAGCCTGACAATATTTTCACATGTGACTGCGAAGCGCGTGGTTTTGCAGTGTACTTGCTCATTAGCGACATTCATCCTCTTCACTAACCAGTTTTCCTTATTTGATTTTCGACATGCTTATCATCTTGAGACAGAATGGAATACTCTTGGAATCTACACCAAACAGACAAAAGGTGGTCCTCACATTCAAGTATTACCGATTTACATATCTGACTTAAGGTTACTGAACACCTACTGTTATGAATTGAATTGTGTCTCCCCCAAACTTAAATGTTGAAGTCCCAGCTCCCAGTATCTCAGAACGTGACCTTATTTGGGAAGACGGTAGTTGCAAATGTAATTAGTTATGTTAAAATGAGTTCATACTGGAGTAGGGTGGGCCGCCTAATCCAATACGGCTTCTTATAAAAAGGGGAAATGTGGACACAGACATGCGCAGGAGGAGAACACCGTGTGAAGATGAAAGTAGAGATGGGGATGATGGTTCTACAGCTAAGAGATGCCAAAGATGGCCAACAGGCCACCCGAAGCAGGAGAGAAGCCTGGAAGCAGATTCTTCCTCACAGCCCTCAGAAAGACCAACCCTGCTATGACCTTGATCTTCCGGCTTCCAGAACTCTTGAAGCAATAAATTTCTGTTATTGAAGCCATCCAGTTTGTAGTACTTTGTTAGAGCAACAGCAGGAAAATGATACACCTACTATGTGCTAGTCACGGAGACACGGTGTTAAGTGAAGTCACTCCCTACCGCATGACCCTGCGGTCCAGTGAAAGAAATATAACAATCCAGCCAACCAGAACGATGCAATATCCTGTCCTCTCATTCCGTTCTTTACACTTAAAAGGAAGACGCTGATCCATGTAACAATTTTCATGTGCTGTCATTTGATCTCTCTGAAGCACATCTTGTAATTCCAGTAGGATAAGTTTAAGAGCCTGAGAGATCTGTCCTGGCACTGTGGTTTCACCCTACACTGTCCTAATGTGGTAGCCATTAGCTGTGTGTGGTGAGTGAGCAACTGCAATGTGGCTGATCCAAAATGAGGCAGACTGTAAGTGTGGAATGCACATGGGGTTTCAGAGACATAGTATAAGGCAAATAATGTACAATATCTCTCTAATAGTTTTATTCTGATGACATGTTGAAATGATAATAGTGTGGACATACTGTGTCAAATAAAACATGCTTGGCTATATATCGAGACATACTGGATTGGATAAAATACTGAAATTAAATCTACCTGTTTCTTTTTTACTTTGCTTAATGTGGCTACCAGAAAATTAACAAAAAAGAAAACCTACATATGTGGTTCCTATTTGTGGCCCTCATTCTATTTCTGTTGGATAGTACTGGTAATACCCATTGATTCGAGGGTCATAGAACTGCACTGGATCCACATCTACCATAGACCAGCTGATGGGCAGAGGTGGGGTTGAACTCAGACCATTCCAGTCTGAAGCTCCGGCCCCTTCATAAAACCAAGCTACCATCTTGGCACCAAAGGAGAACATCTTTAGAAATGTCCTTATGGAGATGAATCCAGAAAAAAGAGGCTTGATCCCAAAGCCACTCCTCATCCAATGTTTGTGATCTTAAAATTCTTCACTTTACCTGACCCTTTCTGCACAATTTCTGCATCAACCCCAAGACAGCCTTCACAGAAGGCTGCTTCTGAAAAGAACATAACTTTCACTTTACCAAATCCGACAAAGCTCCCAAGGCTCTGAGAATCTGTCTAAAGTACCTATTTGGGGACAGGAGCGGTAAAAGGCTTTTAAAAGCTTGTTTTAACTCTGTGTGAAATCAACTGACTAATATTTATACTGGGCAGCTTTCTGAAAAGATGAAATAAACTCTCTACAAATAGCCTACAGAGCTCAGACATTCACTGTGTGTGAGGTCAGGGAAGAGCCCTTGAACACGCTCCAGTATGCAGGATGCTTAAGGCATCAGCAGACATTCTGAGTTAGATCTTATTCGGCAAGGTTATCCATTGGATTTGACCAGAAAGAAACTAGTTCTTTTTTAAATCTCACAGACACATGGTAGGATATCTTGCTTTCATTCACTCATTCATTCACTCAAGATGTACTTCTTGACGATGTTGTTAGATGCACTAGGGAGGCTCAAAATCAGCATTTGTATTTCTATTACTATAAAATAAATTCAGTCCTGAGAAAACAGTCTCTGCTAAAATGGAGATTAAAATATGGATAAACAGAGATCTAGGAAAATCAATGATGAAAGCAAGTGCCATGGATTTTGTGAGTGTTAAGTACAAGTTATTATGGGACCCAGAGAGGAAGCATCTGAAGCATCCCACTCCAGAGACGGAAGGTATATCAAATGCTTCTTGAAGGGTGCAATAGTCAAGATGAGTCTTCAAGGAGGAGTTGGAGGGAGTTAGGTGAAAATCCAAAGAACAGGAAAAGCATAGAGAGCAGCTTCAGAGCATAAAAGAACACAGAGAACAGAGTTATATGGCTAATGTATTGTGTGGTGGGGATTTGGCGAAATTGGGTCTAGAAATAAGGTGAGAGGCACGCAAAGAAAAACAGGGAGTGTCATATAAAGTAGTTTGGATTTGGTCTAGGAATGGGAGGCCATCAAAGAGTTCCAGTAATGGGAACGGCCTGGTCAGATCTGTGTTATATTAAGACTACTTTGGCCACAAAATGAATAGTACACTGGAGAGAGAAACTGGTGGCAGCAAGAAGGGAAGAGCAAAGATGATGGAAGTCATCCATGAGAGTGCGGAAGTGGGGCTGAGATGAAGAGCAGACAGATCAGAGGCCTCCTCTCTAGGCTGTTTCTCTGCATCAGTAATGCCAATAGCTCTAATCTTTTGCAATCTTTAATGCGTCCAGTGCAAAATAACTGATTTGAATGTTTTTATTTTAATAGGATGCTGATGAACATTCTCTACCCTAAAAAATATTCAGAGTACTTACACTAAATAAGAAGACTGTTTTCATCCTCTATAGTCTTTTAATGCTGAAGTGGTCAAATTAAAAAAAAAAATCTCTGTGAAGGATTAAATTGTTGAAATATAAATGCATTCAAGAAAACCAAACCCTACTATGAATTTTAAGTGTGGTAGGCTCTTGAATACATGCCATGGGTGGCAGAGATAAAATTGATGATGGTGGCCATTTGTAAAGCCTACTACATACCTTGAATGACTTATACCTATTACCTCATTAACTCTCCAAAAGGACTCTGAGTTAGATATTACTATCCCTGTTTAGTAGATGAGAAAACTGAGGCTCAAGTCAAGGAGGGACTTACTGCCACACTGCTAATAAGAGCTAGAGCTAGAATATGAATCCAGCCTGGCGTATTCCCACTACACCATGTTCTATAGCATTTCTCTGGGATGTTCGCCTTATTGGCCTTCCCTCTACAGGAGTCCTTATTAATAATTTACATACCTACAAATAAATTTAAATGGGCAGTTTCAGTGAGATTTTGATGGCTTTTCAAGAAATGGTCTAGGCTTTTTGAGAAGATGGGGAAAAAAAGAAGATAGCAAAGTTCTTGACATTAAGGATCTTAAAGATGGAGAAGGGGAAGCTTTTGCTGAGGTTTAGAAAGCAAGCCATCTGTGGAATAGGGGGCATGCTGTCCAAATTCTGGCCCTCCCTTTCACCAGGTATATGACCTTAAGTAAGTAGCATCACCTCTCCATGCTTTGGTTTCTATTATAATGGGGATACTAATAGCATACTCTTATTGGGTTATTTATGGAATAAATTAGTCAATGCATATACATTTCCTTTCACCACACTTAACAGAAGTGTTCAATATATATTTGTTAAAGTAGTTATGGTATCTATGCTAATATTGTCATTATTATGAATTAAAAGGGAAATAACTTGAGTGGCAGTGTACAATGTGTGAAAGAAATTTTTCCAGAAAAACATAATCCATCAAAACCCAGCCTGGGAGGAAAGCAGGTTGGGGGAGCAGAGAATAGGTTTGACTCATCACACCCACAATTGCACAGGGCTTGGAAAATAACATATAAGCCCCCAGTGGCAGGAGGGGCAGAAAAGATTTCTCCCCAAACTGTGCCTTCTGAATCTTGGACTGAGCTTTGATTCTGGTTCATCTAAGAGTATTTAGTAGGATGGTCGTCTGTGCTCAAAACCAGAACTGGAATTGAAAACCACCCCAAAACATCAGAAAGAATGGCTATGCAGGTGATCTCTTCTCACCTTTGTCTGTTACAGCCCCCTCTACCCCTTACCGACATTGCTAACTCAGAGCATACTGTTTAAGCCTCCAATAATCACTCTCAGAGAAGAAATCATTCATGAGCCAGTATGAATATCTCAAATGAAAAAGGCATCATTACTTAAGAGCGTGGTTCTTCAAATACCCAAGGGATTGTTTTGATTCTACTGGAGATGAAGGTAAAATTATAAGAATCCAAGCTAAATGCAAGAATCTAGTGAATGGATAATGATGATTGTGTCAGTTTCCTACTGTTGCTGTAATGAACTACCAGAAACTTGGTGACTTGAAACAACACAATTGTCTTCCACTATAGTTCTGGAGGTTAGAGGTCTGAAATCAGTTTCATAACATAAAGTGAGATAAAGTTAAGGTGTCAGCAGGGCTGGTTCTTTCTAAAGGCTCTGGGGGTGGGTGGGTAGGAGAATCTGTTGTTGTTGTTGTTGTTGTTGTTGTTGTTGTTGTTGTTTGGGGTCTTTTCAGCTTCTAGTGGCCACCTGAATCCTTTGCCTTGTGGCCCCTTTATCCGCCTTCAAAAGGCAACACTCCAATCTCTGCTTCTCTCATCACAACTCCATCTCCTCCAACAATGGTTCTGACACCTCTGTCTCCCTTCTATTATTAGGACTTTTGTGATTACATTGGGCCCATTGGGATAATGACAGATAATCCCTCCATGTCAGTATGTATCACCTAAAACATGTACAGAGTCCCTTTTGCCATACAAAGTAACACTCAGAACTCACACATTCCAAGGATTAGGATGTAGATATGTTTGTGGGACGTTATGGGGTTTACCACAATGATGATATTCCAGGGAAACACTATCCAATTAAACTTTCTAGATATGGAAATATTCCATATCTGTGCTGTCTAATACAGTAACCACCAGCCACAAGTGGTATTGAGCACTTGAAAAGTGGATAGTGTGATTCGGAAACCAAATTTTAATATTATTTAAGTTTTGATCCACATAAATAGCTACATGTGACTAGAGACTGTCACGTGGAACAGGTAGTTCTGGGGTAGGCATCTGTGAGTTCCCATTGTGTCATCAACAGCATCTATAGTTCTAGGAAAATAAGATTAGAAGATGAGCATAGAGAAATGCATGATCTCGTAAACATACTCATTTAAATACAGTCACATCATTACATTTACTGGGGAGCCAGCCCAAGGGTCCCCAGCTTGTTTTTCAGCACCAAGGACAGAAACACAAAGTTCGGTTTTATTTTTTTGGTTTTTTGGCGGGGGTGGTTAGACTTCTCTGTTAACGTACATTCTTTTACTTGAATTTTTCCGGATGACTTTTACAGTATTCCCATTGGTGAATGAATCCCAAAGAACTGCATTTTATGCCTATTTAGATTGTGTTGGGAATCACGGCCAAAGGCAGAATGCAGACAAAATCATGCTAAGTAGTCAGTTTATTGTAGAGCCTTTATCCACCTTTTGGCACGGTAAGTTTAAAGCTGAAAATTGAGCTGGTTGCATGGTATACAAGCATGAAACATGGGGTTCCAATGCCAGCAAAGTGAAATAAGTATACTGGGTAGAGTTTCCTTAGCTTAGGAATTAGTAACAAAGACTATCTTCAACAATATTTAGGATGATAAAGAAGAGACACACGAGAGTGGTGGAATGGAAATTAACTAGATATGGAAGACTGGATAAAAAATTATTGAATTTGAATTACTGAAATTCAAATTATTCCTGAAATTTTTGTTAAATAAGAAACAATAAAATCCAATGTCTTATAAGAATGTGAGTGGAAATAAAACTATGGCTATAAGACCTGTTAGGATGTGTCACTTTGGGGGAAAAAAAAAAACACAGGGTCTTAGCAGACCACAGACCCAAATATAGTAATAAGGAAATTACCTATTAAGAGTAACAAATCCAACAGAGGCATGTTAATACTGCATAAAGCAGAAAAGTTGAGAGAGAGAGAGAGGGAATGAGAGAGAGCATTCAAAACCTTACCTTGTCCTCAGCCCAAATATCAGGAAGGAAGGCCAATATGGCTAATTGATTTATTTCAGAGCCAAATGGGGTGCAGGGAATAAGAGAAGTGTGGATGACGTCTTGTCTTTTTCAGAGTAGCCCATTGATGGATCTCTAGACCAATGACAGCAGAATAATTCAACTACCTTGATGAATCCTTAAACCCTCAAATACACTTTATCTTTACCATTAAAACAATTCAGCGGTATATTTTTAGACTTTCCCAAGTATGGAAAAGATATGTGCAGTATTCATTTTTAGGACAGCGTATCAAGAAAGGATACTGAAATGGTCTAAGTTTCCATGGCTTCTTAGGACAGGCATCTTCACTATGGGAAACATGAGAAAGCCCATTTCACCAAGGCTAGAAGATCATGAACAGCTCGAGGTTTACTGAAGGCTACCCAAAACCCCACCTTCCACAAGACTTGAACTTGGACTTACAAGTTAGTATGGACCATGGTTTTCAAATTCCTGTTTTGCTCATAGTTCCTTCTTTAAAGTAGAATTTTCTACCTCAAGTTAATGTAGAAGCAGAAAAAGTCATAGTTTAATTTATTTTAATTCTTCCCAGTTAATAGATAAACATGGAGTATGGGTATGCTATCCATTTCTTTCCTGTCAGACTCAACCCCTCCAATTATGAAGGCAGTCTTGCTGGCTAAAAGAATTTGAACTGCACACAGTGAAACCAGAATCACAGACTAATCCGCTCCAGGGAGTGGCTACAAGTTCTAATAGACAGTCTGAAAGCCTAATCTCACCAGGGAGAGAGCCTGGCAGAACACTGCAGCCTCCCTAGCCTGCTGGAGTTGGCGGCTCCAAGACCAGAAACGGCATGGCTATTATTATGATCGTCTGAGCTCTTGGAGAGACAAAGTGTCATTCTTTTCTCAGTAATGAGAAAAGCATCTGCCTTGAAGAAGGAGAAAAAGTCAAATCAGACATTTCTGCCAATGTATTCTGGCTCTGACAACTGCCGGAAGTTCTGCAGCCTCCTGTATTCAGAAGCTGGCCCTTTGGCCAAATGGCAGTTGTGTTCAGTAAACACAACCAGGACACAGATGTGAAAGAAGAGAGAAAACAGAGAAACACTGGGAGCCACAAGCACACCTTCTCGGCTATTTGAAGGAGCACTTTGGAGAGAGATGCATGTGGAATAAGATTCTAAGATTTCATTCTTCAAGCCTTCTGACCCCGGATGATTCATTTCACCTTTAAATTGCTGTATATGCATCATTAAAAGGTGGAAATAAAGTCTTATTTTGGTGTGCTAAAATGTGGATTAAAGATAATGTGCATCATTTTCTCTCTAAGGCTCTGTTTTTTCATCTCTAAAACTTGAATGGTGAGAGGAGCTACTACAAAGGATTATTTTGAAGATTAAATGGGATTAGGTACAAAAAGTCTTAGCATTAGGACCTGGCACACATTACTAGATTACTCAATGTTAGCTATTATAAGAGCAATTATTAAATAATTGTCCAAAGATAACCCCAGGCAGTTCCTGGCATTTAGTAGATGCTTGACCAAAGGTAGCTTCTAAATTTCAAACATTAATACTGCTGAATAAAAAAAGATTTCAGCTAGAGGCTCCCTAATATTACCTCATAGGGCAGTCTTAGGAGAGACAAAAGGATATAAAGGACATAAAGGAACACAGAGACAGACAGAGGTAGATCAACAGAGAGATCTGGACAGAGAAAGAAAAGCAGACACGAAGACAGATACACGTGGAGAGAGAAGGAGACACTGAGATTTCCAGCAAGGTTTTAGATAGACAGACATGGATACAGCTACATACATGTGTGTATAGCTAGATAGTTATATTTATCTATCTGCCTACATATCTACCTACCTACCTACCTACCTACCTAGTCATTCTATCAGCTATCATCCATCTACATATCTACCTATCATTCTATCATCTATCTGCCTACCTCCTTATCATTCTATCAGCTATCATCTATCTATATACCTACCTCTCATTCTATCTATCTATCTATCTATCTATCTATCTATCTATCTATCTATCAAATAAAGGAGAGAAGGGAAGAGGAGAAAAAAGCAGAGCGAGGAAAGGAACTGCCCAGCCAGCCTTTCTGCCAACCCAGCACCCCAGCAGCCTCAGTGCCTGTGCGGAGTCAGAGCCCCTTCCGCCTGCAGGTGTTAGCGTGCACTGCAGATAAAGATGTAGGGGACCAGCTCATCAATCACAATCACGCGGGGACACGGGAGCAGGGCAGGAGGATTAGCACTGTAGCCTGCTCAGGCCTCTTTCCTCTTACAGCGTTGCTTTAATTAAACATCACCTCCAGCACTTACTTCCGGCCGAAGTGCCCCTCCATTCCCAAGGCTGGCCTCCCGTAATCTAGGCTCCAGAGTTAATTAGAAAAGAAGCTCTGAAAAAAAAAAATCCATTCCAAAGGGTGGAATCCCCAAACAGAAATTATCGGATGCTGGTAATAAAGATTTGCTTTTCCTTGGAATCAAGATGGATTGTTAAATGGCCTTCATTAAGCTGCAGCTTCTTTGTGGCGGACCTCTCTAATAAAGCTCTTCAGGATCTCACTGAAGAGGCTGTTAGCTTCTCCGAGTGGTGATCGAGGGGGCACTTTTAAAGTCTGTGTCCAGATCTCTCAGGAGAATGTTCATGTCTGCCTGGAGATGTCAGAGGGCATGTGAGTGTCTGTGTGCCTGGTGTTTGGACTGTTTGTCTTTGGGTTTGGGAAGAGGGTGCAGGGGAGATGGCAGGTGAGAATCCTGCAGCATCAAAAGAAATTCTCACCTTCAAGAATGCTTGTGTGGTGACCACATAGTATAATAAAAAAATATTATTATAATAAAAAAGTGAAACAAAAACAAAACAAAAAACAAAAGAATGCTTACCCATCCATTCATTTACTCAACCAATATTTATTGATTTCCTGTTTCGTGCCAGGCAAAGATCTCCGTGCTGGGCACAGAGCAACATGAATTCCTCAATTGCCTGAGGAATGCCCTTGAGTATAGGAGACAGGAAACTGACCCATGAACACACGGATAGATAATACAGTGACCTAGAAATGTGGAGAGGACAAGGGTGTGGAGCTAGAGAGTGGAGAGGCCTGCTCTCTGAGATGAAGGAGCCAGGAAAGGAGTAAGCCATGTGGACCTCTTGGGGAAAATACAGCACAGGCAACTGCAAGTCCAATGCCTCAAACTGGGGAGTATGTTTGGAATGATTAGGAGCCGCAGCAGGGAGGTGGGACGAAGTGGAAGGGGAAGGCAAAGGCCTGGATGCTGGAACCTAGACTCTTGCTTGGTTTGTCTCTTAGGAACACGCGTGGGTGTCTGAGTCCCCGAGGCCTCAGCTGAATGGTTGATTGCTCAGCCTCTGCCCCACAGGGGCAGGGAATACCACCCAGAACGTGATGGAGGCCTCATATGTTCGTAGCAGGCCTGGCTGCCATGCAATGAGCTCAGCTGATATGAACTGGACACTGTATGTGCCAGGCACTTTACTTGTCTCCCGCTCTCCCCCCCAAATCCTCAAAGAATTCTATAGGGAAGATGCAGCTATTCTGCTCATCGTATGTATGTAGGCATGAAAGTCAGAGAACTTAAGTGACTGGCCCAAGGTAAGAGCAACTGGACAAATGTAACCCACCCATACAAAAAAGAGACATACACAAGGACACATAAACAGTACAATGATGGTGCAGACACATAAAGTGATACTGTAGAGAAGTTGGCAAATTCTTCTGTAAAGAGCCACAGAAAACACTTTCAGCTTGCCCATATGTATATTACCTCTGCAACAGGTACTCAAGTCTGCCATTGTAACCAGAAAGCACCATGGGCAATATGTAAATGAACGGGCATAGGTGTGTGCCAATAAAACTTTATTTACAAAAGTAAATGGCAGGCCAGATTTGGTTCACAGGCTGTAGTTTGCTGATGTTTGCTACTGAATGACCATAAATTGTGAACCAAACTGATTTGGGGAGCCGCAGGTGATACTCAAGGGACTTCATATTCACACAATAAGCAAGTAGACATCAGTTAGACACATGCAAACATAGAGCAGTCTTCTATTTATTTTAAACCTCTCCTTAAAATCCCTTTCCTGGGGGAGTGGGAACACCCCATCTGGGGGTTGAGAGCTGCCTCACCCAAGACAAAGGGCACATCCTCAGTTCATTCACCTCATTCCCTGTCATGTTTTAAGACCAAAAAAAGCACACGTGGGAGGTTGAAGCATCCAGTTGGATTTGAGGAAAACCTATTAAGTATGTTAATCCATTTGTAATTCAACAAGAAGAAAATAAAAGTACAAGGCCAAGTGCAGAAGACGGGAAAAAGTCTTCCAGAAATGTGCAAGCAACAGTGCATAGCAGGGCAGACCATTAAAGAGTAGCCACGTGGTCTGCCTTGGAAAACGGTAAAGGAAACAACACAAGTGCGTGCATTTTTGTGTGCATGTGCGTGTGTATATAGAAGTCATCAGTATGTAGCTAATTAGTCATTAGCATATATAGCTAATTAGTCATTACAGCAGTAAAACAGATCATAGCAAATGTCCCATGTAACAGCAAACGCACATTAACTAACCTGCCTACTTTGGGGGAGAACACGTTCTTACATGGGTAAATCAGACTTCTTTATATATCTAGGGTGACTCCTCTGATATTATTTTTAAAAATGATGATTTAGTGCTAGGGAACTTAAACCTGCATACAAATTTTGATACGCAAGACATATAAAAAGTCACCTCAATTGTGGAAATCCAGACAGTACCTCACTCCCCAAGAGTTTTGAGCAAGTCAGAATGTATCAGTTGGGACTGATGTCTTCTTTGTTGTCCTGATACTAACATCATCCTTACTTATCTAACAGTCCAAAGGTGGCCATCAAACCAAAGAAAGCAAAGGCCAGACAGTTTTAATGCTGGATCTATACGAAGGACACCTGGACTTGTTAAAAAACAAAAAACAAAAAATACAACAACTGAAACCACGTTGCTGGTGGGAATGCAAAACAGGACAGCCAACTTTGGAAAACAGGATAGCAGTGTCTTAGAACGTTAAACTTAAACATGCCCTATCATCCAGCTATTCTACTTCTAAGGATTTACCAAAGAAAAATGAAAACATGTAACCACACAGAGACATGGGCTCAAATTTCATAGCATTCATACTCACCAAAAACTGAAAACAAATGTTTGTTAAGTGATGAATGGACAAACAAATTGTGGTATATTCCCATCACGGAATACTACTCAGCAATAAAAAAGGAACGAGATGTTGTTAATATTCGCAACATCATGGATAAATCTCGAAAACAGTATGCTAAGACAGTCAAACACAAAAAGCTTTGTACATAAGATTCCATTTACATGAAGTGCAAAATAATCGAGAGAGGAAGCAGATCAGTAGTTGCCAGGGGTTGGGAATGGGGGACACAACAGACTGAAAATGGGTTTAAGGTAACTTTTTAGGAAGAAGAAGAAACCATTCTATATCTTGGTTATAATGGAAGTTTTAAGATTGTATACAATACCAAGATTCATCAAACTGTAGACTTGAATGGATCCTATTATGCATAAATACTAACTTAATAAAAGTTGTGCAGCCTCCATTACAGACCAGTTAAAGTAGAATCTTCCAGGATGGAAAGTAATTATTTTAACAGTCTCCAGGCCCATTTCTCAGCCCTGGCTATACAACCATCTGGCACCAGTAACCTGTTTTCTTGGGTAGTTGGACTTATACCCAACTCCAGAAAAATCATCTTTAAAATGTCAGCATTTCCCAAAGTACAGGACATTGAATATATACTCTAATATCAGCCATCCCAGCAAGACCACTGTCCGTCCACATCACTAACCCAGGAGATACATAAGTAGATGACCAAGCTGGCATCATAGGCAGGACCTGGATATAAATGATACAGACAAAATGTCTGCCATCTATTGAATGCTTATCAGGTAAAAGTCACTGTGTTAAAAACTTATCTAATATAACATACTTTCATTTTCACAAGAACTCTGTGGGATACAGGTCACTGTCCTCCTTTTACAGATGAGGGAAATAAAGGTCACAGAGAAATAACTTGTCCAAGTTCATGTGTTTAGCAGGACTGAGCTGGGATACGAAGTTAGGTCTGCAGTATATTAAACTCAACACTCTTAGTCAATAACCTGAGTGTTGCTCTGTTTGACTTCAAGTCTCTCGCTAAGCCCAGCAGGGACCCAAAATAGTTGACGAATCTATGCCCACAGACACACAGTACATGATTAGTAAGTGCTGTGCATTTCTTCTGGAATTATAACACAGCCCTACAGTTGGAGGGACTCCGTTCCACCGACCCACAGAGGGTGAATAAAAGGGTAGCACTCTTTGGTGTGGGCGTGGCTTCCTTCTCCTCCCACCATGTTCCAGGCTGAGCAGCCCAGGTTCATGACCTAGGAAAGCCAATGTACAGAGGTAAACACATCAGAAGATCTCATATCCAGGGAAGGCCTTTTCCAACCCAGGGTAAACTCTATTAAGAGACAATTGTAGGCAAAAGCTGCCCCCCTCTCAAATCTTGTTTCTGCAACAGCCAAGCCCTTCTCCTGTACACAGTGTTCAGGATTTAGGGACAGAACATCCCAAGCATGTGGGAGGACTCATTTGCATAGAGGTGGGTAGGCAGGGGCTTACTAGCACATCCAAGAACGCAATCAAATACACCCGGGAAGGAAAATTCCTGCATCGCTGTGGGCTCTAAGCTCAAGCAGGGTGCCTCTCCCCGACAGGGGTAGCCTGTGCCAGCATGCTCTCTCCTTGGGTTCTCTAGTGAAGCAGATCCAGAATTTGTGTCTCGGGGGCTCAGCACTGTGTTTAATGACTGCTTCCCAAAACAAACCCCAGTCAGTGAGAGGGAAGAGACAGGCAATGCTAGGAACTGATTCTTGATAAAAAAGAACCAGAGGGAAATTGAGGGAGAGGCTGAAGAGGTACAGGAGAAGGTCAGGCTTCTGCTGGTCCCAAAGCCAACATCACTGTTAGCTGTGTGGAGCCCCATACTTCTCACCTGTAAGGTGGGACTGTAACCCTAACTAATGCACTGGAAAGGTTACTATAAAGATGGAACAGATGACAGCGATCGTAGCTGACATCTTGGGAGGTCTTAGACTATGCCAGCAAACTGTCATGTGTTTTGCATGTATGAGATCATGCAATTCTCTTTGCTACATTATGGGGTAGATGCTACAAAATATTATTGCTATTACCATAAAGCAGGAGGGTTTGGAGCTATTGTCACCATTACTAGTCCTTGTTATGTGAACACACTAGGCCAACAGGCTTACAAGTACTATGTCATGTAATATTCAAAGCAGTCTTATAAGGTTAGTTCAAGGAGTACCAAATAGGTTTTACCAAATAGGAGATATTCACTGTTGTGGCTGAGTTCAGGGTTTCATTCAGGGATTTAATAGCCCATAGTCATTTGAGGGGGTAAGTTAACTTCCAAAAGAGCCCGGCAGCAAGCAGGATCCCATTAAGGTATAATAGATTCTTGCTGACTCATCAAAAGAGAGTAATTTACACGAAAGAGGCATCTCACTATGTCACCAAACAAAAGCCATTTATATCTTAAACATATATAGATATAGATAGATAATTCAGCAGCAATTTATAGCGAATACTGCTAGAAATATGTGCATAAATTCTTTGAAAATATCTACCAGATATCTGCAAGTCTACATGTTATGTAGTCATAGATACTATGACTTCTATTATCCACAAAACTGTAAGCACCCTGAAGATGGAGGCTATGTCTGCCGGTTTATTATTTTATCCTCAGCACTTCTGAGGCCCTACTGTGTGCCATTCATATTATTATTACATTTCGAATCCAAACAGCCTTGCAGAGTATGTGGCACTGTCCCCATTTTATAGATGGGCAAAACTGAGGATCAGAAACTGAATGAAACATGCCCAGATGTCATGAAGAATTCAAGCGTAGGACCTTCCGTCTCAAGAGCCAGGGTTCTTTGCCAGCATCCCACTGTTAATCAAACAAAGCTAGCAAAGGAGTGATAGTCCCGAGAGCTACAGAGAAAAGAGGAGCCCCCTGAGGCTCCTCCTGCCCCTCCCAGGATTTGCCACCTCCCCGTGGAGAGATGGAGCCCTAGGAGGAGGGCTTTATCCAAGAGGCTGCTCCAATTCCCAGCGGCTTTCTGCTTCCTCACTAAGTGCCAAGACCCAGCAGATCATTAATTACGACTTCTCACAAATGGTTTCCCACATCCCCTCGCAGGCACGCCTGTGCCCTCGGAGGGAAGAGTATTTCTCAGCAGCAAAAAGTGGCCTGCTCTTCTGGCTCCACACACAGCTCTCAGCGCCTCCGAAACTGCTCACGCCGCACCAAGACCTTCAGGCAAGAGAGAATCTGCAACTGAAAAAGTCTGGGCTTGAAACTAAGGAGGGTGATGAAAACAGGGCTCGCAGCTTTCAAGAAGAGCAGAGCAGAGGAGAACAAAAAGAAAGGGGGGAAAAAGAGCTAGTGATAATTAGAGTCAAGGACTGATGTGCGGTTCACATTTTATTTTCCTCAAAGGACTACCGTATTCATTTTCTCATTCCTGGAATTGGGATAAATATTTGCTGAGCACCACTCTGTACTAGGCATTACCTCCTCCAAATAGCACAACAAAGTTACTAGCTTCATTTTACAGGTAGGGAAACTGAGGTCTGTAGAAAATAGAAAGACTGGATTGCAGATCTGTCATACCCCAAATTTCTTGCTCTGGCCAGGACTCCACGTTGCTTGACAAAGACCCA
The DNA here is from genome assembly GCF_024610735.1 of Ursus americanus. Lineage (NCBI taxonomy): Eukaryota > Metazoa > Chordata > Mammalia > Carnivora > Ursidae > Ursus > Ursus americanus. The sequence goes on from NC_142128.1 coordinate 34,458,183, forward strand.
GTGTGGTGGACAAGGCAAGATGAGTGTTCCCACTTGAAGCTCAGAAAACTGAAACTCTGAGCATTTGTGTGGTCGTCCCAAGACAGGCAGCCTTAACAAGTAGTCAAAGACCCAAGATAACCCATCTTTCCTCAAGAAGACGATAATGAGCAGTTTAAATAGACAAGTCAAGCCGGAGGCTCAGTTTTCTGAGCATGGTCATCAAGGGAATAATACCAGGCTGCAAGCTGTATCTACCTGTGAGCCTCACCTCCGACCACGCCCCGGCATCTGCATTTTCCACATGGATTCAATACTTCTTTGCGGGCACAAATTGGGGAGGGCTAAATCTCAGACAAAACCTCACATCAAAGCTGCAAATGTCTCTTATGAAAATGAAAGATCAAAGGCTGTTCTGGTGAATACTCTTCCCCTAGAGTTCTACTAAACATCGGGCATGTTGGGGAGATGATGGAGTTGATGCCACCCAGACACGAAAGAAAGAAACTCCAACTAGAGTCCACACCATGGGCTAGACCTGGTGTGAACAGCAGAGAACCATGTGCTCTCATCAATCGACTGCAATTGGCTACATGAGGAGGCTCATTTGACACTCCAGACCCCAGACCTGCCTGGCTGCTTTCACCCAGAAGTAAGACGATGCTCTGGTCCTTTGCTACATGGACAATGGCTCAAAGGCTGGTGGGGCTGGGTGGGGTTGAAGAAAGCGCAGACACAGTAGAGCCAGGTATCTGGTCTTGAATCAGCTTTTTCCACTACTACCTGAGTGAGGTCCTGTAGATCAAATCACTTCCATGTCTTAGAACTGGGGACAACATGTTCTCTCTTTAGCTTTTCCACATTGGCTGTGAGATTTAAATGAGATAATATATGTGAATAGTCTAATATAATGCCTGGCTCATCATAGGGACCAAGTAAATGATGGTTCTCTTCACCTTTATTCATGGAATTAACAGATTAAGCCACTGAGTGAGAGGCAACACGAAGGTATTCCGAGCTATTGATTCCAGGGATAGGAAACCACACAAAGAAGTTTTCAAAATCCGTAGAATGTCTTTGGTATTTACATAGGGTCCTTTTATTTAGCAAGTAGGACACAAATAAATATAGCAACAACAGAGAAAACTCTTTTCACGTCTCTATTTCACAGGAAAGCTAAGGATCAGAGAGTTGGCAATGCTGGCCCACATTCACGCAATTGGTCAGTTTTGAAAGCTAGAGAATTATAACTCAGTGACCCTCAAATGGTACAGTTTCAGCCAATCCTTATCCTTGAGTTTGACATGAAGTCCTCATACCGCATGACTCTTGAAGATGTCCTGGATACCCCTTCATTGTCTCATGTCTACTCGTCCAGCCTTTTCCTTCTACCTGCTCCTTCTCTCCATTCCCACCATGTTGGGAAAACAATGCTGCCATGTTTCCCCACACTCCCCACCTGTCTTTGCACAATCTCCTTGCTTAGAAACCCCTTATCCTCCTCTGCTCTCACTGTCAATTCAATCTATCAGCTCCTCAAACTTCAAGGCTAACCTGAACTAAAGCATTCTTGAGGAAGCCTTTCCTGCTTCTCACCTCCCCCCACTGCAGTAGTGTTGAGTGTCCATTCCTACTTTAATCATGGCGCCTGAAATCTGACGCTGCACTTCACATTCCCTGGTCTTTTATCCTTGATTAGACAGATTCTGGATATGTGAAACTGTGTCTTGCTGTAGTTGGAGATCCTATTTTTAAGACATAATATGAAAAAGGGGGTACACGACAGGTACCAAATCCACCACTAAATTTATGAATAAATACATGGATGAATAAATAATGGGCATTATTTTCCTAGCTAAAGAAAACCCTGAAAATATTAAGCTTACTTCTTGGTATACATTTCTCCCCACCCAGTTAACTGAGGATCTCCTCTGTACACACCATACCAATCATCCTGCAAACCTTACTGGATTTATAAATATGCGAAAGGGGTTAAACAGATGAGACACCTAGAAACACAAGGAGTAATTAAAGTGAGAGTTTATTCAAGCAGGAGCTTAAGACTAAGGTTGCCAACCCCTATGACACAAGATTCCCTGAGAAAAGTCTGGTGGCAGCTGTCTTTACCTGTGAGCCTGGGAAAGATATACAGATGGGCAAAGAGATCACCTCCAAATTCTGAAGCTGAGACTCAGAGAGCAATCTCACTTCCCACCAACAGGAAACCATAACCAGGCCAGCCCATGTCTGTAAGCAGTCTCTAAGACGTTGGGGTGAGAGTAATCTGTAATCCTCATACCTTCTAAGAAATAAGACTGTTGCAATGATTCAATGAGTAATACCTCTATGTGAGATAGTTTGCACAACATTTGGCTCATAACAAGCATTCATAAATTAAAATGACATTTTCATTATCATGATTACCTTGACCCATCAACAACTCCAAGTCCACCGAAGAAAATCCTAGGAGTTTGAAAAGGGAATCCCAGGAGTTTGAAAACATTAATAGATATCTCTTTTACATCAAATGAGGGAGGAAGGAGGAGGCTACATCTTCATAAGGCCTGAGCACAGGAATCTTAGGAGAGTATTGACTGAAAAGAATCCTTTCTGCTGAAATTTAAGAAGAGGTCCACTACCGTATGAAAATAGATGGATTTCCATGGCAGATACTATCTGCAAATTGCTCAGCAGAGACCCAGTGTTACCAATAGAACTCCAGTTTTTCAGGTAAAGGGATGATCTTAGGGAGGGTAGGTCCACTCGCCCAGTTTTAAGGGATGAGTAATTGATCTAAACTGGTCAGAACCACCCAATTAGCTTTCATACCTACGTCCTCCAGTTCTGGTTAATAAGATGTAACTTAATAGCTCCTTGATGGTTTGCCTTCTCGGATAAAAAGGCAAAAAAAAAAAAAATTGCAAGATTTGTCTATCCTTGTCCTTTGATGTCTGAGACACTTCGGTGAGGACAGGATGTTTGGAGCTTTAGTAACTATCTTGAGATCATGAGGAGAAATAAAGGCTAAATGTCAACACACATGGATGGAAAGTAACGAATGTCAAGAACCTGAGTCTTTAATGATGACACAAAGCCAACTGACCAACTCTAAGACCATTTACTTTAAGGCTTTTTGTTAAATAAAAAAACAAATATGCTTTTGATTTTGTGCTTTTGACTCACCAGTAGTCAGTTTTTGGTCACTTTTAGCAAAAAGAAGGGCAAGTGATTCAACTTCCCAAATGTAGAGACTGGAGGTTTTTGTTGCATTTGGCAAAAGGCTGGCAGAAATGGCTTCTACAATCACCTGAATCATTTATAACTACGCTCGATTAAGCTTGCACTGGAAATTATCTCACTGCGGGTGTATCAATGCCCAGAATCTGGGAACTTCAGAATTGGAAGGAACTTCAGGCATCATAAAGGGACTTCCTCTCTCTATCTACTGCAAGCCCCGCCGTGCTCGTGAGCACTTGACCATCTTCTCCAGCTGGACAGCCCCAGGTGTTAGATCATTTCTGAGTCTAGCCTTCCCTTCCTCCCAAACCCCTCCCCCCAAAAGAGTCTTCCCTTTGGATGCATTTTCCCCTTGAGCCACCTGAAGCACATTCAATTCCTCTTCCAATTGCTATCCCTTTTAGTTATTTGAATAAGGTGGTCCCCTGCCCTAATAATACTCTCTTCTCTGTTCCATTTGAGGACAGTGCTCTCAGAGTATGGAAACCTATGTTATATAAAGGCAGCTCAATGTATAAATAAAAGTGTTGAATCATTATGTTGTACACCTGACACCAATGTAACATTGTGTGTCAAATATCCTTAAAAAAAAAAAAGGCAGCAAAACTTACTATACATCCTGGGTAAAGTGAAAAGCTACCAGACTCATTCTGACAAATTTCTATTCTTTTAAAAGATTTGGGATTCTATTCCAGCCCTTAATCATTGAGTTCAAGGGCTCATCCATTTGAAATGCGACTGATTAGATTTGGAGTTAATTTTCTCTGTGTCTTCAAAACCATGTGTGGGGGGGGTGGGGGGGAGGAAAGAGCGCATATTATATACTTATGAATCAAAGTCAAAGTCTCAATTATGTGTAGGAGTCCAAAGGTCCTGACAGCACAGATTAAGCAGTAAACACAATACCGAGATGTCTTTGTTAGACTCTGCTAGAAGCCCTAGAAAAGCTCTCTGACCTCATCTCCACATTTTCCTAGCATTTTTCTGAGTTCTGGGTCCATTTTACACCTACCTTCTTCCCAGCCGTGGGTCCAGAAAGGGAAGGAAGAGGTCACATTTATAGTGCATCCCATTCCACCTTGAAGGCTGAGGCTGGTCTCTAGGGCCCAGAGAATTAAAACCAATGCAGTGAACTTGACTTGCATGTAGTTACTGCCATCTTAATAAGGTGAGAGCAGCCTGGGGATCCCAGGAACATGTAACTCAGGCCTTGCCATATGGAGCCAGCCTGGAATCTGTCAAGTTCACTTAGCACTGTTTCTCTTTGGGGAGTCAGCCAGGCAATCACGTTCTGGGGGCAGGAAGGAGAGGCAGAGAACATGGGGAGAAAGGGCTGTTGAAATATTGAAGCGAATGCTGATGTAAAGCCAGATGTGTAACCAACCTCCCGTCCCCCTCTGGTAAACTCTCTTCTCGTAGACCCAAGCTGGAGCAGAGGCACTGACAATGATTCAGGGCTGTTTAGGGAAAAGAACTGAAATAGCTGGTATGAATATATGTATTTCAGGAAGAAGTAATAAGCATGTTTTCTCATAGTCAGAGGATGAACCACATTTGCATCAATGTCTTATTTCTGCCCTGAACAACCCAAGAGACAGATGTACCAATTTTAGCATCTACAAGAATGCCATTTTTTTGTGTGTGTGGTTGGTTTTGTGATCCTCATGTGCGATAGATCTTAAGAACAAAAAGTAGTGAGGAAAAAGGCAGAGATTTGGGGGAAGGGGATAAAGGAACGAGCTGTTAAGGAGAGGGTCACCCACTGCTGCAGTCTGACAAGTAGTGCCGGCTACACTTCCCGGCAAGGGAACAAGAGTCTGGGACTCCACACGGATGCAATTCTGCTCTGATGGATGGGAATGAGGGCATCTCTGCGGAGCTTTGGGAAAAAAGCCCGAATTGAAAATGTAATCTCCATTTCATACTTTCCACTGATATTCAGCATAAAAGGAATGCTAGCCCATGGCTGGCCGAATTCAATGCAATTTATATGCAGCCTCATACGTCTTTGCAGGGATTTTGTAGGGAGACCAAATCCCACTGACATCCCCTCGCCTCCACGGTACAGATTTGCGGGGGTACAGAGCAATGCTGCAGAGGGGTCTTTCTGGGGAAATGAAGTGAGGATTTAATTTTGTACAGTTTATAGAATGTGCCCCAAAGGTGACATTTCCAAGGACAAGCGGACGTCGTTATCCCTCGGAGATGAGGAAGACTTCATTTTCAGAACATTGCTCATGGAGCCCCTACTCTCACAGAGGAGCTGCCAAAACCAGCTCAGGTTTGGTCCTTGCATCTCATGAGTCACGTGCACCTGGGCAGGTTACTTAATTGCTCTGCGTTGACTCACTGTGGCTAAAACTATCCGACAGTTGCGGTGGTTACACGTGACAAGAATAACCCACATTTATTAAGTGTTCCATACGTGTCAGGCATTTTTCAAAGTGCTTCACGTATATAATCTCACTGAATTCTCACATGTTACAGATGAACGATCTCAAGAAAACAGAAGGTTGAGGACACCGATTAAGAGCCCAGCTTAGAACTGCTGGGGTGAGGATTCAAACTCAAATACTCTGACTTTAGAGCGCCTTTTAATGAGTTACTACACTGAAGTTGCTTTTCTGGCAAAGTTCTCAACTTAGTTCCTGGAATAACAGTGAGCACTCTATAAACACCTCCACATGACTGTATAAGCAATCACCAGAATTTACAGACATTAATATGTTTCGGGTGCCGTATTAGCTGCTTTCATGTCTTAGAAATGATTCAATTCTCATTTTTGTATGGGGAAACTGAGACCCAAATCAGTTTCGCAGCTTGTCCAAGGTCAGTCAGGTGGTAAGCAGGCGAGCCAGGATGATAACTGGAGGAGCAGTATCCAGAAACATGATCTTAGCACATCTCTATACCACAGCCTCCAAATCGATTAATTCGTCCTCCCACCCAGCAGAGAAACTGCAGTCATATGCCTTCCCTTTTACACTTGTGAGTAAACCCTCTCCCAAGGTCCTGTGAGGCAGCATAAAATGGTGGAAAGGAACACAGATGCCCCTCCTGGGTCTCTGCACGAAACAAGTCTTGAGGAAAGCCCAGGGTCATGAAGGAGGCGCCCATCTGCATCTGTCTTTTCTAAGCTCTTATGAACTCTCAAAGATCCCCTGGCTTAGTGAATAATCTCTCCCTGCTGCAAATACTTGGACAGCGTGGAGCTCACTTGGAGCAATCCTAGGGCGAGCAGGAATCCCAGGGGAAGATGGCGGCTCAGCAGTGGTACCCAGACGAGCACAGGCTCACCATTCATAATGGATCCATGAAAGAGAAGGCAGGGGTGAATGGGTTTGGCTAACGAAGCAGCATTAAGTCATAGCTGACACACGAAGAATGCTCCTGTGCTAAATGATTAGAACTCTTTTTCTAAATACTTCTATACTCATCATCGCACCTAATCCTTCCCAGAAATCATAGTTTATTTCTACTATCATGCCCATTGTACAGACGTGCAAATGAAGAATTGGAAAGGCAAAGCATTATGACTTGTACGAAGTCATACCAGTGATAGAAGTGAAGCTTGTCTGATTCAAGGGCCAGGCCCTTAGAGCTGGCTGTTTACCTTAACTGGGAACACTGTCAAGTCACATTAAATTAGTTTAAAGGGAGAATCCAACCTTAACTGTAAAGCATTGGAGGCATGAATAGAGTATCTCCATCATGAAGTTGAAGTGCACTAGGAAACCCAAAGAGGATAACGGATGCCATTTGTTTACTAGCATAATAGATGGGAGTGACGGGGGGGGGGGCAAATTCAATGAAAAGATAATATTGATTTCTAATTAACATCTCACTTGTTTGCCAGTTAATAGATGTTTCAAAAGGGGCTTGAGGGGGTTTAGGAAAAGTTTGAGAGTCGGAAGCTGTTTGGCATTTACTGTATCTTCTAGAATCACTGGCTTCTAAATCACCAGATAGGAAGAAAGCCAATGTGATGCAAGGATGAAGGTCCACATTTTTGTTTCATGTATAGAGGCATCAAAGTAAGCGGGGAGCTGATAAATCTGAAGAAACTACTCTTGGATTACATAATGCATCCTCAACTTCTCTCTCTCTATTCAACTGAGCCAAACAGAGCATAAAAAGATATTATTTTTTGAGGAGTTGTCCCAGTAAATTGTGATACAGGGGGCCGAAGAGGAAAATAAGCAAATCACTGTCATTGATTATTGATCATGTCCCAGGTCCTTCATAACTCATCATATTCACCTTTTGTGTGAACCCTTGGATGTAGGCATTCTTCTCCTCATTACCAGATAAGGACTGTGAGGTTCTGAGGAGTTAAGACCTTGCCCAAATCACACAGCTAGCAAAAGGCACAGCCAAATCCACGTCTTTTCACACCTCCAAACCTGCGATCTTACTATTGTGTTTTCTGCCAATAAAAGAATATATACTTAGATGACGTACCGCCATATTCAAGGATTTGCCCTAGCATTCTAATATTTTTTTGTGAAGATTTTAGTTATTTATTTATTTGAGAGAGCAAGAGAGCACAAGTAGGAGGAGCCACAGAGGGAGAGGGAGAAGCAGGCTCAGGGAACCTGACTCGTTGGGGGACTCGATCCCAGGATCCTGGGATCATGACCTGAGCCAAAGGCAGACACTTAATGACTGAGCCATCCAGGCACCCCCATTCTAATATTTTTATCTAATAAACTCTGTAGAACAAGTATCCCTTTCTGTGCCTTTTATTTTTAATGAAACCATTTTCCCATCACCCCAGACTTGGTTCCAATACACTGTGACCACATGTTATTGTTGATGTGAATATGCCTGTATATTAATTGCCCATCTCTGGAATGCTGCACAAAAATGGTATGAGTGGCACCTCTGGGGAACAGAAGTGAGTTGCTGGAGAGAAAGGTGGAAGAAGGCATTTTGCAGTAAAGCTCATATTGTATGTTTGTACTGTGCACTGCATAAATGTAATATTCTAAAAGTATTTTATATCAGAATAATGTAATGTTTTCTTTGCATGTTTCATTAACACTGGTTTCCAGACTTACAATGCAGCAATGGTGGAGAAAGCTGACTTCCAAATAAGTTAACCCATAAAGAATTGAGTGTGACGGTTGCAAGAAGGTGCTATGTTAATGGAAAGTTTATGTTGCTTACATAGATTCTCCCCCCATAGAACCATGTACCTAGACTGAAATTTTGTGGAAGGCCAGCCTCATTTTATCCTAAAGGAGAAAAATGGCAGATGTCTATGTCTCTCTCTCCCTCTCTATCTTTCTATCTCTGATTTAAAAGAGAAGCTACTTTTCTCCCATTGCTCTATAGAAAGAAAGAAGATAACAGAAACATGTTACATGTGCTTTGATTTTTTTTCTTTTTTTAATGTCAAATATCAGGCAGGATGTGTTGAAGGAGAGATGCCAGGCATAGCAGTCGAGTTGTATAAAACATATGCTCAACTATTTTCGCCACTTTTTCTACTACTGCCTCATCGCACTCTGGGAAAGATCCAGCCCTATACTCCTTTCCATCAGCTTCTTCTGCCCATACTGAATGGTGCTAGCATTTGACCCGTGGAAGCACGAAAAAGCATGGAATTAGGGCATGCCAAACCAGTGACACCTCTTCCCAGCAGCAGTGACAGCCAAGCTGTGGGTCAGACCCCGGAGCTCCCAGACAGAAGAGACTCACACATCACTCTTAAGAGAAGGAGACTGAAGGTCTTAACCTCTCCTGTCTCTTCCACTTTAAATACATCCATTGAGGACAGGAAAATGGACAGAACTTCAAATCACGTTTGAGTTCAACATCTCCGGATTCTCCCCTTTTTTGATCTGATGTGCACAGCTTCTGTGTAAAGAAGCCATCTCCTCCCCCTTTCAGAGTTCTTTATAAATGAGAGAATATCATGACTTGTTCTTTAAAAAGTCCTAGGAACGTTCAGAGGTAAACTGAACTAAAGGCTCTAACCTCACGTTTTCACCAGGGCGGCTCACTTATGTTAAGGTGACTGAGGGCGGTAAGAACATGTCACAGTAACATAAGCTAGTTCCAAGTTCTGGGAGGGGCACCTGGCAACATCGACTAAGATGCAAAGTGTATATACTTTAAAAATTTAACCCAGTGGGTCTTCTTCAAAGAATTGACCTCATGGGCACACAAAAGTACTCCAAGAGACTGCAGTTCTGTTGGGGAGAGCCGAAGGCTAAATGTTCTCCCCAATGAGGGTCAAGCAGTTCAATAATTATATCTCCATGCAACGGGTAGACATCCGTTAAAGGGAGCATGTGGACGTATGCTCCTTGATTATAGGAGGCCCCCCAAGAATGGTTGTAAACACACTGTCATAAAAATGTTGTTGTAAAAATGTAGTTACTGTGGCTACTTTTGTAGGAGAGAATTCCCAGAAAGACAATTTTTCTATTTTCACTTTATTCCTTCCTTTCCCCTATGAATTATAGGTGTGTCTATTATTTTTATATTTAAAAGGTCAATAAGATCCATTTAGGCAGTAAGACCATGGAAAAGTTTTTCACTGATTTATTGTATTTTGTTAAATACTGAGAAAAATATTTTTATGTAAAAAAAAATGTAAAGCAAAATATATTCACCCACCCACCCTGGGCTCCACTCTTGCTCTCTGCTCCACTCCATTTAGTCCCTTAGCTCTGAAATCTTATTTTATAATCACATATTCACCTACTGAACTTGAAGGCAGGACTCAAATTGTACTCCTAGAGGCATCTGCTTAGGCCATCCTCTGGATATCTTCATCTTTTCATCCATCCACCCATCTGTTCATCTGTCCATCCATCCATTCACCCACTCACTCTTCCACTCATCCATCCTATGGGTCACTCATTTCAAATATTTGCTGAAGCCAGCCACGCTTACAGGTGATGGAGAAACAACGGCAAACACCTCACTGGCATGGCACCTGTACTTAAGCAGCTGGGAGACTAGCATGAAAGATCAACAGGGAAGTAAGCACTTACATTCCTGTGAGATAAGCGCCACGGTCAACATCAAGATGTGCTAGGTACTATGGTTGAGTCAAGGAAGACTTTGTGGGCAGCATTACTCACAAGAGCCAAAAGGAACTGAAAATTATTCAGTCTGGCAGGTACCATGCTTCCAAGGCCCCCAGTTCCTGACTAAGGTCTTTGGTTGGGACCAATGGCTCCAGCAACATCTCCACCCTTGACTGTGGCTTAGTACAGTGGGATCTACCAAGGGAAAGAGTTTATTCACGACACTTGGGGAAACAAGAAGGAAGAGCTGAAGGACCTTTTAAATCTCTGCTCAGGGACTGGCCTGGTCCCATTTGCCACAGTTTACAACCACTCATCTTTGGGAGACTTGAAGGCACCCTGAGCACGTGTCATCTGACATTTTTACTAACAAACACATTCCTTGGATTCTAAATGGTTCATGCTGGGATCTACATCACACATCAAGAGGAAAGCTCTCAGGCCTTGAAAGTTCCATGAGTATCACTGGTAATCACTCAATAGAGAAATAGCAGGAAAGAAATTCCGAGTTATTTGCAAATTGTCATGTAAAAAACACCATCGGAGGGACTCAAAAATAAGCAGTGTGGTGAGTGCAAGTACCAGCGTGAGTGTAGCTTCCTAACAGCTGGACACAATGTCTACAATCTAATCGGGATGCACGCAGGGGAGAAGAATTTATTGTTTTAATTATAATCTAAAGCTCAGCCTTATTTTTTGATAAGGCGCCAAAGCATGCACTCTCCGGGGTGCTCCTAATGGCAAAGGTTGGGTGGGTGTGCAGAAGGGAACTTGCTCATTGTCTCTCTCCCCTTGCAGCTCTTTTGATCCTGTGCACCAAGCAATTTTGCTGTGGAGATTTAATCCCAGGGTTTTCATACGCAGCTTGTTACCTTCTTGCCAGCTCAACCAAGCTCTGTGATGCTCGCTTATTTGCAAGCGGCTAAGCTGATTCTGTTCTCACAAGCTCAGCGGCTAACAAGCCGGAATTAGGCATTTTCCTCCTGCTTCACTTGCTGTGAATGTATTGGATTCAGCTAAAGGTTTTCCCTCTTAGCAATAACCTGTTATCCAAAATGTACAAATTATGGACACACCAAGTCAAGTTCAATGACCGGAGTTCTTGGGCTGAATCAGATCAGGCTCATTACTTTGGCTATAGACTGAGCTCTCAGGAAACAAAGGAGGACCCTTTAGAGACTGAAGTCAGGCAGGACAACAGTGGTTTCCAGAGAGCTGTAGTGGGGGCAGGACGGAGGCTGCCTGTGCACAGTGGAAAGGGCGTGGGGCTTCAGTGTAGACACACCCGAGTTCATATCACCACTTTTCCATAGGTACACAATCTCGTAGAATCCTCAGACACGCTAGCAGGGTCTCTCTTACTATACCACATTTAAAAAAAATATGCATGTATGTATGTATGTATGTATTTTAGAAAGAGAGAGCGAGCAGAGGGAGGGGCAGAGGGAGAGGGAGAGACTCTCAAGCAGACTCCCCACCGAGCGCGGAGCCTGAAGCCCGGCTCAGATCTCACTGTCCTGAGATTATGACCTGAGCTTAAATCAAGAGTCAGGCACTTAACTGACTAAGCCACCGAGGCACTCCTTCCCATAACACATTTTAACCATTGAATTATCTTGCCCAAGGTCCCACTGCTAGTAAACGACAGAGCTGGGATTTGAACCAGTGTTTATTTGATTCCAAAATCCTTGTTCTCACCCATTATGTTATACGCCTCCTCTAATATTCTAGGGGTTGAATGTCCTCTCTGGGCATTTGGGGTTTTCAACCACTGTGGTTGTTATGTCCCATCACCCTCTTCATTTAAAGCACACGCATTTAAGAAAGCACTAGAAAGGCTTGACCTCAACGATTATCAAACCTGAGACCTGGGGTTTTGCAGGACTGCAATGGTCATATCCAGCAGTTATGTGTCTTCGGTATTTGTTCCTTAACCTCAGGTAGCCTAGCAGGTCACGGGGATCCCTGGAAAGGTCTCCTTGCTTTGCTAACTGTTCTGTGTAAGTCAGAATTCTTATTCTAGTACTTAGGGGCTTGAACAGGTCTGATTTCCTCTCCAGGAGACACTCCTTCCATTGCCTCTGTTCCACACTTGCGCTGCTTATCTTTCATGTCAGGATCTTTAAATTACCAGCACAGTTATACGCACTGCTTGCCAAATATGTCGAAGCTACACAGACACCATACCTAGCTTGCTCACCCCCGTGTGCCGAGGGCCTACACTGCCCCTGGAGCACGGTGTTGCTTCATACCTAGTTGTGGACTGGGTGAGTCGCCCCTGCAGCTACAGAGAGCAGCTGCACACTGCTCCAGCCCTGCCCTGGTGCACATACGTTCCTGTCAATCCGCCACCCTGGGCGCCCCCCGCTCCACACTGCCCTCATTCCTTCGGAAGTGTGGTGTCCTTAACCGAACACTCTGTGCACAACCAGGCCAGCTCAGAGGAACGGCACGGTCCCCTTTGAACCGAGCACCTTTGCTCCTGCACTACGTGGACGCTTGAATCACACCATTTAACACGTCACACAGAGAAGTCCCACTGTTGCCATTTTACAGGCTTGGAAACGGAGATTCAGAAGGCCGTGTGCTTTGTGAAGGACACACAGCTAGTGTGTGCCCAGCTGGGATCCAAAGCGATGATACTTTCTGAATAATCCAGGCCCCATCTTCTTTGTGAGGCTCAGATGAAGGCAAGACAGCCTGAGGGTTAAAGCAAATTCCACATCCAGGCTCCCTTACCCGCCGTTAAGACCTAAACTAGGCCCCACTTTTCTTATTCATCACATGGAAACATCAGTGCCTGCCTCACAGGGCTGTTTGAGAATTAAGTGAGGTAATGCAATTAGAAGGGTTAGCCTGGCACAGAATAAGCACTCACTTAATTTAACCTTTATTATCATTATTAGAGAGAGTAGGTCTGGTTTACCTCAAATAGCACTGGCATTATTTCTATACACGACAATGCAGAGTGGGGCGGGGAAGCTTTTTGTTCTATAAATCCTACTTTTATTGGATGCAAATTACAACTGCGCAGGCTTTAATTCTATTGCTGACCCAAACAGACTTGACTGCAGCCTCAAACCAGGAGCCTCCTGCCCTGTGCTCAGCCCCAGGGCTAGCTGAGCCTGGAGAATGTCCCCGGGCAAGCTTACTCCAACATAAGCCTGGGATCGGAAAACGGAGCCGATGCATTTTCTGCTTAAAATTGGAACAATGAGATTTGCTAGAGAGATGTCTGCTTCCTGCTATCTAGGCTGTCGTTTTTTCTGCTTAGATGAACACCAAGAGATGCTTTTGTTGTGCAAGAGGATACATTTATGGACAGATAACAGGTAACATGAAACACTACATCTGTGATTTTGAAAAAGCAAACAAGACAGGCAAGGTCACTGCCCTCATGGAGCTTACAGACTCACAGATATCCTACCCACGATAAGAAAACAGGCAAAAAAAAAAAATCAATTCATGACATACTGGGATGAGTCTGTACCTCAATTAGGGTTGGCAGAGATTCTATGACATGTCAGCTGAGAGTTAGTAGAAAAGACTGAGTTAGGTTTGAGTGTCAAAAGACAGATTCCAGGCAGAAGGAGCAACTGTGTAAAGGCCCTGAGGCAGGAAAGACTTGGGGTTCTCAAGAAACTGAATGAAAACCACTGGGGGTGTTGTGTAGTGGATGCTGGGGTGGGAGGTGGGCAGAGGGTCCGATCAGACTCTGGCAGAGAGAACATTCTGGCCCAAGGCAATCCCAAGGGATAGGAGAGAGAAGATTCAAGATGGGAATATATCAACAGGAGGGAGAAGACATTATAGGTATCGCCTCATTTAACAGAAGAAGAAATTGAGAACCAATCACTCAGGGATTCTTAACAATGGTTTTAGCATCTGCTGCCTGCCTGTATCTCTGAAAGTGGAGGAGATTCCTGGAAAAGAGAGAACTTCGGCTATCCTAAATGCCATTCCACCCTTAGAACTTTCAAAAGCCTCTTGTTCCATATTTTAGAAGTGACCAGCATCTCCAGTGGCCCATGTCTAGCTTGATCTTGAATGTTACTGTTTTCTGTGATACTCCTTTGGAAAAAAAAAAAAAAAAAAGAGTGAGTGTTCAGTAGCAATGGTGATCATCTCACTGCATTTCTGGACACGCTTAAGTAACCTCAAAGACTTCTACCAGGGGAGCCCCAGGTGCCTGATGTGAGCATGTCTGAGAAGCAGCCATTTCAGATGCTGCAGGAGTGAGGCTGGGGAGAGAATTTGGAGCTGCTCAGGGCTGAATCACCCGGCCCTTGCTGTGCACCGTGCATACATCCAGCTGTATGTGCATATCCACGTGCAGCTGTCGAGGAGCCGTGGGCACAGCCTGCTTCGGGATGGGTGACCCCGATACCTAAATCATCCACCGCTATAGATATTTGCATAGGTGCATGTATATGAACGATTAATTGAGCACCAACGACATATCTTGGACTGGGGTATTTGATGAATGATGACGTCCTAACTTTAAGAGGATCAGAGCCCAAGGGCTCAGGGAGGGAGTGGTGACAGACAAGCAGATCCTAACAGGGAATCTGGGGGAGAGGATGGCTCGGGCGGTGCAACATTGGCATGAAAGGTCTGGTGTCTGTTGTCACAGTTCCTGAGTAGAATCTCAGTTTCACACGTACCTTCTGAGTGACCCACAACAGGATGCTCATGTGTCCTGTGTCTTTTCCTTTTTCCTCTTTTAAAAAAAATAATAGCCCCTACTTTGTTGTTTTGTGATGGAGATTAAAAGAACTAATCAATTTAAAGGACCTATCACAGTGCCTGGCATATAGCGACATTCTTTAGAGATTAGCCACTGTCATTATTAGGACAATGCCTGTTAACATTTATTATTATTAGGAGATAAAAGTTTTGGAGGGTGGGGCGCCTGGGTGGCACAGCGGTTAAGCGTCTGCCTTCAGCTCAGGGCGTGATCCCGGCGTTATGGGATCGAGCCCCACATCAGGCTCCTCCGCTATGAGCCTGCTTCTTCCTCTCCCACTCCCCCTGCTTGTGTTCCCTCTCTCGCTGGCTGTTTCTATCTCTGTCAAATAAATAAATAAAATCTTAAAAAAAAAAAAAAAGTTTTGGAGGGTGGAATGGCCCCGTAAAGATGTCCATGTTCTAGTCCCTGGAACCTGGGAATATGTTACACTTCATGGTAAAAGATTCTTCAGAGATGTGATCGAGGTTATGGGTTTTGAGATGGGGAGATTATTGTGGATTAGAATGCAGGTGGGCTCAGTCTTATCAAATCTCTCAAAAGCAGAGAGCTTTCTCCAGCAGTAGCCTGGGAAATGTGGCAGAAGGAGAACTTAGAGAGGAGATTGGAAGCATAAAAAGGATCCTCCTGACCTGACCCGCTATCCTGGGTTGGGGGGGGTGCACATGAAAAGCATAAGGAGAAAAGCATCAGATCCTCAGAGCAAGGACCGTCTCTCTGCTGACATTCAGCAAGGAAATGTGCTCAGTCTTAGAACGGCCAGAAACTGAAATCAGCTGATAACTTGAGTGAGCTTGGAAGTGCGTTCCCTTTCAGAGCTTCCAGAAAGGAGCACAGCCTTTACTCACAACCTGATGTCGGCCTTGTGAAATCCCAAGCAGAGGGTCCGGTTGAGCCACACCGAATCTGGACTTCCAAGGAACAGAGCCGTGAGATGGTCAGTGGGTGCTGTTATCCTGCTAAATGTATGGACTGGTCAAAGCACCAGTGAACACAATGAAGAGAGCTCAGAAAACTCACCTCAGAACCAGTGGCTTCCCTCAGAAACCTGCAGGGGAGCCTTCTACACCCTCGTGTATGTGGGGGCCTCCATGGGTGGGACAGGCCCAACACCAGGAAGAGATCCCAAGAGAAGATGCCCACGGCTCTATCTTGCCCATGGCTCACTCGGGCATGTGAGTGGAAAAACGACCATATTTCCTTCCCTGATGCTCCTGGACACCCATCTACCTCACAGGTGGCTGAGAAAGCTAGTGAGCAGAAGAAAAGGGGGCAGGAGAGCTGTGTGGCCCTGAGGACACTCATGGAAACCTCTCGGACGCTTGCTGACGGACAGAAGGCAGGATGGGCTGAAGCTCTTATACCAACACTCACTACCGGTGAGAAGCAGGGGAATTCTGAAGCTCTGTGAGCCCCGGATTTCTCACCTGCCAGGTGCAAGTTTTCACATCATCTTCCGAAGTCTCTGCTCAGCCCCATGAAGACAGTGGCTGTGAGTTCAAATGAAAGTTACAGTTCTTGGAAATACAAACACAGGCACACAGGTCAATAAATAAAATGGGAATATTGCAGTGAGTTGAAGGTAAGTGTTAAGTCCTTAGATGGCGGCAGATGCACCTTGAGACACAGCTCGGTCTCCAAATTCAAGTTCACCCTCAGTCAACTCGTACTAATCACATGAAATATCGTGTTATTGCCTTAAGATGTCACCTGTGTCAGCTACTGTTGGCTAACTAAACAACAGGTAATTTTCTGGCTGACAGAAACCCAAATATTTCACTCAACTCCTGACAACCATGTCCTTCAAGGAAGCTGAGCTTCTCCCCAATGCCAAGGGGATAAATCTGGACTGTTCCGTGTTCATGGGTCTCAAAATGTTGTTCTGGGGACCAGCAGCAGCAGCGTCACCTGGGAATTTAGACACGTAGGATCTCAGGCCCCGCCCCAGACCTATGGAATCAGAAATTCTGGGAGTGGGGCCCAGTGTTCTGTGCTTTCTCAAACCGTTCAAGGGATTCTGAAGCACATTCAAGTATGAGAATCACTGCTGTAAGTCAATCTTGGGAATCTCATATCTTCTGCTAAATGAATAAGGCAAACGATATAATCTGGCTAATGAGATGTCAGTAGAAGTTTCTGGGAAAGGTGAATGAGCTGCTAGGGAGCTTTTCTTGAGGAGAAAAATCCTGAATTATAATTTACTATTCTTTTTCTGAGTGTTATCATCTCTCTGTGATGTCTGGAGCAATGGCAGCTATCTTAGAACTAGAAGGGAGGCCAGCCTAAGAAGATAAACAATAGCAATGAGAATGGCAGAATGGAAGAGCAGAAATAAAGCAAAAACCTGAAACCTTATTGGTGTTGTTGAATTGCTGTATTATCTGAATGAGCTAGCCCTAGAACTTCCTCATCCTTATGAGGTTTTCTTCAGGAAAATCATACATGTCCTTCTTGTTTAAGCTATTTTTAGTTCAGTTTTCAATGACTGGCTGCCAGAGGGACCCAATAAATATGCCATTTAAACACGATGCCTATCTTTAACAAGTTGTCAGGGGAACACAAGAATCACTCAATGGGGTGACAAAGTAATAATAAATGTGAGTCTTCCACGGCCTGTCATAGTTTAAAAGAAGATAGACTAGAATAAAAGATAAGTCCCACAACTGTGGTGATTACGTTTCCAAACAAAACTGTTATTTGGGAAAGATTTTTCTTTTCCATTTCCAGGTGCAAGCAATAATCTGGAATGCCAAAATATTGCCATTCTAGGTCATTCCCATGATTTACAGACATAACACAGTAGAATATTTGAAACTAGAACTTTCCACCCAAATCCAAGCTGAGCGGCTGCCACATCAATAACTTTTCTAATTAACAACTGAAATTTTAAACGGTCCCACAAGCTCTATGCAATGCTTTAATCTGGCAGTGTGGGACGGACAGTCAGCCATGGCTTGGGTTTTATGTGTTCTTCCATCATCAGGTCTTTGGAAATTCTTACTTCAACCATAATATTCAGCTGCCCAAAGAAGGAAAGAATAACAGAGGCAAACATCTTTTTGCACAAAGTGGCAACTGAAATAAATGGGTCTCTGGACTTGCCCTCAGAAAGTTTGTCCCCAAGTATAATTATTGATGTCCATGCCAAAAACCAAGGTCTAGAAAGCAGAGATTACTCTTGATATTAAAACCCAAGGCCAAATCTATCCATTTTTTTCTGTCCATCCATCCACCCACCCATCTACCCATCTACCCATGCATTGTTTTAGTCATTCAACAAATAGTTAATAAATGCCTGCTCTGTGACGGGCACTCCAAGGAAGCGGCAACAAACAAAACAGACTAAAATATCCATCCTGGTAGAGCTTACATACTAGTGGGGAAAGACAGACACAGGCAAATAAATAAATAAAACATACGGTGTCAGTTGATGACAAGTGATATGGGCAAACGTCAGACAGAGAAGGAAAATAGGGTGCATGGGAGTGAAAATGAGGTCTAATTTTAATGGAGGGGTGAGCGGAGTCCTGTCTGAAAAGATACATGAACGAAGCTGAGAGAAGGTGAAAGAGTGAACCTGAGTATCAGACACTCTCTGTCTTTTCCAGAAGATGGACAGGGGGGATTTGAGGATGGATGTTCCAGGACATTGCCAGGAAGTAAGCAGCCAGGCACAGAATGGATTGAGCCAGTGGCACAGCAACCCCGGGGGGAAGGTGGCATGTCACAGAATCAGACGGTTCCTGCATTCATGTGACTGTTAGACGCAGGCCCTTGTAGCTGGTTAGTATTCACTAGGGCACTAAAGGCTCCTGCCTTTATAATATACATGGCCTGGTGGAAGAGACATGTGGTATACATCACGAAGATAAGTATAGAAAGTTAGCACCTGAAACAGAGAATCTTGCCCTAAATTGGAGAGTTAATCAGGGGTATATCCTTAGAGAAGTGATGTCTGACCCAAGGAGGGTTGAATATAAGAGCCAACAGGGACTAGAGTGGATACTGCATCCCAGGCAGTGGAAACAGCATGTGCAAATGTCCTGTGGCAGGGATATCATGATTATTGGAGAGACTGAGGAGTATTTGTTTGGCTGGCCATGAGAAGGTAGGGAGAGGGGGTGAGGAAGCCATAGAGGTCTACTGGGTCACAGCAAAGATACTGATCTGAACAACTGACAGGGTTTTTGTTTTGTTCTTTTTTGTTTTGTTTTGTTTTTAAGATCATTATGGCTGCTGGGTGGGAGGCCACATGTTCATAAGGAGAACCAACTGGACTGCAGCCAAGGAAAGAGGGGTCTACTTTCAGACATCCCTAGGAGATCTGGAAGGGCCTTAAGAGCTGAAAGTATGAGGCAACAGAGACAAGTCCCTCAAACCAGGGACAAGGAGATCTGATCCCTGCTATTGAAAATGCTTCAAAGAACGTGCAGGATCAAAAACAGGTTGAAAGTGATGAATCAGAGTTCCAGAGAGCTGCAGGGACTTCCCCAAGGTCATGGCATCAGGAAACCTGGCCAACTTGCCATTGAAGTAAACAGGAGAGAAGAGGAAAAGGTGAGGCATATTTATACAGAACTAGGGATGTGTGTGTGTGGGGGGGTGTGTGTTTGTGTGTTCCACTCATGCAATGCTAATGCCATGAAAATGAGATTGACAAACAAACTCTATTTAGAAACTGCCATTTGAGAACTAAGAACTAGGTCACCCTTTGTCAGGAGGCCCAGGACCCAGGAAATGGACCCGAAGAAAGTACCTGCTATTCAGGGACCCAACAGCATGTTGCCTGGCCTCCCGGATATCCTGGACTACTGCTTGCATGCATGGCATCACCGTCTGAATGATAAACAGGCATGTCCTCCCGGTGGATGAATCATGAACAGGTGCCCTTCCTCCAGGCTGATGTAGCCCTTCACCAGGGATAGGCCTTGCTAGCTCTGTGGTCCCCTTGAGCAGAGAACATCCTCCCAGATGGTCACCCTTTGGACACCCATTACACTCAGCAAGGCCAACACCCCTGGATGACCATCCGGGGGCACCAAGGCAGGCAAAGGAGGTCGAATGCACATTGAGGTGTGTTCTCCCAGCTGCAACACCCTTGCCTACAGATCCTAAAATCAGTTTGGAAATTACTGCTCAAGCAGATGACACAAAGGTTTTGTTACACCGAACAGGATAAAGCACAGAGGGAATCAGGCCCTTGGCAAACAGAGCTGGGAGTTGAAGACGCACGTCGTGTCTTGTGTTTACAGCTTTTCAGCTGAGTACTTAGTGTTTACTTTGGAATTAATCCAGGCCCATAAAACGAGCGATAGATCAACACAGCAGATGTACTTGAGTGACTATACATTAAAAGGTGATTCATTTCACAATGAGAATCCACCTACAGCCCAGAGACTGAAGCAGTCATCTTCCAATTTCCCTAAGAGAGGCCCTTTCTGACATGAAATATTTGGGGGGGGGGGCGCACTAATATAGAGAAGCCATTAAGGGACGAGATTTTGTGGTTAGATCAGCCCTGCATAGAGCTCTGCTCCTGTCCCTTGGTCAGGACCGACTACCTAATTCTCAGGGCCAGCGCAAAAGGAAAATGTAGGGCCCCTTATAGAATTAAAAATTTATTAAGAATACTCAAATTCTTTTAATTATCAAGAATAACTTGGATTAAGAATTCCAAGCAGAGCATTAGAACACATCTGGAAACCTTCAAAGCATGGGTCTCTGTGTGACCGTACAGACCACGTGCCCATGAAAGCTTGCACTGCCTTCAATATAAGGGTTTCAGTTTCACATTTCCAAAATGGAGATGTTAATAGTATTGACTTAATAGGGTTGTTGTAAGACTCAAAAGAGAGAATGAATCTTAAACTCCACACTGGTCCATAGTCTCAATGATGTTGCTTATTATCATTGGTTAGCATGTGAATAAGATGTCTTATATCATCTCAACAAAATGGCCATATCTGTATAAATATTTAATATTTCCTCTCCAACAGGCCTGGGGTCTATTAAATTCTTATATAGAAAACAAGACTGGATAGAAAACAACACACATTCCAAAGAGCTGGAAAAAAAATGAAGCTGTTGAAATGCATCTGAATATGAAGAGGGTTAAGTATCTAAGGAAAGCATATTTGGGCGCTACAAAGGAAAAATATATTTATAGCTAAAACCTAACCACTTGGTGAGTTGAGGGGCTCAGAGTAGAGAATCTGCAGTCAAAATCTAACTGTGCCTAATTATGTTCCACCAGCAGCTTGTTTGGAAGATATCTCCCCACTTCAATTACAAACTAAAATTGTCCCTTCTAGATCTTTAGGTGCAAGATGTCAGAGACCACAATGGTCATGTTCACTGTCAAATTCCCGGTGTCCAGCCTTGCATCTGTCATATAGTTAGTGCCCCCCAAATCACTGTTAAATGAATGAATGAACCCATGAGCAAACCATGGAGAGATGGACTTTATTATGGGAAGAGCTGATCACATACAGTGTTGGGAGAAGACCCTCACCATTACTCTACAACACTCTGGTTCCTATTGTAACTGTCCTGCTACCATTCTTGTTATGAGGACCTTCTTAGGACCCAGAGGGTCAGAAGGAAGGCCAAGAAGGAGAGAAAATACAGACTGGCAACTACATGTGTTTATGGTAGAAATGTGTAGGTCAAAGACGGCTGGATCTAGGTTGAGGCAAAACACATTCCTCTATCATATCCTTTCTCGAATTCCAACCAAATGTTTGCTATTACCTAGAGTTATGGATGGCATTTTATCTTTTTAATTTCTTGATCTAACTGCTTGATTTCCTGCTTCTCTGTGTAGCAATGCGGAGGGTCCAAAAGATGCCTTTAATTCACACTTCCCCACAGGCATGGGGATTCTGTACTGTATGAATCCAACTTGATCATATCTATAATAGCCTACGAAACACACATGACTAGAAAACAGGGTGAGGGGCAAAAGGGTAAAACATGAGTTTGACTTAAAAGCTTGGGAGACTACCTTCTAGTGATATGATTAAATTTGAGGAGGCTCCAGCAAGACACTGGTCAAGGAAGTCCATCTGGGAGCAGCGGGTCTCCCCGTGTCCTTCACTAGCAGTCTGTCTATTGGCCCTGAGGGTCCTCCTCACTTGCCATTGACTGTGGCTTTCTTCATCACACCACCGCCCCCAGCCAAGAAACCAACCCTTCCTCTACTCCTTCTTTGCCAAGACAACTTCTGTCCTCCTTTGAAGACTCTGTTCAGGGACATTCTCTCCAGGAAGCTATTGTAAGGTCTAACTTTCTGTGCTTCAAAATTCCATCAAAGCGCTTGACACCTAAGTCCTTGGTCAATATAACTTCCACCTCACTGGTCTGTGAATTTCTCAAGGGTGAAGATGCTGTCTTACATGTATGTATCCTCAGTGCTTTGAACAGTGCCTGGCACAAAATGGATGATTATTACATGTTTATGAAACCCTATGCAATCCCTCTTTAACAAAGCAGGTTTGTCTTCCTGGAGTTCCTAATAGGCTGCAGTATGAACACAATAGCTCTTAGGGTGCTAGTCCTGATCCTGGGGCTACACTGCTTACTACCCTTTAAAGGACCACTATTCCTAAGTTATAATTCCTGATCCTGGCCTGCAAGACCCTGCATGGGCTGTCCTTGCCTACATGTTCGAACTTGACTTGGGCCACTGCCTCACCAGCTCCACTATGTAGACAATGAACTCTTTCCATCTTTCATACTCACCAACGTTCTTCTTACCATAGGCCCTTTGCACATGTCAATCTCACTGCCTGGAAGGCTATTCTCATTCCCCTTTAGCCGCTTAATCTCTTTTCACCCTTTCATGTCAATTCAAGCATTATTTTCTTCAGAAAGCCCTCCCTGATCAACCCACCTGAAATACGCAGAACATATCACTATAAATATATTGCAATTTTACATGTATTTTCCTGCTTATTTTATTCAGGTCTTTCCCCCCTGCAAGACAAAAAGATTCTATGTGGTCCAAGATAATACATATCTTTGTTCATTTCTAGATCCTCAGCAACATAGGAAGTACTCAGTACATTTCACTGAGTGAATAAATAAATAAGGTAATTCACATCTTGCCACAGGTAAGATCCCAGGTCTGGGGCATTGACAATATATTTATTTATCTATTTAGTGTTACCGGTAAGAGAGTAATAGGAAAAACAAACATTTGCATCCCAGGGACAGAGAACCAAGTTAACCTCGTGGAATATGAAGGAAGTGGCCATTCTAGGTAGGATGGGGGAAAAGCAGGCACCCCATGTTGTTTAAGATCTTAGTGCAATTCCGATCACCTATACACTAATGTGGGCTGATTCATTCTCAAATGACATATTTTTGTATTTTTTGTGGAAATTGTCAAGCTACATTGTTACCGTAAATAGAATATTACTAAAGGGCTTTAACCAAGCCAGCTGGAAGCCTTGACATTTCATCCATATTGTTATTTATATACATATTTACAGCTGCCACCTGCCTGTTACTTGGCTGTATCATAAAGCAGGGCTGTTCCCGTTTCATTACACTTTGACATTTTACTATAACTGCATTGCTTCCCATTCCTTAGTTTCCAATTGCTCTGCAGCCACTCTTGAATTATATTGCCTTGGTAATAGAATAAAAATCTTTCTCTGTGGTAGTACTAGTCTCTCTCTTTCTCTCTCTCTGTTCCTCCCCCCCCCATACCCAGATGGTACAAATCGTAGCTGGCGCATGTAACAATTATAGCAGCTTCTGCTGCTTAAATGAACCCCCACAAACCCCACTGAGTTAGATTAGATTAGGGAATTGGGAGGTGAGAAGGAGGGCTGGCCAGTGGGCTCGGCTGAAGCCGATGGCTATTTGGTTGTGCCTCTGTGAGATGGGAAATAAATGTTTCCTGCCCCAGAATGGTGCTGAGAGCCCCTACCTCAGAAAGGGAATACAGGCAGAAAAGCCAAGAACTCAATTAAAGCGAGGTAGGTTTAATTTCCAAATGGTAGCATAGTCTAAGCTAAGAAAATCTGGATTCTGAGGGCAAGGGGAAAGAGTGAGTTTGGGGAATCCCTTCCGCCATTGTTCCGAAGTGAAGGCACTTGTGCTCTCAAGCGTAAGTAGCATAGAAGAGCTGGCCCGCCCAGGTTAGCTTCTCCACTGCCTCGGCCAGCCAGGCTGAGAGAACAGGGCTTTCTCTTCGCTTCAGTTTCCTAGACTATTCCAGCCAAAAGAGAAGACTTTTTGCATTCATTACAAGAAGAAGCATGCTGTCAAGATATCCTTGCAGGGTTTACACAGAATAAGCACATAGTAAAACCTCCTAGAACTGAGTAGGACTGAGTCCACTTTGAACATATAAGGTCCCACCCAAAAGTCTCCCTAGAAATCCTAGAAATCTGATGTCCTCCCCCCCCCCTCGGTGTGTGCATCCCCAATCCCCAGGAAGCTGGCTGCGCTCGGCCTGATTCTCCTCCTCCAGCGAACTTAACGCTCAGCCTGTCCTTCCTGGCAGGTCAGTCTCCTCCTTGTCACTCAGGAACTCCCAGCTGCCTCTGAGTTTAGCACTCAGAAGCAAAGCCCAGGTCTTATCTCATCAGAGCAGTAATTGGAGGAGGCAGTCGCCTCTCTGTTTCACATGGAGAGGACTCTTCGACCGCTGGCCTTTGAGCTACCAAACCACACTCTAAATACACGCCCTGCAATCCACCTGCTCCGTGCTCTCTCACTGCTGCTGCCGGACTCCACTGAACATCCAGACCACATCCTTGAGTCCTACTGCTGTCACTGAGTCTCGTCAATGTCTGGTTGGATCTCCAGGTTCTGCCCCCCGGAACCCACTCCAACAGCCTGAAGACCTAATCATTAATATCCATGCCTGGCACCCAGTAGGCAATTAATAGATGCCAATGCCCTTCTCCTTACTAGGATGCACAAGAAGTAAGAAAGGGGAGGGTGTGGAGATGAGCATTCAAGTCCCAGACATGCCAGCAACTCCTTTTTTTTTTTTGCCTTAAGAAACTTTCCCCGGGCTTTGCTATGGACCGAGTGTGTGTGTCCCCCCGCAAATTCACATGTTGAAATGTAAGCTCCGATGTGACAACATTCAGAGGTAAGGTCTTGCGGGGTTGATTAGGTCATGAAGATGGAGCCCTCATGAATGGGGTTGGTCCCCTCACAGAGGAGACCCAGAGAGCGCCCTCAACCCCTTCCACCTTGAGAAGGACACAGACGAAAGGCAAAAAGACACTATCTGTGTACTAGGAAGGAGGTCCTCACCAGAAGACAAATCTGCTGGGACCTTGATCTTGGACTTGCCAGCCTCCAGCACCCGTGATAAATAAATGTCTGTCGTTCACAAGCCACCCAGATATAGTGTGTCCCAGCAGCCCAGACACACTAAGACAGGCTCCCTAGGCCATTGTTTCTTCACCTGTAACCTCAGGGAGATTATCTTCCAGTTCTTATAGCCAGGTTATTCTCTACAGCCCCTTCTTTTTGAATTTGTTCTTTGTACTTCTCTCTTTTCATTCACACTTTAGATTAATGCTGCCTTCCTTCCTTCCTTCCTTTCTTCTTTCTGAAATCCCTCCCTCCCTTCCTTCCTTTCTACTTTCTTCCCTTCCACACAATCAGGGTTCGCCAAACACAATACTCTCTGCTGTCAAATTTTCCTCTTCCATCTTTCAGCTCAATCCCAGCCTGCCAGTGACTAGGATGATACGGTCTGGAGTTCACACCCAGGAAGGCTCCAGTGGCGAGGCTGGTCCCGAACACCCCTGGGGCATGTGATGTCCTTCTCTCCACTCCAACTCTGCACCTCTCCTCATGAGAGCCAGAGATACAGTTCTCCATTTCTCCTTCCTCTCATGGCATAATGTCCTACTTGCCTTTTCAAATGCCTTCAAACCCATTACATCTCAGACCTGCAGTCTCAGATGTCATCAGAACAAATCCCCAAGCATTTAGTCTTTATGGCACAGAGGCAGTGTTTCCAGGTCCTGGATGAAAAAACACATTTCTTTCTCCTCAGCTAAAAGCATCTGTTCAACACATCATCACTGAGAACCGACTATGTAACAGCCACTGTCCTGGGCACAGGGGGTGCACAAGCCTGAATCCAGCAGAGCTTTGAAGTCTCCTGAGGGGGAGGTGAAGACATTGTGATAAACAAGAAGAAACACAAACAGGGAAGTTACAGAACACGGCGAAACTACAGCATAGGGTGATGGGACAGATCATGACTCAGGGTGCCATGTCTACTTGGCGAGGGGCACTGAGTGAAACACACATGTTAATGAAGAAGGACTCACTCCTTGCAAGACCTGAGTGAGAGCACTCCAGGCAGTGAGTCTGCAGAGACCCACAGGCAGCGTCGATGGCAGGCGGGATCAGGGAGTCAACAGAAAAGCCTTACAATTGGTCCCTCCTACGATCTTAAGAGTAAGTGGAGAGGGTCTATATATGATTCCAGAAAGAAAGCATTTTCCCCAGAGGACAGAATTTCATGGCTTTGACATCATGACCTCTATAACACAGCTTTCTGAGCACTGAGCGAAGGAAGACGGAATGGTGAGTCTCTGAATCTCAGGATTACTTTTCTTTTTTAAGTCTGCAAATATTTTCTTCCTCGGGTTCATCTTAGATGATCTTCCCAAATGTTTGGCTCAGGACTCTCCTGGCTCAGGGGATTCACCAGAATTTTATGGAAACCCTGAGGACTGACTGACAAATCTCCCTCTGGCTGTCTTATCTCTTCTTTTTCAATATCTCATGCATCCCCTACTCTGAGCTCTTTTCATGTCATGCAATCAATCCCACCCACTGAGCAATGGAAGCACCCTTCCCACACCTCTCAAGTTCCCTTTCTCCAGTAGTCCAGGAACGGACACAGGAAACCCTTTCTAGCCAGTGTTAGGAAGTCTGGGAAGACAACCCATTTGTCCTTTAAGTCAGCTTCTTGAGTTTTTAATTGCTTCTAAGTTCATCCATCTCCTTTCACTGCCTCTCTCCCCCATTCACCATCTTTACATGCTATACTGGGTTGAAGACTATCCTCCCAGAAATTCATGTCCACCCAGAATCGCAATCAGAGTGTGACCTTATTTGAAAATAGGGTCTTTGTAAATGTTATTAAGATGAGATCATACTGGATTAGGGTGGGCTCTAAACCCAAGGACTAGTGCCCTTCTAAGAGGCCATGTGAAGATGCAGTAATACAGCAACAAGCCAAGGGGCCCCAACGATTGTTGGCAGCCACCAGAAGAAGCTAGAAAGAAGCACAGATTCTCCGTCAGAGCTCTCAGACAGAACGAGTCCTATGTGCACCTTGGTTTCAGACTTCTAGCTTCCAGGACTGAGAGAGAACACATTTCTGGTGTTCCAAGCCACTCTGTATGTAGTAATTTGCTGCTGTAGCCCTGGGAAACTATTCCAATTGGCTACATACATATATCCTTTAATTCTTAGGTCAGTGTCCCATCTTAAGAGTAGCCTTCAGTGCCCTTGAGAGTTGGAATCTTCAAATTTTCGTGTGCCTCAGAATCATGGGGGTGGATGGTTCTTAAAGATGGAAATCTCTGCATCCCAACCTCAGAGATTCTGACTTGGTAGTTGTGAAGTGGCCAGGAACCTACAGGTCTAACAAGCTTCCCATAGCTCAGGTGCTGTTAATGCAGGTGGTCAATAGAAGGTACGCTGAGATATCTGCCTAGATTAGTTCAATTCAACTACGTCCCACTCTGGCCTTCCGCGAGTACTGTGGCCTTGCACCAATGTAGTTAGCTCCCTTTAGACATGACTCTTAACCAATACTTAATTTTTTTTTTAAATGTAAGAGGAGGACAGTGAGAAAATTAGTCCAACTGAGGCAGAAGGTCACAGCAAGGAAAAGCAGGAGATCCAAGGTGGGGTTCGAAGCACAGTTCATGACCACTTCAGAAAATTAGCCTCTTTACTGCAAAATTTCAT
The DNA here is from genome assembly GCF_024610735.1 of Ursus americanus. Classification (NCBI taxonomy): domain Eukaryota; kingdom Metazoa; phylum Chordata; class Mammalia; order Carnivora; family Ursidae; genus Ursus; species Ursus americanus. Next base: position 34,486,158 of record NC_142128.1, read on the forward strand.
TTGGAAACAGAGGTGGATAATCAAAAGGTAACAGAACTGAAGTTTCAGAGAGTATCACTTATGGCAGTGTGTTTCCAAGGCCATGTCTGACTTCACACATGTAATTTTATATCTCTACCCTATAGAGGGCTCCTGAATTGTGTATGTGTCACATTTTATAAAACCTAGATCCTCCTCTGCTGGGGAGATATAAAGAGATGAGTTTAGGTCGATGTGGAGGGTTTTGATTACTAGGATAAGAATTCTGGAGTTCCTGGAGTTTGTTCTGTGGGACTGTCTGATAGGGAGCTACTGGGTTTCTGGAGTAAGGGCAGACATGGTCCTGTGCTTCAGTCCTGGTCTGATGGAACTGGGCAGCACTTAGCAACCTGGGAAAAGACTCATATGGAAGGTTACTCAGATTATGTCTGCACACCACTTAGTGTATGGTTCAAATGCAGTAAATGTCCATCTTTCCTCCCCAGCTCGATTATAGCTCAACTATGGGCAAATGTGGGTACTTAGCCTATACCATTCAGGAAGAACCTGCTGGAAACCTCTAGTCTGGTTATACTAGAAAAACATGGGCTCATCTGTTTCTATACCTCTCGATCTTCTGAAACTAGAATCAAGCAATTGTCTATCCTAGGGCAGCTTGGATGAAGTGACTCTTGAGTTTACAAACTCAAGTGACAAGTAACTCATTCACAAGGAGAAGACAAAAGTCCTCCTTCCTCTAATTTCCCCACAAGGGTCTAGGGAGACTCAACTGCTGGGCAAACATTTCCTCAAGACCTGCTGGTTACTAAAAGCCCTATTTGTCAAAGACAATTCTGTCTCCTTCTCTACTGTTAATTAGTCATTTCACACAGCATCTTTGACAAGGAGTTAAGTCCCAGTTAACCTAGATTTCAGACAAGATGGAGTAGCAAAGGAGGAAAGTAAGACCAACACTACAAAACTGTTGTCCGGGCTGAGATTAGAAGCGGAAGACTCCTGACTCTTGAGATGGCCTTGTTTAGTCAAGAAAAGGACAGGTGTGATAGGCCGGTGATGGGTATTAAGGAGGGCACATATTGCATGGAGCACTGGGTGTTATATGCAAATAATGAATCATGGAACACTACATCAAAAATTAAGGATGTACTGTATGGTGACTAACATAACATAATAAAAAATTATTATTAAAAAAGAAAAGAAAAGGACAGGTGTAGGAAGGAAAACCCAGCCTAATAGCTAAGTAATTCAGTAAATTAAACTGGAAAATATCCACTACCTATTCGAGAGCATTCATTCTGCAAGTGTTTATTAGAACACCTCCATGAGTGAGGACTTGGATAAGATGCCGAAAGAATATTCGTAGTTGTAGACTAGGTACTTTTGGACCATCACTCTTTGGGCATCTTCAGGGTCACCCCATGGGCAAGGACAGGGAAAAGAACCATGGTTGGAGGTCTCCTCGTATTTTGAATTTCTCAGGGACAGAAGGAAACACCCTCTGTATTCTGTGAAGGGCTTCATGGGGACGGGCTTGCTGGCGAGAAGATGTTTTATATTCTGAATCAGATGGCCATGATCTCACTTGATTTATGGACCTGTCACTATTATTTGATGCTTTATCAAATATGTTTTGAGAAGTTCATTTGATGAGCCTCTTTAACTCTCAGAAGCTTGTCCTAATTATGCAAATCTGGGATAAATATTGTGATTCCTGCTTTCATTTCCTCTAATGGAGCTGGTGCACAGAGAGACCAGGGACCTGTTGGCCTCCAGAGTGATGAGGGAGGAGAAGTGGAGGATCTTGTTGCTATCAAGGTAAGATTACAAGAGGCCTGATCCATATTGAAGTGCATGCCATCATTCTTTTTTTTTTCTATTATCCATTTTTCTTCTATTGTTTATAATACTCACACTAACGCAGGCACTAACACCAACACCTTTAATACGTTTAATCCTGGTTAACCACCAGGCGCTATGCTCAACTCTTTACAAGGTGCTGGCCTTTCCCTACCCAGCACATTCCTCCAATCCAGCACCAGCATCCACAGTTGATAAGACAGTATTTCTCTGGGCAGTAAAGAATTTTGCTCATTTTTACTTGTCAAAGAAAAACTTCAAAGTCGGTCTCAGTAATAGAGTTGAAAAAAGTTCTTCATTTGACATATCATGATTATGGATTTGCTGAGACTCAGAAATGATGGTAAACTTTTATAGGCAGTGTGATAAATAATTTTGTGTGTCAGGCTGACTAGGCCAAGAATGCCCAGAATAACATAGTATCTGGGTATGTTTGTGAGGGTGTTTCTAGATGAGATTAACATTGAAATTGGTGGGCTCAGTCAAGCAGAACACATTCTCCAATGTAGTTGGGCACCATCTAACCTATGGAGGGCCTTTTAACAGAACAAAAAGACGGAGGAAAGGAGGATTCATCCCCTGTCTGCCTGCTTGAGCTGGGACATCTGATCTCATCTTCTCCCGACCTTGGACTGAGATTTGCACCATTGACTCCCCTGGCTCTCCAATGGGCTAGGATGGGAACTACATAGCCAGGCTTTCCTGGGTCACCAGCTTGCAGGCTATGGGACTTCTCAGCCTTCATAACCACTTGAGCCAATTCCTTATAATAAATACATATATATCTATATATCTATACATATCTCCTAATCTCTGATTGGTCCGATTCCTTTGGGGAACCCTGACTAATGCAGGTACTACTATCTTAATATCTAAACTCACCCAAGACCCTTCAAATACAGGTCAGGAGAAGCCTGTGCTGGCCAGTCAGAACCTGGTCAGAGACATCTTGCAGAACATCTTCATTATTTACAGCAGCTGTCTTTGCGTTTCATTTCTCCCCAGATCCTTAAGACTTTGACTCTGTCATCTGCTCCCAGTATTGCCACTGGCATCCTTCACTGGAGCCCTTTCTTTGGATTCTACAATCTCACAACCATTTTTTGAAGATGTACATCTCCTTAAAACAATGACCCTGCCCTGATCCCATGGACTCTATACCAAGCAGACCACACTCACGTTTGTAAGTTTACCCTTTACGGAAAAGTCAAGGTATAGGGTAAGCTCCTGGGGAAGACATTTCCTCAAGACTTAACACTGAAGACGTGCACAACTATAATCTGAAATAATAACCGTAGCCAATGTTGGTTTAGCTTTCTGTGATTCATCAAGTGTTTTGCATAGGGATGGTCTTGTTTGACTTAAATATATATTATATTAACACATCTAACTTAAAACAACTACAGAAAACAATTCCAACTACTCCCTGATAGACAAACTGAAAGTATTCTCTTGAAGATAAATATGTATAGCTTTTGTTTCAACCCAGAGAAAGGATGCCTAAGGCAACAAAGGAATATGAAAATAGCAATGTCTTATTGCAGGCAGTTCGGAAGCCAACATTTTCACCCCATGCACATGACTAACTAGTTACAAGGTCTTAAACAAGTCAGTTCACCTCTCTGCACATCGGTTTCCTTGTTTATAAGTTAGGGGTAATAGATCTCTCCTGGCTCATTGTTGGGGTTTTTCAAGAGGTTCAAACAAGACCCCACATGTAAAAAGCTTTCTACTTGGCAAGATACTACCCCTCAGAACTACATGTAGACAGAAGTAGACTGCACATTTTATGACCCTTAACACGTGATTAATGAAATGGCTTCCAAAAAATAAGTGTAAGAGAGCCATAGAAAGATAAGATGAGGATATTTATTATACAAACCAGGCTGTTGGATTTCATGCCTGGCAAAATTCAAGGGCCTTAGCGCGCCTACCCATCAGATGCCGAACTGAAACCTTATGGGGAGAAGAGAAAGAAGAGAGGGGGGAGAAAGCTCTTGAAGCCAGAGCTTATTAAATCAATTACATGATTAATGTGAAAGACTGTGTGTGAACTGCAAGGAGGAGGAGGCAGGAGCTCACTCAGTGCAGTAGAGGCCGCTGATCAAGCATTTTTTGTAACCTTTTAAGCCACCAAGAAAATTGCCTCTTGGTGGATGAATCAAACCGGAGAAATATATTTGTTGGCAGCTTTTCATATTAAAAAAAAAAAAGTGGGAGTATATGAAATCTCCTGTACTGCTCAATCCCAGAATTGACAAATATTAGAACGTCAAAACATCTCCATAGGAATCAAGAATGACATTTTATCCTTGGTCAGATTTTCCTCGTGCAACACAAGGGTAAAGTCTTGTGATTTCGATAGGGATGGGGATGCCCCAAAGAAGAAAGGATGCTGATTGGAGTGTTTGGTAGAATTTTCTTCCCAGCGCACTGTGGGAGATACGTGTAAACTCCCCAGGATGAGTGTAGTTCCATGAAAGAGCATTAGGAAGGGGCGATGACTCAAGTCATCTCTTTGATAGAGTTTGAAGATGAATTCTTGGCAGTCGTGAGCAAGGTCCTGAATCAGAAAAAAATAAAGGAAGGGGGGAACACCAAAAATAAAAAAATAAAATAAAAAAACAACTCACGCAGGCACCCCAACCAAATTAGCTGATTTGGTGAGTGACTACAGCAGGTTGAGGCCAGGGTTTCCATTAGCAACCAGGTCTTTCCCGTTCTGGTTGACAAGATGGACAACCATCCACCCTCGTAAAAGATTCATGACCCAACTTTGCACTCTCGACTGCTTGCTTGCTCATAAAACCAGTGCAAATCCTATCAAAAATTTAGCAGAATCCCTGCCTCATCTGTTTAGGCCTGAAGCTAGTTGCAGGGACAACTCATTAGGGACAGGCTCATTAAAACCAGCCCTTGGGCAAAAGCAGTTTGCGGGCTCTCTCATTTTCATTCGCTCTTACCTCCCTGCCTAACCTCCGTGAGCCCTCAGACACAGGGCTTCTAATGATTTTGTACAGTGTGCAGGTCTGTTCCGAGGAGGTGCAGGGCCCAGGGTTCGACAAATACTGCTCCTTACGTCTGCCAAAGATAATCTGCATCTTCTCCTTTGTGTGCGTAGGGAGGGCTGTGCCGGAGAGGGAGGTGCGCTAGGCAGAGGGAGGAGGGAATCCTGAAGGCGGGCCAGCTTCTCACCCGGGGACGGCTGGGGTAACACCTGGCATTGGAGCGGTCATAGGAGCCCTGAGGACCAAACCAGAGCTCTGGCAGCACGACGGCCAAAAGGTAAAATCTTTGGGGTCCCATTCATGCATCCTGTTCAGCCCAGCACTCAGACCCTTGGGCACCTGGATCCTAAGCAACAGCCTGGCTAATGGATTCATTACCAGATGTTTTCTGCTGTGTGCCAGGGATGCCATTCTCTACGTGAACTAAAGAAGAAGCTTATTTGTGCTGAGAAAGAGCTGTTGGATCCTCCAGGCATGGCTGCAAAGAACAGGCAGCGCCGAGGCAGATGCAAAGCTTTCCTATTGCCAATTTCTCTGGGCGAGTTTATTTTTCAAGGGGTCAGAGGGGAGGGCTCAAAACTCACATGCTTGTGGGGGCCACTGGGTAGGTAAGCAGGCTGAGTCAGGTCAACAGTGAGTGACAGAGACTGTGTTGAACTGGAAAGCTCAGGCCCCACTTAAGGGGCTAGATGCTGCAGGGCTCCCACAGATGGATGGAATGTAGGGAAGTTGCCCGATATGCCAAAAGTCTGATTTTTCACAAGAAGCCTGAAAACTGGATTTTACGTGAAATCTTTAGGCCGCTAATTTTTAAAAGTTGGCTGCTAGTAATAGAAAGTGAAAACTGTAACCGGATGGGAGAAAGAAAAGTGCAGATTTCAGGTTTACAACACCTGATCTGAGAAAGACACTGAATTAGGAGGAGCCTAGATTCTAGTGTGACCTTTACAACCACCTGATGACACCAGCACATCAGGGAAACTACACAGGTCCCTCTCCACTCTTCTGAAAAATGAGGGGTTTGTCCATGTGATCACTCAGACCAACCTTCTGGGACTCTGATCCTTTAAAAGTAAACTATATTAAGGAGGGCTTAGAGTTTCCAAAATCATTTAACCATCTCAAATGGAACTGATAGGCTAAGAGCTCCACCACTGCCAAAGCCATCGATGCTGACTGTTCTTAAAACATAGATTATTAGCTTCATAGAGCTTCCAGAATCGCCAAGGCAGGCGCAGGGGGCACTGATTCCCTAGCCACATCGGGCTTCAGTGAAACAAGGCGGGGGGGGGGGGGTTGGTTTCTGGAGCCAAAGATTGAGTGGCAGCTCCATCTCACAGGTACCAGGCAGGCCGCCCCCTCCGTCCCTCCCATAAGAGGATGAAGTTGGACTTGACTAGAAGCTGACACACTTGTGCAACCTGGACTCGGTTCCTTGCAACCCCCTGGGCACTGATAAAGGTGGAGACGATATCAAAACAGGTGACATTGAGGAGGCCAAACCATGGGTTTCGTTTCCCTTCTTTCTTTCCTCCTACCCAGCCCAAAACGGACGCTCCACTTGACCCATCTTGCTCTGAGCGTTCACCTGAGGCTTTGAGCCCAATGTGTGGAACAAAAATAAATAAATTAATGAATTTATTTGAACATTCTCCAAATGCAAAGTATGGAAGTCACAGCAGGACCTCTAAGCCCAAAGTTTCTAGAAGCCTGATGATTTGCTGAAATTAAGCTGGACCACTTACCATCTAACGCTGGCCATTATTACTCGGCCTCTCTGTGCCTCTTACCCATCAGCTATCAGGGTTGGGGGTACACAAGGGGATTTCCCTCCCTAAAATCATCATATTCATCTTCTCTCCCTTTTCCTCACCTCAAAAGGTTACCACAAAATCAGTAAACCTGCTTTTCCCCACTGCTAATTCTCCGATGCCCCCCTCCTCCTCTTCCTCCCCAGTAGACGGTGGCTGGGGTAAAACACACTCGGTGCTAACTTGGGAAGACCATAAAGCCACAGGGGCATGATTTCCCTCATCAGAAACGATTTGGTTGTTCTGTGGTTGAAGAAAGCAGGAGTCTACACCACGAATCTATTCCAGTGCACTGGTTTTCTATTAGCCTTTAACACATCGTCGCTTCTCTTTTCCATCTGCATTATTGCCACCTCTTCCACAAACCCCAATTTGACAAGCAAGAAATCTGTAAATTTGGGGGTGGATGCTCAGGAAAGACTATGCATGAGGAAAAGACATGTCCATTAGCAATGCAAATACAGTCACAAATGAGACAGCACTTGCATGAATAGTGCCTTTAAAACAGTTATTTAATCCAGCTAAAATTTATCTTCAGGAAAAACTGAGCAGCATTGGGACTCAAGACATTTTGCATTTAAAACATGGATTACGTGCTCTCCTAGTGGCCTTTTTTTTAGGGGAGATATTTGCAAATCTCATTTATGCCGACTTTCAAGTCTTGGAGATAGCAGGGGCGAGGTGGATAATTCTGGGTTAAAAATCATGCCCAGACTGGAAGAACACAAATGATTTATTCGCTTTTTAGCACAAATAGGTGTGTTTTCCTGTATCCAAGAAGAGAGGTGAGGCTATAGCCCTTACTCTTATAAGACTGCCTTTCATGGGACCCTTGTGGCAGGACCGACTCAGGCTGCTCTGCGAGAGGGAGCAGGAAGCTTCAGATGGCTGCTGCTGGGTGTGGGGGGGAAGGCCGCATCCTGGTGTGATCATGGGATTAGTATCTTTTGCTCCCTCAACTGTATCTGCGGGTGCAAGGTCTCCTACAACACTGAAGAAGACAAGCACAATGCAGACGCGTGCATAAAGAACCATCAACCGGAAGGACATCCCCACCCGCCCAGCGACATGAAGGTGCTCCTCCGTGTGTCCTAAGCGCACATGGAGAGACCCCACGTTGCCTCAACAAAGCAGAATGCAATGGCTCCCGCCGAACTCCACTCCACCAAGCGCAACCTGCCTTCATTAGAGATTCTCTACAAACAGGTGCTTCTCACTGGGCTGACTTCTGAAATGGCTTTCTTTTTATTCCCAGGGACACATCAAGAGCTGAGGGGGGATTCATGCAGTATAGATCAGTCGGTCATTGACAGTGCATCAGGCTTTGACAAGCTGCTTGGCTTGGTTGAAAGTCTAGGTTGGGCTTGGGCCCGTCAAGGCTACGCTATTGAATTATTGACAGGCGCTCACCGTGTTGCAAGGGGAGAGCGAACCATAGCCTCAGCTCAATAAAGATGAAATGGAAACCCTCTCTGAAGCCGACTTTAGCACGTTAAAGGAGTTTTAATGGGCTGGTTTAAAATTCAGTAAGAGAATGCATTAGGCTGATTATATTTTCAATGGATAAATGCAGGCACGCACACAAGTTTGGGATTCTGAAGGGCTTACAAATGAGTGGGGAGCCTGTCAGGACAAATTATGCCCTTCTAAAGGAAAGCCAGAGTCCGTGTGTGCTCCAGCCTGGTCTCAAGAGCAGTTCTCTTCCTGCCCTCTCTCCTAGATTCCCTCCTTCTGTCATCCCTGCAGAGCGCTAAACTCCTAGCATGAGGCCGCAGAAGGATCATGCAAGTGTCTTTCTGGATACTTTGGCCTCAAAGGACCCAAACCACGGACTGCTGCTAGCACTTTTTACCCCTTCCTAACCTCTTCCTAACCTCCATCTGCAGTCCTGGCAAGAACAAGGCATTCCTCATATCAGCATTCTCTTAGAAGACATGAAGAGCTATGGGTAGCTGGTGTCCCCTGGTTAGCAAATTATTATTAACAATTCTGATTTTTCTTATATAATCTCTTTTCTTCTTTAAATTTCCACCTGCCAAGATTTACTTGTATTTTAATAGCTGATGTCAGACAAGCAGCGTGGAGCAAGTCCCATCTCAGAACTATAATTTTAAATACAATGAGACGCGCATCAACTGTCGCATTGACATGCAGGGAATTATTCCACGTGGACTTCTAAAGTGCATCCTAAAAGCTTCAAAGACCGAGCACATTTTAAAAGAATTTAAATTGATGATCACGGTGCGCATTTTTTTTTTTTTAAGCAATTTGTCTAATGTGACCCTATATTCATTTTTTTTTTCTGACTTCTCTTCCAATGGGCTGCCTCCTGTCAAATTGCAGAAAGGGCCAACCAGCACATCTAAATCTGTGTTCATTTGCCTTCCGCAGGATTATCTTTGCCACGTTGAGCAGTATAAGTAAATCAAAGATGCTTCTCAGGGCTGCAGGAGTAGGCTAATCTCCAGACAAATATTTAGAAGGCAGCTTTGCCTACTCTGGCCTTAATCGTTTCCAACTGATTTGACTTATTCTAATTACAGCCTTTATGTTATAAAAGCCATTTTTATGTTGCCGGGGAGCAGTTTCATTGCAAATACATGAAATTTTGCTGAGTTTCCGTTCCCATGTTGATTATGGAAACAGTACTCTGCAGCTTGGCTCTAATTAGAAAAACACACTGCATGGAACGTCAACAATTTTTAACATTAATAACGCACCGACAGTGTCCTTTTGTCTCTCTTAACATCCTTTCCACAAAAGCTGCCACACCAGAGAGCCTGGAATCTACTCTGCCTCAGAAGTAACACTCCGTTCACCCAGGTCTGATGGCCAAGAACTCCTTCCCCACCCCTCAAAGTGGGAATTGCCAATTTGGAGCAGAAGGACACTAATTTAATAGAACAGAAAGTGAGGGGGGAAAAGATAATTAAATTATAGCACAATTTAGGGTAATGCATTTGTTTCATGGATGTGAATTTGGAAAATTCTAGCACAGTATCATAATGCAGATTAAATGGGTCCTACGGCAAATCAGAACGATGCATCTATTCCAGGGCCTTTTTTGGAGGATGAAGTTTTTATATGTTGGGAGGATCTCAGTAAAGAGCCTAAATAACTTTCTAGATATTTCACTTGGATTGGAGGTAAGCCAGGACCAGCCCTTTAACCTTACTGGGCCTCAGCCTCCTCCTCTTTGGAATGGGAACGATCACGACGGCCTTGCGAGGTTATGGTGAGGACAAGGATGAGGCACAATGCGAGACTTCTGCACATGTCGCGAATGCACATTCACCCAGCTCTTTTGGAGAAATCTGATGGACTTTATACTAATCTCCAATGTCCCTAACTTTTGAACAGGCAATTCCACTCCCTGTAAAATATCTGACATGAAGCCATACACATAACTCCAAACACATTTATTCCAGTTTTCCTACCAAAATGCTTTGGGATACGAATAAAAAGCACAGAAAAACAAACTGGAAATAACATAAGCGTTGATCAGAAGGAAAGATCACATCTGTGATCCTCTGTTAAATGAAAAAAAAAAAAAAGGCAAAAAAAAAAAAACCAAAAAAACCCCAAAAAACCAAAACCCCAGAAATAATAGAATAATTACAATGAAAATACACATATCGCTTGGCCAAGAAATAGGAGCATCTTAAAAGGGAAAGGTAATGCCAATCTGCCCACCAAAAAAGCTGTCTTGAATTACACTGTCATCGGCTGAGCTGTTTGCATGTGGGGAGAAAACTTCTGTGATGTGGAAGGTTCAGGCCGCATTGTCCCTAGAAAAGTGGCCAGGCAAAGAAGGCACGTGTGACTGAAGATCACAGTGGAGAGACAAGAAAAGAAGTTGCTGCGTTACAGGAGACAGAATGTGCTGCAGTGACGTCCAAGGACTTCAACAAGCATTGCCTTCTTGGGTCATTGCCATGGGGAAACACACACACACACACACACACACACACACACACACACACACACACACACACACAAAATGGGGCAACTCCTGAGGTGAAAATACAACCTTCTGCATGGAAGAATGGAACTGGCTTTCCTTCAGGCAAGATCTGAAGTGGAGGCTATGATTTTCACCTGTCGGATGAAGACCCTGAAAGAATCTTTTTCATCCGTGCACTAAGCCCACTCAAATGCTAAAACCCACAAACAACCAGTCTCACCGGGTAGACACTTTTCCCAGTAGTAAGCCAAATCTGCTTCATGTGGACTGGCTACAGTTATCCTTGCATTTTCTGCCTAATAGTCCTTAAACCAGGTCCCTCTTCTGCTTCAAAATCTCCATGGAGGGGCGCCTGGGTGGCACAGCGGTTAAGCGTCTGCCTTCGGCTCAGGGCGTGATCCCGGCGTTGTGGGATCAAGCCCCACATCAGGCTCCTCCGCTATGAGCCTGCTTCTTCCTCTACCACTCCCCCTGCTTGTGTTCCCTCTCTCGCTGGCTGTCTCTATCTCTGTCAAATAAATAAATAAAATCTTTAAAAAAAAAAATATCTCCATGGATATGCCTACTGCCCTCTCTGTGAGGTAACGCTTACGTTAGGTGTGGGCTGCACATAGTGACTTCAAAAGAGAGTAACTTTGCCATGGAGAAACCTGACCAATGCTACCTCAGCCATAGGGTCAAGGCAAACATCGACAGTGATTAACCTGACAGGATGTATCCCTAGAGAATGTGATGAACATGGCACTTGACCTCTGTGGTCTTCCTCCCTAAACTGATAACCTCAGTCTAACCATGAGAAGAACATCAGATTAGCCCTAAACTGCAGGACACCCTACAAAATACTTAGCCGGTACTCCTCAAGACCATCAAGGTCAAAGGCAAGGCATGTCTAAGAAATTGTCGCAGACCACCGGGGACTAAAGAGACATGACAACTGAACATAATGTGGTATCCTGGATGGGATCCAGGAACAGAAAAGGGACATTAAATAAAAATTAAGGAAACCTGAATAAAATATGGATTTTAGTTAACAACAATGCATCAATATTGGCTCATTAGTTGTGATAAATGTACCATAGCAATGAAAGATGTTAACAGTAGGGAAAGTGGGTGCAGGGTACATGGGAACTCTCTGTACTATCTTTGCAACTTTTCTGTAAATCTAAAGCTATTCTAAAAACAAACCATTTATTAAAAATAATAAACTTTAGGGGCTTGCTAGGACCTCTGAAACATGTGGGCCAGTAAGACATGGTGGCCCTTGCATTTTGGTCCCTGTTTCATCTCCCAGGCTCACCTCAACTGTCTCAACTCCTGTTACACTGAGTGTTAGAGTATCTCTCACTGGGTTCATGATCTTTGCTCCTGTGCTCTCCTCTACTAGAACCAACCCTGACCTTCTGATTTTTCTTCCTTTTTACCTGGCTGGTGCCTGTTAGTGTCTTTAAGATCATTCAGTCTTGACCTCTTCAAGAGCAGCTTCCAACAGCATTAATTGTTCATCCTCAACACTCTCATTAATACCCTGTCCAAAATTCCAATTACCTCTTCAGTTTAGAATTAATTGTCTAGTATACCTGTCTACCACACTTCTCTGAACTCCTCCAGAATTGGCCTCCTTTGACTTTTTCTCTCTGCCACTTGGCTCTGTGCATGGTACAGAGCAGCTGTGAATTAAGTATTTTTAGAATGGATGGATGGATGGATGGAAAGATGGATGGATGGATGGATGGATGGATGGATGGGAGGATGGATGGATGGATGGATGGATGGATGGATGGATGGAAGGATGGATGGAAGGATGGATGGATAGATGGATGGAAGGATGGATGGATGGAAGGATGGATGGATGGATTGATGGATGGGTGGGAGGATGGATGGATGGACTGGTAGAGCAATTATTTTCTCTCTGTTCTTATAGAAACTGATGGTCTCTCTCAGACAACTCCCCAAACATTTGAAGTCAGATGGGTTTACTTACATCATATGAACCCCATAAGGCCTGACTCAGATGCTGCCTTTTTGGGGCAGTCTTTTTAGTGTGATTGTATCACTCATTCATCTGGTTCCTACAGAGCAATATGCATTCAATCCACTGCTTTGTAACTGACCTGAAGGGAGCATCTTCCCTATTAGACTTTAAATCCCTGAGAACAGAGGCCATGCCTTCTTTGTATGATAACATAAGAGCAGGAAAAAGTATGAATCGGAATTCCTTTTAGGGAGAGTATTGTCTTTATTGAGGAGAAGGCCTGAGTAGGAGCTGAGTGCCTGAAGTAGCACGGGTCCCTTGCCCATCCCTGCCCCCCACCTCCTACTCAAAGACCTCTATGTTGATCTGTGTCCAGCTGAGAGAAGGCAAGAAACTCTTCCGAATACTAAAGGCACAGGGATTTAGAATTCCCAGTGAAGTCTCAGGGGGGAAGAGAGGAGAAGCAGCAAAGTTACACACTTTGTTGGGCAAAGGCTAGAGGTACCCTCACCCCACTCTTCCTACTTCCCACCTCCATGGTTGCCTGAGAAGGAATTCTGGGAAAATAGAAATGACTACGTGCTGTTTCTGCCTATGGTTTTCTGAGGGATATGAGACCCCTTTGCCCTCCACAGAAGTTGCAAAGAAGTCTCTACACTGTTCACAAATGCTGCGTGAAAGAATGGGTTCCCTGGGGGAAACTCCACAAAGTTATTGGTTGTGTGTTGATTTGGCCAGAAAACAGTGGCCAGGCATGCAAATCCAGGGACTGAGCAGGGACAGAGAAGGCAAAGGAGCAGTATTTCCTGAGAATCAGCAAAAATCTTGGGGAGGTTCCATACTTCACAGAACGCAGAGTTAGCTGGGGTCAAGGACAGGGATCTCAAACTAGAGCCCATGGACCAAATTCCGCCTACCACCTGTTTTTGCAAATAAAGTTTTATTAGAACACAGTCACAGCCATCTGTTTAAATATTCTCTATGGCTGCTTTTACAGTAAAACAGCAGAGTTGAGTAATTGTGACAAAAACCCTAAAATAGTTACTATCTGGTCCTACACACACACACACACACACACACACACACACACACACACACACACACACAATGTTTGTGGACCCCTGGTCTGAGATGAAGAATCTTGTATCTTTAAGGAGCAATGTGTCCTGGGTGGTCATTACCCCAAACAGCCTCAGTAGACAGATGGAAGCATTAGCTGAATTCATAAAAATTCTCTCTTTTGGGTCTGGGATCCTAAATATTTCTGGAGACTAGAGACAAATGGGGCAACAGATTAGCTGTAGTCATTTTTGCAGATATTTTTAAGGGAATCCCAGAGGTCACCCCTCTCCTGGAATTCTGCCCCACCTTGCGAGTCACACCTCACCTTTAAGACAGGGACTCAAACTGAGAAAAGTGGGCATGTTGTCTGAGAGCCATATTCCTGCCCGAGGTAAAGGCCCTGGACTGGCCTCAAGCATCCCTTCTGACCTGGCAATTTCCTTGGGGACCGAAGAATTTGTGGGGACCTCCTGCCAGGTCTGAGGACTCATCTTCTCCCAGATACTGGCATGATACTGTCCTCTCTATTGGATTAGGCATAGGAAAAGCAGGTGGAAGGAGGGAGGACTCCGGGTGACACAGGCTTCCCACTAGTGGGAATGGTATGAACTGTCTCAAGAAGTCTCAGGGGAAGTCATCTTTTGTGTCAACTAGAAAAACCGGACAGTGTGAATTGGGTGGTGGAGAAAAGGTCTCTTTAATGGGGAACCCATTTGCTTAGCAATTAAGTGCTCTACACTGAGATGGAAGGCTTCCTGGTCTCAAATACCAGCTCTACCACTTACTCATGTGGGTAGAAAGCTGACCAGTCAACCCCTCTCTTTGTTCTATAGCTGTTGCCAGGGGCTAAGGAGAGGGAGGGGATGGAGAGTGACGGCTGAATGGATATGGAGGTTCCTTTTGGGGTTATGGGAACAGTCCAGAACTAGATGGTGATGGTGGTTGCATACCACCGTGAATGAACTCATTGTCACTAATGGTAAATTTTAGGCTATGTGTATTTTACCAGAACTTGCTTAAAAAAATAAAGTCTGTTATTAGAGTTAAGGAAAAGGATTGAATGAGATAATCATGGAAAACACCAGCAAAGTGTATGGCACACAGATAATAGGTAATGTCCATTTGTGATTGGGGTTGTTGTTAGGAATAGCTGAGCACTGGCTTTGGAGCCACGGGAGCACCATGGCTTGGACTCCTGTCTCATGAAGGAAACCCTTCACCCAACACAGATTCAAACACATGTGTTTCTATTTATCTGAGTCTAAGAAATACGCACACTAACATTCTTTGGGGTGTACCTATGCCAGGTTCTTTTACAGACATGTTATACACACGTCACTCTACTTCATGCTCATGACAACTCAGTCCCATTATGGGGTCCTTGCACATGAGCATCCTGCTAACAGGTGGGCCAGAGTTCAAATGTGGACCCAGTGTACCGAACTTGAAGTCCAGTGCCCCACCCCATTTCACACCACAATTATTACGAAGACACAGAATGACTGGGTGCCACTTTTAATCCAAAGGGGAAGTTGTGCTGTACTATTCTCAGTAGTGAGATGCTGCAGCTTTGCCATTGGGAATAATGGATAAATAAGAACAAAACAATAAACACCATTCCAAATGGGGGATGGTGTGGACCAAGACATGAGGCTATGGAACAGTATTTATTCAAAAATATTTAAGTGTGCTAGGTTAATGACGAGCCTCTTCAGCTGGATATTAGCAGAAGAAAAGTAAAAAAAGAAAAAATGAAAGAATGCATTAATTCAGCCAATTTCTATGGAGTATCTACTCTTCGTAAAGAATCATATGAGGATCTAGGACAAAACCATGGTAATAAATTTCACAAAAGCAGGGTTTTTTGGTATATTTTGTTTACTGCTATCCCCTAGTTTCTAGAAGAGTGCCCAACATATACTAGGTCTCAGTAATTATTAGTTGGAGTAACAGAGTAATAAAAGAAGGAGGGAAAGAGACTATGGGTCTAGGGTAAGGCTAGGGTCTAGGGAAGCACCGAAGAGAGGTGGCTGACCAGTGCTCTGTCAGTGTCCTTTTTGCAACAATGAGGATGGTGGGGTCCCCAAGGGAAAAGATCCATTACCCTTTGCCTTGACTCTCAGCAGATCTATCTATCTATCTATCTATCTATCTATCTATCTATCTATCCATCCATCCATCAGCTTTGATCACTTCCTCCCACCACTCCTTCATCCATGTAATGACTATTTCCTTCTCACCTCCTACATCAGGTACTGTACTAGGTTCTGAGAATGTAATAGAGAACAAAATAGGTGGCTTCCTGACTTCACGAAGCTCACTGCAGAGTAAGAGAAAGAAATGTTCAATGCATGTACAATCTCTCCAGGCTGCTCAGGGCAACGAAAGAGAGGTACCAGGTGCTGGCAGAAAAAAATAAAAGCTGACTGGGGAGGGGCTACTTTCAATGGGCTGGCCAAGAAAGGCTTTTCAGAGGAAGTGGTATTTGCATCGTCAGCTGAAGAATGAGAAGGTGGTCAGGGAAGGAGAGGCAGGATGGCTTGGGCAAAGTCCTTGGGATCCCAGAGCACTCCAGTATGAGAAAGGAGCCAGGGTAACTGGGGAAAGGCCAGAGAGGGGATGTGGCTTTGCCTTCTGCCTTCCAGAAGTTCTCTCTTCCAGTGGCTCCAATTCACACGATTTGACTCAGAATATTAACATCAGGGGATGCCAGGAAAATCATCACCTTGCTCACTACCCTGCCGCTCCTGTGTGGTTTCCCTTCCACTTCATCTACTCATTTCCACCAGTCCAGTCATCATCCTCCAGTGTGGATGTCCCAGGAGGAAAAAGAAAATAAGATAAACCTTCCTATGCATTGCATTTCTGCTACATGTCAAGTGTTGGGCTGTGCATTTTATTACCTACATGTGAAGGAGGTAGTGGTATAGCTATTACTGCTCCTACTACTCCCACTATTATGATAATTACTACCATTATTAATATTACCATTTATAAAGATGGATAAACCTCTCAGACAAGGGAAGTGAATTGTCCCCAAAGCAAAAAAATCTCATCTTAGTTTGCGTGGAAATTCAAACACAGGTCATCTGACTCCATTAGATAATAATTCCCATCAAATGGATTTGTCTCATGCAAGACTTTACGTGTTCAATAACAATTCTGCTGTGTAATGACCATGTGCCAGGCACAATGCCAGGTGTGGGGAAATGAAATGAGTAAAAAGGACCCTTTCTTTAAGAAGAAAGACACATAAACACCATCGTACAACATGATACACCATCAGGCAGGTATATAAGCAGCTATGGAAATTCAGATTTGGAGAAAGTAACAAAGTCAGGGGGGCAATGAGTGGGCATAAACTTAACAGATGGGTCAGATATCTTCAGGTGAAGAAATGGGCGGGAGGAACATTCTCAAAATGTAAACACTCATTTGTTGCGAGGCCCCCGGTGTGTTCACCGTTGAAGAGCCTGGGGGAGGGGGAGGCAAAACTCCAGGAGGAGTGGCCGGATTATAAAGTCTCAGAAGTTAGTTGAGAATTTGGGACTTTCTTCTAAGATAATGGGGAGTCACACATGGGTGTAAAGCAGGGAGACTGGGGGTACACTGCATAGCTGGCAAAGACCAAGTCTGTTGAACTATGTTACGGGTTCTCAAAGTGTAACTCTTGGGCAGGCAGCGTCGGCGACTCCTGGGTATCTGTTGGAATGGGAATTCTCCAGCTCCACCCCAGACCGACTGAATCAGAAACTCCGAAGCTTTAACAAGCTCCCCAGGGGATACTGATGCACGCTTAAGTATGGGAACCACGGACTACCGTCCACTCAGCCGGCTTCCGCTTATACCTCCAGAACACGTAGTATCTGCAGGTCCTGTTCGTGCTCGCTTCTAACCCGAGATATGGTCCTGTGGCTACTCCCACATCCTGATGGAGGGCAGGCAAAATATGCCACGTGTCTTGTCCCCTTCTCGGGGTCAACCCACAATCCCCGGATGACTGTCCAGCACAGCGTCCAACTAACTTTCTTGGGAGAGAGTCTCTCTCCTGGCTCATCTCTCTGGTCGTGGTTGAAGAACAACTGGGCTTCTCTCCTTCCTGGTTTCCCTGGCCACACAGGGAACGGATAACTGATAATGGATGCTGGTCGGGAATTCTGGCTGGTGCTCGAAAACTATCATTAGCTAAGTGCCGGGCTAATGCATGTGGAGGTGGTGAGTTAATAGGAAAACAGGCCTGCTTCGGTAGCCTGTGCCCACGGTGACCTAGAGCTGGGTGTT
The DNA here is from genome assembly GCF_024610735.1 of Ursus americanus. Taxonomy (NCBI): domain Eukaryota; kingdom Metazoa; phylum Chordata; class Mammalia; order Carnivora; family Ursidae; genus Ursus; species Ursus americanus. The sequence goes on from NC_142128.1 coordinate 34,504,092, forward strand.
CGGTGGTGACTGGCAACCCCCCTCAAATCACCTCTTGTTAGCTACAACTATAGGCAAATTGCTAGCAAGGATTAAGTGGGGAGACTATGCCAGGATCACTGTCAAGCAGAGAAAAGACTCAATTTGTAGAGCAATCACGACTCTGTAATCATTCTTTAAGAGCTCTTTTCAGCTGTGTTTGCCTTTGGAAGGTGCGGACCCTGCCTGGGTGAAGGTGGGCAGAGAGCTGCACACTGGCTTTTTCTTGAGCGTACTAAAATGATTACTCCCCTAAACGAGATAAGCCTCACTATTAATAGCACTCTACCTCAACCGGTCTCTGCCGACATCCGAGGCCCAGATGCCGCCTTGAACAAATGAACACCAATGTGCATAAACAATTGATCGGAGCTCATGAATAGAGCACGTTTCTGTAAACACGAAGGAGAATCTGGGAGGACGCTTTATGGGGGGAGAAAGATACATTCCGTTTATCACTATTTGCATAATGTCCATGTATAATAGAAAGAAATTAACAAGGCAGTATTTTAAGAACTGTTCCATGATGGTGCATGGAAAAAATGCTGCAAGGCTATCCTTTCTCCCCCATTCAAGGGGGGTGGGGGCTAAGGCGGGGGGCACCTTTTCTTTTCCAGATGTTTGGTGCTTTTGCTTACATAGGATAATGGCTCATCCAGACTTATTCTCAGGGCTGAACAACTTCACTATTTTCACCTATTTATCTGGAGAAGTTTGGAAACAGAATAGACAAGAGGGACCCATGTAGTCTCAGAACATTCTGCAACTCGGAGACAAAGGAGGTGCTGGAAACGAGCTGATATTTAAAGTCCCAAAGTGATTCATTCTGATATAGATGTTATTTGAAGTCCTTCAAAGAAAAGTTCCGACCCTTTGGAATTTCCTAAGCATAAACAGGTTTGGAGAAAGTTTCCTACCCCATGACTGAGTGGCAGGCTGCCTCAGGAAAAGGGGGGGGAGGCAAGTGAAGGAAGAAGCGACAAGAATGTTGCTGGTAGGTGAAGAGCCAGCTCGTGTATTACTGGCCAAATATTACTTTTTTCTCTCTGCAGGTCTGCAAACAGTACTGGTGAACAAAATTAAACCCCTCTCATTAAATGTGTTGTGGTTCTTCGTGTCCTAACTGAAGCATCGAGCAATGTTGGAATTTCAGCATGCTACAGCAAAAACGCATTTCCAAACCTGAGTTTCTAATTTTTCTCTAACTATCCAAATGAGATGGCTTCCCACCAGTACAAGCCTCCCCCTGAAAAAACAAAAAACAAAACACATAAACGGAAAAACAAATAAGTAACAACAGCAAAAAAAACCCAGTACTCACCAAAGACAATGCACCAAGATTTTTGACAAAGCTCCCTTTTGTATTTAAAAATAATCAATAATCATGGAAGATTTATACAGAAAAATTAGGTCCTATCTCTATGTCAATCACCGTCCTTCCTCGTACCCAAACTTCTAAGTATCCTCTCAGCTTTGGAGCATAATTTGACTTAGTTCCTCTCCAAAATTTACGTCTCTGGAGGACGCCCAGACCAAATCATGCCTGGTATTCCCTGAGGGGGGGCAAAAAAACTGAAAAAAATGGGAAATACAAAGTGTTGACCTAGAATGGTGCTCCAACTGGCACCCCTCTTTTGGGTTGTTTGTTTGCTTGTTTATCTTTGACCATGGTTTTTGTTTCAGGACACTACTGTGGCCCCAGACTATAAAAGTTCAGATGTTGCCCCTTTCCATGAGTACTTTCCATTCCCCTTCTAGGCTGGGTGCTGTGTAACAGAGAAAATAAATGTGCGGTTTCTCTATGCCTACGGGTGGGCATGAGGAGGACGTGACGGTCTTAGCAGTGATCTTACATTGGAGAAACTGTGAGTGCCTGTAAAGTGCACCAGGAAGACCCACAGCTGCCCTACATTGCATCGCTGCAAAAAGCCATGACGTAAACCTGCCCCTGGGCTGGAGGCAATATAGCACTTCATAGTTTCTTCCCCCTCAAAATTCACTACTAGAGAAGCTCCAAATGCTTTTAAAAAAAACCCAAGAAATAAACCATCAAACAACACCCAGACTCAGAATAAACCAAAGGAATAATTAGCTTGGAAGGTTTTTTTTTTTCCCCCTGCCTTGTGCTTAAGTTCTACAAATAAAGAGAACGATTAATGTCAACTGCCTTGACTTCTCCATCCTATTAGCTTTGTGGGGGCTTCAAGGTAATCTCCACAAAGAATGGACTTTCTAGGGTTAAAGCACAAGGTTTTCTTCAGAAAAATGGATATGATGGCAAAGCATCATGTAAATACTACATGTCATTCCCCCATCCTTCTGCTGTTTAATCTAGCTGATTTCCAGAAGGGGGGAGATTCAAGAGGAGGAGAGAAATCCTCCAGGACAAGTGAGGAGAGATCCTAGGCAGAGCTGTGCCGCACGGAACGTGGAAAACGAAGTGGCCCAGCCTCCTCTTCTGTTCCTTTTATACCAACTGGATGCATGAACAGGTCAGCGAATCAAAACCTGCAAGTTCGCCTAATCACACGCACGGGATAAACGCCACAGCGGGCAGGGAGACACTCCTTTCCAAGGTGAAGGTATGGCTGGCAGATTGGGAGTAGAGACAGTGACAGAGTTTTGGTGGTACCCTCAACTCACAGGGCACCCCAGAAACCTCCCAAATCTCCCCCTTATCCCATTCCACAATTCTGTTGTCAGCTGGAACTCTGGCACCCCAATATCTTTTCATACGACAGGCATGCAATTAACTGTCATTATTTCCCCTTTCTTTCTGTTTTGCTATGTGCACTCTTTGTGTCTAGAACTGGTGGGAAGAGATGTAATTAGTTAACTAAGAGAAACCATGTTTCTTCATGCTGCAGAAGCTGGGCTGGGGTGGGGTGCAGTCTCTCGGTGAACTGGTCTTGCTTTTTGGGTCACTCCTAACAGAAGGCCAAGCCAGTACCTGAAATACAGCAGAGCTCAAACTCCCCGGGCTCCATTCTTTCTCTCTCTCCCTCTCTCTCTCTCTCTCCCCTGCTCTCAGACACAGAATCCCCAATGGGAAGAGATAAACTCACCCCAGGTGTGAAGCCAGCTGGCACGAGGCTCGGGTGGCCAGGCGTCAGTGTGAAATGCTAGTGGTTAGCTCCATGGGCGAAAAGATGGGCCAGAGGAGAGAAAAGGAGGGATGGAGAGGCTTGGCAAAAGGCAAACAGAAAAAAGGCAGAAGGAAACGCATCAGGAATATGTGCAAAGGAAAAAAAAATAAGGCAAAGGGGACGAGAAATTAATAATCCAACAAGCAGGTTTCCTCCGTGTTATTAATCACACTGCTTCGCCCGAGCTGCAGAGGAACTGGGCGCTGCACATGGGAGGGAGGCGTCTGAACACCATTGGCCGCCTCTGCTCACTCCTATACATCTCAGCCAATCCTCCCTGTGCCTTAAGGTACAGATATATCTGGGCTGCCGTTACAAACCCCTGGAAGATGAAAAATCGTGCTCTGTGGGTAAGGCACTGCTCCGTCCAGTTAATGCACTATAAACTTTATTTGAGCTGACTTCTCATTTGATCCCCCAGTGACGAGGTCAAGGAGCGCAAGCAATTCCACCCCAAATCATGCCATAATCGAATTGCTGCCTATTTCCCGAACCTATAATGAAAAAGGCAACCGAAATAATGCAGGTAATGTTGGCGGCCTCCCTTGCCTGTCGGACATTATTACCTCCGATTGCTCGCCGCCATTTCCTTGGTGCTCTAACAATGAATATATTTCACAGCTCACTTGCTCTCCTGTGTGGGTGGCATGGTATAGACACCTACATGATATGAAAGGAAAGCTAAAACAATAGGGCTCTTTCTGAGCGCCGTGCCTAACAGCCCACTGGTGGGAGACACAGTTTTATCAAAGTGCTTCTCACGCGCGCACACAGCACACACACACATACAACACACACACACACACACACACACACAGAGCAACGTGGTGGGGTCCAGAGTCACAGACTCCGCCAAAGCCAACTGCATTTCTCTTTGTCTATTTAAGTCCCAGCTTCATAACCTACAGCATAATAACTGAGAGTGTGATTTCTTTATCACTCAGATGCTCTGAAGGTTTTTATTCTATTTTCTTCCTCTGACTAAAATGGGACAGATATGGCTTTAGGGACTGGGCATGAGATAAAATAATGTGCATATATACCCCACCCGAAAATGCCTTTTACGTGCCCGCTTCTCCTTAAGAGAAGGTTTAATAAAATCAGCACTCCCGATTTGCATGCCCTGAAAAAGTCTAATTCAGGGCCCCATCCTATTTCGCTTCTCAGAAAAGTGCTGACCGCAGCATGATTCAATGGTGCAGATTCAAAGCCACAGAAGGAGCGACCCGGACAGGACAGCACAGCACCCTCGGCTATGTGATGGCCCTTTGGCGAAGCCCACATCCAGGCCAGCGGGGGTGTCATGTGGGACATGGGGGGTGCCTGAGTTCTACAGAAGGTGTGTCCAAGTTAGCGCCTGGGTAGGCTTCCAACCCCGCCTTTTACTTCTCCACCATGTAGGCTTCGTTCACTCAGAGTAGCAACTCCCAAATTGCCAGACATCAGATACCTACCTGCCTTAGAAAACCCGGCCGTGCCTAGGAGATGTGGCTGTTGCCAAGCCAGGATCACCAAATGCTGGGGCCGGTACTGAACATTGGAAATAGGTATATTGTTGGATGCATGAGTCTAGACAGTCATATATGCAGGAAGGCAGGCCTTCGGCCGGCAAACACACACACTACAACCACATCTACCTTAAGAATCATAAACAGGAAATTCTTTAAGCCAGAGACAATTAGAGTCCAACGACAACAGTTTCTTAAGCTTGAATAATAATGCAGATTATGTCTCTCTTGTCTCTTTCCCATTTCTCTTTTCTTCTGCTGCTTTTTTTGTAAGCAGGAACCGCCCTTTACACAGTTTTCATTACAGAGAAATTTATTTCCTGGTCTATGACGTCACTTTCCCCAACCTGGCCCTACCTTTAACAAGGAAAAGCAAGCTATGGAGACTACATGCTGCCAGACGAGGCAAGATGGTCAGGTGAGAACAGTGTAGGAGAGCTCGTCAGGAGAAAAACTCAACTATTCCCCTCCAGGTCTGTCCAGACTGATGGAAGGTCAGGACCACGTTTTCAAAAAAGACACACAGGTTCAAGAGTGCATGCTGACACACAGACAAAGAATAATTCTTTAAAATACTCAGCACTATGGGCCACAGAGAACAGATCTTGGTGGGGGGGCGATCAATATAAAGAAAAAAATGCTCTAGATGTAATTGAAGTCATACATTTGTACATGACTTCTGCTATACGCCCAATTACTGCTATTTATCAAAGAGTAGACAACATTGAACCTGGCAGCATGAAAAACAAATTTTACTAAGTCAGAGGGAAAAAAAAAATCATCAGAAAGAGAAGGGGAAAAAAAGATACAAATAATAAATAATTCAATATTCTCAAGGAAAGCTCTTGGAGAAAAGGCCTGGTTGATTCAAACATCAGACATGGGTCTGACAAGAGATGTATCGATTTAGACAATTCTATCATCATTATTCCAGCCGGAGTCCTTCACAAAAGCTGCTCTTTTTGCTCCTGTTTTTATTGCTGTAACTACCAACCTCCTTCTTATACCTCAATCTCTTTGAACCGGTATTCATTACAGCTTAAATCTTAAGCCTAAGCATAAGATGATAAACAGATTCTGTGTCTCATGTTTGGTGGAGGCAAGGGCTCAGCTTCCCTGAAATCTAATAGGACGGGAGGCTATTCACAATCTGCTGAGGATTTCCACACTCAATGGAATAGGTCATGTGCCCCATCTGTATAATTACCAAGGCAGAATATTTAGATTCCAGGGACAGCATATATCCAAAGCAAATATTACCCACATCTAACAAAGAGTTGCCAAATGCTGAACAGGATGGCTGACAACAAATGTAGCCTCATTTGTTACTTTCAAGGCTAAGAAAAGAAACATCGACAATATATATTGGTAATGATTTCCTTCTCTCCTGCCCAAACCAGGTTCCAAAACTATACCTCTTCTTCTAATGAAAACAATGAAAAAGAAAAAAAAAAGAAAGAAAGAAAGAAAGAAAAAGAAAAAGATCCTTTTAGGTCAATGCAGATCGGTAAAATACAGCAGTATAATTAGTGGAGGAAGAAAACACCTCCATTAGGCATCTGCAAAAAGCAGAACTATGTCTTCAGTGTTCGATGTGTTAATTACAACCAGATAGGAGGTGCCACGGAAAATTAACAGTCTCGCGAAGGCATGAGAGGTAAACAGACAAATCAGGAGCTGCTGGAGGGTCGGGAGAGCAAGTCAATTTTGAAGAAAGATAAAAGAACTGTCATGTCCGTGATGGCTTCGGAAAGGGGAAAGGGCAGTGGGCCCTGTTATCATCAGTTAATTAGGCAGGAGGTCCGAGCTTGCATAGCCGCAACATTTGCCATGGTAATCAGATGTATTATTCAAATGTGCAGGAAAACAAAAGCCATGGCAGGCCTGACAAGGTACAATAAAGTCTGCCCACTCAAAGGTGCTGGATGCATAGAGCAAAGGAGCGAGCAGGATTCTGCTCCCTGACATCGACAAACAGGGTAGCTTCCTTCAGCTCAGCTGGGGGACTGCAGGTGGGAGATGGGGGAGAAGCTCTCAAAATTAAATAACCCTCCAGTCGGTGTCCGATGCCCAGCCTAGGTAAGAGCCACTAAAAGAAAGAGTACGTTGGGGCATCAGCTGGTGGGGGACAAGATAGCACCCAATTAGGCTGAGGATACAATGTCAATGATAGTGGCTCTGGTAAGGGGGCTCTGGAAGACTCACCACCTTCCTTTACAGTGGAGAGAGGGAAAGAAAGAAAAAGAAAATGTGAGTGTGCACTCCAGAGAGCAGTTAACATGTTCATTGTGTTTTCTGGACTTGCAAGAAGAGGCGGGTAAAAACTTGCTCAAATCTAAGATCTGATCTAATCTAGTAATGCTCTGTGCCAAAAGGGCAGTTCAGCTTAGTGTGTCTTTCACCCCAAATGCAAACTGACCACTTACAGGCAATGACCTTAATGGCATCAGATACACAGTTGGGAAAATGAAAGAACTATGCTGTTGGGCAGAGATGCATATTGCCTGACCTCCACCAGTGTGGCCTGACTCATGCCAAGAAGGGCCAATGGTCATTTCATTTGATGAAAAGGCTTTTGGACCTGGGCAAGAGTCAAGGTTGTTTCCCAGCCAAGACTTGAGATGTTCCATCCTGGGAAAATTGGGGGTAAAGCCCCCCACCCAACCAGAGACAACCCTTAATCCTGTCTAGTTTACTCTATAAGACCAGAGCAAACCTCTCTGCCTATCACTTTTTAATCAGTATGGAGCAAGGAAACTTCTGAGGTGGACATCATTGATTAGCCACTGAAGAAGGCCCTCTTATTCCCAGGCTCAGTGTGGCTGACAGACCTACGCCGGCCTGGGGGGCAGAGGTGGGGCTAGGGAATGGGGGTTGAGTACGCACAATTGTAGGAAATATCTTGGCCTTCACTGGCTGAATTTGAGCTAAGAATCTAGCAGAATTCCCACACAAGGACATCTGGAGCCCATCCTCAGGATGAGAGTGGTGCAGAGTGGTGTATGGGCTACACGCTAGTGTCAATAGTGTTTCAAGTCTCAGTAAACCTGCAGCTAAGGGGAACGGGAGATGACAGGAACTGAAAAGGATGAAGAGGCCAAGTGGACATAAGGTTCTGTTTGTGGACTGATTCTGTAACTGTGCACATGCGCAGAGATGCAAGCATTTCACACGCTTTTTATACCGCATTCTTTTTTTTTTTTTTAAGATTTTATTTATTTATTCGACAGAGATAGAGACAGCCAGCGAGAGAGGGAACACAAGCAGGGGGAGTGGGAGAGGAAGAAGCAGGCTCATAGCAGAGAAGCCTGATGTGGGGCTCGATCCCATAATGCCAGGATCACGCCCTGAGCTGAAGGCAGACGCTTAACCGCTGTGCCACCCAGGCGCCCCTATATCGCATTCTTGAAATGACAAAAATATAGAAGTGAATAGATGAGCGATCGCCTGGGGCCATGCTGAGGAATAGAGGTAGCTTTGGCTACAAAGGGTGAAGTCAGAGACCCTTGTGATGGAATTGTTGTGCACATGGACTGTGGCAGCCATCACAGGCAACTGCACAGGAGATAAACTGACAGAGAAGGAAATTCATACACATAACTGAATGCATGCAAAACTGGCAAAATCTGGGGGCCCCCGGGTGGCTCAGTCAGTTAGGCGTCCAACTCTTGATTTCAGCTCAGTTCGTGATCTCAGGGTCATAAGCTCAAGCCCTGTGCACAAGATCCCTTCCTGGGGGCAACTTGTCTTCTTTGTTAATGATGAATTATGAAAAACACGCTCAAGGAGAGACTGTGTGAGATTCTCTTTCTCCCTCTCCCTCTGCACCCTGCCACCACCACTCTCTCTCTCTCTCTCTCAAATAGTAAAAATCTTAAAAACAAACAAACAGACAAACTGGGGAAATCTGAAGAAGGTGGCTAGATTTCATCAATGTCAATTTTCTGGTTGTGATATTGTATTATAGGTATGCAAGATGCTATCATTGAAATCAACTGGATGAAGGGAATATGGGATCATCTCTTTGTGATGTTTCTTATGACTGTGTGTAAATTGACAATTATCGCCAAAGTAAAAAAAAAAGAAAGTTTTAAGCAAAGTGCACTTAGGAATCATGCATTGGATTGCAAGACTCCTACCCACTAGGCACCAGTCCTTGGACAGGTCACTTCTTTAAACCCCAATGTTTTGTTATAAAATGTGGATAATAATAATGCCTCTTTAAAAGGGTTGTTTTGGGGATTAAGCGAGATAATATGTCTTATGTGCTTAGATAGTCCTTGGCTCTTAGTAAGGGTTTGGTATGTGTTAGCTATTACTTTCAGTATCATCATGACCATTATTGACCACAGTGTCCAAATACATGTAAATGTATTAAAATGTCTAAAATGCTAAAAAAAAATGTCTAAAATTGGAGTGGCCTTTACTCAGAAATTAAAAGTGCATCTATTGTCACATACATCCTGTGATTTTCAATGATTGGGAATGGTGTTGGCTTTCCATAATTCATCACTAAGAACGAAGACAAAAAGGTTGCCCCCAGGAAGGGATCCTGTGCCTCCCCCCTAAAACCATCACCCATTTATAATTCCCACATCTTGTCTCCAGGCTGCCCCTCCCTCCCAAAGCTTGGACCCAAGTTCCCGTGCATCCTTTCTTCCCTCATCCCAATCACCAGAGGTCGGGGGTGACTCCCGGGGCACTCAATCACATCTGCTAAGGGCTACTGAGAGGAACAACAGGGAATAAAAGTCTCCATTCTGATCAAATTAGTTAAACATGGATCGATAGGAAGCTTTGGTGTGTCCGTAAGCTCAGAGCCTGCAGATTCCCGGCACAGAGTAATCTGAGAGGAGACAGGGAGAGTGAGGAGAGAAATAATATCTGTTTCCTCGGCACAGAGGTTTCCTTTTATTGAGTCTGTCACTTCCCATTTCGGTTAACAAACCAGTGAATGGAGCTCATCGTTGGGCAAATATCACGGCTCCATGGAATACAAAGTGGGAGCAGTTGTTTCCGATTGGGGGTTTAATAAGAAAGAAAGGGCCACTCGAGAAAGAAGAGATCTGAAGGACCCTACATGCTAGAGGGGAGACCAGCTCTGCAGAGACAAGGTTCCAGAAAGAAGAAAGAAGGTAGTCTTAGGCTCCCTTGCTTCTTTTCTGTTTGTTTTCTGTCTCTCCCTCCCTCTCTCTTAAACCATTACTAGCCCAGGATTCATGGCAAATATTATTGGGTTCACAGTTATCACAGGCAATGCATAAAAAAGACAGTTCTATTTTTCCCAAAAAAAGACAGTTCTATTTTTCCCAGGAGATGATACTAAATTTGGAATTGAATAACTTTGGAAAGAAGGGCCCGGGAAGAATTTTTTTCAATACGCTCTTCTTGTTTCATTCTACTTTCCTGTACTAGAAAAGTAATGCAGTACATTACCAGGTGGAAAGGACACTGTTGCCCTTTTCTTGTCTTCCTGGGATTCAGCTAGTACTCCTTGGTTGGGGTGGGGTATTTGAGAGAGAAAGTAGAAAACACTATTGGGAAGTGCCTGCATTAACCATGTCAGGTGTATATAATTAGGTACAGTTAGGGTTAGTACATCACCCAAAATCAAAGAGCCAGAGAAGGGCAGAGCTGGGTGTCAAACTCAGTTTGGACTCCAAGGCCTGTGTTTATTCCACAATACTGTCCTGTCTGCCCACTCAAGGGGCTGGTCTGTCTCTTATTTCTAAGAGATTTATCACCCTGCTGATCATGAACCTCAAGTGTATTGGCTCATAGCTACCCTCTGGATCTACATTCTAAACCAGAGCTCCGCTGTTCATACAGCCAGAAAATATTTACTAATCTTGGACTATACCACTAGCCAGCAGTACTCGACATTGGCTGCACATCAGATCCATCTGAGAAGAATTTAAAGTCCTGGATCTCTGGCCCCCACTCCCAGGGGATTGGAATGTGCAGCCAGGATTGTAAACTACTGGGCATGGCGATATAATGAATTAGGAAAAAGGCAACAAAATAATTGGTCCCTTAAGAGGATTAGGACAATATACTTGGTACCACAATGGATTTTAAAAATGAAGGAAGTTCAGATTCTTATTGGTTAGAGGCTGTAGGGTGTAGTAGAAAGAGCCAACATTGGCCATTTACTAACTATGTGACCACGTAACTTCTTCAAGACCTCTTTGTAATACGGAAATGATATGCTCCCCTTTGCAGAGCTGTCACGGGTTTAGAAATAATAACTGCAAAATACTCTGCATATAAATCACTGCATGTTATTTCAGACGAACTTTTATTCTTTTTTCCTTTTGTGACCCCCCAATACCCCACGTCTTCCCTTCCTCCCTTCTGGGCTGGGTGCTGTGCTCAGGAAATGGTGGACACTCAACAGGGTCTACCATATCGAGTGGGAAATCAATGTTTTCTATCAACAAAAAAACCCCACCAAAACCCCAAAAAACTAAGAGTAATTACAACAGAGCTGTGTTAAATTGTGTGGTTCACTAGATTCTAGAATGAGATCTGGAGGTTCTCTTATGTTTTCTTCCTTATCCAGTCCTGCCACTAATGTCATCTCAGAAAGATTAATATGCCCTCCTGGGAAGTGTGAGACCCTCTTCCACAGAGAAAGAGAGGGGAGGGAAGAGCATTTCAGGGGCTGTAAAATTACCAGGGGAGAGAAATGATTTGAGGGTGAGGCAGTAAGGAGTCACACAGTCTTTTGGGGCAGGGTAGTAGTAATATGAAAGCCTCCAACGGTGCTTCCCAGAAAAGCCAGTGCTCAGAAGGTTCTCATGATCAGGGAGACCAGTGACCTAAGTTGCCCTCCTCCCCAACATAGCTATTTTTCAAATAAAATGATTCTATGAATAAATCAGTTTGGGAAAAGCTGAGCTAAAGCAAATCACACAAATACGCTGATGTTGTTTACAGTGGGATTTTCAAAGCCTTTACTTGCCTGAATCATGCCATGGAAAAGCTCAAATAGTGTATTTTGCATTACTATATGAGGAACTGTTATTCATAGGAAAGTCTGGACAATTTTTGGTTATTCCATAATTTTGGTGTGTGCTTATAGGTTCTTTGTGTTTTAAAAATATATATCTTTTTCATTTTAGAATAGTTTCAGGTTTGCAGAAATGTTGTAAAGAGAGTACAGAAAGCTTGCATGTACTCAATATCCAATTCCCCTGTAATTGGTATCTTACAGGAGTTTGGTACATTTTCCACAACTACCGAACCAGTGTTAATACACTATGTTAACTAAAGTCTGCACTTCACTCAGATTTCCTGAGTTTTCATCTAATGTCCCCTTTTGGCTCCTGGATCCCATCCAGGACACCACCTGAAATTTAGGCACTTTGTCTCCTAGGGCTCCTCTTGGCTGTGACAGTTTCTCAGACTTTCCTTGCTTTTCATCATCTTGACAGTGTATTAGTCAGATGTTCTGTGGGATGTCCCTCAATTGGGATTTGCCTGATATTTTTCTCATGACAAGTCTGAGATGATAGGTTTTGGGGAGGAACACCAAAGTCATTCCATTTCTTTTTTCAGCAGTACTTACTATTTTCACATGTTTGGCATCTTCGCTAAGACTTTAAGGGCTTTGTTTCCTGTCCTAAAAATGGGCTGAAATTCAAAGAAGGAAGATTTTATAGTCGGAATCCCAGAAACTGTCAAGAACTAACACAGAGGTTTGGCTAAGCTGACGAGGACAGAATCTGACTCTGCCTGCGTAACACAACCCTCAAGGCAGCACTCTTCGTGGGTCGTTCTTAGAATTCCAATTGGATGGCAATGAGCCACTGCTAGGCAGTGAGCAGTTCACTGGGGCCTATTAGTACCCCCTCATAATTAGGGAGACTTGCAAACAAATAAAAAAACCCTCATTTTCCTCAAGCCTGATGGAAGTGCAGGACCCTCCACGGAAAGTATGAACATCTGTCTAAAACTTATCCAGCCAAGCGCATAGGCTGGGGGTTAATAACACAGACTGTAGTATTAATCTCCTGGGTTTAAATCCAGCTTCGCTACTTAGTGGCCTTGGGCAAGTTATTCCCAGAGCCCCAGTGTCCTCATTAGTCAACTGGGGTAATAACGGTATCTCCAGTAGAGAGTGGTTGTGTTGGTCCACCAAGCTAACGCCTGTGCAATGCTCACAGCACTGTGTCTGGACCACAGTGTCTCCCAGCACAGGTCAGCCATTCATTTTAGAATTATTAAGTTGAACCATATGAAACTGACATTTAAGTAGATAAACCATTGTCAAATGTCAGCACGTGTACATGGTTCAATCTATTACTGCCATCATCACCATCACCATCATCATCCCTGAAGACACCAACAGAAGATGGAGCTGGAACTAACCAAAGTGACCTTGGAATTGGAGCCATCCAGCTGTGCCCTGGTCCTCCCCCAGGTCTCACTAGTAGAGAAATGTCAGCTCTGACAACAGGCAGCTCACCTTCTCATTTCTAACCCGGCCGCGTTGGGCACACCCCTCCTCCCATTTAAGTCATTGCAGTAACTCCATGTTTTCACACTTCATTTTCTTCATTGCCTGGCGCGTGCCTATCAAAGCAATGGGACTAAAGAGAAATTTCACAGCTCCTGACCTTCAGCAAGGAATGCCCAGGAGCAAAGAATGAATGAAACATGATGAAGTTTCATGAATTTTTCTAGAAAATCTAACTTTCAATGAAATCAGGGAGGTGGGGGTCAAGGGAACAGCCAGAGATAGAAGGCCAGACCCGTGGTGATTGGATTACATTCGCTGGCCTGTGGTTCTTTATTAAGACCATCCAAATGACTGTAATGTACATTATGCACACATATATATTCAGGGCACACACATACACTATTTAAGACAGTGCAAAATAATTGAAACAAGAAACAATAATCAATATCTTTTCAACAGAATTGTGTTCAGAAAGAGTCATGTGTTGTTTTCTCTGTTTTCCACATTCCGTGACGAGGGGGGAGGGGAAAGAAATGCCATTCTCCAATCACTAAAAATAAATACTTGTGTTATATTCGGTTGCCTCCACAATGAATAAAACAGGCATGCGGGTTTATAATATCAATTCACAGGGCTCTTTCTGCTCCAGTGAACTGTTACTGAACGGTTCAGAACAAAGCTACAGGCAGATCGGACAAAGCTCTTCTAACAGGGTTGACATTAGGCTCAGCCTGATAAGACCACATCACAGAGACGCTCATTCTCCAGACCCTCTGATCACAGCAGCCGGCAATGGAGAGGTGCTCCAGCTCCCGGAACCTGATCACAGACCTGGTTCTGCTGATCTGGCTTAGAGCGACAACGCAGCTCAGGGTTATCGGGCGAAGCTGGAGGAGTTCAAGGCAATCTCATCTCTGCAGTGCATCTCGACCTTAATAAGCGCCCAGCCCAGGAGGAAGGAGGGGAAGAACTGGGGGGTCAGGGATGGCAAAAGGAAAAGGAATACAAGTTCGTCTGAAATAACAACATGCGATGATTTACACGCGTGAACGCCAAGCACTCCCTAAGTCCCTTCTAGAACAACGGTTCTCCGCTGTGGGCCAGTCTGATTCCCCACTTCTCAGAGGCATTTGGCAATGCCTGGAGACTCTTTCGACTGTCACGGTGGGAGAAGGCGCTAGTGGCATCAAGTAGGTGAGGCCAGGGATGCTGATAAACACCCTACAAGGCACAAGATGGCTCCCCCAGCAGAGAATGTCCATGGTGCGGACACCTGCTCTGGAGGACAGCAGCCTTGACTGCTCACCTAGACCGGGATGAAGCCTTATTAAACTAGATTATCAAGTTGGTTATCAGCAACAGTGATCTCAGTCCTGTGTACAATCGATGGGCAGTCTGGAGAGCGGAAACTTCAGGAATCAGTTACTTTTCCTCAACAGATCAAACAGATGGTTATAATTTAAGGATATTTATGGAATGTTTTTGGAGGCACACTGTTTACTCCCATTCATCTCAATGCGGTGACAGTATTGAATCATTTAATGTGTTCAACTTCCCACAGAAGACACATTCTAAATTTTTTTTAATTCCAAAATGAATATAGTCACTGTATTAAAATTTCCTTGGCTTTACTGTCATCTACAAGTCACCACAGTGAAGTGCAATTGATCTCACTAAACATAGCTGGGGGAAAAAACAAAACACTAAACAATTTGAGTGCCTGCCTCAATTAACGTGAGACTTTTATTATTTGCAGTGAGGTCATTCATCGGATGAGGGACAAATAAATACTATCACCCAAAGAGTGTGAATGACCCGCCATCCACGGTCGCCAGAGCGCAGTGTGTTCTGGTTAATCGAACTCTCTGTGTCTTCCCTAGGGAAGGTTGCCAACAGTTCATCGTCTAAAGCAAGGGTTTCCAAAATTTTTTTTCTGTAGAGGGCCAGAGAGTGAATATTTCCAGCTTTGTGGGCCATACGTTCTGTTACAGCTACTCAACGCTGTCGTTGTGGTGCAAAAGTGGCCATCAACCATTTGTAAACAAATATGTGCATGGCTGTGCTCCAATAACACTCGGTTTAGGAAAACAGTTTGCCGGCCAGATTTGGCCCTCGGGCCATAGTGTGCCCACCCTTGATGAGAGAGAAAAACCTGCACTGCACTCGAACGTAATTGAAGACACTGAACCTGGGAGGATGTGGAAGGCATTCGGAAAACACGGACAGCCTCTAGGACACGACTGTGGCTCTCCGTTAACGTCATACTGAGGCGAGTCTCCGCAGCTACTAATATAATGGATAGGCTGTCCTAGGGGAGTTGCTACAATATACAGTTCTCTTCCGTATTTCTGTTGAACACTGTTCATGCATTTCTTAGAAAAACGAATGCCTGAAATATAAATTGAGCCCCTACCATGCCATATACCCGGGACCACTATTGCCTCTGAGGATACAATGATGAATAAGAATTATAATAATCATACCTGCCCTAGAGTGATTAAATGAGTCTCATGTTTTCTTTTCACTGCCTGACCTTTCTACCCTAAAGTATCTGGAGACCTCCTATGGGGACCAGCAAATAAGAGAAAGTCTATAGCTATGCCAGCCCCACAACCTGTCAAAACCAGAAACCCAATAGTTGAATTGCTGGTGTGAGGGTATTGTAGAGGTCCAGAATATCCCTCAGTGACTGGGTCTTGGAAGGATCAGATAATGCACTCTTGGTATCAAATCCTCTCCTCTGTCCCAAATTGGCAGATGGAGTAATCAGGGCCCAGTGAAGTCACTTTCCCAGATCTGGGAAGCAGGTTACCAATTCAGGGTATGTTTTGTTCCCAGTTCATGCAGAAACCACTAATGTCCATGGCTGCCTTCTGGGCACAGGGAGGGACAGCAAATTACAGGGAAAGAGACAATGGCCCTAAACTAATTAGATATGGGTTCAAAACTGGGCTCCCTGTTTAGTAGTTGGGTGGCCCTGCAAAACAAATGCATGGTCTCTGGCCCTCAGTTTCCTCTTCTGTATTGTGAAATAACAATCCCACCCTCAATGTTAATTCTGCAAGGTTAGAGATGGTATGAGCAATGAAATCTGGCACACAGTAGGCCCACAACTTATGGCATCTTTTTTTAACTCCCTTATGGAGGTGTTACCTTGGCAAGCCATGATGTTTAATTGTAGTGATACAGAGGGGCTTTTCTGGGACAATCACGATTGGAAAGACATATCTCGGTATGTGTTTTGGAGTATGCAGTCATCTTGCCAATAAAGCCTTCATTTCTAGAACAGGGTTTCTCAAACTCAGCACTGTTGGCAGTTTGGATAATTTTTTGTTAGGACTGCCTTGTGCATGGTAGGATGTCTAACAGCATCCCTGGCCTCAACCAAATAGATGCTCATCGCTACTTATTGCCTTTCCTCCCCAGTCATGACAATGAAAAGTGTCCCTGAACATGGCCAGATGAACCCTGGTGACTCAGGCACACCTGGCTCAGAACCACAGATCTAGAACTGTGCCTTCATTGCCCTGGACATACAAGAAGGAGAAAGGAAAGAGAACAGGTGCTGAGAAGTCATTAACTCTGGTTAACGGGCAACAATCCTGGTGGAGAATTATTCTTGTGGGCATAAGAGGTGACTGTCCACTTCCCAGTACAAATGCAAGGTTACTGCAGGTGCCCCTGGGGCTTGGGCTGGTGACTGGATCAGCACAGTCTTGCACGGTCTCCTTCCTCCAGTGTACGGGCATACACACATACCCAAATATGCAACCAAATGTGTTGATTTGCAACGTGAGGCATGAGGCAGACACACGAGGCATATTTCAACGCATAAGGAAGAGAGCTGTTGGAGTCAGCATAACTCATTTCATTGCTGCCTTCCGAGCAGCCCTGTGTTCCAGCAGCCGCGTACACACTTCGCCCGGAGCTCGGCTCTGCTCAATGTTCTCTGGCAACACCTGGTGGAACAGGGTAAAAACTGCACAGCGCCTTGGTGTGAGCTGCTGTATCTGCTAATCTCATTGCAGGGGAAGGCTTTCTGGAGGCAAAGGTTTGTGGCGGGCGGGGGGGCGGGAGTACCATCAGAGTCCCCGCCTCTGGGCTGGCATCAATGCTGTGCTGGACTAATTTCTGCTGTTTTCCTTTCTCCTTTACCAAGCAGAAAACAAACACTGCTGTATTGTCAAGAGCTTTCTTGCTAGGATAAGGAAATAAATTGCAACTGCAGCCTCACTGGATACTTTCTCCAGGATGTGCCCAGAAAGCAGCATCAGTGGTCGCCCTGCAACCTAGCAAGTGTGCGCGGCCCAGCTTAAGAAACACACTCTTAGGGGTCACTACCCTATCCTAAATGATGCCCTTTGTGGCTTAGCAGGCATCTTTCCTGATACACAGTAGAGCTGTTTCTACTTGGAGGAGTAGAGATGAGAAAGAGGGTGCACATGCAAACACCTATTCACTGGGGGTTAAGATGTATCGACCCAGGGACTCCACCCTGGCTACCAACTCCTCCCCCAACCCTCGACAGTATCCTGGGAACCTCACATGCACTTAAATCCTCCATGGTGAGAAGGAAAGTCTAACCTATCACCCATTCTACCTCATACAGACATGAGAAAGAGGACCAGAGAATTACATAGTATATTCAGGATTTCATTCTTTTTTAAGGCTGAATAATATTCCTGTGTGTGTGTGTGTGTGTGTGTGTGTGTGTGGCATTTTCTTTATACAGTCATCTACCAACACACACTTAGGTTGTTTCCATTATCTTGGGTATTGTGAATCATGCAAGGAAAATACGAGTGCAGATACCTCTTTGCAATGCTGATTTCATTTCCTCGGGATATAGACCCAGAAGGGGGATTGCTGGAGCATGAGGAACCTCCATACTGTTTTCCATAGTGGTTGCCCCAGTTTAAACTCCCACCAACAATGTGGTGGGCCTACCATCCTCACCATATTATTTCACAATGCATACGTACATCAAAACATCAAGCTGTACACCATATGTATATACATATTTATGCAATTTCTATTTGTAAAAAAAGAAAGTGCACTCAGCTTTTTGGAAGAATGTTCTCTTGATCATAGATTCACTACGTATTTCCAAGGAAGGCAGCTTAACATGGTTGGAAGACAGGATGCCCTCAGAGGTTTACATCCTGTTCACTCACATGCTAGGTGTATGATGAGGGGAGAATTATTTACATTCTGTAGGTCTTTTTTCCCCCTCAGTTGTAAAACAGGAAAGATAGCAGTACCTATCCATGGAGGTCATGCATGCCAACTGCTTCATATAGCGTCTGACATCTAGAAGTGCTCAGAAAATGTTAGTGGGAGCCGTAATTGTTCACCTCGCAGACACTATCACTACATGTCAGAAGTCTGGAGACCTGTCCCCGGCAGGTCAATGACTTGCAAAGTGATCTTAAATAAATCCCCATCTTTTTGTGTTTGTCGTTTTCATCGGCCAAAATGGAGAGCGTTCTGCCTGTTTTTAAAAGTTATTCAACTCAAAATATCATTATCAGTACAGTATGAGATAAGACAAGCTAATGCTTCTTAAAGAGATCTACTAAAACATAAATATGCAGCACTATTAGATATCTGTGGCACACATGCATCTGTGATGCACACGATGTCATCAATGAACAACACTTAGAAGCCAATGGAGAATTACAAGGATCCCCAAATGTGTGCCTCAGTCACTGACAGAGAGGGTCTCTTCTAGAAGGTGGGTCTACCCAGTCCAATGGGGACGGGTGTGTAGGAAGCGCTGGGATAATGCAAGGAAAATCAAGCCCAATTTCATGGTAAAATGGCGTCATGGATGTGGAGCTCCAAGCTCACCATTTCCTTCAAGATCAGATTTGCAAGTGACCTACAGTGTTTCTGAAGTTGCCTCCAAGTCCTCTACGGACGATCATTTGTACTTTTGGTAACATCAAATCGAAGAAAGACTTTTTTTGCGGTTAAGCTGTCCCTGCTGTTGATGCTGAAATTCTAAGTTATAATGTCTTATCCGATGGGATTCTCCAGGAGGGGGGCTCCCTTCTTCTCAGAGTCACATTATATGAAATATTTAGCATATTGCGTGCCAGTGGCTGTCAAATTAGGCTCATCGAAAATACTATAATTAAGAGGGGAGCCTCACATACTTAGCATTGAAAGCTAGTCATATTCAAATTATGCATAAGGATTTGGAAGCCAAAGAACATCTTTCTACAAATGCAGTTCAGGTACTTTGAAGTATCCGCTCCCAACCACTACCTGCTAAGAGCAGCAAGGAATCTCTATTTGTTCCTATCCTACAGGAGAAATTCTCAGTGCAGGAGGATGAGATATTATTACTTTTTAAAATTTTATTTAAAACCACATTTAAAAATGATATTCATTTGTATCCAAAGACAATGCCTTAATATGAAATGATCAAAGATTGATGATGGGTCTCAGAAACATGCTTACTATTTTTCACTTCAAAAGGAAATTATTAACTACCACTTTCAGGGCATTTAACAAGGTCCAGAAGCGAATAAGTGCGTTCATCCCTCCTCACAGGTTAGTCTTCAGACAAGATTTGGTGAATTTTTAAACATATTTTCAAAGAGTGTTCATCACAGCTAGAGTTCTGAAATAGAGCTATATATATTATATATATATATATATATATATATATATATATATATATATATATATATATTTTTAAGTTTGGCAAAAATCCATTCTACATTTTAATTAAAGCTTTACTTTAGAATACAAGCTGACCATGTGGAATATGTCACTCTGCATCTTTAAAATCTAAAAACAATTAAAATAAAATAAAATAAAATAAAATAAAACGAAATAAAAGTAATTCTCTAGAGGGAAGAAAAAAGAACACCCACCTGCTGAATGCTGAATGTATTATTAACACATGATGCCTTTCTCTTTGGGACTTAACCTCTTTGAGATATGACATGAGCTTGGATGTGAAACTTCTCAAGGGCCATTTTTATAGAATAATCTAGTTTCCTTTATGCTTCATGCTTGATGAAAGGAACTGAGGCTGAGGAGGGGAAGGTCCTATGACATCTCATGGTGCCACTATGTCTGCTGGGCCTATGATGTTTACAAATACATTTGATCAATGAAGATCAATCCACTTTGTAGATTTTAAAAGTTGGGACCAGAGGAGTTAAAACAATGAATTTGTCAATCCTCAGTATCACACAGCAAAGTCAAAACTTTCATCTGCCCAGACTTTTGGATTCCAAAAGTCTAACCTGTCAGCCTATCTATCAACATGTTTGGCTATTTATCTATTCACCAATGTGTCTACTTGTCTATGGTTTCACCAAAGCACCCACTATTATTTTAAGTTGGGTTAGAGAGTTCATCAGAGAAAAGTCTGGAAAAACTGCTACTTAGGAAGTTTACCTCCTTGAGGAAAGCAATGAGATTTGGGGGCTATCTGAAATTTGGAAACCTCACCTTTTCCTCTCTGTTTTTGCATATTTATGTTTTTCATGTTATATTTAAGTTGCTTCAAAGGGAAAATGGATTTATGCCAACTACCATGTGATTAAAAATAAATGTGTGGAAGACAAAAAATTTTAAAATAACTTCATCAGGCAGCTGAACTCTTCCTGATTTTCTAATACCACTACTGTTTTCTCTGCTCAGGCAAGTTCTCCTGGGATGTCCTGGGACTATGTTTTGGATAAACCCTCTGCAATCAGTTGTATGGAGCCAGATTTCATCCTTCTGTCCCTTCACATTCCCGGGGATCGCACGAGGCTCCTGGGTTGGCAGGACAACAGATTAGAGACAAAACGGAATCGTGGTACGTGACACGTCAATTCTGCTTCTTCAGCAGCAAAGACCATCAACCGCCCTGCTCTCTGCTATGACAGAAGATCCCTTAAATGACACTTAACAGGCCCGTGCACCAGTGGTGGTGTGGACGGCTCCCCACCACACTGCCACCATGCTGCTGGGAACTGAGATCCATGTTTCATTGACTGGATTCTGGCAGGACTATGGTTCCTCTGCTGTGCTTTCCTGCAGGACTTCTCCCCTCTCGCTCTGTGGGTGTTCTCCCGATGGAAAACTTCACATGCTCCAAGAGAAAGCGGACTTAAAAGGAAGAAAGGGCTGGAAGCAGTACCGCCACCGATCTCCCCATCTCCTCCTGCAGGTGGACGAGCCACCAAGACAGGGATGTGCCAAGAAAAAAGAAAAAAGAAAAAAGAAAAAAAATCTAAGAAAAAAAAACAAAAAACAAAAAACAATGGCCTCTCTTTTAAGTGGCTTTTCACTTTTGACTTTTGAGGATTTCTGTCTTTGGGGAGAATCTGATTGTGTCCTAGACCCTGTGCTAAGGTGGCAATTACCTGAGAGATGGGTTCAGTGGGAGGAGAGAGGGGGCAGAATTACATAATGCAGTTATTTTAAATGTAGATGATTACCCTGTCCCCATACAGAATCAGAAGCCCTGGAGATGAAGCTTGGGGGAAGGAATACTTTTGACAGTCCCTAGGAGATTTTTAGGCGTGACAGAGTTTGAGAACTTCCAGCAAGATGGTTCCAAGCACGGATCTGGGAATTAGAGAAACCTGGATTAGGGTACCAGCTGTGCCATCTTCCTGGTTGGGTGACTAAGAAAATGACCTTCCACTCCTTAGGCTCAGATTTCTCATACATAGGCTCTGAGAAGGAGCATATTACCTGCCTCCTACGTTTGCTGAGATAAATAGAAAAGATATGCATATAATCAATTGGCACACTGCCCGGCATGTAGCACTATGTGCCTGAGAATGTTGACTTTATCATGTAACTGTTGTTGAGTGGTCTCATTTAAATTGAACTGCTTCGTCCTGTAAGGATACTTCACAGCACCCCTCAAAAGGCTGAATTGGGACCCCATAAATGGATAACCAAGTCTTCATCCCTAGAACCCGTAAATGTAATGTTATTTGGGAAAAGGGTCTTTGCAGATGTAATTAAGTGAAGGATTCTGAGATGAGATCATCCAGCTTTAGGGTAAGCCCTAAATCCAATGACAAATTCTTGTAAGAGACACCAGAGGAGAAGGCCCTGTGAACATGGAGACAGAAATTGAAGTGATGTGTCTACAAGCCAAGGGATTCGGGGATTGACAAAAGCCACCAGAAGCTAGCAGAGAAGCATGGAATGGATTTTCCCTCAGTCACCAGAAGGAGCTGACCCTGCTGACATCTTGACTTGAGACTTTTAGCCTCCAGAATGTGTTGTTTATTCCACTGAGTTTCGTTACAATGGCCCTAGGAACTAATAGGAAGCCCTTTAGCTCCATGTTAGTTCAAGTACTATGTTTGGAAAGGATTACTTCAGAATTATCTTCTCCAAGGAGTCTGCCCGAAAGTTGGGAAGACCCAGCTCCTCCCCACAGGGGCCCCAACCTGGGACTCCACTTCAGTCTCCACACGTGTCATTGACCACGGGGGTCCCCTGGCCACAGCCACATCAGTAAATTTCAAGCACAAACTTCACTTTCCTACAGCCTCCTGAAATAATAAGGACATTCTTCTCTTGAAAGCTCCTTAGGTGTATAAATATCTGAAAGTGGCAAAGGTCAGAAAGGGGTCCAAGAGCCAATATCTGGGTAAGCCACTCAGTATGGCTGTGAGGTTGAAGATCTGCCCTCAGCTCTGGACTCTTCAGAGAATTTGCTCTTTGATCTTCATTACCAAATTAACAGAATAATAAGAATGGCCACTATGTTTTGAGACTCCTTAACATACTAAATATTAATTAAATGCTTCACCATCATCAGCTTCAAAACTTGTGTAACATAGAGATAATCCTCTGTCCCCATTTTACAGATGGAGAAACTCAGGTCCTGCCAACTTGGGGATCACCCAGAGGGGAAGGATAATCGACAGCATTCAACCCTGTTCCTTCTCCTGCAATGGGCCCTCTGGCCACAGGGGTGGTGCTCTAAGTCTAAACATCTGAGATACTCCCCACCAATGCCCTGCTGGAGTATATCCTTTCTCAAGTTCCTCATGAATGCTACCAGAAATATGAAGCAGTTGGGCGGAACGACATCACCCCATGGTTGCTCTGAGAATGTGGATCGGTCCACTGAAGACCACAAGAGAAGCTCAGATACCAAGGCAGCTTATAAGATAAAGCTTCCATTGTTCACGAGCTGGGAAAATTTACAGTGAAGTGGGCCCTAAAATATTGGGTAGTTTCATGATGCCATTTTACAGGTGAGAAAACAGGCTCAAACAGACAAACAGGCATATTCGGGGTTATGCAGCCATGACACAGATAGGACTTGAACCCAGAACTCCTGACGCCTGTTCACACCACCAGCAATCTATCACTTGAACTACAGTGGACAAAACTGGGGGGTAAATATGCATGTCAAAGCCATTCTGGGGTGCTAGAGCAGTTTTATCACGTAAATGGCACTTTACTTTTGAATCATTCCCCACAAAGTTCGCCTTTAGAGCACCAGTCATCGGGACACTCCACTGCAAGACATTGACGTTAATCTCCTCCCACTGGCTACTGTCACTCTTTGGTACCAGTTTCGAAGTTCGTAAGGGACTGCAAGGCTCTGATGTCCCTTCTGTCACCAGCAGGTTCTATTCACGTCTCTGTAGATCTATGTTTGTACCTGTCTCAAGAAGACACAAAATGCCCTCTGTATGACAGTCATAAGAAATTAACTGGATGCCTAGTCTCTCCATAAAACAATGTTGACAGGCTGGTGTCCTACGGCCTGTGAATAAGTGATCCTAAAAAGTCACTTGCAAAATGAATGACAGCTTAAATACTCTGAGATTTGAATCATGTTTTAAATATACTTTGAGGGGATGCCTGGGTGGCACAGTGGGTTAAGCATCTGCCTTTGGCTCAGGTCATGATCCCAGGGTCCTGCGATCGAGCCTCGCGTCCCACATTGGGCTCCCTGCTCAGCGGGGAGCCTGCTTCTCCCTCTCCCTCTGCCTGCCACTCCCCTTCCTTGTGCTCTCTCTCTGTCAAATGAATAATTAAAATATTTAAAAATAAATAAATAAACAACAAACTCTGAATGTAAGTACAATGCAGGCAACACTATCTTCAGTTCAAGTTTCTCTTCCCTGTACCATATTCTGGGCCAGAGATAGAAGACAAAGAGGACATTTATTTGTTTGTTTTTTGCATGTGTGTGGAAGATCTTACAATTCAGCACATTTTAATTAAATAAATAATTATCATTTGCTTGCTACTTTATATATATGTGTGTGTGTGTGTGTGCGCTCATTTTTCACATACTGAGTTTTCTTTTTTTACAATTTTATTTATTTATTTGAGAGAGAGAGAGCACAAGCAGGGAGGAGGGGCAGAGGAAGAGGGAGAAGCAGACTCCCTGCTGAGCAGGGAGCCCCATGTGGGGTCCATCCCAGGACCCTGGGATCATGACCTGAGCTGAAGGCAGACGCTTCACTGACTGAGCCACGCAGGCAGCCCCATACTGAGTTTTCTTAAAGCAAGTCAGGCCTGAGTGTTTTCCCAAAGCTCACATGAGTCTGTATGTTATGTTTCCTGTGCTTTATTTTCCACTGCCAGCTCCTGTTATGCTTTGAAAAATGTTGTCCCTGTTTCTGTGATAAGAACCATGGAGGAGACCAGAGGAGCTGGAAGTAACAGCAGGTCCAGAATGGGAACTCAGAGCACAAAGCCTGTCCTGGTGACACGGTGCTGGGCATCCACCTGTGAATCGGGACACACAGGGCAAGGCAGAAATGGCAACGAGAACCCTCAGGCTGGAAGTCTGCAAGACATGCTCTGAATCACTCGGGGAGAAAACCAAAGAACCGTGTAGCCTTGACACAGCTCTCACAAAACCCCCCATCTGCTTGCAGCTGAGGCTTCCCTGTTTACACTGCTCTCTGTCTGAGTTTCTCAGGTGCAACACTCCTGGGGACATCCTCCTCCCAGATACTGGAAGGAGCAACAAGTACAGACAGGTGGAGAGCCGGACCGCCCCTGGAGACGCAGCGGAGGGCCGCTAACTCCAGGGAAGAGGCGGCACTGCCTTCTCCCTGTTCTCCTCCTTCCACCCTCCTTACTGGCAAAGAAGCAATCCCCCGTGTCCCTCCCCTGACACTTACACACCGAGGGCACCCAACCGGACACATAACCCGCCGCTCCAACCCCGATGCCCCAGGAACAGCCTTCCCTCCATCATGAGAAAGCTCCCCTCCCTTCCAAGCCCTGCTGATCGATGTTCCCAATGCATAATTATCTTAATTTAGGTATGTATTTTGCGACAATATTTTGGATAATCCTGGCACTTACTCTTCTCTATTACAAACATTTATGTAACCATGCCAGTCGATTAATCTGAAGGATGTGGCAAAGAGACGGGGAAATTTTACCCACAGGAAACAAAAACCCAGTCTTTGAGGATAAATATGTACTCCAAAATTCATAACTTATTGCAGATTGCTATTGATATTTCAGAAATGTATTTGTCCCTTGGTCATATTCATAGAGCGTTTGCAAGTCTATAGACACATCTATTTAATAACTGTACCGCATAATTCTTCCATGCTACATATACATGAGAACCTGCAAACACCCCCCAATCCCCACAACAAAGGTAATAAGCTTTTGTCTCGCCTTTTTTTTTTCTGCTTTAAGCATCCCCTTTAATGAGCTCTGCTTCTTTGTAACTCAAGAGATTTAGTATTCTGTCCAACAAAACAATTTATTGCCCAAAATGTTCCTACTGCAGATAAAATCTTAGCTTCCCCAATACTTCGGCTCCACAGTTAATACCCTAATGTTTCATTTACAGCTGAACAAAGCGGCTTATCTCCACTAAAAGGGGAATTAGTAGTAAGAAATAATTTCAATCATCTGCTGAGTTTCTAAGTAAAGTGATGACTTCTGCATTCTCGCTTCTATCTGATGACAGGTGTGTTGGGGGCTCCCAGAAAATAGAGCAGCTCTGTCACCTAAGCTTTGTAATTTGAACAATGCAGCTACATAGATCAGGCAGGAGTTAGGTCTTAGCTGTCAGGGAAAAAAAAAAATCTACACTCGGAAATATGCTGTAGTCAGCAGGTCTTAGCTACAGATTGGGTACTAACTCAAGGGGAAAAAAATTGGTTTGAATCAACAAATGGCTCCATTTTTCCCCCTAGTCTGTGGCACACTTATTATACACCTACAAACGCACAACCACAGTCTATTACATTTCCTCAGCACGTCCACATGCCCACACAGCACCGTGATGGCTATATATTCTCACACGCGTGCATACAGCCTTATTTATGTGTGCGCAGCCATGAAGGCTGCTGGAGACCGCGTCGGGGGTGGGGAGGGAGGACTGGGAAGGTAGACGTATTGAAAAACAGTGAGGCAGAGGAATCAGGATGAGTCTGCAGCAGGGACCGGATCATTTACATTAGAAGGAGAGGACAGTGACTTGCCTTCGTGTGATTGCAAGGGGAAATTCAATTTGCCATTGCTCATGTCATAACCTTGGCACATGAAAACCTGGCGGGAGCCCCTGATGCTGTCTAATAAGTAAACCAAAAAGGGAGGCAGCCAAACACCGACAAGGTGGACGGCCCCCCGTCTGAAGGAGAGTACAGTGTCCATGATGCTGGACCCTGAAAGAGATGGCTAAACAGAAATGTAAGGGGATGGGAGGGACAAACTTCTCCCCCTGTACCTCTAAAGGTATGGCAGTCCACCTCCTGTGTGAACCCTTTCTATGGAAAACTCTCCCTTAAATGTGCAAGTCCCTTGCGGCCATGGGGGTGTTTACACAAGAGGCTCAGGTGGGAAACCAAGGACATACAGGCATCATGCAGAATTGAAACTCATTGGAAAATAAAAACAGAGGTTATTGCTTATAAAAATAATCCCTCTAATTTCAGGTGTCTTCTTCTATGCCTCTTTAAAGCTGGAACCTCATGAAGTATTCCCAGCTCAGTGAAACATCTCCTCCTTGGTGTGGGTGTTGTCTGCTGACTGCTCACATCTGAATTTTTCTCTGAGCTTGACTGACAGGAGCCACCCAGGCCAGGGATGCCCGAGGGTGGGGGAGATGGATGGGTATGGGAGTAGGATGGGGGGACAGCTTGGGCCTATGACCAAAGACAGACTGACATAAGGGAGTGGGAATAAGAGTCTCGGTGAAAGCATCTTTGGTGTAATTAAAACTCCAGAGCTCCCTACAGGCCCAGGCTCTGGCTAGGTTCTCCCCTGAAACCACACCTCTCCCTGGGAGTCTTCCCCTGCCCTATGCTGATTCTTTACCTCCTCGCCCATAGGCTTCCCCTGAAAGCATCCCTTCAAATAACCACCTGCACACAAATCCTCATTTCAGGCATTATCCCCAGGAAATCTGACCTAAGATAGACAGGGGTAGGAAAATGATACATAAATCTCTACAAAATGTGCACTCCTATACACTTGGGTATACTGGTTGCATTTTGGACACATTGGAGATACCAATGAAAACACACTGACATCCGGAGGTAGGCAAGAAGTGATATGTGTCTTGCCCCTCAAAGATTCCAACTTCCTGTCCACTGAATGCTGGTTTAGGGGTGAGCATGTGATCCAGTGTGGGCTACAGCTCCCCAAGCACCCACCCCCAGGCATTTTCTGTCAGATCTAAAGTTGTAAGAGCCACTGACTATATGCTAGAAGCTACATCTAATAAAAAACCAAGACTCCAAAGACAGCTGAGCTAAGCAAGGTAAAGAAGAGATCCCTATTGCTACGGTTCAAACCCGTATATTCAGCAATGACTGATGGTGGCCAGAACCACTCCCGGACTTTTCAGTTTCTTGAGATATTCAATTTTCCCTGGGCTTATGTCAGTATGAGTAAGGCTTTATAACCTCTTCGGCTTCATCTATGGTATACTTGGAGAAAGAAGGCATGGCCCCAGCCCAGAGAGAGGTAGGGGTCTTCACATAGTCATAGGAGGTGGACGGACATGAACATGCATGCTTCCTGTCTTCCTTGACCGTAAACACCTCCCATCGAAGTCACTGACTCTGGTAGGACTGTGAAGGGTGTGGTGTCAGTGTTTTATAATTTTATTTGCTGGCCACTTGTGCAGTACTTGCTAAAAGTGAAACGTACTGATGAGCAAGACTGATCTAATGCATTTCCTCAAGCAGCTTACTCCTTCATGAAAGAAATAGGCCATTTTGCAAATAAAAACATTATAATTTTGCGAAGTGCTTTGAAGGGAAATATAGGGTGCCATAAAAGGGGATACAAGGGGGACTTGGTGTAGCTTATAGGACTCAGATAAGGCTACCACGACAAAGTGACACGCAGGCAGATGTCTAAAAATGGTTGTGAGGAGGAATAATAAAATGCTTTTGATAGAGGAAAGCATGTGCACAAGTCCCAAAGGAGGAAAAAGTTGGGCAAGTTTCAGACCCTGAAAATAATTTCTGCCTGGCTGAAGTATTGTGGCAGAAAATAAGAAGGCGTTAAAGGAGATTGCAGACAGGGCAAGCGGAGAAGGGAGATGTACAGAGCTTGGACTCTAAAGGCATCCAGGATGGATGAAGAGGTTTAAGCTGGGGTGGGGTAGAGGAGTAGGCTAATGTAAATTCCCATTCTTGCCCTTCCATCAGGGATCTCAGCCTACCTGAAAGATAGGTGTTCCGATGAGCTGGCCCTGTAACTCATCCACCCATCTGCTCAATCATCCATCCATCCATCCATCCATCCATCCATCCATCCACTCACTGATTCAGTCATGGACGGAAATATGCACAAAAACCACACACGGTCTTCCTCCCTACAGTATTTACAGTTTTTCAGGGAAAATAGTCAGGAATCGAATCATTATACCAAAAGATGTAAAACTGAAATGATGCTTTGAGCTACTAATGGAGGTACGTGAAGTTAAGAAATAAAATAGTAGACCTGCTTAACCTAATCAGCGAGACCAAGAAAGATTTCCTTGAGGAAGGGACAAAGTAACTGGGTTTAAAAGCATATATGCGTGTTAAGTAGGCAAGGAAGGGAGAGAAAAGACGGTCTAGATAGAAAATCCTGGCAGAGCTCCTTCAGGGAGACTGCAAGAACACGGGGAAGGCGGGTACCACCTGCCCCCACATCGTGTGCACTTAGAGCCCTTGGGACCCCCCAACTTCTTCCTTCTGCCTTCACAAGGCTCCTTCTTTTACAAACCAGGGCACATAATACGCCAAGAAGACTCAAAAGGACATCAGCAAACATGGTTCTAAAAAGGGACTGGCCTAGAAAATCCACGCCACTAGGATCAACAGGATGGTGGGACCAAGGTGGGGGTGGTCATGTGCAAAACGGACAGTGTCTGGGCATGCTGCCTTATCCAGAACCTCACAGTGGATTAACTGTCACAAATTTAGTTCAAAAGGTCAACTGAGGATAGGAGGTGTGCTAGGAGCAAAAGAAACAGCCACAATGAGGAGAGTCAACAAGCTTACAAAAAAACCAGAGGTCGGCAAGACTCAAGACTCTTGGAAAAGGTCCTTATTCCAAGCATACATTTGAAGCAGGTAGTAAAAAACCTTCTCCCTGGACCTTTTATTCCATATTTGCAATTTTCTCATATTCCTGACTCTTCATATCCCCAGGGAATACAAATCACAGCAAACAACCAGATTGTTGGATCTGTCCTCCCTTAAGCACATACATATTCTTATAAATGGAAAGAAAATAGTGTCATTGCATGCTATTGAGAAACACAAATCTCCAAATGGATTGTCAGTTCTTTTAACCACTAATTCCTCTTTAAAAAGACAGCGTATTGATTTTTTTTCATCAAAAGTTGCCAAACTTAAAATCACAATCCTGAATATAATCCAAAAATGATTTATTGTCGGTGATAATACAAAATGTGGCACCTTATACTTGCATAATCTTTATGAGGCACAAAAAGCATTTTAGGTGTATTTTCTCATTAAATATTTAGAGTTTTGTGAAGAAGGTATTATTATTCCTGTTCTGAAGATGAGAGAAGCCAGGTTCTGAGAGTTTTGGGGATGTAGCTAAGGCCTAGCAAGCTAAAACTTGAACCCAAGTCTTTTGGCTCCAAGTCCCAACATCTCATAGTTAAGAGCATGAGTTTGGGTGTCACACAGACTTGGGTCAAGTCTTGGATTCTGGGAATTTGTTATTTCTATGATTATGGACAAATTACTTTTCTGAATTCCAATTTTCTCATTTGGAAAATGGTGGTGATATCATGTATCTAACAGGGTGACATAAAGATTATATGCATATGAAACATTTCTCTCTAGAGTCTGAACACATTTGGATGACAGTTCTGCCCATTATCTATTTTAGGTAATGTTTTGCCTACATTTGGCTAATGCAAGCCATCATCTAAGGATCTTCCAGAGTTATTCAGAGATTAAGCAACGGTGTCTAAGCCCCTGAAGTTCAGAACAAATATCAAGAGTCAAACTTTAGAGGTAAGCAGGTATACTCCAATCAACGTTTCATTAAATAGCTAGATTGACTTTCAATTTATCAAACAATGGTGCTGCAGTGTGCACATTACATCTCTCCACAAGTCCAATTCATTCAGGCTTTCCAAAGAGCTGATGTCCTAGCATAAAAAAACCTATTTTTTCAAAGCACTTACTCAGTATCAGGCACTGAACTAAGCTCTATATTATGGACTGTGCCATTTAATTCTCCCTAGAACCACCTGACATGAAGACTATTGTGATCTTTCCATTGGAGGGGACTCAAGCTCAGGGGGTTAATATAATTTACCTCAGGTAGATGGTAAAAAGTAGAGTTAGAATTTGAACCCAAATTGGTCAGATTCCAGAGCTCAAGCCTCACACACCTCACTCCATGGTTTTTGAATTACACATCCGGAGATGACAAAGTCAATAAAACATTTAGATTCCTTCCACATATGTCATCTTGCTTCCATTTGCATTCAGAATCTGCACAGTATTGCAACGTCCCCAGAAAGAGGCAAAACCTACAACTGAGGAGGATCCCAAATACATCTTGGGTACCTAATACAGTAACACACCTGATTTGTGCGTTCCATAGAACCTTTCTAGGTCAGGCACAACAGGGTTAACCTCATCCAGCTCCATACAATCTGGGATCAGACGGCTGCCTTTTTAAGTCTTGAAAATATCACCCTCCTCATAAGGTAAATGCTGATTATGTTCACGAGATCTTAATAAAAGGCAACGGAAAAGATTTATTGGGGCAAAAAGGATACTGTGCATTGCTTCATTTGTTGGCTCTTTTCTCCATGACAGCTAAAGAACAAGAGCGCTCTTAAACTCTGGGACGCTTTCACCATCGCAACAACGGTTTAAGACACAAAGTCAGAGAGAACACAGAAACCAAGCTTCGAAATTAACACATTAAAACAATTAAGAGATTCCAGAGATCTCCGCTGACAGGGAAGCCTACACACCCTCTGCTCTCTTTAGCATTCAAAAGGTGAGGAGCTCTGCGATTTGCAAAGTTGCTGGGAGGCCTGGAGTCCAAACGTGGTGGCCTGCAGCTGCCGGGTGGGGGGGGGCGGGTACTGTTCCTAATGGCACCCTGTGCCGATGGCTCTGCAGCATCAGCTTTCTTCCCGACACCTCACTGTTTCCTTGGTGTTTGACCATCCATTCCAGGGGCCTCTCTCAAGGTGTACATTTATCTCACAGTTTGGGATCGACGTGCCACTCTCTTCTGCCAGCGTATGTGCAATTTTGATAGGAAATGAGACTGGGGGAGACACACTTTTGACAGCTGTTGTAGGTCTATGCATCCAGACGACAGGAACATATAAATGAATATCACATCAGTCAGGCATGGCGACTAAAGGTCTCAACTCTGGAATTAGAGATTCCAGCTCCTTTTTTTTTTTATCAGCTGTGTGAAATTGGACAAATTATTGAACTATCAGGCTTCAGTTTTCTTACCTCTATAATGGGGATGATAATGGAACATGCCTTATGGGACTATTATACTAATTTAGCAAGATAATGCATGCCTGGTGTTTTCTACAATGTCTGTCATATGACAAGCATTGAAATGCTGTCTGCTTCTCCTTCCTCCTTCTACTCTTCACATTCTCTCTGTTTGATAATCTATTCTTCTCCATATTACTTTCACCCATTCTTCACCGTTCTCCACTGAAAGTTGGGGTGGGGAGGTAAGAAGTAAAAACTACCTTGGTTGCATTGCCTTCAAATTAGAGTTCGTTACTGGTCCTTGACTGAGGTGTCTTATGAAGACCAATGCAATGTGTGGGCACCATAGCCCTGCAACAGAACTTGATGAGACATGACTTATACCCAATCAACAGCTTTACAGAACTCAGAGGAAACCCAGGCAAAGGAAATATGGATATGGGGGCACCTGGGTGGCTCAGTCGTTAAGCGTCTGCCTTCGGCTCAGGGCGTGATCCCAGAGTCCCGGGATCCAACCCCACATCAGGCTCCTCCGCTGGGAGCCTGCTTCTTCCTCATCCACTCTCCCTGCCTGTGTTCCCTCTCTCGCTGGCTGTCTCTCTCTCTCTCTGTCAAATAAATAAATAAAATCTTAAAAAAAAAAAAAAAAAGAAAGAAACATGGATATGTACTTAATGGTAAGTTAAAAATTCCTTGGTCAGTGGTGACCTGTGGGGTGCCAAAACCCACCACACAGAAGAGACAACAGAGGAGTGTTGGTGTGTCTTGTAAGGACAGGTAGTAAGTGCTGGGATTAGCATGGTAGCGAGCATGTAAGTCACGGGTGATGTATTTGTTTCTAATGATTCGATTACTTAGTGATGAATCAATTAATGATAAATTAAGCAATCATATTTTGAGCAAAGACTATATTAGGTATTATTCTAGGCCCTCTTTAGGGCTCTAGAAAAGACAGAAAGTCAGTTTAATACTTGTGGGAGTATTGGAATCATCCGAGGAGCCTGATGAAATGAGTTTCAGAGGCTAATGATTCTGACTTGGTTGATCTGGGGTGGGTCAGAGAGCATCCTAGGTATATTTATTAAGGGTGATCCATGATCTATGCTGTGAAAGATTTAGCTCTTGGGGGACAAGGAGGGAGGGAATCACTTGGAAACACGAGATGAGCCAGCCCCCATCCTCGCTACACAACAGGCATCAGTGAAAGCAGGCGATGTGGTCTATGAGAGAGCACCCTGTCCTGAGCTTGCCCAATTCACTCTGTGATCTCAGACAAGTCACATGTCCTTCCTGAGCCCTGGCGTCCTCCTCTGAACGATGACAAGACATGATCCCTAAAGTCTCTTTCTGTGGGAATGTTGGTGGATTTGATGGCAAGATCCCT
The DNA here is from genome assembly GCF_024610735.1 of Ursus americanus. Lineage (NCBI taxonomy): Eukaryota > Metazoa > Chordata > Mammalia > Carnivora > Ursidae > Ursus > Ursus americanus. Next base: position 34,537,541 of record NC_142128.1, read on the forward strand.
GGTTCACGTGTACAATTCTGCAGAGTACCAGGAACCCTCATTACCTCTTTTTGGGAGAGAGGCAGGAACTTAGAAGCTCAAAGTCTGACACTTACCTACTACCCAGCACAATGATCGCACTTACTGATGTCTCTTTTACCAGTTGTGTCTCTCTGGGAATGAAAGCCAGTGAGTTTCAATGCCTGCCTGACATGACTGCCACATCATGTATCTCCCATCTCAGTTGATGACCACTGCTTTTCACATTTCTTCTAGAATGTCTGAGAAGTGATTCTGGCTCTTCCCACTGTCTTCGTATGATTTCTCCATTATCATTCATGACACCGCCAACTCCAGGCCCTGACCTAACTGCCCCAGGGTCATTTCTCCTCACTTCCTCCTGCTTCCAGTTGGTTTCCGATGCTCTGCCCACCGTTTTTCAACAATAATGTTATCATTTCCATCACCTTCCACTCTGCGACCACCAGAGTCTAAGCCATCATATTCCCTGGCCTGGAGTCCTACACAGCCTCCTAGTTGCCGTCCTAATCTTCTCTCCTGGACCTTGTTGGTCCATGATCCACATAGAAGTAATCTTTATGAAATGCAAACCTCCGCATGGTCATTGAAACACAAAAAACACAACTGCCTTCCCATAGCTCACAAATTGTGCACCATCTGGCCTTTGTTCACTTCCTAGAGCTCTCCTGTGCCACTCCTATTTTCTGCGACTCTGTGGGTTCTTCAAACGTTCCAAATTCCTCCCTTCTGAGGGTGTTTTTCCTGGAATGTCTTCGTCCTTGTCTTGGCCTGATTTATCATTAGGAGCTCAGCTTCAATGTCACCTCTTCTGAAGGCCCTTCCGTGAGTACACCCCACTATTTGTTTTAATCGTCTTACCAGGACCTATCGTTAAGCATTGTCTTCAGTTATATAGTAATTTTTATCTACCTCCTCCCAAATAGAATATAAACTCCATGAGAACAGCATTGTATTTGTCTTTTTTAATCACCAAATCCCCAGTGGCTGAGCACAGTGGGCATGCGATAAATATCTGTTGCGTGAACCTTAAAATCATTCTGACTTCTCTAGTCTCAACGTGCAAAGGTCTCTCTAAGCCTGCGTTGTGAAGTATGGGATTGTCTTATTCATCATATTTTCTCTTCACTAATTCCAAACTTGGCAAGACCCTGCAGAGTTGTTCACTCCATGGTCCCTCTCTGACTCATTTCATTTATTTTCCCGTGGGAGAAATCAGGCACAGATAGATAAACGATGCCACCCAGCCCAAGGTTCCACAGCCAGGGAGTGGCAGAGAGGGTGTTCAAACCCAGTTACATCTGACGCCAAAACCCACTGCAACACACAGCTCTTCGTTCTCGGTTCCAAGTCTAAATTCAGGAACCAAAAATAACACAACAGCCATGTGTTTGCACTGGTCCAAACGTGCACGTGCACGTTGAGCCTGAGCCAGATTTCCCCCTTGATTTTGATATTGGAGTTTCTATCAGGAACACGCAAAGGGCTGCCTCTTTCTTCCTGCTATAAAATATACATAACATAGGTATATATATATATAGATATTTTTCACTTTTATACCGATATTTCCCTTACTTGGGGATACTATAACATACTTTGTAAGCTCTTCTTTGGATCTGAACATCCCTGTGGAATAAAGAGTTTCATGTACATAATGGAAATACAACAGAATTCCAGATTAATACTGAGTATTGCTCTTAAATTTCTTTATCGTGAAGGTGTCATATTCTCAGCCCTCAAGATGAGATGATTTGCAGCATGGAGAAGAGGATACAGAGAAGAATGAGGCCAACGTGTCAGGGCAAGTATTTACTGACGCTCACTGGAAACTCACAGGATGAACAGTAAGTGCATTAATGCAGTGGGCACCTTGGCCCTGGCTAGCATAACACTCAGAACATTCTAGAGATGATTTCAATGTCAAGGGTCTATTACCCCAAACACTTAAGATGATGCCACTTAATGTTTTGCCATCAGCATTTTTTTTCTCCCCTGAGGGATCTGATTCTGTCTCAGGCAGAGAAGTTATATCGCCTATAAAGAAATGCATGCTGGTGGTGTATTTTTTTTTAATAACAATTTTTAGTTCTTGAACTAAGCACAGAACAAGAAACTGGACCAGGAACACCTGCTAGAATCAGAATCAGAGGGAACATTACCTAACAGTGGTTATCCTAAGATCAACCTGAATGCTGGATTTTTTTTTTTTTTTTAGATGCCAAGAAAATTCTCTATTCCTTAAGGCATTTTCTGGCCTTGCTTACCATATGTCAAGTCTAATGAACAGCTCATTGGCTAGATGTCCCTTCTTTTCCCCTCAGCGTGGAACCCTTTACAGGGAGATGTCTAAAGACAAATATCTAAACTAAACTTACTCGATTTAGGCAGCTTACAGCTCCTCGATTTAATTTCATTACACGTCTATAAGTAGGGAGCAATTTACTCTGAAGTGGTACTTAGGCATTATTCCTCTTGGCTTCTCCAGGAAGCACTTGGGCTAAATTTCTATTTAATGTATGCTGGCTTTGGAACGTAAGTACAAATAGAGAGATGTGTATTAACGTTTTAATTATGCGGCGATCCTTTGTTAGAAAATGAATCCAGGATGGACACAGACTTTAATTCCTTTTAACTATGAAAAACACTTTTCTTGCCATCTTGTGCATTAATCAGTCTCTTGAAATGTGCATCTACATCAGCTTGCAGCAAGAAAATGGAATCAATTCGGTGAGTTATGCCATTTCCTGCACTGCATTATCTTTGAAACGTTGTCAGTGTTTAATAAGTGCTAACAAGAAGGCAAGCACTTTCATTTAATTAAAGTACTATATCATTTTCAATAATTAGTCATAATTAAGGTGAATGATTAGCTAGGAAAGATATGAAAAATATACATTCTAGATAAAGCTTAAAGTCACATTTTAAAAGTCCAAAATAAACTCGTGAGGTCTGTGCATAGCTTTAAGTATGATATAATTTATGTAACGAAATAAATCTAGAGTGTTAAAATATTTAGTGGAACTGAGAATAATGAGTTGAGATAGGATTAGTTTAATTAGTTTACTGAAATGGAGTCTTCATAGTGGCTAAGTGTGATATATTGGCTTTTGTCACTTGAAGTAAAAAAGAGGTAATTAGTCCCTACTCAAATATATTGTTTTCTCAGAATAGGTTGGAATTTATTTTAGGCACTAATCCAGGACCAACTTCCAATTGATTTACAAATGTTACAAGATAGGATCATCCTTTAGACAACTTAAGAACCCAGTTACTTAAAACTGGTTCTCAAAGTGTCCGGGCGGGAGGGAAAGAAGGTTGCCCCTCCTCCCCTCCCGGGACATTCAGCAATGTCTGGAGACATCTTGGGGTGTCACAATGGAGGGGGCAGTGCAATTGGCATCCTGGTGGGTAAAGGCCACAGATGCTGCTCAACTCTCAGCAGAGCACAGGACAGACCCACGGCAGAGAATTACCCATTCCAAGGTATCGATGCTGCCGAAGTTAAGAAACCTTCTATAAAAAGCAAGTGTAGCATCTAAGCACCCATGCCTGCCATTGGTGGGACAGTGTGCCCACCGTCCATAATCTGCAAACCCCAAATACACACGGCATTACATCTGCATTTCTCCTACGAGGGAAAAACCATTATCTACTACATAATATAAAAATTAAACAAATAATAATAAAAGCAATCTCCCCCTCTCCCCCCGATAATCTTACACCAATGAGAAGGAAAGGGATTGATAGCAAAATCCACATTCACTACTGATGGTGTTAGAATACTGCGGAGCTGCTGAAAGAAATAAGCTTCATGGAATGCAATATGCTTTTTCTACATCATTTTATGGCTAAATCAAAAGTTATCAAACAATGTGTGGAGTATAGACTCATTTTTGTAGCTACACATTTTACATGCATGTACCCTCATTGGAAATAAGTCAGGAATTTCAGAAATAAGAGTAGGAGTTACTTCAATGTGAGTTTGAAGACTTATTTCAGATATTGATTTTTTTCTAATTGCGTATTGTATTTTACAACTTTCCCTACAAGCTGTACGCATTACTTGTGTCATAAAGCAATATGGAAAGGGAAAGGGGTGGGAGAGAAAGCAGGAACTGGGCGCCCTTGCTCTTGCATTTGGATTTGACAGAAGTGACCCCGACCCCTTTGAAGGGAGCCTGAGGTGAGAACTTTCTATGAAGAGTTTAACAAGGAAAAAGTTCATGTGAGTAGAACTGTCCGCATCCCTTCACTGAAGGGAAGCCAAAACACAGGGCTTGTTTAATGAAACATGATATCCTGAAAGTTGCCATGAACTCTGACTTAAACGTTAAATAGTCTAATAGGGAAAACACCAAGAAAACATCTCAAGCAAGAAAGACCACTGCACACGCCTGTCTATTTCCAGTAGGAAGTGTGGAAATTCAAAACCCCATATTCAAAATACTGTTCTTTCTCTCTATTTTCCCCTTCACACTTTAGCGATGACATTTATAAAGCCTGTGATTCTTGAAAATCACTAACATCTTGGAGGAGGAGGCTGGCAAGAGGGAGGAGGCCCCCTGCTTCCGCTCAATCTGAAGTTCTTGTTGGAGATTTTAAGTTTTATTATTATTATTTCTCTTTTTTCCCCAGAGCATGAATTTCTCGCTGTGTCTCCTCAGCAGCTGAACTCACACATGAAAACCAAAATGACTCAATGAAACATCTGGGCTTTTGTCCTAGTGACGACAAAATATTTAAATGGCCAACGGTGAGAGCTGGGGCTGCTCTATTTGTCTTGAAAGCAGCCCAGGGCTTGGACAGAGGGTTGTTGTTCCTTTTTCTTTTAAATACACATGTCTATCAATAGGGGAACTGGTTAAACAAATGACAGGATATAGAAATATGATTACCAGGCAGGTGTTGTTAGACCGAGGAAGATCATTTATATGTAATAACACTGAAAGGTTTACACACTATTTTTAAGTGATGACATAAAGTCATGGCTTGTCATCTTAAGAAGCGTATATGTTCCAAATGTGTGTGTTTTGAATGTGCACGGAAAATATCTGGAGCGATGTGCTAACAATTATTAAGCAGTGAAGGGGGGGAGGATGAGAAGGGGAAAGAAAGACTTTTTTTTTTTACCTTATACAGTGAATATGGGTGTGTGTGTGTGTGTGTGTGTGTGTGTGTATTTAACTCATAACATGTGTTTCTTTAAAAACAGGCCATGATATGGTTCAGACATACCAAGAAGTATACAGAAAAGCAGGGATACATCCACGTAATACCTTGTTTAAGGAATAAAACAGTTCAGTGTGGTTGAATCCTCCATCTGTAACCTTCTCCTCCAGTGTATGTCCCCCATCTCCACAAGCCATCCATACTCTGGATTGTGAGTCTTCCCTTCTGTCTCTATATGTTTATTCCATGTGCACGCATTGCTAAGCAGCATAAGGCACTAACACTACCCCATGTTTTCAATCTTTGCATTATTCACCCAAGGTGATCCTGGTGAGGGCCATCCTTCTTGGCACAGAGAGCTCTCATTCATTCATTTCCACGCCTCTGCTGTGTTCTCTTGTCCATGAGGCTCTGTTTTCTTATTCTCTTCAATTAGGCTATTTATGATGAGCTTTTGCTCAACGAAGTGTTACTTTTATTACTTAAAAACAGCCTAAACACGAAGATAAATTGTGAATAGGAAGAGGCAAGACAGAGTCCTCATGGAAGCTCTTTAGTTTTATGGTGAAATAGGAAAGCTAAATCTCATTCGGGCTCCGTGCTTTGGCTCTTCTGAACAGTGCCCCGAAGTCCAGAGAGCGCCCTGCTCTCCTGCAGTAGCACTGGCTGCTACCGGTGATCGAGCGCTTATGATGTGCCGGGAACACGGTCGGTGCTACACTTCCATGTGATAAGTTCTGTTAATATTTCCATTTCATAGATGAGGCCACTGGGCTCAGACAGTAAATACCTAGTTCACGGTTTACCAGTTTCTAAGTGTTGGTGGTGGGATTTTTCCAAGATTTGTCTGTTCCTCTGATGTCTATTTCTCAGGGTAATGCTGATGTCTATTTCTCAGGGTAATGCTGACCCACAGCTGGTTCTACTTAACAATATACCATCTTGGGGCGCCTGGGTAGTGCAGTCAGTGAAGCATCCGACTCTTGGTTTTGGCTCAGGTCAGGATCTCATGGTCGTGGGATTGAGCCCCGCGTTGGGCTCTGCTCTCAGTGCAGAGTCTGCTGGAGATTCTCTCCCTCTCCCTCTGCCCCTCCCGCTCATGCTCTCTCTCTTTCTCTGAAATAAATAAGTCTTTAAAAAAACCCAAAACCAACCAACCAAACAAAAACAATATACCATCCCCCTGGCTTGGGAAGGCTCTCCCATGCCCTGCAAGAAGAATGGCCAGCAATGGGGCTGAATTAGTAGTAGCTCACCCAACACCAGTGTCCACACCCTGCTATACTAATCAGCCATTGAGAAAAGCGGCCAAGAACTCATCAGAGGACTGCTGGATGCCAGGGAGAGAGATAATGCCTGAAAAATAAAAGGCTATAGCAACGAGGTCAAAACTGAACTTCTACTAAGTATTCCTCGTGAAAGGGAAGACGGACAATAAGCTCAATGCTTCTCCCACCACCTTGCCCCAGACTGAGTGCATCCCTAGGTGAGACATGCCACTGGCTTGGTACAAATGCCATACCCAGTTGGAAAATCACTCTAGAGAGAAATGTTATGCAAGTACCAGCCAGCTCGCTCAGAAGGCCTGTAGAGTAGCAGTTCCGGAATGAATTGCTCTTGGCCTTCCTCCTTGTCATGGACCCTTCACTGAAGCTGGCTCTTCAAGGTATGGCTGTTGGACATACATCCCCATCCCCTAAATCTCTGAACTTGAAAGATGGGAGCCTGGTCATCACGTCTTCATTTCCCTGTTCCCCCAGGATATATTCTGTGCACACGTGTCAAAACTAAGAGCATGGCATAATAACTTTCCACTCACTTAGTGTAAAGTTTCACCTCCTCACCTTGCACGACCACACCCTTCTTCATCTGGCTTATCTACTTCTCAATGTTTTTTCCTGCCACCTCTGTCTGAACCTCTGAACCCAAATCCTCTGGCCACCCAAGCCTCTTTCCTCCTCTTCAGACATGCCAAGCCTGTTTCAACTTCAGGAACTTCGCCTGTTCTGTTCCCTCTAAGCTAGAATGCTCTTCCTGGTTGGTTCCTTCTTAGATCTTTCCAGAATCTCCAAACTCAAGAAGCACCAACTCCCTGCCTAATCTTTTGTCACTTGGTTGTTATTACTCTGCACTGCCCCTGTTACTCTCTGCTCCCTTCTGTCTCCCTCCCCCCAGATTTAAGTTCCCTGGGAGCAGAACCTGGATTTATTATTCATCACTGTGTCCCCGGTGCCTGAGATAGCTCCTACAGCACAGAGAGGCTCTCAAGAAATGTGCATGGGATTAATTCATAAGGATACAAATAAATTAATGAATTGCTTCTCAGACATGTAATTGCTCTATAGTTCTCCTGATAAAGAATAATGCCGCAGACAATTTGAAACATTTTTCCCACTCTCCAAATATGGATTCCAGAGCAGAGGGGTTCATCAGGTCCTTCTTAGGCTGTTACTATAGTATTTTTTCCCAAATGACTGATTTGCAAGCACAACTTCATATTCGATATACCTTAATGATGAAATGATTTCTCAGAAATTTTCTGTGTTATCACCTACAGTGCCATGCAAGGAATGCAAACAGGCCTGGTTCTTTCTGAATGAGATGTCTGGTGATTGGTTCAGCCTGCAAATGCTTGCTTCCACCTCCCTTGTGTGATATTGTCTCCTGGTGCCCCAATATCCTTAGCCCCAGGAGCCTACAGGTGATTGAGAGTACTTCGTATTGAGAAAATCTCCATAAGTGAAGTAATACCATGTCACATTTTTTTTTTGTTAAACATTTAAGCTGGTATAAAAAGATAATTCCCTGAGTATTAGATTACCTTCATTAAAGAAAAGTAGAGTTTGAAAGTGCTTTAACTTTAAACATTTGACGTCTTTCATCACTTCTGTAGAAACCTTTTTAACGACCTACAGCAATCACGGCTTCTCCACGTGATCACAAGATGCCTAAAGGAATCCTATCTAGGTCTACTTCATGGACTAGGCCGGTCCTTCATACAACACCCATGTCTGTGCTGGGGCCTCCTTGCTCCTGGGCCCCACCGGGGGCTCAGACTCCGGTATGGAAGTTTTATGTTCCAAGAGACAAAACTACTGCCTTTAATGACTGCACACTCCCTCTTGCAAGGCACCTTGGCGAAGACGAAGTCCGTCTCTGCGTTGATGTTTTAACTTTCTTGTTATTTAAGAGCCTAAAAACTGGATTAATTATACTTGTACTTCAAAAAAAAATTCCTTTGCTGCAAGAACCATGAAAACAAAATGCACTGATGATCTTTAAATGACCCAGAAACCAAGGTAATTATAGCTGTAATTAATTACATAACATTACGTCCCATGGTAGTCAGCTAGAGGTCTAACCCAGAAAATTCCGAGGTTGGAAAATTTGAATTTAGGGACTTATCGCAGACACAGCGTTGTGGTGGGCACTCACCAATTCCTAATCTTCTCCAGGCATGTTTGACCTCAGGTAAAAATCACTTAACCTGTTCTAATCTCTCACGCTCATCTGTAAAATGGGGATGGGAGTTCGGGGTCACCTCAAAGGGGATGCTGCGTTGAGCCATGTATTAATAATCTGAAATAAAATGATTTCACATAGAACACATTCAAGGAATTTTAATGAAGCTGGGTTGCTAATATGTAATAGCATTAAAAGCAAGTAAATAAGTACCAGTATGTGCTAGTTTATTGGAATTTCGTCTAACAGTTTTTGTTTTACCAAATCACCTGGATGTATTTCTTGACAACTTGGAGTAGAATGTAGGATCTCACACCACACACACACACACACACACACACTGATTGATTGCTTACTGAATATTTGCATTATTTCACGTTGTTTTGGAAAAGTGCTTTAGAAACATGCACCCCATTTTTTGCAATGCACTTTTTTACAACAATGAAAAATAAAACCAAATTTCATTAGTGACCCTAAGGCATTGGAGCCCTGGCTGTGGGATGAATGCATTGCCTGCTGATGACTCTGGTTCTTGGCCCTATCTACTGAATGCTTATCCTTCACTTTGTTTTCAAGCTGGGACACATGTCACCTCTATCAGAGGATGTCCAAAATGGTACTAGATAGTGATAAAAATGTGGCTAGTTTCATAGTTCCAAAGCAGATTAAAAATAATTCATAAGGGCATGGGGAGATAGAGTGAAGGAGTAAGAAAGGAGGGGAGAAGGGAAGCATTCATATTACTTGTCACTCCATGTATTTATAGGTAAGATGCTCTCAGGACAAACTTTACCAGACCCACAAGAAATGCAGAATTTTAACCCAGAATGAATTTTAGTTACTGTTTATGCTAGATGCTTTTCACCTTGGGGAGGAACGGGGGGATCAAGAAGGGTATGAACGGACACCTTTGTCAGATCCATACAAGAATGGATGAGCACACTGAGGACGTCTGACTCTGAAGAAAACTCACACCCTAGGGAAACTCAATACAGATCTCACTTTAAGTGGTAGGGATTCAATGGCCACTGAAGCCATTCCTGTACTCTTACCAGCAAAATGGAGCTCAAGGATATTCCACTGTAATTTACCCTAAAAGATTAAATTGCCATAATTATCAGAACTAAAAATATTTTAGGCTCATAATATCCCGAGACTGATAGGATACAGTAGCAGAAAGATGTCAAGCTTTGAATGAGGCAGTGCTGGCTTTGAATATTGACTTGATGATTGAGTGGTTAGCAATTTGGCCACAGAAGCAATTTTACTTCTGAGTTTCAGTGTCTTTATCCTTGGGTATGGATAATGATATTAATCTCCCAAGGTTATTGAAAAGATTAAATAGGATAATACATGCAAAATGTCTGGCATGATGCCTGAAACACAGTAGGAACCAAAAATGTTCCTTCTCACACACACACGTATGCATATCCACTCTAAGAGAATGAGATGGGCATAACTTGAGAGCATCTTCTCCCACCAGTGCATATGTTGGACATGTTAATTAAAGTTACCCCACGTTACATTTAGATTTGTGTTTGCCAGGGCCTTCAAATTCAAGTCCCGGCAGGTTATGGAGGGGATGCATTTTGGATGGAATGAAAAGAATGCAATCATTCCACTACTTCAAAATTCCCAGTTGTCTGAGATCAGATGGGCAAAACTTCATGGGTATAACTGCATAGATCACAAGGATAGTTGATACTGTGCAAACAAAGCCACAAAAAAATTGCTGGGAGCAAAAAAGCATGATTACATATATGTTGGAGACAAAAGAGGGGGTTTTTAGGTATTTCTAGAAGATTTCCACAGTTTTTATTATTATTATTATTATTATTATTATTACTATTTTTTTATTCAGGTTTGAACATGACAATTGCCCCTTCATCCCATGCAAACTAATCTTCTTGTCAGGTTAACGTTAGAGCAATCATGTGGAGGTGGGATTAGGGTCGGTAAGAGTCAGGTATATTCCTTGAGTAAAAAGCATTAATATACATATTGGCTTAAGGCTAGAGTCTGCTGGATACAGTTGCGCCATATCTTGGAACCCAAGCCCTAATGAATTATTCAACTCAGCAGAATAATCCAGCATAACTAGGAATAAGCAACACATCCATTTGAGGGGAATATTGTACGGAAGACCGGCAGGGGTATTTGATGTGATCTATATTGTGCCAAACAACGTGCCACATTCATTCTCAGAAGCACCTAATAAAGGACAGGCCATCATTCCCCTTTTACAGGGAAAACACGGGGGTTTCAAAAAAGGCAAGAAATAGGATTGCACAGGATGGTAAATGTTTAAACCCATACTGAAGCCTAGCTTCGTCTATCCCCCCAGATCCATGCTCCACGTTATCTCCAGGGCTCCGTGCCACCTGCGAACGCAATGCTACGGTACGATGCCGAGCCATGCCCCTTCTCTTCACTCCGTCAGAGCAGCAGAAAAGCTCCTGTCGTGTCTGCGTCTGTATCTGCCTCTCCATGTGTGTCTCAGAAAGATACTTTATCTTTCAAGTTTTATGGCTCATATCTGTGACTAAAATATCATTTATGACAATTCCCATCTGCTAAGCTTCAAAAGTGATATAGTTTCATTGCAAAGGGCTGCTACTGGGGGCCTAAGTTACAAGCCAAGAGTTGAGTAGAATCAGAATGTACCTGAATTCGATCTCACAGGAAGCTGAGCCTCTTTAAAAGATGTCTGCTTCCTCGACACAAGCTGCGCTGCGAATGTGTCAAGGCCCCAAAGTGTGGGGCTCCCCGGCTTCCCCCAGATCAGAGCAAAAGGCTGGGCTCCTGCAGCCCACGCAGGTCAGACCCCGTTTCTTATTCCAGGCAGGAAAGCAGGAGGCCCGCTTCCTCCGTCACTCTCTGACAGTTATAGACTAGCTGTGCACCTTATTAAAGATTAAGGTTTGCTGGGGCACTCTCTTTTGGCCATCTCCTGTTCACAGTCCGGCATTTATTACAAAGGGACTGGAGATTAACACCATCCATTCTGCACATCACTTAGTGGTCCCACAAAAGCAAGAAAATGTAGCACAATGCAGAACCACCTTCCAAAGCCCCACCCGGGGTCTAAATGTCTCTGAATTCCGCACAGTAGCTTTAAGACCATCTTTAATTTATTTTCTTCTATCATAACACTTAACTGTGATCTTGTTTTTCTAATTTCAGATATAACACAGGCTCCCCGTAGTACGTTTTGAAAAATATAGAAAAGCTAAAATGAAGGTCAACCTCAACACAGGATAGTCTTGATATTCTTGAGTAGGATTTTTTGTTCTCTCCCTCCCTCTCTCTCTTTCTTCTCCTCTTCCCAAAAAGTTGCTTTCGGATGTTGACATATGTTTTCTGCAAACCCCAAGTAACCATAATAAATAACCTTAATTTATTACGGAAGGATGGAAAAGAATGACTTCTTTGCAGGCTGCCCTTCCTGTATTCAGGGCCCACAGCAGACATCACCAACCGATTATAAACTACTTCCTCCCTGAGTCACATACGATCCTTCTCCAAAGTTCCAAGCAGCCACTACTGATCAATCAGGGTTGGTCCAAGATTATGAATTCTCTTTCAGTACATGGTCCCTGCCCTCCAGAAACTTACACTCTTACTTTGACGGCAAAACAAAGAGGGAAATGTCGAGCAAGACGTTACTGTAGAGGCACATCTTATACACCTGACACAGACTCGGTCGCTGTCTTACTCTTAGGAGAGTCAGCACTGCTCCTTTTCAATCAGTTAGCACTTGCCTGATCCCTGTATCACGGGCCCAGAGTACACAGTGGTCATGTGACCCAGTGTTGCGGTCCTGTCTTTAACACCCCGCAGCGAGCCTAGCACACAGTCGGAGTCCAGGCAAGGACACATCAATCTCTGAATGATGGGTGCTCAGTAAAGGCAGTTTTTTTTTCTTTCTTTCCATACATCTTAAAATAGGATGTCTGTGTCAATGATGAGAAAGTGATATAAAGTGGATAGTGCTATATATAGTAGGAGAGGAGTTTTGAGTCAGCTCTTTAAAAAGTGGATATGGGACACTAACTTTTGACCCAAGAATCACATTACCAAGAAATTAATATGCGTGTAAAAATTAGCCAAGGTCCATACGTTTCATTTACTTACCTCCACCTCCACAGATAACTCAGCATGCATGTGCATGGTATTAATGTGTGTAATAGGACAGGATCCTTTCAGGGAACTGACTAAAGAAGGTATGTTCTGGGCATAGAAAGGGGGACAATGGAAGGAGCGACGGGAACAAGTGTGTGCTAATATGAGAAATTCTATGGTACATTAAGTAAATCAAAGCAAGGTAAAGGGAAAACAGGGCATATAGTCTGATGATTTTTGTGAAAATGAAATAAATCTGCACACACATATATATGTTATATATGTACATATGTATACATGTTGTGTCCTCCCCACCCCCAACTGGTCTAAACAAAAGCCACTGCTGATTAGCTTTAGTTAAAACTGAGATCCAGAAAAGGGATTAATTTTGCCCCTTTTCCTTTCCTGGAGTTGGTGTCATTTGAATTATTAATTGTGGGCATGTATCTCTTTAATTTAAACACACAAAATGCTTACTGGCTGGTCTGGATAGTGGGATTGTGGCCCATTTGTTTGCTTCTTGGTTCTTCATGGAAAACATGTAACACATAAATGTTATGTTAAAGGAGCAAATTACGATCTTCAGGTGGTGGAGTGCGATCTGGGCAGGAGAAGGGCAGAGGGAGAGGGACAAGGCAGGCCTTGGCATTTATTAAAACATCAGAAAGGCTTCTGAAAACCTGCATAAAGCTGAAGGGTTGTGAAGGAGAGGAGAATGAAATGCAAGCAAGTTAAAAATACAGAGACATCTGTCCAAATGAAATATCTCCCCCGCTGAGGCAGAGATCCCCCTTTTAGGGGTTTGCTTCTGGGGTCACTACGCATTAGTATTCCACTCACCACGGCTGCAGCCACCACTTCTCTCCATTTCTTTTTGACCTCAAGCATTTTATGCATAAATGTCAGTGTTCTTTGCAATTAATCATGCCTACCACAGACTAATTGTGGACAACAGTCATGCAATTAGCCAAAATGTGTTTCAAATATGCATGAATGTTCAGAAAGCGCTCACATTCCAAAACCTCAGGTACCTAAACAGGAAAATTGGCCAGTCTTTCACAATTCCCTTTCAAATTCAATGTGAACTAGCAGGATAATCAGATCATAGCTGATGGCGGCCATGCCCAGGGTCTGCTAATGAGAAAATGGTATCCTGAAATTCATGCTACGAACTCGGCAAAGCGGTACATCTGAAACTACCAAGCACACCCTTTAGAGAAGTTAGAGAGAGACAGACAGACAGACAGACAGAGACAGAACTTACAAGAGCTGATGAAAACAAAGATGTGAAATAATCGGAAGACTCAGAATAGGATCCATGGGTTGCATACAACACAATCTACCTCTGAAGTGCCAAATATGGTGACAGCACCTACACTGTAGTGAGACAGCTAGTTACTTGTCACCAGTCGACCATCGAGGACAACACATGTGCTCATTAGTATTCCGTCTTAAGAGACAGAAAGGAGGTAACCTAGAACAGTAATTCTCAACTAAGGGCAATTTTGCCACCCAGGGGACATTCAGCGATGTCTGGGGATATTTTGGTTTTCACAACTGGGGGAAGAGTTTCTGCGGCACCTGGTGGGCAGAGGCCAGGGACGCTGCCAGAAGTGCTAGAACGCACAGGGCAGCCTCTTCCCCACCACCCCAAGAAATAGTTTTCTAGCTAAGATGTCGACGTTGTGAAGGTTGAGGAAATATGACAGAGTCACTAAAAACTCTGTGGGTTTGGGGATGAAGACCTAGCATAGCTCATAGCTCCGATACACTGTGGCTCCAAGCAAGTCCCTTAATGCCTGTGACCTCAGTTTCTGCCTCTGCAAAATGGGGATAATAGCGTCTACTTTGCAGGGTAGCTGCAAGAATTCGAGCTAATGGAAATGAAAGCACCGGTCACAGAACACACGGCAGCTATCATGATTATCGCAACTTTTATTATCATTTACGTATTTTTCAGTCACATTATGGGAACAGAAACAAAACAAACTTCTTGGAGAGTCGTGCTGTTGCTAATCGGGCACCACGGCAAACATCTCCTTAGCCTCCCAGGAATAAACTAGTCTCACTTCAAACAATTGTTACAGTTTGAATCCAATTGACTCCAGACAAAAGTATTGAGATAATCAGCATATTAAAGCCAACACTATAACCATATGTTAATTATGTAAATGATTCATTTTAATCAGCTAGAACCATGTAAAGAGTAACTAGGAATGCAAATGTAGGGAGTTATTAAAAACCTCATTATTATTCATCTTGGTTCCATGCGTGAACGTATCCATCCAAACAGATGAATTAATAGTGAGAGAGGAGATGAAAGTGCTGGAGGGGGTCTGCGGGACACCATCTGTCTGCCTTTGCTTCTCGCTCAGGCCTCCACTTTGCAGGGAACCTGCAAGAGGCTTGCAAGAAGGGTGCTCTGGGCTTCCTGGGGTGGCCTGGTCAGGCTTTCAGAGCTCAGGGAGCAGTATGGATTCTCTTCATTTGCCCACATTGGCTTTTTAAGGCTGGGACCAGGAATGGGTGGGTGGCACAGAACAACTCTACTGTGGGTCCCCCTATCCATCTGTGAGTTGTGAAAACATCCCTCCACCTTCCCTTTTCCTTTCTCTTCCACCCTCGTTATCACTTCTACTGACACCACACAATTTTCTTCATCATTGAGGGAGCTTATTAGTTTACTCTATTGCTATTATTAATAATTGGTCATTGTATTTCCTTGTTATTTTTATGGCACGCTTGCCATGTGAAGTTCTTCTTTCATTTGCTCTTCACCAGGACCTGAGTCTTAGAGGGAAATTAAGTTGCCTAAAGCTGAACAACTAGCGATTGGTGGAGGAGGGCTACCAAACGAGGTCGCTGGATTCAAGAGCGTTAGGTAGTGTTATGGTCTGCTCTCATAGTAGCTACGTCCATCTCAGCTCACAGGCTAATTAGATGCTTCCAGGAGAAATTTATTTTTGAAACCTTGAGAGGGAAGGGGCACAGCATTACTGAAATATCTATAATTTTAATATTGGGTGGGCCTCAAAGACATGGGCTCTGCATTGTTGATACATGAACTCATTGTATTATCCCCCAAATTTTCATGATGGCATTTATTATCCTCATTTTATAAAGATGACAAGACTCAACTTGAGGCAACCTGACAAAGTCATAAGGCAAATTAGAGGCAGAACTGGGATTTAAAACTAGATCTGATGCCACATCTCACAAGTTCCCCTGTTTGAATCCCGATAAAGGTATTAAAATATCTCTGTGTGTTGGTGAGGAAACCATGACTCTGAGAGATTTAGTGGCCGGCCTGATGTCACGTTGGTGTTCTGAATTTTAACCTATGACTGTCTGGCCCCCACTGTTTTCCTTATTGCTCTGAGGGTAACACCCTTGTTGATTCCCTAAAATTATCACCATACTCTACCTGCTGGTATAATCAGAGCTAACCAACAGAATTTTCTGGAATGATGGAAATATTCACATCTGTGCTAGGCAATATGGTAGCCACTAGCCACATGTGGAGATTAACCACCTGAAATGTGGTAAATGTGACTAAGGAACTGAATTTTAAAATTTGATTTAATTTCAATTAATTTAAATGTAATCAGCTACTCATGGCTGGCTAGTGGCTGCCATTCTGAACAGAACCACTTTCGATTTTCACAAATGCCGTCACTTCACCGAACGCTCACAAGCCCTCATGTGTGTTAAGAAAAGGCCTTTCAAAGATGAAGACTAGTGGGGTGGCTCTATTAAATGAGCAGATGGAGGACTGCCAGGTAAGTAATGCATGACCTAGAAGGATCACCTGGCACTTTCTTCTCAGCTCCAATCTTTTTATGTTGGAAAGGAGAAAGATTCACCATCCTTCTTGTTCCATTAAGGATGGACAAAATTTCCTGCGTCATTGAAATGCCCTTTCTTTGTTGGCTTAATCTGAGGATAACAGTCGAAGAGTTAATTCTCTGCTTACCATCAATCCCCTAAACTGTACTAGGACATTTGTTCCATTTTAAAATAAGGAGAATTAAAGTTAATGGTGTTTTGACATCTTCATGAAACCTTTTAAAGTATATAAAGACTTTTGTTGATCAATGATGCTGGTCTCCTGGTAATGCTGAAGCTTTCCAAAATGGAGCTTTTCAAGATAAATGGGGAGAAAAAACACTCATGGAATGGAACACTAGTTTGGGAAATATTTACAACCTTCCTTTTCTCTTTAAAGTAGAGATTATGAAACCGATGACCCTTCAGCTAATGATGTGCTTGGTTATGCGTAATGTGTGTGTGTATGTATATATACCTGTAAAGTTATGTGTGATTTGTACAGTATACATGTGTGTAATTGATGTACACATATGTAAATGTGTATGTTTAAATTAGTTGTTACCATTTGAAAATCGGATGACTGGTCCCATAGAAATCTGGAATCTTTTTTAGTTTCTTTTGAAATATATCAGAAAATCTGGTAACACAGCCTGTATTACTACATGGGAAAAAAAAAAAAAAACAACAACACAACGACTATAGTTAAGTAGAAGATGTTCCTTTAGCTGGAACATATGTGAGGGGACATTTGTTCTCTGCTTCCTCAGGGTCCCCGTTGTCCTGACTGATGTACTGATGTGAAATTATGTGGGCATCTGAGTCTGGGGTTGGAGACTATTGCAAGCTGAGTAGATTTCCCTCTCATTACCCCTACTATGCAAACCCAGAAAAGATACTTTGTTATGATATAGGTGAAAGAATCTCTTCCAAAGAGGTTGTGTATTTTCTTTTCAAGCAACTGAGGGTAAGTCAAACATTTGGAGAGGACTTGTCAGAGAACGTACTGGAAGGAGAGGGACCAGGGGAAAACCCTTGCCACAATGACTGATTTCCACTGGTTTCCGCCCAGTTCTCTGGTGACAAGACTTCTTCAGGGCCAGAGAGCGATGGCTAACAAGCTGAAGATAAGGCCATATCTCAAAACGGCAAATCCCAAAAGTCCCCCACCCCCAACACCGCTTCTTCCCTGCAAATGGCTGTTGGGGGCCTCCAACACTCCCCAGGGTGTAGCTGCCAATGCCGCCCCGCCCCGGGGTGTCTCCATAGACTTGGGAACTGTGCTCACTAGCAGCGATTTCATGATTCACTGACACCAGATTGTCTACGACCAGGAGGAAAAAAAAAGGATCAAGCCAGAAAACCCATCTGCAATTCATTTCACACCACACTTTAAAAACACGTCCACCTGACAAAAGTACAATCGATCATTTCATTTCATTTTTAAAAGAGTAAACATGCTCAAAATTAAATGATTTTGGGGAGTGAGAAGTAAGGATATCCAAAAAGCTCTACGTGGCTTTGTTCTTCATATTCTAATTCTTTCATGTTTCCCTGCCTGATGTCTCCTAATGTACTTTCACTAGAATCTGATTTTTGATCTTTAATCCCTTTATGTGTTTTTCTGTGCTTACTCTTGAATGCCTTTGTAGCTGCCATAATTGGGTCTCTGGCACCATTTTAATAGGGCTTAGCACAATGCAGGCTTGACAAATTTCATCTAAGTGGAAAAGAAAAAAAACACAAACCACTATCAATATCATCTGAGAAACTGACCAGAGTTTCAAATAGGCTGCAACAAACATATCAAATAAATAGGACACGGGCTGAGGGAGGCAGCCTCCATGATCAGACCAGGAAGATGAGAGAAACCATCTAAGGTTGCACGACACCAGCCTGTATGTCCTTGTGGTTTATAGATTCACAGATCTGGAGACAGAAGGCTGGGCCAGATGATTTTTCAAGGCCTAAGTTGGTCAGAAATCTCACAATAAATGTCAGGGACTGGCTTCCCTGGAAACACATGGACGTCATTTCCTCTCTAGGTGCCTGTGCCTTTGTGATTTTCGGCCAAAGTGCTCAACAACCTGGCAATGTCTAAGTGACATTCTTCGACACAGCTCTGCTGGAAACGACATCGGACTTGCAAATGTCCTGGCAATAAAGGACAATGCAATTGAAGCAGACATCAATGGGAGTGGCAGCCTGGCTCAAAAGAATCCCATTTCCTCTGGGAAAGGCCTCGATATACTTAAATGGAGTCAGTGGCCATGTTTGTGCCACCTGACCCAGCCTTGCACACAAGCCATAGCTGATTGGTGCAGTGGTGAGCACCTGACCTATCAAAATCTTTCCTTGGAGTTTCTCACATGGAACCAGGGAAAAGACTCAACCATTCTCTGATGTCAAAACTGAGAGGCTCAGTAGCTTTTAGTGGCCGTATTTCTCATCATGTACAGGAAACAGGTTTGTGGAAGTGAAAGTCTTGAGGTTCTCCTATCTTCTCCGAGTGCTGGCTGCCTTGGCCATAATCATAGGAGACATACCTGTGACCTCCCAATAGAGTCGCCGCTTTGCATAAGTTGATCCGAGTGGCATTTACATCTCCTACAGTAACACAGGGCTTCTCAGTCTGTGCTGTTGATATTTGGGTGCTCTCATTCTTTACTGTGGGAGGCTGTCCTGTATGCTATAGGATGTTTACCAGCATCCCTGACCTCCACCCACCAGAGGCAGGTAGCACCCTCCCATCTCCAGTTGTAACTACCAACAATGTCTCCTGTGGGGAAAATTGCTCTCAGCTGAGAATCACTGCGCTAAAAGAATTTTAATGCAGAAATTCAACATTAATAACCAGCAAGGTCCTCTGGCCCCTGCTATCCACAGCAACTAAGGTTTGGTACGTGAATTGAGACTATAAAAAGGTAAGTCCCAATTTAGATTCTCAGTCTTGGATATACTCTAAATTCTTCCTTGCTACAAAGATCTGGCAAGGTCCTTCACATATTTATTACCTTGTGGAGTGTTTCATCTGTTTCTCTGGTCTCTGGTGACATTTATATCTCACAAAGATGTTTATGATTACAAAGAGGAAAAGGGGTCCCTTGTACTCATGACACTAGTCTTGAAAGATAGTCCACCATGAGACTGTATATGTATCACATTGAGATAGACAGACATACTATATTATTTACATATTCTATATACCCCACAGAAGTCATTCTGATCATTGTGGGTCTGTTCTAATGCAGTAAGGATCAGAATGCTTGGCATCTAGTGGGCATATTCAGTAGTACGCTTTACCTGCATCCTGTGGTATCCTGTACCTTTTGAACAGTATCTTGATATCCTTTTACATAAATTGCACCTTCCTCCATTATACGCAGGAAAAACAAATATGGTGTTCTTACTATGGGGGTTGTAAAGACTTTTTCCAAGCGATTCTCTCAGGGCAAGAATACAACCAGCAAATATTCTCTCTCCTAAGACTTAAAATTTCAACTAGAGAGATGTAATGATAGAAGAAAGGAGTGCAGGGTCATTTAGATAAAAGAAAGGGCATTCATTCTAGAACTTGCTCCAGATGGTGGAATAGTCCTTCTGGCATCTGACCTAGGCCCCTATCTCCAGCCTTCAGGTCAACTCTGTGAGCTACTTAATATCTACCCAACAAATGTTCTCTCTTGCCTAAGGTAATCAAAGTAACTGGCTAGTACTTGAAACCAAGGAACCCAACCCGATCCTACCAAGAAAGGCCCACTGACGTGGTGAATGCAAAAACCGTGGGCATCTCAAGATCTATGATGAATTAGCGCCACAGTGTAGTTCATTTTTTTTCTATTAAAAATGGCAAATTCAATAACCTACATTTAATTCTAAGGCCTCTTCTCCACAGTAATTACAAGATAAACAGATCTCACCCTTAAAAGGGCTCTTTCTTTTCCGGCAGCCAAGCGCCCCGAGAATGGGGAAGCCGCCAGCCTATCTCATCCCTCACCACTGATGTAGCAGACAACAGCTCGTCAAATGTAAGCTGTGGTAGAGTCCTGAACCCCACAATTACCAACAGACCTTGAAAGGTGCTTTTTAATCTTTAAAATACTTTGAAAAGATGTGGGCTGTACACGGGACTTGGGAGTTCCAAAGCTGACTGGCTGTTCCCCTCTCCCATCACACCTACAAACATGATCTTGCTGTCTCCCTGTTCCAAAATATACCCCTCAAATGTCCTCTTTTCATCCCCACGAGATACCAGGAAGGCCATATGCCTCCTCCCACTTGTGCTGCAGTGTCAGCGATGAAACACAGAAGCCCACATGTGCTCACCGGCCCGGTCCCTCCCCCTCCGCCCCAATGATAAATAGCAAGAAGGGCAGGGGAGCTTCTGGAAGCTCACTCCAGCCCCTGAAACAAAACACAGCTACTCCAACTTTTACGGAAGGGTCATTAAATGCTCCATAAAATGTACTTAGCCTTAAGCAAAAAGGTTTTGTCCTCCAACAAAACAATTTAAGTGGTGCCGGCAGAAAGGATCCGATGGCATAAGGTCCCTGTGTGTTTAAAGGTTCTATGAGCCAGTGGTGACCTTTATCCAGCTGCTCGGCGTCCTGCCTTAAAAGACATGTGGCCCATTTTATACCAGGCACTTTGCCGGGAAGAGAGGCCTAAAGAGCCCGGTCTTTATTTATTTATTTTTTACTAGCTCCAGGGGTGACCTCTTCTGAAGAATCTAGCCTGGGCCACACTCTGTTCCCAGTGCTCTACACTGGCCATTTCCTGGGCTGCACGAGGTAGTGGGTCTGGAACTGGATTTGTTTTACCCCTTTTATGAAGTCAGGAGTCTCACTCATGATAAGTAACGTATAGGTAGTTAGGTGGGAGCCATGATGTCTCCACTGCCTCGTCTTTTCATTTGAAGGTTCCCACCCAACATCACAGAAGACAAGGGGTCCAGGCCACAAAAAGTCAGGGCCGAGGCTCACTGTGATCTTCTCTGTGGTTCTGACTCTGCCAAAGTCTCTCACAACAATGCCAGCGATAGCAATAATGATAATAATAATAAGAGCAGCAACCACAGCAGCTTTGACCAACCAATCCAATTCACCCATCAGGCCGCAGGCTGGGTGATTTACAAAGCATCTTGTTTAAGCTCAGGAAACACTCCTTGTAGGACTTTTTTTGTTTTTTTTTTTTTTTAACAGATTAGGAAACTAAGGTTCAGAGAGGCTGAGTTGCCTAAGGTCACACAGCCAGTACACACTGAGTTAGAATTAACTCAAGCACATCTGATTCCCACATCTGAGCTGTTCACTGGTACACTGTAAAACACACAGGCTCTCACATACGACTTTCTGCTCACTGTTAAGCCACTTCCCATGACAATAAGCGCTCAAAATGCATGCACGCAAAAACACATGCCTACACACAACCCGCCTTCCAATTCAGCCTCTAGCATCTTACATGTGTTCTCTCCTACTCTCACGAGCACGTCTCGAGCTTCTCACACTTGGTCAGGCAGAACATGGTCACAGTCAAGGC
Organism: Ursus americanus; assembly: GCF_024610735.1. NCBI lineage: Eukaryota > Metazoa > Chordata > Mammalia > Carnivora > Ursidae > Ursus > Ursus americanus. Next base: position 34,559,675 of record NC_142128.1, read on the forward strand.
AGGTCTCCTCTCTGTCTCCCACCTCTGTTGGGTGTGTGAAGGTGATTCCCAGATGTTTTGGTTGCTTACTTATCCTTATGAGTAGAAACAAGGCCAGAGCAGCTGCAGAGGAAATGTTCCCCTTTGTTACCTGCTGCCCTTGGGCTCACCTAGTCTAACCTGGATTCACCTGAATTTATCCCATATTGAGGACCATCAGGGTGTCAAGCAGGGGATGGACTGAGTCTTAGTCAAGCAAAAGAATTCTTTCATGCTTTGGAAAAGTGCCACTGTCACATTCTTTGATGCAAAATGGTTTTAATCTTCCCCAAGAGTAAACATCTGCTTAATGCAAAGCTTTCTGAGTCCATTTAGGCCTCGTCTAAGTGCTGCTAGACGCCCCACCACTGTTACGGGCAGGCCTGGAGAGATGGAACTGCTGTAACCGGTGCAACGACACACATGGGTCTTTCGAGTCCGGAACCTGCACACGCCTGAACTGGCCTCACGGCGCTGGCTCACCCGCAGGTTGGAGCCGAGGCCTGGAGACAGCACTTCCAGGGGCAGGAACGTGGGCTCTTTCCATTCCCGGGCATGCGGCCTTCCTCATGTGCTCCAGAGACCACCCCCCACCCCCCCACCCCCCATCGAAGAGGTGGACAGTTTGAAAACATCCATCTAGCCACAAAGCCAGTGCCTTTGTTCGGTTGGTTTGGGTTCTTTCTTTCTACTCATGGCTCATAGGGGCTGGGGCCTGAGGCTGCGCTTAGAATGAAAGAAGAAACATTCCCACCCAGTGGACGTGCCTCTCCACAGACAGAGACGAATGAAGGGACTGTAAATATATACTCAAAGACTTCAAGGTGACCCGAGGGAGATCTCTGGGAGGAGAGGCTAGAATGTGGAAATCTAATTAGTGGTCCCATCTGAAGAAAGGGGAGGTGAAAAGAAGGGACTTAGCCAAAAGGGGCAGGGAGAAAGGAAGCCCAGAGTGTCAGATGTTGGCAGTGTGTCCACAACCTCATCCAGCAAAGATTTGCAATGAATCCCGGGGATGGGGCCTTTCCAAGTAACGGGGAGGCGTGCTGCATCGTGGGGAGGCTAATTCCTCTGGCTGTGCTGTGACCTCCATGAAAAGTCCTTCCAAAGCCCACTTCCCTGGGCATGGGGCCGACGCTAGCTCCTTTGGTGGTGTCCGTAGCTAGGATGGGGGCCGTGAGCTTTCCAAGAATTAGAAAAGGCTTCTAACCTTTTCCCTACCACGTGTGCGTGCACACACACACACTTCATTTCAGCCATACAAGAGGGAGCAGAGCCACTGTTTCAAAACTTCTCTGAAATGCTGTGAACTGATCACAGTTTCTCAATTGTCTGAAGTATTCTGACGCTCTTCTTAGTATCCAACACAGCATCGTATTACGTAGTATGTAGCATCTAATATGTGGAATATGGAGAGCGTATTAGATAGTATATAACTTAGGTGAAAGCTCTGTTCATCTCTCTGTTGGTTGTATGATATTTTCATTGTATTTGGAGGAAATATTTAAGGTGGCTCAACCATATGAACACTACACGGGGTGTGAAAATATCAATTTTCCAGAGAGGTTGAATCTGAGGTTCCACACAAAGGCCTTGAGATTGCTGATGAGGCGTGCTACATACAGCAAGGTGTTGTGGACACAAAATGCAAACAGTGGTTTTGCACCTGAGCCCCCGATCAGGACACAGGGACAGGTGTTTCAAAACGCAGGTGACCATCTGCCATCAAGTTACTGCTCTTTTTGTGGGCAGCCCCATGTATCAGGTTCCATGGGGAGGAACAGCAAGAGTTACTTAATGAAGGCTAATTATTTTCCCTGGTAACACACACACACACACACACACACACACACACGCACGCACAATCTGTCAGGTGCTCATGTGTGATCAGCATTTTATGCATGCCACCTCATTTAATTTTCAAAACAACCCTGTTGAGTCAAGGCCAGGGACTGAGGCTCACAGAGATCCCAAGACTTGCTGAAAGGTCACAGCATGTGACCTTGTCACGGGTGTAGATGTGGTTGTGGGCCAGGCGTATGGACCTAAAGTGCATGAGTTTAACTCCCATACATTTTTCTGTACTTCCTTAGATGGCTATGCTGTGTCCGGTAATTCTGATGTGATTCAGGGTTCACATGTGGAGAGAGCAAAGAGCTTAACCAAAATCATACTTTCCACCCCAAACATACTTAATCTAGTTTATATTATATATATAAATATATATGTTATGTATGTATGTTTTGTTTTTGCTTTTATGATTATATTATATATAAAAAATATATATAAATATGTGTGATATATATGTATCATGTATATATATGTATGTATATATGTATGATATATATGTATATATATGATATATACATATCATATATATTTTGACTGCCTCTGTCTTAATAGCGAGGTCTGCCTTCACCCGCCTGAGAATCGCATTATCTTGCATGTGGGCTAATAAATAGTGCAGTCTGAGACCTCCACTCAAACCAGCCTTGTAGGAGTAGAACATTTAATAGGCTGATCTTCGATAGATAACACAACACCTTGCTGTATGTAGCACACCTCATCAGCAATCTCAATATATATGATATATACATATATATATATATTTGCTTTGTTTTGCTTTTGCTTTTCTGGATCTGAAATTCTAATCATTGGGAATAAAGAAATCGGAGTCAAAGGCAAAATTCTCTCATGCCTTGTCTTTAAAAACCCGAGTTTCTTTGGCTACACCGACACGCTAACTGACGAACGCATAACCTTCTCTTTGCTACTTTCTGGGCTTAATCACATTAATACCACCACATTGCCTTCCACGCTGGCCATTCTCCTCCTACCAAAAAGGACTGAAGGGGCACCTTAGTTTTTCCATGGAAAAACTCAGGTGCTAATCGCAGAATTATTTGTCGTTACGTATCAAATTGCTTGCCGATTATTTGCTCTGATGCTGCCGACACCTGCCCCCTTTAGGAGCATGGCCATCGCTTTGCTCTCTCATGGTTTATTTGTAGAAGGAGCTGAGCTGGCTATGAATTCTTCTAAAGGTTTATCAACCCTCTCAGGGCAGTTTGTGCATATCCAATGCGATGACAACAGATACATAATTTATTTTCTGGAGTGAGTTATGAAAGTTAATCAATAAGAAGTGGAAGTCTTGTAAATTATCTATCGAAGATCGGCCTATTAAATGTTCTACTCCTACAAGGCTGGTTTGAGTGGAGGTCTCAGACTGCACTATTTATTAGCCCACATGCAAGATAATGCGATTCTCAGGCGGGTGAAGGCAGACCTCGCTATTAAGACAGAGGCAGTCAAAATAAAAATGAAATGTGTTTTGCTACAACAGCAAATCCTGCTCCCACGATTGCCAGGAAGAAAAAAAAAATAACAAATAAACGGGAATCAGAGGGAGGCTGGGAACATCTCTCTCTGCGAGTAGAGCAGAGAGCTCAGAGGGCAGTGGGGAAGGAAGCAGGGGGAGAAGGCATATGGGCAGGCTCTCCTGATCCAACTCAGAATAAAGCGGTGAAAGCACCACTTTGCCAGGGGAAGCATCTCCCACTGCCCATTTTCCTCTACGGCAGCCCAGCCAGGGCAACAAGAGAGACCTTGGCATGGTCGGGACTAGGCAAAAGCTCCGAGCAGAAGACAGGAAATGGCCCAGAGACAGGGTGCCGGGTTTGCTTTGGAGTGCAGGAACGTGGGTCAGAGGCACCGACGCACAATCAGGGGTCAGGCACAGGATAAGGGGCAGAACAAGGTAGTTCAGAATGAAAAGAGAGGGAGAGGAGTGGGCTTTATTCCTTTAATTAATGGGGATCAGGAGATGTGCAGGGGAAAGGCGTGGCCGAGGAGAGGGAAGAAAACCCAGATCATTCTACCTGTACTTTCTCTGCCCCACCCCCATCATGACCATCATGCTGCTTGCTCTCCATGAGGCTCAACTGATGTTGCTGACTCACTGAAAATTCTGTATCGACAATGTCTCTATCTAAAATATTATTCAGAATAAAAACTGGGAGTATAATGACAATAACCATGGGTATTTTTATTCACTGGGTTGATATCGGCCAAAGGGACGCTCTCATTCCTCCTGTCTACCCCACTCAGGGTGATTTGACAGCAGTGTCTGTGCCTGTAGAATCCAAAATGCCTGTGTCCCTAAATGCTGAGACCATGAGTGTGGGGTTTCCTTCTCCTTCTCTGGCCCTGGCACCTTCTGGAGCAAGCTCATTCACTTGGATGCAGGACGCCTCCAGACAGGCCCCCATGCCCAGGCCTTGGTGTCACAGAGCACCCCTCTTGTTTCCCTCTCTGCGCTCAGGCAGGTCCCTGGTGCCCGAGCCAAAAAGGCTTCCTGCTGGATATGCAACGGTCATGCACGAAGGGGCCCTCAGCATTCACGTACAGAAGACAAGCCGAAGCTCCTGCTATGCTTTGATCATGAGCTTTGCCTCAGACACAGCAGACAGAAGTCTAGGCGCGACTCTACATCCACTCAGGCTGGCTCCAAACCCTTTCCTCCATCACTCGAGAAGGCACTGTACAACACATCTGAGCACAGCTCTCCTATAAGAGAACCTTTAACTCTTCTTTAATGTATTTGTATTATTTAAAAAGCAAAGCGTTCACAGACTTCAGAATTGTAAGGACCTTTAACTTAAAGCTCTCAGAATAAACCAGATTGTGCTGTTGCCCTGCTTAAAACTTTCCAGGGGCCTCTTATCACCACTCGATACAAATCCAAATTTATTATGGCATTGAGCAAGACCCTACCTCACCTGGCCCCCGCCTGCCTCCCCAACATGGCCTCCCACTATCCTTCCCCTTTAACGCGAGACTCCAACCCTACTGGCTTCCTCTGAATGCTCTGTGCTTGCTGGTCCCTCTCGGTGGGATGCTCCTTCTTGAATTGGTTCTTGTCTTCAGTGTCACTGCTCAGAGAGCCTCAGCTGACCACCCTTGCTTAGGAGAGCCCCTCACACCCTGGTGTCTGTGTCATGGAGCACCTCTCTCATTTCACTCCGTTCTTCTCTCCATAAGGAGCACACACCTGCTTGTCTGCCTCCATCCCTACTCATTAGAAACTAAGTCCCATAAGAACAGAGGCCTTGACTCTGTTAAGGGCGGTATCTTCAGTGCCTAGAACTATGCCTGGCATTGAATTAGTGCCCCACTGCTACTGATGAATAAATGATTAGATGAACATATTCCCTATTATAACTGATTATAATGCATCAATCAATATGTTGGAGCACCAGGGTTGAGACCCACAGCCTTGGAGGGGGCTTCTTGGACCTTGCTTCTTCACCTTTCAAACCAATGAGGCATTTTGCATATACCATATTTACCCAAGTAAACACCCCTCCCACTGAAAGGAAATATGCTTTTTGGCCTTGACCTCATTTTGCCTCCAGCAAAATGCCTTTGGCTGTCAGCAGCTAGAAGCCTGCGCAGAGCAGGTGGAGGGAGGTGTAAATGACCCTGAAGGTTGAAAGGAAAAGAAATTATCACCCAACAGATTGGCAAAAATTTAAAAGATTGATGATGTCCACTTTTGGCATGGAAGCAAGGAAACTGGTCTATCATACCGTCTTTGAGAGAATAACAATTGGCCAAGCCATTTTCCGGAGGGCATTTGGCAGTACCTATTAGAATATAAAATGCGCACACCCGGGGAGCCAGCAAACTCAATTCTAGGATTCTGCCCTCAACCTATTTTCATACGTGCACACAAACACAGGTGTGCAAGGGCATTCGCTGGCAGCATCGCTGCAGCAAAAGAGAAAACCCGAAGCTACCAAAATGGATATAAATGGAAAGATGGCTAAACAGATTGTGGTATGACCATGTATAGAATTTTGTGCAGTCTGTTCAGAAGACTGGGGCAGACTTCTACGTAATGACAAGACAGGGTGGTCAAATACATGTTGTTAGATATATAAAAGCAAGTAGCAAAACAATGCAGGCGGATGTGATCCCATTGACTTCAAACATGCACACTGTGTCCCTGTACATATGCGCATGTGCGTAATGACATGGGAGAGGGATGGGGGCATGTCAGACTATCACTCCAATCTGTTACCATGAACTACCTCTTTGTAGGGGAGGGGGAGAGATGAGGGGAATGCGGGAGACAGACTCACATGCTTTACTCTGCGTTCTCATTTATTTCTTGGAACCGTTTTTGGGAAAATATAATCATTACATCACAGTTTTAAAAGTAAGAGAGTTGTGGGATCTTAGCAGAACCCAGGCTGGGGCCAGGGATGGGATCTGTCCCTCTGTCAGGGGGAGACTGACGGATAGAGAAGACAGAGTCGACTGTCTTGCATTCAAATCCCAGGCTTCCCCGTTCTCCCACTCTGAACGTGAGCACGCGACCTAACTTCTCTGCCTCTTGGCTTCTCCTCTATGAAGCTGGGATAATTGCAGTACCTGCCTATTTGGATTTTTGTGAGGATTAACTGAGATAATGCCTGTTAAATGCTTAGCACACCACCCAGCACAGAGCAAGTGTAAATATTAACTATTAATTTTATTATCATTACGTTGTTCTCACGTTTCAGCATTCAAATCTGCTCAGATGAGGGAAAGGCAAAGGAGAAGAAAGAGACCATAACCTGGCAATTTAATTAATTCAATCTTACAGAGTAGCGACGCCCCACAGAATGTTCAGCAATGAAAGAAATGTTCTATATTATGCTGATCGACACAGTAAAGGCGAACCACAGGTACCTACCGAGCACTGGAAATGTCTACAGTTTACCTTACGTTACATCGCAATAGTTACGTGGGGCTACAGTGGGCGGCACATTCTAGAGAATTTCACTCTCCCCAGTGACAGCAACCTCCTTCTCTCCTGATAGTCCCTGGTACTGAAGATGGGCACAAGTCACAGTACTTAGAATATCAGGAAACCCTAAGCACTTCATCTCACTTGCGGTGGAAGAGGTAAATTGAGAAGGTTTTATGAAACGGGTCCCTTTTCAAGCCTCATTCAGTTTTTCTGACTGCTTGATGAGACTCAGTTGGTGACACCTTGCTTTCATGCCGTCTTTGGGACACTTTCAAACCTCCCTTATCTTCCTACGAGAGAACAGGCCTCAGACAAGGCAAACACCATCAGCAAACACAAGTAACAGAGTATTTGATAACACTGCTTTGTCTTCAGTGTATCTTTTTCTTCATTGAGCTACAATACATACCATAAAATTCACCCTTTAAAGTGTACAACTCAGTGTTTTCTAAGACAGTCACAGAGCTTTGCAACTACCGCCACGATTTAATTCCAGAACATGTTCATTGCCCCTAAAACGAAGCCTGTACCCATTAGCAGTCACTCCCCATTCTTCCTCCCCCCAGCTTCTGCTTTCTGTCTCTATAGATTTGCTTATTTTGGGCACCTCGTATAATTGGAATCATATAATATGTGGTCTTCTGTGTCTGGCTTCTGTCACTAAGCATAACATTTTCACAGGCCATCCGTGTTATAGCAGGTATGAGTACTTCGTCCCCTTTCATGGCCGAGTGACTTCCCAGTGTAGGATGAACCACTTTTTGTTTATCCCTTCATTTGTCAACGGACATGTAGGTTCTTGTCACTATCTGGCTTTCATGAGTAATGCAGCTATGAACACTTGTGCACAAGTGTTTGTGTGTGGTTGTGTTATCTTCAATCCTCTTGGGTTTGCACCTAGTTGTGGAATTGCTAGGCCATACTGAAACTCTGCATGTAAATTTTTGAGGCATTACTAAACTCTTTTCCAAAGTGGCTGCAAAATATTACATTCCCACCACCAACGTATGCATGTCCCAATTTCTGCACATCCTCACCAGCATTTGTTATGGTCCATCTTTTTATTAATGCCATTCTAGTTGATGCGATCAGTATTTTTTAGTAGATATTATTTATTGATGCCTTTTGGTGGGGAGGTTTGATTGAATTAGAGATGGAAAGTTTCCTTTTGTAAATTAATTTATACTACTTACAAAACTGAATCAATTTATATCATAGTGCTAAATATATAGTAGTGTTTATGCTACAAAGCAGTTGAAGGTCTGACGTTCAGGAAACTGTGGTTAAAACAAAGCTCTGGGTTCCCCTTACGGGGTCCACACAGGGACGTTAAATATGGAGTCATCTGCAAAAGTGGGATGTGTGTGTGTGTGTGTGCATGCGTGCGTGTGCATGTGTCCACACGTGTGTATGTGCAGATGTGCATCTATGTGAGCACTTGTGTGTATGTGCACGTGCACATGTATGTGTGTGCATGTGTGCATGTATGTGCATGTGTGCACACACAGGTGGGTATGTATGTTTGAAAACTTCTGCTTTCATCTCTTTTGCCTTTTACTGTACGCACACAAATAAGCAACAGAGAAGCCAGGAGGTTTGCTCATGGACGCACAGACATCCAAGGACAGGTCTGCAATAAGAATGGAGTCTTCAGAACTCCCGTACCAGGGTCTTTGCGAATTGCATGGAAAATTTAAAAGTACCACTCAGGCAGTTTGTGTAGGAGGGGCCACTCTCACTTTTCCTAGAGAAGGGCCACAACTTCTGGCTTTCTTTATTATTCTATTCCACCTTACTTGTCCTTGGGATTTGGAAACAAAGGGCCCTGGAGAACAGGACTCACCAAACAGCAGAGAGGAGGAGCCCGAAGCAGATTTCGTGCGGATGGATCCCTGTGAGCTTTGCTATTCCCTAGCTGACAGCAACTTGTGAAAGGGAGGGGGAGGCAATCCCAGGGTGGCATGCAACCGCATCTGGGATGGGGTGATGCAACTTCCGAGAGCAAGATATGGAACGTTCAGTCCCCTCCTACTTGGTCATCTGGCCCAGAGTGGGGGGTAGGGCCAGCCCCTTCTGCCCTGTTTGGGGACGTGTACAAAGATTTAGGTTACATTGTATTGCAATGTCCAGTTGACCTCCTCTGAAAGGCTTTCTCCACCCAGAAGTCACAGAGCCACAAAGCCATGGTTGTTTCTGGAGCGGAGATTCTCAAGTACGTTTCTGCATGGGGTGTGTTGGAAGAATCAACCGGAAGTTGGAAACCCTTCCACCACAAGACCATCTGCTCACAGTTTGACATATACTTCGAGGGGAAATTTCCAGACACCCCAGTGAAGAATCCATGCCCACGAATCACTCTGCAGGAGTCCCTCTTTCTTTATCGGCTGCAGAGAGTGGCTTCCAGTCACTGGTGAGGGTCACGATGGACTTTTTCCTGGGGTTGGAAACTTCTCAGCAGCAGTTAGGAAACACAGCTGCTGACAGCTGAAAATTCTCTGCCTGGGCTTCCAGATCAAGTGACGGAATGTGTGTTTCCATGGCACTCCCAGAAACAGGTGGCTTCTAAACTCTGGAAAAGCACATTCCCCTGCCCCACAGCAAATCAGCTGCTCTCTGTGGACATGTGTATTTCAGGCGTGGACGAGTGCAGTGTCAGTTGTCCCCAAGACCAACTCAGGAAGCTCAGAAGAGAGGAATGGAGGGAAGAATGACCTCAAGACAATGTGGGATGTGAGGTCAAGGGCAGGGCGTCATAATTGTCCTTAACATGAGTAACTCTTTCTTTCTTCCTACATTATTTTCTTCATGGCACTCACTACAATGATAATTCATCAACTTATGTGTTATTGTACCTGCTCTGTTCTTGGTTTTGTCTCTTTCTCCCACGAGATCATAAGTACCATTGAGGAAGGGATCATATCTGACTCCTTGCGCATCATGCCGTTAATGTCTAGCATTGCATCTTGCATACAGTAGGTGCTCAATTAATGTCTGACGAATTACCCAAGGAATGAATCAAGCACTCATGGTCTCGGACACACAAACCTTTCTTTCTATTGTACACATGAGTAAACTGAGTCTCAGAGAGGTAAAATTATCTATTCAAGATCAAATTTCATAGGAGATAAGGCTGATTCTGGAATCCAGGTCTGTCTGAATCCAAACTCCCAGGTTGTTCCTGTTGTCACATATGACAAAAGTGAGACATCTAGCCCCCAGGGGTCTTCCCTACTTTTGCTAAAATAAAATAAGAGGAAAATCAGCCAGCCCTAAGACAGAACAGTCCTGTGATGGAAAATCCAGTCCACTAGCACATGGCTCACCAGATGTTGCTCACAGCTTTGGTACGACAAGACTTCATAAAGCGCCCAAGACTGATCTCCCATGCTCGAGCAGGTTTGCTTGTAGCCCTTGGACACATTTTTGGATCATTAACAATTAAACACACATGCTGCACTCCCCTGAAGCCACAAAAGTTACCAGACCCTCAGACACAGACACACTTCTATGATTCCCAGTCTCCTCTCACTCTCTTTCCATAATCATTGTGATTTTCTGCTCCAAACTGCCCCCCAGAAACTGTCCCTCCTTTCTGGGCAGAATTCTCTAGTCAATAAAGATTCAAGAAATGGCGGCATGAGGAATGGATATTTATTAGCCAATCATGGATACCTTGGTGTTGGCAATTTCCACTGAATGCACACTAGCTCTCCTCCCTGTTTCCCACATTGTCCCACTAAAGACCACTAGTCCATCTTCCATCTAGCTTCTGGAAGAATCTTTTAAAAATGTAAAATCAGGTCAGAATATTCCTCTATTTGAAGGTTTCCAATGGTTTTCCAACTGTCTTAGACCAAAATCTAAACTCCCTGCAAAGCCCTAGAAGACTGAAGGTGATCTGGTTGCTAACCACACGTATGACTTCATGTTCTACCTCTTCCACCATCATCCACCATGTCCCCGTCATACTGACCATCCTTGTTAGTCCCAAATGTGCCTTTAGGGCTTTCATGTGTCCCCTTTGCCTGAACTCTCTACACCAGGACATTACACAGCTGGCTCCTCCTTGTCAATCAGATCTGAGCTCAACTTCACACTTCCCATCCTTCAAGCATCCAAAATAACCCTCTCAGTGATTATCATGTAATCCATTTTATTTTTTTCATAATACATAACGCCATCAGATGTTCTTCTTATTGCCTGTTTTCCTCTATTAAATCTGAGTGGTCTTATTCACCCCTGCAAACCTATTGCCCGGCATATACTGAACACTCAATAAATATTTACTACATTAATGGATACATATGGAAAGCAATCTAGAGACATCTGAATTTCCAAACTAAGCCCCCTCCTTGGCCTCCACAATGCACATGGCCTGTTATCACCCTCATTTTGACTGTGAGGGTCAGATATAAAGATGGAAAGAGGAGCACAATAACCGGTAAGCTACTGATTGGAAAACAAAAAACAAAAAACAAAAAGGTCTTTTACATTTTCCTGGCTGGAAAAGGGCTCTGGCAAGGGCTGGCTGGCTCACCTCATCCTAATGCCATGGGCAAGCCCATTCCGGGACTTCTTCCTCCAATCTATAAAGGGAAAATGTTATACTTTTAGGACTTAAGGGAATTAAGAGAAGGATTTAGTTTTTAAGAGAGAAAGTGAAGTCATTTAAGTTGAAAACTGATCTTGGGCCCTAGACGTGCATTTGGTTTGCAAGAGAAATACTCAGGCAGGAGTGATGAGAGCTGACAAGGCAAGTCTGGTCTGTCTCCCAGTCTCGGCTTCTGAGAGAAGACTGCCCGGAAGACAGCTTGATCTTTTGAGCAGCTTGGTTTTTAGTCCTAAAATGGGCATGAACTTTGGTCAGATTTCTAAAGGGTAGTTGTGTGTTCCACGAGTCATACGTGCACTCATCCCTCCATGAGGGATGGAGTTTCTCTTTTCCTCACAGGGAAGCATTTCTTTTGGAGCCCCCACTTCATGGAACTTAGGAGAAAGCTGAGAGTAGAAGCCACCCACGTGGTTGGTTGGAGCCAGCCAACCTCTGCCTCTCTCTTCTGTTAATCCTCTAATCCCTGGGGATAGATGGTTGGTTCCTCTCCTTCAGCCCCATCTTCTCCGTTCCATCTGACTGAAATGCTTTAATTTTCCGATGCTCCATTTACTTAAGATATTAGCTACAAGTTTTGTCGTAAGCGATCACCTTAGTCTTAATGTTCCGAACAGAAAGATATTTATTAGTTGAAAAAATAATTGATTCTATTTTTAAAAGCTTTTTATATTAAAAAAAAGCTGGCTGCAAGTGATATAAATGTTGATGTATAGGATGAGAGTATGGGAACTTTTGTGAAAGAAAATAAATGCGCAGGAAAAAGATGAGAGAGATGGACAGCAGTTTGAAGTGGTTACTTCTGGATGGTGCCAGCGTTTGCGTGTTTGTGTCTGTACATGTGCATGTGTGTATTTGTCCTTTTCCAATTACCAAAATTTATTTTGCATTTATCTTGCATTAATTTTATAATTAGATAAAAGGGCAACAGTTATTTTCAATGAATTTTCTGTGGGAAAGGAGCCCAAGAAGGAAGCTACAAGCTTAAATCAAAGACCAAAGAAATTGGCTGCTTGCTGAGACAGGCACCAAGGCGTGACAACCTTCCCGCAGGTGGACGGTTCTGTGTGAAACGCACTAGTAGGGCTGGACTTTGGCCACAGGTGAGGCCCACCGAAGGCCATCCATAAATCATCTTAAGACTCATCTCCTGGGATAGGTTCTGGCTCAACGGCAATCCTCACCCGACCTCGTTCCCAGGACTGCTCACCAAGACTCCAAATGGGCTCCAAGTACAGGGGGGTCTGGGACGTAGCTCACTAATTCAAAGTTGAAAGGTACCCCAGGCTGGATGTATCAGATTCTTTCCTGGGAATCTGGAACTTGAATGGAGACATGATGGCTAGTGGTCTTTGTAGCTGAGTCACTGTGGTTTCTGAACCTTGGCAAGATTGACACTTTGAGCCAGATAATTCTGGAGAATTCTAAATAATTCTGGTTGCCCTATGCATTGTAGAGTGCCAACAGCAACTCCCACCCCCTGATTGTGACAACTAAGAATGTCCCTACAGGGCAAAACCACCCCTGGCTGAGGACCACTCACCTGAAGAGAATGTCCACATATTCTGCCTGCCAAGGTCCTTAGGCCTGCCCTACCTCCTGTGCTTCCCCTGGACTGGTTTTCTTTTGCTTTCCCCCTTTTGAATCCAAGAGTTTCTGCACGTTCAATTGCCTATGTGTTATACCTCAAAACCCGTAAAAATGTAAACACCCCCCCACTATATTTTTGTTAAACTAGGAAGAATTAGGTTCTGCTCCTCAACCAGAGGGATCTTAACAAAAACACTCACATTCAAAAATCATCTTTGGTTTCTTGATATTCAAAACCACCTGTCATCTTTCAACCCATAGAAAGCCGAACAGTTCTTAATTTATCTCTGATATCAGAGCAGATCTGAACACAAAGGCATGAATGAAGCAACAGCTTCTGGGCCACATGGGACAGTGAAATATACCACGATGTGTCAGCAACAAGACCCTTACAGAGTAAAGCAAGATGGGAGAGGAACATTCACCTAACCAGGGAGGGTAGGGGACTTGATTGTGATTGGGTGTTTAGAACTAATGCCAGCAGGAAAAGCTGGAAAGCCTGGAAGCAGAGATGTCATCAGACACATGCCTTGCCCATCCCCGGGAGAGAGCTCTACAAAGTGTTCCTTAGTGAAGCTCTGACTAGCTAGAACCAAACACTAAAGAAAATACACATGCAGACTGCATTGCGCACCCAAACCCCACGACCGTTTGAACAGATAAGAATTCCATATGGTCTGTATTACCCTCAGCAATGGAAGGCTTTTTATCCATCCCCAGGCTACCCCATCACCATGCAGCAAGTGGGAGATCTGGTCCCTTACAACGCAGACAGGGACAGGACTCAGCAGCTGATGACTGGCATTCTGTATGATGGGTGAACGCATCCAACATCTGCTCAGCCCCCACACAAATCTTAAGGCCCTCTGGCAGGCAGCACCAAGTCCCTCAGCTAAGTCACAATGGGAACCACCTGCCAAAACGCCAGGTGCGAAACAAGCCCTAGCTCATTAGAGTCCTTAAGCCCCCACCCAAATTCCTGGAAAAGGCTCCAGGCAATACAGGGCTGCCCGCACAGCCAGTCTCTACAAGGCCACAGGAGCCGCCTTATTAAGATGGTCATTGGATGGTCCACATCAATTTCACGTTTTCTGTCAAAACCTCCCAGACAGCAGGCACCTCGGTGTTTACACCTCTCAGCAGAACAAATGCAGAGCTGTTGAAGGGAGAAATAACACACCACCACAGTAACAATAGAAGACATCGCTTGCAAGCTGTCCGCGGCCCCTGGAGTAACTGACAAGTTTGACAGAGAATGTGTGTTGCTAACGTTGCTTGATTTGTGTTTAAAGGGAAAACAGAAAGTGTATTTCCAGGAGGTTTAGACATTGATAACCAAAGAGAAGGTCTTGTAAACAAAGCCACAAGGACCATGTCCCAGCAGTCCCCTCCTTGCCGTTTGTCACCGCCCCACCTCCCGTTTTGATCTCCCGGAGGAATCAGGCTTCCACAGGGGAACAAGACCTCCTGACAGAAGGCTGCAAGACAGAGGGAGGAAAGCTGATCAGAAATGACAGCGGCACAAAACCCTGTTAGCCTTCCGCTCAGAATAGGTCGTACAGGGAAGAGCCAAGGCTGTTCCCCCGCGGAGGAGGAGCAGAGGCACCAAAGCCACACGGCACAGCGTGGTCCTTGGGGGCATCCCCAAGGCGGCCATTTCCAAGCCCTGAGAGCTAGGGCAGGTTGTTTTACTTGGTTGGGCCTCAATTCCCTGGAAAACAAGTCTCTCCAGGATGGTCTGGAGCAGTAGCTATATACCCTATGGAGAATACCCGATATGGTGACCAGCGGCAGTAGCAACAGTAGAAATAATAGTAATGTAATTATTAGCATGTAATTATAATACAGTAATTATAAAAATATTACTGCTATATTACATAGTATCATATAATCATAAATAGTATACAATATGATTATATAATGTTACATAATATTACACATAATTATTATGTTTTACTTCTTGTATCATTATATAATTATATGTAATAGTATATCATATGAAATATGAAAATTACATATATATTATATGTGTATTATATGTAACACATGTTATATATACATAATATATATTATGTAATATTATCTAATCTTTATGTTATTATTATTTCTATTTTTTTTAACTTTTATTTAGGGGC
Source organism: Ursus americanus (assembly GCF_024610735.1). NCBI lineage: Eukaryota > Metazoa > Chordata > Mammalia > Carnivora > Ursidae > Ursus > Ursus americanus. The sequence goes on from NC_142128.1 coordinate 34,574,826, forward strand.
CTGGTGGTTCAGTTAAGTGTCTGCCTTCGGCTTGGACCCTGATCCCAGGGTCCTGGGGTAGAGCCCTGCAGTGGGCTCCCTGCTCAGAGTCTGCTTCGCCCTCTCCTTCTGTCCCTCCCCCCTGTTCATATTCTCTCTCACTCACTGTCTCACATAAATAAATAAATAAATAAATAAATAAATAAATAAATAAATAAATTAAATAAAATCTTTTTAAAAAGCATTTATCTATCTATCTATTTTGAAAGAGAGCGAGAGTGCGTACTCATGCGAGTGTGAGGTTGGGAGTGGGGGAGAGAATCCTAAGCAGGCTGGAGCCAGATGCGGGGCTCGATCTCACCACTCTGAGATCATGACCTGGGCCAAAATTAAGAGTCAGATGCTTAATGGACTGAGTCACCCAGGCGCCCCTTATTATTCCTATTCTTATTGAGACTTACTATATACCAAGTACCATGATAAGTACCTTACAAATATTAACTCATCTGATCCTCAAAAGCAGCTCTGGTAATGGTCCCCATGCAGTGGAAGAGGATAGTAAAGCAGAGATTTACGTGCTTTTAATGTGTTCATTTAACAGATGAGAAAACTGCAGTACAGAGCAATATAGGAACTTCCTAAGGAGGCAAAGCTGAGATTCTAACCCAACAGTCTGTCCCAAGAGCTCACACTCTTAACCAATATGCAATACACATATGTATTTGCAAACACTCAATAGTACGTCTATTATATCGTTAGTTCTGGTGTTATTTGTGGTAGTGCTGCAGTTGTACTTGGAAATAAACTTTCTAATATGTTTACTGAGTACTTTCTACACGCTGGGCACTGTGCTTTACATGCTTTGGTAAACTACCACCCAAGAAAGTTAACGCTGCCAAGAGAGGGGAGCAACTGTGCCCAAGGTCACACAGGTTGAGGCAGGAGATGAGCCAAGTACCCACTCCGGAGCACACAACCCTACATCATCCTGTTAGCCTGCTTTTTCCTCCCCCAAACACAATACTTCACTTAGATACCATAGGTGAAGTGCCATACACAACTCCCGGTACCTTGTAAATGCCTGAAAACAAGCAGCTGCTGTTGTTTTTCTTATAACTAAATGTGAAAAGCCCAGTAGGCATTTTCTTCCAAGAAAATGACGGAAGAATGAGTTTATGACACTGTCCGTTTAGAGGGCAGATCCTTCGCCCCTTTTAAACCACAACAAAGCCCCAGCATTGTTGGGCAACACCAGTTCCCAAATCCAGCTGCTCATAGGAAACCCGAGATTGCTGGTGAAGCACACGGTTCACTGGGCCCTGCCCTTCTGATGCAGACAATCTGGGGTCCAGGGCAGACAGTTGACGAACTTGCCCGCAGTCTGATCAGTAGCAGGACTGGAGAACACATAGATGGAGGAGGTCCTCGAAGTGACTCGGAACCGTGTTTTTCCCGAAGGCTCCCCACAAGCTGCCCGGTGCCAGTCGGCAGTCTTGCACTCACACTCCTCCCTGCCACCGGGTGCTGACAGATGGGAGCTATTCTTATTATTTATTAAGCTCCCACAGTGTGCTGAGAGCTGCATGGAACAGGGGTGTGGGTGGTCCCAAAGAGTTTGTCCTCAGAAGGCTATGGCCACATGGAGGGGAGGGAGGTGGGCCTCTCTTTCCCCCTTCAAAGTCCACTCCTCTCAGCCAACTCCAGTTTCAGCCCCAGAAGTCCTACTGGAGCCAGTGGACAAAGATTTGGGCAAGGACTCAATATGAGTGAGACCTGTACATCCTGCTTTGTGTGTGACCGGCAGCCCCAGCTCCCCAGGCCCACTGACTTAGGCGATGGGAAGGGTGGTGAGTCTGATACAACCCAAGGCCATGGGCTACGCATGTCAAACCCCAGGGTGGTATATATCTCTTTCTCTCCTCCACAGCATTCCCCAATGGCACCCGACTCTGTCCAGTTGCACCAAAAGGCAAGTCCCTGGTTATCGAGAATCTCCATGGAGAGAGGGAACAGAGAGCTACAAATGTGCCACTCACCCCCAAACCTAGAGCATCTTCATGTGAAAAAGAAAGTGCAGCAACCCAGAAATTGTGAGAACAAACCAATGCCGGCCATCCGTACGGAGTGCCTACAGTGAGCAGGTGCTGCTCTCCATGTGCCACAAACATCATCTCATCAAATCTTCAGGGCTCCCTCCTGAAGCGAGTAAGACCATCTCCCACTGTCAAGTCGAGACAATGGGAGCTCAGAGAGGTGAAGCCCCACATCACACAGGAGCCAAGATGCCTACTCAAATTGGTCTAAGCGGGGCACCCAGACCTTGGCATTATGTCATGCTGCCTGAATAGCATTGTGGTCGTACTGCAAAGGCCTTGGGTGTGGCCACTTTTGCACTCTTTTATTCCTGACGTTGACGTTGGGAGGTAGAGAATATCGCGTATCACTACCATTTTATAGATGAGCAAGTGGAGGCTCAGAGAGGTCAAGCAACTTGTCCAGAATCACCAGGAGAAGGTCATGGCCAGATTCAGATTCCCCTGGTCTAATTACTACACTCTAAACTCTCTGATGTCAGTCCTTAACTGTGATGCCTCATGAAATAAGAAGAAATAGTTCTTCAGAGAGCACTCTGTGAGAACACCCTGGGATGCACAAGCTGACTGCCTCCTCCAAATCCTCGCCACCTCTAGAAGCCGCTGCAGATTAGAGAGTGGAAGGAAAAGCAGCAGCTGATGGAGCCACCCTCTTTCCCCCAGCATGATATGCTGAGCTCACTGCATTACTCTGAGCCAGATATAAGGTAGGACAAGACAGAACTGGCCACTGCTTCAGAGACACAGTTCTTACTCTCATCCTTCTTCCTCAGAAAAAAACAAAAACAAGCAAACAAAAAAACCCTACCTTTTGTCTCCTGGAACGTATCAGAACTCCTGTCGTTTGGGAAGGATGGAGAAACTATCTATAGGGAGCCATCTTCCTGGGGCTGTAGAAAAATCCGTCTTGACAGCCTAAGCTACTGACAGTGGTAAGGACCCCATACTGGGTGGGGTGAGTGGGGCTGAGATTCTACAGAGTTCTACCTTTAAGCAGTTGTGTTTAACTTCTAACTCTCCTGCCAATGGTGTGGCCATGCACGCTCCCTCCAAGGACAGACAATGGGTCTTAGTCATCTCAGTGTCTCCAGAGCTTAGAAGAGAACCCAACATGGAACCCACGACCCACAAATAATTATTATAATGAATAAATATGTCACAATGTCTCTGCCTCTGACTTTTACCACCCAAACAGCTCAAGCTAGAGACTAGGCTTTGCAGAAGGCAATGGTCCCAGTTGCCCAGAGGTAAAGACCTGCCGAGTACTGAGTTCAATGTTTCTGGACACCTCTTAAGGTTCGGCAGTTAATCAAGAGGATGAGCTGGCTGCTTGCACGCTGGTGGGATGCATGTGTGATAGGACTATCTTTAGACGTGAGAGAAACATAAATAGGGGTGAGTATCTCTGTCATAAATCAGCCGGGGAAAACACTTACCCAAAACAACCTTTAAAAGACAGGGAGGGGGCTCTGCTTCACCATCAAAGGCTCAGATTGCTGAACACCAAAGCAGCAAAGTGGAGTGTGAAATCCACGAGTCTCTCCAGCTCTGCTTGTCCCGTGCCAGCATATTATAAAAAAGCAGACTTGCTGATATAGCACGCCTTTAAAATGATCAAAATGACAGAGGGTTGCTGCAGAAACACATCCTTTTTATAGGACTGATATTAATCAGAAGAGACTGACAGTGTCCCTTTAATCTTTTAATTAAAAAAAAAAAAACAAAAAACCAAAACGTGCATTTCTGTAAAACAGAACGGGGCAAGTTGCTAGCGTCTCCGAAGTGCTTTGGAATGACGGACGGTCCACATTATTTCAAACTTAACTAGAAGGCTTCAGTTTTTCTTGCTTTATATATTTGTTTATATATGTATTGCTAATATAGGAGAAATGATGTTGTTGCATGAGAAGCCCAGCCTCGCTTTGGTTATGGTGTTACTGAATGTCCTCATCAGACTGTCTTTACTTCCCTAGATCATGCCTGGTGTCCTCACCTGGAAAATGGTGGGAATGCTCTAAACATACCATACAGTAGTGGAAGACAGCTACTGTAATTAATTTCGGTGGGAAAATACTGAGTAAAACTGTCATATCCTACTTTGATACATCGGATCATTAATGGAGAAACAAGGTGCACAACTGCCTGGTGACTCTGATCACTGGCACCAAGCAAAGAGGATAATCAAGATCAGAATCCCACACTTCCTTCCCTGGAGAGGGTGTATGCGGGGTTCAGGGGAGAAAAAAACATGCCTGGATGTCTGTAATAGTTTCAGCTAGTATTGCTGATCATGAGAACCTGGTATTTACCTATCCAGCACCCTATTCTGAGAACAGAACTTATTTTTCCCCCTCTATTCACAGCCCCTTACAGCTCAGTCTGGGAGGACTACAGCCTCCAGCTCTGATGTGAGCAGCAAGTCAAGAGGATTGCTTTGGGGGTGGGCATGGTTTACAAGTTAAGCCAAGGAGACTGCTATGTGGAATGTTTGCAGGAACAGCTGGGAAAGAGACTTGCAAAGATGGGTTAGGCTGTAAGGCCGGAGTTGCTTGGGGACCATTTTTGCCACCACTTGGATGTGGTGTGCTTGCGAATGAAGATCAGGAAAAGACAACTACTGTGGAGCTGGGGAGAGAGGACTTGGGTTGTTGGAGCCTCTGAATTCAACTGTGCCTGAAGCGAGATGTTTTCTTTTTCCTTTCCAAACAATATGAATTAGATTTTGTTGCTTACAAATAAAAGAATCCTGACTAAACGCTCACCATGCTTCTCTCTCTGTCTCTCGAACAATGCAGAATAAACACCTGTCTTGATATATAAATATACAAATATATATACCTATCTTTCCTACATATTAGGATATAAACTTCATGTTGAAAAGGGTCTTGTGTGTTTTCTATTCTATATTTCTATTCTATATTTCTATTTCTATTCTATTTCATCACCCTCTCCTACTTCACAGCCTGACATGCAGTAGGTGCTCAATAAATAATTGCTGAATGAGGAGATGAATCACATTTAAAGCTCACAACCACCTTGCAAGACAGGTATTCCTGCTTTCATTTTGTAGCTGAGCAAACAGCCTTGGAGAGGTTAATTGACAAGCCCAAGGCCACACGCTTAGTAAATGCCAGAGCCAATATATCAACCCGGACCTGTTTGACTCCAAATTCTCCTTGCCACCTCCCTGACTCTTTAATTTAGTCTGCTGTTGACATGGCCTCTTTGGCAGCACAGAAAAGTCACTTAGTGACTAAGACGGAGCAGTCTCAAAGTAAATGACACCACTAGCATTTATATCAGGTGTACATTCTGATTTCTTTCCCGATCAGCAGATACTCCAAACATGTAGATAACATTGCAGGGCAGTAATACCAGGATCTGAAAATGGCTCTACTCGCACAGACCAAAACAAGTTTATGTCTTTTAAGTCCACCCAGAAATGTATCCACATGACCTGCAAGTTGCTACTATGTTTCCCCACCTTTCTGTGGGAATTGTTACTCTTGGTCCACTGTCAAAACCAGCACTTAGGTAATTCCTGGCATCACTACAAACGTATGTAGATTTGTCATAAACTGCATCGCTAAATTCAGTGATGCCAGAGTACAGGGTTTGCTCATACCAATCCTCTCCCAATCAGACAGGCACTAATCAGTATTTCTCGGCCGCTGCCTACTCCATGAACTCTAAGTTAGAAAACATTCAGCCTCCAGAGAGCTTACAGTCTCAGAGAGAAAAGACGGCAAAGTGTGCTCAGGACTCGAATCCAGCGAAGTGGACACCGCTGGGTTCACAGAAGAGTATTTCGGGGCCCATCTCTGTGTCAAGCACTTGGAAATTTCATTTCTGAGATTCCTCCCAGCCCCTTTTGACCTATGTCTTTGGACTCTTGAGTCCTATGTTTAAACAATGTCAAATTCCACAGTCCCACTGGGTTGGGGAAGATACTGAAGCTCTATCTTGATGTGTCACCCCAACACCATGAATTCACCCAGGTGCTCTGCTCTGCTAGGAAGAGCTTTCTCCTTAGCTTACCCAGTGAATGCCTGCTGGTGCTCCACAGAGCAACTCAAATGCCGCCTTTCCCATTGAACCACCCGCTTCCCTACTGTAGAAGACATCCACCTACCCCCTCTCCTATGTTTTCAGACGCATTCCCATGGATGCACGTCAACAATAGATTGGTGAAGAGGGAACACTCTGGCCCAACACACCTGATCCAAATCTCAGCTCTGACACTGACATTCCTGTGACCTTGGACAAGTTACATTTCTCAAGTGGCAGTTTCAGGTTCTTCATATGCAAAAAGGGCATCATAATGCAGGACTGTGATTCCTTATCTGAGATCTTTGGGATCATCTGCATTTTGAAATTCAAATTTTTATGGGGGGTGGGGAATTGACTTTTTCAGAAAGGTATTTCAGTGGAAACACTGATTATGTAACACCCTCAGTAGGGTCTAGGACAGCACTCTGAAATCAAACACATAAATATCCCTGTAGCAAAATATATGAATATTCACACTAAGTGGGATAAAGAAAGTCTATAAATAGCCACACATCATTTCAGGTCAAGTTTGCTTCCCAAATGAGTTTTGGTGCCAAACTCCCCCCCCCCCCCCAAAAAACCCTGATTTACAGAGCTTTTTGGAATTTAAAATTACAGATAAGGGATGGTAGGCCAATAGTACCCAACGTTAGGATTTTGTAAGAACAAATTGAGGTAATGTACCTAAGTATTTAGCACAACACCTGGCTCACGGCAAATACTCAATAATTGTTCCCTGTCATTGCTTTTCTATTGCTTTCATTGCAGTATCAGCTTTGTGTTTATCTAGTGTTCTCTTCCATGGGCTGTGAACCTACATGTCAGTGGCTGTAACTATCACTTTTGGGTCCTGGCTACCCAGAGCAGTGTCTGATATAGAATATGTTAGCAGTGAATGAATAACTAAATCAACAGACACGTGGGGACACACATGGAGTTCTGCTTATACCATCTTTCACCTAGGAAAATAGTCTTTTGATCCATTACCTGTAATACCTAGATGAGATGGGAATTACCTGCCCCAGTGTGGAGAATGATCCAGCCACGTGTCATCAAAGGGCACACCTTTTGGACAGAGATGCACAGCGAGGGGTGCAAGTCTGAACTTGCAGCCTAGAGCCATGGGCTCATTACATCTAAATGCTAAACAAACAGACTAATCACAGACAAAGCCACTGTTTTCTTATGTTGCTTGGAATTGTGTGGCTGTGGTCCATGGCTTGGATTAGTCATCTTGGTAACTTCTGGATTCAAGACTGACTGATAATTGACTTGTCAGACTTTCTTTGTTCTCAGATCAGACAGCACATTGATCATTCAAGGTATTGTAGAACATTTAGAAGTAAATAAAGAGGTTCGATAGGAACATACATTGTTTCTTTTTATCCAAAGAGTCCAAGATTGAGATCCATACCAAGGGAAAGGAGTAATGTTTATATAATGCACTTGGTAATATTACTCTTTTCCGCTTCTCTTTTGCCTCTCACTACCCATGAAACTGTCCAAACTGTTCGGCTCAATCCCACACGGCCATTCTGGAATTCTTTACATGGCTAGAAGGAAAAGCTATCCACCTTGCTATATATTCAACAAGTTTAGACATGAGATGATGGGTTCGGGAGATCCAGTATGGTAACCTGGCTTTCCTAAGGGATGGCATGTGGGGATCAGTGGTAACTCCGTAACAAAAGACCCTGGTGAGTAACAGCCCTAGAATTAGTAGAAAACAACTCCACTCTCTGTTTTTGCCGGACAACGTGATGCTCCCTTAAAGCCTGTTCTGATGTCTGGTCAATTATTTATTTTTTCTTTAACTGAGCACACCAAAACAGAGCAATGCTAATATGAATAAAAAAGTGGCACTTGAAAGAATTACGAAACGGAAGTTCTTCTGCCACGGAACTGTTGGCTCTTGAGGTTGGAAAGACCTTGGGAGGAATCTCAAACTCTGATCCAACAACCCTGTCAAGTGGCCACTACAGTTCTGTTTGCATATCTCCAGTCACAGGGAACTTACTACCGATGATGGAGTACACACACTATTTTGGATCACTTTAATGTCTTGCTGATGACATTATTAAGGGGTGGGTGGCACCGTACACTCCTACAGGAAAGCTCCTGCAACTCTTGAAGAGTTGGTGAAAAAAAACACAAGGTCAAGGAATTGGTAAGCAAGCTGATTGAGCCTGCTGGGATGTAGGACAGCTGGTGTCAGAAGCCTCAGCTGCAAGGTGAGTGTGTGTGTGTGTGTGTGTGTGAGTGAGTGAGTGAGTGTTACAATTTTTCTCTCTTTGAGCTGCTTTTCCTCCCCTTGCAAATGTTACTGCAATGGGGTGATTTGAGTTTCTTGATGCCAATGGGTAAATAGCATAGGCTCTCTCAGCAAACCAGAAATGAAGCTTGTCTCTTTCTAGCCGTAGCATTTCAGTGTGTTCCAGGGCAGTGGGAGAGGAAGAAGATGAATATGTCACAGCAGCTGGTCTAGAGGCTCCCCGCTGCCCTGCTCTCCTGACTTATGGGTAACTAGTTACCAGAAGTGTCACTTGGGAAAACAAAGTATGATAGGGCTGAGATTTGCAAGTAAAATCACTTGTTCCTCCCAAAAATAACTGGATATGTTTCTCAAACACTCTGCAAAGGAGGAAGAAATAGGGCCTCCCCAATTTCTCAGCTGCCCTGTGCGTCTCCTCATCTATCATTGGGGTAATACGTCCAGAGTGGCATTTCGTAATGACAGCAACATTCCAGCAAATCGATAGTTATTTAATTCCCAACAAGCTCTCAAGTCCATTAAGCCTGATTACATTCACCCATTTCAGTGGGTGCCACTATTTTTCCTACACCGGCACTTAATCTATAACAGGAACTTATGAGAACTTTCAAAAGCAATTTCAGCATCAATCAGCATAGAGTGAAGGGCACGATTTGCTTGTAATTATTTATCGGACGGGGCGGCAGAGGGTCTGACAAAACTCCACTAGCCGACCTTTACCCCAAGCTTCCGATAGAAGCAAAAGGCCTTCCAGTTTGCCATGGAGTCCTGCTTCAGACTCCATGTGTGTCCCATGGGCCTGCTTATGCCAGGAAAGATGGACCAATATCCATGTTGTGAAGGACCATTCTCCAGACGGTCCACTTATTTCTCAGACATCATACAGGAGTTTCCAAACTGAGCAATGGCCATAAATCTAGGAGGACAGCATGTTTTGTTAGTATGTAGAATCACCCCTGCATGTCTCAGATCACCAAAGTTTTTACAGTTCACAAGCACCATTTGGAAAAGGGGAAAAAAAAAAAATGTGTTTGACCAGAACCCTCCGCAGAAATTTCAATGAACAAGCTAGGGTATTGCAGAATTTAAAATATAGTTGGGGAGGGTGCCAAGAATAAAGGTGAAAGGGCACAGTGAACACAAAAGACATTTAGCTCTCCTTTCCTGTAGAAACGTGATACAGATTTATTACGAAGGGATGGCTGTTCTCAAACAAATAAACAAACAACTACCGAAGCATCTGGGTTTCCCATGATATTCAGGCTCTGTCACTGACTCGATGTTAGCTTTCCACAGAGAACTTCAGACATACACCCAGAAGCCAATGCTTGTTTTAAAAGACAAACTTATGGTAAGGGAAAAAAGCCCCGAGTATCTTATTGGTAGATGATTCTCCCTGCACAGAATTAATAGCCTTAAAAGTAAAACCCAAGCACATTTCAATCCTCCCCTTCCTTGCCATCATTAAGATGTAAACAGCTGGTAAGGGATTCCTAGAATAATCTCTAAACTTCATAAATTCACCATCAACAGAGTGTTCCTTTTTGCCTCAATGCCACCCCTCAACCCAGGTCGGGGGAGGGGGAGCCTCTAGGAAAATAGACAATTCACAAGAAGGCAAACATATGAATTAATGTATGTTTCATGCTCCTTCTATTTTCTGGGTTAAAGCTCTTAACCAAGTCACCTCATGATAAGTTACTTTGCCTCATGATCTGCTCTGGGAGACTGAGTCCCCCAGAAAGCTGGGAAGGAGAGCAAATCCTTTGCCCCGTGGTCAACCTCCTAAAGCAAAGGCATGAATGTTAAACAGCAGCCAGATCAATACAAGCAAATATAGCTCAACTACACCATTTATTCAGCCATGAGAGATGTCAATAGCCAGATTAGGGTGATCCATCTTTTTGATTTCCTACTGTCTTCCCACTGACTACACGAGGGCTTTTGCCTGTATTAAAAGTGTTTGCTTTCTCAACCATAAAAATTCCAATTATTACTCTGAGCGCTCTGGAGTTAAGTTGCTTGCTGGCAATGGCCTTGAATTACCTGGATCAGTCCGGGGAAGTAGGGGGCTGCTGGAACAATCATAGGCACGCCATAGGGATGCAGGAGGACTCCTTGAGAAGGCAACATGCTTTACGTGAAGGTATTATTCCCTCTGAAGCTCAACACATCAATGGAGAGTTAGGGGAAAATCTATAGACCCAACTTCTTCCGAACTACAAAGCTGAGAGCCAAATCGCTTCTGTCAGGAGCCAAGCGCTCATCAACGCGGAGAGGGGGAAGAAAGAAAATCCGCATCAGCAACTCTTAATGTGAAAGTTTTCTTCCCAGACGACGAAGAGACACAGCAGCTGCAGAGTTGAAGCTACCAAAATGGAAGGTGCTATTTTGGGAACGGCTTGCCTAACATGACTAACCAAATACTCTTCATTAATTTAGTTCTCAGAGAGAGTGAGAAAGAGCCCAAACGACAGAGAGAGAGGTAGTCGGGCTGTAGGATTTGGGCTCTTCCTAATGAATCTGGGCAAAAGGCAAGGGGCAGATTCTGCGTGGGATTTTTAACAAGAAACACTGAGAACGTACATTGATATGATTATCAGTTGCCACTTACAGCTCAAGTAGGTTAATGCGGGCAGCCTTTGGGACTGATCAAACAAAAGCTAAGGTGATAGTCGAGTCTGTGCTGCTGTCTCACTCTCTCTGGTTTTAATTTTAAAGGGGCAATCTGTGCAAATAATACAATAATCATGCCAGCTAACATGTGCAGAGTGTGCTGTGCACAGAGAATGAATGAAGTTATTTACATGGGTTATGTCATTTATTCTCGCAACTCTCTGAACTATTTATTACCAGTTCCAGGCAACACACGGGAAAGGGGGCTCACGCTGTTTGCTTGAACTCTCTGCTCACGGTCAGAGTCTCTGAGCCTCGGTTTCCTCATCTGGAAAACTGAGTAATGATAGACCCTACCTCATAGGGTTGTGTGACAAAGTCCCTGGCATGATATCCTCTGTACAAGACTATAACAGGCTATCAGCCTTTCTTATCACGTGTTTCCTGTTCTTCTCCTGTTGGTCAGTACGGACTCATCTCTGGCTTCAGATCAAAGGTGCAGATACATTCAAATCGTCACGCATAGCAGGAAGGCATGTGGGCCGGTGGAGAGCTCCCCAATTTTGAGAGCAAGGATGTGAAACAGACAAAGCGAGTCCGCTCTGCTAATGCTAAAAGCCCAGGGATCATTGGAAATCACCTTCAAACGGAACATCCGCTTGCCACATTCCACCTCTAACTCTAAGCAGGACACGGGATATAGATTTTGTAGAAACTCCGAGAGCTTCAGACACCACAAAACATATTCAACTATTGGCTTTTTCTAAATCCAAATGTCAATTCCTCCACTTTTAGATAGCAAGGTGTTTTTACACTACACTAATTTTAGTTGCTTGATTTAGCTGCATAATTACATTTCTAGATAACGACAGTGGACAGCGTTTGGCAGAGAATTCAATTATTTAAGGCTGAATTTTGGCCATCTTGACAAGGTTTCTCTGTAATTGATTCTCGTGTATCAAAGTGGCCACACTGTTACAATTCAGAAAGCTCCAGTAACAGCTGCAAGTTGACCCCTCTTACTTAACAGCCTGATACTGTTTCTAACTTTAGCTTTTGACTATGACTTTCAACACTGTGCTTCTGAGAAGTTAGCAGGGAGGACAGAGGCATCTCCATGAGACAGCTTCCCGGGATGGGAAAGCTATTCATTACTTTGGGAAGGGCTGGGTCAGATTGGATTATGTCTCCTCAGTGTTATAAAATGGAAAGACCACACTGGAGGAGGAGGCAGGAAATAATTTAGTCACTGAGGCCAGAAACTTACACATTTAGATGCTTAGTTTCCTAAACTAGAACAGAGGTAACAATATCCACTTATTTTTCCCCAAGACTGCTCCAAAGAGCAAAACTGTGGGAGTGTTTTGGAAACTGCAGAGTTATATAAATACGAAGGATCATCATATTTATTACTATATATAAAACTTATATATATAAAACATATATATAAAACTATATAACCATATAACTGTATATATATAAAACCGTATATATATATATATATATATATATATATATATATATATATAAAACCAACTCTCTCTCTATATATATATAACTATATATATATATAGAGAGAGTTATATATATAGAGAGAGTTATATATATATAGTTATAGTTATATATATAACTATATGTATAGTTTTGGTTAAAGAACCTGATGAGTTCAGAGAGAAATGAGAAATACATTATATATGGGTCATATAGATATGTAGCTATACCCTTTGCAGAGGGCATTTTCTTTTTTCTTTTAAAGAACTCTACGATACAGAAGTTTTTGCTGATCCTGAGTAATGGGTATCCACTTCCTCCTGTCTCTTAAGACAAGGGCTAATTGTTTTGTGACCCTTTTCATTTTGACTGCCAGGAAGCTCAAAGCCAAATAAGAAGTTCAACTCTGTCCGTTGTGTTGGCCTTTACTGCCTTCTTATTTGTGTTCTTGTTTTCCTGTCCTCACCACCTCCAGTCCTAACTATTACTATTCACATTATCTCTGATTCTGATTGTATATTCATACATTACTGTCATGTATCATCCATAGTAGTTATATTTTTGGAACTGTAGGAATTGAACATATCCTTGTTCCAAACCCACCTCAAAAACATCATGAAATAATAAAACATAAAATTTAATGACAACCATTAAACAAAACCTCTTTTTCCAAACACAAGTTCTATTTTTCCAAATAGGAAACACCTAGTATTACTAGAGAGTAATTCTTTTTTCTGAGATCCGCTTTCTCTGCTAAAAGGCAGATAACCACCTTCTGCGCATCCCTCCTCATCACCGGCTAGTATGCACAGCTCATGATAAATGGTTGGTTATCCAACATCTAGTATATGGTATTAAACCCACGGGGTTTTTTTTGTAGGAACTTTGAAAATGTAGAAAAAGAATAAAGTAGAGAACAGAGGAGGCAGTGGCGAGGAGACACAGGCCTCAGAAACACAGAATTCAAGCGAAGGGCCCTGCATCAGTATTTGCTATAGCCATTCCAGACAGGATGGCAAACTTGTTTCTATAAATGGGCAGATGATAAATAGCTCAGGTGTTGAGGACCTTAAGTCTCTTCTGTAACCACTCAAAACAGCTGCTGACACATGAAAACAGTTGCAATATGGAAACAAACACAGAAATTTGAATTTTCTATAATTTTCACCTGTCATGAGATCATCTTCCTTTGATTTTTTTCCCTTCTTGAAAAAGTATAAAAACCGTTCTGAGCTTGAGGGTCGTAAAAATGGGTAATGGGCTAGTTTGGGCTCACAAACCATGGTTTGCTGACCCCTAATTGAAAGCATATATTTTAATTAAAGTTCTGGAAGTCAGACTTCAATACAATAGCAAATACACCCTCCTTTTTGGTTGCCCTCTGCTTCTCCATGGACTTCTTGATTTTCCCATCGCTTCCTTGGTGCTACTTCTGTCCTTGGTGCTAATTCTGTGTCAGGGATTTCCATCAGGAGATTTTTTTGTTTGTTTGTTTTAGCCAGGCTTTGATTGGTCAATCTTCCCCCCCTCTCCAAAAAAAAAAAAAAAAAAAAAAAAAAAAAAAAGAAAGAAAAGAAAAGAAAACAAATAAACAATAAACCCCACCTTCCATCTTCTTTCCCCACCTTCCATGATGACACTCCTTTGTCAGAGACTGCCTTCTCCTCCCCCTTCCTTAGATTAAAGTGGTTCCTCTCTTGAGGTCAGACACTGCATCTCCTTCCCACATCCGAGAGCAAACAAGGATTACGCTGCTTGCCACCAGCCTTTGTGAGTGGCAGCCACCCAAAGTTTAAACACTCACGTAGGAGAAGAAAAGAGAAAAGTAACAAGTGTTGGCTGAAGCTTGGGAGAGGACAGCTCTCAGAGAAGACCAATTGCTGCCATATGGGTTCTGTTGGTCAACAGAGCCAACTGCAGCCTCATGGACCAAATTCAGTCTGAGGAGGTGGAGGACAAAGGAGAGGAGGAGGAGGAAGAGGAGGATGTTGATGATGACGATGATGATGGTTTGTCTGCATTGTGTAAAAGAGGGGTGATATTTTTAAATGGAAGTGTCTAATGTAAAATTTAGATCTATAGTATCTCTTTAAAACCTGGAAGATGTAGAAATTTTGGGCCACGTTTCCTTGTACCAACAATCCCTGAAGTCTGGGAAGGATCTGCCTTCTCCATAGCTCAAGAGAATCAGACTCTGTGAGACTATCTTCACCATTCTTTACCTGCTTCCTGAAAGAAGCCAAATGTCAGTTGCCACTTGTCGACCATTGAAACAGAAAAAAAAAACAAAAAGCACAAGAAAGAGTGTTTCTCTGACAATATTAATTGCACTCCCTATCTTTTGGACATTGACAGTGTTTCTCTGACCATATGGATCTATGCAGAATACTGAACCACTCATACCGCGCCATTTCCAGGCCAAGTTGGGGAAGAGACAGTTTGCTATAGTATTCAAGGCCCTTCATGATATTCCTCGCCTTTAGTTTTACAGATTCATCCTCTAATACACACCGTCCTTCCTTCTACAAATCACTTTTTTTTCTTCTGCAAATCAGTCTGGCAAATTGCCTTTGCCATACACGTTTATAGATCCAAGCCTCTGTACAATCTGGCCTGCAATGCAGAACTATACGTTCTTCCATCCTTCTTTTTTCTTTCTTTCTTTCCTTCCTTCCTTCCTTCCTTCCTTCCTTCCTTCCTTCCTTCCTTCCTTCCTTCCTCCCTTCCCTTCCCTTCCCTTCCCTTCCCTTCCCTTCCCTTCCCTTCCCTTCCCTTCCAATTCAAACTTGCTGGCCTAATCAAATATTACATCTTCCGCATGACAGCAAGCAGAATGAGCTACACTATCACCCATGTTCTAGAATCACCTTAGCAAGGTACAAGAATTCTGTGAAGTGTGACTACTCCTCTGGGAGGTAGACTGGGTCAGATGAAGAAGGCTGCCATTTCTTCTGTTCAACCAATCACTCTGAAGTGGTGACTAGACAAACAAAGTTTCCCAAAATGCTTCCTGGGAGAATGACTGGCTGAATGGCTGCTTTGGGAAAATGTGAGTCAAGCTCAGGGACTGCAGGGGTCTCGGACAACTGAGGACTACCTGTATCTCTAAATGTGTCTCAAGTGGCCCGGGGGGCATACTGGTATAGTAGCAAAAGCCTGCATCTCAAAGTTGGAGAGGCTGGGCTGGGATGTTGGTTCTGTCATACTTTCAAAAATCTGACCTAGGATAAGACCCTCAGTCCTGAGCCCTAATCTCCTTGGGGGTGAAGTGACCCAACATCTGTAGCTCCTTGCAGGCAGGCTGCTGCCGTGGAATGACTGGCTGTGCACACGTGTTCCTGGCTCTTGGAAGGTGTTCAAAAAGGTCTGGTGTGTTTTTGTTTTTGTTTTCTTAGAAGGTCTTTAGTGTACCTGTGTGAAATTGTTTTCTAATCATCTCTATGCTATGTCAAGTTTGCCTCCTCTGTGCCCCACCAGTCCCACACTGATGTCTCTGTGGGAGCCTTCTTTCTGTCCCTTCACACGGCTGGTTGTTGAAGACACCCCCTCCTTCAACAAGCCACCACATGCTGGCTCCTCTGGCAGCCTCCCCACCTTCTCCAGCACTCGCAACCTACCCCTCTAAGCCTCCAAAAGACCAAAGGTGATTTGTCCCAGGGTGGTAAAGATCTGGCTGGTGATCACATCCAGGTAAGATCCATTTTATCTCTTCTACCTAATCCTCGATCATTTGGTTCTCCTGTCTTACTCATAGGACTGGGCATACAGCAGATGCTCAGTAAGCACTTGAGAATCATCTGTGGTGTCCACGGGATGAGATGGAGGTTCAGAGAGGTTATGTCACTTGCCTGAGTTTAAAATGCAAAATGTGTGCTTTGTCAGTTACCAAGAGCCAGTTTTCCCTTCCACACGCCCCTAGTGTCTGCTAGATCATCAAGGGTGACCACTCTAGGGCAACAACTTGAACCAATGTTGACAGACTCCACTCACCACCAGACATGTATTCAAACTCCATCCAGTGCAGGTGAGAATAGCATGGAAGGGCTTTACCTGGCCTGGACCTCAAAGGTAAATTCCCTGAGATGCTACATAATGCTTATGGTCCTGATGCTGGAGACAGACAGATGAGTTCCTACCATAGGGGACACTGAAACCGCTGAGCTGATTACCAGGGAGGCAAGATCTTCCACAGAAAAAGCTTCCACAGACTATGGGTAGGATATACTGAGCCATCGACCAGATGCTCCTCAAGTTATAGCCATTTCATTTGTATCCTCAGTGAGTGACCAATCCAACTGGGAAAGTGACATCCTGAGAAGAGAAGCTGTATCCCCAACCCCTCTTACAGATTGGTTTGGGTTAATACGTGTAAATGAGTTGATACATTCAAAGTTCTCACAAGAATGACCAGTGCCTACTAGGCATTACATCTCACTAAGACACTACTATTTCCTCACTGTCTGACACTTCTTGCCATCACTGGCTCCACTCTTGCAAAAGCACCAGATCATAGTATTTAAGAGCTCACACTGAGCCATACTGCCCACATGAAAAGCCTAGTTTCTACCAACTGCTAGCTGTGTCTTTTTGTGTAAATTACCTAACCTCTCTGGGCCCCAGATTCATTATCTATAAAATATCATTAATAACCATAACTCATAGGTGGTCTGGAGATGTGAAAAAGAATAACATGTAGACGTGTTTAGCCGAGGGACTGGCTCATAGCAGACACTCATTAAATGGGTGCTGGTAGCTGTTGCAGTGGTAACAGCATTAGCAATGGCTGGTCTGGAGGATCAAACCAGCTCACATCAGACCTCCCCAAAACCAG
The DNA here is from genome assembly GCF_024610735.1 of Ursus americanus. Lineage (NCBI taxonomy): Eukaryota > Metazoa > Chordata > Mammalia > Carnivora > Ursidae > Ursus > Ursus americanus. The sequence goes on from NC_142128.1 coordinate 34,592,158, forward strand.
GAGTATCAAAATCCTTTCCCCCTTCAACTTCTAATACGTTAAATAAAATAGTGCTCAAAAAGTGACCTGCAATGTGCCTTCTTGTGTAAGAGCTTATCACCTTCTTCCATGACTCAAACCAAAAATTAAGACACAAGGGCTAACAAGGATGTGTGTGTGGCTTTTGCACATAGAAGATATAGTGTTGAAACCAAAATATGAGAATTTCAATTTCAAGTGAGGGTTTATGGGGATCATGAAGATAGTGCCTTTGAATCTGGGACACTGGGTCACCCTATTACCTCCAAAAATGTTTATGCAGATGCACAAAGAAAATTCCAGTAGGTCTTCTAAGTGAGCAGGCTGCTGATTATCATTAGAAACCCGAACCCCCAGTGGTAGAGGCAGTACCGTGCTCCTCTTGGTTCATTAAGCACTTCTTGACCTGATTCTCCTCTGAAAGCCAGACTGACTGGCTGAATGAGCAAATCTAAGAATATCAACCCCACACATCATCTCTGCTGAGATCAACAATGCTTCAGGAACCGACCCCTGACCTGTCTTGGGATGAATGGCAACTGGGTTTGAGAATTTGTTGACCTTGCTTGAGGCAAACAAATGCTCCCTGGGGACTCTCGGAGTGGGGGATGATTATCAGCTGTTCCCCTGAATTTTGCTTTGTGCCCTCCCTATATCTTCTGCATCTGTGCTGCAGGTCCCTGCAGGAGCTGGGCACAGAGACACTCCAAATAGCACGATCTCCAGAACTCATAATGGGGCCTTTCTGCCCAAAGCCCATGCACATACCCTACTCCCTGTGAATTGGCTGAAACACCTGAGTTCTATGTGCATCCTTCTCTCCTTAGTGACTAAGTGCCTGGACTGGCATCTCCCAGTGTGCTCTGCATAATGGAAGCTTCATGAGATGCTTCACTGTAAAAAGAATCCTATGACCAAAGAAGTTGGAGAAATTCAGCTTGCTATCTCTCCCTCTTGGGGATTCGTGATGCTTATTAGCATAGTAAACACCTAAGAAGTCCTACAAGGAAAAAGAACAGAAACCTGGTTGACCTTGTTTGATCCAGATATTCCCAAACTTATTTGATGACCAACTGACCATCTGTCCATCGATCCATCATCCACCCACATCCATCCATCCATCCATCCATCCATCCATCCATCCATCATCTTGCTATGTGATATCTGGCTATTGAAAATTAACTGTGTGTCAATCATATGCAAAGATCTTTACTCCTTCTCCTTTTCCCCTCCTACTTCTTCATCTTATTCTTCATCATCATTATCATCATCATCATCACAGTTCTACCATTTGAACAATTATTCAATGCTTACTTTGTGCCAGGCACTGCACCAATGTCATCACATATGTTCCCTCTGTTTATCTTCTCTACAGCCCCATGAAATAGATTCTGTTAGATTTTTTTACATTAGAGACAAGAAAACTGAGGCACTGAGAGTTGAAGCAAATCACAAAGGAAATATAGCTGGTAAAAGAGGAGCTGTACCTTGAACAGGGGCTGCAGAGCCCTGGTTGCTAATTACTTGGTGAAGCCCTTTTCTGGAGTGTGACCCCATGTAAATATTCTAAGAAATGCTTGCCAGGATGAAACTCAAGCTGAGAGACCTCCTTATCTCCTTTACCCTCAACACCTCACTGGATCTGAACCACTCCGATAGCCACTGGAAGCAAAGGAAGACACAAGCAAAGCCAGTACAGAGAGCTGGATGACACCTCGAGGCTTGGGGCAGGACTGGCTTCCCCCTCCCTCAAGACTTCAGGGAGTGGGGAAATACCCCCCTAAGCAGAGAAGGTTCAAGGCCCATGGAAGTGGGCCGGTCACATGGGAACACAAGCAAAAAGCGAGCACGGATGTGGAAGAGGGTGATCCAGGAGAAGGAGTGCTGAAGAGATTATCCTGCCTTCCTTCGTGATGCTGAAGCACCATCCCAACCTCCAGGGCTGTCTTATCCTGGGCTCTTTCCCATACTAATGCCTCTTCTGGGGAGAAATGGTGGTTCTTCCCTCATATTTTTGATGCATGGATCACCATGGGAATTTTACCTTCATTCCACACAACTGTTCATAACTCACAAAATGTTCCATACCATTACAGGGGATTGGTGGCCCCCCTGAAATTCATCTGGGGACCCTCGAGAAGCCTGTGGATGTCCACCAGCTTTTGACGTATGTGGCCAATATGTACTGTGCTTTTGCTAAAGGAAAGGCGTGGATGGAGTCAGCGTCCCTTAAGTCGGGCTCATGGTGACAGCTCAGGTGACTGTTCTCACGTGGAATCATATTGACGGGCTTACTGGCACCATGACTTTGAGGATGTCGACCTGCCGCTCAGAGCACACTCACCACAACTTGACAGGGATGAGGTTTTCAGGAAGGCAAGAAGGTCAAACAACTTGGGGAAGTGCTAAGACATTCCATAATGTAAAACCAAGTCAGACAGTATGGAACCCAAACACATGCCCTAACTCTCCCATCCAGGAATGAGCAATACTCCCAAGGTGGGGTCTGCCTTCTCTCTGCTGAAGATTTCACCTCCAGCTCCAAGCCAGGAAACAGATGCTATGAACCCAAGGAGTGGGCGGGAGGCATAGAAGGGCTCCCACCAAACCAGCGCTTGGGGAGAATGGAGATAGGAAATACGTGCTTGCATTTTCAGAGACTCTGCAGTCTGCTCTTATAGACAAGACAGAGATAGGAGGGACCCAGAGTCAAGCTGTGCCAAGCCGTGCAGCTGAGCATCTGCGAGGATGAGCCAAGGGGCTGACCACTGCAAATGGTTTCTTCACGATGTCATGGCCAGGCAGCTGGTGGCAACAGAGAGCCTCTGACAGGTGGGCTTCTCAACTTCCCGGATTAGCAGTGCCCTTCTGGGACACTCTGGGGACATCGAAGGAGGAACCACCCTAAGTGACCTCATTTCCTTCCTGATAGATATTACAACCTATCTTTAAATATTTTTCAACAAACCATACACACCCTTTACTTTTGTTAAACACTTTCTCACCACTTTATATATTAATTCATTTAATCTTCATAACAATCTTATGAGGAAAGTCCTGTTATTATCCTTGTGTTATTGATCGGGAAGCTGAGGCACAGAGAGGTTAAGTAACTTGCTCAAGATCACATAGCTTGTGAATGGTGAATCTGGCTCCAGAGTCAGGTATTCTGCTGCAGTGCTACCTCTCCAGGAAAGACACATTAAAATATATATATATAGAGAGAGAGAGAGACATAGATAGATAGATAGATAGATAGATAGATAGATAGACAGCCTAAATATATGTTTGACAGATAAAAACAATATTTTTGTTTTGCTTTGTTTTGTTATAACAGCAATGTATCCTATTGGCTAAGAACTCAGATACTGGGGCCACACCAAACTTAGGTTCAGATTCTGGATCTGAAAATTCCTGGCTCTGTTGCCCTAGGCAAATTACTTAACATCTCTGAATCTCAATTCACTCACAGACTTAGAGGTAGCAAAACTTTTCTTACTAGGCTGTTGTGGAGAGTCCTCTAAATCATGTAGCAATGTGCTAAAACTATTCCTTGGGCTTGGGTCCACCTTTACGGCTAGCTTCACTCATAGTGGTTGTATTTTAGCACAAACATCTCTGTTTATGTGAATGCCAGGCATTTAAGTGACTACTCAGTTCTTGCTCACTGGTCGACCCCAAACATTCCAGTTTCACTAATCAATAAATCCCCATATTTAATGAAACATGAGAGACTATGGACTATGAGAAACAAGCCGAGGTCCTCAGAGGGGAGGGGGGTGGGGGAATGGGATAGACCGGTGATGGGTAGTAAGAAGGGCACGTATTGCATGGTGCACTGGGTGTTATACGTAACTGATGAATCATCGAGCCTTACATCGGAAACCGGGGATGTACTGTATGGTGACTAACATAATATAATAAAAAATCATTAAAAAAAGAAGTACAGAATAGGGAATATAGTCAATAATATAATAACATTGTATGGTGACAGATGGTAACTACACTTATGGCAGAGAGCATTGCACAATGTGTAGAATTGTGGAATCACTGTTGTATATTGGAAACTAATTTAACATTGTATGTCAACCATACTTTAATAATAAAAATTTAAAAAATAAAAATAATATTAAAAAATAAAAAAAATAAATCCCCATATTTGCTTAAGCTAGTTTGAGTTGGGTGTCTGCCCCTTGCAACTAATAGATTCTGAACCAATTCATTAGTGATGGTAAGAACAGTAGACACGTACATGCATAAAAGGAATTCGGAGAAGATACATTTTGCTCATTTTTTTAAACAAACACTTTTATGGACCTAAATGCCAAATGCCATCATAAGCCCTTCAAAGACTAACTCTTTTAATCTTTTAACAATTCTCTGATATTGGTACTCATAACTGCCCAGTTCTAGAGATGAGGAAGCATAACACAGAGTTTACATCATTCCTGGCTAGTTGGGTGGGAGGGCCATAGCCAAAGCCATGCCTGCCTGCTTCCAAATCCTATTTTCTTTCCTCTGCATGCGTTGCATTACCAAGGAGGTTGATGTACTTGCTAACTAAGGAATCCTGGAAATCTCCAGAGGAGCGGGCACTAGCACTCAGGTGCCTGCATTATAAACACTGCCTCCGTGCTAAAACCTCCACTAAGAGAGTCCTAGGAAAAACTGCACAGGCCATGAACAAGAATTCCAAAATACCTTTCCAGAGAAATCCCACTGCTGTGGAGCCATGCCAACGCAGACTGCACCACCTCCAAACTGTATTCAGAGCCAGAACTAAGAAACATCAACCTGAAATCAACCAACCACAGTCCACATGTCTTCTTTTCAAATAATGTTTGGTAGAGAAATCTGTTTCCCCTTTCTACAAATGCTTATAAACTTACTGGACTGGTTGGTTTTTAGGTACTCATTCTTCTGCACACCCACCTATGACAGATCTGAACTCAACAAGTCAGCATTCCATGAAGTATTTACTGTGTTCATTTGCATCTCCCCCAAGAAGACTGAATAGAGTGCAGTGTGGAAATTCACAGATTCCAGGGTGGCCGTTTGTTTGAGGATTACCACCCAGACCTCACTTCCTTGGAGACTCCCAGGCTGGCCTCACAGATGAATGCTCTTTTTAGGACCAAAATAGAACAAAGGGACAAAAGGGAACTGAAGGATTTAAAATTAGGATAAAAAAAGAAAGAAAAAAAAAAACACAACTTGGCACTGGAGTGGCCTTCCTTACCCGCTTAAACTTACCAATGATGCCCAACTTTTAGTGTGGTTTATCCCCATATGTTCCCACACTCCCACTGGGACCTAACATTTGCAGGCGCTATTTATCATTCTGGTTAGTGGTGTGCTCATCTGCCTACCTCGCTAAGCAGCCCTTGTTGTTATTTTTATAATTACTGGGAGTCTTTTTCATGTTGCACTCTGCCAGAGCTCCGGCTTACCACACACCTGTTATACTCAGAACACATGGAGAGAAGGGGGTGGGTCTGGCAGTGGAGGAAAGGGGAAGACGGCCTTCCTGCTCATGATGAAAAGCAAAATCAAGAATAAAGCAGCAGACCAGAGCCACTAGGTACCTTTTTTTTTTTTTTTTTTTTAAGGCTGTACTCTGTGCCGGTTGTTATTTAATAAACACTCTGCTCACTGGAGAGTTGTTTATTAGAACAAATGCTACTGTTTTCTTTCTTTCTTTTTTTTTCTTTTTTACAAATGTCAACTTATTTAGTCATCATAATGACCAACACTGAATACCATCATCCCCATTTTACAGATGAGAAAACTGAAACAAAGACAAGTTAGTACCTTGCCATTGGGCTCGCAGATGGCAAGTGGCAGATGCGGACCGCTTCTAAATTCAGGTGTTCCTGTGTGAGACGACCGCGCTGCATTCTAATCAACATCCCTGCCGTCCGCAGACATCATCCTCACCACGGCCCGCACGCCTCCTCCGTCACCTCCACCGCCATCACTAACACCACCGTCACTGCCACCTCCGCCACCTCCACCAGCACCCCTCACCACCACTACCAGTATAAAAGCATTTATGTGCTGGGCGCTTTGCTGAGTGCTCTACAGACAATCTCACGCCATATTCACAACAACCCTATGTTCCCGATCCTGTTATTACCTCTACTTCACAAATGTGGAAACTAAGCTTCAGAGAAGTGAAGAAATCTGTCCCCGCAGCTGGTCAGAGGTCCACAAGATTCGTGATGTTTTTAAGATCAAAAGCCAGTTTTGCCTGACACCTATGAGAATGTATTTAACTCCGCGCTCCCTCTTCGCGACGTGGCAGGTGGAGGCATTGCACACTGGGCATTTCGTCAAACTGGCTGCCTGCTCCTTACCCGCCATATTGGAAGTTTGTTGCTAGGATGTGAGGGACCACCCCGCGGAGCTGGGATATGACTTTGCATGTGGCAGCTCTGCTACCAAACAATGTGCAAGACCAACTGCTGAGATTCTGAGCTCTGGCCAAGTAACATCCGGGAGCTTTGGCCTGACATCTGCTGAAACTGGCCTGTAATTCTCTTTGGTGAAGCCCCATGCACCCCAGATCCCTCCTGAGACGTCACCATCCTCACCAAAGCCCTCAGATGTCCCTTCCAGGGTGTTCCATTTGTTCTCCTTTGACTGAACACCAGCTTGGAGGGGATGAAGGGTGTCACAAAGAATATCAGGCTTGTTTTTCAAAACTTTCACTCCTGTCCATCTCTTCTATCAACTCCCAGACCAGGCAACCGTCATTGCGCACCTGAATTATTGCTGTGGCCTCCTACCTGGGCCCTGCTTTCAATCTTGTCCCCCTCTAATCTATTCTCCACAGAACAGCCAAACTGGTATTTTTTAAAGGCTAAGTTCAATCATATTTGTCCTCTGTTTAGAGTTCTTAGTATTATTTCTCCTCCCTTTTAATTCCTTGTAGAGTAAAATCCACCCCCCGCCCCCAGTAAGTGCTTCTAAGCCCCTGTGGTTTCTTTCTGGCCCCTCTCTGCTTCTTTCCCTTCTCCCACGGTGCTCCAGGCTCCCCGGCCTCTGTTCAGTTCCTTGAGAACACCGAGCCGTGGCACGGCTGGCATACATACCTTCTGCCTCAGTATGTGGGCTCTCCGTCACCCTAATCCCTGCCTGTGCCTGCCTTCCTCATCTCAGCTTTAATGTCACTTCCTCACAGACAGCCCTCTTCATCCTTGAACACAACCCCCACTATTTTCTATGGATCCAAATTTTTTTCTGTCAGAGCACTTACCACAACTCGCAATACAAATGTGTATGGGAGTTGCTTGCTTATTACCTGCCTTCCCCAGAAACTTGTAAGCTCCATGAAGGAAAATGAAGTTGGTTTCCTTGTCTCTGTACCTTCAGTGACTAACCCAATTTCTGAGGCAGAGCAGAGGCTAAATAAATATTTGTTGAATGAATGAGCAAGTGAATTAATTATTAACCATTTACTTAAGTGAGGGGATGAGGTCTAATTTAATCATTAGGGATGTCACACACTTTGCTATAGACAACTCGATACATCTTTCATAAATAGATCATGAAGTATGAGGAACATTCTATAAATGGTTAAAAACATAGCATTTCTCTTCTCCCATAGAATCAAATACACTCTCAAAAGTCTGTCTTATGTGTAAGCCTCTAGTTGTCTTATGTAATACAGTAATTGCTGGCTTGAATTAAAGGCATCATTATTTTGGAGAGTTGCTCTTTTTCTGATATAGAAAGTGAAGGATCCATCCCTCATATTAACACATCATCTCCTTGGCATGCTACATGATTAAGGAGGAAATGTGATTTTATTTTTTGAGAAATTGATATTTTTCACAAAGCCAAGAGGAGCGATCAGAATAAAGGGATGTTTATTTGGGTGAATCACCAGCTTTGCACAAATCCCAAGTGCTAATTGCATAATGGGTCTTTACAAAATGCCATAATATGGGTTCGGCTGGTTTCTCTGTTTTCGGTTTGAAAAATAGATTGTTTAATAACCCATCAAAGCTACATGTAAACCAAGTAAACAATAGAGCAGATGTTGACTGCTGTCTTGTGCCTCGTAGACATAATTAAAGACAATGAGACACTCACAGAGTCCTATAAGAGAGGACAAAGGCAAACACAAAAATCAGTACAATATAAATGTAAACTACATTTGCCGGGCACCTGCTTTCTTAGTCCAAAATGCTGTCTCATATCTTCTGTGATGAAAAAATTTTGTAACATTCTTTATTTACTTATGTAAATATGTACCTCCTGTCCTCTACTTTTCAGGAAGACAAGACTATAAAAGCTAGTCTTTTCAACTGCGTATTCACCTCAATTTCATTACTGCTAAGACCCTAGACAGTTTCCAGAGACTTTTTTAAATTTTCTCATAAGCATAAATGTGAATAAGAACCAGTTAGCCAAAACTTTCACATTTATAAAAGAAAATTCAAGTCCTAGTTTGAGTGTGGGTCATCTGGGGCTCTATTCACTAGTCGTAGTCACTCATTTCATACATTTTTTAGGAATTCAACCAAACTGACATGTTTCTTTCCTGAAAGCTTCACATATCTTTTTTAAAAGACAGGCACATTTCCTAAAATCAAAATTTCACCTTATACAAAAATAATAATAATAATAATCCTATTGGATAGAATACTTCAAGTATCATTCCAAATTTCTAAATATTCTGTTTTTCCCCCTCAAACTCCTACTCAGATTTCTGTTAGGTTTTCAGTTCCTAGTTCTACAAGGGAAAAAAAATATAACCACATGCAAAATGTAGCACATGATATAATTAAGAGAACGTAAGTACAATAAAAAAAAACAGGGCTTTTCTCTGCAGATATCTTGAAAGAGGCATTGAACATTCAATATACCACTTGATTATATCATTTTTTCCTTCTAATTAGGAAAAAAAAAAAGCTGAGGTTAAAATCTGTTTTCTGTGGCTTACTAGCCAGGAGAAACTTTCCTAGATACAGAATCCTCAATTCCAAAAACAAATGTCCTCACTCATTTTCAAAACAAAGCAGAATTCTTTTTTCTGTGAATAACTGAAGTGTTTTTTTTTTGGGGGGGGTTGTTTTGTTTTAAGCCTCAAAAATCCCATTGTTTAAAGAACACCTGAATTTCCTACTGATTTGTAGCAAATAGTGGTGCTGCCTCTGGTACCTCCCGGCTCCCTTGTCTGTTGTTTTTGATGATACAGAAGGAAGGGGGATTCTAATGTGATCTCGCATCTCTTTATGCTAATAAAATGGTGTCAGCCCATTTTCACTGACAACACCATAAAGCATAAACACCAAATGGGAAACAAATAGGGCTCTGATAACACTGTGAAACGGACCAATCAACCCTGAAGCACCTAAGATAGATTGCACCCCTCCTTCACTCATTCTTTATAGAAAGGCAGTGAAAATGTCCCTAGGTGAATCTGATTACACACACGCGCGCGCGCACACACACACATGCACGCACACATGCGCGCACACGCACACATGATCTCTGAAGCTCAGGAAGGTTGTAAAGCACTGAATTCTTTTGATTTATGGAGCAGCCTGCACTGCATTGAGCAAAACAGCATGGCAAGCCGGGACCCCGCTTCCAGAAATTCCTTTATTAACACGACCAGGCCCCGCAAGTGAACAAAAGCAGTGGTGCGGGGTGTATAAATCATTAATACGGTACCGGGCAGTGACTGCATTTCCTGTGTTAGTTGGAGAGCTCCTCAGCACAACGGGGGTTTGGGGATTGGAATTGGCTGCAGAGAAATGCACTCCATCATTCTCGGAGCAGAAGATTCCCAGTCAGCCCTGCGCTCTCTCCTCTCACCTTCCCCAAGTCTGAAAGCCTCAGTGTGTGTTGCAATTTATTCAACAATATTCCTAATGACTTCAAACTACAATCATGAAAAGCCTCAAAGTTGAAAGACCGTCCAACTCTTTCCCCTTTTGACAAGTTTTCCTTTTAAAAGAAAAGAGCCACGAGGATGCTGTCAAGTGCAGTGGTCTGTCCACAGCGATTGCCCAGCAGAGACCGGGGTAGATGGCAGGGAGCCGCCCCGGAGAAGGGAAGGCTGAGGGGCCAGAGCAGAATCATGTGCATAGGTGTCGGCTCCGGGGCCAGACTGACAGCTGTTACCGGCTCTTCCTCCTTCAAATCTGCATCTAAAAAACGAAACGATTCGCATCTACTCCCTAGAGGCCTTTTGTGGGGGATTAAATGAGGTAACCCATGTAAAAGTGCTTACTAGTGCGCTTGTCACATAAGCACTCCATAAAAGTTATTGATTATTTCATTATTTTAATTATTTTATTATTATCATCATCATTGGAAGGGTGGCTGGATTCTCTCTGGTTACCTAAAACAGGCTTCCACACAGCATCTCTTACTGCTTACCGAGAAGCCTTACTTTTTGAGTGGAACCAAAAGGAGACTTAAAAAGAAAGAAAAGAAAAAAGACTGTTCTCAAGAATCCTGAGTCACATGCTCTAAATGGAGACCCCCAGTGGAAGGTTCTGCCACTGCACCATGAAGGAAAATTTCTCCACTCAACCCTTCCTGGTTTAACTTCTTTCTCATTGCAAATGAGGAATGGGAAAAGGAGGGGGTGGGGGAAGAAAGAAAGAAAGAAAAGAAAAGAAAAGAAAAGAAAAGAAAAGAAAAGAAAAGAAAAGAAGAGAAAAGAAGAGAAGAGAAAAGAAAAGAAGAGAAAAGAAAAGAAGAGAAAAGAAAAGAAAGAAAAGAAAGAAAAGAAAAGAAGAAAAAGAAAAGAAAAGAAAAAAAGAAAAGAAAAGAAAAGAAAGAATAGTTTTATACAGATTATTGGGATGAAAGAGCCTGTCAGAGGGTTTAAGTAGAGACGACAGAGGCAAAGTAAGTTGCTTGCAAGAGGCACCTTTGCTTTTCTAGAAATTCTAGGAGTGGCCCAGAGGAAGACAGATTTAAAACTAGGAGTCCCACACCTTGCTCTTTTGCTTCAGAATAAAGAGGGTGAGTGATCAGATGGCAGTGGGACACGTGCTCCCTGTCACTGGAAAGATGCAGGGTCTGAAAATGCACGTGCCACCAGGACAGGCCATCCTGAGCATGGGACGTTCATCTGGGTACCAGAGCCCAGCACCCAGGTACCATCAGCACCCAGAAGGACTGTAGCAGGCCCCTGCCATATTCAAGCTTATGGGAACAAACTTCAGCGTGTGCCCAAGTCCCCTGCATCACAGAATAATGACATTCTGAATGGAAATAAATGAAGCCCCTGCAGTGTGATTCTGTCAGCTTTTGAAAGTAAATAACTTTGCTTCTGACAAGAGCAAGACAATTTTTATTTTCCCTCCTCCTGTCACAGAGCATTAATTGAGCTGCGCAGGCACATTACATCCACCACCACCAGCAGGACTGACAGTTGACAGGAGGAGGAGGGAGAAGTCACCCAGAACAGGCAGGACGGACCAAAGAACCCAAGGGAGACACCCAGACTCCACGTGTCTGTGCCCCTGCTAGGCCATGGGTGCACCAGTCATGTGGATTTGGAAGAAATGAAAAACAAAAATGTATATTCAGCTTTGATAAACAATGCTACTTTTCTTGAACACAATCATTCATTCGCTCATTCATTTCTTTAACAAACATCTAGTGGCCTGTCACCGTGTCCAGGTAGTGTGCGAAATTTCAAAATCTGTGTCATCCTTAATCTTATAAAGAACAGTATGAAATGGTTATTCCTAGCCTTGTTTCTCTGAAGAAGCAACTAAAGCCCCAAATCAAGTAAAGCACCTTGCCCTTTGCTCAATCCAGGTGGATTAGCTAATTGAATAACACAGTTGGGATTAAGCCCTCAGCTCATGACTTCTATTCTATAAACACTCTAGAGATGCCAATATTTAAACTATGCTTTGGAGGGAACTGACACCAATTGGTTGTAAAAGCATGTAGGTTTCTCCTCTGAATTTTGCAAGACACTTAAGATGGACAGTTGGGTATGGCCAAAAATAGGAAATGTGGAACCTTGCTGTTCATTCTGTTTATAACTGCTGATACTGTTTGCTGTTAATGAAAGACTCATCTTGCGGGGAAGAGATCTCTCGGCTCTCGGCCCTTACCCTTGCACGAGAGCAGAGCTCGCCCCATGCCTGGATTCGGACAGAGTAAGAGAGAGCACAGCTACCGAAGGGAAGAGCAGGGATATCTGCTGTTGTTTTTGATAAGGGGAATCTAGTCCTCGAGGTGAATCCTGGGCAAACATCAAACACCAAAAAAGAAAAGGCTCATTAAGACTAAACCTTTTGTGCGTTTACTCATCAGTACTGGGAAATCTGAGGCACTTAAATCCTACAGCTGCCTGTACTTTGTTCCAGAGCTGCAAAGGGGGAAAAAAAAGTCATTACATCCCTGGGAACACACACTAACCTGAATGCTTTCCACTCTGGCTCCAATTCCTAATTTCGATTCTGTGTGTGTTTAAACACAACGTAAAGAACAGGATCAAAACAGGCTGAGGCTGCTCTCACCTAGAGCCTCAAGAGTTACAGGCCACCACATCCCCTCCACAGCCCTGCACGCTGTCGATGTTAAATGCGCGGTCATCCCCTTCACCTCATCCTCTGACAACTGCCCTGCAAGAGGGGAGCAGGCGACACAAAGCAGATAACTAGAGTCTTGTTCTTTGCAAATGGGTCAGGGAAGGAATGAGCAATTCCAGGCCAGGCGTGACGGGATTCCTAGGAAATCCAATGGACGAAGCCAATGTTTCCCAAAGTGTGGTCCTACATTGACGGCTCACAAGATGGCACGTGGATGAGCAACTCCATGGCGCCTCCATGAGGACAGAGGCCTTTGCTTACTAAGAAAATCTAAAAGAGCAGCTGACACCTAATAGTTCAATGAACACGGACTGAATGAATGAATGTGTGAATAAATAAAATTTCAAAGAACATCGGGGAAAAATAATAACCCAGTTGTGGTTCTATGCCATTTATTTATTTATCTATTTCTTTCTTTATTTTTGGTTTGGCCAAGTCTTTTAGGCTCAAAATGTAAGTTAATTTTAAAAATATTAAGTGGATACTTGATCATCTGAAGTGATCTGTGGATGAGTGGATTGGTAAAAATTCGGAAGGGAATACTTAAATGCCGGGAATCTGAGAAACACTGGACCAGGTTTACTATTTTCAGTGTAAGAAGCCCACTGTTGTAAGCACCTCAATGAGGTTTTACTGATAGGCCTCTCGGTGTGAGGTCTTCCTTATGGCTTCCACCAAAACTCTCTCTCCACCTCTGACCCACAAAGGTGTTTCCAAATGTTCCATGGGTTTCTCCACAACTCAGGAGTGGTTTCCTCTTATCTAGTCAAAAGCCATTCATTTCTATCCTTCTCCTTCCCACTCCCCTCATTTCAATATGGCCCCGGAGGATAACAGAAAGCCTGTGCTCTATCCACAGAGGCTGACACACCAGTACACGACCCACTTCCACCACGAACTGCCTCCCTATGCCTCTTGGCTCACGCACGCTCTTTTGCTCCTGCAGCTTCTGCACGTGCCCTTCCCCACCCCTGGAACACCCTTCTCAACACACGACCCCCCTAATGCTGTCTTATCCTCAGCTCAGGAGAATCATCACCTCTTTCCTGAGATCCCTACTGGCCCACCCATCAGAAAAATCCAACAGCCAATACCCCCTCCCCTTATGTTTAACCCACCACCCTGTTTGTTTCCTGCAGCGCACTCTCCACTATCTGAAAATGCACTCTTGATTCACTTCACTTTTGTATCATTTATTCTTCTTTCAGTGGAACGCCTGCTCCACTCTGGCAAGGACCTTTCCTAACTGATTTGCTGCAATATTCTCAATGCCTGGCAAAAATGTTTTGTGTGGCCAAATGAAAGAATGAATACAAGGACTGAACGTGTCATCATATGGATCTGTGGAAAGCAGTGGCAATCACTGCCTGCCCTTGCTTTAAGGTCTCTATCAAATCCAAATGTACACATGCATTCCTTCCTTCCTACCTTTATTTTTTCCTGGAACAACTACTATGTATTAGGCTTACTCTAGGCATTGTGGGTAGAGTGACAGAATGGAGAAGTGTCTGCCATCATGCTGCCTATAGTCTAACAGGTCAGAAAAAGCATAGCAAAAGTGCTCTGGAAGTATCTGGTGCCGAACAAATACAAGAAATGTAAATTAACAAGAGAGGAATTAGAAGTGGGATCCTAAGCAAGAGAATGGAGTCATCTGCTTTTTCTCAGCCAGGACCAATGAGTCAGGGCCACAATATGCCGGAAGATCAGAATTAGCGGTGAAACCCCTTTCCCCAAACCCTGCCAGGAGCCAGAAAGTTCCACCCATAGAAGTTCTTTCCCACTTCTATGCCAGGCCCAGGGATTGGATTGGGGATCCTTCGCAAAGTCCCTTCTCTGAGTTTCTCCCTGCAGGGGCAGCCTACAGGTTCACTGCTCATTTCTCCAGCTCGCTTGCACTCAGCGTGGTTGAAGGGCCGGGGCCAGGGCCCTCCTGAGCTATTGTGCCTGCGAGCTGACCCTGTCTGACACAGCCTCTCTCAATGGGGCCAGCGCATCATGCAGACAGCCACAGGCCAGTGCTCAGCCGGGGAAAGTTCTCTCAGGGAGCTCCCGGAAATAGGAAACTTTATTGATGAATGGAACTTTCTTTGCTTTTCTTAATTGAATTAAACAGCACACTGGGACACCTCTCCTCGTCCATTAAAAAGGTCTCTGCAGATGGGGCAATTACGCCCACGCTTTGTCAGCTCTGCCTCATTCACGGGATGACATCTCCTGCGCATCACCCAGCCCCCTTAGGCACCGACGCACCAACCTGATTTTGTTTACAATGCTGCAATTTCTTTCTCTTCCAGAAGACTATTATTTGCCTGACAAACTACACTGTTTTTTCCCAGCCAATATGAATAAACAAGCATTATGTTTCCTCTTGGGGCAGAGAGCCTGGTTAAATGAATCAGAAAACCCTAAAAAAGATTGTCTCCCCTCAGTCCATCAGCTACCGGACAATTACTCAAGGGCCAGCTGTAAGGAAAACAGATGGCGCGTGAGCGCTAATAACGCGGGCTTCCTCCACTCGGCAAAGGCAGCAAAGCAGCCGCTTGTATGTTCTCACACGGAAACCGCCGCGAAATGGCAGGCAGAGCTGCCGAATGGCGCAGGACTCGGGCTGCGGGCTAGCAGATGCTTACAATTTCCACTAGCGAATGTCGGATTAAATCATCTTGAGGCAGAGGCGACCCAAGTAACCCTGAAGCCAATGCCCCCCCCCCCATCCCCACAGGTTCCCCAATGGGAGAAGCACAGGAGGAACGCCAGCCAGCCCACCTGAGAGGCTGGCCTTCCCAGGCTAATGAGAGCCCCCACAGTTCAGGCCTTCTCTCCTTTGTGGGAAAAATCCGGGAAATGAGGAGAATTGGTTCACTTGCCAAGTTACGACATAGGATCTCTCCGGAAAGAGACATAGGGACCTATGTTCTATCAGACAGTCACCCAGGCCTAGAAGTGTGCTCATTCCAGCCACTTAAATTCCTTAAACAATTCAGACATGAAGATAATCTATCCTAATTCTTTTCTGCGTTATTGACACTATTGACTACCCCCAATCCACAGCACAATCTAATAAATCAACAAGGGATTAAGCCGAGAAGAAAGAAGGTGATAAAATGCCATTTGGCCCCCTATAAATCATCAGACAGAGCAGCGCGAGGTAAGTAACTGGAATGAGAATTGAACTTTTCCACAAAGCCATAATTGTTATGGCCCACCTAATGTTTCCCAAATTTATAACCGTGGCTGGTGCAAGGGGGCCGTCCCCCCTCCTCCAGCCTTACTCCCAGAGCCCACCTTCCCTGTGACTCTGCTCTGAGAACCACTTTCTAATTAAAGACAGAAAGGGTTGATATGCAGGTTTCAGTTCAATTGCTTTCGATCTGAAGATGTCCACAGTGAGCAATGGCTTCATTTACTAGGAATTACCCTTTGTACAAACCACTTCACTATTTAAAACAAACCACATGGATCATCATTAAGTGGGAAAAATTACCAATCTTCGGATATTGACAATGGCATGGCCCACTTTAAAGGCCCTTTCCCCCTCCTTTCACTGTGGATTTTAAGCATTTGACTTGTTTTTAAATTTAGGCTGATACAAAGGTTCTGAGTGAATAAGATTTGACAGATGAGAAGCTTTCTTTGAACAGGACTGGGAGACACTGATGGTGGTGCAGTAATGGGGAAAACTAAGTTAATATGTTACTTATCCTCTTTCAGGGAGTTAGAACTCAGCGTGAATCACAGCACTGGAGGAGATCTGACACGCACCATGCATCAGAAAACAAACCTTGTCCGCTCTGTCCATAGCCTTGCCATACCCCACCATGTGATGGACCCTCTCTGGTGTGGTTCCCTTTGACTTAGGATGGGAAAGCATCTCTAGAGTTCTGTGGTGTGTGTGGGGGGCTGTTTTCTGTTTCTCCGTGAAAAACAAAACACATTCTCTTTTGACCCAGCTTGTAGAAACCTCCCAGATTTGGAATCTGTATTCAGAATTTCCCCTCAAAGCAAGGGTGATTAAATGGGTACCTGCTTTGGAACTCTGGGAAGATTCCGTAGTGAGTATATGTGGGCTTGCAGTTCTCTCACATGGGAGAAGATTTGCCATCAAAGGAGACACCCAAGAAAGCCACTGCAGTGTATCAAGAATGGAGACTGAAGCAGGGACTTTCTGTGGACAGAAGACTGAAGCCAGATGCTCTAGACCTTACCTGTCCCTTCCATCGGAGAATGGTCTACAAGCACGACATAGATGCTACACACTAGAGGGAGGTGGGTGTGTAGATACCCATGTGTACCTAGTATACATATGAACATGACGGCATCGCTGGATTTGATATCTATCCCATCTCGCAATTCCAAACTGTAGTGCCATCTCCGATGTTAAGAGAGAGGGGAAAGATTAAAAAAAAAAAGAAAGAAAGAAATCTTAACTGTATGGAAATATCTATCTAAAGCAGAGTTACTAGGGAATATAAACAAATGAAAGGAATCAGTCAAAGAATTTAAACACTGCAGTTGCCTCTTCTTTGGTCTGAATAAATAAGTTTTGTGGCAAAAGGGTTATGTCATTCCCACTTGGTCATTCGCAGTAGACTCAGGTGTTGGGGTAGCCCAACTGATTTTTGCTTTTATGAATTGTCTCAGGAACATATCTGGGAGAGCGTAGGAAGAAAGGCTGGATGTCATGGCCGAGTCAAAGAAAGCAAATGATGAAGAGGTTTTCCTTAGATATTAGATGAGAAATAAGTGCTGTATGAACTTCATTCCGGGAGAACATTTCAGTGAAGCCCCGGTGGCCCCTGATCAGAGGGTGTGCATTTATAAAACAGAATGATAAAGCGTCCGAAATAAGATCGTTGTGTTTTAATTATTTTCTTATGTAATTGGTGATCTGAAATGACAAAGACTCCTGAAAGAGGTTTACTTCTAAATAATAAAATGTTTCTAATGACGGTGTTATTTATCAGAGATGTTACCCGATTCATCCATTTGATCAGCATACTCTGAGAGTACACATTAGCCCTCTGATCATCAAAATTAAATAGAGATGCAATCTCTAGCCATAGAGATAGCTACAGATTAACAGCAGAGAGGAAATATAGTGGCGATGTATGGATAGAAGATGTATAGATGTATCAGTAAGTGCTCTGTGGAGACTGAAGTGAACTAGTTCACACCCTTGATCAGCCAATTGTCTGGACTGCTACATAAAAGCAATGACAGGGGACTTCTACACAAACATGGCAGCACCGGGTAGCAGAGATGACCTGAACGTATGGCTCTCCCACCCTGACCATGAGCCTTAGGCAGGGTGGGAGGTGTGGCTGGAAAACCAATTCTCAAACAGACAGGCAAAAATAATCGTCTGCCTGTACTATACTTTAGGCATTTAGTGAAACTCAGAAAAAATACATACGTACACACACACACACACACACACACACACACGCACGCACACACGCACACTACATTCTGATGCTGTGTCACAGCATCCTCTTATCAACACTTTCACTGAAAGCTTTACAAGCCCTTTCTGGGACGGGGGGTGCATCCCAAAGCACATTTCGGAACCCACCTCCATCTATCTTCATATGGAACCACGATGCTGCTTTAGTCACTTCTAAATATTTGTTATGGCTGCCAACATTCCCTTTGAGCCTCCCCTTGCCAGGGCAGGAGTGTTTTCCCTCCTAGAAGAGACTGCTTGGCGGATGCTGAGGACGTCTGCATTTATCCCATAGACTTGTCCTTTTCATGGCAAGAATAACCTCTCACTCAAACTCACTGCCTTCTATCCTAAGTTGTGCCTAAATGAGCAAGCTAATTTAACAATCTGGAAGGATGAAACATCAATTTATTAAAAAGAATAATGCACAAAGAAACAGTGAGAACACTGAATACCTATAGCACTGTACTTGTTAAGTAGTGCTGTTCAAATTAATTAATAAATAACATGAAAGAAGTGAATAGAGGAGGCAAAAGATCAACTCACATTAATAATTTGATTAAATTCAACTGAGGCTTAGCATCTGTAGAAATGCTCATTAGGATACTCTTCTGGTGGGTAACTGGTGTAACACACACACACACACACACACACACAGAGGCATTCACAGCAAAGGTACAGAGATGGTAGAAACAGATGAGTCAAATAATATGTTACCAACAGGCTCTTGGGAGATGTTTTCTGGCATAATTTACTTAATGAGAAATGGAATAAAACAATATTTAAAAGGATAAACCAATTTGTTCCTAAGATATTAAAACAACAAAAAGAAAAGGCTGTTCTCAAAAAGACTTCCAACAGGAAATACGCCTTAGAAACATTTTCTGGAGGCAACCAACTTGATAACAAATTACTCAAATGTTCAAAACAGCATTTTGACATTTTATGAATACATATATTCCTACAACACAGATTGAAATTTGAGGGTCTTTGGAGAAGGAGGCCCCTCTGAACACTTGTAAAGGAAGTTTTGTCAGTTACAACTACACACAGTTAACAAATGGTACTCTTGAAGGGAGTCAATAGAAATACAGATAAAATGACTACAATCACTGTTAACTCTTCACAGAGCAGAATGGTGATCCCGGGAAGGCAACAGGATTCTACCTGCGTGATAAAATCTTTCTAACCCTGCCAGTTCACAGGGACAGCCTCTGCCCAGAGACAGAGAGCTGGGCTTGTCCCTCCACCAGGCGATGTGGAGCTGCTTCCCAAGCCCAGCAACCAACTTAGGCAGCAGCCCTACTAGTAAAGAGGGAGAGACAGCGAAGGTCCGAGGGAAACACCCAGAAAAAGACTCAGAGAAACACGATGAAAGATTCTGATATACACACAGAATGAAAAATAAAACAAACACAGAATCCTTCAATAAGACCATTAAGGGGGAGTGGAGGAGGGGAGGGGGAAAAAAAAGCCTTTACACATGCCAACAAAGACAGCATCCTAAACCGCTGCCTTCATCACAGCATGGCCAGTGAGTTTGGAGGCAGATTCCAGGGCTGACACGCTCCAGAAACCCAAAGGCTCAGATCCCAAGCGGACTGAATAAAGCACAATCCAGACAAACTTAAGAAAACAAAAATACTGAGCACACACACATACATACATGTCTTTTCACTCCCTATTAAAACAGCTAAATTAAAACTCCAGGCATGCGAGTGTCTCCACAAAGATCCAAACTCTTAGCATCAAAGGGGTCTCGGACTCAGGTCCTCAACGGACGCAGACGCAAGAGAGATGCAAGTAAAGAAAATGCAGTTTGCAATTTTAAACTCCCGGCACCCAGGCTCAGAATCAGGCATTCAAAGTATTCAGAGAGGCGCAAAAACAGCGGGGCGCGGGGATTCTGAGCTCTGCAGAGAACTAGGCGCCTGGATCCACCCCTCCCGTCCGAAAGCACAAGCCCCCTCCCCAACCCGCTCCAGGGTCCAGAGCGCAGCCCAGCGATGCGGGTACCCAGTCCGCGGAGCCTGAGCTCCGGAGGCAGCCACCGAGGGAAGAGCGCGCCTTACCTGCTGTAAGTACATAAAAGTCAAGGCACACGAGAGCTGGGGACACATGCCCACGTTGGGGAGCGCCACGCAGGTGGCCCCCGTCAGAGGATGCTGCATCGTGTCTCTCTGGCGCCCGCCGAGCACGAGTGGGGACGCTCGCATGCAATCACTCCGCTCTTTGCCTGGTCGCTACAATTTTTTTTTTTTCCTTTTTAATTTTGCTGATTATCTAAGTCAAAACCCGGTGGCCGTCCCTCCTCTTCTCTCTCTCTTTCTCTCTCTCCCTCCCCCCCGCCGCACCCGGCGCGCGCCAGTCCCTCCTCGCTGGCTTCCTTCCCTTCGGGTTTGCTAGATCGTGGCGTTCATCTGCCTCCAACTAAGACACTCGAGAGGGCCAGGAAACTATTTTGTTGCCTTCGTGGTTGTACCCTTTTCCCGGTTTGTTGGGCCTGCTTTCTGATGCCCCACAAAGTGGACGGTGCCCCCACCCCACGCCCCCCCACCCCCGTGAAGATGACAAGAACAGGCAAAGGCAACTTGTAGGGAAGGGGGAGGGGGTGGATGCCCTCCTGTAGATGCTGGGGGGGGTGGGGGGAGAAAGCTAAGGGCGAGAGAGAGGGAGGGGAGAAAGGAGAGAGAGACAGAGGGAGAGAGAGAGAGAGAGAGAGAGAGAGAGAGAGAGATTTTGACTCACACTGAGGCTCACTCCGTTGGTGCTGATGCTGCGTGCCTCCTCATTTGTCAAATGGGTCCAGGGGCAGGGTTGGGTTTTTTTTTTTCCCCTCCCCTCTGCCTTTTTTTTTTTTTTTCCCCTCTAAAACGACTCACCAAAATTCAAATTGTGTCTGCTAAAAATCTCCGCGGGGAGGGTGAGGAAGCGAGAGAGCGCCCCACATCGCCAGCATCAGGGCGAGGGGGACAATTAATGCGATTGCCCAGCTGGGACCCAGACTCTTAGATTTTGGTAGCGGTTTGTTTGCCCGACTCCTTGGCAAATAAACACAGAAATGGGATTCCCCCTCGAAAGAGTGCTGAGACGACGCCAGGGGCTGGGGGCACGGGGAGCTGGGGGCTGCAGCGCCCTAGGCAGGGCGGGTTCTGGGGTCCCCCACCCCCAGCAGAATGGCGAGGCAGGGATGCCCCCCCAGGCTTTGGGGCGCAGCTTTCGCTCTGCGCCTTGCCTTGGCTGTGCAGGCAGCGGCTAGCACTGGAACCAGCCTGAGCCGCTGAATGGGGAAACCGCCCTGGCTGGCATGGAAGTCAAGCCTGTTGGACTAACTAACACGCCAGCCCCCGGTGAATGCAAGGGGGCTTCTCCAGCCCAGAATCCTTGCTCTTCTCAAATTATAAATGCACAGGGTGGGGAAGTCCGTGTCTGATAAGCCATTACTCTGTGGGCTGCAGCGGGCAAATTACAATGGTTTATTTATTTTATTTTTTCTTGCCTGGCCAGCCCTCCTTGGCCAAATTAGCATTCCGCTCTTGCAGAGGGTTCTCCCCCTTCCCTTTATTTTATGAAGTAATAATTATTCATTAGTAGATTTCGTTAGTCTTTATGCAATAAAATAGGATGTGATCTGCAAATCAAAAGAAAATATTAAGACTCTAACGCATCGTTGGTCCCCACAGAAAAAAAAAAAAAAAACACATTCTTGGCAGCAGTAAAATCATGATCAGGAATAGTAGCCATATTTTTTGAAATAGATTTTGACCCAGTGATTGAATTTTCTTTTTATTTTTCAGAGCAAGAAGCTGTCTGAACATCATCTTTTTTGATTCTTGAGTTGCCTGCAAGAAACCTGGCTGGGGGCTTGCCACTGGCCTGCAGGGTAGAGCACACCCTGAGAGGTATGAGAGCACCCCAGGAAGGAACACCTCAGGCAGGACCAGGGGATGGCCTCAGGGGGACATCCCTGCTGACCCCTCCGTGGGGCTCACGGAGCCACTCTCAGCCAAAGTACAGCTTCTGAACTGAGCCATCAGCTTGAAAGGCATAACTCACTTTGCAGGCTAATCAAAATGCTTTCTGAAGAAAGGGAAATTAATTATTCCACGGCTCTATTTTTTGTTGTTCTGTTTTGAAACGCCATCGATAACTGTGAAGTCTTTGCTATGCCAACACTAGGCCCCGGCCAGCCTTTCTCCTTCTATTCACTTTGCAAAACCAGTCCCTCCAACACCGCAGGACTCACACAGTCCATCAATTTAGAGGGGGCACGCTAGCATGTTTTACCCAAAGCAGAAGTTGCTATGGGGGTTGGGGGCTTCCGGTTGGTATTTTATGCTGCTGGGTTTGGAGGCAGTGTTTAGTTTGAAAAATCCTTGCTATATGTTGTCTAACAAATCACATTCTCTGGACAAGGTCTGATTCACAAATAAACTGTTTCACTCTTTTCTTTCTTTTTTTACTTTCAGCCTTTTATTTATTTTTTATTTTGCAATTCACAAAATCAAAGAGAAAGCCACTCCACAAAACATACATGGAATAAAAGGTCAGAGATTCTGCCTTTCACTCCCCACTCTCTCCTTCCCATGCTTTCCAGCTTGCTGTACTGACAGGGGTTCACCCTTCTTTCCTGATTTTTTTTTCTTGCCGGCATTGGAAAAGCTTGAAAATGCCCCAAGAAGAAGACAGAATTTTCCCTTCAGCTCATTTTCATAAGAAACATGATAAATAATACATGGCACTTTAATAAGACCTTATCTGAATGGCTTAATGAAAAACAAATACATTATGTAAAGAACCAATAACTGTTCTCGGCTGCCCTGAGCCAACACTGGTTTTCCGCTCCGTTTTCTCTCCAAAGTTGCAAACCCTCAGTGATGATTGGATTCCTACGGACCCATTTTGCAATAATGGCTCAGACTTCTCCTTAAACCTAGGTCTTCCCAGTCAGGCACACTGGAAGTCTGCAGAATGAATCATTGGAATCCAGACCTTCTAAATTCACCTCAAAATGATATGGAGCCGTTCTCTGGATGACCGAGTCTGAACGTCCCTGCACGAGTGCATGCAAACAGCACGGTACACAGACACAAGCACACCCCTGCACACCCCCAAAATGGCAACTGCACAAAGGAGCAGTCGGGAAAGATTTCACAGCTAATATCAGTGCATGTTAATCAGGAAGAGAGCATCCAATGACCCTAAATCAAAAGGTAATGCCGTATCTGCAAATACCGCTCACTTGATGACAAAATTCTGCCAGCCTTTCCAGCAGCATCTGGGGAGGCTGAATTTGAATTCCATCTCAACAGAGACTGGGAAAGAGCCACATTGATGCCACTAGCCCCAAATGATTCTTCCACATCAATAAATGGGAGAAGTGGGGAAAGAAAATACTCTTCTGTCTCTACAAAGAATCCCTGGGCACTCCATATCGCTAGGGTGGAGTTAGTGCATGCACATTCAAGGGCCACCCTCCTGCCTTTCAGCTACAAGGACCCTTAACTGAATGGTCACACATCCCCTGTAGGAAGCAGAGAGTACTGGAAAACCAGCAAGGAACAATGCCATCTTCAAATGGAAGTTCCTTAGGCAGAAGACAGCTGTGCAAGTTTTAATTTGACCCACACAACAGTGTTTGTAACTTTTTCCTTCCCTCAAATCTGCCAGCTATTTAAAAGAATAAAAGAAATCACTTTGGTTTTTACTCGCTTCCATAAATCTTTATTGTCACTTCCTAAGGCTGTGAAAAGAGCAGGCATTTCACTAAAGTGGGATCTTCTATGGCGGTTTTCATGCCCCAGAGCAAGAAAAATTCCGGTTAGACAAAAGTAAGACTTCTTGATCTTAAATGTAATTATCTGTGCTGGGGTTAGCTTCCTGACAATGTCCAGGAGTGGCCCAGAAGTATTTTATTCTCACTTCCACATTTTGATAGGGGCAGCTCCCTAGTCCAATCCTCAGTAAGGTGAGAATTAAAGTATCTGCAGAAAACCTTATCTCTGTCACAAGCACTTTGAGTCACCTACTTGTTCAAATACTTGGAGGACATTTAGTGTTGACTGCATTCCAGGCCGTGTTCTAGCCAGTTTTTTCATCTGTAAAATGGGGCTAATAATAGCTCCCTCACAGAATTGCAGTGAGGCTCAGAGTTTTTTTCTTCCCTAATTCATGGACCATCACAATAAAAATTTAAAAACAGTGGAGAGAGTGCATGAAATTAACAAAAACTGTTTGCCAAGTTAGTACACACACACACACACACACACACACACACAGATGCATGCACACAGACGCACACTCACACACACCATCTGTCATCATCACCATTTCATAAAGGAAAGGGCATTTTATACCAAAAAGTAAGAAGGACATAATCTCAAAATAAAGGACAGCCCTTCAAATTGATTAAATTTAGGTCTATTAAAATTTTCACTAAATTGCCCTTAATTTTCTCATTTAGCTGCAGTCTGTTGAAAATGTCATTACGAAATCAGATGACTCTGTGGATCAGCATTTGGGAACCACTGAGATAATGAATGTGAAGTGCTTCTTAGCACAGGCTCTGGCACACCAAGTACCAACAATCCACGTTCACTGTTGTGGGGATGCTCGCAAACAGCAGACAGTTACACTCACGGGGCCTGGAGAACTCCCCTCTTCACCCCCCCAGACTCACTGCAGCACAACTCAAGCCTCAGCGCCCTGACCCACAGAGTCACATGCCTGTCACAAAGGGGGAGCTTAATAAAAGTCAGACGGGTTGAATTTGTGGAATCACCAGAGTTTATTCACTTTCCTCAATGACATAGTGGTTGCAGCCCTGTTCATTCAAGGCCACCTGAAATATGATAGCTGTGATGAAGTATTTGGGAACTCTTTCCGGCTCATATGAGGGCATGCAGTGTACTGTGAAGTGGGGGATACATCTTTCGGAGTCTCACTGCTTGGCTGTGGAGTCCCAGCTCTGTCTTATGCTTCTATGGCTCCTATTAAATATCTATGGAGTTATAAGCTCTTAAAATCTTAGTTTCATTCTAACAGGGAATGATAATAATTTTGCCTTCCTAATTAAGTTGTTAAAAGATAAAATAATGTAATACACATGAGTTCTGAGATCGGTGCCTATCACCTAGCAACGACTCAGTACATACTAGCAACTATTA
The DNA here is from genome assembly GCF_024610735.1 of Ursus americanus. Lineage (NCBI taxonomy): Eukaryota > Metazoa > Chordata > Mammalia > Carnivora > Ursidae > Ursus > Ursus americanus. The sequence goes on from NC_142128.1 coordinate 34,617,366, forward strand.
TTATGGATTACTTTTATTCTCAGTCCCTGACTAGTTAATGACATAGACATTCCTCTTTTTTGCTAAAAATGACACAAACAAGACCAACAGAGTCAATCTATTTATGAAACAACTGACTCCAAATTCATTTTTTTATTTTTGAGAACTCTTTCAAATGATACGGTGTTTATAACGGAAATGTACAGACATCAGCTTTCTGCCCTGGTCTTCTGAGTACAATAATTTATTTAACCTTGCCAAGGCATCAGATGAACACAAACTTTCGTATAGTGCTTGTCAACTAAATTCTTCACCAGGTCAAGTTTTTTGCTACTTTTTGGGGACTGACTAGTGTAACACATGCAAAGAGACTGCTTCTGGCCAATATGGTTACCATATTGTTTTTTGAATTTCCTCAAAGGCTTTAAAGTCGGTTTTCATTGCCCCAGTTTACATAAGAAGGAACTGATGTTGCAAGAGTGTACACTTGGACCTGCTAATAGGGGATGGGGGCAGTGCTTACAATCAGGGCTGTTGAACAAGAAAGCCAGAAAATGTTCTTTTTCATCATCACACTGTCCCATAGTAGAGACACTTCTGCCAAATCATCGTTGTCATCACCAACATTTTATTTATCATTGTTTGGAATATTTAAACCTAACAAGCATGCTCTGGAGCATTACTCTATGTCTGTACAGCTGTGAGATTTCCTCTTTCAGGAATCTATCAGTCCCCTTGGCCACCAAACTTCAGAGTATGAAATTTCCCTAGCTTTCTAGTCCCCATTGATTATAGGAGGAGTAAGTCCCACCTGGCTCACAATCTAGTTTAAGCTTTTCTAAATAAAGAAGTAAATAAATAAATACGTAAATAAATAAATAAATAAAATTAATACGGTTTTTTAAAAGAAAAAGAAAACACTTTCATTTGCCAACACCTTCCTACTACCAACTCTGACAAGAGTTGAAAGTTATACAGACAATGTTCTAGCACAGCAGCCAACTGGTACCCCTCAAGAGAGACCCAAGACACACCGGACAGAACCCTAAATTTTAAAATATCAGATCAAGCAAATAACCTAAGTTCCCATTGGAGCCTTCTCGAAATAATAGGCTCCAGGGGGTGATGCTAAGGGACAGTGCAATGTTTGGCACCTGAGAGGGTGGGAGTCTGTTTCCAGTGCATTTCCAGTGCAAAGGACAGAATGTAAGAGCGTGGGACAAGGGACAGTAGGCGGCAGAGACAAAAACAGCTAAGTGGTGATTTCTCCTAATGAACAAGTGGGTGGGAAGGTCTACTTTGGGAAGCCTCCACACCCCACCCACTCTCTGTGTTGTGACTTTCTGGATGGAACTCGAGCAAATCTGAAGGCAAACAAAGCCTGCAGAAGATTCTATTTTTCCTTTGTAATAAGCTTGGCTACAAGGTTCCTTGACCCCATAAATGCTCAGAAATATTTATCTTTATGCAACATGAGTCACCTTAGGAATCTCCTATTAGAAGTCACTTCACCTCTAACATCTCAAGTTCTGGAATAATCCTTTTTGACCTTAACCTACCCAAGGTCCTGTCTTGGCATACAGGCAAGAGCAACCACAGGGTTCCTCAGTCCCTGGCGTTATCAGTACACCTTCAAAAGCTGCTAATTGTTGGTGCTGAACTAGGAAGGATGTCAGGACTCAGAACAAAACTGGGTCAGTCTGAAAGAATCAGAAGGCTACGTAGCAAATGGATCAGATACTCAGCAGAAAAACCTTCCTGGTTCTCAAGATCTCACCTCACCAAACACACAATGTCTGGAATTCCAAGTCTTGGTCCCCAAACTAGAATTCCCATTTATGGCACCTCACACTCTTACAGCCTCATCTGACCTGCTAGCTCAGGATTTTCTATTCCCCGTCTCTGGCCTCCATCACAAGAGCCCACACATAAAGAAGCTCAGCCCCTCCTCATATTCTGCAACACATCCACTCATAAGAGGCATGTTTAAGTTTAGTAGACAGAAGACTGTGGAAGTGTAAGGAAGACTGAATAGAAGAGATTCTCATCTTAGAAACACAATTCTAGAAGGATTGGTTTGTATCATATCTTTGCAAATGTCATTTAGCTATCTTACCACCATTGACTTCACAGTCAACTCTCCTGGTTCTAGACTTTCTCTGCCATACTCCCTTTTCCTCTTCCTCTGCCCAGAGGGGACCAGAGAGCAAATTCTCATTCCCACCTCTTTTTCCTACATTTTTCTACTCCTTGAAAGCTTGTCATCAGCTGCCCTTGTGCCCTTCAGTGGATTCCCTTCTAACCCAAGTTTGTATCAAACCATTTTCAGAGGATTTCCTGCGTCCACTGTTAAAAGAAAAACATTTCTTTCACCTGGTTTCAGAAAGAATAATTCAACACTCTTTGCACACAGTGGTACATATGAGAAAAACTGTGTATTTCCCTGGCTGGACCTTCTTATGTGCTTCCGTGGCAGAATTCTTATGTGTTCCATAAACACAAGATCTTGCCTGGTGTCATCTTGTGCTTTGTTAGGTCTCTTAACTTGTGTACCCCAATTGTCATCCCCTTGGATGACCCACGTCACATCATGGCTATGCTACTTTTTGCACACCTGTGAAGGATTTGCAGCAATCAGACTCCATGGAATCCTCCTCACCTCCACCCTGACCTCTCCTCACGGGCTACTCCTCAGGTATGGTCATGTCCCTCAAACAGCCTTCTGCATGTGTCAGTACGAAGGTCCTATCCTTGCTACTGTCTTAACATCCCCCCTAGACAAAATGCGTACACATGCTTCTCTTCATCTGTGCACTTGTCTGCGTGTTAATGGAAGCACCTCCCTTCTATTTAGTTAACCTTGAAACATCAACATTTGCCCTTCACGCTGCCCTTTGTTGCTCTGAATACTCAACTGATTCCCAAATCACCTCAGTTTTAATTCCCTGAGCTCAAACTATGAAGCCTCTTGATTTTCCATTGCTCCTACCCCAGTGCACTGCATTATTCTCTGTAGCCTATATTGAAAAAAGGAGAAGAAGGGGAAAAAAAAAAAAAAAAAAAAAGCAGTGCTTCCCTAATTGGTTCCTTTGCTCCTGGTCTCAGTTCCTCCCAACTCACATTCCACATTGACTCCAGGGGAGAATTCTAAATAGACAAAACCAAACACATCAATCTTCTTCTCAAAAGATATCACTGACCCCTCCCATTGCTGAGGTCATGAAATTAAATGCTTTAACTTGGTACTGCACCTCCTATCTCGCTACATAACTAGCACTTTCTTTCATGTACCTCCCTTTTTCCAGATTCTGGTCACCTCACACCTAGTCTTGTAATTGCTTATGCCCAGTGAATATTAATACATCTACAAATATATGTTCTTTGGCTTGACTGCTTTAATGATATGAGTGTACAAATCCAAGAATGCCCGGTGCGTAATTAAATAATCCCAGAATGAAACATGCATCTTTGTACATTTTGCAGTGTCGAGATGTAGATGAGGATGGCAGTACCTCGGTGTGTTTCCCTTTATTCTTCATAGGGGCAGTGCTGGATACATACTGATAGCACTATGTTACCCATGAGGATACCGGAACTCAGAGGGGATATGTAAGCTTTCTGCATATAAATGGGTCAGCCAGTGTTGACAGTGAGTTCCTTGTCTGTTTACTATTTCCTGCCATCCCATTCTTTGTACACTGACATGCACATGCTCCATGAGAACTTTATTTTTCCTCTCCAACATTGCATCCACATCACCCAAGAACACCACCTGACTTAGTGCAGTGGATGCTTCTTGAATATTGGTCAAATACATGAGAATATTTAGAATGGCAATACAAGTCTCTCCTATTTCCACGCTCCAGAGATCCACTTCATTCTCATTGGCTCATTCATTCATTCATTCATTCACTCATCACCTACGTCTTGAATGTATGTGTTGTACCCAGCATGGTGCTGACCCAGGAGATACGCTGATCAACAAATCAGGAGATGAAATTCGTATCTTAGATTAACCTGATAGTTTTAAGTCATCTGGTTTAGAAAATTACCTTTTGCAACTCTGTATCAACATGTGAATCAGCACTTTCTCAATATTATGCAACAAATGAAAATACTGAAGTGAATTAGATTATGAGGCTAATTGAAAACAGTATCAGTTACCTATACTCCCAATACCAAATATTGGTGTTCATCAAAATAGCCTCATTTTTCTCACTGATTGGCTATATACTAAATGTTTCACATCTGCATTTATAAAATTCATCTCTACTTTGCCCCTTTCATCTGTATTATAAATGGGGTTTCAAGTAAATTTCTTTGCATAAGGGTTACTACTGGTATAAATGTGCTTATATGTTTGAAAACAACTGGTTGCCTTGTGACACCGTGAGGCTTAGATCATAGGTTTTCCTTCTCACAGGAAAAGAAAAATGAATTAGAAGGGCGTGTTCTGGGGCCACAGAGTTTAATCTAACCATATACTGCCTTTTTTAAAATAGTAAAGTAGCTATAAAGGACTGGGAGGCAGATTGCCCAGTTTCCAATCTTGGCTCTGTTTTGTACCAGCTGGCTGACTTTTGGCAAGTTACTTAAACTTCCTGGGTCATGGGGTCCTTATTTATAAATGAAAAAAAATTCTTTCATAATTGGGTAACACTGGATGGTATATGTAAATTGCTTCGTACAACCCTTGGCATCTTATAAAGGCACTGTGCATGTTAGCTTCAGAGCTGTATGGTGATGATGATGGTGGTGGTGGTGATGGTGGTGGTAATGATGGAGATGGTGATCGTGGTTGTGGTGGTGGTGGTGGTGGTGGTGACGGTGATGATGATGGTGATGGTGGTGATGGAAGTGGTGGTGGGGATGATGATGACAGATGTGTGTTGGTGTTAATGAGAGTGATATGTTGTTGGTTGGGAACACAAGGGTAAGGCAATACAAACTGGCCTCTGTGGGAAAGACAGCTCCATTCTCTCTAGTTGGAAAGAAACAGAGCCATTCTTTTTTTCTCTTGTAGGACAGCCCATTGCTACTTCACTATCCTGCCATTCTCTCTTAACTCTAGTGTTACCAGCTAAGGAAGCAATTGGAATCACTGCTACCACCTTGCCTCTCCCTGCTTTCCCTCCTTATAACTGGGCCACAGACATCTCTAAGGAGCCTCTCTTATATGGCAAGCAAGAGCTGACACCACTATTCTTCCGGGTATCTCTGGGGGATGTTAATATTTTATGACCTCTTTAGTGAAAACACCAAACTCCAGCGTGCTGATACTTCCTCTAATATCACTTAGATTCTCAGCAGGCTTCCACCCTTCCTCTCCCTAACCTCCGCCTTTCACCAGCCAAGCCATTCCAACATTTTTTTTTCCCTCAGAGCCATTGTTCTATCAAGAGCCACATGATTCCAAGAAATGTCATAAAAGATAAAAGCAAAGCTAAGAATCATTGAGCATTTACTGTATACTAGGTGCTATGCCAAATATTTTACGTTCATTATCACAATTCATCCACGCAGAAACCCAATAAGAAGGTAATCTGACCCCTCCCATTTTACAGATGAGAAAACTGAGGGTAAAGAAGATAGATGACGTTTAAATCCATACACTCACGCCCTAACGCAAGTCAGTGTGATCTCCTTGCCTCTAACCTTCTACTTTATTGCATAATGCACTTCTAAAAGTGGTTTTTAAAGCAGAATGTTTGAATGTTGAACAATCAATATAAGGGTTTTCTGAGAGTTGGTTCTTTCTCCAAAAATTAAACGGGATTACAAAACTGCAAACTATGGTTCCAGTAGATACTGCCTCTCCCAGACCCCTGAGGGCATCTTAAACCACCAGTGTTATCCTGTTGCCATGGAAACCTGGGCCAGGGTAGAAAAAGCTCAGGCCTTGACCCAATGCCTGAAGGAGGTTGAGGTGACTACCTTTCCCCTTTCCTTCCACAGGGCATGTGTAAAATGCATCTCAGGCAGCAAAAATGCTGAGATTTGATTTTGAGTTTTGGTCAAACAACCATACCGACAACTAGTTTATTGCTCGCTTCATTGAGACTACATCAACGGATTTTGAAAATACAACTAGGGAAGAATAGCTCACAAAACAGAGAAATGCATATAAAATGGGGGGGACGTGGAGTAAGATATAAGCCCACATTTATATGGTATGACCCCATGTATGTTTAGTCAATCTATATCTATAATTCATACTCTCCACTTCTAAGTTTGTTACCTTCTAATCTAAAGCTGTATGTCTACATAGATGCTTCTAAAGAAAGCTTCAAGGAAACACCCAAATGTTAATAGTAATATGGAGACTACTGGTGACTTATTATTTTTTTATTGATAATTGCATTAACCAAGTTTTCTGTAATGCACATGGGGTACTTCCATGATAAGGAATAAGATTTCTCCTCCTCCTCCTTCTACTTCTTGCTTTTTTTTTTTTTTTTAAGTGTCCCAAGGTGCAGAGTGAAAACACCTCCTCCACATTACATGCCAGGTCCAAGCCTCACCATGGTGAAAATGGGGGCACGGTTTGCCAGGAATGAGCTTTTACCTCCTCACCATCCTAGCCCTTCAGAGCTAATGTGCTGGTGATTCTAGAAAGAAGCAGAGAGCATCCCTGCATAGCTCCTGAGCCTTGCCGCCCTCCATGTTAGCCTAATTATAGTCACCAAAGAAGTTTCTTTCTCGTCTCTCCAGGTCCTGTGTACAGCTCAGCATTCCAGTGGCATTTTTGTCGGGAAAACCTCATTTCTATTTTTATTATGAGGACTGCTTGTCTTTACTAGCTCTTTGTACATAGATCAAGACATTATGAAGACCTGCACTTTCCTCAGGCAAATGAGAATTACTAATTTTCTCTCTCTATTAAGTACTGTGCTATCTCCATCAGCTTCACCAATATTTATTTCACATGTCCACCATGAGAATCCAGGGACAGGGTTAACCTGTTCAGTGCCGCACATCTTCACACTCCAAAGGCTGCTATCCTTTATGGACTGCGCTTGTTTTCAACAGAGAAAGTAGCCACGTAGCTTCACTCTGAACCTATGGAGACAGGATCTTATTTGATGTATGATGTCCAAATTCTCATCCTGCCACTTTCGAGCATGATCATGAGATGGACTTCTCTTTAAGGGAATGAAGTGAAGCCAGAACTCAGCCTCCTGAAATCCTGTAAAACCACCTGAACATGGTGTGGCAATCAAGGTAGAAAGGCATGGAAGTTGGGTCATGTTACCCTTAGCCAAAGTCATATCTCATAATGGTGATGGTGATAAACATTCACCTGATAGCAGAGGTTTCTCCGAGCTGAGCATTCTAAAGATGATTTACATACATTTTACTTAATTCCCATGCCAAAATCTGTTTTCATGCAATCACTCATTCATTCCTTGTTTAATTCATATATAAATATTTACAGAGTGGTGAAATTATGTTCTAAGGGTTGTGCAATGTTCCCAGTATACAGTGATTAGACCACAAACAAGCAAACAGACAAACAAATAAAACTCAGGTTAATTACACTGATGGAACTTAAAGTCTACTGGTGGAGACAGATTGTTAAAATCAATCCGTTTCTTATAAAACTAAGATTCTGACAATTTTACTTTTGGGCATTGATCCCAAACAAATGGAAACTCAGGTTCACACCAATATCTGTACATGCAGTTTTATTTATAATAGCTAAAAATAGTCCAGATGTCCTTCAACAGAGGTAAACAGTTAAATAAACTGTGGTACATCCATACTGTGGAATATTACTCAGCAATTAAAAGGAAGTACTGATACACAATAGCTTAGATGAACCTCCAGGGAATAATGCTCAGGAAAAAAGTCAACCCCAAAAGGTTATGCACAATATGATTCTAATTTTGAAGTGTCTCAATTTTAAGATCAGTGCTTTCCAGGTGTGAGGAACTGGAGGAGGTGGGCATGGTTATAAAAGGACTGGGGAAGAATCCTTTGGAGATGGGACTATCCTGGATCTTGACTGTGATGGAGGGCATACAAATCTACACCTGCGATGGAAAGGCATGGAACTAAATACCCCTCCCCCTCCCAAAACACACACACACCCACACCCACACCACATTAATGAAAATAAAACTGGGCACATCTGAATAAGATCAGGGGATTATATCAATGTCAATATGCTGGTTGTGATACTGTATTATAATTTTGGCAAATGTTACCCCTGGCGAAAACAAAGTAAAAGGTATATGGAATCTCTCAATATTGTTTCCTACAACTGTGTGTGACTCTACAATGATCTCAATAAAAATTTCCATGAAAAAACATATCACGCAGTTAATTCTATAAGGCCAGTTGTGGTAAATGCTATAAAAGAAAAGAACACGGTTTCAAAAGTTTTAAAAAGGAAACTAAATATAGCAGAGGGCTGGATTTAGATTAAGGGTGAGGGAAGATTTTTCTGAAGAGGTGGCATTTCATTGGGCGACTGAAGGATGAGGAGTTGGTGAGGAGAAAGGTGGGTGGCAAAGTGTTCCAGAAAAGGAAACAGTGCAGCAGAGATGTGAAAAAGGACATGCATGCTCAGGGAATAGAAACAGAAGCACCACAGAAAGGAAGAGCCTAGTGCATGCAGGCAATAACCCAGGATGAGGGACCAAACGAGAGTGAGCGTGTTGATCCTGTGCGGGAGCTATTATTCTACCGTTTCTTCTGTTGCAGAAAAGTGAGGCTCAGACCACCGACATCAGGTCACAAAGCCAAGAAATGTCACCCTTAGGATGCAACATCAAAGCTACATCTCTGCCCACTATCTCTCCAACATGCACTTGGTATTTGACCCAGAAACACTACTCCTGGGTATTTACCCAAGAGAACTAAAAATGCATATTCACAGAAACACCTGTACACAAGTGTTTATAGCAACTTTTTCAAAATCAGCAAAAACTGGGAAAAAAAAAAGATCCTTCAGCTGTTGAATAAACAAACTATGGTGCATCCACAGTAGAACGCTGCTCAGCAATAAAATGGAAGAACAGACTATTGATAGATATAACGCACGGATGAATCTCAAATTCATTATACTGAGAGAAAGAAATCAAACGCAAAGCCTACTTACTTATGATTCACTTATAGGACATCTTGGAAAAGGCAAAACTAGAGGGACAGAAAAGACATTGGCGATTGCTGGGGCTGAGGTTGGGGTCTACAAACAACCCTAGGGAAGCTTTCGGAATGATAAACGTGTCTGATGTCCTGCTGGTGGCGGTTGGTACATCACCGTGAGCACTTTTTTGACACTTGAACTATATGCTATGAAAGCAAGTTTTACTATACGTAAATTATACCTGGAGAAACTTGACTTTGGTAAAATGATTGTTTGGGATGAGCAGGTATAGATTAAAGCCTGAGAAGACCCCTTCTCACTTCTGTGAAGTTCTGGGCAACCATATTAATAAGTCTTATTTTCAGAAGATGCAATGAAGGAGAACTGAATGAGGACACAGCTTCTGTGGAGGGTGGGATAAGGATGACCCAGTCTTATTACTCTCAGGATCATCGTAGATGGACAAGGAGGACCCCATTCTCGAAGGCTGAAAACCTGAATATAAGTAGTTCCTTATTTTGCCCAGTTGGGGAAGTAACCTAAGTTCTCTGAAACAGGGGTTGCTCATCTTACAAGGAAGGCAAGGCTGCCTGGGACAGAACAGCTAAATCAAGTCAAGGGATGCTTTGTGTGTTTCTTCATCTTTGCAGAGGACCCAAACTGTATGCTTTGTGGTCACAGAAATCAAACTCAGGACTGGGATTCCAAAGTCAGCTACTTTCCACAGCAGATGCATCCTGCTCTGAATGGGGTCCAACCGTGGAGGGAACTGAACACCCTCACAACAGCTGATGCAGGGCCATCCCTAGGGCCAGCAAATACACCAACATCTGCTAATATGGCCCTGTTTGCTGCCATGGATCTGTTCTTACCAGGCCCATGGGTTTCTCAAAGCTCTTACCCTGTGGGGGTCATAATGAGCTGATGATCAATCTCCCTTTCAGCTTTTGTGAGTCACTGGGGGCTAGTTTTGAAACAGGGATAGAAGGCTTGGCCATTTCCGGAAGTTGCCTTTCCTTGTGAGGTTTCACTTTCGAGAAAGATGAACTGAGCCATCTCCGGGGGAGAACTGGTTCATGCCAGGCAATACTAGGATGAGCTGGCATCTTACATCATGCCTGGCCTGCTAGCTAAGCAAATGGGTCTGATTAAAGTCAGCCTGACTCTCTCATCCCACCTCCATGCCAGACCAACCTTCTCTTCTCTCCCCATAACGCTTCATTTTTTATCAGTAATATTGTCCCTATCACAGCACGCGTTCATCATGCCCCCCTCTGTTTCTTGAGCACCCATTTACCCTGAAGATGACAAATGCCACAGGACAGGACCGAGCTTCTTGGCCACCACTACCTGAACACTTGGCTCAGGCCTGAGTGTGACAAGAACCCAGTAAATGCTTGCTGGATAGACGAATAATAGAAAGCCCGGTGCACACACAGAGAAATGAATTCAAGAGCAAACCCCCAAAGAGACCACCTGGTGAAAAGCAGAAAATATCATTAACTGAAAACAAGACATTTTTGAGAAATCCGCACTTCAGCTTTACCAAAGAGACACTGTAGCACTTCGCCCAAGTGACATGTTATGTACAGAGAAAATGCAGCATTTACTTCTATTACACTGAGGCTTTCTCTGTAAGTCAGAGAGGTTAGGCCTCAGCATGGGGTCCCCCATGGCCAAAAATTTATGCTAAAAAAAAAAAAAGAAAAGGAAAGAAAGAGAAAACAAATAATATATACATTTTTAAAAAAAGAGTCTCCAGAAACCTTTGTCATATTTTTTTTTCTTTGTCGCATTTAAAATCAGAGAAAATAGGACTTATCAGCCCCTCATCAGTATTTACATTTTGAAACCCAGCTCCTAAGAGAACCATAACCAAGTATTTTTTTAAAGAAAAGACACTAAATACAATCAAACTTTAACCGTCTCCACTCTTTAACCCCGGTCAGAATAATTCCCTTTCGATGAGATAAATTTAGTCTGAGAACAAGACAGCCTTGGCCCAGCTGCATAATTCATTGGCAGCTTTAATCTTCAGAACGAATATTAGTGTACATTTCAGGTTTTATTGCATTTTTTAAACAAATGATATTTTAAGTTCAAAGTGAATATATCATGAGTTGGCAATTTGTAATATGTTTTCACTAAAAAAGAGATCAAAATAAAATTCCCTTTGACCTTCTGATGTGAAATGCAGACCTGAGAACAAACTGAATATACAGAGCATAGGGTAGGAAGGTAGAAAAACAGAACTCAACACGAAACAGTTATATTCAATAGACATTCGTGATAAACTTTTAATGAACTGTAAACGTATGGATGAACTTCCTTACAAGAATATGCTAATAATACAGAACAAAGCTACATGATGTGAAGAGATCTACTTAGTCAGTCATCTAAATGGTTTGCCTTCAAAATGTCCAACACCCCATGGTTTGTAAATGTCACATATATATAGGAGTCTTTGTGCAGATATTTTGGTCTTGGGCAAATTTAAGGCTTAGCCATCTAGAGACACTGATACAGGTTCGATGAACACTTGCTACTTAGCTGATAGCACTTGAAAATTCAGTCAAGAAGCATGTGAATAGGCACATGTTTGCAAATGGACAATTGGTTGGATCAATATATCAAGTATAGCCACATCAACCATTTCCAACTTAGATCTATGTCCATGGAATTTTCCTTAGGGTTTTAGAAACTAAGTGGAACCAAGCACCACTATGATCCATTAAGCAATTCCTTCAGCTACCTATGCAGTGAATTGCGTGACATGTTACGCTGACATTAATCTGTGTTGACCACTAATAAGGAACCCGCAAAGAATTCTTGCCTCTTGTCATTGAAGTCTTCCCGTCTTAATCTTGGTTTTTCTCTACCCTTTTCTCCTCCTGACATTTCATATCCTTTTCCCCCAGGCTGGTTATCTTGTGAAATGGGAATGTTTCTAGGAGGAAAACAGCTGCAAAGGATGCTCAAACTCTTAGAGATGGTGATTTTTATTTTAGCTGGCCCAGCGATTTCATCCGAACCAGTATTCCCGTGTCCCAAATCCTCCATGATGGACTCAGCTTCCTTGAGCTACGCGAATTAAATATCTTGACTATTCTGTGCCTAAAGAAGTCTCAAGAGTAGGATCTTCGGATGGGTTTCTGCTCTGGCAGACCATTCTCAAGGTTCTTGGGTGTTAGAGAAGACCAAGAACTAAAACCCTTCCTGATTTAAACACTCATATTTATATGACCATTCCGATTACTCTGGTTACAATGACCACTAGCTACAGTGACTATTGTAATAATCCTAGCTATTTGGTGCCCAGTGTGCCTTCATCCATAGCACAGCAACCTTCAGGTGGCTCAGAGAACGTTTAACCATTCCACCTAGAGATGGGGTGGGAGATGAGGGAGACTGCCAGGAAAGGGTTCCAAGAAGAGGGGTATCTGAGAACAAATCACGTGGGATTTTCTCTGAGTAACTATATTTGCACTGCAGTTGAATATCATGATATTTTGTTCCTTAATAATCCATCCTCATCTTTGTTAATAACCAACAGATACCATTCCTCCAGGATGAATAACTTGAAAAAAAAATCATTAAATAAAAGTCGGTTAATTGCATTTCTTAAGAAATCCAACTTTTTAATGTTTCTTCTGAGAGCAGAACAGCGGTATAGTCAAAGATCAATTATCTTTTTTTTTCTTTTCTGAAAAAAAAATATTGCAGAGTACAACACTTGCTTTTCTTAAAGGGCTGCAGACACATTCCCATTTCTCTCCATAAGAATAACTTGAAAAGGATGCAAAGTTATACAATCTACAATTCACTGCACACAAGCTGCTTTTGATTCTATTGCCTCACAAACTAGATACTTTGCTGGGAAGCATAAAACTGTTTATCACTAAACATTTGAGATTCCACTCAGATAATTTACACATAATTAGACAGAAGCCCACACTTCCGAGCAGCAGTATTACCTCCTCTCTAACAGACTATTCTTAAGAACATTTTTGGTAGCATAATGAGTATTTTATGAGGATTTGTAATCAGTCTTAACGTAGGTGGGAACAAAGGTGAATTACTCCTCAACACGATCAAATCATTACATAACTCAGTACGGAATAATGATGAGCTGAGGTTGGCAGGGGTAACCTGCCCAGGTATTCGGAGGAATTGGGAGATTCTGGTCTTTTCCACAGGCATAAAATGAATTAAGTGATCCCTTAGGAAGCAGAAAAATAAAAAAAAGAAATCAGCCAAGAAGAGCAGCCTCCTACCCTTCGCTCACCATCGGGGAAGGAGATTTCCTTACCCTTTGCTCACCATCAGGGAAGGAGATAAAAAGAGTATGGAGGAGGGAAGAAAAGCTAATGATATGTTCTGTTCACGCAGTCTCTTTAGTCCTCACGGGATGCCAAAGCTCTTTGGGGTCTAGTCTTGTCTTTTCCAGACATCTTCTGTCCTAAGACACAAACAAATCCTTGGTAGGGAAAACCAAGCCAGCTGTCTCCAAACCGTCTGACCATCACTCAAATACAGAGTCATCAGGGAGGAAACGAACATTAGGGGGCACGGGGAAAAGTGTCACCATTCCATGACACAAAGACCGCAGCCAGAAATAGCTCGTCTCTGGATACCCCATCACTCTGAAGCTTCACTCCAGACTTGGCACTGTGCCTCCAAGGGGTATTTCAAAATTGCCACCTTGCACGGTCCCTTTGAATCTACAAAGCTGAGTCGTCTGGTTCCATTTATGGACAAGGAATTGTGTTTTGGTTTCTTTTTATTGCCTTTTCAACCAGAGAGGGTTTGTATCGTGCTTTTATGCAAGAAACTGAAGCAGTTTATAATCTCAGCTATATTCAGTTTATATCGTGGCACAGTTAGGATTTTCCCCCCAGATTACTTAGAAGGGGAGTCACAAGGCAAAGCCTTATCACAATCCTTGGGGCTGCTGCTTATATTTTTGGCTCCTGGACAGGTTGGACTAGATATTCTCTGGGGCCTCACCCAGCTCAAAACTAGGCAACATGGAAAGCTACAGCTCGAGGCGATCCCTTTGAGGCTGCACATCACAAAGTAGGTTTGGCTGCTGGGGGCATATACAATCAAGATAACGCCTATTAATTTTATAACTATGATCTTGGGAGACAGTGAGTCCAGAACTCCAGTTGTGTTCCCTCTCTGTGCTAAGTTCAACATTTGGGCAGATTTCATCTCAGCATTTCATCCAAATTCAGCAGGCTTTCCAGAACAGGTTTTTCTTCACTACAGAAAGTCAACAATTAAAAATGAAACCAAAAATAATAATCTCCATATAATTATGGAATCAAATATGTGTATGTCAAAAACTTATGTATCAGACCATTTGTGCTATACTTAGTTAATGCCTGGCAAATAGTATTTCCCAGTGAATATTTGATAAATGAATGAATGCTGAGGAATCACAAGCAACATACATTTCTAAAATAGGGGAATGGTTAAGTAAAGGGTGATCTATTCATATATTTGAATATATATATATAGCCATTTGAAATCAAGTTTTCAAGGAACATTTAATGGCGTACATGGGAAATAATCAGGGCACAATGCTATTTTGGAATGATTTAATAATGTATGAATTCAATTGTGTGTCTGTTTCCTTTTTTCCATCCACCCACCCATCCCTCTATCCATCCCTCTATCCATCCATCCATCCATCTATCCATCCATCCATTCATCCATCCATCCAAGACACAAGCGTAAGTGCACCGAGTAATGAAGGAGGGGGCTCCAGAGTCCCACCTGCTCAACATTGCCTTCCCTGCCCCCACCATTCCTGGACCACCCACTCAGGTGCCTGAGCTTCATGAAGCAGATTAAAAAAAAATGATCTCATCCAACCCTCCAAACCTGGCCCATAGGAAACCTGGTCCCAGAGAGAATTGATTAGCTTAATGTCAGTGGCAGAAACAAGTTCACAACAGAGAGGTCCCAAACTCTCAGGCATTCAGCAAATGGACGGATTTCCTAAGCTTACAGAGCAGTGCGTGTGTGTGCGCGCACGCGCGCGTGTGTGTGTGTGTGCACGCGTTAGTGTGCTCTGCAGTTGCACTACTTCCTTATTGTGTGTCCTTGGGCAAGGCAGTTAAACTTCTGAATTTCAGTTTCCTGAACCATAAAATGGGGATAAAAAACAGACATTTTTATGAGTTTATTGTATAGATTAAATGACTTAATACAAGCAGAATGTATAATAGCACCTGGAACATAGTAAGCACTCAATAAGCATTAGCTAATTTCATAGTATTTATTAATGCATTATTACTATCTGAACAGCAGCATAAATCTCTTGGACAGACAAAGGTGCTATAAACGGATGCCTCAATTGGTTTCCTGGATTTCATAAAGCCAGTGAGAAATTCCACACTTAGGTTTTTTCGACTGCTTTGTGTCATTTCAAATATTTAAGTGCTGAGTTTTAGTTAGCGGACAGGACTATTCTTCAACCACTGTTCAGTAACATTCCTTGGGGATTTCATAAAAAGTATTATGGACTTAAGTAATACCACAGAAAAACAGAAACGATCGATGACATATTGAGGGAATTACATAATACATTTATGTACGGCAGATAACGAAATTATGCAGTAGCAGAGAGGGAGCGCGCAAATGCGGCGTTGGGAAAATAAACGGCTTTATGAACAACCCAATGAAATGGATGTGGCAAAAACCTTCTGAATTGTGTCCCCAGTGATGGGGGATTTAGATAAGACTAGTGAACATCCTGTGTTTCAAAATCATGCCCACCTTTCATCAGAGCCAAGCTTCACAATTTGAAAAGCAGTTCCTCATTCATCCTCACAAAACCCCTGAAAAGTATGTGTCTCCTTTTCAACTTTTCCATTGAGGAAACCCAGGGAGAAGGAGGTGAAACAATGTGCTCCAGGTTACCAAGTCTCAATACGACAGGGCTGGGATGGGCACAGCAGCCTAGTCACCCATTTGGCACTGAAGAGAACCCCAAATAGACCCGTTCTTGTTTCCAAAGTATGAGAATAAAATGCCTACAGATTAGTAACCACAGAGCCAGCGTCCAGAACATCAGTGCCACTCGAGGTCTGTTCACGGGTGTGGAACCAGTAACCGAAAAACACGGCAAAGGGTGGGGCTCCCACCAGCACACCAGCCTCAGGTCCCTGCTAAGGACAAGAGTGAGACAAAGGGATGGAGGGAGGGAAGTCAACAAGAGTCATGCCTCTTGTGAGAGGAATAGAAAGCAAGAGAATGGTCCTGAGAGGTCTCAAGGAGCACCTGGGGAGCTTACAAACCCCACACATGGGGGAATACATAGGCTGGGACTATAGTCCCCACCACCCTCTCTGCAGAGAGACCTTCTCTGATCACAGAAGAGTATGAAGACTTGAAGGAGGCTAAAGCAGCCAGAGGAGGAGTCTTCCTGGAGGGGGCTGGTGCCCCAGGGAGGTCAAGCAGGCTAACACACACAGGAGACGAGGGAGAAGAGATCCCAGGAGCAGCTCTAAGATTTTTCCTGAATGAAACTACCTAGACATTTCCAACAAGATCTGACGAGATGGTCACCTGTGGGAACTGCTCTGGCTCTCCGGAAGTATGGCGGCTCTCCTCCACCCTCATGAAATACTTTCTTTTAAGTCAGTGTTTCCCGACATCTGGCATTGGAGCCATAGGTGGCACATTGCATGGTCTTAGCCAGTACCCACATATTTGTTTTTAATACTACGTTACTTGTGTAGTGCTGCTTCAGCTTATAACATTTACTGTAGTAACATAAATATATTTGAATAAAAGCAAATCATTAGCTATTTAGTAAATAATAAAACAAGCGATATTAAGAAAACGAGAAAGAGTCTAAGTGGTATGGGCATGGCTGAGGTGTCACTAGCCTGCTTTAAAGAACTTTTCAAAGGGGAAAGAAAGGCACTCTGTGCTTCGGGTGTGGGGGGCAGTGTTTGCCGTTGGCTCCTTCTATCCACTGAAGCTCCCGCTGATTCCAACGCAAGCCCCAACTCCTTGAAGCTAAGGCGCCTGAGAATGTTCTCACGTACAAAAAAGATGCAAATCAAACATTAAGAACCACGTGTAGATCAGAAAGGCAAGCATGGGACAGAACGTTCAAGTGCATCCCATCTCCATTTAGGGGAAAAGCACTCAGAATATGGACTTGAATCTTATATTTAGCCTCCACTCATGATCCTTCAAAAATGTGCACAATGCGATATGCTCTATTTCAGGTCTCCTTTAGAGAGCTATGATGCAATGCAGCAAAATAAGAGGAGCTTACATTACCATGTGATTGAAGCAGGGCTAATAAAGACACGGGCCCCGACTTGCAAACAGCTGTGCCTTCCAAATGGCTCAGAGCATAGCCCCACTGTGACCCTTCAGCTTCTTCTACATAACAGGGTAGGAAGGGAGTTCCCAGTTGTAGGAGGATCTCCAGTTTAAAAAAAAAATAATGGTGTAGAAAGAAAGGTTTTAGAGAGTTGGTTCAGAAAGAGAAAGTAGGGAGGTTGACAAGGAAGGAGGGAGAGAGCTAGCAGGCCACCAAAAGACGCGCACTTAAGCACCCATTGGGATCAATCAGACACTGTAAATTATTGAAGTGAACAGTAGTGAATGCTTCCAGATCTTCCATTTTTAAAGACAAGGTGGAACTAGGTTTTTGTGTGATGGCGACAAAATCAGTATTTTAAGCATGGTATATGTGAAATAAAATGAAATACGGCTTTGGGCTGATTCCTGTCTGTGGGGCAGCAATGAGCAACCACTGAACTGGAGAGAGACGTCACTTTGCCCACATCTATCGTCCCGTATCATTCCTGGATGTTTTCACTTCTATTAAATTTCTGAAAATCCTTTACAGAAGGAAGTGAGTTATTTAGAAAAACTAGCAGTTTGTCTCTTAATTAAAAACCCGTTAGATGCTCCTGTTGGTCATTCACATATTAGCGTGAATTACTTCAATCAGATTGCTTTCCTGATTCACACCCAGCTCAGAGGGCCCCCTGGTGCTCACACCTGGAGGCAGAAGAGAGCTGGAGCTAATGCTCAAACCCAGGGACATATGGCCTAGGCTGGATCCCAGTAACACACCCGACACCCCTACCAAGTAGCATTAGTTTCTCAATTTACGAAAAGAAATGAACAGTACCTACTTTCTAGAATATCTGGCGTGCACTGTTAGGGCTTCATATACGTTTGCTCCTTGCATTACTAATCTGAGAAGTGTAAAAGGGGGAGCTTTAAGGATACCTGGCTGGCTCAGTCAGGAGAGCGTTCTTCGACTATTTATCTCAGGGTTGTGAGTTCGAGGTACACATTGGGTGAAGAGATTACTTAAAAATAAAATCTTTAAAAATAAATAAATAAAAGGGAAAGCTTTAAACAATGAGGTGATTTTTGCCTACAAGTTGATAAAAGTGTATAATAATTCTAAATTATAATGTCAATCATATTGACAATGGTAAAATGAAATGACATTGTAACAGAATGCCACTATGGCGTAAGTGATGTAAAGAGCAATTGGATAAAATCTGGTCAAGAAGTATAAGTATACTTGTATCTTTTTTAAAGATTTATTTATTTATTTATTTGAGAGAAAGGGAGAGAGAGAGTATGAGCAGGAGGGGCAGAGGGAGAGGGAATCGCAATCAGACCCCCGCTGAGCATGGAGCCCACTGCGGGGTTCAATCTTATGACCCTGAGATCATGACCTGAGCTGAAACCATGATTCAGCGGCTTAACCGACTGCGCCACCCAGGTGCCCCAGTATGCTTGCATCTTTTGACCCTGAGGTACCCATTTTAGAATTTAGTCGAAGGAAGCACCCAAGAGAGTAAACAAAGACTTGTATATAAGAATGTTTTCTGTGGCATTATTCATAACAATAGTAAGGAAAAGAGACAAAACAAATTCTTAAATGTCAACAGTGGTGATAAATTCTGGTATAGTGGAAAGTTATGGAATCATTAAATATAATTTTGAAAGATGATTAATGGCATAGTAAAATGTTCATGTTTTCATACCAAGTTAAAAAAAGTAGGATAAATTCTGAAAATACTCTGTGAGTGTAATAATTGTAAATGTATACAACAAATACACACACACACACACACACACACACTCAAGAGACCAACAAGAGAAATGTTAAAATGTTAAGAGTGTCATTCCAACTCTATGACATTCTGGAAAAGGCAAAACTATGGAGACAGCAAAAATATCAGTGGTTTCCAGGGGTTGGGGGGAGCAATGAATAGGTTGAACACAGAGGACTTGTAATGGTGGATACATATTATTACACGGGTGTCCAACCCAGAGAATGCACAACATCAAGAATGAACCCTAATGTAAACCATAGACTTTGGGTGATGATGATGTGTCCATGTAGGTTCACTGATTGTAACAAATGCCCCATTCTGGTGGAGATGTTGATAGCGGGGAAGGCTAATATATGGGGACAGGGGGTATATGGGAAATTTCTGTACCTTCTGTTCAATTTTGCTATAAACCCAAAACCGTCTAAGAGAATAAAGTCTTAATGTAAAAAAATGTTAAGAGTGGTTATTTGGGGGGCGGGTATTAGGCAGCTGATAAGCGGTTATTGTTTTTGCGTGTGTTTCCAAATATTTTTCAAATGATCACACATTGCTTTTTGAAACAGAGCATTATTAAAAATGTCTTTAAAAGGTGTGTGTGTGTGTGTGTGTGTGTGTGTCTCTGTGTGTGTGTGTGTGTGTGTGTGTGTGTGTGTGTGCACAGTGGGAAGCAGTGAGAAGTAGCAGGAGAAAATGTGGGATAAAGAACCAAAATGCTGTATGTTCTGAAATAACTTAACTTTGGTGAGAAAAAGCCTGGGCTCAAGTTTGGGGTATTAATTCCCAAGTAAAACATGGGCAGAATTGAATTATAGTTAAACAAGCTCAAGTAAAAGAACTTACTATAGCACAAGATGACTCCAAAGCATTGAGACCATAATCTATTCTTTATTAGCCGCAAAGCACCAAGCAATTGCCAATTCAGACTCCTCATTAGAACGTATTACCTCCGAGGATCTTCAGGAGGGGATGTGAGACACTCCTGAGGAGGGGCGATTTGGGCATGCAGAAGACCTGTGCCCCCCCACCCCCACCCTGCAAGTAACTCCTGATGCCCAGAGGAGAGCCATCAGTCAGGGGAGAGCTCCAGAGAAACACAGCGGCCCCTACCGTCCATTCCCCACACAGCACCCACAATATTCTCAAAGTGCAAGAGACTCCAGTGTTTCTGACTCACCAAAGTCTTCCCATTGCATTTAGGACAAAATCCAAACACGTTACTGTGGGCCACCACTCTGTACTTTGCTCACGCCTTTCCAGGCACACTGTCCTCCTCTGTGCTTCCCTGGTTCACCGTTCTTCACATCTTGGCCCTTTGAAACTTGTTCTCTCTCTCCCTGGCACAGTGTCCCCCCCATGGCTTCCCAGGACAGGCCTTGGCTCAATGCTCACAGCTCAATCCAGAGTTCCCTGTTCAAAATGCCTTCCTTTGAAAACAGTTTCCAGAGTTACAATCCCTGTTCCAGTTGATCCCTACACTCTATTCATGTTTTGTTTTATTTATTTTTTGTCTTTGTAGTGCATCTGAACTTACCTGAAATGATTATTACTTGTTTACTGATCTATAAAGAGAGAATGTAAGCTCCACGAACACAGGGACCTCATTTTTGTTGTGTACCACTGCTACAGACCAAATTGTATCCCCCCAACTTCTTATGTGGAACCGCTAACCCCCAATGTGACTGTATTTAGAGATGGGGCCTTTGGTAGGTAATTAGGTTTATGAGGCCATGACGATGGGGGCCTCATCCTGAGATTAGTGACTTTACAAGAAGAGACACCAGAGCTGCTCACCCCCCTCTCTTTACCATATGAGCACACAACCAGAAATCACAGTCTGCAATGCGGAAGAGAGTCCTCACCAGAACCCGACTGCGCTGATGCCCTGATCTTGGACTTCCAGCCTCCATAAATGTGAGAACATAAATGTCTGTTGTGTAAGCCACCCAGTCTATGGTATTATGTTATGGCAGCCCAAGATGACTGATTCAACCAGTATACCCTCAGTACCTAGAACAAAGCCTGGAATCTCTTAGGCATGCAATAATCACTGATGGAAGAAACAGTTTTGGAGTTTATCATGCTCTTGTCAAGCTGAAAGAATGGGCATGGTGCACTTCAAAGTCCAGGGGTCCTAGACTGAACAGCACAGATGCATTCTGCAAATAATTGCTTACTGGGGTTGATTTGAGGAAGACAGAAAGTTTGAGTTCTTGGCCTGATGAATCTTCCCATGCAAAGGTGAACTGAGGACATAGGTCTTAAATGGACATATATTAATTTTGTTCTATGCTTTCTCATCAACTTTTTACCCTCTCTGTGCTTTAGAATTTGGACCAGGGTTGGCAATTTATGGCCCATAGACCAAATCTGTCCTGCTGTC
Organism: Ursus americanus; assembly: GCF_024610735.1. Classification (NCBI taxonomy): domain Eukaryota; kingdom Metazoa; phylum Chordata; class Mammalia; order Carnivora; family Ursidae; genus Ursus; species Ursus americanus. The sequence goes on from NC_142128.1 coordinate 34,638,931, forward strand.
TGTTTTTATATAGTGGATGAACTAAGAATGGGTTTTACATTTTTAAGTAGCTGAGAAAAATCAAAAGAAAAATAATAATTCATGTCACATAAAAAATCTATGCAATGCAAATTTCGGTGCCCATAAATCAAGTTTTATTGGAAAACAACCATGTTTATTTGGCTATCTACAGTGTTCTCTACAGCTGCGTTTATGTTACAATTGTATATCTGAATAATTGTGGCAGGGAACGCATGGTTGGCAACACCTAAAATATTTATTCTTTGGCCCTTTATTAAAAAAAAAAAAAAAAAGCTCAGCTCAGACACTTAAAAGCTGTGTGAATTTAGGCAAGACATTCAACTACTCTGAGCCTTGGACCCCCTGCTGTAAGCTAGGACTGATGGGTTTAGTTGCCCATGCCTATTGTGAGTTTATCACAATGCCTCAATGGCCCTGAAGAAATATGAATTCTGCTTCTTATTTGCTGTGTCATCTGTTTTTACGTTAATGCCCACTAGGTCTCCTTGGGTTTATCGATCTTGTTTTTCTCCTGTCTAGTCCACTCCCATCTTCCTTACACCTACCTTGTCCTTTTGAAGAAACAGCCTAATGGCTCAGTGCTTGGGGTCTGGAGTCCAGCAGCCAAACCCTTTAGTTTCTAATCTTTCTTTCCTTTGCTGGGAAGGGGTGCCAGTTTTGTTTAGGGTTGGCGTGTGGAAGGAGACAACAGTCACAAACAGCTGAGCCGCTGTCTGGCTCAGTGGGCTCTAGCTTTGATCGTGATGAAGATCAGCTAGACCCCCAAATGCCCTCAGGGTCTCCTCTCTCCTTCTGGTTTTATCATTCCTTCTCCTACCTTCTCCTCACTCCCTCTAGCGCAGCCAGCCTCTTGTAGTTTTGAGACAATGGTCTTCAGTCCTTCCTGGATCACCCAAGGAACTGTAATACTTGGTGTCACCCCAGATATGATAACTTAAACTGGTCTGTTCCAGGGGCCAGACATTAATGGTGGTTAAAAACTCCAAATGGTTCTTATACTCAGCTCAGGTTAAGAATCAATGTCTTCCCATTTCTTGATGCACCATTCTTGGAAGCATCAAAATTCTGGATGATTTCAGGGCCCATGCATGCCTAACAAGAGGGCCAAAGTGTCTTCTACTCCCATATGTTCACTGGGTACTAAGGATGGGTGCCAGCTTCTGGTACTGGATATACCAAGCAAAGTGATTCATGGCTCCTGCCTCAAGTGGCTCAGACTCAGAGAAGAAAGACACATGCAATGAAGCTTGCCCAACACTATTCAATATTTCATTTACTCAGTGCCTAACAAAGACATGAGAGTCATTCGGATGCTGAGGATGGATTTCACGAGAGCCCAGAGGAGAAAACCATCATTTCACTTACAAAGTCTGTGGAAGGCCTCACAGGCTCGTTTCTCATTGCATTTCATCCTCCTACCCTACTACCAGGGTAAACTGAGCCCCAGGGTCTTTGCCTCTAGTCTGAGGACACCAAATTGTAGGTCCTTCCAGGCAGGCTCTGGCTTTCAAATAAGAGCACAGTTTCCCTCCCTTGCCCCATCTCTGACAGTGAATATCCCCTCATTCTAGTTTTCAGCCCCAGTCTAGAGAAAGAATTGGATTCCCGAGCCTACAACTGCTTTTGCAACAATGCTCCTGCCCTCAGTGCTGCCCTAAAGTCTGGGCATCATGATGGTGGTGGTGATGATGATGGTACAACCACAAGCCAACATTTATGGAGGGCCAACCATATATTAGTTCCACTTTATACACCATATCCTGGCTCCTTAAATACTTAGAACTATTCTACAAAGCAGAAAGCTAAAGCTCAGAGAAGCTAAGTGACTCACTTGCCTGAATTCAAAACAGGCCAGAACTGGAACTGGAACCCTAGTAGGCTGACTCTGTTGGAAATATCTCCTAGAGCAGAAGAGGCCACAGGATGCCACTGTCCCCCTCAATTACTCCATTTCCATTTTAGGCTATGTTTCAGGTTGAATAGTATTGAGCCCATTTGGTATTGGGGAAAAATTTCCTCCTTTCCCCCAAAGAGACTCAAATCCTTGGCTGTGAACTTTCCTGACCCTCAAAGGAACAGTGAGACACTTAACCAGAGCCTAGCACTTACCCTAATCATGGGGCCAACCACAACCGCTGCATCAGAATTCCCCCTGGGCCTTAATTAGATAGGGGTTCCATAACTCTTGCACGTGGGGTCGATAGAAAAGCAATTTTTCCATTTGGTCTCTCTGAGGACACTGCTTTTTGCCAGCCTAGGGAGGTAGCCCATGTGTGTGGTATACCCCGAGGTCAATAAAAAGCTTTAGAATCCTTAAGGATTGGGTGGAAAATATTCTCATTATAACATTAGAGAAACTTCAAAAAAAAAATCAATGAAGTAATGGGATATAACACCGAATGCGCCCTTTAGCCAGACTCAATTGTTTTACCCACATAAAGCCTCTGGATGACGCATAATGGAGATGCAATGAGTTATTCCCTGAAGATGCAGCCCTCAAGATCCAAGGACACAAGAAACAGTTAAAGAGGGAGGGGAAATAGCAACATGCAAACACACACACACACACAGATCAAAGATTATCTTGTCCCCAAAGCCAAAACTATTTAGGAGCTTTATGGGTGATTTGGGGGTGGCTGATTTTGTTTGCTTCCTTCTTTTATTTTGTTGTTGTTCTTGTTATTGTTTAGTGCAATAGCTAATGGAATTTTGATAAAATACACACTGCATGACTTCGCCTGTTAATTAAGATCAAGGGTGAAGCGTGTCTGGGTTACTGAGAAGTCTGAATTAGCAGCTACAGAAATGCAGTTTGATTTCTTCCAAATACAACAACTTCGGTAAGACTGACAGCATGTCACTCCATAGTAACCTCAAAAGAGTCTTGGCTTGGTATCTGGGTAAGAATATTCATTGTCTCTCAACCAGTTGAGAACCAAAAATTCCTGAACAGGACAGTGAATGGGTAATGCCTATGTAAATTGACAGGGATTCATTTATCGTAGAATTGTTGACCAAGTGTTGCGTATGTATTAAGCACGTAGTATACTAGGTATACTAGATTCTTTTTTTATTAAGATTTTATTTATTTATTTATTTGGGGGGGGAGAGTGTATGAGTGGGGGTAGGGGCAAAGGGAGAGGGACAAGCAGACTCCGTACTGAGTGGGGAGCCCAACATGGGGCTCGATCCCAGGACCCCAAGATCATGATCTGAGCTGAAGTCCAAAGCTTAACTGACTGAGTCGTCCTGGTACCCCTACTAGATACCTATTACACACACATACAGTTTGTTATCCTTCCTCAGAAAAGTTTATTTTTCAGAAGTGCCCCTCCCTTCCCATTCACTTGCCAGCTATTGACAAAGCATGTGGCATTGTTACTACAAGCTGGCCCTATGGCTATGTGAATGATTAATAAACATCAAGAAATGGTCACCTCTCAAATAAGTGGTAGGCTTATGGGTTTATTTATTAGGGAAAAAGAGAGAGAGAGAGAGAGAGGGAGAGAGATAAATTGTTGGAATTTAAACTGCTTTTTACCTTTGCTTTCTCCCTATATCATGGATTTGCACTGACCACTCCCTGTTTCTCTCAGGAAATGATGTTCCCGGCCTTCAAAGCAGTGCTGCATAGCCATTAAATTCAAATGGTTGTAGGATTTTGTGCAATGGTATGCACCCTACAAGGGTCTGACTCATTTAAGAAACAGAACAAAACCAAACCCTGCCCTAGGACACATTATGTTTGATTTGTGGTATGAACAGCTGAAACCCATTCCCTTCTGGGTAAAGATGGTTTGCATGTGTGTGTCTGCGACACGGAGGTGTTTTTGCTGGGCTTATGCATCTCTTTGCAGTTGGTTTCCTTCTAGCAAAAGGCTTCCACCCTTCAGTTTAATTGCACAGCATCAAAGAGAAAGCTCTTGCCCCACCGATAACTCCATAGTGTGATGGGAGGAGAAAGGTCACCTGGCGTCAACGGCTTCTCTCCGGGTGACAGACTGATGGATATGGTCAACCAGGTTAAATTGCTTCTCAGGGACTTTTCATAAAGTAGGGTTGCTTCATTTTAGCTACTAGTTTTCTCAAAGGTGGAGGTGATCACTAGTTTGAAGAGGGGCAAGAGGTGAGGGAATACACACACTTGGAAAGGTATGCAATATGTCACCGGGGAAAGAGGACCCATTTTTCTTCCATCTACAAACTTCACCTTAGAGGGGAACTAGAGCACAGCTGCAAACTTAGGACATTCTCCTTTTGCGGGGGACTGAAGAATTTTCAGCCAGATTCCCTTACTTGTACGCGTGAGGGCTGCAATGACATCTGCTGGAAGAACCCTTTCCTGGTTCAAAATCAGTGGCAGTTGCAGCAACTAATAAAGCTGAGGTCAGTAAGGGAAAGACAAATGAGATTAAACGGCCCTAATAGAATAGCAACCATGACCTTTGCATTTCATTTGAAATTCAGCCATCATGTTAGTAAAATAATAGCGTTCGGGACGGATACTATTTTGCTAATATGATATATAGATCTCTAATACGAATCTCATACTTAGGAGTAAATTACAAATGTGCCAGCTCTGATGTATTTTTACTTACATGTACTACAATATTTCATAATCTCCTTGCAGTAATTTCCCCCCCTTGACAGAGAGAGAGAACACAGAGGAGGATGAAAAAGCCAAATGATGTGCACAAGTGAAACAGCATGTCAAATCTCCCCAAGTGGAGAGTATTTGGACATGAATCTCAAAGGTCCAGTCGATAATTACAGCCAGGAACATTTCTTCTTATCCCACTTTTGCTCATTTTAATGTCCAAAATATGGAGACTCTATAAATTAAAGTGACTAGAATAATTAATAAGAAATATACTGGATTGGAAATGCAATTAAGGTCTCCATGGTCCGGATACACACACTTTCTGTTTGCTGCGTATTTTTAACTGCACATGCAGAAAGCCCTCCAGAAGAAAACAGTTTAAGAAATTACGGCCGGTACCTATGAAAGCTGTGAATTATAAAAGGACATTTTCATGAACAAAATATGGCCAACTGAATTTTATTTTTCAGCACAGTGATCTTTGCCTAAAGCTACCAGTTCTGCTGATTACATTGAACATTTCAAATGTCAGGGTTTTGCCGATACAGAATTCCTTCATTAGGCACTGCTCAGCTTGCTCTCCTCCTCCGCTCCCTTGAAAGTGGGAGATACCGAGATGGAATCTCCTCATAACCAAATCATTCCCAGCCCAGAGAGTCACAGAATCCAGCCGGAATGCAGGCCTTCAAATTTAATTTCCTTACCTAAATGCTTGCTATCACCAGCGATTGCCCTGGAAGCTCTCAAATCTCTCATTCAGATCTGCAGAGTTCTGCTGAAATTCGGACAGAGACGCCATCTACGCAGAACAGAGGAAAGGGAGGTTTCCTGACTGTAGAGTAAAAATGGGGTTCCCATGTAATCAGAGGACAGGTGCGAGATGATGAGTATTTGCAGTGAACTCTCACTTCAGAAGGGACGTGGTTCTTAAGAGGGGTATCAGCGTGGGTGTGAATGTACAAGGGTGGGCAAGGTTGAACCACGGCTTGGGGGGAGGTTGAGAGGTTTCTAGAGGAATAAACACAGAGAACCATCTGATTAAGCAGATGAAAACCAGGGGACATGGTTTTCTGACAGTCATACAAATCCAGCTCCTGGTGACTGCTATTTCACAGTTTCCAATCAGTGAATTTTCAATCCAACGATTTAAGAAATAAAAGAGAGAGGTAGAGGGGCAGCAAGTTTCACGTGGTTGCCATGTAATTTCACCCCCAGGTGGTGACCTTTCGGTGGTGTGAAATATACAGGAAATGTGTGGGTCCTGGGAATGTAAGGGGATGCTTTCACTTCCTCTCGGTTGGGGACTGCAGCATGACCCCCGGGATGGGAAGATGTTACCGATTAAGTCTTAATGAGATTTTCTGATAGAGAAACAGTTGGACTGGAAAGTGTTTTCTGAAGGCAATTTCGTTCAGTTCCACAAGTGTTTACTGAGGGACTATGGCAGGCAAAGCTGGAGCCTTACAAAGCTCTAGACACCACAGGAACAAAATAAGGAACGGCACCCTGTCCTCAAGGAGGGTCAGATCATAGGGAGAGGAGACAGCACCAGAATGGGTAATAGACCAAGGCTGGCTGTGGTAAGTGCCTCAAGAGAGGCATAAAGGAAGCTTCCCAGCTGGTCAGGGAGAAGGGGGAGACACACTGACAGGTTTCCCGATGATCCAACTCGCCCTGGTGGGGATACAGAAGCCAAAGGACAAAAGTTTAGAGAGGTGGGTGATCTTGGCCCAAGATGCTGCGTTAAACATTAGTCACAAAGCGACCCCTGTCACTGACATTTACTATGAATGCACATAGCCACACATTCTTAATGAGGGGGGGCATGATATTGCCCCTCAAGGGGGTAAAGATTGGTTCTAGGTCGCCGGGGGGGGGTGGGGAGCAGAAAGTCTTAGACATTGCAAAGGTTTATGACTCTCCAGAGAGCCACTGTACAAAACAGATATACAGTATATCTCTGGTTTTAAAATTTAATGGCGGGGAGAGGTGACCAGAAAAAAAAAATGATCTAAAACAGGTCCTTGGTGAAGGGGCAGTGAGAATGACAAAACGATCAAGAAACACTGACAGAGCCTTTTCCCGTGATGGCTGCTTGTGTCTCTCAAAGTGCCTGAAAATGAATCTGGGGCAAGACCTCAACCCTCTCCCAGGCACGGTGGCTTCTCCAGAGACCTGCTTCCTGACTGTGGGGGCAGGGTTTAACCTCTCTCCTCTCCTTGGCTCAGAGGCCAGACGTGTGGGAGAAGCGGTGATGAAGGAGGAAGGCAAGGGAGTAGAGAAGGAAGCCAAGATCACACCATCCCCGCGTCTCTTCCTTCATTGAAAATAGGTCACAGATTTACATTTCATGTATTTATTTTTAAAAGTGGATTTTAGAAGCTCACCACTCCCTATTAAAAATGAATGATGTCTTTAATAGTTTATTTTAATTCCAAATTACAAAGGCCGTATATATTCATTATGGAAATTTGGAAAATGCAGATAAGGCAAAAAAGACAATAAACTAACACCAACACACATAAACCCACCGTCCCAAAGTGAACACCTTATGCTATTATTATATTTCCACCAGACCAGTGCTACCTAAGAGGGGAGCTGTGAACCACATGTGTCCACTGTACACTTGAAACGTAGTTGGTCCAAATGTAGATGTACTGTCAGTGCAAAATGCACATGGATTTTGAAGACTTAGTGGGAACAAAACCTGTAAAATGTGTCATCAATATTTTCTATATTGACCACATGTTGAAATATTTTGGAAATGCTGTTTTAAGACAACAGATAATGCAGTGCAAATTCTTTTGCGATATCTCTTCCACTAAATGTAAGCGGGACATCTGTCATGGCAATACATGTTCACTTCTGTTTAAATTGAGCATTCGGATGCCAGGTAATATTGCATTGTATGGATGCCACTAAATGTATGAAGCCAATCCCCTGTCAGTGGATACTTAGCTTGTTACCGGTGGTTGACTATTATTACAACTCTGCCTTGCACAGCCTTTTAAGGGTATCTTTGCACACATAGCTTCCCTGGCAGTGTGGTAGGGTAGAAACAGCAGAGTTGAAGGCCAGACGACTCTGGTTTCAAATCAAGTCTCAGCCTTTAACTGGCTGTTTAACATTAGGCAAACTGTATCTCCACCCTCAGGCGCATTGTCTAAAACGGGAGAAGTCCTGTCGGAAGGATCAGAGATGGTATTATTTTGGGCACACTTGAGACACTCTGTAAATAATAGCTAACATGTTTAACAATGTAAATAAAATGTTAACAGCACTATTGTTAGAAAGTTCCAGAACTGTGGACACTCACACCACCACCACAAGTAAAATTATAGAAACCATAAAAAAAAATGACTTTTTTATTTAAGGCTGAACCGTCATACATGAGTATCTGAGTTGAAATTTGAAATGTCTAGAAAGATTGCACAATATCCACTGACCATGTTCCTGCTGGGAAATTTTTACCTATTTTAGACCAAAGTCACTCACCCGAGATGTCCAGCCCTTTCCTTCTTGTCCAACTCTGAGTGAAATACGACATACGGTACCATTATAGGCAGGAGTAATAATGCTTCAGAGACATAATGCTTGCAATTTAGTTCGGTGATAAAAACAATTTCAAAACAGGCCTGTCCATGTCTTTCTAACTTAGATTTGAATGGCCATCACCTCTGAACTGAAGACAGGGTTGAGTGGAAACATCCCTCCTCCTTTAAGACTCAGCATAAAGGATTATGACCTGGGAGATATACAATGACATCCTGGCACAGTTAGATAAATAACAAAATGGCACCTGGAATGAGTATATATTGATAACGAAGAAGGGAACAGAATGTGCCAAGGGCTTAATCGGGCCGTTGACACCTTGCCAGTGGAGACTGGCTTGGGCAATCAGAGAAATGTGATAGATAATCCACTAAACTCAGTGAACCTAAGGATGCCCAGAGTTGGTCTTGCTGCCGGAAGAACCATCCAAGAAACAGTCAAGTGGCTAAAGGCACCTAAGTCGAGAACTTATTTACACAGTGATTAACCCTCTGAGCCCCAGCAGCTGTGTAGCTTCTATGGGATCGTTGTTCTTCCAGCATTAAATGCACGACTGTAGGCAAACTATTTATCCTCTTTGCTCGTGAGTCTCTTCATTGCCAAATGAGGGGGGTCACAGGGTTGGTGTGAGGAAAGTCAAGGGCTTGCTGTGCACAGTAACACGACACCCAAGGTGGAACAAGCTTTCAAAAATATTAGGAGGTTCAGTAGCTTCCACTGCTTCTGAGTCTCATGACATCTTTTAAAGAAAACTCTCTATTTGCTGTCTCAAATTCTGATATGCCCCTCTCCTGATACAGCAGAGCTCTTATATAGAGAGCTTCCAGAATTAGGCACCGAACATAGAAAATATTAAATCCTCTGACAATCATTTCTCAAGAGATCTCATGCACAGAGCTTGGGCTCAGTGTTGGAGACACAAGACAAGAGCTCTGCCCCCTCCTCCCAGGAGCTCATAGCCTTAAGTAAGCAGCAAGATGAGTCATGAAAGGGTCGGGCAGATTTACTATGTGGTGATGGAGAAACGTATTCAAGCCGCTGGAGGAGCAGGTCAGGAAGGGGTGAGGTTGAAGTGAGGCAAGATGGGCAAGTATGAGTCGGCTGGGCAGGAAAGAATGAGGAAGGATATAAGAGTGCTTGGAAAGAAAAAAACAAAACAAAACAAAAAGCTGCCCAGAAAAGGCCTGGAGGTTGAGGTGCATTTGCAGTTCTGCAGGTAGCTGGGAGGAACGTAGGTACGAGAGTCAAAGTTGCAGAGGCACAATTCTGAAGGCTTTCTGGGAGCTCCCACTTTACCCTGAGGGCAATGAAGAATCTTGCTAGCTTGTTAAGCCAGAGAGCACCATGCAAAGAAGTTTGAAGAAAAGAATGAACCAGAAGCCACAGCCTGGCATTTTCTACTTTCAGCCTTGATGCCACTGACACCAACATGAATTTCTGGACAGCTCCACATAACAGGACAGACTGAATGATTTGTCCATTGCCAGAAAAATACTTACAAATGGTGAAGCACCTGTAAGCCACACCTTCTTTGGTCTGGGTCCTTGCAGCTTCCAAAGAAATAAGACAGTTTGGGAACAGACCTTTCCCAAAAGAGCTGTCAGAATGCAAACAGATTGACCTGGATGTGTTTGCTGAGTCCAGCAACACTGTGTTTAAGACGTAATTATAAGAGAGTAAACAAAGAAGAGGGGGAAGATGCAGAACACTTACTTACCCAGAGGGCTTATTATCGGAGGTTAAGATGCTGAATTTCCTTTAAAATGAGTGCATGCGTATTTACAAAATGTGCAGAATGTATGTATACACACACACACACACACACACACACACACATACACCCAGGAAAGCTCTAAGGTTATGGTTTTGCAAATATGGGAAGTAAGTTACAGTAGTGGAAAGAACATCCGGTCTAAAGACAGAGGCCTGGGTTCACCTCCCAGATCTGATACTTCCTATTACATAATTTTAGTACAAAATTACTTAATTTCATCTAAAATGAAAATAATAATAGGTAGCCCCAATACCTCTTGGGTTTGCTGTGTGATCCAAATTCAAGACAGGATTTGAGTGGCAAAAACCAGCTCTGGGATGAGCTGGTGACATCAGGGAGAAAACTAGGAAACCAACGAGTTCTTGCCATACCGAACGTGCTTAAAAACCACCAAAGCCCAACACATTGTTATACTGGATGATGGCCCACTCTTGCCAGATCTTCTGATTTTTAATGAGAAATCAGAAATCTAAATGTCTATGTAAAAAAATTCTTGATTTTTCAACATTGGCAATGAATTCAAACTTGAACCAACAGAAAGGTAGCGTAGCACGAAGGGGCCTGTGGCTTGTCAGCCTGGAACCTGTGCTCTCGCCAAATGCACCCCCTTTTCTTGCACTTAGCAAGTGTGGAGTGGTGAATGAATCAAGTTTTTCAGTTTGCTTATGAGTCACGTTTCCACTGACTTTCAAGCTCATAGAGGAAAGGCTTAAAATTTCAAATTCCAAATGAATGAATGGAGCAATGAAAAAAAAAACTTTCAAAGAAAACCAGTTCCTTCCTTCTTTTTGGTTACTTACGAAAGGGAACTTCTCAGATCTGGCCTTCACCTGGTATTCGGAGCTGGAAAATCAATTCTTTCCCTTCCTCTTCTGAATTCCAAATTCAGTCGCCATGTCTGCAATACTCTAGAACTCACTATCCTTCTCCACTTCCCTTCTGGCCACCAAGTAATCTAGGGGTTTTATACTTTCCTTCAAGAGTCTCTGTAAGAATCCCTCAACACCAAAAGAACTGTAGCCTTCTGAAGCCTGGTTCTTTGGCAGAATGACATAAAAGATTATACCCAGGGTAACCCTTCCTGGTAAATGTGCTCATATACAAATGCCCTGGGTGCATGAAAATTCCAAGAACCATGGTAGGACATTCTTCAACATTCTAACAGTAAGATGTATTCATCTAAATGTACTCAAGAGTCTGCTGGTTTATGACCTGGGTGCCTGGGGTATAAAATCTGAGTCTTTACATTCAGGCACTTTACTTTTTGTGGAGGGAGGGGGTGAAAATGGATTGAACAGAAGAAAAGGTAAGTATAATCACAGTGGTTGGGCAGGAGCTTAGGTGATACAGCAGCTAGCTAGCTTGAGGTGATCAGGAAGGATTCCAGTGAGAAGACACACAAGGAAATGGTTTTATACCATCAAGTTGACTCCAGACCATCAGCACATGGTTAATATAAGCATCCTGTTCTCCCAGGTACCACAGATGATTTGTCCTTTGTTTACTCTCCATAGGGATCCATCCTTTTTATCCTCCATGTATTTACTAATCTACAAATGTCGGCCGAGGGAAATCATGCTTTTGCTTACCATTCGGAAACATTGTGTTCAATTTTTAAAAATCAAAAATAAAAACACAACTCTCAAAAAATCGATAAAAGACATGAAAGATAGGAAGAGGGTTTTACCAGAAGAAACATGATTGGCCTGAGAACATACAGGGCAAAGAAGGAGTAAACTCTAATCGTTACCAAATAAGCTCTGTTTTTCCACCAAACTGGCAATTGAGAAGGATTTTTATTTTTTTTTTATTTTTTTTTATTTTTTTAATTTTTTTGGGGAAGGATTTTTATAATGCTAACTCTTCATTATTAAAGGAGATTTGGTGAGTCTCTCTGAAACACTAATATTGAGAGTGTAAATTGATTTAACCTTTCTGAAAAGACAATTTAAGAAGTGTATCAGAGGGGCGCCTGGGTGGCACAGCGGTTAAGGCGTCTGCCTTCGGCTCAGGGCGTGATCCCGGCGTTGCGGGATCGAGCCCCATGTCAGGCTCCTCCACTGTGAGCCTGCTTCTTCCTCTCCCACTCCCCCTGCTTGTGTTCCCTCTCTCGCGGGCTGTCTCTATCTCTGTCAAATAAATAAATAAAATCTTTAAAAAAAAAAAAAAGAAGTGTATCAGAAGGCTTAAACATTTGCATAGCCTTTATTCAAGTATTTCTGCTTGTAGGGATTGATTCCTGGAAAGTCCTTGGTGTCCTTAAGATATAGACACAACTTTGCCCATCACTGTCCATTTATTACGATGGAAAACCAGAGAAAACACAAAGCACAAGATCTCAGAAATTGGACGCCATGAAAACACACACACACACACACACACACACACACACACACACACAAAACCAAAACAAACAAACAAACAAAAAACCAAGGCGCCTGGGTGGCTCAGTCAGTAAAGCATCTGTCTTTGGCTCAAGTCATGATCCTGGGGTCCTGGGATCAAGTCTTGCTTCAGGCTCCCTGCTCAGTGGGGAGTCTGCTTCTCCCTCTGCCCCTCCCCTGCTTGTGCCCACTCTCTCTCTCCCTCTCTCTCAAAAATAAATAAATAAAATCTTTAAAAAAAGAAGTCTGGTGCCCATTTAATGGTTTACTCTTCAGCTTTATGTTACTCTTATAGCTCTATTCTTGTAAAAATAAGCTTTATTAAGAAGGAACTTTTCCATAATGTATACAGTAGTTATACTAAAAAAAAAAATCGCAAATATACAACATATAGTTGATATAGGATGTATTGAGCCAGTCAGAGAGAGGGGGAGAAGGAGGGAGAGAGCAGGGGAGAGACTCAGATGTCAGTTGGTTTCTCCTTGGGGATGTAGGTAAAATTGACACAGAGCTCCCATTTCCACGGCCTTTGGGAGTCTACAGACTCTCCAGTTTTTAGTAAATCCCCAAGCAGCTTTTGTTATTACTGCCCTTCTTTGCCCTCCAGGCTCCTCCCGTCATATTTATTACCTCTTTACTGCACCATTTTCAGGGTCCATCAAAAAATATAGGAAGCAAAAGAAAAAGGAGTGAAAGAAAGAAAGAAAGAAAGAAAGAAAGGTAGGTAGAAAGAAAGAAAGACAGAAAGAAAAAAGGAATGAGAACAGATCCACACCTACAAAACATTTGAGAGTGTGGTAAATTTTCCGGAAGGGTTGGAGAGGGGGGTCACACCAAATAGCCCTGGGCTGTGTGCCTATCCTCCTCAGCTTGGATTCTTTTCTTCCCTCTCCTCCGGTGACCCTCCCGCTCTCCTGTCAGCCTGTTCCTGGAACTCCACATTTCTCTCCTATTATGCACAGCACCGTTCTCCCTGGCTCCCACTCCTAAACTTGCAAAATCAAACCTATCCAGGATTCCACAGACAAAGGGCCTTTCATCGAACAGGACGGAGGTATCTCTCCTCTTTTGGGGGCAGTCTATACATAGTAATATTCGCCTTGTTCCATATAGGTAGATGAGACATACATATTATAAATAGATGATAGCTGAGCTGTTCCTCACAAAGACCATTGTCATAAATAGCATTTTTCCTGGAACATCTATATCTAGATATATAGGAAAATAAATGAACTATAATGTTGTCTCACATTATCTCTGGATGACGAATGCCAAGTGATTCTAATGTTCTTCTTTGTGCTTATCTGCAGTATACAAATTTTCATAATACACTGTATTGCTTTTGTAATAAGGGGATCAAAAACAAGTTAACTCTCCACAGAGAAGAAATGCCTTGCTGAAGGGAGGGTTCGCTTGTGGCCGAGATAACAAGACCTTCGAAATTAAGTAACACTTCCCAACTCGGGCCAACTAAGCCAACAAATCTAAGAATGAAAATCCCGGTTGAACCAGACTACAGCCCCCCGGGGGGGCGGGGGCTAGGACATCATGGAGCCACCACACAGGGCTCCTACTAAGAAGTGTCAACAGCTGAGGAGTGCAGAGACTGATGTCCTTTATGAGAAGGGAAGGGAAGTAGTGGTGGGTAAAAGAACAAGCATGAATTTGGGGAGTCATTATGTGCCAGATGCTGTGTTAATGTGTTGTCTTACTCTGATCTTCAAGGACTCTGTGACAGAACTAATATTATCTCCAAATGATGGATGAAGAAACTAAGGCTCAAAACCAAGAGATCATCTCTCTCTGATATTTACCTTTATGCAGACCTCCTTCCCAACTCAGGAGTTGTTCTTCCTTCTACAAGCACATTTTAAAATACCTAGACAGACTGCCCCAAGCTTACTCCATGTGATGAAAATGTACAATAACATGAATTTAAAGAAGCTATGTTTACCATGACAACCGAATTGAGAGATCTGTAATGATAAGCACTCACGAGTGTGATCTTAAAATCATACAACTGCTGTGACAGGATATAAATTCATTTAAGTATGACTTGTGAGATTTTAGTTGTTTTTAAGATAAAACTATCCATTAGGCCCATATGTTATTAAAAGTGTCACACATTTGATCCTACAGAAAAATAGTAAGCTATTATTATTATTTTTTAAAGATTTTATTTATTTTTTATTTGAAAGAGACAGAGTGAACAGGAGGGACAGGGAGAGAGAATCTGAAGCAGGCTCCATGCTTAGCACAGAGCCCGACATGGGGATCGAACTCACAAGGAGTGAGATCATGACCGGAGTGGAAACCAAGAGTTGGACCCTTAACCGACTGAGTCACCTGGGTGCACCAATAAGCTATTACTCTGAATAATAATTTCAACTAACAATTACTGAGCACCTGTTATGTATTTGGCACTCAAAACTCATTACATTATTTAATTCTCAGAGTGTGGGAGATCTTCGAACCACACGATGAGTGTGTGGTAGTGATATTCAGTCCCTCCCCACCTCCATGGGTACAATGTACTTTCCCACCCCTTGGCTATGGGTGTGTCTGTGTGACTTGCTTTGCTTTGGCCAAGGTATGTTAACTGGTAGTCAGTGTGATGTGGCCAAAGGCTTTGAAGGTGCTTGCATGATTGTGCTTGTTCTCTTGTGCTTCTCCCATAACCATGGGAGCATCCCTGGGCTGACCTACTGCTCCCAGGAGGATGTGAGATGCGTGGCCAGAGCCCCTCCCAAGCTGAGCCTCCTCAGCCTGGTGCAACTTAGATCAGAGGCTACCAGCTGTCCTGCAGAACACACAACTGAGTCCGGCTTATGCTAGTGCCCCTACTGTACTCCAGACACATGAGCCTAATAAATGCTTACTGTTGCCCAACAATTAGATTTTTGTAATTGTTCAGTAGCAATAGCAAAAGAATACATGCAGTATCCTTTAAGGGAGGCATTCTTATTTTGAAATGAAGAAAGTTTAGGGAGGTTATGTAACTTGCACATGTAGTGGATGGCAGAACTGGAGTTCCAGTGTGAGTCTAAAATAAAGCCTTTGTGCTGAAGCCCACTGTGATTAGTCAGTCAGCCAGCCATCTAACCCAACGTTTAATAAGCACATGGTGTGTGCTTGGTGCTGTCCGTGGTGCTGAGAATGTAGTGGTAAGCACAACAAAAATCCATGAACTTCAAGGGTTGTGTTTGACTAGGGAGAATAGGAAGGGAGCCACTGCTTTCACTCTGAATAAAGAGAAGGTGACCATGGCAGCTGACAGAAAGTAGATGAGCAAGAGTAAAAGCCTTAGGATGGGAATGAGCTTGGTATGTTTGTGAGCAAAAAAGGAGACCACGGTGGTCAGTAGAGTTACAGGAAGAGAGTAGAGAGAGAGAAGACATCAAAAAACAGGTAACACTGATGGGCTACAACAAGGAGTCTTGATTCAAATCTGTTTATACTGGAAGCCACCAGAAAGTTGTAGGTACAGAGAAAAATGTTCTGGTTATCTACTTCAGAAAAAATTCAATGGTTCCTTTGCTGTGGGCAGACTCCAGGGAGCAAGGCTAGAGACAGGGGGACCAGAGAGGGAGCTCTTGGAACTGTCCAGGTGGGAGATGGTTGGACTGAATTAGTTGGTGGCTGTGGAGAGGCTGAGGATTGTTTCCAAACTGATTCTTGAATTCAAAAACAGTCCTTACTTCCCTAATTCTAAAATAGACTTGGCTTCAGCATGCCTGAGCAAAACATTTACCAATTTAAGGGCCAAACTAAATTGTGAAAAATCTCTCAAAATATTTGCTTAGAGTAAAAAGTAAAAACACACTTAGCAGTTGTGAATTAGTCATTCGCCTAAGGTGGGTGATAATTTATGCCACACTTGTAGTCGAATAAAATTTACATTTACACTGAAATCTATACTTCTTTTTTTTTTTTTTTTCAGCAATGGGCTAATTGTGTTTGTTGAATTGTTTCAAGTTGGTACAGACTGGGGGAATTGAGTATTTGCAAAGCTATAGGGATTAAATTAGATAAACCCAAAGGGAAAGTAATTGGTACATTGGGAAGTGTTATGAGTGTATGAAGTATTGTCTAAGGCACTATGAAAGATTAATGGACAGAGAGCCAACTTGAAGTTTTAAAAATTTAAAAAAAACAACTTAACTTTGATCCTGAGTACCCCTGAGCCAACAACAACAACAACAAAAGACACCCTTCAATAAACAAACAACAAAAACATTATGTACTTGCTCATCTGCTTCAGTTTTGCTATAAATCACCAAGAGATTAATGTGCCACCATTCAGAAGTTATAAAAATCAGATATTTTCCTATTCTTTCTTTTCTTTTTTTTTTTTTAGTATGAAAACATGTTTTGCAAATCATAATATTCCTTATTGGTCTTAAACCAATGACCCAAGTGCAGAACGATGCCACAAGTGTGTTTTGTTTGGTCCAGGTAAGGTATAAAGGATTACCTTAGAAATCCAATTTTTTTTTAAAGATTTTATTTATTTATTCGACAGAAATAGAGACAGCCAGCGAGAGAGGGAACACAAGCAGGGGGAGTGGGAGAGGAAGAAGCAGGCTCATAGCGGAGGAGCCTGATGTGGGGCTTGACCCCACAACGCCGGGATCACGCCCTGAGCCGAAGGCAGATGCTTAACCGCTGTGCCACCCAGGCGCCCCTAGAAATCCAATTTTTAAATGGAAAGATTTCATCGCAAAAAACATTTCCACACTGTCTTTAAATAGGGAATCAGAAAATCTGCTGTATATCTATGTTGAAAAAATGTTCCAGAGCTGAGCAGCAGCTGCCACTGTTCAACTGAGCTTGAGTTCATCCATCTTGCTCCCTACATCTCCCTGTTGGTCCCCGAACATGAAGGGTGTGTTGCCAATTAGCTTCACACATGATACAGAGTTTTCTTATGGGAGAGAAAGATTTATTTTTCCACCCATCATGATCAGAAGTGGGGACAAGAGAACTAGCTCCTGTTGGCCATATGTTTTATGGCCCAGCCTGCCTCCTTCAAGTATGATCCACCTTCCAGCTCCCGGTTACTACCTCTGATCTTTTCATGATACACAATATTAGGGGAAAGTGCGTGAGAAGTGGAAGGAACCCACGGAGAGCGAGCCACAGATTTACAGGTTTCAGTGGAGACATTGGTTGGATATTCACTATAACTTGAGCGACACCGTGTCCTGAATAAAGTACCCGTGCTCCAATACCATCACAACTGAAAGTGATTGCTGGCTCTGATTCCAGTGGCAGCTTGCCAAAAATACACTCCCACTTAAGAAAATTAAATATGATTTTGCAAAGGGGATGGCCAAATTTGATCTCAATATGACAAAGATGTGTGCTCAAATGGCTCGCTCAGGGAAAAAGGTCCAACGTGGCCTATGAGGGCATATCTTCAGGGTTTGAAGAAGTTGCTTAAGTGCCAGCAACTCTTAAAATCAAGATAATCATGAAGACTAAACTGTGGTTAATACAAAATGCTAGGGTTTTTCTTTCTTATTGGATAATCTGGCATTTTCCTAGAACACATCCTGAAAAGGAGACAGATAAAAGATACATCCCCATGAATGTTTCTTTATATTTATACTTTTTATTTATGAAGACACCCCTCAATGGCAATGTTGTCATTTAAAATTAAGCTAGAGAATGACCTAAGAGACAGAAAAAAAGTTTGAATATATACTGATTATTTTTAATATTGTTGAGAACACAAAGACCACTTTGAGACACTGCTTTAAAAGCTATGAACATTTTCTAGAGGAAAAACAACAACAACAACAACAACATTTTCTACGAGTTAGACACAGATATAGTTTCCCATGTGCCTTCACAGGTTAAATGGATCTCCTGAATCCAACATTAGAAATTACCATCTGTGATCATGTGAAATCCAGTAATACAACATCATTACTTAGAATAAGGAGTTTGGGGTCAACTTCCTGGGGTTGCCTCTGGCTCAGCCATGGCTGTATGAACAGTTGAGCCTAATTTTCCTTATCTACCAAACAAGAATAATGTCAATCCATAACTCATGAGCTTGTTTGGAGGATAAGTGAGCTGAATTCATACCAAGTGCTGGAATAGTTGCTGGCACATGGTAAGAGATCAATAAATGTTTGCTGAACATTCACTTTCTGATTTAATACTGGCTGTGTTACAATTTTAATGAAAACCTTCAAATGTATTTTATATTGGCATTTTTAACATTTTAAGTTAATGACAAAGAATATATTTCCCTTTCTTTCTCCATTTCTTTTCCTTCCTTCCTTCCTTCCTTCCTTCCTTCCTTCCTTCCTTCCTTCCTTCCTTCCTTCTTTGCATCTGTCTATGTATCTATGTATCAATCTAAATAAAGCCAGAGCTTGACATTCTGAAAATCAAGTCACAAAAGCAAGAGGTGAAGAGACAAAAGAAGGAACAAGTTAAAGATGATAGAAAGATAGGGTAGACCTGGCTCTACATATGAGGCAAGAATAGAAAGATGTATCCCTTGCACCTGACCACAGACTCAACTATCCCACTGGCACAGTCTGCCTCTGGCCAAGACAGCCACGGCTGAAATAATAAATCGGCCATTTGGCTAAGTCGTTCAGTTAGTTCTCCCAGGCAACTAGTCAAGGCAACCCTACAAGTCTTATGTGGAATGTGGCCAAAGTCTCAATCACAAACCCAATCCAACTGGCTACTGGAGGCACACCAAGAAGTGTTAATGTTAGACTGAATTGCCTTAGTGCCCAGCACCATGCAGCTGTTGCTTCTGACGGTTTGTTCAGCTCATTCTCAGCCAACAGCCAGAGGACCTCCACATGCCCAAGCTGTGTTGCAAGCCAGGGAATCCTTTTTCTTTAATGGAGGTGTGACTGAGGCTGCTGCCTGAGGTTGGCTTTATCCATGAATTCAGCAAGTGTTAAGCTTAAAGGACCAACCCTTCCTGTGCCAAGAAAGCCTTCAACCTCTATGGACAGCCTCTCCTTTCATGGATAGTGGGGTTCTAGAGCCTCCCATGGCCAGCTAACCCCTGAAGAAATGCAATAGGATTTGGCCCTTGGGGGACCAGGGTACAGTCAGGAAAAGGGCACTGAGGGTCCTTCCAGCTTGCCAGTAATTCCTCTCATGCTCAGACACTGGGACACTTCTCCTTGTCTTCATTTTGACCCACCTCTTTGCCACTTTCTGCCTTCTTCTGCACCATTTAAAAAAATTAATTTTGTGAGATAACCATGATGTCTCCATTTCATAGATGAGGGAACTCAGGCTTGGAGAGGTCTAGTTACCTGCCTAAGGCCACACAGCTGTCATGTGGCACAGCCCAATGTGTGCATCAAAGGTACCTGCCTTCCCCATGATGACATACCATGCCTATGGCTTGGTATTTATTATTTATTTATTTTATTCAGACATTTATGTGCAATCATGTCCCTGAATTTAGGGTGAGTGCTTTTGTCATTCTGTTGATAAACTACTCATGAGACAACGATTTCCATGCGTTAGAGTGTATATATGATATATACATACGTGTGTGTGTGTGTGTACGTGTGTGTGTGTGTGTATGCATGTAGAGCAATGGGCAGTGGTTCCCAGAAGGGGGGCAGTCCATCCCACATGCCCAATTTTTGGCAGTGCCTGGGAGAATACTTTTTATTGTTATGGCTGGGTTGTGTGTGCTAATGGCATCCAGTGGGTAAAAGCCAGGGACGATGTTAAATATTCTATAATGCACAAGATAGACCTGCCCACAACAAAGAATTCTCAATCCAAAGTATCAGTAATGCTGAGGTTGAGGAACTCTGTCTACATACACACATACATAGATACACTCATGTATTCATTTACATACATATCATAAACATGTTACACATACATATAATCTATATACCTGTGTATATACATATTACACACACATATGTGCATGTACATATATGTGTGTGTATTTATTAATATATCTCTATCTATACCAAGGTGAAGGAATGTGGAGATGGATGTGTGTACGTATGTGTTTGTGTATATGCATATATGCAATTGTATCTATCCATTTGTATCACATTTGTCTTCCAGGTATGGATTTTTCATAATGCACTATTACTGGAAACAGGACAGACATAAAGAAAAGACTATTTTTTCTTGACTATAATGTCCAGATACACAAAGACATTTTAAGTAACTCTCTCACAATGCCCCAACCCAAACCAAATCCATAAAGGTCCATGCCATACAGGTTTTTCCTGTGAAATTTTAATAACTTTCACAGTGTCCTGCCCAGAAACATGCTAGTCATCTTGAATGAACCAAAGGGTTTAATTAAACAACCACACTCAGATGTGGGAGTGCATAATTTACCCAGTGAACTGCAAATCCTCTAATACCACAGGGAATCACATACTTTTTCCAAGACAGTTCAAGGGGCCAGGAGGTGACTTGCTCTCTGCTTGGGCCACATCCATTACTCAAGCTGAGAGGAATTAAAATAAATACCAGCACCGCAATGGAGGTGCCGGAATGCAGCCAATGAGTATGAAAATGCTCTGGCGATTTATGTTCCAGGCGGGGCAATATGCTTCAGGATTCTGAATAATCAGTCCTCTGGTGGGCTTCTCATTTTCCACATGCAAGAGATACTTCTTTCTTGGTCCTCCTAGTCAGAAATGGCAATCTGATATAAATACTGTAGCTCTACTTCATAGTAAAATATTGCTTCCCCACCTAAACCCCACGGACTTAATTTTCATCATAGCCGTGACTGCTACTGGCTGCACTTAAGGCGGCTGCCTGGTAACGTGTGGGAAAAAGCAAAATGGCACATTGAAGAAAGGAAGCTTTTGTGCTGCTGTTTTTAAAAGCTAATGTAATATCAATGCTGCAAGAAAAAGTTTAAGAAAATATACACAGATAGAAATCAATATAATAAATTAATGTACTTGTCTTTTGTTTTAAACAGGTATCTTTAACACATACTGTATGTACCAGCTGGGGATTTTTAAAAAAGATTTATTTATTTGTTTGAGAGAGAGAGAAAGCACATGTGAGCAGAGGGAGGGGAAGAGGGACAGAGGGAGAGGATTTCAAGTAGACTCTGCACTGAGTGAAGAGCCTGACGTGGGGCTCAGTCTCAGGACCCCAAGATTATTACCTGAGCTGAAACCAAGAGTCAGATGCTTAACCAACTGATCCACCCAGGCACCCCCCAACTGGGGATTTTTTTAAACTGTCAGTGTTTTAGTTTCCTCATCTACAAAACACGGATGAGGATATATAACATAAGTGTCTTATGAAGGACAATGAATAAATACATGTAAAATACTTAGAACAATGTCTGATACATAATATTCCATAAATGTTTCTTCTCCTTCTTCTTCTTCTTCTTCTTCTTCTCCTTCTTCTTCTTCTTCTTCTTCTTCTTCTTCTTCTTCTTCTTCTTCTTCTTCTTCTTCTTTATATCTTATAATTTCAACAAGTATCTTGTTTTGGGAATTCCATGATATTTGAAATATTAGTCAACATTAAGAAATACTCTCTTTGAATGCACTGAACTACATGGACTCAGTCCAAGTGGTAGTTTCAAGTAGTCAGATGAATACAAACGATATTTATTTTCTTTCTACAAGCCACATGGCCCATTTTCATTCTTAAATGAGTTATTGTGGATTCAAAGGAACACACACAAAACCTCAGCAAATTCCAATAAGCTGTCTATATCAAGACTCCAGAAGAGCAAAAAATACTCAAATATAAGACAAATGTGTTTCAGTCTTAAAAGGTTGGTAATAGTATCTCAAAAGATTCTAGTGTTTTCTGCTTTCATCTTGTTCTTTCACAAACACAAAAACAGGGCTTGATAGGCCACTGAATGTACATTTTGAGGCTTCACCTCAGCTGATTCTATCTCTCTCTGAGAACATGCCAGTATCCAGAGACCCTCCATAAATGGAGAAGAAGCCCATGGTAGAATCAAACCGTTTCAGGAAAGATGAGGAAGAAAAAGGCTAATGGAAGGAAATGCATATGCATCTTACTACGGCTTTCGAATCTGGACCATTTAGAAGGCAGGGAGAAGACAGAAATGGGGTTTCCTAACAATGCAACGCTTGGACCAGGGTCAGAAGGACAAGGAGGGTTGATCGAGGAAAAAGAACCAGGTAAAGGTTCTAGGCAGAAGAAACAGCCTATGCAAAGACCCTGAGGAGGCAAGGAGAGAATCTGTGTCAAGAACCTCGAGAAGGGTAGTTGGCTTTAGCACAGACAGCAGATTTTATTTTCCAAAGTCACACGTATGGAAAGAGGGAGAGATGGAATATTAAGCTGGCTAGTCCAACTCCGGAGTCTGAATTATCTGCTTTTTTTTTTACTTTCCTCATTCCATTCTGCTTGAGGCTAATGAGACTCGTAGATGGATAGCAAATATGTAAATGAGGTACAATCTGTGCCCATCTAGAGCAGCGCCTGGTCCACAGACAGAGCGACGTAAGGATCCGTTTATGTTGTTATTATTAACTATCATTATGTACAGAACACTCAAGGAAGGGCACAACCAAAGTCCATTCCGCACTCCCTAGTGATCCATCCAAACTCTAAGTGGACATGGAAGGAGAAAGGGCAGAGGGGCTCATGGTCCAGCATGTGGTCTTCTGGATGACAAGGCAAGTACCCAGATGCCAGGCAGGGAAGTTATTTTCTATGATGGCATCTGGCATGCTGGCCTATCCCACTGACATTTGCATTGGCTGCTGCATTGCTGTCCCTGGAAAGTTTGGGAAGCAGCTGGCTGCCCCCAAACCCTGTACAGCTTTCCACCTCTCCTGAATCAGGCTGACAGGTAATGCAATAACCTCTTCTAGTGAAAGAATCGCTCTCCTCTTCCCAAGCCAGCCTCTCCCAGATCCACCTAGTATCCAAACCACTACCCAGAGGCAGTTTGCTCATACACAGTGATGTCGTTTGGGGTCCTACAAGCGTTCCAGAGAAAGAAGACTTCTCACCACCACTCACACCCCTGTGTGTGCTTCCAATGAACCTACTGTTTGTTGAGAAAGAGAAATGTTGACAAACCCAGGTATGATGACTAGACTCTTCCTTAGCACTAATTGCATTTTCAATGACTGCTGAATAATTCAGGGCACTAAGCCCCACTGCATGCTTGCAGTGGCTGAGGAATTAAAAAAAAAAAAGTAAGGTTTCTAAATTACTTCTAAAAATAACTACCAAAAGCCACATAGATATATCACTGGGAAGTTGACTATAATATGCTATCTTACAAAGGGTAAGCTATTCCTGGGTTTAGAGCTCCCAGCTCACGTGGCAGTAATTGCCCACACAGATGGGCAAAAGCCAAAAGCAGGATCCCAATGGCAATGGGATGGGTATATCTGGGAGCCATGGAACAGAAAGATATTCTGCCAGATTTTACAATAGGTGAGAGGAGAAACGATGTCTGTGCGTACTCCAGATACAAGAGCAAGGAGAAAACTGCTATAGTTTTGCATATGTGACATTCTTCTTTTCCTAAAATTGACGTACAGGAATATGGTGTTAAATAGATCCTATTAACCCTGGTTCAGCCTGAAATTGTGGGCTGTTTGGGCTTCCCTTTGGAGACCTAAAATGTACCATTTGCATATTTGCTTTGATTTTTGAGCTATCAAACAAGAGAAAATTAACACTTAGTAGTAGCATTATTTAGGTGTCCAATATGAAACACAAAGTAGTAAGGAGGGCACATATTGCATGGTGCACTGGGTGTTATACACAACTAATGAATCATCGAACTTTACATCAAAAACCAGGGATGTACTGTATGGTGACTAACATAATATAATAAAAAAACATTAAAAAAAAAAAGAAAAAGAAAATACTGGAATTTCTGAGATCCTGAAGAGTTGAGCTAAGTCCAGATTGACCATAGCCAGGATCTTTGGGACCTGAGGGGTTATTTAAACAAGATGCCCACGTTTTAGCTTAATCCCTCTGTCACTAATCCAGGTATGGTGCAATCCAGAAAATGCACCTTTCCTAATGAATACTGAAATTGGTTGTCATTAAGAGAGAACACTCACAGGAGGGCAACGAGACAGTGATCAATATTCGCATGGATCCACGCTGCCTCATTGATTAATAGCCTTCAACTGTAAAAACTGGAATGGTGATAATAAAGCATTATTTTTAGTGCAGGCTGACACAGGATATTACTTAGATTTAAACCTTTTTTTTTTTTTAAATTTTGAGCAAGTCTTAATAAATAAATTGCCAGTAAGAAAAAAAGGGATGGCTTTCCTGCATCCCTCAACAGGATGTTCTTAATGTCACACGAGGGGGGCAGTATAATATTCATCTCAAAAATGATTGTTCATCCCTAGTCATGGCTGCCTATCAACTCAAAGAGAGAAAAACAGCCCACTTACGTTCATTACAACTGTGACCATTCACTATATATATAAGCGAGAAAGCTAGGAGGGCTCATGGTGTTGTGAATTACTAGCTTCTCTTTATTAGTTTACCATGTCAACATTTAAGAAATAAAGATCTTCAGTCAAATGGTTTGCTATGTATGTATCCCTATCTGTTCTTTTCAGCTCAGGTGGCCAGGTACCGTTCCTTGTGCCCCCCAGACACAAACCCTTCTCTAAGCCAAGACACAGAAATGCCACTGGGGTTGGTCAGGCTGCTTCCTCCACTTTCCCGATCTTGGACAAGTTGCTCAATTTCTGTAACACCTGTCCCTTAAATGTAAAATGAAAATTCTCATGCCAGAAGTCTTCTCTCCTTTCTAAGGAATGCCAACACTTTAAAACGTTTTGAAAATATACGATGCCAAATGAATGTTTGTTATTAGTGTGACTAATACTGATGTGTAGATTTATATGCCTCTTAAAGAAACTTTGCTGCTTTATATTCATCCTTCCAGTGAAGCATGTCTTGCAGAGAAGAATTCCGCCACGACACTTTGACTTGCCTAGCAAAAACTCATTAGACAGTCCCTTTTTCGGACTGCAGCGGTAGAAATAAATTTCTTGGATCCAAGCTATAAAAAGCAAGTCTACAATAGGTTTCTGAAAACGGAATTGGGAGATGTTCGTGAATAATTCTTATGGGATATATAAAATTTCTATCCATTAAGTGCTAAAAAATCTGTGTACCAAAAATGGGGTGCCCTGATTTTTTTTTAATTGAAAATGATTTTCAATGTAGTCTATTACTGGCTTATGATTTCTCCATTCAGGACAAGGTGTTTGGAAGGATTTGGTGAAACATCAAGTTCACTTTTTTTTGGTTGTCGTTTGAATCTAGAAAAGTCCATCTTTATGTGCTTAATATGACCCAGGATGCAGTGTTTATGTTTGAGGCTGAAGGCAAAAGCTTGGGTCTAGCTTCCTTTCTTTTTTGGGGATGAGATCTTATTTCAAAGATGGCATCTTTCCCTCTAATCTTTCACCATCCAAGGAGAGGTTTTCTCCCCTTGTGATGTTGCTGGCAAATGGACAGAACCCAAACCAAATGGATTTGTTGTCCTCACTCACTCTCACACCTCCTATTATATGTAACATGAACTTGTTGGAAGAAAAACCACTGAGGAGTTTTTTGGGTTTTTTTTGTTGTTTTTTTGTTTTTTTTCTCAGAAGGGTTTTCCTTTATTTGGCCTGAGAAACCCTTCCCTTCAGCACAGGACCCTTACAGTCCCTCTGTGGGGTATCCCGACTCAATGGCTGTGATCCACAAATCTGACGAGTGTCGGACAACAGAACACACTTTTGTGAACAGAGCTGAATGCAATGGAAATAAAATAAGCATTCTCATGAAATAATTTCCAGGCTGCCCTTTCATGGTAATATCACTCTTTGGGGCTGTTTCAGTTTTGCTGAAAATGAAAAGTATCAAAATAGAATTAAGCACCTTTACATCTATTCTCTTAGGACCAGCAAAGCCAGTCAAGATGGAAATTTGTCCATTGGCTAAACAGTCAGAATAGCTCCCGCCAAGCAGTGATTGACTTTTTGGCTAAGCTCAGCAGAAACGAAGCTTGTGGTCAATTAGCTTTTCCCTTAATAGGATTGTGTTGGGCAAAATAAAGTAGAGAACGAAGTTGAAGGGAAAACTGTCATTTAATGAATTCCCAGATGTTGTCATGTTTCCCTGAGACATACATCATAAATAAAAGAAGGGTTCAAAGTTCAACGGGCTGCCACCTTGTGCTAAAGTCACATTCCTTGTTGAAGCAGCAGAAAAACACTGGCACATTCAGAAAGCAAACTGTAAGTGTATTCCTTTTACCAATTTGTACTTTAGGGGAAAGCAGGGTTTGTGGCATTTTTAGGATAGTGATGATAATAATAATTATTATTATTTCCCCACACCAATCTCATTTAACAAGCACTGATTGGGGGCCCATCATGTACCAAGCATTGCGTTAGCCAGTGGACATGCATTCATGAATGAAATGGACAAAGAGCAAAAAACAAGTTAATTTTTAAAAATTACAAATGATAACAATAAGAGCTTGAAGCAAGTGAGGAGGGTGCCACAACAAAGAATAAAAAAGGGTCACTGGTTTAAAGGGCTGTTTGGAAAAGGTCTTTGAGGTGACTTTTTAGCTGGGATGGAGCCAGCTCAAGAAGAGTCAGAGTCAATGGGATCAGAATGAGAACAGAAGGGGCGAACTCAGTGAGGTTGGCAAGAGCCAGACCTGGAATATCAGATGATGGGCTTGGAATGAATTCTAAGTGCAGTGGGGTTTTCGGCTGGGGCGGGAAACCATCCTATGTGCATTCTGACGCAGGCTCTTTGACTGTTTGGAGAAGAATCCGGTAGAAGCAAAGGGAACAGAGCAGGGAGTGAAGCCCATTGCAGGGGTCCAGAAACAGGGACAGCAGGCTTGACTGATGCAGAAAGTCTTGCTTTTTTTTTTTTTTTAATTAACTATTTTACAGTGAGCAAGTCAGTATCAGTTGATACATCCACAATGTTGTACAACCACCACCACTGTCTAGTTCTAGACAAAAAGAAAATGTCATCCCCGTTAAGCAGCTACTCCTCACTGTCCTCATCGTGTCCCTGTCAACTACTTAGCTGCTTTCAATCTCTGTGGATTTTCCTATCCTGGGTATTTCCTATACATGGAATTATACAATGTGTAACCTTCTGTGTCTGGCTTCTTCCACTCAGCGTGTTTTGAAGTTCATCCACATTGCAGCAGGTGGCAATACTCCGTTCCTTTTTTATGGCTGAATAATATTTGGTGCATCGATTCACTGCATTTTGTGTATCTGCTCATCACTGATGGACATTTGGGCTTTTCCCCCATTTTAGCCACGGTGAATAGTCTGCTATGAACATTCACGTACAAGCCTTTGTTTGAGTTCTTGTTTTCAGCTCTTTTGAGTCTAAGTAGAGGAGTAGAACGGCTGAGTCATGTGGTGATTCTGTAATTCTATATTTAACTTTTTCAGGAACCTCTCCTTGCCTTTTACACGTCTGGCTAGGACGATGAGTGATCTGGGTAAACTGCTTGTTCACAGAAGCCACGGAGTGGTAAACAGATATTTTCTTCCATCATTACAATGACTAATTCTCTAATACTCCAATCACACTGACCACAAAAGCCCATTCCTGCCTTATTCTGGTTGCTTTCAGGATGGACACAAGGCCTAGGGAAAACCAACTCTAGTCCCCCTTTTTTGTTTTGCCCAGATGTCAAAACAAACAAACAAACAAACAAACAAACAAACAAACAAACAAACAAGTCCTAACTTTCTGGGTTGTTGCCTTGTCAGGATGGGAGCTTTGAGTCATAGTGGTCTCTTTGGTACCATGTACAGAAAACCCACATGATCCAGGGAACCATGTGTCTTCCACACTGAATCCTGGAGAGGTAAAGCATGGAGAATAGTTTCCACTTAATAGACAAGACCCCTGATGCTCAGGGAGCCAGAGTGCTAGCTCCAGTTTCCCGGCTGGTAAATTCAGACGCTGGGATTTGGACCAGATCGCTTGGACCCCCCAGCTCCAAAGACCAGTGACTGGTTGTCTGGTATCAGAGGATAAAATTATAGTCAGCAACTTTGGGGAGAACAAATGTGTTTCTCTAAAATGAGGAGCTGTCAGTTATCTAGGAATAAAATGACCTGGTCATAAAATGACCAGTAGCAACTTTGTGGGGCAAAAACAAACTGATCAAAAGTGTGGAGAAAGTTTAAGTCCAAGGAGCAAAAACTCGACAGTGTAAATTTATGCTGGCTGGCATATGTGACCTTGGGGTCACTTCTAGCTCCAAGTAGCTCTCTCTTTTATATTTAATGGACCCACCGAGTTTTTAGGAATGAGTTCGAGGATGAACACATCAGAAGCCAGGGGTAGAACGCAACTCCATCACTTGTTTGAGAAATAAAACCAACTAGCTTTCCTCTCCTTCACTGATCGGGGGGTGAATCTGTCATGCAGTGTTTCATTATGGCCTGATGGTGCTGATCCAGTGCCTCAAATATGTGGGGTCTGAGAGCCAGGCTGGTAAATTACTTAACTGTTTCAGCTGCCATGTTGGGCCAGAAATGAGGGATGAATGCGAAAAGACAGACCCTGCCC
Organism: Ursus americanus; assembly: GCF_024610735.1. NCBI lineage: Eukaryota > Metazoa > Chordata > Mammalia > Carnivora > Ursidae > Ursus > Ursus americanus. The sequence goes on from NC_142128.1 coordinate 34,667,852, forward strand.
CAACACACATAGCAGTGATTATTGGATTCTTTTTTTTTTTTTTTTTTTTTTTTTGCCTTTCCTACTAGACCATGTACCCTGTGAGAGCTGATACTGTGTTTGGTTTTGCTTACCATTGTCTCCCAAGTGGCTCACACAGTGACTGGCACATAGTATACCCAATTAACACAGTAGTGGAATGAGTAAACAAATGAATGGAGGAGAAAAAGATGGTGAAGAGAGGTATTTCTTTTCATTTCCCTCTGTCCCACCTATCCCTCCTTCCTTCCTTCCTTCCTTCCTCCTTCCTTCCTTCCTTCCTTCCTTCCTTCCTTCCTTCCTTCCTTCCTTCTTTCCTTCCTTCCTTCCTTCCTTCCTTCCTTCCTTCCTTCCTTCCTTCCTTCCTTCCTTCCTTCCTTCCCATTCCATGACACTGATATTTTCATCTATCAATTTCTGAATAATGGAGTTACCACACAAGGAAATGTAACCAGGCCACCTCCATATGTCCTTTATAGGAAAAGGCCCAATACATCATTATCTTTAAGGTTAATGTGAAAAAAGCCTAGGAGTTTCATTTTTTTAGGGAAATTTGGACCATCTCAGGGTCTCACCAGCTTAGGGGGAAAAGGTATGTCTTTGTAAAATACTTTAGTGTCTTGCAGAGGATTGCAGTGAATTATTGGGACATTGCAAGGTTTAAGACTGATGCTTTCTGAAGCATGAAAGAAGTATCAGTAGCTTTTCCTTTTTATGTTTAAATTACTTTGCTTCTTACTTGACTACTTTTTCTGACCTTTTAGAGTGCTGCCTTCTTTATATTTCTCCTTGAGTTCCTTAACCATTTACCATTTTTAAAAGTAGTTTAGATACATCTCTTATGAGTTCTTCTTTCTTAGCCTTCTGGTCCTCATCTTTTCGGCTCATCCTCTCCTCACTTGACCCTTCCATATAAAGCCTTCCAATATTATTATGCTCTTTGCCCCACTCCACCCATCTTTTTCTCTTTCTCACAATGCAATAGATAATGTGAAGCTATGGATCTATAAAACACTCACTTCTCATTTTCAAGTGAACATGAAGTTATGACCAAGGGGTTCTGTTTGTAATCCATTTTCCCCAAAAATGAATGTAATGGGAAACTTGGTCAAATCCACTTAACCTTTTGCACATTTCACCTTGGGATTAATGTTCTTCATGTTGTCCCTCATTGAGCTTTGACAGGATAGAGTGAAACAATAAGGTACAGAGAGAAAAGAAAAAATTGATCTGAATCAAGTGTCTAGTACTTTACAGCTGTGTGGCCATGGACAAATTACTTGACCTCTCTGGTTTCCACATTCCCAACCTGTAAAATTTGGTTGATATTACTTATCTCAATGAGTCACTGAGGAAATTAAATTAAATGATGACACCTATTTAGAACTACCATGTAATGGATACTCAAGTTATGAAAGCCATAATGATGATTTAGACTTTTAATCAGCAAGCATTTATTGAACTTGTTTGATAATGGCAGAGGGAGGAGGAAATGAAAAAGAGCCCTTGATTTCCTTTCTCATATGTGAGTTACAATCACTACAGTTTTTGCATTTTATCTTGGGGATAAATATAATCTTCAGCTCTGACCAATAGGAAATTCTTTTATCCATTCAACGAATATTGGGATTCTACTGTGTGTTCACACAACGAGTGAAATCAGACACAACACCTGATCTCACGAGCTCGTCTGTGCTATGTTCCTAGAAAGCAGTGGTTCTCAACCAGGCAAATTTTCCCATTGGTCAATGTCAGGAGAAAGGTTAGTTGTCACAACTGGATGCTATTGGTATCTAATGGGCTGAGGCCAGGGATACTGTTAAGCATCCACAGTGCTCGGGAGGGCCCCACAACAAAGAAGAGTCTGACTGTGGAGAAACCCTGCTATAAGGGAAGGGATAAGGATGAGATAATCCATCATTAAGGCAAGGAGTAAAAAACAGCCAAGACAGACTTCATCATTGCTTTGGGCTCTCCCAGACCCTCAGCTGCAATCGCGAGATTAGGAGTTCCTGCAACTGCCATAGCATGGAAAGGGTTCCTGGGTGCTGAGGCTAACTGGTACGTCTCAGCCCAGAGGCAGGGGGATGGACCAAATGCCTCCTGCTGCACTGACTTGCCTGGAGACCTGGGTGTGCAGCTGGCATCCTTGACTTAGCATTTCAGCCCCTGCTTTCAGGCTCCAAAAGCTGCCGCCAGGGAAACCACTGCATGAGGAGCTGCAGAAGCAGCACCTCAGTGGAGATAGTTAGATAAATAATCCTGAATAAAGTTGCATATTTTTAAGTGCTTTATTAATATGGTTGGGTAGAGAGCATGCTAAATTCCTACATTGTGGAGATCAAGGCTACAAGAAGAGGATTATGTGGAGAGCTAAATGAGAGGGGGCAGGGGAAGGAAAGGGCAAGGCAAAGGCAAATTGCTCCCTTGTGTGTGTGTGTGTGTGTGTGTGTGTGTGTGTGTATGAAAGAGACACACAGTGAGAAAAGATACAGATATATGGACACAGAACACTCAATATTGCTTTGTGGCAGTTCAGGAGAATGGAGGACGCACTGCGGAGGCCACCATGTACATGAGTGAAGTGACATGATACTATTACACCAAGATTTGCAAACTCAAGTGTCTCCAGTGCTGAATAGATCCCCTAAATGACTGAAGCTGGCCAGGTGGGAACTTTGGAGGAAACGCAGAAAAAATGCATTGCCGGAGGGGACAACAATATCTCAATTCCAGTCGTTTATCTTGTGGCAAGTGTGAGAAGCCAGAAATTCATGTTTTCACATGAAATGTTATTTGCTCTCACACACACACGCTCTCTCTCTCTCTCACACACACACCACGTGAGAAAAAAAGGACTATATCTGCAAGTTGTAAAGTCTTCCTGCCTTGTGAACCTCGAGTTCAGAACCTCCAGCTTGAATTTTATTTTAATGACATAATGTGTTCACTTATTCATTTTCGAACGCTTCCTATACACAAGAACATAGGTTTTGAAGCGAGCTGGGAGCCCACGTAGTCTTCCTGGTTAGCTATGACCTTAGACCCATTGCTGAGTTCCTCCATGCTGCCTTTTCTGGCTTGGGAATTTGTCTCTGGATGATCTGGTTGACAGAGTTGTTGTGAACAGAAAATAAGCTAACTGTGTAAGCATTTAACATTGTTCCAGTACCAGACAGAGCTACCAGATGTTGGTTCCTTTCTCCCTAAGGAGATGTAGTTGAAAGCAGTTGTTATGGCAGGCAAGAGAAAAATCCAGAATTTTGTCCTCAGAATGTACATGCAGGCAGGTGGATGGTCAATGCAGGTTGCCTCCCTACAATTCTTTCTACCTGATTCCCTTAACTGAGGCCCTACAGGGGACTCATGTCCCCCTACATCTGCCAATAATTCCTTTCCCCTTCTGATTGGAATAACATCTTGTATAAACCATAGTACAGAACTTATCATTCAAATGGGGTCATATCCATCCTTGGAGACAAACCTGTCAAAATATTCCATGTTTCAGACCAGAGTAACTGGTTCAAGGAGGGTATGGGATACATGAGAATTATCTCCATGATATTGCCTTGTATGATTCAGAAAGATGTACTCCTTTATGTTGGTCTTGACAAACTGATAAGTTCTCAGTCCAGAGTTGCAGGTGAACATCTTGCCACCATTTAAGGAGAATGTGCCATGGAATCAAATCAGCATCAAGAGAAGCAGAGACTAGAGATACTTCAAGGCACAGTCCTAAGTATGTCATTTGGTCACCTTGGTCACCTTGATCCAGCCGTACCTGAAACCCATTTTGGACCATGAAATTCAGAGTTTTAAAAGTATAGCATGTTGCACTTTTGACTAAAGGCGGTTCTATTTGGATTTCTATCACTCCAAACTAAAGAGTTTGGAGAACAAAGCACCACTCCCCCACCCCAGCATAGTTATCTTTTAATACAAGTCCTAATCCCACTGTTTCATGTGGTTTGTAGAAGGGAAACAATTTGCAAACTTCCATCTAGATTCATACTTCTTACTCTTTTACAGTATGACAAGCTAAGTGTGTGGCTTTGGGGAAAGATAGTTGGCAATATAGCTCTTTCCTCTACTACCTAGGGACTTTGAACAAGTTATTAAAATTTCCTTATCTATATAAAAGGTACAAGAGCACCTTCTTTATAGGGTCATCGTGAGGACTAAACAAGATAATAAAAACCCATTTTTTGGAACTCTGGGATATCAGACACCAGGCTTACTGTTCTTTATGCCTCACTATTTCTAGAACAGTTTAAAGATTTTATTTATTTATTTGAGAGAGAGAGAGAGTGCATGTTGGGAGAGGGGCAGAGGGGGAGGCAGAGGGAGACGGAGAGGGAGAGAAACTCAAGCAGTCTCCCTGCTGAGTGCAGAGCCTGACACAGGGCTTGATCTCACAACCCTGAGATCATGACCTGAGTCAAAAAACAGAGTTGGATACTTAACCAACTGAGCCACCTAGGTGCCCCTATTTCTAGAAAAATTTAAAGAGAAGTGTATCCCACAATGTCTCGACCTGGTGCCTGACATATAGCAGATGCTCAACAGAACAGACTATCCTCATTATCACTCTCCTCACCACTGACATCTAGTGCGGTGCTTCTCTAACTCAAAGTGCACTAAATCACCCAGGGATCGTGTTCTATTTCAGATTCTGATTCAGTGTGGGTGGGAGGGGTCCTAAAATTCTGCATTGCCAGCCAGACCCCCAGTGATGCTGATGGTGTTGGGCTTTGCACTATACCTTGAATAATGAGGACATAGGACACACAGAGCCAGGATAGCACCAAAATGAGAATCCTAATTGATTGTAGAATACTCATGGCTCTTCCAAAACATAGCTTATCTGATTGTCCTAAGTAATTTTAACCAAATAAACATCTCTATTTGGAGACATGATCTCCACAACATCCCAACACACACTCAACTGAAAATCTAAAGCTCGAACATCTGGATGCCCGGACTTCTCCTATACCAGTTACGTGAAGCTCTGAGGGGGGACCAGGTAGCAATACACTGGCAGCTCTATAATTTGAAGGCAAGACTGAGACCCAACAGACTAGAGAGTCCCTGGAGAGGGACATCACAGGCCAAGGGTGATAAGTCCAACAAATCCCCGTGGTCAGAATTCAAATAGCACCAGGGCTGTTGATGACTTTTGGAAGAGTAAATATATTGACATGAAATCGCTAAACTGTACCACTAACATTTACATGAAATGTTTTACATGAAAAAAAGAAACACATTACATAATTTTTGCTTATACTAAGACTAACATAAGTTATTTTATAATTGGATTATTAGTATTGTGGACCTGTTCCCATGTATTAAGCCATTTCTTCAACTGAGACTTTTTTTAGAAAAGGAGGGAGTCAGGGGAGAAAATGTTGTTTGAAAATCTAGTTCCTGTAAAACCTAGAACAATATGCTTAAGAAATCAGTGATTCATTCCAACAGTCATAAATTTTAAAAATATATACTAATAATATATATTTTTCTTATGTACTTATAATTCATATTATTTCAGAAAGTGCATAAGGCATATAAGAAGTAATTACATGCCCCTATCCTGATACATGTCCACTTCAACTCAGTACATTAAAACTATAAGATGTGCTAACCAACCAGCCATGAGAGATATATGAATTTTAATAAAGAAATTGCTACTTCTGAGGAAAAAAAAAGTGCTCTTGGTTTAGGAAGTATCCCCATTTCTATCAGACAAAAATAAAAAAAATTACCAGGGACCAGTTCTCTGCTTCTATGGACCTTGCTCATTTCCTTCCACACTGAAGGCTCCATTGAGGGCAGAAATTGTCTATTCGGCACTCCTGTATGTCCCATAATATCCAGGACTGTCTGCCCATAGTGGGGATTCAATATTTCTATAGCTCGTTGGCATGAGACACAGAAATGAAGAGCGAAACCTGGAAGATCACAGTTTGGGAGTTAAGCTGACCTGGATGGACGCTTGACCTCTTGCACAATTCTTGGCCAAGTGAACTCACCTATAAAATGGGAGTTCCACTAAGTACCTCCCACAGGTAAAGCTCGTAAGCATAATCTATCATATTATGTTATTAACACTACCATCGCTAATTTATCATGAGTGCATGAAAAAGACAGTTGGTCTTGGTTTCTCTTTTCATGCCTATCAATGGAACCCACCATAGACATCCATCAGATCCTGAAGCCTTCTCTGCGACTGATTGTCAAATTCCAGGCTCACGGAAAAACCTTTCCCCATGTTCTGAGAATGGGAGGCACATGTGGCTTCACCTGGCCCTGTGAAGACTCCCCTGGAGGTCTTCCCTCCTCACTACTCTAATCTCAAACCTGCATTCTTCAGCTGACCCAGCCATTAACAATAACCTTCCTGCTCCTGCCTACCCCCCCCTGCGCTCCAGCCTCTAACCCATGTAGATCCAAGTGACCCGGCCTCGTCCAGTCCGGTAGCTGACCTCCCAGGCTGCTGCTGACATCGGAACAGAAATCTGTCCTTCAATCAGGCTTTAGCTCACAAGTCTGGGAGGAAGAAGAATGGAGCGTGAGCCAGACCAGCACAGCCATACTGCAAAGAAGGCTACACTGAGTAAGGTGGGACCCTCGTGGAGAGAAACTTACCATGAGTGAGAAGTCTGGTTGGGCAAAACTAAGTGAGTGAGGAACCTGGACCAAGACCCTCTTCTGTAAACCAGTGAATAATGCCTCTACACGGAACACGGCGATCTATCACGGTGAATGCCCTGGAGAGCTCCTTGGAGCCGCACTGGTCCCTGCTTCTGATACGAATCATAGTCGCTCTAGAGCACATATTGTGCGTCAGGCATTGGGCTAAATCTGATACATTATCTCATTTAATCTGCACGACAACCCTATGAGGAAGAAAGGCTGACAAGTTCTAAGAAACATGTAAAAAGCACACAGTTCACAAGCAGCAGTGGGTGGATTTGAACTCGGGCAGTAGAACGTAGAATGCCAGCACCCAGATGCATAACCGCTATGGGTGCTGCCTCCTGCCTCCCCTGGGTCCCATTATCGAGAGAGCTTTAGCATGCATTAGGTTGTCACTTCCCTGCCCTGCCAACATTTCAGGGGGACAACTCATTCTGACAGAGCTCTGGGACGCCACAAGCCCTAAACAGTTCCGTAAGAATGAACGAGAAAACCCTCATTGCTGAGGAATGTATTAATAATTGGGACTGACACAGAAACTACCTACACAGCCACCCTGAGACTTTGCACGTTAGGGCTGTTTGCCTGTCAAACGCAGCGTTATAACTTCAATTGCTGAAATTCCCTGCATCCACGGAAAATAAACAAGAGCAAAGAGGAATTTGCGCTCTTTTGTGGGGCCACCACCCCTCCGCTCGGTCATTCCTCTCTTGCCTCCAGCTGAGCTTTTGAAACGAGGAATCTTTTTTTAGCTGGAATATTCATCGCTGCCTTTCATAACATCAGCTGGAAGGAGTGACACGCAGTATTCAAAACTTGGCTTTGTGTCTTCATGAGGAAATTTTAAATGACTGACAGGCTGGATAATAATGGCAAAAAATAAAATGCCGTCTCTCTACTTTTCCAGCAGAGGAGAAAACCAAGACTTAGATATCTCTTCTGAATTGTATTGCTTTCTACCCATTTTGTGGTTGGACATGCTGAGACGTCCATTCCTGTGCATTATGAAAATAAATCAGGACATAAATCAGGAACTCCTCTGAGAAGAGAAATCCGTTTTTCAGTGTGTTTGCTTTCTTGGGTCTCACTTCTGAAAGATGTGACCAGTCTGGTAGAGTAACAAACTTCAATGAGCGGTGAATAACCATGCCAAAATTTTAAAGTGTGAATGTGGGGTGAAGGGTAATGTAGAAAGAAAAGAGTTAGAAGTTAGAATTCCCCTTTTATAATTTAGCCACCTTGCCTTCTGAGACCCGCCTGGTGGCTGTGAGGCCCTTATTGTGAATTTCCAAGCTACTTCTTGGACACTTATAATGTGCAAAGCAGCTGTTTGGGGTCACGCTCTCTAAAAAAGCAAAGGTAGTTCTTATATGGACACCCAAATAGAAGCCACGATAAAAAACGCAGCAAACAAATCAAAACTCAACTAGTCACAGCTACTCTGGCCTCATCTTTCAGAACAGATTGAACACGTACCTAATAGTCTGGCAACAAACCCAATAAACCAAGCTCTTCATTGTTGGGGTTGTGGAACAATGGGTTGTTTTCTTAGCTGGATTAGGCGTCTCTTTCTTATCAGTCTCTGATATGCAAATTCATTTAGATTTCCTGAGCACACATCCAACAGAACAGTCCCAGAAGTATACTGCTTGTGACAGAAAGCACAATGCAATCTCAATGTTCTTAGAGATCAGAAGATCATGGGGGTATCAGGATGCCCATTACGCATGTTGATTCTAGGGATACTCCTGATATAATAGAATCAACGCGGGTTTGGGAATTCCACTTTGGATGCTAAGACCAGCATCCAAGATGATTGCGAGGCAAGGTCCAGAGACCACAATCTCAAAACTAGTGCCACAAGTCATTGCAGAGCCGATAGCTGCAAAGCATAGGCAACAGCTCTCAGCCGGAAGGAAGATGAAGCAATTGTACCTGCAAGTACATAACTGAAAACGGCGTGGCTTCCAAAAGACACATCAACATTAGGGTCACATTCACAATGGGCCCATAAAGCAGAACACACATGTGGCGAAATCTTAGAAAACTGCTTAGGAAGGTACCATGCTGGTACCAAGACACCATCCTTCAAGAACTTGTGATGACAGTGTCTTCTCTGTGTTCTTATGCACTGCTCGTTCTTTGAGCAACAACAGATCGAGCTGTCAGCCTGTGTTGCATAAACGATACACAATTTGACGATGGCACCGCACGCGATGTGGTGAGATGCCAGAGCCAGGAGAGATGGACAGGAACTGAAGTCCACTGAGGGGTGCCATATTGAGTCATCTCTGTTGCTCACTTCACAGCATGCTCTCCACCAACGCCAACAACTTCCTTCCTGCACTTTTGCTGTTATGGTTGTTGGAAGCTGAGAGTTGCAGGCGATGCAGAATTGTTGAGTTTTATTGGCCTGGCATACGTAATTGATTTCTCTCGGGTTAAATACATGAATGACATGACCCCAGTGTAGGCACTTTGATTGTAAAATGATGCTTAATTGGACCAGATACACCACATTAACAAAAAACAACCAAACTCAGAATTTGAAAAAATTCCTAAAACAGGGGAACCTGGGTGGCTCAGTCGGTTAGGTGTCTGCCTTTGGCTCAGGTCATGATCCCAGAGTCCTGGGATGGAGCCCCGCGTCGGACTCCCTGCTCAGTGGGGAGCCTGCTTCTCCCTCTCCCTCTGCCGTTCCCCCTGCTAGTGCTCCCTCTCTCTCACTCATTCTCTCTCAAACAAATAATAAAATCTTTTTTTTTTTAAGATTTTATTTATTTATTCAACAGAGATAGAGACAGCCAGCGAGAGAGGGAACACAAGCAGGGGGAGTGGGAGAGGAAGAAGCAGGCTCATAGCGGAAGAGCCTGATGTGGGGCTCGATCCCGGATCGCCGGGATCACGCCCTGAGCCGAAGGCAGACACTTAACCGCTGTGCCACCCAGGCGCCCCCAAACAAATAATAAAATCTTAAAAAAATAATAAAAAAGAAAAAAGAGAAAGAGAAAAATTCCTAAAATAGCTACTGAAACCTATTGTGTTTCTACTTTTTGATCAAACGGATTTTGCTTTGGTCAGAAAAACCTCTTGGTACAAATGCACTCACTCTTTCAGAAACAATAAGGAACCCTTTGGTGGAAGGTCATGTTTTAATCTTATGAAGACAGAAAAATAATTAAATTATCCATCTGGCTTTCCAAAAGGGATGGAGTGGTTCCAACACCACTTCTAAAAACCCCCTTCCTTCCGCTTACAGGGTGGACACAGAGAAGGGATCCACAGCGGAGGAGACCGTTTTTGTTCTGAGTTTGACAAAGACAATCCCATCAAGTGTGAAAAATCCATCACGGTATTCTTTCTGGAACAGCGATGTCTCCTATTTCCCGGGTGCTACAAAATGCCCAGTCTATCATATTTGTTTCCGACTGCACATTACATCCTTTAACATACCTAACAGTTACTTTCAGGGGAAAATGCATTTATAAATGAGCACAGTTGCAGCACCCGACAGTCCCTTTTACCCCGCAAACTTTTAACTATGCTCATCAATTACTCTTAACGGTGCAAAGAGTTGGCAGTGTTTACCCACCATCCTTTCTGAGTTATTCAGCTCGATCTTGCGGCTCATTAAAAGCATCTCTATTTATTTGCTGTGTGTTACAGTCCTTAACTTTGGCACAACACGCCAAAAGAAAGCCCATTTTACTTTTCCCTGTGGTGTTAATTGGTAGAGCATGCTGCCTGCCTCTTCATTAATTATGTCAATGCCTATGAAACTTCCATTTTCATGGGGGTGAATTAACAAGGCTTCTCTGAACAGTGCTGACAAAAAGCCAGCCTGACTGCCTGTGACGACGGGGATAATGAAGGCTGCTGGTGGTCAATGCCATGTTCGGTTGCAAAAGCTCGCTTTGTCTGGACCCAGAGCCCTCTCACCCTCTCCTTCTCTTGTGACCCCCAGCAGGAAATAGGCACTTTTGTGAAGCCAGGGAGAGCGGTGCTGCTAGGGACAGCCCAGACGCCCGCCCAGACCCCAGAGATAAGATTGTGGCACACACTCCCTGCGTGGGGCTGACGGAGGCAGGGGAAGTGGGCCAGTTCAAGCCCAACAAATGTAGCTGTGGCTTCTGATGCTTCCAGACAGGTTCCTGATTACCTCACTGCAGGGGAAGCGAGAAAATAAAAGGCAATCCCTGCTGAAAACTCCTTTTTTTTTTTTTTTTTTTTAATCACTCTGAGAGAGATGACTTGTGAAAGGCTCACAGCTAGGTAGGAGCAAAAGAAACACACACGCACACTGCGTAACCCTAAAAACCTTGAGCCACATCCCATCCTCTGGTTAACAAAACCGTTCTTTTATTTTTGCCTACTTCTCCGCTCAATTACTGCGAAGGTTGGTAAAAGAGTGACACCTAGTTACTGTTTTACTATTCTCTCTCAAACATGCATCTTCCTCCTCAAGCTCCCTGACTGGGATCAGATACAGATTTCAGTCTCTCGAGTGCTCTCTCTCTCTCTCTCTCTCTCTCTCTCTCTCCGGCTTCCTCGCTCCCCGACTATGTCATTTTCATCCCTCTTTCCATCTTCATCTATGTGTCTTGTGTGACACACATATTGAAGGGGAGTGAGAGAAAGAAATGTACATGAATGAAGGCTAGGTAGACAGTATATTTTAATTGCTACCCCCAAACACATCTTCGGAAGGTAGAGGATAGTGATTTGCAGAGGATTTAGCTGGAATCATGAAGAAAAAGAAAATGTAAGGCTTAAGCTCACTTCCCAACTCCCTGGGCAAAAAAAAAAAAAAGAAAAGAAAAGAAAAAAATCATAGGGTTAGAAAAATCAGCAAGATGGAATGAGGTCTGGCCTCTGAAGAGGGGTGCTGTGGTCACGTGCATGTGCACCCCAGCACCCCCTCACCAACACACATATGCAGACAAACACCAACATATACACAAAACGCATATATCCATATATGCACACAAACACACACATATATAAAGACACACAAACACACATACACACACGGTCAGTGGAGATAGCGCTATGGACTAGAGACTACAGAAGAGTCTCGGATGAGCCATCCAAGATCCCCAGACCTTGCCTATTAGGGAGTTCCTTCTGATATTTCACTGCAGTCTTTCCCACTGTACATAAACCTTTTTCCCAGAAGAGAGTGATCAGCGACTATCCACCAAACGCTATTTCTCATGGCTAAGGAACAGGTCTACATTTTCTCTTTGGAGCCAAGTCCTTGATTATACTCTTAGAATGAGTTGCCTCATAACCCTTTGTATGCCAAGAGTGGCAGATGTAGGATTGGGAGTCAAGTGGAGGACAGGTTCCAAACGTCAGAAAATGCAGGTTCCAAATATTCATCGTTTGGTTTTGGCCAGAAATCCAGCTGTACTTTCCCTTGCTGAGGACACATTCCTGAACCCTCTCAGACTTCGTTTCTTCATATATAAAAAAGTAATGACTCCATCACAGGTTTACCAAAAAGAATGAATAAATGACTAAGGCACAGTAAAAATTAAGTAAGTATTTGTGAAAAACTAATAGTTGGCAGCAACTACTCCCCTAAGGATCTTGTCCCAACAAAAAGAATCGTCAGAAGAATAGCGCGGGTTTATGGAATGCTAATTATGTACCAAATGCTAGGCTCAAGTCTTTACTCACGTCGTTACAATTATCACAAGGATCGACGAGGTAGATGCAGTTGTGCTTCCCATTTTATAGAGCAGAAAACTGAGGCTTAGATGAGTCGCACAGCTGGCTGAGTTTTTGCTGGTAGTACATGGGAGAACCCGGCTTTAGTGATGCCCCTAAATGACATGCAGGGGGTGGCGTGGTTCACACTGCCAAAGAGTGGAAATAACCCAAATGTGCACCAAGTGGTGCCTAGATAAAGTAAAATACGCCATGTCCATATACTAGAATATTCTCTGGCAATACCTGCCACAACATGGATGAACCTGGGAAATGTGATGCTAAGTGCAAGCAACCAGACATGAAAGCCAACCATTGTACGATTCCATTTACATGAAACGTCCAGAACACACGGACCTATAGAGGCAGACAGTAGATTACTGACGGTCGAGGGGAGGGGTAAATGAAGGCTGATACGTTCCAGGAACTTTTGGGATGGTGACAATATTCTCCCACCCCCTGCCCCCAGCTTTAATGAGGCATAATTGGCAAAAATTATGTGCAGTATATTTAAGGTGTACAAGGTGATGATTATGTATGTATATATCATGAAATCAAAATGTTTTGAAATTAGTTGTGGGGATGGCTGTGCATCTCTGCAGTATATACTAAAAAAGCAAAGCAAAACATTGAATGGGTGAATTTTATGGTAAGTGAATTATATCTCAATAAAGCTGTTTCATGAACAAACAAAAGTCCTTTCTCACCATAAGTAACAAGCTACCCAGACCACCTTACTTATATTCTCATGTGTGCAGGCAGAAAATGGAAGGAATATTTACCCACTTAATTTTGCAGAAGTGGGAATCAATGAGCAAAGGAAATACTGGAGAACAGAAGGAAAGACCTTGCTGCATGGGGCTGGTCGCATGAAGAATTCTGGACTTTATTTTCAGGGCTCAGAGAACGGTGTGTGTGTGTGTGTGTATGTGTGTGTGCGTGTAAATGAGCAGGTCTACTTATATGCGGATTTTTTTCAATAAATATGGTACAGTACTGTAAATGTATTTTCCTCTTCCTTACGATTTTAACATTTTTTTCTCTAGTTTACTTTATTGTTAAGAATACAGTATATAATATATACAACATACAACATATGTGTTAATTAAATTGACTGTTTATGTTATCAAGAAATCTCCCAGTCAACAGACTATGGTCATTAAGTTCTTGGGGACTCAAAAGTTACCTGTGGATTTTTGACTACATGGAGGGTTGGCATCCCCACCCATGGGTTATTCAAGAGCCACCTGTATTGTGTGTGTGTGTGTGTGTGTGTGTGTGTGTGTGTGTGTGTGCATTTTCAGCACTCAGAGAAGAGTCTGAAGTGTGTGTATGACAGAGTATGACTCCAGTTGCACGGGAGGCGAGGGAGCTGGGGGCTGAGCAAGCAGGAGCCGTGGTGGTTTCCTGTCTGAGAGAGACACGAGGTCTGGAACAGAGATGCACAGGGTGGACAGGGAGAGAACGGTGGCCCTGACAGGCATGTTCGGACATGGTGACTGACTGGCTGGTGAGAGAGGAGAACAGGTAGCACAAGAGGAAGGGATGAAGGAGGGATGAAGGAGGGTGCTGAGGCGTTTAGCTTGAACAACTAGGTCAGGCCATTTGCTAGCACAGGGATCTGTGTAGGGAAACGTATTTGCTGGATAAGATCATTGTGTCATTGTAAAGGACATCCTCCTCCCACATGCATGAAATTAAACTTCAGACGTCCTTTGGGGAAGAAAGATTAGAAGAAAACAGAATGAAAGACATATTCTGGATTAAATGAAGGGTCTACATCTGCTTCATTAGACAATTTCCTTGCTTGAGATACATGGTCAGAGACCAGGAAAATAAGCTCGTAGGGAAAAGAAGAAGAAGAAAAAATTCCTTATAGGGAAGTGCAGAAGTTTCCAGAAAGGATCAGGTTCTAGGCAAAAGGGCAATGTCAAATTCTTTCTCTCTTGCTCCTCAGGACAGTGGAGATTAATCCTGAGCTATACAGTGCAAACTCGGAATATTTTACTCCTTTAACAATGCACCACTTTAGAGTTTCTGCATGCCCTCTGGCTGGCAAAGCCCTCTAGCTGTCTTTGAGTCTGTTCCCCTATTTCTGGGCAAGACTTTTTCAACCCTCATCCATCAGGGAAGTCTATTAGGAAGAACTGGCTTTGGCATTAAGTAGACTTGAGTTGGTTTATGGCTCAATCCTTTATTCATGGCGACATCCTGGGCATGTTCCCTGGCCCTTCGGAACCTCACCTCCCTCATATATAAAATAGGACAATGCCAGGGCTGTTAGGATGATTAAATGAGATAACCTGTCCCGAGAGCCCATTCTAGAGCCTGGCACACAGTAGGCTCGCAACTGAAGTTAGCGATGGTTACCATCACTCTCCAAGGCAATGATTTCCCATCTTTCTTTGGCTTGTTTATCGGCATTGGCATTAGGGGATACTTTTGAGAATTAGGAAAAGCCATGCCTCTACCCTCAATAAATGTTTATGCATGAAAACTTCGAACAGACTTACTGAAACTGATCCACTGACCACATTTTGAGAATCTTTGATCTCAGGAAGTTGTTCTCAACTCTGACTACCCATTAAAATTAGCTGGGGAACTTAAAAAATACTGAGAATGAAGGCCTTCTTCCCTAAAATTATCTTTGACTGGTCTGGAATTGGATACAGGCAACACTATTTCATAAGATATCCCAAGAGACCCTAATGTGAAAGCAGAATGGAGAACCACTGGTGAAGGGGGAAAATACAGGCAACTTCCTTCCCTCTGTTCACAATATCCCAAGTGCCCTGCGCTTCCCCTGATCCTGGCAATGTTTCAAGGTGGTTAGGAGCTCAGGCTCCAGGCTCCCGATGACCTACGAACCAGTCACTCTCGACCCCCATTAGCAGCATAATCTTGGCAAGCTACTCAACAATTTGGCTCTCATTTATTTCTTCTCCTCTATAAAAGCAGGAATGGGACAATCATACTGTCTTCCAGGATTTGGGGGAGGATCAAATGACGCGTTCTATGGGATGCTTCTCAAAATATGCATGGCAAAGTAATAGCTCAGTAACAGATCAGATGCAATTGTTACTGCTTCCATGAACAATAAGGCCACCATCATCTTCACCGTCTTAGCAGAGGATCCCTTTATCATCAGTAAAGTCCTCAAATATTGAATGCTGTTCTCTGCTTTCCTTAAAAAGCAGCTGGTAGGAATGCCTTATGATGGAGTCCTCAGCCTCCCAGGGGTATGAGGCTCCTCTGCTTGGAAAAAGGTCAGTGCCCAGGCCCTAGGGATCCTGACAATGTTGAGAAACCCTGCTCTGGAGTACACCCCGATTTTGAATTCCCTACACCCTAAAGCAGCTTCTGCACAGATTCAAGTATAGCCACACATTTAAAATAGTGTGTTTGTGGGGAAGTGGCTAATAAAACAGGTGTTCCTCAGCCATCAAACGCTGAGCCATTGATGGTACAGTCAACAGATTACTTTCCCTGAGAGGAAATGATTGTCCCGATATTGGAAAAACAGAAACAAAGGAATCATACACAAAGGTGGCTGATGTGATGACAAAATCTAGCAGTGTGTGGTTCTCTCTTCCTCTTGACCCTAAATGACAGATGTCACTCAAGCTGTCTGCTCCAAGCAGCTCTCCTGGACCTGCCACCCACAGAGGTTAATCACATCACCTTTCTTTTGGTACATTCACTTTTCACTGCTGATCCTCGGCTAATCATCATTCCCTTGACTTGTCTGGAACCTCCCTGGCCCTGCTTTTCCAGAAACAGTGACTCAGCCAGGCAAGGCAGGTTATTCGGGGTGGCTTGATGGGGGTGAGAGGGGGTAGGCAGAAGGGAGGAAGGGTAAGAGAGAAAGGCAATTTACGGCGCCTGTGGGTAGCTGGCTTCCCCCACTGGCACATTTCTAATTTTATTTCGCTTGCATTTATATTAGGAAATGCTGCAACCACAGCGTGCTAAGGGTGGGGGATGGACTGGAGGAAAATGTGAGGGCTTACGGCCACTTAGAGACAAGGGCCCAGGGAACACCCTCTGAGGCTTCCTTGTTCAGGCTCTTTCCTGCCCACCTGGCCTGGGAGCTGAAGAGGAAATGTCCCCCAGACCCCCAGTGCAGAAATTACCATAACTTAGGTTCTTGCTCATTTCCCCCTGGAAAGGAAAGGAGTTAGCTTCGCTTACCAGGTGTGGCTCTAGATTCCAACGACAAGCTCTTTCTCTCTCATTTCAGATTCATGGGATGCTTTTTACATGGAAGATGCTCCCCGGGGTTTTTACCGTTTCCTGTATTTATTAATGATGGAGCCCTAGAGCCCAGGATTTCTGTCTCCCTGACAGCTACCAGCTCAGGAGTTAAAAACTTGGATTCGGAGATCACACAGACCTACTTTTTAATCCAGTGCGATTTGGGACATATCATTTAACCTCCCTGAACCTCCTTATAGATAATAGGAGGATAATAATTGGAATAAAAATGTAAGTAATGCATGTAAGAATCTTAGCGGCATGCCTGACGCCTATGAGTAGTGCGATACAGAAGAGCGGCTGTCATTGCTGTCATTATGATGGTCAATTTTGGGTGTCATGGGGGTTAGGCACCTAGCGATTTGATCAAACACTAATTTCGGTGTTGCTGTTGAAGGTATTTTGCTGATGGGATTAACGTCAGCTATCAGGTGTCTTCAAGTAAAGGAGATTATCCTCGGAAATTTTGGTTGGCCTGATCGAATCTGTGAAAAGCCTTAAGAGCAGAACCGAAGCTTCCTTGAGGAAGAAGAAATTTCACCTGTGCACTGCCGCCTCTGCTCCTGCTGGAGAGCTCAGACTGCTCTTCCTGACAGCCTGCCCTACGGATTTCAGACCTCCAGACCTGCACGGCCAGCCCCCACCATCCTGTCAGCAAGTCCTTGCAATAAGTCTCCGTCTCCCTCCCTCTCTCTCTCTCTCTCTCTCTCTCTCTCTCTCACACACACACACACACACACACACGCAGAGCAGCTGTGTTTTCCTGTTGTGGGGTCAGCTTTGCCAGAGCTGCCATAACAGAGGAGTACGGACTGGGGGGTATAAACAACAGAAATGTATGGTGTCATGATCCTGGAGGTTGGAAGTCTGAGATCAAGGTGTCGATAGGGTTGGTTTCTGGTGAAGACTCCCCTTGGCTTGCAGGCAGCCGTCTTCTCCCTGTGTCCCTGCATGGTCTTCCCCTCTGTGCCTGGCTGTGTTCTCACCTCCTCTTCTCATGAGGGCACCAGTCTGCTTGGACTAGGGTCTACACCAATCACCTCATGTAGCCTTAATTACCTCTTTAAAGCCCCTTTCTCCAAATACGGTTTCATTCTGAGCTGCTGAGATTTAGGACTTTGACATACGAATTTCGAGGGGGGACACAATTCAACCCATCACAGACGGTGAAAGAATTGGTGGCAATTTTACACCTTAGCTCCAGTAAGATCCCTGCCTCCAAAAGCCAAATTCCGGAGATAAGGAACAATCCTCAGTTTTCCTGAAGCCAGGCCAGTCTCTCTTGGTTGTTTGCTGCAGGACTGCTGACACCTGAAGTTCCAGCTTGCTAGAAAGGATGGCATGCACCAGGTTCCCTGGGTGATGGGCAAAACAGATTCCACTTAGAAGAGGCCCCCAGTGGAGGTAACTGATGAGCTTCCCTAAGACAGACAGAGAGAGAGGGGATGGAAAACTCCTTGGAGTTGAGCTCCCCTGGAGCAGCACATCTTCTCTATGGTTCTGTCTTCTGAATAAAGATATTCTCTGGTGACAGATGGTGCCCGGCAACAGATGGTGGCCGACTGCCCTCCATCAGTTCAGGTTCTATAGCACAAAGCTGCCCCAACTGGGTCCAATGGACAAATCAGCCCTGGATGGGCTGGACACAGCTGACATACAGAGAACCCCAGGTCACTACTCAGTTGTTGGGTTCTGTAAAAAGAGGTAAGAACTTTCCTGACTACCGTCCATCTTGACGTTATAGAAGCAGTTCCCAGTGCCAAGCACTGTTTTGCTGGAAGACTCTGTAGTGAGCGTGTTGCACCTTCCACTGGTATCACAGATTACCCATCTGGCCCCAAACTTGAACTATTTCCATTCCCAAACTATTTCCATTTCATTACTTTTGGTAGCAAGATCAGTAATTAATTCAACCATTTCATCATTCAGGCAATATTTGCTGGATCATCTATCGTGTATCAGGCACCGTTAGGAGCTAATTTAGGCAGTGTCAGATGTCAATTCACTTTTAATAAAGTTTCTGTTAGGGTTTTATTTTTTTTTTTTAATTATTTTTAAGTAGGCTCCACGCCCAACATGGAGCCCAACGCGGGGCTTGAACTCACGACCTTGAGATCAAGACCTGAGCTGAGATCAAGAGTTGGATGCTTAACCGACAGAGCCACCCAGGTGCCCCGTTAGGGCTTTTTCATGCTGTGGAATTCCTTTCCCTACCATTCATGTGAATCTGATGGAAAGAGGAGTAAGGATTCTTGGAAGGGACAGTGAGGATATAATGAAAAGCATGTTCCGTCTGCTCAGAAGCATGCATGGCTGATCAACCTGAAGCTAGCAGAACAAAGAGCCAGAGCATGACCAGAGGGACAGGCATAAAACCTGGCTGATGATGTAGGATACATGGAAGTGGGCAGCTCGGTAAGAGACAAAGGTAATGAAGATGCTGTAAAAGAAAATATAATGTAAGCCTCTGGCTGATCAGTGAAGAAATGCCATTAAGATGGATGGGGTTATCTGAAGGCTCTACGGAAGCACATGCACATCTGTCTGGTATTTCCATAAAGCCCTTGAAGTCGCTGGGATGAGGAATGAGATCATGATGGGCTACAAAGGGCTAAATTGGCTGCAAAAGGCCACGGAGCCCTGAGCACCATAAGTGAGCCAAACACAGAGAGGGAACCCACCATGGCAACAGAAAGAAAGAAACTAGTGTTCCAAGTCAAGATGATTGCTCCTGCCTCCCCAGTTTTTTTTCCAGATACGGGTATTGTTTGATTGTTTAGAAATCCCCACCTAAACACAAAAAAGGAACTGCCTGTCTTCTAAAATGTGTCTGTGCTAACATGCTTCCTTTCAAACTCTTCCATTGCATATTTCTTCTTAGCCAGGAGCTGGGAATTCAGTTATGGGAAATCTCATAGGAAATGTCGTGGCCATGTGTTTGTCACTTCGTAAATCCTCACTCTGTGCTTGACAGGACTCCAAGATCACCTTTTAAAGCTAATCCAGCTGAGGGATAAGACAGCATTCTTAGCACTTCAACTGGAGTACAATATGACTGGCAATAAAATCTGCCTTAACCCATATGATTGGCAGAAGGTTATGGTATGGTAGACAACTCGCTTCGGGCAGCTTGCAAGTTTCTTTCTTACAAAAAAAAAAAAAAAAAAAGACCTGTAGGCAAATATCCTAATTGCTAAAAATGCATGTAATGCATTTGCAAAGGGTCTGTTAGGTGTATTGAGCAATGTAAAGTCAGACACATTACACAGTATACGATCTCAAAACTCCTACTTACTCCCCATCTTTAATTTACCCAGATCCTTGCAGTGCAAACACCAAATATTAAGATGTTACTCCCTACTAAATCTATTTTACCCGCTCAGTTTGTCTAGAAAGATAATCAGTCTGTATCACCTGGCTTACTCTGACAATAAATATTACTATACAGAGGGGATTATTTTTCCAAATTAGACTGTAAGTAAGCATTTACCTAAATCTGCTAAACATTTTATTGAGTTCCTGATGTTGGTTCAACTAAAACAAAACATTCTACTATGATCTGGGTGGCCAAGCCACACCTGTGTTCAGAGAACACCATCTGCTCTAGACACATCCTGCTGTCAACAGAATCATACGAGAAAGCCAGATAATCTTCCTGTATTCCACCACAAAGTCTGAGGAGTAGGCAGTAATGACTGTCTTGCTTTTGGATATGAAAGAAGAATGTTATTGGCTCCACGGTAATTGCCACACACAATTCCCGTGTGGTGAGGTGCCGATTCACCTCCCAGGGACAATCACTATGGTCCCTGTACTCACCTCTGCTCTTTTAGAAGACTCAGGGGCCTCCTTTTCTTCCTGGTCATTTTGCCTATCACCAAAGACTGCAAGTTGAATGACCAGGTTTATTTCAAACTATTAATGACCAGAAAGGCATGAAAATCCAGTTTTTAAGATGTGTTATATGTTGTCAACACATTTGACAGAAATATAAACATGGTGGGCAGAGACATACGATAAAAGATTTTTTATTTATCTCCATACGCTTGTACTCAGTTGGAATTTTCCAAAATATTCACCTGGACAACACTCATCTCTTGTAGCATTTTCTCCACCTCTCATCCTCTGTCTTAATATCACTGATGGCCTGGGGGGGGGGGTGTGCAGGGAGGAAGCAGACAGAGGAAGCAGACAGAAATATTCCACATATAGTTTCTACCTCTACCTCACGGGGGGTCGCATAATGCCTCTCACCTCTCTCTCTCTCTCTCTCTCTCTGTCTCTCTCTCTCTCTCTCTCTCTCACACACACACACACACACACACACACACACACACACACGAGCTTGAAGATAAAGCTGCATTTTTCTTCATAAGAGGGGTCTGGAGTTCTGGTGAACTGAGTCCCTGAGAAACCATGAGCATAGGAAAATGGAGAAAAGTGGGGCAAATAAGAGAGGGGCAGTAGCTTTCCACTGAGCCATCAGAGTGATATGCTTTTAATATGCATGATGTCATGTTACCCCCCTAATGGAAACAGACCGACAGTGAAATCCATATCTGAGGGGCATCGGAAGCCCAGTAAGCTACATCCCTGTCTGCCTCTTCCTCCCTGGCCCTCTTTTTGCCCGCGTGTTACCCCACACCCCACTCATACTGGCCTCCTTTGTCTTTCTGGAGCATGCTGAGACCCTTCTGCCCTTCCATGTAGATCTTCCCTCACCTTGACCTTCACTTGGACACATCTTCCCATCCCTCCATTTCAGCTGGTGACCTTCCATAATTCTCTGAATATGTACCATTACCTCTCACTGTGGCAAAGACACTTTATTCACTGATTTTATTTATTGACTTTGGGGGATATCTCTGTTAACACAACACCAAACTTCAGGAGGGTAGGGACTTGTACATCTTATTTACTAGCTCATTGGGCACCAAATGCATATCTGTGGGACGACATGAGTGCTCACCCATGGTCCACTGAGAAAGAAGAGAAAAGAGAAGAGAGGGATGGGGAGGAGGGAGGAGGAAAGGAAAGGGGAGGCGAGAAGAAAAAGAATAGAGGTCACCATGTAAGGAGGAAATTTCCAGTGAACACTCCCTGAGAAGACTGAGGAACTCTGAAAAACAAGGATGCTAACACCGACTTCTAAATTGCTTCCTCCACCATCTTGAACTCAGTACTAGAAGTTGCTATGCACAACGGCCTGGATGATGCTGTGTGCTTGGGGTGGGCCTGAGGAAGGCGCAATGGGCTAGAGGTAGGAATGGAAAACTGGAATGGGGGGTAACTCTGAGAAAGGATGGAGCCCCTCCAGGAATCTGCAGCTACTCGGGAGGGGCCCTGGACTTTCCACCACCCAAGGATAAAGGATGAAGCCGGTTTAAACATAGAAGGCTGGAGAAGTTCGAGGCACCCGGGCTACAGATCTAAATGTTAATCAAAGATTGCGACAGTCTTAAAATATAACGTGAGTGATGTTTGAGAACACAGCACAGCTTGTGCAGCCCTATGTAAAGCAGATGCAAATCATATGTAAATGTGCATGTGTCCTCCTTGACTAGTTCTGACTTCAGCCCCTTCTGAGGATTAGCTCTCCGGACATCCTTAGATTTCCAGTGAAATCCGTGGATGGGGAGTCACTCTCTCACTTCTCAAGGCAGCAAGTTGCCTTTGCTGGGTTTGGAGAGGCTTTTGAGAAGGAGTCACTAATGAGCTGGTATTTGCAAAGGGAAATGGGAAACTCAGAGATACCATTTGCCAGTGAGATGCCAGACTGGGTCTCACAGATAAAGGGACCTGCTTCCGAGGTGTGAGAAGGACAGACAAGGTTGTGCTGGCTGAGAACTCATTGCAATCCCAGGGGCAAGCAACCCATATTGATATTTTTTTCCCTTTTTTAAAAATTGTGGTAAAATACACAGGATATAAAATTTACTATTTAAGCTCATTTTAAGTGTATAGTTCAGTGGTATTAAGTACATTCATATTGTGCAACCATCCTTTCCAGAATTCCGTTCACTTGCCAACATGAGACTCTATACTCATTACACACTCATCCTCATTCCCCTTCAGCTCCTGGCAACTTTGTCTGTGATTCTGACTACTCTAGATGCCTCATACGAGTGTAACATTGCAGTATTTGCCATTCTGTGATTGCCTTCTTTCACTTAGCATAATGTCTTTAAGGTTCATTCATGTTGCAGAATATATCAGAATTTCCTTCCTTTTTAAGGTTGAATAATATTCCATCGTATGAATATACTACATTTTGGTTGTCCATTCATCTGTCATTGGACACTTGGGTTGCTTCCACATTTTAGCTATTGTGAATAATGCTGTTATGAACATGGGCATACAAATATCTCTTAAAGATCCTGCTTTCAATTCTTTTGAGCATTATAAAGTTGAATTGCTAAATCATATCCTAACTGTATTTTTTTTTTTGAGAAACCACCACATTATTTTCCATAACGGTTGCACATTCTACTTTTATTTTATTTTTAGAAAATTTTATTTATTTATTTGAGAGATAGAGAGACAGAGGGAAGAGACAGACTCTCCAGCAGACTCTACACTGAGCGCAGAGTCCAACACAGGACTCGATCCCAGGACCTTGAGATCATGACCTGAGCCGAAACTAAGAGTCTTATGCTTAACCAACTGCGCCACCCAGGCACCCCGTAGTGAACATTTTACATTCCCACCAACAGTGCACAAGTGTTCTGATTTTTCCACATCCTCACCAATATTTGCCATTTTCTGTTTTCCTTCCCTATCCTTCCCTTCGCTCCCGTTCCCTTCCCTTCCCCCCCCACCCCTCCCTTCCCTTTCCCTTTCCATCTTTCTTTCTCTCTTTCTATGGCAACCATCCTAATGGATGTGAGGTGGCATCTCATTGTGGTTTTGATTGCTATTTCCCTAGTGATTAGTGATATGGACCATCTTTTCATGTTCATACTGGTCATTTGTATATCTTCCTTGGAGAAGTGTCTATTCAAGTTCTTTCCCCATTTTTGATTCAGGTTTCTTGTTGCTGTTGTTGACTAATCCATGTTGTTTTTTTGCACACAGTCAAGTGGCTCTGGTAGGAAGACTCCGTAAGAGATTCTTCCAGAGACAATACAGACACTACATCTCTGCTAACCCTTCTAACATCAGCTGTTTAGGTTTTCACTGGCTTTGCAAATTCCTCTAAATTCCATTAGTGCTCCCTCCATCATCAGTCCCACGATTGACTCTGACCTGGAGGTCTATAGTCAGTACCTAGAAGATAGTCCTGACTCCATGCTTGCTCTGCCCACTTTCTACACGGCAGCTGGGCTGAGCTTTGTAAAGATATATCAGATCATCATTCTCCTGCCTACATCCAGCTAAGAACTTCCTCATCTGGTGACATTCCCTACGTCGTCTACCACAGTCTGACATTCTGACGGCCTTCATTTCTCAGTTAGGCCACACTGATCACTTCAGTATGTGGCTCCCCACTCCAGAGCAGCCTTACCCCTCAGCCAGTCCATCCCTCTTCCATCTCTGTTTTGTTTGTTTGTTGTTGTTGTTTTTAAGATTTTATTTATTTATTTGAGAGAGCAAGTGAGAGTGAAAGAGGAGGGGGAGGGAGAAGCAGGCTCCTGCTGAGCAGGGAGCCCAATGTGGGGTTTAATCCCAGGACCCTGGGATCACGACCTGAGCTGAAGGCAGACGCTTAACCCACTGAGCCACCCACGTGCCTCGAGGTTTTGCTTTTTGAAATGATTTTATATTTGTCTCTTCTGCCTCAATCTCACAAAATTGGGTTTGGATGCTATTTACAGAGTCCTGAAATCACTGTGGCTTAAACAAAACATAAATTTATTTTTCTCTCCCATAAAAGAACTGGGGCTAGACAGTCCCTCATAAATCTCATTGCTCCTTCCACTTTTTTGTTTCACCTTTCTTAGGCCATAGATTCATCCTCAAAGTAGCCTCAACATCACACGGTTTCATATAGCAGGAGAGAGGAAACAGGAGAACACATGGGTGCTGCTGGCATCGTGAGTCAGCCCCTATTACAGGGTTTTCCCAGAAACCACACCTAATAATTTTCATTGCCATCTTGTTGGTGATCCCTCTCTGCTAGGAAAGCTGGAGAACACAGTATTATTTTCCTTTAATTTGGACATCTTGGCTATGACTAAGGGGCCCATTACCAAGGGGTCAATTACTAAGAAAGAAGGGATAAATGGCTATTGGAAAGGCAGCTGGCAGTTTCTGTCACAATTCCTTCTTGAATGTTTTTCCTCTACCAGAAAATATGAGCTCCATGCAAGCAGTGATCTTGTCCATGTGGTGTAATGCAGTATCCCCAGCTCCCATTTCAGCGTCTGACGGGCACTTCATAAACACAGGTGCGATACACACTTGCTGATTAAAAATGAAACACAGTGGTGGCTTTTATTTTCCAACATGACGTTTAAGAACACACATGGACCCTTTCTGCCTTTCGGATTCTATCATAAGACAGGCTAATTAAGTGCTGCCAGAGGCCCATCCTCTTCCCCATTCCCTTCCCTGGGAAAACCCACCTGTCTTAAATCTGAGAGTCATAGGAGAGTTCTTATCATCTGCAAGAGGAGTGGGGCTTCCTTTCTAAAAATTACCGCTGCCTAGAATTTAGCATTATGGTCCACGTGGAGCCAATTTTCAGGCCAAAACAAGTCAAGCCCCTTCTCATTGACACCATGCATTCATGTCCCTGACCGTAAAATGTTGTTATGGCCAGGCTTTTAGGTTTTTCTCTGGAATTTTCAAGAAATCTGGCTCTATGATTCTGAGAACATTTAGGAATGGCTGATTGCAAAAGTGGTCCCACAATGTTCTTTTAGTCTAATTTTGTTCCACCACCACTCGGACTATTGGCCGATGCCACGTGTGGATGCTGCTGCCATCTCTCCACATAAAAGCACTCAAAGGCGTGACGTGACGAGTGTGTGGTTGTACTGCAACTTCCAAACCTTTGGGCGCCTGTTACCTAGAACACGCAGACATCCATTTCCAAAGACATTTTAAAGTGCATGGTTCAGGGCCCATCTCAAAAACATTTCTCATCTATTACTTTTTAACCGATTACCATTCGATTTTTCAAATGATAAAACAGGAAAACCTTTAAACACTCAGTGGATCCTGAATTATTAAACATAAAAGGGCACTTTGGTGTATTTATTATCACACTGGAGGAAATCTTGTCTGGTTTCAGCTCTTAGCTCCTTAAAATGTCCCCTCTACACTGAAGTGAAGTTAAAAATGCATTTGCCATAAAACTCCATCCATTTCCAATTTTCTTATCATCGGTTTCTGACATTACAAGCTGCCACCTTCCGAGGCTGCAACTTCCCTGGGGAGGACGATGGCCACGTGATGTTGGTGGTCATACTTCACTAGCCTCTTGGAACTAGAACTGAGCCCTGGTTCAGAGCTGCCTCCTTTTCCACTCTCCAGATGGACTTAGCCTTTCCAAGGATCAACTTCTGGGGGCTTCTCGCAAGCACAGTGTGTACTGTGCAAACTGTGTGCAATGCAGAAAACTCATTTCCTTGGAACCTATGCTGAGTTTTCCCTGTGCTGGTGCTTTTTTTTTTTTTTTTTTTAATGGAGGTGATATTCACAGTATATGAAATTCACCATTTTACACTGTGATTTCTTGGCATTTAGCACATCCAATTATGGCACAATCACCATCTGTATTTAGTTTGAGAATATTTCCATAATTCCCAAAGAAAACCCCATGTCTATTAAAGATTTCCTCCCTAGACCCCTTCCCCTAAGAACCACCATTGTGCTTTCTGTCTCCCTGGTTTTTTAATTCTGGACATTTCATATGAATGCAATCACCCAACGTGTGACTGGCTTATTTTACTGAGCATGATGGTTTCAGGTTTCACCCATGTTATAGAATATATCAGCACTTCATTACTTTGCACAACTGAATAGTATTCCATTGTATGGATATACCACCTTTTGTTTATCTGTTCTGTCACCGATGGTTATTAGGGTTGTTTCCAACTTTTGTCTATTGTGAACAATGTATGAACCTACACGTACAAATTATTGTTGGAGGACCTGGCTGCAGGCCTCTCCAGTGTAAGCCTGGGAGTGCAGGTGCTGGGTCAGATGGTAACTCTGTGTTTAAGTTTTTAAGGAGCTGCCGACTATTTTCTACACAGTGATAGTACTTTTCGTACACAGGTTTTCACTCTCTCTCCTACTGATGCCATTTTTAAGCTTGTACTCAAGAAAAGATCACTCCAGAAACAGAAAGTAGCTCTGGAATTCCCAGAAGCAGGTGTTAAAATCAGCAGCGTGCTCACCTCTCCCTGCTGCAAATACAACAGGAAGCATGAGACGCTCAGAGCCATATTTTTCCTTATTCCTTTTCCCTGTCCCATAAGAGAACAGCTGTGGGAAAGGCTTAAAGGAACCACACCTGTACTTAGTTCCAACAGAATGGAGAAAGCAGAGGATGCTGGGTAGAAGGTCTGTTGAGGGGGGGATGGAGGGAGAAAGGACAATTAGGTGAGACAGAGAAGGAACAATGCATGTGTTCAGGTGTCAGGAGACAGGGAGAAACATCCTGGCTACTCAGTCTGGCTGTGATGTATACCTTTGAAATGGAGTCTTTTAAATCCTTTTTTTCTTCTTTCCTCCCTCCTTTCCTTTCTTTTTAGAGACAGAGCATGAGCGGGGCAGGAGGGCAGAAGGAGAGGGAGAGAGAGAATCCTTAGCAGGCTCCACGCTCAGTGCGGAGCCAGATGTGGTGCTCGATCTCACAATCCTGACATCATGACCTGAGCTAAAATCAAGAGTCAGACGCTTAACCCACTGACCCACTCAGGCGCCCCTAAATCTTCTTTAAAATTACTCAGACTTACAGACAAAGATGATGCCACTTGGCTTTATATATTTCAGATAACCCAACTTCCCCTCTGCACACCACTCTCACTGTATTTAGTGGTACATATTTATCTTTGCTCAGAATTCCACTACCCTTTCCCTTTGCAAATGCTGTCCTCTTTGCCTGAAACATCCTTCCATAAATCGTCTGTCTGAAAATGCCTACCTACCCTCAAAACTGTGTCCAGGAATCATCTGTCTACTCCAACCTTCCAAGACACCCGTCTCAGCATAACTCCTGTTCCCACGTACACAGACATCATTCAGTTTTACCTGCCATTACACATGCCTCTGTCCTCTTCCTAACAAAGTGTTCTTTGAAGGGAGGGATATTGGCTTCCTCCCTTAAAAATGGGGATAAAAATATTTACTTCTCAGGGTTGTTGTCAGGGTGAAGTGAGAGCACTACCTTGCACATCATCGGGACTTAATAAATGTTTGTGAAATACAGTGAACCTTTGGGCTCCTGCCCTATCAAAGTTTGCAATGGTCTGAACAAAAAACTCCTGAGTGTGCACTGCTAAGCAAGTTGGGCAAATGGGGCTAGAAATAGAGTAGAACAGGATAGGGCAAGTCGGAGAAATGATTCGCTGAGAGCTCTTCAGGACGGAAGGTGAGTGAATGTAGCATGGCCAGCACCATAAGCGGAATATTGACAACCAGTTACACATGCTCAGTGTTGAGCCAGAATACGTATTGCTATTACCATTGCCACTCTGACTATAGGACAGACTGATTTAGATTCAAAATTGCTGAACCAAGCCCATGCTTCTGCTTTCTTTGGGTGAATAAAAGAGGGAGGAGGAAGAGGAAGCAAGAGAGGGAGGGTAAGGACCAAAACAAAACAAAACAGGAATCAATGAAGCTTCAAAACTCCCTCAGCGAAGCTGAGCAAGATGATGGTCACATTCTTCAGATACTCAGAGTCCAGGAGAAAGTCCTTTGATCCTGCCACATTTAGCAATGCAGCCAAGAATGAAAGGAAAACATGTCACATGTGCTAAGCTACACTCAGTAATCCATTTATAAGAGATATAAGCCAAGCACCTTTCTTTAAACTGTGAACATCTCTGGTACCCATTAACTCATCCGAACTTGTGCTGTTGAGTCACGCCTTGTTCTACCCTATCAGATGCCAGATGTTGTGCCAGATGTCAGGTGCCTACCCCTGCCCGTGAAATAATGCTCATCTCCTCTGACCTGTAATTTATATGGTGGACAAAAAGTTTGCACAAATCCCTTAGTAGAATTGGTTAGGGTTGACAGCACAACCAACATTTCACAAGAAGCCATATCCTACAAGCCTGCAAGATAAGAAACAGTGTAAGAGGATGAGGCTCAGTAAGAAACATCCTTTCCTATCACCAGATATAAGGCTCTCTGGGGAAAGCTGGACCAGTAGCAGAATACAGGCTCGGCCCCTGACATAGCTAGTCTAACAACATACTCGGCTCAATGCAAGAAACAAAGTGAGGTTAACAGATAGTACAGGCTTTTTAATAAAGGTCATAAAATAGGGATTTTAGATATTTTGTTGCTAGAATTAGCAGAACAATGAACAGCAAATTAAGAACCAATGGACTTAGTTAATACCCGTCAAATTTTAATGTTGAAAAGATGTTACTTGTTTGTCTTCAAAATCTGCACTTTCAAAAGTCAATGAAATTGTTTATTTCTGGTGATGGGATGGAAAACAAAACAGGTTCAAAAATAGCTATGGGGTTTGCAACTCAGTGATGAACAGCTCTTTAGAAATTAGAGCCAACATTTTGAAACCTTCACCCCTGAAGAATCAGATGTTCCCAAACCTTAGCCATCCTTCTGCCACTGTCACTAAATGGCCATCATGTGTCATAATGATAAACTATCAGCTTAATATACTTTACACTGATGCAGTTTGCTTCCACTGAAACACATTATTTTTACAAGGCAACTTTATATCAATATTTTAAATGAAAAGAAAACAATAATATCACTTATTCCAAATAGAGAGTAACCATAAAACAAATACAATGCAATCATAGATTATCAAAATCTTGCTACCATTACCTGCGGACATTGAGCCTGAGGCCTCTGTTTTATGGTTAAAAATGGAGATCATCAAGTATTAGAGAGATGTTTAAGACATTCACACACCAAACAAAGACTTTCTCAATAACATAAACGGGAAAATGGAAAAAAAATTCAGAACAGAGTAACTCCATCCCCAAATGATTGGTTTAAGTTATTTAATAGCATCTCTGTATGTCACCTAAGTCCATAGTAATCAGACGGGACTCATACTTTGGGAAAGGCAGTTTCCAGCCAACGCTTTTCTTTAAAAAAAGATACATACAACTATCTTTTCAACTTCTAATAGAATATCTCGTATTTCTAATTATCACTCCAGGAAAGTTTCAGTCTCTCACTCTCTCCTTCCTGTGGCAACATTTCTTCCAGTTTTAAGTTAACTAAACATACAACCATAATCTCTGCTAAACTTTGCTATGCCAGAGTAAAGTACTAATACACCAGATTGTTGTTTCAGAGCGTGGACCCTATATCTGTAGTTCCCGGCCCTGTTACACACCAGCTGTGTGACACTGGGCAAACTCACATCTCTCTGCAAAGTCTCCTCATCTCCAAAGCAGGGTACCATGTGGTATTTAACTCATTGGATGGAGTACATGTAAAATGCTTATAACAGTGCCTGGCACATGTAAGAACCATATCAGCATTTGCTGTTATATTGATTACCTGCCTGCATTTGTTTCCTGCTCCTGCTGTAACAAATTAGCACAAATGTAATGGCTTAAAACAACACAAACTGATGCTCTTACAGTTCTGTAGTTCAGAAATCTGATGCAGGTCTTACTGAGCTAATATTAAGGTGTTGGTGGCGCTGTGCTCCTTCCTGGAGCCTCTAGGGGAGAATCTGTGTTTTTGCCTTTTCTGGATTCTAGAAGCTACCTGCATTTCTTGGTGCATGGCTCCCTTCTATGTTAAAGATGGCAACTGCCTGTCGGGTTTTTGGTTTTGTTTGTTTGTTTGTTTGTTTGTTTGTTTGTTTGTTTGTTTTTTCAGGGCACTTCCCTCTTCCACTTATGAGGACCTTTGGAACCATTTGAGCCCATTGAGATAACCCAGGAAAATCTCCCCATCTTAAAGCCAGCTGATGAGCAAGATGAATTCTATTTGCAGCTTTAATTCTCTCTTGCCATGTACTCTAACCTATTCACAGTTTCCAGGGATAAGGATGTGGACATACCTGGGGAGGAGGGCATTATTTACCTACCACACTGCCAAACTGTGAGAAGGCTATCCACACAAAGAAGAACAGAAGACATGGTCTCTCTCTCTGCTTTTATGTTGTTCTGAGAGTGTGTGAGGCTTTCCCAGTGGGGTGTCTCAAGCAGTATGTTTGGCATGTCCCACACCTTGCTTTTATTCCTTATAAAAGTATTTTTTAAGATTTTATTTATTTTAGAAAGAATGCGCAAGCAGGAGGGAGGGGGAAAGAATCTCAAGCAGACTCCACGCTGAGCACAGAGCCCAATGCAGGGCTTGATCTCACCACTCTGAGATCATGACCTGAGCTGAAAGCAAGAGTCAGACACTTAACCAAATGAGCCACCCATTTTATTGTTCATAAAAATATTTTTAACTTGAGATAGTTCTAGATTTACAGAAAGATGGCAAAAATAACAGAATTCCTCTGTATGTCTTATGTGTGTCCCCTAACACTAACACCTGACTTCATCACAGTGCAGTGGTCCAAGCCAGGAAATTCACACTGGGACAATACTGGTAACTAAACTGCTCCCTTGTTTGTTTATTCCCCCTTTGCTGTGCCAGGATCCCATCCAGGGTCTCCCCTTGCAGTTTGCTATTATTTCTCTTTATTCTCCTCACAGTTGACTTCTAGCAAGTCAACATTTGGTTGAGCTGAATGCTGCCACCAAGTACCTTGTAGGATAATCTCCATCCAGAGGATCTGTGGGCTCTGCAGGCATTTGCACCTGCAGCTTCTAGGTAAAGCATTGCTAGGATTCTGAGAAGCCCCTGTCCAGCAACTTTCAGACCCTCGAGTCTCTCAGATGAACCCTCCCCTCGAATACCGCACTTCCCCTAACTTCAGCTTCATAAGCAAACTCCCTCCTTCCACAAACACCAACGAGCTCCCATGACGCTCAAACAACAGAATGGCAGGAAAGCACAGGAGAGTCTGAGATATTTGGGATCAGAACTAGACCTGCTGGTCAGTGTTCCTTCTCCTCACCCTCCTCCATTTCTCCCCTTCCTTCTGGTTTTGAAAACAGCTCATGGAATTGTACAGAAAGGGTGTCAATAGATTACAAACTGTTTCCCTCTAATAAAATGTTA
Source organism: Ursus americanus (assembly GCF_024610735.1). Taxonomy (NCBI): domain Eukaryota; kingdom Metazoa; phylum Chordata; class Mammalia; order Carnivora; family Ursidae; genus Ursus; species Ursus americanus. Next base: position 34,699,820 of record NC_142128.1, read on the forward strand.
AACGATGTTGAAAATTAATCACCAGGGCCATCGTGCTGCCCTCCTCAGAGGGAGATGGCTCGGGAAATTTAATAAATCATTATCACAATGATGTTCCTATTATAGAATTTGCATTTCATTCCCAAGGCTTGCATTCAGTCTCAAAGTTGCCTGATGATGGTTAATAAAACCAAATGGACTCTTTTGCCTCAATGATTGGAGGGCTACGCTTACAGTGGTCCATCAAAGGGTATTCTTTGGGCTTCATACTTAATTATTTCAGCTTCTGCTCTAACTCCCTTCTTTGTAGTAATTTTGGCTTCTTTAAGACAACTAAAGACAGTATTGAATCGCGAGAGTGCCCTCCTGCCGGAAACACGCACTGTAATGATATGCCTAGCTTAAAAGCAAATCTAATCTACTTGCTTATTAAATTTAAATGTGTTTAAGGCTGATATGGTTTGAAGATGATATGTAAAATAACAGCCTCCATGGTTATAAATGTCAACTCTAAAAATTATATGCAATATAACATACAAAATAAATGCTGCTTCATCTCTACATTCAACTGTGATCAATTCATTAAACAGTGTATTACAAGCCATGAGGACGATCGTACAACGCAAGACGCTATTTGTCACAGCATATTCTAAAGCACCCAGGAAATGCTGTAGAGATCTTTTTTGTCAGCAATGGATTATAGTCCTTATTAGAAAGAGGGGAAAAAACAGCTTTCTGGTGTACCATGACCAGAATTACTTCTCCAGTCAAATATTAAAGACTGAGGAAATCCATTCTTATGGCAAAGTTCCATATTAAAAAGTGGGAGTGGGATAAAGGGGTTTCCTTAGGAAGACAGCACTGGCTATAAACAGTAAGTATGATGGTAAAGAATGAAGACGGATTTCCCTCTGGGTGAGAATCACAGTTTCATAATGTTCAAATCATACCCTGGGAGCCCCTAAGCTGGACTGATCACAGCAGGATCCTATGTGAGTGTGAGGCGTGGGCACGTAATGCACATCCTGGGCCCCTTTCTCAAGGTTCTAATCGAGACGATCAGGGGAGAAGCCTGGGAATACCCACTTTTTTTCTAAAAAAAAAACACACACACACACACACACACACACACACACACAAAAATGACCTTCCTTCGTAATTCTCTTAATAGTTAACATAGTCTGAAGCATAAGCAAGCCTTGCTTAGCACACATGTGCCTGGGTATGTCTGTAGACAAGTCTGTTCCAACTCTTAAATGAATGACAGAGTAAATATGGAGAAATCTGCCTGCCCCAGTGAGCAACCTCCGTGACACAGTTAGAACCACAGAGGCCAGAGAGTAACGCTCCAGATCCGCTGGTGGAATACTTCAAGTGCTGCTGACTTCTGGGCACTGTATCATTCTGTATGCCCAACCTTTTCAATCTTCCCTTCTGACTTAGGTCACTTCCCTTCTCCCTTCAGCTCATCATCTAGAGATCAGAGTTTCATTCAGGAAAAAAAAAAAAAAAAGCATCTGGCTGAGAAGTCAAAATCTCTGTTGGGAATTCATTGAACAATGAGAAGCATCGATGCTTATAAAGCCTAACAAAAAATGAGGGCAGTTGATTCTGGCAGGAAGGACTTTTATTTTAAATTTTAAAAAAATTTATTAATGTGTTTAATTGTGCTAAGCACATGCCACTTTATTAATGGTATTCTATTCTTTAGTGACCTTCTAAGAAGTCTTGATTTTTTTTTTTTTAACACTTGACAGAGAACTCTGCATTTGGGTCACTCATTGATGTCCTGTTCAATACTATTTCAACCAGGATAACGATCCTTTTTGCTTCTGCATTTGGGTTGGTCCTGTTCAGACACACAGGTGGTCAGGACATAGATAGGCTAGGAAAGATTCTTCCAGAAAAATGGCGGAAAGAAAGAAAACTTTACTCACCAGTTGTAGTGGAAAAGTTATGCAGGAGATTGCCCGCAGGTGTGTGGAAGTCGTGAGGTTGCTGACCTAGACCTCCTTGGTGATTTACAACCTACGGCACCTTCTTCCCAGTGGTAGGCTAGTTTATAAATTAAGAGATTCAACTGAGAGATTTAATTAAGAGATTGGTAATGGGATACAGATAATTATGTCTTTCAGAGTGCCTTATGTCTTCTGGTGTGTGTGTGTGTGTGTGTGTGTTCGAAGGAGGTGTTTTGGGGGGGCAATATATTCCTGGAATTGGGGAAATTAACTGAATCAGGGTGAGTCTTTAGAGCGCAGTCACTGTGGAGATGCCATCCTCCCAGACTTCATCAACTAAGAATCATTCAGCCTTTCCTTTAAATGCCCTAAAGTCTTGACCTGCCTCTGACAAGAGTTTCGTGAACCAGACCTTCCTTGGATGGTGTATCCTTCCCAGGCTATAGTAACAGCCTCCATGGTGTCAGAGAACTCCCTCCAATCCCCAGCTGCCTACTGCTCTCTATGCTGTTTCCTCAACCTTTTCTTTGAAAGCTCCTTCAACTCTGAAACTTTCACTTTTAACAGCAAACTCAATGTCATTCCTTTGTTCCTTTGCAGAATGCCTTGTGCCATCTCTCATGGTCATACTTCCTGCAATCGTGAGACAGATCTGCATCAGAAACCCAAATGACAAGGGGACACATTCAGCTCAGGATGGCAATACGGAAAATGGTATGCTGAGCCAACACTCGTCAGACAAGTCTGCAGCGAGATCTGCTGTTGTGTGCTTAGAGTGTAAGAGAACACTCAGGGAATGGAGTGGGAGAAAATTGCACATGCATACACACACACACACAGCAAAACACTTCCTTCCTGCATGACATCAGTCAGGGTCCATATTAGACCTCCGTACCGTACAGCTAAAAGCTTCCTCCAAATGGCATTTTAAAACTAATTGCAATGCAAATTTCAACTTTAGCGTTTTTAACAAAACCCTACTCAGACAATATCAGAGTGTTTTAATGCAAGACTTACAAAGCCAAAAGAAATACAGGAAAACTCAGTATGACTTCTCCATCTTAGCCCAAAGCACCTGAGTTAACTTCTATAGCTTTGCAGCCATAGTCCATTTCAAGGAAACTATGTTGAATACATGGCCATAAGGATGTTTTATTCCATCACATTTGTGCCTCTGGTTTCCTTTCCAGTTAGATAACCATACATCTCTAGCTGAGTTGGCTGATTCGTCAAAATTCTCTAATGCAATCAGCAAAATATTCCACATTTCATTCAGAAAAGGCAAAAATTAAAGAAAAAGTAAAATGAAATAAAATGATCGATAACCCCACTGTCCAGAGATAACTATGGTTAAAACATTGAAAAAAAATTTTTTTTCAAGGTTTCTGTTCTGTGTGTGAGCTAATTCTTAAAGTCATGTGATTTTGCCCAAGCCATATTGTGGAATCTCTTCACTTGACAATATGTCGTGAACACTGTCTAGTACGACCACCATAAATTAGCCAATTCTGGTGGTCAGAAATTAAGGTTATTTCCAATTTTTCACCATTAGGAAAAATGCTGATAAATATTCTTTTATAGGGAACCATATTTGTTTCCATCATGTTAAAAGGATTTTCCCATAGTGCTAAATTATATGTAGACTCCTTTTTAAGACTTCACACCATTTTTAAAGTGATTCATAATCTCTCAGAAGAACCAAGGAAGGGCAGGTGCACTATAAAGAAAAAAATAAATATTTATATCCTATCTTATGCCTCCTGCCCCCTTGTTCCTTACCTATAATTTCAGTAGTTCAAAGCACCCAGACAACTATGTTTTTAAAAATAAGTTATAACAGATATTATCGAGACTACTGAGTACATTTGGATATAGATGATATTTGATGATAGGATCAATTTATTAAAAATATTGTGGTTTTGTATAGTATATATATATTTTTAGACATCTCTTTAGGTACTTAGAAGTAAGTTTCATGATGTCTGGAAACTTTCTTTAAAGTATTGTGCATATCTGTGCAATTATTAAATCCCAGTGTGAGTATATGATGACCATTGTATTACTCTTTCTCCTTTTCTATATGTACAATATTTTTCATAATAAAAATCGTTTTTAAAATGGAACCAGAACATTCTTCTCACTGGGGGTGGAAGCACACAGTAGGGTCCAAGTGGAAGAGAACCCTAGTAGATTGGGAATAAGATTGAGTCTATGGTTATCATGCCACGATGCTGTTCAGGAATACGACTGCTGACAGTAAGTGACATGAGTAGCCTTAAAGGACGTTCTGTGAAATAATAGTATCTGTGTTTCCTGGGGGCATCAGAGTTCCCTGACCCTGACTCTCCGGCTCTCTGGATCTGTACTGAAGCACACCAACCAAGCATGGGGGCTAAAGGCTGGCAACCACTTGAGAGGAGGAGGAGAAAGGGTCAGGAAGCGAGTCTCCACTGGGCAATTGTATCTTTGTTGAGAGTGGACTGGGGTTGTTGGTACCTAGGGATGAAATGCCATAGAATCCAAATTGCCATGGCTCACCAAGCACCTGTGAGGCTCCCTGATGCTCAGATCTTCACTTGCCCGTGTAAAGGCTTTACAGCCTAAAAAGGAATCCAATATCTTGACATGTGTGCTCATCGTCTAACACTTTCAGTCATAGCAGGAAAAAGAAAAAACAAGTGTGTCTGAAGATAAACTGCATAACTAGGCCTATCTCTGAGGACTAAATTGATTTATGATTCTGACACACAAATATCTGCCCAGATGTTTCTCAAGGTGTAATAAAAATGGCAGGGTTTCTTGCAAATGGTGTAGCCCATCTGCCCAAGAATGTGTGTGTCCACAAAGATGATCCATATTATCATGGGAATTATTAGGATGCAATATCATCGGAGGCACTAGACCCAGATAGCTCTAATCTAGTCTTATCACTTGCAGACAAAAGCATGGGATCCAATGGTCTTCCATGCAATCCATCTCTGTCAAATGCATTAAGGAAATTACCTGTCAGAAACATCATGGCCGAGATTCTGTGATTAAACACAAACGTGGAAATGCTCAAGGGTACAGTGGAATCATTAAGAAAAAAAAATTACACACAAACACCTCCTTCAATTTACTTTCCTTAGAATTAATTCTGTGGTCATAAATATTTGAAATCTGCAGAGCGATATATAACATGAAACTTATCAAGCACCCACTACTCTGGCTGAAGCGTTTCCACACATTGTGGCATGAAATCCCATTGTTTGGTGGATGAAACGAGAGAAACTCTACAGATGCTCTTCTGTGTACTTACGGCATAATTTCAAATGTATTACTTATTACTTAGTCTAAGGTTTAATTTCCTTATCTGCACTGTGGGGCATTAATATGCGTATCATGTGGTCACCACAGTGCTTCACAGAAATAAATACATATACAAAGTTTCAAGCATACATTTGGCACAAAGTAAGCATTCTTATACTATTATTAAGGAACAATTATGAGAAAGCATTATTACCATGTTGAATTAGTATCCACACACACACACACACACACACACACACACACACACACACACATGTAGAACTTAAGGATCTTGTCTAAGGTTTTGAATTTGATAAACAGATGCACAGAAATTTCAAACCAAGGTTGTCCTGACTCTGAAAGTTCTAGCTCTGTCTGTAGGTCCCCATTACTCCAGGTCTTAAAAAAATAAAGTTTCACAAGAATTCACAAACATTTGTGGGGGTTCCTATCTCTTTAGGTACACCCATGTGATCAAGACCTGACTATTTTGACCCTTCTAGGATACTGTGTTACCACCCTATTTGCTAACCTGGCAGGACTGCCAGAAAGACACACTAGGGGAGTCACACTTAGATCATTTAGTTAATTTTTGACCATGAGATTAGGGTTATGGGGAACTATGGGAAAGTAAAACCCCACATGGAATGCAGGTAAACAGATGCCCTGGGTCATGTGGTGAGTTTGTGGATATATTGTCATCACCATCATCTCTCCCCTGGTCTTTCGCTAAAACGTGTGGGCTTATCCCCCTGAATCCACTATTCCCTTCTCCAGAGTCTACTCTCCAGAAAATTCCTATAAATTGTAAATTGGTTGATGCCCCTTCTCCTAAGCCATGTCAATGGCGGGCCATTGCTCTGAGACTAAAATTTCATTTTCCTTACCATGAGCGAAGAAGTCTCCTTGATCTGCTTCTCCTCCACCCTCCTCTCTCCCCCTTGTTCTTAGAGTTCATTCCAGACATGCACTGCCCTTTCTCTGCTCTTTAAACTCACCACACTGTTTCCTGCCAATGACCATGTATATGCCTTCATGCTGTTGGGCTCTCCTCACAGATCCTGTCTTCCTCTCCCCACATCCCTGTATCCGCACCATTCCTAGTCATTTCAGTTCAAGTCATCCCATTTCACCGTCTTAATAATACCATCATAGCCTAAAATTTTATCCCCTCTTTACTGGTTGACTTTGTATCTTTTAAACTACTCCCCAAATTAGAATGGTTGTTCCATGAAGGCAGAGACCTGATAACCTTCATACCTATAACCACACCTGACAACAGGAGGTGCTAAGTACCTCCTTGCTGAACAAAAATGAAGTAAGATGAAAAATCCTCCATACGTCTTATCAACTTTATTTGAACAGTAATGCTAAGTCCTTGCTTACTTTCTGTGAGAGTCAGCTACTCCATGACTCCTGCTTGGAGATGACCGTTTGGCCCTGTATTCCGAGTACATCTTCCTGCATCAAGGACCCTATGAGATCATTCATTCAGGCTTCTGGAAACCTTAGGAATAACACACACACACACACACACACACACACACACACACACACACACACACATGCTATTTTATTCGAAAGTATTGATGAAGTAAAGGGGGAGAAAAAGCACAAAGCATCTATTGTAGCTAAAGTTAGGATTGACCTGTGAAGGTTTCATTATTTAACAACAGTAAACAAATAAAAGTCTTTGGGTTCAGGGATGCCTCGTGGCTTAGTCGGTTGAGCATCTGACTCTTGATTTCTGCTCAAGTTATGATCTCAGGGTCGTGAGATCAAGCCCTGCATCGGGCTCCGTGCTCAGTGTGGAGTCTGCTTGTCCTCTCCCTCCACTCCTCCCCAGCTCATGCTCTGGCTCTCTCTCTTTCAAACAGATGAATAAATAGAATCTTAAAAAAAAAAAAAAGTCTTTGGGTTCAGGATACTTCCATGTTGGTCAGTGGGCCTCAGCTGCTGGCATGAAATTTCAAGCAGAAAAATTACCTTGCTTTTTTTTTCTGCCAATTTAAGCTCAACCCCTACCTTCATTATCCTCTGTAAACTCACAAACACAATACACTTGTAGTTATTTGGGGATATAGCTCATTCATCCATCATGGCTCCCCGAAATCAAGTCACTCTCCTCTCAGACACACACATAAGAAGTAGTTGTTTTATGTAATTCAACCCATTGTACCTCAATTACTAGGAACAGTGCTGAATACCAACACTAGCTGGATCAACTTAATTCTTTCTCCTAGAGAATTTAGAATTAAGGATGCCATATCTCTTATTTATACTTTTATATATTCAAAAATATTGCTATATGTCTAGTATGTGCGAAGCATTGTTTAGAAGAAGTTTTTGCTCTCAGAACTTAGTTTCTAGCAGGAGAGGCATAAAGTAAATGAGTCAACAAAGAAAGTATGACCATGCAATGTGATCGGTATGGCCAGGGAAGACCTTTAGAAGAGGTAACATAGCTGAAATGCAATTAACATAAGGGAACCAACAATGCAAGGATCTGGGGGGGAGCATCCCCAAAGGATTTTGTGCAATGTGCAAGTAGAAAGAAGGGCAAACCTGATTGGGTGGCCATGAGCTGCAAAGAAAAGGGTGAGTTGTTTTGAGGGTTGAGGGTTGATGCCTTTCCTGCTCCTCGTTTCATTCCACTGGGTCATGCTACTCTTCCTCCTCTTGGTACACTCTTGGCATCAACAGATAATTTTGAAACCAATTCTCCCTTCTTACTTAAGTGAGTCTGAAGGGATTTTCTGGGTTGTTTCTGTTTTTGTTTTTCCACACAGAAGAATTAGAATTACCTCTCAAAACCCCAAATTTCTAGAGCAACAGCTCACAACAGAATATCTGGAAAAGGGCAAAAATGTTCAGAACAAGGAGAAAGAATAGATACTCAGCTACTGCTCAGCCTTCTGGAACCAAGAAAAAGACGGAGCTTAGGCAAGTTTGAGTGTGAGATCATTTCATGAAGAACTCAGTCTTGATGGGGGGAAGGAAGATACTTTTCACTTTTCATTTTTTTTTTTTTATCTGTGGCTGCAGAATTCAAGCAAGGTTCCCTACAGAAGAGCATCACTGTTTACAAAGCAAGGAAAAAATGGCGACCTTTCGACAGCTTCATGTAGCTTACAATTCAAGAAAGTTTCAAACTCTCCGATCCCCAGAGCTAATTATCTAGGTCGAAGATCCCTCAATAAGGTTCGTCTTACGAGGCAGCTACAAACCGCTGACAGTGACTAACGAATTGCCACGGACACACTTCTGAAGCCTTACCCAGCCCCTCAGCAAAGACAACTGTGATCATCCAGTGGTGTGTGCCACGGATGCTGGGCAGAGAAAGGTGGTGTGCTCTTCATCCGCTTTCCTGTTCCGGAAGAATTAGCCCTTCTTCTCCCCTTACCTTGATGGCCGAGTTCTCTCTTTTCCTAGCAACTATTTCAACACCACTTTGCAGAAAGATCTCCTCTGGGGGTGCTTCTCCAACACTGACAGAGCCCAAAATAAAAGCACTCTGAAATTCTCAGGCAACCATAACTAACTGTGATCACTTATTAACTGATGAGCAGAAGGTCAGAAGAGGGAGCAGAGGAAAAGGGTCTGAAGAGAGCAAGAAGGACTAAATCTGGCGCCTCACTCATTCGGTTGTGCTGCTCTTGCCACGCTCGTGACCATGCTGATGGGTAAGTAGCCACCTCACTGTTCAGCAGCTGGGGAGGGTGTGGCTCCGAAAGGTTCAGTGACTCTTCCAGGGCCATTCAGCTGACAAATGGGGGGCCAGGACAGAAACCCTATCGCTAAAACTCCTGGCTATTCCCTTACATCAGAGAGTCAGTAAACTGTGGACCAAATCTGTCTCGCTGCCTGCTGTTGAAAATAAAGATTTATTGTAACACTGCCATACTCATGTGTTCACACGTTGCCTATGTCTGCTTTTGCTTTACACCTGCAGAGCTGAGTCCTTGTGAGAGACTGAGACTGTATGGTCCGCAAGCCTAAAATATTTACTGTCTTGCCCTTTACAGAAAGTTTGCCAGCCAATGCTTTATGGCATTGTTATGAGCATTAAGCATAAAATCCTCAACCTGACACATGCTTTTTTTTACCATGATGCTGAAAATAAACTTTCCCTGTGGTAATATTGTGCCTAAATATTTTCACCTTGAAGCAAGTGTTCTGGCTTTTGTTTTGTTTTTTGCTTTTTTCCTTCTCCTTCTTCTTTTATTTTTTTATTTTTTTTATCATAATAACTCACAGTAGAAATGGAGCAGAGGAGTAGGAGAGATAATTTTCCCCAAGCAAATCTCTTGCAATCCTTTCTGACACCACAGGGAACCATCTTACCTTTTACAGGAAAGGGAAGAAACAGTGTCACTATACTTAGCGGCAACTCATCTATCAGCCTGTAAAGTACTACCCAATAAAATCAAAGGGTCCTACCGGATAAATCGATACTAGTGCATAAACATGTTTCTGTCTAGGCTTTCTGAAAACATGCCTTCAGAATGGAGGCACTTTCCCTGCCCTGTCCCTGATGTGAAGAGCATCCCGTCATGAGGAAACGGACTTCCAGAAACTGCCCCTTTCTGGCTGTGTGGTAACAACCTCTTACTTAACCAACCTGAGCCTGTTTTCTATCTGAAAAGAACAACAACAAAACAAACAAACAGACAAATGAAAAAACCGGAAATAATACCAGTACCCCCTCCTTACAGAGTTGCATAATAATTTACATAATTAATACATGTAAACTGCATTAAAGGACTGGTATACAATAAGTGTTTATGAACAACTGTGACTGTTGTTCGGATATTATTATTATTTGTTATAGTAATAGTGCTATAGAGCAGAATTTGAAGAGCACCATTTTCACTGTGAAGACTGGGGCTACTGTGGACAAAACATAGAACTTTGTCTCTAAGAAAAATGGACCCTGGTGCCACATTTCTGAGAAAATTGTGAATTTTTTCCACAGATTCTGTATACAAATGAAGGACAGTGCACCTCCATGGAATAGTGTTGCTGTTGTTGGAATCGCCCCGGTGTGGTCAGCTTGGTACTTAGGAAAAACAAAAGCAAAACATGTGTGCACATTAAATTTAAAATGTATGACAAAAAGGAAATGCCAGCACCTAATAGATAGGCCCAACAGCAAACATAATTAATTAGTCTGCAGCTTGGCAAATTCTCCCACAGATTTTGGTGAATCGTAAATCAGTTCAAGAGGGAGCCAGACAAATTGTGGAGACTGAACAAATCATTGAGGGAGATGGAAGGCAGAGAAAATTATTCTCCAAGGAGAAGATTTTTAGAACTGTGTTCTTTTAAGTAAGGGGGGGATTGATTTGAGAAAGTCTGAAACTAGAATTACTTTACATTTTCAGTGGAAATGAACTCTGAAAGCAAAGGTAATTTAAGTGTCTTCCTTTCAAAAAAAAATTCCTGGTTGAGCATCTTTCCATACAAAGAGCTGTACAGTTTTATCCCACTCTCCTACCCACAAATGCATCAAGAAAATTAACACCTCAGAATGCATCAAATAAACCGGGATCTGACCAAGAAAAATTTGAACCTTGCACATTAATTATGTATCAGATTAAAGAAACAGCCATAAAAATAAAAGCAGACCTATCCTCCATGTGGCAGCTTTATTAGTTACTTTATTGCCCAGCATATGTGCTGCCATAGAAAATTATAATGGGCCAGTACTGTTAACCATAAACAAAGGAGACTGGATTATTATTTATGGTCTTGTTAACCAAATTAGTAAAGCCAACCAAACTGGATCAGTATACGAAGTGAAGATGAGTGTTCATTAGACATGCCATCCAGAAGAACAGTTGAAACCCAGTGTCAAGAGACATTTGGTTAGGATGAATGTGCTTGACTTTCAGAGGACAGAGACCCAATTCCAAGGTCAGGCATGGGATTAACAACACTGACAATGGCTTTCAACATCAAGTATAAGAATATAATATGGTAAGAAGTGTCTGACGCTAAGTCTAGACTGTTTTCCTTTTAGATTCCCCTCAATGTATAACTGGTCAAATTCTGGTGATGTGAACAACATACCCCATGAACACAACACAGACAGGTTCTTCACTGGTGGGCACGTCAGATTGCTTAGTAGTGACTACCAACCAATTACTCAATCATCCAATTGATCAAAATACAAAAAACTTTTCATTTTTACCCATATCCAGTTCCCCTTTCCTTTTGGACACATGGGAAGATGACATTTTCCATCTCCTTGCAGCTGATTAGGACCATGTGATTAGCTATGGCCAAACTGTTAATGACTTAGTCATGTAATTGCCATTGCAAGACCTCCCAGTCTTGGTCTTTCTCAGCCATAACAACCAGGAAGGCTGTGTGTTCTCAAAAGTGAGGTACAGGGGTGCCTGGGTGGTACAGTCGGTTGGGCCTCTGACTGACTCTTGGTTTCAGCTCCAGTCATAATCTTGGGGTAATGGGATCGAGCCCTGCTTTGAGCTCTGCCTTCAGTGCAGAGTCTGCTTGGGATTCTCTCTCCCTCTCTCTCTGCCCCCTCCTGTTTGTGCTCTCTCTCTCTCTCACTCTCTCTCAAATAAATAAATCTTGGGAAAAAAAAAAGTGAAGCTACAGGTTGATGGTGCTTCCATCAGATTGAAATGCCATGTCACCAGCTGTGCAGGAGAGGCTTCCAGACCCGTGGAAGACTTTACATGAGCAAGAAACAAACTTCCGTTGTACTGTCACTGAGATTCTGGGGGCTGTTCATAACTGCAGCATAATTTGGATATACTGACTATCTGTGAGAGCTTTGGCACAAGTGCACACGGCTGGCCTTTACTCCTAGAGATCAGAGTCAATAGGTCAGAAGGGAGGAGACAAAGCATCTGTGTACATGCTCCCAGTTAGTCTTGTGAGCACACCTGAAGAGGAAAAAGTAACACTAGAACATGGGTTGGTGAACCACGACTCTGAGGCCAAATCTTCTCTGCTTTTGTAAATAAAGTTTTATTGGAATGCAGCCATGCTCATCCATTTATGTATCGGCCAGGGCTGCTTTGTGCACAACAGATGAGATGAGTAGTTGCAGCACAGACTATAAGACCTGCAAAATCTAAAATATTTACAATCTGGTTCTTTACAGAAAAGGTTTCTTGACCCTCACACTAGAATTTTGTGGAAGCACCCTGCTTCCTGCTGCCATCTTGTTAATAATGCAACTTGCTTGCACAGCAGCTGTGAGAGCAAGCCACCTGTTGTACAAAAGGTGACCACTGTGAAAACCCTACTGAAAATAAGACACAGGGCAGAAAAGCTTCTGTAGCATCCCTGACCTACTTCTCAGTCCTCTTATCATCAGCTCTTGAGGCCCTGAGGGTTTCTTCTTTGTTTGTAGAATAGATACTTTTCAGTTCAGTCTGTCCAGAGATGAGCAGCCTGGAAGAGGGCGCAAATGCCATTCCTCTGTCACTGGAAGAAGTGATGTCCTCACTATTCTCCACGTGGGGAGACTTACTTATGGGCAGAAGTATATGCCAGTCAGCAAAATGCCATGTGGCCGTTGCTCGGTTTCATAACACTGTATATGAGGTCTCTCCAAACAAGCTTTTTATGGCAGGTCACATCTGGATTTACTGGCAGCCTGGGTTGGTTTCTGAATGTGCCCAGTGATACTGCATGAGCAGTGAGTGTATGTTTTGCTATCGATAAATCACCTTCTAAATAAATTACAAAAGAGAAACTTCAAACTTCAAATTTGAAATTAAAATTTTAAATATATATTTTTTTCTTTTTTAAAGTAATTCCTACCATCCTTGTCCCTGGCTCTTCTCTATTCTCTCTCTCTCTTTTTTAAAGATTTTATTTATTTATTTGTCAGAGAGAGAGCACAAGAAGGGGGAGCAGCAGGCAGAGGGAGAAGCAGGCTCCCTACTGAGCAAGGAGCCCCATGCGGAACTCGATCCCAAGACCCTGGGATCATGACCTTAACCGACTGAGCCATCCAAGCATCCCTCTTCTCTATTCTCTTATACTTTCTTTTTTTTTTATTGCACTTATCACCACAGATATTTTATGTTTATATGTGTATGTAAATATGTATTTATTTTGTTTATTGTCTGTCTCATCCTACGATGTGAATAATATCACCTTATCATGTTTACTATTTTAGTCTCAGTATCTAAACCAAGCGTTGGAAAACTTTTCCTTAATGGGCCAAATAGTAAATATTTTAGACTTTGTGAGCCATACAATTTCTGTAATAATTACTTAGAGCCATAGGCAGTATGCAAATGAGTGGGTGTGACTGTGCGCTAATAAAACTTTATTTACAAAAACAGGTAGAGGGCTGGCTTTGTAAAGTTTCCTAACCCATGACCTAGAACACTGTCTGACACGTAGTAGGCACCTCATAAATATCTATTTTATCAATGAACAGACAGAATGAACTCATCAGAGTATTACTGAATGAATTAATATACGTATGGGCGAATGAATGAATATCTCAACTGTGTGTGGTTAAATAATAGTCACCGAGTGCACATGTATATCAGGCTTTCTTCCAAGTTCTAACGATAGGAAATCAAATATAACATAAAAATTATAACAGCTAAAGAAATTCAGAATGATGCTAAGCACTTTACATGCATTATCTCATTTAATCCTATCAATGATTTTAAGAACCAAGTATTATTATGAATCCCATTTTACAGCTGAGTTAACCCAAGCTTAACATGGTTAAGTAGCTTGTCCCAAAATCACACACACAGCATGTAGTGCCAGGATTACAACAGAAGAAATCTGATTTAAAGTACATGCTTTAAACCCCACCAGCGGTCTGTCAGCGGGGACTTCTGCTGACAGAGGTCCACCTCTGCTAAGTGCCAAAATGAGCTGGCTGCTAGGCACTCACCTCCCAGGTACTTAGTCTTTTGTTTTCAGAGTATCCAAGGTTTAAAAACCTATGCAACAGAGGAATTGGTATCTTGGGCTCACATGTGCTCAGGGGGGCAATGTATGAACCTTGAGTCTTTTCAACCCTCTAAGTGACCTTTTCCTAGAAAGCACAGATTACTGCAACCCAGCTGAGAAACATGTGCAGAGACGTGCTTTCCCCTGATAGGGAGCAAGTCATTTTATCAAAAGATAAAAGAAATAACACCAACTACTGTGTGGCTGGAAGAGGTAACCTCAGAAAGCTTGTTCTAATAGGGTCATGCGTTGCTTTCAAACACCGCAGCAGCAAGCAGCAAGCAGCAAAGGGTGCGGTGGTTAGCCCAGAGCCTGCCCTTTCCAAAGCAGAGTGCTCGAACAAAGTGCGCCTTGTCCGTAAATGGGATCATTTGCATATGAGGTCAGTGCCCCCACCTCTGCCCTGTTGCCAAAGCTAGCAGTAAGCTGTGAATGTAGCAGGGCAGGGGAAGGTTCAGTTCCCAGTCCTACATTTCTGCATTAAAGGGAGGGAATTATCCCCCCACTTCAGCCACTTTACCCATTTCTTTGCTGTCTTATTTACAAGAGGAAAGGAACTATTGATAAGGGATGTCAGACTCCTCAAGATTCATTAAGCTCCATTTCACAGGTGAACAGGGTTATTTCATGAAAAAGTAAGGAACATGAAAAGATACTCATCATTAAACATTAGGGAAATGCAAGGTAAAGCCACAGTGGGATACCACTACATATGCACTAGAATGGGTACAGACCACAAGACAGCTGATACCAACAGCTGACAAGGACGGGGCGCCACTAGGACCCTCGTTTGTTGCTGGTAGGAATATAAAATGGTGGAGCCACTTTGGAAAACAGTTTAGAGGTTTAAGTTCAACTTAACGAATCATGCGACCCAGCAATCCCACTCCTAAGTATCCATTCAAGTGAAGCAAAGGCGTATGTCCACACAAAACAAGGAAACCGATGTTCATAGCAGCATTATACATAACAGCCAACATTTGGAAACAATCCAAGTATCGATCCATTGGTGAACAGATACACAAAATGTGGTATAGCCATACAATGGACTATTACTCAATAATAGAAACTACTGGTATGTGTACCAACATAGATGAACCTTAAGAACATTCTGCTCAGCTAAATTATTTTTTATAATAATATTTTTTTATTATATTATGTTAGTACATCCCTGGTTTTTGATGTAAAGTTCCTTGATTCATTAGTTGCGTATAACACCCAGCGCACCATGTAATACGTGCCCTCCTTACTACCCATCACCAGCCTATCCCATTCCCCCACCCCCTCCCCTCTGAAGCCCTCAGTTTGTTTCTCAGAGTCCATAGTCTCTCATGCTTCATTCCCCCTTCTGATTACCCCCTCTTTCTCAGCTAAATTAAAGCTTAGCAGACAGGCACAGGGTAACTCATTAGAGCGATGGACTATTCTAAATCAGGATTGTGAAGATGCTTTGCATACCTGTAAGTTTGCTTAAAACTGAATTGTATATTTATAATGAATGAATTTTGTAATGTGAAATTATGCATCAATAAGCTATAAACAAAAAGAAATTCCAAGTGTATGACTGCCCTCTCTCAGGTTCTATCCCTTCAACTGGGTTGTTAAGACTTGTGCCAAGATTCACTCCATGCACGGGTTTTTAGTGGAAGCTACAAATCATAGATACAAACCTAGAAAATATAAGACTCTTATTTCCTTGCATAGGATATAAGCACAGCCAAACAACATTTTTCTTCATGATTTTTCTAAGTGGAGTCACCCAAGAAAAGCCCTGTGCATTCTATTGTCTTGAGATGCTTATTAATTAGAATGCTTTTGTTTGCAAATAACAAAAACCCATATTAGAACTAGCTTAAACCCTAAAGGAATTAAGTATTGCACACTGCAATGATTCAAGAGCTAAGATTAAACACTTGCTTTCAATCTCATTGGGCCCTTTTTGGTCAAATGCCCAACTACCAACTAGTTGGGTCATCATCCAATGATAGCCCAAAACCTGGTTTCCAGAATGAAATGTTGAAAAGAGTGGGGGTGGGGGGGGTTATTATAACTGGTTTAGAGTAGTTAAGTCTGTCCCTTCCAACTCCAAACGGGGTTGTGGCCAGATTCTCCACTCTCACCTGAATTTGATGGAGAGAGGTGGATATGTGAGTATCCATGTGAACACATGAGCAAAATCAGTCCTCTGCTAGGAGGGGGAAGAACATATGGAATCTAGACGAACAACCAATTGGATTCACAATAAAACGGTGAGAACAAAATCCCAGATTTTGTTTTGCCACCTGCCTGGTACAGAAAACCCATCTTCAGTGGAAGGGAATGAAGCCAATAGGGTGATACATGAGAGGTGCAGAGCAAAAGAAAAAAAAAAAAAGTCACTGTTGTCTTTACTTGGTTCCAATGATCTCCTGTTCTTTTTGATCATATGACCTAAGAAATGCACCTCCCTTCATTTAAAACTCAGTGAAAGTAGAGTTTCGATTAAGAACAGAGCCAAGATTAATCCAGTTACAAAGAGAGCTAAACTGACTTTGCATGGGGAAGGGACAGTAAGCTCCCTATGGATAAGTGCCATATGTACTTTATTCACTGTCCAGCATATAACACAAAGCAGGTGCTCAATAAATACTTGTTGAATGAATAAACCTCCACCAATCAGCTCACTATATTTGACTGAAATTTTTCTTGGGAGGAGACCAAATGATTTGTTTTTCATTTCGTTGCTCAGTGGGATCCAGGGTGGGGAGTGTTTGTTTCTCACCCTCAACTCTCAGAGAAGCAAGCAAATGGGAATCATAAGTTATTTAACTTGTATAATATAACAGTTACGACACTGTGCTAGAGAATATGACTTTATTCAGTTTTATGATGCTTTGTGCTGTAAGTGGGACTTCACTGTAGATGAGTCTATGGAATTATTTTCTTTATAGATGATTAAAATAAAAAATGTCCTAAATTTGTTCCACCCTCTTGGAGCCGTTCTCAGTCTTAACTACCACCTCCTAATATCTTTACTGCTCTTTCCCTAGTGTTTCTGGAAATTGCATTCGAAGTGTAAAAATAGGCTGCAGTACTGTAATTGAAATGACAAATGCTGAAATACAAGGAAGGAAGCAAGAAGTAAAGAGACAAAATGGCTTCTGAGAGAAAAAAAAATTGCCACTCAAATTGAAGTCAATTTCACACAAAACATTTGAAACTAGCACCCTCCTTTCTGAACCTTTCAACACAGATTGACACCTATACCTGGGTTTTCGGAGTTCTGTTCTATAGCATCAGAGTGAGCGGGGTTTTGGGGCGACCCGTGTCTCAGGCAGGGGCACCCCGTGTCTCAGGCAGGGGCACTGTGCCTTTGCTAAGGGTCCCTTACAAGAGTGGGTTCTAAGCGTGGTTGGCTTCAACTAAGTTTCCACAGCCTGCAGTGAAATCAGAAATAAAAGAGGGGACACAGAGTCGTGATTGTTTTCTTTTATTTTTATATATAAAAACAGATAATTCTGTAATTTTTCCCATAAGGAATTAAATAATATTTCTATTTGTCAATAACTCTTATTAATGAGATGTATCTAATACTAAGCACTGCACTTTATTCTGAGCTCATATTTTTTTCTTCTTTTTGGTATTAAAATGTCATTTATATCATGGAATTCTAGGGGAAAGAGATCTTTGTTTTTGTTTGTGTTGTCTGCAGTTCTTTTGTATTGAAAGCATATGGAAGGGGAGGAGGGTCCAAAATTTAGTTTTGAAATGTATTGCTCTAGGGTATTTGAGTCTTCTGCTTTGGAACCCCAGGGCAGGTCAGCTTTAAATAGAGGGAGATAATTATCTCCCCACGTTCCCCAAACCTTCATGTCAGAAGACAATGTGACAGCTGTTTCACTCCATGTGGACAAGCCAACATTCGCCTTTTTTAGCTGAAAATGAAGATTTTGATTCCACCACTAACGACCCCATGAACTGAATGCATAGTTGTGTGTTAAGATCCTGCTTCTAGGCTCACCCTGAGGCTGTTGGTGTAACTTGGAAGGATCTGTGTTCAAGGTAAGTCAGAAAGAGGTTTTGTTTGTTTGTTTGTTTGTTTTGCAGTGCAAAAGAAACAACAGGAATGCTAATTACAGTTAATGGAACCTGGCACAATTTCTCAGGAGGTGGTGCTAATTTGCAGAAAGTAGCACTTCTGATTTGTTGATAAAAGGCTGAGGATCAAAGGGTGGTTTCCAGAGAGAGAAAAGTATGCATTTTTTATCCATCACCACCACCCTGAGAATAACAATGTCTTCCACATTACAAACACAGCAGTAGGAAGATTTCGTTTTATTACATACTTTATTAGGAAAATGTGTGGGGCATTGGGGAATAAAAAAGAGAGAGAGAGAGAGTGTGTGTGTGTGTAGCGGACTTTTTAAATGAGATTTGAAAGCCCTATTGTGGGAAATTTATTGTGGGGTATGTGGATTCGAGGTAAAGCAAGGAAAATGTGGAATTATTGGCTCATACAAATGAACTTCGATTCTGGGATGCAGAATTATAGAAATGAAAAGTAATTCATAACTTATCTGATTTGGACGCTTCATTTTACAGATAAGAGCATTAAGGTACACAAATATTTTTCTGAATTGCCCCAAATCATCTGAATCCTGAGAACAGTGGAACCAGAAACCAGCCTGTTCATGAAACACTATACGCTTTCCACTGCACCACACAGCCTCCAAGGCGGGACCTGGGACCTGAGCCCACATCTTCTTTCTGGAAATTACCTTCCTAGGGGACATATCCCGCCTGAAGTGGCACTTATAACTGGAGATGTGCCTCAATTATCACCCCTCTTTAAGCTATATGTTAAGCAAAATTTTACAGATATAAAGAGAGATTGACAAAGCCAAGGTTCAAAGGACTCTGAGACGTCAGTGAAGCACCAAGACAGACACTGTACTATTACAGTCCTGATGCTTAAATGCTGAGAAAGCTCAAGCTGACTGCCCACCATATAAGTCAACCCATTTGCAGCGGCCCTTCTGGTATGGCAAAGTAAATAGAAATGGCCTCTTCCATGTTATTGATAAAGACACTGGAATTCAAAACACAAAGAGGAAAAAATTACATTCTGAACGTTGAAGACACTGTTTTACCTGTTGTGCTAAATTCACATTAAAGATCCTCTCCAAAAGAAATTTCTTTTTTCTTAAATTTAAATTTAATTAGCCAACATATAAGAAATTTCTTTCTATAGTCCTACAGTCTAGTTGGGGAGATGAGCTACACATACATAAATCAATGAGAGCATATAGTGTTAAAGTGAATTAATGGCAGTAATTAATTAAGAACATACTAAGTGTCGAGGGCTATGCTAAGCATTTTCTCATGGAATCCTCAGAAAACTGGAGTGCCCAGCAATATTACTGCTCTCATTAACAGTTCAGGGAAGTGGGGCTTCAAGGAGTCTAAGTTGTTTACCCCAGATCCTACTTCTTAGAGGGACAGACCTGGGATTTAAACCAAACAGACCCTTGTTGATTGCTGGCTGGCAATAGTGGCAAGCTTCCTGCAAGGCACTAAGAGTTCAAGGATAAGGGGAGAACATTCCAGAAGTTTGTCGGGACTGATCTGGGCCTCAAAAACTAAATAAGATTTAGACAAATAGAAATGAAGGAGATGTTCTACGTAGAACAGAGATTGAGCAAAGGAATTGGAGCAAGACAGGAGAGACAGTGCTTGTCGCTGCCACCAGTAAGAAAAAACTGGAACACCTTGACCCGAAAATAGTCGTGAAAGGCCGGTTCAGTGGGGAGCCGAGCTGGGGTGGCTCGGATGAAACCAGTGATCAGAGACACAGTGGGTAGTGGGGAGGGGGGGGGTCTGGGTTCAGATCACCTGTGTCTGAGTTGAAGATTCAGCACCACTTCACCAATCTCTGTATTTTCCGTAAGGTTCCATCCCCTCTTAAGTCACTCATTCAACCAACATGCAAGGCACTGTGGGCAATGCTCAGGATATGACACAGGACAAAACAAAGCTTAACCACACTGTCTTCGGTTTAAGGCTAACCAAAGTAGGTATCTCTCAGATAAGGGAGTTGTCCAGGTAGCACCGGCTAATCCCTTAGGCTGCCACGTAGAAGGGGCTGGAAAAACAGTGCTGGAGAGGCACAAGAGGAATTGCTGTCATTATTATTATTTTTGTTGTAACAATGATTCATTTTGTCATCATGACATCTACACTTCTATACAAGAGGTTTCAAGGATTTGAAGTTATCTATGTACAAACCATAAAATAATATTAATTATCCAGTGCACATATGCCAAAATAATAATTACACTATATATGTTCATATATGATATAATATAAAAATATCTTCCAGGCACGAGGAGAAGGCAGATGAACTGACACTCTAAATCATCACATGCCACAAAATGGCCTTAACCTCAGTGTGGCAGGAAAGCCTACACTAAATTTTGGTTCTATCACTTACTCTGAGCTTCTAATTCTTCCTTTGTAATGGGGGCTCATAATGCACTTGTGGTGAAGGACTATTATGAAGAAGTAATTAGTCAAGCGTATTAGCAGTTCTCAACTGGCGGGGGCGGGGGTTGTCCTCCAGGGAACATTTGGCCACGTCTGGAGACATTTTTGGTTGTCACAACTGGGAGAGGTGGGTGTTGCTACTGGACCCAGTGGGTAGAAGTCAGGGGGTGCTATCAAATGTCCTGCATATGCACAGGGCATCCCCCCCTTCCCAACAAAGAATTATCTGACCCAAATTATCAATAGTGCCAAGGTTGAAAAACCTTGATATATGGGAAGCCCTTAGTACAATGGCCAGCGTCACAGGAACTGAAAAAATATTACTATTGCCATTACAATTATCCTCTTCATCATCACCACCCAACTGTACCCTGCACATGTAAGTAGGAGAAGACTATGGCCATGGGTGTTGGCAGGATTTGAAACAATGATTGGCATTGCCTTCTTATTAGGAGAAGACTCCACATTTTCCCTACCCTGAAACACTGGCTGATTCACCCCTTTTTCTACCACATTCAAACACCTATTGTCACTGTAGCAAACCCCATATATAAATTCAGTTGTGATTCCGTGCTTATTTCTTTTAATTAGAGTCTTAGAATTATTCTCCATGGAGTTCACCCAAGAAGGACATCACAAAACCTTTAAAAAATATTATGTTAGCAAATGAAGTTAAGACTAAAATAGAGCCACACTCCTCCCATTTGAAAGTGTATTTGTTCATGTCAGGAGAATGAAGGCTGCATGAATTATTCATTAGAATAACAGTTTATTGGCAAAATTGTTGTCTTTGGATGGTATGCATTATGGAGTGAATAAATAATGTGGTACGGATATTTTTAGGGACTGAAGAGTGAATCTAGGAAGAAAATTTGTAACAGGAAGGAGAGGAAGTTATGGCTAGAAGTGGCTGAGGTTTCTCAGTAAAATATGCAAAGGACATAAAAATGGCCTCAACCAAGATGTAAAGTAGAAAAAACAAGTAAAACCCTTCTAACTGCTTTGCTCTTGCATATATGTGGCTGCTTCTATTCAACTTTTAATTGAAAGTTTTCTGTACCAGTATGAACACAATTAATTAGGCTTCCTATGGCTATCTTCCTGAGCTGGCCGATAAGGTTCACAAATTCACATTGATTGAGAGCTGGAGTACAATCTGACCATTGTTTTTTTAATGAGATATAATTGACATATAACAATGTATAAGTTCAAAGTGAACAATGTGTTCATATGATACATTTTTATATTGCAGTATGATTATCTCCATAGTGTTAGCTCACATTTGTATCAGGTCACACAGTCATTATTTCTTTTTTGTAGTGAGAATATGTAAGATCTACTTTCCGAGCAACTTTGAAGTAAATGATAGAGTATTGCTGACTATAATCACAGTGCTGTGCATTAGATCTCCAGAATTATCTCATTCATCCTTTATCTGCAAGTTTGTTCCTTTTGACCAACATCTCACCAATTCCCCCAGCCCCCAGCTCCTGATAGCCACCACTCTAATCTCTGTTTTTACAAATTCAACTATCTTACATTCCACATGTAAGTAATTCCATAAAATATTCGTCTTTCTCTGAATTATCTCATCTAGCAAAATATCCTCAAGGTCCATCCATGTTGTGGCAAATGGCAGGATTTCCTTCTTTCTCATGGCTAAATTACATTCCACTGCATATGTACAAATACACACATACGGATCTTCTTCATTCACCCATGGACAGACACTTAGGCTGTTTGCGTATCTTTGCTATTGTGAATAATGCTGGGATAAACATCGGAGTGTGGATATCTCTTCGAGACAGCAGTTTCCGTCCTTTAGATATATATTCAGAATTGGGACAGAATGTGGTCATTTCATTTTTAATTTTCTGAGGAACCTCCATACTGTTTTCCATAGTGAAGGAACCAATTACATTCCCCCCAACAAAGAAATTCCCTTTGCTCCATACCCTCTCCAACATTTATCTCTCATCTTCTTGATAACAGCCATTCTAACAGGTGTGAGATAATATCTTACTGTGCTTTTGATTTGTATTTCTCTGATTAATGATGTTGAGCATCTTTTCATATACCTTTTGGCCATTTGGATGTCTCCTTTGGAAAAATGTCTATTCAGTTCCTCTGCCCATTTGTTTAAATAAGACTGCTTGTGTTTTTGTTAATGAGTTGTAGGTGTTCTTTATATATTCTGGATATGAACCCCTTATTAGATATATGGTTTACAAATATCTTCTCCTATTCTGTAGGTTGCCTTTTCATTTTGCCAATGTGACCATGGAGTTGTGGTGTTCACTTTTCTCCCATCTCTGCCTGGCTCTGCTTGCTCAGTTTTATCCCCTGACACATATCAGATAGAGCTCATCTTCCTTCACTCTCTAGCCAGCTGCGGATCAGACCGTGGCCCATTTCCTGTTCAGAGTGAAGAAACTCACTCATGCTCTATAAACTTTCCAGATAAAACCTCAGCTTGTTAGGGAAACCACACTCCCATTAGCAGTGCTGCTGCTCATATGAAAGCTGCCATTGTAAGTGAACTTTAATGCTGATTGATTGAAAAGAAAGGAGGCAGTTTTGTTTCATTGAATCCCTTTAAATGTAGTTAATGTCGTAAACTATTCCAGAACATTTCATTTTCATGTTTTTCCTCTGGGGAGGAAAAAACCAGCTTCTTCAAAAATGAAAAGCTAAGTTAAAAAAAAAATAAGATAGGGGTGTCTGGGTGGCTCAGGTCATTATTCCAGGGTCCTTGGATCGAGCCCCACATCAGGGTCCCTGCTCAGCAGGGGAGTCTTCTCCCTCTCCCTCTGCCCCTGCTCATGTGCTCTTTCTCTCTATCTCTTTTTCAAATAAATAAAATCTTCAAAAAAATAAAGTAATTAAAAATCCCCACCTTGTGTGGTTCTACACTGTTAAGAACAGTTTTTTCGTGATCCCCAACATCCCTAGATATGTACAAAAATTGAACACTTTCCTAGAAGAGGGGTTGGCACGCTTTCTCTGTGAAGGGTCAGAGAGTAACTATTTTAGGCTTTGAGGGCCATTGGGTCTCTCAGCTCTGACATTATAGCTTCAAAGCCACCATCAACAATATGTAAATGAGTGAACAATGAATAAGTAAATATTTATTTATAAAAACTAGGCAACAGGCTGGATTTGGCCCTCAGGCCTTAGTTTGCTGACCCCTGGCTGCTGAAACAAATGACTACTAACTTATTAATTTGATACAATAGACATTTTTTTTTCTCGAACAGTTCTGTAGGGCAGAAGTCCAGCTCCGGGTGTCGGCAGGTCTGTGTGCCCTTCCCAAAGCTCTAGGAGAGAAATCTCCCTTGCCCCTTTCAGCTTCTGGTGGCTCCTGGTGTTCCTTGGTTTGTGGCCGTGTCCCTCCCACCTCAGCCTTTGTCTTCACACAGCCTTCTTTCTGTACTTCTGTGGATCCAAATCTCCCTCTATTTTTCTTAAAGGGACACCAGCCATTGGATTTAGGACTTTCTCTGACTCCAGAATGATTTCAAGCCAATATCCTTAATTAATTACATCTGCAAAGACCCTATTTCCAAATAAGGTCCCATTCTGAGGTTCTAGGTGGGTGTGAATTTTGGGTGGAAGACTCTTCAACCAACTACACCTGTTCTAGAAGAAGCGTGCCCCTTCCTGTTTCAGAACTTGAAGCACAGAAACAAACTACAATGACAATGGACACTGTGATCACAGTTACACGTTAAGCCTGAACCGTGCCCACTCTTGGTTAGGAAGGGAGACTGGCAAGTGCTGGGGATGAGTGAGGTGCAGGCGCGTCAATCTGGGACTGTCTCACTGCTGTCATCAGGGCAGAGAGAAAATTCCAACAAAAGCAGTGTTACCAGATGCTGTGTCTGCGCACCCCCAACTTAGGCCTCACCTAAGTACCACCAGTGAGGTGCCCCCCATCCTGGGGAATGTTGCCATGCATTTTGAGGATGAGCTATTGGTTACCCATCCTGAGTCCACATGACAGCTGCTCCTCTGGGCTCCTCGTAGCTCTACCATATGCCACTGACGGTGCTGCTAGTGTCTGCCTGGAACTCCTGTTTGAAGCGACCCTGGCACATCTGTCGAGAGGAGACTGGGGCACACAGACAGATAATGCTGCAGCCCTTTTTCATCTGACTGTTCAGGTGTTCTGGGCCCATTGCCACAACAATGCAAACAACTTCCAACTGGTTATCAGGGTGTTCTTAGCCATTCTCTAGCCACCCCAACCCTGGGCTTCTCCCAGGCCACCCCACTTCATAGTCTCTAACCTCCAGTTCGCATCTCCCCTCCCCACCTGCCATATCACAGGCTATTTGTGGACCTTTCTCTAGTTTTCTTTCTTTGTTTATAACCCACGCCCTCAGAACATTACCTTTAACCTCACAACTTGTTTGTTGATTTAGGTTTTTCTCTTAAATATAGATTATTCATTCCCTTGGAAGAAATCTTTGTGTGTGTGTGTGTGTGTGTGTGTGTACACGTGTGCACGCATGAGAGAGAGAGAGTCTCTTGCTATGTGACTACTGAAGAACAAAACATCAAAAGGAACAACAGTAATTTCTTGATTCCTGCCTAGAAAAAGGCAAATCAAAATGGATACCCCTTCCCTATTCAGAATCGCAGATCTGAGAGTTGGAGGAAACAAAGTCAAACCAAGAGCTCCAGAAGAGTGGGGACTAGGGCCTCTGGCAGTCATTAAGTCCACTCCGCCCCCTGACTGGACTCAGCCACACACCAGGTTCATGGCTTGTGACCAGAGCATGTCCCCCACACCACCCCTCCCTCCCTCCACAGCTACGTGCCTCGGAGCAGCACATACAGCACGTGACCGCGCCGCACCCTGGCAGAGACTAGTCCCTCCGTAAATCCCTCCATGCTCAGTGCCTGACAGATTGCATGCGACACAAGTAGGGACTCTTACCTGTGAACTGCGTGAATATTCATAGGATCATATCCTTGGCAGCCAAATACAAAGGTGGGATTTGCAATGGTAGCTCTGCTTCTATGGTCTGGAGACCATAAGGAATTACTAAAACTACAACAATTGATTCTTCAGAGCTTCATCCTCAGGCAGGGGCTATGGTGAGATACCTTGGACCTTGCTGGCCCTGGTCTTTAGTTTATAATTTAGGGTTAATTCCAGAAGCAGGTCATTTGTTTTATAGCCCACTTAAGATTTCTCGCCCCTTCTACAGTTATTTGAAAATGTCTGCAAAGAGGTACAGCAACAATTTTTTAAAAGCAAAAAACAGAATAACAGTGGTAGTCCACCAGAAGGGAAATTTGGATTAAATTATGTAACAATCCTGAGGCACCTGGGTGGGTCAGTCAGTTAAGTGTCGGACTCTTGATGTCAGCTCAGGTCTTGATCTCAGGGTTGTGAGTTCAAGCCCTATGCCGGGCTCCATGCTGGGTATGGAGCCTACTTAAAAAAAAAAAAAAAAAATATATATATATATATATATATATATATATATATATATATATATACATATGGCAATCCTAATGAAAGATTTTTATACAGCCATCAGGTAGGGGAAAATTTGAGTAAAAACTGGGTGTGTACACTGAGATGATTTTGAAATGTGGTAGCAGGTGCGTGTGTGTGTGTGTGTTTCTGCAGAGGAGAAATTATACACTATTAAAAACAGTTATCTCTACAGTGCAGAATTTGGAATCCTATATTTTGTGTCCCCTTATTCTTTTCTGCTTTGAGTATTTGCAAATGACATGTATTATTTCTGTCATGAAAAAAAAATTAAAAATCAAACTTTAAAGAAATGTCCTCAAACTATTTCACTGTTTACAAACTGAGATCATGACGAAGTTTACTGAGACTCTGGGTGGGGAAGCGGGGGAGAGACTGAGATTCTAGGGAGTAATAAGGGGAAAAGAAGAATCAGGGGATAAAAGGGACATATCAGATGGTGAATGAGGTCAGTCACCCACTTGCAAAAGCAAAACATCACCAGACCAGGCACTTCATACATAGTCATAAAATTCCCTCATCCGTGTGCCATTTTCCAAAGCAAAATCTCTGAACATGTCTCTTTGCTCTGAATTGATAAGGTTACTAATTACCAGGGGACAAGGGCTCTCTGCAGTGACATTTATACAATTCCCTGCCCCTTCATCCAAATCAAACAAGGTAATACTCAAAGGAAATTGGCCAGTAGACTCCCCATACTTCAACTCAGGCAAGTCAAAACCTTTTCAAATCTCAGTTGGCTGATATTAGAATAAGAAAAATAAGATTTAAGAGTCTCGAGCTGAGGATGCTTTCGCGGGTGCAGGAATTATTTATATGTGCATCACTGTGTTTGGCAGATAAATAAGAGGGACGTAATCCCTGCCCTGCGATCTCAGACATATATAGATAAGTCTGCATTAACATACAATGTAATAGAAAAGTAAAGATGCTAGACAGCATGCCCAAGGTGGGGACCAAAATGGGAACTAAAGCCCAGTTGACTTGACCTCAACATGTCATTTGAGGGAACAGACCAGAGAATACCTCACATTATTCCTCTGGCTTTTAAGTTTAGGGTTCCTTAACAACAAAAGGAGAGGAGGAAGAAGAGGAAGGAGAATGGGGAGAAGGAGGAAGGAGAGAGCTGCTTTAAAATTTATCTTTGCCTTTTATTTATCTAGGAATCAAGAAACGATTATTTTTTCAGTTTTATCATCTGTACAATGGGGCACAATGAAACTTGCTCATTTATATTTATGGAATTACTGTGATATTAAAATGAATATATTCATTTTACTATCATATAATCATATAAATGTAGAGATAGACAGATACATAGATAGATAGAATGGATGGACAGACAGAAGATATATAGGTAAAATTTCATTTTGTTATTTTAAAAACTAGACATCATTCCACCATTACTGGCGCATTTCAGCTGAAAAGAAAAGTGCTGGCTTCCCTGGCACGTCTGCTGGAGCTTGGAGGGGTTTCTCTGGCAAGACACCAACTCCCTTGTGAGGAGCTGGCTGCAGCTCTGAGAGAAGGAAACAGGCTCTTGTTACAGTAAATGTCAGCACCAGTGGGAAAACCTTACTAGCTGGCTGTATTCTGGGAACAAATATGTTTTTAGTGGTTCATTGCCTGGAAAACTCAACTTGGGTAGCCCCCAAACCTTTGAGCCTGTGTACAGGGAAGAGTGAGCATTGTCTTTCCTGTTCTGGGTGCTCCAAATTGAAGCCATTGATCATGCTCCATCTCCCTACTTCAGGACTGAATAGAAATGTCTGAATGCCCAGCACTCATGCTGACATCACTTCTATAAATGCTGGCTTGTGTTCTTCTTACAAATATCTAGAAAGATGATTTTCATCAGTAGCTGCTCAAATGAATAAGAGAAATGCTCCAAGGAAAAATTCACTTATTTCTGCATTTGTAAACCTTATCTGCAGTACCTCGGCATAGAGATCTCTAGAATTAGACTGCTCATATTCAAACACTGCTTTGATATTTACTAGGTATATAACCTGAGTGAGTAGCTTTATCACCGTGCCCCTTTGTTTCTCTAACTATACAATGGGGACAATGATATTCCCTAACTCCTAGAGTGATCAAGGATTTAAAATAAAAAGACTGGAAGAGTTTGCCCAGTGTCTCACACTTGGCAATCAATACACCTACTAATAGAAGTAAGGGAAATGGTATCTTTAACAAAAATTTAATGTATTTTGTTATCCATTCTAAAGGAATACAAAAAAAAATTAAAAAGCACATCCGTTTAAAATAGTTATGTTTAAGTCCAATGTGGTTGGAGAATATGGTAATTTAATTATTTCTAGCTCCTGACAAGGTATGGATAAATGAGACAGCAAAGGCTTAGAGGAGATATCAAGTCCCTAATCATTACTTGTAAACTACCTCCTCAAGCCTCCAGAGACTCCTTTCTGCAGAAGGAAGAAGATGGCCAATTATGTTCTAAACTACATAAATAGCAGGGTCAGGAAACCATAGACATGTGCTGCACGTCCTCTGTTCGTGCCAAATTCCACTCAGTATTTTTACTTATTGTGAAAATATCTTCTTGAAAGGAGGGGGAATTAGGTGAGCACATGAAGTGCTGAGAGAAAACAAAATAAGGGAAGGATCAGTAGTTGAGTCAGGGGTGAGCGCCAGGCTGCTGAGCTAAGCAAACATACCTGCACATACTGTGTTTTCCTATTCCTGACCACGGCAGACATCATCAATTGATCAGGGCACTTCTGCCCCATGAAGCTACCTATGACCGCGTAAGCCTGTACATAGTTGAGCTGCAGTCAGACGCTACCAATCACTGAGAGATAGGAAGTGACATAAAACCATTTTATAATCCCAGACATTGGTCTTGGTAGGAGAAGAAAAAAAAAAAAAAAAGGTCTGCAATCATGATGAAGGTAGCCATCTGAGTAGCTGGGAATGTCTTGAGTCAAACCCTAGCAAAAGGGAGTGTAACGTCTATGGAAGAAAGTAGATAGCGGGTTGCTTTGTTCCTAAGCGCCGAAGGTTTGGGGCAGACAAAATGCAATATCGACGAGAGAGCAGTAAAAGACAGACTGAAGGATTCTGAGTTGAACTGGGGAATTAAAGAGGGCTTCCAAGGTTGAAACCTGCAGGACTCATCAATTAAGGGGAAAAAAAAAAAAAGGATTCGCTCAGCTATCTGTACTAAGAAAGTGCCTGTAAATGGGACACAGGAGTTACAGAAAGCCCTTCGATAAAATGACGATGAGGGTTGTACCTAACAAAGGCTTGGCAGTGGACTGCGTCAATCATACCAAAGAAAGTGGTAGGATAATTATTTGTATTGTGACTTTCTAGTCAATAGAAGTAGGTGATCTTCATGGACTCAATCACAGCAAGAATAAATCCATGGCAATTATTAAAAAGATAACAATTATAAAACAAATGCAATAATGTATTTTACCATAAACATATTCTGTGCTGAATGTGAGGTATTTCACATTTACTGTTTTATGCACTCTTACACAAGAAGGAGGGAAAAGGGGCGGAGAGGGAGAAGGAGGGAGAAAATGGAAAAATAGGAGAAGGTGAAGGAGAAGAAACAAAGGTTTGTTTGCTTGCTTGGATGTTATTTTTTTTATGGCCATTTTATACATTAGGCAATTGAAGCGCAGGACAGTGAAATACCTTGCCTGACATGTGTCAAAGTCAGGAGGAAAACAGCCCCATCTACCACCCAACACATAGCTTTTTACCTCTTTGCTGTACTTTATCAAAAAAACAAAACAAAAAAAAAAAACCACAAAAAAGTGGAGCCCAAGAGCAGGCACACTGTTACTGCAACACTCAGGGAGGAGGAAGCAGGCCCCACCATTATGAATATTCCCCTCTCTTTTGAGCACATACAGGTTCCACTATCTTATGATACATGACCAGAAAACACAGTCATTAGACTTTTTTTAGCTTCACACTGTGTCTGCAAGCAGTTCTCCTGCTAACATGGATTCATAAATACACTAAGAAAGTGGGAGGGGCTTGACCTGCTAGCAGTTATTAAGCAATCCTAATCTACAACCACTGAGAACACACTATGTGTAAACACATTCCAGGAGGGCCTTTAATCCATTGATGGATGCAAACATTCATTCAATTATTCAATTATTCATTCATTCATTCATTCATTCACTCATTCAATAAACATGTCTTTATGGTCAACCAGGTTATGGTTCTAACTACTCAGGAAGGAGCAGTAAATAAGACATATAGGAATTTCAGCCCTTTTCAAGCTTCCATGCTAGTGGAAGAAGACATGAGATAAATTTTCCAAGTATATCATATGTCAAAGGGTGATCATTACAAAGGAGAAAAGTAGCACAGGGAAGGAAATAGGCGATGTTAAGACAGGGTGTGCAATTTTACACATGGTGGTTTCCTCCAGGAAAAGCCACGTGGTTGGGGAGGAGGGAGAGACACTACGGTGGGACAGGAAGCTGAGTAAGTTGGCAAGAGGTAGGGCATACAGAACCTTACAGACCATGTTTTCAGTCTTACTCCAGGAAAAAGACAGGATGCCCCTGAATGGTGTGAGCAGGACAGAGGTACAGTCATGTCTGGATTTGAAAAGATCTGCTGGCTGCTGTCAGCAGAATGGACTATAAAGGGTACATGCTGGTATGCTAACTATTGGTGTAGAACACGTGAGAGAAGGTGGAAGTTTAGACAAAGGTGGAGCTTTTGGAAGGATCTGACAAATTGTTCAAGGGGGAAAATCAACGGGACTTGGTCATTGGCTGGATGTTGGGAGTGGGGAACTATTTCTTCATTAAAACAACAACAACAACCACATTGAAATAGTGAAAATATTCGAGGAGCTCAGTCTGGGATGTGGCCCACCTCTAACCAATCATTCTGGGGATTCTCTTTGAGGTGGTGAGCCCATTCTTGGATGTTAGAGTGAGGTGAGGATGGGAAAGTGAAACCAGCTATAGGTTTATAGGAAGAACTGGAACATTCATTTCAAGAAAGGGTTCTACAAAAGGAAAGTGAGTGAGGCGACATTACAGCAAGCCAAATGTGAGACCAGAGGACATGGTAAGCTTAAAAAAAGAGGAAGAATCTGACCAAAGACACAACAATGAGACAGGAAATGATTCTATCCTGTGCATAAAATTGACAAAGAGTCAAAGGTTACATGAGGTTTGGAAACTTAGAAGCATCAGAATCGTTTTGATAGAAATGGAAAGTTGAAAAAGGATACTGTTTAAGTTGTGGGGAGAAATTAGTTCTATTCTTGTTATAAATGCCTTAAATATTTAGAACATACACATGGCCATAATTGCACAGATAATGCTGAGATATGTCAAGAAAAACACAAAACAATTAATTAGTATGACAACTTCCCCCAAGGAAGCAATTCAAATCATTTAGTGAAAAACAAAGATATAATAAAATGCAATCATCTGGTGTCTATATTAGCAATAATTAGTATATATGATCAAAGCCACGCCAAAGATTATTTTCCATTTTAAGTGTGCAAACTACCAACGTTCTGTTGATACAGATGGGAGGTGTCCATCGGCGGAGTCCAGCTATTTGATGGAAGAGAGTAAAGGCAGGGATTTCAGAGGTTTATCGGGCTCCCCAGCAGACTAGGCAGCTACATCTGTACTTGGCAGATGTGAACAAAACTACCTCCTGAAAACTGTGAGCTCTCCAGAACCAGGAAAAAAGAGAGGTGGAAGAACACAGCAGAGAGAATGGAATACAGAGCCCTGAGCATGTGTATGGATGGACTTGTTCAAATCCTGCCCTCCATCACCAGGGCTCCAGCTCTAGCTCATGGAATGGGAGTCCCAACCCAGCTTCATAGGGACAGTCCTCATGAGGTTTGGGAATTCTGTTCTTTGGCATGAGACAGATGCTAATTCTCTCTCCTTCCTGATTCCCTTTCAAACAGGAGCACATCCATCTAAGCCAGCTGAGTTAGTCCCCACTCTCCATCTCTGGGACAGACATGACTAGGTGATGATGGCACCTTCCCACTCAGCCCCAGGATCTCTATCAAAGAAGCAACTCAAGTGGTAAATACACATCATAGAATACTACTCAGCAAGTAAAGGGAACAAGCTATTGGTACATACAACAACTTGGATGAATCTCAGGGGCGTGGTATTAAGTGAAAAAGGCCAATTCCAAAATGTTACATACTGTACACATTCCATTTATATATTCTTGAGATGACAAAACTTAAGAAGTGAGGAACAGACAGTGGTTGCCAGGGGTTAGGGATGGGGGCAGGGGTAGGAGGAAGTGAGGCAATGTGTGAGGGACTGGGTGGTGCTGTGTTTGCTATGTTGTGGACACAGGAATTGATACAGGTGCTAAACATGCATAGAGCTAAATACATACAGGAGTACAAATAAAACTGGGGACATCTGAATAAGATTAGCAGATTGCATTAGCGGATGGCATCGATGTCTGAATAAGGGCAGTAGATCTTACTGTATGAATTAGATCAATCACAGGTTTTGCTATGCTACAATCATTTTTTAAGATATTGCCCTTGGCGTACAGGGTCTCTGTATTACTCTGTAAGCTTCATGTAAATCGACAAATCTGTAATTACCTCAAAATAAAAAGTTTAATAAGAAAAACCAGTCCTTTGAAGGTCTACCAATGGATCAAAGTAAGCATATAAGTTGCAATCTATTTGTCCTCCCTAAAGTAGATCATAAGGGTTTTATCCATATTTACTTTCAAAACCAAAAAATCTATATATAATAAATCTAATTTCTTGCCTAGATTCTGATTTTTCATAAAAATATTTCCAATCTCTCAACACAGGCTTCAGTGACCACAAACAAAATGAGGTGATATGTGGAAGCGCTTCGGGGTGCAGGATTATTGTCAACTCTACCACCACAATTCAGTTTACAGCAGCTCAGCAATAATGCTGAAAATTCAGAGTTCCTACACCCAGTTCTGATTTTGACATGTGCCTAGAGTTTGGAACTGATCTGCTCCAAACCCTGTAGTCTGTGTTGACTCTGATTCTGAATGGTTCTGTCAGCCCCCAGCCAATCCCAGAGTACCATTCCAAAGCAGGATTGCATCTAACTGCTGGCATAACATTTCCTTTGATTCCATGGCAACCCTATATCCTAAGTGCGTTTTGCATGGGCTGCAAACTTCCATTTACCCTACATTCATTTCCAAATTGAAACGGTATCTTGTACTACACATGTCTTCTGTGATAGTTTGTCCTGTGAATTCATTTAATAATGAAGCATATGGTCTGTCTTCCCATTTCAAGAACCTGGGTAGCGTTCACAGCCAACTGCCAGGCATTACATACACAACAAGGAGGAGCTTTTCAGCCTGCAATTCTAAAGCTGAAAAGATGCTCAGGTGAGTTTGCTTCCATTAACCTGAACCAGTGAGAATATGACTGCATTCTCCCACACTCAATAGTATGGAAGTTGCTGAATATTTAGTAGCATAATCAAGTATAATAGGGGCAGAATGGGAGAGCTCCTTGCAAATTTCCTTCAGCCTTTCACTGTCTGACAGCAGAGGGTGTGTGTTTATTATTTGAAAAAAAAATGTTGTTTAAAAGGTCCCTTTTTTGCATGTGTGTGAAGAAAACAGGTTATCACATATGTTGTAGGAACGTAAATGAATGAAACCTTTTTGGAGGGCAAATCTTAGCAATATCCATGAAAAGTAAATTGATACAGCCCTTGCAGAACTAAGAAATTATCCTATAAATATACATGTGCAAACACCGAGAGATAGATGTATAAATAGAAGCAGTGTCTGAAATAGAATAAAAAAACTAAACCAAACCATATAAATGTGCATTAATAAGAATTCTATTAAATATTGTTTTATTCATAAATGGAATACTATGAAGCTATTAAAAAGAATAAATTAATTCTATATCTAGTGTAGAATTATTATGTATGGCACATTTATTTATATATACTAGAGTACCAGCTGAAGTTTTCTTCTTTCTCTGTTTTTCCCTTCCTTCTTTCCTCCCTCCCTACCCCCCACCCCCTTTAGTGGCTGGCAAATTGTTCATGGACCAATTCCTGGGAATATTGTTACTTCTCTTATTCCATAAGTCCTTTCTCAAGATCTGCTCCTCTAAGGAGGCCTAAAGATAACTGTGGAGTGGGGGACATAAGAAGTTGATATTCAAAGGGTATAAAGTTTCAGTTATACTATATGAATAAATTCTAAAGATACGATGTACAACATTTTAAAGTTAGCTCTTTCAGAATATTTAGGGAAAAAAATCCCCACACTTTGTTTCAGTTTTGATTGTTAAAAATGTATATATCATCATGGTACTCAGCCTGTTCAAAAATACGCATGCTGAGAACAATTGCTGATTTTTCTAAAATGAGAGACTCTGGGAAATTTGCATTAATATCATAAACACACACACACATACAAACGCTATATTTCAGCTCTATAGCAACTCATATTATATTGAATCTACTTTACTCAAGACAATATGATTTTTTGAGACTAAAGTTATTCAAAGCAGAGTTAAAGTCTCTTTTCTACCACTCGCTATATAAATTTGACCAAGTTAGCAAACTCAAATTCTAGTTTCTCCACCTATAAAGTGGGTTTGATAAAGTTGTTACCTGACAAGGTTGTTGAAAATATTAAATGAAAAAATATCCACAGAGGATTTGATAAACTGTCTATCCAATAGTAAAGTTCAATTAATATTACATATGGTACATGTAAACACATGCACACATGTGCACGTACACACACGCACACACGCTTGCAGGCAGAGGGTCTGGCAATTTCCCAAGCTAACTTGTATGACTGCCTATTACCATTTTCTTTTTTTTTTTTTTTTTAAAGATTTTAGTTATTTATTCGACAGAGATAGAGACAGCCAGCGAGAGAGGGAACACAAGCAGGGAGAGTGGGAGAGGAAGAAGCAGGCTCATAGTTGAGGAGCCTGATGTGGGGCTCGATCCCATAACGCTGGGATCACGCCCTGAGCCGAAGGCAGACGCTTAACCGCTGCGCCACCCAGGCGCCCCGCCTCTTACCATTTTCTTACAATAGTTTGTTTATCTTTACCAGCTTCTCTTTTTTTAAAGATGTTATTTATTCATTTGACAGAGAGAGCCAGAGAGAGCACAAGCAGGGGAGAGGCAGAGGCAGACGGAGAAGCAGACACCCTGCTGAGCTGGGAGCCCAACATGGGGCTCGATCCCAGGACCTGGAGGTTATGACCTGAGCTGAACGCAGATGCCCAGCCATCTGAGCCACCCAGACATCCCTATCTTCACCAGCTTCAAAATGCCTTCTTCAACTCTAAGAAGAGTGGGTGTTCAGCTCAATCTAACATAAGGAAGAATTTCTTTCTTTTTTTTTTAAAGATTTTATTTATTTATTTGACAGAGAGAGACACAGACAGCCAGTGAGAGAGGGAACACAAGCAGGGGGAGTGAGAGAGGAAGAAGCAGGCTCCCAGCAGAGGAGCCTGATGTGGGGCTCGATCCCAGGACCCCAGGATCACGCCCTGAGCCGAAGGCAGATGCTTAATGACTGTGCCACCCAGGCGCCCCCAAAATTTCTAACAATTAAAGCCACACAAAAGTGACTGCTTTGTGAGACAGTCCCACCACAGGGTATTTAGGCCAATGTGTGGAGTAAGTCATAAGAAAGATCCCAGGGTCTCTCTGTGATTGGGCTCGCCTTCAGGATCCCTCCCACATTGGCATAAAAAAGTGTGCCATGCACTTTAGTTGTAGTTTCTCTAATCTATAGGAGGAGAGATATGGCTGATGCTCAGTCTTCTACCTGTGGTATTTTTCACCTGCCTCCTTTACAACACAACAGCATGCAACTGTTTGTGTATTTATAGCACATCTTCCTTTGACTGGAAATTCTTGAGGTAGTGACTTGATCCCATTTATCTCTTCATTTCACATTGCTTGGCACACAGTAGGCGCTCAATGAATGACTTTTGGATGACAAAATAAATCCTGCAAAGCAATTGGAGTGCCTTTCTATCTACAAAGTTTTTCCTATAAAATCTAGACATTAAATATTCTGACAGAATATTTTTAAAAATCTGCTGTTAAAATATTAATAATGGAAGCAGCAGCGATGATGGCAATGATGTATAAATTGAAAAGTAAATCCACAGAGATGTCAATAGGATGTTTTTGTCTCTTTATTTCCACTCTCCTTATTTGAGAAGGGATGTTTTTATCAGCTTTAATGCCTAACTAGAATAATTTACATCTATCTCCTTCCCCCCTGGTATCAAGAGCAAAAGCATCTGATGGTTGCATTCTTTGGGGAACCTTTCTCACAATATTTTCCCCCTCACAATGACTAGTTGATAACAAGCACAACAATAAAGTAGATGCCCCCTCTATGCAATAAATGTCCTCTGTCCTTAAGTCAAAATTTTCCTGGAACATGGGATTGGGAGGAAAAACTACAATAAAAGATTGCATTTATAGCTTGGCCATAGAGACTAAATCAGATCATGTTTATTGATTTATTTCAATCAATAGACATGGGAAAGTTCAGGAGATTTTGACCCATGCCTCCAGGTATGCATTTGAGAGAGGTTTTTACGCAGCCCCAAAGCTGAGTTATTGCAGACTGAGAAAACGTTTGTGTCCACCAAGCGACACAGATACATTCATAATAGGAGGGAAGGAGGAAAAGCAGCTCCCTTTATTTTTCCCTCAGACAGACTATAACATTAAAAGACAGGTTTTGCACAAAATATTCAACTCTGTCATGTTTCTATGTACTTAACTAAATAATAACCAAACACAAACAAACAAAATACCAGAATCATAAATAGACACACTCTGGATAAAAATAAAAAGGGTTCATGCAGTGACAGTGGCCATTCCTTGGGTGACACCTTGCCCAGATTACCTCTGTTCTCAGGAGCTAGCTCTGTCTGTTATGGGTCCCTTAGAGTCTTCCAAAAAACATCTGTTCCTCTGTGCTAGGCTCTGTGCCACTTACTATCTGTTGTCTCTTCTAGGTAGGGAGAATAGTCTGCCATGTTTGGACATAAAATCCCATGTTTATATTCCATAAAGAACTCGTCTAAACTATTATTTTTCTGCCAGAGCTGAACTAGCCACTTGTGTTTCTCATGCTGCATCATTTCCAAAGCGAAATCAATTCCTTCTCACTGACATGTACACCCACCAGGCTCATGTCTTTTTGATGACACTGGCACAAAAGAGAGGCCACCGGCAACGATGTAAATGGAATCTAAAGACCTTACTGCACATCTTTACCAAGGCTGCAAGACCAGCTATTTGGGAGCACCAGACTTTACGGGTGCCATTTTTAAAGAAGATAAAGTTCACGTTGAGATCAAAGCTTTAATGGGGTTTTGAACTGTGATTGGTATGAAGAGTTAATGGCAACATTCTTTGACTATCAGCTCAGCCAAAGGAAGGGATGAGGTAGTGGATACACCTGTGGAGCAGTAAATCCACGTTCTGTTTCTGGCCCATCATCTCTTCCTCATTTCTTCCGGTAGCAACATTTCTCTTTCTGCTGGTAGAGTGCTTTCCATGCAGTGGGCTTAGTAAAGCCAGGCACACTGCACCTGTGATAATGTTATTGATACATGGTCTTGACTGGAATCTGAATTTGCTCTCCTTCTAGCCCCAGGGGTCAGTCCAGGAATGAAGATGTAGTCTGAATAGAGTGGATACCTCTCTAATTTTATACATGGAAGCTAGAAGGGAGAGGATCATGTTTTACTTCAAAACATAAGCTGTTAAGAATACAGCCTGGAGGCTACAACTGGCCACATGGAGAAAATCTGCTCAAGAATGAAACCAACACTCAGAAGGAAGTCAAAAGATGGAGAATATGGGGCGCCTGGGTGGCGCAGTCATTAAGCGTCTGTCTTCAGCTCAGGGCATGATCCCAGCGTTCTGGGATTGAGCCCCACATCAGGTTCCTCCGCTGGGAGCCTGCTTCTTCCTCTCCCACTCCCCCTGCTTGTGTTCCTTCTCTCCCTGGCTGTCTCTCTCTCTGTCAAATAAATAAATAAAATCTTAAAAAAAAAAAAAAAAGATGGAGACTAGACATACCATCAGTTACATTATTTGAACCCTTGGACCCAGCCCTACCTGAAGAAAATATATCTTTTAGATTTCTTATTTCATGAGCCAATAAATCTCATTGTTAAAAAACAAGATTAAATTTGTTGGAATTTAATTTCCATCACTTGAAATAAAAAGTGTTCTGATGGATCCAGTGATAGAAAAGTGTGACCCACTTCTAATTCTGTGGCTGGCTTTTAAAAATTCACTTTCCCAAAGAGGTCTGATTTTAGCCAATATGGCTTCTGGGTCAACAAAAACCTTGCCTTCTGACAACTTCATGAATGACAATGCTGGGATGCTGGTGGGGGCTCAACAAAATCGTTCCTGAAAACAGAACGTACTTTACAGCCTCTTTCACTTGAGGGAGAGAACTCCTGTGCTACCATAAAAATAATTTTGGAAAGAAGTGCATCTGCTTTCAGAAAGTGTCTGCCAAGATATGGCCTGATGTAATTTAAAATGGCTAAGACAATCAGCTCGAAAATTAAGGTTTCTAATGGGAACACCTACTCAGCCCTAATAATAGGGGAACTACCATCATAATTATAATGTGGTGCAAGCAGGCACATCATTAACTAACTTTTCTCAGCTACTGCAATTAACAAGCATCAATAGATTGAGTAAATTATTAATAACCCACACATGCTCCAGTGCACACTGCTGGCTCTATTTTTTTTTTTTTCAAAGAAAGAAGCAAAAAGTTAACAGCTGATATCCAAATAATCTTTGATTTATCTCCTTCACAACGTTACTGTACCTTTTAATAATTCTTTCTGGAGGAGATGAGAGTTGTAAAGAACTAAGTAGTGAGTAGAGACGGAAACAACGTGGAAGTGAGTGATGGAGTCTAACAGGGAGACCATCCTCTACGAGTTGATCAAACAGCCCCATTCCTTCCTTCCTCTGTGGCGTAATCATTTATGGAATTGCTGTTATCATCAATGAGTGCTAGTAAGGGTGGAAGTTGTTATGGCTGTGACTTTATACAGTGTAGTGTGAATCAGCAGTTCTCAAATACAGCCTAGGGACCGATTTCGGTTTATGATGTTCACAAATAATCTCCTCAAATCATGGGGCATTAGCACAGGGTGGGCCCCAGCCTAATATGTAAGCGATAAAGAAGACAAAACAAGAGAGCCAGAAAAGAATTAGGGGACATAGTCAAGGCTGCACAAATAAGTTAGCAAGTCTTTCCCCTGCACTGAAACTGTTGTCAGCCCTTAGGTAAATAAAACACAGTCCTTGTCTTGAAGGCGTGCGTGTTCTAACAGGAAGAGGCTAGTGAACAGCAAGCATCCGTCAATAGACGAAGAAAACCCTCTGGTTGGAATAAACACAAGGGAAGAGGAGGAGAAGGGCAGGCAACTCAGCCCAGGGCAGAAGGTTCACATACAGCTTCCCATAAGATTTAAAATCTCTGCTGGATTCTTTAATGACAGGGGGGAAAAAAAAGCAGTGAGGTCGAACAGAAGTGGGAATGGTCCCAGCAGAGGCCACGCTGTGCACAAAGGTGGGGGCATAAGAAACACATGGCATGTTCTCGGAACAACAAGTCACCTGATGCAGTTGGAGTGTAGATGCGATGGTGCGATGGCCAGATGAGAAGGGATGTGTCAGGAACAGATGCTCTCTGCAGAGAGCCACGGCCGGCCTTTGAGCAGCCTTCAGTAGGAAGTGACACAGTCAGGCTCTGCTGATGAAAAGATCCCTAGGGCTGCACTTGGCAGAGTGGCGTGGACAGGGGGTGTGGTGGGGGAAGGAAAAGACCACAGGGAGTTTGTGCCAATCCATGCGAGGGATGTGAGTGGTCTTCACCAAAGACTCCGCAGTGGGAACGCAGCAGGGAATCAACAGATGTATTTTTGTGATTATCAGGAGATAAAACCCAGAGACTTGACTCTTCACCCTGGGTCTCGGGTGATGTGACTGACAACTGCCAAGTCCTTAACAGGCAAACAGCCACACAGCAACTGTTACCAGATTGAAACACCACCAGGAAGTCTGGTAGCCTTGGCTCTGGGTCAGATATAAAGGTGCAGGTTTGAGAAAACTGAGCTGCAGGAGATGATTTCCAGGACTTGGTTTTTCTCTTCCATCCTGATAAACTGGGTCTTCAAAGACCATCCCCTGCTGTGAGGAAGGGACTCTTTCAGAAAGAAGAAATAGCAAGTATAGGGTAGGTAGACCACAAGGCCTCCGACCTTGAAGCAATCTATCAAATAGGAAAGGAGCAGAACTCTATGGCTCCAGGTATTTCTGTCTTGATGCCTCTTTCAACAAAAAGGCATCAGACTGAATGACTTTAGGCACATGCCGAGTCATCTGGCTGAGTCCTGTGAGCAGGCGGAGGAATGACAAAGGTGACCTGTAGGTCACTCTGCTACAAACATACTCAGAGCCTGTCTGCGGGCAAGTGCCTGGGGCTGCTGGACTCAGGATCAGTCTCAGGCAGGCTCTGCCTCCCAGGCCTCTTCGGGTTTCTGCTCAAATGACTGCCTCATTTTGAGATCATTCAAGCATGTTAAAACTGTAGACAGCAGAGCAGCACATCTATTCAATGATCATTTAAACTATACAACTGGAATTTATCACAAGTACAAGGGAAAGGGTGAGTCGTTAGAAAATCAAACTTGGAAAATCTCCACTCTCGATCAAACAGCTATGCTTTCTGCCCAGGGAACTGGGCACTGCAGTCTTAAAACACTAAAATGTGTCCAGCCTCCTCTCAGTGTCCAAAAAGGATCTGAGGTAGAGACGCATGCAACAAAAGAGGTGTTCAAATATGTAAAGGAGGGACTTGAGACAAGGCAAAAATAAAAGAGGGGGGCAGGATAAGAGGGTACAAAAAAAATCATTCTGTGATAGCCTTATAGTTGCTGAAATCCAGGTCTTGGGCTTTCCTTGTGATGATCATTAAAAGGGAGACTCCTCTACAGAGGGGCCTTGGGTTGTCTTGAAAGCATCTATTAAAAAAGAGACTCCTCTATAGACAATATCTAGGGTACCTTTAAGTTTCACCCATTTATAGTAAACAGTTTGTTGTCATCATAGCTGTTGGTCTGATGGAGTCCAAGCACTGCAAGGTCGAAAGATCTGATCCTGTGAATTAGGGCTGAGAGCCAGCACCTTTTGGTTTCTCTACATTGACGCTGCCTCATTTCCTAGGACTAGCTGTGATCAGATTTGTCCATCCATCTTTGGCCACTTGCTAAAAAGCAAACTTTTCACGTGGTCTCTGATCCTGAGGTGGCGGTTTTTACCTCTGCACACCTCCTGTGTGACTGCAAGCTGCTCAACTGGAAATCACTCCTTGGAAAGCCACTCAGAAGAATATCCCCATCGTCCCTGTTCCTGGTCACACCTTCAGCCTTATTCCACTAATGGCTTCCAGGGAACTCGCGTAACACGTCACAGCCCTTATGGTCCTTCTTGTTTGATGTCAAATCCAACAAGCTGTTTGAGCAGATTTCTCCTGAGGAACAAACTACGTAATAACCCATAGCAACAGCAATGATGGCAAGGTGGAGGCAATGGGGGGGGGGGCACTTTGGCTTCTAAAACATTAACTTTATGGCTCTTGGCTGGTGAAGTAATAGAATACCGTGTTATATGATACCTACCCCAGCTACCACAGTGGAGATCTCGGGCAGGCTTGGGAACAACATGAAGACCCATAATAAAGTAGAATGCAAATATCCACTAGAACTAGAATGAAGGCGTTGTTCCATATGTCACAGGTATACTGCTCTCGCTTTGTTACAACGAGGAGCTCACGAAGAGCTGGAGAAAATACTAATGTTAACCCCACTGTCCTAAGCAGTGTAGCCCTCTCTAGTACCAGAAAGCTGAGGCCCCCTTTCATCCAGTCACCAGCCCCCGTCAGGGCAAACGAGCGGGCGGGTAGGTAAGGGGTCAGTTGGTTCAGCCAGGTATGCGGACGTGGCAATATCCTCTCTGCTTCGGCCTGGGAAGACCATCACTGCCAAGTACATTTTCAAAGGCAAGATACATTATAAGCAAGCAGAGCTATCATTTCTAGTGCCAGAGAAAACAAGAATTTCAATACTTGACATTTGCAGTTACTGGACAGGGTCTCGGGCTGAGGTTCGGGGGAGATGGAGGTGGAGCTTGAACTGGGGCTAGCAGTTTATGGCCCAGGGTACATGATGTGATGCCATTCCCCTCCCCCATCTAGATGTGCTTAAACACGCGAATCTCATTTTAAATCTTGTTCTTCCCCACTTTAGAACAGTCAGGAGAATGGGGAGTTAGCAGTTTTAATTACAGCACTCTTAGCCCCCAGCCAGGTAATCAAACAGAAGCAAGCAGATGGGGTGAGGGGGTGCAGAGGAGGAAGGAGGAAAGCAGTGGTTGCCACCGAGCGAGGGAGGCGAGCGCATGGCCACTGCTGCTGCTCAGCATGCGGGTCATAGACCTGAGGGGATGCGGGCCTCTGAGAACCAGACCAGCCATATGGGTAAGCTAGGGAGAGGGACTGGGGGTGGAAAGACACACAGCGAGACGCAGACATATTCCTATGTCTTCCCTCTATGGGGCCATGCCCCTGGGATACATCAAGCTCAAAGATACATTGTTGTTTGCTTATTGAAGATTTGCATCAGCACCTAGATAAGCTCAAACTCAGCTATTAAGCAGTCACGAAATGAACAGAGCTGCTAAATATTCTCACTAACATAAGCCAAGAAAACTGAAATGTGGCAATTGCTTACCCATATGAGGATCTGAACTCCTTTTCAGAAAAAGGTGGCAGAGGGAAAGGGGTGGGAGGATCCCCTGGTGGTAGGAAAACCATTCTGAGACCTGTACATACCTACACTTGGAGAGGGATCAGTGTCAAAGGTTGGGTCTGAAGGAGCCATCCAGCCCCATCTGACCCAGGGTTTGCTGAGAAAAAGCACTCAGAGGGAAAGATGCCAGCTAAACCATCCAGAATTCTCATTCCCCCAACCTCCACAGGAGAAGGCAGGAAGGGGGTGACTTTCGAGTAGGCAAAGGCACCTCAGCTCAGAGACACCGCACTTCCTGGAGACCCCCAGGGAGACACAAACCCAATGCTGCTAAATGGCAACCTTCAGAAATCACCTTCTCGGGCCATAAAGACTCCTTTATTCCGTGGCTTGATTTGCTATTGATTTAAGGCTCTTTTTCATAGTGATGCAGGAAAACATTTTATTTTCTCGGATGTAAGTGGGAGGGAGTCTATCCGGCGAAAGTGGGGGAAGGCTGCCGTGCGGAATGGCGCCATCATTTAAAGACACCCCATTACATCCCTAAATGTCTACACGAGGAATTTTTAGAAGGCCTGGACTCGTCTATATCAGGAGCATTTACCTGGGGACCAGGAATCAAGACTGGGTATTGGAAACTGTGGCCCCTAAGTAATAGTGCAAAATGCTGGACTTTATGTATATAACCATTCCTCTGGGAGAAATTTCCTCGCTTTCAACACACCGTATGAGTTCTGAGACTCCCCAAAATGAGGATATCTTCAAGATCACAAAGGCAGTCTATCCTTGCCCTTCCTAAAACAATCATATTAGCAAACCAGAGAGATATGCACATGCTTACCCACCAGATGGCAATTCCTATGCAGACTTTTTTTGCCTCAAAGGAGTCACTTTACACACATATCAACCCTGAACTCAGACTTTCAATCCATTCAAGGGCACATAGGAATCCATATAGAAATGCTCTGAAGACAAGACCATGCTTTAAAGAAAATCATGACCGATTTGGGAAAACCTAACAAAATTGTGCCAACATCTATGAACAAACATTACTCTGTAAGATCCTGGGGGTGGGGCTATTACTAAGCAGTTCATAGTTTCACATGATCCTGCACAGACTTACTGATACACAGTAGATGCTGTGAATAATATAAATGAATAAATAAACGAATGAATGTATGATCGAAGGAAGACCTTCTTAGAAGTTTTAATAATGATGATGGTATTTGCAGAACTGAATTCCTAGGCTCCAGGTCCTTGCTTGCCTCCAAGGGCACAGGAAAGATAAAAAGGGTGAGTGAGAAGAAGCTCTGGGAGAAAGCTACCCCATAAATACAAGGTATTGTTATTTTTATTTTTATTGGTGCTTCTACTGCCTTCAGGGGAGGGGGGAGCA
Organism: Ursus americanus; assembly: GCF_024610735.1. Classification (NCBI taxonomy): domain Eukaryota; kingdom Metazoa; phylum Chordata; class Mammalia; order Carnivora; family Ursidae; genus Ursus; species Ursus americanus. Next base: position 34,744,297 of record NC_142128.1, read on the forward strand.
TATGTGAATATGGCTAATTTTCTGCTTGACTCCAGACACATTCTAAATTACTGAGCCACATTTTATTTTAAATTGACTAATAAAGAAATCTCACACCCCACACCATTTCACATTTTCTTGGGTCGTTTAATGTTGCCACCTTTCTGCAGTGGCTGTTCTCTCCCTGAGAGCTGGGGGTGGGGTGGGGGCTGGAAGGCGGCTGGATGCATTATCATTGCTCTCTCTCTGTCTCTGTTTCTCTTTGTCACCTCTCTCTTCCTCTCTGTTTCATTGCCCCCCCCCTTTGTGGCTATCTCTCTCTCTTTTAATTTGTCCCGATCAAACACAAATATCACCTGAATCAGATGCCTTGCCTTTATGTTCACTTGAAAAAATCACGTACAGCTTTTTGCTTTCCCCTACATAAAAATAAATGGAAAACATTTTGCAAATGTCAAATGCTATATAAAGGGAAAAATATGAAGGACACTGGACACATAAACAATAATACTAATGACAAATTTTACCTCTCTTAAAGCACTCTCTGCCACCCAGTTCCAATTCTGGAGTTTTATCTCAAGGGTCAGAAACCAGCTATATCATAGGTAGAAATGGATTCTCCCAGGAAAATACTCTCCAAATGTGTCAGCAGATGATATTAAAGAAGAGCGAAGAAAAGGAAAGAAATGACTCAGGGTTGACCATTTCCACTTTTTCACTCATCTATTCACTCATGCAACACTTTTTTTAAGCAAACCTTTTTGCCCCAAATGGTATAAGACATCAAGAATACAATGTATAAAACAGTAAGAGGTGGTCCCGGCCCAAATGCAATGGTCTAAGTGAGGGAGACAGACAAGAACACATACGTGTAAACAAGGCAATGTTTGGTTATGGTGCTACAAATCAAAGTGTTTTGACTGATAAGAGAGAAGGGGAGCAGACAAGGGAAAGTGCCAGTAAGGAAATCATACTGACGTGGAGACCAAAGGTTATGAAAGAGCCAGCCTTTCTCCACAGTGTGGAGAACAGTATCGAGAAGAGCAAATACAGATACTCAGAGGTAGAAAGAATCTGGCCACGTTTCAGGAACTGTCAGGAAGGTAGAGTGGACGATGGGAGCTTGTGGATGACTGACAAGAAATGCGGTCAAAGAGGGACCCAGGAGCTGGATCTTGCCTTGTGGGCATGGTAACGCGTCTGGACTTTTTCCTAAGCGGAATGGGAATCCAATGAAGCATTTTAAGGGGGTGAGTGACATGACAGGATTTATGACTTTAAAAGGCCACTCTGTTTGCCTGCAGGGAGGACAGGCAAGAGCAGAAGCAAGGTGTCCAGGTAGAAGGCTAGTGTAGGCACCCAGCAAAAAGTTCATGGTGGCTTGGACTAGGCTGATGGCAGTGGGGATGGAGAGCAGAAGCTGGGTTAGGATTTCTGGTGAATTAAATGTTAAGACAGGAGAAGTGGGGATTCAGGAAGACTATAGTAGCCTATTTCTCTTTAAACATGTGGAAATGCTAAAGTTAGGTCTATTTAACTCATCCAAAGTACAAGTGGCCTTAATATAGTTATTATCACGGGGTCCTTTATCAGGTCAGGGAGAGTCACAAATACTTCCTCACCCCCTCCCCCAAAAAAGATCCTTGACTCCCTCTAGCAGAATTCCATTTCCGTGCTTTTGCTTTCACCGAAGCCTGCATACTTCCTCTTAAAGCATTCCTCACAACTTCCATTAAATAATCGTCGGATAAGGTATGCTAGCTGTCTCCCACGCTGTGTTCTGAGGTCCATCAGAGCAGGGACCTTATCTGTCTTGGTCAGCATTATATTCCCAGAACCAAGCACCACGTCTGGCATCCTGTGGGTACACTGAAATGAATAAATATTGAACATGAATACATGCCCTGCAATTAACTCTCTGAGTTTCCAGACAATGAAGGATAGGAAGGCATCTGAGCCCAGTACTAACACCCACTGACTATTTCCTAGTCTCCTCATAAGGATCCTCCCACCCTCTCCCCAGCCCACTGCAAGTCTAGACACACCAGGCCCATAAAGCCAGAGCCACACTGAACACCATGACTCATGGTTCAGAACCACCATGTATAATCATTGGGAGTTTCCAGGGTTTGCTGGGGGTAGCTTCTGCAGAGCCCTACAAAGCAGAAGGAGTCATCCTTCCTTCTAAATGGAGCTCATCCTCACTCCCTCCTTCTCTCTTCCACTTTCACCCTAGGCTCTGAGACACTTAGAAACCATAACTTGAACCTCTTTTGGAAATGCCAAATTGTTATAAAAGCATTTCATAGAAGAACTCCATGGAACCCTGGTCCTCACAATCCCTCAAGATGTGTGACTCTTTGAAACCCATTACGGCCGCATGAAGGAAACATGGTGGCCAGCGCAATGCTACTTTTCCCATAAGTATCTGCCAGTCCAAGTCTCCAGTCGTCCACTCCTAATTTCAGTAATCATTGCATGGGCTATCACACTGAGATATTCTGCTCTAAGGGTTTTAGATGGGAACTATTAATTCAGATATTTACAAAGGACTACCTACAAATATGCCCCAAAACTCACTGATGTACTCATCTATATATTAAAAAAAATAATTAAGCTCCTACCATGTGCCAGGTCCTGGGTATCCATCAATGAATTAAATAGATAGGTCTCCTCTACTCATTAATTTATCGAGTTGGGAGGCTAGACCACAGAGCAATGAATGTATAATTGCAAGTTGCAGTAAGCAGCGTAAAGAAAATAATGAAGGTTTAGGGGTGGGAAGAGGTAAGCACTTAAATTAGGTGGTCAGGAACAATGGTCAAGAGAAGATGAAGAGCAGATGACACTTATGCTAAATGGTAAAAGTGGGAAGGCACCTACCAACCACTGGATGAGAGAGAGAGTGGAAGACACGGGGACAAAGCTCTGGGCGGAGGGGAGAGCATGAGTACAGACTGAGGCAAGGGAAGAGTCTCCTCTGGCTAACATTTCCAATTCCCTGATGTCAGGCACCACCTTGTCTGAAGAGCCCTGCACCCCACTGCCATCTGCACTTAGCTGTCTAGTCAGCAAACAGACCCTTCTCCTAGGCTGCCATCTTTTCCTCCCTTCCTGCACAGCCTGAACGTCCATGAGCATGCCCTGCTTTGTCATCACCTGCATGCTCCTGGACACTAGGCTCTGCACACTCAACTGAAGCAGCTCCCTCAAAGGTCAACGGTGAATTCCTTGTTTTCAAGCCCAGTCAATTTATTTCTCACTGTTCAACCTCTTCACAGACTGTAATTTTCAGCATTCCAACATTCTTGAAATTCCCCCCCTTCCTTTACTTCTTGATCAAAACCCTCACCTGAAATTGTCCCTGATTTACTCCCGTTGCTGTTCCTCTCCTAACCATCACCAATAAAAATAGCACTAGAAGAAGTTACCCCTACCCTTTATCCCTACTATTTATATAGTACGCCAGGCACCATGCCGAGGATTTTATAAAGCTGGTGGCTACTTTTTGGGCCACTTACTCAGGAATTTTCCCCCTGTGCTTTATCCTCCCACTTTAGTCACTCAGACAGGCAGAAAGGATCCCTTTGCCTCTGGTTTCAAGATGAGGAAATGGGAAGGGGAGGAAGTCAGAGGAAGGATGGAGAGAAAGGCAGTGCTTTCTGTAAGAACCTTTTGCTTTCTGAAGGTCTTTCAGAGTACTTATGTTGAATGTTCTGCATGAAGAATGAGGTATCTATGATGGAAACAGGAAGACAGTAAGAGAAAGAACAGAAGGAAGAAGGGAAGGAAAAGGAGAGGGAGAGAGGAGGGAAGGAGAGACAGAGACAGAGAGAAATGTCATGCAGATTACAACAGACATTCCCAGGCACTGGTAAGAAGACAAAAGCCTATGGTTTCATAAGCAGCAGAGACCACCAAAGGGAAATGGGTATGTGGTTCTAGCTTCTACCAAATACTTGGAAGAAGCTTATGGCTAAAGAAATGTGTATTTGGGAAACAAATGAGGTAACAGTCAGGCAACGTCCACCCTCTGACCCTCACCTGTCTAGGTACCACGTGACAGTCTGGATCCTTTGCATAAGGAAGGTTATGTTTCCTGCCCATGAAGTGGAATTTGGGATGAGGATAAAATTAACCTCATTTAAAAATAACACAGAAATGTGCTCCTTCTTGCACAACTGAGACAATTGTGGGCATGGATTCACACATGCATTCTCTCCTTTAATCCTTACAGCATCCGGTTCTCTGGGCATCCAGGCCTCCACATCACCCCCGTGACAGAATGTCCCAGAAAAGTCACCTGACTTGCCCACGCCACAAAGTGGCAAAGCCAAAATGCACAGAAGACAGTCTAATGTCAAAGTTCTTGGCTTTATTTCCTAGGTCTTATTGCCAAAGACCCCATGTGTAGGCTCTTACGAGTTCTCTTCATTCCTTTCTCAGCAATCTTTCAATCTCTTTTGACTTTAGGCATCCATTTCTCCCCACTCCTTGCCGAGTCTGAGGCTTACATCCTAACCTTTTGATTAGTATTGACTGATTACCCTCTCCGAGTCAACCATGCATCCTCCATCGCCAGCCTTTGCTTCAAACCTCTGAGTCATCCTTCTCTCCAAGCACTGCTTGCTTCTTGGGGGTAAGACTGTTGCCTTTGACACAGACTCCCTGGTTAAAATCCCAGCTCTTTCCCTGTGGCCTTAGGTACATTTCTTAACCTTTCTTGCCTATATTTCCTCATCTTTAAAACCAGGAAAAGAGAAGCTACCTCACTGAGATGTTTTGAGTTTAAACTAGCTAATACATAGAATGCTTAAAATTTAGAATAGGATTAGGGGCGCCTGGGTGGCACAGCGGTTGAGCGCCTGCCTTCAGCTCAGGGCGTGATCCCGGCGTTATGGGATCGAGCCCCACGTCAGGCTCCTCCGCTATGAGCCTGCTTCTTCCTCTCCCACTCCCCCTGCTTGTGTTCCGTCTCTAGCTGGCTGTCTCTGTCAAATAAATAAATAAAATCTTTAAACAAACAAAAAAAAATTAGAATAGGAATGGCATATAATAGATAATAAAAATTTGCTAGAGTTGTCTATGCAAACTAGTTTTTGAACCTGTGCACATTACTTTGAAGATAAAGTCGATCCTTACCCTTTAAGAATTTCCACTCTAGGTCCTTGTGGACAGTTGTCTACCCTGGGACCTGCCTTGGTTTCCTACCATTACTTCTTTGGGTACCTAACCCAAATGACAGCCATTGTCATGTATGAGGCTTCTAACCAAGAAGCCTGTCCCTTAGGCTCCTCCAAGTTCTTTGTGGTGGTCAGACTAAGTTTTCCAAAGCCAAAAGCCCTGTGATGGCTTCCCAGGAGGTACCGCAGGAGTCAGCAGAGTTGGGTGAAGGTGAGACTTTATGGCTGGGTGCAGATCTATCTGGATCCTGCTTCATCACTCCTTAGCTATTTAATTTCACATGAATTATTTCACCTCTCTGGGCCTCAGCTTCTCATTTGTAAAATGAACACAGAAGACTGAGGTAGCAGACCTTTTACAGGGAGGCAGGGCTGTTGTGACCAGTTCCGGCCAAATGGACCATGGGGAGAAACAAAAAGGACCAGAGCAAAACCCTCCTGCTGTCTCTGTGCAGGCCCATGGTGGACTTTGCCTGGGAGAGAAATGAACCTTTGCCTACCATATCTGGATCCTCATAAGCACTACCGCTCCCTCACTTGGTAACTATCCTCTTTTCCAACACCATCCAGTAGAACCTTCCACGACAATGGAAATGCTCTGTATCTGCAGTGTCCAATATGGCAGCCACTGGGCACATGGGGCTACTGAAATGTGGCAAGGCATGACTGAAGAAAGGAATTTTAAATTTTATTTAATTTTCATTAACATAGATGCAAATAGGTGCAAACAGCCCCTGTAGCTGCTGGCTACCCATTAGGGAGTTCAGCAGAACTAGACTTTACCCCGTTCCTTGGAAAGACCAGGCTCTTCCAAGTCCTGCTGTCTCTGGATTCACCATGGAAAACAATTTCAGGGAGCCTCCTTACCTTTGAAACTCTCACCTTGAAGGCATTTAGTCTCTCAGTCAGTTCAGTCACCAATACAGCTCTAGCAACACCGTGTTCCTTCTTGGGCTTCAAATGAGCAGCACTACAATTTACAGAAAGTGCACACAAGCAAAAATGCATGCAACTGTTATGGATGCTTATTTCCAGATCAAAAGGCAATTCCAAACGCCTAATGCAGTTGAACATGTGTGCCAGATACGAAAATAGACAAACAGAGCTTTCTTTGAGTTATTCCAGATCCAAACTACCTGAAAAGGCAAATCTACAGCCAGAAAGACTGAGAGAAGTGGAATGAGGCCTTCAGAATAATTACATGTTGTTAATTGAAAAATGTTAATCATGTCATATTAGGAGGAAGACGGGGTTAAATTGGTAAAATTTCAATTCACTTAGGCCTTATCTCTTGTTGGAATGAACCAGATGATTAATCCTCAATATTCTTCAGGGATGCAGTGAACAGCAGCAATTAAATTAACAACTACAAAGTTTATGCTCAGAGATTCAAAAATGAAAGAGGGAAATGCTTTAATTTTTCACAAGTTGTTACCTTAATTATCTTCTTATTGCTCTGTCTCTTTTCCCTCATTACAAAAACACACCCCTCAGTATTCACAGATCCCTGTAATTTGCTGTAGCTCAGTAACAATGTAAGAAATGTCATCGGAGATGCAAAGCCATAAATCTTACTTTGTGCATGCCCACTGAAAATAAATTGTTCTGCTGTGCCTAGTCTCCGTGTTCATTCTGCAGAGTGCTGACAAATTTCCACTTCCCTACAAGTCATCCGAGTGTCTAGAAACCTGGGCACAGGGCGCGTGCCTTATCACACGAATCCAACCACCACGATGAAAAGACTCCTTAAGAGAACAGGCGGAAATGTAATTGGTCAGATTAATGAAATACCATAAGGAAACAGAACAATGTGGCAGTTAGGGAAATAAACAAAAAGTCAAGCTGAAACTTCTAACATGCTCACCGTACAGACATTAAAATGGGTGTATAGGAGGCCTATGCTATAAATGCAGGCCTTTAAAATCTTCTTCATTTTGTTTTTGTTTTCTTTTCTCTTTTCTCTGAATGATATCTGCATCGTCCGCAGAGGAATCCAACTTTGTGAAGATCAGATAATTCATCTCCCTTGGAATGCAGCTAATCAAAATTGAAAAAAAGATAAATCCAACCGCAACCACCATAAAGCAAGAGAATGCTGCCTCATGGTGATTTGACAGGTCCCCTGACATATGTGCATTAAAACTGTAACGATCACAAACACTATCTCCATGTCACGTATTCCTCTAACTCAGAAGCCCCATTTGCAAATTTAGCACGGCACACAAGCCCTGTACACCAGCAACCATCACACAACAAGAAAAGTGGTTTTAATAGTCAGGGTTTCTAAGTAGGCTCTGTTGATGTGAATGAAGGCTAACAGGAATTCTTTTGTTTTCTTCAAAGATGATCATTTTCTGGCCAAGTGAAGCAGGAGGTGGGAAAGGGGTGGGGGGAACGGAAATCGATGACATAATTAAGAAAATAGCAATTTGGAAACTGTGAATGAAATTAAAAACACACCTACCACAAAACCCTGGGCTGAAACAGCAATGCAATCAAATGATTGTGAGTCCAAACCGGGAAATGCATGAGAACATATCAATAATTGAGTGCAGCGCATCCTCGATGCCTGAAGAAGTAATCACCGTCACTGTAAATCCTCTCTCAGAGTGATGTGAAAGTCTTTGACGGTTATATATACTCGGGCAGTATCATCCTTTAGTCTACTTCCTGAATTCCCAAAGTTTCTCAGCAAAATGTCATATCCCGGGAGAACGTCCTCACAACAAATTATTAGCCCGGCTCTATTGATCATCACCCAAATGGCAAAAATCTCAATAAATTTCATCTGGACCTTTACTGAAACCTCCAAAATGCATTACACCCCCTCTGCTGACCGCCGTTTTTACGAGCACTATTGTATTTGCAGGGCAGTCAATTTTATACAGCATAACAAACTGCCAAGTACTAACGCGATTCCCTCCATTACTGAGGCCCATGTATTAAATTTAGTGAAGCACAATATCAGACTTCAAATATTGCAAGGCTTAGGACTGAATGCCGCGGAGCCTAATGTTATCAACCTGACAAATACACTGACATATTAAGTAGCAGATCATGTATTCATATTCTGAACTGATGTTGTTTTTCTGTGTAGCTGTATATTTTTTGGATTAGCCATGATATTTCAAAATGAACATTACGTTTTGGAGTACAAGGGGACTGACAGCAAGGAAGCCATGCTGGTCACTATTTTTCTTTCACGGCAGATCAATTATGACTTTCCTTAATGATGTGCTGTTATAGGTATAATGAAAATGTGAGCGCAACTCAGAAAAATGTCATTTTTAAAAGAAATGGCTTTTTTTTTCCCTTTTGCCTTTCACCAATGTAAATAAACCTTAGCGTTATATTTTTTAGTCCATGAGTAAAATGGAAGATTTCTTTGGCATTAATCACATGCATTTCTTCTAAACTAAGACAAGGGTTGTCTTCTCCCCCCACCCCCCCATTCAGAAAGTCTTTGCTTATTGCAGCAAAAGTGGCCAAAATTACTGAATCTCCTTTAAAAATCATGCTTCTATTCTAATGCTATTTAACCACTGTAACCACTTCTCTTTTGAAAAATGAGAGTTGCAATGTTCGTACCCAAATTCTCATCCCACGGTGGGATTTACGATTCACAGAAACTAGTGTCTAGAATCCAAATATCCCAACAGACAAAACTTGTCAAGCTAACTCTCCATGGCTTATATATAAAACAGTATTTTGCCCAAAATAGACATTTCTCTCATGAGACTGAATATGATTTTTTAAATTATATGTTCTGTCTTCCCTTCTGCCCCCTAAAACCTTGAGAATATAATACTAAACCCTCTTCTGGATCATGTATTTTTGGTACTAAAACCTGCCTATTTCCTACATGCAAATCATAATATCAAAAAATAATTTTGTAATAATGAGGTCACTCATGGGAGCCAAGCAAATACCAGGGTGCGTAAGAACCAAATGGTTTATTTTCTGACTCTAGTCTGCAATTTCATCAGAATCACAAGAAAAATAGAAAGTCTCTGGTTAAAACTGGGGATTCCAGGAGTCACCCCAAGATTCTGATTTGCAGTGTCTTTGGTGGGGCTCAGGAATTCGAATGTCTGTATGCATCCAGGGATATTCTCATCATCAGCTGCTCTGAGGTGACAGTTCTCGGTTCCCAGTCCTGGATGCTTGCTTCATGAACAGACATTTTACTAGTGGGATGAGTCTGAATGTCACACTGAGTGATTTTCCTTTAGTTGTTCTGGTGAGGGGCTGGGCACTGGAATTTTCTTTACTGTGGCAAAAACCACATAACATAAGATTTACCATCTTAGTTATTTTTAAGTGTATAGTACAGTACTGTTAACTGTATGTGCATTGTGGCAACAGATCTCTGTTACTTTTTCTTTTTATAAATCTGAAACTCCATACCTATTAAACAATATCTCTTCATTTCTCCCTCCCCAGACCCCTGGCAACCACCCTTCAACTTTCTGTTTCTGTGAGTTTGACCCCTCAAAGTACTTCATATCAGTGGAATCACACAGTATTTGTCTCTTTGCGACTGGCTTATTTCACTTATATGATGTCCTCAAGGTTCATCCATGTTGTAACATATTACAGGATTTCTTTTTCTTTCTTTCTTTCTTTCTTTCTTTCTTTCTTTCTTTCTTTCTTTCTTTCTTTCTTTCTTTCTTTCTTTCCCTTCCTTCCTTCCTTCCTTCCTTCCTTCCTTCCTTCCTTCCTTCTTTCTTTTCTTTTCTTTTCTTTTCTTTTCTTTTCTTTTCTTTTCTTTTCTTTTCTTGTCCTTTCTTTCTTTCTTTCTTTCTTTCTTTCTTTCTTTCTTTCTTTCTTTCTTTCAGGGCTGACCAAGTGTCATGCACACTACATTTGTTTTATCCATTCTCCTGTCCATGGCCATTTAGGTGCTTCTACCTCTCGGCTCTGGTAAGTAATGCTGCAGTGAACGTGCACGTGCTGGGCACGAGTACTCTGCGAGGCTCCTCAGGTGGTTCTGAGGTGCAGGTGGGGTAGAACCACTTCTCTAAAATACTGTGAAGCCCCTTCACCCCTAGAAATAAGATGTGGCTATCTGACAGTTATGCCATTTGGAAGTTCTGAAATAGGGGACATTTATATTTTATGTGTCCCAGTAGTCACAGGACCATTAGTAAACCCCAATTAAAGCTCCTTCCAGGAGGCTAAGTAGCTCATTGGCTCAGGAGCCTCTGATCAGATGCAGGAGGGCTTGGCTGACTGTCTGCCTGAAAGAGAAGACTGATCTGGTCTGAAGGAGGCTCTGCCCATCTCAACTGGGCCCAGCTCTTTGTGAGGTCGTACACAGGAAAGGTTGCAGCCTTCAAAATCAAGCGAACCTGGCTTCAAATCTCAGCTCCAGTCACTGGCCAACCAAGCGGCTCCCAGGGAGTTTCTTCAAACATCTCTGCATCAGTTTCCTCAACTATAAAATGGAGATTATAAAACCTGTCTGAGAAGAGGCAGTAGAAATAAAGTTTCCAGCCAGCCCTTGACACTTAAGTAGGCACTGTCTAAGCAGAAGCTATTATTCTTATGATAAAAAAAGAAAATTTGAAGCCACAGATTGCTAAATTTTAAAATACCTACCTAATTAGCTATAAAAGAAATTGATCACCCCCATTTACAGGCAATGTGTCTTCTCCATGTAGGACTGATCATGAAACTGAAGACGCTCATTGCTGTCCCACTGTCCCATAATGATCTCTTCTTAGTGGCATTCCAGAATTGCCTGACAGGTTATCAGTGAGACAAGAAGATTGGCATTGTTCTTGGTCTCCACTCTAGGGTGCTCCTACTCTTGTAAAATGCATTGACAACACTGGAGCACAATAATCAACGGGGGAATTTTGCCAAGGATGAGATTCCTGAATATTGCTTATTTTGATGTTTTCTTTTTAAAATCAGTCTTATATTTAAGAAGGGAAAGAGTATGAAAAACGTTGTTGGTGATAAAATCTACATGTGCATGTCTATACCTACATACCTACCCTAGATTACTTATACCTGTCTACATTACTTGTATGTTGACTAATAATCTTTTCATTTAATCACTGGAAATATACTTACTATGCCCTCTCCCTGGGTTATGTTCTATGTTGGGCATTAAGGTATGACAATGATTACGGCAACTGTGCTGACTCTGAGGAATTCCTAAGTGTGTAAAAGGATGACTATCATGGAAAGTATTAAATATAATAATATAACCATGCTCTGAGTATTACAGGACTACCTAACTCACTCAACTGGCTTCAAAATTATGAATCTTCAAAAAAAAAAAAAAAACCAAGGAAGATTTGACCAGAAAATTAGATTCCACATAGAAGGAACCATACGGATGAAGGCATAGAGGTCAGATATAGATAGAAGTGGAGAAACTCGTATCTAATTTGGTATGGCTGACAGATAAAATTCAAGGCAGGAAGTGGAATGCAATGTAGGCTTCAACCTATCACCTACAGATTCATTCACTGCTGATTTATTCATCTATCATCTATCCATCCATCCATCCATCCATCCACCCACCTATTCACCATATATCCATTATCTATCCATCCATCTAACCATCTGCCATTGGCAAAAAGTGTGATAAATGTCCCTTTTAAGCCAGGAGTTATGCTAGCCTCTGAGAATTCAAAAATTGTGTAAAAATTCCATTTGGATTCTCAAGGACACTTGAAGTTTGACATTTCTGCCTCATACTATAAGACATCTCTTCCTAATTTCTTATCCTTATCCAGCCATCCACCAGGTACATAAAATTAAAGCTAACCGAAACTCCTCAATCTTCTTCCCCAGTAAACAGAACAAATGCAACGCATCTCTATTTGTAATCTAAGCTGAGGACATGGCTTTTCCCTTGAACTTTACCCTCAATTGTACCTATTATATCACATAATGAGAAGCATTACTTTGGGTCCTGATATCAACATTTCTCCTCCTTCTGAAAATGATTCTCCTTTACGCAACTATCCCTATCAGTTTCGAGTATCTGTGCTTCTATGTGGGGCTCACTTCCCCCCCTTACCTGGGGTACAGATGTGACCCAAGCCTAACCAATGACAGTGCTTCATTTTCTTGGCCAAAATGATTGATTCAGTTGTGGACCACAATTCAAGCTAAGTCAACCAAACAATATACAAATAAAGAATGATATAATAGTTAAGAACTTGGACTCTAGTGCCAGACTTACTTGGTTTGATTCTTGATACAAGTGTAACTCTGGCCATGTTTCATAATCACTATGATAGATTGATTACCAAAAAAAAAAAAAAAAAAAAGGCCCAAATCATTCACCTATTATTTAGAAAGGCCCTTTTTCTATATAACTATCAATACCCTCCCATGAAGTGGCAATCTATTTTCCCCACCCTTTGAATCTGGACTGGACTCATTAGTTGCTTTGGCAAAAAAAAAAAAAAAAAAAAAGAGTGGTAGAATTGACAGTGCTTTGCTTCTGAGCATAAACCCCAAAAGGCCTTGAGCAATTAGACAAGAAAAATTGTCTCTGTTTGCAGATGACATGATCTTATATATAGAAAACCCTAAAGACTCCATTAAAAAACCCCACAAAAACCTGTTAGAACTAATAAACACATTCAATAAAGTTAAAGGATATAAACTCAACATAAAAAATCGATCACATTTCTTTATACTAACAACAAACTGTAAAAGAAATAAGTAAAACAATCTTATTTACAATAGCATCGAAAACAATAAAATGCTTAAGAAAAATTAAACCAAGGAGGAGAAAGATCTGCGCACTGAAAACTGTAAGACAATGATGAAAGAAATGAAGAAACAAGTAAATGGGAAGATAATCTGTGTTCATGCATTGGAAGAATTGATACTGTTAAAATATCCACACTAACCCATGCCATCTATAGAGTCAATGCAATCCTTATCAAAATTCTAAGGCATTTTTCACAGAAATAGAAAAAAAAAAGAATCTTAGTTGGCATCGAACCATGCAAGACCCCAAATAACAAAGGCAATTTTGAGAAAGAAGAGAAAAGAGGAAGGCATCACACCTCCTGATTTCAAACTCTACTACAAAGCTGTGGTAATCAAAACAATGGTACTGAGAAAACCAGATGCACCCTGCAAAAGAATGAAATTAGACCTCTATCTTTCACTACTCACAAAAATTTGCTCAAAATAGAATAAAGACTTAAATATAAAATCTGAAACTATAAAACTTCCAGAAGAAAACATAAGTAGAAAGCTCCTCGACTCTGGTCTTGGCAACAATATTTTGGCATAATATCAAAGCACAAGCAATGAAAGCAAAAATAAACAAGTGGACCCCCCCCCCCCAATTGGGTCAACATTGACCTAAACAGCTTCTGCATAGCAAAAGAAATGATTAACAAAATGAAGAGGCAACCTATGAAATGAGAGAAAATATTTGAAAACCATACATCAGATAAGGGGTTAATAACCTAAAACATATAAGGACCTCATACCACTCAATAGTAAAAAGACTAATAATCCTGAATAGACACTTTTTCCAAAGAAGACATACGATGGCCAGTAGGAACATAAAAAGATGCCAAATATCACTAATCACCAAGGAAATGCAAACTAAAACCACAATGAGAAATCACTTCACATCTGTCAGAATGGCTGTTACCAAAAAGACAAGAGATAACAAGTGTTGGCAAGGATGTGAAGAAAAGGTAACCCTTGTGTACTCTTAGTAGGAAAGTAAACTGGTACAGCTACCATGTAAAACAGTATAGAGGCCCCTCAAAAAAGTAGGAATAGAACTATCATAAACTTCTGGATCTATATTAAAGGAAATGAAATTATATCTCAAAGAGATATATGTACCACAATGTTCATTGCAGCATTATTCACAATACCCAACAAATGGAAACAACCTAAGTATCTAGTGACAGATGAATGGTAAAGAAAATATGATACACATACACGGCCATCAAAAAGAAGGAAATCCTGCCATTTGTGATAACATGGATGGACCTTAAAGGTATTATGCTAAGTGAAATAAGTCAGAGAGAGAAAGACAAATACTGTTATGATCTCACATGCACAAACTTAAGAAAGTCACACTCATAGAAACAGAATAGAATGGTGGTTGCCAGAGGCTGGGAGGTAGGGGTAATGAGAAGCTGTGGGTCAAAGGGTACAAAGAAGAGCAAGTTCTGGGGATCTAAACTACAGCATGGTGACTATAGTTAGAAATACTGTTTTATACAGCTGAAACTTGCTAAGAGAGACTTTAAATGTTCACCTGCACACACCACACACACTGTAGTTAAGTGAGGCGATAGATGTGTTAACCAACCTTATTGTGGTAAGATATTTCACAATACATACATGTATCAAACCACTATGTTGTACATCTTAAATTTACACAATGTTATATGTCATTTATATCTCAATCAAGCTGTGGGGGTGGGGGAAGCCTTGAGTACTTCTGCCCTTTTTTCTTGCACAACTATGCTAGCTCAGTGTGGCTTCTCTCCCTCCCTATGAGGACCAGGCTGAGGATATATGAGGAGTGCGTGGAGCAGCAATGAACCATCCCAGCCACGGGCACACACGGATCCAGGTACCACCTGACCTGGCAGCTGCAGATTCCTGAGCATGCACAGCTGTGATCAGAACGGTCGCAGGAAGACACAGGAGAAACAACAACTGGTCACCGTGTAAAGTCACTAAGTTTGGGGCTAGTTTGTTACACAGTGATAACCAACTGACACAACCATTCTGTGCCTAAATTATATCATCATGAAATGGGGTTAATCGTAATGCCTATTTTATAGGATTGTTGTGAAGATTAATGTGATAATAGATCTAATATACGTGTGTGTGTGTTATATATATATATATATATATATATATATATATATATATATATATATATATATATATGAAGTACTTAGAAAAGTGACTGGAATTTGGTACACACTATTATTCATTCAAAGAAAATCCTCCTTTTGTTTGTGTGTGAGAATGTTCAGGAAGTAAGCACTTGTTTTCCACTAGGGCTTCCCATTTGGTAGAAAGTAAGTCTGGGGCATCTGCATCTTTTCAGCCCTCACCGATCACATCAACAGAGAAAAGCTGAGCAAAATAACAGGAAAGCTCCAGATTTCAGATGACCTATTCGTACACTTGGACCCAGTTTCTTCTTGGTCTTTGCAGTTACATAAGCCAATAAATTCTCTCTTCTATTTAAGCCTGTTAAAGTTGTGCTTCTGTCACTTGCAAACAATAACATTCTGATTAATATACTGTTTAGTAAAGTCCTTATATTCTTGCAAACTATCTTTCTTTTAAGTCAGGTCATCTTAAGATGTGCTGAGGCTTCAACTAGCCTCCACGGGGCTACAAAGAAAATGGAAAAGGCAGAGGGAGTATTACAACCCAAAGTCCACTGGTGGTGGGTGAGGGGAATCTTATTCATTCCTTAGTTACACACTTAACCTAAAATCATCATCACACCTAGAATTGTCATTAACTAACTCTCACTCTGCCTTATGGAAACCCTGGTTCAGTGATGATTTGCTCTCTCTTTCTCACACACACAGTATATACTTTATCCCAGAAGACTGGTAAGTAAATCCCTGCCGTCAAAAACTGCTGTGTTTGTTTTTTAATAAGTAAATATTTACTTTTCCATACCTTGGTATTACACTATTTATAAAGTGGGGATGATTACAGCGTTCAACCCCAAAGAGTAAGTATTAAATAAGTTATTACTCATAAAATGCTTATAACCAGAACTGACATATAGGAAACACTACTAGCTATTCTTAATATTATTATTTATATTATTAGTTATTTTTAATCCTCTTTCCTCTCTTGAAACCAAACAGCCACAGAGTGATATGTACAGTGGATAATATTACACATTGTTGACAACACCACAAATAAAAGAAGATGTGAACAATGCTGAACAATATTGGATCTTTATGAAAACATCTGTACCCGGTTCACACAGGCTTTCTTTCTCTGAAATCACCATCACACTCGGGGGTGGGATGTTAGCCACCGTATATGACTATGTGAACCACTTCCCTTGCCCACAGCTGTTTAGACCAAAGGAGTTTAGGAAAGAACAATTAGAACCTGGAATTAAAATCTGAGGCCACATCTTAAAATTGCTTGAGGTGGGCACTATAATAAATAAAGCTTTTTAAAAGAATAACTTAGGTTGAATTTTGGAGCAAATAACCCATCACCACTGTTTGTCAGTTTCCTCTGTAAAGGGGAATTAATGACACCCATCTTCATGGGTATTGTGAGGAGTAAATGAGAGAGTGCATTAAGTGCTTGGAACCATTCTTGACTTGGCACATAGTAAGTACTCAAAAAAGTGTGCTATCCTCATTTTCCAAGGGAACAAAACACTTTGTACTAGAAAACTGCTTATAGTCCAATGGGCTGTGAATTTTTAACAGAAAACTGGACACTTAAACATTAAAACAGTTGGTGCTAGTTATCTAACCTTAACTGAGCAACTACTTGCTTGGCGCACTGCTGCTGATCTAAAGACATTATCATAGTTAATACTCATACCCTTAGGAGAAAGATGGTACATATATGTTCATTTGTATGGACAGGATACTGAGGTTTAGGAAGCCTGAGCCATGAACCCAAAGTCTGATATCTGATAAGTGGCAGAGCTGGGATTAGAACTCAGGCAGTCTGACCCCAGAGCCTATACACCTAACCACTGTGCAGTTCCGCCTCCCTCTTCCCATGAGCAGAGAACCTCTGTGTTGTCGCTTTTGGTTTTCTTTAAATATTTCAGCGTCAACAGAGAGCTCCCTTCACCACAAACCAAATGTTGTTCTTAATAAGCCAGCCCCCTCCTTTCCATATGTAAACGTCTACCCCTGAGTCAAGGAGGCGCCGCATGCTTTCCAGTCCTGCGAATCGAGCTAATGGCACCACTTCTTCCAAGACTCAGATTTTAATTAGCTCATAAGTCTGTCACTGGCTGGTGAAATATTTATTTCTCGGGAATGCACTTTAGTAATTTATGAATCAGAGCCCTATGTAGAAATGGAATAAGGACTGTTTCTCCACTGGCTGTCTACTTTCATTGGAAAGACAGACTCCACATTGGTAACCTCGGTACCAAACCCAGTTGCCTTTTCTGTATGTGTGGAGGAGTTTGTTTGCTTGTCTGTTTGCTTTTGGGCATTCTGAATGGTTTTGATGTTAACATTTTGGGATGGGATGTGAAAGGAGATGGGAAGTCAGGGGTAAAATACAGCACCCTGATGGAGAAGACATTATTGAGAGTATCTTTTGAAGATGTATCTATTTATGCTAGTGAGAGGGGGTTGGGCAGCGGGAGAGAGAGAGAGGGGTAGAGGGTCTCAAGTACACTCCACGCAGAGTGTGGAGCTCCACATGGGGCTTGATCTCACGACCCTGAGATCACAACCTGAGCCGAAACCAAGAGTGGGATGCCTAACCAACTTTGCCACCTAAGAGCACCATTATTGAAAGTCTTTAAAAAAACCTACAAGTTAGTATTATTACAAGAAAGAAAGAGTATAGACGTATACAGCACATACTTCAAATTACTGATATTCTATTAACATATATTGTATCTACAAGTCTATTAAAAACTCTCCTGATACTTGGTGAAAGTATAAAACACTGCGGGCATTTTAAAGGGTCATGTGGTTGTGTGCATAACATTTCTAAATATGCATATCCTTTGACCTAGTAACTCCACTTTTAGAATTAGATATGCAACACCTGTGCAAAGACATATGTAGAGTAATACACACTGATACAGCATTGATTAAAACATATAGCTTCCACTCTTGCCTGTCTTCTTTCCATTCTCCACTGCAGGCTGTGGGATCTTAAAACAGAAACTAGATCGAGTGGCCACGCCAGCCCCAACCCCTGTGTAAAACCCATCAATGGCCTCCTTATATTGCAAACTCTAAAAATAAAATAGTACCTCTTATTAACTATATGTAATCTATTGCTACAAAATATTATTATGTATATATGAATGTATATGCCCAAGTGGGCACTGTATTTCCCCTATACTAGCTCCTAACATATGGATTTGTACTCATATACACTCATTTATTCAATGTCCATATGTTTTTCACATATATTTTTAAGTGTGTCATTTTTGCCAGAAACTATGCTAGGGGCTGGGGATACAACAATAGAAAACATATATGAAGACTCTATCCTCATATAGCTTATATTTATTTTATTGCTTTTTTTTTTAGAATATTTATTTATTTGACAGAGAGAGAAACAGCGAGAGAGGGAACACAAGCAGGGGGAGTGGGATAGGGAGAAGCAGGCTTCCCGCTGAGCAGGGAGCCCAGTGAGGGGCTCAGTCCCAGGACCCTGGGATCATAATCTGAGCCGAAGGCAGACACTTAATGACTAAGTCACCCAGGCGCCCCTATTGCTTATTTTTTTAATTTAAATTAAACTAGCCATTTTAGTTTTACGTGTAGTGTTCAATGATTCATCAGTTGTGTATTTTATTGTTTAAATTAATATGCTATAAACTTGACATTTTAAGTGTACAGTACTATAAATTTTAACACAATGTATATATCTTGTAATTGTTATCACATAGAAAACAGAATAGTTCCATCACCTAAAAATCCCCCTGTGCTATTCCTTCATAATCACTTTTCCTGGTCCTAACGCCTGGCAACCACAGATGCGTTCTCCATCCCTATAGTTTTTTCAAGAATGTCCTTTGAATGGATTCACATTGCATGTGATATTTTGCTCTTTCACTCGGCATAATGCCTTTCAATGGATCCAAGTTGCTGCATGGGTCAACAGTTTGTTCCTTTTTGTTGCTGAGTAACATTCCATTATATGGATATACCACTGTTTACTCATTCACCTACCTAATAGACATTTGGCTTGTTTCCAGTTTGGGGCTTTTATAAACAGAGCTGCTATAAACAGTCATTTATAGGTTTTTAAACCTTTTGTTTAGAGGGTTTCATTTCCTTGTGTAAAATCCTAGAACTCGGATTGCTAGGGCTTATAAAAGTAAAAGTTTAACTTTGTAATACACTGTCAAATATTTTCCAAAGGGACTGTTCCATTTTACATTCCCACCAGCAATATATGAGAAATCCACTTTTTCCAAATCCTCACCAGCAACAGATACTGACGATATTTTTTAAAGATGTATTTATTTATTTTAGAGAGACAGAGAGAGATGGCGAGTGCATGGGGGAGAGGGTAGGGGGAGAGAGAGAGAGTCTCAAGGAGACTCCATGCTAAGCGTGGAGCCCAATGCGGGGCTCAATCCCAAGACCCTGAGATCACCATCTGAGCTGAAACCAAGAGTTGGAGGCTTAACTGACTGCGCCACCCAATTGCCCCTAAATATTGTCCATATTTTTAATCTTATGCACCCTTAGGACACCTGGTGGCTCACTCGGTTGAGCTTTTTACTCTTGATTTTGGCTCAGGTTGTGATCTCAGGGTTGTGAGATCCAGCCCTGTGTGAGGCTCCACACTAAGCTGGGAGTCTGCTTCTCTCCCTCTTCCTCCCTCTGCCTCTACTCCTGCTCACGTGTTCTCTCTCTCTCCCAACTTCAAAATAAATAAATAAATTCTTTTACAAAAAATCTTACGCACCTTACTAGATGTTTTAGTGTAATCTCATCCCAGTGTCTATATTTTCCAAATGGCTACTGATATTAAGCATCTTTCCATGTACTTATTAGCCTTATGAATATCTTCTCTGTGAATTGCCCATTCAAGCCTTTTTTCCCTCCATTTTTTAAGTTTTTTCTTACTTTTGAGTTGTGAGAATTCATTATATATTCTAGATACCAGTCCTTTATCAACAAGGCAATTTGCAAATATTTTCTCTTGGCTTCCCCTTTCTTCCACTTCTTATAACATAGCTCTTTGCAGACAATTTTTTACAAAAAGTTCCTATGTCAGATTGATTTTTCTTCTTTTTTGGATTATGATTTTGATGTCATGTTTAAAAACTCTTTCTGACTCCCCAGGACATGAATATTTTCTCCTAAAATTTTATAGTTCTGCACTTTACATTTAGATCTATGATCCATATTGAGTTAATTTTTGTATAAGTTATGAAATGTAGGGCAAGGCTCATACATTGTGCATATGGATTTCTAATTGTTCCAATACTGTTTGTTAAAAACTAATTTCTCCCTTGATTTTGCACTTTTTTCAAGATTCAATTAACTGTATCGGTATGGGTCTATTTCTAGACTCTATTCTGTTCCATTGATCAACGTGTCTATTCTCTGCCAAATACTATCTTGATTACTCTCAGTGTACATTAAATAAAATATACTCACAAAACATATTAAGATATGTTCACGTAACTTTATTTTGTATTCTTCTTTGTTGGGGATATTCTAGTTCATGTATCGCTCCATATGAGCTTTAGAATTTTTATGTTTATATCTGCAAAAAAATCTGCTGAAATTTTGTTTTGTATTGTATTAAACCTTTAGACCATTTTATGGAGAATTAACATATTTACTGCGTGGAGTCTCCTAATCCATGAATTGGTGATGTAGTTCATTTCTATGGTCTTGCAGATTTTTCTCTTTAGGGATTCTATCAAATACTGAGAGGGAGGTCTTAAAGCCCTCAACTGTATTTGTGGATTTCTCCATTTCTCCTTTCAATTCTGTCAGGTTTTATGTCATATGTTTTGAAGCTCTGTACTGTGGTACATATACATTTAGAATTTTTTTTTTTTTAAGATTTTATTTATTTATTTGACAGAGACAGCCAGTGAGAGAGGGAACACAAGCAGGGGGAGTGGGAGAGGAAGAAGCAGACTCCCAACGGAGGAGCCTGATGTGGGGCTCAATCCCAGAACGCTGGGATCACGCCCTGAGCCGAAGGCAGACGCTTAACGACTGCGCCACCCAGGTGCCCCACATTTAGGATTTCTATGTCTTCCTGGTGAATCGACCCTTTTATCATTATGCTATGTCCCTATATTTCTGGTTACTTTCTTTGCTCTGAATTGCACTTTGCCTGAAATTCAGCAGAAGAGACAGAGTGGGAGGTCATTCTCAGCATGTTCTATCTTAACCGGAAATAGAACTCCCACATGGCATTTTTAAATTGTCTGTTTATTTGTCCTATCTGCCTCAGTAATTTGCTCTTTTTGAAGGTAGTTCATATAGTATATTTCTACTATTGTAACATCAGAGCCTAGCATGTTTACCCCAGTGCAGGTTCTCAACAGTTCTGATGATTCAATAATCAGTTCACCATACAGAGATATGACAACAGATGCCAGTTATATATGTGAGTATGTATCTGCATATATGCACACACAGATATGTATGTACACACATGCATAAGAAGTTTACTGCCTTCTGCATACAGTGAATACAGCAGTGCTCAGGTGTGGGGTATGTGCTCTTTGTTCCTAGCACATGGTCATATATGTGCAGACACATTGCACACTTGAGAGGATCCCATCTGTGGCTTTCTCCAATAGAAGGTGGCTTTCATTTACCTATAATATGAGAAAGGGCACTGTGATCTCCCTCTCTTAGCATCCTCGGGCCAACAGAGCCAACCAGTCTAGTAAATCCAATGCATCTTGGTGACACAAACCACCAGCAACAGTTTATTGCATCACCCTCAAATCATATGCTAACTAACAGCAGTTGACAGATCTGAGTAAGTTCTCTTTGTGCCAGGCACCAGGCTGTACTCTTTCATTCTTTCTTTCTGTACATGACTTTGCTAGATTCTTGAGGGTACAGACTTTAGATAGCTTACCGCTATCACCCTGTCACCTAGCATTCATGCCTTTTTGAACTTCTCTCCCCTTGAGTGTGGTTGGGACCTGCAATGTGCTTCCAACTGATGGAATACAGCAAAGGTGATAGGATATTTGTGATTACATGTCCATTATTACATAAGATTATAACATCTCTTGCTGAAGTTCATGTCTCTTTCTATCTCCCTCCCCCACCACCCTTCTCTTTCCCTTTCTCTCTCTCTCTCCATTTCTGGCTTTGAAGAAGCAAGCTTCCGTGAATCCTACAGCCACAAGGAAATTAATTTTGCCAACAACCTGAGGGTACTTGGAGAAAGCTCCAGAGAACCATCTGATGAGAATCCAGTTCTGGCTGATACCCTGATTGCAGTCTGCAAGATCCTAAGCAGAGGACCCAGCTAAGTGTGCACAGAAACTGTGAGATAATAAATGTGTACTGTTTTAAGCTTTTCAGTGTGGTAATTTGCTTTGCAGCAAATACAATACAATCCTTATAAAGCTCTAAGAGGTAAGTATTATATTATCCCCATTTTTCAGATGGGATAATGGAGATTCTTGGAAGCTAAGCAATTTCCCCAATGTCATACATTAAGCAATGATTGAGCTAGAATTCCAACTTACACATCTCTGATTTCAGAAACTGTGCTCTTAATAACTACTTCATACTGCCTCCCTTCATGTCTTATGGCTATTAGAAACAGAATATTAGGGTTGTTAACACATTAGCATTGATTCAAAAGTACTCCCAAAGCTCTCTGATAAAAATTTGAAAATGAGTTAGGCTGTTCATTGAGAGAACTGTTCCCCGCCCCCCATCAATGTACTTGCTATAAAACCCCAAATATTTACTGTGGTTTAAAAGCCCCATCATGATCCAAACTCTGGCTATTCTCCCAACCGGTCACTTCTCTGCCTTTTCTTTCCAGCTCTCACCTGGTTGTCCTTTCTTCAACAGACTGGATGCCTTGAAGTTGAACAGATGCACCATGATTTCTGTTAACTTTAGGTATTTTACTTAATTCTGGCAAGCTGCCCTCTCCTTTGTCTTTTGTCTAACTCTCTCTTGGCCCACAGCTCTCGGCTTAGAGAACTCCTCCTCCAGGAAGCCTTCCCAGCCTTACTCCTCTCAACACCATGTGCTCCCACAGAATCCTAAACCCCCTCTGCCTAACGCATGTCACATGTCATTTAAGTCATCTGCTGACTACTCCCAGCAGACAGTGAAAGCCTTGAGGAGACAGTCCATGTCCTGATTGCTGTCATATATCAATGCCTAGCACAGTGTCTGCTACAGAGGAGCTGGTCATAACCATCAGCCAAATGCATGGCGGGCATCTCCAGAGCCCTCTCTTTCTCCATTCACCTTAAAAGTGAGTAGAGTGCTTCTTAACAAATCCCCTAATGACAGCCTCACTGTGTTGCCACAAGTCACGTGAACTGCATTTTCTAATTCCCATGACCCCAACTGGTATCAGGGATTTTCATTTTCTTTTCTGAAAGGTTCATTTTTAAGCATTAATGGACTCACTGGATGGAGATGTACATTAGGTGAGAGCAGCAACAAATCCGGACCTTGACTACTGACGATTTATTTGCTTATGACGTGAGGCCACATTCCAATAAATTGGTTTGGGAGGAGAGGCTGGGAGAAGCAGAGGTATCGGTGCATGTGACCTACGGCCATGAAATACAATAGCTTGCCCCCAAACTACTCTGTGTAACTCCTCATGACCTGCTCAAGGGAATTACCACTTACCCCTAGGCTTTCAGAAACACAGCGAGGACCTGATTGCTTGCCTGAGTTTTCTCTGTGTCTGGATGTTCAAGGTGGGGGAAGTGAATTTAGACCTACTATGTGGTTGGCGAACAGGACAGAAACATGGGCCTATGGTGTGTGACATGGAGAAGGGCGTTTCAGAAGTTGCTGCTGTCTGTGCCTCGGTTTCCACATGTGGAAAATGCGCACACAATGACACCCATGAGGGTTGTTTTGAGAATGAGAAGAGGCACGTGAAGCACTAAGCACAGTGCCAGACACTCAGTAGTTGCTCAATAAATGTGAGCCTTTATTACCATGAGCCTTAATACAGAGCTGCTATGATATTAAGTCCTCAATAAAATAATAAAAATTAAAAAAACTGGCCATTTTTACCATCACTGCTGTTTCATGCTTTTCTCAGTGCTTCCCAGGGTGGACATGTAATAAATGTGGTAAGAAGCATCCGAGATGATCCTCAGTGATCCCTATCCTTGTGTGACTCCCTCTCCTTGAGGGTGGGCTAGATTAATGAACTCACTTCTAACAAATAAAGTAAAGTGGAAATGACGGGATGCCATGTCCAAGATGAGGGAATAAACTGCCTGTGTTTTCCATCCTGGTGTCTTTTCTCACTGTCCCTTGAATTGCCCACTCTGGGGGATCCAGGAACCTTGTCAGGAGGCAATCTTCTAGAGAGAGATCCATGTCAGTGAAGGCAGACCTTCTGAGACCCACCAACAAGAGCTAATAAGAGGCAGCTCTTCCTCGAGTAGAACCCTGACATAGTTTTTGCCCAAACAACACCTAACAAAACTATTCACAATGGTCCTAGATTCCTGACCCACAGAAAGTGTGAGATAATAAGAGTGTGCTGTTTGTGGTCACTAAGTGGTACTGTCATTTGTTATGTAGCAATAGACGACAAGGCCAATAGCATTAGCTTATAAGCTTCGTGAGGGGGGAGCTTTTGTACATCTTATTCACCACCATATACCTAATATCTATCGACATTCCTGGAACAGCAAGCACTCAGAAAAGGTATTTTTCCGTGAAGGATTGGTGGCCATTCCAAAGATCTGTTAACGTGGGAATGCCTAGCCCTCACCTGGAGTTTTTCATCAATAACGTAAAGGAAACATACCACTTTTCCTCATGGAAGGCATGACATTGAATACTAAAAAGAAAATATCTCTTTGACCATTATTTGAGGAACATTATGGAACACATGATTTTAAGCAAATGCTTAGGGAAATTTTTCAAACCTTCATCCTATTTGCAACCTCACGCCCCTTCTCTAGTTCCTAATAGCATGAGCTTCATTGCTAAGTGACCCTTCCCTACCCAGAGAATTTTCCAAAGTTTGATTTGCTCAAAAGCAAACCAACCAACATATAAGATGTATTCATCAGTCAGCTTTGGCTGTTTGCAAACCATAAAAGTCATCATGCCAAAAGCGAAAGACAGAGATGGGCACATAAACAGAAAGAAAGAGATAAAGAAAGACAGAGATGGGCACATAATCAGAAAGAAATCAGGGCTTCCCACGTGGCTAAACCCCAAATTGCAGTGGAGAGTGGAAAGGAAAAAGCTAGAGGGGCTCTCATTTGCAGCCAGGCAAGGGAAGGAAGTGAGAGATACAGTTCAGCCTTGAAGAGACTGTGCCCAGGAGGAGAAGGCGTTTCAGAACCACTCAAATGACAGAAGAGAAAGATCCTGGACTAGGGGAGATGAATATATGGCATTCCGTTTCTCATTAGGCCCATGGTGTCGCTTTCATTTGGAACCGTGTTCCAGTGCTAATTTTCACAGTGCTTGAGCGCTTCTTAAAATGAATAGCACTCACTCATGCTTTGATGCAGACTGCATGGTCCATTTCTGTGCCTTTATTAAAGGGAACAGTGAGCATATACTTGCTTCCCAGGGGTAGAAATTTAGAACTGTTAGATACACGACCTTGGACCTCAATAGCAAAATGGCAGCTCCCCCAAGGATTCACATTTTTCATACTGACTTGGACATAAAATGTCCAAAATGTGTGCACGCACGCATGCATGCACACACATCACTTTCCTAATTGTATTTTGTGTTTTGCAACTTTTTGAATGACCACACAAGAACTTTTTTCTCTCTTAAAACCAACTCGTCTCTTAGGTACAATTAAGAGATTAAAACTCAAAGATTTTCCTTTTTTTTTTTTTTCCCCTTAAGGTGGCCCGAGTCTCTGAGGTAAGAGACCACTTTGCCAAATTGAAGGTGAGAGGTTTTTGCTCATAAAGCTCATTGTACATACATCATTGGTCATATAATTACAAATTTACTAAGCACTTACCATGCAAAAGGCAGAACTGGTGATTTTTTTAAAGGCTTGAGGTGTCTACTTCTAGGAATATGCTCTGTAAAAAATTCACCCATGCACACAGAGGTGTACGTTCTGAGGTGGTCACGCAGCATTGCTGATAATTGTGAAAACTGGGGTGGGGGGACTTAATATCCATTAATAAGGAAGTAAATATTCAAATAAAAGGAAGACACATCCATAACATAAGGGTTTATGTAGCCTTAAAAAGAACGAGATATGTCTACACATTTTGACATGCAAAGATCTCCAAAACATATTGAGTGGAAGGGTATTGAATCAGAAGAGAGAGCAGAGTATGTTCCTCTAGGCTAAGATAATATGCATTTATACATTTATAATGTGGATGTGTATTCAGTTGCAGCCTAATGCGTTACTGTTTTTATATGTCTAAATGGTCAAATATCAGCAATGAGATGTGGTGGGACCTAATGTATATCCAGATGGAAAGTAATAGATAGCTAATACATAGCTAAACAGTGCATTGATGGCACACTGTCAGCAGGAGAACAATGGGGGCAGGTGATGGAAGAAGAGGGACCCTTACTGTTTGCTCTGCAAGCATCTGGACTGTTCACCTATTTTATCAGTCTTTCCACTTAATTGTGATAAAATCAGCCACCCAAGTCCAAAAGAGGTAGGGAGCTATGGAATGTAACTCTTACTCCCCAAAATTGGAAGCTGTGCCCTTGGATCTCCATTCAAATCAACCCTATTGAATATCAGGACTTGAGGTCTCCCCAGAGAGCTCGATTTTGAATTGACGATGGTCTGCCATGTGCCAGAATGAGTAAGGCATTTAATTATGCATTCCATCAGGCTCACGAAGCCTTCTCTGTATTGAGTTAGATTTGATTCACCCTTGGCTTCGTGTCCTAACAACTGAGAGCACCAGTGACCACTGAGAGGGAGGAAGCACCGGCAGATATGGTCCCTGATTTGATTCCCCACCCAGAACATTATTTCAATCAGTTAAGCAGCATTGCATTCCCATCATCACCATTACTGCTTTTACTACTATTATTCCCATTACAAAAATAAAATTGAGGCCCGAAAAAGATGAGTGATCTTTGTCATATGACTGACAAATTGCAGAAACAGAACCAAGGTCCCATGAGCTTATTAATTTGAGGCGTGCTTACACACACACACACACACACACACACAGAGTTTGCATATTGAGGCTAGATTTAAGAAAACCTTAAATTATCATACTTAAGTATTGATTTTTAATCCCATAACAATGTGTGCAGAGCTGTTTATTAATGGTTCTGAACAGACAATGACTTGGACAAAACATTTTAAGAGGATTAGTTTGTCGATTCTATACAAGGTAAATGGCACAAAAAGACATAGGTAAAGTTTGGGAGACTCTGATTTCTTCTCATCAGGAACTTTAATAATTTAAGATTTGGTCTGATGAATGAAATATACTATATTTTTGTCTCTAATGAAATCCCTCTCTGTGTCTGTTTCTCTGTCTTTCCCTTCCTCCCTCCCCCCACCTTTCCTTTCTTTCTTACCTGCTTCTCTCTCCTTTGCTCCTCCCTCCCTCTCCCCTCTTGTCTCATGCAAAGTACAATTGGTATAGGTCATGCTGTATCTGTCCTTCAAGGGCTAAACCTCCAAGAATGCAGGGTGAGAAGTCAGTTTATCAATTGTGAATGAGACTACTTGCAGTATATGCCAAGTCAACCAGTCAGCAGCTTCTCAATTTGGCTGATCAATTTATACAGTGTGGATGTTAGCCCTGGAATTACAAAGTTTATTTCCCTTCTTCAGGGAAAAAAAAATCAAATAAATTTGCCAGCACCTCGAAGATAAAAAAGGTACAAAATAACAACTAGAACAGTTTTACAAAGACCGAGTCCTTTCAGATTAACCTAATCCTCCCTAGCAGAAAAAAGTTTTAGACAAGGCACAGGTATGAACCCTTTTTATCCAAGCAAACACTTAGTAATTTACTCCTAAAACTCCCAGGGTACCCAGACATTTCTTCATCTGATTTAAAACACAGGGGATAAGCTGGTAAGGCTGATATATTCGGCAAGTCTTTTCTTCTCACTACCCCCTCCCCCCAACAGCAGAATTGTATTACACATGGCACACATTTAAAAATGTAATATAATCAAAGGAAGCATTATTCTTACAAAGGCTATTAAAAGAGCTAAGTAAATTCATACAGTATAATAAAAATGATTTATTTACTATGAGGAAAAAATGGAAGGGAAAATAGTATAGCTCAGCTCCATCTGCAAAATCAGGTTCCCATAGAATATTAATCTTCATTGATTAGCTTGGAAGAAAAGCAAAGCTTTACACTTTCACTTTTACAGTGTGAGTTAATTCAAATACTTCAATTTGACAAAGCCCCATCTGATCACACTGAACTCCTTAATACCAAGCATTGCAGAATATTCTATTTGCTTCTTGAAATCATCAATTTACGTCCAACAACATCTGTAGGAAAATGAGATTTGCCAAATGTCTCAAAACAGGGAGCCACAGTTCCTTGGCTTTTTGAGAAGAGCAGTTTTTCTAAACACCCCCCCCTTTTATGGCAACATGTCCTTCTAGAAGAATAAGAAAGGAATAAAGACTTTCTATCAGAAAGACTGTTCAATGCCTCGTTTCAGGAGATATATCGATACCTTGGTGTCCATTCACAACCAAAGGTTCAGAATCCTAATTTTTCACTGCCAGTGGCCCTGGGAAAAAACACCACATTCTTTACCACCCATTACTGCTTTGGGGGCTAAAGTAAATACAGACAGGCATTTCAGTTTCTCCTGTGGCATTACCATTTTGTCACGTTATTTTTATAAAAACAAACAAACAAAAATAATCACAGTCTTGTATCTAGACTGTTAATAACAGTCTCTAGTTTGTCTGGTCTCCGCTTCATTTACCGATGGACAGCGGATATGGTTTAGGGTCCTTCCTCTCCCAAATTCATACTCAAAATGTCACCAAAGCAACTAGATTAATTCTTGTGCCTAGAGATCTCTGCTCAATATTAACCACTGAGCATGGATCTCTGTTTACTATTAACCATGAAGATCGTGGATTTTACACCTAAAACAACCACCTGTGCACACCCAATCTCTCTTTAAGCTTGAGCCCTGTGTTAATTTGTTCAAATCCTAACTCCACCCATACTTGCTGTGAGGGGCAAACAGCTTCATCTCTCTGTCCCTCAATGTCCTCGACTGTAAAGTGGGGATGATGTTATTAATTGTTAATAGTAGCAGACTTCCAAATTAACAGAATGAGAATTCCTCTGTTCTTGTGACATGATCAGTCCCCTCTGTTTCACTCTGCAAGCTTCTTCAATAATCCCTATCCCAGTTTATAACTGCATATTTGTCTGAGAGATTATTTGACACATGACTCTCTCCCTAGCATGAAATTGAAGGTTCAATGAAGGCAGCAACGTTGTTGCAATGTTCCCCCATCACATGCCCAGAATGTAGCACAGCATCTGTCCCAAAGAAAGTATCAATTCATACTCGTTAAATGAATGACTGAGTGAATGAAAGAATGAATAAAAGAAACTGCCCAAGGGGCTAACCTCAATTTTTTTTGGGGGGGGGGTGTCTGGAATCACTCCTTTTTTTCTCTGCCTTGAGTCCCTTCACTCCTGAATCCACCACTGTTATTAAATAGAGGAGGAAGTTGTGTCCCTGCATGGCTTTGTTTTTAGGATCCCTTGTCCTAAGTCTGAGCTTGGGCTCCCTGGGTACCGTGAAGTTCTCTCACCCCCTTTTTCCAGCCTCCAGTCACAGAGACCCTCCTCTTCTGAGCTGAGACCCCCAGCCCCACACCTAGTTCACAAATGCCCACCCTCAGTGTCCCAAAGGAGCATCACTTTCCAGGTGAGATGTATCCACCTGGGGGCATCCCTCCTTCATACTGCTTTAGGGTTCTGAGAAGCAGTTAACAGATCATTAACTTCATTGGCAGTAGAGGAATCTGATGAGAGGTTGTGGTTGGGGGATACCCCCACCCCCTTTCGTTTGTATGTGTCTGGGCATGGTGAAGGGGGAAGGGGGACAGAATAGAAACCTGAGGGGGCTTCTGCATAAAGTCATTATAAGACGCCCTAAGCTAAATAATAGAAAATCTCTGTGTGTCCTTTACTTACTATTTTATCTATGTATATACTTTTAAAACTAGTTTTACAAAACTGAAATCCCATGCACGTACACTGTAAATATTTAAAATAATTCGAAGAGGTTACCCTTTGTCCATCCTAACTCCCCTGATCCACAGCAACTTTTCTCAAGTTAAGTGTCTTATGTCATTACACAGCACAGATGTAGCCCCCTTTCACCGTATTGACAAATGGAAGCCCACCGCGCATGCTGTGTGCTTGCTGCTCACTTTTCCCCCCACACCCATAACCATATGTCTAAGAGCTTGTTCAATGGCAGTGCAGGTGATTCTACAACATGCTTTTCATAAATACATAGTGTTCGATCCTAAGTATGTCTCATGACTTGTTTAACCAGTTCTACCTTGATGCACATTTAGGATCAACAAGCAAGGCTACGTGAGCCTCATTATGCATGCATCTTTGTGCACATGGGTGAGTGTAACTCTAAGATAAATTTCTATTAGTGCAATTAGAAGATCAAACAGTATGGGCATTTTTAATTGCAATGGTTGTTGCCAATGGTATATTAATTTAACATCCTCCTCTGCATAGGACTGGCTTTCTTGTTTTACAATCGATTCATCATATATTTAACAAATCCCAGGGAACCACACTCAAATACACAAACACGTGCAGACAAATACAGAGACTGAAGTAATTCTTTTGTTCACCACTGGGTATACCAGTGCCTAGAAAAATATCTTGGAGACAGTAGGTGCCTAATAAGCATGTACTTGACAAAGGCTTGATAAAGGGATGTATGGATGACTTTTACATCTGGCCTCTGTATAGGTTAACATCTAAAAGTCATCCATTACATTGCTCTGCAACTTGTGAGTGCTTTTAAATTCTTTGGGAAGCAGCAAAGCATAAATTGTATATAAATAAGATATAAATGAGTTAGCTCCCTATTGTTACTGGGGAGAATAGTGAACACATGTGTTAGAACACACACGTGCATGCTCCCCGAACGTGAATTCTCTAGTAACCCCTTTCTGCCACGCTTCTGATTCCAGAGTTGATGTCATGATGACCCCAAGTCTGTTCTGAACCATCAGAGATTGAATTATGACGACCACAAGTGTAGTGAGATATGTTTTATTTTATTCCAATTAGCTTGAGATTGGTCATCCCTGCATCTTATTTCTGAGACCAGAAGCATTAAGCAGCATCTTCCCCTGGTTTGTCTCTCCGTCACTCTGTTTCCACTTCCCCAATTTTTCGTCATTTTCATCCCCCTTTATATTTTCTAGGTCAATGGTATATTCTGAAATGATAATGGAGAAAAGGAAAGGGGAGCCAAACTCTTGTCTTTTTAAGTCAGGAAAATCCCTCAACTCTTCAGAGTCAAGCAAACACATGCTCTAAGACTTCAACTGTGGAAAAAGAGGTTATTGTTAAATGACTTTTAAGATCCTTTTCAGACACAAAGGACACATATGAGAAAAAGATTAGAAGACTTGAATTCTGTGTAGGCTTAACAGCTATAAAAAGTAACCCCGCCTACTCCATGATTCCATTTATATAAAATGCTAGAAAAGGCAAACTAATGTATAGAAACAGAAAGCAGATCAGCGGCTGCCTTGGGGAGGGCGGGAGGGAGAGATGACAGAGGGGCAGGAGGACACTTGAGGGTGGAGATGCTCACTCTCTTGATTGTGGTGACTGCTTCCTGGGTACGCACAGACCTCAACACTTACCAAAGGGTACACTTTAAATGTGTGTTTAGTAGGTGTTAATTATTTCTCAATAAAGATGTTAAGAAAAAAATCCTGAAGAAGGAGGACGATTACCATGAAGTTCTAGATGAGGTCAGGCTCTCACCCTGGGGTGGCCTCCTTCCCAACCCTTTCTGAGCTAATACCATCTCCAGATTGCGCTACACTTCTACATATCCTCCCTGCCTGCCCTTTCAGCCCCTGCTCGAAGGCCCCACCTTCTCTCCGTCCTCATCACATGCCACTCTCCCTCTTGCTTACTACCCTCCAACTGCTCTCACTTTGAACTTAGCCATCTCTTTCAGTCTGGGAGACTCCAAACCTCCTGCTCCTCTGCCTAGAATGTTCTTGCACTGGCTCTTTGCAGAGCTGGATTCACTTTGGGTATCTGCTTAAACGTCCCCTCCTCCAAGAGGCCCTTCCTGACGACTCTATCTCAAATCCCATCTCTGTCCCTCAGAGCACTTACCACAGACTGCCATCAGGCATTCATATACTTGCTTTGACTCTTTACGGTCTGTCTCTTACACTGGAAAGCAAGCTTCATGCCATGGACGATCTTGTCTATCTCCTTACTTTTTCGTACCCACTGACAAGAAGAGTGCCTGCTCATGAGAAATACAGGTTTAACTAATTCATTAGTTTTCTATTTTATTTGCTGTGTATCTGTTTAATGCTGTTCATCAGACACCTTTGGGGGCATCTGCTCAGATCACTCTCCATCTAATTCACCTTAATAAATTTGGGGCTTCCTGGGGTCAAGGATTATGTGTTATGAATTCATATCTCAAGGGCCTAGCATAGGCTTGCACATAATAGACTTTCAATAAATGTTTGTTGAACTAAATTAATTTATTACACCAGAAACCAAACAGTGATTATTATGCCAGGGCCTTGAGACAGACTGATCTCCGAAAGAAAAAGTCGTAAAGCACACAGAAAACCCAAACATTTAAGCAAAAAGACAATAGGTAGTCTTGGATCAACAACCTAGTGAACTGTAAGAGATTCCAAAGACAGGTTCACCACTGAAAATCATGCAGGGTATTTGTTCCTTTATTTGTCTTATCACCAGAAATGTAAAATGAATGATGGAGGGATGCAACATACTTTTCAATCTGATCCCTGCATTTGCCAATTCTCAACTAACCTTGTTATACAATTAGCTAAAGCTGCCCGTTTTCTGACCAGGATGGATAAGAGAGTTATCTCTAAAGATGGACACACACACACACACACACACACAGCCACCTCGCATGTGGTAGTTAATGGATAACACAAGTGGACTAGACTCAAGACATGAACTACATACATCTTCAGAGTTCATGGTGCTGTTACGGATCTATAACAAAGGATTTTTAAGGATTATGGAGGAATGCATCAGGGGGATACTAAATAATTGTAAATATTCTAGGACTTTCTCTCAGTCCCGGGAATGCCAGAGATTTGTGCAGTAAGAAACCCTGCTAGACAG
Source organism: Ursus americanus (assembly GCF_024610735.1). Taxonomy (NCBI): domain Eukaryota; kingdom Metazoa; phylum Chordata; class Mammalia; order Carnivora; family Ursidae; genus Ursus; species Ursus americanus. Next base: position 34,777,714 of record NC_142128.1, read on the forward strand.
AATCGTTTCAGAGAGCTGTCACTAGCAAAGACAAAAATGCGGCATGGAACAACTGTTTTCCTTGCCTAGCATTAATTGCTCACCTCCACTTGTCTTGAATGGACCTATACCTCCTCCATTCTCAGATCAAACGGATGCAAAGAAGATGAAAGTTCTGGCCTCCATGGGTGCTCATGTGACCCACATCTGTCCAATGACCATATACTACTGCTGGACCAATGTGAATGGCTCATGAATGGATGGGCATATACCCTAAGCTGGACCAATGAAAAGCAGTCCTGAAACTTTGCTTGAACTTAAAAAGACTCTGCTCTCTTTCAACTGGAGGTACTTTGCTAGAAGAACAAAGGAACTGCTAGTGGCTACCAGGAAGAAGGGCTTGTCTGTGACTGAAGACTACATCAAAGAAAACAGAGCTGAGAAAAGGAAAGACAAATATATGTATATGTATATCTACATACATATATATGTGTTTATATCTGTATATTTTAGATAGATCTGTCTATAGGTCTCTATCTAATCTATAGTGATATCTATAGACTATATCTATAATAAATCTATAATAGTCCTAAGAATATTATCTGAGTTTCTTGATGCAGCTGCATCTGAGATCTACCTTTTACACCTTTCTGTTTATTATGCCAGTAAATTCTCCATTTCTGTGATTTTGCTTAAGCCTATTGGAGTTGGTTACTTTGGCCACTCAAAATTGCAAGAAGGCAGAGAAACACCCGATAACAGAGCAAGTCATTTAAAGATGTGCACATTAGCGTCCCCTGGTTTAGTGTCCCTATCTCCATTGGCCATGCACATGTAACCACCATGAAAAACACTTGTCTTTGGGCGCCTTAGTTGAAATATCCACACTGAGAAGTTAGCAAGCTAGTAGAAAGAAGTCCTGACTTGACTATAGAAGCCCAATCTTCTCATCCCACTTTAACCATAATTTTGAAGCCAGGTAAACCAGATCTTGAGCAAGTTATTTTACTTTTCTAAATATCACTTTTTCATCTATTACCCTGGTACAGCTTCCCTCCATCTCTGAATTAGAACAGTCTATCCTAATCAGAGGGGTGTCATCTCCTGATGGGGATAAGGCAAGGAGCCTGATTCACTTAGAAGCTTTTGCAAACTACACTGGTTCTGTCCCATGAGAAACCGCAGTAACTGCCTGCCCAGTGTTATACTCTCAATTCTGCTGGAAGGGGTGGCAGGGTAGATGGGGTAAGTTTAACAATACAAAGTCTTCGATGTAGCACCTGGCATTCGCTATATGAATGCTGTTTTTATTATTTAACTTGGCCTTAATTTATTATATATATATTACATGTTATATATATATATATATATATATATATATATATATATATATATATATACACACACACACATATATATATAAAATTCAGCCATCATTTGGGATGGCTTTAACAGACGACTTTAGCTTTTATATGTGAAAAACACAAGAGAAAGGTTAAGTTCTGTTTTTTACTCTTGTTGTTATTATGGAATAGGAGGCAAAGTTGTCTGAACCAGCAAATGGCTGGCAGACTCTAGGCATCCATGCATGTTTGAAAGAGAGACTTGGGTCAGCAAACAGAAACAGCTGCTTGAGGGTTCTCATACTTGGAAAGAGCTTTGGCAAACGGTGTCATTAGGTACGGGTAGCTCCTTGTGGCTTAGACGGAAATTCATTTTAGGTCACAGGGCTGGAGACTTCTGAAATATTGTTCAGTACCTTGCAGGTTTTTCTTTACAAATTGTGATACTATGATGCCTGCTGGTTATTATGTCCTATATGAGGCTTATTTTTTTCTATTTATTTATATTTCTCTAAATTGTTTTTATTATGTAAATATCACCTATACGTAACAGGGAAAATTCAAAACTGCAGGAAAGTGAAAAGAAGAAAATTGCAACAAGCCATACCATCCTGGTGTGTTTGCACACTTCTAGAAATAAATTGTGCAAAGCATGGCCTCTGCAGACTGACTTTCTGGGTTCATATCCTGGCTCTCTGATACTTATTAGCTCATAAATTTTAGGAATTTTAACCTCTCTAGTCTTCAAATTCATAACATGTATCATGGGGATAATAATCATACCTTCCTTCCTATCATTGTTATTTTTAATATATTTCAAAGGGGGACCTTAGCATAGATTCCTTTTTTTTTCATTTATCATCTCTTAATTCATTAATATGTTGTGACTCTCTTTCACGCCAATTATTATACTGCATTTCTAAATTCAGTAAGACTGACAATGGGCCACTTCTTTGTTAGAACGTAAGTTCTGGGGCGCCTGGGTGGCACAGTGGTTAAGTGTCTGCCTTCGGCTCAGGGCGTGATCCCGGCGTTATGGGATCGAGCCCCACATCAGGCTCCTCTCCACGATGAGCCTGCTTCTTCCTCTCCCATTCCCTGTGCTTGTGTTCCCTCTCTCGTTGGCTGTCTCTCTCTGTCGAATAAATAAATAAAATCTTAAAAAAAAAAAAAAAAAAGAACATAAGTTCTCTGTGGATAAAAGGTCACACCAGCTTCATTTGTTGTTTTATCCAGCATGAGGCCCAGTGCCTGGCCCTTCAAAAGCAACGCCATGCATGATTATGCACTGCTAAACCAACTTGAGACTGGCCACGTCATCACTTCAATACAGTTCAAGTTCTGGAAATCAAAGTTGATAAAAATGCAAGAGAATGAGGTCACTGGTTTTCCATTCCCGATTTAAAAAAATCACAACTTGGAAAGAAATGTGTGAATCTTCAAGTGGTAAAACATACAGTAATATCTTGTGCAGAAATCTTGGGAAGCACCCACACTTTTCAGAAACAGAACTTTCCATTATAGTTTTCAGGAATAGAGAGAAATACTTAGAGAGTAAGGTGTGGAAATAAATAAATGAATACTAGACAGATAAAAAGGTAGACTCTGTGTGTGTGTGTGTGTGTGTGTGTGTGTGTGTGTGAGTGTGCGTGTTTGTGCGCATGCACACAAGCAGAATTAGGCTCAAGCTTGCAGTTGTATCATCCATGCTCCATGGGAAGGCTCAGTCAACTGCAATGCTCACAATACACTTGTAGCACTCGATTGAAGTACATGCATTTTTGGTTTGAAAAGTTCTTTTGAAATTAGACTCTGTTTTCTAATAATCTCAAAAAAATTGCTGCTTGGATGATTTTCATTTCTCTGTAAAATGACAAGTGATACTTCAGTTTTTAGCAAAATGTTAATGTTAAGTCTCCAAACTTTATAAATTGTACTTTCTCCATAAAATAAACTATTGCATGCTGGTGTGTAAGATTAGCGAGAAATGTTCACACTGTTGAAAATAGATGGATTTTGCATTTCAAGGTGACAAGTGCAATGTCAGACCCAATCAATCGATCACTGCATAATTATTATTGCAAATGATCCATATCCATGCCGCAAACCTTAAGGGGAATTTAATGAAGCAGTAAGCACATCAATAATAAGATCTACTTTGGTCTCTATTAAATCTCATGATTCATAAATATCCTGGCATGTTTTATTCTTCCTTTAAATCCTGTGAAGACATCTAAAAAGTGAATGCTTGAAGGCTACTATTTAACACTTCACTAAAGACAATTCTAAGGCTTTCAGAAAGATTTAGGCTCAATATCAGATCCCTCTTCACATAGAGGCTAATGGAATCCAATAGTCTACGGATAGAAACAGAACAGAGTTCCTCTACGAAGTCAGAAACAAGGTAGACATTTTCATCTCCCTTCTCAAATTTGAATTTTCATGAGGAAAGCCCCTGCAAATAGCAACTGAGCTGGTATCCGATGCCCAAGAGCGAGAGGAGTGTTTCTTCTTGATGAGAGAAAGAGTAGACTCTGGCAGGAGTTTGCCTGCCTACACTGTTTTGTTGTGAATTAGGAAAAGGCACCCTGCTCTGGGCAGGCTGGAAGGTGTAAAAACTGACAGCTTATCTCATCTTTGTGCAAAGAAAATGGCACCCTTGCCTCTGGGGGGATGCAGCTTCAGACCGTGGTACGTGGTTTGATAAGGGGGGCAAGGGGAGCAAAGATCGGATTTCACCCTTGGCTCCATGCCTCGGTGCAATTCACCAACTGTACAGTCCTTGGACTTAGGATGCAGACAGACCAGAGCCAAACGGTTCTGGTTTAGAAGTCAGAAATTGCAACTCATCGCTGCTAATGTTGGGCATTAGCCAAGTTCTAACATCAAGAGGGGCTTGGGACAGCAACAGGCCTGGGAGCAAACTCAGCATTTGTCTGTAGTGGCAAAGAAAATTGAATACCTATTCTACATGCCTTAAAGTCTTGCTTTCACAAAACGCATCTTCTAATAACCTCATAATAAACTTTCATCTTTGTCTTAACAACTATTACGATCTTTTCAAAAAGTGTCACTTTTTAATATGTGGTTTACTTTCCTTATATACATGGTTTGATTGTATAAACTTGGCTGCATCGTATCTCCCTCTCTGAGCCTCCTTCTTGCACCTAAAATTTTCCGATGTCACTTATGTATGCACTGCTATATTCTATGATTAGTATTATCAATGCTCTGGAATGTGACTTAGAGATTTTGGGCCATCACTTATGAGTATTATTTTTTTCCTGAATTCCGTCTTATTCAATGAGTAGTACATTCTCCAATCACGATGCTGCATCATGAATTCCTCCAGGCTAAAGGAGAGCTGGCACAGCACAGGCTTAGTTTCTTTCTGTGCCATGCTGGTGCAGAAGGAATAAAGTCATGGCTATGGGAACGGGTCCTACACAAGCCAAGAAATGTCTGCATGGAAACTTCCAAATGAAAGCTTGAGAAAATGTTTAGTATATTTAAATAACTTAGGACCACGTATCCTTGTACCTATTAGTTTTGGGTTTTGTTTTCTTTTTCCCCTGTGTTTCTGATTTCCCTGGGAAATAATCTTTGGTTGGGTCATAAAGTACTAGCTTTTCTCTTTTTAAAAAATACTTTGGGACACCTGGGTGGCTCAGTCAGTTAAGTGTCTGCCTTCAGCTCAGGTCATGATCCCAGGGTCCTTGGATTGAGTCCCACATCAGCTCCTTGCTGGGCAGGGAGTCTGCTTCTCCCTCTGCCTACTGCTCGCCCTACTTGAGCTGCTCACTCTTGCTCTCTTTCTCTCTGACAAATAAATAAATAAAATCTTTAAAATATATAAATACATAAAAAACACTTTATACTTGCAAGCTAACCTCAAAATGTTCAAGTTTAGATCCCCACCAAAAATGCCTGAGAATGAGTCTTCTCAAACTCCAGCAAGCATTCAGTATATTATCTTTCAAAAATTTCTCTCAATTTGAAAAAAAAAATGGTCTTAGTTTACATTTATTTGACATTGGGAAGGATGAACATCATATCTTATATTTATGGCCATTTGATTTTTCCATCTGATTCATCTGTTTATCCTCCTTTGCCCACTTGGTACATTTTTAAAGTTGTTACTGTTCATTTCATTAATATTTATCATGGGCTATGTTAAAAAGAAAAAGAACATCCAACAATAAAGAAATGGGTAAGTAAATTATATTATATCCAAATGCTAAAAAATGATACCAACTTTAAAAACTCATGTTTTCAAAAATATGTAGTAACACTAGAAACTATTCCTAAAATAATTTGTATGAAACTATATTTCTAGTGTGACTCTAGTTTTTGAGGAAAAAGGATATACAAGTAAATTCAACTATATTGATCTTTTAAAAGATGCAGAAATACATCAAAACATTAACAGTTGTGAGTGACAGGTTTGGAAGATTAATGTTCTTATTCATATTTCCAATTTTATAATGCCCAGTTATTACTTTTGTTTTCATAAAGAGAGTAATCATAATTCTTTTTAAAAGGAGATTTCATGGGCATTTTCTTCTACCCATTTTTCAGGATGTGGATACAAAGACTTGATGTTAATTCATTCCTTTAGAGTCCGAATTTAAAATCTGCTTTTATCTTCTGTTTTCTTTCCTCTTCATCCCTCTCTGAAGCTTTTTTTTCCCCCTCTGCTTGCGAGTTTTATTTAGTAACGGGGGGAAAAGGAGCCTAAAGTCTCACATTTCAGTGCAAAGCATTGAGCTAAGCACTAAAAATGGTTCTGTCGATTCATCCTCATGCTTCTTCAAGTATTACCCTCCATTTTAAAGTGGGTTTAGTAAAATGTCCTAGGCCACACAGTGAGCAGCCGGTACAAAATGAATTTGAACCCATATCTGGCTGGCTCCAAAACTCCCTGCTCTTTAAACCACTTCCCACTGTGGATAGATGGGAGGTCATCCCTGCAACTGTGTACACCGTCACTCACCCTTGCAGGGGATGTGGTTTGTTGTACTAACAGCGGTAACCGTGGTAATAGGTAACTTTTCCCAAACACCTACTACCTGCTATGCATGATTCTGAGGACCCTTTTTGCAATGCATGATTTGATTTCACCACACCCTTTTAAAAATAGTGCTAGGCAAAAGTGACATGCAAAATATTTAGCAAGCAAGATCGTTTGGGCACTGACCCACTAGAATGAAGGAGCAACTAACAGAAAAGGCTGCTGGCTGGAAACAAACCAGGATGGCCACTCAGCAGTCCAGCTCAACGTCAAGACTATAATGTCATACACTAAGAAACTTGTTGTCACCTGCATGTGATACATGATTGTGATGTTTAAGAGTGCCGACGCGTGTGTGCGTGCACAATCTCTTTCTTTCATGAAGTAAAGTAGTACAGCTGTTTTTGCTTAATGTTACAAATGACAGAATGAGTATGAGTCTTTGCCCCTTTCATTGGTTTAAAATATTGAGGGTTTCAGGGAAAATCTGAAGCTATCATGCATATGAAAACAAAACAAAAAACAAAACAACAGCAGCAACAACGACAAAACCCAAAACACCCCCCTCCCCTCTTCCTCTCAATCCCCCATTAACTAATTGTGTTCCTCTTCTCATTTGTAGCACTTGCCTCTTTGATTAGCCTTTTAATTTAGCACATTAACAACACTCTCTTTACTTGAATACTCCATCACTGAGCTCATTTAAGTCGAATGCCCTTGAAGATACTTGAAATTCCTAACAACACTCACCATTATTAAACCGTTTTGTATTTCTGGTCATCAACCGGAGGTGTCTGGTACTGGACAGACTGAACCTTGTGGAAAGCACTGTGATTTATTCAAGGAGTCCCCATCCCATTCTCCCCAGCTCTGCAGGTGACCTAGCAGCTTCAGTGTTCCACACACTGTTCCTTTTTTTGAGTTTCTCCTTTATCCACCCCCTTCCCCATCAGAGTTTTTTGGTAAATGAGCACGAGAAGTGTGCTGATTCAGCATCGTGAAGGAGTCATTGTAGAGGTCTGAGGATCAGGTCGCTTTGAAAATAGGGATCAGAGCTGGATGCGGAGAAGCAGTGGGTGTAGTACATATGTGTGCTCGCCTCATGAGTGGCAGCAAAGTTAAAGTGGGTAGAATTCAATTATTTGTAGCAGATGGAGAAGTGCTTAAGATCTAGGAGAAAAACAACTACTTAATGCTCCAACACTTTTCAAGGAAAAAAAAAAGGTCACTCCCTTAGTCTTCTCCCCAACTCTCCATAGCTCCTCCTGCCCCTTGCTTTAATTCTAGAATGTACGGCAGGTGTGGGTTTCTAATATTACATGAAGTGCTATGCAGCTCTAACCCAGCGTGATCTGGCTCCTGCACCTCTCAGAACTCCCTCTCTGGCCACACTCCCTTGTACCCCGAGCTTTGGCCAACCTGGCCTTCCAGAATCTTCCTTGCACTCAGTGTCCTCCTTGCTACAACCTCTACCTAGCAGTTTCCTCCCTGATAGCAGCCTCCTAATCCCAAGTCCCAGCTGAGAAGACCCCTTCTTAGACAAACAATGCCCGATGCCACCTTTCCTAATACCCCTCCCATTATGTACTACCCAGGCACCCTTGTGGTTTGGGTCTTAGCCCTTACTATAAGCTGCAATTATAATGTTTATTTATTTGTATAGCGGGCATCTGTTGTTTTTACCTAACCATCATTTATTTCTCCTTCTGGTAACAGCTCTTTAATATTTCCTGGGAAGCCACCTCTTCCCTACTCGCAGTTCACGTTTTCTTGGAGCTGAGCCTACTCTTACCTCAGATTCTGAACACTGAATGTTTTACCCAGGCATGGACATTATGTCTCAGGAATCGGTTGGGTGTGGGTAGTTGACCTACCCCAGGGGCAAGAGAATTGCTCCCAGAACTTCTCTCAGAACCCCCTACTTCTTGGATGAATGTGGTCCGTCCATCAGGGCTGCCATCATAGTGCATGTCAGCTGGGAACCACCTCTGGCCACCTCGGCCACCTTGTGGGGGAAGCATACAGGAAAGTGGACCTGAGAAACTAAGTCTGAGTCCCAAGGACATGACTTGATATCCACGTCCCCTTAAACATCTACCTTTGGACTTCTCAGATATGTGAATCCATATATTCCCCTTTTGAACTCAACTTAGTTCTGCAACCATGAGTCTTAGCTAAAACCCTTTATCTACTGGTTTTGCTCCTTTGTTGGCACATGTGCTTTATTCTGTTCTCTTTTATCTGTCTCCTGAATTACATACAAGTTACATGAGTACTGGAACCATATCATGCTCCCTCTGTCCCCAAAACTCAGGGGACATAATATCTGACACATTGGAAATTCTCTGTAATTATTTTTGAGCAAATAAGTGAATGAAAAGAAAACATGTTTCTATTTGTTTAGTGATACATCAAGATCCTGTAAATATAACCATCATCAATAAACATACTTTGAGCTCCCACCTAGTGCGTATCATGACATTCACGTACAGAGAAGTAGAGAGAAGGCTCGGGACACTTCTTCCATGAAAGGACTCACAGTGTAATGCAGAGAATTAGAAAAGAAACAGCCAAATGTAAGACTGCATGCAACTCCATATCACTGATAAAAATTTAGCCAAATTTTCATTTTGTCATGGGTCCTAGCTATTCTAGTTAGAACAAATTACGAACTTTGCCAGTAAAATATAAATAGATTTGCAAATAAGAAGAATTGCAGGTCACTCTTTAATAGTAAAAAGATTATTCCGCAAGGAACATTTGCCTTTGATGTACTGGAAAAGCAAAGTCTGTACTTCAGGTATTAAGAGATGGGGACAAAACTTTTGGGTAACCAGAGAAAGCAAATAATCTATATTGTATCCATAGTAAGGTATTTAAATATAAGCAGAGAGTTCTTCCTGCCTCTTCCCCACTCTTTTATATTCTGCTCTTATCAAAGGCTATCTCCCATTTCAGCCATACCACCTCATCCACTGGCAAAGACACTGGAGTGGGATAAAAAATACATCAATAATAAAAAACTGTAAAAGGGATACAGAAATCCCCACATCAAGGTACCTAGAGGTGTCAATCCAATATATAAAATGCAAAAGTCTGACTCTAAGTGATAAAACCATGAGGAACATAAGATTCAGAACGCGGAGACAGCCATGGTGTATGCTACCCACTGCACATCACCATGTGAAATAGCATTACATCTCTCCCAACCATTTCCAGATCTTCCTCTTCCTTCCTACACCTACCTCTCCTTCCCAATTGTTTTCTTGCATTTCTGCCTAAGATGCCTTTGGATAATAAATGGAAAGCACAATCTACAATTCTTCCTCTACTTGTCCTAAAAGCTTCATGTTCCTTAGTTGTCAAAACAATGCTCTATTGCTTCCCGAAATTATCTTGTTGGTATTGAATATCAATTTTTCAATTTGTTCTTCTCTGAATGGGGACACAAGGTTTGTACAGAAACTAATTTACTTATGTCGTTCAAACCTGCATCGTTTGATCAAGTATTTGTCTGGAGGTTTGTGAAATTTTCTAAAGGTGTATGTATGAAACACTGCTCCAAATGTAAAATGAAGAATAAAAGGGCTGCTTCACATTAAGTCGGTTTTTTACCATCTGCCAGAGCTAAAGAACCTGCAGAGCTGGCCAGTAACTATGTTTAAAAGTTAAACATAAAGTCTCTAGAACCTTTTTATATCAACATACATAAGGTTTTACCTGTATATATACACAGGCAATATATACATATCATTATATATATACCAACATCAGAAAGGACTATAAGCCTCGTGCCGAGAATTTCCTACTGAGAGAAAGCATTGGCCCATTTTATTTTGTTTCCTTCGATGTAATGCCATGTTTTTGCTGCCCTATATAGACGACCCATTATTTTTGCAAGAATCTTTAGACACAAGAATTCAATGAGTTTAGTGTCATTATTAGATTGGAAAGAAAAATGGATGGGGCTTTATGATACAAATCACTTTACAGACAAAGAGGAATGTGCATGTAAACAGAATTTCAGAAAAATACAAAAAAAGTACCGATCAATTTACATCAATGGCTTCTGGGTGCTCAAGCGGAAAATAATGTATTACTCCCTCTGCCAGAGAGAGTCTGCAGTGAGTAGAGGCCATGAATGGTTAAGCCAGAGGGAGAGAAGATGTAAGTCATAAATGAGCTCCCATTCATTAACTTTCGGTCCATCCAGTTTCCTGCTCATCACCCAGAAGGCTGGGATGCTTATCCCAATCGGCCTTCTTGTATCTGAAGAATACCTAAATGAACGGGTACCTCCGACTCAGAGATGCTGGGAAAAATGTTTAAAAATATCCTGTAGCAACAGTACAGGTGTTCCTTTGTTGGACTGACGAAGAGGAGGTGGGCTGGGTTTGGAGGAAGAGAATGGCGGTTGAAGGGTTGGAGAGAATGGGAGTATGTTTGGAACTCTGAGCTGTCCCTGGGGATATAGAGACAAAAGTGGAGATTTCAGTATAAATTACAGTCAAGAAAGATAAGGCATGAGTAAGGATGGGATTCTTCATCACAGTAACCAGTGTCGAGTGGGTCCATTTTTCTGAGCCCCTAAGACATACGGTGACCACTGTGGGTGCCAAATAAACTCGCCAGGCCAACAGAAATGAATTTCTGAATCAGAATTCTTTGGGGGAAAAGGAATCATCTTTGTATTCCTGAGGCATTTTTCTACAAAGCAGTCCAGTCGTAGAAAACATAGAAATTCTCAGCATCGGGATAAAGCAGTGAAATCGTTCTCCCCACAACAGCAACAAAAAATGTTTTCTTTGGTTGCTACCAGAAATTTCTAGCACAAGTTCCCACAAAAAGAAACCATTCGATTGATGGGCCAAGAAATATGGGGGAAAACAGAGCATACTCAGGCTTCCAAAGCAGAACTAAGGAGTCACAATGAAAAAGGAGGCCGTCCTAAAGTTAGATTTGGCAAAGGAGAGCGTGTATCTGAGGCAGGAACAAATAATTAGCAAATCTGCGAACTGCAGGCAACAGGTGATTAATGTTCACCATCAACCTGCCATTTTCAGCTCTTCAGAATTCTCAGCCTAGCCTCTGCTTCACTGTATATTCCCCAAGGCGCAACTAATGACTGGCATACAGTCTGTGCTCAATAAAGGCTTCATAAATAATCAACAAACTGAACGAGTGAATGTTTCATGTATATATTAGCACCATGCTAGGTCCTGGGAAAGATTTATACAAACAGAAGCAACCGGCAATTAAAGAATGGGTTAAACTGTGGAGAACACGTACGCTGGAACACCATCCAGGCAAACATGAAAGATGTTGCTGTGGAAAATATCTAATGGCACCAAACGTTAAGTGATGAAAGCAGGTTACAAAACAGTCAGTTCTACAACAGTGTGATCTCATTTTTTTCAAACAGAATATTCCCTCTCAGAGGCTTTCTTTTTCCCTTCTTCACATTTTAATGTATCTGAACTTGATATGTGTTTTACAATTGATATGGCCTTTTGGTGTGATGGCATTGCAGCTGCTACGCGCGCGCGCACACACACACACACACACACACACACACACACAGAAACAAACAACAAACCCTCCTAATAAATCAATGGTATGCCATAAAATCCTTGTAATCAATGTTGCTTCCAAATTGGGAAAATAAATGTGCATGAACTTATGTGTGTGCTAGAAAAACATAAGAAATCAGTGTTAATATTTTGGTATATGTATTAGGTGCTACAAGAGTTAGTGCTATTTATTTTCTTCTAGTTGCCTACTTTTACTACAAAGGGCACATGCTTTGTTGGAAATAAAGTGGCAAGAAAATTGTTAAAAGAAGAGGAAGAGATATTGTTCTGCCCTAAAGGGGTTTAAATAAAATTGGTTTGATGACCCCAGAACATAAAACCACCTGAGTCCGTATCTATAATTTATGCATAAACTCTCATCTATACAGAATTTATAAATCTGGCATTCTATAACCGACTTATAACCAATTGCTAGAATTCAGAGCGTAGAACAGAGAAAGCTTTAGGCATTCAGGAAAGAGAATGGGCAGTTCACAAGAGGTCCCCCAAATGCCCGGGATGGGTGAAAATGCAGGAGACAAACTGAGAGTTCAGCTACTTCCAAAGTTTGCTGAGAGCAGTTTGAGAAAAGAATGTTCTGGCTGGTGGAGATCTGGCCAAGGGTAACACACCGTGGGGGGTTACAGACTCCCAGGACCCTGTAGATACATTTTCGTTTACTCTTTCATTTTCTTTCTTTTCAGTGATTGAACCACATTGTCAAAAGCAGCGGTGCTGCCTAGTGGGGTTACTGTTTCCCTCCCCTGCCTAGTCAACATCGCTCCGAGATCCTCTGCCTGTTGCTCTTTTCCACCCACTTTTACATTAGATATGTATGTATAAAACTCGGTTTATAAAAGGATGTAGAAAATCATATGAGTAAATGTGATGAAAATGATTAAAATGTGATAAAATGATTAAAAGGTTAATATAAAAATGGCAGTATTTTAACTACAAGTAAAAAGAACAGAGGAAGAGTTCTTGGTGCACAAACGAGAAAGTTCGAGTAGAAATAATAAAATAGAAATGGTTCTCTGTTTTAAGAGGGAAAAGTAAAACAAACAAACAAAGTCAAAAGCAAATACCCATCACAGTGGAGTTTCATGTGGGGCCCCTTTGGTCCAGGACCTGAGGAATAGGGTAGATGGGACCTTATCTCCCAATCCAATGAGCGAGTGTCAATGGGCAGCTTGCTCTGCCAGCCCTGGGAAGACACAGCTCGTCTGCATCCCGGGAAAGACTAATATGGTGCAAGTGAATCAGCAGGGCACTGAGAGGCTGTACGGGCCGAGGGGCTTATCTTATTCTAGGCGACGTGTTGCCTGGAACCCCGCACAGATTTGGGCCTCAGTCTAAGTGACTTCCCTGCTTTTTCTGGAAGTCCCCAGGGAAAGCTGTTTCCCTCTTCTATGGCACCCGAGTTTGGTGAATCTAAACTGCTCAGACGTTAGCAAAACAGTGCCAAAGAACTCAACTTTCTTTTCCCTGTACACCAACTTGCCCTCATACTGGGGAAATGAAGCACAAGAGAAACTACCAAACTTATTTTTATTTTTTAATAGGAAAAACTTCTTAAAGAAATGTAAGGAAAGGATCTACGCATGTTAACTGGGGCCGAAAGGCTTCAATGTTGCACCATCTGCAACTGCATTACCAGACGGGCTTACGGGAGCTAAACTGTGCTTTTCATTAGTATTCTTCCGGAGCGTTCCGTTCACACCCTGAGAAGACAGTCCCCAAAGACGAAAATGACTGAGTGGGTATGGAGGAAGAGAAAGAAGATTCTACCCCACCTGATCCCACACCTCCCAAAGAAAAGTTTTCAATCCAAATAAACACATACTTGCTGAAATCGTGTGCAATTAACACAGGTGCATATCAAGAGACTAGTTAACACATTTAAGAAACAATGACAGGAATAAACTGGATGCGGGATGTGTTTAACTGTGTCTCCGTGTCCCTTCATTTTCATTTTGATACCTGTGAGAGAGCAGCAAACGCTATTTTCATACATGGGTATAGCTGAGACTCATTTTCCTCAAGCAACACAAGCTCTAAAACAGAGATATCAGCCACACTGAAAGTATCTTTATTTACAGACTAGAAGGCAACAGCAGAACCTCCGCATTAAAAAGGAAGAAAAGAAAAGAATGGAAAAACCCTCCAAACCTCACAGCGTTACTGTTAGCTCACTAATTCATATCTCCTTAAACAGCATGGATCCAGCTGTTCCCATTTAAAGTCTCTGCCATTTTTTGAATGCAGACCAAAAAATCTGAATTAAAGATGTAAATGGAATACTTGGGCACAGGGCAGGAAGGTAGTAGACATTTCTCAATTTGATAAATGCAGTTAATAAAAACATGTAGCACCAAAAAGCATCGGTCAGAAAGAGGAAAGCAGGAATTGGGAGGCTCAGGTTTTAAAAGTCACGGATGGACTAATTACCAGAAATTGGGTTAGCCAGATTTTAGGACCTAGGAGAGGGCCAGGGCTGGCAATGCCTTTCCCCCACTGCGTTGATCTGCAAACATGTGTGTGAGTTAAGAGCCAGCAAACTTAATAAATAGAATCAACAACACCACTTAGCAACTCAAAGAAAAAGTGTGACCAGCAAACCATTACTCACCACAGTGGAACTGAAATTTGTTTACAATTAGCCAGAATCCAACCACAAAACAAAAACCAAAATAGACTCCTTTTCTTGAAATACTAGCATACTAATTTCTCTAATAATTGATGCTATGACCTCATGTGACAAGTTTTCCTAGTGCTTAAAGAAAATCCACATTTGTAAACATTCAAAATTTTAATCGATTCAGCCTCCACCGTCACAATTAAATGGTATGAGAATTCTGGTGTCTTTAGGTAAAACTACCTCTGTTATGTTCATGCTAAGTTTATGCTATTCTGCAGTTTTGTATTTCCAAACACGTCTTTCGTGATAGGCAAGTTTGAAGAGGAACTTGCCCTAAAATGAAAACAAAATAATAATAGAGACAGTCTGTCCCCAACTGGCAGAAGCCATTGTATTGCATTGTGCAAAAATAAACCAGGTGGAAATGAAGCAAAAGTCACTACAAAGGAAAATGTCCACAAGAAAAGAGGAGGGAAGGGTGGGGGGGAGTCTAAACCACAAAGCTCACTGAGGGGGAAGCAGGCTGAGACACCAGCAGAGGTCACAGAACGACTTGATTAACAAAGAAGTCGACAAAAAGGCTTTCTTCCTTCCAGCAAAGGCAAGTTCTCGGATCTGAGTTGAGCTAGAAAAGTAATTGGAGGGAGGAGAATAAAAAGGGGTTTTTCTAAGTATGCTGAACAGCAGAAACCAACACTGATGATGCTGATGGAAAAGACAAGAGTTTGACGTGGCACATGCCTCCCTCCCTTGGAAGAGGGGGACACCCGTCTTGCACAGGAGATCACAGAGCTAGGTCTTGGTCCCTCGGCTGATAACAGCACACAAGTCCTTCAGTGGCCAAACTAAACCAGGACGTATATTTGTCCCCAAAACATGATTAGGGAATTTTTCTAAGCCTTTTGTGCCAGGTTGCTATTTTTCTAAATTGCAACAACAGTAAAAATCGTAGTTCATAACTACTGGTTTCCACTTCAACGTCTGTATGTGAATACCATCTCCTAAAACAAACACACACACGAATGGTGACAATACACCTCTCAGTGAGCCCAGACAAGTACAGGAAATCCACCTTTTTTAAAAACCAATCTTGCAAAATATACACATACGAACACACACCTGGTTAAGGCAAACACCACACACTGCTCTCATCTACAACACTCGGCCCCAAAATGACAAATAAGTAGTCACTTGCAAGAGAAAACAAAACAAAACAAGATGAAACAAACAAACAAAAAACACCACTACTCAGAACAGTTCGTTCTTCGTAATTAAGTAAAATTCCACACAGCTACAAGTGATGCAGAAATTGCTTCATGCCTGAACCGGCTTTTCCAGACCTTTTCTTTCTTTTCTTTTCTTTCTTTCTTGTTTTTTTTTTTTTCCCCCTGAATTCACCATCACAGTGTTTCAAGACAAGAGAAAGCCATGCATTCCCCCCACACATTTTTTTGTTTCCTTTTTGCAACTGAAAATAAAATTGCAGCTTAATGCTAATGAAGCAGGTCTTGCCTAAACTCCCACTGGAAATGCAAGCACATGTACTGTAGCAGTGCGAGATGATTCTGCCACAAGCATAATCACCTTACACAAAATGCGATTACTCTGCGCTGCAATCTTTATCCCTGGAGTCAATTTATTAATCAGAGAGAAAGAGAGAAAAGAGAGAGAGATGGGGAGAGAGAGAGATAGAGAGAGAGAGAGGAGAGAGAGAGAGAGGAGAGGGAGAGGGAGAGAGAGAGAGAGAGAGAGAGAGAGAGAGAGAGAGAGAGAGAGAGACTACCTACCCACAAATACATCATCATCTTGAAAGAGAAATCAAGGGCTCTCTGTCAGCAAACAGAAGTCTCCTTACTTCACCAAGAGTATCTGGAAGAAAAACTGAAACCAGTGGGTAGGAAATCTTGCCTTTTTCCTGTCAAGTCCTCAGAGCCCCTCTTCTTTCCTTACACAAGGTTTGGTGTGCTTGTTTATGAGTTTATGAGGATAGCATTCCTTCAGTGGCACTCTGTGATGTGACTTGCTTCAGGCTGCCTCCCTCTCTCTCCCTCTCTCTCAGTCTCTCTCTCTCTCTCTCTCTCCCCCTCTCTCTCCCTCTCTCCCCTTTTCCTTCCTAACTCTTGCCTTTCCTCTCTTTCCTGTCAAGGCTGCTTAGGTAACAAATTCTTGGTGTGGCTGCTTAATGAGCAAATCCGGACACTTTAGGCAGCCAGCAACAGTGTCGAGAACAGACCCTGGTGATACTGGTGGTATTAATAATAATAGCAATGGTGTAATCATAAACAGGCGGGCACTACACCATTTCCTGACGGCTGGTGGGAGGTTCACGGAAGTCCCCACTGGTGGAATTTACAGGAAGGCGGCCGATCCTCTTGAGGCAAGCGCATCTGCACAGAGCCGGTGACTCTGGGAGGCCAGCGTCTGAGAATTTTTTTTTTTAAACTCAAAGTAAAGCTCCAGCCGCAGTGAAAGGAACATGTGCAGCAACCGGCTTCCCCTTTATCTCTTTAAATGTACTTCAGATAAAAGCAGCATCCAGTCTGGTCAAGGCCTCCCCAGACTCATTGCTCTTTATACCACACGGCTCAGCACACTTGTCTACAGCCATCTACCGACTCCGCCGTGTCATTGCGGGCTCCCGGGCTGCCTGCTGCCCGCGCTGCAGCTGCCGCTGCCCATCGCTGTGCAGGGGTGGCCGCCTCCCTGTGCAGGCTCTCAGCGAGGGTGTGTACCGGGACCCGGGAAGGAAGGGGGGCTTTGGGGGGAGGGCCGTTGGGGCTTCTGTGCCAATTCAGCAAATCGAAAACAAAACCAAACCCCACCAACTAAACCCAGCAAATGGAAAGCCTCAAAAAAGACTTGCTAACACAAATGTTTAGCCTTCCTAACCTACAGATGGAGATTTGGAGATTATACATATGCCCTCATTAGGAGACCAGATCTTGGGTGTGTGTGTGTGTGTGTGTGTGTGTGTGTGTGTGGGTGTTTCTTCTTCCTTCTCCGTGATCCTTTGCAATTGCAGACCTGGGAAATTTTGCAGTGTGCATAAAACTTGATCATTTCGACAGGCTCTCCCTACAAAAATCCACAGGCTTGGATGCACAGTTAAGATTTCCCGAAATTATCCAAATTTTTTTCTTCCCTGAATCAATTCTCCTTTATTAGTTGTTCTTTCTAATCCATTTTAAATTGTATACTTTATCTTGAAAATTATCTCCATTACTGAAATACATCATGAGCGAGAGGATGGGGAATGCAATTTGCCCGGCATATTAATTGATGCAGTGCTCAATTACTGATATATGGATAAAGGAGGGATTAATATTAAAATACATCTCATACTTTAGGGGAGAAGGGGAAAAACGATCTCTTGCTGGACTCTGAGTTTTGACCATTAGTTATCTATTTACACATCACACAGAGAAACTGCCTAACTGAGCCCCTAGTTGATTTCTAAAACTGCACAAGGCAAAATGTCACCTAAATAATTAAAATGCATTAGCTAAATTGTGGAATCATCTGCAGCACCGGGCAGGTGGCAAGGCACCTGTTAAAATAGCCCATAGGTAGTCGCATCAAGATGCATAATGGCCAAGCAGTTTGGGGAGAAACAATGCCAAGCCATGCTATTAAACCAACAGTGATGGAGAGATCCTTGGAGCCGGCTAGCTCCGAGTGGCAAGAAAATAACCACACAGCCACCAACTGGTAAAATCTCCACTGGGATGGAGAGTAGAGTGGTCAACTGTCCTGGTTTGGCAGGGGCCAGGAGACTTCCTGAGATGCAGGTCTTGCAGTGCTAAAAACAGGGCAGCCCCAGGCAAACCTGAAGGGTTGGTCACTCTACTTGGGAGAAGTACTAGACACACTTTGTCATTATGGTTAAGAAAAATAGGGAATGCATCTTCCTTTTTATTTTTGATGATGGAGATCACCCTTATGTATGATCTCCACTAATTCTAGATTTGCACAGAGGACAAAAATGTGTCCTTCCTGATAGGAAAACTTGGGGGTAAATATCTTTAAATATTTACATGCATGTGTTCATTTATTGATTCCACAGATACTCTACTGAACACCTGCTCTGTATCAATCTCCATGTAGGTACTTGGAATGCAGTGGTGGTGAATGCGTGATGCAGATGTTTCAAATCTGTAGATAGCAAATAGCCTGGAGATGCATTTCATTGGACCAATTCATTTTTTGTCATATTTGCCATAAATATTTGCCAATATTTAAAAACCAGGAGATTTCTAATGAAAACCTGCAAGTATATGTTTTTTGGAAACATTAGATGTGATCCAGCAATGTCAGAGTGACATTTTCACAGAGATGACAATGGGCTCATAATGAGTTTTCCACAACCCGCACCACTCCCGATTGTCCCTAAGATCAGATGTTACTGAGCAAGTGGATTTGCTAATTTGCCTTATGTGCCTGGCCTTTGTAAGCATATAAGTTTGTAAATGCCTCTTGATCTAGGATGTAAGAACACACACATGCACACACACACACACACACACACACACACACACACACACACCCTGAGCTTCAGATATAGAGTTTATATAGAATGTTTACAATGAAATCTAATGCTTATTTTATCTTCAGTGTTTCCTAATCTGAATTAAGATATTGGTACATTATTGGGAATGGCTAGATAGACAGACAGGAGAAAGAGAAAAAGAGGGAGGGAGAACGAGAGAGGGGGAATATATCACAGTGTGTGTATATTTTATACTTACTCTATGCTCATTTTCCACAATGAGAGTTACAGGGCACCTATCTATCCTACTACATTTGGGTAGAAATCTCATTTCACTAAGGGCAAGTGAGCTCTGGAGACCCGATGGGCTCTAGTCCTTGAAACTCAACTTGCAGAAAAGTATCATCATCTCCAAAATCCCCTCGCCTTCTCACATGGGCATTGATGTCAGTTAATCGTTGCATGGAGCTCTAATTCCTACAAGTGGTTCCACTGAAATCAACTAAAAGGAACAATGAGTCTCTTTAAGTTAGAGGTTAGTTGATTTATGCAAATTCACTTTCTTTTTCCTCTTGAAGGTGTTCACAGAAGGATAATTTGTTCAAAAGCATAGTCATATGCTTTTCTTTCCATATTTTTTCTTTCTTCCCTCCACCATCACTGCCCCCAACTCCATTGCATGGCACAAGGCAATACAAAGATATAAAAGCAATGTTTTTTTTTTTTTCTCTTTCCGTTAGTTAAGTCTAAGTCAAGTAACATGTAAGTGATCCATTTGACCAGTATACTGTTGTGTTTTATTTAGCTGTATCTGAACATCTTTAAACTTGAATTATGCTCTCCTGGTCACGTAGTCCCCACATGTCTTGATTGTATGATACCAGGTCTGCCTCATTCACTCACTTGTCTAAGTTTCGTAGGTATGTGAATGACCTTGGGATCAGAAGCCCATGGGAGGGATTAGAGCAGGTGACCTGAAAGGTGAGTGGGAGAGAGAAGAGCGTCTTTGAGAGATAACCTGGTGGGGAGAAGGCGGTCCGAAGATGGCGAATGAAGCAGACATCTCTGCATCTTGAGAACAAGGTAGATGCACGGTGCTCCCAGGCAGGCTGGATGTTAAGGGCCAGGGTTTCTAGCTTCGCTACAGAGCCATCATTGATAAGAAAGATAGAGAAATAACTGAAAAACCACCAACCCTAAAGAAACCATGGGCACTGGGTAACTGGTGTTGCCATAGTAACCACTACACCTGATGGTGATCCATGACCCATCCCCAGTGCCTTCTTCGTACTGCCATCTGTACCTCCAGACCCTTGCACATGCCTAGGAAGAGGGAGGGCTGTGAGACAGTTGAAAGTGAATACTTTGCCCAATGGATAGGATAAGAGACTAGATTTAAAATTAAGCTGATTCAAAATAATGAAATAAATTATTTATTGCATATCTTAGTTAATGAACTGATTTATCATAAAAGTTCAAAGAAAGCCAGCAAGTAAATATGTCTGACCATGGAGAAGTAGATACACAGCCTAGACGTGGTAGCCTATAACTAATCGAGGGATTGGTACCGATTATTTCTTGGGTTTTTTTTTACATTTAATCTTCAGCTTCTGATAGCATAGAGGACTCCCCTGATTGTGCTTTCTCTCCCTCCTCTCAGCTTGCACCCATTCATCCTCCCACCTGCTTGAACATGTGGCCCCTCCTCAAGGAATGAGATTCACCCAAGATGGTGAAACATTTTATCACTGTGACACATGCAGGAGACAGCTGTTTCCCATAAATCACGGTTGGGAGGTGTTACAATTCCTCTACTCTGGAGTCCAGAGGTTAAACAGACGGAATGGAACATTCAGTGGGCTGCCCCCTCGGGGGGTGTCAGCAAATTATTTTTATGTTTGAAATTCTGCTCATAACTAAATTGATTATTCAATCAATTCCTCAAACCTTGTTCCTTGAAATGAGCAGACTGACATTTTCTATTTACTGCCACCCCCAAAACTTCCATTTTAAATGATTTTAATAACAAAGTAAACACACTCAAATATTCAATTCAAAACCAATTTTCCCCCCTTTGCAACCTGGCTGGATACACTTAAAGCTCCTCATTCTCACACTCAAATAGGAATTATTTTTAAATAATCAATTCAGTTATCAGCTTGACATCAAAATTAATCAATTGCAAAGCAATGGCCTAAAACCAACACTGATTAAGCTGCTGGTGACCTCTCCGTGTATGCAAGTGGCTTCTAATCTTCTATAGAAATCAAATACCCCTGGGGTCTATTAGATGATACAGCACAATCAGCATTGGACTTTCAATTTTATGAAAGAAAGTCTTCACTAAAAAGCTGAGTTACCAAACACTAAACTGAATGTGAAAAATGACTCGAGAAACCCAATGTAATCAGTGCTGGGGCCTTATTTAATATGATTTCACAGTGCCCTCGCTTGACACTATTTTCTGCAAGGATGGGAGACCTGAGTGGGTAGATCAATTTTGAGCCAAAAGTTTTCAATTTTGTAGCAGCTCCAGTATCCTACCACAAGGCCAATGTTCCACTCAGTCCACAGAGCATCTGTATACCAGGGGATGGCTTCCAGAAAGGATCTTCGGCATCCCACAGAGACATATAATGACCACCGCCATTAACCAGACCCCAATAGCATGGAAAGAATCTGATCATTTCTTCTTCCCCGTAACAACAGTGGTTGTCCATATCCCATCCTGATCTCCCTGGCCACAGAGGCAAAAGCAGTTTCTTCCTCTTCAGGGGAAGTTCCAGCAATTCTTACTGCATTACCCTAAACTCTAGTGCCTTCAAAGAATATTTTAGGTCACCAAAAAGACTGACCTCAGCAGAGAGATGACTAGACATATGTTAATCAGTAAGGGCATTCCTATTCCTACAATCTCCAGGCAGGTAATTACTCAAACTATCCACATTAATTAGGCCAAGATCATCAGTATGATTTTTTAAATTATTTATTATGAAATATTTAACATACATAATTATTATGAAATGTGAACAATAATAAAGCCATCACTTAATTACCCAACTCCTCACTGGAGATACAGAACAAGGGTGTAAGTGAAGTGCTCCATACATACTGAATCAATGAACAAATTAATTAATAAGTGCATACGTATAGCCCTCTAAACTGTTGCTACTTCTGTTCTCGTAATTAGTGAGGAATGAGTGCTTTTATTTTTCCAGCACTGGAAATTAATTTCTCTAAAGCCAGGCACATCCTCCTTTGGCTTCCCCATGAGGAACAGCCAAAGTTACACTGGCCAAGGTTTAGGATACAAACTGTGGCAATGGAGTGGAAACTGTACCCACATTCTGTCTCCAAATAGGGCCAGTGTGGCTAGAGCCAGAGACTGGCCAGGCAAGGAGCAGTATAACGCAGAGCCTTAGTCATCACAGGGCGGAGTTCGGGTTTGCTGCCAAGAGCAATGGGAAGCCACCAAGGGAATTCAGCTAGAAAATGACTTATATCCAAGGTCCCCCTGGCTGCTGACAAGGGATTCTGGCTCTGGGGCAAAACGAGAGGGGGAAGGCCAGTCAGGAGTTGGTTGCTGTTAAGTGTGGTGGCCTGGAGCACGTGGTGAGGGGGAGGTGTGAACCACGTGGTGTAATGAGCTATGCAAAGCATACCCTAATGCCAAAAGTTCACGTGGCGGCCAATTCCAACATGTTGACATGCAGGTGGACAAAATCAAGTAGTGAGTGCACCCCAAGAGAACAGGGACCAGGGTAAGAGGACATTGAAACAGCAAATCACCGAGGAATCTCTGAATTGGCCGGAGAGCTTAAGTAACCAGAGTGACAATGATCTGCAAACTTTATAACAAACATGAAGGAGAAAAACACACATTTCCTGGGGACTACAGCTCTGTGAAATTTGTTCAATACAAACAGTCATTTCTTTGGCATTGAAATCATAGTGAAGGCGGTTCTGCTGGGATAAAGACAGGTTACTCATTATGAGGACTTGGGCGTCAGAAGAAGCTACAAGAAGAAGGGCAAAGCAGTGGAGGGAAATAATCTATTTATACCCATGTTCAACAATCTGCCAAGATATTGCAGTGAGGATCTCTGCAATTGCTTGTCCAGCCTGCATGAAATTATCAGAGATCAACGCCACCCTTCTAGTGACTCCCAAAATTAAACGGAAATGGCACCTTTTATTTACATCACCTTTACTTTTTGATTGTGGTATTGCACTGATACAGTAAAGTGCACTATTTGTTTTAAAATAGTGTAGTAAAATATATATAACATAAGATTTACATTTTAACAATTTTAAGTGTATAGTTCAGTTGCGTTGAGTGCGTTCACAGTGCTGTGCAAACATCGTTTCCATCCAACCACAGAACTTGTTCATCTTGCAAAACTGAAATTTTGTATCCATGAAACAGTAATTCCCCCTCGCCCTATCCCCCAAAAGCCCCTGCTAACCACCATAAAGTACACTCACTCCATTCCATAAAGTGTGCCAATCTTAAGTGTACAGCCTCGCACACATCACACAGCCCTGTATATAACTACTGCCCAGATCAAAAATTTGAACATATCAAGCTCCCCAGAAGTCTCTCTCCTGCCAAACTGGGCAATGTTTATTTTTCTCTCTCATCTTGGTTCTCTCTCCGTCATAATGCAAAAGCCTTTATGAGGTACTTATTCACTATGGCATTTTATTTTTCTTTATACAGAGGGAGAGAAACAGATGTGACACTTCCTGTATATTCTCCAAGAATTTACAACCTGACTTTGACAAGGAAGGACTTGGAGTTGCTGAGTGTCTCCTGTGCCTGGGGCTTGTGGTGGATGATGAAAGGCAGGGGTGCCAAGTATAAAATCGGTTCTGCCTCTGTAGATCTTCCCACATGAAGCGGGTGTGTATTGTTCTAATTGCGCTTACCCAGTGCTCCCCACGCTCCCTCTAGGAGCACACACAGGTCTTCCCTGGGGAAGAACCCTCCAAAGAATCCTCGGTGTGCATGGCCCCCTCAGCGCTGAGCCAGATATAGGAGTGGGCTGGTGATACTGGGCTTTGCTGGTGAACACAGGCAGTCCCCGCCCACAGGGGTTACTGTAGAGATGGGGACAGCAGTCAGTGAGTCTGGTTTGAATCCTACATCTGACCTCCAACATCTGTGCCATCTTGGGTGTGTTAGGGAACTGAGCTGGATATCAGGGATAAAATGGGGGAGACACTCTCCACATCATGGAACTGCAGGGAGACTTAATGCGGTAACGAAAGCGAGATCATGCCACGGAGCATGCGGTACGCCTCTGCAAACTGCGTGCATTAGTATTAATGTTAACACAAAAATATTCACTATTTTAATTTTTACATTAAAGTGGACAAAAATCATACCACTCTAGCCCGTGTGCTCCTTGAAGACAAGAATGCTGTCTTACTTAGCTCTCTATTTCTAGTGTCTGACATATTATGGAGCCTTAGTGAACATATGTTGGACACATAAACAAATAATGTAATTCCATTTATAAATTTTGATCCTGCTCCCATCTCTTTCCCTATTTCACCTTGCTCTTTTCTCAATAGCCATATGGATTGGCTATCAACAAAGTAAATGATGTTATGGTTTAGAATTCTGATCACCCTCCCCATGCTGTGGTCCAGGAAGCAGTCTGAAGCTCTCTAGCACACAGAGGGCTGGGCTCTCAGCAAAGGCTCATGTTCCCTCAGGACCAAGGAAAGCTAAGCAGATGACAGTGCTGGGCCCCCGTTACCGTGACTGAGGGACCATGTGGCACAACATACAAGAATGGAAATCTCCAGCTATCAAGGGTTGAACTGTGTCCCCCAAGGAGATATGCCAAAGTCCTAATGCCCAGAATCTCAGAGTGTGACCTTATTAGGAAATAAAGTGTTTACAGAGATAATCAAGTTAAAATGAAGTCAGTAGGGTAGACCCTAATCCAGTATGACTGGTGTCCTCATAAAAAGGGGAAATTTGGACACAGAAACAGACATACAGAGGGGAAACGATGGGAAGAAACACAGAGAAGATGGCCATCTGACTGGAGTGACGCATCGACAAGCCAAGGAACACCAAAAATTGGGGGCATACACCAGAAACTAGGAGAGGCAAAGGAGGATTCTCCCCTATTGCTGTCAGAGAGAACATGGCCCTGCAGACACCTTGATTTCAGACTTCTGGATCCAGAAATGTGAGATAAGTGACACAGTTTGGGTACTTTGTTAAGGCGGCCCTAGGAAACAAATACACTGGCTCTTTCTGGGGGTTCTGAGGCTCCTTGAACAAGAATGTCCATGTAGTTGGTTATAAACAGGAAAAAAAGCCATTTCACAAAGCCAAGCCATGCCTGGGTCGGGTCATTTCCTAAGGTGATTAAGGTGATTCCTAGACCGATTCACGGACACTGTAAAACCCTGTCAGGTGCTTTGACAGCTCAGTACTCCTTCTCCCTCTTTCTGTAAGAAAACCCTCGATTGTTGAAACCCAAAGAGCCTGAAGATGGAAACGCAGGAACAGCAGAGATACCAACCTCCCACACACATAAAGGGAAGGGGTGTCGAGTGGTACAGGGAGGTACAGGCAGGGAAATCTCAGAGATGTCTGCCTGTGTTAGGGTGGGTGGAGGGAATGCCGCAACCATGGGACCCAGAGTAAGCCAGAAAACACCAAAGACCTTGCATTCGCTTTCTCACGACTTGACTTAATGAGTTGAGGAAATACTTCAGCTCCTCAATAAAAGCAGAATCTCAAGTTTCGTAAAAGGGATGCAAAGTGGCTAATGGACTGGGAGAAATTGGTTGTAGCTGAAAGCGCATTTCAAAAGTACATTTTGTTTATATTAAAACCTCATTTGAGTATCAGTTCAAGGAAAAGCTGCTAACAGGGCAAGTTTAATATGACTAATACTCGCACAACCTCAGAACATTCCATTTCCATCCACCCAAGAGATATAATTTTAAAAGCATCTTAACGCCACTAATATGGTAAGATGCTACTAATACCATACAAATTATAACAAGAAGATACAAACATGATACTGAATATTTGCTGAGGAACTTAGTAGCAAATTTGATCCTTGTACTAATATGATGATAGGTTGCAAATATTTGCATTCCACTGCACCATCTCCCCATTAGTCGGTGTTTATGACGTTACAAATGGCACAGTTATTCACAGATTAGTTAATCTTTGAGATCATGCACCCTCGATGCTAACAAGTGCACTGGGACTTTGCTGCCTACATGAACCTAAAATCCTCATTTGGCTTCCTTAAGAAAATTCATCATGTAAAACTCATTGTGTTTTGCAAAACAGCATTTACTTTGGTCAGTTAAACACAAGGATCACCCATATATTTTGAAGCTACTGAGCTGACAGTACCTTGCCCTCCAAGGCCAAGACTTCCCCTTCTGGACTGTGTGAACGAGGACCAGCCTCACTGATGTGCTATGTGTGCCGCCACAAAGCTGCGGGTTCAGAGGAACAATTTCCCCAGAGCTAAAGCTCCACGGGCATTGAGGAGATTTCTGGGCAGAAAATTATAGGTGCATCAAGAGAAGTCTGCGCAAGGAAAGCCTCTGGGGTCTTATCGACTAAATGGCCCTGTTCCATGAAATCAGATGGATGACTTGTTCACCCCTCCCACCCACACCTACTAGCAGTGCACGCTTCCAAACTGTTCTAGAAATGCAATGTTTGAAAATTGTTCGAATGTAAGTGTTTAAGGCAACAACCAGCAGCCTGTTCTCTGGTCTCAGGAGACGTGACACTACCAAAGCTGTACAAGAAACTATGTCATTATCCCCAGGGCTCACAAGAGGTATGCAGGTGGGCATATCGACCATGACACCGGAATAGGAATTCAAAGTGTTGAACCCGTAACATGTATAAACTGTTACAAGTGATTATCTTGGTTGGCAATGGGAAAGTGGCATTTAAAACTGTTTATTTTTTCTCTGGGTTGTTACTTCTACTGCAAGCATTTGAAGAAATTCAAATACTTGCAGGGGGTCACACAGCTGATGGATTTGAGTGAAGCTAGAGGCGTATGTGACATGGGCTTTGCATATTAAACATTTGAAAATATTTCACATTTCCACAAACAAATTTGGTATATCCCATATTATTTTTTATGGCCCATGTGACTCTTCCTGGTCTTGTATTTTTCCATTTTAAGCAGAGTTGAGAAAAAGCAATTTTTTTTCTTTTCCCTTAGCTATTCATCAAGAAAAAAGAATAGCACAAATGTGAAAATAAATAGCAACTGGCAAACTATAGTATGAAATCATAAGTTACTAAATAAGTAACTGTTAATCATTTTTTAAGATTTTATTTTATTTTTTAACTGTTGTATTTTTTAAGTAATCTCTACACCCAGCATGAGGCTCGAACTCACAACCTGAGATCAGAGTCAAATGCTCCACCGACTGAGCTCCCCAGGGGCCCCAACAGTTACTCGCGATGTTTCTATATCGGAATACAAGCCCCAAATTTCTCAGATTTTTATTTGTTTTTTAAAGAAATTTTTGCTCTTTTAAAGAGAAGTCAGAAATTAGGATATTTGTATGAGACATCCAGGTTTCTAAATATTGGCAACTATTTTATCTTTTGCAATCATTATGCACGCTGAAGAATTGTCCCAAAGCAACACACTGCCAAATGTTTTCCACACACAACCCTTTCCTACAGTTCTCATTGGCAACCTGTCAGTGCTCTATAAAAAGGTGTTAACTAAAATTAATAACTGTCAGCATTTAAAGATTTTGGTCATCACCAATGAAGCACATTTACTGTTGGTTTGTCCAAGAAAGGGGTTATGTTAGAAACTATTCCCACTGTACAGCCAATCCCAGCTACTACTCCCTATATAGGCAATATCACTACTTACATAGCAGAACAAGACTACCTGTGGTGAGATGAAGCCCAGAGTTTGAGCCCCATTAGTGATCTGCTTCCAATAATGTTGTAACTACATCTTGACTACCGTTCAGTTTGTCATATGCTCCCTCTACACTTTCGTGAGTCCCTTTGCCTCTTTTCTCCTTTAACATTTTATCTTCCCTTGATACTGCTATCAATGAGTCCTCCTTCTTCCTCTCCTTACTGTCATTGTACAATGTTTCCCTGGGAGATGGCTTTATGAGTCTTAGTCACCTATACCCAGTTGCAGAGAGGAGATGTTGCACAGTAGACAAAAAGAGATCTTCTTTCCAAAAGCAGATGCTTGGTTTTGAGTGATTTCTTTATAAACTCCCTAGGCACGACATTTGTTTGTAGTTAGACTGTTTATTTTGTCCTATACTCTCAGGATGATGGATTGATGTTTTCACCAAATTTGGCAATTTTTTGGATGTTACTTCTTCAGATATTTTTCTGTCTCATTTTCTGTCTCTCCTCTCCCTTTGGAACCCCAATTAGATGTATTTAAATGTTTGATATTTCCTACAGCTCTCTGAGGCTTTGCCCAATTCTTTTTCAATATATTTTTTTTTTCTTCTCTCTGATCCTTAGTTCTACTTTTCTATTCTATCTTCAAGTTTACTGATTTCTTTACTTAGCATTTTACAATCTTCTGTTTACATTTCAGGGAATTTATATCTCAGTTCTAGAATCTCAATTTAGTTATTTTTTACAGTTTTCCTTTCACTATTGTGATGTCCCATCTATGAACTTATTGTGTCCATCTTTTTCTTTAAATTGTTCAATAGTTAAAATAGTTATTTTTAAAACAACTTTTCTACAAATTCTAACATTGATTCACTTGGTAGTCTCTTTCAAGAGACTATTTTTTTTTTTTTTTTTTACTTCTAATTAGTGTATAACAAACATTTTCTTAAAGGGCCAGAAAATAAATATTTTAGTTTTTGTGGGCTCTTTGGTCTTTATTAAAACTACTCAATGCTGCCATTGCAGCAGAAAAGTAGCCATTGCAATATGTAAACCAGTAAGAATGGCTGTATTCCAATGAAACTTCGTTTACAAAAGCAGGCGGCTGCCCCACAGGCTGTAGTTAACCAATCCTCGCACTAGATTATTCACATTTTTTTTTTCTCTTTTACACGTCTAACATTTTTTTTGGTTTGTTTTTTTGATGGGCATTTTAATTGACACATTTTAGTGGGTCTGAATTATGTTTTCTTCCTTCAAATGATAGTTCACTTTTGTTCTAGAAGTACTTCAATAATTGCTACATGCTCTTGACCCCATCAGGCTAATTTTTGTGCTTGGTTGCACCAAGTTTACTTTGGATTTG
Source organism: Ursus americanus (assembly GCF_024610735.1). NCBI lineage: Eukaryota > Metazoa > Chordata > Mammalia > Carnivora > Ursidae > Ursus > Ursus americanus. The sequence continues at coordinate 34,807,009 of NC_142128.1, forward strand.
TCCATAGTCCTAAAGCATGGCCTTTACTATAGGGCAGGGATTGGCTCACATCTTCTAAAAAGGGCCAGATAATAAAAATTTTAGGCTTTGAATGTGACATATGATCTCAGTCACATATTTTTCTTTATTTTTTAACACTTTAAAAACATTTATTTTTTTTTTTAAGATTTTTTTTTTTTTTTAATTTTTATTTATTCGACAGAGACAGAGACAGCCAGCGAGAGAGGGAACGCAAGCAGGGGGAGTGGGAGAGGAAGAAGCAGGCTCATAGCGGAAGAGCCTGATGTGGGGCTCGATCCCAGAACTCCAGGATCACGCCCTGAGCTGAAGGCAGACACTTAACCGCTGTGTCACCCAGGCGCCCCTAAAAACATTTAAAAAATATTTTTAGATCACGAGCTATATAAAAACAGTCCACAGGACAGATTTGACCTTTGAGGCATATTTTTCTGACCCCTGCTCTAAGACATTGTATGTCTTTCTGGTCTTGACTGAATGCCCACAACATTCAATATCTCCAACTGGGCCTCAGTATCACAGCCTTTCTTCTCTACTAAGACTCACATAGCCTGGCCCTGCATGTACCAGGGCATGGAGACTTCTGCCTCCTGCAGAGCCCTCTCCAGTGTCCTGCTACATAAATTGCAGCCCCTTACCATCCCCAGCTCCTGTGCTCTGCCTCTTTAGCTCAATGAAACTTCTGTTCACTTGGGCTCCAATCCCCTGCAGGTATGGCTGACTCACTTCCCCCAGGGAAATTCCCCCAATTTTGACTGGTGGCCGATGTCTGAAAACTTGTGTTTCATACATTTTGCCCAGTTGTAAAGTTGTTTATAGAAAAAAAAAATTTTTTTTTGTTCTATGGCCAAAAGGAGAGGCTCCCCTAATACATTCTGATATCTAGTTCTAGAGAAGCTCTCTGGGATATAGGTTATCATTTGGGTCAAATTATGCCATTGGTGTATATGCTGTTTCCTTTCAGTGTGCTTAAAAAAAAAAAGTAATATTCATCTAGTATTTTCAAGCATTTATTTAGTTCCCAGTACGGTATAGGTACTAGAGAACAGAACAATGAACAAGATGTCCCAGCTCTAGAGGATTACAATATAAAGGAAGCCAGAAGGTAGAAGAGAGAGACCATAAATAAATAAACAAGTAAATAAACTGGGTAATCACAGATTGTGGGTAAGTGTAATGAAGGTAATAAGCATGGTGACAAAATAAAAAGTATGAGTGGCATTAATTATGCTTTGAAAGGTCATTCTGGCCTAGAAGAGTGAAGGGAATATTGAGTGATCATAATTTATTGTCCAAACCAGACTTTATTGGGAAGAATGCAAGTGCTATTTATAATTACACCAAGATAACAGTTGAAGTGTGACTGTTTCAGGCAACCCTGGATGTGTTCACCCTAAAAGGGAAGAAGAACTAGAAAACAAGTAAAATTGTTTGAAAGTTGCCAGAGTAATCACAAAGAGAGATCATGGTGGCCTCAACTATGTTTGTGAGAATGGATTTGAAGAGGGATTGACAGATTTGAGAGATATGATGGGTCTCAAATCTGGAGATGAAGAAGATGCAGGAGTCACAGGTGACCCCCTGGTTTCTGGCCCCAGCAAATGAACTGGGAGCTGTTACAAAGAGACAGAACAAGCAAGGAAGACAAGATAAATGGGTGTGTATGAAGGGGACAGATGATGAGTGCGGATTTAGGTATCTTGAGTTTAAGATGAGTAAGTATATTTAAATTGAAATATACATTAGCCTTTTGGGTATCAAGATCTAGAGAGCTGAGACAAGATTTCAAAGTTGAGGGAAAAATATCTCCTTTAAGAGACCTGTCCCAGTACCTGCAGCTAGGAGGGACTAAGCCCTCATAATATCTCATCTGATAACTACCGAATGGCATTTCGCTCCACCTTGCATTATCATTACTTAGGTCTGCATTTCACACCTAGCAAACTGCATAGCCCTTAAAGGCAAGATATTTTCCTTTAAGACGAGATATCTATACTTACTTTCCCTTAACCATAAGATATCTATTTTCCTGGTATATAGTAGATGCTCAATACAAGGCTTTAGAATAACATAATTAATCTATGATGCCAAAGAATGAACACTTCTCAAGAAGGAAGCTTTAGCTTTGCTTGTGAAGAACCTATGATGTATTAAACCAGATGAGAATCACATTTTTCACTCTTGGGGAAAAGATGTGCTGATGAAGGGCCATACTGCTTATCAGGAACTCATTTCCCTTAATGGAAAATGTTGCCAGAGGAAAAACTGATACCATGACACTCTGGGCAAATCGCATGAACTAAGGATTTTCCAAATTCCAAGCCAAGTGCTGCGCACTGGTTCAGGATATCATTCCCACCCCCTCCCCCACCAACCACCATCTTCCTGGCCCTGGTTTTTGTCGACCTTAATCATTGGATATCTATATAGTTAGGTACCAATTTCCCAATCTGAACTACCTGAGGTGGGTGCAGGGGGCGTGGAAATGGCTAAACCTCAAATCTTTAGTTTGAGGCATCTTTGGGGAAATATTCTGGGCATGATGCTCCTGGCTATTTAGAAAATTATGTTTCCTAGGGCTGTGCTCCCAAATCACTTTATGCAAAAGGAGATGGCTCTGCTTTAGAATATTTAGGAGCAAATAAGCAAAACCAGGTTAATCAAAACCACTTAAATGTTAACTCAGCTATCTTGAAAAGCATCCTATGTTTAATTCAGACATCTATAAAAACATGCCTTTGGCTTAAATATATCAAACCATATATGTAGTCAAGACCAAGAGTATACAACCAGTGAAAATAACTCTATAAAAATTGCCAAAATTATTTAAATCTCTAAGTTGTTATCAGCAGAATACTCTGTGAACGTGCATATCTGTGCTTGCATGTGCTGCATTTTAGGCAGACAAGCTTTCAAAAATCATGACCCCATGCTTTCTACCCAGGAAGTTTTCTATATTCTTAAAAACAACCTGTAAATTAGAAATTACATTGGAGCAAATATAAACGTCCACACCATAGCAGCAAATGCATTGGTCTCTTCACATGTGAGCAGGACATTGTTCGGTCAAAATCAAATGCCCGAATTACCTTGTCAGCTCAACATACATTTTCCCAACTGTTGGGAAATGCAATAGTAGTGAAAGATCAAGCTGCAGCTCCTTTCGAATCTATTCAATAATCCATGACTTCCCTCAATAATAGCAGTGATGTATTATAAAAGAGAAGAAAAAGAGGGAGATGGGCTAAAGAATGATCACACAAGGGCCAGTGTGGTAGAAAATCTACTACTCAGAATACCTTGCTTGATGGAATCATTAAGCTATGGTGTCTCTCAGTATGGTGATGGTAGTATTTCAGTATGGATCCACCAAAATGGGGTAAAATTCAAGTGCAAGTACTGTTTGGGAGATGATCTTAGGAAGCACCACTAGAGGAATAGGTAAGGGAGACGTGGAATGCAAAAAAGCCAATAAAGAAGGGCTTGTTAACATGCAAATGACCACTATGGGAAACTGGCACTTAATCCCACTGTGGAACTCTAGGCAACGATCTAGAATACATTTCAGAGTTACTCCACCCTAGATGTGAGGAAACTGGGGTACTGATCCACCAAATCCCTGTTGATTCTGAGTTGAGTGCTTCCTCCAATCTGCTGGGTTGCCTTGTGCATGAGTGCACTGCATCTGTAGCCAGAAAAACAGCCCCTATGATGAGGTTCCTCAGTGTTTTCAGTAAGCCATCTTTGGGACATGGAGGTTAGTGATGAGAAGAAATGTCAGTGCTCTGAAAGAATCTGTGATAGGCACTCCTAGGAGTCTTTAGAATCCTTCATTTACTAATTTCCTCATGTGTTTCATTCAACACTTAGGTAACACATATAAATGATCATTGTTCAAATAATTATTTACATTTTCATTACCTATTTTATACACTTTGTGAGTAGAAATCAACAGAACAAGTAAATAATAAAACAAAATCAAAGGGCCAGTGCTCTTAAAGACAGATATTCCTATAGTACTTTATTTGTCACTGCTGGACTTAAATGGGAAAGAACCAAATGCCAATAGGGTATGTGGAAAAAGAAGTTCCGAAGGCAGACATGGGTGTGCCCTTGGCTATCTCGGGCTGCCTTGGATGGTGGTTCTGGATGTTCTGGCCTCTCACTTTGGAAATTCTGCATGAAAAGGAAGGTGGCCAATCCCAGATCACAGAGTAAATGTATGTAGTATGTGAAAGCCCAGTGGAATCAGTCCGTGTAGAGTAGGGATGGTATACAAAAAGCATTAACACGATTTTGGACCACATGATCTTTGCTCACTGGTGTTAGACCTAAGGATGTTATGTTACATGGCAAATGGGATTTTGCAGATGGAATTAAGATTATGTGTTTTAAGATAGGGTGATTATCTTGGATTATCTGGATGGACCCAGTGTAATCACATGAACCCTTAAAAGCATAAGAGGGATCAGTCAGAGAGATGCAATAGAAGAGTCAGGAGAGATTCAATCCATGAGAAGGACTTACTCTGTCACAGCTGGCTTTGAAAATGCAGGAAAGGGCCATGAGCTAAGGAATATGGTGGGCTCTAGAAGCTGGAAATGGCCTTTGGCTCACAGCCAGGAAGGAAATGGAGACCTCAGTTATACAATTACAGAGAACTGAATTCTACCAATAATCAGAATGAGCAAAGAAATAAATTCCCCCCTAGAGCCTCCGGAAGAACATAGTCTAGCCAGCACCCTGACTTTGGCCCAATGAGACTCATGTTGGAATTCCAACTTAAAGAAGTGCAAAATAATACATTTGTGTTGTGTAAATTACTACTTTAATGGTAATTTATTTAGGACAGCAATAGAAAACTAATACAAATAGATTTCAACATGAGTACAAACTCTGACCTGCTCATTTTGGCTACCTAGAAAAGCTGTTTAAATCAAATTTACAAGGTCACTTTCTGGGTTCGATAGAAAGGAGTCCCTGATCAGTTGATAGGGCCAGTCTCAAGAGACATGGATGGCTAAGGATGGACACATATACTCCACCTTCACCATGCCTGGTATAGATTCTCTGTGTGTTTCTTAAGTAACAGAAATTTATCTTCTCATAATTCTGCAGGCTATAAGTCTGAGATGAAGGTGTCAGTGGGCTGGTTTCTTCTGAGGCATATCCTCTTGACTTGAAGTTGGCCATCTCCCTGTGTCTTCACATGGTCTTCCCTCTGTGTGGGTCTGTGTCCTAATCTCCTCTTCTTATAAAAACCCCAGTCATAGTGGATTACGGCCTCTCACAAGATCTCATTTTACCTTAATTACATCTTTAAAGGTCCTATTTCCAAATACTGTCACATTCTGAGATACTGGGAGTTAGGACTTCAATGTATGAATTTTGGGAGACACAATTCAACCCATAAAATCATGATAATTCGGTGTCTCTTGGGTGAGGCTAGGACATCAAAATGTTTTACTGACTAGGTTTGAAGAGATGGTACTTTTTATAAGGGCTATAGGAGGCCTTTGGAGATTCCTCTGAGAAGCATTAACTAAGTGATGTGTGATAATCTCATTTCAACCCTCCTTTATCTGCAGGGATCGGAGTGACTGAAAGGAGACCATCTTATTTGTGCAGAGAAGGAAAGGGCTCTGATTACCCTAAAACATAAGTCTCATTCCCCATGCCTTCCAGGCTCATGATGACTCAAGGAAATGAGCAGATTCTGGTAAAACATCTAGCTCTGTGTGTGGCATAAACCTATAGTTTCTTTGCTTTGCTCTGCCAATACTAAAATGGTGGTACCAATCCACAGAGACATCAGGGAAGCATTTTGGGAAATGATACCAGAGCTGGCTTTTAGCAAACCGTTAACCAAACGCCTGGCTCTGCAGTTCTCCCAAGTTTAGTGTATTTCCCCAGTGTATCAGTAAGGATTCTTTGATCACAGGCAAAAGGAATGGGTTCTGACTAACATCAGCAGAAAAAGAGATCACTAAAAGGATATGAGATAACCCAAGGGAGGGATCGGTAACCAGGCTTAAATGATAAAAAAAGGAGTCAGTGTGGATCAGAGGTCTAGCCCTAGGAACTACTCCCTCACTCAGTCTTACCAGGACGTCACCGCTGAAATGAATCAACTCCAGCCTTCTATCGTATTTGTTTTCCTATTGTGTATCACTCCACTTCACATCTGCTATGGTTTAAAGCTTTGTGCCCACCCCCATTCATATAGTGAAATCCTAATGCCCACCGTGATGATATTAGGAGGTGGGGCCTTTGGGGGTGATTAGGTCATGAGGGTGGAGGCCCCAGGAATGGGATTAGTGCCCTTAAAAGAGAGACTCCACGGAGCCCCCTCACCCGCTCCACCATGTGAGGACACAACCAGAAATCTGTGACCCAGAAGAGGGTCCTCACCCAACCACGCTGGCACCCCGTTCTTTGACTTCCAGCCTTCAGAACTGTGAGAAGTAAATTCCATTGTTTATAAGCCTCCGAGTCTGTGGCGTTTTGTTAGAGCAGCCAGATGGACTAAGACAGCATACAAAGTCTTAGGAGAGAGAATCCAATTGGCCTGACTTGGCCATATCTGTAGCCCTTGGCTTGATTCCTTGTCCCTCCAAGACTGAACAGATGAGCAAAGAAAATTAACCCCAAAAGGACAATGGAGTGCTGGCTACCTCAGGGTAGGAATGTTTGCTGGCTGTGACAACAAACAAGCACGTGCCCACTACACCCACTGTTTACCTGCACATCCGCACAGCCGACATGCTGGTTCTCTCAGGCCATGAATACGGGGGGGGGGGGGGGGGGGACGCTGCTGTCTCAATCAAACTTGCCTTCTTCTGTCCCCAAGTACAAGAAACTACAGAGGACTTATTTATCTGCTTCTTGGTCCAATCCCCCTCCCTACCAAGTGTATCTTATTTTTCCTGGAATGATATTTAGATCTCAGAAGAGCAGAGCAGCAAGGCAAGTCCTCGCTGAGGCATCAGTCATAGGAATGAGGAGCGGCTACGACAAATTGAAATGTCAGCATTATTAGCAATTTTGCTTGAAGCTGTTTGGTACCGATTTAATGATGAAACAAGAAATGGGGCAGATTTGCCCTGGAAAAGGGGATGATAACTAGGGATAATGGGCTAAAACTAAAGAGAATAAATATTAGACCAAGTGTCCTAAATGTGATAACTTTGGATTCTTCCCCAAAGAACGTGTTGAAATGCCTGGGGGAACACAAAGGAGGGCAGTTATTTAATGTGCATGTGAATTACAAGATTTTGCACCAAAGACACAGGGAGGTGGCCACCTCCACATTTCCTTATTTACCCATGTCTCATAGTGAGGTTGGGGAAATCAAAATCTGTAATTAGTTGGCTGAGTTCTTGATCCATTCCCCTTCATGCTCATCAATTAATGGGCCTTGCAAATATCAGGGAACGCAGGAGATCTGTAAGGAAGAGTGTGCAATGCAAGGTCTTGTGAAGACAATGCTCTTTTAAAAAACTTATGTATTTATGAACTTTTCATAAATTCTGGTGGTCTGAGTTTCTGCAGTTTCTACAAGTAGAGAGTTTACTTTGCAATAAACTCCCTTTTGTGGGAGAAAATCACTAAAATGAGACCATTACTTACATAAAATGAAAGCAAGCATTGATTAGTTTTTTCCATGTGCACGCGTGCACACAGACATACGTGTGGGACTTGCAAGAAACTGGGTAGGACCACTGACGGTGGGGATCTAAATACCCTGGGGGTCCTCTCTCCAAGTTCCCTTGCACAGTGGACTTCCATTACCTCCTGAGCATTCAGCAAAGCTTTGTCAATCACTGAAGTCTGACTTCAGCTGAGTATTTGTGATATTAATACAGAGAGCAATGTCCATGCTTCCAGAGAAGTGGTTCTGAAGACAAAATAATCCAGACAAGCAAGTTATAGACATTTCTTTGGAAAAGAAAGTATTCTGAAGCAGCTGAACAAGAGTGTGCACAGGACGAGCGCCAGGATGTACATGAGGAAGAGTTTACCCTCGTTGGGGAGTTCCCGAAATTACTTGGTGAGGGATCCTGAGAGAAAGGATAAATTTATTCTTCCATTCTAGACTGAGGGCATGTGGAGCCATTAGAGCTGGCACATAAAAATAAGCCTACTTTTACTTCATGTTTCAAGCCCCGTGTCAGCTATCTGTACTTTAGAAGTCATCTCATTTGGGATGGGAATAGTTTGCTGAAAGCTTGTTAAAACAAGAAATCATCTTTGAAGAGGTTCCTTCAATATTTTGCTTAATGTAAAACATATTAATGTGCATCAATCTGTTGATCTTTGATGTGAATCTGAGGTGTCTTCTTTGAGTGATTTCTGTTGATCGAAATTCCTCATTATCGTTCCCAGAGAAAACCTCATCCAGATTTCATAGTCTCCAGGAAGGATCAGCCAAATATGGACGAGGGGCCAAGTCTGGCCCACCACTTGTTCTTGGAAACGAAGTTTTATTGGAACACAGCCTCACTCATCCGTTGTGTCTGTAGCTGCCTAGTGCTGTGACGGCAGTGTTGAATGGTTGCAATAGAGACCATATGGCCCATGAAGCCTGAAGTAGCCACTATTTGGCGCTTTACAGGAAAAGTTTGCTTTTTAGGAAAAGTCTGATCTATATTATCAGTTCTGGTTTTGTTTAAAGTGAGGTAAAAAGTTCAAGAAACACTGGAAAGGTTCTAACTGCAGAATCTGTCCAGATTTCTGAGGATTCTTTTTCCACTAACAGCTAATCAAAATAATTGTTGAAACTTGCTCTCATAGAATGTTTCCAAAGCATTAACTTAGTTTTCATAGAAACAGCTCTTTTTCTTACTGCACTCATTTTTCATCAGTTTACACAATATTCCACTAAATAATGTAATTACAATAACAAGTGCAGCTGGCAGAAGCAGGTCTGGGAATAAATACAACTGACTCTTGGCAAGCAGACACCTCAGAGCAGAGAGAAAGGTAAGACTGTACAAAACAGCCACTTCACAGGATGGCACGGGCACGCATCAGTATGTTTAATAAAGGGACTGGACGGGAAGTGTTAATTTGGTAAGTCCGGTAAGTGGACATCAACCAGGTAAGCTTTCCCATCCATGTGCTTTTATATAACATCTCTCATTTCAGGCATTTGTCACTTTCACATGTGCAATTTTGTCACGGTTATTTCACAAATTCCTATCTTCTCTGCTAGCCTGTAAGGTACAGGAAGACGGGAATGTGTAGATTTTGGTATATCTCCACTATCTAGCACTGTGGTTGGCATATGGTTCATGCTCAAAACATATTTCTGGAATAAATAACTGAATGGAAGCAGGCACTCTGTAGTCCAAAAATCACGAATGCTGTGAGGTTTCATCAAGTAATGGGGGGCTTACATTCCCTTCTCTGTTGCTCAACCGGCTCCTGAGGACAGGTTGGACTTTAGAAGGGGGTGGGGGCAGGGAGGCAGGGGAAAGGTGTCTCTGATTCTGATAGCTCACTTCCAAGGCAGCCGGGAAGTTTCATTATCTGATGCCCGGATGAAGGCAATGGGTTTAAGCCAAGAAGATCATTAGCAATTTGCATTCTGCAATCCACATCACTCTTGTATCTAGCAGAAACGAGAAACTTGCTTCTAACTGGCAAGTTAAGTATTGATAATGCAGAACGGCTCGACACCATCCTTCACAAGGCTGGCACTGTAATTTCAATGTTTCTGAAACTTCGGTCATTTGCATTCCAACGTCACAATTTTTGTCATAACTGCGGGCACTCTGTAACATTATGTAGTTAATATTTGTCTTTCAAGCAACTCATTTTTAACCTAAATAGATGTATTTGCCAAGGAAACTTTGTGTTGCCACTGTAATTGGAAAACCAGTGTCAGTTGTCATAAAAAGAGTTAATGGGAAGAAAATAAACCCATGCATATCTAACAATTATTAAGAATCTCTTCCATACTAGACAGTATTCTAAGAACCTCAAATGCATTTGTTACTTTAATCTTTGTTTGCAGGGGCACACATATACACGGACATACGACTTATGGAATATGCAATTACCTCCATTATACAGAGGAGGCATTCGAGGTACAGAGGATTTCAGTAACCTGAACAAGTAGTAAATTACAGACCAGATTTTTATCTCAGCAGGGCCTAGCTCCAGGCCCCTCATTCTCAACTACTATATTTTGCAAACAATGTTTTTAAAGTCTAGATAGATGCTTGACTGCTGCAGGCTCCAAGCCTGAGGCACACTCCCTTTCTGTTAAAAACAGGGCTTAGGACCAGTGAGACACTTGTCAAAGATACTGTAGTTTAAACTGAGAGTTTCTCATTGACATAAAAAGGGTTGAGAGAAAATTGAAAAAGGAATCACTTTCTAAATAGCTTCCCCTTTCTTAATGACTAGATGTTCACCACCTGAAATCGGTGAGTACCACACACAGGGCAGGTGTCTTACACTTTGCAAAATGCTGAGCTGGACACTGGGTGTAGGACACCTATTTCCCAGGATCCTTTGCCTGGCTCTGATCTCCAAGTTTGGAGGGCACAGCAGACATCCTTGGGGATATTTACTCAGCTGGTGATGATTCTCTCCCTGATGATCAAGTCCTCAATCGCTGCCCCTGGGTAATGAGGTTTATTTATCCTGCTTCTCCGGACACCGCTGATTGGACCAGAGTGAACAACTGAGCTAGACTGGGCCAATCACATGCCTTTTCCAGGAATTTGTAATCAGGGGGCATTAACAGTCCCTATACCTGCAGGAACCTGCAGCATAAATCTTAGGGGCTGAAAGGTGCCACAAGCTTAAAAAAGGTAGAGATCCTTTTTCAAAAGAAAATTCCAGAGTGGGCCCACAAGGAGAAATCAAGATGAGGGAGGAGGAAGAACTGCCTGAGTTCTGACAGCCTTCTGATGCTAAGCTCCTTGGGAGGCCTAGTTGTATGCATTTTACGCTTAGGCTAACCTGAATCAGTCCTTATTATTTGCTTAGCTAAATGAGAGGCAGTTTTCTTCTAAATATACCACCATGCCATCAACTATGGAACCTGTCCTTTGAGGTTTTTGTTGCTGTTGTTGTTGTTTAATGTGGGGCGGGGGGTGGTGAGTGGGAATAGATATGCTGGATATCTGTATTCTCTGCCTGGTATTCCTAGTAGGAAGAGGAATGAGAGAATCATTGGGAAGAACACTATATTAACAATAGCTAATATTGCTGATTATGAGCCACACATTTTTTAAAGTGTTTTACATAAGTCATTTTATCCAACCAACAATCCTGTGAGAAAGTATCCCCACCTTATACACAGGGAAACTGAAGCTTTGAAAAAGGAGAGCAAATTTAGATCTGAGATATGAACCTAAGTCTATAAAACTAGAGCTCCTGACCACTCCTAACCACCTGTTGTACCATGCTGACTCTCATGGTATCCATTCGCCATATTGCTGATAAAGATTTTGGTCCATGAACAAATACTGACCCACCTAGGAGCCAAGCCTTTGCCTGCTTAGTAGTGTTCTAACCAAATATGTTAAACAGTCTCCAAACCAGCATCAGATACTCACAGCACAAAAGATGCCTTTGTAACCAAATATTTTATGTGAATGCTAACAAACATGGTCATTTGATCCCCTACCTTATGACCATACCATCTTTCCAACTGGTAGATCTCCCAACTACTAGTTGGGAGGAAGGCACAGGGCTACTGAGGTCACATAATTTCTCTCTTTGTTGTTTTTCTGTCCATTTGTCACTCCAGAACAGTAAATGTCGATGGCTGGGTTATGGTAACTGCACAGCTAGCACTACCCGACCTGTTGGCTTCATTCACCAGTGACCCTGGGGCAAGGTAGTAAATACAGCCCATAGAGTCAGGAGCACTTAATGTACAGATCTCATGGTGAGCTCTTGTGGATCAACTCCCCAGCAGAACCCAGTGACAATCTGAAATGGAAGCCCAGAGGAAGGCTCAGCCAAAACCTGGGATGGAGGAGTAAACAGGTTTTCTGTTCTGTAGTTTGCTCACTTGGGAACACGAGTTCCTTCTGACAAGGGCAGATCACAGGTCAGGAGTAACTGGATGAGGCCTTTCTCTGGGGAAGAGTAGAGACTAGGAAGCTCATGGACAGTATCTCTGGGGCTGAGCTGGGTGCGGGGGTGAGATGCACTGTCAGTAGCTGATGCTGAGGGGAAATGAATAAAGACTCATCTGGGCTGGTTCCAAAGAACATAAGGCAAAATACAAAGGGAGGGTCAAGATGGGTAGAAAAGGTAGAATGGGGAGATATGATCTGTGAGAAGTTGGCAGTGAAAGCATCTATGAAATTCCATAAGCCAGAGTTCAGGTATTTGCTGGGGCTTTAGATGTGGCTCCCATGGCCATGTGTGTGGGATGAAAGGGAGCACTGAAAGGAGTTGGCAGGAAACAACACCATGAGGGACAGAGAGGGCCCACGCGGACTCCTTTTGTGGTAGACTCCATTGGGTAATGCCACCAAAGATATCCACAAATCCTGTTTTCGATCAGGTGACAATGGGCCTGTCCCCTGGGATGACTCATGCCTGTTGTAGCCAATCACTGAGATCCCAGGACAGTGGGAGTGATTGGCATAGAGATTGGCCAATGCGATGAAAGAGAACCTCTATAGAGAAGGTTTCCGGGAATGATTTTCCTCCAATTAAATGCAAGAGCTATGAGAAAAACCTCTTCTTCCCCTTCCTCCCCAATGAGAATGTTATGTGAGGAAGGGATTCTTGTCCTTCCTCTTGGAAGAAGCAAAGAAAGGCCAACAGAAGCACAGAGATTCCAAAGCACTGCACTAACACCAAAACTCCACTAAGTGAGCCCTGGCATTGGGAGGTGATGAAATGTTTTTATACTTTAAATAATGCATAGTTTTTCTGTATTTGTAGACTATAACATCCTAACTGGAAAAAATAAAAACTGATGTCATTTTCAAGAGTGTTTCTCGAGAGTATATTCTCCATCCAAAAATGTTCTATGATCAGATGATTTTACAAAACATTGCATATTATATCCATCTCCCTGTACTTCACTTTTGCACATTAAAGGCTCTGAAAAGTCCTTCAGTTATCTAAAAAAAAAAAAAAAAGTTTGCCTTTCTTCAACTTTTAAAAAATGAATTAGAGAATTAACTAAATCGGAGAATTTGTTTTAGATTTGTAATATCTTATAGACATGTACCTTGGAGTCCATTTTGGAAAAAAGTAATTTAGAATTTGTGAGAAAGAGAAAGGAGAGCAGAGGAGCAGGTCTGGGGCATGCCAGTCCCTACAGAGTGCCCACATGCACAAAACAGGAAGAGCAGCTATATCTTTCTGCATTAGCTGCTTCTTCCAGGAGGCCAAGAAAAAAGGATGCATTTTACAATTATCCACTTGCATCCCTGAATTCTGACAACGTAACAGAATGAACTAATGAAGAAATATGAACTCGACCACATGCCCATGGTCTGGTCATCTTGTACAGCAAATCTGGAAATGCAGCTTGACTGCTGTATTTAAAACATATTTTTGAAAGCGTAGCTGGCAGGCAGGCACTCTTAAATGGTGATGGTAACTAAATGGATAACTATTTTTCTCCCACTGACTCTCTTTCTAAAAAGAAAAATATGAGATTAAGGAAAATGCATTTCATTGAGATGGCCAAGTATTAGAATTTCAAATCAGAACCAAATTTCTTTCAGGGACCCTAAAAAAAAAAAAAAAAGTAAAATAAAATAAAAGCCATCACCTTAATCAAGAAAGTTCTCTTTTCAGGTAGTATAGGGGCTGAGTACACAGCTACGACAGGAAGACAAGAAGGAGACAGAGTAAATATCCACAGATGTCAAAGGCCAGACAGCATAGTAACACTGGGCGTCTCCCAGGAAGGAACTAGATGCCTAAGATTCAAACCAGAAAGGAAGCCTTCACTGCATTCCCTTTGATATCATTTAAATTTTGAACCACAAAAATGTGTATTCCATCAATTTAAATGTGTTTTCTATTGATTCAAAACAGAAATTAGTTTAAGATATAAAAACAAAAACTACAATAGGAACAACAAAGCACCAATTCATGATATCAGAGATAATTTTATATGGGGCTATTGGAGCCACACGGGGACTAAAATATATGACCCATTGTATCAAACCACTGCTTGAATTTATTCAACAGAGTGGGAAGGGCGCCATTCCTGCTCCTAAACCACCCCCCTGTTGACAATGTCCTCATCAATGCAAAATAATAAACCCCTCAAACTGCACACAAGCACTTCATTACCTCTGGAGTCTTTCATTGCCAGGCGAGTCTCATTTGCAATAGAGATTTCAGGCTTATCTTAATTCTGAGGAATTTATCAGGGATTCTGGAGACAAAAACATGCATTCCTCTTTATCTAGCTCTGACCTAGTTCTGGCCATCGTCCTCATCCAAACAGGAAGAGAAATCTGAAGTTGCAATACATTATTTACCAGGATGAACCAGTAATTCAGACTGCAGGGAAAAGCAATAAGAGAGCTCGGGAAAGCTTAAAACATCTTGAAGGCTATTTCACGAAGGAGTCACAGCTAATGTAGGCACAGGTACTTAGGAGTGAAGTGGGTATAGATGAGAGGTTAACGGAGAGGGCCATGCTGGGAGACCACATAAAATAAATATGCATAAAAGAAGACATCCGCAACTCACTTCCTCAGTTCCATGCAACCAGACTCTGTTTTACACAAGGATTTAACAAACCTGATGCCAACAGCAATTGTAAAATGGAAGGAACTCTACAAATCATTGTCATCTTGAGACTGGCATTAAGTAAATGCTCTGAAAAGTTACAAGGCAGTGTATAAATGACATTCGACTGGTTTAATAAATTATTCTGATGCATTAGATTCCTTTGAGCACAATGGTTCCCCAACCCCAAACCTCGCTGTGATGCTTTTAAAAGCAGTGGGTTCCTCCGGGTTTTATAACACGGAAACACGATGATAAGGCGCACTGTCCAGTAAAAATTGCCAACTTTCATCAGCGACATTAAAACTGGGCCAATTATGATTTCAAAGTCATCCATCCAAAATATGAACACATTTTTTAAAAATACAATGGGAGGGGGTGGAGACAATCATACTATTTCTTAAAATACCATACCCACGCCAAGAAGGATATCAACCGTGATACCATGAGCAGAATGATGCCAACCAGCTGCATTTATAAGCAAAGCATCCTCCCCTCATCCAGGGAACACTTTTTATCCCAAACACACTTGAGCACTCAGAGAGTTTCATTCTTAAGAAGGTAAATAGCATATGAGGTTTAAAATTCTGTCTCTTTCTTCTATATACACAAATGCCACCAAAACTAAAAGGTCTACAGAGGACTTGAATGCTCCTAGAAAATGTCCTTGACATATTAGTGGTTCACCCACCCCAGTTAACAGCAAGAGAGCATTTTAGCCACTCAGCAAACAGCCTGGTATTCACATTAAGAAGGCAGCAAGACATCCTTTTGACCTTTGTTATTACTTAGACCTCGTGTTGTACATAAAAACAGTACGATGATGTCAAACAAATTCCAGAAGAGAAGTATTTATTGCTGAATCTAAATCAAAAAATCCATATCTACTATAATGGCACTTCAAAGGAAGATATACTGTATTTACCAGCTCAATCAATACTAAATTAGCTGGGATAAATATTTTCAACTCTACCAGTCTTAAGATGAAGCCCGCTATTTAGAACCCTGTGTCTTGGGAGAGACAAGGAAATTTTTGCTTATCATACAGAAACGAGAACCAAGAATTATTTTACTGGCAGGTGCACCTACCCTTAGTTGCTCTCTTTCACAATTCATCTGTTGTCTTGAAACCTACAAAGAAAGAAAAAGGGGGGAAATCAGCAGGTTCTGCACAAAAACAACATGAAAGAAAATGGAAAGTTGCTTCTAATCACTCGGCTCAAAGCAGACCCAGGATTAATTAATTATGTATTTAATTTTTTTCTTTAGGTCTACATAGCTGGAGCTTCACTTGGATTTTCAGTCATGTGATCCAGAAACACAGCTAGGATGAGCCAGAGTCTTGGAGAGAAATGAGGAGAGAGATCCCGTAGAGGGCGTGGGAGGCAAAATGTGCCCGGGGATGAAGGCTCCCCTCGGCGTGAAATTCCCTCTGGCCCTAAGGGTGCTGACACTCTTCACCAGAGGCCCACTCACAATGGTTGGGGCTAGGCACTGGCCATCACACAACGTCTTGTCCCATGTCAAGGGCCCACAGTGTCACCTACATGCCTTGGCAAATGGGCTCCGTTTTATGGTCCAGTTCTAATCAGACTGTAGTTAAGTCCCCACATAACTGTATTGGGGAGAATTCTGAGGACAATACTTATATCAGACAAAGAAATTCTGATGAATTTGTGGTATCTACCGTAAGCTCAAAAAGGAGAGACTGGTGACACATATACCATGCCTCGATGACCCTGGCCCTTACCAAAATGCGCTTCTTAAAATCAAGGATGCTTCTTTAGAGTGACCACAAAACGTATTGTCCAAACAGGAAAAATGGATGTGAGCTGGAGGAGAGGGTAGGGTGGCATTAGTGACTATGCCAGGGACAGCAGATGTGAAGTGGGAGTGACAAGGCAAACTGTGACATATGGCCACTCTACCTCTGTGGGGACTGGCTCACTCTACCTTCAGCTCAAATAGCCAGGCTGGAGTAAAATCTGCGTCTGCGTTCACAATGGATTCTGTGTATTTGTCACATATATATTTTTTTTTAACCAATGAAGCAACCCCTGACTCCTTGCATCTGACAGTATATTGTAAGTTTTTGAAACTTTCACTAAAGGATAAAAAGGTTTAGGAACTGACTTTTGATGTATATTTTATGTATTTTGTATTGAAAGCTTCTTTCTACTTTCTCCAAAACAAAAACAAGAATCTTTATTTTGGATTTGCCAGAATCCAAAATCTATAAATTGGTGTTTTGCGATGCCCTTTAACCCAGAAGCATCACCTCAGAGAATAGCACCTAAGAAAATAAGAAGAAATACAAACAGATGTTTATTTACATGGCAATTAACTACAGCATTATTTCTGAATGAAAAAAAATTGTAACTATTAAAATGTGCAGTAATGGGAAAATTAAAAATAAATTCTAGTACACTCATATGATGACACGACGTGCAGCATTTGGAACCACAGTTTGGAAAAACAGAAATGGGAAATGCTCAAAAGGCACCATTTAGTTTTTGATAAAAGAAGCTACAAAGGTGCACACATGTTATAATCCCTGTTCTGTTTTAAAAAACTCAGTAAAATAGACCATTAAAAAGAAGGAAGAAAGATAAAAGAAAAGAGAGGGGGAACAACTGGGAGGAAATATTCCAAAATATTCAAAAGAAAATGGGTACAATTCTATAAATATATGAAACACATACACACAGTGGATTATACACTTGAAATAAGTGACTTTATAGTATGTAAATTTTGTCTCCATAAACTGTTAAAAAAAAGGAAGTGGAGCAAATCCGCAGAGACAGAAAGCAGATTAGTAGTGGCCAGGGGATTTGGGGAAGAGGCCGTGAGGAGTGACAGCTTCATGGGTTTGTAGTTTCCATTTGGGGAGATGGAAAAGTTCTCACACTAGAGAGTGATGGCTGCACAATACTGTGGATGCATTTAATGCCCCTAAATTGTACACTTCACAGTGGCTAAGATGGTAAGTTTTATCTTATGCATATGTTCCCACAATATAATAAGTGAAGCAGGTGAGGAGGTTCTGGTTCTAGGTAAGATGGAATAAGCACGGTTCACCCCGTCTCCACCCAGTCGGTGCAAGTGTTAAGTGTGCGTGGAATGCACCGAGCAACGATTTGCGCTCTCTGCAAGGTAAGCAACAGCAGGGGAGTGGGCAAGAAAAGAGATCAAAGTACCACTAGACAAGTGGTAGGTTCTGCCCCCTTCCCCTCACTGGCATCCCCAGATATGGATTCAAGGTGCCCTAGAACCCAGGATTAAGCATCAAAATACAGAGAGAGAGATGCCCAACATCTGCTGAAGGGAAAGTTTCTCTGTGATCTGAGGTGCTCTGGTCCCAAGAGGTATCAAATCCCCACTGACTTTTCGCTCTGTCCTCTTTTCCACTTGGCCACAAAGGCAGGCTTTGTTGCAGGAGCACAGGAACAGGGTAAAAAAGCACCAGCTCTCTGGCTGGAGGACAAGAAAGGGGAGGCCTAGTAAATAAAAAATACTTTGAGGATCCTGGAAAGAGTTTGGAAAGAAGGAAAGAGTTTGGGAAAATGACACCATGTAGTGCTTTTATGAACTCGACACTCACCCCTGAGCCACACGTATATGCATATGACCCAAACAGATACCACAGACTTTGCAAAGTGACCTGGATGGCCCATTGCTTGGGTCCCAGACTGGCCACTAGCATGCATAC
Source organism: Ursus americanus (assembly GCF_024610735.1). Taxonomy (NCBI): domain Eukaryota; kingdom Metazoa; phylum Chordata; class Mammalia; order Carnivora; family Ursidae; genus Ursus; species Ursus americanus. The sequence continues at coordinate 34,825,472 of NC_142128.1, forward strand.
ATATGGGACAGATCCAACTATTACTGCAAAGACTTTGACAGCAGATATGATATTGGAAGCAAAATGCACAGAAGGAAGGCAAGAACTTTCAGCCCGAATATAACTGGATCAATTGCCTAACACAAAAATATCAACAATTTCCATAGAGGAATAAGACCCAATGTGTCATAACGTTAATATTCAGTCTACCCAGGTTACAACCAGAATTACTAGGCATACAAAGAAACGAGAAAATCTAAACTCACATGGGAAGAGACAATCACAGACACTGACACGGGGATGACACAGATGTTGAAATGGTCAAATAAAGATTTTAAGCAGCTATTATAAAGACATTCCAACAAGTAAGGGAAAACACAGTAAAACAAATGAAAAAAAAAAAACAATAGACAGTGTTGGCAAAGGAATCGAAGCTACAAAGAAGAACAAAATGGAAATTTTAGCACCGTAAAAAAATAGCCTAAATTAAAATAAAATAAAACTCTATGAATGAGTTCAAATGTGGAATGGAGATAACAGAAGAGATTCAATGAACTTGAATACATAAGAATAAAAAGCATCCAATCTAAACAACAACCAATCTAAAGAAAAGTAAATCCAGGGACCTGTAGAATAAAACCAATAGACATAACATTCATGTCACTTCAATTCTAGAACAAAGATAGAGTTCACTGCAGAAAAATTTGAAAAAATAATGGCTAAAAATTCCCCACATTCGGCAAATGGCACAACCCTATACATTTAAGCTTAGCAAACCCTGAAGAGGAAAACCCAAAGAAATTCACATCCAGATATAATCAAACTGCTAAAAACTGAGAAACAAAACAAAGAAAACAACAAAACAAAACCACACTTCGAAAACAGCCAGAGACAAATGATGCATTATTTGTGAGACAGCGACAATTCAAATTACTGTGATTTTTCATTTAAACAAACAAAAACCAGGGAGGCCAGAAGAAGGGGGCACATGATTTTTTTAAGTGTTGAAAGAAAAGAAGTGTCGATCCAGAATTGTAATTCCATCAAAAAGAGCCATTAGAAATGAACATGAGATATTAAAGAAACTAAAAAAATTCATTGCCAACAGGCCTGCTCTCATAGAATTGTTACAGGAAGTTCTCCAGACAGAGGTAATTTGATACCAGAAGAAAATACGGAACATCAAGATAAGAGGAGCAAAGGAAATGGTAAACATATGGGTAAATATAAATACAATAGACTGGTCTACTCCTCTTGAGTTCTTTCAAACATGTGTCATGGTTAGAAGCAGAAAAATTACAAAATCGTCTCGCAAGGTTTGCAACGTACCTAAGATAAACCAACATAAAGAGACAAGAGTAAAGGGGTACATATGTCAAGAAGGTTTCTATATTCCGGCTAAAATGGTAAAATATCGACACTATGTAGACTGAGAGAAGTGAAGTATGTGTGTACTGTAATCCTTACAGTAACTACTTTATAAAAAAAAACATGCTAGAATAGTTGGATGTCTATATACAGAAACCAAACAAAACACCCCAACCTGAAACTCACTCTATTTATACAAAAATTAACTCAAACAGGCCACATATCTCAATCTAAAACTAAATTGTAGTAGGTTCAATTAAATAGTGATGACAATATTTTTTTCTTAACTCTTTGCTGTGGTTTTCAAAGTATCCTTAAGGTCACGCAGGACACTTATAATCGGAAAATATTTTAGTATCAGTGGCTTGCAGTAATATGTGTTTTTACAGTTATTGTTATTGTAATAGTGATACCTTTCATTTTAATTAATTAGCTAAATTGCTTTATCTAATAACAAGATTAATATTTTTAACAGGTGTCCTCAAACCCAGGAGGGTTTGTCAGACACACGGAAGCGCAATGACGTTTAAAAAAACAAAGAGCCTATTGAACTACACAATGTGATGTGACGCCATGTTATAATGTTCCCATTACAGAGCATGTCAAATGCAAAATTCAACAGCAGCCATGAGAATAGCTATGTTGTCCTTCGAATGAAGCTGATTAAGGAAAATGAGATTTGGAGATAATAAAAAAAGGACATTTTGAGTAATTTCTATAGTGGACTTTTTTTTTTTTGAGTTTTTGATTGATTGATTGATTGATTGATTGATTTTCATTTTTCCTGGATGGCATCCCATATTGTTTTGCCAATATTCTTTTTTTTTTTAAGATTTTATTTATTTATTTGTCAGAGAGAGCGAACTAGCACAAGCTGGGGAAGCAGCAGGCAGAGGGAGAAACAGGCTCCCTGCTGAGCAAGAAGTCTGATGCGGAACTGGATCCCACGACCCTGAGCTCATGCCCTGAGCCGAAGGCAGATGCTTAACTGACTGAGCCACCCAGGCGTCCCTGTTTTGCCAATATTCTAATAACAATTTCCTGCTTCTCCTTTTTGGGCATTGTTCCTGTCCGATCCCATAAATATTCCGTGAATTGGATGTCCTCACCACCACACTCTACCTGCTGCCTAATGGAGCCTACATTTGCCATTATCTCTTTGGTTAGAAGTCAACTCTGTAACACCTGCATCTTCTGAGCAAGATGGCTGCTCACCGCCCCTTCTTCACCAAGTGATAGACTGTAACTGGCCAGTTAGGCAAGATGGCTGAGTCCCATCATAGGTCTGTTGCAACTGTGCTCATCACACAACACTCTGAGCAGGGTGTAATGATGCTCTGAAGGCTCACTAGTTATTGTTAGACCTCTTAAATTTTTTTCCCATAACCATTACGAGAGAGGGCTAAAGAATAAAAGGCACCTGTAAATTCTTATCATCTGTTATGAAGAAAGACCCTTCCAGTGCACTCTTTAAAAGCCAACCTTGAAAAATACCTTAGATGTACACTTCACTAAATGTCATTTCATTTGGAAACTAACATGCAATATTTTTTTTCCTCTCATGGCGGTAATGCACAGAACCAATATATTTTATAGCCTAAATGAAAAAAGGGAAAGTGGGAGGTCTGGTGCTGCTCCTTTAAGATGCTTCCAGAGAATCAAATACCACTCTCGATAGGGCTGCCAAGTAAGCACTTATGAAAGGTTAGAAACTGAAGCAATAAACTTCAGCATGAGACCCTTTGCTCTCCTGGTTGAACGGGATGTTTAATAGCAGGGATTCATCTTCTCCCATCTCCTATCTTCATTGAGCCAACCAGGCCAAAGAATCTTTCTCAGACTCAGCCTTTTTCATCTTCTACTGACTTTGAGCTCTCTCTTCTCAGTTCTTCCCACTTTATCCTGACCCTATTACTAGTTTGATTTCCCCTCCCACACATTGGACTGGATCTACAAGGGAAAGGACTGAGTCTTATTCGACTTTCTTTTTCTAGAGACTGGACAATATTTGGAATCCATTCATTTTATTTGTTTGTCTATCCATCCATTCCTCCATGTATCCAACAGCAAATGCATACAGACACTGTATATTCTGTATATGAGACACTGTTCTAACTACTAGGAATGCAACAGTAAAAACAAAAGCCTTCTGGAGCTCACTAAGTGGGGAAAAACAGCAAATTGATAACTGCAATACAAAAAACATTAGCTACAATGAAGTATAAGATGTGCCAATAGCACACAGGAGGGACAATCACCTCGTTTTAGAGAGTTGAAAAAATGTGCTATTTTTTGTTTGTTTGTTTTGTTGTTTTTTTAGAAAACGTACCCAGAGAAAGAATGACTTAAACAAAATCCTTTCAAGGAGAGAGGAGAATGTGTGGAAACCTCAGTGAAATTATGAAGTGCGAGTAATTCAATACGGTGGAAAAATCAAGCAAAAGAGGAAACTGATGAGAGATTAAGTTAAACTGGGAAAAGTACAAGTCAAATGAAATAAGACACACAATAAATTAATGGGTAAATAGATGTGTAGATTGTTTGAAATAATATAATGTTAGAAATTCTAAATTTCAGGGCGATTGTGAATTATTCAGAAGAAAAGCACCAAAGAAGTCTAGCAACAGAGAACTCAATAAATCAAATCAGTTGGTACCTCATACATTTCTCAAATTCTCCATTTCTATAGTCATTATAAATTCTTCTAAAATAAGATGGCATTCCCTATAAAGGCATGCTTCAAAGTACCTAGGGCGAATTCTACAGTTTGCCTTTTCCTTCATGCATTTAAGGATTATTGTATATATTTGGCATGCGTACTCTGAGTTACTACTATCTGACAAGCACTGTGTAATGGGAGGAGATACAGATATAAATGACACATGGTGAATTTTCTAAAAATTAAAAAAAAATTAAAAAAAAAAAAAAGAAGGAAAGAAAAAGAAAATTCCCAAAGAGAGAGGACGAGATGAATAAAATGGAGATTATAGTGCCTGGCACGTAGTAGCTACTCAATTAACGGTAGCTATAAATAACTCCCCAAGACACCAAAAGGGTAAACCCAGGGTGGCCATCCTAGAAAAAGTTCAACTCCAATTTTTCAGGGAAATTATATAGTTTAGTTTGCATTCCCTTCAGTGGAAAAGTGAAAAATAAAAAATAAATAAATAAAAAGAAATGTTGATCTGCCTACTGTACTTCTGGGTTCTTATATGAAATGTTTATTGGAGATCTGAGTTCAGGAAGACCTCAAATCCCTGAATATAATGCTGTGCATCACACTGGTTGTAATAAAGCTCATTGCTCCTTCCAAATGTATCCCACAATGAAGTGTGTCCTCTGAATCCAGGCAAACAGTACCATTTATGTCAAATATGAAAATACAGAGCCCATCACTTGTTGTGGTTGGGTTTTTTCATTTGTTTTTGTTTTTGTTTTTTTTGTGTAAGGGAGAAAAAAAGTGTGTGAAAGTGTGAAAGTAGTAATTGCTTAGGATTCAGAAAAGGAAGCAGGGAATAATCAATTGAAAAAAAAAAAGAAACAAAAAGTCACAACAATGAGTCAAGTCAGCCATGATTAATTAACTTGATTCTGGCTCGTGTTGTATAAATGGAAGAAAATGCATTTTAGAGAACAACCTGGGGAGTCCACTCATCTCTTCCCCAACAATTTCACTTCAACTTTGGGAAGAACTAGAATTTGTTCCTTAAGTCTTGTCGTTGTAGAGGTCCCGGCTTTGGGGGCAGACAGCAGGGCGGGGGGAGGGGGGCAGTGGTGGAGGGGACAGGAGAAAAGAGCTTGGCAAGGCTAAGTACTAACTGGGGGAAAAAGTAATGGGTTTGTTGTTATATAAAACCTTGAGCAGATAAGCCCAAAGACTGAAAGCTCTAACATATCTAATTGATGGCTAACAACGCTTGGGATATTGAGCATGTCCTGAGATCTCAAAATACTGAGTGTTTCTAGCACTTCAATGACCTATGGTATGGTATGTGCCAGGCACTACACATTTAGCAGTGAGCACTTCTCCTGCTGTTCCTGGTAAAACTGTATCATTTTGATGATATCGGTACTTCTATCAAGAGAGTCCCTGCTCCAGATGTAAGTCACTGGGGAGATCCAAGTGTTGGTTATCTGATTAAAAGGAAGTCAGAGGTCAGGATGCCTGCAGAACTTGAATGAGTCTCAAATAACAGGTTTTAAGGAGCTGTTTTCTTTAGGGAGAAATGCTTTTTACATTTCCTCTGCCATGCACCCACTTGTTAAATACCGCATTAGCAAAAGAGCAAGGCCCCCAGGTCTGAGACAAAGGAATCCAGGCAGACAGATTCGATACACACACAAACACCAAGCAAGAGGTGGCAGCCACAGCAGCACCTGGCAAGGATCCCCTTCAGCCTCCTGCATCCATCTGCTTCCTGCAAGGATGCAGTGTCTCTTGGAGTTGTTAATTTCAGGCCTCCAAGTGACAGGGCAGCCCCCTGGCCACAAAGAGGCCCGGCTGCTCGGACACACGCACACACTTGTCCAAGGGAAACCAGAGAACGTCTTTGCACCTGATAACTTGCAAGGTGGGGGAAACATATTGCCTATTATTTATTCTAATAATAAACCATTACCCCAGGCACATTTTTATTCTCCAGATTTAATAAGGTATTTTGTGAACCGAGGCAGAGGAGGGAGGGAGAAAACAATTGTGGTTATTAGGAAGATGATTTCTGTTTGTTTCAGACGCAGAAGTAATCATCATTCCTTTCCTTCATAATCAAGGGTTATAATTCCCCCCCCACCCCTCCCCAACCTCTTGCTCAGGCCAAGAAAATTCAAACAACACTCACCAAAATGTCCTGAGGAACTAAAAGGGCTTGGCATGCTTCCCTGAGCCATTCTCCTAGGACCATCATTACCTTATAGTCAGAGAACTCCGACTATGGAGCAGGGAATCTCAACACCTCCTATTGTCCCCCTCTCCATATCCAGAGGTGGGAAAGAGTGGGGAGAACCGGGTGGGTGATTTACATATCGCTCGTGTATCTCTACTTAGATGGGATGGATATATGTTCTCAAGACATTTTCACATTAAGACGTTTTAAGTGGAGTTTTTTTTTTTTTTTTCCCTTTCTGGTTAGATGTCGCAAAGCTCTAATGATAATTTTATCACAAGTTGATAATTTTATAATCTGCATCCCAATTAAATAGATTCAGCGGAGACACACACAGGCCACTGGCCTTATCTGGGCAGTCATCCTGATCATGTTAATTGAGAGACATCTGAAAGGCAGCTTAAACGCAGTGGTGAAGAGGACAAACTCTAACAGTCAGATTTCCAAGGGTCAACTCTCAACCCTGCGACTTATTAATTTAAGGAGCTTGGACAAATTCCTCACCTGGACCTGCCCGCACATCCCAAAGGGTCATCGCGAGGTCTGAATAAGTTAACATCTGCGAAGCAATTAGAGAGTGATTTGGCACACAGAAAGCACCAAATAAGTGTCTTTTCACTGTAAGAAAGCGAACTTAATCCAAAGTCTATTGGTTGCTGTTGCTGTTATTTATTCTTTTGTATAGGTTGACAATATACTGGGTCTGCCCAGCTCTGTGCTTGGATGTTAGGTGGACAACAGCACAGTGACAGAAAACCAAGGATTTGAAAAGTGGCTGATGCTTCTGGAAGTTTTGTGCTGCAACATTAAAAGTTCACATCCACAGATCACAAGAGTATGTCAACAAAAATAAATCATGTAACAACCACTGTACTATCAGAAAAAAAAAAAAAATAATAGCAAAGTGAACCAAGTCCCATTGGACCAATTTTCCAGACAAGGAAATAGGGGCATAAATGACTTTCCAGTCGAAGGCAGCTCAGGTGAACATCCCCAGGCTGGCTTTCTAAGCTATGTTACTATCTGCATCTAAAGAAATCTTTACATAGCCGTAAGAGGTCTTTACCATTCCTGATTTCTGCGACTTTACAAAATGTCATCATTTAAGAAATGGGAACAATCCTGTAGCTGGAAAAGCTTGAGGAGTATTCATTTTGTAATTTTCCAGTTCAGTTGTCTGAAAGGGTTGCCTGGGTGGTGGCTGTTATTTTTGCTCTGTGTGTGTGTGTGTGTGTGTGTGTGTGTGTGTATGTGTGTGTGTGTGTGAGAGAGAGAGAGAGAGAGAGAGTCATACTCTTCCTGGAATGCTTAATGGAAGGATCGCTGGAAGATATACGCTTCATGAAAAATGAACGCTTATAACCCCTAAACTTAAAGAATCTTTACTGGAAGAATTCAGTTTACAAAAGTTCTGAACAATGAGGAAGCATTCATGTAAATTGCAGGCAATTTAAAAGGAAAATCTAGGTCATCTGGCTGTTTGCTTTGTCATCATCAGTATTAATTAGATGCTGGAAGTAATGACTGAGCTCAGAGAGCTCTTCAGATTTAAAATAATAATAATAATAAACCAACAGAGCACAGCTTTACCTTCGGAAAGAAAATATTTTCACAAGTAGCGTTCTGAAAGAACCTGAGTGGGAAAACCTTGCAATTAAATTCTGCAAATGCGCTGTGAAATAATCCCAGGGGAAGTCTTATCTGTACTTAATATTCAAATAAATATTCTTTTTGTGTGCCGTGCATTCAATAGGGTGCATTTTATTTAATTTAAGTGTGTAACGTAATCAGTATCATGAGGAATAATCACAAGGAGCAGTAGAACCCTTTAACTAGGATAAATGGGCTGGCTCCACAGCTGAATGGGCAATCGTGGGCGAGGAAGGAAACGCAAAGTGCAGAATCCCAAGTACAGGTTTCCCTGGATTGTCCTACAGGACCTTGGTACTCAAAGTTTGGTCCATGGCATCATCTGGCAGCTCATTAGAAATGCAGTTACGTCACAGCCCACCCCAGACCAACTAAATCAGAATCTACGTTTTCCAGGACCCCGGGTGATTCACATGCACACTAAATCTGGAGAGGGATTGAGGTCAGGTGAGTTGGGGGCTGTGCTCCTGTGTCTTGAAATATGGTAGGTGCCAAAAGGCTGCCAGAGCAGGCTCACTCCCCTAATCACCCCAGCCCTGAGGACAGGAGGAGAGGGGAGAGGACAGGGGTCTTTCAAGTAGGGACAGTGCATAATCCATGCACAGCAGGTGCTTCTCTCTTTGTTGGACTGAATTCTGGCCATTTTGTGTCTTTTCTGCTGACTCACATTACCTTCCCAACTGAAGCAGTTCTTGCGCTGGCCAAGAGCCTCCTTCCACAAAGGTAGGGCATGCTCTCGGCCACAGCACTTGGAGACTTTGGAAGTTACAGAAGGTTTAGTGCAGGGGCTGTGCTTGTATCTGGGGACATCAAAAGGATTTTCAGTTCACATGGACCCAAGGCAGGGTCCCTCAGAGAGCGTGAAAGGAAACTCTGTCACCACCAACAAAATGGCAGGTGAAATTCAAGGATAGACCTCCTTAACAATGAACAACTTGTTCATTGTGATTATTCAGGAACACCCTGCCTAATTCCAGCAGGGAATTATCAGAGAGCTTGGGTCGGGGAGAAGTAATGCTCCTCTAGCAGACCTAATATAAGAAGCTATGCATGGGTGGTGTTCCCGGTCAGGAGCTGGCCAATTTGTAATTTGCTCATGACCGTGGGTTTGAATCTTTTCTTAAAAAAAAAAAAAAAAAAAATTTTGATTGATTAAAAAAAACAACAACAAACCAACCAACTTGAAGGAGAACAGGAGGAGATACAGTAGCCAGGAGGACAGAAGCAAAGAAGAGCTGGTTTCCTTCGGCGGATTGAGCAGAGCTGGGAAGCCACACTAGCCTCAATAATGAGTGCCTTAAATAATGAGGAAGTCCGTCCAGTCAACTTGGCTGAAACCTTCCTCTGCAGCCACTGGCAGTGCTGCTGGAGAAGAGGAAAGCCTCTGTGATTACACTAATGAGGAGGAGATGAACGGCAGGTCACCACGGGTGAGGTGCTCAGGTTCCGTGGGTATCAGGCAGGCAAACAGGGACCACCACGGCCGGACAGGGAAACAGGGACCACCACGGCCGGACAGGAAACAAGCTGCCTGCCTTCTGTGGGCAGTGGGTGACATGTGGGATGCCTTTGGGCAGCAGAGAAAAGTGGAGTATTTAAGTTTTCGTGATAACGGGCATTCATTAAGTCCTGGCTTTGTAAGGTGTACTGAACTAAGGGCTTTCTCTGCATTATATCACAGTGGATCATTGTATCTGCTTGATGAGGCTGAGAGTATTTTCCTCCCTAATTTGTGGCTCAGAGAAGTTAAGCCACCCGTTTAAGCTGACACAGCAAGTGAATGGCGGAGCTGGGATCTGAGGCCTGACAATGAGGCTGAGGGTCCATTTTCTTGATCACTTGCTCTTCCTGCCTCTCTGCCTTCAAAGCTGTGGGCCACGTTCTTACAGCACAGCTGCTAGTTATCTGTTTTTCAGCCGCTTTGCCACCTACCTGCCACCCCGGCGCCAGCTCTGGAACAGGCCACAGACCGAGTGAGGCTTCTCCCAGCCCAAACCAGACCAAACATGTTCCCTTTCTGGGGCAATACTCTGCTTCACACCCATAATCTCCTTTCTCAAGTATCTTCTTTTCAGGATAATACCCACAGTTCCTCAACTTTGCCTCAAGTGACTCGGATTTGAGTCCTATCTCTTTCCTGATCACTTCCTCTAAAATAAAGGGGGGGAAATGAGGCAGAGAGAGGTGAGTTCAGTTCGTAGATCTGCCAGTTAATTGTTGGACCTTGAATACGCTCCATAAATTCCTGCAGTGGGTTGAATGGTGTCCCCCATAAATTCATGTCCACCTGGAATCTCAGAATGTGACCTCATTTGGAAACAAGGTCCTCGTAGACGTAAGAAAGGCAGGGATAGAAATGAAATCACAGTGATGGTGGGTCCCTGATCATGAGAGCATCCACCAAAGAGAGGGGAAAAGGACACACACAGACGCACCCGAGAAGAGGCCACGTGACAACAGAGGCAGAGAATGGAGAGATGCGACCACAAGTCAAGGAACATGAGGAACGACCAGAAACTGGAAGAGGCAGGGAGCCCCTGGAGCCTTCCCAGGGAGCTGGTCCTGCCAACACCTTGTTTTCAGACTTCTGGCCACCAGGCTGTGAGAGAATAAATTTCTATTGTTTGAAGCCCCCCAGCGTGTGGTAGTTTCTTACAGCAGCCCTAGGAAAAAAATACACTTCCTCTGCCTCAGTTTTTCATCTGTAAGGGAGGTGGGAAAGTCACGCCCTCAATGTGCAGAGGAGCTCTGCATCATAGCATCCCTGCGACCAAAGAGCAGCCCCTTCTAGCTCCATGCAGACATTCAGAAACAATGCCACATGGGCAGAACTGAGACAAAGCTCATGGGGGTCACGCACATCCAAACCACCAGGCATGACTTTTGATATCATGACTCTTTGATATCAATCTATCAATAACTTATTCTCCGCCTAATTTTCTGAATATCCATCCCATAGTCCTCCACCTTGCCTCGAGGGGATCCCATAGGTTTCCAACAAAGGTGTCCTAGTTGACGGTCTTGCTGCAATTCACATGTGGTATGTCTATCCCATTCTCCAAACCAACCACTCCGGTGAGAAGAAATGACATGCACTGGGTCTAGGTTATCCTAAACAAACTGATACACAAGTCTACTGACTTGCTTTCCTATTTAATAAATTCACAAACCATGCTTCTGACAAGACTTCCCAGATGTGAGTTGCAGATTTACTAGAAGTTACCAGCCTACACTTTCTAGGACTTTCCAGCTTCCTTCCATCTGTTTTGAAAACTGCAAAGCTATCTGATGGTTTCCTGTTTCCAATCTCGTATCCCTCTTCTCTTTGCCACACAATCTCCATGCTATTTAATGATCCATACCCAAGTTATGCTATAGCTTTAGGATATTAGTCTAGGTAAAATATTTAGGTTTATTTAGAGCTAACGCTGCCCTAAGACTGTTTCCGCAAAACTGCCTCCAACACCCCTACCAAAGTTTATCCCATTCTGATTGAAGATGATTTCTCTTGACAGAGAGCAAATGAACCAATGGGGAGTTCTCTTTCTTCTTTGCAATACAAGACTGTCAATCCCTTTCCAGTTCTTTCTGATCAAATTTTGTTTTTCAATTTCTCTGTTTTACATTAGCATTACTAGCAGCCCTGAGTTAAGTTCGTGTGAAGACAGGGATTGCACACTGATGTGGTCATTTACACTTGTAAATAAGGAAACAGAGGCATAGCATGTAGCTATGGGGCAGAGCTGGGATCCACATTCAGATCCGACTCATACTAAGCACCTTCTCTTATGAGCCTTCTGATATTAGCACCTTCTCTTATGAGCCTTCTGTGCTAATCATAAACTTTTGGATATTCTAAGCTTTCCCTACTGTCATCACCAAGTTCCACGCTCCTGTTAGATTTTCTAGGTATGTCAAGTTTGAGGATAATTCACAGCTGGTGCACATTTTCAAAGAAGCACAGGGGCACACGAATGACCTCTGGGAGTCTTTTACAAGTAGAAGTCACGATAATGTTTGGATGAATTTTTTTCAAGGTGGGGGGCTCCTTATTGTGATGGAATGAAGAACTTATGATGACCAAGCATCAGCAAGAGAAATTCCACCCCACCCATCCCCCCCGGCAGCCCTAGCTGAGGCAGAACAATCCTGCAGCTGCCCATTTACACCCAGTCAGAGCGTGAGCGGTGTGCCAATTTGATTAGAAAATGGCTTACACGTAGAGCCAGCCCTGTCTATTAGAGGGGGAGCTGGGCTAATGAATCTTGGAAATGGGAAAGTCTGTCCATCCTTCTTCAAATCTGTAAGCCAATTATTATATTGGATCTTGACTTCCAATATTTCTGCAGGCTTCTAGGCAGTGAAACTGTGCCAAGCAACAGGCAGATGAAAAACCATGTTTCTCAGGGCTGCGGACACCGTTTCTGTGCTGGAGATTAAATAAAGCGTGCTTGCTTGCCTGCTCTCTTTCTTCCTTCTTCCTCCCTCATTCTCCTCCTTTCCTTCCCACCCCTTTTTTTTGTTTCTTTAACACCAAAAACTGCAGTCTATATATTACAGAGGTGAAGGGAAAGAAATCTGTAAGTTTTCCCTGGTAAAATCAAATAATTTGACCATTCTTCTTCCATCTAGAAACCTTTCCTTGCCATGTCTTTTGAGAGTTGAATTCTAAAAGGTGGGACTAAAATCTACATATGCTTGTTCCCTGGCTAGCTTTATCCAACTACATTGGTCTTGGTCAGAGGAGAATAACACTAAGGATTAGAGGAAGTATAGTGGAGAGGTATAGAGCAAAAACTCTAGAGCCAGACTGCTTGGGTTTGAGTCCTGGCTTGGCCACTTCCTAGTGCCTGGCCTTGGGCAAGTTACTTAAGCTCTCTGCCTTCTATTATCCCATCTGGGGGGGGGGGGGGGGTCTTAGCAGTGCCTAACTTAGAAGGTTTGTATTAGGCATATATGAGTTTATATCTAAAAAGCACTTTGAGCAGTTTCTGGCATAGAGATAGTATTATACAATGCTTGTTAAATAAAATAGATGCAATTAACTTATCCAGAGAGACAATTCATACTCTCTATTCATTCCCTTGTTTGTTAGTTGAACAAATACTTGAGTGTCTATTGTGTGCCGGAAGAGTTAAGTAAGACACTTCTGCCTTCAGGAAACTCTCACTCTTCTAAAGAAGGTTGACTGTTTCTAAGCACTTGAAGGTATAAAAAGTGTTAGGGAGAAAGGAGCTGGGGAAGTGGTGCCCTCAACAACCAACCATTAATTTCTCAGCAAGTGTCCTGCTGTCCAGACAGAACAGGAATATGTGAGCCGTGGCTGCAGGACAGCGAGACCTCTGGCCCTGTTCCCTCCAAGGGTTTGGGGGAGGGGGTTTGGCTGAGACTCCAGGGGTAATGATGCCTGCTTCCAAGAAGACCAGCAGCTGACCCTTTGCAGCCTGCCTGCAAGGCCCAGCCGGACTCTGTATCACACGCTGCTCATGCAAATCCTTGCCTTGCAACTAGAAGACACAACAAGCAGACTGCAATGTCCAGAACAGCAGGTGTCACATGTAAACTTACTCTGAATCTGATTTAAAGGTGGCACAGTGCCCTCCGGCAACAGAGAGGTGGGGGCTGAGAGTTGGGGGAGCAGGGAGAGAGCTCAGAGGTGCCTGGGGCCAGGACCTGAGAAGTATGGCAACTGTGCTTCTGTTTGATAGATCAGCCTGTCCTCGCCCCAGGGGTCCAAGCCACTCCTTCCTCCCTGTACTTGTATGCAGACATGCCGCAGCTGCAGGGAGAGAGGAGAGGCTCTGGGAGTGCTGCTGTGAGGTATGCATGTGTGCACACGCGTTTGTGTGTGTGTGTGTGTGTAACAGAGAGAGACAGAGAGGAGATGAGGTATGTTGGGGGTGTAGGGAGGATGAAAGAACAGGAAAGGATATTCAAACTGTTCAGAGATCTATGTACTGCCCTACACTGTCCTCCATTCATCGTAATTCTGCAATTTTGAAAAGTAAATCAAACCGCTTGGCAAAACCACTCTGTCATGGCACACGAATTAAATTATTAATTGGAACACATTGAACATGGCCTGGCAGCAATTAATAGTCCTGGAAGTCATGAAGGGGGCAGGAGAAACACCTGCCTTAAAATTACTGGCTTGTTGCTTCCCCGTTAAGGAGGTCTTGCTATTCCTTAGAGTGATCGTAAGAAGCTGGGCGTTAGGAAGACCCAACATGGGAGGAGCACATCTTGCTGACACTTCCACCCTGAGCGTTGGCTGAGTCCTGCCAAACAGCAAGCACCCGAGTTTGCACACAGCCCACTTCTCTGCTCTGCTACAGCGTGGTGCAGGATCTGCTGCAAGACCCAGTGTGCCCAGCCCACCGGTGCCTGTGCCAGCTCACCCTAGACCTGGCTTTCCCTCCCAAGCAAGGCTGAGGCGCCCCACAGGAGTCTGGGGATCCCTGTAGGTGCCTGTGATGCAGGACAGATCCGAGCTCTTTTCAAACAACTCCTGGTTGCAGGGGTTTGTGAATCCCTGCCTGCCCGGGGCTGCTTTTGGATGTGGCCGCTCCAGTTTGAATCCCTACAGCGCCATCTGCTGGCCAAGTCCTCTTAGTGCGGAGGAGCTCCTGACCGCCTGGGACAACAGAAAGGCAGAGACCCTAGCCCTGACACCAAGCACTCCCCACGACCTCCAAGGAGAAGGAGCCACCTTCTACTGGATCTTCCCAATGCATGCTGCCTCTCCTCGGCCTCGAGCCCAGGAAGCATGTGACTGCAAACCTAACACCCTGGGATCTGGTCCCGTTCCAGCTGCTCTCTCACCGTGTGGCCTCTGAATGTCCCATCCCCTCTCAGGGCCCCAGTTTCCTCCTATATAAAGTGAGGAAGTGGACAGGGCGATTTCCAAGGCCCCGTCCAGCTTTGGCTTTCTGTGAGGTGTGACTTTGAGCCCAGGCTAAAGACCAGCACCACCCAGAGAGAATTGCAGCTTATAGCTCTTCACTCAATCTTGAATATACGGCCTAAAAGGCTTAACAAGCGAGGTCCGGACGCTGTCCAACATCTACAGGAGTTTCTCCGTGAGGGCCTATAATTATTGCCTATTATTAGAAAAAAAAAAAAGTGCATGAGAGAAAAGCTATGGATTATAAATTCATGGTAGATTATGTTTTAATGTTCCCCAAACAGAATAATAATTGCTAAACTGCTTTGGGTATCAAGCTTCATTGCACTGAACTGCTCTCCAAGAATTATTTTTAAAAATCACTTATGGTAGCAGGATGGCCCAATGTCACAGAACTAGGCTGTCCATGGCAGTCTCGGTTGGAGCCGCCATGCACCCATGTGCTAATGTCGGGGCAGTATACAGTGCCAATGCTGTAAATTAAGGTGCAATTTGTAAATGCTTCATTAATATTTATTAAATGATTATTAGATGCTCTTACAATCTTTAATAAGATATTATAAAGCATGTCATTAAAATGCATTAGGAGCACATTCTTAGCAAGTCACGCTATAGCCTGCTGTTAGGGAATGCCTGGTTTTATGATCCTCTTCCTAAAGCTTTCTCCAAGATGTGATTATCATGAAGACAGAGAAACTTAAGTCGTTGCCTGTTCTAAACACCCCCAGGATGGTGGCAGATATCACCGCCATGGCCTTCAGAAGCAGTAAGTCTTACATGCTAACTCCCTTTCCTCTCTGGATGATTAAAAATGGCAGCCTACTATATTGTGTTGAGAAGGATTCTGAGGCTCTACTGGAGCTAAATGGAAAAGAATACAGTAATTGGTAAGTGATGCCTACTGTGTACACTGTATCACTGGAGAGGGGGTAACACCCATCTCTGATCTAGGAGAAGGAAGATAACCCAGTCAGAGGTGTCCCTGTGTGTGCTGGGGACATATCCATGCTGAATGTCATTATCTAGGTCCCATTTTGGTTGCCTCATATCCACATGTACATGAAGGAAAGCATGAAAAAGGAAAGTATCTTCTAAAGAATATGTATGGAAAGATGGACAAAAAATAGATCTCTATTCCGTTAGCACCAAGAAGTCTCCCCTCTGTGGCCCAGTAATCATTCATTTCCTGAAGATCAGTAGGCCTTTCCTTCTGCAGCTTCCCCGTGCATGTTCTCTTCTCTTCGAACCGTCAAAATCTCTCCCCACCTCAGTGCCTTTGCACAGCCTGGCCTCTTTGCTTAGATTTCTCTTACCCCTACTTGTTAAATGGGATTCCTCCTTCTTTTTCATGCCTCAGAGAAAATAACCTTCTGCAAGAGCACTGCACTGCCCATCTTGGGTCCTGGCTGCATTTATTTATTGCCAAGAGTAAATACTCAAAATCCAGAGGGTAGGGTCCAAGCCCCACTTCTGCAGCTTTCTCGCCACATGAACTTTGGAGCCAGTGATATAACTTCTCTGCCCTTCTGCTTCCTTGGGTGTAAAAGAAGAGTGGTAAGAACAGCACCCATCTCATGAAGTAAGTGAACTCATACACAAAGCACATTGAGAAAGTGGTTGGCATATAGTGAGGACTGGGTAAGTATTCATTTTCTCGTTTTGCCCCCTTGACTCTATTTGCTTTCTACTTTTTTTTTTTTTTTAAAGATTTTGTTTATTTATTTGACAGAGAGAGAGACAGCCAGAGAGAGAGGGAACACAAGCAGGGGGAGTGGGAGAGGAAGAAGCAGGCTCCCAGTGGAGGAGCCTGATGTGGGGCTCGATCCCATAACACCAGGATCACGCCCTGAGCTGAAGGCAGACGCTTAACGACTAAGCCACCCAGGCACCCCTGCTTTCTACTTTCTCCTGTTAATTGTCAGCTGTACTGGACTATCACCCCATCTGGAACCTACCATAGCACCTGGCTCATCACTGATGCCCAATAAACATTAGTTGAATGTTATAACAGGGGCTTCAGTATGGTTCTAATGAGTAAAGCATAATTTCTGCCCTGATGGAACACCTGGGCTATGAAGAAAGAAAATGAAGAGCAACATTTCAGTTAAACCTCAAAAGCTCAGAGCAAGAGGGATGGTGTGGTGAAGTAAGGACATCTCTGGGGTTCCACAAACCTGAATTTGAAAACTGCTCCTTCTCTGCTCCTTCTCAGAATACAAACTTGGGCAAGTTATTTCACCTCTCTGGCTTCTGTTTGCTCATCTTTAGAATGGGGGTAATATGGGGCGCATGGGTGGCTCAGCCTTTAAGCATCTGCCTTCAGCTTAGGTCATGATCCCAGGGTCCTGGGATCGAGCCCCGCATTGGGCTCCCTACTAAGTGGGAAGCCTGCTTCTCCCTCTCCCACCCCCCCCTACTTGTGTTCCCTTTCTGGCTGTGTCTCTCTCTGTCGAATAAATAAAATCTTAAAAAAAAAAAGGGGGGGGTAATAATATTTACCTTCATGAATCAGGAAATATATATATATATAGAGAGAGAGAGAGTAAATATATAATATATATACACACTGTACATAAATTTGCTATCTAGATATAATATTCAAATATATCTGTTACAGATAATCAAAGATGCTATTATTACATTATTTTACTTAGTGTTATTTTTATTCTTACAGGAGACTTGGAAAATACCGTGGTGAACATGTAATGTAGCCTGTACAGATAAGCAAAAAAAAAAGGGGGGGTTAAAGTGAAAGAATCAGGCTCAGATGTGGCCACAAGATCCCAGAAGAGCTTTAGACCCCTCAGGAAGTATCTCTGGTTTTTTAAGAAAAACTGTGAGCTACCAGCAGCCTATTCAAGCCCTTCAGGGAGGGCTTCCACTGGTGCCTGCAGGGGTCCTGCCAGCATGGATGTGGTGGGGGGGCACGGGAAGGGATCGTCTTGAGTCCCCTGGGCATCCCCTGGCACAGAGACTGTGGCAGAACAGCAGGGCAGGGAGCCTCCTTCCGGGCTTCCAGCCACAATTCTTCCCTCTTGTTCCCTACAACCACACAAACATGTGTACGGCCAGACCCCAGGGAGCTCTCTTCCAAACCACAATACTGTTCTGGCGATGAAGCAAGTGGACGCCATGTTTCTGAAGCACCCCACACCCCTCGTTGGCACAGGCTTTAGAGTTTGAAAGAACGGAATTTGAATCTCACCTTCGCCACTTTCTAGCCACCAGACTACTTAAATTGTGACACTTAACTTCATTCAAACCTTTTTTTCCCCAATGTTTTTAAAGATAAGGGTGCTTATATTATAAGGTAGCACATGTACAATTTAAAATGGCGATTTGACACTGTATTTATGTCTTATATTACAATTATACATATACTTAGCACATGCTTACAATGTTCAAAATGTTAAAAAAAAAACAGTAGCTATTACCATATTTTTCATTTTTATCGAGGTTGCACCATTTCATCAAAATAATCATGCATTCCCATGATGAACCATGGTATGACCCATAAGGCTCTATCATAGGAGAAAACCCTGTCATACTGATTTGGTCATTCGTTGTCACCCAATATGACAAACTAGTATTTTCTTCTGTTTTGCTCAGTGATTCTAGGTGCTCAAGCCAATCTGCTAAAGGAGCCGGAGTACAGGGAAAAAGAAGGGCAAGATGGGAGAAACACTTAAGCTTATTCATACTCATTCCCTGTTTCATTTCCTTCACCCAGCTCATTCCTTCCCACCCCTTCCTCCCCATGTGGGTGACACTCTGAAGCTGGAGGGGAAAGTCACCTACTGGTGCTGGCAGATAAAGAGGACCCCAGTGGCCTGCACAGGGCTGTGTGGCCTTAGCCAAGACATTTTAGAGTGAAATTCAAAGCACAAGTGAAACCAAAGGGCCCCAGGTGGTAACCAAGAGACATGGGAGCCAAAGCAGTACTTGCTGGGAAAGAATGATTCAGTTGCCAGCCAACTGGGCTGAGATAAGGTTCTGTTACCTATTTATGCATCTGTTTATTCATTTATTCTACAAATAGTATGAAGTGCTAACTAAAACCAGGTTCTGAGGTAGGTACTGGGGAACAGTAATGATGGAGGCAGGAAGGTAGAGATTTCATAGAGCTATGGCTCTGAGAAAGAAGGATGTTTTCCTCCTCCTCTGCCTCTTCCTTTTATAATGCGATCACACAAGCAATATCACATTTCATTCCCTTTTCTACTTGTTCACTCTTTATGTTGACATCTCTGGCTTTCAGTTTGCTTTGATAAAACACAGATAAATCCTCCTACATTCCCTTTTTTTTCTTTTTTCCTTTTTCTTTTTAAACATATTTTTTGGTCTTGAAATAATTTTAGATTCTCAGAAGAGTTCTAAAAATAGTACAGTGAGTTTCTATGTACACTTCCCTGGCCTAAGAAATCACAAAGTGTGATCATGCCCTAGCAGGAATGGGGATGCCAGAGAAAGATACGGAAGGGGCATGTAACCTAGTCTAGAAGGCATCATAGCAGTCTTCCTGAGGGAAGCAGCATTTCATCAGAGACAGGAAAAAAGAGAAGGTGTCAGCCAGAAGAAAGGGCAGACTGCTCCAGGTGGAGAGAACAAACTAGGTGAAGGCTGGGAGGTGAGAGAGAGCAGGGCTTACCCGGAACAACTGAGAGAAGGGCAGCATTGCAGGACCACAGATTGCGAGGTGAGGTTGCAGCTGGGTAGACTCGGGTGGTGCAGGGTTAATGAGGAAGAAGACGTGGGAGTTTTCTTTTGTGAGCCTAACCCGGTGGGCAAAGCCCATAAAGATGCAGTGTTTGGGACTGGGCATCCCTGCTTCCCATAAGATCCAGTTCCTCTTTGGCCAAAGACAGGCCCTTCCCAGAAATGAGGCTGGGATCACAGTTCTGTGTAGGAACTGAGTATCACAGCACATCTCACAGAAGCAAGAGGACCACGGGTCAGGGTCACAGACAAGGCTGCTTTTGAGAACCTAACAAAAGCTATGAAATCTCTGAGAAAAAAACAAAAACATCAAAAAAAAAATAGCATGATTTTTCTCAATCTCTCTCCCTCTTTCCCTTTCTCTTCTCTCTCTCTCTCTCTCTCTCACACACACACACACACATTTTCATGAAGTCCATGAAACTCAGTTCAAAGCTCCAAAGAATTCATTTTGTATAAAATCTGAGGGCCCTTTTTAGCCCAAGCATCAAAATTTCCCAAATCGACCTTTTTTCCTTAAGCAACAACTATAAAACTAAATGAGGTAAATGCACCAAATTATATTATTTCATAGTTTTCTTCAGTATAGAAAATGCAAAGGCATATAAGGGAAGAGGAAAGGGTTTAAAACAACAGCTTTATATAAAATATCACCAGGTGTATGAAGAAATCCCAGGAGCACTCCCCACTAAGAGAATGTGTGTCATTTTCAAGCTCAACAGATATTATTACCTCTCAGTCTTCACACCTACCCATACTCACCGCCCCCCAACACACACACACACACACACACACACACACACACACACACACAATTATGCTCAAAAAAGTGTCCAGACAGATGAATCTAATGGGGATTGACCTAAAGCAATCCCTGGAGCTTATACTTCTCACTGAGGGTCAAGATCTCATCTGAGCTGTTAGAAATCCCCTTGCATTAGAAGCAGTCAAGGAAACATCTAGAACAAGGGCCAGGAGAAAGATCCTCCTTCCTTGAGGTAGCTGCTGATCTGAAATGATCCACCAAAGTATGGCTCATGGAAATTTGGCAAGAGATTCGGGCAGATCACTAGGTGGGCTTCACTTCATGAATCCTATATGTTAGAGATGGGTGGGTGCCATGCCGGCCGGCTGTCAGACGTGAGTGACAGCCTCCTGATTGGTACTTTGTAAATGTTCATTCTCTGAATGCTAAAGGCCTCATGAAGAGGAGGGGTGCACACCTAATTTACAAATCACAAGCAATTTGCAGATATGGTATTTTGGCAGATTTGTTCCTTGTCTCACTCTCTTCCTACAAAGCCTCTGAGACTCCAATTCTCTTGAAATAGATAAATAAGAGAAGAAATAAGAAAATACATTATAAAAAAAGAGGATGATGTTCTTCTCCCAGAGGGTTACAATTCATCAGTGTTTGTTTGGAAGTCGTCCTGTCCCAAGGCTGTGAAAAGGTGAAGAGAATGCTATTGAGCATCCAGAAAAGCAAAAAGCTTTCCTGGCCAAGGTCAAGTATATATCAGCCAGGAGACAAAGCAACACTCATTTCAACCCGAGGCCACAATGTACCTTGACCCCGGCCTCATGAAAACAACAATTTGCAGTCGTCTATAAAACACGTCCTTTACTTTCCCTGTTCCATTGGCTTCTTCTGAACTCAGACTCCTGAGTTAGCAGTATCTGGCTGTATTTTACAAGCATGTGTGTGCGTGTGAGTGTGTGCACTGCATTCTAAGATTTGGGGCCAAGATTTATCTCATTCTCTGATGGCATTTTATCGTTATCAGAGAGCAGTAAATTTCAGCTCCGTTAGCACTGCATTTAAATATGCTCCCGCCAAGATAGAAAGGTGCCGGATCTATAGCATGCTATAAATTTCCATTATTTGCCATCATTCTATACTTGGGCTTTGGCAGAGCCCAGCCGAGCCTGCACATTTTGTTTAGATAGCTCCTCTTCCCTACAGGGAAACTTCGCCAACACTTGAAGCAGATACAATTTGCTGGCCGCAACTCTGTTTGCACCTTAACAGCTGTTTTGCTTTTTTATTTAGAGAGAACAGGGTTGCCGCCATCTGTCTTTTGAAAAATGAGTTCTGCTCACAGCAACATGGAACCATAAAAAAGAGAGAGAGAAAGAAAGAGAGGCTGAAGGATGAAGCCAAATGTCATGATAAAGAGCGGGTCAAAATGAACAGGAGACAAAAATAATGATGAAACATTTACCACTTGAAAAAAAAAAGAAAGAAAGAAAGAAAGAAAGAAAGAAAGAAAGAAAGAAAGAAAGAAAGAAAGAAAGAAAGAAAGAAAAGGAAAAAAGAAAACAAGTCAGGAATCTCCAGGTTGGTAAATGAGGCTCAAGTCTAACAAGGGCTGGCAGAACCCAAATAATGAATAACCTCACCTACTAGGCACTCGGATCCTCTGTCACATACGCTGCTCGTAGAATCCTAAAACTGCCCGGTGAGGTAGATATTTTAATCAGCTCCAATTTAGCAGTGAGCAAAACACAGTCATAGGCATCAGTCAGACCTGGTTCAAGTCCAGCATCTCCTTCTAGTTCTGCCTCCTGTGTCAGGCCTGTTTTCGCACCCACCAAGTGATAACTGTCTACCCAAGCGAAAGAGTATCTGGAAAGATTAGGTGAGGAGATGCCCACAAGACCCCATGTGCAGCACTTGGCACACAGACATGCTTACTAAATTTCACCTATAACTGTTACCAGAGCAGTTAGGTGACACAGGTTAAGTCCAAAGACTCGTGTTATACTCGAGCCCAGACTTAAATCCAGTGGCAAAATTCAAGGCCAGTATTTGAAAATATATATCTTACCGCCATTCTCTAAAACTCAAGTGTACCAGCTAGTTTATAGGATTACCGGTACCACATGAACTCCCAATCCTCAGTGACTTAATACAGTGGAAGGACATTTCTCACATTTGCTACATGTCTGAGATCGACCTGGGGGTGAGGAAGCTTCTGTCCCACACAATCACTCAAGGACCCAGGCAGATGGAGACACCAGCATCCCAACAGGGCACTTCAGGTTCACTGTGGCAGAAGACAATGCTTGGAGACCTTCCACCCTCTCCCCGTGCTCTGTCTCAGAAGTGACACACAATCCACTGGCCAGAACTAGTTTCGCAGTTGCACTTAACATCATTGGGGGGCTGGGAGGTGTGGTCTTCCTTGTAACCAAGAAGAAAACCTTGTAACCACATGGGGATAAGCACTGGTGTTGTCTATCACACAAAAAACAAAGCAAAACAAAACACATGACAATGATGGACTAACTGGGTCTTTCCCCTTGACAGAGATTTTCGTTTCTCTGAAACATGCTGCTTATTTATAAGCATTTGATGTTCACGATTCCTCACTATGGAATGATATATGCTTCCGTCCCTAAACAAGAAAATGGCATTAAATTTGAGTTACTGGGAATAGAATGGAATGGAATGGAATGGAGTACACGATGGAGTAGTGAGATTCTAAACTCCCAATCATTGAAGAAAATTTCAAATATGATCACACTTCCTTGTTTACTTAAAAGAATCTTTCCAACAAGAGGAGATGAATCACAAATGGGTGTCTCGCTGGTTCTTAAGCTAGCCAGAAATTCAAAATACTATAACTAGTCTCTATCCAAAGCAGCCCTGAAAATTAAGAAATGTTTGATACTGGAAGGGAAGAAATGTTGCTCCTCTTCCTAGTCTAAAAGTTATTTACCAAAACCTCCTGCTCCACACGGAATCTATATGGCAGTTGGCTCTGATCCCATAGGTCTCGAATAGGGCTCAGGTCTCTGTGTTTTCACAAACTTTGTAAAGTGATTCTGACGCTCAACCAGAGCTGGGAAGCCAAGCTCCAGATCCACTCCATAGCCTAGAACAATCTCAGGAAGGTAAGAAGGAGTTCCTGGTTTACAATCCCAGACCACATACTCACTCATATGACACTCAGTGCCCTCTTCTACAATATAATGTCTTTGCAATACCATCTGATTGTGAAGATTATATTAGAAGATACATTCAATACCTTTAAATATAACTCTGACAAGATGTAGCTCCTTACTATTACCATGACAAAGCCAGACCATTGACAGCGGACGAGGGGAGAGGAGAAAAAGAGTATTCACTATGTACTCTATTCCAGACCCCAAGTTTATACTAAACCATGAAGATACTAAAAAACAATAAAACAAAATGTGGTATACACATACATGACGCACTATTCAGCTTCAAGAAAGGAAATTCTGTAATATGGGACAACAGAGATGAACCTTGAGGACATGATGCTAAGTGAAATAAGCCAGTCACAAAAGGGCAAATACTGCGTGATTCCACTTTTCCAATTGTATGAGGTATCTAAAAGAACCAAACTCATAGGATCGGAGAGTGGGATGGTGGTTGCCAGGGGCTGGGAGGGAGGAGGAAATAAGGCATTATTAATCAATGAGAATAAAGTTTCAGTTAAGCAAAATGAATAAGCTCTAGTGATCTGCTGTATAACATTGTACCGATAGTCAATAATAAGGCATTGTACATGTAATAATTTGTTAATAATATAGATCTCATGGTAAGTGTTTTACCACAATAAAATAAAAATTTTAAAAGTTTTACCCCCAAAAACACTGGAACTCAAAAAAAAAAGATAATACAATTTCTGTTTTTGTTTTTGATATTTTATAATTACAATTCCTGCTTTCATGAAGCTTACAGCCTGGTAAACAATTTACTCTTTAGTCTATTATCCATTCTTTCTCGCCTAGATACAATTTCCATCACCTTGAAAGCCTGGAGATATAAGCCAGAATCTTTTTCCCAAAGCTTTTGATGCATTTTTGGAAAGATCGTTGTTCAACTTAGACTTCAGCCTACACATCGCTTTGAACAGATTTGGTTTGTTAGCCAAAGTTTCAGAACTTTGGACAGTTC
The DNA here is from genome assembly GCF_024610735.1 of Ursus americanus. Lineage (NCBI taxonomy): Eukaryota > Metazoa > Chordata > Mammalia > Carnivora > Ursidae > Ursus > Ursus americanus. Next base: position 34,849,902 of record NC_142128.1, read on the forward strand.
TTTTTAATTTCTTCTCCTAACAAATTTGCCACTTCAATTACATTATGCATTTGTTTTTACTCTGCTGAGTAAAAACTGTTAATTCCCTGAAACACTCTGTAATTCCCTGAAACACTCCCCTTCCTTCTTTTAAAGAGAACCTCATCGTGGGGATAGAAAATAAAGGATTTTGTTAAGATCATCCTCTTTCCTCTCTGATTCCAAGAAATAGAACATCAATAGTGATGCTGCAATAGTAGATGGCATCAGGGCTTCTCAAGCTTGGCTCTATTGACATTTTGAGCGAGATGATTCTTTGTTCTTGGGAGCTGCCCTGTGCATTGCAGGATGTTCAGCAACATCAACTGACTCTACCCACTGGCTGACAATAGTAACTTCTCCCAGTTGTGAGAGTCAAAAATGTCTCCAGATATTGCCGCATGTTCTCCAGGTGGGACAGGATTACCTCCCATTGAGAGAGACTGGTTTTGGTTTATGGCACATGTACTATGAACAAAACACTGGGTTAAGTTCTTAACATACCTCACTTCATTTAATTCTCTCAACAGCACTGTGAGAGAGGAACTATTAGTATATGGATTTTTAGGTAAGAGAACTGAACCAGTGAGTCTCAGAGCTGACGTTCCAAAGTCTATGCCTTTTCCTATACTCTGTGTAGTTCACACAAGGCAATTCACCTACTTTCTGTTCATCCATGGAATGAACTGTATTGACATAGAAATGAATTGTAAAGCATATTTGATATCTGAGTGAGAGTACTAACTCTGTAGGGAGTTATACACACCCCATGTTCCATTCAGACCCCATCATGTCATGGGTCCCCAAGACATGCAGTAGCAATCCAGCAGGTATTGAGTGTGGATGGAGCTCTATGTGGCACCAAAGCTAGGAGAAGGCCAACTTCTCTCCTACCTTTTCAATACAGTGAGACAAGACTTCAGCCACTCCTCAGTTTTCAATAACTGATTCTCTTTGGGGAATAAGTCTGGACCTATAAGATGTGTCTTACAGTGGATGTTGAGAACACCTTTCCAAAGAATTGTCCCTTTACCTTTAGCCACATGCTTGCAATGGAAACAGCTCTGTTTCTATAAGGTACACTCAGCCAGAGCTAACTGGACAATTGATTCAAGCTGGACTAATTGGAAGCTTCCATTGATAATTCGTCATTTGATCAAGGAAAGATAAAATGATAAATCATTCTTCTGCATTCTCTTGCATGGTGGAATGTAATTTCTGTGATTTGGGAGATTTTGGAAGCCATTTGTTACTTTATGGACTGGGAATACTATTGGACAAAAAGGTAGAAGAAAGCAAACGCATTAGAGGACACAGAGGAAGAACGAGCAGGAGTGTCCTGGTGGCATCTGTACTTCCTTGAAGAACAGCCAAATCCCTAAGTTTAGTTCATGCCAGATTTCCTTTGGTGCTTGAGCTAGTTTGAGTTTGGTTTCTGTGACTCATAAATACAATAGCCCTTAAGCTGGAAGTGAAGAGAAGGTGAAGAGTAGGCACCAGCATACTTCCTTGGAATCACAGCACTAAGAGGAAAGGGTCCAAAAGAGGGGCTCCCCCAGGATGCACAGGCTGGAGCACATAGAAAGCATAATTCTCAGCATCTTGTAGATGGATGCATAGCACTGCTTCTCTTCCTTGAAAGGAAATGCTGATTTTTCTTCTTATTAGGTGTTTTGAGTTTCTGCCTTAAAAAACAGTGTACTCTAAAGGGGGGGCAGGAGATCAGGTAAGACTCCTTCCCATAAATGTATAGGATTGGTTACTGCAACTTGTTAATATATACAAGGATTAGTCAAATCATGAAAGAAAATCCAGAATTTCTATATAGTGTGCATAGCTTCCCAACAATTATAAAGCAAACCACTCTAGCTTTCCTTGTTTGAAGAGCCAGCTTAAAATGGATTGTCCATGACGAAGAATAGTCTGTTGAGTCTCGTTTTCTTCTGGAGCACAAGCCCCTATGCACGGCTTCAGGACTGATGGATCACACTGTCAGAAAGGAAGGAGGCAGACACATGGTGTTCTGAAGTCCTTATTCCACTTACTGTCTCTCCAGGTAGCTCTTGTTAATGGAGCTTGGGAAATGAGAGAGAAGTAACTTTGCATGTCATGAGGGACTAAAGCTTACTGGCCTTCTGATATCCCCACATGGCCCCAGATATCACCTGGTGGGTGGAGATGAGTTGTGTTTTGTGAAACAGAATAGAGTGAGAGAGACCTAAATTTCAGTCCCAGGTCTGCCAGCCAATAACAATTATACAACTTCATCTACTAGGCACTCAGTCTCTCAGCCTCAGATCTTTGATCCTTAAAATTGGGGCAATTTATTTTGGTCATGTAGGGTTATGGACGAGTTAAGTAAGAAAGTGGAACAAAAGCTCCTGCGAGGGCTCTCAGCACTCAGTGATGGTCAATAGCTGACAGTGATCATAGTATCATCCTAAGATTATTCTAGGTCTTCAACCGGCTGAATACTGGAGATGCATCTCAATGGTGACACCATCTGCCTGTCTCAGAACCCATCTCTTTTCTTCTGAATGATCTGGTCTGACCTGGAATGTCTGGCCCAGACCAGACAGATGAGATCATCACTTCAAGATCTACTTAGAAAAAGACACCATCAAAAGACATGTGAAAGACAAATCTGGAGAATGGGATGGTGATGGGAGAGGAGTGGGAAGAACACACAGCATAGCTTGAGCTAATACCATCTGACAGCATCTCACCCCTTCCCATTTCCCATGACTGACATCACTGACCCAAAAATGCCTTACAAGAATTAATCTATTACAAGTAGACACAGCAGGAGAGAGCCTGCCTGGATTCAAATCCCAATCTGTCACTTAAAATCTATGAGACCTTGGCAAGTTCTTTAATATCTTTGGGTTTCAACTTCGTTTCCAAACTAGAAATAATAATAGCATTTCACAAACTCATAAAATTATTCAAAGAATTAAATATTATTAATATTTAAATATTAAATGTTAATATTATAGCAGGTCTTAGAACCAGGCCTGGCATAGAATGAGGGATCTCTGGGGGACTGTTAATAAAATAAAATAAATCCAAATTATTGCACAGGTTTCGACCTTTCAACTATACATTCACAGCCTGAAAGTCTCCCTTCTTCCATTAACTCTTCCACCCGGGGAAAAAAAGAAGTGTTTTAAATTAAAACCCCACAGATTGACTTGAAATAAAAAACAAACACACACAACAAAATGTAATAGAAAAGAATAGTTAAAGGGAGTTGATTTCTCATCTTGCCCACTGCCCTGCTCTGACTCACTGTGATGGGAGAACTCTATTAACACTGTCTTCTGATCAAGAAAGGAGATTCCAAACAAACAGGTGTCTCCATCCTGGTATAGCCTGCATTTCCCTCATAGACAACAAGGCTTCCAGCCACAAGGCTGTAGGGATGTTAACGGACCCTGTCAACTCTCTCTGATGGTCCTCTTCTGGAAAAGCATATAATAGTCAGCGAGTATTTTCCATGTGTATTCCTGGGTAAGGATCTAGACTGGCCAGGATGTAGGCTTGATGGTAATAAAGCAAGTGCTTTCTTGTGCATTCTCCAAATGCCCAGGAAAAGCCATTTTCTCCTGGTCCTGGAGAATCTGCCATTTAGTCCTACATTGTCAGTGGATTTGTGCTGCGGGACTTAACAATGACGCATGCGTGTAAGGGGTCCTTGTAGTATCCACAGCTTATTAAGCCTCAACCCTCCTGGAATGATCACATGTTTTTCAGCAAAGAATAGAGTTGATGCCCTTAGGCAAACCGTTACAGAAGTTAACTAAATTTGAATTCTCCTAGGGCCTCTTTTATGTATTCTTTTTTTTTTTTTCTTAAGAGTTCTCTGAGCTTGTATCAAGTCTAATTGATTTTTAGCACAGGAAGCCTTACCTCCCAATATAGCACTGGGCCCTTATTCCTTGTAGCCAATGGCAAAAGATCCATTTATAAATTGTTAAACATGTTCACAGCTAAACGACACCAAAATAGCCCAGGAATATTTTAATATTCATAGTTTGCTTTGATTAAAATACAAACTTTTCACATTAGCTCTAGGATTATTTTTCATAATGCAGGCAGGTTACAGAGCTGAGTGCCACTTAATTTAGTGTTTAATCAGGAGAACTACTGTGGCATCAGGCTGATTAGGTTGGCTCAACTGCTGCCTGCTCAATTTTTCCTCATAATTGCGGGATATTTTTTATGGTGACAAGTGCCCAGACGGTAGAATTCCAATATGCTATACATCAGCTTCTCCATTATTGGATTAGCTAGATGTGGCATCGTTACTGCGGCACTACCATCCCTATCATTGATCGCATCGTCCTTTCCATTCCACAATTAATGCAAGTCTGCTGGATTGATCAATCTTCTCATGAGCTTGGGCCACAGTCAATATATTCTTATGGCTGTGTGTTAGTGATCTGCAGGGTTTCTCGTGAGTCCTGTGGATTTGTCACTGTGGCAAGAGATTTTCTCATTTTAAGATGCCCCTGATCCCATCAGGCTGCCAGACACGTTGTTTTCAAATTACACAGGTGTAGAAGAGAGAAAAGGGAAGGAAGGAAGGAAGGAAGGAAGGAAGGAAGGAAGGAAGGAAGGAAGGAAGGAAGGAAGGAAGGAAGAGGGAGGGAGGAAATTTTTCAACTATAAGAGTTTTCCTTCCTTCTTCCCTCTCTCCCTCCCTTCTTTCCTTCATACAGCTGGCTAGCTCTTGATTTATTACTATGTTAACTGAATTTTACTTTCTAAAATTTTAGGATATCCATTCAAGACCCACAAAAGCCAACCAACTAAAAATATCCTCAAGGCAAAGGGGATAAAAAAAAAATACAGTTTGCAAACAAATGATCTCTGGAAATAGCTCCTCCCATGTTGTAGTAGATGGACTGTTTCCAAGAAAAACTTCCACATAAGACAAGGAAGCATGATAGCTGCAGGTGTGGCTAAGAATTGGATGACAGGTTTGCTATTAGCTGAATGTAGCTAATGCTAATTTGAGAGAGGGACAGAGAAGCCCAGGGTTATAATTGGTTCCTTTGTTACCATTTCTGAGATTTGCTGCCATTTCCTATGCTTCTCAGGGCACCTATTGTATTAGGAGGCCCTGGCTAGCCATCCTGATATCGTATGGAGGTGTCCCCCCTCCCATACTTATAATTCCTAATTCTGAAGTGTCTCTTCGCAGGCTTCAGACATGAACAAGAGCTATTGTAAGAACAGGCAGGCCACAGTGGCAGCAGTCCCTCCTCTCCCTCACAATTCCTAAGTACCTATATGAAGGGAAATGAGACAATCTTCTCAGGAGTTTACCCTGTATTGCCAAGAGAGTGAGAGCAGAAATTACACAAAGTCACATTCAAGAAAAGAGCTTCCGAACAAGAAAGAAGAGAAACATGCTAACTCTATTGAAAGAACGGCTAAATCCATCAGAAGATGCTGGAGCATGGCAGTGTGATAGCTATGTGTGGTAGGCACCCTCAAAGACATCCCTGCTCTAGCCCCCATAACCTACAAATATGGCATGTTACATGACAAATCAGATTTCGTAGATGTAACTGAGATTGTGGGCCTAAAAAATGGAGAGATTATTCTGGATTTGGAGGAGCATGCAATCTAATCACATGAGCCCTTAAAGGCAGTGGACTTTCCCCAGATGGACTGGGAGAAGTGTGGCAGAAAAGAAAGCCAATGGGTTTCCAATTGTGAAAATGGCTCATACCCTTGATGGTTCTGAAATGGAAGGGACCACGTGCAAGGACCAAAGAGGCCTCTAGGACCTAAAGGGAATCCCCAGATGACATCCTGCAAGGAAATGGTGACCTTAGTCTTGCAGCTGCAAGGAACTACATTCTGCCAATCTTCTGAGTAAGCTTGGAAGTGGATTCTTCCCAGAGCTACCGATAAGTGTCCCTCCAGTCAACATCTTAACTTGGACCTTGTGAAACACCCAGCATAGAAGCCAGTTGAACCAACTGATCTTCTGACCTAGAGAACCGTGAGATAAAAAGTTTGTTATTTTAAGCTGCTAACTTTGTGGTAGCTTGCTATGGCAGCGATAGAAAAATATGCTATGGAAACACAGGAAAGAAAAGATCCATATGGGGAGATAGTTTGAAATGATGGACAGAGTCTCTGCACAGAATGATTGGGTTCAAAATGTTGGTCTACCACTTACTAACTATGTGTCCTTTGGCAAATGACTTAACCAGGTTAAGTATCCCCTGCTTTGTAGACTTCAACTACTAAAAACAGGGAGGGAAGAGAGAGAGAAAGAGAGAGAGATTGCCTGTGCTTTCCAGCCAAAGATTATCAAACCACACCTGTACCTGAAAATTTGGGTTTATTACCTGTTGCAATGAAGGAAAATGTACACCATGAGGAACCATGGGGTGTCTTAATAAGATGGTGTCACGGATGACTTCACATAGGATTTGGCTTGTGTTAGGTGCTCTTGGGGGAGGGTTTAAGGAATCAGGACTTTCCTCTGGATTGGATACCATCAGCAAGCACAGCAATTTTACTATTGGGAATTTTAGTAAATCTTATCTGGAAGGAAGAATATACTATCAACTAAAGCTATAGTTGGTAAGGAAGAAGCAGTCATTCATATTAGCCAGAACTGGGAGATAACTGGTCATTTTTGTGGTTTAGACAAGGTTTATGTTTTTGACTGAGTTCAGAGTGGTCTTGTTTTGTCTTGACCCATCAAGATCATGGGGTAGCCTTGTCTGATGTTCACATTTTCTGAGGTTGTTTCTGTTTAAAAGAAAATTAAGGGCTGTCTGTGAGTGTCAGGCTGCCTCCTACCAACGCCCAGCCTTAGGTGATAGGACCTGCCAGGGGCTGTTCTTCTATTTCTCAAGACAGTAAATATAAAGCACTTATCACAGTACCTAGAATGGAGTAAACACTCAATAAAACCAATAGTTTTTTTTTTTTTAATTACTATTGTGTTACAGAATAACTCATAGAAAACCAGGAGCCCTGTCAATTACCAAATGGTATCCCTTACATAATTCATCAAAAGCTCCATAACTTGTATCTCTTTTTCCCTTCCTTCTCCCTCCATCCCTCTATTATACAGGTCAACATGGTCCTTAGCAAGCAAGAAGACTCTCTCATTAGACAGGAAGAAGGAGACTAGAACATAAGGAAGGAATCATTAAATTCTCTCAAAAGATAAGGGAAAGGCTATTACCACTCACCTACTACTAACTTATTTTCTCCACATGACAGAGGAGAAGATATGCCTTTGCTCAAGGGTTCAACCTGTCCTGTTCCAACAGGTTCTGACAGTTGGCCAGTGTACTTATAGAGACAGATGGACTGGCTTGTCTTAATTTGGTCCAACCAAGGTTTTGTGTCTTACAGTCACTTCCCCTTTCTTGTATGCCAGCTCATCATACATTTTCCTCAATGATGTGACTTTTAGTGTAGTTTCCCTACACAGGGAAACTTCTTAGACAGTGGAATACAAGTACTGGAGCCTCCCAGGAAAATTCCTTCTAAATTCAAGTCATTAAATGGAGACTCATTGTATTTATGACATGTGTTTAGAATGTATTCATTACAAAGAAGATAGTCTCTCTCGGAGCACTGACACATCTGGTTGCCGACTCGATGAGGCTAGGTCATATCCAGACTAAGGTAACTCTACACCAGAGCAATGAATTCTACTAGTTCTGTGATCTGGTCAGATCTTGTGGTGTTTTAGCCACATCATCTGATGTTTATGTGTTTACTAGACATAAACATAGACCTGGCTATCTAAATTGAGTCATTTTAATTTGCATGTTTGTGTATATATATATATATATATATATATATATATATATATATATATATATATTAAACTTTAAATTATACACACACATAAGATTTAAAAAGATGTTCTACTGAATTTAAGACAAAAGTGGTTTCCACACTGGGGAAATGGTATATATTTTTAAAGGGAAGCAGACAAATATAGTGATAATCAGTTCTTCCAACAACCATTTCATTGACTCACTGAAAGCAATTCACCAAATAACGAATTCTCTGAAAAACCATTAGTGAGTCTTTGCAGCTTCCATGTAGAATCTGGTCAAGGGGTTGCCTCTTACTTAGTCTTATCCCAAGCAGCTCTAGCCATAAAATTAGGATTTCTGATATGTAGATTATATTTTTTCTAACACATACTAACTTCATTGTATTCTTTATATTTAATCATTAGATTACATTAGATTATCAAAAGGCCTTCCATTGATGCTACATGTATCAACCTTTGGGCTGATATCTAAACAAAAGGTTCAGGAAAATACCTAGTTTTACTTTAGAGGTCCTTTAACCCCTAATATTTTATGTAAAAAAAAAAATGAGTATATGTGTAAATATGTATCCTGAGGGGCAAGATTCAAAAGGGGTTCAGAAACTTTTCCCTAAATGGTTTGAGTAGCATCCTCCATTTGTCTTTAAACCCAATTTATGCAATGCTCCTGCAGGATTAATCTTTGCAATGCACAAGCTGATTGTATTACCTTTCTTTGAGAAACAAACCACAACAGAAAAAAAAAAAGAGTCTCTAAGATCTACTTGTAGCTTACGGAATAAAATCAGAACTCCTTTTCTTTGCATTCAAAGCCCTTTGGATAGTGTCGTCCTCTCCCTTCCCAGGGCCCTCCTGCATTCTGACTCTAAGTTTCTGTCTCACATTATTGTGACCTCAGGCCATGTCTTAACATACTGACTACACTAAGATGTTGAGAGAAAGTCCTGTCTGGCTAGACTCCTCTGTACCCAGCCTAACAACCCCATGAAGAAAAGATAATTTCTCCACAGAGTTTAATAGCCAAGCCCTACATGGGACTCTGAGTGGCCTGCCTGGATCGTGAGCCCATCTCTGAATGAATTGTTAGGCCCAGGGCTCTCAGTTACTCTGAATGTTCAGGCCACACCCACGTGCTCATCCTGTGCACAAGTACAAAACAGAACTGCTCTTCTCAGGAAAGAAGAGCCTTCCTACTAGAAGAACATGTAATGGGCAGCTGAATAGAGATTTTAAAAAATAATACAGATGTTCACTAACTCTCCCAAACTGAGTTAGTTCTGAAAAGCTTCTGCCAAAAAATGACTGAGTCCAGGTCAGGGGTGCAGGGGACAGGAAATGTACAAGTTGATCTGGAAATGCCTTGTCATGTTGAAAAGCAAGGGAGCTCTCCGCTCAGACAAGAAGAAGCCAGCTGAAGATGCTCTCCGTGACCAGCAACAGGGCTTCAGAATGGAACTTAGGAAAAGCCACTGCTCACTTCCAGAAAAGTCATGCAAACTAACTTATTTATTTGAAAAATGGTAAAATATAAAGAAAGATGCATGCATCCTATATTTCTTACATGACCTGTACCTTAAGGTAAGGAAAAAAAAGAGAGAGAGAAAGAGAGGAGATTTTTCTCTGTAGAAGTATTCCATCTAATAAACGAAGAAAAAGTGATGACAATGGCTGTTAGCGGCTACTAAAAATCCCAGGAAAGATTACCATCCATACATGTCATACCTGCTGGTGGAAGTTACACAATAACACTGATGATGTATTTGTGCTTAGGAAAAAAAAAAAAAAAAAAAAAAAAAAACTCGTCAAACTTCTGAATCTCACCACCAATTTGCAGGAAGTATGGAGGATAGAGAATGCAATGAGCAGGGCCAGACAGTGGGGTGACTCTTCAATAACAACGATCTAATGTCCTCAACAAATAGATTGCAAAATAATAAAAACAACAACAACAAATTGTAGAGGCAGTCAACAAGACTTCAAATACATCAATTGATTTTAACTTGATGTGTATTAATATTACTCTAATTCCTGATCAGCAGGCAAACTTAAAATATTATATATATAATATGTATAACGTATAAGATTATATATACACATATATAATACATAAAATTATATATATAATATATATATACGTATATATATTCTATCAGTGTTCAAGTTTACCTGATTGACACAATAGAATATTTGATGATATCAAGGAATTAATGTTAATTTCTAAGGCCTAATAAAGTTAATGATAATTTTGTTTACTTAAAAGTCCCCATCTTTTTCATAGGAATTAAATAACTGCATGACATTTCTCACATGGCTAGTAAGTTTGAAGCCACAATTTGAGTCAACTTCTATCCAATTTCAGAGCCCTTGCTCTTAACTACAAGAAAGGAGGAAGGGAGGGAAGGAAGGGGGGGAAGGGAGGAAGGAAGGAAAGAAGAAAGAGAAAGAAAAAAAGGAAGAAAAATTATCTTCTGCATGGGAAGATGGGCACCCAAAGTCTAATTCTGGCTGTCTATGAGTCATTTAAATTTTAATTCACATTTTCTAATTTTCAAGAACAGACATTGTATATTCCTAACTTTTAAGAACCAATATAAAACACTTTTAAAAAGTCCTCACCTTTTTAATATACATACAGAGATTTTTTTTAATGTTATGATATGTAAAATTTGGTTATATTAAGGAATTATTGGTAATTTTAATATGTAATAATGTTAATGATAATATGGTATTTTCCTTACACAGCCTATCTTTTGAACACACATATTAAAATATTTAATAATAATGTAATGTTTGGGATATGCTTCAAAATATCCATGGGATAGACAGAGGGATAGATTAAGTACAACAGAAACAAGCCTGGCCATGATTTGGCAGTTGTTGAAGCTGGGTGATGGATGTATATACTATTAAACTTTTCTCCCCACTTTTGTTTATCTTTGAAATTTTTCATAATCAAAAGAATTTAAAACCACCGTTTAAAAAAAAAAAGACAGTGAGTTTATCTCTCTGAGGTATCACCACATCACTTTGGTCCACTGATGACTATGGAGTGGAAAATATAACATCAGTATTTGTAGGGATCTTGAAGAAAACTCAGGAGTAATTCCAGAACTGAGTCCATAACTCATGCCCTTCCTACTTTCCAACAGAGCCTGATGTGTTAAGTCTTTTGTGCAAACAGTCTGTATCCATCCATCAACTGTCCTCCATTATTGGAATAGTCTGAGGGCAAATGACACAAAATGTGAAAGAGGATTGGCATTTCAAGACTAAAAAGAAATATCATTATTCTTTCATAAAGACATAACCTGAATAAAACCTCTTTTGGTTCTCCAATACACCCAGCTTGTTCCCATCTGGGCCTTTGCAACCCTCCTGCCTTTCTGCAACTTTTCTCTCTTGTTCTTCCTGGGTCAATTGTTTGCAGTGAGCTCAGACATCATCCCCCTTCATGATGCCTCCCTTGACCACAACTGCTCCCAACCCCAAATCATTCTGTTTTAATCACTTTCTTCCCCTTTCCAATCCGTTATCACCATCTCCAGCATCTCATTTATTTTGCTGGTTTCAGGATCACAATGGTGGCGGGTATTGCCAAGTATTGAGATATTGTTCAACAATGAATCTCCATACCTAGGACAGTTCTTGGAATTTAGTAGGTAATCAATGAACATTTGAAAATTAAATGTTTCATAGTTTAATCACTAAGTCATCCCACCTATTGGTTTAGCTGCAGCCATTTTATACTAAATATGATATTTTTTTCCCTCTAAATCTACGTATCTCCTACCTTGAATGTTAACAACAAAACATCCTCTCTCTTCTTCAGTGATATTTTATTTTGCTAGGGCTTATCATTGATAAGTCTAATTGGAACTAATCAGAAACATTACAGTAGATGTAAGAGCTGTTTTTACATTTCTGTAACAGCCTGCACGAACGTGCACAACCTTCAGACAATTAAAAGGATGTTCTGATAACTCTTCCCTGCTATTATTAGAAGATGAGTTATTTGTGCTAAGAGAGCAAGAAACCCTACCTCAGAGAAATAGGAAATTGAGTAGTTTGCAGTGGTGAGAACAACAAAGTTAACATTCAATTAAGTCCCATCACAAGATTTATACTAATCATTAACCAAAAGCTGTCTTCAGTTCAGTTTCAGGAAATTGAACAATACCCTGACGAAGAGAAAGGCCCTTTAAAAATTAAGCAATAATTATGGTATGTTTGCAAAATGCAGTCTATCTTTTGTATCTGGAGTTTCTTGGCTGTGTAATTTGCATACACATTAAACTCTGTGGGAAATTGGAAAGCAATTCAGAATTCAACAATTAAAAGATACAAATTAAAATTGTTAGCATTAACTTAAAGTTTATTGCTGGTGCGCTGCTCTTGGATATAAATGAACTCTGATCGAGCAGTCGTTTCCTCTCCTAGATGTTCAACGTACTTTTCAAATTCAGTCTCCAGTTCTACCTTTCAGTTATTGATTCTGTTGATGGCACTCGATATTCATAAATATGCTCTTTTAATAAATATGTATTGGCTACAGATAATTTTTTCTCACTAGAAAGAGAAGTTGGTCAAATCACTCTGGTGTTCAAAAGGACTTTCCATCTCTTCAAACACTTTCAAATTATTTGGGGGAAATGCTCAGATAATTCTGTGTTTAAGCTAATAGTGAGAAAAGACGCTGCTTTACATAGGTGTAATTCTGAGAGCAAAACATGGTCAACACAAAAAAAGAAGATGCTTCTTGTCTTTTCACTTTTCATATGCATCTATATTTTATTTACTATAAACATACAAGCACATATATATGAAAAACACATATGCATGTATGAATATGTATGAACACTGTCTCTCAGCTTCTGAATCTCAATGTGCAAAACAAGGATGATAATAATCAACTCATAGGCATGTTGTGAAGATTGAATGAGAAAAAAGTTAAATCCCTCACATGTAGAAAGTGCTCAACAATTGCAACCAGTTATTTTTGTTAAGTGACGGCATGTGGGGTCTCTGGAACAAAATTCCAGCCCCGCCACTTAATAGCTCTGTGACCCTGGACAAGGAAACTCACCTGCTTATGCCTCAGTGGCCCCATGAGTAAAATGGGGATACGGTGCCTACATCATAGGGCTGTCAAGTGATTAAATTAGTTAAATATTTGCACAGCACTTAGAATCGTGCCTGAAGTAAATCCTACACACGTAATTGCTAAATAACAAATACATGTGGGTAGATAGGTAGATGGATAATGACGTATCTATCTGTATACACACACATATATAAAGAGAGCTGTCTCAGTATAAAACTGGAAAAATTCCAGTGTTATACCAATGTTGTTGTAAACTAGTAATACTGATTATCAGTGTGCTTATTTTCGTTTAAAAGCAGGAGGTCGGAGAAAGCATTCTTATATTCAGGATGCACAGGAAATCCAAGAGCTGTAGTTCATCAGAAGCTGCCATGGATTCTGCAGGACCAATTCTGAGAGAATTAGGATACAGTAAAGTGCCCCTGACATAACTAATTGAATATACTCGGATCACTGATGGTCCTTCACATGCCCCAGGGCCATCAACATGGGGACCAATTATCAAGTGTAGTAAGTGTAGAAGTTTAGATTTTTATGCTATAAATACAGTTCCAATGGGAGAAAGTGGATAGGGGTAGAGTTTCAGACCCACAGGAATGAGGTTATCATTCCTTTATACATGTTCTAATAATTTGGTGGTTCACACATCGGGGGATTGAGAGAAGCAGAGAGTTGTGTGTTGAGTTATAAAACTGAACAAATCTGTGGTGTTAGCATCAATAGCTCTTATTTCAAACTTTCCTTTTCTAGTTCCACCAGCAAGATTATTAGCTTGGGAATTTTAGAACATTTAGAGCAGTCTATCCCACATAATAATAATAAAGTATAGAACCCCTCCCAAAGTCGGCCATGTACAAGAACAGAGCCACCACCTCCAACACACACACATTCACACACACACGCACACACACATACACGGGGCTACTTTCAGATCACAGTCACTTTGTAATCAATACAGGTCTGAATAATGCAAATCATATCCTCTAATTCATTGATCACGTTATATCCGATTCCTCTTGTGAAAACCTACACCATAGAAGAAATGCCCATAAGAGTGAATTGAGACATTAACCTAAATCATAGTGTCATAGTGTTTGTTCTTAATTTTTAATTCTCCACTTAACCAAGTTAAATTTTAGCCACAGTTACCTGATACCATATACATGAAATATCTACATATATCTACATATACACATATATACATACATGCATATATGTACATATTTATACTTTTTTTTTTTTAAAGAATGGCCGATTTACACAAAGGAACCAAGAATCAAACGTACCATCAGGGACATATACTGATAAAGAGGTACCTATGTTGAGTTTAGAATTTTGTTTTGATAACACCTCGCCCTGTGCCTACCATCTAAAGTGGATTTTTACCAGTCTCTGAAAGCAAATGGCTTACCTGTAATTTGGCCACTAACGTACATAAATGTTTCAAGCATAACAAAATACATATTTCAGAAAGAGCTGTGGAAAATGATAGCTTTAGGACTTTCAGGATAAAACCGAGATCCTTTCTGGAGGAGAAGCATAAAAGAGATTAAGTGGACGGTACTTTCTTTGAATTATTGATGTAATCAAAACACTAGCAGATTCACAACATCAGTCTTCCCTGTGCTGGGGTCGACATCGAATTTTAGTTGGGTTTTGGCTTCTCTTTTTTTTCTATTAAAAAAGGAAGGAAGAAAAAGCAGTCCTCTGCTGTTTACCCACAAGATACAGAATTTTCTCACAATTCATAACGTGCTATTAAAAAGGAGGTAACTGTAGTGGTTTTCACATAAAGCATTCGCTCCATCACAACCCAGCATTTAAGCTCAGTTCTGTGTTTGGGTCAGCACCTGGGCTTTTGAGATCATTAGAATATAGACACATCTCTAACCCAGCACTAAAGGCAGAGATGGCTCCATTAAACTGGAGGGCAGAGCTCTATCAGAGGAGGCTCTGCTCTCCATAGCTTAACCTTAAAGTGCTAATATGCTATTTTCCTCCCTCTCATTCTGCAGCCTGGGAAGGAGCTTCCCGATCCCGCCAATACCCCAAGCCCAATTCCCAGGCTCCCCTCATCACCGGCAGATATCATTTCAACAGATGTCAAGAACAGCGAAAGTGCACTTAGGCCTATTTGTTAAATTCCTGAGGGAGGTGGTGGATTGGCGAAATTCAGCCAGTAATTAAACCACATACTTCTTCTAAAGCTGCCTCTACCCCCTCTTCCCTACATAATCTCTCTGCCTTACATCAAATCGTTTAGGCACTTATTGGCTACAATCAATACAATATGAGATACATTAATTCTGTCCCTGAGAGACTTTCGGGGAAGAGGAGGTATTGCTTCACAAGCATTTTGGAGTGTGCATGCAAGCATACCATCAAACACAGCAATATCGCCTTCGTACTCTCCCCTGGCAGATTTATGGTCTCCCTACCCACCCCCCCCCCCCCGCCCCCGTGCCCATGGAACTGGGCTGCTGCCAAACACACGTAAATTGGATTGGAGCGAGAAACATTAAATATATTACCTAATGCACACAAATGCTAAATAGTGCAAATCGCAGTGAAGAAGTGGCCTGGCTGAGCAGAATTTTAACAATTAAACTCAAGTCTCTCCATATGTTCCCGCACCCCTCGTGCCTTGCTATGGAGAATAAAATTATGAGGAGGAAAAGCCCTTTACCAGATATCCCAGTCACAGATTCTGTTTCTCCAGGGCAACATGACTGCTTCCCCCACTCCTCACTCCCACCCCTTGCTTGATCCCTTGGTCTGCAGTACATTTAGGAAAGGCTCCGGGATTTCCCAACAAACAAGAGGAAACACATTCATTATGGGGGTGGGGGGCTAAGTGACGGTTTGCCCTCCTCACTGTTTTTTAATAACACAAATGTGTTGTTTTTAAGTTGAAGATATGGATTCTCAGAAGGATGGTTTGAACGGTAAGCCGGACTCCCGGGAAGGTGTGTGCCACTGAGGTCTACAATTCCAGCACCACCAGCCGTCTTTCGGCCATCAATACCACTCAGCCTCAAATGATTTTATTTGACAAGTGAGACAAAGAAAGGAAAGCCAATGGTACAGTTCAGTCCATCAATGGACCCTACAGGAGAACCGAGGATGCAAACAGTGAACTAACAAAGGAAACTGGGGGTCAACCAAGAGAGCCAGACTACCGCAAAATTAAAATCTATCAGAAACTCAGATGAAAAGCATTCCCAGTGGTCAGGCTCCTGGCTTCATGTTTAAAGCAAAGAAGTAACTGGGGGAGCAGGATTCTGTGATTTACGAAGAAAACCATGATAATTTTCTCATTAGTGACACCCTGCTCAGGCAATGGGCAATGACTCTGATGAGAGACCAGAATTTTTTTTTTTTTTTTTCTTTTCTATTTGGAAGGGAAGGAAGCAGGCTTTCTGGTCAATGGCTGTCAATCTCGACAGGATACACAGTGAATTCTAGATACAAGGCAGTCAGGAAAGCTGGCCTCTGAAGCCCCTTGCGGCTCTAACAGCATATGGTTCACATTCTGTAGCTTTTATCCTTAACTGTCCTCATACCTCGTCTTAACACCCATCCCGTTCTGCATTTAACACCATAGGGAAATGCCATGGCTACTGAGGAGACATGAGCTGACTTCTGAAGGGATGAACAGCCTAGGTAAGAGACTGCCTCCCGATTAGTCTGGGTCCGCTCAGCTCCCTACAGGGCGGGAAGTGGCAGCCATACCCGTTTCCTCTGAGGAATGGCTGAAACTGTGAACGGTGAAGACACGTGCTGATGTTTTTTGGAGGTAAGTCACACTCTCTGCCAATGGTTATCGAGGGGCGGTGGGTGAAGTAACAGCATTTGAAACACTGGGAATTCTGTGAACAACACAGATTTTGGGATCCCGGTCCCACAGATTGAATCAAAAACTCTGTGGGTGGAAACTAACAAACTGAATTTGGAGCAAAATATTTAGGCGATTTTATGCACATTAATGTTTGAGAAAGGGGCAGATGATGACAATTACCTGGGGAGCTAATTTTACAATTTCAGATGCCCCTTTATTTGTGCCAATCATTGTGCTAAAACCGCCAGGAAACTTTAAGATCCCTAATGTGCAGATGATATCTTACTCATAGATGTATCCTTGGCATCCTGTCTATTGCCCGTACATGCAGGTGTATGTACCTTAGTAAATGTTTGCTAAGCTGGTTGAAGAAATACAGATGGCCGAAACCCACCCTTAGTCTAATGAATTAGAATATCTGGGCACGGAGCCTTGGAATTTGCAATCAACGAGCACCTCAGTAATTCTCACTCACAATGAAGTGTGAGAACCACTTGTCTCATCTATGCGATATACCATGAAAAATGAGAGCCTTATATTATCAAAAGTCATTTCCAAGTAGGTATAACCATGATTTTCCATTTGCAAAGCTCTTTGGTGTACATTCGTATCCTGGATCTTCACAAGTAGGTTGAGCCGGAATTACTCTGAGATAGACGGACAAGATTAGCAGACTTAAATAACTTGTCTCAGGTCACATCCACAACTGTAGGATGATATACTGACTTAGTAAATCTGTGTAACTTGTATGGGGCAGAGTGTTGCCTTTCTATGTAACTACTATCAGAATTTTTCAAAAGTCTAGCCCAGGGATTCCAAAATTGAAAGTTCCAGTCCCATTCATTTATTCAGCTAACGTTTGTTGAACACCTACTGTGTGCCAGGCACTTTGTTCATTGTTAGGAATACATTTAGAGCCAAAAGAACATGGTCTCTGCCCTCCTGAAGTTGAAATTCTAACACAGAAGAATTAAACAATGCTTTCCATAGAGGTTGCAGATATGTCACCGGTTTGCCCTTGCCTTTTGGCTTTATTTATAGTACATTTTTATTTATTTATTTCTTGGAGAGAGAGAGAGAGATTGAGAGAGAAGAAAGCGAGCTCAGGGAGGGGTGGAGGGAGAGGGAGAGAGAACTAGCAGACTGCTCGCTAGGCTCGGAGCCCAATGCAGGACTCCATCTCACAACACTGAGATCATGACCTGAGCCGAAACCAAGAGTCAGACACTTAACCCACTGCATCACCCAGGCACCCCAATAGTGCATTTTAAAATACCTAAAAAATGTAAACATTTATGTTGTCAGTTTTATCTTTTTTTTTTCTTTTCTAATCACACCTTCTGGCTTGAATTTCATTTTCTAAAGGATCCATGACAACATGAGGTTATGTAGAGATTGTATAAGATTTGAGAAAGAGAATTCAGTCCACATTCCTAGCCGCTATGGCCTCACTTCCCATTTAATCCTCAACCTATGTTAATTTAGATGTCCTTCTCTTCATTTCCTGGACGAGCAGCCACCTGTTTAGCTTCCAAAACTAGAGGCTAGTTTCTAGAAGGTGTCTTCCCATTGGCCCTTCCTGGAACTTCCATCTCTTGGTTTTCATCAATGCCTCTGTCCTGGGTGGGTTCTGTCACTTTGTGCCTTTATTCTCAAACCATTCTGCAGAGCTAACTTCTGCCCACCTCTTAAAGGGTGGTATTTTCTGGAACTGGACCTTCTTTTGTTCTTATACTTGATATCCACCCATGTGCTACGTGTAAGTGAATGAGCAACTCATAAATCAGTTTAAGCATTGCTATGCAGTAATTAAAGAAAATATTGATTGTTATGTACCAATATGGGGGGAAGTCCTAATTACTCTGTTAAATGATAAGAAGAAATTGTGTATCATTATATACTATATAATGCTATTTTTATTAAAAATAAAATGACCTTCAATAGAAAGATGAATACATATGCACATGGACATATATAATTATAAACATATAGGCATTTCATGGACAAATTATCTAGATCTAAGAAATATCATGCAAGCAACATATGCAATTCTAAATTTTCTAGTAGACATATTGAAAAGGTAAAAAGGAAATAAAATAGGTAAAACTAATTTTAATAGTATATTAAATTTAGCCAAATGTCATTTCAACATGCAATCAATTTATAAAAAGAAAGTGTCAATGAACTATTTACCTTCTTTACGGTACAGTCTTTGAAATCCAGTGTGTATAGTATACTTGCTCAATTGCGACATGAGGCTAAAAGCCTCCACATTAGATGAGATTATAGAACATTTGCATCAGCACAGAAAATTCTACTGGATAGCACTAGTCTGTAGGGCTTTGGTGAGAAGAGAAAGTCCTCTTACCAGAGAAACAAGCAGGAAAATGTAAGTTTATCTCCCAAAACTTAGGGGGAGATCTATTGTTAGGGCAACATGAACTCTTTGGGGTGTTTTAGTTTGAAATCTGTTTTCTTTCTTAGATACTACGTTTTTACTGCTCTAACAACTTGCAGACTGTAACCAAAAAAAAAAAAAAAAAAAAAAAAGGATCTCTGGACTCACATTTGATTATTGGTTTCACTGTTTACTGGCTGTGAGATTTACGGTAAGTATAGCCTCTCCATACATTTTTTTTTCTTTTTTTAACTAGTAATATGGCCATTAGGAGGATTAAATAAGATCATGCGTGGACAGAGTATGTAGCTGGCACTTAGTAAATTCAAGTTTCCTTGGGGGTCTCTTTCTAGCCACCATAAGCATTTCAGTTCTGACCTGGATAAAATGTGATTACTGTGAGCTACCCTCTCAGGAAAGCTGTATTTCTGTATTTCTTCTGTCATTTCATTGACCACACAGCCATCCCAGCAGCCTTATGATGGTTACCCTATCCTATTCCCTCCACTGGCTGCAGCAGGAGTAAGCATTTGCGGAAAGTGTGCTCCCTGTATTTGGATGAGTTTCTACAAGCGAGTTCACATTTCTAGATTGCAAATAGGTCATATAGCCTCCAATCATGACTGATATCTGGATGAAGCAGAATCTTCATCTATGAATGTGGTTGTATGTGGGTCTGTGTACCTGTGTCCATGTGTGCATACGTATAGGTGTGCGGGTGTGGGTGCCTGTGTCTTGAAAGTTTTCTGTTACTCTTCTGAGATCAGCTCAGTGGCTTGGGAAATAATGTGGCCCCTAATCAGAAACCATGGCAGCTGTAAGACTTTGGGCAAATTTTTCACCCTCTCTTGTTCACTGCTTCTTTGGCTAAAAAAAAAAAAAAAAAAAAAAAAGGGCCTGAACCAAATGGTCCCTGAGATTCTTTCTACCATGAATATTCCATGATTCAATGAATCTGTGTGTAACAAGGGCCAAAGTTCTCATTTTTATTATCACGGGTAATCAAGAGTTGGCAAAACACTTCAGTCCTCTATCAAAATGCAGTTCTCTTAGTGAGCTCCTCATATTAGACTTCCTACACTCAGACGAGACTTTGATAAATGGAAGCAGCTAATAGACAGCTTGGACAGCACCCAAGAAGAGGGCCAACTCTCCACAAGGCTCCATTTGCAAGTTTCACACCACTTAGAATTGACTCACCAACCCTGGAAAAAATAATAAATGGCATCCAGAGGCATAAAATAAGTATACGGCATGCAGGGGGGATGGGTAGGTGAGCAGAGTTTGGGGGTAGATGCCTTTTCAGGTCCCTCCTCATCTTGAGATTCTAGGGTTCTGCTAGACTGAGATTTAACTAATCATCAACAAAGAAGTGCAAAACATCCAAGCATCTGCCCTACAGCATATCCTGCTATTTTCTCAGAGGCAAGAGGGATGCACTTTTCAGCAGCATCCAGAAGATGATTCTCTTTATTGTCAGGAAAAGATGCCCACAAAGAATTTGAAGAAGAGGCAGGGAGGGAGGGACAGAATGAACAAATACGGTAAAATATTAAAACCTGGTGATTCTGGTAGGAATACATAGGTGTTATTGTACTGGACTTTGTACTTTACCATAAGTTTAGCATTGGTCAGAATAAAAAGAAAACGGTTTCAAATTTTCAAAAAAAATAAAATTTTAAAAATCAGAACTAAATATACCCTTTAAAGTGAGTTCCTACAAGGCATTCTTTTACTTTTAAATATTTATTTATATATTTGAGGGAGAAAAGGAGAGCAAGCACGAGCAGAAGGAGGAGCAGAGGAGGAGGGAGAGACAGAATCGCCAGCAGAATCCCCACTGAGCACGGAGCCTGATGCAGGGCTTGACATGGGGCTCAGTCTCACAACCCTGAGATAATGACCTGAGCCAAAATCAAGAGTTGGATGCTTAACTGACTGAGCTATCCAGGTGTCCCAGGCATGAAAGAAAGAAAGAAAGAAAGAAAGAAAGAAAGAAAGAAAGAAAGAAAGAAAGAAAGAAAGAAAGAAAGAAAGAAAGATTTCTTTGGTCCAGTGAGTTTAGAAACGGCTTCATTCTATATCATCCTGCTAGGGATTTATGATTCACATTCATTATATATTAAAGGTATTGAGCAAAAAACCTTGCAAATACCTCAGGTATTTGCAAAAAAAAAAAAAATCTGTTCACTCTTGTTCATCCAATGTATCCTATACTTGATTTTAAAACCACAGAACTGTGTGCGTGCATGCATGTGTGTGTGCATGCACATCTGTGCATGCGTGGGTGCATGTATGTGTGTACATGCATGTGTGTGCATGTGTGTGCATACACATGTGTGTGTGCCTGTGTACAGTGTCTATCAACCTAACATGGAATTCATGTTTCAAGGACACATACTGGTTCACTCTTTGATTCATTTATTTACCTCTAGTTGAGTGTTTACTATATGCCAGACATACAAACAAAACAAAAACAAAACAGGGGCGCCTGGGTGGCTCAGTGGTTAAGTGTCTGCCTTTGGCTCAGGGCGAGATCCCAGGGTCCTGGGATCAAGCCCCACATCAGGCTCCTCTGCCCTGTTGGGAGCCTGCTTCTTCCTCTCCCACTCCCCCTACTTGTGTTCCCTCTCTCGCTGGCTGTCTCTCTCTCTGTCAAATAAATAAGTAAAACCTTAAAAAAAAAAAAAAAACACTACATAATAAGAAGATATATCCTCTACTCATAAGTAGCATACAGCCCAGAAGAGAGGCAAGAGAAAAAATATGATTAAAGTAGAAGAGGATTATATGTTTAAGACCACACACGAATGGAGAGGTAAGAAATGAATCTAGATCTGTGCCTAATAGAAGATTTTAGCAGTAACCTACCCCAACAGGTTCCTAGAAAATTCCTGGGTCTAGAGAAGGAAAACTCAAAAGAAAATCATTCACTGGGATCTGTCCAGCTTTGCTCAGAAAATAGATCATCCTATCACTCCGGATATTTTCCCCTGAATTTTTCAAGAACTCCCCTCTCCAATTTTGATTTTCCTCAAAATATGTTTATAGGTGAAGAAGAAGAGGTAATGCAGCAGATTTACTGGAAAGCCCTGACATCCTGCCCAGCATGGATAGTCCATGATTCAACGAACCTGGACTTCAGTGACCTGCTGTACCACTTTCGATTTAGTGACTAAGACTGAGGACTTGAAAGCTTTAGGGTGCAAGGAACACAACCTGGCTAGCAGGGGCTTCATCTGTAACGTTAGCTATTGTGTGCTTGACTAGAAGTCTGGCAGGAGATGGTCCCAAGCTGGTTTATTGGCTCAGCAGTGCCAGCAGGACCCAGGCTTTTTCACACACTCCCAAGTGACATAAATACCCTCACAAGTGCCACAGAGGATGGAACTCGCCCAAGGTTTCCACATAAAGGAGGAGGCAGGAAGTTAAACCCAGGCAGTCAAACTGCAGAGACTGACGTGACACCTGTGACACGTACTGCCACGTAAGCATTCACACCACTTGTCTGATACTCAGTAGCACAACCGGACCTCCCAGCCTGATGTCCTTCTCCAGCGGGCACCACCACGCTCCACCCAGGAGCAGCGCGTGCATCTCACAGCGTCCACGCGTGCATCTCACAGCGTCCACGCAGCCCCTGTCACAGTGCACAGGATCGGACCTCCATGCCTAGGAATGCGACACTGTTTTCCCAGGATCCCACAGACCTCGCCTCTTCCCCCAAGAGATTTATAATTAAGCCTGCGAAAAATTAAGAAATTAATATAAAAGTTGCCATGTTGCCAATGCTTTTATTATACTTTAATTTACTAGAAACATTTTCACACCACCCCTGGGGAGTAAGTGCAATGCAAAATTGCTTACATCTCTCTTAAAAGCTGAAGTAAGCGTTTCCTTTTCATCTTCTATAATCATATATATATAGAGAGAGAGGGAGAGAGAGAGAGAGGCTGGCAAGTCTGTAGACCAGGAGCAGCAAATAGATAATTATATCACTCTAGATATTTCTCCCCCTGGCTTTTGCAAGGATTCCCCCTCATAACTCTCTACTTTCCTCATAATTTATTTACAGGTAAAGAAGTGATGAACTAAATTCATTGGACAGACAACTGTGTATCGATCTAATTAAGTTACTAGTGATTCCAAAGAGCTGTGCAATCACCAACAGGATAAAGCAGGTCACAGGCCCAGAGGATGGGGGCAGTGAGAGCAGGGTCGTGGGCCTGCTGTGCCCAGCCTGCCAGGAAACTGTAGAGGGAAGCGCCAAGGGTTTGGGGGCAGGAAAACCACAGTCCAGGTCCCAGCACAGCCACTTCCGGGCAGTACGGTTAGAAAAGTTACAGAAATGCTCCAAGCCTCGGTCCCCACGTGTTTCAAAGTGGGATACTAGAAAATCTACCTCTCCCGTTTATTGGGAATATCAAATGTGACAATGTACGTGAAAGGGAGGCACTTCATTCAGCTCCTGGTGCAAAGCATGTGTTCAGCTCATGAAAACTCTGATCTGGGACTATTCATATAGAGAGTCATTCTGTGGGACAACAAACTAGGGGCGAGGCCACCTCAGAGACCATTCTATCAGTGACCGTCATTGACAAATGAGAAATAGACCGTCGCAGTAAGAGGGGTTAAAAGATGAAGATGAAGAGCCAAAATCTGAGCCCCGAAGCTGAAATTAGACTCAGGTTTCTTACTAATGGAATTGACAAAAATCAAAACTACAGGCTGGAAAGCGGTGGTGACAGGTTTCTATAAAGATCAAAACGTGAATCATCTTGGTTACCTGGAAAAGGCTTTTCAAATTGAAAGCAACTCAACGTGTCCCTGGGTCCTTGCTTTCTGGCTACAGAATGGCTCCCAGGCTTCTCAAACTGGATGCCAGGTAATACATAATCCAGTAAGATAAACATGGACATCTCTCTGGGTCATTAATTTGGCTCAATGATCAGCATGGGAGCCCCACTATGTTATATAAACCAACATGAGTATATTATGGAAAACAATGAAAGGTTTATATGGATTTGTAAGCTTCAAAGAGATTTTATGACATACCGCTCAGGGTATATGTATATTCTCTTCTGCCATTAAAGGGCTAACTTAACTGATCTCAAAATGCACTCAACATCATCACTGTTGAACATTTCCTTCCCACATGCCGATCTGCCCCAATTTAACTTCACTGTGCTCCTCAAATTCTCTATGAGAGAAGTGGAACCTTGGTCACGTTATTTTTCTTCCTTGAGAAGTATCAACATCTCTCTTCTTTTAAAGATTTTATTTATTCATTTGAGAGAAATAGAGAGAGAGCAGGGGGAGGGGCAGGGGGAAAAGCGGCCTCCCTGCTCAGGACCACGAGATCATGACCTGGGCCAAAGGCAGATGCTTAACCAACTAAGCCACCCAGAGGTCCTTCAACATCTCTTGATAATTGAAATCTTTAGCAAAAACTTGCCACCTCAAATTTATTAAAGCTATGTTTCAAAACTTTGATTCCTGTGTCAAATGTCAGCTAGGAAAACAGTTTCCTGGTCACAGGCAGCCACTGAACCAAGGAGTGCAAATGAAAATTGAAGACTTCAAGAGTAAGAAGCAAACTTTGTGCTGCTCTTAATATACCTTTCTCTGTTTGAAAATGGCAAATGAGCTTTCAGAGGAAAAAGAAAGGATTTTAAAAAAGAAAAGATATGCCAAGTGGTTACATGATAATAGGCCTTCATATCTAACAACAAATCTAGTAGCTAACATATATAGAAAAACTAATGTTCCAGATCTCACACTCACACACACACGCGCGCGCACACACACACACACACACACACACACACACACACACACCACTTTAACATGGGAAATAACATGTGGGTGCATAAGTAGCCTGTCCTGTCACTGGCTCAGTGGCTCTATGACCTCAGAGCCAATGGGCTAGGTGGTTGTGAATCGGTGGTACAGCCCATTAGGGCTCCAGAAAGGACAAGAAGAAAGGGGAGGAAGAGGACAGGCAGCAGCACCTGGAGGTGCCCCCTTCCATGGAGAAATCCAAAGCTTCTGCAGACGCCCCTAGCAAACTTCCAGTTGCTTCTCTTTGACCAAAACTTGTCACATGGCCACTTGCAGCTGCACAGGAGGCTGGCAAAGCAAGCATCTGGTTGAACACATTTCCAGCCTGAGCAAATCTGGGGTGTTTGTAAGTATGAGAAAACGATGACATCCTCACCAAGATAATTCTGCATTTCTGGAAAATGTCCATCCAGTGTTATGATGAGTGATCAGAGCTCGCAGTACTTAACAAACATGAAGATGCCTTAAATGTTTATTGACTCATGTTCCGTTGAGACATAAGTTATTTCTGTGACCTGCGGGGAGGTGGTGGGCTCCCCAAACTATAATAGAAAGTCACACCCCTTCCACCCTGCTGCAATCCTGCTGTCTCCTCTTCCGTAAAAAGCATCGTAGTATGTGCTTGAAGGTATTGATTTTAATTAATCACAACGTATAGCCCCCTCAATCAATAGACAGGTACAGGGGGAAGAACAGAAGTTGTAAATCACTGTTACTTCTTCCCTTCAGAAAACTTTCCTTCAACTTGAATTCAGTGGCTCCTTTGTGCATGGATATCACTTAGATTCAACTAATGCGTTCATAATTACTGTAATAGCTACTCTTGACGGAACGCTATTATATCCCAGTGCTTAATCATACTGCGCCTCATAGAATCCCGTAATGTTTTACTTATTTTATTGCATTTTATTATTATTCAATTTTAAAGAGGGGGAAACTGAGATCAAGGATTAAATCACCTTTCAAAGGTCCAAATACTGCTCAGACCAGAGCCAGGCTTTGGATCCAAGTCTGCCTCTTGCTCTCACTTTATTTGAGCCCGTTATAATCATGTTGAGCATCTAAGCATGGTTTACACAGATTCTGGATACAAGCTCCAGAATCAAGCTACTGGGGTTCAAATCCTGCTTCCACACTCAACCTGTGATTTATGGCATCCTACTTAAAACTCCCAAACTTCAGCTTCCAGGCCCCAGAAATGGTGACTATAAGAGCATGAGGTTGATGAGAAGATTAAAATAGATAATATGTGGGAAATACCTGGTAGTACCTAGAACAAAGACAAGACAAGAGGAAGGTGCTACATCCTTATGAGTGAGTTCCTTAATCTCTGTAAGTCTCAGCTTCCCCTTCTGTAAAATGGGGATAATAATACCTACCTGCTATGAGAATTTAATGAGTGTACGTGTATCTAGGGCTTATAACTGCTCTGGGTAGATATCACGTGCTCACTAAGTGTCAGCTGTCATCATCATCATCATTATGACATCTGTATGAGCAGCCACAGCAAATTTCAAAGACCAGTTGAAAACAGAGCAACAGGAAAAAAAGATTCTTTTTTTTTTTTGCACGAAGTGAGACAGCTAGCACCACAATGGAGACATTTAGTGCATGCAGAAAGTACAAAGCAATGCACTCCAACGCCAGAAACTTGTTTTTCAAGAAGCTTTTCTAACTGAAGCAGAGGGCACAGCCAAGCCTAGCTAATTAGCTGCACTGCCTTATGCCATGGGGCCCAAGGCTTCGCGCCCGGCTGTTGTGTTGGGGGCTGGAGCCTGCAAAGTCAGCTGTAATTGACACCAGGAGCAGGGACGTGGGGAAGGTTAAGGGAGAGATGCACTTGGAGGAGCCAGGAAACAGAGACACAAGACAGTGCGAAGCGCCTTGCAAGGAAATACTCCACCACATTGCAGGGAAAAGTTTGGGTTTGTTTTGTTTTGTTTTTTTGTTTTGTTTTGTTTTCTGGAGATGCTGGGAGACACCCTTCTCACGCTTTCTCTCCCGAGAGGCCCTCTGCTCATGGGTATGTTCTCAGACCAGATTGGAAAGCAGGTTTTCCAGGTACTGTAAACAAGCCTTAGGTCCCTTTGATCCATGCTGCCTATGGGAAAAAAAGAACTTCCCATGTTTTTAATTTTTTTCCGAAGACACGGCCTCTATTCGGCATTTCTCATCCCCTTTCAATCCATTTCAGACAATATTCACCCAGAGCTTGCTAGTGTGCCTGGCACTGTGCTTGCACGAGAAAGAGAGTGATCATCAACCAGACCCTGCCACCGAGAGGCTTTGGGTCTAGCAGGAGGCAGTATGTCCTGAGTTAGGAACTGCAGACAGATGTCAAGCCAACAGCCACGAATGTGTAAAAGATGCCTCTGGAAACTGGGTTCTGAAAACAAAATTAGCTTCATGTATTCATGGGAAGGGTTGGGCTTGTCGAGGCAGGGTGTAAGAGAAGTTAAGAGGGTGTGCTCCAGAGCCAAACTGCGCATGTTCAAATCCCCACTCTCCATATAGCTAAACGGATTTCTTCACCTCTGTGCTTCACTTTCCCTTTATGAAATGATAACAATGCTAATCTCCTAGAACTGTGGAGATAACCCATGCAGAACTCCTAGAAAAAGTAGGGACTTAGTCAATGCTAATATTACTATCACTGTTGTCATCATTATGACCATTATCTACTCACTCAGGAAGTTCCTAAATACCCACAAAGCATACTTTAGAGGACCATCAGGAGTATGAGAAACCTTCAGCCTACGAGCATGTGAGTAGAGCTAGTCCCAAGTTGAAGTGCCGAGGAAGGAAATCCGTGGACTCTGACTCAAATTCTGACCGTGTGGCTCAGTTTTCTCACCTACACAACGGGAGATGCACACCCGATCAGCTTTGTCCCCGGTGTCATTCACGTACAGGCACTGGTAAAACAATTCCCCCCCAAGAGATCCCATACTGAAGCTGGGTCTACAGATGTGAACAGCAAGCCCCAGCCTCGGTTGCTCATTTGAATAGTTAATTTTATAAAATTGGCCAAGCTTGGGTTTGTAGGATTTCACACGTACCACATCTGACTGGACCAGGGGAGGCTGCGTGGAACAAACGCAGG
The DNA here is from genome assembly GCF_024610735.1 of Ursus americanus. Lineage (NCBI taxonomy): Eukaryota > Metazoa > Chordata > Mammalia > Carnivora > Ursidae > Ursus > Ursus americanus. Next base: position 34,878,029 of record NC_142128.1, read on the forward strand.
CACCCACGGGTTGGCCAGTATTCCAGCTCAGTCGAGATATCTTCTATGGCATGATGCCTGGCAGGCCTGAGTCCGTTATTAGGAAATGAGTAGGAAGAAGCTGCCACTGGAGAGACGGCAGAAACACGCAAGTTCAGGCACAAGGAGGGCCAGGACCTGGTGAGGCAAGTGAGGCATTCATTCAATGCACAAAACTTAAGGGGCATCAAAAAATGCAGTAATCAAGATGCCTAATATCAGGGTGCTGTTTTATAAGAAAAATTAATGCAAAAATCCAATGATGATCATATCAAAAATTTGAATAAAAACATGATCCAACTCTGCACGTGCATGATTCACCTCACTGGCCGCACCCTGACCCAACTCTGTCACATCCTGTCATTATTTACATTGTTGATACTTTATGTATCATAGACTTTTACAGGAATCTTGATTACTGAGTCTTTGGGGCTCTCTTAAACGCATGTGTGCCTCACTCTCCTTACCTTAGTCCCGCTGCGTGGTCCGACAAAGCCAGTGCCGGGTCCTCAACAGAATGAAATTACCTTCCAGTTCTCTCTGAGCCCTGAAGACTTGCTGAGATGGCTTTCTGTTCTTCTTACTCCCCCATATATTCTTATATAATGGGGGCACTCTGCCTGCCAGAATTAAGGGCAGAAAGAGAAAAAGATTCTTTTGGAGTGATTCAGGGAAAAAAAAAAATGAGAGGCTGGAGGATGTGCTGCATTTCTCAGGTAGCTGTGCCTGGGACGAATGCACTGGGGAGCACTGACTGTGAGGGTGGCAGGGAGGTGACAGGATAGGAAGCCAAGGGAGGACTGGAAAGTCTTGAAGAGGGAAGAATAGGAAAGGAACAGCATAGAGGACCTTTCTGAGATCTGCGGAGCCACTGCCTCTGGTGAGTTTCAGAGTCAGGATTACAGAAGGAATGTAAAGGGGGCTCCAATAAGGGGGCCCCCTCTTGATGGTCTTCCAGAAATGCAAATAAAGGATGTGATTTATACCACCAGAAACTCGACCATTATTTCCTGAGGTGACATCAATCCATAAGAGGACAGCATGGGTCCCTGCATTCATACCAGTTATGATAATCCCCCATTAATAAGTGCAGTTAGACTGCCTGAAATCTGAAAGTGACTATCACACACATATTTCAACACACTTGACTCAAAAATCCCAAAAGGGTTTATTTTTCAGTTGATGGCCCAGCTCAAGGAAAAAAAAATGTTTTTTTGATAACTGTCAAAAACAATAAAAAGCCCTCACCATTTACAATATCTATCTCACTATCCCCTGGGGAAGAAAAAAATAAACAGACTCTCCAAATAGAAGCTGAAAAAAATCAACGTTAAGCTTCTGGTAGAAATAGGAGTTTTTCAGCAAAAGAGAATTCCTGGTTGTGTCCAGAACAGTCCATCACTTGCATATTATACCGTTGGTATCACCGGGCAAAATGCTTCCTGACTGATTGATGTGTTATTATCTCTTACAACTGAATTATCTCTGAAATGCCAACCATTATAATAGGTACTGCTTTTGTCTGACAACAAAGCTGAGCTTTATTTTGTCTGCATGGCACATAAGGAAATGCATCAACTCGATTCAAGTACTTACTGTTAATCACTCATTCTATTAATGGGGAAGCACCTCGGACGCACCACCCCTCCACACACATTTGAAGCTGATGGTTGTACCTCTAACTTCATTGAGAAAATAGAAGCATTCAAACAGGAACTTCCTCACCCACCTGCCACCAAAGGTACCAGCCTCCCTGTGTATCTGCGCCCTGGTTTCCATGTGTTCTTGTGCACGAGCTGCCCCTGCCCCCCTTCCTATCAGGCCAGCTCCTCCAATTAGACTCTTGTGTTCGCAAGGGATTTGCTCTTGCAATTTTCTGCTTGTTCTCCTGCATCATGAACATCTCTCCTTTTCCTAGAACATTCCATTCTGAATAAAAGTATGCTAGACTATATTTGCACACCATGTTTTGCAGCAGCATTGTTCACAATAGCCAAGGGGTAGAAGCAACCCAAATGTCCATGAATGGATATGGAAAATGTGGTATATCCATGCAATGGAACATTACTCAGCCTTAAAAATGAAGGAGATTTTGATACGTGCTACCATATGGATGAACCTTGAGGACATTATGCTGAACCAAAGCAGCCAATCACGAAAGGACAGACACTGTATGATTCCACTTATGTGAGGGATTTACACTAGTTAAATACATAGAAACAGAAAGTACAATGGTGGCTCCCATTGATGCTGGGGGGTGGAGGGGGATGAGGAGAGAAATGGGGAGCTACTGTTTAATGGGTATATAGTTGCAGATTTAAAAGATGAAAAAGTTCTGGAGATCTGTTTAAAATAATATTATGACTGCTAAACCATAAACTTAAAAAATGGTTATGATGGCAAATTTTATGTTTTTTTTTTAACCACAATGAAAAAAAAATGTTGTAAACAGCTCCCTTGAAAAGAAAAAAAAAAAAAAAAGCCACTGATCTTCCGCTCCCCTCCTCTCTACATCAGTTCACAGCAAAACCCCATGCAAACTCTGTTGTTCTCCAGCTCACTACAGGTGATTGGACACATGCATTAGACACCTCTGTGCTCACTGCACCCTAGTCCGGACCATCAGCGCCTTTTGCCAGGGCTATCACGATGGTTTCGTAATTGGGATCTCTGTCTTCATTTTCCATCCCCATGCCCCATATCCCACATAAAGGATCCCCATGGGGATCCTTTAATAATGTAAACTGGGAAGTCATCCTATTGCTCCAAACTCTCCAAGAGCATCAGCTCAAAACTCTCCACTCTTCATGGCACCTGTTCCTTCTACCTGGTCTGCCTCTCTCCTGGTGCTTCTGTGGCTGGCACTTTCCTTTTAGTCACATCTCAGTATATGTATGAATTTCCTAGGAAGGTTCTCTAGGAGAATCCAGTAGAGAGTTACAACTCAGCTGCCCTTTAGTGTACATCTGCCTATTTTATTTTGTTTTTGTTTATTTGTTTTAAGTAGGCTCCATGCCCAATGTAGAGCCCAACGTGGGGCCTGAACTCATAACCCTGAGTTCAAGACCTGAGCTGAGGTCAAATGTCGAACACTTAACCGACTAAGCCACCCAGGTGCCCCACATCTCCCTACTTTAAATCTCTGTATAGCAAATATTATTTTCTGATAATTTCCTTCCTGTTAGTAGGCTTATTATTTATTGAATGTCTGTCCTCTGCCCCCCACCCCAAATTATAAGCCCCAGGACATCAGGGAATGCATCTGCCCTGTTCATTCCTGTATGTCGAGGACAGTGTATGGCCCTCGTACTCAACAAATACTTGTTGAAAAACAAAACAAAATTAAAAAAAAACCCAAATACTTGTTGAATGAATTTGTTAAATATCCTGACAGGGTTCAGGACCCGCTGCTCCAAAATAGGGCAATTTGGGATACCGAATATTTCCAGCTGGGGGAATTTGAGAAATGGCATGTGCTGGAAAGACTCCCTGACCCTCCCGTGAAGCAGGTCCTCAAACTCTCCTGTACCTGGAGGAAAGGAGCATCTATATCTCTGAAGACAGAGGGATGCAGACAGAATCTGGATGAACAGGCCTTGCTAAGTTTCCCCCAGCTTATTGCACTTAGCTGACCACCTTTGTTCCATCATGTCTTCCCACAACTTTTCGCTCTTCATCAAATCTAGAATAAAAACAAACCATTTCTCCAGGCCTTCATTTCCTTATGAGGGCTCCCATGTCACCTAAAACTTGTATTAAATAAATCTGTATGCTTTTCTCTTGTTAGCCTGTCTTTTGTTACAGGGGTCCCAGGCAAGAACTAAGAAGAACAGAAGAAAAAGATGTTTTTCCTTCCCTAAATACTATGGCCACAGAAGAGCAGGAGTAAAAGTGTGTGTGTGTGTGTGTGTGTGTGTGTGTGTGTGCACGCATGAGTGTCTGTGTATATGTGTGTGTCTATCTGTGCATGTGTCTCTATGTGTGTGTATGTTTCGGACAGAGGAAATAGCACAGCACAGCCAAAGGTCCTGTGGCCTAATGTAATACTCTCTACATAATACTCTCTTACTGGCAGAACCTAGCTCCTTCTACAGAGGTTGAACATGCCAGGTAGTCCCTTTTCCCAGACCCCCTTAAAGTTAGGGCACTTGACCCAGTTCTGGCTAATGTGACTTCAAGGGATAAGCCTGAGCGCCAAGCCACTGTGTGAGAAAATGAAAGAACATGAACATTTCCAGGGTCTAGGTCATTCTTTGATGGCAGTGTTGAGTCGTTGAACCTGGCCTATCTTCTTATTATATAAGGACTTCTTATTATATCAAATTACAAGTGCCCTTATTGTGTGTGGTCTATTTGCTTGGAAAATCAATCACAGGCCACTCAAAGCATCTTGAGGGACACACAACTTCATGCCCCCTGGTTAGTGCAGCGCCTCACACATAGTCAATGCTCAAAATTGGGGCCAGGACTAGGACGAGGGGCAGACCTGAAGGGGCACCATAAAACTCAGCAATCAAGAGAAACTATATTTTAATACAATCCAAATGAATGTAAAAAGTGCACAATGAATAAAACGTCGGCAATAACCAAAGACAGACTCTAACCCTGTCCTTGCCCGGCTTTGCCTTGCTCGCTTCATCCTGAGCTGTGCTCTAAAGAACATTGTTGAGTAACTGCCTAATCATTTTTAACCGTGATCTCCAAGTTCTTCATAAGAACTTCACTGTCCTCCTCATTGGGGCTCAGAGAAGTTAAGTCACCTATTTGGAGGTCACACAACTGAGAGTGCTCTGAATGACTCCGAAATCAGTGCTCTTGTTTTTTTTTTTTTTTAAAGATTTGTTTATTTATTTGAGAGAGAGAGAGAAAACATGCTCAAGTGAGAGTAAGCATGAGCAGGAAGTGCAGAGGGAGAGGGAATGAGAATCCCAAGCAGGCTCCACGCCGTCTGTGGAGCCCAGTGTGGGGCTGGATCTTATGACCCTGAGATCATGACCTGAGCCAAAACCAAGAGTCAGCACTGAACCAACTGTGCCACCCAGGCACCCCGAAATCACTGCTCTTAACCAACGCATTAAGGTCTTTCTGATCCAGTGCAGTCTTGGCACTTCTCAGATGGGGACCCTATTAATTGCTGGAGACAAAGGGCAGAGGATTCCAATACCCACGCTTTGCTCTGATATCTTCTCTCAAAGCACACTTCCCGAGCACCCACTAATCTGGGCATTGAGGGACTGGCACTCTCTTCTAATGAGCTTATTATGTGATGCTGACACTGAGCCAAGAGTCATGAATGGCCTCCAGCAGCCAGAAGACCCACAGGTTTTGCTAAAAGGGCACCTGGATTAACACATTTTGAGGTAATGAAGGTATCACCCAGTTTACAAGGTAATAGGCAGTGAGGAGGGAGAGGGGGCCAGCTGCTTTGGGAAAGGGAGTCTGGCTGTGTGCTATATGGCAAGCAGGCTCCTGCGGGTTCTTGGAGTCCTGTGGGAAGCGCCACGCTCTGTAAATGCAAACTGATACTGGCAGGATGGGAGGAATCCATCACTCACACCCTCACATACCTCCGAGGTTTTCCCTCAGACTTCCTCCTCTAAATCTTGATGACTGCTCTAAGAAAATGCCACTGGAGAACTTTAGCCAAAGGCAGGGAGGAACCTTGAGTTCTCAGTTAGGACAGGGGTGGCCAGATGTCCTTTGGGGTTCGAGCTGCATGAGATGGGACCATGAAAAAAAAAAAGAGTACAATGGCTGATTAGGGGGAAAAATAAGTAAAGAAAAAGAAATGTTTTCATCATTTCTGTTGCTGTTAATTTCACCAGGCTGCTTTTCAAAGATCCTTCTGGGAGTGACAGCTTGCCTGGGGGTCTTTGCTGAGTTAAAGGCAAGGCGGAGGAAAGGCTGTCAGTCACTCTGGACTGAAAAGGAAGTCAAAGCAGAGGCAAGGAAGACAAGGTCCCAGCCCTGGCGCCTGAGGCGCATGGCCCCTGTGCAAGGGGGAAGCATAGAGCAAGGGACACATGACAGCGGCAACCTCAGGGGTCCCAGGGTCATGCCCAAGCCCCTCCCAGACCCTCCCAGCCCCGGAACCGCACTACTTCCTTAGAACAACAGCCGTGCAGCCTCAGCAGAAAGGCCAGGCTCTCTCCCAGAGAGTCTTCATCCTTCCGGCACCCGGGGTAGCAGGACAGGTGGTGGGAGGAACTGGAGCAGCGAGAAGGGGTGTCTTTTTTCAGACTGACAACCCAATTCCTCAGAAAGTGTACCTGCTTGCTTCTAATCCCTCTCTCCTTGAATTCTTGCTTTTACGGTTTGGTCACCTGCTGCCGCCCACACGTACCTGGGGGATCCACAGCTCCACAGGCAGCTGAACACGGACCATCCAAGAGGGCCTGTTTGGGCCAAGAGCTACCGTGTCAGATGTCTAGGACCTGGCACTCAAGAAGCACCACAGAGTTCTTGAACAAATATTGTCCTGTTCATCAGCAGTGTGCTCTCGGCATGGGAAGGCAAGGCAAACGGGGGAGCAGGTGACATGAAAAGCCCTGTGCAGGAACACACATGTGGGTCAGGTCACTCAACTGCACTGGGTTTCTACTTGCCTTCTACTACTCTCAAATCTGTCCCCTGCCACCACGCCAGCTCAGACTTCACTGCTTCTTGTCATGACCCCTAACTAGCCTTCCCATGGACTCTTCACTCCTCCTTACCTGTTTCCTGTCCATGGAAGATGATAATACCCATCCCGTTGCTGATAGATGACAGGCAGGCATGTTGGAAGGTAGTTAAATAGGCAGACAGACAGACGATGAGAGGATGCATAGGGAGATAACAGATGGTGCATGTGATGGGTGGATAGATAAATAGATGACGGGTGGATGTCTATAGGTAGATAATGAATTTGATGGATGGATAGATGGTGAGTGGGCATAAAGATAGACGAATCAATGATAGATTTGATGGACAGATGGATAGACAGATGATGGGTGGATGTAGAGAAACATACATACCTACCCATACACATGCATGCATAGCTACGTGCATAATAAGTTTGATGAACGGATGGATGGATAGATAGAAAGATCAAGATACATGACAGATATGATGGGGGTTAAAAGATAGATAATGAGTGGATGTACAGATACATGGTGGATTTCATGGACAGATGGACAGACAGGCAGACTGACTGACTTATAGAGACTCCTCCCTGCACTTAGGATTAGGTCACCCTGTTTTACTATGACCCATCCCACATGATTTCCTCCCTGATAGCATCAGCATCATCTCCACCACACGTCTTGCTCTGTGCCCCCACGTTTCCCAGTCCACTGGCCTTACCTTACACTAACCTTTCATTCTTCCTGATGCAAAGCCATCGCCAAGGTGACCCCTCCTTCTGAATTCCCCCTCCCCACCCCTCTCACCAGCCTAAAGAGCTCCTTGGTTAGCCCCGGCTCCTTCAATGGAAAGGGACACATTTTCCCCTTCACCTTAGTCAAGGACGATTGTGAATCCCGTTCACGGGGCCATATACCTTCCCTCCCAGCACTGCTGCAATTGCTTGTCTAATGTTTGTCTTTCTGATGAGACTACCTGATCTCTGAGAGCCAGAAGTGGTTCTGATGCCACTCAGCCTTATATTCTCAGAGCCTTGAGCAACACCTGGTAACTTGTGATGCTCCTTAAATGCGTGCCGACCCTGGGCCTGACACCGTGCGAGGGGCTGGGGACAGAGAAGAGAAGGTGGATGGCTCACAGAGGTCTCACAGAGGACATCCTCTGTGCATGTGTGTTCTTCACAGAGCCATACCCTCCTTGCATGAACCTCCAGGCGGCTGTTGAGAATCCCATGATAGAGTAAAAATCACCCCTCAGAAGCCCAAGTTCTTATCCCTAGAGGACACATATATCTCAAACTTCCTATGATATCCCCTATTTTGAGTGCATATTCCCCATGCATATTGAGTAAGAACTTGGAGCCCCACTGCTTGAGGCTGATCTCAGTTCTGCTGTCTCCCTTCACGTCCTTGTGCAAACAACCTAATCTCCCTACTTGCTCATCTGGGCAGTGAGGTCAGCAGCAGCTCAGTGCCGACTATATGAGTGGCTAATAAATACAGGACATAGAGAAAGCTTGTTATGCTGAAGAACCACTAGAGACCAAAACATTGCTATTATCATCCCCATTTGGTTACATGTTACTGTCACCGTACTCATTATTTCCAAAAATCACGATGAAAATTGGATTCATCTATAATTGGTCATTTTAGTCCTGAGTTCCCTGTTTTTTTAACACCTCAATAAGTGAAAAGCTGTGATTTCCCTTTTTCATTTTTTTTTTTTTTTTTTGAGACAGAGAGAAAGCAGGGATGGGGCAGAGGAAGAGAGAGCATTTTAAGCAGGCTCTAAGCCCAGAGCAGAGCCCGATGCAGGGCTCTATGTCACAACCCAGAAATTATGACTTGAGCCGAAATCAAGAGTTGGATGCTTAACCGACTGAGCCACCCAGGTGCCCCATGATTTCCTTTGAATTAGCAATTTATCCTCCCCAGAAGTCCCACAGGGGCAACTCTGTAATACAACTGCCCTTTGCCAAGACCCATGGAGGCAGAGCCTGGATAAACCCACTTCATGCCCCAGGGAGGAGCCTTATAATACTTACACTCCCACACTCCAGGGAAGGAGGAAAGTCTAGAGATGATAAAGTGACTCATAATCATTTCAACTATCATTTATTAAGCACCTAATACATGCCACATGCTGCGCTACATGCTTTGCATTTGCTGTCTCCGGAATCCTGAGAGGTGGGTACTAGCCTGGTTCACCTTCACAGGGGAGGAACCTACTTAGAGAGGTTACTAGCAGCAAGTTACCCTTACCCGGGATCACACAGTGACAGGCTGGGGAGCAGGCATTTCAACCAGGCTCTTTCAGACAAAGGCCCTCTTAACTTGAAGCTTCCAAACAGCCCTGCTGAGAAGTTCTTAAATGCTTCTCAACAGGAATTCTCTCAACCAAAATGTTAAGCTTTTACTTTCCATTGACTCATTTGCTCCTTTGCAAGTGGGTCATGTAAGATATATCCAATTATGGACTAGTGGTTCAGGTAACTTGTGTCACCACCACCGGCTTGACAGAAGTCCAGCTGAAAGCAAAGCACTATCATTTCTCATGATGTTTTAAAAATTCTGCAAATGGTTGTGGGATGTCTTTCCCACTATCATAAACTTGAGAACCACAGTTGGGGCCGGTAGAGGCGGGGAGAGGAAAGCCACTGTAGAGAGACCCTGAGACGTGCCAGCTCTATGGCAACATATTGCCGCATTCGATGCTACGTTGTGACACAAAATTATCCAGCAAATGACTTTTAAAAAAATGCAGGTGGGGTGTACAAGGCTGGGAACCATTCCTAGGCCAGAACCCAGGCTGGTGCAGCCAAGGCTGGGTCTCAGCCTTGTGAAGTGAAGAAGAGAGAACTCTATTTCAATTGCTCTGGACAAGTCACACAATAATTGTGTTTCCAATCCAACTTTTACAGAGCTGAAGTCCTGGCCCAGAGTCAGCATTCCTGTCTTCCCCTAGCCATGCGAGTTGCTGAAGGGGAGTCTGGACAAAATCTTCCCTAGCCCCACACCTTATCTTAAGGGGTTGACCAGAATTATCTTTATAGTACCTTTGAGTTCTGAACGTCTGAAATCAAGAGTGGAGACGACAGACAGAAGATATATTATTAACAAGGACTCAAAATTTTAAGGGGTGAGGGGGTGGGAAATGAATTAATAAAATACCTAAAAGAAGAAGTAACCCAGGTTGTAGTGAGTTGAATTGTACCCCCTGCCTGCCCCCTCAAAGTAAAAGGTATGCCCAGGACCTAACTCCTGGTCTTGTGATGGTGAGTGTGGCTTTCTTAGAGGTGAGAGTCTTTGCAGATGTAATTAAGTCAAGGATCTCTAGATGAGATCATCCAGTGTTTAAGAGGGGCCCTACATCAAGTGAGGGTGTCCTTATAAGAGAAAGTAGGGTGGATCTGACACAAATAGCAAAGAAGATTTGTAAAAACAGAAGCAGAGACTGGAGTTACCCTGCCACAAGTCAAAGAACATTTGGAGCCACTAGAAGCTGGCAGAGACCAGGAAGCACCTTCCTCTAGAAACTTCAAAGGAGAATAGCCCTGCAGACACACCTTGATTTCAGAATTTTGACCTTCAGAACCACGAAATAATAAATTTGCGGGGTTTTCAGTCACCAAGTTTGAGGCAGTTTGTTTAGCAGCCCTTGGAAACCAAGGTAGCAAGAGAGCTTGAAAATGGTGTGGTGGGCCCCAGCGCTGTACGCACTGCTCAGCTCTGCTGTCCTCCCTATACCTTGGTCTCTAGCAGGTTCTTCCCAGGAGGTAACACAACGGTCACCAGCAGCAGCTCAGGGTCCACCAGCTTCATAGCCCAGGCATTTTTGTCCTTTTGGCCTGGCTTGGGTCCTGGGCCCGTGTTGGAACCAATCTCTGCACCCAGGAGGGGGTGTGTCAACTGAGGAGGTCGAAGTCTGGCTTCCGCACGCTCCCCTGGTACTAAGAGGTAAAGAGGGGATCTCAGGAAGACAAGATGCTGGTCTCTACAAGGCAAAGGGAACGTGATATGTGATTTGTAACTTGAAATATATATTTGATCTTTGCCCCTCCTTATGCACAGAACTCCTAAAGCCCTTGGAATTTCCTAAGTGATGGGAGAGATAAAGGCACCTCTCGCTTTGTTATGAGGCGTCTTTTGGACCGCACCTGAGGATGGGGGCTGATTGTCAGGGGAACCAATCATGTGTTTAGGGGGTTGAACTTTTAGTCCCATCCACCTGATATCCAGGAAGGGAGAAAGGCTGGCAGTTGAGTTCAGTCACGAATGGCCAATGATTTAACCAATCATGCCTGTCTAATGAAGCCTCCATAAAAGCTCCCAAAAGGTGGGATTTAGGGAGCTTCTGGGTTGGTGAACACTTGGAGAGGCGGGAAGGGTGGCATTCAGGGAAGGGCATGGGAGCTCTGTGCCCTCCCCACATACCTTACCCTACACATCTCTTCCATCTGTCTGTTCCCAAGTTATATCCTTTTATAATAAACCAATAATCTAGTAAGTGAAATATTTCTGTGAAGTTCTGTGAGATGCTCTAGCAAATTAATGGCACCCAACAAGGGGTCTATGGGAACCTCCCATCTATAACTGGTCAGTCAGATAGCACAAGTGTCAACCCTCCTTGGCAATTGGCCTCTGAAGTTGGGAGAGGGCAGTGGTGTGGGACTGAGCCCTTGACCATGTGATGCTGTATCCGGGTAGACAAAGTCAGAATTGAGCTGAATCATAGGACACCCAGTGGGTGCTGGAGAGCTGCTTGGTGTAAAGAATAAACCCACATATTGGAATTTCCTGGGATCATTTCAGGGGGCAGAGAGGACAGGAGGCAGGAAGGGAGGAAGAAGGGGGTCTCTCCTACAGACAAGAGTGGTAAGTTTGGATGGGGCTGAGAAAGGCCCCGAGGAAGGGATGTAAGAAGGAGGTCTCTGAGGAGTCTCTGAAGCCCTGGGTCCAAAGGCACACAGAATGAGCCAGAGAGAAAGAAGTCACTCCCTGGAGATCAGGCCTAGAAATGGGATTTCATTCCAACTTCTGCCGTCGTCCCTGCTGTGATTAAGTTTAAGATACGATTCTTAGAAACTTGAAATGTGCCTTTTGGAAAATCCATTCAAATTTGACAGTTATCAGATGTATTGAAAACAGTAGTTTTTGAGAGATTAAAAACAGAGAGAGTTTAATATGCCCGCGCTCTTTCCCCTCCTCATAAACACAGCTTCACAGAATCTGCCCGTCCCCTGAGCTTAGCGGGCAGAAGCACTTTTAAAATACAATCTGCAACCGAGTGAGTATTTCACAGATGAAAAGGCATGTGCTTCCCAATCCACGGTATTCTGAAAAGGTGGATATTAATTTCCGAAAAGACAAAGCCAAAAGAGAAAGAAAACGCCTATCTCTGTGCACTTAAGAACTATAATATTACTTAGACGGTGGAGTTTTATTCTGAAAAATGACTGTCAATTATGATTAATATTCTCCTTATAATTAATTCAAAATCTTATTAAAATCAAACTTTTATAACTTTACGTATCACCATGCTGCCTATATCAGGATGGAGAATATGCCTTGCCATTAATTTTACCTGTATCATTTCTCAGTTCTCAAAAAAGGCAATAAAAGATACCTCCTTGAAAATCAGCAATGCCGGGCCACCCTCATCTCCATAATGACACAATTTTCAATTCACGCCTCATTTTCATTAATGTTTCTGGCCATAAATTTTTAAGCATATGATAAAAAATTTCTGAAGCGGCATAAAACTAACATGAAGAGAGAGTTCATTAGCATGTGACCCTAATTAGAAATTCCATATTAACTTCCCATTTCTACTTGTGCATATCCAGTGTCATCACATCTCATTCTAGACGTGGTTTCACATTGTTGGGAGGAAATATTCCTCTTGGTTGTTTAATTCTTTGGCTTTATTTTTAAAACGATCCATGTGTTTCCTCTGTTGTTGAATAAGTCAACAGACAATTGTATCACACGACGCCTTTTGTGTCACAAATTTTCCGGAAGAATTGTGAGAAGGTCCTTGCCCAATGCTTTATTAATGATACCAGATCATAAAAGGGGGGGAAATATGCTGACTCTGTCTCTTTTCTAATGTTGGGTGATAAAAATGCTACTTCAGGATTCAGAAGGTTAAGTTCTAATGTGTATTTTGAATAGAGTGTGTTGGAATAATTGCCTCATAAAGCAAAGCATTGCCCGCCTGCTAATGGCTGCATAGTGCAGGGCTCAGCAAAGACGGGTAAGCTTACTGGAAAAAATGCTGTGCCTCAACTTTTGTAGCCCTCCCATATTAAGTTAACTTTCCCCTCCCCTTATTTTTCAAAAAAGGTATAAAATCCCATCACCCATCTTTGTGGCATAGAGGAGCTGCTGCCTTTAACGCTGGTGAGAGCTAGTTTCCAAAGGTGGCCCCATGATGAACCACGCATCCCTCTGTCTTCACCCCTGCTTTGTGTCTTCCCATACTGTGCTTGGGCCGGTCCTGTATAACCAGCAGCATGTGCTGGAAGTGATGCCATGTGACTTCTGAGGCTAGGTTATAAGAAGTCTTGCAGCTTCTACTCGAGTCACTTGACCACGCACTCTGGAGAAAGCCAGGGACCATTTAAGGGACCGGACCAATGTGAGACTGCCATGCTATGAGGAAGCACAAGCTTTCTACATGGCAAGAGATGCCTGGTCATCCATGAGTTGTTCCAGCTGACCCAACCCAAATGCCAGACAAGTGAGAAAAGAAGTCACCTTGGACGTCCAGCCCATTCCAACCCTCTGATGACTCAAGCTCCAGCTACTCTCTGACTGCAACCACATGAGAGACCCTCAGCAAGAACTGCCCAGCTGAACCCAGTCAACCCACAGGACTATGACAGATGGCAATGGAATTAGTTTTCAAAGCCGTAAGCTTAGCAATATTTTGATACGATATGACAGATAACTAGAATCACATCATTCCATAAATAGCAGGAAGGGAAGGGAGGCAACAGATTTAAACCACCCATTTCTCTGTCTCCCACACATGAGCAGAGACAGGAGCCAAACTGCTCCTTTTATTCCTTGGTCTTAAAGTCTTCTTCCTCATACCATGTCTACTCCTCAGGTAGTGTCTGCACTTCTATCTCTCTGTGAAGTATACGAGAAGGTCCAGCATGTGGTCTCTTGACAAATGCGGGTGAAACTAGAAGAAAATCAAGCCTTCTCATTTTTCCTTTGAGACCAGGCTTGACACAGAAAAAAAAAAAAAAAAAATCAATGCCAGAGGTTTGGGGGCGGTGGATAATTAATGTGGAAAATGACAAATGGGGACTCCACAGCAAGACCTTCTAAAAACTCATCACCCATTCCCTTGAAGTCACACTATTCATAGCAAAGGCCCTCTCCTCTGACTGTCCCCAAACTCCACAGGTCCTGCCTCTCTGCAGGTCCTGCCATATATCCTCCCACCCCTGGCCTCACTTTCTCTATCTGTCCCCTGATTTGGCAAATTGGCCCAACAACCCTGGCCTCTGTTGCTCTTACTCAGTTTTGTAAAACAAACCGAAGGTAATTAGCTTGATCTTAAAAGTATGCTCATCCTCATTAAAAAGAAGCTTGGGGTAGGGGAAGAAGGCATAAATATTCTCTTATTGCTGTCACACGAGAAACAGAATGCACTGGCTGAGAGCACCAATATTATGCCAAGACACACACAAAGGAGTAAAAACTGCCCTTTGAAAAAGCATGCGACGAACAGAGTTAATGTCGCAAGATTCACATTTTGCTTAAAGTGTGATCATTTTAGAGACCTCTAACCAGTGGGGTATAGAACAGAAATCTCATAATCAATTAGTCCAGAATATAGAGGAATGTCTGTGTGCATGTGTGTCTGTGTGTGTGTGCGTGCCGGTGTGTGTGCACCAGGTTTAAAGGTGAAGGAGGGAAAAATAATTTATCAGTGACTTACTATGGTATACTTGGGACTTTTCTCATATTAAATTTTATCCTCACAACAGCCTTGTAAGGTTGGAATAATTAGTCTTCCTGACTTCATAGATGAGGACAGGATTCAGAGAGAAGAGGTGACTTAACCCAAGGTTATAAAGCTGATAAACAATAGAAATGGGGTTTGAACCCCTCCATCTGCCTCCAAATTTGGTTCCTAAACCAGGCTATGCTTCAAGGTCCTCTGGAGAGGCTGTTCCCGGGGGCTCAGTCCCACACCTCAGCGCAGGCCTGGGAATCTGTACTTGTAAGCACACTCCCCAGATGAACCAGAAGGCTACGGGAGAACTACCCTGGAAAAGTCATTCCTCTTTGGGCCTCAGTTTCCCCATCTGCAAAATGAGGTGGTTGTGGGAAGCTCTTCCTAAGGATCTTGGCCGTTTAAACCATCTAGGTTATAATTAACATTGCATGGGGGTGGGGGGGTACGAAGAATGAAGACACTAACAATGTATTATATCTTAACTATCATTTTTTATTAAAACAAATAAATGTTTCAGCAAAATTATGTTTTAAATGGAGGTTTATTCCTGCCTGACAATTTATGGCCATGTAATTTTAAAAATGCCAATCATTAAATACAAAAGAGCGACTCATCTACACACGCCAGAACTGTTAATGGATGGGGCCATGTTATTGCAAATATAAATCAACTCCTCAGATCTTCAAATGCCATAAATAAGCAAGTCTCTGTGTCACAATTGGTGAGATGACCAGAATCACTTTGCTGATTTATTACATACCACCTTCATAATCAACACCCTGTTGATCTGCCACTTTCTTTTTACATAAATATGTGAATAACTTTTTGACATCAAAATAAATCATAGCTCCTTGATCTAAAATCTAACTTCAAAAATGCCTGCAAAGGTGAGTGACACTTTAGGTGTCGTCTGTTACATTGTGTTAGAGCCTTGTTGACAGAGAAGTTTTATTTCTCCCTTGTCATCATTTGAGTGATATGTGAACTTGGCTCAATATCTTGTCTCAACTTTGAGTACAACCTATCAGATTTGTAACAATGTAAACACTTTTATAAATTACAGGTTACTCTTCCGTCATAAGAGGGATACAATTATGAGAAAAGAAAATCTTTACATAAACAGTCATCTTGGGCCACCGATGTGCAAAGACAGATTCAATTAGTCCAGCCAGCCAATGTTCTTTTCCGTTGTGAGTATCAATTGCAAACTGGTCTGAAATCTTGACGTTCAAAGCCAAACCTATAAAATTAACTGCTATCCTTTGTGTATATAAAAATGTGTGTGTGCATGTGTGTGGATGGCATGCCCAGCCGAACAGTGTGGTCTCTATGGGAAAAGTTATTAAAGTATGCTCGGTACAGCTGCCTGGGATCACCTGACTCAGAGTAATCTGATTTATTTATGTTCTATTTGTTTAAACTTAAGTAACTTTTCATGTAAAGAAAGAGCCCCATGGCTAACGGAAGTCTGAAAGCACTGGACATACATATTCAGCTTAGCAATGTAAAAGGAATCATCGCAGTTATTTTTCTTTCCAATTAAAAGAGCATGAACCTTAGCTTTTACCATTGTAAGGCCTTCAATTTTTTTTAATTAAAAAATTTTTTTTAAGTATTTGTGCCTGGGTTTCTCCACCTACAAAATGGAAACAGTATTGCCTGATATAGCTGGCCAGGCTAGGGGAGGATGTATGGTGCTCCCAATGCTACTCTTTCTGAGTTTAATTTCCAAACAGTCTAACTTCACATATTTTGACAAAAGTGGGACTGTACATTTTTGCACATGTAAATTAAGAGAATTTTTTTCAGACACCTGCAGGGATCAGGAGAACTTTACCTTTAGATTGCTCTTTTAGAATCAGAAATCCACAGAAGTGAACACAGAGGCTCTGTTCTTTCCTATCAAGACAGCAGGGAAGGGTTTCTCTATCTGAGGTGCCATGTTGATCCTTGACAATGGCTCCGTGCTCTGCATAGCGCATCTGGAGAAATGTCAGCCTCACTGAATCCATGTGGTGGAAGTGACACTATGTGTAAGACATCTGACTACCCTCTCTCTCTCTTTCATCTCTCACCATGATAGAGACCATGCAGAGAGATGGCAGAGAGGGAGAGAGAGGGATCTGAGTAGTCCCAGCTATTCCAGCTCTGCTATCGACTGAATATTTGAGTCCCCCAAAATTCACACATTAAAACACAACCCCCAGCGTGTTGGTAGTTGGAGATGGAGCCTTTGGGAGGTGATTACATCGTGAGGGTGGAGCCCTAGTGAATGGGATTAAAGCCCTTATTAAAAGAAGCCCCAGTAGGCTCCCTCACTCCCTCCCCCATGCAAGGACACGGTGAGAAGATGTCTATGAACCAGAAAGTAGGTTCTAAGCAGGCACAGAAGTTATTGGCACCTAGATCTTGGACTTCCCAGACTTTACAATAGTAATAAATATATTTCTGTTGTTTACAAGTCACCCACTCTATGGTCCTTTCGTTAGCAGTTAGCACCAAGATGAGCCCCTACTCTTTGAGTCTTCCACCCAGAAATGTGAGTGAGGAAGTCTCCAAAACAATCTCAGACCCAACTTTCTGGAACCACGGGAAAAATCCTAAGAAATGCCCGCCTGCGCTCAGTTGCCAGATCCTTGAGCAAAATAAGTGAATGTTATTATTTTAAGCCACTGCATTCTGGCAGTTTGCTAGCCAGCTGCAATTAGCTAGAACATCCCAGAAGAATAATGAAAGATTGCCCCAATTTCTAGCCCACAGGCAGCTGAGCAGAACCCCTCAGAAAGTGAGTGACTTCATTCTGCTAATAAAAAGTCGAGATCAGTAATAGACCCACTAACATCTGTTGTGATAGAGACCTTGTGTCCCGTGATTAAAGTCATCTACCCACATTTCATGGTTCCTCCTCTCTTCCCTTTCTTGAGCAATAGCAGCTGCCCAGGGGCACTCCCCCAGGTCACCTCTTCTCATTCCTCCGCTCAACCTATACCTTGCCTCTTTCTTCATCACGGGAGAGACTCTCTGACCTTCTACACAAGGCACACGGCACCAGGGTATGTACAGCGAGCCTTGAACAACACAGGTTTGAACTGCACAGGTACACTTACACGTGGATTTTTTTTTATAAATACAGTAAAACACCATAAATGCATTTTCTCTTCCTAATGATTTTCTTACTGTTTTCTTTTCTCTAGCTTACTTTATTGTAAGAATATAGTAGATAATACATACAACATACAAGATACATATTAATCAATGGTTTATGTTATCGGTAAGTCTTGTGGTCCACAACAGGCTATTAGTAGTTAAGATTTTGGGGAGTCGAAGGTTACACTTGGTACCGGACTATGCAGGAGGTCAGTGCCCCTAATCCCTCTGTTGTCCAAGGGTCAATTATATTGTATTATCTTAATGTTACGGAAATAAGTCTTCTCACTCATACACAATTTCTAAGCCAGAAGAAAAAAACTGAAGCCAAATACCTTCAATCCAATTCAAGTCATTAAACATTTATTGAACGTCTACTCTATAGCAGGCTCTGGAGATACTAAACTCCTGAGCCCTTATCCTTGTTCTCAGTATGCACACTGTTAGTGAGTAGTGGGTGGTGAGCGGTGCGTAGGGAGACAGGCATCTGACAAACCACTGTGGTTCAATGGGGTAACACAGTGGGTGCATAGATGAAGCTGTGAGATGCAGAGGAGCCTGTGGTGACTGAAACAGAAAATGGAGCCAGCTTTAAAGAAAGAATAGTTCAGCAGGCAGAGGGGGTGAGAATGGCATTCCCTCCAGTTATGGCCTGAACACAAGCAGAAGAATGCAGAAGGAATTAGAAAATCCCAGTGTTAGGGACTCAACTGTGTTCCCCAAAAATTCTTGTTGAAGCCCTAACCCCCAACCTGACTGTATTTGGAGATAGGGTATTTAAGGAGGTAATGGAGGATAAGTGAGATCATAAGTGTGGGGCCCTAATCCCATAGGACCAACGTCCTTATAAGAAGAGGAAGAGACACCACGGATGTGTGTGTAAAGAGAAAAGGCCACGTGAGGACACAGCGAGAAGGCAGATGTCCACAAGCCCACAGGCCTCAGGAGAAAGCAAACCTGCTGACACCTTAATATTGTCTGTTCAACTTACAGAACCATGAGAAAATGAATTCCTGATACTTAAGCTGTCCAGTCTTGTTATGGAAGCTTTTTAATGGAAGCTCTAGCAGATTTATATATACTGAAATAAGTAAAAGTCATCAGTAGAGTCTGTTTCAACGAAAAGTTGAGCAAAGACTGAAAGCCAACTAATACATTACTTTTCTTCTGTTTCTTAATGGTTTTTATTGTGAAACTGATGATGTCTCTTCATGAAGTGTCCTCATAGTGTGGTTTCTAATATGGATGTTAGACTTTGGGGGGTAAAAGATATCAGTTGCATGTCACTATACAAACCCAAAAAATAATCAATAATGAAATTTCCAAGGAGAAAGGAACCTTGAATTTATCTGAGTCCTTACCCTCTAATTAACAAATCATATTCCACAGAATTGGGTCCCTTTTCTGCCCAGAATCCCTTCCTTTCAGAAATTACACCAAACTATCCCATTCCACAGCAATCCTGTTCAGTCTACATGACTTAGGATGGCATCACTCTCTCCTTCCCTCCCTCATGTTTTCTCCCTGGTCACTATGGTTGGTTCACGGATGGATGGATGACTTTAGGAGCCAATCAAATACCTCCATGGAACCTATGCCACAGTTATCAGAGAAAGATAGTTCCTCTTCTGGATTGTAAGGATATTTTCTGCTCTATAGAGAAACCAACAACAACAACAACAACAATGGAGGATCATATGATAGAGAAGGGAGTCCCTGATAACACTGTAACATCATCTGTCCATATATATGTACACATACTTTCATATATGTGTGTCGATATTTGTGTTTGCTTAGGGTATATATGTTCGTTTACTACTTGTTAATGCTGGTCAGTCTAAGGATTATAGGAAATACTGCCTCTCTGTCTGTCCTTCAGCAACTTTATTCCCTGTGATAGGTTTAAACATAAATGGTCCCCCTACCTTCCTCCCACCTAACCATGCCCATGTCAGGCATTGCTAACCAATCCCAGCACAATTTCCCACTAAGCCTCCCTACCCTTTTCCTCAACAGAGTACTTGAGGTAGCCACTACTCGTCAACTCAATTTGGCCCTCCAGAAGAAACCCTTCTGCCATACCTGCATCATTCTATCTTTCCATGCTGGTTTCCTGCCCCTCTTCCTCACAGTCAAGTATAAGATGTCTTCAAAGTAAATGGGTGGCTTTGGTTAGAGTTCGTTTCCAACACCTGGCTTCACAGTGAGAAAGCATATTTGTATTTTTTATTGGTTCGTGATCCACTACTTTTCAAAGCCCCAGGAAATTGAGGCTTAGAGAAGTAATATAGCTTGCCCAGGGTGACAAGGACAGTGCAAAATTCAAATCCAGTTCTGTCTGGTACAAAGAAGGGTTTTCATTCCTCCAAAGGCAAGCAGCAGCTAGCCAGGAGGAAAGACAATGAGGATCCAGGGCCATTCATGTATTAGAGAATCCCTCCCATCTCACATCTCCTTCTGCTTCCTTTAAATGTGTCCCTTCATCCTTCCTAGAACATATGTTCCCAGCGGGTTGAAATAAGGCCAGTTGAAGACAGAAGCTCTGTTCCCCCATCTGTCCCTTCTCTTAGGGAACCAGGGAGCGTGATTAAGATTTAAAGTCTCAGGCTGCAAACTCATACCCAGGTGTCTCTGTAATCTTACCTTTTAAAGACAGTTACATCTCATCCCACCAGTGGGAAAGGTGACCTCACTTCAAAATAAAAACGAAAAATAGAAAAATAACAAACAGGAAAAGAGAGCCTCCAACTCAACATTTTGGCAGATTCCTAAAAGATAGCCAGAGAGCTGGTGCAGAGCCTTAACCTCTGTTCTCCACACGAGGAAGGGCAGTCACAGCTAGCATTTATTGAAACTTTATCATGTGCCAGGAAATGTGCTAAGAGTTTAACAGACATGATCCCCTTTAAATCCCTGAATTATTCTTTACATGGGCACTGACATTATTGCCTCGAATGAGGAGCCTAAGGAAAAAAAAAAAAAGTTAAATCACTTGCTCAAGTCAACACAACTAGGAAGTGGCAGAGCTGGGATCCAAATACAACCTAAGGGGTTCTAAAACCCAAACTCCAATGATCACTTTTAAGATTTCTGAAGACTAAGTTTCAAATGCAAGGAGCCTAGAGGGAGGAAGGTTTTCAGGAAGGCTCAGTGGGGTGGGGGAATTAAAGAGAGAACTTAAGCTGCACAAGTCCATTAGGAAGCCAACTGATACTGTGGGTGGAGCTTACCTCCATCACAAAACCCTGGCAGTAAGCCTAGAACGCAGGCTTCTCAGTGTAGGTAAGCAATATAGGGCTGGTGTAAGGCCAGCCAGCCAAATCCAGCCCACTGCTTGGTTTTGTAAATAAAGTTTTATTGGAACACAGCCATGCCTATGTTATTGTCCCTGGCTTCTTTCCTGTTACAATGGCAGAGCTGAGTAGTTGTAACAGAGATCATATGGCCCCCAGAGCCTAAAACATTGACTGTATTTTGTCCTTTACTTTAAAATACTTGCCAGCCCCATCTCAAGTTATCCCACCTGAGATGCAAAGAAGCTGGGATATTTATATAGGAAGTCCTGAGTCATACATTAAAGATTACTGGGGAAGGGTGCTTTAATTTCTTCCAAACTGACATTCGTGTGGGCAGAGCTGGCTCCAGAGAATCCAAAGGGGGGGACCCCACAAAACCTCAAACTGAAATACACATGCAGAAGTCAAGACAGATTGTCTTGAAATGATAAATGCCCCCCAGCGAGTGGGGTAGAGTAGCCACTAAGAGCCTTTGCTCCAAAAGCAAATTTAAAAGTTGCAAACTGGTAGCCCATGAGTCACAGATTTGATTTGCCTGGCCATACAGTTTTCCAAAACTGTGAATTAGTCGATTTCCCATTTTAAAAATCCAAATATTCAGCTTTTCTCAAAAATAAGAAAATGTGGCACCACTGAGCCTATATTGCTCTATGGCCATTTAGAAATGGCAAACATTGCCCGGTCATTAATATGTTGCTCATTTTGACAGATAATATGAACTGCATGGCCCTAGGTAAGCATCTAAGTTTGAGACCCCTGGTGGACACATTATTACCATCCTAATAGGTGAAGAGAGGTTACGTGACTTGCCCAAGGACATGTGACAAGTAAGTGGCTGAGCTGGAACTTTGCTGCCAATTTGCTTTCCTAAGCAGTCTGAGGTCAGAGCTCCCTTTTGTCCAGACTCTCATCCCTATGTACTACACCCCCACCTCTGCATGACCCCAGTAAAAGATCTGTGGGTGCAGAGCTGGCCTCTGCTCTGTCCTCACAAAGCCTGAATAATGCATTAGAGAACATGGGATGCAGAATGTTAAGATAAGAATAAATGCTGCTAAAAGTCATGACCCTTTTCACCCAAGAGGAGCAAAGAGTACTCAATACAGCAGTCAGCCTTCATTCTTATGGACAGAGAGCTGAAAGCTGAAAATTCACCCCCCTCCCTCCCCAGGAATCAGCCACCACCAATCAATTGGAGTTGCTAATTGGATTCTGACAAATCATATTCCAAGCCCTCTATTTCTCAGAGTTTTTCTCCAGTTTGCATGGATGAGATATTCCCATGCAAGGGAGCCACGGTGATAGCAGTTATCCAAGCATACAAAAGGGCAGAAAGGTTGCACAGGAAACCATGTATCGACTAAGCCACGGAAACGGTCTGGGCTCTTCTTGCACTCTTGAGACTGGAATGTATAGCCATAACTCTTAGAAAAACCAGAGAGTGGCTTAAGTTTCAGTCTGAGATCTAGGAAACCCAGTCTCTTAATGCACACATTTCCTATGAGAAGATCTTCAAAATATACCAGGACCTGAACATTTACTGTGGTGTCTAAATGGGG
Organism: Ursus americanus; assembly: GCF_024610735.1. Lineage (NCBI taxonomy): Eukaryota > Metazoa > Chordata > Mammalia > Carnivora > Ursidae > Ursus > Ursus americanus. The sequence goes on from NC_142128.1 coordinate 34,900,647, forward strand.
TGTCTCTCCTAATCAAATGAGCGCCCCCAAATGTGGAGCAACTGGTTGGGTGGAAGCTGGTGGCACTGAAAGTGAAAGGATTCACCTGAGGCAGAACAAAGGAGATAGAAGTTTACTGAGTACCCGGGGCATGGAAGCAGCAGGCAGGACAGCAGAGGAGAGGCTGTCTGCAAGGAGGCAGTGGGTGGGGGCTGTTTTTAAAGGGGGAAGATGAGGAGGTATGGTGACATATGGAATTCTCCCTTTTTTAGTCACTGTGTCTGGTTGTAAGTAGCCCACTGCTCAGTTGGGCCTATGGCTATTTTCAGGTGGGTCACCTGATGGGCCTGTCTGTCTTTAGCCAGGTGGTAGCTGTGGGCCCTTCTACATTCCATCGCTCAAGCCTGCTGTCTAAAAGCAGCCTCTCTACTTGCACTACTGCCATGTGATCCAAGCCTTCATTATCTACAAAGAAGTGGCACAAACAGAGTAGGGCAGGAAAGAATCCATGCAAGGGGTGGCCTTAAACAGAGTTTAGAACAGCTTTAACCTGATCTATAGGTTTGGGGCTCCACAGAATAAAATGCTCTGTAGGGCCGTCTCACATCAAGGTAAAAGGGCTAGTCTTTTTGCACCTGGATCGGTCACTGACTACTGACTGACCCTCTGTGAGGACTGTATAGTGTGTCAGGCAAGGCAGGTCAAAACCCTTTGGCCAAGGGCAGGTCTGTGAAGAGGGGCCAGTGGGAAACCATTAGCAGGCAACAAGCATGCAGCTGGGGGTTGGGCACAGCGTTCAGTAAGGAGATCTGGTCTGAGCCAACAGCATCTAGCATAAGAGATCTCACTTCCAGCTCCCTTCATTGGGTCTTCTGCAAGAAGAGCCGTGGGGAGCCCAGTTTGTTTGTTCAGCCATGAACTGTGTCACAAAAGGTGCATGGTGATTTTAGGTTTCCATCTTGAACCCTGACAGAAACCTAGAGCGGTGTGCTTTGACAGGCTCCTGATTGCTAGAGCCATTCAATGCCCACCCAGACAGACTGCCCTCCTCAAACCTATCTAAAGTCAACTATCTTCTCTGATAGTGACTTGGAGACAATATGTAATGACCATTTAAAATTGTTTTCCTGGGGTGCCTGGATGGCACAGCGGTTGAGCGTCTGCTTTCGGCTCAGGGCGTGATCCTGGCGTTATGGAATCGAGCCCCACATCAGGCTCCTCCGCTAGGAGCCTGCTTCTTCCTCTCCCACTCCCCCTGCTTGTGTTCCCTCTCTCGCTGGCTGTCTCTATCTCTGTCAAATAAATAAATAAAATCTTTTAAAAAAAAATTTTAAATTGTTTTCCTGCTAGAGAATCTCTGTCTCCCAAGAGAGTTCCTAACTGGTGTGTCATCGGTGACTCCCTAGTCTCAGGCCTGCATGAAATTCAGACAACATCCCATCCTTCTCTTCATCCCATTCAGCCTTCAACTCTGCCCTAGCAACTCCCCCTGCCCTCAAATGTCCACTATCTCTTGTTGACCAAATAGCATGCCTCCATGTACTCTTGCCTTCATAGCGCTTCCTTGGCAGCATGGAAAAAGTGACCACCTCACTGGACGGCTACATCTCCTAGGAGATGGGGATGCTGTCAGCACAATTAAAGCCCATCCTGACCTGTCAGACCCTCCTTCTACAACAGTGAGTATGGGCCCATCAGTCCTTCACCTCTGGGTACAGCTACTGCTTTTCTCAGACCTACCAGACCAAAGCCATTTGTCTACATCCATCCATCCTTTCCTCATCAGCAATACCTCCATGACAGATCCACTTTATAGACAAACTCATCCTTATAACACCTGACGGAGGGGAGGGAGGGGGGTGGTGTCATTGAGCAGGTAGGAAAGTTTTTGCTGAAATTTCAAGTCTAATGGGGGACAGGAACAAGAACCTTCGAGAAATTCACCTGCATTTCTCCCTTCTCTGCTGGCAAGGAAGAAATGGTCTAAGGTTGACGATGTTTCTGCTGTACGTTAGAGAAAACTGAGGTTCTGCATGCTGAGTTTCTTACTGAAAGCCACACAAATTAAAATTAATTAATTAATTAATTAAAGCCCATTTGAACCCAGATCTGTCGGGCCCCATAAACTGGGAACTTCATATTACATCATGCTCCCTCAAGTCGTGGTGGGCCCACTGATCAGATAGCTGCCACAGACACCCTTCAAGAGACAGAGGAGAAAAGAAAAGATAGGAGAAATGCATAGAATGAGATGACATTTCAAAGAGGATTTGATTATTGATACACATGCGTGTGCACGTACACACACACACACCTCCCTGAATATCCAATTTTTTTGGTTCTCTCCAAGAGAATGGATTAGATTTAAGGGAATTTCATTAAAGGTTCAAAGAATTATTCTTCCCCTCATCAATATTTACCTGAACTATCATTATCACCACTAGCTCATCAGTTTTTGCTGTGTGGACAGAGAGGAGATTAGAGAAGCTTTAGCTGGTCCTGAATTGTTAAGTTCCAGGAATTATCTGAGGGGAAATGGGCATCGCATTTGAGCCTTTGCTTTGAAAGATCTCACAAATTTCAGTTGGTCACAGCAACTGCATTGGTCCCTTCCCAAAGGGGCAGCAACTGGGACTCCACACTCAAGCTCCTTTCCTTGCTCCACCTTTTTAAAAAAATGCTATGTACGGAATAAATTATGCAAACTTTAAATATTACCCATGCCATTTTTACTGTCTCATTTAAACATGAGTTTTGATTAAATAATATATTTATGGAGTGGAATTCAGTAATAGACAGTAAATTACCAGGAGCCTTGACGTTTATCTTTCACCATCTACATGAAATCCTCTTAATGAAAAACTCTGAAACTTGGTTAAAATTCCATGCAGAGCAGAGCACATTCGTTAACCTAGATAAAGATAGATGTTTATGATATATATATAGTAAACATCTATTTTATACATATATAAAAGAACCTAAGTAAAACTTGGGGCCAAGTTCTACATTATTTGTGACTCTAGGTAATTTATTTGGTTGTCATTTCAAACAAAATTGGCCCAAAATAATGACTCATGTTACATTCAAGACTGGGATATTTGTTTGAGAAGAAAAAAGCTATGGTTTTCATATATCAAATTTCAAAACTTAATACATAAAATAGATTTCTCTCCCATGAAAAGTGCGTGCCAGTGGTAAGGAAGCCTGCGGTCTCGTTTCAGCTTTGCCATTAACTAATGGTGTGACCTTGGCAGGTGGCTAAGTTTTTCTGGGTCACAGTTTCTTCAGCATGTAAAATGGCAGGAAAAAGACAAAATTTATTCCAACACTAGTGTTCCCGAGCCCACCACATGTCAAGGTAGACCTCCAGTTAAAGTCACTATGAGGGGGCACCTGGGTGGCTCAGTCAGTTAAGCGCCTGCCTTGGACTCGGGTCATGATCTCAGAGCCCTGGGATCAAGCACAGTGTCGGGCTCCCCACCCAGCAGGGAGTCTGCTTCTCCCTCTGCCCTTCATCCCACTAGAGTTCTCTCATTCTCTCTCTCTCTCTCAAATAAATAAAATCTCAAAAAAAAAAAAAATCACTATGAGGATAATTATAGCACATTATATGACAAAACTCCCCATTCCCCATTTCTTTTTTTTTTAAGTTTTTATTTATTTAAGTACTCTCTATACTCAATGTGGGGCTTGAATTTAGAGAACCTCGAGATCAAGAGTCAAATGCTCTACTGACTGAGCCAGCCAGGTGCCCTTCTATTCCCCATTTCTTGTTTTTCAACCCAGAAGGAAGCTCTAAAACACCCAACTGGATATTTCCCCATAAACAACCCCACTGAATACCCACATGTAACCAGGAGAAATCAGAAAGGAAACAAACAACACTGAGTGTCTGGTAATGTTAGGCACTTTCCTCATTTACTCCTTACAGTATATCCCCATATGGCAGGTGAGGCTCAGAGAATGTAGGCGCCAGGAACAACAGTGATGACAGCAAGAATGGCAACAACCATAACAGTAACAGTAATGTTCTAAGAGCTTTATTCATTTAACCCTCTTGACAATGTTATGATTTGGAGTCACTGATCATTTCCATTCCACTCATGAGGATACCAAAGAACACAACGACTAAGCAAGTGTCTGGGAATCCGTGGTGGCTTTGATGTAGGTGTTTGCTGCTGCAGAAAAGGAGAGAACCATGCTTTCTTTCTACAGTTTGTGTATTCCCCCATCTCTCCCCAGATTCGTGCTGGATATGTACACAAATTAAACAAAACTAGGGAGCGAGCTGAATGTGGGCCATAACTCAGGAGAAGACAAGGTCCTCTAAAATGATCTGAGAAGGTAAACTCTGGGCAGAAACTAGATAGGAGAAGGTTACTGGATATCCCACAGGTAAAAGTGTGTCCCCAAATTTGGCAATTGTGTAGCATGACCTCCTAATGATAAAAAATAATGATAATAATGAGGAAGAGGAGAAGAACTTAGACTGGTATGGTGCTTTTAACATGTTTTCATAGAAAGCCCGTATACGTACATTATTTGCTTCATGGAGGAATGACAAATTTGTTCCATACTGAAGACTATTTCTAATTGATTGGTGGTGACTGCTAAAAGCAGCATGGGATAAATGACTATCTAATTAATTAAGCTACATCCAGGCTCAATAAGAAGGAGAAATAATCTATTAGTGATATCTGCCATGGATACAGAAAAGCACTCAGGTATCACAGACTTGCAAACCCTACTTATGATGCTTATAGTAACTCAGTGGGAAACAGGACATGCAATATTATTCCTATCTCACAGCAACAAAAAAATTGAAGTCAAGGAGATAGAATGCTTTGTACATGGAGTTAGTGAAAAAAAATGTTGAGACAATGCAGACCCTCAAATTATTAATCCACTCTTTCCACTGTCTTGGGACTCCAGAATTATGGAAGAAACCTCTGTTCAATGTCCAAATAATGAAAACAATGCAGAGTTTAAATTTGTTGTGAAAGCTTCAGTCCAACCTGGATGTTAAGAGTGGCTGATTGTGCAAACCTAACGGGTCCATCATAGCCTATGAAATGGATTTAGAAGGAGACAAATATGACTAGTCCATGTGCCAACGATAAAATAAGCAAAGGCCATAGCTACTCTCACTCAGCTCAGAACTTGACATAATACAGCTCCATAGAGAAAGACAGCATATGTTGGAATTATTTCCAATAATTTGGACAAACTCAATCTTTTTCAGACAAGGTAAATATCTGCAAAGAAACATCCCTAGCAATCCTAGACATGCTTGCTTACTGCCACCATTTGAGTGTTAGCACACTTAGCCTTTTCCTGATGGATTCGTCACCAGTATATTTATCTACAGATGGTAATAATGCAGATATTTGCAACCAACCTGGGATTTATGGGACAATGAGTTAATCTGGGCATTAAATTATATTTCTACACTAGGGAAGTGAATCCATACATTTTTAACAATAAATTTAAACAGTTCACAACGCCCATATGTAGATTCCTTTTTCAAGGTGTTAGAGCACAGTTTTTTTTTGAGCAAGTAAGTAAACAAAGGCTGTCCTCACTGTCTCTATTTGTCTCAGTATCTCTAATGGTCTCAACATTACTACCAGACACCTCCCATTTCCATAGGCAACTGAGTGGTCAATGCTTCCAAAACTCCAAGAGTTAGGCACATATTTATGAGGCTTTCCTATAAGAAATCCAATGTACTTTTTATGACTTCTACTAGCCAAGTTGGCTAGGTATTTCATCAAGAAATCTCCATTCAAAAGAATCCCTTGTATGTGTGGTGGTTGTGGGGGTGGGAAGCAAATGAGGGTAAAAAGGAAACAAGATTAGCCAGGAGTTGGCAACTGTTGAATCTGGGTGAAGGGCACATGGGGATTCATTATACTATTCCCTAATTTTTTAAATAGATGTATTTGGATTTTCCAGAATAAAAGTTTAGGAAAATATCATCATTTTACTAACACTTAAATGGTAACATTATTATTGGCTGGTCAGTCTTAAAAGTTTCAGAGACCAGCTTAAAATCAATTCCATAGACCATCTTTTCTAGGTGTTACATGCTGTAAAGGGGCAACATTGTTTATCAGCTTTGTATTATTGATACAGCACAGAGTTAAGAATTTAGGATTGGCCCGATTTATACCCTATCTCTAACTGTGTGAGTTCTTTTTTTTTTTTTTAATTATTAATTTGGTTTAAGCCTAAGACTTAGTTTCTATGTCTATGAAATGGGGGTAATCATCCTATTTGCCTTATAGTGAGACTGTGTAAATTTTATATGCATGTCAAATGCTTAGACTACAGTATCTAGGAAATGATTAAGTGTAAAAAATATATAGCTCTTAGTTTTCCCAAATAATGTTATGTTGCTGGGCACAGAGTAGGGAATTTGTCAATGTTGGATAAAGAAAGCAAGTAGGGGCGCCAGGGTGGCGCAGTCGTTAAGTGTCTGCCTTCGGCTCAGGGCGTGATCCCAGCGTTCCAGGATCGAGCCCCACATCAGGCTCCTCCGCTGGGAGCCTGCTTCTTCCTCTCCCACTCCCCCTGCTTGTGTTCCCTCTCTCACTGGCTATCTCTCTCTGTCAAATAAATAAATAAAAACTTTAAAAAAGAAAGCAAGTAATAGTAACAGAAGGAACATGAATAAATTGTATCCAATTAGTTGTTACCTAAATTTCATAAAGTCACAGAAAAGTTTTTGTTTGTATTTGTGCATCCTCTCATCAGGAGTCAGTTCAACAACTTGATAATTAAAACAAATATCTTGTATTTCCAACAAACTTAGTGGCATAAAACGGAAGGCAATTACTCAACTCTGATTTAGGCTTAATATTCAGCATGCCTTAATTTATTCTAATTTAATATTCAAAAGAATATCCTTAAGGTAATATCCTTCCACATCTTGCAATGGCTGCAACATACCAAATTAAGGCCAGCATCCATCAAGTGCATGAGAGCTGAACCCCCAGAGCAGAAAGCAAACCTCAGATCTGAGGAAACGCCCGAAGTGAGCCTGATACAGGCAAAACACCCTTGTGCATTGAGAAGACACCCTCTCGCCTTTATCCAAACTTAGCTCATTAACCCTCAGATATGCAATCAGTGCCTGAGTGTAAGCAAAGCAGACATATTTACACATCAGCGCAGATTGGTCCCCAGTCACACAAACCCAAGGGTTCCATTAACAGCTGACGTACAGGATAATATCTCTCCTGTCTAGGATCTAGACCAGAGATATCCTGGCCCAGAGAATCCTGCACACATTTGCAGCATGCACTGGGGACAAGCCCACTCTCTGCTTGCAAACCCACCTAATCTCTTCTGCGAGGCATTTTCCGTATTTCTGGCCAAAACAAGGTGGACATCTCACTTAGCTCACCCTTTGATGCTCAGAAGTTTTCGGTGCTGCTTTGAATAAGGCAGGTTAAATTCAGAAATAAGATGTCAACCAAGTGTGTGTGGGTGTGGATGTGGGTGCCTGCACACGTGCGTGCTGTAGATAAGGTATGCATTTCCAAATACCCAAAGATGGCAGGTGATTATATCGACTGCAAAGATTGATGGAGTGTATGATGAACTATCTATTGCTGTGAGAAAAATTACCCCACAACTTTTAGTGGCGTCGAACAACAGTCATCTCTTATCTCAAGGCTTCTGCGGGTTAGGGATTCAGACAGGACACGACAGATCATCTTTGCTCTACCGTGTTGGGGGTCTCAGCTGGAAGACTTGAAGAAGACTACAGGTAGAGTTGGGGACTCAAGAGGTTTGGCTGAGCACAAGGTGTCTTACTCACTGGGCGAGCAAGTTGGTCCTAGCTGTTGGCAGAAATCCTCAGCTCCTCCTCGCATGGCCTTGCCAGAGGCTGCCTGAGAATCCAGGCACCAGGTCTCTTTCTCTGAGATTTTCACTGGACACCAAGGTGATAAAACATAGCACTTCTCAATTTCTGCTAATCCCTTTCTCTTCTTCTTAAATTTATTTTTTGAATTGTGTACATATACATAATATAAAATTTGCCATTTTATCCATTTTTTTTAAAGATTTTATTTTTATTTTTTTGAAGAGTTAGAGACAGCCAGAGAGAGAGGGAACACAAGCAGGGGGAGTGGGAGAGGAAGAAGCAGGCTCCTAGAGGAGGAGCCTGATGTGGGGATCGATTCCATAATGCCGGGATCACGCCCTGAGCCGAAGGCAGACGCTTAACGACTGCGCTACCCAGGCGCCCCATTTTATCCATTTTTAAGTGACATTAAGTAGATTCACAGGGATGTGCAAACATCATCATCTTGCATCACAGAACTTTTTTCACTTCGCAAAACCTAAACTCTACACCCATTAAACACTAACCCTCATTTCCCCTTCTGCCAGACCCTGGCAACCACCACACTCCTTTCTGTCTCCATGAATGTGATGATTCTAGGTACCTCATGTAAGTGCAATCACACAGTGTTTCTTTTTTGACTGGCTTACTTCCTGTACCACAACGTTTGTATGGTTCATCTCCGTGGTAAGATGTGTCAGAATTCCCTTCTTTTTTAAAAGCTGAGTAACAATCCACTATATGGATATGATATATTTGCTTTCCATTGATAAATACTTGGGTTGGTTCAACCTTTTAATTACTGTGAACAAGTCTATGTACTGGGATGTCTTGGATATCCTGCTTTCAATTCTTTTGGGTATATACCCGGAAGTGGGATTGCTGAGTCATCTGGTAATTCTATATTTTTCTTTCTTTCTTTCTTTCTTTCTTTCTTTCTTTCTTTCTTTCTTTCTTTCTTTTTTTTTTTTGAGGAATGTTTACATTCCCACCAGCAGTGTGCAGGGTTCCAATTTCTCCACAACTTCCCTAATGCTTATTTTCAGTTGGTTTTTGTTTTCATTTTGTAACAGCCATCCTAATGGGTATAAAGCAGTGTCTCCTTGTGGTTTGAATTCACATTCCCCTGATGATAAGTGATGTTGAGCATCTTTTCATATGTTTCTTGTCGTTTGCATATGTTCTTTGGAGAAATGTCCATTCAAATCCTTTGCCCATTTTTGAATCAGGTTGTTTTGTTGTTGGTGGTGGTGTCGTCGTTGTTGTGTTTTGTTCATTTGTTTGTTTTTTATTGCTGAGTTCAGGAATTCTCTATGTAATAAAAGGGACATTAACCCCTTGTTGGTAATGTGAGATAATATCTCTTTTCTCTTCTTCATTCCCCAGCACAGAGTGAGAGGCAGACGAGGAGCCTCTCTCATCTCTCAAGAGGAGGCAGTTAACCAGCAGAACTAGCTGGGGGAGGTTGGCTTTGGGAGAAGGGGAATGGGCACAGACGCTGATGGAACAGAAGAGAGACCTCACTCTGTTTCCCCTGCTCCTTCCTGGACAGCTTGGCAAGAATCAGCTTGATTACCCGCAAAGCAAGGGGTAAGAAACACACAGTGGGCATTTTCCTTCCACCGTTTTTTCTGTTGCCTGTAATAAGGGCTAAAGTAGTGTTTTAAAAATGTAGGTCAGGATGAAAAGAGATTTAACTTTTAATGTTTGAATTAAAACAGCATGAGCAACTTCTTTGAATACAATAAAAAAAGCTACAGGATATTCCCTGAAACAATCATTTCTAACTATTTTCCTCTGCATTTCATAAATAATAAATGTGTTAAAAAATAACCCCATAGTAACACATTCTCTAATATACTAGTTATGCAAGCTGGATATAACTCTAAGAATCCCTAAATGTGAGAAAAATTGAATTTGGTGGTACTTTTTTTAAGCTAAAAATTAAATTTCCCCGGCACCACGCAGACCTTTTCCCTCACAGCTATAGTCATAACTGGATTTTTAAGCCTTCTGAAAACATTGTGGTTTGCAATAAAGCAAAACACTGTGTCAAAAACTGCTTAGAATACAGAAAAGCATGTTTCTGATCTAGACCACAGGGCTGCTGTTTACCTGGTAGAGGCATCATCCTGACAACTGCGACAACTTGTACTTTGGGACTCTGACCCCACCTCTGTATTCTTATTAGGAATTAAAAATATGAGCTGAATTCCTTTCAAGTTACCAAGGAGCTAGTTTTCCCAGTTTCCTATCCCTAATTCAACCCTTAACACTCGTTTCTTCTTCTCCGTGATGAAGGTTAGGGGCCAAGCAGCTGTAAAAACACACTTGGCTTCCAAGCATGGAATGTGTTTGCTCTGAAGGTAGCGGGGTGTCCTGGAGAAGAGATGTCTTTAATAAAGTATTGAAGGGTTGCAATGTAGGCCTGTGAATAAAACACTAGACTGGGGATCAGGGGAAGCACGTGGCTTTCCTGCCTTCTCCCTAACTTGCTTGTATCTGCTCACTCGGATCTCCAGGATGCGTATGCACATGCAGGTCTCTGCACTGGGAACACTTTTACTTCCCAGTGACATGAGATGGCATCTGCTTTGGGGATGCCTAGCTGTCTGACAGCAGATGCTCCACGGGGATACATTTCTTAAGTTTCTGCTGTGACTGGTGGTATGTGGCTACCTTTTCAGTTTTGTGTTATTGTTGTTCTTCTTGTGTGTGTTTTCATAGTGAAGAAAAGAAGAGGAAAAGCAAATAATTTGAAATGCTTACACACACCCACACACACACAAACTGCTACGGACCAGCATACTTCACAAGTTTTTGTTTCCTATTCTGACCTCATGCTTCCTTGATCTGTTGAGGGCTGTTTTTAAAGATCTCCACGTGAAATGCAAATCAAAACCACAATGATGGTGACTAACATATCATCATCATAATAAAAAAAAAAACACACAATGAGTTATCACCTCACACTTGTCAGATGGCTGAAATCAAAAACACAAGAAACAACAAATGTTGGCAAGGATGTGGAGAAAAAACAAACCCTGTGCACTGTTGGTGGGAATGCAAACTGGTGCAGCCACTGTGGACAACAGTACAGAAGTTCCTTAAAAAATTAAAAATAGAATTACCATATGATCCAGTAATTGCACTACTGGGTATTTACCAAAAGAATACAAAACACTCACTCAAAGGGATACACGCACCCTGATGTTTATAGCAGCATTATTTACAACAGCCAGGATATGGAAGCAGCCCGTGTCCACTGATAGACGAATACATAAAGTAGTGTGTGTATATATATATATATATATATATATATATATATATATATAGCGGTATGTGTATGTGTGTGTGTGTGTATGTATGTATGTGTATATATATGTGTGTATATATATATATATGTGTGTGTGTGTGTGTGTGTGTGTGTATAATGGACTATTCTTCAGCCATAAAAAAAGAATGAAATCTTGCCATTTGCAACAACATGGATGCATCTAGAGGGTATAATGCTAAGTGAAATAAGTCAGTCAGAGAAAGATAAATACCGTATGGGTTCACTCATATGTGGAATTTAAGGAACTAAACAAAGAAAGAAAGAAAAAAAAAAAAAAGACAACCCCTAAAATAGACTCTTCGCTATAGAGAACAAACTGGTATTTGTCAGGGGAGGTGGGGAGGAGATATGTGAAATAGGTGATGGGAACAAAGAGTACATGTATTGTGATGAGCGCTGAGTAAATAAAACAGGGTTGTTGAATCACTATATTGTACACCTGAAACTAATATAACACTGCATGTCAATTACACTGGAATTAAAATTTGAAAATAATAATAAAAAATAAACATTCCCACTTGAATGCAATGTCTCAGAGACCTTGGGAGCAATGGGTGTTTGTGTCCAACTAATGGAGATCCCAAAGAATTTACAATCTCCTTGGGCCAACATGGTTACCCCAGATAAAATGAGTAGGAGAGACTTTAGTCTTACTTCTGAGTTGCAGGTTCTTTCCCCAAGTGTGTCCCAAATTCTATTTTGCTAGCTCACCTTTCGTTATCCTGCAGCTATCTCTCCTCTGCAAGTGCCACTTGCTGGCTCCAGAAATCAGCACTCTTTCCTCTTTTCTTCCCTCCCTCTTCCTCCAGATCCCCTTGGCCCCTAATCTAATGGTTCCCAACATTGGCTGTGAGCTTTTAAAAATCCTGATGCCTGGGGATCCCCAGACCAATTAAACCAGAATCTTTGGGGGCAGTACTCATGCATCAATCTTTTCTAACACTCCCTATGCGATGCCAGTGTGCAGCCAACGCTGAGAACCCTAATCACACACGCTAAGAATTATACCATCTGTTGAAGGGATTGAAAGCAACAGAGTAAAGCAGCAGCTCCCAGGCAGCTGGGGGTGCAACTCGAGCAGGGGAATTCATAATTCTAGAGAGGTTGGGGTGGGGGCGAAGCGCTACAGCAGCAAAGCAGCAGCTCGGGGGACACAGTAATATTATAGTTGAAACTGCAACTATTGTAACTAGTATTACGAATGGCATTCATTATTATTTCACACACTGAAATAATCTGCTGCAGGATCCACATAGTTCTATTTCCGGTAGAATTAGGTTTCTGGCTCTCAGAACTGGCTCAATTCAGCAGAACAAACATTCACCATAAGATTTCAATGTTCCAGGCTTTATGAGGGCTCTGAGTTACAAAGATGATGAGCCCTCTACTGTGCCCTAAAACTATCCCTCCAGGTGCAGGAAACCCTGGTGATGATGACATCACCGCCATTGTTATTTGACCCGTGACAGATGTGTCTTAAGCCTCTGTGGTAAGGCAGGTACTGTTCTAGGCAGTGAGCACAAAGCAGTAAACAAGAAGGGAAACAAACCCATATAAATATATATATTTATACATAGCTGCACTTGCATTGGTATTTATGAAAAGAAAGGAAGAGAAGCATTTTAAAAAAGAGATCAGCCTACTAATACGAGCTTGTTATAAAGAATTTGCTTCACTAGGGCCTGGTGGACTAGCAGCTTCAGCACAATTTGAGAACTTGTTAGAAATGCAAAGTCTTGAGCCCCACCCAGACATAGGGATTCCGAAATTCCAAGGGTGGGGCCCATCAAGCCTTTCAGGCGACACAGATGCAGACTCAAGATTGAGACTCACCGGTCTGGCAAGAGAGAAAGGGTCCCTGGAATTAGGATTCAAGGGTTCATAACAATAGAGGGTGGATTGGCAGCTGCTGAAAAAACAGGCTAAGAAGCTGCCACGGGCTTGGGAAAGGAGAGTGAGAACAATTGCAACCCAGCAACCACAAAAAAACACAGATTAGCACATCCTGGGGGAATACCTGCAAGGAGAATGCATGGAGTCTAAATGAAAAATAAAAATAAAAAAGAGCCACGTGGGCTTTTATTTATTTATCTGTTTATTTTTTGTATTGGCATGGGACAGGGAGCTCCAGATTGAAATGCTACTTTTAAGAACTCAAGGGACCCAGAAGAAACATCTAAACATTGAGTCCCCAAGATGTGTATTCTCTTGTACAAGTTCTTAAAGGAAAGAAGAGCTAAGTGGCATCTTTACCTTAAATATGCACAGATGTTCCTTCAGACTACAGAGCTGTGTCTTCTGCACCTTCAAGACAAAGGGAGCCCTTGGCTCCCCATGAGAGAAGAATGGAGGAGCACACAACATGAGTTGTCTTTCAAAAGCCCCCAGGAGACCTCCCTATTTTCCAAAAAGCCTCCCAGGCCCACAGCATCTCAGACCACTGCATATGTCATTAACTTTATCTACCCGAGCAGGAGCCAGGGAGTTTCTACCTGAGGCTTGCCCAGGGTGAGAACCCAAGCAAAATGCCCTGCATGCAGGGGCCCCTGTGACAAATCTCAACCGTGCTGAGTTAATGGCAATTGCAGATTTGGATACCATGTCAAGTTTTGGTTTATAGACAAAGTAGAGAGATCTGACCTATAGGACTGTAGATTTAAGGATTTCTTTAGGCTATTTACCAAAAATGAATAAAGGAATGAATGGCAAAACAAAATTACTTAGAGAAGTGGAATTATAGAATTGTTTAAAAATCATATAACTTTGTGAGGAACTCACCACAGATCATTTCATGAGGCTTATTTTAGTCACATTTCCAAATAATCATGCTACATGGTGAAGATTTCCCATTCTCTGCTTGTCTGTGTTTGTTTAAAATCAACTTGATACATTTACTATCAAATACTTGATCAAATACAAGCCCTTAATACATCCTAGGCCCTGCACTAAGCCCTTTGAGGCCACTATCTCAAATACCAACGCCCCAAATATTTATTGATTGCCTACTCTATGCTTGGCTCTTCCCACGGGGGACTTGTCAGCAAATAAAATACACCCAAATCCCAAACTTGCATTCTAGTTGGAGTGTGGAGGAGTTGAGACAATAAACAAATAAATAAGTAAATGAAGAATATATCAGATGACAAGTGCTATGGAGAAAAAGGGGACAGAGACTACAACATCTACCATTTTAAGGCCAAGAGATAAATCCTTGTATTACATCATTTTGTAGATGAGGAAATGAGGCTCAAAAGGTTAACTTACTTGCCTAAAGCCACAAGGCTAATGGATGGCAGAACTTGCATTTGAATCTATAACCTGAGGCTTAATTATCAGGCTCTGATATCTGTGCTCCTGACCACCTCACTGGCCCCCTATTGCTTTAAGGCTGAAAGGGGGCCATGAAGGAGTGTTGTCATGTTCCAGGGGCCCCCCGCGGATCCATGGCTTCCTGCCCTGTTGGATGACTGGCCAAGGTCATCAACAGGATATAGCTCCTTCTAGCCCCCTGTTGGGTTGTGGGGATGGAGAGTTCAGGCAAGAGAACGGAGAAAAGAAGGAGCCCAGGGAATTTTTTTCCAAAGCTCATCTTGGGCCAGCTGCACCCCTATCTCTTTCTGAGTTCAATCTCTCTCATGCCTTCCCGGTTTAGGGGTGATAACGTGTTTGAATAGCCCTGAGCACTGCACTGCCTCGGGTTTCCTTATATCCCTGCCCATAGATTGATAAGCAATCTGTTCATTAAACTCTCCTTAAATCAGATGGTTTGGGTATTTCTGGTTAGCCATCACCAACAATGGCCAAAAGGCAACACAGACATGCAGGCCCTCTCGTTTAATGTCACAGAGGTACCCTCTGGAAATGGGAACGTTAGCAACACTGGGACATTATGGCACCATCGTGACAAATCTATATTGAGAGAACACTGACTCCCTGACTTATTACCCAGGCACCAGACAACAATGCAATTCAGGGGAAGCTGGTCCCACCTTCACAGGGGCTTTCAAATTTTTGGAGTGTGGGATGCTATGAGGTTAAAATGTGGCCTAGGTTCACCCAACACTCGTGGCCTACAGTGGCTATGAAATTTGCATTCAACAGCTAGCAAGTGAAAGAATCACAAGTTAATTTATCCTTTCAAAAACAAGCCATCTCTCTGCTGGGAATCAAACACAGACACAGGAAAATAAATGATGTTAATTGTGGAAAAATACTGTAAGGAAAATAAGCAAAAAAGATTGGCAACCACCCTCAAATTTAGGAAGAGACATTAGAGTTGGCTAGTGCAGAGAGCGAAAGATTGTATTCATTGCCTTGTGCTAGCTAGGGCTCTAAAGAGCAGCAGGCATAGGGAAGCACTAAAGACAAATACAGCAGTGCCCCCTCCCCCATCCATGGTTTCACTTTCCCAATTTTAGTTACGCATGGTGGTTAATCACAGTCTAGAAACAGATGATCCTCCTTCTGATATATGGTCAGAAGGTCAATAGCAGTCTAATGCTATGTCCCAAAGCCTACGTCATTCACCTCCCTTCCTGTCATCACATAGGCATTTCATCATCCCATATCATCACAAGAGGAAGACCAGTACAATAGTATAGTACAATAAGATATTTTGAGAGAAAGAGAAACCACATTCATATAACTTTTATTAGAATATATTGTTAGAATTGTTCTGTTTTATTATTAGTTTTTGCTGTTAAGCTCTGACTATGCCTAATTTATAAACTATACTTTATCATAGGTGTGTATGTATAGGAAAAAAAACACAGTACACATAGCATTTGGTACTAGTCACAGTTTCAGCCATCCACACCGGTGGGGGGGGGGTGTTGGAAAGTAATCCCCAGAGATAAGGGGGGGACTACTGTATGCCACTAACACTCAACAGCCAGAAACAAAGCCAGTGCTTTCCAATTTTAAATCAGTCACAGTTTATGTCAGTGTAGGATACTCAGGCCTTTTGGAAGTCTATTCCAGTGCCTTAGATCCCTTATCACAGCTAGAATCATTGAGTTTCACACATCCTGAGGGCTCCATTCACATCCTGATCCATGTGTATGGCACCCCCTGGAGTTGTGCAGTGCACAGACTGTAGGGATGTATATACTGACCCTGAAATCAGAACAGTGATGAACATGGATAACAATTACAGCTCAAGTTAACAACAGCAGTTACATGCATTAAGTATCTACTAGGTGTTAGGCATTGTGCTAGAAGCTTTGTGCATATTTTGATTCATGCAATATTTTAATACAGCATTCAGACTTTAAGGTGACCCTCAATGAGACTGATTTCTGGAGTTCATACCCTTGTATAATTTCCTCCTCAAGTGTGAGGACTTGTTTCTAATCAGTAGAATGTGGTAAAAGTGATAGAAAGTCACACTGATTATGTTGAGTCTATATCTATATACCTGTGGGCGGCCTCTACAAGATCACGGCAGCCTCTAGTAGCTGAGAGGCCAAGGGCCAACAAGAAGCCCTCAGACTTAGAGTTAACGAGGGTATTGAATTGTGTCAATACCCTGAGTAAGCTTAGAAACAGATCCCCAATCAAGCCCCAGTATGAGAACACAGCCCACTGGACACCTTCACTGCAGCTTTGTGAGACCCTGAGTAGAGGACACAGCTAAACTCTGCCAAACTCTTAACCCATAGAAACTGTGAGATAATGGTTATGTGTTAAACTGCTAAATGTGTGGTGATTTATAACAGAATAGAAAATACATTCAATTAATGAAGTCAAGATTAATATCATCATTTTCCAAATAAAGAAATGGTGCTTTTGAATTTGGGAAACTTAGCCAAGGTCACACAGACAGTGAATGGTGCTGAAGTTTAAACCAAGATCTGCCAAGCTCTGAAGTCTGTGGGCTTGACCACAGCCAGCATACCACCCGACATATTGCATTCCATTCACTGAGGCACAAACTCACCCAGAAACCTCAGAATCCTGTTCTTAAGTAGTGACTGCAGAAGAAGTAGTGAACAGTGTCCTCTAAAAACTCATATCCAACTCCTGATACCTGTGCATGTGATCTTATTTGGAAATAAGGTCTTTGCAGATGTAATGAAGTTAAGTATCTCAAGATGAGGTCATCCTGGACTTAGGGCAGGACCTAAATGCAATGACTAGTATATGTACAAGAAGAGGAGAGGACACACAGAAACACAAAAGAAAGGTCACATGAAGATGGAGGTGGAGATTCGAATGATGTAGCCACAGGCCAAGAGATGCAAAGGATTGTCTGGAGCCACCAGAAACTGAGAGGGAAGGATGGAATGGTTCCAGAAGGAACCAACCATATCAACACCTTGATTTTGGATATCCAGCCTGCACATCTGTAATAGAATACATTTCTATTGTTTCAGGCTACCCAGTTTGTGGCAGTTTGTTACAGCAGTCATAGACTGACTGTGTTGTCCTAGGTTCTTTATTAACTGCTAGGACCTGTCTAATTTTCTAAATATCAACATAAATAGGCATTTAAGTTCTGAGGAAGCAAGAGAAACAGTAGAAAGGGCTTCTGCTTCAGGCAGAAAAGTGGAGATCCCATTGTGGCCACTTTAGGGATGACCTCAGCCAAGTCACTCAATGTCTTAGGAATCCTTCCCTCACCTACTATGTAAATTATCATTCCCCAATACAAGGCCATATGGGTCTATCATTGTGATGGTTAATTTTGTGTGTCAATTTCACTGGGCTAAGGGATGCCCAAATGTCTGGTAAGACATAATTTCTGGTTGTTTCTGTGAGGGTGTTTCCATACGAGATTAGGATTCCAATCTGTAGACTGAGTAAAGAAGATTGCCCTCTCGAATGCAGATGGTCACCATCCAATCCTTTCAGGGTCTGAAGAGAGCAAAAGAGTCAGAGGAAGGGAGAATTTGTTCTCTTGTTTGAGCTGGGGCATCCATCTCCTGCTTGGGACACTGGTGCTCCTAGTTTGTGGTCTTCGGACTCACAGTGGCACCCCTTGTTCTCAGGCCTTTGGTTTGGACTGGAACCAAACCACTGGCTTTCCTGAGCCTCCAGCTTACAGATGGCCGATTGTGGGACCTCTCAGCTCCATAATCCTGTGAGCCAGTCCCTCATAATAAACCTCTTTGTGTGTATGTATCTCTCTCTTCCTCACATTGTTTCTATTCTTCTGGAGAACCCTAATTCAATAACCAAGACAGATTTCTACCCCCAACTGTCAATGAAATCAGAGGGATTTTCAGTCATTTATTGGAAGACAGTGTTTTTTTAAAACAAGCTTCAGGGTAGTAGAATTATAGAGAAGTAATTCAGACAGTGGGCTCTGGGCTTGTTTCAAATCCCAGGTCTACCACTTATTAGCTGTGTGACACTGAGAACTTTGCTCTAACTCTCTGTGCTTCAGTTGTTTTTTGTTTTTTGTTTTTTTCTTTCATTTAAATAGAGCTAATAATAGTACCTACTCTATAGGGCTGTTTGGAGGAATTAATTTGAAGAAGTTAAACTACATGATTAATAGGAATCACTCAATAAACATTAGCTGTTGTTATTAAATGGAGAAATGGTGTTTAAACAGGACACCTTATAGACAAATAGAATGTCCCCCACCCTCCTCCTCGTCCTTCACCATCTTTTACTTACAGTGAAGACTGAGTCTGCATTTGTTGCACTGAAAATACTTACTTATTGACTGAGAATGCCTGTAGCCAGTGCTCATGCATATTTCTGGGTATGATTAATTATTAAGTATAATACCAGTGTGAAATTACTGCTTCATCTTGTCTACATTCTGAGTACAGGGAACAATTTCTTTCTCTGGAAGGACCACAAACCACTTCCATCAGGTGAGATTCTCAGGGATGCACAGCCACATTTTCACTGGGAAGGCTAAGAGGGTTTGGGAAAATAAATACATAATTCATTTTTATGTCCCTGGTTACTCATTCATTAAATGGTGCCTCTGGACATCAGGAGGGAATTGCAACATAAAAGTTATGAATTGGGATATAGGAAGATGTTTATTTAATTAATAATTAATTTGATTGGATTTAAGATGGTTTCACAGGCATTTATGAAGTCCTCTTACACTCATGGTTTATAAAATGAGCAGACACTGGAAATCACCTGGGTAGCTTGATACAAATTCAGATGTACTGGCTCTAAGCCCCAGTGATCTGATTCAGCTAGTCTGGGGTGGAGTCCCCAGATTCACATTTTTAATAAATCCTCAAGTGACTCCTGCATAGGCTGCCTTGAGATCCATGCTGAGAAATAATACCCTAGAGGGATACCCAGGAGTCCTGGGTCCCTCTGCAGATGAGTGCCAGCTTCCGTCCCTGGTATTTTTCCAGGACTCCTGACAAAGGATGAATTAAGCTCTCCCCAAGACACTCTTCTGGGACAGGCAGCTGAATGTCTGTGGCGGGGGAGCTGGGCTCTGAGGTTGTGGAAAATCTCCACCTGGTATGCCGTGGTTTGGCTGAAGCAATGGAAAGGGTCAATTCATCAAAGTGTCCAGTCCCTACTTCAAGAAGAGCACGTTCTATCTGGAATATCTGAAGCCTCCCTAGGGTGCAGGAGACAGGGAGGGAGACAGTGTTAGATCTCCCTAACTCTCATTTCAGGAGAGGGGTACAGTTGGGGCAATGGTCATGATTAGTATTGATCTTCTTTTGGGGGAGAATATTTTTACCAACTAGCTTGCTTCCTTTCAGATTTAAAGAAGGAGGAGACACAAAGGCTGAAAGCAGTTTTGATTCTCTTTATCCAATAAAGAGCTACACCTCAGGTTCAGAAACTATTTCACAGGTGATCCCACATACTGGTTTCGCCAGCCAGACACAGTCACCAGGTACAATATCCTCTGTTGAGTGTGTTTGTTACAAATGAGTACCCTAATAATACCTAACGCAATGTAACAGCAGCCAGGACAGGCTCTTTGCAGCAAGAGTAGGGACCAAGGCTATAATTGGGGTTTTCTACAAAAACACAAATCAAGTATAGAGATGCAGTCCATCCTTAATTTGGGACCTTGAAAACAAACAAACTAAAAATCCATTTGCAAAAATTAATAGTTGGTAAAATAGAACACTAGTTTTTGGAGATACTGATGGGTAAAATCTGAGCTGAGGTAGAATAGAATTGACTGACTAGAAATTATCTTGTATCGTAGAGAAGTGATGTCCAGAACTAGTAAAAGACCAATTCAGAAGCTTGGGGTTATAGTTTGAAAGACTCAAAGAGATCACTGGAATCTAACTTGTTAATTGTGTGAAGAGAGAGGGAGAAGGTAATATTTACATTCATTTTATTATGTGCTATGCTTAATAATAATCAACCAAACACAAAGGATATATTGAATAAGGCATTAATAAAAGTCAGTCAAATCTGACTTAGAATCCTGGGTCTACTCTTTATACTGACTTTGAGGACCTAAACTTCAATTTCTTATCTGTAAAATGGAGACAATATATATTTTTAATTATTGGTGATATTTCTTAAATTGTATATGTACCGCCAATGGTCCCGGAGATGGTGACAGGATAGAATTTTTTTTTTAAATGTTTAATCAAAAGTGTAATAGACTATATATCCCAGCAGTTCTGCTCCTAGGTACATATATCCAAGAGAAATGAAACATAGGTCCACACAGAAACTTGCATGTGAATGTTCAGAGCACCATTACTCATAATAGTCAAAAAGTGAACACAACTCAAATGTCCATCCGTGGATTAAAGGATAAACCAATTGCAGTAGATCCATATAATGAAATATTATTCAGCCACGAAAAGTGATGAAGTACTGATAAAGGCTACAATGTAGATAAATCTCAAAAACACGATGCTCAGTGATGCAAGCCAGATACAAAAGATCACATATTGTACAACTACTTTCACATGAATATACAGAATTGGTCAATTCATAGAGATGGAAAGTAGGTTAGAGGTTACCCAGGGAATGGGGGAAGGGAGAAATTACTTAACAGCTACACTGTTTCTTTTAGGGGAAAGATGATGTTTTAAATCCAGAGCAGGGTAGTGGTTGCACAACACTGTGAATGCCCTAAATACCACTGAGCTGTGCACATTAAAAAGGTTAATTGCATGTTATGTGAATTTCACCTCAATAAAAGAAAAGTGTATTAAAAATGGGTTATTGTTTAGATTGAGACTATAGTTGGTAATTGTTTTTTAATGAGTCAATTTGAGGAAAAATATCAAGGAAATAATAGTTAATGTGGCATGTGTAGCTGACCAAAAAACGTAAACGTGATGCTCCATTGATTCACTTTTAGGAAACTAAAATTCATTCCCTTCCTAATAGGCAGGGTGAGGTGCATGCCAAGAAAAGGAATGGGCGGGTACCTCCTTAGTCTACGACACAGTGAGTAGAAACAATGAAAGGTCCTTCTTTGATGGAGTTCCAGCAAGCACAGAGGACCAGGGGCCTATCCAGCTGGGAGGAGAACAAGGGAGCGGGTCTCAGGGTGTCTGCGGAAAGCTACGGCTAAACACCAGAGCCTTGACCCTGAGTGGAAAGAGTGAGACTCTGTCACTAATTAGCTGGATGGCCTTGGGCAAGTTCCCTCAGAACAGCATTCTTACATCCTTCAGCTGATGAGTGCTCTGCAGTCCTTCTCTCTGGAAGAGCAAGGTTGACTTTCGCCCCTTGGTCAGCTTTCTCCTTGGCAATGCCACTGTTGCAGTGATAATTTGCATATATTATCCCATTTACTGCTGTGACAATCACGTGAAGGGAGGGCTGTCCTGATCCCTGTGATAGTGTGATTTATAATAAGAAATATATATAATATATATATATATATATATATATATATATATATATATATATATATATATATATATATTTGGTCTTCATACATATTTCTGGCACAGAGCTCCTAAAGCCCTTGGAACTTCCTAAGTGATGAGAGGACAAAGATGTCTCCTGTTATGCTAATAAGGTGACTTTTGGACCCCATCTGAGGATGGGGGCTGCTTGTGAGGAGAATTAACCTTGTGATTAGAGGATTGGAATTTTCAGTCCCAACCCCCCCAATCCCTGGGGAGGGAGAGGGGGCTGGAGAATGAGTTCAGTCACCAATGGCCAAGGATTTAATCAATTATGCCTATGCAACGAAGCCTCCATAAAAACCTAAAAGGGCCAGGTTGGGTTACTGAACCCAAGGACGGGTCATAGTCTGAGTCTGAAGCAGGGAGGGAATAGTCTTGTGGGACCGAGCCCTTCACCTGTGGGATCTGACGCTATCTCAAGTAGATGATGTCAAGATTGAGTTGAGTTGTAGGACACCCCACTGGAGCGGGAGAACTGCTTGGTGTGAAAAGCCTTCCCCACCAAATCTAAACAGTGTGCAGAACCTTAATCCCCTTTTGGCTTCATCCCCTAAAAACTGAGGTGCAGAGATTCCATGATGTATCAAAGGTCGTAGGTGGAGGTAGAACTGACGGTAGGTCTGCCTGTTCTTAACCATGGCAACATGGCAAAGCGGCCACAGGCCCTCTTTACTGACATTCACGGCTTCTTCCTCTTCCTCTTTTCTCTAACTCCTGAGTTCCAAATCTACAAGTCAGATCATTTCCCAGTCAACACTGTAATGGGAGTTGGGACACCCCCGGGCTAGTTAACCACTAAGGGCCCACTAAGCCCTGAAATTATTATTATTACTTTTTACCTTTGTACTCCAATATGCAGTGAACATTCCACGGAGGAACAGATATGCTAAACTCAGTGAGGTCTTTTAGAAGGAAATTACAATCTGGTCTGAAATCAGAAATGCACTTATTATGTTCATATTTCCTTCCCAGCAGTATGCAGACATATCATTCCAAATATTTTAGCACTGGATAGATTAGACATAAAACAAAAGATGGGTTTCTAACCCAGGCTGCAACACTATTTTTGCTTAATGTTTCTGGCCACGTCAAGTAGAACATTCTCATAAAGTGCAATGTATACATTAGCTGGGGAGTATAAATCATCCATAATTATAATATCCTTCACCCTGAGAGGCCTTTAGTGTTTCCTTTATAAAAGTTACACAGTTGAGACCTGCACCTGGCTAATAGATCGGCCCTCCCTGAAAATATAATTATGCCACATGCAGAGCTGGGAAGTAGTTTTGCATGCCTGCTGTCCCTGTGTTTCACACACAATGGCTTCCCACTATGGTCTTAACTGCTGGCTGCCTGGAAGCTCTGTGTAAGAGAGGATGCCGGGGACGGCGGGGCCTGCCCGGCCTGGCATGGAGCCAGGCCCACAAAGGGCCTCTCAGAGAAAGACCCGCTGGCCACAGGGCACCCCAAAGAGGCTCTGAACTGCAGTCATACGAGGAATCCTGGGTCCTTGGGGTTGGAGCATCTTGGGGATGCTGCTGACTCAGAACTTCTCCTCCAAAGGACGGGCTTGGTGCCAGGCACTGTGCTAAGTGCTGGGCATGCAAAGAATATGAAGATGGGTGGGGGCAGAGGAGCTTGATGTCAATGTGCTCAATGTGCAGTGAGGGATACCAAGAGAAAAGACAGTGTCACACAGCACAGAGGGCTTGCTGTGGCAGACAGTGGGAGGGAGTGCAGATACAGTGGCCACTCGCCTGGCCCTCCTGTTCCTAGGTGTGTTGAATGGGAACCACTGGCCTTATGCTCAAGTGGAGCTCTGGCATAGCGTTCCAGAGCCTGTAACTGTGGAAATGAATTAAAAGTGCTACTTTATCAGATTTAAATAGGTGGTCAGAGAACAGTTTCTGAAACTCTGTTTTTTGCATTTCTTTATTTTTAAATAACCCACAGATTTCCCACCAGGTTCTCCTGCCAGGTGATGGGGGAGGAGGCTCCTTCCATTCCTCACCTGGCAGAGGCTGCTGGCTGTCACCTTCTTTCTAACTCGGTATATTACTCCACAGAAAAAGGTCTAACTTCCCAGCAGCCTTGCAGCTAGGTTTGATCATGTGACTCAATTCCATATTTTGAGAGAGTAGCGGGAGTTTCCTAGTACAGTTCTGACAGTGAAAACTATGAAGCCACATAATGGGGAAATCTGGACACAGAGGCAGACACACAGACAGGGAGAACACTATGTGAAGGCGGAGGTAGAGATTGGAATAATGAATCTACACGTCAGGAACACCCAGGATTGCCCACATCCCCAGAAGCCAGGAGAGAGGCATGGGGCACATTGTCCTTCAGAGCTTCTGGGAAAAACCAGCCCTACCCAAACTGTGACCTCAGACTTCTGCCCTGCAGTACTTTGAGAGAATAAATGTCTGTTCTGGAAGCCTGTGGTCTCTGTTTCTGGGACAGTGTTAGGGCCGCCCAGCAGACTCACGTGCTGCCCGAAGTTCTCAGTGCCCAGTTTTATGTCTCTTTGTTAACAGAGAGGCTTAGCAAGTGTCACCAAGGTGTAAAGACTGAGGTGTTCTCTTTCAGGGAAAGGCAGGTATAGCAAAGTGAACAGAAGAGGTAATTGCCTTCTCATGTTGAGTCTTAGGGTGCATTGTTTGACCAGCCCTGGGTCTCGCATCTTCTTGCCTCTTCATGCCTCCTGCCTCTACTTTAGGAAACACTATTGTTTTGGAATAAGCAATGTACTCTGGGGAGTACATCCCTGAGTAAAAGCTAAACCTTTCCTGTTACTTTGGAGGGGGGAGAGTGAAGCTAAAAAAGTCACATCCTCCCTTTGCTCTTAAAAGGATGCTCTGTCCCCAACTCCCAAAATTATTCTGGAAGTCTGGAGAAGGCGCATGACCTGCAAATGTGGATTATCATCTCATCAGACTTCTCTTAGCCTTCTTCTTTTCCCATGTTCTGCTTAAGTCTGCTTTTTCTCTTTCCTGGCATTATAGCAGAACCCCACTGGTGTGCCAGATCTGCACGCCCCCCCAGGTTTCAAGTTGCCCCAGGTGCGGTCTCCGTACACTGTAGTCTCTCTTGGGAGACTCGTGACCCCCAGAGGCAAGGCTAATGAACAGAAGGTAAACAAACCAAACAAACAACATCTTTGCTTTGAAGAGAGATCTGTCTGCAGAGCACCGTGAGAAATCTGGAAATGCCTAATGGAGTTTGCTAAGCAAACAAAAACCAAATCCTGCCCAAACATAATTAGTAAAGGCACCAAGGTAAAGGCAAAGGCAGATGATCGCATGGGGTGGTCAGGGCAGAGGACCTCGACTGCATTCCTTGCTTCAGACAGGCGGAAAGCGGTTAGCTACAGGCAACGAGGGAAGGGCGACACTTGGGGAAACATCACACAGATAAGAGTAAAACCAGCAACAGTCCTTGTAACATCTCCTAGTTACCCAGCACATGGTTGGCCTAGCACAGAGCTCTCTACTGATCCCCTGTCCTCACTACATGATTTCTCACTCCATTTTGCAGAAGAGAGGATGAGCTTGGAGAGATTATGTGTCCCGTGTGAAGCCACTCAGCTTCTAGGTGTCAGAGCCTGAACATAGGCTATGCCCATTGGCTCCTGACCAATCACACAGGTTGAACACCTTTAGAGAGTATGGTAGACAGACCTGTCCCCCGAAGATGCCTACATCCTGACCCCTGGAACTTGTGAATACATCACCTTACATGGCAAAGGAACCTTTCAGATGTGATTAAGTTAATTAAGGATCTGAAGATGGAAGATTATACTACATTATTCAGGTGGGCCCAATGTAATCACAGATATCCTTACCAGAGGGAGGCAGGAGGGCCAGAGAAGAGGGTGTGATGACCAAACCAGGGGTCAGGTCAGAGATTTCAAGATGCTAAGCTGCTGGCTTTGAAGATGCAGGAAGGGGCCATGAGACAAGCAAGCGTGGGGGATGTGTGGCATCTAGACACTGGAAAAGGTAGGAAATCAGATTCTCCCTGAGAGTCTTACGAAGAAATACAGCCCTGCCAGTATCTTCATTTTACCCCAGCAAGACCCATTTTGGACTTATGGTCTCCAGAGCTGGAGAAAAATGCATTTGTGTTGTTTTAAATTACCACTAAATTTGTGATGAGTTGTTACAGCTGTAATAAAAAGAAACTACTATAGAAAGGGAGGTCTGAGCATGTTCAGAAGCAGAGGAATGGAGCCTCTGACAGCTGCCACATCTGTGAGCACTTAGCCTGTGCCTAGAACTGTTCAAACTTCTTTACACATGTGAACTCCTTCCATTCATGAGGTTGGTACTTCAACCATCTCCTTCTGTAGATAAGTTAACTGGGGGAAAAGATTGTACAATGAATAAATGAGGTGGATAAGGACTTCAGACAAGGCATTCTGACCCTAGAACCTTCCCTCTTCATGCCCTCCACTCTACTCTGATACCTGGAGGAACAACTTTCTGGAAGAGATGGAATAGGATTCACTAACCGTTTTCAACAGTTATTAGTTGAGGGTCTGCTCTGCACCAGCACATGGATAAGTCTGCTGTGTGCTCTTTTGTTGTTGTTGTTTAAAGATTTATTTACTTATTTTAGCGGGGGAAGGGGCAGAGAGAGTCTCAAGCAGACTCCCCGCTGAGCATGGAGCCCAACGCGGGGCTCGATCTCACGACGCCAAGATCATGACCTGAGCCAAAACAAGAGTGGGATGCTTAACCGACTGCGTCACCCAGGCACCCCACTCTGTGTTCTTAAAGGTGATTTGGGAGGGGAACTAGATAATTAAGTCACTTATGGGCTGCAACCCGGAAATACCATCAGAGAGGGTTGGACACAACTGAGGGAAAATCTAGAAGAGGTCATGCTCCAGGGTCTTGGGAAGTGACCTCGAGGTTCTAGTGAAGAAAGAGGGAAGGAAGGAAGGAAGGAAGGAAGGAAGGAAGGAAGGAAGGAAGGAAGGAAGGAAGGAAGGAAGGAAAGACGAAGGGAAAGGACGGAAGGGGAGGAGAGGGGAGGGGAGGAAAAAGGAAGGAAGGAAAGCAGAGGGAACAGCAGGTACAAAGGCAGAATCCTAGAAGAGCCAGGCACAGTCAAGCACAGTCAAGCTGGATGTGGCAGGCTTGTCCTAGAGGGTCTTGTCCTTAAGTGGTGGAGAGATCCCTGAGGTAGGAAGATAAAATGTCAGATCTTGGACAATGCAGTGCTTGGGAAGAATGACAGACATGAGCTATACAGCTGGAGAGAAGTGGATTTTTATGGGTTGAAAGATGTCCCTCCACATCAAAGAAACTGAAGTCCTAACCCACAGTACTTGTGAACGTGACTTCATTCAGAAAAAAAGGTCTTTGCAGATACACAAGTTAAGTTGAGATTATTAGGGGAGGTCCCAATCCACTATGACTGGGTCCTTATGAAAAAGGGAAGGTTGGACACACACACACACACACACACACACACAGAGGAAGAATGCTGCGTGAAGATGAAGGCACTGACTGGGGTGATTCCCCCACATCCAAGAAAAACCAAGGATGTCCAGCAAACCACCAGAGGCTAGGAAAGAGGCCAGAACAGATTCTCCTCCCGGCCCTGAGACACCTTGTTCTCAGACATCCAGCCTCCAGACGGGGAGACAGTAAAGGTCCATTACTGAAGCTCCCAGTTGGTGGGACTTTGTTCTAGCAGCTGTAGAACGCAGACACATGGACACTGCAGTTCTCTAGAAGACAGAGTGGTGCGGTACTTCTGAATGTGAAGCCCACTGGGCACTGTGAACAGTGCAGGGATCAAGTGCAACTGGAAGCCCCGCACGGCTGACACGTTGCCAGCGGAGGAATGCCCTGCGCCCTGTAGGATGCAGAGCGGCCATTCTGCCTTCTCTTCAGCCTCCCAGTTTGCAACAGCCTAAAACGTCTCCAGACAGTGCCAAATGCACACTGGGGAGCAAAAGCACCCTCGGCTGAGAGTCACAGGAATAGAGAGATGAAACAGAGATACTAAAATAATATTTTATATAGTTCTGCAAGTATTTATGGGTCATCAACTCTGACCTGGGTTCTGTGCAACTACCAAGAGTCTAAGGATGAAGAAAGGGCTGCCCCTAAACCCTCAATGAGCTCCAGGTCCATTGGGATGGTTTGCAATTCACTGCAACATTTACTGCAAATACTACTGACAAAAACATAAAGAAAAGTTCCTGTAGATTAGAGCGTGGTTATGTAAGCAGACGTCATTTTTTTATGCATACACTGTTATTTCAAATTATTTCAAAATAAAGCCACATTTCTACTGGCCAGAGGCTATTTTCCATAATTTTCTTCCAGCATTGTTTACCCTGTATTTTTTATGAGTTTTGAGGTTATTTCCAAGTTTTCAACAATCATTAGGTTGTGCCTACGCCATAATTGAATACGGTTTTATTACCCCAGCAAACAGACATAAATATTTAATCCTTTTGCTCTACCTGACAATGTATATTTTGGGGGGCTAATAAATTGCTTTTGGGGTTGCCCATAGGGTAGGTACCTTTTGCGGATTTGCTTCGACATTTTGTCCAATGTGCTATTAAGCACATCAACACCACTTGCAGTCCTAAGTGGGGCATTTTAAAGAAATGACAGAGTAATGTGTTCCATCCAAGATGAAGTAGCAGGTGGAGTATTGCTCACTGTTGCTGATTCTATGGGGCAGTTTGTCTGACAAGCAGAAGGCGCAGGATTTCTCCAGAACGCCGCTGAGGACCCCTGCAGCCTGGCTCCCTATGAAGTTCATCTTGAAAGCATCAGTGTCATTCAGAGACAGCGTGTGGACACTGACTCCACTTCGAGGGAACAGCAGATAGCCCTCAGCTATTAATAACCCGATGTGGAAACAGCATGTTTCTCAGGTGGGGGCTGGCTCCCTCTGCCTGCTGCAGATAGCACCCCCACCTGGGGTGTGTGAACTCGCCTCGGGCATTTGCGAAACACTTTCTGGTGTGGACGGTTCACCTGCTGTCTGCCTTTCTTCCCCTTTTGGTAGTTTGGGGAGCGATGTTCTTCGAGGAGGAAGAATCTGAATAAATAGAAACTTCAACACGCTAGTGATTGGATTTGAAAGGGCAACCAAACAACTTCTCTTTTCTAGCTACAGTCACATCTTTTAGCTCGGAAGCAATGGCTAAGGAACAGTTGCTATTTAGCAAGAAAGGGATGAACAAACAGAGCTTGAACACCCTGCCCAAATGCAAAAATGCTAATGCTGCAAAATAGCCTTACTGGATTTTTTTAACCGCACGGACTCCCAGGGAAGAAAGTTACACCAAGTTTATTAAGTAATTCAATTTTGTACAACTTGAAGGAAGCCTCTAACTCTTTTACCATGCTAACAAGCACAGAGCCTCTGACAGACTGGCTGCCAGGGAAGTTCCATCCCTACTGTTTTTGTTTACCCAGCAAATTGTAGTTTTGTTGTCTGAGGGAATTGGGAACCAGGGAATTTGTAGAAAAGTGTAATAGAGAGAAACTTCACCAAACCCAGAACAAAACAATTCTTCTCTAACAAAATTAACCACTTGGACTCCATCCATTTGAGCTTCCTGCAGAACGAGTGGCCTCCAGCAGCCGAGCCAGCCTGCCCAGCAGGTGCAAAGCCGAGGGTCCCTGAGAAGTGAGACGCCAAGGAGAACCTGGGGGTGGAAGAAGATGCTTCCCCACACAGTAATCGGGTCTAAGATGGATGGGTTTCATAAACTTACCACTCCAGCCTCACAGAGAACAAGGTTCAACAGCCGAAGTCCTGGAAATAATATTCTAGGACACACACACTTATGCATAATGCAGGCAGTGTGTTGGGATGGTGCTTAAACAAGCGCGCGCGCACACAGCTTTCATTCGGACTTTCATTCGGACTTTAAAACGTTACTGAGAAATAAAGGGATGAAGAAATGTGCACTATTTCTATAACAGAGTATTATTCAGCCTTTAAAAAGAAGGTAATCTTGTTGCATCACTATATTGTACATCTGAAACTAATATAACACTGTATGTTCCCTAATTGGTATTAAAATAAAAACCTAAAAAATAATTAAAAAGAAGGTAGTCCTGCCATTTGTGACAACACAGATGAACCTGGAGGACATTAGGCTGTGAAATGAGCCCGAGACAGAAGGGCACATACTGTGTGATCCCACTTACACGTGGGATCTAAAATATTCAAACTCATGTTAGCATAGAACAAATAGTGACTTCCAGGCTTTGAAGGGAGGGAGACATGGGGAGTTGTTCAATGGGTATAGTTTCAGTAATGCAAGATGACTGAGTTCTAGAGTTCTGCCATACAACATTGTGCCTGTAATTAACAACAGACACTTAAAATTCTGCACTTAGAATTTTGTTAAGAGGGCAGATATCATGTTAAGTGTTCTTAAAAAAATAAAAACTGGAAAAACCCCAAAAGGCACAAGGAAACTTTGAGAGTGGGTAGATATGTCACTACCTTGACTATGGTAACGCTATCATGGGTGAATACATATGTTCAAATGCATCCTTCTATATGCATTAAATATGTCCAAGTTTTTTTTTAATTTATCAATTATACCTCAATTAAGCTACTAAAAAAATTATCCAAGAAAGATCTGCACTGCTAGGTGGGGAGGAGGCCAATGAAGACATCCCGCTTTCTGCCCTAAGCCCCCCAGGGGCACCTTGTCCCTGTGCTGCCTCAGGTTGGAGCATTTACAGGGTGTATTCTGTGAGAATGTGGTCGGTGCCCGATACTCAGACCCTGGCTGTAGGGATGGGCCTCCAAATGGTCCCAGCCTCCTCGAATAACAAATACCCTCCACGCATGGCTTGGTCCAGAAGCTGCTCACTCCCAGCTTCTATGACCCTCTCCAAGTACTGAGCTCCATTACGTTACAGTCCCACTGTTGGGGGAGCACCCTCTCTTCACTTCTCTGGCTTAGCAGTACCCAAAAGCATGGCACCTCTCTTCCTTCCTTTTCTTTCCCACAGTCTTCATGTCTCACCTGTGGTTGCTCTGCTGTCCTCAAAACTTTCTAAACAGCATCTCTTTGTTTGTGCCTCAGCTAAAGATAGCACCAGGGTATCTGAAGGAATGCCCCCAGGGACATTTCTAGAACTTGATGGAAACTTCTGCCCGTTTATGGGGTGAGCCACTGTGGGGTCTCTTTTTGGAACTTACACGGACCTCACCTCTCCTCGAAGTGCTTCTCTCACATCATGTACTATTCCACAGCATTCACTTACCACGAGATGTAAAGAATTCAAAGACAAATAAGAAATGAGGGTAGATCTCCACAATATTTTGAAGTTGGAATGGGACCGTGTTATCCACCTCTGTTAGAATCAAGCAATGGTTTCCCGCTGCCCCTTGCTCTGTAAGCACCAACCTCCTTACCCCAGCCGATGCCTGGGTATCTGGGCCTGCTGACCTCTTCCGATGCAGCAACACTTCTCTCCTCTGAGCTCTCCTGGCTCCAGCCAAACTGGCCTCAGTATTTCATGAAATGGTGCATGAACCCGCTGGCACCCAGATATCGACATATGGCTTCCCTCCCATGGGAAAGCCTCCTTCTCCCCTTCTTTGACAAGGGACATCCTTGCTCACCTTTTTCATGACAGTTTCAAAATCACCTCCTCTGAGAAGTCCTCCTTGAACTCCTGGACCAGGATCTTTCAACAGAGACTCTCATAGACCCATTTCTTTTTGTAAAAGCTGTCATCGCGTTTGAAGTTATCTATTAATCATGGTGATTCTTTTCTTTGTGTCCCTCTGCCCTTCTCCCCTGTGAGCTCCATGCCGGTATGGAGTAGAATCTACATGTTTAATATCTGGCACACAGTAGGTGCTGTCAGCCAATGTCTGATGAAGGGAGCCGTGAGTGGCTGCAGTACAGTGTGCAATCTGGTGGGTGCTGCAAATGCCTACTTTTGGTGCGCATTCTTGCTGCAGCACCCTGATAGCGTGGTGGGCTCAGGGGTTCTTCTGAAGGCTGACTTGCATAGAAACCACTTCCTGGGTCTTCTCACTATGTCCAGGAAGCCTTCCCTCCGGATAACGCCAGAGTTCCATTTGTTTGACAAACACATAAATACCAACAGAATCTCACCATGAAATCCGCATTAACTAAGACTAGTTTTCTCCTGCGGTGAGGAACATAGTGGGAACAAGAAGCAGCAACGCTACAGAAAACTGGAGTGACATGGAATTCCACAGATTGATTTCCCAAAATCGAGACATCAAGAACCACACAGAGCAGAGCAATTAATATCCCGAGTACTAAAAGCACCACTCACCCAGTTGCAGCATTCCGGGTTTTGAGGACGGCACCTGATTTTATGTAGACAGATATATGCCGACATTGAGTATGCAACTTTATATTTCCATATGTCAGGTAAAGTACAACCTTAAGCATATTCTGAATAATTCATTCAGGCAAAGGTCTGATAAACAGATGTCTGTAATGCGATAGTTCTGAAGGTGCCATTTTTCTGACATGAAAAAAAATCCCTGCTTAAAAGCCAGATGGCAAATAAACCCCAGTTCATCACTTAGGCTCACATGGGGAATTCCAGCACATTTTTCATCAATTCCCACTCTATATTTAACACAGTAAATATAACAGTGAAGTATTATGTCTCTTCCTTCTCAATCCATCTCAACCATGAGCGTTAATCTCTACTGGGTCGGCGGTAGTGTTTACCCCAAATAAGCAAATGAGCTTCCATGTAACAAATTATCTCTTTGCAGAAACAACAGAAAATTCTGTAAGCTCAACTGTTTTAGTTTATTGACGATTGCTAGAAACAGATTTTGCAAAAATGTCTATTTTTCCCCTGCAGCCTTTCACAGAATAATCGAGGAGTTGAGCATTCCATTACATAAACGAGAGCCTTCGCTGGATTTGCTTAAACAGATATGAACTTGCTGTTATTCTGGGTCAGAGACTACAGTCGAAGGGTCAGCCCATGCCAGGTGCCATTTGATGGCTTGGGCTCTAGTTACTGTCTTCTCTGGCTGCAGTAGAAATATCCTGTTTAGTCTCTTGACTGCACGCCACCAGATGGGGCATTTCTAAGATGTAACTTCTCTTGACTTGCCATCTTGCTAAAATGTGCCCAGAAGAGGGACGGACTTAGTGGTCAAGAAGTGATTTCACTCCCACTGGATTAAAGACTGATCTTTCCTCCCTACCTTCCTTCTCTCTCTCTCTTTTTTTCTTTTCCTTCGAGACATGTCTACCAAATACCTATGTCAGACACTGAGATGGGAGAAATGAATGAGACAGTCTAACGAGGAACACTGTCAATAGATCATTCACAATACAGGGAGGTAAGCACAACTTGGGAGCACACAGTGACCATGCTGAGAACAGGGTAGGAGGGAAGTCTTCCCGGTTCTAATGAACCTGATGAGAACCTCTTTAATTGTACCTCCCCTGCCTTCCCCTCCTCTTCATGCAATAGGCAAATATTTCCATAGCATCTATTATGTGCAAGGTGCTGGGGATAGAGCAGTGAACAAGACACTATCTCATGCAGTTTACATGCCAGTGAGGAAAGCAGAAATCAACAATAATAAAAAAACACAAGTTTTTGGTTTTTTGGTTTTTTGGTTTTTTTTAACCAACTGCACTGTATGCTATGAAAGAAGAGGAGAGGATCTTATAAGAGAGGAGACAGAGGATCCCCGTTTACACATGGATAGGAAAGGCATCATGAGGAAAGCAATATTGGTGCTGAGACCTGAAGAATGAACAGCACTGTCAGCCAGGTGAGGTAAAGAGAGGGAAGCATTCCAGGCAGAGGGAACAGTCTGTGCTGTGCTGCTTAGCGCATTGGTAGAACTGGAAGAGGGCCAAAGTGACTCCAAATAATAAGTAAGAGGGAGAAGCAGATGAGTGTGTAGAGAGGCACAGGGGCCAGACCATGCAAGGCCATGCAGAGGAGTTTGCTTTAGTTTTCACAACAATGGGAAACCAATGATGAGTTTTAAGATTGAGAGCAGGTAGTGACAACAGGATCAGATTTGTGTTTGAAAAGACTCCTTTCCTTAAGGGGGACGTGGACAGAAAGAAGTCATTACAGAAAGATCCACAGAGGATTTTGTGGTCATTCTGGTGGGAGATGATGGCATTTTGGACTGGGATATTGGTGAAGGAGCTGGAGAGAAATAGACAGGTTGAGTATATATTTTATTACGAGATGTTTGAACCTGCTGAAACAAGAAATGAATTATTTACTGGCATGTTTCAATTCACCACACAGTCTCGATCTAACAACATCAACAGCATCAATAATAACAACAAAAGAAAAACTAATTCCTACCAACCTTCTCTGCACCGGGGACTATTCTAATAATTGTATAAATATTAACTGACTGGATCTTCCCCATAACCGTAATAAGTTGGTACAATGAGTATCCCCATTTTATAAATAAGGAAACGGAAGCACAAAGGACTTAAATAACATTTTCCAAGGTCACACCCAACTATTAAGGTTAAACATAATTCACATGCCTGGATCCTTTGAATAAGGGCAAAGAAACCTCTCCCATTGCTGGTATCATTTACTTACAAGACACCAGTGCCTGCCTTTGGTTCCCTATTTCAATTAAAGGGTGTATATACCTCAAATAAAGAAATATGTCGTAATTTCTTCATATACAAGTTGAATACAACCACAGGCATTTCGTTATTAGGGTAGCACAAAATGAAAGAACCCCCATGTGCCTGCCAGGCAATTTTTAGATCCCCTTCCACATAACACTCAGAGAGGTGTGTATTTTTACTCTCCCCACTCTACAGATGAGGGAAAGGAGGCTCACGGTGTTCAGTAAGTATGCCCGAGTTCTTACAGCTGGTTGGAGATGGAGAGGGATTTACAACCAAGTGTCTCTGCCTCCAAACCAACTCTACGCACCCAAGATAAAGCAAGCGGCAGACTCAGTGCTCCTGACAGGCTGACAAATGGCCACGAGCCGCTGATTGAAGATTGAAAAATTGTAATGCTTCCAGTCTCGGTGAGAATTCTGAACACAAGAGGGAATCAGTGCCTGGGGCAGGAGAAAGTGCCTGCTGCCAAAGAGAAAAAGGAATGCAAGGAAACCCAAAAACATACACAGGAGAGCACACATGTACACACACACACACAGCTGAAAATCTCTTCCAGGAATCCTTGTTTTTTCTTTAATAGCCTATTTCTCTTTATGTTACTCTCATTGACATGAGCAATTTATATATACTGTGTAACTTTGATGGCAGAACCCCTGTTTGCTGTTTTCTTTGTGTCTGTACTTTATTTTTCAGTTTGTTGCAATAAATCTTTAATATGGATTGAATTATGAGTTTTAAATAATTGATAGAGCTGATTCCGAATGCTTCCTACTGCAGTCATATAACAAGCTGAAACTTTGGGGGCTGGGGTGCACTCAATACCCTCACATTCTCCAACATTTACCCTCACCTCTCTCCTGACCCCCAACATCCTCGATATGGTCAGTGATCACAGCTGGATACAGAGCTGGATGCCAACGGGCTGGTCATGGGTTCAAGCTACATAATAGGCTGTGAGCATTCTTAATGGCATTGGCTTCAACCTCAATTATTATGTATGATTTGGCAATGAAGTGGCAGGTCATGAGCATGACATAGAATTTATTCATTCAATTCATTTTTATTGAATAGCTACTAAGTATCAGCATGGACTAAGCATTGGAGAGACAACTCTAAGCAAAAGCAGACATGGTTCTTTGTCCATGTGGAGCCTGTGGCTTAGTGGGATTACATATATTAATTTAAAAAATCCCAATACCAAAATAAAATTGTAACTGTGCTGAATGCTATAAAGGGAGAGACGTGGTGTGGTGAGTACATACAACAAGGAGATCTGACTTGGTCAGATGACACATAGGGTGGAAGGATGTCTGAAAGGGGCCCAGGGAGTGTGGGATGAAGAACACAAAGGGCTGCAGATGGGAACCTGCAGGACCAAGGAAGTCATATTAGGGATTTGGTCATTTTCTTAAATGCAGTGGGAAGAAACATCACATTTAATTTTGTGCAGGGACATGATTCCATCAATACGCATGTTTTCTACTATAGCTTATATACAAGAAGCAGGCTTTTGCAAGCAGCCAACCTGGGTTCGAATTTCTACTTTACTCTCTAATTGTTGCATCAGCCTGGGCATGTCTCTTCTCAGCTTTCTAGTTTCCTTATGTGCCAAACAGGAACAGCCCCTCCACCCCTACCCCAGGCCCTTCACCGGGTGTGGTCAGCACTCAGTAAGCAAATGTGTGGAAAGCTTAGCTCTTGGCACATGGTACTCCCCAAAGGTGTGCTGCTGCTGCTGTTGCCATGGCTGCAGTTACCATAGTGAGTTCCCTCTAGATGGGTTGTTAGCTGCCCTCAGGGGTACAGCATTCTGCACTTTTTTTTTTAATGTCATCTAAATACCCTGCCCATTTGTCACAACTCTCCCATCCATGTCTACCGTTCACCAGACCCTTTTCTGTAACACAATCACTAACTGTACTTACAGAGCGTCGGTTATGTCCAAGCCCTGTTCTAAATGCTTTAGACACACCATCTCAAAATTGCACAGGACGATAAGTACGAGAATGGTCTTCATTTTACAGATGGAAATACTGATCCCAGGGAGTTTAAGCAAATTGCCCAAAGTCATACATCTAAGAAGTGGCGGAGCTGAGATTTCAACCTGCCTTATGGCTCTGTAGTGCTCACTGCCAAAAGAGCTCACCCTTCTTTCTGTGAAATGCAGCCCACTCGTGTATAATCTCATGGGGCTCCATAATCACCTTTTATTTCCTTATCCACTCTCCTTTTCACAGAACACTGGTACCGTCAGGGACCCACAAATCTGGATCTCCTCGTCTCCTCTCCTTCCTTCATTTCCTCCTTCTTCTTCTTTAATTTTCTTAACACAGATCCTTCTCCTTATCAATCTCAGACAGTTGTCTTGTAGAAGCCATCGGAGGAATGGGTAGATTGCTTTACAAACCCTTGCTTATCCAGCAGCGAAACAGACATTTAGAACAGCTAACGGTGGAGACAGAGGAACTGGGTAAACCAGTTGGTTCTTCCACTCTCTGACTCCCATTCCATATTTACTAAATTGAGATAGTTGAGGGAGGAGGCCTGATTCTATATTTTCTTTAAAGCTACCAGGGGATATGAGAAATTAGGAACCACTGGGATATATAATCTTGGAGTTTTGGACTTGCTCTTTCAGTCCTAGAATGTCATACAAGTAAACAGTTATACTGATATATATCATATTCTTTGATATGGTCCTTCTCGGAACTGAACTTCTATGGATGAGAGGACCAGGTGTTTTTGTTTTGTCTTTGTTTTTTTTTTTTTTTTTTTAATGACATTAGATCATTCTAAGGTCTGTTTTATTTGTTTGTTTTAATTTTATCTACAGCCAGCATTTAAAGCTGATGAAATGTGTGAAATACACTGACATTTTTAAGTGGTAATTTTCAGAGTCTTTGTTAGAGTTCTGGAAGGGTGTGTATTGCAAATTCTAGATGGAAAACATTTGGAAACACTGAGACATTTAATTTTAGCTGAGCAAGCCACATGTTACTTATGAAACATCTATTTTGAGAACTGCAGCGGAGAATTAAACCTGACACTTCTTATTCTGGTCTACTACCTTCACTGATAAACAAAATAAAATTACAAACACAGGGAAAATGGCTTTTAAGGATACTAGGGAAAAAAAATGAAGTAAGGGGAGCTTCATCTAAACTGATGCAATATGGTTGTAATTGCCTGGGTTTTTTTTTTTTTTTTCCTTTTCTTTCTTTTCTTTCTTTCTTTTTTTTTTTTAACAACCAAAAAAAAAAAAAAAACCTTAGTTAATTCATAAATATTTTAGTGGGATCTAAGGTGTCAGTTTGAAGTTTCATGAAATTGCATTTAGGACCCCAAATAGGGCTAGTATTTGGAAACATATTCCAGAAATACTTTTCATTTTGGGGTATCCTTGGGAGTACTGCTAGTTGGGATGGATAGTGGGATGTGAACAGAAATATGAGATGATTTCCAAGCTCCAGATAAGAGAGGACATGGGCGCAGGGCCATCTGGAGCATCTCAACGGGCCTGAGTCTCTGTCTTTACATGAGTAGCCTCCCCTGTGGACAGGGCATCTGGAAACACACATCAAATGGCCTCTTATAAGTAGAGGCATCTTAGGAAATTGTGGTGAAATGACCAAGGCTGGCTGTGACAGAATAAGCAGCCATGGAGGGTGGGAGGGTTACTTGGGAGAAGGAAGGAGGAGGAGATGGAGATAGACAAGGCTGAGAAGATAAGATATATAGATATAGACAGCTGGATTGAGAACCAGACGGAAGAGACAGACACACTGTCTGTCAATCTCTCTTTATCTCTCTTCATCTATCATCTAAGCACCCATCCATCCCTCCCTCCAACCACCCGTCCATCCATCCATCCATCCATCCATCCATCCATCCATCCATCCATCCAGCATTATCCACAAGGAGAGAAACCATATCAAGAGCTGTGTTTTGGATATTAGTGGAAGATACTGCAACTCTTAGTTTAATTACCATGTTCTCTCTAAAGCCATCCTTTGAGTCATCTTTCTATCTGTGATAGTTGATCCTATCAGACTATCTAAATTTTCCCTCATGCAGTCTGTTCCAGTGGCCCTGCAATATTAAGCATACCTTTTGTCAGTAGTTACGATTTTTCGGTATCTAGAAAGAAAACTTCTCACCTGAAGATACACTCACTTTGGTCACTACGGTAAATGCAAATGTCCTAATTCATTAGAAATATCACTGAAACTATATTTTAGTTTCCATGTTAATAAAGTGCAGGTCTGGTCATCTCAGGCCAATCCCATATTGGAGGATCAGGCTTATACTCTATTTTCACCTTGTATACAGATCTGAGAAAAGGAGTCTAAGAATCTGTGTCCAAAAGTGACTTTGGGCCACATGGATCTATTTGCTTTGGGGTTCTGTTCTATGAGCTCAGCATTATTCCCTTGCTATCCATACATACAA
Organism: Ursus americanus; assembly: GCF_024610735.1. Classification (NCBI taxonomy): domain Eukaryota; kingdom Metazoa; phylum Chordata; class Mammalia; order Carnivora; family Ursidae; genus Ursus; species Ursus americanus. Next base: position 34,939,736 of record NC_142128.1, read on the forward strand.
GGCACCTCTACATCACCCAACTACAAGAGTTGGGGTTTATAAAAAAAAAAAAAAAACTTTCAAAGAATCAGGTGATTACAGAATGGGTAAAGTACAGGGATATGAAAAGGCTTTTTACTTGTGCTTTGATAACTTGATAACACTTTTAGATGACCTGCATGAATTTGGCCTTTATGACCTTTTTTTTTTTTTTTTTAAGATTTCATTTACTTAGAGAAAGTGCGAGTGGGGGGAGGGGGAGAGGGAGAGAATCTCAGACTCCACGCTCAGAGTGGAGCCCAATGCAGGGCTCTGATCCCAGGACCCTGAAATCATGACCTGAGCTGAAATCAGGAGTCGGATGCTTAACCGATTGAGCCACCCAGGCACCACTCTATGACCTTTCTCACTGCTCTCAACAATTTAACACAAGAAACTAAGCTTCCTTGAAGTCATGCTTCTTCAACAGTCCTTGCTTTGGGACTTACTCCACCCAACTGACCACACATGGTAAAACAGGGTCCTATAGCTGATTCAAAGGCAATTCATTCTGCAGATGGTGAGCTCCTGAGAATGGCATCTAGGAGCTCCAGGTAAAGCAGGCAGCCTTTGGTGAGCTCTAAAGTGAAAGATGATGAAGCTCAGAGCCAGAGCAGGAGCTAGCCCCACAGGAGCTAGAATGCTCAAGGAACAAGTGTTGTGAGTAAGCAGAACAAGCTAAACTGAGAGGAATCGGGCAGATGAGCAGGAATATACAGACACAAAAGACCGTGAGAGGGAGAGAGAGAGACAGGCAGAGAGACAGACAGGCAGAGAGACAGACAGACAGACAGACAGACAGACACACACACACACACACACACACACACACACACAGACGGAGAGAGACAGAGAGAGGGGCAGAGAGAAACAGGGACTGAGAGATGGCAGGGTGGAGGGGACTTTGAGAATGTGCATTTCTGACATCCTCACTTCCAAAGTTAACCTTACAAAGCCCACTGGACTTCACTTTCAGTCTTTGGATTTTGAAGAGTTGGTCCCTGTCTCCTTATGATAGACCCTCTTCTAATTGAGCTATATTTAGAGAGATCCTGTTCCTTACCATCAAAAAGCCTTGTCTGAAATACATCCAATTACAAAGTTCTATTATTAAAAATGTGAAGGCTTGCAGGAGCTGAGAGTTTTGCTTGGCCAAAGGCCACTGATTTTGTAAGAAATTGCAATGGGAGGGGTCATTAGGAGGGCCCCTAAGCACCAACCGAATACCTTATGGATATGGAAAAGATTTCATTTCATTCAGAGGAAGTAAAGAAACATGATCTATCTTGTCCTCTTGTCCACCTGACAAATTCACACCAGCGTAACAGGAAATTCCAAGTGAGCAACACAGAAAATTCTCCTTTTCAGTCCATCATGAAGCAGAATCAAAATGCAAATGGTAAACAGGACCAGTCCCAGCTGCTTCTCAGAAAATAAAGCTGCTGGGAAGAAAAGCAAGAAAAAGGAACTGGGACATGATGAAGACATTCATCACAGTGTGGACCTTGCTGTCCATTGAGTGGCCTATAATGGTACCAGATAAATACACCAGACATGGGCTGGCTTAACCTTTACTCTGTTGTGGGCCGCAGGATCTTGCTGAGATGTTAGGTTTAAGATAGACTGCACTTCTGTGCAGTGTCACCTTTTTTTTTTTCTTTTTTGAAATATTTTATTTATTTATTTATTTATTTGAGAGAGAGAGAGAGAGAGAGAGAGAGAGAGAGAGAGAGAGAGAGAACACACACAAGCACGGTGAGCAGCAAAGGGAAAGGGAGAAGCAGGCTCCCTGCTGAGCAGGGAGCCCTATGCGGGGCTCCATCCCAGGACCCTGGGATCACAACCTGAGCCGAAGGCAGGTGCTTAACCAACTGAACCTCCCAGACGCCCATGCAGTGTCACCTTTTGCATTCAGATGAAAAAGAATAAATGTTAAATATGTCCAAAAAGAAAACACACACACACAACATCACATTAACAGTTTGTTGAAGCTTGCAAAGATTAAGCAAGGAAACTAACGCTGCCATCTGCAGTAATCTGGAACAATGGTATTGAGGAACGCTATGCTGGAAGCACTGAAACAATTAACCATCAAAGGGAAAGAAGTAGGGGACTAATACGGAAGGCTGGATTTGGAAGGTTATAGCTGATCTCTCTCCCTCCCTCCCTCTCCCTTTCTTCCTTGAATTCTGTCTCTCCCTCTTCCTCTTTCATTATCAACATGGCAGTAGTAGGTAGATGAAACTTCTGGTTTCGGGAATCAGGCAGACCTGTATTTGGTTCCTACATCTTTCATCAATTGACAAGTTGACGAACTATTCTTAAGTTTCCATGTCCTCATTAGAGATAATGTCATCCACCTGGCTAGGTCCCTGTAAGTTGGAGTCCCCAGAGACATAAAATATCTAGCAGAGCTCCTGGTTCATATTCTGCAATTTGTAGCTGCTACAAATGTTGTTGCAACCTTATTACTAATAATAAAAACGGATGTATTGGCACCTATAATGGAATGCATCAGCACGCCTTAATTGAAAGTTGCTAATGAAGGAATGGCTGTCGGAACAAGGCCTGGCTTCGACAGATAAAACATTCATTAAGTGACAAGGCAACAGTCCTGCGAACTGGACCCGGGTGCTGTCCTCAGAAAGTTCACGGACCTGAAGGGTCAGAGACACAAATAACCAGGTGAGTCAGACAAAATCTAGGCAATAAACACAGACACAGGCAAGCAAGAGTCTGTTCTCAAAGATTTTCAACTTCCCACCTCCCAGACTTCATAAGTCCTGTTTAAAACCCCATCAAGTCTGCTAATCATTCTTTTCACTCTCACCAAGTGTTCTAGTAATTTCTCTAAGGGCAGGAAGTGGGTGTAGAGGGTTAAAAACTTTAAATCAGATGGTGAAAGTGAACATAGGCAACGCCCTTGCTCTTCACTTGGAAGAAGCTAATAATATGGAAAACTACTTCGGCGATTTGGCCAGGAGATTGGATGGAGGGAAAAGTTCTGGATGGGAACCACAAATACCATCAACAACGACCACAGCGATGATTCTCTACATCTATCATTTTACCATCCAAAAAGCCCAGTCATACTTTCTCTATTTCGGCTTTTGTAACAAAGTTTGTAGGATACAAAAAGTCCTATAGTAGGGTTTTTTCAAATTTCAATTATTTGCTATACCTTTACTTTTTGCCTTATCACCTTGCTACCTATAGTATTATCTACTTGATATTTTTTCTTTTTCTCACTCTTTACACTAAACACTATTTTTTAAATGTATAAAAGCAACTATTAGCATCAATGGGAAGCTACTGCACGTATTTGTACAAATACGCATAAATCACTCTTACTATAGTCTAGTTATTATTGTCTTATTATAGTCTAGTTATTATTGTTATCTGCTAACATCTGTGGATATGAGTTTTTTGTTTGTTTGTTTGTTTGTTTGTTTTGCTTGTTCATTTTTTTTTAAGTAATCTCTACCCCTAACATGGGGCCTGAACTCACGACCCTGAGATTAAGAGCTGCATGCCCTACTGACTAGAGCCAGCCAGGGGTCCCTGTTGATGCCATAAGATGCATTAAAAGAGAACTGGGAAGAGAATAACTTTCTCATGATGCAACATGATGTTATATACTGAGGACCACCTAAAATAAACTTGTAGAACTCTCAAAGTCTCAGCCACCCTTTGGAAAACACAGGGTTTGGGAACTGAAATGGCTGGCCTGGGACTATCCAGAGCAATTCTAATATAGCTCATCAGGTGTTTATCCAGCAGCCAGTAGGTGTAAGGCAACACAGTAGGTGCTGGCGGGATGAGGGTAGGCTTGCAGATGTGAACTGGCACTCCTCCCCTCCTCCAAAGTCTCAGAGACTGCTTGGGAGTCCGACAATAAATGCGGCAAACACTAAACATTATCATTTGAGACGAGTTAAGTTGCACCGCGCTAAATGCTCATTTCCCCTCTCAGTGCATGTCCATCTCAGGTCCCCTTCAGTTTGGCTCCCTGCTCTCTTCTCAGTGGAACTCTAAATCAACAGAGCATCCCCTGGCTAAGATATCACTGGCCTTACAGCAGGGGGGGAAGAGATCAAAATGAGGCACACACTGAAATTTTCCACTTGGAAATAACATGCATCATTTCCACTCACGGGTCATTGACCAGAGCAAGTCATGTGGCCAAGGACGGCAGGAATGGGGTGGCAGAACAGAACCCCCTCCAAGGGAAGACATGCAGGCAAGCTCGGGAAGGAGCAGTGAATATTCCGAGTAATACTACAGCCCACCGAATATTACAGTAGTGGAATTGAGATTTGAACAAAGGCTTTGTGGAATTCTTGCCCATTGTGGGATCCCCATTACCAACCTGTCTCTATAAGAAGAAAAATGCAGCAGAATTTGAGTACACACACACACACACACACACACACACACACACACACACACACTTCACTGCAGAATGGCTTACAATCTAAGTGAATGACCAGGTTGGATACACTCATATACTTGCTGCAAGTTACTTATGGGGTCCTATGTACTTGACATGCAAAGGAATTCAGGTGCTAAAACAACTCTTTTAACCAAAGAATAAGATTGCAGAATAACACCACATGCACTGTCAGAAGCCCTCCTCCCCGCTTTTTCTTTTCTTAAGAGTCCTTGGATATTAGAATATAGGGGACTTCTGGGTCACAAATAATTTAACTACTGACCTGCAAGGAAGAGCAGGATGAACCAAAAGACCTCTAAAATGCACTTCCAACCCTGTGGATCTGTGATATTTTACCCAGAGGACAAATAGCAAATAAAAACTATGTGGAGATAAAATTTCTTGGGTAGACAGATAGTGCAATTGCAAGGGAATTTAATTTCCCCCTGAACCAAAAATGAAACCCAAGACAATAAGTGTCTATATAAAGAGAACATTGCTTCCTAAATGTTGACATCAGTAAGCTCTTTCCACTCCAAGTTTGGATTTTTACAGAAAAATGAAAAAGTTTTTGAACAGCCTCAGCCCTTTGGGTTTGCACGGCCCGTCTGTGAACACCTCTGAGACTATGGAATTTACACTGTCAGGACATAAACTAGAAAGCATTATTGTCCCTTATTTTCTTTTGATTTCTTTTTATTGGTTTTACAGAAGTTAATTATTTTTCAGTAAAGATACAAAATGTTCAAAATGTGACAATGACTGCCTCATGTTCTTGGGTTCTAAATAGAACCCGTTCTCCAGGGAAATGATCCCAAAGCTTAGGAGACTCACTGAAAATTGTATCAATTACTGGCGAGCATCCGCCCCATACCAAACACACAGGCAACACCCCAAACTGAGTAGGAGCTGCTGATAAAATTATGACTCTGGAAAGAGAGAAAGCAAAATAAAATAAATCCTTCAAAAACAGTTTTACTAACTTCATGAAGGTCTTTATAGTGATGCGGCAGAACTACAAGAAAAAACTGTGTGTGTGTGTGTGTGTGTGTGTGTGTGTGTGTGTAGAGAGAGAGAGAATAGATAGATAATCATCTACTACATATAATGAGCGATTCCAAGGATGGAAAAGGCCAGAAAAGATGATGCAAAGTATAGGGAACGATCATTGTTTTTCAGGGAGGCATCTGTTGATCTTGCCTTATCCTTCCCGCTTCTCGAAATCACACTGGACTTGTAACCAGGGTCAGGCGTTTCACCACCAATATCCTTTTATCATGCCACCTCGCTTTGAAACATCCTCAGTGATAACGTGGGTTTTAAGCTGGAGGTATTAGCTACTCTCTAGTCTGCTCTCAAGTAACAGAACTGTAGGTGTCAGAGAAAGAGGGCGTAAACAGCACAGAAACTGTAAGAACAAGAACAGCAAAGCCAACAATATAAATGGAAAAGAGGACCACGAGTCTGGCATGTTGATTTTGAGACTGCAGGGAAAATCCAAATTAGAGAATATAACCAGACAGCAGGTTCACCAGCATATCAACGGTCATCAAAATTAGGGGAGTGATCAAACTGTCATGAATAAGAAAAGACCATTTCTTCGTTTTGTTTTAAATGGACTAGAACAGAACAGTCTTGCTTCAACAGACACCTGACCACACTGGCTAAGAGACCCAAAGTGAGGGATTTTCCAAAGCTTATTTAACTTTCATTTCTGACACACTTGATTTCTAAGGTATTCGCTTTTTTGCATTTTAGTTCCTTGGAATCTGGGATGCTTTTTATAATTAATGGTGGGACATAATTTATTTGGTAGTATTTTTTTTTCTTTTCTCAGTGGTAACACACACAGACTCTCTCTCTCTCTCTCTCTCTCTCACACACACACACACCACATTGCACACAAGATGCTTTGAGTGATAGTAATGGCATCTCTGATGCATGGAATCCAGCTAATAGCTTCTACTTTCTTCAAATAAATTTGGTTTTTAATTCTTAACTACAAGTGATCATGAGGAATTTTTTTTTTTATTTTATTATGGGGTTAATAACATCAATATTCATTCTACAATGTTGCATTGAGTAAATAGGACCCATTCCTTGAATTTCTTAAAAATAAGAATCACGAGACTGGGTCTAATTCACCATTCTGGACTTGCAGGGAAAGCCTCATCAGAAGGCAGGATGGAGCTGAGCTGTTGTCAGAATTTGTTTTGGAAACTCTCAGTCAGTGGTTCTCACACTTGGGCACACATCATCATCACCTGGGGGGGCTTGGTAAACACAGATTCCCGGGCTCTAGCCCTAGAATATTTTATTCAGTCTGCCTGGGGTGGGACTGTAGAATGTGCATTTTTCATGAGTTCCCAGGGGATGCCGATGCTGCTGGTCTGGGGAGCACAGCTGGAGAACCACCACTTTACGTTGCTGGGGTGATGGATCTGTGCTCACCTGGCCATCAGGAAAGGAGGGAGAGGTGAAGTCAGAGCTGCAGAGTCTCCCCACTCTGCTTCAATCAAAGCAGTCTTGGTTTTATCTGCCTCTGTATCAAGAGTCTCCATGAGATTTCATATTAAATAAGTTTTGCTGCTTCCATTTTTAAGTGAAAATCACCACTGGCATTGAAATAACTAATATTTTAGGATAAGACAGGTCTGAGCTATGATGCCAGTTTCATCATTTAGTAACTTACAAAAATATCTACACTTCAGGTTTTTGTTTTGTTTTGTTTTTTTAATCTCTCCAAGATGGGGGTAAGAAGACATATTTGAGGTTTGGAACTAATGTACACACAACCCCTAGTAGAAAAAAATGTCCTGCATATTGTAAGTGCCTAACACTTTGTAGCCAAGACAAGAACAGAGTTCTGATCCCTGAAGGCAGAGACTTTACTGTCGTCACCCCTTATGTAAATGTGTGTTCACTTGCAGTGACCGAGGACACAGCATCTGTTGTCAACTGACTTTGGAACAGCCTGCCAGTTCCCCAGCCCTGGTTAATCAAGGCTCAGAGCTGCAGTTGGGTCAGTACCCGGGGTTTTTGGAAAGCTGGCCGCACACTTACTGCCTCACTGCCTCTGGGCCTCTGGCATCTGGAGCGCGGCTGCACTGTCAACTAGCCAACAATCATGCCCTATGGGCAGAGGGAGCCTCTGGACCAGCTTCTGTCTGCAGCAGTTCTATTCGGTTCAGTACCAGACGCCCCTCTTCCTCTGCAGTTCATTACAGGTGCTTGCATAAGACCGCTGCCAGATACTCGGCAGTACATGCTTAAGAGGCTCTGTTTGTCACAGGCATAAAAAATACTCCCCTCCTTGTGTGTGACTCCCCAGTTCTCACTATTCCCCCATCTGCTCAGTACTTTGGAACTCAGCAAGTGGCAACATCATTTATACTTAGGGTAAAGACATTCCTTTCTAACTTAAGTCTAAGCTTTTATTAAAAACATTTAACATTTTGGCTACCACAAAGAACAATGTTTATTTTTAAAAAGAAGAAATAAAAGGAAAAAAAAAAAGAAAGGAAAGAAACTTCTCCATTTAAACGTGTTTTCAGCTCACATCATCTTATGAAATCCATAGAAAACTTTTAGACTCTATCATTCTAAGAAACTATTTTATCTCATATTTGAACAGCCTGTATGTAGGAGGCAAGGTTTCAATACTTACTACAAAGATAGAAATCTAACTCTGAGTTCTCAACACAGAGCAGAACAGCTTGAGGGTGTTATTTCAATATTTTCCCTCAAAGGTAAGCTGAGTAGTTACATATGGCCTCTGCCTTAGGAAGATCCTTTTTACACAACAAATTATAAGTAAATATTCTTGCAGACAAGTGTCTATGGGAGAGAGACTGGTAAAATCAAATAAAACTTTCCCAATGTCTGTGAACCAATGCATTAATTAAATTGGTTGGTCTATGAAATTTGTGACTTTAAAGGCTGTGATTTAGTTGATTATATGCTTCTATTAAAAATCGACTTTATTAACTTATTCCAATTCCCAGAGGCACCAACAGTATAACATTAAAGCAAGCAAGAAGGTCTACAACAACTTTTTAAAAGATCCAAAATGTAACAAAGCGAGATTTCTAAGCTAAGCACTTTCTATTGCTTGGGTTCAGACCATAAAATGTATCTTTAATATAAATGGCTACATCCCCACCTCTGCTTTAACGACCTGCTTGATATATACTATAGCCATTCATATTAATTACATCATTAATAATGGTTTCTTAGAGAAGCCATCTATGAATACAGCGATGTCAGGAGATGTATGGGTCATCTAGAATATCTGCAGATCAGCCTTAAGGAACCAGGTCCTCACCTTTAGAAATGGCCATTTATTGATGGCTAAAACAAGAGAGGAATATGCTTAAGACTTTCAGGCTCAATTCATAAATCCTGCTGGGTCTCCTGGAGAGCAGGAAGGGAGAAGAGAGCACTTTGTCATACTAGGGGTGGGCATAAAGTCTGAAACAGCAAAGAAACAGAGAAAGAGTGCTCCCAAGAATGCCACCTACACCCTGGTCTTGTGTTTCTACCTGTCTGAGGGACTTGTCTACATGGCTGTCTGCTATTACTTTGGACTCTAAATATTCCATACTGAATGGCAACTACAGGCACAGGCAACGGCCACGTACTAGCTACTGATGCGAGTTGTCTACATTCCTTATCTTGTTTAATCATCACAAATATTCCTGTGAGAGTACAGAAGTTCCACTTTATTTTACAAGTTGGGCAGATAGAGAATCAGAGATGGAAAGAAACTTAACTGAGGTCACACAGCTGATAAGGTAGCCAGGTATAAAACACAAGAATGAGTTTCAGCATTCATGCTGCTCTCCCTTCAGGTCCTTTATACCTTCCAAACCCCTTTTTCCTCTCCCCTCCCCGTAGTGGAGACTGAAAATTGTTTAGTTTTGATGGACCAACAAGGCCAGGAAGAGAGCAGTGGATAGAGACAGAATTAATGAGGCACCTAGGATCATAAGCAGCTTTGATTTTCCTGCTAAATAATTCAGGTCTTAACCTGAAGGGAATAGGGAGCTGCTGAAATATTAAGCAGGAGGACTGACATCACCCTTTCTCTGCAACCCAGTCCCGAAATGTTGGTGATTCTGTTTTTGTTGTTGTTGTTGTTGTTGTTGTTGTTGTTGTTGTTGTTTTCACTCCCTCCATTATGTTCAATACATAACCAAGTTCCCATCTCTTTACAATATGGCAAGGAACCAATCAGAACCCTGGGTCTGAATCCTGATCCCACCAGCAACCCCAGCTGTGTGACTGTGCACATATTCCTCTGAGCCTCAGTTTCTTGTTCTACAAAATGGGATAATAAAATACCCACCATATAGGCTGCTTTTAGGGTCAAGTAGCTGACAGTCCATAAGGGCACGTATGCTAAGCACCAGTGAGTGTTACGCGCTGAACTGTGCCTCCCCCAAATTCATGCATTCAAGTCCTAACTCCCAGTACCTCAGAATGTGACTTTATGGGAGACAGCATCTTTATAGAGGTAGTCAGGTTAAAATGAGGTCATCAGAGTACTCTAATATGACCAGTATCTGTATATGAAGACATTTTGGGTACAGATAGATGATATAGATATAGATATAGATATAGATATAGATATAGATATAGATATAGATATAGATATAGATATAGATAGATATAGATATAGATAGATATAGAGATAGATAGATATAGATATAGATATAGATATAGATATAGATATAGATATAGATACACATACACACACAAAGGGAAGATGATCTGAAGAGAGACAGAAGACAGTCATTTGTAAGCCAAGGAGAGAGGCCTGGAACAGAGTCTCCCCCACGGCCCTCAGAACCGATCCTGCCAACACCCTGACTTTGGACTTCAAGCCTCCAGAAGTGTGAAACAACATTTTGTTTCAGCCACTCAGTTGTGGTACTTTGTTATGGCATCAGTCCTAGTCAACTAATACAGTGTTAGGTATCTGGCCCTTCTCTCGCTCGCTCTCTATGTCCAGTCTGGAGAAGCTTATATCTGATTAACGCTCAGACACACTGTCCTCCTTGCCTCTGAGCCCAGGAGAGCAAATGGGTTTCATTTTGTGAACCAGCTCTGCTCATCTGCAGTCTCTGCCTGGAGCACTGCGTTGAAAAGGATGGTGAGGCCAGCCCAGACTTAGTGGGTAAAATGCCCTAATTGATTAGCAGTATCTGCCACAGGCTCAGAATGGAAAGGGCAAGGGTGCATGCTATATATTTTTCAACCCTGTTCTAAGGCTTTCATGGGTGTGTTCTTCTTGAAAACCCATTACCAGATGAAGCCTCCTAATGCAGTACTTACATCTTTTTATCACTCTGCTCAAGAGCTTACAGTAGCTTATTTCTGCCAACCACATAAAATATATACACTTTGGTCTCTGGCAACTGTAAAAATATTTAGGCATTGACTCATTCATTCGTTGCAAGAACTAATAACAACCTCCCCCTAGAACATCAATCACATGGCCCAGGACCCTCACTTTTCATCTAGTTGTTACTATTTGCTAGCCTTCTTTGGGTTCATTTCTTCCCTCACCCTGCCTCCTCCAGTTCACATCTTCGAAGCTTTCTGATCTAACCAGTAAGCTTCCACAGCCCCTCCAATTCCCACTTGAAAAGCCCACACATAGCCGTCTACCTGGCCAGCTTGGGTCACATGCTCATCCTGAACCAATCACCAATGAAGGGGAAGGGCAAACCCTGATTGGCTGAGCCAAGTCACATGTTCATCTCTGTGGCCAGAGCAGTAGGCTATGATAAGTAGGGAAGGGACCCTGCAAATCAGGCTGTCTTCAAAAGCAATAGTTTCTCTCTGCCTCCCTCAACTACCCACCCAACCTCATTGCCCATTTATTCCCAATTCTCTCTCCTCCTGTCTTCCCTCCTATCCTTCCTGGCATGGCTGCTGCCCTGGGTAGAAAAACTGCCTCTCTCTTATCCCCTAAAGGTTCACATAGATTTAGGTGAAACATTCTATGAGGGGGTAGCTGTGAATCTATCACTAGCCACTGACAAGAAATAACTTGGTAGCTTAGGAGACTACCATGAAAATCCCTTTGGAGTTGTTGGACCTGAAGGCAAATTCAGTTGAGTGGATGGAGAGAATAAAAGATACTTCAAGTATGAAAGATCCAGAATACGTTAGAAGATTAACCAATAAATAGGTGGCAAGAACTATGGATGGGATCGGGTAGATAAAGGGCTGATTTGGCAAATCTTTAAATAATAATCTCTTAGGAAATCATCAGATCTGAGTGTGAGCCAAGATTGCACATTCCCAGAGAATTCAAAAGGTCTCAAGCCTCTCATAAATTTAACAATGAATAGAACAGAGAAGGCAAATAAGCTTCCCACTCCACCGTGAACTCTGAGAAACTCGTAGTGGCTCCCAGGAACACTGTTAAGAAGGGTTCAGAGGTTCCATTTACTTGCACAAAAATGAATGTGCACTTCATTTTGATTAATTCCTTACGATTAAACAGAGATGTCTGGCACGGGTAAGTGGGGTGGTACAGCTGGGCCTTATCTTATCCTCCTTAAAACACCTGTTGACAAATTGTTGCTTTGTAGATAATAGTTGTCTAAAAAATGATAATGGAGACCTTACCTGAAAAATGAATCATATAATTAACCTATCCCTAACTTTGTAGCGTGTATGCCAGTTGTAATTAAGATAGTTTATGGGGCTCATCTCTAAATGAGATGTACAAAGGTAAACGATAGTTTCCTAAAGTAAAGGGAAACCTCTAATGATTAAGTACCACACCATCCAAGGAATATCAACAAGTTCAGAGAGGCATTGGAGGATGTTTTTCTTCTGAGGGAGATAAAGCTAGATAAAGATGCGGGAATAAGGAACAGAGAGAGTGAATAAAGTTAGTCATAGCAGATAAAATTTAAGGCCTGCCATGCTGGGCTGCCCTTCAGGAAACAGGCTGATGCGGTGATAAATAAATGCACTAGAAGCCAACTCAACAAAAAATCATTTCACTGAATATTAATAAAAATATGTTACTGAAAAAACTTTTAGAAGTGTTAGTATTCTTACAATTATTTTGTCAATGATTTGTCAGTCCCATTCAGATGAAGATCAACTTGTGATACATTCACACTTCAGACAACTTAGCATTTCAACACAATGATTTATATGTAAAATCATGGGGGGAGGGGAAGTAGGCTATTAGTTGATTGGCATTCTGAGAACTTCTTAAGGAGTGGATTCAAAGATCATGATCAAAGGATTTAATAATCTGGTCTCCACTTATTAGTAATTATATGACCTTATACAAGTCATTTTATTTATCTGAATTTTTAATTTCCTTATCTATAATACAGGAAAAAAAAATTCCACTTTGTAACTTGAAAAATGCATTGGGAGAATTGTCAGAAATCACTTCTCATGTCTCTCTGTACCCAGTACACATTTTTCCAGACACCCATTCTATAGTTTGTGAAAAGTCTAAATCTTTTTTTAAGATTTCTGCAGACTTCCAGATGCTTACATTCTCAAGGGCATACTCAGTTTCCATTTCTTGCCCTCACTGTGTTTTTGTTCTTTTCTTTCCCTCTTGCTGTTCCAGAATTACCTTTGAATTAAAATTAACCTTAACATGAAATGTATTCCCTTTCATTGACAACACGCAAGCAAAATGTTTGCCTCAGGACACTGCGTGTGTACCCGACTGCATCAGTCAGGATAAGCCACCTAATTCTGTGTAACAAATGACTCCAAAATCTCAAGAGCTTAAAATTGTGGAAGGAGCCGAGATGCCCTTCAACAGATAACTGGATTAAGAAGTTGTGGTCCATATATACAATGGAATATTACTCAGCTATCAGAAAGAACGAGTTCTCAACATTTGCTACAACATGGACAGCACTGGAGGAGATAATGCTAAGAGAAATAAGTCAAGCAGAGAAAGACAACTATCATATGATTTCTCTCATCTATGGAACATAAGAACTAGGATGATCGGTAGGGGAAGAAAGGGATAAAGAAAGGGGGGGTAATCAGAAGGGGGAATGAAACATGAGAGACTATGGACTATGAGAAACAAACTGAGGACTTCAGAGGGGAGGGGGGTGGGGGAATGGGATAGACCGGTGATGGGTAGTAAGGAGGGCACGTATTGCATGGTGCACTGGGTGTTATACGCAACTAATGAATCATCGAGCCTTACATCGGAAACCGGGGATGTACTGTATGGTGACTAACATAATAAAATAAAAAATCATTTAAAAAAAAAAAAATCTCAAGAGCTTAGAAATACGTGAAGCTAGTTTCTCATTCATGTGACATGCCCATCATGGATTTGGTGGAACAGAGGGAGAGGAACTTGCCCCACTAAGTCTCTCAGGACCTAGTATGAAGGAAGAGCCATCATCTCAAATACTTCTAGTCACTATGCCAAATGGGGGAAAAACAGGTCTACGAAGACTTGCATCGGCAATAAAATGTTCCAGCACTTGTCATTTTTATTTGCAGCTCGGTGGCCAGACTAGTCACATGGCTCCACTTGAACCACAAGAAGGCTAGGAAGTGCCTGGCAGGGAGGTGAAGCAGGGTATTTGGTGATGAGCCCTAAAGGTCACCACATAGTATTTTGTATGGGGAACTTGAGTTTACATTGCGGCAACAAAAAAAACTTCAAACATTAGGCATTGGTACTCTTAGAAGGGCATTCACACACACCACCATGTTGTTCAGCCATTTTCCCTCTCCTATTCCTTTCTCCCCTAATGTGACTTATAGCCCAATTGCATCTTCAAATTCCACTTCTTTACTTATGTAGAGCAACTCAGATCTCTGCAGCCTTTATCCTCTGATGCAGTTCCAGAATGCTCCTAAGCCAAGGCTCTGGGTAAGTTTTAAAACTAGCATTTGCAGGAGTTTGTTTAACTTTTTAGTCTGGAGCCAACCCCCTCCCTATGTTCTTTGAGTTGGCATTTTGAAGACTGGAAGAAGACCGTTCGGTGAATTTTTCTCCCAGTTACACAACCAAATGTGACTGTATATACGGAAGCAAAGTATACTGTTTTAAAGTCCTATGGAAAGAATTCTTACCATTTGGGTAACTTCTTTGAAACTCAAGTTTTCTCATTATAGAAAGGGAATAACAATTCCTGCTCTGATTACATCACTGTGGCCTTGTACAAGAAAATGCTTTGGAAACTCCAAAGCAGTATGCAAGCACAAGGCATGAATAGAATTGCACACAAACAAGACTCCATTGCAGCAAATTCAGAAGTTTTTTCAAATTCCAGGCACTGAGGTCTGTTGCTCTTACTTCTTTCTGGTTACAGTAAGTAAGCATTTTATGGTCTGATATCAAGTGGAAGTCAAGCATCCCCACTACTCAGGTTTTGTCTGTCTCTGTGATTTAATAATGGGGTTCATATTGGAAGATGATGCAGTTATGTCAGTTATTAGAGAATTAGATTTTTGTGTTCTGCTAAAGGGAAGTAAAGATTAGCTCTGCCAGATGCACACAGGAAACTAGATAGAAGCACACCTCCAAGTCAACACATCCATCTTTCTCCAGGACATGTCAACATGTGGAACTTATGAAATATGGACTGTATTAAAAATGTTAACGGAACTTTTTAAATACAACCGGTGCAGACACAAAATCCCCTTTCTTCAGTTGTTTGTTTTTGCTTACCGTTGGTTGGTATTATTTTTCCTCAACTGGACTGTCTGTGCTTGTTAAGCATCGGTAAATGGCCAGTTATGAGGCAAACACAAAATATACGTATAAATATTTAATAAGAAACGATAGCAGAAATATAGTGTGCAATTGTTGCTCCACTGGAAAGCTATATTCATTATTCTACAAATTATTCTCCCATAAATATTTCAGAAACCTGAAAAAAGGTTAGAATAGTGTACCCAGTGCTTGGTGGGTTGAAAGCACTTTTACATTCGTACTATGATGAATTCCAATCCCGCTTTCACTGCTGAGGTCTGAAATCTATCTTTTGGTCAGTTTTAGGAGGGGGAGTTATTTCATGTTTTGTCATAATGCACACATAAATAAGAAAAAAGCACCAATTAGCATATAGGAACTATGGTTCCTTCTTGATCAGATGGCAGACTAGCAACTTTCCGGGTATCAGGAATGATTAAGGAATTGAACTCTTACTGTGAAAGGTAGTCCAAGATAGGGGGGAAAAAAAGAAAAAAAAAAAGGAAGCAGTCTCTTTATCCTGCCATAATGCATCATAAAACCCAGCCTCCTCAGTCTATTGATCTTGATAGGACTGATTTATTTTTTTAGCTAACAAATGTTTATTAAGTGTCTAATATGTACTATGGGCTGAAGGTAAAATAGTCACCAAGAAGAAAATGGTTATTTTGGATATCACTGAATTTCCAAAGAGTGATTTTATTTCAGTAGATTAACTTTGCAGAGAATATTGTCTTATTTAGGGTGTGGAATGGTGTTAACACTATTCCTTTTGAAGGCAGAAGAGCTGTCAAGTCATTCAGTGTCCAATGAACACGGTAACCAGGAAGTAATCACATGATTCTATGAGCACTCCCAAGGGAGAATGGATGTGAGAGGCGGGTTGATGGATTGTGTAGGTGGTCCTTCTAGGATACCAATGCATGGCAGCTTATGATCATCAAGAAAATATAACTTCTATGTTTAAATTATTTTCATCAAAATGTGGACTGATTCTGATTTTCTCTTCTGAAAACCCTCAAGGTCTTAACAAGGCTATTTTCCTTACCTGCAACCTTGCTTTGGCCATAAACATAAAATTCACAGCCCTGCCAGAGAACTGTGTTGATAGATGCCTCATTTAATGGTGACTCTGGGACTCTCGGCTTTTATGTGAGTCACATGGAGTGGCCATGCATACAGCTGGCCCATCGATGAGCACTTGCAACTTGAGAGACATGGGTCTTAATGGACAGGAGAGGTCAAAACCCTTAGTATGAAGGACAAATCAAAATACAAACATTTCTGTAAGGAACTTCTCACTCCAAAGTGAGTCATGTCACTTAGATAACTAAAAAGAGATACTGATAATTTCAGAGTAACAGTAATGACTATGTCACCATCATCAACAGCAACATAGTAATAATGACAAATAAGTCCATTATACACACAAGCATTTTAGGCATTATATGATCATGTGTTTATGAGTTGCCCAGGGTCACACTGTTGATTGATGATGAGGTTACGACCTAGATTTTGAGTCCTTATATGCTGTTTTTTCAATTCCCTAACCACATCTTGTTCCCACTCAATGTTCCTCCCCATTATAAGGCCAACCTAGAATCATCCTTATGATTAACAGTATGAGTTATGAAGTCAGTCTTCTTGGTTTCCGATCGTACACACTACACTTCTTAGCTATGTGACTTGATGCAAATTCCTTAACTTTTCAAAACCTCAGTTTCTCAACTGGAAAATGGGGGTAATAAAGATCACAGAGGTTATTGTAAAGATGAAACAAAATAATGTATGTGTCCTATTTTTGTGGTGAGCGTGACAATGATGAGGATGGTGATAATGACCCTAAAGGTACCATAACACCCAAGACATTTTCCAACCAAATCTAAATCTGTGAATGGAGAGCCATCTTACAGCTGGTATAAAATCTCAAGAGAATCCCAATAAAAACTAGATGTTTAATGTGTTTAACTCAATAGTTTATGCAGCAAATAGGTTTTTTTCTTCTTTTTTTTTTAACTGAAAATAATTACAAGAACACAGCTATAATTCACTGTCATAGCCTTAAGGAAGCCTCATGCAATTGAAGAAGATACACATAAAACTGTGATAAATTGAAAGCCTATTTGAAATATGTAGTCATAGTGAGCACTTCTTACTTAATTGCATTCTGCTTACATAACTAAAAGACCTAAATTAAAGCATAATCATGTTCCTAATGATTTTGCATTCTTCTCCCCCCTCCAACATAAGGCAGCTCAAGGTGTTAAAATAGTTATGCTTTGGGACTGAGATAACTAATATATAAATTAAACATGCATTCATACATTTATTTCCATAAACGAAAAAAAAAAAGGCAAAAATTCCCACTCCTAGTAATTTATTCTTTCTTCATGCTTCAGGAGGAAGACTTGCTATAGATTTTTTCCAATGCATAGAAACTAAAAGTTTCTCAAGGAAGTAATACCAGGTACATATTTCAAAAGTTTGGGTGGCTTTGCATAGCCTCCAAAATGCTGAGAATATAGAACACGCTCCAGTATATCTAATTATCTTTATGAAATCTCTCAAAATCAATGGCATTATACTCAAAACCAGCTGCAGCCGGGGAAGTCAAACAGAGCAGAGTGTCACTGGGGTTACTGAGAAGTATGGTTTTCTTCTTAATAGTACTTTTTTTATAGAACATGGAAGGTTCAAATCATCATATTCTATTAACTCTTTTAAGAACCCAAACAGAATTTAACCATTTTGCTTGAAAAAATCGATTCAAGTCTATCTCAATATATTTGGCCACTTTTAACTCTGTAAAGACAAAGAATCCTGGTCTAGCTCACATGGGACCATAATTTTGCCGATAGTGATAGCACGCAATCATTTTATAGTAACTGCTGCTGCTGCAGGAATAGTCAAAGCACCTGATCATTAATTGGGTGCCTTGTTGTTCTTACAAGTGCTCGTTTCTCTTCTGGAAAAATTGTTGGAATATAAAGAAGAACTAGCCTTCCAAATAAGCAAATTCTTGGGAATTCAGGGAACCTAGAATCTGGAAGAAATGGGCTACTTCACCTGTTTTCTAATTTGGATTTTTAAAAAATAGTTTATAAAATGTTAAAAGCTAATAGGTAAAGAAGTTTGATCATAGGCAAAGATAAAGAAAGGTAGGGAGAGAGAGAGAGAGAGGAAGGAGGAAGGGAGGGAGGAAGGAAAAAGTGAGAAGCAAAATCATCTAGAGCTATTCATCTGGATAAGAGTGACTTATTCATTTACCCAACATTTAAAAAAATTTTTTTTTAAGTAGGCTCCACACCCAGCATGGACCCCAACACAGGGCTTAAACTCATGACCCTGACATTAAGATGTGAGCTGAGATCCTGCCCAACAATTATTAAGTGCCTATTATGCCAGTGCTGAGCACAAAATGATGACCAAGACAGACATGGTTCTGTTCTCATAGAGTCTGCCATCTGGTAGGGGGGATTAGAAAAATCACATTAAGACAAAACAAGTGTTGGGGCACCTGAGTGGCTCAATTGGTTAAGTGTCTGACTCTTGATTTCGGCTCAGACCATGATCTCAGGGTCTTGAGATCAAGCCTCACATCAGCTCTTCACTGGGCATGGAGCTTGCTGCTTAAGAGTCCCCTCTCCCTCTGCCCCTCCTCCACCACTCAAAAAAAAAAAAAAAAAAAAAAAAAAGACCAACAGGTGTTATAACAGGGTAATACCATGGGCCTGGGAAAGGACAAGGAGGGGTATTTAACTGAGAGGATTCCCAGAAGAAGTGATGTCCACCATCTCAAGGAACAATAAGATTAACTTTATAAAATGGTTTTATAGACACACATGCTTCAGAGAGAAACACACATATATACACACACAAACTAAAAGAGCATAGATGTGTGAGAAAGTGATATGAAGTGGGGATATAGGGCAGGGGAGACCAAGCAGAGACTATACCTTGAGGGCCAGTGATAGAATTTTTAGAGTTGACCCTATAATCAGTGGAAGAAATGGTAAGGATTTCAGCAAGAGTGACTGATGAGCTTCACACTTCAGAAAACAGCATTCTGGCTGGTGTATGGGAAGAGATTGGTGAGGGCGAAGCTGGAGGAAGGGAGGTTGATGAACAGGACCTCACAGCATGCCAGGAGAGAAGTCAGAAGAGCAGAAGAGAATGGAGAGAAGGAACAGATTTAAGAAATACTTAGGAGGGGGGCCAATCTACTGGACTTGACCAGTGGGTGTAGGGATGAGGGTGAGGGAAGAGTTAAGAGTAACTTTCAAACACATAGAATACATCTTTGGTTGGTTCAGTAAAAAAAAAGAAACAAAAAATGTCTCCTCAAACAGTAGAAAGAATGGAAGAAGAAAAATAAAGAAGTCAACTGGCCTACTCATAAGACTCTGCCCATATGCATGTGTGAATTCATTCATTTATTTTTTCAACATTTAATGAGTGTCTGTTAGGCACCTGGAACAGGGCTCCACTCACTTACATTCAAGTCTACAAGAATAAGGAACCCTCTGGATAGAAAGAGAGGTAGAAAAAAAAAAAAAAATCCTGAATTTTTTACTCTCTTTATAAATGAGTTTTAATTCATGCCTCTCGAAGTTAGGGCCTTTTATTAGTGACTGTAAATCTCAGAGAGACAAGAAGTCATGAGATTCTAAAATTGCCTTATATAAATTAGTTGCTGGTAGTCTAACAGTTGTTTAGTTTGTTGAAGGGCTGGGGTGGGGAGGGATTTTGGTGTTGAAATAATTATTGAACATTACTGAACCAAATAATTACTCTGTGCTGTAAAATTACGGTTATGGTAATATTCCCATCATCATTTGTTTTGTTTCTCCTAATCTAAATTATGATTTTTTTTGTTATTGCTTTGCAAAGCTACAATATAACAGTCAAATCTGAAATTAAAACCAGCCTGCAAAATTATACAAGGTGATCCAATACGCTCCAGTAGCAATTATTCATGGCAAATACCATCATGAAGCTCTTAAATCCTCATTGCAAAGCTAGCTGGATGTGTATCAACTATAACCTTAGATATTTATATGTATCATAGGTGAGGTATGACTAGGGAAACAATCAAAATGCAAAGGAAATATCTGAAAGTCCAAGGCGAGCATCTTGGGGTATCAGATTTCTGTTTCAAACAGTGCTAGATCTCAGTAGTGCCCACAAGGGAGAAGGTACTAATCTTTTCAAGCCATCAAGGGGAATAGCAGACTCTCCTTTACCACCCCACCCCAGGCTGCTAACTCTCTTTGCTTTGTCTGTGAAATTCCAGACAGAACAATGTTTTCCAGCCAAACGTTGAACTCATTTCTTAGCACCCCATGAAAGCAGAAAACTGGGTGGTCCAAGAGCCCTATATAGAACTCATCAACATCATCATCATCATCATCATCATCATCATCATCATCATCTTCATCTTCATCATCATCATCATTATCATCCAAAAAGAAAGGAGATTGGTAAATTATCAATTTGGTAATTTTCAAACTTGTAGGGTTAACTCAGAGAACGGTATGCCTAATCTGTATAGGCTCAACTTGTTAAATTTGTCCCTTATTTTGTCGATCTTAATATTTAGTGAGAAGGCTCCTGGACACTGAGATGCTATAAGTAACCCCTGGGTGAATGTGTGCCCTGGACAGTGTTTAGTGGATGGGGAAGCACCCACATTCTGAACAGATTTCCCTCCCTGATTCCTGTGGAGGAGTCGGCTCATGCAACTTCAAAACCCATCGGAATTAAGTAGTTGGTAATTCAACACACAGCTGGTGCTGTGTAGAATTTTATACATTTCCCATCTCAAAATGGACCTCTAAAGATTCACATGGCTTTGAAAATTTGATGATTGTTGTGTTCTAGAATTTGTTTTGAGAAGGATAAAAACCCTAATCCTAAAACATCAGAAATAAGATAAAAGGTTCTGATGATAGTTTTTCTCTTCACCTGTTCTCTGTTTTCCTGTGCACAAAACTCCATGTTAATCTCCTTTTCTTATATGACCCAATAATTTTGGTTATTGGAAATAGTTTTAGTTCCTGGAAAGAGCCTCTTTCTGGCTTATGGAGAGCCCCCTGCTTACTGTGTCTTCACATTGCGGGGGGGAGGGGAGAGAGAGAGAGAGAGAGAGAATGCTAGTCTCTCTTCTTAGTGTAAGGGCACTAATCCTCAAGATCTCATCTAAACCTAATTATTTTCTAAGGCTCACTTCCAAAAATCATCATATTGGGAGTTTTAACTTAGGAATTTGGGAGGGGACACATTCATTCTATAACAGAGGGGCTCTGAAAATGTTCAGTCAGTGACCCTAGTGACAAACACACAAACTAAGGTAAATATGCACTTCTGTTCCACTTGCCAACTTAACTTCAGTATCCCAAGATCAAACATTATTCGATTTAAAAGAAATGTTTAAAAGCGAAAAAAAAAAAAAAATCAGAGATCAGTAAAGATGAAGAGTTGACCTGAATATTCCTTTCCTATTTTGCCTTGTCAGCTTCACTGATTTGAACACCAACCAGCATCCAGGCTCACGGAGATGTCCCAGGATCCACATTCCCTTAAAGTCTACAGGGTAGTGATCTGTCCTGTTTTATCATCCTCGTATTTCCACAAACCAGTCCCTGTGCCCATCCTCTTATTATGATAAATCATTTCCTGTGACCACGTCTGCTGGCTGGCCAGGCACTATTTCTGTTTCTATGGGGCTGCAATTCTAAGACTTTGATGGGAAAATCAGAATTAATATTTGCTAATGTGAAATGAGTACTTACTATTTAACAGATACTTTGATAAGTATTTCACACATTATGTTACTTAATTTTCTCAACACCAATATGGGGGAAAATTACTCTTATTCCCATTTTTCAGATAAGTTAACTGACACATAGCAGTGTTAAATAACTTGCTAAACTTCTCAGAGGCAGCAAGTGGGGGAATCAGAACCCAACTGTAAATGTGACTGATCCAAGCTTAGGGACTTTTAGCCTTTATATTGTATTACTGTAAGAGGGCTATTATAGACTCACCACATACATTTATCCATCAAACTGGGACCCTCATGAGTAAAAGGGGGCATGCTCATAATTATACCAGGATAAAGATGTAAAACAGCGCTGGTCCTGAGCAAATCTAAAGGTAATGACATTCTGGGTAATTGACATGTAGTAACTGGCAAGTATGTATCCCGTATATTTCCCTTTATCTCCTTTCTCCTCCTCCTCTTTTTTTTTTTTTTTTTTTTTTTGGCCTTTCTTTTCTTAATCCTCATTAGTTTCTGAGAAATGGGAAATTTTCCAGCTGAAAAAAAAAAATTCTGGATTATGGAGATGGGTCACTCCATGGGTCACTAAAAAGAATAACTGCCCAGAGAGAGTGACTCCTTGTACAAAACCACCATCAGGTCCCAGTGATCCTCCAGAAGGAGCATCCCCACCCCCATGCACGCTTAAGAGAAAGTCAAGAGTTCACTCAGCTTAGCCTAAACGAGCTTCAGGCCTTTCTTTGCAAGACTAAGATGGGAATTCACAAGACATCTGCATTTACTACATCTCCAAGCTAAAACCAGATGGCTTTATGGGAGATTCCTTTGGAATTGTGCCTGCTGGTTAGAACGCAATCACCAAATACAAGCTCATAGTAAAAGCAAGTCCTTGAATTTTTTTTTAAGACTAGATAATGCAAACTCTAACTACAGGGTTTTCTTTCGCCTTAAGTTTAAAACACTGTGACCTTTAGATATTTTTGTTAAGCTAATGATTCTTAAGGACCTGTTTCCTTATCTTGATGCTTTGTATGCCAAGCAGTATACATACAAAGTCATAATCTTAGAAATCTCTTGCCTTTTAACAAAGTCCTTTCTAAACGACGCTTTTTCCAGTATATATTTTCTATTTAACCTAAAGATGCAGATGAAAGATACAAGTAGACATGGAGATGATGGATAGGATTTGTATTATTTTTTCCTCCTTCTTAGACGTATCAGTAGCTTTTCATTATTATGCAACTATTGATATATTTTTTATAGTTTCCTCATAGCTTGAAACTTGAAGTCCATCAGCCATCCCATGCACAAAATAGAAAGTGAAAGAAGGTAGTTTACATTTCATGAAACATTAAAAATTAATGAGAAGAGATTGAAGTCATAAAGAACTATCAGAAATTAGATGAGCAAAGCCATTTTTTAATATACAGAAAAATGCATATTATGTAGAAAGACTGAAGAAGGAAAAAGAGAAATGAATTATTTTATGCAAAACTACTGCCTTCTAGCTTCTATTTCAATCCTTCTATTTCTGTATTTACCCAAAGATATTGTGCTAGCCTATATCACTCCCTCTTTCCTCCCTGACTACTTCTTTCAATGCATTCTTCACTTGATTTAGACATTCCTGGAAGAGAACAAATGGGTTAGCTTTTCCATGTAATGTGTTAACACTGAGTTACTTAGGAGGCAAGGGGTCTGTCAGAAAGAAATAGGACTTCACACACAAAAAAGAGAGAACTTAATTGTACCTGAAAATTTTCAGGGCACAATTGTGACCCACACCATTTACGAACAAAACAAAGCAAACTCACTAGGGAAAAGTAGTAAAATCGTACGTTAAGAGGCAAAATTTGAGAAGTTAGAAAGGCCTTATTAATTAAAAAAGATTAGGAAATACTAGGTTGTCCTCATACCATTCGGAAAAATAATAAATCTCATGTCTATAATATCTTATTAAATAAAAAAAAATCTGGACCACAAAATATTATCTACAGAATTATATCAGTTTTATTTCTAACACCTAATAGTTTCTGAAACATAGTAGTAGATCTATGTATATAACTATATATTGAATAAATGTTAAAAATACGTCTGTGTTAGGGTATGTGTGGATACAAAAAAAAAAGTAATAACATTAGAAATAACTTTTCTTCTTTGTGCTTTTCTGTATTTTTCATGTTATCTACAATGGACACATATTATTTAAGTCATTAGTATAGGTATTTGTAAGACTCACCCTCAACAGTGATACTGGAATTGAGGAAGAAGGTTAACCTTAGACTCTAATGTTCTGAATTTATTACCAAAAGGAAAAAACCCAAATGTGCCTGTTGTTTTGATGAGTATTTTATATAACACCAGAAAAAAGGAATTGTCTCCCAACAATGATTCGGAGTAGTAAATGCCTCTATCTACTATTTCCAAACTCACCTTACAGTAAAAAATAAGTTTAAAAAGGTAGGTTGAACATAACAGTTTTCCTAGGAGGCAACCTTTTCTTAAGGATTTTATGCATCATCTAAAGGCTTTAAAAGTCAGTTCAGAATTTTCCATCACGAACAAAATAAAATACATGACTTAGATCACTGATTCCAAATGCCCTCCTTCGACCCATATACCTTGTGATGACATATATTTTAATCCATAATAAAAAGAAGAGAGTAGGGGATTTTAAAACTAAACCTAAAATTATATTTTTTTTTTCTTTTAGAGACTATATCCTTCCTACACTTTTGGGTACGAGAATGTCATTACTTTTGTAAACTGTTGCCGATTTTGCGAAGTGTATGAACCTCCTAAAGTAAAACAGTCTACCTAAACTGTATCCTGTTTGCAATTATTATTATTATTACTACTATTATTACTGAAATGTGTTTGCACTCGAAATTACTAGGTTAGAAAACTAAAGAATAAAGTTTCATGTCTGCTTTCTTGTTTTTGAACTCTCAATGTGGAAGAGTTATATATTTTTGGAGTAAAGTCTAGGAATCTACTGATTTGAGAAGAGAAAATAATGAATTATTTATGTGCTGGGACAAGGATTACTGAAATAGTTTCCCTGCAATGACCCGTCCTCTGTCTGTTAAAGACAATCCTGGTTTTCTCATTTCTCAGTTTTGTGTTCTACCCACCCTACACTCCAAGGCAGGTTCAGTCTTGCTAGGGAGCTTAATTAAAGGTTCTGCAAGATATAAATCCAGACAAAAGGAGGAGGGCTAGAAAGAAGAATGCATGGGGATTACATGAGAGAGAGATGAATGAAGAAGCATAGGTATGAAGGAAATAGGAATAGACGGGTAACTTTTTAATAAATATTCAAAACACCAGTAAAGAACTTGGTATTTCATTTTGGTTTCAAGACTTGGTTCCTTTCATCACACACCCTCCTGAGACCGCACCACATGGCTCCTTTCCCACTTATGATCACATCTGGTTGTGGTAGAGAGAGGTCCTCATTTCCAATTTGTGCCTAGGGTCAGTTTTTAAAACCAAAGTCTTGGTATATTGATATCATTTTCTCTGCCTCTTTCTTCAGCTTCATCTGACGAAGAAGATAAAAAGAGCAGCCAGAAACAGACTATGTCTTTAATGACATTTCTATTTATCCACACCACCAAGAAATAATAGTAATAGATACTTAACCACAAGCCCTGCCATGTGTTCTACTCGTACGGGTGACATAATGAACCAACAGGTGGTACAAGGCGAAGCTATTTAGGTTCTTCCTTTCTGGGTCTTTTCTAAATTTCAGCAATGAACTTTGAACTTGTGGTCATATATTCTTCACTATTAGTGAGTTTTCACTTTATTGGTTGCCTATGAGCATCTCCACAAATGCATCTTGCCCATTGTTCTTGATTATTTTCTCCAATCTATGACTAGAAGATATTTTGTCTCCAACCTTGAGGTTTTGCCTTTAGATTGGAATATTTTGTGTCATGTCCTTGCATACTCCAAGAACAAATTCAGGCAAACCCTCCTTTCTTTTCTGGAGTTTGGGTCCCTGCTAACTGGTCTTCCTTCATCTACTCTCCCACAAAGATGCTTTTGAGAGCTCCACTGCTCCCCACTACAGAAGACTGTACCAAACATCTTAGAAGGACTCTACAAACCCTTTCAAAAGCCAGCTGCAGACTATTTTTTCATGCCCTTTGTGATCATTCCCTTTCCACTTCCAGCTCCGTTCATACTAAGCTACTTCCTAATTCTCAGATACATCCTGCACTCTGTTCATGCCATTTCATCTGGAATACTAACGCTTTTCTGCCTAAGAATCTCTTCATTCTCTAAGGTCCATATCAAGTATCACCTCCTTTCTGCAGGTTTCCTATGCAAGACAGAGTTGTTTGCTCCCTCTCTGATGTTTCTACAATATTGCTAAAAACTCTGCCATTGTATCTCCTCAGTGCACTGAACAAAGGAGTTTTGTTTTCTTTGTTTGTTTGTTTGAATTTGACTCTCTTCCTCTAAACCTACTCTAGGGTCTTCCTATTGTCCTTTCATGGGCCAGCAGAATCAGCATCAGCTGGGGGCTTGCCAAAAGAGGAAAATTCAAGGTCTCCCTCCAGACTTGTTGAATTACAGTCCCCAGGATTACAACCCCAGGAATCTGTATCTTAAGATTTTCAGGGGATTCTATGCCCAACAGGTCTGTAGAGTAAGGACCAGTACTCATGTAACTTTATGTCCCCAAACACACCACACACAGCAAGCCCTTGATAAACTTGAAAATGAAATTAAAAACCACTTTTTGTGTGTGTGTGGAGTGCATCCTTTCCAAACCCCCTCTGCAGTTCAGTGACAAGTTCTCATCAAAAGTAGTTTTCCCCTGCTTTTCCCCATCAGTATTGACCGGTGCTTTATTGAGTTTGCCTGACACACTCCACAGTCCACATCACAGCTCTGGTCTGATTCATGTCTCCCCATTGCACATTCCAAGCCCGTTCCCTCTGCACAACCCCTGCTGGTGCCAAGAAGAACACTTGTTAATGTTAATGACAATTTTGGGCAGGGAGAAAGTGCAGGCTAGACAGAAAAGGAGACACCGGTTGGAAGAGAGAGAGAATGCATGGAAGTGAAAATGTTTTTGCCAAATGTTTATTATCGATGGTGTTTTCAAGTAGCTGCTGTGTCTGGTAGACAACTGAGCCTTCTAAAACACATTTGACCTCATCACAAACACTGAAAAATAGAGGATGGTGTATGCTAAGTCAGTAATATTGCAACAGAAACAGCCAACAGAAGGGTTGTTAACTGGAACACCTTGGTAGTTTAATATGAAAGGAAAGCCTTAGTCACGAACATTGAATCTGCCCAGTTAAAGGAATATTAAGTTGAAGCAATTATCCCAGTGATTGAGTGGGGAAGAAAATCATTTCTTTTGGAAAAGAGAGCCATGCCTTTCAATTAGCAGTTTACATTGATCAAAAACATTTGGGAACAGCTCCACTTGTCCTGCTTGTGTCCTATAGACCAAGAGTACTTCGTCCCTTTGCTCATCCGTCCCAATCTTGCCAAGACATTGCACTTAAAATGGGCATTGTTTCTGTATAAAACCCTTTTGTAGACCTGAAAATGATTAGGGTCATATAATCAGCTGAAAAGAGAGCAGTCTGATGCTGAAAAAGCAGTGCGTACACACACACACACACACACACACACACACACACACACAGCTTCTTGGACGTACTCTTTTTTCTTATGTAATATATCAGACATAAAAATACAGAAGATGCTACAACAAATGCCATATGCCCACTTTGCAGCTTGCAACATAAATGTACCAAATATAACTGAATCTCTCTCAGTTGCTCTCCCTGATTGCAGCTCTTTCCCCACTCCTCAAAAGAGGTGGCTTCACTGTGAAACTCGGCATCTCCCATCCAGACATCTTGCCCTCTTGTTTTACCAGAGGTGCAAAGAGCCCAAGAGAATAAATAATATCCTCCATATTCAAAAAAACGAACATAATGACATCATACTGTATGTTTCCTTCTGCATATTACTTTTTATTGTTGTTCAGTACTCTGGTTTGGGGATTTATCCATGCACACACACAGAGGTCTAGTGTATTAATGTTAGCTTACAGCATGGCATTCCAGAGATTAATTTTGCTACAGTTTATTTTCTGTCTCCCTATTGATGGGCAATTAATGTTTGTTTGGTAGATTGTTCTTTTCCCAACTTTTTGTTTCCACAATGGTAAAATCAATATTCTTAAATGTGTCCCCTAGGGATGAAGTGGCTGAGTCAACGGTATGAGCATCTTGAAGTTTCCACAATGTTGCCAAGTTGGTCTCTAAAGTAGTTGCATCAATATAAGACACTCCCCTGGCAGCATGTTTCAGCACCCACTGACCCCTCATCCTTGCCAACATGTGCTACTACCTTTCAATATTTGTCAAATTGAAGAGAGTGACATAAATGCCTTCCAGAGATGAATAGTTAGCACCCCCAGCACAGGGCCCTTGGCTCTATTACAACTAAGAACATTTCTGTTATTGGATGTATTAGGCAGTATCTTTCTACCAGTAGCATTAAGTGCCTATCACCGTGTCTGGAGTATGATGGACATTTAACACACATTGGCTAAATGTATTCACTGAAGCTACTGCAGATGACTCAGAAAATAAGGCAAAGAAAATATATGCAAGAAAAGCAGTGAATAGCCAGCACATGACTATTCTTTAGGAAAGAAAAAAAATGCAATTCCAAATATTCTTTCTTCACTTAACTCAGCGATATAGCTTGTTCCATCAGGTACCCTTGTGGTTTTAACTCATACACTTTACAGTCAATGAGCAAAAACCAATTCCACTCCTCAAATTCTTCTCACTTACTATTCAGCTGTCTCAATTCATTAATTTGCTTAATCAGCCCTCATCAATAACACTTCTCTCCATTGCATTCCTCTCACTGAAAGGAAAAGCAAGCTCTGAATACTCAAAAGTGTGAATCTATAAAGAAACAAGAATGGCCGGGAAAAAAAAAAACACCTTGTATAATGCCTTCTGGGGGATTAAAATAACTTCATATTAACATGTCTGCTATTATCACAGGTCAAGGCTGGAAGACGTTTTTTCATTTTGCTGATGTTGTAGCCACTTAAAAAAAAAATTGAATCGAATGGTTACAACATTTTGTGGCTAGTGGTGACAATTCTATGGAGGTTACAGGTACCAACACAGAGACTGTTCCTGGCATTGCAAGATGCCTGAAACATACCTGAAGAAGTGTGGCTCATCTCAATTCAGATTTTTACAAGCAGCACAAGAAACATTTACATTTGAGAAATATATCCATCCACTGGCATTAGGTCTGTACATGTGAACAAGAGTGAGTACCCGTTCTCAGAACTAAGTTTTCTGGTGAACAGATGGCCAACAAGTAAAAGAAATTATGATCTTTTGAGTCAATGTAAATCCTGGTTATGGGCAAAGGGATCATAAAATGTAAGTTTCCTCATCAGTTTGAGGAGGGATGTACGTATTTGTGCATTGAATCTTGGAATCTTTATTATAAAAAGATAACAGGTATCAAGAATGGGTAACAGATCAATGGGCGAGATGAGAACAAATCACACACAAGAGATGACATCTTTATGAAGGAGAAATGTCATGCTCTCATTAAACACAGGAATTCATTTGTATTTCTACCATTGTATCATTTAGAATGAACTACCAGCACTGGTGATCCTTTTCCTTCCCCCAACCTCATTCCTGACCCCTGTACATAAGTGCGTGTTCATCGTGGTGACTTGGTCAGTTAAGCTGCAATACGTAAATATGTTTTTAACCTACTTCTGATTGAAAAAGCTGGAAAACCCAAATTGCTATGCCTAAATCCTTCTTATGTAGAAATTACGGAGCTACTACAAGTCCACCATTAACAAAAGAAAGAAAAAGCAAAAGCAACCACAAAAAAAGAATGCATGCTGGATCCACTCTAGTTTTTCCTGTCATTGAGATGAAAATCCCAATCCAGATATGATATTTACCACCACTTTGACAAGATCACTTATGAGTGAGCTATTTCATCCTTCAAATACGAAATCATAATTACAATAATAATTGGGATATTCCTATTTCTGGTTTGTTAGGCAAAATGTCAATGAAAAGCTCTAAGTAGGCTCATTCTTGGCATGAACATGTGTGAAAAGAGGAGAAAAGCCTTTCCCTTCCCATAAACTGGTTTAGAATCTCCCTCTTAACTTCATCTGACCTAAGAGAAACTAGTATCATCTCGATGCTTAAAAATAAAATAAAATAAATGCATCGAATTCTATGGGATAGGCTCATTAGCTGGGAACTTGACAGGTTGCTAAATGGTAACTCAGAATGAAGAGCTACAAACACACTATAATTAATTACCAAAACAGGCACTGCTTGGGCTAAAGCTGGGGCAACAAAGTGCTGACAGAACAAAATTCGCATTCCACTGCTCTCCCTGCCTCTCCCAATTTACAG
This sequence comes from Ursus americanus, assembly GCF_024610735.1. Lineage (NCBI taxonomy): Eukaryota > Metazoa > Chordata > Mammalia > Carnivora > Ursidae > Ursus > Ursus americanus. The sequence continues at coordinate 34,970,155 of NC_142128.1, forward strand.
GAGAATGGGAAATCATGAACAATTGATACACTCCGTTAGCTGCTATCACAGAGAGTAACTTTCCATGTAGCCTTAGGGGTATCTTACACAGTTTAACACTGAAAATAAAAGGTAATGTTCTTGGCAAAGAGCTAGGGGGATTAAATTTGGGAGGCTTGAAGCAGCCTTGAATTGTAGTCAATAAAAAAGGGACCAAATAGTAATTTTGTAATTTAACTGTGCTGGTTATGCCCAATGAGTCAGACACTTGTGAAATAAACCATGTAAATAGAAAAATGGCTTAACTCTTTCCGTCAGTACACAGGGTGTTTCTCCCATGCTTCCTGGGAGGGGGTTCTCCGATTCAATAAAAATAACGTGATTATTTAGATGCTACCAATAATTTTTTAAAATAGTTCTTCAGTAAAGGTGTTCGCTTCTTCTTTGGGATTCTTCCTAATAAGATCCAAATATATTTAGAGATCAGGAAGGCCATGAATATGGTGGAACATTGCTCTAGATATCAACGTACAGAGGATCAGAGTCCCAAATCTGCAAGAACTGGAAAATCTTGTTAAAATCACAGAATTCCTTGGTGCACTGGGTGTTATACGCAAATAATGAATCATGGAACACTACATCAAAAACTAAGGATATACTGTATAGTGACTAACATAATATAATAAAAAATATTATTAAAAATATCACAGAATTCTTGACCACGCACACAAAAAATTACCCTTCAGAGGTTTGTGTCAGGATATTTGCAGCAACCACTTTAGGAACAAAATAAATAAAGCAACAAGCCAGCAAAGTAATGCAACTGACCAGGATTTGCAATGACTTATTCAATTACTAACTCCAGGGGATACCTAGTATCTATCTAATTCCCTCCCTTCCACCCTCCTCCTTCTTTCCTTCCTTTTTTTTCCCCCTTTCTTTCTTTTGTGAGGGCCACCTTACAGATGAATTAATGATATCCAAATTGACAGATTTACGCATTGGTCAATTAATGGACTGAGAATCAAAATGCTTAAAATACAAACTGTTAGACACATCTTTCTAGTGCTGTGAGTGGTGTTTCTTGACAAATAGATGACTGTAATTGCTTCATGGCAGTATGCTATTGAGATAATGACTTTGCTACTTAAATCAAATTTTTGACCATACCCAAACTCTTGAAAAGTCAGGAACATCCATAAAGGAGATTTTTGTGATTTACCCATTTATTATTTTGGTGGGGGGCAATCATGACCTTTATATGTAGCTGGGAAGAGCAAAGGCCTAGCTGATAACACTGTAACCTCAAACAGTGGCTCCAAGGGGATGCAGTCTATAATAACCATAGTTGCTTAGAATTCAGAGATGGTTTCAAAATAAATCTTAATTGGGAATAAAACTCCTATCTCATCATAATCAACAATAAAAGATCTATTAAAAAAGATCTGAGAAGGAGGGGGCTATCTTGATCTTTGGAATGCTTCTGGCAACTGACAAAGTAGCTGGTTCCCAAAACATATTTGGGGAAGGGAGGGAAGAAAAAAGGAAGAAAGGAAGGGAGGGAGGGAGGGAGGGAGGGAGGGAGGGAGGGAGGAAGGAAGGAAGGAAGGAAGGAAGGAAGGAAGGAAGGAAGGAAGAGAGGGAGGGAGGAGGGAGGAAGGAGGAAGGAGAGAGGGAAGGAAGGAGGGAGGGAATTCATTGATCACTCCATATCCTCTAAGGTAAGGGATAGAATTCCCTAGAGCTAGTCAATCAAAGGACTCCAAACTATGTAGGAAATGAAATCTAAGTTTCCATCATTGAGATGTCTCTCCAGATTTTAAAGATCTCTTATTCTTATTTTTGTCTTGTGTGATTGACTGCCTGCTGAACACCCTGCTTACTCTGGCTTGGCTATCTCAGACCCGTACACTGGAATTCTGACCTCCTTCCCTCCTGCACCTACTGACTGTGTGCTTGTCATTGTGCCAGGCGCTGTGCTGTGGACAGGGACTGCATCTTCAACAAGACAGACATAGTTACCACCGTCATGGAACTCACAGTATTGCAGTGGAATCTGATGTTTTGTTCATCTAGTATCCTTCCCTCTTTGGGGGATCATCCCTCTCTCCTTCCAGGAGCTGCTCCTCCCCTTTCGACTAGGAGCAACCCTATTCTTAGTCACCATGGGTTAGCCAAGATTCCAATCTCAGAGATCATGGTCTTCCTCTGTCATGGATGAACTGGGACAAAGAAAAGAAAGTCAGTTCTTCCTGATGGCAGGGAGGTGAGATGTGACGTTCAAGAGATGCTGGTGTCCAGGTAAAACAGGTAAGCTGAGTCAGGAAAAGGTAAGAGGAAATCCTAATTTTGCAAAATCTCCTATTGCTCATGGTCTTAGAGGGCTGGATATGACATTGCATCTCCAACAGCTTGGATAGCAGATCTTCCTGTATTTATAAGAGACATCCCTTATTTATATAAGCCTTTTACTAATTAACCCCTTTCCTCTATGCAGGTTCTGGCATTTGTACCCACAGACTCCTGCCTAATACCGTCATATTGATCCACATCTCCTCTTACACTCCCTAACTAGAAAATGGCGCTAATGGTATATGTCTCTCCTTGTGTTAATGGAACCCAGGGAAGATGAATAAGATGAATAAGATGAAATGCACGCTCTGTCTAAACCCCAGAAACCATTACTGAGACAAATAAAAGTCAGACCCTCATACTTTGAGTTGCTTTTACAGTACAGAGCAATGGAGTTTTGTAAAAGGAAACATTATCACATTTGGCTTCAAATAAATGAGGATTTCTGGAAGGAACAAAGACTTAACTGCCTGAGGTCTTTCCTTCTCTCTCCCTTTCTTTCTTTTTGGCCTGCAGACTAATAGCTCATTACGGAGATGACTGTCTGAAAAAATAAAAGTTACCTAGACATGCAGGCCACTGCCTGGGAAGAGCTAATTATTTGCATAAATCATATGGATCCTGGCCCTGGCTGTATTAACCATTTATGGTACTGATCATTTGTCACCATGTTGTAATGCCAGTCATCTGCTGGGAAGGAAACTACCCCATGGTGGTTTCTTCAAGTGAGGTCAGGGTGCAGCTCCTCTCTGTATGCAAGACATATCACCTCATTGATGTGTCTCCTGGTAAACAAATCCAACCAGGGCGATAAATTGCCACAGGTTCCCAAATTAGCTTCTGCAGACCGAACACATGTGCTACTGGCCACGAAAATTAATTTCATCAGATGGCTTCATATAGTACAAGGAGACACCCATTTGCTAACACCCTTCAACCATTTGTAATCCAAATTCCAAGAGCATCCACCACTGTCAGATTCTCAAACAGGTTGGGACTGACCTCAAAAGACCATATTGTAGGTACAATCCTCCATCAGGACAATTTGCCATTCATTCATTCATTCATTCATTCATTCACTTATTTATTTATTTGAAGAGGGGGGCAGAGAGAGAGAATCTCAAGCAGACTCCCAGCAGAGCATGGAGCCTGACGCAGGGTTCAGTCTCACAACCCTGAGATCATGACCTGAGGCAAAATAAAGTGTGGGATACTTAACCACCTGAGCCACCTAGGCAACTTGACAATTTGCCTTTCAAACCAGGAAGTCTGGGGGTGCCTGGGTGGCTCAGTCGTCAAGCATCTGCCTTCGGCTCAGGTCATGATCCCAGGGGCCTGGGATTGAGCCCCATATCAGCTCCCTGCTCAGCAGGAAGCTTGCTTCTCCCTCTCCCTCTGCCCCTGCTTGTGTTCCCTCTCTTGCTGTCTCTCTCTAATCTTTAAAAAAGAAAACAAAAGCAAAACAGGAAGTCCAAGGGTTAGAGCAAGGACAGCAGAAATAACATCAGGAACTAACCCCTCTCTGAACTAAAATTCAGTTTGAGGCAGCCAGTGCTTAAGGTATGCATACAACATGCATGGTTATATCATGACCATCATCATCATCATCATAACAATATCAACAATGATATAATAATTACAGCCAACATTTATTTGACACTTACTATTTACCAGTTGCTATGATAAGAACTTTATACGCATGATCACTAATGTTCTCAAACTCCTAGTATTATTCTCCTTTTGCAAAAGAGCAAACTGAGGCTCGGAGAAGTTAAGCAATTTGCCCAAGTTCACACAATCATTAAGTGATGCATATGGGGAGAGGGAGAGAGTTGTCTGAGGGATGGCCCCATAGGCTTTCACTGGGTCACCTGGAAATAAACCAGCTGGGACCAGTGGTTTCTCTTCCTCCAGGAGGAGGGACTACACATGCTGTTTTCTTCTCACACGGCCTCCTGATGTCATCCATCAGTACTGTTCCCAGCATGTATCTCGCCTGAACAGCTGGTCCCCCAAAGCAAGGATTTATTCTCTGCTTGCAAGGCTGTTCTCACACTATTGCAGTAGGCTGAATAACAGCCTCCCAAAGACATCAGGTCCTCAACTCTGAACTACAAATGATACCTTATAAGGCAAAAGATTTTGTGTAGATGTGACAAAGTTAAGTATCTTTTAAAATGGGATTATCCAGGTGGTCCTGCATCCAATCTCAAGTGTCCTTATAAGAGAGAGGCAGAGATACACACAGAAGAGAACAAGACAGTGTGACCATAGAGACAGAGATTGGAGTCATGCAGCCACCAGCAAGGACAATGGAAAGCCACTGGAAGCTAGACAAGGCAAGGAACACATTCTCCCCTAGAGCTTTCAGACAGAGCACAGCCCTGTGAAGACACCTTGATTTCAGCTCAGTGATGTTGATTTTAAACCTTTGGCCACTAGCACTGTGAGAGAATAAATTTCTGTTGTTTTAAGCCACCAAGGTTGTGGTCATTAGTTATAGCAGCCCTAGGAAAACTAATGCATTTACACTGCCCACCCCTCCTCCCCCAAAAACCTCCAGAGAGCCAAAGGAGAGTCAATTCCCCTTCCTAGAGTTTAAAATTTAAACTTTTTACTTTGAGATAACTGTAGATGCATATGTAGTTTTACAAAAGAATACGGAGCACTATCATGCACCCCTAAACTAATTGCCCCAGTTGGTAACATCTTGCAAAACTATGGGACAGTATCATGGCCAAGACAGTGACCTTGATACAGTCGAGACACAGATTAGTCCATCAACTCAAGGATCCCTTATATTGCCCTTTTATATCTAGACCTTATTCCGACTCTACACCCTGACTTTGGGTCACCTCTCTGCTCTCCATTGCCATAATTTTACCATTTCAAGACTGTTATATAAATGGAATCGTATATTATGTAACCTTTCAGGATTGTCTTTTTTCACTCAACATAATTCCTTGGAGTTTTATCCAAGTTATTGTGTGTGTCAATAGCTTGTTCCTTTCTACTGCTGAGTAGTATTCCATGGTGTGGACCTACCAAAGCTTGTTTAACCACTCACCCACTGAAGGACATCTGGGTTCCTTCTAGTTTGGGGCCATTACAAATAAAGCTATGAACATTTGTATACAGGTTTTTGTGTGGGCATATTTTCATTTTTCTGGGATGAATGCCCAAGAGCACAATTGCTGAATTGTATGGTTGCTGCATGTTTAGTTTTACAAGAAAATGACATAGTATTTTCCAGAACAGCTGTAGCATTTTAAATTCCCACCAGCAATGCATGAGCGATCCTTGCTAGGATTTGGTGTAGCTGCTGTTTGTTTTATTTTAGCCAACGGATGGATTTTTATCTGTGCGTAGCCATCTATAAAAGCAAGTCCGAATGAGGGAACATAGAAATGGTGCAAACTAGTAACATCAGGAGTAAGGAAGCTCATGGAAGGCATGGAAAGAAGAGTCTGGATTTGTTGAGGCTGGTAAGGAAGTGAGGTATTTCAGCTGGGTGGGTGTTGAACTGGTCCCATTTATTCCTCCATCTCTCTCTCCCTTCTCATGCCCTCTGGCCTCCTCTCAGGTTCCCTACTCAACCAGGTCTTTTCCTTCGGGAGACACCATGTACAGCCCCTTCTGTTTACAGCCCCCCTCCCCCAGTTTTCATAGGCTGCCTCCTTGTCATCCTTTAGCTCTTAGCTTACCTATCACCTCATCTACCCCTGTCTTTATTTTCTTTTGCGGGGCACCCTATTTTATTCTTTCACCCAAACTGCCACCATTTGTAAGTATATAAGAAACAGTTTACTTTGTTTTACAATTTTACACCAGATGTTAAGCTCAAGACAGGAACTAGTTCTGCTTCATTCACAGGACATCAGCAGGCTCCAACTCAGTCATTGGCATCTAATAAAACCTCAAGAACAACCACGGAATGAATGACTGAATGGGAGGGAAGGCTGAGGGAACTCGGAATTTCAGGAGCTAAGTGCTTAAGGGTCCATTTCTACCAGCCTAGATTAAAAGGTGAATATTATGGGGGCGCCTGGGTGGCACAGCGGTTAAGCGTCTGCCTTCGGCTCAGGGCATGATCCCGGCGTTATGGGATTGAGCCCCACATCAGGCTCCTCCGCTATGAGCCTGCTTCTTCCTCTCCCACTCCCCCTACTTGTGTTCCCTCTCTCGCTGGCTGTCTCTATCTCTGTCGAATAAATAAATAAATAAATCTTTAAAAAAAAAAAAGGTGAATATTATGAAAAGGTAGGTGTATTTCTTTATTCAGTTGAGAGAAAAAAATACCATTTGTCACTCATGTTCATCTACTAAAATCAATAGTGTGTGTAAGGTTCAAAGATGAAAGCCTGAGGTTTCTAACCTAAATAAACTTCCTATTCGACTGGGGAGATAGATACACACACAAATGATTGTAATACAAGGCAGAGAGAATTAGAGACAGGACAGAAATAAAAACAAGGAACCATGGGCAGACAGAAGAGGGGGAGAAGACTTTCTCTGGGGGAAACTGGGGAGGCTTCTTGGAGGAGATGGCATTTCAACTGGGTTTTGAGGACTCATGGGATCTAGACATATAGTCATGGAGGAGAAGTATTTCAGTTCTGTATAAAGCATGAAGATACTACTTTTTCCTCTTTTTTCAGAATCCATTCCTCTTAAAAATGAACATAATGCCTGTCAATGAGCAGACTATTGTAGGAGCTAAATTTTAGGTGCCCCAGGAAAGAATTCTTCAGTATTGAAGCTGTACTATCAACACACATCTCCAATACTTGGTTGTTTGGGTTTTTTTCCCCCTCTACATTCAGGAATTTTTGGCAAGTTTCTTAGTTCCTTTGTTTCATGCTCTGGAGGAGGTTCTGTCGGAATAAGGAAAGAGGAATCTGGGGAGTGTCTCAAGTGAGGACAGTTATTTAGTTTCCCTAAATCTGCAGGTTCAGGAGGGCAGGAGCCTGGCTAATGGTGAGTGCTAAATGTGCTTTGAGAGCCAAACTGCCTAAAATGTATGCCTAGGCCAAGATAGAGTTAGATAGGGTGAGAAAGTCTTTGGCATTTCCTTGCCGTCCTGTCTGTTGTTTTCTGACCTCTTTTGTACACAAGGAAATGCGATCAGTGAAACAGATCATGGTCTCTGACACGGACCTTTCACCCTCTCTTTCCTTAAGTCTAGAACGTTCTCTTCAATGCTGGGGACCGAGGTCCTTCTACTTTGGTCTTCTACTTTCTTTTAATTAGTTGGTCACACACTACTCGACACTGGGAATTTTCTGTTTATCAGCCAGCTATCTCTCTCTCTCTATCTCTCCATCTCTCTCTATCAGCTACCTAAACAGATTTGATCAATAGTGTTGAAAATAGCAGAAATGCCTCAGCCTAGGATTGGCTGGAACTGTTGCCTGCTGGCTGTGTGGTCAACAAAAACGTTTTCTTCTGTGTTGGCATTAGAGTGTTACATGAAATTTTGTATTAGTGGGCAAACATTTAAACATTGGAAATTTTACATTTGAAAATTACAGATGCCAGACTTCTCTGGACAAATTAGAAGTTCTGGCCATACAGTGCCCACTTTTCCACATGGTCACAAAGAGCTGACACTGCAGGGTCCCTCTCTTTGAACAGTCATGGGCTCCCCAGTTTGCCACAGTGCCAGCAACTTGCTAAGTCACTCCATTTGGAAGCTACCATCAACAACAGTTTGTTTGGCATTAGAAAGGCTGGGGGAGTGACTTGGTTTCTTCATTCTTTTCCTGGTATAATTATATTATTAGGTTTTGCTTAATTACTGCAGTAATACATGATTATTTTAAAACAAAGAATACAGACATGTAAGCATTCACAGTTTGATGAGTGCTCTAATAACTACAATCACTGCTGTCTAATCAGCCTCCTCCGGTTAGACCATGGTGGACTGAATAATCAGCACTAGTTCTTCAAACCTAGTATTCATGTCATTTACCATGCAACTCTGCAGCGCCCCCTACTGCCCCCCCAATCTTGACTTTCGCATCAGCCCTGGGACTTGGCTCTGGCCAATAAAACATGGGGCACAACAATAGGGTAACAGTTCATCTTTTTGTGCCTCGATGTCACCAGGGGGATGATGATGGAGAGCCAAGCAGCACTTCCAGATGGCCACTTCCGCAGGTCTGGATTCCTGAGTGAGCATACATAGAGCAGCCTTGAGCCATCCGCTCAGAGTGAGGAGCCAGCTTGGGCTGGACTCACAGCATGAAGCAGAACCACCCACCTGAGCCCAGCCTGGGACAGCCAACCCCCAGCCAACCCAGAGAGGGATGAGAGATACATGTTAATGCTATGTTGTGAAATGATGCCCTTGCTCTGCAATAATAGGTGATTGATATTAGGGTCCTGGTGGAGGTTTGAGATGCCATGTTCACCAGCTGCAGGACAGGTGTGCGTGAGCCAACTGAGAGGGGCTGATTAAGGAACGGCAGAGAAACCTCTAGGGTCTGGGAAGAAGAGAAACTTCACTTACCAAGAGAGGCAGAAATGAACCTATTTTGCAGCCCTATGACTGTCGCCTTTTCTGCTGCAAGTCTACAGAAAAAAGGAAATGGCCTTGCCCCATAGTCATGGTAGAACTGCATTTCTTGAAAGACCACCTCTTTTTTCTGGGGGTAATTTAAAGGCAGCCTTTCCCTCTGTAATTTTCTTACAGGCTTTACTAGAACTTATGAGTATGCCATCCAAGATCATGCAGGCTTATTAAAGCAGCCACTTACAAATGAATAAATAAAAAATAAGGAAGTGGCCATCTCCTATCAAAGACAAATGACCTAATTTTGTTAGCGGATCATGTTGTAAGGTCAGCCTTATTCTCCTGGATCCCAGCAAGCATTACCATTCATGAAATTTTATTGGTTATTTGACATCTGTAGATGCTCAACTGTTTCCCCAATACATGATTCACAGGGGCAAAGGTCTCTGAGCATTTCCACATCACAGCTCCAGTCTTACATCGAGGCGGCTCTCAAAACAGCTCCCTTGGTTCTTCCCCCACCTGGCGTGTCACACGTTTTATATTCCACTTGCTGGGGGCTTATTTTTCTCTCCCTGATTATGACCCAGCTGTCTTCTCAAGGAACACAATACAGTCTCTTGTTTCTCAGTGTCCCTGGACATGACTAGAAAAGCTTGCTGTTTGGTGGCCACCCTCCACTGGCTAAGTGAGCCAAGACCTGCAAGGAATCCACCTTCGCGGATGATACAGACTTGGGGATCATCAGGCATAGTCCCCTAATAAGAGGTAAAGCTGCCGCAGAAATTCAGAAACAATGCACATCCCATTCTTCCTCTTCATTCTTCTGCTCAACAAATACTTATTGGGGGCCAGCTATGCAGGAGGCACTGAGGTAGGCGATGTGTGTAATATAAGTATGAAACATTTGGACTTTATCCTTATGGAGCTTGCATTTTAGTGGGAGATGGAAAATATGGAAGGACATAGATTACAAATTGTGATGTGAATAACACAGGCCACAAATACTGCCTGACATCAAGGACACCTGAGTAAGGAGCACGTATCCTCAATAACAAGGGTTGGATTAGTCTCTTCGAGAAGGTGACATTTAAGGTGACAAAAAAAGAATGAAAGGGAACATTCATGCAAAATAGGGGCTGAGATCATCCCAGTGGGGTTGAAGACCAGTTACTATGTCTCTGAAACACTAAAGAACATTCCTTATTTGAGGACTGATAAAAGACCACTGTGCATAGCAGCTGGGGGCAGGAAATGACATGCAGGGGCTCTGCTGGAGAAATGGGGGCCGGAAAGTCCCAGTGAGGTCTCTGAAATTTACTCTAAATAGAATGAGAAGCCAATAAGAGGTTGTAAGCCAAAGAGTGACCTGATGAAGTGTATGATTTAAGAAGATTCTTCTGGGGGTGCCTGGGTGGCTCAGTCAGTTGTGGCCGACTCTTGGTTTCAGATCAGGTCATGACCTCAGGGTCCTGGGATGGAGCCCCACATCAGGCTCCAGGCTCAGTGGGGAGTCTGCTTGAGATTCTCTCTCTCCCTCCGCCCCTCCCTCTGCTTGCAGTTGTGCTCTCTCTCTCTCAAATAAACAAAGAAATAAGTAAAATCTTTAAAGAAAAAAAATATTCTTCTAGAAGCCATGGGGACGGTGGACCTTAGGGGCAAGGATAGAGGTAGGGGGAATAGAAGAGGCCACTCAGGCATGCGGGGATGAGGTAATGGTGGCTTAGATGAAGGAGGGAGAGAGAGAAAGTCAATGAAGGAAAGAGAGAGAAGAGAACACATGAGTAATGAGCAGATGAATAGGGAAAAGTATAGCCAAAAAAATGGTCCATCCTTTGTTAATGGTGAATCGTTGACAACATGACCCACGCAAGATTTGTGATTTGCAGGGGATAGACGAGGACATGGGTGATTTTTTTCCCCTTATTATTAGACTGAAGACAAATCAAGCATTATAATATATTAAGACAAGCAGTATAGGAAGGCTCTAACCTGGGGTTCAGATCCTGTTTCTGTTTCTGACTGGGCATGAAGCAGAAGAGTCAAGCATACAGTTCCAAATCCACTAATTTAATTTGTCTCTATGCAAAGAGGAGCTACCAGGAAAGCTTTATCATTTTAAAGTAATAAACCCACCCCAAAATTATGGAATACTTATTTTCTTCCTGGGACACGTGTTTTCCTAACCAGTGCTTCTTCCATAAGACCAACCATAGCCACTCTGCCTGACCCCCTCCCTTGGCGAATGCAATACGTGTATCAAACTTAACTAAAGTTTCACAACAGGAGGAGAAACAATTGTTTGCCCACCATTTAAATCCAAGAGACATTCACTCTAACAGAAAATTCCACCTTGAAGTCATTTACTTAGAATGTGTCTTCAAAAAAACTAGGAAAAAAAATTATTGTATTTATATGAGATGATGGATGTTAACCCAACTTACTGGGGTCATCATTTTGCAATATATGCATGTCAAGTCAATATGCTGCACATCTTAAATGTCTACAGTGCTGTATGTCAATTGTATCTCAATAAAACTGAAAGAAAAAAATGAAAGGGCAGAATACAAATGTAGGATTCAATTTTTTTCTACACACGTATACACACACACACACACACACACACACACACGTATACATAGAACAAGGTCCACAAAGTTGTCCCAAGCAGCGAACAATCTCTAAGTGGCTGGATTAAGGGAGGAGGAAATAGTTTCCTCTATATATGTAGGAAGTATTTGTCCTTTGAAAGATGGGCAGGTGTTGCTTCTCCAATCAGAAAAAAAAATAAGGATGATATATGCTTTTATTTAATTAATGAAGAAGACATGCCACTGAAACTATACCATGTCTTAGATATTTCCTGAGATTATTCAAACAGCTAACATTCAGTTGTGATTTTTCGTGCTAAAATAATTGCACTGGAAGAACACTGGAATGAAGACAGTGAAGTTCACTGGCTTGAAAAAGGAACACTGAAGTTTCACCTTCCTGGGTAGGTGCAGGAGGGATGCCATCACTCCCTGGAAGGTTCAATGCTCTGATGTTCCCTCCATTGCTTCCCCCAGAGGGTATGGCACTCCTTAGTACTCAAGACTCAGCAGTAACAGAAAGTATTGGTGAGAGTTTTGAGAGTAAAATTAGCTAAGGAACTGTGGGTGGACAGCTTGCTGGAGAGGACGCCCATGGTAAGACTTGCCTCATTAGCCTGAGGTGAGACAGCTCTGAGAGCCATCAAGAGCCACGGAATCACTGACTACAGTTCCATGCATACTCCACTAGGGTTTTACCTTCAAGCAAATAAAAGGGAGAAGAAAGCCCCAGAAAACAGGATGGAAATTAAAGCACCTTGCGGTTGCTTCTTGGCCCTTTCAGCGTGAACAGAGGTATTTCAAGTGGATTCCTGTCTGACGCTCCTGAAGGAAATTTTGCTTCCTGAAAACATAGGCCATAAACTAAATTTTATGTCCACCTTTAGCCTCACGAGAAATTCTCAGGTGAATCCCAGTATCGTGATCAGTCGGGATGTTATAATTATGCTATAATTAAACATTCTAATAATGTTCATATAATTTTATTTTTAAAAAGGCTGTGATTGCCCTCAATAGTTAATGAAGGAATGGAAGAACAAGTACAGGAATCCATAAATGCAGGAACCAATGAGTGAATGAATGAACGAATCAATCAATCAATCAATGTCAGAGACGACACTACAGCTTCTCACACCCTGAGGTTGTCTTTTCATTTTCAGAATTAACTTTCACTGTATTCCGTACGATCAATAAATTGGCAATCCTTTATTTTAAAGAAATGCCTCCTTTTATTCTAGCCTTTCTAATGATTTGTGGTGCTTTTCTGCACCTTAACTGACAAAATGGTGCTTGATTACTTTCACGAAAAATAAACACACCAAGGAAAAAAGGATTTCAGTAGCACTGATGTTTTACTTTTTAAGTTGGGTGGTAGATTCATGGATTTTTGTCTTACCAGGCTTACCCATGTCCATATTTGTTATACATATTCTTTGGTTTATACGAAGTCTTACATCATTAAAAAAAAAAAAAAAAAGCAGGCCCACCATATGTTAAAGCATATGTATACAATAAAATGATTTGAAGGCCAAGAAATCTGGGATAAGACAGGAGAATGCTCGGACTCTCCAGCAAGAACGGTACTATGTTGGGTTGAGAAAACCATGCACCTTTTAAATCCCAGTGTTTCAACTGCTTAATTTTCTCTTTGATAGTTTGCATATTACAAGAAGAATTGTGTGCCTCCTAACATCCTGGTGAACAGCAGCTTAATTAAAAAGAAGAGAGTTTGCAAAAACACTGGCTGCGTGTCTCAGAGCTAATTGAAATAGCTACAAAGGCCCCCCAAAAGACAAGTTCAATATCGTGGAAATACCAGCAGGGCTGGCATTTCCATGTTCTCTGATACCCTCCTTGTCTGTCTGATTAAAATTTCACTTGGCCTTTCTGTCCATAATAAAAGAAACCTATTTGTGCCCAGAGCTGTTCTGCAGACAGCAGACGCATGTGAAACTCCAGGGTGTTGACTGAGTTAGCTGATGTGGGGCAGCAGAGAAAGCCTCATCAACCTTTCTGCCGGGATGGAGTCCATGGGGTTAATGGTGGCGTGTGGTGCGATCATTTTAGGCAGCTGTGTTGAAAATGATGGATACAACACCCCTTCCTTTTCCTTAAAAAAATAGGACGCACTATCTTGCATGGTATTCAGTAATGAACAGTTTAGGGGTAAGTGGATTCTCAGTGGGACCTTCCGGTATGTCCTTTCAAGGTGTGTCCATGTGTCTGTCCTTAACTGAGAGCACCCGAGGGGCAAGGCAAATGTGCTACTACTACTAACAGGATTGTAATCAAAATTATTTTAAGTATTAATGAACATTTAAAGGTAACTAATATTTAGTGAGCTTGCATAATGCCCACGTTTACCAGTCTGCATATTATTGAATTAAAACTACCATGATTCTCAATTTCGATGAGGTAAGTGAGGCTTAGAGAGATCAAGGGATTTGCCCAAGGTGTCACGGATCATTCCCAGTGACGGCTCAGATGCAGGCAGTCTGAGCCCAGGGCTCACAGTCTGACCCATTTTATTATACCATCTCCCCATGAGTAAGTACCACCAAAGGTGTGGTTAAATTGTAAGCTGTCACTAGTGTTGATCTGTACCTAGTCCTCCTAGCATTTCTGGTCACTCAAAGACTCTTGAATTTGGGTGAGGTCAGGAGACTCGGTCTGGCAGGGACCTCGGAGTGGGAGCCACCTCCACCACTGAAGGCCAAAGAGCAGCCCTCTGACTCTGCCTGCCCCTGCAGATCCGGCCTGGACAGTAGAGCAGCAAAATGAAAGCAGTGCGAATCCTGACACCCCTCCTGGATAAGACTGGCCACACTCTTACATGAGCGAGAGATAAGCTTGAAAGGGTCGGAGCATTGAGATGGATAGCCTGTATATTACCCAGAGCAGCCAAACCTGATGTTACAATTATTTAAACTCAGAAAACCAACCTTCCTGAGGAACTTCCCATTGAATTGTTCGCCAGCTATGGAGTTCTAATCTCAGCACTGCTTTGGAGGGGGCTAAATGATACGTATCATTTACAACTCATCCTCACCTTGGTCCTAGGATTACTCTAAAAAGAGTGCGGTGGCAGTGTTCCTCTGTGAATAGCTAGCTAGGTGGGTCACCTAGCCACCCATCTAGCCATCTTTCAATCCTTCTAGTATTGTTGAGGCTCCCCTGTGCGTCAGGCTCTCTGCCTGGCAGTGGGGGTTCAACGATGAAGGCACGAGACAGACACCATCCTGCCTTCAACGTGCTCTCCATCTAATGACACGGTGTGGAAGAGCAGTTAGTGCTGCTGTGTGAGGGGGAATCCTATGATCTCTCACTCGCTTTCTTAAAAATCTTATTTCTAAATGTTTTACAATAAATGGGTGCTACATTTTTACTAAGAAAACAAGCTCAAAGAACCACATTATAGGAGCAGACGAGCATCATGGAAGGCCACACAGAATAAACTAGGGACATAAGAAAGAAACAATCTGTTACATCTGGAAGAGGGTGAGAGAAAATCTGGAAGAACTTCACGGAAGAGACATCCTTTAAGCCAGTGTTGAAAGCTGATCTAACTTCTGCAGGTACAAAAGGTTCCTGTTTTGAGGTGCCATTCTGGTCACGCCCCAAGGCTAGCTCTCACAAAAGGAAGGTTTAAAGTGATACAGAAGTCACAATACCCCTGAAATGAGCAAAGCAGAATCCTCAAACCAATCAGGACTTTGCTGGGAGATGTGGCAAAACATGGTTAAAACCCTATGGGGTTTCTGGTTGCTTCTCTTACTGTGTGTTTTAGTTTCTAACTTCAAAGTCTACTTTCTTGTAATTTGGCTGCAGTGTTGAAATCCTTAACTCTTCCACTATTTATAAAGCAGATGCTAAAGAGTGGATGGGAAGGCAGAACTGTGGAACAATTTCTTTTTTTCCAAAGTTAATGAGGAAAAAAACATGCCTAACATACTCGGTGATGTTTTACCAGGTAAAGTAGTTCAGCCAGTGCATATTGCAAATTGTACAAGAGGAATCTGTGCTTCTCACATTTCTATGGAAGGTGCTGGGTGGCAGAGCTTAGCCAGCTGTTTGGGGCCAGGTTTCTTTTTCCAAGAGGGACAGAGACTGAGTTTCCAACCCTCTGGCACAGAGACTGCAGCTGGGTGTGGCCATGTGACTGCTTTCGGCCAGTGGAATGTAAGTGGGGGTGTCGCTCTTTGTCATGCTAGGCTTGGTCGTGGGATCTTTCCTATTCTGGGCAACCATGGTGGCAGAGCCACTGATGGAAGACGCCTGGGTTCCTGCATCATTTCATTGAGGAGAGCTGCCCATCTATCAGGAACACCCACTTTGACCTAACGGTAAGAAGACCAATGCTGGAACTGTGGAAGGCCACTGAGATGTAGGAGTTTGTTACTGAAGCATGTATCACTTGAACACTAGCCCTACCCCTCCTGATTATGCAGAATAAAATGCAGAGTAGTCCATGCCTGCATCATGGTTTTCTTTGGACTTTGGAAACTCAGAAAGGGGAAGATAAGAACCCCTCACAGCAGACTGTGTTTGTGGAGGCTGGTCCATAGACCTTGCAGATACAGCCATCTTTACATGAGAGAGTGGGCTTTTGAAGTCAACTAACCAAAATCAACTTTGGCTTCCAGGTGGACAAGACCACAGAGACCAAAAAGACTCTTTAAGAATGACTCTAGAAGGCAAGGATACCTGATTGATAAATGAAACTCTGTCTTCCTAGTAGTCTCAGGTCAAAAAAAAAAAAAAAAAAAAAAAAAGAGGAGGCCCAGCTTTAGATATTATTTAGAATTATGGGGAACAGCATTCTCCCCTTCCCTCACAAGCCCAAACAAACAAACAAAAAACCTTTCTATCAAAGTTTCTTTTAAGAACAAATTGCCTCCTGGGGCGCCTGGGTGGCACAGCGGTTAAGCGTCTGCCTTCGGCTCAGGGCGTGATCCCAGCGATCTGGGATCAAGCCCCACATCAGGCTCTTCTGCTATGAGCCTGCTTCTTCCTCTCCCACTCCCCATGCTTGTGTTCCCTCTCTTGCTGGCTGTCTCTATCTCTATCGAATAAACAAATAAAATCTTTAAAAAAAAAAAAAAAGAACAAATTGCCTCCTACTGACTTTTCCCTGTTCATCAATTCATTCATTCACAGTTACTGAGCACTTGCTCTGTGTCAGGCAAAGCTCTAGGCATCCTTTACTCTTACTTTTCCAAACTAGCCAGCTCACAATAGCCAAAGAGATCTTCTTAAAGTAGTTGTAGGGTCATGTCACTCCAATCCTTGAAAATTGGCTTCCCAGTGGCTTCCCAGCGTCCAGACTCTCTTACAGCCTGCAAGGCTGACCTCTTCACACCTTCTCGCATGCCTGTTTCCTCACCCCTGGGCTCCAGACAGACTCATCTATCAATTCCTTGAACTTTACAAGCCCCCTTCCTTCTCAGGCTGTGCCTCTGTCTGCACCATTCCTTTTTCCTCTATCTTCCTATCTATCTCAACATACCCATCAATGAAAACATCAGTCCTTCACCGAGGGCTCCCCTGCACCCTCCTTCTAAGTTAGGTCTTTCCACTATAACTTTCCACAGCATGTGGTATTTCCCTTCCATCACACTTATCATGGCTGGCAGTTGTGTCCATTAACAACCAACGTTTATTGAGCACTCACTCCCATTCTAGGTGCTGATGGTAAAACATGAGGAAAACAAAATCCCGTCCTTGTGATGCACACCTTCTAGAGGGAGGGAGAGATCACATGTACGTAAATCAGCAAGATAATGGTGGTTTTATAAGTGTGGCGAAGGAAATAATCAGGGTGATAGGTGGGGAGATAGTCAACGAGGTGCCGTTCTAGACTGGATAGTCAAGGAAGGTGTCAGTTAAAATAAGGCTTGAAGAATAAGTAGGAGGTAGCCATGGGGAAGAGCTTTCCAGGAAGAGAGAGGTGAGTGCAAAGGTCCTGTGGTGTAAAAACGCTTAGAATACTCAAGTAAGAGAAAGGAGACCGGTATGCCTGGAGCATAGTGACCTGGAGAAAGTGGTAAGCGATGCCATGCAGCAGGTAAGCAGGAATTACACACAGATTTGTATGACTTTATGTTTAATATTGTATCCCCAGGAGCTTGAAAGCCCTGGGGGATGGAGGTGCAGGGACACCAGTTTGCTTATCACTCCATAATCAGGGTCTAGTATAGGACTTGACACTTTGCTGGGACTCTTTTAATGAATTAATGAATGAACACTGCAGCCAGGCTGCTCATTTCAGATGGAGGCTTGGCACCTCAAAACAGGTAGGAGCACATACAGAAAGCTGCAAAGGTAGACACTTTCCAGTAATGGAAAAGGGCAAATGGAGAATCTTATTTTTAGTTGGTAAAGTAATTACAGAAGTGTGCATACAGGGCAGCAAGGAAGCAGGGAGAAACAAAGAGGTAAATAGCTTGGAAACCTTCATTCCCATCTGCAGTTGCTGCAAGCACCCCAACCTCTGAGACCCCGGGACATTTATGCTAAGCAAGAGGCATAAAATTAGGCAGCATCTCAAGATAATACCCAATAGGCCTTACATTTCGTTTCAGTCAACCACTGCTGGGTTTTGGCACCATTGTCATTGCAAATATGAGTAATGCAGACCCCTTAGTCACTATTAAGTAGCAATCTGGGGAAATCATCCACTTCCAATAATCCATTTCTCTAATTTAGAACACTCTGAAACCACATAATGAATAATACTGTCGCCAACTCTCCGGTAATGACATATGACATATGTCTGCAATTGCTCTTTTCAAGATAAATCCCACTGTGTTGTTCCCCTCAGAAACTCCTACTTATTTATTCACTTGGATTCCTCACACACAAATACAGTATATTCATTTCTGGAGATGAATTTAGGAACAAAGTCAAATCCTTGGCTTTGAAATATCAGGAAAAAGTTTCATCCTCACATAATAAATAGCATGAAGTTTTGTCTACAAATGCTTGATTACTATGCAATTATATTCTGAAGTGCAGCCTGTCAATTAATCCCCAAGCGCCTTATTTAATTAGTGACACTATTCCGTATATTAGCAAAATCTTCCTGTTTTTACAACAGCTATTTTATTCCACCCCTTTTTACAGAGCGTTAGGTTCTCTTTTAGAAGTAAGACTTTGCTTCTCCTCTTCCCTTCATGGCATAAATGATGCCCCCTCAGCATTCACTTCTAGATGATTATAAAAATCCCCCAGTTCCGGGTCTTGTTAGACCCATTGTCCCTTCTTCCCAAAGACGTGGAAGTGGAATAAAAACATTGCCCAAAGAACCAGCTCTTTTCAGATCCAAGAGATGAATGGAAGGAACGAAAGTCACGAATTATGGAACTGAGTTGCTGGTTATCCTCTTTGTATAAAAAGTGCTTAACGTTCCTCCATTTGAGGATACTCTCCATAACCCTGAGTCAGGGTGAAAAATAATTTCCCTGAGTTACTCAGATAATTGTATTAAACACTCACCCCACTCTGAACGTAATGATCAGAAGGGAAAATCTCTTATATCAATCTCTTATTGATAAGGGAAATATATTAGGCTAAGTAAAAAGTATATAATAGTCATTTGGTTAGAGGGTTTGCATGGGCATAATTACATAGTTAAATATGTTTCAGGGTATTTCTATTTTATGCTTAGATAATAGAAGTGAAATATCTTAACTCAGTTAAATATAGAGAATATGTATCATCCAAGAAGGCACTGGGAGAAACCATGGAGTCTAAGGAAAGGACATTTGTGAATTTTTACATCCTGGGCCATAAGACTTGCGTGAGCTGAGAATATACTTAAATTCTAGTGAAACTGACCCAAGATTTAAAGTAAGACTAAACTGTACTGGCTCCTCTCTCATTTCCCACAGCTAATGATGATAATGAAATTATAACGAGCCAGACTACTGCATATAAAGTGAGAGTGGAGCATTGCAGATTTGCCCAGCTCTACCATAAGGTGGACTTTGAGATAAATTTGACCAGAGGCAGAGGGTGAGATGCACTGGGGAAAGGTTTAGGTAAATCCAAAGGCTATATGGCATCTAAATTTGGAGAATTTTTTAGGTGCTACAATTAAAGTATCTCTGGATCCATAACACACTGCCTTACCAGTTTTACCTGGCATCTAAAATGGAGCAGAAATGAGAAAAATGTCACAGGAACCCTGGGAGGAAGACCCTAGAAACACAGGCGGCATCAAAGCATCTTCTATGCCAATGGTTCTCCACCAAGATGGTTTTGTCCCCCAGGGGACAAAAGAAGTGGCATAGCTACCATCCTGATGGCCTTTACGAGTGACCAGAGTGCCCTGCAGTCTTGGCAGCTTCTACCTTGGTAAGTCTTTCCACCCCCTGCCATCACAACAAAGGAACTCACCCACCAAAAATGACCGGAACAGGAAGAGCAGCAAGACCCCAGATAGCAGGGTTCCTCAACCCCTATATCATTGACATTTTGGCCAAGATAAATCTGTTGCAAGGGCTGTCGTCTATGCTGTAGGATGTTTAGCAGAATTCCTGGTCTCTACTCATCTTCTCTGCTGGGTCTTTAGATCGGCATGGTTTAGAGCCTCTTATATTCATTCGCAAGGCTCTACAATGTGCCAGTATCAAGCTATATGGTGGGGAGGAATTGATAAGCAAAAAGCAGACAAAATATGTCCCCTATAAAGCATATAGTGTAGTGGTAAAACAAAACGAAACAAAACAAAAAACAAAACAACAAAAAAAACAAAATGGCATTAATGAAAACTGACTAGAAATACATGTAAAATTACAGGTGAAATTATGGGCACCCAGGAGAGGAGCTCTATGCTCTATGAGGAATGATTGCGGGGCCTGACCCAGCCTGAAGTTTCAGGGCAGGTGCCCGCGAAGGGGTGGAAGTTTACCTGGGATCCAAAGACTAGGGAAGAATTACCGGGTGAGGGTGATAGAGGTGGCCGAGGTCCAGGTGGGGGTTCAGTGAATGCCCTCTGTTGGGACGGGAGATGGCCCTTGGAGATCAGAAGGGCTCTCAATCCAGGTGGAGGATAAGGAGGGAGGTGGAGTGTGGTGGAGGACTAGGCTGGGAGGAGGATGCTCTAAGACTTACAGGCTGAATGATGGGTTTTACCTTTATTTGGAAGGCGTTGGAGGGCAGGGGAGTGGCATGGTCACATTTGGGCTTTGGAAAGATCATCCTGCTGAAACGTGACAAATAATACTCAGTAAGTCACCATACAGAGGCTTCCATGAACTGAGCGAAACTTCTCTTCCTTCCTTATAAGCACTTCTCATCCACCGATAATTCTGGGTCTGATAAGGGGCAGAACACGTTTTCCCATTTCTTCTTTAATGGATTTACTTTCTTCATCTGTGACCACTTGCTTTTTGGCCTGCTTTCTAGAAGAGCATTTTCAGGCCTTTGGAGATCATATTGAAAGGAAGAGCTTTTAGAGAAAACAGGATTAAAGCATATGCTAGGGGTTTTTGTTTTGTTTTGTTTTTTTAAATTAACCTCTAACTAGGGAATTGATTAATTAAAAATGTAAAAAAAAAAAAGGTGTCCTCTTTAAAAGGGTCTTATACGTTATAATAACTGGTATTAAATTGGAGGTAACTAAGAGACTTAATAAACATGTCCACAGAAATCTTCACATTTTATCTACTTAACTCTGGCCCCAGACTGCTTTCTCCCCAAACTAAAAAGTTAGTTTATAGCATGCCTAATCTATTGCAGAGCAATCATATTTAACCTTATCAAATATCCCCACATATTTCTTCTACCTGCTCAAAAATGGAACATCAGAGATTTAGATTTTATTTGGAAAATTCCTTATTCATCATACGGAAACACATTCAATTGCATTCGAGGAATTCAATTTAAAACTAATTTATCTTACATTAATGTTTAAATTCATGAGATTCCACATAAAGTCATTCTTGTAGTGTAATAAATTCAGAGTCAATATGATAATTATTAAAACAGAAATGGGCGTGAGAAAAATAAATCGCGTGGTCTTAGGGTTAGTTCTCTCTTTCCTGAGCTCTGAAGCTTGTAGCAAAGAAGGAGAGAGAAGAAGATAAAAGAGAGAAAAAAAAAAAAAAAAGCCAAGAGGAGGAGGGACATACAGAGAGGAGCCCAGAGAGAGAGCAAGGCTCTGCCGGAACTACCATTTATTGAATGCTTACAGTAGGCCAGGCTACGTGCCAGGGTCTCTCCCCATCTGAAAGCCTCACAAAACCAACGGAAAATACTGGAGCAGTAACGATACAGCTAACAACTAACGAGCACTTACTGTGCATTTTACATGCACCGACTGACTCAGTCTTTACAGTTTGATGTGGCATTCCGCCTGTCCTCCCCAGGTGAGAAAAATGAGACGGGCAGACATGAGACGAGGAGGTCAAGTTGAAGTAAATAGCAAATGCGGGGCATAGGCAGTGACCTCAGGTCCAGCTTTACACTCTAAACCATGACCTGGTGTGCCTACCCCGGAATGGAAAGAAGGTATAGCATTTTTTTCTGCAGATGTGTTAACTCAGATCTGCAGAAACTAAGCATTCTGTGGTTCAGCCAGGATTTGAATTTCACATTTGCCAGATTCCTGAGATCTCGCTTGTGTCTCCATCTGCTCCCCACTGATCTCAGTGCCCTGCTCTGGACTGCAGATCAGAGTTCCTGAGTGGGATCGCTATCATTGCCTCCATCATCTGGGGCTCCCCCAACTCCCTCAGTTAGGGGCCAGTATCTTTGAGATCCCTGTTGCATTCTCTTCCTATTGACTGCCCTACATCACTCCCTTCTTCATCTCCTTGCAGTTTCTTTCCTCATGTTATCAATCAAGGACTCACACTCCCTGCAGGGATACAGTGAGTAAGTACCCTCTAACTGGGGAATGATAGTGCAGTCTTATTTTATTTATTTTTTTTAAGATTTTTATTTATTTGAGAGAGAAAGAGAGAGCCTGAGAGAGAGAGATCAGGAGCAGGGGGGAAGGGCAGAGGAGAAGCAGACTACCCCGCTGAGCAGGGAGCGTCTCAGGGGACTGGATCCCAGGACCCTGGGACCATGACCCAGCAAAAGCAGACACCCAACCGACTGGGCCACTCAGGCGCCCGACAGTGCAGTTTTAAAAGGAAGAGTACAATGGAATTACAAAATGCTTCATATGTGTAGGTAGACCTTCCCTATCAAAATAGACTATTTACAAAAGTTCCTTTCGTGTTTTCAACTTACTTGTCCTAAGCACATAACTCCCTTTTCCAATAGTTACTTTTATTCTTCCTTTTCCAAATCCCCCCCCACCAAAATACCCAGTAATTTCTGACTTTTCTATTGATTCCTGCATTTTATGTGTGTATTTTAAAACATCTAGAACAGTAGTTTTCAACAGGGACACTTTTGCCCCCAGGGGGACATGCAGCAATGTCTGGAGATATTTTGAGTTGTCACAGCTGGGGTAGAAGGGGAGGTGCTACTGACACCCAGTGGCTGGAGGCCAAGGGGTACTGCTACACACCCCACAATACACACAACAGCCCCCACAACACACAGTTATCTGAGTCCAAATGTCAGTAGTGCAGGAGCGAGGCTGAGAAACCTGGATCGAGCAAACACTCAAGACTTGCTGTCAACGGTTGCCTCCATGGAAGTAGAAGGGACAGAAGACAGGATCACGTTTTTACTTTTGCTTCTGAATTGTTAATGCTTTCTCTTTACACTCCACGCCTATTATTTCTGGAATATTATTACAAAGCTTAAAAAGAAGAACATGAATTGTTTTTAAATGTTTTCTTTAGGAAATGGTAAAAAAAATGTTTAAGTGAAATTTTTCAAGGAAGGCAAAACAAAGAGTAAATACAAGAAAGATTATTTTCAAGGTAGTGGATGATGAATCCAAAAAGGAATGCCCTTTGATAGGGAACTGGTCCATTCTGTCTCCTCGGTATTGTGCTGACAAAACAGGACAGCTTTAAGCTATAGACTTTTATTATTATTTGTTATGATGATTATTAACAAAAATAGAAGAGAGATGTTTAGCACGTTAATGAAAAAAAAAAAAAACAGAATTTACTACAAATCGCCACTTTGCATTTAAAGCAAAGTGACATCTTGAGCTGTTGCCTTGTTGGTAAGATAATTATTTACATTCTTAAACTTTCTCTTAACCATTCTATTATTTTAAAATGAAAAAGGTACCAAAGAGATGAAAGAGAACTAAATACTCTACCCTGGCTTTCATTCACATGGCCAGCTCCTTATCAACTTCAGATGCAGACCAGGTCTCACCCCCACATGCCACCTCTTCCAGGATGCTACTCCTTGCCCTGATTAGTTTGGCATACCTTCAGTGTGCTCCCTCCTGTAGTGTCCTGCCATTCCCTCAACTCCAGCACACAACACAGAGCTATTTCTCTGATTCTCTGCTCCCTAAGGCAGGGGTGTCCTATTATCCATCTTTGTGTCTGCAGCAATTAGAACAGTGCTTGATACTTAACAGTTATTCCAAATATTGCCTGACTGAATGAATGAAAGAAGAAACAGACATGTGAATGCGAAAAGGAACAAGAATGGCTTCTACTGACCCTAAGAAATCAAGAATAGAGAAATTCAATTCGAAAGCAAGGAGGAGGGGGGAGGATACATAGATAAAGAGGAAGACAGAATATTCCCTTATGGGCGATTTGAGGTGGGTGGGCAGGGCAGGATGAAGGGGTGGTTCGCACGGACCCCTGCCCATCCTGGGGCCAAATGCTGGTCCTGCCTTTTACCAGCCAAAAGCTTGACAGAGGAACTACTACCCCCCGATACTCAGTTTCCCATCTGTAAAATGGAAATAATAGTCGTAGCAAACTCATATAATGATTATGAACGTGAAATCAGAATAATACCTATAAAGCGCTGAACAAAGTGTCTACATGTTGAATAGC
Source organism: Ursus americanus (assembly GCF_024610735.1). Classification (NCBI taxonomy): domain Eukaryota; kingdom Metazoa; phylum Chordata; class Mammalia; order Carnivora; family Ursidae; genus Ursus; species Ursus americanus. Next base: position 34,994,526 of record NC_142128.1, read on the forward strand.
TATTAGGGCTCACTATTTTCTGGCTATAAATTCTAACGTTTATCAGAACACTTCTAGGTAGCAGCCGTAGCGCACTCATTAATACTAATGCATGCCCTTTGTGTGGCTGACTCTGCCAGGCATTTTAAGGCACAAAGAGATCTAAGACTCAGACCTCCTTCTCAAAAGGCTTGACCTCACTGCAGTCTCAGACCATACTCACCTCTGTCCCTGGGGGTCTTTTAACCCCTCTCCCTCATTCCAAGCCTTAGTTGCCAAAGAAAGCAGCACTTGGACCTTTAAAAATACACTCTAATGTGTAAGTGTGAATTAGCATGGGGTTGTCTAACCTCATACCTTATGAGCAGCTTCATCTGCCATAACTTAGATTGTGATGGGAAATAAAATGCAAGCGCGGAGAAAAGCTCACTGTGCACGGCAAGACATGTTTTATCTCTAGCCACGAAGTGGAATTGCATTCCTGTTGCGAAACCCAGATTGATGCATGCGTTTTATTTATAACCCTTCTCTCAAAGTTCCTCCAAGTTACAAGTTAGCAATGAAAGTTTGCAGTGGCTTTAAAAGGCCTGCTGGCATCTTCCCTGACAGCCAAATTCTTGCAAGTGACAGTAACAGACCACGGGATGGCTGAGAGTCAACAGGCATTGAAGAATGCACGTGTCCAAGAAAGAATACTGGTGATGGACTGGGAAAGGCAGCGAGCAGAACTCCTGAGCATGGATCTTAAGGCTAAGTCTGCCACACCAGCATTTCAAAACGACTGTCATCCATCCACTGGTCCTTCCTTCCTTCAGCGTCGCCAGCACTCTGACGCTGACAAAAGCTCCTGTCTACCTCCATCTGCCCCTTCCCTGCCAATCTCAGGGGCAGAAAAACCACAGAGAACCATGTAGCTGGCAGTGTCCTCAGTTCGATGACCCCTTCTCAACTCAATACATCCATCTGCCCTATCGGGCCACATAGAAGGTATGCTAGCCAAGAATCATCAACCCCCAACTAGTGGAGACTACCAAATCAAAGACTAGGGCTGTGGAAGAGAGGCTAGCAGCTCCTCAAAGAGTTAGACAGAGTGTGACCACGTGACCCCCAATCCCAGGCCGAGGCATAAACCCAAATAACTGAAATAAATACTCAAACAAACCATACAGCCATGTTAACTTACCTGTGTGTATCTACTATCGACCAATATATTCAACCAGTAATTCAAATATAAGCAAGCACCATGTACAAGGAACTGTGCCATTTCCACTGGGAGACACAAAGCTAAATGAGACCAGACTGTCTGTCAACCACAAGGGGGAAAACAATTTCTATAGTAAAATAAACAGAACGTCAGGGCTCTTGAGTGTGCAAGGGTCAAATACCCGCTATAAACAGACCATACCCAAAATATAATTTCTTGGATCATCAAGCTGTAAGGCTATGGGTGTTTGGATTCATACATAGCTGATTCAAAGTGCTTATACAATAATGTAGGAAGCATCTGCCTGTCTACATGTCTCTTTTTTGTTTTCTTTCATGTTGGCTTCTTTCTCAGACAGGTGCCTTTCACACCAGAGAGGTGGCGTCTAGAAATCCCAGACTTTCATTCTGCCAGCTCAGCATCTCTGGAGGAAAAACAAATCTCTTTCCCAAAAGTTCCTTGTAAATGTCTGAGACTTGGCCTGAGTAGACTAACTTGGTCACACACCCACTCCTGGGCCCATGGAAGAGTTCAGGAAGGTGGGAAGGATCTCATGCTCGCCCTGGAAGTTGACCCCACCTGACAACACAGACTAAAACTGCAGAAGAGGACTTCTTCAGAGAGAAAAACTGAGAGGTCTCCCCAGAAGAAGGTAAAATAAAAGCTGAGCATGAAAAGCAGCAGTGTTGCGTCACAGCGGCCAAATGAGACGTGTCATAATGGGTACAATGAGAGTGCATGGTAATGTTGGAGAACAGGAAGCTGGAATATAAATCTCAAAACTACCTGCATTCTGTCACATATATGCGACATAACCAATCTAAAAACTCTCAATGGCATTCAACAACAGGCATTGTTACTCACTCCTGCATCTGTGGGTCAGCCGCCATTCGGCTGAACTAGGCTGTGCTTGGTCTTGGTTGTGGTATGAGCTGAGGGCAGATCCCTGTGCCTCCTGAGGCCAGGGGGCGATCTAGAGAGCATCACCTTCACAGTGATGAAAGAAATACCCGAGGATGAACCCAACCGCACAGCACTTCTAAACCCTTGCTTGTATCATGTCTTCTAACGTTTCATTGGTCAAACAAAGTCGAATGACCAAGACCAGCATACATGAAGGCGGGAAAGATACGTCTGGCATTCCCGTGAGAGGAACACAGCAAAGGTCATAAAGAGAGCAAAGGACGAGAATTTTGAAAGCATAAAACAAATATACCAGGACACCCAAGATATTCTTATTCCCATTTTAGAGACAAGAAAACAGATGAGGTTTAGCAACTGCCCCAAGGTCATTTAGCAGAACAGCAGAGCTGGATTTAAAACCAGGTCAACTAATTTAAAGCCTAAGAATGGGACACAGTGAGACTGCTGGCAGATGGTGCAGGACTCGGGTATGAAGCAAACCCTCATGGAGGGTCGGGCCCCTGTTGTCTGATATACATCATATGCAAAGAGGACTTTATGGATACTAAAGTGATTGTCAATTATAAAATTTTAGTAGCCAGAGATAAATTTAAGAAATAGCCTCATACAATAGAAATGTGCTTAGAACGCCCAACTTCAATAGGGTTTGCTCCAAAGTAAGTTTTAAAATGGAATTATTTCCACCATGAGACAGAAGAAGGTGATGCCTGCGGCTGACAGCTGAACAGCATCCTCCAACATGAAAGAGGTGTTCTGGTTAAGTGTGTTTGAAGTTATGACAGATTAAGGCGGTCAGAAATGTGTTACCTGGGTGTCTGTTTTCACTTCAAAATCTCTGGGAACAAAGTTCCTTCAGTCACGTGGACAGTTTGATGTGTTGCCGATCCAGTCAAGGGGTTAGCCTTTACTCAGAACCCCGACCCAGCAGTATGCACACACCACCTCAAAGCTCTCTTCCTGAGGGCCAAGACTTCCTTCTAAAGCCAGAGCCACCGAGACTTGAAGTCCAGTTCATCAGTGGACAAAAACTATGTTAAGATAAACTCAGGCCAGTCTTGCAACAACAAAACCCAAGATGGATTTCCATTTAGAAGGCTTTTTCCTCCTCCCTCCCTCCCTCACTCCCTCCCTCCTTCCTTTCTTTCTCTCTTTCTTTCTTTCTTTCTTTCTTTCTTTCTTTCTTTCTTTCTTTCTTTCTTTCTTTCAAGACTTTTCAACAGGCAGAGATGCCATGATTCTTTTAAAATGGCATAATACCCAGAAGGGAACTCTTTTCCCTAAAATGCTTCCCAATCTTAATACTGCTAAGATTCTAGATCTGAAGGTCTTCAAGCATTTTATTTCCAACGGCTCAACATTGCCCTTGGCACCAATGGAATGAAATTATTTTTTCTAATTACACCCATTGGCAAAGACAGAGCTTTGACAAATTTGGTGATGATTGAATTTTTTTTCCTTCTAAAGTAATTATTAAGAGTGGAAATACTAGGTAATTAGAATTAGAATGAGGTTTGGCTACAAACAATAGGAGAGCTTTTCTTAGCACTAGAGGCAACACAGTGTAAAGGTTAAGAATGTGTGCTGGAAGTCTGCAGACCTGGTGTGAATCTTGCCTCTGGCAAGTCATAAGTCGGTAGCCTTGAGGAAGTCACTTAAAGTCTACAATATGCAGTTTACTCACCTTTCACAGGATTCAGTGGGATAGTGTATGGATGGAAACTGCACAATGCCTGCCACAGAGCCTGCTGGAGTGGTGGCTTAAAGATGCAAACTGACAGCACTCTTTTACTTAATATCTTTCAAAGACACAACCCTAGAACCTGATGTGCCCTTGCAATACTAAGCCCTGCCTCTACTCCCATACTTTGCGTGGTACTAAGACCTCAGGTTTACATGACCTTTTCAGACGCTGCTCTCCTTCCTGCAAGGCTTTTGCAACTTAACCTGGTGAACCCCTACTCATTTTTCACATATCTTCTCAAAACTATCGCTTCTTTGAGAAAAAAAACTCCCTGAATTTGCATCCATCCTTTCTGGTTTCTTTCTTTTTTTTTTCTTTTCTTTCTTGTCTTCTTTCTTTTCTTTTCTTTTTTTTTTTTTAAGGTTTTTTATTATTTTTTTTTTATTTTTAAAGTAATCTCTACCCCCAACGTGGGACTCAAGCCTACAACCCCAATATCAAGAATCACATGCTCCATCAACTGAGCCAGCCAGGCACCCCAATCGTCTCTGGTTTCTACTCCCATGGCCCCAGTGTAACTTCCCTTTGTAGCAGATATTAAAGATGGCAATTATTGATTTATTTATGTGATTAATACCTGTCCCCCCAACCACCCTCACATTAGACTCTAATCTCCATGAAGCTGGAGACCCTGCTTATGTTTTCCTAGACTGCGCCCAGCGCCCAGCATCAGGCCTAACACATAGTAGGTATTCAAGAGTTAAGTTACTGATTAAAAAGCATGTAAAACACTGTCACAGAAGAGAAGTAAGTACACTTCGGATGTGTCCACAAATTCTATCTTAAATAACTTTCTTGCTTTCAACTTAAAGAGCATAAAAGGACAATTCTCTCATTTAGGTCCCCACTGATTTTCCCTCTAGGTTATTACATCACAGAAGAAAAATTATTATTATGATGATGTTGATGATTCAATGAGATCTTCTCATAATATTGGCAGGTTTGGTGTGTTGTTGTTTTGTGGTTTTAAATAAGCTCCCTATGTGGGCTATTAAATAAAGTAGGGACAAATGAGAGAAATTATGCATCTGCTTTTCACTCCAGGACAAGTTGTTATGTTTGTTTGAATCTAATTTCCCTTTGTATAGATCACTGAACCGCACCTCAGATATTGCCAGTACCAAGATGAGAGTGTTAGTGGTGGGGCCTGGTTAATAATTTGCTGGGTAACTTCAGGGAGGAAATGCAACCAGTCTGGGCCATAGTTTCTCTTCTTTTACATAACAAGGGGCTTCTGGTGAGCTAAAATGGAGACCTTGAGAGTACAAGCACCCCCATGCTGATCTTTCCCAAACTCTGCATGTGCTTGCTGCCTTTGACTTGCCCAGAAGGTTTTATTTGATAACTAGAGAGGGAAGGAGAAGATTTTGATAGGGAGTGGGAGTTTGGGGCTTGCAAAGGTGCTGAGGACATTCAAAATGGAATGGAAATTGCATCCATCCCCTACTCAGTTCCTCCTGTGGATTTGGGACCACCTGTGGATAGAGGGGCTTAGATGCAGAAGATGAAAGACAGACTTAGTGCCAGCATAGGCAAAGCTCATTTGGGGATAAGATGGCAAATCATAGCATAGAGAGGAAAGAGGACCATTTTCCCTCTCTCTAAAAGAAAACCTAAGGATGGTCAACCTAAGGATGGTCTGGGGTCCCAAAACTAGAACCGTGGGAGCATCCAAAGATGACATCTGGGAATGTACAACAGAGTTCTTGACAGAGGAAGTAGCAATGGTGAGCCAGCAGTTACCTGGGTATGGTCAATTAGAATCTAGAAAAGGAGATATTTGATATGTGGAATATGGGCTTAAGTAAGGTACCCTTTGAAGACTCCCAGAAATAATTTGGATACTTCCTTGAGGACCACAGAAGCTTGATTTTTAGTAACCGGCTTAGTGATCTTTCCTATATTCATGATTTTGGTATACAAAATAATTGTGGCCTTACTTTTAGTCATAAAATGGTGAGGCCTAGACACATAGGTTGCATTTTATTTTATTTTATTTTTTTATGAGAGAAAAAAAAAACCAAACAAGATCATGGTGTTCTTCATAGACCTCAACATTGTTTGGCTGCATGGGCAGTGTGTCATTTTTCTGAAATATAATTTTATAAAATTTCCAACAAGAATGAGAACAGAGGGAGTAACCTTTTAAATTCCTCTTTTCCTTCCCTATAGCTCCAGTCTCCAAAGAAGGACAGCAAGGACTTGTACAAACATGACTGGCCAAGGATTCAGAGACTTTCCACCATTTTATTGTGCCCTATCTTCCATGACCCTGCATGGGAAACCTTCCAAGGTAAAAGCAAGATGCACAAAGTAGGGACCAGCCACCAAATCTCCAGGTTGGACTGAGCCATACTTGTTCCTACAATAGGCAGACAAAATCTGGGCATTAAAAACTGAGCTGAAACTTTTAAGTGCAAACCAGCACGTTGCTTTCCATACTGCCATTTCTAAGGTCCTGTTGGTATATTCTACATGCAGGAGAAACCTCCATTTCGAGCACACTTCCAAAAAAACAGGAAATACAAGGAGCTTCTTAATATTTACAGACATTCATTCTAACAGAGGGAAAATTATTTATCCCTTGATGTCTTACATTGAAAAGTCTTACATTGAAATTAATTAATTAATTTTAAATGACTTTGCTTTGACAGCATGTTTCTCATGAAGGCTACCTCCTACGGAGAGTGATGAAACAAAACTTACATATCGATACAAAAACACAAACAGCAAACTTGTATTGCAGGATGTGTTTGGAAAAGTGGCATGGCTGTCTCCATTCATGTTGAGAAAAACAGATATATAGGAAGTTCCAGTAATTTCTCCTGTATCTTATAAATGTTAACACCCAGGTTGTTAATCTTCCCCAAAACAGAAAAGGCCTTGCTAATTTTGGAACTTTATGAGGACTAGCTACATAATAACTTACATACCCTTTTCTCCTGAACTGAACATGCAGAAATTCTATGATATTCGTTGAGAGAGAAAAAATACTCTTTTTAATGAAATATTTCTATTCTATTCCATTTAATAAAAGATAAAAATATTAAATGTTACCTGGCTAAAACCTAATCATATTAAAAGAAGTGATTTTACCCAATACCATTCATCATCTTGTCCAACATCATTGGGTCCAATTCTATTATCACAGAGTTAAATGATAATTCTACTCCTCATCTTTTTTTCTCTTTTATTCACTTTAGAGGTATCTCAGCCTTTCTCTTTCCTAAGTCAATTCCTGTAAAGGCAGTTCTGCACAATTCTTTTCCAAACCCCAGTACCACTACTCATAGAGTTGGGAGTCTTCAGAAGTCACTCAGTAGAACTGTGTTTCCAATATAAGCATCTCAGCTGTGGTATCCCTGGCAGAAGTATTCAGGTGTTTTCATTATGATGTCATCCTAATTTTTTTCTGCGTCTATTTTTTTAATTATTTCCAGAGACTGTTTAAATCCATTTTGGAATGAGACATAGTGACTTATCTGGTAATCCTATGGCTACAAGCAACAGAATCTGTAACTGGTTAACTTACTACAAAGGGGAAGTGACAGGAAGCATATGGGATATTTACAGAATCGAGACTCATAAAAGGGTACCATTAATGAGAAATAAATGCTATTGATTCATCATTAATTAGCCATTCTTCTAAAGAGTCAGGGTCCCAGGGGAGAGAGTACAAGTGCTTAGTTTTTATGCCCACCTTGTCATCATACTTGGTCAAGAAGGAACTCACAGAAGCTGTGTGTATGGCCCCCAAGGGACCTGTTCATCTTTTCAGAAATATTCATTGACAGGTCCACTTGGAGCACAGTGTGGTGGAAAGGTAATTTCTCCAAAATAAAATTAAAAAAAGGAGGGAAGGCTCTTTTCTGGAGAGCTAAAAACAAAAACGCAAAAATCTACTCAAGTTGTATGGATGAACATATGTATGCCAATGAGGGTGACTGATTCGCAATCCATACTTATGCACATAAAAGGCACATTTGCTGTTAGTTACCATGACTGGTAATTAATACTGTCAAAGAAGAAAAGATAGACACCTATTTCTTTTCCTGGGTTTCCCTCAGAGCTGACCTTTTTCAGTTATCAAAAGAAGAAAAGCTAAGAAAGAGAGACACTGAGAGAGTCAGTGAGGGAAGAGAGAGGTGTCTCAGAGAGACAACCAGGGGAAGAAGCTCTAGATGTCTGATCATATCAAGCTCATTGGAGGACAAGCCAGTCGGCTCATCTCGGTGGTGTTTATTCATTTGGACAAAAGCAACTCTCCAATTTCACAACTTCCAGAAAGGCACTGGGCTGGTGAATTACACTTGGTACGACAGCACTCTTCCAGAGAATTGGAATGAGATTTTTGGCAGCTAAAGTGTTTTTTAAAAGCCACTGCTTTCTATGATTGCCCCCATCTCATAAACGACTCTGTCGCTGAGAATGACCAATTCAGAAACAATGCAAAACTCCTTTTCTACAGCTCTACAAATCTCATCTAAACTTCTCAAATTTCAGTTTTTTCTGCACTGTGTTCCTAAGGACTTCTGATGGGGTAGCAATTCTGTATCAAGGTGCATGCCACTTTTGGTTTAAGGCTTTATACACAATAGAATAAAGTCTTGGGTGCATAGAAACTTATTAGCCTCTGCCTCCTAGATGAATCATGCTCTGCGATGCAGATGGGGAAGAGAATGAGTTTGGAGTCAAATGGACCTGGGTGTTACTTTCTCTACTTCCCCACCATGTACTCAACCTCTGAGCCTCAGTTTCCTTTCTTATAAAATAGTGCCTAATTTCTCATCAATTAGACAAAAGAGCATACAGAAAGTTTCTCGCACACTTCCTAGTGCTTACAGGAAATATACATTAGTTTCTTTCTTCCCTTGGTTTGGGATTACCTGAAATTGTTCCCTACTAACGATGTTACCGTATGTATTCACTTGGGTGACTACATATTGCAAAGGATGGTTATTTTCTATATCTTGTCTATCATATGTCTTAGAAAAGTTGCAGGCAGAGTTAGGGTGTTTGTCTCTGGAAAGAGAACTAGGCATCCTTAAGGGCAGGGGTTGGAAATTAGATCCATATGAATGGATATTACAAATTTAAATTAAATCAAAGGAACAACCACCACAAACCCCAAAACAGGATGATGAATTGGGCAACCATTCCCCATCAAGCAATATTTATTATCTGTTACAGCCCCCCTCAAGAATCTCAGAGAAAAGCAACGCTATTGTCCTCTTAGCCTGAGAGCTACTCATTAGAGAAGCAGGGGGTAAGCTCACAGGGATGCAGTTTATTCACCTGAAGAAAAGGAAGTCTACTTCCATAGCTTTTAGGAAAGCTCTCCTAAAACGAGAATTAAAAGTCTGCTGCAGTAATGTAGACAGAATCAGAAGGCAGTCAGGGCTAGAGTAATAGTAGCAAGGAGGGAGAGAGGAAGAGGTGGGGCAATTCTGATGGTAGGAGGCATCGGAAGGATGGGGAGACTACCTGCTGAAGCCACTCGACACCCTGGCGCAAGAGCCATATTCGGGACTACATATGCCTCTCACTACCTTACACCAAGCAAATCCACAACAATTAATGAATGCATGAACTTGGGATCCAAACCCTGAACTCAACCCCAACATTCTTTCAGAATTTCCCATCTCATTGAATGGCACCACTACCCATTCAAACATACCAGGAAAGGCAAAGTCATCTTAAGACTCATCTTTCCCCAAACTCCCAATTACAAATCGATCACCAATTTATCTTGATGGGATGCCTTAGATTTGTTGAGTCTGTTCTCAATTCACTTCTCTCCCTCACTCCCAACACCTTAGTCTAAGATGGCATCATTTCTTGTTTGAACTATTGTAACAGATTCTGACTGGTCTTTCTGTCCACTTTTTAATTTGTTTCTCACATTATTACTAGTGCTTCATTAAACACATACACAAACACACATCATAAAGTTAGAAAGATGCTTCTCTGATAATATAAATTTTTAAATGTTATCTCATTAATATAAACTTAACCATTTCGGCACAAATCAAAATTCAAATTTGGTATGATATATGAGCAAGGGATATGTCAAAAAAACAAACAAACAAGCAAACAAAAAACAATAGCATGATAACATTTGCAGGGAGCAAACCCAGATTCCTTAACAAGACCTTTTTTTTTTTCCAAAGACTATCACTACCTAAGGTGGTGAACATATACAAATGGTTTCATTTACTCCTCAGAATAGACCCAGCAAAGATTCTTTCTGAAATTATTTAACATTTATTAGCTCAAGTTAGCATATGAATTTGAAAAGAATGCAAATGCATTTTTAGAACATTATAACCGGTCTGGATCTTCCTTAGCATAGGACAGTTTCCCACTCCACCTTTCAAAATATTAGTTTTCTGAATGATATTAAGTTAAGTATGCAACATCACCAGGCTAATATAAACCTTTATAATGGCTTTCAGGAAAGAAAAGTACTCATAAAAATCTTTAAAACAAATACTAGCTATAGAAGAGCATCCAATTAATTAATTCACTAATTATTCTCATATATAGTGACCTTGACAATTCTATGGTAATTTCTATTCTAATTAATTCTATTCTAAATCATCTAAATATTCTAATTGGTTCTTGGATGGGTCATTTTTGTGAGCCATACACTTCTCCAAGGTGCTAGATGATATCTTATATAGTTTATGGCAAGGAAATATTATTAGCATGTGAATATTCACAGCTTTTCTCCTCCCCAGCCCACGAAGGATAACTCCTTCCTTCCCAGCTTGGTTTTTGAAAATTTATTGCTCAGAACTAGTGCAATGGGTAAAAAAGGTAGAATTGGGAAAGAAAAGATTATGGGTTCCTGTTGAAAAAAGCCAAGCATCACTATCAGAGAAAGGATATGTTGGAAGGTGAAGACAATGGGGAAGAAAGGGATGTGAAGGAGCTTTCCATGGCTTGAGTGTTGGAGTCTTGGGAGTTGGTTTCTGAGGGTAGCAAGGACATCAGATAGGATTAAACGAGATGGGTAAAGAGAATTTTAAAAATGTTTTTAGCACACATTAATGATCTACTTCCTCATTTGAAAACATCCTTCAAGAGATGCCAAGACAATGCAATTTGCTCTGAAAGTCCGATGGTCTGTATTTCTTTTAATGGGACCGTAACTGAGGCAAGAAGCTATTGGGTTTGGCTTTTTGTTAAAAATAAAACACTGAGTAACATCCAAGCAGTTGAAATTCCCCTGAGGAGCACAACAGAACTCTTTCCAGCTCAATTAGCTGGTTCATTGCGGACACATACGTCTCATGGCCCTCTCCCCAACCTCCACCCCAATTACGGGTTTACCTTTGTGGCACCATAAACTTACAGGGCACTGACTTTCACTTATACATGACAGACAATTTTATCAGGTCACCATGAACTGGCTTAATAATCTTTATATATGCTGACTGTTAAGCTGTGTGTGTGTGTGTGTGTGTGTGTTGCATATTTAGCGTAAATTGGAAGCTCACCAGTGAAAGGAGCTGGTATAAACTACGTGCAATTACATTTTCAACACACAAGCCTGACCATGACCAAGAGACCTGCATGGTTTTCTTTCAGCTGTAGGTACCATCTGTATGTTCTGGATGTCAAAATTATTATCACACTTTCTGGTAATTTAATAGTATGGTGAAATACATATGAATATACAGCTTTAAATTCTTCTTACATGTTGAATCTTCCTACGCAGAGTGTGGTCCATGACACTGGCATTGTCTAGGAGCATGTTGGAAATGCTGAATATCAGGTCAAACCCAGATCTACTGAATTAAGATTTGCACTTTTAATAACATCTCCATGTGATTCCTCTTCACGTTAAAGTTTGAGAAGCACTGCTCTAGATGAGCTCACTTTTTCTTTCTTTTTTTAAATAAAGATTTTATTCACTTATTTGAGAGAGAGAGAGCACAGAGGGAGAGGGACAGGAAAAAGCAGACTCCCCACTGAGCAGAGAGCCCCACGCGAAACTCAATCCCAGGACACTGAGATCATGACCTGAGCCAAAGGCAGACACTTAACCCAACTGAGCCACCCAGGCGCCCCGAGCTCACTTTTTCATTTATTCGACAAATATTTACTGAGTGCCCACACGGTTGTCAGATACCGTTGAGAGACACTCAAACAGGGACAAGAATGATTGTGAACTATTTCCAAGATTTCCACTTGAAGAAGTGACATAACTTCTAACTTCATGGCAAAATAACCAGAAGAAAATGAAAAATCCCTCCATTTGGTATTCCATTTATACAGAATCACTCACTTGAGAGTTTAGTTGAAAAAGCTACTTTGTCATCCACTAGTTTCTGGAGACCCTAAGTTAGTACTTTATTCAAAAGGTAAAGAGACCCTTCTTGGTTAAAACTGAATGGTGCATGGATCAACTCTAGTGCTTGTTTAAAAGGCACAGTTCTGGGGAAGACAGAGGGAAAGAACTGAGAAGAATTAGAGTGAGTGGGTGTCCTGAATTTGCTCATTGACAAGCCTACCAATTTACCACTATGCCCTCTAGAAGCTTATTATTTAAATGCAGTGCATGGATGAGCAGCTTTTCTGTCCCTTGCAAGCTTGTCACAAATAAGGAATCTCTGGAACCCACCCTTACCGACTGAATCAGAATTTGCATGTAACCAGATCCCCAGGTAATGTGTAAAAACAATAAAGTCTGCAAAGCAGTACACCAGAGTAGAAGAACCACTTTTTTAAGTCAGTGCATTAAGAACAAACATGTACCTCCTTGACTTTGGGGGTGACTGACCCTTCTGCTTATTCCAGGACAAAAGTGTTTTCAGGATGCTGAGTTTTAAGTGCCGGGTGCTAAAACTGGAACAGTCCTAGGCAAATGAGGATGGTCGGTCTCCCCTCCATCATCTTCACATTCATATGCTAGATTGTGTGCTCCCAAATGCCCCCTCCCATTCTCTGCCCCCCTCCCAGGACGACATCAAAATAAACTCATTCCTCCTTTTCCTAAGTAAAATCCCCCTTTCCCACCCTCAAGATTGAACAAATGGCCACTGAAAGAGAAATCTGAGATATTAAGAACACGTACTCCTTTTCCCCCTAAACCTCTACAGAAAACAAGTCATCAGTTCAAACTGCAGATTGAATTACAGTCGCCAAAGCACACTAGGGAACACAATCTAATCACAGATGCTCAGTAAACTCCGGTGCCACTAAATCTCCTTTACTTTTACTCCATTTGTTCTATTTATCATGGATTATTTTTATTATCTTGGGCATATAAATATTTCAGTTCACATATACAATTTAATTAGTTAAGAGTACAAAATTAAAGCCACAAAGGCACATTTGTCCTGGCCACAGACACCAAAGGCACTAGTCACCAAGAACAGATATATGTGTCTTTGAACGGAGACAGCTGTTATCTTGGTTAGCATGGCTGCAGTGAGAACGAGGGGTGTTATCTGGGTTTCCTATTTAAACATCAGGGGTCTGGAGTTGTTGCTGCTTCAGAATTAGGCAATGTTTCAGCTCCCTGCCACTCTGAATTAAGGAGTAGAGCGCCTCTCATCTCTCCCTATCTATTAAACAGGACCACCTGGTGATGGCCTCTATTCCTTTGGTCTCAGAATGTTTTTCACCTTTCCTCAAGATCATCGATTCTCAAGCTTTAACCTTTTAGAGAGCTTATCGAAGTGCAAATCCACAGGTACAATCCACAGCGATTCAGGAAATGTGGAGTAGGATCTGGGAATGTTTCTCGGGAACGAGCACACCCAGATGGTTCTTAGACCCGCTGAACACTTAGAGAACCCCTGTTTTGATTGATGCTGCTGATCACAGGGACAGAAGATCTTTATGAAGTGCCCACTCTGTGTCAGGCACTGTTAAGGGTGTGGCATGTCTTTCTAATCTTTCAAGATCCGTACGTGTTGGGTGTCATCAGTGTCAGTCATTATCATTCCTATTTTATAGATCAGGAAGCGATGGGCCAGAAAGCCTAAATGTCTGTCCCCAATTTGGCCAAATATCAGTTGGTCGAAATGGGTCAGAGACTCAAGCAGAGTGGTTCTAGAGCTCTTGGTTTCAGACATTAAGCTAAGTTACTTCTCACCAAACAGTTTTGAGTGTTCAAAGTGCATGAAGCCAGGCATGATGGACCCGAGTGTCAAGAAACATCAGACTTTCAGTGTAGATTGATGAAATGGTCTGATTTATTCATAAATCTCTAGGTCTCTCCCAGAACCAAAGACAATGGTTACAGTGACTAGTTTGCTGTTGGTTCTGCTGCTACTGTTGTTATAGCCCTTATTTAAGCCTTATGAAAATGCTGTTTCTCATCCACTATAATATGATGGATGCAGAACCTGCATCAGGCCAGAGGAACCTGAAATCAGGAATGCGTTAAGTGTGTGCTGGAGGAAATAGTACACGTTATATAAATTTAACTGTTTCACCTCCCTGCTATTGTATATTATACTGTGTTAGCAACAAAGCAGCTCTTTCTTGCTTTCTCTCTTAAATAGGACCATCTGGTGATAACACCTTCACTGCTGCCTCAGAATGTTTTCACCTTGTTCACATTCATTGCTGTCCAACTTAAACCTCTTAGAGAATTATTTGTTTGAGATTTACCAGGATCTCAAGGATGGGAGTCTAGACTAATAGAAATAGGCACCAGAGCGATTGAAAACTGGACAGAGATTCCTTAGCAGATACAGGTGGTTCTGGTTCCCCCTTAGTACCAAATGCTGCCTTCGTTGATGCTAATCTGAAGACTGGTAACACCATGCGCAGCGGGGTCTTTGACCACCGGGAGGACTGATGTGTTACTTTATTTATTTGCTCCACTGGAGCATCCCAGAGAATGGAAACCTTTTAGACTAGCAGTCCAGATCCTCATATTAGGTCATCCACAGCATCTTATATTTGCCTGCTATGTGATGTCCTGCTTCCTCCCTCTTTCCAGGTGAAGGCTTCCAACTTGAGATGTTGGAAGAAAGTGGCTGATGGAGATCTAGCTTCATTTATCAATGACAACACAAATGGCAACCATACAACTCGTTATCTTTTTCTAATCGTTCCCCAAAGTTATCAATGAAAAAATATTGATATTTATAACTAAGGAATATAGAATAAGTTGGGAGGTAGACATACACATCTCCATGGAGAGTTTATGATCACAAATGTGTACCCAGATGACGGAGTTCATTGTATGAGAACCTGCAGCCCATAAGTAACATCTGTATGCATATAAAAATCACAATAAGTAATTTTTAAAGACAGAGAAAGAGTTATCTTTTGTGAGGTATCTCTGACAGATGTAGATAAAGATCAAGCGGGTAGGCGAACAATTAGCGAACTCACAGGCAACATCTCTCATGTTATCTACACTGAAAGAGTTGTTTCTCAATCGTGGGAAAAGACCCAGAACAGTGAACATTGATTTGACAGTAGGGGAGCAGGGAGGTTGGGCGGGGGGTGGTAGAAGTGTTCTATTTGTTTTGATCATTTGGGCTCAAATCCCCTTATTTCTTGGTTTAGCCCGAAAATAAATGTGGTAAAATGACATTTTAAAAGTATGGTTTCCTGGAAAATAACCCCATTAATTTGTGGATTTCACTGACAGGCAGACACATAAGAACATATGAGTATAAAGGGGAACGAGGCAGGGGTTGGGGTAATTGAAAGGGAAAGCTTGCATATATGCACCCTTCCTTATTTTCCCAATGAGGACAAAACTCCCTACAATGATTTATTTTCTGCTTATTTTTCTCTGGACTAGGGAGAAATAGAATAGTGCACCACCAGCCTACAAATTAGCGTTGGAACAATCACTGAATCAGATGAGCTTTCAAGGCCCCTTCTGTAAGGTGACCATGGAAGGTAACAGATTCAGGAGCTATGTGGACACAAGTGGGTAACCCAGAAGCCACAAATTATACCCAGCATGGAATTAGCACTAAAAAACATCTGACCTGTACTGTGAATCAGTGGAACTTGGCTTTCAGAAGAGAAAGTTAGGTAAAATATAACCAGGAAGAGATTCCCCCCACTTTTTTAAGTGGTATATTATCATGTCAAACTATCAAGAGAAAATGTGCAGTATGAAGAAAAGAAAATTAGGCTGACCATCAAGAGATGTGAAAAAAAATCTAGTGATTTGGGGGAAATTATTCAATATCTGAGGTCTCAGTTTGCTCATCTGTAAAATGAATGGGCTGGTCCAGAAGCTTTACATCCCTCTCTTTTTTCATAATAGGGGCGGGGGGTAGAAATCTTTGCAATTTCCTGGGATAGCAGTGCCTGAATCAATATAATCCATGCACCAACTGCTACTGAAAGAAAAAATTAAAACATGTTTCCCTACATCAACCACATATCCATTTGAAGAGCAATGATTCCAAGCTGCTATTATGGTTTACATTAAACATTCTGGAATGCATGCACTGGAGCCATGAATGATGTGGGGTGGGGGGTGGTTCTCCCACCTGCCTACAGAATATTCAGTGATTTATATGTAAGTCACTGAACAAATTGAGTATTCTGCTAAATAGCCGATGCAAATGACCATGCACCAATCACTTAAAATAATTAGGAACTTATAAAATGACCATATGTAGTCATTATGAATAATTATATTAAACCACAAAGGAAATCTCTCTCCCAACCCTCCCCCTGAATCCTGAAGAAAATCCAAGCGAGAGAGAGGCACCAAGTAATTAAACAGCAAATTTTTAAAAAGTGTACTGTTAAGAAAAGCCATTTCCTGTACTTGAGAATGCCTTATGTGTGTATCAGCCTGGTCTGAATGTCGTCAGATTAAAACAAACCCAGCAATCCGCAGGGCAACACTAGGAGCTTGGAGAAGGCCTAGAAACCCCATGCATTTTCCAAACAACCCTGGGTCAACTTCTCCAGGAGGTAAGTGGTGGGGAAAAGAACCCGAGGCACGTTTTCCAATCCAGGAGTAATGTAATGCTTCACTTCCCCCCATACTTCCGAAACTTGTAGTTCAGTCATTTCAGATGTTAGTTGGCAGTGTGTTGACTCATGTTTGGTTGAAATTCCCTAGCATGCTTCATTACCTAACCAATAAAGCAATCTAGTGGAGTTATTGAATCATACACTGCTTGCTATATGACCATTCTCTTGTTTTTATTCTGATATGTGATTGCTCCCCTGGACTATTGCTCAAAAGGGAGATGTGTTTCATAACCTTTAAAACAAAAAATCATTTCAATCAGCTACACAAGACCTCCATGCATTAATACACTGCCCCCTCCCAAACAAAGCAAACAAAAAACCCAAGCTGTACATCAGCATCAATACAAAATAATCCAGGGAAACTGATCTCTGTTGCTGTGTGAGTTTAATTTAATAGAGTCTAACAACAGGGTGAAAACTAAAAAGATTCACTGTTTTTATTTCCTACAGAGCAAGTCACTTTGATTCCATTTTCTTTCTGGCTTGAGTAATGCTCCCATTTTGTTCTTGTGAAGACTAAATACTTTTGCACTGGAGCAAGAGCTGATATGTTAGCAAGTCAGTGATGATGATCTCGAAATATTTGGAAATGTCTAAAATGTTGACACACCCTTGAATGACCACATCGTCCACTGAGACTCTGAGGTATAGGAGCATTTCTCCTGGGGCAGCCTGGGTTAAGAACAGGTGGAGAAGTCCTAGCATCCTACAGGGAACTTACAGAGTCCGTTCAATCTCAGTGGAAGAAAATCAAATCGGGGGGGGGGGGGGAGGCAGAAGAGTCTGCTTCTCTGCCATCAAATTTCCTTTAAAAATCATATATAGTGGCGCCTGGGTGGCACAGCGGTTAAGTGTCTGCCTTCAGCTCAGGGCGTGATCCCGGCGTTCTGGGATTGAGCCCCACATCAGGCTCCTCTGCTGGGAGCCTGCTTCTTCCTCTCCCACTCCCCCTGCTTGTGTTCCCTCTCTCACTGGCTGTCTCTATCTCTGTCGAATAAATAAATAAAATCTTTTAAAAAAATAAAAATAAAAAAAAAATAAAAAATAAAAATCACATATGAAATCTGTATCTAAAAGGGAGACAAAATTTCTATCCCCATGGAGCCATTAGGATTTCCTCGAAATTAGAAACGATATCTTGGTAATCATTATACCACTTGACCAATGAGATCACCTTATCTGTTTTAAATTCAGGGGCTCTTAAAAAAATAATAAAGGTGTCTGGCTAGGGCAATTGTATTGTACGACCCTCTCACGAACTTTTTGTGAGATCTGGCGGATAACACCCGAGTGGCTGGTTAACAGATGCACAGTATCATTGCTCCTGTTTTTATCCCCGTCAAGAACAGCCTATTTTGAACTTTGTAGAGTGTCAGACACAGCAGACGTGAAAACCTGCAGTCAGAAAGACTTGACATCAAGTTGCCATAGATAGCATCATTACACGATGGCTTTCTCCAACCCTGATGTACTGCTGGGTGGCTGAGGACTGGGTGGCACTCAGTGTATGCCAGGGCTCTGCAGAGTTTGAATATTTAAATAGGATGGGCTGAGGGGGAACCAAGAATATGGAGCTCATCTCTCCACCAGCCTCTCTGGAAAGTGTAAACAGGGTGACCCTTAATTATAGATTTAAAACTCTCCCTCTTTTCCAAATTAGACTAATACAGTCACAATTTTGTATAAATATATGCAATTATAGAATCCTAAAATGCTAAAAGGAACCGAGAGTCCTCAGATACCAAACCTCAGTAAGGTTTCCTCATCTTTAGACTCTTGTATACTATCTTCATTAATTCTAACATATCCAATATCACCTATACGTATACTCTTTAAGTGTCTTGAAATTTATCTTGTTTTGTTATGAATTATTCTAATCATGTATTAAAAATAATATACATAAAAACACATTTTCTATGTTCTGTATATTTCTATTGTGCAACACAATTAATATGACTATTAAAATTTATTTATCAGTAATGTGTGTGATACTTTGTGAAACACAACTGAAGGTAAAATCTTTCATATTTCTTTCTCTTTTCTTTTTTTTTTTTTTTTTTTGAGAGAGGGAGAGAGTGCATGTGTGTGTGCATGCATATGGGTTGGGGGCGGGTGGGCAGAGGGAAGGAATCTCATAACCCTGAGATTATGACCTGAGCCAAAATCAAGAGTGGCACACTTAACCGACTGACCCACCCAGGTGCCCCAAAATCTTTCATATCTCAAGTAGGAAAACAGAACTCCAGAGAGATAAAATGATTTGTTTAAAGTCATACTGTAAATGTTACAAATTTGAGAATAGAACCCAGGCCTCCTAACCTAGACCTAGTCACACTCTCAATCTCTCTCTCTTTCTCTCTCTCTCTCTCTCGCTACCTCTTTCTGTCTCTCTATAGGCAACATATAACACTCACGGAGTTACTGAAGCAAAGTTACTCATCACATACGAAGTACTGAACTGAGGCCGGCTTCGCGGATGTACAACCTCAGTAGCCACATAGAGCCCCACGCTCAAAAGGGTCCTGCACTTGGTTTAATGTTATGCTTCTGCCACCTTAAAATTCTGATTAGTTTTTTAGCAAGGGGCCCTGAATTTTCTTTATGCACCAGGCTTCACATACTATATAACCTGCCCTGTTCAGAACGGGTAAAAACGTGCACACATACACCAAATATAAAATGAATAATCAATAACCAGCCATACGTAAGTGATGTATTAAAAGAAGAAAAGCAATTTCTATGTCGCTGGGGCAATGACTGCTGCCCGAAGTGGAATCTCCCAGCCCAGGCTCCAAACTCTATAATAAACAAGAACAAATAAACCATAGGAATTCCATTCCTTTAGCATAATTTGAAGATAACATTGTAATGTGAAATAACCTGTGATTTGAAAATAAGCACACACACCCCCCTTTTGCAGAACTAGTTCTCTATCTCCCATCCTGAGCTTTTGAAAGGAATAAGGAAGGTCTAGAAAAATGTAGGGGAAAAAATGAATAAATGAATGAATGAATGTAGGGGAGAGAACCAAGGGGAATATATGGGTAAACTTGGACTAAAATAGGTCTCAGAAAGAGAACATCTACCATAAATGTGAAAATAGTGAAAAAGAGAGCTGGTAGTTTACAGCACTAGTCGTGGGGAAGGGACTTGACAGTGTGTTCAGAATGGGTCTGAGGAACTGAGAGCAAATGGGAAAACAGAACAAACCTTCAGAAGCTGTGAAGTGAGGAAACAAAAAGCAATGGAGGAATTAAGGATTTGGTAACAGAAAGCAAATACAAAAGAACATGCACGACTCCTCTGGAACCTCCCTGTCCCCAATAAAAACCAACCACTAAAGAAAATACACTTCACTCTATTGACAGGAGAAAAAACTTGTTACCTGACATCTTGTGAGCCACACCCAAGTTTGAAAACCAAAAGTGATCACCCAAACCTATGAACTGACAAAAAGTCTTCCCCAAATTCTAACCAAGCCACAGAAGAAACTGTAATACAACAGTCCAAACTGAATTAAATATCCTCAAATAAGCATTTGGGAATAACACACACACACACACACACACACACACACACACACACACTGAATCATATTCAGAAATGTAAAATGGAAATGGGTAAGAAACAGGAAGGACTGAAATGACAGTTGTCTGAATTAATGGATTAAAAAGAAGACCAAAAAAAATCATATAAGAAATAAAGTCAAAATTATTAAATGCCCAAGGGAAAAAACTGGATTTGAGGTTTAATAAGGGCATTAAAGAAAAGCAATAAAATAACCAAGAAAATAGCAATGAGATAAAGAAAGAAAATAGGTAGAAAGAGAAGACATGCAAAGAATATTGAACTTATGTAAAAACTGAAGTCCATGGGGAAGAAAACCGCAATAGCAGGACAGAACTAATATTTGAAACTATGACCCACCTTAAAAAAAAAAAAAAAAAACACAAAACACAATACTTATGCAAAAAGGGAAAAATTCAAAAATAAAATACAGAACTTTAAAAAAATAATAAACACACTACTGCATTAAAATCCAGCATCTAAGGGTCACATTTAAAGCAGTTACAAGAAAATCCATAGCATGAATACTTGGATAAAAATGTTAAAATTCAGTAAATTCATTAAATTCCCAATTCAAAATGTTAGAAAAAGACGAGTGAATTAAAACAAGCAAAAAGGTTTAAGGGCAAGATTCGTAAAGATAAAACTAGAAGAAAGGAGGAAAGGAAAAACAACAGATATAATATGAATCCAAACCCCACTTTTTTGTAAGATAAAAACAAAATAAACTAACGACCGCTCAATGAAGGAAAAAAGAGGAAAGAAAACACAATTACATAAATAAGAAACTACAAGGGAATAACTGTTTAACAAAATATTAAAAAAAAAACATGTAAGAGACTACTTTGCAGACTTCTATGCAAATTAATGTGAACATCATGAAGAAATAGAGACAATGAAAGAAAAAAATGAAAATTCCAGAGAAAGATGGACAAAAGAAATAAAAAGAACCAATATAAAATGCCTCTTAAATATATGAACAGATGCGCATGACATTGATTCAAATATTCTCCACTTTCTGTGGGGGAGGAAAGGGAGCCCACTGAGGGCAGTAATCTGCTAAATTTATACAACCAGGGCAACCAGAAACGGACTGTAGTGATTGTCTGGCTCCAAAATGCTTTTTTTTTTTAAGCATCCCACCCCGACTCCACCAGTGGTTCACTTACCCTCAATATGCTTCAGTTTCCTTGCCTGAAAAATTACAGATTTGAACGACACAAGAGCTAGGCCCTCTCAACACTGTAACATTCCAGCATGCATCTCAAAGACTGAACCCCACCATTCCAAACACATTGACTAGTGCCACTGGCCATAAAGACCATCTGCTCTGTGTAAGTCCCAGTAAACCATGGCATGATTATCACAGCTTGGAAAATGATTCAGTGACATTCATCTTGTCATGTACTTTTCATGGTTTGTAATCTTCAAACTTTAAGTTCTTTCTTAAAACACACACACACACACACACACACACACACACACACACAAACTCTACTTAGGAGACATGGGTCATGAGCTGATTTATCACTAAACTCCTGATCTACCACATTCAGGGAGGTTGTTTAATAGTATCCCTTGGGAAGTTTCATGACATCCATATTTCTACACAGCAGGTGAATCCTTTTCAGACTGGGCACATCGAGAAGGAATGACTTTTCAGGGAATAAAACTATGCTGCCCTATCACACAACAGAAAGAAGAGAGAATACAAAGCAGGACTCCGGCAGTTCGAAAAGGGACTCTGAGTTCTTAGAACATAAAGACATCTACAGAGTCCCAGACTCTCCCAAACACAGCAGTGCCATTTCAGGACATGAGATGGAGATGGCCATGTCCACACGGCATGGTGGAGGTATCCTTAGAAATTAGTTGAGCACACTGCATCCAAAGTAGACTGAACATTCCAGAGAAGGAATAACGATGGTTATAAAATTAGTCATGAGGGAATCAGATACCTCATTGGCTAGTGTGGAATCCAAAGGAAATATCAGGCAGATGTTGAGGAATTTAGGAAATGAGAAATTCTATTTAAATCAGAAGAGATGCATTAGACCTCACTGACTTGTTTTCCACCGGTTACTTAGTAAAGGTAGACTGGATATTAATATTAGAATGTCTCTCTGTAGTATAGAACTTGCTCATGTTAACTTTACAGTATAACAGAAATGTAATTCTATTTTAATAGCCTTATGTTAACTTGTATTATTGGGGGAGACTAAGTTCTGTAACACACAACTCCAGGTCACAAGGATTAACCCAATACAAGCCCCATGCTCATTTGCAGCTCTGTCTAGGGTAATTAGAGAGGTGCTATGATCATACAACACTCAAAGATCCAATCTCTTTTATCTTGTAAGTGGTGCTATAGACCGAATGTGCGTGTCCCTCCAAAATTCATATATTGAAATCTAACCCCAAAGTGATGGTATCTGGAGGTGGGGCCCTCGGGAAGCAATTAGGTCACAAGGGTGGAGCCCTCGTGAAGGGGATCGACACCTTTATAAAAGACCCAGACAGCTCCCTTTCCTCTTCTACCATCTAAGGACACAGTGAGAAGACAGCAGTCTATGAACCAGGGGAAGCAGGTCCTCACTAAATACCAAATCCACTGAGGCCTTGATCTTGGACTTCAGCCTCCAGAAGTGTGAGAAGTAAGTGTCTTCTGTTTATAAGCCACTCGATCTTTGGTATTCTGTCATAGCAGCCTGAACAGACAAAGCCATTTGGCATCAGAATTGGTTTCCAGAGTCACTGTGGATGGAGAACAGAGGCTGTAATGGTCACACAGGGGGTTTATGGATAGGTCTGAAAGTACACACACATCATTTACATCCACTTTCTATTGTCCAGAATAAAGTCACATGACCTCAATTTAACAATATGGAGGGAGGGGAGGTGGATACACAGACTACCTGCATGTATGCCCAGGAGAAAAATAAAATAGATTTGAGAAAACATAGGCATTGTTGCTGCTACAGGTGTCTTAATCCTTTTGTTGTTTCTACATAAAATTCCAAGTTGAAAGAATTTCTTTATGTACTGTTATTGATGAATTCTTGAATTGGTGGGACCACTCTGGCTTTTGCTCTTAAGATTCTTCTGCCTAGAATGGACAGAACAGGTAAGCAAGTGCCTCAGAGAATGGCATCTCCTCTATCCAGCTTATCTCTGTCTGGGTGTGCTACACGTGACCTTAGCTCTACACATCCAATAAATGTTTCATCAATGTTTCTTGGAGAACACTCAGCTGGGGCAGGAAATCATTGCATCCGGTAGAGGTACAATTTACTAGCGATGCTTTCTTCCCCCATATTTGAAATTCAAACCAAATGCTTCACTGCTGACATTCCAACCTAAGTCCCAAAGCAGGGCATTTCAGCTGGATGGCTGACCTGTGAGGTGGGCAGTGCATGGCCATCTGACTTTCAGATAAGGTCCTTAGGAGTCAATAAGCCCTTTTTAGAAAAGAAGCTGCTGATTAAGCAATTCTCTTCCTTCTGGCCTGAAATGCCCTGTCCTCAAATCAATTTCCCACTTGTAGTCAATAGTGACTATGACCCAAACCGTGACCTCATCATCCACTTTCATTGGGCGGGCTTTCTCTATATGTCTTATTTCCAACAGTTCAAGGAAAGAGCTGGTTGTGATCACCACAATGCAAGGGCTCCCCACTCCTGGAAAGAGCCCTTTCCTCACTTTTTTGGCTCTAAATAAGCATAGAACACCACTCTCCTCACCTTCTCTACATGGATCAGGGAAATGAACCTCTTTGTTGTTTTGAAGATGTTTCCTGGCTCAGATGATCTCCTTTTGAGGATCCCTGAGTTCTGTCTGAAATGTTCATGGCTACCATCTGTAAAGGGGCTACACTGTTTTTGTTTTGCGCTGTACCTGCAGAAATGTTTCTTTCACTTGCCCTATGACATGAAAATGTTGGCAATGGTTAAGTCCAAAGTTAGGAGGAGAATGATGCTGTCGGGAACATTGGAAAATCTCGACATCATAGGGCAAATAGCATGGACCTTGGTCATATAGGAGGAATTAGTTAGTGGTTAAGAGACCTGCGATCGAAAAAGCCCTAGCTCCTCTCTGGACCCATACTTGAGACCATCCCCTTCTGATACAATCACATGAGTGAAGGGCCCACAGGATCAGGAGTATACACATGTGGACTCTGAACCTCACTCATTTGGAGGTGCCTCAGATCATAAAAAATTTGACCAAAGTGGACAGGTCCACTCCAGGCCCTGCATATAGACTTCTTTCCCAGGTGTGCCCTCCCCAGGGCTAACTACACCACTCATGTGTGTGTCCCCAGGTCCAAGAGCCGGGGTCCAGGAGCAGCTACTGGGGAGGGTGGACAGAGCTTCTGAGCACTGTCTGGGAGGTCCTACACACACTAGTGAGGTTCCTCACTCACAATGCCTTTTGCTAAGCGGAACCTGGCCATAGCACCGGTTTTAGAGTCTAACGGACTTTGGGTCAAATTCCAAGTCGGCCTCTTACTAACTCTGTAACCTAAAACAATCGATCATTGTACCACTGTTAGTTCCTGCATAAGATTTATATCCTCATCTGGAAAATGGTGATAATAGCTATAGGAATGGCCCTTTGGATTCATATGATGTTAAGCTAGACCGCTTCTAAAAAGTGCTCACAAGGAGCATGGAACATAATGAGCATTTGATAGTGCTTTTGATTGTTATTTTTAAATTAGAAATAAATAAAAACCAGCACATTTAGTAGAAAATGTGTCCCTACATTTTGAAGGTGGTTCCTTAAGTGGTGGGAGGAAATACAACAACGGAGTGTGCTTCGGTGATGACAGGAAGGGAAGGTGTTGCACAGACCCAAGCGGCTCCTCGTGCCAACTGTCTGGCCTAGATTCTTCCTAAGGGTCAGCGCACTTTTGCACAGCCTGGAAACACTGACCCCGTCTCTGTCCGTCAACCCCACTCCTTCAAAGCTCTGTACCCCAGACACTGGGGCACTTTGCCAGACCACAGAGACGGCTTGAGAAATGAGGTGACTTATGGCCCACCACCCACTGTTTTGTTTTGCATCAACTCTAATATGAGTTAGGAAGGGAGTTGAGGGACTTCTCCAGATTTTCACTTTTGTCATTATCCTCAAGAACAGACCAGACCTGGTAGAGCCCTTAGTGCAAGAATGAAATATAACACCATACTTAATAATAAATACTTTGGGAAGTGGGGGAACTATGACCACTTTCTAAAGTCACATCCTGTATTTCATAAGAGTAATATATTTTATGTGATATGCCCATATTTACTTCACTCAGAAGTGCAAAAAAAATCAATGTCAATGGCAGCCATAGTTTATCCATGAAAGAAAAATCCCCATCCAAGCAGTTAAGAAATATTGCTTGTGTTATTTTTCAAGCAACTGCAGAAGAGCCATAGGTGAGAGTAACTCTGGCCTACCTTAATTTTGCTCTTGGACAATTCTCTCAACTTCTAATTATTTTCCTTAAAAAGAGGAACACACACACACACACACACACACACACAATTGCTTTAAATTGCTGCCAATATTCACCCATGGAATAGAATGATGGGTGACATTGGTTCAATCAATGACTTATCAGGCTAATTTCTTGTCTCCTGTAAAAAAGATAAAAGAATGCACATTAATAATACTGTTTTTGAAAAGGTCTCTGGGCAATGGTTTATTCCAATGAAACAGATTGCAAGAAAAAAAAAAAGTATGAACAGGGAGACTATAAATTAAAGAAATTTAGGCATATCAACTAATTGCATCTGTAGACCTTATTTGGGTTTCAATTCAAGTAATTCAACTTTGCAAATATGTAAGATGACTGAGAAAAGGTGAACACTGACCAGATATTTGTTTGTTTTAGGAAATCAATATCACTGTTGTAGGGGGAGGTATAAGCACCTTTAGAAAACAGACCTGCTCTTCTACAGGTACATACTGAAACATTTATGGATGAAATGTATGGTGCCTGGCCTTGACTTCAAAACAATCCAGGAATGTGGAAGAAATGAGGAGGGGTAAAAGATGAAACACAATTGGTCATGAATTAACAACTGCTGAAGTACATGAGAATTCACTTTACTATTCTCTACTTTGATACCTGTTTGTTATTTTCTATGATAAAACACTGAAAGGCAATCCTGAGATAAAATTAATATTTTAATTTACTTACAAAAATGATTATAGAGACTGAATTGTTATCATCGATTGTTTGTTTCATCTTCAGAATTCAATTCTCATGAAACCATCAGTGTATAACTTTGCACTGTGAATCCATAACATGCTTTCTCAACAATGCGTTTTGCTTTCAATCCTTGTGTTATTCCACTTATGTTGAAATGACAATATTTATCCCACATGTTATGAGTTCACACATGGAGCATAAATGTATATTTATATGAGTTTTAAACGGATATTTATTCTGCTGTTCACGCATAGATACTACCACCAGCACTGAAACTGGAATTTTGGAAAGCTCAGACGAAGCCATTTCAATATGGATGAGAGTCGGCTTTGGGCCGCTTCGACACCTCCCAGGAATGCACTCAGTGCAAAAAGTGGAAATGAGGAAGGCTCCACTACAAGGTGCAAAATACAAACCTCCCCTTGTGTTTTCTCATCATCTCCAACTTTCTGGTTAAAAATTTATCCAATCCACCAGTTATGAATATCAAGCTCTACCAGAATGCATGAGATTAAAACATCGAGGCCTACAGATTGAAGAAACCGTCAGGGCGAGAAACTGGATTTAAAAAAAACAACAACTGAGTAACTTGTAAAATTTCCATTATTCTATCCTTTCTTTTTTTTTCTTTTCTTTTCTTTCTTTTCTTTCTTTTTTTTTTTTTTCCCCCTAATCTGATAGGAATTGCAAACAGACCCACAAGGTCTAAAGTTGCCTCAGGGAAATGAATTACAAAATAGAATATAGAAGCCTTCCTAATAAAATTATTAAAAAATAAGTTGAGTTTACATGTAGCTGAAAACTGATACTGAGGGTTTTGTTTCTTTGTTTATTCTCTGGCCTCTCCCCACCCCCAGTTCCTCTCAGGGATACATAAATACTATGAATAAATACTATCCACTAGATACAGGAGGAAAATAACTTGTCCATGTTCTCACATAGTAATCAATTACTACTTTTTTTTTTTTAAGCAATGTTAGAATATGCATTAGAATTTTCTCTTTTCTTGGCACATATTCACTTTCAGGACTAGATCAGATAATTTTTCTGAAGGTCAGGATATAGGGAAATAAATATCTGGTCTATAGCATAGAAGACTGCTTACTATCAGTCTAGCATTTTACTAAATTGAGGAGATAGCATGTTTAATGCAGAATCCCCTGCCCTTAGGTAGTTTTCAGATCAGTGTACCGTCCATTTGAGGAGAATATCCGTTTCTTCTCTTTTATTATAATTGCATCAAAATCACATAAATGAGTTTTAATCTTGGAGAGAATTCAGGAACTAGACAAGATAGTTGTAAATTTCCACTTAAAAATTATTTGTTGAAAATAACTGGGCCATATGCCTTGTTCATTTCATAACGCTAGGGGAAAAAAATATATTTATATATATATAAAATGCAAGACACTTCTGATCCCAGGTGGTAACCTGTTGCGGTATCAAATTAAGCTTCTAATTTGATTGCATCTATGCAGAAAGGTTTAGCACCCTAGTGTGGCTTAGTCACAGGAAGGCAGTAAGTCTCAAAAGATATGCAGAGCTTTACGGTGCTCTTGCCACTGTAATAATTCAGGAGTGTAGAAGAGGCATACTGATTTGACTTGGGTAAAGAAAACTCTGCCCACCCAGAGGGGTTTCCAAACCTCCAAGTAGCCCACATCATGAGTAAACCCTGGATGGGATTTAGTCAAGCTCTGTAATTCTAGCGGATCTTTTATATGTGTTAATTCTATGCATTTTAAATTTCATTCTACTGCTTCTCTTTAGTGTATTCTTTTCCATACTCCTTTTCTCTCTCTCTCATTTTATTTCCTTCCACCTTAACGTTTAAAAACCTACACTCCAGGAAAGTAAAGTGTTGATTTCTTTTCCATAAGCTACGGGAAAAAAAAAAAAATGTGTGGCTGTGTTCAAACTAGGAATCCATAAACCTGTAAACACAATCCTTGGTTAGAAATTTCTCTGTCATTCACAGAAGACTTAGAAAGAGGCGTTCACTGCTCTTTACCAGCCAAGCGAAGACGGGGGGGCTTTGCAAATGGCTTTCCACAATAAGGGATTTTCATAAAACACATGGATTTTGTTTCAGAGACTGACTATGGTTCATGCATTTGTTTACGTGCCTTCCTCCTTTCTCACTGTTTTCTGCTTTCCGGTTCACAGCCTTGAAAGCCTCTGAAATGATTATTTAGGTGCTGATGCACAAAACACCAGGACTGTATGACTGAGGCCCCAAATTCATGTCTTCTGAAATGACTGGGGAGAAAAGGAGGGGCTGCCTGGGTTACAGAGATAACTGTCTCAGCCCTCCTCCATCCCTCCCTTTCCAGGTTAACCCAGGGAGGTGGCTTGACCCAATTGGCTCTATGATACGATTAGTCTGGTTTTACTTATCCTTCTGTTTTTCAATCCCATTAATCTTCTCTTTCTCTTTTTGGCAAAATTAAAAAGTTAAAAGCCTTTCTTTATACCTTTCCAATCTCAGCCTGAAAGGTATTAACAGTTTGATATGTATCTTTAGAGGCATTTTGTCTATACTTTTATGTACATCATATGGGCATAAACGTGAATAATAAAGATACATATTCACACTTTTTTTAAAGATGAGATCACATATAGACCTATGCTTTCCAATACAGTAGTCACTACTCAATGGTGCTGTTTAAGTTTCTATTAATTAAAATGAAATAAAATATAAAGTGTGGTTCCTCAGTTTCATTAACCGCATTTCAAATGCCCAATAGCCAGGGGAGGCTCATGGTTATTATATTGGGGAGCACATATATAAAATCTTTACATCATTTCAGAAAGTTCTATCGGACAGTAGCTAATTTAGAGTATTCCTAATTATTAATAAATTGGAATTCTGTTCTTTTCCTTTAAAAACAATTCTATGAACAATCCTAGACTGACATCAAGAAGTAAGACTATCCAAATTCATATTCAGTGGTAGAGACAAAATCGGGCTATATATATTTAATTTGGTGTGGGAACCAATTTTTTTTAAGGCCCTAGTTGTAAGGATTATGATCTCTACCACAGAACGCAAGGGTTCAATTTGTTATGCTATGTACTCTACCAGATTTGAAATGTGCAGACCTAATGACTACATTCTGATACTTTCCTGGAAGGACATCATTTTAGTTGGGAAAGAATACAGCAGATATGTTCAAAAATAATCCCTCAAAAGCTTCTTCTCATATTTAGGCAGAAAACAATGGCCAGTCTCAGCCACAGAGACTCTGGAATCTTTCAACTGTCTTTCCAGAGTACCATTCTTTGTTCTGATAACTTGATATTTTGCCAAAAGCCCAATACTGGGTGGTTTAAAGCTAAGAAATTAACAAGAAATCAGAAAGCCAAATGAGCATTTACAGGTAGAAAAAGCAAAGTGTAATTATCTGGTCTCTGAGGAGCTAATTATAGGCTCAGTTGAAACTGGGAGGATCATGGGAGGACATGCGTGCGCGCACACACGCACACACTCACGGACACACACACATGCACACGCACACGCACAAACCTGTTTGTGCCCACCTCCAAAGAAGCTGAGAGAGGCACTGCTGCATAAATAAATCATTTGGACAGCTCACTGTTTCAGCACAATCGATCTTCACCCTCGTACTAGGGTCAGGCACTGCATACCCACAGCCTGCCCTGACCCACAGTTGTATATAAAATATGATATTAAAGAAAGCTTCCCACTAGCCTGCTTCTACCTGGGAGGCTCACCATCCATCCATCATTCATTCCCTTTGCCCCATGCCAGCACCACCCACAGGCTGCCAACTTGGGGAAGTTAACAGCATTGAAGGGAAGAGTGGCCCTCAGGAAACCCAATGTCCATGTCCCGGAAATCACGCAGCACCTAACAATTTTTGTAGAGTATATTTAGCAGAGATTTACTGACCAGATCTAATAGCTTAAAGAACTCTTTTAGTTTACATTATTTTGATGATCCTATATGGACACCATACACATTGCTCAGCGTGGAGTTAACCTCTTTCAGCATTTTCAAACAACACTGAAGGTTTAAGGGGGAAGCAAGAGGAGAGGAGTGAAAGAGATGTGTCTTCTGCTACACGAGGATTTCTCAACGTTGGCACAATGGACAGGTGAAGCCAGGTAATTTGTGGTTCCTAGGGGCTGTCCTGTGCTATACAGGATGCTTAGCAGCGTCCCCGGCCTCTACCCACCAGATATGAAGAGCATGCCCCTCCCCTAATTGTGGCAATCAGACAAATGTCTTCAGACATTACCAAATGTCCCCCGGGGGGGCAAAACTGTTCCCAGTTGAGAACTGCTGACTTACACACAGAAGGACCAGCACAGTATGGCAAGAGTTACATCCTACCTAAGAAAGCAGCATGGTAGACTGAAGCAGAGGACTGCCGTAACAAAGCACCACAGACTGGGTGACAAACATGTTCTCTGAAGCCAAGAGTCTGAGATCAAGGTATGGGCAGGGTCGGTCCGCCCTGAGCCTCTCTCTGGCTTGCAGATGTCCATCTTCTGCTCATGACTTCACACGGTTTTCCCTCTGTGTATGTCTGTGCCTTGATCTCTTTTTATAAGGACACCAGTCTTATTAGTTTAGGGTCCATCTTACTGACCTCATCTTAACTTGGTTACTTTTTAAAGATCCTGTCTCCAAATACAGTCACATTCTGAGGTACTGGGGTTTAGGACTTCAACATATGAATTCTGGGGGACACAGTTCAGCCCATAACAGGATGTAATTCCCAGACCCAACTACATCATTTTTCTGTATCACTAATAACTTTGCTGCATTACCTGTTGTAGATCCAGCCCTATTATTCAGAATTGGGCTCTCCCCTGTGCTTACTCCCTTCCTGTTAAAGAGAGAGCAACTTTTTTGGCCTGGGAGTTAGAAAGAATCGAGCCTATGTGGCTTAGTCTTGCACTTTCTTTCATTTGCATCTTACTGTCAGGCAGGGAAAGAACTTCCTGGACTTTCTGGGGCCTCCAATTAGGGATTGATGTTTTCCCCCACACGTTAGGTTGTCTAGACGGACAAACTTTTTCTGTAAAGGGCCAGGTAGTAAAGATTCAGGTTTGGAGGCGCTGTATTACTATTTATTTCTACCATGTGGTACAGAATCAGCCAGGAGCAACCATACGTAAATGGGTATGGCTGCATTCCAATAAAGCTTGATTACAAACATGGGCAGGTGGGCTGGATTTAGCCCCTGGGCCATAGTTTGACAACCCCTGTTCTAGAACATTAACTACATTATTTCATTTGTACAATTTCAATTGATATGTGTCTTGTTTGAGTTTAAGTAAAATAAGGAGTATGTGCAGAACTGATAATCATTTGCCTGATAAAAGCCAAGAGCTGCCCTGTTTTTCTCACCTAAAGCTACGAATGGATAGCTACGAGAATATTTACAATAACAACCATTTTAAAGAACATTTAAACTGGATTTCTGTTCCTTGCCCCCCCCCCTTTTTTTACTAACCATGTTGCCTCCAGCTCTGGTTTCTAATTTCTTTCCTCATTAAAAGTCCTGTCAACTTTCCCAAGAATAAAGTTGTTCCTTTAAAAATATCCAACTCATAAAAGGCCTGTGCCCAGAAGGCATAAGATAAATAAGAATGGTTCATGAAATCTCCCTCCAAACAACAGACTTATGAGAAAAAAACTTGAACTTTGATTTCAAGTCACTCCAAAGAAATCATCTTCAAACTTGAGGTGAGCATCCTTACAAGGTGCTTCGTAGCATCATCCCTGGCTAGACACTCCACATATGAGTAGGTGCGTTTAAAAAAACCACATCTCATCCCTTTGTTAGTTAGCACACAAATTGCCAGGAGACCAGGCCACATTTCGGCAGGGAATGTTAGAAGAGAGGGCTCTGGAATATGCACTGATAAGTCAGGAGCAACGTCATAAACTGGGGATGCCATAGAGAACTCTTCTGAGAGGCACCAGGATGCTGCTGCAGCACTGTCAGCAACAGGCAAAACTGGGCAAAGGGCCAGTGTTCATCAGTAGGGGGCTGAGTGAACTATTTAGACACACCCTTGCATCCTATGGAACACTGGGCTGTTGCTAGAAAGAATGCTGTAGGTCAGTGTGTACAACATGGAAAACTTTCATGATACACTGTTAAATGGAAAAAGCAAATAAAACATCACACACATATGTATGTGCAGATATGTAGTATGCAGATAGACCTATCTATCTCTACATGTACTACAGAGAGAGGTTATATTTAAACAAAATTATGTGTTTGCACATTTTTATTCAAATAAATGTGTATGAATACAGTTACTCATCTTTCCTTTTCTTTCTGATATACCCAGTATCTCTAAATATTTTTGTCAATATATAAAAAACGGATACTATTTATAGAAGTTTGTTCCAGAAGGGGAAGTACATTTAAAAGGCTTGCATAGGACGGAAGGAGAGGTCTGTCTTTCTACATATTTTTCTGTTTGATTTTCTTGCAATAATTACATTTGTATTTGTAAAGGAAAAATACTAAACCATCCTCCCTGGGAGAAAAAAACTTTGAAAATAATTTTAAATAACATTCTTTATTATTTTAAAAATACAAAGTCATATTATTAAAAAAAAATGTGTAAAGATGAACTCCTCATTTTCTCGCTTTCTGCAATCTCATTGAGGACTCCAGGGACATCGCTGCTAACAGTTCAGTATGTATCCTGAAGGGCCATTTTTAATTAAGTCAGGAAAGATGTTCCTTGGGAAAGACCAACTTCTTGAAGTTACAAATAGACCCAGGCCTAAGATATCTTGCCCCATAGCAGAAAGGGGAAGAAGTGTAGCAACCCTGGGTTCTACATGCCCGCACACCTGCTCAGGAGGACGGTGTATCTTTAGTTATCACTGAAGATGGTGGAACACGCGACTGAGGGCTTCTAAGAATTTGAGGGGCCTACGTCACTAAGTGCCACTGATAGGGAAAAGGCCATTAGGCACCACTATGGAACACTCCAGTAATCTCTCGTGCTCCGAGCTTTGAACTATGGTTGGCCATGTTAAAGTACGTTTCAGGCACAGATAGGTGATGGGAAATGTGTTAACAGTTCCACTTACAGCTAATTTTTAATGACAGAGCCTACACAAGGCAGAACTGGAAGCATTTCAGGAAGTGGACTCCCAGCCTGAAACTGTGCCAAGGGCAGGCAGATTGAGAAAAACATATATTTATTTCTATGGAATGTGTGAATATTTATAAAAGACAAAATTCCCAAGTGTAACTGAAGGGTTTAATTTAGCCATTAGCACTGAGCCAAAGTGCCAGGAAACTGAAATGACTAAGGAGCCATGCCCCACCACAGAAAGAAGACCTCTGACAAAGAGATGAGGCAGAAAGCCACAAAAACGTGTATATGTGCGTGCACACACACACACACAAATTCACAATCACAAAGTTATTCATTATTCTTCTCTGAAGACTGAAATGAAGCAAGTTTGGAAAATATTTTGGTAACCGACTTCCTTCTCTAAAAGAGTTTACTTCTCATGCACCACCTAGGCAGATCCAGAATAACATCTGCCCTGTTTTAAGAACATCTTCACTTTGCTTTTGTTGTTTTTTTTTTTTTAATCCCAAGAGTATCTTATTCTGATCTAAATCTTAGCCCAAACTTAATTTTCATCAATGATGGGATTATAGCATTTTCAACCTTTGTAGGAAGCAGAAGTAACACCCTTGTTGACAGATTAACATTCCAGCTAAATAACTGAGGAAGAAAATCCATTAGCTCCTTTACAATATTATTTTCCACTGTCTGAACTGCTATGTATGTCCAGTGTTCTAGCATAATTCCTGATTTTTCAGTACTGTGGAACTTAAGAAACTTTGTTTCTAATGAATGTCATACTGCTTTCAGTATACTGCCATCATTTATTGTATTCATCAGAACTTTTTTGGAGGGTTTTCAAATAAAACATTCAAACTAGTTTAAGCAAAAAAGAAAAAAAAAAAGTCTGGATTCATGAGTAAAAAATGTAAGGATAACTTTGGATTTGGGCTGAGCTAGGTTCAGGGGCTGGACACACAGTCCTCACTGGGAGCTCAGAAACAACTAAAAATTCCCACCTCAACATACTTGGTTATTAACAGTTTCAATAATCCTTCTGAGATTCTCATTGGCTGGACTTGGGTCACATACTCATCTCCTAGCCAATCTCTATGGCTGGGAGATGGAGCTTTGCTAATTGGCCAGAACTAGGTAACACACCCACCTCTAATGTTAGGCCAGGAGTCAGCACCCTGCAAGGCTGGGGGCAAGGGGAATGACGAGAGAAAGCTGGTTCCTTAAGGAAAGGAGAGCTCTTTAACCAGAGCAAGAAGGAAAGGATGCTGGAAAAATGAAAATAAGAGCTACTTTGTAAAAAGTCCTTATCATAAGCAGAAGTGACTTATGCTAACCAAAACCCTTCATGAAGACCACCGCTGGTGTGAATTCCAGTTGTGAATTCTGCTGAAACACCAGTAGGACATTGAAAAGAAGCTCCAGAGCTGTGCTAAGATAATAGCCACTAGCCACATGTGGATATTTAAATTGAAGTAATCAAAATTAGATAACATTTAAAATTCAGTCCCTTGGTAGCACTAGCTTCAGTTCAAATGCTTAGTGGTCACATGTGGTTAGTGGGTACTTTATCGGACACTGAAGATGTAGAACATATCCATCATTGCAGAAAGTTCTACTAGACAGTGCTGTTCTAAAACCCCCCCTCCCCAAAAAATTAAGAATAAAATGAAGTAAAAGAAAATAAAACAAAAAGGGTATTTAACTGGGGTAGGAAGGGCGGTGACCTTGCAAAGTCCCTACAGGCCACAGAGGGTATGATAACAGTTATGAAGAAAAAAAACAGACAAACAGATGTTCAGGTAGGAAAAGTAATGCTTTTCTCTGACCATTAAAAAAAATTAGAAAGGAAGAATTCTGTCTTTTCTCTGTCAGAAAGAGACAAAGAGCATATATAAAAGCAAAGACAGCGAGAGGGTCACTAAATCAAATGCTACTTGCATCAAAAGGCTCCTATTTCTTTCCTTTCCTTTCCATCCAAAATTTTGCAATAATGAGAAATAGTTACACACCGACTTCTAACTAGCAGTTCTTGCTCTATATTTCATTTCCAATGCTTGATAGAATGAATTTTGCTGTGTGCAAAGTTGAGCTGAGTATATGTAATATTTGGAACAGAATCCAAACGCTTGGCCGACAGGACCCTTAGTGCTCAGGTGGCTGCTTCTCTCTCCAGCATTCGACCCACCTCCCTACTTTTCATGTTTTATCACCACAGGCGTTAATTCTGAGCTTCAGTATCTTTGTACTTGCTCTTCTATCAGCCTAGGGCATGCTTCCTGGATTCCTTCTCAGGCTACAGGTCTCCGTGTAAACATCATATCACCAGAAGACGTGTTCTGATCACCTTAGCTGATACACATTATTCTCCATTACATATCCCATTCATTTATTTATGATACTTATAATCTCTAACTAGTTTGTTTACTCTTTTTTTCCCCTGCCATTTCCAAGTGCAATGTAAGTTCCATGGGGGCAGGAACCATGCCTGTCTCACATCCTGTTGTTGCCCCACTGCTGAGTGGGCATCTAATAAACATTTGTGGGATGAACAGACAGAGAAAGAAAGTTGGACTAAAGACTGCAGTGCTCACCAAGCTGCCCTGCCTTACCTGCCAGAAGCAGAACTAAGGGTGCCTTTCCCATTAGGAAACGGGACTTAGAGAAAGTATTTTGGGTTTTGCCTCTAGGGTGGGACATTTCTAAAACTGCTATGCTTGATCATTTGTGCACAGCCAGGACAAAACGAGGTGACCTCAAATACTCTTGTGTCCTGCTTAATTTGTACTCTCTGTTCAGAAAAAATAAGATGAAGAGTTAAGATGCTAAAAAGACAGACTTTTAGCAGAGCCAGAGCTTAGGCTGACTATAGAACTTCCGCCTTCCTCTCTCCAAATACAAAACAAGGAGGCAGAAATGATGCACATATATTTCAGAGCCCATTCTGAGTGATTAATAAGGTCAACTAAGTGCAGTTTATCACCCTTCACAGCATCCAGACAGCATTAACATCCTGCTACCTCACTCTCCTGATGGCCACTGTTAAGAAACTTCCAGATTCATCTTTGTTCAGTTCTTATTAATATTTGGAACCATGGGATATATCCGAACACTTAGCACAGTTTCTTTAACATAGCAGGCACTCAAATATACAAATTAAATACACAAATTTCAGAAGATCCTTTTAAAATACGGCAAGAGATAATCTGCTATTCTCACACACTTCAGTGTGCACATATTTAAACATTTAATATCTGCTTGCAATCTGTCAGGTGTTTCCAAAATGATAAGGGTAGTGTCAGGCGAAATAAAATGGGCAGATATTCCAATAAAAAAGTAGACTCCAAAACAGACCTGATACTCTGATGAAGAGCAGAACAGAAAATGAAACACACGATTGGTAAGACACTAAAACAGAAAATGGCTACAGACGACCAGCAGTCAACCATAGTTCATTACTAAGAAAGTTATCCCAAGCTAAGCTCATTTCCCATATTGCTAGAATTCCGAGTCAATCAGGGTAAAGGAGAAGCCAGAAATCAAGTATCTGCCATTGTGGATGTAAAATCTCCACGAATAAGGGAGGTGTTGGGGTTAGATGAAGACACTGTTTGCTGGTTGAATGGCTGTGCCAAAGTTCGTTGACTGAAGGGATTGCTCTCCACTGGGAGGGTTATCACTAGGGATGTGCTATAGGTCTCTACCCCTGACTCAGCCTGGCTCAATGGTTCTACCAATGACTTCACAAGAGCCAATTGTGATAAACCACTTATTAATTCATTTCTTCAACTAGTAGTTATTGAACATTTTCCACATGATAAACATTGAGCTGAGGGCTTTAGGTTAACAAAGCTTAAAAGAACAGTTTCTGCCCTAAAGAAGCTGAATTTAGGGGTGAAGGAAAGACTGATATGACATTTCAGTAAGTCCTCAAAACACAGCCCTGGCATATTTTAGGGTCTCAATAAATATCTGTTAAATGAATGTGGACAGTCCATCTGACACTTTCTATTTGCACATCTGTGTGCACTGAAGAACTTTTTCTCTTTTCTCTCCCCACCTTCATGGGAGAACTCCTACTTATCCTCCACGTTTCAGCTTAGATGTTACATTTTTTCAGACATTTTTTCTTAGGCTCACTTCATACCCATCCCAGCCAAGAAGGTATATTCTTCTCTATCTTTCTATGGCAGGTAGAACCTCGGTAACACTTGGTTTTTATTTTATAGTATCTTGTTTACTTGTCTGTCTCCCTGACCAGTCCCATGCCCCTTGGGATTGGAGTCTGCTTCTTACTCATTTTGCATCGCTAGAATCCAACACACTATGAGGCAAATCACGAAAATTCAAAACATATTATTTAATATGAAGTTGACTGAAGTTCTGGCACTGGGACTGAAGCTCGGTGAGATGACTTCCACAGTTTTTTCTACCTCTAAGATTCTTTGAGGAGAATTCAATATGGCAGCCTAGGATTTCAATCCTTAATGTTATTGTCAGAGGATAATTTATAAGAGGCTGTACTGGTGAGCCATGAACTAATCAAAAAATCCAAATCTTATGTTTTTATGGGCAAGTGACTTGTAATTCCATTGTCTGTGTCATTATGTTCACTTAAATACTATTTACTAACATTTAGCTTCTTGCGCATTAGTAAGGCTTGCTAAACATTTGTGATACAAAACACAACATTAACATAGCACCAGTTTATTGAGGATAAAAGTCAGTATTTCTATTAGAAACCAGGATTCCACACAGTAATAAAAGCATAATCCATCACTCCCTGTGTAGTAGGTTCTTGTAAATTGTTCTTTTAGTGTTATTTTATATAATTCTAACTACAACCATATGCATTTTACAGAGGAGAAAAGAGATGTCCAGAAAGCTAAGTTACTTTTCCAAGGTTACTTGGCTAGCAGGAGATAGAACCGGATTTGGACTTCAGGCTCTAAAGCTCTCCTTTTAACTTCTACACAATACTGCATCTTAGTGGCTATAAGAATTGTGGAGCTTGAGGGAAAGATGAGATGGGTGGAATAAGTGGTCTGTGGTTGAAAATAAAAAGTCAGAGACAAATGAGCTTCAGTCTAGAGGTGGGGGTGAGGTAGGACTTGAGTGGGAAAGGAGGTATCTGCTTATAAGGAAAGACGTCAGTGCTCTGAGTGATTAGCATATAGATAGTATAATAGTAGGGAAAAGAAGACAGAAGAAAACCATCACCTTATGTATATACTTGAAAACTAAACCCAATTTAGCATAAGGCATGCAAATGCTAAATCTGAATCTGCTACAGAATATTTTCTTAAACATATATAAATGATCTTTTCAGACAAAAATATTTTAACCGATTATTCCAATGCCAGTTCTCTGAATCATCCAGCTCTTGGGACTGATTAAATAGATTATTTTTCCCCAATTACCTGGGCTGCAAATTTACTGCTCATTTGCCTCCTTTACCTCTAAAATAAAGTGCAGATCCACCATTTACAATTTGATCAAAGTCATCATGATGAATATTTTTAAGACATTGTCAGACATGGTTGTGCTGACTTTTCATAATAGCCCCCAACTAATCAATATATAATTTAATTCAAAAATGTGAAGCTGTAAATTTTAATGCTCTGTTTGGTATTTTCTTAGTAATTGGAAAGATGGCAAATCAACTTTTGGGCAGAGAGAGAGCTAGGAAGACATATCCATTAAAACCAAATCTTGAAGGGTAGTGTGGCTTGAGGCAGCTCTGCTCCCAGGGGCCACACACTGCTGGCATTATCTCCAGTGGAAATCTCTGACACTTCTCTATGCAAGGACGTAACTATAGTCATCTCTGCACCTTGCACCAAGGCTGGGACTTGACCTAAAAGCCTCCCCTCCAATTATTTTTAGAACTAAACACAAACCTTGCAGAAAATAGAAGGTTTTAATCTCTTTATTCCAATGCATCATCTTATTTAATTTTACCCAAATCAGTCAATAAGGCATGGTAGTAGTAGGCCAATGTAAAACTGTATTGAATGCTGAATTGTCAAGGAAACTAGTAATTCCTTCTAAAACCATTTCCTACCTACCTTTTCACATACCACCTAGCCCAGAATGGCCACTGTTATCATTGTTTAAGCATTTTTTTTTCTAAAATGCATGCATTTCCTTGATTTCAAAGTATCACTGGTTATAATAGCAAGAGTCAAAAGACAGGTAATTTGTCAAAATCTTCTATTTGCCTTAAGAAAAGGAAAAAAAAGATTAGAACCATCTGGAGGTCAAAAGTATGGAGACAGTCAAAAGGTCAGTGGATGTGGGAGGAATGAGGCTGGGAGTGGGGGAGGTGAATAGGCAGAACACAGGATTTTTAGGGCAGTAAGAATACTTTCTATGATACTATAATGATGGACACTATCATTATATATTTGTGCTAACCCACAGAATGTAAAAAACCAAAAATGATCACTAATGTAAACTATGGACTGTAGGTGATAATGATGTCAGTGCAGGTTCCTCAAACGCAACCAATTTCCCACTCTGGAGGGGATTTTGGTTACAGGGGTGGGGGGGTGGGGGCTATGCTGTGTGGGCAAGGGATATGTGGGAAATCTTAAATGTACTGTTTATCTAAAACTGAATATGCAGTTTTAAATTGCAAAACTTAAACCTAAGAAAATAAAGTCTTTAAAAACATACTGGCTTTCCCTTCACCTTTATACGTAACAGAAAAGTAGAAACAAATATTTTAGCAGGGTGCTAAATGCTCTCCTCTAGCTTCCAAGAACAACTGCCTTTTAAAAACTTTTGCAATTTGTTTTCTGCTTAAAGACATGAAGTGTTCATTATGGGCGATTTAGAGAATAAAGACCTAACAAGTCAAAGAAAAAACAACACTTATATTTTAGTGTGTGCACATTTTTTTATGTTTCCTTAACAGATTCCTACTATCCTTTTCTGTTTTAGTGAAAATGAGATCACACAGAGTTTGGACTTCCCCTTAGCAATATCCTGCGAGACTTTTCTGTGCCACTGATGATTCTTCTACTGGATCACTTCTAACAAACTTGAAGGCTATACATTCAAAAAACTCCACCAGGCCTGATACAAAGTACCTTCTCAACTCTTATTTGTTAGAT
This sequence comes from Ursus americanus, assembly GCF_024610735.1. Taxonomy (NCBI): domain Eukaryota; kingdom Metazoa; phylum Chordata; class Mammalia; order Carnivora; family Ursidae; genus Ursus; species Ursus americanus. The sequence goes on from NC_142128.1 coordinate 35,035,340, forward strand.
GATGAATAAATAAATGAATGGGGATTCTAGTGTAGGGGTATTCTCTACTTGATTTAATCAATTCCCTGTTGTAGGGCATTTGGGTAATTTTCAGTTTTTTGCTATTACGAACACTCAGTAATGAACATCTTCATACTCAGACCTTTGCACACATTGGTGATTATTTCTTCAACATAAATTCAGTCAAGGAAAGGGAATGTGCATGTTAGGTCTCTTAAAGGCTATTGTCAAAGTTTAACTTTAAGAAAAGGCAAAAATACAAAGTAAAAATAGGTGGTGGATCTAAATAAAACCCTGCATGAGAAAAAAGCAGCCCTGCCACAGAAGTACTCACACCCCCACAGTGGAATGACAGCAACCGTCAGATGGGCAGAAACTACAGAGACGCGAGCACACGCGCACACGCAAGGCTGACATATCTTGAAATGAAGTCAGTGGTGGAGAGAATCCATTGGCAAGACAGAGATAGGTAATATGGAATTCCACTGATTCTACTACAATTCAGCTTTCCTTCCAGTAGAATCTAGCCATGCTCCTTGTTTCCTAACACGAGCCTTAACCAGGAGCAAAGAGAAGATCTATTCTTGCGACAATGTGATCAACTCATTGTCTGGAGAGATACAAGTTAAAGATCTATTCTGTAGTCAAACAAGCACAGGTTCTGTCTCTTCCTGAACTCTTTCCCTTCCCTCCCTCAGCACCCATTACCTTTCAGTCCATATATTTTATTAGGAAAAGGTTTCTTATCTTATTAGGGTAAAACACATTATCCAAAATTTATTTATTTATTTTCCCTTATTGCTAAGATAATGCTACCTCCTACCCCCTACCACAAGTGTGAAAGTGTCTGTAATCCCAGTCGCTGACAATCAGTGTGAGCATTTCATGTGGCATTTCTTTTCCATTAAAAATTATCAAATTGATGGTGTGTCTTGCTACTGATACACTTTAGAATCAAAGATGTGTTGTGGTTGCTTGGTATGGTTTGGGGTGTTTGGGAACATGGTTCCACTCTGTTCTGAATGATATTTAAATTGCTCTGATATATTCCAGTCTGGACTCTCGTGTCAATTCATCAGTGCCAAGGCTCTGCCTAACATTTTGCTACAAACTGGGTTCAATTGTAATTTGTCAACTATAGAACCCGTTGCTATGACAAATAGCTTCGGTCTGGTTAATCTTTTGAACATAATAGCATTCTGCTACTTTGATAAATCTATTATGTCGTGGTTTACATATGCTTTGGGGAAAATTTTTATTGGGACATTTGACACTAAATTATCTCTAGTCTACACTAACAAAGCAAGTGGAGGGCTGATGCTGATGGTAGTTTTCCGATATCTCAATAATACCAAGTTCTCCCAGTTCTCAAAACTCACAAGATGTGAGGAGTGCAGTCTCTGAAGTTAAACTATTATGTAGTTAAACCACATAGTTTCAAGTCATAGATGCAGCTTTACTTACTTGGGTTCTTTACCAAATTTTCTAAGCCCTGGTTTTTCTCATTGGTAAAATGAAGAACAGTTTGAATTATATTTTCTTTCTTTTTTTTTTTAAGATTTTATTTATTTGGGAGAGAGAGAGCATGAGCAGGGGGGAGGAGACGGAGGGAGAGGGATAAGCAGACCCTGAGATCATGACCTGAGCCGAAGGCAGACACTTAACTGACTGAGCCACCCAGGTGCCCTGAACTATATTTTCAAAGGTAGAAGGATTCAGTGTGATAATTCATGTGAAGTCCTTAGCTCAGACCCTGGCACATGAGAAAGAACCAAGAAGCCCAGGATGTTGTAATTATTACCTAAAACTTCTCATATGTAAATGTTAATACCTTTTTTTATAATCACTGAAAAAGTTTAGATTTTGGAAGATTTCTACTGTGAATGCCAAAATAAATAAAGTTTGCAAAGGGAGTTTGCTGCCAGCGGAGACGGCCAGGTCCCCAGTGGCAGCTCTCCAGGAGGCACCCCCTTGTGCACTGTCATCCAAACAAGGCTGATGCAATTGCAGGGGTGGACACTTATTGACCTCAGCTACCAATTTGAAACTGGCTGTAAATTGTCCCTCTCGGTCTTAACACACAGGATGTTTCTACTTGGGGAAAGTGCATCGGCTGCAGTTTTCAGCAATACATTCTCCAAAAGTCAATTTCACCTTTTGGCAGCTCTGAAAGAATCCAGATTACTTTAAGTATAATAGCTCCGAATAAGGGCAATAGTTAAAAGAAGGGAGGGGGAGAAGCTTGAAGAAGGAGTGACAAGAAGTTGTTTTTAATAACAGGAAGGTAACACTACAAGAGAAAAATTCTCCAGTATTATATTTATAGCAAAATGATTAAAAGTTTTTTTTTTTTAAGTTCTAATTCCTTCCAGTAAAAAGAGCCACAGTGTTCCATGATAAAAAATTGAAACAACACAATGCCCTGCTGACAGAGATAAATGAAACATCAAAACTGTGGTAAATATTTAAGGTGTTCTGACAGGTTATTTTGGCATTAAAACATTCCATTTCCTGATTCCCCTCCTTTCTCTCTCCCTCTCCTCCTCTCTCTCTCTCTCTCTCTCTCTCCCTTTTCCTCCCTCCCTCTCTTTCTCTGTCTCTCTCCCTCTCCTCCTCTCTCTCTCTCCCTCCCTTTCTTTCTCCCCCACCCAAGCCCTGTGGTCTCATCTCTCTCCCTCCCTCCCTCTCTCATCTCTCCAAAAGCATCTCATATATAAAAACATGTTCCTTAAATATTTAGTGGTAATGCAACCAATGACAAAGCTAATTGAGGCCAATTTGCAGAGGGAAATGGTATGTGGGGATTAATGTTGAGAAGGGAGGGGGGGCAGGCACAAAGAGCATTTTGATTTTCCTCATGGAAAAGAAGAGATGAAATTATAAATGCACCACAAGGAAAGGACTTCAGATACTACATCCTTGACTATAGATTTTGAAATGTTATTCCCAAGATGGCTTTGCATTCACAAATAAATTTGACTCCAATTTAGACAAACTTTTTTTCAGGGAGATAATTATATCCAACACCATGTATCCAATTCAGATTGAGTATATTAAGTTGGGAGGAGTAGGCAAAGCATTTCTGGAAATTAATCTAAATAAACCAGGTGAACATTCTGATCTGAAACCCAGAGCAGAGACCTTGTATCACTGTAGCTGAGTTTTGCAATCAATTTATATTCAAAAGAAAATACCATCATGGTAAGAGGTGAAATGATTTGTGTGCACACATCTCAGAATATTTAGGTAAAATCGTGGGCGTCTTTATTTTTTATTCTGAAGGGTGGTATGTACACTGTATAAACTACCCAGTGATCACTGGGCACCAGATGATAAGTGAGCTCGTAGAAGGCATCCAAATGAGCACCCAGCTCCAAAAGAAGCTCTTCTCTTCTCCTTCAGTAATTAAGCATTCAAGCCAGTAAACAGCTTGGTTGGAATGATTTTATGACAAATGACCGAGAGCATATCAACCGTAAAACTCAGCTCGGCAAAAATCCCTCAAGCCCAGGAAGCTCAATCAATGTAGAGCAGACAGCAGCCTCCGTGGTGGCAGCGCTCTCTCACCGAGCCGCATAAATCCAACGAGGCCAGAATTGCTCCACTAACTCTGACACCGGGAAAGAGTGAGGAGGAGGAGGAGGCAGGCAGGCTCAGGGTGGGATGAAGGGAATGAAAGGAAGATAAGAAATGCATTGCTCTTTCTCCCTTTTGGTCTGCTGCTGCTTCTACATTACAGGAGTCCATGAAGACGACCAGATTGCACTGTGTCTATTAAGGCAAATACAACAAAAATTCAAAGAGCAGAAGCAAACAGCCAAGGAAATGTGGGGCAAGAGAAAGAAGGGGAGATGTGGGGTGAAAGCAAGATGATCCTGCTACATATAGGGTTCCTGACACCTCACCTATGGGGTGTAAGAATGGATGCTAAACGCAATCACACATTTTTTAAGTCGGTCTGTGAGCTATCAATGTAACTGTGAACTTTTGTACGATATTTCCCCAATATTCTATTATAAGAATTTTCAAACCTATGGCAAAGTTGAAATCATTTTATAGCAAACACCCATTCACCTGCTCCCTGTAATGTACTATTAGTATTTCACTATGTTTGCTTTATCCCAGATGTTCAAACTGCCCGTCATTCTCTCTATCCATCAACTCTTGTTTTTGGTGCATTTCCAAGTAAATTTCAGATGTCATCACCATCCCCCTACATACTTTAGCCTACATGACATTAACATAAGTTTAATATTTGTATTTTTATGGCACTACTTTCCTGATACTAACTGCGAAATTTAATAAATTTTGAAATTTGCACAACTTCCCCCCACCAAATACACATAAATAGAGTGTGCATTTTTCCTTCGCTAAAGCAACCAAATTAAATTGTTATGACTCTATTGCTTATGAACACATTGCCAACTGGGAGATAAAGATTCTTTGAGAGAACAAAAAAACTGAACTATCCGATTATATAAAATAGCGAGCAGAGTGGCTGGAAGAAAGGTAGAACCCTACTCCAAAAATGAGGGAAAGAATTAGAGTAGAAATAAAATATAATGATTTTATTAACAACATGAAAGAGCAGAAGTCAGGAAGCAATATGGTGAGGAGGGGGAGAAAGGTACCAAATCCAGAGAGATGCCTGCAATGGATGAAACAGATTCACGCAGAGGGTGTGTGTGTGTGTGTGTGTGTGTGTGTGTGTGTGTGTTATAATCATTACTTTCGTCCAGGACAGGGGAATGGAGAACATTATGGCAACATGAACTGAAAAGTCTAAAGAAGTTTACGCAGTTCAGCTGAGTGTATCGCTCTCCTCTTTAAGAATGTACTAACTCATTTTCAAAGATGAGCCAACATGGAAAAGAACACAGCATCCGGCTAAGACCAAGGCTCAGCTATAGGGACGGTCATCTTGGATCTCAAAATCCTACACATTTTTTTAAAAGTGTAAAATTCTGTGAAAAATTGTGTCCAATTTCTTGTTTCATTCTCCTGACTTCTCTCATGTGGATGCAGCATATTAATTAGGCTGAGATCATCCCATTTCATCCAATAATGTCAAAGTTATTGGAGGTTTGGAGTGCATCCAAATTTCATTTCAATCTATCACTTCAATGTTATAGATGACAAATCAATATTTTTAATACTTTTCCATCTTAATGTTTTCTAGTGGAATGGAGCCAGCACATCCTGCAAGAAATATGCAGATTACTAAGCCTATGCTTTGCACATAATGGAATGTAAAACACTGGTTTTATGGTACACGCAGGCAGTGGGTCACTGGAGTAGATGGACGCTCAGCAGGAGCTAGAGAAATTAACACCTTTCTGATGTTGAAAGCAGTGGTAACTTGTTACTGAGTCACCTATTCCAACTGGGATCCTATTAAAGTGCTTGATTTGAGGGCAAGGACATAAAACCTCAATTAAAAATATTGTTTGCTAAATCCTGGACTCCTGCTGGCACCTGTGGAAATTTCATATAAACCAGCAGCATCTAAAATTCAATTATGTAAGTCTAAGATTATACCTGGTCGGAGACAGCTTTGTTATGAAAATAATAACAAGTGGGTTACGATAATCACCTATTCTTCCTAAGATCATGGGGTAGTAAAGGGTGCGGTTTCAACACCCAGGATTGCCGCTCCTGTCTTTATCGGCTCACACATTTTAAGTAGCAAGCCAGTGATAACCAATGGACTAAAGAAATAAAGCACTATTATTGGCTTTCTTCAACATTTCCTGCAGTCCAAGACAAATAAATTCCCAGTTCAGGTGACAGAGGAAGTACTATGTGTCCTACCTTTGTAGTTATCCAGCTAGTGACTGCAAAACCATTTCACTTAGAAATGGTGCTGCTGTAATAATTAGTCAGTGAAGGCAAAGGCCTATCTCTCACATACCACCCCATACCCAATGCATAAATAAATGAAGTCTGAATGAATGAATGTTTATGCCCCAGCATCATTACAGACATGACTTTTTAATCTTTTATTATATTTATCTCGATTACAGTGATGGACAAGGTAGACCTTCAGATCATACTCTGGTCACCAGATAATTTCAACGTTCTCCCATCTCTGACAAACTGCTGGTAACATCATAGCAACAAACATATGTCAAGAAATATTAAATTTGAATTAAAAAACAGAGTGCTTTAGTAGTCTGCAAACATAAATTATGCTTGAGCCAGCCCAGTTTTAGCTCCTGCTGCTATTTTAAGCTCAGCTGCAATTAAGTGCCAAAATGCCATAATATCACATCCATCACCAGCTCCTCTCTCTGACCCATTATTAAAACCAAGAAGTGCTGTGAGGCTATGAGAATTATTCAATACAAATGACTTAACAGCTATTGATAAATTTACCTTTAACAAATGCCCTCCGGTAGAGCCCATAATTCAATAGGTTTTGCTTTTTTTTTTTTTTCCTTCTCCTGGATCCCATTTGGCTTTATCCAGCACACCACTCACTGAAAATACAACAGCTGCAGTTCTGACAGTAACAGAAAGATCATAACCCTACACACCTCTACTGAAATCTTAATGTTAGCCCTTGGGTGATAGCTACATCAATTTCAAAGATGTCCTTCCAACCCAAGACTGTTAGAGAGAAAAATTCATAAAACTCTGAGAGCACCTTCTTTTCATTTCTGTGTCTACTAACTCCCAACAGCCAGAGACAGTTAGCTTGGTCCTTATTATATTCTGAGGATATAGAGAAAAAGAAGTCTTTCAGAAATGTGTTTCCTGCTGACTGTTATTCCAAGAGAGACAGAAAGCAAGAGGAAATGAAAACATTTTACATTGCATTCTTCAGTGATTTTAATCATAAGGCTGTTCTGTTGACACTGAAAAACTTTCCAAGCCACTGTTATTCTTAAGCAAGAATTTGTGCACTGCAACTCTGTGGGCTCATTATTCAATGAGGTCACTTAGATTTGTTCCGCCTAATATACTGATTAGGACACCCACAGAAGATGAACATATAGGAAGTCAATAAACTATGCAATGAAGGGAGAGAGAAGAAGCTTTGAAATCAACTTGGCTGCCTCCTAGACATGTGCTCATGGTGAGGTTATTTAAACTCTCTAGAATTTCAGTGTCCTCATCTATAAACTGGTAAATATAACGCCTACCTCATGGTTATGAGTATAAAACACCTGAGTAGTAGCAACAGCAGCAAGAGCCTGCATTCACTGAGGGCTTCTTGGGGGAAATGATAACTCTCTTGTATTAAGAGCTCACTTTGAACCAGGCACTATACAAGTTTTATACATGCCTCCATTCTCTCATCTAATCTGATTGATGCTATTACTGATTTACTGTATTAATGAGGAACTCAGACTCAGAGGAGATGGGCAATTTGCCCAGACAAGATCTCACAACTAACACATAGCAGACCCAAGACTCAAATCCAGGGGTGTTTGAGGCTACAGCCTGTTTTCTGGAACACCATATGGCCTCCCTAGTAGTTGCTCAGTGAATGTTGGCTTCCCATATCAACTGTGGACAGATTTGTCAGACTTTCCAGAAATACCCAGATTAGCTCCTCCTGCCATATGCTCCCATGATTCCTTATTCTTCCCTTTTAGAACCACTCATCTTACTCAACCATTTTCTGAGGTCTAGGTTCTTCCTTAAACAATCAGGGACCTTGCCAGTCTTGCTCACTGCTGAATCCCTAGCATTTTGTAGATACTCAACAAAAATCTTACTCAATGAAGGATTAAAAACTAAAATAAACTATTATAATCTCTGAGAACTCTTAATACATTCAAAACCAATTTCATGGGGGGCCTGGCTGGCTCAGTTGGTAGAGCATGTGACTTTTGATCTTGGGGTCATGAGTTCAAGCCCCATGGTGGGTGTAGAGCTTACTCCCCCCCCCCAAAAAAAGTTCAAACTATGTATATTCCAAATAATGTATGTATGTATGGGTATATGTGTATAAATACACACATATATGTATATATGTGGTATATACATATATGTGTATATATAAGTATGCGTGTGTATTTCATATATGTGTGTATAGACATGACATATATGTATGCGTGTGTAAATATACAAATTTTATATATATGTATAAAACTTTATATCTATCTATCTATATAGGAAGAGAAAGAGAGAGAGAGACAGTGAGAGAGAGAAGAGGAAGAGAAGGGAAGACAGTGGAGGGAGGAAGGCTGGATCTATATATCTCTGATATTTTCACACAGCATGGTACTGAACCCATAATGATATTTAACTAAACATGCCTTTCTATTTCCTGATATACTAGTAAAAAACACCATAAATAACATTAGAAAAAATATTTCACCAGATAAACAAGTTCAGTTAATATGAAAAGTATAAGTAAAATGACACAATAAAAAACAGTGAAGATCCATTACGTCACACTTCGTAAGTCAGTATGTCTTTTAAAAGGGGAGAGAGTTAGCAAACACAGCCTAATCCTCATGATGCTGAGATTGACAGAGTGTTATGTTTTCTACCCGTTTTACAATTGTGAAGCTATAAGGTATGGATTCCCTATGAAAGTTTTATGTGAAGAAAATGACTTTGGATGATGGGTCAGGGCTGAGAATAAATTGTGATTCAGACATATCTGGGCATGTAGGTTGACAAGACCCAGGAATCTATTTGCAGAAGTTGATATCCATGAGGTTGACAGTGGCTAGAAGACGTGTTTTTGCTTGTGCAAAAGAGGTAGTGATCAAAGGGAGAGAATTGAGGGTGGCATGGCATAACAAGTTTGTGTGTGTGTGTGTGTGTGTGTGTGTGTGTGTATATATATATATATGTGTGTGTGTGTATATATATATGTGTGTGTATATATATATAAGTATATATATAAATATATATAAGTATATATATAAATATATATAAGTATATATATAAATATATATAAGTATATATATATAAATATATATATAAATATATACACTTATATATATATATATATAAAAGACAATGTCTGAGACTTTAAGAGGAGTACCCACAAAAAGATGCTGGAAGTACCACTTTTAGGGTGGATTCTGTGAACACTCTATCAGCTATGCTACTTACATTCCAGGTGACACAGGACAGTCTAGTGAAGTCATTTAACAGTCTCCCGACCTGGCACATTACATAGGCCTTCTCTGATAGCATGAGGCATACAGAGGAGGTCCAACAGAACACAGGTAAACTGACTAATGTCTCAGAGACCTCATGCAGAGGGAATGCCTGCAGAGTAGTAGAACTCCCCATGAAGAGATCAGATTTGAGTTTGTACACAAGTGAGACAACTGCCAGAGTCTCCCAAATACTTGGAGAAGATATCTGAGAGATGCAGTTCCCATGAGCTAGACATCAACATTTGAATTACTGTTCTTACTAAAACCTCACCTACACCTATAGACTACTGAGCACTTGTGACATTTGAAATATATTCACCAATATTTCGATTTTCTATACTGTATACACTTTGTACAATGATAAGCCCAAAGTAGGAGCTCAATTAACTTGATAATGACTGAAGTTTCATAGGACAACAATAGCACCATTGTATGATTACTGGAGCTTGATATTAAGCCTGAAAATCACGTAGCATAGTATCAGTATATAGTTCATTCATATACTATTTAAAAATTAGTATAGGGGCACCTGGCTGGCTCACTGGGTAGAGCATATGACTCTTGATCTTAGGGTCGTGAGTTTGAGCCCCACATTGGGTATAGAGATCACTTAAATCAATAAATTTTTTAAAAAGAAAGAAAGAAAATTAGTATATATTTTCGGAGTTATTTTGGGTTATCTAGGTCATATGCATTTCAATATGAATTTTAGAATCAGTTAGGTAACTTCTCCAAAAAAGCCTGCTGAGATTTGATTGGTATTGTGTTGAATCTATAGATCAATTAGAGGAGAACAAGCAACTTAAAAATAATGAATCTTTCAAACTATGCACATAGTATTAGTATAAATGTCCCCTTATTTTCTTCTTTATTTCAGCTATTTTACAATTTACAGTTTTAGAACTTGCATACCTTTTATCAGATTTGTCCCTCTAAGTAGTTCACCTTTTAAATGCTACACAAATGGCATTTTAAAATTTCGATTTCCTATTTTTAAACTAATATATATAGCTATGATTGACTTCTGTATATTGATATTATATCCTGAAATCTGAAACTCATAATAGTTCCAGTAGCTTTTTTTGTAGGTGCCATCAAATTTTCTACATAGTCTTTCATGCTGTGTATGCAGATTACTTTACTTCTTCCTTTCTAAACTAGATGTATTTTTATTTCTCTTCCTTGCTTTATTGCACTGTCTAGAACCTCTAGTACAATGTGGAAGAAAATGTTAAAGAGTTGACACCCTTGCCTCATTCCCAAACTTAGGGGTACAATATTCAGTGTTTCCCCATTAATCACATTGCTTTACATTTTTCATAAGATGCTCTTTAAGAGATTGAGGAATTTCTCTTCTATTCTTACTTTGCTGAGAATTTTTATCAGGAATGAATATTGGATTTTGTTGAATGTCTTTTCTGCATATATGAAGATAATCACATGGTTTCACATAGTTTAATTTGTTAATATGATGAATCATATAATTTGATTTCCAAATGTTAAAGTGTGTTTGCAATCCTGGAATAAGATCTACTTTTTTGTGGAGATATATATATATATATATATATATATATATATATGAAAATTAGATTTGTGATTTTGTGATTATATACATTTTGTGATTTTTCGTGAATATATATATATATATATATATATATATATGAAAATTAGATTTGCTACATATTGGTGGGAATTTTCACATGGATATCCACAAGGGATACTAGTCTGTAGTGTTCTTTTTGTGTAAAGTTTTTTATTGATGTTGTTTTTGGTTTTGGTATCAGAATAATGCTAGCCTCTCAGAATGAGTCTGGAAGCATCTCTTCTTTTTTCTACTTTTTGTAAAAGTGTTTTTGAAAAATTTATCAGTAAAATCATCGGGGCCTAGAATTTTCTTTGAGGATGATTTCAAACCACAAATCCAATTTATTTAATAAGTATCGGGTGATTCAGATTATCTCATTCCTCTTGAGTGAACTCTCTCTGTGCTTTTCCAGGAAATTGGTCATTTCATCCAAAAGTTTGAATTGCATAGCATAAAGTTGTTCAAAATAGTCCCTCATCATCCTTTTAATATCTGTAGTGATGTCAGATCTTTCATTCCTGATATTCTAGTTTGCATCTTCTCTCTTTATTTCCTAAATCTGGCCAAAAGTTTATTGATTTTATTGATCTTCTCAAAGAACCAGCTTTCAGTTTTATTGATTTTCTCTATTTTTGGCCTGTTTTCTCTTTTGTTGATTTACATTCTGATATATTTTATTTATTTCCTTTCTTCCACTTACCCTGTGTTTAATTTCCTCTTTTTCTACTCTCTTAAGGTGGAAAATGAAGTAACTAACTTGAGACCATTATTACTATTAATTATTATTATTTTAAAAAGTTTAATGCTATAACTTTTTCCCAAGTACTGTTAGTAACACCACACAAAATCTGATGCAATGTATGTGCATTTTCATTCAGATCGATGTCTATTTTGATTTCTCTTTAGATTTCCTCTTTGACTCTTGGATTGCTTATAAATATGTTGCTTAGTTTCCAAGTGTTTAGAGATTTCCCTGTTATCTTTCTATCATTTATTTCTAATTCAGTTCTACCCTGGTCAGAAAATATCCTCTATGACTTTAATTCTTGTAAATTTGTTGATTTTTATTTGTTTGTTTTTTGGGTTTCTTGTTTGTTTTCTTAATAGTTGAGTCTAAAATAGGGCCTCTTGGTAACTTTTCCTTGCCTACTTCAAAATAAGGTGCATTCTGCTATTTACAGGTAAAGAGTTTTATTATTGCTAATTAGGACAAGTCGTTTAATAGTGTTCAAGTTTTCTATATACTTAGTGATTTTTTGGCTATTTATTCCGTGAGTTATTAAGAATCTAGAACTGAAATCCCTAACTACTTCTCCTTGCAATCTGTTCCAGTATCATTTATTTCAAAGTTGTATTATTAGGTGAATAAACATTTAAGATGGTATTGGCCCCTGATTAATTGGCCCTTTTACATTACAAAACAACTTTCTTTATCCCTGACAGTATTTTTTCTTTCCTAGCATCTATTTGAGATTAATACAGCTACTCCAGTATTCTTTAGTGTTAGCATTGAATATCATTTTTCTTTTCATTTTTTATTGCTAACTTATTTATGTGTTTATATTTAAAGTGTGTTTCTTGTAGACAGCCTATAACTGGGTCTTATGTTTTACTCATTCCAACAATCTCTGTCTTTTAACTGAGCATATTTGGATCATTCACATTTAATGTGATTATTGATATGATTAGGTTTAAATCTATAATCTTTTTATTAGTTCTATCTGTTCCTTTTTCCCCTTTTCTTCTTTTTTCCATCTAGTTTTGGATTAACTGAATATTTGTGTGATTCCATTTTATTCCCTTTGTTGGCTTATTAGCATTTACTGCATTTTGCCATTTTAGTGGATGATTTAGGATTTATAATACACACTTTTTAAGTTAAAAAATTATCTTTATAACTTTTTTATTTCAAAATAATTAGAGATTCAGACGGTTGCAAAGATATTACAGAGAGGTCCTGTACCCCTTTACCCAGCTAGTGATATTGATAATTCATTGGTTATATCTTTTAGTATATTGTAGCATAATATCTTTACCAGGTACTAATATCAATATAATGTGTCTGTATAGTTATATGCCATGTTTCTGTATAGTTTTATGCCATGTGTAGATTTGTGTAACCACTACCACAATCAAGATCAGAACTAATTCATCACCACAAGGATCTCCTTCATGTTACTACTTTATAGTCACACTCACCTCTTTTTCTCTCACCATCCTTAACTCCTGACAACCATTAATTTATTCTTCATCTATAAAATTGCAACAAACAACTGTGTGCAATATTTTTTTGGCCAGGGGAGGGGGGGTGTAAGTTTTCATTTCTCTGGGGTAAATACCCAGCAGTGTGACTGTTGGGTCATATGGCACATGTACATTATTTTTTAGGCAATACCAAACTGTAGAAGAGTTGTCACATTTTATATTCCCACCAGCAACATATGGCAGTTTTTCTGTATCCTTGTCAGCATTTGATATTGTCCCTATTTTTTTTTATTTTATCTGTTCTAATATGTGTATGATACCTCATCACATTCTTAATTTGCATTTTCTTAATGGCTAATGATGTTGAACATCTTTTCACATACTTGTTTGCATCCATATATCCCTCTTTGGTAAAATATTGCTTCAAGTCTTTTGTTTGTCCATTTTCTAATTGGTTTTATTTTAACTGTTGACTTTTGAGACTTTTAAAAATATATTTTAGATATTAGTTCTTTATCAGATATCAAATTTGCGAATATTTCTTCCCAGTTGGTTGCATATCTTTCTGGTATCTTAATAGGCTGTTCACAGTGTAAAGATTTTTAATTTTGATGAATTCCAGTTTATCATTTTCTTTTCTTTTATGGATACTCCTTTTTGCTGTCATGTCACCAAGCCTTAGGTCCTCAAATTTTTCTCCTCTGTTATTGACTACAAGGTTTATGGTTTTATATCTTACATTTAATCTATGATCCATTTTGAACGGATTTTTTAAAGAAATGTGAAATTTAGGTAGAGGTTCTTTTTGTTTTGTTTTTGTTTTTGTTTTTTGTTTGTTGGTTTGGTTTCTGCCTATGGATATTTGGATATTGAATTGTTGCAGTACCATTTGTTGGAGAAAAAAACCCTATCTTTTCTCCACTAGATTGCTTTTGCCCCATTGCCAAAAATCAGTTGGCCACACTGGTATGGAACTATTTCTGCGCTCTCTATTTTATTTCATTGATCTGAGTGTCTATCCCCCAGTAAATACACACAGTAATGATTACTGGAGCTACACAACAAGTCTTGACTGGGTGAACTGATTTCTCCCACTTCTTTTTTAAAATTGTTTTAGCTATTCTAGTCTCTTTGCCTTTTCATATAAATTTTAGAATAATCTTATCTATATCCACAAAAAAGTCTTGCTGGGATTTTGATAGGGACTGCATTAAATCTGTATGTCAATTTGGGGGAAATTTGCATCTTTACTATGTTGAGTCTTTCAATCCATGAACACAGTATGTTTCTCCATTTATTTAGATCTTTTCTTTCTTTCATCAGCATTTGGACATTTTCAGCATGCAAGTCTTGCATGCGTTTTGTTAGGTGCACACTTAAGTATTTTACTATTCTGAGTGATTATAAATGGTATTGCATTTTAAAGTTTGGTTTCAATGTACTTATTGCTAGAATATAGAAATATAGATTTTTGTGTATGATCTTGTATCCTATGATTTTGCTGAATTTATAGTCCACAAAATGCTTTTTCTTGGTAGATCTCTTGGGATTTTCTACATAAACAATCATGTCATTCACAAATAGGGACAGCCTTATTTTTCATTCATAATATGTATGTCTTTTATTTCCATTTCTTGTCCTTTTGGGCTAGCTAGAACTTCAATAACATCTTTTTTATTTTTTTTATTTTTTAAAGATTTTATTTATTTATTTATTTATTTTTTTAAAGATTTTATTTATTATTCGACAGAGACAGAGACAGCCAGCAAGAGAGGGAACACAAGCAGGGGGAGTGGGAGAGGAAGAAGCAGGCTCATAGAGGAAGAGCCTGATGTGGGGCTCGATCCCAGAACGCCGGGATCACGCCCTGAGCCGAAGGCAGATGCTTAACCGCTGTGCCACCCAGGCACCCCAAAGATTTTATTTATTTATTTGACAGAGATAGAGACAGCCAGCAAGAGAGGGAACACAAGCAGAGGGAGTGGGAGAGGAAGAAGCAGGCTCATAGTGGAGAAGCCTAATGTGGGGCTCGTTCCCATAACGCCGGGATCACACCCTGAGCCGAAGGCAGACGCTTAACCGCTATGCCACCCAGGTGCCCCAAGAACTTCCATAACATCTTAAATAGCAAAGATGTTTTGTTCCTGATCTCAGGGGGAAATTAGTCTTTCAGCCTTTAGCATGATATTAGTTAAAGGTTTTTTGCACATGTTGTCATTTTAAGGAAATGCCCTCTATTCTTAGTTTTCTGAAGTCCTGGGTAGGTATTCAATTTTATCAAATGTTTTTTCTGTACTAATATAATCACACATTTTTTTTCTTTAGTCTATGAATATGGTGGATTAAACTGATTGTTTTTTGAATAATGAAATACTGTTGCACCCATGGAATATTCCCCACTAGGGTATGGTTTATAATTGTCTAATATATTGCTGAATTCTATTTGCAAATATTTTGTTAAGTATGCTACATCTATATTCATGAGGGATTTTAGTCTGTAGTTGTGTGTGTGTGTGTGTGTTTTTTTTTTTTTCCTTTTTTCTTTTTGTACTATCTTTGTCTGGTTTCGAGGTCAGAGTATAATGGCTTCATAAAATAAATTGGGTTCTGTTCCATCCTTTTCTATTTTCTGGAAGATGCTGTGTAGAACTGGTATTAATTGTTCTTTAAACACTGGTAGAGTTCTCCAGTGGAGCCATCTGGATCTGTAGTTTCCTTCTGGGAGAGTTTTAAAATTATGAATTAAATATCTTTAATAGTTATATCTCTTTTATATGGGGTGAATTGTGGTAGTTTGCATTTTTCAAGGAATTGATCTATTTCATTTAAACTGTCAAATTTATGTGTGCAGAGCTATTCATGATATTCCTTTATTATCCTTTTTAACATATGCAGTGTCTACAGTGATACCTTCTCTCATTTCTGCTACTGGTCATTATTGCCTTTTTTTTTTTTTTTCCTGTCACTCTTGCTAGAGGTTTGCTTTTGCTCCAATCTTGATTGTTTCCTGCATTCTGCTTGCTTTGGACTTATTTAGTTGTACTTTCTCTATTTTCTTGAAGTGGAAGTGTATATTATTAATTTTAGACTTCTCCCTTTTTATTGAAAGCATTTAATGCTCTACATATTCCCTTGGCACTGCTTTAGCTGTGTCTCACAAGTTTTGATAGGTTAGCATGTTTATTTTCAATAAGTTAATGTATTTTTTAATTTACCTTGAGGTTTCTTATTTGACACATGGATTACCTAATTTGTTATTTAGTTTCCAAGTGTTTAGGAAGATTTTCTTGTGATTTTTATGTTCAGGACATGGTCTATCTCAGTATATGGTCCAGGGTCTCCTGAAAATCATGTGTATTGTGTTGTTCTGGAGTGTTTTCTATAAAGGTTGGCTACGTTCTGTTGGTTGGTTGGTGTGAGTTCTTCTCTATCTTTGCTGATATCCTATCAAGTTGTTCTATCATTTGTTGAGAAAGAGATGTTTAAGTTTCTGGTTAAAATTATGCAATTATATCTATTTATTTTAGTTCTATCAGTTTTTGCTTCATGTTTTATAGCTCTTTTATTTGGTGATGCACATTTAGGAGTCCTATAAATATCTCCTGGGTTTTGACTCCTCTCTAGTACTCTGTCCTAAGTACAATAGATGCTATGGTCCCTGGACAACCAGTTCTGATCTCTCAGGGCAGGGAGGCCACCGAGTTTCACCTGGGCAACCCTTCTCTCTGCATGGAATTTTTTTTTTTTTTTTTTTTTTTTTTTAAGTAGGCTCCATGCTCAGCATGGAGCCCAATGTTGGGTTTGAACTTGTGACCCTGAGTCAAGACCTGAGCTGAAACCTAGAGTTGGGCGCTTAACTGACTGAGCCACCCAGCCACCCCTGCATGGAAACTTTCTTAAAACAATAAACTAGGGCAATTATGGGGCTCACCTCACTTTTTTCCCCCTCTCTCAAGGGTCACTATCTATCATTGCCTAAGGTACAGCCACAGATTAAATGTTTGTGTTCCCCCAAATTTCATATGTTAGAACCTACCTTCCAATGTAAAGGTATTAGGAGGTAGCGGTCTTTAGGAGGTAGGGGTCTTTGGGGGATGATTAGGTCATGAAGGTGGATCCCTTGTGAATGGGATTACTGTCCTTATAAAAGAGACCCCACAGAGATCCCTTGCCCCTCTGCCATGTGAAAAGATGGCTATCTATGAACAAGGAAGTGGACTGTCACTACACACCGAATCTGCTGGCACTCTGATCTTTGACTTCGCAGCCTCTAGAACTGTGAGAAATCAGTATCATTTTGTTTATAAGCTACCCAGTCTGTGAGATAGATGATAGATAGATAGATAGATAGATAGATAGATAGATAGATAGATAGATGCAGCCCAAATAAACTAAGACATACAATGTTATGCAAACTATTGTTGCATGCATTTTGCTGATCATATAGTCATTTAGGTTGAGACATTAAATCTGGTCCCTGTAATTCCATCTTAGCCAGAACTACAAGTCCAATCTCTCTCTTTAGAATTATTGAAGGAAAGGAAATCTAATGCCCTTTGTGCTGTTTGTTTTCCATTGTGGAGACACATTACTATACACACAGGCAATAGTTAGCATTTATTTAACACTATGCTCTGGGCCAGGCACTCTGCTAAGGGATGTTCACTTACTAGCTTACCTATTAAGTACTTTTAATTACAAATCCTTATAGCTTCTCCCATTTCTAGGAAATACAGTGCATTTTTTTAAAAGAAAAGTCTACGGTATCCTAAATAGAAGAGGTTACTAACTAAAATATAAACAGTACTGATATAAAATATTTCCCTCTTATTAATAAATTGATTGTTGTTTAGTTCCCACATTTTTGACACAGACGCTAGAGAGGTATGAATACAAGAAAGCTGAGAGGGACCAGGCAAGAGTTTTTATAGTCAGCTGCGCAGGACAAGAAACAACATGGCAGTTCTTCCAATTTTCAATATTTGCTTTCTATTTCAATACTGTGTTGCATACTTACCTAAATACCCAAGGTTTCTTCTAGTCTTTGCCTGGTAGTTTAAAGCAATAGTTAACCCTCATTAACTTTAAGATTTCTAAAAAATAATAATAATGAATAAGGGCAGGAGAAACAGTAATTAGACTTTGGTAGGAAAAATGTGGGAAGATACAAAAATATTATAATTCCTTGTCTATTCAAATTAGATCACCTTACTCTTTGCTTGTCCTAGCCAGATATCCCTAATTCTTGCCAAGATTGTATATAGCTTTGACTCTCGTGTCCTCTATTGTAAGCCCCACGAAGGGAAGATCATGTCTGTTTTATATACTACTGATTCTTCAGTGACTACTATAATGTCTGACACATGTAGACACTCACTGAATACTGCTAAATGAGATTCTCCTTTTTCAGATAGTCTCCAGGTCGGGGATACATGGCAGATACAGGGTATGTGGGCTGTTAATTCCTCAATGCCTCACCCATGGCAAAGATCACTAACTGATCATGGCACTCCCTGCTAAATCTATACCCAGGCTTGGAATCCATTACTTCAGACTCCAAGTAGGCCACTAGCCCACCCCTTTTCCTCTTTCTGATGTATCCATACCTGGAATTCATAGCATATGATTAAATGATTTCATACATGGTCTGAGGAAGGCTGGTCTGAGGAAGGCAGAGTACAACAAACACATGATATAAATAACAACCTCTCCTTCACTAGACTTACTATGTTGACAAATGGGAGTGAGTTGTATTTGCTTATGCCCCCATTTCATGGCTAAAATAATTTGAAGCAGCAATAGGAAACCTTATATAGATTGGAAAATATTTAGATAACCATGCGGATGCTTCCCCCAATCCCTTTCAGTGAACAGGTTAATCCACCCGAACAGACCGACCAGGGAAATAAAACATATTTATTCCAACAACTGAAGCCAAACCTCCCACCCCCTTATTCTTCAACCATCTGTTTGTTCCAAGTGGTCATGGGAGGAGGGCCTCTGAATTGTGTAACTAATGCTCCAGTTCCAGAATTCACTTCCTCATATTTCTGTTCGCCGCAGTGGGAGAGGACCACCACCCCTGGCTCATTCCCCTACCTCTCATTCCACTCAGGGTCTGTTATAGTGGACTCCTTTATTGGCCTTCTCA
Organism: Ursus americanus; assembly: GCF_024610735.1. Classification (NCBI taxonomy): domain Eukaryota; kingdom Metazoa; phylum Chordata; class Mammalia; order Carnivora; family Ursidae; genus Ursus; species Ursus americanus. The sequence goes on from NC_142128.1 coordinate 35,054,409, forward strand.
TATCCAGGCCTGAGCAACCACAGAGGGGTAAGAAATAGTTAAACAGCGAACAGCAGCTGCCACACAGAGGGCTCTGAATAAATGGCTATTGAATAATGAGTATTTCTGAAGACTTACTTTCTGACAGGTACTGCATTAAGGATTATCTATCTATAACGTTCTAATCCTAAAAAACCTTTGAACAGTAGGTACAAGAGTTTAAGCACCTCCCCGAGTCTACCTGGTTAGTGAATGGCTGAGTTCATTGTGGAGCTCAGGTTTATTTAACTCCCAAACCCACATTCTTTCCACTATGAACCATATGCCTCCTGCCCCATTAATTGCATCTAGCAATAAATCACCAATTTTATTCTTAAAACATTTCCTAATAACTCAGAAGCCATCAAAACTACTGAAAAATTACTCTTCTTTTCTTCTGTTTTATGTGTCTAGATTTTGTAAGAAATGTTTTCCATGTTTTTAAGTGGAACTTAGGTTGTCTCTGTTAGATAGGAGCAAAGGAAGAAAGCGGGAGGAAGAAAAGGAAAAGAAAGAGGAAACAGAGGACTGAGGTCTGGTGCCATGTGCAAACCCTTCCTTGCAAGGAAGGTATCTGTAAGAGAGAGAAGAGCCATTGCAGAAAAAAACATCTGAGTAATAGAGACATCATCCCAGGCAGGTTGGTATAGTAGATAAGGACACAATCTCCTGATTAACTTGGATTAAACTCCCAGTTAGTCCATTTACTCTTTGGAGGCAATATGAATAAGTTAGTCCATTTACTCTTTGGAGGCAGTTTGAATAAATTACTTAACTTCCCACAACCAGGTCCTCATCTGTAATGTTTGGACATTAATACCTTCACCTCCAGGTTTACCATGAAAATTAAATGAGATAATCCACATTATAGAAATAGCTACATAATCCAAATGTTCAGTAAAGCCAAGCTGTTATGATCAATGATTAGCAATCCTGTGAATTCAAAACTCAGTCCAGAGGATATTCTTTTCATCCTCTTGAACAAAGCAAATACATCTATACAAACCCTTCCATGCTCAGTGCTCAACAAAGGGCATTTATAGACATTCAATGAGAGTTGAACGGAGGGGTCAGACTTCACACGATTGTCACCCTGCATGGATGTGGGCCAGGATCTAAAGCACAGAAAGAGTTGAAATAAAGCTGTTGAACTCTGTGTAGTTCTGGTAGAAGTCCGTGCAATCCAGTAATAAGACTGGGACCTCACATTCAAGCAGACTGTATGGAAGTTCTCTAAAATAACTATGGCAAGAAGAAATGTAAGCATGTACTACACTTCACCAATGTCCAGGACTGAGCCACTGACCCCACAAACTCTCAGACAGACTTCAGCTTTATAGCAAGACTTTGGGCAAAGATGCTATTCAGACTATTTGACAACCAGTCCCCCATACAGCATGGCACCACACCAATTAGAACAGACACTGGTCATGCATCCTGGTCAAACATCAGCTCCGGAGTGAGGCCCTACTCTTCTGTCTACCAGCAAGTCTCAGAGATGGGATTAGAACCCAGCTCTGTCAGATTCCAGAACTTGGGTTTGCTTATTGGGGGGTTGGTTTTTCTAAGACTTAATTTTTTTGGAGCAGTTTTAGGTTCACAGCAAAATTAAGAAGAATGTAGATTTCCCATTTACCCCCTGCCCCCCACACATGCACAGCCTCCCCCACTATGGACATCCCACACCAGACTGGAACATTTGTTACAAATGATGAACCTACACTGACACATCATCACCCAAAATCTACAATTTTCATTAGGTTTTAATCTTAGGGTTACATATCTTATGGGTTTGGACAAATGTATAATGACACATGTCCATCAGTACAATATCACACAGAGTATTTTCAGTTCCTAAAAGAACTCAGGATTTTAACTGCTGCAGGCTATAACCATCATTTATATGTGCTACATATTAATTATTAAATGGTTCATTACAAAAATATTTGACTAGCTTGGCTTAGCAAATTCTTCTGTTGCCCTAAGAAAGCCCACAATGAACCTTCTTTATTTAATTTTCAGGAGGCCATAACACTCAGTGGTTGCCACTGACAGACGTGCTCTCTGCTCTGATACAAGCTGTATGAATCAGGGAAGCACATCCCTCACATGGGAGGACTATACACATGGTTAAGGCATAGATTTTTTCCCATTACACTGAATGCCAAATTTCAAAAACAAAGTTTGCCTGGGTTCTGGCACCTGCTAATAAGCACACAGTTAAAAGACCACTTTCTACTAACATATAAGAAGTACAGTGTTGGTTTTGCTCATTATTCACGTTTTTATATTTGCATGCATTTCAGTGTTGCTGATATTTATGAATTCTTTTTTCGCATCTTGCATGTCAAAGGGAGACCTAAATGTTGACATCTCTTAATAAGTTAACTTTAAAAAAAAAAAAGATTAACCTTTTTTTTTTTTAATTTTAAAAATGCCAATAATTTGTAATCCCTTTTAAAAAGCGAAAAATTAGCCTCGACTTTATACATAAATTGGTACTTTCGTCATTGGTCATAAAATATAACATCACATAGATCGACAGACCTTAAGATATGAACTTGTTTTGGAAAGTTTAAATAATGGCTGCCCAAGGTAAAATGAGAGAGAGAGGGAAACTTACGAATTATTTACTCTTTAAAAAAGTAGGCATATAGCATGTATGGCTGCGACGATAGAATGTACTTGCTCTCCCATGGCATAAATCAGGCTTATGTGCTTTAGGCAATGGAGGATGTCAACATTCCATATAAATGCTAAGCATTCACCTTGTTCTTCCCTACAGTGCTGGTGCCCTTCTGTTAACAGAGAGTTGCTGCCTTGCACACCACACTAGTCAATGTGGATAATTTGCCAGATGATGGTGGAAATTTGCCTATTCAGGATGAAGAGCAACTGCCTGTCACACCAAATGTCATCTAGCTTAACATCTTATGCTATTTCCCTGGAAGAGCTATTCAGTGAGTCAGGTGACTCCATTCTCCTTGATCTTGGACACCAGTGCAGGTACAGTGCAGGTGACTGGCCCAAGGAGGTCAGCAGCCTCGGGGCAGCACATTCTTAGGCAGGCATGCTGACTCTGTCAGAGGCTTTCTCTCCCCCTGAGAATTTGAACTGGGGCCCAGGGCTCAGAGACAGTGAATGCTGCAGATAGCACTTTGTTGTGCATTCTTGACCAATTTGGTACCACACTTACCAGGTATGCACCAGCTGGGGTTGTAGAGAAGCAGATACTAGGAGGAAGCAGGAGAAGTGAGCCATCAGAGAGAAGAAAGGACCGGATGTGCACGGGGAAGAGAGCAGAGGCCATGCAGAAGTAGAAGCAAAGGGAAGATGAAGGAGAAAGGGAGAAAAGGAGAACAAAGGGGTCGTAGACTTCTAGTTTCCTAGCTTGACTGTTCACAACTGGGTTCCCTGAAATTCTCTTGGATCCTCTAAAAAATGTCCCTTTTGATTCAAATTAGTGTCAGTAGGCTGGGCTAACCTCATACATTACTCCTATAGGTCGGGTTTTTACTGATTGTGAAAGAAAACATGGGGACATACAAGATACTTGATTCATTTGGATTCCCCCAGAAACAATGAACCACGGATCTGAGAGCAAGTTGTTTATTTGGGAGCACAGGGAACCCAGTAGGGGAAGAAGGAAGGTGTACAGTAAAGAAAAGGCACCCTTTAATAAAGGGTCCACAAGGATGCCAGCTACAACAATGGGTTGATCCTGTGGGGAAACTAGTAAAACACATGGCTCAACATCATCCCACACAAGAGGTGAGGGAGCAGGGGTATTTATACACAAACTCACAAGAGTCATTGGCTGTGGGCTGTTCCCTGGGGTATTAAATCCTCCACAGTTTTGGTCTCCCATGTCCAGTTCTGGTCTTCAAGCAACTTTCCATAATCCTGATAAATGCCCTCAGTCAGACAGACACTCATAAAGGCAGCTCAAAGTCTGCAGAAACTCAGAGAAATGACAAGCCCAGAGGATGGGTAGGCGGTGGGGGGGGGGCAGCATTCTGCAACAGATGAGATTTGGGGTCACTGATCCTCTGTTCCTAAAGTGTAGCCATGCACTAGACATCAATAGTCCATAATGATGGCTGATCAGTATCCGTCCATACTTGTGGTAATATTTCCAGGTCTTCTTAGTTACGCTGGACTCTATTTCTTGATCTATCCCATCATTTCACATTAGAGTCAGGCACTTCCTCTAGGATCTGGTACTTGTTTCTTCCCTGTAAACTTGCCTCTTTAGCAACTCTAACATCCTCAGGAGCCTCACTGTACCATTCTCTAATTCAGGCTTTCCAAGGGAGGGATATAATCAGTTTTTGAAAGACAAAGGATATTCCTGTAATAGGAATCCAGAATCTGGTTTCTGATTTGGTTTGTAAGATATAAACTCTCCCGGTCTATAAAATAAAAGATTCCAACTAAGGCCAGTGGTTCTTAAATACTGGTTCATGGATCATAATGGGGTTCATGGGAAGCCTATAAAGACAGAAATACCCAGACCCCATACCTGGAAATTCTGATTCAGGAAGACAGCCTGGGGTCTGGGCATCTTGAGTAAAGTCTACTTATGGTTCTGCTCCTCATCCAGGTATAAGAAACTTCTAATAAATAGCATCTGAGGTATCTTTCATCTCTATGATTCTGTAGTCCACTTAAAAGTCAGTTTGGTCTTATTGTCTCTAATGATGACCCTGAAAATGGCTTGGGGCTACAGGAGAGTGGCATATCATGCAAACATCCTCACTTAATGATTAGTGAAGATTTGCCACAAAATGGCCAGTCTCCTTATTAACCAATGACATTACTATCATCCCCGAATCTAACCCACTTTTCAGAGCTATATATGGATATATGGATCTCACATATTTACTGCTCACTATAGATATATTTCATGTTCTACAACTGACACAAGTGAAATCAAGTGGATTCTCATCATCCATATGATGAGATGAATCCCCCTACCCTTACAGTTGTGTGCACTGGTGAACAATTCTACCATCTCCCCATAATAACCCTTTATATTTTTTCAGGCTTTGTTCCCATGCCCTCTCCTCCTCTTCAGGTAGGAAAAGAGTTATAATTATTTTGGGCTTCTTTCAGGGAAGCAAATACTTAAAGCAAGCAGGGATTGCAGAGGTGGAGAAATGTGTTTTTAACATACAGCCCAGGCATTTCTAAAGAGCATCAAGATTATCCCCATGGTTATTTCCAAACCCTCCAAATTATTTCCTGGAGGAAAATGCCCACGAAGTCAAAGCACCTGTCAACACATTAAGACCTCAAGTTTTGATAAGCCATTTTCTCTTCTTAAAATGAGGCACTTTGTACACGTTTTAGGAAGACCCCATCAGGAGCCATTCTCCGTTCTAAACAGGTTTCTCCCAAACCTCATTTGTCTTATGAGTACTTCAGCACTTAACTATTAGATGTATTAACTCCTTCACAGAATCAGAAACAAACCTGGTTCAACCTAAGTTAACGCAGAAGATGACTTTACAATCTAACTTGCAAGTAGGTAGTTCTTCTTTTTTTTTTTAATAATTTTTTATTATGTTATGTTAGTCACCATACAGTACATCCTTAGTTTTTGATGTAAAGTTCCGTGATTCATTATTTGCGTATAACACCCAGTGCTCCACGCAATATGTGCCCTCCTTAATATCCGTCACCAGCCTATCCCAATCCCCTACCCCCCTCCCCTCTGAAGCCCTCAGTTTGTTTCCCAGAGTCCATAGAATCGTGTTCTTACATCTAAATTACCTTCCAACAAACAGATACTCAGTTCTACAGGTCTTAACTTAGAGCAGAGGGAAGCAAGCCCTACAGACAGCCAGGAATCCTTCAGAAACTTTTCTGCTCTAGGTTTTGATCGTATTCCTAGAGGCAGAAGTATTTGCCTGTCCAGGCAGCTATATATAGACACTCTCTTGGGTTCTGTGGGTCTAAATTCGCATTTTAAAATTTTCTGTTGGATTCGTTTGAAGACTCCTGGAGACTACCTTGCTCATCCTGTTAGCCATCAGAATGCCTGTAGAACTGTAGAACATGGCAGGTACTTGATAAACAAGTTTTGAAGAAATGAGTGAGTGAATTAGATTCACCACGGGTGTCACACCACACTACAAGAAAATCAGTTGGGGAATTTTTAAAAACCCTGATGCAAAGACCCCAATCCTTGGTCAATTAAATCAGAATCTCTGGGGTTTGGTGACCCCTAATATATATATTGGGCAAACAGTTACATGTTTTATTATATTATTTCATGTATGAGTGTGTGTGTGTGTGTATATATATATATATATATATATATATATATATATATATATTAAATATTTTAAGCAATTCTATCGTGCAATGATTGCTAAGGAAGAAGAGATCAGAATAATCATATAAACGAAGGTCCTTAGTATAGTATTTCCATTTCAACAGAGGCTACTCATATATGAGGGCATTGCAGATATCTGAAAAACAGGATCAAATAAATTATTAAAACTTTACCGCCATATGATTTGTTGATTGCGTTAAATGCCATAAATGCTGATAATGTGGCCCTCCTTTGACTAAGAGTATTTGTGTGTGTACATACACATGTACATAGATATATGTGTGTACACATATATATGTGCATACATACATATATCACATTAACTAAAAATGTGTCTGTCCTTCTCCTCTACTTTGAATGGTACATGAATTAGATTAACTATCCCGATTATGCAGAGAAATTTAGCTTAATGACCTACAATTACTTTAATGGCTTTGAAATTCAGAAGGTAAGGAGACACTGTGTTTCTTCCATTGAGCATTAAATATAAAATGCCTCTGATTGACTGTCATGAAAACTCAATTTTATTGCTATTTGAATTATTCAGAATCAATATCCGACATTAGCCAGCATGGGGAAGCTCAAATATAAGGCAGCGTCTGAGAGAAGCATTTCCCCATATTGAGTAATTGTGCTTTGTGTGGGGGATAATGAGCTGTTTGCTGCATGTCACCACTTCAGATGCATCGAGAATTAACAACCTTATCTTCCCTTTATATTATGTAATAAAAGGGATTACTTCATAGAAATGAACAATTCTCAAGGTTATGAAACATTCAAAATACAGTTGGGCTCAAGGAATCTTGCCTCTTCTGTAAGGAGAAAGAACAAGACATTGGATTTTAACTGTTTACACAAGAGAGAAATTTGCTCGAGTTATGTTTTCAGTTATTTGATGAGTAAACTGCAACCTTGTATTTCCCCAAGCTGAATATTGCTTAGAGGCATGTACACTACACCACAGCCATCTTCCAGAAGCTTCCCTTTAGATGATACAGTGACTGTAGGAATTGGTACTGCTTGAAGAAATTTGCCAAACACATAATGAAAGGGTATGAGAACAATAGGTAAAAAATAATAATAAACAACAGAATGTTAGCCATTTGTTGTGTGTTTACTACACGGCTGGTCCTATGCTAAGAACCTGACTGCATTATCTCATAGAAGTCTCCAAAGAAACTGATGAAGGCAGATGTATTTTGATCTCCCCATTTTACAGATAAGGAAGCTAAAGGGATCTCAAAGAATTTCCTTTCCCCCATCTCTAAGTGCCTAAGTAGCACAGCTGAGATTCCAAAATAGACTGTAGGATTCCAGAATGGAATCAGGTAAATACGACACTATGAGAAAGGCCTCTAAAGAACCCCAGAAGGAAGAACAGAGAAACGAAGTAGAATACAATGGAACATTGAGGACTGAATGCCTGTCAGCGCAAAAATGGGACGGATGCTACTGAAATCAACAAGGTGCCTCGTGCAGGTGCTCCCGCATATCAGCCCATTTGATAAGTGTGCCTGGGGCGTGTCTACCTGGACACACTCCTCATTCCTACCCTGAGGAGATAGAACACCCCACTCCGAATTCATACTGAAACTCGGCAATGCTGCAGAACCCTACTCAAACAGATCCCCCAAGAGCTGTTTATGCTGTTTCCTTTCCCCTCATTAAAGTCCTGGCTCAGGCTAATAAATCAGTGTACAATTTGTGTATAATCTAATTTTTGCCTTGTGCTTCATCTGGTGTAGGTGGAAGCAGGGGAAAAATGAAAAAAAGCAACAACTGTAAAATGAAGACTAATGAGAACTTGGATCCTTAAGAAAATATCCTTTAGAAATGCCCAGAAATGTCCAATCTGCACTTTGGGGTTGTCGGAACTGCAGGAAAAAATGAGTCTGACCTCTTCCTTCTGTGGAATTGTGACTTGTGATTTGTGATTCGCCCTCACAAATGTGTGTGTGTGTGTGTGTGTATGTGTGTGTGTGTGTGTGTGCCCTCATATATGTGTGTGTGCATGTATATGTATGTTTTTATGATAAATATTAATTTAAAAAATACAAAATACATATATATCCATATATCCAAATCCTTGAAAGTGATGATGAATTTCCACTGTGTGCAGTTATTTCTCTGGGTGGCACATAGGCTGTGCCATTAGGAGGTGCTAACTGTGTCCTGGGAGTGTCCTCTCTCTCTCTTCCCAGACATTTATAGCACAGCCAATAATAATTCCCAAACCACCCCCAAATCATCCCACAGAGAAAACTTGGTGTTCCTTAAAACTAGCCAGATATATTAGGTACCCGGGCAGGGAACATAGCAATTACATAAGTTAATGGTATTCAAATGTGTAAGTTGAAGGAAGAAGCAACCACTGAAAGAGAAAAGGCAGGCATGTGTGCACACTGAAGGTTCCAATCCACAGATGCATCGCTAACCTTGGTCTCTGGGCACGCACACGTGTTTGAAATCACAGCATCTGCTGAAGCAGTGGAATATTTATTACAAGGAAAGTGGCTGTTTATTTGAAAGGCATCATGCTCTCATTTTTCACAAGGACCCGAACACACCAAAGCATTATACTTTGATTTCGGTTCATCTGCGGCCATTCCACCTTCACCTACTTATGAATGAGAAGAGCAGGACAGGCCCTAAGACAAGTCATGATTTCATGTCATTTACAAAGTGGGGAGGAAAAAAAAAAGATATTTTTTGCATGTGCAAAATTTGTTTTTGTACATTTACAGGAAATAATTGGAAAGGACACGAATTAAGACCTAATAGAAGAAAACAGAAACTACAGAAACCAGAACTATAGTGAAGCCCCCAAAATTTCCCTCGGTGGGGGAAAACATGGTCAAGTTCCAGAGAACTGTTCCGGGTGAGATCTTGCTATGCATAAAACACGGGATTCATTTTTAATAACAGTAAAAAAGGAAATTTACTGCCCCCTCCTGGTTCTGTAAAACAAAGTTCTATTATATTTAACACTCAATAACATAATTATGTGGGAGTCAACACTGAACAAATCTTAGTTCTCTCTCTTAGCTGAGAGAGCAAGGTTGATTTGCAATTCTGCAAGGATAATGAAAGGGCCAATGTTATTATTTAATATAAAAAATAGATTTCCTGGTTTCTCTCAAGTGTTTATCACTGGATACAGGGAACAATATCAAACTGAATTACCAAGCATCATCTCTGATAAATCAAATGAACACCGCTGGAAAATGACAAACTGTGTGTACAACCCAATGCTTGAAGAGAATACACAGCCCCATAAAATAGCTTAAAGTGATAGAATTTTCAACATTTTTGTTCGTTTACATAAGAAAGGGAGAGAAATATACACTGGATGTGGAGTTTCAGAAATGATGACTAAGCTAAGCTCTCACACGTTGAGTTTGAAGTAAATACTACTTCTCCCAGACTATTAAGTGGACATCTTGCATGCCTTCAGCCAAGGACCAGTGAGGGATCTTTCTGGCCCCCCCTTTTCTCCTTGGGTTATAACTAGGTGAGTGCTCTCTGCTTGGCCAGGGAGTGAGGTGTGGAAACAAGGGTGAGAACCTAGTGCAGGACACACAGGTCCATAAAACTAAGACCTTAAGGATATGGTCGGGAAGATCAGGGTGAAGGTAAGACGCTTCACCAGGTACTAAAAGGATGTCTCCTCAATTACAAAAGAATAGCTTCATCTGGGATAGAAATATTTCTATATTTCATTCTTTGTTTTGAAAATGAAAACTTTTCCTTATAAATATTAATATGTCACATAACGAAATAAAAATAAAGACCACAATACAAAATAGTAATCAAGACATCCCCCACTGAACATCCACTTCCCCAGAGGAATCCAATTAGTTTTGTGTTTAGAACCTTCCAGAAATGCTATGATTATACAAATAACAATCTGTAATTGTATTTTCCTACTCAAATAGGAGCCTGCTGTATATAACCTCTTCCCCTTTATATTTTCATCCATAACATATCTTTGAGATCACTCCATAGCAGGACCTCTAAATCTTTATCTTTTTTGGTCCACAGTTGCATGCTGCTCCATTTTATGATCTGTAGATTTTCAAGTAATCCTCACAACCACTCTGTACAGTAGGCACCTATGTTACATCATTTTCCAGGTTCCAAATATGAGGAAGCTGCTTGCCCAAAGTCACACAGTACTTAGTGGGGGAGCTAGGATTTAAGCCCCTGTGCCCACATTTTTATCCGTCTACTGCCTTAGTCTGTTTGGGCTAGTATTTAAAAAAAATACCAAAAATGCCATAAGTTGGGTAGCTTACAAACAACAAACATTTATTCATCATAGTTCTGGGGACTGGGAAGTCCAAGATCAAGGCACCAGCAGATCCAGCGTCTTTGTACCTCACATGCTCAGGGGTCTTTTTAATAATGGCATTAACCTCATTCATGTGGGCTCCCCCTTCATGGCCTAATCAGCTCCCAAAGGCCCCACCTCTTAATACGGCCACACTGAGGGTTAGGTTTCAATACATGAATTGTGGGGGGACACAAACATTTGTATCAGAGCATCCACTGTATGATACCGCCTTCCTAAACATTAGCTACTTCTATTATTATAAGTTTTACATTAGCATTAAAAACCAAGACAGATGGGTTGTGAAAATACTGGTGTCAACAACACCACTCAGAGGATATTGCCTTTCCTTCCCCAAAGCTTTGGCATCTCTCAGATCCTTTCTACTTCATTCTGATGGGACCTACTTAGGGGTGACTAATCAAGTGTCAGGCACCAGAACTTGCAGCACTCCTGAATTTTCTAGAAGCATAAGGTCCCCTGGTCCCCAACCACAAGTATGCACTGTAGCCCACGGGTGGTCAGACCAGGCACAGATGTCAATGTGCCATTTGGATTTCTTACTGATGAATATTACAGCCAACGTACCCATCTGGCCGCTGAGATAAATAATGTAAAAATGAAGATATGCCTACATAATTCATGTACTATTGATGAACAGGGCCCTTAATTTAGATTGCTCCTACAAATCATTTAATTATGGGCCACACAACTAAGAGAGAAACAGCATTTTGGCCATGTTTAAATGGGTTTGGTTTGGATACTTTCAAGCGCACAAGACAGAAACTCAAGGCCCTCTCGATTATTCTAAAGAAATCTGTGGATTCTCATAAACATCAGACAAACATTATACTGAATACACAAGACTATTTTCCTGAGCAAAATGCCATTTGTTTACCTGTATGGTAAAGATTCCACCAATGGCCTATATGTCCCTTTCGTTAGGAAGCTGTAGATGGATGGGAATGGTGTTGCCAGCTATTGTACGAATGACATACTTCCCGAGAAGACAGCCCAGACTACATAAAATGAGCACCTCACACCCACTAGCAGAGCTATTACAAAAATAAAAATTAAAACAAACAGACAAATGAAAACAGCCCCAGAAAATAACAAGTATGGACAGCGATGTGGAGACATTAGAAACTTTGTGTGCTGTTGGTGGGGATGTTAAATGGTGCAGCTCCCGTGAAAAACAATGTGGCAGTTTCCTAAAAAATTAAAAAAAAGAATTAGCATATGATCCAGCATCTCCAGTTTTGGGTTATAAACCCACAGAAATTGAAAGCAGGGTCTTGAAAAGATATTTGTACACCCCTGCTCAGAGTAGCATTATTCACAGTTAACAAAAAGTGGAAGCAATCTGAAAATCCACCAACAGATGGAAGAATTGGTAAAATGTGGTATATACACACAATGGAATATTATTCAGCCTTAGAAAGGAAAATATGACACATGTTACATCATGAATGAACTTTGAGGATATTATACTAATTGAAATAAGCTAGTTGCCAAGACACAAAAAGTATATGATTCCATTTATATAAGGTCAACTAGAGTAGTCACACTCATGGAGACAAAAGGTGGAATGGTGGCTGCCAGGGGCTGGGGTGAGGGAATTGGGAGTTATTTTTCATTGAGTATAAATTTTCAATTTTGCCAAACAAAAAAGTTCTGGAGATTGGTTATACAACAATGTGAATGTATTTACCATTATTGAACTGTATGCTCTAAAATGGTTAAGATGGTAAATTTTATGTTATGTCTTTTTACCTCAGTTTATCTGTATTGATGTCTAATATGACAGGGACACTGGGCAGCCAACAGAGGAAGCATCACAGTATTTATCATGCACTGACTCTGCCTGACACTGAGCTAAGACATCTATATTCATGACCTCATTTTAACCCCCGTGATACTTATGCTAAATAGGCATTGATAGCCATTGCCCAAACATTTATTGGATCCATCTGTGGTGTAGAAACCAGCTAGTGTCGTGGTGGCATCCTGTCAGGGTGAAGTGGACAGAACCTGGAAAGCGAACCTGTGAACCATGGTTTTGCTACCCATGACTGTTGTGGACTTCAAAAACATCCTTCATAGTTTCAGGAGTGCCTACGTCATCAGCCTATATGAAGAGCAAATAAGGCAGCACACTCATGAGTGAAACCCAAGCTTCCTAACCTTTGTATGGGTCCCAGCATGACCAGACTACTACCTGTTCCTAACTCCATCCCACATATCTCTCCTTCTCACTTGCTATATACCAGCAGTATTGATTTCACCTCTGGTTCTTCTCCATGCCAAGCTCTTCCCAGCCTCAGGGACTTGGCTTTGCTGTTCTCCCTGTCTGGAACAACACCCTTCTTGAATTATCCTTCATTGGTTCCTCCTCTACCTGTAGGTCTCCATTCAAATGCTGACCTCCTCAGAGAGGGCTTCATCATGAAACTATCCATTCTAAAGATGAGCTTCTCCCACCAGCAACTATCACCACCACCAATTACTGTTTATCACATCTCCCTACAGATTCCTTTACATCATCTATCAAAACCTGCAATTATCTTGTTCACATATCAGCTTCTTTATCATCCATCCCTCCCACTAAAATATACACTTTACAAGAACAAGGACAGGCCAGTATCATTCAGCACTCCATCCCCAGAACTTGGAATAGGGCTGGGGTACCTGACACATGGAAAGGACCAATAAATAAATATTAGCTACTGTTAAATTTTGTACAGGGACTTTGTACTAATAAGACAATGGAAGTAAAGGACCAAGACCTCTTGGCAAGAAACTCAGTATTCAGGTTCTCTGAAGAAATATCCCCATCAGCTGGGTGAGAATTAGCCACTGGCTTTGAAAGAGGACAAAGATCTCATGTCTTCAACTCTAGGACCCCTCTGGGCAGAAGCCATTCTCTCTCTGAGTAAATCAAAGGAATATCTGAAGAATTCTTCTTTCCTTTGGGTACATGTACAGACTGTAGCCTCCAAAGCACATGCTAATGACACAGCCCTGGTCCAGCAGCACCATCAATAACCAAACCACATGACTGGGGCTCTCAACTGGTTTATCACTTGTCAGCTCCAAAGATACTTGCTGAGCTGACAGAGAGAGTTGATCCAGGATGTGACATATAAAAACTGCTATATTTCTAGGTAAAAAATTACTTAAGTGCCTCAGGCTCACAGGCTATCTTAATTCATCTGGTTGACTATGCACGATTTTCGGTTGTTAAATCTCTGCCTCTGAACTTCTAAGTTTGGCATTTTTGAACTTGACATAATGAATGCCAAATTTGTCATGCAGATACACCATCCTGCTCTCAAATTTCTCATTCTCTAGTAGAATGGACTCTATTGGAGGGTGCACAATTCAGTACTATATTTTGAGTTACCTTATATACAATAGCTGGGGTGGGGGTGATTTATCACAAAAATGAAAACTTCAGGGCTTCAGGCTCTATTAGATACAAGTGCTGACATTCAAATATTTCAGAAATAAATATATTTTTAACATTTTGTTTTGTGTTCAGACCGGATTTTCCCATTGTTTGTCCGTTCAGGCTGCTATAACAGAATACTGAAGAATGGGTGGCTTAAAGAAAAAACATTTATTTCTAACACTTCTGAAGCCTAGGAAGTTCAAGACCAGGGCACCAACAGAACTGATGTCAGGCAGGAGCCCACCTCCTGGTTTGCACATGGCCATCTTCTCATTGCATCCTTACGTGGTGGTGAGTGGAGAAAGAGCACACACATGTGTGCAAACTCTCCTGTTTGTTCTTATAAAGGCACCAATCCCATTTGTGAGGGCTCCACCCTCATGACCTAATCACCTCCCAATGGCCCCACCATCAGATTGGGGGTTAGAATGTCAACATATGAATTTTGGGGAGGGCATAAATAGTCAGTCTACACAAGCCATGTACTACAACATGGCCATCAGATATCCCAAGCTTATATCCTATTCATTTAGTAACTCTAGGAAAAAGAGTCTCTTTCCTAGTTACATGTCCATTGGTAAGCCAATCATCATATCCAGAAGAATGGGAAAGGCTGAATGGACAAGCCTGAGTCATGGGCAGATTTCCAGAGTTAGAGGGAAGTATCAGTCCTGTCTGAATAATAGGAATTTGAAGTTGCCACTGCTCAAACAATTCTGAGATGGGCTCCATTCCTATAAAATGGAAAAGGAAGTGCTGGCCAGACAGGCAACATGCATATGGATTTTTGTTGCACCAATGGGCATGTGAAAATATAGTTGGCCATATACTATGATAACTGCAGTAAAAATAAAGCAAAACAAAAGGGAAAAAAATCTACTCTTCTATCAGTTTTAACAACAATGGTATGAGGAAGGTATTATTATAATCCTCATTTTTTAAATGAAGAAATCTGTCCAAGGTCCTTCTTTGTTCTGTGGGATTTACCTAAGGCCAATGTAACTCCAAAAACTCATCTCTGCACCAGGCCTACTGTGCACAATCATGCAAGGTGAGCTCAAGCAACTGTAGTGACTCCATTCATATAGGTTGTGAGGTTCATGATAGCCCCTGGAGTGGGCACCACAAGTCTGGTCAACCGTGCCTGGTGGTTCTGCATCAACCAATGAACCAAGGAGAAAGGCGCAGCATACTACTGCAGTCCTAGGCAGAAACTTGATCCCAAAGGGCCTTCATACTCTGCTAAGAAATCTGGACAGTATTAGCTAACATTCTCATGAAACACACCATTTTATTTCCTGATGTGCAGCCTACAAGGGTTTAAAATGGACTCTGCCATGCCATTCACTTCTTTCCAATTCTCAAGATAAAGTCACCCACAAACAACAAACCAGGCATTACTGGGCCAGGTGAGCAGCTGCATTTTAAAGAAATGGGTTTTCCAATTGTCTTATCTGGGTGGGAGATGGAGCCAAAAAGCAAAAGTCGCTAGAGAAACCAAGCTCGGCCAATCTGGGTTTTTAGCTCCTCAGGAGTTTCCGGCAACTGAGGCAATGAAGTTCTGTTAGAGAATAAATTGGTTGGGACACAAAGCTCCTTATAGATTATAACCTCCTTCCTTGCCAATTACAAACTTGGCAATCATTTGTTTATTAACCTGATGGCTTGCTGCATTAAATAGCATCACATATTTATAATGCACCAAGATAAAGCTGTAGCATTCAAAATCACTAACCCCATCTGTCCCTCCTCACCGTGGGCCCACACTCTAAAGCACTTTTGAAGATAATTCAATAGAACAGGGTTTTAAAAAAGTTTAAAACTTTCTCCTGCATTGCCTCAGGGGAAGGTTCCCTGTTACGTGTGTGTGTGTGTGTGTGTGTGTGTGTGTGAGTGATAAGGTTTAGCCCCTTAAATTCATTCTGAGGACTGTTTGTTAAAGTCTTTATTTGGAAATGCTGTGGCTTAGTCCCAAGTGGCAGTCATCACTGCATTCACCAGTTCCCACTGCTGCACACAGACATTAGAAGTAGCAAAGCTAATCCCAAATACAGTCTTCTCCAGTTATCCCTCCTCCCCATGCTTCCTACCTTTCTCTTTAAGGCTTAACTACCATCTCCACAAACATGCCTCCGCACCTAGATTCTTCAGTTCCAATCTACTTCCTCTCTTAGCTTCCCCATTTCCAGTTACCTTCTAGAGACCTTAGTCTGATAGGCACCAGAATCCTAAATGTAACCTCTTGAGGATGTAGCACTTGCTATCCTAAGAAACAAAACAGTCCTCCTAGTATGTCCCACTGTTTTGAAAATGGCACTGCCCATCTCAGAGTTTTGTAGACTCAAAATCTTGGAATTACCATGTGTAGCAGACATGGGGGATATGCCCCAGCATATCCCCTCACCTTTACAATGTCCATGCGTGCTGGCCTGACTTTCAGTATGTGAATGTCCAACACCTGGACACTAAGGAACATGTGACAATGTCTGGGGAGAGTTTTGGCTGACACAACTGGGAAAGGGTGCTAATGGCCAGGGATGCTGCTTAACACCCTACAGTAAGACAGGATGGCCCCACAACAAAAAATGGCCTAACACAGAATGTCAACAGTGCTTAGTGTGAGAGATCCTGGTCTGAAGTTTAGAGTTTAAAAGAGTTTGATAAGAGACAAGAGTAGGGAGATTAGCAGGGGCCAGATCATGAAGACTCTCATGGGACTCTGGGACTTTACCCAGAGGGATAGTTATAATTGAAAAACAGCGACGTGATACAGTCAGAGTTGTATGTGAAGAAGACAAGATTATCCTGGCTCTGAGCAGAATATGAGTTGAAGAAAGGCAAGATTGAGAGAGAGCATGAGACTAGTGAGGCAGAGATTGTACAGTCCAACTACAAAATGGGGTCCTGGACTAAGGAAGTGGAAGAAGGAAGTGGAGAGAAGTGGGCACATCTTTTGGAGATCTTTGGGAAGTATTTTTTAATTTTTTAAAAAATATTTTATTTATTTGAGAGAGAGAGAGAGAGGGAGAACCTAAAGGGAGAGTGAGAGGGAGAAGCAGACTCCCCGCTGAGCAGAAAGCCAGATGCAGGACTTGATCCCAGGACCCTGGGATCATGACCAAAGCCAAAGACAGATGCCCAAATGACTGAGCCACTCAGGCACCCCCTTTGGGAAGTGTTTTGACTGCTGTGCCTATCAAACTGCTTACCCCATGACAGGTTTTCAACTAAACATTTCTGAATAAGTGAATCCAATAATGAATGCTTACATTATATTCTCCTTCCATGGAAGGAATTAGAATGAAGCTTGTATGCTGAGCTAGGATGAATTTCTTAAGATGATGCCCTGGGCAACTGGTAGATGCCACTCATTGAAATGGAGAAGACGGGAGAAGAACGATTCTAGAAGGATGTGGAAAAGGTCAAGGTGCACAGTAAAACTTGCCAAATGCTATCACTGTGGCCTGGTCATGAGGCCAATTAGCTAGTTCATGTCTAGAACAAATCACCATTTCAAAAATGTGGTATCAGGCACATATGGGCACATGTATATTTGGCAGATCCAGAAGGTTACAATATCCTATAGACTGTGGGTGCTGGCACATAATTGTTCACAGCAGTGTTCCATTTTGTTCTTTATCCTCACTGTATGTGAAAACAGCCTCTGGTGTCAAATAATGGTGATGGCTACTCTTCATTGAGTATGTCCGTATCTCAAGCACATCATTAATTCATTTGAGCCTAAGATCTATCTGCCCTTGTGGAGCTTTATAATCTAGTGTGTGTGTGTGAGACAGACAGACAGACAGACACAGGGAGAGAGGCAGAGAGAGAGAGGTAGAGAGAGAGAAAGAAAACAAAATCACTCAAATATGCTATGTAATGCTAAATGCTACAGCTAAGAAGCAAGGATGGGGGATGAGAAATGTAGGGAGGTATAATTTTCAATATGACAAGCTTCACTGAAAAAGGAGTATTTGAGTTAAGACCTAAAGTTGGGGGGTGCAAGACCTAGAAGTCACTGGAAGAGGTTGCTCTAGGCAGAGGAAACACACAATGCAAATACCTCCAAGGAGAACCAAGACTGGAGCAAGGAAGCCACGGTGGCAGGACTGCGGTCAGCGAGGAGAGAAGTAACAAGAGACAAAGTGAGAACGTTTATTGAGACTGGAGTGTGGAGGCCTTGTGGGAAAGGACAAAGACGTTGGCTTCTATTCTCAGGGAGATGGAAGTCATAGGGGGAGAGGGGTACCACAGTGGAAGTGGTAGGAGGATGCATCAGTGATCCAGGCAAGAGATGATGGGACCTGAGCTAGGATGATGGTCACAGCAGTAGGAAGCAGCACATTTATGGATATGTTGGGATGTCAACTAGCTTTCCTGGGGGAGGGATTAGAGCACCATATTTAAGAAATAGAGGAATCAAGAATGATTCCAAATTTCTGGCCTGAGCAATCCTTATGATAACCTTTAAAGTAGGTTGTATAATTTCTTTTGTGTGTGTGTGTGTGTATGTGTGTGTGTGTGTGTGTGTGTGTGTGTGTGTGTGCGGTGTTATTCACCATACAGTATATCATTAGTTTTTGATGTAGTGTTCCATGATTCATTGTTTGCTTATAACACCCAGTGCTCCATGTAATACGTGTCCTCTTTAATACCCATCACCAGGCTAACCCAACCCCCCCACTCCCCTCCCCTCCGAAACCCTCAGTTTGTTTCCTGTAGTCCATAGTCTCTGATGGTTCGTCTCCCCCTCTGATTTCCCTCCCTTCATTTTTCCCTTCCTTCTCCTAATGTCCTCCATGCTATTCCTTATGTTCCACATATAAGTGAAACCATATGAGAACTGTCTTTCTCTGTTTGACAGAATAAATAAGCATAATCCCCTCCAGTTCCATCCATGTCGATGCAAATGGTGGGTATTCATCCTTTCTGATGGCTGAGTAATATTCCATTGTATCATTTCATTTGAGTGGGTATGTGTTGTTTTTGCCCCCTCATGGTCCTTTTGGGGAATGCCCCTGTACACTATATGCAGCCTGGATGGATCTGGCCACTATCACCTTTCCTTTCTTCTGGACAGGGTACTTCCTAATTTGTTTTTGCTAGACCTATGGGGAAAGAAGATGTTCTCTCATCCTCTGAAGTCACAAACTTAAGAGCCACATAAGTTTGGAGCAGCCACAGGCCATTTTCCTACATCTAATCATCCATGTAAGAGCAACTGGAGCCTAAACATGGAAATTCTCCTGAAAACAATGATTGGGTTTCTACATCTAGTCATATTTGAAACAAATGGTCTTTTCTTGCTGAAGTAATCTGAATCTAGTTTTCCTCTCTTGCAACTGGGAATATCCTGATAATGTATGAGCTAGATTTGCACTATTCAATATGGTAGCCGTCATCATATGAGGTGACTACTGAGCACCTGGAATGTGTCAAGTCCAAAGGGAAATGTGCTGTAGGTGTAAAATATCCAGTGGGTTTCAAAGAATTAGTATGAAAAATGGAATGTAAGGTATCTTTTTATATTGACAACAGGCTGAATGGATAATACTCTGGATATAATGAATTAAATGAAATACATTGAATTAAATGAAATATATTATTTAATTAATTTCACCGGTTTCTTTTCTTTTCTTTTTTTTTTTTTTTTTAATGTGGCTATTAGAGAAACCAAGATGATGTACGCAGCTTCCAACATGTTTCAGTGGGCAGTGCTGTTACAGATGAAAATTTGTTTTGTGGGATTTTTGAACCCTGGTCAGCCCAACTCAAAATCCATTGTATTTTTGCTGTGGTCGCCTTCCCCCATAGCCTACTATTAGGAAAATCACCTCTTGCTACACTGTGCCATCTCTCAAAGGGTGAGCAGCATATTTCAGACCAGTAGGTTGCCTGTATCTCATTTCACGTTGAGCACAGGTGGCTGTACCGTCTGCCAACTCACAAAATTGCCAAGTGATTCACCTTAAAGGGCCCCCTTAGAACAGCATCCATCTGGCCAGTAGCCCCGGGCCATTCCCTCTCCAGTGTCCCCTTGCCTTCAGGCTGTGCACCAGCCAGGATTCCGATCTGGCCTGTGAGCTTGCTGCCTCAGAGATATTTGCTGCACTATCTCCAGGGCTGAGAGAACTTAGAGAGAATCAAACCCACACTTAAGGTACCAGGGAACAGTTCCACTGAAACCCACAACACTATAATTACCATAAACCCTTCAGCACCACCAGCTCTGAGAGGTAAAAGAAATTAAATCAATGGGCATAGATCGAATCAAGAGCAATCTTATGGGAAATTCATGTAAATGCACAATCTTACATTGGAAATGAGTTTTAAGATTAATACCCTTCACAAATGGAAAAGTATAAAGAAGTATGTAGGAGAATATGCTGTTGCAACAATAGGTCAACCCTTCTTTTTACGAGCTGCCAGTTATATTGTATGAAGAACTCATGAAGCTTAACGTTCTCGGCATTTTTTTTAAACCCTGTAATGCAAATTCTTCAAGAGAATAACAAGTGATGCATGCTTGAAATTTATTTTTAAATCAAGAGCAAAACGAAACCCTTTAATTAATCTCAGAGAATTTAGCTCTTTCCCTTTCAGATCTGTCTTTTGCACAGTTAGATGCTTAAAATAATTGCATCCGCTCGTGTGAAACTGCAGCAGTAATTCAGTGGGTTTATACTTGTGCAACCTTTTAAAAACAGGCCTTAAAACATTCATCTGTTGAACCAATTTACCAGCTTTCAATAAAGCATCTTTAAGATACTTTCTGTTACATTTATATGACATAAGCTATATTATTTTAATAATCTGTGCTTGAGATATATGGTGATGAGGGAATTATCGCTCACCTGGGGAGATGGTGTAATTAGAAAAGAGGCACAGTCGGGAAATAAAAATGATTAAAAAAAAAAAAAACTTGCTGAAATTAACCAGCCACTGCTACTGGGATGCTATGATGTTGGCTTAAGTTGTTGGGAAAGCACTGGAGTGAGAAGCAGAGAAGAGGGAAACCAAGCAAACTTGTGGTGCCTGAAATAATTACAATTTCTTACCCATCATTTCTCAAGGCTCACAGGGAGCAGGGATGCACACCCAGCCAGGGCAGACGAATGAACACTTTCCCCACAGCCGGGCAAGGGGGCTGCCTGCTTTGAGCTAATGTGCTGGGGCAAGAAGATGAGGGCAGGTATAATTATACTAATGATTTATTGAATGTTTGATTCATTGGAAATTAAGCGAATGCATAGTGGCAGAATTGTCATAGCAAATCGCTCAGCTGTTGGCTTAAAATGTGTTTTATTTCCCTTCAGTAAAGCAATTAAGAGAATCTTAAATCACTGGGTGAAAAAATATTGGTATGGAATTGTCTAACAGAGTGGTGGGAGGAACATGGTGAAAAGATCCTAACGGGCCCTCACTGGGTGGTGTTGGAAAAAGGGACATTTCTCACCAGAATGTTAGCTGCAAATTGTATCATCTCAGAAGTTAATCCTCACCTCATTTAAAAAAAGAGACAGAAAAGAAAATGGATTACGGCCTCAAGGTAGCTGGGAAGACAGTGGTTTTGGCTGCAGGATCTCTGCTAGCTTATACAATGACTGTACAAGATAACAAAGTCTGACCCTTTAGGAGGGACTCATCCCCAAGAGAGCAGGGCTTGGTAAGAGAAGTTAGAGCTGGTTTTCCGCCACGCTAGCGCCTTCGGCCAGGTGTTTGTGGGAGGGACCAAATGCAGAAATTCACTGTGGCCTTTCCTACTGCCCATGTAAGAGGGAATCAAGAGGAGGGAGAGAAAAGGGCTTCATTCTGGAGCAAGGGTTTTGAATAGGACCGCAGATGATCCTCCACAGCTTGAGCTGATTGTTACTCCCAGACTTGACTTTGCAGTGCAGCACGCTCCTTCCAGCCACACTGCTTACCCATTCCCTCCATCTTCTCCTTGGCCCCTCTCTCTCAGAGTAACAAGCTAAGAGTTACAAGTTTAATGTTTTCCATGTGGTGCCTTGAGCTTGGGGAAGGAAAAGGCGGATGCAAATTGAATACATAAATAAGAATTTAATAAACTTTCTCTTCTGGTCTCTTGCATCACCACTAAAGTTGCAGAATCCAGAATTTAAAATGTACTTCAGAGCAGAAACGAAGAGCAGGGAGTTTCGTGTGCCTTGTGGGTGGGTTTGTAAATGCACATGACCTTCTGGAGACAGCAATTCACCAAAGTAAGTCCGAAACCTTGAAGTATATATGCCTTTTGACATCGGACTCATCTATGGATTCATTTAGGAAAATACTGGAAACACTCGAAGATGTATATTTTAAGGATGTTCATTGCAGTGATGTTTACAATATCAAAACAAATTTTTTTAAAAATGAAAAGTTATCTAAATGCATAATAGCATTTTAATAAGTATAGTTTAAGGAAAACCATACCAAGGGCTCTTATCTTGTGATTAAGGACAAAATTGTTTTTCTCTTAAATACTGTTTTTTAACATTTAAACAAAAACTTCCATACAGGAATGTTCATTGCATGGCACCAAGAGGAAGAAAGAAAATGCATATTGTCTCAGCTTAATTCTCAGAGCACATATTAGCAGATCCCAAACTTTAGAGGAGGATAGTTTAGGAAAACCTGGTTGTAGAACTAATTCAAAAACTGTTGCTAAGATCAAGCGACATATTAACAACATAGCATGAACACACAATCTCAATTTTGCAAACAGAAAGCACATCTGAATAAACAGGTACATGTGGGGAGGTGTGTGTGTGTGTGTGTGTGTGTGTGTGTGTGTGTAACCGGAAAGAGAGCATGCCAAAATGTTAATAGTGGTTATATCTCAGTTGAAGGACTCTTAGAGGTGATTGTTTTTTCACTGTTCTCTGTGTCTTTCTCTATTTTTTGGTAAAAATAACACACTTTTGTAATGGTTCTTATTTTTGTTTTCTGCTACTATACGGGTGTAGCATTTAATTGTAACAAACAAGAGTGCCCTGGGACACATGCAGGAGATAGATACTATGCAGATACACAAAACGGGATGATTTCATGTTATCCTAAGAACATGTCAACTCTGGCCATATGTCTTGTAAGACTGGAACTCTGCCACCAAGTCTATCAAAAAAAAAAAAACAAAAAAAAACAAACAAAAAAAAAAAACAAAAAAACCCCTGCACAGTAGTAGCCATTACATTCAGCCAATTAAAGAAATCTCAAAAGTATAACAGCATTGCCCTTCAGAACAGCCAGGGTTGGCAAGACCAGAAAATGAGTACAACTCTATTAGACCAGTGGCACATCCCAGCATCTAGAAACAAGTAAATCTGTTTTGTCCCCATGCACAGAAAGATACAATTAACATGGCTGCAAAGTAAGTGATCCTGCCTCATTACCAGCCATCAGGCTGTCCTGCAGGGGCCTCCATCCAAAGCTGGGAGGGGAGGTTACTAATTATCGTGCCAAATTAAGCCTTGATTATTCCTCAAGAGACACCTGTTAATTGGGCTGCTACATTACATAACAGTTCTGTGCATTAATAATTGAGTTACAATGACTTGATTTTCTCCTTGGAAATGTGATTTATTTTTCACTCTCCTCATTTCAGTTTGCCCCTGTCTTCAAAACTAGCCTAGGGCAGCTCGGTGGTTGTGAACCCGAGGAAAAGAATTCAGGTCTCACCTACTCACAGGAGCAGCAAAGATAGCCAGCATAAACCTCGTGACAACAGAGACTGTATAGAGTCAGCCGTTAGTGCCAAGCACCTGGTTTTTAATAAGAGTGAAATGTGGTCCGAAACTGTCCATGTAACTCATGATAAGCCTCTTTATTTCTCATTCAGGAGACATACTTCACCCTGGTGCCTTTGTTGCTGTTGTTCTGAGCACTCCCTTGCCTTCTCATACTGTAAGATGTTCAGTATCAGGCTCATCTCATAGATTTCATGCCCAGTCCTAAAGCAGCCATTTTTCCAAGGAACCCTCGGTCCCTTTTTTGGAGAATGGTATTAGAAACCAAGATGTGGGTGTAGATGTGCTCACTGGTGCTAGGGTATTACTGCTTCTAGTTCCTCTTAGCTGACCGAGCAAGAAGATACAGGTGAACACTAACATATATGTCTATATATTAACATATATGTATATATGCCTACAAATATTTCTATATTTAACCATCTGCATCTATATGAAGCCAAATATGAGTTCATAACGATGTCCAACTCTCACCCATGATGACATGGATCACTCCAGCCTTCTTCCTAGGCTTATCTGTAACCTCCCACTTAAATAGTGAGAAACCTTTGCCCAGTATGTTCTGAGTAACCTTGCTAGAGTTGCATTCCCATTAGATGAGTGCCAACCCTTTTGTTCATTTAATAGGACTTTGGAACCATGTAGCAGTGACTGGGCCTGGTCCACTATGCTCATCTCATGGGAACATTTGTCATGAAGGCAATGCCAAGAAACTCTAAGACCACAGAGTCCTACTGCTTCCTCATTACCAACCATCAAGCTGGTTGGTGCATCTGGTTGGGGCATTTAAAAAAAAAAAAAAATCCACACATCACTCCAAGGCTCCAGATGAAAGTTAAAAAAATAGCCATGAGGTAGTGCCATGCCAAATAAAGAATCTGGCACAACTCTAATTAGTTAGATCTGGTATTTCTTTTTAAAAACTAAAATCCAGAAGCAGCTAAAGGAGCAAAAAACTGAAGGCAAAACAAACTCAAAAATGCAGCCAAGAAAAGATGATGGAAAGCACAAAAAGGTTGAGAAAGGAACACAACAAAATTAAATGAAGCTACAGTTCTTGGGAAGGTTCTCAGAGACCAGATGGCAAAAGGAGTGATGTATCCCTTCACATATTTCTGCAATACTGAATGTTCCAAAATAATATATGAATTTGGGATAAATACAGAGGCAGTAGAGGCAGCATCTCTCTGCGTCTCTGTCTCTGTGTCTCTCTGTCTCTCTCTCCCTCCCCCCAGCCCCAGGCTTTGGCTCCAGCTAGGTGGAGGGGAAAGCAGCCATATTACAAATGATCTGCCGTGTCTGCCTCCAACAGCTTCCACACCCAAGAGGGCTGTAGAATAGTGAGGCAGCTGCAATGGCCTCCGGGTTTGCCGCTCAGCCTGCTGTGAATAGGGAAGACCCGAGCCCAGCTAGAGCGTGTGGGCAGAGATGGCGAGCAGCAGGCTCTGAATGATAGCACTGCCTCAGCTATGTTTGTCTAGGCTTGGCTGGAGGGTCATCTTCTAACTCTGGAGATGCTGTCTCTACAAGTGGATCTGAATTTCTCTCTAGTCCAAGACGTGGCATTGTTCTGTTGTGTGGAGGGTGTGTTGCCTGTGTTCAATTCTGTCGCTTAGTAGCTGTGTGAACCTTGGGGGGGGGGTAGGTGTTTAACTTCTCTGTGACTTTACCGCTTCACATACAACATGGGATGAGAATAATAATAATACCTACCCCGTCAGGATAGTAGAAAGATTAAAAGAATTAAGAATTTAGAAGAATTAGGGAAGTTCCTGACTATGGATTCCTTCACCTTGAAGGAGCTCAACAAGGAGGAAGAAGTAGTGTGGGGCACTGAGATGAACAAATAGAGAGGGTTCAAACTGGACGTGGGCCACAGTGCTTTGAAAAGTTGCCCCTGCTAGAGGGGAAGCCAGAACATCTTTTACAGGAGAGAGCTGTAGCCTGCTATAGCCTGAAGCATGACAGAGCATTCTTTAGGATATCAGTCATACTTGTCAAAGGAGGGAGGTGACAGAGATAGCCATCAAGAGCCTGGACTCAAGAGTTGGACAGATGCAGATTTGGTTGCTGACCTTGCCCCTTGGATCTATTTGAGCTGCATTTTCTTATCTAGAAAATGGGATTAAGAATAATACCTGCTTTGATCTCAAAGAGATCTCTGCACCTCCACCTTCATGGAAGCATTATTCACTATAGCCAGATATGGAAACAAACTAAGTGTCCACCAACAGAACGGATGAGTGGATAGAAATGAGGACCCACACATATATATACATACTATATAAAATTGTATATTGGAGCTATATGTGGAATATAATGGAATATTGTTCAGCCATGAGAAAGAAGGAAATTCTGCTATGTGCAACAACTTAGATGAAACTTGAGGACATTAGGCTAAGTGAAATAAGTCAGACAGAGAATGACAAGTACTGTAGGACTTCACTTGTATGTGGAACCTAAAAAAGCTGAACTCAGAGAAACAAAGTAGAGTGGTGGTTACCAGAGACTAGTGGAAAGGGAAAATGGAGAGATATCGGTCAAAGGGGACAAACTTCCAGTTACAAATTTAGCAATTCTGGGGATCTAATATAGAGCATGGTAATTACAGTTGGTAGCACTGTATTATTTACCTGGAAGTTGCTAAGAGTGTAAACCCTAAGTGTTCTCACCACACAAAGGAAATGCTAGTAATGTGGCAGGATGGAGGTTGTAGCTAAGGTTGTGGTCGTAATCATGTTACAATATATGAATGCACAAAAACAAGTTGTGCACCTTAAACTTACACAATGTTACATGTCAATTATGTTTCAATAAAGTCGGGATTTTTTTTTTTGTAATGATAGTCCCTGCTTGTATACCAATGCTCATAGCAGCATTATTCACAACAGCCAAAGGTGGGAGCAACTCAAGGGTCCACCGACAGATAAATGGATAAACACAATGTGGTCCTATATGAACAATGGAGTATCACTGAGCTTTAAAACAGAAGGAAATTCTGACACATGTTACAACAGGGATGAACCCTGAAGATGTTAAACTAAGTGCAATAAGCCAGTCACACACAAAAAAACAACAGATATTGTATGATTCCAGTGATAGGAGGTACCATATATTATGAGTATACTCATTGTATGAGTAGTCAAATTCATAGAGACAGGAAGTAGAATGGTGGTTGGCAGGGGCTGGGGGAGAAAAGAGAAAGGGGAGTTAATTCTTAATCTATGGAGTTTTCCTTTAGGGAGAAGAAACAGTTCTGGGATGGATGTGGTGACGACTGCACAACAATGTGAATGTATTAATGCCACTGAACTGCACATTTAAAATGGTTAAAATGGTAAACTTTGTGTTATGTATATTTTACCACAATAAATAATAATTGTAAAAAAATAAAATAAAAGGTTTGGGGGGAAAAGTACTGTCTGCTCTATGGGCTTAAATAAAAGGATTATTGAGCAATTATTTTCTCTAGCCACTGGGCTGAGTACTTTAAATGTACAATCTCATTGAATCCCCACAATAACTCCTCGGAGATAAGGATAGTGGTCTTCCCACTTTATGGAGTTAGTAAGATGCTGGTAGATACAGAAACACACCGTTCAGGAACCTCTTCATAGCAGGACCAAATGCCCCGCTGTGGAGGGTGAGGTCAGCAGGCAACCCCAGCTGCCAGCTCCTTCAGGGTGGGCCTCAGCTGCAGACAGCCTCTTTGGTAAAGGTCACACCATTCCCGGGCAGCCTGCATCGAACGCCTGAGAGAGGTAAGGTATAAAGACCCAGACATTTCATCCCACTGCGGAGAAACTCTGATGGGATACTCACTCTGACGCGCCCCGCTTGCTTTGCCAGGTTCACACCACCATCTTACTTCCCCCTCTGCCCAAACCTGTTCACTCCTCCTTTCTTTCACAGATATAGATCCCCAGTAACACCCTTGCACCCCAAGTGTCTTCTGAGCATCTGCTTGTGAAGGCCCTGACAAGGGTTCCGTAGTTCAAGAGTATGGCTAGTAAAGGGAGAAAAGAGGATATTTGGAGCATTAACAAATGTACCTTGGTAAAGTTCTTACTGCAGGGATAAATGATCATAAATTCTCAGTGTCATCAGCTATTACTTTTCACCACTTATTAAGACACTGTGAAGAAAATATGGTAAATGTAGTAATAACGGCAATGTGAGTTTCAAGATCTTGTCTTACCAGGTGATGATCTCACCTTACCAGGTAATTAGCTTCAAGACACAACCTATGCTTTTTTTTTTTTTTTAAAGTCCTTGATGGTTGTACTCATTTCTCATTTCAATGAGCCTTGGGTTCATCTATTGAGAGGGACATCCAGAACAGGGAGATATGAGATATGGGCCCTTCCAACATTCCCGGACCAAACATTAAAACTTGAGTATGCCCCCACCTCTGTCTTTGACTACCAAACAAATCATCTTGGGCCAGCTGCTCCAGTTTGTATATGCCTGCTTGGTTTGCTCAGGCCTTCTAGGGTGGGGGAGGGAAGAGTTATTTGATGAGAGAAAGGTTTCAAGCTTTTCTTGCCAATCATAAGAGAAGGAAAGACTACCCTGCAAACATCTGTGACAGCTAGCTCCCTCCACATACCCAGGCAAATTATGTTTTGACTCAATAACGCAGAACAATTTGTACCTGTCCACCAATTTAACATTGCCTTTGAGCCTGAATTGAAGGACTTGTAGCAGAATAGCTATACTTAGTGCCCAGACCACTCATTTGGCACTTACATACAACTAACTATCATGAGTTTTCCTCTACTGTGTCTGTAACTGTTCATATCATTATGCTCATTTTCCCAACTTGATCATAAACTCCTTCAGAACAAGGGCCATGTCCAATGGTTCATTTTTGATCCCAGAGCATCAACCCAATGCCATGTCCATAATTAGAGTGGGGCACGCGCTGACAGATAACTACCCATGCCAATGAAAACACTCTTCCGGTTGTCTAGTTTAAAGGACCCATTTGTCTGTTATGACATATCATTCACTTGGTGTTTGTTCCCCAAGTGCCTGACCAATCAGCATGTACAGGTCCCTAACACAGTATGTAATGTGCTAGAATCAACCCAGTTAATATTGCCAAATGTCTTGGATTTCAAAGCCAGGCTTCTCCCACAAAGAAAAGCAGCAGAGTCTTGACTCTGAAAAGTCTTTGCTTCTGTCTAGAAAAATATTTATGCATCATGATCACTATTGAGAATCTTATTTTCGTTGCTAATCCTTACAGCAACTTTGGAAGAACAGAAGGGGTAGAGCTCTGGAGGGAAACCTGAATAGAAAGAACTTGGGAAGACTGCAAGGCCAAAGTCCACCAGAATAGTAGTCCATATTCCGTCTGGCATGCTGATAAAAATGTTTTTAAAAGTGACGTGACAGGAGTACCTGAATGTGCTTTTGAAATGGGCTGGCGATGCTGCTTGCTAATGGTGCTGATGGCTGCCTGCGAATCATGAGTGTCACTCATCTGCCCAGTCTAATCCACAGATAGCAAGGGAAGTGTCCAGTTTTGAGAACTTAATATGTGCCAAGAACCATGCCACACTTTCTACTTTTAATTTCATTTAAATTTAACAACAAAATCCCATACTCTAGAATCTACATACAGTACAGACATATGCATTATGTCTCATTTCTGGGAAAGGGGAAAAATAATGTCAGAAAGATTCCAAAAGCCCCCTAAGGTCATATAAACTGGAAAGTAGCAGAGCTGGAATTCAGTATCAGGGATGGGATCTAAATTTTTCACCATTGAGCAATGCTGGGAAAGTCAAACCACTGGGGAGGACAACGGGGCAGAACAAACACATGGGATTTGAGAATGCTTGGAGGACAGCAGGTGGAAATAGCACATAATAATGTGATTCAAACCAAAAGGGGGTGGGACCACCACGTCTGCGTTGGTGAATAACAGATGGAGAAGTGGCATGCTAGACCCTATGGGCCCCCGGCAAATATTAATTGATGATGATGACTTCAGAAAAGCAAACAAAAATTTGAAGAGACAAAAGAAAGAGTGAGGTGCACATGGGGAAAGACAGGGGCCAGCCAGGGGAGAGATACTGACGGAACTGATTTGGGTCATGGCTGCCACAAAAGGACTTCAGGGGAATACTCTTGCTTAAGCATCTCAAGTTTCTGTAGCTGAAGCATCCATTCTGTTCTCTAAAAAAGTTGCACTTGAGGATGAATGCAGGTTTTCCCACACTCTCGTAAATCTTTGTAAAATGACCTGGCTAAGATGCAGAAATAGATTATCCACACACCCTCTGTTTAGGTCCTAATGCTGTGTTCATTTACCTAATGATATTTACATGAGCCAATTGTCAAACTGGAGCATGAGGGAAAATAAAATTTTAAGGGAGTTGGAAGAAATGTAAGTTGATTTCCTAATTCATGAGTAACAAAATGCATATTTTATGATCTCCAAAAAGCTGATATAACACCAAATTCACAGATTGTATGTGCTGTGGGACAAGAGACAAAGAGATAATTCTAGTTAGTTCAACTACTAAGGAAGGTGATCAATCAGGACATAGTTATTGAGTACCTACCATGGGCCAATTGGCTTTTTGATTGGCTCCTTAACATAAATAGAACAGATAGATATAAATGATAGATGGCTAAAGGTGTGTATATAGGGACATCTTCCAATTTTAAGGTTGGGTCTTCCATTAGACACCTGTTGTTTCAGTTTACCCAGTAACGATTTCCCTTTCTGCTGTTGACAACACTCCGTTTGGGGAAGGATCATCCCACACTCTATTTTTTTAGATGGGGTTGCCTCTATTCCTTTAGCTCCAGAGGTGAGCACATGCCCTTGACTTGGTACTTCAGCAAATGCCATCCATCCATCATAAAAACTGGTTCAGCAATAATCATTTGACCCAAGTTGGTTCAGAGTGAAAGATTCAAGTGGTAAAATGGATTTACAATAAATTACTAGATTCTGGACAACTTGAGTTTTTGGATTCTTCTAGTCCTAAAGTCAGTACTACCCTTGGACTTTCCATATGAACCAAAATATTCCCTTTCACATGTAAGCTAGTTTGAGTTGGGTTTCTGTCATTTGTACCCAAACGATTCCTGATTAGTAGAATGCTTAATATAAATTTCTTTAGCAAGTGCAATGAGCAAAGTCAAGAGTCATGAATAAAGTGGGTGGAAAAGGATTTAAGATCTGGCAAAATTACGAACCTGGTATACTGTTAGAGCTACTGCTATAGTGACCACACTATTATCACTACCAAAGGAGTACCCTGACTCCTCTAGGCAACTCCTAAATATTTTCACAGAATTCATTTATATATACATATACACGCATATTTTTTTTCATTACCTCAAGGAAATTCTGAAAGGAGAGAAATGAAGAATCTTGCATTGGCCAAGCAATTGTTTGAAATGCCTAAGCTTTTCTTTATGGAAGTTTTTAAATGCAGTCACTTTTGATTTAGTACAGAATTATAATCAACTAGTGGCTACAGGCATTTTAAGCTGCTGGAGTTTATTTTGGGAGTTTTGCAAGACAGCAATCTCCATTTCTTAAACATGTGCTTTAGTAAGACAAAATACTATTTCTCAGTAGAGCACACCCTTAAAGAAAATCAATGTAAATGTTATTCTACTTCTCACCTCCTTTTCCATATAAAACTAAACACTCCAAAACACGGGCACAGCGAACTCTATTTCTAAAGGTTTTGTAAGTTAAGCAATCCAAGGAAGTTACATGAAAAAAGTCCCCTTTGAGATATGAAAGTGTTCATATCTGAACAAGACTGTGCTGATAGCAAAAGGGAATATGCTGCAATATTTGATGAAGAGAAGTAATTATCATTTATGAATGAGGAAGCTCAGTGTTTTCCTAAACTACTCAAATTAAACCTCAAATAAATATTTGAAGGTCTCCATCTAATTCAGTGAAACACTGAATTCAATGAAACACTGAATCTCATTACCTTTGGATTTACATCGACTCTAATTTCAAAGATTATATTTATTTCAGGAAGGACTAAAAAGCATTTTTTACTAGGAGGAAAATGGGTTGAAGTTTCAATAGAAAACAACACCTATTGTATATTATAAAAACAAGGTGACATTCTCAGACTTTTTTCCAAAGGAAATCTCCAAAACAAAGTCCTAGATATTTCACTTAGCTCAGAGATTTAAAAAATATATATATAATGTAAATATCCGTTATTCCATTAAGTTATCATTACACGTCTATAATAGCAGTACATATTGATATTGTATATCTCACTTCTAGGTGACCTATTATATAAACTAGAGGGTGTTATTCACTTTACAAAATAATTCCCCACTCTACAAAAATACTCAGAATAAGATTTCATTTAATAATGAGTTCCCTAGTGCATTCTACCTGTAACTTAATTTAATTTTCACAGTTTTCTAGATACAACAATTGCCTCAAGCAAGGTAAACTTCTTTGTCAGTTTATGTGCACATACAATCAAAAATCAGATGAGTATGTGTAAATCTGGACATCTCTTGAAAAGCTTATGCAATGTGATTCTCAAAAGAAACCCCAGTTGGTCACCATTTTCACCGTATCTAATCTCCTCCCATAGTTTCATGGTTGCATGGAAATGCTGACCCTGAAGCCCCCTTAGATTTCAAGCAGGGAAAACAAGTAAAAAGAAAGAAACAAACAGAATAGGCCATTACAACAAAGACATCAAAGGCATGCTATTTATCTTTGCTACAAGATGTAGAGAGAAAATACGTGATTATTGAACTGTATTTCCCAATGTAATCCACAGTCATTAATTTATTTAACAAATATTTGCTGAGTACCAACTATAAACTGGACACTGTAACAGTCTTTTAACATGGTATTCTCCCTGAAAGGGGAGGGGGAGATTTCAAGGAACAATACATTTAGAGTGCACATCATTCCATATCCCATTCTTAGAGATTCATAACAGGTGCATTGCTCTCTTTAAGGGCTCTGAGAAATCTTGCAGTAAAAAAAACTTATTTTAATCTAACAGTTTCCATACATGTTTAATTATGCCACTTTACTTTTTTTTTTTTAAAGATTTTATTTATTTATTCGACAGAGATAGAGACAGCCAGCGAGAGAGGGAACACAAGCAGGGGGAGTGGGAGAGAAAGAAGCAGGCTCATAGCGGAGGAGCCTGACGTGGGGCTCAATCCCATAATGCCGGGATCATGCCCTGAGCCGAAGGCAGACGCCCAACCGCAGTGCCACACAGGCGCCCCCACTTTACTTTTTTTTTTTTTTTAATAATACTCAATATCCACTGGGACAAGGGTTTACTGAGATATCGGTCATCTGAAAACTATATTATTCTCTGTATACTCACCAAAAGCCTGCCTGACTTAATACCAAATATTTTCATACAGCTTTCGGAATGCCTTGATACTGCTTTTTGTTCCCTCCACCAAATACTTCTACCTATAGTGATACCTGTGCTTCGATCTGTCAAGCATCCCCCTAATCCCTGCAACTTCTGGTTCCAACTCTTCAATCTTGCTCTCAAGGAGGGCCTTCCTTCTCATCCTGCCTTATGGTACCCAGGGTTCCAGCGGTGGGAACATAAACCAGGTCTGTCCAATCACAGTGTTCAATTAGAGTGATTGATACTGGGAGGAAAGCCCATACCCCAAACTGGTCAAAGGAGAAGCAATTCTAGAACAGCATTTTTATAATTGTTACCCATGGAGTTACTGGAGGATATGATGGAGCCTATGGCTCCTGGTGGCCATCATGCTACCATGTGGGAAAACACAGCCATTATAAAGCTAACACACAGAAAACAGAGACAAAGAATGGCCTGAGGGTCTGTATTATTGCATCTTGGTTAGTAAAGTGGCCCTTGATGAACGAAATATCTAGAAATAACTTTAAGGGGATGTAACTAAAATATTTCAGAATTTCCTCGGGTTCAGGTATTCTTTGATAACATTTCCCATTCATATCCAAAATAAATTTTTCATGTGATGAGAGAGGCCAGTTCCCTCTTCTTCTCTCTCTAATGGAATTTGGATGAGAACTGTGGATATAATCTACATAATTAATCTGTGCCAACTCCAAATGGTGGATAATCTCTTAATTTTTTTGTCAAGATAAATAGGATAGAAAATTGATTCACATCCCAGCCTCTGCTCTAATTTAACAGATATTGGAGGCTTGTACAATGGATAGAATATTGACAATATGATATAATAGCAGCCAAAAAGGGATTATTTAATAGGGGCGAAAAACTCAACAGATGGTAGATGTACTGTGATCCTCTGTAAGAGATGAAATTTTTCTCTGAATCTGGAAATCAATTTATGGAAGTTTGTTTAAAACATTTCAGCATCTTAGTAGTAACATAAACATGTTTATATTACAACAGAAAGTTAAACCTGGCATAAAGTAATCTTGGAGATGGACTCAGTTTTCTCATCTGTAAAGTGGGAGAAATAACCTCTTCATATGGGTGAACTACAAATTATATAATCCACACAAAGGATCTAGCATAGTGTCAGGCACATTGTCAACACTACGTAATTGTTAGATGACGATGGTGGTGGTGATTATTGGGAGGATGCTGACAATATTGGTGTTGAAGGTGATTCTGAATGGATCAGAAGAGAGAGACATTACTCTGACTTGGAGGATAGGTGGCATTTCAATCAGGTGTCAGGAGAAAAGCATTCCAAATAGAAGAAGTCATAGGAGAAAAGATGCTCAGGGGTGAAGCATATGGTAGGACATGGACAGGAAAGAATTTTCCCATTTTGCTAGAGTCTAGGTGAATAAATGACTTAAGTGGAAGATAATTTGGGAGAGGAATACAGGAGGTCAAACCATGCTGTTTCCTTTATTAAGCCATGGAGTCACTGAAAGTAGCTAAGTATTCCAATGTGTT
This sequence comes from Ursus americanus, assembly GCF_024610735.1. Classification (NCBI taxonomy): domain Eukaryota; kingdom Metazoa; phylum Chordata; class Mammalia; order Carnivora; family Ursidae; genus Ursus; species Ursus americanus. Next base: position 35,089,216 of record NC_142128.1, read on the forward strand.
AGGAAGAATAATCAATCAGTGATGAGTAGGATGGATTGAAATGGGAGGAACTCTAGGCAGAGGTATCAGTTAGCAAATGACTTCAAGAATGTAGGTAAGAAAGAAGGAGTGCTAAAACTTTGGTGAAGTTAGGGAAAACCACATCGGTTCTGTAATGTTCAACCACTGAGCTCAGATATCTACTGAGCAAAAGGTAGGTTACTGGTCACTGTAATAGTTTCCTGCTGTTGCTATAACATGTCACCACCAACACAGTAGTTCAAAATATTTACAAATTTATTATCTTATAGTTCTGCATATTACAAACCTGGCATTTATCTCACTAGACTAAAGCCAAGATGTCTGCAGACAGGCCTGCATTCTTTCTTGGAGCTTCTTAGGGATAATCATTTCCTTGCCCTTTCCAACATTGAGAGGCTACCAGTATTCCCTGGCCCATGGTTCCTTCAACAAAACCAGAAACATCCTCCATCAACAAAACCAGAAAAGTTGCATCCCTCTGACAATTTTCCCCATGTCACACCTCCACTCTGAGCACAGCAGGGGAAGATTCTCAGCCTTTAAGGGCTCTTGTGATTACATGGGGTCCACCTGAAAAATCCACGACAATGTCTGTGGTCCAAGGTCCTTGATTTAACCACATCTGCAAAGGCCCTTTGCCAGGTAAAGAGAAATATTCACAGGTTCCAGGGATAAGGATATGGACTTCGCAGGGGAGGGGGAGGGACAGCATTATTCTGCCTGCCACCGTCTTCTCACATTTGTGCACTTAGGTCACCTTGGATTGCAGAGACACACATTCTTACTTCCCAGGGGTGAATTTAAAGATGATGTGAAATGTTATGTCTCATGTACATATTGTGATACCTGCTACATGGCAATTGCTTAGAAACTAGGGTGGCAGACCCCCCCCGCAACACACACACAGCACGGGTATGGATGCCACAGGTACCAAGGAAGTAGAATTAATAGGTCTTGAAAGGGACAGATTTGGATTTGAGGACAAGGGAAGGTAGAAAGGAAGAGAGAGGAATGCAGACTGATAGCAGAATAAGCAATTTAGAAATGAAGAAATTAGCCACATTTATTATGGCTTAAAGTTCCCCCCGTCTCCCTCCCCGCCACCCCCAGCACACATACAGTTGTTCTGAAAACCACAGGAATAATTTTATAGGGACAGGAAATCATCTCCTGATGTGAGTGACATCTAGCTCCCACACAGCTAATAGCAGACTCTTTTTAATACAAAAGACATAATTGGGAGATTTCTTTCCAGAACTCTGTAATTCCCTTTTACTTTTCCCAACACACATCAAGGCAAAGTGACATCTTCATGTTAACAATCGGAACGAACATGATGTAACATGAATAACAAAATGAATGGGTGCTGCTTGAGCTGGTACTTGTTTCCACCCTACAAATATGAAAACATTTGCTTCATGATGATCCTCAACCACCCTCATCACAGGTTGACAGATTTAGCCGGAGGTGAAAATGAAAATCCTCTGCCAATTCCACTGATTGTGTTTCAGAGGCCAAAGGGGGAGGAATTCAGTAACGTGAATTTATAAGGAAGAAAAAGGATGTCCTCAAGACACTACATTTCTTGGCTCACAGGATTTCTAAAGTCAAGAAAAACAAACTTGAAATATCTTGGTGTTAGAAATACCTTTTTTGGTTCAACCCATTTCTTACTTGACTGTAATTGACTAAAAACAGAGGTTTATGATTCTCAATCAATCAATGAATCTCTGCCTGGTCTTGCTTAACAATGATGCATAAAATCATCTTAGCATCATCTTAGTAAGATTGTAGAATGATGATTTTTGAGGTTTTATCTGCCTTTCACTTATATATAATTTTTAAAACAAATAGGTCAATTTTCTTGTTTTTCATGTTAAACGGTCTTACCAGGCAATACCATTCTATATTTTAAATCTCTCTAGTTTCTTGCTTTTTTTTTTTCAAAAAAAAAAATAATTTTTCATGTCAATTTATGTCAGTGAACAGATCTGTGAATTATCTTCTATGGAAAGATATATCGAATGGGTGATATTATCACTCTATGTACACTTAAAAGCATGCATAATATCATTATTTCTCCACATCATAGAATTCCAATAAAACAAAATGAAATATCTTCTTAGAGAGTAATGTTGTTTAAAATAAATTGCTGATGAATTAGCCCATGTTTTAAGCCATGGGTAATATAACATTTATTGAAATCCTTATAAGCTAGAGGCTCAAATCTAAGAACATCTTCTAAGCCTTTTTTATTTTGGTCATAGATAATTCCCTACAGGAAAAAAAAATGATATAAATAAATAAATAAGGCAAGCTTTGTTTTCAAAAGATTACCTAAAGAAGACTAGTGTGTTCATCATCAATACCCAAAACTAATTTTCTATCAGCTTGGCCCTATGCTCTGGGGACCAGTCAACTCTCATACCTCATAGCTGCAGATTCTCTACTGACACACACATGCACACACTCAAAGCACAACACAAAAGGAACTGCATTCAGAGACTAATCTCTTTGCACAAGATGAAGCTTATTGCCCTCGCTCAGGAGGTCTGTGCAATGAGTCTCTCCCTCTAGGAAGACAGAGAAATAAAACAGCTGGGCTCTCTTGTTTATTTCCATGTTGTGGGAGCTGCAGCGAGGAACCAAACAGAACATGAATGATAGACATGTCACCAAAGTACTTCCTGAGAGTTTTCATGACGATTGTACCCAGTGAATGTGTCTACACTCAGGAAGATATTGACTATAGAAACCCTTAGATATCATTTCTAATGGACATTGCCATGAACAGTCTGAGGTGCTTTATATGAAAGATAGGCCTCTGATAAGCATCTCTTACATAATAGTAAAAATTATTTTATGCAAGAAATAAAATGTATTTAAATGCATGAGAGGAAGTTTCCATTTCAAAAGTTTATTTTTTCCTTTTTTGTTAAAGGAAGACTTATTCATTAGCCACAACCAATAAATCTAGATTTTCATCTATAATAAATGTGGAGGATAAGACTTAAGAGAAATGTCTTCCTTATTACAAAGTCTATTTTATCACCTCATGTGAATCATAAACATGTATAAAAACAGAAAAATAATTCAAGCCAGAGATCCTACAACCAGTTTGTATAAAAGCTCCAGCACTATCAGCCTGAGAGAATGACTCTGGGGTCTTTCAGCTTCCTAACGAGGGTCTGTGGGCAGAATGGCTGGGTGCATGATGATGCAGGCTTGGCTTCTGGGAGCCCTGGGTTAGAATCCAAGCATCCCCCTCCACTAGTGCTTCAGAAGTTACCTGGATAAAATGGTTGCCCCCATGGCTACTGCTGTGGGGCTTAAGTGAAATAATAGAGGTAAAGTGCAGAAGACAGGGCCTGGCATACACTGAATGCAAAGAGTATTTCTGCTAACGTGCAGCATCTTCTATTATAAAGCTTACACTTAGAAGGCCCATTTTGGTGGCAGAGATAAATGAGAGGTGTTTACTGAGTCCTGGTTCATTCCACATTTCCTGAGCACACATTTTCCAGACTCCCTTGCAGCTAGCTGGGCCCACATGATTTGTTCTGGATGATCTGTAGTGAGTGGGAGTATCAGTGGCAACTCTGGACGGACACACTGAAGAGTGGGTATCAGCTCTCCACACCCTCTCCTCCTCTGTTACTACAACCCCACAAAGCCATATAAGACACAAGTATAGCTAGTCAAATGGAGCACCCTGCATCCTGGCATCGTCCTTTGGAAGCTGCAGCCTTCGGGATCTGCAGTATCCGCAGTGGGCTTTGTGCGGCAAGAATGAAACTTGCAAGTAATAAGCCACTGAGGCTCCAGGGAATGCTTGTTACTGTAGCACAGACCATCCTATCCTAACTAATACAGATTATCCCATGACTTTAAAACCAAGAATTCAGAAGGGTCGATTCTAATTTGAGTTTCTACAGATGCCCCAAGTCACAGAAAAGTCTTTCTTCTATAAGTCTGATTTGTCTAGGAACTACTTACTTGGCATTCCTATATGCTAATAATGCAGCAATTTGTGAAATGAGTTTAGCTATGTTTCTCCATGAAGTCACATAATATTTGTTCATGTTTACATAATGAATAGTTTAAAATAATACCATCATGAGCACACACACACACACACACACACTGTAATGTAAATCAGATATACGAAATGATTCAATCAAAAGCCTTGCTTGGAAGATCGTTTATCATTGTCTTGGGCACCCAAAACAGCAGCAGCAGTCTGGAGAATGTTTGGAAAGAACACGAAATCTGCATTACCAACAATTTCCATGGGTTTCTGGATGTGAACGGGAGGGGAGGGGGGAGAGGGTGTGTTGGGGGAAACTGGGGAAAAGGAATGAGTTGCAGCTGGATACATAACGGGAAGCTTATATTTGCAGTTTAGTTGCCTTAGAATTTAAAAAGAAAATGCCTGGCTTTGTGTCTCAAAGTGGCAAGGAGAGATAGCAGCGCTCTTTGGGGTAAGCTCTATCAGCTCATGCTGGCTCACCCCTTTTGAAGAATGCATTCACTCCTTTAGTAACTGGAAATGTTCCCAAGATGTATATAATTTCATGGATGGGAGAACACCAATTTCACAGAACTTAAACGGCAAAACCATGTAGTGCTTAAATTATGCAAAAACAAGCCGCGTCCTGGGTACAAGGGAGGCCTGGGCATAGCGGTCCTTGCGTGCTCTCATCTACGTGCAACCTGATGGCACATGGGCCTTCCCAAAGCCTCAACAGAGCGAATGGGAAGGGACAAAGGTTCAGGAGGAGCCGATGAGATTCTGACAAGTTCCCATTTGGAAAGAAGTCTTCAGATTGTATTGACAGGCCCCTGGCCACTACCTAGCCTGGTTTGAGTCCTTCCTGAGCAACAAGAACCTAGCTACTCCAGAGGCAAGTGTGGAGTGGGTTGAAAGCAGTCTGATTACATTGGAGGGGTTGGTTCTTTCAATATTCTCTCCCTTTCTTACATGGAGGAAGTGATAGAGCCCACTACTGTGGGGTTGCCGTGAGGTTTAAATAAAACCAGGCAGATAAACTGCACTGCCCAGTGATGGGCATGTCATACATTTTCTAAGAATATTTTCATTAAGATGTAGCATCTTCTGTTTTTCAAAAGCCAGAGAGAATCTATTTTTTCCCAAGCTGCAATCCACCTAACTGTACAAAACACAGAGAAATAGTTAAAAAAAAAAAAAAGGAAATATCCATGTCATAGAAAGAGAACATAAAGTCATTAAACATGGTATTTATAAGAAAATAATATTTATTGAGGCAGAAGATGCATTTGTGATATAACATAAACAAAACAATGCATGAACACTATTTGTTAAAATTATAGGTAGTTAGGGGAAAACAGGATAAAAGAAAGCACCAAACTGTGAAAATTGTTATTCCTGAGTGGTAAGGTACTCTCTTACACATTTCTACATTTTTTAAAATGTTCTGCAATGGGCATGTGCTACTTTTGCATAATTAACAAATGATGTCTGGGCTTGGTTTATTTTTAAAGTGTTATTTTAAAAACCTGAAGCTCTTCCTCTTTCAGTACCTAATTAAGATCATTTACTGCTGATGTAATGATCTGTCTTTATTTTCTGATGGCTAATAAGAAGGGTAGGAATAAAGGAATCGCACAGAATACAAGAGAAGATAGCACATATTTATTTAGCATCCCTTTCCATATATGGAGGCCAGGCGGGAAAAGAATGTGGCAAGGAATGGAGGCTCAAATCTCACCTGAAAGTTTTTAATAATCATGCAACTGCAGGCAAGTTACCCAGTGTTTCTGGGACTCAATTGCTCTCATCTGTAAAATGGCACTAATATCACTTGCCACCTAGGTTCCCTTGAAGATTACCTTAAGTAATAACATGAAATGTATAAGACGGGTCTGGTATTTATACTACATACTGAAAACATACCAGCCCCATTCACATTAAGCTTTTCTTACTCAAAGGGCAGGAAACAACTAGAGGAGAAATCATGCTTTAAGGAATTTTCCTTTTCCTCCAGCCTTCCATGTTTCAATTACTTTGCTGACCAGTTAATGGTAATTCATTACAGGGGGCTTAGCCATCATGTACAAATTTAAGCTGATCTTTAATTTCTTCCTCCAGGGCTCCAGATCAACTTCTAGGACATTGATAAAGCAGCCCGCTTCTCATCACGACACTGTCCCCTAATCTCACCCACAGAGTCAGCTGGCTTGCTTTTCAAGGACAGAGGGGATTGCAGCCCTAGAAGTAATTGATAGCTCCATGCCTCCTTCCACTGCAGCAATTTCTAAGATGGCACAAGCTGATGATGTTTGCAAGACTTAAGTTCAGGGGGTTTGCTGTGACCAGCAACGGATTGCATCTTGATATTCTCTCTCCTCTGATACTTAAACTGGGGTAAAGGATGAAAACATCTGCCCTCGACGGCTGCTCAGGAAAATTACAAAATCAAAAACTATATGAAAGCATACCTGTCTTGCTTTTAGCTAATTACAACAGTAGCCAGCAGCCGGGAGCTTTTTCTTTATCGTGCACTGCCATCTACTGGTCACATTAGGCTCTGCACCAAGGACCCACAGGTTACATGCGTAGAACTACTAATGAACACACCCATATGCAGGTGTGTTTAAAGTCAGGTCTTAGTTGACTCATAAAAAAATGCTAATAGCCCCCACAAACCATAAGGAAATTCAACTATTTTTCTATGCTTAAACATACAAGTGAAATGGAAACAAAAGTTTAAAGGGCCCACCAAGAGCTCGTCATAACTGGGGGCCTTTCATGATCTCCCCCACCATTGTAACAAGACTACATTCCATGGAGAAAAGAAAGGGACAGCTATGAGCAGACACCTACTACATGACAGAACCTGTAACGTATATTACCTCATTTCATGCTTACGACCATTTCTTATAAGGAAAGTGTGACTCCCATTTTACTCAGGCTTCAAAGTTACAAAACCCATTGAGAGGCAACTTGCTGTTAGCTGGTGGAAGGAGGACTTGCATCCCAGCGTGTTTGACCATGAAGCTCAAACTGTGATGGACAAAGTCCAGCCTGCACCCCACTTGGTCTGGACAGTTTGCCTACTTACACACACAGTATATGTACACACACATAGATATATGTGTGTATATGTATGTGTATATATCTATCCGTGTGGGTGTATCACATGTGTATGTGTATATATATAACTATATTTATCTTTGCTTTTGCTAAACTATTTGAGAGTATTTTGCCCCCAAATACCTCAACATGCATGTTCTGATAGCGTCCTATATAACCACAATTTTATTAGCACACTATAGAAAATACACTTCAATTCAAAACTGGCATCTAATATTTAATATCTGCTGTCATATTAAAATGCCTCAATGCTCATTTAGAGCCTTCCAAAAAATAACCTCACCGTACTGCATTGGTTGGTATGCCTTTTTTGTTTCTTTTAATTTAGAAAAGACTTCCCCCCTTTTTGTCTGTTCATTAACATTTTAACATAAGTCCTCTAGGTAAAGTCCAATGGAAAACAATAATTTGGTCGTTAACTCTTTTGTCATTAAATAAATACCAAGCTAGAGTCTTCAGAATCACTTAGTCCCATTCCTAAAGACAGCTCCCCACTGATGAGAACTGCCACCACCCTTCATGTCCACTGTTTGGAGCTGAGATTCAGAGATGGGTCTTGTCAGCCGCCTGGGGCCTGATGGGGCTTGCTGGCCTGGGACTCGGTTCTCATAGTTGTTTTCCTCTTTGTTCTTTTTTTTTTTTTCCTTCTTTATTTTTATATTTTTTAAGATTTTATTTATTTGAGAGAGATAGCAAGCAAGAACAAGCAGGGGGAATGGCAGAGGTAGAGGGACAAGCAGACTTCCCACTGAGAGGGGAGCCCGACATGGGACTCAATCCCAAGACCCTGAGATCAGGACCTGAGCTGAAGGCAGATGCTTAACCGACTGAGCTACCCAGGCACTCATTTACCTCCTTTATTTTTTTTTCTTTTTTCCAAATTGTAATACTTCCCCCCCTTTGTTTTCTTTTCTCTTTTTGCCTTTATTTTACCTTTTTGTTTAACCACTTGAAAGTTGTAGAAATTTCACCCCTGAAATACTTCACCATGAATCTATTGCTAATGAAAACATTCTCCCATATCAGTGATACTCAGCCAGGGAGAACTTTGTCCCCCAGGGGACACCTGGCACCTGCTGGTGACATTTCCAGTTGTCATGCCTGGAGGGGGGAGGGAAAGAGGGGATGCTACTGGCATCCAGTGGCTGGAGGTCCAGGATGCTGCTAAGCGTCCTACAGTGCACAGGATGGCCCCACAACATAGAATTATTTGGTCCAATGTAAGGAATGCCAAGATTGAGAAACCCTATTTCAATAACCACAAAATCACTATTAAATAAATGAATGATAACTACATTAAAATATCATTATTATTAAGTACACTTTTAACTGTCCTTTTCCATGAAACACATTTTTCTGGTCTTCATAGCTCCACAAAAGGGGCCAATCAGTTGGAAAACCTGAGGAAGCAATCACGACAGAAACAGAAGGGTGCCTCTAGTGGCCAAGAGGGGGACCTGCACCTGGCATTTGAATTCTTCGCGCACTGTGCTTCAGTATCTGAGAACACAGGAGGAAAACAAGAATTCTGTGGTGCAGTTGTTTGCTGTTTTTATTATTTGAATGACCCAAGTCCTCCCGCACAACTGATACAATTTACATGCAAAAAAAAAAAAAAAATGCACACTCAAGGCCCAGGAATTTCACTACTTCCCACGAAGAATTTTAAAAGGATACTAACATTCACTCTTTCAGGTAAAACAAACAGGGTCTGGAAAACAGGTAATAGCAAAGAGTTCTGAGTCAGAGGAACTCTTTATCTTCTTGACACAAGCTCCAAATTTAGAAGAAATACAAAAGGAAGGAAGGAAGGAAGGAAGGGAGGAAGGAAAGGAAAGGAAAGGAAAGGAAAGGAAAGGAAAGGAAAGGAAAGGAAAGGAAGGAAAGAAAGTTAAAAAGAAAGATCCTGATATCAAAATTTGCTTTAAGGAGCTGGCTTTACTTTTCCCAAGTATCATCACAGTGAATGCTACAAGGGACTCAGTAAATGTTTACTGGATTGATCTTCTGAATAACTCACTATCTTCTGAATAACTCAGTATATGGTTGAGTAGAAAGGGCAGTTATCTCCACCTTACATATGTGAGAACTGAGGTAAAAAGGCAGAGGTTATGTTTACGACACAAATATTATCAGTTGAAAATTGAACATTTAATCCATTGAGCCAAGATTCTATCTGTTGGTAAAAGGACTTGATTTTGTGTGTGTGGGGAGGGGTATTGTGATTATGTGTTTGCTGTTCGTTTCTTGCTTTGTTTCATTTTTGCTTTAAACTAGTAGGCGAAATTAACAATAAGTTATTTTAATTATTTTCCCAACTGACTACATTATAGAGAGAGAAAAAATATTTGCATGTGCCCCCCCCCCACTTTTGCAGACAAAACATCACAAATTGATCACAGAACTACTCTGCTAAATCTGGTTTTACCTCCAGACCCTTCTCAACAGTTTGGCAGGCAAATATTACTTGCTGATAAAGTTTTGCTACCAAGAGAGATAGCAAAGTTTTTTTTTTTTTTAAAGTTTTATTTATTTAGAGAGAGAGAGAGAGAGCAGGGGGAGGGGCAGAGGGAGAGGACAGTCCTTAAGCAGACTCCCCACCAGGCAGGGAGCCCAACTCGGGATTTGATCCTAGGACCCTGAGATCATAACCTGAGCCTAAATCAAGAGTCAGCCAGCTAATTGACTGAGCCACCCAGAAGTCACAAGATTTTTTTTTTTTAAACCAAGATAGGATAATACACACACACACACACACACACAGAGTCTTCTACTCCCTCTGAGACAGGACCAAAACCCGAAATTTCTATTAAAGGTTACTCCATCCCAATTATCACGTAGCTCCATGTGCATTTATACTGTGATCTTTGTATAAGTACTGATTTAATTCTATGCTTATGGTAGCTAGAACTGTGGAAAGCACTCCGTTAATGTTTTGACCCAGATGTCTGGAACATTGCAATGTTTGTGGAATGAATAGTTTGCTGAGTTAGGTGGCCATCTACCCATCCTTTCTGCCTCAGGAAGATGAAACAAAAGATTTAAATCATAACCAGAGCAGTCACTCTCACCAAACATGACGTCTATGGCCCATTAAGCGCCAGATTATCTCTGACACTGGAGAAGCAGTGTAAGAGGGTCAACTCCAAACACTATTGTTTTAGTATACAACATATGTCACCCACCCTAGCCACTAGGTGGTCAGAAAAGAAGAAGCAAAGAGGTGGATAGTAGTAATAATGATTCTATCAGTGAGTATATTCATACTAATCACTAATCTATCTCTTAATTATCAACCTAGGGGATGGTTCTCCTGTGACTCCATTGTACAGATGAGGAAATTGAAGTTCACAGATGTGGTTTCATCTCCTCAGGACCATATTGGTATAAGTAGCAAAACTGGGCTGAATTCCATTATAGTTAGGAATCTAAACTTTTAATCACCCTGTCTTCTCTCTCAGGCAGATAAAAAAATAAATACTGCTTTATTAAACTCTAGGGGAACATGAAGTAAATCTCAGAAAAATGAAAGAGCTCTGAGAAACTCTTTGAGTTGAAAGATGACATGAAAGAAAATAAATAGCTAGAAAGGATGGTTTTATGAAACAAGTTCTAGTATGTTTAACCTCTCCCTGATGAGTTAACCATTAACAAACAGAACTTCAAAGCAGAAGGGAGAGGAGGAAGTTGCATATAAAAAGATTTCATCCTTTCCTTCCTCAAAGAACACACCGGGGTCCTTTTGGATGGTGTGGGTGGTTACTTTGAACTTGGATGAACCCACACTTTGTGCAAGCATTGTAAGTTTTTGAGCAAAAGAGATACTTAAAATATGCTACTCCCTTTCCAATCCGTTTGTACTTAGCGTAAAAAGATAATTAGGGCACCTCCTGGAAAGGATGGGTACAGCACTATAAAATTTTCTCCACTGGTAGTGTGGAGGCCGAGGGCAGCCACCCCAAGGCAGGCCACTGTGGCATAAAGATTATTTTGAGTTAAAAGCATTCAAGACCCAGCAGATTCAGGAATAGCTCTTTACCTTCCTCTACAGCTGCCTAAGAGGAATTTAGATAGAAAGCCTGCTCCAGGAAGAGAGTTACCACCACAGACAACTACATTATGATAAGAACTAGGTATGGTAGACAGGGAGGAACCTACCAAGGCCTGTTTGATCACAGTCTTCTCTTTGTCTCATTGTTTCTGAGTGGCCCAGGATATAATTGTTTAGTAAACATTTACCCTTTTTCATGATTCCTGAGGATTGCTTTCCATCCCTTTGAAGAACCAGACCCCTACCCCTCTCCTTAGTTCAGAATAACATATATATCTCATTTTGCCTGACTACCTTTGGAATTTCCATGTCTGTGTGGCTTCCCTGTACATATGTAATAAATTTGATTTTCTCCTTTTAATCTGTCTCATGTCAATTTGATTCTTAGTCCAAACAGAAGGACCCTTGAGGGGACAGGTTATTCTTGCTCCCCAATGGTAGCAAAGGACTTCGAGCACTATATATATCCACATGTCCCTCTGTGACCAGGAAACATCATTTGTAGAAAATGTCCGGGGCTAGGAAGGGAAACTGAGAACAAGAAATGAGGCAATGCAATGATGTCTGAAACAAGTATCGACGAAAACCCCTAATGTATCAGCAATACGAGTACTTCCCAGATGTCAGTTCATTCACATAACTACTTCGCTATTTTCGCCTCACCCATGGGGTCACCTTCACAGTTATTAGGTCATTGTTTTTTTTCTTTAAATTGGCTCTTATGCTTCAATAAAATTTAAAACACTGCTTTATGTCATCACCAAAACTGAAAACCATTGTACTTTGCCATAAATAGAGGGAGACTATCAGACTAAATGGGTTGAAAACACAGCTATGCTCCTCAATTGTTGAATTCCAGCTGGATATTTTGTCTGCCAAAAGTTCTCACTCTATTCAAAAAAATTAGGAAGGGTTAGTAGAGAGGTGTTAGAGACATAATAGAAACGCACAGAGATGTTCTCCTGACATTTGAAAGACTGAAATGAGTTTGAAAGAGAAATTATGTTCTTACTCTATGATTCAATTACAGTTTCCAACTTAAGATAGTTTGACTTAACAATTTTTCAACTTTATGAGGGTGTGAAAACAATACGGATTCAGTAGAAACTGTACTTCAAAATTTGAATTCGGAATGTTTTCTGGACTAGTTATCTGTGATTTGATCCTCTCTCAGGAAGCTGGGCAGTAGCAGGAGCCCCAGTTCCCAGTCAGCCACGCGGGCAAGAGGGTAAACAACCAGGACGCTGACAACCATTCCATTTTTCACTTTCAGTACAGTATTCAATAAACTATATGAACTATTCAACATTTTATTGTAAAACACACTTTGTCTTAGATGGTTTTACCCAACTGTAGGCTAACGTCAGTGTTCAGAGTATGTTTAAGGTAGCCTAGCTAAGCTATGATGTTTGGTAGGTTAGGTGTATTTGACGCATTTTTGACTTAGAATATTTTCAACGTATGATGGGTTTCTTGGGATGTAACCCCACTTTAAGTCAAGGAAGATCTGTATATTAAATGACAAATCCATACACCACCCAAAATATCTTTATCTGGGAATGCAGAATGCATGGGACACTTGGAAACACTATATAAACTGCTGATCCATCAAGCTTCCTTGATAAACTACATAACAAGCCTTATCAAATATTCATAGTCAGAGATTAAGTCTGCAAGCTTAAAATGGAGAAAATGTTGGCACTTCTTGAAATCAATTCACTAGAGCCTCTAATAGAGATCCATGGGGCCTAAGGAGTCCCCACATCAGTACAGTGTACTTTTTGACTTAGAAATGCTGTTTCCCCAAAGCACATTATTAAGGGGAAATCAAGAATACAACCAATTCTCAAAAAGAAATTCTTTTGTTATTGGAAAATCTCTAAAGAAATCTCTCAGATTCTTGGTTTCTCTGTCTTTCAAAGGACAAGATTGGGTTACACTTGTGCTGCCCAATACAGAAGCCACACTGAGCACCTGAGATGAGGTCAGCCCAAACTGAGATGTGAGATGCATGCTAGATATTGAAGATGTAATTAAAAAAAAAAGATATAAAATATCTCATAAATAATTTTATATTGACTACATGTTGAAATAATATGGCATCTAGGTTAAATAAACTGCATTATTAAAATTAATTTTATCTCTTCTTTTTTACCTTTTTATTGTGGCTACTAGAAAAATGTTAGCAAGACACATGTGGCTTGCATTCTCTTTCTATTGGGTTAGCGCAGGATTAAATACTCACTATGGTTCCTTACTGATGAATCAGTCTAGACACATATAGAAATTATTTCCTAAAATCACAACAGACTATTAAGATAGGCCCTTTAATTTTATGAGGTAAAAGACTCTGGTAGATATTTAAAAAGCTTTACCATCTCTGTTCAGTCTTCCTCTATATTAATAACTTTTATAATGATGTCAGAAGATAAATAGCTCACTGTCTTTAAAGTTAGAAAAGAGGGAAAAAAGATTTCATGGCTCATATGTCTGTGGATAAAGCGATCCAACTTTGGAACAGTCCAAACTTGTTCCCTAATCAAAGATATACTTTTAATGAGATTTTATCTTTGATTGAAAATGTAAGGCCGGAATGAACCACTGGGTCATTACTCCGCTTCCAGGCTTAATTTTTATTTAATTCTAGCTCCCTGGTGTTTTTCATATAGGGATCTTAATTTATGCAGGATGTTTAAAACTTTCTTTTTTGGATCTTTTGATGTAGGTAGCCTTTTGGGGCAAAAAGGCCATTTTGAACTTAAAATAACAAAATAAAGACATTTAGTCTCCACAGAAACAGGTCATACACATCTATGTCTTGATATGTACTTATATTTATACAGGTAACCAGTCAAATGTTATGACAGGGCCTAAGTACTGTCAAGTGTGTTGGCAACCCTTAATTTTGTAGTAGCTGGAAATAGATGAAAAATGAATGGTCTTTGGGGTTAGACAAACCTTGATTCTAATTGTAGCCCTGCCTCCTAACTCACTATGTGAGCTTGGGACATTCATTTCATATATCTGGATTTCCATTTCATCATCTGAAAAAAAAAAGTGTCTATATTTTTAGTTGGGCATGCAGATTAACTGCATTATGCTTATAAAGCAGTTAGCAAATGCTCTTGTAGGTAGAAAATATTTAGTACTTGAAAGTAGTTGTTACTCCTTTGGAAGCCTGATCCTCTTCCTGTCCCATGCAGGACAATGAGTTCATATCTGGAAAGCCTCCAGGCCTTTTCATCCCCAAAGGCATTGGTCCAGGGCAGGCATCTTCCACCTCCTCTTGGGGCTCCTACAACATCTTTCTTTACTATTGAGAGTTTACTCCAGGCTAGGACCCACCTGGGGTTAAGTGCTACAGCTATAAAACAGCAAGTGCTCAGGACTTTCCAGAATTTATAGGAGGGTAGGATGGTGTTCTATCCTCAATCCATCTTTTGCCAAACTTTCCTGATCATTCAGGCCTTCCTCAAAACTCAGGAACTGTAATTCTCACCTCTTGGTCCACTGTTCTCAAGTTTACCTATGCAACCAGTGTTAAAAACCTTCCTGCCTGCACTCACGGCTCTCTGTACTGTGATCCCAGTTGACCTAGGGAAGGTGTGTGTGTGTGTGTGTGTGTGTGTGTGTGTGTGTGTGTGTGTGTGCGCGCGCGCGTGTGTGTCCTCTGCACAGCATCCTTTTATCTACTTCTGATAACATCCTGTTCTTCCTCATCTCTCCAGTTTTCCTTTTGAAAAACTTTAGGGCCTTCTTTCCTTTTGGAGATCTCTCCTCTCCCATTTCCTCTGGAGTCCATGTGGAGCTGACACTTGGCCCCAGGTTTCACGATGTGCCTGGGACTCGGACCTAGCCAAAGACAGCATTCCATGCCTATGTCAGCAAGAACTAGTGCAGCAATAGACACAGGACCCAACCCTAACCAAGCCTAGGACTTTTTCATGAAATTGGTCAAAGGTGAATCTGGAGTTAATCTTCTGGAGCCATTTCGCTCCACTTGTAAGAGCCTGCCGAAAATTAAGTCAAATCCAAGATAAATAGAGCCTAGATATAGAGACAGGTATATTCCTGATGACCTGTTATGAGCACCCGGATCTAGCCATCCCTGAAGCCAGATACTCCTGGATTTGCAGATGTGGAAGTGTATTCGTTTTCCAAGGCTGCTATAACAAATCACCAACATCTGGGTGGCTTAAAAAACAGAAATATACTATCTCTTAGTTATAGAGAATACACGTGTGAAATAAGGTGTCCACAGCCCCACGTTTCATTTGAAGTCTCTAGGGAAGAATCCTTTTTACATCTGGTAGTTGCCAGCAATCCTTGCCATTCTTGGCTTATAGCTGCATCTTCCCATCTCTGCCTCCATCATCACACCACCTCTACCCTCAGTGTATGTCTCTATATCCAAATCTCCCTCTCCTTTCTCTTATAAAAACACCAGCCATTGGATTAGGACCTTGATCCACAATCCAATATGACCTTATTTTAACTTGATTACATCTCCAAAGATCATATTTCCAAATAAGGTCACATTTACAGGTGCAGGACAGTTGGAACTTCTAACATATCTTTTTGGAGGTCATTATTCAACTCAGTAGAGGGAGTTAATCAATAATTTTTAGCTGAAGCCAATCTGAATTGTAGTTCTATTATAGCCAAGAGCTGAATTTCTGATATCTTTCAAATAATAATCCCAAAGTGCTATTTCTTTAATCTGACTCTAAAGGAAGGAATTCTACTCCTACTGTTTCTTCTTTTCTAGATCCCCTTTCCTTTGTTCCCTATTTATGCAGATGCTTTCCAAGCTTGGCTAGTATTGCAGGGTCCACCTGATATGGCACTTCCTCCAGCAAGTGTTTATTTTCTCCTACAAATGTCTAAAACTAGGTTCCCCTACATCACTGATTTGGCTATTAACATTCTCTGTCCAGAGTTGTATGTTGGCTTTTTATGTGAATACAGATTCTCAACTCCACAGCTGACAATAAACTTCTGTCATTGTATTCATTCAAAACCTCTTCTCCACGGTAGGCACTCTGCTGAGTGAGCAACACAGAGCACCCCTGTCTGTCCTAAAGCTTAGAATCCTGTCCAGCAGGTCTACCCCTACTTGGTAGAGAAACTTCCACCCAGTGAGTCGGAGGTGACAGCTAAGGATGCTTGGTCTCAGGATGTGGAAAGCTTCTCTCTTTGTGATTGTCCCATCCATTGTTTTTCAAGTTGCTGCAAATCCCGGAGGGTCCCATTTCAGCAAACATGAAGCATATTCATCTGGAAAATTTTACCTGCTTGAATTAGCAATGTTTGCCCAATAGATTTAGTCAGGTATTGGATAACAATCCTGTGAACTCTGCTCATCCTTTTCGAAAATAAAATAAATAAAATAAAATAAAATAAAATAAAATAAAATAAAATAAAATGAGGGATTCTTTCAAGGACCAACTCAGCAGTGGGACAGTTGTTCATTTCACATGTTTGGCCCCTTGGTAACATTTCACTTGAGACACTTCTTATAGATGATGGTGTCTTGTTCAGAGATTCTTTTCATCTTATTCTAATTCTCAACAGGAATATAAATTGTTTATCATGATTTCTTTTGTTATGGCTTTTAGTGATGTTACTACTATTAACAACCATGCATTCAATAATTACTATGTGCCAGGAACTGGACTGGCAATTGGAGCACATTATGGATAAGGTTCACAATAACCTTAAGAGGTAGGTGGTATCATTGTCATCTCTTTGCAGAAGAGGAATCTGAGATGCAGAAAGGTTAAGTAACATGCTCAAACTCAGCCCTAAACTTAATCCTGCACATCTTCTATTGGAGGAACTCCTTCCCTTCCATTATGACTGTAGTCAGGGTTCTCCAGAGACACAGAACCAACAGGAGATATATAGATATAGATGTAGATACAGCTATAGATATAGGGGAGGAGAGGAAAAGAAAGAGAGAGAGATTCATTGATTTAATATGAAGAATTGGCTCATGTGATTATGGAGGCTGAAAAATCCTTTGATCTGCCATCTGCAAGCTGGAGATCCAGGGAAGACTAATTCAGTCTGAAGTTCTGAGAACCAGAGGAGCCAATGGTATAAATCCCAGCCTGAGGGCCAGAAAAGATGAGATGACATTTCCCAGCTCAATCAGTGACTTGGGGGGCGGGACACTGACACCAAATTCTTCCTTTCTCTGCCTTTTGTCTTATTTAGACCCTGGATGGAGCTTGAGGCTCACCCAGCTTGAGGAGGGTTATCTAATTTACTAAATCCACTGATACCAATGCTAATCTCATCTGGAAACAACCTCACAGACATATCCAGAAATCAGAGTTCATCTGGGCATCCCACAGACAATCAAGTTGACACATAAAATTAACCAACACAATGACTTATTTTCTAATTCTCAAATCATAAATTAATGAAACTGTGTTTGAACATTGAAAAACATAAATATTTCACTTTCCCCATGTGAATGTATACTTGATCATAGCAGAAGTACATGCTATCTTATGGGATGTGTTTTTGTTCAATATCACATCAGTTATTATTCCATGGACCTCTGACACAAGCCCATAATCACTTTTAACAGCTGCATTATACTCCATCACGTTCTGTACTCAACATAATAAGCCACTCCCTAAGATTGGGCAATTATAATAATTCATAGGAATAAGATTGGGTCAAAGGAATAATTATCTGCATGGTTGATCATAGTTATGGGTGCTCTGGCTTTTAAATGAGTTCCACCAAATTGCAGTACAATCAGTAAAGAATTCAGGAGCCATTTCACGGCAATTTTGCTAGTATGGGAAAAGGTAATAATCCTACTTTCATGTCAATATGGCATTACTTAGTAGGTAGAAATTAGTATCTCACACTGGCTTTAATTTGCATTTTCATACAGCTATCAAAGACAGGTGTTCACCATGAGTTTGAGTCTATGTATGATTTCCTTTGTGTGAATTTCCAGTTAGCTCCTTAGTGATCACTCTCAGGCTTTTATGATTTCCCCATGAAGACACTCCTATCATAAGGGCAAAATTAATATTTGTCAACCTACACATTGATAATTTGGATCAACAGAGAAACTCAATCTGAATTGATCAAATTAGAAACTATATATTTTTTTTTCCTTATTGCAAGGTAGGGTACTATTTTGAGGGCATGCAAGAGATATACTTAAAGTTCTATTACTCCTTCGACTTGATTCTCTGTATACCACGGGAACCAGTTATTCAACCAAATCAGGTGCCTGGGAAAACCTATCACACTCCCTGGCTGAGTCATCCTGCCAGCCTGATTCATGACCAGGAGTTGCTTCCCTACACATGCTCCCTTAACCAAAAGCTGGAATGTCTTAAGCATGAAGTATTTTCTGTTCTAAAGGATCTGTCCTCCAATCCACCCAGAAAATCTTCTGGTTGACCTGTAGATTCTGATAGCTTTTAGTCTGCAATGGGCACAGTAAAAGATACTGCATTTTTGAGGATTTTATTAAAAAATAAATTTTAACCTATAATAGGCCCAAAAAAAGCCCAATTAAAATGATAAAAACTCAACATAATGCATGCATGGGGTTGTGCATGTGTGTGCATGTGCATATGTGAATTTACACATGTGTGCATGTTTTCCCCCACCTTTGGATTCTGTTGCTACTGCATCAAGTTCCATCAAAAATTATTTAGCACTACAGCTGCTAAGATGGATGGTATAATCTCTGGGTTTTCTGACCTTGATCAACATGAAGAAAATTTCAGCTGAACTGTGCAAAAGTTCTGGGACAACATAAATCACATTTGGACAGGACATGCTTTCTATCTAAAGCATCGTAAAGTCACCCAATCACATATCAAGAATTGGGATAATAAAACACACCAACTGAAGAGGAAAAAAATTAATTAACACTCACTCCACTCATCACGAAAGAAGCCGATGGCCATTTTTTTTTTTTTGAGAAGAGATGACAGAACTATTCTAGACAAGTAGCTCTGCACTTAATTAGGTGTTTCCTAAATGCATTTTAATTCAGAGTTTAAAGAAGTATCACTAAAAGTTATACAAAAATAGACTTGCTTCTTTTAAGTAAAATAAATGACAAATGAAATTAATGGTATTAAAATGTAAGCAATTCAGCCCCAATTAATACATAATGCAAAGAGATGAGAGATATCTTTTTTTTTAAGAGATGACAAATATCTTATAGATAAATCACACTTTTAAAATTGAGGTATCAAAAGCGTTATAACCCTATCTGAGGCTGAAGTAAGGTAAGTTATCACCACAAGTAATCAAATAGAGTAGGTTTCCCAAGGGCCTAGGAAAGTGAGGTTATATGTGTCTGGTACAAGGCTTTTACGCATTAAACTGTGTTTAAGCCATACACCACCTATAAAAATACCTGTTCCTTGATGGATTGCAAATCCGTAACATAACAAGAGAAACAGGAGTACTCAAAAGTAAAGACCAAACAGAGAATGCAACAGAAGCATCAAGTGTCTGTCTTCTCTTCATCTTTGAGCTTAAATACAAAGCATTTAGGGTTTGCTGCCAGATTCCAGGCCAGGAACCACCTATTTTTGGCACACACACTATAATCCCCCTCCCCCTCACCGTTGTCAGACGTCACTAATCAATCACACACTCCTGTAGAACCCAGGGCTCAGACTCCTCATCAACACAGCATTCTGTACAGACACTATCAATCAATCTGAGCTGGCACCAGAGATTAAATCTGTTTCCAATTACTGGTCTACACTTTTAGGCATGCTTTCCAACCCTCTCTATGCACCTTCCACCAGACTGATAAGTACCTGCAGGATATACAAAACTCTAGACTTACAACTGGCGACCTGGTATCTAGCTTCAGTTTTGTTACTTGTGTTGCTATGTACTTAACTGGTCCTAGACCAGTTTTACTTAACTTCTCTGATCCCACCAGAGATCTAAGAAATGGACTCCAGAGTGAAAGAAGAAGAGGACAAAAGCAAATGTAAGAATGTAATAATGCAGCTTGCATGTACTGGAGGCATATCCTCCGCCTAGCCAGGATGCTAAGTACCCTAAGTAAATTAGCTCAATGAGTCCCACAGTAACCCCAGAAAGTATTTACTCTTATTCTGTCCATTTTACATGAGAACATGAGCATCTGAGAGGTTAAATAACCAGGAAGTGGCCAAGCTGGGGTTCAAACCCAGGCCTTTTGAGAATCCTGAGCTAAAACTCTTAACCAGTCTGTTATACCCATGATTCTTTAGACTAGCTTTCCAAAGCCAACTTCAAGGCTGATGGGTGTATCAGACAAATGGCCTGATCTACCTCAGTAGCTTTTTCACTGCACTTTATGTGTTACATCTTTGTCCATCGTACTCCTGAGTGTGCCCAGCACCCCTCATCATCTGTCATTTGGGTTTCCGGCCCATCAGAGGCTAATTTAACTCCATACCACATCCATTTTAGAAGCTCTTCCAGTTTTTATGTGCCTCCTTCCAACCCTCGGCCCACCACCGCCTTCGAATTTCCCTAAAATCAATGAGAGAGGAAAGTATGACTAACATTTCATTTTCAAAGTTCAGTAAAAGAGAAAGCATCAGCTAACCTGCAGACAAAATATAAAAGGCAGGTGCAGAGACCCATCCTGGAGTAAGAAGCTCTTGTCTATAAAAATAACCTTCAGTCATGCAGAGAAGTGAAGCACTGACTGGAACCACGAACATTTTGATCATTCCAAAAAGCAGACCCACTGAGGACCTCAAGATAATACCTATGGAGGAGTGATTAAGAGGAAATTAAATGCAGAGATCCACCACAGAACGTCAATTAGCATTGGCCCAAGTTATTTCTATTCCTTCGAGGGCTTTGTTACAATAATTCTCAAAAACAGAGCAACCATTTACTTGTGTGCCAGGCACTGAGCATGGTGAGCAGTCAAGGACCATTTATTGTTTTCTCCTGTGAGGTATCCTTGGCAGAAGTAGCGTTGTCAGTGGTTAAGAATCAAAGGCAGATCGGGGCACCTAGGTGGCTCAGTCAGTTAAGCATCTGCCTTTAGCTCAGATCATGATCTCAGGGTCCTGGGATCAAGTCCTGCATTGGGCTCCCTACACAGTGGAGAGCCTGCTTGCTTCTCCCTCTCCTTCTGCTGCTCGCCCTGCTTTCTCTCCCTCTCTCTTTCTCTATCTCTCTCAAAAAAAAAAAAAAAAATCAAAAGCAGACCACCTGGTGTCGGAAATCCATCCTACACTTACTACCTGGGTGACCTCAGGCATGATAGTTAAGTCCTCCTTCCTTCAGTTTTCTCATCTGCAAAATGGAGATAAATATTGTACATATCTTAAAGGACCTTCATAAAGATTCAATAATAGAATGCACATAAGGGTGCCTGGGTGGCTTAGCTGGTTAAGCATCCAACTCTTGATCTCAGCTCATCAGGTCTTGATCTCAGGGTCGTGAGTTCAAGTCCTGTATTGGGCTCCACACTTGGTATGGAGTCTACTTAAAAAAAATAACAGGATGTACATAAAGTGCTAAAAACAGTGTCTAGTATACAGTAAGTGCTCAATGCAAGCTAGGTCAATTACTATTTCTCTTCTGGAAAAACAATCAGTCAAGGTTTCCTTTAGAAACTCAACTGTACTCCATTTAAGTTGTTCAGTTAGGGTCCAACCTACTTCTGGCTGTGGATGAAGGCAGACAGACAGGCTAAGTACTGCTTTCCATAACTGACACAGATTAAGCCAATAAACATCATCCCCAGCATTTGTACTGAAACCACTGGAAATGAAGCTCTCTCTTTCTGCAGGTAGAATATAAGCCTATAGCTAGTGGTCCCCATCAGGAATTTAAAAACAAGGAACCAGCTATACCAGAAAACAACTCAATTTTGCTGTTATTTGACCCAACAGTTGTCTTTTTTTTTTTTTTTAATCTTTAAGCTGACCCAAATTGGCTTTCTATTGTACAGGTTAAGATGTCCCACTACAGCCCACTAGAACAATCCATGGCATACATTATCTAACCCATTTTACAGATGGTCTGACTGTGGATGAGAAAGCTAATGTGGCATTCCTAAGATCTTGCAGCTAGTAACTAAGGGCAGAACCAAGATTCAAACCCAGATCTGATTCCCAAACTACTCTACCACATTACACTATCTTTAGAAATAAATTATGTAGAAGTGAAAAAAAAAATGCCAAGGATTTCTTGGCAGTAACCAATTTTGGGGGAGGGGAAATCCTCTCCAGAGTTGACTTCCATCCCCTATCTGAGGTTCTGCACACATAATTCCAGACCCTGGGATTTATCATCTCTACTCTTGGCTAATCCCCAAGCCCAAGTAGAAATGATGTTGAGTCTGGCTGTCAGTGTGCTACACGCACATCTCTCGGTCAGAGTGCCTGCCTTCCCAGCAGAGAGAAGGATGAGATGGGGTCTATTGTGGTATGCACACCAAGTTTCATGACTATCTCTAAAGAACAGAGGCAAATCTATAAATGTGGGTTGCTTTGCCGATGCCAGATGTCCAGATATGGTGGCAGCAAGAATACACTGCTGCCCCAAACACAGCCCAAGCACAGGCTGGGTAGTGGCTATGAACTCACGTGGAATGACAGCCTTGCCTGATAGGAATGATGGTTAATAATCTGGAGAAGACTCATGGTCTTCAGGAATTTGCATGCAATGAAAAACACAATACCCATAGAAAAGGCAAGCAACCCAGACACCAGCTTTGCTGGTGTTAGATGACCCGCCCTACTCTTTGGCCCTACGCTTTGCTCTGTGAGCAAGTGGACACCATAGGCAATGGAACTGTCTTTATGCATCTGATTATTTCACACCATTAGATCACATTCCATATAAAGTTGATTTCATTCTATGACACTGGACGAAGTGCTCCTCTGCTTGCAAGGCTTGGGGTGGCTTCGCTCTTGCCCGCTTCCCAGCCTCATCTCAAGCCACATACCTCTGTTCAGTTCCTGAGTCATGCCACACTTCTTCCTCCACACTTCCACCTCTGTACGCAACCCAGGAGTCTCTACTCCTATCCATGACTTGAGTTGTGACTCAAATATCATTTCTCACGGATGCTTTAATTTTCATTTCCACAGCTTTGGGGAATCTTGGAGCATCTACCCATTTAATGCATAAACACAATCAGCCTTAAACAAAGGACATTTGAAGCAGAAAAGAAATCCAATACCCAGACAAATCCTGAGTCTCACCAAATGGTGCTCACTGCAGTCTTTGCCCTTGTCTGCCTTGAGTATCTCATTTCAGTCTTTAATGAGAAACTCATCCATGAATGCTTCCCATTCCAGGGAGAGGCCCTCAGAGTCAGGAGCATGCCTTCCCCTCTGTCTTTGTTCTGCCTGTCAGAGCCCAGAGGACTAATCCACACCCATCCACACAGCAAGAGAGCAGTACTCATAGAAAACCAACCCTGGTGACTGCTTTGTGCTCATTTTCAACCTCACTGGCATCTAAGCCTCTGAAATCCAGGAAATTAATTTATTGTCCATGTTGATCAACTCCACTCCTCATAGCAGCCAGCTGTACACAGAGACTTAAGCTGAGCAGCCTCTGACATGTCCGTGGATGGAGCTGTCCATGACCCAGGGTCAGGGTCACCAAACCATGTGGATAGGTCTGGTGAACTCTCTCCAAACCCAGACCTTCCTCTCAGTCTCCTGTGTGCCTGTAGCTCAGACTCCTGGCCTCTTGTCTGTATTTCGGCCTGGACTCCTGATTACATCCTTGCCCCCAACTAGTGCCCCCTGTAGACAAGCAGGTTTGAAACTTCCCAAATGCAAACCCAAAGCTCTCCCGTGATTGCAAATCCACTGTCTGAAAACAGATTCTTAAATCCCAGTTATTTGCAATCTATATATACAATTTCTTGACATCCATCTGATTTTCAATAAATCAACTCAGTTTTGTTCTTAATGAACATGTTAAAATTATAGAAGACAATCCTAACTAGAATTTTTTAAAAGAAAATTGTATATTGAAGTAAACGGAAAGAGCAGAATCCTTTGTCAGATACAGAATGTGAGCCTAATTCAAAAGTAAAACAATGTTACTAAATTATAGCTGATGTTAGAATTGCCTGTCAAGTAGTGAAGAGAAGGGCCATATGCACCCCAATGTTCATAGCAGCAATGTCCACAATAGCTAAATCGTGGAAGGAGCCGAGATGCCCTGCAACAGATGACTGGATTAAGAAGTTGTGGTCCATATATACAATGGAATATTACTCAGCAATCAGAAAGAATGAGTTCTCAACATTTGCTACAACATGGACGGCACTGGAGGAGATAATGCTTAGTGAAATAAGTCAAGCAGAGAAAGACAACTATCATATGATTTCTCTCATCTATGGAACATAAGAACTAGAACGATCAGTAGGGGAAGAAAGGGATAAAGGAAGGGGGGGTAATCAGAAGGGGGAATGAAACATGAAAGACTATGGACTATGAGAAACAAACTGAGGGCTACAGAGGGGAGAGGGGTGGGGGAATGGGATAGACCGGTGATGGGTAGTAAGGAGGGCACATATTGCATGGTGCACTGGGTGTTATACACAACTAATGAATCATCGAGCCTTACATCGAAAACCGGGGATGTACTGTATGGTGACTAACATAATATAATAAAAAATCATTATTAATTAAAAAAAAAAAAAAAAAAAAAAAAAAAAAAAAAAAAAGAATTGCCTGTCAAGTGTTCTGGATCTCTTGGTTAGAAGGGTAGATTAGCAAATGTTGGAGACGTGGGGCTTATTAAAAATAAAACAAAACAAAACAAAACACCAACCAAATTAAGTCTCCTTGATGCAATCCCCAGGTCTGAAAAATAACTGACAAGACAATAACTTCAACACTTCTTTGCTAAGTGATTTGATGCCATGTCCACGAGCCACCTGCAGGTACCTCATTTATCATATGAAATCTGAGCCCCACACTTGGCAATACTGGCCCACAGGAAAACACGGTCCTCCACCATCACACATCTTTAAAAAGAGGACATCTGGCTGGGAACCAGCACCATTATTTCTGAGTCCTGGCTGGCCTCACCTTGTTCTTGGCAAAGCCTTCCCCTTCGTTCATCCCTGCACTCAACCATGGCCCGGCCTCTGGCTCCATCGCTGGGCTCTGTCTTCTCTCCCTCTTTCCTCAGGACTTCCTCTTTGGTGAGTTAGTCACACAAAATTTCAAGTACCTCTTTGGTTCCATACACCTCTGGCCTCCTCTAGCAAGGACCTGCCCTCCCTCATTCTCTCCTTCCACTGGGAGGGGAGATTGATACAACACCCTGATCCAGCAGCAAGGCAAACAATACCCTCCATAATCCACCCACTCACTGCTCTGGTCTCCCCTCTGGCCACTCTCAGACATGCACACTGGGCCCGGGCCCACCTGAAACATGCCACATGCTTTCACACCTCTGTCTTTGCCCACACTGTTCCCTCTGCCAGGTGGGCCTTCGACAGACACCACCCCTGAAAATACTCACATAAGAGCTCTTCCTAATCCACTGAGACTTAGCTTGCAAGTCTCAAGCCTTCAAGTCTCTTGAATCTTTTCTGCATATGTGTTTTACTTGACTTACATAGTGTTTTAAAAATCAGTAGTTTTCCATTAAAATCCATATTTCCAGATTGGCTTAGAAATTGGCAACACTGAACATATATTCCCCATGGCAACAGGTAGCTCTATCAGAGCCCCTGCATATGGGTCCACTGCTCTTGAGTTCATTACTGTCCCTATGGCTTCATGTTAGCCCACAATCACCCGTCACTATAATAGGATTCCTGCCTGGACCCGGCAAATGGGTGAGTATATTTCTTGACTTAGGCCAAGCATCTCTTCTTCTGTAAAATATTCCCCAAGCCTTCTAGGTCCCCTGGTGGTCTGTTTCCATGAGCCACGATAACACTTTCTGGGGGACTTATCTTTTTTTGAAGAAATTTAATTATAAATAACATGTGATACTTGTAGGTGTGGACATTAGCAAAAACAAAAATAAAAGTAGATGCAGTTGACTGTGTTCTTATTTTGTGCCAGGCATTGTGTGGGTGTGGGTGTGTGTGTGCGTGTGCACACACTGTTTTATGGTATTATCAACTCCTCAAATCAACTTTTCAAGCGAACTTTATTATCTCCAATTCACAGACAGGCAGATGGAGACTGATAGAAGGTAAGAGAACTTCTCAAGGTCACAGAGCTGCTAAGTAGGAGAACTGGGATTAAACTCCAGGACTTTCAGGCTCCAAGCCCTATGGTTTTCACTACTACACTATGTTCACTCCTGTGTTGTGAGCACAGAAATTATAATCCTTGCGTATACCCTGGTGGAAGGACAAAAGCTAGAACTGAACCAGATCTATTGGAAACAGAGGCCAGGACTGCACTTCTGGGGCTGATTTGTCTTGTCCCCAAGACCAGAAGAAGTCCTGGCATCCCCACCACCAGATGCCAGCGGCTCATCAGAGGCTCAGGAATGACAAGACTGTGGTAAGTCTCTGTGGTAAGTCTCTACTAGAGCTAGAACGTGAGGGCTGAACGTTGCCCCAAATTGAAAAACAGATTATTTTGTTGGCAATGGATGAAGATACCAGTCTGGGCAGAAATTCATCTGCAGGAAAGGGCAAGTCTCCTACAAATTTAATTCTCATGTTTGTGTGTGTAAGGCTAGATTCTAGCATTAGTGCTAAGAGCCTAGCTTGTGCATTAAGGATCTCTGAGTTCAAATCCTGGCCTATGATGCCACTTGATCTCAGGCCAGTCACTCAACCTCTTCCTTTCTTCTGTGTAAAGGGGATCATGGTGGTGCCTCCGACACAGGGTTCTGGAAGTATAGGAGGCACTTAAGAGTCCCGATCCAGAGTAGATCTCATAAAAGGGAAAAGTCAGAATGCTCAGGGTTAACTGAGGCAGACAGCATCTACTACAGACCCCGATCGCAGCTCCAACTGGATCCAATCTGAAAGTCGCCCTAACTTTGAAAACAGCTCAAACTCCTTCCATACAATTTCATAGCAGATCTGAAACTGTTTAGCTGCACCAGGCCAGGCGATAAGTGAGAAGAGGAAGGGCTGTCTGTGTTTATAGCCTTTGACAAATGGGTTCTCATCTCCTCCTGACAGATTCTCCCCCCAGCTGATCCATCCGCCTCTTCTGCCATCACCTGAATTGTGGTCTTCATAATAGTACTGGAATTCAGATGGATTTTACACCACAAATAAAAATGAATTTAAATGCCTCAGCTCCCCACCAGCAACACGGGTACTGTAAATGTCAAATGCATGCGGTTTTGCAAGGCCGTACAGCCGCTCCGAGTGATGGGCTACCTCGCATCACCTTTGCTAAATCTGCATTAGCTCCACGGCATTCACCTGTGGGAGGAAACAATCTGAGCTCTGCTTCCCACTTAAGGGTGAAAAATGCCTCCAGCCCTTGAGACCTCCCTGTGACAGCCTCTGGATGATTCTAAGAAATGGCCAGGAAGCCATCCACATACAGGTGCACTCACAGGGGCTCTGCGATTTGGTGGGCTTGGAAGCAAAAGGGAAACATGAAACAGAAGCACACTCCAATAAAAGCCACGGATTTCTCCATACACAACCAGGCAAGGAGCTCCTTGCCAATGTCTGCCGATGGAAAACAGACATTTAGAATATAGAAACGTAGAAGAAAACTATTCTCTCATTCAGTCAGCAGTCTCAGACAGAACCAGACAGTGTGCAGACCAGAAGAGCAATGTTACTGCTCTTCCATAGGATGAGGGCTCTCTCCAACTCCTGTAATTCACCGCTTATCTTCCATCATTATATCTGGTCTGGGATTCAGTCAATGCCAAAATGATTCATCTCAAGGTAAATGCCCCTACCAAATGGGATGAGGCATGAAATTGGAGGGGGCAGCAGGGAGAGACCCTATTAGACTCTAGAGCAAACTTGATATCTTGTTTTCTAAAATCTTTCTCTCCAGAAGGTACTCAACCAAATACAGAGACACAAATGTAAGCACACAAATATATCCATATACAGAGAATATACAGAAGAGAGGTAGACAGGAAGGAAGGAAAAGCAAAAGGGAAATGAAAAAGGAAAATAAAAAACAGGTTTCCTGGGGATGCATCTAGTCCCACAGACACCATGTTAAGCTTTCCTAACTAAAGGAAACTGAGCTTTCAAGAAATCACTGCCAGTTTGCCTTCAGAGCGCTCAGCGTTTCATAAAAACCCACACGGGCCAAGGGCTGCATCTTCAGAGGCAGGCTGACTTATTATTTTGGCACCTCTGTCATCTCTCGTCACTTCAATTCCACTTTATCAAATTACTGATTTTGCCAGAAGCATTCGGATTAAGTGGAGAGGGGCACACACACACACACGCAAGAGCAAGTGTCATCACTTCAATGGTGAGATTTCATAATTATACGTCAGGGTGACAGAAGTACCAGAGTGCATTCGAGAGCCTGGATGAAGATCACTCCAGATGCCACGGCCACCGTCTCCCTGCGTGCCCTCCTGCCTCATCACTGCACGCAGGGGCAGGGCTGGCACTCTTCCGTGGAGGGTGGGGCCACTGCCCTCTGGGATGACTGGGGTTGACTTTTCCATTAGGAGACAGGACCCCAATGTACAGAGCTACCCCCCGCACCTCACCCCCACCCCCAACCCCATTAGGAAACCCAGAGAAGCTACGGCCCAAATGTAAGAATCACACAAAAATAAATCAAAAAGAATTCCAAGAGGAAGAAAAGTTCTCCCGTTGGACAGAAGGAAGAGCAAGTCCTTAGAGAAGAAGACTGTCAAAACGGAGGTAGGCATTACACTTGAGGCATTGCTACAAGTCATCACCAATGAAGTGCAGTCAAAGGGGTTTGGTTAATTCATGTGTCCTCAGTCATGAGCACTCATGTTTAGAAAACACCAGGTGAACCTGTTTAGAGACGAAGCTTTTTTTGAAGTGCCTGACTCAAGCCCACAGGCTATGACAAAGCCCAGAAATGTGTATGTGTGTGTGCATGTGTGTGCACACGCATGTGTGTTACTCTTTTTTGAAAATAGTTGAAGCCATGTACGGATATGACTTTTCGTACCAGTAAGCATCACGAGACATCCACAGACTTGGGGGATCCTTACCACCATGATGTATGACCCAGTGGCAGTCTGGGTCAGCAGAATGGAGCCATGTCGCTAGCTTTCATTGCCCAGAGATTATCCTGGTTGCTCATTTATCTTTCGGGTGATGGAACTGATACTATTTTAACAGTATCAGGCCTCCTGGTGTCTTTCAAACACTACTGGCAAAGAAGGCACCAAAAAAAAAAAAAAAAATACTGGACAGAAACAGAAACATGCTCGTGAATTTCACAAAAGTCCAAGGGAAGTGAAAGCAACCCGACTTAGGAAGCAGGGCAGGTGACACGCCTTCACTGTGATGTGGGCAGAGAGGCTGGGGCAGATCACCTACAGCAAAACTGGTAGGAACGGATGAAAAAAGACAGTAGACATATGTTCAGCCTAAATTCCATTTGTCCACCTGCAAGTATGCCAACATGCAAATACACAGTGGACGCAAATCAAAATGCCCTTGCCTGCAAATGAGAGCAACCCAGAACCGGAACGGACCTGAGGATCACGAGGAGCCAATCTCAGCTACTGCGCATCATTATTCTGTTCAACGGGAGGAGATTAACACTCCTTAAAATAATGCATGACAATTGCCTTTTATTTAAAAGCAAATTTTGTTTTGAGGAGCCCTCAACCACCTTATTAATCAACAGATGACTGAGCTATCACAAAATC
Organism: Ursus americanus; assembly: GCF_024610735.1. Lineage (NCBI taxonomy): Eukaryota > Metazoa > Chordata > Mammalia > Carnivora > Ursidae > Ursus > Ursus americanus. The sequence goes on from NC_142128.1 coordinate 35,119,242, forward strand.
AGGGCTGAAAACCTCTGCTTGAAATAATAACTGCGTTTGACAATAATGGTACAGCTGCAGAGAGAAACATCTTTCAAAATTGTGGAACGATGTCAAAAGCAGCCAAGAGATATGTACCCTCAATTCACTTATTTGAACTCTTTGGATCCAAGGCGTTAAAGGTAAAATTTGATCTGCTTGGATGCACTTTACCAGGGAAACTTCTGTGAACTCTTGTCAATAGGGACAGACCATGGAGAACAATTGTCTAACAGCTATTTTTCCTGAGGGGATCCACACCAAGTGTAACAGGAAGATAAAGAGGGGGCGGGGGGACTCTGAAAATGCAGGAAATGACTTCCCCTCCCTACCCCCCAAAACATCTCACATAAATAGATTTATGCCATAGAAAGTCACTGCTCACATAACTGCATCATGATGGAAACCGAGGCAGGCTCTCTCAAAGTGTGTAGATTAAATATGAGGGCTCACCTTGGAAAGCCCAATATTTTATATTCTATCATATACATAATATTTATAGAATAAACACTAATGATGTTCAACAACAAGATGAAATGAGTTACGGATAAATGAGCTATTTTCCTAAAGACAAGCATATGACTAAAATAAAAATCGGCACCAATTTTTATAATACTTAATTATGCTATGCACTCTTCACTGAAGCCATCAGAGGTAACACAGACCAGCATTTTAAAGTATGACTGTCTTTAAGCATCTAATATCAGTACATGAATCACCATTGCAAGCCATCATCCAGCCTTAAACACTTGGGTTTAAATCACAGAGTTCTTGTTTTTGTTTTTTGGGGGTTTTTTTTTGAAATAAAAAAATGAAAAATACTGACTTACCTTTCTGTCCTCTATTTCCACACAGGTATTGCAGTCTGCTTTGATATCCTGAGAGGAAGAGAAAAGAAAGAGAAAGAACAGGAGTCAGACTTATGGTCAGGGAACATTCAGCAGTGTCGTTGAAATGCCCTTTAAAATAATAAAAAACTCACACTCCTAACGGTTGTTTCTCGAGCCATTGCTCTTTATAGCCCTTTTAAGAAGTATATGCCCTGGTGTTTGCATTAGAGACATATGGATGTCATAACTAAGCTTTATTACATGCAGATGTGGGGTGAAGGCAAAAGCTATGGATCAGAGGCCACAACAAAGAGAAGCCGATGGCTCATAAAATAATATGTCCCCCCAACACCTTTATTCACATCAGCAGAAACTGCCCTTACTCGGACTTAATATCTCTCTCTCTCATTCCAGATTTAGGATAGTCAAATCTACCTCCTTTCAACACAAAACCATCACCATCTTTTTTTTTTTAATCTTTCTTTCCATCCATGTATCCATCCATCCATCATCCACTGCTCATCCATTTATCCATCATCTGTCCATCCATTCATCCATGGGTCTACCCATTCATCCATATTTACTGCACTTTTACTTTTTTATGCATTTTTTCATCTTACTCTGGAATGTAAAGGTAAGAAAAACATGGTTTCTACCCTCAAGGAATTCACCAGTTAGACACAGTGGTTGACACACACACAAGCACCGTAATATTCATTTACTTATGCATTTAGAAGGTAGGCATTCAGCACGTATTGCTTGCCAGGGCTTGCTCTAGGAAAAGAAGACTCAGTAACATACAAAACACATGGAAAGTTCTGCCCTGGTGAGGCTTACATTTCGCTAGAAGAAACAGACAACAAAAAACATCAATAAATGGTATACTTTAATTTTATAAGAGGATTCCTACTACGAAGACAGATAAAGCAGGGAGAAGGGAATGGAAATGGTGAGCATGGGGGAATAAAATCTTAAATTTAAAGAGACGTGGCAATTGAGCAAAGGCCTGAAAGAAGTTAGGAGATGAGCCATGTCGCCATCTGGGGAAAGAGCCTCTCAGGGAAGGGAAGAGCAAGAGCAAAGTATTGGACACAGTTAAGCTAAAGGAAGGAAGCAGCAAGACTCAGTGGCAGGAGGGAAGTAAATTGAGAAAATACTGGAAGATGAGATCAGAGGAGGATATTAGCTCTTATTCTGAGAGCAGTGAGGAACCACCCAGGGTTTTTTTTTTGTGGGGGGGGGCAGGGTTGAGGTTTTTTTGTTTGCTTGATCTTATGCCAAATATGCACAGCATTTACTAATTTAACCATTTTGACGTGTACGGTTCAGGGGCATGAAGCATGAAGCACATTCACATTGCTGTGCAACCATCTCTATCCTCTACGTCTAGAACCTTTTCACCCTCCCAAACTGAAATGCTGCCCCCAGTAAACACTAACTCCCCATGTCTCCCTTCCCCAGCCCCTGGCAACCACCAATCTAATTTCTGTCTCTGTGAGTTTGACGACTCTAGGGTCCTCATTGTGCTGGTCCGTGAGGGCAGCCATAACAAATACCACAGACCCTGTGGCTTAAATAAATCTATTTTTTCACAATTCCAGAGGCTAGAAGTCCAAAATCAAGGTACTGTCAGGGTGGGTTTCTGGTGAGACCTCTCTTCCAGGCTTGTAGATGGCCACCTTCCCACTGTGCCCTCATGTGGCCTCTTCTCTGCGTGCATGCAGAGAGGTCTCTGGCGTCCCTTCCTCTTATAAGGACACCAGTCCTATCATATCAAACTAGGGCCCTTATGACCTTTTAAATCTCCATTACCTTCCTAAAGGCCCTATATCTGAAAACAGTGACACTGGGGGTTGGAGCCTCAATATACAAATCTGAGGATAGGGCACAATTCTGTGTATAACACTCATATAAGAGGGATCATACAGCATCTGCTCTTTTGTGTCTGGCTTATTTCATTTAGCATGTCTTCATCCAAGGCTCAGCCATGTAGTTAGTAGTATGTGTCAGATTTCATCACTTTTTAAGGATGAAGAATATTCCATTGTATGTATATATGACACTGTGTCGATCCATTCATCCATGGATAGACATTGGGTTGTTTCCACCTTTTGGCTACTGTGAATAATGAACATGGGTGTACGCATATGTGTTCAAGTCCTTGCTTTTAAGTCTTTTGCATATACGCCCAGAGGGGGAATTGCTGGATCACAAGTTTATTCTATGTTTAATTTTTTTTTAGGAACCGTCAAACTGTTTTGCACAACAGCTGTGCCATTTTACATTCCCACCAGCAGTGCATGAGGTTTCTAATTTCTCCATGCCCGGGCCAGCACTTGTCCTCACTCAGAGGTTTTGAAAAGAGAAGAGACATAATCCGCCTTCTGTTTTAACGGGGTAGACAATGGAGAGCCAAGGGCACAAGGGGAGACCAGTTTGGGGGTAGCTGCAGGAAGTCAGATATAAGATGTTGGTGGCTGGGAAGGGTGATGGCAGGAAGGTGGTAAGAAGTGGTCAAAATCTGGATGAAGTGGGGTGCCTGGGTGGCTCAGTCAGTTGAGCATCCGACTCTTGATTTCAGCTCAGGTCATGATCTCAGGGTTGTGGGATCGAGCCCGTGTCGGGCTCCATGCTCAGCGGGGAGCCTGCTTCTCCCTCTGTCCCTCCCCCTGCTCTTCCTCTAAAATAAAATAAAATATTTTTTAAAAATCTGCTTGTAGTGAAAGATGTCTTAAAGGATTGGATGTGGAATATGAGGGAGAGATGGAGGCCAAGGACCATGCCACAGTTTTTGGCCTGACCATTCTAGCAATGGAGATGGGGGGGGGGGGCGGTGACTATGGGTGAGGCAGGATGATGTAGGGGTCTGCAAACAATAGTGACTCAGTTTGGGCTAAGTTAAGTCCATAGAAATATTTATTGTCCCACCAAGAAGTAGTTGGGTTTACTCTGCTGATGTGTCATTAGGAGAGGGTTGATTAAGTGGAAGGCCATCATCACGCTGATTTATTAAGCACAACACATTCTAAGTCCGTGTGAATCAAGAGTGTAACAAAAGAAGACAATATCATAAGGTGAAGATTCTGGTTTTTTTTATGTAACAGGCGGTTTTAAAATCAGTAAAATGGAACCGAAACAATGAGCAATGATTGAACGCCTCCCTGGTGCCAGGAACTACGGCAGGTGTTTTTCACACTTGTCTCTAAGCTCCCCCCAACCAAACGAGGTTGGTGTTTTTACTTTTTACCATATAAAAATCGAGGTGAATGATTAGGTGACCCATCCTGGGTCACACAACGATGGAATATAAGTCTACACCTGGAAGTGGCTCCTAACACCAGGCACTTCGCATCCCTTTCAGGTGACTTTATTTTATTTTAGTAGAGGTGGTTGGTCAGTCTGGATAATTCAGGCCACGTGTCTCATTATTTTCCTTTCTATGGGGAAGAGGGACGTGTAAAGCAAAATTATTTAGAGAAGAGGCACAGCTGTGATTCTCCAAGTGCGATCCCCAGATCAGCAGCACCAGCATCACCTGAGAACCTATTTTAAAAAATGCATCTTCTGGGGCCAGACCTGGTGATATGCTCAGAGATCTGTGTGTTAGCAAGCCTCCAGGGGTTCCACTGGGAACCCAAGGCTGAAACACTGCAGGACACTGTCATGGTTAGCAGTTCCTGTGCTAAGCCAGACTCCTGCATCCCAAGTGCGGTGCCATCACATGACGGCTGTGCAGCTAAGGGTATCTTTACCTTTCAAAGTCTCGATTGCCTCATCTGTGACACAGGGGTACAATGAGGTACTGGCTATTCAAAGTGGGGGTCTGTGCCCCAAATGGGGCATCTCAGGCTTCACCCCTTCACTTCACTGAATCAGAATCTGCATTTTAACAAGCATGTAGACCGAATGACTGTGTTCCCCAAAATGCAGAGGTTGCAGCCCCAACCCCCAGTGTGGCTGTATTTGAAAATGGGGCCTCTAAGGAAGTAATTAAGGTTAAATGAGGTCATAAAAGGGGGAAATTTGATCTGATGGGATTAATGTCCTTATAAGAAGAGACAACAAAGAGCTTGTTCCCTCTCTCTCTGCATCCATGCACAGAGGAAAAGCCATGTGAAAACACAGAGAGAAGGTGCTGTCTGAAACCCAGGAAGAGTACTCTGCGGAACCTGACCACACTGGCACCCTGATCTCAGACTTCCAGCTTCCAGAACTATAAGAAAATAAATTTCTGTTGTTTTAAGTCTCTCAGTTGGTAGTATGTTGTTATGGCAGCTCACGCTAAGACAACAAGATTCCCGGATGATCTTCAAGGACTCCTAGGACTTGAGGTCATGGTTTTCTCACCACACCCCTGATTAAATGGCTGAGGTCCCTGGCTGACCTTGAACCCTTACTGAGAACTCTCTTTGAATTCATCCACTAAGACACACAGAGATTAACTGGGTATGGGAATGAAGAAAATCATGAATTATTTGTAAACCCTGGAGATGCCATCTAGAAACAAGGCAAGAAAAAGCAGCTCCTTGTCTGTTTTAGGCTATTCTGACCAGAGGAAATGTGCATTTCCTTTCTTTCCTCCAGTGAAAATATGTTGAGTTTGCAGGAAAGAGTCCATATCCAATTTTGATTTACCCACAAAGAAGTGGCAGGTGTTAATCAACTAACTAACACAAAAAATAAGCCAAAGGCAGGCTTTTTGTTTTTAATCTGCCACCAAGGACCCACACAAGCAACAGAAAAAAGCCATCTGGCAGAATCAGAGCTCTTGCCATTTCCCTAAGATTATTCAATTTATTCTTGTCAGGATTAATTTACTAAACCCATGCTGGATTTTTTATTTAGATGATATTGTTGGTTTGTCATCCGCTGCAGATCTATGCGGGAGGCACCACAGGGGACTGCACTTGCTTCTGAACAATGTTGGACTCAAATTGGAAAAATGTCACTTTGGCGGGAACAAATTATTGTTCGGATCGCTCCACGTAGAGCTGGTGTCTCCGGATGGGCTCCGACCTGACCTTTTCCGAACCAGAAGAGTCGAGTAAGTACTTCAGCCCCACTTGATGACTCCGCTTGGAAAACAGCTCAACTACTTAAGTGCTAAGTATGAATTTGGAGCCATGTACTCATCATCAAGCAATCAATTCCCCTACAGAATTCTCCTTTCTGTAGCTGGAAAACTCCAAACAGTGACTCAGTCGCTAGCAACGGATGGGATTCTGCACACGCTATGGAGTCACACTGCCTGGGTTCACAGAACTGGACTCCACACCACACTAATTGTGGGTTGGTGCCTGAGTTTTCCCGTCTGTGAAATAATGATAGCCACCTCATTTGTCGTCAGGCGTATCTAATCCATGCAAAGGTCTTAGCATAAGACGAGTCATAGATAAATGTTAGCCATCATTGACGGCATCCTCCAAATGTCTTTGTGAGACCTAGTTCTGAGCAGAGTATTGAGAACTTAAAAACAGTTCTATTTTTAAAGTTTGCTCTTCCAAGTCTTCTGAGTTCTTCTGGCTTTTAAACATCAAAGCACTTGTGTGTCTGTTCTTTTTAGAAGCTATTCTCCCTCCCAGAGAGACTTCTTTTCTTCTGCATTTTGTGTGTTAGTTGTTTCTGATGATTTTTGTAGGTCAGGGTTATTTATGCCCACGGTGCAGAGAACCATCATCCTGGATCATGTATCAGCATCATTCACAGCTCTGAAGTGCCCAGAAGTTAAAGGTCCCTGTGAACAGGTGGGGACAAATGTCTGCCGGTGAGATTCTGCCCTTAGAGGACTTAGAAGCCAGGAGTCTATAGTGGGTGGAATAGTAATCCTCAAAAGATTATGTCCATGTCCCAACCCCTGGAATCTGTGAATGTGACCTTATTTGGAAAAAGGGTCTTTGCAAATGTAATTAAGGCTCTTGACATAAGATCATCTTGGGTTATCTGTATGGGCCCTAAATCCAATGACAAGTGTCCTTTTAAGAGATAGAGAAGAGATGGCCATGTGAATACAGAGGCAGAGCCTAGAGTGATGTGGCCACCAGCCAAAGAGTGCCCAGAGCCACGGGGAGCTGGACAAGGCAAGGGGAGTGTTCACTCCTAGAGAGTCTGGTAGGAGAGTAGCCCTGTTGACATCTTGATTTCAGAATTGTGCCCTACAGAACGGTGAGAAAATACATTTCTGTTGTATTAAGCCACAAATTTGTGGTAATTTTTTACAGAAACCACAGGAAATTAAGCAAGAGCCTCAAGGAGCTTTCAGTGTGACTCTCTTGTGTTTGATGCTTGCCTACTCATCACGGGGAAAAGAAAGGCATGATCCAGAGACCACGCCATGTAATGCAAGTCCTAGGGGAGAAGAAAAACCCCTTTATATAAGAGATGCCAGGGCAGTTGCATGCTCTTACGTGCATCGGCCCTTGTGTTTTCAGAGGACAACCTCTGGAACCTCTTTTAATGACTTCAGGTATCAGCCCTCAAAGGACAATACAGAGATAAGACCAGGGTGCTTATATTGGACGTGAGAGTAAAGTAAGGTCATTTATCTTTGACGTGGCATTGTTCTCCTGGACTCAGACACTCACCAAGTCCCAGAGAGCATTTCAAAGTTAATAGCTACAGTTTAAAACATCTCTCGAGAGCTGGTGGATGATGTGGGGAAACAAAGGCAAAAGTAAAATTAGATTTTTTTACTACCTACAGACCACTGAAAGTCCTTGAAACAGGCAGAGTGACATTCCTCTAGGAACTCAGCTGTCTTGATGTTAGTACTTTGCTGAGAGCAAAAGGCAATCTTAGCCTGACCCCCAGGATACTGTAAGTCTACTTTAACAAATAAAAATTCCTTTGGAAACTTCCTTTATCTCTACTCCCTCCAAACAAGATACATGTTGGCAATCATCCCCCAAGCATATGACCCACCAATATACATCTGAAGGATCTCATGACTCAGGTTTTATTAAGACAGCAATAAATAACCTTTTCCTAACAATAGCTAGCCCCCTCAGGGTCCTGGAAACCTTGCTTCCAAAATTCCTTAGAGACTTACACTCTCCCTAACCCTCTCCCAACTTGAAAATATATGATGGGCTGCTCTTCATGAGCCCAGCACAGCTCTTTCTCCCCATGGCTCCTGTCCTTCTGTTTAATAAAATCACCTTTTTCCACAAAAGACGTCGCAAGAAATCTCCAGACCTCACCAACGTTCCAAAACTACATCATTTGGCGACCATGAAGGGATACCTCTCATTCTAGAGAGCTTGCTTTCTGTTCTCACCTTCACTTAATAAACTATCACTTCACCATTTTGTGTCCAGCAGATTCATTCTTCCACTCGGAGAGATAAGAACCATGCAGTTCTGCAACAATATGGCTCACCAATATACACATAAAGGTCTCATGACTCAGGTTTTATTAGACAGTAATAAATGACCTCTTCCCAACAGTAGCTAGCCCCCTCAAGGTCCTGGAAACCTTGTTTCCAAATTCCTTAGAGACTTATGTTATCCCTAGCAACCCCCCCACCCCCCGCCCAACTTAAAAGTATATAATTGGCCACTTCTCATGACTCCAGTGCAGCTCTTTCTGCCCACATGTCCTGTCCCCTTTTTGTATCAACACGGCTTAAGAATTCTTTCTCGGCCCCCGAACCCTAACATCTTTCCTCTATCAGTGGAGACACAGCCAAAGATTCACATGGCAAACCCAAACAGGGTTTATGAATAACTACCCTTCTACTGGGGGAGAAATCCAGGTGTTTCGCTTTCTTTTCAAGCAAAATAAATGCTATGGCAAGGAAGTTTAGAAAATTATCGAAAAAGTACATTTCGATATCACACTCCAAAAAGAATTCAAAAGTGCATTTTAAATTCTAAATCAACAGTATGTAGGGAGAAAAAAATAAATTTCCCTCTACCGTTTTAAGCTTCTTCGTTGATATCCCCCATAATAAAAGACAGATTAACTAGAAAAAAACAAACAGAAATTCAATGACTTTTATACTTCTTGTGTGCATGGGACATACCAAGAAAAAATGAGTAACTCCCAAGACAGCACCGGCCATCACAAATACCATCTTCAGCTAAAGGCAAAGAAAGAAGTTGGGGTGGGGAGTTGGCCCATTATGGTAGATTATCAGGCAGAACACAGTAAACAAGGGTAAGACTATTATGCAGATTAAAGCCAAGGTCTCCTCCATTGATAAGAGTTTCTGGAGACTTAGAGCCATCCTTCTTTCCTGAAGGGAGGTACCCTTACAAATGGAGACTTCTCTTATAAATGTAAATATTTTTCTCACAAAAGGTCAACTTCTCTGTTTTCAGAGATTCTATTGAATCTGCAGACTCTCTAAAGTAATCATCTCCAAATAATCCTCATGCTAAAAAGGCATATTTTCGGGTAGCCTTTGCTCCCCTTCATTTAGAAATAGTTTCCTCTTCAACGATTTTTGTTGTTCTGCAAACAATTACTTATCACTAAAAAAAGCTAGCCATTATGAGTTGAGATTCTAGGACTTAGAACATTTACTACAACCTGGATTCTAATGGGTTCTTTTTTTCTACCTTCACAGATTCAAACTTTGAAAATAAATACAAGCTGTAGGACCATTTGGCCCAGTGCTTCCATTTTGCAGATGAGAAAACTGAGGATCAGAATGTAGGTCACTGGCTTTGATAACAAATGATATAAGAGGGACTGAAACCTCCATCTGCCTGCTTTGTATTTTATGCTTTCCTCTATACCATATTTTGTCTTTGGATCTGAATATTAAAAACAATATTCTAAATTCAATTGCATTATTTAAGAATAATGATTGTGCCCCAAAGTTTTTTTGGGGGAAAAAAAAAAAAAAAAACGAATAACTGCGTTATCTCATAACTATAGTTGGTACAAATTTGGAGTCATGCGTGCCTTCCTGCTCAATTCTTCAGTCTGTTCATTCAGCTCAAAAGACCAAGATTCAAATAAGGTCACTTGAATACATAAAGAATAGCAGAAAACGTTTGCACTGACATATTTTATCCACTTTATAGGTCTCCATTCACACATCTGCTCAGCCCCTGCAATCTCACACAGCGCCAGCAGATGGAAGCAAATAACTTTGCAAAATACTAAAAAGCACGAAGCAATATACTAGAGCATCCCATTCATGGGGTCTGTAAACTTCTTGAAATATTATAATCTATCTGCTCCCTCAAAATTTAAGCCTCAAATGACTGCATGCTTTAATTAATAAGCTGTAATTACATACCAGGAATGTAATAATTTGAGAAAGCATTTTATTAGCATGTGTTTAAGAAGGTTCAGTATGACCGAGATCCCTGTTTCAAGGCACAGGGTACTCCAAAAACAGTTAGTTTCAATCTGAATGTGAAGACTGAGAATGTATTTCAGAGCTGTTTTGCCTGAATTCATAGAAACAGCAAAAAAAAAACCAAAACAACAACAACAAAAAAAAACGTAAACTAAGATCACAATATAAATCCATTCAACCAAGAGAGTAGAATCTACTTCAGTTGGTTAGCTCAGAATGCAGTGTTTCTGACTTTGGGAGGGTTTGGGAGGAATTTTAAGTGGGGGATGGGTTATGGGATATTTTCTTTGGGAGAGAGGTACCAAGAAAGAGCTGTAAAGCCAGAAAAACCACAAAACAATTCCTAAACTCTGTCTTTACGCAAATAAAGATAGCAGGGCTTTCATCTTAGAATTGTGACTTCTTTCTTTAAAGACTGCACCCTCACCCCCCATGAATTATTTTGTTCTCTCCATCCTATGTTGTTCCCAGCTTAGTTATCAGGGGACAAGAGAGAGTTGGCAGGAACCCTGCAGCCCAGGGCTACTGGCTCAGCACAATTAAATTTGCTACTGAGGAAGGCAGCCCCCTCTCAGGTAGGAGCAATATGTCACCAAGGTAAGCTCAAACCAAGGGTCTGTTTGCAAATAAGAGCTATGCATTGGCATCACAGCAGGGGTTTAATGAGAGCGCTTTTAATTAACTGTAAAAGTAATTACCCATATTAGATGTAAATCGCACTTGTTTTTACATGAGGTGAATAATTTTAGTGCAGCTTTTAAGAATAATACTTCTGGAGGAGCTGTCAGCTGCACGGGATCTTAACAAGTCCATGTGTTTAAAAACAGTATCTGGGAGAAAAACACCAGCCCAGGAAGCCTTGGGTTTGTCACCTGGCTTCTGCCAGCTATGCAGCTTCTCTATTCATTTACAGCAGGCCCCAGCAGCTAAGCATAGCCCCACCACAGCTGCATACTCAGAGAAGCACCCCCACAAAAACTCCCAAACCTTGTCAGGTTTTTGTCCTTCACGTTTTGTTTTGTTGTGTTGTCTTCTTGGCTTTCGGCCTCCTGGATGATCCCCAGGACTTCCAATGATGGGCTCTTGTGAATAATTAAGGGACTCAGCCCAAAAAATAGGAACTGGAGGGAAGATGAAGGAAGAAGCCCAATAGGCCACTGCTGTGCACCTTCCATGACAAAGGTAGATATTGTCCAAAGGACAAAACAGATTCCGATGAGGAAGCTAGTGCAGGAGCAACCAGCCCAGGCTCACAGGGATCCTTCAAAGAGCCAGGTAATTGCATCCAAGAGTTCCAGGGCAGTACCTCTGATGCAGACAGATATCTGCATGACCAGCACCAAAACAAAAAGGAAGGCCTCCAGTGGATTTATAAATAGTAGGAGAAAAGATGGAGGTCAGTGTTGAGAGGGAGCAGAGGTGAACCCCTGTGTTAAGATGCCAGCCTCTGGGCTCTTGAAATTTCCCTGACTTCGGAAAGTGTGAGGTGGGCCCCTGAACCTCCCATTTGAACCACAGAGAAGCATAAACAGCCAGGATAGAGTTTGCAAATACAAAATTACTGGGTAATTATTTATACTTTGATAGGCACCTTCATTAAGGGATTTGAGGATGCAATTATCAAATTGAAGTTTAGTGCACTCCAGTTAAGCAACAGAACTGAACATCAGGAAAGCAGGATGCAGAAAGGCGGGTTTTTGCCCTGCCCATTGAGTGGGCCAGCAGCTTAGCTGTCAATCAGGTCCTTTTTAAAAAGAAGCCAGGCCTTCCATTTGAAGAGCTGGCTACCATTGTGATTGTTTTCCTGTCTGTAGCCTCCTTTGAATTTTGGTTGCTGTTGTGTTCTTATTAATGCTTGTTGTCGATCTTTGCCTTAAAACAACCCCAAGAGGGGGCTAGAGCAGAAAATGTACTGGTTTGATACGATACCCTGAAAACTTAATCTGGTTCAAGGTCAAGTGAAAGAGGAGCCAGACCTGGAACTTGTGTCTCTCAGGAGGAGCTTTTACTCCTTACTATAAGGCCGCGCGTGTTTTCCCAGTGTCCCCTACATCTGAGACAATGTAGCTATTTCCCACATTGCCTACGTAAAGGATTCAAATTAAGAAAAAAATAATAAAGAATATAGCCTGGTTCTTAATTAATATACCAACCTCTTGAGGAATTGTGACACAGTGAACATTCAGCAATACTAAGATAATGAAATAATTCACAATGATATTTGAGGGCAAATGCAATGAGAAATTGTACTTTAATTTCACCTCCACGTATGGATCAAAATACATAAGACAGAAGACTCAGGAATGAGTCTACCTTGCTTCAAATCCTGCCTCTGCCACTTAATAGCTGTGTGACTTTACGAGGCAACTTATCTGTGCCCTCAGTTTTTCAGAAAATAGGATTAGTATTAGTCTGGATACCATCAGGCTGGTGTTAGTATTAAGCTGAGATAAAGCACAGAAAGTGCCGTCATGTAGCCAGAGGGGTTGGAAATGTTTGTTTTTATAGCTGCAATTTTTAAATGTTACTATATTTATATATATTCATTAGCTATCATTCTATATATTCGATAATTTTATTATCATTATTATTCTTCCTTCTCTATATAAGATGGTTTTAAATACTTCCTGAATTCTTCTGTGTCACTGCTATCTCTGTCCATTAAATGGACCCCTAGGGACAACAAAGGATGGGGAATTTCTAAGAGCACAAGACTCCTGGGACTTGATGCTGATAGTCTACGTCAACACCCACTAAACCATTCTTGTAAGGACCTGCACACTACAAGGACTAAACAAAACCACTTAATTGAATATTTAATCTCCTTCTAGGAATCAGATATTCCAAAACACATCTAATGGTCAAAGCAAGGATTATGCCAATCAGAGAAGGTACAGCACAAGTGAAGTTCAACAGATCTAGTGCAAACTACCTAGAAAAAAAAAAAATAGCATTCTTGTATTACCTCTTGAGTATACAGAGATGAGTTACCAGTTTCCAAGAAGTGGCTCTGCTCTGAGACATAGACAAAGCTTTGCTGATTGCTGGGTGAAGCCACAGCTCTCCTTGAAAACTGGTATTTGCAGTATTTATTTGGGCTGTAGCCATCTTGTCAACCACAGTTTCTTGGGAAGCAATATTTTCTGTCCCCTGTGACCCTGGTTTGGCATTTCACTTTCTGGTAGGAAATGGATAGTAGCCTTTTCAATAAGATTAAGTAATCAACTCTTTGTTCCAGGAATACAAACTTTATTGTCTACAGCCTTAAGTAATCTACAAATGGTTTCCATCACTCCTACCTCTGCTCAAACCAAACCAGCAGGGATTTGGAAAAGATACAGATATCTCTTGTTTTCTGTCAATTTCCTATACACTCTGGTATGCATGTCATGAATGAGTCACACTAAGTGTAGAAATTTGTTATTGGACGGCCAAACATTATATAAACTTGTGTAACACAAGATATTCAATCTGTGTGTACATATCTTCACTCATCAAAGAACATACAGATATCTTGATTTAGCTTCCAATGGAATATTCCTAAGTTTGACAAGATGGATCTAAAAGTTAACATACAAAAAAAAAAAAAAAAGTTTATTTTTTAAAAAGATTTATTTATTTATTTTGAGAGACAGAGAGAGTGCGCAAGCTGGGGGATGGGCAGAGGGAGAAAAAGACTCTCCAACAGGTTCCCCCGCTGAGCATGGAGCCAGACATCGGGCTCCATCCCATGACCCTGAGATCATGACCTGAGCTGAAACCAATAGTCAGATTCTCAACTGAATGAGCCACCCAGGCTCCCCCAAAGTTTATTTTTTTATTATAATAAATGTGTAAATCTAAATAGGTGGACCCTGAACTTCAGATCCCCAGGAGTAAATCTAAAAATCACCAGAGAAATAACCACTTAAGCTTTTTTGGAAAAATGAAACAGAAATATGGATGTAAATGTTCTTTCCCAGGCCATGTGATTTATTAGTAATCCACTCTGCAAAACACTCATATCAATTCTTACATGAGTACAGGAAAAACTGTACCTTAAAAGAGACAGTTAAGGATAATTACATTTCGCTGTTAGTTCACCCTCTTTCCCAAATGCCATGTTTACTTGAAGAAACTGCCATTTGGTTTTTATTCACAAAAAGGGAATTAAGAATATTCCTTTAAACTTCTGATTACTTTTTCTTTTGCATTGGCAGGCTTATACAATTTATAAGACATAGACATTATGTTGAGAAAGAGTAGCAGAAATCTAAGCTATCCCTCAAGATGTCTTAAATACCTCAGTTAGCCATACTGTCCTGGGAAAGAGGTAAGACATAAATGCTGATTATACCCAATTAGGAAGGCTGATCTCTTTAAAAACAGAAATTTTGTCATTTTAACCCTTCGGGGTAAAATCCCCATAAAATTTGTTTCATTGTCTCCACTTTCTAAAACATGGATGGCTGGCTGGCTCTGACATTGTAACTCAGTACCATGCCACTCCAAGATGCTAACCTTAGCAAATCTTGCCCTCCTGCTAAATAGTCCCAGATTGGTTTTTCTTGAAGAATACGTAGATGTCCGTCAGTGTTCTTCTACTGTCTACCTTCATGCCTAGCTGTCATTCCTACTGTCATTTCTTTTAATTTGGTTCTAGATTCACAACCAGTTATGTGGATAGAGTTTCAATCTTATTTTTTTTTAATTTATTTATTTGAGAGAGAGGGAAAAAGAGCATGTGGTTAGGTGGGGGAGAAGGAGGGCAGAGGGAGAGTCTCAAGCAGATTCAGCGCTTAACACAGAGCCCAACCTGGGGCTCAATCCCACAACCCTGAGATCACGACCTGCGCAGAAACCAAGAATTGGACACTCAACCGACCGTGCCACCCAGGCAACCCAGAGTTTCATTCTTTTTAAATATTTAAAGTTAAATATATGTTCTGGTGTTTTGTCTGCTGCTTGTTTGTTTACTGACTTACACATTGGTGAGTTTTAGATGACCAACTATAACAGAAATCTGTCTGGTTTCTGAGATATTAATTAAAGGATTAATACCTTTTTACTATTTGGTTGCTTTTTGTTCAGATGCATTGGATATTAACCTAAATGTATGAGCTTGATTTTTCAAGTGTGTTTAAATCATTTATATTGGGTAAAATATATAAATACATAAAATAAAAAATACATTTCCTTTTGGTACCATAATGTCCCCAAACCAATTTTGAATTGGTGAAAGCATGGGACTACTTGGATTTATTTAAGTTACAGGGGAGTGAGTCATGCTCTGACCGATCCCACCTCCTTTCCTAGATTCGTATTCTATGAAGTTCCTCCCCAGAATACTGCATTCTGTATGAATCTGTTCTTAAACATTTTTATGTTGCAGAACGTTGACTCACTGTGTCCCCTTAACCTGAATCACTCTCCCTCTGCTTACCCAACTACCTGCTTACCACAGCTAATTTCACCTCCTCCTCTGCTCTGCCCACACAGAACACACTGCTCTCTGGCACCGCCCTCCACTTGCACGTCTACTGCAGGGTTGAGTTCATCTGGATACATATTTCCAGTGCACTTCATTCGTGCCTAAAACTTCCACGATATTATCAGCTCCTCAAAGGCAAGGATACCAAAAACAACCAGCCTTCTTCTAAAAAGTCATTCTTAGTGATAAAATGTGTATGTATGTGTGTATACATAGATGAGATGTATATATATAAATAAAACATAAAATACATAAGTAAGGGGTGCCTGGGTGGCACAGCGGTTAAGCGTCTGCCTTCGGCTCAGGGCGTGATCCCGGCGTTATGGGATCGAGCCCCATATCAGGCTCTTCCGCTATGAGCCTGCTTCTTTCTCTCCCACTCCCCCTGCTTGTGTTTCCTCTCTCACTGGCTGTCTCTATCTCTGTCCAATAAATAAATAAATAAATCTTTAAAAAAAATACATAAGTAAAATATATTTTATATTTATATAGTATAAAATAAATATATATAAGTATATATTGTGTATCATATATATGATATATAGCACAGATTAAATATATTCTATATAGAGATCTATATATTGATATAAAACTTCACTTAATCCCATGAGGCAGACAATGATTATCCCCATTTTAGAGGAAACAAACTCAAAAGAGGTTGGGTTTCTTGCCCAAGGTCACAGAGCTGACAAATGTTGGCTCTAGAAGTTAAACCTGGTTTATTTTACCCAAAAGCTGGTGATCTTAACCACTTAGCCAATGGGTTTTCCTGTTGAACTCATCATCATTTTCTTAAGACAGTAACCCAGCCCACGGGAAAAATTTGTTTTTAATGGAGAAGTTAATGAACACACAACAGAAGGCAGTTTTGCTACTTATTAGCTTTTCTAACCGTTTTGAGCTTCCATCAATTACTCAGTATGACTGATGTAACAAAATATATGAGTGTGTGTGTGTATGTGTGTGTGTATGTATTTTTGTGTTTATGAAAAACGTATCTAAAGGGTTTAACATAGAGCCTGGATTTATAAGTCACTAGTCCATATGCCCAATTACAGTCTTCACTAACTGGCTTGAAAGTGAAAGTAATAGTGTGTCTTCCTGTAGCCAGTCTCAAGAGTCTACAGATTTAAATACTCCAGAACACTTTCTGCCTACCTGTGGAAGAAGGGTATTTCTTAGTCTATAGCCACAAACAGCAATCCTGAACATATGACCTGTTCTAACACCCCCACATCGACACTGGGGTACTCATCAAACTTTGTCTGTAAGATGGATACAGCCTTCCCCCAAGGGCTCAAAAATAGGCAGGCCTTGGGGAAGAAACTGGCCAATCCCAGAAAAACATACCAAGAATTTATATTCCAATCTCTCCCCCGCCTTTTTTTGTAAGTAACCTCTGCCAGGACCCCGAACAACGGGAAGCTCTCAACCTATTTTGGAGGCTTACAATTTCCCATCAGCTTCCTGTCGGAGAGCTCAAATGGTCCCATCCCCTTATATAAGGTTAACAGGTTTTAAGAAAAAAGATCAGCTCTGGTAATAGCAAATATAATGAAAAAGAAGAGCCACCGCCGATAAAGTCAGCCTAAGTCACTCTCTGAGGTCACAGGCCTCGAGGCTGCTTAAAGCTTTATCAATGAGTTCCAGGTTGGGTAGGCCTGGCAGATACTTCAGCCAAAAAGGAGCTTTGCTGGGTATCACATGGGTACAGCATCATCAAAGGAATACCTCAAGCAAAACACCCATGCCAGCCTACCTTTTTACCCTGGAAGGTTCATTTTTGTTCCACTGAAATCCATCAATAGTAAGAAACACTGTGTCTCTCTCTCCCCACCACCTTCCCCAGTGGACTTTCTGCACATGGTTAGCAGCCATGGATATGCAGGCAAGCAAATGCAGTAACGTTCTTCTGGTAACCATAGGAATATTGTCTCAGCAGCATAACTGATAAACACAGACAGGTAAACTCCATGCTGCTTATAAAATCTTATTTCTCCTGAGTTAAGATCTTTTATTCCAGTTTTATGGGGATATAATAGACATACCACATTCTATAAGTTTAAGGTGTGCAATATGATTTGATATATGTATATATTGTGAAATAAAGACCACAGTAAGTTTAGTTAATATCCACTACCTCACACAGTGACAAATTTTTCCCCATGAGAATTTTTAAGATCTACTCTCTGAGCAATTTTCAAATATACAATATAATATTGTAAACTGCAGGCACCATGTTGTCCATCAGATACCCAGAGCTTATTCATCTTGTAACTGAAGTGTGTACCCTTTGACCACCTTCATCCAATTCCCTTACCCTTTACTCCTTGCTTCTGGCAACCACAAATCTATTCTCTGTTCCCATGAGTTGTTTTTGTTTTTGTTTTTGTTTTTCCCAGATCCACATATAAGTAGGATCTGTCTTATTTCACTTAGCATAATGTCCTCAAGGTCTATCCATGTTGTCCTAAATGGCAAGATTTCCTTCTTTCTAATGACTGAATGTCACCGTCTGTATATACCATATCTTCTTTATCCATTCAGCCATTGATGGACACTTGGGTTCTTTCCACCTCCTGGGTATTGTGAACAATGCTGCAATGAATATGGAGGCTCAGGTATCTCTTCAGGATTGTGATTTTTCCTTCAGATATATATATCCAGAAGTGTAATCGCTGGATTGTATAGTAGTGATACTTTGAATTTTTTTGAGGAACGCCCATACTGTACAAGTTTATATTCTCAGCAACAGTGTATAAGGGCAGATATATTTTTTCCTGGGCATCTTTATAATAGCTGGTCCAAGGTTTCCCAAATCTGTGGTTGTTATTGCTGTTTGGCTTTTTAGCTAGCACGTAATGAACACTAACCTGTGGCAAGCACATCCTGAAATGGGTTACATGCATCACTTCTACAACAATCCTACGCAGTAAGTTTTATTATTATCTGTACTTCAGGGAAGAAGAAGCTAAGGTTCAGAAAAACAATTTAATTTTTGTTCCGGACATATAATTCATAAGTGGTAGATACAGTTATCAAATCCAGGTATATCTTTATTCATCAAACTATGAACTTTCTCTCTTGGAAACCCTAATGGCTTCCCAGCCCACTGAGGATGAAATCCAACTCACCACATAGCCCTGTTTGACTCATTCCCTAGTGACCATTCCTACCTACATTGTTCACTCCATGTTAGCTACACCAACCTTCTTACAGCACCTCAGAGGCAGTGGCTATGCCCACTGTCGTGTGTTTGCTGGCCTCCCTCTGCAAAGCTCCCTCCCCCCAATTCGGGTGTGGGTTCCAACCCCAGGTCATAACTGGGCTGTGCCCCTGACATGTAGTAATGCTCTACCATCTATTTTCTTTATTGTACTTATTATTTTTGGCACTTACAACATTGATCTTGTTTATTTTTCTGTCTCTACAACCACTAGACTCAGCTTCATGAAGGGAAGGTCTTTCACTTGCTTTTTTTCTGTGCTGGATCCTCACCTAGATCAGTACCTGGCAGATAGTATCTGTCCAGTGACAAGTGGAGTAACTTAAAGAATGTGATGTCGGACTGTGCTTTTTACCCACCTCCCTATACCGCTTGCCCTTTATTTGGGGTTATTTTCCCCCAAAAAAAATATTTTGTGATAATGAGGGTTTTTAAAAAACATATGTCTACTTCACTTTCTTACAAGGTTCTGTCTTCCTTTTTCTTAAATATGCATTAAAAATACATTTTCTTCTCTTACTGCCTCCCTCCTCTCCCCCTCTCTTCCCCTGCCTTTCTCTCCATTTTCCTATTCAATGCACATACTTTTTTTGGTTTTATTCTATTTGTCTGTTTACTTTTCCTTATCTTTCTATTTACCTACCCCTTAACCTCTAATTCTTTCTCAGATCCACAATTTCCAAAGTCTATTTCAATTACTCTGGCTTTGACCTTCTAAATTTCTATCTGCCTTTGCATGTTAGGGTTTCTTTCTCTTTCCTTGTGCACGCACCCCCTCCCAGTATTCCCTGCCCCCCTTCTAATTTTATCCATATTGAACGTCTTTTCTTATTTATTTCCAGCCCCGTTGGCAATAACCAGCTAAATCCAAGTGCAGCCCTGTTCTCCCCACCAAATCCGTATATATTCAATAGGGTACATTTAAATGTTTTTATTAAAGTTAATGTTCACACATAGAGGATCACATATCATGGCTGTTGGGCCAAATGCCCCTGGGGGATAGAACTGCCCCTGGCTGAGCACCATTGCTCTAGAGGAAGGTCAACTTGATCATTAACAGGTCAAGAGATATAGATAACCTGCCATTCGGACATCCTCTCCATGATATGTTTCCATAAACCCCCACCCACCAATGTCAGGAATATAAACGTGACTACAAATACATAGGTACCTACCAGAGATGCTCTTGCTATCATGAGTGTTAAGAATCAGCTAGTTCTGGCATCATGTTAAATTTCTGATGCCTACTAGCCGTGATATTTGAAAAAACTAGTTAACCCAATAGAGTTTTAGCTTTCTGATCTGTGAAGTGGACCTATTACAAGTGTTTCCCTCATAGGGCTGTTCTGAGTATTAAAAAAAGGTCATGTAAGAAAGACACATCAAGCAGACCTTGCATAGAGTGAGGTTATGATTATCATCAAGCCAGATTATCAGATCATCACCATCGTCAACCTCATCTTCTTTTGAGTACAATCCCATTAAAAAGAAAAAGAAAAATTCACTCCAGGAACTGATGGACTGACTAAGCAAATAATATCCTCCCTCTTCTCCCAACACATTTTCTCTCTGCTCATCTCTGTTTTCCTTCTTTTGGGTGTGGGTAGAAGAGAAAGAAGAGGCAAAAGAAAGTAGCAGGAGGGCAAGGATGAAGAAGCATCCCCCATCTCTCTCTGTCAGGGACAGCGAATCAAAACTGAATAATACATTCAATGAGTTACTTAATTAACTGGGTGAAGGTGAAGCTGAAACAGCTGAGTTAAATAATGAGATGTCAAGCACAGAAGCTTAGACCAAGGAGGGATTTGAAAACACTCTTCCTGTCAGAAGAAACCACAGGATTTTTTCAGGCAGATGACACTAAGGGGTTTAATCTTTCCATTTTTGTCCTTCTGAAAGCAATGGTCTTTAAAAAAAAAAAAAAAAAAAAAAAAAAAACCTACTGAAATAAGGCCAAATGTAAAATTAGCATTTATGTAGCAGAGGTCATTAAAATGAGTTAGCCCAGGCCCTTTATAACATTAAGCCAGTACTAAAATGAGAATAAAAAATAAAAAAATAAAAAATAAAAGGTCTGCTTAAAAGGATCTTAAATGGAGAGGCTGTTGCTAATAGCAAGGCTATCTCAGAAGGACTAATTAAGCTAGAAATAAATGTGGTTCAAAGGGAAAGGCTATTGTGTGATCCACCTAAATGTCAAATGGCTGACCACAAGACTCACCTGCTGTTAATTAAAATCGAGTTGTCATCCCCAGTTAAGGGGCTGTGAGCATCTCTCTCAATACCCTAAGAAGATTGCAGCCAGACACCCACCTTCCCCACCCTCATTCATCCTGCCAATTAATGTTGATTTTCATCTACATGTTTCGGGGTCAAAAGATGAAAGCATAACCTACTTTTTGAAAGCAAGACAGCTGATCCCAACTTAAGTATTTGTGACAGTATGAGTACTTAAAAAATAAAATGTGAATCAAGGCTGACTTTGAAAAATTGTAACCATTGGTACTCTCAGAGCAAAAAGTCGTTAAACATCCTCAATTAGACAAGAAACACTGTGTTTCTTCCCATTCATCTTGGACATTACATCAGTGGAGCCTTGCACGTTTTATATGCTCATGTTCTTTCTGAAGACACGGCTAATAGGATCAGGTTACCTGTTCCCTAGGTCTGTAATTGCCAAATACAGGCCCACTGTCGCACACTTAGCAATTTTTGCCACTTCTGCATGCCACCGGTACTATTTATCCACTACAAATTATACACAGACACACATATCTATGCATG
Source organism: Ursus americanus (assembly GCF_024610735.1). Taxonomy (NCBI): domain Eukaryota; kingdom Metazoa; phylum Chordata; class Mammalia; order Carnivora; family Ursidae; genus Ursus; species Ursus americanus. The sequence continues at coordinate 35,140,880 of NC_142128.1, forward strand.
CAAACATAAATACACACATTCACTTTTTAATTTAAACTATCCATGTAGTCATAGGTTTAATATGCAAATTATTTTTTAATACACATACAAACCATACATATCTAAATTTCTTGGAAATGATGGTTCTATATCTTCATAGAAATTCATGTCACACAAGTGCACCCAGCTGTCAGCTCTCATCAGATGGTGCACTTAAGATGTGTGTATTTCAATAGAAATCAATTTTACCTCAAAAAAAAAAAAATGGACATAGTGAACTCTTGTTAAAGACCTGCTTCCTAAAGTGTTCAAAGTTGGAGGGTATTAGTGTTAACAACTCACTCTGAAATGTATAAAAACCAAAATAAGATGGACTGGTGATGGATAGATTATGATAAAACAAATACATTAAAATGTTAATTCTAGTATCTTGCTGGTGGGTATGAGTGTTCATGACTCTTTTGTCTTCTCTATATTTGAAAAATAACATAAGATGTTGAAAAAAGACATATGTGAAATTACAACCAAATGCTTACCCATACACCAAAGAAATAAAATTACACCTATCAGAACATACTCCAGTCTTAGCAGCACCCTGGTGGTCTACAGTGGTCTACAATCAATGAACTCTTCTTGGGAAGGTTGCCAAATTTTGAACAAGATACAAAATATACTTCGGTTACTTCTGAGTATACATTCTTAAAAGTGTTCTCCAGACAGCACAGGGAGCTGAGCAAGATATCTAAGCTGTAAAAGGCAGACTGTTAACATTCAACTGATATCCCAGAATGACGTCTGGTCTACTACAATCAGAACCAGAAGATGGGGAACTTTGCCTCATGAACAAAGAAGGGAGTCTGATCAGGCTCCTACACATTTATGTTTAAACAGTGTGACCCACAAATGCCTTTATGAACACTCAGAGACAGGGCACATCACAGCAACAATTATGTTTTTATCGCTGTTGTCAGGTTTACTGATGTTTAGCGTGGGCCTTGAACAGAAAAAGGTTGAAGATAATCACTACTTTAGGGAGTGATTGTTTTACGCTACTCGGTATTACAGAATGTCTAAATGTTTCCTGTGAATATCTCCTTTTACAATGAGACACATTCAACTTTATTTAAACATTACCCTTGCCCTGTGGGACATACCTGTCTGTTCATAGTGTGGCTATAGCTTCATCTTCCACCAAATTTCCACCCTCCCTCCAGCTTCACGGAATGGCTGACCCTTCCCATTACCATGCCTTTGTTTTAGGAGGTCCTGCATATCTGTACATTTACTTCATTCACCACACATCATGGATTCTTAAGATTCCATGTAGGGGTTAACAATTCTTACTTCCTCATTCCTCCATGAATTCCCCTATGACCCACAGACTAGGGACTTACTCCAACCCTCTACTGTGTTAGGAGTGTTTTAGGAAGCAGGTGTGCTATCTTCTCCCTCACCCATCTACCTCAGTGGGGGTAGAAGGACTTTTCTGATAGGTGAGCTCTTCTCTCTATCTTCCTCTCCTCTCTTTCTCTGCCTGATACCTCCAAATGACACATATTTTTCTTTTCACCTCTGTTTCCTAAGCTCCCCTAGGATAGGTAAGCACACCTAGGGCAGGGCCCAGGGTCCCACCTTCTAGAGGCCAGCTTTATGCTCCAACTCTCTGAATTTCATTCCTCTGTGGTAAGAGGTAGAGTAATGCCCTCTATACTGCTCAATCAGTTCCACAGTCTAGATGTGGTTGTAGAGATAAAGGGGGTTGGGTGACAGAGAGCCAATTTCATCTTGGGAAAAAGCAACAGGATAGAAGCACAGACTCTGGGGGCGCCTGGGTGGCACAGCGGTTAAGCGTCTGCCTTCGGCTCAGGGCGTGATCCCAGTGTTCTGGGATTGAGCCCCACATCAGGCTCCTCCGCTATGAGCCTGCTTCTTCCTCTCCCACTCCCCCTGCTTGTGTTCCCTCTCTCGCTGGCTGTCTCTATCTCTGTCAAATAAATAAATAAAATCTTAAAAAAAAAAAAAAAAAAAAAAAAAGAAGCACAGACTCTGGAGCCAGACCATGTAGATTATACTCCTGGTTCTTTCACATTCCAGATTGGTGGCCTCAATTTTTGCCTCTGTGCCTCAATTTCTTCATCTTTAATATGGGGAATAGGGTTGATAATAATTGTTTGTTTTCAGGGTTATTATGATGATGAAGTGAGTCCTTTGTTAGTATAAAGTCCTTCAAAGTACATCTGACACATAATAACTGTTAAATAATTGTCCACAAAACAAATATAAAAAGCACCATTTTCCAATGAAGATTCATGAGTAAATAAACTGAATTCTGTACTTTAATTGCCACTGGGATTGTGTACTTACTTTTTCCTAGGTTGACAGTCTATAAAGAAGGAGGAAAATGATGAATCAGCTCCCTCCACCCTCAGTACCCAGCTCCTGGACAAGCATTCTCTGTTCTCATGGATCTTCCCCCTTACTCTGAGGAGTGAGCCAGACCTCTACTGTAGCAAACCTTGTCCCTTAGTGCTCAGCACTAAAGGACACCCAGACAACATTTGCTGAACAGGACACAAAACTCATGGGGCATAAATGTTCCATCTGATATATATCAGAAGATCAGGGGTACTGAAACACTATGCAATTTAAAAACTAAAAAAAGAAGGAAGAAAAAAAAAAAAACAAAAACAAAACACTGAGTTTTAGACCTTGATGAAATGTTGGTACAGAACTACAAGACACACATCGGTGTGACTTCAGAAGCAGGCAACACTATAATCAGCAACTAAATTATATGAAGCTGTTTCTTTATTTCTGTAATTTGATTGCACATAAATCAATTTTGATTAGATTCAAAAATTACTGAACATGCACCTCAATGAGCTGTCAAGTTTTATCTGATAACGTAAACTTTACATGGGATCAGTGCTAATTTCTACCTAGAGCCAATGTAAGAATCCCCAACAACAATGGCAGACATCATTAAATGCTGCAAATGTAGAAACATAATTAAATTAGCTGATAATCATCATTCTCCTTCTATAGAGGCTTTAATTTAATGCACTTGCAAATGTAATGAGGCTCGCTGGATTGAAAAATATGGTGGAAATAGCAGAAACAAGATTACATTAATTGGAAGAGATACTGATAAGGCAGATTGGTCTGCATTTTTTTTTTTGAAAACCACACAGCTCTGAAAACTGTGATGAGACTGCCTTCCCCCATAGCTGGAGAGAAATTAGGGAGCATGCGAGTAAGTGGGAAAAACACAACATAGAATGAGAGAACACTGTCTTAAAGTTCTAACAAAGCAATTTATAGTAGTCTCCCCTTTCCATGGGGGATCCATTCCAAGACTCCCACTGGATGCCTAAAACGACAGATAGTACTCAGCCCTACATATACTTTTTCTTCCTGTACACACATACTTATAATAGAATTTAATTTCTAAATTAGGCACAGAGATTAGCAACAATAACTAATTATAAAATAGAACAATTGTAACAATATAATGTAACCAAAGTTATATGGATGTTGTTTCTCTCCAAATCTCTAATATACTGTACTTACCCTTCTTCTTGTGATGATGTAAGAGGAGAAAATGCCTACATGATGCGATGAAGCAAGGGGAGTGATGAGGTGTTGTGACATAGTATCAGGCCAATGATAACCCTCTGATAACACCTCAGAAGGGGGATCAATTAGTTCTTGATCCCATTGGACTTTGGGTAACTGAAACCACAGATAAGGGGGAATACTGTGGTTGCAGCAGAAATACCTTAGAAAGGAAAGGAGTCACAATTTCATATTTCATTTTATAACTGATAACTTGGCTACAGGAAGATTCTTACTGGACACGTCTACACACCATCCAGGTATTCATTCATTCATTCATTCATTCATTCAAATTGTTATTTTTGTTGGCAAGCATCCACTATTACTCAAACTCTGGTAATCTGGAGTCTTCCTAATTTAAATTGACTTGGCTACCTGTACTTCTCACATTAATTCTTAACCCGACTGCAATGAAGTAACTAAATGTGAGGTTGTTTCTGGAATGTACCCCTGCCCTGCCACACATAGGCAGTAACTTCTTGGAAGAGCAGGGCTGGTCCCTAAGGTCTTTCATGATGGCAGACATGGTGCGTGCTCATTAGGTGCTGACAAAATAAGATAAAAGAATTTATTTAAAAATTACCCTCATGGGCTTGACATTTGAAAAGTGGGAGGGAATCTCCTTCTCTTCTCCTGTCATGGTTTTACCATCACCTCTAGGAATTTTCAGTGATCTCAAGGAACATGCCACAAAACTTACCAAACAAACAAAACAAAACAAAACAAAACACATTTCTGTTCACTTTTATTTAAAACACAGTTGCCCTGTGGCTACTTTTGAAATAAAAGATGGCCTTGCAAAAATCATTCAAAGTAAAGCTGTCCTAACTCCCAAGGCACAGAACATCACTGCAACCTGAACACAAGTGGGTGGAAGGTAAGGTTTTCAGGTCTGTAGAATGTGTTGTAAGAGCTCCAGAAGGTCCACGGTTTATTCACCATCATCACTCATTTCTGAGCCTCCTGACAGATATAATAAAGGAAACGGCCCTGCAAAAATCCCGATCTCACCCAAACCAGAAAAATAGCCAAGAATTTCAAGTAGGCAAGGGACAGGCTTTTTTCTTTCCTTTAAGAATTCAGAAGACAGACTACAAAAGTAGCTTTGTAAAGGAAGGAATGAGACATTTCACTGACCCAAAGTGTCTTTCTCCGGCTTGCTTCCGAGGAGAGAGAGTAATCATACCAGCCATACACACTACTTATCTCCTACATCACATGCAAGTTTCATTCCTTTGCATACTTCTACTATTTTTTTTTTTTTTGCCATTTCCCCCCATATATTCCTTTTCCATGGTATATAATTCTGAGATGGATCACAGAATAGAATTTCCACATAGCACTATGCAGCATGGAATCATTATCAGTCACCGCATGAAACTAACAACCAGACACCTTCCTTGTAATTTAGGATTCATTGTCCCTCGTGCTGTGGTCTCTGCTCCCCACCTTCAGCATAGCGGCCAAGTGAACACCAGCTTTCAAAATTCAGGTCAGCTCTGCCTCCCTTATAAAGGATCCCCTCCCTCTTACGCCCCATGATCTCATATTTATTAACTTAATTTGTTTGCATGTAAGCTGCTGGGTGGAGGCAGGGATGTGGGGAAGCCTTTGCTAGTTTGCCAACATGCTCAGTTGTCATTATACTGCCTGGGACACAGTAGGTGCTTAATAAACACACATGAGTAGCAGACTGACAAAAGTCATCAAAAAATACATTTGGTTAAAAGAGCTATGCTAAAGATGTGGCATTGAAGTAGCTATTTCCATTTAAAGAGCTGTTCCTTTAATTTGTTTAAAAATGTTTCCGTTTCTTTTCAGAGCCTAAAGGAAGCGAACTATAAGAGAATTAAATTCATTAACTAGCATCTTCTGAGAGCCCACAGTGTTGCCTAACTTGACAGAATGATGGGACGAACAAAAACGACAAAAACCCAATTCCATGTTTGCTCTGTGCCCAGAACTGTGCTGCAGGCTTCAAGCACATCAGTGGCACTGAGCATCAGGATTTTCATTAAAAAAAAAAAAAAAAGGCAAAAATCCAAGCATGATCTTTCAAATAGGGAAACTCAGAAGGAGAGACAGGGGCTCATTCACTTATTCATTCATTCATTCATCCTTTTTTGTTATTTTATATTCATATGTTCATTTACTTTTTCATCCCTTCATTCAAAAAATTCCTTAAAGGGGGTGCCTGGATGGCTAAGTCAGTTAAGCATCTGACTCTTGATTTTGGCTCAGGGCATGATCTCAGGGTTGTGAGATCGAGCCCCACATCAGGCTCAGCACTGGGCATGGAGCCTGCTTGAGATTCCCTCTCTCCCTCTGCCATTACCCCCCTGTCATTCTCCACCTCCCACCCAGTTCAAAAAAAAAAAAAAAAAAATCCCTTAAGGGATGCGTAGAATATGCCAATGACTCAGTAAAAGATTAAAATATTCCATAACTGTTCCCTTTCCACACAGACACCTGCTCAAACCAATATATCAGTCTTGGATCTTTTAATGGTCTGAAAACAAGGCAAGCACCTGTGGCTGACACAAATTTTGCAACACTACACAGTGCCTCTATATGACACTTCTTCCAAGATCATTTTCTCTCAGCCCTTCACTTATTTTTTTTTTTAAAATCAATCTATTCACATTAAATGAGTGCCCATCTTCTTTGTTAAGTATCCCTCAAGATGTTTTATCTGAACTGTGTGTTCTTCAAACCGGTATGAGCTCTCCCTGAGGTCAGCACGTGTCCTCAGACTGGCCAGCGAGAGCACGGAGTCTGTCTAGCTTCAGTGATTAGCACAGAAGTGGATTTATTCCTTAAGCCAGGTAATCAGAGCTAATGAGCGTTAGTAGCCCAGGTCTTCTGAGGTTTGCTCAGTTTGCACTAAGGTTGATATATAGGTATGCGTAGTGGGTGGAATTACCCCCCCCCGAAAGATATGTCCAAGTCCTAACCCTTGGTACTTGTGAATGTGACCTTCTTCGGAAAAAGGTCACTGCAGATGTAATTAAGGCTCTTGAGATAAGATCATCCTCGATTGAGAGCAGACCCTAAAACCAATGACTAGTATCCTGATAAGAGAAAGGAAAGCAAGATTTGAGGCACACAGACACACAGAGAAGAAGGCCATGTGACAACAGGGGCAGGGAGTGGGGTGATGGGGCTACAACCCAAGGAAAGCCCAGGGTGCCACCAAAAGGTAGGAGAGATGGATAGCAGGGATTCTTTTTCGGAAAGAACCAATCCCATAAACACCTTGATTTCAGACTTTTGGCTTCTCAAATTGTGAGAGAATAAATTTGTCCTGTAAGCCACCACTTTGTGGTAACTTGTTACAGCAGCACCAGGAAACTAATACAATGAGTGTCCATGTAGACTTTCCGGTGACCATAAATGGATAACCTAGAGAATAAAACCAACAAAGCTGAAAGCAGTTGGGAGAAGTGGAGAAACAGCTTGCCAAAAAGCCACCCCTACCCTTAAACACTGGTTTCATAAGCATGAATAAACCCTTTGTATTTTCCTTGTTTTTGTTTGAGCCAAGCCTAGTTAAGAGTTCTAGCTACTGCAACCTAAAGAGACTTAACTAAGCAGAAGGCCATAAATATAATGAGAAAAGAGGTAATGGTGGAATGGGTTGAACTGTAATTGATGTAGTTTCACAAACTGGTCTGCAGAAAGTGGGTACATTGCCAAGCCCTCCCCACCTTTCATGGGAAGCTTGGCATGGAGAGCTATTTAAGGAGTCAGACTGGACTGAATATATTCCCTTGTATCAAGATATAACAGCCAGAGTGATGAGGCCACCAACTCATTATGATGGAACCTGAAATTATTAGAGTTGTGTTGTAACAACAGTGTTAGACAGGCTGCCTCTCTGCTTAAGAGAACAGAGGCAAGAGACATCAGACGTTGTTTTTCCTTCCCTATCAGAACATGCTATCGGTCTCTAGCTAAGTGCCATACGTGTTAAGTGCCTGGAAGTCATTTTAATTGGAATACAACCCTGACCCTTGGGAAGCTCTTTATTGCCCCTGTCCACTATACTGCTTGATTCCCTGGGAAATGAGGGAGCTCTTCACATACCGTCTTTTCAGCCTGGGCCACGGGACTATAAATAACCCTCCTGCATTCTCTGTGTTGTGTTCTCACCCTATAACTCTGCTCTTGTGGATGGCTGTGCTCGTTCCTCATCTAATGGGAGGACAACAGCAGGAGTAAACACAGTGTTCCAGGCGGTGAATTCTTCACCAAGAAAAACACGATGCAGCTGCACCTGGCACACAAAACCGCTCCAAGGACACTGTGTTGGTGGATTCTGCTAAATGTTTACCTTGAGTGGTCAGCTTCAGAATATTTTGGTGCGAGACGTCTTTTCCCTTTCTGGTACCAACACACCACATTCAAGTGTGAGGGTGAAGACAGGGATTCTGGAACCAAGTGCACGTGGATTTGAAACCCAAATCTGTCAGGGACTAGCCATAATAAGATCTTGGGCAAGTTATTTAACCTTTCTGCATCCTGAGTCCCTCCTCTATGAAATGAGCAACGTTGCTTCAGACAGCTGTGTGAGGATTAAATTAAAGAACCACATTAAGTGCTTAGTGGTAACCTAATAAACACTAATTATTATGCTCGTGTATTGCAATTATTATTAAAAACAAACAAACAAACAGAAGGCCCAAAATGAAGTCACTTGTGCTAGCTAAGCCCACACCTGCAAACCAGGACTTCATACCTAACCCAACTGCAGTTTCAGCCTTTTCCACGGATGTGGCCTTTAACCAGTCAGTCTGGAGTTAACCTGGTCAGCACACTGAGGTCATCTGCCTGTAGGCCCCTTTTGCCACTAAAGGAAGGGAACCTTGCCTAAACAATTCACTCTTTGCCACAATAACTTCCTTCCCCTGCCTCCTTCTACCTATAAAAGTCTTCCATTTTGCACAGCCCTTCAGAGCTCCCTTCTATCTAGTAGATGGGATGCTGCCTGATACATGAATTATTGAATGAAATTAGATCTTTATATTTAGTCAGTTGAATTTTGTTTTTTAACCTTATGAACATGAGACGCCAGACACATTACTCTAAACTTCCTGTGTTTCAGTGTCTTCTTCCAAAAAATAATAGTCTCTAATTTGTATGGTTACTGTGCATATTGAATGGGTTTACACATGTTAAGTATTTGGAACAGTGTTCAAAGTAAATGTTCAGGAAATAGTATCAATTATAATCAATGGTTTTGTTGCTATCATTTTATCTTTCTAAGGGATACACATAATCACATTCAGTAGTCATTATGTATCATGATGGAAAGGTCACTATCAGATTGCCTAGAGGTAAGATGGAAAGCCAGATCCAAACTACTTCTCTCCTTTGTCCACAGAAACACAAATGTAACACTGGGAATAAAGACATTCAAGATACAGTGGAAGAAAGGGAGGGAATGGAAATCCTACCTAGGGCAATAGAAAGCATCACAAAGGTTGCTGCTTTTGATCTGAATCTCGCATGACAATGAGGAGGTATTTGCCCCCTGGATAGGAAAAGCAAGGTGAGCCTTCCTGATGACATGCAAGACAGAGGCAGGCACCAAAGTACGGGATAGGACGCAAACAGTGAACAGTTCTGGAGAGCTGCATAGAAGAATGCTTGGAGAGCCACCTTAATATTTGAAAAGCTTCATTTTTGCTGGTATAGCTGCCCTGACACTGTCCCGATAATCATGTTACTTCCTATCCTTATCCAAATTCAGGTCACCTCCTCAGGAGATATTCCCCGACCTTCCTAAATAACAGAGGACTCTTATCATTCACTCTACCCTGCCTTGCTTTATTTCTTCCAGCTGAGATTATATAAAATGTCCACTCTATGTCTATTGTCTGCCCCCCTCCATCAGACTGTAGACCACTGAGAGTCAAAACCTTGTTTGTGATGTGCACTGTCTTATTCTCGGCACCTGGAGCACATGCAAAGCATTCAACAAATATTTTTGAATGAATGAGTGTAAGAATGTTGTGGCTCCTAGCTGGAGGCTCATGCCTTCAACAGGCCTATGACATCTAAATAACGATGACTTCTGAGGCTTCCTCCAGAGAGGAAGACCAGGATCCACTTCCTTCCCGATATGGACATCAGTGGTCTTGTGCAATCAATTCAAACTTGAATTTTCCTAATGGAAGTTTACATAGAACCCTACAGAGAGATGAGGTTCATGAAGCTAGAGCTGCCCTTTTAGAGGAGTTTTGAGGACACACCATCCTACCAGTTATATCTCCCAAATCTTCCACAGTGGACCCTAAATCCTCTAGGTTCTTTTTTTTCTTTTTAAAGATTTTATTTATTTATTTATTTATTTATTTATTTATTTATTTTGGAGGGGGAGAGGGGCAGAGGGAGGGGGAGAGGGCAGAGGGAGAGGGAGAGAATCTCAAGCAGACTCCCAGCTGAGCATGGAGTCCAATGTGGGGCTCCATCTCAGGACACTGAGATCATGACCTGAGCTGAAACCAAGAGTCAAACACTTAACCAACTAAGCCACCCAGGTGCCTCAAAGCCTTCTAGGTTCTTAAGAATGCTGTTTCAAGATCGGTGGTGTAGATTAGCAATCAAACTTTTCCTGCCAAAGATATGTAAATATCATCAAAATCAGACCATATGGTCTCTGCTGGAAAAATCCAACTCTGCTGTTGAAGAATGAAAACAGCCACAGACAATATCTAAATGAGTAAGCATGCCTGTGTTCCAATAAAACTTTATTTACATAAACAAACACAGGCCAGGTGTGGCCTATGGGTAGTAGTTTTCCATCACCTAGTGTTAGATCATCCCGGAATTAACCAGAATAATGCCCCTAGCTATAATAGCCTTCCCTACAGTGGCTACTCTTCTTGAAAAAGCCCTGCCTTTTGCTATGAAATAAGAAAACTTATTGAACTCATGCTTAGAATCAATTGTTCTGGAGTAACAGAAAGCTCCAATAGTCTTTTAGTTGTGGCTAATAGTTTGGTTATTAAATGAAAGGTAACTTGAGATGCCTTACTTTGAATCAAATGTTGGAGACAGAGAAAAAAAAAAAAAAATCAAATGGTAGGTCCCGCAGAAGATTTTTAAAAACCCAGTTGTAGGGGCGCCTGGGTGGCGCAGTCGTTAAGCGTCTGCCTTCGGCTCAGGGCGTGATCCCAGCGTTCTGGGATTGAGCCCCACATCAGGCTCCTCCGCTAGGAGCCTGCCTCTTCCTCTCCCACTCCCCCTGCTTGTGTTCCCTCTCTTGCTGGCTGTCTCTCTCTGTCAAATAAATAAATAAAATCTTAAAAAAAAAAAAAAAAAAAAACCAGTTGTAGTAAATTATCTTTACTCTTTCCCAAACTTCCCATCTCTATCTTTTTCTCATATCCCTTGCAAAGAGGTTTTCCATGTGACTGGTTTTCAACAATACAATAGGAGTGAAAAAAATACACATCAATTCTAGGCTAAGGCTAGCATACATGTTCTTCATGCTTTTCTAATCCCTTCCACCTGCTGGATGCAGATAGTGATGATGATGATGATGATAATGATGGTGATGGTGATAATGATGATGACAAGTGACGGTGATGGTGAAGGTGATGATGATGATACCCCAGGGTAAGGGTGAGCCAAGAAATGGGTAGAATCACTGGATCCCTGAAGCACTGGAGGGAAGGAAGCCACTCCCTGATCAAGCATGCCCAACTTGGACTATGAGATGACTGGGAAAAAAAAAACACCTCTATTGCATCTGAATCACTATCATTTGGGGAGAGGGGGCTCTACAGATTATAGCATATAGTTAACTAATGAACTAGTTAATAATAAACTCGTAAACTTTCTCCCTTTAAAAAAGGGAAAATGGGCATAGATGTTTTTATTGTTAACTAACTAAGTGCCCAAAGAGCAGAAAAATTTAAGTGCATATAAAATGATGCAACATTTCCTTCTGCAAAAAACCCTGACAATTCCCAAAAAGACTTTCTACTTTGAAAATGAGGTTCTATCCTGATCTCCTGGGCAGCCTTCCATATCAACAGCAGCCCACCTTTCCTAACAGTGAATCTGGGCAGTGTCCTTGTCTTTACATATGGATTCAAAATCAGAACTCAGCAAGTCAAGCAATGATGTCCAGGAATTGGTACAATTGGCTCACAAACAGTTCCTGGAACTAAAGGAAATCAAGTGAGGGGTGGGGGTGTCTTGCATCACATGAAGATTAGAAAGCAAGGGAATGCAATTCCACATGCCAGGCAGGCAGTGCCTGTGAGAAGGGAAATGTGGCTGAGCCTAACCCATCTGTTAATGCCAGTGCTGATTTCTCACGTTCATGCCAATAGACGAAAGCTATAAATAGAGGCTTTCAAAGGAGGGAAAATATAAGCATTTGCATTGATACTCTCCTGGATCAGGAAAGGGTGATGGAAAGCATATGGTCATTTCATGTAAAAGTAGTTCTTTATTTTGAGGTAACAGTAACTGTTCCCATGGCCACACTCAAATGTGAATTTTTCTGAATCATTAGCATTAGTGAATGAAATTCTAGTTTACATCCACTGGGGAACTCTCCAAACAAAAAGTAGTTAATCTTTAACAGAGTAGAAAATGCCATTTATAGAGGGAAAAATAGCCACTAACCAAATATCTGTTTTGTACATTTAAACATTTCGTTTAACAGGTTTGCGTTAAGCAAAGACATAACTGTGTTCAGGATACCGTCCAAACGTCCCTCAGTCTGTAGCAGAGGGTTTGTAGATCTTGTTGTGTATCACAATCCTTACTTCTTTTCATATTCATGCCTAGGCTCCATCTCAAAATAATTGAATTGAGCTGATGGGATCCAGGTATCTATATCTTTTAAGTGTCTGTTAACAGCAAAAAGATATGTTGAAGTCCTAACCTCTAGCACCTCAGAATGTGAACTTAGTCAAAATAGGGTCATTGCAGGTGTTATTAGTTAAGATGAGGTCATATTAGAGTTGGGCGGGTCTCTAATTCAGTATGACTGGTGTCCTTACAGGAAAATGACCATGTGAAGACAGGAGCACATAAAAACCACCACAGGAAGATGGAGACAGAGATTGGAATGACACATCTATAAGCCAAGGAACATCAAGGATTGTGGGAAGACACCAGAAGCTAGGAGAGGACGGATTCTCCTTCAGAGTCTCCAAAAGAACCAACCCTGCCAACATCTTGATTTCAGACTTCTGGCCTCCAGTACTGAAGGAACAAGATTCTTTGTTTCTGCAATATTTTATTTCAGCAGCCCTAGGACAATAATATAGTGGCCCATAAGTAACTGGTTTATCCAGCCCTAGTTAAAATCAACCATATTCAAAAAATCAGTTCTGCTTTTGTTCCTTATCATAACCATCTACATCCTGGGTAGATGCCCACATGCTTCACAAAAAATTCTCTGTGATGTTAATTCTTGACACTCAGCAAGATATTTAAGGATGGTTGGAAGGCAGGAAGTTCATCCAACACAATACTTAGAGAGAATTCTTCATACGTTTGGTAAAACATTCTTTGCCTATAGCAGGTGATTTGAAATGCATCAGAAATGATAATTATTTCATTATTTAGAATGAAAATTATCTGATACTGTCTGTAGAATATATTATGTTACAGGTGGCATGCAAGATTTTTGGCAAATCCCCCAAATATTACATGTTCATTATAACATCTTTAAACAATGAAGAAATTTATAATGTAGAAAGTGAAAGTCACTCTTAAACCCGCTTCTCAAAGAAAAACTCTGGTTAGTAACTGGGGTACATTCCTCCATATTTTTGGAATATCTGTATCTACTTATCTTCACATGGTCGAACTAGATTTCTACCTCTTTATGGTTAGTAATCCTCTAGAATTCCACAGTATTGGATCAACGTGTCCACCAGTATTGTGTTACACGGTTGCCACTGCATAAAATCAGTTGCCCTTATGTGGAAATTACATATTGTTGACTTTACCTGTAAGTTTTTGGGGTGGAAGACATTGTGAGACTCTATGGTTTAATCTATTAATGACTCTACTACCTAAAGAAGCTACTCAAGCTTTTTTGTTTCATGCACTATTATATGGACTCTATGTGTGTTATGAACTGGCTCCCACCATAGGCATTCAATGGAAATTGCTCCCCATCTTTCCCAAGTTGATCCTGGTACCAAATTATTTTCCAAGCTGAAAATCCTTTAACGAAGATGACAACTGAGCATATGACACAGAGGAGAAGCACTCAGTGGGGGAGCTGCTGGGAAGCTGATGCTGACGGCTGCCTTGTGGGGAACCCACACAGCAAGCATAAAGCCTATAGATCAAGGCACATGCACCGTGAGTGTAAAGTATTAATCAGGCCTGACAGTTCCTCTACCACGGTATTTATCATGTGAATTCCAAAACACACACAGATGCTGAGAAAAGCACCTGCCTCCTCTCTCTTTGCTCATGAACTGCATGGGGCTTGGTTTGTCAAATTGAATTTGGTAATCTGGATCTTTAGTTTTAAGGATACGCTCCTCTGGAACAAACAAATATTTTTTAAACGTACAGGAAATTAATAGCCCTAGTCCCATGGAAAGCTTGTCATCTAATTCCCACTGCCTTGTAAAAGTAGTTTTTGCTGTACAATAATGTACGACTGAAGCCAAGATATTTAGAGATTTGCACGCACACACCTACACAGCTTGTGTACTTATTTTGCATTTTTGAAAGCCGAAGTTGTATTTTGTTCTATTAAAAAACAGGTACCCAGAGAGTAGTCCGTTGTCTGGTATACAACTGTCACTCAATAAATACTTGTTGAGTGAGCAAATACATCATTTCACCCTTTGACAAAAGTAATAAAGAAAGACACAAAAAGCAAGGAAAAAGTTGAAAATTTGGAGGTATCCTAGAAGAAATGTCTGATCCTAGGGTGGGGGCTGGAGAAATACAATGAACAGGAAACCTATTTAAGTGCAGAAAGTAAGGAAATTATCAAAACAAAGGAATGGGGGCAGGTCAAAAAGACACAGGAGCCAGTATGAAAGGGCTCACAGTGGCTAAAACTAGAACCACTGGAACAAGCACTTTAAGATTACAACCACAGCATAAAATAACTAGGCATGAGTCTACACTGACAGAAATAAATAATTGCATTAAAAAATTGGGAGAGAATGGACAAATATCCCTTACCAACATTTCCAAATAACAGAGGTATCTAGATAACTTTCTTCCATGAAGTGGAACTGAATTATTCTCACCTTGAGTGTACGCTAGACTTAGTTACCCACATTAAAAAATCAAGTGTGGAAAAGGAGAGAAATAATAACCAAACAATGGAAAAACCTGCCAGATACCACCTAACCAAGTGTGCATATCACATACTTTCTAACATGACTACATGAAATGTGGTACCTAGACTGGATCCTAGAACAGAAAAAAGGATGTCTGTGGGAAAACTGGTGAAATGCGAAAAAAGTCTGGTGTTTAGTATCGTACCAAAGCTGGTTTCTTAGTTTGATAAATATACTGCGGTGATGCAAAATGTCAACATTAGGGGGAAACTGTTGAGGGATATACAAGAATTCTCTGTAAATCTAAACTGACTGTAAGTTTAGAATTATCCCAAAATAAAGATTTAAACAAACAAACATTATTCTTACCAGCGCTAATACTTAGATCCATAAATCTTTTTTTTTTAAGGTTTTATTTATTTATTTGAGAGAGAAAGAACATGAATGGGGGAAGGAGCAGAGGGAGAAGGACAAGAAGGACCCTGAGATCCGAGGACCCTGACATGATCTGAGCCAAAGTCAGACATTTAACCGACTAAACCACCCAGGCGCCCCTAGATCCATAATCTTTTGTGTATAAGAGGGGAGTGCTTTTTCAGAGGTAGGTATATCAAGGTAATGCAAGGAACAGAGACTATTCTAAGCCTTTTAAATGAAAAGGAATTTAACATAGGCAGTTGGGAAGAGAGGAAGAATCAAAGAGGGGTGATGGGACCCAGAACCTGGAGACTTCCCTTGACACTGGAGACCAATGGGAAGAGGTGGTATCTTCAGAGCTCAGAAATCAGGGCCACCTCCCACGGAGGACACACTGCCCAGGACAGATGGGACTGGTGAGGGGAGTGCTGATGGAGGACCTGGAGATGCCCCAAGAAGCAGAGAGAGAGAAAAATAAGCCTGGCTTCTCCCATAATCAAGTTTTCCACCCATGCATGCAACTGCCTAAATATATCCAAAAGCCATAGACAAGGTAGTCCAAGAAGCATCCTCCTCTGAAATGGAAACCAGGGCAGAGACAGAGAAAGGCACTGAGTGTCCTTCGGCAGTTTTCTGGAACAGCAGAGCATGATTATGAAAAACCATGCTCATTGTGGAGAACTGTGTCATGAAAAGTAATGTTGTATGAGTACCAGAATCAAGAGTGGGCAATAAGCTTTGACACAGACCTTTAGGTAAAAGATGGGCACCATGTTAAGGTAGATGAAAACCAATAAAGTCCCCTATAACTCCCAACCTTTCTTTTTGCGCCTAAGGACTTACAAGTAAGACCTTATTTCTACAATAACATATACCTTCTTATAATTTGGCATTAAATATACCCTGCAGGATGTGGCTGCCATGCAAATGAAGACCATATTTATGGTCCATCATATATTCTGTTATATTATGAATAGAACAGTTATATTTAGTAACCTACTTTTAAAAGAGCAGCTTGGCAGTGATTCATAAGCAGTGTGTATGCCCAGAGGATATGTGTGTGTGTGTGTGTGTGTGTGTGTGTGTGTGTGTATTTTTCTTTCAATTCTTCAAAGTAGGTGACTTAAAAAATCATATAAATTTGTTGATGGTATTACTGTGATGGTTTAGGGGAAGATGTTGCTGTGCCAAGTGATGTAGCCAATTGACAATTTGATTTACTAGTGTGTTTTTACCTATATGAAACTCATCACAATTAATCTATAAACATATTGTCAACGTCTCATTGATCCAGATGAGTTTCTTCTATATTGGTGAAATACCTGATCTGTTATTAAGTATGACTCTCGTGTCATAAAATCTAAGACATAACTTGTTGAAATCTATCTTTAACCGAAATTATTTCTTAGGAGCTTCATTAAAAGCTTGAGGTCTTTTACGAATAAAATCTTAATAACATTTAAAAATTAACAATGGAAAGCAAAATGTATATATACTCTCATCAGAATAATAATTTAGTCTAGTGAAGCCCAAAGAGCTTCAGACTTTGAGAATCAACATGGCACCCATTGGCTCACACTGAATCCCTCTAATTGCCATTCTTCTTTTATTTCTATCTGGCCATTTCCTCCCAAATCATCACTGTTAGTGTTACAAAAGGGACAGCTTATGCAGGGAAGGGTCACTGCACCATATTCGTGAATCTTTGCATGTGGAAAATTCACTGTGGTATATACAAATACAACTAATCCAGCTACAGTAATAAGCGAAGTTGCTTTAAAAAGAAGGAAATGCTTTTATGTTTAAAAATCATCTTCACATTAACTTCTTCATCTTCAGGACCTGCTACATTATGTCCCAGCCACTATGCTTAAAGAACTTCACCTACATCTTCTCATTGAACGCTAAGACCACTCCATGAGGTAACTGTGAGGGGCAGGATATCCATGTCACAAAGATATCGATGTCACAATCCCCAGAAAATGTGAATATGTTATGCACATAGACGAAGGAAAATTAAGGTAGCAGATGGAATTAAGGTTGCTAATCAGACAACCTTAAAATAAAGACGTTATCCTGGATTATGAAGGTGATCTTAATGCACTCACAAGGGTCTCTAAAAGGAGAAGAGGGAGGAAAGATAATGTCAGAGTGATCTAATATGAGAGAAACTTATTTGGCCATGGCAAGCTTTGAATATGTAAGGGGTTCATAAGACAAGGAATGCAAGCAGCCTCCAGAAGTTGGAAAAAACAAAGAAATGAATTTTCCTGCAGAGCCTCCAGCGATGAATGCAGGCCTGCTCATACCTTGGTTTTAGCTCAGGGAGCTGAATTTTAGACATCTGTCCTCCAGAAATGTGAGATGATGAATTCTTGTCTATTAAGCACTAAGTTTGTCATAATTTGTTACAGCAACAAAAGCAATCTAGTACAGAGGAAGATTATTATCCCCATTTTGCAGATGAGATAACTAGCTGTACCAAAACCAAACAAACACAACACGATCAGTAGCAATAGCACTGGGATTTAAACCAAAGTCTGTCTGGCTCCAAAACTCAAGGTTTTTGTTTTGTTTTACTTTTATTTTTGAAGATGCTATATTGTTTTGCTTTGAAATATTTCACTTAATTTGGCTATGTGGCCTTGGCTCTAATTCAAAGCAAAGTTGCTCTAAAAATAAACAGAGAAATGTGATTTTTCAAAAAAAGCAAACTTAAGTCTAAGGAGACATGAGTTAAGAAAATGAGCAGCAATTGATGAAATAACATTTCTTGAGCACTTACTATTTCAGGCAGTTTTCTATAAGTTGTCTTATTAAATTCCCAGAAATTCCATATAGTGAAAACTATTTTTTGACTTACAAAGATAAACCTTAGAAAGGATATATCACTTGCCAAAGCTTATATGGTAAAGGGCAGAGCCAAGGCTTCAGGTCAAGCTTATTTCTCTCTCCAAGTTTGCATCTGCTCTATTTCTGTACCTTGCCAACTCTAGAAGCAAGGATGTTTGTGGACAGAGGTCAGTTAAAAGTGAAATGAGGGCATAAGACAGCTTAAGTATGTTCTCCCCACCCTGTGATAGCTCATTAGTAGATAAAACAGTATTATTTTTGATCTTTGCTGTTTTCAGTGAATTTTGGAACCACATAGTAAATGAGGAAACTATAGAATTCTGAAATATTTGTGCCTTATTTGTTTGTACGTGTGTGTGTGTATATATATATATAATGAGAAGATGTGTGTGTGTGTGTGTATATATATACACATACACTATAGAATTCTGAAATATTTGTGCCTTATTTGTACATGTGTGTGTGTATATATATATACAATGAGAAGATGTGTGTGTGTGTGTATATATATATAGATATAGATATAGAATGGATCCTAATTGCTTAAACTGGGAAATCATTGTTTGATTACAGTAACATTTATATTAAATGATTATATTCTAATGCTTGATTTTTTTAAAAGATTCTATTTATTTATTTGAGAGAGAAAGAGCACAAGCAAGGGGAAGGACAGAGGAAGAGGGAAAAGCAGACTCCCCATTGAGCAGGGAGCCTGACATGGGGCTCGATCCTAGGATCCTGGGATAATGACTGGAGTCAAAGGTAGCCGTTTAACCTACTGAGCCACCCAGGCACTGCCTAAAGCTTCATTAAAAAACAACAACAACAACAACAAACACACACACAAACACACACACACACACACACACACACACACACACAAAACCACATGGATTTCAAAGATCTAAAATCTAAGATTTCTCTTTCCTTTTAACTGTATTAAACACAGTGAATTGTTTCTGGAAGATTCTGCCTATTCCAACATCTTTCTGTAGCTTCCCAATGCCTAGTCTAATGGGTGCTACACTAGTCACCCAGGAATTCTCTAGGAAGCCTGCTAAAAATCTGAAGTCCTGGGGGACCTGGGTGGCTCAGTTGGTTAAGCATCTGCCTCTTGATTTTGGCTCAGGACATGATCCCAGGGTCATGATATCAAGCCCCTGCATCAGGGCTCCACGCTGGGTGTGGAGCCTGCTTGGGATTCTCTCTCTCCCCCTCTCCCTCTGCCCCTCCCTTCCCCCCTACTTGCACTTGTGGTTTCTCTCGGGAAAAAAAAAAAAAAAAAAAAAGTTATGGAGTCCCAGGTTCTACTCTTAGGGATTATGAGTCAGTAGATCTGGAGTGCAGTGACCTCAGATAGAGGTCTGTGTCAGGCATAGAGCTCTGTGTCAGGCTCCCTGCTCAGCTGGAAGCCTGCTTCTCCCTCTCCCTCTGCTTGTGTTCCCTCTCTCGCTGTGTCTCTCTCTGTCAGATAAATAAAATCTTAAAAAAAAAAAAAAAAGATGTACAGCCAGTTTTGCAATGTGGTACCCACAGCCCTCAAGATAATTTGCTTGGATGTGTGAATTTCAGGAAGAAAGGGCTTTCCGATGTATTGATATGCAAACAATATCAGAAATAATACTTCACATAGCTTCCACCTCCATTTCTGTTTCTCTCTCCAACTCTCTGCCTCGTTCTCCCTAACACATATTCCTGTATTACCAGAAATATACTTAGCATTATAAGATGCCCAGACATAAGCTAGAATAAGAGACTCACTCCAGTGACAAATCCATTGGATGACTGTATTTGGGCAAAATGCTGTTACTTCTGGTTTCCCTCTTTAGGGTTTATTGAAGATTGTAAATTCAAAGCAGCTAGAAAGGTAATATTGCCACAATGTAAGACCCAGTACACAGTCTGTGCTTGATAATATCATCAATAAATAAAGCAGAATCCAAATGTATGTACAGCAATGAAAACAAAGCCAGAGGGCTTACTTTAAGAGCTAACATTAATTATGCTACGAGGATGAACATGTAGATGCGATGTTCTCTATTTCTTATTTTCCTAATTGTATGTGCTGATTTTATTATGAAACCATTCATGTATTTTTAAAAAGTCATCCACTCATTTCTTTTGCACTTACATTATTCTTAAGCACAGATTAAGTGGTAAGAAAGAAGTAATTATAGAATCTTGGAATCACATTCTTATCAAACTTTAGACTCGTATAGACCTTATGATTATATGTGTGTGTAATAAAATATCTAAACATGCACAAAGTAGAACATATTTTATAATTAGCCCCATATACCCATCACCCATATTCAACAGCCGTCAAGATTTTGCTACCTTTGTTTTTAATTTTCTACTTACGTATTCATTTATTTGCTCAAGTATTTTAAGCAACTCTAGAGTACGTATCATTTCACTTATACCTCCTATCAGTTTTGCCACTAAAAATTAAGGATACTTTCTTATATAACCACAATGCTATCATCACAGGTGGCAAAATCAATGATAAGATTCATACACTTTTCAGTAATTAAATTGTTTTAAAGATCATACTTTCCTTTTATGGTAGCTTCCTGTTCTTTCTCTTTCTCTCTCTTTCTTTCTCTCTTTTCCTTCCTTTTTTTTTTTTTTTTTTTTTTTCTTGTGGTAGGGGTTGCTGGGGTTATCTAAGTGACTCCAAAAAGCTAGCATGGAAAGGAGTGAGGAGTGTGTGTGCAAACAGCAAGGAGAGAAGGGAGAAGCAGGTGGATCTGAAACAAAAACTGAAAAGGGCTCACGAGAACCAAACAAGGCTTCCAATGTTTCAAGGACAAGCCTGCAAAGACCAAAGGCAGCTGGGCTGGAGAAAACCAGAGGCTGAGAGATAAAGAGGACATCAAAGTTAAGAAACTACAAACAAACATCCTGAACAACCCACTTGTTTCAGAGATGTGATAAATCACAAAGTTTGGGATCAAAACGTTACAGAAGGGACACATGGCAAATGAAGTTAAAGGGACATCTGTCCGTGTCTATAAAATGCCTAAAAAAGGGCAGGAAGCAAAATACGCAGCCAATAATCCAAATGTTAACCCTAAAATTAGGGCCATCTTGGTATCCAGCAATCACAATCCAGGATGTCCTTACTGACGGGAAAGAGGTGGGTAGAAGAGGATCCTGGCTGTAGACACTGCCTTGAGTCCACCAGTTCTGAGCCCTGCTGCACATTACAACCACCCGGCAGCTAAAACAAGTCCTGATGCCCTGAGAGACTCTGATTCATTTGGTCTGCAGTCAGGCTGAACGAAGCACTGGCATTTTTTAAAAGCTCTCCAGATGATTCCAATGTGTGTGAGTCTTGAGAAACACTGGTCTAACTGCAAAAGTAAGGAGCTTGAATCAATAGTCTGTATTCATTGCAAAGTCAGATTTTTTGTTTTGTGCGGGAGGTGGTGACTTTCACAGTGAATTTTTTAAATTGATTGCTTTAAAATTTAAATTAGAAAAATTGAGCTATTTCATACTAGAATCCAATTTCCAGGTTCTCTTGAAAAAAATCAGAAGTTCTGGCAATTTGGGGCTACCTTCCCATGTGGCCACTCAACCCTTTACACAGCCATATTCTGCCATGAGCATGGTCTTGAGACATTTGAGTTTGTGATTCTTATCCCTCAAGAGTGTCGTGACTCAGACCTTCCCCTAACCACTCCAGATCATCTCATCTCCTGTTGAAACAATAACCCAACTAAGACCACAATGGCAATGATTACTGTCCATTTGCAAGTCTATTTTATTATTTTGCCACTAGGATGGAGCCTAGAGTATGAGGCTAGGTAAACAGTATTGAAATTAATGAAATCATGACACTTTTTTTTTTTTCTTGTGTTGATGATAAAAATAAGTGAGGAGGGCATTGGCCTGAGTCAGGATTCCCAGTATCTAGCTCTGGTTTTATTGCTCATTAGTTACAGGAATTTGGGCAGGAGTCTTAACGACTTCAGTCCTCAGTGATTTCATGTGCATATTGGGGGGGGGGGGCGGCTTCAGTTGTCTTTTTGTCATAAAATTCGATAGTTCTCTAAGTGCTAAATGACAGCAATAGAAACCCACAGAAAGCAGAGACAAGGAGCACTGCATCTCCAGCTCATCCTGAGTGCGGATGTGGTTCACAGATGAACATATGAGCTGTCCATGCATCAGTGAGTACTTGAGCACCTTGGAGGTGAGCCAGGGGGACTGGAAGGATGCTCTCCCAGGAGTCACAGCCTAGCTTTCCAGCATCACGTGCATCCCCACCCTTCAGGTGGCCTTTCTGCTAGAACACCCCAGTGTCTTGGGGATCAGCAGTTGGGGTTTCATCACACACTGATCCTATAGCTTGCCAATGGGAGGTCTGATCACTGAATCACAAGATTTAGCTGACCTTCCTTTCTTGTTGTACAGAGAGCACCCCAGATTCAAGCAAATAAACCATTTGCTGCTGTTCTTATAAGCAGTTTAGGGCAAAAACACAGGCAACAAACAGAAAAAAAAAAACCCAGACACATTGGACTTCAACAAAATTTAAAACTTTTGTGCATTAAAGAGCACTCTCAACAAAAGGAGAAGGCAATCCACAGAATGTAAGAAAATATTTGCAAATCAATGATCTGATAAGGGATTAACATCCAGAATATACAAAGAACTCCTAAAGCTCAACAACAATAAAATTCAATTTCAAATTGGCAAAAAACTTGAACAGACATCTCTCCAAAGAATATACACTAATGACCGATAAAGAGCTCAGGAAATAAATAATGGGGGAAGTGGAATTCCATTCCTCTCCTCATGCCAAGCCTGCTTCTATCCACTTACTCCTTGATCCCCTGCCCCTCCCCACAAGACAGAATAATCCAAGTTAATGAGTGGACCTTGTTACAGGAAGGCAGGGTATCTATGCCTCAAAAGACAGGATCCTTGGCTCCACCCCCTTTCCTCCATGCCTTTCAGTCCCATGGGGTAGAAATCAGTAGACCAAGGAAAGTCCTATTTGCTTGGGTCAAACCCAGCATGTCTTTTCTATTTTCTATCTCTTGTCCTCAGGAAACACATCTGAGAGGGAAAGGTAAGATGGAGCTGCTTCATAGACCTGATCTCTTCCCAACTCTGTATATACACATGAGTGTGCCAGAGTCACCTAGTCCCAAGGATAAGATTGAAGATAAAAGGGAAGAATAAGAAGATACCCTGGCAGCCTTTTACCAGAGCTGAATTCAGGTATGGGGTGCTTGCAAAACTCTGGAATGCTCCTAATCTCTCCTGGTATTGCTCCTTGCATCTAGAATTCCCTTAGGATCCCTACAGGAAGCGATATAAATGGCAAAGGCTAATTCATGAGTCTCCTGAACTCTGACCATAATATCAACAGAAACATCAAAATTCTTACCTTAATCTCCATTAAATAACAACGAACTGAACAAGAAACTCTCCTGAAAGCCCATCAGAGAGGGTAGCCTCTAAAAAGCTGAAATGCTAGAGCTCTATCTTTCAAATGATAACCCAAGTTGGAATCATATACTCACTCAATTAGTCATTCAGCAAAAATGACTCTTCCTTTTCATGATCTTAAAAAAAAAAAAAGTCCTAAATTGGATACCTAATTTTCTTTCTTTTCTTCAATTTAAAGCACAAAGGCTTTAGAATTGGGCTAAAGGGGTTATTTAAATCCCTAAGCTGTTGCTACTCTATAATTTCTGATCTAACACAAAAGTTTTAAAACATTTTTTTTTCTTTCATTTCTGTACTTTCAATGCCCTTTCTTGGGGAGTAACTACAGCTCTGACTATAATCACATTTAAGAGGCTATATTTTCGCACATTTTTCTGATTCAGAGCATTACCTGAGGGACTTTGTTTAGTCATATTAGAGGCTTTTTTGCAGATTTGATTCCCCAGTTAATATCCCCAGGTATAATTCACAAGGGTAGCATTTAAGTTCCTCTTAAGGGATTTTTTGCCTTCCTTTCTTTCTTACGTTGCCTATGTCCCTGATCCACATAAAAGGATATAATCTTGCTTGTTACTTATATTGTCTGTTGCGGACAAATGTTTCATAACGGGGCTGTTTCTTAAATGGTAAATCTATAAACTTGTAATTGTATCAGACCAAGATATTTAGGTAGATTCAGATTGGTCCCATGAGTTGTTTTGGCTCTGATTTCCCCAGCACTGATGACAGGTTTGTAAGTAATATTAACTGTCCTTTGTAGTAAATTACATCTTGTAATCACCACAGCGTTCATCTCTGGCCAGAGCAGTTATCAGCTGAAGCAAATAAAGGGTTTGGAGACTCTGCTATCTGTTTCCTTTCAGAATGCCAGAAGTCCTCTATAAACACGAGTGTGTGGAATGAGAGGTCATCTTTTGAAAGCTATAATAAAACATGATTGTAACAGAACATGTGACAGGCTGCTTAGCAGAGCAGCCTCCTGACAGTGGCTCAGCTGGAGCAAGACACCAGGGGACAGGCGTGGGGGAGGGAGAACAAAAGCACCAGGAATTCTGTCTGCTGAAGGTGGTGTCCATCAACACCATAATTAATGTTAAGGAAGATTTGTCTTTGAGAGGACAAAAAAATCATCAGAGCCTGTGCCCCACAAACTTGTGTGATGGGTCTTATAAGGGAGGTGAGAAAAACGAGACTAATGAACCCATGGATGGACTCGCAAACTCCTCATTCCAACATCTGGCAATGACATCGAGATTCTCTCTGTGGTTACCCTGGGCTTTGGGGAAGAAGATATAATAACATTTCATGTACACTTGCTATGTGCCATGAGTTGTGTTCAACACAGTGCCTGCATCATCCTATTCACTGGGACTGAGTGACACTTAGAAACACTTATTAAACACTTACCATAAGCCAGGTACTGTTCTAGTTGCCCTATGAGCATTAACTCATTAATGCTCGCAGCCCTATAAGCTAAGGGCTCTTGTTTCCTACACTTGACAAATGCAGATGTGAGAGCTGTATTAAAGCGCCTGCTCAAGATGACCTAGCTAGAAGGTGAGCAGTTAGGATTTGAACCTGTGCAGTCTGGCTCCATGGTCCCAACCCTTAACAATTCTCCCATATGAATAGTATTAGTGACCCTGTTAAGAGGTGTATAACGGACTGAATGTTTGTGCCTCACCCCCAAACTCATACATTAAAATCCTAACACCACCCCCTCCCCCCAACAGGGCACCTGGCTGACTCAGTTGGGAGAGCATGCAACACTTGATCTTGGGGTCATGAGCTCGAACCCCATGCTGGGTGTAGAGATTACTTTTCAAAAAGATTTTAAAAAATAATACAATAAAATAAAATCCTAACCCTCAATGTGATGGTATTGGGAGGTGGGGCATTTGTTAGGTAATCAGGTGATAAAGGTTGAGCCCTTATAAAAGAGATTCCAGAAAGTTCCTCTGACCCTTTTACCACGTGAGAACACAATGAGAAGACACCAAGCAGGGACCAGAAAATGGGCTCTCAATGGACACCAAATCTGTCCGTGCCTTGGATCTTAGACTTCCTGCCTCCAGAACTGTGAGAAGTATATTTATCAGTTATAAGCCACTCAATCTATGGTATTTTTGTTATAGCAGCCAGAACGGACTAAGACAAGAGGATAAAGTGATTAGCAACTGCTGCCCAGGAACAAGCTGTCTCCACAGGTAATAAATACAGGGGTCTCCCTGCCTGTGTAGAATGGAAGTTCCTAACCGCTGTGCTCTCCATCTACCTGGTCAGTGTCTGCACCTCTTTGGTGCATGGCTCAGTGTGTGTGTGTGTGTGTGTGTACATGTGTGTGTGTGTACGCACGTGTGTGTGTGTGTGTAAATGTTCCCTGTTATTCTGAGGTAAGTAGGGGGTTCCGAGATGAGTGCAGCATGTTCCCAGAGCACTCTAACTCACAGGCGGGAAATAAGTTAGAATTGAAAAATATATGGGGAGGATCTTCATCAGCTTGAAGTCACTGAAGACCAAGTTCTATCTCTAGAAGAGGATACTACTACTATTCCCCCAGTCAACAATTTTACAAATACACACACCTACTAAAGGTCCCCTGGCTGAATGGAAATTTAAAGTGGATTCAATAAATGCAGATTTGCTTTATTTAAATTTGTGTAAAGCAGCAAGAACAGTGCAGTCATCAATACTCATGTTCTGGACGATGATTTGGAACGTGCTTTGATGTGAATGTTGGGCTGGAAGAGTAAAATTATTCAGTACAAGGCCATGGATAATGCCAAATGTGCATGTCAGGGTATCTGGAACAATGGACTGGCAAAAAGAAAAACATTTAAAAGTATTCATCATCTCACCTCCCAGAAAGAACCACCATTAACATTTTGAGGTGGATTTTGTCAGTTTTCACTCTAAACACTATAAATATATTTATAACAAAAATGATCATGCTTCATGGGTTTGGTTTTCAGCTTCTTTTATGTCTTTATTGTGAAACTTTTCTTTTGACACTAAATATTCTTAAAAACCATCATTTTGAATGGCTTCACACCGTTTGATCATACAGGGATATATATTAAATTACTTCACAAGTCCTGTATGTTCACATTTAAGATGTTTCTCATTTTTTGCTATTATGTTAAACCTGGAATAATCACCTTGTACATACCCATCTGTCCTTCTCTGTATTTTTCAAGGATTGATTACTGGGAGATGACAAGAATATCGGTTTTATGATGTTGATTGCATCATTACTTGTAATAGCCAATAAATTAGAACTAACACAAATGTTTATTAGAAGTGTGAAATAAATCATATCCACATATAAAATAATATGCAGTCATTTAAAATAGTAAGTTAAGGGGCGCCTGGGTGACTCATTTGGTTGAGAGTCCAACTCTTGATTTCAGCTCAGGTCACGATCTCAGGGTCATGAGATTAAGCCCTATATTCGGCTCCCACTCAGCAGGGAGTCTGCTTGGGATTCTCTCTCCCCCTCTGCCAATTACTTCCCCCACAACTGCTCACACGCTCTCTTTCTCTAAAAATAAATAAATAAATCTTTAAAAAAAAAAAAAAAAGGTAAGTTAAAACTTTATCTCCAGACAAGAGATGCCTTTACATATATTTGAGTTTAAAAAGCAAGTTAAAAACTGAGTGGTCTGATCACATTTTAAAACCCTACAAATTTGTGAACATAAATGCTGTAGAAGTGAAATGTATGAGTGTGTGAATATGTGAATGTGTACATGTTTGTATATGTGTAGGCACACCTGTAAGATGACTTTAGCCACAAGTAACAGAAAACCAAATCTGATCAATGAGGACCGTAATCACAAAAATATGAATTATGTCTTAAAAATTCTAGGAAAAAAAAGAAAAAAGCAGCCGTTGGCTTTCTCAGCAACTCTCAGATTCAACAAGGACCCAAGCTCTTTCCAACTTTCTATACCACCATCCTGAGTCCAAGAGACTTTCGTCCTGAGGATTCACCTCATGGTACCATGATGACCAGAGTGGCTCCAATCATCAATACTATATCCAAAGCCAAGAAGCAGGCAATGGTCAGTGCAACAAAGAGTGATCCCCTCATGTGGTCATTCCTTTGAAACTGGAAGAAAATCTGCCACACTCCCTCTGGACTTCTTAATTCTTAATGTCTCATCAGACAGAACTGGGTCCCTAGTTGCAAAGGAGACTACAATATTGAGGATCTGGCTTTTCTAGATGGGTATGGGAGGCTGAGAAAGAAAAGGGGGTGCTACAATGACATACAGAACTGACAAACCTTACTGAAAAAAAAAAAAAAAAGTCTGGGTGAATATGCACCAAACTACTTCTCTGGCTATCCTTGGATGCAAGAGTCTACGTGAAGATTAGAGAATATTCCTTAGTAATTTATAAACTTGCTAGGTTATATTTCATGTAGTTGAAGTAAATTCCTTTTGTAATTTCTCCACAAAAAGAACACAGTATTCCTGGCTGTGGTTCTAGTGACAAACAGCCACTGTAGAGGACAAAAAATCAGATTTTTATCAAGTTGACAAAAGGCCTTCCAGTAAGTCTCCTTCTTGAGAGTCCATTCATTCAGAAAACTGTACCAGTGGCAGAAAGTAGTAGCTGGCCATGCCTAATTCAAAGTTGTGTGTGTCTGTGTCTGTGTGTGTCTGTGTGTGTATGAATGTATTATGTGTATATATATTTACATCTATATCTACTTATGTATCTCTATAAAACCCTATTAATATCAGCAATTCCCAACTGGAGGTGATTTTGTACACAAGAGGACACTGTGTGTGTGTGTGTGTGTGTGTGTGTGTGTGTGTGTGTGTGTATACCCGAGGAGGAAGAAAACCTTTGCTCAGAGTCTAGCTCAGATCTACCACTCAAGAGACTCCATTAGATTCAGTTGCATTTATGACTGTCCAAGTCACACATATACAACATACGAGAAAGTCATTAAAAAGCAAGTTGTAAGGAGGGCACATATTGCATGGTGCACTGGGTGTTATACGCAACTAATGAATCATCTAACTTTACATCGGAAACCAGGGATGTACTGTATGGTGACTAACATAATGTAATAAAAAAACATTTAAAAAAATAATAATAAAATTTTTTTAAAAAAGCAAGTTGTTTTTCTAGCCAGGCCTTTTATACTGATGTTCCATCCTCATTAACAGTTACCTGTCTCTTGTCAGAGTTAGTGTTGGTGCAGAGAGAAAAAGGCAGGGACACAAGAATAATACTCTTCCTTCAGCAGAACCTTATTTTTTTGGTAGGTGGGAGAATTAGTACACTTTGACATATTTAAATTATACAAGTAGACCATCACAAAGAGGCATCCTACAGTCAAAATCAGTATGAAGTACCTAGACAATTCAATGGGAACAAAAATGTGTTTTCAACAAATGATGCTGGGACAACTGGATATCCTCATGTGAAGTATAAAGGCAAACCCTTATCTCACATCACATGGAAAAATTAAGTCAAAATGGAGCATAAACCTAAGTGTTGGAGTTGATACTATCCAACTCTTAGGAAAAAACATAGGAGTAAATTTTTATGGCATTGGGGTAGGCAATGAATTCTTACATATGACATCAAAAGAATAGGCACATAAAAGGAAAAATAGATAAATTGGACTACATAAAAATAAAAAATTTTGTACTGCAAACAAATCTAAAAAGTACAAAGGCAATCCTTTGGGAGAAAATATTTCAAATCACATATGTGATAAGAAACTTCTATCCAGAATGTATAAAAAACCTTACAATTCAATAATCAAAATCAGTAATAAAAAGACAACCCAGTTTTAAAAATAAAGAATTTCAATAGACTTTCATATAAAAAAGATGGACAAATAGCCAATAAGTACATAAAAAGATACTTAATACCATTAGTCATTAAGGAAATGCAAATCAAAACCACAATGATCTACTTCACAACCACTAGAATGTCTACAGTCAAAAAGATAGACTATCATAAGTGTTGACAAGGATGTGGAGAAATTGTAACCCTCAGACATTAATGATGGGAGTGTAAAATGGCACAGCCACTTTGGAAAACAGTTTGGCAATTCTTCAAAATGCTAAACACAGAATTACTATGTGACTCAGAAATTCTACTCCTAGGTATATATCCAAGAGAAATGAAAGCATGTCCACAGAAGTTCTTGAACATGAATGTCCACAAAAGTATTATTCATAATGGCTGAAGAGCAGAAACAACCCAAATGTCCATCAACTAATAATGCACAAACAAAATGTGGCATATTAATATAATGGAATATTATTTGGCTACAGAAAAGGGATACAAGTCTGATATGTTCTATAACATGGAAACTTCAAAACACTATGCTAAGCGAAAACAAAACAAAACAAAACAAAACAGACGCAGAAGACCACATATTGCATTATTCCATATATATGAAATATCCAAAATGGGCAAATCAACAGAAACATAAATTAGAATGGTGGTTGCTTAGGACTGGGGGTGGAGTGTGGTGAGAAGGGATGATGAGTGACTACTAAATGGAGTCAAAGTTTCATTTTAGAGGGATAAAATATATTAAATTTAGATTATATGGATATTTGCCCAATTTTATGAATATAATAAAAACCAGTGAATTATATAATTGAATGGGTGAGTTTTATGGTATATGAATACCATATGATAATAAAAACCAGTGAATTACATACTTTGAATGGGTGAGTTTTTTGGCATATGAAGACCATATGGTATGTGACTCTCAATAAAGAGGCTTAAAAAACAGTAAAAGATTTGTGTGTATGAGCCATGGGAGTTGTCAGTACACAACCTGAGCACATTTAGTGGTCTTAGCTCTCTGGTGTTGGCCCAAAGAGTTTAAAAAATGATTTAGTACCAATAATTAGAAAATAGAAGACAGCACATTAAAAATAGTTGGCTTTTTCTTGGAAAGTCATAAGATCTGGCCTATGCGTTCTTCATCCTTACGTGTCAACAGTATGCTAGAGCTCAGAAGCCTCTTCACCCAGAGCATTCACTTTCTGGTTTCCCACCACTGCCTTTTGATACCAAAGCCTAAAATGAGAAGTCAGCCACCATGCATAATCACCCATGCATCCTTGCATTCATCATGAAATGGATAAGGACAAGTGAAATACTTGATCTGGCCTGTTTCCTCAGGCCACTAAGTATGGCTGTGTGGATTGTTCCTGTGATTCCTGAACTCCACATTGCTGCCCTCATTTATCGGGCACCAAATCTCTTTTATTTGCAGACTGCACCTTCCCTGGCACTTCATCTTTGCACTAGGCAAAGGGTGTGCCTCAATCAGTTCTTGATAAGGCCCTGTCATTCCTTCTCCACTTCAATATGACAAGGACGCCTTCCATGGATACAGATCAACTCAAGTGTCCTCAAGCAGTCTTGTTTCCTGTGTAGTTAATACATATTCAATTCACACTGCAACATCAGGAGGAGGGAGGCCATAGCTTTCCAATGAGCAAGAGTGATCCTCAAGGCCAAATTAAACAAAAGCAGTGGGGTTGGATGGAGTCTGCAATCCCAGTAAAAAGCTAGGCAAGGGAAGACAAATACCCTAAGCATTTTCCTTAATTTTCCATCATTCATGGACTATCTTCCCAATGTTGCCATACCTGGGGTCCTAATTTAAAGTCTGACATACGCTCACACCACCTGTCTTTTTATTTACTAACCAAGTACTCTTACTATGTGGTCCAGTGCTATTGAATGGTACGCCCTTATTAAATAAAAAGATAAAAGAAGATCTTCTTCCAAACAATTCATTTTTTACTCAAATAAATAAAATTTAATTATAAAAGGGAATTCTTCTATTGCTACTATAAATTAGCAAACAGGAATGCTATCATAAAGAGAAGGTAACTATATACATAAAAGCAACCCCAACAAAAACATTAGTCAGTTGTAGCAAGATGCCACTGCCAGCCCAAGGCCTAACTCTCCCTTTGTTACAAGGAATACTGGAAAATTTCATTAAAGGTAAACCATTACCCAACTGAAAATTTCCTCTTAAGGTAATCAGGAGGCTCATAAGAAAAATGAAAGGCTTATAATTTCCTTGCTCTATGATTCCATATTATGTTAATCCTTTCTTTTACAGCCTAAACTCCTTGAAATGACCCGTTGGTAAACTCAGAAGGCACAATGAGCAACATATTCTAGGGAAAGCATAAGGATCCACTGGAGCAAGGAGAAGGACGCATGCGCTGGGACAACCCCTGTTCTCCATCCACGATCTCATTCTCTGGAAACCGATGAAGCATAAGGCTACTCAGCAGCTTGCCTTGGAGAGTGGGAGACCTGGAATCGCAATGTTAATGTCCGGGGTAAACTTGCCTACGGAGGAATAAGCCCACAGACCTATTTTATCAGCCTGTGGAGCTCCATGCACATGTGGGGGAGTGTGCGCACACATGTGAGCACATGCACATGCACACACACGAAGTCTTGCTCAGGGGACTATGAGCTTCAGGGCCAGACAGATGTATAGATTCCCTCACTTAGTACTTAAGCCTCAGTTTCCCCATATGTTAATTAAAATATTTGTCATGGAGGATAACTATAATTAGTACATATGCAACATCAGCTTGCTGCTCAGGACCCTATAGGAGCCTAGTAACTGGCAGCTATTATTCTTCCAATCCAATTTTCCAATATTGAAATATTGCCAAGTGACACTAGAGAAGGAACAGACGGGAAGAAATTTAGAGAGATGCATTTGAAATACAGACTTAGTGAATCTTTCTACCCTGTGACCTGTGGAATGTGGTAAAACTCTGTGAATGTCCAATTTCATGTACATGAAACAGTATAAAATGTTAAGTTATATAATTAATAACTATATAATTAGATAATAGGATGGCTTTGAAGACATCCAGCACATGGTAGTTGCACAAGGAATGTGAGTTAATTCTCTACCTGCAGTTGAACCAGTTAGAAATACAAAAATCCAGTGTCACAAAGCAAATGCATTTTTCTGATTTAATTTACCAAATCCTTTCAAAAGGATTTCTGGATGTACAAGATGATCTGCTAATCTTACCTTTAGTAGTGAGCTTTGTTAGTGCATTTAAAATGCATCTCCTTCTTTATTTTGAGTTGTGGACCCTACCTTTTGGCCAATTTTCAAGTTAAACACAATAGTACTTAAAGATAGAAACTAAGCAGTAGAGGGAACAGACGTTACCAGAAACAGGTAGGTAAGGACTTCGGTGCTGTGCGTCACAGCAGCTAAGACCAAGACAGAAAGAGGAGTAGTTTCTACTACCTGACAAAAGCAAGCGGAGCAGTCCCAATGCCTAATGAGCCCTCCCTACCCCATTGCCAGGTACTCAGGCAGGGAGAGTCCCAGCTGTTCTCTGTATAATGTATTAAACACACAGCTCCTTCAGTGATGACATATTTATTACATACCATAGTGTACTCACTCTTAAAGAAAGGTATCCCAGTGCAATCATGATACCTACTACTTCACCTTCATTTTCACCCAAAGATTCATGCAGGAATCCAATGTTGGATCTGCGGTTGTTACAGGTCTACACCTGCAAAGCTCATTTAAGATTTTTATTTATTTATTTTAGAGAGAGAAAGAGAGAGAGCATGCAAGGGGCTGGGGGCAGAGGGAGACAGAGAGAGAGAATCCCAAGCAGAATCTGTGCTAAGCATGGAGCCTAATGCCAGGTTCGACCTCAGGACCCTGAGATCATAACCTGAACCAAAATCAAGAGCTAGTTGCTTAACCAACTGAGTCATCCAGGCGCCCCACAAAGCTTACACAGACTGAAATGTATGTATGTGTATCAGTTACTGACCTAGAGAACAAATTGGGCACACATTGCTCCCTGTACTAGTGGTCAAGAGCAACGGTTCAGGCCTGCATCTTACCTGCTGTGGTGGGCTGAGTGGTCCTCTAATCCCTGGAACCTGTGAATATGTTACATAACATGGCAAAGGAGACTCACATATAATTAAGGTTACAGAATTTAAAATCGGGAGATTATCATGAATTACATCCAATCTATCACACAAACCCTTAAACAAAGGGAACAGTCTCTGGCAGTAGGTAAGGCAGTTGAAAAAGAAGGGGAGATCAGAGCATAAGAAGGGTTTGACTCATAACTGCTGGGTTTGAAGGGAGAGGGGGCCACAAGCCAAGAAATGTGGGTGACCTCTACAAGTGGACAACAATCCTTGACTAATAGTCAGCAAGGAATCAGAGACTTCAGTTTGAACTGAGTTTTGCCAATAAGCTGAATGAACCTGGAAGCAGACTTCAGTTTGAACTGAGTTTTGCCAATAAGCTGAATGAACCTGGAAGCAGATTCCCCTCCAGAGGGTCCTAAGTTCCCAGACCAGCTGATACCTTGAGTCCAGTCTTGTGAGACACAGAGCAGAGAATCTACCCCAAACAAACCACTGCCCCAGGCATGTGACCTACAGAACTGTGAAATAATTCATTTGTCTTAGCTTTAAGCCACCAAACTCGTGTCATTTATTATGATAGTAACCGCAATCAAATACAGCTGTGTTCCCAACACTGGCTCACAGACCAGAAAAGGTTTACAAGCAAGTTTTACCAATCCTCTGTTTAAACAAGGAAAAAAAGAAAAAAAAGAAATAACTGAAGAATAAAAAAAAAAAAAAGAAAGAAAGAAAATTGATTTTTTTTTTCATGTATTGATAGTTTGGTATAAGGAAGTCAACTCTCCTTTCAAGGCTAACCACAATCCTTTATTCTGAGGTGACATCCTTTCTGATTCTTTGACCTTAAACTGTGTTGATTTTTTAAAAGATTTTATTTATTTATGAGAGAGACTGTGAGCATGAGCAGGGGGAGGGGCAGAAGAAGAGGGAGAAGAAGACCCCCCGCTGAGCAAGGAGCCCAACACAGGGATCAATTCCAGGACCCTGAGATCATGACCTGAGCCAAAGGCAGACGCTTAACTGACTGATATGCCCAGGTGCCCCAAATTGTCTTCTGTTTTATGACATTATGATGCAGCGGATGATTATCTTTTCAGGAAAGACAAAATGATGGTAGCTCAATTTCTGCTTTTTTTTCCCCTTCCACATTTTTTAATTTTTTTACAAACTTTATGGGTGTGTGAAATCCCAAAGTCTGAGAACCACTGCTGTCACCAGCTAGACCTCAAGACATGACCTTTACTGCCCACCTGCTTGTACTAGCTGACCTTTGTCCCACATTTTTCCTTAAGCTCTTTCTTCCAGCTTATCTGTTAACTCCAGCAAATGGAAACAAAAACCACCTCTCAAGCAATAGCAACTGCCCTGATAAGACCTCAAGCTAGCCCAGACCACCCAGACCAGTTTGAGCATAACCCCCAACCCTGCCTGTGCAGGTGGACCATGGAATAACCTCTAGAATGACCCATGTTTACCTTTACCTCATTATAATACTAAAATCTCGGTGCAAGGAGGAGTACAAGCCTCACTTACATAACATACAATGTTTGCATAGGCATGTTTCCTTAAGGCACATGCAGGAACTTATGCCCACCTGTACATATGAGGACAAGGATCCTCTTTTTAAATATTTATCCTAACTCTAAATAAAAGGAACCTATTCACCCTTGCTTGAGGAATCACAGCTTTGGAAGTTATTCCCCATGATCTTATTTGCTGCAAATAAAGTTTACTTTGTGCAACAACTCCACCTGGTCTATCTATGATTCACCAAGGAGCAAACTTATGTTGGTTTGGTTACATTGCCACACATTACAAACTTCCTTCTTTGAAGCTAGCAGTTGCAGAAATGACAACCAAAGGGACACAGAAACAGTGATGAGACATTCTGAGTGCCTGGTTAATAACTTGTTCATACCCTTCTGTTTAGGAAAACAGGTATATCTGATTCTACAAAGTAGATATATCCTCAAAACTGTGGCTCCAAAATGTTTTGGATTTTGTTTGAGAGCATGTGAGGTCGTGCGTGTAGATTTGTGAGTAGGTGTAAATCTAGTTATATGTGAAAGAAGGAGATAAGATTGCTATGCCAACAAAACGCTATTTACTCATTCATTCACTCATTTAGTCATCCAATACATATGTATGGAGTACCTACTATGTGCCAGAAACTGTACTAGGTCTTGGGAATTAATGATGAACCAAAATAAAGTCATTTCATGGAAGTTAAAATTTCATAAGGAAATCGAAATCAATGAGCTAATTTCACAAATATATGCCAAACTGAAACTGACATGAGTGCTAGAAAAAGAGGCACATGCAGCCATGAGACCTCTCATTGTGGGGTTCATTTGGTCTGGCTGGGGGTCAGACATGACTTCCCTGAGAAAATGATGTCATAGCAAGAATCTAAAGGATGAGGGAGTCAACTAAGCAAAGTAGTGAAGACAAGTGTTGTAAGCAAATACAATAATCCTCATGTAAATGGAGACACATTCTGAAGAGGAGAGTTAGTGTATCCTTTTTTTTTTTTTCTTTTTAAAGTGGAGCTATTTGTGCCAAAAGAGGAGAGAAGGCCTGAACTACTAGCCTGGAAATCTGGCTTTTACTCTCAGTGTTTTAGTATAAATCTGACTCAATGTCTGGTTTCAGTTTCCTCATTGCTAAAATGTTCTACTGGGGCTCTATGAATTCTAAACGCTCTGTAACATCCTCAAAATTCCTATACTTGTGAATCATCGTTGTCAAGAACAGAAAAGATGAGCTAATATAAAGAATGACAACAATCAACAGCAACAACGAATGTATTTCATTGTGCACTTACTGTGTGACCAGACACTGTATCAATGTTTTCCATCAATTAGCTGATTTAAGCCTCATAACAACCCATGAGATAAGTCTGTGTGGCAGTGATTGGCACAGCTCACTATCACTGGGAGCTCTCAGTCTCTGAACACATGGTAGGATTGTAATGCCTGACCCTCCATGGTTTGGCAACACTCTATGATCTATTTTTGCCAATGAGTTGTGAGTAGAATTGCCATGTGCCACCTCTTGGCTGAGCATGAAATTTGGCACAGTACCCTCCAGAAGACGCTTTTTCTCCCAGCTAAGGTGACCAGCAGTAATTTAGATGGTGGCTTCTCCACAAGTCTGAGTCCTTGAGTGTGTCTGACAAGGAGCACAGTCCAAGGAGTTGGTGAAAAATACACTTCTGTTAATTGAAGCTACTGAACTATGGGGTTGATCATTACTGCAACATATCCTCGCTTACCCTGTCTAGCACACAATTATATTGATCTGCTTTTTTTAAGTTTATTTAAGCAATCTCTACACCCAACATGGGGCTTGAACTCACAACTCTGAGATCAAGAGCTGCATGGTCTACCCACTGAGTCAGCGAAGGGGCCCCTTCATCTGCTTCTTATAAATGTCAAACCAAGTTCAGAGAGGTTGTCTAACTTCCCAAGGTGATGAAAATGATTAAGTGGTGGGGCCAGCATTTGGACTCACTGGTATGACCCCAGGTTATTTAATAACTACGCTAAGCTAAATGTGCAGATGCATGACCCTTTGTGCCGTGGGTTATTTCGTAGAGTTGTGTGATTCTTGCCATAAAAAGGCACCCAATGATAGGGCAAACACGTTCCCCTATCATGAAGCAAATGAAAGCACTAAATCAAATGCAGCCATCCCTGGACCCTCTGAAGATAGCAAAGAGGAAGTTAAGGAAATTTACACCTGCAGATACTTCCCCTTCCCATTTTCTAGAAAGATTCCCGGTATGCATGTAAATATCCTCTGAATTCAGAGATGAAGAGGCCTCCAGCTAGGCACAATAAAGCCAATTTAGCTTCTTAAGCTGAAACTGCTTTGTGAAATAATCCTGTAGAACTCTCCACTAAATGAGTTACAAACTAGTCGCATGGGGCTTTCATTGAATTTACTTGTGAAAGCTATAAAGGACAATTGTCTCTGAACCAGGTACATCAAATACAGAACTGCTACTGTGTAAAAGCTTGGAATTCTACACCACCTACACACACAAAGAAAATTAGCTTTTGATTGAAAGGAAGAACTATTGAAAAACCCCAGGGGAGGAAAAAGAAACAACACAAATGAATGACACCTACAGGCAAATCCAATGGTTGAGGCCATCTGGCTAAGGACTTTCTTAGCCTGAAAGGGAGAGAAAAGTACAATTTCTGAGATCATGAAAGATAATCAAACCAAATCAAAGGAAAAGTAGTCACTCTTGAAATTCTAAACAAGGAGAGCTTAAATATGCCACGTGGAGATAAAATAAAAGTTCTCCACACTTCTTTCTGAGTATTTAATGCTGGGAAAAAAATGTCAGCAAGTACTCAACCTTTGCATTCTTCTCTTTCTTTAAGATTTATTTATTTATTTTAGAAAGAGAGACAGAAAGAGAGAGAAAGGGGGGAAGGGGCTGAGGGAGAGAATTTTAAAAGGAGACTCCCAGCTGAGAGCAAAGCTTAACGTGGGGCTCGATCTCAGGACCCTGAGATCATGACCTGAGCTGAAACTATGAGTCGGAGCCTTAACCAACTGAGCCACCCAGGCCCCCTCATTCTTCTCTTGATTGTCATTATTCCAGTTGTCCCTTTCTTTCTTTAAGATTCTCAACCAAGACTTAGAACTACTTCTTAGTTTTCCAAACGCTGTTAAAAGAAGGAGAGTAAGTTGTGACCTCAGTCATTACTGACACTTTTCTTCAAACTCATGCTGTAGCTACAGGTAGAGTTCTATCATTTTTGCCAAATACTCTCAAAGTATATATTTCTTCCTGGCAGTGATATTGTTGGTGCTATGGTTCTGCTAAAGAGATACAGTTAATATTTAATTTTTTTTTTTTTTTTTTTTTTTTTAAGAGAGAGAGAGCAAGGAGCAGATGCGGGGGAAAGAATCCTAAGCAGGCTCTATGCCCAGCATAGAGCCCAATGTGGGGCTTGATCTCAGGACCCTAATATCATGATCTGAGTTGAAATCAAGAGTCCTGTGCTTAACCGACTGAGCTACCCAGGCACCTCCCCAGGTTACTTCCTAATTACTAGACTAGTTTATCCTGCAGAGATCTGCCAGTTACCAAGTGATCAAGTTCACTGTCATCAACAGTGGGGCAGAGTGACATGAAGTATCTCTGGATAACATGAAGTGGGATACACTCAACATCACCCATCTAGTGGTGGTGACAAAATGATGAAGCTGAATCTAACCATGGGGAAACGGTCAAGTAAATCCTGATTTTGAAATATCCTGCAAGAAAATCATCCAAGACTGTTCAGAAATGTCAGTACTGTAGAAGATTAAAAAGAAAAATGATAGGGGGACTTTTCTAGATCAAAGGTGGGAAAGAAATGAGACAAATGCAATGCATATATTCCTTAATTATACCCTAGATTAAAATAATAGTCATAATTGTATCATGGTTATGTAAGAAAATACCCTTGTTTTTAAGAGATGCATGGTGAAATCTTTAGGCATGAGGTATTCATGGTGCCTGTAATTTTTAAATGGTACAATATAGATATATAACAGAGAGAGAGTAAAAAGAGAAGGTTGATGTCATAGAATTTTAACAATCAGTGAGTCTAGGTGAGAGCTACATGGGTCTTCACTATACTTTAAATTTTTCTGCAGGTTTAAATTTTAAAAGTTTAGAAAAAGGGGCACCTGGCTAGCTAAGTCAGTAGAGCATACAACTCTTGATCTCAGGGTCATAAGTTCAAGCCCCATATTGAGTGTAGAGATTACTAAAAAAAAAAAAAAAGTTTGGAAAGAAAAGACACTTTTTCCTTAAAAAAATCATTTTTATAGTTTTTTAAGATTTTATTTATTCGACAGAGACAGCCAGCGAGAGAGGGAACACAAGCAGGGGGAGTGGGAGAGGAAGAAGCAGGCTCATAGCGGAGGAGCCTGATGTGGGGCTCGATCCCATAACGCCGGGATCACGCCCTGAGCCGAAGGCAGACGCTTAACCGCTGTGCCACCCAGGTGCCCCATTTTTATAGTTTTTACATTAAAAACCTATATTATAGTACACTTTTAGGATTTACTTGTCCATCATGCCTCTAGTTTCTTCTAAGATTAAGACTCCTTAAACGGGTGCCTGGATGGCTCAATTGGTTAAGCGTCCGTCTGCCTTCAGCTCAGGTCATGATCCCGGGGTCCTGGGATCGAGCCCTAGATTGGGCTTTCTTGTCAGTGGGGAGCCTGCTTCTCTCTCTCCCTGTCCCCGTTCATACTCTCTCTCACTATCTCTCTCTCTCTCTCTAATAAATAAAACCTTTAAAAATGCAAAAAAAAAAAAAAAAAGGACTCCTTGAAACAACCCTTCCCCTACAATCAGTTCATGTGGTTATGATGGGTCTCATCTAAAACCTTGCTTCTTAAGATGCGTGACCACTGAAATTAAGTTCTCTTTGCCACCAGGCTCCTGAGCTGGTGGGATGTAAGTTTGTACCTGCCGGTAGCCATCTTGCTATTTCTAGGGAATAGCCTGAGCATACAGCCAATACAGAGGAATGCATAATTGCAAGAGGAGATACTCCCGGCAACATTCCTCGTGCATCTTGATTCAGCCTTGCTCCCAACCTGCTATATACCTACATGTTTCAATAACATAAGCCAGTATTTCTTTTTTCTTAAGCCAGTTCATGG
Organism: Ursus americanus; assembly: GCF_024610735.1. NCBI lineage: Eukaryota > Metazoa > Chordata > Mammalia > Carnivora > Ursidae > Ursus > Ursus americanus. The sequence goes on from NC_142128.1 coordinate 35,181,127, forward strand.
TGGGTGTATGTCATTTACCACCAAAAAGATCTCAGATTAATAGAAAGTCACAGAGGTGTGATACTGAAAATTATGACTCATTGGAGATGACTACTAGATTAATCTGTGCTGCTGGTTTAACTCATTTTGTGGGCATTTCAGAAACAAACACTTCTTCAGTTATCTCTGATAATAAAGAATACCCTTGAGAATGCAGGGTGGTTTGTTAACGGAAGTTGTTGTTCTTGCATTTACCTTTCTCAGTGACTTGGGATTTTCCTGATACTGTAGGCTGAACACACATACAGCTGTCTACAGCTGCCATATCACCTGATTTTAAATGTCTAAATTTATAACAGACTCATTGTTTTTGACAATGGGTGTATAAGAAAACATTACAAATTTCAAGTGAAATACAAATGTTTAGTATCAAATATAGCTAATACCTGTTTTACATATTGTAGTATGTAATTTCACGTGTTGGGGAAAATGTATCCCACTGTTTCAAAAGTGAAAGGCTATAGTTTAGAGCTATCTGTAGACACTTCAATTATAAGAGAAAGAATTACATACAATCTCCTCTGCATGATATGTCTGCAATACTCACAGACACCTATTTTACAGAACTTCACCTGAAATTCTCAGTATCATTGCACAGACTTCTATCCAAATTGACTGAGCATAAGAGAAAAAAAAACCTGAATTAGTTTTGCAGTCATGGCCAACGAGAGTACATCTGTTTTTGCTCCCTTTGAACTGCAGCAAACAGATGCATGGTTATAGGAGCAAATATTTATCATTCTGAGCATTCACCATTGTTTACCACATTATTCTTGAACAGAAAAAGTTTGTATCTTTGATCTAACATAGCACAATCAAAGAAGTGAAAATGCCCCATGCAGACCATTGCAGAGAATTAAACAGAGCTCAGTCACAAAGGCAAGAGGCTTCCAAAACATGTCAAGATGAAAAATGGGACTTGAAACATTTATTTTGAGTGTGACATGGGGAATCTATGATTCTACTCAAAAGGGACAGGGAATATAAGTCAACCTTAGAATTAAAATTGAAATAAAGTCAAAGTCAATGCCAAGCAAGGAAGAGAAGATTCCAAAGTTTTCAAGAGCATGAAGAAGCTCTTTGTTGGGCTGGTGGAGAAAAAGGGGCCAAGACACCCAAGATGGCCGACTCTCCCGCCAAGATTTAAACCAAAACCTAGGCGGGAAACCGAAACCCGTCCTACTGACTTTCCTCACCCCCCAACAGTACCCAATAAAAACCTGCCGCGACTCTCCAAGACAGACTTTCCCCACCCCCAGCCGTACCAGATAAAAACCCTCGCTGCCTTGCCCTGGGCGCGACTTCCCCGACTCACCGCTCTTTCCTGAGTCGTGGAACCTCGCCCGAGGGTGCTTGCAATAAAGTTCATCCCTTGAACCATGTTTGCCTTGCGGTCTTGATTTCATTGGCGACCAGAAAAAAACCTAACATTTGGTGCCGAAACCCGGGAGGAGATCGAGCCCCTGCTTCGGCACGGAGGCTCTCTCTTCCTCTCAAGCGGACTGGGACCCCTCTCTCCCTCTCCAAACATCTCTCGGAACTTGCTCTGGTGAGTGTTCCCTGGTCCCCGATCCTCCTCCAGGATGCCCTGTCCTAATCGCGGCCGCGTCAGGGCGAGCCCCCCCTCCGGCCACCTGGTGGCCCCCGTAGTTCTGAGGAATCGGGAGACGTCCCCATTCCTCGGCAACTACCCTCCCCTCTGAACCACAACTCAGCACACGGACAAAGGGACGCCTTTCTCCGTGCCCTGGGTTGATAGGCGAAGGGGCCATGGGAACCTCCCAGTCCAAATTCGACCCTAAAACGCCCCTGGGCTGTCTCCTGGCCAATCTGCGAACCCTAAAATTGGATCAGGGCCTACGAAGGCGACGCCTCATACATTACTGTACTGTCGCTTGGCCCCAATATCAATTGGACAACCAATCACAATGGCCAGGTCCTCCTCGCCCGCTCTCCCCCTCCAACCCTTCCGCCTACTGCTCCCAAGGACCCTGATCCACCCTCTCTCTCTCCTCTGTCTGAACCTCCTGAGAACCTCTCGGGGGCCCCCCGTAAGGACCCCCCTTGTATCTCCACACCCCCTTACCATCCCGTTCCTCAGCCACCTGTATCCCCTAATCCCCCGCAGACCCCAGAGCCGTCCCCAGCTCTGGCTACTCCAACAGCTCCTGAAGTTCTACCCCTCGGGACCGCCACCGAGCCCCGCTCACGCCCCGACTCTCTCTCTTCCCCTCCCATCTCCGCTTGTACCTGGTCCCGGAATCTTTCCCCCGATCTGGTTTGTCCCCTGAGGGAGGTCGCTGGGGCCGAAGGGGTCGTCCGAATCCATGCACCCTTATCCCTGAAGGACCTCTCCCAAATCGAAAAGCACCTGGGATCTTTTTCAGCCAACCCAGATAATGTCATCAAAGAATTTCAATATCTGGCCCAGGTCTACGACCTTACCTGGAACGACTCACGTGTTGTCCAGACCACCACCCTCACCACTGAGGAGAGGGAACGTATCCAGGCTGCCGCCCGAGAGCATGCCGACCAGGTTCATCTTACTGACGCCACCATGCCGGTCGGCGCTCAGGCAGTCCCAGCTGTAGAACCAGGCTGGACTATCAGAACGGACAAGATGGCCGCCGGCCCCGTGACCGCATGATCTAATGCCTCATTGCCGGGATGAGGGCGGCCTCCAATAAAGCTGTAAATTATGATAAGATCAGGGAAATCCTTCAGACCCCTGACGAGAACCCCGCTGTATTCCTTAACCGGCTAACCGAGGCCTTGACCCAATTCACCCGTCTAGATCTGGCCTCTCTGGCGGGGGCCACGGTCCTAGCCACTCACTTTATCTCCTAGTCGGCACCAGATATTCGGAAAAAATTAAAGAAGGCCGAGGAGGGCCCCCAGACCCCCATTTCCGACCTGGTGAAAATGGCATTTAAGGTCTTTAATTCCCAAGAGGAGGCGGCTGAGCTTAAACGGCAGCCAGGCTCCAGCAGAAGGTTCAGCTACAGACCCAGGCCTTAGTAGCGGCCCTGCGGCCAGCCGGCTCCCGGAGCCAGCAGAGGGGGGCAGCCAACCGTACCCCACCGGGGGCATGCTTCAAATGCAGAGCCAAGGGACACTGGGCTTGTCAATGTCCCAACCCAAAGGCGCCCACCCGACTGTGTCCTCGATGCCACATGATGGGGCATTGGAAATCGGACTGCCCTAACCTCCGGGGATCCTCAGCACCTCTACGCAGGGGCAACCCCGAGACAGTAAGTCTGGCCTTCCAGCTACTCGGGTTGGAGGACGACTGACGGAGCCCAGACTCAGACACCCCTCTCACCCAGGCTGAGCCCAGGGTCATGCTCCAGGTAGCGGGTAAGTCCATCTCCTTTCTGCTAGACATGGGGGCTACCTACTCAGTTCTGCCATCCTACTCGGGACCTACGTGAACCTCACCGGTCACTGTCACGGGGATCGATGGGACCTCCTCCTCTCCCAGGGTGACTCTTCCCCTTACTTGCAGCCTGGATGGTTTCCCCTTCTCCCACTCGTTCCTCATAATTTCCTCTTGTCCGGTCCGCCTACTGGGAAGGGATATCCTCCAAAAACTGCAGGTCACCATTCGTCTCTCTCCCTCCCCCTCGACCTCAGAATGCCTCGTCTTACCCCTCCTTCCTGCCCATCCGTCCCCCGCCCCAGATAACCTTCCTGCAGTGGATCCCCAGGTCTGGGACACCTCTAAACCCATCATTGCATCCCACGATACCCCTGTTAAAATATAGCTAAAAGATAACTCCAAGTTCCCCTCCCGAGCACAGTTTCCCACTTCCCTGACTCACCGTCAGGGTCTCAAGCCTATCATAGACCGGCTGAGACGGCAGGGGCTCCTGATCCCCATCAGCTCCCCCTGTAACACCCCTATCCTGCCAGTCCATAAACCCTCGGGAGCCTACCGACTGGTGCAGGACCTGCGGCTCATTAATGAGGCTGTAGTCCCACTTCATCCGGTCGTCCCCAACCCTTATACCCTATTGTCTCATGTCCCGTCTAACACTTCTCACTTTACTGTATTAGACTTAAAGGATGCCTTCTTTACTATCCCCCTGCACCCTGACTCCTACTTCCTCTTTGCCTTTACCTGGGAGGACCCGGACACACATGTCTCCAGACAGCTGACCTGGACAGTCCTGCCTCAGGGATTCCGAGACAGTCCCCATATTTTTGGTCAGGCGTTGGCCACTGACCTGCAGCAGTGCACCCTTAAGGCCAGTACCCTGCTACAATATGTGGACGATCTCCTCCTCTGCAGCCCCTCTCTCTCCTTATCCCAGGAAGACACCTCTACATTACTCAATTTCCTGGGGGGCAAAGGGTACCGGGTCACCCCTTCAAAGGCCCAACTGTGCACCCCCTCAGTCACGTTCCTGGGTATCTTCCTGACTCCCACCTCTAAGTCCCTTACCGGGGACCGCATCCACCTCCTCCGGGAACTCCAGCCTCCTCAAACCGCAGAGGAAATTCTCTCCTTTCTTGGGCTTGTAGGCTTTTTCAGACATTGGATTCCAAATTTCTCGATCCTGGCCCAACCTTTATACCAAGCGGCCAAGGAGACCCCCCAGGGTCCTCTCACTGAACCCACTTCAGTCCGGCACTTGTTCTTCAAGCTGCGGGACTACCTCACCGCCGGACCAGTCCTGGCGCTACCTGACCACTCTAAACCCTTCCACCTGCTCACCGATGAGCGCTCCGGCTCAGCCACTGGCCTCCTAGCCCAACCAGCGGGGCCCACATACAGGGCCGTGGCCTACCTATCTAAACAGTTAGACACCACCACCGGAGGATGGCAGCCCTGCCTTCGAGCAGTGGCGGCTGCCGCCTGTCTGACCAAGGAGGCCCTCAAACTTACTCTGGGACAGTCCCTCATAGTCTACTCTCCCCACCGACTCATGGATCTCCTCAGCCACTGATCCCTGGCCCACTTAACCCCCTCCCGCCTGCAACTGTACCATCTGCTATTCGTCGAAAATCCGCAAATTTCCCTCTCTGCCTCCCCTTGCTTAAACCCTGCTACTTTGTTGCCTGCACCCTCGCTCACCCCTGAACCCACTCATTCCTGTCCGCAACTCCTGGAGGACCTCACTCCCTCTCACCCACGGCTCTCTGATCAGCCGTTGCCTAACCCTGACTGCATGCTCTTCGTGGACGGCAGCTCCCTCCTGGCCTCGGACAGCGAAAGACGCGCCGTCTATGCTGTAGTCACCTCGGAGGCAGTAATAGAAACAGCTCCCCTTCCTATCGGGACCACCTCCCAGAAGGCTGAGCTTATAGCTCTCACCCGGGTGCTATACCTGTCTAAGGGACAGCAAGTCACTATATACACGGACTCCAAGTACGCCTATCTCATAACTCACACCCACTCCGTCCTTTGGCAGGAGCGGGGGTTCCTGACCACCAAGGGCACTCCTATAGTTAACGGGCCTCTCATTGCCAAATTACTCGAGGCCCTTAGCTTGCCCACCGAGGTAGCAGTAGTCACTGCCACGGCCACCAGACCTCCAAGGACCCGGTCTCCCAAGGCAATAACAGGGCGGACTTAGTGACCAAACGGCCCTGAACACCTCTTTGGCTCCGATCCTTTTCCTCAACACCCCCCACCGGCCTTCTTACTCTGAAAAGGAGGTGCAAACCCTCCAAGGCCTAGTGGGAAAACCCGGAGACAAGGGATGAATCTACATCCAGAATAAAATTGCCCTGCCGGAAAACATGGCTCACACCCTAATCACAGACATTCACCAGTCTCTCCACATTGGCCCAAAAGCCCTCCACCAGTTCCTGCAACCTCTTTTTCACCACCCTTCCCTATCTCGGGTAATTGAGACAGTTCACACAGCCTGTAAAACCTGTTCGGCCGTAAATACACAGGGCGGAATCTGCAGATCAGGGCCCAACCATCAACTCCGTGGCCATCAGCTAGGAGAAGACTAGCAACCGGACTTCACTCATATGCCCCGCCACAAAACCTTCCGATACCTGTTAACTCTGCTCGATACATTCACAGGCTGGATCGAGGCATATCCCACGGCCCGAGAGACAGGATACAGTGGCCACAATTCTCATTGAGCACATCATTCCGAGATTCGGACTACCCCGAACTCTGCAGTCAGACAACGGACCTGCTTTCATCTCCAGTATAACCCAACAGGTGGCAGAGAGTCTCAACATCACCTGGAAACTCCACATCCCCTACCACCCTCAATTGTCGGGTAAGGTAGAAAAAGCCAACGGGTTCCTCAAGGCACAGCTCACCAAACTGACCTTGGAAACCCATCTTTCGTGGCCCACACTCTTGCCCCTGGCCCTCACCAGGCTTAGGGCAACCGCTCGCGGACCCTCGGGGTTGAGCCCATTTGAGTTGCTGTACGGCCGACCCTTCCTTATGAGCCATAACCTCCCAGCCGTTCCCCCACCTCTCCTGTCCTACCTGCCTTACCTTACACTCCTGCGGGCTCTCCTGAGGGCCCATGCTGATGCTGTCAAATCCCTGCCCCGAACGACCATGACCATAAGGAAGCCCCCCTCAAGGGCTATTCCCAGGGGACCAGGTCCTCCTCAGAAATCTGCACCCAGGCTTCTTGCAGACACGATGGACAGGGCCTCATACTGTCATCCTTACCACCCCAACCGCGGCAAAACTGCTGGGGCACCAGGTGTGGGTACACATCAACAACCTCAAAGGGGCACCTGCAGGTAATGACTGGACCTCTCAGATGGTGGGCCCTACCAAACTTCGCTTGGTACAGGCTCCTCCCTCTGGTTCTCCTGAGCCCCCTGACCCAAGCGACAGAACGTGAATGCATGCGTGGCAGCGGACACACAAGGTACTTCCAGTCATTCACCTATATGCCTAGTAAATGCTACGCAGGAAAGTCCCCATATACTTGCACATCTGTCCACGCCCCAGGAAGAACCTTCTGCATGTCTGACCTCACTGAAAGGTACAGTCACCCTTGCGACACTTACCCCAAGACGGGGAAGGTCTGCTGGACATATCTGGCCCAGATAGGACTCTCCGACAGAGGAGGGGTCCAGGACCAGGCCGGCCATAATCAAACCCAGCAAACAGTCAGGAGGTTACATGAGCAGCTACAAGCCCAGGCCTATCCCACCTACAAGGGAATCAATCTCGACAGCATCCAGAAGGTTCCCACCACTGAGCAACTGACAGTGGCCCTTTTAAACTCCAGCTATAACCTGTGGCTGAACGTCTCTCAGGACCGCGACTGCTGGATCTGTTTCCCCTTCTCTACTCTCTCTAACATTGTGGGGATACCCATTCCAACCCGGTGGCCCCTCCCCAATTCCACCATCAACAATAAGACAGTCCACATCGGACCCATTGGAGGGACCATACCAATCCTTAATCTTTCCTCCACCATCAACACCCTCACCCCTCGCACCACCAACATCACCTCCTCCCTTCCTTACTGCACTCCCTCAGGGGTGTTCCTCTCGTGCGCCAAGGGAATCTATCGCTGCCTGACTACTAATGACTCCCTAGACTGTATATTTATCCTACTATCCCCATCTACCAACATCTCCCATTCCCAACTCCTGTCCATACTATTCCCCCAGCGCCGAGAAAAAAAGGGCTGTATTCCTTCCCCTGCTGATAGGGGCGGGCTTAATGACCGCAGTGGCGACCGGAGTGGCTGGGCTTGGGACGTCAATAAATTTCTACTATAAACTCTCCCAAGCACTCAACGATGACATGGAATGGATCGCCGACTCCCTTACTGCCTTACAGACCCAGGTCACCAGTTTGGCTGCCATGGCCCTACAAAACCGAAGCGCCTTGGACCTCCTGACCGCCAAAAAGGGAGGAACCTGCCTCTACCTAAACGAGGAGTGCTGTTATTTTGTCAACCAGTCGGGTATAGTCACCTCCAAGATCCGGGAACTCAAGGACCGGATCCAAACAAGGCGCCAAGACACCTCCATATGGGGCCTAGACCCCCATACATGGGTAACGTGGTTTCTCCCTTTAGCGGGACCCCTCTGCTTAATCCTCCTGCTAATCTCGGTTGCCACCTGCCTTATTCGGGACATACGGGAACGCTTGCGGGAAGTAACTCGGGTGTCAGTCAACCAACTGCTCCTACAGCCCTATTCTCGCCTGCTCACTTCCGACTACCCCTATGATGACGCCCAACGGTCAGCAGGAAGTAGCCAGAATGGAGTGGACGCCCCCGATACCATTATATAAAACAAAAGGTCAGAATGTTGGGCTGGCCGAGAAAAAGGGGCCAAGACACCCAAGATGGCCGACTCTCCCGCAAAGATAACCGACTCTCCCGCCAAGATTTAAACCAAAACCTAGGCGGGAAACCGAAACCTGTCCTACCGACTTTCCCCACCACCAGCAGTACCCAATAAAAACCTTCACTGCCTTGCCCTGGGCACGACTTCCCCGACTCACCACTCTTTCCTGAGTCGTGGAACCTCGCCCGAGGGTGCTTGCAATAAAGTTCATTCCTTGAACCATGTTTGCCTTGCGGTCTTGATTTCATTGGCGACCAGAAGAAACCTAACACTCTTCACACACTAAACATGTATATTTTAAATGCTGAATGATGCACTATGAGAATATCTTTTACTTCGCAAACGTGCGATGATAAAGGTTTTCTCTCCTTGAAGACAAGACAGATGATGACTGCCTATTAGGGAGCTGCGTAGGAAAAACACCTCAGAGAACACTAGGATAACCTGGTGCTGCCATAGAATGATTTTTCCCCCTTTCCATGAGAATGGCTCTGATTAAGGTTCTGACCACTGTGTATATTGAAGGCATCTGGAGACATGGAGCCTCTCCCCACTTGTAAGAAGCAGAAGTGACACCTACAAAGCCCTTGCCAGATGTCACTCAGTTTAGGAATCCTGTTTGCTGGCTCTTTTGCTTGCAAGTTAAGTACTCGATTCCCCTTTATCTAAGTAACGCAGAGGGAAGTTGCCATAGTTTTCAACACAGTGCATAATCCTTGCCTCCGGAAGGGAGATAATGGCCAAACATCCTCATCTGTTGCTGAAGCTAAAGCCCAGCTTGTGGGGGATCTGCTGGAGGCTGCAGGCAAAACCATTCTGGTGCGCCCCAACCCTTCAGTGATCAGTACTAGACTGGCCCTGCCTCAGTAGGGAAGGATTCCCACCTTCCAGCTGAAGGTGGCAGACTGGGAGTAACTGGGAGATCTTTGGGGGTGTTGTATTTTAAAAGCAAACAGCATAAGAAGGCATCCTGCTGCCCCTAACATACTGGTCTCATTTCAGTCAAAATAGCGAACATGTGGTTTGATCACATTCAGAACACCACCTTTGCTGGGCCCTAAAACTCCATCTCACAAGATTGTTGTCATGGTCTATTGAGAAAATAGATGTGGTTATCCTGGGCACAATGCCTGCCACACAGTAGGAACACCAAGCACATCAGGGGAAGATGACACTTAGTTATGTTTCTTTCTGAACAATCTTTTAGTATTTGTGATTTATTCACTTTTTTTTTAAAAAAGAGCCCTCAACTCAGGAATCCCAAGTTTAAAAAAAAAAATTGTTTTTATTTAAGTTTATAGCTTTCTTGTTTACCAAACTGGACTAACAGTGATACAATCGCCTTTCTTTATAAACAAGTGCAGCCAAACTCATTAGCCTTTAACATTTTCCAATCCGATTATTTGTAGATTCCCCTACTTTTCAATGAGTAAATAAAACAAGCTGGGAATGAAACATTTATTTTGGCATCACACCAACCTAATTAAACTGCAGTTTCATTAGGCAGTAGCAGACTGCTGAAAAATAATGTAATTGACCTATTAAAAGTTACTACTTCGGTTCAGTTTTCTGAGCTACCAGAAATTACACTGTGATTTAAAATGCCTAGTTACCTTGACAAAACCAGCCAGAGAGCAAGGAACCAAGAGTTACAAAGAATGGAAAGAATCCAATTAGAAAGGAAACAGGTAACAAGATGCTCTCCCCAATCACAATTACTTGGAGGAAAGCAATAAAATGTAAAATGGAAGCTAATAAAGTTCTACTTATTTCCTCCATTGACTAAATGTTGTTCATACATGGAGGCTAGTACGAGATGCTCTCCCCAAAACTTAGCAGTGAAGTGGTTTAATGAGCAGACATTGGGTTCTTTGCCCAGTATTATTCCAGTCGTTTGGAATCAGCAGGCCCATTGCTGGAGGGATCCACCCTTTCCCAGCCTCAGACCAGGAGTTTGGGTGCAGTTAAGTCTTGGTTCAGAGGTTTTATGAGTGTTCCAAGCTGGCCGATCATAGTGTCACATATTCTGACCATAGTGATTGATTCCTTCCAGGACCAATCAGAACTTCTCCCGGGCCTTCTGCTGGATTGACCAGGAAAGGAGACCTCTATTGCCCAGTTGGTGTTCTGAGTGGAGTAAGCCTGTCTCTGTTGGTAGCCATCTGCCATCTTGGAGGGAGAACCCACCTAAGAATGGAGTCAATTCCGAAGAGAGATGTAGGGCAAGGGTGAGAGGGAGAAAGAGCAAGAATAATTGATAACAATAGCTCTTCTGGCGCCATATTTTTACGAACACTCCCTGCATGCTTGGAACCTCTGTTCTAGGTTTAGGCCATCTTTGAATTTGTGGATGAGTTCCACAAGCTTCCTTCACTAGATGCCCTTAAGATTACTTCCATCATCACGTTCATTTGTTCATTCATTTTTTCACTCATTCAGTATGTTTCACTTCCCCAGTGCATTCCAGGCCCTTCGCTAAGCAAAGAAGAAACAGCAGAAAACAACACACATGTTCCAAAATGTTATAAGGCTTGGATTTGACTGGTCATTAGTAAGATAATCATGTGCATTAACACAGAATTACATGGTGCTGTAGGTACATTTGAGGGAAGATCTAATTTAATGAAGGACTGAGTAAGTCAGGGAAGGTCTCATTGATAAGGTGACAAGGATGTGGGGATATGAAGAATGAGACATGGCCAGATCTTGAATAGGGAGGCAGCAGGATAGAACAGTGCTTCTGGCAGAGGAGCAAGATGCTCCTAGAAGACAAGTTAGAACACTGTCCTAAGGGGTAGAGTGACATGAGGCGAGGCTGGAGAGCAGCACCAGATACTATAGATTCTTGGGGAAAGGGATGACTATATTCTAAATGCCAAGAGAAGCCATTAGAAATTATTACCCTACCATGAATAAAGAATCTCTCTCTGGTGATGGCAACTGGCAGACTAGTTTGTTGGTACATGTGTGATGCCTTTTTAAGGACACCCTAAAACAACTAGTGGTGTTTTGAGAGATGACTGTTCTGACAGTTGAGCAAATGTTGGCCTAAGATGTCATCATTTAAGTATTACAATGAATTTCATTAAGCCCTGACTGGGAAGGTCCAAGATTGATGTGTTCAAGGACTTTTTATCCACCTGACTCTATAGGCAGCATTAGACCTTTGAGTTCCAAGGGCATCCAAATTGAAAGAAAAAAATTATTAGCTCTAGCACTTCAAGCAGCAAAGTCAAAATTAATAGCTACTTAATTATATTTCCCCAAAATGCTGCATTATATCATCATCATTAAGTGTTAAATTTGGATTCATAAATATTTTATGACATTAGAAGACAAGGTGTATGCTGTTTATTCCTCTTATAGGAATTTCCAAGTTTATGGGACAATTGCTGAGAAATAATAACTAATCATGAATCAAATGGGTTATTAAGAGTTAATTCACTTTCACAGCAAGAATATTAAAAAAACTCTTTCAATGTTATGCCATATTAAAATTGTGTTTTATATTAAATTTGGGTGCACTTTAATTAATAGCTTATATCAAGTTTTCTCAACCTTGACATTTTGGGCTAGATAATTCTTTGTTGTGGAAAGGGCTGTCCTGTGCCTTGTAGGAACGATGTCTAGCAGCAACCCTGGCCTTTACCCACTAGATGCCAGTAGCAACATTCCCCCAAGTTATGACAACCAAAAATATCTCCAAATATTGACAAATGTCCCAGGGGTGGGAGGTAGGGGATGCAAAATACCTCGATTGAAAATGATTGGCTTATTTGAATGCCTGGGGCAAAAGAAACCCTCGAAATGTCTCTGATTGTGTTAGATATATAATCGACAATTGCTTCCTGGAGAAACATAACACCAAAGCTAAGAATCTGGGACACGTATCCAATTTTTACAAAGTTTGAGAGTCTCCGGTAAAGCTACCTTTAGTTCCAGGTGACCTCTATAAACCCAGCTGAGAGTCCCTCATTAATGAGCTAACCAGGACACATGAGGGAGGCCTCATCAGCAGCTGGAGAATCAATAGGTCACCTGTTTATGAGAAGGTGGTGTAGTATTTTCATAGAGAGGCAACACGACTCAAATGGCAAGATCGATATCTGCCTTCTGCAAGGGAAGGGCCTGTCCCTAATCAGCACTTGCCTGTTGTTTGCTTCACCTAGGCTGGATCCTCCGGGAACCTGGCAGGGCTCTGAGGGGAAAGGGCGAGTTTTCTTTCCCAAAGCAGCAGTCTACATGACCGGGGGAGGGAGCTCTGTGCCAGCTTCCAAGAGCAAAATCACCAAGACAAACAGCCCACAAGGACACTCATAAATAACAACTAGCTGTGCCAAAGAGGAAGGTAAGAGCATTGGGTTTGTGTTTAACAGGAGTCTTCAGAAAGCAAAGGGATAGCACCTGGGTAGGAGATAAATTCTAAAGCACAGCTAGACTTTGTAACCCACCAAAGGGACAGCTTCTGTGGGTCTGTGGAAACCCCAACAGAAGAGGCTTCATGAGGGATGGGCATGGCACATAGAGCCCCCCCCTCCCCCCCCCCCGCCTCCTCTGGCTTTCAGTCTGTAGGTTTAAATTAATCAGCACACCATGAAAGGAGGGGGTAAAGGAGAGGAGGGGAAAAAAATGAGGTTGGAGAAACATTTGGGGCATCCTTCTAAAATCAGATACTCTTCATCAAAAGCAAAACATATTCTTTACATACTGCCTATGCAATTATTACCTCTGGAGGGAAAAGGGCAAATAACCCAAACGAGATGCCCAGGGGGCTGTGGCTCTGTTCATTTTAATTCTTTCCCTGTAAAAATTCAATTCCATTAAGGCTTTAGTGAAGACTGGGCATATTTGGAAGCACACAGGCTTTGGGTATAACAAAATGTGGGTTTGAACTCAGTTCTAGTACTAGATCAGCTGTGTGGGTCCAGGGAACTTACTGAACCTCTCTAAGCCTGAACTGGTCTCCTCACATCACTGCAATGTGATGAGAATACTAATACCTACATTGCAGGTCTGTGTTTGGGTTTACTTTATATATTTCACAAAAGTGCCTTAACAAAGAGTGGTCCCTCAGGGGAACCTAGGTGGCTCAGTTGGTTAAGCATTTGCCTTCGGCTCAGGTCATGATCCCAGGATCCTGGGATCAAGCCCTCATTGGGCTCCTTGCTCAGCAGGTAGTCTGCTTCTCCCTCTCCCTCTGCTATTCCCCTTGCTTGTGCTCTCTCTCTGTTAAATAAATAAAATCTTAAAAAAAAAAAAAAAAGAGCAGTCCCTTGGTACAGCCCCTATTATTCACCCTTCCTGTGACATTTCTGGATTGGTAGTATTGAGAAAACATGTATTTATTTCTGTTTTCTTTATTTGTATGATTACGAATGGAACCATAAGGGATTATGTCTTAGGGAGCTTTTAATCTTGCATGGTGTTTATTACTGTGGCTTTGCATATCGGTGCAGCTTAATGCTCAACTATTCAATGACAACATAATTAGGAAGTAACATTCCTCTCCAGAAAATTGGCATTGTTATATTTTGACTCAAAATTACCTGGAAATGGTTATCAACAAACTGAAGCAAATCAAATATGTGATGGAAAAAGTCAAAGGATGTAATTCCTTAACAGGGAGACATGTCCACGAACCTACACACAGAATTTGTGCTTTAAAGAGGATGAGGGGTAAAGAGTTTTGCATAAAGCATTAAAAGATATTGAGGTAAAACAAAGTAGGTGAAAAGACATGATGTCAGTAGAATCATTTCTGAGCAAAAACTTTTTTTTAGTAACTAGGAAATGTATTTTTATTTTTTAAAGATTTATTTATTTACTTTAGAGAGTGAGAGCAAGAGCATGAGTGCGAGCAGGGGGAGAGGAGGAGAGAGAGGAAGAATCTCCAGCAGACTCCCCACTGAGCGGGGAGTCGACCCTGAGATCATGACCTGAGCCAAAATCAAGAGGAAATAGGAAAATTCCCTCTTTTTTTTTCTGTTTCTCTCTCTTTCCATCTCTGTCTCTCTCCATGTCTCTTTCTATTTTCTGTCTCCCTCCCATTCTCTCTCTCTTCCCCACACCTCTCTTTCTCTCTCAACTTCTGTCTCCTTCTGTCTGTCTGTCTCTCACACACACACACCCACTAGTAGATATTCTTCCATCAACACAATAAGTGAGGTTCAGGATAAAATGTTTATGCTGAATAAAATGCAAAACAGCTTCATTTTTACTATGGATCTTTATTTATTTCTTGTAACACCCTTAGAAGCACATCAGTGCTCCATTAACTACCCAGCCAAGGACAGAGAGAAAAGAACACCGTCCATCCATAAGGTAATGAATCAAGAAATACTTACTCCCTACTGGTATATTCCAAGGACATTACTTGTGCTAACTTCCCCCTACCCTGCACTTAGACTCTCACACCATTGTCCATTTCAGACCAGGATTCTTGTGTACCTGAAAAAGGGTTTTGCAGGGACCTGCAAGAGTTTTCTTAGACCCTCATATCATCCCATAAAGACTAACAGTATTGTTTAATATCTGCCAGTGGTCAGGATACAGGTAACTGCTTGGTCCACTTATTTGTTTTCAGCACGAAATGGAAAGATTCTTGAGCACAAGGACATCATCTCATTTTGTGTTATAACATGAAGAAAGAATTCAACAAATTGCTAGTGATGAAATGATCACTCTTGAATAACATCCTTCATGATGAAGCCTGTCTTTTACTAGTTGGGAAACCTTGTCCAAGTTACTGAAGCTCTCAAAGCTACAGTTTTGTCATCTGTAATTTGTGAACAACAATTGTCTCTCCTGCTCCACTATGTGATTTCCCTTTCTTCTGAACACATGGGAGGGTACAGAAGGACGGCATAGGCCATGTGACTAGTTCTGGACAATGGGATTTGGTGAAAGTGAAGTGTAGCACTTCCTGGCCAAAGCACTTAATAGCCGGTGTAAGACTTTCAGGCCAATTGCCCCCCTGGGTGGTGTGAAAACAGTAATCCACATGGAGGTTCCTTAAGTATAAAGCCACTAGGACTACTGAGCCAACACATGGAGGAAAGCTTCCCTACAGAGGGACTCAGACCCTCAGTGTACTTCCACGACCAAGAAATAAACCTGTGTTGAGTTATGTCATGGATATTTGAGGGCTGTTTGCTAAGACAGCATCATGTAGCCCTCCCTGACTGATACAGAACAGACTACTGGAAGGAAGATGAAAGGAGCCAAGACAGGTAAAGTTCTTAGCACTAGGCGAATTTACTACTTACATTTCATAAGCTATTATTGCCAAATGTTAAGCACCATTGGTCCAAAATCTAAATCTTTGCTGTAAGGACCCAATATCACATCAGATGAAAATATCCATCACTATCATTTTAGGCATCACTAGCTGCTATAACAGACATGCCCCCACATTGTAGGGAATATAATAGGGAACAGCTAGAAAGAGTGGGGGTGGTTTTGATCCACACAGTCATTCAGGGACCTAAGGACTTCACCATGTTCAACATACAGCTCCCAAGGTCAAGTGAGGGTCAACCAGAGGATGGGGGAAGGGAGAAGTATAGGGGATCCCAGAGGGGATTTTGGGGGCTGGTCCTGGAAGTAAACTATCACTTCTTCCCACATTTTCACTGGGTGGAACTCAATCACATCTCACCACTTAGATAAAAGATGGGCTGGAAATGTGTCCCTAGCTGGGCAGCTATTTATCAGGTATTTGAATTTGTTGTGAAAGAGGGGCACAAATTATCAGCAGATAGCCAGCCACTTTCCCACAGTACCCTTTAATACTTTTAGGAAGTAATTCCCCAATACCCATGAAATCTTTGCTCTTGTTCAACACCCCCCCACCCCACACACTGGGGAAATGTCATCTTGTTCAACCCCCCCACCCCACACACTGGGGGAATGTTATCCTTCCATCTAGTGTAAACCTCCAAAGTTACAGTAAAAAATTACTGCCTTTTTTTATTTAGCAGAAAAAATATCCTCCCACATGGGGTGAATCCAGTCACTACTGCCTTCACCCTATCAATAAAAATAGAACAATCCCTCCTTTAGCTGGCATTTCCTCCTGGTTTTCGTTCCAACAGGGTTCTAAGAACCCTTTCATGTCCCTACAAAAAAAAAAAAAAAATAGACACCAAAATAGCAGAGAAAACTATGCAACTGTAATGTCCTCAACTTTCGAGGACCTTCATGGGAATATACAGTTGAGAGTACATTTCAATTTGAAGAAAATATAAATATGCAAGGACCAAACAACATGTATGTGCTTAATCAAGCACATAATTGCTTTTAGACACTAGGGTGTAATTATCTTTATCAGAGTTATGATACGATATAGAGAAAATGATTCCCAGAAATAAAATTAGGCTGTGTCTTGCTAAAGGCAAATTTTAAAGAAAGTATCAAAATCTGGCCTGATCACCTTGGGGGAAGTCCCAAGCATGTCTTAAAGTGACTTCACATGGGATCCCTGCTGCTGGGTTTTAAGAGGAGATAGGGATGGGAAACCTTGCCAAACCAAGATCTACCCTTCTAGGCAGACGGACACCTTCATCTCACATCACAGCACTCTCACTTCTGGTCTGAAAGTCTGGACAGTGAGCTGGCACTGGTGAGAAAATGCCATTAAAGCAGAAAGCGCCTGGACAGTTCACGTGAGCAGACCTGGGGAGAGCTACAGGGAAAGGTATGTTGGATGTGACAATGTGCACTATCTTGGTTATACCAGAGGTGCCAACAGTAACCCTGTTCTACACACAAGGAAACGGATCCTAAGAGAAGTTGATCCCACAGATAATAAGCAGCAGGGTTCAAAACTAAACACAAAACTTCCTGAGTATTTAGCTCAAGCGTTAGCCTCCTCAACCATAATCTGCCTGCTGAAGAGTTAAAATTCTCAAGAAGGAAAAGGAGATTCACAGACGAGACGTGAGAGAGGCATTGGCCAGCTGACAATGATGCCAACTGTCTCAACACCAATGGAAGGCATCTTTTAGAAACAAGCTAACAGAGTAAGAGCAGACCCTGGAGGAGCACGAAATGTGCCTTGCATGTGTTCATCTGCTGTCCTTCAGGACACCTATCCCATCAGTGCTGGAAAAAAGGACAGCTGCGGGACTGTCCCTGTGATGCCAGTGGGTGTCACTGCCTCCCCACGGTGCTCAGAAGGGAATCTGCAGCAAGCAGCGGAGGACGGATGCTAAGCTCCTTGCTCTCCCTGCAGCTGCGCTCCACACTCCTGTCTTCTCCACTACCTTCCCCTTTCCTGAGGCGTTTCACAGTGCACCTGTCACAGAGCAGGCCATCTACCTGTGCTAGTGACCATCACCATCAGTAACACTACCCAGGGTGTCACTAGCTCTCCAAACATGCTGCTTCCTTTCAGAGGTCATGCTACACACACAATGGAAGTAAGACGGATGGCAAGATGCAGGATTATCAGTGATCTGGATTCAGATTGAATAAGATGAATTTGTAAAGCCTTTCCCGAGTCACAGCATGCTCCGAGCCTGATCTGCATGAATGGCCGATGACTGCCCCCAGTCCTTTTACTTGAGAGACAAGCCAGGGTAAGGTAACATCTTTAAAGAAACTCCTCAGAGTGGACAGAACTGCAGCCTGGAGCAGGAGAGAGCCATCTCTTAATCACTTTCTAGCGGGAGAGTCTGGCATCTGAAATAGCATTCAGCAAGGGACGTGTGTGACAGCCAGAGCCACCCCACCATGCTCCATGTCTGCTGGTTGCTTTAATGGCAACTACTCAAAGGGCATTGTCTCTATCCACATGACAGTGACAACAAAGTCTAGGGTAATGGGTCTCTCTCTCCAGTATCAGTGCTCTAAGGGGATCAAGAGGAAATTAAAGAGCGGTCCTGTTTCTCTAGAAAGGCAGAGTGTTGACCTGCTCTCTTAATAGAGTGACAACCCCCCCCTAGACTGGAGCACAAGATCCCTGAGGGAAGGTATTCATTTTGTTTACTGTTAAGTCCCCAGTACAGTGCTATGGATGCAATAGGCACTTAATAAACATTTACTGAATCAACCTCCATAGAAGCAAAAGAAAGAAGTTGTAAAAATTCAGTGCCTATCTGGGGAAGAACTAGCAACAATTTCTGGTTATGGTTCATGCTAAATAGTGTTGTAATGGATTAGATGTGTATGTGCGTGCATGTATACACATGTATATGAGTACATGTGTGTGTAATATACATATATATATTAAGTGCATACATGTGTATATATAATACATCTGTATTATATATACATTTAGAGCAGAGCAGTGTCTATCAGATAAGAGCCTGAACAAAGCTAAACATTCTTATTATTTTTAGGAGTACAGTTGTTGTTGTTGTTGTTGTTGTTGTTTTAAGTAAGCTCTACGCCTGATGTGGGGCTTGAACTCACAACCCCAAGATCAAGAGTCACACACTCCACCGACTGGACCAGCCAGGCGCCCTTCGTGTGTACAGTTTTGATTCTATAAGTATATTAAAAAAATTTAACCTTTAACATTTAAAAAGTAACACATAGGGGCGCCTGGGTGGCACAGCGATTAAGCGTCTGCCTTCGGCTCAGGGCGTGATCCCGGTGTTATGGGATCGAGCCCCACATCAGGCTCCTCCGCTGTGAGCCTGCTTCTTCGTCTCCCACTCCCCCTGCTTGTGTTCCCTCTCTCGCTGGCTGTCTCTATCTCTGTCAAATAAATAAATAACATCTTTAAAAAAAAAAAAAGTAACACATATTCATTAAAGAAAATGTGTGGGGCACTTGGGTGGCTCAGCTGGTCAAGCGTCTGCCTTTGGCTCAGGTCATGATCACAGGGTCCTGGGATCTACCTGCAACGGGCTCCCTGCTCCGGGGGAGCCTGCTTCTCTCTCTCCACTCCCCACCCCCTCATGCTCTCTCTCTCAAATAAATAAAATCTTTTAAAAAATGTGCAAAATACATAATTAAATATTCAACAACTTGTGAGTGTCATGAGCTTATTTTGTATCCCATACAGAGCTTAATACAGATCAGTTGCTTAAATATTCATTATAAAATTAAACATTGCTACAAAGTGGTTAAATAAATGATGTTAAGTCCCTACTATGTGACGGATGCAACATTTTGAAAGAATGCAGGAGACATTTATGGACTAACAAACAAAGGGCCCAGGACACCTGCTAACTGCGCATTTGAAGAAATATACACTGTGTATCATTTCATTTATATTTGAGTGAAATATACTTGTACATGCAATGTAAAGCCATAAAAAATGTGCAAGGCTATCACAAATTGTTAACAGGGGTGAGGAGTAGCACTGTGTTATTTGTATATAAAATTATAATAATCTATAATCATAATAAAAGTGATTAATCAAACATTATCAAAATTTGTGAAAACCGAGGAAAGAAAAATCATCCTCAATCAGACCTCCCATAATAATGACTAATGTTTTTTTATACATCCTATTTTATAAATTCATTTGAGGAGTATTTATTGAATGTCTGCAATGGGCCCAGCACTCCATAGGTACATCCCTCCTTCGTTTGTGTAATAAATATTTCCTGACAAGTCCTTTCCCCCTATTCAATCAATTTAATGAGGATGCCTCCAGGAGGCTTTGGAGAACCCCAAGATTCTCCATAACGAGCAGATGATCTGGTAAGGATTCTTAGAGAATTGGCAAGCAATAGGTCCTTGATTTTATCAATCAAACCCTCCTTCCTCCTCCACCACGTCAACACATATACCCCCTGCCTCTTATTTCATTAAAGCATAAAGACTCGAGTCAGGAAAGAAAATGCATTGGAAACATACACAGTATAAGAAGCACTCCGAGCACTAGGACTAGGCCATAGATCATGGCTGCGTGATATAGATTCCTAATAGGAATGGCCTCCCAGGATTAGAACGCTCCATTTTCTCTGGAATGCTGCCCTTCCACCCCCAGCATTTCTTGCAGGGCATCCTCCCTCCTTCTTTTTGCCCTCCAGTCCTGCCCAGGTTCTCGGGGGCCCTCAGAGCAGCTCATGTTACTAAGGGGAAGAGGCTTTGACAATCTCTGAAGAGGCCTTGTGGGAATAGGCCCCTTTTGTTTGCAGTTATCAAAACAAATTATGCGCTACATGGCTGAGATGATGTTGACTCCAAGATGTCTTCCCTGGGGTCCCGCAGACTCACAAATGTGAATTCCAGTCTTTTGTAGTATAAAGGCCAATCAAAAGCACACACTGATCTGAATAGAGCCTGCTCCTTAATGATTCCTGGGGGAGTCTATATTTAAAGTACAATAACATTATTCTGAGAACGGGGTGCTCAGTGACCCTGAATAAGGAGCTACAATAGTCATGTAATCAACGGTCCTGGAAGATTAGCATCTAACTGTTCAAAACCTCTTCCTTCTCCCCATCCCACCCTTAACCAAGGCGACCATCAAGGACAGTGGTTCAAAGCTAATTGAGTCTTTAAACGTAAAATAGTTATAATAATCAAAGAAAAAAATATTAGCTATTGCCACACTTAAACAAATGCCACATGGCACATAAATTCTGCCATCTGCTTTAACTTTTCCTGAGTAGGAAGTTGGCAGATACTGCATAATATCTACATATGACTGATAATTTTTAGCCAAGTCTAAATAAAAAGGTGCTTTGTCTTCATGTGCTGCTTAAAAAGCTAGAGACACATAAGATTAACAATAAAACATGCTTTCAATGTTTACTTCTCCCATTTAAGATACATATATAAATTATATATAATATTTATGTGTGAGATTATATAGATATTTTGAGATATATATATATTCCACAGTAAACTCTATACTTTAGCCTTGGGTGCAAACTTAATCAATAATGTTATACATTTCTATCTTTTGTATAGAAAATATTCCATTTTATCTGTTTTGATATGTTCCAGGAGAGGCCTAAAGTACAAGGCTTTGCTTATACAGAGTGCACTGAGAGGTAAAGCAATAAAAACACTCATTTTCAGAAGGAAAGTGTATTTTACAGTGAAGGGGGTCCAATACACAGTGGAGATAATTTGTACAAACTGAAAAAATAAATCCATGGTCAATGAAATTGTGTCCTTGTAGAACACTTGAAGTTTCCTAATATATGATGGAATTAGTGTAGGCAGATTTCATTGAAGCACATGGCTCCACGGTCCATTATTTAAACAGCTCTGTCAGTCATGAAAGAATACTTCAAGTGCATGACAACAAAATGCTATCAATACTGAAGGTCGTCCTCTAAATCAGAAGGGAATGCAAGGGTTTCCTAACGACTTCTTCTCAAACAAATTACTGAGAGGCCGAACCAAAATGAATTTTATTATTGAGGACAAGTGAATTGTACAGTACTTATAGCAAACACATTAGAAGATTAAAATTGATTGAAGGAGATTGGATTTGAAAAGATATAAATAGGGAAGACATGAAAAATCTGCTCAAAGTGAACTTATGAAAGCTGTGGTAGAATTCGGCCACCAGCCAATCACTTTCGGAAAACATGCTTTGGTTTTCTCTGGAGAGGGAAGTGAGGATCTTGGATTCTGGATGGTGGTGAAGGTTACTGCACAGATGTGCTGAGGCTATAGGATAAGCACCCAGAGGAAACACACAACATGGACATATATGGTGGACAGAGTCCGTACGGCAAAAATTAGGCTTCATGTGGTCACTAGGAATTTACCAAAGGAAGTTGAGCTTGATTCCACCTTGGAGGTCTCACTAGGGCTGTTCAATCCATTCAAAGACAGCTAAGGAAAGCACAAATCATGTCTGCACTCATTAGCTATGGGATAGTCCAAATAATACAAGACAACACTTCCTAAGTGCAGCTCTATGAGGTAGCGAATAATAGCACCCCCATTTTATACCACAGAATACTGAGGTAGGAGAAGCACAAAGAGTATCTCCTGTTCGCATGGACATCAAGACGCAGGGACAGTGTTCAGAGCTGGGCTGCTGACACCAGAATCTGTTTTTAATTACTATACTTAAAAACTTGGTTTTAGTAATCAAACCATCCACCCGAATGGATCCTGGGATGGAAAAGGAAGTAGGGAAAGACTTCCAGTATTCTGAGAAGTGTGTTCAATCCACTGCACTGTTCTGAGAATCTGAACAAGATATATGGTACCAGCCTCCAAAATGCCCCTAATGATTTCCACCTCATGGTATCCATAGTCTTATACTGATTCCCCTACATTGGACCATAGTTGGTCTGTGCGGCAGAATACAGCAGAAGTGATGGTACGTCACTCTGAGATTAGGTTATAAAAGACCATGACTTCCATTATAGAATTATCTCCCTCTCTCTCCATCCCTCCATCCCACACTCCCCACTCCCTTCTCTCTCAACACTCACTCTGGAAAAAGCCAGCTGCCAAGTTACCAGGACACTCCAGTAGTCATGCAGAGAGGCCCATGTGGCAAGGAAGGAACTGAGGCTTGCCAACATCCACATGAAGGAGCTAGGAAGTGGATCCTCCAGCCTTCATTTAACATTTACCCCTGCTGACAGCTTCACAACAACCTCATGAGGCACCCTGAGCCAGAACCACACAGCTAAACCACTCCCAAATTCCTGACCCTCAGAAACTGTAAGATAATAAATGCTTATTATTTCAAGATACTCATCTTGGGAGTAATTTGTTACATGGTGTTAGATAACTAATACACGCTGTTACCTGCAAAGCTGAGCTCTCAAAGACCTTAAGTAGTGGGCTTTGTTCATAAAGACCTCAATGCTTAATTCATTCCTTTATATAGAGCAGTTCAGTAAGGTGTCTTAAACTCCATTCCTGAGAGAGAGATAATGTTGTGTGTAAATATGTATTCATCTATTAATATTTTTGAACATCTACGAGGTGCCAGATGCTGCTGTAGTGCTGGGATGTTGACACAAAAGAAACAAGGTCTCCTGGGGCACCTGGGTGGCTCAGCTGGTTAAGTATCTGCCTTTGGCTCAGGTCATGATCTCAGGATCTGGGGATCAAGACCCACTGTCAGGCTCCCTGCTCAGTAGGGAGTCTGCTTCCCTTCTCCCTCTACCCCTTGCCCCTCATCATGCGCGCTCTCTCTCTCTCTCTCTAATAAATAAATAAATAAATAAATAAATAAATAAATAAATAAATAAATAAAAAAAAAAAAAAAGAAACAGGTTTCCTTCCTTGTATCTAGATGATAGAGACTGGAAATAAATATGCAGATAGAAATAAGAAAAAAACAAGGAGATCATACTATGGAAATAAAATAGAACACTGAAATAAGTGATGACTGTGTTTCTCTGGCTGGACTAGTCAAGAAATGCCTCCCTGAAGAGGGATATTTGAGAAGAGGCCTGAGTGATGAGAAAAGCTCAGCCAAGAAGAGATCTGAAAGGAAAAGACGAAGTAACTTGGCTTCTTCGGTAGTTCCATCTTCTCTGGCATGACACCTAACATTAGGGCCTCAGGTTCCCCATCTGCATGCTTAGGACAATAATAATTTGCCTCACAAGGTAAAGAGAATGAAGTGGGATTCTATATATGAAAGAAACTTGAAAACTGAGATGCCACTACTCATTGTTCCCCATTTAAAAATAGCAATGACTGCTTTGGTCCAGCTTTGAAATCACTAGGACTGGGGCGACACTATCCCCCAAACCAAAGGCAATGCAGGGAAATTTGGACAGCCTGCTGATTTAATAGAATATCAATCTCAAGGGAAACTAACTCAGTTATAGAACAGTCTGACCATTAATTTCAATGATTTGACTGTGTAATATAATGTTTCAATCCTAGAACACAATTTAAACTGGGACAGGTAGTCATTACTTAACTTAGAGTCTGCAAATTCATCTCCGACATGTCAATTTTTTGTAGTCTATGTTCAAAGACTTGCCAAAAAAGATATGGGGAAAATATTTCAAAGTCTATGAAATCTAGCATCTCGATATCAAATAGTGCCTCGACTGCTACTGTAGATAAAAACGGTGATAGAAATTTTTATTAAAACAGTAAGCAAAGGGTAAGCATGCTTGTCAAACACAGATCCTGCTTTCCATACAAATGAGTGCACCAAGAACAGTAAAGATGACAAATGGAACACAGACTGATTTAGCCTGTGGGGAGAAGGGTAACAGGGAGAGTAGGAAAAGAGTCAAAATGAGGACCTACCAGTGATACCTTCTAAAGAAAATGACAAGAAACAAAATAAAATGATATTTTGGCAAACAAATGTTTCAAGTAATAGTCAAAAAAGAAGCAGCCAATGGTCTGA
Source organism: Ursus americanus (assembly GCF_024610735.1). Taxonomy (NCBI): domain Eukaryota; kingdom Metazoa; phylum Chordata; class Mammalia; order Carnivora; family Ursidae; genus Ursus; species Ursus americanus. Next base: position 35,205,725 of record NC_142128.1, read on the forward strand.
AACTAAAAATTAATTGCCCGTTAATTGAGAAAGCTTCTGTTGATTAAGGGATCCAACATCTCAGTCTGGGGACCAGTGCAAAGGAAAATAGAGAAAAAAATCAAATTAGATGTATATCAGGATGTCTAGCCACAAAAGTCCCACAGATGAGAATGAAAATACTGTTAGTGTGCATCCTAAGAGCATTGCTCCTGGTCTGACTGCACTGGGAATGGACATGTGGTTAGGTGCAGCTATTTCCCATGATGCTGTGGGAGATCTTAGCTGCTGTTCACTAAAAACTTCTGCTTCTCCTTCAGGGCAGAAGAGGAGACTGTGCTGCCTTGCCTGCTTAAATTTAGGTGCAGGCAAATGTCTTCCTTTGGCTAATGCAATGTGAACAGAGGTGACACATGTCACTTTGGGGTAGAAGCTTTACGAACCAGTGTGCAATTAACCTTGTCCTTTCCTTGTCCCAGTAATTGTAGAAGAAAGTGGATCCCGTGACCACAAGTGAGGGAGAAACAGAGCAGCACTCCCAGCCAGCCCACAGAGGACCTAGAGAATATATGAGAAGCAAAAAATTTTAACAATTGTCCTTTTAAGCCACAGAGCTGTTTGTCACTATAGCATGATCTTCCCTATCCTGATTGATACCCTCTTTTAGCTACTAAACCTTCTAGCCCCTTTTCACCAGGTGAGGCTTCCAGCAAAAGTTAAAGAGGAAGCCATCTTGGGGTCTCTGGCTATTTGTATTAGCATTTTCTATAAGGAGCGATTTTCTGCCATCATCAGTCTTCACCTTCCCTTTTGCAGATAGATGCCTTTTGACTTTCAAAAGCAGGGGCTTACTCTGCATTTTCCTCAGCACTGTAGATAGGCAAATACCCCATATCTTCATTAAAAACAATAGGATGTGTTTGATGTGTAGATGTTGCTTTCACAAAAACACTCTAGAGTCTTAGTGCCATTCCAATCACTCATTCACAATGATGTGAGGGTTCATACCCTCACCAAGCTTACAGTCACCCCACAGAAGATTAAAGAAGCTAGAACGATAAGCAGTGAATGCTATGAGAACACAGAGAAGGGATATGGAGCAAAGGCTGGGGAGTGAGGTGGCCAGAGATGGCTTCCAGGCAGTAAGTAAAGACAAAACAGATGAATCAGAAGAGGGGCAAGTATTCTGGGCAAGCACTACAAATGGCTGGAGGCGAGAGAGACAAAGACACTGAGTACAACTGAAGAGTGCTGAGTGTGGCTGTATTATGGGTGGGGTGGAGAGTGATTCATCTGGAAGAAGGCAGGAGACAGCTTCTGAAAGCCCTTGAAATCAGGCTAGACATGCTGGATTTATGTGAAGAGGAATGGAGAGCCATTGGAGGTGGGGTGACATAATTTGTTTGCTAAAGAGCCACTGCTTGAAGAGGATAAATATACAAAAGATAGTGACACTAGTTACCAGAATATCACAGCAAAAGGTCACCGTGGCCTGGATGAAAGATGGTGGACTAGAAGACAGAAGAGTAAAGATTTGAGGTGTATTTTGAAGATTGAATCGGAGAAGTGCGACTTAACTTCACTTTTTGCCTGCAGCAGGGTTACGTTTTTGGTGACGGAAATAGCTGCAGATTCTTCACTCAATGTTAAAACCCCATTAATCATTTCACTGGAGTCCCTTCATATTAAATATAGGACTCCAGCCACATTGAAATGTTGAAACATGTGATTAGGATCCTTATTAGCACCACAATTCCATTTAGAATTGTGTTTATTCCCCCAGAAGACCACATTACGTGCACCACCTGCATCTGATCTTAACTCCTCTGGTAAGAAGCGTTGTCTATGGAAAGTACTATGAAATCACTTCCATATAGTACATGGCTTAGACTGCTTTCCAGAAATGTAGAGGACATTTAAATGTATCTAATCCCTACTTGCCATTTGGTTTTTGGGGATACCTCTCTATTTATATACCTACCCCTTACAATATTTTTTTTTTCCCTTGGAAGACAAGGAAGAATAGAAGTTAGGAACTCTTCAGCTCTAGGATGACACTAGCTATTTCGACTCCCAGCTTCATCACTTATTAGCCAACTGATCTAGGGGGATGGTTCTTCTTTCTAAGTCCCAGTTTCTCATGTGACCAAGGGGGGTAATGACAGGATTGCCTTAAATGGATTGCCTTGAGCACTCCAAGAAATAATGATGTGAAGTGCTTAGAGTAGTGCCTGATCCATAGCCCATAGCAAGGTCTCAGTAAATGCTCTAAACTAATAATGTCAACAGACAGTAGTTATAAAACTCATGAGTGTTACAAGGGATGCTGAGATCGCTGTTTGGAAAGTAGCACAGTGTCATGGGCTCTGCAGAAGTAACTCAGTCAGTCATGAAAGAAGAGAATATAATTTCTTACATGTCACTTTCACATAAGGTACTGTGCCAGGGTCTAGGGAAATAACATTAAATCAGTAGATACAGTCCATGCCCTCCTGGATCCTCTCCTCTAATTGTGCAAATGACATCAAACCTATGATGACAACCACAGTGAGCCTCACACAGAAGGTATATCACACAGAAGAATGTACCTAAGCGGGGGTTATGGAGGCTCATCATGGTGCTCTGCCTTACAAAACAGTCACAGCCATGAAAGAAAAAAAATCAAGGCCTGCAATAGTTTATGCCAACTCGACCTACAGCAACATTCTCAATTAGAGAGAGAGAAAAAGGCAACTTTTGCAGAATATGAACCTCCAAAGAGTTTTAAAGGGTATTTCATAAATGACTGTTTCACATAGTTCCAAGTAAGGAGTTCCAGACCCATGGTTGCTTTCTCAGTTGTCAACTGAAGGTATTTATTAGAGTATGCAAGCTGTTTAGAAACTTGCACAACCACTTATAACCTATTAGTGAAACATCCAATTACACGCCTGGCCTCTTCATTTACTTTCCAGCCAACTACTTGGAGATCTGGGCTATGCTAACCTTGCTACTCCTACTATCTGCTCTAACCCAGACGGAAGGTGTAGTTGAACTCTTTTGATTATTGTAGACAATTGTTGGTGAAATTCATTAAATATTCAGTATTTGATCTGAAGAGAGGTAAATGATTTATAGATACTAACTCATTCACAGGAACCTTATGAAGTGGGTACTAATATCACACCCATTTTACAGATAAGGCAATCAGGTTTTAAAGCAGTTACCTGACTTGCCCAAGTTCAGAGACCTAATGCCCTAGTCATTTGGTTCCAGAGCCACGAGGTTTTGAGTACAATTTTACGCATCCATGAACTACCTTGAACTATGAGTCAAATTCTCTATTCCCATAGCCAGAAGCAGGCTGAACATCTGTTAGGATGGAAATTTAATAATGTCCCACTGAAAACTCAATGCCTCACAACACTGACATGGCCTCACAGTTCACTCTACAAAAATGATTCCTGTCCAATATATCTAGATGGTTGATGTACATATGATTCTCTTTTCCTTGGCTTAACTTGACTATGGTGAGGTATACTCATTAAGTATCATTAACTGATACTCTCATGGAAATCATTTATCAGAATCCAACTTTTGGATCTGTCTATCATCATGAGATTAGCAACTGGAACACGGGCCCCTATACATGTTCAGAAGTCTGTACACTAATCACTTACAAAGTCATATTATGTTATCAAGAATTAAATTATTTGAAAATTTACCCTGGTGTCATTAGCATTCAGTCTTCCAGGAACTTGCAAATTAAAAAGGAAGAGGAGGAGAAGAAAGGAACGACAACAGAGAAAAAGAGGAGAGAAAGGAAAAAATAGGAGGATCAGAGTCTACATCTATATTAAAATTTTCCTCTAAAATTGGTTATGCTACATGACAAACCCTCACTCTTCTAAAAATCACACATCTTCTTTTACACTATGTCCATAATCAAAACATCATTAAAACTACATCCGTAAGTTAGCCCAATAGACTAAAGACTGGGAAGGTTTCTTCAGAACTGTCACAGACTATTGGGTAAATACATATTTGGTACACATTCTAATTTTGAAAAACATGTTATTTACTTACTAGACTGTAACAGTTCTGCTGAAGAGTTACAGACTACCAGGTAAATATGTATTTTGGAATGCATGCATTCTAATTCTAAAACATGGATCATTTACCCGCTAGAGTGTAACATTCTGGTCTGCCATGTACAACCCTTGCCCCATGAATCATTACCCTGGCAGACCATAGGGATACTTTCTAGTCATTTGTTTGGGCATGAAGCATGTTCATTTTAAGGAGGAAAGTCTTCTAACCTAGCATGAGATTTCTTTTTGTTAGAAATATCAAAGTTCACAAATTGCAAATTAAAACAGTATTAATTAAGAGCAGTTGCATATAGCAACAATTAGGTGGATAATTAAACTCAAGCCTTTGGTTGGGAGGTACCGAAGTAGTCTTTAAATGGATGGGTAAAATTAGATCCTGAGCTTGAAATCTGCACATTGGCTGTCTCCAATACTTGCCTCTGAGGGATGGATGCCAATTAACATCATCTTGATGTGCCCTGTACTTATTTTATTCTTTCACATTAAATATTTATTGGACAACAATGTGCCAAGCACTGGGCTTGATCCTGGGGTTTCAGCGAAGAGCAAAACCAGCCCTCCTGGAGCCTATCGTCTATGGCTACGAACTCTATTGAGGCCCTTAAAATATACTCTCAATGTAGAAGCCCACATTATCCTTTTAAAATATAAATCAAGTCTTTATCTTACTCAAGTAAAAACAAAGTCTCTAATTATCTACAAGTCCTACATGATATCTGCCCCCTTCCAGCCCCCACCTTGTTATCCCCTGAACTCATTCCCTCCCTACTATTTTCTGCTCCAGTCTCTCTCACCCCCTTGTTCATTGAACACAGAGGTACACTCAAGGTTTAGGTTTTTTGTTTTAATTATTTGCTCTGCCTGGAATATTCTTTCCCCAAATATCCGCAGAGCTCACTCCTTCACCTTCCACTCTTGGCTAAAATGTCACCTTTACAATGAGGCCCACCCTGATTCCCCTCCCCGTTCATTTAAAATTTTAAGTGACTCTTCCAGCCTGCTCTGTTCCTCCTTATCCTTTTCCTCTTTCCTTTTATCATAGCACTGGTCACCTTCTACAATGACTTGCTTATTTACTATATGCACTTTCCATGGGCTCTGTGCCCCACTAGAATGTAGGCTCCACAAAGCCTTGTCCAAGTATTTCACTGATGGGTCCCCAACACAAAGATGAATGCCTGGTATACAAAAGGTGCTCAATACACACACACACACACACACACACACACACACACACACACACACACGTGTGTATAGAAATATATGCATACATATGAGTAGAAGAAACATATAAATTGGTATAAGGTCACATGCAAGTCAATTCTCATCCATCCCAGGGAGTTGGAGTTGGGGTAGGGTGGGAATTCCAGGAAACGCTTTCCCAGGAGACGTGGCCCTTTTGAGCTGAAATTGAAATGAGAAGTAAGAAGTAAAGGAGTGAGGCAGAGGGAACAGAAAGTGCATGACTCAGGAAGAGCTTGATGTGTTTGGGGAAATGAAAGACAGTTTGCAATGTGGCTATTGCATGAGAGCAAGTAGGCTTGAAGATTTTACATACGGGGGAAACCATGTTCTGTTAAGTGAAACCTATTCTTCACCTATGAGAGGGAAAGAGAAATTGAATGAATGAAAAATGAATATGCCGCTCTTTTGGCATTTTGTTTTCTTTTGTTTTGTTCAACCAGCCATTTTGGGCTATAAGGCACAATTTTTCTGAACATTGGAGTGACAGCTGCACATCCCCAGGAAAAATGCCGAAAGCCCCCTGTCAATTTGCAGGCCAAACTTTTGAAGGTCATGAAAGTTCTAAATGAAACAGCTGATTTCCCAGTGTCCTTCCAACATGGCAGGGGACTCAAGTTACAGAATTCAAGAAATCTCCCATTTCTTGAGCAGGAAATTCATGTTTCTTAGAAAGTGCATAGTTCTGGACAAACTTTCCTCCTCTTCCTAAAAGGGAAGATGACACTGAAATTACCTCAGTGATGGGGCCAGAGGCAGCAGCACAAGGCCCTTTTCTTTCTCAATTTGCGAGGTGCTGCCTCGGCCTGCCCGCCGACAATGGGAGGTGGAGACGAGACACGTGAAGTCATTTCACCCATCACTAACCCAACACCCCTGCCCATTCTCCACCTCTATCACACACTCCCCAGGCCTCCTGGCAGAAGATATGTTTTGAAAGATTTGTAAAGCACTCCTTTGGAGTACATAATAACTTAATATTAATTTAAATGACTAATATTTGGAGTATAAAAAAAGGAGAGAAAAGGTTCCATTTGTGAAAAATATATCTCAATTTTCCTAGAAAATGTCTCACGGTGACAGCAATGTATCCCATGAGCAGAAATAAGGTTGTTACCGGCAGAAATTTAATTAAGATGAGTCGGGCATGCCATGAGCGGTACATGGCCAAGGAAGCATTAGTGAGGTACTTACCACACTGATGTGGAGAACACACAATATTAAAATGCCCAATAAATTAGCCTACAAATCTACTTAGCTCTACATTTGTCCTGCATCACCAAATAAAACATTGCCTTAAAAAGGAACCATCTGAGATTTTTCACACCAAATCAATTTATACAGAATAAGGAAAATGCTTATACAACTCCTGGGCTGCTGTTTGCAATGAGATACTTGGTAGAAGAGAAAATTTTCCCCTTCTCTATTTCATCAGACACAGAATGGGAATTAATCAGCGATACTTAACTACCCTTTCAAAAGGACTCCAGCAACATCCCCAGAAACACTTCATTTCTTTCAACATTTCTGAACAACAGACAGTCACCAACTTTTAATAATTCCATATATTACTGGAGACTGTGAAAAAGGATTTTAAATCACAAGACTGATGACAATGTAATAAATTAGAAAAATTGTGGCTGTTATTGTGAATTCTTAGTGCCCCAGTGTGGTTCACATCTCAATTTCTAGATGTAATACGATTTGAGTATAATTATTAGCAATTATTATCAAAGCATTCATAAGCTTTTCCCCCACTGTGAAAGCAAAGATTCTTCTTTATATCCTATTTTTAATCTTAATTCATGGGTGTCACACATCATCCACAAAAGAAGGGCATGGTGATTCCAAAATGTCTGTTTTGACAGATTGCTCTTTCCCACTTCTTTTATATTATAAATATTTAATACATGATTCAACAATGAATGACAAAATCTAGCTCTGTGATCATCCAGTTAAGTGAAATCTCCCCTCCTCCTCCTCCTCCTCAAAAGACAGTCACCAGTCTTGCCACAGGAGCAAAGAAGGGTCAAAATACAACATCTGCATTAATATAAGCCCCTATGGACCCAAGTCATAAGAAATGTCCCACTAATTCATTTTCTGCCACTTTTTCTTTTAAATGCAAATTTCTAGGGCAAGCCCGCCGCAATATATTTAATTGTCTACATTGTGCAATTATAACAAAACAATTCTGTGATGGTACCATGTCATCATTTAAATACACGCCATCTTATCTCTTTCTATATATTAATCTAAAATGGAATCTGGAAAGTGACAAGAACATCTCATAATGGAACACCCAGTGAATGGCTGATTTGCCTTTCATTGTCCGCGAGCCTTAATGTGCTGTGGACTTCCTGGGAACAAATGAGACCTCGGCAGCGACATGTTTTCATTTTATCACATTTATTTAAGATGACCGAGGACAGTGCCCAATATTTATTCACCACGTTCAACATTTGCCATCATCAGAATAAAAGGCGAGACGGCACAGTTTGAACAACATCTGGTAATTCCAAAGAGATAGTGTCACTTGAAGAACAAATGAACCTTTAGTTAATAAAATCTCCCCCTGACTGACAAAGATGGCTTTTTGTACACATGCAGGATCCATGATAAGTAGATAGAGAAACGCAGATAAAGAGCACCCGATTCCTACAAAGGGAAGTCAATGTGCCCATGTTTAAATAAAGACGGGGTTTATTACTGGTCTTTTATGAATCATGATAAATTAAATGTCCTGAGTTCTGGAGGGATGAAAGATTTAAATTATAATTCTGAAAGCCATGGGAAGTTTCACTACTCTCAAAATGCTCTAATGCCTGAAAGTAAGAATAATATTGCCAGGATGAAAAAATAGCTGGTTTCAAAGAAGCAGCCTTTCATCCAGTAATGCCTGAGTTAATAGAGTCAATTCTCCTATATTCTGAATATCTATGACCCCAAGCCCTTACCAGACACTGTCCTAGGTGCTTGTATCTAAGTAAGGAAATGTCTGGAATAGGCAAATGTGTCTAATGTGAGTGCAACTATACCCAAGTGTCTATGAACCACACGTGCACATGAGCACACACACACACACACACACCAGATGGGGTGATGTCCTTTAATACATGAAGAACGGGGCTTCTGCCTATTGCTGAGCCATATTTCATACCATATTTATTCCATTATCACACCACTGGTATTGATACATTATGGCTATGATCATGTCCACAGATAGGATTTGGGTGGGAGATAATTAATTCAAGAGAAGCCCTTTATAGACATGGATTGTGGCTGATATACAATGAAGAGAACATCCTCTGATCCCTAGGGATTCCAAATTTTTAAAAAGTATTTATGATAGAAATGACAGAATGATCATAATAAACAGACCTCCTGAGAAGATAAATATATTATGTCCCCTCTTTCTTGATACTATTATGAGAAGATAATAAGTCTATGAAAGTTCTTTGAGGACTGTAAAAAATCATACAGAGATAGAAATTATTCTTAAAAGTTTAGAGTCAAAGTGAACGGTCTTTGGCACAGAAAGTACCCGGCATAAATGGGGCAATGGGAAAGTTTAGAGGCATTGGCTTTGATCTTCTTTCTTCTTCCTTAGCAGTTTGTTCCCCAGGGTACCTGCCTTAGATTCAAATCTTATTCAAACCCAAGTTTTGTGTGTGTGCGTGTGTGTTTAATTGGTACCACTACAGTTATTCTATGGCTAGACATGAAGAGGGTGAGGTGCGGGGGGGGGGTGGTCATATTTATCCCCTACTCCCTATGTTTCTATGTGAAAGAACTCCTTCACAGTAATAGTCCAGATCTCTCCCCAGTTCTTCACTCCTCCACCCCTAAGAAGGAATGGTTTATTTGACTGCTTACTTCGGCATGCCCATGGAACTGGGCATGTTCAGTTCAGTCTTCTTAGCTCTTTTTTTCAATTCCCCAGCTGGCAGAAAGGGTACACTCTGGTCCTCTTTCTTAGCCATAAGACTCATGAGTATACAGAGGAGTGGGGAGGAGGGAGAAAATGAAGACAGAGGTTACAGGGGCCTACTCCATCAGTGACTGATAGATAAGTCTGAACAAATTGGGAGAGTACAAACAAATCCATTTGGTCACACATTTTAACTTAGATTTCTTTCATTAACAAAATGTATTTCATTTATTTCATTAATAAAAACTAATACCCTATTACTGCCTTTTTAAGAATAGCTTCACTGAGATGTGATTCATACACCATAAAATTCACTTATTCAAAGTGAACAGTTCAATAGTTTTTAGTATATTCACAGAGTTGTGCAATTATCACACAATTTAATTCTAGAACACCTTTTTCACCCCAGAAAGAAATGCCTATAGCAGGTAAACTCACTTCTTATCATTCTCTCACCACAGCCCATGGCAAGACTAATCTACCTTCTGTCTCTCTATATTTGCCTGTTTTGGACATTTCATATGAATATGATCAGAACCTTGAAAATATTAGGCTAAGTGAAAGAAGTTTGTTTATTTCCTTTTGCCTTCCTGCTGTGCTACTTTCTCGGTTGGTTCTTACTCAGTAGGGAAATAACAGGATTTTATTCTTTGAACCCCTAGAGCTACCACATACCTAGAATGGTTTCTTGTGTCCTATTTTACCGAAATCAAATCACTTCTTTAACACTTTATAATTTTAATTTTGCATAGACATTAAACTGCTATATTAAGGTCGGCATTCATTTACCCATTTATCCATCCGTTCATACTTTCAAAACATATTTATTGGTCCCTAATATGTCTGCCAGACTCTGAAGGTCCTAAAATGAATAAAATCTGGTACCTGCTCTCAGGGAGTTCACACTTAATTATTGGGAATGATTTATGTACAAAATTGCATAAAATATATAAAACAGATCCACTAGAATCTAAGTTCAAAAACTCTTGTTAATCCTTAAATACTCGACACCATCCACAGTTCCTGTTTCTAGGAAATTCTCTCTACCTTTGTGAAATTGTCCTCACCTGGTTCACTTGCTATCACCCTGTCAATCTTCTTAGTGTCCTTGTCTCTTTTTCCAATCATTCACGTGATCCTTTCTTCAGGTAAATCCTTTTGTTCTTCTTTATCTTCTATCTTCCTTTCCTTGGAGACATCGTCCATTCCCACTACCTCCACAGCAACTTGTGAGCAGCATAAAGCAGCATATAACACAAGATATAAAGGACTTAGCCCTTGAACTGAGACTTAAAGGACACACTGGATTTTGGGTCATGGGTTTGAGGTGTATGTGCATATATGGATGGATATACAGGGCATCAATTTCTACCAACTAGCTTTGTCTTCTTGCTGATATCAATTAGTTAACTTAGCTCAAAATGAGCAAAAACTGTTTTTCCTATCCACACTTGATATATTTTCACAAAATAGACCTGTCAACTCCACACATTATTCCCAGCAGTTGCTGCCTATGCCTGCACGTCACAATCTTTATTTCAACCAAAAAAGCTGCTGTCAGCTCTAAATCTGTGGCTTCACAAAAACTATTGATTTATGGCGATGACCCTTCTTGCCTGTGCACATCTCAAATCCATACAGTGAGGGGAGCCCCGGAAATATTTATTCAGACAGATAAAATCCTCCCTATTTAACAGAACTGACTTCCATGACCAGTGGGCACGTCTTGTTACCTAGGGACATTTCCACAGGATTACACAGTGAGGCTCTGGCTGTGACTGTAAGTCACTGCCACTGATTTGTCAAAATAAATAACAATAAAAATCAACCCTTACAGAACTTGGGGGTAGCTGATGCTTTTTCTTAAAAAAAAAAGTAATAATAATAATAATAATAATTCTTCATTTTTAATTGGAAAAAAATTCCAAGAGATACAAGGAATGCGTGTTATCTAACAATATATATATTTTATGTATAGCATAAAACAGAATATAGTACTAGATATACTTTGTGTTATTATAAATATATTAATAATACAACATATCTAGATATACTCTATATTATATATATTACATATGACATTACTACATAAAATTGTGTGTATATATGTATTCTATAAACATTATAGATTTAAAAAGTGTACATACATATATGTGCATATATTATATAACTAAATTTCTGTGACAAAGGGAAAAAAATTTGATTTATTCTTCCCTTTGCCAAGGGCTACAACATTACTCCTCAAACCTCAAAAGTCTTCAAAAGTTCTTGTTTATTACAGTCATCAATGGCTACAACACTTGGAAAGTGACTATCATTTAATCACCAATTACCATATACTAGACCATCTTCTGATCTTTGTGCAGGTAGTATGTCCTTCAATCATCAGGGGAAATCCAATAAAAAGTGGATCTAAAAATCCATTTTAAAATCTATTAATCCATTAAAAATTGATTTTAAAAATCAATTAAAAATCCATTTGGTTATTGTTTCCATTTTGCAGATGGCATTACTAAGTTTCAGAGAACTGAAGAAACTACTCTAACATCTCAGTGACGTAAGCCTGGATCTGTCAGTCCCCAGATACTGGACTGATATCCACTGCTCCGACTGCCTCCTTGATATTAGCTGTACAGTTTTCCTTTTACAGTAAAATGCTCCCCTCCTTCAAACACTGTCACCATTTTTATCACTGGTCTGATTCAACTTAAAGTAAGATTTTCAAAGGAACCCAAATCAATTGAATATGTTCTACCTTTTCAAAACATTAGAATAGCTTGGCCATATCATGAACACCACTGTTCTAACAAGAAGTAGTGAGTAATAAAGTGATTTTTAAAGCATAATCAGTGGTACCAGGAATGGAAAGCATGGGCATTTCTCCTTGCATTTCTGACTGAATTGATAAATGTTCTGAATTGACTGGCAAGTGGATATGACTGGAAAAGGAGAAGAAAATCTTTCTGAAGTAAAAAAGAACCCCCCCCCCCAAGTCATTTAAGGATTAGGTAGGATTCTAAAGGACATTAAGCCGTAAGCTTCTCTCTTTCCAAAATGGTCAATGCATTGAGAGGGAAGAATCATCCTGGCAGAATATGAGATTGAATCCCACTGATAATCATAGTAGCACTGAAATCCAGCTTGGATAAGGACCATCTCAGCCATACATAACTGCTGCTTTATCAGCAATCATCAAAACTTGATAAATTGTTCATTTGGACTATAATCTGTGGATGATCTTATAGATAGCTAGATTAATTATTCATTGCCAGGTAAGATTTACAGAACTTCATATTTTAAGTGTTCATAATACTAAGCACCTCCTCTTCAGATCAATTATGTCCAAATTTTTATTTCAAATATGATTATTTGATTAATTTCTGTTCCATCAGGCTGTAGGCCTCATGAGCCAATAGCTATAAGTAATAGCTGTTGTTTGGTGAAAGCTTACTATGTGCTGGACATTATCCAAATAATAGCTCCTTTAATCCTTACAATAGCTCTATGAAGTAGTTATCTTTCCCTATTTTATAGATAAGACAGTTTAAGTATAGGACTGTTAAATAACTAGTCTAAAATCCCACAGAGAGCAAAAGGCAGCCCCAGACTGGACCCCAGGCAATCAAGTTCCAAGCATGAAGGCAAGTGCCATGTATATGTTGATCATCACATATCCCCAGAACATAGCTGATGCTCTATAAAATTTGATGGATGAATGAAAAGCTGCTTTCTTCTGGGTTGGGCTAGATCTACACAGACATGCAAAAAAGACCCTCACTTTGTGTTAATCTCAGAGAGATGAACTTGTCCTCCTATAACTCAGAGCAATTATCATGTAAAATGAGGCCAGGTGAGGCAAATTCCCATGGGCCCCCAACAGAAACAACCTTCCCCTACTTCTCTCACATCAGTTGACTGTCCTCCTGTTCTCCTCCAAATGATCACTTAATGCTCACGTTCACATCCCCATAATAAAACACAGCTAAACCCAAATGATAATGGAGTTGCCCAAGTGCTTACTTCCTCCATTAGTCTTGTCTGGGAAAAATTCACCAGAATTAAATCCCTATGTGGTACCAGGCATTGTGTTGTCAATCATGAAGTGATTAAAAAGAACACAAAATGGCATCCTGTTTCCAAAGGAAGAAACGGATTCTTAAAAACTAAAATTAAAGGCCAAACATTGTAGGTATTATAAGAAAAATGTAAGTTACAATAGGAACACAGAGGAAGAGGAAATTTGTTTGGGCTCCTTTTAGAAAAAAATCAGAAGAAACAATCAGAGATGGGTTGGGTGGGGGATAGGAAGGGAAGAGGGGCTCCAGGCGGGAAAAAGAGAAAGGCTTTAGATTGGAGGCACATGAGAAAAATATTTTGTTTGAGTCATTTAGTATAGACTAGACTTCTCAGGTGGACTTGAAACTGCCACCTCTATTAGGCAATATTCAGGAAATGTCAGAAAATCCTCCGCAAAAGCAGATCCTCCCAAGGTAAGCACATATAAACTGGCAAGCAGAGCAAACAATTGGACAGCACTTGGCTAACTGCAAAAGAGTGAATGAGAGTGTCCCTCTACTTGTCTTTGTTTTTTTGTTTTATTTTCTGATCTATCCCAAGTCCCTTACTTTGGGGAACCATCTTTATCCTACTGTACATTTATCTACAAAGTTTAAGTGGAGCTCTATAAGTCTCCCCCACCACCTTACTCCATGGGGAAGAGACTCAAACCAGCCAATCAGAAAAACCAGTCCGACAGTCCAGGAATTTGCTCAGTAGGGGGCACATGACTCAAAATGGCCAATCAGAGCCTTCCCTATGATTTTTGAAGCCTGATACCAAGAGGGCAAGCAGATCTAGGAGAGAATGAGTCCTTGTGACATCATTAAATCTTGAGTCTCAACCATGCCTGAAGCCTACCTTTTGTGCTGCCCAGTTCCATAACCCAAACTTTCTTTATTCTTAAGTGTATTTGAATTGTTTGTGTGTGTGTGTGAGTGTGTGTGTGTTTCACTTGGAACTGGAAGAATCCTGATGAAATCGGACCCTAAATATCCTGTAACATAATGCATTCTAATTCTGCACTGGTTGCAGCTTCCCTCCTCATAACAAAAACTAGTAAGTGTGAAGAGATGTTACATACTTCCCCAATTTGTTTGATATTAAAAGACCACCTTTGGAATCCACATCTCTGTTCTTTTAAGCACCACACTGTTTTCTAAACCAACAGAATGATTCAGATAATCTCAGACACCAGAACTTGTTTGACAGTTGCTGCCATCTAGCAAAAAAACTCCAAAAAACAAAACAAAACAAAACGAAAACAAACAAACAAACAAAAAACAGCTATGAAACTGAAGGGGGTTATAAAGTACTGCAAGACCCAAAAACTAATAATGTTCAAGGCATGTCAGTAAGCTGATATATTAAACTGGATTAAATTTAAACCACCCTTCACTATGTAAAATAGGTATACCTTTATAGAATGTTAATAGTAGGTCCTGGTACTTCCACACCAATGAATAGTCTGATTGAGCTTATCAATAAGCTAATAGATAATAAGGTCTGTGATTAAAGAGAGCACTGTCTCCATGCATTGTGGTAGCTCTCCTCTTCATTTCCCAGCTAAGGGGCTACCACAGCCTGACGTACAAAAATAGGCTGGGGTTTAATCAGCATCCTAACTGTGAGAAACCCTGTGAATTAAATACCATTCCCTTCCAGAGTTCAAAGAAGTCACATTTTAAGGCCAAGGTTTAGATGCAAATATGAGAGATGTGATCCTGAGGAAAAAAAATCAAACATGACCAGGAAGGACCCCTGCTTCCTGCCTAAAAGAAATGTGTCCCAGAGAAGGTTTTCTCTGATCTCTGCTTTAGAAAGATCAGTCGTCTTATTTGAAACCTCGAAAAGCTGTCACATTTATTATATTTCTGGAAGCCTGTAAATGATGAATGTTTCTTCCATTTCCCCTCCTTCAGGAGAAGGAAAAAAAAAAAAAGGTGTCATTCTGCCTGACTTCCAGGAAGATGTCATGAGTATCTCAAAAAAAAAAAAAAAAAAAAAAGAAAAGAAAAGAAAAAAAATAACCACAATTTGTCTGCTGTTATCAGCAATTAAAGAAACTTTATCTAATTACTATGGAAGATGGCACCGTTCGACAATCATCTCTGACAAACTGATCATTATCAGTAATTTATGACCAGTTTCTTAGTTAATTGTCCTCAGGAAGGAGAGCAAAAATCATTTGTATAGAAAAATAAGTAGTCATTAACAACAGTGGAATTTGTTGGGAATGTGATTATAAATCACTAACTAGGGCTGGTAATGATTCCTGGGAAGAGAAGAGAATGAAAACAATGTAGACACTACATCCAACTTTAGGGAACTATTCGGAGGAAAGAAGACTTCATAATTAACTCCCCCCCCAATTAAAATGAAGAATGGTTTGTCTCCCCTTAAAAGAATATGAGACACTTTATCCTAAATGCAGGAGAGAAGAGCAAGGGAGGAACACATCTCTGCTTTTGCATGCAGGGCTAGTTATAAAACACACTCAGACCCTTTAAAGTTCTGCCTCTCCTAACCAAGCTCACTTTGCATAAAGAAAATGGGCCCTGCTTCAGTTTCTTCCAAAACTAACTGAATCTATCTGACCAAGCTTTGATTTTAGGGCTTGAAAACTGGTCCATCTATCTGGTCCAAAAGCCAAGCATAGACTTGTGAATCCAGATCTGTATTTGAACCTCACAATGCCAATTACAAGCTATGAAACCTTGGAGTATGTTACAGAGCTTATGGCCCTATATTTGTGAAAAGGGCATCAGATGTGCGCCTGCTATGGATATGGAACCCTAAGGATATGGGTGAATTGTGTCCCCCTCCCATCCAAAATACGGTATGTTAAACCTCTAATTCCTGGTACCTGTGAATATGAGCTAACTTGCAATAGTCTCTGCAGATATAATCAAGTTAAGGGAGGTCATGAAGGTGGGCCTTAATCCAATATATGACTGCTATCCTTATAGAAAATGTGAACAGACACACAAACAAAAGGAATGTGTTGTGAACATACACAGGGAGAACATCATGTGATGATGGAGCCAGAGAGAGGAGTGGCATAGCTACAATCCACGGAATGCCAATAGCTGCTGACAAGCCACCAGAAGGTAGGAAGAGGCAAGGAAGAATTTCCCTACAGGTTTCAGAGAGAAGACAGCCCTGCTGACCCCTTGATTTGTGGCTTTCTGCATCAAGAACTGTGAGATAATAAATTTCTATAGTTTTAACTCTTCAATTTGTGGTACTTTGTTATGGCACCCCTAAGAAACTAATGCAGTACTTTACAGGATCCTGAGACAGACTGGATGAGAAAGGGCTTGGAATGTCCCCAGGACAGTGTTTGGTATGTGATATGCATGCAATGAGAATGCTTGTTCATGAAAAATGAACACAAAAAATGAAAAAAATGGCCCATCCTAGACATGAAAAATGACCCATCCTAGACAAACAATAAACAATGAGTATATTAGATCATGATAGACAGAGTGTCTGGAATGCACAGCCCTGGAGCTGAAAGAGCCCTGGACTTG
This sequence comes from Ursus americanus, assembly GCF_024610735.1. Taxonomy (NCBI): domain Eukaryota; kingdom Metazoa; phylum Chordata; class Mammalia; order Carnivora; family Ursidae; genus Ursus; species Ursus americanus. The sequence goes on from NC_142128.1 coordinate 35,222,557, forward strand.
GCATGAGAATTCTGAGATTAAGACTCAGTCCTTCCATTTCCAAGACTTTCCCAGAGTGAGCTTTAGATTCCTCACCTATACATTAGAGGTAGTCCAGTATATGCCTTCCCTTGCAAGGATGCGATGAGCCTCAACTGGAATAATATACATCAAAATCTCCTTATAGTTGGAAATATTCTTCATTCATGAAGCCACTAAGATGAGTTCTAGGGATACAACGGTGACTAATTTAGTAAGAAACCACAACAACAAACCTGCAGTTATAAACTGGAATTAGAGTAATGTAGAAAGAGTGTGCAATGAGATCTTTGGAGGACAATTATCAGAGGGGCCAGACAACGCCTCACTACAGAGCCTAAGCTAAAACTTGACATAAGAGTGGAACTTGCCAGGTGATGGTTACAGGGAGCACACTCTGGCAGACAGAAGAACATGTCTCTAAGACTTGAAAGAACATGGAAACAACCGTAGTTAGAACCCTAGGAATGAAAGTTTGGAGAGAGATGGGTTGGAGAGAAAGGCAAGAGGCCAGATGATACTGGAACTGCAGGCCAAGTTACCCATTTTTATTTTATCAGGGTTTTATTCATGGTTGGGAGGGTTGGAAGGGATGCAGTGAACTGACCTGATCTGAATATTAAAATGATCACTCTGATTAGTCTATAAAAATTGGATTAGGAGACAATGGAAACAGGGAGACCCATTAGGTGGTTAGGGGTCCAGATGTGGGTAGCTTGGATCAAAGTGGTGACAGTGGAGCTGGGAAAAAGCAGACAGATTTTGAGATCTCATTTGGAGGAAAGCCATTATTATTACTTTTATCTCCTAATTTAATTCAACTCAGTCCTATCGGAATGCCTTCTGCCACTTCCCTGACAGATGGTCAGCCCATTAAAAAAAAAAAAAAATTCATTAGTTTAAACTGAATAACCTATGCTCAATCACCCTTTTCCACATACCCTATAAAAAATTTACCTCAACTAATAATTATAAAAGCAGATATATACAAACAATGCTACTGGGCAAAGGTAACTGCTTCCAAGTTGGATGGCACTCAATAGGAACATCGGCACTGGGTGCCTTTTACTGACTAATTCTGTGTGCCTGGCATCATTCAGCATGTTATATACCCTAGCTCATTTAATTCTCACACAAACTTTGAGAAATTAGTATTACTATCTCTATTTTTAAAATGAGGAAACTGAGATTTTATTTTATTTGTTTTTTTTTTATTTTTTTTAGAGAAAGAGAGCACACAGGCAAAGGAAGGTGGAGGGAGAGAATCTTAAGCATGCTGCATGTCCAGCATAGAGCCCAACACGGGGCTCGGTCTCACAACCCAGAGATCATGTCCCAATTTGAAATCACGAGTCTGACGCTTAACCGACTGACCCACCTAGGCACCCTGGAAGCTTGAGACTTTGAAAGGTAAAGAAACTTGTCCAGAGGCACATAGTTAAGAATGGGGTTGATATGCAGTAAGTGAAATTGTGGGTATGGCCCTCAAATACACCAAATATCTTATGGGGAAACATTAAGTTAAAAAGGCATTTGAAATAGTATCATTTGAAGCTAAGAAGAAACTATCTGAATAGTCACTTATAATTGGTGATAATGAGATAGCTGAACCCATATGTAAAAATTTCTATGAAATCCTATGAAATGCTAAATTACAGTACTTCCTAGAACATCAATTTACATAAACTGCAGAATGCAAAAGATAAATGATTTAGGTACAAATATTTGCTAGGTGTTTCTCAGGCTGGAAGTGGGGAAAGGTTTCTTTTATACCGTTAGTAATGATTTGCTACTATCTAGACGTTCTTGAATTGAACATGTTCAATGTTATCAGGTTAATTTATTGTCACCATGTATGTGGCCCAGAAGTATCTTTTTTCCCTCAAAGTGGAGCCCATGTACCATAATATGGATGTCACCTTCAAATAAGGCTCGTTGCCCTCTGCATGAGAAGACTGGCAGTCACTGGGTGCCTATGTGTGCAATATTCTACTGATGCTAGGGATGCAGAAACACACATTTCCAGGTCTCAAGTAGCTCACAGTGCAAGATGGCACATGATGGAACACTCAACAAAATATCTCCTATACATATTTAAACGTACAGAACTGGCAAATGTAAGAAATCACAGACACACTGCTTTTCATGATCTCTCTCTTTTATATCTTTTAAGCTTGAAAGGAAAGTGCCCTGATTTTTTTGTTTCCCAAATGCCTGAATGATCGTGACATCTTGTCCTTCCCTTGCCTTTCTTTTTTTTCCTCTTTCTTTCTTCTTGTTCTTCATCTTTTTCTTCCCTGTTGTTGTTTTTTATGCAGATGCCCTGCCTAGATTAATCTTCTCCCAAAGAAGAACCCTGTAACATTTTAGAAAACTTGTCTTACAGAGTGTTTAGAAAGAGACTCTAACTTCCTTGGGGATGCTTCAGTGTGACTCTCAGGGAAAATTTTTCACACAATCCTGTAGGTTTCCCTCAAAGTGCCTCTTTCTAATCAGGGAAAAATCATTCAGGCCAGAAGGGCATGTAAGTAGAAAACAAGGAAAAACAAAGCAGCAAAGGTCTTCCCTGAGTCACAGAGAGGTATAAAAAGTGCAAAGCTCAAGGTGTGGGGAGGGAAGGTCAAAGAGAGGGAAGAAATAATCTTCCAAGTCAGAAGCTATAGTTAAGAAAGAAAATATTTCTTCAGGCAGACCTTGTTCATGCTCATACATGAGGGTGAATATAGTCCAAGGGGTTTCTGCCCTTCCATCTTTTCAAGTCACAGGCAGTAAAGTATCTTAATGACAGGCAGCTGTTAAAATGCCCAGGGTTCCTGAATTCATAAGCTACAGGCTGTAGGGAAGAGACACCGTACTATGAATTTTAAACACAAAGCCAAGAGAATGTTTTTCCCCACCTACAAAATTCCAACATGCTCACACTAAAGCATGGGGTACAAATGTACCACATTTTGAATATACCTTTCATCAGCTGCTAAACATTAAGCTCATTTCAATTTGAAATGAAAAAAATCTATTGATCGAAATTGGCTTGGATGTAGTCATGCCAAAGGATAGACTAGCCTGGGGAAGGAGAGCACAGGAAGAGGAATGATAAACAGCAGAGTGTCAGGGAGCAGAGAGATGTCACACTGTGATGACAAACATCCTTTCAAGCTGTGACTCAACATTGTGTGGTCCCCATTAATGTATCAAGAGGAAGTCAATGGCAGGTTAATGAAGTTCACAGACAGTCTTACAAAAGAAGATGATCACAGCACCCAAGAAGGCAGAACCCTTGTCTAAGACTGTAGTCCCATGCAGGGAAGCTGATCATGCTATTACCCACCGAGACATCTTTCAGCTCTGCTATCACTGGACTCAAAGGAAAGCAAGCAGCAGGGTGAACCTTCATAGCACACCTGTGCTGATCCCTGAATTTACTCCACCCGACAATCCAGCCCTATGTGAAGTGTTATTTGAGAAAGAGAAAAGAAGCAAATAAGCATTCACCTTCTGGTCAGGCATAGCTTGTGAATCTCAAAATTTATTCTAAAAACACAAATGTAAATCAGTCCTGTGAATGCTGGTTGCACAGCCTGATGCAAACTTTTCTTGGTTTCATCTGTTCAGATGGTCAAGCTAAAAAATTAAAGTTATTTTAAAGTCTTTTTGCTCTCTTCTCACACTTAGTCTAGAGGCAAATCTTCATCTTTATGTTCAGCATATATCCTGGATCTGTCTACTGGTTCTCTGCCTCCTCACTGCTACCATCTTAGCACAGCTACCATCATCTCTCCCCTGACCTGCAGCATTAGCCTACCAGTCAGTCTTTTTGCTCGCCCCTTAGACCCCTTATAACAAATTCTCCACATAGTTGTCAAAGAGGTCTTTTAAGTATAAATCCTATCATATTCCTCCTCTATTTAAAACTCTACAGTATCTTTCCATTGCACTTAGAAAAAAAATCCCAATATCCTTACTCCTTCTTAATGCCTTCTATTTGCTATGCTTATCTTTGGTGCCACTAAATTACCCTGCATTACTGCCATCCTAACGTTTCTCGGTTGATCATCAACTACCTATTTATGGCCTGATGCTTTTTGTAAAAAAGATTTTACTTATTTATTTGAGGGAGAGAGAGTGAGCTAGAGAGAGTGGGAGAGAACACAAGTGGGGGTGCGGGGCAGAGGGAAAAGACTACCCACTGAGCAGGGAGCCCCACGTGGGGCTCGATCCCAGGACCCTGGAGTTGTGACCTGAGCCAAAGGCAGACACTTAACTGACTGAGACACCCAGGTGCCCCTGTTTATGGTCTGATGCTTGCATTGGGATGGAAGCTCCATCTTAGCAATGAATTTTGCAGTCTTGGTCACTGCTGTCAACCCTGGTTAGAACAGTGTTTGGCACTTGGTAGGTTCTCCATAAATACTAGTAAGATGAATGAATGTCAAAGTCCTCTGTCTATACAATGAGGAGGTTGAGTATCTTTTTTTTTTTTAAGATTTTATTTATTTATTTGAGATCAAGAGAGAGAGAGAGTGAGCGTGCCCACACATGAGCTGGGGTGAGGGGCAGAGTGAAAAGCAGGCTCCCACTGAGGAAGGAGCCCAACGTGGGGCTCTATCCCAGGACCCTGGGATCATGACCTGAGCCAAAGGCAGACACTTCACCAACTGAGCCACCCAGGTGCCCCAGGAGGCTGGATATCTTGATCTCAAAGTTCCCTTCCAAGACTAATCCAGGAGAGCCTATGATCAGTTTCTCTTCAACACTAACATGGAAGGGCCCAGAGCTATAATACCACTGTGCAGACTCCAAGGGTTCTATCTGTAATCCATTATCAACTGATTGTGCAACGTTAGTAAGAACATTTTTCCTTTCTGAAATAAGGTTTTCCATTATTTGGAAATTAAATCTTAGAGTTCTTCCATCTCTAAAAGTATTCTTGTCCTAGGATTCTTCTTTATAAAAGTACTTTATCCATTCCTAGTTAATATGATTACTGATTGCTCTTGGTACTCTCTCATAATGTGGAAGCATTTGGTTGATCTGGGCAGGGATTTCTTCCGATACCAGATAATCACTGACCTAAACTCTAAAAAGTCAGAGAACAGATATTTTAACAGATTTATAATGTAGAAATATTTTAAATATAATTTAAAACAAAATAATCTGCTAGCATTCTCTTTCTCCAATCAAAAAGCTGCAACTAGGAAATATAAGTCAATGGTTTTTTAAAACTGTGTTGTTTTAAATTATTTATTAGATAAGTTGATAAATAAATTTAAAAATCTAAGCATCTTTTGTGCATTGCATAAGAATTGTCAACAAAGACATCGCAGATATGTGATGAGCATTCATGAAATTTCTGGACAGTAGCTAGGTTGAATTTTTATAACTATCTTGTTTTGTGGCCATCTATGAATAAACAACATTAAAGGAGAACTTCATAAGACTTAAGGCCAAAAACTGCTTGTAAGAACATTCCAGTAGTGAAGTACTTGAAATGTGAAGTATGTATATGAATGTTAAAATATGCCTCTATAGTTACAAGTTGGGATTTTCCAAGCCTCATACAAAATCGGATCATTATCTATAGGTATTGGGTCCTAAACTAACCTGGTAAGGGCAGTCTGCTTCTCTATTTCATCAACAGTAAGATTCTTAAGTCCTTACACTTAGGGGCAGAGACTGTTGGGCCATGTGGGATTGCTGTATACACCTGAAAGCACTAAACTTCATTTTCTCTTAAACATTGCAAAATTTTCACTCTTAGGTTGGCTATCTGTGGAGAAAACTTACAAAAATTGTGTTTAAAGTTTGTTTTATTGAAGAAGGTTCAAAATGTTCACAAAGAAGGAAAAAGGCAATTAGCTTGGGGGAGGAAAATGAGAGAATCATGAAAGTTAAAAAAAAAAAAAGTGGTTGTAATGTGCAAGTAAGATCCAAACCATAGAACAAGGCAGAGAACTACGGCAGGGACAACCACAGAAATAATACAATAATAGCATGGAGTGCTGTGTGCCAGACACCATACTGAATGCTTTCCTGAATCATCTTATTTAATCATCAGCCATTTCTGTAAGTACCACAATATGATTTATTTGGGAAAACTGAGGCCCAGGTGAGGTGAGTGACTTGCCCAAGGTAACACACCTAGGAAGTGGCAGAATTAGGGTTTATTTATTTTTTTCAATGATTTTTTATTATATCATGTTAGTCACCATACAGTACATCCCCGGTTTCTGATGTAAAGTTTGATGATTCATTAGTTGTGTATAACACCCAGTGCACCATGCAATACGTGTCCTCCTTACTACCCATTAGGGTTTAAACCTACATCTGCCCCCATCATTCCGCCTAGTGATTCAAATGGAATTTTCCTGCCAGGGAAAAGAACAACCATGGCGTAGATAATTTCTGCACCAAAAGTCATTACCTGTTCTTTCTCCTGGGGTCAGAGGAGTTTGTCTTAGAAAACAATGGGGGAGGACGCTTATTTTAATCATATAGGACACTCTACATGACATAGTGAATACAATACCTGGGATAACAGAGTACTGGGGCAGGGGCAGGGGAGCCTCTTTAACCTCCCGAGCTGGTCCTGGCTAAGAAAAGGCAATGCTTTCTTATAAGGAGGAAATAATCCCTTCCAAGATAGCAAGTTTAGATATCAATGGCTAATATATTGACATGTACCAAAGAAGTGAACATTACCAATTAAGACAAATTCTGGAAGAAGCAGTGAGAAAACTAAAGAAGCAGTGGAAAAAGGCAAAGAAATTCAGTCATCAAAAGTTTGTACAAATTCCATATTTAACATTTTGAGAACCTCCCCCCTAAACTGTTTTCCATGGCAGCTGTACCATTTTGCATTCCCAACAGCAACGTATGAGGGTTCCAATTTCTCCACACCCTCGACAACATGTTACTTTCCCTTTTGTTTTTGTTTCTGTTTTATACCCATCCTAGTAGGTGTAAAATGGTAGCTCATTGTGGTTTTGATTTTCATTTTTCTGATGACTAATGATGTCCAGCCTCTTTTTAGATGCTTATTGGAGGTGATGGTTGCACAACAGCATGCATGTCCTAAATGCCACTGAATTGTACACTTTCAAACAGTTACTTTTATGCTGTGTGAATTTTACCTAAACAAAAAAGGTTAAAAAGCATAAATCTAAATAAACAAAGACAGAATTAATCTGCAGGTGACCTCAAAGTTCCTAGTATATAAATTTCCTTATCTTGTCCCATAGGGCATTTTCTCCATCCAGATAATTATTTCAGATGATGACTTCGTTTTATATACATTTATCTTCCCCTTGGATTTCAGCTATCAATGAGTGCTATTTGCTGGACTTCAATGGGAACACATCACCTTCTCTTGCAGCCACAAAACCTTAAGACATGGCCTCTAGTATTCAATTAATATTTGTTTAAGAGTTTATGATGATAAAAATGGCAAAACTCTAGAGACAAGCTTGGGTTTATGATGATAAAAATGGCAAAACTCTAGAGACAAGCTTGTCTATACTCTAGACAAGCTTCATTTAAGGCAACTGTCTATGGGCACCATAGGCATTAGTCATGGTCTCTGAAAGCAGAATGCCTGAGTTCAAATTCCATCTCTACCACGCACTCCACTATCACTAGCAATGCAATATGATCATGTCACTAAATCTCTCCAAGCTGTATAGCCCCTCAACTATATAATGGGCATAAAAACAGTGGCCACCTATATTGTGGTATTAAATAACACAATCATGACTCAATTCCTATTAGGTAGTATATATCAATGCCTGCTTTTTTTCTCCTCTACATGCAACTCTATTGCAGCTGCATCCGTGTGCAAGTATGTTTATTTGTGGTTAACACCCTATAAAATCTTGCTGTTCATAGTGGGACAAAACAGAAGCACCATTGTCACTTGGAAGCTTGTAAGAAATGCAGAATCTTAGGCTTCGCCATAGACCTACTCAAGAGAATATGTATTTTGAGAAGATTACCAGCTGATTCCCAAATTCATAAAGCTTGAGTAGCACTAGAATAGAACAAGGGAAGAAAAGACATCATTAAAGCATATTCTCTACAGCAGGGCTGTGAGCAGCTACAGCGATACTTCCTACAATAAACACGAGTATACATTTGGCTTCCTCCCTGGGAAAGGCAATGTATAGAGAGAAATCCCCTTAGATCAGCAGAATATTAGAAGAAATAACAATCACTCCTTACAGATAGTTTAGATAAGCCATGCCTCCTCCTCCAAATTATTCTATTATTCTGGAAATGTTATTTAACTCCTATGAGTAAAATAAGCAACAAGAATGTTAGTGAACTTGACTGTGGCAGACCAACATTACTAATCTCCTGCATTATCAATCTCCCCTTAATCTTTCAGAACTTGTTCCACTTAAAACCTATCTCAACTTGTTGGTTTTAAGACACATACTATAAAAATCTGAAGATAGCATAGGGTTCCAAGGGACCTCACAAGACATACTAGCTGAAGAAACATTGCTGTTTGCTGCTAACTATAATTAGACTTCTCACACTACAAGAACAGAAGGAAATTAAAAAAACAAAAACAAAAACCCCAAACAAACAAACAGAAAAACCTCCTGGGCCCCCCATTGTCCTTTTGTGGCAGATCCCATTTAAAATGCAGTACATCATCAGAGCCACATTACTCTGATGATATAGAATTTATGAGGGATGTCCTACTTCAAATTATGCATTAACTTGAAGTCAACAGGGGAAAACAATAGGGGACAAAAATTAGAATGTGCAAAACATTTGGAGCCAATTGAATGTACTCAACTGCATGCTGGTAAAAACATAAATTGCAAAATGATATCTATTTTTTCCCCTTCCTACAAGATTAGCTGGAAACACTGGAAGACTTTCAAAAGACTCTTGAATATACTGGCTACTTACTTTTAGTCTAAGGAAGCAAGCACATTTGTAATATAAGATTTTTCAAAGCATTTATACAAAATGGCCTTATAAATCACCTGGGTATCAATGTCTACTGAGTATTTGGTTATTAATATTTCTGTGTAATCTCTGCTATTTGCTGGATGTCTGTTCTAGTGACATAAAAGCAGAAATCATGGCACTGAGTTTTGCAAATGGCCTACAGAGAAATAAACATGAAGTCTTCAAGTAGCAAAAAAAGAGGCATGTCAGGGGGTGAAAATTTGAGATAGGTCAACTCAAGAGAGAGATTAAAGGAAAGAGGAAGAAATAGAAAAATAAATTCTACAAATAAATTCTACAAAATAAATTCTACAAATCCATATTGCCACCATCCAGGAAAAAGGGAATAGAGAGGGAAGTTGAGAGCTAGTGTGGCATACACAAAATAGTAGTAAATAATTAAATACACTCATGCTGGCTACTTCAGCCCCAAAGAAAGATGGAAGTCTCCCAGTAAGGGCCTTCAGTCAGAACCTAGCTCAAAGGGCTGTGGCTTGAAGGCAGAGAGATTCGTAAGTGTCACTATTCTGGTCTTTAAAGGAATTAGAACTGATTAAAACTGACTGGTTGATTGGTCAGTCATTCAATCATTCAAGCAAAATTTAATAAGCAGTATGTGACAGGCCTTTTCCATAGACAGAAGATACATTGGTAAATAAACTAGATATGGCAACAACTCTTAGGTTGCTATGGGAATAAAAGTATAAGCAATGGGAATAAAAACACTGAGCCAATAATTTTAAGGATGTTGTTCTTGATGATCATAAACCCTGAACTGGTATAGTTCATCTGCCCACACTCAGTATCCAACTCACCCACTTCCAGGTTTTGGCTTTGCTATTCCTGTATTGGTCTTGACAGCTCTAATGTCTGCAACCTAGTACTTGGCCAACCTAGGATGGTCCTGTGTTGCCAAGGGTGTTTTACAGGACAGAACATAAGACTCACCAGAAGTAAGATTAGTCTTGTTAGGACTCTATTCCCAAGTAGCCAAGACTATTTTCTAAAACACAAGTGTTCCTCAGGGACATCAAGAGACTTTTCTTTGTTCAGATAGGAGGTGAGAAAGACAATCGATGTTGGTGACACCGGTGGTCAGGGGGCCAAGTGTGGTCTCTTACTCACATGGGCAGTCTGAGACCTTTGCTTTTCCATATTCCAGAGTGTACATTCCCTAGGAGCAGAGACAGGTAGCATAGAAGTGGGGAGGGTAACTGCACTAAAATGAAAATAAATCTAAGTTCAGGGGCACCTGGGTGGCTCAGTCGGTTAAGCATCTATCTGCCTTCAGTTCAGGTCATGATCCCAGGGTCCTGGGATTGAGCCCTGTGTCAGGCTCCCTGCTGAGCAGTGAGTCTGCTTCTCCTTCACCCCCTGCCTCTCTCCCCAGCTTATTCTCTCTCTCTGAAATAAATAAAATCTTTCAAAAAATAATAATAATAAATCTAAGTTCAGACAAATGGGTACTGAGTCCAAAGCAGGAAGGACAGTCTAGAAGAGAAATCTACAACAGAAAAGTGTACTATCGGTATGTGTAAATGCAAGAGGAAAATTGTAGAAGAAAATAGACATTGACCAGGAGGTAGAGAAAACTGCACTGGAAGAATGATTTCCATAAAGGGGATGGAAGCCTGAGCAAGAGGCATGTTAAAGAGGCAGAGAGGACAGTACAGCTTATATATAGAAACAGTAGTTAATAAATACCACCTTAATGCAAAAGAAGACTGTAGAGTTCTCCATATATCCAAGAAAAGGGAAGACGGGCAATGCTGTGTAAAAGCAACCTTGAAACGTAGGCTGAGGCAGCTCTGAAACCCTTAAGCAAGAGGAGTGAGATCAGCCTTCCAGTGAAGAGAGACTGACCATCATTTCTTGACTGCCTACCAACTGGTTCTGTGTCCTAAAAGCATCCAGAGTTTCTAGGGGTTACAGCTCCCTCATTTTGTGCAGTCTTGGTGGAACCACCTTCAGAAGATGACAGTTTGCTGAAGGCACCTCTGTCAGATCCGTGCTCTCCCTGCCAAAGTGAATTTAAGAGTGGGATCTGTGGCCTGAGCTTGGCCAATGGGATGTGCTCCCCTGGGATCTAGAACTGGAGCAGAATGACAGATGGACAGAAGTCATGGCTGGAATTTGTTGCTTCCCTAGAGGAGAACTCACTATTGCTTTGTGAATGTCATGCTGCTCACACTGCATTTCAGCCTACTTTCAATCCTGTAAACTCCCCAATAACCACTAATAAACATCCCTTGTGCTTAATATAGGGAGAAAATTGGTTTCTGTTGCTTGCAACCAAAGAGCCCTAATTGGTCCACAAAAGTGAGACTGTCCATATAATTAACCACAATGTTTAATTTCACTCCTCTGTAAATTGGATGATATTCATACATGAAGAATAATTACTTGGTTCTCATGTAATCCCTTTTGATATTATAAATCTCCATTAGAAGCTCTGTTTGGGTCCATGAGAAACTATATTTACCTCCTAGAAAGACAAGACAAGGGCTATTACACCACATATGCTCTGAAAATGGGTCATTTGTTACATAGAGATACAGAAAATTAGGGACACTTTCATTGAAACAGCACTCAGCTTTTTTTGATACACCGAATTCAGATATTTTCCAAAGGACAGTGGAATGAAGAGTAAACAATTTCCACCATGTGCCCAAATTTACACTACTCTATCCCAAATGTAATTGTCTTTAGGACAGGTATAGGTCTCAGGAGGGATCTAGGAACAAGTACGAAGCTTTACAAAACCAATCATATATCTGAGAGCCCCAGCACCTGCTCCCAGGTACACTGAAAAAGCCATGTGTCCATGCCAAGAGAAGCCCTTGCAAATACCCGGAGCGCCAGCAAAAAAAGGAAATTGAAATTTCTTCCCCCAGTTGGATGTGTGTTGGTGCAACAAACTTGTTGAGGGTCTGAGAGACATTGCTGAGGACAAAACAGAACTGGGTAAAGATTTGAAGCAGGGCAGGAGTAGGGGAAACAAAGGAAGAATTTTCAATCTTTCCATCTGGCATAGGAATTATGAGTGAGTTTACTGTGGTTCATTTGTGAAGTTCTAGAAGGGAGAGCTGGACTTGAGCCAGCTTGCTGGTGCATTCCAAGAGGGTCACCTGCAAGGTGATGGGGACCATGGCTTGAGTGATTTATTGTTGGAACAGACACCAGGAAGGGAGTAGAATGGGGTTTTGCTTGAGCTAGATTTCCACTTGGAGGATTTAGGAGCTTGGAGGCCCCTGTATGTCTAGTTGAGGTATCAGTGATATGTGTGCATCATGAGGAATTTAGAACTAGAATTTTTGCCACACAGAAGCCATAAAGTCACAATAATCAGCAGCAAGAGGAATACAGTGGCACATTTGAGTCTAGGAACCATGACGCTCTGCCTTTCCTTTCCTGCCCCAAATCTTGGTCAGAGCTAGCGGGTCATAGAAAAAGACTGAAGAGGTGCCCGAAAGGCATTCATACAAAATCCTCCCCTGCCATTCCAAGACAAAGGAGAGGGCATGAAAAACATACCATCCCCTCTCCTCTTCTGGCCCAGAGATACAAGTCTCACTAGTAAGGGAAAAGAAATTTTAAATAAACTAAACTGTTCTAAAAAATAAAATGATAGAGGTATAAATACTATGCTAATACCCAGAGATGACCAGAGAGTTGAAAAATCTGCCAAAGATGTTAGTTAAGAAATGAGGGGAAACATACAGCCCAACACGGCAGGGGACAGTGACTAGAAGGAAAACAATCTCATGTGTATATCCCACTGAGCTGAGACTGTTCAATAAATTGGTGAGCGCTCAATAACAATCTTAAATAAAGACATCTCAATAAGACATGCAATTCAGATCCCCAAGCATTAATACAACTGCGTGTTTGTTAGAACTGTAAGCATGCACGGCCACACATGCCATGGAATCTATACAGTCATTCAGCAATAACTCATCAGTGGTTCTTATTTGAATGCACGTATATCTCACTTCATGTGATAACTGAATTCCAAGTGAAAACAGTGAACTCAATGTTATGTTTAGGATAAAATATTTTTAATGCAGTGGGACAGCCTGCGATCCTTGAAATATGCTTTTGTTTAGAAAATAGTTTAATATCCAAATAACCCCTGTCTGATGACATCATTTTTTTTTTAATGCCAAGTTATATAGACTGGTTGCTAGGTGAAGACACACCTTCATAACATTTTAGAGTCTGTAAAAAGGTGGAGGCTAGAATTTTTAGGTGGTTTACAGCAAGTTTTTACCCACTAATCATGTATTGAGTAAAATGTGTTTCTCCTAAGTATTTGCGTAGGTGGATTAATTGTTCTTCATGTGGACAAAAAGAAAACCAATTGATAATATTCAAACAATGATAATTTTATGTGTTCATTCAACATTTGTTGAGCTACTACGACAGCATAATTCAACCAAGAGCAATCTCTTCCACTGGGTCTCATTTGGGCAATGTCTGGAGACATTCTTGATTGGCACAACCTGGGAAGGTGGGTGCTTCTGGCATCTAGTAGGTGAGGACAAGGATGCTATTACATCCTACAGTGCACAGTAAAGCCCCCTCCCCCGGACAAACAATTCTCCATCCTATGGTTGAGAAACTCTGCTACAATGTACCTAACACAGGTGATGCCAAGATGAATAAGTCCCTGCCCTCAAGGGACTCACAACTAAGATATAATTTTGAAATCATATCTATCCTATTAAAGTGATACAGAATCATAGTGGCTATTTCTACCAGTTCCAAATATAGGATGTGTGAAGGGCATCTCCCTCTCCCAGCTGTTCACCATTTTCTCCTGTTGCCTTTGGAGATGATACTGTAGGAAACATGCAAATAAAGAGGGGAAGACAAGGTCATTTTTTATTGGCTCTGCAATGACTGTGCATTGATGGTGGTTTTATCCAAACATTTATAATGTGCTGGAGACTGTTCAAACAGTTAGGCAGCTTGTCAATTTTCTAATGAGTGAGGCGCCATGCGTTTGGAAAGTAGAAGTCTAGTTGTCTCTGATAGCTGAAGGGCATGCAGCACACATCTCATGTATTTCCATGGGATTAATTACCAAATGTTTATTGAGCAACTACAATGTCCAGGGCAATCTGGGGAGGGGTGGATAAAGGTGCTTAAGAGAAAAAGAAAGGAACAGAAGAGACAATGCAATGAGAATAAGGGTCTAGGGAAACAAAGGGGAAGCGGAGATTCCAGTTGGGTGAATGAGGAAAGGTTTTCAGAGTTCTTCTTCAGAACTCTGGCAATCTTTGAGGGTAGAAAGGATTTAAGGTCAAGTAGAAGGGCATTCAAGGAAAAACAAACTGTGTGGACCAAAGCACAGCATAGGTCATGGATAGCACATAAGAATACAGTTCAATCATGAATTGAGAAAGGGGGTAATCAAGGGAGATGAAGCTGGATAAAGCACAGTCTTGGCTGACAGCTGCACACTCTTCTGCACCATGGATGTCTGCCCAGGAGGCATGGGTGTGAACCTGCGTTGTATGCATCCCTGCCCTTTAGAAGGAGAAACTCTGAGTAATAACCATCTCTTCTCCTAAAAGGTATCCTTGGCTCCACAGTGAAAGAGGGACTTCTAGACCAAGAGTCAGTGACTTGGGACTCTGTCATTGGAGGAAAATCTCATGTTCTCCAAGTTACCTTACATAAGTAGTACACAATTAAGACCAACTCTCAAGATACGGATTTTCAACACTGTTGCAGGTGCATATCATTATAGTTTAGAGGGTCCTAAATAATAACACATAAAGGTGTTTCAAGCATCCCTAACAAGGCAGAGAATAGGCAGAAATGTGACAACCTATAATCCACCTAAGTTGCATGCTCTACTTGAATATGTATCCATGTATTCCCAAAGCTGACAATATAGATATGAAAGATAACCCAAAATACATTAAGTAGGGGGAAAGTACTACATAGCTTGTATGGCATTTTTATCACTCTGTGGGTAAAAAAGAAAAGGGTATACACACATTATCTTAGTACATAGTTATACTATATCTAGAAATTACAAAAGAAACTGGTAAAAAGAAACTACAAAAGAAACTGCTGTTGAGGATGGAAAATGAGAGGACAGAGATCACGGGTAAAAAAGAGACTTACTTTCTCCTATATACTGTTTATAATTTCTGAATTTTTAAAATACTTTGGCGTATTCAAAAATAAATACATTAATTTTAAAAGAAAAGACAGAAGTGCTAAAGACTAATGGAAAAGTTAGCCAAGTTCCTTTGGGAGCCAGTGTCAAACAATGTTTAAAAGCACAGATTTAAGTTGGTTTTCTGGATTTGAATTTCTTTTCTGTCAATGACAGGCATGTGACCTTGGGCAATTTATTTAAAAGATTATATCTTTTATGTTCAATGAGGACAAGCATAATAATATATACCTGCTAAGGTATTTGATTAGAGGGTTAAATGAGGTACTATGTGTAAACCATGTAGCCTATGCCTAGAATGTGTTACTGCAGCACCAGCAACCACACTCTAAAGCAATGTCATATGACGAGAGCATGTACTGGTGGAATCTCTTGGGTGGTGACTCAACCCAGATAAATTACAACAGAGCCTTTCACAACATCAGTGGATATAGTTGGTATTAATGGCCCTCCTGTGCAGCAGAACAGAAATGACTCCACTAGTCCCAATCATAATGATACCATGGAAAACCCAATACCCAATTACTCCATAGTGGCAGAAACACTGGGGCAAAGCCTCCTCCCTCTTTTTTTCTTCTATTTTTCTATTTTTTTAAACATGGGAATTGATTCATTGATCAGTGTGAAAGTCTAGAATGGTAGAGCGACAAGCCAAAGGACAGGAGGAGCTGGAAGAGGCAGGAAGGATCCTCCCCTGGAGTTTTCAGAGGGAGCTGGCCCTGTCAAAACTGTGGTTTCAGAATTCCATCCTCCGAAACTATGGGGAAGGTTTGTACTATTTTGTCATGGACCTCGGGAACAAATACAATCCCTCATAACCCTTTAGCATAAAACCAATTCCAAGAACTGTGCCTGCAACCTTGTGGTATCCTTATTCTCATTCCAAATCCTCACTAGGCACTTGATGTATGAAAAGGTAAAACTGTAGACATAAATACTTTGAAAGTGGCTTTTTTAAAATTTTTGTATCAGGGGCACTATTTTTCCCACCAAGGGAAATCCTACATGCAGTTTCAAAATGTGACAAAATAAGTGTTGTATTGTTAGTATGCAATAGCTGCTTATTATAAAGCCAACCAAGGAGGGTCATATGGCTGTTTTAACGAATGTATAATTTTGAAGTATTTAACGGGTTTGAACAACCCATGAAATTAACACAGAGATATTTATGGGGACTTTCCAGTCTTAACCAAATCTTGGGAACGTAAAAATCTCTGACCTAATAAGTATGCACTTAGCAATATAGACTGAAAAGCTGAGGTCAAGAAAATGTAAGTAATTTACTGAGGTCATTCCTCTGGAGTGTCCATGATAAACTACAGGGCTCACCTAACCAAAGACTGAAGCTAACTTCCATGTTATTTGCTTCATTGTACCACCTATGTGCCCATTCTTAATAGCCATTAATACTATGTAAGTACTCATGCATACAATCTAATTCATTGTTTCTAGTGCCTCCCCAACCCACATCAAACCATCTTAAGGCCTCCGTCATCTAAATAACTAGAAACTTTATTAATTTATCCACCAATGATATCCCCCCTCCCCTCCTTCCCTCCCTTCCTAATCTTCTTTACCTAAAAGACCAGCAATTATGCATGTTAAGGCCACATCGTGTTTCAAAGAAGGACTTGGCTAATCTGGGAACTCAATGGCTGATAATATCCTTGTTTGGATCCACCCCTCCTACTTTCCCCAGCAAAATGCAACCCAATTTCTGCACCTTGAACTTAGTTAAGCCACGTTAAGAAATCAATCCCTCCTACATTGTTGGTGGGAATGCAAGTTGGTACAGCCACTCTGGAAAACAGTGTGGAGGTCCCTTAAAAAGTTAAAAATTGAGCTACCCTATGATCCAGCCATTGCACTACTGGGTATCTACCCCAAAGATACAGACGTAGTGAAGAGAAGGGCCATATGCACCCCAATGTTCATAGTAGCATTGTCCACAATAGCTAAATCGTGGAAGGAGCCGAGATGCCCTTCAACAGATGACTGGATTAAGAAGATGTGGTCCATATATACAATGGAATATTACTCAGCTATCAAAAAGAACGATTTCTCAACATTTGCTGCAACATGGATGGCACTGGAGGAGATAATGCTAAGTGAAATAAGTCAAAGACAATTATAAGAGAAAGACAATTATCACATGCTTTCTCTCATCTATGGAACATAAGAACTAGGAAGATCAGTAGGAGAAGAAAGGGATAAAGAAAGGGGGGGTAATCAGAAGGGGGAATGAAGCATGAGAGACTATGGACTCTGAGAAACAAACTGAGGGCTTCAGAGGGGAGTGGGTGGGGGAATGAGATAGGCTGGTGATGGGTAGTAAGGAGGGCACGTATTGCATAGTGCACTAGGTGTTATACACAACTAATGAATCATCGAACTTTACATCAAAAACCAGGATGTACTGTATGGTGACTAACATAATATAATAAAAAACTATTTAAAAAAATCAATTATCTTTACTTCCTAAAATACTATGATCCTTAAAACTAAATAGGAATCCTATGTTGTCTGAAAATGGAAGGCTTAGGGTTAGAACTGAGAAATGAAATCCTTACTACTACCCCATTTTCATTCCATGTTTGGGTCTTAAATCAGAGTTACGGGAAGGGGAATGGTCCTTTTGAAGGGTTTTTGGTCATCAAAGCCCAGGAATGAAAAGTTCAGCTCTCACATTTTCACCAAGGTTATTGACTAGCTTCTACAAAGCCAAATATTTGTTTTCTAATGAAAGTGTTAGGAGATTCAGCAGTGTAAAATGCCCTTGCATCCAGAAAAACTGGCATCTGTGTTCTTTGAATCAATTTCCAAAGATTATGCAGCACATTTTAATGGTGCTCTGGGGACCTACAGCCTGTGTGTCTGAAAAATGAGGATGAACGTTTTATATCTCCCCCAAGTAGATAAACCTCTGTCCTGCCCCCAATGAAGAGAGCATAAAGCAAAGTGTTATTAATCCAGAAGTGATGGAAGAGACTCTCATAATTCCAGAGGTGGTAATTGTTAAAATAGTGATGGTTTGCTACCTTCCCATCTTGGATTAATTTTGACCCGATCTGACCATCAGGAGATGCATAATTTCATCATATGTGGAGGATTTAAAAAATATATTTATGAAGACATCAACTTAAGTCAATGAAATAAGACAGTTAAAGGACTGCAAAATATGTCTCAGCTTGGCATAAGGACAGTGATTCTAGATGAAGCTGTTTCTATTAATTTAGCTGATGGGAAGATGTGGGGGTAGCTTATAGAGTTAAATATCACCTATTCAGGAACCATAACTTGCATGGGGATTAAATAAGTAAGTTAATGTTAATAACCAGGTTAATACTTAACTAAGGTTAAATAATTGGACTTCCTCTAAAACATCTAAGAAAGGGTGAACCATGAGAAGGGATATTTTGACAAAGGATATTAGATTATGTCACCTTCTGCCTAATACCGTTTTATGCCTTCCCTCTTCATTTAGGATGTAGTCTAAGCCCTACCTTGACCTGCAGGCTTTATAGGGCCTAGCCCCTTCCTACTCATCTCCTTCTACTCCATCTTAGACACACAGTCTTCCCTTCTCTATTTCTTGAACCCACCTGAGCTCATTCTGGACTCAGGGAATCTGCTTTAGTCCTAACTTTGGGGATCACTCTCCAGGTTCTTTAAAATGCAGACTCCTTATTCTTTCAATGTCAAAGAAGCCCTCCTGTTCAACTTAACCTGAAAGACTCCTCCCTAGGGGTCACTTTCCTTCATTAGTATTTAAAATCATCTTATTTACTTGTTTCATTGTCCACTGCCTATTTCTGTCAACTGGAATTTAAGCACCAAGAGATGGTTGTCCTTACTCATCTCTATCTCCCCAGCACCTGGGGGAGTGTCTGTTAAAGGACTAGTAATTGGTAAATCACTGATGAAGGATAACAGCCTACAGTACGATAATATCAAAATGTTTGGATCAACATCACTTAAAAATCTTCACACATCTTCACTTGAAAGAGCATGCTCCACTGCAAGTTGGGAAGCTTCTAATTCAGAGAAGAAAATTGTTTACATATTCCAAGTTGAAATGAGCAAACATAAAGAAGCCCTAAGTACCCTGCAGATGAAGTAAATCATGGGACATGGCTGGCCTCTGGTCACAGAATAAGAAAAGGGATATAGTGCATGATAGAATAGCAAGTAAAGTACACAAACACACAAATGAGTTCTCAATATTTATCTGTGCTCCTCTCACACCAAGGAAGCAAGACTAGTAGCTTACTATCATTCCTACTAATCCAAGGCATATCCTCAATCCTCAGAGCAGGGTGGTTAAAAGGATAGGTTCAAATCCACAGCTCAAGCACACGTTAGTTTCCTGAGTTTGGGCAAATCCTTTAATCCTTCTATGCCTCAGACTTTTCAAAATGGTAATAACAAACCCCTGTAGAGATTAAATGAGAAATGTATATAGAGTTGCTAATACAGAGCCAGGCACAGAATGGGTGGTGCGCAATTGGTAGTCTCACGGAATCTTCACCAAAAAGGAGCATTTTCTGGATTTTTGAGAGGTGGGGGCATTGTGTGGATGGCTGGGCTGCACGCCAACGTACGGAATTTTCTCTCTCAAAGAAAGTCGGTTACACCGATAACAACAATGTGATGCAATAGTACCACCAGTCTAGCCTTACCTGGCCCCTTCGAGTGCACAAAGAACTCCCACATACATTGTCTGTTCATCCTCATTCAGCCTACTGTACCAGGCAGGCAGGTAGGATCAATCCCATTTTAGAGGTAAATTACACAGACAGCTCCTTCCCATCTTGACTGCAGCAATGTTTGGCTGATTTGGCAAATCAAGTTTTCCACTTTATACCTGCATATGGTGTGTGGCAGCTTCTCATCAAGAAAGGAGAAAGTAGAGAGAATAAAGTGTCCCTCTTCTCATGGCCCTTAGGAGCCCACTGAGAAAAGAGTGTCGCCTTCATTTTCCTGCTCCTCCAGGCGGTAATACAGGGACAAAATACGTGTGTGGTTGAGGTCTAGCCAAATGCCTCTCCTCCTTCTGCTGGCTTTAGGAAAGAATGGGGCACAACTCTTGCTATTTCCACAAACTATATAAATATGAATTATGCACACACATATGCACAAATGTATACATACACACCTACATACAGGATACATAGGATATATAGACTCCAAAGAGCAGGGGCTCTGGGCAACCTCTGAAACAAAACCAGGGCAACCTCAAGGAGACCCAAGAGCTGGGTGCAATGGAAGTAGATTGAACTCCATCTCCCTGATGAATGGCCCAGGATGTTTTAACGTTTCTGAGAAGTAGCAAAGTCGTGGATAGAGCGTGATTTTGAATTCGGATCAGGTGTCTGCAACCCTGGGAAAATGGCATAAAAAAACTTCAGTGTCCTCATCTATAAAATGGAAACAAATCAATTTCAATAACAAGGTAATCACCTGGCCCATTACTAGTTCTCTTTCTTTTCTAGTGTCTCCTAAGTTGACATGTTCTGTAAGGTTTGAGATTGAATGGTGAATCTGTCAGCTTTCCCTTTCCCCAGATACATTATCCTGCAATGATTTTTCTTTTTCTTTTTTTTTCGTCTTCCTTAAGTCAGATAAAGACATTACTTAACTATCATTTCCTTTTTAAATTGCGCATGGTGTTTGGACCAGACAATCTTCAATTTAATCAAGACACTTTCAAGTACCAACCATATGGCAGACTATCAATCTCATTTACTCAGATCCTAACAGACAAATCCATATTTTCATCATTTCAAGAACTAGCAACATTCAGAAGAAAAGAGACTATAAGAAAATCTACAACTTGAATTGGTTCAACAAACACAAACATGAGCTTACCAAAGTTAGTGAGGCATCAAGAACATCATTGCAACCCAATGGGTCTCATTTCTCCTAAATGCAAAATGACCAGCAGCAGCATTGCCATCATCATCAATATTAGGGTGCACGACCCTATAGGAGATAGAGTTCTCATACAATCCATGGTCACGCACTATTTTAAATTGGAAAATAAAGCAGTAACCAAAGAAGAAAAGCCAAAATTCTACTCCTTGAAAAAAATTCTGGGCATAAAGGACTATGGCAAAAGATGGAGAGAATAATTTTAAAATCAAGTCCATTATGGGCAAAGAGAGGCTTTGTAATCAAGAATGGGGAATACGAAAGTGGCCATTTTATTTTAGCGGCACAGACCTGTCTGGGGGATTTTAAGGGTCACAGATATTAAATGCCCAGGCAACGCACTCTTTGAAACACAAAGAATTTCTAAATTCTCCTTGAATATAAATCCCCAAGTCCCCTCCTACTTTAGCAATAGCAGGGGAAGAGTAAATGCTGCCAGAAAGAAGCCAATCAGGAGATGGGAGATGCTGCTATCAGAAACGGGAACTCTCCACTTCCCTGTCCAGCTGGGAAGGAGAAAAAGAGGCTTTGGGGAATAATTAACTGTCATGCATAAGATTAATTGACGACCCTCCAGTTTTGCCCTAAACACAGATGTATTGGGATCAGGACACAACCTTGAATACTAAAGGTGAAGGGAGAACAGTTATTTCTGGATAGGGGCAAGCTAAATATGCAGAATTGTGGGCGATGTCAAAATTCACGTCGTGGAGCTGGGGAAGGCCATATATCATCATGCCCTTCCATAAAGTGGCTTGTCAGAAACTAGCCAAGGACTTAAAATAGGAGCCCAGCTTGTGCTGGGAAGTTTCTTGGTAACAACTGGTCCACAATGAGTCAGTTATCCTATTACACAGGTCTGGACACACTCCTGCCATGTTTCTATTTCTCTACTTAGATAAAGAGGATAAAAGGAAAATTTATAATATTGGTATCTGTAATACTAGATTATGTTCACACCTTCACATCCAGCCTTTCTCTGACCCCAGAGTACATTTTGTGGGGGAAAGAAGGTAGTCTTTCCTAGAAGAT
This sequence comes from Ursus americanus, assembly GCF_024610735.1. NCBI lineage: Eukaryota > Metazoa > Chordata > Mammalia > Carnivora > Ursidae > Ursus > Ursus americanus. Next base: position 35,244,689 of record NC_142128.1, read on the forward strand.
CTCAATGTGCAAAGAGTAGAGCTCTTTCCCAAACATAGCATTCCCATAATAATCCATCGTTTGCCTATCCTCCATGGCTATGCAGTTTTCTGCTGCTAAGCTCTCTACTAGACATAGAGGGGATTACCGTTTCATATATGCACTTTTCACATAAGTTATCTATTTCAGGGGATGAGAATAGAGAAGATTTTTCATTTTCCTTCCAAATGATTGGTGGTGAGTTATCAAAATTCTTACAATAAACAGATTGTCTTCCAGTGCCTTTTTCAGTGAAAAAGTGTCTTTTCAAATTCCATGAAAGTGTTGGGTTTTATTTATGAACTAGTCACTGAGCAAGGTGCCAGGGTTATAAAAATGAATAAGCCTCATACTTGAGGAGCTCTTGCTTTGAAACTATAGACATTTTTTGAAATATATACATACATATAAAATAATCATAATGACGACACAGCAGCAGGTATCTTTTACTGAACACTGTTAAGTGTTTTACAATCACAGTTTTATTACCCTCACAGCTAGAAGAGGTGGGTCTGAACCTTACGTCTATTTTACAGGTGAGGACACTGAGGCTTATGCAGGTTACTGTAGCCTATCTAATATCACATATTTAGTACCAGGCAGAGCTGAAATTTGAAGCCAGGAAGTTTACATACAAAACTCAAGTGATTCCATAGAGACAGATGGAAACAATACTGACTTCATGGACTCATTTTTATTTCAGGGAATCAAGGAATGTTTTGCAAAGATGGCAACTGAACTAGGTATTAAATGATAGGGCAGAATTTGTCCAGTGGAAATTAGGATGAGTGGGGGCCCTCAGGTGGGTGGAAGAGGTATTCCAGACAAAGAAAACAGTAGATTCAAGTATGTTTAAGACTAAGGCTAGTTCAGTATACTAGAGGCATGGAATAGGATGCAATAGAAGCGGGGGAGGGTTTTCAAGAATTAAAGAAGGCAAACAGTTGAGGAGATAATTTGGACTTAGTTCTGTTGGCCTGGGGAAAATGGACAGATTCTGATGAGTAAACTGGTTCTGTTGGGAGAAATTACCCTATCTAAGCTGAGGTTCGTGAGCAGCTAGTCTCAAGGGGTGACTTTGGAATAGTGTAGATGGCCATGTGGCTACAAGTGAAAGGAAGTTGATGACCTATCAGACTAACCTCAGACTCCAAGGAAAGAAGGCCCAGGACCACAAGGGGAGGACTCTAAATCTCAGCCACACGTTTTTGGTTTTGATCTGTGCTCATCAGGAACTTTGAAGGTTGTTCAAGGAGAGGAGTGGCATCAACACTGTGCCTGGCAACTGAGTGCAAAAGGATTGGCCAGGGGGTAAAGAATAAAGAAAATTAAGCCCTCTGTGTCTCTGCATCCTTGTCTGTGAAATGAGGATACTGAAATGATTGATCTTGTATAGTCTTGGTGAGGATAATAGGAGAAAAACAATGTAGAGTTTGGGCCACGCTGGCAGTCACATGGCAAACCATTAACATGTGCTCACTTCTTTCTTCCTTTCCTCCTTCCCTTCTTCCTTCTCTCCTTCCCTCCCTCCCCCACCTTTCTTTCTCTATCTTCCTCCCCTTCCTTCTTTCTTTCCTTCATAAATTATTGATGCCTATGCCAAACTTGTTCTCCTGTTATGACCACTACTACTACTACTACTACTACTACTACTACTGCTATTACTACTGCTATTACTACTGCTATTACTATTACTAATACTTTGTTGTTCTTCTCCTTCTCCTCCCCATTATATTTTCTTGTTCTCCTTTTCCTCTTCCTCCTCTTCCTCCCTATTATAATCATAGTAATATTTATTGTTGTTGTTAGCAATTGCAGAGTCTACAGACTACAGAGGAAGAGAGAGCCTTGAGCAACACTTCAAGGAGAGACGGTTGGTGGTGACAAATTAGAGACAGAAGAGACACGGACAAAGGATAGTGGGGCACAGGGAGGAGTTTGCAGAGAATGCTCCCATGCATGTGTGCCTACACTTCCCACTACTGACGCACATTTGTGAATATCATGGGACAAAAATAAAGGATTATAAACTAGATGGATGCTTTTAAATGGAAAATTATTGAGTAGAGCTACATATGATCTCATTAGGGAATGAAACCTGCTGCTTGAAGAAGTGTGGGATGAATACAAGCCAGGAAAAAGAAGACAACCAGTGGTCCTTACACCCTCTGAAGGACAGAAGCTACTAAACACTCACGCTGAACTCCAGGGGCTCTCAGGAGGTCAAACTCAGATAAATATGGCAAGATGAGGCAGGAAGAGGGTGCCACCTCTCTTTAGGAGAGTTTAGGAGCATCATTCTAAATGTCTTAAGCAAACGGCATCCCCAAAGGATGAAGTGTATGGCTTTGGCTAAGTGAGTATCTCAGAATCAGAAAGAGCACTAGATGGAACATGACATTGGGGGCTGATTATTTCTGGGCTCACCTAATTTTTGTGAGGCTCATTCTATAAGATAAATGACTGTAGTCTTACAGAGCAGTATGACCTCTGTCTTGAGAGGTAAGAAAAAAACTCTCCTGCTCAGCAATCAGAACTATTTGCCCAAGATGAACATGTTGGGAAATTTGCAAAGTACGCCAGGTATATGTACTGGGTCTCCTCTACTTCGATTTTCCCCATTTCCATATTTCCCAAAAGCCTGTTTTCCATTCTGGGATCTCTTTGAGCCTGACTCCCCCTCAAGTGCTAGGTTTGGATCATGTATCTAGATAAACCAATGAAATCACTTCATCCTTTTCCTCTCAATTACTGGCTCCTCTTTGTCCATGGAAATAAAAATGGTAGTCATGTTCATGAAACTAGAACGACGAGGCAAGTATGTTCTCTCTTGCCCTGAAAAGTGTGGTACATGGACATGAAGCCATCAGGAATGCTATCCAGGCATAAAACTGACATCCAAAGGAGGTGAAGCTGTGGGAAATCACTGTCAGCAGCCCATTCCTAACAATGGCTGCCCCTGTTGAGCATTTGCTATGTGGCAACCACTGTGTTAAGTGCCCTACATTCAGTAACTCATTTAATCTTACCTAAACCCTCTCCCACCCAAAATAAGACCTGTTGCCCTTGTTAGTTTATAGGTGAGGTACCTGAGGCTCAGAGAGCTTGGCAGTGTATGTACCCAAGGTTTCACAGCTAAGAATGAACTATGGATGTACGACCTGAAGCCAGGCTAGAGTTGGCTAGTCAGATTCTTTGGGATTGTGCTATACTGAAATGCAGATTATCAGAGTGAGAAGATGACAGAGTGAGAAGGGACTCACTGCAACACCCCTCTGCTCCTCCCCTCCTTATCAAAATCAAATCCAGAAGCCTATAACTGAATAGAAGAAGACAGAAGCACAGACAACATGCATGGCCAGCTCAGAGTTAACATTCTCCTCAGCCAGCAAGAAACAACAATTGTTGGAGAGGATGTGGAGAAAGGGGATCCCTCCTACATTGTTGGTGGGAATGCAAGTTGGTACAGCCACTCTGGAAAACAGTGTGGAGGTCCCTTAAAAAGTTAAAAATTGAGCTACCCTATGATCCAGCCATTGCACTACTGGGTATTTACCCCAAAGATACAGACGTAGTGAAGAGAAGGGCCATATGCACCCCAATGTTCATAGCAGCAATGTCCACAATAGCTAAATTGTGGAAGGAGCCGAGATGCCCTTCAACAGATGACTGGATTAAGAAGTTGTGGTCCATATATACAATGGAATATTACTCAGCTATCAGAAAGAACGAGTTCTCAACATTTGCTACAACATGGACAGCACTGGAGGAGATAATGCTAAGTGAAATAAGTCAAGCAGAGAAAGACAACTATCATATGATTTCTCTCATCTATGGAACATAAGAACTAGGATGATCGGTAGGGGAAGAAAGGGATAAAGAAAGGGGGGGGTAATCAGAAGGGGGAATGAAACATGAGAGACTATGGACTATGAGAAACAAACTGAGGACTTCAGAGGGGAGGGGGGTGGGGGAATGGGATAGACCGGTGATGGGTAGTAAGGAGGGCACGTATTGCATGGTGCACTGGGTGTTATACACAACTAATGAATCATCGAGCCTTACATCGGAAACCAGGGATGTACTGTATGGTGACTAACATAATATAATAAAAAATCATTTAAAAAAAAAAAAAAACATTCTCCTCAGCCAGACTTTCTCTTATGAAGGTCAAGATGAAGAAAACACAAGACAGTGAGGGTCCTCGTAGCCCATGGGCAGTGGACAATGGAGACGAGATCTCACAAATGTCTCCACCTTCTCAGAATGACTCTGGAAATGGATTGCATCCATCTCCCAGGATCAGTCATGGGCATTCATTAGGGGCAGAAAGCTAAAACAGAGCCCCTCATCTCGACTACAAAATATCCAGCTTGGTCTGAAGGACTCCTACCATTAGGCTTTGGCTAGACTCTGAAACCTTCCCATACATGCTTAGCTTTCAACTCAATACCTGACCTCTAAAGAAAACCATGTCCAGGGGTGCCTAGATGGCTCAGTCAGTAGAGCATTTGATTCTTGATCTCTGGGTTGTGAGTTTGAGCCCCATGTTGGGTGTAGAGATTACTTGAAAAGAAAAGAAAAGAAAAGAAAAGAAAAGAAAAGAAAAGAAAAGAAAAGAAAAGAAAAGAAAAGAGAAAAGAAAAGAAAAAAGAAAAGAGAAAAGAAAAAAGAAAAGAAAAAGAAAAAGAAAAAGAAAAAGAAAAAGAAAAAGAAAAAGAAAAAGAAAAAGAAAAAGAAAAAGAAAAAGAAGTCCAGGGTTTGAATGCAATGTAATCCTAACCCTATCCAAGTTTTAAACTTTGAGAACCTGTGAGTGAAGTTTCTTCCTTCCTTCCTTCCTTCCTTCCTTCCTTCCTTCCTTCCTTCCTTCCTTCCTTCCTTCCTTTTTTTATGATAATGCATGTGTTTGTTAAAGAAATGCACAGGTGAACACTCCTGTTCTTTCATCCTAGTCATGAAAAGTCTCTGGAGAAGACTCGGTTACTGTGAAATAGTGACATAATCCCACTGACTTCATGAAATAGACTATTCTATAGAGAGACCAGCAGACTCCCTGGTTTCCTGTAGAATCAAGACATTTTCATAGAAGAAAACTCTGACTTTAAGTCTAAACACTGCTATAAAGAGAAAAGCCAGTGGTGGAATTTGAATCATCTCCTCTGGACAACAGCTTATTAAAAAAATAAAATAAAATAAAAAATCTGTAACTGTCAGAATGTCCTACAGTGCATATCACTAATGCATTCCACATGCAAATTACCAACACCATCACCTTTAATAAAGCAAAGGGTGTCTTTCTTCATCAGGGAGTTAGTAAATATTAAAATCCCTCTTTGGTGCTTGTTCTAACCAGGGCAATTATCTGTGAGGACTATTCACAATGGACTCAATTTGACAATAATTATTCTTAGCAATGCCAGTTGGTCGTTTCTGTGGGCTCCTTGCTTCTGCGGGCAGGAAAACGAATTTTGATTCTAAGAGCACATGTTTTAAAACTCTCCCATGTCAGTTCACCACCTAGAAAGACAGCAGGAAAATTTCCAGGTTTGTTTTGCATATCATGGGCTCTATCTACCAAGAGGGACGGATTTCAGCCATGTGACAGACACTTAGAAAAGTGCAAGGTAAACTTTAAGAAACATGCAGGTAGCAAGCCAAAGCAGAGTCAGGTATATTGGACTATCCCTCTCTCCTTCTTGTGAACCCCTCAGTGTCCTGGCACCAACAGCTCCCAATATCACACTCTTCTCTCTTTCCTTCATCTCTCCACCAACGGAAATGGTTTTTTCACCAGTCCATTGTAATACCAGCGGGAGTGCTGAGACTTCTCCACTGTCTGCTCTTGGGTGGAAAAGTCATTCTGATCACTATACCTCAATGATCCCAGCTGCCTTTAACCTAGACGGTGCTTTTAAAAATACATCCCTCAATCTTCATCATTTTGCAGCTTGTTACAGCACTTGACATTATAGTGAGAGAGAAAAGAAGCACACGCCAAGGCTCAGATCCACTCCCCATCTTTTATACCTGAAATTGTTATCAGTCAGCCACCAGTGAGCATTAAAGAGGGCATGCCTTGAATTTTTTTCTTTTTCTTTTTCTTTTTTTTTTCTTTTTTTTGCACACACAAAGCTTTTCAAGGGTGCAGCACTACTTAACAAATGACAGAAACCTTCAGCAGCCCTTCTAGGTACTGGCAATGAATTGTTTTTCTTTTTATAATAGACTGGGACAATGAAGCAGAGATTTCTCTGTGCCCAGATTTGTTGGAGTTTCTCCAACCTTTAAACTTTATTGCCCCACGGAGTATCCAACTGTGTTTGTGGGAGGGATTGGATCATTAAAATTCATTTGGGACTGAGTCTCCAGAGGAATACACAAGCTTTCATCCTACTGACTTCTCCATCACATAGAATCCAATAGATTACAATTTCTTAGGGAGTCATGAACAAATGAATGATAATAATGTGTTGTCATTTGTGCATGCTGTCCCTCACCTGGTCCCCTCTGTGACCAAAAGCACATGTTTCTTAGTAAGGGGGCTTAGCCAGGTCAGGGACTCTGCGTGTTGTCAAGAACAAGAGCAGACCTTGGGAGTTGGCTTCTATGGCATTGCATGTGACCTTCCACGAACAAAAGCAGTTCAAATCTCAAAAACACTTCAACTTGAGGTTACTGAAAAGCCAGCTTTCAGATACGCTTGCAGAATCCAATAATGGTTCTGTTACGGTTGTTCAATGCCAGTCACATGAGACAAAGGGGCTAATAAAAATAAATCGTTAAAATGAGAAAGAGAGAATACGTATATTTCCACTCCTCTGTTTCTCTACTGACTTTTGCCAAAGAGCTCAGGAAATAGGAAGTTAGAAGAAGAAGCTTCCCGTAACTATGAGATTTCATAGGATAGCCACAACCATACAGCTATCTCAAGCATGAGAACAAGCATGCCCTGAATCATATGCAGCCAATTATCAGGGGCTGCCTATCTCACATCTCCCTTTGAGTAAGTATCCCAGTATTCATGATATTTCTCCCTCATTTTCAGAGTTATGGTTTATTTTGCATTTCCTCCAGTCTGGCTTCTCCTGAATTTTAAGTCTATTGGCCAACCCTGAAGAAAGATTTTACCAGATCATGTGATTTTATTGGAAGATGCTGTCTGTGTAAAGCACTTGGAAAACTATAATAAAAGAAAGCAAATTCTTTGTTACGTCTTTGAAATAAAATCAGTCATTTCTCAAGGTCAGTGGTAGAATTTTAAATTTCATCCAAAAGGATGGGGCATTTTGAAAGTGATCTTGAATACCATAAAAATAAAATCTTATAATATGGAAACTCTACATAAATTCAATAGTGAAAAACCAGGTCTGAGACCTGAGGCATATAAAATTAAGAACATTAATGATAACAACAGTAGGAAGCATGTTTCTTATTACAAATCTTATTGTTATTACAAATGTCTACTTGATGTGCCTAAAGTATGGGGAAGAATTCATCTTTTGAATCATGGGGAAGAGTGTTTTGGTTTGCAGGAACTGCAGATGCAAAGGTTGATAATGACCTTGGCCTGTTTTAAGATAAACAAGAGAGAGAGAAGGGCTAGAGCAGAGTTTAAAAGACACAAAGTATGAGGAAATGAGATCTTTGAGATAGGCAGAGACCAGATGTTATGGGACCTTATGGACCACCATCATTTTTTTTTTTTCTTCTTCAAAGCATAATGGGGTACCATTGGAGAATTTTAAGTAGGGGATTAACTGAATTAATTTATGGGTTTCTTTTTTGAATTTTTTTATTGTGGTAAACAAACATATAAAAGTACCATCTTAACCATTTTGGTATATACAGTTCAGTACTGCTAAGTATATTCACATTGTTACGAAGACACTTCTCTCAGATGATAATTATAGGTTTTCTGTTGTGATTATTTTATTTTTCCCCATCTAATGTCCTTTCCTAACCCCATTCAACTGTGTGCTGCTGGGTAACGGGTTCCCTGTCACTTTTTGCCCATTGTTTAACACTGGCACAAACACTGTGCCTCAATACTTAGTAGGACCTTGATATATGTGAAAATAATGACTGAGTAACCAGTACCATTGTCTCCAAGAAATGCTTGTGTAGTACTGTTGTGTATGTGATTTTCCCTTTACTGAACTATTGTTGAGTTTTTAGTCTATAGCAAAGAGTACTTCATTTTTTCCTTTGACTGTTTTATGAAAGTCTGTTCTGTCAATTTAAATGGGTAGCATTCTTGAGGATTGAACCAATGCCTTATTTATTTTGCATCATCTCTCTTCCTCTTGCTCCTCTTTCCAAACTTATGCCAGTACACCATGATCTCTGCCTAACTGTGGTAGGCATTGAGCAGGAGTAGAGCAAGCATATGTCTAGAAATTGCACTAAGGAATGCTTAATATGCTTCTCTACTCCAATGTTATCTCAGATTTTTAAAATTCACATTTCTCCTGGATGTAATGGGGGCACTTTGTTTCCAAATATTATTTTACTGTTTGTTAAATAAAAGATCCTCTAGAAAGCCATTTTTACTCATCACTAATTTGTGTATTTTTAGATTCTTTTTCATAAACAAAGCTCAATTGAGTTATGAATGTCAGAGTGAGAATGAGTGTCTACAAGGTTTACATTTCTGCTATTCACTGTGACATACTGAAAGTGACAACTATATAAAAGTGATTGACAATCAACAGCTTAAAGAAATACTTCAAATCCATCCACTGAGCAAGAAACTGCATAACTAGGGCAGAATCCCCAAGTCTGGTGAAGAGAAAAACAATTTGAGTGGACTTTGTTTTTTAAATAGAAGTGTCAGTTTGTCACAATTTATTCTGCTTTTGTAGAATAAGGTTTGCAAGAATGCAATTAAATCCACGTACGGGGAGTTTTCAGAAAACCAATATAGCAATGGGAGAGCTTATCCTTGTGACTGCTCACAAGTTGTCCATCTATCTACCAGTCTAAGGTGTCAAGTAAAACTCAGTGTCTTTGAAATGTAAATGGGCATATCTCAAGCTTAGCTCTACCTGCCGGTTACTCTGAGCCCCTCTGTACTTTTAACTGAATGACATTTAGTTTCTTTTTAAAAAGGTATCATACACAGCCTTCCTCACTCTCTCACCATTCCAAAATCTATACATCCATAAGTCAATGGAAGCATAAACTGGTACGAGCAGAATCAGAAAACAAACACATTAGCTTCCCAAATGATCTCTGAAATAATTAGTTGATGTTTAAGGACAGGGGAATGTGAGGTTGAAGCTGGAGTCACCAGTGTACTTGGTCCAAAGCAAACAGTTTCCCAACAGGAAGGTTATGAGGATGCTCAGAATCAGACATACTTATCAGAACACTATTGATGTTGGCTCTACAATGCACATGTACAGAACTTCTTGAAAATATCTAGGCCCTTATCTTAGGGATGTTCTGTGTCACTACAGGCATAGGATTACCTTGCTTCTGGGCTGACATTTCACCGAAGGAAGAAAAAATATATTAGCAAGAGAGCTTACACTTTGAAAGATAAGGAGGATGCTTAGGTATATGCAAATGGAAGGCAGTTCTTAAGAAAGGAGAGATTAGTTTTCGACTTCACTTTAAAATGTAATTTTAGGAGGAAGAGCTGGCTTACAGATGGTCCTTCTCACAGGGTTTCCTTCCCTTCAGGGTATGATTTGCCTTGAAGAGGGCTGGGGTGAGTTGCAAATAATGGACACAAACATATCCCATCCCTGTTTGCATACACCTTTTCAAGATGAGTTTGCTGCTGCTTCCGTTGCTACCTATCACTCTATTCCTTGATTCTGGGCTTGGCTGTGTAACTTGTTTTGGCCAACTACCATTAGCAATGTAATACAAGCAAAGGCTCGAAAATGCTCCTAAGTTAGATATTGCCCTTTCACTACACTTGGGACTCTGAGACTCAAGATAGCCTGCTGACCAAGCCTGAGCTAGCCTGCTGAGAAGTTCACAGAGAGAAAAACTGAAGCATCCCAGGATAATCACCAGCCATGTGAGTAAAACCATTCTAGACAATCCAGCCCCAGTGGTATGACAAAGACCAGGTGAAATCAGCAGGAAAAATGCCCACTTAAACCCAGTCCATACTGCTGCCACAAAGAAATATGAGCTAATAAATGATTTTTGTTTTAAGCCACAAAATGTTGGAATTGTTTGTTACATAGCAAAAGCTAATCATTACAAAGTCGTAAGTGTTATGAATCCCTGGGCTTCTGCAATCTCTTCTATCAAATTTATTGTAGAGAAACAGAAAAGAGATAAGGAAAGACTTCATAAATTACTATAGAGATTTGGGGGGTGCTTAATATTTTTAATAATTATTTTATTGGAAAAGTAATGCATGCAAATGGCAAAAAGTCAGTGAGTACAAAATATCATACAATGAATCATTAGTCTGCTCCTACTCTGACTTCAGCCCCCCTCTCTCAACACTCATTATTATCAGTTCCTTGTCTGTCTTCCCAGGAAATATCCAGGCATCCATATGTGTAAGTGTTCATACACAAATATGATCATACTACATACATTATCTTCCTTTTTTAACTTATTTACATCTACCCCTACGGTAATTCTAAGCTGAGTTGATATTTATCATCTCCCCATAGTATCACATTTAAACATCCCTCATCCTTTTAGTAGCTGTATAATATTACAGACAGTCCCTGATTGGAGATGGTTCCATTTACAATTTTTCAACTTTAAGATGGTGTGAAAGTGATATGCACTCAGTGGAAACCATATTTCGAGTTTTGAATTTAGATCTTTTCCTGGGCTAGCAATATGCCCTACGATACTCTCTCAGATGCTGGCAGTGGCAGGAGCCACAGCTCTCAATTAGCCATGAGATCATGAGGGTAAACAACCAACACACTTACAATCATTCTAAACCTAGACAGCCATTCTGATTTTTCACTTTCAATTTGATATTTAATATATTACATGAGGTATTGAAAGCATTATTATAAAATGGGCTTTATGTGAGATGATTTTGCCCAAGTGAAGGGCTAGCATAAATGTTCTGAGCACAATTAAAGTAAACTAAGCTAAGTTATGGTGTTTGGTACGTTAAGTGTATTAAATGCATTTTCAACCTACAATGTATTTTCAACTTATGATAGGTTTGTTTGTTTTTGTTTTTGTTTTTTAAGCAGGCTCTATGCCCAGCGAGGAGCCCAATGCGGAGCTTGAACTCATGACTGAGATTGAGACCTGAGCCTATATCAAGAGTCTGATGCTTAACCAACTGAGTGACCCAGGCACCCCAACTTATTAGGTTTATAGGGACATTGCCGCACCATAAGATGAGGAAGATCTGTACTGTGTAGAAGTTATAACATGGGACTGTTATCAAATAACTAAAACCCCAATTAGCATTCGGATTCAATCAAGAACAAGCAAGAATAGAACAAAATACTAAGAAAGAAGAGCCCGTGCTCCGTGCCTGAAAAGGAAACTAACACAGGTAGTCATCGGGGCACCTGTCAAAGTCCTTAGTGGTGAAGTCAAGACCTGAGCTTCTAATTATACCACTGTTTGGGGGAGCTTCTTCTTGGGCTTCCACAACTTAACAGGATTGAGATTTTAGTCCTTAAAGGAGGCATGGCAGGGGGACAGGGATTCTGATGTCAACTTTTTCTGGGCCACAACTATTACACCTGACATGGTTCCCTAAACATGAAGCTGCACAGCTTCCCATGGGTTAGAAACATCTATTGGAGCCACATGATCTTTCTGTATCTTCCCACTGCCTAGGGCCAATGCAGGAAGGACAATCGAGGTCATTTTTAAACTCCAGTTAGATTATCTTCAGGAAGGAATAGCCCAACCTGCTCCCGGAGAACTAGGAAACCAGGGTTTCATCCCTATAGGCCCCCAAGCAGGTCAACAAAACTCACCTACCTTGCTAGAATGTAAACTTAGCAAGAGCAGGAATCTTTCTATATTGTTCACCACCATCTCTTCAGCACTGCAGGGAGCGCTGTCAAGTATTTAGTGAATCAATGAATGAGTGAATCCAGAACAGAAGGCAAATCATAAAAGGGTTATGAAAATCAAGAAAAAGAAGCACTCCAGTATCAATGAAGAGTCTCTAGAAGGAATCACTCTTTTTTAGCAGCTTAGAATATGAAAAAGAGGTACTTGGCACCAGTACAGTACCCAATAAATGTCTTTGAAATGAATGTATGTCTTAGAAGAAGACCAGAAACTTTGATAAATGGGGCTCTTGTCCGTAAGAACTTCTAACTGGCAATTTGCAAAAAGACACATCAAAATGGTCTGTAAACTTTCAAGCTGAAGGTCTAGGGTCAGGCTAAAGATCAGAGAGTAAGATCAAGGGCTGCCACTGGCCCCTTTAGGATCCTACTCTACTGAAGCAGCTCTCTGAGGAGGGGAGTCTACGAGGAAGGGTAGAAAGAAAAGACAGGGACATTGTTGGAGCAGCTCCAGCAACCCCAAACTGAATAAGACATACAAGAGCCCCCTGGATGAATATAATAATTCCCCAAGTGTAATGATAAAAGAGCATGATCTTAGTGAAAAAAAAAAAGGCAACTTTAAAACATGGTGATTAATCTGCTACGCACATATCAAAGTTGATTTTATAATCTTTGAGAGGAAGGAGAATGATAACACCTTCACATGTGGTCAAAATATTATCAAATGTTGATGTCCATCTTGAAATCTTCCAAGACCCTTATATTCATTTGTTTAGGGCTTCCTATCTATGTTTCCACACTCCCTCCCCTTACAATCCTTGCACTGCCACTGCCTCTTACCTTGGTTTTTTCCCCTATGATTTGTCAGTCTCCTTGAGGGAAGGACTCTCTAATGTATTCACAAGCACACGGAGTACACATGATAGGTACTTAATTACACTTCTGATGAGACTGTGCAGACATTCTTACCCATTGCTAATACCTAATAGGTATTAGGTATTAGGTAATACCTAGGTATTAGGTATGAAATTTAGACTCACTATTGGTGCTATTGGTGACTTGACAATAGCAGATAAACATTCACTGAAGAATTCAGAGAGAGATTCTAGTGAAGAATCTGAGAGAGAGAGAGAGCGAGAGAGCATGTGTGTCGCAGAGCCACAGAGTAGAATGTGTACACACTGATTGATGGCATGTTGAAAGCAGATGGTTTTCTTCTTACTGGAAGTTTCAGTAAGTTTCTAGGTATTTTGCCAATTAGGAGAGGGATGGAAGACCCTGTCTTTACAGTGTCAGCAAGATGGCTGGGAATTTAAGAAGAGTTGGCATGACTCAACAGGTTCTAGAAAATGTGCCAGAACTCAGACTTTCAAGAAAGGCTCTCTCACTTTGTTTTAACCAAGGGGAATTACATCATCCACAAACAATTCACACACACACACACACACACACACACACACACACACACAAAAGAAATGAAATGAAACATTGTGCTAATTAGGTGGTGGAGGTTTTCCATAATCAACATCCAAGAAAGGCTGAAACCCCTCCAAGTGGCAGAAGGTGAACATCAGAGAAAGCCCTTCTCAAAACAGAGCTTGTCCAATGTACTCACCCCTACCGCATCTTTTTACCCATCTCCTTTGTAATCTAAGCAGGTGACAACTTCATTCAGTTGTTAGCAACAAGAGGAGGTATTGATTCCCTGTGAATGCCCTAATGACTGGAGACTGGGGCACAAACCATAAATGGGGACTTTCTGATTCCAAGTGAAATTATAGTTTGCCCTGCAAGATTGCACAATAAATCAGGGGAAAAACCAGCCAACATAGGACTCTGGGGTCACTGAAGTGATGTTGACACATTACAATAATGAGAACTTGAAATACCTCATGCCCTATTGATTTTTAAGCTGAATCATTCCCACTGCAGAAGATTACAAGACTCTGTCTTGGAATCATGGCTCACACGGGAGATGCTGATGAAAAATACACCCAATCCAATCAAAATGAAAAGCTTTACTTGTACTTATTACAAATCTAATACCATTGTCCCTAGGCTGTGTGATAGGCACTTAACCTACAATGGGGAAAAAAAACACATTTTTTCCCTTTTAATTAAAATTTTTCGTACCTTTTTTTACACATGGCTCTTTGCTGAGCCTATACAGTAAAAAGCACCCCAAAGAAAACAGGCACAATGGCTCGATTAGTGCATAAAGGGCAATTTCTTTATGCTTTCCTAATTCCAGGGTAGCTTTCAAATTCCCTGCATCACCATATCATTTCAAAGAATGGAAAATCATGTCCTAACAACCAACTTATTTCCTAGTCAATAGGAAAAGATGCATTCCACCAGCATCTAGCATCTACAGTAAACAAAGAATGCCTTGCTGATCTTTCCTTTTTCCCTGAAAAGTGTTCCATGAAGCTGAATAAACACAGTTGTGTGAGGCCAACTAGTGACATAAGTTAATTACTAACCTGTCACAAAATCAGAGAATGGTAATAATTTATTTTCACTGTTGCATTAACCGTAAGTCGCTTTTTGCCAAAAGGGTGTGCTGGGAGAGAAGGCACAAGAACATTACTGCTTGCCGAATACCCTATGTAAGGTTGTGTCAATATTTTAGTTGAGAGATCAGATATAAATGGTGCCACTGTTTTTACTATGCACGTTGTTCTGGTCATAATTTAGAAAATAATTACACATGTACCTCGGCTTCAGGAGAGAGAGAACTAGCAGGTGGAAATAATACGGTTTTTCCTCACAGGATTCTGGAAACATTACCTAATTATTATAGATATAACTATTACTTGGGTTTGCCAGGATTTACTACATAATAAATATTCTGACACAATCCAATATGATCATACATTCTTTGAAAACTTATTGAAAAAAAAGAACACTTATTGAGGCTCTAATGTGGGCCAGGCATTGTGCTACGAATTAATTACATATTGTCCACCTGTTTTCTGTTTTCATGAAGTTTATAACCTATCATTTCAATCTAATTGTTGAGATGAACACCTGCAGGCAAAACCTATGGGTCTAAAACGGCCTGATTATAGAAGAAATCTTGACATCGTTCTGAAGAGGTTGACTGAAATAAACAATGTTCCTTACAAGCTACCTTGTCTTTCTTTTCTCTCAGATTTTCTGATTAGCTTTTCTTCTATTAACTTCATCTGATGACATTTTGCTCTTCTTGAACATACATGTTTCTGCTTATAAATCTCCCTAAATTCTGCTATTTCATTAATTTTATCAACCTCAGAGTAGCTAACCAGAAACTATCATTTTTTGACACAGGTACACTCGAGATCTAGGTTCATACATATGATGTTAATCCATTTATTGTGATTGGAACCAAGTGTTTGATTTAAGGCACTTTATCACACTTCTTGGTAGGACATAGTTCAAAAATCGGTATAAAGGAGGCCTCTGGGAGTGACCCCACATGATCTTGTCCTGCTGTAGCACTTGAAAGAGCTGTTCGTCTGTCTTCATGCCAACTTTAAACCTCTCCCTGGCTTTCAAGAATCACTGACAACTTTCTGCAGAAAGTGAAAAAGTAACTGAGAACTTAAGGGCTGTGCAAGTCTGTGGAGGACACCAAGCTCCATGATACTTTCAAAAGTCTCTTCAGTTTTGACCCACCTGTTCCAGCTAAGCTCACCTCCAGAAGACCTCATCAGACAGCACCGAACAAGATTCTGTCTATCTAGTGTCAGTAACAGAACACAGTAGTTAAGCAGCTGTTTAATGGACCCAGTCTCCTGTGGCCAGACCCAAAGTCTACTCAGTATGAACTGTGCGATCTTGGGTAAATTGCCTTACCATCTCTAAAACTGCTACCTCATTTGTACAATGAAGACAAGGACCACCCCTGCCACATAAGATGCTGGGGAAGCTTAAATAAGCCAGTTAATGTACAGTGTCTTCCCCAAGTGCTTGTCAGATACTCAGGGCATTTTAGCTGTGATGTTTTTCCCCAAGAGCATCAGGGCCTTAGCTTGGAGGCATTTGCTTTGATTTTCTGAGCTCAGTTCAGCAAGGGGCAATGTGGTGTAGCAACAGTTTTAGATAACCGTGCCTCGACTGATATGTTCCAAATGGGCAGCCAAATTGATTCCCATCTGACTGTTCTTATATTAGCAAGACCACAACATGGCTATTAAAGTTAGGCACTGAGGAATGGTTCCAGCTGTTTAGAAACACAATCTAGCTATTCCAGCAACACGCATGCCTAGCACACGGCAGGCTCCCAATCCACTTGTTCAAATGAATAGCAAACGTCAAATGAAGCACATGAAGAACAACAGATGAAATAAAGTTCCAAAAATTAAATAATACCACTATTTTCTTTCAAACAGGTCTCTGCCACCACTTACATTGCTGATCTAGTCCAAATTTATGAGACAGAAATAAAAGAACATGTGTAATTTATAAATGCCAATTTACAAATACTAGTGCTGGAGGCCATGCCTTCCAAATTCCCCTGGCCATTTTCTACAAGACACCCTAGAGTAGCACATATCTTTCTTGTTAACATTTCATGGAATCTTTCCATAAACATACGCTTGTTCTTGTCTTCAACATTTTGTCCTGTCACTGCAACAGATGGCTTTACACTGGAGCATATGAAAATATTAAATACTTCATAAGCCTGGTGGAAATATGAAATGCCTTTGGAGGAATGATAGCTCCATGATTAACGTAAAGCGGCCATGCAAGATTCTGTTAGAAATAGTTACCTCTAAGTTGCATTGGTGAGTAGACATGGTCACCATCAATTCCACATCCTCACTGAAAGTCGACAAATGATGAGGGGCTCAGTGTGCCATACGACAGATCTGGGCCATGCCGAAAAGCAGAACATACTGCTATAGAGAGCTGTGAAATACTGCAGTGTGTAACCAAGGGAGGGTTGTGAAACCTACCTCTTGGAGATCTAAAAGCCAGAAGAAGCTTCCATCTGTCTGAGATGGTCAAAGAAAGTAAGCTTAAAGACAGAGCAGTCAGTTAAGGGATAGCGAAGTCAGCTAGCTGATTGTTCTATAGACCCAGTTCCGGGTATTATTTCTTTTCAGAGCCATAGTGATAGAGGTTTACCCAACCAAATGAGAGCTGCCATCTCAGCCGACCCAGAGGCATGACCAACAGTTCTGTGAATGAGGTTCAAATCATGGAGTAGTGGTTAAGATGAGGGTATCTCAAGCCAGACTGCCTAAATGCACCAGTTGTATCATCTTGGCAAGTTACTCAAGCACTCTGTGCCTGATTCTTCATCTGTAAGTGGGGATAATAAGAGCGTGCACATCATGAGGCTGTTGTGAGGACAAATGAGTGAGCATACACAACAGGCTTAGAATACCAACTGGCATATGGTGGATGCTACATAAATGCTGGCTATTCTCTATATTTAGTGCTATGTTTATGTAGAAGTAAACATTAAGATGTGGGTAAGATTTTATATTTTTCCTTCTATTGGTTTGTGTGCAACTGGCATTGACTTCCTACAGGCTCAACATATTAATGTTTTCCATAATGTGCATGAATCAAAAATCGCCCAAGCCCGCTGCTGGGCATTTATCCCAGAGATGTGAAACTCATGCTCACAAAAACCTGTACAGAAACGTTTATATCAACTTTGTCTATAATAGCCAAACACAGCCCAGATGTCCTTCAACAGGTGAATGATTAAAGAGCTGTGGCACATACACACTGGGGAACAGTACTGAGTGATTAAAACAACAACAAGCCCCAAATGAGTGATACACGAAATAACTTAGAACACTAAGAAATTATAATGAACAAATAAACTAATCCCAAGAGGTTAACTATTGTGTGATTCCACTTTGCCAACATTTCGGAATGATAGAATTCTATAAATTGAGGACAGATCAGTGGCTGACAGGGTTTAGGGATTGGGGTTAAGGGTCCTTGTAATGGAAGCAGCTGCGATCTCATTTGTGGTGGTAGATTTATCAACCTACACATGTGATAAAGTTGTGTAGAACTAAATACACACACACACAAATGACTGCAAATAAATCTGGGGGAATGTGAATAAGATCAGTGGATGGTAGCAATGTCAATATCCTGGATGTAATGGGATACTATGGTTTTGCAAAATATTACTCTTAGGGGAAACTAGGTGAAGTGTACAAGAGATCTCTCCATGTTATTTCTTATGATTGCATGTGAATCTACAATTATCTTGACAAAAGTATCTATTAAAGAAACTGCCAAAGCCTAAATGAAGGTGAAGAATGAGCACTGTGAATACATTTAGGCAATGATCAACCTCCTTCCCTATTTTTCTGTATTAAGGAAACACTGATCCTTAAGAATCACCCTGAATCTCTGTAGACACATTACAAAACTATGTAATAAATTTAAAAAATATTATTTTGTCTAATGATGCATAAATTATACCGGTTAGTTCTAGGTTTTATATATTCAGTTGGTGTGTTTAAAGGAATTGAGGTCTGCTGAGTGAAGTACACAGGTTTCTGAAGCAATCTGAACAGTGCCTGCCTTTCTCTGAAGTGTTTTATTATTCTGAGTCGGGCCTGCTGAATCTCCCAAGGTATGAAGTTCAGTTCGAGATAAAAATATTTTATCTGCCCTTACAGCAAATTGAAAGGCTATATAAAGGGTTTTGTTATTGCAGTGTTTTCATAAATATATAGTAAACATCTTTCACAGTGGGAAATTCAGCACAAAATACAATTTTCATACACAGCCATTCATGTGGCTTGCACAGGAAGATGAAATGACCCAGAGATGAATAAAAAAATAATAGTATACAACTTTTAGCAGCCCACAGTCCCTGACAGACACGCGCAGCTGGAAGGATAAGGATCATGATTTTGCAGTATCTCCGATGAATGACAAGTTTCTTCAGCATCGGGGGAATTTCGTTTCCTTTGTGGCCAAACCATTACAGTTAACACTTAGCTTTATCATTTTCAGAAATTGCCAACAGCCAACCACACCGTTTCAGAACACATACTAACCCCAAACCTTAGCTAGGACATAATTTTAAATCAAACCATTTTTAGGTTTCTTTACCTCCTTTTATAAGTCTCTCTTAAGCACATTTTCAGAACAATTTGGGTGGCCTATGTCTAACATACAATATCAATGTTGATATCTAAGGTGATCCGTATGCAATTGGGGGTGAGGGAATGACCGACTGGAGGTATTCCAAAAATGGAAGCCTTTTTTTTTTTTAAATAAACTATTTTTTTGTTATCAAAGTAGTGCATGTTTGTTGAAAAGTTAAAGGTTAAATTTTTTGAAGGTTTCATTGAAGTATAATTAATATACAAAAACCTGCAAAGATTTAGTGCATACAATTGGATGATTTTGGATATATGCAGCTACCCCTGATACCGTCCCCACAATTGAAGGTAATAAACACATCCATCATCTCCAAAAGTTTCCTTGTGTCCAGTGTGGGTGTGTATGTGTGGGTATGTGTGCAGGTGCACACGCACATGTGTGTAGAACACTTAACATGAGATCTACCCTCTTACACATTTTCAGGTGCGCAGTGCCATGTGGCTAACTCCAGGCACCATGCTGGACAGCAGACCCCTACAGTTTATCTGTTTGTATAATGCTAAAAGCGATTTCCCCGTGTTCCCCTGTTCCCTTCCCAGTCACATGGCACAGTAACCACAGCAGTGACCACGTCCGCAGTCCCTCAGTTGTCTTTTGCAATTTCACTGTGTATATAAAGCGTTTGGACATGTGTGTCAGTTTCCTGACAAACTTTTCCCAATAACACATTTCTGAAGTTCAGGTTCTTGTTCACTTCCAACACCGCAGCCACTACTTCAGGACGATGAGGATCCACTGTGTTCAGGGCATCCAATCCCCTACTGTTAGGCATTTAATTTGTTCCACTTGTTAACTATACACTATGCTGCAGTCAACCAACATGCATCTTTGCAAATTTGAGCAATTACATAAATCCTAGAGGTGAAAACACTAGGTCAAAGCATGTACTTTTTTTACATACAAAAATTTCCAAATTATTTTCCACAAAAGAACAAGCCATTCCACACTCTCCCCAATAGTGTATAGAATGCCTATTTCATTACACATATTATTTTCCATTATAATCTATGAAACATTTATAAATACAGATGAAACTGTCACATATGTATATATATGAATATATATTCATATCGTTGCTGGTATTTACATTTATTTTTTTCTGAAAACTATATTCATGCTCTTTGCCAATTTCCCTTCTGTGTCATTAGTCAGACTATCTGTCTAACCATCCAGCCACCCAGTCATTCACATATTCTGAAAAGCATAAAGGAACGTTGGTCCTAATAAGAGGATCAAAAAGGACCATCCAGGGCTAACCAAACATGATATATGTCAGAGCCATTTTCCACCAATGTTAGAATAGAGATTCCTACAGATTTGAGTCAAAAGGGGGAGAAAATGGGCTCCGAAGTCACAAAGTTTCAAATTTGATTGCCAATCCTTCTACTTAGTAGCCACTGGTAACTCTAGAAAAATCACCTCGAGACTCAGTCTCCCCTCATGAAAAGTGGGTCTAAGAACTCTCCACCTGATAAAGCTGCTGGAGTACTCAATTCAGTAATGTATATCCAGAAGTTAACACAGTGGATGGCTAATTGCAAACACTCAGTAGGCAGTATCTGTAATAATAACAATAATAATGTACAATTCTATATATTGAGCAGTTAGCTAGGGCATTACAACAAAGCCTGGCTTCTTTTTCTATTAGCAGCAAAAAGTTGAAGCCTGAACCACTTATAACATTGATGTAACCTTTATATTTTTAGTTCCCTGGAGAAATTTGATAATAGAGAAATGGCCAAAATTCATTTTCCCTTTGTTGCACACATTCTTTTCAATGGCACACAAAGTTTATCACTGGTTGTCTTTGTTTTAAAAAGTAGATTCTCTCATTAAATGTGGAAATATGTTAGAACCAAAACCACTGAATACAGAATTAAAATGGCCACTTTAAATCCAATTTCCTTTTTTTAAAAATTCAACTAAGTGAAATATATGTATTTTAGCACTATAGACTAATGGAGACACTTACAGAACCTTACTGGGTACCCTTAGCTATGTGAGTTTATTCCCACTTATTTATCATTGCACAATAAATTCTGGTTCAGTCTTAAACTATTTCCTGAACCAACACTTAGATGGAATAGGTGTTCCACAAAAGCCAATTCAATGAACTGTATTAAAAAAGGAAATGTGACGATAATGGATCCAACACTGGTCTTTTGACAGTTCTGAAATGGGATTCACTCTTTGCTTTCTCTGTGTAAATGTAAGTTCACTGGGCCTGAAATATAAAAGAATAACCGCAATGGTTTCCACTTCCAGATCAGTTCCCAGAACGTCCCTGGGTTGGGGGAGGGTGGCTCAAGAGCTTCTTTTCGTGGCTTTGGCAATGCTGCATGGCCACACCACAGCTGTTCCAGGGCAGTGACGCTTCTTCTCTCCCAGGAAGGAATCCGTGGCTCTCCTTGAGAAGAGTGCTATCTACTCTTACGGTTCGGCATCTTTGAGTTTTTTTGTGGGGCAATGCATGGTGAGCTATGTATCAACACTTAAGTCATGTGAAATATGGGTCAAAAATCTGAGGAGGAAGCTGACAGGGAACTGACGTCTGTCAGATCCATGGTTCCTGCTGTTACTACCTCCTGTTCCTCCAATATTTTGTATTCAAAATGTAAGATTTTTTTAATTAAAGTACAAACCCATGCATACCCTTGATAAGATTTTTTTAAAAATATTCCTCCATCCATTTATTCATTTGAAATCTATCGAGATTCTAAATGCCCATCTCTGTTTTCTGAACAACCCATGGTATCCATGTTTAATTGCAGACTTGAAAGGTCTTTTCTTCTCCTAACACAAAATAAAGTATATCAAATCAGCACTTCTATTTAAAACCTACTTTAATTGTTTTTCTCTTCATTGGTTTTACTACATGCTGCATATTCAACAGAGAATGAGATTGGCATGGTCATTCCCATGGTCTAAATGTGGGAGGACAAATGGATTGGCTTTAGCAAGATCAAGCTGGGAAATCGATGTGCCCACATCCACCATATTCCACTTGGTGTGACAACACTGGGCTCCCTAGAATATATTTAAAGTGCCAGGAAACCAAAGAGTTAAGTTTCCTGAAGCCTCTTAGGAGGCAGTTCAATAATTTCATTTTTCTAATGCTACTATTAACTAGGTAATAAAACAAAGATAATCCATCCTGAAAATTATGCTCTTCTGAATATTATTGTTTTCCTTTGGTGATTTTTGTTGTCGGGAGTGGTCATATAAAGAGAACTCGTGAGTCTTCCTGATTCTGGTGCAGCATACATTTAATAGTAGTTAAAAAGCAAAATAAAGCTGTGGGCATTAGTGTTTACTCTCCCTTAAAAATGGTTAAGTTACTTTACAATTAACCCCCCACAAAGGAAACTAAAGATGTCTTCTTTCAAAACTCAAGGGAAGATGTTGCCTAAACAAGTATGCTTCAGCACATACACAAATCTGAATTGTTAAAGAGCTTGCCAAGAGGGACAGGAACACAGACTGCGGAGTTTAAATCCCAGCTATGCCACTTATAAGCTGTGTGACCTTGGGCAAATTATTCAACTTCTCTGGGCCTGGGTTCTTTCCTCCGTAAAAAGTAGATTAAGAACAGTATCAACCCCTTAGGCTTATCATAAGGATTAAATTAATTAGTATTTTAAAATATTAACAACAGTGCTTGGCACATATGAAACACTACTTCAGCATTTATTAAGTAAATAAGCAAATAAGCCTCTGTGCCAAACCTTTAAAGATAAGGAGAAAATAATGGTGTTTGAATGCTGAGAAGGAAGAAGGAAGGTTCTTGGAACTACTGTTGCGTGACTCATTTTGTGATGCTGCATTTCTATTGACATCAGTACCATAGAAAGAAATTTCATTTTTCAGCACTTATGAGAGGTAACACTGAGTAAATCAGGGAAAAGTAGGTACTTTAATCACAATGATCCATGTCATATTTATAAAGAAAGATGCTCAAAGTAGGCAGCTGTAAAATTTTAAAGTCAAATTGTAAGAAAATATGGATCTTCTGATTTTGCATTATGATCCTATTCATAGTATCCAATTGGAGATTTCAAAAGTTTAATAACTGAAACTCATGTAACTTATCCAGTCTCTTGAAAAATCAGACCATGTATGCATTAGTCACAGCATCACTGATATTGCCTAGGACAGGGTTTCTCAATCTTGGCACTGCTGGCATCATGGGCTGGGAAATTCTTTGGTTTTCTGTCCTATGCATCGTAGGATATTTAGTGAGATCCCTGGTCTCTACCCAGTAGATGCCAGTAGCACCCCGTCCAAATGCAACAACCCCAACTGTCTCCAATATGTTACCAAATGTCCCTGTTGTGGGGAGGCGAGTGAGAAAATTGCTCCTGGTTAAGAACCACTTGACTAGGGCATCTGTTGATACCCCTTTTGTGTCTCTTTCTAAATTCAGAGTATTAAATTTCAATGGTATCTTGGTATGTTGAAGTCAGAAAACTATGGTGTCTAGTGGCTTATTCTAATTATAAAAAATCTTCAAGATCTCTTCTCCATCTCTAAATTAGGCATAGCAATATCTACCTTGCAGAGTTAAGAACCAGAGAAAATCTGCTGAAGCTCCCAGTCCAATGCACAACACAAAGAGGCAGTGAGTGCCCAGGGAGAAATCAGCACTGTATGGTTATTTCTATTACTGCTGATGCATTACCACATCACCATCCTCATCATCCTCGTCATTATAATAAAAATGGAAGGCCTCTATTCAAACATTCAAATAGCTATAGAAGACACAACTGGTACTTTCATCTCATTAGCAAACAAGCAACTGATTTCCTTACAAGTAGAGATTTCAATTAGACAACAAAGAAATCTATCCCCAGGTAGCAAATGCAGATGCAGAATTATCACGAAGAGAAAAGGAAAGACTGGTAGAGGCCTTCCTAACAAATAGCCCTTACGAGGTTCTCTTTCCAAAGCAAAGGACAGGTATACACACCTCGACACACTTGGTTTTTGCTGGTTTTCTGTGCTGGATTGACAGGGCAAAGTAAAAAGCACTGGGGCTTCTTGATTCTTTCTATTTGTGTATACGTTGTCTGTGTGATCAAAGTTTATCAAGCCAGTTGAGAAAATTTAACCAACTGACCAAAAATTGCTGTGAATTCAATGTGGCTCATTGTGACTACTAATTACTCTGTAAGTAAAAAAAGGGCCATTTTAAGAACTGAATTTTGGCTAATTAGATAAACATGAATACAGAATTCAGACTTGACTTCTGTAGAAGCAGAGAGAAAGCAATAAATATGCCCACCGTTGCATAATTAAAAAAAAAAAAAAGGAAAAGAAATCACTGCCACCCTGGGAACATGGATACACTATTTGTGCTGTAATTATACCATTTCTCAAAAAGCCTTTCCTGGCCTTCATGACATTGGAAGTAGCTGAAAGATTACTCACCACCGATTAATGTTAGGGAACTAACAACTGCACTTCCTGCTTTTCCTTTAAACCCAACCGAAATAATTTCACAAGAACTTGCAAATACAAAATTGTGTTAAGAACATCCAATTGATCCTATTTACATTTGCTACATCAAAGTATTCAGACATCATAAGTAAATGTGAAATGGGGGCCTTCCAATACCTTACAGGTTATGCAAACACCTAAGCAGAAAGGAACACTTTGAAATTTTTATGGAGCAGGAAAAATTGGAAGTGTATTAATCTAGGCAGTGAAATTGGGCTTTTTGTCATTTTTAATTGCTTGAATTCATAACCTAGTTTTGCTGAATCAAAAACGAGTTGCTATAGCTGACACAAGCTGTTTCAGCCTTTTGGGTGAGCGTGTGCGCACACACACACACACTCACCGCACAACTTTTCACATCAACTTTATATCTGTTAATAAAAAAACACTCCTGAAGACTAGGACACCATAGCTATTGGATAATTAAATATAAAGTTTTCCAAGCTGAACATTGTATGTCACAAGCTGACTTTTAAAGAATTACTTAATTCTTTTAGTGCCCTGCAAGCAAAGGGAGGGGGCAGCATGAACACCAGATAGACAGGACTGCTATTTTGTTATATGTGGCTTAATTCAAATAAATTAAAATGCATAATTAAAAAATTCTGTGTGCCCTTATTTGCTCTTGTTTACTATTGCTCATAATACATGCGAGTGCTCAACTCTGCATGAAAATGAAGGAAAACAAACAGGATAAAGACATCCGCCCCTAAGTATGTACAAAGACCTAATGTATTATCACATTCTGGAGTTTTCAGATGTATAACAAAATAAAGTTGAAAGTGCAAAAAACTTTAAAGGTCCATGCTCTTCTCCCTCCCTATTTATTTTTATGTTTGTTGAAAAATCGATACAAGATGGGGATTCAAGTCTCATAAAAGGACTTTTGTTTTAATTCTATTAGAATTACTTTCAAAGAACTTGTTCCAATCCACTCTGTGATGACTTTGAGACTAACACACAGGAATTAAAAAAAAAAAAAAAAACACACAGCCGAACTAAACATAAATAGAAGCTTACTTCATAATAGTAAGGATTTATTATTATTTCATAAAAATCCTTCCTCCTTTGGACTATGTTCCATGTCTCTGGTACTACAAACTCTGCTCAAAACCTAATAGAAAAATTATAAATTTAGCATGAAACAAGACCAAAAAGATCCTTCACTGGACATTGTAATAGTTATTTAGCTCAAGATTGACCTATCCAATCAGGTTCTCTGTAATCAAACAGAAAATGACAAAGGGTATATACTCTGATTCTCATATAATATTCTCAAAACATGACCTTTTATTCTCAAAATCTTACAACTATAGTTTGGAAGAAGGCAATTGCGGCAAAAAGCCGTTTACATGAAATCTACTTTAATTTTTGTGTCATACTCATGGAAAGAGAAAAAAAATGGAAAAAAACCCCCACTATGTGATACTTAAATAAGCTGGCCCATAATTCAAGGTTGACGGTTGTTTCTCCAAAGTCCAAGTAAATACAGATTAAAATGAATCCAGATTCTAAAATTAAGACAGGTAATAGAGAAAATAGAAGTTTGAGGGATAAGGTTACAATAGATGAACATAAAAATATGCTCAGCCCAATAAAGTTACAGCAAGCAAAATGCAATGTTGTAAAAATCCATCTCTTGGTCATAACAGAGAAAAGATTTACCTGTTTTCTTATAGTAAAGGCATTTTCCAGAGTTGATTTGCTTGGTTAAAAAAGAAATGACAAGAAAAGTTTGATTACTTGCCTTTATTTATAAAATTAGGATACACCAGATTGCCTGATATTAACTGGTTCTTGTATAAGAGCAGAGAATACCGAAGAAGAAGAAGAAGAAGAAGAAGAAGAAGAAGAAGAAGAAGAAAGAAAGAAAGAAAGAAAGAAAGAAAGAAAGAAAGAAAGAAAGAAAGAAAGAAAGAAAGAAAGAAAGAAAGAAAGAAAGAAAGAAAGAAAAAGGAAGGAAGGAAGGAAGGAAGGAAGGAAGGAAGGAAGGAAGGGAGGAAGGAAGGAAGGAAAGGAAAAGAACAGAAAAGGAAAATGAAAAAAAATCAAGTTCCAATTATCCTTCAGGGTGCAAAACATTTGTTATAATAAAAATGCAGTAGTAGAAGATATCTGGAAAGGTTTCTGTGCTTGGGTACAAAAATAAAGACAGATGGAAAGAAATACAGGTGGATGGAGAGAGAAAGGGGGTAGAAGAGGGGAAAAATAAGGAAAAAAGAGAGAGGGGAAGAAGGAGGGAGGGGGAGGTGGGAGGGGGGAGGGAGAGAGAGAGAGAGGGAGAGAGGGAGGGAGGGAGGGAGGGAGGGAGGGAGGAGGAAGAAGGTAAGTAAGGGAGAAAATAAATATTCTCCCATAGGTAATACTTCCTCCAACTCTTCGGAGAAGCAATTTTCTCTTCATAATCCGTGAGTATTCTAATATAGAGGAAGCGCTGGCATGTGTGGAGAGTGTGAGTGGGCAGATAAGAGTTGAAAAATCCTGCTTTCTGTATGAAAATCAAGAATGCTGCCCGCATTCCCTATGAATGCCAGTGGTAAACAGCTGTCGCGGATTGACTGTAGTTTACTTACTTGAAGAACAGCCCTCTTAAAACTTAATCACAGCAAACCACAAAGGCAAGTTAGTCCATTTCACAAATACATTTATACACATGGCCTTCGGATTTCTGAAGATACATTTTGATCAAAAATAGAGAATCACAGTTGAGAAAGATTTTATAGTCTTCAACCAATTTACTGCCCAGCTACCCAAATAAAGAGGATTACACAATCATTTTTTACTGCCTCCGTTATATATTGCATTCATTTCTGTGTGACCATTAAAACCATATGAAAATGAGTAAATTATGAGATATCTAAAGATACTCAAAAAGTGACTCTTTCAGCAAGGAATTTAATGAACAATTTCTAAGATGATTTTGCCAACAAAACTTTTGGATTCAGAATTCCCATGGGGCCCCTCTTAAGTAGGGGGAGACACAGCTCTGTTGTCAACAGAAGTAAGTAAAACCACCAATTTCATTGTAATCTGAAAATAATGGCTCAAGGGACAGGCTGAGATTGAGTCTTCTAGGTGATCCTTCTAGGCCGATAAATGTCGTATTCAACACTCTGCATATTTTTTAAATGCCTGGCAGTTAATTCCATCACTTTGGAAGTCAGAGCACATTTCTCCCACTTGATCTCTCAAGAAGGGCAACTCTTGTTTAATTTAATGAAATGATCCAGAGCCTATTTCTTAAGTCGAAGCATTTCCAATATCGTCAATGTAATCTCTCTTCCTTGGGAGTCAGGAAAAGCAGCGAAGGTAAGGCCCCACCAAGGCAACCGGCACGGTAGACATGTTTACACAAACATGCAACACATATTCCCACACACGCACACACATGCCCCATCGGAACGTGAGCGTGCCAACTTTCCAAAAGCACGGCCCATCTGGCCAGTCATTTCATAAACCTCCCATTTAAAGAACCGCGCAGCTCTTGCAAAACCCCTGCTAGCCTATTGGGACTTTTACGGGGTTTCTTATAAACGCTTATTCATCTCTGGAAATAAAGTTAAACGGAGCCAATGAGAATGGGCAATGAAGTTCCCCCACTAACTTCTAGTCAGTAAGAAAATCGATTCATCTCTCCCGACTCCTCCGTAGCCTCAAACGCCCCTCGCCCTCTCCAGATGTCCTGTGCCCCTAGGTGCTCCCGGAGCGAGCCCTGACCCAGCCGCGGAGGTCCCCGGGCTGGCCTCACGTACCGTGTCTCACTCACGCGCTGCAAGTGCATCCGCAGCCTCCCATCGCCGCTTTGGTTTACCCGGATTCCTGCCGCCGCCAAGTCCCTATTCTAATCAGCAGCCCTGGAGGCGCACACGCCGCCACCCTCTCTGCGTGAACGTTGGACAGCGGCTGACGGCGGCTCCTCTGCCACAGGCAGCCAAAAATGTCAATTTGCACACTCCTCCCCCCTGTCGCCCGCCCCCGGTCCCTGTCCCTCTCCCACCCCCTCCCGCGAGTCAGTGGGCTTCAGGAAGCCTCTGCAGAAGCTGCCTTTTCTCCATCCCTCGCTCTCCCTCTCTGCCTCTCCTTTTCCTGACAGTGTTTAGAGCCCTCTTCTCTCGCCTTACCTGAAGGGCATCTCCCACGACTGCAATTAGCTGCCAAGATTTCATTGTCGGCTGCAAAGTGCCTCCTGTTTCCTCCCCGGGAGAACACGGGAGAAGTCCGAGGCAACAGCAAACGGCAGCCACGTGCTAGCAATGTAAATGACTCCAGTCATCTGTCGTGCGCGCCGTGCCTGAGCTCGCCCTGGCTGCCTGGCAGCCTGACACCACCACCGCCAGCAGGTGCAGAACGCGCCGGGAGAGAGAGCGAGCAGCCCGAGCAAGGAGGCATTCAACGTGGAGACGCACACAAAGGGAGGACACCAAGGTGCCAGGGACTCTGCCGCGCCCCAGCCCAGCTTCCCAGGTGGCCTCGGCCTCCGCGCCAAAACACTCGCCAAATTGGACGCCCAATGTTTTTGCAAAGTCTTGCAGCCCCGGGAATGGGGCGATGGATGCTGAGGCTGCGTAGGTCCCGCCTCCTCGCTTCCCGGAGCACTAGCAAAGCACCGAGCAGGGAGCTGGCAGCAGTATCTCCCCGCTTGCCCTCCCTCTCCCTCTCCTGCACGTGTCCCTTCCCTTGTTCTTTCAAGCATTAAATATGTACCACATGACAGAATAGGGCACCTTGCACGGTCCTCCGAGTCCACACTTGACAACTAATTTTAACTCACAAGCAGTGAAATGTCTAAAGGCAGGATATAAGCACTTCCAATTACTTACACTACTCCTGCATTATTCAAAATGTCCACGGGACAGTATTTATGACTTCCAATATGCTACTCCACATATAAATACTAGTAAAAGATGGAAAACCCCATCACCGCCCCCCCCATAGGTTTTTCTCAGTGTTTCCTCAGAGAAACGATTATACTTTTCCTACTAGTTAAAACTTTGTGATCTCAAATCTTACACATTATCTGCTAAATGAAAATGCTCTAAAATATAACCCTGCTTTGAGGAGGAAATATCTGCCCTGTCCTGTTGAGCTTCAGAAATCACCTATGAAAATGTACTTACCTTGAATAACAATGGCATCAAAGTAAATTTCCCAAAAAATCCACAAAGATCTGTGACTTTTTTTTTTTTTTTTAATTAAATGGGAATGAGTTACACCAGGCTCTGGCTATTCCCAGTCTAAATGCTGCTTTCGTTAGAGACAAATCTTTTGGATGTAGAAAAATTAGGGTGTTTTTTTTTTCTTTACAGTCGGAACTGCAAGCTACATACACTAAATGGCCTTGTTTTTCCAAGCACTTATTAGTTGAACAGGAAGGAAGTAAACGTGGAAGAAAATTTTATGTATATGTATAGACTACATTCGATTAACAGTGAAATATTCATTGGATTCCTGTGTCATCTTCTTGGATACTTTATTTTAGTTAAAGTCCTTGTGCACAAGTGATTAGGATTTTATATATTGGTAAGCAAATTTTAAAATGCTAATAAATCTTTCAAATATTTATTTGCACATTTATTATAGCTCCCTATCTTGAGGCAATATTTCCAGGTTTTTTTGGAACATGCCAAGTCCCTTACATAACCATCATCCATCTCTGTCACGCCAGTAACAAAATGAGAAGAAGGTTTTTTTTTTTCCTTCTATGCATTAAGACTGTTTTAAATATTGCATCAATATAGTTTTTAATTTGTTCCTTATGGAGTTAAGAAAAGTTGGTGTATGTCTCTGCCTGCCTTTGGCAGGGGCAGTGGCATTTAAAGGATGCTAAGACAGCATTAGACAGACCTTCCTTTTACAATGATGGTGCAGTACAGAATACACTATACGCTGTGGTTATTTAAGTTAAAGTCTAATATATGCACATATCATCTCAGGTCAAGGTTTTCAATAGCATTGGGTTAAGTGGCAAAAGGTTTCTAGACTTTTGCTTAACCAGAACCCTGTATAATTACAGAGATACACAAAATAAAGTCATATTATCGCAGCAGAAACTGGCATTCTCACGGGAATCATCTGATTCACAAATCAGCTCACAAAAGCAAGGTTAGGGGAAGTTACGGATGGTGGGGGTGGTGGGTGGAAAGATAGCAAACCCTAATTACAACCCCATTGTCCCCGTGCTCCCTGGCACATATGGCCATTTAATCACGGAGAATGACAACCTTGGCAGATGTTGCCAAACCTGGTTATTGATATAAATTGCTATTCTCATGTGTAAGTGCCCAAGCAAAGACTTAAAACAATGTCTGTACTAATCCAGAGGGAAATAAAGGTCCACACTAGCATCTGTGGTAACAAGAGGATACACAGCTAAAGTGGGTTCCTTGCTTCCACTCCAAAGGAAAACAGCAATGAATGAAATCTCCAAACCAAGGACAGAGAAAGTCTCCCTGTGGGAATATAAATTGGTATCACCATTCCAGAAACCAATTTACTGGTAGCTATTAAAATGGAAAATGTGCACACCCTATAACCAAGCAGTTCCACTTCTAGGTCTGCCCTAACAAAATACATCTATAAGCTGTACTCGTGGATATACCTGCACCACTGCTTGTCATGGAGGAAAAAATGACGAATACTTACCGGTATAAGAAAATGCAATTTATCCTATGCTGGAATACTATATGGTAGTGAAAAATGCATACTAAGGTATGCATAATCTATAGCTATATAGGCATGAATGTATATGGAGATGAAAATATCTACACATACTACATAAACATAGTTTTCAGTCAAAATTTTGCTGAGATTAAAAATGCAAGTTTTAAATGATTCATACACTATGGTACTATTTATGAAAGAAAATGCAAAAAAGGAATAATATTATAGATTTTCTGTAGTTATATGAATATTTGTGGATATACAGAAAATGACCCAGAGCTGAGGCAGGCCAGATTCAGCCTCTGCCTGCTTTTGCACAGCTCACAAGTTAAACTTTTTTTTTTTTTAATTTCAAAATGTTAAAAAAAATTAAAAGAACAGGAATATGTGAAAAACATAGTAAATTCTAACTTCAGTGTCCATGAATGAAGTTTTACTGGAATACAGCTATGTCCATTTGTTTATGCATTGTGAGTACAAAGCTGGGTAGTTATGACAGAGACCAAATGGCCCACAAATCCTAAAATATTTACTATCTGGCATTGATCTGGAAGAATAGGCCCCAAATTCATAATAATGTTGGGAAAGAGAGAGGGTATTGCTACTGATGGTAGAGGTTGAGACTTCAATTTTCCTTTAAAAGAACATTTAGGGGCACCTGGGTGGCTCAGTGGGTTAAGTGTCCAACTCTTGATTTTGGCTTAGGTCATGATCTCAGGGTGGTGGGATCAAGCCCCGTGAGGGACTCCATGCTCAGTAGGGAGTCTACTCTTTCTCCCTCTCCCCCTCACCCGCTCATGCTCGCTCGCTCTCTCTCTAAAAATAAATAAATATTAAAAAAATAAAAAATAAAAAAAGAGCATTTATATATAAAAGGTCTTGTTTCTGCTTTATGTACACAAACCTTGTTAAGATAAACATATATATATATATGCACATACATCTACCATTTTAATAAAGTTTGTATATACATAAACCCTTAAAATACACCTTTATATTGTATATTTAAATATATGTATGTATGTGCATGTATGTGTGTATACACACACATATACATACATGTATATATACATACCTGTATGTATATATACATACCTGTATGTATACATACATACCTGGAAGAAAACACTCAAAATTGGCGGTTCTTGATGGTAGAAATAAGGGTGCTTATTATTTTCTTCTTTGTTATTTCAGGTATTTGTCAATACCCCAAACAGATGTAAATATAAGAAAATGGTGGACACCTCTGGCCATGTGAGTTGTGAAAATTGCCATTGTGCCAATAGTGCTTTTCTCCCCCAGAAACTGCCTTTTCTCTTCAACTGTTGAATGATAAGACCTTCAAAAACACATCAAGGTTTAGCTTACACTCACGTAACATTTCTGGAAAACTCCAGTATCTAATTGCTTCTTCATAGGAAAAAAAAAAAATTCTAAGCTTCAATGCACTGAAGATTTTTATAAAAATCAATCTTATCCTTGAAGTAAAATGTGACGTAGATTATCCCTTCTGCTGGAAGTTATGGTAATGACCTACTGAGATATACCTCACAATACAGTAATATTGCTTCTTTACCAGTTCGAAAATATTTTCCTATAGAAAAGCACAAAGCAGGTTCTATCTGAAAAAAATAAAATAAAATAAAATTACATAGCAACCACACTGGTGCTTTGTAGGATTAGAGCAGCGGGACCTAATGATTTTCTTCATCGTGACATCTAATAATCTAATAATGCATCAGGAAAGGTGAGCTTAATGAAGCATATTCAGATGGGAGAGCATACGATTTATGATGGGCTTGTTGTGGTTATATTCCTAAATGGATCCCATTAACTCAACATTGGTTGCTGGTAAATGGCCACATTTCCTAATAGACAAATGCATGAATCACCTGGGCATATTTTAGAACTGTGCTCTATAGAATGGTTCACCTTACAACTTTACTCTAGGACCAGGAGAATGACCTTTTTTAATGAAGCTTAGCAGACTTTCTTTGAGCAAGAAACAGAATTATTGGGGCGCCTGGGTGGCACAGCGGTTAAGCGTCTGCCTTCGGCTCAGGGCGTGATCCCGGCGTTATGGGATCGAGCCCCACATCAGGCTCCTCCTCCTTCCTCTCCCACTCCCCCTGCTTGTGTTCCCTCTCTCGCTGGCTGTCTCTATCTCTGTCAAACAAATAAATAAATAAATCTTTAAAAAAAAAAAAAAAGAAACAGAATTATTGCAAAAGAACATGCATTCTACCTCTTCATCATTTAGCAGGTACATGTAACTTTATCCTTGGGCGGCATGTATGAAGCACACTACTGAGAGGATTTTTTAAACAGTGTTACAACAAACAAGTATTGTTTTCAATCCTTTTTATAATTATAAAACCAATATGTTCGTTTGTTTTTTAACAGAGCTACACCTTTATTTATTTACTTTTCAGGAAGTTTAAGTCCTTGAAGGGTACAGCATCACAGGGATTCTGTGGTCAATGGCTTTAGCAGGAAGGCTGCTTTGGAATCTGGCACATATCACACCACTGTTTCTGTGGCATGAGCCCACACAGAGCACGAGTGACTTTTCCCCAGATTACTTGGGTTTTGTACAATTTGCCACCAGGAGTCACTGCGTTGCTCTTTGCTCTGTACACAGAAGCACTTCTCTTGCCTAGATAGAATTCAGTTTCATCTCGAGCATAAACATCTTCAATTTTAAGAAGTCCTACGTGCTCCCTCTGCTTCCGAAGATCCCGCTTACAACCAGCAAAAAAGGCATTGCACCACAGCCTTTCAGACATATTTGGAGCCCTGATCCCAGCAGGCTTGCCCCCAAAGCTCAGCAGCAGGAGCTTCCCTCACCTCCTAGGTGTTTATTGTGGAAATTTGAGAAAATCAGAAAAGCATAGGGAAAAAGTCACTCATTATTTACCACCCAGATAGCCACATGTAATGCATTGCAAATCCGTCCACTTCAAAGATTTTTTTTTAAAGATTTATTTATTTATTTGAGAGACAGAGGGCACCAGCATGAGAGCAGGGGAGGGGCAGAGGAAGAGGGAGAGAATCTCAAGCAGATTCCTGCTGAGCGCAGAGCCCACACAGGGCACAATCCCAGGACCCTGAGATCAAGACCAAGAGTCAGACGCTCAAACAACTGAGCCACCAGGCACCCCTCACTTCAAACATTTTTCACTGCATATGTAACTGAAAAATCATGAGTACATAATAGACATTTTACCATATAAATTGCCTTATAATATTTTTGCACTTTGTAATATATCATGAAGATTTTCTGCCATAAAAAATTAAAAAGACATCAATTTTGGTATGCCACCGTAAGGATGCACAATTTCTTTTCACTCTATGTTAAATAACACTGAAATGAACATCCTGATCCATAATGTTATGACCTTATCTCTGTTCATTATTTCAGGATAAATATTTGGAAATAAATTACCAAGTCAAAATACAGGTACCATTTTTAGGATTTTAGATATAAAGAACCAGAATCCTGGAATGTTCTACTAATCCATATACCCAGTAAAAGGATAGAAGAGAACCTATCTGACCCTGGGAACAATTTTGAGCCAACTATTTCTTCTTTCAGTAACCATCTTCTTGGATCTGGCTCGGTTCCTCTCTCATCCACCAGCCCCAACTGGGCCACCACACCATTGCATGCTAAATTAGCATAAAAGAGCTCAAACATAGAAAACAAAGGTGGTAATGGGGAGCAATTTAAATCTAAGCTTATTTAACCTAAGTGGCTAGTGGCTGCCCATTTTATCTTAATTGCCTTTTAAACTAAAATCAATGTTAAATTACCTGAACAACAGCTTCTGCACAATTGCAAACTGAAAATTCTTTAAGTGCCTCCTCAAAAGCCTTTGGCTCTTGTTTGGCCGACTGACAGGAAAAGAGTCTCTTTCTTCTTTACTGTGTTCCAGCTTTGGACTATGGGATATGATTCAAGGATGGACACTCCTGAAAACAACCACCATGTCAGCTCTAGGATGAGCTGCTTCTTGACATGAGGTACGTAAAATGCAATCTGGATCATGAAAATGAAATTTAGATAACAGTCCCTCCTTTCTTCCTCCTGCCTTTCCTCCCATCAACAATGAGAGATCGAATATACAAATGGAAAACCTCCAGACCACATACACAAATGGAACTTGGACCTATGATCTGCGGGAACCAGCCCAGGAAACCAGCCTGCTATCCACAAATCATATTTGTAGGAAATCAGACCACTTCTGACTTCCATCTCTTGGTGATCAGCTCAGGAAGCCAAACAAAAGCCCTATAACAACTGGCTCAGAAACAGCCATGACTTGATTAGTAATAGACAGTTTTCCTAATTTCTGTACCCACTTCCAACTTAGGACCAACAGAGAAAGCTCAATATGGACCCAACCAGTCACAGAGAAGGTCCTGCTTCTACTTGGTCGACCTGCAGCCTTCCCAGGACAAAAGCCTCCAGTTAGGGCACAACTGAAGCCTTCCCTTTTTTTTCAACTATAAAGCTTTCTCACTCTATTGCCTGACTTTGAGTCTCTGACAAAACACAAGTGACAGTGGCTAACTCCCTTGCTGTAGCATGCTCTGAATAAACAGTCTGCTCGTTCTCATTTGGTTGGTATTTGTTTATTTCCACAGTGATTACTTGTTTTCAATACTATGTTAGGTAAATAAGATAGACAAAACCCTAGCCCTCAGGGAGCTTATGTTCTAGTGGGTAAGACAGACAATAAACAAGGTAATGACAGATTTTAGTAACTACTATGTATGAAATAAACCATGCATTGAGATGGGGGTGTAATTGGGGTAGATGCCTTAGATATGATTCTTGGGTTGCTGGGAGTTATTATTACATGGTTCAGCTTCCTGCTTTTGTTTCCTTCAAATACTGATTGGGTATATGCCATCTGACTTGCACTGCTGAGTCACAAAAAAAGGGCAGCTTTATGTTCTCTGCCAGCAAAGAGCCTCACAGGATGATGTCCGTTCAGTGATAACCGAACGCAAATTGGAGAAGTAGGTGGGGCCAGAAATAAGATTCATGTTGTGACCTATGAGGGCTGAGGAGGCAGTGGGGAAAACCTTTCAGATACTACAAGGTGTCCTCAGGCCCTGGAGCAGAAGACTGGGGTGGATAGTGAAGGGGTTCAGGACTCCCTACTCCAAAATATGGCACCTCGACATATTGAATATTTTAAGCTGAAAGAATCTGAGTAACAGCAGGTACAGGAAGGACTCTCTGACCACCTCCCTACCATCTACTCTGAAGCAGGTCATAAGATCTCATGGGAGAGGTGCCCTCCCTGTACGTGGAAGAATGAACACCCTTATCTCCGAAGACGGAGGGACACAGAGAGGACTTGCTAAGCTCTCCCCAGTTTACCACTTAGTTCATATCATATCTCCCCACAACTTCTGACCCTTCATCAAACCTACTATAAAAATGCTCACACTTTGGGTCTTCAATTCCTTATGAAATCTCCTGTGTCATGTAAAACTTACACTAAAAAAAAAATTTGTATGCTTTTCTATTAATCTGTCTTTTGTCAGTGTAATTTATAGAACCCCAGCCAGAAAACCTAAGATGGGTAGAGGAAAAGATTTTCCCTCCCCTGTATGG
The DNA here is from genome assembly GCF_024610735.1 of Ursus americanus. Lineage (NCBI taxonomy): Eukaryota > Metazoa > Chordata > Mammalia > Carnivora > Ursidae > Ursus > Ursus americanus. The sequence continues at coordinate 35,281,604 of NC_142128.1, forward strand.
GGAGAGATACACACATTATTACTGGTATTTCTGTATGTAATGCCAGCATGGACACTTTTAACACAAAAGAGGTTTGCTTGGAGATAGCCTCAAAGGCTCATGCTACCTTCTTTAGAAAAATTTTCCCTTGATTTCCTAAATAGGGGATCTCACAGACATTTTGGGAAACAAAAAGTCATAAGAGGTTAGAAATCACTCTTCTCCCCAAATCTCCTCATCCATAGGTCCCAGTAGTATGTCACCCTACAAAGAAAATAAGGAGATAGAAGAAGACTCCTAACTCTAATGCCTTGATTTGGTCTGGGCCCAAGACAGAATGAGGGTAGAAATCTTACACACCTGGGGGTGTCCTTTACTCAACTTTGAGAGATGGAAAGGCTGTTGATGCTAAAGGTATGTGTAATACTCAGCCAACATCTCTCCATCCCCATCATAGAGCTCACTGCCCCCTACCCTTACAGGATTTCTTAGAGAAACCTCTCCTCTTGTGCCCTACCACAAACAATCCCCAGTCCAGGAATTAGGGCCAGACACATAATCCTCTCTGGTCAAATCAGATTCACTCCTAGAGAGACTTTTGGAATTGGGAAAAAGAGTGGTGAGCTTTGACAACTGGACTTGGGAGACTGGGTAGATTTTCAAGGTAGAGTCTGATGAGTAGTTAAGAGAAACAGTCTATAAAGAAATAAAGAAGTAGAGACAGGTGACTTCAAGAAAGAAATGGGAGGAAAGAGTGAGAGACAGAGAGATAAGCAGAAACAAGACTCTGGCCCCAGAGGAAGACAGAGATGGGGACGATTGTTGTCTTGGCCACTGAAAGCTTTCTTCTTACTTCTATATTACTTTTCTTCCCCATGTCCTTCTGATGCAAGCTGACTTCCTGCAAAGTCCCAACCATACACTCTATCCCTGCTAGAATCTCTAGACATAGTTGGGCTTACACAGGACATGGCCAGCCTGCAAAGGAGTCCCCAGATCCCTTTGCTTTGCAGAAAAGCAAAATATCCCAATGCTGAGATGAATAAACCTCTTTCCTGTGTCTCATGATCTTTCATGAAGCATAACTGGTGGGCCAGCCTGTCAGAAATGCAATTTAAAAATCTAGTGCTAAAATAAATACAAATTCTCTGACACTAGAGGCTTTATTAGGCTTTTCTTTTTTCCAATTGTAAGCATAAAGATGTCTTCCCATCTAAGAATGTCACCAAAAATATAATTGATTGATTCATTCTTTTAACATTATATATGTGAATGCCTACTGAATTCCATATATGAATTCCAGAATCCTTGTCAGGCCCAGAGATACAAAGCTGAATAAGTTTGTTAAAGAATTATAATAAGTATTATAATATAAAACAGCATTATAATTATATGCATTATTATAAGTTTATATATTTGAAGTTCATATTATAAGATGTGTATATATATTATAATTATAAGTGACATAAAGTGTGCTATGCATCTGCTTGGTATAGGAGCCTTTTTGCTCTGCTTAAGGTCAGAAAGCAGACTGCAAAGGATTCACAAAGTAGTGATGCTTAAGTTAGGTTTTAAAGGATGCATGGTAGCTCATTCAACATGGTCAGTAGGGAATGGCAATCTAACCAGAGAAAACAACCTACGTAAAGGCACAGAGCCATGACTGGGTGAGCTAATGCCAAGGGTAGATGTCCAGGCAGGGAAAGTGGGAATAGGTCAGATGATAAAGGGCCTCTATATCATGCTAAGGGGTTTGGAGCCCATTCCTCTGCAAGGAAAGTGGAATAGTCAGTGGTTAGGAAGGACACTCCAGGTGGAGTGTGAGAATGGACCACTGGAAGCAGGGACATCCATTAGGAGATTCTTTTATTACATTTCAGGCCAAAAAATGATAAGGGTTGACACAAATGAAGACATGGCAGTGAACATATAATGGGAAGGAAAGATTTGATAAATATTTTATAAATAGAATTAAAAGGACTCATTGAATGACTGGAAAATATGTAGGGATGGGGATGGTTTAAAAAAAAAAAAAAGGAGAGGCCAAAAAGTCAATGTCAATTCCTAGATTTGTGTTGTAAGTTATTGATTGAATGGTGGCACCAATGACCAAATTCAGGAATATCAGATAAAGATCTGGAAAGCTAAGAGGCTCATTTTGGTCACACTGAGTTGGATATAGTTGTGGAACCTCCCGGGGACTCTGGAGAGAGGCTGAAGACCATCTGGAATTCATAAGCATAAAAGCTGGAGCCATGGACATAGAACAGATAATCTTGGAAAAGTAGATACTCTTTGATATTTGATACTATTAATGCCCAAGGCAACACAATAGGATACAGTTGTTAAACAAGTCCGAAAATACATTTGAAATAATGTACAGTAGACAAGCCTGTGCCACATCTATGCTTTCATATAACAATAAAGTCACACATTTAATATTTGTGAGTAGTTCACAATAGTAAGATGACCGAGGTGGTTAAATTCAAGCACTTAACAACCGTTACCGTAACCAACTGGATCAAATATTACCTTTTTAACATTCTCCGCCTATTCAGGAAGCTCTTAATGGGACATGTGCTCTAAAGCAAACAGCCAGCCCTACCTGGACGCAGGAACTTTAGCTATAAACAATGTCTAATCAGGTTTCTATATACAAATACTTAAAATGACTGATAATAGTAATAAAGTACTAACTAAGCAAATGTCTGTTTGCCAGGCACAAAGGAGATGATTAATGAGTGTTTGCTAACTACAGGACTTACTGTGTGTCAAGTTTGAGCAGGAAAGAGATTTCTTAGGGTCACTTTGCTGTCTAGAATGTGAGCTCCATTGGCATCACAAACCCTTATCACTAGTAAGATGGAAGTTATTCACCCACCAACCACTTAGTCCACATGAAATACAGTACATGATTGTGAGGTTCCTATCTGCTGTCCTATTGGTCTTGATGGCATTGGAGGATTTCTAACTCCCACTAAGTGACCCTATGGGATATGAGGGCACTCTGGAATGCTAGGATGATTCATTCTGCAGGAAGTTCAAAGTTCCAATTCTGAGAAGTCACATTGTAATCTTAATCAAGTTATACCCATTCAACTGGAACATGGGACAGTTAGGAAAACAAAAGAACGGGAAGCCAACGTGAACACTGATAGCAACTGCACAGGCATCCCAGGCACTGTACTTATGCTGAGGAGTGAGTATGAAATAGGAGATGGGAATCTGCTCCTCATTCCTGGGTTTTGGGCTCTCAGATACCCCTCAGAGCAGGGGCAGCTCACCTCCCGCAGTGTGAGTCTCCTTTTTAAAGCCACATCTTTTCCACTATGGCATGAATGGCCCCTTAAAGCAAACCAGTGCCTCATCTGGTGTTTAATCAAAGAAGAATCCATTTCACAGCTAGATTAAAATTTGGCTGTGACAGGTCTCCTAAAGAGATTCAACCTTCTAACCTCTACTGATGGTTGCATTTTCAGAACTTGACCAGCACATCAGAAGCAACCATTTTATTTGTTACTAGGACTTGATGGTGTTGCTACAAACTCCTGGGTATGATTTTATTTTCCACCCTTAATTTTTATATTTTACCCCAGCACTTTATTTTTTTCTTTCCATGCCCCTTTCCTTCCTTCGCTACCAGATCTCCAATATCCTCTTGACAAAACCCTACCATTGACCTCACACAGCCAATATCCACATTCAGGTTCCAATGCATATACTGCAAGCTCTTTCTATCTGTAGTTCTTTTTGCTCATGTAGTAAGAGAGGACCTGCTCAAGGCTCAAAAAAAAAAAAAAAAAAAAAAGAATGCCTTAGAGTACTTTCAAATCCTGGGACTTGTGGTTCATGAGAAAAGTTAGAAGAGGAAGGGACAACTGCGCAAGACAAGAAAAATAAGGGCACATTTTAAAAGTCTATGCTGAATATTTTAAATGTTTTAACACAGACACACAAATAAAATGATTTTATTTATCTTTGCAAATGGAAAACAAAAAAAATAGTCATTTAAGGGCTATTTAACAGATGAGAATTTTTGTGGCAAAATTATTTCCCATTAGAATTGCTAATAAAACAGAAGGTACTGTACCAATCACAGTTTGAGTGACAACGATGTGTCAGTCATGATTTCTAAACCTAATTCTGTTTTAAATGTCCCACTGCAGATGGCAATGTCCTAAACTATAATTGTGCTCTTTACAAAACCATTCCAGGGATTGTAAAAATATATTAATTTGTGCATAAAAGGCAGTGTGGTTCAGTAGTGGGACACAAGTTTATCAAGTTGTATGATTAATTGCAATTCTGAACCTTGCAATTTTGCCAGTGTATCTGGGTGACTTACTTTAAGTCTTTATTTGGTGAAAAAATAAAAGCGAAACTATAGGCCCTTCATGATCAAAAAACATAAGCCAAATAGACTTCCAGTGTTCCTAATCATCCTTAACCCCACCACAGTATGGAAGGCATTGGGCATTTATCTACCTTATGCAGTAAGTCTACCCTGTGCAATAAAGAGCTGACTTCAAAGAGGTATCCTTTTGCAGAGAAAAACACCATCCCCACCCTACACACACTCTTCAACTTCCATCCCCCATCCCTCAGGCCTGGATACAAATAAACTCTGTTTCTTTGGTATTTCTTTTTTCTTAGCTCTAAAGATAAAGAATGTTCTGGCCATAAAGATGACAGTAGAGACATTAAAAAAAAAAAAAAAGCTTATTCTGGGATATTCCTTTTAACCCTTTACTGATAACGTTCTTCTGTCTTAACAAAGGTATAGAGTTTGAAGAATCAAATGTAAGAACTGTACAGAAAAATAAAAGTCACCTTTGGGTGATGTTATAATTTACTGTTCTGCAAAACTTCCCTTGTAAGTAGCACTAACTAATGACAAAGGACTTCCTAAGCCTTTTCCCTAGAGTTCTAGAGGCATAGATGTAAGAATCCAATGGCATGTAAATGGTGTTTGATTTCTCATGCTTTCTTTTAAAAATTCATGTGCCTTCTCTTACCTATATATTTGTTTGCTTTTAATATAAAAAAATAACACCTTACCTCCAAAAGCTTTGAGCAAAATTGATGTTTCAGGAAACTAGCTCTATGTACTCTGTGGCTGAAGGTCCCTATCTCACCAAATTATATGTCTAGGGGTTATAAATACTGCAGTTGAGGAAACCCAGCTACTATAAAGTCACCTTGCCTGGATATTTATGTATGCCATTATATTTAATAGTAATAAAAATTATTATTATAATAAAAATGACAACACTATTAAAAATAAGCACCATATTAATGCAACCTGAGTTCTTGGTGTTGCTACAACACTTTACATATAATAATCCATTTAATCCATCAATATCATTAATCACTACAGAAATAAAAACCACAATAAGATATCACCTCATTCTTGTTAGAATGGCCATTATCAAAACAAAACAAAACAAAACACAGAAAATAAAGTGTTGGACAGGATGTGGAGAGAAGAGAACTCTTGTACACTGTTGGTGGGAATGTAAATTGATGCAGCCACAATGGAAAACAGTATGGAGGTTCCTCAAAAAATTAAAAATCGTATTACCAATTGATCCAGCAATCCCACTTCTGGGTTATATACCCAAAGGAATTGAAATTAGGATCTTAGAGAGATCTGTACTCCCATGATCAGCATTATTCACAGTAGTCAAACATGGAAATAACCTAAATGTCCATGGACGGATGAATAAGTAAAGAAAATGTAGTACATACATCCAGTGGAATGTTATTTGGCCTTGAAAAAGAAGGAAACCCTGCCATTTGCAACAACATGGATGAACCTGGAGAACATTATGCTAAGTGAAATAAACCAGACACAGAAGGACAGACAAGGCATGATCCCACCTCATAAAGGTGTCTAAAATAGTCAAACTCATGGAACCAGAGAGTAAAACAATGGTACCAAGGGAGGGGTGGGGGAGAAGGGTAATGGGGAGATGTTGGTCAAAAGGTACAAAGTTACAGTTACATAAATAAGTTCTGGGTATCTACTATACAACAGGGCCTATAGTTAACAACACTGTGTTGTATACTTAAAAATTTGTTAACAGGGCAGTTCTATGAAGTATGCTTACTACAAAAGAAAAACATACTATAAAAAAGAGCAAAATTTGGAGGTGATACATAAATTTATGGCCTCAATTGTGATGATTTCATGGGTATGTACTTATCTCCAGGTTCATCAAGTTGTGTACATTAAATATCTACAGCTTTTTATATGTCAATCCTACCTCAAAGTGGTCTGAAAAACACATATATATAATTAAGATAATTATAACTAATATATTAATTAAACCTCATCATGTCATTAAATGCAATTCATAAAAATAATTAAATAATATAAATGATTCGATCGACTGCATTTAACTGTATTAAAGTCAACATGAAGTGGGAATATTTGTACCCAGATAAGGATTCTATACCTTTCTGCCCAGAAATCAATCTGAGTAGATTCTGTTTTTCTTCACTTACTTTACAGTCAGTCACATCACTAGAATCTAAGTATGAGCATCCACACTGAAAAACATGCTATGATTCAAAGTCGAAGAGCCTGGTGTAGTTCAAAATACTTCAGAAAGATAATAAAAAAGATGAAACTCTGACTTAAGCCTCTTTGGGTACATGTTAGGCTAGTTCTTTATCCGTTGATTTCCTTTCCCGAGAGAGTCCTCCCATGCAATTGGCACCAGGATAGGGGAGAGAGGATATGTCCAATCACCTTACACCCAGCAACCATCAGCTCACAGTCAGACATGTCTAAGTTTGAATTCTGGCTCTGCAAAGTTCCAAGAAATTTGGCAAGTTATTTAAATCCTCCTGAACACCCGTTTTCTCACCTCAAAAATGGGTTTAATACCAACAAATTCAGATGGCTGCTGAGGGGATTAAATAACATATGTGGAAGTACCTAACACAGTCACACTGAGATAGAGTAGGCATTTAAAAATGTTTGAAAAAATAAAATGATGTCAATATGCACTCAAGAAGGGGTGCCTGGGTGGCTCAGTCACTTAAGCATCTGACTTGATTTTGGCTCAGGTCATTATCTCAGGGTTGTGAGATTGAGCCTGAGTGAGATTCTCTCTCTCCTTCTGCCTCCCCACCTCTGTCTCTCCTTCTCTTAAAAAAAAAAAAAAAAATGCACTCAAGAAGATTATAATCACTGATGGTTTTGAAATTTTTTTTGGTAAGGATTTGCTAGAAAGTTTAAAGGTTATATACACACTCACAAATATATATGGTTTTCAAGTTTCTTACTGGTATATCAATGACTCAACTCAAACTTCAGTCTAAATCAGGAATGGACAAACTTTTTCTGTAGAGGGCTAGAGAGTAAATTTTTTCTGCTTTGTGAGCCACACAGCCTCTATGGCAACTACTCTGCCCTTTTAGCACAAAAGCAAGCATAGACAACATGGAAACAAATGAGCAAGGCCGTGGTCCAACATATGTCACTTAAGGACACATATATTTCTTTATAAGTGAGAAGGCTCTGGTCTGAGTGTGCATTAAACGCACGGATGAGGATATTACTTTCCTTGTAGATTTTAGAAACTGAGTCCTAGGAACTCAAGGGCTGAGTTCAACTCCAAACTCATTCAGTACAGAAATGGAAATAAAAGATATCCAGGAAAGGATGGAATCAAATGCACGGTGTTATCTTGACTCTTACAGGTTCATCTACAAGGTCAAAAGAAGGACAGCGCCATTAGGGGCCAGAAGGGATGGAAAGAGTGCCTTTCATCTTCCTGTCCAACAAAACAAATAAGTGAACAACAACAAAACTCACTCCACCACTTTTTTATTTTTCCAAGTAGCTTGCTCTGCCTTGTTCTGCAAACACATAAAGTGTTAAAACAACCACTCTGCCTGAGTAAAAACCTCCTCGTAGGGGAACAAGAGGACAGAGATTGAACGTTGTCATAAAAGGTAATTCCATAAGAGCAACACTTGCAAATATGTCCAGGGCTTTCAGGTTTATAGCATATTTTACAAACACTCGCTATTAGATACTGTTCACGATAATCAGGCTAGATCTGAGAGACTGTGATTATTATGCCCATTTTGCAAAAGAGCATATGGACTTTCCAGAGCTGGTAAGCACCTTGCCTGGGGGTAACAGAGCTAATAAATGATGGCTTAACAACCGACCCCAGAATCTTTCTCTCAGAGGCTTAGCTCTCCTTCTGACAAATACTATTACCTAGTTTTAATGCACTGCTATCCAGTCAACTTGGCTTAAACAAACATTGTAGGAAGGAGAAAAGGTGAAATGCATTGAGCAAAGTGATTAATGCTGTTGCTGAGTAATTAATGTTTTGAATATGATCCGTAATCCATATGGAAGGTGTAATCAAAGCACGAGAGAGGTGACCTGCCCACTGTAGGGTAAACCTTTGCAAAATACTAACTACGACAGTGATAGGAGGGCCGAATCCTCACTGAGGAGCTGCTTTCCTTTCATTAAAAGATTTTGGGCTTTGGTGTTCATATGTATAATTGCCCTTCCTTTAAATGTCAGGCCAAAGCAGGCCAGATGGCAATTTTGTAATCAATCCACTACTGATATACATTAAATTGGATATGATTTTGATATTATAAATAATGCTACATTGAGCCAAACCTTTTCACATATTTTCTTTTCTGCACTGGCTATTTTCAAAAGATAAAACCAGTTGAAAACATTTGTGCTATAGGGTTAATTAATAAAAGAGGCATTGCTGGTTACAGCTGTATCTTTTTTAATACAACTTTTCAAAGGCCATACCAATTTACACTTCCACCATCCATATATAAGGATTTGTGTTATCTCAGTCTTGCCAAAATCAGGTACTATCAATTTTGTTAATCTTTTGCCAATTCAAGATATGAAAACAGTATCACATTATTATTTTAATTTGTATTTCTCTGGACACCAACATTAAGTACAGCCATTCGAGCTGCCCCCCAACCTGGATCAAAGAGTTGCCTTCACCCCAAGGGCCAATATTTGATCAAAGGCTGGTGGCAGTGACAGGAGAACATGAAGCAATGACTCATTTAAAGGGTTGAATGAATTTGCAGAAATAATATGGAAATTTGAGTCACACTGTATCAGCTGTAGTGAACATCACTAGTTTGGGATTATCAAGGGGCAACCCCATCCTTCCAGTAACAGCATTTACTGTTTTCTTAGAGGCTTTCCCTCTCTCAGGGAGGGTGAGCCCCCAGTTTGGGTGGTTCCTGTAGAGTTGCCCCTACCCCCTAGCTCATGCAAGGCATGTGAGCTAGCCTAGCTACTGAGGAACTCACATCCTTCTGACAATGGGGATTGTTTTAGTAATGCGCATGTATGAGGGCTGAGGCTGTTAAACCTGGGGCAGTGAGTAAGCATTGTCCCACTTTATAATGGTGGGGCAAACCTGGAGATTGAGTGAGCAAGACCTGGTCCTGGTAACATAGTTTAAGCTTCTAGATCTAGTAATCTTACAGCAATTACTGGAGTTTTGAGTTCTGAAAGTTAATATTCTTCGTTTTTGCTTAAACCAGCTTGAGTAGGGTTTCTGTTACTCAGACCCAAAAGAAACCTAATGAGTACATCAGTTCAAAAAGTTTCTGACCTCAGGGGCATCTGGATGGCTCAGGTGGTTAAGCATCTGCCTTCAGCTCAGGTCATGATCTCAGGGTCCTGGGATCAAGCCCCACATCAGGCTCCCTGCTCAGCGGGGAACCTGCTTCTACCTCTTCCTCTGCCTGCCCCTCTCCCTGCTTGTTCTCTCTCTCTCTGTCAAAATAAATAAAATCTTAAAAAAATAAAAAAAGTTTCTGACAACAAATATTACCAGCCCAGCACTTTAATGTAAGGAATTCTTGTCCTCCCTATGTCATTCAACAGCTTCATGCCAGGGTTGAAGGGCATTAATGAGAGAAACTCTAGACAGAATAGGAAATAAGTAGCTGAAGGGAACAAGTAAAGAGGGCAGAAATGGTAGTGTGTGTGTGTGTGTGTACATACAAATTAGTGGAAATGGTGAAAAACTGAATAAATGGTGCTGGGTTAGCTGAATAACCTTTTCAAGAAAAATTAAGCATGCTAAATTTCATACTTAATTTTGAAAAAGTAAATTCCAGGGGTGCCTGGCTGGCTCAGTTGGTAGAGCACATGATTCTTGATCTCCAGGTTGTGAGTGCAAGCCCCATGGTGTGGGTAGAGATTACTTAAAAAAAAAAAAAAAAAAAAAAGGAAATCTCAGGTAAATTAAAAAATCTAAAGAAAAGGCAAACAACTATAAATTTCTATAAGAAAATATAAAGCTATTTATAAAAGTTGGATGGAGAAGAATAGCTCCTTAATTCGACAATGAAAATGATCACTGAAAAATTAAATTTCTATATGGCAAAAGACACTGCAGACAGAGTCAAAAGGCAAATGATAGCATGTATTTCTAACAAGTATAACTAAGGTGAACAGCTAGAGCATATAAAGAATTTCTACAAATTAACAAGAGAAAGATAAACCAATTGAAAATGGACAAAGATGGTAAAGCAATGACTCATACAATAGGAAAGATACTGTGTATCACAGGTAGTCAGCTAAACACAAATTAAAGCAACCACATACCATGTGCCACAGTTACACTCAGTAGTTGTTTTTTTTTTTTTAATTGCTAATATATGATGTTGGCCAGGTAGTTTACAGTGTTGGGAAGACTAAAAATTGTCCCAACCTTTTTGGGTAAAAATCTGGTAACACTTGTTGAAAATAAAAATTTGCAAAATTTTCACTGATTATTTCAGTTCTGGGAATTTATCCAGTAGAAAGAAAAAGTACAGGACTTAAGAAATACACACAAAATGTTTATTGTGGCAATGCTTATTTTATCAGGAGACAGAACAAACCCATAGCAGAAATAATCTGAAGGCTACGAGTAATAGCTGAACAATTTACGGTGTCAGTATTACAAAATACTACACAGCTGTTACAAAGGATCTGAATCAAAGTGTTTTTTTAACTTTATTTATTTAATTATTTAAGTAAACTCTACACCCAACATGGGGCTTAAACTCAGGACCCCATGTTCCTCCAACTGAACCACAGGCAGCCCTAGAATCAAAAGGTTTTTAAGATTAACATATGAGGACAATGCCCATGCCACATGAAAGCAGGAAAGTCACTCAATAAAATGTAGAGGGTGAGCCCCTCTTCAGAAAACACGTGGATTTGTATTAGCACAGAAGAGAGCACAAAAGAGCACACAGCCATGTGTAAATGGGAATCCCAACCTTCCAGGGCTGGTTTTAGGGGGGTAGATGGAGAGGAGGCCATCTATTCATTTTACTTTAGATGGTTCTGTGTGTGTTATTGGTTCCAAAAGTCGTGTATTACTTTTTTTTAAAGGATTTTTCAAAGGATGAAACAGTCTCTGAAACTTTCAATTAAAAATGTTTTTAAGAAGGAAAACAGAGAGGAAAGGTGGTTGGTCTGACAACCTTCCTGCCCAGTTCCCGTTTGTTCTCTGCCTCCAGGAGAATGCATCGTGTGGAACATTAAATGTACAAGTTTCTTGGCAATAATCCAGTCGGAGCTTGCCCCACTGAGAGTGAACATGGGCTGCTTGACAAAGCATAATTAAATGCACCAAACAACTAAACTATCCATATAATTACCACAAAGCTGATGTAATTGCATACATCCTTCCAGTGGATGATGGTATTGCCCCTACAAAGATAGCTTGAATGGGACAGTCCTCTCAGCTCTTTGACTCACTTAAAATTATCTGATTAATCTACAGATTGCCACTGGGAAAAAATAGTCTTCTGTTAAATATCTTTGTCAAAACAGAATCAAGTTATTAAACTCTTATGTGGAGGCAGTCATTCCTTATTTTGAGAAAAAGAAAAAAAATGAAATTCCAAATCACAGTAAAATATTTGTTTTATCTAGCTAGGTGAGTCTTATGGGTGGATTAAAATATGTTATTCTTGGGCTTTATGTTTTAGAGCACTTTTAGGTTCACAGCAAAACTGAGAGGAGGTACAGGGATTTCCCACATACCCTACACCCCTGCATATGTGTAGCTTTCCCCATTATCACACCAGAGTGACACATCTGTGATAATCAAGGAACCCACACTGGCAAATCATTATCACCTGAAGTTTCTAATTTACATGAGGGTACTATCTTGGTATAGCACATTCTAGGGGGTTGGACAAATGTATAATGACATGTATCCATCACAACAGTATCATATAGACTAACTTCACTACCCTAAAAATCCTCTGTACTCGACAGATTCATCCCTCCCTCCCTCTAATCCCTGGCAACCACTAATCTTTTTACTGTCTCCATGGTTTTACCTTTTCCAGAAGGTCATACAGTTACAACCATGAAATATATAGCCTTTTCAGATTGGCTTCCTTCACTTAGTAATAGCTTTTAAGTTTCTTGTGTGTCTTTTCGTGACTTGATAGTGCATTTCATTTCATGCTGAATAATATTCCATTGTGTGGATGTACCACAGTTTATTGATCCCTTCACCTACTGAAGGACGTCTTGGCTGTTTCCAAGTTTTGGCAATTATGAATAAAGCTGCTCTTAACGTCCATTGAGGATTTCTGTGTACATGCAAGTTTTTAATTTTTTCAGTAAATACAAAGAGCACAATTGCTGGCTCATATGGAGTCTCGTAAGGAGCCATCAAACTATCTTCCAAAGCGGCTGTGCCATTTTGCATTCCTACCAGGAAAGTTTCCCATTGCTCCACATCCTTGCTAGGATATGGTGCTGCCAGTGACCTGGATTTCTTTTAAAAAGATTTTATTTACTTATTTGAGAGAGAGAGAGAGAGAGAGAGAGCACAAGCAGGGGAAGCGGCAAAGGAAGAGGGAGAAATAGGCTCCTTGCTGAGCAGAGAGCCTGATATGGGGCTCAATCCCAGGACCCTGGGATCATGACCTGAGCCTAAGGCAGACACTTAACCGACTGAGCCACCCAGGCGCTGGTGGGTTTTGGCCATTCTAATAGGCTTATAGTGGTATCTCATCATTTGAATTTCCATTTCCAAACGTTTTTCAATTGGCAAAAACAAAACAAAGCAAAAACACCAAACCTCAAAACAGCCTCAAAGATCACTGATGGGAACACAATTATACAAATTATGGCAACCTATTTTATGGGCTAAATTATGTCTCCCCCCCAACCCAAAAATCATGGGTTAAAAGTCTTATACTTAATACTTCAGAATATGACTATAATCGGGAATAGTGTCTTTAAGTTAAAATGAGGTCATATAGATAGTCCCTAATACAATGTCATTGGTGTCCTTACAAGAGGAGGAGATTAGCACACAGACATGCTCAGAGGGAAAACCATATGAAGACACAGGGACAACACAGTCATATGCAAGCCAATGAGAGAGGTCTCATAAGTAACCAACCCCGCCAACCCCATGACCTCAGAACACCAGCCTCCAGAACTGTGAGGAAATGAATTTCTATCATTTAAGCCACCTAGTCTGTGATACGTCATTATGGCAGGTCCAGCAAACCAACACAACCTATATTATAGAATACTCTGCAGTTACTGACAAGAAGGAGTTAAGATTTTAAAGTATTGACCTTAAGCACATTCACAGTATATTGTCTGGATATATGGGTGTATTGTCAATCTTCAAAACTATAAGAAGCACGAGATTAAAAGGAAAGTGCTATAAAGGAAAATCTTTTGGGCAAGACTTATAGGTCAGTTGCCTAATTTTCTTTCTTAGGTGTCTTCCATTTCAAATAGTTCACATAGTTTTGAATGTTGCTAAAATGCTGGGTACATCTCTGGTGTACTCAAATTAATATTTAGGGGATAGAGGGAGGAAAGATAAAATTAAAAGTCTTTTGAAAGGATGACACCATAAGCTGAGTATCCTAAATTTTAAAAAAGTGAATTCTAAACCCCCAATTTCAAAACTTCTGAATTTCTAGTGGAACCTCAGGAAAGCATAAGAAAGACTATAGTTAACATTCCTACTTTGAGAGGTGCTGTGGGCACTATCACAGCCCCCTTCCTACCAGGTCTTGGGGAGAAAAATAGCTATCGATGGAGGAGAGTGACTTTAACCCACAGGAATTCTGGGGTCACAGCTAGAAAGAGGTCTTCCGAGAGCAAAAGGATTTGGCATTATTTGTTGTGTCCTGAAAATCTATATACAATTTGCATTCAACTCCATAGCATATCTGTGATTTCTTTAATATAAAATAGTGTTTACAAGGCTTCCATTCCTTACTTCTAGGTAAAAAGAGTGCTCCAAGAGATGTACTTGGCTTTCTCTGAGGTCTGAGGAGCCCTGGTGCATGTTGCCATGTGGTCGGGAACGGTCTGGCAAGCTCAGGAGATGATACTGGTTATCAATATTTTCTTGTTCTAAAATACCAATGGCCCTTGTTCAATTCTCCTGCCTGAAGGTGGTTACTTGATGAAGATGTGAGAATCATAACGAGCATATTTAGTACCTAGTACACCCCTTTGTCGTGCCAAGTACTTTTCATGCATTGTTTTCCCATTACTCCTTCTAATAAGTCAGTGAGCCTGGTACTATTACCGTCCTCACTTTAAAGATGGAGAAACTGAGGCTCAGAGGCAGTAAGTATACCTTTCCAAGGTCAAGCTAATAGTAAATAGGAGAGTCAGGCTGTGGACACAGGCAGTTCTGCAGATCCCAAATCCTTAACTACCATGCATGCTCTCTCTGTATTACTGAGTATTGTCAAACAGGTTAAACACTCCATGATCTACATGAACTTCTAGGACTCAGAATAATTTGGAGTTCTACTGAACAAGGAGGAGCCACATACACAATCATTAATACTAATCCAATTGCAAAAAACTTTAGTTCCTTTGCTCAAACTTCCCAGCATTGGCTGTCAACAGTTTCTGTATCCTCATTTAAAAACATGTCCCGAAGAAATTATATCAAGGGATGATTGCTTTTTCAATTTTGAGAACACAAACCTGTGTATGTGTGTCCCCATGTGCAGGGCCATGGACTTCTTCCTTAAGATGGCATTCTGGGCTTCATCTCACTTTGCCCCAGAGTCATCTATAAACTGCATTGCAGTGAGAATCTTATACCTGCCTTTTTTTTTTTTTTTTTTTTTTAAGGAACTGAATTTACAACTCCATTTGTAACACCTATCTGCACACAACAATTGGCGACTTACACTTTGGTCATTAAAGCAGATCAAATGATGAAGGACAGCAAATCACTGGGGTCCACATTATCATTCATCCTAGCAGATATCAGCACCTACTCCTGTGTCTCAAATGAGACAATAATTTCCAGGATTTCGACTATGCACATAAAATGGGTCCTTAATTGGGAGGCCTTCAAATACCCCCAGCAATTTAATGAGTCCTGGGGCACTGCTGGAACTGTGATAAGAACTACGGCTCAGATGATTAAAGTTACAGTTGAGGCGTCTGGAAAAGCAGTCAGTAATTCACAGTGTATCACTGAAGGCACATTTCTCTCCTTGTCAAACCAAAACAATGGCAGGGGGACTTTCAGAAACTCAAGGTCACCCGAAAATAATGTAAGACCCCAGAGATGAGTGCTGGGTTCTAGTCTTTTTTCACTATGAGTTCCTATTGAGTTAATCACTCGGCGCCATGTTTTATACTGGCAAGGGACCCTATACGACCATAAGAATATTCTCCTTGATATTCCTACTTTTTAAGGAGTGCTTAGACTTCTTTCTCCTCTGGGAAACCTCTCAATGTCAATGTCAGGACCCAAAGAATTCTTGAGTCCTCCTAACTTCTCACTCCAAACTCTACCTACATGACCCATCCATTCTGATGATTTAAAGACCATGTATATTCCAAGCCTTTCAAATATGGCACTAATCCCATTTGCTTGAGTGTCAGATTCATACACTCAGCTGCCTACTACACATCCATCTTTACCCAAATATCTTCCAAACATCTTGAACACCATACCTACAACTTAATTTGTTTTCTTCTCCCTTAAACCAAGTATTTGTTCCTCCTCCTATTTCTGTCATTTCATTATTACCTACATCTACCTCGAACATTCCAAAACGAAACGTGAGAGCCCATGCCACTTCCTCTCACATCCCCACAATTAATCTACAAGGTATGCTGACTCTCCCACCTCATGTCTCATAGATCCACTCTGTTCTTTTCACTCCCATACCATTATTCTCACCCAAAACTTCCTTCATTTCTCACCTGCAACAGCCCCTATCTGATGTTCCTCTCCTGTCTCCTTCCACTGCAATCCATTCTCCACACTGCAGGGAGAGTTATCTTTCTAAATGGAAAATTTGATTCACGTCAATGGTTCCCAATTGTCCTTAGAGTAAAAGCTAAACTCCTTAACTTGCCTTAACAGAGCCCTAAGTTATCTGGTCCTTACTTATCTCTAGGTTCATTGACTGTGGCTTTCCCCCATCATCATCGATAAACTCAAATAGGCGCGGACACACACACACACACACACACACACACACACACACACACACATGCACAGCTCCACTTTCTGCTCCAAGAATACACAACTCCCTTTACCTACAAGCCTTTAACATGCCATTTCCTCTATCTGTAAGAAACTGGTCTTGTTCATATTTATATCTTCCTCCCCATTCCTCAGCATCTATCAAACTCCTAAATCCCTGAGATTCTTAATAAACTTGAATGAATGAAATCTTAGGATTTCTTTGTATAACTTTTTACCCTCCACTGTCTTCCTTCACACCATTATTTTCCTCTTCTCCTTTCATTGTGGGCTCACATGATTTCTCGTGTTTTAATATTCTTAAGGTTTACTGAATCTGTGCCCTTACTACAAGCCATCTCAAAACCTTGTTGGAACTAGAGATGGAATAAAGGCAACCATAAAATTAAAACAAATATGGCTGTTACCAGGTGCAGGTAGCCCCCCCCCCACACACACACATTTGTGCTTTTTGAAATGCTGAAGACCGTTAACACTTGATGAAAAAAGTCATCATATATTTATGGCATTATGAGTTGCCCGTCTATCCAATAAGCCTGAGACAGGAAGGCCTTTCAGTAATATTGATCTAGGAGAATAAAAGGAGCATGTCATTGTTTTATGGTAATAGTTTACAACAGCCTCACGGTGATTAATAATTGCATTCATAGAACTCCTGTCCTCTAAGAGATAGGTCCTGTTTACATTCTGCCTGTCACTCACCAGCAGGCTGAGAGGCTTGCTGAAGGTCAAGACTGGGCGTAAACCTTCTCTGTACAGCCTTTCCTATCACCATCAAGCAGGAATGATACCTTCCTCCCATGCTTCATCTTTTCCCTGCTCCTACCATGGCATCCCTGGCATTATGCTGCAGTTAGATTTAAGACCCTGAGCCTCCAATAGAGTTAAGAATCCATAAGAACAAGGACTTTATTCCCTTAAAAAAAAATCCTAGGAGAGGACATGGTATATAAGGAGGGAGGGTGTGAGAGAGCAGGAAAGAGGGACAAGTAGGGGACAACAAAGGGAAAGAGGGCGGATGAGAGAAGAGCAGGGAGAGGGGAGACCTATTCATTCCTGAACCACAGATGCATGCACACACACACACACACACACACACACACACACACACACACTTCCCAAATTCACAGTATTAACAGCTCCAGGCAGAATAATGCAACATTTAGGTTAAATTATGGCTTCAAGAAGCATATTATCAGCATTCTGATAAACATAAACATTTGTTTATGTTTTTTTATCCCTCTTTTCCACTAGACCAGCACTGCCCTAAAGAACTTTCTGCTGTGATGGAAATGTTCTATCCATCTGTATAGTCCAACAGGGTCACCTCTAGCCACATGTGACTAACAAGCATTTGAAATGTGGCACTGAATTTTTAATTTCATTTCATTTAAAATCATTTACGTATAAATGTAAATAGCCAGGTGGGGTTCATGGCAGCCATATCTGTCAGCAAGGGTGGAGATTATACACTCTGGGAAGGTAGGGGTTTTGTCCATTTTGTGCCCTACTTAGAGTAGATGTGCCATAGATGTCTGTGGAATGAAGGGAGGAAATAAGAATTAAAAGAATAACAATTTAATTGACTGAGTTGTTTCCCCATAAAGCAATACCGAATGTTACTACACAAGCTATAATAATCACAGAGAGTAGTAACTAACATTTAATGAGCACCATCTATGTGCCAAGCCCTGCACTGAGAGCTTTACAGTCATCATCTCACATCCACTTGGTAACCTTGTGGGGTGGATGTAATTATTTTCCTCATTTCACAGATGTGGCAACTGAAGCACATAAAGGTTCATAACTTACCCAAGATCACACAGCTAGCAAGACAGAACAGCAGGATCCACATTCAAGCAATCTACTGCAGAGACTAAACTTTTAACCCCTGTAGCCAAGGTTTCCCTCAGGCACCACTTAATCCCTGGTGGATGCTTCCCAGAGGGCCTTCTCTGCCCTACAAAAGATGGCTTTGGGGGCATGGAAGAATGACAGGAAGCTGTGGTACTGTGAGCCACGGCTCCATCACAATCTGCACATCCCCTGTCTGTGGTACAGTGTGGGCTGAGATACAGACAGAGGGTGTCTAACCCAGTCAAGGGCGAACAGGGAAGGTTTCCAAAGCAGGTGATACCAGCAAGCTGAACCTTGAAAGGTGACTAGGAAGTATTTAGTTTTTCAGGTCAGGGAATTCTTTCAGGTGAAGGTGGTCACATCTGCCCAAAGGTTTAGTGCCCTCATGGGGAGTCATATCATGCCCAGATGCCAAGAGGCAGATGCATGCGTAAGTAAATGGTCTTTGGCCTGGGTGAGTGACTCTGTCTCCCTGTGTCTCCATATTCCCACTGCTAATAGTGTCTAACTGTTAAAAAAAAAAAATCATAGAAGCATGCAACAGAGTTAAGCAGAACATACCTAATGTTCCATTCATATCAGCTACCTTTATTCCTAATGTTGATAATCACCATAATCATTAATTATTATTATTTCGCATCTACAGAATACTTTGTGTGAAATCTATTCTTAGGCCACTCCATGCATACTCTTTGCTTTAAAAAAAAATAACAATGCACAGAATTTGAGCAAAACTTGCAAGTACCAGTGTTAGTTGAAGGAGTGCTAGGTTGACTCTGAAGAGATGAGTTTGGGAAAGGAAAAGCAGGAATGGGGTGGCTGAGAGGCTCAAGGGTGGGAGGAGCACGGGAGGAGGACAGAAAACATTCTGTTTACAACAGCTCCCACCCATTCTAACTGTCTTAAACTGGGCCTATTTTTCTCATTGACACTCTCTGCTTGGATATTTGAGTTTATGGCCCCTGTTGTTTAAGGGATATAAAGAATAAGATCAGATCAATATTTCAGGGGGTTACATTTACTTCCGATCTATTTATTACTTATTCCCCTGCTACCTTGGGTCCAGAAAGGATTAAATTGGCTCATCTTGACAAACACAATACAGCAAAATAAAATAGGTGTATTTATCTTGTTAATAGGTGATAAAAGGGAAGAAATGAAGTGCTGGTATGAAACAAACTGATGCCAGGAATTCAGTTCATATGAACACACGAAGTCTTCCCCGTTCTCTGACTGAGAGGCAAAAAGTTTTGTCGGGATTTTCCTACTAATCAACACACAGGGGAATCTTATTATGAATTTACACAATACCTATCTTATGAAAATAAACCAATGATTCAATTTTATCATAATTATTCAACGAAGAAACAGAAAGAAATTTTGCCATGTAACAAATATGACAACCACTGTTACCTGAGGGCTCATGCTACACCTCATTGCGTCACTCGCTCTGTGTAGGGGAGACTCACAAATCCACAATGCAGGCACTCACTGGCACACCCCTCGTGGTATGGATGAGAAAATGTGCTTACTGGAGTCAAGAGAAACACATCCGTTAAGAAGCAGAGTCGGGGTTTGGACCCCGGGCAGTCTGATAACATGGTGACATCTATATTTTTAGCCGTTGTGCAGACAACTTGAGATGTAAACAGCCAGGACACATCCTCATAGTGGCACAGAGGGCGTTTCTACTTCTTGCCATATCCTTGGATCATGGGGTCCTGGTATTACCCCAAACTGCAATCTAATAAAAGCAGTTCTAGGAGGGAACGAATGCAATCCAATCCGTGCACACAACTCTCTGCTGATTGGCATCTCTTGTGTTCACCTTCCCAAAAGCTGGAGGAATGGATGGAAAACACATCTTTCTCAAAATCCTCCCTAAATACTGTTTCTCATACTCACCTTCTTACTGATTCATGGGGCAGCGAGGCCAAGCCACCTTCATTAGCAAGAACCTGATAGGATACCACATTTTGGAGCTAATTAAGTATGGGCTACCATGTACTACTCCTTTCCTGTATGCTTGAATTTAAAGCATGTAAAATCACTCTTAAACGACACTAGAATTCTACATTAGAAATATAACCCACTATTGATGCTAGACTCCGAGAGACGGGAAGACTTTTTCTTCTCATGCTACTCATCCATGTACCAGCAGAGATCATACAACTCTGTGTGCACTCAGAGGGTGAATAAATCCTCTGATTCAGCTAACTGAAAGGAGGCGACTGTTTATAGGAAAATAAAACCACTCTGCTCTTAGCCACATCGACAGAAAACAACGTTACACGGAGCCTCTGGCAACACGTAACCACACGCCTGCCTTCCAAAGAAATTCACAACCAGAATGTTCTACCCCAAAACAAGACCACAGCATTTCCTGCAAAATAATTGTTAAATTTCAGGCCTCTGGATCATCAGACGCCCCACAGAAGGCAATAGGGGCAGACATGAGAAATGAACATGGTTTCTTTATGAATGAGTCGATGACAGAATAATTTAATTCTGAGACTTTCATGTACAGCCATCTAGTGAACCTATTGTATTGTACATGCTGCATTTTACGTCTTCAAAAATCTTTTTTTTTTTCTCTTATGACATTAGCGTAGAGTCATAAGGATGCTTTACACGTCTGATTCCAGGCCCATACAATATACGGTATACTTGCAATGACAGAAATATAAGACTTTACATCCTTCCATCCTAACAATGCCTCCCTACATTCACTTTCATTGTAGTTTTATAAAACCATCCACACATCTGCTGAAACTAGTTTATGAAAATGTATGTCTTTTTTTTCTCCTCTCATTAAATCTTTATCAAATTTAAAATGACTGTAAATGGCTGCTTTCCCTCAACTCAAAATTAAATATGTTACATAGAGCCAGTACAAAAATAGACGCTACAAATGTACTTTGCATTTGGGGAACAGGTAATGGGATGAAAAGGTTGAAGGCAAAAAAAAAAAAAAAAAAACAAAAAAAAAACCACTGCAGAATTCCTCCAATGTAAGCATACACGCTTAAACTTTTTTAAAATCAATAACCTAAATGACAGGCCTGTGAGTATACAGCAGAGCCTCTCAATCAAGGGTGATTTGTGTCTAACCAGGTGACATCTGGTTTTCACAAGTAAAGGGAGAGCTACTGGTTAGCAAAACCCAGGATGCTGCTAAACATTTTACAATCTGCAGGAATGTCCCCACCCAACATAACATCATCAGGCCCAAGATGTCCAAAATGCCATGGTTGAGAAACCCTAATCAGATTTACTGTATAAAAAAATTATTCAAAGGAAATGTATTAAGTTAGGGGAAATATCTTTACAACCAGAATATAATACTCCTCCAACGACTGTGCTTAAATTTGTCATTAACAAGGGGCGGGGGGGGGGGGACACCTACTATTGTCAGTAATATCTTGTTATGGTAACAGAGATGACCAATTAACTCATGGGAAGATGACAAAAATGTGTAAAGCCACTCTCTTCAACAAGCCCTATCACTTGGGTTCCCTCTGTGATTGGATGGCTGCCTTTTCCCTTCCTGAAATTAAAAAGAACGGATGTTCTCTTCATCGTCGTCTTTCAGAATGATGAATAAAAGGTTTAATTTACTGACTGCTAAAAATAAAAGCCTTCCCATAACTCTTAAGAGTCATTTGGTTGTAGCATAAAGGCTGGTTTAGAAATCTGGATTACGAATTCTAATTTTAACACTCGGTATTAGCAAACTTTAGGTGTAAATAAATATGTGATTTGTCCATGCATGTAGAGATGTACAATACACATGCACATTCATGTGGCTACACACAGAATTAGCACATGGTCCAAAAACGGGTGCTTTTTCCCTGATAGACAACTGCAGCCAAGGATTCTGGCGACTGCAGCCTGCACATTAAAATGATTGAAAGTCAATACTAGGTTCCAGAATGTGCTGTCAGTCTATTCAACGCCTACCAAATTTTTATAACATATAATTCATATAACTCCCATTTCTGCATAGTCCAATTAACTTCAAACAGGTATATAATTGTTGGTCTTGAGGGATCTGTTAGGCCATTATTACTAAATTATCCACTAGATAGCAAGATGACATTTCCAAATCCATTTCACTTATTGCCACAGGTTCCAAACCGGGCCTTTCTGGCAGACTATATAACTCTACTGTACAAGAAATCTGTTAGGCAATCTGTCACATAAACACAGATAGGAAATGTACATAATGCAATGCTTGAAGGAAAAAAAGTCCAATAGACCATGAACTTTTAATGAATGGATTTTAACAGTTTGCAATCTGGTGTGCAGTTTTCAAAGTTTTCCTGTTGAAAAGGAATGTGACTCCCGTTTTATGTTTTCCTAGACTTGATTTAATTAAAATGACAAAGAGTGAAAATACATTTTTCACTCCTGCAAAAAGAAAACCACAGGAAGAAAACAAACCCTTGCTTATTAGTATTCTAGGCAGGGATGATTTGCCTCCCAGTTTGGCAATGGTTTGGGAAATTGGGGCACTTTTAGCTCTCATTAAACTCCTTTCTAGCATGTGCCATATCAAAGTAGCACAGGTAAAGTAATCATGATCCCATCATGACGCCTGTCTGGTTGTCCTTTAGACCTTACCACATTCCCGACTTTAAATAAATATAATTAGGGTAGTATACATAGTAAGTATAACTAACTATGTAGAGCAAACATAATTAACAAGAATAGTAATGCTAAAAAGCAGATGTTCTTCTCCCTATTTTACAGATAAGGCAACTAAGGCTCTCTAACCTTAAGTAATTGGCCATCCTTCCCTCCCAGCTATGCCCCCATAGCTATGCTTCACTCACCACTGGAACAGAGAAGGCATCGGTACATATCGGTCAAGTAAAGAAAGTATTCCAGGGGCGCCTGGGTGGCACAGCGGTTAAGCGTCTGCCTTCGGCTCAGAGCGTGATCCTGGCGTTACGGGATCGAGCCCCACGTCAGGCTCCTCCACTATGAGCCTGCTTCTTCCTCTCCCACTCCCCCTGCTTGTGTTCCCTCTCTCGCTGGCTGTCTCTATCTCTGTCAAATAAATAAATAAATAAATCTTTAAAAAAAAAAAAAAAAAAAAAAAGAAAGTATTCCAAAACCTTTCTAGGTCACTAGGGTGCCTTTTGCATAAGAATTCTTTTTTAAGTTTTTTAAATTCATTTAAATTATTTTTTTAAATTTTTGAACTGTATCATTTTATAAAAACAATATGATTTAAACCAATTGCTCTGACTCTTTGAAATTATCCAATTGGGAATCTTTAAGAATTTGACAAATAGTCCAGAAACCACAAATATTCTTAAAGCACCTACTATGCATAAGATGCTGTCTTGAGTAATAAGGATGATGAATCAAATGAGCCTTATCTTCAAAGAGCTCAAAGGCTAGGAGGTAAAATCAACAACTGATTTCATAGGCTGGCAGGATATCACCAATGCTCTGGGCTTTCCTGGCTCCTAACGTAGTCCTTTGCCCATCTCATGCTATATAACCTCTCAGGTGGTACTGACTATGATAATGTATTAAATCCCACCCAGCCTGTTGATCTCAGTGCTACAGCTCCAGCCCAGAGAGAGCTTTTCCCTGAGCTTCAGATGTATAAACACAGTAGTTAACCAGATAGCTCTGTGTGATATCCCACAGCCCCTAACGATGACCCAGAAAATCCCACACAAAACTCCTAGTTTCTGATGGCTCATGTTTCTTGTCCTCACTCTCTGTTGATGTGCACCCATCCACCCCATCACCTGAAGGTGGAAGTCTGGAGATCATTCCAAATCACTCTTCTTGCCCCTCACACTCAGCAGCCTTGGCCATGGGTGTCTCCCACATGTGTTCCTGCTCTGTTTCCACCTCATGGAAACCTTACCAACTTCTGGCTGGAGTGTGTACCTCAGCTTCCTGACTTCTTCCCTGGCTTCAATCTCCCTCAGATCCATTTTCCATTCAGCCTTTGGAGAAACACGTGGAAAATAGAAATCTGGCCACCCTTTCCTCTGATTTGAGCCTTCATGTGAGCCCCATTTCCACAAAGAGCAAAGCCCCAGTTCATCAGGTCATGTGGCCACTGCCATGGTGCAGTACTCTAACCCTGCATTTTACCCTCTAGCAAAACCAAGCTAGTTTTTGTCCCTCCCCTGGCTCTCCTCACACCCTTCATTTGCTCTGCACCACAGACTTGTCTTTTTTCCTCTTTGACATTTTCCTCTTATTGTACCTTCTGCCTGGGATGTTGTTTTCTGAGCCCCTGAGTGCCTGCAACATGCCAAGCACTGTGTCTAGTACTGGGGAAAGCGTGCTGAATAAAGCAGATGCCATCCTTGCATTATGGAGTTTACAATCTGCCTGGGGAAAGGGACAAACCAAATAAAGAAAAACACATTTGATTTTAATTGTGGCCCACACTAGGATGAAAGACTTAAGAGAGTGCAACGAATAAGCAGAATAACTTCTTCACATGATACTCTGTGAAAATCTCTGCTACTAAGGACCACAACATTATTACATGATCTGTTTATATATATGTCTCTACCACTACACCAGGACCTTCTTGAGTATCAACACTGTTCAAATAATCACTTTTGGTTCTAACTGGGAACATACATGGGCATTCATAACTGGATAGATGGATGGATGGATGGATGGATGGATGGATGGATGGATGGACGGACAGATGGATAGTTAGTTGGACAGATGGATGCACAAATTAAAGAATGAATTAGTAAATGAAGGAATATTTTCCCCTATCGCTTCAGCTTTATAAATCACTGATTAAAATTGTGTCCTTGGTAACAAGTGCATCTTAGAGGCTCTCATCTATAAGCTTGTGAGGACGTCCTTTACCTGTGGGAGAGAAGTTACTGAGCACACTGGGCATTTTCAAGCATTGTTAAGGCTCCTGCTCACATCCTTGAGAGATTTTCAGAAAGGTCCTTGTGTACTAGAGAGCTGCTGGGGATAAATGCTTCAGAAGGAAAAAGCAAAACAATGCAAAACCTCCTAAACGAGGCACGCTTGACTAGGATGGGGGGATGGAAAGATTGGCAGCAGAAGGACCCTTTATAGGAAGGAGCATCTTTGTTTATTTCAGTTTTGCTCTGACTGTGGTAGAAGAGAGAAGGGGGTGGGCAATTCTGCAGGAGGAAAGGAAGAGAAGGGGCCTTCATGCTTCTGAGTTGGACAGGATCTGACATGAAATGAATGTATCTTTCCTTAATGTGGAGAGAAGAACTACAGTGGCTTTCCCATATCTACGGGAAGACCAAGTGGCAACATTTTGGGTAAATCCAGGGACTAAAAACTGGTTGCCAAGTTCCTTTCTAATGAAATGTTAAAGCAATATTTTCCAGTGTGTCCTGCAGAATTGCCAGGCTCTTGTTCCAAATACTGATTTTTGGAACCCACTTCAGAATCAGAAGCTCTGAGGGTGGGACTCAAAAATGTGCATTTTTATCAGATTCCAAAGTCTGAGAATCCCTCTGTTAGAAGATACCCTCCCCACCATGTCTACCTAATGAAGCAAGGGTAGGACAATAGAAAGGGAGGCGGTATGCGAAGGCACATCGTGGAAACAAAGCTTGAGGTGTTGGGAATTACAAAGAGAAAAGAAGACTCATTTTCAGTAATTTTTGCATACCTGAAAAAAGGATCTGCTGAGGGGGTTTCTAGAGGAAGGACAGAAGAGTATTCATTTCTAACCAGAAATATATTCAAGCATTCTCCTTTAAATGCTTCCTCTTAAAGCACGAAAGTGCCACATATGAAACCTTCTGAGAGGCTACCACTAAGTCAACTCCCTGCTCTTCCAACCAGATGTTTCAGGGCCAGACAACATTAACCCTTTCTATCACCTGGCAGCTTGTCAGGGTAGATAATTAGCCTTAATGGGCCAAAGAGCTTGCTGACCAAGCCGGTGAATTCCTTGGCCAATTTTTAGAAAGTTGTTCTGGCAAACACATGAAATTGTCAGCCTACTGATCTTTCTAGGAATTGACCCCATTGACAGGGAGTCACCCAGCTGGTAATACATGATCCACACCTGCCCACATATGGCTAAGTCAGGGGTATGCACCTGATTCAGTAGAGCAAGCACTTCTTTCCCTGGTCTTAGAGTAAGAGAGAGAGCTTGGAGTCCATCCTTCTCCAGAGGCTAAAGCAATGAAATGTAAAACTGGGGCTACATTCCTGCTATGTAAGGCAGCCAGTCAGAAATGAGAGAAAATGAAGCTGACAAGCAGAGAACTAGAGAGAGAGAGAGTCCAGCATAGGACTATAAGGAAGCGGCATATGCAGGGGACAGCTGGCTCCCTAAGGACTTCTGAGTCCTATTTATTCCCCACTTACAACTCTCTTTTCCCCTTCCCCCCTCAAAATCCTGGCTCACTTGAAAGTCGTGGCATCAGACTTTATTAAATCTACCCTACCTTATGGTTGCCGGCTACTCAACTCCAACCATCCCCCTCACTGGCACTGGCAGCAGGCTCAGTGCCTCTGTGCCAACATGACTAGTCATCATCCAACATTTTGGTCTCCCATGTCTTTCTTATCATTAATTCTGATTAATATCTTCTACTCTGCCTCAGTCATATACTCTATGGACCTGTTCTTGACCTTCTCACCAGCTCTAAAACCCAAGCATCTCATGTTCTGAGTGTCACCTTCTATCTTCCAGGTCATTCATGCTGTTCATTACCACACTTGTCCAGTTTTGTTGATGCTTCAAGTCCCTTGATAGTACTATTCATTGTTGTCTTCACATATCTTCTCTTTCCAAAATTCTCAGGCTAAATGCCAGAGGCCAGGGCATAAACCATTCCCTGGCACATGCCCTCCACTCCCTTACCCCTCCCATGTTCTTCCAGACAAACATCAAACACAGGTAAGCCCAACTGTCTTGGAGACATGAGGCACCTATTCTCCCATTTCCCCCACACTCCAAGCTTCTCATCTCCCTTCTCTCCTCTCTAATCTCCTACTTCATGCTGTGGATTAACTGCCTTTGCCTGCACATCAGTGTGCATGTATTTGAACCTGGCCACCTGAGTCCCAAGTTTACACAGTATTTTGGTTTAAGACTTTCTGAGTATTGTTCTTATCTTTTCATTGAAATTTTTGAGAGGGAATCAGATTGGCCTCATGGTTTGGGCAACATGGGAGCTGCCCTTGGATCAGATGTTTACCTTGGTCCATTCAGATGTGTATGCAAAATGGAAGGCAAGAGCTTGGAAGGGGTAGCTCCTGGGGAAGGGGAGGCTGGGGAAGTACCCCAAATAACATGCCTACACATCTATGAAATATTGTGGGCTGGAGCTGCTTGCAGGTTGCTTAGCAACTACAAGTAGTTCTGAGCCACACTCAAGAGAATAGTGGTTTGGGGAAACAATTTACGAAAGCATCAGGGAGAGTATATTGCCTTGAGCTCTAGTCAACACCTCCCCCTCCCCAAATTACAGGTTGGATGACCTGGCCAGTCAAAGAGGCATAGGGGCAGGGGCAGGAGGGAGGCAGTGGATGGCTCTCATTCTTCCATAATCCCAGCACTTGCCCTGGCATTTCTTCAGGGCCTAAGCAGAGGCACAGACCGAGGTAAGAGCCACAGTGATTTCTGCCAAGCTCACAGCATGTTAATCACGCCTGTCAGACTCCCCGGGAAGGAGAGGTTGGCTGTCCTGACAATCTACATTAACGTGGGTGGATGGTGTTTGATTATACCTTCATGACGGCGGTTTCCATTTGCATCTTTCATCAGAGACTGAAGGATGTGTTATCTGCCCTGACCGTCCTGTAGTCTCATCCTCCTTGCTAGTACATGGCTGACCTCAATGAGAACACAGCCTTCAGACTGCAAGAGGCATCGGTGGGCTCGGGTGGGACCTAGCTGCCCTTCAATGCATGGGTTTTTATAACAGAGTCGTCCTATAAAAATGGGCTAGATTAATTTTCATCTGGGGTCAGTTTCCAGGATACCTCTCAAACCTACAGAAACTCAGACTATTCTCAGAGTACAGAACTTGAAGCTACAGGCAGTAAAAATGCAAGAAGAAAAAAAAGAAAGAAAGAAAAATGCCCTTCGTTGAGCCATCCACTGGCCATATCATCCGTTGCAAAACTCAGCTAATATTTATAAATAACCACCCCGGTGCTATGTACAATGCTAAGAGAACTGCAGATACAGTGGGGGGCATAAAACAAGTACTCTTGATACCTGGGGTCCTTGATGGTACAATCCATATTTTAGTCACCACTGAATTGCTTACACCTAAGGTGAGGCTCTTCTATGGTGCTCAGTAAATTTCTACTGAATTCCTTGAACATCTATTTCTTGATTTTGACCCCCTTGTATGTGACCAAATAATACCAACCTCAACTCAGAAGGTTTTAAGAAGTTATAAGAGGAAAGAGGACTGTAAGTAACTTGATACATTTGGTAAATTACCTAAAGTTACTTAAAAACAGTGAAAGCAATTCGCTCCCAAGGATTCCTGTCTACTACCAAACCTGGATAGTGAAAGAAGTGACTCACAGAGCTTCACATGTTATACTACTGAAAAGCAGTAACCTGGAAAAAAGCATGGAAATCTGACTGCCTGGGTGTGAACCCCAAATTCCATGTGGCACTTCTTAGCTGAGCTGCTTGGTCAGATTACTCACCGTCCATGAACCTCATGCTCTTCATCTTTAAAATGGGAACAACCATACGTCTCAGACAGGTTTGTCTCAGGCTCAAACTAAGATAATGCCTGTGAAGCATTTAGCACAGTGCCCGGCATTTATTAAATGCTAGCTATTAAATAACCAGTAATTAGTAGATTGCAGGTTTTTTTTTAAATTCTTAATTTTAATTTCCTTCCAACATGGGTTTATCGAAGACATTGATGGGAATTCACAAATGGCATAGTCTTGGATGAGACATCAGTATAAACAGAAGTCTCTTAATCCAGATACTCCCCAGAGTAAACAGCAGAGGAATTGGGCCTGGTCACCGTTTCTCAACGGTCCAGATCAGGAGGCTGGCAGCTTCCCTGTCCTGTCTGAGGGGACTCATTCACATACAATCTACTGAGATGGCTGGCCTGTGGCTCCAAGAGAATGGCAATTCCTTATAGGTCGAATAAATGGGTTTAAAGCAGCATCAATGAGTTGTGAAATACTTCTAATTGTCAAATTAGGTGCTAAGGACATGAACCAAACAAAACCTACAATGAAGAAAACCAAAACCAAAAAGCAACTTGGGCTTTGAAGCTGCAAACAAAATGAGTTAAGCAGAAATATGTTTTCTATGCTTAGTTCTGCATGGACACTCTTAGAAAACAAAACTTATTTAGCTTAAATTAATAAAACTAAATAAAGTCAATGCAGGTCAGTAGGGAATTACTGGAGCATATGAGATAAGACGCTCCGGGTGACCATTCCTGCTACAAGAGTGAAAACAGCCTGTCCGTTCACTGATGCGGCTGGGGTGATGTATCTGCTCCCAAAATAGTGTCTGTGCAAAAGATGAGAGGAAACGATAGCCTATTAATTTGGTTTTTAAGTCCAGATGAAGAACCTTGAAAATAGCCAAAGAGCCAAAAATACTGAGTAACTCCACATTCGGAGGGACTGTTTCTTCTCTCTATATATAGCAACTCAAAAATAGACATCTCTGATTCTGGGCTTGTGGGACTGAAGTAGGATCATTCCCATCAACTAGAGAGAAAATGTGTAATAAAGTCCCCCATGCTGTCAGTTTGCTTAAATGCCACGACCTCTGCAAGCTCCCCACACAAATGTGACCCCTCCCATAACCTAACTATTCAATATGCATGTTCTGTTTTATGCCTGTTTCATTCACCCAACAAATATTCATTGAGTTACTACTATATTTCAGGCACTCTCTGTGGCTTGGGGGATATGAATCACTGACTCTTTCCTCAAGCAGCTTACAGTCTAACAGGAGCACTGATAGAAAAAAATCAATTATTCATTGATTGCAATTATGGTAAGTGCTGAGAAGAAACTAGGTACAGGAATGACAATTGTGTCCCCTAGAGAAAAGAATATTCAAATTTGGGCCTATTTGTCAAACAGAACTTAGTAATTTAGTTTTTTATTTTTTTTATTTTATTTTTTTTAAAGATTTTATTTATTTATTTGACAGAGAGAGACAGCCAGCGAGAGAGGGAACACAAGCAGAGGGAGTGGGAGAGGAAGAAGCAGGCTCATAGTGGAGGAGCCTGATGTGGGGCTCGATCCCAGAGCGCTGGGATCACGCCCTGAGCCGAAGGCAGACGCTTAATGACTGAGCCACCCAGGTGCCCCGTAATTTAGTTTTTTAAAAAGAGATGAAAAACAGGCAAGATACTGGCAAAATTATTTAGAGCATGTTTTAAAATAAGAGCAATTCTGCATCATATATGAGGAGATTAAAAATTTTTCTTGAGCATAATGCCAGTGAAGGATTGCATGCTACATCTTCCAGGTATTTCAGTGTTTATAGCTAGTGGTAGTATAAGATACTCCAACAGAAAGAAGGTACAAGAAGAAGAAAATTAATTTCATTAGAAATGCAAGATAATGTGTTACCATTCCAACAGCCAATTTTAATTAGGGTAGCTCTTGCATTCCCGTGGTCAATACCTCTCTTGAAACAGGTATAACATTTACTTAGCTTTATTGACCACCATTTATCTCTCTAACCAGAAGAGAAAGTGTTTATTTCTTTTTTAAAACATTTGTCATATTTTCATGTTCTCCTCCTTGTGTTTCCAAGAATCAAGAAGAGTTTCTCCCTAATGCACTGAAAATAAAGTTCACAGGGGGGAAGAGAGGGCAGAATTTAGCCATTCCAATTAGCTTTTTTGACTTTCTCCCTAAGAGAATAACCTTAATTAACAAAGAGGAGAATGGAAATTATCATACATGGGAAGTTCAGGGTGGGAAGGTGGTGGCTAGAGAAGTCATGATAAGAGAAGTCATAAATAAATCATAAACTTATGTAACATTGGAACTATATAAATGGCACCTCTGAGATAAGTCCCTCCACTATTTGACTACCATCGGGCACACAGTTACCAGCTCCTACTCTGATTGAAATTAATTATCTGGACCCATCAATTGTGTCCCATGTACCATAAAATCTTGCAAACATCATGACTGCAGAATTAATATACAGTGATTTACAAGCAATTGCAGGTAATAGGAGAGAAAGTAAAACATGGAACTGGGTAAGTGGAAATGGGGTGAATGCTACCCACAATGAAATGATAAACATGATGCCTCATGCCTGTTCTACAACACACTGCTAACGGATAGCTTGAAACCACTCACAAGAAGCAAGGGCAATCCTTAAGAGGTATGGGTTCACCAGGAAAAGGTGATGGCAAGCAAATCCCCTTCTATTTCTTTAAGGTTCTAGGCTGATGGGCTGAGCAATGCTGCAGATAGAGTGTACTGTGGTGTTGAGTCAACTATGCGAAGGTAAGGAATGTGGGTATAACTTAGATTTATGAATGATTCATCCATTTGCCCCAGATTGGAAATAAATGGAGCAGCCATGTGTGTATATGTCCATATCTTCTGACTGGATTCCTAAGCTCCTTGGAAGCAGGTCTTATGCTGTAGTTTATAATTTAACCCCCTGGGTTGCCTTGCACATAGGAGAACTTAGTAAATGCTGAAGGATGGGTCATTAGCCACAAACTGTTGGAAGAGAAGAATTAATTACAATCATGTGTATAGACTTTCACTAAAAAGTATAAAATACTGGGGCACCCAGGTGGCTCAGTCAGTTCAGTGTCTAATTCTTGACTCTGGCTCAGGTCGCGATCTTGGGGTTGTGAGATCAAGCCCCACGCCCAGCTCCATGCTGGGCATGGAGCCTGCTTAAGATTCTATCTCTCCCTCTCCCACTCCCTCTACTGTCTCCCCAATCCCCACCTCACATACTCTCTCTCTCTAAAAAATAAAAAGTAAATTAAAATATAAAAATATAAAATACTTATACACAGGCATTGGCTGTTAGAAAGCCAAGCCAGAGTCTGTGTCTAGCTGGGCATTTTTATCAACAATGGGAAGAAAGACCTGAGAGATATGTTTATCAAATTTACAGATGGTGCAGACCAGGAGTTAGCTCACAAGAAAAGTGACAGAATCATGATTCAAAATTATATTTATAGATTGCAAGAATAGACTGAATTCTATTTTAGTAGTTGTTTCCTATATGCCAGGCACTAAGCTATGTGCATGACATACATCAACTAAATTAAATGGGTTAATTAATGTATAGGTCACAGATCAAAGCTTTTAGCTTAAGGCTAAGGGAGAGTCAGGCACATGAGACAAAATTATGGGATGGGTCTATTTGCAGGAGGGCTAAGGAGTCTTGACAGTCCTAGAAGAGAGGGAGGTGAGTAAGGAGCCGAAGTCAGTAAGAAAGCTTTGGTCATGGAAGTGTAGTAGGCAGAATAATGCCCCCACAAAGATGGCCATATCCTAATCCCCAGACCTGGTGAATATGTGACCTTATATGGCAAAAGGAACTTTTCAGGTGTGATTAAATTAAGGGTTTTGAGATGGAGAGGTCATACTGGATTATCTAGGTAGGTGCAGTGTTATCATAGGTGCACTTAGAAGATGACAGAGATGAGAAGAAGGAGGTGTGATAACAGAATAAGAATTTGGGAGGGATGTGCTTTGAAGACAGAAGAAGGGGCCACAAGCCAAGGAGTGCGGCAGACCCGAGAAGCTGGAAAAGGCAAGAAAATGGATTCTCCCTTGGGGCCTACAGAAGAAATGCACCCCTGCTAGCACCTTGATCGTATCTCCAAAAGATTCACTTCAGACTTCTGATCTCCAAAATTCTTCCTGCTTTAAGCCACTGAGTCTGTGATCATGTGTTACAACAGCCATAGGAAACCAGAACAGGAGGGATGAGAAATCCTGAGTATGGCAGGTCTCTCTCATTCATAGCCTCTGCAGCTCACCACCTGGTAGTCAAGTCTGATGCCCTGAGAAAGGTGGCAGGAGACTGGGAGGTGGGGGCCACTGTGTGGTGCCTGTTGGAAGTAGTAACGGAAATAGTGACTTCATTTTTTTTAAAGATCCGTCGGTCATCCTTCTAGCAAAGTATAATGCAAAACAAAGAGCAAAGCCTCCCAATTCTTATTTCTGACTCCTGTCTTTCTCTCTGGCCTCCCATCTATCCTGCCAGCCAGCTGTATCCATACAAAACTTGCATGTTTTCCTGCATCCACAGCCCCACTTGGGCCCAAGCCACCATCTTCTCTATAGCTCCCAGTGGGGTTCCTTGCTTCTGTCTTTGACCTCTTCTCTCTTCTCAAAACCACAGCCAGAGGGATCTTAATACACAAGAGAGATCAACTCACTCCTCATTAAATACTGTGCTCACTGAAGATTTCAGGACAGATGGTGTTGTTGATGATGATGATGATGATGATGATGATAAAATTGCTAAACTCTCCTGTAGTAATAATAATAATAATAATAATAATAATAATAATAATAATAGAATTGCTAAACTCTCCTGAAATCTGCAAAACTCTATAAATTACCAGTATTAATTCAATCTTACAGATGAGGAAATGGGTAAAGGGAGGACCAGAGGCTCAAAACTCTTATACTCAGCTTCCCATCATATTCAGACTATATGTCCAGGTCCTTGTAATGCCTGCCAAGTCATCAACCCATCCAGGCCTCCATTTACCCTCAGACCTCACCTTCCTACTTGCTCCCCTTTGGATCCCACCTGTACATGCCTCTGGCACCCCTGATACCCATGCAAAGACTTCTCTGACTCCTGACTATACCACAGGGTGTCTTCTGGATTAACTACTGGTCTGCACTACCACTACACGTCACTTTGTCCATGCCTCTGTGCAAGCCTTGGAAGGCTTACCTTTTTGTATTTCCTCTGTCAGTTGCCTAGTATACACCTGGCTTTCCATACTAGAACTAGGTGTCATTCTTGATTCTCTGATCTGTATCCATACCCATAGAACCCTCCATTCTTCCTCCTAATGTTATCCGAAAACATCTGCTTCTCTCCACAAAACCTATTACCCTTGACTTATTCAAACACTTCTCTTTCTTGACCTGAGCCACTGCAGTAGCTTCCTAACTATCTGCCTTTCACCTCATACCTGCCTGACACATCGTCCACAGTGCAGCCAGGGTGACCTTTCTAAAAAGCAAACTGAACTTTGTTTACAAGCTCTCCATGTTTCTCTATCATTTACTGGGTGAAGTCCAAATGTCCCTTGTGACCTTCCTTTTACCTGTCTGGTTTCCTCTCACGCCTGGCCTCACCGTCCCCCAAGTCAGCAGAACTTGCAGCTCCCAAACATGCCTGCCATATCTTCCCTCCTTCCCTCCATCCTATGCTACTCCATCTGGTTTGTCTGGAGAACTTTCTTTTCCTTCTGCAAAGTTCTCCTCAGGCATCACCCTGTCCATAAGTGTCCCCAAGCTCTTTTGCTTGGACACCCTTAACTCCTCCTTCCTTTGTACAAGTTCTGATTTGTACACATCAATCTTTCCTAACAAATAGATTTGGAGTTCCTGAAGCATAAAGACTGAGTCTCACTCTTTTTCATATTCCTCAATACCTAGTACAGCTGAGAAATTTAACTAGCACCAGGAGGCACTGAAATAATACTTATTGAAAAATAAGCAAATACATGAATGCATGCACAGGTATTAATGAAGAATTGCCTACCTGCTCTTGAGAAAATACTAGAACCTACCGTTCTCTACAGAACCTACCAAAATCTATAGAAAAGCAGATCATTCAGTAAATACGAGAAATGACTTCCCAATAAATCATTCAGTAAGGAAAGGGGCTGGCCCCTAGGGGCCGCCATGGAGCCAGCCCTATGTCGGCAGGAGCCAGGCCCAATCCCAGGGCGATGTAGAAGGCTGATCCCAAAGTTCTACACCTTAAAATAATCAATTTCTCTCCCCTCTTCCATAGAGCTCTCTCCACAGACATATTTCAAACTTTTGGAACTTGCTTGATGATAATTAAAATCCAGCCCACCAACCAGTTGGCAATCCAGAGGCCCCTATGACATTTCATAACTAACAATTGAATAAGCTTAACCCCGTCCCCCAACGCAACATAAGCATGCCTGCCAAACAATGGAGGGACACACATTCTACCTACCAGATGAGCTGCACTGGACAGGCACAGCTGCACCCCACTGAACGTGTGCTTCCCAGACAAGGCGGTGTGTGTGTGGTGTGTTGGTAAACCAAGTCATGTTTCAAATGCACTGTGATCTAAGAATAGTCTAACTACTTCCTACATGATATTTTGATAAAGCTAATAAATCTCTGGTAGGATAAGCAATTGCAGCTTAATTTGTGTGTTGAATTAATTCAGACTTCCAATTGTCAGTCTGACTTAAAAATAGAACATCCACCATTATTTAGAGTAAAAATGATTATATCAAGGAACCGTGTATACATACACATATATTTTATTTATGTAGCTCAGTGAATATTATCCTCATGGTAGATTTCAAAAGCTGAGCAGTTTATAGATAATAGTAATAGTAATGATGATGATGATTATAATTATTATAGCAAATTTATTGTGAAGTGTGTGCTAGACACTTGACGTATATCAACTCCTGGAATCATCATAACAACCCTTTAAGTACCAGAATTGCTCCCATTTCATGGATGAGAAGGCTGACCCACAGAGAATTATTTACTCCAAGTCACATAACTGGTAAATTGTGGACCAGAACATGTACTCAGGCTACCCCATGTCAGGGTCTGTGCCTTGAATCATTGTTTGTTGGGAATATTGTTTGCAAAAAATACTTTACTCAGCAGCTCCATACCTCCTGAACATTTCTCATTATTTGCATTGAGGTGTTAAGGAAAATTTAAGACCATTCAATGCAAATTAATGCCCTGTCTACACCATAAGCCTTTTTATTTCACCCCTTGCTTCTCTGTACTAGTAGGCCGACTGTTAGTCTGCCTGTCTCATACCTCACCAAAACTGTAAATGCATAAAATAATCCAAATAAGGCTGTGTTCAGGGTTCAGAACTACCTCCTAGCACCACTGAACATATTTCAACTGTGTGTGGAACGTTTCCTACAGACAGGAGTCCGGAGTTCTCAGTGACAAGAATAATGTAAACGTAAGATGAGGATCATAATGAAGAAATACTCTGGTTGGCTTTATCACCTGGGGTCCTCAGGAAGCCTGCCAGGAGGGCTGAGGCATGCTCCATCAGTGAAGGCACATTCATCAGTGCAGCCAGACATTCACTTTATAAGATTTAATATGGAAATACTATACTTAAAAAGATTTATATAGAAGTCTCTCCCCATTGTTATCGGGTTTCCGTGTCATTCTACAGCATATCGACTCTTCCCAAGCTTGCAATATCAGCAGGGCTAATCTATAATAACTCGACTATCTGGAGTTCACCCCATCATCTGCATTGGAATCATGAAAACTCATTATTAAGTGAGAAAAAAAAATTGAAAAGCCAAAACAATAATGGGAGTTGGTGTCAGGATATCGGTGGAAGGATGTGGAGATCACAGCAGGACCTCCAATCACTCACGCAGCTTAGGCCTCCCCAAGACATAGTGCCTGTTACTACTGGCAGACCCTGGATTCTAGGCTGGAGTCTTCCCAGCAGTGCAGACAGGCCTGACCTATCTTCCTTTGTTGACCCTCTTGGAGATGGTGGGGCACATCTGGAATTCCAGAACTGATTCAAGTTCTCAGGGGGTATATATAAGTCTCTCTGTCTTTCCGGGGTGTCTGTGTATTTGGGGGTGGGGATTCTCCTTCAAAACCCACCCTGGCTTTCTCTAACTCCTAGACTCCTCACCCCCACTTCTCTCTCCTTCCATCTGTCCATGTCTCCCTCCCCCTCTTCTCTCTCCCCCTCTTTCTCTCCATCCCATCTCCTCGTGTGCCCATCTTGCCTACCTGTATGTGCCTTTCTCATAAAGAGAGAGAACAACTAGCCACAACATAGAATAAAATACAACTAAAGATGCCAGCAAGTTTCTAAAAGGCAGCAACGTAAAATACAGAAGTATACCTAGTGGTTGCCAGGAGTAGAGGAGGTGGTGCTGGGGAGTGACTGCTTAGTGGGCCCTGAGCTTCCTTGTGGAACGTCAGTGTACTAAATGCCGCTGAATCGTGTACTTTTACATGGTTAATTTTATGAATATGCAACTTTTACCTCAATACAAAAAGTGAAAAGGGTTATGATGATTATCTGCTTTCTCCCTAAAGAAAGAAGGGGACTCTGATCCCTTTTCTAAAATGGAAGCAATCTTTGCAATCTCTCCTTCTCTCTCCCTCCCTCCCTACCCCCCATATATGTGTATGTATATAAAGACATATAAATGTGTATATATGTATGTGTGGGTATGTATACACACAGAATTAGATCCGTAGTACCAGAAAGAATGAACAAGACAAAACAAACCCACTCGTAGAAATGGCTACAGAATGTATCATGATGTTTTTAAAACAAAAGGATTTTCCTAACAGAAGAAAACCCCACTCAATAGATGTGAACTCATATTTCTTTCACAGGGACATGAAGTTGTGTGCCAGTCTGCCCAACAACTCCGAGCACCCCCCACAACACACAACACACACACTGCCTAAACCCAAGCCAGCCAGAGCCATCCTAGGAGACGGTGAGAGAACAGAGAGTGGGATGAAAAGCAAATTTAAAACTATACCCGATTCTCAATGTAATTGGAACATTCAGGAGAGGGTGTTCATTTGATCAAGAATATTTAAATGAGGAAATGATTATTTTAGAGTCTACCTCTTCCAGCTCAGCCACTGATGCTTAAAATGAGAAGCAAATGCTACCTCCTCCAAACTCCTTGCTCCCTGACCCCACCTGCCTGCCCCTCTGCATCTGAAAATATATTCTTGTCTGACTTGCCATCTAAAAAGAGACCTTGGACAGAAATACCTGGCTCAGTTATCTACTCAAATTTCAGCTTCACGTTTTAAAAAAACCATATTTTTTTCAGATAATTATGTCATTTCACCTTCACGATGAAAGTTATGAATGTTCATTATGGAGGACTGAGAAAGTATTTAATAACACATAGGAAAAACAGGAGACTCATCCACAGTTTCAACACCCAAGGAATAATACCTAATATTGTAGAGCACCTATTTTTTGTATTCTATTTTGAACTTTGACTTAGGTGCAGATAAAAATATCTACAAACAGCTTTTTTTAAAACATAAACTGGGTCATACTGTAAGTAGTGTTGTGTTACCTGTTTAATTCCATTTAATACTATCCCAGGGACATTTTCCCATCCCATTAAACACTGTCTGAAGCATCACTGATAATGGCTGCAAGGTCATTTCATCAAATAAGAAATGGAATTGTCATATGTTCTTCCAAATCCCTATTGTTGAACATGTAAGTTCTTTAATTTTTTAACAGCATAAACAATGCTGCAACAAACATCCTTGTAGACAAACCTTTGTACAAAGTCATAACCCCCTCCTCCCACGGACACACACACATACATGCGCGCGCGCGCGCACACACACACACACACACACACACACACTCCTCTTAAGACATACCAGGTTTCTCAACTTGGGCCCTACTGACATTTGGAGATGTAAATACTTTGTGATTAGGGGCTGTCCTCTTCATGGCGGGATGTTTAGCAGTATCCTTGGCCTCTACCCATTAGATGCCAGTTGCCTCCCTCCCCCAGTGGAGACAACTAGAACATCTCTTTCCATCACTGCATATCCCCTGGGGGGTGTGACTACCCCCTGCTGAGAACAACCAGAATACTGGAAATACTGGGTGGAATGAGATACAAGCTCTCAACACCTTTTGATGTTTGACTTCCAAACAGCACTACTCCACCACAGTGCCCACCAAGATGTTGGGGAGCTTACACTCTTCTTACTGCAGCTGCCTGGCACCTCTTACAGAGATGTCTTGCTCAAACCCATGCCCTTTTCCTAGTCTTTTGTATTCCTGACTCTCTTTGTGTTACTAAGATTAAGTGTGGATCACATATTGTGGTTCCTCATTTGGCCTCCTCTCTGATTTCCCTCTGGACCCGTGGCTTTCCTACAACCATGGTACTCTGTCTTCACTGATCTTTTCCTCCATGGCTCACTTTCTGGACAGGCCAGGCCAGCCTCCTCCAGCCCACCTCCCTGTAACTTGCTGTCCTTTCACTGTATCTCCTTCCCCGCCTTTATCATCCCCGCCCCTACTCCCATCCCACACCAAGAAGGCTTTCCTCTTATAGGGAATTTTTTATTTTATTTATTTATTTTTTTAGGGATAATGATACGACTTTTGAAAAGCTTCTCTGCAGCCTTCAGAAGGTAGAATGTTGGTCAGTTACACATAACAAATATTTGTGTTATTATCAGAGAAAACTAGGTATTGAGAGGAGAAACAGAAGGGAAATGAATGACACCAAACCTGGAGAAGCAACAGTGAGATAAAAAGAGAGGTCTCGAGTCCTTGATACCAGGAGCATGCAAGAGGGGCACCAGTCTATCAGATGGGCTTTGATGGGAGATGGACAGGTTAACAATGTGCCAGGGTCCGACTTGGTTCCTGGTATAAAACTTCAGCATAGAGGTAAGCCAGGGCCAAGATAAACCCATATAGTGAAAAGATATGTGGAGAAGTCTCTCTGTGATGATTAGTGTGTTGGTAAGTATACCCCAATCAATTTTTTTTGTTATCTAAAAGCACCCGTGCTTTCTTCTGTACCAGTAGCATTCGTGGTGACACTGGCAGGCAGGAGCTAACAGAATGCAATATTATTTCCACATTATGCAAAATATATTTTAGCCACCTCCATGCTCATGACCATAATGAATGTGTCAAAGTTTGCTGAAAATCTAGTTAAAAAGTACATTTCCTTCCTCCTAAGAAGGATTCCCCTGACAACAAAACTCTGATTCAAAATTCATCACCTCCTTAAAAGTAGAACTTGCTTGAATAAAACCGTGCAGTCGTCGGATGTGCAAACATTTTTGTATTCACATAATACACTTCTTTCATTCACCATAATTTGTCAGAGTTTCATTTTTTTCAAATCAGTCCACGAAGGACTCTAGGCACCCTTCCCCACAGGGAATGGCTGGAGATGAAGGAGGAGAGACATGGGCTGCTGCCATCCCCTCTCACGGAAGAGGATCCAATCAGAACGAATGCTGCTGGGTTGCCCAGGATTCCTAAAATTGCATCCACATGCCTCTGGGCTTCTCCTGTTTATCCCAATTTCATTTCTCTCCAAGTTTGCTGACACCCAGCCTTCATTTGATTGACTTACAAATTGGAGTATAAATTATGTTTTCTATTGCCTAGCAATTAGCCATTAAGGAACAGTACAATCGAAATACAAAGACAGAAGACATTCATATTACAACGAGGGACCACTGAAAGAAAGAATCCTTCCATCCTTTAGCCTTCAGACTTAACATAAGTGCCCTTGAAGGCAGATTTAGCCTTTTAAAATGACAACGCTATTTACTCCTTGCACTCTGTGAGCTTCATCCCACCCATAAAGCGGTCAGAGAGAGCCAAATACATCTTCTTCATCTCCCTCATCTTCGTCTCTTCAATTGTCTCTCTCTGAGATTCATTTCTTTGGCCTCTGCAGTAAGATTGGTTCAAAGGCTGTCAATTGTGCAAGTGAATGGCCATGAAATAATTAGGAGCGCAAGGTGGGGACTTTCCCATGAGCAAACTCCAATACACTAAAAATGAGAAATGTGATCAACCTGGCTGTCGGTGGCATTATCTATAATAAGGACCATCCTTCAAGTTGCAAGCTAATTTTCTAACCTCACTCTTTTATCTTGATGTAGATTTTTTTCGCCCCTCTTTAATGTTGAAATTTTTCCAGCTTAACATCTCCTCAAAGACTGCATTTCCTTTGTTCATCCTTGATTCAGAAACACTAATTCTTTAATTTATTTATTCTGATTGTAAAAATAATACATGCTTATCATAGAAAATGTTGAAAGCTTACACATGTATGAAGAAGGAGGAAAAAAATCCCCCTTGTAATCAAATCACCCAGAGGCAATCACTATTAAAAACTTGCTGTATTTCCAATCTTGGCTACTAGGCATTTTTAACATATATAAGAAATTACTGTATATCTAATTTTGCTGAAGATACGTTTTTTTGTTAGATTGTTGAAGAAAAAGGGAATAAATCCTCCTGTTCATTGATGACACATATTTAAAGCAGGCATGCCAATGGGAGAAAAGGACAGTTAGGCTTTAGGGGATTAATCTGGAATGAAGATTAAAATCATTGTTAGCTGCAAAACAAGGAAATTAAGTGATTGTCACAAACAACCTGAAACAGCTCAGTGGGATCCATTAAGATTTTTAACAGCTCAGTGAAATCTAACATCTACCTGACAGTCCCAAATGGGAGGGGTCAGGAGAAACATGCATCTTTACTTCAACTCTTTTTACTCTGTGCATTAAACAAGCAAACTTTTTACTGACGGATGGTCCAAGAAAGCTGAACTGACCTCTGCCTTCAATTAACTCAGTTTGAGATCATGCCTATACCCTGCACAGCTTGTCTTCATAATCTGAGATAATAAGAGTTTAAAAGGCTCAACAAGGCAAAAATTGGTGTGTGTGCATTGTGTGCAAAACATAGTACACGGCTGGGAAGTGTTGTGTCATCTATGAAGAATGAGAATGAGGTGCTACCTGTAGCTAGCCCAGATGTACAGGTGCACTCTCTGCTACCAAAGCATGCAGGAAAGCATCAATCTGAATGTTTTCTTTAATGATACTGGCATGGGGCCCACATCAGCTTCATATTCTCCAGTGGCTCCCTTGATCAGGAATTTTGTTCCGGAAATTTTGTAACTGGATTAACTTTTGCTTCCTTCTCTTCATCATTTCTTCCCTAGATCTTTCCTTGTCCCTCTATCCTTCCAATATTTATTGAGTGGCCACTACATAGAGGCACAGGTAGGTGATGGAGAGGCGAGAATCAAAATAGTCAAGTCCCAAGCTTTAAGGAGCCCACATGAAGGGGGACTAACATCTCAATAGGTAATTCTTCCACAAGGAAGCAAAGAGTAACAAGTATTTCCTAATAAAACCAAAGCGTATACTTAGTAAATACGAGGAAATCAGGGAGCGCTTCAAAAACTAGGGCACATTTGAGTTGTGTCTTACAAAAGAAGTCCAAGTTTGTATTAACGCTTAGAAAATTGAAGTTTTGGAAAAAAAGTCTGGAATTTTTTTTTTTAAATCACCTTGGGCTGAAGGGAAATGACTGGGTCACTGCAAAGATAACCCTGGGGATGAGTGGAACACTGCCTTGATTGGGGGGAAATGGTCACAGAGAAAGGTCTGCAAAGGATCTTTGATTCTGGGAGAGGAAGGGTCTAGGCCCATACTCTTTCTCCAAAATTACTTTTCTCCTGGTCCCTGCAATTGCACTGCAATGATTTTTTCCACATAGAGATCCTTTCAGATTGAAAAATTGAACAAAAACCCCAACAATGGAAAGCTTATCAAGCTTTCGGAAAGACAACCAACTGTCCAAAACTACAGATGATGTGAATCCCAATTCC
Organism: Ursus americanus; assembly: GCF_024610735.1. Lineage (NCBI taxonomy): Eukaryota > Metazoa > Chordata > Mammalia > Carnivora > Ursidae > Ursus > Ursus americanus. Next base: position 35,324,622 of record NC_142128.1, read on the forward strand.
CTCTTGGATAAAACCATAATGAGCTACCATTTCTCACTGTACTTTATTGCCCCCAGATTTGTAGATCTGCTCCCCAAAAGAGCAGTCCTGATGTTTCTTGGTTTCTGGAAGTCTCCTTGAGGGAGACCATTCTTTGTTACTGTAATGAGGACAGTTTAATAAAGAGCCTAAAAGACAGACCACCCAGGTTTATATCCATACTCAGGTACTCACTAGCTATACTTGGGCATGCAGTCTCTCTGAGCCCCCATTCTCCATCTGTAAAATGGAGAAAATAAACATGCTTTTCTCATGAGGTTAAAAGGCATAATGCATACCAACGCCCACTAAGTCCTCAGGAAGTATTAGTTACCATTATTACCCAGTAAGGGTAGTAACAAGCCAAAGGAAGCCCTTTGGGCCCAGAGTAATAGTTTTAAGTCTAGGCCTGTAATCCTTATTTAACCTTGATCATTCACTCATTCATTCGGCAAAAATTTTCTGAACACCTCCTAAGGATTAGGTATTACTGATAAAACCTCCTAAACAGGAAAACACACATCTTGTCTTAAAAGAAGTTTTAGTTTATATGTGTATATCATCAAACTAAAGAAAGTAGTGGGGCACCTGGGTGGCTCAGTGGGTTGGGCGGCTGACTTTTAGTTTCAGCTCAGGGCATGGTCTCAGTTTCCCAGGGTTCCAGCTTCACCTTGGGCTCCACAGTCAGCAGGAAGTCGGCTTCAGGATTCTCTCTCCCCCTCTGCCCCTCCCCCATGCTCGCTCGCTCTCTCTCTCTCTCTCAAATAAGTAAATAAATCTTAAAAAAAAAAAAACTAAAGAAAGCATGAAAGAGGCTAAAAATCTGTTCCCTTTATTAAACAAATAAACAGATTTATGTTTTGCTAACTGAAACTCTTACTGGGTCAAATATAAAGATAGAATCTGTAGACAGGAAGAACAAGAGGGGAGAAAATCCAACAATGACTTTGGAGTCAGAAGGAAAATGATTTGCGGAAATTTAAGGCGCAGGACGATCAAATACATGATCATCATACAATATGCACAGAAGAGCTTATCTTACTGTTAGTAATGATACCCCACGACAAATGACAAACACACTTATTGGGAATCCATCCTTACTTCTTTAGTCATGGCAGTACTTAAAAGACTGGGGAGACTAATTCAGTCTTTATTTTATTTTTTTTTTAAAGATTTTATTTATTTATTCGACAGAGACAGAGACAGCCAGCGAGAGAGGGAACACAAGCAGGGGGAGTGGGAGAGGAAGAAGCAGGCTCATAGCAGAGGAGCCTGATGTGGGGCTCGATCCCATAACGCCGGGATCACGCCCTGAGCTGAAGGCAGACGTTTAACCGCTGTGCCATCCAGGCGCCCCCTAATTCAGTCTTTAAATCACTTGTTACAGCATCACTATGTGTGCATTTTATATGTACTGTAAGATATTTCACAATGAGGACATCACTGGGCATTAAAATTCTGCAGGAGGAACAAGTCAGTTAGGAATGCTGAGGGTTTCAAACAAACATACCATGCTTCTCTCTCTTGGTTTTTCCTTTAAAAGCACACAGATTTTAATTTGGGGTTCTTAGCACATCACATATGCAAGCACTCCTCCACAACATGCCTTCTCCAACCCTTATCTGTTTCTGAATTTTCTCCTCTTACTTTCATTTGTAGTACAGTTTCTCGTGGTGGGGGGGAGAAAAGGAGAAAAAAAGCAACAATGTAAGTAAGAAGGGCAGAAGGAGAGGAAAGAAGGAAATTAAGAGTAAGAAGAAAAAAAGTCCCCTCTCCATCATTCTGGGCATTTCCCCATGGAGAAGCGACTGGCTTCCCGAACAACTTAAGAATGGATATTTTGATAATCAGAGCCTTGAGCTCTATAAACTGTTGGGTGATCATACCGGCTCAATAAAATCAAGTGCTTGCTGGGGCTGTGTTTTGATGTGGAGAAGGCTGAGAAAATAAAACCACCTAATGGAAAATTACAGAGGAGCGGTTCTTCCTTTGCATAAATGAGAAACTCAAACAATTTGGTTTTGAGGACGTTGCTGCACATTGTTCTAAAAAGTAGACATGGCTTTTGTTGTCTTGTTACGAGATGATAAATATTCATGCCAGTGAATTACTGCTCGCTAATGGCCCAATATTTGGCACACCTGTTGTGGTTTGTCTCTAAAATAGCAGTGACAGTTTAGGAGGGCAACGCTGGCAGGTGCTAACAATGGGCTATTATGACAAGTGCAAGGAAACAACAAATTTCAAGTTCCTGATTAAACCAAAGTCCTAGAAGTGAGCCCATCTTACCTGGCACTCGTCTTCATAAATGCTTCTCATTTTTCAAACCAAAAGACTTTGAAGGCCCTACGCTAGCTGTCAGAATGGTCATTCACATTTCTGCATCCCTGTATCTCACACACAGTCTGCAATCCTAGGGGTTATGTGAGCTCTGGAGCCAGGCTCTCTGGTTTAAAAGCCTTGCTCTACCATGTCCTAGTCATCGCTTAAGTCACCTGAATCTTCTACTGTGCTTTCATAAAATGGGGGCAACAATATCATCCTTCATAGCAGGGATTCTCAACCTTAACACTACTGATATTTGGGGCCAGGTCATTCTTTGCTGTGAGGGATACTCTGTACATTGTAGGATGTTTGGTAGCATTCTTGACCTATACCCATTAGATGCCAGTAGTACTCAATAACACCCTACCATTTTGTGACAACCAAAAATGTCTCTAGCCAGACATTGCCAAATGTCCCCTAAGAACAAAATCGACCCTGGTTGACAACCTCTGCCCTATAAAGTCATTCTGAAGAGAGAACGCACTACATTTATGGTGCATTCATAATGCTGGGTACACAGTAAACACTCACTGTGGATAGCTATTATCATTTGCAGACTGTGCTAGACATTTGGGTGGGCTATATATTCGAATCAAATCAGACTCTTTCCCTTAAGGAACTTACACACTATTTAATTTTGTTCCTTGCACTTGTCACTTCCAGAAATTATCTTCTTTATTTAGGCATCTACATGTTAAGTCTGTCTCCCTCCCATGAGCACATAAGAGGAATGGGGATCTAAACCGTCTTTGCCATGTTCACTGCCATAATCCCACAGCTACTGCAGAGTCTAGAACACTAGAACATAGCAGATGCTCATGAGACATTTGTGAGAATGGATGCAACGTACTCCACACACACAGTCCCAGAGAAGAGGCCTAGGAAACTGTATATACATATATAGTATGTATGTTACATATACAAATGCCTTAGATGATTCATAAATTAAGGCAAATATTAGCAATAATGTCTCAATCCATCTCTCCATGGTTTTTGTCAGGGGAAGTTTCACAAAACAGAAATGAGATCATCTCTCACTTAAAGAGTCTTCAACAATTTCCTTGTCCAACGAAGAGCCGGTGCCTGACTTCTCAGGATGCATCTCCCTCTCACCCCTTTGCACAATGTTCTGGATGTTCTTTATGTTCACTCAACTTTCATACCTTCTGCCTTTGCATATAACATTTACTATGCTTGGAATTCCCTCCTCCTCTGTGTCCATCTAGGGACACATGCTCATCCTTTAAGACATGGCTTCCTATCTACTTCCCTAAGCAGCAATTCAGTCCTACCCCTTCATCCACTGTGCTTTTCTGGTCCTCAGTTGTTGTCACAGTTCTGCTCCCACTGAACACTAAATTGTCCCAAAGGTATGAAATTACCATGTGCTGGGAAGCTACAAGAAGCACGCATCAGCGGCCAGCATGGGTGTGCAGAGTTGTAGATGAAACTGATTATTAGGTCATTAATTAATTAATGATCAAAATATAAACTGGTGTTTGGCTCTGGACATCAAGTAGCCATATCAAAAGATCTTGGAATTTTTCCGAAAAAGTTGCTCTCATTCAAAACTTTCACTATTTAGAATCCCTTCACAACTATCTCTTTGGCCAATTGTTTTGATTAGCTGCGAAAGTAAAAGCCCTCCCCTTAAAAGCACAAGTTTGATATTTGGAAATAGTAATTTGCAGTGAAAGCCACATGAGAATTTTATTTTCCAAATACTCTTTATGAAAGAAATTCCATTGGTAATTAACAGGTCAGTCTTTCATATGGAAAGTGTCATTTCTAAACTAGTAAAGTTTGACCAAAACGTCCCATGTTCTTTTTACCTTCTGCTAATGTACTTAGCAAATTCTTTCTACAGGAAAGTCAAAAGTCAATTCATGAGTGGTAACAAATTCTTAATAATATAGTTCACTGTAATTTTTCTCAATAAGTTTAAATCTGAGGAAGTAACATCAATGACAACATTCTCTTTCAAAATTACCAATTTTTTGAAGATGCATTTGTGATGGCACCAAGCAAACCATCCAAAGAGAGACCAACCTACATTACCCTGACTCTCCAAGAACAGGAAATGCAGGAAGGCAGGCATGTAAACATGCTGTGTTCACCTTTCAAGGCTCCTGCTCAATGAATCAGACCACTTGATGATTCTGAGCCACCTAAACTGGCTAGCTGCAAGCCCACTAGCGGTCATGAAGTCAGGAGTATTGTTTGTGGCCAGCATTTTCTTCTATAAAGAAGTAAATCAGAACATACTAAACCGTTTGAGTAATGTTGGTTCCTATATTGTAGGTGAGTGCTGGGTCGCAATGTAAAATGCATTTCTAATTATTGGTCACAGTAAAAACCATTAGATTAAAAACCAAAAGATACCAAAGACATTGGTGAAAATTTCCATTTGAAAACTCAAATTTAGTACAGAGTAGAAAGACAGTTTTTATAGGGTAGTGATTTAAAGAATCATGGGGGTCCATGAATATTGTGAACTAAACAAACAGGCATCCCCCACCAACCAGAGATAACCATAAAACATCTTTTTAAAAGGAGACATGGAGGAATGAGGTCCAGGAGGTTGATCTGAGGAAATCTATGAATGCATTATCTTGCCCTAAAGAGTTCATGAAAGCTTCCCATACTGGTTCCCAAGAAGCATGCTCTTATTATTTTCTTGGAGATTTACCCTCTCTCCATTAAGATTCAAGTTTTTAACTTGCAAAATATGGAAATTGCCTAGTACTTGATCATTGTGACAAGGCCACATTTTGATTGTTTTATAAAGAAAAAAAATTAATCCCTCCATCTGAAAATCGATCACTATTCAAGACTTATTTCTTATCAACAACTGTTTATGTAAAGTAACATAAAAACTTCCAATAATAAAAGCTGAGTTCATATAGTAGGGTAGACTCATCAAAGGTGACAGAATGGACGATAATTTTCATCTTCTCATTTTTAACTCATAAATAGCATTCCTATCCATTATTTATCTATTTTCAAATTTAATTAATAGTTCTGGTAATAATTGCATAATTTCTATGGCCATAGAAAAAGCAGTCTGCATGTAGATAATAGGGCATTTTAATATTTATGAAGTTCAAAGTTTTCTATAAATAGAGAAATTCAGAAATTATCACCAGATCTAAAATTACATTGGAAGATAGATGAATAATTAATAATAAAGGCATGTGTTCATTGGGAACACACAAAACAGAAGTAATAAACATGCATACCGCCACTTTGGTCAAGACACACATGCAAGGTGGCTCCTTTCTCAGGGTCACCTCTGGACACGTGGCTGTCTAAAAGAAGGAACCACTTTGCTTGGACCCAGAGTTATTATCATTGCAAACAATGATTTTTAAGCATAACAGAGCAAAGTTTATATACATAGGGACTATCATTGCCTACTGTCTCCTTTCACCCGGGCAGCATCCCTACTTTATTATTGGAATAGGTATTATTAAACCAAGGAGCCAACATAGCAGTTAGGCAAAGTGCAGAGGATTCTGACTCTCTGGGTTCATAGCCTCATTGCTTTATTCAGTTGCCTTTCTGTTAGTATGAGTGTCTCCAGTGCACATGAATCCCTTTACTTGCAGCACTGCCTGGGAAGCAAAGCCACCTCTGGCAAGAGAAAGCCACTGGGCAAAGAAATGCAGGTGGGCTGCTAGAAGCCAGGTAGGAGCACACTCAAAAGGGAGGGAGAGCAAGGAGACATGAGTGAGCAAGGTGGATCATGGTAGGCCCCTAGATCTGAGATGGGGGCTAGTTTCCAGAAAAATCAACTGTGTAATCAATCAGAAGGTTGGAACTTTGTGCCAGCCCAACCAATGGGGAGAAGAGCGGGACTGGATATGAAGTTCAATTACATGACCAACAATTTAGTCAATCATGCTTACATAATAAAACCCCAATCAAAACTTTGAACCTCATTATTCAGTAGAGCTTATCAACTGGTGAATATTTCAATGTGCCAGGAGGGTGACGTATCCAGACTCCATAGACACAGAAGCTCCTGTGCTTAGGACCCTCCCAGTCTGCCCTATGTACCCTTCATGTGGCTGTTTATTTATATTTATCTATAGTAAGACTTTTATAATAAAAGTATAGCACTTCCTTGAGTTCTAGGAGTTATTTTTAGCAAAATATTGAACCTGAAGGGGGATGGTGGGAAGTATCAAATTTGTAGCCAACCTGGAAGAAATATGGATGCATTGTGAGGACATCCCAAACTAATGGCTGGTGTCAGTCTTATAAAGTGGGGCCAGTCTTGTGAAGGATTTTACCCTTAACTTGTGGGGTCTGTGCTAACTCTAGGTGGTTGCTATCAAAATGGACTTGAACTACAGGACACTCAGTAGGTGTCAGAGAATTGTTTTCAGAGCTGGGGGACAATGGTAACATCCCCTATGATCACTGCAAGCCATGGGTTCCCCTTCTGTCAAAATGGGAGTGATAATGATAGTAATCAGTACATTCCAGGGTTATTCAGTAGAGATGGTTCAGTAATGCATGTTAAACCCTTAGCCAAACCGTAAACACACAGTAAATTCAACTGTTTTGTTTCCCATTTATGAGATGAGAAAACTGAGGCTCAGAGAAACAAAGTGATTTTTGTGGAATGTGGCAGAATGTGGCAGGACACAGCAGCTAGCTCCCAGGGCAGGTCAGTTGTCCAACTCCCCCAGTCTATCTCTCCTACCCCCACAGCTAATTCCACTGGCTCCCCATGGCACTTTCTAACAAAAGGCACCAGAAGTTAATATGAATTCCATTTGAAAAGACACATATGATCCAACACGCCTCCCCTAGAGGCAGCAGCATCCTTGTGCTTCCACATGCTTTGGTCTTAAGGGCAGTGCCTGCACAAGGGCCTCAAAGAGATAAAACCCTTGGCCAAAGTTTCATCAACACATCCCATGGGGAAGGCTGGCTTGAATGATTTATTTTCTTCTACCTTTAAAAGCACATCTATATGCACCAACACACACACACACACACACACACACACACACACACACAGAGCTGTGCACTGCTTAAAACCCTAAACTGTACTAAAGAGAAAAGAAAGTTGCCAATGGTGCGACCCTAAAACAAACCCTAAGGAATGTGGGGTGGTTCTGCAACAAAGACATTTTCCCATAAGCAGGGTTTGTTTTCTTACCCTCACCTCCTAGAGGACACATGGGAATGGGAAGGCGGGTACGGCAGCCAGCCTCTGGCAGTGGCTGATTTTAGATGCTTTGCAGGTGCTCATGCCTTGTTTTTCTGAACAGGATCAAATCCTAAGATTTTAAACCCAAACTCTCTAAGAGCACAGCCACGAGACTCTCAAGGACAAAATGATTATCTCAGATCTCCAGAAACTGAGCAGTGTACAAAACAGCTATGGGAAGGGAAGGGTCGCTTGTGGATTTTGATTTTCCTTCAGCTTTGAAAGAATATAAATTTCTTGCCGGCTTAAGACAGTGGTTTGTAGCTGGATAAATTCTAGCGGAAATCTTTGCCTCTCTCCTCCAAAACAGTCATTTGAGGACCATGTTATTTTGTTCATTCAAATTCTTTCCTTCTTTTTAAACATTTCAGAGGGTATTTTAAGTTGTGTGTCTTAGCTTAAAAAAAATGTTTCATTGAGGTAAAGCATATATACTGAAAAGCACACAATTGAACAGACTCGTTTTAACACTCATATGCAACTTAACTTTTAAAAAGAAAATCAATTTAAGGTTTTCCAGTTTCAAAGTGTCTGCTAAGATTTACATTAGTTACAAAACATTAGCATTGGAAGCAGTGCACGGGAAGATACCTATGAAGTCATTCATCTTTTCAAACCACAGATAATTATGGAGCGCCAGATACACGCCAGGGGTGATGTGCATCGTGACTAAAGCAGGAAAGGTCCCTACCTTCAGGGAGCATACAGATAGTGGAGGAGAAATGATACCAAGAGGAAACAAGAATATAGAAATGAATGTAATGATTAACTGTGACAAGAGCTATGAAGAAACAAAGTGTGTGATGAGAAGAGAACAGCATGGTTGGGGATGAATCAAATTAAAATGCAAAGACGAAGCACTGTCACTTTCCTGAGCTCACTTGTCTCTTCACTTAACTGTGAATTCAGTCCCCCCATGACCTCATCCTTTGTCTTTTTGCTATGGGAACTTGCTAAAGCTGCACAAAGGGTGCCGGACTCATAAATGTCTGAGAGGAGAGAGAGAGAGACTGACTTAGAGCCCCAGGCGTGGCGTACAATTCGTGGAATTTCCATCCCACTAAACAGCTCCAAAAGGTGGATCCGCCTGACAAAATGGGATGGGAAAGAAAAGGGCCTGCTCAGGTAACAGGTGAGCCAGCACTCCCTGCTGAACTAAGAGCTGGAGCTTATCTTGATGGAAATTTCAGTGTGTTAAGAAAAAATACTAACAATTAGTTGCAGGATATTTAACAAATAGCAAATTAGATACAGCCCACAATGCAATTAAAAGTGCATCCCTTATTCCTTATGAGACATCTGTAAAAAGCCCCACTTACTTTGTGTTAAGGCTCAAACAGCCTGCCTTCTAAAGTGAGGTATTTTTCTCCTAGGGATCTACTCACAAAAGCTGGTGTCCACATCTATTGGCCATACCCACCACGTGAGGATCAGTAACTTTAGTGTTTCATTTCTTGTGGGTCCTTGAAGGTCCCTGCTGCGATGAGACTCTTATTTTGATCTTTTCCTTCATAACACTCCCCACAATTGTAATTCATTCAAGGTATGTTTGTTTAATGCAAATCCCTCCTGAGAGCTATAAGTCAAAACTGTGATGGCTCATTTACAGTTGTATCCTCGTTTCTTAGGATGGAATATACTGCTCTGTCTCTCTGCCTCTCTCTCTCAATAGAGGCATAGATATACATAAAACTAAAGATACATATGTAAGTATGGGTAAAGACGTAGACATAAAGATACAGCGAGAGATAGATAAAGACACAGATTAGATATAGACATACAGGCCAAAGTATGGATGTGCAGTAGATACAGATATGGACAGAGAAGCATAGAAATAAGGAAAATGATACAGATAATGGTATAGACATTCCCTATCAGGGATATCCAATCATGACACCATATATTTGTGGAATATTTGTCATTTTCCAAACCTCTCTCAGAATAGTTTACCTTATTTGGATGTCAGCAACCCTATAAGATCAGCAAACCAGACAGGAATTATAATCCCCATTTCTGAGATGAGAAGCAGTGGTCTGTTTTGTCCACAGTCCTGGGGCCAGGGGAGGCTGGGGTTGGGGGTAGGGGGATCAGCCATTACATAAACGTACAGTGTTAATCTCAGGCCATGGTTCTGTCTTCTTTTCCTAACATCAGCTGGTTTTATCAAGTTCTCTGGCTCTGAACAGCTCCTAACTTCACAGAGGCTCCACATGGCCTTTCAAACACCCTTTACAATAATGCATGTTTAGAATTATGTGCATCCTGGAATTGTCAATCAACAGCATCATTTTCAGACCCAACCATAACTTGGCTTAGGATGGGAACAGGATGAGCTCTTCAAAATTCTATTACTGCAGAGATGCCAAGTATCAATAATGTGCTTTAAAAGAAAAACAAAACAAAACACCAAAAAACCTCAATTTTCGAAAATAGTTTAACAAATGGAGAAAAGAGAAGTAAGTGACCTCCAAATGACCAAATAACCCTAAAGACATTACATATTCCCCTCCTCTAGGAAAGAATTAACTTTTTTTCTCATTTTTAATAGCAAATAACTCCACAGCATTAATGACTTCCATATTTGTCTAAATTTTAAGTTCTTTGGGCAGAGTGTGACACTGCATACACAAAGCTTCTGAACACACTGAAGTTTTCTGTGGAGGTAAAAGCTACTCTAGTTTGATTATACTTGGGAGCAACTGCAGAGAAAGGCCATGGATCCCCAGGAGATGGGAGGCTCCACAGAATTAAAGGGTGTTGCCCTGGTAAAGAGAAACTTAGGTACTCAGAGAATGCTACAAGGACTGAGCATCCTACTGCACCAAAAAGCATGGGATTCGGTGCTGTGAATCTTGCAAAATGTCTGGTCTTTAGTGCCACTGCATTTGGAAAAGTTGAGAGACGCGTGCATTGCTGAGCCCTGCATGCTCCACCATAATACGTGGGAGATACCAGCTGGAAGCGAGAGGACTGTGTTTCTCCAAATAAGTGCTGAATCCCTTCTTCCTCCGGGTTTTCACTTTCCTGCACATAGGATGTGGGCATCCAAGGTATGAATAGCCTTGGGCATTTGTGGCACATTGTCCTTGTGCACTTTCAATTTTAGTCTGTGGAAAGTAGGTTAAACCACTACCTTTTGTAATAAAAGCAGCTGTCCTCTGTAATATTTTATATGAGTTTTATTAACCATTATTAAATAAATCCCAACTCCTTGGAGCAATTATAAGAGTAGCTCATGTGCAAAGTGGCCAGATGATTTGTTCTTCAGGGGCAGGACAGTCTGCCTTTCAAGACAGGTCCACCCCTTGTATCCTAGTGTTAGATATTGCTACTACTCGTTTCCATTTATTTCCCTTCCCTTTCTGGCCACAGGAGACATGAGCTCTGACTACTGAGCTTTACTTTTACACCAAAGCACTGAAAAGCTGGTGCATGGTTCTCCACATTTCCTTCCCCAGTCACGATGACAAGGAAGTGGTGTGTTCCAGATCATGTAGCTACAAGAACGCAGAGTCTCCACAGCCTAAATCCCTTCATCACCATTTGGAGCAGAACCCTTGATAATATGTGCTCGACATAGAAAAGCTGCATCATATGGAGCTATTGAGATTCAGGAGTCCATTTGTGACTGTGGCATAACCTAACTTATCATGACTAATTGACCCTCTGAATCAAATTCTCCAGAGGATTCACGGCCCTAAAAACACCCTCAAAATATGACCAGCTATCTGCACTTGTGTGATCAGGTAACAGACACATCAGAGGAGTCTCAACAGCATTTATAGAAAGGATAAACATTTCTGTGTTGCAGAGTATACTGCAAAATTTAAATCAAGTTTCATGGTAAAACATGAGGAATATAAAACTCACCGAAAGCCTCTTAATCACTTCGCATGAATACTTAGCAGTTAAATTATGCCTGGCCATATGACTCTTTCTTTAGACTTAGCTTGAGGTTATAAAAAGACACTTGAAATGGAGAAGAAGGCTGCTTGGAGACCCCTCTGCCAATTCTGAATTCCCTTCAACCTAGGCTGGCTAAGCTTCTCTCTTCCACAACAGGAATAATTCAAGGTCTAGGTGTTCTAGGAACTCTAATCTGATGGTCACCCTTCAAGTCACTGTCAGATTCTGCTGGAACATACTCCTCTCTGTGACAGTGTGAAGTTCTCAGAAGGCAGCTAAGCACAGCTCAGGAAAGAATGTGACAAAAGGATAAGGTGACCAACCATCCCAGTTTGCCTAGTCCTCGCCTAGTTTTATCACTGAAAACCACTCAATCCCAAACAAACTGAGACCACTGGTCACCATAAAAAAGAGAAGGACAGGGATCAATGACCAATAACCCACTACAGCATGAAAGGTTAAGGAGTAGGGGATACTCCCTTTATCATCCTCACTCCCTTTATCAGCCCTATTTTAGAGTTAAGCTCCTTCAGGAGAAGACTGAGTATTTGTACCTCACTTAGTCCAGGCTGCCATACAAAATACATACACTAGGTGACTGGAACAAAAGAAATCTTATTTTCTCATAGTTCTGAAGGCTGGAACTCTGAGATAAGGATGCCAGCAGGGCCAGGTTCTGGTGAGATTCCTCTTCCCAGCTTGCAGATGGCTGCCTTCTTGCCGTTTGAGGATACGCATACATAAGGCCAAGAGAAGGAAAAAGGTCTTCCTCTTCTTATAAGGTCACCAATCCTATTGGATTAGGATCCCCCCTTCTGACCTCATTTAATCTCAATTGCCTCCTAAAAGCCCTATCTCCAAATACAGTCACATTGGCAATTAAGACTTTAAAATATAATTTTGGAGGGGATACAGCTCAGTTCATAACACAAACACAGGGCACCATGCCTACCCAGTATACATTAAAATCCAATAATTAGAAATTCATTCAACTCATCAGAAATGTCTGGTAAGACTGGAGACAAGTTAGCAAAAGCAAAACATTCCTTATTGCCTGTATTTGTTAACACCTGAGTAAGAGGTTTGGTATCAACAAAAGTAAACTGATGTAGTACTTCTTCGACTTTACTGTGCCTGTGAATTACCTGGGTATCTTGTTCAAATACAGGTTCTGATTCACTGAATTAGGGACTATGATTTTGTATTTCTAACAACCTCCCAGGTGATGCCAAGGCTTCTAGTCCAGCAAATAGAGTGAAAGCTCTAGTGCCTTCTGTCTTTTCCAGGACCCCGCCACTGGGGTTCTTACTACACTCTTTTCTCTTGCATCACCTGAACCTCTACCCCAAAATTAAATAAATAACTCAGCAAACAAGCAAATAAACAAGCACAATTGAGAAGGTAACGGTTGGACATTTTAAAATATCACGTGTTAATCTTCACATGCCACGTCTGCTGAAGCTTTGATTAGTCGCTTTTATATTTCAAGTCACTGTTTCAATCACAATTATACCTGGTTACACTTACATTCTTCCCACAGGTACTTTGGGTTTTAGAATTGATATGCAAGGAGAACTAGCTGCAGTCTGAGTGGAAAGCAGAAACCCAAGAAAGAAACAATAATATTTGATATTAAAAATGCATATATACCTGCAAATGATTTCAATGTAACATCTTATTCAAACCATGTTTTTCAAATGCATGGAATCTATCCATAATTGATATATATAGAGAGATAGTGTGTGTGTGTGTGTGTGTGTGTGTGTGTGTGTGCAGGTATTGCACAGATAGTGGGGGAAGGAGGCAGAGGGCAGCAACTCAATATAAAAGTACAGGTCAAGGACAGACAGAAAACTACTAAACAGCAAGCAGTACTTAGCTCCTGTTTGGGTACCATTCAGAGAAAAAGACTATATTTATTACTTCAACCGTCCTTCAGTAGATATGGACTGAATTCCAATGAAAGCACATTTTTTTTAAAAAGGGGAAAAAAGGGGGACAAATCTGCTTATTTTTGTTTTGTTTGGGATTGAACTAACCTAAATATCTACGTGCACTTCATTTTCTCCTACCATGTGATAGCAAAGGATGAGATTTCACTCATCAACCATGGGCTTCCCTCATTCTGCCCCAGTGACCAGGAGGTGGGGATGAATTCAGAGTCCTTCCTAAATTCCCAGCTGAACTTTGGTACACTGCATGAACTCAAGGAATATTTGTGGAATGAACCAATGAATGAATTGCCTTTCTTCAGGAAAGGACTCACAAGCAAATGCTTTTTTTTCTGTTGTCTTCTCCCATGCCACCTTGCCCCTCCCACCTTCCTCCCTTGCCCCACTGGTCCAGGGCACAGTTCTACAGTTAGTAAGTCTGGCTTAGCTGTGATGAGCTGTAAAATCTTAACCTCTCAAGTGTTTCTACTTGGCATCATTAAAATAGGCACAATGATACCTCCATCACAGAGTTTATTGACTAGTTTACCAGATAAATATAAAATGAATCCTATAAACGTAACAGATGACCAAGAAATAATCATTTCCTATTTTTAAAAAATCTGTAACATACCATTTGTTTTCCTTTTTACAATTACTTCTGCAAATTAAAAAATTTAAATTTTAAATTGAGATAATGAATTTAGATCAACTTTAGACATTTAAACCAATGTCCTAAGAAATTCTTTTAAAAAATCATCCGATTAGTCCCTCTTCTTTCTATGGCTAAGAATAACAGAGTCACTCTGGAAATAGCAAGAGTAACTTTTATTGTATATGAAATTATGAAATGGGTGATAAGTAAATAAAGGCTACTAACTAGCCAAATAACAATCAAACTTTAGTTAAAAATAAATTGCAAACCTATGGCTAAAAGATGGCTTCCACTAATCACCAAAAGGCTTTAAAAAATCCAAATTAAAGATCATTGCAGGGGTGCCTGGGTGACTCAGTCAGTTAACTGTCTGCCTTTGGCTCAGGGCATGATTCCAGGGTCCTAGGATGGAGCCCCACGTCAGGCTCCCTGCTCAGTGGGGAGTCTGCTTCTCCCTCTCCTCTGTACCTGACCCCAGCCCCAGCTCATGCTCTATCTCAAATAAAAAAGAAAATCTTTAAAAAAAAAATCACTGCATGCCCTTCAAATTAGTGTGAGTTTAAAAGTGATAACAGTTCAATGGCAATGAGGGTAGTGGTCAGGATTGCCAGATATGAGTTATGAGTATAAATTGGTAGTAATGTTTTTATTGTAAGGGAGAAATTTCCCATCTCATCCTCGTTTGTTTATTTATTTACTTACATCAGTATGTATTCATATGTACATGTATCGTATTCAATGAATTATAACCTGTTAGTCTTATTTCTATTTTTGTACTCAAATTGTTCCATATTTGGCCACTAAAAGTCCCCTGAAGCTCATATCTGTATCTTTTTCACACGCCCCCCTCATTCTTTGAGTATTTCCTTTCTTTTGGCCCGGAGTGGGGGGGGGGGAGGAGTTCCAGATTCATCTTGTACTTCCACTGTTCCAATTCAGGAATCATTAGCCTTTTCTCCAATGAGTCCTGTTTCTCTTTACTGGTGACTTGCACTGAGAAACCAAGATTTTAGATGCTAGGTATACGTATTGCTTATGGAGTCTCATTGATTCTAGCCCTTTAAATTTTTACATCTATTTATCTATACAAATTAATATGCCTACATTTATACTGATATCTCCAATTTTAACCCATTACCACCAAGTATAATAGATGTTTGGTTTTGTTTCATTTATTTGTAGTTTTATCTTTACTATTCCCTTCCTTTTACTTAACTTTCTTCTCTTTTTCTAGGTTATTCAAGTAGAAACTTGGATTATTAATTTTAAATCACCCTAAAATTCAAAGCAATAAACTTACAGTATTTATAGCTCTAATTTATAGCTATACCTTCCATCTGCCCTTTAGCTGCATCCCATAAATTTTGCTATGTTGTCATTCATTGTCATTCAGCTCAAAATATAAGTTCCCTTGTGCTATCCTCTTTAATCCAAAAGTCATTTAGAAGTGTGCTATTTAATTCCAAAACATTGGGAATTTTTTAAATGTATTATTATTACTGACTCCTAATTTAATCACATTCTTATCAGAAAATACACTTGATAGTATTTCAAAATTTGAAATGGATTAAGATATGTTTTATGCCCAAGGTAGCTTATCTTGCAACAATATTTTATGGGCATTTGAAAAGTATGTGCATTCAGCAGTTTTGGGGTATTCTATTCTACAAATGTGATTAGGTCAAGCAGGGAGATAATGATGTTCATATCATCTACACACACCTGACTGATTTTTTTTGTCTGTTCTATCAGTTTTTGCTTTATTTATTTGAGGCTCTGTTATTAGGCATAAGCATTTATAATTATGTCTTCCTGGTGACCTGATATTTGTCATGCAACGTCTCTTTTATTTTTAGTAGTACTCCTTGTCTTGAAAAATACATTTTTGTTATTAATATAGCCACTCAGGCTGTTCTTGTACTTGCCATATTTGGTGTATATATTGTTTCTCTGTCCTTTTATTTCATACTATTTAAGTTTTTGTGATTTGTACTTAAAGTGGATCTCTTGTACACAGTATATAGTTGATTCTTTTAAAAATCCAATCTGACAATATAGTTCTTTTAATCTGAGTGTTTAGTCCATTTACATTTAGTGTAGTTATTGACATAGTAGGTCCTAGCTTTATCATTTGCTCTTTATTTTCTATTTGTCCTTTATGTTGTTGCTGTTTTATTGTTGATCCTCTATTTCTTCTTTTCAATTTTCTTTTGGGTTAACTGATATTTGTAATACCCCATTTTAGTTTCTCTACTACATTTTGGACTATACATCTTTGTATTATTTATAGTAGTTGCTCTGGGGATTAGATATGTCTCCTTAAAACAGCATGGTCTGTTTAGTATTAAAACTATACTACCTCTTGGCAAGTGTAAGAAATTTTCAATAATATATTTTTAACATTCCCATCATTTGTGTCTATATATTTTATAAAGCCTCAAAATAGTGATATCACTCTTCCTTTAAACAGTTATATGTATTTTCAAAAATAAGAATATTAGCCTCTGTAGTTGTTCATATAATTTATCAAGTCCAATTCTCTTTATTCTTTCTGTTAAATACAAATTTCACCTAAGGTCACTTCCTTTCATACTGAATATTCTTCTTATTTTTCTTTCAGTGAAGGTCTAATGGTGATGAAATGTCTGTTTTTGCCTGAAAATGACTTTATATCACCTTCTGTGAAGGATACTTTTAATGGATTAAGAATTTGGGGTTGGAATATTTCTTTCTGACTTTATCATTTAAAGAGTCCTTCTATTGTCTTCCTGCCTTAATTGTTTCTGATGAGAAATTGACCATATTAATTCTCCCTGGAGGTAATGTATCTCTCACTCTCTCTTTTTTATTTTTATTTTGTGAACTGGTTTCAAATATTTTTAAAATCTTAAAAAGCTTTTTCACTATGACCATGATGTTAAAATTACACTCACATTAAACATGGTTTTCTTTTAATTTACCCTGCTTGAGTTTTCCTGAGCTTCTTGAAATTGTTAAATTTGAAATCTTTCATCAAATTTGGGAAAAATTCAACTATTATTTACATGTCATCTTGTCTTTCCTCTTTCTGGGGCTCTAATTACCCACAGGCTATGCCACTTGATACTGTCCACAGGTCACTGGTCTTCTGTTAATAATTTAATCATTTTCTCTGTTCTCTAGATTGAATACTTTACACTAAATCTATATTAATTTCATTGATCTTTTATGCTGCTATCTCCTTCTGCTTCCAAACCTTCTGGTGAAGTTTCATCTCAAATATTCTATTTTAATTCCAAGATTTTCACTTTTTATATGACTATGCATTCTTTTAAATTCCTATCCAAATTTATAATAGCTGTTTTAAAGTCCTTGTCTATTAATTCCAACATCTTGGTCATATCAGGATTAACCTTTTTTCTCATGATTATGGGTTATACTTTTCTATTTCTTTTAAAATCTAATAATTTTTATTTATTCATTAATTTTATTTATACAGGACTCTGAATCTCTAAAAAATAAGGAAAAGACCAAGATAACCAGGCAAGGTAGAAAGTTATGGAGGCATTAAAACTATACTTCGAAAGAATTTGGAATAACATGACTGTAATTATATTATAAAAATGTATGTATAAGACAAAGAAGAAATATAACTTAGACTTTTCATTTGTCGTGGGAAACTTTAAGTGACTCTTTAAATTCTATTTTGTTGGCATTTCCCACCAATTCTACTGTAAAATTTCAATGGTTTAATAGGATGTTTTGTTTTCTTTGACAAAAGTATCTTGTCTTCATTCCAATTCTTCTGTGATCCTTAGGAAATAATTCATTTCCATACGCTGTCCAGATATCTCCACATCCTTAGTAGGTTTTTCCATTCTAGTAGAACGATCAGAAGCTTTTGAATCAGAAGCCCTTGGTCAGAATATTGCCTATAGCACTTAACTAAACAAATGGATTCTGACTGGTTATTTAATTTCCCTGATTCTCATTTTCATCAGGGGCAATAATATTTATTTAAGAAAAATCAAACCTAACAAGAGTGAAACTGGTTTTAAAGAGTAACATACTTGTAAGTGCAAGTTATTTTGCTACGATGAACAGCTGTGGGATTTTCAAATGGATAGTTTCTCATTCCTAACCCAATTTTCCCACTAAGGACATATGGGCCATTAGGCCTCTTTGGGGGATCTTGGCTGAGCCCATTTTGGTTTACAAGCATTTGGCTAATGACCTAATCACAGAGGACTGGCAGCACATTCTTTTTTTTTTTTTTTTTTTTTTTTTTTTTGTATATCTAGTTGTTTATCCAGGAAAGTTACTTTGAAATGTGTCATTTTAGCTATATATTCTCCTGTTATTCCTGCTCTTTTCCTCTGCATAATTTCTCATCCTTTCAGAATCACAAAAAAGCAATTTTCTCACTGCCATTTTTGGGGTGAAGTTAGGGTTCTTTGCAAGAAGCAATATTCCTTCCTCCCCAACTCCCACCAAGCTGGAATTCAGTTCAGTAAGTTCTCTCTCATTCATCCACATTGATAATTTCTTAAAAACAAAATAATTTCCACTCAAAGCCTTTCATCTGTTGATCTCAGCACTTCAGAAACTAATTAATCTCCGCAATATGCTCGGATCAGCATTATCCTCTTTTGTTTTCAGATGAGCAAACAAACACTACAAAATTAAGCAGATTGCTCAAGGTCAAACAAGGAGTTGACATCTGAGCCCAACTTGAACTCAGAATCCCATATTTTAAAGGCTGGGGATGGAAACACAAGACTCTGGACACAAGTGCACTGCTGAAAGCATGTGGCACCCACAGTCATGCATGTCTGCACCTCATGATGCTCTACATGTCAGTAATGGGGAGTGACATTTCACTACAGTCTTGTAAATAGTTTCTAAAATGGAGTAGTTTCCCAAGATTCTTGTTGGAAACATAACAGGCTACTTCTCCTACTTTTTTTTTTCATCCTTCTTTTTTTTTTTTTTTTTTTTATTAATAATGATTTTTTATTATATTATGTTAGTCACCAGACAGTACATCCCCGGTTTTCGATGTAAGGCTCGATGATTCATTAGTTGTGTATAACACCCAGTGCACCATGCAATATGTGCCCTCCTTACTACCCATCACCGGTCTATCCCATTCCCCCACCCCCCTCCCCTCTGTAGCCCTCAGTTTGTTTCTCATAGTCCATAGTCTCTCATGTTTCATTCCCCCTTCTGATTACCCCCCCTTTCTTTATCCCTTTCTTCCCCTACTGATCATTCTAGTTCTTATGTTCCATAGATGAGAGAAATCATATGATAGTTGTCTTTCTCTGCTTGACTTATTTCACTAAGCATTATCTCCTCCAGTGCCGTCCATGTTGTAGCAAATGTTGAGAACTCATTCTTTCTGATTGCTGAGTAATATTCCATTGTATATATGGACCACAACTTCTTAATCCAGTCATCTGTTGCAGGGCATCTCGGCTCCTTCCACGATTTAGCTATTGTGGACATTGCTGCTATGAACATTGGGGTGCATATGGCCCTTCTCTTCACTACGTCTGTATCTTTGGGGTAAACACCCAGTAGTGCAATGGCTGGATCATAGGGTAGCTCAATTTTTAACTTTTTAAGGGACCTCCACACGGTTTTCCAGAGTGGCTGTACCAACTTGCATTCCCACCAACAATGTAGGAGGGATCCCCTTTCTCCACATCCTCTCCAACAATTGTTGTTTCTTGCCTTGTCTATTTTTGCCATTCTAACTGGTGTAAGGTGGTATCTCAGTGTGGTTTTGATTTGAATTTCCTTGATGGCTAATGATTTTGAACATTTTTTCATGTGTCTGTTAGCCATTTGTATGTCTTCATTGGAAAAGTGTCTGTTCATATCTTCTGCCCATTTTTTGATTTGTTTATTTGTTTCTCGTGTATTGAGTTTGAGAAGTTCTTTGTAGATCTTGGATACCAGTCCTTTATCTGTAGTGTCATTTGCAAATATATTCTCCCATTCCATGGGCTGCCTCTTAGTTTTTCTGACTGTTTCCTTGGATGTGCAGAAACTTTTAATCTTGATGAAGTCCCATAAATTCATTTTATCTTTTGTTTCTCTTGCCTTTGGGGATGTGTCATGAAAAAGGTTGCTTTGGCCGATGTCGTAGAGGTTGCTGCCTATGTTCTCCTCTAGAATTTTGATGGATTCCTGTCTCACATCGAGGTCTTTCATCCATTTGGAGTTTATTTTTGTGTATGGTGTGAGATAGTGGTCAAGTTTCATTCTTTTGCATGTAGCTGTCCAATTTTCCCAGCACCATTTATTGAAGAGACTGTCTTTTTCCCACCGGATGTTTTTTCCTGCTTTATCAAATATTAGTTGCCCAAAGAGCTGAGGGTCCATTTCTGGGCTCTCTATTCTGTTCCATTGGTCTATGTGTCTGTTTTTGTGCCAGTACCATGCTGTCTTTGTGATCACAGCTTTGTAGTACAGCTCGAAATCCGGCATTGTGATGCCCCCAGCTTTGTTTTTCCTTTTCAACAGTTCCTTGGAGATTCGGGGTCTTTTCTGGTTCCATACAAATTTAAGGACTATTTGTTCCAGTTCTTTGAAAAACGTTCTCGGTATTTTGATCGGGATAGCATTGAAAGTGTAGATTGCTCTGGGTAGCATGGACATTTTAACTATGTTAATTCTTCTGATCCATGAGCATGGAATATCTTTCCATCTTTTTATGTCTTCCTCAATGTCTTTTAAGAGTGATTTATAGTTTCTAGAATAAAGGTCCTTTACGTCTCTGGTTAAGTTAATTCCAAGGTAACGTATGGTTTTTGGTGCTATTGTAAATGGGATGGATTCCCTGATTTCTCTTTCTTCGTTCTCGTTATTCGTGTACAGAAATGCAACTGATTTCTGAGCATTGATTTTGTATCCCGCCACGTTACTGAATTGCTCTATAACTTCTAATAGTTTGGGAGTGGCTTCTTTTGGGTTTTCCATATAGAGTATCATGTCGTCTGCGAAGAGAGACATTTTGACTTCTTCTTTGCCGATTTGAATACCTTTGATCCCTTTTTGTTGTCTGATTGCTGTTGCAAGGACTTCTAGTACTATGTTGAATAATAGTGGCGAGAGTGGGCATCCTTGTCGTGTTCCTGATCTTAAGGGAAAGGCTTCCAGCTTTTCCCCATTGAGAATAATATTTGCAGTAGGCTTTTCATAGATGGCTTTTATGAGATTGAGAAATGTACCTTCTATTCCTACACTCTGAAGGGTTTTAATCAGGAAAGGATGCTGTATTTTGTCAAATGCTTTTTCGGCATCGATTGAGAGGATCATATGGTTCTTGAGTCTTTTCTTGTTGATATGATGTATCACGCTGATTGATTTGCGAATATTGAACCACGCTTGCATCCCAGGTATGAATCCCACTTGATCGTGGTGGATAATCCTTTTAATGAACTGTTGGATTCTATTAGCAAGTATCTTGTTGAGGATTTTGGCGTCCATATTCATTAGGGAAATCGGTCTGTAATTCTCCTTTTTGAGGGGTCTTTGCCTGGTTTGGGGATCAAGGTAATATTGGCCTCATAGAATGAGTTTGGTAGCTTTCCTTCTGTTTCTATTTTTTGAAATAGCTTTAGGAGAATAGGTATTATTTCTTCTTTGAATGTTTGGTAGAATTCCCCAGGAAAACCGTCCGGGCCTGGAGTTTTGTTATTTGGAAGGTTGTTTATCACTGACTCAATTTCTTCATAATTAATTGGCCTGTTTAAGAAATCAATTTCTTCCTTTTTCAATCTTGGTAGTTTATAGGTTTCCAGGAAGGATTCCATCTCTTCCAGATTGCTTAGTTTATTGGCATATAGCTGTTGATAAAAATTTCTAATAATCCTTCCAATTTCAATGGTGTTCGTCGTGACCTCTCCTTTTTCATTCATAATTTTAATAATCTGGGTCCTTTCTCTTTTCTTTTGGATAAGTCTTGCCAGTGGTCTGTCAATTTTATTGATTCTCTCCAAGAACCAGCTTCTAGTCCTGTTGATCTGCTCTACTGTACTTCTGGTTTCTGCTTGATTGATTTCAGCTTTAATTTTGGTCAACTGCTTCCTTGTGCGTGGATTAGGCCTGTCCTTCTGTTGCTGTTCCAGCTTCTTGAGGTGAGAATATAAAAACTGCATTTTAGATTTTTCTATTCTTTTGAGTGAGGCTTGGATGGCTATGTATTTCCCCCTTAGGACTGCCTTTGCAGTATCCCATAGGTTTTGGACTGTTGTATTTTCATTCTCATTGGTCTCCATAAATTGTTTAATTTGATTTTTGATTTCCTGGTTTATCGAGTCATTCCTGAGCAGGATGGTTCTTAGTCTCCAAGTGTTTGAGTTTCTTCCAAATTTTTCCTTGTGGTTGAGTTCCAATTTCAGAGCGTTGTGGTCTGAGAATATGCAGGGGATAATTTCAATCTTTTGGTATCGGCTGAGACCTGTTTGTGTCCCAGAACATGGTCTATTCTTGAAAATGTTCCATGGGTATTAGAATAGAATGAGTATTCTTTGGTTCTGGGGTGTAGTGTTCTATATATATCTAAGAGGTCCAACTCGTCGAGTATGGCATTCAAAGCCTTTGATTCTTTGCTTAGTTTTTGCCAGGGTGTTCTGTCTATTTCTGAGAGTGGAGTGTTGAGGTCCCCTACTATTAATGTATTTTTATGTATATGTCTCTTTATTCTGGTTAAGAGTTGGCTTGTGTATCTTGCTGCTCCCCTGTTGGGGGCATATATATTTATAATTGTCATATCCACTTGTTGAATACTTCCTTTAAGAATAATATAGTGCCCTTCTGCATCTCTAACTATAGTCTGTAGTTTAAAATCCAATTTATCTGATATGAGAATTGCTACCCCAGCTTTCTTTTGAGGTCCATTTGCGTGAAAGATGGTACTCCATCCCCTTACTCTCAGTCTGAATGCATCTTTGGGTTCGAAATGAGTCTCTTGTAGACAGCAAATGGATGGGTCATTTCTTTTTATCCAATCTGCAACCCTGTGGCGTTTGAAACCAGAATTTAAACCATTAATGTTCAGGCTGAGTACTGAGAGATATGCTTTTAATTCTGCCATGTTGTCAGTAAAGTCTTTGTTTGTATTGGCTGTGACTTTCTGTTTTGTATCACTCTTGGGGCCTTTTTACTTTTATAGAACCCCCCGTAATACCTCCTGTAGGGCTGGTTTCGTGGTTACGAAATTGGCTAGTGACTGTCGATTCTGAAATGTCTTTATTTCTCCATCAATTCTGAATGACAGCCTTGCTGGATAAAGGATCCTTGGCTGCATGTTTTTCTCTAAAAGAGCTTTAAAAATGCTCCCCCAACCCTTTCTCTCATTCCAGGTCTGTGTAGACAGGTCTGATGTAATTCTGATGCCTTTGCCTTGGTACGTGATAAATTTCTTTGCCCTGGCCGCTTTCAATACTGTTTCCTTGGATCTCATATTTGCGAATTGCACTATGACGTGACGTGGTGTAGGTCTGTCATGGTTGAGCTTGGGAGGGGTCCTCTCTGCCTCTTGGACACGAATTTTTGTTTCCCTTGCTAGATTAGGGAAGTTTTCAGCTACAATTTGTTCAAATATCTCTTCTAGACCTCTGTTTTTCTCCACCCCCTCGGGGATGCCGATGATTCTAACATTGGATCGTTTCGTTGAGTCAGTAATCTCCCGTAGCCAACATTCGTGGGCGTGGATTTTTTTAAGACCATCTTCTATTTTTATTTTTTCCTCTATTAACCCATCCTCCAATTCACTAACCCTTTCCTCCGCTTCCGTGACCCTGGCCGTCAGAGCCTCTAGTTTTGCCTGCATTTTGCTCATAGAATTTTTAATTTCTGTCAAATTCGCTCTCATTTCCGCCCTTAGGGATTGTATATTCTCAGTAATATTTTCCTGAATACTTTTTTCAAGTCTACTCATTATCTTGACCATTGTTACTCTGAATTCCATTTCTGATAATTTGGTTACATCCATATCCGTTACTTCTGTGGCAGAGGCCACTGACTCACTGTCTTTTCTTTGCTGGGGGGGGCTTCTCCTTCTTGTCATTCTGATGAAGAGAGGTTGCGGGGTTTCCAGAGCCCAAAATTATTGACTGGGTCCCAGGCCGTGCCCCTTGTTTTATAGGGATCTTAGAGATGTGGGCTTCTTCTTTAAAGATTTTATTTATTTACTTATCTGAGAGAGGGAGACAGACATTCAGCAAGAACGAAACAGAAGCAGGGGAGTGAGAGAGGAAGAAGCAGGCTCCCAGCGGAGGAGCCCGATGAGGGACTCCTTTCCGGAACGCCGGGATCACGCCCTAAGCCGGAGACAGGCGCTCAATGACGGCGCCACCCAGGCGCCTCGGGTTGTGGGCTTCTTGATTTTTCAGCCTTCCTTCTGTGTTCTGGGGGAGGGGCCTGCCGCGCCGATACTCAGGCAACCCTGTTTGGTTAGAGTCTCCGTGTCCCCTGCGAGGGAGGATGGGGATGGGCACTCTCTGAGTCGGTATTTCCAGGCTTTTGTTCTCTGGCGGCTTTCCCTGGCGGCCGGCTATGCCTCTTCTGAGGGTCAGAGCAGCAGAGGCTGCATTGTCGCAGAACAGAGGGATTGCGGCCCGTTCTCCACTGATGTTCTGGCCACTTTAACTCTGTTACTGTTGGTGCTGCTCAACCCTGCGGCGTCCCGGGATGTGCGCACCAACTCGGCGACCCTGCCCTCACTTCCAGGGCCGGCGCGTCTCTGTCCTTTGTGTTTCTAATGCCGCCAGCCACCGGCCGCCCCGTCTCTGTCCTTTGTGTTTCTAATGCCGCCAGCCACCGGCCGCCCCGCGCGCTCCCGGGTCTCCCGGTCTCAGTCTATGCCCGGTGAGCACACCTCGATTCCGGAGTTTCGTGAGAAGCCTGGTGGCGCACGCACCCGGTTCAGGGTCTCAGTCTGCTGTTTCGCGGGTGCCGACCGCGAGTCCGCCCGCTCCCCCGTGCAGGTGGCCCGCCAGCCGCCAGCCGCCCCGCGCGCGCTCCGGGAGTTCCCGGTCTCAGTCTGGATCCCGTGAGCACACCGGGATTCCGGTGTTCCGGGAGATGCCTGGTGGCGCGCGCGTTCACGGCTCACCGGTCTCAGTCCGCTCTCTCGCGGGTGCCCTCTGTGAGTCCGCCCGCTCCC
Source organism: Ursus americanus (assembly GCF_024610735.1). NCBI lineage: Eukaryota > Metazoa > Chordata > Mammalia > Carnivora > Ursidae > Ursus > Ursus americanus. Next base: position 35,349,839 of record NC_142128.1, read on the forward strand.
CCGTGCAGGTGGCTGCTGCTTCCCGGCGCCCAAACGCGGTGGCTCCCTCCCCCTTCCGTTTATCTTCCGAATACCGTGCACGGTTTACAGCTCCCCTCTTGGTACCTCAATACTCAGCGCTGGAGATGTTCATTTGTAGAGATCCAGATGCATCATCCTGCGTCTCAGGCTGATTCCGTGGTTATTTAGGCTGGTCTGGTACCTATCCAGCTCGACTCAGGGGACCGGCTGAAAAAGGGGTCCCCTACTCCTCCGCCATCTTAACTCCTCCCTTTTTTCATCCTTCTTTACATAAAGTGATCATCATTCCCAATTTGCCTGGGACAGTTCCAGTTTGCTGGAATAGTCATTAAAATGAGCCCCCTTTTACTCTCAACACTGTTCCAGTTAAAACCACAAGTGAACTGGTCTTACCAATGAAGCATCTGGACCACTAGCATAACATGATCCGTTAGGTTAAATGTAGCCATTTCCTTTCCTCAAACCCAAAACACAGAAAAGAGGACAGTGTTCTGTGCCCAAAGAAGCTGTGAGCAGAGACTATGTGGGATGGTAAGAAGGTAGGAGGAGACAGAAGGAAACAAACACAGGGAGGTTGGCAGAAGCGATGAATTCTGAGAAAGGAGGAATTCCCTAAGACTGAGGAAGGTATGGAGGTTTTGGTGAGTCCTCATGGGTTTGGACACGTAGAGGTGAGTGTCCAAGCATTAACAAAGATCTCTTATTCCAGGTGTGGCACGGAGAATTAGCAGAGTTGTCCCTTTCAAATGGAATGGGCAGATTTGAATAATGAGCATCCCAGTAACGACCATAATGTCCCACAGACTAGCAGCCCTTCCTTCCCTATGTTCCAAGCATTCATAAACCCCATGGACAAATGTGCCTATAATATATGGGAGGATAGCAGTGTCCATCCTCATGCCCTATAAAGAACTGTGACTGAATTTCTCAAAACTCTGGTGATTGTATATTCAGAACCATTTAATTTGATTTAGAAAAATAAAATAATGTGACATTTTCTGCATCTATATATGGTAGGATAAAATTCATACCGACTCCATCAGGCAAAAAGCAAACTGTGATCAGCTACAAACGATATCTGTCGTTAAAACTCCCAAACATAAATTTCAAAGGAAGTATAGGAGACAGAGTGCTCAATTTACTCATCCCTGCTTGGTTGTGTCCCTGTCTATGGCCCAATGTCCCTTAAAGACAAAAGACAGGAGTTGCGCACCTGATTTAGTGAGCATCTTGAAACAAGCAATTATGAAAGACTTGGGCCCATTGTTCTCCCATGGCAGAAGAGGGTGGGTCAAATGGTTCATCCCTCATCTGGTGTTTCATCTGATAAAAATACACCCGTGACGCATAACTTCAATTGTGCATATGTTTACTAAACTATAAACAATTAATTTATTATCCAATTTTCTTGTCAATTTGAGAGATGTTTTTTAATCTCTGCAAAGGAAGGAGGGAATTTAACATACCATCTAGTTCTCAAGGTCCCAATCTAGAGTGCCCCCAAGTATTTATGGAACGCCACCTACTCAGAGTCACTGTCTGCATCCCATTAGGGGGTCTGTGAGTCCCCAGGGTAAGGCTCTATGGCGCTGGGAGTGGAGCAAAGGGGATATTACCATATCCCATCAGGACCATATATTTTGGTCTTTCAGACAGCACAGAATTATGACGACATTTAACTTTAACTTTATATCTTGTATTTACATCAATGGAAACAGTAGTTATTGCTCCAGAGATTCAAATGAATAATCTGAAATTTGTTACCTCTAAGTTTCTTAGTATAGCCATATTACTGTTATTAAACTATAGGATTTGATGCACTGAGGGTACTCTAGGATAGGGAAAAGAAACAATTATCTGGAAATATTGTGTAACTACACTTCTTACAGCACATGCCTCTTTTGAAATTCAGTAAAACAAAATAAAACTTGGTGCCTTAGAACACTTGCAAAACATCTTAAATACTTACAGCTAACCAGTAAAAGGCTGCTTTTGCCCACAAATTTAGAAAATAGTCTTCACAAAGGCAACAATTTAGAGGACACGCATTTTAGCTTCCCACTCAAGACACAGGACAGAGTCACTCTGGGCATAATTTTCCTTGGCAATGGTATGAAATATTGAAGAAAAAATACCTCCTACGGCTTCCTCTTTTTATAAACCAAGAACTTGAGCTCCTTTTCCACTTGGAAAAATCCTACCTATTCTTCAAAAGTTTTATAGCCTGTGAGCAACCTCCCATGACTTCCCCTGAAAGAATTATTCACACTCTCCCCTCTGCATGGCCACACATTTGTACATGCATGTATTAGAACACAGTGTAATGAGTGCAATATATGTTTGTTTTCCCTCACTTCAGTGAAAGAGCTTCAAGGATGGGATGGGTATATTCTCCTTCATGTTCTCCTTCCCTTCCTGCCCACCCATCCAGTCCATAAATAAGTCCTGCCAACTTAACCCAAAACAAACCTACCCACGAGCCTTTTTGCTATGGTTATCATCTTCCATCATAGCATTATAACCTCTCTTTGGGGTGATGATTTCTTTCCTTCTACTTTTGCCCTCCTACAATCCATTCATTCATAGCAGACACAGTGATCTTTAAAAAAATGTAAATCAAATCATGATACTCCCTGCTTAAAACGTGCATATCTTTCCATGGAATGCAAAATAAAATGGAAACTTCTTGCAGGCTTGCACATCCAACTTCAGGGGTTCTCAACTGAGGGAGCATCTGGCAATGTCTGAGAACACTGTTAATTGTCGCAACTGGAGGAGTGGAGTCCTGGCATCTAGTGGGTGGAGGCCAGAGATGCTGTTCAACACCCTACAGTGTACATGACAGCACACAACAGAGAATGGCCCAGCCTCAAAGGTCAATATCGCCAAGGTGGAGACGCCTGCCCTGTGAGATCTACCCCACTCACCTCTCCAACTTCGTCTCATGCTGCTCTTCCTATCATCCCTAAAAGCCAACCAAAAAAGAGGCTCTTTCTTGGTTCCTGTAGCAATCCAAGTTTGTTCCCACCCTAGGGCTTTTGTATTAATTGCTCCTTTGGGCTGAAATGCTTCCCCACTCAGATACTTATATGTGTCCCCCCTTTATTGTAGAATTGCAGCTTAAAGTTTATGTCTCTGTAAATGTTACCTTTTCCCATCTAAGCTTAAGGACCCACCTAGCCGCTTACTGTCACAGCAACTAATTTTAATGCATAGTTTATTTTAATTTCATTTAAATCATAACTACCTGCTTCTTGTTCTGATCACCCTCTAAATCATAAGTCCCATGAGGGCAGAGACCTCTTTGTTTTGTTCTCTATTTTATTCCCAGAAGCTAACATAGTACCTGGCATATTTGAGCCATTCAATACATTTTAAAAAAATTAACAGAAGTATTAATAAATAATTTGTTCAAATTAAAATACTAGGTCAGTGCACTGTCCCTCAGGTCAGTATTATGACCACAACTTCACTCAAGTTCAGAATTGGGGCAGGGGCAGATTTTGACTCTCCACCTCTGAGCCAGAAAATCAGAATGATACCTCAAAGAGCCAAATGGAAAGATTTGGGTATATGGATGTGTGAACACATTTAATGTATGTGCATAAACAGAAATACAAATGTATACATGCATAAAGTGCCAATGATTACTGCAAACCTTCTAAGTAATGGATTAGTGTCAACTTAGAAAACCACAGAGTAGACAGTGCTCTCAGCCGGGACTCCTCATTTCACAGCCATGAGGAGATGAAGACTCTGACCTAAAGCAAGTTAGCTCAACCACACTTTGCCTGGCTTTCCAGAGGCGTTAAAAGCCATCCAGTGGCAAGTTTCACCAGCATTGCCGCATTTCTGCCAGAAATGCTGAGATGGTGACTCAGATGGCAACACATGTAAGATGCCTGCAGAGGTGCAATCCCAGGATCCCAGAGCTTGGGAAGGCAGCATCAATTTTTATTACAAGCCTTCCAATCCACAGCCTGATTTCTCCTGGGTACAGCTTCATGCCGTAGAGTCCCGGAGCTTTCTGGCCCACGTTCATTTGTTTGGCAGCTGTAACCTGAGCTGAATTTTTTAGCAGGATGGACGTCATTGATTAGCACAGAGAAAAACCTATCTCATGTTTACTTTTGTCATTCAATTTTAGATGCTTGTTAATACACCACCCTCACACCATAGCCTAGAGAGAGGAATCCAAGATCAAAACATCACAGGTTCTTAGAAGCGTAATTGGACTAAGTGGGCCTTCATTTTAAAGTTACGGGAACCAAGCCACAGAGAGAATGGAAGTGAAGAAATCTAATATTTCAAAAGCCAGGTACCTGCTTTCATGATGATGTACTTAATGATCTCATTTTCTTGAGCACTATCAAGGAAAAAAAATAAGATGTGGTTTAATGATTGAAATGTGTTTTACACAAAGAGCAAAGGCTATGTGGTGACAACCTGTGGTGCAGAGTCCAACGTGACAACACACACATCATCTTTACAGTTGCATGTGCATTTGTCTGTGTTCTTTCATTACTGCCTCCTTTTCCTTGCCAGTGCTCACAGGAACAGAAAAGAATGAAGCCGGTCCTTCATCTAAGTCAACTGCAGTGTGTATATCCTAAGAATTCCACTTTGTGATCTCAAAGCACTAATGAGCACCCCACAATGGTTAAAACTCTTCTGGTTGCAACCAGCAAAAAATGCAAAGCCAAGCTGGTTTAAGAGGAAAAAAAAAAATACAAGGGGAAAATTTACTAGTTCAGGTAGCTGAGCAGCTCAAGATGTAGAGGAATTCAGGCTTAGCTGGATCCAGGGACTTTTTAAAATGATGTCATTGGGTCCTGGTTTCTCTCTGTCTTATGCCTCTGCTTTCCCCCACGCTCACCCTGAATGTGAGTTGCCTACTTAGGTTCCACAGGGCAGCGTAGCCGCAAGCAGCTTCAGACCTACATCCTGCCAAGTTCAAGTAAATTTTAAAAATCTCACAGACTTTATCTCATGGTTCTGTTGGACAAACACACTCAGCTTCCAACATCATGATGACCGGCGTATACGCTGCTTTGACTGGCTAGGTGTAAATCAGACACTTCCTCCCTTAAGTCTGAGATGCAGGAGCTCTACCAGAAGTCACAAGGACTGACAGTGGTGGAGGAGATCTCTGCAAGAAACCTGGGAGCTCTTACAGAAGTGGGGGTGGGGGTAATTCTGGCTGCAGAACTGACAGATGCCCACTACACATTCTGCATACATACTTTGGAGGTGGGGGGAACAGAATTCCAAGTGTAGCGAGGTTAATAATACAATGATTAGGCAACCTAAACCAGCTGTGTGATGTCTGATATCTTCTTCGTTTCACATAACCTTGAGCTGCTGGCTGTTTTTTGAGCCTATAAGCAGATTTATCATCCCAAATATCTTCAGTTTAAGTTGGCGTTAATGGCTTTATGTTTGAAACCTCTCTCTTTAAGAGGTTTTTCTTAACCAAGTCCTGTTATATCTAGGATGGGTCTTCCCCTACAAGCAAGGCTTGCATCTACCAATCCAAGGTGCGTAAAGAGGAGTCAAGCTGCACAGTGACAGCAAAATGCCCATGAGGACAGCAGGCACATGGTACTGTGAGTGGTTTCCACACTAGCATAGGGAATGCATGCCTCTTAACTTCTATTACCCCACCGAAAATTAGGGATATGGATCCTTATGAGAGGTAACATGATAAGGGCTGTAACCAAAAGCCAGTGGGTGAAATTACAAGAATTCCTTATTCTCAAGACCAAGTATTTGTCCTTCAGGGTCACTACCTGTAGGAAGCTTGGGCTTTAGGCACTTATCAACAACTTTACCAAGCCTTCAATCACTTCCTTTTGCAGTTCAATTAATAGCTAAGCTCCTCTCCAAAACCTAACTATGTGCCCCATTATAGGGTCCCTGTGTACTTCTTGAGCCCCATCTTGGGCAATTTTCCACTACCCTAGCCCCTCTCTCTGTACCCTTCCTTATTCTGCAGTTCCTCAAACAATCCAAACCCATCCCAGCTCTCTGCTTTTCTCACCATCAGTAGGCCCTTCCTCCCCCATATCTGGCTCCTCTGTCTTCTCATGAATACCTCTTTGGTTTTCCGTTCAAATAATTCCACAGAAATGCTTTGTGGTCTTCCCAGCCTAAACTATGCAATGTCTTAAATATTTATTCAACAAATATTTCCTAAGTACCTACTATATGTCAGACACTATCACATGAACTAGAGATACCAAAAGAACTTCTTGTTCCTTTTTGAAGTCTTAGTTTCTTTCCTATACATTTCACGTCTTCTGATGGCTTTAGTCATTTGTCCATTTGTTTGATGTTGCTTTTCTACCCTTCCCACTGGAATACAAGCTCCATAAGTGCAGGAATAGTGGTGTATCTCCACTTTACACACTGAGGAGATGCTCGGTAATCTTTAGTTGAATGAATGAAGACAGACTGGGGTTTACTCATGATAACACACAAGAAGAAGTGGATGAGAGCTGACAGTAGGAATAATATCTGTGGTTACGGAAAGGTCCACACAAGAGTGTAGGAATTACCCCATGAGGATTGGTCTGCCTGGCCAAAATGTGCTGCTCCAATTAGGCTGCAATACGTTTGACCTATGATCATATGATCATGAGAACACACCAGCCGGATAAAGTTTAAAAATGTTCCAAAATGGAATCCCCATAGGGAGTGGAGGGAAGCTGTCCTGTACAAAGACCTCATGAGCACACTCTTCTCAAAACTAGCATTTCTACCACCTGGCACAAGAATTTGATATTTTACAGCAAGGGGATCTTTTGTTCAGCCTGTGGCTGATAATGTTTAAACACCTGCAGTGCTTGAGTCACTGTGCTAAGCACTTCACATGCATTCACTTGGTGAATTCTCACAGTAGTGTTAATGAGGTAGTTTTGTTACTAACGCTGTCTTAAACATGGGGAAACTGAGGCAAAAAGAGGTTCAGTAATGTAATGAGTTCAGCTGCTAAGTGGCAGAATCAGGATTTGAACCCAGACCACATCCCTTACCACTACTCAATGCTGTCTGTTCTAATCTCCATTAAATAAACATAGAAACAAGAGCTCAACAAGCTTTACTAGTTTGGTCCTTTCCACACCATTAGCATCTCCCCATATGAATACCCAGGATGAGATTGAACATTATCAATCATTAACACTTTAGAGTAAATATGAGTCTGGAAACATTTGGAAGGGCAGGCTTTTATGAGAAGAGGGGGAGAATTTATCAATAGAACACAGGAAGAGGGTAAGACAAACTTGGATATGGCTACAATTTCCACAGAAATGGTACTGTCTCTGGTGTGAGTTTATTAAGAGGCTGCCCACAGGCTAGTTCTAAGGGAAGGGTACTCTTCGGTTAGAAAGCAAGCATCCCAGTACACAGGCTGAGCAAAAGCTCCACAGTGTTAGGTAGGAACTGTAGGCTATATCAGATCATAAAAAACGGCTAAGCTTGCTGCCTTGGTCTTTAATTAAAATGCCACATCCAAACACTATGAGACAGAGGCACTTATAAACTTGTTCACACGTTTACAAAGAGGGCTGGAAAATTAAATTCTTCATTTGTTCCTTCAAAGGAAGAATTCTGTGATTGCATAAGTAGATAAATTAAATGACCTCTAAAGTCCTTCTTACCCTGAGATTCTACAATAAGGCAAAGGAGTCATTGTGTGAGCTCCATTTCTTCTTCAGCTACACTCTTGAGAAGGCCCATACAACTCATGTAAGATATAATGGAAACGTGTTCAAGCCTTCAGAGGGAAGTATGTATGGGAAGAAAAATGGATGGCAGAATTAAAGAAGTAATGACATTGTTTGCTGCTACCCTGGCAAGACTCAGCTGAATCGAGATGGGGAGGGGGCAGGAGGAATGCAATTTTACTGCAATATTTGTATATTATTTCTATCTTCCTCCACAAATAAGATGATGATTGGATTCAAATCACATTTCAAACAGGATTCACCGCTGAAAGGTCAAAAATGAGGTAGCACTCAACTCTTGCAAAACCTTGAAATCTGTTCCATAAAAGGCAATTTCAGCATAAAGCATGGTTAACCTTGAATAGTTAGATTAATGATCCAGCACCTTTCAACTGAGCGCCGATGAATAAACAAAACTTTACAAGCAAATTTAGCAACATCTTAGGAGAAGAAAAGCAAAACCAATCAAGAGAGATGAATGGTGGTAAAATGGAAACATTTTGGGGCAGAAAGAGTGATCACAGCAGTCAATGTACTGCAGAGAATGAGAAATTGTCTATTCCCTGAAAACCCCACACCATGGAGGATCCATTCTGCTCAGAAACAACAATAATAAACAAACAAACAAATAGATTCCCCCCACCCTCATACTCATTTCTTCTACTTTGACAATTGGTATAAAATCTGTGGTCATAACCACTAAACTTCTATGCCTGTTGTGCTGTTCTTCTAGAAGGAGTGTGGTAGATTCAGTGCATTGATCTTGTTCCTACCAAGCAACAGAAGCAAGACAGGAAAGAAAACTGCATCACTGCACAGATGGCCTCGGGACAGAAAGAAAAGACACACGTCGTGCGCCTCTGTCCCCCAGACCACATGGCATCCTGCACAGGGTGTCTGACAAAGGAGGAGGAGAGGCAAATGACGCCAAGTTTAAGAGATTCAGCTTTAGCTTAACCATGGCCATAACCTCATTCAAGTCTGACATCTACTTCATCCAGACTGTATTAAAGTTCTTACTTTAAAAGTAATAAAACCAGATCTTCCTGGAATATTAACCAAAATTACAGGAATGAAACCCACGCTGTATGCTTCTTTTGGAGAAAGTATAAGAATCAGCCAGCACGTGTCAGCAAGTCACAGGGCAGCTGTAACGCCCTTCTTGGGCACCAGACGTCGAACGCTTCTGCTCACTCCTGGGAATCTGCTGCCTCTGCAGCTAAGCCCAAGCTGGCTACTGCTCAAACACTAGCCTCTCAGAGTCTGCACTTTTCCAGGTCTATCGCGCCCCTTCTCCTGTTTTGGGCAATAACTTACACTGAGCAATATTCTTGGGAATGTGAGCGGTTTTCACCACCTTTCATGAATCTAGGTTTGTCCCCATTAACAGATAAGAAAGCTGAGGCCTAAAGGGCTAGAGCAACTGGCTCAAGGTCACATCATGCTTTAGGGGGAGGACCAAGATCTACTGACACCAAATCTTCTGTTTATTTTGCTATCCTTCGATGTGGCTCCTTTCCCACTCTGCTGGAAAAGAAAATGCAAAGACAGCCTATGCATCTTCCTCTCTTTCTTCCACAACATTAAATAGGTGTCTACTACATTGCAAGCACTGTGCTGTGCTTTAGGACAGGGGCTGGCAAACCACGGCTCTCAGACCAGTAGCGTGCTGCCTGTTTTTGTACAGCCCACAGGCTAAGAATTCTTTTACAATTTTAAATGGCTGGGGAAAAAATTCAAAAGAAGGATAATATTTTATGATATGAAAATTATATGAAGTTCAAATTTCAGCAGTCATAAATAAAGTTTTATTGGAACACAACCATGCTCATCCATTAGCATATTGCCTATGGCTGCTTCTAGGCTGCTAAGGTGGAAAGGAGTAGCACCAGAGACCCTACGTCCCACAAGCCTAAAATATTTACTATCTGGCCCCTTACAGAAAAAGTTTACAGAATCCTGCCCTAGGAGATAGCAACAGACAGGCAGACATGGTTTGCCCTCATGAATTTCCAGTGCAGCAAGACAGACAGCTAATGAACCTGGGTCTTATAAGCTGCCAGACTAGGAGCTGACCAGGTGAATGCTTAACCCTGTGAAAGGATCCACCCGCCAGAACATGTAGGCACACAATGCAGGCCCATTCCCTGTGGCAGCTGTGGCAGATGAGGTCATAAGGGCCTAACCCCCTGCCCAGTAGACAGGACTCCAAACCCCCAAGGTCAGGACAGAGGCCAACTGATCTGCCCAATCAGCAAATAGGAACAATCTTGAACTGGACAGCCCAAGAAAGTGTTTGACATCCAATAGGTAGAGTCCAGATGCTAGAAAAGAGCTCAGTAGTAACTTCCCAAATCTGATTCTCCTTCTGCATCATCCCTTCTGGCTAAAAAGTTTAGTGTAGTAACTCAAACTACCGAGCGGCAACTCAGTCAGCTTTGACTTCTCTCTACCTGCTTTCCCAAGGTCACTACACTTCAGTCCTACAACATCTCTAGAATCTATTCCTTATCTGTCTCAGATCAGCCCTTCTGTGTCCCATCTGATTTCTTCCAATAACTTCCCTGATGCGCCCACCCGAACCCTGCAGGTATTGCCTGATATGTCCTCTAAAACATTTCCTCAATCGTCACTGTACACCGTACATCTCCTACCAAGCTTACAGCAGGATGCTCGCAATGACAAGCAGTCACTGAAACACACATAAAAACATGATAGCCTTTTGTTTCCTCGTCAAACTGATAAAAGTTAGAAAGATCAATAACATCCAGTGTTGGCAAGGGTGTGTGAAAAGAGGCTCTTTCAGATGCTGCAGGTGGCTGTCCAAACTGGGGAATTGGTTGTAACAGGCAATTGGCAAGACTTGTTGAAATGTATTATGTGCTTTCCTTCAGCCCAGCATCCCTCTTCTTAGTACCTATTTTAGGAAAATACTGCATATACCCTAAAAGGGAGTTGTTCAAGGACACTCACTAATGCTTGTCAGAGGGAAAAAGGAAAAAGAAACAGCCTAAGCAAGTAGTCTATTCCACACCTAGATTCAAGTGAATAGTCCGTGACTTCAACCACCATTTATTTTCCCCTAGAACTTGAGCTCATGTGCCCCTCTGTGCTTCCATCTCTGGACCAACCAGCTGTCCATTTGCCCAGGGTCTAGACTAAGATACTGAGCTATTCTTTATTAGAATAGAAAACAGCTCAGAGCACAGACCCACGTCATTCTAAGTGCTGGATTGAAAGTCTCTTCTGCACCCAGGGCCCCCAGCACAGTGGTTTCCTCCTCTTCCCAACGACAAGGAAAGTCCACAATTTGACTCTTCTGCTCATTCTTTGATTCCCAGGGTTTAGAGCACAGAAGACACCCAATAAAAGTCTCCTCGCTGAACGAACTTCTCCCATTTTCCATATGGCTATTTAAAGTACTGTGTACTTTCCTCCCATCTTTGATTTCCCCCACCTCTCACATACCTCCTGCTTCAGAAGAGAAAATAAATGCCAACAGAGAGAAACCTTCTCCCAATCCTCTCTGATGACTTTTTAATCAGATAAATACCTATAGCCAAACCTCAGCTGCATCTCCTACAGAAGCCGAAACCTCAAAATTTCTATAATGAGCTCAGGTATCTTTCCCCTCAAACCTATTTTTGATTTTCTACAAAAGTGACTCCCATGCACTCAAATATCCAGTTTAGAAATTTAGGCATGAGCCTCCTTCTTCCTCATTCCTAACACACAATCACCAACTCTTCCCACTTACTGTGTTCAAGGCTCTCATATATATCTAATTATTTCCTTCTCCATTGTTCCTTTCCCTTTCTAGGGCCAATCTTCTCCCAGTAAGATAAATGCTACAGATTCCAACCTCATTCCCTTATCTCCATTTTTACATGCCCCCTTTTCATCCCTGATTCCCTTAGTGCACACTAGGAAGAGTAATTCTCCTAAAGAACTATTCAAGAGATTTTATAAATATGATCATTACAGATTGGGATAATGGCAATAAGGGAAATAAAGAAAATGTTCAGATCACACACAATGTGGGGGCCATATACTTTAATCAGGGAGAGCAATGGCAGTTTCTCAGAGGGGATAACATTTGTGTTGAGCTCTGAAAGATGAGAAGCCAGCTGATCAATGAAAGTGCTTTCTAGGACTATGGAACAGCCATTGCAAAGGCCCTGAGGCAGTGAATACCTTAGTTAGAAATGGGAAGGTATGGCCCAACTGGGAGACAGCTGTGTGAATGAAGCCTGATACCCTTGCAATGACAAGCTGGGACACCAAGACTAAAGTGCCAAACTGCAATCCCAACCTTTCTCAGCAACCTTGATTGGAGCCACTTTATTATGTCATTTTTTAAAGATTTTTTTGTTTATTCTTTTGAGAGAGAGTGCAAGAGAGAGAGAGAGCAAGAGCATAAGCAGGAGGGAGGGTCAGAGGGAGAGGGAGAAGCAGACTCCCACCAAGCAGGGAGGCAGACATGGGGCTCCCTCCTAGCACCCCAGGATCATGACCTGAGCCAAAGGCAGGCATTCAACCTACTGAGCCACCAAGGTGCCTCAACTGGAGCCACTAAACATGCCAACCAACACATCCGGAAAGATGCCTAGGGAGTTGTCAAGAAGGAATGTGGCACCAGCTTGCTGGGCCTGGGTAGCCCTCTCACCAATGGACCCCAGGCTCCCTTAGAGGTGAATGGAGGTGCAAGTAAGGGCAATGGAGCTCAAAGCCTTGGGGAGCTATGCAATGACAAACATCTGCTGCTGGCAGCCACCATCCCAAACAGCGGAATCTCTGGTGGCAGAGCCTCAGACGAACTGCTATCAATGATCCATCACCTTAGACTGGAGAAGGGTGGAGCCCTTTCTCAACACCGATAGTCTACTAGGAATGAGAGGAGACAGAGGACACAGAAAAGCACTCTCTGATGGCCTTCTTCAGTTTAAAAAACAATTAAACACTGGGATTAGTGACAATACATAGGGCACATTTGGGGGCATGACACATCTTTAGAAAGTGCCCCTCTGAGCTAGACAGGGGTTTTTCAGCTCAACTGGATGCAGAGAGGCCAAAGCTTCCGTGTGCTGAGAATCCACGCCTGGGATGCTTCATTCTATTATGTGTGGCCTACCACTCCATTACTGCCTCTATATAAAATTACATTCCTGATTAAAATTTTAGTGCCAAACATTTTATATGATTACAGACAGAAAGTCAAAATTTGCATTTAAATAGACATATTAAAAACACTCTGCAGAGGAGAGAAGGACAGCAAAGCAATCTTGAGGAGTCTTTTAAGAGAGGGTGAGGCACCCTGGTAAGGATTCTTCATTTCTGTCAACACAGACCCTGACCCTTCTGAAACTCCACCAAAGTGCATGGGGCACTAGATTCTGCTCAGATGTGACCACTCAGTTCACCATAATGAAGACGTGACGGAGCCCACAGCACTATCATTTATTCCTTCATTTATTCCTTCATTCAATGTATGTGTATTACCTACTCTACTGGGTTGAATAGTGTCCTCCCAAAATTCATGTCCCCAAGAGCCCCAGAATGTGACGTTATTTGGAAAGAGTGTCTTTAGAGATGTAATCAAGGAAAGATGAGGTCCTTCTGGATTACGGTGGGATTCAGTGACTTACATCCTTATAGGATGCCAGGGGATACACAGATATAAGGGGAGAAGGCCATGTGAAGATGGGGGCAGAGACTGGAATGAAGCATTTACAAGTCAAGGGATGTCAAAGATTCCTAACAACCATGAGACTCTAGAACAGGCAAAGGAAGATTTTTCCCAGAGCCCTTGGAGGGAGCATGGGCCTGCCAACATTTTTATTTCAGATGGAGAGCCTTGTGAACTGTGAGAAAATAAAGTTCTGTTGTTCTAAGCCACCAAGTTTATAACAGTTCTTGCTGCAGCCCTAGGAACCTAAGGTAGTGTTCATGAAGTTACTATGTTGAGCCCTACCCAAAGACTGGTGTCCTTAATAAGAGGAGGGAAATTTGGACACAGGAAAGACAATGCACAGAGGGAAAACACGTGAAGAGACACAAGGAGAATGCCATGTGACAAGCACAGCAGAGGTTGCAGTGACATGTCTACAAGCCAAGGAACATCACAGATTTCTGGCAAACCCCCAAAGTTGGAAGAGGCAAGGGAAGATCCTCCCCTAGAGTCTTCAAAGGAAGGATGGCCCTGCCAACACCTTGATTTCAGACTTCTGGCCTCTGGAAGTGTGAGAGACCGCATTTCTGTTGTTTTAAGGTACCCAGTTTGTGTTACTTTGTTAAAGTGGCTGTAGTTAGCTAACATACCTGCCCTTGAACAGCCAGACTAGGCGCTGTGGACACAGCGGTGAATATAAATGACAAAGCCACTGATCTCAGAGAAATGAGAGTCTAGTAAGAGAGAGAAACCCCTCAAAGAATCACAGAAATCAATGTAAAATTGCAACCAGGATAATTGCTGTAAGAGAGATCATCATAAAAGGAAAACTAATATGGAAGGGGTTTGGTTTGCTCAGAGAAGTCATGGAATGGATCCTTAAGCATGTGGGATAAATGAGGTCAAATAGGGAGACGGAGTCATACTAAATGCAGGGGAGGTGGCAGCTGGGGCAGGTCGGAGGTAGGATGGATCATCCTCAGCACAGGCCCACCTGCTGGTCCCCAAAACCACAGGAAGACATCTGTATGGCAACATTCTCTTGGACCCTAGCCAGTAAGGGGCCATGTTCTCACTTTCATTTGGGGGACAGGAGGGAGAAAATGTAGGGAGCATTCTGTCCATAATGGATACCCTTTGTGTTGAGATCCTGGCAATCTCTGGGTACTAGTCCGGCTCTGCTACAAAGCAGAGTGGAGTGACTTTGGGTTAATCAGTGGTCCTGTAAGGTAGGCCTCAGGGTTCCCATCTGGATGAGGAGGAGGATGGGCTGGCCGGCTTTCAAGGGGCTGTCCAGCGATGGTGTGACTGCACCTCACAAGTGCATCCTCCTGTGAGGTGAAGGGTCACATCATCACTGGATGGGCAGAGAATACACAGTGGTCTTTCCTGGAGCATTCTGAAATAAGCCAAAACCACACAGGCTCTGGCATCTTCTCCCTGCCCAGAAGTGATCATCTGACCCAAGATGTCCAAGAAATGCCACACATTCTCTTCTGTTGGCTTTGTCTTAGGGGACATGAAATACTCAAGAGTTGTACCCAAAGCTTATGAACAGGTTTGTGTCTTTCATGGAACCATCTACTTTGGCTTTATTAGGTAAAGGAGAAGTTAACATGGGGAAAAGGTGGGTTCTTCCATAGGGGCAAAACAATGGCCAATAAAAACTTTCAGAGATTGACATGGAGAATTCCCCGTGAAGGCCACTTGTGAAGTTCACAGAAAACACCCCATTTCCCTTGGTGTTTTGGCTACTACTGTCTCTATACACTCTCCTCAGACCTGGCAAAGTCTCAAGTAAGGAATGTAAAAAAGGAGCAAATAGGAACTCAATACAGCAATAGCTCAGAGTCTTTGTTCTGCAGGCTGTTTTCACACTTCCTCAGGCGAATGGATTTTTAAAACTGCCAGTTGCTAACAGGAATCCCACCTCTTCAGACTGATAAGATAAATCTTGACAGCCTAAAAATCTTTATTTCACTCAGAAGTTATTTGTTCCCATCTCATGCTCGCAGATTAAGAATAAAAATTGATTTGACTTCAAAGGAAGGCATTTTATAATTCAGATTGCCCTCACCCCACCCCACCCATGTACGATTACTCAATACCAACCACTGGCAATAACAATTGCTTGTTTCCTGGCTCTGGGTGGGAAAATCTTACTTTCATACAAGGACACTTGGCCAGGATGCAAACTATCTGGGAAAAGACACTTTCAGCTGGAGTGATGTCTCTACGTGTTCTTAACCAAATTAAAGAGCATCTCATCTTCTGTTCTAAGCTTCAGTTATGAACCTATCATAGACCCAAAAATATATATATACATACATACACACACATATATACATATAGCCAAAATTAGATTCCTTTCTTTTCATAATATCAGTGTGAGAAGAATTTGGTACTCACTTCACTGCTGTGAGAAAATAAAAAGAGATGGCTAAAACAGGTATTACAGAACACAGGCCATTTAAATACCCACCTTCTATCAACTCCTAAAGAAATTCCTTCCAGCCACTTCAACTGCTGATCACGAAATGGTCCCAAATTGTGTGCTATTAGAGACTGGTTCCAAGGCAAAGGTTTGTTCCCTGATTATATCATCTGGTGAATAATTACAAGACTGCCCAAGGCCCATCCATTCTTAAAATACCTGCTAATTTAAGTAGCCTAGTGATTAAATGATCTCAGGATGAATGTGGGTCCAGAGAGAGTGAATCAAGCCAATACTCACTGTTGAAAAACCTGATAAAGCAGCTTCACCTTCTTTGATAGAGCAGCTAATCTGTTTGCTGTTGCTGTAACTAACCAACCAATCTACTCATAAATTGAGTACTAAGTACTTCCTATGTGCCAAGCACTGTGGTGGATACAAATTCAAAGATGAATGTCAAAGGTAGATTCAAAGATGACTGTCATGGTCCTGGTAGTTGTATTCAGACAATCAACAGATCTTGAATAAATGCTACCTAGAAAACCATATGACATGAAAATGATTTATACAGCAGTGTTTGGCCTCAGTGAGCACAGAAGTATAATCAAAAATGTTGTATATTGATAAAAAAGACATGCAAACCCCCTCTCACTCAATAGTCCTTTCATTTAACCATTCAACTAGTTATCCATGCTTCTGCTCACTCTTTCTCCAAATCATCCTTCCACCCAACTACCTTCCATGAAACCATATTTTCACCCAGCAATCCTACCAACTGATATTCAAGCATCTATTCTATACCAGACATTCTCCTAAGCAATGGGGATACAAACATGATTACAAGCACGAAATCTCTTTCCTCAATGATCTCACTGTCTGTAAGATGATAAAAGATAACTAGTAATGATAAGTTTTATTAGATAGGCAAAAAAAACAATTTTTTTGAACCTAGAAAATATATTTTGGGAATTCTCTGGGTAAACAGGCACTCTCGTATATTGCAAGAGGAAGGCAGCCCTAATGGAGGGAAATTTGGCAATATCTAACATAACTGTGCGTGCATTTACCTTGTCATCCATCAATCCCCGTTCTAGAGATTCATTTTGAAGAGACCCCTCCAACAGGAGGCAAGACAGACAGACAAGCTGATTCATGAAAGCAGTGTTTGTAATTACATAATATTTGGTAACCACCTACATAGGCACTTAAGAGACTGGTTCAATAATATGTGATTATTTGAATAATGGAGTATTATGCAGCAATAAAAAAGAATGATCAAGATCCCTATGGACATGGAGTGATTTCCAGGATATAATTCCTAGATAAAATCAAAATGCACTAGTATATTCTCATTCTAAACTAAAAGGTATGCTTAGCCCTACAAAAAAGTTTGTCACATCTGCCTGAAGTGGATCTTTTACACAAAGATTTGGATGGACTACCTAAATGCAGAGGACTGACATTTTACAGACCTTAAAAGCGCAAGTTGTATGACGGCTTTGTGCCCATTTGCTAATACATATGCGTGGTAAAGGGGGGGAAAGTGCAGAACTGATAGTGTACTGCCTTTTGCACGAGATAGAAGTGAAGTAACATTTGTTATTTTGGGGGGGGGGGAAGGACAGAATAAACCAGAAAGTAATGAAAACAACTATTTACAGTATGTAAGTGGAAATGGAGCAAAACTATTTGGGTGGATGAGTGACACTTTCGTGAGTGTAACTTTTGAATTACTTGGACTTCTGGAATGATGATAATGTCTGACATACACAAAATCAAATTAAAGAAAATTAACACGGATGAAAGAAAAAGTAATAAAATGGAATATAAGCAGAAAAATAAATATTTCAAATGAATAATATATAATACTAAAAGAGGAAAAATGAATTAACCCATGTAACTTTAGAACATTCATACTGAAGATAAAATAACTGTAAACAAATACTGAACACTAGTTGGCAGGTTTGTTTTTCACAGTAGTATGGGTTAACATTTTGGAACTTATTTTCTGTGTATTCTAGGATTGAGTAAATAAGTAACTGTGAGAGCCACGTTCTACTGTTGGGGAAGGAGGCTATAAATATAGAAAGGAGAGAGGGTAAAATAAATCCTGTGGTGTTATATTGGAATTTGAGGTATCACATAAATTCATGGCTTTTCAAAGATAAAGAGATATAGATGTCTATGTGGCAAGAGTATGTTTTTTACTTAGTTCTGCCCATATTGTCCATTTAGAGAGCCTGGACACCATGAGTACCTAGAACTTTGTTTCTAAATACCATTCTCCACTAAAAAGGAAAAAGGGCTCCTTGGAGAAATGTCTGATTCTCCAGCTGGGGCAGAGTCAGTACAAGATGAGCCTGGAACATCTTGTGTTGCCAACAGATGAAGATGCCATCAAGGAATGATGGTGGCATGCCAAAAGGAAACAGGAGCCAGCTTGAAGGGGCTCCTAGTGACCAAATCTGGGGTGATCTGAACACTGAAACAAATAATGACAGCAACAGATTGCAACTCACTAAATAAAATATGAATTCATGACTCTATACTGAAACAAATGATTAAGTGAATACATGAGGAAAAGGAAACAGAATGCCAACTAATACATGTATGTGTGATGGGGTTAGAAAAGCCATCATGTGACAGCCATCACAGTAATAATTACTCAGGCAAGCATCATCAGTGGGTGGTAAAACTAGTGAAAGTTTCATGGCAAACAGGATATTTACAAAGCCTAAAAGCATTTTCTCCTAAAACCACTTATTAATTACAATGGGAAACGTTTTAATGGAGCTATCTGGAAGACACCATCTGAACGGAGTGATTCAAGGTAACATCACCAATAATGGCACAAACCATCACATGCTTCTTGATATGATGTACTACAAGAATAAGGGCATCGACACTCCTGTAGTATCCCCACCTAGAGCACATACCCTGACTCAAATCCTGAGGAATCAGCTGGAAAACCCAAACCAAAGATTAATTACAAAATTATTGTTTGGCCTGTACTCTTAAAAAATGTCAAGATCATGAAAGACAAAGCAAGACTGTGTTGCTGTTCTAGATTAAAAGATACTAAAAAGGGACGCCTGGGTGGCTCAGTCGGTGAAGTGTCTGCCTTTGGCTCAGGTCATGATCCCACAGTCCTGGGATCGAGTTCCGCACTGGACTCCTTGCTCCCTCTGCCTGCCGCTCCTCCTACTTGTGCTCTCTCTCTCCCCCCCACCCCGTCTCTCTGCCAAGTAAATAAATAAAATCTTAAAAAAATAATAAAGGATACTAAAGAGACCTGAAAACTATAGGAAATGCATGATGGACTGGATTCTGGACCATGCAACACTGCCATCAAGAACATTCTTGGAACCACTGATGACATTAGAAAATGAACCATGGACTAATTAATAGGAATGTATAATTTGTTAAATTTCTCGATTTTGATATTGTATTGTGGTTGTGTAAGGTTAAGTTCTTGTTCTTAGGAGTGACACACTGAAGTTTTCAAGGATAACAGGGTGTCATGCTAAGAATAAACAAACAATATAAATATAGATACAAAGATGGAGATGACAGATTACTAATAGACACATGTAGGTAGGTAGGTAGGTAGATAGACATATAGATAAACAGAGGGATGGAGGAGAGGAGAGAGAGGAAAGGATAAAGCAAATAGTGAAAAGTAAACAACCGGCAAAATAGGTAAAATGTATATGGAAGTTATTGTCACTATTGTTGAAATTTTGCTATAAGTTGGAAATACAAATATTTTAAAAATATCTAAATAAGTGTGAACCAGAACACAAGTCATTCGTCCTTTCTAGGTCTTAGTTTCCTTGTCTATATAAAATGAGGTAAATTGGGTCATATCAACTGCAGGGTTTTTCTTGCTCCAACAGGTTGTGGTTTAGGATGGCGGAAAGTACAAAGATCCTGGAAAAAAGGGATTTTTAGAGGAAAATCAATGGTATTGGAAAACTTCACATGAGAGGTAGGTTTGAAGAGTGAAAAAGACTTACAAAGAAAGAAGGGAGAATGAACATGGGAATTACAAGACCCACAGTTTTCCTGTCAGCCCTCAAGGTAATGGAAGGACCTATTCTTTCCTAACAACTTGATGTTTTAAAAGGCCAACTCACATGAACTAGAACTTCCATCTGAGTTAACCATTCTTCCCCAAATGCTAGGGCTAATTAATAGCTACACTGGGAGCAGAGCTGTATCTAAGGCCAAAGTTCACACACACAAAAAAAAAAACAAAACAAAAAACCCACACATTTCTTTTTCTTTTTCTGTCAAACCCCTTTTCCATTATTTTAATTAATCTCCTCAACCGTTCTACTATCCCACCCAACTTCTATAGGGTACATGTGAGAAATAATTCATAAGTTCTTTAAAATCAGGTGAATCTGAAGTATATCAATTTTTATTTATAAAAAATGAATATGAAATACTTAAGACACCTAAGCTGTATAATATAGAATACAAACACCTGTTTTCTATATCAAGTTTAACAAATAAGATATTACCAATAGAAGTCCCCTAAATATATGCAGATGCATGTATATACATATATATCCTATGTATATATCCTATATAGCCAAAGTAATATATTAATTTGTTTCACATTGTTTTTCATGTTTTTAAACTTCACATAAGTGGTAACATACCCATTTTCTACTTGTTGTTTTTTTTCCCAGGATTAAAATTTGAGATTCACCTACTCATTCATTTTTCACTGATCCATAGTATTCTATCATGTTACTTTACCACCAGTCACCTTTACAATCTCATTTCGATGACAGTTTAGGTTGTTTTTAAACTTGAAAAAAAAGTTTTTTTTAAATTGACAAGCCATGCTACTACAAACATTAAAAAGGAAGGCAAAGTTCTTTCTCTCTTATCCACTGATATCCCTTTATGCACAATCTTGACCTGGCATATATGACTAGTTAATAAATACTCATGGAATAAATAGTAAATGAGCCTACTGCATACAACAACCCCCAAAGTGATAAGATAGATGAACATAGACACTTAATAGTGCAAGCTCTGATCATAGAGCAGAAAAACCATTAGCATGGAAGAACAAAAAAAGGTACAACGAGTTGAAGAGAGATATAGACACAGACATGTATACCTAGAGAACTGAGAAAGTGCAAATCAGGAACCAGCTTCATAAACATAATCACAGGGGAATATATCCCAAATCTAACATGCAGCATTTTGATCTAGGTGGTAGTGCCTGGATCAGAGAACCAGTATCTGCCAACATGCACCTCTCCTCCCCAGTTCTCCCTTAACAGACGGAAGATCCATGTGGCATTGGACAAGCTTGGCTTCTAGGGCTGGACTCAGCACCACTTTATATGCCTGGGTTGAGAGGACTTCAGCCAGCTGTGAGATCTTTTCAATATTTATCATTGAGGATATATAATACAAGGCTCACATGTGCAATTACTTGAAGGTCAAGCCTGGAAATAAACAGTCAGTGAAACTGTCAAGTTTACAAAGAAGAAGAAGGGGGCAAGATAGCTGGAAACAACCCCAAAGAGGTCACACAGAATGGAGAGGACCACCCAACCCTTTTTATGGCTTTTTCTCCAGTCCCCTTGCCAAATACACAGACAAGTCTTATTTTGGGCTGTTTCCACCTGCCACAATGACCTTGGATTCTCCTAAAGCACTCTGCAGGTAAAAAATTAAGTTAGAACAACAAGTTTCAAAGTAGGAGTTGAGAATTTAAGCAGCCCCAGCAGCTAGGGAAAGATAGGTATTGTTTTTGTGGATGCAATGCAGTTGTTTTGACTCTTTTAAAATGCCTCACTTTCCGTTCCTGGCACCATTGTCACTCTTTTGTTATTCCAATCATCTTACCTGTCCAAAAGGTACAACAGATAGCGTGCAGGCATTGGTTTCCATCATATGAAAGCAAAACCCCAGCTCCCTCTCCTCTGCCCTTATTACTACCTAATTTCAAATGAATGAATGAATGAATGAATGAAAGAAAGAAAGAAAGAAAGAAAGAAAGAAAGAAAGAAAGAAAGTCCAAGAAGAGCCAAACCTACAGTGACACAAGGACCTGCTGATAATTCAATTCAACCCAAGTCTGGGTTCCAGCTGCCAACATCAGGGTTCCCACTTTATTCATTCTGCCCTGGTTTTATCCCCTCGTTGAGATGGAACTTCAGCCTTCACTTCCAAAGCTCAGCCAGGAGCCAAAAGCTGCCAATGCGGAATGAGGAAGAAACAGTGGGATGCACAAGTGCACAGCATGGAGAAGCCTAGAGATACCTCACAAAACATGCCATCATCACATGCGCTTCTGTGGAAGGCACACGGGAGTGCTGACTATTGATGGCGCACATGCTGTGAGAAAAACTCAAAGTGGCACACATACATGAGACACAACACAGAAAGCCAGTTTGATGGTCCAGTGAGATGGGAAAGTGCAGGAGCATATACTCCTGGGGTCAGAAGAAACTGTGTCCATTACTGGGTCTACTTCATGCTAGTTCTGCAAACTTGAGGGTGTCATTTCAGCTCCTTGGGGCTTAGCTGACTCATCTGTAAAATGGAGATGAGACTACCATCTATTCCCTAAACGTGCTGTGAAAATCAAACAACGTATGCCAAGTGCTTACAGAACAATCTGGCACATGGCAAACTATTGTTATTTACTGGTGCTCCAGCGAAGACATCAATGGTCTTTGCCATGTCCATCTGCCCACAGGGTAATGGAGAGAAGAAAAGGTGACTTAAACTTACATCCTAAAATTCTAGCTTAATTTAGGGTTGCTCACCATGGTCTCATATATATGATATATTTACTACTGCTTTATAAGATCATTTGTTACATTATCTTTTAAGAATAGCACCCACTTTAACAGTTGATTTAAGGTGTGTTAGCATTGAGATGTAAAGCTGCCACCTTCATATTTCCCTGCTTCTGATTTCACTATTTTGAAGAAAACATACAATTGAGGTTACCTTCAAAACTTGAAATTAAAAATATAAATTGTTTATAGAAAAAAGTAGGAAAAAAATGCAGGGAAAGGGTGGGATACATGGTGTTTGTAGTATTTGCAAAATGTCAAGGGAAATTTGATTAAAATACTTGCAATTCTAACTCTGCAAACTGTGAATATAGAACAGTCTTTAGATATAGATCTGTATTTACCACTGTTAATATAGATACAGATATATAGAGACAGAGAGAGAGACAGAAAGAGACAGAGAATAGCCACCACTGGTAGCCAGAGACCTAAAGAAAATTGAGTAAGAAGCCAAAGGAATTAAGATGTGACTTCTATTTCTAAAAAGTATTAGAAAAAAAATATCAAGAAGTGGAGGAGAGAGTAAAAAGAAGATAATTAGTAGCAATGGAAGTAGTAGTTGTGGCCCCCATTTATACAATGTGCTTCTATGTCCTAGGTGTTAAGTTAGGTATTATGTATAGATATTGGTCTAGGTAACAGGTATAGGAGACAGAGATAAATATCCTTTAATTCACTCAACAACCCCACAATTAGAAATTATTCTTTCATTTTACGGACATGGAAACTGAAGTTAACTCTGTTGACCAAGGCTACTCAAGCTAAAAAGTGTTAGTGTCAGGATCTAAATCCAGTTTTTGGTGACTCAAAAATCTGTGTCCTTTCCACTGTATGACAATGCCTCAAAACATGCCTAGAAGAGTCTGGAGGTGAGGTGGTATCATTCTCTGGGTCTTATTACAAGAGAATATTGCATATCCCATCACTCCCATGTTCCACTCCCCAGAGATGGACAGACTTGAAGAGAAAAGATGTACCTATCTGAAGAAGGTAAATGTGTGCACATGTATATATCCATCCATCCATCCATCTATTCATCTATCTATCCATCCATTGATCCATCCATCTTTCATCTATTTTAAGAACAGAGGACCCTACCAGACAGATTTATAGCTTCTATTCTGATAGCACAGGCAGACTGTTAAAGGAAAGCTAATTTTTTCAAAACCTCTTTTTTTTTTTTTTAAGGTGAATCCCATTTTAGGCTCATTAATTTTGATGGCTATGCCTTTGCCAAGACCTCTCCCTGTGAGATGCTAGTCTAAGGAGGTTATCCTCCCCACTCACACTGTCACACACCCACGTCGACATTTCTTCTTATAGTTTTGGACAGAAGCAGGTACTGTGAACAAGTAAAAATTATGAAAGGGTGGCACCCTACCCTGTTCCAGTTACTACGGGAGTTTCTTCCACTCTGCCTCTCCCTTTACCTTCTGTCTCTGTTGCTCAAATCAACAAACAAGATAAAGAGGAACACAAGGGCTACCTTTTTAACCCAGTGGAATTTCTTAGATGTCCTTTGATAACTTGGGGCTGAGTATGTGATTCAGGGTGAGGAATTACACATGGGGATGCTTCCCTCTCAGTTATTCGACCAAACACATCACATTCAACACTAAAGAACTTGATGGACCACACAGACCCTCCACATGACCATATGTCTCTATGAAAGTGTGTGTGCACACATGCCCATAGACACATGCACACACATTCACATGAACACTGGGAAAACATGGTCAGCTGAAGGTTCCCATCCAGGGCCCTGCGTCAAAAATAGATGAGGCCTGCTTAAAAAATTAAAATTTAAATTAAAAAAAAAGTGCCCTTGGAATTTTAGTCCCCTTGGGAAGGTGAGTGTTAAAAATAATAATGCTGAGGTTGTACTAAGTGCCTTAACTTTGAGAGTAAGGAGGGAGGGAAGGAAAGAGGGAGAAGGGAGAAAGGAGGTAGGAGAAGACAGAGGGCGAGGAAAAAAGGGAAGGAAAGAAAGAAAAAGCCAGATAGACTGTAACAAAAGTTTTTTACCTTGGCAAACCAAGTAACAAGCTTTAAACAGGTAAAGGGCTTTATACTGTTTGGGGAAAGCACTTTTGCATTCTGCCAGCATCTTAGCAGCACACCATTTGAAAAAGGTCCTATTTTTCTTGGCTTGCAAAGGATAGTTGGACTTCTCACTACGGCAGGGAACAGACGCTGTGGCATAAGGATCCAAGAGGGGGTAAACCTTTCTTTCCTTTCCAATGGCTTTTTGCCAGCGTTCAAAAGCAAAACACAGGCCACTATTCCACTGACAGCAAAGATAAGGCTTCTTGGGGAAATAAGTCTATATGAAACTACATTTGTGTTTCTCTAATTTTTTTTTAATATTTGCTTTTTATTGTATAGTATCAGATTACACACGTATTCAGATTCTTTACCTACGTAGACCTAGTTTCATTTAATAAAACATCTCTTTCATTTCCTAAGCCAAAAATATCACAGATTCAGACAGACTTCATTAAAAAGTAACAAGGGGGGTCTGATTTTACATGGACACAATTATTATTTCTGTCACTGGGTGTCAGTGAACAGGGCAATTCATTTTTATGTGAAATTCATTTCTTCCTTTAGCCTGTTAGCTAAGCCCCAAAGTGTTTTTCTATTTAATCTTCAGAAACTTTAAAAATGGTATTTAGTTTCTAAATTGTTCTTCGTTGTTGTTCCTCCCTTCAAAAATGTAACACTCATTCTTGCCAGAAACAAATCCAACTGTACTTAAAATGGGGATAGTTCAAAACTTAACTATAGAAGAAACAATTATTTAAACAAATAAATAAATCCATCAATCCAATCCCAGTGCATCTCAAGATCATTCTCTAATCTTTTTGACAGTTATTTCTGTTTCCTTCTATGCATCACTGGTAAACTTTCCAATGAAAGATTTAGGTTTTTTTGTAAATATTTGAATTTATTTTTTCCTCAACTCTTTGTTTAGGCCATTAAGCCATAGCTTGAGATAAGATGTCACTAAGTTGTACTATAGATGCTTTACTAATGTTTATGACATAACTGAACACAGCATCTTCAAAAATTGAATGAAGTTGAGAATTTCTGCATTTTCAACAGAAGTGAAAAATGCTTTTGAAGACAACTGAGCTTTAATGAGGCAGATGCAACTTTACGTTCCTTTAACTCAAAAAAAAAAAAGATTCTTCTGTTGGATTTTCAAGTCTGTATTAGATCATTTCCTATTGAGAGATGCCAGCATGCCTTGAGAGACCCAAGTGATCATGTCAGCTTCTGCCCAAAGGGTGCCATTCCCAGGTAGCAGCTCTACAAACGTGTAGCCTGGCTCATGTGTCACACATCTGGAATGGGGGCTGAGCAACATTCAAGAAACAACTAGCTTATTTAGTCTCCATCACCTATTCATGTCTTGACCTTCCTTCCTCAAATTTCAGAGTAAAGGTCAATGAAGTACCACCACTAACATGATGTTGGGCTGTACTGTAAAATCCAATGAAAAATAAACCATGCGTTACCCCACAGGTCACTGCACAGGCATCAATAATAGGAAGCTGTGAACACCAGTGACCCACACTGGACCATAACCAGTCACCTTCTGGTTAAAGCCATCACTATTCTAGTATCAATCTATGAAGCCATCCATTAACTCTGCCCTCTACCTTAACCTGATCTAATTTGCACGTTGTAGCAGAAAGCTGCTGTCAGGCAGCATCAGGTAAACTTAATTTCATGTGTCCTGGCACACAAATGCCTGGGCTGGTGCCAACGGGTGACATACGAGCAGGTGGCTCATAGCAGACAAGTTTAGCACCTTGCCTCAGTCTAAGGAACCCCTAACCATGAATTTTTTTCAATTTTATGGCAAATGCCAAAGCATTTGGAAAGCAGATCTAAGCATCATGGCATTTTAAGAGTTTTACCTTTTGTTACAAGTTTTATGGGGACAAATTAGGCAAAAGAAGGTATGGAGTACATGAGGGAAGGGTGGGTGTTCAAATAGGAAAAATTCAGAAACAGAAGTGATATGAATCCATTACATTAAGTTTTCGTAATTTAAATTCTGGATTTTTTCAGGGGGAGGGGCAGTGTTGGGCAAGACTTCCTTTCTGTGGTCCAAAATAATAGTCCAATGAAAATGATTTTCTGTGTGCTTTTGGTGAAAAGTTGTATGTTGTAGTTACCCCCAAGCTTGATTTCTAGTGAGTCGGGGTTTGATTCAGTAGGCTAGAATGAAAGCTCTCAGAGATAAGGGCTTTGTCTGTTTTGTTCTCAGCTGTATCCCCAACTCGTAAAACAGTAGGTTGCACATAGGACATTCTTAATAACTGTTTGCTGGATGCATAAATGGATCAAAGGATGGATGAAAGGAAGGAAGGAACGAAGGGAAGGAGGGAGGGGAGGAGGGTCCCTGTATTCATTTTCCCTTCTTAGTGCTCCCCTTACTCACCAGCTCTCAGTTCTGAATGTGCACAAGAAATACCTGGGGACATCTGAAAACTATACTGATGCCTATGTCCTCACCCCAGACATTCTGATTCAAGTGGTCTGGAGGACTGAGGGCGGCTCCAAGTACTGGTAGTTTGTAAAGCTCTCCAGGTGATCCTAATTCATCAGTTTTTTAGAACCTCTGACCAGTGTTTTTTCTCAGCATGCTCCTGGTCATGTTCCCTGTGTCTGACCTTGTGTCTATACCCGTTCACCAAATTTGCCCCCTGAGCAGTGTTTCAGGTATCAAAATCTTTTCTCTGTTCTTGTCAACACCATGTCCTATCTCTTCTGAGACTGTTTCAGTGACTGAAATTAACCTGATAACATAATTATCAGTTATTTTGCCAATATTACATATCTGTAATACATACGGTGAAAATACTTTACAAGGGGAGTGCCTAAGGATTAAAATTTTAGCCATGGGGCTCAGCTTGCTCTTTTCAGATTCCCTTCAAGTGAAAAATGTATCTGCCTAAAGGAATAAAAGGCAAGATGTGCCAGGACCCTGTTAAAACAAAGATGCTGGTCTTCAGCTTAAATAGCTGGAATATACTTAGATTCTTTGAGACTGCATATTTCACACTGCACTACTGTAGGGGGTGCCATGTGCACTGCTGTCTATGTTAAGACACCCACAAAGCTGTGCAGTAGAGTGACCTTTTCCCTGCTCACCTGTGAAACAAAAATGAACAGCTTCTTAACACCAGAGCGTAATTGTATTAAAACCTATGATGGGCAAATGAATTTCCATAAAGATTACTTCAAATACTCCTGCAATTGCAGAATCTACTTTACGAAGCCTCTCTCAGTTAATATGGTCCATCCTTCCCCAGAATGCTATAACTGCATTATAATACTGAATGGAACTGAGTGGCATTCCCATGTCTATAAAACACAAGAGTGAGTTTCAAAACGGTCCAGTGTCAGGGGTGCCTGGGTGGCTGAGTCGGTTAAGCGTCTTGCCTTCAGCTCAGGCCCTGATCTCAGGGTCCTAGGATCGGCCCCACATCAGGGTCCCTGCTCAGCAGTCTGCTTCTCCCTCTTTCTCTGACCCTCTGCTTGTCCTCTCTCTCTCTCTCTCTCTCTCTCTCAAAAAAACAAAACAAAACAAAAAAAACAAAAATGGCCCAATGTCAAACCACAGTAAGAAATTGAGATGTAAACTGCAAATGCATCTATCTTTCCTTTTGATTTTTTCTTGCAAACATAGTAGGGACAACGTGTTTCAGAATGTTAAAATAATCTCAATAAATTTGATTAAAAAATTTTTTGGTTCTGGCAGTGCAGTTATATAGCATTAACTATACAGTCAATAAAAGCCCAAATTTTCTTTGCAAAAAATTTAGCACATTATGATCTCTTACAGGCAAGTTTTTAAGGCAGGTGCACAGTCGAAAGAATTCCATGAAGAAATACTACACAATTATGTAAAAGTACAAGAAAGTTTTTTTTTTCTTATTTTCATTACAAGGTATAGGCTGAAATCTATATGTCCTATTTTTTAATTGAAAACAAGAACAGATGCAGACTGGAAATAGTTCATAAAGCCACAGAAATGAACTAAATTGAATGCTACTCAGAGTTAATAATTCACATAATCACACACAGCACATTGAAAATAACCAAATGGTTTCTCATGTTCTGTAATCACTACTTTCTCTAATTAACATTTTTTTTAAATGATGTTTTTGAAATCTTGGAGGACATAGATCACATCCCATTAATTTAATGATCTAATATTCCAATGTTAATTTGAAGCACTGGATGAAGGTTTCTAATTTATATAAATACTGTTAAACGGTTCCAAGTGCATTTTTTAAATATCCACAAAGCTTTTGTTGGCTTAGATTATGCCATAAGGCACACATAGTAGGTTGTCAAATACTAGTTGGCTTATTACAGGTCAGATCCATTTAGGCTGTAAGGGATTAGCAGACTGAAGGTCTGTAAAATTACTTAATTATGGAAGCAGCTAGTGACAGGAATAAAAGACAACAGATATGAAGAAATGCTTTCTAGATAAAATGATTTTCATCATAGCCATACACCAATGCCAAAGCATAGTTAATAAGCCCATGGGGGCTAACAAGGGACAACATTTCTTTGGGCTTCTCTCATTCTGAGAATATACTCTAGCCCTGAAAATACCATAAAACACATCACAGGAAATCTTCCTATCAAGTGGCTGAAAATCTCCATCTTCAGTGATTAATGAAGACCATAAGTAGTCAGAAGACCCTTTTCAAGAACAAGCTGATGATTTACTGTAAGAGACTGATTCCTTAGACCAAGGCCGAGAGAAAACTCAAACAATCCAGCTTGCGTGGAAGCCGCTAGAGCTGACAGATAAACAAGGAGGGAAACAGACTCCAGGATCTCAGCGTTGCTACTAACACATTTCAAACTCTGCGTGCCCCTCTGGCGTGGAATCTTCATACATGTGCAAATAGCACTTCCTCTCCTTCCGCCCCTCTCCACATAAAAACAGGGAGATAAAAGATTCTTTTTTACCACTCCTTTCTAGGTTATTGAACAAACAGAAGCAAAAGAGTGTAGCCATTGGGAGACTATCCCTAGAATCTGTAAGCCCCGTTCTGAATCTTAGCGCTTCACCTCTTAGTAGCCTGGCAAGCTTAAAATGTCAGTTAACCTCTCCAATGTTAGGTTAAGTGAAATGAATAATAGTATCTACCTCCTACTGCTGGAAGGATTAGACATAATCACATAAAGCACTTAGCACAGAGTCTGGTGCATAATAATCGCTCAGTAAATGGAATATTCAAATTATTAATAATGGAAAAAATGAGATTTCTCAGCTTGATCTTTACCTATGGGATTGATTAGTGAATTATTAATCCAAACAAAATGTAAGCCCCCTCAATTACAAATATTACATTTAGGTGGCAAGTTCTAATCTTTTTCTAAAACAAGACAAGGCCTGACAAGAGCTTTCTACCTCCTTGCATCAAGAGGAGGTGAAATGGGAAATACTATGACTTCACAGTTTAAGTATATGCAATTGATTCTGAGGGGTAACATTTATTGGGAATTTACCAGATGCCAGGCACCATTAAAAGTCCCTTACATGCATTGATGCATTTAATTTTCGCACAGTCTCATAAAGCAGGTATCAGTACTTCCCCATTCTGCACATCGGGTTCACGGAGGTTAAATGGTTTCTTCACCACTGGAGGGTGAATCTGAGCAGCCCCAGAGCCTACTCTTCACTTTAAACTCTCAATAAGATTCTAAGAAGTTTTGGAAGATGGAACTTCAGATTGCTACCAAACCACATTGGGATTCCCAAAGCTCTTTGCACACCATTGGTTTCAGTCCAAATGTGTTTCCAGAGCCCAGGACAGAACTCAGAAAGCAAGAAGCACCTCAGAGAACAAACTGGTGGGGGGGGGGTGAGGGGTGAAAAAGGTGAAGGGGATTAAGAGTACACTTATTGTGGTGAGCACTGAGTAATGTCTGCAATCGTTGAATCACTATACTGTACATCTGAAACTAATATAACACTGTGTTAATTACACTCGAATTTTTTAAAATTTAAAAACTAAAAAAAAAAAGCAAAAAGCGCCAAAGAGCACATGCAGACCACTAAAACCAGCATGAAAGCTACAGACTCTGAAGAGCTCTTTCCAACATCTAAACCCTAGGAACGGAAATGCTCAGGGCCAACAATATTTTCCCTACCCTCTCCAATAACCTGTGCGTGGGTTGGGGTGGTGTTCTTGGAGGCTGATGAAATAGTGTAAATTGAGAGGGGAGAAGGGCAGGATTTCCTCAAACCCTGAGTGAAGGACAGACTTCTCAATCATCTGGCTCCCAGGCTTTCCCTTGACCTCACCACCCCCCGCATGCACCATTTTTCTTTTCTGTTTATTTGCTCAGGGACCCAAACTCCAGCAAGAAGGCTCATTTTTCCCCAGTGTGTTGAACAACAGCGTGCAAGGCAGCCAGATACTTGCCTGTGGCGGCAGCTGAGTGCTATTTGAAGCAAATGAAAATAAAATCCGCAAGCAGTGCACACAAGGGGAGGGTGTGGAGACAGCAAGCGATGCTACTCTTCACTGAATACTGCTCCACATAGCTGTCCCCAGGTGCAGAAGCACAGAGTCACAGTTTAGTCTTGGCCCAGGGCACCAGGAAGAGGGAATCCATCAGTGGCTGCCACAGGAGTGACTGCCCGTGGCTTTTAGTTTCCTTTCACATAGCTTATTTTTTTGGAACAATTTTGGAATTACAGAAAAATTACAGAGAGTTCCCATTTAGTCCATACCCATCAATAATTTTCCTTATTATGAACGTCTTAAATTAGTAGGGTATATCTGGCAGATGAGTGAGCCAATATTGATACACTATTATTATTATTTTTTAAAGATTTTATTAATTTATTTGACAGAGACAGCCAGCAAGAGAGGGAACACAAGCAGGGGGAGTGGGAGAGGAAGAAGCAGTCTCGCTCCTAGCAGAAGAGCCTGATGTGGGGCTCGATCCCAGATCGCTGGGATCACGCCCTGAGCCAAAGGCAGACGCTTAAGGACTGCGCCACCCAGGTGCCCCTGATACACTATTATTAACTAAAGCCCTCATTTGGAATGATTCCCTTGGTTTTCACTGAATATCCTTTTCCTGTTCTAGGATCTTATCTAGGAAATCACAGTAATGGTAGGTTTAGTCATCATGTCTCCTTAGGCTTCTCTTGGCTATGACCATTTTTCAGCTTTTGCTTATTTTTGAAGACCCTGACAGTTACGAAAAGTGCTGCTCAGGAATTTGAAGAATGTCCCTCAACTGGGATTTACCTGATGTTATTCTCATGATTAGATGGGGTGGTAGGTCTTCAGAGGAAGACCACAAAGGTTAAGGCTAAGACCATTTCCATCCCATTATATCAAAGGTACCTATAATCAACATGAGTTATCACCGCTGATGCAACATTGATCTCCTGGCTGAGGAAGTATCTATCAGATTTCTCCACTGTAAAGTTGATCTTCCCTCTTCCCCTTTCCAAATTGTACACTTTGGGGAAAAAAGGTCACTATGTGTAGCCAACCCTTAAGAATGCAGACTTATGCTTCACCTCTCTGAGGATAGGGTATGCACATAAATTATTTGGGATTCTGCTGCACAGGAGATTTGTTTCTTCTACACCCCTCCCCGTTAGTTTATTAAAGCATTTATCTGTATCAATATGAACTCATGGATATTTATTTTATACTTTGCGTCATAATCCAATATTATCTCATTCTGTGCTCAAATTGTTACAGCTTTGGCCCTTGGAAGCTCTATCAGTCTCCTCTATCTCCCTGACATTATTGTATTGTCTGAGTACTTCCATACTTTCTGGCAGTACCAGATCCCCCTAGCTTATCTTGTATATTTCCTGTCCTAGTCCTAGAATCAGCCAATTTAAGGCAATACTGAGAAATGGTGTTAGAAACCAAGACCTGGATGCTACGTGTGCTCATTGCTACTGGGGTATCATCGCTTCTAGGTCCCTTCAGCTATCAAAGGAAGAAAACACATGTGTGTATACTAACCTGTGACTATACCATGGCTATCATTTGTGGACATGAATCTGTAGAGTATGCAGACCTCATTGAATGGGCAATGCTACCTCAATGGCAGCCTCGGAACTCTCAATTCATTCCATTGGTTCATTCACGTATTGATTCATTCACTAGTTACTGAGTGCCTTATAAATGCCGGGCAGTGTGTTAAACACTGAAGATGCACCACCAAGTTAAAAAGACAAGTGGATTAGGAAATTAGTGAGGTTAGGGGAGGGGAAATATTCCAGACATAGAAACGGCGTGTGCAAAAACAACTGAGAATGGAGGATGGCAGAAGGTAAAACCTCTGCAATGTGTTCTGCAGGACGATGAATGTTTATGTATTTATTGTTCTCCAAAGGAAGACTGAAAGTGAAAAGAGCAAAGCCGTACAACTAGGCTCTTTGCTGAAGGCAAGAAAAGCTGGGAGGACTCTGGAGAATAGCAATGAGTCATGTGGATGGTGCCTTATGAGACATGAGCCCTCCGATGTTGTTCTGATCTTCATGAACATCTGCTAATCTCATCATTGGTTTGCATGAATTTAATAAAAACCAGTGCCGCAAAGAATTTGTATGTCAGTGTTCAAATGCCCAGGAGACACTACAGAAAACCAGGAAATAGGGGACCATAAGATATAAGCCCCCCCCCCCGAATTCAAAAGAATCATAAAGAAGTCTTTAAATCCTTCACAAGCAACGGATTTGAGTTCAAGGACCCGTCTTCCCTAACTCTCTAGGGTCAAGAAAGCTTTCTGAGGCCATCCCTGTGTCTATCCTTCTCTAAAGCTCTAAACCCTAGTACAATACCTGACATTTAACAGCATCTTTATTACTTTACAGATTATTGCAGAAATCAAATAAATGCCTCAAGGAGGACTCAAAGAGAAAATCTATCACCACATCTTAAATCTGTAAGTAAAACACAAAAGTTTAAAAAATGTATAGCCAAAAAGGCAAATGAGCTAATCCTCTCCAAAGTAAACAAATACGTAAATAAATAAATGATAAGCGTTCATAGAGCTAAAAGGGAATTTATTTGAAGATCAGATTCTCAAACATGGCTAAAATCCAAGTGCATTTCAAATGCAGGATGGATGATAAAAGTAGCAGTATTTCCAATTGTAATTCCATGTTGGGGCAGTTCATTTTGGGGGAAGTATGGGGAAATGGAAATACTGCTTCCAGGTTTACATGAGGCAAACCTAGCCTTCATCACATTAAAAGCATTTATGGCTCAGTAAGAAATCCTTTAAAAAGAAAAAGTTACTTAGGCAAAGCAGGCCCCGAGAAAGCAGCGGGCCAGTGGATCCACCTGACTTCCTGCAGAAACCCTGGCCTATTGAAATAATTGTTTCTCATACCCCAAAGCAAATGAACCACTCTCCCACTTTAAATCATCCCTTTTTCTCTTTAGCCCATGACTGACTCTGTCTGTGATGCATGTTGTGTTTGCAAGCATGAAGGAAATTATATAAAAACAAATTGCTTTGTACTGTACCCTGATTGTCTGGAAATACTAAATAGATGGGCAAGGCAGCATTGCACCAACTTGCAGCTTCGTGAGTTAATGGATGGGATTGAAAAGTTTTAGCTGTTTCAATATGATGAATGCCTCTCATTTCCAAACACACAGAATATCCGTTTTTAGCATTGTATGAATTATTTCTCAAAGTAACCAATGACTTTGCATGGTAACCCAAAGCAGAAAGAAAAAGATTATTACCCTTTTGTTTTTACTCCCTCCACTCACAGCTCACAGCCCTCTGTTCTCTGGCTTAAAAAAAAAAAAAAAGTCTTCGGGGGCACCTGGGTGGCTCAGTTGTTAGGCATCTGTCTTCGGCTCGGCTCAGGGCGTGATCCCAGGGTCCTGGGATCAAGCCCCGCATTGGGCTCCCTGCTCTGCTGGGAGTCTGCTTCTTCCTCTCCCACTCCCCCTGGTTGTGTTCCCTCTCTTGCTGGCTGTCTCTCTCTCTCTGTCAAGTAAATAAATAAAAATCTTAAAAAAAAAAAAAAAAGGCTTCGGAAAATTCTCAAGCTAAATTTCCGTGGTAATCATCATTCATGACTGATCATAGATCATCATAATCATTACACATCAACACTAAATGTCAATCATTTTTCATAATTTATTTTTCATAAATACATTCAATCACACAAATGTGATCATTTGTGTGATCATTATTTCAACACATATGTACTGAATATCATATTCAATACCTAGTACCATTTTAGGCACAAAGGACCTAGCAATGAAAGAAACAACGGCCTTGCTTAAATACCACTTACATCCAAGTTGGAGGAAGCAAGTTAATATATAATATGGTAGATGGTGGTAGGAGCTAAGGAGAAAAATAAAGCAGAAGATATAAGGCAGGTTGTTCTGGGCCTTGAGAGAGCTGCCTACTTTTTATTGTGTAGAGTGATTGGAGAAAGCCTCTATGAACTACCAATTGCACTTTATCCATCTGCAGTATTCTAGATCATTCTAATGACTCCCCTTGCCTGTCAGGCAAAGAAGTATAATAGGGAAGAAGGTGGGTTTGGATAAATACAGTCATGGATTCAAATGTTGGTTCTGCTGCATATTAATTCTTTGAACTTCGACAAGTTACATAATCTCTCCAATACTATCCAACTGTATAATCGCCAAAATAATACATATCTGTAGGGTGTTGTGAAATAAATATGTATCTTGCAGGTATGTTGTGAAGTCATGTGTGCAAAGCACCCAGCATTTTGTAGGCTTCAAGAAATGCTAATGTCCTCATCTTTACTTCCATTTCTGAAAGAAATAACATTCATTTAATATAATACAATTTAAACATGTGTATGCATAAACACGCTTACACAGTTGTGTATTTATTAAGCACACATAAAAATAGCCTCTTGTTAAGAGCACATATATTTCCATGTAAGCTAACGGTGCGTCTTCAAGAAGATAGGAACTCTGTCACATCCTTCTTTCATATTATAAACTCCTGCTTCATAAATTCTTGCCAAATACTGTGACGAAAAAGGAACAGCAAAAGGTGGAGGGATAAAGTGACCTAGCAGAACTTTGCCTTGCTTCCTACATGCCAGCCAAGCGCCCACTGTGTGTGGTCTTTATTTCATGCATGTCGTTGTGAGGACCAGGTGCCACGCAACCAACTGTGAAAGGAGGCAGAGCAGTACACTGATTAAAAGCATGGGCCTCCAAGTTCTCCAGGCCCTGCTTCAAACTCATTTGTAAAATTCATTTGAATTCATTTGTAAAATAGAATTAATGCCACCTACCTCTTAGGGTTGTTAATGAGAATTAAATATGAGAATACATGAAAAATGCTTTGGTGCCCATTAAGTACTTACAAAGTGGTGGTAATTAACAACAGAGAAGGAATTTAAAAAGTCACCAGGAAAGGGTGGTTCATAGTTAGATCAGTACAGATATAGATATATGGGTGTCATTTTTGGCATACAAGCACCACCTTAGTTAACATTCTTTGTAAATAATTAAGTCAAAATGAGTACTCACAGAAAAGTTGGGGAATACATTCTAGATTATACTGTGTTTTGTATGAATTCCACATTTTAGTTTTGTCTATATGTCATGAATACATTTAATCCAGTATTAACGGAATGACCCCTATTCTTGACTCTGGGATTTCTTGGAATTGTAAGAACATTGAATAAGAAAGTTGAGTATAGCAATGTAATTAACAGTAAAGTTAGTGTTTTCCATTTGTTTCATCGATAAGGGACACACACTAAATTCACCACAAAGCTCTCAAGCTGTTTAGCTCCCCAGTTTGCCCCCAGTGCCACCACCTATAGAGAGTAAGAACTCTATAGGTAAAAAAAAAAAAAAAAAAAAAAAAAAATTTCCTTCCCATCTTATCTCCATGAACCTCTGAATCCTTTGGGCTGGAAATCTCATTAATCATTCTCTTCTATAAGTATGGAAAAACAATGAGTAGTGATTTTGGAGATAGCCAAGGCTACCCTGGACGATTGGCCCACAACTCACATTGTTCTTTTCCTCGTGGGAAATGCCATGGATTTTCTGCTTAGCTCTCACTCTCCATGCCAGGTTTGCTCTCCAGAGACAAAGGTGTGTTCTCAGTTAAGACTGCACCTGTACTCTCTGCAATCTGGAGTTGGAGTACTAGGAATATTAGTATTATCCTGGTAAACTATCCAAAACAGTTTGCCATCCATCAGTGACATATGCCAATAAGTGAGCTTTTCCCTAAGGTTTTGTTTAAGGGATTTCAATATTTGAGCTTTTAATCCATCCTCATTATTTAATGCTACAGGGTAGCTTTATACTCAAAGTTTTCAAAGTACATTATTTCACCACAGTTTTCACATCTTCAAGGTTTTTGTTTTTATCCAGTTGAAACACAGAGTGGATGGTAAATAGGGCTTTGCACAACTTTTATCTGATAAAACTTCAAAGAGAAAATATGTCACCATCTTTATCAGCCAAGTGAATTCCACACTCAACTCATTGGCAAGGTAGGGGATGACAAAAAGTTTTATCTGTTCTGAGTCCTGAAGGGCACTTTCCTGCTTTATTCCAGCTCCTCTAAACCTGTCTAAAATTCAAGTCAAAATAAGGATGTGTTTGGGGGCGCCTGGGTGGCACAGCGGTTAAATGTCTGCCTTCGGCTCAGGGCGTGATCCCAGCATTATGGGATCGAGCCCCACATCAGGCTCCTCCACTGGGAGCCTGCTTCTTCCTCTCCCACTCCCCCTGCTTGTGTTCCCTCTCTCGCTGGCTGTCTCTATCTCTGTCGAAAAAATAAATAAAATCTTAAAAAAAAAAAAAGGATGTGTTTGGTTCAGCTACACAGAAGGAAAGGTTTATTTCAGATATGATTTTGAAAGAGACACAACCCATGGCATAACATCAGCTATCCATGCCAACTGTTATTCTTTTCCATGAAGAAACCTGCTGTAAGATCGTGATAAAATCGGGACTCAAATCTCAAGATAAGAATCCCTTTGCTAGTGCTTGATTTCCAAATACAAGCAAATCTGCCTATGCCCATCGCTATGCCCTACAATGCACCAGCCAACTGAAATCAGCTCTTCCCTGTTCTCTTTCTCAGAGGATGTGTGCAGGGGAACAAGGGAATGGACAGCTCTCCTTTGACATGAGGGCAGCACCTGCCATTTATAATGTATTGACTATATTCTGGGCTCTGTAAGTTCCTTTCATTGAAGTGTTGCACTTAATCCTTCAAGAACCATATGATGTTACTGGTACCATCTCTTTTATACAGATGGGCGAACTGGGCAAGAAGGAGTTAAAAAATTTGGCCAGGTTTGCACAACTTCTAAATGTTGGAGCTGAAATTTAAACCTAGACAGTCTGACCCCATGTATGCCCTATATTTCATCACGAGGCAATCTCATCTCCAACAGTGCTCAAAGCAAAGAGTGAAGACCTCAAACCACAGAGACCAATTCATTAAGATACAACCTTACTCAGAGCACTCCCAGCTCCTCCCTGTGTGCTAGTCCCAAGCCTAGGATAGCTAAAATCAATCACTTGGTACAAACAGGCTGGCTTATCTCCATCCTGCTCTTTAGGCATGACCATGAGAGGCATTTCTGCCTGCTTCCTTGCATTCCTGAGTGGGCTACACTAAGATGCAAACAAGTCTTCTATCAAGCTTCTATACGCTTTGCATAAGCAAATGAGCTGTTGGAGGTCACTGAGGAACTCAACAGTGCTGATTAATTCAACATTCACTCATTCTTTCAACAAACAACTGCTGTTTAGTTAGAAGAATGGGCCAAGCAATTGCTGATTGACTGTGTCAATGTGGATGATTCCGAACACTGTCACTGTGTACTGTGAATAGATCTTAGGATATTATTTGTGCCAACCTGTGTGTGAACATAAGGATATAATATTTACTGATATACAGGGACATTTAGTTTCTCCTTGTTTTTTAAGATTTAGTCCCCTTCATCCAACCCCTTCTTTGCCTCTTTTCCAGCTAGCATCTATGCACATGCAAGAAGTTTTTACCAGACACACAGACCATTTCTGAACCTTCCAATTTATACTACACTGTCAAAGCAAGTGACATTTTCCTTCACAGCAACTATCACATTTATAATTAATTATTAACATGAAGTATTTGTTTAGCATCTTTTTCCACAGAGAGACTATAAGCTACATGAGGAAGAAGAAACATGCCTATTTTCTCCTAGCTCTATCCTTAGTACCAAGCATAGTATTCAGGATATAGAAAGCCCACAATAAACATTAGCAGATAATGATGATAGTGGTGGTTGAGAATCAACTACCTACTGCTCACTGTCTACATTACTGTGACTTTACTATCCTACTGTCTTCATCACATCACATTACTACTGTGGGAAACTCTTGCCCCAGAAATTAAAAATCCAAATGACTTTATTGCTCATTTCAGAAACGTCTTGAAAGATCCATCAGCTTTTCAAAGAAAGCATCAGACTCTTCCACCACAAGATTCTTTGACCTCCTCGTCCCAATATCCTTGCCTTGTTCTGTCCATCAGTCCTAAGCTATTATAGTATAATTCTTACGCACTCCTAAGTAAGTCCCCTGTGGAAAGACCCACCTTCGATACACTTCTAAATTTCAATAAATATCCCGACTTTGTCCATTCCCAAGACACTACTAAGGCTCTGTTGAGGTAGCTTGTGTTCTCCTTTAATTCAGTAAATAGGAAACTCGGCCTCATCTTATCAAGAGGTTGTTCTGGTGATATACGGGAGAAGCCAGCATTTGACATGATTAAAATCAACAGTCTCAAGACAAGCCTCAGTTATGGAGTTATTTCAGCTCTCCACTCAAAAACCATATCCTCAAAGAGACCTTCCCTGACACTATCCAGACATGATCTTAAAT
Organism: Ursus americanus; assembly: GCF_024610735.1. Lineage (NCBI taxonomy): Eukaryota > Metazoa > Chordata > Mammalia > Carnivora > Ursidae > Ursus > Ursus americanus. The sequence continues at coordinate 35,389,468 of NC_142128.1, forward strand.
GGTGCCTTTCGGCCACTTCTCTTCTTTCACCCTTGATTTCTTGTTCTTCAGAGCCCTTAACGCTATTTGGCACTATAATGAGTATTTACTTGCTTATTTGTTATATTCTGATTCCTCTTCTAGAGCATAAGCTCCATGAGGGTGGGGACTCAATTTTGTTCTCCAATGTGTCCTCACTCTTGGGATTATGTCTGCCTCATCACTGGGACTCAGATAGTGTGACAAGGATGACAGAAGCTGCTTTTCTGGGTCTACTGAAGGGGAGACATGAAGGAAGGCAAATAGAGGAATATTTCACATGTCTTACAGTGTCTTCATTTTTTAAAAATCTCAGTTTATCATAACCATACCTTAAATGTTGTTATATTTTGTTCCTGTTTTACAGATGAAAACTTGAGGCCCAAAATGATTACTTAAGACCAGAAGTGCCTGCCCTAGAAGTAGATCCTCCAGTGATGGTTTCCATGTTCCAAAGAGGGTCACTACTCCCTGGCACTCGGTATGGGAAATGGAATCAAGAATGATTGATCACTTTTTTTCACAGCACTCAGGGGTGCCCAGGAAAGGTCATCCCACTAAGATTAAAAATAGAGTGTGCACAGGGGTTATGATTCTTAAGAATGAAGACAAAGTCCAGGTTTAGAGTAATCCTCAACCCAAAGGAAATCTTAAGCATGGAAAAAGAGAATGCATCCCCTGAAATGACTGAAAAAGATGGCTGATCCAAATCATGAGATGAGTTCTGCTTTAAAATGTAGTATTAGAAGTTTGACATGCCTTTAAAAAATTAGGTAGCACATCAAAAAACATTTTTTTAAAAAAATGTACTACATTCTATAGGCAGCATGGAAACATGAGTGCCTTTCTTTGGCAAAGATAACCCATAAGGGATGAAAGGGAAGAAAAAAAAAAGAGAATGAGAAATATGTTCCATTTCAGGAGAGATAACAGGAGGCTGAATTATCCAGATAATTATCTCAATCCCCACTTTACTTCTTCTATGTGGTAAGAGCTTCACTGAAGACCAACTTGCTTTAACAACCACTGAGCATAATTTAGGGGGAAAAATCCACTAATGACCCTCCATTCAAAAGGTTTTAGAAGGAGCACTGGGTGGCATATTTAAATGATAATGAAATACCACCAGGCTAGGGGAAGACACAGATTACCTAATAGGCAGAATTTTCTCCATTAATAATGACTTTTAGAGTAAGAATGTCAGAAAATGAGGATAAGAAGGAAAAGACTTTTTTTTTTCTGAATTGCTGAAGAAATGATCTTTTGTGAAAAGAACAGAGTGGATGAGGGGTATGAGACCTCAAGACAGACCAAGACTCATTCTCCCACCTTCCCACTGGAAAATGTCACTTTTCCCTTTTGATGGATTTTAAAGTGAAATCATTATCAGACAGAAATCACTACCAGATGTGGTTTTGCATCAAAACCAACCATGGTGTTCTCCTAAAGGGAAAAGACAAACTCCAGGAGAATTATAAAGCTACAAAAGTTTGCACATGTTCTGTATTCAAAGCACCTGATTTCATCAGATTTCTCATTAGAAACAAGTGTCCCCATCAATGCAGGATAAAGCGGTCCTCTCACACCAAATGAATACAAAATGTCAAGGTGATTAGCATAGACTAGTCCAAGAGCAGAAACAGCCCTGATAAGGCTCCTATCGCTAAATTGGAAGATATGCACAGGAGAGATTTATCAAATACAAAACACATCTCTCAAAAGCATTTGGAGGAATAAATGTTATATTTGGAAAGAAAAAAAAGTGGGACTGTGCATTCTGAAGCCCAGGAGTGTATTCCTAACACCCTACTGGACCTCTGTTTGATGCCACTCAGCAAAGACAAGCTGAATTCATTATCTCCTCCACAGCAATGTCTCAAACCAGCCCCTCCTACAGTGAGTGCTCTTCTTCATTTAAATACAAAACAAAACATGGAAAAACATGGGATTCCTCATTTTCCCTTGTTCTTAATCTATCTCTAATGTATGGCAATTCTACTTGTGGAATACAGCCAGAATTCATTTGCATGTGTCCATTTCCACTGGGCCACCAAACCATCAAAATCTCTCACCTGCAGCACTAGGAGAGATTCCCAAAAGGTCCCCCCATGGATAGCTTGCTTGCCATCACTGAATGCAGCAGAGTGATCCTTTAAAATGTAAACAGGCCACCATCACTCCACTACAAAGAAAGGTTTTGATAGTTCTCCAAATCGTTTTCAAATCTAGCACAACAGACCCTGTAGTAGGCAAAATAATTCACCTCTCCCCATTCCGCCCCCCAGAGGTGTCCACATCCTAATTCCTGGAACCTGTGAATGTTTTATGTCTCATGGCAAAGGGGATTGAGGTTGCATATGGATTTAAGGTTGCTAATCAGCTGACTTTAAGATAAGAAGATAATTCTGAATTATCTAGGTGAGTTCCGTGTAATCACAAGAACTCTTAAACATGAAAGAGAGAGGCAGGAGAATCAGTGTCAGTGTGATTTGATGCAAAAAAGACTCAACCCACCATTGCTGGCTTTACAGATGGAAGAGGGCCAGGAACAAAAGAATGCAGGCAGTTTCTAAGCACCTGGAACACAGCCTGACTGACACCTTGATTTTAGACCAGTGAGACCCAGTTAGTATTCCTGACCTCCAGAATTATAATAAATGTGTGTTGTTCTACAAGTCACTGGGTTTGTGATAATTTGTTACATCAGCACTAGGCAGCTAATACATACCCTCCCTAAAAGGCCCTATAAAAGGCGAATATTCATCATCTGCAGCTTCATTTTGGACCACTTTCTATCCCTTGCCCTTTTTCCTTCTGGAATGTCTCATGCTTGTGCTGCCATACACCCCCCCAAACATGCTGTTCCTTCTCCCTTGAATGTCTCTCTTTCCCGCTTGCTCCTGCTCCTAATTTAGGTCATGAGTGAGTGATGCCTGACTTTTTGACAGCTCCTGTCCTTCCCAATTCCTCAGTGAGGATAATTGGACATCCCTTAATTCATGATCCCTTAGCACCTGTAACATTTATCTCACTTATTAGCACTTCTTTGAGTCAAAAGTAATCAAATCATCCTAATTTGCATGGCTTTAGAATGGAAGTCCCACCTCTCAAGAAACCCTCATTCTGGGAAACTTGGGATATCTGGTCACCCTGTCAAGTCAGCCTTCCCAGAAGTGTAGGACCAGGCACAGAAGAAGCACTCAATAAAACATTAATGAATAAATGGATTTAATTTGTCCATAGTTTTTTTTTTTCTGCATGCACACGCATTTCTAGTGATATTCCCTTCCACTCCTGACCCTTTTATCTAATCAAATCACTTGATCCTAGGCTACTACATAATTGGGTATTACCCAATTCTGTGACTATACCAGTCTCTTAGAGGTAAAGCCCCACACACCACCCTTTCTGATTGATCTTCCTTCTTCCTCCTATTAAGTTATAAGAATGAGTTTTTGACTTAATCATTCAATGAAGAAAATCTTTATTGTGTATCTATCTCGAAAGCAAATATTAAATGCTTTCTGAAAAAATTCTATAGGGTTTGAAATGTTCTGTGGTCTCAAAATTAAACAAATGATAGTAATGGTCACCATCTTTGAAAAGTTGATTCTTTGGAGAATTAACTCTTTCAGGTCTCTTGGGTGCTATTGTGTGTCTTAAAAGAGGAATAAAATTGGAATTGCATACCTAGGTATCAGCTATTGGGAATTTTTAACCTTTCAAGTATTCTTTATAAAAAGCAGGAACTTAAATTTCATCCATGACCAAGTTTAACAAAATGTTTTGGTCCCAACATTCAACTGTATGAGAATTACTCTTCACTTTATTTGTATGAGGCTATAGTTTTCAAACATTAAAATTAACAAAAATCATGTTATGCGCCTGTTAAAAATTCAGATTCCTACCTAGGCAGACCCCTGGACTTCTTGTTCTGGGATCTATAGACTGATTTATTAAGTAGTTTCAGGGATTGCTATGGATAGTGCCTTAACAAACTTTTAAGAATGGTAAGTTGTCAAAGTAGCAACATGGTAGAAAAAATAAGTAATTCTGATATAATCACTTTTAAAGTTTATAGTTATTCAAACACTAATTTAAAAAGATATATACAGCCCTATGATTATTGCAACATTATTTACAACAGCCAAGATATGGAACCAACCTAGGTGTCCATCAACAAATGAATAGATAATGAAGATATGGTATGTATATCTATATATCTATATCTATCTATCTATATCTATCTATAAATACACACACACACACACACACACACGAATATTATGCAGCCATGAAAAAGGACTAGATCTTGTCATCTGTGACAATATGGATGGACCTAGAGGATATTATGTTAAATGAAATAAATCAGACAAAGAAAGACAAATACCACACCAATATGTGGAATCTAAAAAACAAAACAAATGAATAAGCAAACAAACAAAAAGCAGAATCAGACCCATAAATACAGAGAAAAAACTGATGGTTGCCAGAGGGAAAAGGTATGGGGGATGAGCAAAATGGGTGAAGGTAAGTGAGAGATACAGGCTCCCAGTTATGGAATGAATATATCTTAGGAACAAAAGGTACAGCATAGGGAACATACTCAATGATATTTTAATAGTGTTGTATGGTGACAGATGGTAGCTACCCTTACAGTGAGCACAGCATAAAATACAGAGATGCTGAATCTCTCTGTTTTGCACCTGAAACTAAAGTAACATTGTATGTCAACTACACTCCAAAAAGAATTTTTTTAAAACTTATAATTATAGAACATAAAGAAAGCATGCACACGTTTGTGTACTGGAGTGGGAAGGCATTCAAATGAGGGGTTGGAGATAATAAAATGTTCATTAAATATTATGTTTCATGGCAAATGAAGAACTCTTGTTATTGTCACTGCTAGATAATATTACCTAAAGGTGTCTGATATGTGGAATATACACTTCCTGGATAAAAATATCTAGTGTTGTCCATACCTCACAGCAAAAGAAAAAAAAAACAAAAAACAGAAAACAAAACAAAAAACAAAGCCTGAGAATCAAAATCTTATTTTGCTGACCTTTTATGAAAACGCTACCCACTTAGGGAGTCGGCATGAATTGGGACTGACATAAGTGCTAGTTGCCTTCCTTATATGTACTACCAGGTACCCAGGAAATGTTGGCCCACCATGGGGACATAAAGGGTATCTTTGTAGGGATACTCAAAAAGAAAGAGATTTCCTCTCAATGCAGGACGCTTTCTCTATGGTGCTCTCCACTGTTATTTTGAAACACTTTTCACAGAGATGGTCTTGCAAAGATACACGGTACCAAATGATCATTTAGTCTTTCCTATGACATTTATTAGAGAAAAAATAGAAACAATAAGTGGTACTGGCTGCTTTATAACACGTGTCCTTTTAGCCAACACGTCTGCCTCTGCTTGGCTGCATGTAGGAAAGTGGTATCTGCTTATAGACTTACTTCTGAATCACTTGTTTTCACCAATTCCTATACCTCAACTCCTTTATGATCCCAACTCTCCTGGCCCACAACACATATTTATATCCTCATTCTCTCATTTGCTCACATTTGGGGTTTGCCTCAGGTTGGGTCACTCTGGTACAACCTTGGCTTTTCACAAAAATGGCAGTGATTCATATCTTTCACCCCAGATTCACTTCTCAGAAACCATTCCTATTGGGAAGGCAGAATATAGACAAGACTTGGCATTACCATCTTGACTCCAAATGTGCCACTAAAGGATAAGGGAGGCCATCAGACATCATAGGGTCATCTTTCTTTGGTATTTTGGAAAGTGAGAAAAAGGGGGATCAATGTGCCAGAGGGTGCATTTCTTGAGAAATGTACAAGTTCATAATATATATAACTGTAAAGCATTTCTAGAATATCCCCATGGAAAGAAATTGTTGAATAATAAGAAATGTTCTAAACTTTAGATTTCAAAAAAATGGGTCAGATTGAAAAATGCTCTTTTTGATGCAATTTTAAGGTCCTTAAGGATAAGGATTTTATTGTAGGCTGCCTTTCAACATAAAAGAAAATGGGAACAGGGATTTGCACATGGCAGACTTTCAATAAATGATATTTATTGAATCTGATATTTATCAAATATGATATAACTGACTAGGCTCCAAGCAACTTTGAAATAACTCATTATAGATCATTTTCACGCACAGGTTAAAGGATTTTCATGTCCTGTCTGACTTTCTCTTGTAGCTATACAACTGGTCTTGCATATATTGCTACCTTATATTTGCAAGGTATGTTCTGTTATGAACACTGTTGTCACATGTACCGTGACATTTAATTTTCACACCAGCTCTTTAAAGAATCTCAGGGCTTCCACAGCTGAGAAGACTGAGGCTGAGGGAAATGTAAGATTTACAATGATCCCACAGATAGGGTATGATGAGGTGAGAGCTGGAGCACTAGTTTTAGGCTCAATGCCAGCCCTCCATTGGTAATAAACCCAGTCCTCTGTACAGCACGTCATGATGTACTGGCTCTTCCAACGTTGTTCTGAACATCTAATCCAGCTCTCCCACTTATTACCTATGAATCTTGAATTCTCTGAGCCACGATGTCGTCATATTCAAATAGGACTAAGGATAGAAACAGTTATAGAAACCTTATGACTTGTTGATCCATTTTCCAGATGAGAAAACCAAAGCTCAGGAGGTCAAGAAGCTGCCAAATGTCAGGAGCTAGCTTCAAAGATGGTGGCTTGATTCTAGGTCCATCAGCTCCCATCCCCTGGCTCACTGCTTCTCCGACCCACCACTTATGCTTATTGTGCACCTGGGAGCCAAGCAATGCCCACGTAGATAGATACATAAAATACTGCGAGGCAGTTTACACATTTTTATGACATGTTTTTCATTTTTATTTATTTATTTTCATTTGTACTACATTTTCACTAAGATTAACAGGGTTGGTTAAGGAAATGCCACTCTCCCTAGGTGGATTCACCAACAGCACAGCTCTACAACTTCCTCCCTCTGTTGGCTCTCTTCTCCGATAAAGCATCTACTTAGAGAGATGCATGAAGGATACAGCAGCACACAGTGCCAAAATCTTCCACCTGGGGCCCATACAAATTCAAAAATGAGAAAACCATCCTCAAAGCTATTGTATTCCATTCTGAGTCACCTTTCCCTGAAATTAATGGAACCACGTCTCCCAGTCTGTCCTGTGTGTTTAACAATGTAATCTGTAGCAGAATCCAATAGCATAAATTGATTAAATCCCATCAAACAGTATTCCCTAAGCAATTTTTCTTGCAATTAAACCATTGTGTTGAAAAAGAATTTGGTTAGAAATATTAATGGGTATCCCCCACTGAACTGTAACCTTACTCCTGAGACTCTAGGATGGCACCGCTCCCTCTTGACTGACAGTAATGTGAAATGAAATCATCCTAATATTTATTCACCACATCAAGTAGATAAGTCTCCAGAAACAAACAGCTCCCCTCTCTGACCATAAGGGAAAAATGTTCTCCTGTCTAGGGTAGGATGGTAAGACTTGGCACACGTGCCACCACTCTCCTGTGCCTGTACCCCTGGAAGACATTGCTAATCAATCACACCACTTTCCTGCTGAGCTCAGATGCATTCTTCTCAACAAAACTACAGGGAGTCTTTACTAATCAGAATTGGCAAGCAAGAAGAAATATATTTGCCTGCCCTCTGTCTAGATAGAGTTTTACTTCACTGAGCCTAGACACAAAACTCCCTATGACCCAATCTAAACACCCAGATTTCAGGGTACCTAAATCCATGGGATAGTGAATCTTATTTATCACTATACAATGACCATTCTGGCACCTTCAGTTGGCTTTTTAATAAAACTATTTTTCTCAAGTGACTGACAAGTTGTCCTTCTCTTCCTTGGCACCACTAGCCAGTATTTCTAAGGAACACTATAGTAATACTTGGATTTCCTCTCCAAGTTCTTATTTCCTTCTTTAATCAAGGCAAATGTATTCAGCTGGTAAAATCTATCTCTAGAAAAATCCTTCTGAGTCTAACCATTCCATTTCCTACTCACCTACTCCAAAACTGAAGTAATTTTAATTCATTTTAGTTGTCCTAAAGCCCTCAGGGTATATAGTAGTTATGTCCCTTTTAAGTAGTTATGTCCTTTTTAAGAGTTAGCATAAAGTGGCTTTCTTTTACTTCTCCAGCAAATGAGGAAGTAGAAAATCCTCTAGTGATATGAAAAAATCACTTTTCTATTAATTGATAAATAATAAAACTGAAAGGTGACATATAGCATTATTTTAGAAACTACAGGTTTCTAAGCACTCATTTATATATTTTAAAAGCCAAGTTATAACCTCTATGAGATACAAATTAAAATCTGTGTCACCTATTTTAAACTCAATGTAATTGTTAAAAAGCATAATTCACACGAATACATTTTAAAAATCTTACCGGCTTTGTTCAACAGTTCATGAACTGGGCAGCACCCAGTGTAGCAGACAGAAAGGAGCTCTGAGAGGCTGTACAAAGCGAAAGACTTTTATAGGCTAAAGGAAGGAAGCAGGAATTAGGCAGTTAAAGTAACCAAAGAAGCAACTGGTTATATCAAGTTTACTTTCCTTTAGGGGAGGGCAGGATCTATCAGGCAGAGGACCTAACCAGTGCTACTCAGGTAATTTCCAAGTGACTGGCTTAAGATTCCAGTTCTGGAAGAGCTGAAGCTGTAATTAAGTCAAGTCTCAGTTTGGTTATGTGGGGCTTAGCAGAAGTAGCTCTATTTGGGGCCTGTTGTCTTGTTTTTAACAGAGCATACCAAAAAAATATCTGTATCCATTTCTTTCTTTCTTTCTTTCTTTTTTTTAAGATTTTATTTATTTATTTGACAGAGATAGAGACAGCCAGCGAGAGAGGCAACACAAGCAGGGGGAGCGGGAGAGGAAGAAGCAGGCTCATAGTGAAGGAGCCTGATGTGGGGCTCGATCCCATAACGCCGGGATCACGCCCTGACCTGAAGGCAGGCGCTTAACCGCTGTGCCACCCAGGCACCCCACTTTCTTTTTTTTTTTAATTATAATTTTAAGAGTTTTCAGATGGGTGAAAATCCCTGGATCATTCCATAAAATAGGACTCTAAAAAATCAAGAATGAAAAACTAATGAAAAATTAGATAAATGATATAGAAGACTATGAGACAAGAGAGAAGTTACGATGCTAAAAAGAGAGATTAAAAAGAAGACAGTGAATAAAAAACAGACTACAAATGGAGAAATCTTAGGACTAAAAAAAAAATAGAAGTACTGGATGTAAAAAATAGCCTTCAACAACATACAAGAACATACCATAGGAAAGAGGTGTTAGAATCTTGAGAATATCAATGCATGACACTGGATCAATAATGAAATACACTGAATACTCTAAGCATGATTTCAAATGACACTAAGATCTACTAGGATGGCCCATGCTTAGTAAGGTGCAGCTAATATACTGACTTACATATGCTGTATAATTTTACGGAAAGAAGTGGACATAGTCAACAAAAGATTTATCTTCATGTTTCCCAACACTTGACTACTGTTCTAGTCCATGACATGCTTTATTCTGACTTACTCTTCTCTAACATCCAGAATATTCCATATAATTCCCCCAAAATAGTATACTACTAAAATCCAAATACCTAGTGGAGAGCATTTTCTCTATCCACCTTCCTGCCCCAATACCACCAATGTAGCCCTGAGAAACCCTAACCAGCATCTGTGTGTGTGTGTGTGTGTGTGTGTGTGTGTGTGTGTGTACCTACGTGTGTGTGTGCATATATGAAGACATAATGGCACTCCATGCTGTGATATGGACATTTTATAAAGGACAGAACTGACGTTCAGAGAGGTTAAGTAAATTAACCATAGTCACAGAGTCACTCATGTGTCTTATATTCAATGTTATTCTTGCTATCCCTAACAGTGTTGCCTACTAATGTAGCTTATAATTGCTACTCAACCTTTCTAATATATGCTTGAAGCATTCATATGTCCTGAAATCTTGACTCCCCATGGAGAGTATAAAGCTTTATTTATGTCTTGCAATTATTTTTCCCCTTTAGTTTGGCTAAAATGCCTCACACAGTGACAGGTACATAATAAGCACTCAGTAAATGCACGTTGATTGAATTTAGCTCTTCCTGCCTTACATGTTGCCATGAAAGTCTCTTAATATTGCTTTCATTTTCATAGCTATTGATTCAATTACTCTTCCTCAAATCTTAAATGAAGCAGGCCACCCCAGCTCCCAGGCATCCACATATTAGTGGTGTCTTCATTCACCTTCTATTTACATCGAACTAAACTAATTATTTTCCTGCTACCTCACACCCCATTGGTGTTACACAAACCGCAGAGACGGCCCTATCTCCTGCAGGCATCACTCGTATCTTTTCAGCAGCCTGTTGTAACACGGCTGACAGAACTATTAAGAATGTCAGCCTTCAATGCATGAAGAACTTATGTAAATCAAATGGTGTCATCCGAGGTAAAACCGGTGACAGCAGCAAAGGGAAATACAGGAGCCAACAGGACTGCCTCCAAGCAAACTTTAGTAGGGGAAGAAGAAAACGATTTATCCATTCCTGGGACAAAAAAGAAAATTTAAAAAAATGAAAACAAAACAAGTTTCATGATTTCTATGGGGCTTAGAATACACTGGTAATGGTCACTGATGCACTAAAGAATTGAGCAAATGGCTGGATTTTATGCGATGTTGAATAGATGATGATGATAAAGGAAGGAAGGAAGGAAGGAAGGAAGGAAGGAAGGAAGGAAGGAAGGAAGGAAGGAAGGAAAGGAGGGAGGGAAGGGAAGGGAAGGGAAGGGAAGGGAAGGGAAGGGAAGGGAAGGGAAGGGAAAGGAAGGAGGGAGGGAGGAAGGGAGGGAGGGAGGGAAGAAGGAAGGAAGGAAGGAAGGAAGGAAGGAAGGAAGGAAGGAAGGAAGGAAGGAAGGAAGGAAGGAACAGACAGAGAGATAGGATCCTTGACATTTTTTCCACCCCCATGGTTACAATCCCATTCTAAGCCAATGTCATTCCTCCTTCCCAGACTATTTCAATACAGCTCTTAACTGTTCTCCTTGCTTCCACTTGGCCTCCATCTAAGACTTCTTCAGTATAGTAGCCAGAGTAATACTTTAAAAAACAGAAGTATAATGTTTCTTATTTTTTTCAGATCCTTTGATGGCTGTCCATGGCACTTACTATAAAATCTGAAATCCGAAATTGATGAGTATCTCTCCCATCTGCTCTTTCAACACTGTTCCAGCACTCTGTTCTAACCACACCTTCTTTGACTTCCTCAAAAGCCCGAAATGCCTTGCCATAGCCCAGAGACGTTTCCCTAGAATGTGTCTTCTTAAATATCAGTTCTTTAACCACCCAAATTAAATTACTATACTCTCTGCACAGACTCCCATAACATGCTGGGCATTTATCTCACAGTACTTACTACAATTTATAATTATACAATTATTTATGTAATTGTTTGAGAGAATTTAAGCCCATGGGTTCGGGAAACTCGTTTGTCTTGTTTCTCACTGTGTCCCCAGCAGCTAGAACCATTCCTGGCAAAGAAGAGCACTTGATGTATATTTGTTGAGTGACTGAAAGAAAGGCTCCAGTTACTTGTTTGATACAGTGAGAGAGAGCAATTCCTACAGAAAAGATAAGACGAAGAGAATCACAGGAATGGTGGGCCAGCTTTGTTTCCTCACCTCTGACCACATCCCTGATCAAAACTCTCACACGGGTAATAGAAGGCTTGACGAGTACTGTCAATGACTTTGAGCTCAGCACAGTGAGGGTTGCTCAGGGGGATGCAAAGAAGCACAAGGCTTCTCAGGAGTTCTGTGCAGGTATGGCACCTGCAGGCCCTTCAAACATGTTTGCAGAATCAGTCTTAGAAAAGAAGCTTGCAGCCTGTGTCAGCCACCACCATGCAGTGGTAAGACCATGTGTTCTGAATAATAAGGTCTTTTTTACTTTAGATTGAAACAGTTGCAATCCTTTTACTACCTCATCCCCATAATTATTAAAATATTTATTAAAATTAGTACATGGAAATTCATATATATACATGCATACATATATGTGTGTATATATATATATACACACACACATATGCTTGGGAGTCCTTCATCTTTGTTTGGTCTTCTTTTTTTTTCTCAGAATGAAACTTCAGATGCAACCCAGTTAAAACCTTGAGGGAGTGTCAAACCACCACGAGGCTATAGGCATGCTGGGCATCAGAAAAATTTGGGGTTGTGGCTTTCAGTGGCTCTCTACTTTGCCTGTACTAACAAGAGTCTTTTTTGATGCACAGTCCCTGGTAACCACAGACAATGTTTCAGTTTTCATGTTCATGGTGCACGGTACTTCATGTTCTCATTCTTTCTAATGCACAGAGAAGAGAAAGAGGAATGAGAGCCCTATAGTAGAATTGTTTCTCTTTGTTTCTACCAGTCATCCACTTCATCCACTTTTTAAAGAAGTAAAGTTATAAATATAACCTAGACATTAGCTGAGATCTTTAGACACCACCATCTCCAAATCTCTCTGAAGCCAAAATTCCTTGCCGCTATTTCCTTAATGAACTGTACAGTCCCAGTGGTACTTCGGACCCAGGGCCATGCATACAGAAAGAGGTCAGTGTAGCAGTCAAGGAGTGGACTCGACAGCTGAAACCCAGCTCCACTTTTGCAAGCCAGCTGACTCTGAGCAATCCATGCAAGGGTCAGTTTTGTCATCAGTAAAACAGCAGTAATTAGCAAGACCTATCTCACTAGGTCATTGTGAGGATAAAAGGAGAGAATGCATGAAAATGCTTAGCCCATGGCCGTGCCCATGAGTGCATTTCCAACACATTAGCTGTTTATCTTCAGAACTGCTAAGGACAACACCTGTTATCTGCTGCATGGACTCAGGCCAGAACTCAGCATTTCACAGAACTTCCATTAAAACCCACTCCCGAAAACATTTTAACTGTTTTGAAGGAAGGGGTTAGTTTTATTCTTGGGTGGTATGGGGATGGGGCAGACAGGGAGAGGGATTAAGTCTACAGCAAAGCAAAGGGCTTCAAATTGAATTTTAGTAACAGCCCCTGATTCCTCTGGGGCCCCGCCCTTCACTCAGGTATCAACTTCCCACCCACCTTCAGGCTGGATTCTTCTGCTCACTCCCTCTCCTCTCTTCTTCCTCATCAGAACCACCATAAGGTCTTCTCTAACTAAAACAGAGCATTACTTTGCTACTAGCTTTCGTTGAATCGATTACCGCCCAAGTTATGCTCTCAGAGGTCCACTTTCTACCCCAAAAGGCTTTTCCCAAAAAGAACCCTCTCCCTCCAAAAAGGAGTATGTATTTAATCCTGACAAGTAACCTGTGGGTGGCCATTGTCATCCTCATTACAGAAGAGGAAATTGGGTCTGGGAAAGGGTAAGTAACTTTCCCAAGTTTGCAGAAGTGGTAAACAGAGAGCCAAGATTTGAATCTCCATTTGTTTGTCTTAACATCTTGTGCTTTTTCCACTAAGACCGCGGCTTCCTTTATTGGAATCTCAATGAACTACTGGCTGTGACCCATTGGGTTTATTGAGCACACAAGCCCAAAGACTCCCAGCTTACTTGTCTTAGCAATGCACAACTTTTATGAACTTCTGCCAACAAAAGTTTCAGTGTGTATTGGAATGAATAGCCCAAAAAGCTAGCCAGAGAATACAATGTAGTCACTAAGTTCTTATACCTTAATTTATGGATATAACAAGTATACACAGGACTAAAGCTATCAGACCCCTGATTTCCAAAACTCTAATCAAGAAATAGCATCAAGGAGAGTGAGTCTTGAATTTCACTAGTCTCAAAAATAATGCCTTGCGCCAGAATTCATGGATTCTGAAGCTCCTTTTTCCTTAAGGCTTTAACATGTTACAGAGCAATGGGTTATTTTTCTAATCTGGATTCTCCCTCCATTCTGTGGGTTCTTTGAAGGTAAAGATTTTATCTGACTCATATTTCCAACCCCATATAATCTGAACCCTCATTCTAGGCAACTAAAACATAGGCAGCTAAGAGTAGAAAATCCAAAAGACAATGAACTGGCTGTAAATTAACACAATCCATTTTAAGAAGTGATTTAGTAATATGTATCCAAAATCATAAAGATGCTTATTTCCTTTAACTATACAATTCCTCTCTAGGGTATTTATCCTTAAGAAATTATGCGAGGGAAGAAAACTCCACAGATCCTGAGTGATTAACTCTGGCAATAATGGTGTTAGTGAAAAGAGTAGAGATCTCCTAGATATCCCATAGTAAAGGAATAAAACATCACCCTGATGATACATTGTGTAACCCTTAAAATTATGATCGTAGGGAGTGATAGAGCAAGATCAAAAAGACAAAAAAGCTCAAGCTAAAACTAAAGGAAGAAATTATAACACCAAATCACAAGCCCATGGTGACCATGGCTTTGGAGTACATACCTGGAGATGGATTACATGGAAAACTGGGAAAGGAATTAAACCAGCTTCATGGCACTGGCGCATGCTAGAACAGTCGAGGCACAGGTAAACCTTGTTTCCTCAATATCTTTAGAGGAGAGCCTGGATTCTATTCTGAAATGAAAGGCAGGCACTTGGAGCAGAGCTCTGGGTGAGAGAGCACAGCTTTGCATGCAAGACATGGAGATTCCCCTTCCTGGAGCCAGACCCACACCGGCTGTAGTGTGTGATTATGCTCTCAGACCATCTGCTCAGGGGCTGTGAAGGCAGCCGTGTGTCCTCCTGCCTGGACGCCAGGAGGACACCGATCACTAGTCAATCTGCTTGAAATTGCCTCCGATGATTAGTGTGTAATGACTCAGGTAGGTCATGGCCAGGGACGTTTCTGTTATTAATGCATTAGCAGCTGTAAATGGGCATTGATTCTGCACAGAGTGCAGGTTTATGGACTTGGTGGGGAGAGTCTGGCCCTGTGGAGTGTAAATGGTCATTGCTGGGGGAGGAAGCACCCTGCAAGGGCATTGTACTTCAGGGAAGGGTGAGGAAGGCCAGCCAGCTCTGAGAGGAAAAACCTGACCCAAGAATATGGAAAAGAAGAATTTACATGTAACAGGGACAACTCTTGGCCCTCTCCCACATCTGAGACAGATTTAATCATATCCTTGCATTCTGAGCCCAACACATATTCCTGTCTATGACTAGCTAGTCCATGATAACCAATACAATTTGGATTGTTTTCTTTGCTTTAAATTTTATTTTACAGTTTTGCCATAAATTCAGGGTCCCATTCATTGTAACATCCCTAGCACTCAGTAAAAATCCAACATAATTTACCCAAAGCTATTTGTAAGTGAATAAATGAATGATAACACTACCAGAGAAAGACTGTTGACTTATATATCAATGTCATGGCACCCTGGGCTGGAATGTACCACAATACAGTTTTTCAAGATAATTTATCCTTCTTAAATAAAGAGACTGAGGTCCAACAAGTGACCCACCTCACCAGTGATCATACACACACAGGCCGCTTAGCAGAAGGGATTACTTCTCAGTTATGGAATTGTTCTGAGTAACAACAGTACTTGTCATTGTTATCATCTATTTACTTCCAACTGTATGCCTGGCACAGAGTTGCGGTTGGCACCCTCTGAGGCAAGAATCCTCATCTGTGGAAACAGTTGCCTGAATTCAAAAGAAACTAGCCACATGTTTTTTAAAAATATATTCTGGCTGTTAGCACTAGGAGAAAGTTTATCTTTTTGCTTTGGAGTTTCTCAAAAGAAATCTGTAGCCTCTTCCACTTGGAAAAACCAAATTCCTTGTTTCTATAACTTATTAACCAGACATTCTTGTGTGTGTTTGTCATTCGCAATTTCCAGGCATTGCTACAGATTCACCAATGTCTCCAGTAACAACCTCACATTACAATGCAGAGTAGAAACAGCAAGTAGATCTAATCTTTAGCTTAAGTGAAGAGATTTAGCAGAAACCCCAAGATATTGTTTTCCTCAGGTCATTCTATTGGGAACTAATGAATAATTAGGATGAATACAAAGATTTCACCTCTCACGTGCTCCAGTAGTAGAGGCTGCAGGTAAAACCTGCTTTCATTTCCTCTGATTCTGTAATGCAACCCATGGGTGGGGACCAAACTGTATCAATATCAGTTATTAATACAGTAAACAGAAAATGGCATATCAGTACTATACTAGTCCCAGACCTAATTAGCATGTTCATTCTCTTGTCCAGAAGACAATGAGTTCATTTTTGCCCACAGCTGGGGGGGTGGGAAGGAGCTACCGCTGGTCATATCTCAACACCCTCTGCCTTCCTGAGGTAATGATGCTTCCCTTCAACTTTGTCTTCTGTGGCCTCGTTTCTATCTTTCTTGTTTATTCACCGAATTCCAAGTCAGAAGAAGTCTTAGTTACAGACTATTTTAGTTCAATTCCTTATTATTGTTATTATTTAATGAAAAAAATTAAGTCAGATTGGTCAATGTGTCAAGGATCACATGTCAATTCACAGAGCCAGGACATGATCATGCCTGACTTGATTTTTCAAAGACTAATCTAGATTTGGAGGTATGGCATGGGAGCGCTGTGAGGGGCTATGGATGACAAAAGAATGGCTTCAAAACATCACAGAGTGATCGTCATTCACAGAAGTAAGCCACACAACTCAATAATTCACTCTAGATATAGATATAGATATTTTGTGGGTGTCGGGGATAGAGAAGCAAGCAAGACAGACACACACCATGCCTTCGGAGACCCTCCAGTCCAGCAGAGGAAGCAGATAATGCACAAGCAATAAAGACGATAATTAGAACATGTGAGGAGTGCTATGGAAGATTTAAATGTGTGACATGATGGAGAATAATGAGGCAGGTAGTGGGGTGCCACTTTAGGCTTGTCTCTTTGTTATCCATAGTCCTGAAATGCTGTGATCATATACACCTTCCTTGTAACTTTCATTCCTTTTTTATTCCTCTGTTCAACAATAAGGAGAAAAAGAAAATGTTCTTTTTTTTTATTTATCTGCCTATACTCTCTCCCATGCTTCACAGTTTTGTACACTCCTTAAATCAAAAAGATCCCCTGAGTTCCTAGTCCGAGTCTAGAAGAGCAGGAAGGATTTTACAGAGCTTGCTATGCAGCAGCTTGAAAGAGACAAGAGATACACACATAGAATGAGTGAACACGGATGTCTGGTGGTGGGTGGTGGGTGGCGGTGGTCAAGTGTCAGAGCAAACGGGAAGGTCAAACAAGGGCATCATTTTGTGTGTCCTCTACACCATGAGACTCTAAATCAACTGGCATGAAACCCACCCTAGGCCTGGTCGTCACTTAAATTAATGCTCTTATATTGCTCCTACTCTTGCTCCCCCTCCCTCCTGTATTCAGCTGATGGCTGACCTCTCCCATTTCCAGGCAATCTGCTGACTTTTAACTCACAGAACTCCACTTCTCTCAAGACAATCATTGCTCTTTCTCTTTCTATTCACCTTACACTGTTCTACTCTTTGCCTGCTCCACAGAGCCCAGATTCTAAAAATATTATCACAGGGTCAAACTTCTACACTGAAAACAGGCTTAGTATTTTATTTATCCTACAAGGGGAATCAAGGAATTAAAGTACACATTTCTTCAGAAGAATCTTAACAGAGATAAATACTGAAGTGTAGACTAAGAATAAGGAAGGGTTTCTCCTGCTGGGAAGACCACAGGTAACATATTTTGGAGTCAGGAAGTAAATGCACTTGGAATTCAAGAGATCAACATGTTTGGTTAGAATATAAGGTATCTAGGCATTCTCAGAGAAAAGGCAGTGTTGAAAGGAACTAGTTAACTGAACAATTAACTAGATGATATTCATGTTTCGGGAATAGCAGTCCTCCAACATGTAGGATGGAATCCAGGGGATGGTGGCTTTAGGCACTAAAACCACTTAGGAAGACTTCACTGCCAATTGAGGAAGAGCACCTGGAGTGATATGCCAACAGAGGGCATGCAAATGGGGGTTTCGGCAGGCCCAGGCCTCACTCTTCTCGTGGTGGTAGATGAAGATCAAGACACGGTCGGTGGTGACTGAAGCTTGGGACTGGGTACCTCGGGAGAGAATGGTGTCCAGAGGGGAGTGAGCAGGGTGTGGTCTGATTTTAGTGTTAGGCATTTGGAGTCAGAAGCAACATCCAGAAGTAAGTGCAGATATACAGCAACCTGTGCTGCATATGACATGGGAATTCAGTGACAGATTTGGAGTGTGTCTAGGCCTTGACAAAGCAGACGTCATAGCTTTGAACAAGAAATAGAGTAGCAAGTAGAAGACAAAAGACAGCCATCATGCAGACCCAGACCAGTCTACTGTCTAATGTCAATTCTGTTTCTCCCACATACATTACACTCCAGCAGAAGGTGAGATCCATCCATCTATCTATTCATCCCCCCCCATCCCTCCATGTGCTCACCTGTCACTATGTCCAGCAAGTACTGTCTACCATGGCCAGTACTTCAGCAGAAGTTGTGGATGGAATCAGAGGTTATGTATTGTCTAATAACCAGAGTATGACAGACACCAACCAGTTAGAATGACCATATGCTGTGGCATTGGAGGATCATTAACTCTTTCGTTCTGGATCAAGGGTTCATGTAGGGAAATAATGCCTATGGAACTGCAGGGAATGAAGATGCTTAGGGGCTTGGGACAGCAGCAGTTTACCAAACAATGTCTACACTGGTATATACCAGCTGAGAATAACCCTGGATGCAAGCATGAAAAACTCAGAACTGGCCCTTGTATTCACGGGCCTCCAATCTAGAGCTGTCCCACCATGTGGTAGATTATTACTAGCCACATGACACTGTTTAAATTTAAATTAACTAACAATAAACAAAATTATAAACTTAGTCCCTTGGTGGCAGCAGCTACATTTCAAGGGCTCAGTGGCCATAACTGGCTAGTGGTTACCATACCGGACAGCACAGAGAAACAATATTTCTATCATGACAGAAAGTTGTGTTGGAGAGCACTGGACAAAAGAAAAAGGCAAACATTAAATTAATTTTTGGTCAATTAGTTAATAAATTATAATTCTGATATAGATGTCAGGGAAGTCTAATCTGACAGAAGATAGAGACCTAAAGAAGGCTTCCACTGGAACTTAAATTTAAAAGTTGTAGGAATTTACTCTGAGGCTGAAGTTCAGCCAAGGACCCTATTATCACCAGCCTCCTGTAGGTTTCCTTTGTGCATACAGATCACAAAGGAATGTGGAGAGCGAAAATCCTATGTAGATATCAGTTTGTATGAGCTAACTCTGTATCATGTACATCAGCCAAAAGGCACCAATGCAAATGGAACTTTCCGGAAAAGATTAAACAATGAAAGATAACTAGACTTCGGAAGTAGTAAATAGACATTGATTTTCTAAAGCCAACAGAAATATCAAAACCCTGACATAGACCAAGGTAGGACAGCTACATCAGCACAGGCATGACATAGATATGTAAATTCTAAATGCAGAGCTGTTGCTCCCAGTAAAATCCCATAAGGAGAAGTTTCCTAACTAGCAAGGTACCATACATGTAATTGGTGAGGAGAACACAAGACCCAGGTATATGGCCAATGTAGACTTCAGGTCATCTGCTTTTCTGATAACAAAGCAACCTCCTAGAACTTGATCTTGGTTCTAGGGGAAGTAACCTCTTGGTTCTGGACCTTGACTGAGGTTCACTGCTCAAGTGAAGCTCTGATCAAAAGGAAAGCATCGAAATGTATTAGGTACACAGAAATTGGACAGCCGCTCTAAATATCCCCAGTGAGGAGTTTTTCCATTTCTTCTTTTTTTATTTTTTTTTTTTAATTATCAGATATCTACACACCGGTATGGAGCAGCAAATTAATAATTTTTTCCTCTTTAGACTGCAATCGTAGATATGGAAATACCATATCCAAAGACAAATTAACATGAGCTCCTTACAACACTGTACTAATTATCTCGGGGACCAGAGCCTCCCCTAGGTTAGAAATTTCAGCCCCAATCCAGAGCTGGAACATGGATTCCTTTCTGAGAAGCAGTAATTCGTATCATGTTGGGAAGGTAGAGAGGAAGGTGGGAGGGTCGCACATAGTCTGAAAACCCATCCTTGAAACCTTCCTCCCTCCATCCCTACCCTGCCTGCTCCAGCACCACAAAGGCATCTATGAGAAGAGAAGGATACTGCTTGAAACAGAAAAAGATAAAGTAATGTGCTTATTTAACTTTACACCAAATAGATTTGAACAGACTTCATGCCAAACAGCCCCTCCTTTTCACTTACAAAACCTCGCAGTTTTTAGAAAATGCTGTAGCCTGAACTTCAAAGGCACTGAAAGATAGATGTGGCATGTAGGGAATTAGACACGAAATTTCCTTTATTATTGGGAACAAAAGCTATGGGTCTAATCTCCTGTGTGATACAAGCTTTGGCTGATCAGGGTTACGCTAAGTCACTCTGATGTAGCAAATAGCGAATACACTATCTTTTTTCTTTCTGTCTCCTCCTTCTTCTACCATTCACATATGCAAATTCTGTAGCCAAAAGGGGAGTCATGCAGTATCACTGAGTGCAAAGAATTCCCATTGATCAGCCTCTTCCAGGCCTGGAGTCCCCCAGCCTCGGATTCTACCTGCCCCTTTATGATATTTGATGCATCAAATTTTATTCCACCAATCTCAGAAGTAGGACATGTTAAAAAACTCTGAAACCTTACAAGGGAAGCTTCATCTTGAAAAAAAATATATATTTCCTTTAGTTAGTCTTTTAAAACTTGGATTTTTTTAAATTTAATTTTATTTATTTATTTATTTATTTATTTATTTATTTATTAATGATTTTTTATTATATTATGTTAGTCACCATACAGTACATCCCCGGTTTCCGATGTAAGTCTCGATGATTCATTAGTTGTGTATAACACCCAGTGCACCATGCAATACGTGCCCTCCTTACTACCCATCACCGGTCTATCCCATTCCCCCACCCCCCTCCCCTGTGAGGCCCTCAGTTTGTTTCTCCTAGTCCATAGTCTCTCATGTTTCATTCCCCCTTCTGATTACCCCCCCTTTCTTTATCCCTTTCTTCCCCTACCGATCATCCTAGTTCTTATGTAAAACTTGGATATTTATTGTTAAATTATTACAGACTGATTCATGGAACAAGTTGTTTGCCAAGAGAACTCCTGCAGAGGAGAGTGGATGTCCGAGATTTTTACGGAGATGCTCGTGTACCAACACCACCACCTCAAATGCTAGTGTATCATAAAAAGTAACAGTCGGGGAAATCAGAGAAAATACTGCTGGCTTCACCAAAAATCAAGTCCTTGTACACAATGAGAAAGGCAGACGGCGGAAAATGCTTACTTGCTAAAAACAAATGAAATTTCTGAAATGTACCCCAGCATCTTAAAGTACCGAATTTCTTTTTCTGCAGTAATTTTTATATAGTAGTAATGAATTCTGGCCCAAAATGAATTGTTCTTAAATGCCTCAAGAAATATGTGGTCTCGCTAACTGATCTGTTTTTGCTGGCATTTCTTTCTGCTTTGCAGGGTCATGCAACTGGGAGAGAGGGACAAGATATCTCCTAATGAGAAAAGCTTAAGGAACAAAAGGACAAAAAAAGCACATTTCATTTTAACCCCCAGCCAGTAGTGGTAGGGTTAACCCACCGACACGCACACACATTTCCTGTGTTCCTTGTGGGAGTTCTGCCTAGCAAACCCTCCCCTCACCTCTGAATCCAATGCAGTAGTGCAGAAAAGAAAGACACAGGCAAGCAGCACTGTGTTTGTGGGAATTTCAGGCCTGGTGAAGAGAGCTTTTCATCTCGAACACGATCAAAGAAATAGATGTATTTATGTAATGAAGGTTCAAAAGTGGTCGTACTTACTGAATGCTGAGTCCGATCAAGGAAGCTGTAAGTTCCACTGGCATGAGTTCTTTGAGCAGTTTCCTAGGGAAGAAGAGAGCGGAAGACTTTAGGATCGAGGAGTTTATTCTTGTATTGTGCCTTTACCGTTTTTGTCATAGTCACATCTGGCTAACCTCTAAAATAGGCTCTTGATACTGTGAATTGAACAATGATGATGGTGGTGGTGGTGGTGATGATGATGATGATGATGATGAAGAAAATGATTAAGATCAAGTCTTTCAATATATTTTCATTCAATTCTTTCACACTCCAATAGGAATGTGTTACAATTTTCTCTATTTCAGAAGAGGAAACCAAGGCTCAGACAGCTCAAGTAAGTTGCACAAAATATGCATGTAGGTAGTAGAGCCTGGATTTGAAGTTGGCAATTGGACATCAAGTTCAGAACCACTCTGCTATGCTCTTGCTTGACACCGTGAGCTCTATGCCACAGGATGTTTTCAAGGAAAGACGAGAAGCCAATCTTTCAGAGATATTATTGTGTATTTTCCTGCATGGAGTTAGGTGAAATGAAATAAACTCTAAATATCTTTTCAACTCCAGAACTCTAGGATTCTATAATGCTCAATCCCATGATAGTTAACATTCAAAGTGACTCCATTTTGCAATGAATAAAACTGTGGTATAAGGTGCCCCATCAGTAATCAACTTCATAAACATGGCTATAATCACCCAATCAGAAGGAATAAAATCCACATTCATTGATATTTAAATAAACCAAATATTATACAAAATGCAAATGGCCATTACAGTCTCATATAATTCAGTGAGTTGGGGGAGAGGTCATCTCCAAACAGAAAGATTTACTAAAGATCTGAAAGAGTTACATGGCACCCTATACTCAAAAGAGAGTTGATCCTGACCCTTTCGCCCTCTGGTAGACACATAAGTAGCAGAGATGGGATTAATTTGCAGGGTTCTAGAATATCAATCTAGTGCCCTATTACTCCTCTTAAGTAGTGACACAATGTAAACCCACACTTATTATTTATTAAGCCGCTTTTTATGCCAAGCATTGTCCTCTTAGTGCCTACAGTCCATGGGCATTCAGTTAGGGATGTTGAGGAAGACTTTGCCAAGGAAGTGGCAATGGAGCTGACATCTTCATGCTAAGAAGAATGTAACCACGTGAAGCGAACGATCAGGATTTGGGAAACGGAGGTAGGAACAGTTAGGAAATGAATAGTCAAACTATATAATTATCATCTATAAATTCATAGAATGCCTCAGTTGAAGAATTATCTGTATCCCAATAATAATAAAATATTAATGATGATTATAATAGAAAATATATAGAAAAATAGTAGTAGTAATAGTTTTATTGAACTCATAGTATACACAGGCTTTGTATGAAAATATGCATGCATCTTATTTATTAAAAATGGCAAGAGCTCCTATCATCAAGTTCAACCTTCTTAACCCTTGCCCCTCCTTCCTCCAGTCACTTCCTCTTCCCCTTCATATACTCACCAACAAACTCTAGATCCAGCTAAAATGAACTACTTGAAAGACACAAGTCCACCCAAGTATGAACTTCTCTTTTTTGCTTTCATTGACCTGTCCAGCTGGACTGAATTTTTTCCAGGGACCCTGTAGTCTTTCACACACCCTTCTCTCTGAACAAGAATCATACACTCTAACCTACTGCAGAGTTGGCCTGCTCAGGCTGTGAACTCATAGAGAACAAGGACAATGTTTTATTCAACTTGGTAGCCTTATCGCCTGGCACAGCGCCCAGCCACTTAGCAGCAGTTCACTACACTGGACAGCATAAGCAGTGATTCCCCGTCGACCCAAAGTGGTACACCTCCAAGGAAGGGCACTGAACTTCATTCCAGAGAGAGGTTCTCCCTAAGCAAAATGGCCTTCACTTGTGTTCCCATACTTGGTACCCAGATGATAATGTTAACCTCTCATGCGTGTCAGCTTTATGCCCACACCTTTAGAACTGCTTTTAATTCAACCTGCAGGGGAAATGAACTTAGAACCACACCCCCTTACTGATAAGAATCAGTCAAATTCTCCAGGTGGATTGTTTTATAAAAGCAAACAAGGGTAACATAATATAATAAAAAATTAAAAAAAAAAAAAGCAAACAAGGGGGGAGTGGTGCCTGGGTGGCTCAGTCATTTAAGCATCCAACTCTTGATTTCAGCTCAGGTCATGATCTCGGGGTTGTGATACCTAGTCCTGCACTGCGCTCTGCACTGGGCATGGAGCCCACTTAAGATTCTCTCTCACCCTGTCTTTTTTTTCTCTCTCTCTCCCCCTCTCCCTTCCTCCCTCCCAAATAAATAAATAAATAAATAAATAAATAAATAAATAAATAAAAGCAAACAAAGGCTAAGAACCATTGTTACAAGGTGAGAATAGAAATGGTCATTAAAAATGGCACCAGACAGTGAGAAAAATCTAAGATGCTCTCTAGAGTTCCAGACGAGTTATGTATGTTAAAACAAAACAAAACAAACTAAGATTGTCCTGAGTTTGCAATTACTCTTGCAAAACTACCTAAAGAGCAATTTGTGATCAGGGAGAATCTTGGGCCCCAGTGGAACTGGGTAGAATTTTCATTGTACTGAGACTGTGCTGGAGCCAAAAGGCTGCAAGTGAACGAAACGTGAAAGGACATCAGAACAAAGGCAGAACGGAGGTGAAGACTCACTTTCTGTATTAGCTGCCCTCACCTCTGCACTCCGGCAGAATGGACACACAAAATAGCGAACCAATTACTTCCAAAACACTGGAGTCGATGACCCCTGGGCAGGTAGCGTGTAGTTTATCTTTCTTGCTTGGTAAATAGGGCTGGCTACTGCAGTGTTTCCACTCCCACAGACTGCCACGGGCTGCTCCAGGGTTTCCTCACCTGGACGACCGCAATGGGCTATGGAGATCATCATCGGGCTCCAGGCTTGCACCTCTCATCCCTCCACAGAGCAGGCACAGCAATCTTTACAGAATCTGACTGTGACTATATTACTCGATTGTTTAAACCCTGCACTGATTCCATTCCGGACAAAGCCTGTATCTTGGGACAACCTGACATCCTGCATGCTGTGCTTCTGGCTCCAGCTCCAGCTTTATTCATGTATTTCACTCCCTCTGGACCCCTAGTATACCAGCCCTGGAGACCTTCCAGTTCTGGATCACACCTTATTCGCCACCAGCCACAGGGATGTTATACATGCTGCATCTTCGGCCTGGGATGCTCTTCATAGCCATTAACTCCCATTCATCATGACTTTCTTATGGAAACTCCTGCTACATGGTCTCAAGAGCCCTTCCTTCATAGCACACATCACAGCTGTCACGTAACAGTTACAAATGATTTGACTGATGTCTGCCTGTCTCCAATGTTAGCTCCATGAGGGCAGGGACTGCATCTATCCTGCTCACCATTTTAACGCCAGCTCTGACCACACTGTTGTGGATATGAAGACATTCAATACATATTTGCCAAAGGAAGGAGAGATGGAAGGGAGGAGGGGTGGAAAGAAAGCTTCTTCACCCTGTTGCTAACTTTAGACATGCTTTGGGTGACTACACAGCTTCTCTGAGTTATTCCCCTCCCCCTCCCCCATCTCTGCCTAGCATAGATACAGAAATCATGTCTGGAGTATACAATCCTGGCTCCATTAGGGCTGTGTTCAATAGGGATGAAACCTCACCTGATCTCAGGTCAATTTTCTCCCAGGAATTTGGAGGACACTCTTCAGTTTTTGCTAGTCCCTAGAACTGAGAACTCAGTAATTGTGGAGTCACCATTCTCTGCCATGTGTTCAGCAAGAAGAAGAGAAGAAGCCAGGCTCTGGAGCAAGAAGAATGGAGCAGAGAAAAGAATAGGCAAGACTGGAGGGGGGATGGGATGATGGGGCTGAGATTCCTATGCCGAGTAATAAATATCCCCATTTTTTTAAATCTACTTTGAGTAGGTTTCTGTTACTTGCCAATAGAGGAGCCACATGTAAGATACTGGTCTCAAAAGATGGTATCTTACCTGGCTAGGGGGATTCTCCACCACCCCTTCATTCAGATTAGCAAGCTGTATCTTAATCAGTGATTGTGAGTGGGTGCACACTCTCCAACTGTATGCAGGTGTCTGAAGTGTAACTGTCCTTGAAAGGGGTCTGAAGCTGCATCGAGCACAGAGTAATGCAGCTAGTACCATATAGGCTTATTATGTGCAATTTGGCAATGATGGGGCGTGGAGAAGCTAGTATTGATCACACCTGGGGTGGGAGGAGAGCGAGCCAAAGTGGGGAGTACACTGCAGTTTCCTTAGGCTGGAGAAAGAGACCCTCCCCAAGGGAACCCAGTGACTCTCAGCCATGTAACACAAGGCTGCTGACCAAAGGCTGCTACTGCAGGCGGATGATTGGATCAGCCACCCTTGGTCATGCAAACAATTCAGTGTGCCCTAGATTAGCTACTGGATCTAAGGACTCTGAACTCTAGAGTGAGAACCAGTATGTCATTTTACTGTCAATGTGTGGTTTACCTCCTAGGGAGAGCCATGGGTTAAAGACCATCTCCCATTGTAATCACACATAAACAAACGTCCTATGCAGCAAGGACAGCAGGGGATCCTTTGAAAGTTGATTGTCCCACATCATCTTTTTGCATCCTACCCCATTCCTTCAGATGCCCAGTCTCTGTGTTGAGTAACTCCCAAATATTCTTTTCTTCTCCTTGTATTTGGTAAATGTAAGTGACTGAGCTGAACAAGAATAAAATGAAAAGCCAGTAGTTATAAACTGAAATTGCATGTCCCATGCCCTCTCATATCACTAGCTGGTCTCATGCCTGGGATTCTGTTACTTCTTTGTCTGCTCAGTAAACATGTACCTATTTTTCATGTCCCCACGTAGCCCTCACCAGGCACAATGAAGAGCTCCCTCTTCCCCACTCTTAGAACTCCACACTCAAAGACAATGAGCTCTATGTCTGTCCTCTCCAATGGATTTACAGACCTCAGCACCTTAAAACCCTAGGCTGTGCTTTATCTTATTTATGAGTGCCAGTATTATAAAGATTCTGGACAGAGAATTGGGTTCAAATTAATTCTCCCATTCATTAAGCTATGTAACTTTGGGCAAGCTGCTCAACCTCTCTGAGCCTCAGTTTTTTTCTCTATCAATTGGGGATAATAATGCCCTCCTCAGAGGGTTGATGTGAGGATTGCACAATGTAATTATCTGGCATTGCTACTCAACCAATGTTTATCATACCAGATATCCAAGAATAATGCCTACTTGGTCAACAATAGTCTTTCCAATTAAAAAAAGGCTTAATGTGCTTTGCAAAATTTTGCCAAAGGATAAGATTATCCAGAAGACTGTGACAGCAGAGCCCAGGCATACCAGCAGCCAACACAGCACCTGGCACATAGTAAGTGTTCAGTAAGATTTCTGAAAATAAAGAATGAATGAGGCCCTTCACTTAATGATGAAATACAATTGTAGCTGCTATTTCAAGGCTTATATTTGACTTGTCATACTGTCTAAATCCAATAAACATCAATTAGCCTGCCTGCTGCATTTAATTTGGCTGTACTCACCTGTCCTTCAGGGGCTCAGGGAAAGTATCTGTGACTTCTCCATGGGAAGCTTCTTCCCAGTCTCCCTAGAGAACCAACTTCTACTCAAAGCTCCAGGGACCTTCGAAAGACTAACGATATTATCCCCACATGCCACCCTCCTTTGAGGCTTATTGTTGGTGTGTTTAATTTCCTGTCTTGGCCTTACAGGAGATTTCTAATGTTTGGGCTGTAGGGTATGTTCTGATTAAAAATAATCCTCCCAATTACGGGTTGGCATGAGCCTCCCGTCACACGCACTCTGCCACCAGCCCCTGCTTCCCTGTCAGCAATAACTGTGTCTGCAGTGCCTAACTGTAAATGAAAACCCAAGGGGCAAGTTTGGGTCCCTGGTTCCTGGGCCGCACTGGATCTTTTAATTTGCACTGTCTGTCAAAAAGATGCTGCTATGTGTACTCCAAAGAAATCCTGAGACTCTCAGATTCAAGGCTAGAAAGAGCAAAGGTACCACAGCCTTCTTGGAGAAATTGTATTTGAACTCGCCAGAGATAACAGGGTGTGTGTAAGGCAACGAGGCTCTTTTTATTCTGCTCCAAACTTTAGCTACACCCGGTATAAAAAGAGAAGCTGAACTCTAGGGAAATTTCAAGATGTATTTATATTGTTTTCTCTACCAAGTACATGAGACAGGACATTGAAGTCAAAGTATGCAGTAACAGCTCTGTGAAAGGAAATATACATGAGACCTGATTATTTTAATTTAAATAAAATTAAAACTTTCCGGGTGTAGAGTGAGGGGAAAGAGGTCTGTGCTTTCAGCTGGGAAATATCATCAATTTCTTCTTGTACAAGCAGAGAGATCACCCTATAGCCAGGCCCACACTAGGCACTTAAAATACTGTGTTGAGTCAGAAAGTGTCACTTGGAGGCAGTATAGAGCAAAGTTCTGTATTAGAAGTAATGAAGGGGAGGATACTTTGCTGAGCCTCTAGACGCCACATCTCTTTTTCTAAGGATAGCACCTGACAGGGAATGCACCTGGTCTTGATCATACTCACTCTGTTTCTCCCTGGACGGATGATAGGAAGCAGAGATACCTGACCCTCGGATGAACATTAAGGCCCCTATCTCAGGAATTTACAACGTGGACATGAAGACAATGTGCCATTATGTCAGTCTGTAAGCATGACATTTACACAGTGATGCAGAATGAGGACCAAGGGCACCCCCTGAGAGCAGCTACAATGCACAAGGGGAAAGCACAGCAGAGCAAGTCCATCTGTGGAAAGCTGGGTAAATAGAGTCAATGCAGAGAGAAGCAGAGGAGCCCACACAGAATGGAAGGGAAACAGTTTGCACAGCTTGTCACCTGGGTTCCAGAAGCATCTATATTTCTTATGCCACCACTCCTGATGACCTGCTAACATTCTACACTGAAGATAAATACAAGATTCCAGTGTGTCTTTCCAAGAAAGTGTGCCTTCGGCTAGCCTAGCTTTGGTGGGTTTCGGTTATTTACAGCATATGTTTTGGCGACTGAGTTATCCAGGTAAGACCTATGCAGGACCACCCAGACAAGCTGTTCAAGCCCAGGCAACTATGCCGATGAAGACTGCCAATGCACATCAGACACTTGCAAACCATGGACCATAAGTCAAATCCAACACATGGCCTGTTTCTGCAAATAAAGTTTTATCTGGACACAGCCACGCTCACTCATCTATGTATTATCTATGGCCACGTTCATGTGACAACAACAGAGCTGAGTAGTTGTGATAGACTTTATGGCTTACAGACCCCAAAACATTTACTACTGGGCCCTTTATAGAATAAGACTGCCACCCCTGATATATGTGGCTTACATAGATTCCCATACAGATTCACGAAGATCCAAATAAAGAAATATATAAATAACAATAATAAAAATCATAACTGTTATGATCAATATCTAATACTGAGCATCTACTATGTACCAGGCATTTTACTTACAAAATTCCCTGTGGGTATGATATCCATTACTTCCCTTTTGGTATGATGAACTAGGCACTGAGGAATCTGAAAAGAATTTGCCTCAGGTCTTACGATGAGTAATCAGCAAAGGCAGCATCCAAATCTAAGTGACTCTAAAGATCATACTTTCAACCAATATTTGGTACACCTGTCATTTTTTAAAAATAGAGATACTGTCTGGTTTGGCTTTTCTTGGTGGGGCCCTGGGACTCCTTTCTAGCAGGAGGAGAGAAAGGGTGACCACCAACTTCAAAAAGCAGCTTCCCTGAAATAGTTTCCTTTACCAATCCTACTGTGAGTCCAGAGAATTTCACATTTCCACCATTTAAAGGGAGGATTTTCTGTGGCCTGTGGTGTTTCCTAAAAAGGTACAGGGGTCAGGGCAAAGTAAATCAGGGAGAGGAAAGATTTCTACTTCCTGCAGACAGATTCTTAGGTTGAACAATAAAAGACCGGTAGAAATGGATAGGAATCACTGGCTGATTACTAGTGTTGCACAAAATTGTTTTGGAGACAAAAATGCTCCTTCCCATCATAGCAGAAATGGCCAGTGAGTTCTTTCCACCAAGAGGAATAAGGCTTCTCAGCAAATGTTCATGAGTTCACATGAACTGAGTTTACCCAAATCCATCAGTGTCTGGAGCTGGCCTGATACAAACTTGGTATTAAGGAGACCAAAGGATCTCATCCATGTAGAAACCATAAAAACTTCTCACATAAAAAACTCAG
The DNA here is from genome assembly GCF_024610735.1 of Ursus americanus. Lineage (NCBI taxonomy): Eukaryota > Metazoa > Chordata > Mammalia > Carnivora > Ursidae > Ursus > Ursus americanus. The sequence continues at coordinate 35,419,766 of NC_142128.1, forward strand.
GATGGAAAGAGAGGACCAGCCACTGCAGAAATCTGACACAGATTTCTCTGTGCTTCAAATGCAAGGGAAGTGGTAATGAAGAGGGCTCAGTGTCACTCGCAATGTGCCAGGCTCCAGCAGCAGGGCCTGAAGAGAAAGTAGACCCCCCCCTTTGTGGTTTCTACCCCGTGTGGTTTCAACTCTCAAATATCGCTTCCTTAGCAGAGCTTCCCAGATCCCTCTCCATAGCAAATCTAGGACAGGCTCCTTCTCCTCGCATTTATCTCAGTTATAACTACACCGCAAAACGTCACCATTTGATTAGTATCTATCTGCCTCTCCTGCTGAACTCCATGACTGAATACTCATGAGGACTCAGGCACCGAGGGTTTTGTTCCCCACAGAATGCTCTATACCTAACACGATACCTGGAACAAAACCAGTGCTCATTAAGTATTTGCTGAATAGACGAGTGAACGGCTAATTCTGGAACAAAACCACATTTCGGTCTGACATCCAAAGGGTCTCAGTGTGAGACCCAGGGGTATGCACCACTAACCAGCCTGCCTTGAAAACTCCTTCTTTAAGTCCAACTTCCCTATCGACCCTGGTGTCCAGCTTCTTACAAGTCAGTTGGAGGACTGATCACAACATTTTAAAGATTTTTTTTTTTAATTTATTTATGTGACAGAGAGACAGCCAGCGAGAGAGGGAACACAGCAGGGGAGTGGGAGAGGAAGAAGCAGGCTCCCAGCAGAGGAGCCCGATGTGGGACTCGATCCCGGAACGCCGGGATCATGCCCTGAGCCGAAGGCAGACACCCAACGACTATGCCACCCAGGCGCCCCTGATCACAACATTTTAAGAGACCAGCGTATGCATAAAGGAAGAGCTTTGACCTTGAGAGTCATCCCCACTGGGGTACGAACCCCAGCTTCAGCACTGTCTAGTTGTGTGACCTTGAGTAAATTACCTTACATCTCTGGGCCTCAATTCTCTCATGTATGGGGTGGAACTGAAAATTATTCTTTGCAGATTCTTACAATGATTAAATAAGATTACATGGGAAGAGGGCTTGCGGTACAGCTACAGTGGGTGTTCTAATAGCTGTACCGACTTTAATCATATTGAAGTCCCCCTCCCAAGGTGAGGTCTTGAGACACAAGTAAAAGTAATGGAATATCTTGTGATTTTAAAGGAACTCACTAAGTATGTACTGGAGACAAAGACACATGTATGTGAGTGCATATAAATAAAGACAATAAAACTGGCAAGAGGAGTAATAATAATAATAATAATAAATGGTAATAACCACCCCTTGCTTACTCTGTGTCATGTACTGTGATAAACAATCTGCATGCAGTCTCCCATTGAATTCTTGGTGTATCCCGTGCTGTGGGCATTATTATCTTAAATTTACAGATGAAGCATGAGATTCAGAGAGGTTAAGTATTTTTGCAAGTCCCATGAAGAAACTATAACTTGAACCCTCATCTGAATGACGATTATGCAATATTCTCCATCAAATGGAATGTTTCCATTCTAACAAAATATCACCTGCTTGTGACAGCCCAGAGAAGGCTGGTTCTGGAGAAGAACCTTCATAGACGCACTGATACACTTTTGCAAGAGAGGAGCTGAGCTTTGCCATGATGCTATCTATCATCAGCTCTCACAGGCAGGGGAAGCTACTGCACAGAGGATCATCCCGTCCCAACCAATTCCCTTTCATTTCTACCCATCATCTCACTAGTTCTGCTGCTCTTTGTCATTGAGAGAGAAATTGTTCAGGGACAAGCAATAGGCTTACAAAGGGAGGCCTCTCAGACATCATGATGTGAAGTAAAAATCTCCTCCCCGGCACTGTAAGCATCCAATGCCAGCCTTTGGACTCCCTTTATCAGGCATATGGCACCCTGGGGGAAGATCCTCCCCATGACTTTCGCTGTCCTCTTTCCATGACACCTGGAAGCCTGAGGGGCTAAACTAACCAGTTCCACTGGAGTGAAGTAGAGAATAGATACAATAATCGGAAAGCTCACGAGAGGTTGAAATACAGACAGATTTATAGAGCTGGGATACAAAGCACATCATTGGGAATGCATGACGCTTTTGTTCATTAATCATCTTTTACTTTGAATCTATTTCTCAATGAAAAGTAGCTCTCATTTCTATTACCAAGATTAATGTGTCAACAATACACAACAACATAAACGAGACTGTAGTGGAAAGGGGACAAAAAGAGACAAAAAAAAAAAAAAAAGGAAAGGAAAAAACAAAACCCTCAGTACACAGGGTGATATATTTGCTCAGATTACCGCTTTATTTACACCACGGAGAACACTTTATTTCTAAGCTTCATAACTCATTGTTCTATTAAAAAAAAAAAAGGAAACTAGCCAGCAGCGCCTACTTCAACACAGAGAGAGAAAATATACCATAAAGAAAACCCATCCTCTACCCTGTAGGTCTGCATTTTTTTAAAAAATTCTATTTAATATGTGTCGGACTCCAGAGCACCTTATTACCTTATTTAATTTAGGGCAGGAAAGATTTCTCAGAATAAAAATGGCACTAAAGTGATAGGAACTAAGCTATGAAATGTGGACATCATATTTTCTTCAGAGAGATAATCAGCTTATCAGAATTCATTTCAACCTAAGAAAGGTCTCACAACTACACTGAAAATTCAAGCTGGTCTCATCATCTCAAGAATGTAATCTCAAGGAAATGGTAAAACTATCAAGGCAAGCTTGGTGCAGTTATCTTTTTGTATAAGAACTGTAAGCATCAGATCCCGACAGAATCACTGTGGCAGGGTGTGCTCCCAAGGACGGGAGAGACCTTTCTATAAAATACATGAAGTACCTTCGCTGATAATACCACTATTTTTTTTTTTACGAGTCATTGAGGGTATTTTTCAAAGATGCATTGCTATATTCTTTACAACTAAAAATCCTCCCTATATCGGTATTCTGCAAAGATAAATAATAGTTTCCTAAATTAGTCATCAACAGAGGTATAGGTTTTAGTCCCATTCTTGCTGTTAACTAGTTGTCTGACCTCAATTAAGTTCCTTAACTCATTCTGAGCCTTAGTTTCCTCATTTTCATAAGAAAGGGGTTGGACCTCCTTGTTTTTTAAATGGCTCTTTTCTTTTAATTTCTCCAGGTGATCCGTTTCATGGGCATTTTTATAGGAAGGAAAATCAGTGAGAGCATCAGCAAGTTTCAAGAGGAGTCAATGCCAATATAGAATATGCTGTGTACCTCTTGGTATAAAACTCCCACCCCATACAATCCCTCTAAAAAAGAAAAAAATTAAAAATAGAGAAAACCAAATGGTTGGAAGATGATAATTAATTTTAAAGAAATGCAATGGATTTGGGAAGATAAAAGAAAATTCTCCATAGCCAATCCTTCATGTTCAGCAAAGAACCTCCAAGCCATTTGATACAACGTTCGGAAAAACAAACACAATGAAATGAAGGAAAAAGAGCTAGGCAGAACGGTGGATCAATACAGCACTCAACATCTCTGTGTGGGAGAAGGGAAAGTCATAAAACTAGACCAAAGTCATGAAAAGTTTGGTAAATGTTCCAAGGGCCAGATTGGGTAACCATCAAAAGTTATGTGTTTAATGTGAGGCTTCATCCACACTTGTTTTGGGTGATATTTTCTTTACAGCACAAATTCCAGTAAGTAATAAATACTATAGACTCAGCTACAAGAAACAGGAAGTTTCGGGACAAAAACACTTGCGTCTATGGTTTTTGTCATGCGAGACAATAACATATAATGGTAAGAACTCAAGACCTACAATAAGCAAAACTTGAATTCTGATTTTTCTGTATTTGACATCGGGAGATTCATGGACCTCTCTGTACCTTAGCGTCTTCTTTTGGCGAGAAGCTAGAAGTACCCTATACCATAGGATTGCTCTGAGAAATAAATGAAATAATGCATGTAAAATTCTTCACAAAACGCTTGCACATACCTCTTTGATAATTTTTAGCAACTTCTATTATGTGAAGCTTCATGTTTTAGGCTGAGATGGAGTAGATATTGGCATTTATAGAGTACTTACTAAGTTCCAGACCCTCTTCTAAACTTTCTCTGTAATGTTTTTCATTGAAGAATCTTCACAGCAATACTTTATTTTTACTCATTTCTCAGGAAACTAGATCTCATAATGTTCCAACTTACCCAAAAATACTTCAACTATTCACAAGAATTAGAAAAGTATCATATTAATAAAGGTACTTACTTTAATAAGATCTGCACCACTTATTAAGAAAATAGTCCTTAATCCTAAAGCAAACTCCCAGCCAGGCATTTGAAAAAAAAGTAATTTGCTTAATTTCTACCCATGGTCCACATACTTTGATACCATGAGACACCCATCAAAAATACGGAATTCATGCATATGAAACTTTGAGTTATTCCACAGAGACTTAGAGTCTGTGTGTGCATAACTTCTTTCAGATTTGAAATATGTAGGCATCTTAAGTCTACAACTTAAAGAAGCAAAAGGAAGAAAAATCTATATTCTAAAGTTTCCAGGTTCTATTTCTAATTTTCAAGGATTTTTTCAATGGCAATTCAAAAGAAGTAAACATTTTTAAAAGGAACACAATGTAAACTATTTTGTTCATTTTAACATGTGTATCCACTCATTAATCCATTTGGCATTCTGAGCCCCCACTTGATGAAAACCATCAAAGCATGGTGCCAGGCACAGTTCTGGATTCAGAGATGAATGGGATGCTCTGTTTTTCAAACTAGCTCATATCCATAAGAGCTGATTAAAAAGCAAGATTAAAACAAGGTTCCAAGCAGAGAAACTGAGGACTGACGCATTCTGACTTGGGAAGGTGGGGGTGCAGGAGACATACATCGTAAAGTGACAAGTAAGATGATTCTTGGAGAATTAGTAGCATTTATTTGCTCAACACTTCAGAGAAGTGGAACATGAAGACCTGGACGAATTGCCACTTAATGGAAGAATATGGCTGAAACAGGTGGAAGGATGAGACTTCATGGCATATTGGAGAATTATGAGCAGTCTTCATGAACCAGAGTGGAGTAAGGTTATTGAGGGGAATGACCCTGGAAAGATGAAACCAAACGCAGGTGGCTCCATGGGCCAGACCTAACAACTGTGCCAAAGTTAACAAACACTTACTATATGCTTCATGCTAGGCACTGTGCTTCGTGGTTTGCATAGACTAAGAGCTGAGCCTCCCTAATAATTCTGTGAGGTAGGTATTCCTAATTCCAGTTTCACAGTTGAGGAAACTGACTCGGAGAAACTGGTGGTAGAGAGACAGCTGAGTAATAAGATGAGGGGCCATGTCATTAACTGAGACCCATCAGACTCCAAAGGCCATACCCTAACCCACTATATCAGTGAGTTTAGGCTTTGGCTGATAGTCATGAAGAATCCATGAAGGATGTCTGAGGAAAGGGATGCATGTTCTGACCTGCATTTTATGAGAATAACTGGACACAGGGTAGAAAATGGATGGGGAGAGAGAGAGATGGAGGCTCAGGAAGCTACGCAAAAATGCAGCTTCTGAAGCCACTTCCTCTGCTTAGTTATTTGCACTGCACCACTTGCTGGCTTTGTGACTTGGGGCAAGTGACTCAACCTCTCTGAGCCTCAGTTTTTACATCTATACTATGGGAATCATATTAATGTCACTCAACTCAAGTGGGTTACTTTGAGAATGAATTAATACATTCTGAGTTTTCAGGTCTTCCCAGCTAATTGTAGCAACTTAACAATGATGTTAATTTATCATCTCTTAAGGGAGATCAGCTGACTAGGAGGAAAAAGAGGAAATGGGTCTCTCCATTCAGATGAGCCCCTGGGGATGTCAAATGCTTCGAGCACCTGCCCCTGCTTCTTCCAGTTATTAGTATTCAGCCTGACCCTCCCCTCTACAACTACCAACACCTACACCATTGCCAGGGAGGTAGGTTGTCTTCTTCCAAATCAAACTGTGGGTTACAATGGCAAACACTCCTTACCTGGGCACAAAGATGAGGAGGTGCCATAGACAAGGACCAAGACAACAAAGGAATAGGTTAAGGTCCCCATAGACTCTAATATCCACTATGACCAGTGCCCAGTTCAACTCTTTGGGCTTTTAAGCTCCAAATTACTGTGTGGGGGAATGCCAGGTCATCCATGAACCAAAACAGATTGTAATTCCAAATTTTCCATTAACACCCAAAGTGTGAGGTGATACATTTAAATACTGGATTACATTTGCGTCCAACAAATACGTGAACTTGCCATAATTTGTTTCATTTCAATGGCTAACCTTTGAGAAACACTCTCTTGAGATGGCTTGTCATTCTTGAACCCTGCTTGGTATACTGACACTAAGGGTATTTTTACTTTTTAATTAGCACTATTGCCAACCCAGAAGGAAGGTCTTGGTGAATCATATGCGTGTACAATGTTAACTGAACCCATAAGGATCTGCTTAGCTAAAGGCGAAGTTCAGACGCTTTGCAGCTGCATTCAACTTGATCTGAAAAGGAATCATCAAGCCCCACCAGCTGTTACACTCTGATGATTCTGAAAACCTAAAAACAAAATAAAAATTTGTCAAATAAATTGACAACTGTTTTCTACATCTTAGGAACACATTGTTTACCTGTGGTGCATAATAATAGGAGGCACCTGCAGAGCTATGAGTGGTTCTTTGAGGCATGACTAGCATCAGTTCCATAGTGTGTTGGAAAATAACAGGCAACGGATATATGGGGTGTACATGCAGTAGAACCAGGCTAATAAACACTAATATCATTCTTATTTTCTAGAGAAGGAAACCAAAGTTCAGAGAAGTTTTTTAAAATACCCAAGGACACTGTAATGGCAGGGTCACCAGTAAGTGGTGAGGTTGGAATTGAAACACTATTTGACAGCAAAGCCATGGGTGTCCTCTCTATGTGGTTACCCATTTATGGCCTCCCTCTTGACAGTAAGTTTATGACAGTCTAACCACTAACATTTGTGCTAGGCGTGCTTAATATACCACCACCACCACTCAATAATCATTACAGCCATCTAGGAAGTGGGAACTGCTCTAATACCATTTTCAAGATGAGCAGAGTCAGGCATTGAGGAACAACGTCTCCCAGCTTTCTGGTGATAAAGTCAGGATTTCCGCTTCCAGAGATAAATATCTACCCTCTTTCTTATTTGAGTATCTAGCACTGAACTTGGCACCATGGCAACACCTGTTGTTTGAGGAATGGATGAGTACATGAATGACTTGCTCCATGGATGACATCTCTGTGAGTTCAGGTACCTTCACAACCATGCCCATAACATCTGACAAGGTGCCTAGCACATAGTAAGTACTCAATAAGTGTTTGTGTAAGAACGACTGCTGGTATGGCTAAATGCATGCAGACCCTGGGCTCTGATTCCTTTGCAGAAGAGGGAAAGATGTTGTTTGATGATTATCTCCTAAGCCTTTTCTTCTATTCCTGCCCTCCGCGATAACCATATAGAAATGCGTGAATAAAATGGCTATGTTGCATCTGGTGTCCTGCTGGATTAGCTTGTGGCCCAGGGGACATTATCGGCGCCAAGGATCATAATCCTTCACTCCCTATCTCTTTGCAAACAGAACTGACAAAACGCTCCCTGGGCTCTCTGAAGTAACCTTCACATTTGTGAACAGCCAGCTCTACATGCTTTTCCCCTGGGTGGGTGTCCCTGACCCCTCCTCATTTCAGGAAAGAGGCCAACTTCAGGTAACCGTACCTTTAGCATCACACACTGTATCAGCAGCTACACCCCAGTTATCTGACATGTGTGAAATGAGTCCGCTTATCAAAAAAGAGAGTGCCCAGCAGCTTTTAGGGATGCGGAAGGGCCTGCTGGTTGCTGCAAATCTCTCACCAGCGCACTGGAGTTTGACACTTAATATTCAAACCCAACTACAGGCTATGTACTCAGAGGATAAAACTCAGTAATAGCACACGGATCCACGGGCTGACAGGCTGAGCATACAAACCTCCAGTGTAAAGACTCACTTAAGAGCTTTCTGCCAACAAATGGAGCTGGAGTAGAGAGAGAGAAAAAGAGAGAAACAGGAAAAAGCACGGTCATAGTGAAAACAAGTCAAGGCAGAATCAGCATGAAAATCCTCAAGTATAATCCAGCAATTTGATGGTGATGGTGGTAGTGGGGGCCAGGAAAGAAACAAAAACTAACTAAACAAACGTATTTTGCGCATCAATTTGCCTCCTTAAATGATATGAAATAATTTAAAAACACAGCTCATTCTTCTATTTAAATTCGTGTATGTTAGTGCTTGTCATTTTCCCCACCAGAGACTCAAAATAAGAGGAACATTTCTGGAATTACACATAACAGAGAGATAGCCAAAAGGACAATCTGGTATTTATGTGCCAATTGCCAAAACACAATTTTCCAAACATGCATTAACCTAAGAATTCCCCACTCTGTCTAGCTAATTTTATAGCCTCTACAGAATCTCACACAGGGCTTTGCATAAAGTAGGCGCTAAATAATTGCTGATGATATTTAGTCTACAAGCAAGCGTAGTCACATTCAGTTGTTTGGTTTTTTGTAAGATTTGATTTTTAAGGAATCTCCATACCCAATGTGAGGCTCCAACTCACTCACAACCCTGAGATTAAGAGCCACATGCTTTTCTGACTGAGCCAGCCAGACACCCCAAGTTTTGCCTGTTTTATAGAAATTCTGAGCGAAGCCTACTTCGTCTAAATCAGAGACCACAAGCTGGAGGTCAGAGGGGTCACATGTTTGAACTACTCACCACTTAAAACAGTCTGTGGAAAAGCTGCCAGCACTTAAAAAAATCAACATTAAATATCTATGATTCTGACTCTTCTTGATAAACCATAATATCCAACCATACCGAGACCGTATTTCTGCGTAGCAAAAATCCAGTGAGCTGAGTAGTTGATGCTTCCATTAGAAAGGCTGTGTGTTCTCTCCAGTGCCCACTCCTCTCTAACGCCTCTTAGCCACTTCACTCATATATTACCTGCTTGGCTCTCCACAGGCATTGGAGTTTTTAATCTCTGCTTTAACTATTTAGACTGCAAGACAAACATTATATCTTCATTGTGTCCACTGAAAGGCTTTCCCTTTACCCTTACGGTAAAAATCCATGCAATTCTTCCTGTTTTTCCCCCATGGAATTCTGAGATGGTATAAAGCCATGCAGGTATACTGGCCACAGGAAGAGAATGAATGGTTGACTCTGATGAAATTCTAAGCAAGTAAAGTGACTTTTCCCTTTTAGCTTTCATTATAATTGCAGAAATGTTCCAAAAAGGGAGCGGTCTCATTTGACATACTGAGCTTTGAAAACCGTAACTGTAATGATCAAGCAACTCACTTGCATACACAACTTTCAGTGGCTCCCTGCTCCCTACACAGTGCTGGTAAACTCCCTAGCGTGGCATCTATAGAATAAGCTCACCTCACCCAACCAACCAGACTTCTTGTCTCTTGACCATCTCATGATGCCCAGTATAATCTAGCCGCCACATCTCCTAGGTATATCCCTGGTGTGTCTCACTTCCTTCAGTAACTGGCATTTTACTCAACCTATGTCATTTGGCTGGGGATCTCATTCTTTGACCCTTCATACAGGAAAAGCACGCTCATGCTTCAAGGTCCAGCTCAAGTACCATTTTGCAAGGAAAGTCCTTTCCAGCCCTTACAGGCTAAATGAGCCTCTGTTCCCTTAGGTTTCTATGATCCTGTATCTTAGTGAACGTTTCCACCAAGACACACTAAAAACAGTGTATCTAAATTATCTCATAGCTCTTTATCTTGTGATTATTTTCTCACAGATATTTATTGCTTGCCTGTCTCCAAACCTAGACTGTGAGTTTCTTCATGGGAAGAAATCATCCAACTTTGTTCCTTACCAAAGGACCTGGCCAACAGGAAAAGAATGTTTAATGACTGAATTTGCAACAAATATGCAAAGCAGAAGATGATGAGCACAGAGTGATAAAGATATTCAGAAGAGGTGGAGTTTGAATTTTCCTGGGGAGAATCAAAAACAGTCCCATCGGAGACCTAAGTTTTGGAGGCAGTCTGGTATAGTAACTAAGATGTGGACTTTGAAGACAGAGTGTCTGGGTTTAAACCCCAGATCCAATACCTCTAGCTATGTGATCTACTGCAAGTTACTTAGTCTCTCTGGGTTTCACTTTCCCCATCTGCAAAGTGATACCATTAATATTGCCTACTAAATAGGGTATAATGAAAATTAAAGATTTTGGCATCTCCCAGTGGGAAAAATAGCATAAATAGAGTCAGGGATGAAGCGAACTATAGGTACCCAGAGTCAACAATGCTGTAACCTTTGGTATGTCACTGTGTGTAGCAGAGAACAGGCTGAAACAGGCTGGAGCCAGATCAAAAAGGACTTTGAATGTCAGTGTAGAATTTTTTGAACTGTATTTTGTAATAAGAACTGGAGTATTCAGGAATGCAGCTCCCAGGCTGAGTTTTAGCTAACCATTTATTTCAGGCAACTTGCTTCATATCCAAATCCAAACAATTACAAAACTGGTAAAAAGGATGTGTAAAGCTACAAGATACAGACAGTTAATGACTTTTTGACAATGTACAAATAAGACCATTCACCTGGAAGAGGCAAAAATCAGTCCAACTATAGAAATTTTCTAGAATGAGAAACAAATTGTCTGTGTGAGGTCCTCACTTCCAACCATTCAGCTGTTTTCTTTTAGATATTCTCCAAAACTCTACAAGACAAAGCCTTAAGGCCAACAGAAACATGGATATTAACAGGCTGGTTTTAATGTCTGAATACATCTGTTTGACACTGGATTACTGAGCAATTTTCATTTCTTTGTAAGTTCTCAAAGATACCTCCCATTAAGGAAAAATTCACATGTAATTAGATTTTAGCTAAAAAAAAAAAATCTATGGACTGTTTCCTCCAATGAGAAGCCATTGGAGGTATTTCCAGAGACTATTCTATGTAAGATTTCATCGGAAAAATGCCAATTTCTTTATTAACTGTGCCCTCTTTAATTTAACACCAAAGCGCAAAGGCACACCAGGATTCACTAATAATAATCATTAAGAAATTTTTTATCCTGTACAATATAGATCTGAACACACATACACCACACACACACACCAACAAAATCTACAGTTTTTAGGACAGTCTAAAGAAGGGGAAGAAAGTGAATAAGGCAAGTAGTTTCCACCACCTCCTATGATCTAATCCTGATAAGAGAACACGCGATGCTCATCTAGAAGAATTTAGTTTTTGCTATATTCTAGAATAGAAAGCATAATGTCCTTCATTTGCAAGTGTACATTTTATACAATAACAAAAGCTACACCCTCGGCACCATAAACACCTTCAATATTAACTGAGCACTTAATAGGTACTAAAGCCTTTTCTTTTGCCCATAGTGTTAAACTCGTTTTAGCAACAATAGGAAAACTGCTACGTTGCTTTTCTTTGCACAATCCACATATTATTCATACTGAAATTATTGCTATTTATCATTACAGTCCATGCTGGTTCTTATTACATATGTGACTAATTATTACTTTCAGGCAAAGTGGCAGAATTCATGAAAAGGTAGTTTTCAAATGCAATAATCGAAGCCACATTTCCCACCTTGTTGTGTAAAAATGCTGTGGCCACAATTTTCCACATTTCTAAACCTCTTTCCCTCATTTTGCTTAAAAGCACTGGTTATCTCTTATGATCTTGTTGCCTTTTCTCTATATTCTCCTCGTTAAGCTGTTATATTTCCATTTCATTCTCAACTATCAAAGGTATTCAGATTTCCCTGTTCTCCCTTCTCTTTCTACACTGCTTCGGGAAATCATTATTCTCTTATTGTGGGCTGATTCTTCATATTACTTATTCAATTTGCTCTCTTTTTACCAATGGCCTTAAATCCTTAGTACATTCAGAAGACATCTGCATTATTTTGTTCCTTCAAATTGCCTGGGAAGGCATTTTCCCCAGAATGCATCAATCCCTACCTTTCCATTTTATAATTCTTATTCATTGCATCTTCTTGCACTGCAGCTAGCTATGTTTTAAGTCAAGATGAGTATTGGATTAGACAGATGCTGGACAATGCCAGACATGCCAGAAGATGAAAAGGTGATCAATTAAAATGGCATAAGAGAGTAGCATTCTAGCAATTTCCAGTGAACAGCTACAGTTCCGTAACATAAGCACTGGTAGTCTCAAGAATGTCTTCCTTGCTGTACCACTGTGGTTAAAATGGGAGCTGATTAGGATGGTGCCAGCTAGTGTCCAAGTTGAAACTGAGTGACTTTCTCACTTCCTTCTGATCTAACAAAGGATATGTTGGTGGGGTTTTATTTTTTGTACCAATCAGAGGTGGAAGGCTAACTTACTCCTTCAATCTTTATCCACCCTTCACAAAAAAATCAATGAAATAATGCCTCTGTGATATCTGCAAAGAAAAATTCTATTATTCAGAGATTGCTAAAAGGTGTGATTTGAAAGAAAAATCATCCCCATTACTAAACAGATGAGTATATTTCTTTGTTAATCTAAAAATAATCACCCAAAAATCATTCTATAGTTTGTACACACTGGGCATCACTGGTAAAAACTTTAGAAGTTCATTCTGTTCAAAATCTGGACCCACATCTTACTTACTTTTCTCACACTACTGGGAGCTAAAGCAAATGGTCTGTACTCTCCTAGGGGTGACTGAGTATTAATGAGAAGCATTACCTTGAAAACTAATGTCTAACAATTACTAATGGTTCCAGTAGACCTTAAAGCTTCACGATTCCAATCCAGCCATTCTAAGCAGGGATTACCAAAAATGTGTTCTAAAAATTCACCCCAGCATAGAGCTATATAGCGATACCTGCCACTATCTGATTACAAACATAAGACCTTGCTTCAATGATGGAAGCAGTGACAACAGGCAGTAGACAGAGTGCTTGACAGAATGAGCTCAAAACCAGAAGTCCTGAATTCAAATCCCAGCTCTGCTTTTTCTTAGAAGTACAATTTTAAATCCATTATCTCACCTCACTGAGATTCATTTTTTTTCAACCTATAAAATAGAGATCATAAAAACCATAATACTGATTATAGGACTTTCATGTGAATTGAAATGAAGAATACATACAGTTGGAAGTATGTTGAATGGCACTCACATGCTCAAAATCCTTGCTACTCAGAGCATGGTCCTTGTGCTGACTACATCCTATCTCTGAGAGTTCAGTAGGAACGGTGAAATCTCACACAGTAAAAAAGATCTGCTGAATCAGAATCTGCATTTAATCTCCTAAGTTACATGTTTACACAATACAGCTTGAGAAACACTTCTTTAAATACCTTTTTATATCATTCTGCAAAGCACAAACATTTTCTCCATAAATCTCAGCAACTTGGAGGTGAAATTTTAGGGGGAAATTATTTTCCTTTTCGTACACTGAATCAGAGCATACACATCTCATCAAGTGCCATACAAAGCTAAGAGTTACATCAAGTCACAAAGTGGCACATAGTGGTCACTTTAGTGTTTTTTCCAAATACCTTATAGATGCTTGTTTATAGACACAAAGGTTTGGAGTATGCAAAATGCACCAATATGTAACACTGCCTATTTTTCTTTAAAAAGAAATTGAAGCTTAATTTTGTATAGGAAACAGGTGTGAGTTAAATTGGCTGTCTCATCAGTAGATTTTAAGTTCTACCAATACTTTGTATAGATGTTTCCAGCTCAAGAACAATAGCTTGATAATTTTGGAGTTTTTCCACATATAAGCAAATATTCTTAATTTTAGACATTCACATGATGAGAAGTGGAGAAAAGTTTTAACGTGCTACTTTATAAGATATAGTATATATGTATATGTTTATGTTTGTATGGGTGTATGTATACCCACATATAAACTTTGAGCTAAGAATCTACAAAGATTTCTATTTCCTTCTTCCTACTAATAACGGTTAGTCATTGAGCAACTGTCATGAAAGCCCAACTATATGCCAGGCATTGCACTGTGTTAGCAGTACAAGAAATGTTGGACGAAACCCATGTGACTGTGAATGCTGCAGTATTTGGTATTGTAGTCATATGCCTTTCACTGTGTCTGACACACAGTAGGAAACTTAAAACACAACTACTGGCTAATTTAATGAATACCGTATTGGCATTTACCAACTATAATATAGGACTGTTAATGTGTTTGTTGTCTACTGAAAACACAACCAGCTTAATTTCAACTCTGAACAGATGAATGTAATAGATAGAGCAAACAACACCATGACTATTTTTGGTGACACTAGGCCATTTTAAATATGGATTTGTCACTTTGTTCCCTTAACCCTCCATTTCAACTAGAGAATGGTAAATTTATTGAGTTTACTCTTTAAGACAGAATCTGTATACAAGTGTGTTTACTGTGGCTATCATCTATAATGATCAAATGATTTACAACATCCTTGGATGGAGTGTTCAGATTACCAGGGGTTTCACTGTTCCTTTATCATTTTATACCCAGCCTAACTCAAAATTTGAAGATATCTGTAGGCATTTGGTTTTGCATCCCTTTGACCTAATTCTCCAATTTGTTCATTTTGATTCATTCATTCAACTCTATCTTGCCAATTAACTCTGTGCCAGCCACCATCCTAGGTGTGGATCAAATATTGCTATGATTAGGAAAGACATGATCCTTGGTCTCACAGAGCCTGAATTCTAGTGCAGAAATGTAGAGACAGAACAAAGAAATAAACAATTATCATTTAAGGTAATCAAGTCCCTCCAAGTCTGGTTTTCCCTGTATCAAAGCCTATTGGATGGGATGCATTGGAGGTATCTGTCACCCAAAGCATATGTTCCCAGGGCAAACCTATGCTACTTAGATAAGGCTATCTGGGGAGTCATCTTTCTTCTTTTGGGGCAGCCTCAGAGAATTCTCCAGTCCAGTGGGCAAATAAAATGCAAATTGCCACTAGCACAATAGGCATCTGTTCAGAGTCCATTCAGGGCCATGGATAAGTCAGATACCATTTATTAAGGACATGACTGTTATCTCTCAGAACTCACAAAATGTTAAGTCTGCACTACTCATGACCATGGATTCAACATAGTTACAATATCAACTATGAGAATGCTATATTCTAAGTGTAATAAATATATTACTGCTAATTCCTACAATACTCATGAAAGACAAGTACTAGCATCTTCAACTTATTAAGGAGAAATCGAGGCATAGACATTAAGTAACTCATCCAAGGCAACCAGGAAGAAGGAAGGACATCAATTTTGGATTCACACGGAGGTCAATCATTTCAAAAGTTCTCACACATCTGGGGCACCTGGGTGGCTCAGTCAGTTGGGTGTGTAACTCTTGGGTTCGGCTCAGGTCATGATCTCACGGGTTGTGGGATCAAGCCCCACATTGGGCTGTGGTCAGCGGGGAGTCTGCTTGGAGATTCTCTCCCTCTGCCCCTATCCTCACTCAATCACATTCTCTCTCTCAAATAAATAAATAAATCTTTAAAAAAACAAGTTCTCACACATCTCTGTCAAGACTTCTGAACTTTTCACAAGTTACTCACTGGGAATGTGTCATTAATGATAAACTTTAAAATACAAGAAGACTTGGCATTCAGAGCCCTTTGCATGAGAAGAAAACAGTGGTGGGGGGCTAAAAATGGACTCCATGACCAATGTTAGAGGAATCCTTCTACTGAGACTCAGGCTCTCTAGAATTATTCAGAGTGTTTCTTTGTAACATAATTCAGCATTTCCCCTGGAAAGAAGGCCATACCCGAACATTTATTATCAGTGCCAAAACAGTGTATAATTAATATTTTGAGGCAATGCATTCACCTGCCTTAATGTTTACTCTAACAATATTAGCTTGGTTTGAAATAAATAGTGCTTCACCGACTGTGTGTTATCCCACTTTTAGACAAGAAGCTTCAATTTATTTAATTATGTGACTGATGATTTATTGTTGTGCTCCTCCTTGGAGTACATGTTGTATTAATGGGCCATCAATGTAAATAAGGTGCTTTTTGGTAGAATCCGACATCTTCGATAAAAGAGCTTTCATGAAGAGAAGAGTAAAGGAATGGAATCTACCTAGACTCAAAGTCTTCCCTGATGTTGCTAACGGACCCTATATTCCTTTCTTGGCCATGGAGACTACAGAAGTACAAAAATTGATGTGCTAGGACTGGGGGGCAGGATAAGCAGGGAGGAGATCCAAGCCCAAGTGATGGTCATTTACATCCTTAAACAAAAACCTCTCCAGGAGGAAGGGTAGAAACTATTACACATTTAAGAGAGGATAAGGGCCAAGAACATAGACATATCATTTGTTGTGCATAGAATCAACACTCAGCAACAGCCAAGAGGTGTTTGGAGGATGAAATTAGCCATATATAGGGATATGGAATTTCAGAGTGATTGGCTCCCATGGACTGAGAAATATACTGTCATTGTGAATACTGTACTTATCTGTACCACAATAAATGGTTTCTATCCCTTTTTATTCAACTCACATGCCCTTCAAATTCACATTTACAGAAATAGTCTTAAATTTTCCATTCTATGGTCCTTTCCATATTTCTAATAAAATGCCATTGTCATGGTAGCTTATGCAGAATTTACTTCCTACTTTGCTTAACATATTTAGTATCTGGGATTATAAAATAACAGAAAGTCCCCCACCCCAGTATCACTGTGACAGATCCTTCAGTATTTTTAGGCATTATTTTTAATTTTCCTTTTTCTTAAATCCCTACAGTTAAGTACTGAAATGAAACTACAATGGTAAAATCAAAATTTCTAAGGCTTCCTTGCTTTCCTCAGTGTAAGCCTACCCCATTTTGTATGTTTCTTTTAAACCTTTGTTTCTCTAAATTCCCCTTATGCCCTGGGGTTTTATGTGTCAGGCAAGGGAATAACAAACATACTAGCCATTTGGAAGTATATTTGTTTTCACCCCAGTTCAAAAATTGCAGTTAATAAGTCTTTAATAAGAAGAACAATGTGTTCTCTATACACCCGTATATAATGTGAATGGAGTCTCAATACCTCTAAGATAACCCAGCATGTATAGCACTTAACTGAATACCAATGACTGAGCAAGAAAAATAATTTCCATTCTCACCAGAGCCTCTGAGGTCAGGGGCATTCTGCTCGATGATTGAATAGTTGTTCAGTTTACAAGGTGGCATGAAAGAAACCAAGGACTTCTCAGCCTTTTGGAATCATGTCCAACTTGTCCTGACTCAAGGAAAACACTAACACCATATTAAAAGCTATAAAACATTGTTTCTGTGGTTTATTCCTCCAGTATACAGGTTGAAAATGGCATTAAGTGAATGGAAACATTTGCCCTAACTCTGTAACACTCCTTAAACCAGCACCTTCGATGTCGGTTCTGAATGTCATGTTTCATCTGGGCAGGATAGTATATGCTAGGGCCTCATTAGCACAGTGACTCTTCCAAATATTGGCAGCTTACCAGCAAGCATCATTGGTGTTTGCTTTAGGTACAGGTGTGAACTGGTTGCAAACTGATTTCTGAACTACCCCTAGGCAGTCCTGATGGCTTAGGCAAAGAGAATGAGTGAACTAGTTAATTTCAGTGCCATTAGTGAAGTCAAAGAATGAAAAGGGATAAAATTGCAAGAGAAATTATATTTTCTAGCTGCTAAGTAGATAATATGAATAATGGGGTGAAATGATTACCATCCACCATTTGAGCACCAATGGCCTAGATGTTGTGCGAGTCTAATTAATAGCCAATGCTCTTTATGGAATAACATTTTAAAAAGCACAGGAGAAGCTGTTTCCCTCCGTCCACTCTAATGCTCCACTAGGATCAACATAAAGAATTGCTTATCTGCATCTAGCCATGCACTTGGAAAACTTTCCCTTTCTTTTTCCCTCCAAATAAGAACAGCTTCAGGAACAAAGTTGGTTTTGCATTAGACAAGACAGAAGTAGGCAATAAATTAAAAATGCCATTGCATATAATTTGGCCATATCTCTGCCACTCACTGTCAAACCACAGAGGACTTACCAAAGATATGCAACTACTAATTAGAGGACTGTAAAGAAAGAAAGAAAAAGTATGCACCTGTGTATATGTATTCATTGTAGATGCCCCTACAATGTGTCACTGTGAATTTCTGTCACTCCTAGACTAATGACACACAGAGAGATATGGATAAACTGGTGCAATAGCTATGGAGTTAGTCATCCTTCCTGGTGTTAAAATCATTCAACTTTTAAGGGAATGTTCATTTTCTTCCTATTTTTGATTCTGCATGATACCTGTATATACTATTTGAAGTTCAGCCAGTGTAACCAAACCAAGAAAATGGACCTCTGGTTATTGATGTTTCCATTACAATTGCAGAATCTGCTTGAGGAGAAATGGGATAAACCAGAATAAACAGAAAATTGCACCTATTCTCTGCAATATAAAATAATAGTTAGGAGTGATGATTTTAGTGTCAACCCGATGTTGGGTCAAATTCTCGCTTAGTCACTTTGCAACAGTGTGACAATGTACACAAAACCACTTAATTTCTTAAAATATTGATTCTTTCAACTGAGGGTACTAGTGCCTACCTAACATGTAGGTTGTAAGAGTGGACTGAATGAGACAATGCATGCAAAATGCTTAATGAAGTATCTGGCACAGAGAAAATGCTCAATAAGTAGGCCTTGCTATTAGGCCATGCTCGCTCTCCATGGTTCTGAGAGTCTCCCGGGTTGACAGGAATCGGATAGATTGCTTAAATATTACTTAAGAGAAAAGGGTACAGTCAAAGGAATGGAGAAGGCCCTGAAGTCATATCCAGATGTCAAATTCAGTGTTCAAAAAAAGGGACAAAAATCACCTTGTTAAAATTCCCCCCTAGATTTTTCACTTATAGATTACACCATGTCCATCTGTCTCCAGGATTGGGCATGCTGGTCAATGCACAATCTGGGACTGTTCCCAAGAACTAGTCAATACTTGTGAATTTAGATGAAGACAGCTTCTCCCAAAATTAAAACTTAGCAGTGATACCTTTAATTCAGAACTTTTACTTCTCGGCATATGGAGATAATATTCTTTCTCTACTCACAGGCAGTTAATAACTTACCATGCATAGAAAATATGCCCTTGTTTTGCCTGATAATAAATGCTTACCCTATTTCTGTCCCTATATGCCCATTATGGTCTAACATCCTTTCAAGTCAGGTACAAGGCAAGGTAGCTTAGGTCAAATTGCCTGGGTTCCAACCCAGGTCACTTCAAAGAGGAGCAGTGATATGTGGGCAGGTTTAGGGTTTTTTTTTATTTTTATTTTTGTTTTTGTTTTTTTTTTTTTAATCATTCTAACTTTCATGATCCTCAGGTGCTTTCTAAGAGGATTCATGAGAAATGCATATAAAGCATCAATATTATTACAGGACTCACTGAACACTTACGGAATTTGACTGCTACTGTTAAGAATATTATTATTACTATTACCACCAGCACTGTTATTCCTTACTCAGCACTGCCATATAAAACAAAGTCCCCACTCCATGCTGAGTTCCTTTACTTTGAGTACTTTCCTCCCTCCTCTGCTATAAATTCAAGAACAAAACCCTGCAAGGCCCACACCTTCAGTGAAGCTGCTTCTCTCCTGACATTATTCATGGTGATTATCTCATGTACCTATTTGCCAAAATGACCTACTATTTTAAAGTATGGGCTCCAGAGTTATTTTGTAATCTCCAAGCTCTCCCACTCCCATGCTGAGTGACACTGGCCAGTGTATGTAACATCTCTGAAATTTCCTTTCCTTATCTGTAAAATGGGATCATAACAGCGCCTATTTCATAAGGCTATGGCAATAATTCAATCAAATATTTGTAAATTGCCTGTCCCAACATCTGGCACAGATAAGCATCTCTGAATGCTCACTGCTCAGTATAATTCATATGTGATTACATCCCCACCAGATGTTCAACAGATGTTAGCTCTCTTGTCTTTTCATGTGTCAATGGGCTATCAACATGCAGATTTGCTTATAGATGTTAGACTGACTATCCTTAGATATATGTATATGCATATGTGTGTGTGTATATATATATATATATTTTTTTTTCAAAGTAAAAAGAAACAGCCACCTACTTCACATATGAAGGTGTAGGCACTCTGGCTTGTTCCTCGGATTTACTGTTCATAAGTAACTACACGTTCAATGCAGTCAAAACCTTTCGGATGTGCCTGGTTTGGGTATTGACTGGGATGGACACGTAGACTACTACATTTCCAACCCTTAATTTTCTCCTGCAATGAATTTTGATTATATAATTTCCCTATCTTAATTACTTCTGGCAATACCCCTGCTCATGGGGCTAAACAATGTCACGGCCACCTTCCTGTTTATATCACTAAGTGCCTCTGCACTTGTGTCCTCCTTTAGATGCTGCTTGGACGAGCTATGCAAATTCTACGCCTTTAATCTCTCCTCATAAATCAAACCTTCCCTTCCCTTAATCTGCTTCACTCTCTGTTGCCAACCTTTCCCCAATCTGTCTTCACCTTTCTCCTACTGAAGGTACCAGAAATAAACGCTACAGACTAGAGATGGGTGAACTGATGGATACGAAAGAATGAAAAAAGGAAGAGACTGGAAAATGGAAGGAGAGCATGCAGAGAGGCAGCCCCAGAATTTGCACAGAAGAATGATGGAGGTAGGCTCTGTATCTGGGAGACTGTAGCTTATCTCACTCAGGACATGCAATAAGGGAGAGCCTCTGAGATAACACCACAGAAACCTATGCAGAATGTTGCTGTGTCCTCCCCTGTATCTCTGGTTGGTATTTGTTCTTGTGTTTTTTCCTACCAGCTTCACATCAGGATTCCCTTTATTCCCCTCTCTCCACCACCCCCCAAAGGAATTAGCCTGTCTTTTCCAAGTTTAATCTGACTTTAATCTTTTCTGCTCATATTTCCAACCTGTTTAAGGTAGGCTTGTGTATTGTCGTCAGTCCACACTCCTGTTTGCAACATCTTCCAATTTAATATCGTCTGCAAATTTCATTAACATGCAATTTACTTTCTTTTCCAAATCATTAAAAAAAAAAAAAAGGCCTTACCTAGCCCAAGCTGTTATGAATCTCTCTTCCATTCTACCCAGATCTGGGCCAAGTGGGAACATTACCATTTACCATTATCTTTTGTTTATCATCTTTCAGCCAGGTTTCATCTAAGCCGATTAGAACTAATCTTGATGGTAAAAGAAAATTCAAATAAATAAAACTGAACCCTGACATCCAGAGTCTCACTCAAGAGCAAATATATTGCATGGTCAATGGTCAATATTTTGTTTATGTATCACTTCTCCATAATAATCTTCCATACGGGGGCGCTTGGGTGGCACAGCGGTTGAGCATCTGCCTTCAGCTCAGGGCGTGATCCCGGTGTTCTGGGTTCGAGCCCCACATCAGGCTCCTCCGCTATGAGCCTGCTTCTTCCTCTCCCACTCCCCCTGCTTGTGTTCCCTCTCTCACTGGCTGTCTCTATCTCTGTCGAATAAATAAATAAAATCTTTAAAAAAAAAAATAATCTTCCATACGTTCTCAGTGTTTTTTCCTCAAGGCCAGTAGAGAACTAGATCTGTCTGTAGTGAGAATTTCACAAGTACATCAAAGGGATTAAATCCGTCAGTCCCAATTGTTTCAAGCTTCCATGGAATCTTCACCTCCTGTGGTATTTTCAAACTCCAAGGGGACAGGGCACTTTTCTACAGAGGAAGCTCTTTACAAAACGTCAGAGACTTATTTCTTTAACTTGTGATGCTCAGGAACCCATGGTCTCCTCTAAAGTAGAAAGTTTTTGCCACCAGCCTTGGCACTTGGCATGTGCTAGTTAATGAAGTTCTATTTATGGCTTTAATGAGGATAAAACAGCCATTTCTTAGCTAGGTGCCAGATACAGAGATTGATAACAAGACTAATCCTAATATAATTCCCTTAATAATGGCTAAAAACCACTCAAGTACCTTAATACATCAAGATGTAAATGTTTTATAATACCCATAAACAGTCTCAGAACCTAATAGAGTTAATTCCACTAAGATTGAAACAAGTGAGAGGTGGTGCAAAAATCAATTTGGCTTCACCTCCAATGATTTATCACCACCACCCCCAGGATCAATTAATTTTTCACTAAGAAAATGTCTAATGAAATTTTAGAACAAAGGAATGGCAAATAAAACACCAACCTTGATTCAGACTCACATATAATGGGTTAGACATATTTCAAGCTTCATGATGATAAAAAAAATCTCTAAATGAAAATCACCAATAATTTAAGATTTAATATCAAGAATAGTGTGTTGAACTTCTGATATGAACCAAAAATAACTGCCACCTGCTCTGTTCTAAGTTATATGCAAGTATATACAAATTCTCTACATTTTGAATTACAGATAAAGGATTATGAGGGAATGGGGAAACAAGGTGTCACTTTTTTACATCCTAAAAATATAAGAAAATCTCTGTAAAGACACAAGATATTAAGAAATAGCTCAAAAAGGAATTCATGAATAATGATGAAATTGTCACCTTTTTGCTTTTTGGCCCCATTTAGACTCACCAACCCTGAAAGTAAAGTGCAATTTATTAAGGTAAGAAGCAATGCATAGATTTATGCTCTATGCAATCAACTTCAACTGTGCTTGGGTTGTGCCTCAATTTTTTGCTGAGCCTCACAATTTCCCTTGTTTGGAGAAAAAAAAAAGAGCTTGGATGAACTTCTCAGGGAAAGGAATCATTCTTAAAAGGAAGGATTTTAAGGTGAACATTTACTCCCCAGCACTGGGGCAAGAAATTGCCTGCGACGAATCATCCCTGAAAAGGGGACTGAGCCAAAAGGGGTGATGTGGTCACAAAGTACATGACTGCGAATTTACCATCCCTCTTTATGGCTTTCTATAAAGTCCCTTCAAGCAAAATGGCAAAGAGACGCCCCATTTATACAGCATAAAAATTAAGTGACTAATGGGCTATATCCAATGAACTCCTACCCACTTACAAACTATGAGAACTTCAAATTTTAATTCGTTCAGCTCAAGGAGGCAGGAGAACATCATCACCTACCCAATGATCACTTGAAATTAAATTTCTGGCCAAGCAAAAGTGAGCCGTGAAAGACAGTCCATGAAGGTAACCATATTTCTTCAAGGGCTTAACGGCACTATGGCTCCATGCACAAAAATCAAAAGTTTCTAAAGTCACCTCAGTCAGGGTCTTTTATGCCTCTATCACAGGTCTTAAACCACCAACCCTCTGCCCTGTACTCCGCATTCAAAAATATGGGATCCAAAAAGTTTTATACAGCACACATAATCCAAAGAGTCAGTATGTTTTCCCAGAACTACATGATAACTGATTTATGATGAAACGATTTATGAATCATTACAAAACAAGTATTATTTTTTTAATCATCAACAGTTAAGTTACATGTATTAGTGTTCTCCTGAGAAGGGATTACTTTTTTTAAAGATTTTATTTATTTATTTGACAGAGAGAGAGAGAGAGACAAAGCACAAGCAGGGGGAGCAGCAGGCAGAAGAAGAGAGAGAAGCTGGCTCCCCGCAGACCAAGGAGCCCGATGCGGGGCTCGATCACAAGACCCTGGGATGACCTGAGCCGAAGGCAGACGCCCAATCAACTGAGCCACCCAGGCACACCGAGAAGGGATTATTTTTGTTTTACAAAGTGACAATAGTCCCAGAAGGCAAAAGTTTGTTTCCCAATCCTTGTGGAAAAATGAGCCTTGTTTAAATTAAATTCACTTAACAGATTTTTCAACAAATGGTTATTGAACACCTGCCATGTGTCAAGCACTGCTCTAAGAACTGAATATAAAGCATGAAACATGATGAGTGTGGTCCTTATCTTCACAGAGTTTCCATTCCAGTAAAGAGCAGAGAGAATAAACAAGCAAATAAAATTACAGACTGCAGTAAGTGCTAGGCAGGAGATGTACAAGATGCCCTGATGAAGAGTAACAGGACAAAACAGGGCTACTTGGGAAATTACGTGACTTATCTACATAACCAATTAACACATGGGATAAAATGAAATCCAACACTAGAAAAGGACATACAATCATCCAATACATATTTATTGCCCAATGAGCATGTCTCCAAAACGGATAAAGTGTGAAAGCCTATTGTGTAATATTCCATACATCTGATGTGTTTATCTAAAAAGATTCTGAGCAAGGTTCTGAGGACTATAACATAATTACAGCTTCCCTTTTCCTTTGAGTTACCTCTACTTATCTTTTTCTTCACTGCATGTGAAGAATTATTCATTTAATGAGAGGTGATGTTTTAGAGGAAAAATAATTTTTAAATCCATTCATACCCATCCCCTCCAACAATAAAAAACTTACCACATGCAAAATTAAAATACACTATAAAATTAAAACAATCAAGAGTGTGTAGCACCAACACCAACACATGAATTAATGGAAAAGAATATACAGAAACTAATTCTAGCACATGTGATAATTTAGAATAGAATACAACTGTCATCACTAACAAGTTGTGGGTGGGTATGGGGGGAGACGAAGAATTTAGTGAACGGTGCTGAGAAAAATGTTGACAATATTTGGTGGAATTATATTATTCCTTCTATATTTCACAATCTTAACTACCCTCACTTTATTAATTGGCAGCAAAAATAAGTGCTTGCTTCTATTTCTTCATAGTATTTTCTACGTCAATTATGTCTCCTTAATGAAAAGCCCATTTTTATTTATATGCCCCTCACATTATTATAGTAAATAATATAGTATCATCCTCAGTACACGATGCAAAAAAATATGGACTTTAGAATTATATGTACCATATTTGAGTCCTACATCTGCTATATCAAGCACATCTGAACATATCACTTAACCTTTTTGCAGTCTTAACACTCTCACATGCAAAAGGAAAGTAAAGGTGTTACTAATTCCTAGTCCACAGGGTAGTTTTGAGACTCCAAAGAGTTAAGATGTGTGACAAGATTCTATGAGAAGTAAAGCACTGCATAAATATCAGTAGTCATTATTACAGCTAAGTGTTCAATAAATGTTTGCTAATTTAAAGATATTAATTTTACAACCCCTGAAGTTTGACTAAAATAATCTAAGGTGTGTGAACACACTTGGACTGTGTTACATTGCGGTAAGAGTGCTGAGACAGCATGGCCCTCACTGCAATGGACATGAACAGGGCTCTCTATGGGGCAAGGCTGCATATTCCACGTTGCCCATTAAACCAGAGGGACAGAACAGCTCTCAACTAAGAGTTTCACAACACAGGATCTCTTGAGTGTTTCAATCTGTCTGGTATGCCCTACTGCTCTACATAGCTGATGCTTCTCATCATTTGTAAATTAATTTTATTGCCACTTCCTCAAATAGGCATTCTCTGAACATCCTATCTAGCTACTCCAGTTGTCCCCCATCTGTTATTCCCGTCACAGCACTTATTATTTTTAATGTGATAAATATTCTTTTTCAGTTAACCTTTTAATTTTAAGGTAATTATAAATTCACATGCAGTTGTAAGAAATAAACAGAGAGATCCATGTGCCCTTTACCTGGTTTCCCCCTATGGGGAGGTTGCAATATCAAGACAGCATACTGTAATAATATCAATCCAATCAAGATCGGCATCCTTCCACCCACATGAGGATTCCTCAGGCTTTTCACAACCACACCCACTTCCCTCCTGCTCTCACCCCCTCCTTAATCCCTGGCAATGAATACTCCATCTTCCATTTCTACAATTTTGAAATCTCGAGAAATCTATGTAAATTTTACCATACAATATGCAACCTTTTGGGATTGAATTTTTTTAATTCAGCACGATTCTCTGGAGATTCACCCAGGATGATGCATTTATCAACAGTACCTTCTTTCTTTATTGCTGAATAGTATTCCGTGGTATGGATGTACTACTGCCGTGTAACCATTCACCCACTGAAATATATCTGGGTTGTTTCCAGTGTCTGGCTGTTTTGAATAAAGCTGCTATAAAATTTGTGTACAGGTTTAGTGTGAACACAAGTTTTCATTTCTCTTGGATAAATATCCAGAAGGACAAGTGCTGGGTTGTATGGTGGCTGCATGCTTAGTTTTTAAAGAAATTGAAACTATTTACCAAAGAGACTTTACCATTTTACATTCTTTCTAGCAATACACGTATGCACAATCCAATCACTCCACATCTTCGCCAGTACTGGCATTCACCACTTTTTATCTTAGCCATTCTGACAGGTGTGCACTGATCTCACCTTACAGTTTTAATCTGCATTTCCCTGGCGGTTAATGAGGTTGAACATCTTCTCATGTGCTTACTTACCATCTGTATATTCTCTTCAGTGAAATGTTATCCTCATGTCTTTTGTCCACGTTCTCACTGGGTTGTTTGATTTTTTATTGTTGAGTTTTGAGGGTTCTTTATATGGTACTGATCTCTTGGAAAAGTTTTCTCCAAGCCTACAGCTTGTCTTTTCATCCTCTTAACAGGGTATTTCGAAGAGAAAAAGGTTTTAAAAATTATGCTGAAGCCCAATTTATTATTTTTGTTATTTTATGTATTGTGCTTTTGGTGACAATTCTAAGAACTCTGCCTAGCTTAAAATCTCAAAAATTTTCTCTTCTTTTTTTCTAAAAGTTTTATAGTTGTATGTTTTACATTAAAGTTCAGAAACCATTTTGAATCAGTTTTGTAAAAGATGTGAAATTTAGGTTGAGGATGGATTGGTTTCCCAATCGTTCCAGGGAAAGGAACTGAAAGGATATCATTCCTCCATTGAATTGCCTTTTTGTCTTTGTCAAATCAGTTGGGCATATTTGTATAGATCTATTTCTGGATTCTATATTCTGTTTTATTGACCTATGTGTCTATCCTTCTGCCAACACAACAGTCTTGATTTCTGTGTATATATATGTACATACTTTCTCATATATTAATATCTTGAAATCACATAGACTCATTTTTCCCACATTATACTTCTTTTTCAAACCTGTGTAACTATTTTAATTGACCACCTTTCCATATAATTTGAGAATAATTTGTCTATATCAATACAAATTCTTGGTGGAATTTTCACAATAATGATATTAAAATTGTTTATCAATTCGGGGAGAATTTTCATCCTTACTGCGTCATTTTCCAATACATGAACATAGTAAATCGCTCCTTTAACTTTTTAAAAATTATTTTTATCAGCATTTTATAGCTTTCAGAATACAAGTTGTATACATATTTTGTTAAATTTTTATCTATCTTTTTTGAGTCACTAGAAATGACATTGTATTTTTATTTCCATGTCCTATTTTTCAGATAGTTTTTTTTTTTGTCATGAGTGGATGTTAATGTTTATCAAATGTTTTTTTTCTACACTGATTCGTATGATCAAGTGATTTTCTTCTTCAACCTTTTAATAAACCTTTTAAATACACTGACTTAATTGTGAATACTGAACCAGTCTTATATTCCCAGAATAAATTCCACTTGGTCAAGGTGTGTAATTCATTTTCTATATTGCTGAATTCTTTTTTTTTTTTTTTAAAGATTTTATTTATTTATTCGACAGAGAGAGACAGCCAGCGAGAGAGGGAACACAGCAGGGGGAGTGGGAGAGGAAGAGCAGGCTCATAGCAGAAGAGCCTGATGTGGGGCTCGATCCCATAACGCCGGGATCACGCCCTGAGCCGAAGGCAGATGCCTAACCGCTGTGCCACCCAGGCGCCCCTATATTGCTGAATTCTATTCACAATTCTATAGTTTTCATTTTTTGTACTAACTTTAAATGATTTGGGTATCTGGGTAATACTAGCTTCATAAAATGAATTTGATTGTGTTCCCTTCTGTTTTCTAGAAGAGATTACATATAATTGGTGTTAATTCTTCTTTAAACATTTAATAGAATTCTCTGATGAAAACATCTGGGTCTAGAGATACCTTTTTTTTTTTTAAGTTTTTAAGTTGTTAATTCTATGTCCTTAATAGTTACAGAAATCTTCAAAATATCTATTTCATACTAAGTGGATTATGGAAGTTTGTGTTTTACAAGGAAGTGGTCCATTTCATGTAAGTTGTCAAATGAACGCATGTAGAGTTGTTCATAGTTGTTCACAGCATTCCCTGATTACCCTTTTGACATCTGCAAGATCTGCAGTGATAGTCTCAGTTCCATTCTTGATATAATTTGTGCCCACTCTTTCTTCCTTTGTCAATTTTGCTAGGGGTTTGTCAATTTTATTGATCTTTTTAAGAAGCTAGCTCTTCATTTCATTGATTTTCCTTCATTATGTTACTGTTGTCAATTTCATTGCTTTCTGCTTTTATCTTTATTCCTTCCTTCCTTATTTGCTTTGGGTTGATTTTGCTGTCCTTTTTCTAGGTTCTGAAAGTGGGAGCCTAAACTATTGATTTAAGGCTTTTCTTCTTTTCCAATGTATTAATTTATTGCTATAAATTTCCCTCTCAGCACTACTTTAGCTGTGTCCCACAAGTTTTCAGGTTATATTTTCATTTTCATTCAGTTCAATGTAATTATTTATTTCCCTGGAGATTTCCTCTTTAGCCCATAAATTTTTCATAAGTGTGCTGTTTAGTTTCCAGGTACTTGGAGATTTTCCTATAAAATTCCTGTTACTGATTTCTAGTTTGATTCCACTGTGGTCAGAGAACACACTTTGTATGATTTTAGTTATTTTAAATTTGTTGAAGTTTGTTTCATGGTCCAGAATATAATCTGTCTTATTATATGTTTAATGGACACTTCAGAACATGTATTCTGCTGTTGGTGGACGGAATGTTCTATAATGTTGGATAGACACTGTTGATTAATGGTGGTTGAGTTCTTCTTTATCCTTGTTTATTTTTAGTCTAAGTTTCTCTATTTATTTATTCATTCATTCATTCATTCATTCACTTGAGACAGAGAGAGAGAGAGAGACAGAGAGCATGAGCAGGGGAGAGAGGCAGAGGGAGAGGGAGAAGCAGACTCCTCGCTGAGCTGGGAGCCCAATGCGGGGTTGGATCCCAGGACTGAGAGATTGTGACCTGAGACAAAGGCAGAGGCTTAACCATCTGAGCCACCTAGGCACCCCACTCTAAGTTTTTCGTAATTGGTAGTACAATGGTGTTTAAACTCCCCAGCTTTAATTGTGGATTTTCCTCTCTCTCCTTTTAGTTCTTTAATTTTTTGCTTCACATATTTTGCTGCTCTATTGTTTAATGTATGCACATTAAGGAATGCTATGTTTCCTATTGCACTGACACTTTTATATTCATTCTAACTATTATATTCTGCCTCTCTCTGTCTCTTGGTAATTTTCTTTGCTCTCCAATCTATTTTGTCTGATACTAACATAGCTATACCTTTCTTTTGATTGGTTTTGCATGAGATCTCTTTTTCCATCCTTTTACTTTAAATCTACTTATATAATTAAATTTGAAAGCAATTTCTTATGGACAGCATATAGTTGGGTCATGTATTTTAACAATTTCTCATTTAATTGGTGTATGTGGCCCATTGACATTAAGTGTAATTACTGTTATATTAATGCTTAATTCTACCATTTTTTCTTTGTTATCTCTGTTTTTTCCATTTTCTTTTTTCTTTCTTCCTCTGAGTTACTTGCATATTTTTATTACTATATTTTAATTTGTCTACAGTGTTTTTGAGCAAATTTCTTCGTATAGGTTATTCTAGTAGTTGCTCTGGGTATTACGTTATACACACACAACTTACATAGTCTACCTCCTATAATCATTTTAGCAGATTGAGTGAAGCACAGAAACCTTACCTCCTTTTACCCTCTCTCATTTATAACATAGTTATTTTAAATATTTCTACTATAAGCATTTTGAACCATATCAGACTATGTTACAATTTTTGCTTCAACTATAAAGCATTATTTTGAAAACACCAGATTTTTGTGGCATTAATCCCTATTTTTGTCTTCTTCCCTCCTCTTGCTTTCTCTTTAGGGAACTCTCTTTGGCCATTCTTTTAAGGTAGGTGTGCTAGCAATTAATCATTTTTGTTTTTCTTCATCTGAGAATGCCTTGATTTCTCCTTCATTTCTGAAGGATAGTTGCACTAGAAATAGAATTCCAAGTTAACAAGTATTTTCTTTCAGCACTTGAAAGGTGTCATGCCATTTTCTCTGTGCTTCCATGGCTTCTGATGAGAAATCTGCTGTTCTTCAAATTGCTTCTTCCCTTTAGGCAGTTTCCTTTTTCTCTCAACTTTCAAGATTATTATTACTTCTTTTTTTTTTTTTTTTTTTTTTTTGCTTTCATTTTTCAGAAGTTTGACTCTGATAGGTCTCAGTGCAGATTTCTTTGGATTTACCCTGTTTGAAAATTGCTCAGCTATGTGAATCTGTATGCTTATGCCTAGGGATTTTATTTGTATTTAGCAGGAGGAATAAGGAAAAGTGTGCCTACTTCATCTTCCCAGAAGCAGAAGTCCACTTATCGTTATTTTTAATTATTTATTTTCTCCTTGTTCACTGTATATTTCTTTAATGAACTATAAGATCCATTAGGACAAGTACCTAGCTCTTTAATTTCCTTGCGTATCCCCAAGGCCTAGCACAATCTCTGGCATATAATAGCTGTGCAATGAATATTTTGAATGACTGAATTAGCAAGCTGAACTCTGGTAGGGGTCACTATAGCAAACCCCTTGAGAATTTAGTTTATACAGCACATTCAGGAATGCCTCCTCTCTGCCAATTCTAACTCAGTCTGTCTTATAGCGGGTTGTGTAAATCTGCATTTTTAAGCACACTCCAAAGGTGATACACAGGTATGTTGGACCTGCCTAAAATTATAATCACAAGGTGTGCTCCCCACCAAGAAGATCAGGGTTTGAGCACTGTCCTGGGAAGTAACAAGTAGGGTCTTGGGAACGGGTCTTCATCGGTGTTCTGCTTCCCTGGACCTGCCCCAAAACTGCTAGCAGTAAAATGAGCTCCCCTATAAACAAACATAAATCTAGGGACACAGATTTAAAATGGAAACATTTAAACAAACATGAGGGGAAATTGTCACAGAAGGCGTAACATTCGGCTACAGAGGAGGTAGCCGGAAAAGCATGCTCTGCCCTCAACTCATGCATTTTAAAACACTGTGCTGAGGGTTTGTGTTTACCCAGTGCAAGGCCGTTAATACATTCAGCCCAAGAGTGAAGCAATTTTAATATTAATAGGCTCTTTATGAGAATTTAATAACAAAGTCATAGCTTCCTTGTGTTTCAAGACACAGGGGTTAATTACTTCAAACGGGTTGGCAGGGAAAAGGTCAAATTTTAATGCTGACCTTAACAGTTTGGGATAAATATAAAAAAGGTAATGGCCCATTTAAAGCTATCATGCTCAGTGTTCTTTGTGAGCTGAGAAACTGTCATGGGTCCAACCTGTTGATTCCAACTATGGATGCTCAGAGAAGCCGCACACATTATTACACCTGGTAAATCTGAGACACTCTTAACTGAATTCAGTCTAGTCTGTCATGGAGGCAGAGAAAACTTTTTGGGTTTTTTTTGTTTTGTTTTGTTTTTAAGAATGGATATATTCTAGTATCTGTAGAACTGAAGCATCATCATGGTCAGGGTTTTCCAGTCTCCCACCAGTGGCTTCAGACAAATTCAAGGGGAAAAATGAAGCCTATTATTTGAGACTGGGGCTCCTCTACTATATTAAACATCATTGCTGGTTTTAACAACAATAACAAAAAAAAAAAATCCAAGTAGGTTGCTACTGGATATTTTAATGATCTGTCCCCCTCAGTCTAGGGAGAAAGAGAAGTGAGGTCCTGAAAGTCCCTCAAATCTCATATGTAAAAGCAGAGCAGGGACATAGAGATGGAGAGTAGGTCTTGGGGGCTTATCAGGAGATATATACCTGTGATGGGCACAAAAAATCACCAAAAAATAGGAGTTCAATTTGTTGGCCTAGGAAACATGACCCTCCATTGTCATCATACAAATTGTGAACTTAAATAAATGTAATTGATAGGTTGTTTCTAATTTTTGTTTTGTTTTGCTGCCCATATACTCCAAATATACTTCCTTTATCATTGCCCCTGATCGTCTCCATTTGTTCAGTTTCCTGACCAGAATCCTGATCAGGGTTTGCCATGAGCAGTTAATCTCATGTGGGTGTCCACATTCTCCAAGAGAGTGTGAGACTATTCTGACAGCACCATGTTTACACGGACATGGCCGCTCTTTTCACTAGAATCTATCCCACCCAGTGTTCATGATGGTGGTACAGAAGTGGATCTCTTCACACTAATCTTCTGTACTTTCATTCATCAGGTATTTATTGAATACCTATCAAAGGCCAGGGAAGGTTGACAGATGAATCAAACCAGTTCCCTGCCTGCACAGAATTCATAGCCTAATGCGGGGAATAGAGACAGAAAAGTAATTGCAACAGCGTGTGCTGATGGCTATGAAGGAATGTCATGGGAACGCATCAAAGAAGCAACAGCCCCAATTTTAGAAGGTTTGAGGAACTTCTGCAAAGACACAGCTTCTGAGATAGAACTCAGTATCAGCCAGGATAGGTTAGGTGTGCTGATGTAACAAATGACCTCAGAATCTCAGAGACTTACAGCAACAAAGACTTATTTCTGACTCAGGCTATGTGTCATCTGTGATTTATCTGTGGCTTTGCTCTATGTCATCCTCTCTCTGGGGCCCAAGCTGACAGAGAAGTGATTCTCTGATCTCTCGGCAGAGGGAAAAGAGAACGTGGTAAATTACATGCTGGCTTTGCCTAGAGAGACACAGGTCACTTCCCCACATTTCACAGACTGAAGTAAGCCACATGGCTATTCCTGATTTGTAAAAGTTGAGGATGCAAAATCCTCCTTCAGTGACAAATACAAGGAAAGAATCCAGAATATTTTGTAAGGAATAATCAATCTAGCAGGAATCCACAACATGAGTTATAGATCTGTGTGCAAAGAGAAGGTGGTTAAGCGTGTTCCAAGAATATACAACAGCACAAGAAAGAAAGACCAAGAGAGGGATCAAGAAGAATGGGAGAAATAGAAGAGAGAGGGAGAGGGATCTGAAGAATACCAAACAGCTTATTAAAGCTCAAGCAAGTAGTACAAGGAAAGGAGTGGAACAACCTTAAAAAGAAAAGCTCCTTCTCTCACCCTAGGTGCACCAAGGTGAAATTAATGGTTGGCATACATACACCCCACACAGAAAAGTGTTGGGAAGCACTGATATATAGGAACCTCCAGGTCTTTAAATGAATATTTAAAACTAAATCCTTCCCTTTCAGTAATAAATATTTTGAACTATGCAAAATGGGAAGATAAACGGGGACATAAGGATAACAGGATAATCAGGCAAACATGAATATGGAAATGACATAATGTTCATGTTAGGTTTCCTGGTGCCTGAAACCTAGATCAAGACCCAAAGTACTTCCTTCATGTATGTTTGTTGAATGACTCTGAGAAAAAAACTGAATGAGGGGCATCTTTGGACCATTAATCCATAATCCACTTGCAATATATGAGATTGAATGATATAAGGTGAAGGATAAGACAAGGTAAGATATTGTGTATTGATTCTCATCCACAGGTTCATGTTCAGTCAGAGATGGTCCCCTCAAACAAAGCTCAGAAGTATTTTATTCAACCATCCAAAAAATATTCATTGAGTATTTACTACATTTTAAGAAACCTGCTAGATGCTGGGGACTCAGTGGCAATCAAGGAAAATAAGGTCCCTGAGAGAGACAAATTGGACACGTAAACTAACCAAACAACTAAAAGTTTTGATGTGATGATTAAACACACACACACACACACACACACACACACACACACACACACAATAAATGTTCTGTTACCAAAGAGAATGCCTGGTACTTAGAGGTCAGAAAGGCTTCCCCACGACGTGCATCTATCTAGTAATCAAAATCACTGAAGAAGTGGAAAAGGAAGAGTAGCCCAGCAGTGGTGACAGCACATACAAAGGTCCTGAGGAGGAATAGAACGTGGCATGTCTGAGAACCTTAGAGAAGGCCTGTGTGGCTGAAGAAGTCAAGGAGCAAGGAGGTGACCAGTGAGAGACATGGGTACAGAGGTCTGAATGCCATCTGATCACTCAGGGTCTTGTGGAACATAGGGAGGGTTTGAATTTCATCTTAAGACAGGTTTACAACAAGTATAGTCCAATGGCCATTTATGGACAACTACCACTTCAATGACATTAGAACTGACTGCCTAAATAGTGCAACTTGGTTGGGAGAAAGTCAAGCTAATACCATGCAGAAGACATAGTGTGGTATGGAAAGGATCCCCTACTTCCTTGGACCTCACGCTTTTTTCCCTTCATTAATAGAAAGCTGCAAAGTGGACAAAGAGTAATCTGCATGCAGTACCCAAGAAAACATTGAAAAGCCAAATTCCATTTTAAAAGAACGGGATCAGAAAGTAATGTGTGGGTCTTTGTAGAAGTAGGGTAACTATAGTTTCAAAACTATATGAGAATACAATTATTGAGTTCCCAATGCAAATTTACCACTGGTCAGAAAATAAGGTCAAAAGTAGTCTAGGACAATTGTCCTGCTGTAAATCCTGTGTTTTAAAACCTTTGCCCCACTTGCAAGTAAAGTGCTGGCTCACTTCATGGCTCAAGGAGATTTAATTCTTATTAATCCCATAATAATAGGCATTGCTGCTGGTGATCACTGTTGCCAATCCTTACAGTTCCAACTTTCTCCTCTGGAATGGCATTTTGGGATAAAAGTATCTAGCTCACAGATGGAGTGGTGCTTTCAAGGTTGAAGATATGAAGATATTTACCAAACCATAGCAGGGAGCTTTGTGGGGGATGACAAATTTACAAACAGAAAGAAAACTCCCCAAATTATAAAAACAAATGGAGTGATGAACATGCCAACTAGGAAACAAGTAGACACGAGCACAAGCTCCAAGCTCCACTGAAGCAGAGAGGCGGGGGGAGGGGGGGGACAACTAGTTCTTGTTGAATTAGGCACAAGATATGCCACATCTGTCAGAGTGAAAGACAGATTGGGAGAAAAAAAAAATTGAGGGAAACGGTTTCATAACTAGAGGCTGTACTGCTCAATCCAAATCAGGCAATTCCAGAAATGTATCTCCAAATAAGTGTTATTTTTCTTCAACCAACTGAATGCCTTCATCAAAGCCTCTCTCTCAATACCTTCACCTAAAAACATAAACATCCTTCTCCCTAACATTCCACACTAGCATATTAGTTTCAGCATGCACACTCTACACTGGAATTTTTCCAGGAATAAATGGGGTGACCAAGAACTTCATACAAATCGATTTCAAATAAAATCCCTGAAGAAGTGGAAAGTCTGACTGTAATGTTGAGCAAAACCCTAGGGCACCTTCTTTCTGTCGGGCATTCCTCTCCCCTCTGACCCTTGTCACACAGGTACACTGACCACCCCTCTTCTCTTGGACACACCAAACTTTCTTTGTTCCAAGCTCTGGCACACGCCAGTCCTCCCTACTGAAATTCTCTCCTTGATTCTTTGGGTGACTTTCTCCTCCAGGCTGCAAGTCAGCTGTTCTTCCCTCAAAGTTGCCTTCCCAGTTTACCGTATGGCATCCTAACAGGCTCACTCCCTGACTCGGTGCCTCTTTGCAACTTAATCCCATTTATTTCCTTAATGGTACTAACCTCAATCTGTGATGTGCATGGGGACAAGTTGCCGGCCTGCTTTGTGTCTCACTATAACCCTGGTGCTTACAGCAATGAGTGCTTTCTTGGATGAAGGAATATTCAAGACAAAAGAGAAACTAAAAATGAGCAGGACATATTCCTGTTTGTGGAGACATAATTAGGCTTCCTATTCTCTCCACCAAAAGCAGAAATAATCAAGAAATCACAGCCCTCGGACCTTCGTTCTGACTCTTCCAGAACCTAAGGTAAGCCAGACCTAATAATGAGGTGAAAATAAACATGAGCACACAATTGTTGGAAAACACTTTGTAATCCAGTTGACAGTAAAATAGCCACAAATATTTTCAACCAATGCTCATGGGATGTTACCACAGTGAACACAGTCTCCATCAATATGGATGTGATATAGAGCATTCACGTTCTCCCTGAATTCCCCTCTATCTTAAAAAGAACCTCAATGTTTCAGCAGGGCATATGGTTACCCATAATAAAAACTATGTTTACCACCTTCCTTTGCATAGGTATAGTTGTATGGCTAATTTCTGGCTAATTAAATGTAAGTGACACTGGTGTGGGCAACTTCCAGAAAGTCCCCCACTGAAAAAAGGAAATATGATATTATTTCCCCAATTCTTTTTGGTGCCTGTTGCAATGAGGATATGATGGTAGAAAATCAAGTCACTGTCTTGCATCAGAAGGTGGAGGCTAAGTATTGAAGGCAGTGGAATATCTTGATAGAAGGAAGACCCAGGAGTCTCCACATCTATCTGCCCTGTCCTTCTTTAGATTTCATTTCATGCAAGAGAAAAGTAAAACTCTGTTTAAAACTACTGCTTTCTCAGGTTTTCTGTCACTTGCAACCTAACCTAACCCTAGCTGGAAAAAAAAATAATAACGTAGTCATTTATATAGATGAAATCAGCAAAGCGTGGTGGAATTGCCAAGAACCAGAGGCCTGATTCCCAGGATAAGGATGACCCAGTGAATGGCTCATCTGTCCATCTCTGTTTGCTCCATGGTCAGAATGACTCTCACACTGCACACATGAGCCACTGAGACTATCACACTTGTCATCTGACATCTGGGAGAGGCTAGAACAGTCAATTGTTTGAAAACAGCTTTTGCTTTGACCTCCTATTTTGGCAGTAGGTAGTCAGAGCAAAAACAACACTGAACAAGATAGAAAAACTGAAAGATGGGAATAGCATCAGGACCTAGAGACATCAGTTTTAGTAAAACACAAGCCATGGGAATACGCCAGTGCTTGCCTGCCTTTTAGAAGGAAAGTGATGGCTGCCAATTTTTTTTCATCTACTGGGAATGTGAAAACCACACTCCTCCCAGCTGTCTGTTCACAAGCCTATGCTGAAATGGACTTGAATCTGTGTTGTTTTTTTAAAGTTCTGTTGTATATTCCAGATAATTTCTACCTCTGGTACAGGGGTTTGACACAGCTGATGATAGCATTCTAAGAAAAATATATTTTTCATAATTCTAATATATCCCCAGATATATATCTTGTCCTTGTCCCAAGGGACAATTAACATCACTCTTCTATTAGGCAATGTCCTCATCATTTTCTTGAAAGATGCATGCTTTCTCCATACAGATATCTGATATTTTCTCTCTCTATGGCTTTTCTTTAAAATCAATGAGCAGATTTCTCCCTGACATTCTGGTTCCACTCTATAGCACTCCACTCCATCCTATTCCATTCCATTTTAATTCTACCACACCCCACTCTACCCCCTTCCTTTCCATTCCAATCCATGACATCCCACAACACTCCACTCCACTCCATGATTTAGGACATGCTCAGTTTGGATTGGAGCCATGTGACTAGACAAGACCTCCAACCTCTGTGAAGGTGTTATTCTACCAACCACTCATGTGATAACCATGAGGACACATACCACTTACCCTATATGTCCAGTATTTTGATAGCACTTTGCATGTATCATCCCCTTAATCCCCACAAAGCCCTGAGAGTTGCATCCTTTAGCATCCTCATTATGAAGACGGGGAAACTGATACATACACAGTGATTAAGTTATATGCACCCAGTCACAAGACTGATAGGTAACAGGTCTGTGATGTGAACCCAGAAGTTAGGACTCGAGAAATTCCTCTGACATAAAAGCAAAAAGTCTCCTCATGCTGCCTGCAAGACCTCTCAGGGGAGACTTTTCAGAAAGAGTCCATCAAACCTAGACAGAGCTGCAGGGAGGGAACAGAAACCAGGGTCCCTATATGTCCAAGGACTTAAAATTTCTAAAAATCTAGTGACAACACATTGGGGTCAACCAGATGTCATTTAGAATCAGATGGAGGAGTGTGGTCATGAAAGTTCTCTGTACTCAGCTGAGAGAGGCAGGTAAAAAGTAATCTGGGGCATCCATAAACCAAAATCGCCCCTGTCCAGCAATGACAAAGAAAAGTATGTTTAATCCTGGTGGCAATCTATCAAGTGTCATGGTGTACAGGCTGCATATAAAGTGCAGCATTATTTTCAATGGGAGAACCTTCTCTCAGCTCAACAGATTTCGTAGAGGCAATGGGTATCTAGGATCAAAAGTCTGCAGATTTATGGTGGTGGCTGTTTACCAGAATTGAACATCTTAAATTCCATTTCTCACAAAGATAAAGGAATATTTAAACAGGACCATGCACAGAGATTTGAAAGGGGGAAACTGACTTATTTTCATCAGATATTTTTAAATCACCAATTTCACTTGTACTTTTGTCTCTAACTATGCGCCCCCAGATATTCTGAAAGGGAACACATGGAGGTGAATCAAGAAGGCAAAGTGACTTTGCAAAAGAGAGAAAGAAGAAAGATATTTTTCCTACTTCTTGCACAAGCTTACTTAGAAAGTGGAAATGGAGACACGTGGATGTGTCTATATTCATTTATCAAGAAAGTGCTATCCTTCATTCGTTTGGGATGTGATTGGTGTTGAACTTTTCACTAGATCGGTTACTACACTCTGCGTGAAGGATAGGAGAGCAGAAAGATACTGAAAAGACCTCAAAGCATTTTGCAAATGAAACAAGCAAAAGCAAAGGAATAATGATAGATTTAATTGGATAGCAGGTGACCTGGATAACAAACTGAATAAATAAACAATGGGTGATCTTCTAAGCTAGGCTTGTATCCAATTTCAGTCAGAGTAATTAATGAAAAATTCATAAATGCACACACTTGGAATGTGCAGCTCTACATTTCCTGTCTGACATAGTAAAATTGAATACCGGATGCCCTGTCAGAAGCAAATAACAATTTTGATTTAGAAAGTGAGTATAAGAAAAGTCTATGTCTCATTATTCCTTACTGTTCATTTAATGTTTTAAAAGGACTTGGAATCTCGTTCATTCACTCATTTCTTCTTTTTTTAGTAAACATTTTAAAAATTCACCTAGCTTAGTTAAAAAGTGAAATGCACACAACAGAGTCGGGAAAGATAAGACTGAAAAACAGAGGGTTTGGACCATGGAAGGCATTCAGTGGCACACTAACTGGTTTAGGGTTGATCTGATAAGCAACCGGGAGCCATTGAAAATTTTTGAGCAGAGGCGTGACATGAGTAGAGATGTGACTGAAGAAGATTTATTTGGAAACAGGATACAAAATTAATCAGTGGATATATGCACATGCGCACGCACACAATCAAAAACACATGCATTCTTATAAGAAATTCTGGCTTAAGACAGATAATAAAATCTGAGTAAATGATATAGTCCTAAATGGGGTCAAGGTGAACAACAGTATATCTATACTACCACTGAAACTTCAAGTATAATCACTTCTGGGGCTATTTTGGTTGATTATGCAATACAAACAAGAGCATAGTTGCTTCAGCAATTTTCTCTCTAAATTTCTTTAATGGCCAGCTGGCTGTGGAGGACTGAGTGAACCTAGAGAAAAATGTACAATTCTAAGGAGTTTTAAAAATAAATAAAATGTTACAAAAGATGCCAGGATAAGGGCAGTGTGAATCTTATTCAGAAACTCAACATCAAATGTTGCTAACATTGTCTTCTAATTTGGATGGTGAAAGAGAGATTTGGCTAACATCTCTGCTGAGAGTGAATTTACAGTTCCTTTGACTCCGGCGCCATCTTAATAAAGTCAGAAAAATAAAATACATCAAAAAAACAAAATGTGGGGGCGCCTGGGTGGCTCAGTCAATTGAGCATTGGACTCTTAGTTTCAGCTCAGGTCAAGATCTCATGGGTTGAGGGATCTGCCCACATTGGGCTCCACACTCAGCAGGGAGTCTGCTTGAAAGAGTCTCTCCCTCTGCCCTTCCCCCCACTCATTCTTTCTCTCTCAAATAAATAAACCTTTAAAAAAAAATCTGCACTTCCTTCTAAATACCCCAAACCCCATGCCTCTTTCTCCTACAACTATTACATTTACTCATGGTAATCCTGCTGGCTATAAAGGTGCTCACTTATGTATTGGGGTGCATACACCCTCATCACTTCTGCCCCCAACTTTTGCTACAGCCTTCTAAGGATCTCATATGTCTTCCTCTATCATCCTACACACTGCTGTTAGCAATCTCTTCCCAAGCAAGGGTTTCTCAGTTGAAGGTGGTTTTCTCCTCCAGGTGACATTCGGGGACATTTTTTGGTTGTCATAATAGGGAGGGAGTATGCTCCTAGCATCTAGTGAGTAGAGGCCAAGGATGCTGCTAAACCTCCTGAAATGCACAGAACAGTATCTCACAACAAAGAATTGTCTGGATGAAAATGTTAATAGTGCCAAGGCCAAGAACCCCTGTCCTAAACACATAAAGGTTACATTGGTTTACACATTTTGCAAAATTCACAACAGTAACTGTTCCCCCAAGAACATGGGGAAGAAAAGAGAACTTGAAGAATGTTGCTGAAGGTTATAAATTAAATTTGCTTTAGTATATATTTTCCCCAGGAGAAATCAGTAAGCTGTTTTAAGTAATTTAATTGTCAATGACTCTTATGTTTTTTGTTGTTCTACTGGATTGACTGGTGTTCAGCAAAGAGGCTGGATTATATGGGCCAAAGGTTTCTAAGGGGTGCACAGATACTAAAGATACTTTTTCTATGGAAAAAGAAACTGGAGGTAAGAGTGGTCACTCACTTTGCCTCAAATCATTTGACATTATTATCAAGCTTCAAACTCAGCCAGGATTATGACCAAGCCCACATTCAACCACTTCACTATTCTGCCTCTCAAAATAGAGGGTTTAACTTCACATCAGTTTTTAATTATTCAAAGAGCTCTTATTTCCAACAATGCCATTGTATGGTCCCTTTTAATGACTACTTCCATGATTTTGATAAAGACAACCACTTATGTAGGTGATACACACACAGATAAAAGTTCTCTGTAAATACATCTGTTCAGTTCATATGCATCCATTCTCACTGAGTCATAAGCTGTATAGGTTGGGGGCATATAATAGCTCTGCTTACAGAGTAGATATTCGAAAAATGCTATTAATGATGATGCATATAAATGCACAGGACCATGAGCCTCCATCCAGCAAGGCAACTAAAATTCTCATTGAATTCGTTTTATCCTAAATTTCTCTTTCCATTATGTTACAGAGGCTATATCAGAGAGAGCTAGAGTCCCCTGGTGTATGTTTGTCACGGAACCTTTGTTCCCTTGTTCTTTATGAGAATTTTGTCCTACTCAGAGTTGAAGAGAAAAATAACCCATTTATATTCTCTGCACTACTCTTTGGGTTTTATTCCAATTGCTATTGTGACAGGGGCTGCTACGAAGAGGAATACCAATGTAAGCAAGGAGTTAAGTGCACTGCTGCTTCAAATGCAGTGAGCTGGTCAGATGACTCAAAAGAAAGAGAACGGCAGCACAGTCTTGAATTCTAAATTTAGATAGATGGACAGACAGATAGACACAGAGATAGAAAGATGGAGAAGTATGTATATACATAGGTATACCTTTATGTATTGATCGATTGATCTATCTATCCACCCACCCACAAATCATCTGTCGAGCTTTGGCTAGGAGACAAAATAGCATGAGGTTAAGTACAAACTTAGGGCTCAGAGACCAGGTTCTAGTACAAACTCTATGTATGTGACTTTGGAAAATTAATATCAGCTTTCCCATATGAGCCGCAGGTATGGTAATAGTGGTGCCTATCTCAGAGGTTTGCCGTGACTTCCCCATGAGTTAGTGCATGGAGACTGTGTAGCCCACTTCACCTTCCAAAGTAAGTGATACACCAGCAATAAATGTGATTACTTTGGGGGATGCTAAAATGATGATGATTATAAGGGATGGTGGAAAATAAATCAGATTGCTTTTAGTAGCCTTTTTATTGAAACTCCTAATATTGACCTCTAGGAGAACAGGATTTGGAGTTACATGAGATTTGAGTTCAAATCCCAACTTTACTATTTATAAGAGGAATATGTGTGTATAATAGAGAGGGAGAGCAGCGTGAGACAGAGGGAGAAAGAGAAGGAATGGCCATGTTCCTTCAACAGAAATTCAATACTCTTATCCTTAAGAGGGGATAATAATAGTACCTACCTCATAGGGTAATTGTGAGAAACACATTATACAATATGTGTACATAGGTCAAGCATATTATTTGTCACATGGTAAGCACATAAAAATAATCGTTGTTCTTGAACAATCCATTCTATAATTAACTGTCTAGATGGGCTGGGCCTATGCTTCCCATTCACACTCATCTGAAAGTCATTGTTATCAGGAACTATTTGCTAATTCCCTATGCAGAATTTAAATCTTCCAGACAACCTCATCGCAGCTCCATGCTAATTATGTACTTATCTTATCTGAATATCTGTTGGAAATTTACAAAGCCACTGTTGTCCTTCTAGCTCCTGGCTATACACAGTCACAAATAGTTTACAAACAACAATAACAACAAAACTTTGGCAGGGAGAAGAAAACAAAGCAAGAGTATCCTATAATACACTGCTCTTCTGACCAACCGGAGCTCTTTAATTTTTCTTCAGGTCGACTTCCCCCAAAATTACAGAACTGAATTATCAAATCCCTACACTTACCCTGCTATGATATCATTGTAAAATTACACTTTAATAAAATCTGGAAGTTGGTTTCTCTGTCATAGTGTCAAGTGTCCCAAACCCACCAGTAATAAACATCTGGCTTTTGGTTCTCAGGGGCTATAATTAAAAGAAAGCAAGGCCTTTAGAGACAGAAAAATGAGTTCAATACCTGACTCTAGCACACACTGGCTATGTGACTTTGGGCAAGAAAATTAACCTTTCTGAGCTCCCTATAGCAAGAGGATGATAGCAATACCTACATTATAGTCAGGGCTTCCCCCTGGTTCAATACCAAGTGTGCCATTCAGATCTTGATCCATGTGACTTTCATTCCTGGGGACTGGAGTTATTGCTTTTTGGGTTGTTTTGAAGAATAAATGAGTTAATATATGCCAGCACTTAGAACACCACTTGACACACAGTAAATGCCAAATAAGTTGCTATTTGTATTATTAGTAGTATTACTGTAAGACTGTTGTGAGAACTGAATATGATAATCCTGGTAAAGGACTGAGCACAATGGCTGGAACATGGGAAGCTCTCATTAAGCGACAACTAGAATCACTATTGCTTATAAACTACACCAGCTCCATTGTGAATGAAAGCTAGCAGGATGAGATCACCACACACCCCCATCCCATACCAAATGCCGTAAGGACATCAAATTGGGTGTGAAAACACAAAACCAGGTATAGTTCAATTATCTGTGCTAATGGAAGGGTTTGGAGGCAAGGACAA
This sequence comes from Ursus americanus, assembly GCF_024610735.1. Taxonomy (NCBI): domain Eukaryota; kingdom Metazoa; phylum Chordata; class Mammalia; order Carnivora; family Ursidae; genus Ursus; species Ursus americanus. The sequence continues at coordinate 35,463,367 of NC_142128.1, forward strand.
TCAACCAGGATGGATAATCCAAAACCACATTCACTTGGCCATGAAATGCACCATCAGTTCACATTCAAATATACTATGTCTGCCATTCTGGGGATTAATTTCAACAAAATAATGAATCCACACAAGACAGGCCTGATTCAAGCTGGGAAGTGCCCTGGTTCTTTGGTCTGTTTCCTGCTCATCTCCTCCCTGCAACATACTCCATGCTGAGAATAGCCAGCAGGCTTCCCCGACTGGTGCAGAGAACCAATCTAAACAGGGTTGACCCCTCTCAAATCTTCCCAGAGCATGAAAGAGGTCTGGGTTTCAAAGGCTTCTTCTGCATGAAAATTAACTAGGGCTCCTGGTTGAGATGCCACAGATAAGGAGCTAAGGGGACATCTTGCTGCAGAAAACAGAGCCGAGCCATCTATTACTACCTTTGCCCTCTCCAAGATCCAGTGTTGGTCATTTTCTTTGACATAAAGATATCTAGAATCCCACCTCCCATCACAAATACTGCAAGTTCAAAAGGAATGACTTTCCTCTTCATGAAGTAGATTACTTGATGTTCTAATAACATGGGCTGGCAAAAATAAACATGGCGATGAGCACCATACTTTACATATTCATCCATTAAATAAATACTGAAAGCCTTTTAAGAGTTTGGCAATGGACAAGAAACTGAGCATATAAAGAAAGAGAGGAAAGACATGAAGTCCTCACCTTATAGCCTAGTGAAAACAAACAATTAAGCAATTGCAGATGAATGTAATATAGTAAACATGATGGTGAGAACTCATAGCTAGAGCACCAGACTTTGTCTCCTGGAGGCCGGGGGCTGTGATCCAACCCTGACACTCCCTGGTAAGTCAACAACACCTCTTCCCCATTCAACAACAACAGACACCTTTTGGTCTTTCCACCCCAATCTACAAGCCATTTTTTTTCCATACCCAGAGTAATCTTCAAATGTGAATCTGAGCAAGCCACTCTTCAAATCTCCAGTGGCTTCCCACTGCTCTGAAATGAAAGACATGAGGCGGCTGGGTGGCGCAGTTGGCATCCCACTTTTGGTCTCAGCTCAGGTCCTGGTCTTAGGGTAGTGAGACTGGGCCCCGCGTTGGGCTCCACACCAAGTGCGGAGTCTACTTAGGGCTGTCTCTGCTCCACCCCCACCCCAAAATAAATAATTTTTTAAAAAATAAAATAAAATAAAATGAAATAAAATGAAAGCCATGTCCTTACTTTGGCATGGAAGGCCTTGCCTGATCTGGCCCTGCCTACCTGCCTCTCCTCAGGCCTGACAGGCTTGCTCTGCTCACTGCACTCCAGCCACACTGGTTCCTTTCAGTTCCTCTAAAACAACAAGCTCCTTTCTTTCCTCAGGACCTTCTGTTTCCTTCGATTGGGATGCTTCTCCCACAGCTGATTCCAGCTTCTCTGTTTGGTCTCTGCCCAAATGCTACCTCCTCATAAAGGCCTTTTCCATCAACCTCATGCAGGGGACAATGGGTGACAGAAAAATAAATCCCAACTGATCTTCCTTCCAAGCACTCTCAAAATGTAGAATGATCAGTTCTTGTCTGTTTCCTTGTTTGTGTCTATGAATGCATGAAATGTAAGTAAGAACAAGGGCTCATGTTGGCTGAGCTCTCACTATATGCCAAGTACTCTTCCAAGCTCTTTTCATGTGTCAACTCATTTCAGTTTCACAGTTAATGTGCAGGCTGGGTTATAGCTGTGGAGACAGGCATGGAGAGGTTAAGCAACTTGCACACTGGTTATGCGACTTGTACTAGACAAAGGCAACATTTGTACCTGGAAAGCCTGGTTGTAAAATCCATGTTCTTAAATTCCATACTGAGTCACTTCTCAATCATAAGTGTCTTTGTTTTCAATTACGATAAAATCACCTTCCTAAAGGGTCATTAAAAAGTGACAAAGACCGTGGAGGACGTTTGTTCAGTAGAACTCTGCCTGTTGCTTCCCTTTGGGATCTTCTCCCTCCCCTCCTTCCCCTTAACAATGAACATCCTGCCCTATCCTTTTAGAATGCACTCTACCCATAATCACCCTTAGCAGCTGTGACTACATAAAGCTTATTTATACCCATGTCCTATGGCAAAAAGAGATCTTTAGGCGGCCCACAACCCTGTCCAAAGAGTATATACATCACCAGGAGACAGGCTGTGAAATAGACTGTGTTGATTTAACTAGAAATGCCCATTATCCAAAAGCAAAGAAAACCCAAGGCCACCTCGGCTTTCTCCCACCCTGCCTTCTATTTCCTACTACCCTCAACTCCATTCTAATTCTGTGCCTCAATCTTAAATACATTAAAAACATAACCTATCCTATTTCTTTTTTCTTCGTCTTCTTTTTCTCTTTTTTATTTTTATTTTTTTCAAACTAAACAGGCTCAACTTAAGGTCAGTCTCTTCTGGTACACTGGCTCCTATTATGGAGGGAATAAAGGAGAGACTGCTTTTAAAAAGAGAGAGGCTGCTTTTAATGACAGTTTCCGAACAGTGGCCTTTTGTACTTGAAGGGATTGATGATAAAGCTCACTGTCAACTGACAGTAACATCAATGTCAGAGCACAAAAGGACGGATGTCCCTCAATATGGGATCATCCCAGAGCCATTAACCAGTGCTGGTCTGCTCTGCCATCTTGGAGGATGGCTACTGCTCATGACAACCTGGCTGCTGCTTCCTCTCAGCAGAGTCAGAAAAGAAAACTCCCTCTATCCTTCTCCCCTCCCCTCTCTCCTCCTCTTTCTTACACACAGAGAGACACATGCTCCATATTTGAAAGTAATTCAACACTGCCTACTGGTGAACGGCCATGGTCCGAGTTTGAATCCTAGCTTTGCCAAGTCCTCGCTGTATGATTTTAGGCAAGTATCTTTGCTTTTCTATGCTCTGGGGTTCTCATCTCTAATATAGAGATAATAATACTAAATATGTCATAGGGTTGTTTTGCAGATAAATGATGTAGTTCATGCAGAAGGTTCGTGCAATGTCTAGATAAACACCTAAAACATACGTTGGCTGTTATTATTACTATTATGACAGTATAGAACTGTACTCATGCATCAGCTAATTGCCTCTCCCTAATGTTTTTGCAAGGGAGACAGGACTTCTAGCACTTCAGCCATTTTACAGGTGAGGCTCAGACAGGTGTTATGATGGGCTCCAAATCACACAAGTGACCAACCAGCAAAGTCAAGACTAGAGAAGTGACTATCTGATTTGAGATCAATGCTTGGTCCACTATCCTAAGTTATTTCCCAATCAGTTGAAGACCAGATGACTATTGTATACCTAGAATAATCTTAGGAGGAAGGGAAGGAAGGCCATTCTGAGTTCCCCAAGCTCATCACAATTTCAAATACTGTATCTGATTGTTAGAGCGGCCATATCACTTATCATCTAAACCTGGATATTTTTAAGAGTGACGAATGCTATAATAGACTGGATTCCAGAAGAGACATAAACTGAGGTAGTACCAAATACCCTCTACATATGGTCCACATAATTATACTAACACAAATATCAACTCCACCTTCTAGAGTTGACTGTGTCATTTAATATTTGACTTTATGGCACATTTTTTCATCCCTTCTCTTTTGGTGGGATCAGCCCTCTTTCTTTCAGCCAATCACTACTCCAACCACTCTGTTACCACAGAGCTTCCAAGTACAGTAGGATTTTTCTTGCCAGACTCAAAGATTGGGTGAAGGTTGAGTTCAAAGCCAAGCCAACTGAGGTTCTTCTCAGAGATTTTTCTGCTACGGCTGGAAAGGAACATGGCCCCATGCTTTTGGGGGAAGGCAAAGATCATGATGTTCAAAAGAAAAAAATGTTGGATTTGCCCGCCCATTCTTCCATGGGTGCTTAGAGGAAGTTTATCTTTAGCAGGAGAAGCTGCCAACCCACCAAGGGGTAGAGAGAAGTGGAGATACAAAGTGAGTGCAAAAAAGAGAATGTCCTCACAGTTTTCAGCCATCGGTTCCAGTCACAAAACCTTGAGGTCTAGACTCCAACACCCCCATTCCTATAGTTACTTATTCAATTTTGTAGGCCAACACAAAAATCTCCCCAACTCCAATATACAATATATTCTATGATCATTTGGGTTTTGTTTTGTTTTTTTAGCTCCATTTTGTTAGAAGTGGTATGAATTGTATTTCCATTACTTGCAATCAAAATATTCTAATAATACAGATACCAAAAATATGAGTATGGACATGGACCTCTAAGAAAGCTAAAATTTTTAAGCAAAAGAAGAGTTAGCAAGGAGATAGGTCAAGGTGAATATTTTTGTTTAAATAAGCATTTCAGTGGGCTTGAGAGAGCTTAAAATTTTGATATGAAAACAAGCAAGAGATGCCCTACATCCCAAGAGATCCTGTTGAAAGAAGGACATGCCCATGGAAAGGCATCATGGTGTAGTGGCTTTGGCATCAGTAAATGATGGTTCAAATGGCAGTTCCACTGCTGAGTAGCTCTAAGTACTTGGTCAGGTCACTTCAGCTCTCTGAGCTTCTATTTACTCCTCCATGAAATAGTTCTGATTCTGATACTTCTCAGAGTTGTTAGGAGAGCCATCAACAGTGTACATAAGGCAGACAGAAAGTTACTAATAAATAGTGAATATTAAGTGTGTGTGCAGGGCAATAAAGAGATCCAACTAAAAAGCTGATAGGTGTTAGGCTGAAGACTGTGGTATCCCTAGAGGTAGAAAGTATGCTTTCATTGTCTTGGGTCTGCTGTCAGCTGGCCCAGGGTCTGGACTCTTTGAAGTGCTTAATAAAAGTCAATGAACAGATAAATGAAAAATGAAATCACTGATGCATGTACATAGCCTTAGAGGGATCTTATCCATAAAAAGCCATTATCAATGTCCTCAAGGAAAATGTATCTGGCAAGGTATTTAGTGCCAGATTGCATTAAAAGAATCCTCATGACAGCTGTCAAAAAAAAAAAAAAATTTTTTTTGCAAGAGTGAAAACCTACAAGATAGTACAAAAAAGAAAAAAAGTAAAGCAATCATTTCTGTATATATTCATGAACCCAAAAAAAGTTCATCATTCATTCAATAATTCATTTATTTGTGACTTTATTCATATACATTAGCTCCTTCTCTGATTCAGCAATGTCACATGCCCCAGGGACCCAAAAATGAAGACGCAGTTGCCGCCAAAAAACCCTCAAACAAGGGTATGAGGAAGATATATGAATGATTACCTCTGATCAAATGTAATAAACATCATACTGTCAGAGATAGTAAAGGTTTCAGAACTCCTAAAAACACAGCACTCACTTTACCAGAGGAGATAGGGATGTGCCAAGACAGACTGGGAAGAAATGCAGTCCCTGAAGGAGGAAACAGCATAACAAAGTTATGAAGATACCGGCCATCTTGCGGGGAGAGAGTGGATTCTCTGATCTCCTTAGAACAAAGACTGCATGAGGTGAGTGCAAGCACCGAACTTGAAGGCTGGGTTAACCAGATACCTGTAGGCCTTAAATACCAAACTAAAACATAAAGATTTCATTTTGCAGAAAATGACAGACCACCAACATTTTTTGATAGAGGGAGGGACATAACCAAATAAGAATTTTGTAAAACAACTTTGAATGTAGAGAGGGTAGATCAGGAAGGATGGTGAGGTAACAGATTTTTTTATATTAAAAACTCAAAAATTTTCCAAGGATTTTAAGTGCAGATGACTAGATATATGGAAACACTGCTAAGTGTATGATAGAAGGTTGTCAGGCCTCCCAAAGAGCAAGTACAAGAAAACCTAACTCAAACTGCATTGGCAGGGTGGGGAGTGAAAGCATTTACTGGCTTATACAACTGAAACATCCAGTTATATAGAGACAAGCTCAAACACAGGTGTTTGTACAGTGTCGCCCAGGCTTGATCTCCCTCCGTCTCTTGGATCTGCTTTCCTCTGTATTGTCTCTTATCTTCAGCAATATCTTCCCCTATTCCAAGCTCCCAGGCTCACAACTCCTAACCAGGTGAATCAAGGTGCAATTTCCCCCAGCAATTTCTAAATCGAGTTTCACAGGCCTGCTCTGGACCAGCTACTCATCCTTGAGTCATTCACTGATGTCAGTATTGGGGAATTCCTTGACTGGTCAGGCCTGGGTTATGTGCAACTTTTTAATCAAGTGGGTCCACCCACCCAACCCCACAAGGAAAGGAAGGGACAGGCTACTACCTGCTGAAGAAGAGAAGACTGCTGAGCAGCAGACACATAGACACCTTGCTTGGGAGATGGGAAAGGGAGAAAGGTGGGGTGGGAAAGCAAACGCGGTTGTAAACCATAAGCTTAAACAGCAGCCCCCTTATGTAAATGCACCTACAGCCAGTGTTATTGGAAGAACCTTCAAATATGTTTTCCCAGACCTCTAAGAGCACTTGGAATTTTAAGAATCAAAATACTTTTATTGCTCCCAAATCAACTAAAGTCCCCTGAAAGTGTAAAGAACTAAATCTCCTCAAAGATGTGAAGATGTGCAGTGGAAATGAAAGGACAAACAGAACACTTCTAATTCACTTGATATTTTCAAATGGAAGAGCTTCCTCACAGGAAAATAGATATATATTTAATATATATTTATATGTAAATATATAAATTTCTCCAAGCACAGCTACTAATAAGAGTGTCATAAGACCCTTACATAAGTAGGAATATCCAACTTTACCCTCTGCTGACACCAACAGTAACTTTTACAATTCAGACACCCCTTTTGATCGAAAAAAAAAAAATGAACTTGGATTTTTCTCTGGGGAGAAAACAAAACAAAAACATTTTCCCCAGCATTTCAAGATATACACATTCTTTGAAGTGTATACAATTGTATTATGACTGATAGTTTTAACATCAGTCAAAAACTCAAACTGCAGAACAGTGATTAAAGACGATTGAAGTCAAGATGAAAAGGAGACCTGGGTTCAGAGGAAGAGTCATGTGTTTATTATCTGTGTGACTTCTGGCAAATTGCTTAACCTCTCTGTTCCTCAGTTTCATAGTTTATAAAACAGATATAATACTAATATTTAAATGAGAATTAGATAACATAATACATGTAAAGTGGAAAAGTATGCACCTGTGTGTGTGTACACTTGGAAACTTAGAATACATACCTGGAATTCAAGTATTTTGGCTTTTAAAATCCCAAATAATTCCAACTCTATGTTCAAATATGTGTATATGTATTTGTGTGTGTGTTCAAAAAGCTATAGCTTCCCAAACTGGACATAATCTAAATGCCCTACAAGGGAATGGTTACATAAATGAGAGACTCAGACAATAAAATACCACACAAATGTTAAGCAGAATGCAACAGACCTGGGGCGCCTGGGTGGCACAGCGGTTAAGCGTCTGCCTTCGGCTCAGGGCGTGATCCCAGTGTTCTGGGATCGAGCCCCACATCAGGTCTGGGATCGAGCCCCACATCAGGCTCCTCCGCTATGAGCCTGCTTCTTCCTCTCCCACTCCCCCTGCTTGTGTTCCCTCTCTCGCTGGCTATCTCTATCTCTGTCGAATAAATAAATAAAATCTTAAAAAAAAAAAAAAAAAAAAAAAAAAAAGAATGCAACAGACCTATACAGACTGATACAGGAAGATCTTCGTGATATATGATTATACACTAAAAACAAGCTACCACATAAGGGGTTACGAATAAATTTTGTATATTTATATATATATGTATATATATATAAATCATATATAAATATGGTATAAGTCATATATGATTTATGTACTTATAAGTATTACAATATTGATAATTATACAAGCATATAATATAGGTACATAATTAATATACAAATAGAAATGCTTACATAAGGACTTAAACATGAATAGAAATTTATGGAAGATACATAAAAAAACAAAAATGATTGCCTCTGGGAGGTGAATTGGCTGCCTATAATTAGACCTCAAATTTTATTCTATGTCTGAAATTATTTTTTTCACCCCACGCAAAATATTAGTGCTTTTTTTTTCAAAAATTGACTTTCACTAACCTTTTCCAATCCATCTACTATTGTTTACCCTATCTGTGAAAACGCCCAGCAGAATTTCCATTCCTAATAGTGTCCATGTGTGTACGGACCATTGGGCTTTTTTCAGATCACCATATTTACATGCACGGGCCACTTTGTCGAAAATGATGCTAGCTGATTAAGAGAGTTTGTGAAAAAGTACCCACTGTGATTGAAACACTCATTTAATACATTTTAAGTGCCTGAAATGCTCAGCTTCCTTGATTGGTGTTGATTGTTTGCATTTGATTTATTTCCTCAGTATCAGTGTTCATTAAATTACCTAATGTAATGGCCACCCTAGCTGCAGCCTATCTAATTCCCTGTCTTTGGGAGCATTCTAATTCCCCCGGCTGCTCTCTTAGGAAGCAAGGAGTATAGGTTTCACCATCGAAAAGCTCTGTATGGCTCACAGAAGTTACTTACAAGGAAAATTATCTTTCAAAAGGATCCACAACAGTCATGTCTGATTTTTTTTTTTTTTTTTTTTGCTATTTATAGCTTCTGTTCTTGGCAGCTGTCTTATTATTTTTGACAATTTATTAACTACCACGGGCACACTTGTGAAGTGATGTTCAATGCTCACCACGGTATGTTTGATCTTCCACGTTTTAAAAGTCTGCCACCCATGTGGACAGCAAGACTTGTGCCAGCATTATTCCAGCAGTCCATAGGCTAAATCCACTTTTAAAAAAACAGACATGGCTTCATTAGATATCCTAACAGTACCCAGTCTGAATGGAGATTTCCTTATTTTGCTTGTTTCCTTTTATCTGTCTCAGTGGAGGTGGGGTACTGGGATCTCTCTTCATTAATTGTTTGTATTCAAAGGCTATTGAGATTTGCTTTTGTTTCCCCAGAGGACAAACAGAATAGTATGAAAGGTGTCATGTGCACATTTACATCAATAAACCTCACTGTGGAATGGGAAGTATCGATCAGAGGAGGTAGTCAGAAGGAGCATTTATTGTACTGGAGGGAAAAGCACCAGAGTGAGTTGGAAGCAAAAGAATGTGTGAAGTCACTGAGTACAAAGACCACATAGAGGTCACTGGGATCCTACAGTACAAAAGTAAAATGAGAAAGGAGAAAATGCATATTGTTTGCATGTTTCTGACTGTGAAACTCAGGTTATTCAAGAAAGAGCTGGAGTTTGACCAATTGAATAAAAAGGCCCAAATGAGATTGAGTTGTATGTACCCTGGACCCTGATGCTCTGGGAATGTGAAACTCCTCCCTACTGCAACGGCATTTTTTTTTTAAAGGAAAAAAAATCATAACAAATAAAGTCAATAGCAATTGAGGGCTGCTTCAGGGGGTCTAGCTAAGTTTACCTTGGGGGAAGGTCTAGGGTGAAGTTTTAATAGAAGTTTGTATCCCCAAAGTATGAGATCATGGGAAGTTTGAAAGGTGTGCCAAAGGGTGGGTTTGAGCCTACATGTTTAAGTGAGGGTCTAGAGTGAGGAGGCAAGAAGAGGGAAATTCATTCCAATGTCCTGCATGAAGTGACTTGGAGCTCAGACGGTTCTCCCTACCCCTGGTACCGGCTGGAGCCCAACCAGAGGTGGGAGCCAATGATTCTTTTTTTTTTTTCTTTTTTTAGTTTTTACTTAAATTCCCGTTTACATACAGTGTCATTCGACACTGGTGCTCATCACAACAAGCATGCTCCTTAATCCCCATCACCTATTTAACCCATCCCTCACCTTGTCTCTTGGTTTGTCTCCATTTTTTTTCTTTTGTTCATTTGTTTTGTTTCCTGAATTCCACATATGAGTGAAATCATACAGTATTTGTCTTTCTCTGGCTGACTTTTTTTCTGCTTAGCAAAATAGTCTCTAGCTCCATCCACATCATTGCAAATGGCAAGATTCCTTTCTTTTTTATGGCTGAGTAATATTCCTGTGTGTGTGTGATAGCCTAATGACATAGTTTAACTACAAGTAGAAAAATGTTTATCATTCAAATTCACAGAAAGAAAAATTTGTAAGAGTCAGGAGGAAGAGAAGAGTTGTTTATCCTTAACAGGTGAACTCCATAAATCTTTCTGTTATGTGACAGGTATTCACTGTAAATCTTTCACTTACGTGACAGGCATTTACTGAGTGTGTACGCTCCCAAAGGTACTGTGCTAGGCACTGTGGGATCCACAGAAATTACCCTGATACAGACCTCAAGAAGGATCTTAAGTTTACTAGGGTAGATTGAAAATGAAAGCAAAATACAAGGTGAACATTATTTAGTAACCTAGGGGGTTATTCATTCATTCACCCTATTAACTCATTCATTCCAATCCACAAATAAATAATGGGGGTTGAAAGTAGTATACCCTCATATGGCTGAGTGTGGATAGAGGGTGGAGTTTAAGATAAGCTTGATTCAGGGGTGCCTGGGTGGTTTAGTCAGTTGAACATCCAACCCTTGATTTTGTCTTCAGTTGTGATTTCAGGGTTGTGGGATCAAGCCCCTCATGGAGCCTGCTTGAGATTCTCTCTCTCCGTCTGTGCCCCCCCCATGATCTCTCTCTTAAAAAAAATAAAAATTAAACTTAAAAAAAAAAGATAAGCTTTATTTACATCAAGGGTTCTCACCCCCAATTACATATTAGAATCACCCACCTGAAGAGCTTTTGAAAAATAAGGCTGAGCATAAAACTCCTGGGACTCTGATTTAATTGGTGCAGAGTGGGGCCAAGTTTTGACAGTTTTTAAAACTCTCCGCACTTGATTCTAATTTGAAGTCAGGGATGAGAACCTCTAATATATACTTAGAAACACTTGATGTGAGTCTTGAAAGCTATGGATAAAAATTGGAAATATGGAGAAATCAAAACAAAGCTCAGTAAAATCTTTTCTTTTATCTTCTGGCGATTTTCACCATGCCGGGAGGCATCCTGTGAGGTGAGTCACCATTTAAATTCTCCAACATCAGAAAGAAAGGCAATTAACAGTAGTGAAATGTGCTGTTAGGTACTTGTAATATAATGTGGGTTCCTGGATTAACAGCAAGCCAGAAGACAGAGTTTCAAAAGGGATAAATTTAGTTTCCAAGAAAGTTTAAACCTTCATTATAAGACTCTTTGCCATACATATACTACAACTGAAGTTTGGTACAGACCTAATGCCATCACTGTGAGGGCAATATTTTGATGCTTTCTAAGTGTCAGGCACTTTACAGGTATTTCTAATTCCCAACAACCCTATAAAGCAAGTATTTTCATTCTGGGTTTACAACTGATGAAAATGGGCTCAGTGGTCTGCCCCAGGTTACCTAACTAATACTGTAAATAGATGGATCAGGCCTGGCCAAATAAGGACTCAGCATTGCCATGATCTTTCTCACCAACATCTTTCATGGGGGGTAAGTAAGGTGCACTACCATCTCCTAACACCAAAATTTCATGCATTTCGCGTCTCAAAACAACACCCTTCTGTGTTCACAAGATAACAAAGAATCTATAGGAAGATGTGCTTAGCAAAATCTATAGGAAGATGTGCTTATAATAAAAACACCCTTGTCATTAAGATTTTAATGACTGCCATTGTTATGGGTCAAATAGAAAGAAAGTAAATACAAAGCATGGGTTAGACATTTCATGTTGTTGAGGAATTCTCTGGATAAGTCGCTCATTTTGCATTTATAATGCTGGGCCCCCTGCATTTGTTTAGAGATAAAACAATGCTTTGGATGCCACCATCTACTCAGTCACATGGGTTAAAACCAGATTATTCTCTGTATCATTTAGGAAATAGAAACTACCAATCCCACAAATCCATCCCATTTCTCTGGTCCTCCTCTTGATGCCTTTACCCAGATCCCCACTGTCTCTAATCCGTTCACTCCAAAGTATTTCTGCATGTTACTATTTATAAGACAATGTACTAAGTGAGAAGGATATGTGACCAGCCAATAAAAATTACACTCAACCCTCATGAAACTTAATTTTGCAGGAAAGACAGATGACAATCAAAGATTCATATAAATAAACATAAATTTACAACTGAGATGAATTCTAGAAAGGAAAGAGACCTGGTAAGATGATCGGTAGCAGACAGGAGGGTAGCTGAGCTTCCCCAAGAAGTGGCACTGAGCAGGAATGGGGGGCAGTAATTAGCAATTAACCAGGCTAAGTTTATGGTGAAGGCAGTGGGGAGACGAAAGGGTTTAGAAAAGTTCTGTGAGAGCAAACAACATGTAGTGGGTGAGAACAGAGAAAAGAGACAGAAATGAAGGTCAAGGTGGTGGCGAGGTCGGTGCCCATTAAATCTTGCAAGACTGTGCTAGCTACAGTAAGGAATTGTGTCTCCTGCTTGAGAGCAATGCGAACACCTGATCCCTGAGGGGTCTCATATGGGTTGACATGATCGGATTACTCTGGTAGCAATATGGAAGACTCGGGACAATTGGGAGCAGGCATTCATCAGGCACTTACCCTGTCTGCACAAGAGGAGAGGGTGGTTTGGCCCAGGGCGGTGCCAACCATGGAAGTGAGGGAAGTCACCAGAAAGAAGGTTTTATCTCAGAATTTCTTTTGTCTTCCCTCTGGCTTTGGCCTTCACCTATTTACCCTCTAAGCTGTGACTAAAAGGGCCTTTCTTAAACGCCACTAATGTCAGGTGAACTCATTATGAAATCCAAACTCAGTCATGATACATGACATACTTTGTCACCTAGCATGCATTTCATCTTTCTCTGTCTCCCTCTCTCTCCCGCCTCAGTAAACTATGTGTTGTTCCCTGGTAGGTCTCTATCAGTGTCCCGCATATGCTAAGTAGGCTTCATAGAATTCAATGGGAATGGCAGGCACCCCTTGGGTTTGTGCAGCATGATTACCCTGACCATATTGAGATTTTCCAAAGCCTGATTCCCAGAAAGGGCATTGATACTGTCCTCAACTCAGAAGAGGTGTGGGTGTCAAATATGCAGGAGTCCTGTCCCATAATTAGCACTGCTAACATCTAACAGGTTGATTCCAGATATTCTGGGGAAGCAACTCTGACCAAGACCCGAAGGTCACTGCATTAATGAACTGTTTTAGAAAAGGAGAGAACAGGCTTGAGGGAAACACAGAAACACACAGACACACAGTAAAACATGACCCTCCAAAGTGTTTTAAGTTAAGGATTCTGATCTCTCTCCTTTGTTCTAGTTTCTAAAGCTAAGACTATAGGTATGGACACCTGTATAACAAGAGAGCTAATCTCAAAGGTAAGATAGAGATGCTTTGAAAGTGGTTACTTAAGAGGCAAGGTGGGGAGAAAACGATCATACAGGCCAGAATTTTATGAAGATGAAATCCAGTTATAAAATCGCCAAAGAGCTATCACATTGGGGAAAAAATGCTGAAACATTCTACTCCCATTCAGTCCCATTATTCAAAAGAACATGCATTTTATAACCCAGGGAAGCCCTCCATTCAGCTGAGAATTAGCCCTTGTCCCCGAGCCCTAATTCCATAAATAGACTTTAAGCATTCTGCATAGTGACACGGTACAGAGATGGGGTCCCTCCTGGCGTGACGTTCCATCCGGCCGCGACTCACACCACATTCTCCTCTCCTTAGGAAGCAAACCGCTTCTCTGATGTTTCCCCACTGTGTCCAATTATGCTGCTGCCCTTGCAAAATGAGCACTTAAGCATTCAGTACATTTTTAAGGAAATGGATCGGCATGATTATTCTGGGAAACACAAAGCTCATGGAGGAATAGGGCAAATTATGAATTTCAGGAAATACTGGTCTTTGTATATTAATCACACTAATAATATTACAAATGAGAGAAGTACAAATCCACTTCCCTCTCATGCACAATTTGCTGTGTTTGAACCCTTTGATGCAAGTGTGCAGAGTACTGTTTTGATGTATTTAGCCCCCTCCTTGATTGTTTTCAATTACTGCTACATTTTTAAATATCAGAACAAAATAACTGGAAAGCTATAAAATTTTCCCAATTAGCTAAAAGCCATAGAAAACGTCGTGATGGAAAATGGAAGGTTCATCAGGAAATGACAACTATACCACACACACAAAACTACTTCCTCATTCCATGGCAGACATCCCTAATCAATTACAGAATTCTTGCCCACAGAGATCATAAAGGGCCTCAAACTCCTCTTCCCACAGAGCACTAACCCACCAGTCAGAATTGACATCACCGTGACCTAGGCGGGCTCACTCTTTTTACAAATGGGGCAACTAAATTCTGGTAGGCAGAATGCCCTTGCCAAGGACACATAGTGAATTAGGGTCAAAGCCAAGATGAGAAGATAAATCTTACTCCCCATCTGCTGCTCTTACACTCCACCTACAATGAGCACCCCTCCTTATCTTTACAGAGCAGCAGCTGGGTAGAACTGCTTCCATGATTATGAGATTCTTTAGGTAACATTTAAAGAAATGAGAAGAGCTACAGGGGAGTCTCATCGCTGAGTATGAACATGGAAACCTGCACCGTAACTTTCATATTTGCACATTTACCTTAGGCTTGCACTAAATACAATATTTGCTGTTTGCAGACACACACACACACCCCCCTCCATCCCCACATCTGCCCCCCCCTTTTTGTATGGCAGTATTCTTCTCAACATTCAGATGTCAGCTTCATTATCACCTTTCCAAAATCTCTCTCCAGGCCAACTTATCTAAATAGACCCTCCTCTAATTAGTTTCTATCTTAATACTCTATTTCATGCCTAACGTGTACCACAAGTGGTAATTGGTATAAGTATTTACTGGCTCAGAACTTCTTTTCCAAGATTACATGCCCCCAAATGTCAGAGGACCACATCTGCTTATTCTCTACCAACATCCAGCACTGCTTGGATAGAGGTCAGCACACAATCAAGTCAGTGAATGAATTTTAAACACCACACTTTCTAAGAGTATCTTGCCTTCATGTTTTTATTCCACCTCTTTGTTCTCTGCACATCCACATCTAGGGATGTCCTTGGGTGTCACCTGCCAAAGGTCACAGCTCAGGTGTGCAGTTCTTTCCTTAAGGTGTCACATGAGACATCTGCTCAGTCAAGCAAATAAAGGTTTCCTTGGATTGTTATGAGCGGAGAAATTAAGCTTCTGACCTCAGCTCTGTCATTAGGCCCGCCTGTGCTTCCTCCCACTTCCTCCAGCCAGCTCCTTCCAGTCCAAATTGTTGACCCACAGAATCGTGAGCTGAGTTAATGGCTGTTTTAAGTCTCTAGGTTTTGGGGAAACTTGATGTAGCAGATGCTAACTGATACACTACTAAGTTAAGTGCAAAAGTTCAAGAATCGTGGCCAAAGCTACAATTCTGAGCCTCCATCCAAATGACAGTGCAATCAGAGGCACATTCCTTTAGGCCCCAATTCCTTCTTATGAAAAATGGAAATAATGAGGGTACTTTCTTGACAATGTTGTGATTATTAAATGCATTAATATGCATAAAGTACCAGGTACATGGTGAGTGTTCAATAGATATTAGTGGTTATTGTTATTTTTAAAGAGTTAAAAAGACTCATTCCAATCACTAATTTTTTGAATTCTATCCCTTCTATGCTCCCAGCATCCTGTTTTTGCAAAGGGAAAAGCTGTGTGCACACTACCATAAAATCTTTTACAAAGAAGACAGGGTAAAACATATTTATTATTATCAACAATTTCCTCTTATTATTTTCATAAGTGTAATCTTGATTTAAAAGGAAATTTATAGTCGAGTACACACTGGATAAAGGGGAATTTTTTGTTGTGCTGAATTACAAAAGGAGAATCAGGTCTTTCATTTTTCTTTAAAATAAGGGATTTGGATCACATTCATAAGAACAAATAATACTCCAAAATGTGCAATACACTACATGCCATGTTCAAACCAAACATAAGCTTCCACTCTTAATTTTAAACACTGTCAAGTTCAAAATATATATATTCTATTTTTAAAACCATTCACTTTTCAATAGTGGAAGGATGGTTTCCATCAGCAGAATTACAAATAAAGAAAATCTTTTTTTTTTCTTTTTTCCTAAAGTCTTGAAAATCTGGAAGGAAACCAATATTTACATTTGGGTTTGTATTTTGCATTAAATTCGTATACATACTGAATTTCTTCTGGCTCCTCTACAGAAAGTACTATTAGCTCATGCTCCCTTTCCTACATGCATAAAAAGCAAATAACAACTTATCTCTTTTTATGAGCTGCTCATAAAGCAAAATCCATTCTTGTGTGTGTGACTTAACCCTTACACGCATCAGTATGAGCTGTTCCCACTCTTGTCTCAAAACACACGGAGCAAAAGGTAGGGTAGAAACAGTAAGACAATACACACGGGGAAGACAAGTAAAGTCCTTGTAGGCTAAATGCCAGGAGAGGTGGAGTCTCTGTCTCGTGTGCATAATAAGTATTTGGGAATCATAGCAGAGCACAGAGACCATCCAAAGTCGTATCTTTTCCTTGGAGAAAGAGCTTAGCTTTTGATTTTTGTTCTTTTTTAATAGCTAAGGCAACTCTGTGAGCTTTACAAATGGCCTTTCAGGCTGTAGAATGACACTGTGGTCTCTAGGGGTAAAAGGTAAGGAGATGTCATTTATCTTAACTACCTCTCAGAGCTTGATGCTCAGCACAACACGGCCTGTCAATACGATGGGCCAAGGAGGCAGCCGTTCTGCATGTCACAGCCACCCACTGCCCTCAGAGAACTTTGGAGCACAGGATGTATACATCATTTAAAATAAATGTCAATCACTCATTTCCTTTTTTCTCTTTTATTAAATAGAGTGTCCAAAAGGTTTGTATGTGTGAGAACTAAGTCAGTTGAGAATTGCTATCACTGGTAACCACATAGCCATTTTGTCTCACAAAACAGAAGTTTGGAGGTGAGCACTAAGGGACCACGGCAGCCACTCTAGAACTGATTCGTCAATATTCCTGCTTCCCTACCCAAAAAGGCCTCCTGGTTCATGGTCATAAGATAGCTGCTCCTCTTTCTGACTAGAACACCCCTTCCAGGCTAGAA
The DNA here is from genome assembly GCF_024610735.1 of Ursus americanus. Taxonomy (NCBI): domain Eukaryota; kingdom Metazoa; phylum Chordata; class Mammalia; order Carnivora; family Ursidae; genus Ursus; species Ursus americanus. Next base: position 35,480,396 of record NC_142128.1, read on the forward strand.
GAAACATGAAGGGGGAAGAGCAAATAGCAAAAAGGCAGGTGTAAACTGAGCAGCAGTTTCCTGGAATCCCTGCTCTGCAGACGTTATTTCTATGTCACTGGTTCCATGGCCACTGCCAGTTCCAGGAAATCCTGGGAAATCAAGGTCTGTGGCTTGTTGTTTTGTTCTAAATGAAAACATTATCATACCTAACAAAAAGAGAAATATGGAGAATGGGCATGGGCTAGAAACAGTGGTTCTCAAAGTACGGTACTTGAGAACTTTTTAAAAATTCTAATTTTGGGGCCCCATTCACACTCACTGAGTCAAAAATTCTGTGAGCATGTTTTAAGAGAGCCTCCAAGGAATTCTGACTGACACTCAAGTTTGAAGAGAGCTCACGTCAAAAACTGCGTGTGTCTGCAGCAGACAGGTACGTAAGACAGTAATGACATTATTGCTATTTTATCTGTTAAAATCTCAGAAGGAATATGCTACCATCCCCATTTTAAAGATAAAAAAAGGGAGGGTCAAGGTCCATAGCTGCCAAGTGAACAGAAACTGGCAACTTTCAACTTACACACAAAAGAAAATGCTCTTTGAGACCAATGCTGTCAGTGAGTGATTCTTTGGGTTTTTATACTATCTGTATTGATGAAAGACCCAATTCCTAGGACATGTTTCAGAGATTCTCTGCTCTCAAATTCTAGTAACACTTCAGCATGTGGCCTTGGGCAATGCATGACTCTTCTGAACCTCAGTTTCACTGTCTGTTTAGTGGGAACTTCTCTGCAGCTTGACTCTACATTACTGAAAATCCTTTTGAAATACTAATTTACAAGAAGTTTGTGCTCTTTGGAAAGAAGGAGTTACAGGAATTTAGGTCATATTTTTAATATTCTTAGAGTAATAATCACCAATGATTTTAAGAAATCTAGAAAAAAGATTCTCCTAAGGTCCCAAATGGTTAATTATTCCATTCCATTCCAAAACACACACACACACACACACACACACACACACACACACACACACAGCCTAAATGTTTCAGTTAAGTCCACAAACCCCTTTACACTAAATCACAAAAATAACGTTTTTTAAAAAACGTGGTACACTGGATTCACACGTCGGCAATGCCTCCTGGGCTAATAGGAACTTTTGCTTTCTGACATTATCCATTTTGTTAAAGCTGGTTATGATTCCCCACACATTACTTGAAAACCAATTTCATTCAAGACAAAAGAGTGTGAGCAGGGTATTACATTTTATGCCTAAATTATGCAAATTTGGTGGAGTTATATTGTATTGTGAGCAATTCCCTTTCTTCCAGTTTTCATTGTAGCATGAGTTAAAGTAAATTTCACTATCCTCATTTGCAAAAGGTGAATACTTTCTATTTTAAACCCTGGAGGAAAGGATTGACTTTTAATGAGTAGTTATCTAATATAAAAATCTCTTACATATATTACTGACATCATCCCAAAGTATTAAATGTACATTCCAGATAGGGTTGATCTTGATTCAATTAATCCTTGGAGAAAGGGCTTCGAATCCAAGCTCTCTGTCTATGTTCCAATGTTCCAAAGACAAACCAGGAGGTGAGACAGAGGATGTGGAAACATTTTTTAGAAGATATCCAAGTTGTATCCAACACTTTGCTGTTGGACATCAAACTCTGCAGCTTTTGATGCTAGCTTTCAGAACAAGGACACTTTATATATCCTATATATAGTATACACTATATATATAACACACTTTCCTGGTTCAGCAGTAGGCAATGAGTTTGTAGCTATTAGCTCTTCGTTTTGAAACATCACCTTCAAACTCTTCCACTGTTCTCTTCTTCTCACGTAGCGCATCACTTCCCAGAAGGGAAGAGGCATGTAGAAGAGACTAGGGACAAGCCAACATTCCACTCATGGGAGACTCTCGATCACTTCTGACCACCTCGCTAATGCTGCTTTCATCTTCATGTACATTTGCTTAGACGGATCTCCACATCTCTTTCTAGAATAAATGGTGTGCATGAAGCAGCAATAAGTGACCTAGCAGGTGAATCAGTTAATAATTCCTTGGGGTGCAAGCAATACCAACTGCAGTGGCTTTTTAAAATAGGGCTTTATTTTCTTACTTAGTAAGTTTAGCACCCCACCATTCCAAGTACGGTCTCTGAACTCGGGCATCAGCACTGCCTGTGACTTTTTTTTTTTTTTTTTTTTGTAAGATTTTATTTATTTCTTTGACAGAGAGAGAGAGACAGCCAGCGAGGGAGGGAACACAAGCAGGGGGAGTGGGAGAGGAAGAAGCAGGCTCATAGCGGAGGAGCCTGATGTGGGGCTCGATCCCGTAACGCCGGGATCACGCCCTGAGCCGAAGGCAGACGCTTAACGACTGCGCCACCCAGGCGCCCCTGCCTGTGACTTTATTAGAAACACGAATTCTTGCATCCCACCTCAGACCTACTGAACCAGAATCTCGGGGATGGGGGCCCAGCAATTTGTGTTTTTTAAAAAACCCTTCAGGTGATTTTTATGGGTGCTAAAGTTAGAGATCCAGAAGAAAGTAGGTGCTGTGGCAGAGCTGATATATCTTGGTTCTTCTCATGATCAGATGTGGTTGCCACAGCTCCAGGCATCACTCGTATGCTCCAGGCAGGGAGAAAAGGGCAAAAGAATAGGCTTGTCTAATCCCTTTTATCATGTTTTTGTCTCAAGGAAGATTCAAGAACATTTAGGATAGAAAAATAATGAAAATCAGCAGTTTTGCCACACCAGGGCACCAAGATCTTGGAAGTGTTATTTTATAGTAGTCACGCTGGTATTTTAAAAAATAAATATCTCCCTACTCTAAAACATTCATTCCCATGACGGTAAACATTTGGTTTGCTATTTGGAAACGCGTCTTGCTAGATATAAATATGTCTTACATCAGTCCTTGCCTTTTACCATATGCCCTTTGCCTTTTAAATTTGATACCACGTGCATAAATTAGTTATTAGAGAGTGAAAAGAAGGAATATAAAGAAGGATCACAACTTCCCTTATTATAGGGAATAAGGAAAGTAAATCAATTCCCTTGTATTGATTTAATTTAAGATCATATTAGTGAATAATAGAAATTTTTTGGATGATGCATTGGAACACTGACTGATACTGAGGTTATACAATATAATCTCTGAAAACACATATGTGTTGTTTTGTTTAATGCCTACTAGAACTTTTAGTCATGGCTAAGTGTTATCTGGGCAGCTGAACTGTTAAAACACAAGGCAGATCTCTATTAGGAAAATGTCCCCAGAGATTAAGTATATAAAAATAACCAACCTCACTGGTAATCAGAGAAATTCAAATTAAACAGCAGTGATATAGTCCCTATTAGCAAAATGTTAAAGTAATTACAATACCCAAGACTGGTGGGGATGTAGAGAAACTAGCATTTATATCCACTGCTGGTGGCTATATAAATTGATATGACCCTTTTGAAAAGCAAGTTGGAAATATATATCAAGAGCCATATAAAATCTTGCCTTTTCCCTGATGCTGTAATTCCATTTCTGGGAGTCTGGCCTAAAGAAATAACCTTAAATAGGGAAAATGAAGCCCATTGGAACATTATTTAGAATAGAAAAGGTAAAATTTAATTCTCCCTAATAGAAAGACAAATATTTTACAGTCTTACACACATACACTCTCTCAATGAAGTATTTAATAGCTATTTAAAATTGTGGTTATAGAAATTAGATTACTAGATACCTATGGGATGATGTTTCATTTCTTTTAAAAATCAAATGTTCATGTTTATTATAATCAAAGCTACATAAATTAAAGAATACATGGCAATGAATATACCACAAACTTAATGCTGATTGTGTTATGATGAATGCTTTCATTTTCTTCATAATTTTCCATTACAGAATTAGTAATAGTGTTATCTTACTTTTTTAAGGAAAAATGCATTTATAATAAAAACACACTGCAAACATTTTGAATCTCTTGGAAGAAATAGCTCTTTAAACATAGTTTATGACTAAAATAAAACAGTCTTTTCAGAATTTTGATTGCATTTTGGTGAACCAAAAGATCTCACTGATTGAAAGGGATAATATTAACATGAATTACAAATTATCAAAGAATCACAAGTCAATATAATCTACCTGACTGAGGGACTCTAAGAGAAAAACCAGCTAAGTCCTCTGTGTCTACTCTCCCTCCGGCATAAGTAGAGTCTTCTAACCCAGCAGATCTCTGTTAACTGATTCTTGAAAAACAAAGAAACAAGACTAATATCTATGTTGGGAGCTGTGGTGGGAAGAGGTAAAACTCCATTTCTCAGAATGATTCTTTTAGTCACATAAAGACAAGAGATGAAAGTGCTCATCAACTTGCACCAAATAATTAGTACTTCAAGAAAGTAAAATAAATGTATGTATTGTGTGTGTGTGTGTGTGTATATAGAGACATATAGAGACAGATGATACATAAACACATTTATATGTATACATGTAGAACCACAGATAGCTGACAGATACATTTATAGATAGATAGATAGATAGATAGATAGATAGATAGATAGATAGATGATTAATACATACATACAAATATTTACCACTTATTATATGTTCAGGTTTTGTGCTAAGAATTTCCACCCACTATCTCAACTGATTCTTTACAAGGATTAATTTATCCCCATTTTATAAAGAAATAGAGAGGTTAAGTAAATTGTCCAAAATCACTCTATGATTTAATTCCCATTTAAAGAGAGCATCACTCAATCAACAGAACAAAAAGCCCAGCCTTGACCAATGCATATTTTGTAAAGAAAAAGCAACAAAGGCTGGTGCTGATCGTACCAAAATCATTAACTACAAATTGTGGCTTTTGCTTTTAATTTAACATTTGATTTTTTAGTGCCCTGTCTCAGTGACTCAGTATCACAGCACAAATGTTTATCTGTTCCACAGATGTGGTCCCTCAGTTATCAAATAGCTGTGTAGCATGCCTCAACTTTGACATACATGTAACTGACCTTTTGCCTTCATTTTGAAAATTACAATTAATATCCCATTCATATTTGCACTTATGGAGAAAAAGCATAATTAGTATTTTTTTTCTTTTTGCTTCAACTGGTTCCATTTGTGATTTACTAATAAGCTTAATGGAGATTCTGGCTTTGGTATTAACAGATGAACCATCGGAAGAAGGATCTTGGAAACCCGTGGAAGTGTCAAGGGATGATATTATTTAATTCTATTGACACAAATTATCCATTTGTGTCACAATACCCTGCATGTTGAGAACTAGATGTAACAAAAGTAGATTTTCCTCTTACTAAACACAAACCAAGACAGTTACCTAATTCTATTCATATACTTACCTCAATGAATGACTCTAGAATTCACCTGGCATGCTGAAGAGGAAGAGATGGGTATTTTTAAATATTCTATTGAAAATGCTTGTGGGTTCAACAAAGAAACTGATAAAAATAATATATACTGGACCCAAACTAATAGCATTCAAGGGAAGGACACATTCTTTCAAAAATTCCTTTTGGCAATGACTATGTAGCTTTTCATTCATACATGCATCCATTCAACATATTGGTCAGGTGCCTATGTAATACTGAAGCACAGAGAGGAGAAAGATAGTTCATGCCCTCAAAGAGACAAGCAGGTTACTCAGATATTGCTAACATGCAGTGTGAAGTGCCAGGACAGGGATATGCCCAGAGCCCACACATGCGTGGCCAGCTTGTGGCAAGAAAAGGATGGAAAGGACAGTCAAATTACAAATCAATTCCTTCCTCTTCCCATTATTTCCCTGGCATTTCCCTCATAAAGGCTAATCCTAGGAGTGTCCTATTAATATTGAAATATTTTATTATCACATTTTCTCAGTTCTAAGAAAGCACAGAGACTGTATGAAACATCAACTTTATAAAAGCTTCCCCCACTTCAAAAAAGTTAAAATGTGGAAAATGCTTGCACATTCAAATAAAGGAAATATGATAGTAGTGTTCAGACCGCTTTGGCAACATTTCTGTTCTCCAATATACCTCTAAAAGTGGGACATTCAATAAAATAACACTTGTTTCTAGATTCAGACAAATTCTATTAAAAAAAAAAGAATACCCCAAATGAATAGACAGAACGCTACCCTCATACACAGAGGTGAACATGACTGAAGCAAAGAGACGTTTTTAGCCAACCCATTAATCCAGCAAAGCTTTGTGTGAAGATGTGGATATATCAGAACAGGTTACCTCAAGAGGGCTTTCTTTTGAACTTGAACTGCCAAAATTCCAAGCAGACACCAAAGGGCTTCAGTTTAAGTGGGCAAAAGGTGAATAGTCAGAAGGAAAGTAGAAAGAACAGAAGACCAGACTGGTTATCAAAGAAGAGCTTCCAAAGGGAGGGGGGAAAAAGTGAAATAGGGAAGTTTTCAGAAGGTCAATATTCAAGTAAAGCTGCATTTAAAAATATAAATCATTCAGAAGCATAGATGTAGGAGAAAGAAAGAATTTGCTTTTCAGATTTCAAGCATACTAGGTAAAAAAGATAAAGAGGCACAAACAAAAGTTGGATCAGAGACTCCAACCAGAAATGGTATCTGTCTATGCTAGAATAAGAGAAAATAAAATTCCAGTCACCATTTAATGTGTCAGGTATTTGGCTTCTGCTCACTCCAGAGTTTGAAACTGTAGCTCATCAACATCTCCAGCAGAGGCTAATCAGGAGAAAAGAGTAAGTCAAATAAAGCAAGTAGGTCTCTTGACTGCTGCAGCAGCTCAGATAAAGAGATGGTGCAAATAACGTTGGAGAACGCTGGAACTATCAAACAGAATCTATTCTTTCAATCAGTATGATCGCTTGTGCCTACTTCTCTCCAGGGAACCATACAGGAGATCCAAATATATGAACCATGTCATCTCTGCCTTCTAGATGCTTAAAATATTTATGCTTTTAAATCTGAGAATTATCTCTACATTTATTCTGCTATGATCATCTTATGGATCCCATCAATGGGTATCACAGCAAGGAGATTCATCTTGAGGTATAAACATAGTCAACTAACTGCCTGGAATAGCTGTGTAGCCCTTTCTACATGCAAGAAAGCACACCAGGTTGAATGAGGCAGAATACCTGCTTTTTTTTTTTTTAAGATTTTATTCATTTATTTGAGAGAGAGACAGCACGAGCCGGGGGCGGGGGAGGCGCAGAGCAGAGGGAGGAAGAGTAAAGAGAGAAGAAGACTCCATGCTGAGCAGGGAGCCACTGCAGGGCTCCATTCCAGGACTCCCGGATCATGACCTGAGCCGAACGCAGATGCTGAACCAAATGAGCCACCCAGGCACCCTAGAATACTTGCTTTCAAAAGAGCTTGTGTGCACCTGGGGAATGAGATGTACCCACACGATCATCATAAGGATCAACAGTCCTAAGGAGGAAAGGACAAAAGTGTGCTAAAAAAAAAAAATCTAGAGGAGGGGGAAAAAAAATTCCCTTCCAGCCTAAGGACGAGAACAAGACTTCATGGAGGAGAAGCATCTTTAAACAAAGAAAGAAATGGAATGTTTTCAACTGCTATGTTTATAACTGCTAGCCTCAAACTTTTTTTTTAAGATTTTATTTATTTATTTGACAAAGAGAGAGAGCACAAGCACAGGGAGCAGCAGGCAGATGGAGAGGGAGAGAAGCAGGCTCCCCGCTGAGCAGAGCATCCAATGTGGGGCTCGATCCCAAGACACTGGGATCATGACCTAAGCCAAAGGCAGATGCTTAACCTACTGAGCCACCCAGGCACCCCTAACTGCTAGCCTCAAAAGAGAGGTATCATGTGTGGGAGTTAGGGGAAAGTGCATGGTCAAGTAAATAAATGTAGGAAAGGGGGCGCCTGGGTGGCACAGCGGTTAAGTGTCTGCCTTCGGCTCAGGGCGTGATCCTGGCATTGTGGGATCGAGCCCCACATCAGGCTCCTCCACTATGAGCCTGCTTCTTCCTCTCCCACTCCCGCTGCTTGTGTTCCCTCTCTCACTGGCTGTCTCTATCTCTGTTGAATAAGTAAATAAAATCTTTAAAAATAAATAAATAAATAAATAAATAAATAAATAAATAAATAAATAAAGGAAAGGATGCACTCTTATCACTACCATTTAATCTCAATCATCTATCATTCTATCTCTCATCCTTGTAGATTCCTAACACACATTGGCATATAAAAGTTCCTGAGGAATCGCCCCGTGATGGGGGTAGTGGCTAAGGGAAAGAAAAACATGAGAGAGACAGACAGACAGAGAACAGGACACAAATGTCTCAGTGATGAGGATGAGTTTGGCCCGTTTGAGGAACTAAAAACTACCATGTTACTGGAGTACAAGGAGCAAGTATGGCAGTGGATGGTGGAGCAGTTTGAGAAATGAATGGGACATCTGCTTAGAGCAAGGCTTCTCAACCAGGGATGATTTTGCTTCCCAGGGGCATTTGACAATATCTAGAGACATTTTGGTTGTCACAATCAGAAGAATAGGTGCTATTGGCATCTAGTGGAGAGAAAGCAGAGATACTGCTAAGTATCCTATAATACACAGGACAGCCTCCCCCAATCTCCCCCCAACCTGACAAAGAATTATCCAGACCAATTTACCAATAATGCTGAGGCTGAGAAATTCTGGCTAAGTGAGAGTTGGAGTATGGTGTATGAGCCTCAGCATAAGAAAGTTTAGCTCAGTTGACAAAAGGGTAGGGACAGATCAAAGTTAATGAGATTAACACCCAGACTTGGAAGGACCTCCCATGGTTCTGGTCCTCTCTATGAAGCACAGAAATACTTAAACCATCTGATAGCTCTTCCTTCATCAAGTTGAAATAAGCATAGTCCAATGGCTTCAAGATTCATATATGGTTTATATATGTGTTGTAAGCAGTTGACTTTGTGCAACTTAGTGACAACTTAGAAGTACACAGAGCACAGGCTGGCACCATCATCATCCGGGGTGTTAGAATGTCAAAGCAGCAAGAGTCTACCATGGGAGTTCAAAAGCAGCTGATGAGGCTGCCTAGGAGGTATTCCACAATGCAGTGTTCCCAGAACAGGGCTAAGGGAAGCTTCAGAGATCTCATTTACCCACTGAAGTCACCTATATAATACAGGCAAAACATGAGAGCACTTTACAGGGCCACCTAGAAAGAAGTAATTTGAGGTTCAGGAAAGGGCTGATTAAGCTACCTCCCAAAAAAGATACGATACGTAATAAAAGAGAAAAATCAATATACAAAGTTATAGTATCTAAATGCAAATACATAGTGATAAATAGAAATTACAGTCAGTGACAGGACTTACATTTTGAGGATTTTAAGATGAGGTACATTTTGGCTCATAAGAGGTGACCAAATATTTTAAGGGCTGCAAGGTCACAACTCAGGGATGTCTTCAGTTGACCACAGCAGTGAATATAAAATTAGCATATTTCACTCTTAACAGGCAAGGCCTTTCAGGTCTGCTTCATTATGTAAAATGACTATTCTAAGTAAGTGGCTCTTTAATTCCCCCATTAATAACAGATATATTTCTTTACTATTAGCCTCTTTTTCTTACCCTTTTTTTCAGAGTGAATATATAGTACATGTTTCTTTGGGGAAAAAAAATGTTTTAAAATGTGTCTTCTATGTGGAAATCCTCAATTATAAAAACCTAATAGATTACTCCATTATCATATCAGTGAATATTTACTTTATTCATAAAACTTATTCACATACACACATCTATATTTCTATGTAAGTTTAAATACAGAATAGTGTATATCTTACACATTTTTAGAATGTATGAAATGTTTTATATTCTAGAAGATAGGAAATCTGTACCTAGAAAGGAAATCTGCACCTGTGTCAGTGTGTTTCTGAGAGAGGGAGATCGGTCTATTGCTAAAATCACTGTTGTTCAAGTTTCCTGTTACTTGCAGCTGAAATCATTTCTAACAAATACAGAAGCTCAACCATTGCTAGGATTGAGGCACCAGCAAAAAAGAGGCCCTCGATTCCATGGAAACAGAACAGGGCAAGTTCCCCAAGTGTGCCATTAACCCACGTTCCCTGGAGTAAGAGTCTAGGATCTTCCTTGATCTATAATACAAGCAATTTGCCGAGGTGCCATATATGTCTTTTTCAGTGTCAAAACCAAAGGGATGATCTTCGGTTCACTTGGTTTGGTCTTTTCTATAATAGCAAATTTCTCAAATGTGGAGTTGGAATACATGGTATCTTGAAAGAAACAAAAAAAAGGGCCCTGTGTTATTCCTGAGAGAAGGTCAGAGAGTTCCACTGACCCAGTCCCGTGAGAGCTGTTGCATAATGACAGGGTTCAGGACCCACTGACCCAAAGTAAGGTACCTTGGCATGCTGAATATTTTCAGCCGGGGGAATTTGAGAAATGGCATGTGCTAGAAAGACTCTCTGACCCTCCCCTGAAGCAGGTCATCAAACTCTCCCATACTTGGAGGAAAGGAGCATCCGTATCTCTGAGGACAGAGGGGCACAGACAGGAATCTGAGCGAACAAGTCTTGCTAAGTTTCCCCCAGTTTACTGTACTTGGCTGACTCCCTTTGTCTTATCATGTCTTCCCATGACTTTTCACTCTTCATCAAACCTAGCATAATAACATTCAGGTTAACCATTTCTCCAGGACTTTATTTCCTTATGAGGGTTCCCACGTCACCTAAAACTTGTATTAAACAAATCTGTATGCTTTTCTCTTGTCAGGCTGTCTATTGTTATAGGAGTCCCAGCTGAGAACTTAGAAGGGTAGAAGAAAGAGATATTTTTCCTCCCTTGCAATACTTAACTTGAGGAATATCCAGTTGAAAAGTCTGTGCCTACATCTTTAAGAATCCAGGATTATTATGAGACCTTTGTAAAGTTTTTAACTTTGTAGTGTTTCTATCCAGAAAAAGGAAATAAAACCCTTTAAATAATACGATTTTTTTTTTAAAAACCCGAAAGGGACAGAAATACAAGGTCTTGCCACCATCAACAGCAGGTGGACTGGCCCTCCTGGGCAGAGTCTAATAGGAACCTGTATGGACCAAGAAAGAAGCAGGCAATAGAACTATTAAGATACTGAGTGCAGACGTTCATACCTCACTTCTATGGACTGCCTTTGCCCTAGTAGGAAGAAGAGCTCAAACAGTCTCAGGCTAGAAGGACCTAACCCTGCCTCTAGGCAAGAGAATAACTAACTACCTATGGCTTGATCCTCCCTTACAATCTCGGTTTCCTTGATAGTTGGGAAGATCTCTGGGGAAAAACTGGGTTGAAACTTAGGGCAGGAGGAAGGTAGAGAACTCAGTATGGGTGGATGCATCCCATACACCCATATAATCAGGGTTTTCAAAGCTTTAATAATGTCTGGCTGTACCAACAAATCGCTTGCTTTGCCTTCCCTCTCATATCAGAAAGATTACATATGCTAGATGAGATGGCATTAGGGTCCACTCAAACTAAGAAAACAGGCCAAGTGACTTGCATTCTGATTTTCTGGTTAAGTTTCTCTACAGGTAAGCCAGGGTTCTGTTGATGCAACAGAAGTCCATAGAGCCCACGGGAACGTAATGCACACCCCAAGTGCTAACTATGGGAGGACAGCTCGTCAATGGCACAAAATGTGGCCCATCTTCATAGGTACTCTGAACTTTTTATTAAGATGCTTTCACATTCTCTGGGAGCTTTACACCAACCAAACTCTCTATGAGAAGGGGAATTGCTCAGCTCGTAATGCAGATGCTAAGACTTGCCCTATCTCCAGTTTATCCTGCTCTGTGAATGAAGAAACACTTTCTAAGCTGCCTGTACCCCTTCTCAAAAACTTTGGAAATGTTTACAATTTCATACTACAAACTTCTGCAAAATTCCCCTTCAAGGTCATAAGATACATGGGAAAAAAAAAAAATCTAAATGCCCAAAAGGCCCAGCTGGGTCATAAAAAGGAGGAAAGTGTCTAAATTATACCAGCATATAAACGGCCTGGTGATAAACTAAGCCTTAGTGTAGGGCAGAAAACACTATAGGGACTGGTGGGGACTGACGAAAAAAGAATAGAACAGGCCTCAACTAAAGAAGGCAGTTTTGCCAGAGATTCCAATTTTTCAAGAAAAACCAGAAATACAGACTGTGAAAAGTCTGTGTTCTGTGAAAAGTCTTCGTTCTGTGAAAAGTCCTGATTCTTTAAAACAGTAGCAATTAACCTAAATTTTTAAAAGTGCAGGCAAAGAAAGTATGCCCATCATGGACGACTGTGTGAATACTTCCTCATGACACAGTCATAGCTGTTGACTGATTTATACCGGGCATTTTATGAGATAAAGGGGAGAAAACTGTGTCTGTAAGGGGTCCCTAATCCCAGGATGGGGACAGAGAAGTGGAGGTCTCAGTGGATTTCACCTTCCACCAAATGTCTAGTCAAGTATCAAACACACTGTAGGAGTACAAAATATGTTTGTTAAGTAAATAAATAAACGAAGACACCATTTATGTTCACCTCCACCCCAGAAGTAGCATTCTTTTTAACAATCGTAATCTTTTCTTTCAAAGGAACAGAAACTACTTTTCACACACACACACACACAAAAATTAAGCAGAGCACAAGTATAAAAAAGAAAAAAGATTTTAAATATTCCATATCTCATCATCTAGAAATATACATTAGTACTAGTGATTAGAATTTTTTAAAGTGATTAATTTTATAAAAACAGGATTATACTCTGTATTGTTATAGAAAATAGAAGTCTATATAATAATTACTATATATCATGCTGTATTTTATTACATATTTAGTTTCTATGAGTAGAAACTAAAGGAACTATTACATTTCAGATAAGTATACATAAATATCATAATACATGTTTACAGCAATATCATATAAAAATATATGAATAATATATATTATGTAATATATAAAAATATGTATTTATCCCAAGAGAGATTAAGGACTATGCTATCCCTCTAAAGTTAAGAAAAAAATTATGACGTATCAAGCTAAAAATTCAGACTGAGTTCTGAAAACTTCATCTCCACTGTCATCTTTCTATGATCTACACATCAGATGGGAGGGGCAATATTATTCAATGAAGCAACTAATTACATAAGTATATGGCAATCTACTTCTTAGGGTGATGTACTGCACTGGCCCCAGACGAACACTTTTAGAAAGTAATTTCTCCTTGAATCACCTCTTCTTCTTTAACCCTCTCTTAACGACCTCCCCCCGAAACTGAAAACACACACACACACACCCCAAAAAAACATAAAAAACAAAACAAAATCCTTGATTTTCATCATTCCAGGTAACATCTTCCTGTCAAACGGATTGCCTTCTCTCCCTAATCTTGTCATTTAGCTTCTGAATTATGCGGAGATAAATGAATGCAGCAACCTTTTGGCTGCTAGATAATTTTATCAGCCTCATTTATGGCTTTCTATAGATTGCATTAACTGCCATTTCTTGGGAGATATAAGAAAAAGTGTGCCTTCTGCAGAATGCTCCACTGAACAGTGTGAGCCTTGGAAGCCACTAACAGCATCTGAAGACTGAAGGAAAAGGTGAGGATACTAAATAGTTCATCAGCGGCAGGGTTTGTTTTGATGGGCAACCCAAGCCAGAAGCCTGGCTGGCAGGTGTGTGTTGAGCCGTAGCTAAAATCTGTCCTGGGAAAACTTCCAAGCAACTCCAAACAGAACTTGAGGCAGGAGCTCATTACTGTTTTGTTTTATTTTTTTCTAACCAAACGCACTCACTTAGAAAAAGCAGTTCTCTGATGACATTTCAGTTAAGCATTTTAAGAATTTCAGGAATTAAGTACATTATAATGTGTTCAGCAATAGCTCGTATACAAAAACAAACACACACAAAAGTTCCTATGCTTAAAAAGTTCACATTGTCCTTGAAGGGAATACCAGGGGAGGGGCGAGGAAATTTCTCGGTGTAAAATATAAAATGGCAAAGGATTAGATGAATGAGAGTTGCCTACTAAAATCACCGTCAGCATAAAAGAAAGGCAGAGGGATGGTGGTGGTCACATGAGTGTGTATGTTGGTCAAAACTCATAGAAATGCACTCCCCAAACAAGTGCCTACTATGGAATGTAAACTGTATCTGAAATTTTTTCTTTTTGTCTTTTACAGAAAAAGGAAGAGAAAGCTGAGGTGTGGTGGCTTCCTGCCATCAATGTTGTCCTGAACTTACTTAAGACATCGCCACGGGGGGGAGGGGGGGGCCTGGGTGGCACAGCCGTTAAGCGTCTGCCTTCGGCTCAGGGCGTGATCCTGGCGTTATGGGATCGAGCCCCACATCAGGCTCTTCCACTATGAGCCTGCTTCTTCCTCTCCCACTCCCCCTGCTTGTGTTCCCTCTCTCGCTGGCTATCTCTATCTCTGTCAAATAAATAAATAAAATCTTTAAAAAAAAAAAAAAAAAAAAGACATCGCCACGGGGGAGAGCTAGGTGATGAGCGCAGGGGAAACAGTCTGGATTAATTTTGCAACTTCTTGTGAGTCTATATTTCAAAATCAAAAGTTGAAAAACGTATTGCAGCTAAAACTGGGGGTACGTTTAATAATGCATTCAGCATAAATATTGAGCATCGAAGACTGCCAGCTCCTGGAGCAGCAAGTAAAACAGATCATACCTCTACCCCATGAAGCCTGTGATCTAGTGAGGAAAGCAGACAAAAAAAAAAAAAAAAGTATGGATACAAGAAGGTAAATTAGTTGTGTATTGTAGCAAGAATCAAGAAAGAAGCAATTAAGCTGAGATGGAGAGTAACTGGGACAGAGAAGAAAGTAATAAGAAAGGACCCTTTGAGGAGACGTTTCACCAGGTTCCTCAAGGATGAGAAGGAACTGGGTTGGCAAAGACTTAAGGAAAGAGCGCTTCTGGCAGCAGGAAGGAGCTTGGCTTGCTTCTGGGACTGAAAGGAAGCCAGAAAAAGGAGTACAGAGAGCCAGACAGAAGAGGTGGAAGTGACTTAGTAAGGAATGGTGGGGCAAAGCAGATTTGACCCGTGCTTTAAAAGAGAAATACCAACTTTTTTTCAATTTCTCAATACTTCCAAGTGTCACCTTTAGTTTTCAAATTAAAGAAAACTGGCCACTTCTATTTTCTGCTGTCCAGATTATCCCAGACTATACTCTCAAGACATGTGAGAGAGAAGCCTGTTACTCTCAGGTGAATTGGTTATCGGAGCCAAGTAATCTGTTTATTCCACGTAGGTTTGCCACGTTGTCAGAGACTAGTATGATCTCTTAGGCACTTCTTCAAAGAGAAATGCAGAGTATTTGTTAATACCGATCCCTGTCTTCCTAAACAAACCGAAACTGGTACGCAGAAAAAACTTAGAAATAACATAACCAGAGCACACTTTTACACAAAGAAGAAGAAAAAAAAAGGAGAGAGAAAGTGCCTATCAACAATGTGTGGTGTCAAAAGAAGCAATATGATTGAAATATGGAAAGTCGCTGCCTTTACCGTCAATGCCAAATCAGAACGGTATACCAAGGGTACCTGGTACTGTTTAATTCAGAGAAACCATAAATCTGGAGCCCGCAAAAACATCTGACAACAGTTAAAGATGTTTTGTAAATGTGCATACATATTTATAAACATGGCAGCAGAAGCAGATGAACGGAATAAGTGTGCTTCCCCTAAAGTCATCTGAAAGTCAAAAAATGCCATTAATTACTTTGTCACGACAACCTTGTTCAATTCCATCTCAGGTGACTTATCAGCTTTGATACAGAACCGAAATTTTAATACCAAATTGCAACCAGCTACAGAGGCAGCATACCTTAAAACACAGACCTTCCCTTTCTTCTAGGCAACATTAAGCTAATCTGCCCTGACAGAAGAGGACTCTTCGGAACTAGCTAGCAAGTCTCCCAAATATGAAGCAGTAACCCAAATGTCAATTACTTTTCCAGTGGTAGACAAATTGCTAGCACACTAATGCAATTTAAGCTCAATAATTAGATAACAGGACTACAGAGAGGGCCTGGTGACAGAGCTTCTGAGATAATAGAATCTAGTGTCCTACTTCTTAAATATTAACATCATTCTGTCTCAGTCAATCGGTTTATGGTAATTTAAAAAAGGGCAAAGCAAATTCCTTTTATTGCTAATAATATTGTGCTACTGCAGAGTTAGCTTTGAAGGTTAACAATCCATGGGGTCAAAACTTAATCATGTGTTATCGTGCATTTATGCATTTTCTTTCATCTCTTTCTTTTGGAATGCCCTCTTTGTGGAAGGTTAAGGGTTTATGAGAAACACACGTGTGCGCATCAACACCCACACATGCATACACACAATGAACTGACAATAGGCATCCATTGTCAAATGAGGCCATCCAACTCAATTAACAATATAAAGAAATCAACCCATTAATATCACATACATTGTAAAACATCTCAACTAGATCATCTTTTCTTCCCCCCATAAATGGCTCATACTCTAAAGACCTTGTAGACATGCCCACAAATTATTTTCTAACGTCATATGCTCCCCCCTTCACTGTGATACACATAATTTTATGCTGATATTCAAATACCTCCAAAGAATATTAGTTCCAGCTTCAATAAAACAGTGATTTGGTCTGTTTTGGGCAGTTGGGTAGATTTTGTTGTTTTTATTGTTATTCAATAGATTTTTTTTTCAAGTGCCTAATGGGTTGTAAAGCTTCTAGGATCTTCTAGAATAAACTAAAACAAATGTGAATTCCCCAAGACATTTGCTCCCTAGTGTTTTCAGTAATATATCTGAATGGGTAGTCGGAGGGGCCAACACTGATCTGGTCACAACACTGACTTACAAAAACGACTTAATTTAAAACCAAATTCTGTATCGCCATTTTCCCAACTGTATCACGGGAGAAACTAAAGCTTTAAAAACTTTCTTTGAGCAGAATTTTGTATAAAATAAGGTAACAAGTAACTAGATGAAAAAATAAAATCATGCATATTATTTCAGTCAGTTGCCTGTCTGCCATTCATGACAATAAAAGAAATAACAAAGCTGATATCACACTGGAGTTGACTTTTCTGTGTATGTGTATTCACAGGTCAGCTACAGGCTGGTAACACAACAGGTAAAAGAAACTGACCCAGGGGTGCCTGGGTGGCTCAGTCGTTAAGCATCTGCCTTCGGCTCAGGGCGTGATCCCAGAGTCCTGGGATCGAGCCCCACATCAGGCTCCTCCACTGGGAGCCTGCTTCTTCCTCTCCCACTCCCCCTGCCTGTGTTCCCTCTCTCACTGGCTGTCTCTCTCTCTGTCAAATAAATAAATAAAATCTAAAAAAAAAAAAAAAAAGAAACAAACAAACAAACAAACTGACCCAATAAGAATTCTGCATGCATTTACTTAAGAAAGCCCTGGAGTTACATTCTGACATATTTGTGAAACTGCCTTTCTCTTACATTCTTGAATAAAGTCCTTTTTCTCTCTAACTCAGTGTCCTCCGTTATAACACAAGGAGGATGGATCAAATAACCTCAAAATTCCTTTAAGGCTGACACAAAGATCACAGGTCCCCATCGATGACAACAAATAATCAAATCACAAGGCAAATCTGTCACTGACCTAATATTCCTAGACAATTTTTGCTTGTTGGAATAAAATGATCTCAGGGATACATAAGATAAGAGAGATCCTCCTATAGAAGTTAGGCTGTGAGTAAATATGTAAAGGGAAAATATCCAATGAAATCAAACATATTCTTTGTTAGGAGGAGGCAAACTTGGAAACATTTTAATGATCGGACACAACCATGTTTTTCCTCCCAACTCAGAACATATTATTTTTTTGCTCAGTTGAGTACAAGACGTGTGGTTGGCTTGCATTTAAGGTCATGGAGAATCATATATATTCTTGGTCACATGCAATACTCTTTGAGATATTCATGGTGGGAACTGAATAACTGAGAGGACCCCCAATATTTACCTCCCATGTCATGCTCACTCTGAGGCATAGTCAGTTCTACCACCATGCTTGTTTTGAAAACACAAACACATTCCAATGAATAGATACAGCAGGGAACAATTTGAGCATAATGTGGATTTCACATTTACTCATGCTTGATTTCATCTGTGAAAAACACTAGGTTAACACAGAAAACTCCACCCAGTTGAAAATGAGCTGCACAGAAATACACAAGCAGACACACAAACATGTACGTCAAACACCTACCTGCCATCTAGCTCACAACATGTGTTATGAGTCAGGCTCACCCGTATCTGGTGCCACAACTTTCTATCTGGTTTCAGACACCTCTCCCTTTCTATCACTTCACAATAACTCGTAAAATGCAACCCTTCCAGTGCCCACTTCCACAAGAAAACTTCTCATCTTCTGCAAGTTAAAGTGCCAGTTCACTATAGCATTTATGCATTTTACTCATTTAACACATGTAAAACTGTGCTGTTTAATTTTTTTTTAAGATTTATTGATTTATTTGAGAGAGCGCATGCAAGTGTGGGGGTGGGGCAGAGGGCGAGAGAGAGAGAGAATCTCAAGCAGACTCTGCACCCAGGACCGATCCTAATGTGGGGCTCGATTCTCACAACCCTGAGGTAATGACCTGAGCTGAAATCAAGAGTCGTATGCTTAACCAACTGAGCCACCCAGACACCCCTATGCTACCACTTTAATAAAGTTCCTACCTGTTGTTGTTTTTTTAATGTGCCACTGATGAAGTTGCCTGTGATCCTGTTTTCCCCTAAGCCCTGTGGTTTTTACTGCATGACTTTGCACAGAGTGGTGATTTTTAGGAACAGAGAGGACATATTATAGCAAAACTGATGGCACATGCTCTTGCTAAGAGAAAGGGCAGGTGGAGTCACCATATCACTTGGTTTCTCTCTCTCTCTCCCCCTCATATCAGGTAACTCTACTATATTTCAGATTCTTAAAATTGCACTCTCTGGGGGCATACAATGAAAAGGGCTGAGCAGAGGAATGGAAAAAGACCTTCCAACTGCTTGACATTAGGGAGGAATCTGCCAGTTTTAGAGGAAGCAGTTCTGATATAAATACACTGTATTCATCTTTCTAGAAGTGTTAGGTAGGCTCATGCTCTTCTGTCTTTCAAAATCAAGGTGTTCCCTGAGATAACAGAAACAATTTGGCTTCCCTTCAAATGGTGTCCTCCCAGAAGCTCATTGTTAGCACCCTCTGAACATCTTCATTTGTATTTTGTAAATGGTGCCATCTGTGGGCCTGGCCATCTCTGCTGACCCATGCTGTTTGTCCAAGGTCAAAACCCCTGGATGGTTGGGTGTTGGGGAACATTCCAGCTATAGTATATGGCTGTGCTCAAGAATGTTTGCACAGTCTAGGACATAACTTATGTGTTTTTGTTCTAGCCTTGATAACCTTCTGATAGGTAGCTGTGGTTAAGAGTGTTGGCAGAGCAGTGTATAAATTCGTTGTGTTAGCAAGCATCCCACACAGGAAACAAAATGTACAGTGAGTCCTCAAGTCGCTATTGACATATAGTTTTACTTCTTTGCTAGTTTTCACATATTAAACCCATTCACCCTACATCCCTCCCCTGAAAAGTTTGAAATGCACAGGGCCATGTGAATATGTAGACAACTTAAGTGATGTGCATCAGGTGAGCATTATTTAGTTAATTCAAATTATTACAGAGATTAAAGACCTTTTAGTCCAACGTGCTAGAAAAGCAATAAATCTGAATTAGATCTACCATTTTAGTCACTCAGGATTAGACCTTTTGGTGATGTGATCCATTAACGTGCTTTAAATCTATTGATTCATCCTAGAAAGACACAATTTAAACTCAGAAGTCACAAAATGAACTTTCCATTAAGTTTGGGAGACTATGGTCACAGCTCATTTGACTTTTATGAACTAGAAAATGTGATGTAGACCACAATGGCATTCTATTAGGGGAAATCATGCATTTAACCATGTAGCAAAATACTGTAGTCAATTATGTGAACACACACCTATTTTACACATGGCTGGTTCTCTGACTTTAAATTATTAAGGATGTGCATTTAGCTTGTTTTAAGGAGTATTTACTCCCAAGTAAAAGATCCGTGATAAAACTTTGTTCAAAAAGTAAATGAATATTTTTCATTCATATTAATTTTTTTTTCAATAAGAAACTGGAATTGAGCATAGAAACTTTTGCTGTGTTTATTTCTTTGCCTCAGAAGAGAAAACACGTGATTTATTTGCTTTTTATAAATGAAAAAATATATTTTCTATCAGGGAAGGAAGAAAAACTCAATCAGAAGCAGATTTTGAGATTCATCTGCCAGCCTGGAAAACATAATGATAATGTAAAAAGGAGGTGACAATAGGGAGAAAAAAAAAACTATTTAGATAAGGTTTAGTTTCTCTTTTCTAGAGTTCATCCTGATGGTGTACTCTATAAACATCATTTTCTCTCAATATAATTTTGTTTATATTAGTATTACACTTAAGCCAGACTATATTAATACCAGACTCATTATTATTCTAGATTTCAGCAAAGGTACACTTTAGTTCCAAATATAATTCAGCCCAGTTCTTCATTGAATCCATCAGCACCAACTTTTAACTGTTAAACTTTCCCTCCAAGTTCCTAATCATAAAACTCTGACTACCCAAAAGTCCAAAGTGTTAGATATCACCGAATCCAAACCCTTCATTTGCATAAGACAAGTTAAGTTCCACAGTGGTTAATGGACATGCTCAAGGTCACACTGCTCCACAAAGACAACCCACCCCAAAAGCATTCTCTGTCCACTAGGTCAACCTCTTTAAAGGAGTTGCCCCCTTTATTTTAAAATAAGATCTCCCTTAAAATTAATACATAAAGGCATAGACAAAACATATAATACCCTGAACATGTTTGAAAGTTTGTTCCTATCTACGTTTTCTTCCCTTAAATCTATCCCGTCATCAAGTCTTGCTGATTCTTTCTTCTGTTTATCTACCCAAATTAGCTTTTTTTTTTCCTTCTGCAAAGTCACACTCTTGTCTTGGTTCTCACCCTTGAATGTCTGAAGCACAATGAAAATCAGTGCTGTAACATCTAGTCCCATAGATCCTCCTGCATCAATCAGGTTGATCCTGCTTCTCTACTGATATTATCTGGTTTTATCTTTGCAGGAAATAGAGAGGTTGGGTCAAGTTCAAGAAATAATACAGAAGTTAATTGATAAGAATTGATCATGAATTTTGCTTAGGTGGAGCAGAGATGATAAAGAGTGTAACTCAGTGCTGGCTTGCAGTCTCCAGCATGGGTAAGCTGAACGCATGTGAGATTTCGCAAGATGGTGGAACCAGTGCAGATTGGGGTAGGTATGCAACAGGGTGGGTGTTGATCTCACTTTCAGACGTAATGAATGAAAGGTGTCCATGGGATATTCATGGCCGGGGGACAACTAGAGATGTGTATGGAGAAATATGAGTCTTAAGCTCAGAAAAAATATTTGGAGTTAGAAATGATATTTTTGGGGGAAAAATAAATTTTTAGAGAGCCATCAAGATATATTTGGGTATTAAAAACATAGATTGAGGGGTGTCTGGGTGGCTCAGTCAGTTAAGCGTCTAACTCTTGATTTCAGCTCAACTCATAATTTCAGGGTTGTGAGACGAAGCACCCCGTGTTAGACTCCATACTGAGTGGTGGCGCTTGCTTAAGTTTCTCTCCCTCTTCCCCACCCTCTCCCCCTCTCTGTCTCTCCCTCTCTAAAAATAAACAAACAAACAAGCAAACAAAAACAAAAAGCCATAGATTGAAAGGTATCACCTAGAGAGAGTATAGAGTAAAAAAAAAAAGAGAGAGAGAGAGAGAGAAAGAGAGAGAGAGAGAGAGAGAGAGAGAGAGACTATGAGTAGCGTCCACATATTTTAACATATATACATATAACTAACACTGTTTCAGAAGCTCCCAACATAAAGGTCTATATTTGTCTTTAAATCACTGGGCAGGTATATATTTTTAACTAACAGATTTAACTTACAGCTGGGGAGAGTAAATATACTTTTTTTCCTCCTTCTCTCCACTCCAGTATATACAGTGCTAAAGAAAGCACGTGGTGGATGCTTTAAAAAATGTTGTTGAACAGTGTTAAACATCATTTCAGCTTTTGGAATCCAGTGTAGGTGGTAAACAGAGATGACCTCAATGCAGAAAATGCAATAAAAGACAGGACAGGGTAGGAAATCAATGTCTCCATTTGTAAAGAGAGAGAAAAAAGGATGAACCAGACATTATTAGCATGATATATAAGCACTGCATAGTCCCATTTATATCACTTGTATTAAGGATAAATTGCCTGAATAAATTCTATTATTCTAAGAAATAGCACAAATAACAAGCTGACAGCATCAGGAAAAAAATGAAAATAATAATGTTGATATTGCTAGAATTGTATGTTATTTCTCTATTTCCAGTTTCATGGATCTAGTTAGGCAATAATTCAAATTTGGGGGTAGGTTCAGTTTTTAAAGTCACATTCATGGATCTAAAATGAAATATTTCAGAATGGAAAGCTAATTACTTGTTATTAATAACAGCGTGGACTTATTGTATTCTGTATTCCATGCTACATGCTAAATGCTTTATATAAATTATTTGAGTCACACACACACACACACACACACACACACACACACACAAAACTGAAGGATAGGTATTATCGTGCTGATTTTATAGATTATGGAAATGAGGCCACATTAGGTCATTTATTCAAAATAACACAGCTAGTAACTTAGAAGAGGCAAAAATCTAACATGTGGCTTCCTCTAGTGCAGTGGAATGAAATATGTGCTTTGGAATCCTGGGTGCAAATTCCTGATCTTTTCCTTACACAGCTACATTACCTTACATGGCTTAGTCAATTCCTCTGAGAGTCAGCTTCCTCATCTGAAGATGACCATGATGCCTACTTCATAAAGCTGTTTGGGTGTTAAGTGAGAATATATGCAAAGCATTTGATACAATGCCAGGGCCAAGTAAGTGCTCAACAAATGGTGGCTGGTGGCTATGAGAAAACAGATGGAACAGGAGACAGGTCAGAACCTTGGAGAGCAACTTTCCTTAGGTAAGCACAAAAAGGAGGCATTGAAAAGGCAAAAACAAAACCCACCTAGCCAAAGAGGTGGGAAGCACACCAGGGAATCAATGGAGGATAGAGCTTTGAGAAGAAAGAAACAATTCGCATTGTCAAACCAGCTAGGATAAAAAAGAAAACATTTCAAACTGCCCAAAGGCAGGGGCTGTTTTAGTGTAAGAGTCAGTAACAACCAGAGAGTGGTTAAGGGTTGAATACAATTCAAAATGTTTTAACACTTACTCTGTTAAAGTCACTGCTCAATGTTTCACCTGCCTCAGCATGTTTATTTCTTCATTTTCTTGAGGTAGCCCCTGTTACTACTCTTGCTTTGCAAATGATGGATTAAGTGACTTGTTCCGGGTCACTAAGCCGGTAAATAGTGATGCCTGTCTTCCCTCCTGATCTTCTGTAGCCCCTTTTCCTAGTGTCCATTTCCTATTATCCTTGTCACTGATTTTTTTTTTTTTAAGAGTATGAACACTGGGCTGTGTCAAAATTCTTAACTCCTAGGAAGAGATCATCTGATTGGCCAACCCCACTCATGCCTCCCTCAGTCAAATCCGCTGTTGCCAGTGAGAGGATCTTCAATCTATTGGGACACCTACTGAAGCCTTGGATGAGGTTTCTCTAAGAAAAGATAAGAAGATGGGGTGGACAAACTTCCTCACCAATAGGTGAGGACACTAACGAGTTAGCATTGAAATCATTAAAACCAGGAGAGAATTAGAGATGAATCTTAAGAAGGTAAATAAAAAATGGCTTTAATTATACATTTCCTCATAGAACAAAGATAAACACTCCAAATATTTCAGACCATCAGATAAATGGAACGTTTCCTGGCTACCAGTTCCAATGCACCAAGTTAAGACCTTTAATTCAATTTAAGCAGAAAATATTGTTTAAAGATCGCCAGTCTCTTATGGGATATTAGTTTTAGTCCTGCATCTTATGAGATAGAATTCAATGAAAATGCTTTTATTAACAATGATCAAAGCTTTTAATGCATCAGCCCCTGTGCTAAACAATTCCTATGTATAATCTAAGTTAATCATTCCAGCAACCTTATGAGAAAGATATTATCATTCCCAATTTATATATTACAAAATAGACAGAGTCTAGAGCACATATCCAGAGTTACCCAGTTAGTACATGATAGAGTCAAGATATGAATTTGGTTCTCTATCACCATGTCTCTGTGTTTTGGGTACCAGAGAGTTTCTACCATCAATTATAAGAAAGTATTTAATTACAGCCCTCATTAAACATACCAGTTAATGGATAGGTAAAAATGTGTGTGAATATGCATAAGAAAGAGAAAGAGAGAGAGAAGGAAAGAGAGAAAAGAAGGGAGAGAAGAAGGAAGAAATGAGAGGAGGAAGAGCTGAAATAAAGACAAGAAAGAGAGATGAAACTAGAACTAAGAATGATATTACTCATCTCACTGGCTGTTACTCCAGAGAACAAAATGCCAAGCCCATCCCCAGCCCACCATGACATAGTAAGTGCACACCATCCCATAGTTAACAGAGTAGAATGTTTTCCCAACACCCAAAGACTGGTCCTGAGAAGTGTTCTGGGAAAATCTCACTGTATTACTAGCACTGACATCCTGTAACCTATACTGCATTGGGGAAGGGAACATAGAGGCTGAGTGATTGCTATGGGGGAGGGAATAGGATGCAATGTGGAATTCTTCAGTGCTAAAAAACAAGCCCAGAAGTAATCTAAATGGCATCATCCCATGCCTCTTCTTCAACTCCCTGGATGCTGTTTAATGCCATTCTGTCTTAAAAATCATTTACAGAATTCCAAGTCTGAGACTAATTTCTTTGTTATTATGTCAGCTTAGTGGTGGCTTAATTACAAAAGATGATTCTTCTCTCCTCAAATCATGATCTTTCTGTTAGGAGGTTATATTGATCTAGTGGAAAATTCTCAGAACCAAGAGTCAGGATATCTGCATTCCAGGAAAAGCTCTGTCATGAATTTCCATAAGAATTTTAGTAAGACATGAAAACTATCTGGCATGAGTTTCCACTTTGTTAAACAAAAACATCTTTAAAAACTCTAAAGCACTGTAAAAGGCATCAGAAATTGCATTTTGAACCTTGCAAAATATTACAGATGATTCTTGTTCTCTTACCCATATTTCTAGCGACTATGTCTTTTTCTATACAATATTAGGGTTTTTTTCCTATCCAATAAAGTATGTATTACACCCAGGTACATTCATAACTTTAAAAATATATGGTAATCATAAAGTGGGACATGGTTAATTTCTTCTACCATGATATACTTCCTGGGATGCAGGGCTATGTGCCACCCCTAAATTCTCAAGAGTGACTCAAAGTCCAAATCCGGCCTCACTTGCCAGTGAAATATAAATGCCATCCCTTCTCCTCCTCCAGTAGCAATTTCCACTGTAATAGAAAACTTGAAACAGTAGGTTATCATAATTACAGGCACCATGGTAGCAAGAGGACAACATTAACAGCCAATTAGCAAGATATTTTCAGGTAAGGCTCCACTTGAAAATCCTGCCTTAGAACTAATATCCAAGTTCACCAATGGAGGTGACTCCAGTTTAACTCATGCTTTTATCAGATGAGAAAACATAGGCACATTATTCAATCCAACCAAGCTGTCTGTTTAGAAGATGGTTCAGGACTGATTAATGACAGAAAGCAAAGAGGAACTGCTCAGACCTTGGCTGTCAAGGTCAAATGCACAAGCCGACAGAACTAGGAGAGCCAGAGATGTTGCCTGATCTGGATTTAGGCTGCTGGCTCAAGTTCTGGCTGGAGCCACTAGTGTGTTGTCATTCCCTCTGGCTTCCAGTCATACCACACACAAGATGGAGAGGCATATGGCGCCTTCTCCCAACTCAGTGTACATGTGGGCTCTAATCTAAGCTTTAAACCTTTTAGAATCCTTGCCAACAAGATAAAATATATAAGCCATGATATTCTGAGCACCATATTTTGTGCAATATGCCTTATGGCACATGGCTGAATAATTTTGAGGGTAGGACCAACACAATCTAAGTCAAGGCACATCTTTGGTAGACAGACAGGTGTGTGTTCCCCAAAAGCAAAATGTTAGGTACACAATAACCCAATGGGGTAGGTCCCTTTATTATCCTAACTTTTTGAAAGAAGCAAAAAAGGCTTAGAAAATTAAACCATTTGCTCCAGGTCTCATGGTCAGGTGTATGGAGCCTGTCAGGACTCCAGGACATGCAAACCTAATGCTACAGTAAACTGTTGATCCCATATACTGTAGAGTATCTACGTTACAGGTATTATATGGTACAGTATATACACTGAACAGTACTCTTCAGTGTTCATTTGGGTATACTAACTTTGTGAACTCAAGGTCACAAAACTGAGACATCGAAGAAAAATAGATTCATTCAAAGACCGTCCGTGCATTCATTTACTCAAACACACACTCAACATCTACAGAATTTGAAGCACAGGAGTATTCATCGAGGATTTCACAAACACATATTTTGGGCCTGGGGTGTAAAGAAAAAAACAGATCTATGCACTAGACTTGCTGTTATGATTTTCACTCCCTCCTTTGAGTATGAGCAAAAAAATAATAAAAGTACACACACACACACAAACACATACATATATAGCAACTCACAAAATATTTCTCTCTTTCATTTCACAGGAAAAAAAGGAGTGTGGTATATATATCAGTTTATTGGTGGAATGTATGAACTCTAGGAGTGAGATTTTCTTAACAACCACCAGAGAGACAAAATCCTGGGGAACAGGGAAACGAAGCCTCCAATAAATGCAACACACTGGGGCACCTGGCTGGTTCAGCTGGTAGAGCATGGGACTCTTGATTTCAGGGTTGTTAGTTAGAGCTCCACGTTGGGTGTACAGATTACTTTTTAAAAATTAAAAATTCTTCCCCAAAAATGCAACACATCATCCTTTGTGGCCCATGTCCATTGGTACCAGGTCATGGCTTACAATGTCCCCAACAACTGGAGCAAGGAGGACAATCCCATCCCTAAGCATTTGAGCACCCTGATACCTATGCCACCTCCCAAGTCTGCAGCAAGCGTGGTGGGTGCAGGTAGATTGAGGAGTCCTGGGTGTAAGGTCAGAAGAACCACCAGAACCACCACATGCCTTTCTGCTTGATTTATCCCTCTCCCTTGGGGCCCAAACACACCCTTCTGCTGGTGAGGAGATCACGTATGGTTTGGTAGTGGTTGAGTGAATTGACTGTGCTAACTGTACTTTCTCTGTGGGCAATTCAAAAATAAACAATGGAGGGAGATTAGAGAGCATTCAGAGCTCTCTAAGGCAAGGATTCCTCCAAGTATGGTCTTGTCACAGGGGCATCAGAACACAGGAAGAAGATGATTATTAAATGCTCACGTTCCTAAGCTGCACAGCAGACTCTTGGGCCAGAACAAGGTGAGGAAGGGGCCTGCAATTTAGCACATGCAAAAAGTGGTTTGTTTGCACATGAACATAGGATCATACCTAGCTAATGGATGAGCATAATGCCTCTGAAAAAGCTAAGTCACAATTACTCTGAGCAACCAAAGAGTTCTCTGTAACTGATGGAGTGGGCAACACTGCATGAACAACTGAGAAGTTTATTTTGAGTTGGCAGAATTAGGCACTTGTGAACTAGCACATGAGACACTTCTCAATGCATGGTTTCCTGATGCAGATGAGAAAGCCCCATTTCCAGTCTCTTTGTAGGTGCTGTGTATCCACCTGTGCTATCAGCTTCAATCTGAACAGTTGTTATAGTTGGTTTTATAACATTTGCTATGAAAGCATTCATTATAATACCCATCTGACAGCTGCGGGTAAACAAAACAATTGTATGACAACAGATGGAAAATGGAACCATTCCGTGGTACAGAATGTCACAGGTAGTTTTAGGAGGTCATCAAAAACCACACAGAACATGGAAGACTCTTAGTATGTGTGCCAAGGTCCATGGTGGGTTAAATAAATATGTTGAAATGTTTCAGGATTGGCTAGCTTTGTTTTGCATTGTGCTTGGAGTTTCATTTGATTTTGGTTCACCAAATATCCTCTCAATCTCTTTTATTCCAGATCTCTTAGTAAAAGAAAATCAAATTGCTCTCTTGGCCCAATAATATTTTGGCAATATGAAATTTATATATTTAGCAAAAAAAAAAAAAGTGAATTGTGTTGTGCTTAAAGTCTCAGAATTAGGAAAGTCTGCATACTGATTTGCATTTATGGATAAGAACAATGCAGGCACACCATCATATGACCCTCATATATACTTTTCCACCACTTCATGCAGGATAGTCTCCTTACTTCCAAGATTTCTTTGTTCACAGCTTTATAGTTTTTAATTTAGTTACTGACGTTGATAGCACTCTGGTAGCCGGGAAACAAGGAGTTAGCAGAAAATATATGCAGGGACAGAATATATTGATCTTTGTTTTCCTCACAGCTGAAGGTTTTTGGGATCATACACCTCTTTTCTTTGTCTGAAACAGACAATAACATCAGGGAAGGAATCGCCAGCAAGGTTTATAAAGACTGTATTTTGTGTTTAGCCATCTTTTTTTGTTAAAACAAAATCAATAGTGGCAGATACATTTCTTGTCAAACCTTTAATTGTTTCTTGGTCTTAGGAAGGAAAAACTTTTTTTCTCATGGTAGAAAATTAGACAAATAGAGGGAAGCATAAAAAATAAATCGCCCACAGCCTGCATCCTTGAGATAACCACTGTTAATGTTTCGGTGTATTTTATTCCAGATGTGTGTTTGTGAGTATGTGTGAGATACAAGTACAAATATATCTATATATTATAAGCACATGTGTTGGAAGATTCTTTATGGCATAATGAGAATAGATCAAATTCAACACACACACACACACACACACACACACACACACACACACCTCTTAATACTAGTAACATTCTAAGAAGTACCAGTTCCCGAGAGGGAAGCTGACTTCCATGCGCCCGCCAAACATTTGTTAATGTTATCTAGACTTCCCCTCTCCATCCTCCCTCCACTGTTGCCCACTTTGCCATCATACCCACAGCAGTCACCAAGCAAGGTATATTTTACTTCCTAAATACGAATTAAACCCATCTTTTTCTCAGTTCCCACTGGCACCACCTGTGCCCTGATCTCTACCCTGGATTCATATAAACATCTTCTAATTGGTACATTTGGTTCCCATTTGGTCTCCTCCAACCTGTTTTCCACAATGCAGCAGAGGGATCTTAAAATGCATGTGGGATCAAGTTATCCCTTTGTTGACAATTATTCCCAAAGTTCCCACCATTTAGATGGTGGAGGAGATGCTGGGCGGTGTGACTGCTGCCTTTCGCTTCTCCGCCTACACCCCTTTCATACCCGTATGGGCCCTTGTCCAGTGTCTCTGCTTGCTCACACGTGGGCCTCTGCTCAAGCCAGCACCTTAGCCCACTCCACTGTTCTACTCTTCCTTCCTCCTCATACTGCCTGAACCAACTCTTCTCTCCACTAAAATTCCTACTCTCATCCTGACTTACTTCCTCAGGAAGGCAGAATGCTTTTCTTGACCTCCTGTAGGTTGTCCCATGGCATCCTATGTTTTCCCCATCCAGGCACTCAGGGCAAAGCATGAGAATGGCTTTTTATTGTCACTCTATCATAAAGGGGTTTCTCTGGTGTACCACTGCATCCCCTCTAACTGGTCCACAAAAACTGATGCTCAAAACCATGCCAGATGGATATTGAGTCAATATAGCTCCCTTGTGTTACCTAATAAATGAGAAACTAGAGCTGCAAAAACATTCAATGACTAGCTTGGATTGTGAATCATTTCAGTATTAAAGACGAGATTTCCCCAACTCAGGGCCTGCTGCACACCAGCGCTGCCCTCACATTCATTGGGGTACTGTGCTGTAACCTAAGATCAAGCACTCAGAAAACTGACCTATTCCCCCATCTCCCTTTCACTCCTCATCGGCACCAACAGCGCCATGTTCATTGCCCTGCTTCTCTAGACCAGGTCAGCAACACCGCCAGACACAGCCATTACTATGTCAGCTTCCATCATGCTTTCTGACTTCAGTCTCTCCTCTCACTGATTCATAACCCATCCAAATGTAGCCTATGACATGGTCCACAATAAGCCTCATCTCTCTAAGCTCCAATTCTACTCCTGGACCTCACAATCCTCTACTCATTCCCTCCACCACAATCTTCTCCATTCTCAGTATCTCCTTGTATAGTCTTCTCTTTAATCAAGTAAGTATCTTTACGCCCCCTATGGACAACGGCTTTGTTCTTGCATCCATGCCTCTGCACGTAACAGCCCCTGCCTCTAGATTTCTGACAATTCATACCCTCTCCTTCTTCAAACTCAGTTCAAATTCCCTTGGCCAATAAATTATCGCCTAAAATCATACTCTAATCCCAAGCTACCACTCAATGTATTTTTGAATGAATTAATCTGGAAAAGAGTAGATTTTAGGCCTGCCATGACGAACTGATGAACGATTAAAAGCATTTTACCACATTTGGTTTCTAAGGCATTATTCTGCCCTGTCTCTAAGATCTCAGCCAAAATGAGTGCATACAAAGACACAATCATGTCAGAACAAATATTTTTCAAGTCCCCTGGGAGATCCTCTTCCTTCTACTGCAAGGAACAAATATCCAAGGAAGACAGAGAAATACTAATGCCAGAGCAAGACAAGATCGACTTCAAGTCACAGCTATTTAGGCCAGAAAGAAGATGTGGGTCTGCCTGTCCATAGCTCTGAGGAAGATAACAGATCCTGTCACCCTTCTCTGAAAGGCACGTGTCTTCCCTACTGTTTAGGATGTCAAGGAAGGAAGACCCAAACCTCCTCCTGCCCCCTATACTCATGTTCACCAACCACACCAGTATCATATGTTTTTAAAAGATTAAATGATTTCTATGAAATTACAATGCTTTAACATAAAGCACAGCATCAAGTCGACAGTCTGTCTACAAGTTTTATCTCATATAAAAAAGTAGCACAATTTAAACCCATACATTTATCGGAGGCCAGATACCGTATTCTATTTAGATAATTATGAGGAAATTGTAACATGTTCAGTACAAACTGTCCATCAAGCCGATCTTCTTCCATGCCCCTGTTTGCAAACACTATGCTGTTTGGTGGCAAACCAGGATGTGGAAAGGGGCAGGCTGCAGATAGTAAAGCAAGGCTCTGGTTTGAGTTCTGCTATTGAATACTCAAGTGGCCTTAACCTCTCTGAACTTCAGTTTCTTCATTGTAAAATGGAGATAATCAGCTTATTGTCAGTATTGAACGCCTTGTGACAGGATAAGATCACCCAGAAGGTAGGCAGGAGGGAAGCCTCATTGGAATGAATTCAAGAGAGAATAGAAGGAGAAAAAAATGATAGCAAATATAGACATGTTTTATTTTGGAGTTTTGTGCAAAGGAGATCAGAGAAACAGGGTGGCAGATGGAGGGGAAGTGGAGTCACAGGAGATGTATTTTTTTTTTAATGTTGCATATATTATGACATGTGCACATGGTGATGGGTGTGATCTTGTCCTGTCTAAAGGCATCAAATACCATCTATAAGATGGAGAGTCCTAAATCTGTATCTCCATGCCAAACCTCTTCCTGGTTCTCCAGACTCAAAGAACCAATTGTTTCCTTGACATCCCTCCTTGGAAATCCAATCAGGGTCTCATGCTGAGTATGTCCAAACGTGAACTCCCAATTCCTCCCCCTTCTTAAACTCACTCTCTCTCCTTCCCACTTCCCCTCTGTGAAAATCTGCTCCTCTTGCAATCCATCGTGGAAATAGTGTTTCCATTTCCAAATTGTCAGGATAAAATACCTGTAGAAGCCACTGACTCCTCTCTCTTTTGCACAACCTAAACATGCTGTATCTTATTTTGAAATACATGCAAACTCTAGCCATTTTTCACGCCTGCATTGCTACCAACCTGGTCGTCTCTCACCTGAATGAATATAATAATGCTCCCTACCCCCTGCCCTGGACTCCCTGCTTCTACCTTGCTCCACACATATTCTCCACTCAATAGATTGAGTATTCCTTTAAAATGTGCATCAGGTCATGCTGTGCCTCTGCTCAGCATCCTCCAATGGCTTCCTGCTTTGCTCAAAGAAAAATCCTAGTTTCATACCATGACTTCAAATCTCTACATGGGCTATCCCCCCACTAACTCTCTGATGTCATATAGTACTATTCTTGTGTCTCTCATTGCACCTACTCCAGTCATACCAACCTCTTTGCTGTGAACACAACAAGCAATATTCAGCCAAATGTCTATCACATCCTATTCTCTTTGCCTTCTTTTGTTTTTCCTCATGGCAATGATATTGTATGTCATTTGTTTATATGTAAATCTGTGTTCCCCATACTTTCCCCATCCCTAGTACACCATAAGTTTCTTGAGGAAAAGAACTTTGTTTTTGTTTTTCATGATATATCTTTCGTTTCTAAAAGACTGCCAAGAATTTAGTGAGTGCTCAACAATATTAGTCAGTGAATTAATATATATAATCTGACACTTCTGGGTTTCCTTTCTTCCTCCACCCCTCACTAATAAATTAGTATGAACACATTTCAATGAAGTATTATATTACATGTATAATAAAACTATATTTAGAGGTTCACTCAAATCTTTTTTAGAATTCATTGTATTTTTCACAAGCTAAATATTTTCATTATAAAAGAATTATATAAAAATAGGGCTTCACTATATGCACATGTTTCAGTAAGCAACATAAAAGAAATAAGTTAAAGGCTATGCTATTTAACTATGAGCTTTCCTAAATGTCCATAGGTGGTCAGAATATCCAACCTAATTAGCCTTTATTACAGTAAACATTATTTTAAAGTAATAGTTAAATCACACTGAGGTATATAGGTTTAAATGAGTTGAAACAACTTATATATTTGGTAATAGAAGGAATGGCTGAGTAAATACTAGATCCAGTCAGTACAATGCTATGCAGCAATCAAAATAATTAGAAAAAGGCAGACTTATGAAGAATGTTTACATGTTGAAAAAAAGAATAAAAAATAAATACATATTACCATTTGAACATATAACATACATCCATAAAGAAACATGCATATAGTAAAAATAATCAGAAGTGGTTGATGGAATTATAAGTAGGCCTTTCTACTTTTTCTAAAATTATTTTGCTATATCTTAATCTATGTCAATTAAAAATGATGGTTTGTAAAAGTAGAAGGGTAAAGTTGAGGAAAACAAAACCAACACTGGATTAGAAGTCAATAAATACTATTTCCAGTCTCTAATCTTCCAATAACTTACTTAAAAGAACACATCTTGGGCAAGTTATTTACCCTCTCTGTGTCCCAGTTCTTTTCCCCAGAATAAGGATGCTAATTGTAATGGGACATCCAAAAAGCTCAAGTAGGAAAGCAACACTCCCTATTCCTCAAATATTTTCATAGTCTTCCTCAGCACGTGGGAAGACCGATTTTCGCAGGCTCCCCTGCATCCCAGCAAGACCATGTGACAGCTCTAGCCAATACAGTGTGATCAGGGAGGGCATAAAATATTTCCAGGAAACATTCCACATAATTCCCAAGTTCTCTCTCCCTATCCATGAGGCTTGAATCAAAAGCATTCTGAGATAATTGAGTCACAGCTAGAAGAAGCCTACACCCAGGGAAAAACCCAATTCTCATCAGACCACAATGATAGCAAGGCATAAATCTTAATTACGTGACACCTCAAGATTTTTCTGGGTTGATTACATACAGCTAGTGTGGCCTATTGTCCTTAATCCTTCTAGGCTGCTATAACAAAAACACCATGAACTATGTAGCTTATAAACAACAGAAATTTATTTCTCACAGTTCTGGAGACTAACTAGTCCAAGATCAGATCGGACGTGGTGTCTGGTGAGAACCTGCTTCCTGACTGATGGCCTTCTTCTCACTATGACCTCACATGGTAGAAGGAGTAGAAGGAGACTTCTCAGATCTGTTTTCTAAGAACACTAATCCCATTCATGAGAGCTCCACCCTCATGACATAAGCACTACCCAAAGGCCCCATCTCCTAACCAGTATATGGGGAAAACTTTAAGGAAAATCCCAAATGGTCCCAAATGAGACCTCTAACATCAACACGTGGGGATTTGTCTTTCTCACAGGAATAGATATAGTCACAAACTACGATTACTATTTTTAAACAAGATTTTCCAATATGCTGTGCCCTTTGCTGGATTACAGGATGCAAATGCACATTAAAATGGGCAGAACTACCAGCTATGGCTCAGTGAGGAAGCCAGCAAATCCTTTTTCCAAAAAAAGTAATTATAAGCTTTATAGTTATAGACAAAATTGACCGAAACCACCACAAAACAATAGTTCAACACTCTAAACAGTAACCAAAGACATCCAACAATCTGCTAAGTATTTACCCGAAAAACTACTGGGCTTCAGCCAGTAACAATGGGAATCTTTGGTGTTCTAGATGGGGCTGCTCCCACCCCCAGTTAGCATGAAGTCTTTGCCTGGTTAGGGCAGCCTGTGAGTACTAGCAGCCTTACTGCCACGGTCAAAAAGGGCTCACTTGATTTGAAATGGAGAATAGTGACTAAATCCAGCAGCATCATTGCGGAAAGCCAATAACATAAATGGGCTTAGGCTGTGGTTGGGGCAAGCATATTCCAAATTGAGACCGTGTACAGTTCACTGAAGACTGGAGAAGGCCCACGCTATCCAGATATTCCTGATTGATCTTGAGGCAGTGTGCCGATCAAGTGGCAATGTAAAAGGGCCCAGCAGAATGTAAATACTTAGGAAGACTTGAAAATGACCTGACCACTAGATACACTTCCCTACACAGACCCATCAACAGAGAACAGTAGCCTTCTTATTGCTCAAGGTGCTAAAGCACAGTCTTGGTTCAGTTTTTGGCTGGCTGTTAAACTACAGAGACAATGGAGAAAGCCCTTGGAAACCAAGGTTTTAAAACAAAAGCGGAACAACAGCAACAACAAAAACAAGAAATGAACAAAGACATCAGTGGCCACATACCATGAGGGAAACAGATTTAACAGCTTTAGTCCAGACAAGTTTATAAACAAAGAAACAAACAACAAAATCAGCCACAATTACTATCCGGGGAACGCCAGGGTTGCTACATTGATATCTAAATATCTACTTTCCATGAAAAAAATTAGAAGATATGTAAAAATACCTTTTTTATTTATTTTTTATTAAAAATAAAAAAAAGATACTCAAGGAAAAGGCAGTCAACAGAATCAATCTGTGAGTATCATCATATGTTGGATTTAGCAGAAAAAGACTTCAAAACATTACTATTTTTTAAAAAGATTTATTTATTTATTTGAGAGAGAGACAGTGAGCAAGAGAGCAGGCTCATGAGCTGGGGGAGAGGCAAAGGGAAAGGGAGTGAGAGAGCTCAAGAGACTCCATGCTGAGCACAAAGCCCGTCACAAGGTTCAATATCAGGACCTGAGATCACAACCTGAGCCAAGAGCCAGAGGCTCAACTGACTGAGCAACCTAGGCAGCCCTCAAAACATTATGATAAGTATGGTCAAAGAACTAAAGGAAAAAATCACATTAAGAATCAAAGTATCTAAATGATGAATTCAAAACAGAAAGTAAGAATAAAATAAAAGGTGTTATAGGAATACTGTGGACAATTGCATGTTACTGTTTTCTTTTTTTAAAGAAAATTAGATAACAAGGATAAAACAGAACAATTCCTAGAAAGACACAAACTATAAAAATCAAGAAATAGAAAATCTGAACAGACCTATACCAAGTTCAGAAATTGAATTAGTGAGCAAAAAACTTACCACAAAAACAAAACAAAACAATACCCAGGTCCAGATGGCTTTGCTGGTGAATTGTACCAAAATTGCAAAGAATTAACAACCCTTATAAAACTCTTCCAAAAGAATGGAAGAGTACCTAATACATCCCAACTCATTTAGTGAGGTCACTATTACCCTGACATCAAAACTGGACAAAGATCTCACAAGACAAATATAATATCCATTATAATTATAGATGCAATAAATTCTCAGGAAGACACTAGCAAACCAAATCAGGCAACACATAAAAAGAATTTTCAACCATGACATATGAAAATCTGTCAATGTAATATGTGACAATAATAGAAGGAAAGACAACACGACATGAGCATCTCAATAGATGCAACAAAGAATTTGACAAAAACCAAGATCCTTTCATGGTTAGGAAAACTGAACAGTCTAGGAAGAGAAGGGAAGTACCTCACCGTTATAAAGGGCATCTCTAGAAAAGATGCAGCTGGTATCATATAAAATGGTTAAACGCAACTCTGCAGCTCTCTAATTCCTGACCACAGAAACTATGAACAATAATAAATGGCTCTGTTTTTGACACATTAAGTTTGGGGTTAATTTGCTTCATAGCCATACATATTTAAAAATAATAACAATAACAACAATAATCATATGAGAAGGGGGGAAGAGGAGGAGAAAGAGAAGTAGCAGCATTAGTGATAATAGTTGTGGTGGTGGAGGAAGTTGTTGTGGTTGTGGTTGCCATGCAGACTGTGGGACTGATATGTTAGTAGGTAGCACACCACAGCCTCTAAGCCTCCAAGGCAAGGCTCCAGACTGTGAGATGAGGTGGGTGCTGGAGCTCAGCCCCTAAAAGATGGCCCACCTCCAAGGCATCGGAGGATTCCAAAATGGAGTCTCCAGCACTTACACTTCTCCTAAGGTCAGAACCGGTCCTTCGTAAGATGAACGCTACCGGAAAAGATCAAATGGCCCCCAGCTGTGGGCAAAAGTGACATGGAAGAAGGAATTGGGATCCAGCCTCCCAGAAAGTAAAGTAGAAGTGCCACTAAAGGGGCGCCTGGGTGGCACAGCGGTTAAGTGTCTGCCTTTGGCTCAGGGCGTGATCCCGGCGTTATGGGATCGAGCCCCACGTCAGGCTCCTCTGCTATGAGCCTGCTTCTTCCTCTTCCACTCCCCTGCTTGTGTTCCCTCTCTCGCTGGCTGTCTCTATCTCTGTCTAATAAATAAATAAAAAATCTTTAAAAAAAAAAAAAGTGCCACTAAAAGCAATACCTGTTCTCAAGAAAATGCCTGCATCATAATCAGAGAGTCAGGGAACCTCAGTCCTGAACAGGTAAAGGAGGAAGCAACCCCCATGTAGTCCCCCACTTCTCCTCTAATACAACCATAAGTTGTCCAACAGTTGCTTTAAAGGTACCCTTCTGTATTTGGGTTCCTAGATTTCTATCTACTTCCACCCTCCTTGTAGTAAGACAGCTATTCTTCCAGTGCTGCTGTTACCATATATCATGATGTTTGACCTGAGTCCAACCCATCTCCAGATGGCTTCTTGGCACAGTATATCCACATTCCTTCAGTCCTTCCAAATACAGAAAACTGATGTTCTGAGTGAAATATTTTGACCCCTAATTTGGTGTAGGCTTTACCTTCTTCATTTGAAGATGCTCAACTATGAGAACTGAGGACTCCTTAATCACAGAAAATGCCAATCAAGATCTACTTTACCTTCATTCACAAGTGGAAAAAGACAAGTCATTGCTAAAGAGATCAATTAAGGTTAGATTTGGGAATTACATAATTAATCACAGATAGTTTAATCCAGCCATAGCAACTAACATAAGTATATAAATAAGAGTCTTAAGGGACTACATGAGAAGGAAGATTAGATGTCCCCTAGTATCCTCCTGACTCAAAGATTCTAGACTCAAATCAAACTTTGTGGCCAATACAAGGGCACCTGAAATAAACATATTCCTTCTTGTATACTGCTTTTAAAATATGCTTTTTATTTGCAGCCAGCCATCGATGATGGGAATTTGAAACATATTTGGAAAATACTTAAATACTTAATTTCCTGGATCCATAGATATGGGGAACAAAAGGTAAACAAGAAAAAATGACCTCTGTAATTAGGGGCAAGGTCACAGGTGGGTGCCCAGATTTCCAAGACCATAACGAAATATTTCTAATACTCTTTTTTGTTTGTTTGTTAGGAAACAATCATCATATATAAGGGAAAAAGAAGATCCTAGAACATGAGTGTCTCATAACAAAGTCAATTCAAAGTTATTAATTTTAAAATCGTAAAGTATCCAAAATGTTAAATGGCTCCACCTTCAGGGTAAATGTGAAAAAGCTCTATTTTTTTTGAGCCCTGAAAATGAGGAGCGATTTCAAGTCCTTCCTGAATTAGATGGATATAGCTGTGTCTGATATCCCCATGGCTCTAGCGATTGGAGTTACACAATCAATTCTGCCTGTGAGCAGTGTCCACAATGAGTCTGAAAGTGTCCTTAACCGATTATGTGCTTGGATGTACTCATTCGTAATTCAAACTCTCATGATATTCAAAACACCAGTGAGTAAAGTAATGCTTTCCCTCCAAGGGCATCTGTCAAGTTCTTTTAC
This sequence comes from Ursus americanus, assembly GCF_024610735.1. Taxonomy (NCBI): domain Eukaryota; kingdom Metazoa; phylum Chordata; class Mammalia; order Carnivora; family Ursidae; genus Ursus; species Ursus americanus. The sequence continues at coordinate 35,518,971 of NC_142128.1, forward strand.
AAATGTTCTCTCGAGCATCTTTATATCTTACTGGGATGGCAGTAAGGGAAGCAGGTAATGTTTTCCTCCTTTCCCAGAAGGAGAAATAGGATAGGAATCTACTTCCCTACACTATTTTATAGGATAGCTATCAACCTTGAAAACAATATATACATATATTCATTATGGAACGATATGAAAATTATTAAACCCTTATTCACGCAATATTATAAGAAGATAAAAACATACAGACCATATCTTCTGTCCCCCACATCACAAACCAATAGTTCAACGTGAAGGAGACTCAATTAAGGTGAGAACTGGAAATTACATAAGTAAACTGATAAGGACCACAGACCACAATAGGAATAGGAAGTTGGGTAGAGCACAAGGGGAGAAGGAACCAGGACCGGGCAGGAAAATAAAAAGTTATGTAATTTTAGATGGTATATGAGTGGAATAGTGGAAAAGAGCAGGGAACACAGCTGATTTTAGAAAAAATAAGGAATGACACTCGTTAGTCTACTTCTATAATTAACAAAGGAACCAACGCTGGATAAAAATACAATAATGAAAAATATGGTACTTCTCCATTTTTATTATGACTGTCTTATTATTTCCAGCCACTAAAATAAACCAATGGGTATAGACAAAAGTTGACATATCTCCACTTGGAATAGTTATCATCATATATTCAATGCAAACAACAACAGCATTGGTGCTACACTTAAAAAAATCAGTTGGTTGCCTGTTCTCACAGAGATCACAGCCTAAATCAATGCTTGTTGGGGGCAGCTTAGGCTGAAAATGGGCTTTCCCATTACATGTGCCCTTAACACTGTTTTCTATTTATTAAGAAAGTAAGTGTATGTTTATCTGGTTTTAGCTTGTAACCATTGCAATATCTCAGTCAGATTTAAAAAGAAATTAAAGGACCTAAGAATCTCTTTTACCAAATAACAATAATAATGATTACAATAATTGTCATTACAACAAACATTTATGGAGCTCTTACCATGTGTTAGAAACGATGCTTTCAGTTCGCTAACATATCATTTAATCCCTGCAAAGACTCTCTGAGGTTATACACCATTATGACCCCCTTTTACAAATGGGGAATGGAGGCACAGAGAATTGAACTAAGATGCTAAGAGTCACCTGCTAATATGGAGCCAGGACTTAGAACCAGGCTCGGACTACAGAAGTAAGCCCCTCCCCCACTAAACCAGCAGTTCTCCACCCTGGCTGTTCATTAGACCCACGTAGGAAGGCTGTGGAAAAAAAACCACCAATACTTGGGACCCTCTCCCCAACCTGTTAAATCTGAATTCCTGGGGGTGGAGTTTTCTTTCCCCAATTATCCCATGTAATTCTAACGTGCAATCTAGGCTGTGAGCCTCCACATTACGTTATCCTCTGCCCCTGTTATCCAACTGTGAAAATTCCTGATGGTCTCCATGTGTTCTTTTCTTGTCACCACAAGAGTACTTCCAAAAGCCTCGTTACTCAGTGTGCAGCCCGCAGGCCAGCAGCAGCAGCAGCCCCAGAGAACTAACTAAAAACGCAGAATCATAGGCCTCACCCCAGACCTACTGAATCAGAATCTGTATTTTAATCAGATCCCCATATGCACATTAAATGTGAGTACTACGCCAAAGTGTGCCCTAGAGAGGAAACACTGGTTTCTAGAGGTATTAATAGGTGTTATGAACGACAAAAGTACAGCAATAACCACTACCTTCACCACCAGCCTCCCACCCCCCCACCAACATGCACACACACAAACCAACCCTCAGCAAGGGTTCTGTGCTCACACACATTTGGGACAAAGTGGATTAAACAAAGTCAAATTACTTTCTCTACTCCAGGCTCCAGCAGAACCTATAATGTTAAAATACTAATGTGTATCATAAATCTCCAAGAGGAGAAGTTTCCCAAATATTTACGAGTGTGGTACCCTGTAACTCAGAACTCCTATTAACATCTTTTGCAGACAATGTGTTCCTAGGGACATATTATGGAAAATATTTATTCAGAGGAGATTATCTTTTTTTCTTACCTCAATGGCTACCCTGCACACTTTCCATAGTTAGGTACTATTTTCTTATTCCTATGAATACTGGTAGTAGTCATGGAATTATACTAACCTTTATCAAGCATTTACTTTATATAACATAGTTCTGAGCGCTCACATGGTGTTAACTCATTTAATCTTTATAACCACCCTATTAGATAGATATGGTTTGTATTGCCACTTTATGATGAAGGCAACTGAGGAACAGAAAAGTTAAATTGCTTGCCCAAGGTCACACAGCTCGTAAATGCTGGATACAAGATTTTAACCCTGGCCATCTGGCTTAGAGCCTTCCTTTTAATCACTAGACTACTGGAAAATGGATTGATTACCACCCAGCTACTCTCAAAGACATCCTTAGATTGGCCCACAGAGGCTCTGAGCTTGGCTCATCAGTCTCAACTTTTAACCAAAAGGATGCAAAGAAAGATACAAAACCTTAGGTCACACACTCAAGCACACTCACTTACCAGGAAACCTAGGTGGTGACATTCCAAATAATTTCTTAAAGAAAATGAAGTGTCAGAGCATACGTCCAGCGCCAGTATTCCTACGGCTGATAGTAAGTTTTATATTCTTAACACATGGCACAGTTTGCTTTCTGATGGGACACACCAGTGGGGACTATGAGGTATTAATCTTTTATTCCCTCTGCCACTCAGTCTCAAACAACAAATCAGCAAATCCAAAGAATCAAGGCAAAGCATCAAGATGATACCATCTCATGGATGCTCAAACTAAGCCAGAACATTCCAGAAGCTTTTCATGATGTTCTCAATTTCAGGTTGATGGACTCAAATGAATTAAAAAAAAAAAAAAAAAAGACAGGATCTTGGGAGTCCACAGCTGTAAGTCAAGAACCTGCATTGTTTTTAAAGCTCCCCTAGGTTTGGGGATCACTGTGAATCATTCAGTGGAAGGTTAATGACTCAAAATGAAACAGAACTTTCCTCAGGCATATAATTAGTAAAAACAAACAAACAAGACAGGCTCAGATATGAAAGCTAAAATGGGTCTACTCTATACAACTAAAATAACTGTCTCTTTCTTGTCCAGGAGGAACACTAAATATGAGCAGCCACGGAGAAAGCATCCAGAAAGAATATTCACTGGTGAGCAGGAAAACAGTGCTCTTTGTGTTTGCTGTTGTCATTTTTAATTTCCCCTTGAGGGCTGGAGTGTGCCTTTATTTTATTTTTTAAAGATTTTATTTATTTTGACAAAGAGAGAGACAGCCAGCAAGAAAGGGAACACAAGCAAAGGGAATGGGAGAAGAAGAAGCAGGCTTCCAGCAGAGAAGCCCAATGTGGGGCTCGGTCCCAGGACTCTAGGATCACACCCTGAGCCTAAGGCAGACGCTTAGTGACTGAGCCACCCAGGCGCCCCTGGAGTGCGCCTTTAAAAAAAATGCACAACACTAACCAAGGTCTCTTTCGTGTACTGGGTATCTGCCATGCACTTTAAAGACATTTGATCTTTAAATACTCACAATTCATTCCTTTGACAAATATTTGAGTTTACTTTGTGTCAGGCACTATTCTAAGTATTGGCAATTATGATAGGCAGAAAATGTGCCCCCCAACAATGTGCACATTATAACCTCCAGAATCTGTGAATACGTTACCTTACTTTAAACTTGTTGTTTTTTTAAGATTTTATTTATTCATCTAAGAGAGAGAGAGAGAGAAAGCAAAAGCAAGCACAAGCAGGGAGGAGGGGCAGAGTGAGAGGGAGAAGCAGGCTCCTCAGCGAGCAAGGAGCCAGATGTGGGGTGACATTACCTTACTTATTAAAAAGGGACTCCACAGCTGTGGTTAAGGTAAGAACTTTGCAATGGGAAGAGCAGCCTAGATTATCCAGGTAGAAACAATGTAATCACATGGGTTCTTAAAAACAGAGAACTCTTTCCAGCTGTGGTCAGCCAGAGACTGATTAGTGAAGAAAGGCATGGAGATATGTTATATCTCTGACTTTGAAGATGGAGGAGGGAGTCACAAGCCAAGGAATGTGGGTGGCCTCCAGAAGCTGGAAAAGTCAAGAAACAGATTCTCCCCTAGGGCCTATGGAAGGGAGAACAGCCCTGCAGACACCTAGTGTTTGCTCACTGAGACCCATGTTGGACTTCTGATCTATAGAACTATAAGAGATAAGTTCATGTTGTCTTAGCCACCAGGTCTGTGGTAATTTGATACAACAGCGATGAAAGGTAAAGATAACATTAAAAAAAATAATAATAACCTGCTCTTATGGAGCTTACATTCTAGTGAAGTACCCTATCAATATTATTATCCTGATTTTATTTATTTGAGAGAGAGAGTGCATGCACACAAGCAGGGGCAGGGGCAGAGGGAGAGGGAGAAGCAGACCTCCGTTGAGCAGGGAGCCCAATGCAGGACTTGATCACAGGACCCCAGGATCACGACCTGAGCCAAAGGCAGGCGCTTAACTGACTGAGCCACCCAGGTGCCCCCTGGTTTTATTTGTTTTAAGATTTATTTATTTGAGAGACAGAGAGAGTGCACAAGTGGGAGGGGCAGAGAGAAAGGGAGACAGAAACTCAAGCAGACTCCCACTGAGCACGGAGCCCAGTGCGGGTTCCATCTCATGACCCTGACGTCATGATGTACTGAAACCAAGAGTCAAAAGCTCAACTGACTGTGCCACCCAGGCACCACTATTATCCTGATTTTAAAAAACAATGGACAGGGGCCGCCTGGGTGGCTCAGTCGGTTAAGCGTTTGCCTTTGGCTCAGGTCATGATCTCAGGGTCCTAGAATCGAGCCCTGCGTCAGGCTCCCTGCTCAACGGAGAGCCTGCTTCTCCCTCTTCCTCCCTGCTTCCCTGTGTCCTCCCTCCATCTCAAATAAATAAAATCTTAAAAAAAAAAAAAAAAGAACAAACAGGCTTAGGAGGTTTGACTAAGTTTACGCAGTTAATAACAAGGGCCTCCTTACCAGAGAAAACAAAGTTGGGTGACCCCAGGTGCTGCCACAAGAGCTTTTTGGTTTTTTGGTAGACATGAAAGATGTGATATTGTGGTTCTGCACTCCAGACACCTGAGTTTCCTCACATGGCTGGAACGGGATATGGAGCAGGGGTTGGACCTCAGAATTCATCTTCCTTTGTTTCCCTTACTCATCCCTGCTTCTCCTTCCTTCCTATGAAAGCGATGGAGAAAACAAGAACGTTGCATCTCCCTGTTGTGCATGGGTCACTCTCCCTGTATGTGGCTACAAAGGTCCTCTCTGCTCATGGGCTCTAAAGCCTTGTCTTCAAACTAGTTTATCCACAACACAGTGTGACGCCCTTTACCAACAATGAAGGTGCTCAAATTATCCACGCCCCTTGCTTCTTACTCATTTTTACTTTTTGTTCTAAAACACATGCAGCTCCTCTACTATTCCAAAGGTCTCTTTTTGAGAATTTCCATTGCTATTTATGCTCTAGGCTAGGCTGATACTTTCTAAACCTCAAGGCATCTGTTTTACCCTTGCTCCTAAGCTGCAAGCTTTATGTTTTATGGCAGACATTTCTAGAAGCACTCCAAATTTAACTGGTGGTCAAAGAAGTCAGTTAACAAAATAACCCACCCAAAAGTTTTTTTCTAACTCTGACCTACTGAGCTACTGCCTTGCCAAACCACACTTCTAGATTTGGCATAAGGTTATAATTGGGGCAGTTCTCTAAATAAAGTCTTGAATCACTATGGAAGCAAAGAATTAGAATCAACCTAAATGCCCAACAATAGGAGATGCTTTAAATATATTGTGGTGCAGCTGGACTATGAAGCATTGGACTGGATATTACAGATTGATGTATTAAGACGGAAAGTGTCCACAATATGTGTAATCACAACAGTTATAAAAGAGAATATACAGAGTCATCCTCTTTCTTTACCCTATTGTAAAGAGAGAGAGTGCCTCAATAGTTCTACATCACAGTTAACAGCACCACAGTGCTAGTACCAGGGCATTTGCTTTACTTTTTAAAAATTTTCCTTTGACATGCATAGTGTAGTCAACAAATGTTCCTTTCATACTTACTATGCACAGGAGTGCATGCCCTTGTAATTCCTTGGTGACTTTATTAAGCCTTCATTCAGCAGCTTCTTACTGTAAATTTATTGCATGCTGAGCACTGGTATAGGCACTGGAGCAACGGCAAGAAGAAGAGCAGACATGCCTTGGTTCTCTTGGGGCTTATACTAGGAAGGGAGTTGGGGGAAAGACAATAAAGAAGCAAATGGCAACCACAGGATTTTAGCACCAGGCTCAAGATCTCTCTCATCATCTCATGGGCTTCCACTGAACAATGATATCCTTCCTGACACCCTGGTTTCATGGGTTCTAGCAGCCTCATACTCCATCTCAGCCACCTGCAGACATAAGCCCTTCAAACTCTCATCTGTAAGACTTCAAACTCTGAAATCCTCTCTCTCTACCTTCTCATCTTTCACCACAATGATACTAAGGCATGTAGGCCTTAGTGGTCCATTCATGCAGTCTTCCGCATTTGTCAAGTTCAACCCTTGCATTCAAATTCCATCCATCACCCTATATATCCTATAGCTAAGGATCAGCCTCAATTGCCACATTTTCCTACGGCCATGGCCCAGGACCAATGGTTTCTTTGGCATTGCTAATCTGCCTAGAGTTATCCCTTGTCTCCATTTTCCTCCAAATCAGAATGTAGCTTAATAAAATGATGTACGTGGTTTATACGAGGTCACTTATGACCTCAGCCGACCTTCTCCACTGCTCTCAGTCCATACTGCAGCATTCTGCAGGGCTCCCAGCCTCTTCTATTAATCCGGACCTTCACCCCAGTCTTGACTCCCTAGTGTCATAGATGCCCAGCCATCTTTCCTATACTAAAAACATCAAGATCATCTGACCCCAGAGAGAATCTGGCAGGGGAGGGAGTTGAAAAATTGAGTGAAAAAGCCAGTGAAGATTCAGCACGCTGAGCGAAGTGAGACAGGATTCTCCTATTAAACACCTCTCCAAACACTATTTAATAAATTCTGCAAAGAAAGGATTCCTCTTTCCCCCAGGAATGACAGAGAAAGAGAGAAACAACTTACAGAGTTGCAGGTATCAGAAGGACAAAAAGGTATCAGCAGATATTAGTTCCAAGAAGATGTAAGTATTGATTATTATGTGACGGGTCCTCTGACGGGCAATTTTTACCCAGGAATCTGTAATGATCAAAATTCATCTTCGAAGTTGTATTATTATACACTTGTTACAGATAATGAAACTAGGCTTAAATTAATTGCACATAACCAGTATGTATGGGAGCCAGACTTTTGAACTCAAGCCTGTCTGAGCCTAAGCAGAAGACATGGCCTCTTTCCTTAGCTGTTATTAACTAAAGTTAATACTTCAGTTGGGTGGAGAAAAATAATCAAAAAATTGGGAAGAATTTTGGGGGAGGGAGAAGTCTACGGAAGAGGGAGAAAAGAAAACAAACCCAAACGGGTCCTGAAACCTTCTGCATCATGCAATGAATTTTCTTCCCCTTCTCATGTGAACAGATTAAACTAATAGATTATGAGCATTATTCTTAAGCAACTTATATCAGGGTTGATGGGAGCCTGTTCTTGAAAGATAAGCTGCATATCAGCACTGAGGGAAAATGAATTAAAATGCAAATCTGAGTGTGCCCCCATTGTTAGGCTATCTTTAATAGATATGTCTTCCTGAATACATCACAGGCAAAACTGTCAGTTTGCATCCCAAATAAAGCAAATCCAAGCTCTAATGGCATTTCACTAAGGCTAGAGTTTATAATTGGATTTTGCCATGGGTGGAGTTTGTAGTTGACCTTCACCTATACCATAATCTTAGCCTCGTGCAGGGTGGGGGGAGGACAACTTGCCCTCCTTGACCCCTTTCTAGATCAGTTTTTTGATTGAGCACCCAAAGTCTCAGCTGCAAGGCATGGGGTATCCCTACATCTTCTCCCCAATCCCAAAGGAAGCTATGCCCAGTCCAAGGCCCCAAGGATTATGCCCAGGATTGATGAGACCCACCTTCAGGCAGAATGCTGACAACAGTTCGATCAAGAGCCAAAGACTGCTTAGACACTGCACTTAAAAGATTTTCACCTGCCCTTTTGTCTGTTTTAACAGGCTCTGTCTTTTGATACCTCAAAATTCCCATCTCATTAGGATCAAGAGTCAGTGCTGCCTCTGCTAGAGAAGATACACATGTAAAAGTTTGTCAGATCCCAAAACAAAAGGCAAGACAACATTTAAGTACTAAACAAAAAAGAACATCCAAAGAGATGTCAGAAGGCTGTAATAATATTGGGAATAACAATAGGGCCAACAACAGCTACCACTCACACTTAAAAAAAAATTAAAAAGCCAAATGGGAAGTACAGATGAGTGCTATAGACTTTAAATAAGATGGAAGTAGAAGTCAGCTGGTAGAAAAGGTCCATAGAGGAAAAATATAGTTTGAGCTACACCTGGCACCTGGAAGGGCACAATCTAGAAAGCTAAGAAACGTCATCAAAAAACAGCTTTAAGCAAACAGGCCGAGACAACAAGAACACATACTAGGGACAATAACTGTTAGGGGCATTTACTCTGGCTTTTTCTATCCAACACCCCTTTTGCCCTTCTTTTAGATACAGAATCCCACTAGTCTTTAGCAAACAGGCTCCCCTCTATCACACAACCCTAGCTCCTAAAACAGACAGTTGAGCATGTGACTGTTCAGAGTAGCCTATCCCCACCCAAAGTGGTAATTGGTCTACGATCAGGCATAGGATACAGGCAGAAAGATGCCTCCCTTATTCAGAGACTGATAGGACACCAAGAGTGACGTGTCTTCTTTTCCTGAAAACAAAGACACTGATGAAGTTGGAAATCAGGTGTTTCAGGGTCATCCTGGTCACCACATGAAAAAGACCTATGTGAGAATGAAACCAAAATAGAAAAATGAGTGAGGAAATCAGAGATGAGTGATGGAAAGAGGGAAAGGCAGAGACAGAGAGACCCTGATGACATTATTTGAGTCCCTGAATCTGATCACCTAAAGCTAGATGCACTGATGGACCTTTCTGGTGGGTGAGCCAATCCAGATTCCCTATGTTATTTGTTTGAATTAGGTCCCTGTTATTTGGATTCTTAGAGAGTCCTGAAGTACACAGTCAAGTTCGGGAGGGGAAGGGCCATGAGGCAGAGGTGGCTCCGGAAGTAGGTAGTTGCCATGTATCAAGGTCAGATACTTCACTTAATTGACAACTAAGATGTTTCCTACTTTGAAAACCTGAAGCCACTGGAAGACAAGAGTTGCATTTATTTTTTTAAACCAATATGAATAGGAAGAGAAAAGAGTACACCCTAAAAACTGCAGCCCTTTGCAAGAATAGTTTCCACTCTACCATGTGGGGGTGGGTACTCATGTCATAAAAGAAACACTACCACCCCCTTCCCATCAAATCAAGTTGGTAGTGGCCGTGTCCCAGCAATTTCAGTGTGTGAGTTTGACATCCGTCTTTTTCTCATGCATTGTCCTACTTTACCACTGGTCTCTCCTTTTCCCTACACCTTAAAAAATCTCATTTACCTTCCACAGCTGAGTAATCAGACAGCTCAGAGTTCTTGTAAATAACCCTTAGCAACTGCTGAGTCCTGACGGGGCTAAACAAAAAGGAAGAGAACGTTTCTCTGTAACCATAAAACATTTCATTTCCTCATGCATGTTATGCGCTTATATGTTCACCTGCATATTTATCAGAATTTAAAAGAAGCAGGCAGAGCTGTTGTTCCAGCCACTCCACTATGGCTTTTTAGGGAAGTAGAAAATCTCTAGTCTAGCTGGGAAAATTCTAACTAGTTGAAATTAATATCCACCAGAGGGCAGACTTGTTATCGTCACTGGGTTCAGAATTCTCAAATTTGAATTCTTCATGAGGGAGACTTCTGCAAATAGCTGCTTCCTAAGTACCACTTCCTTTTTGGTTTCTGCTATCTTCGTATAATAAACCCGTTATTATAACACACACCACATGGAGAACAGGACTGCATGACTATTTCTGTTAGGCAGCAGTAAAGGTGGTTCAGAAGATTAATATTTTCTACCGATAAATAAGTAAACATGAAAACAATAATCATGAGCTATCATTTATTGAGCACTTACTATATCTCAAGCCCTTAATTCAGCCCTTTACATTCATTACCTTATTTTATCTTCAGATTGTAGTAGCCACCCCCTTATCCACAGGGGATATGTTCAAAGACCCCCAGTGGAGGCCTGAAAGTATGGATGATACTGAATCCTATATATACTGGTTTTCTCTATACATATGTACCTACGATAAAGTTGAATTCATGAATTAGGCCCAAGCAGAGATTAACAATAATAACTAATTAAAATAGAATAATTCTAACAATATACTCTAATAAAAGTTTTGTGCCTATGGTCTCTCTCACAAAATATCTTCTCATATTATGCTCACCCTGCTTCCTGTGATGATGTGAGACGACTATGTGATGAGATGAAGTGAAGTGAATGACGAAGGCATTGGGACAGTGTTAGGTTACTACCGACTGTCTGACCAGAAGTCAGGAGGAGGATCATCTGCTTCTAGACTGTAGTTGACCAGCTAACTGAAACTGTAGATACTGTGACAACTACAACCTTATCAGGTGGGCACTAACATTACTATCATCACAATATAAAAACTGAAGAAACTAGGCTTACCATTTCATTGATCCATCTAAGATCACAGCTAATCTGTGAGTGACAATCCTGTGGCTGTAACCCAAATAATCAGAAGTCCAATTCTTAAATTACAGTAAAAATAATGTATGTTATTAAGTATACATATAAATCATACTATTAACTCTTTACATATTTAGAACTATTTGGCTAATTGCATTTTTTCCCCAAAACTTTACTTAAGATCTTTTAGTAAAAAACATTCAACTTAAGGGATGCCTGGGTGGCTCAGTCAGTTAAGCATCTGACTCTTGATCTCAGCTCAGGTCATGATCTCAGGGTCATGAGATCAAGTCTACATCAGGCTCCGCACTCAGTGGGGAGTCTGCTTGAGGATTCTCTCTCCTCTCTCTCTGCCTCTCCCCCCATACTCGTTCTCACACTCTCTCTCAAAATAAATAAATAATAAATCTTTTAAAGAATGATTCAACTTTACAAAACTGATTTTTAGATGGTATTTAGCTTTATATGAAAGTATTTCAAACACATTGACACTCTTGTGATGAGCTTCATTGAGTGTTTATATGCAATTAAAACATTTTAATAGGAAAATACAAAAAGGAATTTTTGTGAAAAATGTCACTTCTACCTAACGTATAAATTTTAGAAATGTAATATCCCCAGAGTAAAAGGAGATGCAGAAAACAATCCTACCACCTGAAGAGATAATTTTAAAACTTTAATTTATAATTATTTGTAGTATTACTGGCTTATGATATGAAGGAAATCTAGTAATTGGCATTAACAATAATTCAAAGATACATAAGTACAAGAATCTGCCAGGTTTTGAATACATAGATATAATATCACAATAAACAATTCTCTCTGGAGCTTATAGCCTTTGGATGATCATTAATATTATAAAATCTTTAGTCACAGAATTTAGAACACAACAAAGCAGGCAATGTTTGACAGGCAGAAATTATACTTCTCACTTCCTTCCCTAAACTGGCACTTCTTTTATACTTGTTCCCCCTTCCCTATATGTATTGCATTTAATTAGGGTTTAGGTAAAAATACTCAAATAGGCACCCATCAAGTCATAACATTGCGGATTTAGGTTAAAATGTCAGATGGACCTGGCATTTTTACATACCAGTTGTTGTTTACTTTATTTGAAACTATGTTCTACTGAAACATTCTCAAAGAAAACAATAATAACCAATAAAGGCTATCCAATCTCGCAACGAAGACATCGAGATACTTCTCAAGCTTAAGAGAACACCCAATGTTGACATGAAGACCTCATTGTCAGTGAGAATTAACGTAGCAACTCAACTAAGAGGAAAAAAGAAACCCTCTTTGATTTATCTTATTTTCAAGCCCTGCAACCCTTTCAGTTCTAAGGCATTTGGTACAACCGAGGGTTGCAACAACATTGAACTTACCCTTCTGTTTATGCTTATTCCGTCATGCATAATAAAACGCCAAATGAAATTTAACATACTACCAAAAGCTGTTTAGTTTAGAACATTTCTCAAAAAAATGTAACTGCCTTGACATGGTAGATGGTCTTATCACTCCCCCAAAGCAATTTTCAAAAAGTGAATTGGTCTTCTTGTCAACAGAGTCTCCCTATCATGTTCCCACCCTCTCATCACTGCCAGAAATTCTCATTTTATGCAGCATGTCTCCCAATCGAGGGATCCACTTGCATGGTAACCTTACCTTCAGTCCTGTGTCCAAAGAGTAATTCCTAATTAATCTTCCCTGGGCCTCACTCTGTGCTGAGTTACTGTTTACACTCAAAAGTGCATTGTAAGCCCATTCTCCTCAATTTGTGTTCCCAAACATCCCATATTGTACAACCTTATAAACATTATTTGGCTGCTGCATTTCCCCCTGAGTCTGTCTTTCTTTGGAAACATTAGTACCACTGCTCTTGGAAAAGGAAAAGAAATCCTCCTGGAACCCTTGTCTATTGTGTAGCCTATCGCTTGGAGTGAATCATGTGTCCCTGCCCTGCATTTCCTTCCTGGTGCAGAAAGGAATTAGCACTTTTTTTAAAGATTTTATTTATTTGAGAAAGAGCGTGAGAGAGAGCATGAGCAGGGGGTAGGAGCAGAAGGATAGGGAGAAGCAGACTCCCCACTAATCAGGGAGCCAGAGGCCAGATCCAGGGCTCCATCCCAGGGCCCTGGGATTGTGACCTGAGCAGAAAGCAGATGCTTAACCAACTGAGCCACCCAGGCGCCCCAAGGAATTAGCACTTCTTAAAGGTGCACCAGGCACTTAAACATTAAGCTATGAGCACACCCAGGTACTTCCTGTCTAAAATACAAATTCTATTCTTTGGAAATCTTCATTGTTTGATTCTGACACTCATAATGAAGGAGTTTTCTTTTGTGTAATGCTTTCGTGGCTAATGCTGGTTAATAGCTAAGAAAAAAAGTCAGACTTTCAAAGAGGAACACAATTAGATGGTTGTGAAGGACTGACAGTGCTTTGCAGCTCTCCCAGTTTCTGAAAGCTTATTTGGCTAGAAAGCAAGTACTCTGACACCTAATTTGGTTCAACCTACTCAAAGTTTGTTCCCAGTGATTAGGGGGGCTGGCTAGATGATTCACAAAGGAAAAATATCTGCTGGTAATAGTAACACGAAGGCTGGCAATTTCACTGTGGACTGAGACTAAAGCCAGAAACTTGGTGTCTCCAAATGTAAGCCCGGCACACATAGAAGACAATGACTTTTCCTGAGCATGATGGAAGCAATCAGCTCCAACTCTTTCAGAGGCACCCTACTGCCCTAAATGATTTTGAGTATTTTTCATCTGAAAGCCGCTGTGGAGTGAAGCAGATGACATTCAATTCCCTTGCAGACATATTTTTGATGAGTGTTTATATTTTGACTTGGATGTTAACTTCTACGAGGTTTTCTCTGCAGTATACAACCCCTTCTCAACTTGTGTGGGATAGTTCATTAATCAACTTCCCAGGCGAACTCAGTCGATAGTAAGAGGACTGATTGACAGAGTGATCACTTACTCATTTTTTTAAAATTACTTATTAAAGGGGCACGTAGGTGGCTCAGTCGGTTAAGCATCTGCCTTCAGCTCAGGTCATGATCCAGAGTCATAGGATTGAGCCCCGCATTGGGCTCCCTGCTCAGCAGGGAACCTGCTTCTCCTTTTCCCTCTGCCCCTCCACCCCCACTTGTGTTCTTCTTCTCTCTCTCTCTCAAATACATAAATAAAATCTTTTTAAAAATTTTCTTATTAAGGACTGATCAAGAGGCAGGGATACAGAATAGTTAGACAAAGCTCTGCTCTTACACAGCTGACGTTCCAGGTGTCAGTGGGAAGGAGGAGAGAGAAAGCACAAATAAACAAGGAGTAAATGTTCTAGTAATAATAACACAATATCACTGGGAAGCAGGATGTGCACACTGTCCCATACACTGTCAGGGAAAGTCTCTCTAGGGACGTGACACTTGGGATTGATCTTCAGAAGGTCAGATGCATAGTATCTCATGAGGGACCCGCATGACCAAAGTCCTAAGATAGGAACAAGCTTGGTTTATAAAGTAGTAGGAAATGAGATCTGAGTAGCATCAGGAAGCAGGTTATGGAGAGCTTTGCAGAATAGGCTAAGGACTTTGCATGTTGTTCTAACCGTATTGTAAAGCCGATGGGGCAAGATGTGGTTTGATGCACGCATTTAGAGCATTGCTCTGGCTGGATATGGGAGAATATAAGTAGGAGTTCAGCTGTGAGGCTCTACTAGGAATGATCCAAGGATGGTGTGTTTGTCCTAAGAGGGTGACTATGGAGAAGCAGAGAAGTGGGTGGACTTGAGATTTGGAGGGAGAGCTTACAGACCTGCTCAGGTAGGAATAGGTGTGGCAGATGAAAGGAAGTCCAGAATCAAGGTTGACACCTACATTTTCGGCACAATTGAGGCATGAGCATTTTCAGCAAGAGTAAGATCAATCCCAAGGTTATTCTATTGACCTGTGGTGAAGAGCTTTAAGCAAGTCTCAGGTTCTGTTATTAAGCACCAGACCACTACTACCCACAGTTATTATGGCACCTTAAGACCGATGAGAGGAGAGAATAGCACAAACCTGAGAAGATATTGATTCAATGCCTAATATCCTCTTCTTGGCACTTTGAAAGAGCAATTTTCCCTTCTATTGCCACATCATGTCAGGCTTCTATTTGTCTTTTTTGTTTGTGTGGGCAACAGGTGGAACCAAATCACATCCCTGACAAATTTATAAGGAAATATAGGATGCAGCCTTAACAAGGGAGCTCTCTAGAGCTGCTAAAAGTTGAGATTAAGGGCACATTCATTGTACTTAGTTCTTGATATTAACATGACATTTCATCAACTGTATGAGATCCAGGAAAGCCCATGAACACAGTGAAAAAGCAGAAGAGAAGGGGATCCTTTTGTTTATTCAACAAGTACCTACTGGGTACCTGATACATGGCAGATCCTATGCTGGGCATGGGAATAGAGTGGTTTCTGCCTTCGGGAGCTAGAGTCCAGTGGTAGACACAACAGTCCTCAAAGAATCACCACAGTAAAAGTAAAATTACAACCATTGCAGAAACTGAAAGGAGAGAAGCCTGAGAAAAGCCCCATGAAAGCTTACAGAAATGTGACCTAGGCATAAATGGCTAGATAACCAGCTTTCCATTATTAATAATTACAGAGAACATAATATTTAAATGCAGAATGCTGGACTTTTATTTATGCAACACACACCACCAAATGTTTTCAAGTAAGCAGCACCTCAAGATAGGAAATTTTGTCTGATTTCTTTGTCTTCCACAAAGCCCAACTCATAGGAACTACTTTATAAATATTTGTTTAATGAAACTAACAACTTGGAAGGAAGTTAAAAAAACAAAAAACAAAAAACACTCCATTTGCGAGAACATTGGAGCTGAAATGACAATAAGTTTCACTGAAAGGTAATCATGTATAAGCATTCCTATAAAATTCAAATTTGGGTTTTATATAAAAATCAAATGAGATTCTTTATGACTGAAAATCAAAAGGATGGCTCATAGGCATGTGAAGACTGGTATGAGCCACCATTATTTCTGTCACTATTGACTAACAAGCTGAACCTCACTGAACTTCTGAGACAGAATTAAACAGACTTATTCACAATCATCTGATTGCATTGAGGAACATTACCTGTGATTCACAGTCTCCAGTTCAATCCAACCACTTTCAGCAAAATACTGACTCAGATAGGGCCAGGGTGCCACCCAGATGGTTGTAAGCACTGTATTCTTTCAGACCAGCATTTTGTCTGATGCCCAGTGACTAGGATAGATATTACTGTTGGTTGTCCAGAATCCATCCCATTTTCCTGCTCAGTTTTATTTTAGGGAACCACCTCCTGGTTTCCATGTGGTTTGGATACTGCTTACTGTGTTTTCAACCTCAATCTTCAAAGGTAGTCACATGACCAGGTCTAGACAATCAGGACATCTCATCCTTCATTGACATGGTGATTAGTCTAGGAATTGATATTAAGTTCATCTACTATACTCTAACTTTGGTGCTTTCATATGAGCTATTGAGCTTTCTTTTCACTGGGGTTCACAAACATAATCAACTGTAAGTCTAAAGTTGTTGGCGATCACCTTTATCACCACATAGCAAAATCCACTTGCCAACAAACAGAACACAAGAGAAAGCAGAATTGTGTCAGCCTATAAATTACCTTCCTGACTTACATCAGTTGGAGTTGGGTATCTGGTATTTTCAAATAAGAGTCCACAATGAGAAAGGACAAACCGTACAATGCATATAGTTCTGGCCAAGTAGAATTGCCAGAGTTAGCAAATAAAAATACAAAATGCCTAGCGAAATTTGAATTTCAGATAAACAACAGAAATTACTAATATAAGTATATTCCATGTAATCTTTGGGGCACATTGGTAACGAAGAAAAGTTACTCATTATCTATCTGAAATTCAAACGTAAGTGGTATTTCATCTGGCAATCATATGGCCAGGGAAGTGAGGGATCTACTTTCCAGATCTAACTTGGCAACACACTTACTGTGAACCTTGGAATTGGATCATCCCCTGTAAGATATGTCTTTCTTTGTACACTTCAAAGGAGACACAAATAAATTATTATTTAAAAATAACTTTAAATAAATCTACTATACAGACTGCCCATTTCAGCAAGAATGTTCAGCTGCAAGAAACAGAAGAGTCCCCAAATGGGTTTATAAATAAATTCATCTGTTATCAAACAGACTGAGATGTAAGGAGCTGGGGCAACTCCAGTTAGACAGGTTCGTAGCAGCAACAGGGCAGTCCTTTCTCATTCCTCCACTCCCCTTAGCACATCCACAGGTTGTATGGCTGGCTTTTCTTACAGGTACTTGATGGACACAACAGCCTCCGCACAATCATGTCAAGAGCCAAAAAATAAACATTCTCTTCTGCATGTCTATTCTACAATCAAGGGAATGTCCCACAGGCATCCCCTGGCAGAAATCCTCACATCCCTTGGCCAAGAACAAGGTCACATGTCTACCACATCAAACTGCTAGCAAGGAAATGCTCTATAATTGGTTAAAGTTAACCGTGATTCAATTCCTGAGACTAGCAGAGGCTCCTGTGAAACACACAGCTTCCCAATCCTTTAATAAAATCCTGTTCCATTAGCTGGGGTGTTGGTGAGGTTGACTGCTGGGTAGGTTACCTATGGTGTCTGAATACTCCTGCATTAGTTCATGTGTCCCAAGAAGTAACAGATACTTCTTTGGGGACATAACATAACAGGTTGCTGATTTCTAAAGTTATTTTAGCAAAGTAGAATAATAGAATGAGCATGAACTCTAGGTAAAGAAAGAGCTGGGCTTGAATCCTACTTGGGTTACTACTTCTGTGACCTCAGGCAAATCCCTTCATTTTGATCAGTGTTCATCTCCTACTTTATCAAATAGGGAACCGTGTCAGTCTCTTAAGAGTAGTTGGGATGATAAAGTGACACCGTGCAGGTAAAGCACTTATCAGAGTACCTGGCATAGAATGAATTTCAAACGTCAATTGCTAATATCATCTTGAAATGCTCAGCAAGAGCAATAATTAAAAAGTCTCTCAAAGTGAAAAATAAAGTAGATTCTTTCAAACTGGTGAGTCCCAAAGAAAGGTTGGCATTGCTGATTTCCAAATGGATGTCTCCACTCTACACCACCTGTCCTCTTCCAATCAGACTCTAGGAGGACCACTTCACTGGGTCTGAGTCTGGGTCACTGTACACAGAGTTACAGTTGGTCAGAAACACCTGCCCATTATGGTTTGCTTTGAGACCTCTATGTCATTTCATATAGGCCACTGAGCAGCTGGCAGATGGCAATGCCTTCTAGTCACTACCAACGTGGGACATTTCTTAACCACTAACCTGGAGGTTAAAAAGCTCCTTCTCCCACTACAAAGTCCTTGAAGTGGTTTACATGAACAGGGGGAAAATCTACCTTCTGGATCATAAAGCACATGCTGAATGTTCCAAAGTTTCCATTCATTCAGCGGATGGTCCTTCTGGTCTCACTCTATTTCTAAATCACGGCCAGACTGCGTGATCCTCAACAGTCCAAACTCCAAAACCTTTGACCCTGAATTGTACCACTGTCTTTGTTTTAAAAGGAAATCATCATTCCATGTCTTAGCTTTCCTACAGCTTGTCTCCTGGATGCCCAAGAGGGACACAGGCAGATCTTACTGTGTAAAGCAGCCACTGGGCAAGACTCGCCCCACTCTACTTATTTTCAAATGAATAGGCAACCATTTAACACTAGGGTAGGGCCCATGGTCACATAACTAATGAGAAAGAAATTTACTTTCCATACATTCCAATTCCTAAAACATGATTTGAGTAATATTTCCTTTGCTCAACCCTGTATCACAATTCCTCTTTAACATTTATATCCATTTCCTTCTGATTCCAACATCAACAGCAGATTCCCTCCCAAGGCAACAGACAGCCATGATACCCAAGCACTAACATATTTAGATAGGTTTCTCATCTTCATCATCACTGGCCGCCACCCCCTTCTTCCTACTTTCCATCAGTGACCTCACAGGGAAAAAAAAAAAACATCTATCCATACCATAATAGATTCACTATCTAATTAGTTCAGATACAGTGGTCTACATACTCTTTGGTTGCCCAATAGTTATATTGCTTATTTGGTGTTGTAATACCTTGACCTATAATTATCATCATAGGAATCACTTAAATGAGCTTGTTTGTACCATCATCCTTAAAATGACCTTAGGAGGTAAGCATCATTGGCCCCATTTTGAAGATGAGCAAATGGATGCTAAGAGATAAGTAGCTCACAAATGTCACAGGCTTAGCAAGGGTCAGCACAAGACTTCAATCCAGGAGTGTCTCACTTCAGAACCCTTACTGTCAATCACCAGACTATGCCCATAGGGGTTTCCAGAAGGTATGTACATATCCTGATTTTGAACCCACAGTCTATATTTGAAACAGATATAACTATGCCCTTCTTAAGAAAGATACTCAAATCCCCTAATAGCAGGAAAGAGGCCTAGACAAGGAACCAATCCATAAAGAGGAAAGCACTGAACTAGTTCCTAAAACCAGACATCTCCTCTCTGTGTTTTCTTGGCAACTCATGAATCTTCAATATTCCTCTCTTGTTGCCCCGGAAAGTCCTCTTTTTCTCTCTTCTCTAAGAGGGCGAACTTTTTTGGATGGATGCTCAGCAACAGGGGCTCTCGGGGGTCTGATGTTGGCTGGGAAAACATGGCCTCCTTCCTTGAGTTATGGGTCTGTGGGCCCATGTGGGTGACGCTGTCCATAGATCACACATGATTTGAAGGTGGGGAAAGCCACAGACAGCATACATTGCTTAGCAATTTTCAATCAAGCGTCTGTAGTAATGTTTCTAGGGTAATTAGATTCATGACCTGCCACAGGGAACAATTTCTTCCACTAACTTATCTGGACTACAGATACAAGCATAAACACTCCAGTGGGGCCTCTAAATTCTGACCCAAACTTGAGCTGATCTGACTTTCATCTCATGCCAGAAGCTGTTTCTGAATTATGGCAGCTTTCCTGCTTCCACCTTGAAGTAAACAGGCCTCTGGGAGTTTCAACAGCCACTTAAGACTTTTCTATGCATATTTGGATGAAGAAAACAGCAGCTAGTAAAAAAAGAGAGAGAGAGAGAAGAGAGCGTGTGCGCGAGCACACAAGCGAGTAGCAGGAGAGAAAATGAGGGGGTTGGGGGAATAAAGAGAGAACCAAGCTGTCCTCAGCTTCTTGCCCTTCTAAATTAATAATCAAAGCCCCTATTCATTATGTTATTCCATTGGATTGACTCAGACAATATTACAGCACTATATATTTCATATTTTAACATGACATATGATTTTATTAGTGTATTCCATCAGCTCTGATGGAAACCTAAGTCTTCAGGATTTTTTTTTCTTTTCCCCTGGCCAATAAAGGAAGACCATAAAGGGTATTATAAATTTGAATAAAGCTTGGGAAGTGTGAAAATCATTTAGAAACCCAAGAAATGGCCATTCACATTTGCAATAGTAGTTCATTAGCATCTGGCTATTCAGTCATCTAAATTAAAGCTTATTTTCCCTTTTTAAGCAAGCAGCTTCTTACACCGTCTTATTAATGCCCTTCATAGATTCCAAGATGCATTTCAGCGAAGCTGCTGCAGAACCATAAAAGGCAGAAATGCCTTGTTAATTTTTCCCCTCACTCCCCAAGACTATCAAGGAAAGTGAGACACAGGCAACACATTTATTCTGCACTATCTTATGCCCACCCTGTGTTGTACCTGGCTCACAGTAGCACCTGCATAGCCTTATTAATATCTCCCCTTCTTCCAACAAATAAATCAGGTTCTTTTAGGAATGTGATATTTGGGCTGTGATTTATTAAATGCATGAAAACAGAGAAGTACACAAAAAATTGGTAGTGAAATATCAATGTGATTCCTGAAAAGAAACGGCTTATGTGTCCTTGAATCC
The DNA here is from genome assembly GCF_024610735.1 of Ursus americanus. Classification (NCBI taxonomy): domain Eukaryota; kingdom Metazoa; phylum Chordata; class Mammalia; order Carnivora; family Ursidae; genus Ursus; species Ursus americanus. The sequence continues at coordinate 35,539,760 of NC_142128.1, forward strand.
TGGACACAAACTCAGAACCTCTCTGACACCTTCTCTACTTTATACAGGAAGAGTATGGGAAGCACAGAGATGCACTGGATGTATATTTACTGAGTGTCGATGAACAAGAAAGCCAGTCATTGTCCAGCCCTCTAGACCTTACACTCTGGTAGGATTTGTAGATTTTGCAGAATGCTCTTCTCACTGAATGTGTAAGAAGGACCCACCTAGAGAACAGCAGAAACATCTAACATGGGAGAAAGAGTCCAAGGAGGCCAGCATGGATGTGATGTCCAAGGGGAAATCAGAGAGTTGAGGCCAAATGCACATTAACTCAGCTGCATGCCTGGACAGCCAGAAATTCACAGAGGAGAATCATCTCTGGCATGGAAAACTGACTCACTTATTCATTCAAGAAATATTTGAGGTCTTACTATGTGCCAGGCACATATCTAACTCACAGGGAATAGAACCATAAAGAAGACTGACAAGACCCCAGCTCTCACACAGCTTGCAATCCAGTGGTGAAGAGGGAGGAAAAAGATAATACTATCAAAAGGTTAACTTCTTTGAGTGAGTGCCCTCTGCCCTGAGTGAAATAAATAAAACAATGAGAGACCTTAATAAAGAAAGAGAGAAGTAAAATGCCTCTTATAAGGTGGTCTTAAAGGTGTCCTAAAGGAAGCAGTAACCACAGGTCATTTCAGAGAGCAAACAGAGAACAGAGATGGTCAATGCAGACACTAATTTCATTATTATTGTTTATCATGGAAAAGAGAAAGGAAGGATTTTCCAGATCCCCTCCTTGTTTTAGCACTGCTGTCTCTGCATACCTTAAGACTCCTCAATTCAACTCTCTTCTGGCTCTTCAAATGGTGATTCTCACCCTAAGAGAGGGAGTCCCCATCAGAACAACCTATGTCAAGCTGCTGGGGATTCTACGTTAATGCAAAGGATGAGAACCTCAGGTACAAACATTCCCCAAGATCCCCTTTCCAATTGTCTCGGACCTCACCCTATGCTTCCTCCCAAGCATCTGCTCCATCAGCTTCAATTATTACCTCTAGGCTACTAACATCTCATAACGTCCTATGTTGGCCAGGAGCCCTGTATTTTTTATAATCAACCGTCCCAACACTCTCATCCTGCAGTACAGAGTACACAGCTTTATACCCACAGAACTGACAGAAGGAATGCTGATATTTGGGGAGCTTTGGTTCTGAATGTCAGTAACCCTGAAAGTTTCTGATATATTCCTTTTCCTGTATCTGTACCACAGTTACTGTTCAATAAACATTTTTTTCAGTGCAGATCATCATGACTGACTTGTACAGCAATTTATAGTTGGCAAACTGTTTTCACAAAGCGTTTTACCATGCTATTAGGCCATAAATGTCCTCGAAATACCAACTACACTCCCAGCACTGCCAAGGAGTGGGTATGAGGACTGAATATCTTTCTATAGTCTTAAAAGTAATCAAAGGATAATCTGCTTATTTTAGGGGTGTGGCTGTAGAGAATGGAGAGAGAGAGACTAGAAAAGTATCAGCATTTTCAATTTTGCCTAACCCATGGGAGCAGAAACACACAGTTATTCAAACATGTAAGGAAAAGAGGTAATGCATATTTAGTACCCACCTCATTCAAGGGACGCTGGCAGGCACTGTACTTACATAATCTCATCAGATCAGGATCAGCTGCATAATTTGTGGGCCAGACACAGAATGAAAACACTGGTCCCATTATTCAAAAATTATTAAAGATTTCAAGCATTCAACCAAGCATGGGTCCTTCTAAGTGCAGAGACCTGCACTGAATCCTCCAGAAAAACTTACAGCATTCCCATTTTAAATATGACATAAGGTTAAGTAACTTGCCCAAGGACACATAGCTGAAAATGGCATAAGAGAAATTTAAGCCCAGAGTCCACCTGATCTATCCACAGACTGCACAAGGAGTCACACACATTCACACACACACACACACACAGATCTTAATTGATTTTACTTCAAAAATTATGGAGGCCCCCAAAACGCCTAACAAAATGAGAAACCTTAATGACTTCATGCCCTTTAGAACTGCTAAGTATTTGTTTGCATTTCATTAAATTTGCAAAGTAAAACTTGATTTAAAATTCCAAGGCTCCATTTCAATGATCTACATTTGGGGCCTCCACGAAATGGCTGAACAAATGAGGTGTGTGAGGCCCCTTTTCTTTTTCCTATTTTGTGAGCCTTGGAATTTTTTAATGAAAAATTTCATGGCACATGAATCATTACGTGGGGGAAAAATACTAAAACCTGATTGCATTACTGAATTCTAAAACTGCTCCAGATTAGATGAAACTACTTAAAATCCCGAGGGATGACATCCCAGCTCAACCCTCATGGTTTTAATTGATAGGCAATCTCTCTCTCTATTAGATAAACCGAAGCATGGCAAATGAACTTTTCTTTGGGTATCTCCAATTCCAACTATGTGTCCAATTCCAACAGAGGGTCGTTGTAATTTTACATTGTCAGCATGTTTCAGAATTGCTCAATTCTTACTTGGTAAAGAAGGTATTTCAAAGGCTTGGCACATGGAATATAAGCAGGGGTACTCTGGTCCTAATTTGATAGGTGTTCTTGCTTTAAGGGGGTGAGATTTGAGGCTGAGACTTAAGAATAATGAGCCATTCCTGCAAGTATCTGGAGGATGTTACAGAAGGTGGGGGGGAGACACAACTCTAAGGCTAGAGTATGCCTGAAGACTTTGAAGACTAGAAAGAAGACCAAAGCATGTAAACAAGGACATATCACAAGTAGATCTGCAATTTTAGAAATTAGACTGGCTGCTGCTAACAGAACAGTCTGGGGGTAGCAGGCATTGTCAGGCAGGTGAATTCAGGAGACCACTGCAGAAGACCATGGGAGATAGTACCTAGGCAAGGTTAGTAGCAGCAGAGACGACCAGTCATGGATGCATCTGAGATTCTTCTGAAAGTGGGAGCAGCAGGGTCTGCTGACAGACTGAAGGGGAAATATGGACTCTATAATGATGCCTTGGTTTTTGGTTCAGCAACTGAGTGGATGGTGATGCCATTTATAAATACGGGAAAGATTCCGGGAGAAAGTTGGTGGGGGCGGCTGCTGAGTTTAATGTAAGATGTTGAAGAAAGCACTCTGTAAGTATGATGCCCTTTCCATCTTTCTATTTTTCCCGACCTTCACTCCAACCTGAGGAGCACTTTGTCCTAACATCTCCAGCACACACTCTGTCAAGTTTTAACTGTTTGGTGTTTTGAGGCAGCTGTTGTTTGGGACCTTAACTTCTACAGCAACATGTGTGTCTACAAACGGACATACATAAAGAGACACTAGAATGTTAACTAGAATTCCAGGGTGTGGTTCAGCTAGCTAGCAATTTTTGCAGAACAGTGTCCTGGGAGTCCAGAATTCTAACCCAGCCTGGAAGTTCGGAATTGGATCACTGTACAAGAGTGGATTGTGGGATCACAGAAGAAGCAATTTGTGGGAATGAGAATGATGGACAAGGAAAATGTGAAGCAAATTTCGAAAGGCCAATCAGTGGAAGCAGAGAGAGATCACTAATCAGCAAGAAAAAAAGGTTTTCTATGCAAATGGGGGTCTAAAGAGGTCCTTCTAGGTAACAGTTGGAGAGGTATGGAAGGGGCCCTTTAAGGAAGTGCTTCTCCAACTTTGACCAGAGGTGGGCTGGAGTCTCTGCATTTCTACCAAGCTCCCAGGCAATGCTGCTGCTGCTGGGCTACAGACCACCCTTGGAATAATGAGGTTTTAACGGACTCTCACTGAGAGGAAGGATGAGGAAGGCCCAAAGACAGTTGCTAAGGATGATACACTGTGAAAAACACATGGACAACCAGACTGTGCCGCACTTCAGAGTCATCGAACATTTCTTAATACCTACTAGTTACTGACAGCTGTATTGCCCACATTTCTCTAATAATAGCTCACTTCACTAATAAAGGCTCAAATAATACTCAGAAGATTCTGGTACCTCTTTCTGTAGGATATGGAGACTCAGGAAGTTTCAGTAAATTCATAATCAATGGCAAAGATGACCATGTCAACTTTTTAATTAACAGATATACTGAACTTTATACCTTATAGACAAGAAAACAACCACCTACTGTCTCTAAAAGCAGCAGCATCAGTAGCCACCAGAAAGTCATCTACAGCAGGGGCTCTCAACTGAAAATTCTGTCCCCACCTCCCTAGGGATATGCACATGTGGCTGGAAGCAATTTAGGTTAACTGGACAGGGGGGTTACTGCATCTAGTGCTGCTAAACGTCCTACAGTGCCCAGGATAGCTGCCCCCCCCCAACCCTTACCAAATAATCTGGCCCCAAATGTCAACAGTGCTGAGGCTGCAAAAATCTGATCTAGAATTTCAGAGTCTAAGTTTGACTTATTTTCAATGATTGCCAATTAGATAAGTCAAATAGAAAGACTCGTATTTTTTCAGTATGTCTTAAATAGAAGCATCAATTCATATCTTGCCCTGAGCACCCAGGAAGTCCCTGCTATACTAAAATGAGTATTTTAGTGCTCCTACCACCACCTCCTCACACAGCACCTGACCAAGGACTTTGCTCCTCATAAGAATTCCATAAATGTTTGTGTGTTATATGGGTGAAATGAAGGGTCAAAAATGTGGTTCTTGGCTTCTTAAGGACCATAGTGAGGATACAGCTTGCATCCCCATGTGAGCCAATTAGCCTGCCTCTGTGATATGATTTCAGACTACTGTTTTAACCTTAACCCCACTACCTCACAAATAAATGCTTTTGGTCACAAAGTGGATGCCTAGAGAGTATGTAGTTGAATTAGTGCAAATTCACCCTCACTCAGGTAAGAAATAAGTCAAAATACCTGCCCTAGGAGTTGGACAGTCTTGTCAGAACCATATGCCAAAGAGCAGTAACACCATTAATTATTTCAAAGATTTCAAAGCCTGGTTGACCTCATTTTTTCCTTTACCAAGTGTGATTAGTCTATTTTTAATTCTGCTACTGGCTTGAGGTTTTTAACAACTGACATATGTCACGAACCATGAAAACACTAAGAATAAGGCACAAGAGACTCCCAGCTTAAGGTTAGAAGAAAAACACATAGGTTCTCTGTGAGGGAGAATAGATTATGTTAGCTGCAAACAAGAACAGAGAATAATACGAAATACACTAAAGAAAATTCAGGGTCTTATCTCACTGGTTCATAGCCACGATGCCCTCTGCCTCTCTCGGTTCCTCCAAAAGGAATTCATTTATCAGAATACAAAGATGCAGCCTTCATTCCAATGAGGCAATAAACTCAACAGGTACTGCAAGCTACAGAAGGACAAACTATATGTTCTCCCAAGCACAAACAAAGAAGGAACGATTCACAGTGTGTTCCAATAAATAAATGAAGTCAAATGTCAAGCATCAAAAACATCTATCTGAGCTGTTAGAAATTATGAGACTGTTGTTCAGAGGATGTATATAATGGAATATCCATCAAGGCCAAACAAAAGCACCAATCTGCACCCTCCCCATGAGAAACACTGACAGCATCAAGCTTCTCAATGTAATGCTGATATGGGCAGATGCTCCAGCAAGAGCCTTGACATGTGTCACTGTGCTTGGCTACAAATGCATTACAAGAAATTACATGGGATGCTATCAGAAAATTGAAAATCCAATGAGTGTTTCACTTAGTTACTGTAATTCTTCAATGCTATTCCAATCTTGTGCAAATTAGAAGCCACTTACAGCTCCGAAGCCTGACAGAAGACTGAATGAGGTTTTCATTATGCTTTTAATAGGTTTATTGGGAAGTTTCCGATTAAAAGGTACTTGAGGAGAACGATGGGCTGGATCTCTCTGTTAAAAGAGATCTTTAAGAGGTAACCAAAATGGTACCTCAAATTTGCTACAAACAATGAGTAGCATGGCCATCTCTGGGTAGGTGCCTAACAAATTACCTTTAACAGAAGACTGCAAATAGAACTAATGATTGCCTAATTATGATTCCAGCATGCCCACAGCAGGGCATTCTAACGGCCATCGTCTGTAGAGTCTAACCCATTGATCCACACTACAGGAATACTCACCTTAAAACGTGAAAAAAACAAAAGTGGTTTGTGCATGGTCTCCACTTAATAAGAGTCTGGGAGTAAATTTTGCACTTCTCCCATCACTACCATCATTATCACCACCACCATCATGAAATCTTTCCAATTATTTAATAACTATCAACAGCACATAGAATGCATGCATGATTAGCGACAATTATCATTTCAAAGAAAGAATAGAATCATTTTAGATGCTTAAGGTAAATGTCTTTTGGCTAAAGTAAAAAAGCTACTTCTCAATATCAAAAGAAAAAAAATTAGTCTGTAGAGACATTTTCTTCCACGAACAAGAACAGCCTTCATTTTGTGAGCATTGGGATCACTTACTGCAAGGAAACCACAATAATGTATAGTGATTCGATGAAATAATACTTCGGACCATCAATCTAACTTATGAACATAATAGTATGTTAAGATAAAGCACTTCTCTTCTGGTACACAAACCCATCTATAATGGCTAAGAATATGTTTTCATTAAAACATTCATATACAGAAAACTCAACTCTCAACTCTGTTTCCATGGCAACCTGCAATTCAACTTTTCAATGCACTCAATGCCAGCTCCTTTCTCTTACATGTAAGTCCTGAAGAGCAATTGTAAATAAAAATTTTAAGAGGGAAATCTTTGGACAAAGTGTTACTTAGACACAGAAATAAGGGGGCAGGGAGACTTATGGGTTCTAATTTCAGCTTTGTTATCCCAGATACTCATTTAAATTAATTTACTCACTTAACAAATGTTTACTGAGTATCTACCAGGAGCCAAGCTGTAAAAGTAATGTTACCATGCTCAGGACCCAGCATTAAGTAACACAATCAAAGTAAAAAGTGCTTCCAGAAGGAAGCATGGGAGAGAAGGATTTCTTCTGGTCAGAATACATTGGAAAATCTGAGGAAGCACTGAAAAATGAGCAGGGTCTTGAATGACACACATCTAAAAACAAACAGAGATGGCCATCAATAGCTAGCTATCAGCTGTTACCAAGTGGATGGAAGTGGAAAAGATACAGCAATTTGGGGGAAAGGCAGGGCTTCTTTCCAGATGAAGCCAGGGGTTAGTGAAGGAAAATAGATTCATCATTCACCCACTCATTTATTAATTCATTCATTCATTTGTTCGTTCAAAAAGTGAGTGCTTCCTCTGTTCCTGGCACTTACCATTTTGCTGGGACACCCTGGTAAGCAAGGCAAAGTCATTTTCCTCGTGACACATAACTTCTAGCGGATCCTAGAATGGTTTTGATGTTTGTTGAAGGCGTTAGATGTTCTGCAGTAACAACAAGGAGCCATACAGCTTTTACACAAGGAGTTACACAGAAAAGCAGGTTTGGGAGAAACTGATTAAAGAAGTGAGAGCAAGACCAGAAGCAGGAAGATATGTTTGAAAGCGTATTAGTTTTCCACACCTACCTTAACAAAGTCCCCAAAACTGGTGGATTAAACAACAAAACTTGATTGTCTCTCAGAATTCTGGTGGGTAGATTTTTTTTTTAAAGATTTATTTATCTACTAGAGAGAGAGAGCACAAGCAAGGGGAAAAGGCAGAAAGAGAGGAAGAGAGAAAATCCTCAAGGAGATTCCCCACTGAGCATGGAGTGCGACACAGGGCTCAATCCCACAAACCTGAGATCATGACCTGAGCCCAAATCAAGAGAGGGACACTTAACCAACTAAGCCACCCAGGCACCCCTGGTAGCTAGATTTTAAAATTCAAGGAGTCAGCAGCACTGGTCCTTCTGAGGCTGTAAGGGAGAATCTGCTCCAAGCCTGTCTCCTAGGTTCTGATGGTTTACTGACAATCTTTGGCATTCCTCGGCTTGGGGCCACATTAACTCCAGTCTTCATGGTGTTCTCCTTATGTGCCTGTGTCCAAATGCCCCTTTTCTGTAAGGATACCCAGTCATATTGGACTAGGGCCTACCCTAATGACTTCATTTTAATTTGGTTTAATTTAGAGATAGAGACCCTATCTCTAAATACAATCACATTCTGATGTCCCTGGGGTTAAAACTCTAGCATATCTGTTTAAGTGTACAACATTCCACCATAAAGAAAGCCTTTGTACACCAGGTGATCAGATTATGGATTTTAAAAATGTTTCTTCCTTTTTTTTTTTGGCCAAATGAATTAGCATACAATTATTGTATAAAGGAGAAAAATAAAATTAACTTAAGAGAAGTAAAGAAGGTTCAAAAGAATACTGTGGAGTCCAGAAGGAAGGAGGATATTTGGGAGTGAAATGAATAGAGTTGAACAGCCAATTGGATGGGGCAGGGGGGCGGGGGGAGTCAGGGAGTCACCAAAAATGATGCTGAACTGACAACTGAAACCTATTACAGTAAATAAAACCAGGGAGCACAGAGGCGGAGCAAAAGTAGGGTTGAAGGGAAGTGAGTTTGGTTTTGATTGTGTCACCAGCTGAGAACCCAGGAATTCATGAGCAGACAAATAGAAACTGAAGAAAAACTCCACGACAGGTCATGGTTATGACCAGAAATTTGAAAGCAAGAAATATAAACTCTGTGTTTCAGTTTTTCTCCTGCAAAATAGTAACATTCTCTTTATGTCATCAGGCATTTGGGAGATTAGAGAAGTTTACACATAAAAAGCCCTTAGAACAGGGTCTGACAGGTAGGAGGTGCTCCTAAACTGTTGTCCATGGTGACTGGCCAGGATCCTTGATGAAAATGGAGAAGTGAAGGAAAATACAAGGAATTCAGGAGTATATTGTAGAGGACTGCCTACATTTGCCTGTGTCTGAGAGACAGAGAATGAAGAAGAGGTCACAAGGGATACAGAGACTCAGGCTCGGCAAGGAACGTGAAAGCGCAGAGATTCAAGTAGCTGGGGTGGTCCATGCCATCTGCGCTGCATACAGACCAAGGAGAATAAGAGCTGAGAATAGGCACTGACAACCACAGGGTCCCAGGTGACTCCGAAGAGCATCAGGTCAGTGGGGCAGAAAGTGTAGCAGTCAGATTAAAAGGAGTTGGGAAGAGTACACAGGTGGCCAGAGATAAGAAATCAAGCCACCGACTGCTCTTTTTCAAAAGTCAGAAGGAAACATCACTTGAGGAGGTGAGAGACTCTGAGGATGTCTTATTTATAGGACGAGGTACTCAAAGGCTAAAAGGGAAGTTTCAGTAGAAGGAAAGAGATTGACCATGTCAATGAGAAACAGGATAATTAAGAGAGAAAGAGAGAAAAGTTGTAGATGGATGGGAAGGAGCTGGGATCAAAACAAGGAAGGGGACAATCTTTTTTCTTGTGCTTAATTGTTACACCCCTCGCCAAGGAATTGCTGCCCAATCAGACAGAGAGGACATTTGGGGATGTGAGAGAATGTTCCTGCAGCTCCGCAGGAGAAAGTAGAAGCATCTCCAATGGAAGAGGTATAGAATTTCACAAATTATCAGGCAGTGGTAGCTCAAGAGACTGGGTAAGATCTGGTTCTCTCCTGCAGCAAAATGCTGGATGCTACAGTGGCATGCCTACCAAACATTCGGAGCAATTAAAAGAAAAATGTGGGAGCAGAAGACCATTTTAGAAGACAAATTAACACAATGCACTCGGCATGTTTTCCAGCTGAAGCTTAGGGGGAGATTTGCTTCCTCCACGCCCACCAACTCCGTCTTTGAAGAGCTTCACAGACACACCTGCAAGGAGAGAAGAATGATGGAATTCTATTCCATTATCCCCTTGGTCCTTCCTCCTTTGCTTTCTTCCACCTGAGAAGGGACAATTACTGACATGATATTTGGTGGGATAAAAGTGGACAATGGGGCAGGGGGAGGAAGAGAAAAGAGAAATGAAGAAAAAGAGAATGAGAAGGAGAAAGAGTCCAAGAGAGTAAGAAAGAGATGGACAAAGAAAAGGTATAGTGACCAAGTTAATCTGCCTGATGAAAAATGAAAAAGGAGACAGAAGTGTTCATATGGGTGATGGCAAATTCCTTGAGAAGCCTGAGACAAGAGAGGTCTCAGGATTATCTTAAAACACAAAAGCACAACCCTACTCTGGCTGAACTGTATGGAATTGCCATGTTGTAAAGGACCTTACCCTCGAGGCAGCCTTAACCCCTGCACACTGCTCCCAGCCATCCCGGAGCACCCCTGATGCGGAAATGTAGCAGGGACCTGGGCAAGATCACAGAACCAGAAGCAGTAGAGTGGGGATCTCACCTGGGTCTGTCCGGCACTAGATTCCATCTTTATAATCATTTCACTTAACTACTTCCTGAGGCGATCATAACCCTCAGGAAAATAAAAAGAGTTGCCTCATGCTTCATCACCCAGAAAACTATTAATTCCAGAGGGCCAAGAGGGGTGACCTTTGGCTCAGTCCTCAGGACCCGAGGTTCAGCTGTATGAGTCAGTGAGTTAGTACACACAGAGCAATTAGAACAGGGCTTAGAACACAGTAAGTTCTACAGAAATACTAGCACTAACAGCAACAATCAAAATCATGGCAACAGTGAAGTACATATAATAATAATACATAAAAATTGTGGCAAACAGATCCAAGGCAGTCTCGCATGATACCTATCTCCTAGCGTCACACCTTTGTATGATCCCTCCCCTCGAACGTCAGAAAGGCCTATAACTTGCCTCCATCCAATAAAATGCAGCAGAGGTGATGGGATGCCACTCCTATGTTTCCTGATACAAGATTCCACCTCAGGGCACCTGGGTGGCTCAGTCAGTTGAGCGTCCAACTCTTAGTTTTGGCTCAGGGCATGATCTCAGGGTCGTGGTATCAAGCCCCATGCTTGGATCCATGCTCAGCAGGGAGTCTGCTTCTCTTTCTCTCCCTCTGCATCCCCCCCTTTCTAAAATGAATAATCTTTAAAAAAAAAAAAAAAGAAAAAGAAAGAAAGAAAAAGACTCCACCTTGCTCAAAGACTTGCTCTAGTCCTTCTTGCTCCCCGTGCTGGTTTTGAAGAAATAGAATACCATGATTTCTAAAGGAACTGAATGCTGCCACACAAGCACAAAGCAGGGAACTAGGCTCCCCAGTCAAGCCTCCATTTTGAAACCCAGACCTGGCTGACACCCTGATTTTAGCTTTGTAAAACCTTAAACACAGGACCCAACTAAGCCATGCACAGAAAATAGGAGAAGCAGACAGAATAAATGTATATTAAAAGAAAAATAGGGGGCACCTGGGTAGCTCAGTTGGCTAAGCATCTGTCTTCAGCTCAGGTCATGCTCTCAGGGTCCTGGGATCAAGCCCCTTCTCAGCGGGAAACCTGCTGCTCCCTCCCTCTTCTTTCTCTGACTTCCCCCCGTGCCGCCCCCCCCGCGGCTCATGCTCTCTCTCTCAAACAAATAAATAAAATCTTTAAAATAAATAAAAGAACAATAGTATCAGAACCAGCTACCTAATTTCCAGGACCCAGCACAAAATGAGTATGTGTGGTCCCTTGTCTAAAAATTGTTTAGAATGTCAAGACGGCAACAGAAGAACATTAAACCAAGTACGGGGCCCTCCTAGGTGTGGGGCCTTGTCTGCCCAGGTCACACACCCATGAAATTGGTTCTGAATATAGCATGTGGTTAATTTGAACCTCAATATTAACAATTGAACTAAAATTCAAATACAGATCTGTTTGACTTTAAGGATCTCAAGAACACAGTACAGGGTTAAAAGGATGACCAGTGAGGCCATCAGCCAGAATGACTGGGATTGAAGCTTTACTCCAGTACTGATAAGCTGGATGACCTTGAGAAAAAAAGTGTTTAACATGACCGACCCTCTGCTCACTTGTGTATAAAATGGAGATAATAGTACCTCAAAATGCTGTGAAGAATAAGCAATGTATGCTAAGCACTTAGAACAGTGTCTGGCACATAGTAGGAATTCAATGAATGGCTGATACCTTTATTAACTTAATACCACTCTATATTCCCTACTTAATTATTTGCCGCTGACAAAATTTGTATGCATCTGCTGAAGCTTCAACAGATTTAGGAAATAATCACCTATTGATGTGATTCATGAAAGTACCTGGGTAGAGGAAATATGATAGATTAGATTCTTTAAAATGTATCGGATCAGAAGCAAAACAAAAAAGCAAGTTGGGAGTCTCCAACGGTGGAGGGGTGCTAATTAACAACTCAATTAAAAAAGGCAAATTAAACTTTATGGTTCGTTATCCTCCACTGCTTGGTAAATTGTTTTGCTAGGTGAATGATTAAAAATGATCATTTCAGAAACCCGAAATAGCTTCCAAGGAACACAACTATTTTTCAATATTACACAAAAGGTTTCACCACAAAATAAACTTACTTGATTAAAAGGAACAGTACCTCTCTGTGTATGGAAAGCCAGCAGTACAAATGTCGGCTTGTGATGCATTAGGTATTTTTAGGGGCTGTGTAAGAATTTTGAAGAGAAATGCTTCCTTATGAATAAAACACATCATCATTTCCTTTTGTGCACTTTGTCTTTGTGGGCCCCATACAGGTTTTTCTAGAATACCACTTACAAATGTATAATTTACATCAAATTAGTTTAGACCTGAGCTCGGCAGAAATGCACAGAAGTCAGGCATTCCTAAAAATGAGTGATTTCTAGGGAATCTAAAAGATGGTCAGAAAATAGACATCATAACAAATTGAAGCATCAGCCCTCATCCTTGCAATTCTCCGTGCTTTTTTTCTCTGTAATTACAGTCATGGTTCTCAACTTTTTTTTTTTTTCCTCCCCCGGAACACCTGAGACACATGGCATCCTCCCACCAGTAAGTGGGATTACACGCATATCGGGGGGGAAACAGTGTAACAAAAGCAAAGCCAGGTTTGGACACCAGGGGCTGTCAGGACAGCGGTAGCACTTGCAGAGGATACACCCCTGCAAGTTGCTGGGGAAACAAGTACATAGACCCTCTATATCTCTGCCTTGGGGCCTTGCTCTGATACCACTTCTCATAGATTTATCCTCATTATCTTAACAACCATCTGGTCAACACAGCATCTAAAGTAACTGTCAAAAATGTCCCAAAACAGTGCCAATAGCTCCCCCAGCTCCTTTCAGCCATGCTTCTTAGTTTTTTGTTTTTAAACCTATCCCCATGGAGAGCCTGGATGGCTCAGGGCATGATTCCAGAGTCCTGGGATTGAGCCCCGCATCGGGCTCCCTGCTCTGCCGGGAGCCTGCTTCTTCCTCTCCCACTCCCCCTGCTTGTGTTCCCTCTCTCACTGGCTGTCTCTCTATCAAATGAATAAATAAAATCTTTAAAATAAAGAAATAAAAAAACTCCTATCTGTCTTATGATTAGCCACCATTCTATTAGTTGATAATCTCCAGGTTTCCTTCAGGTAGCCTGCCTGATTCATATTCAAATGCAACAGTTTCTTTTAACTTATACATCTACACTCTGAACATATAGATTAATATTTTCCCAATTATCCAGAAAATTTTATCTTCACATCTTTGCCCTGTTAACCTTCCCATTTGCCTCAAAATGATGACAGTATTTGAGATGACACTGGCAATTTTTATATATCCCAACACTCTTGCCCAATGAAACAAGCTAAATGCAAAAAAACAACAACGAAAGTTGCACTAAACTCTGTGGCCCCTTGTCACCTCATTGTCCTAACAGAATGAAATCTAGAGAATCCCAATCTAGAGAGGATGTTTTACAACAAAGAACCAAGTATTCAGAATGCCCGTTTTGCAGATAAAACCCTCTTGTTAGTCATTGCATTGGAATGTGGTCCACATTAGCCATTTCTGAACCTCAGCCTGTCAGAAATTATGGACGGCTTTGAAAAGTCTATCATGCCTGCCTGGGTAGCGTGCCATGGGATGAACCCCTCCACACTCTTAAAAGAGACTCTGAGTTCAAGCACAAGGATGACCAGGCCACCAGTTAGCTCCCTCCACTCCCTCTCTGCCTGCCCCAGACTAGGCCTTCTGAGCAGGGCAAAGCTGATGCGATACCTTTAGTCCCTACCACTTCTGCAGCATGCTTCAGCTTTCCCTTAGCTCACAGGACCAGGCAGCACTCATTATGCCTCCCTAGTTAGGAGTGACCTATTACAATACCCCTACCAAGACATTCGTTTATACAACATTACTTGTTGAATAAATATATGCTAGACACTGGGATAGACCCTTGGGATGCAGTGCTTGGTCAAAACCAGACAGGTACTTGGGCTTAGTGCTTACAGATCTGAATCAACTAACCATAAAAGTAAATGTAAAACTGCAACTATTTATAAGTGCTGCAAATAAGGGGTACTTGATACTGTAAGAAACTATAACTATAAAAGAAGAAAGCCCCCTGATTTGAGCTGAGGTCTAAAAAGAAGTTGGAACTAAACTAGGTAACCAAGGGTGTGTGTGTGTGTGTGTGTGTGTGTGTGTGTGTGTGTGTGTATCATGAAGTTGAGCATAGGGGGAAAAAAACACAGCATGGATAAAGACCCGGTGGCAAAATAAACCAGGGTGTGTTTGAGCAACCATAAGAAAGAAACCTAGCTGAACCGTGAGGCATGTGAGCATACAGACCACGTGAAGAACTTTGGCCTTTATTCAAAGAGCTGTGGAAAGCCACCAAACGGTTTCAGGTAGGGGGTGAGATAATATTTGGGTTTTAAAGAGATGGCTCCAGCCTTGATGAAAACACTGATGGCGAGGTAAGAGTAGATGTAGCAAGGCTCCTTGGAGGTTATCCAAGGAGTCAAGCAGAATTGACAGCAGCTGAGATCACAGTGGTGGCAATGAAGGTGGTGACATCCTAAGAGATGGGGAATATAAGCGGTAGAGTTCTCATGTACTTATTCAGTCAGAAACACATACTGAGTGTCTGCCACATGCCTAATGTCACTGGATATATGAAGATACTTAAAGATGAGTAAGAGGGGCTCTGCCTCTCAAGCTCATATTCTAGAAGGAGAGACCAACATGGAAGCCAGTCACAGCCATCCTGGGAAGGGTAGAAGAGGGCACAATCAACTCTGCAGAGCGGGTGAAAATCAGGTGAGTCTTGTCAGCACAGAAGACGGACGATGCAACAGTTAATGTAACAGCCTGTCTTGCCAGAGAGCAAAGCCGCATGAAAAATGAGCTCCAGCATCATAGAAATTTTCTCTTCCAATCCAGTACCCTCAGAGAAGACATTTTGAAGTGAGTTGGGGGGTAATAACTTTCATCCTCTGAGGCACTCTCTCAAAAGAAAAAAAAAAAAAATCACACACCAAAATTTACAACAGAGACCTCTTGGAAAGCAATGGTCTCCCACTATCTTTATATTTATTTTTTATATGTCATGTATTGGTCTACCTATGTTTATATTCATTTTTATGTAGGTTCTTGGAACCAACTGTGATTTATTTTTATATGCCTAATGATAAACAGCTAATAGTCACTGTCCTTTCTCTGTTAATGAACAGTCCATCCTTATTGGCAATGGCACATTTATACTATGTACCCTTGTAACGTTTTCCTGAGTTTGCTTTCTCCAGTGAGTGCCTTAAACCTATATCAAAGAGCACCATATTAGTCAGAAAAGACAAGGATATGCTGCAAAAACAAATAACCCGAAAGACTCTGGATTAACCAACAAACGTTCATTTCCTGATCAGATAAACCAAGCTCCTTACTTAAAGCTGTTTCATTTCATTCCTGTGGTAGCCTTATCTCAACACATGCCTCTATCGAGGGTGAAAGAATAGAGAAGCCATACATTTCATCGAGCAAAACCAGTCACACAACCCCACCTAACTGCAAGGATGCTGGAAGTACAGAGGCGCAAATGTACTGTTAGGCAAGCATAAATGGTTCTGCCAAAACTATCCCCCGTAATCCTTAAATCTTAGTCACATACCACCCATGGGGGAAAAGTTTCCAGGGTGATAAGACATTTTCCTCTTCCTTGATTGGTGGCTAAAACCCGGTAAAGAGCAGCTGGCTCCTTTGTGAACTAAAGCATGTTAAGCTTCTATTTGGCAAAATAAAATAATGATAATAAACAATATATGCTTCTAAAAACTAATTAAAGAACAAGCTCAAATCATCATGAAGCCAGATCAGTTTTAAGTAAAGCTTCTTAAGTGTCATTATCCCTTAGACGTGTATGGAAAGTGCTTTGTGAATTTCTCCCCCCTCGTATCTTTTAGCCTCTCAAACAGCCACCCACAGAGAGCCCGATAGTGGCAGGCGAATGTTCTGATAATACCAGCACATGTGAAGCTCTCCAAATTTATGAAGGATGATTACATAACGATGATGAGACGGAACTTTCCTCACTTTCCAGAGAAAGCTAATTGGGAAGAAATGGGCTTTTATAACTCCAGCACGAACAAATTAGATCAGTCAGTAAAATAATTTTATGACCAAAGAGAGTGGTTATGTATTGATAGGGTGGATCTTGAAAGGATCAATTCTGTACTCCCTGCCCACCAGTTTTGCCTGCTTTGAAGCCTTCTGGGAAGTGGGAAAGAATTGTAGAGTTCTGCCCTCAGCTGTGCTGGATCTGAAGGTCTGATGCTGGGTTTCAGAGTCTGCATTTAAATGATTTTTCTGGAGCAGCAGTTAGCAAGGTGTTCTGGAACAAGCTGGATAATAAATAGTTTAGGCTGTGCTGGCCATATAGTCCCTGTCTCAACTCCTCACCTCCTGTTATTCTAGTGCAATAGCAGCTAGAGGCAGTATGTGGATAAATCAGTATGGCTTTGCACCAATGACACTGTATTGACAAAAACAGGTGGCAGGCTGGATTAGGCCCATGAGCCATAGGGCCCATGAGCTAACCCCTGCTTTAGAGTATTCTTTCTAAGGATATATTTTTCCTTAGGTAGAATGTTCATAGAGAATGCACGGATCTTAGGCTCATAAAGATTTAGAGTTCTGATAAACATATACACCCATCTAACCAACACTGTAATCAAGTGGGGCATTTCCACTACCCCAGTGCAATGTCTTACCCCAGTCTGGCCCCCAACTTCTTCAGGAAATGACTGTTCTGAATTCTCTCACCATCAATTTGTCAATTCTTCAACATCTTATAATGAAAACATATAGTATGTATGCTTCTGTGCCTGGGCCCTGAGGCTCTTTCCAACGTATTTGAGACTCACCCCCGATGATGCATACATCATGAAGCCAGTCTTTTCTATGTTGCTGAGCAGTATTAAACTGCATGAGAACCATTGTTTGTTTATCCATTCTTTGTTGATGGACACTGAAATGTCTGTTTCCAGTTTTGTATATTACGAATAAAGCTGCAATAAACTTTATTATTCATACACTTGTGTGTGTGTACGCATGTGTATGTGGCTGTATGTTTCTATGACCCTTATGTAGTTACTGAAGAGTAGAATTGCTGGATAACAGGTACTTCACTGTAAAATGAACTACCGAACAGATTTCCAAAGCACTTGTGCCACTTTACACGCCCACCAGCAATGTATGATAGTTCTGTCCCTCCACATCCTCACCAACATTTGGTGTCTTTATTCTTTTTAATTTTAGTTATTCTAGTGGGTGTGAAGTGGTATCTCACTGTGATTTTAATTTCATTTCCCTTCAGCACATTTTTATATGCTCAATGGACATTCTCATAGCCTCTGATAGGAAATGTAGGTTCAAGTCATTCTCCCATTTTTAGTGAGTTGTCTTCATGTATTCAGGACATAAGTCCTCTGTCAGATAGCAGTATTATGAATATGTTCTTCCAGTCCACAGCTTGCCATTTCATTCTCTTAATGATATCTTGAAAGACGTTTTTTAACTTTAACAAAGGCCAATTTTCTTCTTTTTTTTTTTTTTAATCATTAGTGGTTTTTTGTGTATGCTCTAAGAAAACTTCACTTACACCAGAATTGCAAAGATATCCTCTTATGGTTCCTTGCAGAAACTTTATCATTTTAGTTTAAACATTTAGATCTATGAATCCTTTCAAATCAATTTTAGGGAGGTATAGGTCAAGGCCCATTTGTTTACATAATAATATAAACTTCCTTCTTAGATCTACTTTTGCTGCATCTCATAAATTTTAATACACTGTATTTTCAGAATCAATCATTTTAAAATATTTTATAATTTTCCTTGTGAGCTCTCCTTGTTTAAAGCGTTGGTTATTTAGAAGTTTCTAATTTTATTTCCAAATAACTGGAGATAATTCTAACATCCACGTCACATCAGGATCTGTTTCTAATGACTTTGTTTTATATCTTGTTTACAGATCACATTATCCTACTTATCTATATGTCTAGTAATTTTTATTGTCTGTCGGACAATATGGGTAATGCATATTAGGAGTCCAGATTATGCTACCTTCTTTTAAAGGGCGTGGAGTTTGAGTCGCACAGGTGGTTACATTACTAGAGCATTATTTTGATCCTGTCGAATTTGGTTTTATTTTTTTGTCCAGCAGCCATATTTTCATCTTGAACTTAGTCAGCTGGTGTGTCCCTATTCTAGGGGAATGAGAATTTACTGGTAAGGCATGGGCATTCTGGAGTCAAAGCTGATTATACCAGGTGTTCAGCAACCCCTCCCATCCAGCTTGCTTGGATCCTAATTGTGTCTCAGCCCTGCACAACCACAGATGTTATTTAGATGTCTGCCCTACATCAAGAGATCCCTGCTAAGTCTAGTGACATCTCAGCCTATGCATGAAGAGCCTAGCCCTCAGCCAACAACCTGCAGTAAATCCCCATGAAGATGTAGGAATTCTCCCCTGCACATATTCCTCTTTTCTGGTACCCTGCCCAAAAAAAATTCTACTTCAGAAGCCAAGAATTCCACTCTCTACCTCAGAGTTCATACTCTCACTCCCCTGGGTGCAACCTTCCTGCACTACAGCAGAAATTGTCTCCTGGACAGACAGCCAGGCTTCCATGAGGAGGCTCAATGTATGTGCTGCCCTTCTCCCAAGGATCACAGAACTATCCTGCCTTTGTTGGATACCTGAAATGAAGAGCCTCGCCGATTTCATTGTTTTACAGTTGTTTTCAACAAGAGGACAAGCTGGTGTCAATTATAGCAGCATGACTGTATGCAGAAGTCTTTTTAGAGTAGTGCAATCCAATAGCAACAGAATGCAAGCCATACATAATTTTAAATTCTCTAGTAGCTGCATTTTTAAAAAGGCAAAAATGAACAAGTGAAATTACATTAATAGTGTGACATATTTAACTGCATATATGCAAAGATTGTCATTTCATTGTATAAATAAGATAAAAACTATAGAGATGTTTTACATCACGTTTTCACATTAAGTCTTCAAAAGCATATATTTCACACTTGCAGCACACCTCAATTCAATCTAGCCAGACTTCAAGTGTGCAGTTGCCATATGTGGCTAGTGGTTACCACATTAGACAGCATAGCTCTAGAGTACACTTACACAAAATAAACTGGAGAAAAACTGGACGTAAGGGGTTTTCAGATAAATTTCTAGTACCCCTAAGAATATTAATCAATGCATGCTTCCTTTATTCAATTCTCTGAAATGGAAAAATGCTCACATCAAAAACTTGCTTTGTTCCATAAAAAACATGGGCAAAAAAAAAATTTTTTAAGTTTTATGAATGCAAACCAAAGTAGCTATTACAAAAGTAGCAAGTTAATGTCATGCAACTGAGGGTTCGTTATTAACATCCCATCTCTCCCTGAGTGTTGAACATTTATTTAATGGTGTGACCTTTCTTAGGTCTTGATTTCCAAATCTATGATGTGAACAAAGCCATAAACTGTGCTCACTAGGAAGCAGGGTGGCTTAAAATTGACTGGTGAACAGAATTATTTGAAAAGGTCCCACATGAATCTTCTTTAGAGGCTTACCACCACCTAACCTGCGATCCATTTCTGCAAGGTCAACTTCATTTTCACTTTTGGAATTCAAAGCTACGTGTTTCTAAGACCCACAAACACATCACTTTACTTCTTTGGAGTCCCTGCATAGTCTATCCCAGGGTTTGGCATATACTACTCAAAGATCTCTTGAATTAAAAAGCCCAGATCAGCAGAGAGTAAGGTTTTTTAATCAAAGCAACTGCAGCAAGTACTTGAATAAGGTAGAGGAGGAGAAAAGTAATGCAGAAAGAGAAAAGAACTTCTTTAAAAGAAAAAGAAAATAACCAGAGATAACAATATGTTTGTTCTGCCCTCTTAAGGCAAACTGTTGAATCCCACGTAGGGAGGGCTGCCTCCCTTCATATTCTGTTACTCCAGCCACAATGACTTCCTTACCATTTTTTCAAACAGGTCAATCTTGTACCCATTTCAGGGCCTTTGCATTTGCTGTTTCTTCTGCCTGGAATGTTCTTTCCCCTAGCTGTTGGCAGGCCTTGCTCTTTCCTTCTGTCCAAGTTGTAGCAGAAACATCATCTTTTCCGAGAGCCTTGTCCACGGGCCCTTACTTACTGTTTTCTATCTCAGGATCATGTTGATTTCTTTCCTGGTATCCATTACAATGAGCAAACAGTGTTTACTTTTTCATTGTCTTGTCTCCCCCCTGAGAATGAAAGCTACATGAGGGTGGGGCACTCTCTTGTAGTCTCTCTTCTATTTCCCAGCCTCTGACCCAGTACCTAGTCTCTAGTAGACCTTTGATATACACGCCTGTTGACTAGTATGTGACTGTTAGGCCTTTGGGCCTTGGAGGTCTCAGATGGGGAAGAAAAAACCCTGATCTATTCAAAACCAACAAGGGGGCCAGACCCCTGACTATATGTGTTAAGCGAAGGGAGGTAAATCGAAGGTAACTGTTCCTGGCAGTGCACACGGACATGGGCTGTGGGCGTGGAGTCATGGAGAAGATAGTTTGGAATTTGACTCTATCACTTACTAGCTCTGGGGCCTTGAGCACATTAACTGCCCATGTCTGGTTTTCCCTTCTAAAATGGGAGTAATTAAAATATGTACTTCAAGAAGTTTTAAAGAATTAAGAAAATAATGGATAAAAAGCACAGGGCTTGCCACACAGAAAACGTTTAAAACACGGCCATTAGCAATGATAGTTGTAGGAAAATTAACCTCATGATACCAGCAGGAAGGTAAGGGAGGCTAACACAGATGGCCTGTGCACTCAAGGTCACCTTTGTCCAATTTGTTACATTCTCAAGTATCATTTAGAAACTGTGAACAAAGTCTTCCTCGTTTATTGGTGAACTTCCTCTTTTTTCTTTAATTTTCCATTACATTTCGAACGGGGCATTTAATCCTCTGGATTTGATTTCCTGGCTGCAGTAGAAATGGAAAATGCAAGTAAACACCACATTGGAAGTCTGACTGTTCGATGAAATGCAGACTTCTTTTCTCATTTGTCATAGGAAAGAAGAAAAGAACGAAGTTAAAGTTGTTTATAAGACAAGCAAACTAAGCTCCTTGAGAAGCAATTATTTTGGAGGAATTCCCCCTTCTTTAAAACTTTACCATTTTAATACTGAAAGGTATTTAACTGGAAATCATTTTTTTAAACAGCAGTCTCATAATCCGTTAAAAATCTCTCCCCAGCAGTATCAGTAGGAAGGCTTGTACATCTCACAATATAATGGGGAAGAAAATCGCCTACGAACCCTTTGCCGCTGATCTGTGAGAAACCCTACAGAGAGCTGGCCGAGGATGGTAATTGCATTACCCCATTTCCTGCAAATCCTGATCAACCAGAACCATCAATCCATGTTAGGTACGCATTTCTGCTGACTGTGACCAGCTCCAGTAGCCTTTTCACCTTGGATTCAGAGCCCGCAATGAGACCGAAGCTGCTTTAGGTGTGTGCTTCCCCACAAATTTAATCCTTGACCAATGAGAGGTACACTCCAGACATATGCCACTCACATTTTTACTGACTCGAGGGTTATCATCAGTGTAGAGCCTCTTGTAAAATATCCAAGTGCAGATGCAGATAATGCCGATTATTGGAAGGCCCAGCCACGTGCCAAAAGACAAGTAATACACTCTCTCCCAGCTCTGGCAAACATAAGGGTCCTCAATGCCCATTTTACTGCTTTTCCCAACTCAATGGGGGAGATAAGAGGTTCCCTTAATGACATCCAACTCTTCTTCACCTTCTCTCTCCTCTGTCTAGTGAATTATATTTGTACTTCTGGATAAGAAAAAAATGTATTAATTGTAGAGAGTTTGAGGGATCTGGGGTTCATCAAAGGAAAAGACAGAGCCACAAGAGGTAGTAACACGCAAGATACTTCGTTAGGTGGCACCTGGACAGGATTGTAGGAGAGAGAAGTCCCTTGCAGCATGAGACTTTCTGGCTTAGTCAGCTCTGGCAGCTAGATCAAATATCACAGACAGGTTGGCTGAAACAAAAGACATTTATTTCGCACAATTCTGGAGGTTGGAGTCCAAATGAAGTCTCCAGTAGATTCGGTTCCTGGTGAGGGCCGGATTCCTGGCTTATAGACAATCATCTTCTAGTTGTGTCCTTATTTGGCCTTTGCTTAGTGCGTGGGCATGGGCACGGGCATGCGTGTAGAGAGAGAGCTCCATGAGGGCTCCACCCTCATGACCTCATCTAAACCTAATCACCTCCCAAAGGCCTCATCATCAACACTGGGGGTTACGGCTTCAACCTGAATTGAGGAGGGGCTCAGACTTTCAGCCCATAACGTTGTACAGATGCTTCTACGAAGAAGCCACAACCCAGAAGGGAAGAAGGCATGTGACTCAGTGATGTCCTCAGCGGCACAGCAGCGACAAGTTGGTCTGGGGCTCAAAAAGTCTGTAACAACTTGAGGCTATCACCTCATCAATGGGTAAGAGCTATCTGGTGAGGTTTTGTGGGATACACAAAACAGTTTCTAAACAGTTCCAATCTAATTATTTGGGCTACTTTAAAAATAACTGGAGGTGTAAACTCTAAGTTTGACAAAAGGGGGGCTTTTGAACCAACAGGCCGAGGATGAGGAAATAAACCACGTCGGGTCCATAAACAAAGGATAATTTACATAACAATGACCGAATCCTTTTTGAAAGCAGAACAAAGACAATGATCAACAGCTGAAGTGATCTATTCCCTGACTGTGTAAGGAGGGTCAGTTCACTTGGGGGCTGCAAATGCACTTCCTGTCAGAGCAGGCGGGTACCCCTCCTGTGTGCACTGGAGCTCTCCAACTCTTTTAAGGATACATCACTGAGGTGGGAGAATGTGGATCCATTGTGACCAGACTACAAGGTTTTTAACAGACAGGAATCCAGTTTCTATTTTTGATGCCAACTGTCTCATAGCAAACTTCTAATAAACAGTGCGGCTCAAACAAAACTCCTCCATGGGCCAGTTACAGCCTGCAGGTTGCCAGGCTCCAAGCTCTGCTTCCAACTCAAGGCAGCTAGAAACAAATGCGCACTCCATAAAGGGAATGCATGGGGTATCAGGGAAAAAAATCTCAGCACTGAACAAAGGAGGAGTTTGCTTCTCCTACAATTTTCTTCTTAGCTGTTTATTGTTTTGGGGGTATTTTTTTTAATGTGGTAAAATATACATAACATAAAATTTACCTTTTAATCATTTTTAACTGGACAATTCAGTGGCATTTAGTACTTTATCATGTTGTGCAATGATGACCACTATCTTTTTACAGAACTTTTTCATCATCCCAAATGAAACTCTGTACCCACTAAATAATAACTCCCCATCCCCCCACTCCAGCCCCTGGCAACCACCATTCTATTTTCTGTCTCTATGAACTTGATGACTCTAAGTATCACCCACAGGTGAAATCAAACAATATTTGGCCTTTTCTGTCTGGCTTCTTTCATATAGCATCATGTTTTCAAGTTCATTCATATAATGGCATATGTCAGAACTCTACTCGTTTTTCAAGAGACATTTTGGTTGTTTCCAACCTTTGGTTTATTCTGACTGATGTTAAAATGATTACTGCAATAACTTGGCAAACAAGTGTCTGTTAAAGTTTCTGCTTTCATTTCCTTGGATAAATACTCAGAAATGGTAATTTTATGTTTAGCTTTTTGAGGAAACTCCTCAAGTTTTATACTTCCAAATTACCTCCCTAAGTTATAGCAAAGACTTTTCCTATAGCCCTGTGTGTTCCTAATGCTAATATTCTCTAGAGAGTAGCAGTGGTTTATATATTTCCAATATATTTTTAAGGGCTGCTGAAAAATAGTTTTCTCTTTCTTATTGTGGCATTTCTTTACTTTTAACTAATTCTCATCTCCTTATCTTGAAGCTTATTGGCAGTAGCTTTGGCGCTGTAAACAGAGGGGATATTTTTACACAAATACATATACACTCTGCCACACAGGTCACATTCTGCAACCCTGCAGAATGATTCACAAAGGTCCGGTGGCTTTCTCTTCCCATTAACAGAAAAGATAGAGTTACTTTTCCCCCTCCAGTTAGGGACGAGTCTGTGAGCCCCTAGGGTGCTGACTCAGCACATCAGCCTCTACCACCACCACCCTCCCAGTCCCCCATCCCCCACTGTCAGTCAATCATTAGTGGGGAAGAGGGTGCTGGAAGGAATGCCAACTCAGCAGGATTTAAGCCTGGGCTCAAGAAATAGCCAATGAAGGAAGGTGGCTGCAAGACAGTGTATGTCTTAAGAGATGAACTCAAATGAGAAAATAATAAAAAGAGTAAAGAAAAGGGTTAGGGGTATTCGTAAAATTCATTTGTTTATTCAAGAGTCTCAAGGATATATGAAACTCCTTTTAAAAAGGGGGGTGGACAGTTGGGTGGCTCAGTCAGTTGAGTGTCCAGCTCCTGCTTTCAGCTCAGGTCATCTCAGGGTCATGAGATGGAGCCCCGCATCAAGCCCCACATCCTCAGGCTCCACACTGAGTATGGAACCTGCTTGGGATTCTCTTTCTCCCTCTCCCTCAGCCCCTCTCCACCCACCCCCTGCTCACACCTCTCTCAAAAAAGTGTGTGTGTGTGTTTGGTCAATTTTTTTTGGTAAGATTTTATTTATTTATTTGAAAGAGAGAGGGAGAGAGAAAGAGAGAGAGCACGAGTGGGGAAAGGGGAGAGGCAGAGGGAGAAGCAGACTCCCTGCTGAACAGGGAGCCCAACATGGGACTCGATCCCAGCCCCCTGAGGTCATGACCTTCACTGAAGGCAGATGCTTAACCAACTGAGCCACCCAGGCACCCTGATCACCTTCTAGATACTAGGCTCTTTGTAAGTAATGAAGACATCAAGGAAAAAATCCCCACTGTCAAGAAGCTCACAGATTAGCAGAAGAACCAAACAAATTAGTAAAAGACACTAAAAAATAATAAAATCATTCACTGAGTACCTACTCTGTCCCAGGCATATTTTTATAGGTGTTGCGTCATTCGACCCCATGGTCATCCTATAGATCCAGGTACTGTTAATTATCCCTTCTATACAGAGGAGGAAACAATCTCAGAGAGATTAATTAACTTGTTCAAATTCACACAGCTAGTAAAAATAGGAGGTGGATTGGCCCTAGGGACCCTTAACTTTGAAAGTTCCCCACCATGTGAACTGTGCACTGTGCTAAGTACTAAAAGGAAAGGAAGTATAGGGTTGCATGGAGCCTTATAAGAAGGAACAGAAATGCACCTTTCTATGAGGTGGGAACACATTACAAGCAAATGAAAGGGTGCGGTCAGACACACCGGGAATGGAAGGACAGTGTGGTTGGCTCCTAGAGTCATTCCAGGAGGCTGGCGTTCAAAGTGTGGAAAATGGTCTGAAATGAAGAGATGAAGAGAAGGAAGTTGGACCCAGGATTTCAGACATTATCTAGCATGGAGCTCCTCAAAGGGTGATCCCCACCATGCAGACTCATCTGTCTACATCAGATTCAACAGTGACAGAAAACCCCTGAGCCCCACTCACAGACATACTGAGTCTCTGTCTCAGAACAGAGCCTAGAGCCCCATATTTTGACAAGCTCCCCTGATATATGCATGCTAAATTTCAATGTGTCCTTTTCTCTGGGACTGTGCACATAAGACCACAAAGCACACACTTCAGTGGGTCGGCAAGGCTATATCTGGGGGTGTCATGGGATAAATTCACATAACATATAAAATTAACCATTCACCATTATAAAATGTGCAATTGAGGGGTGCCTGGGTGGCACAGCGGTTAAGCGTCTGCCTTCGGCTCAGGGCGTGATCCCAGCGTTATGGGATCGAGCCCCACATCAGGCTCTTCCGCTATGAACCTGCTTCTTCCTCTCCCACTCCCCCTGCTTGTGTTCCCTCTCTTACTGGCTGTCTCTATCTCTGTCGAATAAATAAATAAAATCTTTAAAAAAAATAAAATAAAATAAAATGTGCAATTGAGTGGTATTTAGTACATTCACAATACTGTACAACTGTGAATTTTACCTCAATAAAAATGCTAAAGAAAAGAAAAAAAGATCAGGAATCCTATGGTCTGTTTTCTTTCAAAGGAAATTCAGTGCCAGTCTGCTCAGCTCACTAAAAAGGGGGTCCTGAGTGTGTCAGGCAGGAGAATGTTAGGACCAGGGCTTTTTGCCAACAAACAAGCACACTGGAAGTCACACAACACCCCAAGGCTGGGAGTGAAGGGTAGGAGACCCTTAAGAAAGACCAGAGAGGCTTCCTGTCACTGTGTTCAAACTCTGCAAGGCACTTCTGCTCCCACTGGAGCGTCATGAGAATGGTAGCATAGGTAGAGGAGCACAGATGTCATAGATAAAGGAAGAGGGATGCAGACAGAAACCAAGGTCACACAGTGAGAACATAGCCAAATAAGCACCTGAAGTTGCTGAAATCCCAGGAACCTATATACTCATATCCTCCAAGACCCATGAGGATTCCAGCAAACCACACCGCAGGGTTGTTAAGTGGTGCTAGCCAGCTGGGGAACAGAACAGGAAAGCTAACCCACACACAGCATCCCTGCCTTTCGTCCTCTCTCATCATGAATCCATACCCCAAAATGCTGTTATGTGCACACGGTATCTCCCACGATTCCTGTTGGCCGCATGGTTTGCATTTCTGCCAATCACTCTCCTGGCTGGAGATGGAGACTAATGGCACTTCAGTCCACTGCCCGGACTTCTAGCTCCCTCCCTCCACCAAATCATGAATGGTGTTTTTTTCATACATTGTCACTTACGCTGGCACACAATCCATTTTAATTCTTAAAGCCCTAACCCGATTCAGAAAGGCAGTGATTAGGGGTGAGCAGACTTTGCAGTAACTCAGATTCAAGACTGAAACAAACCATCACTTAGCCAGCTGTGTGTGGCCTTGGCACAGCAACATCAGCCCTCCCCGCCTCTGTCTTCTCTGCAAAATGGGGACCACTGAAACAACACCAAGGGACCACTGTGAGGATTTAATGAGATAACACATGTGACAGTTTGGGACTCAACCTTCAGCACGTGCCAGATGCATATTCAGTAAACATGAGTTTTTTTGTGAGGAAGCATTCTAGTGTAGTGAGGAAAAGGTCGGTAAAAACAGACTGCCCAGGGTCAAATAAGGACTTCACTTCCGGCTGAGCAAACTCAGGCAAGTCACGGACCTGCTCTTGGCCTTGGTTTTCTCATCTGTAAAATGGAACTAGCTGTGTCTTTCAGAATGTAGGAGCACAAACATTCAGTGAAGTTGTCCACAAACAAGCTCTGCACAGTGCCCAACACACAACACAGACGTGCGTGCTCACTAGCTGCAGTAATTAATATTATAATGAGATTCACAGCAAAATGTGATGGCTCATGTTGGTAACATTCCTCTGAATAATCATTTCTTCTAAATAAGAAAACAAAACTTGCAAGACAATTAACTTCTCAACAGGAAAAATTATTTACAGCTAAGGCAAAATAGATGGAAATACATATAGAGATGGAAACAGATGAGCCATTGCCCATAGGTCGGGGGAGGAGAGAAGGATCGACCACAAAGAAGCAGCCCAAAGGCAGTTTGGGAATGATGGAAGCGTTTTCTGTGGTACCATGCTGGTGGATACATAACTTCCTGCATGTTCCAAAACCTCTATAACTATACACTACAGAAGAGTGAATTTTACCGTATACAGATTTTTTAAAAATCAACAAGGATATGGGAGGAAATTAAAAAGAAATGCAGACCATGACAGATTTAATGATGTTACAAATGAACCACATACCCACACCGAAAGGTGTCGGGAAGAAAGGAGTTGGCCTACTGAGCTTTGGGAACCAGTGTTTTGACTGGATACTTAGACAAAAGGATCTGTACAAACACAGTAGTTCTGTTGCATTTGTTTATCCCAAGAGTACAGGTCAGTAATTCTGAAACTATATGAACTCTAGCATCGAACAAGTAAGTTCAAATGTGTTGTAGAGAATGTGAGTCAGGTTTCTCACTGTCAGAGAAAGAAGTTCCAAAGAAGTAAAGGGGAAAGTTGGAATAAATCCCTAAGTGTTAGACTTCCAACTCTATTATCCCAACAAAGATACGCAACCATGATTTCCCTTCTATTATACATGGCTTAAATTTACTTTCTTTTATAAGATTATCATGATGACAAATACGCATTTTTGCCTTAGTGTCTTTCTCTGGAAAAACTGTAAGTCTATAAGCCTATAAGAGCCTCTCTGATGTTTATTAAAATTTATTCGGAAGTGAGATCCTTAAATTTGGAGTTTCTATCCCACAGCATGTCAACAATTTTTCACAGGAAACCCAGATGCAAGTCATCCTAAATGATAGTAGGTTCTAAAATAAATTTCAAAGAGGTTTGGCGCCGACAGACAAGGTGGATATGTGTTCATTATTTGTCTGATAAAAACAACATCAGAAAGACTAACTTAGGGCAGTTTTGTGGTCTATTAGTTATGAAGACCCTCTTCAAGAAGACTTCTGTGCCATAGATCTTCATTTGTTATGTTCCATTCATAAAAATGAGTCACATACAACTATAAGTACAAATGCAGTAACTGTTACCATTCTGATAAGCAATGAGAATCAAAAAGCTACATACCCCAAAAAGGTGATAGTTATGCTTTCATTGCCTTCAGTTTCAAAGACAGTCTTGCAATTTAATATTGCATGCAACTGCCCCTAATTGCATGAGATGGAAATCACATTCACAGAAGAATCTAATTGTAAAATGACCTACGAGGAAAGAATTTACTGACATCAGACCATCCTTTAATAACAAAAACTTTTCTCTTTGTGAATATGGAAAAAGATGAAGGGAGAAAAAAATAATGAGCACGTACCTATCTAGAGACTGACAACCAGGAAGAATGGTAAATAAAGACTTTCTCCCTGGGTGGCAGTAGTTTGAATACTGTCATGCTTACTCCTAAGTGAAATCCCTTTGACAGAAATCTGCTCTATTTAGAACAGCTGGATATCAACCCTAGGATTTCAGATCATGATAATAAAATATCATTATTATGCTGGTGGTGATACAGGTTTCTCTGGGATGGGAGCAAAGGAGAATGACCTGGCAGCGGAATAATAGATGTAAGGAGTAGCAGGGAACATGGCCTGTCTGACTCCTTCAAATCAATTCAAGACAACAAACATTTCTGAGTATATATTACATGCTAAGCATCATGCCCCTCTCATACTCCAAATGTGGGTAAAACCCAAGGTTTGGCTTAAATTTCTGCTTTTTTTTCTTTTCTCATACTTTTACTGGGCCATTAGCATTGGTTTTCACTGTACATGACAGAAAACATTACTTTATGGCTTAACTATCAATAAATCTATAGGCAGGCAGTTTCTGCCCTTGCTTCAAAAGCTGGACAATATCAAGAATGTGTCTCCATGATGTTCTCAGCCTTTTTGTCATGACTGCAAGAAGGATGCCACAGTACTAGTCAACAAGTCCACAGAGGAGGCAGGAAGAAGGTAGGGAAGCAGCACTGGCTGTTTCTGTCTTTTCTTTTCTTTCTTTCTTTCTTTTTTTTTTTTTTTTTAAATGAACATACAAGCTTTCTCAAAAATCCCTGCCTCCAGCAGATTTCCTTTTGTTTCTTTGGAAGAGTGAATCATCGGCCCTGATCCCTCATTTGCCTGTAGTACTATTAAAACTCACGTCCCTGTTACGGCTTTATGGCGGACATACTGACCACTGACCTTGGGCTTAGCAATACAACTTGCTTTGGTCAGTGGAATGTTAGGGGATATGATGTGAGCAGAAGCTTAAAATGTGCTTTTACAGTTGGCCTGGTGCTTTTGTCCTTACACAGTTCACCACGAGAAGAACACACCCCAGGAAGTCTCCAGTCCAAGGAAAACGAAAGACATCTTAGGAAGATTCAGACTCAGCCTGTACCTTGGAGTAGTAATACAGCCTCAACCAGCCCAATTACACTCATATTACTGCAGACCCACAGATGCATGAGTAAGAAATATGTACTTACAAACAGCATTGTGCTTTAGTTTGTCACATAGCATTATGATGGCAATAGCTGATATGCTTTCATTGGCTAGAACCGTGTTTCATGGCCTCTCCTAGGCCCAAAGGAGGTTAGAACAGCAAACAATAAACAATAGAGACTAAAAGAGGTAAAGCCGAAACTTCCTGCCACACTTTCTTATTCCACGTCTCACTCTACACAGATTTCCAAACCAGCATACCCTGCCTTGGTCTCTTGGATACTACTTGTATCCTCCAAACACCCACAAAGTATTTTGTTCTGATCCGTGCCATCTTTATCTCAAACTATGAGCATGTAAAACTAACTTCACACCATCTCTCCCCTCAAAACTGACTCCCCATCTTACTTCCTTAATGCACCTTTATTACTCTCGTGACAAATATTCAACATCTTCAGGTTAACTTTGAGTTCTCTATTTGACTCCACATATTGGATAAACTTTGAAAGATTTATTCTATTCATTGTTTGAGCACTTACAAGATTCCAGACAATGTTCTCAAGGTTTTACATGCATGATGTCATACAGTCCTTACGATACAAGCTCTGGAGGTACATGCAATTTATTATTATCTTCCTGATAATGACAAGTTCAAAGGTTAATTTCTGCCCCCTAACTACTGGAACATACCAGAGAATGGGTTCAAAGGTTTTACATGCATGATGTCATACCAGAGAATGGGTTCTCAAGGTTTTACATGCATGATGTCATACAGTCCTTACAATACAAGCTCTGGAGGTACATGCAATTTATTATTATCTTCCTGATAATGAAAAGTTCAAAGGTTAATTTCTGCCCCCTAACTACTGGAACATACCAGAGAATGGGTTCAAAACCACTCCTTCCCTGGTCCAAGTATTCTATATGGATAATTCCATTGAATCTATACATTAACTATCTTTGTATCAAATCAAGTAAAGAAGATGAGAAATAGTAGATTTTACTGAGTCTTTAATAATCATGCCTTTGGCAAATGTCTCTCCATTTCAAAATCACTCCTCCCCTGGGCCAGGTATGTTATGTGAATTATTTCAATCAATTCATACATTTATCCCCTTTTATTAAATCACTTACCAGAAGATGGGAGAGATTTGATTATACCAATTCTTTAATAATCACACCCCCAGGATACAGCACTTAATTTCTAATCCCAATGCTTGGATCCATACAATTTAAAAAGTCTTCCTTTCTTCTTTCCTACGCCATACACAAAAAATAACTTCAAAATGGATGAGAGACTAGATGTGAGACTTGAAACCATAAAAATCCTAGAAGAGAGCAGAGGTAGTAATTTCTCTGACATCGATCATAGTAATTTTTTTCGATAGGTCTCCTGAGTTAAGGGAAACAAAAACAAAAACAAATTATTGGAACCACATCAAAATAAAAAGCTTCAGGGGCACCTGTTCGGCTTAGTCAGAAGAGCATGTGACACATGATCTCAAGATCATGAGTTTGAGCCCCAGGTTGGGTGTAGAGATTACTTAAAATAAATAAATAAGCAAATAAACAAGCAAACTTTAAAAAAATAAAAATCTTCTGCACAGAGAAGGAAACAATCAACAAAACTAAAAGGCAACCAACAGAATGGGAGAAGATATTTGCAAATGACACATCCAACAAAAGGTAAGTATCCAATATATATAAATAACTTGTAACACTCAACACCTCCAAAAAATCATCCAATTAAAAATGGGCAGAAGACATGAACAGACATTCCTCCAAAGAAGACATAGAGATGGCCAACAAACACATCATCACTTATCATCAGGGAAATGCAAATCAACTACAATGCACTATCACCTGACACTTGTCAGAATGGCTAAAATCAATAGCACAAGAAACAACAGGTATTGGTGAGGATGTGGAGAAAAAGGAACTTTCTTACATTGTTGGTGGGAATGCAAACTCATGTAGCCACTCTGGAAAACAGTATGGAGGGTCCTCAAAAAGTTAAAACAAAAGAAAACAAAAGTACCCTATGATCCAGCAATCACACTATGGGTATTCAACCAAAAAAATATAAAAACACTAAGTCAGAGGGAAACATGCACCCTTATATTTATAACAGCATTATCTGCAATAGCAAAGATATGAAAGCAACCTGAGTGTCCATCAACAGATGAATGGATAAAGAAGATGTGGGTGCAGTGGAATATTATTTAGCCATAAAAAATAATGAACTTTTGGGTTCTCAGTAAGTAGAGCATGCAACTCTTGATCTCAAGATTGTAAGTTTGAGCCCCATGTTGAGTACAGAGGTTACTTAAAAAAATAAAATCTTAAAAAAAAAATGAAATCTTGCCATTTGCAAGAACATGGGTGGACCCAGAGAGTATAACGCTAAGTGAAATGAGTCAGAGAAAGACAAATACCATACAATTTCATTCACGTGTGGAATCGAGCAAAGGGAAATAAAAAGAGAGAGAGAGAGAGAAAGAGAGAGAGAGAGACAAACCAAGAAACAGACTCTTAACTCTAGAGAACAAACTGATAGTTACCAGAAAAGAGGTAGGTGGGGGGATGGGTTAAATGGGTGATGTGGATTAAGGAGTGCACTTGTTATGATGAGTGTCGTATGATGTATGGAATTGCTGAATCACCATATTGCACACCTGAAACTAATATAACACTGGATGTTAGCTAACTGGAATTTTAAAAGAAGCTTAAAAACTTTTTTACATAATAAAAAGTATTCCCTTCTTGTTTCTTCTCATTCCAAATCATTTTACATATTGCCCCCAAATTGAAATCCTTAGAATACTGCCATCATCATCATATCTTTCTCCCGCCCTGCCACCACCAATGAACACTATTAGAAATATACAAAATGTTCAGGGGAGATACTATGCAAAGCCACCGTCAAGAGGCTCTGCCCAATAACTGCCATGGGACATCCCCAGGAGAAGATTCGATTATACACTTAACATCTTTTTTAAAAAACACGGAAAAGGTGAATGGAAGTGGAGTGAAAAAGAACTGTCTTAGAAAATCCTTAATTCAAAAGTTTTTTACGGTCTCACAGCCTACTCTGACTAGCAGATCAAGTCAAAAGTGCATATTCAAGGGCCTCAAAGAGATAAATCCATTCCAGTTTACTCCCAAATTAGTTCTAACAAGATTGGACTTTTTTTTTTTTTAAGACTTTATTTATACATTTGAGAGGTGGGGAGAGAGAGAAAGAGCGCATGTGCGCGCACCCGTGCAGGGGGAGGGGCAGAAGACTTCCTGCTGAGCGGGGAGCCTGATAACCAGGATGCTTGGCTCCATCCCAGGACCTGAAGATTGTGACCTGAGCCCAAGGCAGACGCCCAACCAATTGAGCCACACAGGAACCCCGAGATTGGACTCTTGATTGAACCTAGGGAAACAGTAGCTGTCCCAAGGCTGATACAAGGTCTGTAAGCACAACTACACATAAGGTTTGTGTTAGTTCTAACTAATCAAGCATCCACTCTAACTTGTCTGAGGGCGTGCAATAGTCATCATTCAGAATTATGAATATCATTTTTGTGTTGCCATTTCTCTTTGTGAAATGCCCTCATTCTCTCTTGCCTATCTTCTATCATGAGCTCTGACCCTACATCTCACCCCCAGATAACCTACAAGAATCTCTCCTTTCCTCTGAACCCCTACTACATGTGCTGAGCATTATTATGACCAACTTGAAATATAAAAACTCTTTCTATGTGTGCTTTCCCCCTTTCTCTGGATCAGGGTTTTGCAACCTCAGACCTAGTCACATTTGGGACCAGAACATTTGCGAGGGCTGTCCAGTGCCTTATGCTATGTTTAGCAGCATCTCTGGCCTCCACCCACTAGGTGTCAGCAGCACCCTCCCCAAGCTGTAACAACCAACCCTGTCTCCAGATGCTGCCCTTTGTCTGCCTCACCCGCACAAGAGCCCCCAGTGGGAACCACTGCTGTAGATTACACAATTCTGGGGACTGAGATGATTTACAACTCCTCTCTTCCCTCCACCATCCAGTCAGTAGCAGAGTGTCCTTCACAGAGAAGGTGCTCCATGTTATGGTGGATTGATTTCACATTCTCATGGATCCATCTTAATTGGAAGGTTTTGTTTTTTGAAACAGCCCAGCAGGTAGTTGTTTTAATCTGCCATTAAGTCCACATCATTTCACAAATGACTGCTTAAAAATGCACACTACTTAGGTATCAATTTGTTTGTGCAAGACACAGAATTCAGCTTCTTCTAATAGGATCATCTTCTGAAAAGGCAATCTTTTATTTTTTTGGTACCTACCTAGGATTCTAGGTTATTCTCTAGAAATCATCAATTTCCAGAGAGGTTATTTATAAAGCTATGGAAAATTGTGATGATGTGGCAAAGAAGTCACAATGACCTACAGAGAATAAACCAGAACACCAGAGAACTGTTAAGAATAATGGAATAAAAAAAAATAAGAAAATGAAGAAAAACAAAAATCAGAGTGAAAAACCTATTATGATAATTTACAAAATACACTCCCATATAAGTAGCAGATATATGTACAGATAAAATATTTGTTTTTTATGGATGCCTGGGTGGCTCAGTTGGTTAAGCATCTGCCTTCGGCTCAGGTCATGATCGCAGGGTCCTGGGATCAAGTCCAGCATCAGGCTCCTCACTCAGCAGGGAGCCTGCTTCTTCCTCTGCCTGTGCTCCCCTTGCTTGTGCTCACTTGCATGCTCTCTCTTTCTCTGATAAATAAATAAAATCTTTTTAAAAAATTGTTTTTTAAATCTTTTGTCTTATAATAAATCACAAGAGGCTATTTATTCCATGTGTGATAATAACATTAGTTTGAAAAAGTGAAAACTAGATTATTAGGAACCCAAGACACACAAAGAAATGATTTAAACCACATAAGGTCTATATTTGAATCAGTGCAACAAGAGTTCTACACTCTTTTTTTTAAATTTATATAATATCCTGTTTGATGTAAAATTGAAGAAAAGAATGTAAGTTATCCCTAAGCCAACTTTTTAAACTAAAATGTTGTACAAAGATTCCTGTGGCATTTCAGCTGCTCTTAAATTTTAATAATACTGATAAAATATTCTACTATCCCCAGCCAAGTAATTTTTTATCTTTAATTGGTAAGCCTTCATTTATTATTTCTAAAGCATAAAAATTCTAATATCTAGGATTTATAACTTACCCAGGCAATCGTGACTGCAAATGTATTTTTAAGTGCACTCCAAAATAGAGAAAGCAAATGAACACCAGGGAAATTTAAGTTTGGACTACAATGGAAAAAGAATTTTTTACAACAAATATATCATTGACTAACTACACTATGCCTCATCAGTGAAAAAACATCCTTCAGCAACCCCTGGGGTGATAGGAAAGACTTTTCATGGAATGAGAAGAAGAAATTAAGTCAGTAGAGAAGACCCAGGTCATTCCAAAATGGAATTAGCACAGATCATTTCAAAATTGACAGAGGAGCAAATCCTGAAATACAGTGTGGAGACTCGGTGAAATATAAATATTACATATTGATCCACAGGTGATCAATAAGAGCTTTCTGCTTCAGGCATTTTTATTCATAAAATAAGCTTTACTCAAATATTAAAGGAGAAAGGAGCAATGAGCTTGCAGAAAACAAAAAACACCATCCACAACATGTCCCCACTGATACTGACATTTGTTCTATAGACATGATAAAACCTTTAGGACGACCTATATCGCTGCAAAATGGAAAATCAAGCTTCATTTCCAACCTACTGTATTAGGCTGAATAATGGCCACCCAAACCCTTTAACCTGTAGATGTTACCTTATAAGGAAAAAGGATCTTCACAGACGTGATTAAATTAAGGATCTTGCATTGGGGAGATCATTCTGGATTATCTGGGTGGGTTCTAAATCCAATGACAAGTGTCCTTACAAGAGAGAGGCAGAGGGAGATGTGACACACCCACACCCAGAAGAGAAGAGGGTGATGTGAAGAAGGCATAAACTGTACGGACACGGCCATAAGCCAATGAATGCCTGGAAAAAGGGATTGATGCTTCCCCAGAACCTCCAGAGGCTCTGCCAACATCTTGATTATGACCCAGTGATGCTGATTTTGGTGTTCTGTCATCTAGAACAGTGAGAGAATAAATTTCTGTTGTTAAGTCACCAACTTTGTGATCATTTGATGGAGCACCAATAGGAAACTAATAAATCCACCAAATCTCCTGAGTGCCAAGCTTCTATTCCATCCCAAACTCCAATATTTAATAATAATAATAATAATAATAATAACAGTGATCATGACACATGATAACACAACATCTCCTGACACTACTAACATTTCTTATATGACAAGAACTCTGTTAATGACGTATGCATGTGTGTTCTTTAATCCTCACACCACTACCATCTTTCAAGTATTAGGATCTCCACTCGACAGAAGAGAAAACAATGCTCCATTGTCACATGACTATCAAATGGCAGATTTGTCATTAACTCTTGCAAAACTGATTCTAGGGTCCTCTTCTATAACCATTCTGTTGCACTGCTACATGCATGATTTTTTCTCACAAAGAGTAAAAGTTCTGGTCTACAAAAAGACAGAGACGTGCATATTGCATTAAATTTGTGATCCATTCATATTACACTACATTCCTAGTCACTGAAAACTCTTAATTGGTATACCAGTCACTCCCTTCACTTGATATTTGACTC
Organism: Ursus americanus; assembly: GCF_024610735.1. Lineage (NCBI taxonomy): Eukaryota > Metazoa > Chordata > Mammalia > Carnivora > Ursidae > Ursus > Ursus americanus. The sequence continues at coordinate 35,576,878 of NC_142128.1, forward strand.
TTTCTGAAACATGAGATTTTCATACCAAGAATAAGCCTATCATTTCCTCTAGAATTAATAGCAGATGGTAGCTGTATGTGACATAACAGTTTAGATTTTTTCCAACCCTAACCCTAATTGGTAAGGTAAGTAAAGTAATGATTTTGAGGATAAGCACTGCTAGAACTCTGATTAAAATTCCAGTTTCAGGGAACCGGTCGTGGCATTAATTAATAGTCTCAACTAATTATTTTCTTCTCAATACCTGAAGTAGGCTATAGGTAGTGGGACCTGAAAAATATCATTCATCCATCTATCAATCAATCTATCAATTTGTCCAGCAAGCCAGCCAGCCATTAATCCATCCTATATTGAGTGCGACTTGAACTAAGATTGCCTGGAAAGTAATATCTAAGTTCATTTTAATAATATTTAGAGGGTATTAACATATGGCATTATATTAGGGGGCAAATTTAGCAATAATCTGACACTTCTGAAGTTTAACTTTAGAAAACAGATGAGTGTCTCACTTTTAAAAAAAAGAAGAAGAAGAAGAAGATTAAAAAAAAAAAAAACTACAAGGACTTGTTCCCTGAGAATGTGGATAAGAGCTTATATCAAAAAAGCAACACCTGTTGAAGTTGTATAAGGAAAGTGATTCACCTGAAAGAGCATTTCACAGATGGAAAGGAAAAGGAAGATTCTAGACCTTCCTGAAAAGACTCACTGTGGATATCATCAGGGAGCTGGGAGGTTACTACACCATGATGAACAAAAAGGCCACAGGTAGTGACCCAGGAGAAACCTACAGCAAGATCCATAACTAGAAACCAAAGAAGCAAAGGCACAATCATTACTTACCAAGCACCATGTGTATCTCCACAGCAGCACAGGAGGGGCCAGGTCAATCAGATCTTCTCTAGGGATGCTGATTATAATGTCTGATCTACTGGGATGTTCTAAATGTCATTAATCAGAGTGGTTGCAGTAATTTTTAAATAGGAGGAGGGGTGTTTTAATTACTTCATGATGTATATGCTTCCACGAGTGATGGTCCATATCATTTGACAATGAAGAGATTTTCCTAATAGCTTTCTGAACCGACATTCACAGACCACTCTTTCCTTCTCCCATCAATGGTCAACCCATTTCTGTGTGCTGGCACAATTCTTATTCACAGCTTATAAAAGCAGAGAACTACCTAATACTCCAAAAGGTAAAGAAATCAACAGTGACAACTCTAGGCACACCTGGTTGGCTCAGTCAGTACAGAGTGTGACTCTTGATCTTGGGTTTATAAGTTTAGGCCCATGTTGGGTGTAGAGGTTACTTAAAAGTAAAATCACATTTAAAAAAAAAAAAAAGCATTCAGAGAACAACAGAGACAACTCCAATCCTTTATAATGTCTATACCATTAGACCATTATTTTACTTTTCAAAGTTCGTCCAAAGGAAGTAGAGACGTGCTCAAAAATCTCTATTCAAAGATTTTCACTGCAATTTTTAACAGTTTAAGAAGAATACTAAAATAATCCTAGTGTCTTAACAGTCGGAGAATGGTGTGATGCCACACCCAAAGGTTGGGCTACTATGGACCATTAGCTTTATCTTCCAGAAGAATATTTAATGAGGTAGAGGAAAATGTTCATAATAAAATATCACACGACAATATTAGGCACAAGATATATACAGTATGAGCCAAATTAAATATCTGAGCACTTACATACACACACACACACATACAAACACAAATAAATACAAAGGGAATCCACCAGATCGACGCCAATAAGTATCCATGATAATAGGAATTTTACACGGAAATTTATCTTCTTAAATAGTTTCATTCCCTACTCTTCAACTTTTCCTCTATCCATATATTACCTTATAAACAGAAAAAAAAGGGACAAGAAATGAAATGAAATGAAATGAAATGAAATGAAATGAAATGAAATGAAATGAAATGTGGTGCCCATGAAAATAACCAATGGTGTTTAGGAGACATTTGACTGTTCATTTCCAAGCATCTTAATTTTTGTTTTGCCAGCATTAGAATACCAACTCCCCTTCCCAAGATGCCAGTCTCAAATAGGCTAAGATGGCATTATCTTCAATTCCAAAAATGTGGAATCTGTGAAGATTCTGATGAACAAACTTCTGATTATTTTTTTTCTTCCAAACTATGAATGTTGTCACAAGTTGAATCACGGTATATGCAAAAAATGCCAAGTACCTTCTAGCAACAGATGAATCATGCATTACAAATGGCTTATGTTTAAAATAAATGATCACTTTAAACATTCCTGCCTGCCACCAGGTCCCAGCAGACACTATATATTCTCCAATACAATAACTTAAAAATGGAGTGTGGTCCCACATGGACTTTGAGAAGTCGGGCAAGATTCAGGAAAGGAGGGAAGGGATGGGCCTCTTTTTATATAAGCCAAGCAAAGCCACCATTTCCTTCTCTGGCTTCTGGATTTCTTCCTTCAGCAGATAAAATGGAAAAACAAATGTGGGAAGAGGTAAATTGATTATGTTTGTTTTAAAGAGAATTATCCCTAGAGACCCAACGCACCTAGTGAAAGTAGAGGTGTATTTGTCTAATGGGAATCAATGGTAACAATCTACATTAGATTTGCCTTTTTTTAGACATTTCATAAAAATGGAATGATACAATATATGGTCTTTTGCTTCTGACATCTTTTACTTAGCATAATGTGTGCATAATAGTTTTTGAGGTCCACTGACGTAGTTTGTATTAGTATTCGGTTTTTTGTCTCTTTGGAGTTTGTTTTTGCTGAATTGTATTCTATTGAATGGGTATAGCAAATTTTATCTATTCACTAGCTGATGGACATTTAGATTGTTTATACTTTTTGGCTGTTATGACTAGTACCGCTAAGAACAATGTAGATTCGTGGTTGCCTGAGGCTAGGGGTGGAAAAAGATCGACTGCAAATGGGCATGGGGAGGGGCTTTTGGGGAAAATGGAAATATTCTAAAATTAGATTGTAAATTTTATAAAGATGATTGAATTTTGAAGTTAAATCAGTGAATTTTATGTTACGTAAATTATACCCCTATAAAGCTGTTTAAAAAAACCTAGTTTGGTATTATCTTATTTCCAAAATGGTGTCCCTCAGCTCTTAAAAAGCAGATATTTATACTTTAAGTTCCAAGGGCCTGTCGTAATAGTATAATATAAGGAGTATTGGTAAGGTATAATCCTTACACCAAAGAAGGCTTAAAAAGGAATGACAGAGGCATTAAAAGGGGAAGAGATAATATGGTTGTGTATCAAATGCTAGAAAAATAAAATATGTTTCCCTAATTAGAAAGTTTATGAAGGCGGAAAATGTAAATGTGAGGAGTCAGGGCATAGTTTGGGGGTTCTAAGCTGGAAGCTTCTAAAAGGCTGAGTACCAGAGTGTTGAAATTCTGGAAGATAGAGGGACAGAGCTAAAAAGAGATGGCAGAGACAGAGAGCTGACAGCATAAGGGGTGAGGGAAAAGAGTCTCATGCCAAAAAAAAAAAAAAAAAAAAAGGGTTCTCCCAACTCAGGGCAGAGCAGAAAGGCAGAAGTTTACTTAACTAATAGTAACACTGGCAGTTTGGCTTCACCAATCTTGTTTCCCTATAATACTATCATCACTCCTCGGATCTTCCGTCAGAATGAAAGTAACTTTTTCTGAAGGTCACAACCCTGGTAACTGTCAGAGACAGTAGTAAACTCACAGGGTTCAGACCTTCATCTCTTCTTCACGCTTAGGCTGTATGACTCCGATTGAATTGGTGCATTCTATCACCCACCAAGCAAATACTGCATGTTCTCACACATGTGACACGTGTCTTGTGCTTGCTGAACACAGCAAAGTCATTTACTCCTACACCAGCAACCAATCAGCTTCAACTCAACCTTCAATCCCCTTCCTTGCCCAGTAGAGGTGAGCTTACCAAGATCACTCGTAAGCTATACTTAAAAGACTGAATGAAGAACCGGTGTCAAAATGGCCCTGAACAAACTAAGAAGACGGAAGAGAAAAACTGAGACACCATTACTTCCTTCTAAAAGAACAAATGACCACAAGTCACATCTCAACTCAACCCAGGCTTACAGTTCAGGACACAGGCTTAGCAAAGATTGACTTAGTCTATGAATTGGGGTCTACGCCAACGTGAAATTCATGAGACATAGCTTCCTAGCTGTGACCCACTGAGTCAAGTCCAGGGTAGGAAACCTGAAAATCAAAGCAAAAATTATTCAATAAGCTTCCTATAAAATTCACAAGAAGACAGCCACAGTTAAGGTCAACATTTCACATGTAATTGAGAGAGAGAGACTGATTGATTTAAGACGGCCTTCAAGGACCCATGGTGCCTACTGAGAAAATTATCCTTAAACTCTTCATCCAGATCTACCTGCCTGAAAGGAAACATCCTGCACAAAGAAAGACGCCTTCAACAGTTGACTTACAAGTTGGTGGTTTGTGTTGTTGCCAAGTTAAGCCCTTCTAAACTTAGAGGGACAGACACTGACGCACTTACATTAAGTCTGATTGCCCAAGATAGTTTAGAAGTGGGCTTACACAGTGTCATAGGTAACTTCGTAAAGTAATTAATGAACCCTTACTGTGAGTCTATGATGTCTCAACACATTTCTTTCTAAGAGAGAGAGAGAAAGCGAAGGAGGGAGGAAGGAAGAACATTCCTTGTCATCAGAGGTTTTAACTAAATGCATTTCTGGGGATATCCGTTTGCTGACAAAGGGCAGATTATCCTAATAACTTCTCTCAGGTCAAAACTCATACTAGTGTTAAGAACACTTTAATTATGAGGAAATGAAATCAGGCTATTCTGCCACACACGCAGGAAACAAAACGCAGCCAGGGCAACAGTCACAGCATCTTGGGTCTTAATTATTAGAAATGCGGATCCCTCAAAGAATGTCCTCAAGCCAAAACAATCAGCTCACACGCTGGGCCTCCCAGAGGCCAGCCTATTCCAAGGACTTAATCCTGGAGCTGGAAGAATAATCACCTCCTGGGAATGGCCACCCTGGCCCTGCAGGTCCCACTGCCCTGGCAGATGGGGTCAAGGGAGGATTGTGTGCAAGACTGCAGGGGGAGTGAGTGTCAGGATATAAAAACAATTTTTTAAAAAAGCAGAGGATAAATAAAAAGCTACACCAAAAGGAATCTGTTTTATAGCTGCCTTGTGACAAAACCAAATTCATACATGTAGGCTCATAACTTTTTGGTTCAGGATGAGGATATTGTATACAGGCAAAAGTTCCATAATTTTTCCAATTGTCTATAGATGATTATTCAGTGAAGAAAGAGGATTTGAGACCCAGAAGTCTATAGTGACAGGGAGATCACTGTTTCAAGGAAAGAAAAGGAAAGTGAGAGGGTATACCCTAGCAACCAAGCGCTCTTTATGTGTTCACATAGATAGCATCTCTTTGAATTCTTGCAACAGCCCTGCTAGGAAGTCATCATCATATCCATTTTATAGAGGAAGAAAACAGGCAAAGATGGTTTGTGAAGTGTGGCTAAGGTCAAACTGCCAGTAAGTGGTAGAACTGGAACTGAACCAAGATCTGACCCTAAAACTTTTAGGAGGAACCCATACCTTAGAAGATGAGGTTGTCCAATTTGAGTAGGAAACCCTTTTTGCACTATCTATAGGGAAGACTGGCCACACAGGTATCCCTCAGGAGCTCTTCCTTGTAGGCCATGTAAGAAGACTTAAGGAACATTCCTACAAAAGTGCAATGTTAAGAGTATAGGATTTGAGGTTCAGACCGTCCAGAGTTCTAATCTCACCTCTGCTTTTTTTACTAGTTTTATTAACTTGAGCGAGTTCATTAAGATGGCTGAGCCTTGGACTCTTCATTTAAGAAACTGGGACAATGATAGTCCCTGCATCATTGGGTCACTAGAATGCAAAGTAGATAATGCATGTAAAGTTTGGGATCTATACTAGGGATTCAAACATCCATTATTATGAAAGAATAAAATGAGTCCAAAGTGATTGTTTTGGACTTCGCACCCTCAATCAAAGTATATTTGTTGCAAGGTATATGTATGGAGGGCAAGGGAGCAGACGTAACCTAGATCTACCAAATTATCACATTATAGCGAAAAAATTATGCCTGCCTCCCATTTTGATTAACCTAAAAGTTGACTATCTTAAAGCATCCCTGACATTCAAGCCTGCTTTTCTTATTAAAGAATAATATGCATTCTTCAACACAGCTGAGTTTACCTTCCATTCATCCTTTCCTACCCAGAGACAGCTCCTAGATGCTACATGATGCTAAATCACACTGTGAGGATAAATGAGACAAAGGGAGAACATCTTCACTATGAAAGCAAAAGAGAAGATTTGTTATTAATGTCCCCTTAAAGAAGGGCGAGGTTTTTGAGAAAAGGGAAGAAGATGTTGTGTTGGGTTAGGGTTTGCTTTGTTTCTATTGGTTTCATGTTTTGTCACTATCTTTTATTGAAGTGAAAGCCACAGACATGAAATTAACCTTATTAAAGTGAACAATTCAGTGCCACGTAGCAGATTCATAATGTTGTGAAACCACAACTTCCATCTGGTTCCAAAACATTTTCAGCACCCCAAAGAGTAAAAAGAAACCCCAGAACCATTAGGCAGTTGCTCCCAGAAAGGCTCAGAACAAGCCTCACCAACATGTGCCACTCAAGCATGTGGATTATTTTGAACTGAAGACAATCAAGGACAAAGAGACTCAAGAAGAGGTTTTTACCTCCCCCTTAACTGTCTCTAAGAATTCAGACAGGGAGACCTGGTCCAGGAAGAAACCTACCACCAGAAATGGCTATGAAGAATATGGGCTGGGCTTGGTTAGCTGGGGGGAGCTGGCGGGGTCTGTGTGTTCAAATTCCTCTGTGTGCCCCACTGTCTCTGCATGGCATGACAAACATTTGTTTGCCAAACGTTTGCTCTTCCTATCTTGCGGTGAATTGTCCTTCTTCCCTTTGAAGCCCCAGATCCCAATCCCCTTCTCCTTAGCTCAGGATGGATGTAAGCCTCAACCACCTGTCCTTGTATCTCTCATGTCTATGTGCGGTTCCCATACCTATAAAATTTTTCTCCTGTTAATGTGTCTTATGTGGATTTAATTAATAGACTAGCCAAAAAAATCTAGTAGAGGAAAATTTTTTCATGTCCTACACTCCCTATTTTCTCCCTTCCCCAGACCCTGGCAATCTGCATTCTGCCTCTATGGACTTGCCTATTCTGGATATTTCATATAAATGGAATTGAAAGAGAGAATATGCCATTTTAAAATATGCCTCATTGGCATTAGGATTATCTTGAACTGGTTATTTTTATTTTTATTTTTTAAAGATTTTTTATTTATTTATTCAACAGAGACAGAGACAACCAGCGAGAGAGGGAACACAAGCAGGGGGAGTGGGAGAGGAAGAAGCAGGCTCATAGCAGAGGAGCCTGACGTGGGGCTCGATCCCACAACACCGGGATCACGCCCTGAGCAGAAGGCAGACACTTAACCGCTGTGCCACCCAGGCGCCCCTTGAGCTGGTTATTTTTAAAGAAACAGCAGACACCGGAAAAGCTCTGAAAAACAAGTAAGAGTTACCCTTTTGTAAGGAACATTTACATTTATAAGGAAAAATCTCCATTTGTAAGAGTGTCATCTCGCTTTGTTTATGGGAAGAGGAGATAACTAAGTCTCTAGACAATCTTATCAATGGAGAAGGCAGGGACCTAGATCCTCATAGCAACTGTGTCACCCTTTACCTGACTGCCAGCCATCACTGGCTCCTTAACATCTTTTGTTTTTAGCTGGAGATAGTGTTTAACTCCATGGCTTGGGTCATTTTGGTTACTCAATTTTTTCTAGGTATCTCCCATATATACAGGAGATATACATGTTATTAAACTTCTGTTATTTTCCTGTTAATCTTTTATCGTTTCAGGGGAGGAGTGGTCTCAACCAAGAACCTAGAAGGAGTGAGGAAAAATTATTTTTCCTCCCCCTACACAATCATATCTTTGACTAAATTCGTAAAATAACCACAGAAGCAGTCAGAACTAACCCTTCCATGTCTACACAGACTGCAGGACCATATCTGATACCAATTTCACTGGAGCTTGAGTTCCTATAGGCCATTTACAGACATCATTATGGAATCATCTATTTTCCAGTGAACATCAAGTTGAAAAGCATACCAACACTTAACGGTTCAATTCAAACAAATGTGGAGCATCTTAACATTTACACTGGCCAATTTCCGTTTTGACTGAACCAAATGTATTTTTCCATTCCTCCAGATGAGTACTGGCTAATTAAAAAAGCAAATCAGGTTCAACCAATTTTTTTTCTTTTATGTAAATTCAAAAATGTACTGGCCATTGGAACTATATAATGCAACAGACTCTCAACCAGATGGAGAACATTCTCTGCCTAATGAAGAACCAGGAACCCACCTACCCAGTCCATCCTCTGTTGATTTAAATCATGTACTATGAGAAATACAGAAGGCAGTTTTAAGAAATGCGGTCCAAGCCACCCCCCAACAAAGCCCCATCCAATCCTATTGTTTATCAAGTGTCCAGAGAAGAAGGCTTTTAGTATTCCCAAAAGTTCACCCACGTCCTCTGCTTCAGAGTTTTCTAGGATAGGTTGCATCCAACCTAAGGAACTTGCTGCTGAAATGGGTGCTTGGGCTCCACAGCATTCCCCATCTCTGAAGTCTGGTCTCTAGGACTGAGTCTAGGTACCTATATCTGCAGCAAGTGTCTCCAATGATCAGCTTGTCAGTGGAAATGAATGCATAAGCTCTGAAGGCATGCAGAGAAAGAGAACAGAGAGAATTTGTATGGCTTTTGATAACAGTCAAAGATACAAGAGTCAAGCAGCTCTTCCATAGGACTAATGTTCCTATAATTAACTGCTCTTGGCTTAGAATTATTCCAGAGTCCCAGTTACAAGAAACTCAAAAGGTGCTTAGTGCTAACCTTGAACCTGGGTCTCCTGAGGGTTGGGTCAAAGAGACAAAGCTAATTTTGGAGGCAGTGCAAGTGGGCATTGATGGGGAGAGGACACGAGGAGGCTTTGCTGGCTTGGGGGCTCAAAGTTCACCAGAGCAATAATAAGGGTTTCATGGCAGGTAGCAGTGTTTCTATTCTAGGTTCATTCAAGGGACTCACTATGTGACCTTGGGCCTGTCACATTCCCTCAGCACTGCTGCCTCTCCATCTGTGAAATAAAGGCACCAGTGTCCGTCACACAGGCCCTCCTGGAGTGGGGAAGATTAATGAGGCGAAGTTTGCAAAATGTGTGGAACAGTAGGCAACAAAGGGCAGCAAGAAGCAAAGTAAATGGTGACCAGCCCTACCCCCCCCCCACACACACACACTTCTTTTGCCTTTGAAAAATAGCCTAAACTTCCTCTACTCCAGGTGAAATCTACAGACCACCAGCAGCAGGAAGCTCGTCAGAAATGCAGAATTTTAGGTCCCATCCCAGACCTGCTGAATCAGTCACTCTGGAGTGGAGCCTAGCCACCTGTGGTTTAACAGCCCTCCAGGGGACACTGATGCTGAAGTTCCTGGCAATGTCTAATGGCAATATAGCCATGAGAAAGCCAGGTAAGTCCCCAACTTCCAAGGAGCTTACATTCCAGTGTCGGGTGGGGGACAGAAAATAAACAAGAATTTTGGAGAGAGCTAAGTGCAATGGAGAACACAGATCAAAGGGATGATAGCAGTATAGTATAATGGTTAAGCTCTAAACTCCAGATTTTTGTGCCCTAGGTTCAAACCCTAGTTTGGCCACTTACTGAGCATGTCAGGGAATGACTTATCCTCCCATCGACTCATTTTTCTCATCTGTAAAATGGGGATCAAGAAAGATTTCTCTTTAGAGCAGAGGTCATCATAACTTAGCATTCATAAGAATCAACTAGATAACTTGTGAAGACAGAGGTGGCTGGACCCCAGCCTCAGAGTTCTGATCCACTGGGAGAGGGTAGGGCCTAAATTGGCATCTCTGACAAACTCCCAGGTGATGCTAGTGCCACTGGTGTGCAGACCATAAGTGAAGTCATATTTTTCAGGGTAAGGCTTCCAAAACTTTAATGCCCATTCAAATCACCTAGGGACCTCATTAAATTGCAGGTGGTGGGGCACTTGGCTAGCTCAGTGGGTGGAGCATTCAACTCTGGACCTGGGGTTGTGAGTTCGAACCCCACATTAGGTGTGGAGATTATTTTTTTAAAAATACTAAAATAAAATAAAATAAAATAAAATAAAATAAAATAAAATAAAATAAAATAAAATAAAATAAAAATCAGGTGCTGGTTAAGTAGACCTGGGAAGAGGTCTGTGATTCTGTGTTCCTAACTCTCCCAAGTGGCCCTGGCTAGTGGCGCTAGATGGAGCTGGCTAGTCAACCATGCTTTGAGGAGGTTAATGTATCTGACACACAGTAGATGACCAAATATAGTATCTATTATAGTATTTCTTTCTAGATATTATAATATCCTTTATTTTATAAAGTGACAGTGATGGTAAATAGGTAGTCTATGGTTAGGAATTTAAATATCCTTAACTGGCAAACTGTAAAATGATAACACTGTATTAAATCCTATGAAAAGGGTATGTTGGTTTACAGAATCAAAAGCTTCAAAACCAAGGATGCAAAGTTTCCTCACAGGCCATCGTAGGGGTTGAGAATTCACAAAGTAGCTTGTTCCAGCCTCAAATTCCAAAATCTTTGACAACATATTAACCAACTATAGGTATAGTTCTGCAAAGGATATGAAGGAAATTAACAGCGTTAAAAGATTTTGAGAAAATGTTACAATAGCTACATAAAACCCCCAGAATAAATTCTGAGGACGAATACGGTATAGAGTGCACATGGTCCTAAATAACACAAAAAGGCATGTGGGCAAAATTTTTCACAAAAATTTCTTCTTTTATTTGTTTCATTTTGTTCTTCATTCCTTTTCTCCTATATCCTTTTCTTTGGGGCAGAATTTTACTTCTTTCCCAGTGGAACAATTAAGCAGACTAATGCCCCTCTCCTGGGACTCTCTTCCCATCAGGTTATAAATAAGTTCTGCACAGTAACTAAGAGCATATATAAAAGCAATGACAAGGTCATTTACCATGAACATGCCATGTTCTGTTTCTATGGCAACATGGAGTCAAAGACAAGTGACATATGATGATGTTTCCATTACATCCCCCATTGCCTTAAACCCTGAAAGGGCCAGCTCTTGCCAAGCCAGCCTTCTTGGCCATTTTTAAATCCTTTCCCACTAGGGCACAGGTGGATGGGATCTGAGACCCAAGCTCCAAGAGCAGAAGGCAGGAACTAGAGACCAAACTCTGCTTAGTTTGGTAGAGGGCACCATCAGGAGATAACACCACTCTCCAACTTTGAGCACACTTTTACATTCCTCACTGTGAAAAACAGAGTCCAGGCAACAATCTGAAACTCAGGCAGGTTGTTAGTCTGCCTCTCTGCCTCACTCAGTCTTGGACTTGCTCTGTTGTCTCACCTCACTGTCTTTTTTCTTTCTTTCTTTTCCAGTTTCAGAGGAGAAGCTCAGAGCAGGACTAATCACAGGTAAAGTAAGGTGCTGGCTGGTTACCAAACTCCTTGTAAAGGCAGAGACTTCATCAGCTACAAGCTCATTAGAGATATCTGCCTTCTGAAATGAATGGCAGATGGAAGTACTTCTTCCCCTTGCTTCCAGTTTGGCCTGCCCTTTTCCCTGGTGCCTAAGAACCCGTAAGCGAGAGGAAGGGGAAGGGAGGGGAGCGGAGGGGAGGAAAGACAAGACAAGACAAGACAAGACTCTGCTCTCACTATGTGCCAAAGGGTCTACTGGGTATTTTGCTACAACACTATGGTTGATGACATCATTATTTCCAATTTGAACATGGGAAACCTGAGATGTAGTAAGACACAGGACCCGCCATTGTCAACTGCTAGAGCAGAGCCTGGAATGAAACCTAGAAGTAGCTTAACTCCAGAGCTCTTAGCTGTGACCTATCTGCTTCAAAAGTAGCTCTTTCTTTTATTTGTCTGAAAATAACTCCTTTCAAGCTTCAAATGGAATGCTTGCTATGGTTGGTATTCTGGCATCTAGTGTGCATGTCAGTTTCTCCCTTGGTGACTTCACAGTCTGATTAATTCTCCCTTTCTCTGTGAGTCCAAGCGGTTTATGTTTTACATAGAAACTGGTCCCTCTTTGCCTAAGTGTTTTCTTGTTACCGGCATATACTATTTGGGGTTAAAAGATATGAAAGAGATGGTGGACCTCTTCTCAAAAAGCACATCCCTAACGCTCTCTCTTCCTTTGGAATGGTGACTCAGGGAATGATAAAATGAAAAGATGCTACCAAAGGAAAATGTCAGGTCTTTCTCATCCATTGCAAACACATTCAGGGACGAACTGCCCCTCCGACAAAGTTAGATATGTCATCAGGACAAAGATTAGGTCAAAACTAAAGATCTATTCACTGTAGATTTCACATGCACATTTTAGGTCTGTTCAAAGGCAATGCTGGAGTGAGTAATCTGGAGGATGACTGATTTAAAAAGCAAATTTAAAACGCTCTACAGAACATAAATTACCCAAAAGGGGGAAGAGGCCATGACTTCATCTTTTGGAAAAGCAAGCAGGGCCAGGCAGAGGAGAGAAACAACTTCTCCAAGAACTCGCAGAATTCAGAGTACCCCATACCCTTTATTTTTATTTATGATCACCATACCACCAAATTTTAACCACACAATACATGCATACCTGTTCCTTGCTAAAAATATATAGATAAGATTAAAGTTTTTCTTTTATAGCTACCTGTAATTCCATCCCTGCTCCCCAAAACTTGGGGAAAAAAAAATTTGTTGAGTATCCTACCAAGTCCCTCCTCTACATATGAGCACATATTATGCTTTTCAATCGATTATTTTCTGTTATTGATTGAAGAGAAATATGTTGTTCATTTTAATTGGCTTATATTAAAATCCTAAACCATAAGGAGTTAAACTCATCTCTTCACCTATAAAACACACGTTGAAAGTGTCAATGATCTTTTCAGGGGTGAGCAACCAGTTTCCTTACAAACCGAAGAAACCAAAAGGCAATTTGTATTATGATGCAGTTATGTGATGTTGAGCATGATACACTGGAAGTAGTCCATTCCTGAGAGTTATATCTTAGATTTGTTAGACATTCTCCTTCTTTAGTACAGCAGACTAAATGAAACAAGAAAGGAGCAGAGCAATTAAGAGTCTACCTCCAGCTGTTCACTCCATATTGGCACTTACTATTTGCACGACCTCAAACACTTGACTTAGCTGCTGTGTTATCAGTTTCACCATCTTCAAAATGGGGATATTTCTAATACCCACTTTAGAGGGCTCTTGTGCTTATTAATTACTTTACTGCATGTAAAGGTCATCGTAAGTATGTATGTAACCTCTCCTTCATGTCAAACCTCCATACCACTTTGGACTTCAGACTGAAGAAGGAAACAGAAAGAAGAAAGGGGAAATCAGGAAGAATTGCTAACTGCTCTGAAGTATATCTTGAAGGAGTATGGATGGATGGATAGGCAAGTGGATGGATGGATAGATGATGGATTGACAGGTAGATGAATAAGTGGATGAATGGATGGATAGGAAACAGTAGCAAGAGGAAAACTATGAACCATCAAAATACTAGAGCAGCATTTAGTCAATAAATATTTACTGAATACCTACCATGTACTCATTTGGGGAAGTATAAAGTGGCAATAAAATATAGACCTCCTCATCCTTTAAAAGAGAAGACAATCTTATAAAGACATCAATTACAAATCTGGTGAGCTCTATAAAGGGAAATCAAAGAGTGTGATGAGAGATTATGACAGACTTCATTTAAATGGGGAGGGTAAAGCAGAGAAGTTGCATTTAAAGACCTAATGGATCCTAAGAACTAATAAGGAGGAGACTATAAAAACCCTTCCAGACTAAGGAAACAAAGTGCAGAGGCCCAGGAGGGAGAGACATCTGTTTGACACCTAGTGGGACTTGGCGACAGACAGTCGCAGAGACTGGCTGGGTCAAAATGGAGCCAGGTAGAGTTTAGTTTTTATTCTCGAAGCAGAAGCAAATAGTGAAGTGAACAACCACGCACCCCTTCTTTTCCCTCTGCTTCCACTCCTCTCTCCAACACAGAATCTCATTTGTAGAGCTTCAGGGACCTCACAATTGAGAAAACAGAGAAAAAGGACTGGGTCATTCAGTCATTTGTTCATGGAACTATGGGGCCCTAGAACTAATTTAACATGTTAAGTTATCAAAAGAACAGGAAACCCTGCCTTCAGGGGTACGTTCAGAATCTGAAGCACAAAGGTCAATATGGTAACTTAATGCTTCAGACTTCTGAAACAAAACTCATTGATTTATGAAGTCATCAGAATGTTAGACTCTCTACTGCCTTTAATCATTAACTTTTGTCCAAGGTTTACCTTTTATCAAGTGCTGACTTTGAAGCCCAAGACCTCAGGGTTCAAATCTCTCTTTTGACCCTCAGTAGCTGTGTGACTTTAACCTCAGAGACTATTTCTTCATTCAGGAGTAGAGATGACAATGTATAATCTGCAGGAGAATGGCCTCCTAAAGCTGACCATGTCCTAATCCCCAAAACCTGTAAACATGTCAATGTAACAGTGAAATGGAGAATTAAGGTACTACATGGAATTAAGTTTTTTAATCAGCTGACCTTAAAATATGCTGTGTATCTGGGACTGGATTACCCAGGTGGGCCCAATGTAGTCACAAGAGTCCCTAAACGTGGAAGAGGGAGACAAAGCACTCAGTGCTAGAGAGATTTGACGTGAGAAGGACTCAACCAACCATCACTGGCTTTGAAGGGGCCATGGCTCTAGGAATACAAGCAGCCTCTGGGATCTGAAAAAGACACAGAAATGGACCCTATGCAAAGCCTCCAGAAGGAATGCAGCTCTGCCTACCCCTTGGTTTTAGCTTAGTGAAACCCATTTTGGACTTATGACCTCCAGGACTGTTATATAATAAATGTGTAATTTTTTTTTAAGCCACCAAGGTGGTAATTGGTTACAGCAGCAACAGGAAATTAATTCACAATCTGTGCTTTTGTAAATTCTTAAGAGGATTAAATGAGCTGATATATGGAAAGTGGATGGTGTCTTAGGAAGGAGTCAACATGGTTTTCATTTCTGTAAACTGCCAAATTTGATGTTGGCAAGGTTTTCACATCCCCAAGGGCCTCACCCCCCAAAAACATATACCAACTTTGTCCTCCGATGACTTGTGATTAAATCATTAGCTGATGAGGCTAGAGACCCTCCCAAGAATATTGGCATTCAAAAGCCAAATATACTACTGAGTCACCCTGCTTAAAATCTTCACTTTTGTTCAAAGTCTCCAGCATATTTCATTCTGGGATTTACAGTGCCTTCCAGCATCCACTCCCTCCCAATTTCTGCCCCACAGTTCCTTCTGTTCCCCATAGACCCTCCAGCTAGGTGCTAGTTACTCAATGACTACATTTCTTAAATGTATCCAAGTCTCTCATGCCTCTGGGCATGTGCCTGTGCTGTTCCCTCTGCCGAGAACTGAAGCCTCCCCCACGCCTTTGTTCATCAATCCAAGTCCTATTCATTCTTTAGAATTCAGCCCAATCATTACAAGGAGCTTAATGTCGAGCTACTCAAATGAATCAGAATCCACCTCCTTTGTTGTCCTATGGCAGAAAATTCATGCCTCAATTTTAGCAATTCTCACACCATATTACAACTCACCACCTTCTAGTAATGACTCTTCTAGTCATTAATCCTTAATATCAATGTCTTTTTAAAATTATGGAGCCTTTTGAGGATCTAAAGAATGAGACCCCATCTTCAGGAAACTATACACACCCAGGTTTTATGGAATATATATACAGTTTACAAATAATCTCAGGGGGTTCATGGATCCCCCAAAAAGACTTGAATCTCAGCACGAAAAAATACATTAAAATATGAGTGCTCTGAGGGGAAAAAATTCAATCTAGTTTACCTCTTTGTCCCCAGTACATAGCACATGGCCAAGCAAAGAGTTGGTACTCAATAAATATTGGATGGCTGGACGGATAAATCGATGTATGGATGGTTGGATGGTAGACAGGAATCTGAACGATTAATCTGTATATTTAAATATCACTGGAAAGACTCATCTGGAGAATTTCTCCTAATAATAGATAAACGAAGATTACAAAACTGCATCAGAGAACAAGATTAATCACACTTCTCTGGCTAATCACATTGGTGTGACAAAAAGGCATCTGTGAAAAATACCCTTATTGACAACATGTTCCATATTGTTCAGTAGTTTCAGAAATGTTCCTAAGAAAGACAGATAGGATCCATCTGATGCAACCAGGCTGAAAATGAAAACAAAAACAAAAACAAAACCGTTAGCTGGGAGATATATTTTCTGGTAGAAAAAAGTCAAAGGATTAGACTCTACCACCCTTATTACAGATGATGAAGTTGAATTAATAAAACTGTGCACCCCTTCTCTCTGAAATTCACCTAGAAAAGGGTTGTTGTAGTTGATCCAGAAATTGTGAAAATACGCTTGGGTTAGAACAAAAGTTCAATGCAGACACACACACACTTTTTATATGGGGAACGACCTAAATATCCAACAAAGGGGTTTAGTTGATTATTCTACATTAATACAGTGAACACTATGTAGGTACTTAAAATATTATTTTTTAGAAGGGCATTTAATGGGATGAAGAAATGTTCGTGCTATCTTAAGACAAAGCAGCTTACAGTGATCTCAAACTTTCAAATACGTAAGTACAGACAGAGAAAAAAAGGCTAGGAAATGTTAGCAATGGTTATCTGTGGATGTTGAAACAGCTGATTTTGAACTTCTTTTGTTGGGTCTATATTTACCTATCCATATATTCATACATATAATATTTACATTATGTATATATAAACATGGCTATTAAATTAGAACTTTTAAATTAGAAGCTTGCCTGTTTATGTATGTTCATACACACAAAAATACTGATGGGTGGATCAAGTTTTAATTTCTGCCTGAGGAAAAGCCTTTCATTGGACCTGAATTTCCCCAAAAATGTGCCACTTTTCACCTGGCAGCAGTTCCAAAGTCATAACACCTAGGGAGAGTCGATCTATCCTCATAAATCTGGGTTTTCATCTCATAATCTAAATTTGGTGACAGAAATTGGATTTCTGTCAAATTTGCCTCTCTTCCTGTTGGGGCATTTTGGACATCTACACCTTCTTCTCACTCCTTCACTGTGTATCTGCCTGTGCTAGAATGGCTCCTCTATGCGTGGTTTGTTGCTAAGGCTCTGTGACTCAGTTCCCACGTCTGGGTCTTCCTGGCTATTAGACCTAGTCTTTCCATGAACGTCAGAAAGACTTTGATGAGGAAAGGCACTAAGCCAGAATGAACAATGATCCATTGTCTTTTTGTGTTATATTCACAAAATATATAAATGGTGCTTTAGAGAAGAGGACTCCAATCGAGCATTATTCAGTTTAACTTAATAAGTATCTGCTGAATATCTCTTTTGTGAAAGGTGATGGAATGGATTTAGACACATATTTAGGTCCAACACTAAAAGATAGAGCTCTTCAAATCTCCATCTTTTACTGGAAATAGGAAGTGATCTCCCTGATAAGTACTCAGGTATAATGAAAATGAAACGCCACCCCAAGTATCTTTACACTCAGCCAGGCGAGTAGGCACTATCCCATTTCAGGTACAAAGATTCTACATTCACTCTGGTTTATGTTTCAGCAGAAATCCAAAGAACACTAAGTGTTCAGCAAACTGGGACACCATTGTTGTAAGTACTATCAGATGGTAAAGGAAAAAGGAGTTCACCACCGATTCCTCTGCAGAATACCCTTAGCGTTAATCAAACACTCAATAGAGTAAGTCTGGGCAGAAGAATACTCATACCAAAAAAAAAAAAATTGAAGTACAAGATATATAAGGCTGGATGAAGAATAAATAAAAAAACACTTGGAAGGCATCTAGCATGGCAAATGGCACATAGTGGTTCACTTCCAACCATTTGATTTCAAAATTCAAATCCAATAAATGTGTTTGTTTATTATTAGGTAAAAATCAGTGTTTCTATCTTACAAAAAATGAGATAGAAGTTCACAGAATGTCTTGGTTAAGGCAACAGATCTTGGGAAAGGTAGAATTTAAGATCTATCATATCCAATACCCCCTCACACACATACACACTCACCCACTGCTTTTGCTGCCTGTCTTTAGGTAGTCAGCTGGAATGAACCAAGTGTGCCCTAAACCCAGCTAGAGTCTGAAAGTTAGATTTCTGACCAAGAGATTCATATGAACTAAATGGTCAGGTCTCCCAGTCGGAGAAGTTCTGGCTCTGATGATGATAGGGGAAGAATATGGGCAGTGAGTGGCAATAACCTCCATGAAGGAAACATTCACCATCTTCACCCAGCCCCTTAGCATTGTGTGGGAAAATATATTTGAACGAGTGAGTGAATGAAGCAAGCAAGCTCTGGGGGAAAGAAGTGAATTCTGACAATTTGGGGAAAAAGGAAACCATTTCTGCAAATGAATTCTGATCACTGTTGAGCCTCTCATTTTTTGTTTTTTGTTGTTTGGGTTTTTTTTTTTTTTTTTCCTCACAAGAAACATAGCAGAGACTAAGATACCATCTCAGAGTAGTTATCTGGCCATTAGCCACTTCAAGTCAAAGAAATAGTTCAAGGTCAAAATGAATGAGTCACTCAGAGTCTCAGACTCCCCACTCTGTGGGATCCCCAGGAGTGTGATGCTTCCCCATGCAGATGTGGGCCCTCTACAACAGCCCAAAATGCCTGACCTTAGCTCCTAACCAAGTAATAATCCAGATAAATGATCCTGGAAATAGAGTGAGAACAGGCATATTTTGTCACTGTGTCACTAAATTTTTTTAGAAAGGGTCCTTGTCCTTTGAAGGCTAAAAGACTCTGAAATGATAATAGGGAGGGTTACAGAACACTGTAAACTTTGGAGCACGGTGTAAAAATTCTGAAATACTACCTCAATCACTCCTCAGAACACCCTCAAGAGGGAGATGTTATTATTAGCCCCATTCACAGATGGAAAAACTCAGGCCCAGAGGATTAATTAACTTGCCCAAGGTCGGAAGGTATCAAGTGGCAAAACTGGGACATCTTAACCATTATACTCTACTGAACTTCTCATTTTCTAAAATTTGATGTAATCTTTGAACACTGAAGTCAAAAGGAAAATGGCCCATGCTCTTTTGGGAGATTTCCTCTTGAACCATCCTCTAAATAAATTCATAGGTTTCCGCCAAGTCAATTCTTCTACTTAAACATTGCCAGTATCCACTGGGGTGAGAGAGGAATGGTAGGTGGGTGGAGAGGGGTTATTTAGAGTTTAGGATCCAAACCAAAGAGGGGAAGAAAGCAAGAACCAACACTTAGTTGAAAGAAAAATTAAATTCAAACAGCCTCTCTAGGGGTCAGTGAGTGACCCCCTGAATCTTCACAAAAGCCTGGCTACAATTGATATGGCACATTCCATATTATCATAAAATTGTTTTCCTATGTGTCTGTCTCCCCTCTTGAGAACCGTGATTAAGTAAACACAATCACCAGCAACACTGGGTAAGCTGCAAAGTAGGATTGCTATGGGCCAGACTCTGTGCTAAGCAGATCATATACCATCCATGGGACTTGGGCTATTGGGCCAAAGTGCATGATCTTGAATTAGCCTTGGTGGATCCAGCTATGTGGGACAGGCCCTGGTAGTTACCAACAAAGCAGGCATCCCCCAGGGCATTCTTTACTCCTGGCTCAGATCCTGTTCTACTTGAACTATCACCCTTTATGTACTCAGAGAAGGTAGGCCCTTCCCAGAGATTCACTTTTGATTATCTGAAGCACAGATTATTCCATCCTCACTGCTAGTGATCTGTTTAGGCACCAGTGCGTGATGCAAACGTGGCCAATGGAACAAAGAGAACATTTGCTGAATGCTTCTGGGAAAGGTTTTCCACTTGATTTAAAGGTGAAAAGAAAAGTGTCTTTGCTGTCTTTGGTTATGACTGTATGAGGACATGATGCCTGGAATTGTGGTAGCCATCTTGCACAGTGAGGAGATGAATATGAGAGCCTAAAGGCTGAGGATGGGGGATGAAAAAATGTGAATCACCTGGGATTCTTGGTGAAATCACTGCACTGCTAAATTAAGCAACTGGGAAGCCATTTATCTCCAGGAATCATTATGTGAGATAATAACTCCTGTATAAGAGAAAGAAGCCTTTTAGTGGGTGTTCTGCTGTTTGCAACACAAAGAAAAACAAAAACAACAAAACTCTCAGAAGATATTCTACCTAACTTTGCACGTATTACTTAATCCTTTGAAATTTTTACTTTCTTTTGGGGGGGATGGGAGGGATAAAGGGAGAGGGAGAGAGAAAAAAAATTTTTAAGATTTCATTTATTTTGGATAAAGGTGATACAACTGAAAAAAGAGTTCATTTATTTTGGGGCACCTGGGTGGCTCAGTCAGTTAAGCGTCTGCCTTCAGCTCAGGTCATGATACCAGGGTCCTGGGATCAAGCCCCCACTGGGCTCCCTTCTCAGCGGGAAGCCTGCTTCTCCCTCTCTCACTCCCCCTGCTGTGTTCCCTCTTTCACTGTCTCTCTCTCTGCCAAATAAATAAATAAAATCTTAAAAAAAAAAAAAAAGATTTCATTTATTTTTACTTGAAAGAGAGAGAGAGACTGAGCACAAGCTGGGGCGTGGGGCAGGGGCGGGGGGCAGGAAGGAAAGGGAGAGGGAGAAGCAGACTCCCCACTGAGCAGGAAGCCAGATGCAGGGTTTGATCCCAGGACCCCAGGATCATGACCTGAGCCAAAGGCAGATGCTCAACTGACTGAGCCACCCAGGTGCCCAGAAAGAGAAAATCTTAAGCAGGCTCCTTGCCCGGTGCAGAGCCCGACACGGAGCTCAATCTCACAACGCTGAGATCACAACCTGAGCTGAAATCAAGAGTTGGATGCTTAACTGACTGAGCCACTCAGGTGACCCAGTTCACAGGAATGTTGTGGAATTAAAAAGATAATATAAGTACAGTGTTTAAAAATGCACAGACATTAGTAAGTGAATGACAGATGATAAATATCACTGTAATGATCTCATTGTTTCTCACACAACGTCTGAATTAGAAACTCCTGTAATTCCCATTATACAGATTCAGAGACTATGGCTCAGAAGGTTTAAGTAACTTATTCAACTCATGCAACTGGCAAGAGTTAAAGCTCACATTCAAGGCTACAGTCTGACTCCCGAACTTACTACGTAGCTATACGCTCTCATTCCTGGAAACTCCAGCAACTAGTGGAAGGCCTGGGAGAAGCAGGAACTCTGGGTGTTAGGTTAACTGAACTTAACTCAGGGGCCCAAATGCAGGGACCAGGACCCTAAAGCGGCAAAGTGTAGCTGCAAACTGCTAGAAATGTGCCACCTGGAGAGAAAGCCTCACAGTTTCCCACTTGCTTCTTTTCCATTAACCCTGGGACGCCTTCTTCCTCACTTAGCTCAGCTTTCATTTAAAAGCCAGTTTCACAGATCAGCCAACTTCACATGAAATCAGGAACCCAACGTTCAAGCTCACAGGAAGCTCTTTGCAATGGTTATTTTAAGAACTATCCTGAGCGGAAAACCAGCTGTTCCGATTCAAAAGCAACAGGGGGCAGCAGAGAGCAGCAAACTGCTTGGTCCCTAAAACATTTTTTAAAAGGGGAAGAAAAAAAATAAAAAACAACCTTGATCTTCAGCCCATAAGCAACCTAGCGTAAAAATATCCCAGGTCAAACGTACCTGACACAATGGCTAGGCAAATTCACATCTCCAGTCTTTTGACAGGAAAAAATAGTAACAGACACCCGAATTCCTAAATGTGTTACTGACCATTATAGCTTCTGGGGAACCAGCAGAGCCTGTCTTGGGAAACACTGTCCAACCAGTGTTGGATGAGCTGAAAGGGGAAGACGCTTTTAACCCGAACAAACTCACCTTGTTAAATTTTAATTTCATTTTGGATTTAAATCTGTCTTGGGAACAGCAGTCATCGGTCTGCTAAAGTGTATCTGAAAGATGCCCTAGGAGAAGTTCTTGGTCTATTTTTAAATACCCAGGGCAAAGGGACACTATGCTCTACATTCATTTAAAAATCCAGTTTCTTAGGTCACTCAACTTTACAGGATGCTGGGACAGTAAATAAAATTCTCCTCTGACTGGCTTCAAACTACACCAAGTGCTCTCCTAATGAGCATTATTGGGATTTAGATTTGTAGTTCTTGGTGCCTCCAAACAGAGAAAATATCTTTTATTATCTCCTTCTCTACTTTTAAATTTACAAACTGGTGTTAAAAAGGAAAACAAGTAAATTTCTCACACGAGGGCATCAATTACATGTCACCAGTCTATGGCCATGGCCAGGTGACAAAGTCCGTTTGGAACATTCAACAAATGTTGCCCTAAAACTCTGACATTCCTTTACAGTATTTCTCTTGCTTCTTGTATTTCATAAAGAGGGGCGTAAATCCAAAACTGACCCAGTCTGGTCAGCTTTATTTGCTGTTTTATCTCAAAGAATGTTTTATTTTTCCTTTAGAGCATTTGTCTCCATTTCAATTATGCATTCATTATGCATTTCTTCGGTCAGTGTTTCTGCGTCTTCTAGACTTGCAGCTCCCTGGGGATCACACCTGTTTTGCTCACAGGAGCACATAGTCCAATGCTTGGCACATAATAGGAATTCTCCACAAATGCACCAAGTGTTCCCAGTGGTTCTGGGGAGGCTTCACCCACTGGTTATTTTAGGCAAGGGCTGGAGCCCTGCAGGTAAGAGCCACTCCAGGTTCTCTGATTCATATGAAGCTGATGTTAGCTCCCTAACATATTAGATAACCTACACACGATCACAATTACCCATTCTCTGGGACGATGTAGGGAAAGTGATGGAGCAGAGCCAAGAAAAGGCCTGTACCTCCTCTCCCTTTCTCACATTTTCCCTTAAAGCACAGACCAAGGTGGAAATATCCCATGTTGCCCCCTCTGCAATATCCCCCTATACATTAGAAAACATATGCCTCTCCCTTTCCTTAATAGCATTACCAGACTTGAGCTTGCTCTGAGAATTTAGGAGGACTGTTATATGGTGTTAAGCTTCAATCACACTCTGTTTAAGAATCTAGAACAGGATTTTAAAAGCCAATCCAAGTTATATGAACATTCTAAGTTAATTCTCAATGGGCTAGACACTCTGTTTTGTATTGGAAGGAAGTCTTGAAATGTTACAATGAATATATAGTTTTAAAAGGACTTCTATACCAGTTCATTAAATGTATAATAAAAATGCATATAACAAGTGCTATCTGTGGAAGGATAAATTCAACAAGATCTGGGATGATGGGCTGGATAACGTCCTCCACACATTAACACCATCTACCGTGCACAGTTTTTAGATAGGCCCTGACAGCCGCAGGAATATAGTACTTCCCAGGGAGCAGCAACTTGAAGACCTGGAAATGCCAGAATGATACAAGAGCAGAAAAAGAACGACAGAGCAAGGCACACCCTGGAGAATAAAACAACATTAACAGCAAGCATTTGGGTACACTTACTATGTGGCAGGCACTGTTGCAAGTACTTTGCCTGCATTATCTCAGTATCCTCACAGTAATCCAAGAAAGAGAGACACTAATACAGTCTCATCTCAAGGAGAAACCACTGATCATCAGATCAGTTAAGTAACTTGCCCAAGGTCACACAGCTACATAGGAAATGCCAGATTTAGGACTCAAACCCTGGCAGCCTGGCTCCACAGCCTGTGCTCTTAACCAATACAACTTGCTACTAGAAACTGGATTTAACCACAGCAATGGCAACAACAACCTTTTACTTGTACATGATTTGCTTGCTATATACCAAGTATTTTCTCACACATTCTATCACATATTCAGAGTAGGAGACTTGAGGAGAAACACTGCAGCTTGTATCCCTACCTGGAAGAAGAGGAATATGAAGACGAGAAAGACAAGTGTGACCAAGACCCCCAGATGACCTGCGTGTCATCCACGGTGTTCAATCTCAGATTCGGGTATTTCTCTGCCTTCGTTCAAAGTTCTTTCCATTTTACTAAGTGATAGCATCCACTGAAGCCATGAGAGCAGACCTCTGATGTCTATTTCTTGATTATTGCTGACAGTAATCACAGACACATCTAGACATACTCTTATAAAGCATCGCTGGTGTGAGAGACTGGGAGGACTCTGGGTAAGCACTTGCTAACCCACCCAAAGCCTTGTGGCTAAGAAGTATACATGACTTAAAGACCTGTTTTGTTTTGTTTTGTTTTAAGATTTTATTTACTTGAGACAGAGAGAGAGAGAGCAAAGGGAGAAGCAGAGTCCCTGCTGAGCAGGCAGCCCGACACAGAGCTTGATCCCAGGACCCTGGGATCATGACCTGAGCCAAAAGTAGATGCTTAACTGACTGAGCCACCCAGGCACCCTAAAGACCTGTTTTAAGAGCAATTTTCCAGAAGCGATCATCAGCTTAAAGGAAGGAGGTTAGGGGTTGAATGAATGGTGGTGTAGGGGCTGTGCAATTGGTGGAGTGAATGGGGTAACCAAAATTTCCTTCCTGAGCATTGCAGATTGCTCACGGCTACAGAGAACATCTCTTAGATCCTCTTGTCATTCAAGACATCCTTAGCCGAAGTTACGAACTGGTACAAAGGCTAAATCACCCTGACCATATATTTTGTTTGGCTTGAAAAGTACATAAAGATTAAGTCAATATTTAAACATCAGGGGATTTCCACTCTAAAATCTAGTTCTCCAGCTTAAGAACAGGGTGGTGCTGGAATGTGGTTGTTCCTTTGAGATGAGGTGCGCACTTCCTAGTTCAATGCTGATCTTAACATCATAGGTCATCGCCCCAATCTTGACACAAAGTGTCTGCTGTATTTCATCATCACATTTGCTCTGCTGTGTTTCTTATTAGCAAACAACTATTTCTCTGAAATTCTATCATCAAAGCACAAAAATATAATGTAGACCAAGTGAGCCACATATTTTTAAAAAGAGCATAACTGTTTGAGGAAGAGGAAACTATGTCTATGTATTTAAATATGCCACCCTAATTTCTAGTTTCTGCTACCTGCCTGTCCCATATAGGCATCTAAATTTGTAAACCCCCTCTTCTGAACTTCAGTAAAGCATTTCTTTAAAACACACTGAGATCAAAAGTAAGCACATCAGTGAAAATGAACACAAATGTAATGTGTAAGATGAAATACTATTGTGGTCATCCACGGGGCACTGGCCCCCACCCTCCCAGTCATGTACCCCATACAGTCAACGGGGTCTGTGGCTCATGGCATCAGGCTAATACCAATGGACTATAAGTCCCAGGAGGGCAGGGGCCGTATCTGTCTTAATCGTCATCCTGTATGCAGCACCAGGCACAGCAGCTGATATGCACTGTTCCTTAATAAACATCTGAGTGAATGGATGTTTGAGTTGCAGACAATATGTGATTAAAGAGCGAAGGATGAAGTCCATGAGAATGACAAGTTACATCTATTTTCAGTTGCAAATCACCTCGCTCTCTCTTGCACATGTTTGACTTTAATGTGCACAGCATCTCAGGACATCTTCCTGTCCCTAGAAGTCTGATTCTGGTATATTCAGACCTCTCTAGTCCTCCAACTCTGGGGAGGATTTTCTGCTGAATAATCCAATGCAACTGAACAAGGACAACTCATTGCACCTGCAGAATAACAGTAAACATGAGCACCCTTCCTGAGTTCTACCACAGGATGGATCAGGCCATGCACACAGGGCAAAATACCCTCCAGGGGGAGGAATTCCAGCTTTACATGAGCACTTTGCAAAATGCTACTAGTATACCTAAGTTTGTGAGTTGCCTCTTCTAACAAATGCACTTCTTTCTTCCAAATCCATTCCAAACATAGTCCTAAACATCATTCATTATAAACACTAGGCTTTGAAGAAAAAAGAGAAAACAAGCAGCAAAACATCAAACAAAAAAGAAATAGTAACAACCATGACAGCAGCAGCCCCCTATTTTCTCGTGAGAAAAGCACAATGCAGCCATAAAAGGGATTATAGGGGTGAGGTTATGGGTGATTTTCTTTCTCTTTCTCATTTTCCACTTTTCTGCAATGAGGCAGTATTACTTTTCTAATTTGAAGAATAATAAATAAGCTTGCCCCAGACTGTTATTTTCAATCCTCTCACACTTAGTATAAACCATGTCGACCTTTTAAAGATGTGATTTATTTTTTAACACCTAAAGCAATAAATGCTAGATATGCAAGCTTGTACCTGGCCGAGTTACTACATCAGCTGCAACAAAGTGGTGCCCAGCCATCTCTGAGATGCCAGCAGAGAGCAGGGGCTGACATGCAATATGTTGCAAGAAGCAGAATTCCAATGTCTAAAAGCCGTCTACCCCCCAAAATACTGAAAGTAGTCATCCTTCTTTTGCGTTTCCCACGAAAGGACACCACAGAGAATTACCAATCCCACCTTAAAAGGCTGTAAATAAAACTAAACTTTCCAAGTCCTTCGTGGGCACTCTTAGGCAGGCTAGATACTGTGTGTCAGTCTCCAAGGATGATGCTACCCAGGATTCCAGCATCGTTATTAATCTTACTCACTTTGCTTCTGGGTAAGAGATTTGCCCATCGGCTTCTACTTTCCCACCACTGGCCAGAGCTACACAGCCCACTCACTGCTCATTAGTTAGTTACTCCTCCTTCTCTGATGTGACCTGATGGTTTTCCTTTCATACCTTCATCAAGAACTCCTTAGATTAGTCCATCTGTCCCATTTTCATTACTGTAAGGGGCTTGAAAACAAGCTTATCTATGCACCTGACTTTCTACACTGTATTCTGTGCCTTTAAATCAGTAAGACAGGGAAGAAAAGATGTGTTCTTACAGATAATAGAAGAATTTTAAAGATTTCCCAGGCTAAGAGTCCTGAGATACACAACATCAGCATGTTTCCTTATCTGTGAAATGGGCATAACAGCAATACCCACCAAGTTGGGGGTCTAATGAGGATTAAATGAGATAGCACACAATAAATCATCTGCACATTGCCTGGCAAATTGCATACACGGAATAAACAGTGGTTATTACTATGCATCCTTTTTTTAGATAGCACCTGGATGGCTCAGTCAGTTAAGTGTCCGGCTAGTGACTTCGGCTCAGGTCGTGATCTCATGGGTGGTAGGATCAAGCCCCACATCTGGCTCTACACTCAGTAGAACGACTGCTCCAGATTCTGTCCCCCCTTCTTCTTGCCCCTCACCCAGCTTGCATGAGTGCATGCTCTCTCTCTCAAACAGAAAAATTTTTTTTTAAAATGAATTCTTGAGACATCTTTGGTGCAAAAAGACAGTTTTATTAAAGCACAGGTAAAGGACCCATGGGCAGAAACAGCTGTACTGGGGTTGTGACTGGTGACTGATTATATACTTTAAAGTTGGGAGGGAGTTAGGCATAGCACAACCCTCCAAGGTAATTTGGAAACAAGGTTTCCAGGGCCCTAAGGGGGCTAGCTATTATTAGGAAAAGGTCATTTATTACTGTTTAGTAAAACCTCAGTCATGAGATCCTTCAGATGTATATCAGTGGGTCATATGCTTGGAGGATGATTGCTAACATATATCTTGGGGGGTAGAGATATAGGAAGTTTCCAAAGGAATTTTTATATGTTAAAATAGACTTACAGGGGCACCTGGGTGGCACAGCGGTTAAGCATCTGCCTTCGGCTCAGGGCGTGATCCCGGCGTTATGGGATTGAGCCCCACATCAGGCTCCTCTGATGTGAGCCTGCTTCTTCCTCTCCCACTCCCCCTGCTTGTGTTCCCTCTCTTGCTGGCTGTCTCTATCTCATAAATAAATTAAAAAATCTTACAAAAAAATAAAATAAAATAGACTTACAGGATCCTGGAAGTCAGGATAACGTTAAGCTAAAATTCCCTTCCCTTAGCAAAGTATTAACATCAAGGAAGTTGAGTTCCTATAGGAAGGTCACTCTGTCTGTTTCAAGGACTTGTCAATGGGCTATAGGTAGTAAGAAAATTCAATTTTTTCTTTTGCCTTTGTTTCCCACATCAGGGATCACCATGCTCTAGCAGGAATTAATGCATGAAGATCTGACCAATCAGGTTATATCATGAACAGCTCAGGGATGGACCATGACCGATGCCAGGACATTTTCACTCCTTCTAGAACATATCTCTAGCAGAGCTATGGAGGGAGTGAAAGGATTGTAAAATAGGACTGCTAAGTCATCATGGGTAAGGATGTTCACTACACACAGAACATCTGTGCAACTGTGCGAGAAATGAAGAGAGGGTGGGAGAAGACAGAGACACATACACAGAGACAGAGAGTATGCACCAGCCCTGGCTATACTGAACAAGCTCCTGGATTCAGCTGTACCTGAAACCCATCTTCCATAATGTAACACCCCAAGCAAGATGGACCACCAATTTCCATTTTGTTGAACCCAGTGGAATTGGGTTCTATGACTTGCAATTGAAAGAGCCCTAGCAAATACAAATATAATATATCTTTTATGGTTCTATTTCAATTAATCCCAGCCATTTAAAAATAATCAGTGGGGAAGAACCAGTATACAAAAGACTGAAACATGTACAAGTGTACAATAAAATAGCAGTCTAGGAAGTTGTGTGTTCCAAATACATCTTTTCAACTATAACAAGTTTTAGCACATTTTTGGACTCTATATTTTTAATCATTTTTGTTCCAAAACTGAAGTGCGTTATTTTAAAGCAAACATGCAGGAACTGCCTCAGCCAGTTGAACATGATAAACACATTTTGGACTAAGTAGCTGGAACCAGTATTTTTCTTTCTCCTTGAGCACACACTTGAAAAGAAAACAACAACAACAATAACAGCCATAACTAACTTCCTGGGTTTTTTCAGTTCAGAAATTAATATATAGTTCCCACAATTTCTAGATATTAAAGTGAATTCCACCAGCTCCTCAGCACCAATTTCCCTTAAATATGCAGGTTTTGAGTGGTTTATCTCAGCCCTGGAATCTAGTGCAGTAGGTGATATGGAGGGACAAGGGCTCACTCACCAGCCAATCCTCCTTCAGATAGAAGAGTCTGATGCTAATGCTGAGAATTAAGAACAATGGTAAAGAAATAACCTAGGCATAGATCCTGACTCATTATGATCCATCACAAAATATTACTAAGAGGTATCCATAAATGTACTAAAATTTCACATGAGAATATCATAAATTTCTAATTATATTAATTTTTTAGTCCAAGTGGCTGGTTGGTTTCTCAAAAGAAACAATAATTCCTTTTTATTTAAATAAAATGTATTTCAAATAATTCCTTCCTGCCCCTTACATGGCAAAGTTACTTACATTTTCCTTCAGCAGACACAAAAATTGGAGATCTTTTCCAATTTGGTGATTAAGTTATAGAAAATACTAGGTAATCAAAATCAAAGGAGCAAGATAAAAACCTGACAATTTAATTTGATGTTGTGCTTAATTCTAAGCATTAAAAGAAAAATGTTAGATGTACATTGATAAATAAACTCATGCAAATAAGAAGTATGTTTACTTAATTATATATAATTTGCTTCCCTGTAATAAAATTTTTATAATATACATTTCTATTTTTACATATTTACTTATAAATTATATCATTGTTATATATGTGTATATATAATTATGTTACATAAAACTTACAAATTATCATTTTACACATATATATGCACACATTATATATACATACACATATATGTAATGTTATTATCTAGAAGCAAACTTCTTAGGAGACCTAGGCTGCAAAAATGAACCATCCTGTTGAGTAAGGGACAGGCAGAGCCAGGTAGGGAGAGACAGGTAGGGGGCTATGGGATCAGGCTCACAGAAATCCCAAAACTGGGAAGGTGTAAGGAAACCAGAGACAAGGGAACACACCAGACCACCCTGCCCTAGCTGTCTGAGGTGTGGGGTGTCTTTTTTTATGACAGTCACCTGTGACCAACAAAAAATAACCAGACCCTAAAAAGAAGTAAGCCATTAAAGATGTTAACACCAGTCCTTACTCAAATCAAGACGTCACAAGAATGTAAAGGCCACAAGCTCCCTGCTCAGTTCTAAATAAGACTGTCAGTGGAGGAGTATATTGGCAACCCTGTTGGGACCCCTCTCACTCCTGAGAGCTTTTTCTGTATCCTTGCTTAATAAAAACTCAATCACTTTACTCACTCTCCTTTGTCTGCGAAATTCATTCGACTCTGTGAGACAAGAACCTCGCTTCCTGCTTTACTGTTAAAATGGCTAACAAAATGTTGAAATTATGTTGTACAAAACTTACAGCCAAAAATTTCCATGAATTTGCCTCCCCAAAGCCAGCTGCTTGTGTTGATGTGTATTGTTCTGTGTTGATTTATCTGAAGAGAGTTAATCTAAAACTGAGGGTACCTTCTGATCGTACATTATTATAATGTGGTTTTTGATTATATCCTAGAAACCATGAAATTCGGGCAATGCTTATCCTTATAAATACCCAGGTTTGATTAACTGGATATGGCTGTGTTTGCAAAGGGCAGGTGCTCTGAGGTATGATAAAGAATACATGAACTTAATGGAGTTTTTTAAAAAGTCCTCAACACCAAGTGCTGATATTAACAACTGTAATTTTTAACTTCCATGCCATGTCTTCCCTGACCTGGTTTTCCTGATGGATTCAGGTACAATGAAGGAACCAGAAGTAGAAATATTTACTCAAAACCCCCAGTACTGATAGCACCTCTTCCTACAATAGATCTGTTTCTGAGAAGTTTAGTTATGCAAAGTTCTTATATTATTACTACTCGAATAACATTTTTTAACAAAAAGTAAGATTTTCTATTAACTGTCAGAAGATTTTTAAAAATCCCTTCCACTGAATTTGAATTGTGATGTAGATTTTCTTATACTTAACTGCTTAACATCAGGTTATAGCCATCGTCTTATTGCACTGAAATTTTCTATAAATTCCTCAAATAACCAAGTTTCAGGAGGATTTATGTGACCTTGAAATTCAAAGAGAGAAGATTCTGAAGGTCTTTTTGAACAAAGAATGCCAAAACAATCTCTTTCTTTCGAGAGACAGAATCCACTGGCATGTCAAGAAAACGGCAGGCCTCTAGGTTCTTCAAATCGGTCAGATAATTCTCTTCCTCCTACCCTCCCTCCCTCTTTCCTTCCTCCTTTCTTTCTTTGTTCCTATTTAGACTTGTTTCTTGAGTGCCTACTTTGTGCCAGGCATTGTTCTAAGAGATTAAAGGAACCTCAACACTGTAAGGATCCCTGATCCCCGCCCTCCTAGAAACGGCTAAAGCCCTATGCTGCTGAAACCATCACTTCGTAAGCTGCCTTCGGGGTTGTTCTAGAGGGTGAGCAAGTTTTGTTAGTGCTCAGACTCAAAGGAAAAGCCAATCTTTAAGAACAACAGTCCCATTTCCATATGGAATGTGTTTCCTTAATGAAACTATTAATGGTGAAAAAAGTAGTGAATAGCCTAAAATCAGAAAGATTGTAAGTAATTAAAGCAAACTATAGGATACAAGAAAATTGAAGCAATCTTGGCATTATTGATAGACTGTGTTTTCCCCATAACATGAATACAACAGACCTACTCACCAAAAGCTTAGGTAGACACTGTTCAAGTTATTGGCATTTACAATCATGAATTTTCCCCAATTGATAGAATAATAAATGCACATATGCTTGTGTTAAGTGTCTTGAAAGCTTTGTGTTTACATTTTCAGCAGGGTAGTATAATTAAACATTAACTGTCAATTTCTTAATCCTGAAGCAGTCGTTTTGCTCTAGGTAATGAGCTTTTTATTTTTTTATTTTTTTCCTTCCTAAGCAAATAAAATCTCTTCCTTCAATTGGTTTTAATGGATTTAGCCCTGAGCAGCCCACCCTTTGTAGACAATCCCTTCTATGGAGAGAAATTTCTCTAGGGAGGCTGAGGCTGTAGCTTCGGGGAAAAGCAAAACTTCTCTCTGATGAAAACAGAAAATATGTCTCTCCCAACATACTTCCTCAGACTAGCTCAGAGACTGTACTTAGTATTAAGCTGTGTACTATCCCCAACACACAAGTAATACTACAGTAGTCCCCCCTTATCCACAAGGGATATGTTCCAAGACCCCCAGTAGATACCTAAAACCACAGAAAGTAGAGAACACTATCTATACTGTTTTTCCTATACATGCATATATGATAAAGCTTAATTTATAAATTAAGCACAAAAGAGATTAATAACAATAACTAATAATAAAATAGAACAATTCTAACAACCTACTCATATAGTCGTATCTCAGAGATAACTGTTCAGTTCCAGACCACCACAATAAAGCAAGTATCACAATAAAGCAAGAAAAATGAATTTTTTGGTTTCCCAAAAATATAAGTTATGTTTACACTATTTTGTAGTCTATTAAGTGTGAAACAGCATGTCTAAAAAAATAATGAACATACCTTAATTTAAAAAATGCCCCATTGCTAAAAAGTGCTAGCTATTGTCTGAGCTTTCAGCAAGTCATAATCACTGCTCACGTATCACCATAACAAATACGATAATAATGAAAAAGTTTGAAATATTGCAAAAATTATTAAAATGTGATTCAGAGATGCAAAGTAAGAAAATGCCCTTGGAAAAATGGCGCCAATCAACTTGCTCAACAAAGGGTCTCCACAAACCTTCAATTTGCAAAAAAATACAATTATCTGCAAAGTGCAATAAAGTGCAGCACAATAAAATGAGATGTGCCTGCATTTTACTGTCCTGCATTCACCCTTCTTCATTTTTTTAAAGATTTATTTATTTGAGAGAGAGAGAGAGTGCATAAGCAGGAGGGGCAGAGGGAGAGAGAGAATCTCAAGCACACTATGCGCTGAGCATGGCACCCAACACGGGTCTTGATCTCACAATCCTGAGATCACGACCAAGCAGAACCCGAGAGCCGGAGGCTTAACTGACTGCACCATCCAGGAGGCCCTCGCCCTTCTTCTGATGATGATGTGAGATGATAAAATGCCTACATGAGATGAGGTGAGGTGAACCACAGGTGTTGTGACCTAGCATTAGGATACTACTGACCTCTGACCTAGGTCAGGAGGAGGATTATCTGCTTGCAGACCATGGTTAAGCTGAGGGTAACTGAAAACATCAAAGTTGAAACCACAGATAAGGGGAAACTACTATAGTGTTATTAGTGATTTATTTCTATTTTGTTTTCAACAAAACTTTAAAATTCCTACCCAGGCATTCACTTGTCTTTCTTGTTTATCCACCCCATATTCACTCTGCTGTTAACAAAATGAAGCTACATCAGACACAGGTTGTCTCTGAAAAAGTGTTTGGCTTTCAAGAACAGAGGCCCCAAAATGAAAAAGTGAGATAAAAGGCAGTTTAATGTCTGTATGTACACTTTTGGCCTGGATGCTCTCTAGGCAAGAATCAAAGATGTAAGGAGTTCTATTTTTAATGTCTTCCTACAGAAGCACCATGAACTTAGCAATGCACAGAATTTATGACATACTCAATTTTATAACGCGAGGGAGAGGGGTGTAGAGAATGACTTTTCCATTGCCTTTCCCATGAATCTCAGATCACTTGTAAATTGCAGAGCCTGACATTTAAACTGTGCCATGTTGATAGCTCAGACACCACCCTCCCTCCCTCCCTCCCCTCTCCTCCTCCTTGTCCACCAGGAGTACCACCGCTGATGCTGCATTTCATAATGCAGCGAGATGGCGACTCAAGGGTCAAGCTCAGCCTGTTAAGTCTAAAGCAATTACGTTCTCCTGCAGATAAAGAAAAGCCCGTGTCCACAACTCTGAGTGGAGTGTGGAATGAGCAGAGAGACTCCAAGAACCATATGGCTAGCTTCAGCCTGTATCCTTGACATCACAACAGGCACCTGGCAAAGGCCAATGCTTGGCACAGTGTACCCACAGCCATTTCTGGCCAAACCCTCATCTATTTCTGGAAACTTACCTGCCCTTTGCAGTTGGCTATCCAGAGAATCTAAATTCTGACATAATGAGTTCCTACTTTCTAAAATCACATGTTCTATTTACATTTTTAGAATAGCATATTAAAAAGGCATCCATTCCTTAATCGTGTACTGACAATACCAGAAAACAGTGAATAACCATCTTCTGTGCAGTCCTATTTCCCAATAGCATCTAATTTAATAGCATTGTATGTGAATAAATGCTTTTTCCCTCCTGTTGTCTACATTTTCAATAATAGCTGATGTTCTTCAGTCTTAGAAATTGGAATGTTTTTTAATTAGTGCTTTCCACTTACCCTCGCAAAAACTATGTCTCAATTATACTTCTTAATATTAAAATGGAGGGGACGCCTGGGTGGCACAGCGGTTAAGCGTCTGCCTTCAGCTTAGGGCGTGATCCCGGCGTTATGGGATCGAGTCCCACATCAGGCTCCTCCGCTATGAGCCTGCTTCTTCCTCTCCCACTCCCTGCTGTGTTCCCTCTCTCGCTGGCTGTCTCTCTCTCTCTGTCAAATAAATAAATAAAATCTTTAAAAAAAAATATTAAAATGAAGAAGCAAGAAATATATCTCATTCCTAGGACACTTTCCAAATTATCAGGATTAGGAACCCTTCCGCTGACATTGGGAGGGAGTACATCATACTGGAGAAATCCTACATTTTGGAGAGAGACCTGAGCTAAAATCTAGACCAGAAGTAATCTTTACTTAAGCAATTAAGTGAATTACTTCAACCAACTGAGCCTGAGTTTTCTCATTTCTCACAGGGTTGTCATAAGGATTACATGAAATGACATTGCCTAAAGCTTAGTAGGTCTACCGAGGAGGAGCCAGCATTCAAGCCAGGTCTTATAGCCACATTGCATCATCTCCCAAAAGAAGAGAAATGAAGGCTTGGAGGTTCTTGAAAGCCCATCTGAAAGATGAGAATTTGCTCCTGAAGCTGCTGACACACCTCAGATGATTTCTGAGCAGGCTAAGGACACGATGAAATGATTAATTAAGGATGAAGCAGACAGGGGAGAGGGTGAAAACAGGACGAGCATTATTAGAGGCTTTCAAACAATCTATGCTACAATGGAAGCCAGCATGGGGAAGAGACTGCCCATGGTAAGAAATATGTGTGACAGCACTGAAACCATTTCCCCCAGAACTAGGAGAACCAATCACGGGTGGTGGTTCCCAAACCTAGGCATCCATAAGGTGGGCTGGGGTTTTACTTTTTATTTTTAAAAATTTTATTTTTAAAATTACAGATATTGGACTTTACTCCAGACCAGTTGATTCAGATTCTACATGTTCTGGTCTCAGAGATGTGTGTATGTGTGTGTGTATGTGTGTGAGTGTGTGTGATTCAAATATAACATCAAGTTTGAAATGACTGATCAAGGGCAAAATCTACGAGTATAGCACTCAGAAACATACACACATAGATCCTACTAAAAACTATGTATTCTGACCAAGTGGAAAATATAAGAATAGATTTTCTTATTAGATTGTCCTCTTACAGTCTCACTTCCTCAAGTATACCACCAAAGATAAATTTAATAAAATTATTCATAAATTCTGAGTGGTTTTATGGAGGTAGAGAGAAGGATATGGAAAACTACAGGTAGATATTTTGCATTGATTCTTGCATTTGGAATGTTCCAGATGTCTTCATTTTTAGAGATCTACCATATCTAAAATTATATGTGTGGGGGAAAGTTATAGATATGAAGTAAACCTATAGCTTAAGATTTTTAAGGAATTTATAGGTCACCTATTCCAACCTCCTTTATAATGCAACAAACAGCCTTTATAAAATCCTAGGTAGAGAGATGACCATGTAGCCTGATACCTTCAGTGATGAAGAGCTCAGTATTAAAGGGTAGTACTGATCAGGAGAAAAATTTATCATAGTGAAGGAGGGACATGCATTAAAATATGAATAAATAAAATGTTATAGGGTTAGTGGTTAGAATGTTTGTAAAGGCATAACCATGTGGTTAAATACACTTGGAAATACTATGTGTTGTATTTGCAGCAATTAAAGGTAATAAACTGGTGGATTTTAGAGAGCAGGTCTTGGCCAGTGGGCTATATAAAAACAGACAAGTTAAAGATGAGGAGGCTGTCAAGTGTCTACATTCCAGTGACCACATACATGGAATGAATCAAAGACACAGCTGGAATCCAACCAAGAGGGAAGGAGACAACCACTAAGGAGGGAATGTACATGCTGTGCTTCTGGTTGCCCTGGTGACAGGCCCCCTCTCCTCATGCTGATAGCATTGTAATGAATACCACCCTTGAAAATAAAATAAATGATGATATCAATAGTGGAGTAAAAGGTAGTCTTTTTTTTTTTTTTTTAAGATTTTATTTATTTATTTGACAGAGAGACAGCCAGCGAGAGAGGGAACACAAGCAGGGGGAGTGGGAGAGGAAGAAGCAGGCTCCCAGCAGAGGAGCCCGATGTGGGGCTCGATCCCAGAACACCAGGATCATGCCCTGAGCCGAAGGCAGACGCTTAATGACTGAGCCACCCAGGCGCCCCTAAAAGGTAGTCTTAAGAGCCCCAGTGTGGGGAGGAATTAGGGAGGACTCGGAGTGGTAGTTGTTAGAAGACACGTAATCAGGGAGGAAGATATTGGTTGAAAAAATAAATAAGGATGTAGGATATCAGAGAGAGAGAGACTAGTGATGGAATACTGGACAAATAATATGTCTGCCATTTCTCTTCCAGAAACATGCTCCAGACTAGAAACCCTAAAGTAAATGTTAATAAACCCACACTGATTTATCCATCTTCTTGTCACCCACACTATGTGGAAGGTAGCCCGGTCTGGGAGACTCAGTTGAAACTTATTCTCTTAGTGAGTTGGCATCTCAGTTGGTAAATGTGGAAACATCTGCCCTGATTGCTTTCTTGCCCTTTTGCCACTCAAAGAGATCAGACTCATCAAGATGGTGTAGAATGGTGTGATGGTTAATTTTATGTGTCAACTTGGCTAGGGTACGATGCCCAGTCTAAAATGGTTTCTGTGAAGGTACTTTGTTGATGTGACCAACATCTATAATCAGTAAAGAAGGTGACCTGCCATGGTGTGGTGGGCCTCATCTAATCAGTTGAAGGCCTTAAGAGCAAAGACCAGTTTCTTGGAGAAGGAATTCTACACCAAGACTGCAACACAGAAATTCTTTAAGTTTCCAGGCTGAAGGCCTACAGATTTCAGCCTCAAGACTACAACATCAACTCCCGTCTGAGTTTCCAGTCTGACAGTCTGCCCTATAAATTTTAGGCTTGCCAGCCCCCACAATCAAATCTCTTTCAATTAATAGACATATGATACATATAGAGAGACATCTCTTTAGATATAGATAAATAGATAAGCTATAGATACGAATATAGTGTATCTCTATATATAGAGAGAGGGGTATTCATCCGTAACTTTTATATATATATTTTTATATTTTTAGAAACTCCTTCCTTGGGACTTGATATCTGACCCCTTGTCACTTATACCCATCGACTTTAGTTCTTTTTCTCTCCTCTGATATTATGAAGAACAAGTTCAATCCAGTCTAATTATTTGGGCCAATACATTTGGAAATTTGGCACACGGGTTTCTTAACTTGTCAATGAATTTGTAATAGTGTAATGGTTCCCTGCCCTTCTAAAAGCCCTTCTTGCAGAACCTACCTTTCCATCTCCCCCAATCCCCACCCAGGTAGATTATGCATCAAGACCCCACTTCTCTAGTCCAGTGGGTTGGACTAGAGGTGACTTCTGGCAAGGGCCAGGCCAACCAGTTTCTATCTTCAGTAACTTTAAATGAATACATTGATTTTTATCAGTCTTGTGGGCACAGTAGCATGAGATGCAGGGCAGCCATGCTCGTCCATGTGCCATATGCAGCGGGGAAATCTGCAGAGAGAAGACAAAAGTGTAGATTCCAGGT
This sequence comes from Ursus americanus, assembly GCF_024610735.1. Lineage (NCBI taxonomy): Eukaryota > Metazoa > Chordata > Mammalia > Carnivora > Ursidae > Ursus > Ursus americanus. The sequence continues at coordinate 35,615,052 of NC_142128.1, forward strand.
AGCCCTGAAAAGACAGTGTGACCTAACTCTTACAGACTCTTCTCCTTCTGTTTTCAGTCCTTCACAAGTAACTGATTGAACTGTCTTCCCTTTAGGTTCTATGATTAAACTCTGTGCCCTCAGGTTCTGGAAAATAGTTCTGAATCTTTACAAGATATTTTCTTGTCTTAAGATAATAAGGGTGTGTTTAAGGGACTTGTAGGCAAATGGTCAGTAACACTGATGCTGATTCTGTATTGCCTCACGACAAACTCATGTAGAGGTTTACAACACCATAAGCAGGGCATGAAACAAACATCAAAATATATTGAACTGCTAATTTAGAGGTTGAATTTGAAGAGATACTTTGCAAAAGGTCAAGCTAAAGCATTATAAGGAGAGCTGGTCTCATAAGGTTATTACAGTGAGCTTCACCCAACGGCATATTAATAGCCTAGAATAACAGCTAACACTTATAGAACATTCAGTACATAACAGGCATTGTTCTAAGTATTTTACATCTATTAACTCATTTAACTCCCATATCAATACTATGAGGGGCCTGCTGTTATCGTCACCATCTTACAGATGAAGAAATGGCACATCCTCTTACCATACCATGCCTAAGAATTTGAGAGCCAAAATTCAGCGCATAGTAGCTACAAGCTTATTTTTCCTAATTAATAAGTAAAATGTCTTCCATTCTCATTTTATATAAAAAACCCTAATCCTAATTTTAGGTCCAAATGGTGACAATTATCTATTTCTTTAAATGCTGTGTCCTATATCTGTTTCCAAGGCAACAAATAGAGTGGGAAAATCAACAAGTAGAGTGGAGACCCTTTCCCCCCTTCCAGAGCCAGAATGTCCTTCATCTGTAAACATAGAGGGAAGTTGTTATAATTTTATACTTGCTGCATAACAAATGATCCTTTATTCTCCCATCAAGTCATTATGGGTCTCAGGATACACTTTCTATTCCTGGAATCATCGCTAAATGCTCTTTAAGTGGTGAAAAGTGATCTCTAAGTGGGCTTAAGTTGTGAAATGTACATTATCTGAATGGTGAATTTGGCTGAAATAGATAAACAGATGGCCAAGGCCCTGTTTCAGCTTCTAAAAGTAAAACAACGTAGAGAGAAGAGAGAAGAAACATAATACATAAAACTGAGAGATGCTCAGTTTGAATAACCTCCCATGTCAAAAATATATCTATTTACCCAGAGAACCAATTTAAACACAAACTCTCCTCCCCACAGCAAACATGAACTTGGAATATTTCTCTTGTAAAGCACTCACCATCCCTTAAAAATACAAAATTTAAAAAAGTGCCGAGTAAACAGAACACTAAAAAGAATCAAATAATAAAAGAGAGATTTGAATCAGGCCTTCTCCATAGAAATCACCATACTCCAGTCCCCTGGACAAGAGGCAAGCATCCTTACAAGTCACATATTGCTTTTCAGCGCTTCTAGTTTAATTCCTGTTTGTAACCACCGCTGTTTAGTGAAGATTCTCTCTCTGAACTCAGGACTTACTCATCTTTTGTCTTGGATCCTTCTTTATAGCTACCTTGATTTCCAAAAGACATCTTGACTCCCGGGGAAAATTTAAACCTTCACTCTATGTCCAGATGATTTATTCATCTCTTTCACCCTCCCATCTGCCAAATCCTAACTTCATATGTGCAAACTATGACTTTTATGAAAAGAGTATGAAAAGAGAAAGCAGTACAACGATCAGCAGAACATGTGCTGTTGGCTTGTGCAGAGATGTGACGTTCGTTTACAGTCATTGTTTTCCTTGGTTCCCCAGTTATAGAGTCTGAAAGAGTTGTTCCAGTTTCAGTGGTAGGAATACCAAGGTGAGTGATCAAGCAGAACAGCGTTGCTGCCCTTAATTTAAACATTAATGATGGATGGATTGAAGAACGGACACACATACAGGATCTCAGTATTTTCTGAACAATGCTGACTTGGTATCACCAAGGACATCATAACTTTTCATGAAGATGGATCTTTAGAGGTTTAAACCAACATAAACAACGGCACCGTCTAAGAGATAGTTCTAAGCTGGTGCAGCAAGCTGCCAAAGGCTCATCTCAGGCACATCCAGGTCTAAGAGGAGGGAGGGACGATGAAAACCAATAAACACTCATATTCCTGACAGAAAATTATTATACCAAGAATTTCTGTGATTATGAAGAATGTAGTTGCATTCTTCCATTCCACCCTAAAATTCATCAAGTCCTCAAACTCACTTCAAACAAAATCCTTCTTTCCACAAGGCTTCCCCTATGTCTGCCTTTAGCTCCTCTGGCACTGCCCCCTTTGAAATCTGGCATCGTTTCAAGTGTGAAAAGCCTGGGTCAGGGCTTTGTCTGAAGTGAAGGCTTCAGGCTTTCATTCCCTCTGAAGATTTCCCCTCCTCTTTGACCTCACCATCAGCAAGACATCTTGTCCTGCATCAGGAATTGAACTGAGCAGTTGCCTACTTCTGGTAACCTGAATAAAGTTACATTTGCCTCAAAGGAACACAGCAAACCATCGTAAAATTTCAACAAGGCCAAGGGGCCCTGGCAAAATGAGAAAACGGCAAGACATTTCCCCTCCACGGTCCTAGGAGGCAATCCTTCCTTCCCGCTCCCCCCCCCCACCAAATATTCTAAACTCAGGTCTTTCCTCAAATCTCAAAGTCATTAAAATAGAGAAACTATATACGCCCTTAAATGCCTGGTCACATTCTTGGCTCAGTGCCTTTGCTCTTCTTTCTCCCTTTTGGTCTGTCCCCATTTGCAGGCACAAACCAAGCCCATCTTGTTTCAACATTTTATTCCCTAAGCCCAACCCTGTGCCTGTCACCACAGGAGACCCTCAACAAATATTAGTTGAATAAATGAATGAATGAGGCATATGCAGCAGGGAGAAGAATGGATCTTATTAAATTTAGTCTGATATTAGAATAGGATTAGAAAAATCCTTTGGGGGTTGGAGCTTATTAATAAACAGTTGCATGATATTAAAGTATAAAGACAGGGGGAAAAACAGCTCATTATTCTGATATTTCCTGCATCACAGAAAGCCGACGAATGAGCTGCATTTAGAGAAGGCAGGCGATATGTTTAAGCACTGTAAGTACCAACATTAGTACACAGCCTCCATGCAACCTCATTTACTCTCCATCACAATCCATCACAACTGAAGTATGTTTTTGCTTATAGGGATCATAAAAACTCACTTGATTTATTGCTTTCCCCCCCTCTTGTGTTCTCGGGGAAAATTCAGTTATACATGGATCTCTTTCTTCAGGGAAAAAGAGATTCTTGTCACCAGGGCATTTACAAACACAAACTTACTTTTCACTCTAGAGGAATGGTATCATAAAACAGCAGTTGAATCAATGCCACATCGGTACTCTGGTGACTGATCTGTACCTGGTCTTTGTTCTTTCTATATGCAGCTCATTTTTGGTGTCTAAAAAATATCTTAATTCTTCATGAGAGGTTCAGTCTAGCCACTGTCTCAAATATTTATTGCTGGTGATCTGTATTAATGACCAACAGGATAGCTGGAGAAGTGATTTCATGATGTACCTCTCACAGACCATCTCCTTTACATATTCCTAATGCTTATCACAACCAAGACCTGCCCACATTGGTGCTAAATGATCATTTTTGCTGATTTGGTCAACAGCCATGCCGGTCTCCTCTCCTGGTAGCAGCTAAAGGGGTTGGGATATAGGAAGAAAAGAAGTAAGCCTGGCAATTCCCTGCAGAGATGAGTCACAAGATTTTTATTTTCCTTTTCCTGAGATGTCCCAATGGGATCTCAACAGTGACTTAATCAAATACAAACGGGTTAAGGAGGGAGAGAGAAAAGGGGTCAAGGGAGGAAATAGAGGGGGGAATAAAGGGGGGGACAGAGGAGATAAAAGACAAGGAGGAGACAGGAGAGGAAGGGGAGGAGGAAGAAGAAGAGGGGTGAGGGGGAGGAGAAAGAGAGAGAGGGAAAAAAAATCATGCATGCTATTCGCTGATTTATTCAAGCTTCAGATCCTTTGCTTACCAGACTCCAAAACTTAAGCTTTTTAAAAAATTTCTTTCATAAACGATGCAGCACTTTATTTTTTTTCTTTTTTTCAAATTTACTTTAGGATTTTAAATTTTTTTATTATTGAAATACAGTTAACATGCCATCCTCACACAGTCTCTTGCCAAAGAACAGACTTCCGTGACACATGATTCCATAGGCTCCATTTGCAAATATTTACAAAAAACAAAAAATTTAAAATAGTAGCCAAGAGTAGCCACTGGCTAAATGTAAACTAGTAGCCAGTGGACAATAGCAATATAATGTCCAACGGACAAATCTTATGTAGAGATGCAGGCAAATCTGTGAGTTTGGAGCTCAGAAACATCCTACACTTCAAGGGCAGATGGAAGCTCGAGATTTGAACAAGAATTTTCATTATACAGGGGCGCCTGGGTGGCGCAGTCATTAAGCATCTGCCTTCGGCTTAGGGAGTGATCCCAGCGTTCTGGGATCGAGCCCCACATCAGGCTCCTCCGCTAGGAGCCTGCTTCTTCCTCTCCCACTCCCCCTGCTTGTGTTCCCTCTCTCGCTGTCTCTGTCAAATAAATAAAATAAAATCTTAAAAAAAAAAAAAGAATTTTCATTATACTGACTGGTTCTAAACAAACAATAACAAAATCATGATTCTTTTCTCCAGTTTGCACTTACATAGATCCAATATGAAGGATGGTCAAGATGTCACACAGTATTTACCATTCAACAGACAGACCTCATCTGAGTCCTCCGTTGAACTAAAACACATTGCATTAACTCTCAAAGCTGGAATATGTCAGCCACATGGAAAAGACAGGGAACCTGACAATAGGAGATACAGTTATACCAATGCTGAGTACATTATAGAGTACATGTATATAGCATACAAAACATGCTAGGCACTGTTATAATTATAAAATTATAATATCATTCATACATTATTTATATAAATGTATATATTTATGTATAAGTTACATATAATATATATTATACAATCACTATAATTCTTTCCTGCCCCTTCTCAGCATTTTATATTGTATTTCCTAAAAAGCACATCATTACAAACCAAAATGTGAAATAAACATTTGATGTATAGGGAGGAGCCTGAGATTTCAGCTTCTTCCACACACATCTGCAAGTTTCCTGAGTTATAGTCATCACCAAGAGGCATCATCTTGAGTGTACAAGGAAGGCATAGACTAAAACACTGGGGAATCCATCTAAGACTGAAGAGCTCTTTTCTGTGTAGGGTAAGATTATAAGCAGAATAATATTTTATTGACAACTTCATCTGGGGTTCAGTGGTGAGTATGACTATTTAATACATTATTTTACCCCAAAAGATAAAACTGTGACTGATGCTCTTATTTCCTAAGACCATGTCTATTTGCATTTCAGTTTTTATTTGATTCACTAATATTCAATGAAATATATTCTTTATTTGTTTAGATTCAGACACTGAGGGCTCTGTCTCCTCTCAAGCCTACTCTTATGCTCTTACTCTTTCCCCTCGTAGAAGGAATGCCCTGTTCCTCTTTATTCAACCCCTTCTTCAAGACCAGGCACTCCCCAATGGTTTTGACCCATCCTTCCCTCTTTTTGCTCTTTCAAACTCTCTTCGCACTTCCTGATCTTCAACACCTTTCTGTACCAGAAGGTATTATTTCATTGTTTACTGTTTCCAACTAGGATGCAAGATTGGAGGAAGGAATTACATGTATAATTCCCACTATATACATGACATAAAAATTGGCAAATAATAACCAAGTGCCTACTGTGCGCAGGGCACTGTTTGGCCTTGAGGATTAAAAAATAAAAACTGCTCAGGTGCCTGGGTGGCTCAATTGGTTAAGGGGTTTCCTTTGGCTCAGGTCATGATCCCAGGGTCCTGGAATCAAACCCAACATCGGGCTCCCTGCTCAGTGGAGAGTCTGCTTCTCCTTCTCCCTCTCCCTCTGCTGCTCCCCCTGCTTGTGTTCTCTCCCTCAAGCTCTCTCTCTCAAATAAATAAATAAAATCTTTTTTAAAAGTTGCTAAGATATGACTCTTGCTCTGAAGAAGTTTCCAATTTAAAGGAAAGGCTAGACCCAGGTAAAAGTGCTGGGATATATGACAGTAACAGCAGCATAAACAAACATTGTTACTGCAAACATGCTTACTGCTAACAGTAACAACAACAGATCAACTGATATTTATGAAGCATTCACAGTGTACCCAAGCCACTTCCAAGGACTATATATAGACAACCCCATCTAATACACCCAAGACTCCGTGATGTAGGTATTAATATTATTATCCCCATTTTACAGATTAGGAAATCAAGGCACATAGAGGTTGAAGAAGCCAAGTGTTAAAGGAAAAAAAAAGAGGGAGCAAATCACTGTGGTCAGGGAGGTCAGTGCAAGGCTTCACAGAAAAGAAGCATCTGAAGACAGCCTTGACCTCAGATTCTTCATGTACTTGGGTGAGGTAAGGAGAAGGGAACACAGCTATCTCAGACACAGGAGTAGTATGAACAAAGTTAGGAGAGCTATGAATAAATCCCCATCACTAATAAAATGGAAGGAAGTGGTAGGTTACTGAATTGGAAACAGAGCGGCATCAAGAGCTGGAACAGACTGAATGCTATGCTAGAGTGTGGTGTTGTTCTACAGGCAGCTGGGAGTCATGGAAGGTTTTTGAGCAAGTGCATGGCAAGAACAGTTTTGGTTGTTTTGCTTTTCTGTTTTGTTTGTCATAAAAAAGACTTGGATGCCCTGGTAGAGACTGAACTAGATAAGAGAAAGCCCAGAGGGTCAAGTCATTTGTTAGGGGTCAAACTTGTCAGTCCAGGCAAGGGAATGTAGAGGTCTGACACTGGCAGTGGAATTGGGGAGAGAGGAGGAGGGTGCAAGCACTGAGGGAGCAACTTGAATAAAAGGTACCTCTGAAGTTTCTTGCCTGAGGACCTGCGTAGATGTAGGGGCTGTTGATCAAGATGAAGGTAACGGAAGATGGTTGTTTGGGGAAGAGATGATGGGATTTTTAGAGACCCAGAGGACATCCCTAGTACCTAGATTATGATCCTGAAATGCTATTAGGGACTAGAATTCCTCCAGGTAACGGAGCATTCCAGGTTTGAGGTAGGACATTAGCAGGATGAATCTGGAATCTCCTGTCCTACATGACAGCAAGAAAACCATCAAAGACAAGCTGAGTCACGTCAAAAGGACTCACGAGGCAACTGAGGAGGTTCCTACTGGTAGAAGGCTGAATAATCTTAGCATCAATAAACAGTAAGTTCAGTCCCTGAGTTTATAATAATATTAAAAAATATAGGGCCACCATTGAATTATGTAAATTAACTGATTAATTTAAAAACAAAAAAGTAAAATCAAGTATTTTTCCTATATTTCTTAGACAACTGTACCCCTGATGATCCTAATAGTAGACTAGAGAAATTCTTTTTAAAAAGTATTCCAGTAAATCCATGAAGAAGGAAAGATAAAATTAGAATGTCATCATTCTACAATCCCTTAAGAATTAATCAACCTAAATACTGAGCATTAATGGTTATAGCATCACAAAAAGAGACAATTATATATTATGAGTTTTTTCTTGAAAGAATAAACTACAGAAGAAATTGAACTGATCAAGACTCAGGAACCATCTACCAATTTAAAAGATAAACAAAGGACAAAGGAACATGTGAAACTATACCATAGGAATGCAATCAGCAAACACCAGAATGTGGGAAATGTTGCATGAAAAACAATCTGTTTTCTTCAACAATGTCAACAACAACAACAAAGGAAAACGTAAATAAAAACAAAAATGTTGCATGCGGACCAATTAAAAGATCCTTACAACAGACTAAAAGAGCCTTTTTAAGACATATTGACCAAGTGCACTGGATGGAACTTATCTAGATCCTGTTCTGAATAAACTATTGAAAAATAATACTTACGAGAAAATTGGATACTTAATGATTTAATAATTGATGATTTTAAGGAATAACTGTTAATTTTTAGTAGGTATTATGGTTATGTTAAAAAAAAAAGACTTGTAACAGGTGTGAGGTGTGACTATTACAAAAAAAAAAGTGTTGGCAAAGCTATGAAGAAATTGGAACCCTTGTAAACTGTTAGTGGGAATGCAAAATGGTGTGGCCACTACGGAAAACAATATGGCAGTTCCTCAAAAAATTAAAAATAGAACTACCATATGGTCCAGAAATCACATTTCTGGGTATTTATCTAAAAGAATTGCAATTAGGATCTCAAGGAGGTATCTGCACTCCCATGTTCACTGCAGCACTATTCACAATAGCCGAGATATGGAAATAATCCAAATATCCACTGATGAATGAACGGAGAAAGACAATGTGCTATATGCATACAGCGGAATATTATCCAGTCTTAAAAAGAAGGAATTACTGCCACATGCACCAACATGGATGAACGTAGAGGAAATTATGCTACATGAAATAAGCCAGACAAGGATAAATACTGCATGATTCCACTTATATGAAGGATCTAAAATAGTCAAACTGACAGAAACAGAGTAGAAGGGTGGCTGTCAGGGGCTGGGGGAGGGTGAAATGGTTTGTAGCTATTTATTGGGTATAAAGTTTTAGTTAGGCAAGACAATAAGTTCTAGAGATCTGCTGTATCACACTGCACCTATAGTTAATACTACTATATTGTGCACTTAAAAATTTGTTGAAAGGATCAATCCCAAGTGTTCTTACTACAACAGAAATTAAACTACTTAAATCAAAATTATAAACAGAGAAGCAAAAGCCTTTTTGTCCTTTAGAAATGCAAACTGAAATATTTATGGCAACAATGATAGGATGTCTGGTATTTGCTTCAAAGTAACATGAGCCTGAGGAGGGAGAGTGATCAAGGGCATAGATGGAACAGCATTAGCTATACCTTGATAATTACGGAATCTGAGAGATGGCTATCTGGTCATTCTTTATGCTAGTCTCTCTACTTCTGTATATGCTCAATGTTTTGCATAATAAAAATTTTCTCTTAAAAAAAATTCACAGAAGTTGACGTAAGGGGTGATGATCAAGTGCCCTAAAACCTGGCATCGTTCCTTCCAAGCCTAGTCCCTGTCTAAGTATTGCTGTAGAACTCAGTGTCTAAAAATGATGGAAACCCACTTTAGCCAAGATAACCATTTATATTCCATGCCCTTATGAAACCATCACAGACTGTGTCATATGAGAAATAATGCAATGCCTTTAAAGTACATGAATTAATTATCAGTAGCAAAGAATGAAAACCATATCTACCTCTTATAGTATTAATACCCAAAAGCTGTTGCAACTACCCTTCTCAACTTTGGAAAGGTCACTGGTATGTAATGACTGATAAGGGTCACTAAAGGCCACAGTATATGAAAAGTGAGCTGAATTTTAAGAGTTTACTGCAAGTAATTTTCTGCAGGGAATTTATTAAGTCCAAGCAAGGTTACAGAGTTATTTGTGGTGTTTTAATACTACCTTTATTAAAAATAACCTTTCCAGGGTGCATCATTTGAGAAGGCACATACTTTAATCCAGAAATGTGTGTCCAGTATTATTACCAGGAGCATTAAATAAAGAAATTTCAGTGGCAGAACAGAAGAAATTGCAGTTTGGTAGGTTACTGGTATCTGGAGAAGATGAGCCATTCTTAAAGAGAAATAAGCATTAGAGGCTAGAGCTAATTCAGAAGCACTGATCATTAGAAAGAAATCTGAGATCTAGAAGAAAAATCTAAGTTAGACTTCATACTCGTATTGCAGTTTCTAAAAATCAGTGAACTTCAAAAGGTACAGAGAACTCAGGCTACACGTCCCACTGGATTTGGGAGAGTAAAATAAAGACCACTCCACTTATATTAATGTAGTAAGAAATGATGTTTAAAGGTGTGAGTAACAGAGCCAGAGATCAGAACTCAAATCCCAACTCAGCTGCCTGACCTTGAGCAACTAGCTTTCCTGAGCCAACTTCCTCACATATAAAATAAAAACAATAATACTCTCCCTGATATAAGGATTAAATCAGATTCTGTATGGTAATTTTTTAAAGTTTTTGTTTAAGTAATCTCTACACCCTATGTGGGGCTGAAACTCATGACCCTGAAATCAAGAGCCACATGCTCTTCCAACTGAGCCAGCCAGGCGCCCCAAGATCCTATATGGCAATTTTATGGTAAAATTCATGGCACATGTTAACCATAATATAAATGGCTGTATTTAAATTAAAACCATTTTAAAATCCTACAAAGACTTTGGCCTTTGTTTTTATGTATCATGGTCTTCTCAGTCTTTATTAAGGGAGCATATCCTCCATCTCATTGCAAATAGATCTCTGAGTGCAGCTGAGTCCCAACCCCAGACTAGCTTATTATATTTACTAGCTGTGAAACCCAAGGAAAACTGCTTTATCTCTAGGACATTTACATATTTATGTATAAAATAGGGACAACAAGAGTTACCCCCTGCCCTTCTGTAGTGGTTGTGGAATTAAATCAGATAATAGATGCAAAACCCTTAAAACAAAGTCTGGAAGCGCCTGGGTGGCTCAGTCCCTTAGGCATCTGACTCTTGGTTTCAGCTCATGTCGTGATCCCACAGTTATGGCACTGAGCCCCACATTGGACTCTGTGCTCAATTCGGAGTTTGCTTCAGATTCTCTTCCCCTCTCCCTCTCACTCACTCTCTAATAAATAAATGAAATCTTTAAAAAGAAAAAAGTCTAAACACAGCCAATATTCAATACATGAAACACTGCTGTGGCAATTGTTGTCATAGCTAAGCATCTTCCTACCCCTGCAAGGCTCCATATATGATGAATTCACTCACCCTAAACCATCCCATTTGGGGATTAAATATCGCATCTGTGAGGAATTTATCCCCTAACTTCCTTTTCTTTCTCTGTATTTCCGTCTGTGGCCTGCTGGTTCTGCCCTTGTTGCAGATGGAAGACAGCCAGGCTTTGCATGCCCATCACCAAAAATCCTGGAGTTTTCTAAAGCTTTGGTCATGTGGCATCTGGCCTCCTTCCTCAGGAACACAATTCAAAGGGATGAGCTTTTCAGAGAAATTTCATCTTTCATCATCTGCCAAGAACAGTCACAGAGAAAGGATCTATCTAAAAGCTGAATCACATCTCAGACATGGTATCATGCCCATGAATCAGGGGGAAGGGGGAGCTGGTCAATCTAATCCTCAATATTTGTATGGAGTTGGTTAATATAAGTGGGCTCGTATAAGGGAATACACACACACAAACACACACATACACACACACTGACATTATCACTTGTTTATAAAGAACATTAGAATGTCAGGTGCTGGTTTAATTTGTTTTGTAGTCAATTTTCCTGCCCCTCAAGGCTCATTAGTCAAGTAATCATTCCATATGATAATGTGTCCTCTGTTGTTTCCTCCTTGGGTCCAAGAATACATCTTCAACTCCATTTCCAGCAGCGGGGGTCCTTCATCAGCAACCTTGCCTGGCTATGCTGAAAGGACGCCAGCACTGCACATGTGCGTCTCTTCCCCAACATCCATTAACTCCATTTACCATATACTTAGACATCTGGCCAAGGAACCAACAAGCTTATTTTTCTCACCCTCCATAATAATCCAACATAATGTTTGTTTCCTCACAATTTGTCCCTCTGAGAGAGACATCTAGACAAAGCCAACATCAATTCAAATTATACTGGCTTTAGCCAGATGTTCCATGTCTGGGAAATAATGTTTCCTGAAAGTTTACATACCAGTTATTATTGAAATCACTGCAAAGCCTACCTGGAGGTTGAGATCTGGGAACCCAGGCCAAGATGAACCCAAAGTTTTCCTTCCTAACCTTGGGCCAATCTTTCTACAGAACCATGATATTTCCTAGACATCAACTATTCTCTAGTTACATTCTCTCTCCTTAAAAATTCATTCAATAAGATGACTTTTAATACAGTGATGTGTGGACAGCCCCCCAAAATTCTATCTTTAGGCTTGACTTCTTCCCTAACAGCTCTAGACTTGGGTATAAACTCTGTTTTTGAATTTACACCTGAAAGTTTCATAAACACCTCAAACTTCTCCAAAATGGACCTCTTAAGTCTTGACATGCCCTACAAATTGGTTCCTCTAGTGTCCGTTTTCAAATCACTACCATTTACCCCATTGCTAGGAGTCACCCTTGCTTCCTCCTTTCCCTTCATCCCACCATCTGTCAGTATTACCACCAAATAATACCCATCTCTATGGCCCAAACTCATTTAGGTTTCTCTTAGAGTCTTCTAACCGGTTTCCCTTTGTCTTTTGATAACTTCTCCTCAAATATATCTGCCACATAGCAACCAAAGTGATCATTTTTTAAAAGATTTTATTTATTGATTTGAAGAGAGAGAGAGGGAAGGGGAGAGAGCACGAGCAAGGGGGAGAGGCAAAGGGAGAGGGAGAAGCAGACTCCCCACTGAGCAAGGAGCCCAACGTGGGGCCCGATCCAGGAACCCCATGATCATGACTTGAGCCAAAGGCAGACACCCAACTGACTAAACCACCCAGGTGCTCCCCAATGTGATCATTTTAACACATAAATCAAAATGTATCTCTTCCTTGCTTAAAACCATCAAATGGCTTCCCTTAGTGCTTTGGGAAAAATGCAAAGTCCTTATCCCAGTGTATAATCACCTATATGATCTGTCCCATCCCTAACTCCCCATGTACCTCATCCCCTCACTCATTATACCAAGGATACACTGATCCTCTTTCCCCAATAAATCAATCTCATTCCTACCTCAGGGTCTTTGCCCTATTCTTCTCTTTTCCTGAAGTGGTATTCCCTAGGTCTTCACATGCCTTATTTGCATTCTTCATGTATTAGTCAAAATGTCATCTCTTCAGAGAAACTTCCACAGACAGTCCTATCCATAGCAAATTATAGCAAATTAAACTCCACACCCACACCTTCCACCTAAGGTAACTCCTTAATATGACATGTCCTATTTTCTTCACAGTCCATATCACCATCTTTATTTCTCTTGTTGACTCATATTTACTTGTTAAGTATCTCCTTCTACTTACTTCATTGGAATATACAAGGGCAAGAACCTCATTTCTCTGTCATTGATCTAGATGCCTAGTGTACAATAAGTGCCCAATACATATTCACTAAACTAATGAATGAATGGATGAATGAATGAACTGATACATGGGAAGAGGCTTGTCTGTGTTTTTCTATCAAAGACTCCATTGAGTCTATAACCTTAAAACCCAAATTAAACGATAATTTCCTTCTTCTTAGAGAACTCTCTGAGCCTTGATTCAACTCCCCAAAGACCCACATATTAGCATTCAGCCATCCTAAGAAATTCTCAGTAACAACCCAACTGCCCTACCTCCTTACTACCCAACAGGTATTCCACAAATCAGTAGCATCATCACCACTTGGGAGTTTATAACCTCAGAATCTCAGGCCCCACTCCAGGCTTGATGAATCTGCATCTTCATTTGAACAAGATTCTTAGGTGATGCGTGTGCCCATTAAAATTTTAGTTCCACTGGTCTGAACTTTGGCTGCTTATTAGAAGCCCTATCCCAGAACAATTAAATTGGAGTCTCTGGGGCCATGGTAGCCTGGGCATACTGGTACTTTTTAAAGCTCTCCTGCATATTCTAACATCCAATCAGTAGTTAGAACCACTGATATAGCATAAAGACAACCATTTCAAAATTCTGCAAAATCTGTGTATGTGGATGCAGAAGGAACTATTATTCCAAAGCTAAAACAATGACGCACAAACATGAGGGAATAGTGACAAAGACCTAGCTCTGTGAGTAATGGACCAGGCAATGGCCCTGAAGGGAAAAGCAACTTAGGACTGATTATCACACCAAGGGAGTATCCCGGTATGTGTTACTTAGTTTTCACGATTATCATAGAAACACACATATAAAGACATTTCGTTAGATTTCCTCCATGACTTAAAAAAAAAAAAAAAAAGGAAACCACCTGAAACACATGAACATCTTCAGATATTACCCACAACTTCACACCTTTTTAAAATTTCACACCTTAATCAAAGGCAGATGCTGTTTACTTGTGGAATGCCAATGTTTTCAAACTGCTATCTGTAATTAGCTCATTAACTCACCTGTGGAATTGTTTGGATTCTAAAAACAATGAATTTTATCTTTTAAATTTGAATCAGGTCTTTTAAGACAAGGACAATAACCTACCACAATTTGGGGACATTCTTCAGCTCATTACCTTTTGTAACACAGACACCATGAGAGACTCAAAATGAGAACATTCAGCATCATAAAAAAGTTCTTGGTTAAGTAGTCAAAAAGCATTGCCTCAACATGGAAATTTTACTTGGTTTCTGAAAGCAACATGCCACCCCAGGATTCTGGCTCCATGTCAACATCTCTGTCAGTGGGTTAAGTATCATGCTTTGAAAGATTCAGCTTGCCCTAATTTAAAACACTTTTTTTTTTACTTTAAATATGAATATCCTTAGTCGCTATATCAGTCAAGTTCTCCATAGGAAACAGATGGCATACTCAAATTTGGATTATTTAAGGAGATTTTACTTACAGAGGTACTATTTTCAAAGGTGTAGGCAGAGTGTAGGAAAACCAAACAGGATGTGCAGCAGCCCGAAATTAGTAACAGCATGGCTGTTACCATGCCTAGGCCAAAAGTGGGTGAGGGGAAGGAACAGTAAGGGGGTCTCTAGAAGGAAAGGATACTGCTTAGTGAGGAGGAGCAGCAACTTGCATTGGGAGGGTGCATTCAGGGAGGGTGCCATGACAGTGAATGCCTTAACCTCACTCAACGCCCTCCCTCTAACCTCCTACCCAAACTCTGCATAAGCAGAACGCCAATGAAAATCCAAGGACAAAGGAGTCGTAAGTACAGTCCTTATTTATCAGCTTCCTGGGAAAAGAGCAGGTAGACATGGTAGATATAATACTGGCTCCATCCAAAGATGTCTACCTCCTAATCCCAGGAACCTGTGAATACCTACATATTAGGTTTATAAATTAAGGGAATGAGGTTTGTTATTGAATTGAGGTTGCTAATCAGATAACAGTGAGATAAGGAGATTTGCTCCTAATTGTCAGGGCTGGCCTGATGAAATCACAAGAATTCTTAAAGGTAGAAGAGGGAGGTGGAAAAGAGTCTGATGCAATGTTGCTGGGACAGAAGATAGAGGAAGGGGCCACGAGCCAAGGAATATGCACAGCCTCTAGAAACTGGAAAAAGCAAAGAAAGGGGTTCTTCCCCAGAGCCTCCTAAAGGTAGCCTTGCTGACACTTTGGTTTTAGCCCTGTGAGATCTGTGTTCAGACTTCTCAACAAAACTTTAAAATAATAAATTTGTGTGGTTTTAACCCACTGAGTTTGTCATAATTTGTTAAACAGCCATAGGATACTAATACAGTGGAGAGACGGATAAAGAATGTCTTTGGAAAGGTAAGTGGAAGATGTCTGACACTGTCCCGCAGTGGTACCTCCTCACATTTTTTTATCATATTTTGGCCTCCAAACCTGAGCCTTTGACCTAAATTTCCCCTACACTAAGAGAAAGCAACATAATTTCAAAATGTAGGTTTTGGTGTAAGGCCGACCCAAGTGCGAATCCTGACTTTGCTACCTACAAGATGTGCAACACTGGGGCGCCTGGGTGGCTCAGTCGGTTAAGCATCTGCCTTTCAGCTCAGGACCCTGGGATCAAGCCCTGTGTAGGGCTCCCTGCTGAGTGAGGAACCTGCTTCTCCCTCTCCCTCTGCCCTCCCCTCCCCCACCCCACTCTTGCTCATGCACTCTCTAACCCTTTCTCTCTCAAATAGACACATAAAATCTTAAAAAAAAAAAAAAAAGATGTGCAACATTGGAAAGCAACAGTTCTAACATTTGAGAAAAATGGAGATACATATGACAGCAACCTAATGGCCTTAGTGTAAGGATTAAAAGGATGGTGCATATGAAACACTATGCACGGTGCCCAACACACAGTAGATGCTCAATAAACGCTAGCATTTACTGTCTCATCTTCTTCACTGTGGCAATTCAAAATATGTCCACAAATTCCTCATTTTTCTCCACTTCAAGTGGGGGACCTTAATTACCCTCTCCTCCAGTGTAGGCTGGACTCACTTCTAACAAATAGAATAAGGCAGAAATAATGCTGTGTGACTCAGAGGTTAGTCATGAAAATTACTAAGGTGGCATACTGCATGCTTCAACTATACAACACTCTGGAAAAAGGTAAAACGGTTAAAAATATATATATATCAGTGGTTTCCCATGTCTGTGGAGAAGGAAATGAACTACAGGGGATTTTTAGGGCAGTGAACAATTCTGTGTGATACTGTAATGCTGTATGATACATGACATTACACATTTGTCAAAAGCACTAAAATTGTTCCAATAACTGAAATTTGGAAACAACTCAAGTGTCTGCCAATGAATGAATGAATGAATGAAAGTGTGTTATGTACATACAATGGGATATTATTCAGCCTTTAAATAAGAAGGAGGGGTGTCTGGCTGGCTCAGGTGGTACAGCATGTGACTTTTAATCTCAGAGTCATGAGTTCAAGCCCCACTTTGGGCATGGAGCCTACTTTTAAAAAATAAATAAAAAAGAAGGAAAACTGACATACTACAATATGAATGAAGCTTGAGGACATTTTGCTAAGTGGGATAAGCCAGACAAAAGAAAGATAAATAGTGTATGATTGCAGTCACAGAAACAGAAAGTAGACTCTTGGTTGCCAGGGGCTGGGAGAAGGGATATAGGGAGTTATTGTTTAATGAGTATAGGTTCAGTTTTGCAAGATGAGGAGAGCTGTGAATATGGATGGTGGTGATGGGTACACAGCACTATGAATATACCTAATACCACTGAAATGTACACCCCAAAATGGTTAAGGTAGTAAATTCACAATTACCTTACCACAATAAAAACATTTTCAAAACCCTGTAGAATTGTGCAACACAAAGAGTGAACTTTAATGTTAATTATGAACTTTAGTAAATAAAAATATATCAATATTGGTTCATCAATTGTAACAAATGTACCACACTAATGCAAGATGTTAATAATAAGGGGAAACTGTATCAAAAAAAAAAAAAGTCATCAGGCCTCTCTCTTGTAGGCTCTCTCTCACTGGCTCTCTCTCATCTCTTGCTCTAGGGAAAGAAACCTCCCATGTTATAAGCAACTCCACAGAGAGACAATAACACGGCAAGGAATTAAAGTCTCTGTCCAACAGCTATCAGAGAACTAAGGTCTCCTAACAAACCCATACGTGAGCTTGGAAGCAGAGCTTCTAGCCCCAGTTGAGCCTTCAGATGATAGCACCCCAACCAACATCTTGACTGAAACCTCATGAAAGACCAAGTTAAATCTACCTTGCTAAGCTGCTCCCAAATTTCTGACCCACAGAAACTGAGATGCTACATGATTATTGTTTTAAGCCGTTATGTTTTTGATTAATTTGTTATGCAGTAGTAGTTAACTAAAACATTAACCAAAAAAGAAAAGGCCACAAAAGCACTTCTTAAAAAATGATCAGACATGAGCAAATTTGAAAAGTGTGTAGTTTTCCTCAAAATAACTGAATATGCTGGTGTCAAAACTTGGGTTAGGAATCACGGTTGCAGAAGTTGGCAGTCTAAGAAATGCCTAATTATTCAGTGGCAAAAAAAAAAGGTTTCACTTTAAATGGAAAAAAAAATTCTTTCCTTTAGGATCTAAAACCACCCAAATCATGTGCCCTCATCATAGAACTTCAGTCTCCAAGCTGGTGCTAATGCAGGGAAATATGGTTATTTCCTGTTCATCAGCATTTTACCCTAGAACCTTCTGTCACGCTGGCATGTTATTTTTTTTTTTTTTTCAGCAAACAGGAACTAAAAGCTCATCCTCAGATTTTCTGCCAGCTTCCAATCCAACTCGGATTTGTCCAAGGGTCCTGTGAGCCGGACAGAGGACCTGACATTGACATCTCTTGTCCTGCTCAGAGCTTCAGGACTTGCCCTGACCACGTTCCCAGGGAAGTAGAGGTGGAAATGCCCTCTCATGCATCCCAGCTGGTTCTCTGCTGATTTCAACCCACTGGCCATCTGGTCTCTTCTCCCTGCTATGCACACAGCTTGGTCTGGGAAGTGGAAACTTTCTGTGGGATTCAGTTTATTGTTGTTGTTGTTGTTGTTGTTGTTGTTGTTACTTTTTTTGCAAACCAGGATGCATGAAGTGAGCAGAGAATACTGGCTAGTGTGTGATATTATGTTGCTTGTCCACATATAGAAATTGAAGCACAGAAAACCAAAGATGCCACTTGGCAAAGATTCAATGAAATCTGTGCCTATTAAAAACCACTGTCACTCAAATCTAGAGGGACTGTTGATTGTGACTTCAAATATGGAGGATAACCACAAATACAACCCAAATGGTAAATAATCCTGCTTAGTTTTTCTGCAGAATTCATCCAAGTCAAAAATCAAAGCTCTAAAGCAAACAAAATGGGTTTCATTTAAATGAACTTATTTTGCTTAATAAAATAGCAGGTCACAAAGACCCTAGTAAGTGCCTCATAAATATAAAGATTGCCTGAATGGGTAATAGCTAAAGGACCTCTCTCAAAACAGGCTGACCAATGAAGAGGATTTGAAAGACCACTACATTTTATTAAATAGTGGTATTCTAAAGTTGTGTAGATAGGGAAACTTACATACACAATGACAAAAATACAGATTTGGGTCCAACATGCTCATAAGTGAATGCATGTGTATATACTGTACATGTGTGTATGTATCTCAAGCCTGTTGATAATTTACAAAATGGAATTTAGAAAATATGCTTTTCGAAGCCATCCTAATAAGATGGGGCTATCTGTAGATATCCTCCCTGACCCCCTAGAGCAGTGATTTACAATGTCCAAGTATATAGGTCCAGAGGGTCTGTACCATGGGCCATGAACTTAAGCCCAAACACAAGTCATCTCATTAGCATTATGCATCACTGAAATGCATTCTACAAACTTTCCTGTTTTTACAAATGACCAATGGATACCAACAGTAGTGTTCTATTGAAGTAGTAGTATTGAAAAATAAACACAGTTCACACTAAAGTTTACTGTAAATGATCATTCACATTGTACTAAGAAGTCTAACCATCAAGAATCTTAAAGAAATGTTGCAAATGTTTCCCTGCAGGTACCCATGCATATGGTTGTAATTCCTGGAATTTTCAGGAAGGATTTTCTGATTTTATGTGATCATCAGGGTTGCTGAGTGGTATTCTATTTCATGCTTTATGACATTGTTACTATGGGTCTTCTGGGTGGTGTTTTTTAAAGATTTATTTATTTATTTATTTATTTAGAGAGAGTGAGAGACAGTCGGGGAAGGGGCAGAGGGAGAAGGAGAGAGTGAATTTCAAGCAGATTCCCTACTGAGTGCAGATCCTGATACGGGACTTGATCCCAGCACCCTGAGATCATGACCTGAGCCAAAATCAAGAGTCAGCTGCTCAACCAACTAAGCCACCTGGTGTCCCTAATGGGTGTTTTAGTTAACACCTCAGCATTAACTGTATTTTTGGCTGATGATTTCTCAATAATTTGATTTTAAGACAGACAGAGGTTGTGATTCAAATAAACACCCTATTCCCTCTGCTAAGTCTTCCTCACCATCTTCCTCACCAAATATGGTTGCTTCACACACCTTCAACATTGCCACTGAATTCTTTGCCCCTTCCCCATCACCTCTGTACCTGAAATTCAAGGTGGAGTGAAGGGTTCTTTTTCCCTGCCTAATCAGGTCATGTAAAATAGGTGTGACAGTTATTGTTCTAAAAAGGTGGGCTCCTAATTTTCTTTGTGTGCCACAGCCCTCTGAGAAACTAATATAAAAATAAAAACCTATGGACTTCACAGCCAGATAAAAATATTCACTCTTACTGTTTGGGAAACAATTTCAGTAAGCCACTACAGGCCCATCAGCGGCCCCCACGTTTTTAACTCTGTCCTCAGGAGAGGAAACATGAGATAATAATCTGTCTTATTTGTCCCTATCTCACAGAAGCAGCCATCTAAAAGTAGAGAAACATTCCCATCATTCCCAAAGAAGGGAACAATGCCCTCTGACCCAGTACTTTGTCCTCCCAGAATTATTTTTACCTGTTTTCCTAGGATCAGAAATAGGAGACAAGTTACAAACTATTTCAGGTATGGGTATTTATATGCAGTTTATTTAAGTTACTAAATTTATGTAAACAATTCTGTGGGAATCCCTGTCATCTCCCCAAAAAAGCAAAAAAGTAAAACATTATTCTTGAAGGGATGGTTGTAAGATGCCACCTAAAAGCTTTTTCAAATCTTAAATATAGGTTCCCCTCCCAGAGCAACGTGACCTCAGTGCCTTTGTAAATCAGACTCTACTTGTGGAAGTCTTGGACGGTCCAGTCCCTTCGCCCTGCAAGGTTTCCGCACATGCACCATGCTGGGAAGTGACACAGTTCCAGCAATATCCCACAGCTTCTGAATGTCCTTTGCTAAGGGAATTGTCTCGGTTTTCACTGTACACAAAGCATTTCACTTCGCCCTCGGTTGGCTGCTTCATGGAGCTTTAAAGGTAGGGGACTATTTTTGGTGGGGTAGAGAAGGATGTTATAATACAAACAACAATCAGCAGGAGGGCAGCATATGTAAAACGCCCAGGATAGAGATGCACTCCCAGCTGCCCAGTTATTCTTATAAAATAGGATATTAATTCCAGATACCATAAGAATAGACATTTCTTCATATCCATCAAGTACTTTTCTCACAGTAACTGAAAAATAAGCTCATGATAAGCCTGCCTCTTTGGAAGGCATAATCCTTCTTCTCAGCCAAAAAGGCACCATGTAATAGGGGTGGCAAATAAATTTCATTTCACATATAATTCCAATTGGCTGATAGTATACGCCTAAAGTGATGTATTGAGGATTCTAAGGAAGTGTATCTGATGAGGGGGAAGGAATTGATTATCAATGTCTGCCACGTGTACATAAGGGGGGTGCTGTCACTTAGGCCTCATGCTTGCCATTTTGATGTAGAGCATTACTGAGCACTGAATGAAAATGCACAAAGAGAAGGACTATATAATATATAGGCTGGGGTAATTGAGAGCATGATTTTTTTTAAGTCTATTTTACCAAGCAATTTTTCATGGATGTTTTTAAACTACACTTTAAAAGACAAAGTCCTGTTGGGGAACATTATTCTGATGTGAGTGGAGCATGACAGTGGCTTAACCATACCCTCCTGTTTCTTCCTTGACTGGTGTTTAAGGTGAGGGGCATCCCAGATGCTCTACCATGGGTAGGACAAAAATGGGTGTCCCTAAGCAGAGACAACTGAATGGAAGATACTCTGACATCAGCCACCATATGTCTCCTCAAATCCATGTCCCTAGTGTTACAACATGTCCCCAGAGTACATGTGGTCTTTATCTGAGTCAGTGGTTTCCAAATACAGACAATACCCCTGCCCCAGGGATACATACCACTGTCTGAGACATTTTTGATTTCCACAATGGAAAGAGGGGGGTGCTACTGGCATCTAAAAGGTAGAGACCAAGGATGCTGCTAACCATCCTATAAAGCACAGGACAGCCTCTCCCCACCCCCCCCAAAACAGAAAATTACCCAACCTGAAATGTCAATAGTGAAATAGCATCAAGGTTAAACCCTGCTACAAGTCAACAAGATGTTCTCTGCTGTTCAAAACACACTACAGCACATAGCACAGTGGTTAAACTTGGGGGCTCTGAGTATGAACCCCCCACCTCACCACCAACCATGTGACCCTAAGCAAAGCATTTGACCTCTCTCAACCCTCACATCCCCATCTCTGTAATAGGGATGACAGCAGGGTCTACTCCATAGGACCAAATGTAAAAATGAAATTAAATCTCTTAGCAAAGTACCTGGCAGATGGAAAGTGTTAGCAAAAAACAGGAATGACAAGAACCTCAAAATATCCCATCAGGTAAACAATGTGTAACAGCAGCCACATGCCTGGCACGAAGGCCACAAAATCAGAACCAGAACCACCATATGGCTTCATCTAAACTCCAATCACCTACCAAGACACAAGGGCACATTTTAGCCAAAGCATTAGATTTGGCATGTCTCTAAACCTTAAAGGTACATCTCCTCTGAACCAGCAATTGCATCTCTATGGATTTATTTTACAAATAAACTTACGTGTAGGTGATGGTAGTTGTCAAGGATATTCAATGCAGCAGTTTAATTATGAAATACTGGAGGGGCGCCTGGGTGGCTCAGTCGGTTGAGCACCTGACTCTTGGTTTCAGCTTGGGTGGTGATCTCAGGGTCCTGAGGTCGAGCCTCCTGTGGAGCCCCCCACTGAGCCCCACATGGAGCCCTGCATTGGGCTCCATGCTCAGCAGAGAGTCTGCTTCTCTCCTTTTCCCTCTCCCCTTGCCCTTCCCCACATATGGGTGCGCATGCATGTGCTCTCTCTCAAAATAAGTAAATAAATAAATCTTTAAAAAATAATAGACTATTGGAAATAATGTAAACATCCACCAAAAGGAAACCAATTAAATAATGGAGGGTAAATATGGCAATGGAATATTATATATCCATCAACAAAATGGAGGGGAGAGATATATATGTATGGATATGGAATAATCCCTAAAATATATCCTTAAATTAAAAAATATGAACAAAGAGTAGAACTATACATATCTTATGCTAACTCTATTGGTGTAAATGTGTGTATCTGCGTAATAAATGTGAAAGGAGACATGAGAAATCATAATAGTAGTTGTGTCTGGTGAGAGAGGAGGCAAGGAGAAGGGCATATATTTTTCTCAGCATATTCTTGAATGTTTTGTTTAAGTATTATGCCATTTTAATATAAGCTATTAAAATAAAGTGAAGCATCAAATATGCCCTGTTAGATATGTCATTCCCTGCCCCAAAACTTGCCTATTTCTTTTGCACTTGACTTTTCTAAATGCTTAGCAAATAATCCCTTGCCTAGAAATGAGTAATTTTAAATCATTTGGTCAAACCTTTTTCTATATAGATGCTCCCAACTTTTAATCCAAAAATGTCTGCAGAGGAGCTAACTATCATCACCTAGTTTGTTGTGCTCACAACAACAAAAACTGCAAGAGGTTCTCATTATAACTCGGATGGCAAATTCTGAGACTATACCCAACCTTTCCCCTCACCCCCCTTTGCAAAAGCCAGCTTTTGAATGAAGAGCTGTATCAATTAGCAGAGCCGGTCCATCCTTAGAAGCTGAGCTGGATCCTGGGCTATTATTAGTTTCTGAACAATGGCTTGGAGGGAAGGGGAAAAAAAATAAAATCTACACTAGGCTTTGAATTTTGAAACCACTATTCTGGGAAAAGACAAAATTATATTACACAGTTAGATGATTTAGAGGATTCACCTTATGAAATGAGTTCTGCTGGTCTCCCTCCCAGACCTAAAAAAAAAAATTGTTGCTTCATGGTGTCTTAATTGATGACTATATGAGAATATGCTTCTTGTTTTGTTTTGTTTCTTTCCTAACTACTGAAAATAATTAATGTTGCTTTTAAACGTTAAAAGGCAAAAAAAAATTAAATGGCAAGGGCACACTGACATCTGCTGGCATTTCATAAACTGTTTTTAAGACAAGCATTTGTTCCAGACACTGCTCTCCATTTATTCTCCCACACTGAGGTACACTTGTGGCCTTGCAAAGTGAGTATTACCCAATATGCCCCCCAAAATTATGTAAAGAGAAGACCAACAAGGAATGAAAGCCCAGGAGCCTCTTTTCCCTGAAGTAAATTCCCTCCCTACTTTCAGTAAAACAGTCTGGAGCTCTAGGGAACGAATAATGTTACTTTTTTTTTTTTTTTTTTTTCAATAAGTAGCAGAGTTACACTGGAGGCAATTTAAATTTGCAAGCTGCTTCCCCTGATTTTATTTCTACAAAGGGGAATTTCACCAATCCTAGTCTCCAAACAGTGAACAAAGGAGGGATACAGGGCAACAGCACGATACCTACACTGGAAGAACAAGGAACACAGAACTAACTGAACATTCATTCAGAGTTCTCAGGACCAAAGCAGCAGCAGAAGGAAACACGTGAATAAAAAGGGAGGGCACTGAAAATGTTAACTTTAGAAAAGAAGCAAAAGGATCTCTGCTGTGCTAACAAAAGACTTGAAAAGAGATTCCAAAATGCTCAAGTCCCAGAAGGTTTTCCCTATGTTTTTTAATCTCTATTACTGACACGGAGCCAATGAGGAGGCAATTATGGGGTGATGGTCTAAGTGAACAAACTCCGTCTTCTCATTAAACTTTCTGGATGTTATGAAGATAACGTTCCTAGAGCTGGGGTCTAGCTCTACCTCCTCAGAGGTTGCCACAAGCAGATAAGCTCTGGCACAGGGAAGACTTGATCTAAACAGAGCTATGCCCTAAAGACGTAATATGCAGAATGCCTGACTGCCACGGCTCCCCCTTCCCAGGGGCTCAGAAGTCAGCCGACCATCAGCACCATCCTGTTAGCCTTTGTTCCCTCTACTCCTCCTGCAACCTACACACTGGCACCCATGTGCACATATGCGCGAGCACACACCGCATGCACACACACATACACACACACACACAGCCTTTATCCCACAGGTGCTCCCAGCAATTACTCGCTCACCCTCAGAGCCATTCTCTCATCTTTAATACAGTTGTGAGTAATGGTACAAAGATCCTACCCACTTCAGAGAAAAAGAACATTGGGTCTCAAGAACAGGCTGCGAGTTCTGGCCTCTGCAGCTTCTCCGGCTACATCAACTCACTTGCTCCAGCTGTTCCAGGCACAGGCACCACAGAGCAGTTTTCAGGACACATAGAATGCTCCCCTACCTGAACACACTGGGGCTCACTATGGCCTCCTCCCCTGTCTCCATCAATCCTCTTTACAGAACTTGGTCCATCTTGTTCTCCAGGTCTCAGCTTAAATGTCACCTAAATGTCTCTCCTTGGAGAGAACTTCCCTCACCCTCCTGCATAATGTGGCCATTCACCCTTTTATTACGTTGCTCTGTTTTGTTTCCATCTTAATACTTGCAACAGATAATTATGTTATCCATTTACTTCTTTTCGTGTTTTCTGTTGGTATCTCCAACTACAGAATATGCTTCATGAGACATAGACCCTGTTGGGCTTGATCACTGGTCAATGTATCACCCCAATACAATATTCCCAGTGCCTGACACAAAGCACGGGTCTGAAAATGTTTACCGAACGCATCAGAAAGGCGACACAGTGATGCTATGTGTCGTAAGTAATGCTCCAGGGAAACAATTTTAAAAAGAAAAAAATTGGAGAAAACAAGAAAGCATATCTATCTGCACTGATGGGATTCAAAATAATACTCCTTTACTCCGGATGTAGCTCAGGATACCAAGCACTGGACTGTATTGTCCTATTTACTAAGGCTACCTGGTGTTTTAAAGGACTGTAATCTATTTAATTGTGCCTTTTAACTTCCATCCATCTTACAAATAATTATTTTGTGTGAAAATTAATAAAGGGAAACCTCAATAAAGTGGAGTCAGGAGGACAGAAGGGAAGGTAGAAAGAGGGAGCCCTATCACCCAACATTCATTACAGGAGGAATTGAAAATTCCCAGCAGAACTGTCAAAAGGAAAGAACCATCAGTTACAGATCCCAACAGGGAAAGATGCACATTGCATCTCCTACAAGCAATCCACTACTCCCACAACTTAGCCACCGGGACATCATCACCCTAAACCCTTGTTTCTCTCCAATGGACTTTCGTTCAAAACAATCCCTTCCAAGTTCCTCCTTCTCCAAAACATTCCTCTCTTCTGTCTGTGGAACTTGCCTATGGTTTTGCCACAGCATGCCTGTCTCAAATTGCAATTCTCTGTCACTCTTAGACAAGCCTCTTTTTTGCTGGTAAAATATGTTTTATTTTTAGGTTAACCCTTGCTAAGATTATTTTTCTGAAAAATAAAAAAACAACAGAAATTACAAGTAAAGGTGAAAATTAAAATAAAGGCAGAGAAGTAAAGTGGACTTGACAGTAAAGTTAAGATGCAAAACCTGGGGTGCCTGGGTGGCTCAGTCATTAAGTGTCTGCCTTCGGCTCAGGGTGTGATCCCGGGGTCCTGGGATCGAGCCCCACATCGGGCTCCTCTGTTGGGAGCCTGCTTCTTCCTCTCCGACTCCCCCTGCTTATGTTCCTTCTCTCGCTGGCTATCTCTCTGTCCATCAAATAAATAAATAAAATCTTTTTTAACAAAATGCAAAACCTATGCTAGCAAATCCTATTTACTATCAAGATTGGACTCTAAAATCAGCTCTGAGCTTCCTGGCTGGCTTTGTGAAAAGGGAACATAATCAACTGTTCCACATAAGATGGTATGATACTTAAGTACCAATCAGTACCTCAGGAAGGGAAAAATTCTTTCCGACCCCAAAACCAGAGATAGCACAGTGACAGCCAACAGAGTCCTCAGAAATAACATCACAGCCAAGAGCAGGGAGTGTGAGTTCTTCAGAGCTCACTGTCTTTCTTGGTTCCCCTCATTTGTCTTCAAAGATGTTATGTTCTTTTCACTTTGAGTAACTCTGCTATAACCACACTTACACATTAGTTTAAACAATCTATTCTTTTTCTTTGTGTATATATAATATCTATTTTTTTAAACATGGGATCAAATGGCCTTCCTGGAATATCTCTCATTACAAGCCAACAGCAGGAAAGCACAATTCAGAGCTCCATTAATGGAGTGGGGGTGAACGGTTCCTTATCCTCATTACATCCTTTCAAAGATTATTGGAAATTCAAACAGATTAGACTTCAAGTAGTTCTTAGAGTGAAAGCTCTTGTCTGAATGCTGTAGGTCAGTGAACAGATGAGGTGGGACTACTCTGAGATGGCTATGGGATAACTGCTTAACCTGCCTCTCTCTGAGGCGCCAATCCTCAGAGAGGTAGAATCATTAATTCTTTAATAGACAGGGAAACAGAACCTCAGAGAGGTGCAATAACTTGCCCAAGGTCACATAGCTAGAAAGGGGCAGCATGGGGACTCAAAAAAATTAGGTATGGCTGGCTCCAAAGCCTGTGTCCTCTCACACCCTTTGTTCTCAGGAGATTGGTCACTTCAAAGCTTTTCTGACTCCTAAGTAACTCTATTAACTTAGGTCATGTGCCATCATCTCCTTAGTCAGCATCCTACCTGCTATAATTCAGATTGACCAAACTCCCCAGATCAAAAATGAGAAGCCCTCCCAGGAAGAGTCCCCTGTTCTTAAAGACAGGTGTCAATCACCCTCTCTATTCCCCCCAAGGAAACTCCTGAAGTTTCCCAACCTGTGCAAACGAGAACTATTTTCTTTCCTAGGATAATTTCTGCATGAGAGCTCTCCATTATCAGCCTTTGCAATCAGCAGCAGCCTAAACTGAACTCGGCTTTCTAAGACTGCCAAAGGAAAAGATGTGTTCTTCACAATGCTGTCACTGTGAGCCATGCCACGAGCTAGCCTTCCCTTCAGAAAGACCTAAGTAGGAGCAGCTCATTCCCAGGGCCTCATTAAGAGGCTCACTCTAGAATACAAGCAATGACCCCAGAATCAAGACGGAGGGCATGTCCCAAGGGAAACAGACACACAGCTAGCACCACTGGGATCTAGCGAGGGCCACTGTTGCTGAATCAGCCTCTCGATTCCCCGCTCTGTCACTTCTCATAACGAGTCTAATAAATTAGTGTTTCTCTCTGCCAATCAATCAGAGCTCGTGCATATGGCCGCTGTCAGCAGTCCTCTGCAGGCAGAACTCCATATAGCAACTCAGGTCTGTCAACTCCTTCAAGTATACATTTGCAGCTATGCTGGGTTCCTCCCCTTCACTCTCAATTTATCATCTTGGTTACAGTCAAAAGGAAAATGAAGGAATCACATTTTGGAGCCAATTTGCTGCCTAGAGGAATTGTGAAATTCTAGTAGCAGCAATAATGGTAATAATGATATCATTATTATTAAATGACAATAATAATTGCCACTATTATCACAGCAAGCACCCCTACTAAACACACACTATGTGCCAGGCCCTTTGCTGAAGTAATTTACAAGGCTGATCAATCACTAAACTGACCCTGCAACATAGAGATGACTCTTACCTTCATGTATAGGGGGATACTGAGGCACAGAGAGGTTAATTAAGGCTAAAGGTCATGGAGGTAGAATGTGATGAAGCTGGGAAATGAAGCTGGACAGTGTTATTACAAAATCCTAACCACTGCCCTGCACTGCCTCCTACCTCCCGAGTGTCCTGTAATGGTTCCTCTGTTATGCCCCTCAGCACCCAAGCACGCCCTCTCCATGCACAGAAGAGACAAACACACGACTCCAGGAGCAACTGCTTGAGTCTGCAACTTATTTGTTGGACCTCAGTTCCCCTACCTGAAAAATGGGGATAATAAAGGGCTTGTGATAAAGAATTGATGAAACATGGCGTGTGAAGTCCCCCACAAAAGGTGCTTCCAACAGGTGGTACCTCTTATGGAATGGATGATGGTCTGAAGAAGACAATTTTGAACACCTAAGTCCAGCCCTCATCTCTGACTCTATATTCTAAAATTCAAAGAAAAGAGAAAATTGAGGAAAAACAGGTCTAGTGATGAGCAAGGTGATTACACAAGTTTAGCTATTATTTTGGCAAAGGTCTAATTTTGTTCTCAGAAGAAATGAAAGGGGAGCTGACTTAGACGACAGAGTGATCCTGCTTCGATGGAGTGAACAGCGGTTTGCATGCTGCCCTGAGTGGTTGTCAGAGCACTGCCAGCCTTGAATGTATTATACCCAAGAACTGCCTGTAGCCAGAAAGGTGCTCCAAGACTCCCTGCAAAATCATACTTAGAGCCTGAGCCTGGAGACAGGGGCCAGAGGTGCTGTGAGCAGCACAGGGCTCTTAGGATCCAAGGAGTGGAAAAGCAAAGCAAGAGATTGACTGCACCAACGCAGGCCACTTTTATATAACAAAAAAGAAATATTGCCACAAATAGAAACAGGTGCCCTGTTTTCTTTTTGTCCCTCTGATTGACTCAGCATCGCTTCTCAGAGCAACTCAAGTGAAGCAGCAAGGTCCCCCTAACCTCTGCACTGTACTATCTTCCCCCCTTCCTAGCCTCTTACAAAAGCAGAGAAAGAGGCAGAGCATGCATTAGTATCATGGGCTACAGACTCAGACCATCAGATTCAAAGTCCTGGGTATGCCATTTACCTGCTGTGATATCCTGAGACAAATTGCGTTAGCCTGCCTATACCTTGCAACCTATCACAAAATGTAGATATGAAGAGAATCCATCTCAAAGTGTATTAGATGCATCAAATGGAATAAATCACTATTTCCATATCAAGCATCTACCCTGTGCCACACCCCACACTAGATACTAAGGATACAGTGATGCCTGAATCCGGTGTGTGCACAGCCCACCTGGAGTTTACCATTCATCAGAGTAAGAGAAAGAGATAAAACAGATCACTCAAGTAAACAGAAAGCTGCCCCTGGGATAACTGTAAGGAAGGAGAATCCACACAGGGAAAGAGGAGGGTTCTCCTGAGCAAGGGACTTTTGATGGATGAGTGGGGAGTGAACAAGGTGAAATGTGAGGGAGGGAGATGATCGCGTGCCAGAAAAGCACAGCTCATAACGTAGCAATGCAGGCAGAGTACTTAGCACAGCTTGTACTGTGTAGGAAGTGTTCAAAATATATACACTTCTTATTGTCACAGTGTATCTAACAGTCACTGACAGACTTCCAGGGTTGTGCATAAAGGGAGACCAGTTTTGGGTCAAATGTGGGAAGAAAATTGAACTATCCAGATGTCCAAACCCTCCATCAAACCATACCTCCACCTTCCAAAGCCAGGAGAGCCTCCAAAGACGGGTGATGTTGGCTATACTCAGAGCTCTCAGGAGGCAACCGCCTTCCTCCTGTCAGTATCCAGTATCACACCCACCACTGGAAGAACCACATGGCCACCATCTGAAAGGAAACCTACTAGAAGAGATGATCGATTAAGGGGATCTGTATGTAGGAGAGATGCCAACCAAGCCACTGGGAAGATGTGTGTGGTGGGATGTGGGGGAGTGTCCCCTCTTTGAAGGCACTTGTAGAGAAAGAACTAAGCTAATGCATATAGATAGATGCTCAGTATTGCACCCACATAAAATGAGTGTTACTGAGAAACAAGGTTCTTTTTTCCCCTAAATTAATCTTCCTCCTTGAATGGAAGACTTTGTTCTCACTCCCAAAGGAGAGGGGAAAAAACAAAGTTTAATTTCTTAGATGTTGTGGGTCTTACCCTTCCAGATGCCAGGAAGTCTATCGACCAAATCTGGAGAGGAATCTGAACACTGACACAAAAGCTGGCTGGCCAGGAAGGCATGCTTGTTTATTTATTCTTCTCAGAAACATCTGAGTGTTTCCCAAAATGTTTAAGCCATAAATATATCATGGAATTTCTCTGCATTAAACCTTCCAATGTCTTCCCTTTGGAATAATATCCAAAACCCCTTCCAAAGCTCAAGGATCTACCTATATGACCCAACTTCATCCTTATAATATTATCACTGCTTCTGCCTCAGGGCCTTTGCACTTGCTATTCCCTGTCTCTGAAACTTTTTTTTTTTTAGATTTTATTTATTTATTTATTTATTTATTTATTTATTTATTTATTTGAGAGAGAGAGAAAGAGTGTGTGTGTGTGTGTGTGTGAGAGAGAGAGAGAGAGAGAGAGAGCCTGAGGAGGGCAGAGGGAGAGAGAGAAGCGGACTTCCCAATGAGCTGGGAGCCTGACCTGGGCCTCGATCCCAGGACCCTGGGATCATGACCTGAGCCAAAGGCAGATGATTAACCAACTGAGCCACTCAGGTGCCCCTCTGAAACTTACTTCATGCAGAGGACTACATTAGACTGGAAAGTCCATCATGACAAGGGTATCTCTATATACTGATCATTGTGTATTTCAAGTGCTTTCAACAGTGGTTGGCACATAGTACATGCTGAGTAAATACTCACAGGATGGATGTATAGCTTAAGACATACCCGCTACTTTTTATCACTTGGATCTCCACTCAAACCTCTCTCCCTTAAAGCACTTCCAAGTCACTCTCCACCATACTGTCACATTATAATTTTTCTATCCCTTGTCATTATCCTTACAAAAATACATTTCCATCCCTTACTTATTGTCGAGCTTTCCCCATGACAACAGAAACCCCAAAAGAGCAACATTCCCATTGGCCTCACTCCCTGAGCAGAACGTCTGATGTGTGGTGTGTCCTGGATAAGTGTTTACCGCATTAGGCACTCCTTCCCCCAAGACAGACACACCC
Organism: Ursus americanus; assembly: GCF_024610735.1. Classification (NCBI taxonomy): domain Eukaryota; kingdom Metazoa; phylum Chordata; class Mammalia; order Carnivora; family Ursidae; genus Ursus; species Ursus americanus. The sequence goes on from NC_142128.1 coordinate 35,646,541, forward strand.
ATCAATCAGTAGTAGCAGGGAACAGACACCCCCATCTCCTGTGTCTAGTGACAAGTAACAAACCAAAGGTAATATTCATGCTCAGAGCAACTACAGATACAAAATATGAGGGTGATTGTCTCTTCTTAAAACCCCATGCATCATTTCCAGAAGACCCCTCAGACCTTACAATCTAGAGAACTATGTTCTGCTGAAGTTACCTGAATGTGCTGGGTGCCCCTCATTTTGTAGCTCCCTCACTGATTGATTCTTTAATTAAAGTTTTAATATTTATATGTGTGCCTTGAGGCAGTATTTTAAATAATGGAGGTAGGCATTAGGGAGAGCCTGGAGACTCCTTTAAAGACATCATCTCCGTGTTTGAGGTCTTTGGTATAACAAAGTTTTCTCTCAGGCAATATGGGGGAATGTGCATGTGACAAATTACCAGATGATTTTAGGAAAGTCAACCAATATTATTTTATGGAGCATGCTTACTATGTAGCTCTCACACTGGGTGGCAAAGGCGGGACTAGCTGCCCTGTGTCCTTCAGAGCAAATGCACTTGGATTTCAATAGTCTTCATACGCGCCACTGGGAAATCACTGCATCCCCAAAGTATTTTCTGTGTCAGATCCGATTTCCCTCTTGGAATGTGTTCATTACTCCACACATCAGCTTAAAGGATGCAAATAAAATGGTCTAATTTTTGGAAAGGTGAAATGCCAGACATATTTATACAGAGCAGACCCAATTTTTTGGATGCAAAAAAAAAAAAAAAAACACACAACACAACAACAAACAAACAAACAAACCTTATCTGAAAGGAATTTTATAAACCATAATGGTTTGGTATGGCTTGAACTGAAAAGGCTTAACTTGTTTAAAAAAAAAAAAGTCATCAGAGACATGAGGATGTCTGAAAGGCCTGTGCTCAGACCTTAGAGGAGTAGGTAAAAAAATAGCATCAATTATCATGAAGAGAAAATAGAGCAGAGTGGGTCAATTCCAGGAGGAAAAATCTGCTCAGACCCACGTTTTGGCTTGTTTCTGAGTGGAAACTCTGGGACCACAGGGTGATATTAAAAAGACAGTGTGTTCTGAGGAAAGTAAGATTTACTGAGAAGATGCTTTCATCCCAGGAGGCTGAGGAGAAGCAGGCCTTTCTGTTGATTAGAAGAAATGCATAAGTGCTACAAAAACTTAATTTCAAGGCATCTGTGCTTGTTGAGATGGCATCAAAGGTCACCAACCTGCATCCCAGCCTGTCTGGGATGGGCCGCCTGTCTCTGACCCTCCTTAGCACTTGTGGAAAAAGAAGAGGAGACTTTATCTCAGAGAGACTGAGGTTTCTGCTGAGCAACCTCTCTTTACAATTAACCTTCCATTTTGTTTCCATTTAATCTGTTAAGAGAAAGTGTGTGTGTGTGTGTGTGTGTGTGTGTGTGTGTGTGTGTGTGTAAGGGAAAAAGCCTACCCCTTCTATCCCACCTGGTATCATAAGGCTGAAAATATGAAGTAATCTACTTGATTAAGGGGGGAAAAAAACCACATTATGCAGGTACTTACCATGTGCCAGACCTTGTTCTAAGTGTTTACTGCTTTATTCATTTCTCCCTCAATCCCTCTAGGGCCAATACTATCACTGAAACTCCCATTTAACAGGTAAACTAACTGAGTCACACAGAGGTCAAGTAACTTCCCCAAGGTCACACAGCTAGCAGGTGGGGGCAGGCTGTGCTTTTCTCCATGTACTCTACTCTCTAGAAACTTAAAATACCCTGGAAAACTACCAAATGATGCCTATTTCTTCCTTATCCAACTCAACCACGAGTTAACTTAATCTACTAACAGTAGACTCCTCTGAACCCAGTGCTTCCCTCAAAAAGCAGGAAAAAAACCCACTGGTTTCCTCTGGACCCAGTGCTTCCTTCAAAAAGCAGGTTTGAAGTAAGCCTCATTGTTGGCCAACACTACCCCTGTCAGAGCCACCTTTACCCTTTTAGGCCCCAAGTCCTCTACCTCTGAAGAAAAAAGACCTTGACCAAAAATAAATCTGCCTGCGTCTCCAGCCGGGCCCTCTGTGGTCACTTAAAAATTGAAAGGATTCAGGTCCTTTTTCTCTCTCTTTCTCCCCCCACCCCCAACGAAGATAAATGGGCAATGGAGGGTAGATGAACTAGGACAAGGGCTGGGAGGGATCACCAGCTGGGGCGCACTGGATTTAAATAAGTAAGTAAATAAATAAATAAATAAATAAGCATTACTGTTTTAAAATAAAACTCAAGTTATGGCGCATCATATTTCAGACCAAAGCTATTCCGCCACACCTCCCCCTCTTCTTTCCAAGTTCCACTGAGAAGACCGGTGGTTGGGTGCCAATCCCCTACATCGCCAGTCGTGGATTTCCAAGCACGCGAGCAACCCCGCCCCATACACTCCTGGGCAGGCAGGTGTACCCCGGTCCTTGCCCGCGCATAAGTGAAGGGCCCCCGGTTCCCTGGCGGCAGGGAATGGAGTTGGTAGCTTCTGGGCCGGGTGGGTCCGGGTCTTCCCCTTCCTTCCCACTCAGGCAGCTTCTGGGCTCTCCGTGACGCCTGGTCCCTAGATCTAGAGCCTCGGAGGCTCCAGGAGCACCCCTGCCAGGTGGTCCCCCAGGCAGCAGGGACGTGGAAACAAAGCCCCGCTAACCCCACCCTCACCTCCATCCCTGGAGCTGAGAGATTGGAACGGAAAAGGGGCGACCCCCGGCCTGCGCTCCCACAGGGCTTCATCTGCTACCGCCGGGGTCCACCCCACCCGCCAACCACACACCCAGGGGTGAAGTGATCTAAGACATCAAAGGGGTGCGGCAGGAGTTTCCAAGTCCCGAGCTCCTAGACTGGCCCCCTTCCCCAGGGTTGAGCGCGCGGCGACATCTCGGGGGCTTTTAGGCCAGTACCAATAAACAGAAGCTCTCCCTCCAGCTCAGCCACCCTCCTCTTCCCCACCTCCCACAGGGGCTTCTGCGTTTCTAAACCCCCTCATAGGCCGCTGAAGTGCCTCCTCCCTCAGACCTCCAGAAGGGCGGTGGAGAAGAGACCCGGGGCGCGCTGAAAGCTCGCTTCCAGCCAGCCGGAGAGACTAACCAAAGTGCGCAGGCAGGTTCCCCCCGCTCCGCACACCTGGGACTCGTTCCCAGGAGGGCGAACGAAGCAGCCTTGGAGCTCCTGAGGGGTGCTCCAAACCAAGGAAGGGCGTGCTTATAGAAGTGAAATGCTAGGGCTCACGATTTCGGGCCCCTGCGTGGACGTACACGGAGATCTCTCTACCGCACAGAAAAGTTCCCATTCCAGCGTGTCCAGCCTGGCGCTGGAAAGAGGCCAGCTCTCGGAGACCTAACTCTTACCCCTGTGGGACCCTTTGGGCCAGCTGGGGGGAAGGGGGGACGCAGAGGCGATGACTCCCCCTGGACTTACCTAGAACTCCCGGCGAGCCCGGCTCCAGTCGCCTTCCGCTCGCGTCCCCAGACCCTCCAATTCCCCTGCGCTCTCTGCACCCCCAGCCACACTCACCATGAGCTGGAGGCGGCGAAAGGGGGTGCTGATTTCTCCCACGCTGTCCGCAACTTCGCGGGCAGGTCAGCCCCGCCCTGGCGCCCCTGCCTGGGCGGCGGGCTGGGCACAGCTGGGCAAGGCGCGGGTCCGGACAGCCCGGGTCCTAACGGCCACTGCCAGGGTGTGCAGAGCGCAAGGTTCTTCAGTGCTGAGGCACCGTCCGCTCCTCAGCGCTCTGCCTGGGTCGGAGGCTCAGAGTTCTCTCACTCCGGACGCAGGGGCGGGGCGCACGGCTGTCCCCTCCAGATGCGGGGAGCCTTGTTCGTTCCTTCCTCCTCCTGTCCCGGAGGCGCCCGCGTGGTCCGGCTGCAGCTGCCTCTGCCGTCCCCAGGGCTGGCAGGGCGCCCCCCACCCCACCGTGGGCGCAGTCGGGGGCTGGGCGAAGCGGAAGGGATTCCCCTCCGCGAGTTCGGGTTTTCCCACCCGTTTAGACCCCGAGTTCTGTCCGCAGCACCGCTGCTGCGAGAACCACTTCAGGGCAGCGCCGCCTGTGCCACCCACTCCAGCTGGAGGAGGAGGCGGCAGCGCGGCTGGCACGGGGACTGGAAAGGAGGTGACCTTCAAACCCCGCGCTCGCGCTCCGGGAGACCGGGAGGAGGGCTGGGGTGATGGAGGGGAGCGGTGTGTGCCCGGTCAGCCCGCCAGAGCGCTTGCAGGCGGGCAGTAGAGAGTGAAAAGGAGATCTTCAAACAAAAATACAGATTAGAAAATAAACAAAGGAGAGCGAGCGAGAAAATGTGTGCATGTGTATGTGCGTGTGCGCGCGTGTCTATGTGTGAGAGAGTGTGTGTGTGTGTGTGACAGAGAGAGAGAGAGAGAGAGAGAGAGAGAGAGAGAGAGAGAGAGAGAGAGAGAGAGCGCCCGACAGGCAGCAAGCAGCCCCGGCTGCGGAGCCAAAAATAATCCGGTGCGAGCCGGAGCGCCCCCTCCCCCTTCCCATTGCCAGGGCCGCGGCTGCTGTCACGCGTGCAGCCGCGGATTCCAGCATGCAGCGGAGGGTAGAACCGGGGTCCGCAGAGGACCCCGTGCCTAGGTCTTCTGGCCTAAACAGGTGAAGGGGTGATGAGCCCAAGTCTTTCGCGCCCCCAAGTCCTTGTCCCAGAGTGGACTGGCTCACTGAGCACCAGCGCCTCCCACCATCTTGACCCCCACAGTAAGAGTAGACAAACGCCCCGGAGAAATGCTAAGTGGAGGCGGCTTCTTGACCTTATCCACTTCTGGTCTGGGAAAGTTGTCTGGCGAATCTAAATCTAGCGGCCGGTCATGGATGGAGCCCTATCTGAGAGGCAAAAAGTTATGCGGGCGAGATAGCCTGCAGGAATTAAGTGTGCACTGTGGCCCCGGCCCCTGCCTCTTGAAGGCCGCCCAATGCTGCACTGGGCGCTAACTCTCCAGGGGTCGAGAGACTGTCCTCCTAGCAGTTGCCTTAGTGCCAGAATCCCTGTGACTCCTAAATAAATGCTACTACGTAATAAGTACTTTTTTGCCAGATGCTATTTGAAACGTTTACATTGAATTTTCTCAACAACCTGATGAAGTAGGTACTGTAGGCTTAACGGTTTCCCCAACCAGATGCTTAGAGAAGTTAAAGCAATGCTGCTTCTTTTCTGGGTTCTGCCCTGGACTCACTGAGCCAGAAACTCTGCTAATTTGTTGGTTTGTTTGTTTGGGGGTTGTTGTTTGGTTTTTTTTGGATAAACGTTTTAGGTGATTATGTTGCACAGGAAGGTTTGAGGGCTACTAAGTGATAATTTGCTGAAGGTCACACAATAAGCAAGGAGCCAGGATTTCTGGGCAGGTCTTCCTAATTTCACGGGATGCACTGCACTACCATGCCATCTAAGGGACAACTAGGACTGGACAAGGCCAGATTCTAGCCTTACACACTTGATCTGAGGCTCAGGTTCATTTTTCTGCCCACCTCCTCTTTGATTGTTTTTGCATTTGCAGTATGGCTCTTCTTCCAAGTAGGGCTGTGAGATTTCCAAAAGTAGAGACCATGTTGCATGTGTTTGCTTTGTAACGTGAGCATTTCCCAGCATTTCCTAGTGCCTCACGAATAAAGCAGGCTCTACGGGAGTTCCTCTGCAATCCTGTCAGGCTAGAGTTTCTTCCAACGTTAGAATAAAACAAAGAAAGGAAACTCCTAAAGACAACTGGATTTTTTTTAAAAAACATAATATTTTATCATCATTTGAGAAAATAAGTTTGCAAAATCCAGAAAGGCATCTCTGTCACTGGCCCCAGTAGACGATTTTGCAATTTGGGTTGATTTTACCATATGCTTCCTTAGGACTCTCTTTGGTAATAATACATTTGTATGTAAACAACTTTTTTTCCCTTTATACTAGTCTCTTATCCTTCACTGATAGCACAATGAAGCCATAAATCTGGGTTAGTAACATTGCAATCATTTCCTCCAGAAACTGTTTACAATGGGAAAACCACCAAATTTAAATGTAATTGTCTAGCCGTGCAGGGAGATAAGATGGGTTGTAAAAAAGGTATTCTCAATTTAAAAGCAAATTATCAATAATGAGAGAAGAAATAAATGGCAGTTAATGGGAAGTTCTGTTGAAATATAATGTTTTGTGCAAATTCACTAACAGGAATTGTTTCTCCATGCTCCTTCATTTTTATTCCAGAAGGGGAAAAAAATGAACACAATCATTCAAGGCAAAAACACTGGCTGTTGTTTCATTAAAATGGGTAATCAGTGGGGGCTTTTATTATTTTTTAATATATATCTTTCCATTGGAAATGAAATAAAACATATTTAACTATCTCAAAATCAAGGTCAGTCTGAGTCGACTGACTTATTTTGGAGTAGAAATAAGCTTAGATGTGTTAGCACTGAGTATCAGCCATGACTCACTGATACCTGTATTGCCTTGTGGCTTAAGAAAGCTTTAGTATGAGTGAGGGAGACATTCATTACAATTTAAAACAAAATTAGAGTAAAGATCGATATAGCATGCTATTATGCTATTCATTTGGAAAGTATTCATTTCTTTTTCACAATGATCTTTCACATTCCAGGCAGAGTTTCTCTGTCATTCCTCCATGTTGAGCCACTTCTAGGTAGTGAAGGATGCTAAATTAGACAGTCCCTGGGACAACCCAGGGCCATGACCTTGCCCAGCTGTGGTGATAAAGAACATGGAGACTTTGGCTCCTCATATCCTACTGGATATGAAAAATACTTTGCAATTTGTGATCTAAGCATATGTCAAAATGTGTTCCATAAAGCTGGTAGGAGAGAATAACTTTGTAGCCTCCTAGTTGGCTGAGAGTGCATAACTCTGCTCAAAGTGCTCAAGATCCATCTAGAATGTAAATTTCATTTCTCACTTTCAAACTTAGGATCTTCCTATGGTTCCTCATGGCCGCCTAAGATAAAGTCTACAGTCTTCTATATGGGTTACAAGCTTCTAGATTATCTGGCTTTCATTTTATGGTGACCCAATGATCTGGGGATATAATCTTATTTGTCTCCAATCCCTTGCATATGGTGTTTCTCCAAACTAGGAAACTCCTACAAATTCTCTTTTCCTGATTAGTTTCTAGCTTTTCAATCTCCATTTGGGCATCCCTTTCTCCCTGCCAACCCCAACCTCCCCACACACCCATGCATATACACAGATAAGACCAGTGTCTCTCTTCTGAACTCTCTAAACACCTCTATTTAATTTTATCATATCATTTGTCTTCACCTATTGTAAATGTTCTCCATTAGACTGAAAGGTCCTTGACGTCAAGGACTTTTCCTCAGTGCTTGGGGCCAAACACATAATAAGTTCAATAAATGTTTGGTGAACCTTCCTTCTCCCTTATGGTCACTGCTGTCTAAATGGGATGACCTCTTTGAAGTAGGTTGAGATCAACCTGTTCAGCCATTCATATAGTCCTTCATTCTTTCAGCCATCAAACATGTACCTTATTCAAGGCTAGTCGCTCCTGTAAACCATTTCCTATATAAACTACACAGTCTCTGCACTCAAGGAGCTTATAATCTAATATGATAAGCAGGTACATAAATAAGTGATCTCAGCAGTTTTGAAAGATTTAGGTGCATACTGAACAGAAGCATATAGCCAGACATTGGGGAAAAGGGAAAGTCAGGCAGAGCTTTCTAGAGGAGATATCCTCTAGACAGAGAAGATAAGTAGGAATGACCCCAAATGTTGGGTGAAGGACATTCCTGGAGAAGAACACAGCTTAAGAGACTGTCTGAAGCAAAAGGGAGTATAACTCCTTTAAGGAACAGTAAATCTATTCAATATAAGTAGAGTCATGCTAAATTCAAGGGTCTGTAAAGTGGTGCAGAAGGCAAGGCAGTGAACAATGAAGCTAAAGATGTAGGCTAGGGCAAGCTCATAAGGGGCCCTGAATTGAAACAAAAGGCATGTCTGCTTTACCAAAAGGCAAATTTTTGGAGAATGACTCTAAAGCATGCCAAGACCTACCATCCATGATTCCAGTACCCAGGGCCTGGACATTGCTCTGCCTTCACTGATACTTCAATGATCATTTTACTGTTATCGTCCATCTGTTCAAGAAATTTTCCAGATGAGCACTGTAAACATCTTGTGAATTTTAGGAATTCACAGGTTACTCTAAAGTACTCTAGGATTTTTAGGATGGTGAGTGGTATATTAGGATAGGAGAAGGATGAAAAAAGCAAACTAAAAATAGTTGAAGTAATCAAGCATCCTTCTGTTTCTCTTCCCAAAGGATACTTTCCAATAGCAGTCACTAAAGAGAGGATACTATATTCAAATTTATTTACAAATGACTCTGATTCAATACAATTCTCTGTACAATCTTAATATTATGTAAGATCTGCCTTGCCCTCATGATCTCCATCTTCAGGCTTACCTCAAAGCTTACCACAGTCTGGGTTAACTAATGAACTAATTAAATAGTCTGAAGACCATAGGGGAATGGACTTCACCTCATATTCTCTATTCCCCCTTCAGTCATTGAGCCCACGGCAGATACTCAATATACAGTTATTGATTGGTTGAACTAACTCACAATCTATCATGAAGTTCAGGAGTTTGATATTAACCAAAGCATTTAATACTAAGAATGAGCCATCCAGTGTCTAGAGATGAGTTTCTTTTTCCTTAGAAGATGCAAACTTTCACACTGTTTTAAAATGTCTTTGAAATAGTAAACATGATGGTTTCTCTGCCTCTCTTTAGGTTCATCCTTTTTCTCTCCTGCCTACATCCCCCAAATCATGATGATGATAGCAGTAATGGTAACATAAAAAAGATTTTGAACGATCATAATGAAAAGAATAGCAATAGAAATAAGAAGCATGTGGCATTTACTATATAAGCTCTTTAACTGTATTATTTAACGGTATCTCATTTAATCTCACAGTACAACTCTAGGTATAAGTACCATTATGTTTTCCTTTTTATAGATGAGAAAACCAAAGCTTAAAAGAAGGAGGAAGTTTGATGGCTTGGCCAAGCCCACAGAGCTAGTGAATGGTTAAGCCAAGACTCAAAATTAAGTCTGTTTAGTGTCAGAGCTAGGTTCATGAAGCACAAATCATGATGTATCTTATCTTTCTGTTTACTAGAGCTCATACAGCATTTAGGTAGACTTAGAGAATCATGTCAGTGATTTACAATCATGAAAGTAGGAATTCCTAGTCCATTGGTCTTGGAGTAAGAAAAATAAAAAGGGAGGTTGAGCAATCTGCAGAACGAAAGGGAGCAAGCCTGCTTATATAAAAAGCATTTTGGAAACAAATACTTCAAGCATGGTCAGAATCGAGTAAACAAAGATTTCCAAATGCTTGGCCAATAATGACTATAGAGACTAAGCTGTGTCCTTGGTTTAAGGTGGGCTAATTTATATGTCATTTAGTATGTCTTTAAGAAATACACTATCGCCTGGGTGGCACAGCGGTTAAGCATCTGCCTTCGGCTCAGGGCATGATCCCAGCGTTATGGGATCGAGCCCCACATCAGGCTCCTCTGCTATGAGCCTGCTTCTTCCTCTCCCACTGCCCCTGCTTGTGTTCCCTCTCTCGCTGGCTGTCTCTATCTCTGTCAAATAAATAAATAAAATCTTTAAAAAAAAAAATACACTATGGGGCACCTGGGTGACTCAGTTGGTTAAGCTTTGGACTCTTGATTTCAGCTCAGGTCATGATCTCAGGGTCATGAGATAGAGCTCTGGGAGGGCTCTGTGCTGGGCATGGTGTCCACTTAAGATTCTCCCTCTTCCACTCTCCCTCCCTCCCACCACCACCACTTGCACATGTTCTATTAAAAAAAAAAAAAACAAACCACTATCATACATCTTTTTAAAAAAAAAATATTTTATTTTTTTTATTTGAGAGAGAGGGCACACGCACATGAGTGGGGGGAAGGGCAGAGGGGGAGGGAGACGCAGACTTCCTGGACCTTGAGATCATGACCTGAGCTAAAGACAGATGCCTAACCACTGAGCCACCAGGTGCCCCTATCAAACATCTTTAAGAAGGAAGTGGATAAAGCTCTGGAGTAAGAGATTCTGTTTTCATATCATGTATCTATCACTTAATAGAATGTGAACTAAGCAAGATTTTTTAAACACTAATTCTCCACTTTCCATTGTGTAAAATAGAAAAAAAGAAAAGGAAAAAAAACAGGGATGATGATAAAAATAATGAAGACATAATTAATATAATACTAGCAACTATTAATACAGAGAATATAGAATCTGACCCACATCCTCAAGCATGATAATTCTAGGCTCTTTATAAGTTATTAGTTTAGGAATTATCATAGGGTCTACTTTATCTGATCCAGGAAAAGGTGGTTGATATACTTACTAAGAACATTTTTCTTGCATCAAGTGAAAACCATAGAAAAGATTTTTTTTTTCCTTATTTCAGATGTTTCCTGTGTAGTTATGACCTCTGGCCCTGCCACAGATACCTTACAACCAGCCTGAGGATGACAGAGCAGGAAAGAATAAAAACCAGTAATATCTATGAGGTTGCGGAACCACTAAGTCAATCAACATTCAAAACTATCATACACTGCATTCTCTGTTCCTTGTGATGATAAATTCCCTTATCGTGTAAACTCATTTAAGATTATATGTGGCCTAAAGCAGGGTTTCTCAAACTTAGCATTAGTAGCCTTTTGGATCAGACAACCCTTTGTGGTGGGGGGACTATCTGTGCCCTGTAGGAAGTTTAGCAGCATCCCTGGCCTCTACTCACTAAATGCTAGTAGCACTCCCTGACTGCCTAACAACTCCTTATCCCCTCCTACCAATTTTGAGAACCAGAAATGTCTCCAGATATATCTATACTCTCCCTGGGGGGGAAATCACCCAAGGTAAGGTCCACTGATATAAGGTATCCTCATCGATATAGTGATAGTAGCAGTACTACCACTATTCATAGTAGCGATGTAGTTAGTAATAATGATTAGCATTTACTCAGGTTTACTATGTAGTAAGCATCATGGTCAAAACCTCCACTCATATTCTCACGGACCCCTCATAACAATTTCATAAACCAGGTTTTATTATTACCCTCATTTTACACATGAAAAACTGAGGTCCAGAGAAATGAAGAAACTTGCTCACAGTCACTAAGCTAGTAAGTTGTTGTTTTAGAATTCAAACCAAGGTGTCAAGAATTAAATGGTATAATCCTGGAGAAGCCCCTCAACATCAAGCCTGGCACATGGGAACTGCTCAGATGAAATGAGTGGTGATTTCCACATAACAACTACACAGCAAAGTCAACCTGAAGAAATGCAGTGTGGGCTTAGCAATTCTGTTACTTTCTGCACTCCGATTATTTCATCTCACTCCTCTAGATGCTTCATATTGGGCTGAATGTTCTGGCCAAACTAACAAAGAGAACAAAATCACCTCAATCCTCCATGACCCATCGAGGCAATATGTACAGAGCTGACCACAACCTCCTTTCTTCCAGCTTGAAAGTAAGTTCTGAGTCTGAGTGGCCATTAGCAAAAGGCACTTGCCAATGTCACTCATTCACGACTGAATGGTGAATTGGGAGTTTTATTCTCCCAATAGATAAGGTAATAAGTAATTATATGCCTGCTTAGGACTTGTGGGAAAAGAAGGGGAAAAAAACAATTTTGAGAACTTTCTCTTTGCCAAGCCTCAGACATGACACCTAGCCTCAGAGAAGCCCTGTTGGGTAGGTACTATTACTATTCTCATATTTTAGACAAGGAAACTGATGCTCAGAGGAAGAAAAAGGCAAATTTTCAAACCTTACCAACCTAACAAGCTCAAAATCTCATTTTTAAATTGTTAGCAGTATGATTTCTGGGCCACAGCATGCTCTGCTGCATCTCCAAAATCTCTCTTTAGGTATAGAAGGTCCAAAGGACATGAGACAGGAAAATTGTGTACATATTCTAAAGTCCTACTAAAAATATATATTTTTTAAGAAATGTGAACAGTGCTTTGAATAGTTCCAGTAAAGTCAACCAGGAAGGCTGAAAGTGAGACTTACGAAAAAAATAAACATTGTAAGTCAATGAGGTGTAAATAGTTAATGAATTTATAATCAGAACATAGTTTTGCCTTAATGTACTAACACCTCAGGGGGAAAAATATTCTATGTATTAGCAGCACAGAGTATTGACAATCGATTTCTTTCAAATGCACTTACTTTAAGTCCTAGTCATTTTATTACAAATGGATAAATAAAGATATTTAAGCCATTTAGGATGAAATATGCAACCTTACAAGGAAGAATATGCATTTGCAGCAGTTACTGGTGGGTTATAGATGCTCTGAGAAGTAAAATATCTGTAAATCATGGTCAAAGTATGCATTACTAGGCTCTCCATTTATACATTTATTATTTCTATTTATTCCTTATACTTGTATTAAGAGGCAAAAATCTGTAAATTAAAAAGAATCACTGGGAGTATCTTTCAAGACTATATAGTAGTTAATAACAGAAAATAGCTAAAATTTGGGATTCTGAACATAAACATCTAGAGGATACAGTTTGGGCATTTGGTAAAAACTAAACTCTCTTCCATGAAGCATGTTTCCATGCCTTCTTTGGTCTTCCTTTCTCTGAGTTTCCCCACACCATTACTTTAGGCTTGGCTCAAAATGCTCTGTTGCATTAATCTACAGATACTCTTTTGGGTTTCCCCAGAAGAAGACCCTGAGACAAGTATTTGAGTGCATGTATAAATCTGGGAGGCAAACCAGGGAAACAATGACCAGGGAGTGGGAAAGTAAGTTAGGGAGGGGACAGGAGACAACAAAAAGTGAATCATCAAGCAACTTATCACAGTGAGTAACTGGAGATTATTCCCACTGAAGAATTCTGGAAGGCAGGGTAGAAATGCCCCCTAACGGTTATTCCACCCAGGGGGTCAAAGAAGCTTGAGTATTTATACAATTATTCACGTTAGCCATTGCTTAAGGGTTAGTTGAGTATGGTAGTGTGTTAATCCGATGCCATTTCACCCTTGTTTGGGCACAGGAAGAGTGGAATCTAGTGGTCAGAGAGAGTCCTTAGGTGATGGTGCTCATGCATGTATGTAATGCTAAACACTTAGGGACTGGGATAGGGGTCTGAGGGTGTGGGGCAATGGCAATATCTTCTATATTCTCAATGTCCCCAAGAAGAAAGAAGGGGACATATTGGTTTTGCAGGCACAGTCAATGATATGCTCTGTAGGAATGGGAAGAAACTATATCTTTCATTACCTATGAAGCTCCACTGATCCAGTGTCCAAATGTCCTGGTGTTATCAAACCAGGGTATATATAAAAATTCTCTCTGATGTTTACCAAAATTCAGATCCTGGGCACCATTCTAGAGATTCTGATTCACAAAGTCTGGTATGAGACCTGAAATTTGATTTTTCAAATTACACACACACACACACACACACACACACACACACACACACCATGTATTCCTACCGCAGGTGTTCCAAGTACCTGTGTAATTAATCCAAAAGCAGAATGACTTGTGGATAGGGTTGGAAGTGGGGAGAGAATGGGAATTGAACATTTAAAGATCTGAGGGCTTTGTGCATGGGTATTTCCCTTCTCTTTGAAAACATGATTGCTTGCTGTGCTCTCAAACTCACAGAAAAGAGGTAATTGTTAGCAAGATTCTGAAGCCCTGATTATGCACCATGAATATATTAAAATCTACAGGTATTTTGCAGGGAGCCCCTGGGACCACTCAGGAAGTGCCATTTCAGAGTCTCTGTAGCCATAAGTAGGGCTAAGAAACAGTGATGTAATGCATTAGTGAGAATAAACAAATTAGACTTCAGGAGCCTCCAGTTCCTGTCCCAGGCAGGCAGCACAAAGGCAGTAAAGCCTTGCTGAAACAGTTTCTTTGCATGAAAAGTCCTACCGAACTCACTGGTGTGAGGACAAAGCATAAACAAGTGAAAAGGCATTGGCAGTTTTAGGTGGTAGACCAAAGTATACCAAATAAAGTAGACCATCATTCCTTTTTGGTAGGTCTTTTTTAGACAGCACGAAGGGGTAGTGATCCAGGAATCACTGTTGAAGAATGGTATGGACCTGGCATTTGCACGAGAAGTTCTTTTATTAATAGAGAAAGGGGGGGAGCAAAGCATAAACCATATATCCCCGATGATAACATGTAGAATTTTCTACCATTCCTCTCTAGTTTTAGTTTAAAAAGTATTTTGCAGATGTCAGCAACCATTACTAGACTGACAAAAGAAAGGGTAACCAACTCAAAAGACTGTCAGTGAAAAGGCCATCAGTCTATTTGATTTCTCTACCTCTTCCTGCTTTGATTCGTCTCCGTGTTCAAAAGCTCCAAGACTAGCTTGCTTGCCATTATTCCGTAAGGCAATTAAGCAACTTGGCAATAAAAGCAACCACATTTTTCTGGAGTAGTTCACAGAGAATACAGAACAGAACAGCACAGGACAGATGTTGAACCAAAATGTAAGTACTTATCTGAACACACTTCTCAGTGCCAAGGCTAAATGCCCTGCTGGAGAGCCTCGCTTCCATCTTTCCACCCCTCCTCCAGGATCTTTCTTCACCAGTTAATCGCTCCCTCTGCTCTGTCTTCAGACTCTCCTGGCTGTCAGGATGTAAATATGCTGAAGCTCTCTTACATTAACCCTCTTCTCTCAACTCTTCCTCAACCTTAAGCGCACTATTAGTTTGGGTCTGCCTCTATTACCAATCTGACCGTGTTTGTCACTTCCATTTCTCCATCATGCAATGACCTACTGCAATCTGCTTTTTCTGTGCATACAACTCCATAGAAGCTATGATCTTAGCATCTTCTTAACTGATGACTGCCCTCCCTCCTCCACCCCATGGCCATGTTCAGTCCTTAATCTTGATTGCTATCGCTTCATCATCTGATATGTTGACAGTCCCTTGACACCTCTCTTTGGTTTCAGAAATACCCCTTCCTGGCATCTTCCTGCCTCTGAGCTGCTCCATAATAATCTCTTTTTCTGTCTACTCTGCCTAGAACCACCCTCCTTAAATGCATCCCACTCTTCACACACTTCTCTAAAGTCACTTCCTATATGCCATTTATATCCCCATAGCTGCCAGATCCTGAAGGTCTCTCCACCCTTGAACTCTCAGCTACGTTTCCATCCCTATGTCTCAAGCACCCTCCATACCATTGTTATCTGGCTGTTTGCCAAGCATCTGGGGCTGCTGTTTATAATGAATCTATTCACTTATTCTACAAGTATTTATCAATTGCCTACTATGTATAAAACATAAAATAAGAACTAAATCCCACTGTAATATTTATCTCTAATGCATAACTGTTTACTCCAAACTTTAGCAGCACAAAACAGAAAACATTAACTCACAGTTTCTATGAATCAGGATGTGGGCAAAGCTTAATGGGTGACTCTGGCATAAGTCTCTAACAAGGCTGCAAACTGTCAGTTGTGGCTGTAGTTTCATCTAAAGAGTCAACTAGGGAAAGATCTGCTCCCACAACTCACTCATGCAGTTGTTGGAAGGAATCGTTCTCCACAGGTCCTTGGACTGAGAGTTGTTAGCTCAGTTCCTAGCCTCTCAGTTGGGCAGCTCACAACATGGCAGCTGCTTCCCTCAACCAAGAAAGGGGTACCCAAAAGGGAAGTCCATGTCTTTTTATGACCCAATTTTGGAAGTGATATCTCATTATTTTTGTCATATACCACACATTTGAAGTGAATCAAGAAATCTACCCTATACCTACAGAGAAGAGGTTACACAAGAATGTGGATTCCAGGAGAGAGGAATAATTTAGTGCCATGTTAGGTGCTTTCATATTCCCATTCCCAGAAACATATAATCCTAAATGGATGGTGTAGGGATGAGAAGAAAGGATGCATCACTGTCATGGACGGGGGGCTTGCACGCCATGCATGCAACTCAACACATTAGATAGAAACTCTTATTTCCTCTTTCAGCTCTCTTAGGTTCCCTTCACTTCTACTCACTGCATCTTATCTTTGTCTGGACTGGTACACTAGCCTCTTAGCTGTTCTTGTGAAAAACCTTTCCCTGCCCATGCTCCATTTTCTAGATATCCAAGAACAATGTTTTAAATTCTTTGTCAGGTCTCTCTCTTCCCCTTCCACATTATAGAAACTCAACTCAACCCAGTATAAACTAGAAACATGACTTATTGACACATGTGGGTAAAAGTTCCAAAGCACACTGGTTTTAGGCATTGCTGGAACCAAATGCTCAAACAATGAAGATCATTCTCTCTTTGTCTCTTGTTCCTACTTTCCTCTATGTTGGCGTCCTCCTTGGCACACTCTTTAATATGCACTCTTTAATAAATCCAGACTTGAAGATAATATTCTACCAAACTAGTAACCCCAGCAGAAAAAGAATGTCCTTTATTCCTAGAGTGTGCCCCCACTGATCTAGATGAGATCACATGCCCACCACTGAACTAATCACATCATGAGGTAGATACCAGTGCTCTGGTTAGCCAGATCTATGGAACCAAAGTATGATGTTCAACCCCACCTAAACCACCAGTCTCAAGGGTGGACAGGAAAGAAAATGGGGGTACTATTACCAGGTACTGAACAAATAATCAAATAAGCCATATAACACAAATATTAACACACCACTTATCTAATTAATAAGCCCATTGCTTCTCCATTACCTATGGGATAAAGTCTAAACATCTTTTCTTGGCATATAAGACTCTCCATGAACTGGCCCAAGCTTGCCCTTATAGCCTTATCTGCCAAACAGTCTAATCTCACCTATGAAGAACTACACATTGTTCTCCAAATAGTCTAAGTTCTGACATACCATTATATCCCCTTTGCCTGAAGTGCTAAACTTCTACTTCACTACCCGTTGAGCCATATTTCTACCTCAAGACCCAGCTCAAAAGCCATCATCCTTTCTAAAAACCTACCCCATTTCTCCTCGCTGAGTCAGTTGCTCCTTTCCCAAGAAATTGTGTAAATGTCTCTATTTAACAGTGGTTCTCAACAGGGGCAGCAATGTTCCCCAGGGGATGTTTGGCAATGTCTAGTGACATTTTTGGTTGTCATCACTGGAGGGAGGATTCTTCTGGCATCTAGTGGGTGGAGGCCAGGGATGCTGCTCAACATTCTACAGTGCATAGGCAGCCCCTGCAACAAAGAATGATCCAGCCCCAAATGTCAGCAGTGCCAAAGTTGAAAACCCCTGCTCTGTTGTAACGGTTAATACCTTGTATTTTAATTATCAATTTCATATCTTCCCAAGTATATCCTGAGCTTCTCAGGGGCAGGGACACTGTCACATTTGTCAATGTACTCCCAGCACTAGCAGGTGCCTGGCCCATAGCAGACGCCCAATAAACACTGGCAGAATGACTGAGGAAGGGAATGAGTGTCCAGATGGGCTCATGAAACATTATCCAAGAAACTGAATTCCTGGAAGGCATGATGGTTCCTTAAATGGCTATTGTATTAGAAAATTTCAGCTGCAGGATGTGTTTCCTTCCCCTTTTCAAGAATAAATTTGAACAAAAAGTTCCTGAATGCAAAGTCACATGATTCTCTCTGCAAAGCAAGCTTGTGTATTACTATCTGTACTTCTCAAGTTACCAAATATTAAGCAATAGCCTCTTAGCTTTTAATAGTTTCTAAAGGCAGAGGAAATAACTATAGCCCCATTAAAATGTACACCCTTCCCGTAGCTCAGAAAAAGTTCTTTCTCCCAACAAAACAAAATTTCATGGCCTTTCCCCCATCCAATCTTAGTTTAAAAAAAGGCCGTGTGTGTGATATCTTCATCTAAAGCACTGCACGCTTGACTAAGGAATGCACACATCATCAGGAGCTCAGTACCCATGTAAGGTCTAACACGTTTCTCAGAAAGGACATTCAAATGTCAGATGGAATGATTTACACTGCATGTCAATAAAAAGAACTCTGAGGTTCAGCAAGTCAATAAAGCTTATTAGAACAATCTTAGGGCTGAGTATCAATGTACCCTGATGAGGACCTCTGAAGTCAGACACCACTAACTCAAGGCAACTGGCATTAAACAGACCATTCTGTAGGGAGAAATAAAATTAAAAGCTTCCATTATTTTGGGAATAAATGTTGACTTAATAATATACAAAAAGCTGGAAAAATTTGTGTTTATATCCCCATAGTTAAAATCTGGACATTCATTTGCTTAAGCTCTCATACACTGAAAATCTCCAGTATGTCAAGCATTATATCAAGTATATCATATTTATTCATTTTTATTTACCAACACTTATGTAGTGTTTTTTATATACCAGTCACCTGTGTCTTTTCAAATATGAACTTTTAATCCTTATTACAACCCTATGGGACTGGTACAAGATTATCCCCATTTTGCAGATAAGGAAACTGAGGCTCAAAGAAACAAATTAAATTATTCAAGGTCATCTAGCTAGTAAGCACAGAGCCTTCATTCAAATCAAGGCAGTAAGGCTCTGGAGTCAGTGTTCCTAACCACTGTGCAACACTGCCGTGTATGTATTACCTGTGGTCTTCTCAATAACTCTTAACCCAAATTTTGGCCTGCCTGGTTATTTCAAAATTAACGTTTGCTTATTTTCCAACATTTTCAAATCAAGAGACTACATACACAAGCTGGATTTCTGGATTCTCTTTACAAATCAAAATGTCTGATCACCTGAGCCTGCTTTCTTGCATGGCTATTGTGGGAACTGAGAAGAGGCTTCAGGCTCGGTACAGACCTACCTCACTTGTTTGAGAAACTTGCCTGGTCCCTGACATTTGAGTTTGAGACCCTGGCTTAGCTGTTCTGTAGATGAAGCTACTGAGCCCAAGGGAGGTTGAGGAACTTGTCCAAGGCCCCAATTCTAATATCAACATAGACTAAACCAACAAAGCCATCATTATCCCTAGGTCTCAAGGCGCAAGGAGGTGAGGGGGAGTCATAAGGAGAACTCAGAAAGACAGAACTGTTCAGAACAGGTGCTTGAGGAAAGAAATACTGACCTTCAGGTAAAGGGCACAAGAAATCCCAGAGAGAGAGCCAGAAAAACAAACACCCTGACCTCATTCTTCTCCTTCCCTCTCATTTCTAGCCAGCATGCCCTCCAATGGCCAGATCCAAATGGCCACTAGAGGACCCAGGATCTTGTTACTGTAGAGCAGAGAACAGGGCGAGGGAAGCTGGAGTGTACATACAGCAGGTAACACAGAGGCTTAACACACAACTTCCATGGATCCTGAAAACCATGCTTTTTCTTCTTCCTCGGCTCTAACCCATTCAATCAAAGTACTATTCTAATAATACTAAAGATAATAACAAACACAAATATGGTGATTAAGATGTACCAGGCACACTTCTAAGAACTTTACAAAAATTAACTCATATCTCTAAGTGCCCGATATGTGCTAGGAATAGAGTCCTCTCTGGAAACTCCTAAGGGTAGGGGAATGAGACAGTGACAGAGATCTTAGTGATCTTCTCTCAAGTATGGGATCAGATCATGCTATCACATCTTCAACCTTTCTTCCAAACTCAGGGGCAAAGACTTCCTGTTTTAAAAGAAAGGGAATCAAAAGGAGTTGAAAATGCAAAGGTGCAGCCCATGCTGAATATGAGTCCTGTTAACTAGTATACCTATCTATAGTTAACCACTTCCTCTGATTCCCAAGTCAAAACTTCTCTTTGACTTATGACTCCCTTAGTTCTTAATAGTTGATTGGCTTACTAGCCCAGAATGAAAAAACATGTAAAGGACACAGCAGTTAACAATAGCTTAAGAACTATAGATCCTCGAGCTTAAAGAATTAGGGGAAGCAGCTGAGGAATGACTTAGAGGTTCTGAGACCCTTTGGATATTTCATTTAGCATAGTGCAATATTTCCTAAACGTCAGTCATCCTGTACCACCCTCATGCTTTCTGCCATCTTTGTACCAGCTATACTATTATACTATTCGATATTTTTATTAAAATTGGAAATGTCTTTAAATTAATGTATTTTTAAATTCAAACAGCATCCTAAATTAAAACCTAGTATTGTTCTAACATGTATTTAAGCAAACATATAACCACTAAAATGAATAATCTTGTTGGTGAAGTATCTAAAACCCAGCTTGGGTCACACACACAAGCATATATTGGAAAATGCCAGCATAGAGGTTAAAACCATGGGCTCCAGGGTCAGACAAAACTGGGTTCAAGTCCCAGCTTCATCACTCAGGAAAGTTTGCCCTACACAACTTTGCTAAGGATTAAATAATTTGTGCAGGGTACTTACTATGCCTTGCCCATGGAAGACACTCAGAAAATATTACCTTTCAGAGCTCCAAAAGCCACACCATTAATGGTTTCTTACATCACCTAGACCCTGGTGTCTGTATACCAATAATACTTAAACCTTGAGAGGAAAGTGACAATCTAAAGAAAAAACATCTCATTGGGGATTCCCGGAATTCCAGGACCCACACAGCAGCTGGACAGCTCCAGACCCCCAGGTGGCAGAGCATAGGGTTTCCATCATGTGCAAAGATGGTTTCCCAATCAATCAGATATTGCTGACACTAGCTAATGAGAATTTACCTGTGATTTATAAAAAGGAAAACAGAGGCTAGGAGATTTCAATGAACATTAACATATTTATCTATCCATCCATCCACCCACCCAGCTACCCATTCAACAAATATTGAGTAACTCCATTTCCATACACTGTTTTAGGCAACGAATACACAATATTGAGCAGAGTCAAATACATGTAGTTCTTATCCTCATAGTGCTTACAAGATAGAAGACATAGACAAGCACACACAGGACCACATTTTTATACTCCCCAGATTTTTTTCAGCCCCACCAATCCCCTGTGAGTTGGTCCTTTCTTCAATGGGAAGTCCAGCCTTCACTACTCCCTCATCTCCTAACAACCACAGGCTGCTACAGCCTCCGTTAGGTTGGGCTCTGGCATGACCTTCATCATACCTGCCGTGATTTTACAATCCAAGCACAACCCAATCAGACTCATGAAAGCATGGTTCCTTCTACTGTTTTGGGGTTCATAAGAAGTATTACACTGTGAAGCATGGGATCTGGCTTCCCCAGGAGCTGCCCTAAGGGGCTGGGTACTATACCTTATAAATATAGGTGTGTTCATTCTCCATGGAGCAAATTTGGCCAATTAAAGGAGACTGAAAGACCTTAGCAGACATATGCTTCTCCCTTTCAACAAACTTCCAAGGTATGGTAGTCCCGCACACCCTTCTCATGTAGGAGACCACCCATGTAATGGAGCAGCTCACCATAGTTTCCTATAGAGCTATGGCCAGCTCAGTAACACACTGTATATGCTTGTGGTCTTTCCTGCCTTACTTCCCCTTTTCCTTCACTTTAGCTGGCCTGGTATTGTACCTTTCTATAAAGTCCTGGCATATAAATTTTATTTCAGGTTCTATTTTTAAGGAAACTTGAACTTAAAAAAATAAATAATCATACAAATAAGTGAATATTAATAAGCTGCAATGAAAGCCTTTAGAGGGGAGGAGTTGGACCTGGTCTAAAAGTTTGAAAAAGCTTCACTTGAAAGAGTGATGTTTGAACTGAGATAGAGGAAGACAAAATTAATTAGTTTGGGAAAGAGGCATGAAGAAGCATTCTAGGCATTTAGAAAAGCATATTTAAAGGCCCTGTGGTAGAGAAAAAATAGAAGGGAGGAAATGAGTAAATAATGGAAGGGCAGTGCTGAAAGGCTAGACATAAATTCTAAGGAGTGAAAACAAAAAGGACCATTCATAAAGGTACAGATAACTAATGAATGAATTGCTGATGATTTTTGAGCCCCTTTTTCACTCAAGAACTCTGTCATGCTCCTTGAACAGAAGGCTAAGACAGCTTATAATTAGTGGAGAGTTCAAATGATTCAGGATAAATGTTTTCTGTAAAATTTTGCTCACATAGGTTTTCTAGACTAGAAAATGTAGATATGTCAGCATCTTCCATTGAGAAATGTTTCATTGATAAAATAAGAACAATCCTAATAAGCTCAAGGAGATGTCAGTTGGAATTAGTCAAAGTCTGTACGCAATATGACAGGAATTTTTATATACGTAGGAACATCCAACATACGTTCCAAGCAAGACACAAGCAGACTAGACAGAATATGGAAAAAAATAATTTTTATGTTAATAATGGATGGATATTTCATGAGGTTCTCATGTGCCATAAACAGAAAGATCATTAGGATAGGAGGACATCTTTGCACTTTAGGACACAAGAGAGGTGCCACTGGAGCTACTCCAACACAAGGACAGAAATGTGTAGAAGGGTGAGAGGTGGCTCTGTACCCTCCCCTCCACTTCATTTCTGTGAAAGCTTCCCCCCTTCTCAGGTTTGACCTGTTTTACATGTTGAGTACCCACATACATTGCACTGAAATAAAGAGAATTCCACTACCCTGTTGAAAAGATACCAGTCTTGGATATACCAAAGCTTAAACACTCAAAAATCAAGCTTGCCCACTTAGGCCTCCTGATAACTTCTCCCCAGCCCAGTATCTGATTTATACTATTGAGTATTTGCTTTTGACAATGCTTCATTCTCTTTTGTTAAAGACAACGCAAATGTAAATGTTTGTGTGGTCCTCTTCAATTTCTTCCAAATTTAAAAAAATGCAAGAAGGTCCAAGTGTTGAGAATATTAGAGGCTTTCACAGAGATCTAAGTCACTCCAGGAAAAAAATTCCACATCTGGAGAATCTGGTATATATGTCCATGAATTCTCCTCAGAACAGAACAATAAGACTGGGTTGAGACTATGCCCTCTTTGCAGGGACTTAGGACTTTATAGAGACTGAAAATTCAAACACCCTACATGAGTGACGACCAGGGACAACTGGGGAGGCACCAGATAAAGAGGGAAATGCATTCTTGGCTCCAAAAGTTTTTTCCTATGTGATAGTAAAAGTCCAATATGGTCACATTTTCACGTTTCAAAAGAAGTGAAAATTCAGATTTTATGTCAAATATCCTAACATTTTAAAAATTAGTGAATGTTTCATAGTATGCAAACAAAGGAAAACTAAATTAACAACAACGTAAAACTACGTGAAACCAAATGAAACAGGTTTACACATTGAATCTGAGGCTCTGGCAAATTGAGTTAGATTTAAAGAAAATTTTATGAGAATGAGGCTCATTTTGCTCTTGGATGGGTTGCCTTGAGGTGAATGCAAAAACCATTTCTCTTCTATCTTTAAAAATGAAATCAATATTTTGTTTTCCTTGGTATAGTTCATTTATCATCTGGGACCCAGAAGAAATTATTTGAATGTCCAGTCAATCTAGAAATTTGGCAAATCTTCAAGGAGCTCTTAAAGCAATCTAGAAGGAATCTGTCAGGGACGTGGTGCAGGTATGTGCCACTGCACCTGCCACATAATCATGCAACTCCCATCTAATATCCCAGAGCTGGCATTTGATTAGGCACTGGACTTTAAAAAATCATATCAGGTGGCTATAAATTCACAATGCTCACAGATTCAGGTCTAAACCAAAGTGTGTTGCCCTAGGGAACAGTAAGATTAAGTAATCCATGCAGCCACCTTCTGTTTACCCAGAGTTCCAAGCTCCACCTGTCTCTACTCTGCTCTATGCTCAGGCAAGAGGCTGATCTGGACAAATTACATCAATGGGTTTCCTTGCCTCTGGCTTCCAGATGGTTTTGGTCAATGGGGAGCATCAACAGACATAGAGGGAGAGAAGAGAATGAGCTTGGGATAGTTACTCCCTAGACTGTTCCTGAGGGTAGCTGCAAGCTAGCTGTACCACCCTATTAAATCCAACAATACCCAACACCTGAAGGTCCTGGTAACTGCTCCCCCTCTTCCCTCTTCAGTCCTTGAGGTGGTAACGGTCTCCCTATTACTATCCTAGTCTCGGGATACAGATTATCCCTTGTGAATTTCCCATACCCTATCCATGCTTTTGTAAAGAATCCCTCATTTCAAGCTAATCAATTTGAATGGGCCACCAGTTTCCTGCTGGGACCTCCACTTTTACACATACCAAAATTCTCATTGCTCATTGGGAGCTGAAAAAAAAAAAATACATCAACCTCACACCTCCCTAAAGTACTCCAACCTGATATGACACTAAAGAAACGTAATTCTTGTCCCCAATAATTGTCCTGACCTTGGTTCTCATGGTTTTCTATTCAGAAGCATGGCTTCTGTGGGGTCTCTCTCCTATGGTAAAATGGATGCTATGGTGACGGAGTGAAGAGAATTCCCCTATGGCAGAGCTCCGAGAGCCCCTAGAGAAAGAACCATTGTTGTAATTCAGTGTTTCTTTCCTTATAATGAAATGGCAAGACTGACCAAAGCCCCATCTTACTCCATTCCCATTATTATGCTGCATAAATCAGTGTGATCTAAGAGTCCAAGACCTCTTCTTCTATCCATGTAGACTGCCCACCAAGCTTGAACATAAATCTATGCTTGTAACGAAGCAAAGTTGACTTAGAGCATCCAAAAATTCTGTCTGTCCTTTTTTAGAGAACTTAATTGTGAAGTCAAGGCTGTAGGGTAATACTTAGAAAAAGATTTTTCTCTCTCCCACCCCCCGACATTTCTGCATTCCCTATTCCACATGGCATAATAATCATGGTTTCTCTTTTTCTTCTCAAAGTTCCTCCTCAAAAATTTCTATGAAAGCAGGTAGTATCGTGTACTTTGGGTAGAACTCTAAAATTCACGGAGAGCAGTTAGTTTCAAGGGATCAAACTCTTTGAAAATGTGCTTGCCTTCCTACACAGAAATTCCCTATTCAGATATTTTTTCTAAGACAACATGTGGATTTGGGCTCTAAAATATATGTGCAGCAATATTTAGCACCTGGCAGTTGGAGTAAAGGAAACAACATAAATGTCCTCCCATAGAAGATCGGTTAAATAAAATATGGAATATTGTACAGCCAATAAAAATAATGGTGTAAAGAATATTTAGGGATATGGAAAGATGTTTTTAAAACATTATTAAGTTTACAGAGCAGGTTATGGTGTGATATGTGCATCTTTGATCAAATTTCTGTAAATAGAGTAAAAGACGTACATAAACGTACTTTGAGAAGACTGAAGTATATTTGGATCTCATGTAAGCAATCCATGGTTGTGGAAAGGGGGAGAATTCTCCCTGCTCCTCTCCTCCTTGACTCACAGCCAGCGAAAACAAATAGGAGTCTAGAGCAGGGGTGTTTGTTCTTGTATCAACAGATATAACTCATACTGGGGGCGAGATTGATCTGCTCTTGCCACTGAAGAAATTATGTAGAAATGATCACTCAACCCTTAGATATTTTTTGCATTCCCCATCATGCACCTGGCACTTTGCTAGGCACTGAAACATGGTAGTGAATAAAACAGCCCTACCCACATGTAACAGCAGGGGCCAGCAAACTCCTGCCCATGGATCAAATTCAACCTGCTACCTGTTTTTGTAAAATAAAGTTTTATTGAAACACAGTCATGCCATTTGTTTACATACCATCTATGGCTATTTCCTCACATCAGGGTAGAGTTGCATAGTTTTAAGAGAGACTGAATGGCTTTAAAGGCCAAAAATATTTACTCTCTGAACCTTTACAAAAAAGGCAGGTCAACCTCTTGCCTAGAAACTTGGTACAAAAATTGTGGTGCCTGGCCTAGCAGCGTCAGCACCACCTGGAAGAATACAATAATCACAGTGCCCCCAAGACTTTATGGAGTCTACATTTGAGCAATAAACCCATTATAATTGGAGAAACATTAATGTGGAGGGTCCAACAAGCCCCCATGGCTCTTTCCCATCTGTACATTTAAATGTTTGTGTACACATGATCTCCAGGTTAGAAAACAACTCCTCATGACGTGACTTCGGGAGAATTTTCCTCTAAATGTCAATGTCCCCAGCACCAAAGTGCTCCAGATGAAGCAGTCCAAACACTGAATCTCCCACCCAGCAGTTCTTGCTTCACTAAATAAGAATTAATATGTATCATCTGCCCAGACTTACCTATCCTATATTAATTACCAGCACAGTATTTAACTTAAAGGAACCATTCGGCCATACGAGCAGCAATATTCAAGCTATCAATTTTATGGCACTGCTCAGGAAAATGCAGCGATACATCATCCCACCCAAAATACAAAGGTCAAATGATATTAATTAATGCAGCGACACAACTCGCTGCAGCTAAATGGGTATTCTTGATTATGGCTTCTTGATTGAGAACTAATGCCTCATTAATCTTAAACATATCAACCTGGGAACACCAGAGAAGTCAAATAGAATAATGGCCAACATTTCAATGAACACAGCCTCTATGCTTGCTGGGTAAGAAGGCAAATCCTACAGACATGGCTGTGTTTTCTGCCTCCTTCACGCAGATGGATTTACTGAGAGCTTCGTAAAGAAGGAGGCCTGAAAGTCTCTCGCTGTCTCTCTGTTTCTACATCTGTTTCTCTTTCTCTTACACACACACACATGCACACACAGTATTTTCAAATAGGCAGAAGGACAGGCATTTTCTCTCCTGTGGTTTTCACTTACATGTTACATAAAGAAAGAAAAATTGATGGGTTTATATGGTTCTAAGCCCAGCAACCAACATTCACTTCGAGGTCCCTATATCCACACACCTCTACTTATTTATCATGTGTAAGTGGACAGGAGAGGGAGACCAGAAGAGAGAAGGTCACTGGCTCAACCTTGTGGGCACAGCATGCTCTGTATCCTTTTCAGTTTAGACAGGACGGTCATTGTGGGTGTGAGAGGGCCTGGGGCTGAGAGAAAGGGGGGCAGCAGGCTCAAACCCAGAGTTCCCCGCCTGCAGCAGCTATGTCCTCATACCAACTCAGGTCGGCAGATGTCTGCTTCATCTTGAGAGTCTTCGGTGTCTCCTGATAGTCAATTTTCATTCCTTATTAGATTCCTGGAGAAACAACAGTAAAAACCCCAACGCGCGCGCGTGCACGCACACACACACACACACACACACACACACACACACACGTGTGCCCACGAAGGCTTACTGATTCACACTAATTACAGAAGGTCATCTAAAGGGCTGCAGGTTGGGCGTTACTGTTCAAAGGGATTCAGACTTACACATTTTCATTGTGCACGCTACTTAGTGATGGCTAAGAAAGGGTGAGCCATTAGCGGTCTCACTTTAATGAAGAGATAAAATTTGAGTCAATTATAGAAGTAGCTTTTGTTGAAGAGTTGCCTAAGCAATGTTAACCCTTTTTCCCTCTCTACTGCAATCCACGCTGCAGGGGCATCCCGTTCACATAAACAGAGTCTCTCAGAGAACTCAAAAACTTTGTTCTTATTTAAAGAGGACTTTATTCTTCTTGTTTCTCTCTCTTTTTTTTCCCCCCTTTTTGAAGGGAACCCTTTTAAAGGGTTTTTGATGTTTGTATTAAGGTAAATTCAACCTAATCCTACTCCTAAAGACCACAACTTGGTAGAGGATTTTTACAGTTCATCTCTCTGTATATTTAAGCTCAACACTTAGCTCTTACTGTGCAAAGTATCTACTTGGTGGAAAATACGTTTTCGATTTTTTTTTAATCTCAGTAATTTTTTTCTCACTACCTGATTCATGCTAGCATGTGTTGCTTGCCAATTCATGTTAACATGTGTTTAAATTTAAAACTGTGACAATAATGACTGTTGCTTTAAATACCTTCCATACCTCAGATGCTGGAGCCTCACATGCATCGTTTCTAATTTCCCAGCCATGTCCCCAGATAGATACTGAGGCTCAAAGAAATGAAGAGCCTTAGTTACCCAAGACAACAGTGTTGATTATTGCCAGAGCTGTAATTTGTCCAAGTCCGTCTAGCTCTTAAGGCAAGCTCATCCCACAGAGCACACTTCCCCACAGAGGTTACAGACCTTCTGAAAAAAGAAAACCCAGGAAATACCCAACAATTTTCAAAACCAAGAAGCAACATCTTTGGGATGATGAGAGAAGTTTATGTTATATAGAAGCTCCACCAAGGGCACTGAATACAGAACTCCTATCGGGCTGTTCTGCACGTTCCTTATCAATAAATAATACTTCATAAAGGTCTCCAGAGATATTAATCCAAACAAACTAGAGGCTAATTGCCATTTCCCAGCACAGAGCTGCAATGATGATTATTCTTTAATTCTTTCTACGTGCTGTGAGCTAACAGTGAGCTGCAACTTGCCAGCAGCAGGGGAAGGGGCAGAGTCAGGCCAGAGAGGTCTGGATTCAAATCATGGGCCTCTACCTTCTGACTGCGTGGTCTTGGGCCAGCACCTTGGCGCCCCTCTCTAAATGGGGAATATTAAAATCAACCTAGTAGGGTTGTTTTGCAGATCAGTCTAATAAAATGTATTGTATTGTAACCCCACTGTCAGGTCCCAAATGATTCGTGCTCAATAATGGGGGGAGGAGGGAGGACCTTGATGGGAAGCATAAGCAAAAACAGGACTTCTCTACAAGCCCTCCTCCTACCTACTTTCCTCATACATACAACTGTTCCCATGCCTCTTTCTGAAAAAGCTGCAGCACACATGCTTTCTTCTCTTCTTCCTCCTGATTGTGCAGCTTGAAGAACCAATCTGGCTTAAGAAGGGATCTCTTGCGACAGCAAGGAAAGGGAAGAAACTGAACAGGTCAGACCAGAATCCAGTTACTGGGAGCTGAAAAGCTGAGGATCCTCAGTTGTGAGTAAGTTTGGTCAGAGCATATGTGGAAAACTCCATCCAATGCCCAGCTCATGGCATATAATGTTATGATCACAGTCCAGTTATTCCCTTTAATGGTGGCCAGTGGAAACCTTCATACAAGTTGGTCTGGGGAGAATCACCAAGGAAGAAACACCAAATCCCATTGGTCTTCTGTGGGTTCTGCGCCCCCTTCCCATCCTAGGAGGCTCCATCTGTTCTGAAGCAGGGGTGTTGGATGTGTCTACGTGTATGTGTTGAGGAGGTTACCCTCACTTCTCATAAAGAGTTCTGTTGGGTGAGTGCTAGCTTCTAGCTGGATGACTTAGCATGGGATCATTGTCATGACCAGCATAAGCCAGGGAGCCCAGAGCAAGACAAGTGAATGAGATCATTTTCTCCATACCCTGCCCCTGAGAAATTTAGACTCATATGGATGCATCTATCTTCTATGGGTCAGAGGTAGAAGCACAGAAAAGAATGGGAGAAATCTTCTGCCCATATTCCCCAGCCTGCCAGCACCCACCCAAAGTCAATGAAGCTCTCCGTTGAACCAGGAGCCCACAATCTCACATTCTCATCCCCAAATCCCAATTCTTGCAGCAACTAACTTTGGACAAAACATTTAACATTGTCTCTGTTTCCTGTGACATTCAACATTCATTGTTTGTTAAGCACTGTTTAATGCTAAGGTCTTCATATAAATATTCTTTAATTTCAGAGGAGAAACCCCTGTAAATTAAATTTTTGTCTTCTCATATAAAGAAAATTACACTGAAGCCCAGATAGGATATATAACTCACCCAAGGTCACACAGGGGTCCAAGGCAGAGGTGAGTTTTGAAGCACAACCACCCAAAACCAGAGTACTGTCCTCTGTACTGTATTATACCCTCTCACCCACTAAAGAGCTACACTAATTTCTAAGCCTCTTTAAGCTATGACTATGCACCCAAGCTGAATATTATATAAAACACTTGAGAGAAGGCAGAGCAAGGAAATACCTCTGTATTACTCAGACTGCAAATCTCTAAGAATAGCACTGTGACAGGCACACCTTGGGATGCAACCCCTGGCCTTGGATTCCTGCAGCATACTTACTCTTGGGTGGATTTTGTATGTGCTCAAAAGGATACCAGGCTGTCTAATGCCACTGCACCCTCTTAGTTATCTCAGTGCAGGTTTATGCTTGGGCAGGGTGGCAGGGAGGCACAAAGGCCTGTGGTTCTGGCCAGAATGGCACCATCATTCCCTCAGGAAAGACTGTGGAATGACTGGTAAATAGACCTAGGACAGGAATCCATCCCAGTCAGAGAGCACCTGCCTCCCCAAAGTAAGTAATTTATATTAAAGACAGAAATATTAGAGGCCCTGATAATGTTATCATAAAGTAATCACTTTGAATTAGGATAATGGCTGTGTCCAACTCCTTATTGCATTTATTTTGAATATCACATTCTTTCAACTCTCATTATTTTAATTATGTTCAATTACAGACATTTGCATATGCTTTATCATGGATATTAGTGAGAGGGAAAAGACTTCCCTGAGTTAAATGATGAACAGATAATCCATATTATATTACACTTGCACCTCCTGAAAATTTGATTTAGCTACAGCCCAAAGAGAGGTCCCAAGGTAGGCACTGATTTGAAGCAAGTTTGAATTTTCTGTCATGATGTGGGGGACATAACTGTAGAGACAGTCACACAGGAACTAAACTAGAGATGGTGAAGGGCTATGGGCTGGAGTGAGGCAGAGATGTGAGGCTTGCCTCTGGTTGTGTGGCCTCAGGAAAATCAAGCAACCTCCCTGATGCTCAGTTTCCACAGCCATAGAACTTGGAATACAGTTCCCACTTTGTAGGATGATTATGGTGATTATAGAAAACGGGGTTAAAGGCACTTCTTAGCTCACTGTCAGGCACACAGTAAAGGTTCCAAAAAGACTTTCTGACAAATGGGATTAGAATGATGGATGCAAAAATAAATAAATGAAATAAAAATTAAGTGCAAAATCTAAAACTAGAAAATATTTTGACAAATATAGGAATAAATCTTTATAATCTAGATATAAGCAATGAGCTTATTCACTTAAAAACAAAAGCATGACCCATAAAAGAAAAATTGATAAACTGGACGTCATCAAAATTAAAGCTTTGTTCTGTAAAAGATTCTATAAAATATATATGAGATGACAATTTACAAATTGATAGAAAAATACTTGCAAACCACATATCTGACAAGGAATAATACCTAGGATATAGAAAAAACTCTCAAAACTAAACAGGGAAGGAAAATGTAATCCAACTAGAAAATGGGCAGAAGACATCAACAGACATTTCACCAAAGAGGATAACAGATGGCAAATAAGAACATGCAAAGATGTACACCATTATTTTAAATGTAAGGAAATGTAAATGAAAACCATAGTAAGATATAACCACAACTATAAGACTGACAATATAATAATAATAAATAATAATAATAATAATATAAAATGCTGGCAAGGATGTAGAGAAACTGGACTACCTATACATTGCTTTTGGGGATGTGAAATGGTGCAGACACTCCAGAAAACAATTTGGCACTGTCTTACAAACTAAACATGCAATTGCTGTATGATGCAGCCAATTGTACTTATGGGCATTTATCCCAGAAAAATGAAAACTGTAGGTTCACAGCAATACCTTTATGTGAATGTTATAGCAGCTTTACTCATAATACCCCCAGAAAGCCCAAATATCCTTCAGCAGGTACACGGTTAAACAAATTGGTACATTCATACGTACCGTGGAATATTACTCAGCAATGAAAAGGGCTGAATTATGGACACACTAACTTGGATAAATCTGCAGTGAACTGGGCTGAGTGAAAAAAGCCAAACTGATAAGTTGCCTACTATATGATTCCATTTCTGTGACATTTTTGACATGACAATATTTTAGAAATGGAGAGCAGATTAGTGGTTGCTGGGGTTTTAGGGATGGGGCTGGGGGTGAGAGGGCGGGGAATGCAGTTATAGAAGGGATCGTTGTAGCAATGGAACTCTTCAGTATCTTAAGATATTACATTATAGTTTTGCAAAACGGTGATTGGTGGAGGGAAGTGGATAAATTAAACACAGTGCCCCACCCCCTTTCTTTCTTTTCTTTCCTTATTAAAACTGCATGTAAATCTGTAATCATCTCAATAAAAATTTCAATTGAAAAATAGGAGGGTCTTCTGGTTGGAAAAAAAAAGTGCTATTATTTCTATAAAAAGGAATGTCTCTTGTATTGTATATTGGTGGATACTAATTGATTCTTAAGTCTACAGGAAATAGTAGCACAGGCTTGCCTTGACCTCCTTCTTCCCAGATATAAGCCTATTGCTGAGCCACCCTTCTTTGGATTGTGGAGCATCTGGCCTTCTGAGCATCCCCCCCCCCCCCCCCCGAGGCAGCCAGGTGTTTGATTTTTCCCATTGAACCATTGCAGTAGCTGACTATGCATTGGATTTTTGCCTTTGGGAACAGCTTGCTCCCAGATGCCAGGTATGTGCAGCTGCCTACAAGTTACAAATAGCTTCCCAACTGGCGAGACAGAGGGAGGGCACTACTGGGAAAGTCGCAGGCAAGGCAGCCAACTCCACCTCATCTGGGAGGCTAGTGGAACCAGCCTGTGCTCTGGCTTTGGAGCCAGGCTGCCTGGGTTTGAACTTCAGGTGTCCGACTTACTAGCCTGTGTGGCTTTGGACACGTCACTTAACTCCTCTACGCCACATTTCCTCATCTGCAACATGTGAATAATAACAGCAACCACCTTATAGGATGACAGGGGGAATATAGGTGAAGAGCCTAGCCCTGTGCTGATCCACAGTAAGACGAGTGTGCTATTATTATCTCATAAGGTTGTTCCAAGGGCCCCAACACAGTGCCTGCCCTATAGTGAATGCTCAGTATGTAATGGGTCACTATTATTACCATGGCCAGATAATAATTTGAGAAATTAATGGATGCTTTCCTCTTCTCTCTATAGTTTTCCTTTTTCTTTCCCTCCATAAGTAGCTCGTTGTTTCAGGGAAGTCAAGATTACTACCGATACTTCCTTAACTGTCTTTTGTCTCTAAAAGCATAAACCCCAACATGGGGAGAGGCAAATGTATTGGGAGAAAAGGAAAGAAATGGGGCTTTCATCCTCCTCTCCACAAGAAAGATGTCCCTGGCTTGATGACCCTGGAGGTGGAGGAGGAAGAGGGGTAGGAAAGGCTGAGCATCCTACAGCAGCTGGGCCCTGATCCCCACCCCCACCTCCAAGCTTTGCCCCTGTTAGAAACCACTGTTTAGAAAACTCATAACTTCAGAAGTGCAAGAAACAATGTAGTCCAATCTAATTCTAAACCTTATGACCCCCTCAGGGTGGGGGAACCCCAAGCAGGATGGAGGTTAAGCTTCCTTTGGTCCAGCAGAATGAGAGTTCAGGGTCAGAAATGAAATTGGCTATAAAGAACAAAGGAGATGTTTCCTGACCAATACCCATGTCTACGATACTGGTGTTTTTTACTCCAAGAGTGCCTCAGTCCCCAATCTGGGCTACGAGGGTCGCCTCCCTTCAACCCCATCGTCCTTGTCTCTTAAAGCAAGAGGTCCACAAGACAATGCCAGGCCCCCAGCCCTTATCCCCTTTCTTCACACAGTCCTTTGGAGAGCAATAAAGCACTATTCAGTGACAAAACCAGATTTTCCGAAGGAAAAGCTGCACCTCGAAGTGGATGTGCAGTAGCTGTCAGGGAACAGTTCTTCTTCCCACCCACTAAGCTTTTAAAACGACTGAAGTGCCACCCTCCCTAATTACCCAATTCAGTGGTTCACACAATGGATCTGCCACTTTCTGAGGAGTTCTGACATCCCTAATTCCCGGAGGCCTCTCAGCTCTGACAGAAGGCATCTGGGGTAATGAAGGGTGGCGCTGGGAGGGTGCAGGCAGTTAACTGGAGAGACAGGGATGCAGGTAAGAACTCAGAAGCCACACCGGCAGACATTAGGGCTGGAATGGACCCTAGAGGCCATCTATATCACCTCACCTGAAAAGGGGGGAAACTGAGGCATAGAGGGACACCATTAGGCAATGGCTCCCTGGGACTACAATCCAGGCATCCATTTATTTATCCAACCATTCATTCACTCATTGCTCATTTAAAACATTCATCTGCCAGACACAGTTACAATTTGGAATGTAACAGTGAGTACACATTCATGGTATTTATTATATTCGAGTAAAGGAACAAGAAATAAACATATATTCTGAAGGTAAGTTCTATAAGGAGAAACGACAGGGATAGGAGGAGAGGGAGTTGAAGAAGGGGTTGCTTATTAGACAAGATGGTCAGGAAAGGCCTCAGTGGTGAGATGAGGTTTGAGCAGAAGCACATTTGAAGAAAACAGAACTATGTGGATGGGAGTTCTGGGTACAAGAGGGTGTTTTGTTTTGTTTTGTTTTGTTTTTAGTCATGTGCAAAGGCCCTGAGGTGGAAACATTTGTATACTTGGGCTATTCCAAAAACAACATGGAGGGCAGTGGGGTTGAACCTGAGTGTGTTGGGGTGAAGGTAGTAGGACATGAGTTTAGAGGGGTTAAGGGATCAGATGCTGGGGAAGGCCCCTGGCTTCTATGCTTCATGAGATAAAAACTAAAGTGTTTGGAGCCAAGATGTTTTGTGACCTGGCATTTTACTGATCTGTGCTTAGATACCTTGAATAACAAAAAATCTTTTTAGACCACAGTTTTTCATCCTTGGCTCTACTGACATTTGAGACTGGATAATTGTTTGTGTAGGGGCCTGTTCTGTGCCTTGTAGGATGTTTAGCAGCCTCCCTGGTCTCTATCCACCAAACCCACTACCCACTAGTAGCACCTTTCCAATTGAGACAACCAAAAATATCTTCACATGTTGTTAAACATCCGTGAGTGGCTTCTAGTTGAGAACCACTATTTGAGAATAACAACACGTGACTTTCAGAGAGAAGGAACAATCCAATCCAGTAATTTCCATACCTTGTTGTACATTTGGGGGCAGATTTTTTTTTTTTAATTTCTCCAAATACAGGTTCAGGAGCACAACTCCAGATGTATAGAACCAATCTCTCCAGGGCAGAGTGCCCCAGAATCTGTATAGACACAGCTCTCTAGTTGTACACCGCAATTTCTAACCCACTTCTTCACCAACCCTGTCTGTCCTGTTCCCCTCCACAATGTTGCTGTACCTATACTACTTTTTATATTTTTCTTTAAATTGGCCCATTTCTTCTACACAAATATTGCTTCTAAAAAGGGGAAACTCTTTTATCAGCGGTTCTCAAACTGGTATCAAAAGTGTAGGAACCACTGGGCATCCTGTGAACATGTGTGTAGCCTGGGGCAGGGTCTGATTCACATTTTCAATGAGCTCCCAAGAACACTGATGGCTTACAGACTTCCAGAAATGGAAATCGCTTCCAGAAATGGAAATTCACCTTGTCGAATTAGAAGGTAGTTATAAAAAGCAAGGACAAAACCACTTTGAATTGCAGGGAGATTCTATTGCCTGCCAAAGCTCTGAGTCTGAGGTCTGTCCCCCTCTGGTGCTAAAAGGGGACATTATCAAGAACGGAAGAGGTGTTAAAAACGTATATAAGAGTATCCAACTTCTATTCCCTCCTTGATACCTCCAGAAGAACTCAAGCAAGTAAAACTTTCCCATCATATTATTTAATGTTATTTAATGCCAGGTCTGTGTCCAATTATCCCATATACCTTTTTATTTTTTTTTTTGAAGATTTATTTATTTATCTGAGAGAGAGAGTGCCGGGGGGAGGGGCAGAAGAAGAGAGAGAGAAGCAGACTCGCCACTGAGCCTGACTCAGGGCTCCATCTCATGACCCCAAGATCATGTCCAGAGGTGAAACCAAGAGTCACACACTTAACTGACTGTCACCCAGGTGCCCCCCAAATACCTTTTTAAAACAACTTGAGATCCCTCACACTTTGAGAAATGCTGATCTAGTCCAATTCTCCCCATGAAAGAGCTAGGACTACAGAGGCATCTCTGCCCATTGCCCAATGACAAAGTGATAAAAACTGTGACCAGCTCTAAGGTCTCCTGACTGTCACTCCAAGACCAAAGTGAGTATTGCCTCCTTCACCCTGGGGCTCCCCACCCCATCAATACCACCTCCTTCACCCTGGGGCTCCCCACCCCATCAATACCAACTGCATTTCCAGCCGATTTCACCAGGGCCAGGTGCCCTCTGGCTGGGAAGTCATTACCATCTGGACTACTCTGCAGAATCCCACTACTCTGCAAGTGGTGGCCTGCTCGCAGATTCTGCTGGAGGGAAGAAGCCAATTTCCAGGTGACAATCACTTGGCCAGAGAGATGCAAACAGTGGTAAGAGGCATTAAAGAATTTTAGCCCTTGACTTTTATGACGCAAGCTAAATAAACAGAATTGTGTATGATGGCTGAAATGGCAATGTCCTGCCTTTCAGGGAGGATGACATCAAAGTTCCTGGGGAGAGGTATGTGGGTGTGGCCCATCAGACACTTTTCAGGAGTCTCTTTTTAATGCCCCATTACATCTGAGTTCAGGGCCCAGCTCCACCAATTGCCACTTGTGCATGTGACCATGAAGCATAACTGAACCTCTCTGCACCTTAAAGTCCTCATCGGGAAACTTACCTGAAAGAATGTGAGAATTAAATAGGGGTAATGCATATAAGGCACCTGCACATAGTAAACGCTCAGTTAATTAGCTATTGTGCTATTAGCTCCTCAACAGTCACTAGTCCCACTCGGAATGAATGTTTTCTCCCTTGGAATACAAAGAAGGAAATAACAAACTAACAAATGTTAACTGTTGACTGTTGCTGTGAAGATGGTTATACTGAAATCTGACTGTGGCCATTACTAACACAGATGACAAAGGTAGGGGTGTTGCCTGCCCATATCCACCTCTCCTGGCTGGAGGTCCTCCTGAACCTTCTGCATCTTTGCTGGGGCACTCTTCTCTAACTTTCCAGCAGTTCAGAATGGGTAGCTGAGCCTGCTTCTGAAACAGCAGCTGTTTTTTCCCCCTCTCCATCAGTGTTCTTCCCTCTCATAATAAGCCGCAGACTCGCAGTTGTTCCCAGAAGCTGGAGGCTGTTTCCAGGGCCAAAGGTGAGCTTACAGTCACCTGGTCGTCATGGAAACCAAAGCATTGTCAGGCTCTCTCCAGAGTGACTTGGCAGAGCTGGGAGTAGTCTCTCCGTTTCAAACTAATCTCCTGGTGCATGTTTCCCTGGAGGAGCATTACCAGGGATCACAGGGAAGGGGTTCTCACACTGACCACCGAGGGGAGGGAGGGGTCTCTAAGGAAGCATCTGCGTGGTAAGCTGGCCTGTGAGAGTCCACAGATGCCTAGAGCGTTCTCCTGAGATACAGACCTCCTCCAGAGTCAGGAGGGCCTGCAGATGGCCATAAGCAGCAAGCAACAACCATTTTCCAAAGTCCCCAGAGTTTTCAGAAGGCGTGATAGCATGGGTTTGGCCCATGTAACACGGTTGCAAAGAAGCACAGTCTGATCTAGTGGGTCCCAGATTTCAGTTTACACGAATATTGCCTGAGAATCTTGTTGCCATTAGGATTCCTACACTGTGACCCTAGATATTCTGATGCATAAGCCTGAGGTGCCCAGAGGAGTCCCGGTTCCTACCCATCTCCAACCTGGGTGATCCTAATAGAGTTGATCATAGGTCGCACTTCGAGAGGCACAGGTGTAGGAGGAAGAAGAAAAGAATCTGTGCTTTAGCAGTTCTGAGTTCTGGCCCCATTCTACATCTGTTTGCTTTATTGTCTTGACCAAGATGTCAATGGCCTTAATAAGAGAATTGGATCACACTCAAATTCCCCAAATTTCCCCTTATTCTAAGAGGAATCACTCACTCCCCCTACTCTTAAAAGGGGGCTCTAAAGCCAAATAGTTAGGGAAGCAATGCTTATTTTATCCCTCTCTAGGACACACACAAATTGCTTAAGCATATTAAAGACTCTGATAAGACCTGCAGTAAAAAAGCCTGTGTGATTTTTTTTCAACCCAATGTATTCCTAAATTATGTGTCCACAAAACTCTTTATTTTTTCTTTTATGCTTCTTGTTAACAACAGCCTTCTGGGATACTTCATTTGGTGAATGGTAGGCTAGAAAATAATGACAAATATTAATAGTTAATTTTGACTGAGTTATTTCTATGTGTCAAGTATTTGACATACATCATCTCATTCAATCATACAACTGCTCTCCCCAAAGCAACATAACCAGCAAATTGCAGAACCTGAAGCCCAACCTGCGTGTTGTGACGTTGACCTTAAATTATGCTAGGAGCTGCTCAA
The DNA here is from genome assembly GCF_024610735.1 of Ursus americanus. NCBI lineage: Eukaryota > Metazoa > Chordata > Mammalia > Carnivora > Ursidae > Ursus > Ursus americanus. Next base: position 35,684,721 of record NC_142128.1, read on the forward strand.
ACATTGGCAAAGAGCAGTGACACTGACATTAGGGCTCCTACACAGGAACAGATCACAGATAAAACAGCTTTCTGGACTCAGGAAACTGGTTCAGAAAAAACCAAACTTGGTAGATCACGTGAAAACAGATTGTAAAAAGGAAAATCTGGGCCCTGAAGTTTCAAGTGCCAGGCTTGAAAGTATAAAACAAAACCCCAACTTTTGGAGTTATCAGCACACTAGGATTTTCCCTTCCCTATCACATTAGCTTTTGAGTAATGTAGCGGCCATGCACCCAGCTCCCTGATGTATTACATTAATGCATTATCAGAACCAGCTGTTGCTCTAATGATACGGAAGAAGGATGAAGGGCTTGGGTGATGTATTGCCCCAACGTACTGAGAAGGAGGAACGGAGCAGATCCCGTGCAGGATAGCCATGCAGTCAGGAAGTTGAGATTGATTTATCAGGGGCATCCCATGCTGGCATCAGGAAAGAGGAGTCGGCTAGGCTGTTGGAATTTATCAACATAATTATGTGCCATGATTTATTAAGTACTAAACAACAAAGGCATCAAAGGCACTTTTTTGTTGTTGTTTTGGCTTAACATTAAAAAAGAAGGACAGATAACCTTTTTTTTTTTTTTTTGCAGTTTTGGTTTTTACTTTTAAATGATAAAGTTCCTTTACACACAAACACTTATGAATGATGAAGTGTTTAAATAAAGGTAAGACGTGGGCTGAGGTGAATCACCTTTAAACAAGTATGTTTCTCTCCATGAAAGGAAATAAGCCCGTACCAAGTTACTCCTGACACTCCACCCCTCCTCTTTGCTGTTCCCAGTGCTTCAGGGACAACTGAAGTAGCTGAAACCTAAATAGAATTTAGCTAGCATACCAGAGGTATAAGAATGGCCACAGAGACAAAAATGATTGAGAGTTTACTCTATTCCAGCCACTGGGCTAAACTCTTTATGCCCATCCATCTCATTTTACCTGAATTATAACTCTATAAGGTAGGTGCTACTATCAATCCTGTTTTACAAGTGAGGAAATTAGGCATTAGCGATGTTAAACTAATGTTACCCAGGGTTTTATACTCAGCAGTTAAGCTGATGATTAAATTATAGGACCACATGACCCAGAGTCCATGCTATTTATTCATTCATTCATTTATCTGTCCATCAACAAGTATTTACTGAGCCCTACCCAGTGCAAGGTATAGGAGACACAGCGACAGTTGAGAATGGATCAGCCCTATGTGCGCAGAACATAATTCTAGTGGAAGAGACAGATCCCTCATTCTTGCTACAAATGAAGGAAGGAAGAAGGGTGGGAAGGGACATATGCACAAAACTGCAAACAGTACTAAGTATAGTAAATTTTAAGGAAACAATGTCTAGAAAATAGCAAGTTGATGACCAGAGCTCAGGAAAGAGAGAGTTCATCACTGATGTAAATTCTACTTCTCCAAACCATCAGAGACATGTGAAGTTTTAATCAATAGGCACATCTTAGAATCCATCCAGCATTTTCCAATGCTCCCCTTCTTTCATTTACCCACCTAGTATCTGTAAGAATGAGTCAAGTTCTCTCCACCACCCCCAAGCATAGGTGGTCACATTTAACAATATCATAAAGTAGGAAAGAATATTCTTTGGCTCATCGCTTTACAGGGGACAGTCAGTTGACTCTTCAACCTGCTGCCATACACCTATGGGCACTTCAGAGTAGCTGATCTGTTCAAGACCCTGCCAGGCAGGTATGCTTCAGCCATTTTCACTTTCTGGACATATACAGTGCCAATGGGAATGATGACTCATGCAAAGCCTTGTTTTTGTCTGCGCAAGAGCTGGGGGAATGTAGTTAGTGTTGCACAAACTTCCACAAGCATTCCAAGCTGATCTTGAAGACAAGACCTTCTCTTCTATTCAGGCATCTAAATGGCTAGGAACATGACAGATAATAGAGGCTAAGAACAAGGTATAGTCCAGTATGGGAAGGTCACTAAAGAACCAGTACAGAGTAGGTACTCTTGAACCAGCTGGAGGCCAGATGGTGAAGAACATCTTTCCATCCCCTGGTCAGCTATTCCCTGGTCCTCTGCCTAATTCCCTACAGCCAGTTATTCTGGATGCCATATCTCATCCAGTTGTCCTATAACAGGGTTACTCTTAGCTAAAAGATTTGCCGTAAGGGCCAAAGTCCTTTCAATTTCCCAGAAGCAATCTCATTTTAAGAGGGAATTCTGGAATACTTGATGGAACAAATGGTAGATTCTCAGGAACTGGATGAATAATGAAACACAGATTTCAAAACAGAGAAACCCATCCATCACTGTTCAGATCATGCCCTATTGATGGTCAGCTAAATCGTCCAGTTTTTTTTTTTTTTAAGATTTTATTTATTTATTCGACAGAGATAGAGACAGCCAGGGAGAGAGGGAACACAAGCAGGGGGAGTGGGAGAGGAAGAAGCAGGCTCATAGTGGAGGAGCCTGACGTGGGGCTCGATCCCAGAACGCCGGGATCACGCCCTGAGCCGAAGGCAGACGCTTAACCGCTGTGCCACCCAGGCGCCCCTAAATCGTCTAGTTTTAAGGCTGATTCTCGAATTTGTTTTTCATTTACGTCCTATGGAAATGATATTTATTCTAGGAATCCACTTAGCAATTGTATTAGTCAAGGTTTTCCAGAGAAACAGAACTGATAGAATGTATATATTTAGAAAGAGATATATTATAAGGAATTGGTTCACACAATTATGGGGGCTGACAAGTCCCAAGATCTGCAGAGTGAGTCAGCAAGCTGGAGACCCAGGAGAGCCACTAGTGTAAGTTCCAGTCTGAGTCCAAAGGCCTGAGAACCAGGAAAACCAATGGTGTAATTCCAGTCCAAAGGCTAGCAGGCTCAAAATCCAGGAAGGGCCAATGTTTCAGTTCAAGTCCAAAGGCAGGAAAAAAACCTTTGTCCCAGTTCGAATGTATTCAGGTAGTAGGAATTCTTTCTTACTCAGGGAAGGGTCAACCTTTTCATATTAGTTAGGCCTGCAACTGATTGGATGAGCCCCACCCCACAGTTAAGAGAGCAATCTACTTTGTTCCATTTACCTATACAGATGTTAAACTCACCCAAAAACAACCTTTGGGAAAACCCAGAATAATGTTTGTCCAAATATCCATGCAACCGGTGGCCCAATCAAGTTGACACATAAAATTAACCATCACAGAAACAACAACAAAAGTAACAATCTAAAAGATAAATCCAAAATGGTATAGAGTGCTTTCCAGATTACAGAGGTATGTCATGCACTCTTTTCTGACCCTGACCCTAAGGGTAAGCAACATTACCACCATTTTACTGTGAAGGGAACTCTGACTTAAATAGTTTAAGTAACTTACCTAATGGCCCAAGAGCATCACCATCAGAGCCTAACTCCTGATGCTATTCTAGTTCCTTGCTTTTCTTAAAACACAGTGATTTCTATATCATAATAAACTCAACACCCCAGAATGACAGATAATTTGACACCAGAAGAAAAAGACTGAGGTACATTTTCAGCCTTGAAACCTCCTGAGATAAGGGGTCCTCAAGCCAGGCACATCCTACTCTCTACCTTCATGCCTCCTCTGTAGGAACCCCAAGGCTTCCTTTTGCTGAGGATAATTTTCCAACATGATATCATTTCCTCTCACCTGATGAGGACACCTATGTGAGCCTTAACTGCCTTAGCACACAACCAGTTACTCAGTATCAGTTATGCACAGACATATGTTCAAAGATATGTGTTCTGGCCATTGTGATGGAAATTCCTTGATGAAAGATATTTGGTCTGTCTGGTTCACTGCCTCATTCCTGAAGCCGACACTGTGCCTAGCAATTTTAACCAACAGACAGCTGGACTATGGAGTAGAGAAAATAAATTCATAAAAGGGAAAGGCACATCAAGATATCATCTCACACAGGGAAACTCCTTCAGTATAGACACTTAGCAAGCCAGGATAAAGGTGCCTCCTTGTAAATGAGATGGTTCAAAAAAAAAAAAATCTGGGTATAAAACTGACCTGGATATATGATTTAGGGTGTACTGATAACACATATTTGATAACGGTAACTGTACTTGCATATCTGGCCCAACCAATTCTAAAAAAGGATGAAAAATGAATACACAGCAACATGAATACAGGCATATCTTGCTGTTGAAATGAAAATGTGGCTATGGAATCATGGACATCAAGTTTTTGTTACCATTATTATAATTTTAGTCAATTTGGTAGGGTCCTTTCTCTAAATAAAGTAAAGAGTTCTATAACACAGTAATCTTGTGCACGTGAGCCAGGTTTTAATCCTCCTTTAGTTCTTATTACAGTCTGGTAGGTACTACTTTGACTTGGCTGGTTCTATGCCTGTCTTCCTACAGACTATAAATTTACTCAGGGACAAGGTTTTCTTTTTTTAAAAGATTTTATTTATTTGTCAGTGGAGAGAGAAAAGGCGAGTGAACACAAGCAGGGGGAGCAGCAGCCAGAGGGAGAAGCAGACTCCCCACTGAGCTGGGAACCTGATGTGGAACTCAATCCCAGGACCCTGGGATCATGACCTGAGCCAAAAGCAGACACTTAACTGACTGAGCCACCCAGGCATCCCAAGGGACAAGGTTTCTATCTTATTTATATTTAAGCAACTCATTGGCCAAGGTTGGAACTATGATTAGTCTGCATATATATCTGGATTTAAAACTAGAGAATGTTCATTATTTGTAGCAGCAATATACCTTAATAATCAAGAGGGCAGTCTGCTTTGGTTTAATCCAAGATGAGTGGCCACATGCAAGCCACTTGTCCTTTGGAGTTTCAGATTCCCCATCAGAAACATGTAGTTAGGGGCGCCTGGGTGGCACAGCGGTTAAGCGTCTGCCTTCGGCTCAGGGCATGATCCCATCGTTATGGGATCGAGCCCCACATCAGGCTCCTCCACCATGAGCCTGCTTCTTCCTCTCCCACTCCCCCTGCTTGTGTTCCCTCGCTCTCTGGCTGTCTCTATCTCTATCTCTGTCGAATAAATAAATAAAATCTTAAAAAAAAAAAAAAAAGAAACATGTAGTTAATATTAACTTAGAATTCTAGAAATATGGCAGCAACAGTATCAGTATAATTTCTGATTCTTCCAAAATCCTCACATCAAAAATAGAGTAATAAATTAATAAAAGCAAAAAATAGACAGTGTTTATGACATTAAAGTGTCTATGTGAATGTCAAAATATAAACAGGTGGGAACAAGCCATCAACATCCCCAACACTTGGTATGCTACCAGCATCCATGTGGGAGGAAGTGGAAGGAAACAACAGGTCATGTGACAGACTTGACAAAAGAAGAACCCTCAATATGACCAGCAGACAGTCACTGGAATGTGTGAATGCCAACTTGAGAACAGCAGTTGAAATTAGGGAGGATATTTTCCAATCCAATAGTGTGTGAGTACAAGTATCCCTGGTTAAGATATGAAGGGGCTGAGGCACTCTAGTCTTTGTAAACCCCAAAAATGACCAGTTAGAGTTGCTTCCGTGACTGTCCCACACTGAGAAGACATTGTTGGATGTGAGCTGAGAAAATACAATAGGGGTGAAGGAAGAAGAAAGTCCAGGAAAACGTGAGAAAAAGATAAAGAACTAAGCCATCACAGACAGCAAGCCACAATTTTTTAAACACTATATGGAAAAAAGAAGGCAGAAGAGGGAGCTCTATGAAATTAGAAAAGCCACCTAAAATAAGACTCTTCCTAAAATTTCATGAAATATAATCTCACATAAAAATGAGTAACACAGGGGTGCCTGGGTGGTTCAGTTGGTTAAGCGTTTGCCTTCAGCTCAAGTCATGATCCCAGGGTCCTGGAATCGAGCCCCACATCAGGCTCCCCACTCAATGGGGAGTCTGCTACTCCCTCTTCCTCTGCCTCTCCTCCCCATTTGTGCTTTCTCTCTTGCTTGCTCTCTCTCAAATAAAATCTTTTAAGAAATGAGTAACAGAAAAGAATCACAGGCATAGCTCATATAAATTTATTAAAAGAAAAAAAATGAAGGATAAGGAGAATAAAATCCCTACAGGTAACAAAAGCACGCCAGATAGATATTGTCAAAAATAAGATGCAACGTTGTGACACACTATCAAAACACACCCAAAGGCATTAAGAAAGTGATATAATAAATGGGAAATAACACAATCAGCATTAGAAAACCTTAGAAATGAGGTGACAGAATTCAAGGATTATAAATTTTAAAAATTTTAGTAATGAAGAGTAAACTAGAAAAAACCATAAAGGCAAATAAACATGAAAATAATGCCTCTGGAGAAATAAACAGATGTGTAAATGCTGATGTGTAACCCTCCAGAGCTCACTTTTTCCCCTCTGACCTAGCAACCGGCAATGCTGGCAATGATAATAACTCTGTCACCTTGGATCAACCCTACTACCAGCCCACAATAGACATGTAATGTGAGCGAGAACTAAACCTTTGCTGTATTAAGCTACTTGGATTTGAGGCTTATCTATTATGGCAGCATTACCTAACGTGTACTGACTGATATGAATATCCAAAGTGTGCTTAAACATGCAGATCTCGAAAGTCTTTTTAAAGCTGTGATGTATCTTTTCTTTTTTTTTTTTAAAGATTTTATTTATTTATTTGACAGAGAGACAGCCAGCAAGAGAGGGAACACAGCAGGGGAGTGGGAGAGGAAAAAGCAGACTCCCAGCGGAGGACTCAATCCCGGAACGCTGGGATCATGCCCTGAGCCAAAGGCAGACACTTAACGACTGCACCACCCAGGTGCCCCATAATGTATCTTTTCAAATGTGAACTCACATATATTGCAATTGATGATAAATAATGCAATTGTAAATGAGTAAAATATCATTCTTATTAACTTAACACTTTCTAAATTCATGACCAGAGTGAAGGCAATTGCTTCACAAGCATTAGAAGAGCATATTGAACTTGGATCCCTGGCTGGAATCCCAAATATAAGCTCTATCAGGCAAAAATTATTTCTTTGTCCCAAGGGAACACATCATTATCATTATCAATAAAACCCCTCACTTCTCATAAATTTAGGTTCTGGATTACTGAGAAGGATTTGATATAATTTCCAATCTGGAGGTTGGGAATACTATATATACTATTACCACTTTTCTATAATCACTAACAGTAACAATAGTCACCTTCTTTTCTCTATTAGCCACTGTTCTGAGTGCTTAATATGAATGAACAACCTATGTTCAGTGATGAATGAATGATGTGGGATTTGTAAAAATTATTAAAGGAAACATGAGATTTAGACCCCCAGAGACAAAGAGGTGAAAATATTCTAGTCAGAGGGAATGATGTGAATAAAAAAAAAAAAAAAAAAAAAAAAAGGAGAAGGGGATATACATGTCTCATAAAGGGAAAGTGAATAGGCATTTTTGGCAGGAAATGGAATTTAAACTTAATCTTACAGATAAAGAGGATTCATGGAAAGCTTCAGATCAGGGGACTGGGATGACAAAGCATTGTTCATTGTCCTAACAGCAGTACAGGATAAAAATTAGAACAGAAAGAGATTGGCACCAGGGAAATGAGTTAGGAAACTATTGCCGTAGCTCAGCCTTGATGGGATGTGGGCCTTGCCAAAGATTTAGTTGTAAAGAATGGGAGTGACTAAGTTTTAGCCAATAATTTATGAATGAAAATATGATGAGGGACCTCAGGGAAGTCTTATAAAAAGGAGGAAGTGCATCCTTCTTTACCCCCTCATTCATCTTACTGCCAACATAGATGTGATGGATATCCAAAGGCTATTTTGTACCATGAGGACTAGAGCCACACACAAGAGATTTTGAAGCAGAGATCTGGGTCCTCAATACATTCATGGAGTCACCATACTAACCAAAAACTGCTTTTGGATCTCTTTCACATCAGAGAAAGATAAATGATCACCTTCTTCAAGTTACTCTTCTTTGGACTTTCTATGAGAAGCAACTAAATCTACCTACATGATAGGAAAGGTTAAGTAACAGGGAAGAACCTAACTAGCTAAACAAATATAGTTTGATATAGGAGTTAAGTATTTGTGTCCTACCACCTGAGTTTAGATTCTGTCTCTGCTACTCGGTAACTTTGGAAGCCTATGCAAGCACCTCAGCTTCAACAAGGGTTAAATGTAGAATAATAATAAATAGCAAGCACTAATTGGATTCTTGGGATGATTAAATGCAACAACTAATGTAAAATGCTCAGCATGCTCTTTCATGCAAGCTTTATAAAGTGATGCTAAATAAAGTAAAATATAATGTGCCCAAAGAGAAGAAAGCCCAAAATTGTTAGGGAAGGGGTATGAATAAGAATGAAGGACCACTTTTGCCAGAAGGTTGGGAGAAATCACAAACGCTTTTTGGAAAACATATTTCTCAAGCTTCCCTTCCCTCTTCCAGGACCACCCTGGTGCTGTGAATGTGAAAAGTATGGAGAAAGTGGCTTTCTTGGCCCTCCTGGCTTCTGGCCATCTCAGGACGGGGCCTTTGACCACAATTCCAGTTTCACATACTGTTTAATGGGCTTATGGGCAACACTTTATCAACAGTCTATCAACACCATTGATCTTCATGTTCCAGGAAATGCTGTTCTGTTGGGAAGAAGAGTCTCTTGGCTTCATTTCTGCATAAAAGGGTCTGATTATATCAAAGGGATGTTTGGCTTTTCAGCATGTTGGGTTGATAAACAGTGACAGAATAGTGAAGGAGGTGGGGCTGGAGGTCTTGAGGGTGAAAACTCTTTCAGAGAACCCAGGTTACTTCTCAAACCCCCAAATACTTCATGAGGAGCTAGAAGGTTCTGAGAGATATAACTGCTCTATGAAAGACATGAATCTTTGATTAACACTAAAAAAGGCAAGGGAAAAAAGGGGGTGGAAATGCACATAGTTTAATTGCAAATATAGTTATAGCTATGTGTGGGGAATATATTTGAAGATGACATCATCACAGCTCCATATTTGCTAAGTTTTGATGTGGAGAAAAAGGAGAATGACATATGGGAGAAGCATGGGCTGGGAGTAACATGAAATCTGACAGATTTAAATCATAGTCTTCTACTCAGTATCAATGTGTTTACTGAAAAATGAGTTGTGGTAAGAATTAAGTGAAACAATATAGATAAAAGGGCTTAGTAGACCATGGGTCCCTTTCATGCTAAAATACCTGTGGATAGCCTGATGAAGAGAGACAGGAGAGGAAGCATCTGCAAGCATTTCTTTAGCATCTGCAAGCATCTTTGTTTTTGAGTGAACTTTGCCATTCCTTACATATTCTTAAAAGTCAATCCAGTCTCAATTGTGTTTTTGCTTTAGAGGTACAGTGTGATTTTTTTTCCTTCATTATAAGTTTAAATAAAGAAACTCTGTTTTGGATTTTTGAAAAATTTTCCTGGTTTCTTATTCTTTACCCCCAAAACAAAGAATGTTCCTCTTGGAAAACATCCTTGTAATTGTATCTAAACAAGGATGGCTGCTAGAGAAATGGAATGTGCTGTTGCTATGGATTTCATGCTTGTATCCCCCCACTGCCCAAAATTCGTGTGTTGAAGCCCTAGCCCCCAAGGTGATGGTATTCAGAGACGGGGCTCTTGAGAGGTGATTAGGATTACATGAGGTCATGAGGGTAGACCAGTAGTATAAATTCCAGTCTGGCTTGGCAGGCTCAAGACCTAAGAAGAGCCAATTTTCAGTTCAAGTTCAAAGGTAGGAAAAGACTGATGTCCCAGTGTCAAGCAAAAGGAATTCCCTCTTAGCCTGTTCGTTCTACTTAAGCTTTTAACTGATTGGATGAGGCACACCCACATTAGGGAGAGTCAATCTGTTTGACTCAGTCTACCAATTAAAATGTTAATGTCATCTAAAAACACCCTCCCAGAATAATGTTTGACCTAATGTCTGAATTACCTGTGGCCCAATCAAGCTGACACATAAAATTAACCATCACAGTACCCAGAGTGACTTAGAAATTTATTTTCACAGTGTTTACCATGTGACAGTTGTTCAGTAAACCTTAGTTATTGATATTTTTATCACTATTATTATTCTCAAAAGTATCTTTTTTTATTTCTTCCCTGGTTCCCAGGATAGAAATGTCTGAGAAAATAGTTAGTTTTAGGTACCAAAAAAAGGCTGGTGTTCTCAGGTTGCTGCTTCATTAAGAATTAGTTCCTTCCTCAAGAACCCACTGGCCAAATGGGACCATTTGATTAGAAAGAGCAAAATCCTCCCTAAATTGTCAAGTTAGCTCCCCTACCTCCATCCTGGGAATACTCTCTTCTTCCACAAATTTCTGGAAATCTTGGCTAAGAAGTGAAGAGACTGCAGGGGATGAAGGAAGGAAGCATTTTAAATCTTGGCCACTGTAGTTCTGGGTTGCAGAGATTAAATAATGGCTCATGGCATGTACAATCAGGGGCTTGCTGAGAATTAAGGGGTCTTACTGGCTGCTCTGATAACTTATGAGTTCTCATTATATTTCTCCAAGCTGAAAAACTCTGCTTAGAACCACAAAAACAATGCCCTTTCTGGCCTGGCCCCTTTGAAGGTCATAAATCACTTTAATTAAGAACAGCTTTAATAATGGAGGACTCAAGATGCCATGCAAGGGTACGGTGAGCATCTATGAAATTAGGATGAAAAAACTCCCTGTTTTGGACCTTCCCCAAGATCATTTTCTGCTGGGTTAAATGCTTCTCTCCCAGTGGTGTCCAGGGGTGGTGCTCAACGAGGAGCTGTGGTACCACCTGCTCACAACATCTCATTTCCTGTCCCCTCCTGGCCAGAGAGGGACGAGAGGATGGATGGTCCAATGGAAGGGCCTGTCACATCTCTCCTGATGTGAGTTTAGCTCAAAGGAGGCCGGCAGTGGGGGACTGTTCCAAGCCCAGGAAGCACTTTCTTCCCACTAGACCATGGCCAGCCAAGTGTGGTAAAGAATTTCTCAAGATGAAGTATGAAATTAAAACTGAAGTATATACACTAGAGCGACATTTTTCAACCTCAGCACTACTGACATTTGGACTGAGTAATCCTTTGTTGTGAAAGGCTGTCCTGCGCATTTTAGGATATTTAGCAGCTTCCTGGCCTCCACCCGCTTGATGCCAGTAGCATTCGCCACTCCAGTTGTAACAAGGAAAGATGTATCCAGACATCGCCAACCATCCCCTGGGTGTATGGCTGCCAGATATAGCAAATAAAAATACAGTTTGCCCAGTTAAAGTTGAATTTTAGATAAAAAACAAATCATTTTCAATATATGTATTCCCACGCAATCTTTAGGACACACTTATATGAAAAAATTATCATCTGAAATTCAACTTTTACTGGGCATCCTGTATCTTACTTGGTGATCCTACCTGAGGGGCAAAACTACTCCCCAGGTAAGAAACACTGGCCCAGGCACTTGGTCTTCACAGTGTATTATAATCACTTGGTAAGCTTTTAAACTGCATCTATCCCCTGACCAGTTAAACCTGAATCCACAGGGCCAGGGCATGGATAATTTCTTTTTTTTTTTTAAGTCACCCCAGGAAATACTACTATGCAGCCAGGTTGAGAACTGATGCCACTGTATTTTTTAAAAATTCCCTGATGATAACACTAATAACTGAAGTACTTGTAAAAAGAAATGGAACAGAAACAAGCAACAGATCCTTGGCCCCCAAAGCAGACCTTCTGAAACAGAATTCTCTGAGGCCAAAGCCCACTCACCCTACAGTTTTACCAAGTGTTTCTGGTGACTCTGTCAGGCAGGTATGGGAAGCCATGCCCTAGCGAAAGTCTCACACATGTGCACAGGACTCTCCTACTAATCATGTCTATAATAGGAAAACCCCAAATGCCCATTTGTGGAAGAACAGCTAAATAAATTGTGGTAGAGTCACATCACAGAATATAATGTAGCAGTGAGAATGAATAATTTACAGATGCCTGCATCAACATCAATACTTACAAGGAATATAATGTTAGATGGAATAAAACCCAAAAAAGATAATTTTTTATAAAACTCAAAAACAAACAACTCCTACAATATTTTCCCCATGCCCTTTAAAGATACACAAATGTGTACTAAGCCTATAACATGGGAGGGATAAAATAAAAATCCAAAATAGCAAGTGTTTTTCTCCAGAGAACCTTGACTAATACACCAGGGGATGCTGATGGGGCTGGTTGAAGGCCACACTTTGAGAACAACTATTCTTCAGAAGAGATGACTGGTGTTGGCTCTTATACAGTGTCAGTGTCATAAAAGACCAACAACGAAAAAGTGAACCCTTCTAATTCAAAAAGAGACTAAAGAGACATGTTGACCAAATGCAATGTGTGAATCTTTGTCTCAAAAAAAAAAAAAAAATCACACATAGCTATAAGGAACATTTATGAGACAACTGAGGGAATTTGGATAATATAAGCTATATATTAGATAAGATCATTGTATCGATGTCACATTTCTCAGGTTTGCTAACAATTTCCTGGTTATATGAGAGACTGCCATGGTTCTTAGAAAATGCACACTCAAGTATTTAGGGATGACATACCATTCATGATGTTTGCAATTACTTTCAAAGAGTCTGTCCAAAGAAAAATAATGTGTGTACATGACGCACCTAGACACAAACACAGACAGAAAGAAATTCATGCCAAGAAAGAGAAAATGTCAAACAAAATAATAAGCAATCACCGAAACACCTGTTATATGTGATGTACCTATTAGGTGTTAGGTGTAAGTGAATAAAACGGCACTGTCCCCGCCCTAATGATCTGATCTTCTGGTATGTGTTAGTCTCCTCGGGCTTCCGAAACAGATTATCACAAACCAAGAGGCTTAAAACAACAGAAATTATTTTCTCACAGTTCTGGAGGCTGTTAAGTCCAGAGTCAAGGTGGCAGCAGGGTTCGTTCCTTCTGGAGGCTCTAAGACAGAACTGAATCCATGCCTCTCTCTGCTTCGTGGCTGCCGGCAGTCCTTGGTATTGCTTGGCCTGAGACATATTACTCCAATCTCTGCTTCTGTTGTCATGTGGCTTTCTTCTTTGGGTGTCTCCATGTTTCCAAAGGCCCCTCCTTTTATAATGACACCAGTCATTGCATTAGGGCCCACCTTAATCCAGTATGACCTCATTTCAGCCTAACTAATTACATCTGCCAAGATTCCATTTCCAAATAAGGTCAAGTTCTGAGGTTTGGGGGGGAGTTACCTAGGAAACAAGTGTCCCTGCTCCTAGGCCAAAGTCCTGAGGAAGAAGGTGGTCAGGAGCCTAGAAGTACATGTCTCCTACAAAAGGCCTGGGCCCCTTCTCTCAAAATCAAAGAAGTTGGTGTCCAGTGAAGGGCCAGCCGCGGTACACACCAGCGGCACCAAAGCCTTTCTCAAAGCTAAAATTCAACCATCCCAGCTTTGCAGGCTCAATGCGTCGTGTAAGATGACTCCTTCCTCTCCTACACGGCAAACAAAGGCTGCTTCCTGACAGCACATTATTGAGAGTGGTGCCACTGCTCTCTTCCTATTGAGCCATCTCTCCTTGGAAACCCACCTGCCAGCCCCTACCCATCACCCTTCTATAACTGTCCTTTCTCAACAGCAGTGGTTCTCACCGAAGAGTTTCAGCCATGAAAATGTATGAACATATGTCCTCAGCTTCACGGTCAAAAGGGAATCCAATCAAGAATCTGGTGATGCCTTTGCAAATTAAGAATTCATACCATAATGAGCAGAGCCATTCAAACTAATAATTACATAAACTCCCGTTACGGGTGGCATGGTAATTACAACAGGTACTTCTAGCAAATTTTAAAAGGAACTTAGGTTTCCATTTCCTTCATGAAGAATGCAATAAGCAGGTGCGTCCCTGCACTGCCAGGTGGAGGAATCCCCTTAGAAATTGATAGAGTAAAATAAGTGCAGAAATCCCAATTCCCATTCTCCCAGGATGGCAGGAAATTTGCCATGAAGAAGAAAGATGGTGAGATAACAATAAAAACATCTGAAACCATGATTATGGCACATTTGTCCGGGTGTATATCCATCTGAGGGCTATCTGACCACTGCTTGTGCCCCCCTCCTCCTTACCCCCTGTTCTCTGGCCCTACTGGCCTCCCTTGTGCTTCGAGAACACCCACAAGAATTCCCGCTCCTGGCCCTCTGCACTTGCTGTTTCTCCCACCTGGAATGCACTACCCCTGCATCTTCCTCAGCTCAGGGGCTGCTTCCTCAGAGAGGCTCTCCAACCATCTGTACCAGCTACTATTACCACACACTGTTTAATTGTGTCTTAGTACTCCCTTACCATACCTGATAATTCAGGATTTCCTAAAACCACATTCACGGCCTGCCTCCCACATTAGCAAGTTCCATGAGAGCAGAGACCTTGGCTGAGCTTTCATGGCTCTGTCCCTAGGCCCACTAGTGCATTTGGCACTAGGTCGGCGTTCAATAAATGTCCATGAGTGAATAAAAAATATGAATGACGGAGTAAGTCAATGAATACATGCTCACATCCATTGTTCTATTTAAGCTTCGAACAATCCTGTGAGGAAAGTACTATTATTATCTGCCTTTTACGGATAAGAAAACAGATTTAGAGACACTCGGGCCTTTGCCAAAGTTGCTAGCTCTGATGTGGCAGAGTCGGTCCTCCAGCCTGGATCCTCTGTGTTCATCATGTCTTGCCAGAATGTGAGGGCTGTCCTATCTCCAAAGTCAAGGAAAAAGGGAAAGAAGAGTATCTAAAAAGTTGATTAATTAGAACACAGTCTCCCCCTCATTCTACTAGCAAATAAAATAGGTCCCTTCCTGTCCAGCCCCAGTGGGAACGCCAGTGTGGACAGTGTATTCTCCTACACTGGATATAAAGGCAGGGTTATGGCATGTCCATCCTTCTCTCAGCCATGGCACAGAGTGGCCTGTTTCAGACACACCATCTGAGGGGCTCAGGAATATTTATGGAGAGACTACACTTCACATGGACTGGTAAGTGGAGATCCAAAGACAGGCTACAGCCAGGATGGGAATTCTGGAGCCTCACCAGGCAGCCCCCTACACCCATCAAGATCCAGGGAAGTCAAAGTCGTGGATAGCAGAGGATCACTCTGAGTCCTGATCCTGAGTCTGCCCCTGACTTTGTGGCACCAGGGGTTATTTCATCTCTTTGAGCCTGTTTCTCTTCCGTAAAGAAGGCATCATAACCATACCCATTTTAGAGGGTATTGAGGATTAGGGTATTGAGGACTGAGTCAGATAAAACTCTCAACCCAAAGCCTGGCACATGCTGAAAGCTCAAATAAATATCATCATCACCTCTGGGCAAAGGACAGACCTTGACAATCACAGCAGATTCTCCAAAAGCAACAGGATCTCATTCTTCAAAGTGTAATAGCTTTCCCAGGTCCGTTTAGTGCCATCCTAACTTGCCGTTCATCCCCAGTGATGACAACCCAAGTCACAACATCCAGCCATGTCTGGGTCCTCATCACTGCTGGCCAAGAGCAAAGTTAGGACACTTGAAGGGGCATTTTTATTTGAATCACTTGCCTTCTGGCACATGGTCAGCCTTCAAGTGATTCCATAACAATTTGGTCAATACCCCTCTAGAAATGTCTCAGCCAGGATGGATGACCTACCAGGGAGCACATGAGGCCTGTTCCACAGCACTTAAACCCACATTAAGCTGGACTCTCCCTCCAAAAGAATCTCAGGGAGGGAGGGATGGATGTCATTCTCTTAAGGGCTTTCTGGAAGTGACAACATTGGGGAAAGAAAGATGGATTTCCTCCCTGCCTCCATCTGACTTTACGTGTGTCAAAACTGAGACTTGACTCACATAGTTCCCAAGGGTTGAATAGGAATTTGAATCCGGATCTAACTGAATTCAAAGCCCCGCTTTAGCCATTGAGAAATACAGCTAAAGGACATCAACATGCTTTGCCTAAGAAAAGATGCTCTGTCTTCAGATGTCTATCCCCACCCACCACTGCCAGGACTGGAGCTGGCTCTACCACAGCCATGCTCACCGAAACTGATCAAATGACAAGAGCACAATTCAAGAAGACGTTGACATAACTGTGTGTTATGTTTATACAAATACTGCCTCTCCTCTCCCCTAAGCAGCCTCCAAGCTTCTTCAGAATCCCCAAAACCTACCATACCAACGATCCTTCATTTATTCCTAATTATGGGCAAGTAAAATTGAACTTACACAGAGCAAGGAGTACAGCCTATGTGGGCTGCTTTGTTATATACTCCTACTGCATCTAATTCTTTCCTTCAGACTCCATCTCATACTTGTTCACTCAGTGCTAGGATCACTTGATCAATAGCTGTTTTGTATGTCAGGATAAGCACAAAGTCTTCTTTTTTTTTTTTTAAGATTTTATTTATTTATTTGAGAGAGAGAGAGAGACAGCAAGAGAGGGAACACAAGCAAGGGGAGTGTGAGAGGGAGAAGCAGGCTTCCCACCGAGCAGGGAGCCCGATGTGGGGCTCAATCCATCATGACCCGAGCCGAAGGCAGACGCTTAATGGCTGAGCCACGCAGGCATCCCCAAAATCTTGTTCACTACTACGTCTATGTGTCTGGCATGGAGTGGACACTCAATGGGAAGGGAAGGGAAGGGAAGGGAAGGGGAGGGGAGGGAAAGGAAGGGGAGGGGAGGGGAGGGTAGAGAAGGGGAGGGGAGGGGAGGGAAGGAAAGGAAGGGAAGGGGAGGGAAGAGGAGGGGAGGGGAGGGGAAGGGAGGAGGGAAGGGAAGGGAAGGGAAGGGAAGGGAAGGGAAGGGAAGGGAAGGGAAGGGAAGGGAAGGGAAGGGAAGGGAAGGGATGGAAAGACAGGTGAGTAGATGATGTGAAATCTGGTGATCTATTAAGCCCTGTTCAGGCACAATTTGAGATTGGTCTTGTACAATGTTGCTGACAAATTCAGCTTTACCAGGTCATCCTCCTTGGAATCTTTCCCAGATTTCTGGGGATGCCTCATTAGTTCCATTTCACAGATAAATAAACCAAGATGCAGAGAAGAGCCTTAGCCAAGGTGACCCAGAGGGCCAGTGACAGACGAGCCAGGAGACTCAAGGTCTCCCAGTCCTTTGTCCTGGCCTCTTCTTCTCTCTTCTGGTACTGGATGCCCTGAATTTCAGTTAATCCTGTGGCCAAATTGAGAAAATCTTTGTCTTACTTTCTTTTGACATGGAAATACTTCCCATCTTCTTTCCTCTCAGGCAAGTACCAGTTTCTGGGTATGTGCACCCAAGGAGACTACAAGCCTTGGTAATGACAGGTATCTATAAGATTCTCAAATGTCAATGTGCAAAAGAATCAACTGGGAAGTCCACTGTGGATTCCTGGGCCACATCCACAGAAATTTATATTTAGTAAGTTTGCAGTGGGGTTGGAGAAATGGTCCTTTTAAATAATTACCCCAGATGATGCTAATGGAGGTGATCCATAGGCTACACCTAGAAACACTGGTTTGGGATATGGAGGTGTTGATCTGACCTGCTGAGGACATACATATGTCTGGGCACTGAAGACCAGGGACTGGCCCCCTGGGGCAGTACAATCTCTGATGGGGGCATAGGAACAGAGGCTGAAGAACAGTGATAAGGGACCCCCATGTTCAGCTTGTGGTCAGGCCAAGCCCCTTGGGGGAAGTTTGGCATCCCCTCTGGAGCAAGGTAGTAGAGCCCCCCAGGTAGAAGAGGATCACTAGAAAGGACACTGCCTATCCAAAAGAGCAACAGTAAAGATGGCAGCCACAGTGGACAAGGGACCAGATCCCTGTGCTCCCCTCAAGCCTGCCAGGTTCTTGGGCCCTCAGCTGGTCTAGGCTTCTTAAGCAAGCCAGTGGACAGGAGGAGGAAACCCTACCAATGACTGATTTCTGATTTTCCTCCACCCAGGAAGCTGAAGTTTCAGTGTCCAATTTAATTTAGAAAAATACCAAAATAATGATGTTTCTTGTTCTCTGGTATTGAGTCGAAAATCCACATTTACATTTCCTTATTTTTCTGGAGCAGACCCTGCCCTGAAAAGAAGACTCGCTGGAGATTCCACACAGTGAGGAATGATTCCTCACTCTTGTTTTGCATGAAGTGGGACATACTGGAGACCGAATGAGAATTTATTAACTCCTAAAAGAGTTTTTAGTCTCTCTGGGCTTTAGTTTCCACCTCTGTGGGTGGGGGGAAGAAAATGGTAGAAAAATTCCTGCCTAGTTCAGTTAAAATAACCAGGAGGTCCTACTTCTGCAACTTCTAATTGAGCACATATTATGTGTTGGACTTTTTACTGGAAACAATTATGTGTAAGATAAACACAATTTCTGCTTGCACGGGACCTTTAGTAAATATTTATTTCTTAACCCAAGACCCTTTAAATTTCTTAAACTACGCTGTTATTCTGACTTTCCCCACAGCACCGTGAAAGTCTTATTCAAATACTTCTGTTTGTGTATGCTATTTTATAGAGGATGGCCTCATGCCAGGCCAAGTCCTAGAGGTTTGCATGCATTTAATTCTCAGAACAACCCACCGAGACATAAGTACATTCTTTCTTGTACTCTAAAGATGAGGAAATAGACTTGGAAGGTCACTCAGATAAGTGGCAGAACTGAGATTCAAACCCAGGCAGCCTGACTCCAAATCCAGACCCTAGTCTCTTCTACTGCCCAATGTGAAAAGGCAGGGATGGGACCACGGTCCTTCTACCCTGATTCAAAGCCAAAACGTTACACAGTTTAGCCTCCTGTCAAAGTCCTATGCTTGCCAGTCCACCTGACTATGGCCTCAGCAAAGAGTTCATCTCTCCTTCCATCCACTTGAATGATTTCATTTTCCCTCTGATTCCTGGCCTAGAAACTGCTCTGTTGAAACGATGATTTACCACGGGTGCTCCCACTATGGGGCAGGTCCTTTAATTGCTTCCTGAAGGGGACTTTTGGTGCTTTTCTGAGAGCCCTGATTGGAATTTTTAAAGAATTATAATTTCCCAAAGCAAGCTGTCATTAAAATTCTACAAGCCTCACAGCTAGCATCTTAATCTCCCCATTGGTCTGGGCTCAGGCTGGCATCTATTGCTTCCCAGGGGTTGACCTTGGGAGGGTCCCTCTGATCTCTGAGCCTACATTTCCTCCTGCCTGCCTTGGGAGGCTGTTATGAGGCCCAAATAAGAAGGTGTACAGCAAGTTCTTAGGGCATGCCTAGAAAACAAGGTTCCCAATATTAGGGTAAATGAAGCCAAACATTGAATTTAACTGCAATTCAGGAGGAAAAGTGACTTGCCTAAAGTCTCACAATTAGAGATGGTTTTTCAATGGTTATCCAAGTATCTTCACAAGTCCAATACTTCATAATGCTTCTTCCATTATAATGCTTCCTGGGATCATGCCACATGATCACAGGTGACTCTAATCAGTGTGGAAGATCGGGTAGACATGCGAAGCAGAAGAGGTAAAAACAAAGGAATTTAAATTTACCTAACATCGTGTTCTTTCCCTTTGATCCAAAAATCCTTTAAGAAAAGGCTATCTGCTGCACTTTACAAATAAGGATATTCAAGCTCAGAGAGGGTAAGTAACCTGTTCATAGTCACAAAGCAAATAGGCTCTTAGGTCAGAATTCCACCCAAGTCTGCCAGACTACGAAGCCCAGTCTCTGTCAGTCCACCACACAGCCAACCTGGAACTATGCCCTGTGTCTTTGTGCTTGGGGTATGGCTGTGGCTTTATGAAGGAATCTACTTAACTATTCCAATTCTCTAAGGCTCTATGAGTCAGTGTGGTGGTTTTAAAACACATGCACAAATTCTTTGACATTCCTCCTTTCAAAAGGTCTTGAGTCTGTGCTGCACCCTCCTCTTCACAACTGTGAGTAACAAAGTATCTTTTTAATGGCAATTGTCTTCTGATCTGTTGGCCCTACTAAACTTCAAATTTCCTATTAATACACTGTATTTTAACATACTTGGTGGCTCATGTACATACTGCAGCCCTCAGTTCCTGATCTGGCAGACAGTCATGTACTAGGTCAATATTTCTTGACATCACCCTGAAGTCTTATGATTCTTGCCATACTTTATGTATTTCGTTAAATCGACTCCCTTCTTAAAAAGTAAAGAAATAGAATTTAAAAGGAAGCCTTACATAAGTGAAAAATCAATATCATTTGCCATAAATAATAGCTAATCAAAAAAATAAATACCACAGATACAATAAATAGGAGCCAGGTCCAGTTGTCTTTGCAAGACTCTGTGCCTCCTTGTAATAAAGGGAAGTTAGTGAATTCTGGAGAGGTGTGAAAGCCACACTTGCACCAATCTGAGCCTTTCTCCCTGACAAGATAAGGGAGACTGAAGGAAAATGGAACGGAACACGTTCCTCAACATGATTTCCTGTGTTCCATGTGTGCCATGTCGTTATAAAAAAACAACATTATGGCTATTAGTGCTCCCAGACCTCATTATTGCAAACACTTAAACCTATTCACCCTCTACTTCAAGCTTCCACATGGAATTCAGGGCAGGAAGGCCCAGAAGGAGAGTGACCAAAACCTAAGTCCCTGTGCATGTTATAAAAACACAAAAATGTCTGCTAGACCTAAAACAACAGTTTAGCCCCCTTAGTGATTAGACAATCTGGGTTTTCTGTGTGACTGTACCTAAGCTGTCATTTTCCTCCCTGGGCATCAGTTTGCCCACCAGTAAAATGCAGAGACCTGATCCTGACAGCCCCTTTATCCTAGAGATCCCTCCAAAGGGGCTGAGGATCAGGCTGAATTTCAGAGCAGCCCTGGCTCAGTTGCTCATACGTGTGTGCACGCACGCGCACACATGCTCCCCCACTGGCCTCTATTTGCCTCAGGGACACCAAACAGGAATTGCATTTAGTAATCAATTGACTCCCCTTGACTTGGTTTGGTGCCTTTTCTAAATAACAAGAGCGTGGCAACATCAGAACCTCGCGACAATCTTTATTAAGGAAGCTCCCGGCACCGTGTGGAGAAGACGCAGGCAGCATATGCAAACGTGCTAAGGAAATTATTTCCATCAGCTCCAGCTATTTGAAAGCAATTGAAAAGTTTCCATTTGAAGAAAAAGTAATTTTCCTGATGTGAGTTTCGAGCTGTTTGTCTGCCCCCACCTAACGCTGCCACAGCTTCTCCAGCTCCACACTTCCTACATTTTATTAAACCACAGCTAAGTGGCGTCATGCTGTTAAAATATTGTGTCGCCTTTTAAAGTGATATCATTACCCAATAATTTTGAGAGCGTTATTTATTTTTTTTTCTTTGCCAGGAAGGGACATGAACCAAATGGCTTGGCAGCGTCTCAGCATTATGGAGCTGGGGAGTATGGGGTATGGGGGAGTGAGGCCCCAAAGTGGGGAGAACTGAGCTCCAGAGGACACACAGGAAATGCACATAGGAATTCTTCCCTGTCTCATGTTTATAGAGAACTGGGAGACATGAACTGCAGGTAAACATGGCCAAAGCAACATTGGACCCCAGAGATGGATTTTCCATCGAGCTAATGGGGGCCCTTATACCTAATTTTTAAAATCTTAGTTCAGTCTCTTTGAAAGAGTGTGCTTGTTTCCTATTGCTGTCTAACAAATTACTACAAACTTAGGAGCTTAAAACAGTACCTGTTTATAGCTCACAGTTCTGCAGCCAGAAGTCTGGCATGATGTGGCTGGAGTCTCTGACTACCTTATAAGGCTGAAAGCAAGGTGATGACCAGGCTGAGTTCCTATCTGGAGGCACAGGAGAAAAATCTGCTTCCATGCTCATTCTTGTTGTTGGCAAAATGTAGCTCCTTAAGGCTGTAGGACTGAAGCCCTGTTTCCTTGTAGGCTGTCTGCTAGAGGCCATTCTCAGTCCTACAGACCTCTTGCATTTCCACTACATGGCTCCCTCCATCTTCAACCCAGTGATGCATCAAATCCTTCTTGCTAAATCTGAGCTTCTCTTTTTCAACCACTGCAGAAAATTCTCTGCTTTTAATGGACTTGTGAGTAGGTCAGACCGAGCCATATTATCTTCCTATCTTAAGGTCAACAATCTAATCACAGCAGTAAAATCCATCAAATTCCCAGTCCCAAGGAATATGCAGGGTGGGAACATGACAAGGGTGAGAAATCTCAGTGGGCCACTTTAGAATTCTGTCCACCACAAACAGAGACACAAAATTGTATAAGCTTCAGGCCCCACAAAACTTGGATCTACCTCTGCCTGATCCCTTTGATCTTAAAAGCTCCCATTTGGACCATTTTAATGGCCTCAGATAGATCTTGGGTCTTTAATATCTTTTTTTGACTCAACAGCTCAAAAATTTACCATGCCCTTCACTCCCAATGGCCTACATAGAAAGTCAGAATGAAGCTAGGTGAGAGCATGGCTACATGGCTACCTGCTGGTTTTTCTGGAAATCATTCTCTTCTGTCAACAGCCCCTTGATTTCCTCTCCGTCAAACTGTTCTTCCACTTATTTAAGCCTATGTGGTTCAGACAAAGGCCCCCATGTCCAACTCTAAGGATGAGCAGCTGATGCTTATTTGGTCAATTCAGAATGCCCTCTCCTCCCGGTCTCAAGGCTTAATATCTGGATGGTTAAAGCTGACCCAAGGTAGATTGGCAGAAGCTGCCAGAAAGGAGTGTTTTTCTTCTTTCCCACTGAAGCTATAAGCGATAAGGATGATGTGCCTAGAGTTGAAGGGGTACCGAGGTAGAGCGTAATAATGAAGTCAGTTCAGAAGAGCAGCCTTGAGAGCAGAGAGAAATGGGTCCTAATTACATCACTTAGCCGTTTGATCATACTAAGTCTGAAGGCAGACTACTCTTGGACAAATTCATTTACTTCTCTTTTTATTTAATTCATTCACTTATCTATCCATCCAATTATCCATTCATACATCCATGCATCCATTCATTCATTCATTCATTCTTCTTTCTTTTGTTAGAAAGGAAACCACAGGCCCAAAATGGCATCACTTAGGCCAAGTCACCAAATCAGGGCTTGATATCCAACCTAATCATACTTTCAACCTCCCCCAGAAATGTAAGTATTTACCAGTCAGTCAGGAATTTTCTGGTGAGCACAAATAAGATAATCTGTCACATGGGCACTCTTTATCCCCCAAAGGAAGCTGAGGTAATCCACCTACTCAGACTCTTTTGTCTCCAGAGGAAGGTGACCTCCCCTGAAATAATCCTTTTTTTTTTTCTGTTTATGATTTCCTTGTCCTGCCTTTAAAAACCTTTCCCTTTCTGTAGCCCTTTGGAGCTCCCCTCTACTTGTGAGAAGGGATGCTGCCTGATTCAGGAATCAATTAATAAAGCCAATTAGATCTTCAAATTTATTCATTTGAGTCTTGTTTCTTAACACTTTCAAGTTATTGGGTTTCTGTCCCTGGCAAAAAAAACACTAACATGGATGATCCCATGGCCAGCCTCCACCCCATCCTCATTCTGCATTCCCACATGTGTGACCCTTCTCGTGCCCATTCTCCAGCCATTCT
This sequence comes from Ursus americanus, assembly GCF_024610735.1. Taxonomy (NCBI): domain Eukaryota; kingdom Metazoa; phylum Chordata; class Mammalia; order Carnivora; family Ursidae; genus Ursus; species Ursus americanus. The sequence continues at coordinate 35,708,274 of NC_142128.1, forward strand.
GAAAATGCAAGCCGTTCTTGGGCATCATCTTCACTCATGATTCTCCCATTGCCTGGCATATTCATCTTTTTCCTCCGCTCATCCACATGGTGCTTAGCTCAAATGGCTTGTTCTTAATATCTTATCACATTCCCCACACTCATTAAGAGCTTATTTTTCCTTTTTTTTTTTTTTTAATTCTTGTACCCACCTATCTTCTAGTCCTACCCCCTTTGCCTGTTTTTAGTCCTGTTCACATCCCATTCCAGTGTGTGGCACACAGGTGTGTGTGTGTGTGTGTGTGTGTGTGTGTGTGTGTGTTTGACAGGGTGGGAATCTACCATCATTTCCATCTTAGAAGAAAAAGAGATTTGGGGTGCCTGGGTGGCAAGTTGGGTAAGCATCTGCCTTTGGCTAGGGTCATGATCCCAGGGACCTGGTCTCTAGGCCAGAGTCTGCTTCTCCCTCTGCCTCACCCCCTACCCCCACCCCACCCCCAACTTATGCATGCACACTCTCTCTCAAATAAATAAAATCTTAAAAAAAAAAAAAGACAACCAACAACAGAGGTTTACGGAGGTTAGGTCAGACCAATCTGAAACCAAAATCTATAACCTTAACCACTATAAAATCTTTCACTTAATTATCTTATTACCATTAATACTATTAATATTAACAGTAATACTATTAATATTAACAGTAAGAAAAACTAAACCTTATCACACACTGAGCCTTTGCCTTGCAATGCGGTAAAATGTAATTTAAATAGATTACCTCCTTTAATTTTTAAAACAATCTCCTAAGACAAACGCTAATGTGATGTTGTTTTACTGGCAAGGAAACTGAGTCCCAGAGAGGTTAAATGAGCACCAAGGTCACACAGCTGGAATTCTCTTTTCAGAAACATTGCTCTTGGCCACTATATTTGCAAATGCTTGAAAAGAGAAAGAGAGAGAGAGAAAAATTGATTGAACTTGAGTGTGGGGTTAAGGTGAATAAGCTGGGGAGACCTGTGCATTCAATCTCAGAGACCCTTAAAATAATGGCAAGAGGGGCTCAGAGCATGGGTGAAAATGCCCAGCAGGAAGCAGCGCCCTCCACCAACTCCTTCCCAAGAAAACCACTGTCCTTGGGTCCAAATCTCCATTTTCAATCACCCAAGCCAGTCAGTCTGGACTGTGTGTTTAAACAGGATTTTCTTTATTCCCATTTTTTTTTTTTTTTTAATTGGAAGGAAGCTTTAAACACTTTGAAAGTGGCCTCAGGGACCAGCTCACAGCATGCTCTGCATCTCCTCCTTTTGAGGCTAGCGTCCCTGCAGCCACATTGCAAGCTCTGTTTTCAATTACAAAAGCTTGTTTGAACATGGGCTGTCACAGAGGCTGTTCAAACAGGCTTTTGTAATTGAAAAGGAGGAAAAACAAAAGATTTCTAACCTTCCAAAGCCAGGGTGGGAAGGAGCTGGTCAGACAATTGTGGAACCAAAATGGCGGTCCATAGTTTGGGGATTGAGGCCAGCTAAGGAGGCAGCTGGGTTGTTTTGATTGGGCTGAACTACACGGGAAAAAGGGCATGATAAAAAATTAGAGGGCTAGAATCTGATGGCTGGGAGGTACATGAATGGAGGTGGAAAAGTACAGTGATTCCCACCAGTAGTACTTAAGGAAATGATTTTAGATCATTCACAGATGATCATTTATAGAAGGCATAAAAAAACTGGTACCCAGGGTAAGAATTTTATTTTTTTAATTTTATTTTATTTAACAAATTTTCCCCAATATTTCCGAAGGCAAAAAATCTCAGCTTGTTACGTATGTATCTTTAATTCCTAATACTTTCTTATCTCCCCTTTTGATAAAGACAGGGCAAGTCTCACAGTAGCCCATTATGAATCTACATAGAATTTAGTAACACTGTTTTGTTTTCCTTGTGATGAGGGAGCAGAAGGCTAGCTGAAGACAAAGCATAAGCTGACATCCTGCAACCTCCCCCATCCCCCAACCCCCAACTCCTGAGTGAAATCTGAGATTCTTCCAGGAATCTCCCAACTATCTTAATGTTAATGCCTTGCTGGAGGGGAAAACAACCTTAACTTGACAAAGGCAAGGCCTCTGGTATCTCTTAGGTCCTCTTTAACATATGTAAGTTCTTCTGAAAACCTCCCTTTTTCTTGCCTCCCCCAACTCCAGTACATAATCACCCACCCCTCACAACACCAGTGCAGCAGCTCTTTCTGCTCACGGGTCCTGTCCCTGGGCTTTAATAAACCACCGTTTTGCACCAAAGACGTCTCAAGAATTCTTTCTTGGTCATCAGCTCTGGACCAAACCTCACCTATATTCCAAAACCACATCACTTGTATTTCAAGGAAAATAACAGCTTCCAATTTAAGTACATTTCAGTTAAAATTAAATCAATTTTAAAATATTACATGAATAATAGAACTAGAGTAGGAAAATACAGCTAAAGTCAGGCTGGTATATGGATACTGTAGAAATAAGTGAAGAGATTGAGGAAGATGAAATTCGGGGACACTGGTTTGGTGGCTAAGAGTTTGGATTATACATTGAATGCTACATCAAAAACTAATTATGTACTATATGCTCGCTAACTGAACATAATAAAAAAGTTCGGATTATAGAGTGACTACATGTATTCACATCCCAACTTAATGCCTACTAGCTTACCGAAATCGTATAAACCACCTCTGCAAAAGGGGGCTAATAAAAATACCTAACTTAAGAGGCTGCTCTGAGAATTTATAAAACAAGCAATCACTCGTAACTGTTTTATTGTTGTCAAACATAAGATTACCATTTAGCTTGATGTTTCTCAAACGTGAGTAATGCATAGACTACTTTCAGAGGAATAACCACTCTCAGTAATCTACAGTATGGATGAAAATTTTTGCAGACCCCAAGCATTTAGCTAAGGAAGGATATGATTTGTAAACTGTGGGGCAGCCATTGCAAAAATAGAGTGCGGTTTAAGTGATTTATCCAAGGTCACACAACTAGTGATTGAACCATAGATGGAGTAGAATCCACCACTCTTTTTTATATGGGTATGGACATTTGGGGACAGGATAATTATTGTATAGGTCCTTCTTGCTCTTTATAACACACTTTTAGCATCCCTATGCCCTTCTCCCCCTACACTTAACTTCAAAAGCACCCCCAGTCCATGTAACAACCCCAAATTTCACCACGCATTTCTTTGGACAACCTGGGGAGGTAGCACCCTGCCCTGGTTAAAAACCTCCCAATGTCTTGGTCCCATTCTCAGACTTCCTCCACTATACAGGCCATGAGCATTTTAGAAATAAGATTTCTAGAGAAAGATGTGGTGTTGGTTAGCACAGGCAGTAGAGATGACAGACCTAGTCCTGCAGAAGCATCATATGGTTGACTATATGCAGATCTAACGTGAAACAGCACTGGATTTCGAAAGGCACTGTTCTCACGTTCTAACCTTCCCCTTTCACTAGGAGAACACTATGGCTTGGAATGACCTGATACCTCCTAAACTGATGAGGGAGCAGAAGACTGGCTGAAGACAAAGCATAAGCTGACACCCTGCAACCCCATCATGGGATGTATGTGACATTCCTCAGGCACTCCTGGCTGCCCTCAAGGACAAAGAAATAGTTAACCTATAGATACACAATCCCTCAGTTTACAAATGTCTTAGCAGTTTATAAGAACGAAGCATTTCTATCAATAACCTAGCTTCCGGAAGGGAATGTAGATACAATTAAATATCCTTATAATCTGCAGCCTCCAGGAAGTTCCCAGCCATCTTAATGTTAATGCTTTGCTAGAGGGAAAAACAACCTTAACTTGACAATGGCAAGGCCTCCCGTATCTTGTGAATCTTCTTTAACATATGAAAGTATTTTCTCAACCTCCCTTTTTCCTTGCCCCCCCCCCATCCCATGCTATATAATCAGCCACCCCTCACAACCCCGGTGCAGCAGCTCTTTCTGCCCATGGGTCCTGTCCCGGTGCTTTAATAAACCACCAATTGTGCACCAAAGGCATCTCAAGAATTCTTTCTTGGTCGTTGGCTCCAGACTCCACCCCACAGAACCTCACCTATATTCCTACAACCTCATCATAAAGGCTTACTTTTGTTTGTCCAAATCCCAGCTAGTTGAGTCAGAATACCACCCCAATTGAGCAGGGCACCCAATTTCATGGCCTCTCTCCCCAGGCAAGCAAAACAATGGGAAAGGTAGAGAAAGCCTGATGCATATTCTGGGAAGGATCTAAGGAAAGAGGCGTTTGGCTTACCAGGCTCAGAACTTCAATCTGTGAGAGTGAGCCCTGCCTGAGGGAGTTGAGATGAGGCTGTAGGGGCAGCCGTGTTGAGGCCTGTGCTGATGTGCAGCAAGAGAAGGCCCCCCTTTCAGGGCAAAGGGTGGAACAGACCTGAGAGACTAAGAAGGAAACCTGTGGAACACATGTCTGGCTCTTCTCTCTCTCTCTCTCTACACACACACACAGGTAAGAGTCACCGTTCTAAGGTGTGCAATTCATTCGCATTTAATACATTCAAACCGCTGAACATTTCATCACCTGGAAAGGAAATCCCATAGCAGTCACCCCCATGCCCCTCCTCCCAGTGTCAGGCAACCACTAATCTATTTTCCGTCTCTATAGATATCCCTACCTGGAAATGGAATCATATAATATGTGACCTTTTGTGTCTGGTTTCTTTCTCTTAGCATCATGTTTTCAAGGTTCATCCATGTTGTGGCATGAATCAGTGCCTCATGCCTTTTTATGGCTGAATAATATTCTACTGAGAGCCCACAATTCTGTTGATCCATTTATTAGTTGAGGTGTTTCCATCTTTTAGCTATTGTGAATAATGCTGCTATGAACATTCATGTGCAGGTGGTAGGCACAAGGGTGGAACCCTTAACTCAGTGGGAGTTTGCCTGCCACTGTGAGGGGTTTCTGAGCGCTGGTACTCAGGAGAGACAAGTTTTGAAGTAGACAGGAAAACAGCAGGATGGCATGGATGACTGACTCCAGTGGGAGTCTGTGCTGATGGCCATCAGAGGGCAGGGGAGGCCCAGACTTCTGGCTGAAAGAGCCAAGAATAGGCGAGGAGAAAGAGAAGGTCCCTGGCACCAACTTTGGGCACTCTGTTATGGTTTTGTCTAAAGAAAATGCTTATCTTTACTGTGTTCCTAGTATCTGCAAAGGAGAATCTTCAGCCAGACACTGCTCCCCAGTCCCTGGGACCCACAGAACCACCGCAGTCCTGAGGAAGGAGGACGGTATCTCCAGTCAAAAGTTCTACGTAAAGAACCATGAAGACAGTCAGGATGTTCCTGGGATGGTGGGAACACCAGAGAGGTCTCAGAGGATCCCTATGAGAAATGTAGGAAGTCATGATGGTTAAGAACTGACTCTGGGGGCAGAGGATCTGGTTCTGAATTCACAACCAGCCTTTTCAGGTGGGATTTCACGGTAGATGCTCTAAGCCCACGTGCACCCCTGCCCATGCCTCTGCTTTAGCTGGGACGATACAGAAGGCTCCTGAGACTCAATAGCAGTCCACAGTCTTCTTCTCACTTGGTGGGGTCCCTCCCAGCCTTGTTCTGAGGGTCCCCGAAAGTCCCCCTTGAGTCACACTTGAGGCTCTCAGACCAGCTTAGTGACTTATAGAAAGGGAGGTTCAGAGAGAAAGACCATCGCCCCATACAGCCAGAGAATTCTTTTTGTTAATTTAGAGTTTATTATTTTTCTTATTTAAATTGTAAATTTGCCTTCCCTGGAAGTCTCCCCTAAACTGGCCCATTACCATGACATTAGCAGTCGTTTCCCCCCGGTTATAGATTTTCTGATCGCTCACATGCATCATTGGGTTCGGAGTGAAATTATCAGCTGCTCCAGCAGGCCTAGAGAGGTTAATGTGGAAACCGGCCCAGGCCTCACGAGGAGCCCTCTGGGAAGAGGAAAGGGGAGAATGCTGGCCAAGGCTGCCTCTGTCCCTGCTCCCCAGCTAGAGCTAGGGAAGAATGAAGAGCCAATCTCTTCTACTCAGCTCGGGAGCACATCCAGGAAGGGAGGCAACATGCTGGTGTCTGCCAAGCCCAGTGGTTGCAATCTTTCAAAGGCTTGAATATTTTACACTTCCTTCTGTGGCTGGGCTCACATGCAGAATGGAGTGCAATCGCCCCTGAATTCCAAATTTACTTTAAGTAATTAAACTCATTTATTTCCATCTGAATACACTAGGGGGTTGGAGAAGTTTATGGAAATCTGGGTAAGGAGAATGAATAGATAAATAAATTACATGGGGGTGGGCGGTTACTGATGGAGATGGGGGTGAATGACCTAGGCCAGCAGGAGCTTTCTGCCAGAGTGGGCTGGGAACTCTGTTTGGTGAGATCTCTCACCTGGGTCCTGTGTCCAGCATGGAGAGGAGGTGGGCTCTCAGAAGCACTTGTAGGGCCTGGAGGGTGGGAACTATTCTCTACAGAGCTAGGCAGAAACCTCCAGTGTGTTGCCTTGCTCCAGCAAGACAAGGGAGTGGGCAAGGTCTGTCTTGGCTGGCTCTCCCCCACCTGCTGCATCTCCTGTCCCCTTCCTTCTTCCCTTTCTTCTATGATTCCTTTTCCCATTTTTCTCCTTCCTTTAATTACCCTATTACCAATACTCTCATCAATATCAATGACTGGCTCCATCTCAAAACCAACTTCATTTTGATGCCCTCATTGGTCTAAGTCAGATAAGATAATTTTTGCATCTGAATGCTGCCCTTAATCCCTTTCTCCTCCCTCCTCTGCAAGCTGTCCAAAGGTATAGCATCTGAGCATCTAAACTGATGAATAAAGATATTCTCACGGCACCTAAGTGGCGAGAAACCAATTTGGTTTTGGCTCAGGTCATGATCTCAGAGTAGTGAGATAGAGTCCCACATCAGGCTCTGAGCTCAGCGCAGAGTCCGCTTGAGATTCCCTCTCCCTCTCCCTCTGCCCCTCCCACTTGCGTATGCATGCTTTCTCTAATTAATAAATAAATCTTAAAAAAAAAAAAAAGACATTCTCCTAGAGAAGGTAGATAAGACAGGAAAAGATTGTCACATCAGAAGCCACAAGAAAATCAATTATGAACTGGAATTGGATCAGAGGTCCTGCTCCTTGGTCTTTCCCTAACCCCATGCATATTATGACCTGTTTGTTTTCTGAGATGCTTTGCATGATACGATATCCGAACAGGGGCTTAGTAATATTTACAGCATTGCCTGGAATTTAGAGGGATTAAGGTAAATTTCTGCTATCACATCAGAGATAGAATGTGGATCGGAACAGATGATTCCTGCTATCGACAGGGTCTCCTGCTCAACATCACACAGTGGAAAAACAGAATAGATTCCTCAGGTACCTTTCTTGCATTATACATACTCACATGCCATCATCACAGCTATGAATATACAACTCCATTAGGCAGGAAACATTTGTGCTTTTCCATTAAGTTCATTGTTTTGATGCATCTTTTTTTCCCTTTCAGTCAGTTTTGAAAATCATAATGTTTAGCAGGAGCAGTTTTCCAAACATTGTCCTCCTGAAGGATATTTTATTCCTGATCCCACATAGGCCTATCATCCAGCAAAGGCCTTATGTCTCAAGGACCAGGATTTCACTGGGGCATTCACCTTGTCTCCAGACTGGCCTCCTTCTCAGACAAGGGCTTTCAGTTGCCCCTGAAAAGGATACTCTCTCCCAGTGCCTGAGATAGAACTGCCTGTCCTGCTGCCATGATAAGGACGAGGGAGCCAGGTCAAGACCAGTATGCAAACACTCAAAAAGGTGTGACGGGTTTATCAAAAAGTTAAAGAATTACGGTATGACCCAGCATTACCCAAAAGAAGTGAAAACATGTTCTCAAACAAATCCTTGTACACAAATATTCATAGCAGCACTTATGATGACAGCCAAAGGCTAGTAACAGCCCAAATGTCCATCAACTAATGAACAGATAAGCTGAACGAGGAATATCCATACAATGGAATATTATGTTTCCATAAAAAGAATGAAGTTAGTGCTAAGTGAAAGAAGCCAGACAAAAAAGGACAAACATTATATGATTCCATTTAGATGAAATATGCAGATGGACAAAACCATAGAGGCAGAAAGTAGATTAGTGGTTGCCAGGGGCTTGAGGTAGGAGGGAATGCAGAGTATCTTTGGGTGTACAGGATTGAGGTTACGAAAATGTTTTGGGACTAGATATTGGTGTTAGTTGCATATCATTGTGGATGTATTAAATACCACTAACCTGAAAATAGCTAATTTTATATTATATGGATTTCATCTCAATTTCAAAAAAAAAAAAAAAAAGAAACAAAACAAAGCTGTGATCTTTGGGCTTTCAATAGAGTAACTACATTATTATCCAATCTAGGATATTTTAGAGGGGTTTTAATAATTTAACCAGGGCAATAGGAATTAACCAAATCTCACCAAAGTGTCAACAACTTCTACATTATTTCTACATATCCAGACGACAAGTATAGACATCTCAACTAATTTTCTAGGTACCTACATGAAGTCAGAGGAGAGGTAGTAGGTTAAAAGTGACCCAGCTCTCTGGCACGGGGAAATTAGGTGTACATGTGATTCCTGACTAAGGGCAGAGTCCCAGGCTCTCCTATGCCTCCTCTGCACCCACTGTTTGCTCTGCCTGAATGCCCTCCCTCTTTGGGCACCTATTGAAACACCATTTCCAGGAACCTGAGCTAAAGATGCCTGCGCTGAGAAGACTCCCTGACTTTCCAGGCAGAGCCAGGTATCGTTTCTTACCTTGTTTTCATTTATTGTATTGACCATTGTAATTATGCATCTACCCCACCACTCTTGTCATCAATTTGAGGAGAGGAAGTACATCTTATTCAAATTCAAAGACATAATGGCTACATTGACATTCTTGAGTAAATCTTGGTAAATTGAATGCACTAATCTTAATCAACATGGGGAATGCCAATGGCTAATTCATTCATTTAACCAGCTTTAACTGATCACCTACTATAGGCCGGGTTCTGGTGATATTCCGTGTGGAACTAGGTAAGATCTCAAGTTGCCCATGGTCTAGCTTTGGGGGAGAAAGGTAGAATTGCAGTCGTGATAAAAGATAATAGAGGACTGCAGGCTGTTGCTGACTGTCCCGAGGGCTTGAGATACAGGATTTGACCTGTCAGGATAGGCCTCTTAAAAGGTTCTGATTAAGCTGAGCTCTAAAGCCTGAGGAGGAGTATCTGCAAGGTGGGGAGAGAGTAATGGGCAGGAAGAAGAGTAATGCAAGAGTCCTGAGCAGAAGAAAGAGGGTCATATCCCCCAAGCAACCGAAAGGAAGTTGGTTGGTAAAGCTGGAAGAGACGGAGACAAGAGGAGGGTGAGGAAGGAAGGGCAGAGGGGAGCAAGGAGAAGGGACAGGTGAGGCTGGAGAGGACCAAGGGCTAGACTAGGCAATGGGAAAGTGTTCTAAATAGGGAAGTGTCATAATCCAGAATGTATTTTGTAAAGATCATTCTGGCTACATTTTGAGAATAGATTATAAAATAAATTTGATGATAAACCTGAAAATAATATAATACTGTCAACCATGCATAAAAAAGAAATCGAAATTAAAAACAAAGAAAATAGATTTGAGGGACCAGCTGGGGAATCAAGGGAAGGCTATGTCAGGTGTCTAGGTGAGAGATGGACCAACAATATGATCATATCTGTACTGACACTATTCCCTAGTTTCCAGAAGAAAGGAGGCAGAGGCAGAGTCACCTGTATGTGTCCAGTGCCATTCAAAGATTACGCTGGGCCTCTTCATACCCCTGTTCCTTCCTTCTTCTCTTAAATCCAAGAAGAACACTGTTGGAAATCTGGAAAACCAGCCTAAACCCTCCCCAGTGCCCAAGGTGGCTCCCACAGGTGGAGTCAGAATCACCTGGGGATTCCCACCGTCTTTGGAATCATTGTCAGGTCCTGACCAGCTTAGATGACCTTGAGAAAACTACTCAGAATCTGAAACCCTTCATTTCTTTATAAAATGCAGATGAACTATTAAAGCCCTAAACCTTTCAGGCAGTTGGAAGGATTCAATGTAAGATGCACATAAAGTGCTTGCAGAGTATCCAGCAGTGAGCACTGAATGCACTTATTATTACCTATTACATGATTACCGATCATTATTTCTTAAAACAAGAGAGCCGTTTGGCAAGCTTCTACTCTGAAGTGTGGACTCTTTTAAGGGCAGATGCTTGGTCTATTTCCCCATGTTTAAATGAGAACCTGGCATCCTATGGGTGCTCAGTGGGAGAACAGGAGTGAAACTGACCCAGGAATTCCAGGTTGTAAAGCAGGTTAAAGTGAGGCTATGCAGGCAGAATGAGGTAAAGGGAGAAAGGAGATGAATCAGACTCCTTCTAACTCAATTCAACACCCCCCCCCCCAAGGCATCCTAAGTGCATGGGATGCAGGTCATATCACTTGCATCCAAGACCAGTGAGAACACCCACCAGTGAGAACACACCTGAGTTCTGCTGGCAGGCAGTAGTGACCCGGAAATGTGAAACCTGCTTCTTCCAATCTGTGACAGAGTTTTCTCTCTTGACTAAAAGGATGTCATTTTCTACTCTCTCCCAGCTCAATCCAGGAGTTGCGCCTCTGAGAAGTTAAGCTAATAAAGCAGCAGCCGTGGTAGCAGTGATAAGCAGCTTAGGATGGGGGACTGGTGCTGACCTGGCAGCTTTCTCACCTAACAACCACTTGTGGAGCTTATGAGAAGGGAAAACGAGAACTATCTTTCCCTCCTGGGAGATCGTCCTCTCCCTTCCTTAGAAATTAGTTCCAAGGGCAAGATGCAGTGGGGGATTCAGCACTTCTAAATTATAAAGGGAAAATGCTGGGGAGGGGGGTACCCGGCCCCCACAAAGGCTTAAGGCTGATGTTGCAAATGGCCTAATTTAGATAGAAGTAATAGTCAAGTAGAGGCCTCTTCCCGAGACTTTTCTCTGAGCTTGTTCTTATGAGTGAAGAGCTAGAGAAAGGAGGAAGGGAAAAAAATGAGAGAAAATGAGACAGGAAGACAGAAACGAAGAGAAGAGCATCCCCCAACAACAGAGTGGAAAATTAGGAATGATCAGGGCTGTCATGAATAAAGTCACCTAACCTACAGTGGTGATGAAGAAAAAGTAGTCTTTTCATCTGTCCTGATTACCGAAGTATCAGAGAGCCAGTTCAGACACTGCATGGATTATCAGATACAGATTTCTGCTTCGAGCTGTTCAGTGTCTACCACTTGTACTTAAGATAGAGCTTAAAATCCTTAACCTAGTCTGCTGGGACCTACACAATCTAATCTCACATCTACCAAGGGACAGGCACTATCAGCTGCTTTGAAGACTGGTAAGATGACTAAGACAGCTTTTGCCAGAAATGTTACACACAGTTCACTGTACTGAACAGCTCTAAGGAGTATCATTCCCAAAGTGGTCATCATAGAGTTGAGATACATCTATCCATCTCTCTAGAGAGATATATATTTTTTATTATCATCTAGATAAATAGCTAGGTTTTTTGTTTTGTTTTGTTTTGTGCCCATCACAATAATAAGTCATGTTGGTAATCTTCCCAAAACTTCTCTGACCACCTACTAAAAGTGGATCTTCCCTTTTACTCCTTATCATATCATCCTATTCATTTCCTTTATAGCACTTAGTGTAATAAGTATATTATTTATTTACTTTTTTATTATCACTCTTCCACCCTAGAGAGTGAGCTCCATCCACATAGGCAGGGACCTTGACGGTCTTCTCGCTTCTTACCCCTGAGGAAAAAATAAGCACTTAGTTGTTTGTTAACTGCGTAAATGAACATCACTGAAGTATTGAATGGGTATTTTAGTCTCTGGATTACTTCAACTAGTTCTAGCATCTCAAAACATGGAAAGGATTCAACAGCCAGTAGAGTCACCTTAACTCTATCCAAACTACACGGAAGCAAACAGATAGGAATGAAAAGACACAAGCCAGATCAGTGATCTTGTGAACTCATAGGATCTATGAACTCATAGAGGATGCGGTAATATTTTTTTTTTAAGATTTTTATTTATTTATTGGACAGAGAGAGACACAGTGAGAGAGGGAACAACTGGAAGGGGGAGTGGGAGAGGGAGAAGCAGGCTTCCCGCCAAGCAGGGAGCCTGATGCGGGGATCAATCCCAGGACCCTCGGATCATGACCTGAGCCAAAGGCAGACGCTTAACAACTGAGCCACCCAGGTGCCCCGAGGATGCAGTAATATGATCCATCTCCATTCTAAACACTTAGAGGAAAGAAAGAGAGTGGGCAGTAAAAATTGGTGTTGTAGGTAGCCTCTGAGATAACCCACAATGATACCATCTCCTGGTGTTCATGACTTTGAGTAATCCTCTCCCTGTCAATGTAGACATAACATGATGACTCACTTCTAATGAACAGAATACAGCAAAAGTGGTGGCATGTCACTTCTAATACTAGGTTATAAGAAGACTGGCTTCCAACTTGGGAACTCTCTGGTTCTCACTATTTCAATCTTTCTCTCTCTATCTCTCTCAGATCACCAGCTATCATGCTATGAGAACACTCAAGCAATCTATAAAGAGGTTCACATTGTGAAGCTGACCAGAAACCACATGGGTGAGCTTAGAGGCAGATTGTCTGAGGCCTACCAAGAGCTACATAACTGAACCTGGAAGTGTGTTCTCCAGCCCAGCCTTCAGATGAGACTGCAGCCCCGGCTGACAGCTCAACTGCAGTTCCACGACACACCTCAAGCCGGGAGCACACAGCTAAAACACTCCCTCATTCCTGACCCACAAACACTGTAGGATAATAAGCATTTGTCATTTCAAGCCAAACAAGTTTGGGGATAATTTGCTATATAATGATAGATAACTAATACACATGGAAACAACTTCTAGGCATTGTTAAGCTAGGGTGAGCATAGTTTTCCACATTATTCTTGGATTATTCCAGGGCCACTGTTTCCTTTCCTTCTGGCTACCATCACCAAAAGAGACAACAGCTTGGAAGTCCCCAAGAAACCTCACTAAAGTTGGGAGTTAATGCCCCCATCTCTGAGTCAAACAGACCTGGGTTTGAAACCTGATCCTGCCAACTGCAAGGTCAGATGCAAGAAACCACTGAGTAAGTTCCTTACTTACCTCTAAACCTTGGTTTCCACATGAGTGGGGGATGTAACAGGATCTACTCTGTTGTCCACCTCTTAGCACTGTATAATGATAGATGGACTCAGTACACTCCAAGTGCTTAGCATGGTGCCCAGCACATGGTAGGTTCTAACACAATGTTAGCTGTTATTTTTATCTTATACTGGGCAATTAACAAAGATCAGGTGCAGAATCCTTCATATTTTGGCCAAGTTGCCAGAACACTGAGAACATTGGTGCTCTTGAGCAAGGACCTGATCACTAGCTGTGTAAGTTCAAACCATTTCATGGGGTACGAGAGTGATAAATAAGCTACAATAACTAATTGGGATATATAAGATGGTGGGTACGTGCATGTGGGTGGCTTTGTACTTATTAAGCAGGTCATTCTCATTTTACCCCTATAATATCTCCACGAAGCTCATTTCTAAACAAAGAAAAAGAAGCCAACACGAAGCTACTAAATGTAGTTCAGAATTATCAAGGGACTTGTCTAAGGGCACACTCTTGGCAGTGCTAGAGTCTGAACTTAGACTTGGGTCTTATGACACCAAGGACAGTGCTTTGCCCGAATGGTTTAGTTCTGTTACAAAGCTGGTCACTGAGCCAGCTGTACTGCTTCCTCTCTGTCCCTGAGTCCTGAGGCCAAAACTGGACAAGCTCCTGGCACTTTCCCTGTAGACCCATCCTTTTGTTATCCATTCTCCTCATTAGAACTTCACTTTCATTGCCAAGCCAGCTCTCCTAATCTCATGTCAACTCTGCCGCCTCTAATTATTTCACTGTAATTATTTTTCCTTAACAAAGGAGATAAAACTAATCATAACATCTTTTTGTAAGCCTCCAAGAGTCATGCTTAAATTACTGCACTGATTTGAAAACCCCAGCAAGCAAATAGGAAATAATTATACTTTTATCTGGGTTGTGGCTGATGTTTTGCCAGATACCTACTAAGTTCTTGTACAAAAACAAGAGGTCATGAGCAGAAAAATGACATTGTCATGAAAATCATTCAACTTGTGATGAGTCTTCCTTCTGCAAATTTGTGACATGGAAGGGACTAAAATGAAGTGGGCACAGTTGGAGAAAAAGTGATGTCTCCATTATGTCCCCAAGCCACACTAATCTCAGGGTAGACTCCTGACCTGCAAAGCTGCCATCTGGTCAACTCCTCCCGAGAAAGGCCTAAATGTGTGAGCTTCAATGGGGTGCAGAGTAAAAACAATGACTAACATTTATGCCAAGAACTGTTCTAGGAAATTGATGTGCCTTGCCTCATTTAACCACTATAATTGCCTAAGAGGTCATTGTCAGTGTGCCCATTATATAGATCAGGAAACAGACTAAATAACTTAGCCAGAGCTACAAAGTTAGCAAATGGCAGAAGTGGGTCTGGAACTTAGATCTGTCTTTTCATAAAATGCTTGCTCTTTTCACTAATTTCTATTACAGGTAGCACCAGGGTGGGGAGGTGAGGATGAACGAGTCAGTGGACCCTTATTTTAGAGGTTCTCCTTATGTTCAAGTCTCTTTCCACACGGATGCCTCAATACCTCCCTCAGAAGATCTAAATGGGATTAAGCACACAGTGATGTGACTGCTGCATTAAAGGCTCTCGATGCATGCCAGCTCCTCTGCTGTCTAACATTTTCTTAGGGAAGAAAACAAACATGTGCTCAATACTGTGGGGCTGTTGAGTGAGAGACTAGGAAGGTGCCCCAGGGAAGCCGTGCTTATCACAACAGCAAGAGGTCTCTGAAGACAAGGCTGTGGCATAAGATAAGGGGAACAGGAACTTTAGTGCTTCAGATCTTCCACTAGTATCCAATGAAAATCCTCATCAGTGATAACTCTGAAGTCAAAACAGAGGCTGAAAGTACTTCTGAGGTAGAAATACATAGTGGAGTCCAAGTGTGAGGCCACATACTACAAGGTGGCTCTATCCACCTGAAGGATAAGACCCCTTTTTGTCAACCACCTCAACTCTAACAAAACCAATCAAAGGACAGAGTATCTTAGTTTTTGTTCCCCTAGAAGCAGATACTGAGTGAAAAATGCAGGCACAAGTAGTTTATTTGGGAGGTTATTATAGGTGAAGGTGGTGGAAAAAGGGACAGGGCTTGCATTAGTAGGCAGTTACCACTGTGGCTAGCTAGAGCTTGATCCCACTAGGAATTCTGGGAGCCAAGGTCAGAGTTATCCTACCCAAAGGGCTGGGGATCTAGGATATTTGGACACCAACTTGCATCCGTCATGGAACAGGGAGCTCTTCCAGGCGGAGTTAATTTGCCAGCACTTCCAGCCTGCACTGCACACAGAGGAACATAAATGGCTCCAAAAAAAGAAATCCTCAGGCAGAGATGTCAATGCTGCCAGCTGGAAGTTGGGTTGCTGTGCACCCCAGGGGTAAGGACAGGAGCAAGGCACTGATGCAGGGACAAACCCAGAGGCTGGAAGCTCTTCCCTTTTCTGACCAGGAAGCTATCCTGGACAGCTCCTTCGCTTTCTTTGCTAGCCCAGCCCTGATTCAATGATGTCCTCTTTCTCCAGCCCATTAACCAGCTTCCAGGCCTCTTGAACTTTTCCACCTATCTTACCTACCCTACCAGATCCTCCCTCCTCCACCCACCCAGGCTCCTGGTACACAGAAAAGACTCTCACGGTCGCCACAAATTGGTGGACCAATTAACCTTCACTCAGTTGAGTGTTCTGAGCTAAATATGGGATATCTTCCAGCCAAGAAGACTTCGGCACCTCCTAGACTGTGCACTGAGTTGGGGTGCTGTACTGCCAGGTACTGGAAACTGTGCCCTTTTCTATGTGACACTCAGTGAAACTTCTCCCTGGATAGTAGCAGGAAGAGGGGCAGGAAGATCTAGGCTGTACAGAGACCTCCACCCACTCTACTTCCTTTAATTCTGAGCACCTGTGGTAACCACTCTGGACTGTTGGACAGAAAGGGCTTCATGAACCCCCTGTGGTCAGGTTGCCTTTCAGAGGGTTAGCAGGGAATACAAACAGGTTATGGATGATTTCAGCGCTCTGACATCTTACAAAGGCTGGATGTGCTCCCTACCTTTCTTCCATTGGTAGTGAATGAGCCACCCAGAGGAGCCACCCTCCAGCAACTACACTGCCAAACAGACCTCAGATGGTAGAGATGCCTGCAGTGTGGGGGTGGTTGCAGAATCAGGCTCCCTGGTAATCTCACTTACGTAATATGCAAGAGGAGAGGAAGCTCTTCTTTTGTAGGGATGGGGGTGGGGTTGCAATGGCCATTCCCTTCCATAAGCAGAGCTTTTGTCTTTGTAATACTGGGCATCTTTGAGATTTTTTTAAAAGAAAGGGGCCCATTATTTTCATGCATATATGCATCAAATTGAAACTAAGATTCTGCAATGTCCCCCACCATGGTTTTGGATCCTGAGAGGAAGTCTTAAAGAGTAGCTAAGATTAAGCTACCTGAGTTCATACCTGAACTCTACCACTTGCTGGGCATGACCTCATACAGTTTCCCTAAGAATTTTACAGTGTAATGAGTACCACCTCATGGGGTTGTTGTGAGGACTGAATGAATCCTCATGTACTGGGCATGTGTTAGTGTTCAATAAATGAAAGAATGTAAAATCCTATGATATAAACAAGGTGAGTCCCTTCTCTCTGCAAGCCCCAGCCCACTGAAGAAGATAAGATGGATCGCAACATCACACAAATTGTTATATAACCACAAAAGTGCAACGTGTTCTGGAGGAAAGCACCTTGGCTCTATTGTTTCAGACAGACAGAGAGGCATTTGTCTAGTTTAATCTCTTCTCTTGACACTTAGGGGGACTGAGGCATTTAACATGTAGATCCTGGCTCAAGGTCATGCATAGAGAGCCAGGCAGGAGGGAAACTATTTCTAAACCTCATCCTCTTTCAACGTATAAGGTTCCTCACATTTTAAATCACTGGGTCTACTCATGTAGCCCTGAGGCCACTACAGGTCAATAATCTGCAAATAATCCAAATTCTGAGGAACTGCAGAAATTTTCCACCAAGCACACGTATCTTCTACTTCTGCTCTTCTCTCTAATGACCCTGGGAAGGCATACAGCTTCTATTTGAATCCCCCCAAATGGTGCAGTACTCACCCTCCTGAGTGACTCAACTCTCAAGATTAGGAAATCATCCTTTGCATAGTATACATAATTCAACAAAGGACCTTCCTCAACACCCAGCAAGGTTTACCATTTGCACTTTTTCATCCAGGGATCTGACCAAGACGAAGCCTTGCAGTGCTGTAATGAACCACTCCTCAGACCCCCTTTAAGAATCAAGGATTCCTACCTCCAGCTTCTGAGAATGATGGACACAGACAACTCTCAGCTCTCTGTCCTCTCTTCGGATTGCCTCAGCTGAAGGGAGCCACCTTGAGGAAGCTCATGCCCTCTTCCTGGGGCAGCTCAGGTATAAAGGTCTGGCCCTCTCATTCCAAATGTGGGGCAGTTCTGAATGGTCATTCAATCTTCCAGACTCCTCACTGGGTCAGCTTAGGTTTAAGATGCCACTGCAACTCAAGTACATAATTCCTGCCCTGATGGCTTCCCTTCCACAGGTGTCAATCCTAGAGACCTCCCTGACAAATCCTCTGTACACATAACCATCTCAGAGCCTACTGCCTCAGAAATCCAACTGGCCATACCCACCCACCTCAGAGGTGAGGCACAAACAAGAACCCATGCGTCCAGACTCCCATATAAAAGCATCTTTGACCTTGTAATAGCTTTTCTAGGGCTGCCCTAACAGACTGGATGGCTTCAATGATAGAAATGTATTGTTTTGCAGTTCTGGAGACCAGAAGTTGGAGACTAAGGTGTTGGCAGGGTTAGTCCCTCCTGAGCGCTGGGAGGGAGAATCTGTTCCATGACTTGCCTAGCTGTTGTTGGTTGTTTGCTGACAATTACTGACGTTCCTTCTAGAAGCATCAGCCTCACCTCTGCCTTCATCTTTACATGGTATTCTTCCTTTGTCTGTGTCCAAATTTCCCTTTTTCATAAGGACACTAGTCATACCAGATTGGGGGCCCACCCTACTCCAATATGGCCTCATCTTAAATAACTACAACTACAAAGACTATTCCCAAACAAGGTTGTATTCTGAGGTATGGGAGTTTAGAACTTCAACATATCAATGAGGGTGGGGAGGAAGCAAATTCAGCCCATAACAAGAAAAGAGAACAATCCATGCCCTGCATGGACCTGACTTTTTCACACCATCCCCACCCCATGCTGCATGCTGCTTACCCCAGTTATTCTCTCTTTTCATGAGCTTTTAGCTAAGGGGTCCCATATTTCTTGCCCTGAGGACACACTGAAAAATAGACATGTCCTAAAACAAAACTAGCTCCTAAACACCTCTCCCCAAGTGATGGAGAAGTCTCTGCTAGGAACATGCATCAAAGTCGAGGGGAATCTTTGTATTCCACTGGCCTGACTTACAAGGTAAAGTGGCATGCAGATTTCTTATTTAATAAATTCCCACAGAAAATTAGTTTTTCACAGTGGGAAGAATTTCAAGGCTTGCCGAGATGAGCGGGCAGGATCTAATCACTGTTGAGGCTTTGTACATACACCAGGCATTGCCGATCTCCGAATGATCCAATTACTCTGCTGAGGCCCATCTGCCTTACCTGCATACTAATCTCGAGACAGGGGAGCAAGAAACACACTGGCCTTTTCGGGAAGCTCCAGACGCACATGGCTCCCTCACTGACCTTCTGCCAATTACATTCATCTCAATTCTATTAGCTCATCTTTTGCCCGAAGGTGACATATGCCCGGCTTAGAGGGAAACGTGCCTCCAACAGCTTCCCTCAGCAAGGGGAGAGGGTGCCAGCTCCGGAGCGCTCATGTACAGCTCATACCACCCAAAGCCCCCAAATTTGGCTTTTTATTATTCCTTTCAATGAAGACTGGTAAATTCTGGAGGATGCATCCTTCCTGGGGGACCGAGCAATGTCTAAGTTGGCCTAGATATGACAGCTAGTGGTTTTTTTGTGGGGATGGCGGGGAGAAAAAGGAAAGACAAAGTGATGAAATAGGGTCAGGCACCTGGGTTTCAATGTAAGTTTCACTCCTAGATGGTGACTTGGAATAGACAGCTTTACTCTTTTGAGCCTCTGAAGTCCCATGGGTAAAATGGGGGTAAACTTCAGCTGCTGAAATAGACAGTGTTTTTTCTGTCTGGCCCCACCCTCCTTTCTTTCTATCCACCTGCCATCACCTCTGTCCAAATGAGCTTAGAATATTTTATGAACTAGAAGAGATGGAGGAGCATATAGTAAGAGTGTCTGATAAATGCCCCCTTATGCAAATGAGCATCTAACCAGCTGTCTCTTTGTGTAATGCAGGTTCTGCATGCTGTAGAAACACCAGGAAGGGCAGAGAACTCAGGGATGACTTCTCAGAGTAACACACAGCAATGTTGAAATAGGAACAAGAGTGGGAGGGAGAGAGGGCATACTGCAAATATGTAAGAACAAAGAGGTGGAATGGAGATTATTGTGGGATGCGTTGATTGGGGGGATCTTTGAAAAAACTAGATGGGGTTTGTCTATATTCTCCAGTAGAGAAAATATTTCCCCCCAAAATACACACACAGAAACATTTGATAGAAGAAAGTCAGCTCAGGTGAAACCAAGAGAAGGCTGGCCCCTTCCCTCCCACCCTCAGCCCCCGCATCCAACCACGGGGGCTGGAAAGGGGTAAGGGTGGAGAAGTTGAGGATGACTTACCTGAGATGAGACTACCAAGAGCAAGGTTAACAGCACAGCTGACTCCCTAGGCTTAAGACTCCATGTGGTCAGAGGCTGGAGATGAGTACCAGGTGTTGGTACTCATATTTAAGTCACCCTTTGTGACTTAAATATTTGTCCTTCAGTGTTTAGACATTAACAACTATGTGCCAGTCTCTGGGCTTGGAGTAGCAGGGAAGAGGCTAGGCAGAAGTAGGAGTGGAATTTTATGAAGACTTTTTTTTTTTTTTTTGCCCCTATAGTAAAATGAAGAAAGCTCACTTCAAAGAAAGGCAGCATAGAATTACTCTATGGATAAACAGAGGCTTGGAGTTATTCGTTCAGACTTCATTTTATGTATTTATTGAGAGAGCAAGAGGCAGAGAGAGAGAATTTTTTTAAAAAGATTTTATTCATTTATTTGAGACAGAGAGAGAGAGCACAAGCAGTGGGAAGGGACAGAGGGAGAGGGAGAAGCTGACTCCAGACTGAGCAGGGAGCCCCACATGGGGCTGGATCCCAGGACCAGGAGATCATGACTGGAGCCGAAGGTGGACGCTTAACTGACTGAGCCACCCAGGCACCCCAAGAGAATCTTGAGCAGGCTTCACACCCAGCCTGGGGCCTAACACAGGGCTCAATTTCATGACCCCAAGATCATGACCTGAATCAAAACCAAGAGTCAGACGTTTAACCAACTGAATCACACAGATGCCCCCAGACTTCATTTTAAGCTCTGGCTCTGCTATTTGTCAACTGTGGACCTTGGGATAGGGTGCTGCCTTTGTAGGTCTCAGTTTACTCATCTATCAAATGGAAATATTAATTCTTACTTAATGGTTCTATTGCAAGAGTGAATGAATAAATTTCCCAGAAGAATGCTTGACTCATGGTATGTGAACAATAACAGGTATTTGTCAGTGTTTAGAGCTTATAGTCCAACAGAAGGCGTGCATTCATCCATCCAGCAAACATCCACTGAGTCCCATACATGTTATAGGCATCATGATATGTCTAAGTATGAATAACAGTGAGAAGTTACAAGTACCATCAGAAGTACTAGGCATTATGAGAATTTAAAGGTAGGGTAAGTCATTTCTAAGTGGAGAAGCAAGGAAGGTTTCCTAAAAAAATACTTTACAGACTCAGGAATGTTTGGGCATGGAGAGATCGGGGGTAGGCATTTCCAGTAAATGTAAGACCATGAGTAAAAGTAGTAGGGTGGAAAATCTGAGGATATGAACAGAAGAGAGCAAAAAGTCTCATTTGGGTCTGGCTTATGACATGTGAAATAGCACTGTCAAACAAAAATTTCTGTGGTTTCTGTGGTGATGGAAATTTCTATATCCTTACAGTCCAATATGGTAGCCATGAGCTCCATGTGGCCACCGAGCACTTGAAATGGGGCTATTATGGCTGAGGAACAGAATTTCTGATTTTATTCAATTCATTTTTATTTCATGTAATGGCTAATGGCTACCATACTGGCTAGCACAGGTGTGAAGGGCAATTAGGAGGAAAGGATCTAAACAAATGAATTGGGATATAGATCTGTGGAGGGTCTTGGGTGTCATGCTCAGAATTACATTTCATCCTTAGATTATAAGCCAGCATAGTTCAACTCTGGAAAGCCATTCCAGTTGCAGAGTGCAAGATGAATTCTAAAGAGGGACCAGAGAGGTAAGAGGAGCAGATTTGTAGAGCCTAAAATTGTTCGGAAGAGCAACAATTAGGATCCTGCCTTAAAAAAATGACAAAGAAAATGGAGAGGAGAGGATGAATGGTGAGAAATGTCCCCCACGTACAGCCTTCAGGGAATGGTAGGTTGAGAGGGTTCAGAGAGACAAATGTGACTCAGGAGATGTGAGATGTGAACTTAACCTGTGGCTTGTGATACTAGGCACAGGAAAGAGTGAAGAAGGGAAGAAAGGAGAGGAGACAGGTGTCTGTGGGGCAGACAGCAGTGATTACTGACAGAAGAACAGCATCTCTGTATCTCATATGCCTCCCGAATAGAAATACTGTACTGTCTGACTCTTTGCGGGGGGGGAGTTATGTTTCATTAATTTCCCTAGATAATCTGAGCAGTGTAGACTTGGCTTTTGTGGATTGGAGTCCCAGGAACATGGAGGGGGCTTCTTCAGTTTCCTGGGTGTCTTGGTGGTGGTTGTGACTTCTTCCAGGGAGAGGAAGCTGATTTGGCATTCCTGGCACTGCCTACCCCTTTCATGTCCTTCTCAGAGCTGACCGCCAGGTCCCCAAGAACCCTGCATGACTTGCTGGAGACCGGTGATTTGTTTTTGTCCTATTAACTTCTTGAAAGGACAGAAACAGATTACTGGGCTGGAGGGATGGCCTGGGAAGAATACGGATGAGGAACCGGCTGCATGAGGCCAGAGCAGGACAGTTGGGATGAGCAGGGCAAAAGGGCTAAGGAGGAAATAGAATCTCCCTCTCTTCACTCACATCTACTGAAATAAATCTCTTTGCAGAAATGCAGTTGTTTGGGGAGAGTGCTCTCTCTCTCTCATTCTTTCTCTCTCTTACCCCTTGGCACATGCTATTCTCTGCCTAGAAAACATCCTCTCCTCCCCTCTCTCTATTCACATTTAAATGCATTCATTCATTATTCAATGAACAATGTGTTGAGCATCTACTATGTGCCTATCATTGTGTTAGAAACTGAGGGCACCACAGTGACAAAATGAGATAGGATTCCATCCCTACCCATTAAATTTGGAGAGCAGGGAGAAAGCTTAGATACTAATCAATGAACTGTTCAAATGAGGGTGAAATTATAAACTTAATGTTGAAGTAATTCTTTCCAGGTTTTAAGCCTGGCCATGCAAACACCTCTGTGGGAGGATCTCTGTGCCTTGATTTATTCATCTGCAAAATGGTGTTAAGAAAAGAACCCACACATGTTGTGGAGAGAATGAAATATGATTTTACATGTGGGTGCCCCAAAAACCACCTGCCACTGTTGGCTATTACTGTCATCATTCTTCTATAAAGTTCCAACAGGACAATGGACTCTTGCCCCTGGATCATTCTCTAGGCCAGGATGCATCAGAGATTCAATCAGTTATGCATCTGAACAAGAGGGCCACCAGATCTTTCGGAAACACACCATGAGTCAGCCTCTCCCAGCCTTTCAGCTAGCTCAATTAGAACCTTGCTCTATGATACACAGAGGCTGTTTCCTAAATTCCTGACCTTCTATGGAAACTATGAAAAAACATCTGGAACTACAAAGCTCAAACCTGGAACACTCCAGAGTGAAACCAGTCTGCTCAGAGAGAGGAGTCAAGCAGATTGCAACAAGAGGCATGATTTTTGGCTGTCTGGTGATATGCTCTCAACTATGGCTAATGCCAAACAGAAAAAAAAAAAAAATGTTGGAGGACACCCAAGAGTCTCCCGAGAAACTTGCAGCAGGGATGAAAAGGTTTATTCACCTTAGACCAGCCAAGAGAGGGCCACCCTGAGGCTTGTTGCTTTCCTAGGTGCTGACGCGTGTCCTTCTCACACAGTTTCTCTTTGAAATTAAGTGGAGCAAACCTCAAGGGTGGCTACTTTTTCTTTCCCCATGTGTTCTTGCAGATTGAAAGCTGATTTTTTGAGAATAACAGTGATCTTACCCACATGTTTCCCAGGAGATAGTAATGATAGAAATAGGAAATATTAAAGTTTAAATACCTATGAGCCTGTAAGGAGGCTACATCAGGATGCAAAGGGAAGAAGGCTGAATGGAATAACTGTTTTATGGTAAAAGGGGATAACTAGGTTTAAATAGTGGTAGATGAAAGAAGAGACTTTTGACTTACAGCAAAGAAATAAAGTAGGTTGTGTAAAGTGAAAGCACAGTGATTTTGGCAGCTGATGAAAAAGAGAGGAAATCAGGAATTAATACGTGATGTTTAGGAGGTGGAGTGGATGTTGCTGGTGCCTCACCCAGGACCTCTTGACCTGCCAGAGCACCAGATTCCAGATGTGAGAGTGTTGGCTGATGATAACTGATCCATCCCCCTTCTCAAATGGAAGCCACCTTCATTGGAAGGCTAGCCTACCCTCCCCCAACTCCAGGTGGCCAACAGCCGAGCGTGCAGGGGTACAAAAAGCTTGGCTCTCTTGCCTCACAGTGGAAAGACTGGACCAATTCTCTGGTGTAATTCACGTTCCAAAGCCTCCCGTGGGATCAATCTGAGACTCCATTCTGATGGAATCCCCATCCTTGCTTAGTCTTTTATTTTCCTTATTCTCCTCTTACTCCCCTTCTCCACAAAGTACTCTCCCATACATCTCCTAACAAGAGTCCCGTCTCAGATTCTGCTACTAGGGCACCTGACCTAAGACAGGAAGGTTTACACTTCCCATGTGATGCTACCCATTTCCTCCATGCTCCCCTTCCCAGGAGACCTCAGGAACGCAGGCTTAGTTTGTGCACTCTTTTTGATTTAGAAATGTGCATCTTGGGCCTTAGTAACATTCTGAGGTTGGCTTTAAGGTTCAGCAAAACAGCTAAATTGCTTTCAGATTATTATGAAAATAATTGTAATATCTATAATGTATTGAACGCCTCTGTTCTAAGCTGCTTCAGGTATCTGACACCTGTTTTATCATTTAATCCTCCCAACAGCCCTATAAGATGCCCGCATTTGGGGGCGCCTGGGTGGCTCAGTAGGTTGGATGTCGGACTCTTGATTTTGGCTCGGGTCATGATCTCAGGGTCATGGGATCAAGTCCCACATTGGGCTCTGTGCTCAGCAGGGAGGCTCCTTTGAGATCCTCTCTCTCCCCCTCTCCCCTCCTTGCTCTCTAAAATAAAAATAAATTTAAAAAAAAGTAAAGATGCCCACATTTTTGTTTTTTGGGGTTTTTTTCCATTTCTTTTTTCCTGGATCCTATTTTTTTTTAATTTAAATTTTACTTAATTAATATACAGTGCCCTATTGGTATCTTGAGTAGAATTCAGTGATTCATCACCACATACAACACCTAGTGCTCACCACAAAAAGTGTGCTCCTTAATACCCTTCACCCATCTATTCATCCCCCATCCACCTCCATCAACCCTCAGTTTATTCTCTATCATTAAGAATCTCTTATGGGGGGGGGGGCATCTGGGTGGCTCAGTCAGTTAAGTGTCTGCCTTCAACTCAGGTCATGATCAAGCCCTGCATCAGACTCTCTGCTCAGCAGGGAGTCAGCTTCTCCCTCTCCCTCTGCCCCTCATGGTGGCTCTCTCGTTCTCTTCTTCTCACTCTCTCAAATAAATAAATAAATAAATAAATAAATAAATAAATAAATAAAATCTTTAAAAGTAAAAGAATCTCTTATGGTTTATTTCCCTCGCTCCCTTTCTCCCCCACAGCCCTTCCCATATGTTCTTCTGTTTTGTTTCTTAAATTCCACAAGTGAGATCATATGGTATTTGTCTTTCTCTGACTGACTTATTTCACTTAGCATAATATACTCTGGCTCCATCTGCGTCATTGCAAATGGCAAGAGTTCATTCTTTTTGATGGCCGAGTAATATTCCTCTGTGTGTGTGTGTGTGTGTGTGTGTGTGTGTCTCCCCTTTATCCATTCATCTGTTGATGGACATTTGGGCTCTTTCCATAGTTTGGCTATTGTTGATAATGTGCTATAAATATCAGGGTGCAGGTATCCCTTCAGATCTTTATTTTTTTGTATCCTTTGGGTAAATACCTAGTATGGCAATTATTGGGTCATATGGGTGCAAGAGTGTTCCCCTTTCTCCACATTCCTGCCAATACCTATTGTTTCTTATGTTGTTAATTTTAGCCATTCTGACAGGTGTGAGGTGGTATTTCACCATGGTTTTGATTTGTATTTCCCTGATGATGAGTGATGCTATCATCTTCTCATGTGCCTGTTAACCATCTCGATGTCTTCTTTGGAAAAATGTCTATTCATATCTTTTGTTCCCTTCTTAACTGCATTATTTGTTTTTTGGGTGTTGAGTTTGATAAGCTCTTTACAGATTTTAGATACTAACTCTTTATGGGATATGTCATTTGCAAATATCTTCTCCCATTCTGTAAGCTGCCTTTTAGTTTTGTTGTTTCCTTCCCTGTGCAGAAGCTTTTTATCTAGATGAAGTCCCAATAGTTCATTTTTGCTTTTGTTTCCCTTGCCTCCAGCAATGTGTCTAATAAGAAGTTGCTATGGCTGAGGTCAAAGAGGTTTCTGCCTGTGTTCTCCTCTAGGATTTTGATGGTTTCCTATCTTACATTGAGGTCTTTCATCCATTTTGAATTTCTTTTTGTGTATGGTGTAAGAAAGTGGTCCAGTTTCATTATTTTGCATGTTGCTGTCCAGTTCCCCCAAAACCATTTGTTGAAGAGATGATCTTTTTTCCATTGGATAGTCTTTCCTGCTTTGTCAAAGATTAGTTGACCATATAGTTGTGGTTCTAATTCTGGGTTCTCCATTCTGTTCCATTGATATGTGTGTCTATTTTTGTGCCAACACCATACTGTCTTGATGACTATAGCTTTGTAATATAGCATGAAATCCGGAATAGTGATATCTCCAGTTTTGCTTTTCTTTTTCAGGATCGCTTTGGCTCTTTGGGGTCATTTGTGGTTCCATATGTATTATAGGATTGTTTGTTCTGGTCCTCTGAAGAATGCTGGTGTCATTTTGATAGGGATTGCATTAAATGTGTAGATTGCTGTGGGTAGTATAGACATTTTAACGATGTTTGTTCTTTTAATCCATGAGCATGGAATGCTTTTCTGTTTCTTTGTATCCTCTTCAATTTCTTTCATAAGTGTTCTATAGTTTCCAGAGTACAGATCTTTAACTTCTTTAGTTAGGTTTATTCCTAGGTATCTTATTGATTTTCGTGCAATTGCAAATGGGATCAATTCCCTGATTTATTTTTCTGCTGCTTCATTATTGGTGTGTAGACATGCAAGAGATTTCTGCACATTAATTTAAAGTCCTGCAACTCTGCCGAATTCATGAATTAGCTCTAGCAATTTTTTGGTGGAGTCTTTAGGGTTTTCTACATGGAGTATCATGTTGTCTGCAAATAGTAAGTTTGACTTTTTCCTTGCTGATTTGGATGCCTTTTGTTTCTTTTTGTTGTCTGATTGATGAGGCTAAGACTTCTAGTACTATGTTAAAGAGTAACGGTGAAAGTGGACATCACTGTCTTGTTCCTGACTGTAGGGGAAAAGCTCTCAGTTTTTCCTCATTGAGGATGATATTAGCTCTGGGTCTTTCATATATGTATGCCCACATTTACCCTAGGTTATAAATGAGTCTGCAAGAGGTAAACTAACTTGACCTTAGTCACTTAATACGGTAGTGGCAGAAATGGGTTCAGACCAGACTTTCTCAGTGCCAACACCTTTTTCTATACAATAGGCCACACTGGGTCCTTCTCCAGTTCAAGAAGAGTAACGATCAAGCTGCCAAGTTCTCATTTCAGAATGGAAATGCAGACTCCCTTGGCCCTGATATTTCAAGCACATACATTTTCTTCTTCAATGACACAGAAGTTGGCATTCACTAGAGAGTCCAGCCATGAGTTGACTGAAATCCAGCTCCTTCCAGAAGCTCATCTGAGAAATCTAATATCTGAGATAGATAATCTAATGGGCATATGAGTCATCCATTTCTTGGGATTCTCTAAGTTCTAGTCTTATATTAAATTAGAAAGACAAGCACCTGGACCATATTATGTTATCTCCCTCCATGAAACTGTCTCAACTAAGTTAAGATTTAACACTATGACCTCAGCATTTATAGCAGATGAGGGTAAGAAATGTTGATGCAGACAATCTTTTTGTTGAAGGCATTGCTTTTCTACAATAAAATAACCCTTAAGTATGGAAGCAAGTAACTGATCCCTCTCAGAGTTCAGTGCTTATGCAATGTTCTCTCCTACAGATGAACTTTGTCTTCCATCTCGCCATACAATATAGATTATATGACCCAATATATTTCTCATTTTGCCTTTGCTTCCAGGAAGCTCAGAGATAAATTCAGCACTCTGATGGAGAGAAGATCTACCTTAGATGCTTACTCTTACAATGTTTTTGAATTGTTTCCATGTTTTACTTTTGTTGTATCAGTCTACCTCAAATTTTAAGATTTTACTTATTTATTTGAGAGAGAGAGAGAATGAGAAAGAAAGAGCATAATGGGGAGAGGGTCAGAAGGAGAAGCACACTTCCCACTGAGCAGGGAGACCAATGTGGAACTCGATCCTGGAACTCCAGGATCATGACCTGAGCCCAAGGCAGTCGCTTAACCAACTAAGCCACCCGGGCACCCTACCTCAAGTTTTTAAATAGGTATAGTGAAAGAATAGAAGCAAATCAGTGTGTCATTATAGGGAACACCTGGAAAAATGGACCACTGTGGTTGCATTAAGATCTGGTGGCATATTTTATTTTATTTATTTATTTTTAAAGATTTTATTTATTTATGTGACAGAGAGACAGCCAGCGAGAGAAGGAACACAGCAGGGGAGTGGGAGAGGAAGAAGCAGGCTCCCAGTGGAGGAGCCCGATGTGGGACTCGATTCCGGAACGCCGGGATCATGCCCTGAGCCGAAGGCAGACGCTTAACGACTGCACTACCCAGGCACCCTGGTGGCGTATTTTAAAATGTATATCCCCAACAATATCCCTCCACTGTACCACCACTGCCATGACCACAATCCAGGCCACCATCTTGTCCCATCTGGATGACTACAAATACCACCCAAGGGTGGGCCAGCCTTCAGTCTCAAGTTACTCCTTACCTCTCCTTTAATTCTCCATCTTGCAACTAACTAATCATTGTACACAAAGACCTGGTTGTTTCTAGGTGATCGAAAAGTATCCAAAGGCTTCTACAGATTCAATTGCAAAATATACTTCTAAACAGGAGTGCAAAGTCATCTGAACATCTTTCTGGAACATTACTTTAACTCCGTGGTAAGTAATTTAGAATACTAACTTGATATTAAAAGAAATGTGATATAACATGGAACCAGATACCAAATGTACATATACATTTGATATTGACACAGAAGATTTGGAAGAGGTTTCCCAACTGGGTGGGACCACTGAGAATTTCAGGGACCTCAATACCCCATTTCTCCCAAAGCATTCTTGTTCATTCTTCTTTATCCTTGGGAAAGCACTCTTGGAAAATTGTGTGAAGCCCAGCTACAAGATAAAATCTTACACAGGTCTCCAGGCACCTGTTGACATCTTCGACCTCATCTCATGATCGTTGGGTCTTCCCACACTCAGCTCCAGATCCCATGGACTCTTCATGGTACTCTGGCTTGGCCATGCTCTCTTCCCATGCAGGCTTTGCACAGGCTATTTCAACACAACGGAACACCGTTTCCTCCCCACTGCACCTGTACAGCCCCTGCCTTTGGTGCATATTTTGGCATAGGAATCACTTCTGGAAGTCTTTAATAGAGTGGATGTGATCCGCTTTGGAGGTTTCACAAAATCTTGGGCTACATTCTATCACTTAGTATATCTCGTAACAAATGGTCAATGCCTCTCTACTTATCTCTTATTTCTTGTTCCTCACTGATTTATGAACCTTATCACCATTACCATTAACACCATCATCCTATCTCTTACTATATGCCAGACATTTAATAAACATTAACTCATTTAACTATTTAAAGTACAATTATCCCCACTACAGAGATGGGGAGATTAAGGCTTAAAGAGGTGCCATCATAGGTAGAGATCATTTGGGGAATAAGTAATGAAACATGGAATTCCAACTCAGATCTGCTCTAATAACAGAGGGAGAATTTTTAATCACTCCTAATCATACTTAATCACCAAGCTTCCACTTGGCTAATGGTCTCACCTCTATCAAGTCTTTGCTCAGACCTCACTTTCTCAAGGAAGCCTAACCAGACAAATCATTAATTCTGCACTCCTAATCCCCTGTTCTCTGTTCCACTTTTTCTTTCCTTTTGACATTCCACATATTAGCTTTCAACATCCCATGTAATCCATTATTCTTATTCACTGTCTGTTTACCATGCTAGAATATAAGCTCCACAAAGACGGAGAACTAGCATGTTCACTAATATATCTAACAAGAATGCAATAAATATTTGTTGAATGATTAAGTAAATGAATGATGCTATCTTCCCCCTGGATCAGTTAGACCCCCAGAGCCTAGTACATGCCCACCTGGCACAGAAAAGGGTGTAAGTGAAAATTTGTCATTGAATGAAAGAGTCATGCCTTTTCATCAATCTCAGTGAGGAAATGGGTTCCAGCCCTCAGCCCATGTGTTTTGTTGGTGTTGGCTTTGTTGCTAGAATCCCTCAGAACAGAAGGAAGGGCCTCTGGGCCTCCACTCAAGGCTAGAGGAACCATGGTTGGAGGTCAGAATGTCCTAGCCCTGTGTTCTGCCTCAGGAACTGTGTCCCACTATGGTTCTTCTATGTCTCACTCCTTCCACCCCTATTGCCCTACCTCCTCCATTAGTCCAGACCCTCCCCTTCCTAGGTGCACAGTCAGGACTACGTAAGTCTCCTTGGATGCCTCATGGTGCCTCCCCTGCCCGGCCATGGGGTGAGAAGAACCCCTCTGCCATTTTGCCACCTTATACATCCAATTAAGCAATGGGGGAAAGCTGGCTGTTTCCTTGACAGCAAATACCCAAACTGACTGAAACAATTAGTTTGTCTATTTTAAAACTGAATTCCAACGCTTCCATGGCAACCCAAGTTATTAAAAGATGTAAATTAAAGTGTTATGCAGGAAAGATGGCTTGGCATGGAAGGCGCTTGTTTTAGGGAAAGAACACAAAGAACTCCAAACCAAGGGCATCCCCCTACCTGCTCGCACATCACAATCAGCTGGAGGAAAACAGTTCTGATGGATCTCTCTCATCCCCTTGGCTTCTATTACTGCCTCATATTGGACACACCCTGGTCTCTCACATGCATGAGAGAAATGAGAGGCCTTGCACTTTCTGAAGCCCCTTGTGCCAAGAGGGAAACTCAGGAAGAGAAGGTGGGAGGTCTGACATTAGTATAGCACCTACTATACACCTAATAATAATTAGATTTGATCTGCGTTGAGTACTTACTAGGACATTGTGCTAAGGAACTTGCTTGCATCCTCACTGAATGTTCCTATCAGGTGAGACAGAATCTCAGATCATTCCCATTTTGCAGATGGGAAAATTGAGGTCTAGATGAAGCAGCTGAAGGATTGACACAGCCAGTAAGAGATAAAAATGTGATTAGAACCCACATCTGTCCAATCATATTTCCTGAATTTGTGCCAGGCAAAATGCTGGGTAAATGAATTATTCTACTTTATCTTCTCAATAATCCTAAATGACAGCAAGGTATAGGGTTGTCAGCTCAGTTTCCTGAGGCAGACAGATGTGGGTTCTGGTGAACCCCAGCACCTCCAATATTAGTTCTGGGACCTCAAGGCAAGATCACTAACCCTCAGCACCTCAATTTACTCAGCTATAAAATGAGTGCTGTGTGACAGTGAGGACAAAGTGGACTAACGCACTAGGGATAATTTGCCCAGTGTTTGATAAACAATAAGCATCATCAATGCTCATTGTGTCATTATTCTTTTCTGTATAGGTGAGGAAAAGATGCATAGAGAGGGAAAGCAACTTGCTCAAGGACACACAGCTGGGATCTGGGGCCAGCTCTCAACTCCAAGCTCGTGCTCTCTCCCCCGTGACTAAGAAATATATAGTTTTGCTCACGATCTATAGTTCACAGTCTTTTCATGGTGAAACTGGGACACCCAGGCTCTCCAGTCTACATGCCCTTTGTTTCATGCCCTGGGCCACCTTGCAGCTTCTGAAAAGATGGGCAGGAAAAGGAGCAGCTGTATCACACTGGCCACCATTTATGGGGTCTTTGTTCTCTACTAGGTTCTCGCTCTGGGCTGTACACTGGCTCTCTGCTCCATGGCCACTGTAAAATAGGTTCAGTTCTTTCAAATTCATGTTAGCACGTTAACACAGGATGCTGCTTCTATCTTTGGCCAACACTTGCTGGTCTCTCAGGATTCAGTTTAAACATAAATTCCTCTGAGAGGCTTTCCCTAACCCAACTGGCAAGATCCCTCTAGGATCTGCTTCCCTAGCACCTGGCACTGCTCTGTGCTAGCTCTCAGCTAGTTGTCATTATGTGCCTGCTCCTCTCTGAGGACATGCTCAGAATCTGTACTGTTTTCTCAGTGCCTGGAATGGGGTCTGGCACAAAGTAGGTACTTAATAGGAATTTTTGTAATGAATGAATGAATGCATTATGACATTTTTTTATTGAACACTGTGTGACGACTAATAAATTATTCAAACAAATTTTGAGCAGTCCAGGGCTTCAGTTACCACTCCCAGCAAAGAGACATTCACAGCCCAGAAGGGAAGGTGAAAGGAGCCTCCTCTTAGCCAGGAAACATCCTGAAGTTAGAATTCTGTACCACACCCAGTTTCTAGGCAAGTCTGTATAAGTGCAATCATTTATTCATTCATTCTATTTTCCATTAATTCATTTTTAAATTCAACAAATATTTATTAAGTGTTTACCAACTATGGGCTAAACGTTGGAGGCAGGAACACAGGACATTAACTGTGGGCCTTACAGTTGCAGGGAACAGCTATAGAATAAAATAAGCTTTTGAGCAAATGAGTGAAACAGTCATAAACTGTGATAAGCCACACTTCTTAAAAGCTTCATGTATAAAATAATGGAAGGCACTTACTTTGGAATGGACTAATAGTGAAGACATCTGGGGAAAGATGAGGAGAGAAGCTAACCAAGTAGAAAGGCTGTTAGGGGTCATTCTAGGAAACAAACTATACAAAGGCCCTAAGCTGGGAAGAACTTTTGATACAAGAGAGGGTGTGAGAGGATCAACAAAGCTGAGGAATGAGTGGAGACTGGCCTGAGATGAGGTTGCCCAGGAGTCAGATCTTATAAGACCTTGCGTGTCTTGTAGAAGTGTGTGTGTGTGTGTGGTGTTTGCTGTTTTTCAGAACACCAGAAATCCTAATGTCGTCATTTTATTTGAGCTCCTGTCACTGGCCACATGCCCTTCCAACTTTGTAACATAGCAGATGTGCAAATTGTCTGCAGTAAGGGGAATGCAAAGAACTGGGACCAAACAGATCTTTGGCACAACTGTGCAGTCCCTGGGTGGACTGGTCCTCTTTCTCTAGGCCTGTGTTTTCACTTCTGCAAAAATGGGGAAAAAGGAATGAAAGGTGGACATCCACCCAAGGCAGTGTTATGGACTACAGGGCATCTGGAGAAGGACTGTATCATTTCTGGTTGTTGCACTAACTGGGGCTGCTGTGGTGCGTAGGGCCAGGCACCAGGATGTGACTGAGATGCTTCATATGAGGGACTTCCACAGAACAAAAGCTCTCATGTGTCATTTCTAAAGGCCTCTTAAGGCTCTAATTGTCAATCTAAGGCAAGGTTTTGGCAATGTCTGAAGACATTTTTGGTTGTCAAAACAGAGGTAAAGGAAATACTACTGGCATCTAGTGGGTAGAGGCAAGAGATGCTGGTAATCATCCTACAATAGGCAGGATGCCCCACCACCAAACGACAGAATTATCTGGTCCCAAGTGTCTATAATGCCCAGGTTGAGAAGTCATGGAATAAAGGAATGATCACTCAGACAGAAGGAAAGAAGGAAGGAAGGAAGGAAGGAAGGAAGGAAGGAAGGAAGGAAGGAAGGAAGGAAGGAAGGAAGGAAGGGTTTGAATAAAGCATAACCCTAACAGTTTTTATTTGCATGAGGTGACCAAATATGTATTGTTGTTTTAATGGAAAAACAGAGCTCCCCACAATTCTAGGAGCATACATGAGCCAAACATTATTTCTGGCTCTTTTGACAAAACTCCTCTCCTGCCTGGCAATAAGCAATATTCTGTAAACATTACTCTTTCAGGCATGGGGCTCAGCACTTTATGTGTATTAATTTGTTTGATACTCTGAACACCCACCCTCCCAATTTTACAGATGAGAAAAGACAGATGCAGAGACTTAACTCCTCCAAGGTAACAGAGATAGTAAGTGGAAGACAAGGGGCCTGAACCCAGCAGCTCTGGTCTGGGTCTCAGGAAGCTAAACCACCACCCTCGAATGCACCCAGTGGTGCTGAGCCAGGCAGCGATGCTGTGATTTATAATAAGAAAAATGTATATTTGGTCTTCATCTGCATTCCGGGCACAGAGCTCCTAAAATGCTTGGAATTTCCTAAGTGCGGAGAGCAATCAAGGTGTCTTTTGTTATGTTAATGATGTGGCTTTTGGAAAGCCCCTAGGTCATCTAAGGGTGGAGGCTGGTTGCCAGTGAGCCAACCATGTGATTTTTAAGGTTGGAACTTGGAACCCTACTCCAGACCTCCTGGGAGGAGAGGAGCTGGAGATTGAATTCAACCACCAATTGTCAATGATTTAGTCAATCATAACTATGTAATGAAGCTTCCATACAAATCCCCAAAGACAAGGTCTGTAGAGCCTCCGGATTGGTGAACTCATGGAGATAAGGGGAGAGAGGTCAGCTCAGGGAGGGCTTGAAAACTCCACACCTCCTTCCCACATCCCTTCCTCTATGCCTATCTCCTAGCTGGCTGTTCTTGAGTTATATCCTTTCCTAATAAACAGATGATCTAGTAAGCAATCATTTCCCTGAGTTCTGTGAGCCACTCCAGCAAATTAATGGAACCCAAAGGAGGTGTGTCATTGGAACCTCTGATCTATAGCCAGTTGGTCAGAAGCACAGATGACAACTTGGACTTGCAATTAGCATCTGAATGAGGGAGGGCAGTCTTGTAGGACTGAACCATAAACCTGTTCTGGCACTATCTCCAGGTAGCTAGTGTCAGAACTGAGCAGAAATTTAAGACACCCAGCTAGTGTCAGATAATCCCTTGGTGTAGGAAAAAAGTCACACCTGGGAATGGTTGGAGCAGAACTGTAGGGTCACTCCCTCTGCTGGTGGGCTCCCAGCAGGTACTGTTCACATGTGCGTTAGAGCAATTTCCTCAAGGACTATTTAAGTCTCATCCCCAGCAACTGACTTGACAGCCAAAATCATGGTTCAGAGCAGAAGACCCAGGACACATCAGAGCATCTGGTCCCAAGCAGATGCCCAGTAAATGTTTGTCAATGACTGCGTAAGTAAGAAAATCACTTCCTGCTTACAAACTCCATGAGTAAGTAGAATTTCTTTCTTTACTTTGGCTTCAAAACAGATTTCTTTGGGAAACATTAGCAAGGGGAAAATTCTGAAAGGGAATATAGAGAACCCAAATCAAGCCAGGACCTTTGGGGGACATTAGTTACATCCCAATCACTCTGTCACTTTGGGGAGAGAAACAAGCTTGTGAAAACGCAGAACATCTATCTGTGTGAACCTATCTGCTCACCGCTGATTCCATTCCCTAAGCATAGGTTGCAAAGTTCATATTTTTAGCTAACATTTTGTGTGATGCTTTTCTTAATTTTGCAAGTTGCTGTTTTACTAGCAGCTTCCTTTTGGGGCATCAGATGGCAGATTGGATGATTTAAGGGGAAAAAATGTGGTTGTACTGGAAGTTTTAAAAAAGCCTCCAGGAGTCTAATGTGACATTCTGGGTAAGAACATAGCATTATGTTGATGCATATGACATCTCTCTTAATGACGTATGAAATCTCTTTATGGTGGCACATCACCAAGGTGGTGGAGAGAAACCTGGCAGAAGACTTGCATAAGCCTGGTAAACTGTGACAGCCACCCCTGACTTAGAAGAGGTGGGGAAGTTTAAGAGATCTGGAAGCTTCTCCATTTGAAAAATGCACATCCACAAAGGATCCAAAGAACATCCTGCCTCAGTGACAATACTTACAAAATAGGGCCTCATTGTATGCAGGCTCTCAAGGCAATGTTCTAAGTTCTCCCACCTCTGGGTCCAAGTAGGAAATTAGCTCCCCCAACAGAACACCAGATATTTATGGGAGAGGCTAAAGGGCCTCCAGGAGCACCAGAGCATGGTAAAATGGGAGATGGGCTACCTCCCCAAACTGATGTCATATTTTGCCTACCAGGTACCAAAGTCCCCTCACAGAGCTCACCTTCTAGACCTCACCCATCATCCCCCAACATCTTTCATAATAACTGTTTGCTCCTCTGACCATTAGTACTCAAATCTACAGATTAGGCAACTGAGATACAGAAAGGTTAAGAAATTTGCCTCAGAGTTGGCTTCATTCAGCTCAAAGATGGAACAAGAGAGATGGCAGGTGACAGTCCAAAGAACTTTTATGGGCTATGCTTGGAAAAGTTAGACATCACTTCTGCCCAACTTCCATTGGTCAAAACTCAGTCACATGATCCAACTGAACTGTAAGGGAGGCTGGCAAATGTAGTCCAGCTCTGAGAAAAAGGAATGGATTTTGGTGAACTTGGAGCTGTCTCTACCACAGGCACTAAGCAAAACTCTGAAAGTTCAAATTACTCTGGGAAGCCAGATTCAAAAACATCCACTATGATCTACAGTCATCCATTTCGTTCATCCAAGGTTACAATGAAAGCTTTCAGTGGATAGTACTCAATGACAGAGTGGGAGGTGGTGAAAGTGATCTGTAGGCAATCTCTGGAGTCATCTGGGATGCTTCTTAAATGTAAAATTGAGGTACTATTTACTGACAACTGCTACATGCCAGGCACTGTACCCCCTGCTCTAATTGCCTTATCTCATTTAATCCTCATCTGACGCTATTAGGTAGTGACAATGACTGTCCCTGACTTGCAGATGAGAAGTGAAATGTTAGGTTATGCAGCAAGTCACAAGAGAACTGTGAACCACATCCAAGTTAATCAGATCCCAGAGTTCAAGTGCTTAATGCAATGGCTTTTCATGTCTGTGCTCATTTCTTCCCAACAGTAAGATTATGTGCTGTCCCTCAAGAGAAAAAT
Source organism: Ursus americanus (assembly GCF_024610735.1). Taxonomy (NCBI): domain Eukaryota; kingdom Metazoa; phylum Chordata; class Mammalia; order Carnivora; family Ursidae; genus Ursus; species Ursus americanus. The sequence goes on from NC_142128.1 coordinate 35,745,210, forward strand.
AGGTTCCTACCTTCCAGTAGTATTATTTAAACCACAGCATTATCTCACTTGGAAAAGGAAACATTTTCATAAAATATTCAGAATGTGAAATATGAAAGAAAAGAAATACGTCCACAGGAAAAGTCACAAATCAAAGTGATTTTCTCACCCAGTTCCTTTATGTGACTGGTATGCTACTCAGAACAAGAAAGAAACGGGTATATGACCAAAAATACCATGCTTCTCAGAGCTGCCCAGCATGCTCTCAGCCTCAAACAGGCTTCAGATTACAGAAGCAGAGGGACATGCGTGGTCAAATCCCTCACGCGCAATTAGTGGAGTCCCACACTCAGACCATGGGTGCTTGTCACCCCCATCTGGGACTGCATGTTCCTCCAAGGCAGTCTATCTACCTGTGCAGTAAGATGGAATGCTAACAGAAGGGTAGTGGTCAAGTAGCTTTGTTTCATACTTGGAGAGTTTGAAGAAAAGAATCATCAGGGACAGAACTGTGTTTCTGTTTTGTTTTATAGTTTGCTTTCTCTTTTAGGGTATGGGGAGATTTCTCCAATTTTTTTTTTTTAAAGATTTTATTTATTTATTCGACAGAGATAGAGACAGCCAGTGAGAGAGGGAACACAAGCAGGGGGAGTGGGAGAGGAAGAAGCAGGCTCACAGCAGAGGAGCCTGATGTGGGGCTCGATCCCAGAACGCTGGTATCACGCCCTGAGCCGAAGGCAGACGCTTAACCGCCATGCCACCCAGGTGCCCCGATTTCTCCAATTTTAATATGCACATAATTTTGTGAACATCTAATATCAGAGTGTTTTAAAATCAATGTTGTGTTGTTTCTGTCTCCCGTCTTTTCTCTTCCTTCCAAAGAAAAGTGCATTAAAGTGAGGCTATGATTTATAACCCAAGATATCTGAGAATAGAGGGAATATGGTGCATGGTACCAAATGATAGAGGACTGATGCATCCATTTCTCTCACCTGCCCTGGGGGCCTAATCTTGTGACAGTAAAGGGCCACATGTGGAGACTGTGAAAAGAAGATCCTCAGACAGGGGCTGAATCATTCAAATTAAAAATACAAACCGAACTAAAGGGGAAAAAGCCAACAACCATTTTCTTAATAATAATAAGACCACATTTTAAATACTCATTTAAATGTATAGAAATAAACTATTATACATTTTAATCTGTTTTCTATTTGACAATACTTCATTTGCAGACTCTTCATGGCTTTTAAAAATAGACCCAGAGACCAAATCCTCACAGCATGAGATTTTTCACGTTCTCTAATTTGCAGTAATGCATTTGTGTCAAATTCAGCCTACAAGCCACCCTTGAGAACAGCACTGGCACTTGGTGCCCCAGAGAAGGCAACCTAAACTCTGAGTCCAGGTACCACAGGGGACTGTGGATCAGCTATGGGTTAGGGACCCCAGACACATCACTGCAATCCTGCTTCTGGTGTGGATGGATTCTCCCCATGAGGTATGGGTTTACAGAGCTCTTGAGTGCCTGTGGTAGAGACAGCTCCAAGTTCACCAAAACCCATTTCTCCACCTGCCCTCCATCCCACCCCATGGGTTCACAGCTAGACTACATTTGCCAGCCTCCTTTGTGGTTCAGTGGGACCAGGTGACTGAGTCATGACCAATGGAAGGTGGGTAGAAGTAATATATGACTTCTCTAAGCATAGCCCATAACAGTTCCCTGGACTGTCACCTGCCATCTCTCTGTTCATGAAACTGACTCTGAGGTAAGTTTCTTAACCTCTCTGTTCCTCAACTGCCTGTTCCTCTATAAAATGGGGCAAACATTACATTCAACCTCTGGAATTGTTCTGAGGAGCATTTAATGAAGTAAAAGCAAGACAATGGAACTTGTTAGCTAACCTCACGGACTATGAATTGGAACATCTGGATTTAAGGCTTCGCCTCATAGGTATGTGAATTTGGACAAGTTTTTAAACCTCTCTGCCCCTATTTCCCATTCTGTAAAATGGGAACAACTAACACTCACCCAATAGGAATATGGTGGGGAATAATTTAAGTTAAATGTATAAAATGCTTAGAACAAAATAAGCCTGGTATCTAGGGAGTGCTATATAAGTCTAAGCTGCTACAACTGCTATTATAGTAATTGTTGTTAGTATATAAAGTGTGCTAAGAAGGCTGCCTGGTGCATAGTATTCATAAATGTTAACCATCATTGTTACTTTCTGTAAAATATGTGTAACAATAGAATACCAGAATTAACTAAAATAATAGGCATGAAGTCTTACCATAGTGCCTAATATCCAAAAAAATGTGAGCCTTTAATAAACTCCAGTCCTGTTAAATGTCACATGTGTTCTGGAGGGAAAAAAGGATCTGAGGGTCAAGACCATGCGCTGGTCATGGATGACAATGACAAAGGAGAGATACAATAAGCAGATGGATGCATCACAAACTTGACCTTGTCCATAATATGGCTTTGGACCATCCTAATCCAGAGCCAAAGATGAACAAGGTTCTTAACCTTCTAAGACCTCTAAGGGGGTCCCCTAGATGGACCCCAGTGGGTCCATGAACTTGGATCGGAAAAATAAAACTAAATTTCTACCAACATCTCACTGTAATCTAGCATTCCCTTTAATTATAAATGTAAGCAACAAATCACAGTAATTCCAGTACCTGTGACCAGTACCTCACCAACAGAAATAATAGATTTTTTTAGTCACTTTACATATTATAATTGTCACAGATATCTCAAAACATCATAACGCTTATTGCTATTTCCAAATTATAGTAATTACTAGGCTTGCTTGTTATTTAATGTGTTATAAAGAAAACAACAATTTCACTAGATCCCATTATTTTAGTAAATGCATTTCAATATAAATGCTTTGCTTAGTGATCTTAAGTTTTTTATATTAAGTATTTTAAGACTTTAATCTGCAAAGAGGCCCACAGTTCTCCCCAAATGCCAAAAGAGAACAGATCTCTGGTCTATGGTCTTGAGGAGCCTCAGTCCTATACACACAGAGGCAAGTTCAGGACTCCACAGACGTGTTTACCCAGGTGTCTTCTGGCAAGTGTCCTCCTGGGCCCTCTGTCACCTTGTCTATAAATAGGAGCTAATCACGTTCTTCACAAATGCTCCGTATTATTAGATTAAGAGTCAAATGTGATATGGAATGTGAATCTACAGACCGAAAGTAATAGTTTCCGCACAAACTTGCCAAAACCTTTGGGAGGCAGAGACTATTGGAGGGTCTGCTGTCAGATTTTGAGTTGAATCCCAGTTGGACCCTTACTGACTATGTGACTGTAAATGTGTAAGTTTCACCCCTCTGAGCCTCCCCTTCTTCTTCACAATTGAAAGAAGGACAGTAAATGGAGAGAAACTGCAAAATATAAAACAGGTACCTGGCAGGTAGCCACAGTGTAGGGCTTGGTGAAGCACAGTGGTTGGGATGACAATAGAGATGATTACCATCATCATTATCACACTGTGGCAGGTATTTAATTCTCACAGAATATGTGTGTGCTCCTCCTCACATTTCCCAGACCCCTTGCAGTGGGTGCCATGTGACAAGTTTTAGCTGGTAGACTGTGGGTGGAAGTGATGTGTGTAATTTCTGTGCTGAGACAATGAAAAACACAAGAGAGACTCTGTGTTCTCTTTTGCTCCCTGCCACATTGATGGCCAAGGTGTGTGTTGACATGACGCAGCCACAGGGAGAAGTAGTTTGTGCTGTTTGATCACTCCATGGAGAGTCACCCAACGCTCACCGCATGTGCAGCATGGGTGAAAAAGAAATCTCTGTTGGGTAAGTCATTGAAACTTACCCCCTTCACTTGTTACTTCAGCGTAGCCTAACCTCTCCTAACTCATCTTTAACTAAGAAAGCCACAGAGCAACAGATGACATCCCCTAATCGTGGCAATGCATAGATCTGCCATGAGACACACTAGAATTCAGCACCTTCCTCTGAGACTGGAGTATGCAATCCATTTGCAAGATCTGGGCAGAATCTAGTCTGAAGACTGAATGCAATCCAAGGAAAGATGCTCATCAGTCACTCTCCCCAGCTTCAACTTACTATCAGAAAACCCTGCTGATCCAGCACAGCATTTGCTCACTGCAACTCAAGAAGCCTTCTTGAGATACTGTGTTTGCAGTCAGCAACCACATTCGTTGAAACCACTAACATGCTGCTTCCAGACAGCATTCTCTCTCCTTGTCTCCAAAGGTATGAGTAGCTCTGAGCATTGCAAAGGCCTCACAATATCTACGTGATTGCCAGTCTCTAAGGAGGAGGGGGCCAGAGGACCAGAATTCCCACCTATGCTGCTGCTGAGGACAGTAATAGGGCAAAGTATAAAACATAATTAACACATTTCAAATCAACATGTAAAACGTGTCAGCTGTTTGAGTATTAATTAATATTTTTGCAAACTAATTACATTAGAATGACAAGGCCAGAAAGACACTAAAAGAGTTTACTAATTTTGTTCCACTCCTCTTATTTAAATGGCTGCATGGATTACCACTTTATTCAATTTTTACTTTTTTTAATTTACCAGAAACGATCTAAACACCACACTATTTCACAGCTATCATCATTTATTCATAGCTCAATAGAGGAAGTCGGAATAGCAATAACTCTTTTTCCCCCCCTAATTGTCATTCTGGTGAGATAAGTGGGATATCAGCCCCAAGTCAAGCTACATTAGTGCTTAGAATAAGGCACAGTCACGAATTTTCTCCAAAGTGTGTGAGCATCATTTGTCATGAGAGGTTTGTGCTGAGCAATGCAGACTTTAACCCAAGGGGGTTTTCAAGCCTGCTTCCCCCATCTTAGCTGGGCTGCTGGTTTAGAAGGCAAATTGCCTAGAAGCAAATACTAATTCTGCCTACTAGCCATATGGCCTTGGATGGATCGCATCAACTTTTCTGAGCCTTGGTTTTCTCACCCATTAAACGAAGGTTATATTAATACTCATCTGCCCAAGTTTCTTGGAAGGAACAAACAAGGTAATCCATGTAAAACACTTAGGACTATATCCAACATACTGTGGTCACTCAACACATGTTGGCTGCTCTCACGACCACCACCACCATCAACACCATCATGAGAAGTCACTTTCAATGCCCCATTATTACATGCCAATCCACATGTCCAGCTTGTTTTCCAATTCTCCTCTCCTTTCTCATCCCTGATTCACATACATATCAACCCAAACCAGTCTCTTTGCTGCTTGTCAGACTTGTTCCCAATTATTGAAATATGCCATGGAGTGTGGTATCCAGGTATATGGTTTTCAAGAACTCTTACTGATCTTAGAGCTAGGGCACATGGGTGAGCGGGGAAAGAAAGCCTCAGGTCATCTGAAGTCTCTCAAGATTCCTAGGAGACTTGATCATCCCCTCTAGGTGTTCACTCTCTCACTTGAGCCCTGCTCTACTTTAGAACTTTGCTAAAAACATCTCTTCACCCATCCACATATTTTACTATATTACAGGCTCCTTGATAGCAGGAAAATGTCTGACTCGTTTTAAGTGACCAGGGTCTAAAGGAATAGCTACAGAATAGTAGATCCTCTTTAAGCATGCTGAATCAGCGCACAGACCCCAAAGAGGTCCATTTGCTAATGCATACATATTCTGCTCAGTTCCAGACACCCTGAGCCCCAACTGGATACAACCACAGCCCTTCCTCCTTGCCCTGTGCTAGAATGATTATTTCCCTGATTTCCTCAGGGGAGAATCCCACAGTTGCCTACTTGGACCTCCTCCTTCTTCACTGACCCTTCATTAACCTTTGCCCTTGGCCTTGGTTTCAATCAAGTTCAACCAGTTGAACTCCCCACCCCCTGGAGTGCTTCTGAACATCCCAACACTGCTCTTCAGATGCCGTTTCCAAGCCTTCTCCCAGGTCCCCCACAGAAGCCCTCCCAGCGTGGGTGAGTCCATTTCTCCTTCATCATTGATAGAACATCCTGAGCCCTTGGAATTATGCAACATTACAGACTATGACAGACTGGAGCCTCCACTGTTCAGTCCAATTTGGTGGATCGCATCTGAGAGGGAGAGTGAAATGTGAGCTCAGAGCACATCTTTTGATCTTAAACAGTCAGAAGGCTAGAATGTATAATGCTATGGAAATAAATGGTGTCAAAACTGTAGGAAATAATTCATGGTATGGGAATGGGTTTTGTGATCGCAGAGCACTCACAAAATCTTAAAACAGAGAGTCAACTAGATTGGTTGATCTGTGGCTGGGGATGCTTAGAGGAACAGAAAATTCAGAAGAGGACAGACTAGATTTTTCTCTCAAGGGTTGAAAGGCCCAGGCTTTGCCCCTGAGAGATGGGAGGTGACTCCTGGCTTCCCTTCCTCATCACCTCAGCTGACTTTGGAGTCTAACAGTAGTGGGTGTGATTCCTGACCCTCATGCTACCTCTGTTACTCATTTAATTAAACCACCTTGAGCCTCAGTTTGCTCATCGGTAAAATAGGGAAAATAATCGTACTTACTTCATAGGGCTCTTAATAGGAGAAGGTACATAAAATGACCTGTAGAATGCCTGGCATACAGTCAGATGCTAACTAAAAGTTAGCTTTTCCCCCCGCTTTGGTTACTTTTCTCATTACCCTCATTGCAAAGTATAAATGCTGACCTCCTTCTAACTCATGCTCAAAAACTCACAGAAACCCATTTCCTTCTCCGATAGATGCAATGAAAAGAGAATTTTTTTAATTGCTCACCTTTTTCTGGAACCATTAATTAATGTCCATGGGGGGAATAAGGTGTTTTTGGAAGGCTTTGGGACTGATGCTTCCATTTGGTTTAGAGGATACAAGTTGGTTCTAGGTGCCTTCTCCGCTATGTGGCTTAGAATGAATTTCCAACAATACTAATAAAAACAACAACTACAATGACTGGCATATATTATGAGCTATTTATGCACTAAGTAATATGCTAATTGCCTTCCATGCCTTATATCATGCCTTTTCACCTTCACGAAAAAGCTATAAGGTTCATTCTTTAATTATCTTCATTCTATAGAAGAGACAAATGAGACATGCAAAGGTTAAGTAATTTTGCGGAGTTTTGCTGCTAGCAGGGACTAGAGATAAGAAATAACGGAGCTGGCTGGGGCACCTGGGTGGCACAGCGGTTAAGCGTCTGCCTTCGGCTCAGGGCGTGATCCCGGCGTTGTGGGATCGAGCCCCACATCAGGCTCTTCCCCTATGAGCCTGCTTCTTCCTCTCCCACTCCCCCTGCTTGTGTTCCCTCTCTAGCTGGCTGTCTCTCTCTGTGTAGAATAAATAAATAAAATCTTTAAAAAAAAAAAAAAGAAAAAAGAAATAACGGAGCTGGGGTTTGAACTCCACACCCCATCCTCACAATGCTAATGTTCACAGTGGAAGGAGCCCCAGAGCTGTAGTCAGACTGATTCAAACACTGGTCTTGCTATTTAATTCTCGGATAAGTTTGGTAAGCCTACACCACCGCTCAGGGTGTTGGTTTCCTTCTCAGTAGAATGTGGACAGTGACACACATTTTAAAGATTGTCGTGAAGATGGCACAGTGTGCGGCACCCGGACACACGTGGTGAATGACAGCACAGCGTTCACTGCTGCTGCTGGCACACTCCTGCTCATCCTCCTGCTCTGGTGCTTACACATGCTGGTTTGCTAGATGGATCTCCCTGATCAATCAGCCTCTCATGAGTGTGTTCCCTCCTTCTGCTTATTTTCCTCTTTAACCCCCAGCCCTACCTCTGCTTCCCTATTCTCAGCACATAAATTTCCTTCTGCTATTCACTAGGAAAACGAAAGCTGCCAGGCATAACCTCTTTCAATTTCTCTTCCTTCTCCTTCAAATTTACCCACACTTACTCTTTACCCTTTGTTTCTCAATGTCACAGAGGAAAAAATGCCCTTTCTCAGCCGAATTAATGCCATAGTTCTCTGGCACAGGTGCTGAGCCCTGGTGACACAATGGTGAGCCAAGCACATACCCTCAGGGATACTCTGGTCACCTTCAGTGAGTAAACCCCACCTGTGCTCTAATTCTCTCCTTGTATCCTCTGAGGCCTGTCCTCCAGGCCTACAACATACCCAAGCCTCTGTCATCTTCAAAATTCCTTCAAGTCAGAGACCATCATTCGCTGGGCTCAACCATTTGGCCCTTGATGGGCTGGTCTATACCATGCTTTTGGGTCTTCTCCTTCCATTTACTTCATAAGCCACAAAATCTAACTTCTGCTTCCACCACCTACATTGGGAAGGCTGCCGTTGAGAACATTAATGATTGTATACTTGCCAAATCCAGTGCCATCAAACCAGTCTCACTCTCCTTGACCCCAGTGAATCATTCAGTACCCTCACCTCACTCTTAAAATCTCTTCATTTTTGTCTTTCATGAAGATACTAGGCCTTGGTTTCTCCATGTTCACTACAATCACTTTCACTCTCCTTTACTGCTCCCACACCCTCTGTTAACGCTTATTCCTTGAACATGCAAACTCTTCCCCATCTATACCTCTGCTCATGTTCTCCACTTTTTTTTTACTGGATGATGACCTAACTTATTTTTTCAAGGCTCCAGTCTTCTTTTTTTTTTTTTTTTTTAAAGATTTTATTTATTTATTTGACAGAGAGAGAGAGAGCCAGCGAGAGAGGGAACACAAGTAGGGGGAGTGGGAGAGGAAGAAGCAGGCTCCCAGCGGAGGAGCCTAATGTGGGGCTCGATCCCAGAACGCCGAGATCACGCCCTGAGCCGAAGGCAGACGCCCAACGGCTGAGCCACCCAGGCGCCCCAAGGCTCCAGTCTTCTATATTACTCCCCTGGGAAGCCTCCATAGGTATGCCACTCCTATCTAGGTTCACTTGCATTTGAACTCAAATTCAAAACTTCCCAAATATGGACTACAGCTTATGGAGAGAGCGTCACTCTTACGAATACCCCGGTGCTCATAAAAAAATGGATACCATAGCATTTATGATATAACCCCCTCCAACCCCCACACTGGACCATATGTTCTTTGCAGGTCTGATTTCACATCAAAGTTCTATATGTTTCTCAGGGCCTAGAGCTGTGCCTAGGATCTAAGACCTGTCACTTAATTATCCATCAAATTAAAAACATGCCAGCCATATCTCCAACTGAGACTTCTGGGCTCTTGAATTAAGGCCAGGTGCTTTTTAAACTATTCCTTTAAGCTGGTTTCAAGGACAGGGAAAACTATCAAAATGTGATGGGGCAAAATCAGACAAGGCCGAGAGTATCCACGGGAAAGTGTTGCTAATCTTCAAGTGGATCTTCTCCTTGGTAGAGAAAAAGGGACCATTACCTCCAATGTGAATTAAGCCATGTAATTAAACTCCAGCCTGGCTAGGATCTGGGTCAGCCACGGTGCAAAATCTTCACAACAAGTTTTCAAAGCTATAGGTCTCAAAATAAATTTCTAATGAGCCTATTTACACACTGTCATGATTTACACAATAGATAAAAGAGAGGGGATGTATGAAGAAAAAAAATAACAACTGCTGAACATCTATATTGTACCAGGCATCTTAGGCATTGCATGTAGATTATCAAATTCTAAAATTCAAACCAACATTTGGGGTGGTTTCATTATCCCCATTTTACTGATGAGAGACTTCTTTAGCAGGTAAGTGACTTCCCCACAGGCATATGACTTCTAAGATGTGGACTCATGATTCATATGTCCTCTATTAGACTCCAAAGCTCATGTTATTTCCACTGTAACCCTCCTCGTGCAATAGCTCAACTTTTCCTTATAAAATATTCTGACTTCTCAGGTGACCTGAAATGGCCAGGACTGGTCTTTTGCTGACAGCCAAAGAAACTCAGTCCCTTTCCAAAAGCACTGGTTTCTCTCCACATGGCTCAGAGTACTTACAGGGCTCCAAAGCCCTGAGACTCAGGGTTGAGAGAGGGAAAATAAATGATTCCTTGGCCCAGAATAAAGTTTCCTTCTAGGAATGAAAAAGGGATTAGAGGGAGGGAGATTCTACCTACATTTCCTGAAGGCCCCTGGGCTTTACCACCTGCACTCTTTGCCATTGCATTTATTTGGGATGGCAAAACTATAATATCAATCAATCTCAGTCCGATTCCTTTGCCATGAAATAGGAGCAGGCCAATTTATCAAAATTGAGGCCCTCCACTGGGTTTATATTGCCATTAAACTATCAACAGGAAATCATTAAGGTGAGGCAAGAGACCAACTGCTAACTGAAAAGAAATGATTTTTTTCAAACATCCTCGCCTGCAACCTCCTTTGTTTGGCTGTCAGCATAACCAACTGTGGGGCTGGGTCTCAGATCTTTGTGTTAATGTGCAGTTGGTGGTGGAGAGAACTCAGATGTAGGCATTTGCAATCCAATGGCTATGCCCAGGTTACTTGGTTCTCTCTCAGCAGGGCAAGCTGCGTGACGATAAATAGGGGGGAAATGTGTATGCATTTGTGCGATAAAACAAGCTTAATGATTCTGAAGGGGAAGGAGTCCACGAGACATACAGTAGCAACTTAGGAACAAAATGGAACCATGCAGGGCCAATTAATGTGCAAATATGTGTGTGCTGAACTTGCATTCCATTCATCATGTGGACATGGAAATTGGGCCATTTATCTGTTATATTATGTATGTGACATCTTAGTTTGGTTCTTACAGGCTGCTCGGAGACAAAGGGCCATGTGCTTTGCGGCTAGCAGAGGGAATTTAAGATAAATTCTTCAGCTGTCATAAACATTGCTGGGCAGAATTTGGTCACAAGATAAAGCTCTTTCCTCTGCAGGGTTTTAACATTTCTCAATAGTCCATGTGCCATCTTATTAAAACTGTGTGTGGTGCGGGGAGGGGTGGCATATGCCATGAAAAATTATTGGCACAAACAGCTTGCTGTCATGTTTTCAAAGTCCAGATTTAGCAAACGTTATTCACATATTCACTGTCAATCTGTAGAGAGAAAGGGAACTGGCAAAGCCATTCATTCTCACTGATTCTGTGGGTTTGTAATTCTTCTTGTCCTCCCTGTAACCAATGACTCCTCCACAGGTGGGGTTTTTTCTTCTGAAATTACAACCGTTTGTCTGTACTTAGGAAAAAAGAAAGTCATTTGAGAAGGAAAAGGACCTCACGGAAGCACTTTCCCAGAGCCACTATTATTTACCTAACAGAACATGCCATGAATATGGATCATGCATTAAATAACGGTGATCGCTTGCTTTGATGAATTACCATTAGAAATTCAATTAATAAAAGGTTACCTCCCTGCAGTAGTGCAAAAAAATATGATCTGGCTGCAGCAATTACAATTTAGCCTTAGAAACAATGGTTAGGAGAAAGAAAAAGTTTTTGTTTTTGTTTTTAAACTGGGAAATAGGAGTCCAAAATACAAATAAAGGAAGGAAGGGAGGGAAGAAGGGAGGGAGGAATGGAGAGAGGGAGGAATGGATGAGTAAGTGAATTTTGGCTATTTCTGATGTACAGTTTTGTCTATTTGCTGAGCATTCCTGTACTTTCATCCCACTTCCCCCACCTGATCATCCTTTTTTTAATCATACTGTTTTATATTTTTAATGTTTGCATTTTCTTTCTTTTTATTCCCCCCTTCTCCTCCCCTTCCTCCCATTGATATACAAATTGTTTATTATGAAGTGCATACATCGTAAGTATGACGCTCCATAAATGTTACATGTGCTGGTTACCTGTGTGATCATATCCAGGTGGTGAGTATTTCCATCTCCAGTAAGTTCTCTTGAGCCCCCACACCCAGTCAGCACCTCCCAGAGGTAATCGCTATTGTTTCTTTAATCACCAGAGATGAGGGCTTGTTTTAAATGCATGCTAATAAAATCAGAGTGCATTCTTCTCTTCTTTTTTTTTCATTCAACATTATGTTTCTGAGAGTCATACAGGCTGTTTCGTATATCTATACATAATTCTTTTTGATTGCCACCTTGCATTCATTGCATATATATAACACAGTTTATTTACTGTAATCCTATTCATGGACATTTGGTTTGGCTATGATAAAGTTTCTATGAAAACTGTGTACATTTTTTGGTGGACAAAAGCACTCAATTCTCTTGGGCACACAAGCAGTGGAATTACTAGATCATTAAACATTTCACCAATATTTACAGTATTCCAATTCTCTAAAACTCCATTTTTAAATCTGAAAACGACAGTAACAATATCCTCCCATATGTGATTTCTGTGAAACTGAAAAGGGGCAACATATGTAAAGGTGTTTTTATTGTTGTTTGTTTTAAATTGCCAAATGTGACACAAATGTGAGACTATCTAGGGGAAAAGCAAAAAGATGGAAGATCACAGGAAACAGGCAACAGTCCATGGTCTGACCTCAGAGGCCTGAGATAACATTCAGGTATGACCTAGAAAGCAGGACTGGCCCTTAAACAGTGGCAGTGCTAACATTTACTGAACACCCACTATGCACCAAGTTTTCATGTGGTGTTGTGGACTTCTATGTTTGTGTCCTCCCAGAATTCATAGGTTAAAATCCTAACCTCCAATGTACTAGTATTAGGAGGTGGGGCCTTTGTGAGTGATTAGATGATGAGGGTGAAGCCCTTATGAATGGGATCTGTGCCCTTGTAAGAAAAGACAGAAGAGTTTGCTTCCTCTCTCTGCTCTCTTGCCACACAAGGATACAAGAAGATGGCTATCTTGCAAACCAGGGAGAGTCCTCACCAGACAACAGACCTGCCAGAGCCTTGACCTTGTAGTTCCCAACCTTTCTAACTGTGAGAAATAAGTTTCTGTTGTTTAAACCAACCAGTCTATGTGACCTTGTTACAGCAGCCTGAACGAGAATACATGGCAGGGCAGTTAAGAGCCAATACTTTGTACCCCACCTTGAATCCTGGCTCTATCATTCACTAGTTGAATGACTCTAGGAAAGTTATTGAGTCTTTCTGAGGCTCAGTTTATGCTTCTGAAAATGAGGATTATAATAGTGTGTACATCACAATATTTCTGCAAGGATTTTATAAGATGATACGTGTAAAGCCTTACATAGTAAATGGCATATTCATGCTGAATACACGAAAACTGGTATTCTAGTTACAGCAGACTAGAAGAGTAAACACTGCCGCTGCCATTTTAATGCTCTCAACAACCTCATGTGATGTGTATTGTCATTCTCACTCTGAAAGTGAGAAAATAAGTTTGGGGAGATAAATGACTGGCTCAAGTCACTGGTCACAAGATCATGGGAAGTGGGTGGATACTAGTGGCTTTTTACCTCTATCCCATCCTTCTGCTTCCCACTCCATTCCCCTTCCCATCTGACCTGTTTTCCAAATACCTGCCTCACTAGGCATCCAAAGTAACATTTACACTATTAACTCATCACAGTTCCCAGAAAACTTCTGCACACCAAGCTATCATATCAAAGGATATAGACATTCACCTGGAGTTTCCACCCTTTGATAATGGTGTCCCCTTATATTTTGTAAAGCCCTGCCAGAATCTGCCTCCACAGCCATGTGATAGATCCAAAGGAGGTGTAATTATCCATGGGGCACATGAGGAGAGTGAGTCTCAGCAGTTACAGTGATGCACAACGCCACACAGAACCCAGCCTCTCGAGGCCAGGGTCCATGCTCCTTGTTCTACCCACACAGTAACATGGGGAGTGCAACTGCCCATGTATTTTGGAGATATTCATTAAAGAACATTATATATGATTCCCAACGATGGCCACCTTGCTAATGACATTTGACCAGTGTCTTTTTTATCCTTTACCAGCCTCAGTCACAGTTCCCTTCATGCCCCAGAGGACAAGAAGGGCGAGGAAGAGGAGGGAGGAGATGGAAGAAGGGCATAGAGACAGATGGAGGTCTCACTGCCAAAGCAAGGGCTTATCTTAGTGAAGCTGGAATCATAATGCGTAAATACAGACAGAAGCAAACAGGACATGTGGCTTTGAAACCACCAACCATCTTTACCAGGCTACTCAGTGTACACCTGGTCAGCCCCAAACAGCATCACAGAAACTAGCCAACTGACAACGCCCTATCCAAACAACGAGGAGACTGCACAGAGCAGATCATGGCTAGGATACCCACTTCACCGCATCAGAGAAGGAAACCACATCAAAATGTCCTCCAAAGAGACAGCAAAACCACATTTCCTACCTCAACTTTGCTGGCAGCCAGGCTTGTCAAAACCTGAAAGTTAAAGAAAAAAAAGACATTAGTATTGATTTGACAAGAAGGTAATTGGATTAATTGTCTTTTTAAAGGGACTGGCATCAATAATTTGTTATGACCCAAGGGGACAATGAGTATAACACACACACACACACACACGCACACATACACACACGAAAAGGTACTTTTTCTTCTACCAAGCACAGCAGCAAGATTTGTTTTTTCCAGTCCTGTGTATAAGATGAAGAAGATAATTAATATTTTCAACACATTATAACCATCTTGCCAGGAAAAAAAAAAAAAAGGGAGGAGGGCTGTGTGCAGTGCCCGTGTACTGATAATGATTAAATGAACACTGAAAAAGCAAAGGCATTGAAGACATTTTTGAGGGTTTTTTTTCCTTTAAGTTCCAAATCAGTGTGAGTGGAAGGTAAAGCTACAAACTACATACAGCAAATGTAGCTGTTTTCAAAATGCCTCAAAATATTGTGAAATAAAGCACTGTGCCAGGCATTGTGCCAACTTTACACTTACCGTCTCATTTAATCCCCAGAACAACTTTTATTATTCCCATTTCATAGAGGAGAACATGGGGTTTAGAAAAGTTAATTCTTCCAAGCCCAAAACATTATTAAGTAGGGAAATTAAATTAAAACCCAAGATAATATCACATAGACTCTATGGCTCCTACCCACAGCCCATTTTCTCTCTCTGGACTCAGACCTAGTTTGCAGCAACATGGCTAAACACACAAAGAAGGAATTGTCAGTAAATACAGGACCCGTTATGGTGCCTCTCTCAAGAAAATGTTGAAGAAGATTGAAATAAGCCAGCACACCAAGTTACACTTGTTCCTTCTGTGGCAAAACCAAGACAAAAAGACAAGCTGTGGGGATCTGGCACAGTGGTTCTTACATGAAAACCATAGCTGGGGGTGCCGAGACCTACACCACTTTTGCCATCACAATAAAGTCTGCCATCAGAGGACTGAAGGAGTTGAAAGACCACTAGAAGCGCCACCATTTGAAACACTCCTAGCCTATAATAAATGGGTTAATTTATGTAACAACAACAACAAAAAAGATTTGATTTACATACCACCCATCATTATTCATATACCTCAGAATATGCATAGGGGCAGATAAGATTTTTTTTTTCTGATAACTTTCTGTCTTGCAACTTTCTATATTATATCCGAGGTTGACTTGGCCAACCTCAGTCATATTTTCCTACCAGACTGCTATAGTCTGAATTCTGTCACCTTAAAATTCATGAAGCTCTAACCCCCATGTGATGATATTTGGGGATGGGGCCTTTGGTAGGTAAATCAGTTTAGATGAGGTAATGAGGGTGGGCTATGCACGAAGGGGTTAGTGTCTTTATCAGAAGAGGCACCAAAGAGTTTGTTTTCCTTTGCTTCCTCTCTCTACCTGTATGCACCAAGGAAAGGCTAAATGAGGACAGAATACATAGGAAGCCACCTGTAAGCCAAGGAGACAACCAGACACCAACTCTGCTGGCATCTTGACCTTGGACTTCTGGTCTCCAGAACTGTGACAAATGAATTTCTGTTGTTTATCCGCCCAGGCTATGGTATTTTGTTCTGGCAGCCCACACTGACCATGATACGGATCAATACCAGCTCACAGTTGTGACTCCAACAAAGTGCTTAGGAATCTGTGTCTTCTTGAATTAGCTGACCAGTCCCTGTAGCTCACAGTGGACCAGCTCCCAGAAGCACCTCTCCCATACTCACCTCAAGGCATCAGACCAGCCCTCACCTAAGCATTAGCCCCAGAAGTAGCTCAGACAGAGCTTGCTGCCCACTGGGTGGCTTCACACATCATTAGCCTCCTAAACATGAGGACAGCCTTCAAACTGACCTCAGCCAAGACAGTCCATTAGCCATGGCCTAAGGCTTGCCAAAGCACGAATCCAGGGGCCAGCCCTGGAGAAGCGCTCCAAGGTATGATGAACATCAGAGCCCAGAGCCTCCCTGATCTTGCTCTCTGCTCTGGAACCCTATTAGAGCTGGGGCTGGGAGAACAGCTCATTCCCAAGCAATTCACCACAGACGCCCTGGCTGCACAATATTACGTGTGTGTGTGCTGATTTACCTCCCTGCTGAAAACCAATGGGAAAATGGAAGGGTAGCATGATATTCAGCAGCTACAGGTCTTAAGCAGTTTGCCTCTCCCTGCTTCACAGAGCACAAGGGCAACACAGTTCTCAAGTCTCTCCTAACTTCTAACTTTTGTGTCTTACTAACTCTGTGCAAACCCAATTCTTACATCAAACTTAGATAAATATACACGCAGAGAGAGGCATAGATAAAGCTATTCAGTGCAGCATTGTTTGTGATAATACATTTCTAAAAAATTTTAAACATTCACACATAAAAGAATGGCTAAAATACTGAGTTTGAACACACAAATGCCCACAGAGGACAGAGAAGTAATGAAAATGTATAAAGTAGGCTGCCTGTAAGATAATAGGGAATGGAGGGGCCTGTGGAAATTAGAGATTGCCTCCCCTACCTAAAGCTATCTGCACTTAATTTAAAACCGCTAGATATGGTTCTGGCCAACAAAATACATATGTGGTCTGGATGTGGCTGTTGGACTCCAAATTTATGATCCTCTAAGCCAAACCAATTATAATACATCCATATTATGAAATATTATGCACAGTTAGAATATTATGTTTTTCATAGTGTTCTGACATGAAAAGACTGTATAGCACATACAATAAATGAAATAAATGAAAAAGAAGGGGCGCCTGGGTGGCACAGCAGTTAAGCGTCTGCCTTCAGCTCAGGGCGTGATCCCGGCGTTATGGGATCGAGCCCCACATCAGGCTCTTCCACTATGAGCCTGCTTCTTCCTCTCCCACTCCCCCTGCTTGTGTTCCCTCTCTCGCTGGCTGTCTCTATCTCTGTTGAATAAATAAATAAAATCTTTAAAAAAAAATGAAAAGGAAAAGATGGAGAAAAGGACACATAAAATTCTACCAATCTCTTAAAAAAAAAACCCTAAGGTCTATATGCATTATACATTCCTCCTTCCCTCTCTGCACACACATAGATGTATGTCTGAAAAATGTCCAGGAGGATACTCATCAAGCTAACAAAAGGTCTAGGAGGAAACTGGACCTTGACTGAGAATTGATGGGTTGAAGAAAGTTGTGGGGAACTTTCTTTTTTTGAATTGTTTGAAATTTTTTCATTGAGAATGTATCCATGTATGATTTGTCAAACTAAACATAAATTTAAAATAGGATAAAAATTAAGCTTTATGGTGCTTCAATATTAATAAGAGACTTCAGAGAAGTGCTGGGTTTCTTTTTTTCATTGAAGAGTGAACTAAACACAACTCTCTCACCCATTCATATGACAGAGTAGAAACTCAGTCGTATGGTCACGATAGGGAGTGGTAGGGCTTGTGGCCAACTGGAGATAAATCATACTTGGATTTATAATTCCACATATTAGATAAATATAGGAAAAGCAAATGGTGAAAGTTACTAGAACTCTCTATATACTGCATTGGGGGATGATTTTATAGTTCTAATTCTGTTAGATCACTTCTAATACACACAGCTCAGGCCTTATCAGGAATGTGATACCCACAGACCTCAGGGGCCCATCTGTGATCCACTGTGGTATGTCAGGCACCTAGAACAGACTGCAGAGGTCAACTGCATGAATGAGGTTTCTGTAGGGGCTGCAGGTGCCAGGCTAAGGCATTTGGCTTTTATCTTGTCAGCAGCAGCCATCAGAGGGTTTCCAGCAGGGGCTGATATGATTAGAGCCATCTTTGAGGTGAGCCATTCTGTGCACCAGCAGAGGGCACAGAGGGGATGCCGGAAACTCCCGGCAGGACACTCCTTAAAGCTTTGTTCCAGCCATTTCCCATCCCTTTAATCATTTCCTTCCTCTTCTTCCATTTCTCTACTTGTGTTTGAAATTACAAAGGCCGACATTAAGGGTTTCCTCCTCTCTTGTGCTAGGAACTTGATGTACATGATTACGTTGAGATCCTCACCTCAACTCTAGGAGCTGGCTCTCCTGCCACATTTGCAGATAGGGAAGCTGAGGTTGGAATGCTAAGTTCCTTTCCACAGTGTCAGATGCAGGGTTTGAATGCAGATCAGACAACAAAACTGCCTTCAAAACCCATGCAGGGATTATGTCTACACACTGGAGATATGGATTCCCTCCTGGGACTTCCCACAGATTAATAGATACCAGGACTGAGTTAATTGATAGAGGGAAGATCACTACTCAGGCACACCCACTTCGTCTCCTAAGGACCTAAGTCTGAGATGCCCAAATACCATCTGGGGCTCTGCTGCTCCAAACAATTCAATCTTCTGTGCTGAACATTTTGGGGTACCATTCTATTAATTTTGCAGGGGTAGTGGTAGACAGGCCTTTTTTGGTAGGATGGGATAGAAACAATTCAAAATAGTCTAAGGACACAAAAGAATTTATTAGCTCATTTGACTGGTAGAGCACACTTTAAAGGGATCTAGATAAGGATTAAAGAGGCTAAATTACTTCTCTGGTAGAGCAGTGAACTGAAGCCAGATGTCTATAATTCTAGAAACCTTCATAAGGCACAAGTGGATTTTGGGAAGCCTATGGGTGCAGCCCTCTTATATTTACCAGGGACATTGAAGCTCCAGCAATCAAATGTATATTGGCTTGACACAATGGGTATTTGTTTCTTGCCCATGTCACAGTCTTAGGTGGAAGAACACATTAGAGGCCAGTTCTCCTCCACACAATCATTCAGGGATTCAGGCTGAAAGAGGCTCTGCCATCTTTAATACGTGGCTTCCAAGGTCACCATGGTCATCTTCATACCAACCAGCCAGATGGAGGATAACACATGCAGGAACACTGTGGTCGTCTTTATGAACCAGACCCAGAAAAATGTCATGCATTTCAGCTCACATTCTACTGGCTAGAGCTCAGTCATGTGGGCACATATAATGGCAAGGGTGTTTGTACATGTTGGCAAACTATACGTCAAAGAGAAGAAGATGGTTTTAGAGAGCACAGCTAGTAGGCCTGGCCACACCTCTTCACTGCAGCACTGCCTTGCCCCAAATCCACTTCCATCCAACCTCTTCCAATTTCTCCCAGTGATTAATTCGGTCAGTATAACTCACAGTCTCTTGGTGCTGAGGTCCCCTCACTTTGCAGCTGGTCCTGTTGGGTGCATAAGCCAGATGGCTCAAACCCAGCTCTTCTGTGGTATCCTCCTGACACAGAGGAGACTCACTGGTCAGTTTGCAAGAGCAAAGCTGAGACTGAAGCTGTTCCTTTCCTCCATACCCTCTCTCTGTTTTTTCTCCTCTGCTCCAATAAGCAGAAAGGGACCATCAGCAAAGAAGCTGCATGAGCAGACTGAGTCCTCTTACTGCTGGCTACCCAGTATCTACAAGAGAGCCCCTCAGAGTTCAGCTTTTCTTCAGGTTGACACTGATAATTCCCCTCTCTCCCTGAATCCTCTGATCTTCTGCTTCTGTATCTATAACAGAGCTGGCTTGTCCCTCTGACAGAGCCCTGAGGAGGTATCTGAACCCTTGAGTTTGGCCCTCTTTCAAGTGTAAGAGATGCTCCGCACTCCTTTGCATTCAGTTGTGATCCTAATGATCTATTCTGGGATAACAGGAAACATTTTAGTCCCCTTGACCAAAGGGGCCAGGAATGGGCTGTGAATTCTTCACCATACTGAGTCAACTCTTACTTGAACTGACTGAGTCTCTGGTTGTTTTCACTGGGGTACACAGAATACTTTAAAGTGCTAACATCAAAGAATAATAAAGCAGAAACCTGCTTGGGTTGTAGAATAAGACAAATGGGGTTCCTGCCACTCAGCAGCTGAGTGGCTTTGAGGACACTTCCCTCATCTGAGAGAGTTTACTTTTCTCTAAACTGGAAACAGGGAAACTCTTCTCCCCCCACTCACCTACATAGTGTTGGTTCCATGTTATCTTTTAAATGGTAAACACTGGCGTCTCTCCCTGCAATAGTTGAATTCCCTGGAGACTAGGGACTCTAAGCATGGTTGTGGAATCAAGTTCTGGGTTCAAAACCAGCTTTTACCACTTTCTAGTATAGCATCTTGGGCACATGTAGTGACTGAAATTGGCCACACGTTCTACGGTACCTCTTCCACTGAGAGGTGGGGTCGATGTTCCCAATCCATGAATCTGGGTGGTCTCTAAAAGTGCCTTGACCAACAGATTACAGCAGAAGGGATATTGTTTCCATTCTGGGCCAGCCTTAAAAGACTGGCAGCTGCTACTATTGTCTGTGGGGACCCTCTCAGAGTGCCCTCAGATGCCACATCAGAGGTTCAACTACCCTGAGACCACCGGGAAGAGGCCACATTGAGACACTTCGATAGAGAGTCCCAGCTAAGCCCAAACTTCCAGCCTCCCTGGCCAATGTGCCACCCGCGTAAGAAAAGCCATCTTGGACCCTTCAGGCTGTCCGTCTGGCAGCTAAATGCCACCAAGAAACCTCAGTCAGTCCATGTCTGGCACACCCTGCCCAGATTCCTGACTCACAAAATCTTGAGCTATATTAAATGGCTGCTGTTTTGAGTCACTAGGTTTTGGGGGACTTTGATCACAGCAATAGATAATCACAATAAAAGGTACTTATCCTTTCCAAACCTGTAATTGTATACTTACAAAATGGAAAATACATTTAAGCAAAAAATATCCAAAAGTGCTTGACACAGTCCCTGGCACTCAGTAAATGGTGAATTTATCTTTACTTTCACAGAACCACGTGCACTGTGCTGTTCTCTGTGCATCTCTCCATGTGATACTCCAGATTTACTGTCAAGTAATGATATTCAGGGAGCTCAATTCGATTTCCAGGTGGTAAAATGTATATGGGTTGCTCTGGAATCAGAAATCCCTGGGCTTTGTAAATACTTGCTCTACTACTTACAAGCTGTGTGCATGGCCAAGGCAAAGCTACTTCACTTCTCTGTGCCTCAGTTTCCTCATTCGGAAAATGGACACAAAAATCTATCTCACCGCCTTTTTGGCATGTATATGGCAATGTCTGGTATGGAGTCGGAGATAGAGATCAGACGGCTGTCATTTCAGTAAGTTTGGTGTAGCACTGTAACAGCAGCAGTCCTAACACCTGGTATTTTAAGCTCCACTGCACTTAATGGAACAGCCAGTGAACAGACCACCCAAAGGGGTATTTTTTAAAGCAGGCAGCTTCCTCTCTTCCCGCCATCCCTCTCCTCCACTCTAGCCTAGGACTTGGTTTCAGCCACTGAGCCACCAGAACTCAGCCCAGATTTTT
Organism: Ursus americanus; assembly: GCF_024610735.1. Taxonomy (NCBI): domain Eukaryota; kingdom Metazoa; phylum Chordata; class Mammalia; order Carnivora; family Ursidae; genus Ursus; species Ursus americanus. The sequence goes on from NC_142128.1 coordinate 35,766,745, forward strand.
AAATGTGAGTGTAAAAAAGGAAAGAACCCATTCACAGATGATATTCAACAGCCCCCCCAACCAAATTCCGTAGGCTCCAGACATGTCCAATGAATAAACGTCTCTTAAAATTCTTCTAGAAAATGCACAAGGTTTCTCTTAATAACTCTCACTGTCAGAAATGAAATATTTACACGCACTTGCTTCAAAATTCTGGCAGCTTGTAACCTAAGAATAGTTTTACTTATGGTGTTGAACAACTGCCTTAGGTCTATCTTGTGGATGATTCTGAGAGGAGCACGAGGATGCAGGGCAGAAAGAAGAAAGGAAAAGCCGCCTGTGGTGGGGAGGCTGAGCAGGAAGGGGCTGACAAATCCCTGCCCTTGGTTGTCCTTGAAGTCGGTGTATTGGGAAGGTTAAAGTAGTTACAGCACAGGGATGATGGGTGTCTGAGCTGTGACAAGCCCATCAGTCACCCTGACACGTGCCGGAAAACACCAAGAGATTACAAACATTATCTGAAGCTTAATTATGAGGCAGACAGGAGGCTGGGCTGGTGTGAGGAGGGGGATGCTAGGATTGCCTGAGCCCATTCTCACCAGATCCTATAATCTTTGGGAAAAGTTGCTGCCATTTGTGTGTCCTTCCAGAGAGCCCCTGTCGCTTTTTAAGGTCAGGCAGCAATGTTATAAAAAGCTAATATGGGTCTGTTTTCAAATTTAGATCAGAAATCTGGAAATGTAGATAAAGATCTTTAAAAACCTTCTTTTTCTTTGACTCAGTAGCTCTGCTCCTGGGAATCTCTCCTAAGGACACACTGGAGATGCAGAAAATGTTTGTGGCACAAAAGCACGCTTTGTAACATTTCTGTAATGGAAACTACCTAGTTGCCCAACAACAGGGGGGCTGACTCAGCTTACTGAGCCACCCCTTTTCATGGAGAACTATATTTCTATTAAAGTGATGGCTAAGCAAAGCTTGAAATAACATGGGAAGATGCTTATATATTAAGAAAAAAAAAACAGAATATAAACAACATACACTACATGGTTTCAATTATGTTAAAACATGAATAGGAGAAATGTGGGAAGGAAATACCTAAAATAATTGGTGGTGTTTAGGAGAGAAGATTGGATATTTCATTTTCTTCTTCCTTTTTTCTATGTTTTCCAAGTTTTCCCCAGTTAAAAAAACAAAAAAACAAAAAATGGACAGAAAGTTTTTAGATACCATCTAGTTCCTACCAATCCTTTCAAATATTCTACCCATTTTCCTAATGATATCTTCCCCACAGATTGGTGATCTAGAGCAAAGCTGGGCTGAATGATTCCAAATGGCACAAAGCAAAGGGACAAGGAACCTAACATTAGTTTTGCACACTTCATGTATCAGGCACTGTGCTGTGAGTTTTCCTTACACTCCATCATTCAATCCTCAATTCTGCCAGGTAGGCGTAATTATCACCCTTTTATCAATGCTGTGGGAACTGAGAGGCCAGATAAGTCAGGAAACTTTTCCAGACAACGTAGCAATTAAGAGTCAGGGTAGGAATGTGAGCTCAGGTTGGCCTGACTCCAAATACGTTCCCTTCCCTCCTTAACCATCAGCCACAGATGGAGAGAAGCACAGGTGGTGCCCTAGCTGTAATAGTCCTTCCTTCCAAAGCCCTTATGGTAAAATTCGAATTGCTATGGAAACATCTCTGGACTCCTCACCCGCCACCCCTCCCACCCCCACCTCCACCCCCAGTATCTCCTTTCTTCGTGGTCAGGGTGCCTGGAATCCCATAATTGGAGATGCTTTCCCTCAGGTTAAAAAGCCCTAACTCTTGCCTCCCTGTGTCCTTTGTGAAAATGCATGTAAGGCTGGGAGAGGTGATCAGGCATAATGCCTGCATAAGAATAGAGAATAGGTGGAGGCTGGGGAAAACACACTGACCTTGAATATTTTGATGTTGGGGAGGGGAATGCAGGGCACAAGTCACCCCAAGGCACATTCTGGGTATATAAACACTTAGCATTTTTGGTTGCCCAGCATCTCATCTCTTTTCTTAAAAGCATCTCAATTTCTGGGGCACCTAGGTGGCTCAGTCAGTTAAGCATCTGCCTTTGGCTCTGGTCATGATCCCAGGGTTCTGGGTTCTAACCCTGTGTTGGGCTCCCTGCTCAGCGGGGAGCCTGATTCTCCCTCTACGCACCCCCTGCTTGTGCGCGCGCGCTCTCTCTCTCTCTCTCTCTCTCTCTCTCTCTCTCTCTCGCTATCTCGCTATCTATCTCCCTGTCTCAAATAAATGAAATCTTTAAAAACAAAAAAACTCAATTTCCATTTCAATAACTCACCTCTCCCCCATTTTTGTGTAATCTCAGTAAGGAGGTGAATTGAAGTGGCCTTTTTCCCACTTCACACATTGAAAGGGCAGATCCCAGGATTCTTAATACTGGCTGCACTTTGGAGTCACAGAGAGCTGGACAAAAGGCTGCTCTCCAGGATCCGGCCCCAGGCGTCCTGATTTCATTGATGTGGGGAGGGCACTGGGCATTGGTATTCATTAAAGCTCTCCAGATGACTCTGATGTGCAGATAGGGTTGAGGACCACAAGGCTGGACAGTCTTTTCAATCCCCCCAGGACAATGGGGAAGTACACATGTCCAAACACTGCCCCTCTCTCCTGAGATCTTTTGAATCAGTGACATGAGGGAGAAACAAATGGCTGGGGTATATTTATCCCATGAACGGTGGGTTCTGCCCAGACCACTTCTGCTATGAGAAAATTCCTGCTTCCCAGAACTCCAGAGCCAGTTTGGTTCTTGCCTCTTTCCAACCTTTTCTCCTCCCTTCCTACAGATTCTGAGAGCCCCAGTGCAACAAATTCCCTCTTGTTGGACCCAAGAACAGTGGAATGTAGTCATGAAAATAACAAAGCAACACAAAAGGGCCACACAGAGGCAGGTAGGAGAGTGACCAGGACCACTAGACCTTCCTGCTAATAAATGATAGAAACGATAAACATCCACGAAACCTTCATATTTCTCCTTCCATCATGTGGAGTTGCCACTAGGAAATGGCTGCCCAGTCAGGGACTACATCTCCCAGGCTCCCTTGCATCTAGATGGTGCTATGTGACTAGTTCTCACCAATGGAATGAGACAGACAGAGATGCAAGTCACTTCCAGACCAAGGAGCTTACAGGCAGGTACACCTCTCTCCAGATATTTCTGAATACATTTATGAATATGTCCCCAGGCATTTCTAAATATTTCGGGGGCCCTCTGAGGACTAAGAGAAGGGGAATGCTGTAAGATGGGAAAAGCCTGGATCCCTGAATCACCTTGTGGAGGGCTGTTAGAGCACCAGGGACAACTGCACTGTATTGCTAAGGAAGCAAAAAATAAACTGTACTGTGTTAAAGGACTAAAATTTGGGGGTTGTTTTTTAACAGGGCTGGTGTTATCCTAATACAGCTTCAAAGCCAGAATTTAAAACCCAGCACCCTTAGCCAGAACGCCATTCTGCTCTCTACTGCCCACCCCCATGACTTCTCATCTCTGCTCTCTATTAAGCTGAACCAAGCCCCAGATTGCTAGGCTCTCTTTTCTGAGGGCTCCTTCGAACAGTCCCCTCTACCCCCCAAGGAGGGGTCCTTGTTGCTACAGATGAGACACCTCATCATCAGTGGAAATCACCAAGGCAGTTTGTGTTGTCAGGCACAGGTGTGCAGTAAATGCTTACATTAGGTGGTCAGGCCAGGGGTGTGACTCAGGCTGAAATGGGATCCTTCCTGCCAAACCCAGGGAAGCAAGGGTTAGGGCAGGCCACACCCCAGGCTAGAGATCCAGCACATTTACCAGGTTTTACTCTCACCCCCAATCTCTTGGGAAACTTAACTGTGCAATCTCTCGACTTTTCCTAATTTCTCCTGGCCATTCCCAGGCAATTCCCATGCCTAGCTGGAAGATTATAGAGTTGCCCTACTCCAGGACACAAAACAGAAGCTGAGGCTGAAATGGTTAATCTGAGGCTCCATCTTTCACTTCAGTGTGCCTAGTCCCTCCCTGCATGCCCCCATTCAGCTCACATCTCATTGGTTGTCCTCTCTCTCCACATAAGAGACCTCTTTTGCTGAGACAGGTCTCATCTCTAAATATATAATTATCTTACAGTGTGGTAAGTACTATAACCAAGGTGCCCATAGTGAAATGTCTCATGGATCCAGACAGAATAAGGTCAGAACATAAAGAAGAGAGAAAAGGGTCTTAAAAAGAAATGGCATCAAGCTAGATCTTAAAGAACAGGTAGAAGCTGGGGCACCTGGGTAGATCAGTCAGTTAAGCATCTGCCTTTGGCTCAGGTCATGATCTCAGGGTCCTGGGATGCAGTCCTGCATTGAGCTCCCTGCTCAGCGGTGAGTCTGCTTCTCCCTCTCCCTCTCCCCCACCCCTTGTGCTCTCTCTCTCTCAAACAGATAAATCAAATCTTAAAAAAAAAAAAAAAAAAAAGAGGATGGGTAGAAGTGCACTGGAAAAGAAAGTGAGTGTTGGCTGTCAAGGGCTTACAGCTGCTATCTTCTCTGGAGACTTACAATTTGCCCAAAGATGCCAGAGAGGGTATGCTTTGACCCCTCTCTCCCCAGGGGCAGCCTGAAGCCAATAACTGGTACTATGGTGTAAAAGTGTGTTTCACTTGCTCCAAGATGTGGAAACTCTGTGGTGCTACTCACACTCCAGAACTCCCTGTGGGCTCAGGCTGAGGCTGAGGCTCAGTTTCAGCTAAAGAGCACTCCTAAGAGTGCTCCAATACCCAATTGCACAAGAATCACATCTCAGCTCCGCGTCTTGAGAACTAAGCCTAAGGCAAGGAGGGCAGGCATCCTTAGTAGCATGAAAAGCATGGGCAAAGGTTTGGACACATGGACTGATGTGCTTGGAAGGTCAGGAAGCTTCCTATACAGTATTGTTAATTACGGGGGGGGGGGGAGTTCTCTAAAGGTTATCCTGTGGAATAAAGAAAAAACTGTTCTCAATATTCTTAAACATTATCTCAATCCTCAGCACAGCTCTGTCGTGTGGATTCTTACTGCCCCAATTTTTAAAATGCTTGGTCAAAGAGGTGAAGTAATTAGCCCCAAATGGGATGTATGGCTAATAAGTGGCAGAAAGGCAGTTTGAATTCAGGTGGGTCTGATTACAGGGCCCCTGCTCTCCAAACATAACGTTCAAAACATTCAGAACCTATTTACACCTAGGTTATTACATCCTGCTTCATTCACTCACCAATCTGTCCAGCAATGAACAATTCCTTTAGAGCACTGTACACAGAACCCCAAGCTTCTGGTTTCTCGGTCACCTTTGAGTGCACATGTGCAATGACTCTTTTTAAAAAGGACACAGTACTTACGGAGCCAAAATGAAAAGGACAGCATGAAGGAATGCTCAGAACCTCTGATCACACAGAGATGACATAATTTATGTTTCACCACTACCATCTCTGCTCTGCCCACTGCAATCTCAAAATTGAGGAAGAACTTGGTAATTGCTTCTGCAGGGCTGGGCCTGTGGGTAACTGCTTACTTTTCTTATTACCTTGTCCTGCTTGGTGATCCCTGAGTATTTCATCTTCTTTGGCAGGGATGGCAGGTTTTAGGACATCCCTGGTAGAGTGGAAAATGCCTCAGATAACATACAGAGGAAAACTGAGGAGGGGGTCTTGGTGAAAGGTCTGTCGGGTAAAGGCAAGATGAGGGTAACACTGTCATGCTGGGCAGGCACCTCCACTGCTGGCTTTGAAGGTTAAGGCAAAGTACCCACGTACGCCTGGGAAGAGCAGCTCATTTCCAGTTGGGCAATGATCTATAGCACTGATCTGAATGGACACCAATATTCCTCTTTCCTGGTGTGGAACACAACTCAGAATCATATGATAACTCTCAGGGGAGTTATTGTCATAACAGAATCCAGCAGCAGTCCCAGATTATTGGGATGATTTTTGAGGTTAGGACCACAAGCAAAGTGTACAAAAGGGAGGAATGAAGGAGGCCTGGGAATGGGGGGAATAGGGAAGCCAGGATTGACAGATACAGGAGGACACCAGGTAGCCATGGCTTGGTTTGGTTTGGGGGATGCATGAGCCTCCAACAGTGCATCACAATACACCCAGTATCGTTCTCCAAGCAGGCTGCACACCTGTAGTCCCAGCCGCTGAAAAGTCATCTTTTGTCACTTTCTCTCCCAGGCTGAACTGGGTAATTTCCATGTCTTCTGACTCAAATCTTAGAAGTCAGTGGGTGAAGAAAACAAAGAGATGAGGCATTGTAATTCACCTGCTTGAGTTCAATATCAGCCCTGCCCCTTGCTAGCTGTGTAAACTGAGGTAGGTTTATCCTCTCTGTGCCTCAGGTCTCTCATCTGTTAAATGGGACTATACAGGGCTCTTTAAAGAGTAAATGGAGTAACAAACATAAAGCATTTAGAACAGTTCTTGGTACAGAGTAAAGATGGAATAAGTGTTGCCTGTTGTCATTATACATTATTACTGCTTCTGCTGCTATTTTGTTAAAAAGCCTAGCACAGTGCTTAGTGCTAACACAGGATTCTGGAGATTGGTATTTTTGATCTCCTTCCTTTTTCTAAATAATTCCAAAGAATGAAGTCACTGGTTCAAAGGGTGTGAGTGAGTGTGTATGTCTACCCATGTTCTTAACATGCACCACAATATTGGTGCCATTTTCTTTCTGGCAGGTAATTCCCACCCCTAACTCTTTTCTTCCACCCCTCCCCATTACCTCCAAGAGATATCTCAGATTCATCCACCTTTCTCCATCCCTCACACTTAGTTCTAACACTATCCTTCCTTGTCTGGATAAGAGGGATAAGACCACTTAACCAGTTAATTGAAAGTCCCCATCCCCTCTTAGCCACTGGGATTGTGGAGCCATCCAGAGCCCAGATCCCTAGGCTGAGTTCAGAGTAAATAGGATTACCTGTGGTGGCAGGAACTGGTGGAGACAGAAGGTGTTTCAAAACTTAATCAAAAATTAATTAGAAAAAGAAACAAGCCAAAGGACAAACATCTGTGAGCAGATGATGTGCAAAGGCAAACAAATCTGATATATAACATTCCGTTTGAGTTAGGAGCAGGATCCTGCTGGGCTGCACTGGGAGTAGCTGGAAAGCTTTGAGCGGAACAAAAAGGCTCCGTGTTTACTTCTCAAGAACAAATGACAGTGCAACTCTAAGCTCTAAAGACTCAGGAGGAGAGGGTCTCTGCAAAAGATCACACATGAGCTGCCTGGAAGCTGAGCATCAGGGAGGTGCTAATAAATAATCATCAGAATACACACTAGCCAGTCCTCCTGGTGAGGAGGGGTCCCAAGCAGGAGCAAAGCCTCCTCAGGCAGTCAGAGCTGGGGGACTCAGCCACACCCTACATCTGTTTTCTAGACAGGATAAGCATTAATGGCTGTTTCAGGGCCCAGAAAAGCCGAGCCTTGAAAACCATGTCGGATGGAAATCAGAGGCCGTGGCCACTGTGACGAGCCCTGGAGTGTGGACTTGGGATGCCTTTCTGGGAGAAACTGCACATCTGGAAATGAGTTTCTAATAGAAGTTTGTAGCAAAACCATCAATATGGCACACGTATCCCCTGGCTGTTCCTACATCAGGGTCTTCAGACAGCACCTGTCAGTCTCTCTTAGAGGCTTTCTCTGACCACAGGGGTGTGCTTCTCTGTGCACACAGCAAGCTGGAGGTATCAGCAGCACTAACGTCAGAGGAGCATCTGTCAACTAATAAAGTTGTGCCCCTAGTAGGGACAACTCTGAAACAACCCTGCAGCACCACCCAGAGGTCCAGTTGGGACTGAGCCCCAGCTGCCCACAGGGTGACCTGCTCCGTGAAGTACCTGCACTGGCCTCCTCACTTCCCTCTCCCTTCTTTCCCAAACTGCCTCCTGGGGCCACCTCCCAAACAAGCCTATCTTGAGGTCTGCTTCTAGGGATTCAACCAAAGACAAGGATGTTGGTGGGGGCAGCCAGGCTTTGGGTCAATGACTTGGTTTAGTAAGGGACGCTGTACAAAGACCTGTCTATAAGGCAACAAGAGACCCACGGGGACTCTGGTGGCCTCAAGTCTCCTGTTTGGATCAACTACTTGGTGACCCTTATTACTGCCACTTCGCAGACCCACGTAACCCTTGAAATCAGGGTACTCCTTGTTCCTCAGGTCAAGGACCTCCTCCCTGCAGGAAGCTAAAATTGGAAAGATAAATGTTATCTTATCTCTGACCCTCCAGAGACTCCAATGGACCCTGCCCTCTTCTTGATGGGAGACCAAGGACTCAAGGGTTCTTACCTGTGTTTCCTGCTCCTCTTGCCTTCCATACAGTGGTCTCTCATACCTGGCGCTCCTGCCCTGCTCCCAACCCAACTTATTCTCATGAATAAGTCTGTTTTTTTACATTCTCAACCAGCATCACCTGCCCCAGGAAGAAGTCTCTGCCCTCACCACCAACTCCAACAGCAACCAATGCTTTCCTGTTATAGAGATTCTTACACAGGGTATAAACAGTGATTTACCCCCAGTTCCAGAGCAGACTAGTCTTTTAACCTAAAAATATAAAGTCTATGGGACTTTTGTGGTTCCTGACCCTAGAACCATGTGTGTGTGTGTGTGTGTGTGTGTGTGTATTTCTGGGTAGAAGATCAATGACTTTTATCTGATTCTCAAAAGGTTTTCCCAGAAAATGTCACAGCCATTGCACTAGACTGTGAGCTCCTCATAGACTAAATAATGCCTTATTTAATCTTGTATCCCCACAGTGCAGCCCAATGCCTGGGCAATCACAGGCACTATGTTAGCAACACTAAGGGCTAAGGTAGTTTGAATGTTTATTCTGAACCAAGCACTGCACTGGTCTTCATTTCATTGACTCCCATGACAACCCTAAGAGGTGGCTGCTACCTCTGTCAGTGGGACAAGGAAACAAAGCTGTGACAGAGGAGCTAGCCCCAAACCCCACAGCTGGAAGACTTGATGTTGAACTTGAAGGCAGTTTGGCCATGCTTTGAGCACTTTTCTGAACATATCAAGAGAGAGTTGATGAACAAACATCATTCATCTCATAACTGTGTTGTCCCTCCAGCTCTTAGGCAGCCCTATAATACACCTCGGGTAAAACCTCAGGTTTCAGTAAGGCCCTGAAATGTCCACCAGTATCTACCTCATTTTCCTGGAGCTCCTATAAAATCTGGAAGTGGCTCTCCTGTAACATCTGTGAATGCATTGTAATAATCCTGCACAGCTATCAACATCTATTTTTAGATCTCTAGCATTTCTTTTTTTTCTTTTTACAAATAATTGATGTGAGACCCCAAAGGTTATGTGGCTTGCTCAAGGCCATGTAGTGAGTTAACTGCAGAGCTCTAAGTGGAATCCAGGTCCTACCTATTCCCAGTTAAATGCCCTCCCTCCTACTTCTCCCAGTGCCAGCATCTTTGCCAAGATGATGCTAATGTTTCCCACCTGAAAGTCATGTGTTTCTCAGTGCAACGAGGTTCCCTGAGCTGGTCACAAAATTCAATTTCAGTCCTCAAATGACTTTCAGAACAACCTGGCCCATGCACGTCCATGCTAGGATTCCCTTATTCCATGATATAAGGGTCAACGTTCTCCTGGAGGCTGTCTCCCTCTTCCCTTCTCAGGATCTGCAGGCCATGGTTAAGGGGATGGAGACAGAATGATGGCCATCTGTCAAGGCTGCTCTGTGCAACCTGGGCCAAAATGTACTAACGGATTTATTGACTAATAATGCAGTTTATGTGCATGACTGGACAGTTTGCAAAAGCATCCCTTTTCCACAGCTGCTTTGAAGGAAATCACCAGTGTCCAGTGAAGCAGGCAATGAGGGTTTGCAAGAGCTCATGCAGGAGACCATGTGGTTCCTCGCATCCACTTATTGTGCAAGAACTATGAAGTGAAATATACTTGGTTACCTGAAGCACCAGGGCCCAGACCTTAACTTAGTAAGAAACAGCTGGAACTCTGCCGATGGCAGCAGATGAACGTGGTGGAAAGGAACAGGGTCCTGCTGGTCCTCAGGACAGGGGATGCCCTGGCTCCACCATGAACTGGCTCTGCACTCCTGCGTGCATCACTTCACCTGCCTTAGCCTCTATTTCTCCACCTACCTATCTAGTGGGGGCAGAAAAATCTTCCTTACTAGCTATAGAGTTATAAATGAGACCCCTGGCACTAAAGAAACACTTGTTGCATTATAATAGGGACATAGAGTTAACAGAGCACATAAAACATGATTCACAAGTTTCTTTCTCGTCCATGTCTCTTTCCCCTGTTATTATTTCCCACCATGTCTAAAATAGGAAGGTAGAAGGAGCTGAATACAAGGGTATCCCTTCCCCTCCTTCTCCCCCACCTCTCTTCTCATCAGATGCTATTACTGAACATCCACACTGAGCCACATGCTTCCTCTGTGCATTTTCTCACTAAATTCCTGACGTATTTCCCTTAAAGGGTGAATGGTGTCTCCCTTTTCATAGACCAATACTGTCCAACAGAACTATCTGTGATGATGGAAATGCACTCCAATACAGCAGCCACCAGCCACGTGTGGCTCCTGTATCCGTGAAATGTGCCTAGTGTGGGTGAGGAACTGGATTTTCAATTTGAATTAATTCACTTACATTTAACTAGCCACATGTAGCTGTGGCCACCAAACCAGACAGTACAGTGACAGATGGGGGTAAAAAAAGAAAAACAAACTGAAGTTTGAAGTCCAGCAACCACCTAAGGTCATAAACGGGCATGAAGGTGGAAGTGAGAGCTGAATCCACACTTGCCATTAGCTTCCTGTGTCCATCTCCTAAAGTAAATGGTCAGGCTGGCTGAGGACTTGCTCTGACAGGCAAACGGAGAGCTGAAACTCAAGAGTCTGGGGAGAAATACTCCCAGCACTGGGGAATTGGCCCAGAAGGAGAAGGAAATGAATATTCAGAGCAGATAATGGTTGTGGAAACGCTTTGTAAACTGTGAAGTGCTGTCTCGGGGTGGGGGTTATTAATAATACCCCTTGGCACTGACTTCATGGCAAAGCTTTCTGTCCCTCTCCACACCCTGCTGCTCTGTTAATCATTAATTAAAGCTTAAGGGATTTGGGAATACAGGCCTCTGAAATTTGGACTAAACCCTCCATGTTATTGGAAAAAAAAAAAAAAGAATCCCGGATAATTAGCTTTTCTTTCCCTAAATGCTTTTTGGGTCTCATTACAAACGAAGTGCTGGGCTAATATACCTTGTGTTGTGAATGCTTCACAATTCCTGCTAATTGAATTAAACCCAATTCTCTGCAAATAAACTCTTGGTGTTCTTAATGGCAAATAAGGAACAGAGCTGTTTCTTTTTGGAACGAGTCATTACAAGGCCCTAATTACCAGGATCTCAATGTGTAACGCAAACCGCCTTTGTGTTGGCTCCTGACAATGATGGCTCTGTTAAGATCAAAGTCGCAATGTGCCCTTGGAATCTTCTCCCTCTTTTTATTCCACTTCAAAATGTTTAATAATGACTAATCCAATTTCTAAGACGGCAGAGAAAGGACAAGAGAACAGAAGTCCGCTTTTTTTTTTTTTTTTTTAATTCAGGACAAATATTCAGAAACCAACGTGCTGCTAATTCTCCCCCCTCTCTTTTTCCCTTGGACACAGCACATTTTGAAGTTGCCGGTTAATGAAGGAATCTGTGCCGCCAGAGTTGCACGCGTGCCCAAGGTGAACAGAGGAGCTGTGTGGAGTAATCCGTCGTCAGGGAGGAAGATGGATACCACTGTTCCCACATGGCCCAACACCTTTATCAATAATGCAATGCCAATTACTTTGGGAATCCAGCCTTGACTCCTGTGGGATGGGAAACTTTATTCCAGGACTCTTTAGAACAGCATATATAATCAGCCACACCAACCAGATTTTAAAATGCAGTACACGTCATTTCTTGCTGGCAATTCTGCACTGATGTGTGGGCGGAGGACCCAGTTTGAGATTTCAAAGTAAGGTGGATAAAAAACTTTAACAGTAACTGTCCTTTGTGTACAGGTTTCAGGATGGGTGAAGGCTAAGGGTCCTGGCTCTCTGAAATGCTAAGCCTTCATCTTAGAGCCACATAATACCTTTGCTGCAGCCGAACAAACCAAGGAGAGATCATCTGGGTAGCTTAGAAATGGGGTTTCCATCTTGCGCCCTCCAAACTTTCTCACTCACCTCATCTCAGTCTTCCCAAGAAATTACGTTCATCTCCCTGGAAATCTCTCCTGATCTTCTCTGAAGGCAAAACTCTTAAATTCAGCCTCCCAAATCCAAGGCAGACACCCTCATCAGAGCTTGTTCCCCACTTCGATTTACTTCTGTTGCATTTTTCTCTCTCATCTGTGCCTGAGGCAACATGGCAGAGTGGGCGTGTGGGCTTTAGAGAAGGACAGCTCAGGGTTTGGATCTTAGTTCTTTTACTTATAGCTGCATAGCTTGGGGCAAGGTAGCTTACTTCTCAGAAGCTCTCCTTTTTCATCTAGAGAATAGGGATGCTAATGGCTACCTTGCTTCAAGGAATGGCTTGGGCATAATTTGTTAAAAATAATAATGTGGATAAGGTGACTGGTACACAGGAGATGCTCAATAAATGGAATCCAACCATGCTCTTATTATAAGAGTAACCCTTGTATTCTGATTACCTCCTTAGATGTTCATTTCCCCACAGAGCAATCAATTCTCTGAAGGAAAAACACAGACCTCACTAACTCCTATATTTAAATACCAGTACCCAGCACAGAGCTGGGCATGCAGTTGGCTTAAAAAAAAATGTTTACTTAATAAATTAACGAATAAATGAATGAACATCTGCAGCAAGCATTTAGGAAGTGAAATTAAACAGTGCCTGGCATATAGGAGGTGCTTAATAAGTGTTTATAAACGAATGAATGAATGAAGGAATGAATGAGTGAATACCTAAACCAAACATTCAAAGACTTAAACGAAAATCAAATTGAAGGGCTTTGTGATTTCCCACAGAGAGAACAAAATTCTCCCAAACCCTCTGCCAGAAGCAGCTCGCGTCAGCTTACAGAGGAACAACAATGTTAAATTATTGCTTAACTACTTCTCATATGATGATCTCCCGCATCTCGCCAGGAAAATCATCAGCATTCTCTCGGTGCTGGAAACAGCTGCAGTTAACATGTTTGGGGCGCCTTTTCAACACGATTCCCTCTAACAAGTCCAAACTTGATTTCAGCAGCTCCATTTCCTTTTCACTATGGAGAGCTCTCTCCAGGAACCTGACATGCCAAGTCCATGGTTCAAGAAAGAGATTCACCATCTCCCTGTGGGCAGGATAACTGTGATTGGCACCAGCACAGGGAGAGAAGAGGGTGGGACATTGATGTGACTCTCACAGATGATGGCACCTCCAATCTTCCCAGAACAAAGGCATAGTGGTGTTTAGTGTCCACAGCTCCACAACAGCACTCCCGACCCCTGTGGCACCTAGAGGAAGAGGGGGAAGGGAAGGTGTGCGGACCATCCTCCAAGCAGGGAGAACTTCTGCTTTCTTCCTTCTACTTTAAGTGCTTCTTCGCCAAATAAAGACAACACTTTTAAAAAGACACACCCTCCACAAGCCTTACCTACTAGTGAAGTGCTCCCTATTGCATCCTTTAAGAACAATGGTCAACTTTAGGAGCACTCCAAGAGCAAGAAGTTCATTGCCCCACGATAGCAGAGGAGCCTGGAAGAGACCAGGACATTCAGAAGCAAGACAAACATAGTGCGTCATTTGTAGGAAGGCCTCTGACAGCCCAAGCTCTTGCCCAGAGCAACCTGAAAGGTACTCCTCTAGGTTTTACCAGTATGTTTCCCATGACGGAGGACTCACTACCTCCTCAGGTAGATGGCCAGGTCCATGCTGGAGACCATGTGCTGTTAGACGGCTCTTTCCCTCTGCTGTGCCCCCACACACCTCCAGGTAACTTTGACCATCGGCCTCACTTCTAACTAATAACCTAAGTCTTCATCCCTGTGACATCCCCTCACATTTGTGATGCCCAGATTCTCATCCCAGCAGTTCCTTTCTGCATCCAAGCCCTTCTTTCCAGAGCTGTGTTTATCTAAAAATTGTGATGACATAGGGAGAGCTGTGTTCCAGGTGTTCCTAAGGCACAGGAGAGAAGAGGTGCAAAGCCAGGTCACCTTCAGGCCAGCCAGCATGGGATGGCTTCCTACTCAGCAGAGCAGAGCTACTCTGGGGCCCCAGCCTCATCCCATGTGCCACCAGACACCAGGGAGAGGGGGTGGCCTCTCTAGGAGTGACTTTATTCTTCCAGACTCTTTAGAAGAGCTGTCTGATTCACTGCTGTGCAGATGTGCTGCCTCTGGTTCAAGTAAGGACAGAACTGCAGGGAGGTGGGAAAGCAAGAGAAGGCTAGAATTGAGATGCTAGAATACTGTCCTATATTTGTCACCTGGTCCATGACACAGTGCCCAAGTCACTATCTAAAACGCAGTGGGGACCTAATGACTCTTTGCTGACTTTGGACATGGGGAAATTGAGGGAGAGTGTTATTGAGCTAGATATTAGATGGACTACAAGCAATGGACCACGAGTGCCTCAGTTACTATTCCCAGGGTCTAGCACATCCCTGGCACACAGCAGATGCTTGTGGCAGGCACTGTTGGCTATTTACCCAATAGCCATTCCAAACATCTCTTGTCTACCATGAGACTGATTCTAGCCAATAAGCTGCAAGAGGAGAACTGCCAGTGAGGGCATCTTCTCAGAAAGCAATTCTTCGGATAAAAAGAGCTGTAAGAAGAAAAAGCTTCCATTCATCCACTTCCTGCCTTGAAACTCAGTGGGAAGTCATGATGCCTGGAGCTTTGGCAGCCAAGAACTTGAGGATGAAAGTGATTGCTGGGGGTGATGAAACAAAATTGTGGAGCGAAGTTTGGATTCTTGATGCTGTTCAACTAGTCCTGAACCACCTGACTCCAGTCTTCTTGCTGAGGAAGATACTGGGGGCCAGTATTGATAAGCTTCTGTTGCCCAGGTGTGTTGTTTGCAGCTCAGAGTTCTCTGGGTGATGCAATATTTGGTAACTACTTCCTAAGTCGTTCTGGGGCGGGGTGGGAGGTTGCAGATGTAGGGGGGTGGTTATAGAAAGTCTTCACCTGATGAGCCAGGACTAGATAATGCCAATAGGATGCTTAATGGCTTGGGAGGGTGGGGGAAGCTGAAAGAATTATGGCCATAAACTGAGAAAATGGCTTTGGACAAAAAGTAGGTCCTTGACAAAACTGTTAGTTCCCTCCCAGTTAGAGGATATCATTTCTGGTTCCAATTTTCTTTGACTTTGAAAGACTTTTTCTCCCTCATAGGTGGTGAGCAGAGGGTGGTGAAATTTTTCTGGGGACTGAGCCAGTCAAAACGTGATGGCACAGAGCATGGACTCTAGAACTAGCTAATTGGAGTTGAGTCAAATCTAGCTTTAAGTCAGGGTTTTTCAACCTCGGCACCGTTGACATTTGGGGCCAGATAATTCTTTGCTATAGAGATTCTCCAGGGCATTACGTTGATCAATATCCCTGGTCTCTACCATTAGATGCCAGAAGCACTCCCCAATCTGAGTTGTGAAACCAAAAATGTTTCCAGAATGTTGTCAAATGTCCCCTGGCTGAGAGAAACAGTTCTTTAACTGATTGTGAGTATAGAGACTGACACCTTTGCCTTCCTTTGCCTCATCTGTAACATGGGAATAAGAGAACTATTTCATAGGGCTGCTGTGAGTTCAAGAGGTTGTCTGTAAATGGTCCTTAGTCAAGATTAACTCTTATTATGATTACTGTTCTTTGAGGCAGATTTTATTGTGCTTGCTTCATGAATGGCATTCACCAATATTAGAACTGAAAGGAACATAGGTATTCATTGATCCAAACTCCCATTATCCACATAACAAAACACAGATCCAGAGAGAGAAGGTGACCCTGTCAGTGTCACATAGTAAGTAAACACCAGCCCAGATATTTTGAATGCAGGGTGAACCCATGTTGTCTTTTTCTGAAGTAGAAATCTGAGCCAGCTTTCCCCAGGAGTTTTACACTGCCTCCCAGAGAATCTTCAATTCCAATGAATTTGAGGGTATTTATTGGGAACATACTTCATACCCACGTGAACACCAAAGATGCAGTGATCAGTAAGATAAGCATGGTCTACCCTGCCCTTATGGAAGTCTAGCTGGGAAAGCCAACATTACACAAATAATGGCCGATGAGCTGTATTTAAAATCACAGGGAGCCCTGAAATTAAACCAGGAATGGAAGTAGACCCAGAAAACTTCGATTCTGTTAGAAACCTCCCAGGACACAGGAGGAGGCTGGCTACATCCAGCTGGCTTTCCTGAAAAGGCATTTCTGCCCCTCCTGCCCCAATAATAAGGTGTGGGTAGGTGGAGCTAGAAACAGGGAGATGTAAGTAATGGGGCTGGGAGTCACTGTGATTCTGAGGCTTATGTAATTTCTGAGAAAGCGGTCTCTGATCAGATTTGGATGGGGACAAAAGAACAAACCACATGGCCAATAAGATCATTTAGGATTCTGCCAGCTGGACAAACACTCATGTTATTCCAGGACACTTGAGGGTGTTTCAGTAGAGGGGGCAGTATTTGTGTCTTCAAGAAACTGAGAAAAGTCTAGTAGACCTGGAATATAATGACCATGTGCAAAGGCACTATGGAGGAGAAGGAGGCGTTGGAAAAGACAGTCAGGAAGATGACAGGACTCCAGGGGGGACTGGAACAGAGGGGGTGAGAGGGACAGTTGTAGATGACGAGGCTAGAAGTGCAGACAGAATTACTATAAGAAACCTCCAAATCATGTTAAGGAATATGGATCCTTCTGGAGGGACCAGGGCCACTGGAGGGTTGTATGTAAAAGCATCACATGATCCGGTTTCCATTAGGGACATATCCCTTAGGCTTCAGTGTGGAGGATGCATCGGGAGAAGGATGGAAATGGGAGACAAGTCAGAAAGGTGGAGCAAAGAGCCTTAGAGACAAAGAGATGGCCTGGGCTGGTGCACAGTGATATTCTCAACCAGGCAATTTTGACCTCTGGGGAACATTTGGCAATGTTTGGAGACATTTCAGGTTGTCACAACTTGGGGGATGGGGGGAGTACTACTGGCTTCTAGTGGGTAGAGGCCAGGGATGCAGCTAAACCTCCTAACAGTGCACAGGATGGTCACTCACAACAGCAAATTATCCAGCCCCAAATGGCAAAAGTGCCAATGTTGAGAAATCCTGGCAAAAAGGAGGGAGATGGAGAGGTGGCTTTGCATTGTCTGCATTGTCTTTAGAAGGTAGAATTGGCAGACTTGGTGATGAATTATATGTGGAAAGCAAAGAATAACGAAGTATCAAGGATGGATCCTAAGTACCAGAGTGGATCACAGTTCCATCCACTGAAATGGGGAGCATGGAGGAGGAACAAGTAAGGATTAAGGATAAACAACTCAATCTGGGACATCCTGAGGAAAGTCTCCTGGGTGTGTACATGGGAAAACTGCCTCAGACCTCCCCAGCTGGATAAAGGGTCTCAGCAGCAGCCTATGCCCTCATACTGAGCTTCTCAGCTCTCTAGGCCTCCCATATCCCGGGCCCACCCCTCTCATGTTTCTTCACTGTTTTTCGGCTCTCCAGACCAGGGTCTGGCTCTCCTGGCCCAGCCTTGCCCCCCAGCTGCAGAGCCCACGTCCCCCTTGTCGACGGTGGCGGCAGAGGCAGACGGAGCTGCCCTCCCATCCCTCAGACTTCAGTCATCCCACAGCCTCACAACTAATTAAACGTCTGCTGCAAGCTACAATTTGCTAAATTGCCTCACACTCTAACTTCTGGCAGGGACGAATCTGAGTTCTCAACTTGAAGCCCAGAGCCTTCCTCTAAGCAGCATCAGCCTCCCAATGTCCCTGGTCCTCCCCAGACGTCACTGTGTCCCCACCACCCAAAGGGGCATGGACAGAGACTGGGTCCAGTGTCTTTCCTGGGACTGTGCCGTGGGAGGACAGGAGGCTACAGGCATGGCTCCTCAATCAATTGTCCCCCACAAAAATACTACAGAAGATGAATAAGTAATCAGATATTAACAACTTGCCAAATTGAGTTTAATCAAGAACTAAAATGGATGAGACAGGAAACACGTTTTATGGGGGTGGAAGATGAGACTCTTTTCCTCATAAGACCTTGAGAGAGAAGTATCCTTGGAGATCATCTAGTCCAGCATTTCTCAAAGGGCCACCTGCCTCCAAATGCCCTGGGGTGCTTATTGGAAATACAGATTTCCAGCCCTTGTCCCCAAAGATGCTGATTCAGTAGATCCAAGGCAGAGCTCAGGAACTTAGATTCTTCTAAACAAATAGTCCATACTTTTGATACCCATACAGTCTGGCAGTACTAGGATTGAGGTACACAAATTTGTTTCTCCACTAAGCTTCCCCAATCCTCATCAGAATTAATCAGAACAAGATGTATGATACTGTGTCCTGCAAAGCTGATCAATGCACAGGTTCCATAGGGCTGTGTGCAGCAGTGCTTGTGTGCCCTGCTCTGCCTCCGCCCAATGCCCTTGGAGGCAAGGCTCCCCGGCCTGGGATGCACGCCTGCGTGGTGTTGACTTGCTATCATGCATGCACTCTGTGCTCAGCTTAAGTGTCCTGTCTTGTAGGATGTTCAAGGCCAGGTCAAGCACTGATCTGGAAAGGACACATTTTCTGTTCCCTAACGGCAGGCAGGTCGGTCACTTACGTTTCAGAAAGTAAACTTCAATTACAGGCCACAAAATGCCATCCTCCCCTCTCCAAACCTGGAGAGGGGAGGTTAGCATATGTGTGAATTCTTTTTACCTCCACATAAATACATAAGAGAATCCAATCTTTGCAAAATCATAATATTAAAATAATTTGGATAAAGCCTAGACTGAAGAAAGGGATAACTAAACTGAGAAGCAAATGAAACAGAATCTCTCTCTTTCCCTTCCCCCTCTCCTTTCTACCACCTGTCTTGTCTCTGTCTCTCTCTCAAGACAGAGATTCACCAACATCAAATATTTCAAGGACTAATACACTTCAGTTCTGGACTTACTGATCACAAATCATCCTTATCTTTCAATTAAAGGAGACCCTGTAAGATTGTCTTAATAGGTAACATTGCATCAGCTGAGTTACCTTTATAATTGAAAGAATACAAATGGATTGCCTCCTTTACTTGTAACATTCTGCAAACTTATTAGTACAGATATTTGTTGAATTCATAAATCATAATGAGCTATCACCTTCCTTTTATTCTTCACAGTGGGCTACTTGGCAAAGGCAGTGAGACTTGTTAATGACCACAACTCAAGAGTGGGGTTCTTGCCCTAACCCTTGCCTCCTGCCATTTTGCTTTTAGAGCTCTGTGGACACCCTGAAATTGAATGCAAAATTGTGCTTATGCATTTTGGGAGGGCATTGGCTTTCACCAGATTCTCAAAAACATCTGTGGCCCATAAAGGGATAGAAGCACCATTGGAGAATCTCTTTCTCAGGTGTCAGATTGTTCTAGCAGGAGCATGATCAAGATGACCACTGAGAAGCATTTCACCTTATCATTCATAGCAAGGCCTCCATTTACCCTCAGAGGCACACCCTTCCTGCAGTGGTCCCTGAGAGCTGGAGTCCATAGGAGGTCAGCTTCTGGAGCATCTCTTCTTCCTGCTTTACTTCTAAGACCCAGAACCCAGCTTCTTCCCTCTGCTGAGTCCATGATGCCCCAATTAAGAAGCCACTAGACATTTGATAGGTTTGCACAGAATGCCCCATGACTGTACACCTGTCCTCGTGGAGCTTACAAGCTAATAGCAGAGACATACATATAAGATGGAATTACAGTATAATCAGAAACATAACAATTACAGTTAACATATACTGTATGCTGTCAATTTGCCAGGCAGCGAACTAAGCATTTCATGTGTAGTATACAGTCTAATCCTCACAACAGCCCCAAGAACTGGACTATCGTTTACCTCAATTTTACATTAAGAAAACTAAGGCACAGAGATGCCAATAAACCAGCCCAAGGCCACAAAGCTAGGAAGTAGCAGAATAGTGTGCCTTCCTCAGCCTTTCTTCTATGGATTCACCCACCCCAATCCATTAGCCAATGGATGTGGGAAGTGGTTGGGGTCAGTATCTAGTTTCACAGCCTTTGCCTAAGTTTTAGGAGGGTCTGGGATAGGATATGCTGAGATTCAGCCTCCCTTAGATCTCTCAGGTTATACCTGACCCAGGTGACTTGGCTTTCTGCCTACCCAGTTCTGTTTCTCTTCCAGGGCTCAGTTCTGCCCTGAGCCCTTAGCTGGGTCCTGCCTCTTCAATGCAATGCAGCCTGTTGCTGGCTGGGGTCTTCCTTCAACAAAATGGGCATGACTTTCTTCTAGAGTTAAGACACTTGGTACATATTTTCTGAGAGTTTACCATATCCCAGACCCTATTTTAGGCAGTGGACACATGGGATGAATAAGAATAAGTTCCTGACCTAAAGGAGCTTGCACATTCATTGTTGTTTTTTTTTTAATTATTTTCTTTCATTAAATATTTAACGAACACCTACTATGTCACATGAGGTGATGTAGATGTTTGTATTATCATAGGTACAGAGAGCAGATGTTCAACTTGCCAACAGATACATTTGCAGGATTATTTTATGTGGTGATGAGAGTATCAACGAAATAGGGATATAAAAGAAAGGGAGGTACAAGAGACCTTATTTAGATGGGAAGGTCTTGGTTGGTCTGGTTGAGGAGGTGGCCTGTGAGAGAAGATGTGAATGCCCAGAAGAAAAGGTCAGTATATGCCCTGAAGACAGAGTGAACAGCTGGGAAATGGCCTGAAGGCAGGACTGACTTTCGGCCACTGAAAAAAGATAGTTGATGTTAGAGCCACAGGGAATGGCAGGGAGAACAAAGCCTGCTTGGGAGACAGGCAACAACAAGACTAGATAGGCACATTGCAGCCACGGAGAAGATGTGAATGCTATTTTATGGACAGTAGGGACACACAGAGAAGGCATCAGTGTGATGTGATCTGGATTCAAAGATCATCCCAGCTGCTGTATGTCATCTTCCCAGGGGTCTCACCTCACCTCCTGGACCAAACCCACAAACACCCAAACAGAGCTGGAAGCCAACATTCCTACTGGGACTTGATCCTCATCCTCCCAGGGTCATTCAGACATAACTCAGCCCCCTGCAATCCTGACCCTATATAACCCTCTCTTCTCCAGCTGCCAATCTATGATTGACACTCTGCTTTCACTGAGTCACATTCATTTGTATAGGAAAAAAAAAGGTGGGGGGGACAAATAATTGGAAATTCAGTGATTCCCTTATGCCCTTGAGTCCCTCTTAGGGACTGGGTTCAAGTGATACCCACCTCCCACACCGTCACAAAAGGTATAGCGAGTCTTGACATACAACATGGATAATGAAGTTTCACTGACTCCACCTAACTGCTGAGAAAAAGGTGTCTAACCCAACACTCAGCCAGGTGACATCAGACCCCGAGCAGCCACCGTATCAGGCTGATTTGCAAATGGACTTTTGCAGCCCATGAGATGAATGCTGGACAATCCTAGCCTAGAGGAAAGACGCAATTTGATGTTTTTAAAACCCTGTAATGAAATGTCAGGGCCATTTGAATATATTGAGCAAATGAAGAAAATGGAATCAAAAAAAAAAAAAAAAGAAAATGGAATCAAGAGGAAAGGAAAGGCAAACATCCTCAAATCTTGTTCCTAAGGGTCTTTCATGAGCCCAGCCGTCTATGCCAATAAGTTATTTAAGGAAGAAAAAAAAATTTTCCCCCTGTTTGTTTCCCCTTTGAACAACTAAGGGTTTTTCCAAGAGGTTCCAATTTCTCTTTGATTCTGTAGTTGCTGTTGATAGCATTCAAAGGCCTTTGGGGTAACAGGTGCATTTCAAATGAGTGAAAATAACAAATAAATTGGATCCAGGATTTACAGCATTAGCACAGTCTTTGTTCTCTTGCGTCAATGCCTGGCTTATGGATAACAGATCTACACAACCCACAGGAGCCTAGGGAGATGGTGGGCAGGGGTGCTACTGGAGGGAGGAGTAGGGGGCAAAGGGAGTAGGAAGAGGCAGAGGAAGACCCCTGAGTACTCCCTCTGTGCAGTTCATTAGAACATACTCCAGGCTCTACCTCCAAAATACAACTGACACCCTTTCTCTTCCCTTCACCCCACTGCAATCACCCTGGTCTAAGTTATCATTATTTCTTTCCCAGGTGACCTCAACAGCCTACCATTGGTTCCCCTCACTTCCTCTCTTTGCCCCTTCAATCCGTTCTCCACACAGCAGTCTAAATGATCTTTACCAAACACACAGCTCATCAAGTGACTCCCTGCTTAAAACCGTCTAGACCTTCCTGTGGTTGTTAGGACAGCCTCTGAGTGCTGGCTACAGCTTTGAAGTCTCTGCAAGATGGGTCCCTGCTTCAGTCCCCTCACTGTCCTCTGCACTCTGGTGTGGTAGGCAGCTTCTAAGATAGTCCCTTATGATCCCTTCTTCCTGGCATTCATGCCTTTGGGTGGTCCCCTCTCCTGGAGTGTGAGCTGGACCTCCAGACTTGCTTCTAATGAATGGAAGATAGCAAAAGTGAAAGAACTTAAAAGCTGACCCTTCCTTAGCTGAGCCTTAGGATGACAGCTGCCCTAGCTGACACACTTTGACTGCAGCCTGTAAGAAACCCTGGAACAGAGGCCCCGGCTAAGCTGCACCTGGATTCCTGACCCTCAGAAACTGTGTGATAATAAATGTTGCTTTAAGTCACCAAGTGTTGGGAGGCAATTTGTTACACAGCAATGGATAGTTAATATAGCCAATCACCTTTTTCTTCTTTCAGCCTATAGGCACACCACTCTTTCCTGTGCCAGGACCCCCACATATTCCACCTCTGCTGAAATGATCCACTCCCACCCTTCACATGGCTGTATGTTTTTCATCCTTTATTTCTAGGCTAAGATGTCACTTTTTCAGAAAAGTAACCTGATCACACCATCTAAGTAGTTATCCCACCTACCATTATTCTGTAATACCCTGTTTATTCTCTTGTATATCTACTGTGGTTAGTAATTGATACATGAACCAAATGACTCTTTCCCTTATATATGGATGGCTGGGTGCATCAATGGACAGATGGGTGAACGGACAGGTAGACAGGTGGATGGATACTTGGATGGATGGATGATGAATGAAGAAGAGAAAGAGTCACACAGACACACTGGTATGTGTTCAGAGGAGGATGGTCAACATATCAAGAGGACTTGGATCCAGGGAGGTTTTAATTTAAAGCAGAGGTTAGCAACTAAAGTTTAATTGGGACACAGCCACATTCATTTTTTTTGCATATGGTCTATGGCTGCTTTCACACTACAGAAGAGTTGAGTAGTTAAGATAGAGACACCATGACTTGGAATCTTAAAATAATTAGCATCTGGCTCTTTCTAAGAAAAGTTTGCTGACTCTTGATCTAAGAAAAAGGGGATTTGGGAAGTGAGCAGAGTGCTGCCTTCTGGTATTGTGTAGAAGAGGAATAGAAGTTGTCCTATGTAGCTTTAAAGGGGGTAGAGAACAGGACCCACATGTAAAACAGAGACAGATGTGGGCTCAAAAAGACCAAGAATATTCTTAGAGTTAGAGCTGCACCCCAAAAGAAGTTTCCTGGGAAGCACACAGCACTCTGTCATCAGAGGTATGCAAGGAAAAGCTAGAAAAGTATTTTCTGAAACACTGTAAAGACATTCTAGCATTGCCTAGATGACTGGTGAAGGATTTAGGGCTTCCTAGCTTATTTGTATAATGAACTTCTTTAGAAGTCAGATGAAACCTAAATATCATTTTAAACATTTATAAAGCACAAATAACATACATAGAATAAAGGGAATTTATGTTAAAATACAGATATCAAAGATTTGTAATAAAACTGTATATATGGGCTTTTTCACTGACACATTAAATAACAATATCCAGGGGTGGTCTAATAACTATAGTAACTTTGAGATAGAGATGAGCATACAGTCCAAGTCAGCAAACTATGGACCACATATTAAGTCTGGCCTACCACTTGTTTTTATAAATAAAGTTATATTGAAACACAGCCACTCCGATTTGTTTATATACTATCTGTGGCTACTTTCGTGGTAAAGGGCCTAGTTGAATAGTTGAGACAGCAACCATATGGACCATAGCACCAAAAATATTTACTACCTGGCTAATTACAGAAAAAATTTGTTAACCCCTGCCACAAAGGACTTACAAGATACCTGTAACATAGTAATGTGGTATGAAAATATCCATGATTTCTATTTGTGATAGAGTCATAGGTACTGCTAATGCTATTATGGTTTGTTTTGAAATTCCCATTTGAGGGGCATAATAAATTTCTAGTAAAGGTTAGATGAAAAGTGCTGGGGGGAGGGAGGAGGAGAGAACAGGAGAGTAGACTGCTTGATGGATACAGAGTTTCTATTTGGGGGTGATAAAAAGAACTAGAGGGGGTGATGGTTGCACAACCTTGTGAATGTACTTAATGCCCCTGAGTTGTACACTTTAAATTGGTTAAAATTGTAAATTCCATGTTGTATATTTTTTACCACCAAAAAATGTACCCCCCCCCCAAAATGATAGAATTTTTCTCCATTCAAGTTCAAGGACCCCCTTAACCCCACCCATGAACTCCAGGTAAACGGCCCAGTATATTCCAGGAATCTAAATTCTTAGAGAAATACTCCAGGCCGTGGATTGGAAAGTATAATGATGTTGGGGTTTGATGGGTGAAAGCAAGAGGCTGACTCTCCTAGTGAAGGAGGCAGAGGGACAGAGCCCACTTCCAAATCCCTTCTGCACACAAGCCAGGATGGAGCATGTAGTTATGCCACTGGGGTGCCCCAGGGAAGGGCAGGAAAGGATAAATTTCCTAACCCACCTCAGGAACCCAGGAACTAGGGAGGGGAAACCCCAACAATCCCTTTTTGTTTCTATGCTACCAATTGCACAGCTGCCCTAAGACCCCCTAAAGCCACCACCATGCTCCAAGTATGCAAGGGATCATGTGAAAAAGGCATGTCTGAGCCCAGATCCTAAGAAGACAGAGGCCTCAGATGCCCTGCAAAGGCAAGATGCTTAATTGTGGAACTCAATTTTGTTTTCATAGGAATCAATTTGGAGGGATTTTCATTTTCAATTATTCAACAACATCCAATTTTCCCTTCACACCTCGACCAGACAGGAGGAGAGAAATTGCATGTGTCAATCACCCCTGAAAGCTGCTGACCAGCCTGAAGTCACCCCTGCATGGAGGGAGCATTAGTGGGGCCCTGGGAATGTGCCCTGGCTTTTCCGAGACAAATGGAGACACCAGATGGCCTTTTGCCCCAGACTCCGGGACACTGTCTGGTACTTCTTCTCCCTGTCAAGGAGGAAGACAGACAATCTCCTCGCTGGCAAGAGTGACACCCTTGGAAAATGAGAGAGGAGAGGCAGCCCCCTGCCCTTCCTCCTCGACAGTCTTTCTGTCCCTATTCATCCAGCACCACAGAGGGTCCTTCCTGAGTCCTTGGAAATAATGGGAAATAATGGTTCAGACTCCAGAGTCCCCTCCTCCTACCACCATGACCCTGAGAAAATGAATTGAATCATTCTGAATCTCGGCTTCTTACTCCTTACTGTGGAGATGAGCACGTCTAGCCCCCAGGCACAGACAGATGAAGCAACTTGCTCAAGTTTCCAAAACTAGTGAGTGGTAGAACCTGGATTCAAAGCCAAAGGCTAGCTGCCAAAGCTTGACTCCTATCCTGTAGAGGATGGTGCCGGACACGTATTAGGCTCTCAACAAACAATTCCTACTGTACTGATACAACACTTCAATGCTGTACCACATTTGTGTACAATGCTGTGAGCTGGTTAGTTCCCTGGAGGCAGGAGCTACCTCTTATGTCACTCGCCACATGGTATTCAGCCATGTGTTTATCAATTCACATATGCAAGCCCTCAACTCACTTCCAAAATAGTTACCAAATGCTTACTCTGAGCCAGGCCATGTGCCAGCAGATGAGAAGAAAGTGAGGGGATGTTCATTCACTCACAGGCCAAACACCTGACTGCCCTGTCCGTGCCAGGGACTGCCACTGCCCTCCAGGATCCACAGTGAATAAAGGGGGTGAAGTGTGTAAGGCAATGGGTATGCCAGAGGCTTAAATGTGCTCAAAGGAGTGGAGTTCTGAGCCAGGTGCAGGGTGGGCTCTCAGTTGTAGTTGCCGTTGTCGTCGTCGTCATCATCATCAGGTGAAAAGCACACTCCTTTGGCGAGGTATTGTTCTAAGTATTTTAATGTCTTGCATTAAATCCTAACAATTTTGTGACAGAAAAGCTATTTTTGGCTCCGTTCTAAAGATAATAGCACTGCGGACAAAGAGGTCAAATTACTTGCCCAAGGTCTCATAGATCATGAGATATAGAGCCAAAATCTCTACCCTGGGAATCTGATTTCATAGAACATACTCTTAACCAATTTATACTATGTGCTGCCCCCCTCCCATATGAATAAATGTTTGTTGGGTTGAACTGGCCAGGACTGGCTGGGAGGACAGAGTACTCTGGCAGCAATGAGGCCAAAAGAGTGATGGAGAACCCACTCCCTGGCCCAAGCTGGGATGGAAGGTGTCCAGACTGACCATGCCCTTGGGCTCCAGCACCTGAAATGGCTCCAGTGTTATCTCTTAGGCCAGATAGGCAGGAAATGGCAGCAGTGAGCCACAAGGAACTTTCATCTTTTCTGAATGATGACTTTGTCCTGATGGGGGTAGGTCGCAGTATGGGCAAGGAGGCTGCAGAAATCCTGATGGGAGTATCTCTGGGCAGTGGGTCCATGGGAATGGAAGGGAGGGGGAGAAGCAAGCCTCCACGGGACTAAGGGCCAGAAAGGGTCCCCCCCACTTTCCCAGCAGAGGTGGGCTCACAGGTGGATGATAGACCACCTTTTTTTTTTTTTTTTAAGATTTCATTTATTTATTTGACAGAGAGAGACAGCCAGCGAGAGAGGGAACACAAGCAGGGGGAGTGCGAGAGGAAGAAGCAGGCTCCCAGCGGAGCAGGGAGCCCAACGTGGGGCTCAATCCCAGGACCCTGGGACCACACCCTGGGTTGAAGGCAGACACTCAACGACTTAGCCACCCAGGCGCCCCAATGATAGACCACCTTAACAACATAGGACACAGGCCAAAAGTTATGAAAACTGTCATTCAGAGAGGGGAGAGCACTCCCTGAAACTGGGATCAAGCTTTCCTCTAAGACACTGCTGTCAAACAGAGGGCTGGATGTAGCCGGGCATGTTGGGGGGGAGGGCAGGGGGGCGGGAGTTGTTTTTTTTTTTTTAACTGGCATGTTTAACTGTCTGATCCACTTAAAACACCATGAGTCTGGGAGAGCCTGGGAGACAGACAGGGGCATGGTGTCACCCAGGTCACTGCTGGAGTCACAGGCAACAATTTGGGAGGATACAGTGATGCTCTTCGCAGGCATGATTTCGCATCTCTTCTTCAGAGGGAAAATGTTCCTCTGCACAAAGCTCATTTTCAGGGACCCTCTGACAACTGACCAGCAAGCACACATTTGGAGCCAGAAGAAATTTGTGGGGCTCCAAATAAAAAAGGCTTTGGGGATAGCTCCCCTCCCTAGTACATGGAAGCCTGATGGGGCTGATGAACTCATGCTGGTGAATGCTGACTGCCCCAAGCACAGTCCAGTTATCAGTCAGGCCCACATGGATGGTCCCTCCTCAACCCACCTGCTCTCCCTGCCTCTTCTCTCCTCTCTGATTAATACTTCGGTCAGTCAGATTCCTTTAACAAACATCTGTTTACCCAGTTCCATGTAAGGTACTGAGGAGAGAAAGCTGAGAGAGGCAGTATGGTGGGGTGGTTAGGAAAATGGACTTCAGCGTCAGGCTGTGGATTGAGGACTGACCACAGGTAAGTGTTTTAATCCTGTGAGCCCTGGCTCCTTCATCTGTAAAATGGGAATAACCACTCCTACTTCATAGAGTTAGTGGAAAGACTAAATGTGAAAGCATGGGTATGGTCCAAACAGTCTTCATACATCATGAGCACTTCATAAAATTACCTAAAGACTATGATACTGTCCCTTCATGACAGAATTCCCAGTCCAGTAGGGCACTCTGGCTTCTGAACAAATTACTTCAACAGAGTGTGATGTAATAGGAGACATGAACAGAAGGTCCAATTCTCTCTGATGGAGCCAAGAATGAATCCAGGAGGTGACATTTAAGGGAAAAAGTCAGCTCCCCAGGGAGCTAATATAGTCATTTCTGTGGCTTCAGGTCCTGCCCAGGCCCACATCTAGCACACAGAGAAAGTGCTCAAAAATATCTGTTGAGAGAAACTAAAGCCAAGTCTTAAAGGATGAGCAGTACTTCACCAGGAAGACGCAGCAGATGGAAAGGGCATTCCAGAAGGAGGGAACCACATGTGCAAAGGCATGAGACACAACCCTGGTAACGTGTCAAGTAGTGCTGCCTTAGTGGAACACCAGGCTCATGAGGGGTGAACAGCAGAAGACAAGGCTGGCAGGGGTCCAGGATTCCACTCAGGAGAGCCTTGTGTTCCAAGACAGAGAGTTTGCACTGCTTTCTACAGGCAAAACATAGCCTCCATAGGGTTTCAAATAAAAAAGTGGCCGGATGAGGTGATGCTTTTGAAAAATCACACAGGGGCAGAGGCAGAGCATGGCCAGAAGTAGAGAAGTTCTGGGTGGAAGATATTGGTAAATTCCCAGGGCAGGAGGGTGGATGGAGAGAAAGCAGAAGAGGGGAGAGGAGACAGAAAGAGGGGAGGAAGGGAAGGAAAGAGATGGGAGCTGGGGACATCAAGAGGGAATTAAGACATGGAATGATGGAATCGGCAGGCTCATCCACTGTATGGTGGGAATGAGGGACAGAGATGAGTCAAGGGTGATGTGATTGGTGGATGGAGGAAGAGCCATTTACTAAGAGTGAGGACATGAGAGGAGGAGTCTCTACTGTACCCTGCTGAGTGTGAGTTACCTGGGAGAGATAACAAGGGATGTATGTGCCTTTTGGATACAGGGATCCAACACTCAGGGGAGCTTCAGCTGCAGGTGGCAGCACCCAGCTGTGGTCCTAAGTCATGGTCCCTTTCATTCCGTGATGTCCTCCATGGTCATGACTCTATGACTTCCTCCTACCATGCCCACAGCTCTCTGAAAACGAGGTCTTGTCTTATTCTTCTGCTCCTTTCCCAAAGCTAACAGAGGGAAATGTTCTAGAAATGGACTTCTATTATGTCCAATCCAGAGGTTCTGTGTGCCTTCAGGGAAGGATTTCTGAAGATGTCTAGCACAGTGCCTGACATGTGACTGGTGCTAAAGGAATCTGTTGATTGAATGAAGGAAGGCAGAAGCTCTTGTGTCATTTATAGATCCCCCCAGAGCAGGACCCAGTGCCCACCAGTGTCCCTTTACAGGTGGCATTTGAGAACTGTAAGATGCAGGCACTTGCAGGACATGACTTACAACAGAATCCAGGCTCCTCTACTTGGGCAAGTCACTTCCCTCCACTGGGTCTTAGTTTCCATGCACAATGATGATGGTATGGATCGCCTGGAAGCATCACTGAGTCAGATATAGAAACCACATAATACACAGACTGGCTCAGCATCAGTTCAACAGTTGGTAATAATGCTAATAATGGTGATAATTCTAATGATTTGCTGCTACTATTGATCTGGCTGATGATGAAGAGTATTTAATATCTTTATCCAACATTCTCTTGCTTAAAACCTTTCAAAGAGCCCACTACTCTCATGATAAAGACAAAGATATGTAACATGGCCGGCAAAACCCACTGCTGTCTGACTCCTGCTTGCATCTCCAGCCCCATCATGATGAACCTGCCTGCCCTCCCTTCCTCCTTTCCAGTCTGGCCTCTCTGAGGGACTTGGTGACTTGCCAGCCTGCCAGACATCAGCAAGACTTCTCCTGTACCCTGAGCCATGAGATTTTTGGCCTACTCACTTGTTCTCCCATTAATTTTTCAATCTCTGACTCATTTAGAAGACATTTATCTATTACCTACTCTAAGCCAGGCACTGTAAAAACTGAAGTGCCTGAAACTCCAGCCACGAATGGGATATCGGTGAGTAGTCCATTATCCATCTGTACCTGCTTGTCAGTAAGCTTGGTTTAAAAAGAAATGTGAGGAGAATGAGGTAGGATAGAAGGGCACGATCCCAAAGACCAAAGCTGTTCTCCACTCCTGTTTAATTACAGTAATAGAAATATGGCTGCTCCTAGAAATACCTACCTCCAACACACATGCATGTGCACGCGCGCGCGCACACACACACACACACACACACACAGTGTGTCCTTGCAGAAACCCAAATCAGATTATAAAATGGGGTGGAATTACAGGAATGAACGTGTCCTCAATTGAACCCAAAATGGAATTTGGAATCTGTTTTTTGCGGGATTTATAGAAAGGTGGGTGGATCTCAAGCCCAGGGTGTTTATTTGCATGAGAGGAAGGGAGACTAGAAGAAGAAAAAATATTTTTTCCTTGGATTCCCAAGAAAGAAGACAACACAGAAAGGATGAAATGGCATCTTTCTCATCCTGGATCTTTGCATAAAGAATTATATAGACAAGAGCTTCAGACAGGAGATAAAGGAGATGCTTTAATGGGGAGACTGTGGAATTTGGGGTTCAAGTGGCATGGTTTTGGGGTCCAGTTGACCCACAGGGTGAAAGAAAGGAACTGGTCTTGTCTCTTCTGCAGAGAAAACTGTGCAACTTCAGCGAGTGAGGTGAGGACTCCAACTGCTCCCAATACCCCATCAGAAAAGGCCTAAGAATGTAGCGAGTGAAACTAAATAGAGATGTATGATGATGAGCATCCTTAAGGAGCTACAGGGTGCTGACAATAGGTGCTGGTCTGCTTCCCATATTTCCAGAGCTACATCAAGAACTGGAGGTTCACACAACCCCATCAGCCATAGCAAGAACTACCATCCCACCTACTGAACACCTCCCAACGCAGCAGTCCCAAGCGCCACACACTGCGAACTATGAGATCCAACTAATTCCAATGAATACTAACCAACTGTAATACCCATGCAATATCCATGCCACTCGGCAGACTTCAGACTAGAACCTGGTCCCCAGCCCCAGGCCCCCAGTTCCTTCCCCCACCTGAGTTCATTACTGAGCACAGCGTCGGTGCACTCAGCAGCACCAATTTCTCTGGGCTCCACGGTTTCCCGAGAAGGGATAATAAATGTGCTCGGAAGCGTGGGGTGATTTATCAAAGTGCATTGTATTGCGATGGTTTTACAAGAAGATTAATTTTTAATAAAGAAACCTATTACCTCACTCTTTGAGGACCTTCACACACCTAAGAAAAATGATTCTCTTCGCCTCTGTGGAAACTGCTGTGGCTTCTTTCCTGGAACAGAGTCTACTTTGTTCTCTTCAGAATCCTCCCAAGAGAGGAAGATGGACTTTCTGAATGGGGTCCAAACAGAACTTGGGCCTTCTCTTGGTCCATTAGTGACCAAATGTCCTTTTTTCAGGTTCTTTTCTTAGCCACCCTAAGATTTCAGCTAACACTGCTGCCCCTGTTCTAATCATGAGAAGTGGTTCACAGCAGATAAGGGGTCAGACCTTTGTATGCCTGAGGCCCAGGCCAGATGCTGGCCAGATGCTGACCATTGGGTTGTCCAACCAGGGGCTTGAGGGATAAAAGGCAGCTTAACGGAGACCCACACAAGATTAAAACATCAGAAAGAAAGTCAGGAATAAAAGTAGAAATAATAAGCACCACTGTAGACAAGGGGCTGTCCTTGCAGTCACCCACACACCATCATTCAGTGCCTGTATGACCTTCAGCAAGTTACATGATCTCTGGGCATGACTCATCTGTGAAATGGGCACTGGTAGAATTTCTAATGAAAACAGAAGTACACAATGACCACATTTGTTGTTATTATGGTTGCTGTTAATATTATTGAGAAAAGAAGCCTGGTGGAGCTGGGATTTGGGGTAGGGAGAAGTGATCTTTGTGTAAATTATAGCCTTTTTAGGGAATAAATTCCTGCTGTCTCTCCTTTGTTAGGAATAGCATACAAGGAAATAGGTGTACAATTTGCCAAAGAGACTTCAGCTAAAACTGAGAGAGGACAGTCCTGAGCTGCGGTCCCAGCAGCTGAGTGCCTGATGGACAGATTCAGGGAACTGAGGAGGGACTGCAAGGATGCCTTCTTCAGGGGAATCTGAGCAGGTGGATGTGCCCTCTCTCAAGAGTAATGACTGGCTAGTTAACTTGGAGACAGAAGGTTAGTCATTGACATTTAAAAATTATTATTGCTACTATCATTATCATTATTATTCACAATTATTGGTATTATCATTACTATTATTATCTAATTTAAGCTACTTCATTCAAAACTTAGTTGAGAACCTACCATGTATCAATCCTGGAATTCCATCTACCATAATTCCAGGGACACAACCCAGCAATAAATACCTTTAATTAGACATAAACGGCTTTGTACTAAGGTCACGGTCAGAACAAATCACTAAAATTCCCAATGAGACTGGATCCAAACAATGAAATACCAACAATAACTAGTATATATTAAGCACTTGGTCTATGCCAGACACTATACCAAGTACTCGATATATTAGCTCATTTAATCCCCATAACTAGCGTATAACACCGCAGCATGGAAGAGCTATTTGCAAATCACATATCTGATAAAGGATCAATATTATATAAAGAACACTTAAAATTCAATAAATAGATTTGCCTATTTTGAAATTTAATATCAATAGAACCTATAATATATAGTCTTTTATGTATGGCTTCTCTGATTTAGCATAGTGTGTTCAAGGTTCATCCACATTATGGAATGTGTCAGTATGTCATTCCTTTTCATGGCTGAATAATATTCCATTATATGGATAGATCACAAAGAGACAGGAAGCAGATCAATGGTTGCCAGGGCCTGGGTGGGTGGGGGGCGGGGGAAGGGCAGGCAGGGACGCAATCAACTGCTTAGTGAGTACAGAGTTTCTGTTTGGGGCAATAAACAAAGTTCTGGAACTATAGTGGGGGTGGTTCTACAACATTGCACAAGAGAAATGCATTGAATGCTGTGATTAAAATGGCACATTTTATGCATATTTTACCACCAAAAAAATCTCTATAAAAAGAAATAAAGAACCCAAATAAAAAATGGGCAAAATATTTGAACAGAAACTGCGTCAAAGACAATACACAGATGACAAGATACTCAGCATTGTTAGTCATTACGGAAATGAAAAAACACAATGAGATACCATTAGAATGTCTAAAATAAAAAAGACTAACCATACCAAACGTCTGTGAGGAAGTGAAGAACTCGAACTCCCATATGTGGCTGGTGGGTATGTAAATGCTATACCATGTTGGAAAACAGTTCAGCAGTATCTTTAAAAGTTCAAACATTTACCTACAAATAATCCAGACATTCCACTTCTAGATATTTACTCAAGAGAAAGGAAAGTGCATGTCCACACAAAGACTTGTACACAACTGTCCATATCAGCATGTTTGTAATATTCCCACACTGGAAACAAACCAAGTGTCTATCATTGGATAGACACTATCAATGGATAGTGAATGGATAAGCAAATGTGGGGCAGCCATAGAGTACACTACTACTCAACAATAAAAAGAATGAAATATTGCCACATGCAACCACATGGGTGAACCCAAAAACTTCCGCAGTAAGTGAAAATGCCAGATGCAAAAACATATTTTTTATTCAATTTATATAAAATACCCAGAAAAGGCAAATTCATAGAGATAGAAAACAGACCATTAGCTCCCTGGAGCTTCAGGAATTGTTTGGAGCTGGAGGCTGGAGAAGTAGGGACTACAAATGGAATATTCTGGGGTGATAGACAAGTTCTGTACTGGATTGTGGTGATGGCTGCACAACTCTGTATGTTTACTAAAAATCACTGCATCCTACATGAATAATTGGTGAATATAATAGTATGCCATTTGTAGCTCAATATTTTCAAAAGAGTTTATACCATATGATTCCATGCACATAAAATTCTATAAAATGAAAATCAATCTATAAATTCAGAAAGCAGATCCGTGGTTGCCTGAAGAGGTTGGGAACAGGGAGTGGTGGAATGAGAGACTATAAAGGGGCAGGAGGAAACCCTTGGGAGTAATGGATATCTCCACTGTCTTGACTGTGATGATGGTTTTACAGGTATGCGAATGTAAACACTCATCAAATTCTACATTTTAAACATGCAGTTTTCTGGGTATCATTTATACCTTAAAAATCTAAATTTTATTTTTTTTTAGAGGAGGAAAGACTAAGTTGAGGGCAACTTGATTCTTTGTGGCCACTGTCTTTTACACAGACACCCATGACTCAGGGGGAGATCCAGGGGTAAGGCTCGGTATTAAACAGCTAACTATTAAGTCTCAGTCCCAAGGGGAATGGAAACCTGAGTTTATTTGAAATAGACCCTGCTCTTGAGATTGGATTGTACAGAAGGCAAAGTAGCAAAGCCATTCAGGCGTTCTAGGACTGGTTGGGGCCCACCCTGAAGACTGCATTTCAACTTAATCATCTCCTTAAATATGTCAACATCAAATACAGTCACATCCTTAGGTATTGGGGGCTAGGATTTCAACACATGAACTTTGGGAGGGACCCAATTCTGTGAGGATACAGGTGTAGAACCAGCAAGACTAATGGTATTCAGGAGCTAGAGCAAAAACAAAGGAGGATACTGAAAGAAAAGAATTGGAAAATTCCAGATCCAGCATCCATAAATAAGGTTTATGATGAGGAATCTTCTCCTTATCAGCTGTGCTCTGTCAGCCAAATGTGACTCCAGAAGTGTTGCGTGGGCTAGCTCCTCAGAGTATGGCCCAGATCAACAACACTGGTATCACCTGGGAACTTAATAGAAATGCAGAATCCCCAGCCCCACTCCAGACCAACCAAACCAGTCTGCACCAGAACAAGATTCCCAGGTGACTCTGGAGTTTGGCCAAAAGGAGTCATCACCAAGATAGCAGAGGGTGAGAAAAAAGGATCAGAATATTTGTTCCCCTGACCCCCTCTCCACTGGAATGCAGGTTGGCAATGACTTGACTCTCTACTAAGGTCACGCTCAAATCAGACAGCCTCCCCTACAGCTCCCTAGTTTTGGCAACTCCCCCTTCCCCCACCTTTGGGACAGAAGAGTGGTAAGAGCTTTCCATTGCTGCCAGCCCTAAGGTGCTGGACCTTCTGTTCCCTTAACCCTGCCCACCCTTTTCTAAGCAATCCTATACTAAACTCGCCTCAATTTTCCCATTAGTTTATGCCATCTGTTTCTGGCAAGGACCCTGACCCACACAGCGTCTAATTTATTTGATCTCTAACCCTCATATACAATTCTAAAAAACAGGCATTATTAGCTTCATGTTGGAGATAAGGAAATGAGGCTCAGGCCTCAAATCTGCATCAATAACTGACGTAGTGAAGAGAAGGGCCATATGCACCCCAATGTTCATAGCAGCAATGTCCACAATAGCTAAATCGTGGAAGGAGCCGAGATGCCCTGCAACAGATGACTGGATTAAGAAGTTGTGGTCCATATATACAATGGAATATTACTCAGCAATCAGAAAGAATGAGTTCTCAACATTTGCTACAACATGGACGGCACTGGAGGAGATAATGCTTAGTGAAATAAGTCAAGCAGAGAAAGACAACTATCATATGATTTCTCTCATCTATGGAACATAAGCACTAGAATGATCAGTAGGGGAAGAAAGGGATAAAGAAAGGGGGGGTAATCAGAAGGGGGAATGAAACATGACAGACTATGGACTATGAGAAACAAACTGAGGGCTACAGAGGGGCGGGGGGTGGGGGAATGGGATAGACTGGTGATGGGTAGTAAGGAGGGCACATATTGCATGGTGCACTGGGTGTTATACACAACTAATGAATCATCGAGCCTTACATCGAAAACCAGGGATGTACTGTATGGTGACTAACATAATATAATAAAAAATCATTATTAATAAAAAAAAAATCTGCATCAATAGCCTAAGGCCATAAATTACTCAATAGAATTTTGAACTTATGGAATCTCATTTTTATTTGTGACACATCAGTTGGAGGTAAATAAGTGCTTACTGAATGAATGAATGAATGAATGAACGAACGAACGAACCCATTCTGTTTGACCTCTCCAACCCAGTGTCTTAACTTAACTCTAGGCTCCATTCCTGGTCCTCAGTTGTGCTTCATCCCCCAGTTCCCAAGAATCACTGCTTAGTGTCACTGGCACCCCTGGTTTCCGTAGAGACCCTTGGCCCAATTGCCTCTTCCCCAGCTTCCAGCCCAACCCAACACCAGATCAGCTTCTTCTAAGAGCACCATTATTCCAGGAACTCAGTGTTCCCCAAACAGTATTTTTCCACCCCAGAGCCTCCAAGTCATAGCAGCCCTTTGCACTTCATCTACAAAATTTTCCAATATACTGCAGTTTTAGTGGGACTATTAAAAACCTGTCAGAGAAATGCTGGTAATGGCAAAAACATTTCTCAGGGGCCGTCAATTCCCCCACATATCCATCAGAGCTGCCCTGCACAACAAGGAGGCCCTCATTTAGAATGTGTCAATTCTGATTATTAATGTGAGGAAAACACCTGCTAAGTATGTTTGTCTGGGGGGTGAGCTTGGCAGGAAGCTAGGGCAGCAGCAGCCGTGGCTGCAGAGAAAACCCTGGTGTCCAGGCCCGGCTTGCTGAAAGGCCACCATAATTAATTAGGACTTGGCTACAATGGCACACATGGAGAGGAAGGAAGGGCAGAGCGGGGGTGAGGAGGGGCAGTACAGCACACAGAGGGCAGGCTCCCCCTTGACTGGGTAGAGTGCAATTTATACCTGGAGTCCACAGCACATATGAACATGTTCATTTTTTCTTAGATTTATTAGCTCAGGTAATACCTTGGAGATGCCCGGTCCTCAGGGTTCAAACCTTACCAATGGACAGGATAGCTCTGCTTTGGTGTTTCACTAAGTAAAGCCCTTTGGGATTATAGGCAAAAACTTCATCATTATCACCATTAAACCAAGTCTATATCTTCACTCTTGTATTAATTCATTTATCTGTCCATCCACCCATTCATGTATAAATGTTTATCTCTTTCTCTCCAAGCATTCATCCAAGCATGCATTAAATCATGCATTTATTTCTTCACTCAACTGGCATTTGAACAATTACACAATTCCAGACAATCTAGTCTTCATGAAGAATACCAACATGAATCGGACAGAGAACCTTGACCTCAAGGAGCTCTCAGTCTAGACAGAGAAATAGACATGTATTTGGGTGTTGTGACCGTAGGGAGAACAGATATAGCAGCAGATCATCTGTAAGTGCTGGGAATAGGACCTTCCAGAGGAAACGTCTGAGCTGGGTTTTTAAGGATGAGCAGGAGTTCAACAAGAAGGGAAGGGCATGAGCTGGATGAGCTGAAATAGGCAAGGTCATTCCAGGCACAGAGCAGCATATGAAAAAGCATGGAAGTTTAACTGATGACTGGTGGAAATTATAAGAGGTGAGGCAGAAGACCTAGATAGGAAATAAGAAGCCTTTCTGAAGTCTCAAAACATGTAACTGAAGCAATGTAATCACAGTGGAACAAGGTCCTGGAGAGGCAAACAGGGAGGCAAATAACACATCCTATTCAACTTGATATACCCCTTCTGCACCTAATTTGAAGTCCTAAATACAGCAGGAGCTCTACAGCTATTTGTAGAATTCTAGCACTTTACAAATTTGGCCCCATTTTATCAAGTGCGTAATCAATGCCCACCATCCATATCCGAGGCAGAGGCATGCATGATGGGCACTCATTAACCACAATACATCAGGGCTGAGCAGCACCTGGCATGGGGAAGACCTTCCACAATCACTTGATAAGTGTTAAAACGAATGTTGGGCATGATGCATGTGCTTTGTGTAATACTGCAACCTTACAGAGAAAGTGGTATTGTTATCAAAACCAGAAGCTATGAGAAATTCAGAAATTTGCTCAAGGACCCACAGCTGGTGACAGGATAAAACAGGACAAAGGATCTTTTGGAGCTTTGTTTGTCAGAGAAGGACCAAGCCAGGGGCCAAAAGGGTGATGGGACTTTTGCTTGATGCCAAGGTACCCAGGGGATATTATGGAATAAGAATGAAAGGGGGAGGGGTAAGTCTTTTATTTTGGTTTCTTGTGGGAGGAAGAAAAGAAGAGAAAGACTCTAGGATCTAACTCTAATTTAGTATCTGGTCAACCACACGGGTCTACACATGCTCCTTCCTAGAGAGAACGATCTTAATACTTTCTTTGCATGAATTAATGAGTAGCTCCATCAGCAGTACTTGCTGAATGAATTTATGGTGGTGGAGGCTTGGAATATGGAAGGGCAAAAAATCACTTTCCCTGGGAGTGGGAAGCAAAAGTGGGAGATCTCCAAACACAAGGAGCCTCATCTCCTACACCTGTCTGAGTGTCCTACAATTCTACCACCTTTTGGGGGAAGGTGATCGGAAACCAGCCCTCACCTTGACTTCCATGTTAGAGTAGGCCAGACTGATTCCCTGGATCTTAGTAGAAAGGCTCCTTTAACATCAAAAAGGGGGGTGGGGAGAGAGGAGAAAGGACTTTCCAAATCTTCTCCCTGATCAAGTTCAACAGCTCCAATTTGGGGGATTATTTTAGGCCTCCTTTTGATGGGGAGCTCAAAGGACAAAGTTTGGGCCGCAAATAAAATTGAGTGCACCACGCAAAGGGGAGTTACATCACACCGGAACGTTTTAAGGAGCTTATATGCAACTCGGGAGAAGAGCTTATTACACCTCTGCTTCCAGGAGCCTGCAGATCAGATTTAATCTGTAAAGAGGCCCCGTCAAGGTCTCCTCTTGGGCCAGTGCAGCCTCCAGTAGACCCAGGCTGAATAGTGGCTTTCTTCCTAGCCCCAACAGAAAAGCATACACGGCCAGCCGCTGGGGAGAGAGTATCCAACTGTAGCCATCCACTCTCCTTTATGCTCCATTTCCCCACCTAATATATAGCTGCTCTGCATATGTAACTTCCATAGCCAGCAAAATTGAATGTCCTGATTTTTTAATAATGCTAGGCAATAATTTCATCACCCAGCTCACTCTCTTTGCCTGTCAGCATGGAGGAGAAAAAAATCCTGTGTTGTTGGATAAACTCACCAGATGGTTCATCTCTATCAACTGCACATTATGCCTGCCATTACATCTCACTCTTTGTAAATCGCAACTGTTTAGCGGCCATCACATCAGTATTTTTTTGCCTAGTTAGCCTTTCAACCTCATTCCCCAAAGTAACCAAACCACACTCAATCCCCCCATGGACCTCTGTTCCCATGCCTGCATCCAGACGCATATGTCTTCTGCTTTATAAGTCACTACTCGATGCCAGCTAAGTATATTACTGCCTCGAAAATTAACTCGCACACTGAGAATAATCACAGAAAAGAAATTTGTTTTCCTACAAGGTTGTTTTCCAGCTGTTTTAATGCAGACAATTTTACCCTGAAACCCAAATTGAAAAAAAAAAAGACAGAGAGAGAGA
Organism: Ursus americanus; assembly: GCF_024610735.1. Lineage (NCBI taxonomy): Eukaryota > Metazoa > Chordata > Mammalia > Carnivora > Ursidae > Ursus > Ursus americanus. The sequence goes on from NC_142128.1 coordinate 35,806,581, forward strand.
GACTTTAAAATCTGCATAATTTGAAAGTGCTTAATGTAAATTAGATAGATCAGCCTAATTTTATTTCAGTACTTTTTAATTGCATTTATAATTAGTAAAATACATTAATGTGCTACATAGAAGGTCAGGAGTTCTGGTAAAGGGATCTAATTAAAATGCCCCACTGCATTTCTGTCACACATGCGCCCAGGAACCTGGAGGCCTGCTTCCGTCCACACTCTGGACGGGACTATTTTTAACTCATTTGTGTCTTTATCAAAATCAGCAATCCTGTGATCAGACAATCCTTCATGTGGAATATCCTCACTGTTCGTCTCACCCATGTATTTATGCCTCCCCCTTAGACACTCTTCAGTGACTCTATACTGATTCTAACAGGCTAGACTCCATTTGTCCTCATGTGGCAAGGTGTTTTTCAACAATAGTTCATTTTCCCCTGGTATTTCCCTCCCTTGCCCTTTAATCCATTCAAGCAGAGAGGCCTGTCTATACTTTTGTTTCTGGAAAGGGATGCGACAGCAGCAAGCAGCAAAACCAACAGCGGCAGGAAGTCCTCCTGGCTTGGGTTGCCATGTGGCCCTGTTTGCTATTTGAGGAGCCTCAACTGAGAACAGAAACCCTGGTCACTCCTCCCTGTAATAACAACAATAATGCAGTAGTGATAAGATTGATGTTTTCCCCTCCTTCAATGTGTCCACAAAGTCATGGTGAAACTAAGTAATATGCAACTATAAAGCCCTGAGTCACTGGGGTCACACCCATTTTACCACACTTCCCACAAGCTGTTTGCCAGGGCAGATGGCCACTTTACTCTCTGGAGCTCCTGCCACTGCTCAGCAAGAAAGCCTGCTCTGTCTGCATCCTGGCCACAGCTCCAGGGCATACTGAGGGTAATGGGCAGCCAATTCACAACACAAAGGCACAAGCTCCCCCTCCCTCCATCCTCATTCCCTGGAGTCCTGGTCACAGGATGTCCCACACTACTTTGCTTTTCACTTTCTATTGCTTTGTTCACTGCCCATTCTAATGGACACCGTTATCTAGGAGAAACGGGATGGACTCTGTGATCAAGTTCCCCCCAGCACATTTGACTAATCCAAAATCAAGCAGCACACTGTTGGACTCATTACACCAGATCATCATGTGTGGCCATGGGGTTAGTCTGGTGCTACTGCTCTCGGCACATTTCTCACTTATTCTGGAAGGACCCAATGTATTTTACAGCTTGCTATATCTACTCTCCCTACTTTCATATTTCTCTCGGTGTATAAGTAGGATATATATCTATACACTTAAGATTATATATTTATATAATTATATACATATAACAGGCATATATACTTAATAGAAGAAATGGGACATGCATATACATCTTTGGAGAAATGCATATTCATTTTCTGAAGCCAGATGTATATTTAGTACATGAAACAGAACACCCATATATAGCAACATTCCCCCTACTTATTTTTTTAATTAATTTAAAAAAATTAAACATACCACATTTTATTCTGGGAAGTAACATTTGTTGAATATGTAGATATACTGAGAGCTTATTCTAAGAGCTATATATATATTGTTTGATTTTTTTTTCAATGATCCCATCCACAGCCCAATGGAGTAGCTGTCAGAAACCTCCCTTTTGCAGATGAAGAATCTGAGGTTTAGAGAGGCTCACCCAAGTTCCCACAGAAAGTAAGTGGCAGAGCTGAACTTGAATCCAGGCCTGTATGATGCAGGCAGATCCAGGCCACACCCACACAGACCCTGAAGGAGTTTATGCCTGCTCACACAGAGCACCTACCCAGGAGAAATCTCACAGCTCAGACACCTTGATCATGATTTTGACTCTGGCAAAACTTAAGATTTCCCTCCTGCCTCCAATGGGCAAAAGAGAACATACAACAAAAGTAAAAAAGGAAACAAAACAGTCATCTTCATAAATAATATTTGATACATACACGTTTCATGGAGAAAAGCATAAAGGTGAGTGACCTGGAGCACAATACCCAGCTTCCAATTCTTGTTGTCCCGATAATAATCTAATGGAGATGCCTTTGCCTTATAATGTCAAACTATGTAAAGTTCCATGAATTGCCAGCTTGTTCAAGCCCCCATGCGTTTGCCTATGCTGTGTCTACCTGGAAGTCCCACATCTCCCCGGGCCACCTGGGAAGCAAACCCTTTCACCCTTTGAAATGGAGCTCAAACACCTCCTTATCAAAGAATTCTCTGACCCTAGCTAACAGGTAGGTAGCACACAATGGGGAGAAATCAACATTGCTCAGAGGCTCAGCTATACTATAAGTTGTTGTTTAAGTTATGTGAGGGAAATATTACTAAGGACAACCATAATCTTAGGGACATCTATATATAGGGACATCATCTTTTCCATGACTTTTCACGTCAACCCTCATAGTCACATTTATTCCTGTTTTCAGAAGGGAAAATGGAGATTCAGAGAAGTGAAGCAACATGTCCAAAGTCACACAGCTATGAAGTATTGGAACCAGTATTCAAACCCAGGCTGTCTATTCTACATATTCCCAGGGCCTTGCACACCATAGATAAACAATAAATGCTGCTTGAAAGAATAAATGGTGTGTTTTTCCTGAAAGCCTCTTCTATTGTGTCCCATCTAATTAACCTCAAGCAGATGGAGTGAGGATGCCCTTCTAGAACTTGTCCTGCTTGTCCTAAGGCCTCATGACTTACCTAGAAGTCAATATTTCATTATGAGCCCATCATACAGGTCAGTGTAATAATTAATGACTATCTGCTGGTGTGACTGCTTATCGTATTTTAGCTTAATTCCAATAAAATCTAAATGGTCTATTAATTTTCCTAATAAATTAAGATATGGCCTCTGACCGCAATCTGGCTTTGATTAGCTAACAAAATATTTGAAGATGGGCCAAGCTGGCTCTTTCAAATATTTCAAGCAAATAACACTTAATTGGATTTAGGATTTTCTGTGTCAGCGTATGGCTGTGCTCAGCAGTGAACAGGGAAAAGGACAGCTTCATAATTGGTCCCCAACGACCCAGAGTTGAGCCACCCTGAGGAACCATCTAGATAAAGGTTTGGAAGCCAAATATGACCAAGACAATAAGGAAATAGATCCTCAGTTGTAGGAAGAGCAGAAATGGAGCAGCAAAGTGTAGCTTCTTAGGAGCACTCACAAGAGGGTCTCAAGAACTGGATGTACACAGCTACCTTCCTGAGACTGCCTGCCCCAAATATGTCCTGAAAGTCTACACTATTAATGAAAGCCCAACATACAGTTTTACCCCTGGAGACCCAACAGCAAACGAAGAGAGATGGGGAAATGAGAACATTCTCTCACAGGCTTCTTCTTGCATGCACGCTTTCTCTTATACTTCAGGTTTCTGCATAAACCACCGTAGTGATCCCCCTCCCCGAACTCCCTAAATAAAGGTGACCCCACCATCCCCCCTCAATAGATTATCACAGAACCCCATTTAAAGTTTCTTTATGGTAGTTATTAGATTCTGTGATCTTTTATAATTATTTTATGTATATATGTGTTTAATTGTAACCTCCAGAAGGGTAGAGACCTTGGACATTGACACACAGTATATGCTCAATAAATATTTGTTGAATGAGTGAATAACTGATGAATGATGAGAGGGCCATACAGAGCTTAAACTGGGAACAAGAAACAAAAGATAACAGAGATGGAGCATACCAAGTCTGGGGTCAAACAGCTGGGTTTAAATCTTGGCATTGCCTCTTACTAGCTGGGTGACCATAAATTATTTAACCTCTCTGTGCCTCAGTTTCTTCATCTGTAAAACAGGGTTAATATTAGTGCCTCCCTTGTAGAGTAAGAGTACCAAATAAGTGTTGATACATAAAATTCTCAATATAGTAGCTAGAACACAATCAGTGCTCATGAAAAGCCATTGTCATCATCGTCGTCGACGACGTCATCATCATCATCCTCAGAATACAGAGACACCACCTGCTACAGCCCTGCTTCACCCCTAGGATCTGCCTCTCTAGCCTCATCCTAGCTCATCTTTGAAACCTAATCCGTGGCACCACCACCCCTTCTCTTCCTGTATCTGACCCCATAGGATACCCTTTGAGGTCAGTGATTACATCACATCTACCCACAGTCCACACTGAACACTGAGTCAATGTGGATTGATGAGGTTACTGATGCTAGATTGACCAACCCAACCCTGATTTTATTCTTGGGGAAAGAGGCAACCTTTCCCCAGCAAGTTTGCATCTTCCATGTCCTGAAATCTACTCTGTGTGGGCTGCATCCACTTGCTTACAGAGCCAAAGCTTTGTATTTTAGAATCCTGTCCCAGATGCTGGTGGGTCCCATGATGTTGGGGTTCACTGTTCCTGACCACAGCCTATGGGCAGATTATGACCATCCATAACAGCTCACCAAAGCCCAACCATGCCTTCACAGAGATAAAACTCTTCCCTCAATAAACTGAACCAAACTGCAGTACTCCTCTACAACCATCTAGAATGCACTGCTCATCCCTGTGCAAATGTGAAAAACCAACTGCACTGCCAAAGTCTTTGAAAAGGGGGGAGTATTGATGCAAGTGTTGAGTGTTGTCAGACCTGTCACTAGTAAACAAAACAACTAATTCATTAGAGGATGCAAGAGAGATTGTGAGGCTCTAATGGCTTTGGAAGGCAATGAAAGGAAGTAAATGTTTTTCCCTTGGACATATGCAGAAGGGAAAAATGGAATTGTGTATCTTCTATGTAATGAGGGAGGTATAGCCATATATAATGGAGGAAACTGATCTATGTAGAATGCCAGAGAAAGTTTCTTGAAGAAGCAGCATTTGTACTGAGACTTACAAGAGAAATGGCCAGGGAATGTGGAGGTAAAAGAATTCCAAGCTAAGGGGAAAACATGTTGAAAATGACAAGGTAGAATAGATCTTGGTCCTTAATAGGAACTGAGAAGCTCAGTGTAATTGGGCACAGTGAGTGAGAAGGAGAAAGAAGGGAAATAAAACTGAAGCAGAATCATATCTTGTATTTATGGATGTCTCAATCAATTTGTGCTACTACAACAAAAATACCATAGATTAGGTGGCTTCAACAACAAACAGTTATTTCTCACAGTTCTGGAAGCTCTGGGAAGCCTTAAGATCAATGTGCTGGCAGACCTGGAGTCTGGTGAGGATGTGCTTCCTGGATTGCAGATGGCTGTCTTCTTGCTGTGTCCTCACATGGCAAGAGAGAGGAGGGAGCTCTAGTCTTTTCTCTTCTTATAAGGACATGAATTCCATCATTCAGGCTCCACCTTCAGGATCTCGTCTAGACCTAACTGCCTCTTAAAATCCCCACACCTCCTAATACCATCCCCCTGCAAGGTTAGGATTTCAGCACATTATGAATCTGTGGGGCAGGCGGGGGGAGGGGAAGAAGGAGGAGCACAAACATGAAGTCCATAACAACGGGTTAGGTCTTTTGTTAGGTGTTTCATATCTGTTGCCACTGATCTATAGACACAACACAATAAGGTAGGGATTACTTTCCCCTTCTCCAAGTGAGAAACTGAGTTTAGGTAATTTGAGAAGCTTAGCCAATAGTTACACAAGTAGAGAAAAATAGAGCTGGAGTTTGAAGCAGGTATATCAGTTTTCATGTGATTCCTCTTGGTTTTCCAAGAGCCAGATGGATAAGAATGGATATGTGCCTAAAGGCACACGCAGGGGATGTGAACACTGGGATCCCACGTGACGTGTGAGCTTCCATCTTGCTATATGTCTCCATGATAGGATGGCAGCCTTTTGGCTGCTAATACTTGAAAGATGCCACCAGCCTCTGCCGAGATTTAATATTGGTTTAGCAGTCAGGAGTTAATTAAATGTTAATGTTCAGTCACTTGAAATTAAACATTAGGAATCTCAGCTTTATTTGTAAGTTTCTTATGCCATCATTGAGGTGTTCTGCTTGCCTCCCCCTCACCCCTGCTGGGCTGCCCAACTCCTCTGGCTGGATCCCCTATCCACAGGCAAACTCATTTAGCTCACCAAATGCCTTGACACACAGCATTTGACCTGCCCAACAGCCATACTCCTCCAGGGAGCAAATGTAAAAGGCTGAACACACACACACACACACACACACCCCACACACACTCTCTCTGATATTGTTTCACATAAGGTAAGCCTAACTATAACATCATAGCTATTTTGGTATTTGTAACATTTTATAGACGACACAGCATTTTCAGGGACATGACTGAATTTGACCTCATGGTGAGATGATGGCAATGATGATAATGATGTTGGAAGAGGAGGAGACATGAGTAGAGGATGAAAAGAAGGAGGTGAAGGCAAAGATGGAAGGAAAGGAGGGAAATGAGAAGAAACAAAAAGGAAGGGGAGAAGGACAACTTAAGTGTTTTCTGTACATTTTCATGTAATGCTCACAATAACTCCACAAAACAGAGATTGTTACCACTCTCATTTTACAGATAGAGAAACTAAAGCCCAGAGAGGTTAAATCATAAGCCCAAGACCACATGGAGAATGGGATGTCAAGATTGATACTTCAAATGCTCACTCCCTTAACTACAACTGATCATATATATGTGAAAAAGTGCAGTTAGGAGAGTAGATTTGGTCAAGACAGAACAGTTTTATTTTACCCATCTATGAGGTAATAAAGCTCAGAGAGGTTAAATGGCTCATCCAGTGTCACACAGCTTCGTGTGAGGTTCCGGGCTAGAATCCTGGTTCCCGTCTCCCTGGAAGTCTGTGTGTGCGCATGCATGCACACACACACAGATCCAGGCTCCCTCCAAGCCTGGAACTCCCTCCTGGTGAGTAGGATCGCCTAGCATCCTTGGCAAGTTGCCAAGTTCCTAGCTGCATTTCAGTTTGGAGCACTCTTCTTAAGTAGCTAAGTAGTGGGAGAAACTGGGGTGCAGGGGAGGGACACTTCACCTCTTCCCAGAAAGGCAACACCACTAGTGCCTGCAGATCTCTTTCAGGACTCTGGCCAGTGCCACACTGGCTCCAGGAACTTTCAATGGCAGGAAATCTGTGCCCCAGCACCTTCACCAATGCACTGAATTGAAAATCAGGGTAAATCCGCAGCAAGGGAGATGTCTAATCAAGACTCAGGTTTGCATTTCCTCCTCACTGGCATGTTGACAAAACAAGAAAAGACAGAAACAAACACGGTTAAGCTAACTTTCTTTCAGAGGCCATTCACTGAGAAGTAAGAATAGGAGGACAGCCTAAGGCCACCAGGGAAGAGCCAGAGGGAATATTCAGCACAGCAAGGCCACACCCAGACTGGGCCCCCACCTTCCTAAGCACTTCCCAGAGGCTGAGAAAAAAAGTAAAAGAAAACTGAGGTCACCCAATAGAGAGGGGGCCCATGGGGGAAATGTGACTCTCCAGACACCTGGACCCCAGAGGTTTAGAAAATGTGAAGTATATATAGTTGTGGTGCTGTTTCTCCAATATATTCAAAAGAACTTAGGAAAGGACTACAGATGGTTAGAACAGGAATAGTAACAGTGCTGCCCATTTATGGAAAGGCTGATCTGTGCCAGGAGTATACACAACGCCATTTCTTCAACAGTCTTGCCCTCAGTGGTCTATTTCACAGCCCCTGAGACTGGGATCCCAAGATTTTAAATTACTTGCCTAAGATAACCAGCTATGAGGGTTCAGAAATCACCCTTTCTAAGTTGCTTGCTTTACAGAGGAGGAAACAGGCTCCAGGAGGGCAGAGCTGTGCCAAGGTCATCCTGAAAGTCCTGAGCATTCTGGGAACCTCTAAGCCCCAGAGGCAACCCCACAAAATCCAGATGGTGGGCTCAGTCATCCTGCTGGTCATATTCAAAGTCACCATTCGGCCCATAGTGGCAATCATCATCTTCCCTACCTCTCCATTTCCAGGAAACAAAATCCCCTTAAGTGGAAATCAAGCAAAGTGTTTTTAGATCAATCAAATGTGTCACAGGCTTGTGGGATCACTTCCTTTTGAATCTGTAAGGTCCAACTCCTGCACTGGCCAACATTTTCTACTCCAGAATGTAGTGTGGGGCCAGAAAGACCTGGATTTGGATGGAGCTATAATACCGACTGCTATGTATCTTTGGGCAAGTCACATAAGTTCTCCAAGCCTCATTGTTCCTAGAAATAGGAAAGCTACCCAAACTTTTGAGTGTTTGCTGCACGTCAAGCACTGTCTTAGGCTCTCGGAATAGAGCTGTGAACAAGACAGACCAAAACTCAGTGTTCTTGGCTAATATCCAAGAGGAGATAATAATAGGACCCAGACTGTGCGTTGGTTGTGAGGATAGAAGAGATACTACATGTAAAGGTCTTAGAACACTGCCGCCTGGTAAGCCATTATTCAACAAATATCTGGTAAAATAATACAATTATGAACATTCTACTGATATTTTAAAAAATTGGTCCAAGTCACATATTTTTTAAGTCAAAAGAAAATTTAAAAAAAAGAAAATAGTTGGTTATATAGTTTGGTGAGTCTTTAAGCATGCGCCATTTGATGACCGAGGTGACTTAGTATGTGAGAAACTGAAAGAGGATCCAGCATATACTTCCATAAAAGTAACGCAGGATGCTGAGAGCCGCTACAGAGACTCTGAAAGAGCCACTTGCTGCTTCAAAGGCAGGGGGATGATACCAGCATGTGCCAGACATTCCACTGGTCTTCCTGCCTCATTTTCATGCAGCCCTCATGGGCTGGGGTGCTATTATCCCCATTTTACCAAGGAGAGAGCCAAGGCACAAGGAGGGTAAGAAATGCTTTCCCCTGGTAGGACCAAGATATGAACCCAAACCCCTACCACCAGCAGGGGCATTGTTCTTTTCACTGCATGTGTGTTGCGCTTGTGAGCATTATGAGTCATTTTATTTTCTTTTCATCTTTTTAAAGACTGAGCTTGCCACTGCTGGAGGAGGAGGAGATAAAAACAAAGCTGTTCATACAGTCCCATCTTTCTCTGCACCTTTGACATTAAAAAATGCAGGGATTTCTCCTTCTTAAAAGCCTTTTCCAAATACACCTCATTCTTCCCTCCTTCCTAGGGACACGCTAGGCTTCTTTTCCCTGCTCCCTTGCAGTGAGACATGGCCACATGACTGAGTTAGGGGGGTCAGAGCAGGAGAGGGAAGGACTGCTGACCACTCCCAGACCTAGCTGATACAAATTCTGCATATGACACCCTTGCCCATTAGAAGCCTGATGGTGACAATGAAGAGCCACAGAATGGTGGAGCCTAGCTCTCACACGGCGGGCGGGGGGGGGGGGGGGAGACCTTCCCTGCAATAAACCCCTCAGATGTGAAGACAGCAGCAAATCTTAGCTCGCCTCAACAGTAGGCTCCTTTCCTTAAGGATAAGAACTATTCTTATTAAATTCTATAATCTGGGCACCTAGCAAAGGGCCTGGCATATAATAAATTTAGGAAGATTGGCCTGGTGGCTAGAAGAAGGGGTTCTGAGATCAGGTAGCCTGGATCTGACCACTGGCTCCAACACCTGTGAACTGTGGGAGGCTTTGGGAAGATAATTTAACCTCTCTGAGCTTCCATCTTCTCATTGGTCAAAGCATGATACCAACTATATAGACAACGTAGTCATGAATCTTAAGATACGGTAGGGAGGGGCGCCTGGGTGGCTCAGGTGGTTAAGTGAATGTCTCTGGCTCAGGTTTATGATCCCAGAGTCCTGGAATCGAGTCCTGTGTCCGGCTTCCTGCTCAGCAGGGAGTTTGTTTCTCTGCCCCTCCCCTGGCTCATAAGCATTCTCCCTCTCTCTCTCACTCACTCTCTCTCAAATAAATAAATAAATAAAATCTTAAAAGAAAAGATATGGTAGGGAAGAATGCTTAGCCTATAGACAGCACATAAAAGCTCTCAGGAGCTCTAACATTCTACTGCTAGTACTGCTACTACTGATGATGATGTGATAGTGCTGATTAACTGATACTGTTAAGTGCCCAACAGTAAGCACTTAAGACTTGACCCAAATGTATGCACATGTGTATGCACACATACATCCTCACTCATATAAATATATACAAATAAGCAGACTTATAAACTTCCTCAAGTGGCTTCTAAATACAAACAATGATGGCTCTGTCCCTTTCTCACAAGCCGCTCATCCATAGCCGCTCCTTCCCCACTCCTCCCTCCTCTATGCTGCTGGCTCCCTCAGTTCTTAAAAATTATAATTAATTCATACTTTGGACTCTCAGGATTATAAGGTATTATAGGATGGTAGAACTAAGACAAATGCTTTAATTCACCAGCTGCCATGTATTTAATTAGAGATTCTGATGAGTCCTCCTTACACAGATATGCCTTCCTACTTCTTGTTGCGTGAGAGTAAGGAAGAGGGAGGCTGAGGAAGGGAGAGGAAAGAGGATTTGTGCACAAGGACTCCAGGACTCTGAAACTTTTGGCTAGCATGGGCTGCTAGTCTGCCACATGAGCATCAGCTGGAAGCAGAGCAGCGCTGGCTGCCAGCCCTCTGACATGTGTGGTGGGCAGGGGGAGATGTCTTGCATGAGGCTTCTATTTTCCTGGAGCATAGGAAAGCCCTACATATGGGGGTGGAATGGGATGGAGGATATTCACACATTCTTATATTTTTATTTTTTTAATTCTTCTTATAATTTGGGAAGGGGTAAAGCAAAAAGCATTTGACTCTCAATGACAATATAGGTCTCATGATACTTGGTTTGTGTTTGTGTGTGCACGCATGTGTGTGTCTCATTCTCACTGATGAAGTTGGCAGTTTGGTAAATAAGGTTTATGTTTGCTCTTGCAGAGGGAAACAATTGTTCTCTGAAAAAAATGCTTTTGTTGCACTAAGTGTCTCTAATGAGGACAGCAGTTAATAAAATTAAAATCCAGGGTGTAAACAGAAGAGTTGACAGATTCAGGGGCGCCTGGGTGGCACAGCGGTTAAGCGTCTGCCTTCGGCTCAGGGCGTGATCCCGGCGTTGTGGGATCGAGCCCCACATCAGGCTCCTCTGCTGTGAGCCTGCTTCTTCCTCTCCCACTCCCCCTGCTTGTGTTTCCTCTCTCGCTGGCTGTCTCTGTCTCTGTCAAATAAATAAATAAAAAATCTTAAAAAAAAAAAAAAAAAAAAAAAGAAGAGTTGACAGATTCAGTCATTTCTTCTCCCCATCTGGGGTAAATAATGAGTTTCTGGCAAACAACAGAGACCTGGGTTGCAGCCCCAGAAGTGTGGTCAAACTGGGTGTCATATTTGAGCAGTTAAATCTCTACCCAGGAAGAGGGGTTCACAGGCAATCTCCCCCAACACCATACAAGTCAATCACTAGATTAGTCCCACACTACAGAACAAGACAGTGTGGCTTCTTTTCCTACCTTTGTGACAGGGGTAGAGGGGACATCTTCTTCAGATGCTCAGATCAGTGTATCTTGGAGTTGAACCCAGTTCTGCCTGCTGTAGTCTCTGCTCCATTTTTTCAATGAAGCCAATGTCCTACCACAGAATGTCTAAGTCTTTACTGAGTTTGAACACTACAATCCTGGCATATTCTTCCTTTCCAATGCTACTTACCAGCTCTTGCCAGTGTGCACACTCCATCAGATCTCCTCAGACGTTATCTCCACTGGACCTTGAACGTCCTAGGCTCACTCTACCTGCACCCCTCCACTAGTAGTGCCACACTCTCCTGAGCTGCGCCCCCCCCCCCATTTCCAAGATCCTATTCTCTGCCATCTCGTCTACAAAGTTCTTACATGTCTTCCTCTGCTTTAGCAGTCACATATAATTATTTGTAATTTTATTTTTCTCTGTTGTATATCCTGTCTTCCAACCTAAACCATAAAGCCTTTGAGGATATAAGACAGGTTTATACACTGCCATCCCCTCATGGATAAGCATGATCATGGTGAACCCACACTAAATTCAAAAACCTTACTGTCCCGCTGACTGATTTATAGAGAGGATTACATTGAATCTCCTAGGGCATAAACTCAGAGATAACGTCTCACTGAGAAGCTTTTGTGTGTGCTGCAGAACACCTCATTAGAACCAGGAGCAGATTCATTAGAACCAGGTCCCCAAAGAGCAGAATCCGACAGTTGTGCTGTTGGTGTGTGCACTTGCTCCCTTTTCTTTCAATGGAGGGCCATGTACAGTCACGACACAGTCTTCCTTACAAAGAGAAATGTTGCTAGCTCCTCGTTTCATCATGTTTCATCATACCTTTCTGACCCCTTCCCATCCCTTCGCTCCCACCATTCCCAGATGAGGCCAAACACCAATTTCAAACTGTCATCTCATTAAGAGTCTGATATGAAGTTAGTCAAACGTGAAATGGGGTTCGGTGAGTATGTCCAGCCAGGCAAGAGAGAAGCATCATTAAAGATAATGTCCAGGTTTGGGGCTTGGGCAATGGGCATGCTAAGAAGACTGAATTTTATGCCAGGGTGAGATAGTTGGGGAGACTATGAAGAAAATGGAGGGATCATCCACGGGGCCCTTTTACCCTCATGGGTAAATAACAGAAGTCCTGGAGCCAAGTTTTAAAAAGCTCCAACACATCTTTTTATTACGGCCCCTTTCTTGCTATCATTTATTTGCATATCTGAATTCCTCTCTTGACTGTGATTTCCCTGTGGGAAGGGGGTTGTCTCATTGGCAACCTGAATCCTGAGAACCTAGCACACAGTCTGGAACTTTGTAAGTTTGTTGAATGAACAAATGAGCAAGTGAATGGAGCAGGAAGGGTTAATCCTTCCTTAACTTTTGTCCCTGTCTTTTTTTTTTTTTTAAAGATTTTATTTATTTATTTGACAGAGAGAGAGAGACAGCCAGCGAGAGAGGGAACACAGGCATGGGGAGTGGGAGAGGAAGAAGCAGCCTCCCAGCGGAGGAGCCTGATGTGGCGCTCGATCCCATAACGCCGGGATCACGCCCTGAGCCAAAGGCAGACGCTTAACGACTCTGCCACCCAGGCGCCCCTGTGCCTGTCTTTGAAAAAAATATTCACTCTTTATTAATAGCTGAACAAATGCAAATTAAAATAATCTGGAGGTATCATTTTGGACCAACTACATTAATGAAAACATTTTTAAAACAACAATACCCAAAGCTGTCAAGCCTGCATGTGAAACAACATCTGTATTACACTAGTGGTAAGTTGGTACAGCTCTCCCGAAATCAATAAATCCTTCATTTACTAATTTAACAAACATGTACCAAGGGCCAATGTGCTAGGATAGTAGGGAGGGATTCAGAAGGGTAAAACACAGGGCCTCTCCTAGAGGTAGAAACATAATAAACAAGTAGTTACAGAAGTTGCATGAGTAGGAGAAGAAAGGAGGTATCAAAGACAACTTGGGAGGTTAAGGATGGGTTTTCCTGAGAGCTAAGAGCCAAGCTGAAATCTTAAGACTGAGCAACAGTATACCTAGGAGGGAGAAGAAGAGAGGTCCATGAAGATGAGAAAGACATACTTCATTTCAGAGACAGAGAAAAGAATGGAGGCGGGTCGGGGGGGCGGCCATGTGTGGTGGGAAGATTAAGTAATGTAAGTGGGTCCAAATCAACAAGGGCCTTGGGAAGCATATCAAGAAGTTTGGATTATCCTAAGGGTGATAGGACCTTTACAGGGAGGTGGCATGATCAGATGAGCCTATTGGGAGCACAGCTCTGTCAGCCAATGAAGATCTGGTGGGAGGAGGTGGGCATAAATGTGGAGAATGAAGTAGGAGGTGGTTTCAATAATCCAGAAGTGAGACGATGTTAGCATGGGCCAGGGTAGTGGAAGTGTGAATGAAGAGAGGCAAATCTATTCAAGAAATTGAAGACATTATTAGGAAAACCTAGTAATTTACAGGATGTGAGAACTACAGGAGAAGGATCATCACAGATGAGCCAGTGCAGGGCATTCACTGAGAAGAGAACACAGGAGGGCACACGGCACACAGCACACAGCAAGGGCCACTGGATACCCCATCTCTTCAACTCTCCTCCAGGGAATTTATCTTAGGAAGAATTCAGTAAAAGGTAAAAGATGTAGGACCCAAAGTATCTGTGACAACATCTTCTATAAAAAACTGGACAACCTACATACCTAATCATGATCATGATTATGTGCCAAGCATTGTTCTGAGTGTCTGACACAGAGAAACCCATTTAATCCTAACAACCCTATGAAGTAGGTCCTGTTGTGTTTCCTGCTTCATAGATGAGCAACTGAGGCACAGAGCCAGGATGTGGACCAGGTCAGCCTCCTCAAAATGTACCTAGATGTACTTCCTCTCTCCATGATGGGGAGGTTTCAGTAAGGTTGAACACACCAGCAGGCTGAAATCTTAGACAACCACTAAACAATCATTAAGATAATTCCACAAAAACAAGGAAAATGTGTCTGGAGTATCATTAAATAAAAAATCAGGGGAAATGGTATGTAAAGTCTGAAAATAATTATATTAAAAGATGTGCACACATGGGTCAGGTTTGGAGAAGAATTTACCATGATGAAAACAGATGTGCTTTTCAGGTGATGGGATTAGGGTGATTTTTATAATCAATTTGTCCTATATTATTGTTGATATCCATCTTCTATCTAATGAAAAATTCAAAATAAGACACAAAAAATGTATGAGCTATATAATCCCAATTTATGAAGTAGAAAAACAGGCATGGCTAATCTATAGGGATAGAAATCAGAACAGTGGTTGCCTCAGGTTGGGGCACCCTACATTGTCTAAGGGCGTGAGATACTTTCTTAGGGGGAGGGACATGTCCTATAGATAGATTGAGATGATGATCACACAGGTATATCTTTCCCAAAACTCACTGAACTGTGTTTTTGAGATCTTTTTCATTGTATGTAAATTGTATGTTTGTTGTTCATAAACAATGCCTCAATTTAAAAAATAGTACAGGGGTATCACAGTTAATTTTATGTATCAACTTGACTGGATCAGGGGATGCCCAGATATTTGGTTAAACATTATTTCTGGGTGTGTCAATGACAGTGTTCCAGATGAGATTGGCATTTGAATGAGTAGATCCAAAATATGGCCTTTCCACCAAGGTGATGGGCATCATCCAATCCTTTAGGGAGCTGAATAGAAGAAAAGTCAGAGGAAGGAAGGAATCACTCCTCTCTCCTGAGCTGGCACATCTCATCTTCTGCTCTAGGACTGCAATTTACACCACTGACTTCCCTGGTTCTCCTGCCTTCAGACTCAGACTGAATTAATGACCAGCTTTCCTGGATCACCAGCTTGTAGATATCACATTGTGAGACTTCTCAGCCATCATACCATATGAGACAATTCCTCATTATCTGTTTGTCTGCCTGCCTATCTATTGGTCTTGTTTCTCTGGAGAACCATAATTCAGGGCAACAGTAAAAACAAAGTCTTTCATTTTAGCCTTTCCTTCTTCTTTATGAGGAAGTCATCATTTTCTGACTATCAGTGCCATCCAGGACAACCAGCCCATTTCTCTGCCCAGTTTTCTCCTTATAGAAAGGGTAATTTCAATGGGGTGGCATAATTCCCTATAATAGGGGTCCTCCACCAGGCCTATTTCAGCCTGCCACTAGTTTTTTTATAAATAAAATTTATTGGAACACAGCCACACCCATTTGCTGATATGTCTATGATTGCTTTCACAGTACAATGTGGAGTTGAGTTGTTGCAACAGAGACCGTATGGCAGACAAAGCCCAAAATATTTGCTATCTGGATCTTTACAGGAAAAGCTTGCTAGTTCTATCTCTAGGGAATATTTGGAAATATGTACGGGTGTTTGAGGTTGTCACAGTGACGGACTTGGGGGCCACTACTTGTGTTTACTAGGCACAGTTACTTAGTGCACAGTCTAGTGAAGAACTGCTCAGTCCAGTCCTAGTAATAGTGACCCCACTGAGAAACTCATTTTCCAAGCAGGTTCAGAACCTAGAGGAGGCAGCTAGAGTCAAGAGTTAGGCTTCCACAAATTAAAACTGCACAATTGCATTTTCCCCACTTAGAAGCATTGTTCCCCCTTTGTTCTATCTTTAGGCAAGAAGCATCAGAGAAGCACCCACCTCTTAGCTTCCCTAACTTTATCTAACTTTTCAGTTACTGTTTGACAGCTTGTCTCACAGGTTCCCTTAGGACCTAGTTTTAGAATCAAGAAGGGTTTTAAAAATTGCCAAACCCAAGTTTAACAGAAGGAGACAGAAATACCCACCAGGGTTCTAACTTGTTTTATCACACATTCCCCACCTCTCCCAAGTGGGACTGAGAGAGGGTGTTCTGCTTCTCATATCAGAATCGTCACTTCAGAGTTTGCAAAGTACTTTCTGGATGCAATAGATGCTGCTCTGTGTGGTAGACTGCGTGGATAGCGTCACTCCGGGTTTTACAGAAGGAATGATTTGCTCAAGGTTAAGTGGGTAAATTTAACTTAAACCGGGTCTGCCGACTTCAAGTTGGGAGCCCTTTCTCAGGAGCTGCCTGTTTATATCGTACTTAAGCAATTTAACGGTGGAATTCCAGAAACCTTGCAGCTTTTCAAGAGCATGTCAGACCATAGAAAGGGATTGGAAGTAGGACAGGATTCAGCCTGGTTTTCTTGTGAATACTTACATGTCTGTCTTTGCAGTAAACTCAGCATTTTTGAGGGCTGAGGCAATATATTATTTATCTTACTCTCTTTGCATTCCACAGCCTAGTATCATACATGATACATAATAGGCACGTAATAAATGTTGGATGAATGAACAAATACACGAATGAACAAATGAAGGAGAAGAATTCCTCTCATCCTCTCTATCCTTCCCTTTACCAAGAAGGAATCAGAAAAGAGCAAAGTATGAAAGAAAATTAAAATGATAGCTCACATAAGATACCCAACCCTCTTCCAAACATGTATACATTTTAGCTCATTTATTCACTTCAACAGCACCTGAATTTGGTACTCTTTTCATCTCCATTTACTTTACAAATGAGAAGAATAAAGATTCAGCAAGTTAGAAAACTGACCCAAAGTCACAGGGTGGGGAAGCAGGAGAGCTGGCATTTAAACTCAGGCCTGGCAGGCTCTTGTACTGGGACTCATAATGACTCCACCATTCAGCATTTGATACTAAATGCTTGGGTAATGCAACACCATCATCCCATCTGGGGGGCATCCCATTTATAGAATGGATGTATTTCTAATGGAATCCACACTTAACCCAGGGGAACAGAAAAGACTGCTTCACTTGTCAGCATTCATAAGAAGTAACTCTCTCCAAAAAAGTACCTATAGAGATGTAGGGATATGTGGATACATGGATATTTGATTCTGTAGTTTCAATAAAACAGAGCTTGGGCCCCACACTACGTGATAAATGGTTCAATAAGTAGGGTAATATAATGCAGTCAGAAAGAAATACATTTTTATGTGCCAAATGGAACTGTATAACACCAGCTACAGCTTGGGTGATCATCTAATGAAAATGCCTTTGTGCTGGGTTGGAAATGCAGGGGTGAGGAAAGCCCAAGTTTGGAAGTTTAACAACTGTGTATGTCTTAACTTTCCGCCCCTTAAATTCAAGATAAATTGAGTGGTTTAGAGAGAGATACTATCAGAGGGCCTAGGCCCAGACGGGTTTGTGCAAAGGGTAAGGGAGAGAAGAGAAAACCAAAGTACTATCATTTCTTGAAAAGTAGGTATGCAATTCATTTTCAAATTCACCCTGAATTTATTAAAACACCTCACGTTCATGTCCAGGTAGTCACTGATAGCACAGTCAGCTAAACTCATAATTGAGAGTCTGGGTTTTTCTGAAGAGTTTTTCTTCCCCACAAAGCAATGACTTTTTAATATTTATTTGTTCAATAAGGGAATGAATGAATGAATGCATAAAAAGGCTGTTGAACGCTTTATATGCCAGATACATAAACATGTATTCTGTTTAACTTTCATATGAACCCTATTAAGTGGATACGAATAATAGCTCCATTTCTGAGATAGAAAAATTGAGGCACTGGGAGGGTTTGAGTTTCAAGTGACCAAGTGGGCAGTTAGAACTCACATTTAGGAGGATTGTTCTGATCACCTCCTATTCACCCTACTGGTGAAGGTGGGCTCCCCTGTCCTAAGAAGTATAAGATGGTCTAATACACGGCACCCCACAGTGGACAGATGAGACCAACACTGTTCAATGGTCACATATACTCAGAGCACAGGAAAGCTATGACAGTGCACAACACACAGGGCCACGTGAAGGTTGCACTCAGAGCAGAAGGAACCAGGAGGGGCTGCAGGAGTCAGGCCTTATAGTGACAGGAGTGCGAGATGGCCCTTATTCCCGCAGGAGAGTGTGCCTGGTTCCTTAGAGTAATTCTGCAGGCTGGCAAGGAGGTGGGACCCATTAGGTTGAGGACCAGTTGGAATGCAGCTGGTCCAGCTGATAAGGGAACAAGCCAGGTGGAAAGCCTTTCCTGCTGGGGGTGGAGGGGGGGGATGGGTATAGCTGGCAAGAGCAGGGGAACTCACAGTTAGATCTTTAGACTCTAGGAGGCTCAAAGATGTCAAAAAACTGCATAAAATTTCAGGTCTTCCAATACATGGATGACTCTGGACCGGCAATTCATAACCAATACATTATTGCCATTCTTCCCCACCTTTCTTGATTTATCCTTCCACCCCATGTGTAAATACACACACCCTCCTCCTCCTTTATTTCAACATAGGAGAGAAGGCAGGTGTGAAAAGGTGGGATAAGCATCAGTCTTGGGACCAGTAGGTAAGCATATGGGTCCTAGCTCTGCTATCCAGCTCTGTAATTGTAACCCTTTGTTTTCTCCGCAAAGTGACAATGCTGCCACTTCTACTTCAAGTGGCGGTTATAAAGATTAAGTGAAATAAAAGAGAGGCTTTTAAAAAGCAATTCTAATGGAAGAGATTACTATTTATGGTCATGATTCTCATCATCTCTGTATTTCTTTGACACCAGGGATATTTATTTAAAGGAGCAAATTAGGAAAATAACGGTGTACCATTGCACCGAACAGTGACAAAAACTAAGTAGAAGAAGTAGCATCGAACCATTTTGAGTGCTTATTTGGTGTCCCCCTCTGTGCCAAACACTTACCATCAACATCTCACTTAATTTTAATAACTCTACCAGGTTGGTGTTAGCATTATTTCCCTTTGAAATATAAGTGCATTGAGACTCAGAAAAATTAAGTACCCTGCTCAAAGCCAAGTTACAAAGGGCGTAAGTGACAAAGTGGGGATTTGCACCTGGGTCAGTGTAACTTCAGAGCCTGCGCCCTTACTTTCCAAATGATAACCCCAACAAGGATATTTGGGTGGTACAGGAGGCTAAATTATGGCCCCTCCATAAAGATGTCCTGGTCCCAATCCCCAGAACCTGTCAATATGTTACCTTATATAAAAAAGGGACTTTGCAGATATGACTTAGTTAAGGATCTTGAGATGGAGAGATTATCATGGGTTATCCAGGTATGCCAATGTAATTACAAGGGTCCTTATAAGAAGGTGGCAGAAGGTCAGAATCAGAGAGAGATTTAAAGTTGCTCTGCTGCTGACTTTGAAGATAAAGGGACCACCAGCCAACAAATGCAAGCGGGCTCTAGAAGCCGGAAAAGGCAAGGATACACATTTTCCATGAGAGCCTCAGGAAGGAACATATAGCCTGACCCACACCTTCATTTTAGGACTTCTGTCCTCCAGAACTGTAAAGTCATACATTTGTGGATTTTTTTTTTAAGATTTCATTTATTTTTTTGACAGAGAGAGAGACGGCCAGCAAGAGAGGGAACACAAGCAAGGGGAGTGGGAGAGGAAGAAGCAGGCTCCCAGCAGGAAGCCCGATAGGAGGCTAGATCCCAGAACCCTGGGATCAGGCCCTGAGCCAAAGGAAGACGCTTAACGACTGAGCCACCCAGGCGCCCCTACTTTTGTGTTGTTGTTTTTTTTTTCAACCATGCAGTTTGGGTAATTTATTTCAGCAGCAATAGGTGGCAATCAGAATATTATTGCATAGAGCAGACAATCTGCTCTAGATCTGTGCTGTCCCAATACAGCAGCCAACAACCACAGGGAGCTATATTTGAAGTTAAGGTTATTCAATTATTAAATTTAAAATTCAGTTCCATAATCACACTAGCCATATTTCATGGGCTCAATAGCCATTCATAACTAGTGGCCACTATATTGGCTAGTTCTAATATAGAACATTTCCATCATCACAAGAAGTCTCCTGGAGAATGTTGCTCCGGAGGGAGAAGGCTGACACATCTCCATATCTGCAAATATTTCCATGAGGGTGGCAGAAGGAGTTCTTTGGGCACCATGGATGATGTAAGCAGACTGCCTGGGTTCAAATCCCAGCCCTGACACTTTCTAGCCGGGGGTAAACTGGGGATAACAATAATAGCACTTAGTCCATTGGTTTATCATGACTGAATATGGATAATATATGCAAAATGTTTTAGCATAGGCCCTGGCACATATTAGTGGGCATTTAATAAATATCAACCTTTATCATTCTTAAGCCCAGACCAATTTGACAAAGTCCACTGAGAGTTTGTCTAAGGCATGTCTGAATGCAACATTCTGAAAACAACTCTGTGCCTGGAAAGCAAGCATAGAATGGAAGCACTCCCTGTAAGAAAAAATTACATAAGACACTTCCTCAGAATGCAGTATCACGGCCGTATGAATACAAATCACTGACGTGCAAATACTCCTCGGAAATATTTATGATGGAACTTCAGCACCAACCCAAACAGCCTTCACATAGTGAAACAAAACCATAAATTATTTCCAAGAACATTGTAATGCCAAGGGAACTCACTTAATTATCCATTATCCCAGAAATGTAGACATAATGTTAATTAAAATGAAGGGGAAAAGCCATTTCCATTTTTTATTAAGATTCATTGGGCTCTTGAAGAGCTCTTTGCCCTTAAGGCTGGGCCAGGTGATGGAGAGCTCATCCTGGGGAGGCAAAAGCAGCAACCTAGACAAGAAGAGGGGCACCTCAAGGTCAAGAAGCAGCACCTCTAAAATCCAAGAAGAATTGTCTGGCCCTCACTCCTTAATCTTTCTCCCATAGATGTCTGGGTTTCCACCATTAGGAATTATTTTTCTTTCATCTGGACATTGACACAGCCTTGTTCTCTCTTTTAAAACACTCAAATTTCTGGACTTGGCAGCATAACGTGTCTGCAATATTTCATCAAGCTCTAAGAATGCAGACTAGCAGAACTTTGGTTTCATCTCTTTATTTTCTAGAGCCCTGAGGCTACACTGAATACCAGGCTCTTGTGGTGGACAGACGGAGGGACGGATGGATGGGCAGGTGGATGGAAGGATGGAAGGATGGAAGGATGGAAGGATGGAAGGATGGAAGGAAGGAAGGAAGGAAGGAAGGAAGGAAGGAAGGAAGGAAGGAAGGAAGGAAGGAAAATGAACATTCTAGTGGGTGTTGGGCAGGTTCAGTGGGTCTGGTTTCAGAACCTCACCTCTGACCAAACAAGGCAACTCTGTTTTTACATCTTGTAATTGATGGGGTTCCCCTGCCTTCTGAGTAATTCTGGTCTGGCTTCTATCAGACCCTCCCACACAGTGCCCTTCCAAGCTCCATTTGCCTTTTCCCCTTCAAGAGAGACCTGGGTAGAGGCACCTGAGTGGCTTAGTCGGTTAAGCCGATTCTTAATTTTGACTCCAGGTCATGATCTCACGGTCTTGATATTAAGCCCCATGCCAGACTCTGTGCTAAGCATGAAGTCTGCTTAGGATTTTCCCTCTCCCTCTGCCCCTCCTCCCATCCATGCTCTCTCTCTCTCATAAAAAGAAGGGAAGGGAAGGAAAGGGAGGAAGGAAAGAAGGAAAGGGGAAAAAGAGAGAGAGAGAAAAAGAGAAAGAAAGAAAGAAAGAAAGAAAGAAAGAAAGAAAGAAAGAGAAGAGAGAGAGAGAGAGAGAGAGAGGGAGGGAGACAGAGAGAAAGACAGACAGACCAGAGTATGATGTTGGGCATGGAGAATTAATTGGGAGAAAAGAGGGCTGGGGAAGGGGAGGTTTGCTGAGAGAAGCTATGGCAGGTGAGAGAAGCTAGTAGAGTGGAGGATGCTATGTGCCCTGTAGGATACCCAGAAAGCCCCAGAAAAGGATGAGTTACCTTGAGCTGATTTGAGAGTGTAGACTCTACGACTCTGGGATCAAATCACATGCGCCAAGACTTTATAAGCACTTTAGAATTTCCAAGTTCATGTGAGATTTGCTTAGAGTAAAATGGGGGGAGGGGGTGTTATTTTTAAAATAAATTTTAAATCCTCTGACATATAGGGAAAGAAACTCCATATCCTGAAGCCCTGACACATAGTGGGCCCTCTTATGAATGTATATGGATGCTGATTAGTGAATGGATAATTAAGTCATTTGCTTAGTTGTTGATGTCTACCATGAATTGGGGTATGTTGGGGAAGCTGGAAATTTCTGTCTGTAGAAAGAGATAGAAGAGAGTCAGAGAGGAGCTGATATTTACTGTATACTACTGAACATTTATCGAACATGTGTATACATTATGTGTCTTTGTTTATAATACTGCCTCTGTAAAAAATAATTTCCAAAATATCTATGACACACCTATCAGAATGGCCAAAATCCAGAACACTGACAACACCAAATACTCAATGTGGAGCATTCATCACTGCTGGGAATGTAAAATGGTGCAGCCAGTTTGGAAAACAGTTTGGCAGTTTTTTACAAAACGAAACATACTCTCACCATACAATCTAACAACCGTGCTCCTTGGTATTTATCCAAAAGACTTGGAGACTTATGTCCACACAAAAACCTGCACATGGATGTTTGTAGCAGTTTTATTCATAATTGCTGAAACTTGGAAGCAACCAAGATGCCCTTCAGTAGGTAAATGGATAAACTGTGGTACATCCAGACAACGGAGTATTATTCAGTGCTAAAATGAAATGAGCTACCAACCCATGAAAAGACATGGAAGAAACTTAAATGCATATTGCTAAGAAAAAGAAGCCAGTCGGAAAAAGCTACATATTGTTTGATTCCAGCTATATGACGTTCTAGAAAAAGGCAAAACTATGGAAACAGTAAAGAGATCAGTGGTTGCCAGGGGTTTGGCGATGGGGAGTGGACAGGTAGAGTACAAAGGATTTTTAGGGCAGTGAAAATACTCTGTATGATGCATGTTATTATACCTTTGTCCAAACCTATAGAATATACACCACCAAGAGTGAATTCTAATGTAAACTATGGACTTTGGGTAATTATGATGTATCAGTGTAGGTTCACTGACTGGAACAAATGTCCCACTACAGCGGGGGAGGCGGGGCATGTGTGGGCACAGGAGGTGTGTGGGAAATCTCTGCACCTTCCTCTCAATTTTTTTATGAACTTAAATCTCTTTAAAAAACCTGCATGAAACAAAAACACTGACTTACATATGTAATTCTTACTAGAGCCTCATTTGTTCTTACTCTTGGAATTTCCAGAGCCTCCAGTTCCTCCATAGTAAAGCTTTCCAATAGGTCAACTTCAGTCTACATCAAGCCTCCATAATCTTCCTTACCTAGAGAACAAATATCCAGGACTTGCACATAACTCACAACCTGATTTTCTTCCAAGATCTCCTTACTGTCTCCCTTCTATGTTAGTTTTCTAGGACTGCCATAATGAAGTACCACAAAATGAAGGGCTTACACAACTGAAATTTGTTGTCTCACAGTCTGAAGACCTGAAGTCCAAGATCAAGGTGTCAGCAGAGCTGGTTCCTTCTGAGGACTGTGAGGGACAATCTGCTCCAGGCCTCTTTCTTGGCTTATAGATGACTGTCTTCTCCTGTGTCCTCACATGGTCTTTCTACTGTATGTGTCTGTATCCTAATTTCTCCTTCCAATAAGGGTACCGGTCCCATTGGATTTGGGCCCACACCAATGACCTCATTTTCACCTGATAACCTCCATAAAGACCCTATCTCCAAATAAGGTCACATTCTGAGTTAGGACTTCAACATAGGAATTTGGAGGGGACACAGTTCAACCTGTAACACATTGACAAGGTGTTTCCTATTAAAAAGGTTAAGATTTAGAATGTAGTCCCTCACATCTCTTCTACCTCCTGTTACATCAATTTAGTTGACTCTGATCTTTTTATGGTAGTTTATAGGCTCTACAACCAGGCTTTCTGCTGACATACTATTTGGGGTTCTTTAATGGGGCCAAAGGCACCCCCACTCTACTCCATCTCAATCTTACTTCCTGGCTTTTCTAACTTTTCATTCCTTTGAAAATGTAAAACACCTGAGTACAATAGGTTAAAAAAACAACAACAGAGGTGGTCAGTGTGATCTAGCTTCTCATCTGGGCATCTCATACCTATGTCCTACCGAGAGTAGCTCCATTTGGACACAATAAAAATCATTTTCTAATAAAGCACCCGGGAAGCAGCAGAGGCTAGCCTGACCTCCCATTTCAATGGCACCCACGTGGGCTGAGCCCAGAATCATCTGCTTCCTCCACAGCAGGCAGACTCAAATCTGCACAAGAGTAATGCACAGAAGAGCAGATTTTGGCAACGATGCAGAGTTCCAGCCAAAATAAATGCTACCACCTGGTAGCTTTCGAACAGGATCCATGCCGGTATTTCATTTGGGCTGAAAACACTAGAAAAATAGTATTTTGCATTTTGCACCTGTAGCCACGCTTCCTGTCAGCCACATCACTTTCCAATGATGCCATGAGGTGGGTAGGAGAAAGTGTATTCTAAAAGGGTCTAAACAGGGAGGGCATTTTAGATTCTGAGTCTCTAATAAGATGTGGTGGGGGCGGGAAAGGCTATAGTATCCTATGAAATTTTAGGATCCATTTCTTCAGAAGCTCAGATATCTTAGCAACCCCTATTTGATGCACATTTCCATGTTCTTTTGTTAAATCAATGGTATCGCTGCCAAATGCGTTCTCTTATCTCATTACATTTCAGCTTCACTTATGTTCCAAAAACTAAGCATGGAGGTAAATGTTATATACCTCACACGGGTGCACACACATTCATTAAGCATGCACACTATAGAGAAATCTGACTTAATGAAAGTTTATTTGAAGAGAATGCTTATTTAAATGCAGTCTACTCTTGCAAATGGAAATGGGTTATTTTTGGATAATTGCATAGCTGGGTGAGCTGTGCATTCACTCTGCTGGGTGGCCTGACTGTTTCTTAACCTTTCTAACTGGAACAAATATATATATTTTTTCATCTGCAGAGAGAAACTAATGGGACTTCATTAGGTCAAGAGTATGGTCATGAGACTTAAGGACTGAAGAGAAATACAAGCAGGAATCCTCAAAGAATAATGCTGGGTGAAGGAGGAGGCGACAAGGTTGAAAGCTCTCATTTTGATACCACTGAGTATTAGGTCCAGCAAAGACGACTAATGAGGGTCTTTAAATATCTAATTACAGTAAACAGGCTTCCCCTATCAAATAAAAAGCTACATTTACGCCTTTTTAGGAGTCAAGAGGAAAGCCACCCTATAAATATAATGGGGAAGATATTGAGAGTGCCCTAGCAATCCCTGTTGTATACTTAGAAGGCTTGTAACAACAGAAGGAAGCTGGAGATGTGTGTGAGTTTGGATGCCAAGCAGGTTGAGAGCAGGACAGGTCCAGCTCAGTGTGATATCTGTAAGGGGTCCCTGAACCCTGTACCCCATGCTCCATTCCTTTCTGTCCATAGGACTTTCATCTTCTCACTCACTCTTCCCCAGGGGACGGGCAATTCCAGAACTCAGGCACCAACTGTCATTGCCATAGCTCAGTTTCTCTCATTACGGATTTTGGCATTCCATCTTAAACCTACCTGGACAGAATCCCCCTCCTTCTAGTAACAATACCTACAAACAGTTTCCCATCTTATCTATCCCAAAGTCAGAAAAAAAGCATGGGCCTTAAGAAGATAAGATAAGCTGCTGTCTTGAAGTTTCCATATTTTATCCAGAGTCTTTCCACCAACCCAACCCTCCCACTCCAGCCTGTGGCTGGAACTGAATACCCAGCTCTCCAGGAGCTCTAGAGGGAACAACCAAGGTGTGCAAGACTCTGTCGTACAGGGCGGGAGTTGCCATGCACAACTGACTGAGACATAAGTTTCTGCAGCTTGAAATCAAAAACAGCAACCAGAAACAAACTGACAAACAAAACCCTGCAATAAGATGATGCACACTTGATGTAGAGGACTCATTATCTGCAAGCCATGGTTCAGACTGAATTATAAGTAGATGTTTAAAGACTAGATGAGTTTGGAGATAGTGACTCCCTAATGAGAGATTTAATGAAATGTGTTGGGAATTGGCAGGAAGGGATAGAAAGCAGAGGACCTCTGAGGACCTCTAAGACAGAAGGAGGACATAGTCTTCGCTTCTATGACTTCCCAAAGATGTTAATGGAAAGGGGATACCTATGTAGAGGTTGGGGGGGAAGAGCTCATCCTTTGCATGCTGATGCCCACAGTTTGAGACCTGGTAGGAAGCCCAAGAGAAGTGCATAGGACATATATTATGGGTAAACTGACCTGAATTTAGTATCCTCACACCTGTACTCTTGGACTTTGGTGAAATAATAACTTCTTTGAGCTCCAATGTCTCTGTCCTTCAAGTAAGGTGAATACAATCTGCTCTACTTTCATTATAACCATCATGATGCTTCTATCATTAAAATTTACTGAACACTTATATATGCCAGTCACAGAAGTGGGCACTCTGCATTTGGTATCTCCCTACTTCCCACAACAGCCTTATGAAATAAAATCATGTTGCCCATTGATTGATGGGGAAGAGTAAGTTCACTTGCCCATGTTCATTCAGCTGCTCATGTTGGATGAAGATTCACAGGGTTGTTGATGATGTGTCTTGTGAATTACAAAGCATCAGCAAATGTTACAAACTTGTCCACAAGTGTTTGTAAGCATCTCTTCTAATAACTAGTGAGCCCTTGCTTGGGTTGTTTTTGAGAGTATCTTTATGGCATAACTGAAACATGTGGGCTCACTACATAGGTCTACTCCCCAAGAACATTTTTACCTCTGGTCACTGGAGCTCAGACCCAACTAGGGCAGGGCCAAGGGTACCTGGCAGCAGATCATCCCCCAAACCAAAGCAACTAAATGTGGTTACATTAAGGGCCAGGTTCAACCAAACCATCAGTTGTTTTCTAATGGGGAAAAAAAATTCAAATTTCAATACCTATGCTGAGCAACATGGAACTTTCCCATGGAACCCAAAATTACAGGGACTGGACTTGCCCCAAGGAAGGAGGAAAGCCTTGTGTTTTCAGAATCAGTAAACAAAACAACTCAGACTGATGTTTGATTATGCAGCCTCTATGTACACACAGCTCTCACTTTGCTGCAAGTAAAAGATGTTCATTCCCAGAGTTCCAGGCACTAATGGAAAGACCAGGAAAGGAGAGTGTAAGTATTGAGGGATGCTATATCTTCCAGGTAGCAGACACACTTGCTCTTCAGTGGGATGTCTACGGTTCTCAAAGTCTCCATGGGTTACTGCTTTTATTGCCTTTGTTTCTGGGGTGTGGAGGTTAGTTTGCAATGCCAGAGAGTTCAGTTTAGTAGGGCGATGGAAGCCAGCTTGGTAATGCACATGTAACAGAGCAGCCAACAGCTTGGGCTCCCACCAAGGGAACTCAAGGTCAATGGAAACTCCTAGCATGGAAGCTAAACCCTGTTATAGATGCTGCTGGTGTTCCAGGAGCTGTAAGAGCTTAGGGACAGTCGATACCCCTGTGACATGGCATTGGTGGTGAGCCAGAGGGTTTAGAGGCCCAAATGCAACCATCCCGCCCCACATCTTTCTGCTCCGCTACATCTCGTTGTTTGCAAAAGATTCTCATATCCTTTTACATATTCAGTCAAATATTTATGGGACACCTATACGTACCTGCCCCAGTTCTAAGCACAGCGGATACTGTAATGAGTAAGATAAAGCATTTGCATAGTTGAGGTGTATGCATCTGCTAGGGAAGATAGACAGTAAACAGATGAATAAAGAAATAATACCAGGGGGAAGACAAATCCAGGAAAGCTGACAGAAGGACATGCTATCTCAGACAGCAAGCTCAAAAGAAAGTTCTTTCTAGCATTCGAGCAAAGACCTGAATAAAAGGAAGTGAAGACCTCTGTGAATCTGGGTCTCAAGGGCAACCAAGTTATGGTGGTCTTGGTACCACTGGATGATCAGCAGGTGGTATGACCTGCTGACGGTCTGGGGTAAATCACTTTTCAAACCCAAGTTTTAAAAATATTCCCTTGGAGTAAGTGTTCTCAGATTTGTGCTGACTTCAGGAGGCGAGCAGACTGCCTTGGCAGCAATTTTTAAAAATAAAATGAAAAGCAATTATGTTCCATCATAGCGATTTACTCAGTGAAAATCTGGGGAGAAAAAAGGTAAATACATCCCCTTCACCCCCAAAGGCCTCCTGGGCCAGGGGCTTTTGTCATGGCCAGAGCTGGCTCTCTCCCCTCTGGGACACGGGCCCAGGCTGTCTTCACAGCTCCAGGGAAGGCGCACTCTCTGATTTCCTGGTACCAACAGAGTAGCTGGGAGTGAGTCACCCCCAAGCACAGCCAATTCGAGCAATGAACAGCAGAGACAAAGGAGAGCATTTGTATGTGTTTCCCAGACATGACACATTCTAAGGAGGCTGCAGCCAAATCAAGCCTCCTGAGGTCTCAGAGTGTTGATCTGCAGTCAAAAAGCTTAAAACGACACCAGAGGAGAGGAAAGACTGCCCAAATCATGCTGCACTTTTAACCCAGCCAGACGCCCCACATTTCCCTGACTAGCGCATTTGTGCTCTACTTTCTTATCTTGGTTTCCAACCACCCACCCCCATCCTAACGAGTCCCTCTATTTTAACATTAAGTTTTTAAAAAATATGTGCAAATAGTACATGCTCAGAATATACAAAAAAGCAAAAAGAAGGAAATAAAAAACATTCACAGTGTCACACCATTCAGCAATAACTGCTTTTCACGTTCTGCTGTATATCCCTCAAGAGTTTTCTTTCCCATCTTATTTATGGATACATATTTTTAAACAAGCTATAGCCATACGATGTGTCGTTTAACATAATTTTCTCACTCGAGGAATCGGAAATACCTTCCCAGGCCTATGTAAATGATAGAGTTATCCAAATGTGTTTACCAAATCAGATTTAATGGCTGCAGAGGATTCCATTTTATGGGCAGACCATAATTTATTTGATTTTTCCTGTTATTAGAATTTTCATTATTATAAACAATGCTGCGATGAGCATCACTCACTTCTTCATTTAACAACTATTTATAGAGTGCCTTCTGTGGCTAAGTTTGAGAGCATATCCTTAATTACTCCCTGAGGATAAATTTCTCAAGGTGGAATTTCCGGGTCCAAACACAGGGATGCATTTAAGGCATTTGAAACAAGCGTATTTGTCTTATTGCCAAATCGCCCCCTGAAAGGTTATTCCAGGTTGCACTCCTACCAGCCCAGTATGAGTGTAGCTGGCTCCCCAACTCTTCGACAGCATAAATTTCTCTTTTTCGTATTTTTTTTTGGGGGGGGAATGATTTTGTAGGGAAAAAAATAATGTCTGTTTCACTTTTCAGTCCTTTGTTGCTACCCAGACTGAACATTTTCCCATGTGTACTGGCCATTTAGATTTCCCTTCCTGTGATTTGCTTATTCATAGCTTCCACGATACGTCTTAATTAAGTCTAGGATGAAGAGGAAAGAATGGAGGAAATTAATAATTATTGAGTGCTTGTTATCTGCCAGACAGCGTATACTATTGGCTTCATGAGGAAACACTTGCATTTTAACGGGTCTATCATTATCCTCATTTTATAGGTGATAGTGTTATAACTTGGAGAGTTTACCTGCTCAAGAATGCATGGTAGCGAGTGGAAGCAAAATTCAAACTCTGCTTTGAAGTTTGTTCCCATCACTGCCTTCTGGGGGGGGCGGTGTTCAAAACTGATTCTGAGGTCAAATGTTAGGGGGATCCATGTAAGGGCCAGAACTGAGAAGCTTTGGTCCTTACTGTGGGGTCTTGCCCCAGCACCAAGTATCTTGGTGACACTCAATGGCTTCCTCAGAGAACCTGCCATCTCACATTTTTTAAAAAGATTTTATTTTTTTATTTGCGAGAGAGAGAGAACGAGTGGGGACAGAGGGAAATGGAGAAGCAGACTCCCTGCTGAGCTGAGAGCCCGATGTGGGGCTCGATCCCAGGATCCCAAGATCCTGACGTGAGACGAAGGCAGCTGCTTAACCAACTGAGCCACCCAGTGCCCCTCATCTCACATTTTAAAAAATCATTTTATCTCAGGAGCCTATAGGACTATGTTTCTTAAGAAACACTTGGAAATAATAATTACCAAACGGCAGGGCTAGATCTTTCTCATCATGGCTGTGTGGCTAAAGAACCATTTCAGAAGTTGAGGCATATTCTGCTGGCAATCACAGCTTTTGGATCCTGATATACTCTTCAGAAGTAGCTTTAATATGTTCAAATGTGCATGATTGTATCACAAAATAAGCAGCACATGAAGTGTCTCCTAATTCCCACCTTCTACTTAAGCCTTTTTCCCTTCTGGTTAGAACACTGCTCCTTCATCTTTTCTCCGATCTAAGTCCTAAATGTTGTTCACTATCTACCCCACTGGATCCCTTTTGCCCCTGGCATCCTTTACTGGCTGCCATCACACCGGTGACCACACTGCACAGCTTGTCAGCTTGCTTTTCACTGAAGTAAAATTCACATAACATAAAATTAACCGCTTGAAAGCGAACAATTCAATGCCTTTCAGTACATTCACAATGCTGTGGAAACTACCACTTCTATCTAGTTCCAAAATATTTTCAACACCCCAAAAGGAAACCCTGTCCCCATTAAGAGCTCAGTCCTCATTCCTCCCTCCTCCTAGGCCACAGCAACCACCAATCTACTTTCTATCTCTACAGATTTGTCTATTCTGAATATTTCACATAAATGGAATTGTATATGTGGGCTTTTAAAATCTGGCTTCTTTTAGTTAGCACGCTTCTTTTAAAAGTCTGTTTATGTTCTAACATGTATTCGTACTTCATACCTTTTTTGTGGCTGAATAATATACCACTCTCTGTGCAGATCACAGTTTCAATATCCATCCACCTGTGGATGGATACTTGGGTTGCTTTCATCATTTGGTTATTGTAAATGATGTCTCTACAAACATGTGGACATTTATTTGTGAGAGTACTTCTTCCAATTCCTTAAGAGTGGAATTGCTAGGTGTTTGTTTTTACTTTCTGGCTTATTAGACTGTCAGACCCTTCAGGGTAGAAGTCTCATCTTGTTTACCAATTTACTTCTAGAGCCTAAGGCATCCTGCTGTCCTGGTCTGCCTGGACTGTGGGGTTCTCCAGAACATGGGACTTTCAGTGATAAAACTGAAAGCCCCCAGCAAACCGGAATGAGTTGGTCATTCTACTAAGGCCCAATACGTAATGTGACATAGAGCCACTACTCAGTAAATATTTGGTAGATAAAAAAAAATTTGCCATTTATTTGCCATTTACTCAATCATGACATGTCTCAGCATATTGACAGTTTTTTTTAACCCAATAAAGCATTTATAACAATCTCTAAAAAATTACAGAAACCTACACTTAGAGTGCAGCTGAAGCATACGCAGAAGGGAGCATGAAAGTTTTAAACAGTGAAACTACAAGTTGTTGCAGCATTAAGCCTATTTGATAAAGATGCCCAAGAAGTATCAAAGGCTTCCCTGCGTCTGTGAGAGAGAAAAGCCTTATGTGCCAAAAAGAGAAAGGAATAGCGCTCCCTTTTACTGAATGAGATTGGGCAGATCAGAAAAACACCCATAACAGAGAGTGGCAACTGCTACCCCTTTAGAAAAGGGCAGAGGCCTGTACGAAACTGAAGAGCATTCAGACAAGGATGAAAATTAGTATGAGAGCTTTGGTTTTACCCAGAGATCCAGAAGATGATTGGCCTTGGAAGTAAAGGAGCCTCCTTCAGTTCTGGGCCATTAAGAACGGTAATGAGGTATCACCTCACACCTGTTAGAATATATAGATATATATAGATATATATCTATATATAAATAAAGGTAACAGTTGTGAATGAGAATGTGGAGAAAAGGGAACCCTTGTGCATTGCTGGTGAGAATATCAATTGATATGACCAATTGGTATGGAAAATAGTGTAGGGATCCTTCAAAAATTAAAAATAGAATTACCATCTGATCAAGCAATCCCACTTCTGGGTATATATTCAAAGGAAATGAAATCAGGATCTCAAAGAGATACTGCAAACCCATGTTCACTGCAGCATTATTCCCAATAGCCAAGATATGGAATCCACCTAAGTGCCCATCAACAGATGAATAAAGAATATATGGAAATCCTGGAGGACAACATAGGCAACAACCTCTATGACATCAGCCAAAGCAACCTTTTTCATGACACATCTCCAAAGGCAAGAGAAACAAAAGATAAAATGAACATGTGGGACTTCATCAAAATAAAAAGCTTCTGCACAGCCAAGGAAACAGTCAGAAAAACTAAGAGGCAGCCCACGGAATGGGAGAATATATTTGCAAATGACACTACAGATAAAGGACTGGTATCCAAGATCTACAAAGAACTTCTCAAACTCAATACATGAGAAACAAACAAATAAAAAAATGGGCAGAAGATATGAACAGACACTTTTCCAATGAGGACATACAAATGGCTAACAGACACATGAAAAAATGTTCAAAATCATTAGCCATCAGGGAAATTCAAATCAAAACCACACTAAGATACCACCTTACACCAGTTA
This sequence comes from Ursus americanus, assembly GCF_024610735.1. Classification (NCBI taxonomy): domain Eukaryota; kingdom Metazoa; phylum Chordata; class Mammalia; order Carnivora; family Ursidae; genus Ursus; species Ursus americanus. The sequence continues at coordinate 35,839,497 of NC_142128.1, forward strand.
GAATGGCAAAAATCAACAAGGCAGGAAACAAAAATTGCTGGAGAGGATGTGGAGAAAGGGGATCCCTCCTACATTGTTGGTGGGAATACAGGTTGGTGCAGCCACTCTGGAAAACAGTGTGGAGGTCCCTTAAAAAGTTAAAAATTGAGCTACCCTATGATCCAGCCATTGCAATACTGGGTATTTACCCCAAAGATACAGATGTAGTGAAGAGAAGGGCCATATGCACCCCAATGTTCATAGCAGCATTATCCACAATAGCTAAATCGTGGGCGGAACCGAGATGCCCTTCAACAGATGACTGGATTAAGAAGCTGTGGTCCATATATACAATGGAATATTACTCAGCTATCAGAAAGAACGAGTTCTCAACATTTGCTACAACATGGATGGCACTGGAGGAGATAATGCTAAGTGAAATAAGTCAAGCAGAGAAAGACAATTATCATATGATTTCTCTTATCTATGGAACATAAGAACTAGGAAGATCGGTAGGGGAAGAAAGGGATAAAGAAAGGGGGGTAATCAGAAGGGGGAGTGAAGCATGGGAGACTATGGACTCAGAGAAACAAACTGAGGGCTTCAGAGGGGAGGGGGTGGGGGAATGGGATAGACTGGTGATGGGTAGTAAGGAGGGCACATATTGCATGGTGCACTGGGTGTTATACGCAACTAATGAATCATCGAACCTTGCATCAGAAACCAGGGATGTACTGTATGGTGACTAACATAATGCAATAAAAAACATTAAAATATATATATATATGGTATATGCATACAAAGGAGTATTATCCAGCCTTAGAAAAAAAGGAAATCCTGAAATTTGTGGCAACATGATGAACCTAGGGGACATCATGCTAAGTGAAATAAGCCAGGCACAGAAGGATAAATAATGCACAAGCCCACTTATATGAAAAATCTAAAATAGACTCATAGAAGCAGAGAGTGGAATGGTGGTCCCCAAGGGCTGGGGGAGGTGGGAATGGGAAAGTATTATTCAAAGGGTATAAAGTTTCAGTTACACAAGATGAGTAAGTCCTAGAGAGCTGCTGTGTAGTATAAAGCCTATAGTTAACAATACCAAATTATATACTTAAATATTTGCTGAGAGTGTATCTATATTGTATTTTTACCACTAATAATGATAATTATAAAGGGGGCTGGAGGAATCTTGTGGTGGTGATGGAAGTGTTCATGGCATAGATTGTGGTGATAGTTTCATAGATCTGTACTTATTTCCAAACTCCTCATTTTGTACAGATTAAATATGCATGACTTTTTGTATGTAAATCGTAACTCAATAAAGTAGTTTAAAAATTTTTAATTTTTTTTTTTTAAAGAAGGGAGATGAGAGGCACCAGAGCCTCAGTTAGTTAAGCTCCTGCCTTCAGCTCAGGTCATGATCCCAGGGTGCTGGGATCGAGTCCTGCACTGGGCTCTTTGCTCAGTGGGGAGCCTGCTTCTCCCTCTGCCTCTGCCTCTCTCTCTCTGGCTCTCATTAATGAATAAATAAATAAAATCTTTAAAAAAGTTTAAAAAATAAAAAAGAAGGGAGATGAGAAGAGCTAAACATTCCTGACAGGACTTTGAACTTGCAGTGACTGCAGGAGAGCCTGAGAGTTCGTGTCTTTGAATGCCCTCATAGAATTGGATGGTATTTCAGCAGATGTATATAATGTGGCTAGAGGGATGCAAAGGCAAGGTCAGGGATTACACAGGACCATGAGAGACATGGAGGAGGAGCCACAAAGGAAGTGGGAACATCAGGAAAGAGATGCACCTAAGGACTTCACCAATCCCCACTGTGGACACCTGGTATTAGTAGTTGGAGATGGCCTCATGTTTCCATCAACTATCCTGTAGGCTGTACACAGACTTCATGCCATTATGCAGGTTCAGACATTGTAAACTCCACCTTGTTCTCACTTGTAGGAGGCCAGGCTAAGGAACCTCATTGATACAGCTAAAAATAAATATCTGAGAAAGCGAAGAAAGAAAAAAATATTTTTTATAGGATATACCCCCCCCACACACATACACACACACATATCCCTATCCCTGATGGTGCCCAAATATGTGTGTATAAGGACAGCGTGTGTGTACTTTCAGTCCTTACAGCATTTCAGAAAGGTATGCCTTCTTAGCTTCCCCATTTTATGAACATGGAAATGGAGGTCCAATAAGCTGAAGGAATTTGCTAAAAGTCAGAGATGGTAAATGGAGGAGCTGAGATTTAACTCTGTTCTTTCCATTGTATCACACTGCCTCTCTCATGTCCAACTGATTCTTTCTTTCTGTATGAGCTCAACAGGGAGGTGGAGTCAAGATTCACTTTCCATGGAGGGTCAGCAGCCCTTTTCCCATAATGGGGTATTAAATGAGCCTTACTCCTATCTGACAGACCACACATTACTTAGATGTGCATTCATAACCTTTCTCCACCATGTCCAAAAAGTGAAGGTCCTTGGTTAGATTAGGATGTCAAATTTATCATTCCCTGTCTCTTCTGACATTCAACACCTTGTACTTGCAACACATCATTTCTTTATTAGTGATCAGCAGAACTGTGCTCACAGAAGCTTTCCTATTCTGGGTCTTAATTTTGTACATTTCCAGTTTCCATGGAGACACTACATTCTTGCATTCTAAGAGTGTCACTGTAAAACAATGTGAAAACAAAGCAACTTCATAGAAATGGCTCACTCTGGACATCACCAGGCAACACTCTCATCAAATACATAGGACCACTGTGCTGCATTTTGGGGTTAATTGCTGAGGCCAAGCTCCCTTCTTTCTCCCCCAATCTAAGAGATGCTTTTCATGCCCATCCTGGGGACCAAGTTCACAGTTATGAGAGCATCTCCAGGTCTCCCTGCTTCAATTATTGCACCACTGTTATAATAAAGTCGAGAGGTAACTATGGCAACATTATTCCAAGGATAAATACCACAATATCGCCTTCAACTTTTCCCCCCACAAACAAATGAAAAATCAAGAACATGTAGGATTAATAGCATCACTTGTTAAAAAGCCAATGGACAGCAGAGTTCAGAAAAGCTTTAATTAGTTGAGTCTTTCCTGGCTCAGTTTAACACTTGCTCTATGCCTCCCACAAAGAAAGTACATGTGGGCGGTCAGCCTCAGAATTCAGTATCACTGAACCCGGACACCACCAGGCATCCGAACCTGGGTTTCTGGAAGTTCACAAGGTGTCCTGAGTCTGCTTTCACTAGATCAGTGCTGTAGGCAGGGGTAAGGGCTTACCCCTGAAGTAGAGAACTCCATGGTGTGTCAGGTTCAGCTACAACGGTGTTGACCAGAGCCAGAAAAGGAGAAGGGCTCACCGTCAGAGCTTCCCATTGCTTAAGACCTAACAGAAGTAGTCTAGCACAGTGGTTAAAAGTAAAGACTTTAAAATCAGACCAATGACTTGAGTTGAAGACTCTGCTCTTCTACTTACTAGCTCTTTGACCTTAAACAAGTTACTTAACCTCTCTAAACCTCAGTTTCCTCTTCTGTAAAATAGGGATGATAGCCAACCTCCTAGCATCATTTTAAGGATTAGAAATCACATGTGTGGCAATCTGTCCAACAAAACCCATTTCCTCTTGGGTTACATCTATATTACATTTCCCAGCTCCCTGTGACTGAGTTATGACCAATGAAATACAAGTTGCAATTATGTGTTCTTCTTAGCTAGTCCATTAAGAAATCCCCACCTATGCTCCTCCATGCTATTTCCCCCCTCTGCTGGCAGAATGTCAACCCCAAGGGCAACCTTGGAAGCTACTCAGTGCTGATGGCAGATTCTCAATCAACTGCCTCTTAGTTTTGCGTCTCAATCAACCTGAGTAACTGCATGGAACAAAACTCCCCAATCTTTTGTCAACCAGGATCACATGAATTAAATCGATACTGATAAAGAAACTTTTATTGTGCTAACACACTTAGGGGCTTATTTATTTTATCATCTAACAAGACCCTTGATTATACAAATGGAACATGCTTAGCTCAGTTCCTGACATGCAATGAACACTCTGTACCTGTTGGATGTATTATTGCAAAGAAGCTACTTTTCCTGCAAAGCTGACCAATCTGCCAAAAACCCTGGCAAGTAACATCTCCATTGACTTCATGGATTCTATTTGATTCATAGAGTTAGGTGTAAGCTTTTCTGCTGCAATAAGTAATGAAGTACAAATTGAGGAAATTAGTTATCAATTAGTCATTCGATGGTTGGGAAGGCAGGCAGCAGGCATAAATGGTGCCAGATTAGTTAAGCCATGATAAATTTTATTGCTCTACAAGGACTGGGTCTTTATCCATTATGTCTCAAATTTATCTTTATTATTGGCCCCAGGACATGAGACAGGGCCTGGATGTGGAAGGAGGTAAGAGACCAGCCAGGGCATTTGGGAGATGTAACAAACTCTATAGCAAAGATGGTCCCCAGTGAAGCCGTTTATGAGCCACTGTAAGGGAAAAAGGCACTAGGAAAGCCATGGTTCATCTTTCCTTACTGCCATCTCTGTAGGGGTTTCCAGTTTTCCTAGAGAAGTCCCATAGTTTGCAAGCCTTTTCCCTATAATTATCATACCATACTATAATTCCATGGCATTCTGTGTGTCACTCCACTGCAGGAGGTAAGAGGGGATTTTTCTGCTCATCTGGAAGACGTAAGAACTTGGTTCACAGAAATTAAATAACAACTGATAAAGGAAAGGGCTTGACCCCTTCTGGTCTGTGAGTCCCTGTGACCACCTATGTCTTTCTATCTCTCCTGATGCCTAGCACAGAATTCTCTAATTTTTTCATAGCTTTCCATTATGCTTAATATGATATCCAAATGTTCACCATGACCTCAGAGGCCCTCCAACATCTGGCACCTGCCTGCTCTCTATCTTCACTTCCTGTCCCTCTCTTCTCCTCATCATATCTTCCAGCTCTGAATGAACTGGACATAAGTTGCTAAAATTAATTCCTGGGGGAAATGGTCTTCTTTTATGGTCAAGTTAGGCCCTTTAGGTCATAGGTAAAGTTTCAGGAAAAGCCACTGGCTTAGTCTACATAACATCCAATAGCCACACGACATCAGTGACCCATTCAATAGGGTCAGGCTGGACCAAAGTAACAAGCTCCTAATTGAAACTCTCCCATGGGGTGTCTGGGTGGCTCAGTTGGTTAAGTGTCTGCCTTCGGCTCAGGTCATGATCTCAGGGGATCGAGTCCTGCATCAGGATCCCTGTTCAGTGGAGAGTCTGGTTCTTCCTCTCCCTCTGCCCCCTGCTTCATGCTCTATCCCCCCCCCAAAATAAATAAATAAAATCTTTTTGAAAGAAAGAGAAAAAGAAAGGAAGGAAGGAACGAACGAACGAACAAACTCTCCCCATCTTGGCTCCAATCTAATCCTCACTTAACTGCCGGAGTCATCAACTAAAAGAGTCCCTTCCTCCCTTCCTTCCCTCCCCCTTTCTTCCTTCCTTCCATCCCCCTTCCTCCCCTTCCCTCCCCTTCCTTCCTTTCTTTATTTTTAGAGAGAGAATGAGAGAGTGGTGGCTGGGGGGGGGGGGCAGAAGGAAAGAGAGAATCTTAAGCAGCTCCACGCCCAGCACAGAGCCTGATGTGGGGCTTGATCTCATGACCTTCAGATCATGACCTGAGCCGAAATCAAGAGTCAGCTGCTCAACTGACTGAGCCACTCATGCACCCCTAGAGTCCCCTATTTTATGATAGCTAACACACACCTGGCACTAACTAGGTACAAGGAATAATACTAAGAATGTTACATATAGTAACACATTTAATAAGAACTTTAGAGGTAAGTTACCATCATTATCCTCATTTTACTGATGAGGCTTAAAAAGGTTAAGTACTTTGTGTGTAGAAGACCCTAGATTGAAAACCAAATATTCTTGCTTTCAACTACCATATTATGCCAACTCCAGCAAAATAGTTATACAGCCAAGATTACCCTCAAAACCCATAGGTTCCCATAAAGTGTAATACATGTGGTTTTGCATTATTAACACTTGTATATTAACTCATTCACTAAAACCATCAAGCTAGATCAGATAAAGAATCAAAAAGAAAGGCTACATGCTGACATTAGATAATTATCCTATACCTACAGATTAATGGGTAATGAGTAAAGAATACCATATTCTTCCAACTTTCCTACAGGGTTCAGGTCTTTGATTTCCTATTAAGATTCTATGACCTCAATACAGTTCTCTACTTATTTATGGATATGAAAATTAAATGAGATTGAACGATATAACAGAGCAATACCTTATATAGAGAATAGCAGTAGTGCGCTAGTAAATGCTTAGTAACCAGATTTCAGGGCAGCAGGTGGAGGAAATCACTGGTCTGTAACATTTTCTAGTTTCCATGGTTTAAATATTCCCACTATGGCCAAATTCAAACTGCCGATATGACATAAACTAACTGGCACATTTCCTTACATTTTAACCATCAGCTCTCACTGGCCCGGACAAGCTGGCTCCAGTACACCATTAAGGGACAGGTCCTATAGACAGCTCTGGGAAAAGAAGCAATTCCAATGTATATACTTAGAGGGATTCTCTCTGCTGTATGGAAATAGAACTGCAACCCTTTCCTCAAATGAAAAATGCAGCCTAAGTTCTAAGCATTTATATTCTAAATTTTTTGAGACTAAATAGTAAAAGAACAAGTAGCATACAAAGTGTAGAATTCATAGACAACTTACACCAACGAATATTTTTTTCTCTTAAATGTTCTACATAATGGCACTAAGTATTTATTTCTAGGTTTTTAATAAGCACATTATAAAGACTGAGCTATACCAGAAGAAAGCCATTACTAGGAAGAGTTAAGATTGCAGAGGAGTAGGGGACCCCTTTTTCAGCCGGTCCCCTGAGTCGAGCTGGATAGGTACCAGACCAGCCTAAATAACCACGGAATCAGCCTGAGATGCAGGAAGACATATCTGGATCTCTACAAATGAACATCTCCAGCACTGAGTATTGAAGTACGAAGAGGGGAGCCGTGAAACCACGCACAGATATCGGAAGATAAACGGAAGGGGGAGGGAGCCGCCGTGTTCGGGCGCCGGGAAGCGGCAGCCACCTGCACGGGGGAGCGGGCGGACTCGCGGTCGGCACCCGCGAAACAGCAGACTGAGACCCTGAACCGGGTGCGCGTGCCACCAGGCTTCTCACGGAACTCCGGAATCGAGGTGTGCTCACCGGGCATAGACTGAGACCGGGAGATGCGGGAGCACGCAGAGCCGCTGGAGACTGGCGGCGTTAGAAACACAAAGGACAGAGACGCAACGGCCCTGGAAGTGAGGGCAGGGACGCCGGGTGTGGGGCGCACATCCCGGGACGCTGCAGGGTTGAGCAGCACCAACAATAACGGAGTTAAAGTGGCCAGAACATCAGTGGAGAACGGGCCGCAATCCCTCTGTTCTGCGACAATGCAGCCTCTGCTGCTCTGACTCTCAGAAGAGGCATAGCCGGCCGCCAGGGAAAGCCGCCAGAGAACAAAAGCCTGGAAATACCGGCTCAGGGAGTGCCCATCCCCATCCCCCCTCGCAGGGGACATGGAGACTCTACCCAAACAGGGTTGCCTGAGTATCGGCGAGGCAGGCCCCTCCCCCAGAACAAGAAGGCAGGCTGAAAAATCAAGAAGCCCACAACCCGGGGCGCCTGGGTGGCGCAGTCACTGAGCGCCTGTCTCCGGCTTAGGGCATGATCCTGGCGTTCTGGAAAGGAGTCCCTCATCGGGCTCCTCCACTGGGAGCCTGCTTCTTCCTCTCCCACTCCCCTGCTTCTGTTTCCGTTCTTGCTGACTGCCTGTCTCTCTCTCTCAGATAAATAAATAAATAAATAAATAAATAAATAAATAAATAAATAAATAAATAAATAAATACAATCTTTAAAGAATCTCTAAAGAAGATCCCTAAGATCCCTATAAAACAAGGGGCACGGCCTGGGACCCAGTCAATAATTTGGGCTCTGGACAACCCCGCAACCTCTCCTCATCAGAATGACAAGAAGGAGAAGCCCCCCCCAGCAAAGAAAAGACAGTGAGTCTGTGGCCTCTGCCACAGAAATAATGGATATGGATGTAACCAAATTATCAGAAATGGAATTCAGAGTAATGATGGTCAAAATGATGAGTAGAATTGAAAAAACTATTAACGAAAAGGTTACTGAGAATATAGAATCCCTAAGGACAGAAATGAGAGCGAATCTGACAGAAATTAAAAATTCTATGAGCCAAATGCAGGCAAAACTAGAGGCTCTGACGGCCAGGGTCACAGAAGCAGAGGAATGAGTTAGTGAATTGGAGGATGGGTTAATAGAGGAAAAAACCAAAATAGAAGCTGCTCTTAAAAAAATCCAAGCCCAAGAATGTAGGTTACGGGAGATTACTGACTCAATGAAACGATCCAATGTTAGAATCATCGGCATCCCCGAGGGGGTGGAGAAAAACAGAGGTCTAGAAGAGATATTTGAACAAATTGTAGCTGAAAACTTCCCTAATCTAGCGAGGGGAACAAACATTCGTGTCCAAGAGGCAGAGAGGACCCCTCCCAAGCTCAACCACGACAAACCTACACCACGTCACATCATAGTGCAATTCGCAAATATTAGATCCAAGGATACAGTATTGAAAGTGGCCAGGGCAAAGAAATTTGTCACATACCAAGGCAAAGGCATCAGAATTACGTCAGACCTGTCTACACAGACCTGGAATGAGAGAAAGGGTTAGGGGAGCATATTTAAAGCTCTTTCAGAGGAAAACATGCAGCCAAGGATCCTTTATCCAGCTAGGCTGTCATTCAGAATTGATGGAGAAATAAAGACATTTCAGAATCACCAGTCATTAACCAATTTCGTAACCATGAAACCAGCTCTACAGGAGATATTACGGGGGGTTCTATAAAAGTAAAAAGGCCCCAAGAATGATACAGAACAGAAAGTCACAGCCAATACAAACAAAGACTATACTGGCAACATGGCATCATTAAAACCATCTCTCTCAGTACTCAGTCTTAATGTGAATGGTTTGAACCTTCCCATTAAACGCCACAGGGTTGCAGATTGGATAAAAAGAAATGACCCATCCATTTGCTGTCTACAAGACACTCATTTCGAACCCAAAGATGCATTCAGACTGAGAGTAAGGGGATGGAGTACCATCTTTCACGCAAATGGACCTCAAAAGAAAGCTGGGGTAGCAATTCTCATATCAGATAAATTGGATTTTAAACTACAGACTATAGCTAGAGACGCAGAAGGGCACTATATTATTCTTAAAGGAAGTATTCAACAAGTGGATATGACAATTATAAATATATATATGCCCCCAACAGGGGAGCAACAAGATACACAAGCCAACTCTTAACCAGAATAAAGAGACATATAAATAAAAATACATTAATAGTAGGGGACCTCAACACTCCACTCTCAGAAATAGACAGAACACCCTGGCAAAAACTAAGCAAAGAATCAAAGGCTTTGAATGCCATACTCGACGAGTTGGACCTCATAGATATATATAGAACACTACATCCCAGAACCAAAGAATACTCATTCTATTCTAATGCCCATGGAACATTCTCAAGAATAGACCATGTTCTGGGACACAAAACAGGTCTCAACCGATACCAAAAGATTGAAATTATCCCCTGCATATTCTCAGACCACAACGCTCTGAAATTGGAACTCAACCACAAGGAAAAATTTGGAAGAAACTCAAACACTTGGAGACTAAGAACCATCCTGCTCAGGAATGACTTGATAAACCAGGAAATCAAAAATCAAATTAAACAATTTATGGAGACCAATGAGAATGAAAATACAACAGTCCAAAACCTATGGGATACTGCAAAGGCAGTCCTAAGGGGGAAACACATAGCCATCCAAGCCTCACTCAAAAGAATAGAAAAATCTAAAATGCAGTTTTTATATTCTCACCTCAAGAAGCTGGAACAGCAACAGAGGGACAGGCCTAATCCACGCACGAGGAAGCAGCTGACCAAAATTAGAGCTGAAATCAATCAAGCAGAAACCAGAAGTACAGTAGAGCAGATCAACAGGACTAGAAGCTGGTTCTTTGAGAGAATCAATAAAATTGACAGACCACTGGCAACACTTATCCAAAAGAAAAGAGAAAGGACCCAAATTATTAAAATTATGAATGAAAAAGGAGAGGTCACAACGAACACCATTGAAATTGGAAGGATTATTAGAAATTTTTATCAACAGCTATATGCCAATAAACTAAGCAATCTGGAAGAGATGGAATCCTTCCTGGAAACCTATAAACTACCAAGATTGAAACAGGAAGAAATTGATTTCCTAAACAGGCCAATTAATTATGAAGAAATTGAGTCAGTGATAAACAACCTTCCAAATAACAAAACTCCAGGCCCGGATGGTTTTTCTGGGGAATTCTACCAAACATTCAAAGAAGAAATAATACCTATTCTCCTAAAGCTATTTCAAAAAATAGAAACAGAAGGAAAGCTACCAAACTCATTCTATGAGGCCAATATTACCTTGATCCCCAAACCAGGCAAAGACCCCCTCAAAAAGGAGAATTACAGACTGATTTCCCTAATGAATATGGACGCCAAAATCCTCAACAAGATACTTGCTAATAGAATCCAACAGTACATTAAAAGGATTATCCATCACGATCAAGTGGGATTCATACCTGGGTTGCAAGCGTGGTTCAATATTCGCAAATCAATCAGCGTGATGCATCATATCAACAAGAAAAGACTCAGGAACCATATGATCCTCTCAATCGATGCCGAAAAAGCATTTGATAAAATACAGCATCCGTTCCTGATTAAAACCCTTCAGAGTGTAGGAATAGAGTGTACATTTCTCAATCTCATAAAAGCCATCTATGAAAAGCCTACTGCAAATATTATTCTCAATGGGGAAAAGCTGGAAGCCTTTCCCTTAAGATCAGGAACTCGACAAGGATGCCCACTCTCGCCACTATTATTCAACATAGTACTAGAAGTCCTTGCAACAGCAATCAGACGACAAAAAGGGATCAAACGTATTCAAATCGGCAAAGAAGAAGTCAAAATGTCTCTCTTCACAGATGACATGATACTCTATATGGAAAACCCAAAAGAAGCCACTCCCAAACTATTAGAAGTTATAGAGCAATTCAGTAATGTGGCAGGATACAAAATCAATGCTCAGAAATCAGTTGCATTTCTATACACGAATAACGAGACCGAAGAAAGAGAAATTAGGGAATCCATCCCATTTACAATAGCACCAAAAACCATACGTTACCTTGGAATTAACTTAACCAGAGACGTAAAGGAACTATATTCTAGAAACTATAAATCACTCTTGAAAGACATTGAGGAAGACGTAAAAAGATGGAAAGATATTCCATGCTCATGGATAGGAAGAATTAACATAGTTAAAATGTCCATGCTACCCAGAGCAATCTACACTTTCAATGCTATCCCGATCAAAATACCGAGGACATTTTTCAAAGAACTGGAACAAATAGTCCTTAAATTTGTATGGAAACAGAAAAGGCCCCGAATCTCCAAGGAACTGTTGAAAAGGAAAAACAAAGCTGGGGGCATCACAATGCCGGATTTCGAGCTCTACTACAAAGCTGTGATCACAAAGACAGCATGGTACTGGCACAAAAACAGACACATAGACCAATGGAACAGAATAGAGAGCCCAGAAAAGGACCCTCGGCTCTTTGGGCAACTAATATTTGATAAAGCAGGAAAAAACATCCGGTGGGAAAAAGACAGTCTCTTCAATAAATGGTGCTGGGAAAATTGGACAGCTACATGCAAAAGAATGAAACTTGACCACTCTCTCACACCATACACAAAAATAAACTCCAAATGGATGAAAGACCTCAATGTGAGACAGGAATCCATCAAAATTCTAGAGGAGAACATAGGCAGCAACCTCTACGACATCGGCCAAAGCAAACTTTTTCATGATACATCCCCAAAGGCAAGAGAAACAAAAGATAAAATGAATTTATGGGATTTCATCAAGATTAAAAGTTTCTGCACAGCCAAGGAAACAGTCAGAAAAACTAAGAGGCAGCCCACGGAATGGGAGAATATATTTGCAAATGACACTACAGATAAAGGACTGGTATCCAAGATCTACAAAGAACTTCTCAAACTCAATACATGAGAAACAAACAAATAAAAAAATGGGCAGAAGATATGAACAGACACTTTTCCAATGAAGACATACAAATGGCTAACAGACACATGAAAAAATGTTCAAAATCATTAGCCATCAAGGAAATTCAAATCAAAACCACACTGAGATACCACCTTACGCCAGTTAGAATGGCAAAAATAGACAAGGCAAGAAACAACAATTGTTGGAGAGGATGTGGAGAAAGGGGATCCCTCCTACATTATTGGTGGGAATGCAAGTTGGTACAGCCACTCTGGAAAACAGTGTGGAGGTCCCTTAAAAAGTTAAAAATTGAGCTAACCCTATGATCCAGCCATTGCACTACTGGGTGTTTACCCCAAAGATACAGACGTAGTAAAGAGAAGGGCCATATGCACCCCAATGTTCATAGCAGCAATGTCCACGATAGCTAAATCGTGGAAGGAGCCGAGATGCCCTTCAACAGATGACTGGATTAAGAAGTTGTGGTCCATATATACAATGGAATATTACTCAGCTATCAGAAAGAATGAGTTCTCAACATTTGCTACAACATGGACGGCACTGGAGGAGATAATGCTAAGTGAAATAAGTCAAGCAGAGAAAGACAACTATCATATGGATTCTCTCATCTATGGAACATAAAAACTAGGAAGATCAGTAGGAGAAGAAAGGCATAAAGAAAGGGGGGGTAATCAGAAGGGGGAGTGAAACATGAGAGACTATGGACTATGAGAAACAAACTGAGGGCCTCAGAGGGGAGGGAGGTGGGGGAATGGGATAGACTGGTGATGGGTAGTAAGGAGGGCATGTATTGCATGGTGCACTGGGTGTTATACACAACTAATGAATCATCGAGCCTTACATCGGAAACCGGGGATGTACTGTATGGTGACTAACATAATATAATAAAAAATCATTAAAAAAAAAAAAAGAAGAAAGCCATTACTAAAGTGTAGTCTGTGAATACACACACACACACACACACACACACACACACACACACACACAGATTTGCACTCTTTTTGTGAAAACTGTTCTGTGCAAGTTTTCCTTTCTTGTTAATTTCTTTCAATTTTCTTTGAAATACAGTATACATCTCAAAGTTGTATGGATCCAAAGTAGAGTGTGTCTGATGTTCTTTATCCAAACTTGTCTAAATTACTCAGAAGTTTCACGAAATCCATATTGCCTCCCCTCTCCAGTTTAAAAGACATAATTCAAAGAGTTGAGTTACCAGCCTTTTCTGAAACCTTTGTAAAATGTCTGCTCATGCTTGATTTGGGAGGCCATAATCTCTGAAGGGAGAAAAGAAGAATTCTGTGACCCATGAAGCAGACTGCCTCCTGGAAAGCACAGTGCCATAATTATGAGGGTCCAACAGCTCGATGAGTGGTGAAAATGGGAGGGGGCCCCTCAAATGGTTTTAACATTCTAATGTTTGGGATCAAAGATAAACTTTGTTAATTTTTAGTCAATGTCAGTTTTTTTTTTCCTCCTTTAGAATAGTTATTATGTAAATATGCTATTTTTCACTTCTTCTGGACCACTACTGACACCAAATGTTCCTCACCTTCAGTGCAGTCCTAGGATGGGCAAGGCTTTATGCTACCCTGTATCCATGTGACTTCTGTTAAGTGTCTCGCCCTCTCTGACCGTCAGAATTCATCCAGCCTGGATGGAGAACATTATGTTCCACCTTCATCCTGTGGCGTCTATCCCCTCTGAGGCCAAGGACAACTAAGTCTATCTATTTGATTTTAAGCAGAAGTCTATGTTGGACATATTAACTTCTTTATTCAGTGGAGAGGGTATCTGCCCACTGGCTTCACAGAGGTGCCAAATGACATAATGGATATGAAAACTCTATGGGGAAAAAAGAAAGATAAGAGCTTCACAAATGTAAGGCATTATTAATGTTAATTACTTGCCAATGATATGCATAATGCCCAGAATCAGTGAATTTTAGAGCTGGGAAGAAACTTTATAATCACCCAGTCTAATCCATCATTTCTCTAACACAGCCTGAATATTACAGCCTGTAGAGAGAGCTCCTTAAACTGCCTGGGTCAGAGCAGTTTAAGGAGCAAAAAGAAAGTGAGATTCCTTCATATCCAGGTCACCTAATCCCAGAAAAAATGACCACCATTTTCTGAGGCTGATGTGGATGACAAAAACCTTTTATTTCATTTTACCACAGATCTGTGTGAGCTGATAAATGGCTCTTCCCTCCCCGCAAGCCATAAAAGCCCCAAATTTTTTGCTTGCCAATTCCTGCAGTGTAAATACTCCACTATGCCAATTTCAAGTTATCGACATGAAGCCACTGAATGTGAAGTTGTGAAGAGACTTATACAATTGGCTCCTGTGGTCTGGTATCATTCTGGCAGCCCACACAGCCTAGGATGAATTTAAAACTACTGAGTGTCTGACCTCAAGAGATTCCACGAGCAGCTGCAGAGACAGATTTGTGAACAGGTAACTAAAACACAAGAGGATCAGAGTAACAGTAGAGGAAGTCGGTTCAAGGCGCTATGGGCCCCTGGAGGACTGAACAAGTAATTAAAGAGCAGCTACAAAAAGGAGGCAGTCTTTGAGATGGGGTTTAAAGAATACGTAGAAGCATGCTAGGAAAGCAAGGTAACAGGAAACAGGAAAGAACACCGAGGGAGAGCATGACACAAGCAAAGGCAAAAAAAAAGTATGAATGATCGTTTTCAGGGCATAGTCATCAGTTAGATGTGGTTGAAATTATTATAGTAAAGCAGTTCCCAGCCCAGGACTTGGTGGCAAGATGAAGGGGCCCTCTAGAAGTCTCAAATCGTGAGATATGCCCTTTCCACTGAAGGGGTGTAAACACTCTAAGTAAGCGCAGACAGAAATACAATGAAATATATACTTTCCAGTAGCCACGTTAAAGCAAGCAAAAATAAATATGTAAAATTATTTTTGAAATAGGTTTTGTTTAACCCACTATGTAAAAATTATTATCGTTTTAATATGTGGCACTAGCCATGTTTCAAGGGCTGGGAAGACATGTGACTTAATGGCTCCTATAGTGCATGGTACAGTACCAAGGTGGTCTGACCTTGTGAAAATGTAAATTGAGTCCCCAGGGCACGGGTGCTGGATGGGTGCTATGTGGTTTGGGAAACTTCCGATTTGTCTGGTCTTGCTGACATTGCTTCGGTTGGCAGTTGATTACAACCCACAACGAGTGACATCAGCCAGTAGAAAGAGAGAACAAAAGTTGCCCACCCAATGCCTCAATCACATTTACCCCCAGGATGTAAATGCTCTAGCTTCTATTTCTTCAGGGGATCAGAGACAGGTCTGGAAAAACAGAGAATGTATCTGTAACTGACGTATCTACTCCCTTTCTCCATTCTTTCCAGCCAGGAAACAACAGAACATCTACCTTTTGGGGAGTTGGAACATTAAAATAAGTTCATTTGAGAAGAGTATTTAGAAAAGGACCAGGCTAATGGTAAATGGTAATAATCCTTCACTCTCTTTATTGTTATGCATAGCATGCATCCTGTCTGATACAAGGTGTGCTAGATGAGTGTTTGTTGCCTCTATTATCACACAGATAATAATGCTGACTGAGTTAGCTCAACTTCCCTTTCTTCCAGCCCTCAAGGCTCTTTCAGCCTATACTACCCTGTGTCCTACTTGTGGGTCAGATCATACCCACCTGAAGCCCTATGCTCCATGAGCCCTTCTCAAGCTTTCACAGGCCCTCACCCCTCTTTCTTTGAAGTCTTATAAGACACCTATTCTGTCTGGTACAACTAGACCCTCAGTCAAGACCAGTTGAGCACTGAATGCCCAAAACTTTCTATGTAGATACCTTGCCCAACAGTCCCAGTGAGCTGAATACAGGATATTAGTGGATTCCTACTGTATGTCAGACATTCTTGTGGCTCCTGAGGATATAAAAGTGATCAGGACTGTTGCTTTCATTTGAGAGCATCTGAGTATAGAAGTTTCCTTCAGAACAAGAAATGTATCTCCGCTTTTACTTTTCCAAATGATTTATAAAAGCACTGGGCTCACAAAAGCTGCTCTAATACCTTCTGATGGATTGAGAAGAAAAAAAGAGAAGCCTCAAATTTCCCAGAAGGAGTACTCCCCATCTTGGACCAAATGATAGAAAAACATAAGCCCCTCATCCTATCACTCCCTGAAAACTCTTATGCTCTAGAATCAGAATACCTCTCATTACATGGACACTGCATTGTTTAAAAGTCTGATTTAATATTTTCTCTAACTTTTGAAATACTCCCAGGTCTCAGGCTGCTGAAGGATTGGGCAGAACAGAGTATTTCTAGTCAATGATAGCATTATCATATGATTCCCGTTAATCCCTAAATGCTGGAAATAGCACACCTAGTATTTAGCAAAAGTCTGGCTTCTTAATACGGCAGGTATTAGGGTAGGCATTAGGTGTTTTAGATAGGAGAATCTCATATCCCTTTCCTACCCTACGTGGTGTTTTTTTTTTTTAACAAAGTTTCTTCTCAAAGTTTCACTTTAAATATAAAATATGTCCTTGTGGAAGCTGTTACAAATGTCACCACTTTAATCGGCCCAAATTTATGGTGGCATTGAATTTTAATGGAGCCATAAATGTCTGATGTAATGGTGATATATGCATCGCAATAAATTGTTATAGAGAAATATAAAAATATGTGTAAGATAAAAGATTGTGTATAAAATATGTTTTTATACCTCCTTTAATGATTAAAAATCATACAAACTTGATATTCTAAATCACTTGGAATTGCCATTGTGGCTCAGAGAACATTTTCTCCCCTGAAAGTCTTTCCCAGGCTGAGTTGATGATTCTGTGGTCAGAAATCACATCCGCTTTAATGAGGACATTTAAGATGATTTTTATGTTGACGTGGGAAAAAAAGTAATTAGCATTAAAGAAGATGGAGATGATGACATCAATGACCCTTTGCCTTGGGAATGGTCCTCTGGAACTGACAGGATTGATGGGTCTGTGGCCTCGTGACAACTCCTGCTGTCTTCAGGGCGACCCTAACACTTGCCTGGTGTCTTGAAGTGACTTGGCAGCTCCAAGGACAGATCAGGAAAGAGGGAGAGGACAGAAGTTAGCAGCAGGTGAGGTACTAGTTGTGGGGGGAGTTGAACAGAAGTGGCTGCAGATGACACTGTCTGGCCCAGCCTCACCCCTGACTTGCCTGGATGAGCAACCTCCACCTTTCCAAGCCTCAGTTTCCCCATGTACAAAATGGAGGTGATAATTGCAGCAAGGTGTGGTCATCTTTATTTTTTACTACATGCCTCTATTAACCTATTTTCAGTACTGCCCCTAATGTTCATGTGAGCACCCATTTCAATGCATTATGGTTGCTCATTCACCCTTCCCTCCACAGTAGTATGTGGTAAACAGAGACATCCCTGCAGCCACAGTGATCTTTTTAAGGATGGGCACGTGAACCCCCATCTAAACCAATGAAAAGCCATGATACTTATTGGAACATTGGGGACAGGAAAAGATACTTTTCTGCTGGACTTCATCCTGAAAGAATGTGGGCTTGAGTAGCTGTAGCCCTTCTGCCACCATGACAACCTGTATGAACATGGTACCAAGAAATGGGAAGAGGAATCAAGAGATTAGGAAAAAGACTGGAGCCTGGAACATGGTTTAAGTCCCTGGATCCAGCCATGCCTGAAGCCAGATACTCCTGGATTTTCAGTTGCATGAGTTTACAAATTCTCTTTATGCTTCTCATCATTTGAGGTTTGGTTTTTGGTCACTTGTAATCAAATGAGTCCTAAATGATAGAATGATACATGATTTTGCTGTGAGGATGAGTGAGATAATCCACATAACGTTCTTTGCGCAGTATGTGACAAACAAGTCCTCAGCAAGTATTGGCTAATGCTATTATCATCATGATAAGACTGACTGCAGCCAGCCTGTGTCTTGGGGGCTCTGCTGCACACGTATTTGGCAGAGCCCCTTAGGGATCTCCAGGGATCATGCCATGTTTGGTGACCTGCTGCCCCGCTCTCCTCTCACTTCCGATGATTGATTGCCAGGGCACCTGGTGAATATTAACACTGGCCCCGGCTCTCCAGGGAGCCCCCGGACTGTGAAGTCCTGAAAGTCAGCCTCCTCCCCTTGTGTTTGCTTCCTCCCAGCCCGGCTCCCCACGGCCACTCTGCCCTCTCTACCCTCGGGATGTGGCTCCACTGCCAACAAGCTTTGGGCTTCTGTTTGCTGTGGAAAAATACCGAGTTCAAAGAGAGCTGCTGAGCAGCACTGACCCCTCCCGCAGCTGGCCACACGCTTCTTCCCGCAGCCTGTCATCAGTAGACTCATCCCACCTTCTCTGTCTCTAGCTGTGGCTTGTACCGATTTGTTTTTCTTATTCTTTTTACCTTCCTACTCTGCCAAGGTTCGTGCTTGCAAAGACGGAATGGAGAGTGCTCAACTGGGCTCTAACTCAGGGCATTAGCTTCCAAGTTCACGCTCTTTTCTACAAGAGGGATATTGGTCCCAGTTCCTCATGTCTTCCTTTTTACCCCTGGAATTCCTAGCTTGACATCTTAAGGTGCACAGTAAACACCAAAGTGTAGGCATCTGTCTCTAGCGTATGGAAAGGTCTCCAGTTTCCTCTTCTTTTATGTTAGAGCTCCATTTCCCTACACATGGCAGGTTGATAAGGACCAAGGAAAAATGTTTTGCAAATGGCCACACCTCTTTACCAGCATTCCTCTGGTTCTTGTTTTGCTGTAACATTTATTACCTTCTAATAGTCCCTGTGATTTACTGATTCATTTTTTTTTTAAAGATTTTATTTCTTTATTTGACAGAGATAGAGACAGCCAGCGAGAGAGGGAACACAAGCAGGGGGAGCAGGAGAGGAAGAAGCAGGCTCATAGCGGAGGAGCCTGACGTGGGGCTCGATCCCATAACGCTGGGATCACGCCCTGAGCCGAAGGCAGACGCTTAACCGCTGTGCCACCCAGGCGCCCCTTACTGATTCATTTTTATTGTCTCTTTCCCCTCCTAGAATGCAAGCTCTATGATGTCAGGGATTCTTGACTGTTCTGTGGCTGCTCGGCTCCCAGGGCCTGGAAAAGCGTCGAACACACAGAATACTGTGTATGTGCTCAACAAATACATGTTGGATGTTAAATACTTGATTGGGACCAGCCTTAACGTCCATATTCCTCTGTATTCATGATACAAAGTTCCTCTGTATTCATTTGTTCATTCATCTCTTCCTTTCTTCCTTCCTTCCATCTCCCCTTGCTCAAACAATTATTCATACCTACCAAGTGTGAAAGAGACATAATTCCCACATTCAAGGAGCATACAGTCCAATGGAGAAAACATCTACTTAAACCAAGGACACTAAGGCTTAGGTAACTGTTAGAAAAATTTCAGATGTTTGGGGAGCAAGGCAAAAAGGAGTATTCTCTAAACTTCGTATGAGTAGGAGTTAGCTTGTCTTTGCCAGAGAGAAGCAAACCCATGGAAAGCCAATCCTACCATGAGTTCATTCACCTTCCCTTGCTTTCTGCTCCAACACTGATATTCATGAAACCCCTTTAGCCAAAGTTTAGATTAGCCAGCTGATTTCAGCAGAAGTTAATGTCTGGTATTTCACTGTGATACATTTATAAAGAGCCATAAATAAGTCCTGGGCCATGTGCTGTGGGAGCCCCCAAATTCAAATGTCCTAGTGGAAAATCTGAAGCTGGACTAAAAACAATCGATTGTGATTCATGCTTCTTTAGATTTACTTAAAAAAACAAAAAAGCTTTATTGAAATATAATTCACATACATGTCATCCATTTAAAGTATACAAGTCAATGGTGTTTAGTTTATTCACAGAGTTCTGCAGCTATAGTCACTAGTTTGAGTTCTATAATAAGGGAAATTTGGGATGGGAAGGAAAACTCCAAGCACACTTCACTTAGTGAGAAACATAGATTTACTGATACAAAAAAATAGGATAAAGAGCCAAATAGGGGCAGGATAATGTGGGAAATTGTGGAGCATGGGTGAGATTGAGCAATGTTAAGCCAAAATATTTTTTTCCAGAATCGTTTTTTTAAAAATGATACAGATCTTGTGTGATTACACTGCTTGCTGAAGTAAGGCATCCACTGGAAAGGGGACACATGTTGGACCTCACATAAATTATGGGAAATGTAAGATACCCACTATTGTCAGCCCTGTTTCACCAGGGAGGTGCCCAAAAAAAGAGAGAGGGTTATTAAGAAAGAATCAAAAAGAAAAAGATAGGGAGACATTGAGGAGGAGAAGGAAACAGTGGAGAGAGGGAGGGGGAAAGAAGGAGAGAGAGAGCAATTGAAAAAGAGACAGGAAGACAGATTCACAGACACACAAACAGATGGAGAGAAAGGCAGAGACACAGAGAGACAGACACATGCAGATGGAGAGAGGGGAGGGGGCAGAAAGAGACAGAGACAGACGGTCAGAGAGACACTGGCACAGGAAAATGCAGAGATACATAGAGGCTGTTTAAAAAATAAATTAAGAAAAAAATTTAAAAACCTCCACTGCCTTCATCTTGAACTCTTCCCAGAGTGATCAAATGCCCTCCCCTGATCCCTCTAGGCCCCCTAGAAAACAGGGTGCCAGAGTCCTTCTCTAATCAGGAAGCAGGAAGGGGTGTGGGGGAGGAGGGAGCAGAAGCTGGGACAAGAAGTGGCCCCATATGGCCGTGGGTGGCTGAATCGCACCTCCCCCCAGTGCTACTCTGGTGCACTTTTAGCAAAATGGGAAGGCTCTCAGGGAGTGTTGCTTAGTGACAGGTCTGATTCTGAAACAAAGGAGGCAGCCCAGTATTTCAAAGCCTGAGACCCCGAACTTCCCCAAACACAGGTCCCAGTATCTCTCCTAGATGCTGAGTTCACTTCACTCCTGCATGAAATGAACAGCAGGGTGCTGGGTGACCAGGCTTACAGCAGAGGGGTGAAGAGCCACTCCACTGGACTATACAGGTAACCACATGGCACTTCCTCATTATCGTAGCTGGTAGTTAAGTGAAATGAATGAGACTGCGGATGCCAGAATCCCTCTGTGGGTTCTAAGGCCCAGCACACCTTTGTCACTGCTCCCTCTGCACACAGGAAGATCACCATAACGTCCGAGCTTTAAAGAGCACACACTTGCCCACATCTTCACCCACCTGGTGCACACGCATGACATGAACGTGGACACAGTCTCCTGAAAGGTGCATGCACGTTCCTATTACACACACAACTGGATCCTCCTCTAGTCAGCTGGCAGACATTGACGTACTTAGTAATCAGGGCAGGGGCAAGGTTGAGGTAGAAGCAAGAAGGAGATCACAGAGGGGCAGCAAAAGGAAGAGATGATGTCCCCAGGCATCTTGAAGAGAATAAGCTGCTTCAAGAGGAGAAAGATCCATCTCTAACACCAAGGCCATAGAGTGCCTTTGCTAGGAGGAAGCTGAGGTGTGACTGACAAGAAAAGAGCCAGGGAATAGTCCTGCTCTATTCTGCAGAGTTTCAGGACTAGCACTGCCGAGGTTTGAGTAAAAGCCATGGGAACCATGAAATGTGGAAAGGTTTGAAGGCATCCCCCCAAACACCACAAACTGCCTTGACCCCTTCCTTTAGTTTTAAGATAAGGATGCTATTAAAAGATGGCCCCCCAGTATTTTCTAGACAAAGCCAGTATCTCTGTGACCACAGGAGAATGAGGTGTAGAAACCAAGAACTAAGGAAAACTCGACAAACTAGCACTGTAAGGAATGGCCCCATTATTCCCACCACTGTGGACTATACACACTTCCCTTGTGGTGCACCTTTCTTGAAGACAGCTTCCTTTCTCTTTCCTCATTTTTTTGTGGCCAGTTTAATTCAGCTGAGTTCAACTGCACATCTGCTACATGCCAGATCCTGTGCTAAGTCCTGGAGTTGCAGAGAATAATATATCATCGTTGCCTGGGATGACCTCACTGTCCAGGGTAGAAGTTAGGATATAAAGTCATGCCAGGGCCGCCCACATGCAAGTTTGGATGTTGGCACTGATGAGGAAAATGTCAGCAAATGCACCCTGAGTCTCATTAACCTGGCTCTGAGCTCCATGGACTTAAGTAAGATTATCAGTTCAGCTGAAGATCAAAAGCTAATGCTACCTCATTTCCTTACCAAGGGTTTCTTTTGCAATGGCAAGTCTCCATAGGGCTCAGTGGAAAGCAGGCTTCAGTGGCGGAGTAAAGCATATAGTCTTTGGCTTGAAGAGTCACCAACCAGCATGCCCCAGCTGGAGCAGTACATTACACCAGGCACGGGTTGAGGAAGCAGAAGTTTCTTCCAGCTATACACAGCCCAGGGAAGTACCGGGGGAAGGATGAGTGTGGATAGAGGAAAAGAGGGGAGAAGAGTGAGACGGAGGAAAGAGAGGATAAAGAATGGGAGTGAGGGAAGAAAGAGAAAGGGGCCATTTGGGAGAAGTCTGTGCAGGCAGACAAGGGTAACATCATGAGGGCTAACCTTAGGTATTAAGTGACTATGCAGACTGCAAACACTTTCTGGGCAGGAAAGCCTGAATTCCTTGACCTCTCCAAGATCAGGCAAATCCACTAAGCATGACAACTGTCACCTTGTTGCAGCTATTCCACTGACAACATTGCTGCTTGGAAGGACATTCTATGGCTGGAGACAAGAGAGGCATTTGCATGGTGGATGTGACCTTAGAATTAGTGGGAAATAGGAGTATTTATAGCAGTTTGTTCCCCCGGCAGCCTTCCTTGATGCCACTTCTACCAGATGAGGACGGGGCCCACCAAAGCCAAGAGTTTATGAGCCCTCTGCATAACTCAGTGTCAGCTTGAAGTGTTGATGTATTCTTACATGTCAGAGTGTAGGATTAAAAACCTATTGTTAGTCCCCAGTCCTTATTTTTTTCCTAATTCTGAATTCCTGGTCAGTGAAATCTTTGGGTCCAGCAAATTCCTACAGTATGTCACACTGCCTGTTTCATTTCAAAAAGGGGCATTTTGGAAGGTTTAAGTTAGTTTTATACAGGTATAACTTACATACAGTAAAATATACCTGCTTAAGTGTATAGTTTGATGAATTTTGATAAACACTTATAGTTATATAAATTACTGTCACAATCAAAACATGGAATATTTCCAGTACCCCACAAAGTTTTCCTCAAGTCAACTTTCTAGGTGCTAATTGCAGGCAGGCATTCCCCTCAATCAGGGAGAAATGTATACTTCATTTTCATTTCTGGAATGAAATCCTCACATTCACGCAGGATCAATGAAGAAGACACTACTGACGACTTAAATCCCATCCTTTGTGAATAGTCTCCGTGAGGTTAGAAAATAAGCCTGGCTTTTCTGCCCACGGTATCCCCCAACCTCCAGAAGAGTTTCTGGCACTTAGGGGACTGGCAGTAAATCACTGTTAAATAGATGCATGAGAAATATATAGATTGGATCTCAGATTAAAGATTAGACAGAAAATAGTTTATTCATTGCCAAAAGGGGAATTTTTTTTTTCAATTTACCAGTGCAGAAACAGAGGCTCAGAGAGGCCTCAAATCACACACTGATAGAATTCCAACCATGCTCTGCTTGACCCCAAAGCCTGTGCCTTTTAGTCTATGACGTGCTTCCATCTTCATTTCTGCAAACTCTGACAAGCATCCCAAAGCCAGCTAGCTACTATCCATGGGCTGAGCCTCCTGGATAATCATGTTACCAAGAAACTTTCTTGCTCCTAAATGGCTCTGAGCCTTCCTGGGCCGAGAGTGTTCAGTCCGGCAGTCACTGTTAGTTCCTATAATTTTAATGAAGAAAGGCTGCTCCCTCTTGGCTCCAGGTCTTTAAACTCCTGAATTTTAATAACCAACTCCACTGATGATTTACAAATTTCAAGGCAGGAATTAGCAGAAAATTCCATATTTCATAGATGCTGAATTGGGCTATTATCTCCATGCAGCAGGTGCCAATTTCCTATCAAATGGTGAAATGCCATAATTATCAGAATTCCATTCAAATTCTAAAAGTAGATAAATAACCAATGGGAATATCATTTATTCATTAGAATATGAAGAAAGGGGAAAATATTACCCTGTTCATGGCTGCAATGAGTCTGCCTTTGCAAGGGAATGGCTAACTCACGGATGCAGTTTGGAGGATTCTAGATTTATTAAGCTCTCAGGTCCACAGGAGAGAGGAGCTTCCATTAAACACCTGAACAGATGAGATAATGGGCCACTGATGTGGCCAATGTGTGAGATGTGGTGGTGCCTTCTTATTTTTCTTGCAGCTGAAAGACACATAATAGAAACCATTGAAAAATAACCACAGACATACTACTTCCTATCATATAAGCATCTCCATGGATGGTACTAGTATCCCTGACAAACTGAAGCTCAGAAAGCCTGAGTCACTTGCCCAAGGACACACAGCTTGTAAGTGACAGATTGAGGTCAGCCAGTCTCTAAAGTCTATGTTCAGCTGGTTACATTCCTCAGCAACAGCAAACTCTCAACATGTATCATTTCCTCCCTGACCCTTTTGCCCTACAGCTGGACCCTGAAAGTCCTGGGATGATTTCAGGGTTTTCACCTGTCAGTGGGGACACTGGATAGGAGCCAGGGCTGTGCAGGTAAAGTTCACCCTCGCACTGTTTGTCACCATCAGTTTAAGGTGAAAGATGGTATTGTGTCTAGGCATCCAGAGGGAAGGGGTATTTCAGGTACTTTTGGTCTGGGTGGGCGGGCTGAAGGTGATCTTGGAACTTTGCTCGAAGTAGGGAGAAGGCAAGGGGACAACAGCACACAGTGGTAGGAGCTCATCAGGAACACCCCACATGGATCTGCCTGGGGCTCTTTTCTCAGGGCTTACTGTGGAAGAGAATTTGTCCCTGGTGACCTCAAGGGGTAGGGCTGGCCCAACAAGTAGGACCACTGCAGAGTCAAGGAGTGTGGATCAAAAAGGCCAGGGTCCTGACCTGCTGGTGGTTTCCTTGGCAATGGAGTAACTGCTGTCCAAAGTGGGGTGGTACAAGATATCCAAGGTGCCAGTCAAAGAGGAGGTTTAGATGGTCAGGGCCATTTAGCAGTATTTAATTTAGACAGGGCAAGTCACAGCATGGCTCATGAAAAGAAGGTCAGGCCTGACAAATCTGTTTGAGTTCTCTGAATACATCTCAGAATTGGGAGACAATGGCTCCATAATGGGCAATTTATCTGCATTTCAAGGAGGCATCTGATCTAGTATGACAAAACTGATTGATTTGCAAAGGCCAATATGGCACGTTAGCAAAGGGAAATTAAACTGGGACCCAAGGAGTTTAAATCAGAAAAATCTATTCCACCTGAAGGAAAAGGCTTCTTTTAAAAAATAAGGTAGAGGGAATACAAAGGAGATTGGGAGAAGCAGGGCTCAGGTTTGGTCAAAAGACAATGAAATGGAAGGTCTTACTCTAAGGATAGTCACCTTTTGCTGGCCATCTCAGGAATGTGGTTTTTTATGTGGTTAGATGCTGTGAAGCCAGTGCTGCGAATCAACTCTCATGTGCAGCTAACCTGCTAAGCCCTGCAGCCTCATCAGGCCAGGTGCCAGCCAAAAGGCTGAGGGCCTGGAGACCTGGCAACCTGGACCAGCCCTGGTTGGGGGAGAAGGCAGCTGGTTGTGCCGTCCTTGGGAAGCACAGGCTCTATGCCAAACAGTGATGGCAACTGGCCCCATTGCTGGTCCTGACAGGTGAGCAAGCCACAGGCGCTGAAATGGCTCTGCCACGTGCCAGCTATATGACTGTGGACCTTGAACTGCCTCTCCATGTGTCCTTGTGTGGAAAACAGAGATCATATGGTCATTCTTACAGCTCAAGGGACAGACCCACAAAAAGGTCCTTGAAGACAGAGACTTATCTTAGGCAAGGGAGTTCATAACACAAGGAACTGTTCTGCCATGCTCATTAACCAACATGCTATCTTTCTCTGCAATGTGTATCAGGCATCATGAAGGATGCCCCAAATATCTCATTAGTTTTAGAGATAAGATCAGAACTAACTGCCCTCACACCACTCTGACACCTCCCAAGGGAAAGCAAAGCGCTGATCAGACTGGAGTTTGCCATCCAGTATGGAACAAGCTCACTGGGCAGAATTGAGCAAAGATACCTCCCAATGCATTGGTCTCCCCAAACCCAGCATATACATGTTTTGCTTCTAATGCCATGTTAATGATGCTGATTTCACTCCATGTACATGGCACAGATCACAGGTACTCCATATGAAACCCAATGAGAACTTTCTCAGAAAGACTGAAGGGCAAGATAAGCACTAGATAACTTTTATTTTCTCCAGGATGGGGATGATCTCAGATACTTCAGTGGTCTAGTATGAATATTCAATAAAGCAAAGAACATAAAGCATCCAATAATGGTACCATGCACTTAGTAGTATACAAACTGTCCTCTCTCCTCATTTTCTATCATTCCACCCAGTGCTCTGTGTGATGGCAGAGGACAGGAAGAACAACCCCATATGGATTGCACTTAAGGGAACTCAAGTTCTGAGAACTCAAATGCCTTCCCCAAGCTCTCGTAGCTACAATGGGGATCCAGGATTCAACCACCTTCAGTCCAGTTCCAGAGTTCCTGCTTTAGCTACCACACTGTCTTGCCTCCCTGGAGATGAAACACACAGACCCAGAGGAAGTCCAAGTTTGCTCCTGCAATGACACCTCATGCCTACGCCCTAGCATTGCCTCCCCAAACAGCAGGACTGCCAGTTTGAACCACAATCCCACTGGGACTTTTGGATGGGCAAGGGCCCCCATCACTGACAACTACCTTACACACAGGCCTTGTTTTCAGAGCTTTTCCACTCTCTGGGCCTTTGCTTAGGTCATTGCTCCAAAGAATGGCTTTTATCAAAATTATATGAAACTCTTCAGAAAAGAACTTTACAAACTTAGGATTGCAGTGAAAAGCACAATTTTCTGTCCTTCCACAACAGGGTGGGAGAAAGAAATACATTCACATTGTGGGTAGTCTTATACCCATGCACATGTATGTACATGTGTGTGTACACCAAGCTACACATACACACACAAATGGCTTTGCTAACACTGGGAGCAATCAACAGCAATATTCTCCTCCTCTGAATCTGACCACTCCAAAACAGTATTGTAAGCAGTATCTATTTTTAAAAATGGAAGCCATTTTAAAATATCTCACTTGACTTCAGTTCTTTAAAAGGATGTCCATGTAGGAGCTGCTTTGCCATACAGAAAGCAATGGAGCAAGGCCAGTACAGCACCAGACTTCAGACTTGGGTGGTCCACAGGGTGCCTAGTCCCCTTGTCCTTTCCACAGCTTCCTGTGGGTCATCTGTTCAATCTCAGACTGAGGGTCTTAGAAGTCAGACCACAGACACCACCCAGCCCAAGTCCTTCATATTGCAGGCAAATGAGAAAATGGCCCTTGGCGAATGTTTGCCTTGTGACCCATCCCATCCCCTGTGAGGAACATCCTGTGTGCATCTCTTATGTGTTAAATGAGTGAACTGAGGCAGGAGAAAGGGCGAAGTGAACAGCAGTCGAGTCACTCAGCACAGACGGAGCTAGGACACAAGCAAGAGATGCAAAGCTGAGACTGGGTCTCTTGCCAGTTAGGCTGTCATAGATTTGCAAGCCATCCTGGATGCATTTGTTCAACCACCACATCTGAGAGTTTTCTATGTGTGCCATGTACTTGTGAGCAGGGCAGTGAGCAAACAGCCCCTCTGCTTTGTGAGGAGGGATATGTCAAATAGATAATCAAACAAAAACATGTGTAATTACACACAGTAATAAGTTCAACACAGGAAAACTCAAGTGAAATGAGGGCTGATAACAGGAAGGGTTGACAGTAGTGGAATGGAGAGATGGGTCCTAGGGGACCACTCAAAAGGAGTGATATTTAAGCTGAGACCTGAGGGATGACCAGAAGTAAGCCAGGTAAGAAATATTCTAAACATGGAATGGTGCCCATGAAGCCTTAAAGTGGGAAAGACCTAGGTGTGTTTGAAAAAGCCTACAGCAGGGGTGAGGCCACCCATGGGTCCACTTTGTATCCTGACCTGCAGACACAATGCCATGTGGGGGACTTCTCCCAAAGATCCCCCAAAAAACCTGCCTGCCTGGGGCCAAACTGAGGCCTAAATTAGGTCACAAGTACCATCTGGTAGTGAATTCCCCTGGGGGTACCTGGGCATGGGGATGGATGACCATGATGAGTCTAATTGTATCTGGATTTCTCCATGGCAAGTGTGTACAGAATAGCCCAGCAGAGCCCTTGACTAATAATGACTTTCAAATATAATTAAAAACATATTTCAATAGAAAGCACATTGCCAAATCTATACCAGCAAAGTGAAATTAACCTTCAAACGATACTAGAACAACGGTGAATCGCAAGGGTTTGTAAGAGATTAGATACACTGTAGCCTAATTATGTTACAATAACTCACCTCATTAATCTCCAAGGAAACAATAATGACAACAGTTAAATACTGTAATTAACAAACCTTATTTCAAACTTGATTTTAATTTTATAGGACTCGGTTATAATATCCAATGTAACTGTGGAAAAGACAGAATGTCAGTAGAGCAACCTGGTTCTTTTATAAAGGCTCTTGGCTAACAGAGCCCAGATCTGTGATCCCACCATGCTGGGCCTCTGTTTAGAACCCAACCCATGCAGAAAAAAAAGTCAAGATAACACATACTGCCAAGACCTCTTAGGTGCTCTCCTCACCAAAAAAATGGGTATAAAATCAAATCTATAACTTGTTTTTCTGTGTTTGAAAGCAGTGAACCTTGTACTTAGTCTTTTGTTTGGGATGTTTAGCGATGGGATGCCCCAGCTGCAGGCCCTTCACAAAGGTCTCATGGGCCCAGTTAGGACAGATTAGACAATCAAGAGCATAGCAGGTAAGAGAGGGTAGATAATTAGCAACAAAAATGGTATGACCAACTCAATAGACTCAGAAAAAGCATTTGACAGAACCCAACAACTTTTCATGATAAAAATCCCAAACAGTCTAGGAATAGAAAGGATATTCCTCACACTGATAAAGGGAACCCATTAAAACCCACAACTAACATCATACTCAGTGGTCAAAGACTAAAGGATTTCTCCCTAAGATCAGGAACAAGATAAGGATGTCAGCTCATGACACTGCTATTCAATATTATACTGGAGGTTCTAGCCAGAGCAATTGGTCATGAAAAAGAAATAAGGGCATCCAGATTGGGAAGGAAGAAGTAGAACTATCTCTATCTGCAAATGACAAGAACTTGTATATAGAGAAGCCTGAGGTAATCCACACAAAAAAGGAAAAGAAAAAAGCAAGTTCAGTGAGGATGCATGATACAAGATCAATATGCAAAAAAATAGTTGCATTTCTTTACACTAGCAATGAATACCTGAAAATGAAATTTAAAAAACAATACCATTAGCAATAGCATCAAAAAGAATAAAATAGTTAGGATTAAATTTAAGAGAAGTGTAAAGTGTTTACAATGAAACTATAAATCATTGTTTGAAGAAATTTAAAAAGATCTAAATAAATGAAAAAACATTCCATGTTCATGAATCAGAAGACCTCGTACTGTTAAGAGGAAAATACCCTCTAAACTGACCTACGGATTCAATACAATCCCCATTAAATTTGACAAGTTGATGCTAAAACTCAAAGAGATATACAAGGGACCCAGAATAGCCAAAACAATCTCGAAAATGAAGAACAAAGCTGGAGTGCTAACACCCCCAATTTCAAATCTTTCTACAAAGCTACAGTAATTAACAGAGTGTGGCATTGTCCTAAGGATCAACATATAGATATCGATGGAATAAAACTGAGAGTTTATAAATAAAACCTCACACTTCTGATCAGTGGATTTTTTTTTTAAGATTTTATTTATTTATATGACAGAGAGAGAGAGAGACAGCCAGTGAGAGAGGGAACACAAGCAGGGGGAGTGGGAGAGGAAGAAGCAGGCTCCCAGAGAGCAGGGAGCCCGATGTGGGGCTTGATCCCAGGACTCTGGGATCACGCCCTGAGCCGAAGGCAGACGCTTAACGACTGAGCCACCCAGGCGCCCCGATCAGTGGATTTTTGACAAGAGTGTCAAGACCATTCAATGGTTAAAGAATAGCCTTTTCAGGGGTGCCTGGGTGGCTCATGAATCCATGGCAGGGATCCATGGATAATACAGGGAGTAGAATCTATGCATAATACAGGGAGTAAAGCATTACGATCAATATACCACAAGGAGAGATATACATGACTCAAAAGTCCACGGTATCTTCCATCTTCTGGTGTTTTCCATCTATAAATAGATGGTTGAAAGTATTTGGTCTAACGTACAGGTTGGGAGAATCAAATAAAATACTGATGAGGGAGGTCCTTTGAATAGATCTCCTTGCAAAATGAAGAATTACTATTATTATTAGTTACCCAAAACCTCCAAATTATTGGAAAGATCACCTTGTAGAGCTATTCAAGCAAAAGTGGAAGTCCATGGATAAATGCACAGAGAATAACCAATCTCTGTCACCCAAGAAATTTCTTTTGAAAACAGCCAAATTAAGAAACTAGGAGAGATTTTAAATTATTGTTATTATTTTGAATTTCTGCTCTTTTGCTGCACTTGTGAAAGTCCCAGAAAATTAGATCCTTTTACTGGACTCTCTGACCTTCTCTGAGAGAATAATACCTCCAGAGATTTTGAATTTCTTTTTTTTATAAGATTTTATCTATCTATCTATCTATCTATCTATCTATCTATCTATCTATCTAACTTTCTATCTATCTATCTATCGTCTATCTGAGAGAGAGAGAGAGAGAGAGAAAGCACACGAGCTGGGGGGAGGAGCAGAGGAGAGAAACAAGCAGAAGCCTGGAGCAGGGCTTGATCTCATAACCCTGAGACCATGACCTGAGCCAAAATCAAGGGTCCAATTCTTAACTGACTGAGCCACCCAGGCGCCCCAGATTTCTAATTTCTAATGGCCAAAAAAGAAAACAGGTGTAATGTCAGGAGTTAAGGGTTTTCTGCCACTAACACAACTCCTTAAAGCCAGAATGAATTCCTTAGAGCATTCCAACGTCAAGGAAAGAGTCATATTGAAAGACAGCAAATCCAAGTTCCAATGCTGGGAGGCTGGGACTCAGGCATTATGGGCATGGACTTCTGGACGGCAGAGAGCCTGGGTTTGAATCCAAGATCTGCCACTTAGTAGTTGTGCAATCACTAATACATCACTGAGATTCCTTGAACCTGTTTCTTCATATGAAAAGAAAAAAAAAAAGATCCCTACAATAGCACCCACTTCAGAGGATTCATTCAAAACTTAAATAAGACAACATATGCACAGTGTTTAAGGTAATCCCTGGTATGCAATAATTGCTAAATTAATGTCCAATATCATTGGCAATTTAAATGCACTATGATTACTCCTGTCCTGCCTACTTCATGAGATTTTTATGAGGAGCAAATGAAAGCATTATTAGAAAGTTGCTTTATAAGCTGTGAAGAACTAGGCAAACACAGCTATGTTGTTACAGTTCTTAAGTGGCTTTGGCACATTGCACCACTCCATAAATATGTGTTAAAGGAACAATGAGTCCGTGAACGAAATCAAACCCCTTTCCTCTGCTGTTTGCTTTGGGCCAAAGGAAGCCCTGATAACAAGCATTCTTACTTGCTGCTGTGGGTTTCTGATGCAGACACAGGCATCTCAAAGACTCCCAACCTCAGCACAATGACTGCTTTCCTGAAAAATTCATCATAGAGAAAGCAAGGCCTTTAGCCTTCATGCTTTGACCTAGAAGAGACAGCACAGAGATTATTTTTGCGGAAAACAAGAAAGGTCACTTTTCACAATTTCAATACCTAAACACTGGCAAAAGAAAAAGAAAGATCCATGAAGTGGACTTTTCCACTTAGAGAAGCATTATAAGTCGTAAGAATTGCATGATGCATTGGTATCCCCTTGAAGAAGATATTCTAAGTTTGAGATGCACCATAAATATCCTTCAATGTGGGGCATGTCTGCTGAAATGTTCCTATCCTTGAGTAGGCATGGACAATATACAAAAGGGACAGAGGTAAGTTATGGCAGGGAACACATTCAGTAATCTAATCACCCAGTGGACACCCACAATTTACAGTTTAATCGTCCACAAGGTATAGTTTCTCTGTAATAGAATTAGATTTTGAAATAAGGCAAACCTGATTTATAGTGTTGTTTAAAATACACACAAAACGGTATGTTTTCTTGTTTGTAATAGTAACCCCATGGTTAGTGTTAATGCATTACCAGGGAATGAAACAAAATAGATAAATGTTAGGTATTTAGGGTTCACTGCACAAAGACACTGCATACACTAAGATTAGAGAAGCAGGAAAAATTATCCTTCTCATTTATGTTCACTTAAGGCAGATGTACTATTTTACTTTAATCTGCTCCAGGCTTATTCAACTAAACACAATTTGAAGTGAATTTATTCATTCAACCAATAGACATGCGAGCACTGACTCTTTGCCTACTACTGTGTTTCGTGCTTAAGGCACTGAGATGTCTGCTAGTTAGAGGACCTTGTGTTCACTATCTTCCAATCTAAGCCTCAGCTCTCACACTGTATGGTCGAGACCGTCTAGAGGAGATCCTGTTACCACTGTGGTAAGTCACTGGTAAAGTATGTATATTACATCATCATCATCACTATTGATTTTATCATTTTCTTGTTCACAAAGATTTTAAGTTTTACAGAGATGACAAACCAAAACTGTCATTAACCAATGTGATAAATGTTGACATACCGTGTGTGTTATCTGTTGCAGCAGTAATGCTACATAAAAAACACCAAAACCTCAGTGACATTCAGCTGTAAGAGTTTACTGCTCATACATCTGAGATCTGCCAGGGGCTTTGCCTTCTCACCTGGGTCCCCCAGAAAGAATGTCACAGTGTGGACACTATGGGCTTCTTCCTGACTTCCAACAAGGTCAGCACAGATTGAGTCTTTGGTACCTCATCTAACGATACAACCTGACCTACTGGTCAAGTCCTCAGTGTTTCAGCCCTTCAGTGACTGAGGTGAAATCAAGCTATTTTCCTAGATGTTAGGATCAGGGTGTACAGTGAGTTTCTCTGGGATGCTTTGTCTTCACACCTTGCGTCTTCAGAGACCACAAGAAAAGAGACTGAGTTTATCTGTAAATTCTTACACTCCTGAGCTGACAGCATTCTTATAGAATGCTTCTTATAGAATGTGGCTTTTAAAGGAATCAAAGATCTGGAAATTTCCAGATCAACCAGTGTCAGGTTTTAAAACCTTAAAAGAGGCTTCCTTTGTACACCAGCAACCTCCCTGGGAACACAGTGGGAGCAAGCTGGGGAATTTAGGGGACAAAAGCCCAGATTAGCTCAGGTGAGGAAAGCACCATTTTACATCAAAAGTAGCAGGAATGAAACAAGGGCAAGTTCTACCAACCCCTACAGCTTAAAGGGCAAGAAGAGCTCTTAAACCCCCCTTCATCTCATCTGTTCTAAATCCCTGCCTCATTTCCTCCCCTCCTCATCTTGCTTCTTCCCTCTCCTGCTTCTCTCCAAGGTTATTAAGGAACAATCCAAAAGGGGGTGTATAATTTTGAATACTTTTGGCCTCGAGGAACAATGAAATTAACTCCATAAAATGGCTTAGGCAAGCAAAAAAACTTATGACATACAAGAAATCCAGAGGCAAATTGATTCAGAGTTGGTCAGTTCAACTACAGAGAATCTTTGAGTTCTTCCCCAAAAACCAGGAAAAAAATTTCCCTATGCCTTCACCCAGAAGACTTTTCCTCACTTCTCAGTGGCTAAAATAAAGTCACACCCACCATTCTTACTACTTAATACTAGCATGTAGGACAAGGATTGCCTTAGAGACTAATCAAGGCACAGCCTCTGGGATGGGGCAGTGTCCTGCCTCCACTAAAGAACATGACTGCTCAGTATTTTAAAGCAACTGGAATTCTGCAGATGAACAAGGTGGGGGGATAGCAGCTGGGCAGATAGCTAAACCCACCTTCCAAAAAGAATAGCATTAAAGCCTGGGAATTCAGACCAGAGGGAATCAGGGGAATTTCTTTAGATAACTAACCACTGGTTCTCTTGAAGCCACATGACCTGGGTTACAAATCCAGATTCTGATATTTGTGGACTGTGGGACATTAGACAATATATATCTGAGCTTCCATTTCCTAATCCATGAAATGGAGTCAATAATGCCTAACTCACCTGGTTGTTGCGAGAATTAAATGAGATACTATAAGATGAAAAGACCCTAGGATACTGGCATCTAAGTACTGATTATTAGCTGAGAGGTCCCACATGCCCTTCCTCCTCTCTTCTCTAATGACAAGTGCTCATCATCATGGGAAAAGGCAGTGTCTGGAATCAGGCAGGTCTGGGCTCAATAACTGGTCCTGCCAAGTACCAGCCACATAATGACAACCAACTGCTGAAATTCTATAAGCTTTAGAGCACCCATCTGTAAGATGGGTGTAATACCATTCCTAATCTCATAGAAGGTAGTTGTGACGATTGAGCAAGATACTGCTAATAAAATGTTTAGCAGGTGCCTAATCTTAAATAATCACTCAATCAATAATAGTTGTTACTATTACTATTATTGTCATGATTGTTGCTATAGTTGTCATCATCATTCCCCTGAAGTTTTCCAACCTGCCAGGTACTAGGTCCTCGAGATACACACGGACATCCAGATTTACAGCAACCTTTCTCAGGAAGCAAATCTGATTGCCTAATCATCTTCTGAGGCATTCCCATGTTCCTGATAGTAAAGACCAAAACAATCCTTAGTAAGGTCTTTGATGGGCCCTGTGAAATTTGGCTCCAGCTTACCTCCCTGGTTTCATCTCACACCAAGCTTCACTGGTCATCTTTTATTCTAACCTGCCGTTCCTCCTCCAGCCATAGGGCCTTTGCCCATGCACCTGGAATTTCCCTATTTGTTTAGTTAATGTCTCCTTCTCTGCCTTCAAATCTCACCCTGTCTCTTTATTATATAACATCTATTATTGATTAGTACTTACTCAAGATTAGGCAGCCACTAAGCCTTTTATTAGCAATATTTTGCTCAATTCTCATAACCACCTTCTATGAGACTAGGAGTAGTATTACCCATTTTACAGATGGCTGCTTTAAAGCTTAGAGCAAACCCCAGACAGTGAGATTCCTCTCGAATATATTCTCAGCAGAGAGATGATACCCTGAGTGGTTAAAAGAATGCATTATGGTGTAGATCTTAGCCTCGCCACTTAGTAGCTGTATAAGCTTGGACAACTTACTTAACCTAACCTCTCCGTGCCTCAGTTTCCTCATTTGTACAATGTAGATAATGATAAGAATGGTAATATGTAGCTGATAGAGTTATTATGAAAATTAAATGAGTTACTATTATCAAAGTATTTAGAATAACGTGAGGCATAGAGTAAATGCTATGTAAGTGTTTACTAAATCAAATTAATAAACTGTCCCATGCCTCCAGAGAATCTATCTTAGTCTGCAATTATGCACTCATTACTCTGATAATTTGATTACTCACTGTCTCTCCTTCCAGATCAAATGCCACGAGAGTCCAGGGGCATATCTCTTTGTGCTCCCACTGTACCCCAGATCCAGACACAAGACCCGGTGAGGCTGAGTGCACAATAAATATGTATTTGATTAATGAAGGAAACTTAAAACACAGTGTAAGTCAATATTTCCCTTGCTTCTGCCAAGATAGAGAGATGTCTCCAACCCTTTCTGACCCTCTCAGGTCTTATAAGCAGCAGCAACAGCCCTGCCTTGCCTGATGTGCTAATGCAACAGTTGCCAATAAGCCCAGCAAATCCCCGGTCTCCCCAGGGACACAGAGCCGGTAATGGGCTCCATATTGTTTCAGATGTTCCGGACCATGAAGTGATCATGTCTGAGATAATGTCAGCATGGTTAACCCCAAATTCCTTCACTCACTCTATTAAACGGAACTCTTTAAAACATCCTGCACGCCAACGCTCCCAACCACAACAAATGCAGGATACAAGCCTTAATCGGAGAAGAAAAGATTAATTGGAGAGTTGCCCTGAGAGCACCCATGTGCCAGGCCTGCCATGCTTATAATACAATTAGGGCAGCATTGTGACTTGTGTTATCACAGCAGTAGCAGCCCAGCAAAGTCTCCTCTCCCTGTTGAGGCCCTCAACCTTTGAGGCTGGAAAGCAGACAGATGAAGGGAACCCACTGAGAACACTGGCAGCAGATGGTGGTCATCCCACCTCCAACACAAAATGCAGTGGAAGCAACAAAAAAGCATGGATGCCAAGCCTCACTCCAACCCTTACACAGTGTGATACTAGGCTACCTGATCCATAATAGGGGGCCTCAGTTTCCTCATTTGTAAAGCGGCAGATCAGTTATCACATAACCCTTGACTCTAAACTCCTATGTCTCAGAAAAGACCTTTCCTGGGAGTTTATCACCTTTCATATGCATCCGCAGATACGTGTATGCTTCATCTATCCAGCACATAGTTCTCGAAAGCCAGCGATGTGCCAGGAGCTTTCTCAGGTTCTGAAGATACCTTGGTTGCTAAACAAGATCACTGCCCTCCAGTGCATCAGCTGTGGAGTCAAACAAGTCTGAGTCAGAGACCTGAAACCTCTCAGTCAAGTGCCTTGACCTATAGGCGCTCACCTGCAACCAAGGGCAATAATACCTACTCTCAGGGCCATTGTGGAGAATAAAGGAAATGACGTATTTAAGGAAACTGATTAAAGGACGCAGTACATGGAAGCAGCTTCATAAATGGGAGCTGCTAGTTTAAGGGTCTCATTAGGTGGATGTTGTATATGTACAGTGGGATATCTAGTGTCAGATGGATTTCAACTCCTGAATGAAGAAGACAACATTTTCCTTTGGGAGAAGGCAGCAGGAAAGGTGCCTGACACAAGTAGCTAATGAGGCCTGCTGTTAAACAGGAAGTGTCAGGAGGAGGCCTGAGAGAACGGGAGATGGATTAATGCTGTGATCGACATATACAGGCCAGGAGCTGCCATTTGTCTTATTGCACACTCACCCTAGGATACTTTGGGAGGTGAAAGGAAGCGACTGATAAAACCTTCCACCATGAGAATCTGTTTTAAATTCTCATTCTGCCAGGCTGGTCCATCTCCATCAGGTCATACTCATGCACACTCCCAATGACCAAAGAGCAGAAAAACTAGTCCTTACTCTTCCTGAAGGACACAATGGAGCCACTCTTCATGAAATTCCTGAGTAAGGAAGCATTCCTCTATGCTGGCATAGCATTCTGTGTCCTCTTCCATCATGACCCTGATTCCACTGAGCCCTAAAATGACATTCTCACATCTGCCTCTCACTGGAGACTGAAGACTGACCCACAGGTGCTATATTCATCAAGGTTGTTTGGGTTGCAAGTGACAGAAACTCAACTTGAGCAAGGTTAAGCAAAAGTAGGATGCACTGACTCATAGAATCCACAATGAAGTTGAACACCCACAGTCTAGTAGGGGCAGATTTAAAAGACTACCATGGTGCTCTCTCTCCCTAGCTTCTCTCTCTATCTGGGTCTCATATCTGTTTTTCTACAAAAATTGGGTTCATTCTCAGTAATGACACATGTGTTTCCTCCAAATATTTGAATCTCTCAAGCCTCTCATCTTTCCATATTCTTATTCTTTCAGAAAGAACTGATCCTCTCTCTGGCCCAGTTTGAATATACCCCAAATAGATTCTTACGGGCTAAGCCTGTATGATATATAGCACTGGACCAAGCAATGGTGTATGTGGAAGGGCTGGGTGAGTACTGTGTCTGTGTGCTGGGGCGGAGAGAGGTGTTTATGAAATATGCCAATTCCTGGAAACTGGAAGACATACAGTTGAAGTGGAATGGAGAGGTCAGGTTCTTAAAGAAGTGGGATACTAACTAGTTCCATAATAATGACAGATGGAAGGAAATCAAACAAGACACAAGGTACAGACGAAGCTGGATCCAGGTGGGTCTATTAATGGCTTAAAATTATAAATTAAGTGTGCAGATTCTTCTCTCCTGCCCCTGTGCTTGAGAGAAAAGTCTTTCATTAGACTCTCAAAAAAATTTCTATATACAGAAGTTTAAGACTTATTGTTCTGAACTTACACGGAAGGACTATATCTTTCTGCCCTTTATCTCCAGCACCTGGGACATTGCCTGACACCCACCTTGATTTTTTTAAAACATTTTTTGAATGAAGTTATAATAAATTTATGAATGAAGTGAGGTAAATGAATGAATGACCAGTTCAAGAGAGAACATGTTTCTGTCTCCATACATCCAGTTCCAATTTGACTACTTTAGGTTTTTAGGGGGGAAAAAAATTCCAGAATAGACCCAGAAAACAGGAAACAACAAAAGGTTTGATGGGTCTAAACGGCAGCCAGACTCTTTTATCCATTCCTCCTTTCAACAATAACAAAAACAACCATTTGCCATGGGGACACCATGAATATACTGCCAAATTTAATCCTTAAAAATTCCTCTGAGGTGGATATTAGTGCCTGCACTTAAAGACTACAGGACTGAAGCTTAGAAATAGCATTCCCAATATTGCAAATAGCATTAAGTAGCAGAGCTGGAATTTGAACCCAGGTCCATAAGGTTCTGGTGGCGTCGTTATATGCTACTACACTTCCTTTCTAACAAATCTCTGTTGAGTGTCGTCCTCTTACTACCAAATACTGTGCCATGTTCTTTACATAGGTTTTCTCAATCCTCACAGAAACCCAGTAAGGTATTAGTATCATTCCTATTTAACAGATGAGGCTATTGATGCTCACAGAAGTTAAAGTCGTCCCCCCCCCCACACCTCCCCAGGATGCAACACTAGTAAACCACAGCGCTGCATTGAATGCCAGTTGTATCTTCCCTGGACTGTTTAAAAACTCTTTTAAACACTGCATTTGTAGCCAGAGCGTTGGAGGAAGGCGTACTACTTGCCTTTCTCAATTACTCTCTGGGGTACTTACAGATGGCAAGCAGAGGTGTTACCTATCCAGGTAGGACCTGGCATCTTCTGTGGTTACTAAACCATATCCAGGTTCAATTGCCTTTATGAGCAGGGCACTATGTTCCCCATTAAAGGCATGAGATGCCCTACCTTTGCGAGGATGCACTCCCCACCTGAAGGCCCTCAAAGAACAATTGACTTAGAAAATCAAACACAACATAAGCAGCAGTTACAGAGGCTAGTCTTCCCCTAAAATAGCTGCAAAAGAGAAGTTCTAACTGTACACAGCAGAGCAGCCTGGTCCCCACCTTCCTCTCTTGGCTTAAACAGGGCTTGGCTCAGTTTGAGATACTTAATAGGTGTGGGTCCCGATGCTTAAGGCTTATAGGAAAAAACCCAATAATGAGGTTTGTGTTGCCTGGGAAGGGAAGGGGTCTTAGAAAACCCAAATCCTGATTCAGTGTGCTGGATGTTTTTCACATTTCACTTGTCTGAACACCCCCTTATGGTCAAGGCTGGCAGAGGAGGGAGGAAGAAGTTGCCTAAAGCAGTCAGACAAATAATTGATTTTGCACAGGATGCTAGGCTTCTGCTCCCTGCTGAAAATGGCCTGTGTGTGAAGTGGAGTGAGGTAAACGAAAGATGCCGGCAACCTGAAAAGTGGGGTGGGGTGAGGGTGCGGGACCACACTCTAAATCCTGCATCCTCCTAAACCAAGAACACCCACACCCTCCTGCCCCGTGTTCCAATGATTCCTCCCCACTCTCATGGAACATTAAACCCTTCCTGCAAATTCAAAAGGAAGCCCTCTGGAGACAAATCAACCATCAAGGAAAAAAAATAGCAAAACTCATTTCATTTGGCAACCAATGCTTTAGGAAAGACATAAATATTGGATTTGCAACTTTATTTTCCTCCAGAGAGACACTCTGGAGAAAATTAAAACAATGCAAGATTTAATTATTAAAAGCCAAACATTCCTGTACATATTTTCTGGTCCAAAGTTTTAAAAACAAACTCCCAGAGAAAATACGTTTTTAATGATCAGCTCCCTCCCACTCAGGCTATGTTTTAAATCATGTCTCCATCATGACTCATCCAGCACAAATGAAGGGAGAACACCAGTGATATCAAAGGGCAGGTTTTCTGCTAAAGTAGAAGCAAGAATGCTAGGAGATTTGGGAGAATGGGCATCTTGAAATCACCTTGATCTGGGCTGTATTTCCATCCCCATCTTCTCAGACATCCTATATTAGGAGACATGTTTAAACTGACCACACAGAAATGCATCTGTATGCATTTTCTTCTCCCATGGAAAGTTCCAAGTGGGATACGAGTATAAAGCAAAGATGCAAGATGTTGAATCATTCATTACACAAACATTTATTGGGGGTCCACAATGTTCCCACTAAACTGTTCTAGGCACTAAGAATAT
Organism: Ursus americanus; assembly: GCF_024610735.1. NCBI lineage: Eukaryota > Metazoa > Chordata > Mammalia > Carnivora > Ursidae > Ursus > Ursus americanus. The sequence goes on from NC_142128.1 coordinate 35,880,243, forward strand.
TTTGGTTAATAAACTGGAGGGGACTTGATCATTGCATTCTAAGGGAGTAAAAACATGATTCTGTCTATTCCTTAAAGCTCCCCACCTGCTTTGGTTCCCCCATCCTCTTGTTCAAATGGTCAGAGACCATACAAGTCAAGCTTCTCTCCCTTTCTCCTCATTGCTCACTTAATGACCCCACATTGATCATCTCCTCTCCATCTTTTTTTCTTCACTGCTATTCAAAAGAAAGAAAAAGTATGTATTAACGTCAAGTGTTTGCTGGTCACAGGCACTCTCAAAAGCCAAGATATCCAATAAAAAATGATTTACTGGTTTGAGTGATTATGGAAATGATACAAGGCATGATGGAAGATCGCCTTTTAGGACAAAGATCAATGGCTGCAGAAATAAGTGATTTATCCTATTCTAGCTCTGCTGATGGATCTTGGCCTTCTCCTTGATGGCATACCGTGTGGGGGTTACATATTTGGATGCAAAGATAAAACTGGACAAATAGATGGGCTGAGGAAAGAAGTGGTCCATTAATGTCCTTGGAGACAGGAGCCTCATTCCCATGACTTTTTGGTTGAAGACAGGTAATACATCCCTCAAGGAGTAGGAAGCTAAATAGGTCTCAGTCCTGATCAAATTATCCCAGGATGTGAAAAGCTCCCAGCAACCAAAAGGGGGTGCTGGCACTGGCCTATCTCATCTTGTCATTGTATGTGTTTCCACACACACACAGGATAATCGAGCCAAGATGAGGAAGGAGTAGGTTGGTGCTGGTACTGGCAGAACACCTCAAAAATATAGACAGAGCGAAATGGAAGCCTTCCTTCCTAAAATGGCTTAAAAACTAAAGTAGTTGGTACTTCTACTCAACTTGAGATGTGGTGCATTAAAGGCAACTTAAAATAACTTGAGGGAAGAAGGGTAAATAAACCAGGGATGATTTATCTCTGCGGAATAACGGTGTGACCGCTGAATAATTACATGCACCAATCTTTATTAGTATGCAAAGTAGCTGGGCTTGGTTGGCTCCCAGCACTGCTCAAAGGACAAAAAGCCAAGAGAGCTGTGCACATGCTAATAAATCACACCCCACCCCTCCCTGTGTGTCATGGCAACCCCCAGACCCTGGGGGCCTCTCTGTGTGCAACTCTTCTCTGGGAGATAAGCGGCAAGTGTTTCATTTCTACCTTCTAGTGATGGATTAGCCTCCAGAGTTACTCCAGAGAAACACAGAAATGATTTGGCCTTCTCTTTGCACAAGTTTGATCTAAATTACTAGTGTTTTATTCAGCAGCTTCTGCAACTAACTGTTCCTGCCCTCCTATGGCTGAAGAACTAAACACCTTTGCAGGAGTCAGGACTTAGCCCCCTGTCCCCTTGGGTCCCATCAGATGACCTCAGGAGATTAGTCCAGCTCTTTTTTTTACTGGCCCAAAGAGCTACTTGAGGTAGCTAATGAGAAAAGAACTCAAGGCTGGCTTCTCCCCCTCTGAAAAAATCTGTCCTGGCAAACCCAAGAACACAATGTGGCTACTTTTAATCTCTGAAGATAGAATAGATTTGAGTTCCTATGTAAGGATTTTAGAGGGTTTAATCTAAGCAAAACAATAAGAGTTCAAATAGTGATAGTTTAAATTTCTATAGAATTTCAAGTATGCCAGGCATCTTTCTAAGCATGCACTTGTGCATGCACCCGAGCGCGCACACACACACACACCCCATGCATAAAATGGGGATGATTATAGCCTTTTATCATATGATATACATCATACCATATGATGCATGATATATATCATACATATACAAAAATACACACATTCCTGCACATATTTCATACACACACACACACACTTGATACAACATCCCTATGATATAAGGTCTTTTATTATCCCCATTTTATGGATGAGAAAACAGAGGATCAGAAAGTTAAACTTACTCAGTAGCTAAGCTGGAATCCAAATCCAAGCATCCTGGATTCAGAATCTACGTTCTTAACTAATGCACTAAAATATCTGTATTGTTACTAGACTTAAAATTTAAATAGCTTTCCATAACTCACAGGATGAAGACCAAAATCCTTACAAGGATGCATGAGGGTGGCCTGCGAGATTTGCCCCTGGCTTCACCTGATGCCACTCTCCTCCTTGCTCCTTGGGCTCCAGCTGTCCCGTCCTTCTGTTGGTCCTCCAGTGAAACAAAAGCCATCCTGGGCAGCTTTTCTCTTCCCTCTTTGCTTGGCCAACTCCTACGTATCTTTCCAAAAGATGCACCTTCAATGTCACACCCTCCAGAAAGCCTTTTCCCAATGTCCCCCTATACCATTCTCAGACAGGTTCCTCAGTGTGTCCTCATTGTACTCTGTACCCCTCCTTCATAACATGTAGCAGGTTGTAATTAAATACTCTTAGGTCTGATTATTTGTTTCCTATCTCTCTCACACCCTAGACTATAAATGCCTTGAGGGCAAGGACTAGGTATATCTTTTTCATCACTGTCTCCCGGCTACCTAGCATTGGCCCTAGCACACAGGATACCTTGAAGAACTACTTACTGCATGACCTAACAGAGAGGCAACTTGAAAATACATGTTGCATAATGAAGCACTCTGAGGTGAAACTACAATAGACACAGTAAAATGAAAGCCACCTCCCTCCCTCTCCCAATATTTGCAACCACAAAGACCATTCATTTGCTCATAGGTAGTGTTATTTAAATATGAGAACATTTAAAAAAATAAAAATAAAATAAAAATGAGAACATCTACTAAGCTCAGTTCTACAACACAGACACACACAAGTACAGAGCTCACTGAATGCCAGGCCCCACACAACATTTTCATTCATCTCATTCTATCCCCCCAAATCCTTAAGAGATCGACATTGTTAAGGGCACCTGGGTGGCTCAGATGGTTAGGCATCCAAATCTTGGTTTCAGCTCGGGTCATGATCTCATGGGTCATGAGACTGAGCCCTCTCCCGCCAGGCTCCACGTTGAGCAGGAACTCTGTTCAAAGATTCTCTCCCTCCATACCCCCCCACTCTCTGTTTTTCTCTTCTATCAAAAAATAAACATTTCTTTTAAAAGAGAGCTCAACATCATTAGTATCCCCATTTTACGGATGGGTTTGCTGATACCCATGTCTCACCGTTAACATTGAGGTTATACAGGCTTATTGTTCAAATAAATCTCCATAAAGTACAAAAGGAAGCAAGGAGGTTTAGAATCTTCTCCCAATCCCTTCCCCTCCAGGGATATTGGGGCAGAAAGGTTTGAATGCTGAAACACCGGATACCAATTCACCTTTTGTTCCCTCACTAGCCAAACTAAGTGTTGAGGACTTTTCTGCTAATTCCCCACATTCTTCTCATTGTTAACTATTTATGACTTAAAAAAAAAAGAAATCTAAATTTCTATCAATGTTTTTTTTATTATATTATGTTAGTCACCATCAGTACATCCCCGGTTTCCGATGTAAAGTTCGATGATTCATTAGTTGCGTATAACACCCAGTGCACCATGCAGTAAGAAATTTAGATTTCTATTCACTCAGTCAACATCTATCTATTGAGCTCCTGCTGTTTGCCAAGCACTGTTCTAGAGACTGAAAGAACAGCACCAAAGACAGAGGTTTCCACTCTCCTGTAGTTTATGCTGTTTGAAGGAACTTACAGACCTTTCTGGTACCTTAAAAACAGAAGCTAGGACTATTAAAACTGGCATTTAAACCTAAGTTCCAGGAAGGCTGAAATAGCCTGAAAAGCCTCCAAACAACCTATTTTTCAAGGATGTAGCAGATAATACATGGCTCTGGAAGGATGGTCATCAAAAGATTCTCTGCCCACTGTACACGCAGGAAGGTAGATTTCTATGATCTCTACAAATCTGGCTACAGAGTTCTTTTCAGGTAAGCCTGAGCATCATGAGGTTTTCCTCTATGAAGCCCCTTAACTTTACAAAAACACTAAGCTTTCACATGATTTCTTTTTCCATTTGTTTGTATTACTTTGGAGCCCAAGTTCTTCCTATGCCTTATTTTGGCTCTAAGTGTGAAGAAGACATAGTTCTGGTGCTGACAGTACATGGTCTGGCAGGGGAGACAGACAATTAGCCAATAATGCAGTGCAAGAGACAAATCACACGGAGCCAAGACTGATTCATTAGGATCTTCGACAATAAATAGAGTTTGCTAGGCTTGTTAGGGCAAGAGAAATGGGGATGAGAGGCAGTAAAAAGAAAAAAAAAAAAATCCAGATCAAGGAGACAGCATATTTGCAGGGAACATCTCCTGGGTTTGCCTGCCCAGTACCATTCCCCCTTTTAAAATTAATAGCATGCTTTTATTTTTCTTTGAAGAATCATACTTCTGTTGCCTACCCTCAGCCTCTGTGGGTTAAACCAAACCCACTCTCAACTCCTGGAGTGAATATATGACCTACATGGATGGGCATGGGAGCCAAATCAGGATCAAAGGAAGGATAACTCTGAAGAACGCACCCAGAAGTCACTAAAGAGAGACAAAGAAACTAAAAAGGAGGATAAGCAAGTGATAAGAATGAATGATTGAAAAGCTCCAACACATATCAAATAGGAGTCCCTGAAGTGAATGAAGACAATCTATGACTCAGGAGTGAAAGCAACACAAAGACATTTTCAGATATAGAAAGGCTAAGACAGTTTACCAGGAACAAACATTTGCCAAAAGGACTGTCAAAGTGGGCGTCAGAGTAAAGATAATAAATACAGAGGAATGTAAGAAAGTAGAGCCCAGAAACTGATAAAATATGTTGGCAATCTATTTTAAATGTTCACTAAAAATAACTATTTCAAAAAAGATTAAATGAAAATGCCAATTAATAAAAACAGAATGGATAATGCCCGGTGACATTCAGGCCATGGTACCACTGAGGGTTTCTCCACTTTAGCACTAGTGATATCTGGGTTGGTTAATTCTGGTGGTGGAGGGCTGTCTTGAGAATTGTAGAATGTTTAGCAGCACCCTTGGCCTCTACCCTCAGGGGCCAGTGGAACACTCTACCCCCTAGCTGACAACTAAAACTATTTCAGGATTTGGGATGCCTGGGTGGCTCAGTCACTTGGGCATCTGACTTTGGCTCAGGTTGTGATCTTAGCGTCCTGGAATAGAGGCCCGCTTTGGGCTCTCCGCTTAGTAGGGAGCCTGTTTGTCCCTCTCCCTCTTTCCCTCCACCTGGTTGTGCTCTCCTGCTCTCCAATAAATAAATAAAACCTTTAAAAAAATTAAAAAAAAAAAAAGGTCTCAGGATATTACCAAATGTCTCCCTTGGAGCAAAACTGCCCCAGGTGAGAACTACTACTAGGAAGTGGTACAATCTATTGTCTCCAAGCCAGTGTAGAAGAAATAAAGTAAACTCGATCTAAGAGAAAGAGGTAAAAGAGGGGGAAAAAAAAGTAAAAGGAATATATGAACAAAAATAACAAAATTAGATTTATAAAAGTCTGAATATGGAGGGTGCTTGGATGGCCCAGTCAGTTAAGCATCTGCCTTTGGCTCAGGTCATGATCCTGGAGTCCTGGGATCAAGCCCCGCATCTGGCTCCCTGCTCAGTGGGGAACCTGCTTCTCCCTCTCCCTCTGCTGCTCCTCTCCTTATGCTCTCTCTCTCCATTAAATAAAATCTTTTTAAAAAAAATTCTGAATATGGGACAACTGGGTGGCACAGTTAAGCAACCAATCCTTGGTTTTGGCTCAAGCGGTGGTCTCAGGGTCCTGAGGTGGAACCCTGCATCAGGCTCTATGCTCGACAGGGAGTCTGCTTCTCTCCCTCTCCCTCTACCCCCCACTCACACATGCTCCTTCTCTAAAATAAATAAATAAATGTTAAAAATAATTTTTTTTAAGTTTTAACGTATCTGTATCATGATATATGTAAATAGATAAATTTACCTTTTAAAAGATCATGCTGTATTCATGAATTGGAAGATTTAATATTAAAATGTCCATATTACCTTAAGTGATCTATCTATAGGGATGGGATTTGCAATCCCTATTCATATCCTAATGACATTTTTTGCTTTCTGTCACTCTGGATTTGCCTATTTTGGATGCTCCATATAAATGGAATTACATACTATGTGACCTTTTGTGTCTTTTTTTTCACATTTAGTCTATTATTTTCAAGGCTCATTCATGTTTTAGCATGTTTCAATGCTTCATTCCTTTTTATAGAGAAATACTTTTCTATTGCTGGATATACTATGTTTCATCTATCCCTTCATTAGCAGATGGATATTGGGTTTTCATCTTTTGGCTATTATACATGAATGTTCAAAGAAGCACTGTTTGCAAGTTTTATTTGAATACCTGTTCTCAAATATTTGGGGTATGTACCCAGGAATTTCTGGGTCACATGGTATTTCTGTTAGCTATGTTTTTAAAGTCAAAAGAGTAAACTATACATACTATTAAACAAAAAATTATATTGCAGGTATAGTTTTCTAGAAAAATATAAATTACTAAAGTTGACTTAAGAAAAAATAGAGAAACGACAAGCCAGTAACCATAAAAGAAATAGAATTGGTGATCAAAGTTGCTCTTCCTGTCCAATATGCTCATTTTAAAGGCCAAAAAAAAAAAATTACAGGCAAATTTTATCAAAGTTTCAAGGAACAGATAATTTTCTGCCTGATATAATTTTTTTCAGAAAATATAAAAAGAAAGTCATGACTCACTTAATGAGGGTAGCATCACCTTAGTAACAAAATCAAACAAGGACAGCATAAGAAGAGAAAATTACAAACCATTCTCACTTATCAATGTAGATGTAAAAAATTTCAAATACAGCACTATAAAACTGGATTCATCAAGGCCTAAAAATAATAATACATCATGATCAAGTACAGTTTATCCCAAGAATCCAATAATGGCTCAAAATCAGAACTCCTATTAAGGTAATACACTGCATTAAAAGATAAGGGGGAAAGCATATAATCATAACAATTGATGCAGAACAGGCATTTTATAAAATTTAATACATGTTCATTATAAAAATTCTTAGCTAACAACGTATAGTAGGGAACTCTTCTAACCCAATAAAGTTATTTATCAAAATCTACTGCAATGATCATGCTTAAAAGGAGAAACTATAAAGGAATCCCACCAATGTCAAGGACAGGAAAAGAATGCCTACAATCGCTGCTTTTATTCATCATACCTCCCTTGATCTTCAAGCTAATGCAACAGAAAATAAATGTAGTGGGGGCACCTGGGTATCTCAGTAGGTTCAGTTCCAACTCTTGGTTTCAGCTCAACTCATGATTTCAGGGTTGTAAGATCGAGCCCCACATCAGGCTCTTCACTCAGCGCAAAGTTGGCTTGGGATTCTCTCCCTCTGTGCCAACTCCCTCCCTGCCCCCCCTGCTCATGCACGGTCTCTAAAATAAACGAAAAAATAGAAAAAGATGGCAGAGGAGTAGAGGACCTGTTTTCAGCTGGTCCCTTGAATCGAGCTGGATACCTACCAGATCGTCCTGAACACCCACGAAATCAGCCCAAGAGGTACGAAGATATACCTGGATCTCTACAAACGAACATCTCCAGAGCTGAGTATTGAGGTACGAAGCGGGGAGCCATGAATTCCCACACAGATATTGGAAGATAAACAGAAGGGGGAGGGAGCCGCTGCACTTGGGCGCTGGGAAGCAGTAGCCACCTGTACTGCAGAGCGGGCGGACTCCTGGACTGGCACCCGCGAGAAAGCTGACTGAGACAATGAGCCCAGAACATGCGCGACCAAACTGAAAACCGGAGCTCTGGAGTGAGCGCAAACCACACTGAGACAGGGAGCTCAGGAGTGCGAGCGGGAGCCCAGGGTGGCTGGCGGTGTTAGAAGCACAAAGGACAGAGATGTGCTGACCCTGGGAGCGAGGGCTGGGAGAGTAGCTGTGGGGCGCACAAACCCGGACACTGCGGGGTTTTTAGTAGCACTGACAGAAACAGAGTTAAAGTGGCCAGGAGAGCTCAGTGGAGAGTGGACTGCGATCTCTCTGTTCTGAGACAGAGGCTAGGATATGGCCACTGTTGCTCTGACTCTCAGAAGAGTCACAGAAGGGGCGCCTGGGTGGCACAGCAGTTAAGCGTCTGCCTTCGGCTCAGGGCGTGATCCCAGCATTCTGGGATCGAGCCCCACATCAGGCTCCTCTGCTATGAGCCTACTTCTTCCTTTCCCACTCCCCCTGCTTGTGTTCCCTCTCTCGCTGGCTGTCTCTGTCAAATAAATAATTTCAAAAAAAAAAAATCTTTAAAAAAAAAAAAAAAAAAAAAGAAGAATCACAGAAAACCACCAGGGAAAGCCGCCAGAGAACAAAAACCTAGAAATATCAGTTCAAATTGTGCCCATCTCCACCTCCCCCTAACAGGGGATCAGGCAACTCTACTCAAACAGGGTTGCCTGAGTATCAGTGCAGCAGGCCCCTCCCCAAGAAGGGAGGCTGAAAAATCAAGAAGCCCACATCCTGTAAAACAAGTGCACACTGCCTGGGTCCTGGTCAATAATCTGGGCTCTGTGCATCCCCGCAACCTCGCCTCGTCAGAATGACAAGGAGGAGAATCTTCAGCAAAGAAAGGAGACAGAGATTGTGGCCTCTGCCACAGAACTGATGGATAGTGATATAACCAAACTGTCAGAAATGGAGTTCAGAGTGACAATGGTCAAGGTGATGTGTAGGCTTGAAAAAAATATTAACAAAAATATTAACAAGAATATAGAATCTCTAAGGGTGAAATGAGAGCGAATCTGGCAGAAATTCAAAATGCTATGAATCAAATGCAGTGGATGCTCTGACAGCCAGGGTAAATGAGGCAGAAGAGCGAATTAGTGAATTGGAAGATGGGATGATAGAAAAGAAGGAAAAAAATGGAAACTTGGCTCAAAAAAATCCAATCTCAAGAATGTAGATTATGGGAGATTACTGACTCAATGAAATGTTCCAATGTCAGAATCATCGGCATCCCTGAGGGGGTGGAGAAAGAGAGAGGTCTAGAAGCAAGATTTGAACAAACTGTAGCTGAGAACTTCCCTAATCTGGCAAAGGAAACAAGCATTCGTGTCCAGGAGGCAGACAGGACCCCTCCCAAGATCAATGAAAACAGACCTACAACATGTCACATAATAGTGCAATTTGCAAATATTAGATTCAAGGATACAATCTTGAAAGCGGCCAGGGGGAAGAGAATCCTAACCTACCGAGGGAGGAACATCAGAATAACGTCAGACCTGTCTACAGAGACCTGGCAAGCCAGGAAAAGTTGGCAAGGCATATTCAGAGCTCTAACTGAGAAGAACATGTAGCCAAGGATCCTTTATCCAGCAAGGCTGTCATTCAGAATGGATGGAGAGACAAGGACCTTCCCAAACCAGCAGAATCTGAAAGAATATTGGACCACCAAGCCAGCCCTACAAGCAATATTAAGGGGGGTTCTATAAAAGTAAAAAGACCCCAAGAGTGATACAGAACAGAAATTTACAATCTATAGAAACAAAGACTTCACAGGCAACATGACATCATTAAAATCATCTCTCTCAATAAACACTCTCAATATGAATGGCCTAAATGCTCCCATAAAATGCCACAGGGTTGTAGATTGGATAAAAACACATGACCTATCCATATGCTGTCTACAAGAGACTCATTGTGAACCTACAGACACATCCAGATGGAAAGTGAAGGGATGGAGAACCATTTTTCATGCCAATGGACCTCACAAGAAAGCTGGGGTAGCAATTCTCATATCAGACAGATTAGATTTTAAACTAAAGACTGTAGTTAGAGATACAGAAGGACACTATATTATTCTTAAAGGATGTATCCAACAAGTGGATATGACAATTATAAATATCTATGCCCCCAACAGGGGAGCAGATAGATACACAAGCCAACTCTTAACCAGAATAAAGAGACATATACATAATAATACATTAATAGTAGGGGACCTCAACACTCCGCTCTCATCAATAGATCACCTAGCAGAAAATCAACAAAGAAACAAGAGCTTTGAATGACATACTTGACCAGATGGACCTCATAGATATATACAAAACACTACACCCCAGAACAACAGAATACTCATTCTTTTCGAATGCACATGGAACTTTCTCCAGAATAGACCATATACTGGGTCACAAAACAGGTCTCAACTGATGCCAAAAGACTGAGATTACTCCCTGCATATTCTCAGACCACAATGCTTTGAAACTGGAACTCAATCACAAGGAAAAATTTGGAAGAAACTCAAACACTTGGAAACTAAGAACCATCCTGCTTAAGAATGATTGGGTAAACAAGGGAATTAAAATTGAGATTAACCAATTTTTGGAAACCAGTGAGAATGAAAACACATCAGTCCAAAACCTATGGGACAGTGCAAAGGCAGTCCTAAGGGGAAATACATAGCCATCCAAGCCTCACTCAAAAGAATAGAAAAATCTAAAATGCAGTTTTTATATTCTCATCTCAAGAAGCTGGAGCTGGAACAGAAGAACAGGCCTAACCCATGCACGAGAAGGCAGCTGATCAAAATTAGAGCAGAAATCAATGAATTAGAAACCAGGAGCACAGTAGAGCAGATCAACAAAACTAGAAGCTGGTTCTTTGAAAGAATAAATAAGATCGATAAGCCACTGGCCAGACTGATTCAAAAGAATAGAGAAAGGACCAAATTAATAAAATTATGAATGAAAGGGAGAGATCACGACCAACACCAATGAAATAGGAAGGATCATTAGAAAGTTTTATCAACAACTTTATGCCAATAAATTAAACAACCTGGAAGAAATGGATGCCTTCCTGGAAACCTATAAACTACCAAGACTGAAACAGGAAGAAACTGATTAAACAGACCGATTAATTATGAAGAGATTGAAGCAGTGATCAAAAACCTCCCCCCCTGGGGCGCCTGGGTGGCGCAGTCGTTAAAGCGTCTGCCTTCGGCTCAGGGCGTGATCCTGGCCATCCGGGATCGAGTCCCACATCAGGCTCTTCCGCTGTGAGCCTGCTTCTTCCTCTCCCACTCCCCCTGCTGTGTTCCCTCTCTCTCTGGCTGTCTCTCTGTCACATAAATAAATAAAATCTTTAAAAAAAAAAAAAAAAAAACCTCCCCCAAAACAAGAATCCAGGGCCTGATGGATTCCCCGGGAAATTCTACCAAACATTCAAAAAAGAAATAATACCTATTCTCCTGAAGCTATTTCAGAAAATAGAAAAAGAAGGAAAACTACCAAACTCATTCTATGAGGCCAGTATTACCTTGATCCCCAAACCACGCAAAGACCCCATCAAAAAGAATTACAGACCGATATCCCTGATGAATATGTACGCCAAAATTCTCAACAAGATCCTAGCTAATAGGATCCAACATTACATTAAAAGGATTATCCATCTTGACCAAGTGGGATTCATCCTTGGGATGCAAGGGTGGTTCAACATTCACAAATTGATCAGTGTGATAGATCACATCAAAAAGAAAAGAGTCAAGAACCATATGATCCTCTCAATTGATGCAGAAAAAGCATTTGACAAAATACAGCATCCTTTCCTGATTAAAACCCTTCAGAGTGTAGGGCTAGAGGGTACATTCCTCAATTTCATAATAACCGTCTATGAAAACCTACAGCAAATATCATTCTCAATGGGGAAAAGCTGAAAGCCTTTCCCTTAATATCAGGAACACGACAAGGATGCCCACTCTTGCCATCATTATTCAACATAGTACTAGAAGTCCTTGCAACAGCAATCAGATGACAAAAAGGGATCAAAGGTATTCAAATCGGCAAAGAAGAAGTCAAACTGTCTCTCTTCGCAGATGACATGATACTCTATATGGAAAACCCAAAGACTCCACCCCCAAATTACTAGAACTCATAGAACAATTCAGTAATGTGGCAGGATACAAAGTCAATGCTCAGAAATCAGTCGCATTTCTATACACGAACAATGAGACTGAAGAAAGAGAAATTAGGGAATCGATTCCATTTACAATAGCACCAAAAATCAAACAATATCTCGGAATTAACTTAACCAGAGAGGTAAAGGATCTATATTCTAGAAACTACAGATCACTCTTGAAAGACACTGAAGAAGACACAAAAAGATGGAAAAACATTCCATGCTCATGGATGGGAAGAATAAACATAGTTAAAATGTCTATGCTACCCAGAGCGATCTACACTTTCAGTGCCATCCTGATCAAAGTACCAATGACATTTTCAAGGAGCTGGAACAAACAGCCCTTAAATTTGTGTGGAACCAGAAAAGGCCCCGAATTGCCAAGGAATTGTTGAAAAGGAAAGACAAAGCTGGGGGCATCACATTGCCAGATTTCAAGCTATACTACAAAGCTGTGATCACGAAGACAGCATGGTACTGGCACAAAAACAGACACATAGACCAATGGAACAGAACAGAGAACCCAGAAATGGACCCTCGGCTCTTTGGGCAACTAATCTTTGACAAAGCAGGAAAAAACAGCCAGTGGAAAAAAGACAGTCTCTTCAATAAATGGTGCAGGGAAAATTGGACAGCTACATGCAAAAGAATGAAACTTGACCACTATCTCACACCATACACAAAAATAAACTCCAAATGGATGAAAGACCTTGATGTGAGACAGGAATCCATCAAATCATAGAGGAGAACATAGGCTGTAACCTCTTTGACATCGGCCACAGCAACTTTTTTCATGACACATCTCCAAAGGCAAGAGAAACAAAAGAAAAAAAATGAACTTGTGGGACTTCAAGGTAAAAAGCTTCTGCACAGCCAAGGAAACAGTCAAAAAAACTAAGAGGCAGCCCACGGAATTGGAGAAGATATTTGCAAATGACACTACAGATAAAAGACTGGTATCCAAGATCTACAAAAAACTTCTCAAACTCAATACATGAGAAACAAATAATCAAATCAAAAAATGGGCAGATAAGATATGAACAGACACTTTTCCAATGAAGACATACAAATGGCTAACAGACACATGAAAAAATGTTCAAAATCATTAGCCATCAGGGAAATTCAAATCAAAATCACCTTGAGATACCACCTTATGCCAGTTAGAATGGCAAAAATTGACAAGGCGAGAAACAACAAATGTTGGAGAGGATGTGGAGAAAGGGGATCCCTCTTACACTGTTGGTGGGAATGCAAGTTGGTACAGCCATTTTGGAAAACAGTTTGGAGGTCCCTTAAAAAGTTAAAAATAGAGCTACCTTATGATCAAGCAATTGCACTACCGGGTATTTACTCCAATGACACAGACGTAGTGAAGAGAAGGGTCATATGCACCCCAATGTTCATAGCAGCATTGTCCACAATAGCTAAATTGTGGAAGGAGCTGAAATGCCCTTCAACAGACAAATGGATTAAGAAGACGTGGTCCATATATATAATGGAATATTACTCAGCCATCAAAAAGAACGATTACCCAACATTTGCAGCAACATGGACAGGACTGGAGGAGATTACGCTAAATGAAGTAAGTCAAGCAGAGAAAGACAATTATCATATGGTTTCATTCATTTATGGAACATAAGAAATGGCAGGGAGATTGGCAGGAGAAGGAAGGGAAGAATGAAGGGGGGTAAACAGAAGGGGGAATGAACCATGAGAGACTATGGACTCTGGGAAACAAACTGAGGGCTTCAGAGAGGAGGGGAGTGGGGGATTGGGATAGGCCGGTGATGGGAATTAAGGAAGGCACATATTGCATGGAGCACTGGGTGTTATATGCAAACAATGAATCATGGAACACTACATCAAAAACTAAGGATGTACTGTATGGTGACCAACATAACATAATAAAAAATTATTAAAAATAAAATAAAATAAATGAAAAAATAAAATCTTTAAAAAAGAAAATGTAGTATCAATAAACATACATATTAATTGGTATCACTACATATGACAATTACATTAATAGATACATCATATATAATTAAATTATGATATCTATATTCCTAGATAAACACTTATATGTCTTATTTATTTAGATTGGAAAGGTAGAGCCAAAACAGTCTGGACAAATCACATGGATAACAAATAGAATATCTAAGAAGATGTACAACCAAGTTATTAGCATTATTAAAGATACAGCAAGATTGCTGGATAAAGATCAACATATAAAAATCAGTAGCATCATTATTTCCAGAAACAAAGCAATGTGAAATTATATTACAAAAAAAAATCCCATTCATGTGGTACAAAAATGTGTAAAGTACCAAGAGATAATTTCATTATTAATTAAATATAAAAATTTATTTTATTGACAGAAAAGAGAAAATGTATGCATGACTCATTTAAACGTATACAATTTACATACATATTTGACATGAAGTCCTCAAAAATAGTGAGACCTATACCATATTCATCAACAGGAAAACAGTGTAAGAAACTCTTAGATAAATCTTTAAATTCAATGCAATTCATACCAAAATTAGAATAATTTTCCATCAGATTTTAACCCATTATTGTTTAAATTCATATAGAGGTGCAAAGCAGTTAAAAATAGTGAAGACTTTGGAACATGTGGAGATGGTTTATGAACATCTGGTGAAGTTGAAGGTGTACATATCCTCTGACCATGCAATTTCATGTCCACATATTTAATCTAAGCACAAGAAGTTCACAAATCTTCATCATAGCCTTGGTTGAAAAAGTACGAAATAATGTCAAAGTCCATCAGTATGAGGGGATAACAAATTGTGATATAGTCATACAGGGAAATATTATATAGAACATAAATTGAATAAACTAGACTTACATGTAAAAAGATACATAAATCAAACAACAGTGTTGAGTAAAAGAGATGCATGGGATACCATATTTTGTCTGCGGATTCATAAATTTTTAGAACATATCTATGGGACTAATAACTCAGGCAGAAAACGAAAACAATGGGAATGCGGGGCCAGTACCCAGGGGCTTCAAGTGATCACACTTAAAAAAAAAAATCTTTAGAAATTCAGAAGCAAATATAAGATAATATTAGATGTGATAAATTTGGAATGTGGGTACAGGAGGTTCATTACATTATTCTCTATAATTTTCTGCTATGATTTCCCATTTTCTGGATTTTGATATTTTTATTCAAATCTAAAATCACATTTAACATTTCTCTCTAATCTTCATTTTCTTATAACTGTCAATTAGAGTTAAAAGCTTTGTTGGATTCAGGTGCAATTTATTTTCTTGTTAGCAAGGCATCATGGGTGGTACTGGGTATTACTTACTGCAACATATAAGGAGGTACATAACATCCGGTTTTCCCAGTTTCACTGATTCTAAGATTAAAAAGTGGGTTCAGGTGGTGTCATCCTGACACATCCATCATCAAACTCTCCATCATCCTTTTACGTAATGGTTTTAGCTGTTATTGATCATTATCACCTCTTTATTTCATTAGGAGTTGCAAATTGGTCATTTTCTAGTGATTGCTAGGGATTTCTACATGATTTACCATCTTGCCTGCTCTTTTGGCCATAACCCTTCTATAAAGAACCTTTCCTTATTTTTTTTTTAAGATTTTTAAAAAATTTTATTTGAGAGAAAGAGGAAGAGAGTGAGCACAAGCAGTGAGGAGGAACAGAGGGAGAGGGAGAAGCAGACTCCCCTCTAAGCAGGGAGCTCGACACAGGACTCAATCCCAGGACCCTGAGATCATGACCTGAGCCAAAGGCAGACACTTAACCGACGGAGCCACCCAGGCACCCCAGAACCTTTCCTTATTACCTATTCACCTTGATATATGGTGATGACTACTGGAGTTGGGTGGTGGGTGTGTGGGAACTTGTTAAACTCTCCTCTCTATTTACGAATGTGTTTGAAAATTTCTATCACACAAAAAATAAATAAAAATTTAAATGCATAGGAGAACACTGAAAGAAAACACCCCAAATATATTACCACCATTAATACCAAGATAGAAGGATTATTACAGGTGACTTCTATACACTATTGTGTTACCAAATTGTTGAGAAAAAAATATACATTTAAAATTAGAAAGCCAGACAGAGGAGCACAGTGGAGTGATAATGAGGGGAAGGTGGGTGTCAGTATCTCATTTAAATCAAGAGTCAGGGGCAGTATCTCTAACAGGTATTATTTGAAGGAAGTGATTTGGCAAAGTCCTTGGGAAAGAGCTCACCAGGCACAGAAAAGTCAAATCCAAGGGCAGTGATGATCTTAGACTATTGGCAGAATAGGAAAAGCCAGAGTGCTAATGAGGCAATGGATGAGGATCTTAAGTTCTTAGTAAAAATGGACATCAGCTGATCCTCCAAATCACCCCCAAATTCCTGCTGCTTTACTTAGAAGTCTGTTCATCAAGTTACAGAACCTAATTGCACAGGAAATCCTAACCTCTGTCCCTACCAAGTAGGTGGAAGGCAGAAAACCTGAAAACCCTAAATAATGGATCACAGTGGCTCCATAATGACAAGACAAAATAGTGATAATTAAATGATTTTAATAGTGTGTCAAAATGAAGGATAACAGTCTTGGAAAATGCGGTTGGTAAATCATTACCCCTCAGGCTTGCATGCACACCCCAGTTAGGGCATGAAAAATGCAGAATGCAAAATCCCTGGCCACACATTTTGGTTTAGCACAATGTTTGTTCCCACCCTATTTGGGTTACTTCTGAGCCAAGCACAGCTGGGCTCCATTTTCAACTCTGAGGCAAAATGAGAGCTAAGCTCAAATTTATCTCACTTACTGAGCACTTTACTCTGTGCCCTCAAGCTCTATGCTAGACACTGGCAATAGATACCAAAGATATCTACTCTAACTGGGAAAAACAGGCAATGCCAGGGTGATTACAATGTGTAATGGGGGTGGGGGATTGAGGCAGCAGAGGAGTGTCCCCTAACTGAACCTCCAACCTCTTTTGGGTAAGGGGAGCTTTCACAAAGGGGCAGCACTTGAGCTGGCATTAAAGAGTGAGAAGTTACTGTTTATAAGAAGGGAGAAGAGGGCATTCTAGGCAAAAGTAATCAAACCTACAGACTTCGGCCTGAATAGAGAAGGCAAGAGGGAGTCACTGCAGGTGACATTTAAGATTACTTAATTTCACTGGCACCAAAAGTTCTAAAACCAGAATGCTTCTTGCATCCTTTGCAAACACCCACACTTAAATCCATCACCACCCACTGTCCAGCGTGATTGAAAGAAGGGCCTGACTTCTACGAAAGAATTCTGTCTTTTCCCCAATACATAATGAGTTTTTTAGCCTTTTTTTGTTCCACAAGTAGTTGCGTAGGGCAAAAAGGAAGTGGGGGGGGGGTGTAAACTTCATCCCCGTATCCTCCATGTAGGCATATCCATTGTAACATTTTTTTTAGTTTTTTTTTTCATTGTAACATTTTGATGCAGCTTCAAATTTTTTGTCTCTCTGTGTGTGTGTGTGTGTGTTTAAATAAATTGGAATCACACTAATTGTAAACTGAAAATCATTTTCTCTTAATGCAAAAGTCTATAGTTTGGAAGGTTTCCAAGCCTCATTACCCCACAGCCATCATCTCCTCCTTATGAAATTAGTGTCAGGAAAGGGTTACAGTGCCCATTGGCAGGAGGGAGGAGATTTATCATCTAAGAGGACCGCTGGTAACAGAAGGGTTGATGTGCTTAACAACTCACACCAGGATGCATTACACCCACGTCTGTCCACTCAGCTCTCTTCCATGGCAACCAGAATACTGCCTTCACAGGCATCTAAAAACTTCCCAACACTTAAAACACCCTAACGTGATATCCCAGGGTCAGGGGCAGCTGAGAAAAGAGTGAATTATGTAGTGAGTCTAGACATTTGTGAAACTGTATAAATGCTTTAAACTCAGAACCTATCTACTTCTCTTCCCCAGATGATAGATTGCTTGTGCCATAGCTTTAGCTTTGGCATCTCCTTTGTTTACCTGGTCTTTCAGGTGTACCTCACTTCTTAATTTTTCAGCTGCCAGATTCTCTCGTGTCCTGATGACCCTACCATACTTACTGGCTTAACTACTCAATAAGCCGGTATCGCACCAAAATTACTAAAAGAGAAGATAAGCTCCTCGCCCAGGGATTCTGGTCTCCATTCAGGAATGTGTAAGTACTTAAACTCCTGCATCACTCTTCTCTTGCTGCATAACAAACCATCACAAACTCAAAACCTTAAAACAATACCCATTTATTATTTTATAGGATCTCTGGATCAGGAGTTTAGGCATAGCTTGTCTGAGTCATATGCTAAGGGACTTTGCCAGGTGGCAATTCAGGTGTTGGTTGGGGATGGGGCTCATCAGAGCCTCAAGTGGGGAAAGAACCACTCCAGGTTCCCTCAGGTCATTAGAATTCATCTCCTTGCACTTTTAGGACTGAGGTTCCTTTTTCTCGCTGGCTACTGCTCAGAGACTGACCTCAGCTGATGGAGGCTGCCTCAAGTTTCTTGCCATGAGGCCTTTTCCAAAGGTGCCTTTCACAGTATGGCAGCTTCCTTCATCAAAGCCAGCAAGGGAAGTTTCTCTATGCACCTCTTATTAGTGACATGCATGCACGTATGCAAACACACAGAGTCAATCTTCATTATTTGTGTATTCGGTATTTGTGAATTAGCCTACTTGCTAAAATTTATTTATAACCCCCATATCAATACTGAAGTGCTTTTGGTGAAATTTGTGCAAAAATACACATAGCAAGAAAAGCTGAGTTGCCCAACACACATTACCAGTTGAGGTGCAACAAGGTGATACCCTGCCTTCTTGTTCCAGCCCTCCTACAGAAATGACCAGAGGACAGAGATGGTAAAGGGCAGTGCAGCGCAGTGCAAAGAGCTATGGTTTTGAGAACAGCTGGATGGGGTTTAAATTCCAACTCTGGTACCTCTTAGTAGGGTGGCTTCAGGCAAGTCACTTAACACCCCTAAACCCTATGTTTTATATTATGAAACAGAGAAACAATCTACCAGATGACTTGTTTTTAGGATTTAATATTATATGTTAAACAAATATATATTTGTATACCATATGTATTTTTTTCACTGGGAATGGTGAATTAATGAATACTGAACCACTATTCCATTGTTCCTAGGGGAAATATGTGCATAAGCATGTACTTATATATTACATATATATGTGCATATATGTATGATGTATACATGTATGAACTGTGGCAACTTTAGAGAACGTAATTGTCGAATGAGAACTGAATCTATATACATACATACATAGATGTACATACATATGCATACATATATACATATATGACATATATTTACATATAAATGTAAGAAAGTGACATCTCATCCCATTACCTTTGTGGTACTACTCTATTAGTTAGAATCGAGTCACAGGCCTTATTCCAAACTCAAGGGGAGAGAATTATACAAGGGCATGAATTACTGGGGTCATCTTAGAGTCTTTCCATCACACCTCCTATCCACTAAAGTCTTTCCTTATCTGAACACTTCCTCTGAACATGGAGTGCCACCATAAATAGTGATTGAGTTTATAGGAAATTCTGTCCAATGCCAGTGTGTCCAGTAAGGAATACTCGGATCCCAACCTTGAAACTTCAGTCCTAGGAGACTCCAGCAGATTGCAGCACCCGCTCTGAGTGCCTTCTTGAGTGGACCCAGCCACACACTGGCCTGTGAGACCAGTGTGTGTTAATACACACACAAAGATACAGCACTCTTGTTGAAGAAAATTTTAGATGGTACAAATGTTGTCCCATTTCACTAGTTACAAAAAACTTAACATGGTCACTGGAGAGTATTACACAACATTCTGCCATCTACTGTTTACCTCTTAAATTCACTAAAGCATGTTTCCTCTTTCTAGAAACCAATCAACATTCCTATGATCACAGTCCACCTGGCTGACCTCAGACTTTGGTAGAACCTTTCCTCTGTGCATGTCCCATAGGAGAGCACGAGTTTCAAACTGCATGGCCCAGCCCAGCTTCCTTATTCATCTCCCACCAAAAGAGATCATGAAGGGTCCACCAGTTTCCCAGAGCCTTATGTGCTGCAGGCAGTGTTTCTGTTTCATGACTTACATCGCAATCTTCTTTCACCACTCAGGGATCTTTGGTTGCAGGCAACAGAAAGTAACTATGGAGATTAATCAAACACAATTTATTGAAGGAATATCAGGAAGCTCAGAGAATTGAAGGAGAACAAGAAGCTTGTAAGTCAGCACTGGGAATCCAGGGAATTGGTATTTTGGATAGCCTCCCTGAGAGCTAGGTAAATAAGCTCATCCTGTTTTCCATCTTTGTGTCATTCCACTCAAGGTTTGATTCTGGAAAAAAGGGCATGATTGACCTGTGTTAGGTCACCTACTCCCCTTCTTTTAAAGTATGGGGCTATTTTACCATTTCCTATGTAACGGCCACCTACTGGGTATAGTGGTTCCCCAAAGCAAAATTAGGGTGCCTTTGCCATAAAGGGAAGTAAATCCTAGGTGTGCAAAACAACAGAAGTGTACTCTGTACTCTGTGAGAAAACCTCAGCCTAGGTATGATCAGAATCTACATCAATTCCAGAGAAGATGACTCCCTAGAGAGACACGCTTCCCACAATCAGTTTCCTTTATCTGTCCATTCATTCAAAACACATTTATAAATGAACACAAATTATGAACCAGGCCTTCTGCGAAGCTTTTGGGATGTAAAGAGAAGCAAAATCAAGTCACTGTCCTCAAATCCTTCAAAGTCTAATGGGAGCATATTTTTAGAAAGCAAATTGGTAATGATAGTAGTGATAGTTGTATCTACTTGAGTGCCTTCTTCATGCCAGGCACTATGCCAAGGAGGTTACATTTATTATTTTATCCAATTCTCACAACATTTTGTTGTAAGTACTGATTCTAGCCTTTGGAGAGCTGTATACAGATTTGCCTGAGCCTCAAGAGATGGGCAGACACTGCCCCAAGCCCTTCTTAAGAACATCACAGACTGGGGTGCCTGGGTGGCTCAGTTAGTTAAGCCTCCGCCTTCAGCTCAGGTCATGATCCCAGGGTCCTGGGATGGAGCCCTGCATGGGCTCCCTGCTCAGTGGGGAGTCTGCTTCTCCCTCTCCCTCTGCCCTTCCCCCCACTGTGCTCTCTCTCCCTCATTCAAATAAATAAATCAAATCAGAAGAAGAAGAAGAAGAAGGAGGAGGAGGAGGAGGAGGAGGAAGAGGAGGAGGAGGAGGAGGACGACGACGACGACGACGACGACGACATCACAGGCTGTTGGGAGTTCTATATTGAGGAGTGTTCCTGTTAGGGGAATATTCCCTCTGTAATGTAGAAGAATTTCATTGGTATTGACAATGCTGTAATAACAAAAACATGCATTTGGGTGGAGTTAAGTATGACTGTGCTCAACATATACCTCATAACTGGTTAAACAGATGACACCATTGAGAGCTAAGACTCCCAAGGAGAAACAATCCATCTTACCCGAGCTGACCTCAATGACCTCTCAGGCTATGCTCCTCCTTCCTTATTACTGTCCAGCTCTCCCTTCCTTTCATCAAGCACATCCAGGTCTCTTCCTCTGCAAAGCTTTTGCCATCACTGCCCCCTTAAGGGGACAGGAACAATGTCCCCTCTGGCTCCTTGCAGGGCTGCTGCTTCTCAAGCTCTGAGTAACCGTGTTAATTCTTCAGAGAGGCCTCTCTTGACCATCCCATCCCATCGTTCCCACATCATCCAGCTTATTTCCTTATTATCATAATACATAGTTGATTGATTGGTGTGTCCCATCACTTTTAGTTTGTCTAGATCCTCCACTACAGTGATTGCTGCAAGATGAAACAGACCTTGCCTGTGCTGTTGTCTATGTTTGTCCTGTCCTAAAAAAAATTTCTTAGGATGTAAGAGTTCAAATATATTTAATGTAGAATGAGTGAATGAATGAATATGACCGTAACATAAAAATTCCACAAGAAATCTTTGTCTGGATAGGTCTCTGGTCTTTGCAGGGGAGAAGGAGAAATGTGATAACGGCCAAAGAAGACTATTCTGATGTGCCAAATAAGAACCCCTATTCAGCTTAGTGCAACCTTTCCTATATGCCAAAACAATCTTTAGGATTCCACAGAAATTTTAACAGGCAACTAATGCTATCTTCCCTTCTCCTTAACCCCATCACCAAATTCATCACTATTACAATCATAACTGCAATTTGCCAATTGCCTCCTATACTATATACAGTATATATGCTCTGAATATGTTACTTATGGATTTATAACTATTTATCCAACCCTGCAAGGTGGATATTATGATACCCACATTACCAATAGGTAACTGGCAAATGGTCTGCTCAAAGCCTTGTAACTGTAAGTGATGGGGTTGAGATGAGTAATCACTAATGAACACTGTAGTCAGCACTACCTGGAATGACTGTCCTCTCTGCAATTCCAGTTTACTGGGCATGACCCAGACACTGGAGTGGGGCCCCAGGTGCCATGCTCATGTCACACAGCCAAGCCTTCTAGACCACAGAGTATTGATTCAAAGTGGTACTTGACCCAAAATGGTCCAAATAAAATCCCGCCTTTGAGTTTTTTGAATGGTTGTCAAAGGAAGAAATGGGGTCCATTTTTGGTAGGTGGAACCATGAGGCTTGAGCCTCTAGAGTTGGCAGCCACATCCCCATAGCTGGCCTATGGGAAGAGGTATTTCAAGTCACATACCAAGAGAAGCAGAGCTGAGAGATAGGAAAATAGGAACCTGGTAATTGTTAAGTCTCTAGTTCTGGTTTTCTTTGAGATCCAGGTGCTCCACTCTACATCCTCAGGTTACCTGGAATATCCTAACATTTCTCCAACACACTTTCCATTTTGCCTGGGTGATCCTTAATTTAGTCGTCGCCATTTTGTAGCCCAAAGTGTCACATTAATTACACATGAGCCACCGGGTAGGTAAAGCATTTCTCTTTAGTGTTACCCATGCAGTCCAGGTCATGCTTGGGCCAGTCCACTGCAATACCTTAGAGCTGGAGAGTAAAGGATATCCTTGGGCATTTGGAAAGGCAGGAATCACCTTTCTGTAGTCTCACAGACAGAATACATGTTTTAAGAGGCCAAAATGTATAAAGAATTCTGCCCAGCAAAGCAAGAGCAACCAGCCTTGCACCAAACATAAATAATCCCTTGCTATGGAAAATGAGTAGCCTTTAAATCAAAATGGCTCTCATTGATATGAAATTCTTGTTGCAATTCAAAAAGCCTTTTTTCCTTAAGTATTCATTCCTGACAAACAAAATAAATTGTCATGCCAAACACATATGAAGATTGCAGAGATGCACCTCTATTAAATTCTACTTAGCAGCAAAGCGACTCAGGTGTTATCTAAATTTAGCCTTCCAAGCTCCCTTTCTTTCATATCTAAACACCATTTCTTGCAGCTTTTGCTTAGACCTCTAAGAGTTTAATAAATAGAAATATTTCTCACGATGCATTAAGATTAGGTCAGCTGGAGAGCTTGACCTGGTTGGATCAAATCTTGTATTGATTTCTCAAAGTGTATTTTTTACTAAAACTTGGACTCTTGCAGAGAAAGAGAAGAAAACATTTCAACTATGAGTCCAGGTATTAAAAAAAAAAAAAAAGAAACAGTATACAGCCTATCCATTTCCTTAAATGTAACAGAATAGAGAGGGCTTTGTCTCTGAAGCTAGTAGGGGAGGATGCCAATCACAATCCAAACAATTTTTTTTTAAATATAAAATGTTCACTCAACACTGAGAGCATAGATATTGGATATCTTAGGCTCTGAGGTAGAGCCACAAGTGGGGGATCAGAGTGACAAACATTTCAGTACTAAAACTGGGACAATACCAGGCAAACTGGGATAGCTTGCAGCCTAGGGGGATACTGATTTGAGAGTAACAATACAATGACTTTCTCTAACATGCCTTTCAGGGAAGCCGATGTCTTAGACTTAAACTTAAGGCTAACTTTTGTTGGTTCCATTCATCTAATCTGTGTAACGGTACCAAATCATATGTATGTAGTTTTCAAAGTGGTTCTTTATCTTCACTGCCTCATTTAATACTTGTAAATAGTCTTTGGGGGTAATTATTAGTATTCCACTCTAGAGCTGAGAGGTCTGAGAAGTTAAATGACTGACCCAAGGTCAGATTAGTGAGGAGGGGATTATAGGCAGCCTATTCTATATACCTCTGTCTCCCTTTGCCAACACTCCACCATGCTGAACACTCTAAGTTTCATGGAGGCACCACAGTCTCTAGTCTTGGGCTTTTGCACATGTTGTTCAACTCCTATTAAGCATGCATCACAATCTTAATTGTCTGTCTGTCCTACTGTACTAGGAGCATTTCGAGAGTAATATTCTTCCTTTGCACCATTATTTCTTTGCACCTGAGTGACTAGCTCAAAGTCTACCACATGGTTAGTAGTCAATAAATATCAGCTAGATTAATACCTGAATGAATATCTAACCTGTGACATTCTAGAAAATAACTTTGAAACAGTGTTCCAAGTGTTAATAAGGTAGGGATGCCACTTGTTCCAAAGCAAAGAGAGAATGGAAAAGCATTGGGATGGTGGATTGTTCTCTTGGAAGCCTCTCAGATTCTCAGCCCAGTTTGCCTCTCTGGCTCCCATCCCACTCAAGACTCCAGTGAAAACTGTAAAAGCAACAGGTAGCCCCACCCTGCCTGAAAGTCTAAAATCCAGTACTGGCTTTGCTGCTCCCTCATTCTCATGCTTGTGATTGAAGTCACAATCACATCATGCCTAGACAAATGCTAAGTGTCCCAGTGCCAAAAATAATACTGGTGTCAATTTCTTGAACTAGGGGCTAAAATCTTGTCATCT
This sequence comes from Ursus americanus, assembly GCF_024610735.1. Lineage (NCBI taxonomy): Eukaryota > Metazoa > Chordata > Mammalia > Carnivora > Ursidae > Ursus > Ursus americanus. The sequence goes on from NC_142128.1 coordinate 35,905,071, forward strand.
TATCAGAAGGAACAAGCCTCTACTTTCTATTTCTTAGCCCCATGTTTGGAGTCAAATGCCCATCCCAGGATGAGTATGAACCAGTGGCAGAAAAAGGAAGCATGAAGAGAAGTCCAGGGAGATTATCAAATAGCAACTGAATCCTTACCTTCAACTGACACACACTTTTCCTCCCCCTATTGTCACAGGTATTATTTTCATTAAAAGAAATGGAACTTAATTACTTTTGTAGAAACTATATACAGAGAAAAATCAACTCATGTGGCCCTTAGAAGGAGAAAACTGGTTAAGTATCAAGACCAAATCCTTAGTGGATGATCACAGGTCAAGAAAGGAGACCCACTGTTGAGTAATCCCTCAAGAGCCTCCTGAAGAGATAAAGCTGGACTCTTTCCCTGGAGGTGGAGACAGCTCATCACCTGACAGGCTCCAGGTTTGGCTCTGACTACACTTTCCCTTTCTGTTCCCAGAAGGCCCTTCTGTTATCCTCCTCAGAGAACTTTAAAAAATACAAAAAATGGAGAAAACACTCATTCCTACCACCCAAATAATACAAATATTTATATTTTGTCATAATTTCTTCCCAGTCTTTAAAACAGAGCATTACAAATAATGCTAACACCATGGTGCTCAGTCTTATTTTCCCCAATCCTAAGCTCCTCCCAGGTAGCCCCTGGCGAGAACTCAGTGTGTATCCTTCTCCTGATATGATTCCATATCCAGTGTTGCTTTGTACATAGAGTCAAAAATTCACACAAATAGCTTCTTCCCCTTGCTTTCTTCACTCAAAGTTATGTTTGAGCCTGTCCATTTTGATACAAGGAATCAAAGTGCCAAATTACATTTTAAAAAAAAATCTGTATTCCTAACTGATGCATTATAGTCTATCACATAAATACACTGCATTTTCCTTGTCCATGCTTCCACTGATGGGCATTTAGGTTACTTACAAATGTCAGCCATTACAAACACTGCTGCTGTGAACATCCTTGTGCACATCTCTTTGTACACATGTAAAAGAGTCTGTCCAAGGCACACTGAATTTCCATGTCCTAGGAATGTGCATTTACAAATTTGTTAGATTCTACCAATTTGTTCCTCAAAAATGATGCAAATCCTCAGTCCCAGGCCTTGAGGAAGATACCACCTCACCATATCCACACTCCCACCCCCAGGGATATCTTTAGATATAGTCTGAGATGACCTCAGCGTGGGCCAAGAGCTTGCCCTTTCACAAATGAAAATGGATTAACTTACGTGAAAAAAAAAAGAACAAACCACTGAAGTTCAATTTAATTCTCTGTAATCACCAGTTGCATCATTTTAAAAGCTAATAATGTATCTGCATTCTTCCACCTTGTGATAACTTAATGAATTAGCCACTAGCCCAGCAGAAAATAACCCCTTGGGATAACATGTCAAAATAGAGTAAGGCACTCAAGCTTGCATTGCGTTGATGGATTTAAGGCAGGACTTTGGGCAATAATAATGTTGTCTGGAAGATGAATCTACTCATAAGAGCCCCTCCATGACAAATGACTTACTTGGAGGCTAACTATTTATGAGGTCCAGGTGGGAGAGGTATAAACTTAATTAAAGTTTGAAAACATAATAGAACCAAAGGCAGTGCATCAATTTCTGGGTGTCCAATCAAAAAGCCAGTGATGTACTTAATAGGCTGCTGATATCTACCTCTTGGAGCTGCAATAGAGTTATCCAACCCACATGGTTCCAATTGCTGCTGATCTTGCTAAAAAGCCACACCAACCACTACACATACTTCTTTTCTTCTCTCTCCATGTCTTCTTATGAGACCAATTCATCTCAGATGGGAGAGAATCATAACAATTTCTATCACACATGCTTTACAATGGATCTTAATAAAACCAAGGATAAGGCTGGCTGCCCACCCCCATTCATTAATGGCTCAGTCTATCTGTAACTGGGAAATCACATAAACTGTCACTGTCCCATGCTCTGGAGCTCACAGATGCCTGGAATTTAAGTGCAGCATCACATAAAAATATTTTAAAGACTCATGTGAATCACAACCCAAGGAATCAAATACTCCCAAGCAACCTTATAAGTAAATATAAACAACTCAGGACAGGGCCCAGATATACTAGCCAAGCATTCATTTTGACACACTTCATTATAGTCTGAGGCAATATACCTGGAATATAATTTGATAGCTTCAATGGCTTCCTGTAGAGGAAGAAGATTGAAAGGACTGGATAACTCCCAACTTTGTGTCCCATTTAAAACACATCCAGAAGTCACTTCACTAAGCAGTAGGGTCATTTTTATATAGGTGTCCTTCCTTGTAACACTTGAAAGGACCAAGAGGAAGTTATATGTTTGCAGGAGGCTAGTCCTAAAGACATATACACACATATCCCTGTAATAGTGGCGAAAAAAGAGGGGACAAGTGTTGTCGTGGGAGGTATAGACTACTGTCCCAATATAGGTCAAGTCTAGAGAGGGAGAGGGATGCACCCCATGGCCTTTGAACTCCACAGCCAATGGAATAGAGCGGTTTTCACCTCAGGATGCTGTCAAGGACAGCGATGCCCTGGCTCCACCCCAGAGCAACTGAGTCTGGATCTCTAGGACGGACCCCTAGTATTTTTCAAAAGCTCTCCCAGTGATTCAGCTCTGCACCCAAGGCTGAGAAACTCAGGTTCAAAAAATCTGAGACTTCGGTAATATTTTCTAGACTTAAGCAAAATCAAAACAATAATTTCCTTGCTTCTTCCAACAAAATGGTGGCTAATACTGCAGTTGCAACTACAAATTTACTTTCTCCATATTAATATTGTTCAAATCCCTCAGGAAAGAGAAAATAAAGGGTAACTTTTTGTAAGAGCTTATTATACAGCAGGCATAGTGCTAAGCAATTTCCATGCTTTATCTCAGTAAATCCTTACAACAACCCTAAGAGGAAAGCATTCCTATTATCCCCATTTTATAAATGAATGAGCAGGGTTCCAAAGAGGTTAAATAATTTGTCCACAGTCACAGTTTCAGCAAGAGGCAGAGCCTGGGCTCACGCCCACATCTGCGAGTTGCGTGGCTCTACATTTCACCAGTGGTTGTGCCGGCAGCCAGTCTTTGAAATGTGAAGTTATCACTTTTAAAGAAAGAGCAGCAATATATTTCACATATCTGGTTGTCAGTTCTGTTGAGGAAAATTCAGGAACCTCTCAAACTCTTCCATCAACTCAATGTGTGGCTGCCAAGGATTTAGACACCTCTCTTTCAATGTAGTGTTGTTACAGTCAGACAACCTTGGATAAAAACTCATGATCCTTCTATTCTCGGCCATGAGACTTTGGGTAATTATTTATCTTATTATGAAACTCAGTTGCGTGATCTGTAAAATGGGGATAATACCTACCCCCACCAGTGTTATCAGGATTAAAAGTACTTACATTTATGAAAGCTCCTGGCATGAGTCAGGGATTAACGCACGATAATCTCTTCAACTGCAAGTATGTGTCAGAGGCACTGAGACTATCAAATCGCATCTTTCCTATCTCTGGCACCACCTGATAATTATAGAGTGAGTCTCTTTTTTCAAAGTGCTTTCCATCGATTATCTCATTTTAACCAGTTTATATCGAACACTAGTTGCAACGGCTGTGTGTTATTTTTTTTTTTATTCTTAGACCCCCAAAGGGGATCAATGGTGCCCCATGATGGTAAGGTTTTTAATGGATGCAAATTTGCAAGGCATGATGCATTTATTAATCCCTCATTGGAGTAAACTGTAACAAAGCCAGCAGGAGCAATCATTAATTTACATTAATAGCTTTCAGTGTCGTATATCCCAGTGCCTGACATGAAACAGTAATCTGAAACCAAACTATGACTGTGTCCTACATGAGTTAATGTATCGCAGCCCTTTAGACCCAGTGCTCATGCATTTCAACAAGGGGAAGATGTGTTAATGCATCCCAATGCACACAGGAAAATATTCAAACTCCTTACCATAGCCTTCAAAGTTCCACCCTCTCTAGACCCATCTCAGACCATTTATACTCTCTTCTTCAGCCAGGCGAACCTTTGTGTTCATTTCTACCTCAGGACCTTTGCATATGTTGATAACACTGCCTGGAACTGCTCTTTACATGATTGGATCTTTAAAATCCTACCTGTTTCAGATCAAATCTTACCTGGTCAGAAAGGTGTTTGTGCTTATCTAAGATGCCTTCCCTAGCAGCCTATCATCACTTTACCCTATTTCCTTCAATAGCATTTATAACATTTCAATTTTATCTTTTTCATACTTATGAATTTCATATTCTGATTACCCCACAAATACAAGCCCTAGAATTCATTGTTCATTACCCTATGTCTAGTGTTTAGAACTATGCCTAGGGCATAGTAGGTTCTCCATAAATGATGGCTAACTGGGAGAATGAATGAACCACCTTAACATCAGCATCTTCCCTCAAAGTCCCAAAATGTTTTTCACAAGATCCCAAAGCTTTTGATGACCCCTAAGAGCTGATATTTTGGTTGTGTCCTCAGTCTTTTTTCTTCCTTCTCAGGACTCTCCCTCTCATCCACCTCCACAACTCCTACCATCTCTACTCATGATTGCCAAATTTATGCCTCCAAGAGGCCTGTTTGCTGAGATGGAATAGATGTGTATTTGCAAGGGAACCAAAAACCTGTAGCTTGACTCAATAAGAAGGTCATAGTCATTAAAGAGGAAGGACAATTCCAAGTATACAGTGGAGGCCTACATTTGGATTTGTGTCTACCTTAGCTCCCCATGGTTCCATGTATAGGTCCTAGGAAAGAGAGGGGGTGCTCTGAAATTAAATAGCAAGGGAAGATTCACTAGGATTCTGGGGTATAATGGTCTCGGCTCCAAAATGAAGATTTTTCCCCCCCAGACAGGGCTTCTTTATTACTCTATCAAACAAACAAACAACAACAAAAAACCAAAACCAAATGAGTAAAAAAACCTCCAGCAGACTAAGGCCCTATTTTCATCAAGCACCCCACCGGAAACAATAAAAAGTTTCTTGATGATGTCCTGTATTCATACCTCTCTTCCAAAGCATATGCCCTTCACACCTTCCTTTTTCCCTAGCCAGTCTTTTCTTTTTCAAAGTTTTTGTTGATAAACTCCTATTAAAACAATCAGCTTCTTACTCTAATCTTCCCTTCAGCTGGAATCAACACATGGCAGAGATATTTCTTTATTCCCCCATTTCTTAAAACAAGAAACGATTTCTAGGTGAAAAATAACAGTAAGATCTAGCATTCACTGAACATATACTAAATACCGACACTGTACTAGACACTTTGCTTCCATTATGAAATGCACTCCATATAATCCTCACTACAACACACCTGAAGAGGAAGGTTCAGAGGAGAGATTAAGTTTGCCTAATGCCACACAGGAATCTGTGGTATAATCCTATCTCTGATATGGATAGCTGTGCTGCCAAAACCTACTGTCTTACTCACCAAACTAAAAAGTTCATTAGCAGCTGTTAATTGGCTAGAGAACTTCATGAACACAACTGAGGGTCAGCAACATTATCTGGGATGTAGGAGCATGACTTCACTGTGTTGTTTGGTGCTGTTTAGTTTCTCTTTCTGAAAAAGAGCCTAAGGCTAACAGGCAACTCCTGGCTGGACTGAATGGAGATGTGCACTCATGGAAAATACCACGGTACCTTTGATAGCCTTGCCCTTTCTGGGTATTCTGCCTGGTTCCTGTTTACCAATTAGCTGAACAGCGTTGTATTGCAACAAGGCATAAATGGAGTAATGAATTGAGATGCAGGTTTCACAAAAGTGATTAACTGCTAAATTCCAGTTCAGCTAACAGTTCAATTATCCTATTTTGCATCTCAGCCTTCCATCCACTTCTGCATTCACAGAGCCCCAATCACCGAGGCACCTACATCCTTCGCATTACCATTAATTAAGCCATCGCTCTTTCCCAGGAATCTGTCCACCCTCACTCGTGAGCTGGGTTTGCAAACGAGCACGGGAAGAGAGGGTGTTGAGAAACAGCTCTAATAGTGCTGGAACAGGGGGCTGACCCAAAGTGGATTTAACAACCCTGTACATATCACCATCACCTTCATGTGGGAACACAAATGTAGACAAAGGCCAGAGCATTTCTCCAAAGAAAATGGGCAGTAGGAAGTACTGGAGGAGGAGCAGAGACCTTGGCTTATGTTCTCATGTGTCCACCACAGTGGCTAATAAGCTCCTGAACAACTCAAGCACCCTGAAGTAAGCAATGATTAACCATGTGATCATTCAGGACAGGACTCTCCATTTGGGCTTATTTGACTATTGAGCACTATCTGACTTAAAATGTCAAGAAGATAATCGTAACTCCCTCATCCCCATCTCCCCACTCCCACCCCAGCACACACGTAGACCTGTTTATTTCCTCTATTGATCAGGGTTCTAGATACAAATGACAGTAACTGGCAGAGATTTGGTTATTCAGTAAAGGAGCTCTTCAGAAAGATATTGAACTGTCCAGCAAATTGCTATGGAAGCTGAAGAACAAGACCAGCCACTATAATAAAAAAGAAGTGGTGTATACATACAATGGAGTATTACTCAGCCATAAAAAAGAATGCAATCTTGCCATTTGGGACAATATGGATGGAGCTAGAGAGTATAATGCTAAATGAAGTAAATCATCAGATAAAGACAAATACTGTATGATTTCACTCAGATGTGGAATTTAAGAAACAAAGCAAATGAACAAACAAGGGGAAAAAGACACCAAAAATCCCCCAGACTCTTGGATACAGAGAACAAACTGGTGATTATCAGGTAGGGGAATGGGTGAAATAGATAAAGAGTATTAAGAGCACACTTATGATAAGCAATGAGAGATTTATAGAATCATTGAATCATTATATTGTACACCTGAAACTAATATAACACTGATGTTAATTATACCTGAATAAAAAAGAGAGAGGAGAGAATGGATGACCAGCCACTTACAGCCAGATGACATCACAGAACAGTTGGAATTGAACCACATGGCCCTCTTCAGAGGGCACTGACTACCTGGTGTTAACATAAGAACAGCTCTCCCTCCAGAACCAATGTCCCAGGAGGAAGCATTACATTGGTCCCACACTCACATGTCAACACAGAGCTGCCAGGAGAGGGAAGGAGACATCAAAATAAAGTTTCTGCACAGCAAAGGAAATAATCAACGAACTAAAAGGCAACCTATGGAATGAGAGAAAATATTTGCAAATAATATATCCAGTGAAGGGTTAGTATCCAAAACATATGAAGAACTTACACAAATCAATACCTGAAAAACATATAATCCAATTTAAAAATGGGCAGAAGACACGAACAGACATTTCTCCAAAGAAGACATACAGATGGCTAACAGACACATGAAAAGATGCTCAACATCATTCACCAACAGGGAAATGCAAATCAAAACTCAATGAGATATCACCTCATACCTGTCAGAACAGCCAAAATAAAAAACACGAGAAATACCAAATGTTGGAGAGGATGTGGAGAAAAAGGAACTCGGTACACTATTGGTGGGGATGCAAACTGGTGCAGCCACTGTGGAAAACAGCATGCAGTTTCCTCAAAAAGTTAAAAATAGAACTGAATCGCTCTACTGGGTATTTACCCCCAAAATACAAAAACACTGAGGTGCCTGGCTGACTCAGTCAGTAGAGCATGCGACTCTTGATCTCACGGTTGTAAGTTTGAGCCCCACATTGGGTGTAGAGATTACTTAAAAATAAAATTTAAAAAAAAAACACAAAAAAACTAATTCAAAGGGATACATGCACCCCTACGTTTATTACAGCACTATTTACAGTAGCCAAATAATGGAAGCAGTCCAACTATCCGTGAATGGATAAGGAAGATGTGGTGTGTGTGTGTGTATGTATATATCATATATAACACGTGGAATCTGTTTTTTTAATTCCAGTATAGCTAGCATACAGTGTTATATTAGTTTCAAGTGGTTAATAAAGTGATTCAGCAATTCCATACATCACCCGGTGCTCATTACAAGTGCACTGTTTAATCCCCATCACATATTTCACCCTTCCCTGCACCCGCCTCCCCTCTGTAACCATCAGTTTGTTTCCTATAGTTAAGAATCTCTTTCTTGGTTTCTCTCGCTCTCTCTTTCCTTTGCTCATTTGTTTGGTTTCTTAAATTCCAAATGTAAGCGAAATCATATGGTATTTGTCTTTCTCTGACTTATTTTGCGTAGCATAACACTCTCTAGATCCATCCACATCATGGCAAATGACAAGATTTTCTTTTTTATGGCTGCATAGTAGTCCGTGTGTGTGCACGTGGGTGCGCGCACGCACAACACATTTTCTTTATCCATTTATCCGTTAATGGACACTTTAAACTTAGTGTGGTAATCATTTTCCAATATGTACATATATTGAATCATTATGTTGCATACCTGAGACTAATATTTTATTTGTCAATTATACCTCAATAAAATTTTTTAAAATCACAATAGGCACTTTCATGCACAATCTCATTTGATCATCACAAGAGCCCTGTGAGTTGGTATTCTTATCTGAATTTTACACATCAGGAAATGGAATCTCCAAGAGATTCAGTGGCTTGCTCAAAGCCAAATAACTAGTAAGAGGGAAACTCAGGATTCTAACTCAGTCTGTCTGGACCCAGAGTCCCCTTAATTCTTAACTGCTCCCTAAGTTACAGGTGAAATATCTATAATGTGTGGTGACAGATATACAACAATTGTTCAATAAATATAATTTTAATAAATAAAAGATGGCTGGGTGGCTAGATAAGTGGGTGGAGGGATGAATGGACAGATGGACACATGGATGGGTTAGATAGGTGAACAGAAAGGTATGATGCCTTTATCCTTTAAATGATCTCTAGCCTGGCTTACTCTGTAGACAAGGCTTAGCCCACAGAGCCTCCAGGAACAGAAGATGTTGTTCCCAGAAACAGGAGTTTGTCTCCTAAAACTGCATTCAACAAGAGGTCTGTACTCCCTTCTTTACTTCCAAGCTATGTCTGAAACTTCCAGGAGCTGCTGGAAGAGAAGTGGAAAGGAGGCAGAGTTTCCACATGCACCATCCCCAAAGAGAGAGGACATCTGGAACAGATGCCATTAATCATCCATCTCTCCCTGACAGATGGGCTGCAGCACAGTCTTGAAAATCCATAGGCTGGGCTACACAGCCACACAGGCTGTGAGATGACACACGGATGCCATCCAAGAAGGCTCAGTGTTGAGGTTCGATTGCCATGTTTAAACATAAACAGCTCGTTTTTCCCGTGCCTTGTTTTCTGTGTTCCCATTATCTGGCAAAGTTGGGTCCAATTGAGAAGGAGGCAGCTGTGTTTGGGGAGCAATTGTCTTCTTCCCATTGGGCACGTGAGCTGAGTTCTCTATTGTCCACATCTGTGGCCGCCTGGCTGAAAACCCAAAGAGATGGTTCTATCTTTTTCAGCACCAACACGTTTAGCCCAAAGCCCAGAAACAATTCTGCAGTAAATGGCCTCTTACAAACAGAACCTCCGGGCTATTCATCCCTCTCCTCCTTCCTTATGACCTGAAGATGTGCTATTTTCAAATACCTACCATGTGCCATAACCTAGCACACACTGTATCTTTGAATCTGCACAAAAGTTTTTACCATAGGGATGGAGAAATGGCATCCCTGAATTACAAAAATTTATAAAAGTCACCAAACAAGATCTGAATCTGAAGTTGATGTTTGTGCCACTATATCATGTTCCATGCACACTAGGATATGCTTCCAGTTCTCAGCAAGCAGAACCTGAGTACTGCCAGAATGCACCCCTTCTACTTTTGCTTTCTAAATCCCTTCATCAAGACTTTTTAATAAAGCCCCAGGAAGAACCAGAATCTGATGGAAGAGAGGTATCTTCTGGAGTCAAACCTGAGACTGAATCCTGGATCCATCACTATCCAGTTGTACCTGGATATGATACCACATATCACTAAAGCTCAGCTCCCCCACTTGCAAAATATACATGAATATTATATCCATTTTAGAGGAAAGGGGAGATTACGTGAGAGAGAAATCATGTTCATCCTTTGAGTCTTAGCATAAGTATCAGTTACTCAAACACCATGCCTGCCCCCTAAATCAGGTTAAATCCAGTTGCTTTTCACTATGAAGATTTTCACTATACCCTACGTTCCTCCTTGTATAACATCTATTATACTTGTAATTCCTTCTTAACTACATGTCCCCCTTATAGACTCTAAGAACTATGATAATTGAATATACCTTCCTTGTTTTCCACTCTATAACCACCTCCTAGAACAGCACTGGACAAATAATGTTATTAAGCAAGGAATAATTATTGAATTGCAATGGATAATGTTTACAAAGCAATGACCACAATCCCTGGCACACAGTAGGTCTTCAGAAAGCATTAGTTCATTTTCTTGTTCCTCTGGATGTACTGAGACACATGGGGCTTCCTCATCCCCTCCTCTTTACTGCAACCAGCCTTGATGGAAAAGAGAAAAGTTGTAGGCTGAAGCAGGTAACACAAGCCAAATGCTAAAGAGTGCAGTGCTAACAAGCCTTCAGCAACACAGAAAAGGGCTGCAAGCCCTAGAACATGGCCAGGGATGATCCTGACATACTTTGTAATGTTTATATGAAGTAGAAGAGTGAGGGGTAGAGATGGATGGCAGCTACAGCAGGTAGCTAAAGAGAAAGCAAAGAAATGCAAGTCGAAAATGGGGTGGGGATTGGGGAGGTGGGGTGGGGAATTGCAGGTTTGGCCTTCCACCCAAAGGTAGACATGAACTTTGCCCAATCAGAACAGTCGCCTCACAGACCCCCTTCCATTTGATCGAACACCTAGTTCTGTCCTCCATGACAGCAACGCCAATATTTAGATGCCAAATGGTGGCCTCCTTGGGGCTAGAACATGGAAATTCACTGTGAACTGACCTTTGTTAGAAGCCAGGGAGAGGAGAGGACAGGCAAGAGAGCAGTTCTAGACCTAGTCTCCAGGACGGGTTTACTCAAACTAGTGCAACTTCTCTTACTGATTCCTGACCTTGATACAGACCCTGTCGCCCTTGAAGCGGTTTCCTGCCTGGCTTCTGAGTGCCAGGCACATGCTTCCTTCTGACCCTGTAATGTGAGCTGTTTCTTGTTGACTGGCTCCGTCCTTGCCCCTTCTCTGTGACTCCTACTTGAATAATGAGCTCTAAATATATTTTCTTGTTCTAAACCATTTTTCTTTTCTAATGCTAAATTATAAGGCTTGTGTGTGTCAGCAGGAAAACGTGCCCTGTTTTTCCAAAGGATGCAGAGATGCTCTAGACATTCTTCCAAACTGCTGGGAGAGGGTGGGGGCATTTCCACTGTCTTACCAGCCCTGGAGTAGAGGCTTGTCCACGGGCAGCATATCTCCCAGCAATTACTGGCTCAACCCCAAGCTCCCTAATTATTTCTGAAAAAGTTCAGGATGAAGAAAGACCTGCTACTAATTATTTAAAATAAAAACCCAGAGACACACATACAGCAAAGGACCTCTCCTCATACTTCCTTTATTTCTACATCTGGCCGGGACCATCAGATATCACTGAATTTAGCTGGGCTTCTTGTAAGTCCCAGAAATTACAGGTAAACCAACAACAGCTATAGTTTTCTCCTCTTGACATCATTATCTCCAGCTAATGGAGGTGGTGGTTATAGGAAAAAAGAATCAGAGATGGATGATTCGGAGTCTCTCGCTGCTATGCCCTTTCCTGGGAAAATAGGATTTACTCTGAGCCCTGAGTGTTTGTTTTTGTTTGAATCAGATGAAATAACAGTCTTGTAGGAACATGACACACTTAACCATTACCTACAAGTTAGGTCCTTTCTAGAGAGGAGTGCCTGTCCATTAAGGAAGAAATGTGCCTCAAGCCAGACTTAAGAGAGGTTCAGCATAATAGACATACAGAACAGCACATCCAAAGGCCCAGTGGCATGTCCAGGAATGGCAAGAAATAGTGAAGTGAAATACAGACAACACCGAGCATAAAGTCAGGAGCCCTCCTGACACTCAGCATCTGAATAACCCTGGGCAAGTTTCTTGATCTCTGCAACTGAGTCTCCTCATTGTGTGGGTTGGGATCTCCCTAGACAGTCTCGAGGGGCCATTCCAAGGCTCACATAAGGTAATATAAATAATCAAGGTACCGGCATTAGAATTCTTACATCCCATGGTTCTATTCTCTGCCCCTGGGTTGATATGAATACTCCCAAAACAAATCAGGAAACATAATCCTCTAACCAGAAACCTGAGAAAATCCAGGCAAGTGGCAACCTTTTTATTCCAATTCTCAAACATGCAAATCTCTCTACCCATTTAACTGGGTTATCCAAAGAACAGAGGATGGGTTTTTATTATTCATCACTTTGAGAGAAAATTGATTAAATGTGTGACTTTACCTGGAAAAAGGCTATGGCTGGGATTTAAATCTGAATATACTGCCAGGCTGGTGGATGGTATCATTTACCTCTCCTCCCAACCACCCCCCACCCCACACACATACTCCAACTTGTATGAAGATACTGAAAAAAATTAATAGCAATTTTAAATTATAAAAGACAAGGGGCCTTATATTCACCGATGGTCTCCTCTCTATGGGCAGCTCTGAATTAGCAAAAGCATAGAGTCCTAAAAATAACAGGGCAAGAGAGAGACACTCTTTCACAAGGGTTTGCATGAGCACTTTGATCACTTGCCCATCAAACTGTGCATTTCTGTATAGGAAACGAAGAACAGCTTGTCTCCACAGTCTATTATAATTACCACTAAATGCTCCAGAAACTTGGCAGTTTTGAATTTCATAACACCCATGACTGACATTCCTAATTAATACTATTGTTTTTCTCCTCTGGCTGAATTTCCTGAATGCCAACATGCATCGCATACACTAAAAACAGACATTAAAGAAAATAACATCAGTGTTAATCTCCAGCACAAATATATCAAATGCCTCAGTGAAGTGTATAGAAAAGAGCTGGATTCCTATAAATAATGGAGCATCCCTGCCTGATCATCTTTATCCTCCTACGCTAATAAGATGATAATCTTTCTCCTCCTGTGTCCTTGCTCTCAGATTTCAGAACAGCTTTTGGTGAAGTGCACTCCCAGCTCTTTTCTTCTCTTGCTTTGCTTTTAAGTTGCAGATTGAAACTTTCAAAGAAAACCTTCTAGCTTAAGTTAGAAAAAGCATCCACTGGGCACTCTATAAATAGGGAATCCACAGAAGACAGCAAGATGGTCTAATTTGTGCTTTCTAATGGATGCTTCTCTGGTTTGCGTGGGGCTAAGAGCATCCAGCATTTGCTGATGTTCTCATTTACTATGTTAGATGATTTAGAGCAGGGATTTTCAGCATCAGGGGGCTCCATGTTTTTAATCCTGCCTCTGCCATCTAGCTGGACCATTTCCATAAGCTCTCTGAGCCTCAGTTTTCACATCTGTAAAGGGGAGACAATAGTAATTCCCATCTCATACGGCTGCTGTGAGAATCAAATGAAAAAATATTTAGCAAAGATCCTGGCACATAATAAGTATTAATTCAATGTAGTTATTAGGTTTACCATAAATATATATCCACGTCTAAGAAAATACCAGGTACATAATAGAAACCCAATAAACTCATATCAGGTTGAACTGATAAGAACAACATCCCTGTGGGGCTCACAGGACTTTCAAATGCAATCGAATAAAAAAGGAAGGTATGTGAGTCTAGGATCCACACTGTAATGAGGGACAGCTACATCTTCCACAGATGCCCAGGACCTCTGACAGTATCAAAAAGCAGAAACTTGGGGTGCCTGGGTGGCACAGTCGTTAGGCGTCTGCCTTCGGCTCAGGGCGTGATCCCCGCATTATGGGATCGAGCCCCACATCAGGCTCCTCCACTATGAGCCTGCCTCTTCCTCTCCCACTCCCCCTGCTTGTGTTCCCTCTCTCACTGGCTGTCTCTATCTCTGTCAAATAAATAAATAAAATCTTTAAAAAAAAAAAAAGGCAGAAACTTGAAGATGAAAATCAGGCCCTGTGACTTCAAAGGTATATGCATATATGATTCTACATCTTCCATGCCTCCCCCCATAATCACCAGTTTCATTGGTGTTGCTTTTGATCTTGATGAGTTCCCTATGGACATGGGCTATAGAATGATTTTGTCCACTCAGCATTCCTATCTTGCTTCCTCTAGTTTTTCATTTTAGTTCAAAATGGGTTAATATATATTATGTTTATTGTGGTAAAATACAACATAAAATTTACCACTAGTGACATTTAGTGCATTCACAATGTTGTGTGACCCTCATCATCTAGTTCCAGAATATTTTCATTGTCCCAAAATGAACCTTCACCCATTCTTACCCACCACCCCACCTCCCCAGACAACCACCAGTTTGTTCTCTATATTTAAAAGTCCAGGGGCGCCTGGGTGGCTTAGTCGTTTAGCATCTGCCTTCAGCTCAGGGTGTGACCCCAGGGTCCTGGGATCGTGCCCCACATCGGGCTCCATGCTTCGCTGGGAGCCTGCTTCTTCCTCTCCCACTCCCCCTGCTTGGGTTCCCTCTATCGCTGGCTGTCTCTCTGTCAAATAAATAAATAAAATCTTTTAAAAAATAATAATTTTTTTAAAAAGTCTAGTTTTTTTGTTGGTCTCTTTTTTTCTTTCTTCATGCTGTTTCTTAAATTCCACCTATGAGTGAAATCATATGGTATCTGTCTTCCTCTGACTGAATTCACTGATATCCTCTAGATGTATCCATGTTGCAAATGGCAAGATTTCCCTAAGAGTACACTTATCATGATGAACACAGTAATGTATAGAATTGTTGAATCATTATATTGTACACTGAAACAAATAGGACACCATGTGATAATTATACTTGAATGTTTTTTTAAAAAAGGAACCTCAAATCCATTAAGCAGTCCCTTCCCAATTCCTAAAAACTATATATCTGCTTTGTGTCTATAAATTTGCCTATCTCAATATTTGATATAAGTGGAATCAGACAATATTTGACCTTTTGTGTCTGGCTTCTTTCATTCAGGTATAATGTTTTCAAAGTTCATTCACCTTGTAGCATGTATCAATACTTCATTCCTTTTTCTTTTTTTAAAGAAGGGGGGAGGGACAGAGGGAGAGAGAATCTTAAGCAGGCTCTACACCCAGCACAGAGCCCGACACAGGACTCCATCTCACAACCCTGAGATCACGACATGAACCAAAATCAAGAGTCAGACACTTAAACAACTGAGCCACCCAGGCACCCCAAAACCTCATTCCTTTTCATGGCTGAATAATATTCCACTGTATGGTTTGGTCACATTTTGTGTATCTACATTTTATCTATTAATCAGCTAATGGACATTTGGTTTTATGCATAGTGTTGCTATAAACATTCATGTACAAGTCTTTTTGTGGACCTATGAACTAAGATATGTAATTGCTAGGTCATACGGTAATTCTATGTTTAACTTCTTCTAGTTTTGATACACTAAGTTTCTACTCAAGAGTCATCCCTTCCTCAGGCTCCTTCCCTGGGGCTTGACCTCATGCAGTCAGCTTATTGCACCCTCTTTGATAGGTCTGATTTAGGGATGGATATGTGACACAGGCCAACTCCAGGAACAAAAGCAACAGTGGCTTTTGCAGAAACTCGGCTGCTAGATGGGAAAACATGGTAAAACAGAAGCTGTTGGTGGCCATAATCCCACTGAGAGCAGAGGGCCTGTTTGAGAATGAAGGCAAAACACAGGAAAGAATTTGAGACCGATTCTTTGAGGCATCATTAGAGGATTCAGATTCCATCATGCCTAATAGGAAAGAAAGACATACCCTCTGGAATTTTCAACTTTATGAAATAACATTTTGGTTTTGTTTAACTTAGTTTTGAGTTGAGACTTTTTTGTTGGTATTCAACTATTTTATATGGGCGCTCAGTCAATACTAATGGATTAAGTGCCTGGGGAAGGACTGTTCCCTTTTAAATTTTGTAACATATCATGAATACTACATATGTAGCTATGATGCTTAATTTTTTCTTTTAAAGATTTTATTTATTTATTTGACAGAGAGAGAGAGAGACAGCCAGAGAGAAAGGGAACACAAGCAGGGGGAGCAGGAGAGGAAGAAGCAGGCTCATAGCACCGGAGCCTGATGTGGGGCTCGATCCCAGAACTCCGGGATCACGCCCTGAGCTGAAGGCAGACGCTTAACGACTGTGCCACCCAGGTGCCCCTATGATGCTTAATTTTACGTGTCAACTTGACTGGGTGAAAGGGTAACCAGATATGTGGTTAAACATTATTCTGGGTGTATCTATGCAGGTGTTAACATTACAATGAGATTAACATTTTAATTAGTAGACTAAGTATAGCACACTGCTTTCCCCAGTGTGGGTGGGACTCACCCAACCCACTGGAGACCTGAAGAGAACAAATAGGCTGAGTAAAGGGGATTTAGAGGTACAAACTTCCAGTCATAAAATACATAAGTCACAGAGATGAAAACTACAGCATAGAAAATATAGTCAATAATATTGTAATAACATCATACGGTGACTATACTTACCATGGTTAGCAATAAGGAATGTGTGGAATTGTTGAATCAGTATGTTGCACACCTGAAACTAATGTAACATTGTATGTTAATTATACTTTGATTTTTTAAAAAAAATCTGAGTCAAGGAGAACTGGCTCTCTCTGCCCAACTGTCGTGAAGCTGGGACACTGGTCTTCTCTGTTCTCCTGACTTTAGACTCAGACTAGAACTTACACCATCAGCTCTCCTGGTTCTCAGGCGGTTGGATTCAGATTAGAACTATACCATTGACTCTCCTGGATTTCCAGCTTGTCAAATGCAGATCTTGGGACTTGTCAGCCTCTATAATCACATGAGCCAATTCTTTATAATAAACGTATATGTATATATCTTATTTCTATCCTATAGTTTCTGTTTCTGCGGAGAATCCTAACTAATAACACTATCTAATTATGGTAATGCCTCCCCTACCCAAAGCATGGGCAACCAGCTCCAGAGCAACTGAGTGAGATAAAACAAGCTAGGGAGAATCTAACACCAAAGGGGGTCAAAAGTGTGCTCCTCCTGCTACCAGTCCAGTGACTCCAAACCAGACAGACACATTTCTCAGATAATGGTGAACTACCTTATGTGTAAAAACAGGCATATAAAACAGGAGTGGGAGGGAAGAGAGGATGAGCCTACTGTCAAAAGCACTGTCACACACAAAGTAAGAAAACAGACAGCTCTATGACAGTGAAGAGGGAAGGGAGAGGGTTCTGGTTCAGTTAAATGAGGAATTATGAATAGCTACCTACCTGTCACTTCCCCAAAGCCCTTGGAGGCTACAGTTTTATCTGAAGAGGAAAACAATCCAACCTAGATCCAGCCTGTTTATGTTCCCAGATAAGGGATTGCAGAGAAGCCTGAAAATGTATGATTGTGTCATTGATTACTCCAGAAGTACTTTTCAGCAGCCCCAGCAGTTATTAGAACCACCTCTAGTGCTTTATGCTACCAATCAAGCCTTATGTTCAAAGTGCTGTTCTTTCCCACAGATCTCTAAAGCTCCGTGTTAAGCTTTGGAAAAAGATACAATTTTTGCTTCAAGGTTTATTCAGCTCAACAAAGACCTCAGAGACGACCTTAATTTTATATTTTTCTGAGTCCTTTTAAAAAGTCCTTTTTTAAACTTAACTGGTTGATGATGTGGTTGCTAGAATGCTCCCCACCCCTGCCTGGTGGACAAAGTGCTGTAGCTGTAGAAATATCTCATTATGAAGCTAACACAACCACTGTCATCCCCTGAAAGTGGTCCAGAGGCAGATCCCTCAGACTCTGCAGAGATGTCCTTGCCACAGGCAGTTTTACTGCCTAAGTTCAGCTACACTTCACTGTAAAGTCTCATTAGCAGACACATCCTCTTGACTAATCTGGAGAAGTGATGAAGGAGTTATTTCTTTTTCTTCTTGCTACTTTCTAATTTCTGGGTTGGTGCTAAAGCTAAGCAAGAAAATAATACTAATAGAGCTTTTCCAAAGAAACACCTACTAGAGGAGATAAAAGAAAGCCATACATGAAGCAGAAAAATAAGAAAATCTACAGAGCATTTGATCAACCCAAATAATACAAACAGGCTACATACGATCTTCAAGTACACATTTTTAAATTCGACTGTGTATCAGACACAAAGAAAAATCTCAAAATTTTGTTTACGTTGATAGTTACTGAACCACAATTACTCCATCAATCCTGTAAAATTAGAGATAAAGAACCCAAGATGCCCCCCAAAATGTATGTATACTTGATAACTTAAAAATCATACTAAAAGAGAAAATCAAAATGGAAATTGCAAACTACGTAGAACTTAATGATAAGGGTTGGCAGAGCAAATGCGACAGGATACAGATAAAGTAGTTCTCAGAGGAAAATGTATAGCCTTAAATGTATGTCTTAGAAAATAAGCAAGAATAAGTAACTAAGCCAAGCTTTCTTTCAACTTAAGAATCTTTCAGTGGGTGGGAGTGGGTGTAAAATAAACCCAAAGAAAATACGATAATTATGAAAGTTAAAAGCAACTCTTAATGAAACCAAAAAACCAAAACAAACAAGAACGACAAACACAGTGGGGTCTATCAATAAAGCCAAATGATTTGTCCTGAAAGTAGGTGGAGGCACAGGTATCTTTACCAACCTCAGTTTAGCTTGGGGTGGATTTGGAACAGCCTTGCAAAGAACAAGCCAGATCCCCAGGGCCACACATTTGTAGGCTTTTCCCCATATCATCCATGTGTTTGATAAGGAGACAGAATGAAACCCTTAGGGTGATCCACATAGCTGAGAAAGGTTTAGTCCATGTAAACCCAGTGGTGGTGAAATCAGGACCAATCCACGTGATATTAGTGAAGGATCCTGGGTTGGCTCACGAGCATCACATCTCTGCCACTCCAATATTTTCAAATAACAATTTCTCTTTGACTTTTTAAACCAGAGAAATAAAGACCTATTTTTTTTATTCAGAAAAAATTAAGAAGAGGGAAGGGAGATGTAGGTTATAACTCCTTCTTCAGGTTCCCAAATACATCACTTCCTCATCTATCTAAAGTAGACATCCCCACCCCACCCCACTCCCAGGCCACTCCTTATCATAGCACCTGCTTCCTTCTGTGGAATTCATCATAGTCTATAAGCATCATGTTTACTAATGACTTGAAATGACATATTGTCCCCATCTGTCCCTACTGGAATGCAGGCTCCAAAGGGACAGATCTGGTCTCTCTTGCCTACTGTTCTCTTCCCCCAACTCTCATATGATACCTGAGAGATCCACAGAATAATATTAATGAAACAACTGCAGTAATATGCCTTGTCATGGGAACACTATATAGTATTACTGAAGACTCTCCTGAGCCCTATTTACTATGTCAAGGGATCACAAGGCCTTTGCTTAGGTTCATGAGCACCCACAAAGAAGAAATGAAAAGGGAAATGAAATAATAAGGGTCTTTTGGGCACTTATTTCATACAATGGGAACTTAATCAGACACTCGTACCTTGAAAGAGTTTCCCTTGCCTTCCTTTCCTGCTGCTGTCCCTCTAAATGGCCTTCCTCCCCACATTGGATATGCCCAGTCAGGCTCCGAAAGGCTCCAGTCAATCGGAGCTGGCCCCACGAGCCTCCCTCAGGTGCATCCTTTTCTCTGCCATTAGACATGTGAAGAAGCTGACATGTCTGGAAGATTTCTCTTGTAGAATCTGACAGCCTTGAATGGGTGGCAGTTTTGACGGCTAGGGCCTGATTATCCCATTCACCTTTTGACATTTCCTCGGCTCTGCTACTCTCTAGACACACTTGTGCCAACAACTGCTTTCAGCAGATGCCTCTGAGAAGCCAAGGCCTGCTGACACGGCCCCCACTTCTGTGGGCTCTGAGGGCATTGTGTGACTCTGTCCAGCTTCGGCAGGCATGCGGACATGAGGCCTCTGAAAGCAGTCAGGCCCAGGACAAGTGTGAAGGCCCAAAGGCCTAGAGCAGACCTCTCTTTCCTCCCATCCTGAGTTTTCTAGGCTCTGTTCTAAGATTAGTGGCACTTGGGAAATACAGGAAAACAGCTAGAGAAAGTCTAGTCATGTACCCATTCATTTCTTCATTCATTCATCCACTAAATATTTACTGAGTACCAATGATAAGCCAAATACTGAACCAGGTGCTGGGAACAGGACAGTGACCAAAGGCTCACTGCCCCCAGGACACCAGTTGGTTGCGGAGACAGCAAACACAGCATCCCAAATATATCGTCAACTGTAACTGATGTTAGAAATGGAAGGAAGAAGGTGGTTTGTGAGATAATAAGTAGGAACTACTTTTAGCGGTAGAAGTCAGAGACTTCCTGTCTGATGGGATGGATTTAAAGCTGAAGGAGAAGGAGCCAGCTGCCTAGAGAGCAAGAGGCAGGGTGTTTAAGGCACAAAGGACAGTTTGCAGGTACAAAGTTCTGAGATAAAAAACTGTTTGAGGAGATGAAAAGAAGGTCAATGCAGCTGGAGCACAGTCATCAGGGAGAGAGCAGGGATGATGACAGAGAGGTGGGCAAGGACCTTGTATATTAGGAAGGAACTGTGGAACTGTCTTTATTCTGAAGACAGTGAGAAGTCAAAGTAGAATTCTAAACTAGAAGCAGCATTACTCTTCTATGGGATCCAGGAATTAAGAAAAAAGAAAAAGGAATTTGCAACATGAGGACCAAATGCCAGCATGTCCCAGCAATGAAATTCCCATTTTCTGACATGTAAAGTGCATTTTCTAGGACAAAGACACAGATTCTCCACCTTGATTATAAGAATCCCTATTGGAGATTAACATCAAGTTTACTGAGTCTTACAGCAGAATTTCTGGGAAGAATAACCAGAATCTGTATTTTTTTAAGGCAATCACAACTGATTCCATACAGCATAGCTCAAGAAACCCTGAGCCAAGAAATGCAGTTACTTCAAGATGTTACTACTTAAGAGTCAGCCACTAAAACACATGAAGCAGGTATAAAGCAGACAGACAGGACAGCTGTGGCAAGAGGCACATGGAGAAGATAAAAAGCAAGAAAGGCAGGCATCCGGGAGAAAAAGTAGCACACCATAAATATCTGTCTCATCAATGGGTAGGTCCCAGGCAGGCAAGGAATACCGCAACACCTGGAATGTCTTGAGCACTGACTGGTCCCTAGAGAGAAGGCTACTGCCCCATTTACATATACCTGCTTCGCTTAGAATGAAACGCGGAAGAAGCTAGAGGCAGCTTTCCTACCAAGTTGAAACTACCAACTTTAGGAACCACAGTTGCCTCCTGAGTGTCTGCGATGGGGAATGCCAAGTGGCCAGGATAAACACAGGTAAGGGGACCCAGAACATGGTGCTTTCCAACTGCTTTTACTCTAGCTTTCCACACTATGTTCCACATGGCTGCATCCCCTACAGCACCTAGCATAGTGCCCTGCACTGAGTAGGGGCTTGGTAAGTGTTGACTACAATCCACACATAAACTGGCCATAGGAGACTAAAATTAAAAATTAGATTGCATCTTCCACACTCTCAATGATGTTTAACTTGACTAAACCCCTTTAAAATGGCTATAAACAGGGATTTCACAACCTCTGCATTACTGGCATTTGGGGACGTATAATTCTCTATTGGGGGGGGGGGCTTTCCTGCGCATTTTAGGATGTTTAGTAGCATCCCTGGTACTACGGACTACATGTTTGTATTCCCTCACCCAAACAAGTCACACAGTGAGACCTACCGTGTGGTGATTAAGTCATGAGGATGGAGCCCTCATGAATGGGACTAATGTTTCTATAAAAGAGACTCCATAGAGCTCCCTTGCCCCTTCTATCATGTGAGGACACAGGGGGAAGATGGCCATCTATGAACCAGGAAGCAGGCCCTCGCCGGACACCAAATCTGCCGATGCCTTGATCTTGGACTTACCAGCCTCCAGACTGTAAGAAATATGGTATTAGGTTATAGCAGCCCCAAAGTACTAAGACACCTAGCCGTTACTAGATACCAGTAACACATCCCCTCCCCCTACTGTGATAAATAAAAATATCTGTAGACATTGCCAGAAGTCCTCTGTGTGCACACACATGCATATGTACATGGGGTACATGCAAAGTCACTCCCCATTGAAAATCACTGTTACAGATGATAATAAATAACACTTATTGAGCATTTATTATCTATCAGGCACTGTCTTAGCCATAAAATATGCATTTTTCTTTAATTCTTACAACACAATGGTGAGACAGGTGTTACAAACCTCATTTTACAGATGAGGAAAATGAGACAAAGGGGCAGCTGCACAGCTCAGAATGCTGAGCCTACCTGCCTGTTCCAACCAGTACTAACTCTCTTACCACTACACTTTCTGTGGCACTAGTGACTTATCACAAAGAGTCTAAAGAATTCATGTTTTAAATTTACATTAACAAATTCTGAAAGGAAAAAAAGCTGTCAGAAAATAAAACTTTTAGAGAATTACTCTAGGTCAGTAGTTTTCAAAGTGTGGTCCAAGTCCCCAAGACTCTTCCAAGGGATTTGCCAAGTCAAAACTATTTCACAGCACTACTATGAGGTTATTTGCCTTCTTTGCTCCCACCTCTTGAGTGTACAGTGGAGTTCTCCAGAAATTACAGAAGGTGTGATAATATCACTGGTGTAGCAGATAACGGAATATGCAGTCACACATTTCTGCATTTCCAAAAGTTTTCAGTTTCGATTTGTAACACAGATATAAGCCACATGAACAAAAGCTCTTCAGTATTTTTAAGACTATAAAAGCATCTTGAAACCAAAAAGGTTGAGAACTCTTGCTCTAGATTTAGAGAAACTCAAAGGTATAACGGTCAAAAGGAATGTGTAAACCTTGATGGAATTAGTTTTTAAAGGGGGATTTAGAAGTATATTTGGGGAACAAGTGAGGAAATCTGAATATTCACTGTATTTTATTATCTTTTATTTATTATTCTTTTCTAAGTAGGCTTCACACCCAGTGCTGAGTCCAATGCAGGGCTTGAACTCACAACTTTGAGATCAAGACCTGAGCTGAAATCAAGAGTTGGACACTTAACTGACTGAGCCACTCAGGTGCCCCTGAATATTCACTATATTTTAGATAACATTAGGGAATTATTGCTAATTATTTCTTGGGCATGTAAACGTTGTGATTATGAACAGAATGTCCTTAGAAGATGCAGGCTGACGGTTTTGGTGTTGATATCTGCAATGTAACGTGGCTCACATACACACGAAACATGCACACACATACACGTGTGTGGACAAAGCAAAGTGGCAAAATGTCCACAGGCACTGGATCTGGCTGGTGGTTATATAATGTACATTTTGTGATTCATTCATTATATATTTTCAAATTCAATGTTTAATAATAAAGTTGGAAAAATGAATTTGATTTTTAGTGATGAAGAGACATGGTGAAGGGGGGCGCCTGGGTGGCACAGTGGCTAAGCTCCTGCCTTCGGCTCAGGGCATGATCCCGGCGTTGTGGGATCGAGCCCCACATCAGGCTCCTCCACCATGAGCCTGCTTCTTCCTCTCCCACTCCCCCTGCTTGTGTTCCCTCTCTCGCTGGCTGTCTCTCTCTCTCTGTCGAATAAATAAATAAAATCTTTAAAAAAAAAAAAGACATGGTGAAGGAAAACAGGAGATCTTTTAGTTTTTCTCTTCTAAATCTTAGAAAACCACAGGGGTAAAGTGAGTGGATAACTGTATGGCCATGCCATCGAGCCAGGGCTCCTGGCCCTGTCAGAACAAAGCCTGGGGCAAATTCAACATGGCACTTACCTCCTCAACCCCATTTAAAGCCATTCTTGGAGAGACAGTACTTCCTCCTGGATGTGCTGACTAACCAGTTTCAGACTGCATACACAGCAGCAACTGAAGCCAGCTCAGAATCCTTCAGGCTCTATGTTGGGACTCTCATCCCCATCTACTCCTCCATCTTAGAGCGCCCTGCCTCATTCACCATTCAGCTGCTTTGGCTCACCTCTCAGACACAGCAGGCCCTTAAAGGATCATTCATGACCCAATTTATGGATCTGTTAGTTTTATCAGCTTAGCTCTAAACTAGTTATTTTAAACACTTTACTTCAATGGCGAAAAAAGTAATAATAACGAACCATGCAGGGGGAAAAGTGTCAAAATTATCTCAACAGACAAACTGCAACCATAAATTTCATATCTCTTCAAGAGATGATAAAAACACCCAACTGGAATAGCACCCGGGTGATTTAATAAACTTAAAAGAACACATCGCACAACACATGGCATTCATTACTCATGTTGAAATGGTAATAAATTTGGAAGTCTGGTACAAGCATCTGGAGGGTAGTATCTCCCTCTAGGTTCTAGTTGTGAAATGATGAGCTAAAGCTTCCTTCCTAGTCAATGGGTTTTGCCAGGGAAGCCCACCAGTGGGGCAGTGAGAAAAACCTGGTGAGATTTTCCTGGTCATAAAGACTCAAAGGGAGTCAAGAGCTTGCATCAAATTACCCTCTCTCAATACTGCACTTGGGAGTGCCATTTAACACTAGCCAGTCAAGCAAAAGAATTTGGCTCTAGGGGCGCCTGGTTGGCTCAGTCATTAAGCATCTGCCTTCGGCTCAGGGCTTGACCCCAGGGTCCTGGGATGGAGCCCCACATCGGGCTCCCTGCTCTGCTGGGAGCCGGCTTCTTCCTCTCCCACTCCCCTGCTTGTGTTCCCTCTCTCACTGGCTGTCTCTCTGTCAAATAAATAAATAAAATCTTAAAAAAAAAAATTGGCTCTAAACATCATTTCCCTGACCTCAATCCTCCAACACCCCCAAATGACGTGAGTCTCAATCTCCCTGAATGCATAAAAAGGCATTTGTATCTAAACCAGAAGTTTTCAAACTGTTCTGTTATGTGCCTTGAACATCCATTTGGTCTAATGAAGACAATGCAAACAGATTCATAAATACAGAGAACAAGCTAGTGGTTATCAGGGAGAGGGAATGAGGGTATGAGCAAAATCAGTGAAGGAGATTAAGAGGTACAAACTTCCAGTTATAAAATAATTAAGTCACAGGGATGAAAAAAAAAGACTATGTACCCATTCTCAGAATGTTTTTAAATTCATAAAAATAGGACACAAAGGATTACAAAGAACATCAATAGTATTGCAATAGAGTTATCAAAATATTTTTAAAAACAAACTTGTGATTTGGCAAGAGACCAGTTTATTAATGCATTAAATAAAAATATCTAGCAGCAGACCTAATAACAACCATAATTTCAAAGTAGTGAGTGATGAGCATAAATAATATTTTGGGATATCAACATCAACTGTAATGTGATATGAAAAGATGTATGATTCGATAGATGACAGTCACAGATTCTGTTAAAAAAAAAAACACTGCTTTGTCGTCTACATTCATAAATGAAGGAAATGCTAACTTTGCAGTTAAAGTGAAAGTACATAAAGATGTCATTTTTTTCACACCCTAGTTCACACTCCTTGAATTCTATCCATGGACCCCAGGTTAAAAATGTCTCATCCCCAACCTTCAAGAATCTTGGCAGTGGTTAATCTTCAAGACACAGTCAGTTAGAGGAAGATGTATTTCTCGTCCCAGGGCTCACCCCCTGAACTTGTCTCTGCCTTCTGAGTTCTGCCAGTCTGTGGCTCTCAACTGCTGTTTCCCTTCCTACCTAGCCTCATGCCCTGTCTCCCTCTTCTCCTGGCTTCCTCTTCTCCTGACCATGCATTCTTTTAACAGTGTCTATGCAGTTAGTTCCCTCACCCATCCAACATACATCTCTGGTGTCTGTATTATGTAACAAAGGGGGATTCAAGCTTGAAATAAAAAAGATAAAAGATGCATTTCCTAATCACTAGAAGCTACAAGGCCTCCTTCCCCAAGACTGTAAACTTTCTAAGGTCAGGAGACCATGTCCCTGATGTTCTCTCTGTACCCCTAATGCTCAGCATAGTAACTATACCGAAACATCAATAAATATTTGTTGGCTGATGGATAGCTGTACGAAATGATGAGTAGGTCAGTTGTCAGGTAAATGTGTGGATGGATAATAGACGGGCGGATGAATCTTTTTCTTTTTGATATTTATCAATGTAGGTGTACCTTGATCTCCTCAGCTAAAATAGTCAGTGGCTTTCCCAGTTTGGTACTGGTGCCCTGAATCTCCCTCCATGAAATACTCATATTCAAACTCTGCTCTGGTGAAGGAAAGGCAGAGAATGGATGACCCCTCCACAGAGTGAAATGAAATGGAAACTCACTGCAATCTTCCCATGTCAACAAGCACCACTCCAAGTTTCATCAAGGAAATCGAGTGTCCCAATCTGATTATCAAAATTTGATGATGACTCCAGAAGACAGTCATTCAAGGTTCATTTTCAGGTCCTACAGCCTGACTCCCCTCAGCTTGTTTCAGCTACAAACTTAGACTACAATGAGAAATTTGCTCTGCGTGTGTCAGGATGCCTTTCCAGCCCTAACTGACGTCTTTGTCTTGAAGTCTTAGCCCCCTAGCAGGTTGTTTGCCTAAGTTCTCAAGCAGCTAAAGAGGATAAAACACCCCAGGTCTGGTGGCATTTCTTTATCTCCTCTCACCACTTCACTTGCTGGGTTAATCTTGACATAGCTTCTGTGAACAAGGGACTTGTACCCTATAGCAGGTGTCCTCTCCAGCCCTGCCCTAGAGTCTAGACCATGAAATAGGATCAAGAATCTACAAGTCTCAATCTATTCCCTCCTTTATTCACCAAGTAAATGCTGAGTACGTCTATGAACTGTGTGTGTACTGATCAATATTCCAGACTCTGGAGTCAGACTGAGTTCAATGTTCTTTTTCCACCAGCACTGACTGGCCTTGCGACTGTATTTTATTCATTTGAATCTCAACTTCCTTCTCTATAAAATGGTGATAGTAAGATCTGTCTCCCTGTCCTGTTATATGGATTAAGTATTAAGAAGATTGCAAAGGGTTTGTTGTACATTAGCAGTTTATATATTACCTAATATGTGTGGTGTTACTGGGAAAGCAGGGTGTATGGTCTATACAGAGCTTGCTCTGAAGTTGGTGAAACCAGAGGTCTACAACTCAACCAGGTCATTCCCAAAGAAAAATTAGTAAACAGTTCCTCAATTAGGAGACACAAACCACACATACTGAGTGGTGGCTGTAGGAGCTGTAGATCTTATGCTGTGTTCTTATTATCATCACTTTCATCTTCAGCAATAAGACAGTAGGAAGAAAATTTTGGAGGTGATGGATAGGTTTATGGCATAGATTGTGGCGATGGTTTCACAGGTGTGTACTTATCTCTAAATTCACCAAGTTGTATACATTAAATATATAGAATTTTTGTGTGTCAATCATACCTCAGTCAAGTGGTTTAAAAAATAATACAACTGTCTTCCAACCAGTACTCTTAAATGAGTATGAGAGCTGTGAAATGTAACAATTATATTAACAAATAACAATTTTAACTGTGCATTAACCATTGCACTAAGTGCTTGAAATGAATGATTTTTTTCAGCCTTCACAACAACCCTTTAAGGCAGGTATTACTGTTCATATTTTATAAAGTAAGTTACTGAACACCTCAGAGTCAAAATTATGTACCTAAGCATGTGAATCCAAGTAGCGAAGCAAAGATAAGAACCCAGTTTTTCCCAAGCCCCAAATGATTCATGTTAGTATTTTTATATTATTGATAATTGATATTATTATTAATCTAAAAAACTTATTCCTGATCACTCTATAAGCACCTACTACAAGCCTGATACTAAAAACTGATAAAATAGTGAACAAGACAGACATGTTGGATACCATTCTTCCCTTCCTAGAGCTCACAATCTAGACATACTGAACTGGGAAGACACTTAGTCAATAATCACATGTATTTTTTTAAAGTAATTCCCAGTGTGCAAAGTAGTTCCAAGGAGAAATAGAAAATAATATGGGGGCTTAAATGGCATCTCCTACTAATTTATATTGTCTGCAAGGCTAAGGCTTAGGTGTATTCTCATTGTCTAGAATCTATTGTTAAACCCCACCCCCAGCCCCCAACTCTCTCAAGCATTGTGCTGTGTCTATGAGATGTGGAAAAAGCACAAAAGGCACATCCCATTTCATTTGCCTGCAAAGCTTTAAAAGGACACACAGAATACTTTGCTGTGCAAAAGACAACCATGATAGCTCCTCATCCAATTATTCCTTCTGTAGTTGTAACAGGACACACTTTGGAGAATTCTGGGTAGGAATTTTAAGCACCATTCATCACTGAACCTAACCTACCCATCCTCAGCCTTTTTCCAGCCAGCTGTTGCTACAGATGTCACTTCCTGCCAGATGTGTTCATAAAAAGCCTCAATCAACCTCCAATCCCAAGCAGCAGGAGAATGTTTTCAACTTTTGAGGTCTTTCCACTCTGACACAATGGGACTCTTGACTAGCTTTTGTACACCAATCTCACCCCATGAAATGGGTAAAAGCCACCAAGGAGTCTATATTGAAAAGATTCATGGAATACATTTTCCCATTGATAGTCCCTGACCTGACATTTTTATCACAAACAGTAATTTTCATAATTACAGAAGCCATGCCATTCCAGGAAATGCAGATCTTCTGTTATTCATGATTCTTTTCCAACTCTGAGGGTAGAAAATTCAGGACCCGAGTTTCCATGACTTCTATCAAATGTTGGGCAGTACTCAAATTTCAAGTGAACACAAGCCCTGTTTCTTGAGTAGTATTAAAATGATTGATGAGATACATGAGTTTGTAACCTGACTAGGCTATGTGTAGTCTTGGGTAACATAAAAACTCTCGATGCACCAGTTGTCTCACCTGTACAATAGTAATCATCACACTACCTCTATCTCACAGAGACCCTGGATGAAATGAAATAATACTTGAAAATGGCTAACACAACTGGCATATAAAAAGTACTATTCCATAACTATCCTTTCCCCCACACCACTCCAAACATATAATAACAGTTAAAAGAAGAGTATCCCAATGAAGGTATGATTTCTGGCTCAAAATACTTAAAGGACTGGCATAGGAGAGACCAAATTTACTCTGGGTTTTCAGGGTGGAACCAGAACCATTTATCATCCACCCATTTATCTGCTCAACAGATATTTTCTGAGTACCTAATATGAGCCAGGCCCTGTGTCCATTGCTAGGGATACAGTGGAGATCAAGACAGACATTGTATGGGCTGTTGTGGAGTTCACAGCCCAGGAGTCAATGGATGGAGTTACAGGAGAGGCCCTGAGACACACTATGTGGGTGTCCTTTCTAATATTTAAAGCTATCTGAGAAACAAGTGGAATATGCTGTGGAATATTCATTTGGAGTCTTTAGACATTGTAAAAGGAACTGTGCATGAGATGGAAAGTTGGAATTCTGAAATTTCTTCCAACCTGGCAATCCTTTGAGAAACACGAGTCCAAATTCATCTTCTGGAGTTTAACTAAATGCCTTGCCCTTCTATCCATACAGCCAGTGTTTATTAACCCACTGTAATGCCTAGT
Source organism: Ursus americanus (assembly GCF_024610735.1). Lineage (NCBI taxonomy): Eukaryota > Metazoa > Chordata > Mammalia > Carnivora > Ursidae > Ursus > Ursus americanus. Next base: position 35,934,750 of record NC_142128.1, read on the forward strand.
ACGTGGCAGCAATTAAATACTCAATCTATTATACCTATTTCCATTGATTTAATACTCATTTCACACATTTGCCATATTGCTGTTTCTTTTAAATCTATCACATATTTATCCCTATCCAAGAGTAGGCAGTTTAAGAATATTCTTAGATGACAAGAAATGGCATAAAAAGTATTGAGAGTCGGGGCGCCTGGCTGGCACAGCGGTTAAGCGTCTGCCTTCAGCTCAGGGCGTGATCCCGGCCTTATGGGATCGAGCCCCACATCAGGCTCCTCCGCTATGAGCCTGCTTCTTCCTCTCCCACTCCCCCTGCTTGTGTTCCCTCTCTCACTGGCTGTCTCTATCTGTCAAATAAATAAATAAATAAATCTTTAAAAAAAAAAGTATTGAGAGTCAACCAACTCATTAATAAATATTCTGGCTCTAACTCTTTGCTGTGTAACCTTGGACAACTTACTTAAACCCAGAAACTTCCATTTTCCCACCTGGACAATGGACGAAGTAGTCCTTAACATTTAATATTACAGGGAGAATTAAATGAGGTAACAGAGCATCAAAGTGCCCAGGCTGGTGCCCAGCACATGTTGGATACTCAATTAATGTACTTCTCCCCAACATAAGATATAGGAGTAAGTCATTTAGAATGGACAAGAACCTATAGGGCCCAAGTGCTGGGTAACCAGATTATCTATGGTTGATTGATAAATTGATAATGTCTTCAAGATGCCAAGACACGATGAGAAGGAAAGTTATCATAACAGTTAAATAGCCAGGCTCTGACATAAGATTAAGTGTGCACAGACATGGATTGTGCATCTCCTTAACTAAATGACCTTGAATAATTCACTTCTGTAGACCTCAGCTTCCTATTGTGTAAAGGGAGAATAATTATGTTAACCATACAGTGCTATAAAACTTAACATTTTCATGTGGAACACCTAGCACTAAGCGTGGCACAAAATAAACACTCAATGAAAATGTATCTCTATTATCCATATATAGCCATACATATATCCATCTATGTGGGGAGATAAATACATATATATATTTATATATATAAATTTTATATATTTTAGAGAGGGGGGTGGGCAGAAGGAGAGTGAGAGAGAATCTTAAGCAGGCTCCACACCCAGCATGGAGCCTGATGCAAGGCTTGATTTCACAACCCTGAGATCATGCCCTGAGCCAAAATCCAGATGCTTAATAACCTGAGCCACCCAGGCGCCCCTCTATTAGCCATATATTGATTATTAGGATGGTTCCTAATGAATCAAATTTTGTATTAAATGACTCTAACTGGGATTTGTTTTTTCCTTCCTGTTTTTTTTTTAGCATAAACTTTGGAACAGAGTACAGAACAGCACTTACTGTGGTGGTGGAAAGATCTCGGAGCTCCTGGGAAAGGAATTATTGGGAACTTTTTATTTTTTCTGAAAAGTTCTATGAAAGCCTGAGTGTCTGGAAGAGACTATGCAGAAGAGCATGACACTGTTATAATGGAAAGGAAAATACTGTAACCTACCACAAGTTCTAACTACACAACCACACTTGTCAAGGGATATTCATCTTAAGATTCTTGTTTTTATTTCCAAATGTTTATTAAAAGAGAACAAAGGAGTTGCACATTATTATTAATTCAAATATTTATGAGAGTCAAACATTGCTCTAGCCATTGTCCTAGGCATTGTGCTGGACCTGGAGTTAAGATGGTGTGCAAATGCTACCTTTGTGGAACCTAAATTCCAGATATTAATCAAATGGGTCACATCTGAAGATGGTACCACCTGTCAGCCCTGCCCTTAGATTGTTCTCTAGATGTGGAGATAGATATGGGCCAGTGAGTGGATTCTCCGTTGGATCTGAAAAGGTCGGTCTGGGGTAGGAAGTGCAGGCTGGACTCAGAGTGCAATGCAACACAATATATAACCCACACCAGCGGAGCCTCCACTGGCTGAGGGAGAGCTGTCCTAGGTGCTGAAAGGGTGCTGCTACCCTCTGGGAACTTAGAAATAAAGACAGATGTAATGGAAGCCAGAAGAGTGGGAGAGGAGACACTACAGGGGCTGCAGGAGGAAGAGGTACATCCCAGGGAGTAGGATCCTAGGGGACCTAGACTACATCAGCCCCAGACTGTCATGGCAAATTCTGAGGGAGATGTGAAAGAACCTGGGACTTTGAGAGGCTCAGTGGGGCTGGGTGGGAAAGGAACAGTGTATTTTCACATCCAGTATAGGCCAGGCTGGCCCAGAAATATCTGTGCTTTGTGTCCTCTGGGATAGTTCTGAATTGGAGAAGAGAACATAGCTACGAGGGAAAAAGAAAAGGAACAACATTCCTTAAGCAACCTCCATGTCCAGTTCTATGGCTCTGGGGAGGGTGGGGGAGCCCTGATTTGTAGTGTTTGTTGATTTCCATGGTGTAAATACTCCCCTATGCATGACTGATTTCAAGCTACAATGGCTTAACACCAGCTTGCAAGATAAGCTCTCAGAAGTTGATATGGGCAGGCTCTACTACATCACTGATTGTGGGCCAAAGAACAGCTTGAAGCACTTTACATGTATTATCTCAATGAACAGTCACAATCTTCAGAAATAGTAATTGTGAGTCCATTTTACAGATGAGAGGACCGAGGCCCAGAGAATAAACTGACTTGTCTAGAGTGACACAGCAAGAGCATGGTAGGAGCTAAGATTTGACTCAGATGTGTCTGACTGTAAAGTCTATGTACTTTTCACTGCAGGTGTCAAGCTCTTGACATTAGGCTCATCAACCAAAAGCTCACACCAGCTGGGCCCCCACCTGCCCACCATGCTAAGTGACTGACCAGATGGGACCTCAGAACATCCACAAAATGAAAAGGAAGATAGACGAGGAGAGGCTGGACTTATCACCTCATCCTTCAGGAGCTGAGAGAAGCCCTCCTGCCTGCTGGCTTTGGCTGAGCCTTGCATAGCCTCCTGAACTCAGCATCCTTTCTGAAAGGGCACATATGGCCTGGACTCAGTGGCTGCAAGAAAATCGTCTGGGCTTGAGCCACCCCAGCCCTGGCCTGTGGAAATGAGCAACTCTAAGCACTTTTGGAAAATAATATATCCCATAGTTGGCACTTGCCCCTGAAGTCAAGCATTCCAAAGAGAGAAGGGCAGCTACTTATGACTCAGAAAAAGAGGAGGGATGCAAGATATAAGCAGGCAGGAAGCAGTGACCCCACGCCCAACATTCAGTTCAGTAATCCACAACTTCACACAAGTGAGCTCATGTACATACACAGCATGGGGCCGAGAGAGGCCTGGGAGGAGAGTTACCATTCACTCCTACCTTGAGAAAGGACAGGGATGATGCCAATTACCTATATGCCAAGCACATTACACTGCATAACCCACTAGTCCTTGCAGTTAGTCTGTGACTTGGAAATCTTTTGCAGATGAGAACGCTGAGCCAGGAAAAGGAGATTCATCATCTATCCAAAGTTCTACAGCTAGGAAGTAGCAGGGATTTGGGTTTCAGTATCTCTTATTCCAAATTCTATGTTCTGGCCTCCATACCTCTCTGAAAGGGACACAGTGCACCTTCCATGTAGCTGGGCATCTGCATCTACCAGTCTTAGCTAAGTTTCTAAATGTTGGGTGGCTGGGTGGGGAGCCCTGCAGAGGGATATGCAAAGACTTCGGGAATGGAGGTCCGAAATGTATAGTCTTGGAAAATCACAAAAAGTTACGCAAATACGATCTTGTCACCATTCCTTGTCACTCACTGCTGAGCAAGGACTCTGCTGAAAAGTAAAACTAACTTTTCTTAGTCTCCTGTAACATGCGGCTCCTTTCTTTGCTCCTACTATGCCACAGAGGTAGGAAAGTGAGGGGTTAAGTGCACAGGCTTTGTGGTCCGACAAATTTGCACTCACCTCCAGGTTCTGCTCCTTTGGGCAAGTTAGTAAATCTCACTAAGCCTGTTTTCCCATCAGTAAACAAGGGTTGATGATAGCAGCTACTTTATGATGCTGTTGTAAAAATTAAGTGAGATCAAATAAATGAAGTGCTACATACTGTCTGATGACTAGTAATCTCTCAGGCTATGTAAGCTCTATAAATATCGTCATCATCATCATCAAAAATATTTTGTTATCATTACACCCTTTCACTGATATATAATGAAACTTATGTTTGGGCAAGACTGATTAGAAGAAATTATGTAATAAGCACTCCCTATGTATGTCCAATGGGAAAGTATAAAAGATGGAAGATAGGACAGAAACCAGTGTGGACACAGGCAGACTGAAATAGCTCACAAGTGGACACTGGGAACACAGTGCTGTAGGTGGAGTACCAGGGTGTGAGTGGTGCTGAACAAGGTCATGCATAGGACAGAACAAAGGGTGCTCTTTCTCCCAAAGGAATACTGACTCCTGATAGCCTTGGGAGGGCAGAAATTGATACAGTTCCTAAAGGGAATCTGTGCCTTGGGTGCTGCAGCTCTGGGAGCAGCCAGGGGGCAGGATTCTGTGTGTCACTGCATGGGGTGAACTGCAGAGGGGCCTACCTGTGTCCAATCGACACCCCGCAGGTCACTTCAGTGATGGTCTTTAAGATGCCAAGATTCTCCCCCAGGAAAAGGGGGGATAAAGGAAGGGAACGGAAAAGAGAGAGAGAGAAAAGTGGAAGCCGAGGAGGGCCATGGAGGAAAGAAAAGAAAAGAAATAAAGGATAAACCAGAGGGAAAGGAGGGGCTAACAAAAGGAGAGAGGAGTGAGGGGAGACACGGCACTCAGCACTGCTTTAAGGCATTCTCTATATACCATTTACGGGCTGACTGTCTATCTCTGCCACCCGCCCTGGGCCCCACTGCCCCATCCTCCATGAAAACAAAGACCATTTCTACCTGTCGTCAAGGTACGCGGTGAGTACTCAATAAGTGTGTGAGGGAGGAAGGAAAAAAAACATGGAGGGACAGAGAGAAGGACGTTGGGAGAAAAGGAGGGAGGGAGGAGAGAAGGCTCCTCTGGAACCCCTGTTACATGGAGAGAAAAGCCTTCCCCTCCCCTCTGGTGTTTATCTAAGCAGCTGGCAGAACTAAGGCAGTTTTGCTTAAAAATCATTTCCCAGGGGATTAGCATCCCCTTTCACACTTAAAAGCTTTCCCCAAAGCCAAAGAATGAATTGATTTTCCTATAACTAATCACGCTCCCGTTTAATAGCAGGAAGTCGCTGCTTTATTTTCTATCTCTGTCTCTAAGAAGTGCAGACTGAACATTCACCCCACCTCTCCCCCACCAAGTGCAGGACACCAGAATGATGAAGGTGCCACTCAATAGGGTGCACTCCCTCTCCCCCAAACTCCCACAGCCACCGCTGCCTCTGAAGAGGGTGATGAGTGTGGCCAGAAAGCCCAGAAAGGGCACTTCACATCTCATGGCGCTGTCAGTGTCAACCTCTCTCCGGCCCAAGCATTGGTCTGTTTGTACAGGTAAGATTGAGAGTCTCATCTTGAGAACATTTCACCCTGAGTACAGGGCTGGAGGCTGTGGAGTCCTGTCCAAACCACAGAGGTTACTGAGAAGAAAAATAATGTGGCACCTCATCTGTAAGGATCCCAGCTTGCCTTCAAAGCCTGTGTTTACTTAAGCAGCCCAGAAGGCCAATGTTGAGCAGAGAGAGGGAGATGCGGTATTTGCATAGAATCTAGCCTCAACTACTCTCCTGGGCTTACCGTCCACATCCTGAGGTACCAAACTGGTCAGGAACGTGAATATCACCCCACTGCAATTAAGTACCTCACTTTGCTCTATGATCTTGCACATCGGGACCGACTTCAAGTTTTACTCAAATCTACTCAACCGACTGAAGGATCCAGATTAAATCCAACCCCACCCATATGTGGTCAACAGGAGCAATTGCTGAGTGACAAAAGAGCAAGTTGCACGTGGCACCATTCCATTTGTGTTCACTGGGTGAGAAATGTAAATCCACACAATACTTTGTGAATATCAGTATTTGTGAAGTACAAAAAAAATGAACAGAAAATATAAATTCATGATAAAGGCTGCATCTCTAGAGAAGGAGAGGGAAATGAGAAAGGAAAATGATGAGGGTAGCTTCTCTAATTTTTAAAATTTCATTAAAAATATTAGGAGAGAGATAACTTCTGATTTGTGGTGGTTAGAACATAGTTATTCATTTTCCATTTTCTTTATATTATCTTATACTTTTATGTACCTTTAAACTACATCTGGTTTTGTTTTTTTCTTTACTTTCGTTTTTAAAGATTTTATTTATTTGAGAAAGAGAGAGAATACACATGCACAAGCGGGGATAGGGCAGAGGAGGAGGGAGAGAGAATCTCAAGCAGTCTCCATGTTTAGCTAGGAGGCTGACGTGGGGCTCAATCCCAGGACCCTGAGATCATGACCTGAGCTGAAATCGAGTCAGACTCTTAGCCAACTGAGCACAGAGGCACCCCTACATCTGTTTTTTTTTTAATTTTAATAAAGGGGGGCTGTGTACAAAAGAAAAGCTAGCTCTACACACTCAGTCATTTCCCGTCCAAATCTCCATGTATTATTTCTTCCTTTCTAAATCAGTCTCTCAACCTCAGCACCGCTGACACTTACGGGCAGGTCGTTCTTCACTGTGTGGGGCTGTCCTATGCACTGTAGGCTATTTAGCAGCACCCCTGGCCTCCACCCACTAGATGTCAATAGCATGTCACTCCCACTTGTGACATGGACATTGCCAAGTGTCCACCTGGGGCAAAATCACCCTCAGATAAAAAGCACTGCCCTAGATGAAACCGTACATTTCACTCTACTTTCTCCTTTTCTGGCACAGTGCACCACACGTACATAGTACATTAGTGTTTTCTGAGGACTTTTGCATTCATTTTCTTACTTTGGTTTTGAATTGCCCCATCCGAGGAGGTGGGGTTGTTATCTCCATTGCCTAATATGAAAACTGAGGCTCGGAGAAGCCAGGCAACTTCTACTAGGCCCTATAGCTGAGTATGGACAGGATTTGGTCTTCAACCTGGGTCTTCAGATCTTTGCTGCTAAGTCATGGCGTAGTCCCTCCTAACCTAGTAACCAGAGAATCAACTCTCTTACTGGGGTCTACTCTCTCTCTCTCTCTCCTCTCCCTCTTCCTTCAAGCAAGGGTAAGGGGAGGAGAGGAAGAGGAGGTGTCAGAGGAAAGACCAACACTTGCTGAGCACCTACTGTGTGCCACAAGCTTTCGATAATCTATCTCTATTGACTTTGTAATAATCCTGCAAAGCAGACAATAGTATTCAAATTTCACAGATGAAGAAACAACTCGAAACTAAAGAATCATATTTACTTGTGGCAGTTGCAGCACATTTAAGAGAAAAGGGGGCTTTCTGATATTTCTAAAATGCAATTTCATTTGAGGTAGTATAATATTAAATCCCAGCTGTGCCACTTACAAGCTGTGTGACCCTGGGTGAATGACCTAACCTCCCTATACCCCACTATTTTTATTTATAAACCCAGGGAGGATCACATTCAATGAAATGGTGCATGTGTAATCCAAATACAACTGGGCTGCCTGAAGGCCTGATTCTATCCATTGACACATTAAACATACACACACAGATCCTATGAGCATTTAAATGAACAATGAAGGTATCTTCGAAGGGGAGCACAGATTCACACAGTGTATCTCAGAGGAATAACATGTGTATGTACACCCTCCCCTCAGAGCCTCTACAGCAACTCCATTCTATTGCCCTCTCTTTCTCCCTGCTGTCCTTCTGCCATCACCCTCAGCTCTCCTTGTCTGCCCAGCCCCCTGGCATGCCCTCCCCCATGCCATGCTGCCTACTTGTGACTCTCCGGCATGGCAGGTCTCCACTCTGCATGCTTTTCTCTTACTGGTCCAAGAACCCAGGTGCTAGGAGAACAAACTCTCCATCTCCTCACTCTTGAACAGTAACCAGCATGACACATGTACTTAATGCAAGTTAACTATTGTGGTGGTTGGTGCTATTTGCAAAAAGCCTACAAGTTGCCAAGCACTGTGCTGAGATCCAGGGCTTTCAAAATAAAGCAAACACAGATTCTGTCCCAAGGAAGTTCACAAAACATGAAAAAGCCAACTTGTATAGCCTATTCAAATTCACATGGGGCTTTTTCTTTTAATTGAGGTAAAAATCACATAACATAGAAATGTACCTAAACATAAAATTAAGCATTTTCAAGTGCACAATTCAGCAGCATTTAGTATACTCAGTGTTGTGCAAGCATCGCCTCTACCTAGTTTCAAAACATTGCCATCAATCTGAAAAGAAATCTTGTATCCATTAGCACTCTTGCCCCATTCCCCCAACCTCCCAGTGCCTAGCAACCACTCATCTGCTTTCTGTCTCTATAGATTTCCCTCTTCTGGACATTTCATGTAAATGGAATCAGAGAATATGGGACCTTCTGCATCTAGGTTCTTCCACTTAGCATCACGTTTCCAAGGTTCAGGGGCATTGTGGTGTGTATCAGTACTTCGTTCTTTCTAGGTATCCATCCCAAACAATTGAAAACAGGTGTTCAAACAAAAACTTATACATGAATATTTAGAGCAACATTGTTTACGATAGTCAAAATGTAGAACAAACCAAATACCTATCAACTGACGAGTGGACAAACAAAACATGGCATAAACATACAGTAGAATATTATTCAGTCATACATGGGGATTTTCATATACATAATTTCAGTTAATCATTAGAATGAGGCTGTGCAATGCATAGTGTTTTATCCCCCTACTTTTTGGAAGAAAAGACAGAGGATCATAAACATGTCCAGTGTCATATCTCCCAGCCCTATCTGCTTCAAAATCAGCTGTGTTCCTGAAAATGGGAGTATCTTGGGCTAAAGTCCCTGGCTCATATCCCTGGAGTGTGTCATGTAAGTAGTTATGGAGTATAGGTTGGAAATTTGCCTCCACTGTATACAATACAATCTCAACCTGCATCCAACCCAAGAATCTTTAACATGCCCTACAAAATTCTCCCTTGCTCCACCATTACCACCATGGGCGTTTCCTTTCTTCCCACAATGGTCAAAATCACTCGTTCACAGTCACAGTAATATTACTATGCCCTTATCAAGGATCTTTGGCTTCTTACGAATCACTAATTCACTTTCCTGCACATAAATTGCACTCTCTTTCATATATAGCTTTAACCTATTTAATTAGAGCCTTAATTCACTTTTTTTTTAAGAGGAAGAAAAAAACACTTTAACTCTACAATGGGCTAAAATTATACCTTATAAAAAGACGCGATTGTTTCCTGACCATGAACTTTTGCTTTTATGAATTGCTAATTTGGTTAATGGGCTCATTCTGCTCTGAAATTTGCATCATGAAAATTACTAGCTTCGAAGAGTCCTCTGTGTACAACGCAGTTTGCACGTTTTGTTGTAAAGGTCACATTTGACATCGTAAAACAGCGGGCCCTTTTGAAAAGGTACAAATGTAAGAAATTAAGTGGCCCCATTGGTATAATGTCATTGTTAAGGAGGGAGAAAAGATTTTTAAGTTAATTTTTATTCATATTGTTTACGTGCATGCAGGCTGAGCTTGGTTCTGTGTGAATCCCTTCTCATGGCTGGCACGTTATTGGTTTAACCTATGATTCAGGGACACCAATGGCTGGAAGCTTCTGCCACCAGCATCAGTGGAATGAAGAGTCTTGAACAGGTAAAAGAATCAATAAATAAAGTAGAGGGTGCCATCACCCCCACCTGAGAAGACTCAGATGTCAGTAAAGTAGATAACAGGACATCAAATCATAATATAAGTGCTATCAGGAGGGGGACCCTTACGTAAAACTATCTTGCTGTGATTCAACAGTGCTTGACAACAATAAATCAAGAGATTTTGCCCCAACTGATAGAAGATTGACTTCTGGATATTCCTAGGCTGGGTTTGTGAGGTCAGGTACATAGCATCTCAATAATCCTGGACAGAACAACACCCAACTTGGTGATTTTTGGAAGTCTTCTTGTGTTTCAGGGGAAAGTGGGGCCAAGTTCACATGCACACAGGAACTGAGAAGGAAATACTGCATGAGGCTCAGCCACCTGTCTGAGTGCCCAAGGAAATGAGCAGAGACCAACAATGCCCTGGTCAAAAATGACCAAGAGTAGACAAGTAGGCACAATTGTTTTTGTGAAGAAGCAGTCTTGGGTTAACGGCAGGACTCCTCTGCTCATATGCTATACAACTTTTAGAAAGTTACCTTACTATCCTGATCCTGGTGTGCTTGGTTTTGTTTTCACATCTACAATGTGGTGAGTGGTGATCAAAGCATACACCTGTGATGGAAGGGTTTTGCCGAGATTTTTAAAAGGTAACAGAGAGTGCCTCTTCATGTTAGATGATCTGGAGAAGAGGGAACAAATCAAATACTAACATGAAGACATAACCTTTTCACTTCCTGCCAGAGCTCCAAGAAGTCCCTCCTTGAGGAGGCAGTGGAAACCTTGCCTTGGGCATCAGGTCTGGCATGACTGAAGGGGGCTTTGCCAGAGGAGAAGTGGGTTCACAGGGCAGCACAGGAACCCCATCCCTGGAGTACCATTCACGTCTCTCTTGGGACTGGACCAGTGCTGGGAGAAAGTGAAAAGGAAAACCAGGTAGGCGCACAGGTGGTGACAGGTGAGCAAGGGATCCCATGCCATTTTTTTTTTAAGTTTTTTTTTTTTTTTTATTGGACAGAGAGAGAGACAGCAAGAGAGGGAACACCAGCAGGAGGAGTGGGAGAGGGAGAAGCAGGCTTCCCACCGAGCAGGGAGCCCCATGCAGGGCTTGATCCCAGGACCCCAGGATCATGACCTGAGCCGAAGGCAGATGCCTAACGACTGGGCCACCCAGGCACCCAGATCCCATGCTTTTGAATGGAGACTACCCTAGGGGCCACGCATGGCCTTCCCACCTTCCTACTAGTATATCCTCCACCCAAGTCCTGGGTAGAACACAGCCTACAAGAACACCATCAGAGGAAAACAGTCCTTTGTGACAAGGAAAAAGAAAGATCCCCCTCCCCTCCCAGGAGCACATGGGGCCTCCCTCCTTCCTTCTGTAATTACCTCTAGTAAATTCCCCATTCATCTGCATGCTGGTTTCTATTCAGCAGGATTTGAAGCTGTGCTGCTGAGGAGAGGGGGGGCAACTAGGCACATTCAAACTTGCACAATCTCCAATCACCGCACCTGATGGGGATGAGCACTTGCTTATGTGAAATTTTCATTTCAATCCCAGGCTCAGATTGCACCATTTCACAGCCACGCTCCCAAGCACTTACACACAGAAGGCTTTTCATCCTCCAAGTCCTGCACAAGTGTTACCTAATTAATGTTCAACAATGTTACCAAACCTCCCTCTTTTAAGACGTATCAACCTGGAAAGGTCTGGAATTAAGGATTTTGATCTCGAATGGATTGCTTTCATGTATTTCGGATAATTCACACAGCTGCTTAAAGACAGATATTCATCGACTATAAACAGCCCGGAGTTCGAGTAGCTACACAAATAAACCTTTCCTTATCTCTCCCAGCAGCCTCCCTTTGCCTGCTTGGGCAGTGAAGGGATCAAAAATGCTCCCTTATGGACTGATTCGATGAGCACTTGGACTCTAAAGCAAATGATTCTTCAGCCAGGCAGAATAAACTACCAGACCGAGACCCTCCCAGTGGCTTTCCATAAGTCCAGACATGGCCCCTAGCCTTGCCCCTCAAAGTGAGGTCAAGACACCTGGGAATTCATTGGTAATGCAGAACCTGGCGCCCCACCTCAGACCTACTGAACCAGAATCTGTATTTTAGCAAAACCCCTGGGAGATTCATGCACACATTAAAATTTGAGATTCTTTGGTCTTTAAAGCCCTCCATGAACAGAGTCCTGGACACCTCTCAGGCAGGACCTAACCCCTCACCCTGTTTTTGGCTTCCCTGATGTTCTTCAAATACAGCAAGCACGCTCCAAGACATCTGCCCTCACTGTGCTCTCTGCTCAGGCTCGCTTCCCCAACCCGATGCAGGGAACACCCCTAGAGGGAGCCATTCATGTGCTATCAACATAAACGGCATTCCCCCATGGCCCGACTCCACTGTACAATATGAATGGTGTCCCCAGGAGTTTGGTGGCACAGCTGTCCTGTGCAAGGACCTGCATAAGTACTACCTCTTCAAAGAAGCCTTCCTGTTCACCATTACCTAAAAAAGCCCCCGCCCTTTCTCTCCTACCACACTGTGCTGTTCCTTCATAGCATTCACCACCATCTGACATTGTATCATATATCCATTTGTTTAGTTTATTACCTGTCTTCTCTTGCGAGAATTCATTCTCCATGAAATCAGGGACTCTGTCATCCCCCTCACCCTTACCCCCACCTGCCACCAATGTAATGCTCAGCCCTTAGAACACAGTCTAATAATTGCTACACAATTTGTGCATGCATGTGTGTGTGCATATGCATGGACATATATGTATATGTAAGCTTCAATACTCTCTTTCCCGATTCACACTAATTTGGAGCTCATAAAATGAACTTTTCTGCCAAATAAACTCATTTGTGTAGATTCTTCAGAGTGATGCAGTCCAGCTCAGTGTTGAGGAATGGGACTCCACACCTGGCCAAGGGGCCACTTCTGCTCCTCACCTACTACAAAAGTCCCCGTTGCATTCTTCCTATTTCTCTAGGCTCTGTATACAGCAAAAGTGGGCTAACATGATCACTGTCAGATGCAGCACCATGGGAAAAAGAGTCAAATGCCTGGTGGACACGGCTGATGGGAAAGCAAGGCTCTATGCAGGGAGGAGTGAAAGAGATGCTTAGTCTGTCTGGTTAGTGTAATGCTTCTTACCTTAGCAGAAAATAGCTTACAACCAAATACTGTGCAGCTTCAAAGACACCAGATGAATGAATTGACAATGATAACAAGGAGAACAGAATGACATCAACCCAGGGAATTTGAGACCAATCCTACACTCTGCCAAACATCCAAGTAAGCATAGTCATCTGGTTCCACTCAAATGCCTGACAGGTGACATGCATGAGTGAAGCAGGCAGATAAAAACAGCAGCATTAGTGATAATGAATGGAAACTGACCCTGATACTCAGTGTTGGGGAAGCAGTAAGAAGTGGTGGAGACTGTGGTAAACAGAGTCCATCCTTTTTCTGAAGGGGGCAGCTGCTACTCAAGTCCAGTTGACTAGTGTCATGTTGGGATACGGACCCAGTGTTACAAGACCTTCTGATTTCCAAGAGAAGACTCTTGTTAAACTTCCTAGTTTCAAAACATTGACAAGTAAGTCCAAAATTTTAACAACTCTGCAAGCAAATAAAATATATCTATGAATGAGACATACCCATGAAGTCATACATGTGAGAGTAATAGCTTAGATATTTGAAGTTCCAGCCTTTATGAAGCTCTTTGTCCATACAAGTGTGCCCTTACGGAGGGCACTTCCTGTATACACATGCATGAGTATGTACACATACATTCTAGAATATGTACTGTGACAGGAAACCACAGAAAGGACCAAGCCCATTCTGAGTTAGATACAATCAGAACTCAGCCCATAGTCTAAAAGAATCTAGGAATCTCACACACAGAGGTAACTAGAGAAGGGAGGAAGGGGGGGTGTCTGTAAGGGATAAGAACTCAGCTCAGAATTCCTAGGAGGCCCAATTCTTCTGAGGGAGTATGCTATTCCTTATCCTACCATGACCTGCTGCAGGAAGGAATGGCACTTTCTGTAGGAATCAAGGAGGGCATCATAAAGAAGGAGCCATCTGAATTGAGTTTTATAGGAGGTATAGGATTTTGCTATACATAGAGGAAGGATATGGTGAAGAGGAACCGAAAGTGTCAAAGCACTTTCTGCTTTATCTGAGCCCACTCAGCCTAGACTCTAACTCTACTCCTCTCCCCTTCTATGCCTCTGGAACTCACAGTGTCCTACTGAAGCTTTATGACATAGAAAGCCAGTATCCATGGGGCAGACAGTAAATAGAAAAGGCAATTCCCTTCTTTCTCCCATTCTAATCTTCCCCATTTAGAATCTACGAGAATAAAAATTTTATTAATATTGGAGGTTATGGGGGGGAGGGTTGGAAATAATCCCAGTCCTACTTTCTCATATTTCCTTTAGACCCAAAAGACACCATTCTGGATCACTTCCAGGAGAGCAGTATGTTTACTGAGAGGAGCAAAAGGTGTGGCAGAGAGATTATTCCAGGCAACAGCAGGCAGAGGTGAAGGAAAATGGAATGGAAGCCCCTGTAAACTCCAGCCTACAAAATCAGGATGGCTATTTACCAGGCAGCCATCTCTATGCCTGGGCTATTTGCTCATGAACCACCTTGATCAAACAACCTTTAGTATCTTTAGTCAAAGCCACACCATGGGGAGGGGTAGGATAGTGGTGACAGAATCAGAAAGTCTGGGTTGGGCTTTAGGTTCTTCCAACCTACTATCTGGATGGTTGGGAGCAAGTAACACTACCTTTCCAAGCCCCACTCTTCTTAGCTATAAAATGGCAGTAATAACTGTGCCTTCTCAAGAGGGCTACAAGGGGTATTAAATAATCATGTATGTACCACACTTAGCATTGTATATAAGAACAGAAAATTCTCTGTAATAGTTGCTGTTCTGTGTTACCTTCAGTTACTTAGAAAGAGATCTCATATGAGGGGCAGGGATGAGGGTGGGAGGGACTGTCCATTTTACCCAAAGGATGGAACAGCCTTGGACTTTCTACATCTTCAGTGTGGAAACACTTCAGAAAACTGAACTCCTGGGGCGCCTGGGTGGCTCAGTCGTTAAGCGTCTGCCTTCGGCTCGGGGCGTGGTCCCGGCGTTATGGGATCGAGCCCCACATCAGGCTCCTCCACTATGAGCCTGCTTCTTCCTCTCCCCCTCCCCCTGCTTGTGTTCCCTCTCTCGCTGGCTGTCTCTCTCTGTCTAATAAATAAATAAATAAATCTTTAAAAAAAAGAAAGAAAGAAAGAAAACTGAACTCCTAGGTACCTTCTCAAAGAGGCTTGGCACTCGGCCAAAAAAAATGGTGGCATTTTCTCCAAGGGATGGCAGCTGGCCATAGCTAAGGGGTGGGAAAAGTTCCCGGAACCCAGATATGCTCCTTCTTTACCTACCACTCAACCAGGGACAGAACTTCAACATGGGAACCTGAGTTCTCTCTTACTGCTGCCTGGCTGTATTCATCTCTCTCCCACCTCATGGGACTCTTCAGCCTCCTCAGTGAACTACAGGATTGACCAGAAGCAGAGTGTCCAAAGGGTGTCAGAATAAAAACTGTATTTATGGAACACATACCAGGTGCTCAATATTCTAAATACAATACATTAAACACATTATAAACATTCGCTCATATGACCCTATGAGAAGATATTATCATTTTATTATCTGAGGCACAACAGTATTATTTCAAATACTAAGGGTCACCTGTAGAAAGTAGCAGAGAAGGAATGAGACCCCTAGAAACCTCACTCTAGAGATCACTTCTCTAATGACTAAGGAATGGCTAAATAAATTGAGGTCAGAGGCAGGAACGATTCTAGAAACTTGCCACATTCTTCCACCTTACACGATGACCTAAAGCTTAATTGTCGGAGGCTGTTTGAAAGCCCGCTTTGGGTTGATTTGCTTTTTCTCAGTGGCGTGTCAGCTGCTGCCCGGCATGATAGCTTATTTAAAATATCGGGTAGAAATAAGATTCACTGTGAAATTAGTTGTAGACAAGCTCAGAAACTGCTAATGATGCAGAGATAATAAGGGGATTTGCAGAAAACACTGATATTGCATTATGATTAGTGAGCAGAGCGTCACCCCTTGAAGCCTGCAGGGCCAGAGCTCCCACAAGAAGAACAAATGCATATGCATTAGCAGCACACGCTGGCAAATCCAGGCTCCCGAGGCCAGCGGGCTCAGGCCTCCTGGTCAGTGGCTCAGAGCTCAGCTCTGATTTGCAAAAATGATTAATTTGTGGGTTTTGAGAATGAGAAATGTTTACTTCCTAGGTCTCGGAGAAACCAAAGGCCGGTCCTAAATCAAATTCCCATTTGAAAATGAAAACAAGCAAAAGCAGCTCTGGAAGGCAGCCCTGCGGTCTTGCCTGGTCTGCTGCCCAGGGCTCTTTAGGCAGCTCTCCAGGGTATGATCTCAAGTCTACCAAGAACTTTGCTAGGTCCATAGGCCTGCATGCCTCTAAGAGTTGTTTGTCAACCCATATGTACCAGCGTAGTGAGACCAGTTGGTAAATCATATCTTGCCATACCAGTTACTAAATAATGACTGCCCTAACCTTCCCAAAAGGCCCTAGAATCACCCTCCTGACCTCTCTATGATCTAGCAACTAAAGGGTTTATAGCTGGCACCGTGAAGGTTCAGATCCTATTCCAGTACTGTAGCCAGCATCCATTCTGATCTATCAAGTGTCCAAACCTGATTGGATATTAAATATTTTTAATATCACCCCTCCATTCCCAGTCACAGACATGCCTCACTGAGGTATCTATAACATGAGAAATGGGCTGCATGCTAGCAATCAAAGACGATAAAATCCTCTAGAAAAGCCTAATGGTACAAATCAATAAGACCTGTGTCCTGCTCTGGCTCGTCCTATCCCTTGGTATTTACAAATGCTCCCAAGATGGTGCATTTTGTTTGTGCACCCAAGACGTCATTTGGCCAAGTTACAGTCTCTGCACTTTTGGCAAAGGGGGAAAATGCAAATTGTATGCATATCAATTACTAAGTCACCTGCATAATGAGATGCCAGAAAGTTTGAGGCTAAAACACTTATTTACATGAAAAACAAATCTGTATGGGATACATATTTCTCTTCTTCACATCTCAACACATTTGTCACTCAAAGCCAGAAGGCTCTACTCAACAAAGTCCCTCCAGTCCCTGGCCCCATTTTCATTCTCTTTAGCTTTCAGCTTAACTCCTTGAGGGATGGAGGCCACCAGGTGTTCAAAACAGATGCCGCTACTTTGCTGCCTAGGGAACCACATTCAGAGAGAGGGATGGGCTGCAAGGATGCAAATTCCCACCCTGCCAAAACTATTTGTATGATCCTTGT
The DNA here is from genome assembly GCF_024610735.1 of Ursus americanus. NCBI lineage: Eukaryota > Metazoa > Chordata > Mammalia > Carnivora > Ursidae > Ursus > Ursus americanus. The sequence goes on from NC_142128.1 coordinate 35,951,868, forward strand.
ACAGAATGTAAATTATTTATTCAATTTATTCGGTGAGGTTGATACAACTGAATATCTTGAGATTCTGTCAGATGGCTGACCCCCAATACAATTGGTCCTTTTCTTTCAATTACGATGAAGCTGCACAGAAGTTAAAAGTGAAAAATTAAAGAAAGATGAGAAGGGAATGTGGTTCAGTGATGGACTGTGCTGAGTACTGTTTGGGCTGCCTGGCATATTTTCCCTCCACTTCCCTTCTTCCTGTAACAGAGTCTGGGCCTTCCTGAGCACAGGAATGATCATGTGACCCTGCCTTGACCAAATGTGGTAACTCTCTTACTCTGGACACATTTATTGGTAGAGGGGTAGGTGTAGCATCCAAGGACAGCCAAACAGAATCCACCCTGGGACCCATATATAAATGCTGTGAATAGTAGATTCCCTTTCCTCTGGTGTTGCTGAATATAAGGTTATAAAGCCAAGGAGCTGGTGGATATCTTCCCCACCATCTATGCCATCTGGACAGAGTCTGTCTGCAGAATGAAGCCAATCAGAAATGAGCAGAAATGAAAAACAGATGGAGAACAGTGGCCCTGACTCCTGGCTCTCCATCCCACCTCCCTGGCTCCTCCAATTCTTCCATAACTCCCTGAATGACCCAGAATCCTTCCCAACTGTGTAGGCCAGACAATTCCTCTAGGCTTAAATGATTTGAAGTAGTTTCCAGGACTGAAAACATCTGGACTTGCACTCAGTTATGGAATGGATGGATATATACCTTTAACCACGCTTAGGTATTTGATAAAATATACTTAGCATTTTTGCATGAGTTCTTTAATTTTGTTTTCCCCCTTTGCAATTTAAAATGATTAATTACTTTCAATCTAGTAAATATGCAATTAAAACAAAATAGTCCTCTTTGTTTTGGTCTCTGCTGTATTTGGGATCCCTGCTTTTTATCCACTTGTATGAGCATTTTAATTTGTCTGTTTTCCGCACTTGGTAAAATATTAGAAATGAAAGTGGAATCAAATAGTCAAATAATTGCACTAATAATTGCACTACTGTAAGGACAAAACTGAAGACTTTGCCAAAACCGAGCAAGTCCCTAGCAGGCAACACCAGCATGCAATAACCCAAAATGTTAATGTGTTAAAAGGTAAAGAATGAGTCTTGGAAAGTAGAACCTCAGAAATTGCAGTCACTCATTTAAGTGCAAGCCCCTAGCGGGCAGAAGGAACACCATTATCCTCCGGTGGGATTGTTAATATGGTAAGAAACTGGCTATCAAAAGTGCATCTATCTGTGCTCTGGAATGAGTAAAGAAAACACAAGTACGTGGTTCTAGAGAGAGGAGTGGTAGTTTCACATTTTAACTGACATCCAGTATAAACGTTATTAAAATTAAAAGTCCTGGAATCAGATGACCTAGGTTTGTTTCCCAGCCTTGCTTTTTTTCTACAAATATTTGAGAAAGTTATTTAACTTCTATGCATCTCAATTTTCTCATCTATTAAAGGATAATAACAGTATCTATCTCACAGGGATCATGTGAAGACTGAATCAAGATGATCTTTGTCAAATATTAGCATAGAATCTGCCCTATATCAAGTGCTCACTAAATCACAGTTACGGTGTTTACGACCTTAACCCTACCCACTGTTCCCTTTCGGGCCGTGAGAGCAGAAGACAAACACAGGCAGGGTTAGGTAGTTTGTGGGCAGAAACTGGAGGTGATTGTTATTTCGAGATGAATCACCACTATTATGTATGAGGGCAAAATTCAACTTTCCCTAGAATACACCAGAGCCCTTGCCTTGTTGAATAATAAAACAATAGCAGCAATAACAAAAATGATGGCTCTCATTTACTGAGTTGTTACTACGCTAGGCACTTTTCATCTACCTGACACCCACCACAAATATAGAGTAGATATAATTTTCTCCATCTCACAGAAGGTAAAGAAATATTGACCAGGAAACAGCTCAGGTCGAGTGACTTGTCTAAGGGACACAATGATGTGGAACCCAGCAGGTCTGACTCCCAACTCCATCCCTGTTCTCAAACATCAGACTATGGCCAGTTGACCTGTCTCATGCCACGTTCCCTAATATAAAATCATAAGAATTGTGACAATAATAATAAAATGTTTTGACTGTGTGCATGTGACAGGTGCCATGACAAGTAGCTGACCTGCATCCTGTGTCCTTTATGAAGAGACTCCTGGGCACACATAGCAAGACCCTTCCTCTGGCATCACCATACCTTCCTTGGCTCCCTAACTTAGTAAGATTGGAAAAGAAATCTCAGACATCCAATCCCACTTTGAGATCTCTGCACAAAAGCTTACAGAGAGCAAACATGTGGAGGCTTAGGCCTTCTTTGCAACGAAGAGATATCATATCACCTGTCTGCCTGTCCATTACCTGGCTCTGACATTGCAAAATCACCCCAGTATCCATCTCAGGAAATGATCCTGCACTGGGAACTGCCTTCAGAAAACTGCCTCATCAAGAGAAAAGTTGATCTGAACAACAATTCCCTTTCACCAGATTCTGAACATTTATTGCATTCAAAAGATATTCAGTAAGCCCAACACTAGGTACAAAGAAGAAAAAAGGGAGATCATCAAGTAGCCCCACTTTAGGGAGAAACATGAAGGCAGGTAGGCACAATAATATATGATAAATTATATATAATAGAAGCAAAGTAAAAGCTGCAATGGGTATATAGAAGACTTTTAAAAAAGATTTTAGAGAGAGGACGTGCGTGTGTGTGTGTAAGCAGGGATGGGGCAGAGGGAAAGGGAGAGAGCAAGATCTCAAGCAGACTCCCCACTGATCATGGAGCCCAACACGGGGCTTGATCCCAAAACCCCAGATCATGACATGAGGTGTAATCAAGAGTCAGACGCTTAACCGACTGAGCCACCCAGGTACTCCAGAAGAAAGACTTTTAAAAGCATATGGGGTGCGGGGATCAGAAAGAGCCTCAGGGAGCCTGGCCAGTAATATCAATCATCAACATTGTCAGGACCATCAACATTATCACCTTCATCAGAACAAATTCTGACATATAGTGAATCACCACTTGAGTTTTGTTTTCTTTACTTTTTTTTAAAGCACAGATGCAGTACCTCCAAGTGTCTATGGTCACAGTTTTGGAAATTGGTTTGGCCATTTGTCATGAACAACCTCCAGATACAAGTGAGACCTTTCCAAAGGAAATAACCTCACTGCCCTACATTCCCACTCTTAAATGTCAAATGTTGCCATTATGCAGCTGTTTCGCTATAGATGGAGAAAGTAACAATCAAAAACCATCTAAAAACCGTATTTGATTGTTAAACATCAGCAACCAAAAAATTTAAAGGTCATAGTACTCCTCTCTAAAATGACCTCCTCGTCCACACATCCCATCTCCCTTGTTGTTTTTCTTCCAACAATTAAAGCCACAAGATGAAAAGGGTCAGCCCCGAAATCCTGCCTAGTTTTGAATGGCAAGCCCACCTCCTTCATCAGGCTAGAATAAGCATTAAGAAGTGGGTCTGTCTCTGGGAAATGCTGGCTGATCAAAGCATTGGCACCAACAACTGGAGACCCAAGTTCTTCCCATGGAGTCATTCAAGTTGCTCACCAATGCTATGAAGGTCCTGATTTGTGAAGAGAGCCTGACAAACTTTTGTAAACATAATAATTATTAGTCAGATGGTGGGGAGCAATGTCTGAAGTATCTATGCCTTCCCCTCACTCTCTCCTCCTGCAGAAGGCACCACACCCCTGAGCCTATGAGCCTCAAATAACCTCTGAGCAATGGATAGAGATAGACAGGGGAAAAGATATATTGTATTGCCCTTCCATGAGGACAGAAAGAGATCCTATCCCTTACCACTTAAGAGTCACCAGGCAATGAGTACTACTAAGAGTTAAGTGCCTGCGAAGCATTAGCTCACTGAATTCTCCCTATAACACCACAGGGTACTTTCATGTATATTAAGATTTAGAAAGTGAGACTTGAAGGTAAGTTTGTAAGAAGTCAAGATTTGACACCTCTTTTACCCTTGGCTCTATTAGCTCCAACCCAAGACAATGGGCTGCACACTGAGCCCAGGTCTGCCTGCTAACATAGACAGCTGGATAAATACAACCTTAAGCTAGAAGAAAGCAAGATCAGGACAGGGAAACAAACTCAGTGGAACCATTGTCATACCAGGAACCCAGGCAGGTGCCAAGGGCAAGATTATTTACATAAACAAGGAGGGTCGCTGTGGCATTGGCTCTCAGCTGGACCAGCTTCTCAGTCTTTGGTTCTGACAATGGCCCCACTCTTCTCTTGTTACTGAGTTTTCCAGTGCTTAAATGGCCCACGCATGCTTCTTCAGGCAGTGGCTTTGAATCTGTGGGAACTGTCTCAGAATTTGTAGACAAAGCCTAAAGATACAATGGAGGAGAGTGAGGTCAGCTGATTCACCCTGGCACAGCCGTACAAGCTTTATAGCTGAGTCTGTTCTGTTTAGTTGCTGCATCCATTTGGATTGACTGGCATCCAAATCCTATGGGTGATTCAATATTGATTATCCCCCTTCTACATCCTTAAAATCCTGGGGAGTGGGGATAGAGAGACGGTCTTTCAGGAACACTTCTGGGTTGAATCCAGGTCCTGGTGGCAGCTTGTCACCAACCTGAGTCTTCTAGCCTTCATTCTCAACACTTTAGGAGTGGAGAATGAAGAGTAAATGCCCTGTTCCCTTTGGAGCATCAGTTTGTCTTTTCTATTTAGTATTTAATGCTACCCCAGTGCATTTGTTTCCTATGTGATGGGTGCTTGGGGCCTAGGTAGCATCATTAGAAAGGCATTAAATTACTCACAGTTTACTCTAGTGACAACTGGCATCAGCCATAACTTGCTATCCTCACAAAGCTACAAGATACCTTTGTACATGATCTGACTTAGCTTATATACTGGTCAGGTGCCACAGGTCTCATTACAGCCCACGGAGAAGATGAATTTAAACAAAGGAAGCTGGGTGGGGGGATGGGATAAATGAGTGATGGGTATTAAAGAGGGCACTTGTTTGTGATGAGCACTGGGTGTTGTATACAAGTGATGAATCACTAGATTCTATACCTGAAACTAATATTACACGGTATGTTAACTAGCATTTAAATAGAAACTTGAAACATATCAACAAATAAAAAAGGAATAACAATGGCCCTGTGAGATCTCACTTTAGCCATGAGGCTGCTCATATCTGGCATTTCTTGGAGATGTGGAATGTAGTAGTCAGAATTTAGTAAGTGAGAAACTAGACTGCTCTGCTGGCCCTGGCTTGCTATCAAGGATCATAATAACAAGGTTCCCTCCATCATTTATCCCAGATGTCTCAACTGAAAGTTTTTGTTGTTAAGATTTTATTTATTAATTTGTCAGAGAGCGCGAGCACACAAGCAGGGGGGAGCAGCAGGCAGAGGGAGAAGAAGGCTCAGCAGGGAGTCTGATGCAGGACTTGAACCAGGACCCCAGGATGATGACCTGAGCTGAAGGCAGCCACTTAACCAACTGAGCCACCCATGTGCCCCTCAGCTGAAAGTTTCTTTTTTTTTTTTTTAAAGATTTTATTTATTTATTTGACAGAGATAGAGACAGCCAGCGAGAGAGGGAACACAAGCAGGGGGAGCGGGAGAGGAAGAAGCAGGCTCATAGTGGAGAAGCCCGACGTGGGGCCCGATCCCGCAACGCTGGGATCACGCCCTGAGCCGAAGGCAGACGCTCAACCGCTGTGCCACCCAGGCGCCCCTCAGCTGAAAGTTCTTAAAGTGTCTCCATTCTCACTGGGGATAAAGACAGAACAATACACCAGAACACTTCAGGCCTTGGATTTAGGATCTTCCCTAGAATTCAAATACTACTTGCTTGGCCTCAAGGGTCCCTTTCTTAGCCCAGATCCTAGGAACATAAACTGTATCAATCAATCCTTTCCCCCAGAACTCAGGGGGTTCCTTCTGATTTAGTTTCCAATGGGGAATTTGACCCAGAGGGGTCAATAAAGAACAGAAATAAAGGGAAAAAGAGAAGAAAAATTTAGTCTATGATATGCGGCATCACAGACAGGACCACCATTTGCATGGCAGAAAGAGACTTCAATTCTTGGCTTCCTTAATCCTATAAATCCTTAATTCAGACATTGGACTGCACTATATTTCTCAATAGACTATCTGATGTGAAGGCAAGCTATCCAGTGCCAAATACTGGACCATTACAGGCACTGAAACTCTAACTGTACAAAGTCCTTACTGATTGGGGGTAGTGGTGGCAGAGGCAGACAGACTACCACCCTTACACTAACTACTTCACTTAGTACTGAAAATAAAATTTCCTCTCTCAGATGAAAAAAAGAGTAAAACCTAAGGCTATGAGAATGCCTTTAAGTACTGCTTTGGCCATTTTCCACAACTTTTAATTATGTGCTTCTCCTGTGGAATATTAATTCCCTTCTAAATATACTTGTTACTTATGAACTTGCTTCTTCCCTTCTGAAGGTTTAGAATTTTTTTGTATAAAAAAAGATTTATTTTTAGGGGTTCCTGGGTGGCTCAGTCGTTAAGCGTCTGCCTTCGGCTCAGGGCATGATCCCAGGGTCCTGGGATCGAGCCCCACATCAGGCTCCTCTGCTGGGAGCCTGCTTCTTCCTCTCCCACTCCCCCTGCCTGTGTTCCCTCTCTCGCTGGCTGTCTCTCTCTGTGTCAAATAAATAAATAAAATCTTAAAAAAAAAAAAAAAGATTTATTTTTAGTTCTATTCTTTGTGATCAAAGCTATCCCATTTTCTGTACTTTACAACTGATTCTTTTCTTGGAGATACAAAGACACAAACACACACACACACACATGCGGTTACTATGGTTAAAGGCATAATTCCTATCTATGGGGTACATAATTTGGTTTGTGTTTTACCATTCTACCTGGTGATGTTATTCATTACCTCTATGTTCTATTTATTTGTTTACTAAATCTGAGACACCAATAATATAGGACAATTTTGAAGGGAAAACATTAATTTGGCACCAGTACATGGGATATGATAGGATTTTTCAGCTCAAATTATTTAAAATTACAGAGCCATGAAGCTGAACTTACAAAAAAACGAAATTATTTCTAATAGTGGAATTTTTCAGCATCTCAATTTGAGTAAAAGAAAAGGTTTAAATAGATTTGAGGGCTTAAATACTTCTGAGGAAATCAGGAACTGCAAAGCTGGGATGTCTAATTCACCTAAAAGTAATTAACAAAAAGTAAGTTAGATCATTATTTCCTCCAAGATCATAATTTAAAAGGAAGCTGATTTATCTGAACTGATTGGAGCTTTCAATCCCAACAGAAATGTAGACGCTTGGTTGTTTTAAGGGGAGAACAGAAATGAGACCCAATTAAGCAAAATTCTTTCTTATGGAAAAAAAATGTTTTAGATAAAATGATTGCTCAAATGTGCTCAGAAGGGAGCTGAAGAAAGCAATAGATCTGAGGGTTTTTTTTTTTTTTTTTCACCTCTATTTGAAACCTCTGTCCAATTCACAAGATCCACCATTAAAAAAATAAGGGAACTCATTTTCACCTAAGCATCTGAGTATAACCAGTTGTTTAGAATTAGTGAATGTGGGAGTTCACATTAGCATTTGACATCTGGCTCCCATGGGAGGGACAGGAACGGAGGGCCCCTGGAATTGGAGAGCTTAAAAGTAGGATTCCTGAAACTTTGTGTTTAGGGTCTGTTATGGGCTGAACTGTGCCCCCCTCCCACAAATTTCTATGTTGAAGTCCTAACGTTACTGTATTTGGCAATACAGTCTTTAAAGAGATAATTAAGGTAAAATGAGGTAATTTGGATGACCAAACATGGCCCTAACCCAACAGGACTGGTGTCGTTTTAAGAGGAGATTAGGATACAGACATAGAGGGAACACCATGTGAGGACACAGGGAGAAGAGAGCCATCTGCAAGACAAAGAAAGAAGCCTCAGAAGAAAACAACCCTGAGACATCTTGATTTCAGACTTCCAGCCTTTAGAATTGTGAGAGATAAGTTTCTGTGTTTAAGCCACCCAGTCTATGGTTGTGATGGCTGCCGAGCTGACTAATACAAGATCTCAGATATACTGGCTCAGCTACAGATTCTCTCTTCTCTTCCCATTACACTGTAACTCCATGAGAGCAGAGCCTACTATGCCAATGGTAAATAAAGCAGATTTATTAACTGAGTAATTCTTTTCCTATAGGGTAAATTGAAGGACACAAAAAGTTACAAAGTAAATCCACACCAGTCCTTATGACTTGGCTAGGCAGGAAAGATTACACAGGGGTTAGGTTTGGGACTGCTCAAGTTCAAATCCCAACCACACCACTGGTGAGCTATGAGACCCACGGCCAGTTCCTTTACTTCTTTGTGCCAGTCTCATCTGAGAACCGCAGAGAGGATCCAAGTAGAGCGGCACCTGACACAGGGGACCACTCAGCAAACTCATTGTTTCATTCGATGTCCTGAGCCTGCACATGGCCAGGACCTGCTCTAGATAAGAGGATACTGACAAAACATCTTGCCCTATGGGGCCTATCTTCTGGGGGAGGTTAGCTAGTAATGATAGTAAGGGCACTTCAGTAAAAGAAGAAAAAAAAAAAAAGGAAAGAAGGCTTAAATGCAAATTTCTAAGGTTTGGTCCACTTCAGTGTGTTGTATGTAGTGTCCCCAAATTCCATTTAAAATATAATCTGCAGTAGCCCATGACAGTTGATGGCTAACACTCTCTGGCTCTGGCACCACAGTCACCCTCAATCACACCATCCCCAGTCAGAGCAGAATCCCTGCAGACGCCTAAGCATTTTGCTGTTTGGCTATGGATTACCCTACTGGTCAATTTGTCATCAAAAGGTCTCATTTCCTCTCCCAGAGCCATTCAGCAGGCAACTCCCTCTGCCTCCCTGTCCCACAATAAGAACTCGGCAGTGCCACCTAGCACACAATGTAAAGGCCCTGAAGGGTCCCTGAGGCAAGCCTCAGGCCCTGTCACCCTGCATTGGCAGCCGTGTCCAAGCCAGCAGGTTTGCAGCATATGCAAGATGGCATGGGGTCAGCCTGTCAGGGAGTGGAGGTCTGAATCCATTACCCACGCATTCCGTCTCTGCCAAAGTCCTTCTGCCTCCCAGGTCAGGGGTGAGCGACAGAAGCCTGAGCTTAAGAAATCCTGGGAGCTCAGTGACTTCAATCTTTGTTTTTAGGAACTTACTGGCACCGTCCAGTATTAAAAAGGACTGAAAATTTTCCCCTACGCTTCTTTTGCCAATCCTTAAACTCCCCCAAGCCTTTTGTTTGCCCATCTGTAAAGTGGGGTGGAAACTGTCCACCCCGCTCTTTTCATGGGCTTCTGTAAGAATGGTCTTCAAAAGCCTTTGTGTGGGATTTCTTCCTGGGGGTGATGAAAATGTTCTAGAGTTGATTGTGGTGATCGTTACACAACTCTAAATATACCAAAGACCATTGAATTATATACTCTAAGTTGTATAATATGAGTTGTATAGTATATGAATTATACCATAATGAAGCTGTTTCTTTTTAAAAAAAAAAAGCCTTTATAAACCATGAAGGAGAACTGCCATCCTAGGACTTCAAGTCAGCTCTCATTGTGGAACATTGAAGCCAGAAGGTGTCAGTAAACTAGCCAAAGTTGCTAAGAACTTTGGGGAAAACTTAATTTGCATATGGCTTTATTTTTTAGGAATATACTTTTCAGGAATAAAGGAATAATTTGGGAAATTAGGATCCATGTACTTCTAGAAATATTTCAGATACCCCAGATAATTTTACTTACACATGGCCATGTTTACCTTCAACATGTGGCCACATTCTTAGTTGTTACAAGAACCCCATCTTTCCCACAAAACACTAGACTAGTGGTTCCTGGCACCTGCTGAGCCTTAAGAAGTTTCCACGGATCTCTGTGCCCCATTCCTAAGCACAAAAAGAAGAACCCTTGGGTGCATGAATATGTACCTGGACATATACATGTTTATACAAAATTCTAATACAGTCCCTCGATGATAGTTTTATGTGGCTTTGGAGTTAGTGCCCAATCCCTTTTTCAGCAGGGTTTGGAGAAAGTCCTTAGCTTGGAGTGTCCTCTCCATCATGGTATTTTTCAGATCCTCCCCTTCCTAAATTATTCCGTGACATACTGGGTTGATATGGGTTGTAAAAATCTTCATTCCTAACACTGGGATAGCGAAATTGCACTGGGCCCAGCTGAAGTCTGTACCCCAGCTCTGTGTCTCCGTTTCCCCCTCAATTCAGTGTCTTTGACATGATCTCCAATCCATGGGGAGGCTAAGCCTCTGTCAGGACACCAGCTGGATAAAATCCAACTTGACCCTCCCGAGTCTGTGATGTGCAAAGAAGTGAAGCTTGAGCATCATTTTCCTGTTTGAAACATTGCTACCCTTTGCTGGGTCAGGAGAGCAGACCAGGCCAGTTAGAGAGTGGGCACCAACTTGGAAGGTGTCCTGAGTTCAGGTGCTGAGGGAGTTTCATAGTTTTTAATATACCCCAGGAATCTACCACACTGTACAGAAATTTACTAAAAAGCAGGATGGGCACAGTAAAAATAAAAGAGGTAAGAGAATACGCAAACCCTTCCCTGAGGACCCCAGGGCACCCGGAGAAGGGTTTGAATCCCCATGTTCCCAGGTGATTTGCTTGGGTGTGACGGTCTCCATGAGACTCTGTTAAGGGACAAGCACATGTAATGGAGGTGAACCCAAGTACAGAGAGGGGAAGTGACTTTCTCATGTCTTGCCATGGGTCAGACAGTGAGTTCCCAGTGGGGATCCCTCTCCATGAGTTTCTGACAGCAGCCAGGCAGAGAGGAATGCCCCCCTTCTGTCACCTGCTATTGGTGTGTAAAGGAAAGCAACTCTCCCTGCCTGAGGGTCATTCACAGCTGATGGAAAAGCTCTGTCTGGAGGCAGTCTGGAGAGATTTTCAATCCAATTTCTTTCGAGTGAAAGGCTAACAGGATAAGATCTCTCAGTGTTAACAACCTGGATTGTGAGTGAAGTCTCGGGGTTGGGGCAAGAGATGAGGTCATGAAATCAAGAGCTTACCTTGCATAGCAATCTAGTCCAAGCCCCAGGTCCCCGAGCCTCCCCTCCAGAGCCTGTTAATCTCATGTTGAACATGTCCCCCTGTGGGTACTTCCTGTCCAGGAATTTAGGCCATCTGTTCAAGGTGGTAATCCCACCCTAGTGTTTGCAGCAGGAGCTTGGAAGCATGTCCCTGGACATCCTACAGACTCCTCAGTGGGGCTAACAGTATTTTCTGTGAATGAACACAGCCTCAGAGCCAAGGCCTCACAGGTGACCCCTTGGGATGGTTCATAAACCAGTCAATTTCCTCATGAGGCTCCGGCACCGCTGCAAATCAGGTAAGAAGTACAGTGACTGCAAATATATTAGATATCATGTCCTGTCCACAGGTGACAACTAGATGCCATCTAAATAGCCTAGGCTCCCTGAAACCATGTGGAACAAGTAAATGGAGGAGCTAGGGTCCATCGGTGACCCAACGCCCCACACTGGGTTCTTGGGACCCATGATCCCACCTAGCAGCAATGGGAAACCGAGTGTTGGATCCAACACACGGGTGCTGGGACTCAGCAAAATCCTTGTTAAAGGTAAGAAAAAGCTCTTGAACTGAAACTATCCTGATTCACCCTCTTTAGCAGGCTTCAACTCAACCCATACGAGAAGGCCAACATGTGGACAATTCATTCAATAACTAAGTGCAAATCTGTCAGCCATTTGTAACATGGATGATGCTCATGGGCATGATGTTGAGAGGAGTCTGTCAGGATTCCATCTTTATGAAGTTCCAAAGCGGACATAACTGATTTAAGGAGGAAGTGAGTGGAGTGGTGGGGGCTCTGGGTGGGGATGGTTCTGATTGCAGGGGGCACAGGGAAAACTTTGAGGTGTGAAAACGTTTTGTCTCTTGATCTGAGGGGTTGCATCCCAGAAGTATGTATATGTAAAAAATCACATAGCTGTACACTTAGGATTTGTACTTTATAGTATTTAAGTAAAATCTTGATTTTTTTTAAAAATTGCCAGCCATTTGTTGAGTACCTACTGCATGCCAGAGCTTAGACACTGATAGTTTGGATGATAGCCTCAGTTGAGAGTGTTATCGTCCACAATGTCGTAGATAACCCTGTGAGATGTTACAGCCAAAGTGTAGACATTCCCATCATCCTTTCTCTCCTTTTTTTATAATGGGCTACCTCACCTGTACTCTGTAATAACAAACATAACCACAACCCTACCTTCTCCATTCCCAGCATTAATTTGGAAATATAGAGGAAGAGAAACAAAGTAAAACTAAAACACAAGACAAGACATCCAGGATTAAGTCCTTGGAAACAATTTACTTTCACTCAATCCCTAGGAATAAAAAAACTTATTAGAATAGGATTGGTAGAACCCAAGAATACAGAAAACATTTTCATCTGCCTTTCTCATGTTGTTAGTGCTAAGATTTCTGGATTTCCAGGGATGCTACTGTGTACAGGATACTCTCTGGGAGAGAAATAAGCATAATCACTGAAGAACACGGAGTCCCAGGCAGACAAAAACCAGTTTCAGGGGTTCTGACTCAGCATAAGGCTGGGTTTGATCACTGGGCACCTGTGGGCTGGGCTTTAAGGAGACTAAAGGAAAAGCTCTCCAAAAGACCCCAGGTCACATAGGTACAGGGGTGAGGCTCACAATTTAGTCTGCAGGGCAATGTTTGACTGGGTCTTGAAAGGGAGTTGGAACGTTCCAGGCACATTAAATAGAGAGGAATGGTGTGTACTAAGTGCCCAGCAGTTTAAGGCCAGAATGGAGTCTGTGTCAATGCTTGACACACAGTTGTCCTCAAAATGTACTTATTGAATCTGTGCGTGCACTCATGAATAAGTGAATGAATGAATGCAGCATGCAGAAATGCACAGAGGAAGGAAGAAAGGAAGGCAGGTAGGCTCAACCCCTCACCATCCACAGTTGGGACTCATAGGCATACCTCTAAGCAACTGCCCTCCTTGCACATGGACCAATAACAAAATCCCCCCAAAAGGTCTATTTAATTAAAGGAAGGTTGGCTGAGCCAAGGTAAGGAGAAAAGGAGAGGGAAGGAAGAAGGGAGGAAGGGGATAGGAAGGATCTGGAGCAAGAGGACAAGGAGAAGGGGGAAGTAGGGGTGGTGGGGGGAGGGAGAGGAAAGAGAAGAGGCAGGGAGGAGAGGGGAGAGGAAGGAGGGGGATAAGAGAAAGGAGGATTTGAGGGGAAGAAGGAAGGGAGGGAAGAAGTAGAAACCAAAAGGGGAGGGGGTACTATGATGGTGAAGGGGAGAAGAAAAAGGGAGGCAGTCACTTCTCTGGGAGCCCACATTCACAGTGGCAGAGTCTCCACGGAAGAATCAAGGGCAGTTTGACATGAGTCACTCCTGCTCTAACGCAGCAAGATGCAGATCTGAGCCACACCCTCTCAAAAAGCAGCATCAGAACCTTGGGGAACAACATCCCCAGACTCAACCTTGCCCAGAGATAGATTCCTCCTGAGGTGGTGCTGAGAGTGACAGCTCCTGGAAACGGTCACTAGGTGGCGCATACTCCTCACTGTCCCTTCCCGGCCAGAACCTGAGGCTCGCAATGGAGGAAAGAAAAGGATCACTGAAAGATGCCTAAAGCCAGCCTGGGAGACCTCGGATCAGCCTGTGGTGGCAAGAACTGCCCATGAAGTGGGTCCACGTTGTCCCTCTCAACACGGAGCCTGCCTTTCAGGCAATCCCAAAGAAACATCCAGAGTGGGGAGTGGGGAGGAGGGCTGAGTTCAGATCCTGCCTCCCTATCAAGAGCAGTTACAGAATACATTCTCTGAAGATACCTCAGAGCCCAAGCTCAGGGAGAAATGAAAGGTTCCAAATCACAGAAGCTCCACAATTCTTTGTTTTACACACCGGACATCTGTGCCACAAATAATTTGGGAAGAAAACAAGTCCACTGCTTAAAAATCATTGAAGACCACAGCACTAACTCTAGTGGGCTCCACTGTGGGGCAAAGACCTTAGACAGGCATTCAGAATCAGGGGTTTTCTAAAAGCCCCCCAAAACTGATTAAGCTTCAGGTCCCACACAACATCGAACTGCCCCTGCCTAGCACATACAAAGTGCGCAATCCACGGTGCCTAACCAGCAAGATAGAATGTGCTCCATTTTACATATGAGAAAGCTAAGGCTCAAGAGAACATTACGTGGTAACATGGAGACCCATGAAAACAGGACTAAGCTGGGACTCCCACCACATCCTCAGGACCGTAGCCAGCTGCCTTGGCCAAGCACCACTCCCATGCACCATCACTGCAGGGTTGTGGACACAAAGTTTTGACACCCATCTCTCATCTCTCTTCTCTTCCAAACATCTTTCACAGCTCATGGACTAACCCCAGCGGCCTCCCTGTGTTCTTTCTCCCCTGTCACATCACTGAACCTATGTGTGTGTTGTCCCTTTGTCTAAATGATAAGGATGCCATTGGAAGAAATGTGTGTATGTGTTTAATTTGTATATTTCCACTCACCCATAGCATCTAGTACCTGGTTCTGCATTCAGCAAGCACTCAATAAATGTGTCGTCTTGCTATTGGGACAGCATAAGTGCAGGGGGTAGGGATGGAGTGTTGACAAGTGGAAAATGAGAGTGTTTCAGAATTATGGAGCAAATGAACAGGGAAACGTATCGTCTATAATAAATATAACTCTGAAGAGCCTTAAAAGAAATCAATGAAGCACAACATCAAAGTCCCAGGGAGTTATAAATCAGCAGCCTGATAGACAAAAGTGCATCTGAAATCATTTAAAGTGCACCAGAAATCATTTATGTCTGAGTAATTAGAACACACTGGAACGACTCCGTGCCATTGAACCGAAATTGAGCAACATAATGTTTATGAAATCCCTGTGGACTCAGGCAGGAAAACCAGAAAGATGAAGGTTGCATTGAAAATCCACCTCCCCCCCAAACCTGTCTGGAATCCTCTACTCCATGCCCATGCCATGAGACCTCAGCTCATAAGTCTCCTCCTGGGGAAACCTCAGACGTACCCACCATCTGGGCCAGGTTTCATTGTAACAGGCTGTCCCAGAGCCATGTTCCTCCTTATGGAGCACTCATCTCTGTTTACAGATATCCTCTAGTATGATTATCCTCTAGTATGCTTAATCTCTGTCTCCCCACTGGACTGTAGGCTCTAGGAAGATAAGCCAGGTGTGTCTTGGCTTACTACTACAGCCTCAGCAGTTACATGGGGGCATGGACTGATGGATGGGTGTACGGGTCAATGAGTGGATAAATGGATGGGTGGATGGATGGGTGCATGGGTGGGTGGATCACTACTATTTGTTGACAATGGTTTCTGAGATTGATCATTTTTTATCAATTAGAAAGAGTTGAGATCATCAAAATACAAAGCAAAAGGTGACTGAAGATGAAAAATGCCAAAGTAGAAGCCAAACAACACAGCAAAAATGATGCTGTGGAGAGGCAGGTCCACCAATTCATTCATTCATTCACTCATTCCAGTAAAATGGTCTGAGCTCCTACAACACACAGGCACCAGGATGGTGCTGGGGTAGCAGTGAGCTGTTGGGGGCCCCGTTGTGGATGCGGTTTGGATTTGGATCA
The DNA here is from genome assembly GCF_024610735.1 of Ursus americanus. Classification (NCBI taxonomy): domain Eukaryota; kingdom Metazoa; phylum Chordata; class Mammalia; order Carnivora; family Ursidae; genus Ursus; species Ursus americanus. The sequence goes on from NC_142128.1 coordinate 35,967,604, forward strand.
TGAGGTCTCACTTGGCTTGACCAAGTTCTGGCCTGGAGTAACCTTGGCCAAATATCTCTCAATGCTTGACACCTACCAACCTTCCAGGATCATACTATTGCCCTTTGTCCCCACATGAGGGAAATACAACATTGATGGGCAAAAGTCTAGAGGCTGACCTCCCCTCAGCCTCCAGCAGGCTGACTTCTCTCTAGAGTGGGCAATGGTAGGCATTCACATTCTACTCCCATCTCAGACAAGCGACAACAGAGGGCAGAATTTGACTCAGTGTATTTTGCTGGTAATGGTATAGACTGATGGCATACTGGAAACTCACATTTAGAATACATCTCTCCTTTCTGTAAAATGAGATAGCATCTACTGATCCAGGTAATGAACATCTAAATTAAATCCAAGCCATGGGCTGGGAGTGTGGGCCCAGGCATGGTCCAGCATGTTCCAGGTGGTCCAGCCCATCTTAATACACATCACAGAGCCCTAGCCCCTCCCCTCCACTCATTTTATTTCTTAGCAAAATCGTTACTGAGAATATTGAACTACCTTACAGAGACGTATTTACTCCCCTTATCTTCCTTCCGTCTCTCTTGATTAAAAGCTATGTGTGATATTTGTAGTTATCAAACATCAATATTTGGCATGGATTTACGGAGTGGAGATGCGGAGAAGAAAGGAATCTGACCATTTCTATAAAGGGTAAAACCCTGAGCAAACAGACCGAATTTCTTATTAGGGGCAGTAAAGAGCAGAGACTCATTTCAGAAGGGACCAGTCAGGCTGCACCCCAGCAGGCTTTGTGAAACCAATGATCGGGGCTCAAAATTAGATTTCAGATTTCATCAGGAGAGCCAGCAACCTTCTGAGGGTATGGGAAGGGGGGAGAATCATGTAGCCTATCTGACAACTATTAGAGCTGGCTGAGAAGCAGCCCTCCTCCCCAAGGAGCTAAGTCCAGCACTCAAACTGGGCAGAGTTGAAATAGTAATGAGTTAACCTTTCCTTAGTGCCCAGCCCCTAAGGCTCTACCTATGCTAATTCATTTAATCCTCACAACAACCTGATTTATCAATTCCATTTTACAAACATGAAAAGTGTGGCACAGAGAGGTCCAGATGCTTGCCCGGGCTTACACAAGAAGGAAGTGGCAGAGCTTGGGATCAATGTGTGCATTCTAGTTCAAAAGTGAGGTTCACCTAAACACTCCACCACACTGCCCTCTGGCATCTCCACAGCAGAGCTGCTTGCTCAGAATCCACAGTATATGGTGCCAAAGACCTGCTGCCACCCTGCAGGCACCCCTGCTTCAGGCCCCTACCATCACGGACTACCTACATGGCCTTCGCTGAGTTAGTGAACACTCAGTGTGCCCCTCTGAACTGGGGGTAGCAATAACCACACCTGCCCCTCTGGGGTGTTTTGACAACTCACAATATATGCATTTAAAGGACATGCAACGGAGATTGATATTCACTGGTTGCGGGAGTGGTAATTTGCACAACTGTTTTGGAAAATTTTGGGGTAGCATCTACTAAAACTAAACATGTGTCTATCATGTGACCAAACAAATACATTCCCTGGCACAGTCCCAAGAGAAATGGGTGCATTTGTCCACCAAAGAATGCGCACAACAGTACACGTACCCCAAACTGAAAACAACTCAAATGCTCATCAATGATTCCAGAGAATGATGATATCATCGATGAAATAGGATTCAAAAATTTAAATTCAACAGTTTAAAAAGGAGCAACTACTGATACATGCAGCAACATAGCTGGACATCCTGGGGATGCTGCTGAAGAGAAGAAGGCAGATGGACTTTTACTGCTCGGGTCTACACCAAGTTCATGAACAAGCAAAATCAATCTTTGGTGATAAAAATGAGGAGGGTAGCTGGTGAGAGGTAGTACTGACTTTGGAAGAAGCACAAAGAAGTCTTTTGGGGTGCTCCAAATCAATAAGACTGATTCTTTCACACACTCTTTAATTTTAACAAGTATTTATTGAGTACCCCTTGTATGGAGACACTCCTTCAGGAGGTGGGGAGAAGACAAGATCCTCAATCTCAACCTGAAGTTGGATCTAACATTGGAAACCTGTCAGTATCACTGTGTCTTCAGGGGGCACAACCATCCTCAGGGATTTGGAAAATCGCTAAATAGATTTCCCTCTTTTATCTGGCAGAAAGCAGTGGGGAGAAATGGCAGGGATGCTCATCAGAGCAGCAGACCTCTGCACTCCCTATGCCCGAGGTCGCAAGCACCACTTAGCATTTCATCCTGGCAAGCCTGGCTTGCTTTAATCAGGATCACGTGGCCAAAAATCATGTGCGACATTTTGAAGGGAAAGAATTTAAGCCTCCATGTCTCACTGCCCCGAGTATCAGCTTTGTCCTTCTGCTCTTAATGCTGTTATCTCGTCCACACACTTGGTTTTCTGCCGAGCAGACGCTGTAGAATGGCATATTAGCGATGAGAAGCAGAGCGTGCCTAGAAGCCTGTGCGCCGAGCTGGTGACCCCTCTGCTCCAGAGGCCTGCTCCGGTGGGGTGGAGGAGTGAAACATGCCCAAGAGGGACCAAGGCTTCCTCCAGTCACTCAGCTCCTAAGTCAGGTCCCAGGGAGATCTTTCTAAAATGCAAATCAGATTGAGACCACCTTAAAACCTTTCTGTGGCCCCACACCAATCACATCAAAAACTCAACTCCTGCCCATCATGGAGCACCGAGGCATGCCTGTTTCTTCAACATCCTCTCCTCTAGAATCTGAGTCAGACTGAAGTCCATGCCCATGGTGGTCCTCCTACCTAGAACCCCTGGCCCCCACAACTGGTGTTGAGGATCCCCCCCTTGTCCATCAAAACTCTAAGTGTCACTTCTTCCATGGAGCCTTCTCTGACCACCTATTTGTGCCACCACCGAATTTTCTATTCTGTCTCCACTAAGAAGCAATCCGATTATGCCTCAATTATGGGTTTCTTTTTATTCATTGTTTTCATTCCCTCATTCACTGCAAGGCCTTTAAGGGGAGAGTCTGAGTCTACTTCATTTTTTTATCTTTTGACTCTTAAAAATGACTGCAACAGGATTTAAGGGGAGGGGAGTGAAGAGAGGGATAGATGACAAGGGGAAGTGAAGAAGAAGGAGGTGAGGGAGGAAAGGAGGAATGGAGGGCAGAGGGCCTCCTAACAGTTGGAGAAACTCAAAGCAATGAGGAGGCAGGAAGAATTTTTGAACAAGGCTTTTCCAATAGATCTTGATGGATGGTTAGGAACTTAGATTTGGGCGGGGCGGGGGGAAGGGGAAGTGAGTCAAGCAGACGGAATAACCTGTGCAAGCATCCACAGTCAGGGAATATGGTGCGCGGCAACAGGAGGACCAAGGCTAGAGGAGTGGCAAGATGCGGGCCAAACGCCAAGTTTGTAATCAGAGGGGTTTGCGCTCTATTCTCACATCACATGGAGCTAGTGAAGCATGCTCACAAGGAGAGTCATGGTCAAGCATGTGAGGCTGATCAATTCAAGAGGGAAAAGCCAAAGCAGAGGACTGGTCAGAGCCGGTTATATAATCCAGATGTGCCACAACAAAGGTGTGAATCAGAGTAGTGGGTCTGCTAGGCATATGCCAAGGGGAGACTGGACAAGCTTTGCTGACTTCAAACTGGGAGTAAGCTACAGAAATGCAAAGGATGCTGGGGGATGGAAGGATAGCAACTGCCCTTGAATACACACGAAGGGAAGCATTAGGGGAGGCAGGGCAAGAGGCAGCTCTGTGTTGGATGCTCTGAGTCCCCATGAGATACCTGGCATTGGGATGGCACCCATGCTGCCACTGGCCCCTAATTACTAATCATTAATAATTAAAAATGCCAATCTCTCCTTCTGAGTACACAAATGGCCTTAGCACCACTCCTATTTGACTGGCATCTATAAATGCGGTGTTACCTAATTCCCATTCCTGGTTATAGATATCACAACCTGGGATCAGGGGATTGAGAGCTGAAAGAGCCTTGTAGACCTACATTTGGACGGTTGATAAGGAAGCTGAAATCCTTGGAGGGCTGGAGGCAGAACCAGGGACGAAATCCAGCCCAATGCACCAAGGCTCCTGCCCATACATTCTGCTGCCTCTTGGAGTGTGAAACAGCACAGGCCTGTCAGCACTCACAGTGATTATGAACCAGAGCATAAATGACGAACAAACCCGCCTCAAAAAGAAACTGGCTCCTTTTCTTTTTTTTCTTCCAGAATCTGGCATCAAATCTTAGTCAATCACCAGTGGAAATAAAGGCTGGGTGATTGCATGTGCATGCGCGGGGGTGTGTACAAGGGAACAGGATGGTGCTTTCTTCCTAGACCTTCACATCCATCCCTCTAAACAACAGGGATCACTTTTGCTAAATTCCAAAAGGTGGCAGCATTCCATTAAATATTCATTTGCTATTGAGGCTGCAGCAGGGAGTGTCCCACAGAATAGACATGGGGAGGAGGACACCCAGATGGCTGGGGGGTCAGAAAGGCTGGAGAGTCCCGCACTGCTATGGGGGCTGGTGTGTGGGGGAGCTATGAACCCTTTACTGGGAGAGGAAGAGGAGGATGCTGGCCAGAAAGATGCTGGAGCAGAGCACTTGTTTCCAAGACAAGGAGAAAGTCGGATTTGTCTCAAGATTTTCATGAGCAAGTATTTGGGGTGGACAGACCCAGGTTTATGCCATAGATCATCCCTCCACTAGAGTAGGGGCAGGACCTGTGACTTACCTCTAACCGATAGAAAATGTGATGGAATGCTACACATGTGATTATATTAGGACATATATGTGTAAGACTCCATCTTGCTAGCACACCCAGGAGAGACTCTCCGGCTGGCCTTGAGAAAGTAAGCTGCCAGGATGCAAACTGCATGAAGATGGCTATATGGCAGGGAATTGCAGGCAGCTTCTATGAGCAGAGGACCTCCATCCTACAACTGCAAGGAACTGAATTCTTCCAACAACCACTTGAGCTCAGAAGGGGACCCAAGCTCCAGATGAGACCCCAGTCCTGGCTGACACTTTGACTGCACCGTGTGAGAGCCTGAGCACAGGACCCAGCCAAGCATTCCCAGACCCTTGACACTCGTTAGCTGAAATAATAAACAGGTATTGCTTTAAACTAAGTTTCTGGCAATTTTTTGTGCAGCAAAAGAAAGTGAATACAGTGTATTTCCGCTACAGAAGACTACAAAGGTTAGGAAATATAGCTCTGGAATGAAGCAGACCAAAGTAGAAACTTGGGCTCTGCCACTTAACTGTACTAGGTCTCTAGGAGAATCAAGAAAGAAAAAATGAGAGCAGCAGTGTTCTTCATGCTGGGGCAGGGTCACCTCCATCCACTTTAGGACACATTTGCTCCAGAGTGAACCCTAGAATGGAGTGTGGGTCTGCAAGTTTCTCACTTGGCTTCATTTCCTAAGTGTCCCCCATCATGTGACCATTTGGCCACAGATGACCCCAATATTTAAAGACAGGTGTATGTCATGCCTCCACCATGTCACCTCAACACAACCATTTCACGTGGCACCTAAGCAAAGACCTCAATTTGTTCTAATATTCAAAGAAAGGGTGGTTGTCTAAGATGTATTAAGGGGTAGAAAGGCCTCCAACCTGGCATCCTCTAGTTATCTTTAACAGGTAATTTTGACCAAGTATCATTTTCACCTGACCTGAGGATTCCAGAATCAACCTCACATTTAAGATGTTTCCAGAAATGTTCCTTGGACCACTAAACAAAACTGGGTGGCCTTATCCTAGGTGCAACCCAGCTCAGGAAACACTCAACACCAGATTGAGTCCCAGAAACACCACTCATTACCTGTGAGATTCTGAGCCTGTCCCTCACCTGCAGAAATGGGGGTAGGAACAGTTCTTACTTCATCGGGCTACTCTGGGTTGTAAAGGAGATAATGCATTTGAAACACTCAGCACAACACCAGGTACTTCCTAGGTGCGCAATAATGCTGGCTATCATTGTTATTATGTCCTGGATCTTAGATGCCAGAGAATGGCACCTGCTGTATCCAGCAAAGGACCTTTTCTGGGAGGTGGTACCCAAGTGGAAAGCCAGAGATCAGAACTGGGGGAGCTGGGTGGCAGCACAGGGCAGGGTAGTGAGTGGAAATGGTGGTGAGATGCCAAGACCTAAGGCTTTCTGGCCCCTGGAGCAGACAAGGATCAAAAAAGTCTACCTCCAGGCCCTGCTTCAGTCTTGTGAGCCTCATTTTCACTCTTCCAAGGGGACTGCAGCATTTCTATGACAATTAAGAATAAAAATTTAATAAAATCCCATCAGCTGCCCTGGGTACCCTCACTTAACAGCCCAAGACTCACTGCTTAATTTTATAAATAGTCATTACCAACATTATTATTATTATTACTACTATCAAGGAGAATAACCACTCACTGTAAAAAAATAAATAAGACTGGAAGAGTCCAAAGAAAAATGTAAAACCACCAATTTAGTTGAATGCCCCATCTGCCTTTCTGACACCTCTCTCTGCATTCAGAGAAAGGGAGATATATGAGTATAATTGCACATAATTGGAATCATATGATATATGCTGTGTTTCTCACTCAACAGTATGTCATGAGCATCTTTCCAAGTCCATAAACATAAATCCTCACCATGAAATTCTAGCAGCTTCTTGGATTGGACTTTATGGATGCATGTAATTTACTTAAACAATTCCTTATTGATGGATATTGAGGCTGCATCTTTATTATTATTATTTTTTGCTAATACAATCATCCCTCAACAAATACACAAACACAGCTTCTCATACTCTTCCATTCATCCCTAAGGTGTAAATTCCTACAAGTGTGATTACTGCATCAAAGAATGAACATGTTTTACGCTTTGAAGCTTGTGAGACAGGCTGCCATCCAGAATTGTTGGTCACCGCTGCCACCAACACAAGTCACAAAAATGACTCCTTCTATCTATGACATGTTAGGCTGGGAAGCTGACCCATGGATTCCAGCCCGAAGGATCCAGACTGGCAGCATTGTGAAGGTCAGAGGTGGAGAAGAAGGAGTGGGTTAGGGTTGTTGACCTCAGAACACCTCTAAAGTTTCTCAGCTTTCAGTGGGGAAACTAACAGGATAGCATCTTTGCTTCCAGTAGAGAGAACCCATCAGCTTTAATGAGGTGGGGCTCAGGGCCAGGGAATAGCTAACCCAATCCAACAAAGCTGAAAATCAAGGGGATGCTCTTCTAAGATCCTGACAAATGGAGAGATCTCAAGCCACCTTTGGCCCCATTGTGGACAATGAGCATTAAAGTGGAGGGTTTTCTCCCTACTTTTCCATCCTTCTCTTTAAATGCTCCTGCACAGCAAGGGCAACTTCAAGACTCTGGTGAGTCACTTCCCTGTTCCATGCTTCATTTTCCCACCAGCAAAATGGGTTTGGTATCTTTAGGGTTTCTTTTCATGGACTTGGTGTGAGGTTACAAGATCCCGTGTGCAACTACAAGACACAGTTATTCTAAGATTATGAAAAGTGTGCTACCCAGCCTCCAAAATGGGTCCCAACAATCCTTCATCTGGGTATCTACATTCATGTGTAGCCCTCTGCCACAATTTTATCAGGGTTAGTTTGCATGAGGGACAGAATATAGCAGAGACGACAGCACGTGAATATTCAAGAGAGGTCATAAAAGGCATCATGGCTTCTGTCTTGCTCTCTCCCTCCTAGAGAGCCATGTCAGGAGGACACTCAAGCAGCTTTATGGAGAGGTCCACATAGGAGGAGCTGAAGCCACCTGACAGGAACAACATAAGTGCACCAGCCTGGAAGTGGATCCCCCAGCCCCACTCAAGCCTTCGAATGAAGACAGCACCAGTTCATGAGAGACCTTGAGCCAGAACCACCTATCTAAGCCACGCCCAGGTTTCTGACTAACAGAAACTGTGAGATAATGTTTGTCCTTTTAAACCACTAAGGCCCAGGCTACTTTTCCATGTGCCAAGACATAAAATCCACTTTCCTGATCCATGAATCATTTCCCCATCTACAAAATGGGGTGACTATTGCACAGACGTGCTGTGGAGTTATGGACTGTGCCCCAGTGACACAGTCGACCAGAGGGGGAGGCCAGGCTGTGTGACCTTGGCCACATTCTTTACTTGAATTTTAGTTTCCTCATCCACAAAATGAAGATAGAAACAGCACTTACCTGATGGGGTCATTGAGGGGACTGACTCAACACTGAGAGGGAACACTTAGTCAGATGTAAAGTGGGACAAGAAAGCCAATAGTATGACTGTCACTTCTCATCATTTTTCATCTTTTTCCTCCTTCATTTGGCATCACAGGTGAACACTTCTTTCAGGTGATTCAGCAATGAGTTTATGATAAAAACCCAGCTTCAAAAGTCATTTTGGGGGAAGAGACAGAGGCCAAGGAGTGGGTCCTTCAAGTGTCTAGTTTGCACCAACTATCAGCACAGATTGGGAGCACACCAAACACAAGCACACACATGGATGCTGCCCACGGTCACATGAACATCTTTTGATAAAAGAATTTGCTCTCAGCCATTCTCTTATCACGACCACAAATGTCTTGCCATATCTACATATTACCTCCAAACTTTTCACCTATATTCTTTTCTAAGTCAACTCACATCTTTAAAAAATATTTTCAAAAAAAATTTCATATCACTACCATAAATGGAAAGTCAGTATCACTTGCTATAAAGATAATCTTGAGACCAAACACATCGTGACTAACACAAAGCAACAACAAAGGTCTATGTGCCCCTTGAAATCATCTCACGGTCACCAGCTATAAACAAACAGAACGCGCTTAAGGACTGCACCACACAGACCCCACATCCCAGAGAGGATGAGCAGGGGTGTTTCTGGAACTATAAGTGCAGGGAGTGTCCCTGTCCCTGTACACCTGGATGACACATGCAGGGGGCACAGGAATCCACATCTAGCACTGTCCACAGTCCTTTGCCCTGATGACCCAAATCCTACACCATGATGTGGGGCTTGAAGGCTCTCATAAGCATTACTGTCTCTACCATGGGAACAATCCATTGATGTTAAACTTCATTCCATTTTCCCCACAACCGCGGGGTCTGTCTCCACATCAAGAAGCCAAGAGACTAGCCCAAGGCCCCTCTACCAGTCGCTGTTCCCCCAGACCTGTCCCCCAAGTAGGCCCTGCCCTTTTCAGAGGGAGGTTCTCGGCTTTCAGATCATGTACCACGGGCTGCAACTCTGGCCCCACACGCTTCCTAATAGAAATTCTGCCGGTGCCCAGGAACATTTATTCCCCTCAAACCCAGTTACTCTTCCAGCAAGATCAGTTTCAGGTAAAAACCAGTCCTGGTGATTGATGATGGAGACCAAGGAGGCTGAAAAGGATGCAAAAGCGATTTCTAAATCTAATCCGTTCAGCAAAATGCTTCTACTTACTGAGTCTTCTGGACTGCTCCTGGCACTGGAGAGGAGGGTGGGGTTCTCACATTTGTAGTCCTGGTAAAAACAAAAACAAAAACAAAAACAAAAACAGGGGGGGGAACCCACATTGAAGACAAAGTTCCAACTTGGAGTAACCCGGTTTAGCATGACCCCTAGTCTCTTGCCACATTTACTCACAGGACTTTCTCTCCCTCTCTTTGCCCTCCACCTGGACGGGTCTAGACCTGCACTGCCCCATTTGGCAACCACTAAAGCACACAGGACTAATCTGAGCTGAAATGTGCTGTAAGTACACATTACTTGGTGGATTTTGAAGGCGCTTGTGAAAAAAAATAAAGTGATTGTAAAATCTCATTCATACTAATATATATTTAGTATTTTATATTGATTACATAAGCAATGTAAAATGATATGTAATAACAAAAATAAAGTTTTATATTAAAATACATATACTATGAATATTTGAAATAAAATGTATTATTACAATTAATTTCATCTGTTTCTTTTTACTTTTTAATGTGGCTACTAGATAATTTTAAATTACATGTGTGGCCCTCCTGACATCTCTATTAGGCAGCACTGGTCTAGATTTTTCTCCGAGTGTGCATACTCCACCCTAGCCCGAGGGCCACACCCAGCTGCGCTTTGGTGGGTGCAGGCTGACCTTCCACTGCTTCACCCCAGCAAGAACTCCCGCTCCCGGAGCGCATGCACTGCGCATGCACTGCTGTGCGCTTCATGCTCTTCGTGTACTTTGTTCTTTAACCCTCACAAGGATATTCGAAGTAGGTCTCAATCTCCGCCCCATGATACAGTCACAGAAGCACAAAGAGGCTGAGAACTTGTCCAAAATACCGCAGCAGGGGTGCAGGAGAGCCAGGGCTTGGGCCCCGATGTGAACAGACGGATCTTCGTCGTGCTGTTGTATTCTCCCTCTGAGAATATCCACTTCTCCATGAAGCACAGCACACGAGAGCCTGTGACAGTCAGTCAACATCCAACTCTGGGGAGCTTCCCCCACCTCAAAAGTGGCAGCAGTGGCTAAAGCTCCAAATTGTCATTAACTGAAAGTCACTGGGGTTTGACCTGGAGTCACCTCTTAAACCTCCTGGGCAGAGAGAAAGTTGTATGTGCGTTCACACACAAGCGAGGGAGACAGAGATATAGACAGAGACCTAGAGATCAAAGAGACAGAGGAAGAAGACAGAAGAGAAACAGAATGAAGAAGCTGGCTACTCTCTGGCACTAGCCACAAGTTACTCAGAACCATGCATGGAGTTCTATCATAGTCCACTTACACCAACAAGACAAACACCTCTTGGTATTTCCCTTTTCTGCAGTTTTGCCATAGACACTGGTCATGGAAAAATCCGGCGACCAGAAGAGCAAAATTGTGCCTGTAACCCTCCTTTCTCTACGTGGAGGATGGTTCCCCATCCCCATGCTACCCCCTCAGTTTACTGAAACGATTAATGAATTGAAGGAGGGAGGGAGGGATATAAGCACAAATCACAGCCCCCCTTCCAGTGACTGCCTAAAGCAGCAGCCTGGGAGGGGAGAGAAGGAGAAGGATGTTGCCAAAGGCATGATTTTGCAGACAGATGCACTAATTCTCCTTTGATAAATGTCTTTGGCTTGAGAATCACTGTTTTATCTCCCTTCCTTCTTGGCCCCATTTTGTATAAGAGCCAACCAAAAACTACACTTGAGTGAGAAGTTCAGGCCCATAGCAGATCTCACCCAACTGACAAGGTCTAAGTGTTACAGATTCTCTGGGGTGCCTGTCCACTGACTGGTGGTCTCTTTGAAAGGGACCCAGCCCCATGACTGTGCCTACTTCCACCTGGTCTAGTGATGCATACCTGCCCCAAGCAGCATCAACCATGGATTCTCTCTCAGGAATAGCGACCAAGAGATATGGAGACGGTCTTTGGGTTCCAAGGGTCTGAAGCACTTGTACTCAAATCCAGTATTGGCTTCATAGCAAGCACTACCCTGGGAAGGTGAAGTTTGGGTCAAGCCAAAACTAAGCCTTCCAGAGGAAGCTGATCAGAACAAAGGAGAAGGGAGGCCCCAGGTGAGCCATTCCTACCACAACGATAAGAGTCCTGGGGACTGGAAGGAGATTCAAATATGGAAAGACACTCAAATATGACCTTACATGGGAACCTTGTCACCAGAGGAACTCCAATCCAGCTGCCTCTGGTAAAGACTTCCATCCTTCTCTTTGCCCCTTCCTCACTTCCCACCACCCTCCCACCAGCCAGCAGCCCAGGCTCCTACTTAGCTGACTATCCTTCGTTGTGGTACTTCCACCTCATGTTAATTAGTCGGGAGCCTTCACCCCTGAGAGGTGGGGATGGCACCAACTCAGTCCACTCTCTTCAGAAGGCTTTTTCTGACACCTTTAGACCTTTCCGTATCCTGTAATTGTGCACACACCCATTTGGATTAGCAGCCCTCACCCTTTTTAACACGGTCCTTGTATTATCCTGAACAAAGCAGCTAACTCCACCCCTGTGCCTGTTTCCATCCTTACCTTCAACACAGTGACAAGCACATATGTAGGATCTAAGCCAGAAACAGATAAAAGATAATATCTCTGAAACAGAGGAGACGTAGTGGTTGTCTGACATTGTTCTGGTTTCCAGAAAGCCTCACTTGTCTCCCTGAGTCCTTACAATAAACCTCCACATCTTTTGACTCAAGCTGGTCCATCGTAATGAAAATTTTTCATTAGGAAAGAGAAGATCTGACAATCTCCCCTTCCCAGGTCACAGACTAGCACCATGCTAAGCAACCCAAAGTTGCTGCCCACCTCTTTTCCCTGTGTCCCAAGTATAGCTGACCCCTTCCCTGGGCCTCATCCCTGTCCTTGGAAGTCCACTATCCTGCCCTTGGAATTCTTGTCCTCCTGTGTCTTGGTTTACGGATTTCAAAAGCTGAAACACGGATCACCAACAGTGAGGACTGAGCCGGTTTAAACAATGACCAAACAAGAGAGCCCCACAGAGCCATCTAACATCACCCTCTAGGGGATTTGGTGTGAACTGGTGTGAGCTCCCGAACAACGTGATAGACAGCATTAGAATGTCAAATTCTTTGCATAAAAATGACCTTTATCCTTCAGATTAACAGAAGGCCAAGACCACAGCTAATGAACAGAAATTGTGGTGTGGGCTGGGGGCATGGTAGGTTCCCATGGATGAAACTAGTAAGACCTGCAGGGATCCCAGTTGGGAAAGACAGGTGGGGTCAGCTCTTTAAATGTCTGCCAAGCGTCTTGGGCCCACTGTACCCAAAAATGTCCTGACTACAGGGGTGTGACACTCCTCAAAAAGTCTGTATGCTCAGAGAAACGGGGCAGCCTGAAAAGCCTACGAGGCCAGATCGTGGCCTCTAGGTAATCACAGACAACAGGCATCTCCACCATGCTGTGGAGGCTGCATTTGCCAAGGCAAAAAATCAGAGTAACTCCCCTATGTGTGAACCAACTGGAGGACCTAACATAACCAAATCGTGTAGATTTTTATCATCTCTGTTGCTGAAGACCTTTCTAATTATGACCCATAGCTAAAAGCTCCAAAAAGGGGTGCCTGACTAGCTCAGTTGGTTAAGCATCTGTCGTCGGCTCAGCTCATGGTCCTGGGATTGAGCCCTGTGTCAGTCTGGTCTCCCTTCTCAGCAGGGAGCCGCCTTCTCCTGCAGCTCCCACTGCTTGTGCTCTCTCTCTCAGTCATATAAATAAATACTTAAATAAAAAGATAGCATAGTTTTTAAAAATAAATAAAATCCATAAAAAATGAATAAAAATTTCAAATAAAGTTTTCTGTGTGAAAAATAAGACCATAAAGTATAAGACAAAGGACAAGATGAAAAAAAATATATAACTCACTGAACAAAGGGGTACTTTCCTACATTTATAAAGAGCTCCCTCAAATAAGAAGAAAACACCAAAGGAAGTCGAAGGAAAAATACGAGCAAGGGAGATGCACAGCTCACAAAGCAGATGGTGATGCAAACGTCTGTTGCACACATTAAAAGATCCTTGACTTCACCCATTATAAAAGAAATGCAAATTAAGGCTATGTATTATTTTTTTCTACTGAGATTGGCAAAGATGAACGTTGAGTCAGGTAGCGAGCTGGTCAGAGCGTGGAGAACCATATATTCTAATACACAGTGCAAGTACACATTGGTCAACATTTTAAAACTTGGTAATATTTGAACTACCAATTCCATTTCTTGGAATTTCTGCTATGGAATATCTGCACACATGGAAAATGACCAATGCCAAGGATATGCACTGAAGCATTTTTTTTTAATTACAAAATATTGGGAGCAACATAAATTTCCATTATTCAGAGACCAACTAAATCAGTCATGGTGCATCCAGAAATCCTCAGTAAAGATAATGAGGCAGCTAGCTATGGAATGATAGAGAAAAACAGTGAAATGCGGAGTGGCTCATATAGTATGCCACAATCTGTTCTTTGTTTTAAGATTATATGCATATATAGTGTATGCACTGAAATCTCTGGAAGATAGATAAGAAACTGGTAAAAATAAATGGCTAATTTTGGAGATAGGAGTTAGTTGGCTGAGCAGAATGAAATCGTAGGGAAGTGGGGATTTTGTACTTCTGACTCTTGTATATCCTGGGCATGTATTTTTAATGAAAAATTTTTACTCTACCTTAAAATTTTTATTTTGGAAAGAAAATAATTTAATGGAATAACATATGACAATACTAGCAGAGCCCTTTGGGTAGAGATTCATTTCTTGACATTTTCTGAAAAAAAAATTTAGCTCACACTATGTGGTAAATGATTTGGAGTTGCTCTGGAGGACAAGAGCCCTCTCAGTGTGGTCTGAATGCAGAAATGCTGGCATTAAGAGGAATGCTTTAAAGGTTTTTACTTGGAAATTCGAGTATGTGGCACACCAACTACACTTGCCCCCTTGTGTTCCCAAGGCAGGCAGTACTAATGGAGCACTGAATTTTCCTGCTGAGCCGAGAGGTGCAGTCTCAAACCCATCCCAACACAGTCAGAAATGCTAGCCATCCATGCATACTGATGCACCAGCTGACATCAAATTCCACCTCCGGGTAGGACAGCCGCATGGCAAAGCACAGAAATCTGGAAGCAGGGTCTCCACTCACATGTTCCTTGGCAACTCCACCTGTGCCTGGGTTGAGTTTACATCACCAGCCTCCCACTACCACCATTCCCTGCCAGTGCCAAGCAGCAAGGCAGTGAGGCAGCCAACTTCCCAAGGCCCATCTTTTGAAAATGTCGTCTGGTACCTACCTGCCACCCCCAGATCAAACCACACAGAGTCCTTCTGAGAAAATGCCCATTAACCTTCAGCAAGGAACTCAGCTCCCTCGTTTCCCCAACTTAGAGAATTCCGTGTAAATGTCAGATTAAGCTCTTCAGTCCTCAGCTTTTAAAATGAGAGATAAAATTTAGCTCCCTATTCCCAGATGTTAAAATCTCTGCTTCTCCCCAGGGCAAAGAAATCAATGTGAGTAAGCTCTGTATTTTTTTTTCCCTTGGAACACGACCACTTCCAGCAATTTATTTGACTGACTATGCCTTCTATTACCATGTAAATTGTTTCAGACTGCAGGAAAAAAAAAGTATTAATCTCCTCTCAGTAAGTCATAAAATAAAGAAATCAATTTCAAGGTCAATTTAGCCCAAATAACACCTGCTGCCCTTTTTTGTAACATGCAGACTCCTCTGAAACACTAGGCTGTTGTCTAAGGCATCAATATGCAGCTACGGAAAACCGGGTTTCGCATTAGTCAGGGCAGCACCAGGGGAGACCCTGGCCCCATGGCCCAATGGTGCAGAGTATGAACTTGGAAAGGACAGGGTTAACAGGATTCAGCAAAATGACCCTCTGCAGGCTGGGGCCGGAAAGTAGAAGAAGGGTCACAATGAGGGTCAGGTACAGTTGGGTTCAAGGCAGGACTCTGGAGGATTTTCTGTGTGACTCTGAGAAAGTTACTTGACCTCTCTGAGCCTCAGAGTCTGTAAAATAAGTAAAATGAGAGAGACTGATCTTACAGGACTCTTCAGTCCAGTCCATTGTGGACTTTGTCAAAGTTTAGACACCCTGGAGAACTGGCCTAGGTGGCCAAGTTCATGCAGCTACTCTTTATCAAGAGACAGGGAATCTGACTTTCAGCAACCAAACCATCTTTCTTCCACTTGGGAGCCACGTGACTTTGGCCAATATACTGAAATCCTAATCCCTGAATTCCTTCATCCAGAAGATGGAAGTAATGATGTTACCTGTTTCTAGAAAGAGGGAGCTACCATCCTCAACTAACGGACACGTAAACTGGACTCAGGAAGGTTAAGTGACTCACCTAGGGTTGTACAACTTAAACAAGAAGGCAGCTCCAGGTGTGAAGCCTAGAATCCCCGCATCCAAAGCCACTGTGCCATCCCCTAGACCACACTGCTTCTCAGTGTTTCTGGCCCTGTGGCGGAGAACGCATCACACAAACCCCAGGACTTCAGGCAGGAGATTGCAGCACATACAAGACTTTCTCTCGCAAACCCTGTGGGTGAATGAGGCATTTCCTTGGCACATTCCTATTCCCTCTGCCACCACCCCCCACACAAACCCACCCATGAAGAGGTCACAGAATGGAGCCAGCAGCTTCTCACTGGCAGACCAGGACCCGGGAGACTGCAGAAGCCCATCTTTTGGACCTCTCTCATCAGGAGTCAGTTGTTTCTCCTCACCCCACCCCACATGTACCACCCTGGCCCCAGCCTCACCTGACCTCTGTCCTCATGTAATCTTAAGTTTTCCAGCTATATCCAAGTGGCCCCTAATCCTCTTCTATTTCTGCAAAAGCCAGCCCTGTATTCCCACCTGTCCATCTAATTAGCTACCAAGCTGTACTGCCCTATCTATGAGATGCTGCCACCTATGAGCTGCATCCCCAGTGCTCGTGCCTGAATTCAGATCACTTTCACTGCAGTGGCTTCCACCAAGGCCTCCCTGACTCCATTACCGCCCCCCCAATCCTCTATTCCATACCACTGGGATTGTCTTCAAGTATAAATTGGTTCATGTCATTCCCACTTAAACATCCTTCCAGTCTCCCATGTCACTGGAACACTGCAGAGTATTGCCCATTGTTTGTGTGGGGATACACTGAAGACTATAGTCCTTAGATATGCCACGTGGTCATGAGGACACTGAGCAGACCACATCTGGCAATGCTAACCCTGATGCAGGAACAGAGGAAATGCCTGGACCTCCTAAAATATAATGCCAGAAAAGCAAAACCACAGTTAACTGAGCATTTACTATGTGCTTCAATGTAGGATCACACAGCTAGTTAAGTGGCAGAAGCTGGAGAGGGCTTGGGCTCTGTGCCCCAATTTCAGCTCACTTTTTAACAGTTTTGAGATAAAACTCACATAACATACCATTCATTCCAGGTGTACAAACCAGTGGTTTTTAGTGTATTCCAATACATGCAACTGTCACCATAGGCAGTTTTAGAATATTTCAACATCTTAAAAAAAATTCCATTTAATTATCACCTCTACCCCTCTATACCCCACTCCAGCCCTAGACAACCACTAATCTGCTGTCTCTATCAATTAACCTATTCTGGACATTTCACATAAATGCAATCACACAAGATGCCGTCTTTTGTGACTGGCATAATACTGTCAAGGTTGATCTAAGTTATAGTACATATCAGCCTTTGGTCCTTTTTTAAAAATGGCTGAAAAATATTATATGGATAGACTACATTTTGTTTATCCACTGCTCTGTTCAGGGACATTCGGATTGTTTCTGCCTTTTTGCTATCATGAATCATGCTGCTATAAACATTTATGTAAACATTTTTATGTGAATGTATGTTTTCTATTCTCTTGGGTATACACCTAGAAGTTTCTCAGAATGTAGGAATTGTCAGTCCTGTGGTAACTGTATGTGTGATTGTTCAAGGAGACACCACACTGTTTTCCACAGAGTCTGTACCATTCTGTATTACTACCAGCAGTGTAGTGTGTGAGGGTCCCAATTTCTCCACATTCTCATCAACACTTGTTATTACCTGTATTTTTTATTCTAACCACTCTAGTGGCTTTAAGGAGATACTGGATTGTGGTTTTGATTTGCATTTCCCTGATGACTAACAATGTCCAGCATCTTTTCATGTCCTTGTTGGCCATTTGTATATCTATCTTGGAGAATTGCCTATTCAGATCCTTTACCCATTTTTAAATTGGGTTGTCTTTTAATAATTGAGCTTTAAGAGTTCTTTATATATTGTGGGTACAAGTGCCTTATTGAATATATCATTTGCAAATATTTTCTCCCATTCTTTAGGCTATCCCGCCACTTCTGAACAATGTTTTAGACTAAAGCAGCTTTGTCATGTCTGTTAAGATAAGCAACCAGTGGGGCATGTCACACACCTTTTCAGTTTTCTTTCCCAGGTCCCGCTGGGGGTTAAAACTTGGACACATGTTTTAATGGCCTCTATTTAACCCACTCAACACACAAACAAAAAATGCCAGGACTCGACCCCGTACAAATCATGCCAGATTCCCTGGAAGTGAAGCAAGAGCTTTGATAATTCTTAAATCTCCCCAGGTGATGACAATGTACAGGTAGGCTGTGAACCACTGGTCTAAGCCCTGAGTAAATGTTGTCTTTGTCCTGGAGGGGGCTGTCTTTTCAGGAGTCAAGATCAGCCCACTGGATGGCAGGACATCCGCAAGTAGCGGTGCCAGATTCCCCACCATGAGATCATGTAGTTCTCATTTACTGTGGCAGCTCCTATACCTCTAAATGCTCTCTCAAAAGAGAAGCAAGTGAATCAAGACCTAGGATATTCACAAAGAAAATAACAGCTAAGTGCATGGATCTGGGACAATGTCTGCAAAGTTTAAAAACCCCAAACAGAGCCAAAAGATAGAAACAATCCAAATGTCCATCATGGGACAAATGAATAAACAAAATGTGGTCTATCCATGCAACAGAATAGGATTCAGCTATAACAAGGAATGAGGTTCTGATTCATGCTGCAACCCAGGTGAACCATGAAAACAAACTAAGTGAAATAAGCCAGATATAAAAGGCCTCACATTGTACTATTCCACTGGTATGAAATCTGTAGGGACAGAAAGTAGATTAGTGGTTTCAAGGGGCTGAGAAGAGAGGGGGAAAGGGAATAATACTTTGTGGGTACAGGGTTTTGTTTGGGAAGATTAATGTGCTTTGGAGTGAGACAGAGGTCATAGTTGTGCATTACTACAAATGCACTAAATGCCACAGAATTGTTCACTTCAAAATAGGGGTAAAATTATTATAAAATTAACCATTTTTTTTAAAGACCAAATTCCAACCAACCCAAACCTCTATCCCTTTTTTGGTGCCTTGACCATATTTTCTTTTCAGATAAAATTAAATATATAAAACCAAAGACTTTGGCATACATCTGTACAATCAAGATAAGCTTTCTCCTCTATTCATCTCAAAAGCCATGAAAATTAACAGGGTCTGTATCAAGAACATTTAATAGAGTTACCAATTCACTGAATCAAAAAACAAGCATAAGCAATAGCAGAACTGCGCCCCCACCCCCAACACAATGAGAATTTCAACCTCACATCATGAGTGAGGTGAACTACAGCCTCCAAGCCCATCCGTGGTGCACGGATGGCATGTGACACCAGAGGGTAACTGCCACTCAGGAAAGAACAGCTCACCTGCCTGTGCTGCCATGGGAGGGGAGATTTTTGAAAATAGAAGCTGGAGAGGGATGGTAAAAACCAGCCTGGGAGAGAAATAGCACTTCATCGCTGTGCCCTTGCAAGGAAACTTACAGCATGAAAAATGTCCATTTGCACATACGCAACAATGTCTGAAAGAGACCTAATGAGACCAGGGAAGGCAGGACATACAGAGGTCTCTGCAAAAATTCTAGGAGACGCGGCATGGAGATAAAGGAGAGCATTAGTGATGCACGATGAAACTCGGACATTTTTCTGGCTCGAGATGCTGAACACAGCACTCAAGTTTTTCCAAGGACGAGAACAGCATGGGGCTGGTGAAGGAGACATGGGTTATTACAGGAGCTTTTGCAAGATGAAGTCAGGGAGAATGGCAAAACAAGTGAAGTGTTAAATAAATACTTCCTGAATGGAATCACGAGGGAGAACACTAAAATTAGGATGTCTGACAAGGGCTTTTTATCCAATCTGCTCAGGATTTCTTCAGGGTTCCTGAGAGAGAAGTTGTCAGTGACCCGCATGACATCATGGGCCATTTATGCAGAAATGGGATAGTTGGAGCACAGAGCACTGGGCAGGCTGATTACAGGGATGTGGACCAAACTCAGTGGAACCAGGAATGCCTAGGGCAGCCCTGAGACAGTCCTGGAGACAAGTATCTGCAAAGAAAGAGGTCACCGGCTAGAGAATCACTACACTACAGAGACTAAGAGCATGGGTTCTAGATACAGGCAGTCCAGCATTCGAGATCTTGCTCTATCTTTTATTAAATGCAGGACCTTGAATGATTTACTCTACCTCCCTGAGCCTTGGTTTTCCCATCTATAGAATGGGGATAACAGCCTCATCAAAGGAGGATGTTAAATGAGACAATCGTAAAATCCCAATAAATTGTTAACTGTTACCATCCCATTTTGTGGAAAGGAAACTGAGACCCAGGGAGGTTAAATAGCATTCATGGATGTCCTTATGTATTGGCTTTCACTGTGTGTATGGCATTCTGTGGCAAGAACTGTGTGTGAAGCATGTCATTTGATCAAACAACCTAAGATGCTCAGGAGCCAGGCTGGACCTCTCCCTAGCTGTGTGATGTTGTGCATGTTCTATAACCTCTCTGGGCCTCAGTTTCCTCCTTTGATAAAATGGGGGTAATAACAGCACCTTTCTCAGAGGGCTGCTGTGAGGCTAAATGAATTACTGTGTGTAAAGGTCTGAGAATAGAGCCTGGCACATTCCAATAAATGTGACAACTATATTATCAGTGATAATAGCTCATCCTACAAATGAGGCCTAGAGAGGGTAAGCAAATTGCCCAAAGACACATAGCTGATAAGGGAAGAGTCTGTGTAACTACAGTTCCTGCTCTTTTTTCTGAGTCACTCAATAGATACTTGGGGCTTAAATGGCCACTGCCTCTCCCAGAAAATTCCCAGGCCCACCTGCGACCTAACATGGTAGAGAGGTTAAGATAATGTGCTTTGGACTCAGACAAGGCTGGCTTCAAATGCAAGCTCTGTTCTTGATTTGACATGTGACTTTGAGGGTTCTTTTACCTCTCTTTTTTGGTTTCATCTTTAAGGGGATAGGGAAGCAGGGATCATAATAGCACATCAATTCCTCAATTCACAGCAACTGTCAATGCTGTGTGCCGGCCCTGTGTGGAAGGCGAGACACTGATTTTGCTGAGCTGTGTCATGGGCTTCTTTCACTCAGCTGCTCTGGAAGCATCCAGAGTCCTTGCTGAGATGCCCTTCCTCATCAGCCCACCTCTATTCTGTGCCCCACGTCCTGTGTGTCTCTGTGGCCCACCAACAGGAACAGCTTCGTGGGAATGTGGTCTGATACTCAGGGGATCCGGGTGTAAGCCAAGTCCCTGGGATTAGGGCTCCCTTGAGACTGCCTCCCCGCAGAAGAGGGAACCGTCAGCTCTTTTAACAGGGAAATAATTGCAAGTTTAAATGTGGGTTCGATGCTGAACAACTGCAATTAGAAGCCGCCTTCTGTTCGGAACAACTGCTGCTTAAATGTAATCCCCGCGTCGTGCATAAACCCCAAATGAGTTTCTCAGTTTTGCTTTCAACTACACTGACTACATTAGAACACTCTTGGTTCCTTTCCTAAAGCTCACATTGCTTCCTACTGCTCTGTGGCTTCTGTTTGTAGGCAGTCCAAATGCCTTACTTGAGCCATCAAGGCTGTGCATATGGTCTTCCCCCTGCTCACCCTTCATCCTCTTCCTCCATACCTTACACTCGAACACTTTGAGCTCCAGCTGCACGTGCTATCATCCTGACCTGGGAAACTTTAAAGTTTCTCTCTGCTATTGAACTCCTATATAAGCTTTCTGTTTGCAATCCAAACACCTCCACCGGGAAGCCTTCTGTGATACGCCACACTAGGTAAGGACCCCTGTGACATACCCTTGCAGCATCGTGTACATTGTGGCACTTCCTAAAGCTTGTGATTATTCAGTTGCATTAGTTATTGGCATTATTTGCACAATTATTAATAGGATGATGGCCTCCACCACAGAACTGTGTCCCATCCATGTCCTGTGGATGCTTTGTTCTACCCCCAGCACAGCCCCAACTGACACACAGCAGGTACTCAATACACATGTTGAATGAACAAGTGTTTAATCATGCAAATGGCTTATTCTTCCTAACAAGTACAACCTGCTAGAGATAGGGCCTGTGTCTTAGCCATATTTGTATTCCTCACAGAACCTAGCACAATCCCTGGCACATAAGCGGTACTCAGTCTGAATCAGCATTTTTAATCAGGCTCCTGCTTTAGTCCCTATTTTCATTTTTGTCAGGAAAATGCAAACACAAGTCCATGGCAGCACCAGGATCCAGTCAAATAAAATCTCTGAGGGTTGTTAGCATGGGGATTTGACCTTACCTAGGAAGACAAATGATCTTTTCTGTCTCAAAAAAAAAAATTAAAAATTAAAAATTAAAAAATAAAAACCATCCCAACCGTGCCCACCGTGATATTCCCTGAATCGTCACAGCCTGCAGACCGCCTCAGAGGAGGAGGTGAGATAAAGAAAAACGCCCCTCGCTTGGCTGGTCCCAGGCAAGCCCTGTTCTCACCCCTCCAAGACTGTGAAGTGACAAGGAAGGACCTGTCTCCATGTATACTGTTCAGGCTCTGCCTTTTGAGGAATGGGATCATTAAGATGGGTTATGATATAAATGTAATGCCATCTGCTCAACAGCTTCCTGCCTCTGGGCTGCCCTTGGCTGGAATGCCACCAATTTACCTTTAATTAAACCCAAGTGTGGTTGTCCCCCAACCCGCTGGCCAGCAGCAGGATCAGGAGGCACTGCCCCAAGAGCAAAGCCAGGGCAGCATCAGACACCATGGAAGGTAACATTTCCACCTGCTCCCCAAAGATGGCACACATGAGGAGCTGAAGACCCACATAAAGCAGATGTTTGGAAGCTAAGAGCCTCCCAAAGAGACTAATGAGTATTGAAGCAGGATCAGCTGGAGGAGGCAACCCAGCCGAGCAGCCCTGGCCTTGGTCTAATGCCCGCCGTGCTGGCGGCCTGGCATTGGGCAGCATCCAAGTCACCCGGGTGATTAAGTGGGGAAGTCTGAACCACCACAGGGACAAGGAGCCACTTCTCTCAGTCCTTGAGATCTGCAAGCTCAGTCGGCACTTATCCCAAGGAAATGGTGCCAGGCAAAGCTGAGACCCACGCAGCTGGGGATGTTTTCCCACAAGCTCCATTACCAATCAGTCCCTGCAGCTGCTCCCAGATCAGAGTGGGATCCAATCAGTCAGTGGTCACAGGAACCCAGAAAAGCAAGTCTGCACTCCCTACCTCTCCAGGCTCAACTTTCACTTACATGAATGTTGTTGGGGTTCCCCCTGCACCATCACTGGTCTAGACCCAGAAAGACTACTGTGAAGGAAAGAAGCACAGTCCCTGTCCTCTCGGGCCTTGGAGTCTGTTGCAGATGTTAAGGAGATAATTACAGAATTAATTCGGTAGTTACAGCGGTGATAAGTGCCATGAAAAGAGAAGTACAGGGTGCTTTGAGATCTCCTGTGGTGCATCAAGAAACAAAGGATGATCAGAGGTGGCAGAAGAAGTAGGGCTAGAAGCAATCCTAGCAGAGGGGGGCAGCTCAGGTGAAGGCCCTGAGCTGGCACTTTAGAGATTAAACCAGTGTCACTGGAGTATGGCAACAGGGAGAGTGGGAGAAATAGGCAGGGCACAGGATTCAGGATGCTAAGAATTTTGACCTTTCTTGGAGAGTAGGAGGCTGTTGGAGCAAGATCAGATATGTGTTTGGAAAAACTGCTCTGGATTTTAGTGGTGCAAGAGTGGATGGGTGAACACAGTAGGAGGTTACAAGAGGATCTAAGAATCCACATGTTAGGGATGTGGATAAAAGGAGAGACATGGAGGGAAAGGTGTTGAGAGAGTCATTTCCTAGAACAGGAGAGTTCAAGGGTATGGGGAGTGAGGGAGGGGAGTAAAGGATGACTCCCTGGCTTCTGTAGGAGCACCTAGGTGGCCAGTTACGCAGTTCCCTGAGCTAGGGGACCTCCATGGAAGTGCAAGTTGGGGAGAAGATGGTGGGTTCCATTTTGACCTCGTTGGAGAATTAGAGGTATGTGTGCTCCATGCACTTGAACCTCTGGGACTGAGGGGGTGGGAACAACCTGGCCCTGTGGAGATTCTTTTCCACTTAACCTTCATTTCCTACATGGCTCATTATTGGTGCTTCACAGAAGGGTTCCTGAGGATTCGTTTAATATCTGCTGAGAACCTTGAAGGCCTCAGAACTAACAGCTGTCAGAACTAAATTAATAAAACAACAAGACAGCCTTTTCTGTTTCTTTTTTTTTTTTTTTTCTATGCCAGGAATCACTGTGCAGGAATGTTTGCAGAAAGCACCTGATCTCCCAGTGGCTTTTCACGTTTTAAAATTGACAATTCTTTCATGCCAGTCAATAAACTTCTAAATGTCAGACCATGGATGGGGTTTTCCTGGCGGGGTTTGGGGTCCAAGGTCCTTTATGAGATGCAGGAGGGATGAAGGAGCTGAAAGAGGTCTTTCTTCCACCCTCTCTTTTACACACACACACACACACACACACACACACACACACACAAAACCATCCAACAAGTAAAATCTAGTTACAAGAACAGAGGCCAACATGCCTTCTGACAAAATAAGGACAAAAGTAGAAGCCCAAGTCATCGATCAAATTTCAAAACCCAAAACCTCTTACTTAACATCTAACTTAGATGCATATGGTGGCAAAAAAACCCAAACAAAAACCTCCCCTGACCTAAGAGAAGACTCTCTATATTAGGTTGAATGAAAAGAAACCTCCAATATTTGACAGGACTGTTTTTGACCTAAAGAACAGCCATTCATCAGTCTAACGATATTTATTTATCCTACTTAGTATGGATATTGACTTTTCTGCAGAAATATTAATGTGTTTGATTATGGAGTGCTGCCCCAGGTCTCACTGGAGGCGTGATGTAATGAATAGCATGGACAGCTGATAGCCTTCCTAAAGTCTGAAAAATGATGAGCTCCAAACTACACCTGGCCTCAGGGGACTGCAAACCCGTAGTAATTGAACAGTCATTACAACCATTTATGGGGCACTTTTCATGTTCAAGGGTTGGTACATCAGATGATCCATTTGGAAATGAGGAAGCCCAAAGGGCTCGTGAGTGCTAAGTATATGGATACATATAAGGCACTGTTTTTCTCATTAAAATTCTAGATGAGGGGCGCCTGGGTGGCTCAGTTGGTTAAGCATCCAACTCTTGATCTCATCTCAGGTCTTGACCTCAGGGTTGTGAGTTCAAGCCCCACATTGGGCTCCACACTAGGTGTGGTGCCTACTTAAAAAAAAACACCTTAAAATTCTAGATGATGAAACCCCTCACTGTTTTAACATAATAATGTTGGGGTGAGCCATCCTCCCAATAGGTTCATGCTTCCCTAACACCCCCAATCTGAAGGAAAACCCTGATTTAGCTGCAAAGGGTGGAAGCTGTTAGTTACAGAGCCAATCAGCCTGACAGGATGCTCATTACATCCCAAGTCTGCTTTGTTCTCAGATCCTCACGAAATAATTACACTGCTCTTTTCTCTTGGAAAACAGTTTGTGTTAACTTGGGGAAATGTGTGATTTGATAAAGACATCCCACATGGGGCTCCTAGGGGTGTTCAATTAAGAGAGAGAAACCAACTTAGAAAATGTCCTGACAGTGTCTCCTGTCAGACAAGCTGGAGGTGGGGGTCAGGGGAAGTGGGGAGAAAGCAGAGCATAGCTGGGAGGGCATGAGCCTCAGCAGAGGGCTCTAAACCATTGAAATGGCTCCCGATGGATATCCGTGGCTTAACTCCTCTTTAATCTTGGCCCAAGTGGTATAATAAGCCATTCTTAGAACTTAATAACTCCTCAGCATCCAATCAATAATGGCTCTGAAAAAATCTCTTCCCTGTATTTATTTAGTTCTACAGACTCTTCAGCTTCTTATTCCCCACGAACTCCACAACTGCACCTCATCTCCTTTATGCACAGGGCAGCTTGCTGACATATCCAACCCAGAAGGTGAGCCTTTAAGAAATGGGTTCTGATGGGAACTCTCCATAATGGAAAAGCAAGAAGTATCAAGGAGATAAATGAGTCAGCATGTGTACAATATCTCCAAAACCAACCTAAAATTGACTTTGGCACTCCTCCTACCTCCTGTTAATGCAAAATATCATCTGGATCTTTGGGAGAAAGAGGCCAGGATGCACATCTTTATAAGATTCATCTGGGAAATTATCACTATCCAGTTAAGCAGCTTGCAGTACTGACAAATGGACAAATTTTTTTTTTTTTTAGTTCTTCCCTTGAGTAGGTGGGTGGAGGCTATTCGCTTTAATTTTTTAAACTACTTTTCTTGGTGGATGTGGATTTTGAAATCAACAGAAAGACAAGCAGCAGGAAAGCAAAGAAAAAGGTGAAGTCTGTCAAAAGAAGAAATTGCTGCAAAGCCCCCATGCCCAAGTGGTCCCAGCCCAAAGGAGCAGATGGCCTCACTTCCAAGTGCAAACACCGGTGATCCATTTGCTGCAAACTTCATGTAATGGCAGGTTTTGATGCTATTATTAAAAATGAGGGAAGACTGGGCATCCTGGCACCAGATTCTCTGGGCTGTAATTCCAGATTAAGCAGAGATTATATCCCATTCCAAATAGAGATAAAGGTATCTTTTCCTCCTTCTCTGACAGGAAGGTGGCCAGCCCAGTTAGATCAATCAAGGTGAACTGATTATTTATTGGCTAGGTCCACACAATGTACCATTTCAGACTGCTCCATGTGCCTCTGGAAGCTTTATCTCTGAGATAGGTAGATCCAAACCCAGTTGACGCAGGACCTGTGTTTCCCTCCCATCGGTTAGGAGGAGTTGCCAAGGGGATGTGGTACCAAAGTTGCCATTTCCCAGAGAGACTTTGATGGCTTTGGACAAGGAAGTTCACTTTACGGAACTCCAGGTGTATCATCCATAAAATGAGAAAAGTTGTATCTGCCTGACACAGAGCACATGAAAGACAAGTTAACTCAATAAATGGTAGCTGTGCTGTTGATAATGATGACAATGAGGTCATGCTGATGACACTAATGACTACGATGATGGTGTTGATGGTTTATTTTTCCTTCATTTCACCCATTCCTCAATATGCAACTTCTCAGAATGTTTTTAGGGTAAAGGAAGCTTCATAATTGTGATAAAATATGTCCCCTTTGTGAAGCAAATATGGCTTCCATGGTAATAAAACAATCCCAATGTGAAACCCCTCAGCAGAGGCTGTTGTACCACAAGGTGAATGACCCTTATTATCGCAAAGTTGTTAAAGTATCCATTTGTTATCTGGTTAGTCAGGGGACAGGGCCAAAATCCACTTAGCACAATATTTATCAAGCAGCAGGATTTGAAGAGCCAGTCTCAGGGCACAGTGGTTGGGCTGCCACCATCTTTACAGCTCACTTCTGGCTTTGTGAAGCTTCCCCTTCTGGAGCCAACACTTTTTTGCAAAATGAGAAAGCAAAACAATGACTTTCAAGAGTTTGCTGAAAGCCCCCAATTTCCCTAAAACAGAGCTCAGAGATGCAGGGACTGAAACAGGGAACAGTTACAGATGTGTTAACACTCAATGCAAAGCATGTACCAATTTTCTTATGTTAAAAAACAAAAGCATCTACGGAGATGTGGCAAGACAGGCTCGTGGGGTGAAGGATGAAAATCCTTCAGAGCACTGGAAGGCTAAAGACTCTGATGCAACATGATCAGATCTTATGTTTCCCAGGCAAGGGCAACTAGCAGTGTCATTGTTGGGTCAAATTGTGCAAAATTACTTTGCTTTCCAAGGTTTAGTTTCCTCACCTGGAAAAAAATGAAATACAGGACCTTGATGCCTTCAGGGGTCCCTTGCAGTTGCAAAATTCTATGATTCTCAGATTACAAATCTACCTGTTCAAGTTACTCAACCTTCCACCATAAACAACAAACTAAAACCTGAAGACCTCATCAGAAGAACGGCATCAGCAGCAAAAGGAAGGAGCTGAAAGATAAACCCAATGTGGTATAGGGCAGGTCTGGATCAGAAAGAGGAGCCTTGGCAAGCACCTGGCAGGGGACAGTGGAAGATAAACACAGGGGTCAAGATTTGGGCCCAGGGAGACAGCAGCCAGAGGAAGAAGAAATCTATTCCTGGTGCATCCCCTGGAGCTTATACTAAAATGCAGTTTTCCAGGCTCCACCTCTACTAATTCTGATTCAATGTATATGGGTAAGACCCAGGAATCTCCATTTTAATGAGCACCCAAAAGAGATTATGATACAGGTAGGGGAGGAGGTAGTGCAGTTCAGTGCAGCGATGAAAAAGCCACGGAGGAACCACTTTTATGGCCATTGCCACCCCACCCAAGGCTGAGGACAGGGCATTCCCAACATCTGCCCTGAGGAAACTCTGACACTCCCTTCTTCCACTGCTCACTCCAAATTCCTGAAGGCCATCTCTGATGCCTCTCTTCTTCTCACAGGCCTGACCAGTGATGGTCAAATGGCTGACATTTATTGAATGCTTGCCAGGGACTGGGAACTATTCTAAGGACCTGACATATACTAGTTCATGCTTCAACCTTGCAATAATGGTTATTATTCCCATTTTACATATGAGGAAATGGAGGGTTGAGGCACACAGCTAATAACAAAGCCAGGATTCTATCCCAGACCTTCTGGTTCAAACCCAGTGGGTAAGCCATATACAAACCCAGCCGTATAGAAATCTTCAGGTTAGAAGAAAATAAAAGAGAACAGGTGGAGGAACAACCAACAGAGTTAATAAAAGTCCTCTTATGCCTGCTCATACTGTCTGGCAGGTGAGGAGGTGCCTGACCATGTGTTGTATTCCCATGCCCTATAAAATGCTCCTCTGTGAATGTCACTGCATATTGGTGCCATGAAAAGGCTAATAAAGTTTAAAACCCATTCCTCATGTGGAAATGTTCACTTAACTACCAAGTTCCCACCACTCTGGCTGTTTAATCTTTATGAGATCTGCAACATAACTGACATTACATCTTGTTCTTTTACTAGGGACAGAACGCGATGAACCCCAAATGTTCAAACAGTAAGAATCATGTCAGGATGGAAGAGGAGGAAATTAATCTGTATTTCTCACCCCCACAGCAGGGTTTCCATAAGAAAGATCATACATAAGGGACATAAGGAATAGAAAAAGGAAACTCATTCACTGGATACTGGACCCACAGTGTCATGCTCACTGGTTAGGAGAAATGGCTTTGGAGTCATATAGACTCCAAGTTCCACCATTTAACTGACCACAGGCAGTTTATTTAATCTTCTCTACACCTCAGTCTCCTCATCTGTAAAATGGAAATGGTAAAGTACCTCCTTCATGGAGTTGTTCTAAGAATCCAATGAGATGGTAAATTTAAACTGCTCATACAATAGCCAGAAAATATAGTGTACTCAAAAGAAGTATTAACTTTTATCAATCCTTACCAAAAGTTTCCATTTTACAAAGAAATAATCAGAGAACCTATCAATGTAGGTAACTCGCCCCACGTGAGACAATATCAGAACCAGGTTTTAAATTTGTCTGTTTTCAAAGCCCATTCACCTACCTCCAAGGACACCCACGCTGGTGGCAGTCAACCTTAAGAGATACTCTACCCTGCCAGACCAATGCTTTGAATCAGGAGAGAGGTTTCAACCCCTTATAAGGACACCTGAAGAAGAGATGCCATGAGTTTTCAAACCTAGTTGAGTCATTTGGCAGGATAAGTGAAAAAACAAACATCTTAACTATCAACTTCAAAACATGAGTTCTAAGACCATCCCTGAGCAGAGAGAAGGACATAAGAAGAGTCTGGATGAGAGAGGAAGCACATGAGAGGAGACACCCACATTAATGGGCAGAGAAGGAACCACAGGAGAACATGGAATTTGTCCAAATTATGCCGGCCCACTACTGATGGCAAAGGTAATGATCTTCACCCATCCCTATGTGACTATGTGCCTAACTCTCAAATTCCTAAGTACTATGCATTTATCCCCATGACCTTGAACCTGCTATCTGCCCCATCACCAACACTGACAACAAATTTAACAACAAAATACAGTGATAATAGTGTTGTGACAATGGTGGTTTCGATGGTGGTGATTTTATGTAAATGTAGGGGGAGCCTCTCCTTCCAATGGGCTTTTCTGCTATTAATCTCAATATTCCACTATTATGGCTTGAGGAATTTCCTCACTATTTAAAGTCATAGAAATTGGCCGCATTCTTTCTATAAAGCTTAGCTTTGAAGACTTGATCCATACCACCTCACTGTGGAGCCTTGGGAAGGTTACTTGCCCCTTGGGTACCTCATTTTCCCTGTCTATAAAGTGGAGACTATAGTGCTACCTACCTCATGGGGTGGTTGTAAAGATTAAATGAGTTAGTACTTGTAATGCACTTAGAGGAATGCTTGGCACATCGTAAAGACTCGATATATGTTAGCTATTAACATCACAATTTAATCTGACAAGTGTGCTATAACTCACAACTACTCCAAAGTGATGCAGCCCTGGGGCCATGTGTGCCCATATATCTGTAAGCCCATAGGGAGTGGGATGGAACTAGATGTCCCATCCTTCCTCTCCTGGATAGGGGCTCTGTCTGGCTCCCCCCACATGTTCACAGGCCTTTCTGTTCCGGGAAAACCAATCCATCTGAGGGCCTCTGCTTGGCATTTCCAGTCCCACTAATTGTGAGGCTCACCATCTCAGGCAGAAAACCAAACGTCCATTGCTGGTTAAAGCAAAAGTGAGAATAGAAATGTGTTACAGCATTTGGACTCCCAGCGGTGAAGCCACTTCCTTCTGATGAATTGCGACACGTGGAAATCAATCTAGGTCACTTAGGAGAACAACTTGGTATTTGGTGTCCAAACGAATCGCTAATTTATTACACTGCTATTTGATTAAATACACAAGAAGGGAGTGAGTCGATGTGGAGTGTCTGCAGGTGAATTCTCTTGTGGTTCATTTGAGAGCGTCTCCCTATCCAACAGTCAACAAAAAATAGTTTCAAAGCACTCTAAAGCTATTGAAGTGGTTTATCCATATTGTGGTTGATCTTTGTTTTATTCTTGCTTTTCTGCAACCTCTAGGAAGTGAGGCAAGTTACCCAAAAAACAACAAAAAGCCAATATAAGGAAATCAGTCAGGAACACAAATAACCAGAAGGAGTGAATCAGTACATATTAAACTCCATCCCAAAAATCTTCATTTTTAACCACTCCATCTGAAGTCAATGTCATCACACACCTCACATGTAACAGTCTTTGTGTACTGCGCCATTTGCAAATGGATATATATGTGTTTGAATATGTATCTATAGTCTATCTTTCTAAAGTGTGAAAGGCAACTGGAGAGCTGACAAAGGACAGTCTAAATAGGCTAACATAATAACCTCAGTATAAAAACTGGAAGTAACTGGGGAGGAGCGAGATCAGGTTTGGCTGGACTAAGGCTTCTACCCCAGAAGCCTCTTCTACTTCTCATTTACACACCAGCCTAAACTGACTGGCTGTTGGCAAGTATCTCAGAACAGTTTACAGAAGAGATTCCAGGCAATTTACTCTACCATCTTCATAGGCTGTCATGAAGAAAATGAGGAAAAGGCACTTCCAAAATCTAATGCAGAGTGGTTCGTATACACACGCACGCACATGCACGCACACACACACACAACATTTTTCCTTCTGAAGCCCAGAATATTATGGAGGCAGCTCAGCAAAAAATAAGGGAGATGTAGTTCTTGTTTGTTCTGAGCCCTGTTTATGTTGATGACCCATATCATCTTTCCCACTCAGTATCTCCCTAAGGTTGCTGTGACAGTAACAAAATACAGGTATTCCTACTTCTGACATCACTACTGCCTTCTGCTTACAGCTGATGGGCAGAGCAACTGTAGGCCATGTCGTAACAGAACAATGTGTGGGTGAATGGGACTCTTTCAAGGGTCATCCTTCAACCTGCAGAAGTTAGATAACCAATCCATGTAAGAAACTTGTTGTGGCTGCCAAGGCCACGGTTTCATCTAATCGCATCACAGCAGCAGGACACCTGTCTCCTTATTTAAGAGATGAGATGACCAGGATGATGTACACCAGCTAGAAAAGCAAGAACAATGGAGATGAGTCCCAAAATTTACTGGACACTTGGCCCTGCCTTTTGTCCAAAATGTATAGTTTGCATCTTATAACAAACCTTCTTGGGGTGATAAATAATAAATCTATTTTTTAAGTGATAAGTAGCTGGGATTGAACCTTTTACTTCTGGCAAACCCACAGATCACATTACATGACATAGATCATGACACATGATCACTTTACATAACACAGAAACGAGAAAATAAACCCAACATTGAGAACAAGGACTCATTTCCTTAGCAAAGAGGAAGAAATCAGAAGAGAAAGCCTATACTATTGGATAGAAATTTTCTACGCATCCAAGAACACACAGAGGGTGGGAGAAATGGGTGAAGGTGGTCAAAGGATACAAACCCCAGTTATGAGATGAATAAGCTCTGGGGATGGTACAGTATGGTAACTATAGTTAACGATACTGTATTGTGGGGGTGCCTGGGTGGTTCAGATGGTTAAGTGTGTGCCTTCGGCTCACGTTGTGATCTCTAGGTACTGGGATCGAACCCCCCATCGGGCTCCCAGCTCAGCGAGGAGTCTGCTTCTCCCTCTCCCTCTGCCTCTCCCCATTTGTGCTCTCTCTGTATCTCTCTCTCTCTCAAATGAATAAATAAAATCTTTTTTAAAAATACTGTACAGTGTATTTGAAAGTGTCTAAGAATTCTTAAAAATTCTCACAACACACCAGAAAATTATAACTATAATAGGTGATGGATGTGGTAACCAATTTTGTGTTAATTTCATTATATATGATAATATATTAATTACTTATATAATTTATAATTACAATAAATTATAATATATATTTAATATATAATTTAGCAATTATATATTTATTTATATTTTATGTATTATATAATCACTCAAAAATATATATCTAGATATATTATGTAAATATATAAAAATATATAAAATCATTACATTGTACACCTTAAACTTACACACTATTAAAGGTCACATTTCAGTAAAGGTGGAAAATCATTTCTTATTAGACTGAAGAAATGAAATAATCCAAGGATAGAGGTAGGAGGACAAATTCGGTGGGAGGAAATAAAAATTTAATTCAGAAAGAGGACATAATCAAGTGACAGAAGGTGACATGGTATGGAGCAAGGCTGGAAGAGAAACTATTTTTAACAAATGTGTACTGTGTTCTTGGAGTGGGGATAAAACAGACGCAGTTCCTACCCACATCAAGCTCACAGTCTAGTGTCAGTGACAGTAAAAACAAACAAGTGAATGCACAATTACAGATGTGTTAGGAGACAGAAAGCACATTAGTGGTTGCCGGGGGCTGGGGAGGGGATGGGAAATGGGAGGTAACTGCTGAATGTACAGGTTTCTCTTGGGGTTGAGGAAAATGTTCTGAAGCTATTGTGATGGTGCTTGCACAACTCAGTTCATATACTAGAAAACACTGAGTTGTACTCTTTACATGGATGAATTAATGGCATGTGAATTGTATCTCAATAAAAATGTTACTTAAAATCCAAAAAGCTATAGCATGGACAGGTAGCCACACAAGGAGCAAGGGAATGTAATCAGCTGTGCATTAAATCGGCTCTCTTGTATGTTAAGGAGGACTCCCCAACACTTGCAAGTTTGAGGACCCAGTTACCTACCCTGGGAAAATGAGGCCAGTGGTGCCGGAGTGTCTCCCCCTGAGGTTTTCTTTCTCCCCCACCACTGCCCATTCTCTCCATTTCCTCTCCCCCGACCCAGAGAAATTGCTCAACACAGTCCTGTTGCCACACAGTGGCTCCTGGCACTAGAATCTACCATCAGAGCCTGGATCTAATACTTAACCAAAGGTGACAAGACCTAGAGGTTCTTTCATGGAGTCCTGACCCTGGCAGCTCCAATATCTAGGAAAAAGGCAGCCTTCACAGACTCAAAGTAGAATTGCTGGAGCCTCTGGTCCTACTTGACATATCACTGTAGATCCCCAATTACCACACTTTGCCACGGATGGTGTCCTCGGAAATAAACTTGGATGGAACAGAAATAAATCTGTTCAATCAAATCTCTCTTTTTCCTGAATGATGAGAGGTCATTCTAACCTTGCCATGAGCTCAAGAAGAACTCTGCTTTTGAGCTAGAGACAAAATTAGTGCCGGGCATTTCAAAACTTCTCACCCTGAAAATAAAAGACAGCCAATAAAAGACCATCTTCCCAGTCCTTATATCCATAGCACCATACTGGATGACTGAATAAATTAACTAGTGAATGAACAAATGACAGATGAAATGAGGTCTTAGAAAGAATAATAGGGGATGGACTCAATTTTCTCAACAGATGTGACACATTTGGAAAAAAAAAAATCCTCATCCATTAGTTTTATAACCCTACACTTAAGTTGTAAAAGAAACTAGGATCATGGTCCTCAAGTAATTTCTACTAAAATACATAGGAGGGTAGAACAAGTGACCCTCCCACCCCAAAAGAAGGGAGCAGACTGTCCAGAAGAGAGGACTGGGTGCCCTCAGAGATAAGAGAATCAAGAACATCACTAAGACAAAGAGCATTAGGGCATATTATTGGTAATAATAATCATATAAAGGTCTAATATTAAAATTGAATTGGAAATGTATTCAAAGGCTTATACTGTCACCCTTTCCCTGGTGTTTCACACAGCCTGACATTTGCATAATGGCTTTCTTTTGTACTTTTTCTTCCAACTAATTGAGTTAGAATGCTTCTGTTAAACAGACCTGCTTCCAGAAGTGTCTGTAAGGCAGGAAAGGAGGAATATGTCTGTTTCCCACTATCTGGTATTCGAAATAACGAATTAAGAATTTTTGAGTTTTGACCTTGGGCCATAGAGGAAAATGCTCATAATTTCTTGGAAATATTCATGTTTAAGCCCCCTCTCAAAGACCAAGGATCAGGGAGCAAGCCACTTCTATCCTATCTCCCACCCTTCCTGCCCTAAGTATGTAGATGGCTACAGTGTTTGTTGGGAGGAGGACTTGAACTGACAGAAGGGATGTGGAAGTTTATAAACTCAGAAATTATTTTTTAAAAACCTTTAGGAATGCCTCTTTCTTTGCAAGAAATTAAGCCTCATCATTACCCATTCTTCATGCTACAGGGGTTTCCCAGATAGCCAATGAAATCTGTTATCTGCTAGCCCAGCGCCTCTACATTGTACCACGTCTTGCAGCAGGACATGGGCACCATGGTTTTGCCATTATAGACACAGTGTTCAGGAGGACTAGTTGGCAGTATTAGACACTACAGGGAGGACAAAAGAACAAAGGCTAGAGACAATCTGTTGGGTTTGGCAGCATGGAATTCACAGATACCCTGCCCAGAGAAGTCCAATGGCAGGCCCAACAGTCAATTTCCAGTAGGTTGAGACAAAATAAGACCATGAGTATCAACCGCTCTTGAGATGTTTGATAAAAATGAGAGAAGAGAGACAGAGTGTTAAAAATTGCTTATTCAATAAATATTCAGGGCGCAAGTACAGGCACTATGGCTGACCTCGTAAGAGGGAGCCTTAGATTCAAAGGTATACAGGAATCTAGACCCCCACCCTCCTAGAGCTTACAGGCTACAGAGGAATATAACAAATAAATGGGT
Source organism: Ursus americanus (assembly GCF_024610735.1). NCBI lineage: Eukaryota > Metazoa > Chordata > Mammalia > Carnivora > Ursidae > Ursus > Ursus americanus. The sequence goes on from NC_142128.1 coordinate 36,003,194, forward strand.
AACTGAAATATAGTGTGGTAAGTACTCTGGGAGTATACAGTACAAACTTGGGAAGTCAGGTAATCCTTCCAGGAGGAAACGACATGGTACTTCTGAAGGAAGTGGCATATGAGCTGAAAATCTAAGGATGTGTAGGAGGTTAGCAGGCAAAGTGTGCATATGGAAGGGATAAGAGAAGAGATTGTCAGGCAAATGGACAGCGTATGCAAATACCCAGAAGAAAGGGAAGGAATTTATTCACTTAAATAATAAATATTTATTAGCCATTTACATAAGTACTGTTTTAGATGCCTGGAATATAGCAGGGAACAAGACAGACAAGATTCCTAAATTCACTAGTCTTTCACTCCAGTCAGAGGAGATAGACAATAAATATGATCATCTAGACACAAATAGATCCTGTTAAGAAAGTCACAGGTGGGAAAATGGCAGAATGAAAGGATTTCAGGATGGCTGGAGTACAGCAAGCAAGGGAGGTAAGGGTGAGATGCCAGCCTGGAGAGGTAAGCAGGGCCAGTCTCCCTAGAGCCCTGGAAGCCATATCAAAAAACTGGCTTAATGTTCAAACAATATGAGAAGTGTGGTCATCACTGAAGAGTTTTATGATTATGTTGGAGAGCAGGATGAATATCAAGAATGAGATTCAGGGTCTAGAGGGAATGTTCCTTCTTAGGATGATAAAGATAGAAGTTTATATTTATATTCCATGAGAAAAAAAGAAAAAGGAGAGAACTGATAGAGCAACTTTCAGGAGAAGGAAAGACTCAAGATCACAGGTGGAGAGTTCTCTTGACTCAAACCAGGTTCAAGGTGTGGATCACTACACCAAAGGACCAAGCCCCAACCCAGATGAGACTTCTCAGTGGTACAGGTTTTATTTACCTGCAGGAACTCTGTGGCCTTATTTTTCTTGTTTTAAGAACACATAAATAAGTCAGCTCTCTGATTTATTATACCACCAGCTCCCATATTTTAGATTTGGGGATCATAGCCACACTTGATTACAAAAGAAATGGCTTCTAAATCAAAGTTTACTATGACCCCTAAGATGTAACGAATAGAGCTTATAAATCAAAAAATATACACAGTGTGCCTAAACAAGCACGGACCAGAATAAGGTGTGTGCTGTTGGGCTAATCAGTAAATCTTGAGCCCAAGTGTATATAGAATCAGTAAGTCTCGGGCCCAAGTCAATCTTGAGTATAAGGCGGGGTGGGCCCATGGACTGTGCATTTTAACAAATTCTACAGGTATCTTTTTCAAACAGTAATGTCTGAGAACTCCTGCTCTAGAGCTCTAATACCTTTGCACTCGTGTTACTGCACCTCCAATGGAGTCCAAATTGTACAGCTTGATGTGAACTGGCGGCTTTGGCCAGAGAGGTACAAAGACAGACTCTTTCCACTCTATGGGGCCAACAGTCTCAGAGTCACACCCCGCACATTGCTGAGTAAGTCTGAGATGAATGCAGGAACAGAACCACGGAGCTCACTCAAGATGATGGCCATGTTTAGAATCCCCCTGACAAGGGGCGCCTGGGTGGCACAGCGGTTAAGCGTCTGCCTTCGGCTCAGGGCGTGATCCCGGCATTATGGGATCGAGCCCCACATCAGGCTCCTCCGCTGTGAGCCTGCTTCTTCCTCTCCCACTCCCCCTGCTTGTGTTCTCTCTCTCGCTGGCTGTCTCTATCTCTGTTGAATAAATAAATAAAATCTTAAAAAAAAAAAAAAAAGAATCCCCCTGACAAGAGATGAAGGGCAACCAATTCTACTTGGACTGTATACTTTGTACCAGAACCTTTGTAAATTTCTTAAGAGCTTCTCTGGTCATAAGACAGTTTACAAAAGCCATAGACCTTCAAATGATGTTTTTTAGACTAAGAGTGTGTGATACCCCAGGGCCTTTGCACATGCTTCCCCATCTCTTTCTCCCATAATTTACATGGCTGCCTCCTTCTCATGCTTTGGTTCTCAACCACAAGTTGCCTTCTTGGAATGGCTCTCCCTATCCTCCATCAGATCCACCCCCTCCCACTATACCTCACTAAAGCACCCTGCTTCTTTATTCATATCATGTATCACAATGTATAATTATTCACTGTTTTGTTTACCTGTTTGTTATCTATCTATAAGCTCAATGAGGCCGCATAAGGTCCAGCTTTCCTTACTCATCATTTTCTCTCTCAAATCTGGGCCTTGTAAAATGTCTGACAAATAGAAACTCAAAACTTATCTTTTTCAAAATTTCAAAAATTCAAATAAATCCGGTAAATTCTAGCTTAAAGATTAACATGTTTCTTGCCTGTAGGAATCCTCAGACCCTTAAAATACTAATATGAATTGTGTGTCAACAGAGGGGGATAAATATAGTATGTGATGTCTCTCAAACTCATTTGGCCACAAAAAACTTTTTTTTTCATGGCATCTTTCTTTTCTTGGAGCATCCTGTGCAACTAATGTCCCAAGGAACGCTCTTAGGAAACATTGCTTTAAAGATTATCAGTATGAGAGGTACTTCAAGGCTGATGCTCAGAACCTAGTGCCTGATACTCCCATGAGGGAGAGAGCTGGCATCCTGAGTACCACCTGCCACCCTGGTAAACGTCTTCCCTCAAACATGCAGGCAGCTGTCCTGAAGAGGCTGTCACTTCCTACTTACCAACAAACAGAAAACATTTTTTTAAGTTTTAGAAAAAAAGAGAAAAAAAGATAAATACTTTCCCATTCTCTGAACTAATGTCAAATGACCTGGAAAAGTTGCCTCTGGGAGCTCAAGCCATAGAACAAAGTAGCATTTCATCTTCCTTGTCTGACAGCTCAATTTCAGCAGCTACTGGGGAGGGCGGGCAAGCCCCCACCACAGTCAGTCATGAATGTCACCATTTATACTGAGATCCCTTTGATAACACTCTGTAGATGGCAGGCTTGAATTTATTCTTTAGGAAAAGCAAAGCCTGTATTAATACAATGAGGACCCTCTGCAGACTCTACCTACATAACCACAAGAGGGAAATGTGTTCTTTAACACGTGTTCATATTTCCCAAATTAATTTTAACACTAGGGCTGAGGCATAAATCGTAATAGGAGAAAAGAGGGAGGGGGCCCAAGGGTACATCCATACTTAGTGAAAAACTTCCCAATACTCACTTCCAAAGAGCTACAACTAGGAGCCTTCCTCCATAGCACTAAAAAGGTGCAAAGTCTTAATACTTTTATGATTAAATTAAGACCCCTCCGTTTAGCGCTTATATACAGCCCCCTTCCTCCAATACAAGTTTCAAACCAGAGAGATCAGCTTGCCATGGCCTTAACCGGTCCCCTTGATAACAGAAAAAGGGATGAAATGGGCAGCTCAAAAGTAAGATCCCAACTGCCCATGGTGCATTTAGGGGGGCTTTCCTCAATCCCATCCTAGACATATGTCCACTGATTCAGGCTGATTTCGTGTTAGTTTTCACACTGCATCCATTCATTGCCAACGTGCCCAACACAAAAATAGAAATAACTGAAAAATAGTACCTCTGTCTTCAGGGTGGCTCTTCATCTGCACTCTATTTGTTTACTCTCACATCCTCCAAGCCAGCACTTCTCTTGACTACAAACCATTGTCCCCTTCAACCTACATTCTATGGTACCAAGATTAAGGAATTTTGGGGATCTGAGTGTACTCTCTATTGTTAAATAGCAATAAAACACCAGATCCAAAGTAATTCTGGAGGTTTACTGCTTTTCTTCATGCATCCATCCTCCCATTCAGCACTGAGAGCCCATATTCCCAGCATCATGCTACATACTATTCTATGTAACATCCATTTCCACAGCCATACCCCACTCCACGAGATCCTGAGATGACAAATTAGACACTTCATTTTACTCACAGAATAGGAGAATTTACTGATCTGCGAATAAAGCCCACCTCATGGGCAGCATATCCCAGGGCAAGCCCAACACCAGAGAGGCTCACATAAATATGCAAAAAGCACCGAAACTACAGCAAATTTCAAGGGCCCTCCTACTAATTCTTTTCTATCCCTTGAATTGAAACCACTATACCACAGTAGGGCAGATGGAAGTGGGGAATGAAGGGATGGGCAATATCACCCCTATACCCAACCAAGAGGGGTTCTTGGTCTGTAACCCAAGATTCAGTGAACCCCTCCCCAGTCACAAATACACAGAAGAGTAAATTATATGTCAATTGCATCTCAAAGCTGGGTTTGGGGGGTGACAAAACAAAGAGCTCAAGAATGACAACAATAAAAAACATTTTTTTAAAAACCTCTTAAAGAAAATAAGTACTCCTATCAAAAATAGCAATAATAAAGAAATTTTAAAAATATACTAAAAAAATGTGAGTATTCCTATCTTCTGGGATTCCACTTTAGGCTGGCCCAGCACAATCTGTGGCCATAAACATTTGCTCTTACAATTAATACTGTTCAAGCCCCAGGGAACCACATCTCTGTACCATGCCCTGGAAATAGCCCCTGTTGAATTTTCAGCCTGGGAGGATGGGGTAGGAAAGTGCTTGCCAGAAGAAACCATCACCTTTGTGATGGAGTTAAAGCTCCAGAGAAAACCAAAGAAAAAAAAACCCTTGACTTTTAAGAAGTCAGAGGGGAAACCGAGGCAAGGATAGCAACAGAAAACACCCAGCAAGTGAGGACCATGGGTGGGTATATTAGGAATACAGTTTAACCCAGGAATACCACAAATGATGGGCCCTGTCAGCTCTCTGAGCTTTTAACACGCAAGAGGCAAAGCTTAGTTCTGAGAGCCACAGGCCAGAAACAAGATACCCACAAGGGACCTTCTCCTGGCTTCCCCTACTTTCTCTGCAGGTTTCTAAGCATCTACATGTGGATGTAACACTTTCGGGAAAGACCAGCCCTTCATTCTGAAATTACGTCAGCCCCATGCATTTGGTATAACAATACCCTTTGAAAATACAGGTGACTTTTTTTTTTAATGAAAGCATAAGTTTTTATTGTTATTGCTAATTTAAAAGTTTTTATGTCCTTATTGGGAAAAACAAAACATCATTTGTCTGACTCTCTTACCAGCATATAACTCCACAGGGGCAGATATTTTTGTCTGCTTTATTTGCTAACATATCTGAAGTGCCTAGAATGGGAGCTGGTACATACTTAGGTGCTCAATAAGTCAATAAATATTTGTTGATTGAAAAGGGTAACGTTAGGTCACAGACTTCAGTATTCTTTTTTAATGTTACAAGTTTGAAATAACATCTGGGAACCATGTTTCTATACAACCCTCTCAGTTCTGGATCAACAAACATTGAACTCCCTTTCTTGCCCTTTCTCTGGGTAGCCATGACCCTCTCTGGTAGCAGGTAGGGCTGACAGAACAGTAATGAGAGCCCAGATCCACTCAGGACACCCATTAAAACAATGAGCTGTCCTTCCCATGCAGCAGTGCTGGCAGGACAGACAAGGAAATGGGGGCTCACAGACTGCTGACTCATTGGCAGAAGCACAACAAAGTGCAGGTGCCACAACTCGGAGTTCTTGGGCTCTTAAGGCTCAGTTCTACCCTAGAGCCTTTCCCATATAACCTCAGTCACCAAAACTCCTTTCAAATTCTCCTACAGACAGCCTCTCTCTCCCATGACACACTCAGCTCTACAATAACGCTTGTTTTGAAAATGTGAATTTGTTCCAATGCGACTGTTACATTAGGGAACAATTTGAGCATAACACATATTTTGCATTTGCTTATGCATGATTTTGTCTGTGAGGAACATGAGGTGAACGCAGAAAGCTGTAACCAGCTGAACCAAGGCACTTAGAAGTATGTAAAACACAAGTATGTGTGTGCACACGTGCGTGCACACACACACAAACTCAATCATCATCCTCAGTTACTCACAAATTACAATCCTTCCAATGCTCACTTCCTCCACACCAAACTTCAGATCTTTTTCAAAGTAACATGTGGTAAGTGCTATAGTATGTGTGTGTTTCTCAACCATTTAATGTGTATAAAATTGTGCTACCATTCTTAAGTCTTTTTTAAATGTCTCACTGATGAAGTTTTTCATCATGTGTTCCAACCCCATTTTTCCCATGTGGTTTTACCGTGCAATTCGGCAAAGCGCAAGGACTTTCAGGAACACAAATGTCACATGATAGCAGAACTGACTGTACCATCTTCCCATTTATCACATCTGCACCTCTGAGCATCTTGCTATCTAAGCCACCTCCACCAAAGGAATGAATATTCCCAAGTACTCATAACCATTAAGTGTAATTTTACCAAATAGAACCACGTACAAGATACATTTCCTACACCTATTATTTATCTGAACTCTGATGAAGTAAAATTTTCTTCTTATCGGTACTGATCAGACCACAGTTACTGGGGTTAACCATAAGCAGACCCAGTACCAGCAGGGGACCGAGCAGAGAGAACAGAGTTCACCGCAGAATGGTCAAGCTCAAAGAGTGGGATAATAAGAGATGTCTGCAGGCAGGATGGAGCTCCCAGGCTCTCCCAAATACTGACTGCATTTCAGTTCCTTCTCAACAATTTTTCCATTTGCTTAAGGCCACCTCTTGGACAACCATATGCGATGTGCAAGCAGAGGAGAAAGCAAATGCAATGGGCTGCTCAAGAGTTAATCCTCAAATGCTGGGTTTCTCCAGGAGTATCTCCCTTTTCAGGAGAGGATCTACATAACTCTGCTTTGCAGCCTACCTAAGCTGTTATGAGCTATTACAGAATCCATATTAAGCGAAATCACCCTCCATTTGCTACCAATAAAAGACAAATTTAGTAAAGAACAAAGAGAAGATATACAGTGAAGAAGGCATCTCATTTGGCAGAAGCGCCCATGTGGCCCCTCCATCTTTTTCCTGGCTGATTCGCACCTGATCCATGAGATGCTTAGGTATTTCCACTAAGAAAAGAGCCAATTTCATGTTCAAGTGTACAGCTTGGTAAATTCTGACATATAGATATAGATATAGATATAGATATAGATATAGATAGAAATAGATATATAGACACACACACACATACATGCATGCAGGCATTATGCACTATTTATATATGCACGTGCATGTGCACGTGCACACACACACACACACACACACACCATGAAACCACCACCACACTCCAGATAGTGATATATCCATCAGCTCCAAAAGTTTCCTTGTGCCCCCTTGTAATCCCTCCCTCTTCCACCCCCCAACTCCTGTCCCCAGAAAACCAGTGATCTGCTTTCTGTCCCTTTAGATTGGTTCGTGTTTTTAGAATTCATATAAATGGGATCATATATAGCATCTTTCTCTAGCATCTTTCACTCAGCATAAAGCTTTTGAGATTCAACCATGTTATCACACATACAAATGGTTCATTCCTTTTTTTATTGCTTAATAGTATTCCACAGTATTAGATGCATGTGCCACAAATTGTTTCTCCATCTACCTGTTCAAAGACATTTGGATTATTTCCAGTTTTTGGCAATTACAAATAAAATCACCATGAACATTCTTGCATATGTATTTGGGAATATGCTTTCATTCTCTTATAGATTTCCATCTCTAGAGTTTTGATTTGGGTCTTTTTATGTCTTCCATTTTTCTGTCTAATTTTGTTAACACATCTTTCTCCACTAATTCTAACATCTGTTTCAGTACCATATTGATTTCAACTAATTTTTCTCCTCATTTTCAGTTGTATTTTCAAGATTTCTTAAAATTTGTTTGGGCTGGACATCTTTATATTCTTATAGATATTCTTGAGCTCTGTTCTGGGAGGCAATGAAATTATTTGGAAATGGTATGATCCCTTCAGGTCTTCCTTTGAAGATCTGTTAGATAGGAGTGGAGTCATGTTCAGTCTCTGGCTAATTATTCCCTACCCCTGAGGCAGGAGACTTCTGAACACTAGCCAATGTCTCATGAGGTTTCTCAGTCTTGCCATGGGTGAGCACAAGCCTTATGAGTAGCTCCTAAAATAATTTTTTAACTGTTAGATTGTGTTTTGGAATGGGTCACTGAGCAGACATTGAACGTTCTGGGACCCTGCCTTATCATTGATTAGCATGGATGGCAAAATACCAGATCATAAAACCTACAAAGAAATAAAACATAATTGTGGCCTACTTACTCAAAAACTCATGAAACTAGTATTTCAAACTGACAGTTTTGGCTCTCCTTGCTAAAAATCAATGCATTTATAAATAACAGTGGAAGTGTTGGGTGGTCTTTTTGTCCACTCAAAATCTCTTCTTTCATTGTTTTCCTAGACTGAGATGCAAGGTTGGCTATATTCAGTAAAATCAATATCTGAGTTATTAAATTGAGATGACTACAAGCATTTCATGGATGGCATGGAAGTGAACGTGGAATTAAGCTACACAGAGTCAATTACTCCTGACAGACATTTCATACTCTGGATCTGACAGTTACATCATGTCCATAAATTTGGAGTAAGACTAGCCCTCAAGAGGCTATTTTCTTTAGGCAGTTTGAATAAAGTCAGTATACACTGATGGCAATAACAATGCTGTCTTTAAATAGGTCCCTGATCTGAAAAACAATGCTTCCATAGGGTAGTAAACTGAGAAAGAGGTCACCAAGTCTATCCCTTTGATTATGATTTCAACTAAAATAGAACTCTATACTCAAACAGGTTTTTAAATAAAACAAATAATTAGAACAAGATATAAGAAATATCTAAGTAAAATGAGATGTCTTATTTTCTAACCCAGTGCTTCTCACTTAGTGTACATACCAGCCACCTAGGAATCTTCTTAAAAATGCAGATTCAGATTCACTAGGACTGGGATGGGTTTGAGATTCTGCAATCTAAGAAGCTCTCAGTCAGTGCTGATGCTGGTGACCCATGGTTCAGAGTCCATGATGTTAGCCTCAGAGTTTCTTAGACAACTGATCTAAAATCAGACCCCAGTCTCTGGACTTTTAACAAACCCTTCAGGTGACTCTGATATAGATGCTTCGTGAGCCACAATTTGAGAAATGCCACTCTAACACAGTTAGTATGGATTTTGCCAGGTTCTACTAAAGCACTCCTTTCAACTTCAATGAAATTTACATAGAGCAGTGTGTAATATTCCTCAAACTTAAACTTTGAAACATGAAGAGTAAATCAGTGTACCACACATCAAACCAACAAATAAATGAAAGTCTGTGGTCAAAGAAGTTGGGAAAGTTTGGCTACTTTGTCCCACTGTTAACATTTCATAATATACATCAACTCTGAAAACTTCTGTAGTATTAATATAAACAGTTTAACTTACTTAAGCTACTTTTTTCCAAACTTGTTTGAACATGGAATCTTCTACCTCCCTTCTCCTGTGCTTGGCTATAAACAGCCTGTAGGCTAGAGTCTGGAGAATTCTGTGCTCAAGGGCATAAACAAACTGGTATTTCAACAGTGCCAGAAAGTGTCTAAGACCCTAGATCCTTTTGATTTTTAAAAAGGCCTTTGCTTCCTTTGTTTTCCTGTTCAGCACTCTTGCTTTTTAACACCTTCATCCTTATCTGTCTCTTAGCTTTAGAAAAAAGCATTGCCCTCCATTCAAGAAGACTGGCAGAAATTGGAACAAAGAAAAATCTGTGAATTAATGTAATCTCTGATCTTGGTTAAATGCTAAAATGTACTTTTTCCAATCAAAAATAACTTTACCCTGTTAAACCCAAAATACTCCTTGAAAGATGCATTAAAAATGCTTATTTACCTCTTAAATGTTAACTTCCTAAGTTCCCTTGCGATCAAAATATAGTCCTTTTAAAGATTCCAAATCACTCTTCCAATTATAAATCAAGTTGCACAATCATAATGCTTAAAATACGTATCTAAGCAGAATTCAAAGTTTGGTGTTAGTTAGGTTCCCTCTCCCCCCCCCCCCAATGTAAGAACACAATCTGGAGGGGGGAATGGAAAAACTCTCATAATCTCCTCATACTTGTAAATCGATTGTTTCCATCACTCCCTTAGAACGGGTTTAAAAACAAATAAGCAGGGATATAAAGTGATTCCCCCACACTTTCCCTTGGGGGATGAAGCCAGCATCCCCAGGGCCTCCCCTGGACCCATTATCTCCCATCGTTTCTCACTGTTCCTCTTAACCAAGCACCTAGAACCACAATGGTGTTTTAGGATTGATTAAGCCCCCAGGCAGGCACAAGGAAGGCTGAAAGGCTAGATTTTTTCTGTCCTGGGGCGCATTTCAAAGATCAACATACAGCTGGCCAAGCTCTTCTTCAAGATCTCTCAGAAAGCCATCTATGTTTAGTGGACATGGTACCAAGGGCTTTGTATGGTTTGTTCTGTGGAGTGCTCTCCCAACGGTTACTCGTGACATAGGTATTTTCATTGTCCCCATTTTACAGATGACAAAATCAAGCCTCAAAACTTGTTCAAAGTCAAGTGGACAGGGTGGCATTTGAATCCATACCTACCTGACAGGTTCAGGCTCTTAGCTCTATGCTTTATGCCTTCACTCCTCTCTTCCTAGAGTAGATTTTTGGATTATCAATGTCCCCATAAATGCCCTTACCCCAGCCAATCACAGCTTTGCACCTGTGGGGCCAGGATAGGTCTGCTCCAGAGCCCCAGGTAGGTGTGTCACCAAAAATATGGAGAGATTCTTTGTATCTCTGTGGTTCTTACCTTCACCAAATTATCGGAGAGTTTCAGTTATCAGCGAATGTGGGAAAATTCTGTATATATAACTCTTATGGCAGGCAAAATAATGACTCCCAAAAGATCTGCACACGCTAATCTCTAGAAACTGTGTATATGTTACCTTACCTAGCAAAAGGGACTTTGTAGATGTGATTGAGGGAGTGGACCTTTAGGTAAAGAGATTATCATGGATACTCCAAGTGAGCTCAGTATAATCAAGAGTCATTCAAAGCAGAGAATACCTTTCCCAGCTGGGTCAGAGTAGAGTCAGAGAGATGTGACATGAGAAGGACTCAATCAACCACTCCTGGCTCTGAAGATGGAGGAAGGGGGCCACAACCCAAGGAACGCAGTGGCTTCTAGAGGCTGAGAATACCCTTCAGTTTATAGACAGGAAGTAGATAGGGATCACAGCCCTATAACCACAAGGAATTGAATTTTACCAACAACCCAAATAAGCAAAGAATATTCCTCCCTAGAGCCTCCATTAAGGAAAAAAGCCTTGCCAACAGTTTGATTTGAACCCAATATGACCCATGCCAGACTTTGGACCTACAGAACTGTAGTATAATAAATGTGTATTATTTTAAGCTGCCAAATCTGTGGTAATTTGTTAGAGCAGCAATAGAAAACAAATACAAATTCTGGTACCTAGAAGTGAAGTGCTACTATAACAAATACATAAAAATGTAGAAGTGGCTTTGGAATTGGGCAATAGGGAGAGACTAGTATTATGAGGAGCATGATGGAAGTCATCTAAATCACCTTCAACAGACTATTTTATAAACATGGACATTAAAGACTGCCGGTGAGGACCCAGAAGGAAGTGAGATACATGTTTCTGAATACTGGGGGAAGATGATCCTTGTCATACAGGGACAAGGAGTTTAGCAGAATGTGTTCTGCGGTTTTGTGAGAAGTGGAACTTACAAGAGTGATCATGGATATTTAACATATAATATTTCTAAGCAACATGTTCGAAGTGCAACCTGTTTTTTTCCTTGATGCTTATTGTAAAATATGAGTGGAGAAAAACAAATTGAGAGGACGACTACTAAGCAAAAAAGCAGCAGAGCTGCATTATCTGGAAACTTTTTTTTTTTTAACTTATTTGACAGAGAGAGCCCTAACAGGGGGAGCGGCAGAGGGAGAAGCAGGCTTCCTGCTGAGCAGAGAGCCCGATGCGGGACTCAATCCCAGGATCTCAGGATCATGACCTGAGCTGAAGGCAGATGCTTAACCAACTGAGACACCCAGGCATCCCTGTCTGGAAATTTCTAAGCCTGCTCAGATGGCAAAAGATGCTACAACTAAGAGATTCATCGTCAGGAAAGGGTGCTCTAGAAAAAATTCCAAGGGTGTGGTTATATAACCTTTTCCTAATTTACCAGGAAGATCAAAATATCGGGTTATTCAGTTACCTCAAAAAATGCTCTTTGAGAGATTATGGGTATGACTCAGAGGTCCCTTCAGCCATCTCAGAAGCCAAAATCAGAAATTATCTTACAAATATCTATGGACAAGCCTCTTGTCTAATGTAGTGAACCTTGCGACATACATGAGAGATCCACAGAGTTCTTGAGAAACTTCTACCAGCAGAAACACTGCCAGCTTGGACTGAAAGGGGGAGTATGAAAGAAAGCTGTCATTCCCCCCCAATTCTATCATCAAGAAACAGACTGATACAACTATTCAATTTCAAAACACGTGCAAACTTTTATGAAGAAGCAAGGATGACCCAGAGGGTGAAGCTGCAAATCAGAGTTATTCCTAAGGCTTGACACCTTACCGAATTTTCTTGGCTGGTTTTATAAATTGCTTAGGACTTGTGACTCTTTCTGACCTTCCACTTTTCTCCTATTTTGAACCAGAATGTCTATGGCTGTTATCTCCTGCCTGCCCCAACACTGTATTTTGGGGGCAGATACCCTTTTTCTTCAGTGTCACAGGCTATAGATGGAAATAAATTGTGCCCCAGGATGGATCATACTCAAAGCCTCCTCCATACTGAATCTGGATAATGTACGCGAAGGGGTGTGATTTAGATAAGATTTTGAACTTTGAGATCATGAGCTGTTCAATAGAGTAGCCACTAGCCCTGTGTGGCTCTTGAGCATTTAAAATGCAGTTAATGTGACTAAGGACCTTGATGTTTAATTTTATTTAATTTCAATTAATTGTTTAAATTTAATTATCTGGCTAGTGGCTACCGTATTTGTCAACTCAGCTCTGTAACTTAATTTTTTGTCTCTTCCTTATAGAATAGAAACCCTAGGAAGGTTATTATTTCTGTTTTTCTTCACTGTGATTTCCCAAGCACATAGAAATGGCTCATAGTAAGCACTCAAAAAATATTTTCTCAGTTAATGAATGAATGTCTATCCTACTGCACTGAAAGTTTGTCACTTCCTGTGGCCACACAGCATCTGTAGACTCCTTCTTGTGTTTCAGGAATTCCCTACTATATGTGACTAGTTTAATGGTGTGATTTTGGGGCAATGATCCTGGCTACATGGCCTTTGATTGTGTGGGTTCCTCGTCACCATCTGAACTCCTGTTCTCTTTAAATCACCCTGAGTCACTCCGTCACTTGCATCTAAGAACTCTGATGAACACTCCTTGCCCACCTCATCTTGGGAGAAGGTAACTCAGCTCCATTTCAAAACTACACTGTAAACCAAATCAAACCTACCAATAGCACAGACCATATCACACTCCACAAGCTAATCACTCTGATGGGTTCAGAATTTCCCCGGTAACCTTGAAACACATTCCACACGGTCGTTTTACAAGGCCAATTAATCCAATTGATTTCCAGAATTAGGATCTTCGAGAACCCAGTTATTTTAAAATCAATCTTCATCAGGAGTTGATAATACCTCATCCATGCTGAGATGGCTACTGGGGCCCAGGAGGGATTTCATCCAAGCCTCTATTTGAAGTTGTCATGGAGTCTGCTCAGACTTTAAATGTTCTGTGCATCTCTGGAACACACACACGTGCACACATGCCACCAACAGAAAATGCATTCCTAAGCGGGGAGCCTCTCTCAGTCTACCTGCAGCTCATCCTCTCTTCCCAGTGATATTATCCACACTGAAGGATAATTTCCATTACCATCATCAAGTATATTTATTAAGGCACACTTCCTTTGGAATTACCTCAGCAGGTATCACAGACCCTGTTAAAACATGATGCTTTTTTCCTTAAAGCATTAATGGTCAATCTCTGCAATTTCGGTTGACATTTCAGACTTGAGGCTTGCAAAAAGGACTCTGTGAATTGTCTTTGTCCACCACTGCAAAATCACCAGCCCCTGGTCCATGATAAAGAGTGCTTACCAACCTGCTAAACATGTCCTCTCTGATTCCTTCTCCTTCTGAGCCACGAGAAACACTGCCTTCTCTTCCTCCATTCACCTTTGTTGCACTCTTAGGGGCAAAATAAGAACAACTGGGAAGCTACTAGATATATCTGAAGCTTCTTCTAATGTGCTGTCTTATAAACTCATTGCAACACAAACTTAAAAAAAATAGAGAAGGATACAATTGATGTATATGCTTTAGCCCCTCAGCATTACTATAACCACCTGGGAAGCATTTGAAAACACTGATTCCAGGTCCTCCACCCGAAAGTGTCTATGTGATGGTTCCCACACGTAGAGGGAGGGGACGGAACTTGTTCAGAGTCTGAGAGTACACTGTGCAGACGTCCTAACTCTGCCCACAGCTGCCTCGGCTGCTCCACCATCCACCACCCCAATTCACCTGATCCAGGAGGGCCTGGCTGACCTAGGGTTTCTGGGTACACCACTTTCAGTAAAGCACTTACCTCAGGCCTGTGTCTGAGCCAGCAAACTCAGAGAGCAGCAGTCGACAATACGGATGACTCAAAGAATCTTAAGGAAAGAAATTTTCTTTGCCACAAATCATTCATTCATTCATTCATTCATTCATTCAACTAACCCAGTGCCCACTCTGTGCTATATCCTGTGGGTTAGTTCCCTAAACCCCTGCTCCTTAAGCTTTGACATGCATCTGACTCACCTTGGGATCTTGTTGAAATGCAGGTTCTGGTCAGTTTGGGACAGACCTTGAGATCCCGCATTTCTAACAAGCTCCCAGGTGGCATTGATGTTGAGTAGGAAGGTCTATAGGAACTTATAATCTCAAACAGTGCTTCTCAACTAAGGACAGTTTTGCCCACCCAAGAACATCTGGCAGTGTCCAGAGACATCTTTGGTTGTCACAAGTAGAGGAAGAGAGTGCTACTGGCAATCTGGTGGGTAGAGGCCAGAGATGCTGCTCAACATCCTCCAAGGCACAGGACAGCCCCTGCCACAGAGAATTATCGAGCCCCACATGTCAACAGTGCGGAGACTGAAACCCAGATCAAGAAGAACTTGCTGTGTCCCTGTAACCCAGCTCCACCCCTGGAAATGAGACCTTATAAAAGCTGCATATTTGATGAGCTCTCAAGCTGCGCCTGGCATTGCCTTAAGCACCTTAATTACATCGATTCATTTAATCCTCACAACAACCCCTTAAGGTGTGTGGTGTTATTAGTCCTACTGTACAGATGAGGAAACGGAGTCTCTGAGATGCTACCAGCTAAGATGCAGCAGAGGCAAGACTCAGACACAGCTCTTAAAGCTTCTCATCATTGCCCCTTGCCAAAAGGTACTGATGAAGTGAATAGTGAGCTACAAACATTGATCATATGTCCCCATTCCTGGGTCTGGGTGAACTCCCAGTTCTCTGCCTCCACGAGTTAAAGATCTACTACAACAGGGACAAATGGTAACCAAGACTGGCCATAAAAAATCCCTATTTTTCCCTTCTCTGCTTCTTTGCTGGAGCCACAGCTCAGCCCAGAGAGCCTGCAGTGTGCTAACAGGTTCTTGCCCACCTGGACAGCATGGGTTACTCACAGTGGAGAAGCCCTCCTCTGAGCACACTCTGAAATGCCCAGCTTCCTTAAGAGCCCTTTTCCTGGACCACTTGGGCCATGATTTAAAAAGACACATCCTGTACAGCAGTGGTTCTCATCTGGGGGCAATGTTGCCCCCTAAGGGACATTTGGCAATGTTTGGAGACGTTTTTGTTGTTACAACTGGTGATGGGACAGTTTGTTATATAGGCCAGGGATGTTGATAAACCTTCTACAATGCACAGGAATGCTCCACGCCAAAGAACTGCTTGAGCTGAAATGTCAATAGTGTTGATGTTAAGAAACCCTGCCTTAGAGAGTAATTCCTAATAAACACCAATACTTACAGTAGAGTTTAGGCTTTATAGGGTAGTGGTTAAAGCTGGGTTCACATTCTGACTCCCCCACTCATTAGCTGCTTGACCTTGGGCAAGTCACTTCCTAGCTCTAAATCTCAATTCCATATTCTTAAAATCCATTCTAGATCTTTATTCACATGGTCAATAGGAGCAATGAATGAGAGAAGCACCCGGCACAATAAAAGCAATCAATAAATGGTAAGTGAGGGTGTCATAAGCGTCTTCATCATTATCGCATTGGGATGTTGTCTTACTACAGACCTCAGCAATGGTGTAGGCACATGGGGTCAGCCTCTTGGACTGCTGGGAATAAGACTTTTACAACTGCGGTCAAGAATCAAAGATCTCAAGGCTCAAAGGGTATATTAGTTTGCTAGGGTTGCTACAGCAAAGTGCCACAAACCGGGTACCTTAATAGAAATTTAACTGCATTGTGGTTCTGGAGGCCAGAAGTCCAAAATCAAGGTGTAAGCAGGGTTGATTCTTCTGAGGGCCAAGTGGGAAGGATCAGTTCCAGGACTCTCTCCTAGCTTCTGGAAGTTTTCTGACAATCTTTGGTGACTTTTGGCTTGCGGCAAAATAGTTCCAATCTTTATGTGGTGTTCTCCCTGTGTCTCTACGTCCAAATATCCCCTTCGAAAAGGACACCAGTCATATTCGGTTAGGGGCCCACCCTACTCCAGTATGACCTCATCTTAATTACATCTGCAATGACCCTATTTCTAAATAAGGCCGCATTCTGAGGTACTAGGGAGTTAAGAATTCAACATAGGAATTCTGATGGGGAGGGCACAATTCAACCCATTACAAAAGGGTCTAAAGGTCATGCACCCTCAGGCAGGTATGTTAGGATCATTTTATAGATGGGGCAAGTGAGGCCGGAAAGCTCAGACAAGTTGCACACAGTTGTACACCCTGAGGGAGTCTTCTGTTCCACAGGACATGGGAGGAAAATCCTATAGAGCTGATGGGGGTGAGGGGGTGTGTCTTTGGCACAAACAAGAGATCCAAGCAAGAGGGAATACATGTAACCAAACTAGAATCAAATTTTAGTGTAATAGTTTAAAAACTAGAGAATAAAGGATCAGACAGGGAGCAGCCAAAAAAGAAACAAACAACTTCTGGCAGAATATGCAGGACCACAGATTGCTTTGCCCTGTAACTCTGTCCCGTCTAGGTAGTAAGTGCCACTCAGGCAGCAATCTGGCCTGCTGTATTCTCAGATATTGCCCTGGTACTGAGCACAGAGACTGATGCAAGGTAGGTGTGCCATAAATATTCATGGAATGACCACTTGGGTATGCTTCTTTAAAATGCAGATTCCACATGTCAGATCTACTGAGTCAATCTCAAGGTGGAGGGCAGGAATCTGCAGTTTCCCCACTCCTACTAGGAAAATGGATAGATACTATAACTTCAAACCCCTGACAAAGAGGACTATCTCTGTAGGTGCCCATTAAGGAAGTTCATGAGAATGTCTGTAACCAAAGAACCTTAGGACCCAGAAGTACAGCCCTGGGCACGTATACTGTACTTAGACACTTTAAAATCATGTATTATTTAATCAGAAATGGGTCTTCCAGGATGACTAAATCCACGCAGTAAATAGGTGTTTGGAAAGCTCAGCACCCATTAGTGGTGTGTAATGACTATGAGGGCGCTATTAGATGTTCCAAGGGGCTGCTTAAACATCCTGACAGGCAATTCAGACTCATAAAATTTCTCATAAAGGTAGAAGTCACTGTACATGCTCTCAGGGGAGACTCTACGCTTTACAATTAAACTGATACATAATATTTTCTCAGATAACACCACTTTGTTACTTGAGGTATCAAAGATACAATCCAAAGGCTCATGACAATGGATTGCCATTTAGGGGGCCTCTCATAGCTCCCTCAAATTCAAAGTGCAAGGACTCCAGGAGAGATTGTAAGCTACTTACAGGACCAGTATCTCCTGCGGCACACACATCTGCCCACAAATCTTCCTAACCCTGCCCTGCCCTCCAACAGGTGGAAGGAGAGCAGGGAAGGGGACGAGGCACTGTGTCAGTAAGGGGCAACACTAGCAGCCCTAACAAACAAGCCCCTCTGTCTCCAATGGCTCCAATATAATAGAAAAATATTTCTTGTTCACATAAAATCTAAAACAACTGTTCTAGACCAGAGAGAAACTCCCCTCCAGCAGTGATTCAGGGATCTGAGCTCTTTCCATCTTGTTTCCATTGTGGCTCTTAAGATCACTGCACTCATCTGCAGCCAGTGAGCAGAGGAGCAGGAGCATGAAGGATGCCGTTTGGGTGGGGAGGGGGATGGTTATGGACTCCACTGCCCAGCCTCCCCTGCAGTTTGGTGAGGTCACATGACAGAGTCCCTGCCACAGAACGTGAGCCCAAATGTTACAGTCCCTTTTGGGGCCATGAAGAGGAAATGGGTTTGAAACAATAATCCATTCTCTTTCACACTCACAGGCCTATTTAACCTAACCCAGATTATCATGGGGAACTGAGTCACAAATGTGATAGTAGTAATGCCAACAGCAATAATGATGGCAATGATGACAGTAATAACAGTGTCAAGTGGACACTTCTCAGCTCCTCACCCAGGGTCCATTCACCCAGATTTGGGGATCATTCCTCCCTTTTCTGACAATTTAGCTTCAAAGGGAGTGTTTCCCCATAAACCCAGGAAATGGAGTCACGTGACTTGGGCCTGAACAAAGTGCTTCACTGCCATGGCAACGAATGGTTCAGAAATGAACACATGATCTGAAGAAGGGCAGTCGGAAGTACCCAGCGTCAGTCCCGGGCCTTTGCCTGCACCGCTGAGGAGTGGACTTGGTCACATCTGATACGTCAGCCCCCGCTAGCTAGCACCCACTATAGCCCAGATAACAAGGCTAACACAGCAGAAGCTATATCAGAGAGAAGGAAAGCAGCACTAATCCGGCCAAGCCTCAAGCCTCAATTTAGCACCAGCCCTTCCAAAAATGGGCCACCTAATTACCTTTAAAAACTGGCAAGCATGGGACTTCTGTCAGTTACTGAAAGAGCCCTCCAAACACCCCCCCACCGCCCATCATGATGACACTGGACACCATGATACTGCTTTACACTCATTAAAGGATTACCCTTTAACCCTCCCAAAAACCCCATGAGGGACTACTGCTGCTGTTACTCCCCCTTCACAGATGAGGAAACTGAGGCTAAGAGCAGCCAGCAGATGTGCCCACAGTTGCACAACCAATCCTACTTGGATTTCCACGCACGCGGTCTTACTTCAAAGCCCACACTCTTATGCACAATGACTGACACACCTATTGCCCACAAACATTTTATGGGTGCTTAGTGCATACCAGGCATTTGGCCATATGCCTTATAAATTGACATGACACCCATCCACTCCCAGGGGTGGGATCACCCACACTGTGGATCTGACTGTCACAGTCACACAGTCCCCAAGCATCAGTCTTCACACTAGTTCCCCTCCCTCTGCAGTCATACTTCCTAAGCAGCCTTCACATGACAATTTGGTTTACAAGGAGGTTTGCCTTCAAGGGAACAGGCAAGCCTTGGACCTTTCATGTCTTATTGAACATTAATATTAAAAAGTCAGCACTTAGTGTATGCATCAATGGGAAGCTTTGTAAGACTGAATCACCATGTTAAAGGTGTGGACTCGGAAGCCAGCCTGTCTGGGTGTGAACCTGAGCTTCTCCCTTCCTGTGTGACTTTACATAAGCCTTTCACCCTCTCTGTTTCTTTCACTGTAAAATCAGAGTAATAGTATCCACCTCTTTGGGTTGCTGTGTGAAACAAGTGAGATGGTTCATGTAAATCTCTTGGAAGCACTTAGTAAATGTCAGGGCTGGTTATTAATCCCCACATCTGCTCAACTGAGAGACAGTGATTAAAGTCCCTGACACTGCAAGGAGGAAGGCCAGGCCCTGGGCCACCCTCAGGGCTCACCATGACAAGCAACTCTTCCCTAGGAACATTCCAATCCTCTTTTCATTTATCCAGCTGACCTATTTATTGAGGCCTACATGTTAGGTACCAGGAAGGCAGTGTTAAGAAGAAAAAAATCCCTCACCCTAATAAATGATAAGCTGTGTTGAAGAAGACAGACATAATCAAAGAATCACAGGAACGAATTTGAAATCACAACTTAGACAGAAATGGTAGAAATGCCCCCATGGCGTGGGAAGAGAAGATAGAACAGGGGATTTGTCAGGGAAGCGCCTGGTGTGCAGGAATCATCCCTAACATGTTTGTGGTTAGCAAGCCTGTCATTGTGTTTAAGGGTGTGGGCTTTGGAATAAGGCTATGTGAATGGAAACCCAAATCTGATTGGTTGTGGGACTTTGGGCACATTTGCTAGCCTTTTCTTTTGTCCACAGGAAATGATTAAAGGGCTGAAATCAGAATGATTAACAGGAATCAATGAAGTGACAAGGAAGAATGATCACAGTGGTGCTATACATGCAAAGGTCTTATTAGGAAGGACAGCAAGTATGAGGGACCAAAAGAAGAGCAGCTGCAAGCAAAGCAGACTTTTATAGAGAGGAGAGGCTTTGCTGAAGTTAAAACGTCCCTTTGTTCCCTTCAGCCCCACTTCAGGACTCCTCAATACCAACACCCCGAGAAATCCTGACGTGCCAACTCTCCAATTAAATAAGAAATTCACACATTTTTAAGTGACTTACTGGGTTGTCCCTCCCCAGAGATTTTTAAAAGAGGAGCCTATTGAGAGCAAAGCTTGACACAAAGGAATATGGCTTAATGGCAGGGAGGGAGGTAGAATTTTCAGAGTGTGGTTCCCTTCCGATAACACCCATGGACAGAGGTCTACACTCTGCTCCGGTTACCATGGTCTGGGACATGGAATGCAGATTCTCCAGAGCTCATAAGCTCAGCTTTTTTTCAGCTCCTAACAATCACCCATCTTGCAATTAGTTTTCTTTAACTAGGTTCTCCCAGAGCGTGTCTTTGCTATATCCTGTGGGGCTGGTGGAAGGAATCTGGCACCTTCTCAACCACAAGCCCTTTAAATTACGAATGGCACACTTCATGGGGTGTCTGTAGATCATCCAGCTTTAAATAGGAAGCACATTGAAAGACCATTTGTCTTGTCCTGGGCCAGAAGGAGATGGGGGAAATCTAAGGGCTCTTAACCCCCTCTGTGGTTCAGCAGGGCCCAGGTGGATGCAATAGGACTCTTTGTCCTCCAGGGGGCTCTGCAGCTTGTTCCCTCCGCACGTCCGGATCCTCTGTTCAACCCCACAGGCAGTGAAAAGGGAAAACAGGCGCTCCACTATTTGTGTGCCAACTATACTTTGTGTATGTGAAGTGCTTAGGCACATTACAACGCAGAGATAAGGATCGATTGTTAGCCCCAAGATGAACAAAAACGCTTGAAGAGATACACTGACTTGCTTATGATCACACATGAAAAAAGTGGAAGAATTAAAATTTGAACCCAGATCTTAAAACCTTCATGGGTTTAACTCCTTCAAAGTGAATGAAGCAGGATGCTCACTCCAGAGAGTCTGGCTGCCTCCAGCATATATTCATATACTCACTCAACAAACATTTCCTGAACCCCATCCTCCCACTAAATCCTGGGTGCTAGGAAAGAGAAGTGAGCCTGTCACTACCCTCATCTTACAATCTAGCCACTCTTTTCCCTATTCAGCCCCTCTGCAGTATGACACCTTCAGTGGGTCACCATCCCCATCCATCCACCTCAACATTTACTGGGCACCTGCTATCTGCCAGGCTCTGGAAAAATGCTGGGGACACAGGGAGATAAAATGCGAACTTCCTGGGGTAACAGACACATCAGCAAGTGATAGCATTATAGTACAGTATGAGATAAGATGGTATTGTGAGAACAGGGGACAAAAGCCCCCAACCCAGTCTTGGGGTCAGAAATGGCTTCCAGAGGAGATCTCTACCAGACTCTCTTACTTGCTCATCCAGTGACAAGTTCTCCTTCCACTCTGGGAGAGCATCAGTTGCTTTCTGGTGTCTGCTTGTCCCCATGTCACTCCGGAAAATTCTAACCTGCCTAATCCTGGTAGTCTCACTTACAAACCTAATTGATAGATTTAGGGATGGGCATTTAACCAGTTCAAGCCAATAAGACCTTGTGGCGGCAGGTGGGTAGGAGGGAAAAGATGTCTGCTGGAGGCTTCTAAAAAATAACTCTAGACCCTAAAAACAGTTGTGCATGGCTACAATCTTTTTTTCCAGAAGTTATTGAGTCTCCACAGATTGCTTAGACCTGAGACAGTAATTATACAGATTTGCAGACTTGAACAGACCTAGCTTGAGAATACACTAGGCATGGCAGACGGAAAGAAAAGGAGCTGGGGGCCCTGGTGATTCCACTGGCCTCTGAGTCAACCTGTAACTCCTCACCTTCCTTATAAATGCTTTTGGCTGCAAGGGTCAGAAAACCCAATTACAGCAGTTTAAATAGATAGGGGTTTATTTTTCTCACAAAATAAGAATTCCTGGGGCACCTGGGTGTCTCAGTCAGTTAAGTGTCTGCCTTCGGTTCAGGTGATGATCCCGGGGTCCTGGAATCAAGCCCCAGCACTGGGCTCCCTGATAAGCGGGGAGCCTGCTTCTCCCTCTGCCTCTGCCCCTCTGCCTGCTTATGTTCTCTCTCATTCTCTTGCTCTCACTCTCCTTCTGTCTCTCTCTCTCCCTCTCTCTCTCAAATAAGTAAAATCTTAAAAAAAAAAAAATTCCAGAAATAAGGAGCTGGTCAGGGTATTTATTCACTTGGCTTCAATTAATCAGTTTTACTTAGGTGACAAATGACCCCAAATCTCAGTGGCCTTCAGCAACGATATGCATGACCTACTCAAGGGGTACACAGGCTGCAGCTGCTGTGGCTCTGCCCATGTGACTTCATTCCAGCACCCAGAATGAAGGAGCAGATGCTACATGGGCAATGCCCATTCTAATGAGTGAGGGAATTCCAACCAAAGAGGCTGAGTCTAACCACCTGACTGCATTTAAGGCATCTGCTCAGACCAAACATCATATATGCTCACATTCTATTAGCCAAAGTCACGTGGCCACATCTAACAATGAAGAGGGGAGGCATGCTCCTCCTATAGAAGAGGGTGTATAATATCCTTATCAGAGAGGGGGCAAATAAAAGTCATCAAGAAAACAATCTACCACATGGCTTTTTTCCCTCGAGGTCACAAGAGGGCTGCTGTAGCTCTAGCCATCTCATCCCGGTCCAGGCAGAAAAAAAATAGGAGGGGAGAGAGCAGTGCAAAATGTTTCCTGGAAACTCCACAGCAGTTTCATTTCCAGCTCACTGGCCAGAATGGGATCTTGGGAACACTCATGTCTGGAAGGTGGCTAAGAAAATGGGAGTTGAGGTAGCCATCCAAAGGAGTCAGTCCCATTGCCCTGCCCGTGGATTGCTTCTTAAGAGAAAGTATTCATCTCCTTATTGTTTAAGCCATTTCAGATTGAGGTTTCTGCTACTTAGAGCTGAAAAAAAAAATTCTAATAGTTAAAAGATCCAAAATCTTTATCCCAGCCTACAAGATCCTAGGTGAATCAGCCCCACCCTCTGCTTTTCCTATCTTCTCCCCCTTCCACTCATGCTGACCTCCTTTCCCTCCTTATACATGGGGAGTTCCCTCTGCTTGGACTACTGCTATCCATTCTTCCAACATCTTTATCACATCCCATTACTGCTGCTTCCCAGCATAGCCCACACTGTGTAATTGTGTATTTATTAGTTTACCCCTTTAATATTTGCTTCCAATAGACTCTAAGTTCTATGAGGACAGAGCCATATATGCCTTGCTCACCACTATACAGCATTTATTCGTCATAGTGCCTAGCTTGGAGTGGAAGCTCAATAAAGAATAGCTGAATGAATGAATGAATGACATGACACTCAAGGAAGTCTTAAACAATGAGTAGGTTACCAAGTAGTTGGAAACCAAGTCAGCCAGGCTGTCTTATCAAGAGATAATAAATCTAGGGTACTTAATAGTTTTTGTTTGTTTGTTTGGTTGGTTTTGGTCAGTGAGGTATATATAAGCACACACCCTCCCCCCTTCCTACCACACATAACCCCCAGTGATAAAAGGCAGCATCTATAGATCGCCCCATCTCAGAGAGAGAGTAAAACCAGAAGAGGAAAATAATTGCCTTAGGGCATGGAAAACAACTGTGCTAGCACCGGAACTCAGGTAATCTGCTAAGTAATTTGCCAGTACATTGTACTTGCCAATTTTGCCACTGTGTTAGTTTCCTAGGGCTACCATTATAAAGCGCCACAGATGGGGGTGCTTAAACCACAAAAATTTATCTTCTCACAGTTCTGGTGGCTTTAAGTCTGAGATCAAAGCGTCAGCAGCGCAGACTCCCTTCGAAGCTTCTCTCCTTGGTTTGTGAGTGGCTGTTTTCTCCTACATGTTTACCTTCTGTGCGTGTCTATATCCTCATCTCCCCTAAAAAAGACATCAGTCATACTGAATTAGGGCCCGCTCATATGACTTCATTTTACCTTAAGTATTTCTTTAAAAGGTCTTAATCTTCAAATACACTCACATTCTGAGGCACTGGGGGTTTGGACTTCAAGATCTGAATTTGGGGATAGACAGTTCAGCACATAACCACCACCACTTGAATTTGCGATTTTCGATGCAATTTCAGATACTCTGTGTTACATATTTCCTTATGATGAGATCAAGAAATAAAAAGACTCCCCTATGGTTGTACCTCTAGAGAATAATGGAGGTAGAATCAGAATCCACTCATCTGAACAACTAGTCTGAGTACTGTCCTGGGGTTCTAGCATGGACATATCCTTCTAGATTTATGAGTTTCCTCTGAAATTTTTAGATTTTTCTTATTTTAAATTTTAATTTCAAGGATAATGTAATCGAACTTGATGCATGCATTTTCTGCATCACCTGCTGACTCCCTTAATGGGTTCACCCTACTGCATGTGGAGTCTCTGTGGTTGTGCTTGTAATCTCCTCGGTGCCAAGTGGTACCACTTCAACTGTCTTGAGCTGATGGGAAAGAACAGATGTGATCTTAAAACATCCAAGTTAAAGGTCAAGGCAAAGTCAAAAAATGTCCTTTTGGAAGAGAAAGTGGTAGGTGAGTAGGGTTCCCACATGGCAAACAGTAGTCCAGGTACATCTAATTCAAAAGAACCCATACTCCAGCAGTCAGTACCCAATGCACTTTATGAGCCAAGGACCATCATCCATTACATTAAATTAATGTTGCTCATTTGGATGTTATTGGTTTTACAGGTTTGTTTGTATTTAATTTATAAATTTGTTTTAGCTTTACATCTGCTTAAGAGCAATAAGCATAAGGCATTTATAAGTAGTTTTATGTGTGTACTGCTTAAATAATATTAAGTTTAACATTAATATAAAATAATTTAAGTCAAGTGAGGAAAGAGAGGACAGCCCTTCTTCATCTATCTCTGACCGGTTTGTTTCTCACCCTTTTAATGAGTTCACAGAAAGTCCAACATATTGAGGATGCCAGGCAATACCTCCCCAGTCACACCTCTCAGAGAATTCACCCTATCCAACCCCTGGTAGAGGCATAACCATCATTCACAGCTAACTGGACCAAGATTGGAAAAGTCTTCAAATATAGACCAGATTCTCTCTTCTGGGATTTTGGAATCAATATATGGAGAGATTGAGCCAATAAGATACTGGAAACCAAGGTAAAAGATCCTGCTGACTCAGAGCATAGGCCACCATTTGGGAGAAGCCATCAGGGCTGCATGCAGATGAAAAAGTGAGCAGAGGGAGCCAGTCTCTAGCGAGAGGAGAATGAATGGCTGGTCACAGAGAAGCAGGGATAGCAATCCAAGCATCCTGAGAAGAGGCCTGAAGCTGGCTGTGTAATCCTGCTGATTTCCCAGATCCCAGATTCAGGCCCAGGAAACCCTCTGTGAGATGCACCTATCTCCTTCCAACAACCCCCTTTGACTTGAGCTAGCCTGAGGCGGTCTCTGTCCCTAATGACCAAAGTGTACTTTCCATGGCCTTCCACTTGTTTCATGTATCTTCACATCCATTTCATCATTTTCATGCCTTGGTATGCACCAAGAACCAGGACTCAGAGGGGTCAGGTAACTTCTCCAAAGCCAACAAGGAAGGAATGGCGGATAGGAAGCGATGGGAGGCAAGAAGCAGTGGGAGACAGGAAGAGAAGACTGGAAATGATGGAAGATAGATTGATATGATTCCACAGTTTATTCATTTCCCATCAAGTTTAATTTCTTTCAGTGGAGAGGCATTTCTATACTAGCACTAGAGGCAAAACTCAGATTGCCACCCATGCTCAGTCAGTCATCTTTGCTGAGCATTCCCAGAGTGGGAACACACACTCATCTAGCTCCAGCTACCTTGCAAAACAGTTGTCAGGGAGACAATGTGGTAGTTGAGATCCTGGGCTCAAATCCTGGCTCTGTCACTCACGGTCTCAGCGACACTACCCTGGGCCTCAGCTTCTTCATGCACAGATTGGAAATAACAAAAGAACACTTCTTTGGGCTGTAGTGAGCATTAAGTGAGACAACGCATGCAAAAGCACACAGCACTGTGCCTGAGAAGCCATTTGAGGAGCTATAGGGTTGAGTTACTGACATCTCAGAAGGCTAAACGGCATGGCACTTTTCATGAACCAGCAAGTCTCTCTTCTTCACAGAACTTCTCTATGGCAGAACTTGCTACATTTCCCCCAACTATTGGATATTGATTTTTACCATGAATAACCTTAGATGAACTTCATTTATAGCAGCAAGTGCTTC
The DNA here is from genome assembly GCF_024610735.1 of Ursus americanus. Lineage (NCBI taxonomy): Eukaryota > Metazoa > Chordata > Mammalia > Carnivora > Ursidae > Ursus > Ursus americanus. The sequence continues at coordinate 36,029,991 of NC_142128.1, forward strand.
AAACTGACCTGAATTGATCAGGCATAAGGATTTTCCATTAGGCAGAAATTAAGGAAATACATCTTCCAATATCTCAGTTAAAATAGCCTCCATTTTGCCAAGGTAAGAGCTGTTGATTTGATTTTAGTGAACAAGTAGATCAATAAGATAGAAGGCCTCTGAGAGTATAATACACCTCTCCCACATATTTTGTGGAGGCTGGATTCCTTCCCCAGACGTGATCCGTCATCCACAGCTGACACTGAACTTCTGCACTGGCTGCTAGGGCCCCCAAGGGCCAACTGCTGCAGACAACAGTGCCAAAACCTCTCCATGTGTCCACATGGAGCTCACAGGGGACACAGGCCTCCTGAGAGACAGAACGAAGTTGTCCCCTATCACCATTGTCATCACCACTGTCGTTACCATGTGAGCTCCCCAAGGGCAGAGATTTGGGTCTGTTTTGCCCCCTGATGTCTCCCCAGTACCTAAAACAGTTCCTGGCTGTGGTAAACTGAGGGCATGAATGGCCCCAGTTCTTCGCTCTTCCCTGTATCCACACCATGCCCATTGCCACATGACCTGTGTGCTTCTCACTAAAGAGTGGGATCTTACTGCCCCTCTCCCTTGAATCTGAGCTAGGCTTGTGGCTTGCTTTGCCCAGCAGAAGGAGCAGAAAAGATGATGCACCATTTTGAGTCTGAACCTCAAAAGGCTTTGCACGTTTCCACATACTCTCTCACTCTCTGCAGTCACCACGACAAGGACATACCCAGATGGGCCTGCTTGTCCCAGAGTAAGGAGACATGGGGGCAAAGGCAAGCTCCCCTGGCCATTCCTGCTGAGGCCATAGAAGATCAGCCAGACAACTGACTCCCAGACACACCAATGAATCTAGGCAAGCCAGCAGGAACCACATCTAACCTACAGATTTGTGAGCTAAACTAATGCTTGTTGTTCAAAGCCACCAAGTTTTAGGGTAGCTTGTTACCCAATATTATTGAGAAAGGAATCACTGATCTACTAGCACAGCCATATGAATTGATAGAATTAATTTATTAAATGCTATTAAATATGTACTAAATACTAGGTACCTGGTTAAACAATTTACATACATTATGGGTCTTGTCTTGACTTAAAATGTTTCTATTTTGTTCATCATGAAATCTGTTTCATTCATTCTGATTCATTTCAAATATTGCACTACAATATTATTTATCTTAATTTCGGAGCTTTTTGGTACTCCCTTAAATTTCACACCACTACTCACTTACCTCACTGTATTCTCAGCCCTGATTATCCCATTTATTCCCTAGGAAAAGAAATCTTTCAAAAAAGCAGGGCCCAGATGAAGCCAGAATTATTTGAACAACAAAACAAATAATGCACTATTGGATTATAACTCAAAGTGTAAAATAAATATCCATGAGTCCATATTGACGTAAATAATTGAATAAATAAATGTGGGAGAATGGAAAAATATCCCATAAAGAAGAATTCCAAGTAATTTATGTAGGCTCTCCTAACCATGAAGGGGATCGTCAATGACCTCCCCAAGACTACATACAGTAGGGGAAGGGCAGAAAGGATTAACCGACAAAGGCACCTCAGCCAGGTGACCAGGGTTGCCATCAGCAGTTACAGTTCATGTTGATGGCTTGTACCCTTCATAGGATGTGATAAACATAGCACTTTACCTCTGTGGTCTTCCTCCCCCAAACCCATAACCTCAGCCTAAACATGAGAAACTCATCAAACAGATCTCACTTGAGAGATCTCAATGAGAGACATTCTATTAAGATACCTGACTGGTCCTCCTCAAAATGGTCAAGATCATTAAAACAAGGAAAGTCTGAGAAACTGTCACAGTTCAGAGGAGCCGAAGACAACATGACAACTAAAAGTAACCTGAGGTCCTGGATGGGGTCCCAGAACAGAAAAGGGGCATGAGGCAAAGCCATGCAATCTTAATAAAGTGTCGACTTTATTAATAACAGTGCACCAATATTGGTACAGCAACTGTAACAAATGTGCCACAGTAATGTAAGATATTAACAACAGGAAAGCTGGGTCCAGAGTATATGGGAACTTGCTGTACTACCTTTGCAACTTTTCTATTAATCTAAAGCTATTCTAAAACAAACGGTTTATTTTTAAAAAATAAAGAAGTAAACCAAGGCCTATACAGATTAAAGTAAATTGCCTAAGGTCAGAGATAATAAATGACAAAGCTGGGATTCTAATCCAGGGCTGTGTTTAAACCAACACCCTATAGCTCAGCTGCTCACACTGAGACTTTCCCACCTAACAAAAATAAGGGAGCGGGGGAAGAGACGGGAAGGAGGGAGACAGACAAGAAAAGAGGAGGAGGAGATTGATTGCCATATATTTGCCAGCTTTTCTCTATTTGATGAAATTGGCCACCCTAAATGCGTTTTGCCTCCTCTCCTCCCAAATGCATATTCAGCAGTGTTCAGCTGCACCATGGGCTTCTCATCCAGCTGTGCTCACCCTCATGCAAACTCCCATGAAATCAATAGCACACATCCATCATTTTATCTCCACCACTTAGCAGAAGCAAAAACCTCTTTACCAAAGTACCCTCCACCGGACAAGACATATCACCCAATCGCCGCTGTACACATCCATCTTGCATACAATTGTTTAAGTGGTTTGGGGTCCTTTGAAATCAGAGATTTATTCCCGCTTCCCTTATGTTTTATTAGGGGAGGTTTATCATCAATATGAAACTTTAATTCCTCCAAAGCTGTGGATTAATAGACTCATAAACTTTAATACCTGGTGCTTTATACACTTCATTCAGGATCTACTCCACACAGTTGGGGGAGTGACAACTCAGTTCAATTTTCTGGTCTCTCCTATGCTGCAGTTCTGAGACCTTTGGGGATATAATCAGATTCACCTTGATAAAGCACTGCATTGTGCTTGGGGGGTTGGACACCACAACCAGACCAACAGGTTTAAATCCTGACTGCAGGGGCTCCTGGGTGGCTCAGTCAGTTAAGCATCTGCCTTCAGCTCAGACCCTGATCCCACGTCCTGGGATCAAGCCCCACATCAGGCTCCCTGCTCAGCCAGGAGTCTGCTTCTCCCTCTGCCCCTCCCCGTTTGTGTTCTCTCTCATGCTCTCACTTTCTTTCAAATAAATAAAAAAATCTTAAAAAAAAAAAAGTAATAAATCCTGACTGCATCCTAACTAGCTGTGCAACTCTAGGCTAGTTGCTTTACCTCTCTGAGCCTCAGGTTCTCATCTATGAAATGGGGTTAAAACTGGGATCTATCTCACAAGATTATTAATTGTTCATGGTGTGTGTGTGTGTGAGAGAGAGAGAGAGAGAAAGAGAGAGAGTACAAAATGAAAACCTTTTTATATGGCAAAAAAAAACCACAAAAAAAAAAAAAAACCCACCTAGGATCCCAGCAGAAAACAGAGTGAAGAGACCAGAAGCTTCATGCTTCACTTTGCCCACATCCTCAGACCAGAGCTCCAAAGCCAAGATGGTACATTTCTGTTCAGCCCATGCCATTGTTTAAAATGCAGCCACTGCTGCTTCTGGTGACAAGAACTACCTGTACGTCTTTCCAAAGAAACCTTCAGGGTCCAGGGCTTAGGCTGAGCTCTTCCTAACTTTCTAATTCCTTTTAAGTCAATTTGCAAAAACAAACTGCACTGTTTTTTTCATAGCTGACTGTGTCATGCTGTGGCTCACTTTTCTTCCAAAAGCCGTTCACAGCAAAGACTTAAGTAAAACAGCAAAAGAAAAAATAATAGTTATATGGACTATACAATATATAGTGACTCACATAATAATAATGGTAACTAACCTTTATACTAGTGGTTTTGGTCAGGGCACGTCTGTCAATGTCTGGAGACGTTTTTGTTTGTCATGAGTAGGAGGGTGCTACTGGCATCTAGTAGGTGAGGCCAGGGTTGCTGCCAAGCATCCTACAATGTGCAGGATGCCCCCCCCAAACTAAGGAATTATTTTGCCTCAGGTGACAACAGTGCTGAGGTAGAGACACCCTTGTTTATATCGGTCATTTATTAAGTGCCAGGCAGGGTTTTAAGAGCTTTGCATGTTGGAGCTCACTGTTCACGGTATTAGGGTTCTCCAGAGAAACCAAACCAGTAAGAGGAGTACATGTACATCTACATCAAGGCAGATTTATTACAAGGAATTGGCTCATGTAGTCATGGAAGCTGACATGCCAAAAATCTGCAGGGCAGCCCAGTGGTGCAAGAGACCAGGGAGAAGTGACCTGAACGCCATCGGGCAGAAAAAGCCAATGTTGCAGATTAAATCTGAAGGCTGTCAGCCAACAAGTTCCTTCTCACTCAGGGGAGGCTGGTCTTTTGTTCTCTTCAGGCCTTCAACTGGTTGGATGAGGCCCACCCACATTTGGAGGGCAATTGGTTTTCCTCAAGTCCAGCAATTTAAATGTCAGTCTCATCCAGAAGTACCCTCACAGAAATTCCCTGAATAATGTTTGGCCAACTATATGGGCACCTCAAGATCCAGCCAAGTTGACAAATAAATTCAACCATCCCCCCCACTATGAGGAGGATACCTTGATAATAGCGACCTTGACAGATTCAATTACCAGTCCCAATTCTTCACCTTTCCCTACATCCTCACCCTTGCCCTAGATTCACTCTGGGCAGTGTGCTTCCCTATCCTGTGAGTTTGGGATTAAACGTGTCATTTGCTTTGGCCAATGCCATCCAGGCAGGAGTGACCATGTGCTGGTTCCAAGGCTCAGCCTTGAGAGACTCCACATGGTTTCACTTGCCTCTTGCACCCCTGCCAGCTCCATGAGAACAACAGGTCCTGCCCATCCCACCGATCCCAGAATGATAGAGACATGAGAAGCAGGGCCACCTTGGCTGACTCACAGACCTACAGTAGGAAGCCAAGTAGCTTCAGCCAAGATCAGCCAAGCCTCTAGGTAACCCACAGCTGTACAAGCAATAGTAAGTGACTGTCATTCCAAGCTATGGAGTTCTGGGTTGGTCTGTTCTGCTGTACTAGTAGAACGACAGACCCCATTTTAGCAATGAGGAAACTGAGGCATGGAGAGGTTCAATAAGCTGCCCAGGTCACATGGCTAGCAGGTCCACCCTCCATCCATTCTGTGTCAAGCCATGTGCTAGGTGCTATCATTCCTTTGACTGTCACAGATCTTTCCAGTGGTCCCAACAAGGAGGTATTTTAGGCAACGGAACATCTGAAGTTTTAGCAGCACACCCTGGGAAAGGTGGAGCTGAGCTTTGAACATCAGTGTATTTATGTTCTGATACCATGTGGCCACCCTCTAACAGCAAAGGAATTAAATGACAACCTTCTGCTTCAAGGGACATGACCAGAATATGACACAGATTACTAAATGCCATCTGGGTACTTCTCATCCCCTCACTTATATATCTGCTCCTGATCTCTCTTCATTTTACTTCCAAAATCATCCCCTGGGCCCATCTACTCCTCTCTGTGTATGTATCACTGGGCCCTGAACTTCCACTAGCCCCCTCTTGATTATCTGTCCTCTTGGTATCCCTCATGTCTTCCAACCCCCTCTTCACATGGAAGCTACAGTGATTACTGGAAATGCATTCTTTTTTTAAGATTTTTTTTTTATTTGACAGAGAGAGAGAGAAAGCACGAGCGGGGGGGGAGAGGCAGAGGGAGATGGAGAAGCAGTCTTCCCGCTGAGCAGGGAGCCCAATGTGGGGCTCGATCCCAGGACCCTAAAATCATGACCTGAGCCAAAAGCGGATTGCTTAACCAAATGAGCCACCCAGGAACCCCTGTAAATGCATTCCAATGATGACTCTTCTGGAGAGTGGGGAGAACATCCAAGGGCCCCCCACTGCTCTTTGAATAAAGGACAAACTTTAACAAGGTCTGTGCCATCTAGGCCATGGCTACTGCCTCTCATTCTACTCTCCCTCTTCACTCTCTCTTCTCACTAAATCAACAGATATCCTTGAGTAGCAACCATGAGCCAGACATAGTGCTTAACACTAAAGACAATAATCATGAACAAAAAACAGCCAAGGCTTTTTCCCTAGAGCCTACAATCTACAGGAGATACAATAGAGAGGGCCCCGCTAGCCTTCTCATTGCTCCCACAAAGTGTCACGTTCGGTCCAACTGCACCTGTCATTTCACTGCTTGGAAACTCTCCTCATGACCCAGGACCAAGTTGGATCCCAAGGCTTCATGCTTTCACACCACCTTGCATCTAGACATCAAAGCACAAATCCCACTGGGTAATCACCCACTAGGATGCATGCAGTTATTTCATGTCTAAATCTCACACTGAACTCTAAAACCTTTAGAGTAGAAACTCAACCTGTTTCTGCTTTCTGCCATATTCCCAGTGCCTTAGATATAGTTGCGTTCAGTTTGATTGAGTAAAGGTATAACTGAGAGAAAAAGAAAAACCCAGTTAACAATAAGACCCTCAAGTTTAAAGGCACCTGTGGTTTGAGAGGAACAGGCAAAGATGCACAGTTCCCATGGCCTGAGAGACATGGAAGAGTCCCCAGGCTACCAGTTGCCATAGGAACTGCCTCCAGACCTCCCTGACCATGAGGAACACAATCCCATCAGATGCCAGTGGTATGGCCAGCTCTCACCTTGCCATCCCCTGTGGAACACACTGAGGTGGCCCCACGATCCTCAGCTCCTGGGGGTCATGCTCTGTGTAATCTCCTCCCTTAAGTGTGGACAGACCTTGTGATCTCTTAACGAACTGAAGATGGCAAAGGTCATTATGCCACATGAAGATCACAACATCCACCTTGCAGGAGACGCTCTCACCCTCGGTGGCTCTGATGAAGCAAGTAGTCATGTTGGGATGGAAGAAACAGAGTGGCCTCTGACTAGCACCAGTCCAGGACTGAGGCTTTCAGTCTTAGAGACATGGGGGATGAAACTCTGACTAGTTGAGACTCAGATGAGACCTCAGTCCCAGCTGACACCCTGATTACAGTCTGGGAGATTTGAAAGTAGAGAACCAGCTAAGCCATGCCCAGATCCTGGCCCACAGAAACTGTGAGATAATAAAAGTGTGTTATATTAAGCTGCTAATTTTGTATAATGTTGTTGCATGGCAATAGAAAACCAGCTAACATGCTGAGCTGGGCTACCACTCCCACTTCTTTCCCACCCCCATGAGACACTGTGCTCATGGATGGACGCTGTATTAGTTTCCTAGGGCTGCCATGACAGATCGCCACAAACCAGAGGGCCTATAACAACAGAAATCCATTGTCTTTCAGTTCTGGATGACAGAAGTCTAGAAACAAGGTGTCAGCAAGGCCACATTCTCTCTGAAAGCCGTAAGAGTTTTTCCCTGTTTCTTCCTATCTTCCAGTGGCTCCCAACAATCCCTTGGCTTGCAGATGCATCACTCCAGTCTCTGCCTCCGTCTTTGTGTGACCATCCTCCCTATGTGTCTGTGTCCAAATTTCCTCTTTAATAAAGACACCATCCACTGGGGTAGGGTGGGCCCTCAATCATTAAGATGGGGTCATTAACTTGATTACATCTGCAAAGATCCTGTTTCCAAATAAGGTAATATGCACAGATACAGGGGATTAGGAGTTCAATGTATCATTTTGGGGTACACAATTCAACCCACACATACGCCATCTTCATACCCCAAAACAGAGCATATGGGTCTGCCTATTCTGGCCCCCTGGGAAGTTGCCCCTTCACTACCATTCCCACCAATGCCTAGTGCATTCATTCACCACACATTTCCTGAGCACCCACATGTGCTGCCCACCAATGCAGAAACTGGGGGGAATGGAGACAAGAAAATCCTAGCTCTCATGGAGCTTACATTCTGACGGGGAGCGCAGTGACAGACAATCAGCGCCTACAAAGAAAGGAGATTGTTTCTGACCACTGCAAATGGTATGCACAATAAGGGCAAGACTAGTAACAGTCATGGTGGTAAGAGCTGCAGCAGCTAACATTGCTTACTCTTTGCCAGGTGTTATTCTAAACACTTAATTTGAATTTGTGCTCTTCCTCCTCACCTCAATGAAATAGCTATTTATCATTCCCCTTTTAAAGATGGGGAAACTGAGGCACAGAGCACTTACACACAATTAATAGCAGAACCAGGACTTGAACCCAGGCAGCCAAGTTCCAGGCACCCTCTATGAAGAAAACAAAGAGCTGGAGAAAGGAATAGGACTTTAGATCTGGCAGTCTCAGAGAAAGGATTTTTGACTCAACTTGAACAAACAACACAGGGGTGGAGGCCAGATTGTGGCAAGTGAGGGGGGGGAATGCAAAGGGAGGGTGTGAAGTTGTTGAAATAATCTCTAGTTGTGGAAGGGTTTAGGCCCCCCTCCCAAGGTAGGCAGCTTCTAAAAGATGCAATGGTATCAAACAGTACAGATTGTGTAGAACTTACAGCACTTTAACAAAGAGGGGATCTTAGAGATCAAGGTGCCGTCTCGCCCATAGGGGATCATAATGCACCCCCACTTCCTTTCTTGCTGCATCATCTCCTACCCATCCAGTGTAAGCTCAGGCTGGCCCCACTGCCTGGGGTGATTAATAGGTTTAATTTATCATTAACTTCCATGGAGCTGAGCTAGGCCAGTGACGCCTTTGGAGCAGTGTGTGAGTAATCAGTGGGTTAGGAGAAGCCTCTGCATACTTATTTATATTCATTTTGCACTGGGGACATTCATAATTTGTTTGTTTTTCTCTGGTCTGGCTTCACCTACCTGGGCTTGGATGACTGGGACAAAACCAAGAAAGAATGGTCCACGGTACTGGGGGAGGGAGGAGGAGAGATCGAGTCCATGGGGACAGAAAAGGACAGAGACAAGAAGAGATTGGGCAGAGGGTCTATGAGCAGTATCCATTCACCCTCAGTCTCTGTGCCTACCACTGCCAGCATCTTTATCCACATGTTGCCCAAGCACATTGTGCAGGCACTGTCTGAATGCAGGAAGGTCAACATGAGAGGGTTTGGAGTCCCAGCATGCTCGAGGAGACAGCACATTACTGATTTCAAAGCCAGGTTGGCAGACCAGTGGTACACAAAGCAGTGTGGGCTCAAAAACAAGGGCAGAGCTCCTCATTCTCATTCATGATGGGTTTTCAGATCCAGGAGTCCCAGAGCCAGCCTGAAATTCAGGCAACATATTCCCTCCTTCCCCAACTGAATGCACACAGGTCTGGGAACCACAACTGAGGCCAGAGGAGAGGGAGGGTGGAAGGGTAAGAAAAGGTCCCCAGCATACAGAGGGGTGATGTGGTAATTTGGTTTGCTGGCAGATCGGTCCTGGCAGACTGAGGTTTCAGCCCGTCCATTATCACACCCGGACCCCTGGACCAAACTCTAGGAAGAATGCACCATACCCCCCTACAGGGAATTCCCAACTAGCCCCTCAAAAGCCACAGCCTTCAACAGTGTGATGGAGAAGCAGCCAACTCTTGGTTTCAGCTCAGGTCATGATCTCAGAGTTGTAAGACTGAGCCTTACATCTGGCTCTGTGCTCAGCAGGGAGTCTGCTTGAGACTCTCTCTCCCTCACCATCTGCCCCTCCCAACTGCATGCTTTCTCTCTAAAATAAATAAATCTTTTTAAAAAAGTGGTACAGTAGGTTTGTCTTCTCTCTTGCCCTTCCTGTAAGAAAGTCTTGTTATACAATTCAAGAGTAAAAGGTGACAGGGAACCTCTCTGCAAAATCAGATGCAGGAGCCCATGCAGGTGAGGTGGCACTCAGCACAGTACCCCAGACCAATTGTGTGCAGACTTCTCCCAAAAGCTAGACCACTGTGAGGGCAAGAGGTGCAGCAGGAGAAAGGACCACAGGGTGAGGGTCTCTGCCCCACCACACAGATCACCCCAAGAGTCTCAGACTGCAAGTAGTGCTCAAGTACCAGCTAGATGGATTAAAACCACCCTAGACTCTCCCCCACCCAGTAGAAATGCAGAGCTGGAATGTGAAAGACAAAATATTCCCTGGCAACATGAGAGAAACAGGACAGCAAGCTCAGAGCAAAGCAAATAAAGGCTTTGATCCAACAGTTCCTGCCATCTAGAGTTCAGGATTACCCCACTGACACCTGGGTTCAATATCAAGATGAAAATTTTTAGGTTTTAACTGGGGCATAAGGGGTGATAGCAAAGGTTTATGTAGCCTGCAGCCTGCAACATCAATTCTTCATTTCTTCTTTATTAATACCTTTATTCTGATATAATTCACATACCACACAATTGACCCATCTAGAGTGTTGGACTCAATGGTTTTTAGTGTATTCACGAAGTCACACAACCATCAGAATATTAGAACACCGTCACCCCCAAAAGAAACCTTGTATCTTTTAGCTATCACCTCCCAAATGCCCATCATCCCTAGTCCCTAGCAACCACTCATTTACATGCTATCCCTATGGATTTGCCAGGTCCGGACACTTCAGAGAAATGGCTTCCTTCCATCTCTGCTGGGAGTCAGCATGTGCCCTTCAGTCACAGTGTCTGGCTTCACCTGAGCTCCAACCCTGCCACAGCAACCTCATCTGAAAGTGGAGCCAATCATTGTTCTTTACCCATTTAGTTGTGGGGAAGGTTACACAAGTCAACACCTTCGCAGTGTGTGCCCAGTAAGTGCTCAGCAAATAGGAGACAGTATCCCTGCTTGTGTCCTGTGCCTGGCTTGCTTCATGTAGGCCCCATAGGGCCTTCTGTCTTATAATAGACACAGCGCTGGGGTTCCACAAAGAACCATGCACATAGAGGGCTTAACCCAGAGCCTCCTCAGGCCCAGAACCTGAATGGAGGCATTTTTAGAATCGTGCTGATGTGGGCAGTGAGTGTGGCCAAGCTTGTTGTCATAACGATCCGGACCATTGGCCCCGCAGCAGGAAACTGTCTCAGTGGCCTGAAGACAAAAGCCAAGGGTGTCCTTGTTATCCAGGAGCCAGGGCCAGGCTGGGCAGGCACTTCCGAGCAGAGTCGGAGGCCCAGCAGGCTCCTGGCAGACCTTGGCTCACTGGGCAGCTGTCAGTCCTGGGAGGCTGCCTGCTGTGTGCTCCAGGACCTGGGACAGGGGTGGGAGTAATCGGGTTACATGCTCCGGGGATTCTGCTGCTCTTGGCAGAGCCACAAATTGAGTTTGAAATGAGTAATCTGGAGCCAAGCTGCTTGTGCTGTGAGCAAGGAGGCCTGGTTGGCAGGTTTTCTCAACCACCATCTCCTCTGGATCAGAGGAGAGGGGTGGGGAAACAGCCCCAAAACCACCCCAGGGATAATGCATAAGACAGCTTCCCTTGCTATGATGGGGAGGAGGGGCATAGCCGATTCCCAGCAAAGAGAGAAGGAACTCTTTCTATGAAATGTCCAGAATAGGCAAATCCATAGAGACAGAAAGTAGATGTGTAGCCTGGAGCTATGGAGAGTGGGGGATTAAAGAGTATGTGTTTCTTTTGAGGGTGATGAAAATGTTCAAAAATTGACTGAGGTGATGGTTGTACAACTGTGAATACACTTGAAACCACAGACTTGTACACTTTAAATGGGTGAATTGTATGGTATATGAATTAGATCTCCATAAAATTGCTACAAAAACAAGAAAGAGTTAGTGGGGTAGGGAGCGGGGAACAACTTCCCATAGGTACAATTCTTTTGTCCACAGAACCAAAGGTCTTCTCAGATCCTCCCCTAAGAACAAAAGTAAGAGCTAAGGTGCATGAGGTACTTCAAAGAGGAGAAAACTGCAGCACAGAGAGGCTAATTCTCCTGCCTAAAGTCACACAGCAGTAAATGGTGGTTAAGAGCTTGTGCTCTTAACCACTGGGCTGTACTGCCACTGACTGATAAAGTAAATACTTTCTTGGGGCACCAGGGAAGGAGGAGAAAATACTTCAGGAAAGATGTGTGTACTTGACACTTCTAAACAGAATAACTGAAGCACCTGTCGTGGAAAAGAACAGACCTTTGCTGCATTTCAGTGCACGACCCTAGTGAGGAGTCATCTTTTCTGGGACTGGGTCTGTCAAGGTCTTAATCCGTCTCAGTGTCTGCACCCTGGTCTCCCTGCTCTGGCTATTTCTCAGGGTCCCCTGAGGCAGGGGAGTCTGGAGCCAACAGAAGTCGATCTGATAAAGATCCAACTCTCAGGGACAGGCTCCGGCGCGCTGCAGACTCCGCAGACGTCTGCAGAAGGGCTGTAACTCAATAGAGAATTCTGTTAATATGGTTGCTGCCTGCTCTAACCCCCTCAGCTCATCTAACCACTATGGAGATAACAGAGGCTGGAGGCTACCGGGTCCTGATTACATTTCCTCCCCTCTCGCTGCCCTAAAAAAGATGGGCTTTGTCAGGCTTCTGCTGCCACCTACAGCAGCTGCAACACAAGGCATGTCTCCAGCCAGACCTGGAGAAACAGAGCAGGGCAGTTCAAGGGAGAAACGGGTCACCAGGGGCCAAAGTCTGAGATCTGACGTTGAAGGTCTTCTCATACCCTCAGGCCAGGCAGAGGAAAAATACACAAGAGCCTTCTCCCCATCCTTCCCCTGAAGGGGCCCCATCCCCTGAACACACCAAATGGAAGGGAGGACCAGCTCTCCACCCATGGGGCTGAAGGGCATCCATACCTCTTTTGATGCCCTGAGGACATTCCAATTCCTCTGCCCACACTGGTGCCCTCTGTACCATCTCATTCACCCCCTCCTCTGAAAAGCCCCTTTCCATTACCTCTGCTGGTTTAGCTAAGCCCACAGCCCCCTTATGCTCACCCCACTGATCACCTGCCTGTCTCTCCCAATAATAATCAGACTGACATTCACTGAGCACTGACCATGTACCACACACTGTGTTTAAAGATCTGTATGCACCATCTCATTTAATACTTAGAAGGAAGATTATTAGAAGGGTTATTATGGCCTGCATTTCACAAATGAGAAAACCAAGGCTCTGAGGGGTTAAGTAAGTTAGACAAAACCAGCCTGGGGTTTGAACTCAGCCCCATTTTCCTCCAGAGACAACTTTTTTAACATGCAGGGTTCAGCCTGCCTCCCTCCCTCCTCCCTTCACCAACCCTTTTCACTTGATGGACGGGGTGAACATATAGTTCTTCTGCTATTTATCGATTTAGAAACTTGGGAGCCTGCTTGGCTGGGAAATGGATAATCATGTTTTCATTTGAAAGGTTCATGTAATGTTGAAACCAAATGTTGGAAAATATATTAGAAATTATTATGGCTGGTCATTGGAGAGAAACCACTGGGATGTAACTTCTCTTAGTCACACATTTCTTGTCTTCACAGTCTATTTCTCAAAGACTGGGGCAGGATAAGGTAGGTAAGGTAGAGCAAACAACGTAATCTGAAAGGCAACTCATAATTACAGGATGGAAACTGGCTTTGGGTAGAGCAGCAAGCCTGTGAACCAGCTGTGTGGGGAAGATGTTCCTGCCCCGAGAGCTCATGGAATGAGAGGTTACCCTGCCAGGTGCTGACAGGACCACTCCACCTCAATCGCACCAGACCTGGAGCATCCAAAGGTAGGTCCACTCCCTGAGGGACTCTGGATGAGGAGAGTGTGTCTGGGAAGGTGTCCAGGGGTGGCAGAGAACTAAGTCATGATGGGTCATATGGCAAAAGTCAAAGAACTCAAAGAGCTGCCTGCCAACATTTGAAGGATTGATACTTGAGGGAATAGACCTACTCTTTTCTCCCTGAGGACAGGTCCAGGCAAATGTGAGGATAGGAAGAGAGGAGAGACAGCAAAAGACTGGTACCTGGCACATCATAAGCATGGAATAATATTTGCTAAATTAAAGAATGAAAGGATGAGTGGCCGTTAGGAGGGTGGATTCTGAAGTCAGAGATTCCTCAGTTCAAATCTTCACTTTGCTCCTTGGACAAGTGATCCAATCTTTCTGAGCCTCTGTCTGTCCATCAATGAAGACTTAAACTTTCAAATGGGGACCTGAACCATCGGTAAGGACTATCGAGCATAAGGGGGCAGGAATCTGAGACCTGGGCAAAGAAAGTCCATCAAAGGGGACACAAGGTGATTCCGTCTGTGCCAGGACAGGATGACCGACCACACAACCTACAGTGGTCATTTCTCTGCTTTTTCTATCCAAAATAAGACAGATGTTTGAGCACCTCTTCCGTGTACAGCATTAGACCCAGGTACTGGTGGGGGGGGGGGGGAGTCCAAACATGAAATATGACCTGGTTCTACCCTTAGAGGGCTTAAAATCTAGAACCTAAGAGAAAACAAACTGGCTGAAATGGTAGAAGACGGAACAGAGCCAGACTGGGCAGCCACCATCAGCATCACTTGAGATGCTTGTAAAAAGGCAGACCCAGGGCCAGGGAAGACACAGTAAAGCAGAATCCCCAGAGGGTTGGGTTCTAGAAGCTGCATTTCATTGAGCTTCCCAGGAGCCACTTATACACACCAACACTGAAAACTAAATTAGCACTTCAGAAAAAAAAGAGCCACCAGTCCCACCATGGCCAGAGGCTTCATGGAAGAGAGATTCCGGAGCCAAGCACGAGGGCAATATGTGGGGAAGAAGCCATGTGTAATAGAGGGTGAGGGGCATGAGACCCATGATTCCAGATTGAGATGATGTGCATCATTTGCTGGGACCACCTGTCAGAAGAGAATATCACAAGATGATGTCCCATTTCTCAAATGCATCCATTTCCCTCCATTCCCACTGTCAACAGCCTTGTCCAAAGTACCACCATCTCCTGCCTCAACAATTGCCATAGCCACCCAAATGATCGTCCTGGTGCCACATCTCCCCTGCCCCCGCCACACACCCTCAGAGTAGCCAGTGTGACCTTCTAAAATCACAAACAAATTGAACAATGACTAACACTCACCCACTGCCACCACCAATTAAATTTTCCCAACCTCTGCTCTTAGAATAAAATTCAGTGCCCTTAACAAGACCCTCACTGACCTCCAGGGTCTGGCCTCTGACTGCTCTTCCTCAGGCTCACTCACTGCAGCTACTCCAACACTCTCTATTGCTCAAAAATGCTGCCTTCTTGGAGATGCTTTAGTCAATCACCTACCTATTCAAATCATCATTCCCCCTAAACTATTTCATCACCCTATTTCTCTTGGGTCAATTATCAGAATCTGTAAACCCTCTTGCTTAAATTTGCTTCTTAATTGTCTGTCTCCCCAGCCATACTGCAAGTTCCAGGAGGGGAGCAGGAAATCGGTCTCCCTCACCATTGAATTCCCAGCACACGGAACACGTGGCACATAGGTGAGGCCCAAGTATTTTCTGAATCTACAAAAAATGTGTCATTTGCAAGAGGCCTTGAATGCCAAGCTAAAGAGCAGGGAGATTTGCCAAGAACTGCACAGCAGGGACAATACCCAGCATGATGAAAGAAGCGCCTGTGTTATCTGAGTAAAAACCCCAGAGGATTTCAAAGATAATAAGAGCAAAGTAAATTTCAAGAGTGGATCTAAATTCACGAACCCCAGTGAAAGCTGAAAATTACCATCCCAGCTGGTAGAAATGTCAATTCAAACTTCATTTATAAAACCATTTCAGGCTCTGATTGCTAAATTATTATTTCATATGAGAATGAGCATTGTCTGGATAAAAAGCAATGGCAAAAGTAAAAAATTCAATTTACTCAACATCCCCCTCCCTGAAAAAAATATTTTAACATTAAAAGTTACTCCAGATAATTGCACATATAAATATCACTTAGTGCAGATGTTGTGTATAAAATGTAATTATTACTCATGGAAAATCAATGGTGGCAAATGATAAAATCCATGATCTGGGTCTTTCTGCTGAACAGAAATGTATTAGTGCTTTGGCTTTGGTTTATGTGCTTTTTAATTGAAAATGATCTCTAACTAGAAATGAGTTGCAACACAGGGATGAAGCATCCAATTGCAAATAAAGATGTAATAACCACCAAACTCTCTGGCAATGCAGGGAGTTCAAAGCAAAGCCATTTGTCCCGATAGCAATCCCTGCTCCTTCTCACTCACATCCTGGGTACTCACTCTGCATCAGCCTTGTGGTCAAAAGCAGTAAACAAGATAGATCCTCATTTGCTTGCACATGTCCATCAGGAGGAACCTTAAGTAGCAGAATGACTGAGATTAAGGAAAAAAACAGAGTGCTGAGATTAAGGGAAAAAACAGGGTGCTGAAATGCAGTGTGACGAGAGAGGCCAGAGTAGATGGGGAGGCCTCTCAGAGACCGGGGCATCTGAGACCATACTGAATGGTGAAAAGGAGCCAGACATGGGAAGATAGGGAAGTGAAAATAAGCAAAGATGCCTACAAGGAGGTAGGAGACTCTAAGTATGTTTGGAACATAATGAACAGGCAGGGAGAGGGGTCACTCTATGACCACATTTGCTGTTGGGTCTTTTAATCACATTTACCCATCTTCATTTCTGAAGTCTCTCAACTGGTCTACCCCAGATGCACAGCAAGCAAAAGCTACTGGGTACCTGCGATGAGCCAAATGTTTCTGTCCTCCCAAATTCATATGTTGAAATCCTAACCCCCAAGATGATGCTATTAGGAGGGGGCACCTTTGGGAAGTGATTAGGTCATGAGAGCAGAGTCCTCATGAGTGGGATCAGTACTCTTATAAAAGAGACCCAGAAAGTTCCCTCAGCCCTTCCACCATGTGAGGACACAGTAAGAAGACACCAGGTCCTCACCATCACCAAATCTGCTGCTGCTACTTTCTTGGGCTTCCCAGCCTCCAGAACAGTGAAAAATAAATGTCCACTGTTTATAAGCCACCCAGTCTATGCCATTTTGTTATATCAGACCAATGGACTGAGACAGCATCGAGTTCCCAATTCACTACCAGCAAGGTCAGCTTTCATCACGATCCTTCTCAACCCCATTTCTACTATTCACAACCCCACAACACCAACCCAAACATGCCCACTGACTGCCAAGTGGATATGCCCCCTCTGCCATTGGCTCACAGGCCCCAGGAACATGCTGCCTCCAAGTGACCTCAGTGGGCGGCCGATGGCAAAGACCTCCTGTCCACTAAATCCCTCATCCCATAGACCACAGCCCTTGTCATCAGCTCTCCCATGCACTCCAAAGCAGGAACTCTCAGACTCAGATCTTGGGCACCTACCCAAGATCCATCAATACCCCCAGAGTAATTCATCACTGCCAAATTCTGTGCATGTGTAAAGAAAGCAAGGATACATCTAGTGCTCAGTTCTGTCACGCTTTCCCTGACACAGGCAGGTAAGGGTCTAACAGGTCTCCTCTGACACACAAGTGTCTGCTCAAGGTCACATGTTCTGCAGATTCCAGTGGCAAGAGTAGAATCCAGATGTCTGGATTTGTGGAACAACGTGTTCAATGAGGACAAGATTCACCAATGAGATGGCACAGAACTGTTTGGGAAGAAAGCATATTGAGAGTTCATACTCAGCTCCCTTTTGGACCTCTGACAAGAACTCATCCCTCTGCCTTAGGACACCATGGCACATAACCAAGAATAGAGAACAGAACACACTGTCGTTGTACTGGGGCCCCATCTTCTGCCCCCGTGAAGTCCATCACCTCACTCAAGTCTTCCCAAAGCCTCACGAGAAGCCTGTTTATCTCTGCACTTTGAAATCTTTCTATTTTCTTTCTTTTCTTTCCTCTTCCACCGTCTGTTTTCGAAAAGCCACAAATGAGACAGGTGATTAATTTCATATTTTGGCTACCACTGCAGAAATATCTTCTCTCAAACCCTTGTGAATAAAAGAAAGATTTAATCAGTCTCTAGTGTGGTTACCTTGAGTGTTCGAGAAGATCTCTGATGGAAGACAAAAAAGAAGTTTTCCAAATATTAAACTTTAATAAGCAGAGCAGGCAAACATATTGCTGCATCAACACCCAGCGTGGCCTCACTGGGGAGGAATCCGAGCTGATCTAGCAATCTCTCCAGATCAGTATTGTCATCACTCTCAGCTCTTATTACATTTACCCAACCTGGGCATCTGTGGAAAAAATTCTGTTAACTCAATCAGCACTAGGGAAAGCCAAGAGGGGTGGCGACTTTGCCAAGTTTTGCTAGGCTGATGGAAGCAATGGTGTGTGTGTGTGTGTGTGTGTGTGTGTGTGTGTGTGTGTGTGAGAGAGAGAGAGAGAGAGAGAGAGAGAGAGAGAGAGAGAGAGGAAGAGATTGAGATTCAAGGTAGAAGTTAGTTCTTATTACAGGAGGAGAAAAAACACGGAGGGAAGAGAGGGTTTGTCTTCAGGAAGGTTTCTTTTTGAGGAAGAAGACTGGAGCAACACTGAAAGTCTTGGGGATCTGAGTTTTAAGAGTCATCTAGGCTAAGAGTCAGCACGCTTCTTCTGTAAAGGGCTATACAATCTCTGTCACACCTACTCAACTCTACTATTATACCATGAGAGCAACCATAGACAACATAAGTTAATAAGCATGGCTGTCAAGCAGAGAAAGACAATTATCATATGGTTTCTCTCATCTATGGAACATAAGAACTAGGAAGATCAGTAGGAGAAGAAAGGGATAAAGAAAGGGGGGGTAATCAGGAGGGGGAATGAAGCATGAGAGACTAAGGACTCTGAGAAACAAACTGAGGGCTACAGAGGGGAGGGGGGTGGGGGAATGGGACAGGCTGGTGATGGGTAGTAAGGAAGGCACGTATTGCACGGTGCACTGGGTGTTATACACAACTAATGAATCATCGAACTTTACATCAAAAACCACGGATGTACTGTATGGTGACTAACATAATAAAATAAAAAAATATTATAAAAACAAAACAAAACAAAAAGCATGGCTGTATTTCAGTAAAACTTTATTTACAAATAAGAAAAAAGAAAAAAAAGCCAATGGACCAGATTTGGCCCATGGACTATAGTATAGCAATCCCTTATCTAGGCTCCAGAGTTGAAAGAAGTGAATAGGACACCACAGTGAATGGAGAGACAATCAAGATCAGCTTTCTCCTCCTTTAAAGGTCACTGCTTGAAGGTCAGAGGGGAAGTGCCAAGTCCCTACTCCACTTTGATAGTTGATGGTTTAGTGGGAGAAGGTAAATGTCATTTCATGCAAATGGCTCACTCATTTGACCAAAAATGCAAAGGTGTGCCCCTCAGGCCATAGGACCTTGAAAAATGCTGTACTCTCTCCATTTAAAATATTCTTTGTTCTACTTTTACTCAATTAAATCTTCTCCACCTTCAGGTATTACAACCTTCAGAGAAGACCTGTCTGGTGCTTCCCACTTAGGCCAAGCACTCTTAGCATTATGTACTTTGCCTTTATTGCAATTATGCCTTAATGTGACAGTGTCTCTTCCCTCGTTAGACTGCAAACTCCATAAGATCACATACCTAGCACTGAGCACCAAGCCTGACACATAGGAAGTACTAAGTGAACAGGCATAAAATAGACGGGTATTGAGTGTTTTAATTAGAATTAGAAACATAGATTGCTTACAATCTTTGAGTTCTCATGCAACAAATCCCTGCTGAAACCCTCAGTATCTGCAGAGAGGGAAAGGGGTGATGCAGGGGGTCCTCCCACTTGACTGTGCAGCAGCACTCCATGGAGGACTCACTGAAGCAGATTCCCAGACCCCACACCTAGAGATTTTTTAGTCAGTAGGTCTGAGACAGAACCCAAGAATTTCCAATTTCAACCAGCAACCAGGTGATGCCACAGTTTCCAATTCTCAATCCTGGCCATGAAGTAAGCTTTAAAAAAAAAAAAAAAAAAGTAAATAAATAAAAGCCAAGTTTGGGAGCCCACCCTGACCGATTAGCTCAATCTCTGATGAGGGGACATGGACATCACTTTTCATTTGGTTTTTTGTTGTTTAAAGCTCCATGGGTGATTCTAATTTACACTAGGCTTGGAAAAAATTGAGCTTTGAATGTTTATAATGCAAGAGCAGTCCTCAAAGACCAGCTTCCATACTGACTTTGGCTGGGCCCACAACGGCAGTTTGAGAACATCCTGGGTGCTTCTCTCAGGGTCTAGTTCAGGGCTGCCAGGACAGCTCCTGGGACATGTCTGAAAGGTATGTGGATGCCAAGCAGAATTTGGATTCATTAGACTAGTTAAGCATAGCAGTTGTTAATCTATTTCCATCGCTGTAGGAGTCCCATTGTATAAATACACTACAATGATTTTACACACTCTCTGCCAATGATTTGGGGCTATTATGAGTAGTGCTGCTATAAACATTCTAGTACACATCATTTGATAAATGTATGTATACATTTCTTTTGGGTAAAAGAGGATATAAAAATGCATACTGTGTGATTCTGTCTATATGAAGTTCAAACTGGGCAAAATTAACCTATGGAAGTCAGTGCTGGGGCGGGGGTGGCTCTGGGGTGCTGGTGTCCCGGATATATTCATCCTGTGATAGTTCATCAAGCTGTACTCTTGAGACTGTCTGCTTTTCTATATATATATTATACTTCAATTTTTTTTTAAAGTTTATTAAAAAGCAAAACTCGCTGTGCAGAGGTGGATGCAATGTCAGCACATGGCCTGCAGGGGGCGCAGCAGCCTCATGAACTCTGCTCTCCCAGCTTTGACTGGAATCTGGCTGGCCAGGCCTCCCTGAAGTTTCAGGGCTGCCTGGAGAGCAGCAGCTGCTCTGAGCTCACAGGCCAGAGTGCCTGGAGAAGCCAGGGCAGGGCCCAGCCACACTCACCTCCTCCAGACCTCAGCTCAGTACCTCAGCAGGCTGAAGAGTCCACTCTCAGAAGTTCTTGGCATCCCAAAACAATTCCACCTAGAAGAGAGCTCAGGATAGCAATGCTGGATTCCCAGAGCCCTTCTCTCTGCCTCACAAAGAAAGGGGCATTGTGGCTAAGAGTCAGGGCAACCCGGTTAAAGTCCTAGTGTTGCCATTGCTAGCTAGGTAGCCTTGAACACAGCCCTTAAACTCCATTTTCTGTCCTGTGAAAGAAGGAGGGGATACCACCCACCTCACAGTGTTGTGGTGTCTGGTTGTTATCAGTAGCTGTTATTTCTACCAAAGTGAAATAGACAATATAAGAGAGGGTCCTTTCTCCGTCTCCTCCACACAGTACTAAGTGATCACAGAGGGGAGGTAGGGATCCATCTACTTCGAGCCATCCAGCTCTGCCACATGGAGAAGCTGGGAACGAGTTCAGGCCAGGCCAGTGGCTGCAGCTCATGGACTTCTGATGCTAGAGATGGTGGCCGAGGTCAAGGCTGCTGGCAGCACCAAGATTGATAATAGTTGGAAACAAAGGTGCAGGCCTGAGTCTGACCTCCTTCCAGATGTTCTGGGCTTTGAGATGTCCTAGGATGTAGCACCAGCAGTGCCAAGAAGGTTGGCAACTCCCTGGAATGCCCAGATCTGGTGGAATGAAGAAGACTGCTTGGGAGCTCAGACTGAGTCCCACATACTGGCTCTGGTGCTTAATTAGCTGCATGACCTTGAGAAAGGTACCTGACCTCTCAGAGTGTGATCTACTTCACAGGGAAATCACTGACCTTACAGGATTGATAGGAGAGTCAAGTGCAGTCACTGTCAGGAACTGGCACATAACAGAGTTCAAGGAATGTTGGTTTCCCTCCTCCGGGTGGCTCTGACCTCATGAGATAATAATGGCAATAATAATGCCACCAGCTAATATGTAATGGACTTACTACATGGCATGACAGCCCTATGATAGGCACAACTGCCCCCATTTTACAGACAAGGAAATTGAGTTGAAAGACAAGGACATCATCTTGCCCAAGGTCACACAGCCAGTTAGGGCTTCAGGTAGGATTTGAGCCCAAGTCTCCTTAGTTTCAGAACTGTGCTTTTAACTCACTGAGCTGCATTACAACTTAAGCCACTGTCTTAGATCCCAGCCCTCTGGGCAAGCCCTGAGCATTAAGAACGTTTATGCTCAATTCCTTAGCCTTCTTGGGAGGAGGACAGAAAATAGCTCTCAACTTACTCCACGGTCCCTGACTGTTCACCTGAAGCACAGAGTTGAGCACAGACAAGGAAAAGGATAGCAGAAATAAGGGGGAAAACTGTATGAGGCTGTCAGTAATGTGGATTCCCATAATGCAGAAATGCCCTAACCTTCTCCCTATTCTGCCTACAGAGCTGGGAATCAGGCCCAGATCTGCTACTTCCTGGCAGTGTGAATTTAGGCAACTTAGGTGACCACTCTGTATTAGGGTGTCCTCATTTATGAAAATGTAAATACCAAAAATGGAAACTACCAGAAAAAAATCCTTGCAAGGACCAAAGGAGAGAACATGTTTGAAGTGCTTAGCAGACTACGGACATGTAAATCTGCACTTGAGTTTTAGGTACTCTATCACCACCACCATCACCATGATCCCCATTATCCTCCACTGTTACCACCATCATCATCATCCCTATTATCACAGTCATCATTTCAATAAGATTATGTGTATCAAAGACATTGCACACTAATGACAAGGAGAGATGTGGTAAAGCTCCCTGTCCTGCAAGGTAGGCATGAGCTCTGGCACCTTGGAAAACATAACTATTATCCCAGTCTTGCTCCTTAGACTCCATACACCATTGTCTCAAGCACACAAGACAATCCCAAGGACAGTAATATCGGCTTTAATGCCTCCATTTCCCCAGAACACAGTCTCTAAACCTCCCAGGACAAGAACGGGCCCCAACCCCTCCAGACCTGAGTCTCTAAGAGACAGAAGAGGGCCCAAGCCCACCTCATCCTTAGGTTCTACCCAATAATCCAGAGCGGCCCAGAGCCAATTCATGCTACCAGGTCCTATAAGATCTTTGGCTCCCTCCCTCCATCTGTTTTCCACCTCATTCCTTCACTCAATAAAATAAATAAATGATAAGCTTCTCCTTCCCAGGCCCTGTGCTAAGAACTCAAGAAATAATAGAGAAAATGGTCCTTATATGCACTCTCAGTGAGCCTTCCGTCCAGTAGGGCAGTTGGACACTAGACAGGTAATTAGTCATAGCTTCAATGGGCTCCAAGGTGGAAAGGGGGAATACAGAAAGCTTTAACAGCTTATAATGTGGAGCCTGACCTCGTCGGTAAACTCCAGGAAGCCTTCTCTGAAGAAGGGACACCTAAGCTTAGCCCTAAATGATGAACAGGAATTCTAACAGTAAAGAGATAGGGAGAAGTCAGGAAAAAACAATCTGAGAAGAACAAGTTTGTACAAAGGCCTGGAGGCACTTTGGGGACCTGAATCTCCACCGAGGCAAGAGTGTCGGGATGAAGAGAATGAGGTAGGAGATGAGGCTGACAAGATAAAAGGGGTTCTGAGTTGCTGGGTCCATCAAGCTAAATAAAGGAGGTCTGGATTTGATTCTTAAATCCCCAGAAGCCATTAAAGAAAAATTTAAGTTAAAGAGAAAAAAATATCCAACTCTTACCAATGCTTCTTTCATGCTTAGAAAGGAGAAGGGCATGGAGTCCTGGCCAAGCTCTTCTCTATCTCCTGGGACCAATCCAAGTAAAACAAGAAGAGCACTCACATTCTCTCTCTCTCTCTCTCTCTCTCTCTCTCTCTCTCTCTCTCACACACACACACACACACACACACACACACACACACACACACGGGCGGGGGGGGGAGGACAGACAGACAGCACAAGCTGACAGACTGACCAGGGAAGGCAGCGACACTCCAGGTACTTCCCTGAGCAGAGCATTGTTTCCTCCAAATCAAGAAGACCTGACAGATAACTGGCAGTTGGGCATTCCAAGCACCTGCCGCCATCTGCCCAAACCTTCTTTCCTCCAGCTTCCCCGTCTGCCCATGCCAGGGAGTCCATACTTGAAACTGTTCACTCTAAACTGTGATGGGCCTGAATACTGATGTCTGCTAGGAATACAGGCTCTCACTGGTCCCCTTGGCTCCTCTCCCCTCGCTCAGAAGACAAGACATCCAAGCTGGAGGTCAGATGGAGAACAAGAAGCTTCAAAGAGCCCCTTGTTCCTCTGTCCAAATGCTCTCTCTCCATCATGGGCAGTTTCGGGAACTACGATGACCCTGGATGGAACCCAAAGTTAGCTTCAATCACTTCGACAGCCCTACAGTCAAGTCTCCATCACTAGGACACCCCAGGGGGAAGGCAGTCTGTGTCGCACAGCATTTTTATAGGGTTTTAAGTGTTATTACTTTAAAGAATGATGGGAATAAAGCAGTTCTTAGAGGAAGTGCTTCAGGGGAGAAAAAAGAATTGTCAGAATTAGAATAAATTATTGGGAAACAGGGAGAAGGCAAACTAGCTCATATGGAATTCCTACTAGAAGCTGGGAACTTTGTGCTGCCTCTTTCAATTCTCACAACAATCTTAGGATGAAGGAACCACGATCATCTCCACTTGCCAGGGAGAGAAAATGAGGTCGAAGAGGAAATGACATCCATAAGGTTAGAGTGTTAAGTGACAGAGAAGCCACACGACCACAAATTCTAGGTCGGTCCTGACTCTTTCTTCATTCTTGTGTTCCCACAGAGGGTACACACTCACAAGTACTTCTGAAGCTCTTGACAGTATCTAAGAAAACCCCTTAAAGTAGTTCAAAGGTGATAGAGCCTCCTGGCCAAAAACCCGGGTTCCAGAGTCTGACAGCCTGGGCAAGTTACTTAGCTTCTGTAAGCCTCAATTTCTTTATCTGTGAAACAGAGACAGTGGCACTTCCCTCCTTGAGTTGTAATGAGGAATCAGCCTTAAAATCCATGTAAGTCTCTGATTATGGTACTGGGCATTTGATATGTGCTTAATTTCTGTAATAGCATCATTATTACTAAGCACTTCATTTTATACTCTAATTATAGTAGGAAACCTCTAAGATGGTCCCCAACGATCCCCGCCTTCTGGTATTCACACCCTTGTATAATCCCCTCAAGTGTGGGCTGAACTTACTGATTTGCTTCTAATGAAAGGAATGCAGAAGAGATGAGATGTCACTTCCAAGGTTCAGTTACAAAAAACCTGCACCTTCTGTCTTGGCGTTCTCTCTCACTTATTTGCTCTAATGAAAGCTGATAACCAATGAGTTGCCCTCTTGAGGGGTCCACGTGTGAAGGAACTAATGTCTCCAGCCGGCAGCCAGTGAAGACCTGAGGCTCTCAGCCTAACCAGCCTCATGTGAGTCTAGAAAGGGGTCCTGCCCAGGCAAGCCCCAAGGGGACTGCAGTTCCAGTTAACATCGTAACTACAGCCCATGAGAGATCTTGAGGCAGAATGTCAGCTAAGCCACTGTGCAACTCCTGACCCACAGAAGCCATGATAGTAAATGTTTGTTATTTTAAGTTGCTAAGTTTGGGGGTGATTTGTTACTCAGCGGTAGATAACTGACATGCTCATCCATATTTGTATTCACACAATAGGCCCTTGCTTTATCAGCAGATCGGAAGGCAAACTTCCGTTCTGATCCTGTCTGGAGCATTATGAAAGACAAATTGGCATATCCAGAAGTAGAGAGGTTCACTGTATTTCATACTACAAAACATGAAGCGTGACAGCCAGGACAACCATACAGACAAGAAGCTGTCAGTCTCCAAGATGAAATCTGAAGGGTGTGGAAACTGGAGACAATTAGATCAGAAGGAGCCTTGGAAATGTAAAGCAATTCCACTGTGTTATAAATGGGGGAGCGGGGCGGGCATGCCTTGTGGGATTAGTCAAGCAAGGCTTCCTCTAGGGGCATCTGGAGCCAGACCTGGAAAAGAGTGGTGATCACAGATCAGCAGAAACCAAGTGCATCCTGATGGACTAATGATGTCTGCCAAGAGCACTGCTGGCCCATACATCACACTTGCCACCCTGCCTGCTATTGGTGCTTCTAGAATGACTCAGAAAAAAAGGGGGCTATATCCCATTGCAGAGCCCCAAGTCATAAAGGGCCTTAAACTCTGACAGTGGGCACATTTTCATCACGTCCCCCAGTCATGCTTTGTAAACTATTTTAAGAACTCCTCTACACTGGGCCCCCAACATGAAGGCTCTTTCTGGGGATAGTACTCTGTGACACTTACATGTGACCAGTTTTGTTGACTGTGCTTAATGATGGGATGTATGTGCTCTACAGGGTCACCTCTCAGAGAAATTTCAAAAGCAAGGGATCAGAAAATGGTCTTCTGGGGCGCCTGGGTGGCGCAGTCGTTAAGCGTCTGCCTTCAGCTCAGGGCATGATCCCGGAGTGATGGGATCGAGCCCCACATCAGGCTCCTCCACTATGAGCCTGCTTATTCCTGTCCCACTCCCCCTGCTTGTGTTCCCTCTTTCACTGGCTGTCTCTATCTCTGTCAAATAAATAAATAAAATCTTAAAAAAAAAAAAGTTCCTTTAAAAAAAAAAAAAGAAAGAAAGAAAGAAAATGGTCTTCTGCTCCACAAGCTACTTACAGCCTCCAAAGAGCAAGGATTATCACCTTTCTGTTTGCCCTTTAGGACCTTGAGAATATCCCTTATCCAGGAAGCAAACTAAGCCCAAAGATGCAGGAAAAGCCATTTACCCAGAAGCTTCTGGAAGGGTAGTACAGGACAGCACGACCTGTTTCATGCACAACAGTGGTATCTGGAAGCAGGAATGGCACATATGCCCCAAACTCTACCCTGCCCCCTTAGCTGGCAGCCAAAATCAATCAAGGCATTCTTTCTTTATGAACCTGGGGGTGGTCTCAGATCCTGGGTATACACAGCACTTAAAGCACTGCTTACAATCCATCAGTGTTAGCGTGGAAAATTAGATTTGAATCAAGTGCCTGCCTTGTCTTCCTTCCTGGCTCACATGCTGAGTTTTATCAGCAGCCCTGGCTCCCTTTCCTCCACAGGCTTTGCCCATGACAAGTCACACCTCACCAGCCAGCCCTGGCTGGGCTCCAAGAGACAGGAGAAACAACCAAACACACATCTGCCCATCATCTCCTCTGCCTGAAAGCAAATTCCTTGCTTCCAAGTACAAAATGGAGTATAAGACTCTTTAAGCACACAGGAGTGCTAGGCATAAAAAAGTTATTTGTGTCCACAGCCCGAGAAATAAGGCCCACGCTACCCTGCCCCAGACACTTCATGGCTCACCTGGACCAAGAGTCTTCCAAGTCCTGGATCTCTGAAAGAGACCGGAAAAGTCATTGTGATCATGAAAAGTGACATCCCATGGGTTTATCATGTGACTCAAAGTGAAAGTTGCTAGTGTAGGACCCTAACTGGGAGAGGGGTCCCTGTCATCAGTACCTAAGAGGAAGGCTGTTATGGGCTGAGTTGTCCCCTCAAAAATTCATGCATTGTAGTCCTAGCCCCCAGTACCTCAGAATGTGACTATTTGGAGAGGGTTTTTTTTTTAAGATTTTATTTATTCATTTCTCAGAGAGAGAGCACAGCAGGGGGCGTGGCAGGCAGAGGGAGAAGCAGACTCCCCACTAAGAAAGAAGCCCAACATGGAACTCGATCCCTGGACCCCCAGGATCATGACCTGAGCCGAAGGCAGATGCTTATTTAACTGAGCCACCCAGGCATCCCTGGGGTGGGCCCTAATCCAATTTGACTGGTGTCCTCTTTAGAGAGGAGATTAGTAGGACACTCACACAGAGGAAAGACACAAAGAGAAGACAGCCATCTATAAGCCAAGTAGAGGGTCCTCAGAAGAGAACAATCCTGCAAGTCTTGATCTCAAGACTTTCAGCCTCTAGAATTTTAAGAAAATGCATGTCTGGTGTTTAAACCACCCAATCTGTGATGAATTTGTTACAGCAGCTTGAGCAAAGTGAAACAAAGGCTGACCGAGAAATTGTAGTCCAAGTGAGGTATACAGTATCTTCCTTTCCCAGGACAGAGCAAACGGCCATGACCAAGAAGAAAGACACACAGTTTGGTGGTAATCATATCCTTGAGAGCTGAGAATGTGTTTCCATGGCAGTTGTCCTATGAGACAGAATAGTGAAAAGATTCAAGCAAACATGTATGGATGTCAACTACAAGCGAGCTACTGTGTTGGGAAGGATGCTGAATTTAAGACCCTAATCCTGCCTTAGATGGCGCCCGTTTAATGGGGGAGCCAGGAAAGAAAAATCAACTCAACATGAAAAGTGCTACCACAGAGGTTGTGTGCACCAATGTGAATGTAAAGAGCAAATAAACTCCCCCATTTCCATCAGTGAGAATCTTTGAATATTTTTAGAATTAATATACTTGTTTGGGGTACCATGGACTGGTATTCAACGATGTGATCATGTATGCGACTACAACCATCATGAAGGGTAATTTAGCATTATCTATTGAAATTTTAAATGCTCAGACCTTTGATCAAGCTGTTCTACCTTCAGGGATATACTCTACATAGATTTCCTTGAAAAATATGACAAGATATATGCACAATGATGTTCACTGAAATATTGCTTCTAAGAGCAAATCAGTGGAAACAGCTGTCAAGATCAAACAAATCTTGGTACATCCAGATGATCACATATTATGCAGCCATCTCGAAGGAATAAAACTATGTGTTAGCTCTGCTACGGACAGAATTCCAAGATAAAAGAAGAGAACAGTCAAGTCACCAAAGAATGTGTTGTGTGTGACCACTTTGGTATCAATGTTCAAGGCTGTATATACACAGTCACATACTAGCATAGCCATAGATTATTTTTCCAGAAGGAATTCACAAAGCCATTGGGAAGTAGGACAGAGTGGGTTGAGGGATGGTGGTATGAGGCATTTTGCACCTTCCTATGCCATTTGAATTGGCTAATTAGGTGCATTTTTAATGTCAGCAGGGGTTGTATAGGTGACGGGATCATGGAATTTTTCTTTTCTTCATACTTGTCCGTACTTTGGAGAAAGAAGTGTGGAAATTGTTTTATATCTACACACGAGGTATAGATGGGTGAAGTGTTTACAGATGTATAACAGGTATGCGTGTGCTTTTATCTCCTCTTCCTTGAGACCTTTGAGAGAGATTAGGAGAAAATCCCCCATCAGCTTCAACCCGTGGTCAAACACTTCAACACACATCATTAGTGATTCCACAGAGCTCAGCACGGATTTCTTTTGTGTATCTCCCATTGAAAGAAAACCCAGATCACAAGCCACTCTGTGAATGTGAGATAGCTCCCATCTCTGAGGAGAATCCTGCCACCTGAGCATCTGAGTGGCCCCAAGGCCCAGCAGACCTGAGCACAGTAACCATCTCTGACTAGAGAAAGAAGGGCCTGTGGACAAGGGTCAAGGTCTTGACCTCCTGGTGGCTGAGATGGAGGATGGAGAGAGGGAAACAAAGGGAAGGGCCCAGGATGTTGAGGACCACTCTCTGCCTCTGTTTTGGGGCAAAATGCCTGATGCAAAAGAGGAAGCACCTTTGGGTTCAAGAAACGTTTTTAGGAAACTCAAGCTTTTCTGTCCACCATGAAAACAGGTAACAGATACTCTAGGGAAATAGTACGTCACCTGAAGCTCAGACTCTGTGCACAGCTCTGGGAGGAGGTACTTTGGAATCAGAGACCTAGGTTCAAATTACATCTCTACCCTCTCCTAGCTGTGTGCTCTTGGACAAGTCACCTAACTTCTCTGTGCTGACAGTCCTTGTTTTAGAAGAGGAGATGAGCAACAAACACACCAAGAAATGAAGGACATGAAAGCACCAAGCTTTGCCAAGTATCATAAAGGAAATCAAACAGATGCTGTAATAGAGCATAACAGGGATCAGGGAGGTCTCTCTGAAAAGGTGGCACTTAAAGTGTGACTCCATTGTATGAGCCAGACTCAAATTAGGATTTGAGAGGAATTTAATAAACGGACTATTTATAAAGGGGTGGGTCGGGAGAACCACAAAAGATAATACAGTGCTCTGGGGCTAGTAACAGTGGGACTCCAGGTTCTGCCACCATCTCTGAACCTGAATATAGACAGAGAGGGATTCCTGAGATCTTAGTTTAGTAATGCAGCAGCCCACAGGAGGAAGGAGGTCTATAAATGCCTTGCCCTCTCCTCCCTTTTCCTATAACCTGCTGTGACTTCCTATCGCCTAAACCCAACCAGAAGCCAGTAGACAAGGGAGCCTGGTGCTATGGTCTACCCAGAGAAGCCTCTCAAGGCACAGTGCAGGATAGAGAAGAGCAGAAAGTGGATCTGGAGAGAAGCAGATGTGCTCCATCCATTCTTCCCTCTGCACACCTGAATCTGGGGCTGGCATCTCAGAGTTGACTAGCACCTCTAATCATGCAGTCTTAACACCAATGAGAATTTGAGAATTACTTCACATACGTTGTATGTATCTGTTTAACTTTAAATGCTCGACCATTTGCTACAGACATACTTCTTCATGCAAGAGGTTTTTTTTTTCTAGAGCTTCAGATGTTCCAGGTAATCGATAATGCCGCCACTCTGACTCCAAATTAAATAACTGCACACTTATTATCCATTACTGGAAGGCACACCAGGAACTCAGCCGCCAGGAACACACAACCCCTTAAATGCTAAGCCTTCCCTCTCTCTGTTGGCCTACTACAACCCTCTGTCTACTCAGATTGGACAGTGTGAATACTGCCCCACTTAAACATATCATAATTAAAAAAAAAAAAGAAAGAAAGAAAAGAAATCAAACTCTCTTTGCTAGTCTAACCTAAATTGGGATGAAAAAATGCCAAGGCTCTGAAATTTACTCCACCAAGCTGAGCCCCCAGGGAGAGGGTAACATTTGGCTGTGGAATCAGGAATGTTTGGCTGCCTCTTCTGTCACCTGCTCCTCCAAGGGAGGTGGGGGATGCAGAATTTCAGTTCTATGGGTTATGCATTCCTTGTTCTCTTCCTACTGAGTTAAAGCAAAAAAAAAAAAAAAAAAGAATGGTCACCTAAAAGTGGGTAGGCTAGGCTGGCCACCATGATGTGCAGTGAGAAGCAAGGAGAAGCACATTTGAGGTTGGGTGAGATGAGCCCTCCACCACATGCTGTCTGCCTGAGCTGGCAAAAAAGTCACACTAAATGGCTGGGGAAAGACAAGTACCTGAGCCAGAAATGCCCTTCAGTGACACAACACGTCATTGTGACTAACACAGGCTTGGTCTCTAGGGAGCCTTTTCTGCAATCAGAAAATGTGAGGCATCCACAAGAGAAGGACCCATAAGGAATCCTTCCTGACACACAAGCCCATCAGAGGAGGTGAGAGTTTGGATAACATGTGCTATGGCTCCCTGATACAGAGCTTGCAATTGGGGTGAGCAAAAAGACAGTGACTGTGCATCAAAAACAATCTAGAGAAAATCAGAACTAACCCCATTAGCTGTCCCATCCCTACTTAGCTTCTTATAGATTAAGAGAAACAGCCAGTGCAATTACTTCAATCACTTATGCAAAGTAAGACCGTTTCCCAAATTGGAAATGACAGTCTGGGCCACCTGGTAGGGAAGACAGCCTGTCCCCGGAAGGGGGAGCTGAGCATTTCCTTCCTAGTCCTTTGAGTCTTTGCTTGGTCATGAGAAGATCATAATCATAATCAAAATCACTATCTCCTTCACCAGTACCCATCATCATCATCAAATCCACCAGTGTAAAGGTATCTAGTGGAACTTTTTAGTGGGAATTGGCTCTAGGGCCTGCAGATGAAAAGTAGGTATCAAGTACCCACATCATGTTAAGAGAGATTCCTCAAAAAGGTTGTATGGTCAAAACCTATTATCAGCATATTAAAGGTGCTGATAAGCCCTGCAGTAAAAAGACCAAATTAGCTTTGTTTCCCAAAGTTACATGACCATTATAACATGACCACCACCTTCGTAAAAAATGGCTCTGGGGTCTTATCATAAACACCCCACACAATGATGTGAGGCACACAGCTGGAAGTCAGTGGTCCCCAACCTTGGCTTTGTATTGACATCACCTGGGAAGTTTTCAAAAATACTAACATCTGATCCCCACCTCAGTATAGATGAACTGCCAACACATCAACCCGACCCCTGCCATACCCACCATGAGACCATACCTGACACTTCATCACCATACCTGACACTTCATCGCCATCCCCCAAAACAGAGCCAACACCACAAAACACTAACAGGAAATGGACATTTTGCTGAACAGTTCGGAGGTTGATAGGACAGAGGAAAACACTGTACATAATGGTGCAGAACTCCTTGACAATTTCCTTCAAAAATCTCTGATCCTTTTCCGAAATTTTCTTCCAGATGACAGCTGCTTCATGTCTTCTCTCTTCTTCCATTGCTCTCCCCACCCAATGGCCTCTAAGCCTCTATTATCCTAACCAATTCTCTTTTGAATCTAAACTTGTACAACCCACTCAGGAAGAATAGTCCCACAGGTAGCTCAGGAGCAGCACTCTGTTTTTACTCAAATTCTCCCCAGAGGTCTTGCCCCTAATCCCAAATAGCCAATCAACATATATTTTTCAAATCAACATACACAAAAATGTCAGTTACAAAAGTTGAATATGTATTCTTGCAGCTAGGTGGAGAAGCAGAAATTTTTATTAGACTGGCTGGGGGGATTAGGGAAAGGTTAACTAGGAGGGCTGCACGGAAGAGGTGAGACTCCAGCCATCTTGAGGAAAGGATTCATGTAGAGGAAACAGGAAGAACCTGGAGATGAAGGGCTGGGTCTGCAGAAATCCCAAAGGCTGAGAAAAGAGCTGGGAGAGCAGGGAGGGAGGTAGCAAATCCTCAGTGGAGCCAATAACAATACCAAGCATGAATCTTGCCCTCAGCATGTGCCAGACACTGTTCTAACACTTCATTTATCTCACTTTGCTTAAACAATCCAGTGAGATAGGTACTGTTATACCAGTGAGAGTGTAGCAGGGCTGGGATTTGAATCAAGGCAGTCATCTTCAGGGTCCATTTGCTTAACCACTACATTAAAGAGTAATGAACTAGAGCACCAATAAAAACAAGGCCAATTAAGCAGACAGAGTGACGAGGTTCTGGAGTAATCCAGAATCTTGCTACCACAGAAAGGCATTCAGACTGGCAGCATCAGCACCACCTTGGAGCTTAAAAGAAATGCAGGATCTCGGGCCTCACTCCAGACTTCCAGAATCAGATTCTGCATTTTAACAAGCACCCCCAGGGGTTCTCTTGGCACACCAAAATGTGGGTGGTGCTGGTCTAGAAGTCTGAGGTCAATAACATAAATCTAATTCAAGAAGGGAGCACTGTGGGTGGAAACAGAGCAGGTAAGAGCCCTGATGAGCTGCTGGGTGTAAATACATTTCCAAAGCCACCTACGGCTGGCAGCAGTCATTTCTGACAGTGAGCAAAACAACTGTGGTTAAGAGCTACAATCGGTTCCAAGTACTAATGGCTCTGCCACCTACTCAAATGTGTGACCTCGGGCAAGTTACAAAAACCCTGAAGACTCACTTTCCTCATCTAAAAGTGAACGCAAAGGATAGTTCCTCCTTGGGTTGTCAAGAATATTAGGTGAGAAATTCTGTACCTGGTGCTTATCATAGTGTCTGTTAACATATAACCCCTCCACAAGCACTACCCATTACTACGACGATGTCACAATTATAACTTAGGGACATTAAGCTGGCTCTGAAGGTCTCCACTATGGTACCAAAGGCTGTGAAGATGGAAGAAGGTGCAGGGAAATGCAAAGTGCAGGTAAGCTCAATTTCCTCATCTTGCATGAATGGAGTTCAAAGATGCCATTTCATTCTTGACTTTGACTATTAGAGAAACAAGGGTTACAGCATCCTTTTCAATGAAGTGAAGGGCAACCACATGTAGAATTAATAACAGGATGCCTACCTTCCAAAACAGCAGGTAAGATAAAAGCAAATCAAACAGAATTGCAGAGCCAAGAAGAGAGAAAATAAACGAAGCAGCAAGAAAAGTTCTTTTTAAGGAATTTTTTAAATGACAGCTGATCAAACATATATATTATGGCAAATACACTGAATTCCACTATTAAAAAGCTAAGACTCTCAGACTGGGTGAATAAACAAGACCCATCCGTAGTCTACTTTCAAGAGAGATACCACCAACAAAAAGAAATGAAAAAAGAATAACAACAAAAGGATGTGTCCATGCCCATGGAAACCAGAGAGAGAGAGAAAGCAACACTGTTTTCAGAAAAACCCAAGGCAGAAAGCATTAACAAAACTCAACATAGCCATTAATATTCATAAAAGTTTCAATCCATAACCAATGCTACTCAATAAACAGTCTCTGTGAGTCAAATGACAGGGGCTCAAAATACATGAAGCACAAACCCTGACAAGTTTCCAAAGAGAAATGGAGAGAAATACAGTAGTTCTGGGAGACCCTAACCAACCCATCCGAAGTACCCAAGGCTCCTGAATCATAAAATTAATAAAGTTTGTAAGACAGAAAGCATGCTACTACAAGTGTCCAAGGGGTATCTCAGGAAAATTCAGCCCGACTTGCCCATTTATCCATCTATCAATTCATCCACTCACCCACCCACCCATTCATTCATCCCTCCATCATTCCATCCATCCACTCACCCACCCAGCCACCCACCCATCCAATCCATTCCAAACCCACCACCCCCTGCCATCCATCCAACCATACAATGTACACTGAGAATCTACTCCATACCAGGCACTGGGGATCCAATGGAATACAAAGATAAGGTGCTTCTTATTAGGAATTTTACAGGCTTCCTCCACACACAAAGGAAGAAAGCATAAGTAGACAAATTAAAAACAGAGGCATGGTGATAAACAATGGGATATGATTGAGTGTAACAGGAGTAACAAGGTATCAGCTAAGGTCTCAGATTTTCATTCAGCAGGACATGTGAAGACCAGTGAGCAAGAGATGGCTCTTGAGTAGCTTATATTTTATTTAAGAGGAAGTCAAGAAAATAAACATGAGAACAGGAATATTATTTCAGATAGTAGCAAGTGCCATAAAGAAGGTAAGATATAACAATGGAAAAGAACATGTTTGGGGCAGGAAAGACACTGATACTTTGGCCAGTCATCACAGGTTCCTAAAAGAAGGGGGCATTGGAATCTGAGAGCCTCCAGAAGCAGGGGGCTGGCAAAGGCCAAGTCAGAAAAGTGCCTGGGAGCCAGCTCCTGCCAGGGTGTTTGGGTGTTATTCTTGGAACCATGGGAAGCCTCTAGATCTACCTGGATAGTCTGAGAGGTAACTCCATGTGGGTCTGCTGGAGCCTGGAGGACACCACGGGTTCCTTAGGTAGTCATACACCCTTCTAAGCCAGAGCTACCTATACAGGCAGCCTTGCAGCTTCCACAGAGGCTCAGATGGTAAATCCTGCTCTAATTACACTGGTAATTATGAAATGACACTTGCTGGGCAGGAAAGAGCATTCCTTCTGTTAGGAAATGATCCCTAAGAAGCCAGTCCCAGCCTCTCTAACAGGGAGTGTGCTTGAATTTACAAACAGCTGATGGAAGGAGGTGAGACCCAGTCCAGACAGGGAGCACAGGCACCATGAGAGGTAAGGAGCCTAGGTATTGGGAAGCAACTCACCTGAGCATTCACATCGCCACTCCCTGTTCTGGAGACAGCATTAGAAATAGAAAATACTACACGGTTAGTTAGGCCTAGATTTTAATCCTTGTCCTGGCCTCAGTGAGCTGGGGGACCTGGGATGGTCAGTTGCCTCTCCAAACATGAGGCTCTCCATGCACAAATGGGTTTAACAACCACCTTTCTTGTGGGGATACCCCTGCACACAGTAGGTATCTGAGAAATGCCAGACCCTTCTCTCCAGGTTCTCCCACACCTCTTGGTTGGAAACTCAGGTGGGAGGAGGAAGGAAAGGAGGATAAAAGAAAGGGAACGGCCAGCCACATAGTTATTATGCTCCCTGGTGATGCTGGAAGGGAGTTAAACAGCCAGCGATAATAAGATTCTTGCCCCATGCTCCCTGTGATGGCGAATAATGGAGACGTGAGAACAGAGGATCCATCAGAGCTCATAGAGGAGAGTAACGAAAGCAGGTGATCAAAGGAATAAACCCACTGCAATCTGAAAAACAGCCTGCCTGCTTTCATCCATCTGGGAGGTGACGAAAGGACTCACACTCCTGCCAAAAACATACTTTTCTACCCAAACCACCATGGGCGTGGCAGTTTTCTGGAACAGATTCCCTCAGGACTAATCAATCTTCTCCTTGGTCTGGCCACGTCTCCCAGTGCCTCAGGCCCCACTCGGAGCTAAGCTTTAGAAATACCCACTGCCAAGGAGATTTATCCATTTTAAAAGGTCAGAGAATTACTGCCATTGAAGCTTGTGCACAGAGCAGGTGTAAATATCCCCCAGCACCCCCTCATGCTTTATCACTCTCAGGAGAGGGGGGCCTGGGGAAGGAAGTAAGGCTCCGGGACGTTACTTTCTAGGCAGAGCATTTAACTGCTTGGTGCCTGGGGAGCCACGGACTCCCTGTGGGTGGACCTTACCAACCTATGCCACCTTTATCACCCTCTCACCTTAGAATGATCAGTCTCCAGCTTTCTGAGCTGCCAGAGAAGCTAGAGACCTGGACCTTCCCTGTCCAGTTTTGTGAAGCATCGCTCTGAGCGGAAGAAGGATGAACAACCCCACGCAACAGATTTGGACCTCACATCCCAGTCACTGAAGCATTGAGAAGGCAAGGATGCAGAGTCAGTTAAAACAACAGCCCCCACCACCTTGACCATAAACACCAGATAATCTGTTTTGCTACATGCTGATTAGTAAACCACTAGGAAGAGAGGAATGAAATGCCACTGCCCCAGTAGGAATTCCTATTTTCTCACGACCAGCTCAGAATTCGGAGCATCCCAAAATGCTCTGGGGGCTGTGTGGGTCTGGGAAAACCAGAACTGTAATGAGGGTTTTTTTGTTTTGTTTTGTTTTTTAAACCAATCACCGCACTTGTGTGGAAAATGTGATACCTGGGGGAGTTTAGAAAAACTGGCAAACATATGAGGAAGAATCCAGGCTGCAGAGATGCACAGACTGAGGTTCAAATCCCAGTCCAGCCAGTTACAAGCTGTGTGACTGTGGGCAAGTTACCTCATCTCTCTGGGCTTCTGCCCTGCCTGATAGAAAGAGGGATGATGACACCAAGTCTGCCTAGGTGCCATGGAGATTTAGGCTAATATAAGTGTTATCATATAGCTCACAGCTCATGCCCAATGAATTGATATTTTGTCAAGTTGACATTCTCAGTCCTGATTTTTTTTTATACACACACATGTATATAGAGACAGAGTGAGAGAAAAATTGAATAACTCCATCAACCAACCTATCAACAAACTAACTCGATTAAATGACCCAGCAACCACACAGACTTTCCAAAGTTTAGAAGTCAAGATGCCCAATGGAAAAGAAGGGTAAATCAGAGTCAAGGAAATCCAATGGTTGGCCAGGAATTATACATTTGGTCCCCTGAAGTGAGAGGAGCCTCCCTGTCATCCTCCGCCCTTCCCACTCTTGCTTTGCCCAGTACTGTGCACAGACTAGAATGTGCTAACCAGGGACGACACCCCCAAATGCAGTACAGCATGGTGGTTGAAAACATGGGCCCTGGAGCCAGCCTGGTAGGCTTCAAATCCCAGCCAATACTGGAGTGACCTTGCTGAGATTCAATTTCCTTGTTAAAAGAAGGAAACCGTTTGGCAGTTCTTCAAAAAGTTAAACACAGAATAACTCTATGACCCTGCAATTCTACTTCTAGGTATCTATCCAAAATAATTAAAAACAGGTGTTTAAATATTTGTACATGCATGTTCACAGCAGCACTATTCCCAATAGCCAAAATACCCATCACCAGATGAGTGGATAAACAAATATGTCATGGATCCATACAATGGAATGTTATTCAGCCATAAAAGGAATGAGGTACTGATACA
Organism: Ursus americanus; assembly: GCF_024610735.1. Lineage (NCBI taxonomy): Eukaryota > Metazoa > Chordata > Mammalia > Carnivora > Ursidae > Ursus > Ursus americanus. Next base: position 36,067,823 of record NC_142128.1, read on the forward strand.
TGCTACAATGTGGATGAATCTTGTAAACATTATGCTTAGTGAGAGAAACCAATCACTAAAGGCCATACTGTACGATTCCATTCATGTGAAATGTTCAGAACAGGCAAATCCACAGAGACAGAGCAGATTATGGTCGTCAGGGGCTAGGGGAGGGGGAACAGGGAGTGACTGCTAACAAAGTTACCTATGGGTGATGAAAATGCTTACAGGCAGCGGTTGACAACATTGTGAATATACTAAATGACACTAAATTGTTCATGTTAAAATGCTTATTTTTATGTTACATGTATTTTGCCTCAGTAAATTACTTTTAATTATTCAAATTCTTCTACCCATAACTGGCAGCCAACAGCAGGAGCCTGGGGGCCTGGGGAGGGGTCTCCAATGGGCAGTGACACTGTCAGGAGGAGAAGGAACAGGGGAGCACAAAGCATGCTCTCATCACCACTCAAATGACAGAGACCAGAGATTCAGCCTCCTTCACCACCTACACCAACTCCAGGCCGCCCATGGGCTGGCCATGCACCTCTCTGGTCCCATCACACAGGAAATTTACATGTGTAATAAAAAGCCTCTATCTTGATACTGATCTTAGGAAGAAAAAAAATTCTTACATTGGTATTAATTTTCCTTCCCAGGTTTTAATTGAAGAGAGGATACAGTGTCATGAGGGAAATAAAACCTTACTTCATCTATCCAAGGGCCATGTGGCTTCATTAGAAGTTACATTAGCTCCTCATTAAGCAACAATAATAATGTGGAGTCGGAATCAATGAAAAAAATGCATTGCCCCAAGGTATAGATCCATTTGGTTCAATTATATTCTTACATGGCCAAGCTCTGGTGGCTCCAATGCTAATAAAAATGTGTGATGCCAGAAGATGTGGCTTCCTTCCTCCGCCTTCAAAGCTGAATGATGACACAGAGGCAAGGGCATGGCTTCCATCCTCACAACCACTCTCATCGCTGTCTCTAGTAAGAGGCCATCTAACCACTTACCCACCCACACCCTGGCAAAACTGATTTCTAGAGCTCATACATCAACGGTGCCAGGTAGGTTCTATATCACCAGCCTTCCCCTGATCCATGGGGAGACATTGCTCTGGGTGAGGACTGAATTGTGCTGGTGTTGATTATAGTTGTCAGCCTCAGGCACGGGACTGGAGTGCTATGATGGCACGTATGTTCCAGTTATGCCCAGGAGCCCCTCCAACTGGGAGGGGAGCTTAAGAAAACTATCACCCTGGCAATGCCCACCTTGCTACTTAGCCGCACCCCTACATGGCTGGGCTGGGTTTGCACAGTAATAGAGTACATGAGACTTTACCTCCTTCATTTTCACCAGACTTAACAAAAATCCTAAGTCAGGATAAAACGAGTACTTACCTGACTCTCGACCAGGTCGTATGGCAGGGACAGTAAATCCTGCATTAAAAAAATACAAAGACAAGAAACGTTGAGTTTCACATTGCAACAGTTGCTTTTCCTATGTTTTTCTCTTAGACAAAATAACTACATTCTTTGGAAAGAAGTATTTGATCTATTCAATCCAAAAATGTTCATTGAGTGCCTAACGCATGCCAGGTGCCATTATAGGCTCTGCATTTATAACAATAAACAACATGGCAATTTCCTGCTATAGGGTAGGAAAGAAAAGAGGGAGAACATAGCACATAAGGAAGGTAATAAATAATTAATAGATGACGATAAGATCAGACAGTGGTAAGTCCAAAGATGATAAAATGGGTTATCAGAGAGAGAGTAAGGAGTGCTACTGTAGACCGGGGGGTCGGAGGTAGTGGGTATTGAGAGCTGAATGACAAGAAGGAGCCAGACACATCTGGAGTAGGTATTTACAATGCAGGAACAGCAGGTACAAAAGCCCTGGGGCAGGCAGAAATGGAAGAGAGCCAGCCAACAGGAAGGCTGAAGTAGCTGGGAGGAGTCAGACATCAGAGAGGCAGTCAGGGACCCAATCACATCTCGCCTTGAAGGTTAACATACAAATTTAGGTGTTTTTCTAACCAAGTTTGGAAGCCACAGGAAGAATCAATCTTTTCACAGCACCAAAAAAGCCACACCCTAATCTGCTCAATTGCCCCAAGTAGCCCCAATGGTGAGTTGCAGAGACACTTTCTGAAATGTGAATTTCAGGACCAGCCTGCCCCTGTGCCCAGGACACCACCCTCTAGGCCAAGATGGTTTCCCACCCAAAGGGAGAAAAGGTACTACAAGCTCCTCTTTGCCCTGCCTGAAGCTCACATCAAGCCTTTCAACATATGTCTGTGGACTCTACCAGCACCTCAGAACCCAAGACAAAGAAAGTAGAAAATCTCTTTCCCAGACTCTGCCCAACTGAGGAGAAACCCCTGGGCACTGGCTGGTCCAAAGCAGGTTTCAGAGCCTAATGAGCTGCATCAAGGAGTTGAACCAACCAGCACCCAAAAGGCAAAGGGATTAGATACAGCTCTGCTTCCCAAGGTCTCGGGCCCAGCTGACCTGGCCACCAAAACAAGGAAACATCCCACCAAGAGCCCTTGCTGAGTTTCAGGTTCCTCATCCTACTTCACAGGCTGGGCATGGGGATTAAATGAGACATCACATGCCCACATCACAGACAGCACTCAGTAAAGGCCTAAGTGTTAAGAGCCGTTATAGCATATTTATTATCGTTATTGGTCAAGCCCATGACCAACAGATTGACAATGAACATGGGCTAGGACCAGTCAGCACAGTCCATTTACATAAAGAAAAATGCTCAGGGGTATGACTGAGCTAGAGCCACAATTAGGAAACAGGTAATCTGTAGAGTGGATGCCAGATAAATACCTGAAGGATGAGCTTCTCCTCCTAACCCTACCCAAAGGGTGATACACCCAGGCATCCCTGTGGCTTCTCTCTCCTGTTTGCAAGGTGTATACAAGAAGGCTTGTCCTGCCTGCCTGTGCCTGCCAGATCAGATTTGGGAACACTATGCTGCCCACTCAGGTGGGTCTCCGGCCTCAAGTTTACAAGGGAGGTACACATGGAGAGTGTAAGGCAGAGCCTGGGGTCTACCTACACAAGGTAGATGAATGTAGACCTTTCCCCTAGGGTCCCCAGCCTTTCCTCCACCAATACCCCTCCCCTTTTTATCTTCAAATCCTCCTTCAAACGAGCTCCTTCCCTTGGCCCAGAAACATATTCAAAGCTCACCCTTCTTTTCCTTACCCCTCACCCCCTTTATAAATAATAAAGCTCTGTTCTCTTTGCTTCTTCCCATGTACTCTCCAGGACTGTGCACAACACAGAGACACTATTAGGAGGACAAAGGACAAGGTCCCCAATGGCCCTTATGGTCCGGGGAGGAGCAGATAGTAATTAGGGGATCACAAAACACAAGTGAGGTTACAGCCCTGAAGAAGAGTGTGTGATGCTCCTCCCTGTCCTCTCTTTTGCTCCTCTGAGCCTGGAGGCCCCATCCACCCAGTCCACCTTATCAGATAACCACAGCTCCTTCTACCTTCTCAACTTGGCAGAATCCCTCTGCAGTGACTCTCCACTGCCTTCTTCAAGTGCTGTCTTATCCCCTTTCCGACTTTTCCCAGAGTGCTTCCTCATTGGGCTCCTTTTCCTGTGCCTGTTCCAGGAGCACCAGCATCCTCTGCATGCATCTTACCCTCCCTTGGGACCATTTACTATCTGTCCCCTTGGGATCCCGGTTCCCACCTCCTCTAGGACCTCTGAAAGTCTGCACCTAGTCCTGTCTGTTCTCCTGAGCTGCAGGCCCCACAAACTGACTGCCTTCTCCACTCTACAAGTACCACTGACATTTCAACTCCACAGGACCCAAGTCAAGCTCTCCTCTTGCCACCAGCTGCACCTCCTTCTTCTCAGGGCTCTCCTAGTCCACTGAGCCTGCAGCCTGGGTGCCTGCCCTCGCTCACCCCCACTTTCAATTCCAGCTGATCCACTGCAGCTGTGTCTCTTACACTGCACTCTTGTCCCCGGTCTGGTTACTGCATAATAATTGCATAATAATAGACTCTTCAAAGGCTTCTGGACACGTCTCTATGCTGCTGAAAACAATTTGGCTGAAAGCAAGGAGACCAGCAGGACAATTTGGTCAAAATGAATATTCTGTGGCTGTTGTTTTCAGGGTGTTGGTCATCTTGGTAAGCCATGAAGTGGTTTTAAAGACTTTTTATGCATCTTTAACCACTTGGATCTGTTTATGCCCCATATTAAGAGTTTCATTTTGTTTGTTTAAGAAATCAAAGCCCAGTATTGCCAAGCTCAACTGTAACTAATGGCAGACACAGGGCAATGAAAAGAAAGAGTATCCTATAAAAAACTCATTTATAGCATTCATCTAGATGAGCTTCATGTAACAGTCCCTTGAAAAGCAATGTATATGCTTTATGTCAATGTGCTGCCCTGTGAAAATCCATTTTGCAGGATGTGTGATCCTGGAAAGGTAGGGTATCAATTGAATTTAGATAAATCAAAATCAATATTATTTTCCCCACCACTCTTTTCTGAATTATAAATGAAGTCCCTATCACTCTCCAAAGTCACCCCTGAAAAGATAGTCATGGATGCAATTTTGACATGTGTTCTTCCAGCCTCTTCCTACACATGTACAAACATATTGCTCATATATGCATATATGCACACACACAAATATAGTTTAGCTTTTAAAAATGGATCAGAGCTGTACATATTGACCTGAGTACTTGCTCTTGCTTTTTATAATCTTACCAATAGAGTGTGAATATCTTTTCCAGACAGTTCGTGTAGAGTTGGGTTTCTCCATTTCAGCACTGTTGAAAATTTGGACTGGATAATTCTTTGTCGTAGGGGGTGCCAAGTGTTCCCTGAGGGACCTTTGAGATGTGGAAAGAACCCCTGATGTGGAGCCATCTCTTCCTTTGTTAACAGCTGCATACAATTCCATACTATGGGCACACCATAATTTAACTATCCCCATACTCATCGACATCCAAAATCTATTTTAAATTCATCAGAGGAATCTCATGGTTAAAAAAAAAAATTGCAATGTGTAAGAAGTCATTTTACTCTATCCTTCTGGTTAATTTTGAATTACTGTCTATCTGGTTTGTTTAAAACAGACAGGTCCTCTGTGTGCATTAGGCAGCTCCATGGGTTTCTTTTATGTTTGTTCATATGACATGGGCATGGACAGAACTCCACCTGTGTCAGGGAAAGATAGGTGATCTTTACTGCCGTGATGGCACAGGGAGGTGGCACTCTCATGCACCACTGGCAGGGGCAGCAATTGGCACCACCTGTCTTGTGGGCAATCAGGCAAAACAGATCAAGAGCCGTCACCCTGTCTAACAATCTATTTCTTGTTCAGTAAAATTAAGTGGATAGCTCTGGTCTGTCCCTTCCTTTCTCTTTAGGCTGGATGAACTCACTGAAGCTAGATGGCTCTTAAAGATAAATGCCTGGTCCTTCTCAGAAAGACAATTAATGAGCTCAGAGACTGCTTAAACCAAGATGAAATGTGAGATTAACAGACGCAGGGCCATCTATCCACCCTGCCAACAGGCTATCTCTTCTTAGCCGGGCTGTTTCATTAGATGCCGCCAAGGAAACCCACCAAAAGCACCGTGGCTATTGGGGCTATTTTTGAGATAATTGCAAGGCTTGGGCTTGGATCCGCTTAAATCAGAAATATGGGACAGAGAAGGATTAAGGCAAACCCTACCCCCTTCTCCTCTGCCAAAAATGTCCCAACAGGATTTAAAGGGAAGAGAAAACCACATGAAACTTTCATCAGAGCCTGGTTGGTTTTCTGCAGAAACTGCGAGGCCTGAAGTTCCGACTCTGAACAGTGCCCAGTATAATAATTAGGCACTTTTCCTCCCCGCAGGCCTCCTGGTCTCCTCACCCACCCCTTCTCTCCATGTCTGGGAACCTGAGTTGCCTTAAGGGGAAGGGAGGAAGGAAAGAGGCAGAAGGGGGGCAGATAACAGTTCAGAACAGGAACCTATGTCCTAACTGTACTCTGGAATTACCAAACCAGTGCACTCTACGGAAGCTCAAATCTTACTGCTATGCACACTTTTAAAAACTGAATCCAATCTCTGTTCGCATAACCTTGCAAGCAGGTAGACCATGACAGGGTCTCCTCTAGGTTGACTTCCCCTTTTCCCCTCCAGTCTGCCATCTCCTAGAAAGCACACCAAGAACGCAACACTGCAGGAGCCCCTCAGAAACAACCTGGCTTGCCTGCAGCTTCGACATCCCTCTCCCCAGTGGAGAAAAGACAAGAAACGGTATTTCTGCAGACCCTCTTTTCCTTGTCATCTGTTTCGTAAGAATTTCAACCTGATGTCTGAATGTGTCCCCTCGACACCATCCTGACGACAAGCACAATAACATTGGGAGAAGAAGCAATGATAACCATCATAGCTGCTAAGTGAAGTCCATGCAGGTGACTCACTTTGCTCCTGCAATGGGATTAAAACTTGGATTAATCTTTGTGCTTTTCCTTTGTGCGCTTCCTTACATAAGACTTTCATCAGTCAGAGGCTGCCTCCTTGCCTTAGGGAGGATTAGCATTACTCTAGCAGGAATGACAGGATAAAGAGACAGTATTCAGTCTTTGATTTCCAAAGGAATCTGCCAAACCAATGCCTATACAACAATCTAGCCATTGGAGGGAGATCATGACACCCAGGATGAGTCCAGGTGATTGTGCCCCATCACCATCTGAAAGGAACCTTCCACTAATGCAGCTGCCCAAAGACTGTGGATGGTCCAGGACTCCCATTCACACCCTGAGCCTTGCAGAGCTCCAAAAACTTCTCCATGTGCTCCCCTTTTTCAGTGGTGCCCCTCTGTTTTCAAGGGAGATATACAGCCCTTTAAGAGACAGAAAGGGTTATAATGGTGCCGATGGGACAGCAGTGAACTCCACCCCATTGAAACATTAAATCCAAAAAATAAATAAATAAAAGAAACATTAAATCCTTATTATTATTATGGCTTCACACATCACAAAAACAGAGAAGTAAAGTTCTCAGGGCTTCTGTATTTGTCTGAGATTCTGATTCCAAGACGTCTCTTATCCACTGATTCTATCATATAAATGGAAGATCATACTTGGTACTGTGCAGAAGGACACACACTTGCCCTCAGGTGGCTTCCAAGTAACTCAGGAAGACAAAACTCAAGTATTTATGCAGAAATGGAATATTATAACAGAGAGGCAAGGAATACAGCACTCCAGATGAGGAAAGAAAGCATGTCAGCTGGGTCTTCCAGAAAACAGACATTGAAGTGGAGTCAGGTACATGGAAAATTTACTGGGGAGTAACACTTGAGTAGGGAATTGAATAGTATTCGCCCAAAAAGGTATTTTCAATTCCTCCTAATCCCCCAAAACTTGTGCATATGACATTAGGGAAAAATGGTCTTTGAAGATATAATCAAGGTAAGACCAGGTCATACTGGATTTGGGTGGGCCCTAAAAGCAAAGACAGTGTCCTTATAAAAGAACATGACAGACACAGACATGGGGGGGGCATATGAAGACAGAGGCAGAGGCTGGAGAGACACAGCCACAAGCCAAGGATTGCCAGGGGCCACCAGAAGCTGGGAGAGGCAAGGAAGGATCCTCTTCTAGAGCCCTGGGAGGGAGCGCAGCCCTGGCAACATCTCGAACCCCTGCCTCCAGGACTGAGAGGGGATAAACTGCTGTTGTTTTAAGGCACCCAGTTTGTGATCATTTTTCACAGCAGCAGCAGAATGCTGATGGAGCTGTGAAAGAAGAAGGGAGCCAGCAAGATTGGGCAGGGGAGCTGCCAGACATTCCTGCAGATCTAACAGTGTCTGGCAGCTCACTGGGGACTCAAGAGCCCAGGCCCGTGTCTACACTTTACAGTGTAGTCCCATGTCACACAGAAATGGCCAGGCCCTAGTACAGAGTCTTGCAGTCATTGGCTGGGACCAACCTGAGAAGAGCAGGGCAGCTCAAGAGCTGAGGTGGGACTGAGTCCTCAACAGTTGGAGGCTGTCATCTGTCCACACCATTCACAGCTGGGCCACAAGTCCTTCCTCGAAGGAGAAGTTCTGCGTCTACTGTAGCATAGACACAGGGATAGCAAGATCAAAGTTCCATCCCCCAGTGTGCAACCCCCAACGTGAAAGGAAACACTACCTGTCCCATCACCTGGCTGCCTCAGTAAATCACTCACTCCACCACTGTTTCCTGTGGGCCTGCGGTGTCCTGTGCTCGGTGAACTGGAGCAGCTCCTGACCCCTGGCACCTGCCTTCCAGTTGGGGGGGACAGAGCAGGCTAAAAGCTGCTATAGCATCAGGTGGGCGGAGTATCAGATGGGCCTTGGAATCCACGGTAATCAGGAGCCCGGAATTTTTCCAAGTGCAAGGGACATGATAGCAGGGAGGGACGGAGGTATATGGAGAATGGTTCAGACAGAGGAAGAGTAGAAATAGCTTATCAGTTTGGAAGCTCCTGTGGTTCCTGCAAAAGGTCATGGAAGTGTGAATGACAGCAATGAAGACGGAAAAAAAAAAAGACAGAGTCAAGGAATATTGTGGAGATATAATCAAGGAGATATGCTGGTATGTCACAGGGGGTATTTGTGTTGGGGGTCAAGGGGCCAGGAAAATATCATTATCCCTGATTTCCTGACTTGCATTTCTGGTGGACAGTGATGCTCATTATTGATCTGGGGAAGATCGGGGTCGGGGGGTAGAGGGGGTATTGGTAGAGATTAAGGAAGTGTTTGATGGACATGTGACATTTGAGATGTCCATTTAGAGTGGCCAAAAAGATAATGAAACATGTCCATGTGGGATTCAGATGAGAAGTTGGAGCCCAAGTATGAATTTGGGGATCTGAGAGACCTTACCAGTTGGACTGGCAAAGTGCTGAGGTTTCTTTCTCTATGTCAGAATCTACTGCATGGAGATGTGATAAAGCCTTGGGAGCCACCTGAACAGGTAAGCTGTATTTGCCATGCAGGTGTAACAGGGAGCAGCTGGTCAGGGATGCAGATAACGCCCTTAACACAGAAGACAAGAGTCATACCTGAAGACCTAGAGTCATATCTGGCCTAGACTCCAATACACGCATGTGGCCTCTGCGCACTGAGGTGCAACACATCATAGGACATTACTGCCTAGCACGTGGGGAACCAGTCAACAGGAAAAGATGTTGACCAGGAATCTCTAAGCAAGTCATCAAGGGATCAGGGCACAGTCAGCATCATGCCCTTCCTAGCTCTTCAGAGACACAAAATATGGGATACACTACAGGGGCAAAGAGTAGTTCAGAGTATGGAAACATCTTGGTGGAAGGGAAAGAGCCTGGGATATTAAAAGCCAGGTGGCCCTTGTTTCTATCACCAGACCATGAGATCTACTAACATAGTGTTTATACCTGCCTTGTGCACTATATTCCCAGACCTGGTCATTCCTGGTACCCACTGGGAGCTTGATAAAAGCCAGTAACATGAGTGGATGAGTGGATGGATGGGTGGGTGGATATGTCTAAATTCTACCATGTTCCTTTGTTAGGAATAAAGACAGCCAAATTTAAAATTCCTTAAAACCCATGTGTCTATTTTGATTCATGCCAACTTGAAAGCACCTCCTTCAAGAAGCAGTAGAGGATCACAGTTAAAAATGTGAGTCACACTGCCTATGACAGCCCCACCAAAGCCAAGATGCCTTGCATGTGTCTCCTAACCTCTTTGAAACTCAGTTTTCACCTGTGTGAGGTATCATGATAATTGTACCTATTTCATTTGTCTCTAATGAGAACTAAATAGATAATTCATGTACGTTGCTTCAGACAATGTATGGCAAAAGTACATGATAAATTACACATTCCCACTCCTCTTCTCTCCTACTACCATCAGACATCACTTCTCACTGTGCTGTGCTGCCCTGCCCTCCTGGCCACACCACCTATCTGCAGGCCCCTACGGCCACTCACCTGTTCCCTTAATCCTGTGGGCTCTCATAAATCATCAGTGATGTGGAAGACAACTATACACAGCATATGCTGGGCTATTGTGTGCTAAAGCCTTCATAATACAACTCCAAGGAAGAGCATCTAGTACTTAATTTTTAAAATGTGATATATATTTAATGCAATATTAATATTTAACTCACTTAATGCAATATTTAATTTGATATCTAATGCAAATAAAAATAGTAAACAGATTAATGATTTACACAAGTGCTTGCCTATTCTGTTTTTTAAAGCATTTTTCTGCCTAGAAGACAATCTTCTATCCCCCAGAAAGCAAATATGGGAGGGTTTTAGAGCTGGTTCTTGTAAGTGGGTCAGAGTTGTCATCTTGTGAGTGGGCTTGACCAAGCAGCAGCAGCCATGGGTTTCATTTAGTCACATAATTAATGAGGGCATATTATGTGCTGGGCACTGGGCTAAGATTTGTTGGGAAGAGAGAAGGAGCCCTATTCTCACAGAGCTCACAATCCAGTGAGATGATGAAATTCTATGACAACCAAGGTAAGTGCTAGGAAGAGAACCCTACAATAGTCACACCAAGCACTAGCAGGGAACCTAATCCAGACTTGGGGTGAGGTTGGGGGGAAGACTTCTTAGAGGAAGCAATACCTGGACTGAGATAACTTGGTGAAGGAGAGAGTGTTCCAGGAAAAGGTAAGAGTTGACACAAGGCTTCTGGGGACTGAATGTGTGCCTCCCCAATTCATATATGGAAGCCCCAATCCCCAAAGTGATGGTCTGAGGAGGTGGGACTTTTGGCAGATGGTTAGGTGATGAAAACAGAGCCCTTATGAATGGGATTAGTGTTAAGAGATGAGAGAGATGACGTATCTCTTCACCATGTGAGGGCACAGCAAGAAGGTCAACATCTTGAAGAGAGCTCTCACCAGGCACCGGGTCAGCTACGCCTTAATCTTGGGCTTCCAGCCTTCAGAACCATAAGAAGTAAATGTCTATGGTTTAAGCTGCACAGCCTATGATGCTCTGTGAGAGCAGTCCAAGCTGACTAAGATGAAATCCTGAAGACAGGGTTATGCCAGAGACCACAGAAGTTCATAACTTGCTGGAGAACAGAAGGGAAGTAGGAGTGAGGCAGGGCTTTGTGGGACCCAAGAAGGGGTTTGGACATTATTCCAAAGATGAGATTTAGCCACTGGAATGACATGACCAGGGCTACACTGTAGAAGGAATACTCCAGCATGGATATTCCAGAACTGTGTGGAAGACAGTTCCACACCTAGCATCTACTAAACTAATCAAGATAAGAGAGGTGCCAATGGGAACAGGAAAGAAAATGAGTAGATTCAAGAAAAATTTAGGATGCTGAATGGACAGGTCTTGGTGACTGTGGCAAGTGACAAAGAGGAACAAAGCAAAGATGATATGTAGATGATACATAGGTTAAGAATTTGGTAGGTGCAGGGGTGCTTGGGTGGCACAGCGGTTAAGCGTCTGCCTTCAGCTCGGGGCGTGATCCCGGCGTTATGGGATCGAACCCCACATCAGGCTCCTCTGCTATGAGCCTGCTTCTTCCTCTCCCACTCCCCCTGCTTGTGTTCCCTCTCTCGCTGGCTGTCTCTATCTCTGTCGAATAAATAAATAAAATCTTTAAAAAGAAATTTGGTAGGTGCAGTAAATAAATGATGTTAGTCACAAATGTCCTTGTTATCATGACTATCATCGTTACTAATGACTTGGTGCCACCCTCAGGGACTATACAGAATAAATCTATTTCAATTTCCACAGCAGAACCTTTCAACTCTGTTTCCAAAAATAACTGTAACCCATGAAAGGTGCAAAGTGTGACAATAAATTGGGTCTCATCCTACATGAGCCAAATGATCCAACATAATGTTGAAATAACCTACATGTCCAAAAATAGGGGATTAAGTCAAGTATAGCATAGATATACAATTGAGTATTTTACGACCTTCAGAGATAATGTTCCAATGTTATATTTAATGACACGGAGAAATGGGCTTAATGCATTGTAAATTTTTTTTAACTTGGTGTATGTAGAATAATTTCACTTTAACACATAAAGAATAAAATATGCCATAGCTTTCAATTTTTTTCTTTATGCTTTTATGTTTTTCAGTATTCATAACATAAAAGGAAATAAAAACTCAGTTTCAATTTATTCAAAACAATACGTAATAAAAACACTGGAAGCCTTGGATCAATGCTATGAATTGTCCTCCCTAACTTGAGGCTAATTACATTCCAAGACCAACAGCCTTTATTTCAAGAACTTATTTCTCAAGACCAGGGCTCTCTGGCCAAGCAACCTTCACCCAATCTCTCTCTTCTTGACCATGGCCACACTGCCACCTTTCCGTCATTCCATCACAAGAACGTATGAAGACAATATAAGTGAATACCAAAAAAATGCCTAAGTTGTTGAAAAATTGGATGTGTGGAAAATAAAGAGGGAAATAATGGGTCTTCCTCTGTGGGAGGAGAGGATCCAGTTGAATCAAACATTACAGAAATCTAAGGGAGAGAAGAGAATTATTGAAAACTTATCTAGTCATCTTAGGTAAGGATGAAACAGAGTCCTAAATTTTTTCCAAGGCCTGCTTCTTGTGGAGGTTTTAAAAACCTGATCCTAAATTATCTGACACTCCTCCCATCAAGAGGCATCCCTTCCCTTAAATCTGGGAGGACTCATGACTTCAACTAACACCGTATAGCCCAAGTGATGCTATGTGACTTCCGAAGCCAGATCATGGAAGGCCATATAGCCTCTGAATGAGTATCTTGGGTACAGATCACGCTCTGTGCACTCCCTCTTGACATAGTTCCTTTCAAGATCCAGCCATCATGTGGTGAGAAGCCCAAGCCACACAGAAAAGTCCCACGGAGGCACTCAGGTCTCAAATCCTAGCCAAACCCAGCCATTGGGCCAACCCAACCCAGTCACCAAGCATGTGAGTGAAGAAGTCTCCAGTTAGTGTTGCCAGCCTCAAGCTGTATTAGTCACCCCAGCCATCTGAGTCCCCACACAATATGGGGCAGAGACAAGCTACACCCTGTCCAAATTCCTAACCCACAGAATCTACAAACACAGTAAAGTCATCATTACTTGTGCTGTTAAATTTGGGGTGATTTGTTATATAGCAACAGATAAGTGTAACAAAAGCTGGTTTCCAAAAGCGTGATGGTATTGAACCAAAACTAAAACATGTGCCATTCATTTGGGTACTGTGTGACAGGCCTGAAGGTAACAATTGGTGATGGTAAGAAGGAAAATATTGGAAGCTAGGGAAAAAAGGGGTTCCTGGATGTGTAGTAGAAGAAACTTTGACTGCAGTAATGTAGAAAGTAGAAAACATACTAGATAAACTCTGTTGCATCTAAGATTTCCAGACAGAGTGTTGAAGGTGCAATCCTGCTTCTTCTGGTCACCTAGAATAAGTTGGGCAAGAAAAGAGCTCAACTAAAGAACCAATGATACAATATTGAGGTCAATTTCTGAGTAAATATAAAGGGCCCAGGACAATCTTTCCAGCCAACAAAGGCTACTCAAAGTAAGGAAGGACACAGATCAATTCCACGTTGTTATCAGAACACTATGCCAGTTTCAGAGGAAAGATGACACCAGTAGTTTGACTGAAAATCCATTTGTTAAAATTTAAGATTCCTAGACCACTTTAGTCAAATGAAATCACTTCAAGGATCCTAGAAGACAACTTGAGGACAACAGGTTTTCCAAAGATACTAGGAATACTATCCCACAGGGGTGCCTGGGTGGCGCAGTCGTTAAGCGTCTGCCTTCGGCTCAGGGCGTGATCCTGGCGTTCCGGGATCGAGCCCCACATCAGGCTTCTCCACTAGGAGCTTGCTTCTTCCTCTCTCACTCCCCCTGCTTGTGTTCCCTCTCTCGCTGGCTGTCTCTCTCTCTGTCAAATAAATAAATAAATAAATCTTTAAAAAAAAAAAAAATACTATCCCACAGAAGCCTCACAGAGAGCCCAAGTATAAAGGGACTTATCTACTAGAGATTCATGGGTGTGGCTTGGGTCTAATGACATAATGAATTGACGCATAAGAAATCCATTAAGGTTCTTAAAGTAATCATACCAGCTTGGAGTAAAAGAAACTAAGACAGTACTAATTAAAAGAGTCCTTTTGATCCCCAAACTTCCATGGACATAGAACAAGTAGAGAAATCTACCCTGTGGCAGATATAGGCTGTTTCTTAAGGGGTGGGAGTGGGGGGTAGGTGTCTCAAAGGTCAGAATCAAGATCTGAGAGTTGGAGCCAAAAGCCACAAAATTCATACCCAGGGATCTGTTTTGGACCCTAATCAAGAAGTGGGCATCATATGCCAAGATGAATTTCACAATTACTATGGGCCACTGATTGCTATGGTTCCCCCCACTTTTTTTTTTTTTTTTTTTGAGACAGAGAATGTGTGTGCAAGCGGTGGGGGAGGCAGAGAATCCTAAGCAGACTCCACACTCAGCACAGAGCCCAATGCGTGGTTCAATCTCACAACCCTGAGATCATGACCTAAGCTGAAATCAAGAGTTGTATGCTCAACTGAGCCACCAAGGCACCCCCAATTTTCCCTTTTCTGAATGGGAATTTCTAGGACAGTTACCCTATGTTGGTCTCATCACTGCATGTTAAGTGTTGGGTGAGGAGGGGTGGGCAGATAACTTGCCCCTTTAGTTCACAGATCTTCAAATCTAGAGAACCTGTATCCAAGGGACCAAACTTGAGGATCCTCATCCACATGTGGACCTTAAATAAGGTTTATGAGATCCTTGGCCTCAAGCCGAGCCTGATGGTGGAATGGGAGATACTTTTGCAGGGAGTCTTGGAAGAATCTAATGTATTTTGCAGGTGGGAAAAATGCAAATAATTTATAACTAGCCTGCACACTGAGTTGGTTTTAGAAACACTGCCCCAAATCCTTTAACACTCTTGCTACTGGGATATGGAAGCCATCTCTCCTGGATTTCCAGCCTACTGACCCACCATGCAGACTTTAGACTTGCCAGCCTCCATAGTTGGGTGAGCCAATTCCTTGAAAAACGTCTTTATACATACATATACATCCTATTGCTTGTGGGTAGTTCAAGTCCAAAGGCCTTTTGCTACACAATTCCCTCTTGCTCGGGCAGGTCATTTGTTCTATTCAAGTCTTCAACTGATTGTTCTCTACAATGTGGAGTTGAAAACATCCAATCTACTTTACTCAAAGTTCACTGATTTAAAAGTGACTCTCATCCAAAAACACCCTCACAGGAATACTCAGAATCATATGTGACCACATATCCAGGAACCATGGATTAGTTTATTAATTACCTGTTTATTGTCAGACTGTCCCCTAGACTGTAAACTTAAGGAGATCAAAGACCATGATGACCATGTCTGTTTTGTTCACTGTTTTAAGTTCAGCACTTATCCTAGTCCCTGTCACATACTAGGATCTTGATAACTATTGGATGGATGCATGGAGACACAAATAAGATGAGAGGATGAAGTTGTTAGAAAAGTTACAAGAGACAAAGTAGGAAGTAAACAGAATCCAAATTGCAGAAGATCTTATTTGAAAGGCAATGAGCAGTGAATCACCCCAAGGACCTTGGAGAAATGCTGAAGGGTTTCAAGTAAAATAGTAAAAGTGTACAGTTTATGCTTCAGAGAGGACACATTAGAGGCAGAAGAACAATTTAGACTGTCACTAACAGTCCTGGTGAAAGACAGTGGGGATCGAGAAGATAAAACAGTCCCAAGAGATGGTTAAGAAGCAAAATCTGTGACCAATTTAGATGTGGGAGGCAGAAAAATGGAAGAATCTAGAGTGACCATGGAACTGACACTTGGGGGACTAGGCCCGTGGTAGTGATATTAACCTGGAGAGGAACCCATAAGAGACGATAGGCTGGGGGTGGGAGAGATGGTGAGTTTGATCTTGGACCTCTAGTTGTCCACCAGACAACTGGAGCCTGGAGATAGGAAAGGTAGTATCAGCACATAGTTATGAGTTGTGGGTACCATTCACCCCATCCAGGAAGTATGCAAAGTGAAATTTTAAAGGGCCAGAGATAAAGCTCAGGTGCTCTGATACAGAAAGAAAGCTCAAAAGAGGAGCTGAATCGTTTCTTAGATGGAGTTGAGGCAGAATCAGAGAAGATGCATGTCTTTGAAACCTCAAGACACTGTGCTTGCACCTCTACCATGGAATTGATTTCTTCCTTAAATAAAAGTCACTTCTATTTGGATCTAATCTCTCTAGAGTTCCTTCCCATCCTTGAATCCTGTGAAGTCCTGCACATAGTAGGTCCCCAATAGCCTATGCAGATCTGAACCATCCCAGAATGGGGACAAAAATCACTAATTAGTTTTAATCTAGACTAATTGCTTTTTTTAAACTCTCATATAAATCTGACTTTTAATAGGTTCTGAGAATCGATGTTTCATTATTTTTTTGCCGCAGTGGAGTTTATCCCTGTTGATGGACCATTACAAATCATCGCTGAGAGGTCCCCTTTCTATCTCTCATTTCCTGATCTTTCAGCAGGATATCTTTGTTCTTGAAAGTGAAGAAAAAAAATTAAATGGGTCTTGGAAATTAACAACCAGGACCAACCACACCAAAGGAAGAGGTGTTCTGGTTTTCTCAAGGAGCCTACTCCAGGCAGAATCCATATCACTCAAAAGGAATAAATAGAAGGCTTTATTTGGGGGCATCAAACTGGTATTTTCAGTATTTATCTGTCATTCATTAAGTATCCACTACATACCAGGCACTGACCAAGCAGTTTACATCTGAACTCACTTCATCATCACAGCAATGCTAAGAAGCTAAGAGGTATAAGACTATAATCAGCCCCATTTTCCAGTAGGGGACACTGAGACTTAGAGAAGTTAAGGAGCTTGCTGAGGTCATAGGGCTATTACGCTACAAGACCTGCCTGGAAATACACTCCCCCAAAACAGGCTGCCATGAATGTCTGCTGTATATGCCCAGCTCAGGTCACTGGGTCCCTGAAGGAGCCTGCCTGGAAGTCAGAGGGATGCTAAAGCATCCTCTGTCTAAAGCCTCAGATGTCACCACAAAGTGGTGACAAATAGTGGCAAAGTTTCCTCTTGACTTTGACCTCTGACAACAATCCCTTCTCTTTTCCTTGACACTGAGATTGCTCTGTAGAGCCATCTGTGTACAACCAAGCACAACAGTACACCCCCAAGAAGAAAGAGATATGGCCCAGATTCAGCGCAGCATCAATACCTTTTAATGTCAAAGTGCACCCTCGCGCACACGTACACACATGCACGCACAAACACACACTCCCCTGGTTTTACCACAGCAGGTTTTGAACATGAAGGAACCATCAGAAGGGGGCTCCAAACCAACTCAGATTCTCTTGGACCTCTATGTGCCAAGAAGAAATCAATGAGTAGTAAGCCTGCAAGTTGGGTAATGGGTAATGGGTAACCCATTACCCATGTCAGTGAAACCCTTTGCAGATCTCTGTTGGTGCTCCTGGTACAAGCAGGATTCAGGGCACAGGCCTGGCCCTCATGACCCACTTCAATTTTTTCATGGGGGAGAGTATTAGGAAAAAGACAGCATAGAAGCTGTAATGGCCACAGGGTAGGGAATCCAACAGGAGTGGATTTGCAACCTGCCTTGGGCATGCTATCCCTCCTACTCACCCTTCTCATCTGCACAGCAGAATTAATTATAGCTCCTGTCCCCTCAGAAATGAGGAACTAGTATATGGAGGGCATTTATTTATCCCAGTGCCCAGCACACAGTGAGAGCTCAGCAAATGTCAGCTGCTGTTGTCATTATCCTTACACAGCTGGTGGTAGCTCTGCACAGCTATCGGAAGGGGATATACACAAACTGTGTGAAGAGCATAGGGCAGACTTGGGATCAAATCCTCACTGTATTCCTTTGGATCCTGGGCAAATTATTTAAACCTCTCTGACCCTCATGGAAGTCAGGGTCTAGTATAAGAGAAAGATACTGAAGTAATCACACAAATGTATAAACAGAAATGGAGATTTGTGCTAAAGAGAAGCAGCGTGATTCTGAAAGTGCAAAATAACAAAGCAAACTGCAATGAAATGCAGAGAGGATGGGCAATAGAGCGGGAGGAAGCTTCTCTGAGGAAGTAAAAATGAGTAGGAATCCATTAGGTAGTGGCATGTGCAAAGGCCCTGTGGTTACAGCAGCCAAAGGGTCTGTAGCATAGAGAGGGAGGCAGCAGGAAGGCCCTGCTGACTTTAGGAATAAAGGTCCAAAGGGCAGAGACTTCTAGCTGCTCTGCTCCCTTGATTTATCCCGGATGCCTAGAATAATGCCAGTCACATAAGTGGTACTCAAAAAATATTTACTTACAAATTATGAGCTCATAGAACTTATTATTAGCAAGTCAGTCACTTCAGGGTGGATGTACCGTGCACTGAGCACTGGCTCCTGGTGGGCAGTGCCACAGGGAGAGTCCAGGGCTCTAGGTTTTCAATAGTCATGAAAAGCTGCTGCCCTCAGGCACCTATGTGGTGCACTTCTACATGATCTTTACCCCAGCCTCCTGCCTAACCCATACAGACACAGACACAGACACACACACACACACACACACACACACACACACACACACAACAGGTGTGCCATGGCAGGGCTTGAAAGGTGAGAGGATTTCTTTGTGTGGTAATTTTCAGGGAAATTCTATGCTTAACAGCCGACATAGGAGGGATGTTTATTTCCCAGCTATTCATTATATTTCAATGAACAGCCCAATTTGTGGTAAAAAGTCCCAAACATACCTAATATAGTTCTTTGCCATCACAAAGCACATGGCATTTCTCTTCTCTCTTTGACCCAGTTAGGAGAGTGGGGTTCTGGAATGGTTTAAAGTAGAAGGCTTTGAGACCCTAAACGGGAAGCCAAGGAAGATGGAAAAATGATGTGTCTGATTTTTATCATCCCTCAGGGTTGAAGAAATGGAGGCTTCCTTCACAGAATCTCAGGAAAATAGGCTGCCTCCCCCCTTGCGATTCAAATACTCTTAACTTGGGAACCTGATGTCAAGAGCATATCTAGCCCGATGTCCAGGAACTGGCCTCCATCACACATTCACTTCCCCTAGTTGCCATGTTGCCCCCACATGACGTCACCACCAGTCCCAACTGATTGGATCAAGGCTGATACCAGACTCAGAGGGTCCATTGGCCACCAATCAGACTCACTCTGCACAGAATGAGTGGGAAGAGACCAGAGTGGTATGCACAGGAACTGAAAAGTCATGCAGCAAAGGGTTAGGCAGGTACTTTGGCCGGGCACCCCCATTCCATGCCAGACACAGAAGAGACTGAGCAGTGAGCAAAGCCAGATGGCCACAGGCTACAGAGAAGAGGGGAAGGATAACACTGATATACTGGGAGAAGCTGATGAAAGACCACAAAATCCAGGAAGAAAAGGGCACACAAAGGGGATAAGTACCAGGCCTAACATCACGCAGCTTCTAAGTGGCCAAGCCAGCATTTGAACCCAAGCCTAACTCTAAGCTCTGAGTTCTTCCAAATGCACACACTGTTCTCAGCAGGAGGGTGGCAGGATAAAACTTCTTTGGGGAAAAGTCTGTTCAGAGAAGGAGGAGGGATTTTCAGGGTGAGAGGAGAAGTTCCTGAAAACAGAGACCGGCCAAGAGGCTCATCCTGCATCATCTTCTTTCTTGCTGATGGCTTGTCTTGTTTGGGGTTTAGTCTTTACTGAGAACTTATATGTGCCTGGAAATTTGCCAAAGCTTCATTCAACCCTCCACACGAAGTCTATACAGGAGTTATTATTAATCCACATTATAGATGACAAAACTACTTCCTGGTGGGGCCAGACCACGATCCCAGGTCTGTGTGTTGCCAAAGACCACATAGCTGTCTGATGAATGACTTCTTCACCATGCCAAGTCCAGCAAGAGTCTAGAAAAATATCTTGGCTGAGGGGATGGAGAGCAGGGACCCAAAGGACATTTCAGGAGATGAAGTGCCAGCTCACCCAGAGAACCATTTTGGGGGACAACCACCATCACCCAATAGGCTAGATGCGAAATGTGAAACCTTCCATAATTCAAGAATGACGAAGACAATATAGGGAAGTAAGTTTTCTAGTGAGCACTTCTGAGCCTATGCATTTCCTGTCTTTTTCCTACCACCTTCCATCCTTCCATCCATATCCCTTTTCAGGTTTTCTGAGTGTTTCAAGGCCACTGCACCCTCTCTGATGTTTTGCCAACAGAAACCAGCAATCAGATCGTTGTCCCTTTACCTGCCAAATGTCTCCATTCAGTTGTCAGTTACTCAACTTCTATTGTCCCCTTGATGCAATTCATCAGTTGGAATTGTTACTTCTGTGGCAAAATCTGTCTTCCTTCATTCCCCATTAATGTCTTATAAGGGCGCAGTACAACCCTGGCATCTCCAAGTGGGTCTTGCCCAGAGTAAGAATTCACTTTCAAAACCCTTTATATCCATCAGCAAAAATCAATGTGATTGTTAAAGGGTCTTTTACTTGTTAGGGCAATAAAGATTCTTCAAGCTAAATGTTCTTTTTACTCCTCACGTTCCCACTCAAAGCATACCTGCTTTTTCTTAAAGATAAAAAAAAAAAAAAGATATAGAAAAACTGACCTGGAGGAAACAGGTTTTATTTTGCAGATGACAGAACTTCCCTTGTTTAAAAGCAATTTAGCATAGAGTACTGGTCAGAGTGTTCCTCATTAAATAGTCCAGAAAATTTTAATGGAAATGGTCCAAACTAGCAGAGTTAAATGAAGATGTGTCACCCTGTAAGTGTGAACACTGAGTAACAGGATGTTGAGTTCAAGACAGCCCCACCAGGGAGACTGAGAGGATACAGCAGATACTGAAGGATGGGTGCAGGGCAGAACATGGATATTATTTCCCCACTTCTGACTTTCTCCGTGTCAGGAAATCCAGAATTCAAGGAAATGGAGATTCACTACTGCGGTAAGGATTCGAGATAGTTTAATTAACTTCTTGTTCTGAATTCTTTCACTGATCCAACAAATACTGATTGTCTACCAGTTATTAAACACTATGATGGTCCTAGGGACAGCCATAAATAAGAGCCAAGATTCCCACCCTCAGGAGCTTACAGTCAGGAGAGATACACCAAGCAAAGGGAAAGTATGTAATATTATGAGCATGTGTAACATGGACACATGGAGCAAGGGGAGGAGAAGCCAGAGGGATGGGGCCCTTCCTTCCATAAAATACCACCTCCTATTGGTTCTCACTCCTCAATAGCTCTCAAATGAGTCCCCTTCGTGACACCTCCACTGCTGTCAATCTAGCCTGAACCACGTCATTCTATTTATACTGTTTTAACAGCTTCTTAAAAGACTTTCCTGGATCTACCCTGATTCTCTTCCACATCCTCATCATGTAGCTGCCAGAGTAACCCAGAGGGGTCTTTGAAGTGCAAGTCTAACCACCCACTCCCCTGGATAAAGCCCACCAGAAAAAAAGAGGAAAAGGGAGGGGAGGAGGAGGAAGAAGGACAAGGTGTTGCTTTCCCCAGAGCTAACTAGCCTTGTGCTGCTGCAATCTTCCTGGCCTATGATCTTAAGCAAGCATCTTCACCTTCACTTTTCCTCAGCTACAAACAAGGGCTAATCACAGCACAGGTTGAACTAAACAAAAGTGCCAATATTCAGCTCTTTTTGACCTACAAGAATGGCAATTCCATATGATTCAACTTAGTACCTCCATCATGGGGCAGTTGGGAGAGCAGATAAGGTTAGCACAGCACCTGGCACACAGGAAAGCTCTATGGAGAGTGGGGTTTTCCTACCTCCCACTGATCCATTCTTCTTGCTTTGCAAAAACTCCCTCTGGCCATTTTGTGCAGCCACTAGCTCCACGGGCATTTGGCCATAAAACCCTGAAACATCTGGGTTGGCGGGGGTGGGGGGGGGGGGCGTCGGAGCCAGGTACACTCCTTCTCCCTGTGTTACAGCCCATCAGTGGAACGATCTTTATTTCTGGCCAGTTCCGCAGAGCTGATGTCTGCCTAGCACAGAGGAAAATTGTTTCTGCCACATCCTCCAATAAGAATGATTTTCTTCATGCTCCGTTTGTCTACAACTGTCTTTCCGATCATTCTCGCTGTTAGCACATGGTCCACACGCTTGAAATTCAGCCAGAGGAACTGGGTGAAATTTATGATCTGCTGACGACTGAAGCTCAGAGCTATCAGATTTGAATATAAATGTTGGAATGAGGTCATCAGAAGCAACAGGTAGCAAGACAGCCAATCTGCAGATTTGCCATGCCAGAAATCCATACTTTAATCTGCTACCAATTAAAAACATCGATCAGACAACCGATGTTAATTAATAGAACACAGAAATTTTTCTAGCCTTTTATTTTGAGATTATAATTTTTGATGGAGTTTCAAATGCCTCAGTGTTACTATTAACGTCAGCATTTTGCCAATAACGCTCTACTCAAACAGAACAATTCATTAGTGCTAAAACCGATTTACTGGAATGGGCTGAAAATCACTTCGGTTCTCTCCATTAATGTATTACAAGATGAAATATTTCATGAGTTGCTGGTTGACATGCTTGACACTTCCTCTTATACTGCTTAGCTCACTCAAGGTGGAAAATCTCCAGTCGGCAAATGAGATGCCAGGCAAATGAGATACCAGAAAGTAAAATTAAATTCCAAGCCCTTAAAAATGGCTTACTGTCCTTCAAAATAGAGACCATCCCCATCTATATCTTCTGATGACCTTATCTTTTATGAGATAATCCTCAAGATAAGTGAAATCATCAAAGCAAAATGCTTGAGATGGTGCCTGACAGAGAGTTAGCATGAAATAAATGTTAGCCATTACCTGAAGGAAACATGAAGACTAGAGCAGTGGAGATCACAGACTGCAACTCACATGATGAAGTCATACCCATCTGTTAGATCTTAGTTTGAAGGACCTTAGCCTTAGAGCAGACCTCTCTAAGAATTAGTTTGTTTCCCCCCTCCAAGTCTAAAATGGACATTCGTTTCCAAAGGCTGCCCTCACAAGTTATCACAGACTTGATGGCTTACAACAATAGATATACACAACAGAAATACTTTTGCACAGCTGTGGAGGCCAGAGGTTCAAAATCAAGGCCTGCAGGCTCTATGCAAGGATCCTCCACTGCCTCTTCCAGCTCCTGGTGGCTTGTGGCTACATCACTCCAATGTCTGTGTGTCCTCTCCTCTTCTTACAAGGACACCAGTCATTAGATTTAGGGCTCACTCTAAATCTAGATGGATTTCACCTCAAAATCCTTAACTTATTGTATCTGCAAAGACCCTACTTCCAAATAAGGTCACATTCCAGGGTTCCATGTAGACATGAACTGGAGGGAGAGCAGGCACTATTTAACCCTCTACAGGGGGTTATGATAGCAGTACCCGCTTTGTAGGATGGCTATGGGGATTAAATGAGGAAACTGCACACAAGGTCCTTGGCCAAAAGTTGGCACGTAGTAGGACTTGGAAAAAGGAGCTAGAAATAAGTATAAGTACTCTAACTTACAGTTCCCCAAACCACTTAGTTTTTTGTGGGTTTTGTTTTTTTTTAAAGATTTTCTGTATTTATTTGACATAGAGAGAGACGGCCAGCGAGAAAGGGAACACAAGCAGGGGGAGTGGGAGAGGAAGAAGCAGGCTCCCTGCCAAGGAGTCTGATGTGGGGCTCTATCCCAGACCGCCGGGATCACGCCCTGAGCCAAAGGCAGAAGCTTAACGACTGAGCCACCCAGGTGCCCAACCACTTAGTTTTAAAGAGCTTCACGTTCTCCTGGAAGCACAGCTGTCCTCCTTTCCTTTAGATTACCTGGTTTTTCTCTTCCCACTGCCATGCCCAGTTTGGGTTATTATCACATCAATGCTTGGATGACTCATCTCATCCGAACACCATGCAATTCTCCCCAGAGCCACCAGAGGGGGCTTTGCTACATGAAGATAAGATCTGCGCTCCTGCAGGCTTCCTTGGGGAGCATCCATCATTTCCCACACTTCCCCACCCAACCCTGGCTTCCCAGAGCTCTCTTGGCCTCATGGTTTTGCCCTGCCTCCAGCTCCAGCTCCAACTCCAGTCATGCTGAATGGCTTGAAGTCCCTTTAGCATGTAGTGTCCATTTGCAATGTTATTCTAGCTAGATAGAACACCTTTTCACATTCCTTAAATGTATCCCCACTAAGTCATGCTCTACTTTCCAGTCTCAAGTAAGGCATTGCCTCCCCCAGGAAGCCTTCCTAGTTTGAACTTCCAGGTCTGAGTTAAGTCCCTTACTGTGTATTCCCTTGCTACCTTTATCAAAGCTCTTTTCTTTCTCCCTCACCCTTTCCCCTCCTTGATTACATGTCTATCTCCTTGGCCATAGGGAGAATTTCTTAAGGTCAAGGATGGTATCTTACTCACCACTGTACGCCCAGCACCAAACCCGAGCCAGGGCCATTGTAGAAAATACAAAGAACAAAGCCATCAATGAATGAATCCTCACAGCTCCATCTGCAAAAATCTAATAAATATGAGATTGAAATGATACATGTCATTTAATTAAAGACCTACCTGATTTTTTTGGCACAGCCAGAAGAGCCCAAACAACATTATTTTAGGACCAGAACGATGGCCCAAGTCAAGGCACCATGATCCTGGAGTCAGACCTTGATTTTTTTATTTAAAGATTTTATTTATTGGCCCGGGGAGGGGGTGGGGGAATGCAAGCGGGAGGGGCAGGGGGAGAGGGAGAAGCAGGCTCCCAGCAGAGCAGGGAGCCCGATGAAGGGCTTGATCCCAGGACCCTGAGACCATGACCCAAGCTGAAGGCAGTGGCCCAACCAACTGAGCCACCCAGGTGCCCCCAGACCTTAATTTTCATGTTCAATTTGTTCTTGAAAAGCCACATTCATGTATGCATACACCCATAAGGAGCAAAGCCTTCTAGGAATATGACAAAGTCCATCAGGAAAACGTAGTTCTAACAGCTGTGTGACCTCTGAATAATCACTTAACCTCTCTGGACCTCAATAGCCTCAATTATTAAACAGTGGGTTAGTCTAGAAGACTAAAGTATGAGAATCTCATGCTGTTTCTTTGAAATTCAAATGCCTGTCCTTGAATTCATCCCTGCCCCCCCACAAACACCCAACTAATTTTATAAAACATATACTCAGCTTCCTTGAAAGGAGATCCATTTGTCATGTGATCCCTGGCCAGGTAGAGCACGGCCTCCAGCCAATCCTCCTGCTAAATCATAACCTCTGGAATTTCACAGGAATAAAATATTGACTGTTTACCCAAAGCCATGGAGAGTTCCAATCTGGCCTCAGCCAAAAAGCTCCTAGAAAAATTGAACATCATACATTCTCCCAACTCTCCTGCAAGTAGGAAAAACCCTAGAGACCCTAGTTCTTTTAGGCTGAGGCTAATATAACTCAGTCAAAAATTTTTTGACTAAAAAAGATAATCTTTCTCTCTGTAGCTTTATCTCTGTTCTCCAATATTACAATATTGGCAAGAATTCTTTCTGAAGCACTGGTCCAGGTTGAGAGGCAAGTATTCTCTAAGGAACTCGGATAGGAGTATATGATGGGGAGGGGATTTTATGCCTGAAACAATGAAGAACCAAAGACCCCAGAATTATGAGTGTTGTGGGAGGCCCAAATACTATGACAGTGTGAATAGTTACTGCATTTCCACGGTGCTGCATAGTTTTCAAGTGGTCTTATTATACATTATCCCACTGATACAGTCAAACTTATATCTAACATGACATTCATGCTAGGAGGATAAATCATTCTGAATTTTTTATCATCTACCCATATTATTCAACCGATTTAAATACTATCAAATGGCAGTAATGGCCAAACTAATATCTTTAGCTCTGGCATTTATCCTGAGCTGCATAATAGTATTTCCAGCTGCCAGCTTGACATCTCCACTTGAATACTTACTCAGATCAGACAAATCTAAGCCAAACTCCTGATTTCAATCTCATCCTCTTCTCATTCCATCAAATGGCACCACTATCTACACAGTCACTCAAGCAAAAACCTCAGAAACATCCTTTTCTCCATTTTCTTATTCCTCATGTCCAATCCATCAGCAATTCCCACTGAGTCTACCTCCAGGATACATATCCTAGTCTGTCCATTCTCTCCACCCAAGCAACCCCAACCCCTCTCCTGTCAGAACTGCCACAGGAGGTTCCTAACCAAATATTTACTCCTTTGCTCCCCCATCACCCATTCTCTACCCAGGTACCAAAACACTTATTGTAAAAGTATAAACCATATCATGTCACTTTCCTGCTTAAAAATGATTACCCATTACATGTAAAATTAAGTCCGACTTCTTCACTATAGCTTCCACAGGCCCCTGACTGCCTTTCCAAGGTCCTGTCAGCTCATCTTCCTCCTGACGCATGGACCCAGCTGCACTGGCCAAGCCCTAACCCACCTTGCTCACTGCCCTCCAGCTCTCCCCAAGGCTAGCCCCTTCACAACCTGCAAGTGAACTCAGTGTTACCTCCTCAAAGAGCCTCCCCTGTTCACCTATCCAAAGCAGGATTACTATGTGTTTCCATGTCTCTCTACCATATCATTCTGTTTCCCTCACCATATTTAGTATAACTGGAAATTAATCTATTCATTTATTACTTCATTATCTTCCCATCCACACTCCTACTACAAGAGTGCTAACTCCAAAATAAGAGAGGCCTCACCACTCTGGTTATTCTTATCACATCCCATCGGCCCTTTTGGTGAGGGAGGGATCCCTGTACTCTCTAGTACAAAATGGGTAAAACATGTGGAATCCGTCACTAGACAGGTGAGATGGGTAGCAGTTATTGGCCACATATACTCAGAGCTGCAGGAAGGAGGACACTGCTTGCCACTCAGGGCAACTCAGGGTTGCAGTCAGGAACAGAGTGAACCAGCAGGGGCTGTGGGCCACAGGCTTTATAGTAAGAGTGGGTGGGGTGGTTCCTGCAAGAGGATATGATTGGCTTGTTTGAATAATTTCACAGGCTGGCAGGGAACTGAAGTCTGTTCAGTTGAGGACTAGGTGGAGTATGTCTGGGCTGGCTGCTGGGGCAACTAGTTGGGCGGGGGGGCCTCTCCTGCTGGGTAGGGGCACATCTGAGGAGATAAAGGATTCATGGTCAGGCCTTACAGGCCCTGTGAAACCAAAAGATGTCGAGGCAACACATGAAATTTATAGGCCTTACAATATACTTGTCCTCTGGCTTATGTCCAGTGTCTGGAACACAGCAGGTCTTCAATAAATACTTGATGAATGAAGGAACGAATGTGGGTGATAGACCTTCCCCCTTTCCTACCTTTGGCTTGACCATTTAGACACTTCGACAACTCAAAGTAACTTGGGTGACTGGATGGGTAGTAAGTATGACTCAGTTTCCTCAATGTTCCTTCTCCTTCTGTTTCATCACCAAACCGGCTCTTTTTCTTTAGGACTCCCTGTGGGTTGGGAGTATAATATTCACAAAGAAAAAAATCAAGGCAATGTTTTAAACTACAAACATACAAATGTTATGGATGAAGAATGAGTATTCTTTTCAAGCACTTTAATTTTTTCATTTATTTTTCATCTGAACTATTTTACTCGAAGGTGTCGCTATACCTTTACAACATGAAGACATGGTCAGACCCTTTCTTTGTGATGCACCCATTTGCACTACAAGGAAAAATGTACTTGCAAATGTCATGTTCAACAGCCAATGAACAATGATATGTCTTAATTAGAGCTTCTAATGTATATTTCGATGATTCTTCTAATATTTATTTTAAATCTGAAAGAAGGGCCTACTCATTAAAGAAGATTTGAAAAATACAGAGCATAAGAAAGAACAGAATAGTGCTCATAGCCCCATCATCCAAACACAGCTATGGAGGCATAGTTTCTTCTGTTATTTTTTTTTCTAGGCATCATTTTTCATGGAGCTAGATTTATACTACACACACACTCACACACACACGTGCGCGCACGCGCAAAGTATTTTATCTTATTTTTAGTTAATACCATAGTACCACTCTTTTGGTGTTTTATGGTACTCTTTGAAAATCCTGAATGACTACATAAGATTACATCAATTGGATATACTTTAAGCATCTTAGCAATTCAGCTATAGTTGAATATTTAAGTTGTTTGTCATTTAGGTTGTTTGCAGTATTGCAATAGCACTGAGCACATTTTTATTCTTAAAACTTATAATACTTAGGATGATTTTCTTAAGAAAATTCCTCAGAATCTCTGGACTGATGTTGAAGACATCATTAAGATTTTTGATCTAGATTATCAAGTTTTTTCCCCCAAAGAGATGTGGCAAATTAGTTTAAAAAAAAAAAAAAACCTGGTTTGCTTTTAAGCAGAGTGACATCTACTTTTGGTGTCACCTATTCTGTTACTAAGTATTTCCTGACAAAATTCAAGAGACTCTTCCAGCATCTTACATTTCTTTCCTATGATATTCCCACCCCTGGATTTCCATGTGTCACCAGAGAATTATAAGCCAATGCATTTTCCTGTTATAATTTGTAAAAGTTCACAATTTGGTCATGTGATATAGCCAATAGTTGAGTCTACAACTCTGGATACCAGGATTAACCAATCAGAATGTCTTTTCCTTGCAACCCCTAGACAGGTCACAGTAAATAACAGTCTTTCCTGCCAGAAGTGGAGGCAGGTACCTATCAAGGGCAGCAAACTCGACACCGAGGAAAAGACTCTGGAGATTGACTTGCCCCGAGATGAAATTAAAAATTCAGTTCAAAGAGTTTAAGTGATCCGAAAGAATATTTTCTTCTGGTATTTCAAATATAGCCCTGTCTTGGATGCAAGAAAGAGGAGTTCTGAGGATTCCTTTATCTCTTCAAAAGAAGCACTTCTTCATAATGTGGCCTAAAAGCAAAGAGCTTAGAGGAGAGAAACCCAGGCATTGTATGCATGTAAATCACTCAGCTAAGCACAGTGATAGAGATTTCTGGCCCTGGGTCTTCTGTGACCACTGATCCACCAAAACCAGTGCCTACACCTTGAAACCAAGAACACCAAGACCAAAGGGCTTATTTGTCCTTGTCATTGATGAAGAAAAGCAGCATGGGCCAGCCTAAGTCACAAGCTACACTGAGGGCTCCTAGGCAGGAAGTGGAGGCTGGAGCTGCCTCTCGCCCAGGTAAAGGAGGGAGAGAAGAAACAGTCTCCAGATGCTTCACTCCCTCTGGCGTTGCCCCCTCCCCTCTCCTCCCCTCCATGACTGCTTCCACTGGGGCACTGTATCTCCAAATGAGCTTTTCAGTTTGTTCTCTACTTTAACTTAAGCTTTTAAAAACTTTCTTATGAGGGGCAGTCTATAGCTTTGTGCCAAAAGTCTTCAAAGAACTCAAATTTCTAAGGCAATCATCCAAGGTATGTATCCAGAGTGAAGCAGCAGGGTTGTTCATTGCAAATCTACTCTTAGTTGAAAATAATAAAATAAAAAATGGAAAGGTGACTAAGTAAGTTCTATACATCTATCCATATAGTAGAATGTAGAGGTGATCTTTAAAAATTAGGTGACAGAATATTTAGTGAAATAGAAAAAGCAGGTGACAAAGCAATTATGCAGTTGCTTTGGCCATAAAAAAACATGGATACTTCAGGATGGTAGCTTGAGGACACAGTCCATTGCAACAATAATAAACAAGAAGATTATGATGATGCTAAGAACTGGATGGCTTTCCTGGCTTTCCCAACTGGTAGCTATCAAGTTCACCTGAACACTGAAACTAGAAGGTACTTGCTAAAGAAATTGATCGCTCCTCCTAAGGGAGACCCAGCACTTCTAGGGTGGTGTTCCCATCCCTCAAGATAGGCCTACTCATGTTGACACTGGGGAAGGGTTCACCAACTTGCCTAGCAGCTCCATTCCCACACATCCTAAAACAAAGCCTACCCAAAGATATGACACACCACACACACCCCACTCCCCACAATCAGGCTACCAATTCAAAGGTGAGAGCTAATGGGGAAACAGATCCACACTCAGCAGAGAAAACCCACACCTGTATCTGTGTTTATCACTTTAGTCTTTCCTTCATAAATACATATGCATGACCAAGGGTCACCAGGCGTCTGAAGAACACCAAGAACACAAAGGGAGCTGAACCACAACAGAAGAACTGAACAAGTGGCCACAAAGAAAATAAATAATTCAGAGATATTTCCTTCTCTTGAGACCAAATGCATTATTTGTTCTAAAGTATCATTAACTGCTTTTTCATTTAAAAAAAAAAAAAACAATCTACAAAGCTTGGATGACAAGGACAGTTACAGGGGAAAATGGAAATGTTATAAACCTTGAAAACAAAGTTAATGGCAGAAGGAGAGATGGAGGGAAGCACTAGGGCCCTAATTTTTTCATCTTATTTAGTGGACAATCAGGAGACACTCTATAAAAGAAATGAAAAATAGAGGCTTAACATTAAAGATATAGGGGCACCTGGGTGGCTCAATTGGTAAAGCATCTATCTTAGGCTCAGGTCATGATCTCAGGGTCCTGATACTGAGCCCCACATAGGCCCCATGCTCAGTAGGGAGTCTGCATCTCCCTCTGCCCTCTCCCCATGCCTGAGCTCTCTGTCAAATAAATAAAATCTTTAAAATTTACATATATATATATAAAGGTAACCAATAGAATAGCTGTTATAGTACAACTACCAAAAATCATGCTAAGGGGGAAGGGGAAAGTTTAAGTTATTGCAAATGAGCTAAATTCTTTATCTCCCAATAGATATTTATCTATTACAGTCAATATTGATAGTCAATAGATACACATTTAAAATTGATAACCAATAAGAATATTGATTGGCACATGTTACGGACCTAAAGGGGTGGTCATCAGAACAACACAGAAATGGCTCCAAGCAGTTACCGCTGGTGTGTGGATTGGAAGATGGGGGTGCATAGGAAGCTTTGTTTCTAAGGCAACACTCCCCACAGTTTGTATAGCATATGCATGTTTTACGTTTACAAAAAATTTTAAAACAGAGCTACGATAGGCAGGACATACATCAGAGGGTCTCAGGCTGTGTACAGATTGGAGTCAGCTGGGAGTTTTGCAAAGCTCTGATGCCTGAGGCCCCCCCACGCTCCCAGCTCAGATTTCAGATTGAACTGGTCTGGGTGGACCCAGGATGGGTAAACAGAACACTCCCCCAGGTGACTCCAATATGCTGCGGGGGCTGAGAACCACCATCTCACTCCGCATGGTGGAAGAGCAGTATTATCTTTTTCTAATGTCCTCTCAATTTTCCATCCAACCATGCAATAGCTATTTATGGAGTACCTACTGGGCTAGATGCTAGGGATGGAGTGGTTAACAAGAAGGCCCAATACCTTCCACTAGGAAACTTACTATGGTGCGGGGAGAGAGGGAAAAGCAGCTATTCAGCAAAGGACTCATTATTTATCATTGCTGTAATTGCCACACAAAAAAGCAAGGATGCAATAAGACCATGTGTTATTTTTGTAATGAGGAGGAAATAGATGATTTTTTTTAATCTACTCTTTTTTTTTTTTTTTAATCGCTGAATTCCTCTAACCTCCCCTTTTCCCCTGAGCCTGGAGGTCAATGACTCCGTCCTTCCCGAAGACACCATCAGGAGCTATAATTCCATCTCCAAGCAAGGGCTGGAATCCTCCCCCTCAAGCCATCATGAGCTACTACCATAAAATCCGTGTCCTGAGACCCTGGCAACTAGCCAGAGTAATTGCAGGCAGCATATGCATGCTGCTTAAAATTCTCACCCCCACCAAAAAGTGGAAAGGGTGGGCAGAGAGCACAAATGAGGAGCCCCCCACCAAAACATCCTTGTCACGAGGTTCTGATAGGACACAGGCCTGCAGTCAGGGTTTCTTTTCAAGATTTCCAGAGATTCCTCCATGACCAGGACAATGATCCAAGACAATCAAGGAGGCAATGAAAACTATGGATCTCGTTAGTGTGGGGATGGCAGGGGGCATTAATGGATAGCTGAAGGGACCAACCATAAACCTGAGGTTCTGGGCATTCCCAGGTATCCCCATTTGACCTGCCATGTCCCCTCTGATAACAGGGGGAAAAAAAATTGAGGTGGATTTTTTATGTCAGCTTATTTTTGCTAGAAGGGAAATAAGAGTGGGGGGAAAAAAAAAAACTCCCCAGTTGTAAACTCAGACTATAAATTGGGAAATTATAGAAAATCAGAGCCCTTAAGTTAATCCAACACCAATAAAGAGCAATAGACAAGGACTAATCACACCCAGTAAACACAGGTACCTCCTCTAGTTAAATTACAGGGGCCGGACAGAGGCCTGATGAGGCCGCAAGCTCCGTGCCAGGGCTATTACTGGGACTGATTTGGTTAGCGGCAACGACAGGCTCCTTGTAGCGAGCGCCTGCCTTTTCCCATTTCATCTCATTTTTACTGTAACCATGTTTTTATTTTTATAGGCCAATTTTATTCTGTCCCACGCTTTCAGAATTGAGTTTTTCAAATTTATGACACAAAAGCTTTCAAATGGCTATGACATCCAGGCCTCCCCGTGCAGATCCCCACTTCCCTTCTCTATACCTGAGACCCCACGGTCCTATAAGGAGCTCCGTTGGTCTGGACCCCAGAGTCTCAGGGCCACGCAGTCTCCCAAAGAGACATCTTCACTACCTCCAAGAGAGCACCAACTATTCCCATACTTACCTCCTCCTGTCCCCACTAGGCCAACCATATCTGTAGACACTCCCCCCAGAGTCCCTTCATTAACCCATCCAGGGCTTCAGTCCTATTAGAACTGTGATCCTCAGTGGGGAAGGTGCTGCCCCCTAGAGGGAGCTTTGGGAATTTATGGGGATGATTTTGGTTGTCATGGTGACTCTGGGGGCATGTGGCATTTAGTGAAGAGGTGACACATCCTGCAGTGTAAGGAACAGACACACGCACTTTCCCATGACCCACACAACTCTGAATTGGCCCACCAGACATTCTCTGTGGCAATTAATAAATCAACCTGTTTAGAATGATCTTAAACTAGAACCTAACTCCACTCCAAATGTAAATAAAAACTATGTATACATGATTGAGATCAACCCTGAATTGTTCTGACACGTAAATGTACTTTGTGCCATTCAAAACTGACCAAGGGCTGTTGAGCATTTTGAAAAATCAAGTCACCAAGATCAACACAACCTATGGTATCCAAGTCACCAGGATAGCACTGGGTAGTCTTCACACTCAGAGCAACCCTACATACCTACTCATTCTTAGTGCTCATAGCATTCTGCTGTGGCTCCTGTCTCAATGTCACTATTAAAAAAAAAAAAGTATCACTAGTACTCACCTGGATATTGTCATCCTTCTCTTAAATCCCCATATCTGGGGGCACCTGGGTGCTCAGTGGGTTAAGTGTTTGCCTTCAGCTCAGGTCATGATCCTGGGATGAGTCCCACATAGGGCTCCTTGCTCAGTGGAGAGCCTGCTTCTCCTTCTAGCTCTGCTCCTCCCCGCCCTGCCCCACTCGCACTCTCTCTCTCCCTCTCTCAAATAAGTAGATAAAAATCTTTAGAAACAAAAAAAAAAATCCCCATATCCATTAGAAGCAGATTTGAGAGCAGTTACTTCATCATGTACTCCAGTGTAATTGAGCATTTACATACTGAAGTACCTATTATTATAAATTGCCTTCTTTTATTTCTCCTTAAAACTAGAACAAGATAGTGATTTCTTCTGATGCTATGTATAAAGGTGGGTTATGTCATCTGTATGTTCATCAGGGCAGTAAAGGGGTTGTGGCGGCCAAGTGTTATAAAACAGGGGCATTGCGGTGGGGGTGTGGCAGGTGGCTCAGTCAGGTGAGCATCTGACTCTTGGTTTCAGCTCAGGTCACAATCACACGGTCCTGAGATCAATTCCCACGTCAGGCTGGCATGTAGTTGGCTTCAGATACTTTCTCCCTCCCCGTCTGCTCCTCCGCACCCCCATCACTTGGGCGTGCTCTCTCCCTCTCTCTTAAATTAATAAAATCTTTTAAAAAGAGTGGGTGCGAGAGTAGGCATTTGGTCTGATCATTTATGCCTCAAAAATAGCTTATGTGGTATTGCTTATATGTAAAAACCCTGGTCAGGCCAAGACTGCCCCTGAGTTCTTACCACTGGATGCCTGAAGTCCCCTCACCTCAAAGTCCAGATTTCACCCCCTCAGCCAGTAGGCTTACCCTTCAAGCCCTGACCAGGATCTTGAAATTCACTCCCACCCCTGGATGCTCTGCATCCTCCAGCCCCTGCCCAGCACAGCCCTCCAACTTCACTTTACCCTCCTGCCTCACCACACTCCAACCACCTCTCCTTCTCACTATTTGTCAAACACCATGCCCCCACCACCACCACCACAGGACCCTTGCACATGCAATTTCCTCCCCCTGGACTGTTCCTGGCTAAGTCCCGTTTATTCTTCCAGTATCACTTTCTTTAGGAGGCTTCCCCCAACTCCCAAGCTGAGGTCAGGCCCTGCCACTGTTCCTGTGTCCTGCACAACAGTGAC
The DNA here is from genome assembly GCF_024610735.1 of Ursus americanus. Taxonomy (NCBI): domain Eukaryota; kingdom Metazoa; phylum Chordata; class Mammalia; order Carnivora; family Ursidae; genus Ursus; species Ursus americanus. Next base: position 36,102,454 of record NC_142128.1, read on the forward strand.
CACAGTTGTAATCACCTATGTGATAATCCGCTGGACATCCATCTTCCTTGCTCACTCAGTGCTCCATAAAGAAAGGGACTCCTTCCTATTCCTTCCTCACTATATCCCCCCAACCAGATGGTGATGAATCTAGAGTTGTTGCTCAATAAATAAATATTGATGAGTGAGTGAATGCGTAAATGGAACCTCCAAACATAAAACCCAAACTTATTGCTCAAAGTCCTTGAGATAATAATAGCCTTTTTTCTGCCTCCCTATATGATTAGCACAATGAGAAGCTGCAACAGATGATATCTGAATGAAGAAATTCTAGGAAAATCTTAAGAAATTCAGCTTCCTGGAACAGGGGATTTGGGTCTGTTTCATTCACCGATGTAGTCCCAGCAACTGGCACAGGGCATGGCCCATAGAAGTGGCCTGACAGGCACTCATTGAACCAATCAACCACAGTAGGCCAGACACTGACCGTGACTTCTTATTGATAACATCAGAATTATGGTGCAGTGGTGCATTTGGGATAGTTTTGAAGGAGAGATAACAGCCCATCCAAGGCAGAGCTGAAATTTCCAAGACTTTGTTGCTGCCCACACTTTATTCTGGTGGGCTCAGTGCAAAACCACTTAACTGCAAACACGATTACCCCACCCTCATCAGGAGTGGTACCTGCCTCAGCTGTGCTTCCAGTCACTCTTCCAGGACCCCAGAGGCCCCCCAAAATCCTCCTGGAAACCCCCGGTAGTTGAGATTAAGGAGTCCCGCCACTTCAGAGCTAGCCCTTCAATAAACTTCAAATGGATCAGAAACTCACTCTCTTCTAAGTCCTGCCCAAGGCCTGAGCGTCTGAGCAGCATAGGGATTCACAGGCAAACAAATCCCAGAGCAGACAAATCCCAACAAAGCACAAAGGCCTGGACTGACTGGGACCAGGAGCTGCAAAGAACCTGGTACCAACCCACCTGCTCCCCAAAGTCATTGTCTTAAGCAAAGAGATCAGCATGGGTAAGTCATGAAATGCTCTGGCTGGGGAGGGTAAAGGGGGAACAAAAAGAAACAGTGTGGTGGTAAGTCAGACAGGGCAGGAGGGCTGATGCAGGCTGACTTTCCTGGTTCCCTTCTCCATCTGAAGAGCCATGGGGGGCTAATGCTTCATTGGCTGAGTAGACCCTCCATAAGTCTTCCTGTTTTAACCTCAGACTGAAGGGCTGTCCCGGAACAGAGAAAACCTCCTACACCACTCATTCTGAGGCCATAACAAGGACCTTGTCAAAGAACTATATGAATGGTGACTGTCCAAAGAAGAGGCTTCCATGCAACTCTGTCTGGGCACATGATCCCCAATTTAGCTACCTTCCCCCCCAAATCATTTTACTATAAATCGTTATATATTGAATTATATTCAATATCTTGAATTCATCAAGCTCTTAGATTCCTCTCCACATGATGCCCCATCTGCCTAGAATACTTCCCCAGATGTCCACAGCCTGGTTGCACCTCATTCTTCAGGTTTCTGCTTAAATGTCACCTCCTCCAAGAAGCCTTCCCAGAACTTCCTGGTGAAGGCCAGTCTCTCCTGGCCCCTCTGTATCAGCAGCCCAATTCCTCTATGTTTCTCATGATAACCTGAAAGTATATTATTTGCTTTAATGCTATTTTATTGCACTTTCCCAACTAGAATGCAGCCAGCATAAGGGCAGGAACCACGTTTCTTGGTCAATCTGGATCCCCTCTGCTTAGCTCTGCTCAGCACCCAGTGTTTATGAGATGCACACTCACTGAATGAAGGAGTGAAACTGTTGGGGACACCTGCACAAACCATCCATGTATTCAACCATATAGGGGTAACCACTACACGCCAGGGACTATGCTGGATGCTTGAGCTACATCATGAAGCATTTCGCAAAGCAAGCAAAGACAGGTTCACATTTCTCTGGCTTTTCAAAGTGCACCCAGGGTATATTTCTGAAATGCAGAAGGTTCAGGTAAGGTCTCCCACTGCTTGCATTGTGCACCGCACCCTCCCCCCACATACACAACCTGTTGCAATACCCAGGGCTTCCCTGCTCTCTACTCCCCAAGAGACAGGGCCCACAAGGCAAAGCCACCCACAGAGCATACCAATTAACACCACAGCCTCCAAACCCTACAGTGTCTGTGTGGATGACAGCAGCTTTAGGGTCAAGGGTTTCCAACCTGAGCTAACTCTACTTGTAACAGTTAATTTTATGTGTCACCATGGCTAGACCACAGTGCCCACATATGTGGACAAAGGTAATTCTTAACACTTCTGGGAAGAAGATTTCAATCAGTGGACTTTGAGTAAGGCAGAGTCTCCTCCCTAATATGGGTGGGCCTCAGGTGAAGGCCTAAACAAAACAAAAAACTGACCTTCCCAAAGCAAGAGGTAATTCTGCAGATGACTTTTGGACTGCACCAACAGCCCTTCTAGGGCTCCAGCCCAACAGCCCACCCTGCAGATTTTGGACTTGCCAGCCTCCATAATCAAGTTAGCCAATCCCTTAAAATAAGTTATACACACACACACACACACACACACACACACAAACACACGGACGGACCCCTCATCCACCCACACACAGATATCCCATTGGTTGTTTCTCTGGAGATCCCTAGTACACCACTCAAGGGCCCTAAGCTTGTGGCATAGGCAGCGTAGGCACATCAGGAAGACTGGGAAGAGGGGAGAGGACGGCTGGGCTCTAGGCCTGCTGTATAAGACACACCACGGTGAAAGCAAGAACACAAAGGCACCCATGAACAGAATTCGGACACTGAGGGGGCCTGGGACTGGACCTAGCAAAATGCCAACACGGATTTGAATGCAGGCTTTACCACTTACTCAGACATTATCTTGGGCAAGTAGCCATTCTGCTCTAAGCACCAGCTTCCCCATCTATAAAATGAGAATGGTTGCAGCTCCTGGATCACTGACTCATTAACCACCTGGCGTAGTCCATACCAAGACCATTCACTGATAATGAGCCAGAATGGGCACCAACTTGCAAAGGAGGAACACCTGACTGGTGAGTGGCCACCCCTGGGGTTAGGAAAGGTTTCTCTGCCCTCCTCCCTGGAGTGATAACAGAAAAGGCCTCCAGGTGTAGCTCTCCACTTGCCAGAGAGTCCATTTTAGTAGCAAACAGGCTGGTGAAAAGCCATCTCAGGACTCAGTGCTGAGAAGGTAACAGCCACTCCCTCCAGCAAAGAATTCAATCACAAAAAGAGGAAAATCTGTTTTTGCATCAACTGTAGCATCCCTGGAGAGAAGCCAGCAGAGAGGCTCTGTGCAGATCCGAAGGGTGCCTAACACAGACCTTCCATTATTGACAGCTACCCTGGCAGCAGATACAAACACTGGGTACAGTTTGGGTCTTTTAGGTTCAACAGTACTGATACTTTTATCCAATCATTTTAAATTATTTATTCCTTTCCAAGAAAGAAAAAGATATTCAGCAACCCTCCTACTTACAGTGGTCCTAACTCAGATCAGGAATTTGGGGATGCTTCATGCATTCCATGAAGGCGTAGTTCCCTGCAAGCTCCCTCAGATACACAGCAACCTAATTCAGGTGGGATCACCAAGTCCAAATGTGCCCTGCAATTGAACTGGGGTGGGGTTTGAAGTCATTATTTCTTCATCGTTAAGAACGGTCTCCCTTTAGGGAAAACCACATCTTTGAATATCTCTTGAATGTTAAGTCAGTTTTAAAGAAGCAAGGAGACTTAAAGAGGCTCCTTCTTTTTTTGTTGTTGTTTTTTAAATCTCTACTCTAAACCTTTATTTCAGGTAAGATTAAATTTTTTTATTATGTTAGTCACCATACACCTTTTCAAAGGTTTGCCTTCAGTTTCACGACTTTCCAGCCGCACCACTTCTGCTCTAGACCTCATATCCCCACTTGCTCTCTTCTTGCACCGGTGACATGAAGCCCAGGCAGCTGTTGCATTAGCACCCATGAAGGCATGCACACCTATGCCCAGGGAGAGGCTGTAGGCATAAGATTTGGGGTTTGGGATCCCGTTGGCAGCAAAAAAGCTATCTCTAAGAGCTGGACTGAGCTGACCCGACTCTTGCCAAGCCCCTCTTTTGGGGACAGAGGGGGATCCCAGATCAGCTGAGAGGTGGAAACCTCCCCATCAGTGGAAGAGCCTATATGGTCACACTCCATATAGGTACACATGCTCCTAGAAGCCCTTCTTGGCACTCATCCCTAGGCCTGCATAGCCCCCCCCTCCGCTGTCCACAGACCTGCTGTGCTTAGCCAGATCCATTTCCCATATTCAAAGGGCAAGTGGTCTCTCTTAGATGTGAGGACCACAATGAAGGAGGGAGGTCCTAGAGTTGACTTCACACTGCAGCCCACTTTGATAAGCAGCATTACTGCATCCTCTTCCTGGGAGGTCATCAGTGCAACAAGAGATGTGAGGGCTGTCACAGGAAAGGGACCCATCATTCAGTAGGTTGGGGACCCAGGGTAGAAAACATGGAGACTGTGGACCCTGGATCCCCTTTCCTCCCCAAATCCAGCTACAAATTCTGACATGGGATGTGTTGCCCAGTTGGAGCAATGAAATAAAACAATGTGGTCTTTCAGAGTATCAGCTCTGCCCCCCAGGAAAGCTTGTAACTGCAAGTGCTTCATATTACAAGCAAATGAAGAGAACATTTGACTCAAAGTCCCAAAACGCACTTCTCTAAGGAAATGTGAAATCCAACCACAGCATCTTTTCAAAGACTGTCAACCCTTTACTCATGAACAAGATTTCATCACACACAAAAATCTAAAGGCCTAGGAGAAAGCATTCAAAATAAACTCAGTTCACCTGACAAAGAGATGTTTGCAGAATGTCCACTATGGGCAAGACAACTATGAGAAATCAGAATGGATCAGATCCTGACCCTTGTGGAAATGATGTTCCATCAGAAGGAAAAAGACATGAACAAATAATTTCAAAACGTTTAGTACGGACTGAAGTTGCCGTGATGGAAATAAAGATGTTTCATGCCATCATCTCATGGGAGGAAAGGGCGAGATCAGACCTAAGGAAAGTCGGTCAGAATCCTACCTTGCTTGATGCATAGCAAACCCAAAGATATCCTGAGCCTCCATGAAATGGGATTCTGCAGTCCGTATTTTTAGAAATTTCTCATTCCTTTTTGCAGAGCTGATTTGGCACAGAGAGATGTACACCTCTTACTCTCCAGATTCAAGAAACACAATCAGAACTTCAAATAGAGGATAGAAACCCTGACTAGGAGTCAGGGACTACGGTGCCTTCATGTGACCCTACCCCTTAAATGCAGAGTGGACACAACAGGTAAAGAAGGCAACCCAGGGCATGGCCATTCCCATCACTCCCAGAAGAGCCAGACAAGGGTCCTCAGTGTTCACCCAGGGATGTGGCTGGTCCATGCTGAGTCAAGCCTGCCTTTGGACAAAGATACATTTTCAGTGCAGGTAACTTTGAGGGCTTTCTCCAAGATTTTTTCAGCTCTGTTCCAGGAGAGTTGGTATGATTGATCAACCTCACTTTCTATCCTCATTTCCTACACGGCAGGGAGTATGGCACATTGGTTGGGAGAATGGACTCTGGACTAAGATGGCCTGGGTTTAATTCCCAGCTCCATCACTTCCTAGCTGTGGGATCTTGGGCAACTTGCTTAATCACTCTATGCAGTGCTTCTGTCTCCCCACCCTGACCAACAGAACTGCCACAAACACACCATTCTAATTACCATCTAGCAATGGTAAAAGCTCTCCGTAAATGTTATATATATTACCTACCAGATAGGTAAATAGGCTTTCCAAAAACCACATAACAAATCAGTACCAGGCTTAGAGAACAACCGAGGTTTCTTATCAACCAATTCACTGGTCTTTTGATTGGGTTGTGCAGCTTCTTTTCTATCCTCTTTTAAAGGAACATGGTAAACTCCCACTGCCATGCACAGGACCAGCCATTCTTGTACAACATAAAGCCACTTTCCTGACCATACTTGTTTGGTCACCTGACCCAAGCCGAGCCATTCAGTTTCCTTCCCTAAGAATTTGCAGTTGAAAGGAGAGCCAGTTTTTCCTGACAGCTCTCTTGGAACAGAGGCCATGTGGCAGCCATTTTCTGCCATGACAACAGGGAAATAAAGCAAGCCATCCCTCAGTGAGAGAGGAAGATGTGCAGAGAAGGGCAGAAATGCAAAGCAGATGTAGAGAGGAGCTCCTGAGTCCCCAGAGCTCTACCCCTGGCTCCTAAAGGCCCCCTGACCTCAGAGTTCCTGAGATGCCCCCTGCAGTCACAACAAATCCTGCTCTTTCTTGAGGCTGCCACAGTCTGGTTTTTCTAACTGCAACCGTAGAGTCCTAAGGTATACAAGGAGATGCCTAATTACCTACTGTATCTGCACAGCTCAAGAATCTCAAGCATCAGGAAATGAGCGTTTGTGCACCTAACAGTAGCAAATGCCTGGGAACTTTTCTGGACATCAGTGTCTTGCTTCCCTTTCCATGGGGTGCCATTAGAAACAACCTAAGAACCTGGAAGGAATATTAGTGTGATAAAATTAAAGTCTAGGAGGCTCTGAGGAAACGATGGGACCCAGTGGAAAGAGTATGAGCATTGGAATAAAAAAATAACTGCTGGAACACCTCGGGAAGTTATTTAACCTCTCTGGGCTTCCATCTCCCTTTCTGATAAATGAGAATACGGTGTTTATGGGGTTGAAGGAGGTAAGGGATATAAACTGCCTGCATATATTAGGCATGCACTAAATCATAACTATTATTATAGCCTGTAACTATTAATTATCTTATAAATAAAATTAACATCTCCAAATGTTATTGCATTACACATAAGCATGCCAATACATAAGAAAGCATTGTTCTTAATATGGCATGGAACACCCAACTATCATTTAGGGAAAGCAAAAGGCATTGCTCAGGGCGTATTTTAACCAATCTATTAAAAAAAAGAAAAGAAAAAGCAGCAGGGCATGAACAGCCTCAGTAGATGCCACATGTTGCTATGTCTCGTTGAATAATACTCAAAGATTCTTGGATTCTGGACAGAGAGCAGGGAAGGGAATTAGATTGGGAAGCATATAATGCTGTCCATGAGCAGTTTTCACTATTGCTGGTTTGCGGTTCCTAAAACTGACGGCTAAAGCAGCACATACCCAGAATAGCATGCCTACCAGTCCTGTACCCTGGCAGACATGACTACTCGATCATGAGGGTTTTTTCCTGCTAAACCTAAAGCACCCATTTATGTCCCAGAAACCTGCATGGCAGGCAACCATGAACAATTAGCGTGAGTTGGCCCGCTCTATTAAACTGATTAGCTATCCCTGTTTCATGGAGTAAAGAATTATCCTAAAGCCAACTGCCTTCAGGTGCCAGGAAATCAAGGCAGAGGTGAAGAGGGCTATTTTTCTGTATCCCTGAATGGCAGTTGACCCTTCAACAGCACAAGGTACAACCCCATACACCCAAAAATCCACCCATAAATTGACTCCCTCAAAATTTAACTAGTAATAGCCTACTGTTGACCACAGGCCTTATCAATAACAATCGATTAACACATTTTGAGTATGTATTATATACTGTATTTTTTTAAAGATATTATACTATATTCTTATAATACAGTAAGCTAAAAGAAAAAATTAAAAAAACTGTAAGAGGGACACCTAGCTGGCTGTCAGAAGACATGACTTGATTTTGAGATTGTCAGTTTGAGCCCCATGTTGGGTATAGAAATTACTTAAAAATAAAATCTTTAGGGGCACCTGGGTGGCTCAGTTGGTTAAGCATCCAACTCTTGATTTTGGCTCAGGTCATAACCGCAGGGTCGTGGGATTGAGCCCCGAGTCGGGCTCCCCCACCCTTGTGCTCACTCACACTGTCAAATAAATCTTAAAATACAATCTTTAAAACAAACAAAAAAACATAAGAAAAAACACACAGTACTCTATCCACACACACAAAAAAATCCATATATATATATAAACCCACATTTCAAACAATCCATTTTTTTTTTAAAGATTTTATTTATTCATTCGACAGAGATAGAGACAGCCAGCGAGAGAGAGAGGGAACACAAACAGGGGGAGTGGGAGAGGAAAAAGCAGGCTCATAGCAGAGGAGCCTGATGTGGGGCTCGATCCCATAACGCCGGGATCACGCCCTGAGCCGAAGGCAGACGATTAACCGCTGTGCCACCCAGGCGCCCCAAACAATCCATGTTTTTTAAGGGTCAATTATATTTCCTGCATATAACTAACTCGAATTGGCCTGTTAGATACAAAAGTATGAACTCTTTTCTGTGAATAATTCTAAGACTTAGTAGAATCCTGTTTTCTGTGTCTCTAGGTCACTCTGCAAACTGATGCAATGTTAGTCCTACCTAAAGACAAGGCAAATGTATGAAGAGTCTCCAGAGGCCCTTGGCAAGCTGAACTGAAGGGGCTCCAAGTATCTCGTAATGTGGTCCACTATGATCCCAGGACCAGCGGAAATGCTCCGTAATCGAAACCTAGATATATTCATGCTTAAGCACCCATTTATGTCAACAGTTTTGCCTTCACCAAAAAAGCTAAAGAAGCACCTTACAAATTGGCTCTTGAAAGCTCAAATAAACAGCTTCTCCCCCTCTCCCATGGCAAGCTTACCCTCAGAGATGGTGTGGAGCAGTGACTGGCCTGGGAATGTTGTGACGCACTGTTCAGATCCTCCCTCAGTAATGAGCGTCCTATTCCGCGCAGCACCAGGACAGCTATGGGCAGAAAGCCCCAAGCCATGAGCCTGGGGCAGGGACTGCCTCAGCTGAGGAGCCCTGACTTGCCCAAAGGTTGAGCAGCCTGCATCCAGTCATGGGTTTTGCAGTTGTAAGAGCCAAGCTCCTGGTGCCAGTTGGGGAACACCTCTCCAGCTCTAAACCAGCTTCACACAACCCCCACAGAAACCCTGACTGAAACTGCTTTGCAGCCCATGGGACTCCTCTGCCTATATATCCGCTTCTGGCTCCTCCCCTCCACAGGTATTGATCCTAAGGCATGCTAATCTCTGAGTCTTGTTAGCTCGGGGCAACCCCATGAGCAAGAGGATGCGTGGCAGGAGGGAGAAGTAAGAAGCCAACCAATTATCAAAATCCTGCTCAGGTGCTGGGCACTTGGCTTGTCCCTTTACTTCTCACAACACGATAATTTTATAAATGGGGCTGAGAAGGATTAAGTAAATAGCCTGAGATTATCCAGCCAGACCAATCTTGTTCCAACACATCACACTGATAAAGTACACAGCCCTCCATCAAACTCCGGATAACTGGGACTTGCAGAGACAAGTTACAATAAATATAATTTGGCCAAAATTAGGCGGTGCTGTCTTTCAGTGCAATTCAGCAGATATGCACTGAACCCTTAAGAGTGTGCTAAGAAATGTAACAAATTAGAGAGAGAGAGAAACACTCCCCAGTTCTTTAGTTTCTCAGCAGTCTCATATTTATCGAATACCTACTAACTGAGAGGCACACCGGGGGAAAATAAGACTAGATGCCAAGCAAGTGTATAAAGCTGAAGGTGGCCAGTGGGCCAGTACCAGACGAGGAGAGACAGGCATAGGAGCCTCAGGACAGTGAGAGTTGGTTGATTTCTCCTTCTTTTTCCTTGAATTGCCTGAGAAATAGGAATTGTAAAGCCTGAGCCTTTAGTAATAATACCCAGGAAACTTCTCAGGGTTCTCAGAGAAATGCATTTTATTTTCTAAATGATGCTTGCACAAAAGATGATGCCCAGTCTGAGCAAGTCAGGCCATTGTAGCTCCAGAAGATAACGAGAGCCTTCCTGCCAAAATCAGGCTGGATGCAACCTGAAACAGAGTGAGAATGGTTTATGAAAAGAGCCAATCTTACGAGATGAGTCTATGAGCTACTCAAAGCCACAATCATCAAGGGAAGGAGAACAGAGCAAACAGCAGGATAGATTTGTAAAGAAGGGCATTATGTCAATAAGGCAGTGGCACAGCGCAGGACAGACACCCCTGGACACAAAAAAGGCAACAAAAGCCACAAGGACAGAGGCAGGAGGGACACGGAGCAAGAGCCTACGGTGCACCTGGAGTCTGTGAAACCTTCACGGGAAACAGCAGGAAAAGCTTATGTCTCTGCTCCTACATGGTGCTCCCTATAGGATGGGGTGGAGGCAGTGAAAAAGGGGGGCTCCTTTGTAGTGATGTAGTCATTCTGTAACTTGATCGTGGTGGTGGTTACACAGACCTGTACTTGGGAGAAAACTGCACAGAACTACACATATACACATACACAAATGTGTGCAAAAACCAGAGAAAACGAATGGGGTCTGGAATTCAGTCCACAGATTGTACCAATGTCAGTTTCCTGGTTGTAACATTGTACCACAGTTATACAACATGTCACCACTGGGGAAACCTGGCAAAATACCCCAGACTGGGTTAGAATAATTGTACTGCAGCACTTAGCTGTTGCCACTACCTCATGTAACAGGGATGAGTGACTATTAAACTGGGCTGCATCTTATAAGATTTTAATATATATTCCTTAACACTTTGATTTCCCCCAAATTACTTGCAGACCTGGTCAGAACCTTATTCCATTTGCCAAATGAATTTCCCCTTTTAAATGTAAGATTTTACATTTCTTTACATAAACATCTAGAAATTTATCTAAATGGTTCCAGGTAATCATATCACACATATTGAGTTTATTTTCTTCATGTGGTCTTTTCTTTTTCCTTTTTATGCAGCAATTCCTCTCCGCAGTTCCCCTCCCACTACCCAGTGGTTCATATTACAACCTGGACTGCACCATTCCATAGCTTTCTCTATTCTTTTTTTTTTTTTTTAAGATTTTATTTATTTATTTGACAGAGAGACAGCCAGCAAGAGAGGGAACACAGCAGGGGAGTGGGAGAGGAAGAAGCAGGCTCCCAGCGGAGGAGCCCGATGTGGGACTCGATCCCGGAACGCCGGGATCACGCCCTGAGCCGAAGGCAGACGCTTAACGACTGCGCTACCCAGGCGCCCCTTAAATAACTATATATCAGTAGTACATATATGTTGCATACATGTATGTACATGGTTGCTTTTATCTTCATTAAAATGGGATCATATATACACCTTTCAGCAATTACTTTACTCAATCATAATTCATGGATATACCTTTAACACAATCAGCATTGCTCTGACTCATTCTTTTCAATGGCAGAAAATCGTCCCTAATTCATTCATTCATTCAACCATTCCTCTGCAGATGATCTTTACCTTGTTTCTTCCTCCCTCCCTCTACAAACAAAGCCACATTAAATATCCTCGAACATCTGTTCTTGCTTACTTTTGTTTTCAGTTCCATGGGCTAGATTTGCAAGAGTAGGATAGTTCAGTCAAGAGGCTTATGTATTTTAATTTTAATTAAGAGCTACTCTCGGATCACTTTCCAAGAAAACCCTTCACTTTCTACCAGCAGTGTATGGACATCCTATCCCTCATAGCCCCACCAGACCAGGCATTAGGACTCTTATTATATTCTGGACATTCAGAAAGATATAAACTAACAAGGGCTTTGGTCTTCACTAACTGCAAACACACTTTCATGTGGTTTTTGGCCATTTGAGTTTGCCCATTTTTTAATTTGGTTTCTTAAGCTCACCTAGATGACTTCTTTGCATATTCTTTGCATAATATTTTCCAAGTCTATTATTCATCTACTGGCTTTATTTATGATAATTTCTGCCATTTAAATGTCTTTTTTTAATAATTAAAGAATCAAATCTGCCAGATTCTTCTTTTTTTTTTTTTTTAAAGATTTTATTTATTTATTTGACAGAGATAGAGACAGCCAGCGAGAGAGGGAACACAAGCAGGGGGAGTGGGAGAGGAAGAAGCAGGCTCCCAGCAGAGGAGCCTGATGTGGGGCTCGATCCCGGAACACCGGGATCACGCCCTGAGCCGAAGGCAGACGCTTAACCGCTGTGCCACCCAGACGCCCCTGCCAGATTCTTCTTTTATGCATTCTATGTTCCCAGGCCCTGTTAGATGGGTGGTTATTTTTCTTCCCAGGCTCACTGACTGGGACAGGGAACCTCACTCAATTCTCCCTTCAGGACTTCACTTGTCTCCTCAGGACCAAGTTCTTCCCAGCACCCACTACATTCTGAGCTCACCCCAGTTCTCTCTGCTGGGGACTCACAAAGCCCAGCACCACACGTGCATCTGGCCACTCCCAGGGCCCAGCAGCCACTGGATTACACGTGATAGTTCAGGAGGAAGGAGCCAAATTCAGCATGCCATCCTTGCAGAACACTATTTTTTTAATTCAAGAAAAAGGTAAACACAAAATCTGTATGAGGTGTGTGTATAATGACTATACGCTCATAAAAAAAAAAATCTCGTTATTTTTAAATGTCTTCCAATAGAATGGAAACGTGCCTATGGGACAGTTTCTATTTTTCTACTATTCCCTATTACCTAAGGCCACCAGGCCACGCTAACCTACCACATTTGTTTAAGTCTACCTCACTGACCCCAACCCAGCTTTGCATCATGCAGCTTTGGGTACGACTCTGGTCAAGGGAGGTCAGGTGTGTTAGTGTGCTATTGCTGCATAACAAATTATTACAGTCTGGGCAGCTTACATTGCACTCATCTATCCTCTCACGGGTGCTGGAAAATCCAAGGGACTCTGCTGGGCTCTCTTCTCAGGGCCTAAAAAGGCAAAGTCACAATACTGGCTGTCCTGGGCTCACATCTGCGGGAACTGGAGAAGATTCTGCCACCTTGCTCATGCAGGCTATTGTTCCTTGTGGCTATAAGACTAGGTCCCTGTTTCCTTGGTGGCTGTTGGCCAGGGGTCCCTCTTGGCCCCCAGAGGACTCTCACATTCACTCTCCTGTGACCTCTGTTCTTCAAACCAGCAACAGCACTTTGAGGCCTTCTTACACCTCAGGTTTCCCTCACTTCCCTTCTGCCACCAGCCAGAGAAAGTTCTCTGCTCTTCAGGGCTCATGGAATTACAGCAGGGCACAGGGAACTGTGCCATACAATAGAACACAGCCACAGGAGTGATGAATCATCACATTCACAGGTTCTGGGGATCAGGGGTGTGGACTCTTGGGACCATTCCTGGAAATTCTACCGACCACACCAGGACCCCATGACACACCCTGAGAAACTAGCCAGCCTCTGGCAAGCTGGTCCTTCACTGCCTTAGGCCAGTTTCTCTTTGAGGAGTCTCCACCAGCTTGCTCTCTCTGCTCTGGGCTGGCACTGCAGTGCTCTCAACCTGACTCAGACCCCAGCAAGACGCTCCCTGCCTGCCTGCACCCCCAAGTCTAGGTACTAATCCTCCCCATACTGTTTGTTTGTGAGGCTGTAGAATTGACAGTTTTTGTGTCTCTGCCATAGACAGGGCTCTTTCCTCTGCTAATAGAGACTTAAAGTTCTCCATCAACAGTGTGGGAGGAAGGAAGGAGAGAGGAAGGGGGTTAGGGAGAAGGAATGATGAGCGAAAGGGTGGAAGGAAGAGCAGAGAGTAGGAGGTATGGGGGTTGGGTAGGAACTCATCCTTACCCCATAAAATTTGTAACTGGTTTAGCTTTCTGCTCACAGTCAAGGCCCAAGCAACCTCTAACAGCCACTCTCTCTCCTTATGTTTTAACACGAGCAGAAACCTCTCCTGAGGAGGCAGGACTGGCTTCTGATCTGTCCCCAGTGATTTGGTCTCTCCTGGCCTCACTAAGGCATTATGTTTGAGCTTGATCACATCAGAACTGATGGCTCACAATGTGCCCCTGGACTCCCAGCTTCTTCTGGGTTGCCGCTTCTGTTCCCCCTTCGCACCACATTGTTACCTGTGAGGCCACCCTGCCTCACTTCTACACACCACCTAGGGCCAGAGCCCAGCCCTCCTACCCCACCCCCTCACCTGTCTTGCCATAGTTCCCCAACATCAGCAGCATAAAAAGATAACATCTACTATGTTTACCAATAAATGAACTACTGACCATTCACTATTCCTGCATTTTTAAATGGGCCTAAGGAACGGTTTCAATGCAGTAAGACCATGTGGCACATTCAAGGACATTTCTGCATCTTTTACTACTCATAGTGGGAGGCATCTGATAGTATCTGATGACACATTCATCTCCATGGACATATCCATTCAACATGTATGTATTAAGTGCCTGTTACGTTCCTACCCAGGCAGACTTCCTGTAAACACCAGTCCTCACCAGATCCAACCTGAAAACACCTTGCAAATAAGTATCCCACCCACTGTCTGAGCCTATCTTGCCTCCCTTCACTCTGTTGACGCTGTTTTCCTCATCTCAAGCCAGGAATGCGAATTCTATGACTGACAAACCTTGCCCAGAAGCTATACACAAGGTAGAGAGTAAGCCCTTCATCAGCCCCATTCTTAATTCTCATTGTGTTCTTTCACTACCAAAATCTTAATTCATTGTCAGAAATGCGCTTTGTACCCCTTGGTGAAAGAAATAATGACTTTGTCAATCACTCCTCTTTTGCCAGGCTTACTGAATTACCTAAAATGTCAAGATAATGTCTCTCCAGCCTGTTTTCACTATGGTACCAGCTTCTTCTCATTAAATTATGTTCAGATACATTGATTTCCTTCAACAGGGAGTAATGGAACCCTGCCAGAAATTAACACTAATCTTCTAATTCAGTAAGAATAAAATATGTGACGGATTAAATCTTAATTAACAGTTCACAAAAGGCTGCTTAATGTCAGGTGGCATATGCATCTTAATTATCAAACAGTGCTGTTGCTGTTTGCAAGATGAGGTAGAGATCTACGAAAATTCTGTAGGATTGGTTGTGTGTGTTTTTTCTTTTGTTCTACAGTATCTTCCTCCTTGCTATCCCTCCATCTTTATGGTTGTCAGTGGTTTAGGTTTATAAGTAAGGAATTTTTAATACTGGGCTCTCTCTCCTTGATTCCATCTGGAGGAAAGTGATACAGTCTATCAGTCAGGTAGGCTGGATATGCTACAATGACAAACATCCCTCAAATCTGAAAAGCCATAAAAAGTATCTACTGCATGGTACATGTTTATGATGGGTCAGCTGGAGCCACCAGTCCACTCTATCCTCACAGCAGAACCTGGACCTACAAAACGTCTTCAACACTGTCGCCACTTGCCATAGCAGTGGAGATAGAATATGGCAAATCATACAATGTCTCTTGACTCTTCTGCTCATATTCCACTGGCCAGAGATAGTTTCTTGGTCTTACCTATATTTAATTGAGATGAGAAAAGTTCAAGCCAACCATAGTCCAAAAAAAGGAGATAAAGAGAAATCTTAAAGATAACCAGAGAAAAAGGACACATTACACACAGGGGAACAATGATAAGCATTACAGGAGACTTAAAATTAGAAGCCACTACAATCCAGAAAAAAGGCATCTGATAGTATCTGATGACACATTCATCTCCATGGACATATCCATTCAACATATATGTATTAAGTGCCTGTTACATTCCTACCCGGCAGACTTCCTGTAACACCAGTTACATCTTTAAAATGCTGAAAGAAAAAAGAACTGTCAACTTAGAGTTCTATACCCCAGGAAAATATCTTTAAAAAATGAAGGTCTCCAGTCCAGCATAGAGGAGCCTGGTTTTTTTAGGGTGTTTTTTTTTTTTTTTTAATCCTTGTTGTTCAGACAACAAGGGGGAAGAAATGAACGAAAATCAACAACTCTTCTCAGATCCATCAAAGAACTGAGGTCAAAAGAAGAGAAAATGAGTATGTATAAGCATGTGTGATGACTGACTATAAGATAGAGGATAAGCGCAGGGTCTCTGGATACAGGCTCCCTGCGTACATGTGTCATTTCAAATGACATCCTTCCAGCATTTCAGTGTCCTCATCTGTAAAATGGGAACCATACATGTCCAAGGGGTTGTTTCGAAGATTCATCAAGATGATGAAAAAAAGCAGCTGGCACAATGAAGGCCTCACATCAGCGCTCACTAAAGTAGATGTACAGGTGTTTCCCAGTAAGAATTAAACTTCAGCACTGCCCTCCTTAACCACAATCAAGCCTCCCTTTTCTAAGATGTTCCAGAGAAATCCCCTTATTTTCCACAATCAGAGCATTCCAGCTCTCAGCTCTGCCAGGGTGGTCTCTAAGTGCCCCCACACAGAAGCACTTAGCATTTCACTTCCTCAATGCCCAGAAGGTCCATCTATGACATCCTTTCCCCTCATAACCAACAAATGGCCATGTCTCAGCCTTAATGGAAGATCTGGGGTATTCTCATGCCAATGTCACTATTTTTGCCACATCCACACCATATTTATAATTACTTCATATTTTTATTTAAATAGAATCACTTTTTTTTTTACATAAAATACATTTACTTTTAGAGGAAACTTTCATCACTACTGCAAATAGAAAACCAATATCATTTCAATTAAAAATAAAAGCAATGAAAACAGTGATACTGAATGCTGGCAAGGTGCTGTTGCCTGCCAAGACTGAGCCAAGGCCTCATCTCTTAGGTGTTTTCTGTTAAAGATATACCACCCTAATTAAGAGAGTCAGTTCTAGAGCTGGAGTCCAAGGTTGGAATATCAGCTCTGTGGCTCAGTCCCTTTATGACTAGACATTATCTCAAACGTCTGACCTTTCCACTTGCTCGTTTGTAAAATGGGCATGATAAATGGGGCCAATCTTACAGGGTTGTTATAAGGATTGAGATATACAACCTGGCATATGGTAAACACACAACAAATAAAAGTTATGAGAGAGAATAAAAGTCTCCACCAAGGATAAAGAACAGGCATGAATTATCGCAGCAGAAGCCATATTCCTGGGGTGCCTGGGTGGCTCCCTCAGTTAAAGGGTAAAGCGTCTGCCTTCAGCTCAGGTCCTGATCTCAAGGTCCCGGGATCAAACCCTGCATCCGCATTTGCATTTGGATCCCTGCTCAGCGGGGAGCCTGCTTGTCTCTCTCCCTCCGCCCCTTCCCCCTGCGTGTGTGTGCATGTGTGCGTGCGTGTGTGCGTGCGTGCATGTGCGCACACGCGCTTTCAAATAAATTTTTTAAAAAATCCAATTTTTAAAAAAAGAAGAACCCATATTCTTTGGCTCAAACAATCTCTGGCAGTGCTGGCTCCATAATCCCCTCCAACAGAATGCCACCTGGGATTTTGATTGTGACAGGCCAGCCTAAGCTCTTTTCTGTCATATTGTGTCCAGCCAGTTACCAACTTCATCCTCAAGATCTAAACAGTAATTCTCTCCTTGATGGTGAATAAGTGGCCAGGAGTCATTTCAAATTTCAGTATCTGGAGACATGATAAAATTGACTCAAATGGTAATATTGGGAAAAGACACGGGAATCCATCTGTCTCCTTCATCTAAGTTCTCTGGAAGTTAAACACCAAAACCCATGAAGGAATGTTGGGAGACACCATACCCAGAGCAGCCCAAACAACTGACCAACTCACTTCTGGGACCCTACCTGAAGGCAGACAGCATTTCCACTGTAACCCATCATTCTGTTGCTTACAGATACTAAACCTCCTCTCATTAAGGACAAGTCACTGGCATTGCCACTTGTGCTTTAGGCAAGCCCAAGAAGAGGGAAGTATCGATCCACAATGTCAGAGGATAGGAGTAGGTCAAATATAAACCCACTAATTCCTTAGTCACTGAGTGGTAACTGGGAGGAAACGCTGTGCTTTGGAATAGAAACCCCTTTATGTCAATGCTCTCTCTTCCCCACCAAGGAAGAGAAGTAACACCCTGACTTCACCAGCCTGTTGTCAACCAAGGGATCACCCTAGCTTTTTTCTTGGCACCTGAAGTTCTCTCCATTTCACCACCAGGTGTTGCACATCCCCACACACAGAAGTGGCTACCATTTTGGGGATGGTCCTCCTCATTGCCCTGCATTCAAAGTAGGCACAGCCCGAGCAAAGGATTTGGTGAATGGGCTGAAGACATGAGCTCTTCAGGACACGGGGCAGGAAGGGGGTTTGAGGGCACCTCATGTTTGCCTTCCCCACAACTGTCTGCCTATGCTCTCCACTCACCATTGCTCTCCTTTCCTTGACCATTCCTAGTCCCCTTTGGACTCTTCACATTCTGCACCTACTATCTCCATGACTGCCTTACCCATCATGGAGGTTACTCTACAAGGGAAGAGATTCGCTTTTCTTGTTGACCACTTACTTCCCAGAACCTAGAACAATGTCTGGCACAAAGCAGGTGCTCAGTTAATAAGAGCTGGAGAACTTTTTGCAATGATGGAGATGTTCTGTATCTGTGTGGTCCAACATAGTAGCCACAAGCTACTTTTCATACGGATAAGTGTGGTGGCAAATGAGCGTTTGGTGGCAAATGAGCGTTTGAGATGCGCTACTTCAACTGAGAAGCTGAATTTTTATTTTATTTTAATTAATTTAGATTTAAATAGCCAAAAGGACACCATATTGGCTGTCACAGGCCCAGACCAAAGCAGATGGAGTCCCTTCAATGGTCAGGAAAAAGGAGAGAAAGAACAAAGCCCTTTCTGGGAGAGAAAAGAAAAGAATAAGAAGCATGGTGCTCTCTGGGGAATGCTGTAGATGCCTTGTTAATATTATAAGAAGCTCTAACAGTTGGGGCTGTTGGTGGAAAATGCCAGTTTTTTTCTTAGTTAAGAGACACCCCACTTTCTGGAGCATGAAGCAATTTGGCAGCTGCACTGAGGACTCCTGAGGCTCAGGGACCAGAAATGAAGAAACTGTAAGCGTCGTGATGGGAAACATCAATAACACTGCCTTTCTTCTACACACCCCCTAGGGCAGCCTCACTTCAAAACACGCCTGAGTGGCTTTGTCCAGAGCTGTCTCCAGGAAGGCGCTGCCAGCTCCACTCCACCTTCCTTCCACAGCAAGTGAGTGAGCTTGGAAAGCCTTCTCCTGGTAGGGTCACACCTCTCCCTGAGGCAGGACAGCATTTGCTCCCAGCAGCGTTACCTAGGAGTCAGGATCTTGAATATAAAGAATGTGAAGCACTAGAGGCAAAAAGGCTGGGCCAGTACACATTTAGTGGCCAGACCCAGCGCAGGCTGCATAACCTCCTTGGCCTTTGATCTCCCCTTTGTCAAATGCGGATGTTAACTCCCACCCTGCAGACAGCCATTAGGCTTAAGGAACAAGCAAATCCATACAAAGCCCTTAGCAAAGGCAGGCACACAGTAAGGACTCAATGTTAGTTACTAAATCTGTGCACCTCACTGCCCTACTCAGAACTCTTCCCAGGGCATCATCTTGCCCTCCGTAATGAATCCATCCACGTGTGTGCTCTATGGAACAGTGATCCCTGAGCAATAATCTTTGAGGTTCTTAGAACTATAGCAGCCACAGTCCCTGAAAACCCCAGAAATTACCCTACAACAGGCACAAGCCCGCGATCACATCAGAATAACAATAAACAAATTAATGGTAATAATAATTACCACCAACATTTGTCAAGTATTTGCTATGTGCTGGAGATGTGCTCAGAGTTTTACATGCATTGTTTCATATTCCCTTTATGATAACTCTGGAATAGTATTGCTAATTTATAGATGAGGGCACTAAAGATTGGAGATACTCGGGTAGTCACTTCCTCATCCTCTCACAGCTACTCAGGGGCCTATCCAGGGATTCAGACCCAGGTCTGTGTAGGTCCAGAGTCCAGGCCTTTGACCTCTAGGTTGTATCAGGCTGCCAGTCTGTGTCATCTCTATAAGGCAGACTACCTCAGATATAGGGAGAGAAAGAATTCCTGTGCATTGAGATGGCAAACGGAACTTAAGGAAAGTGCCTATGGCTTTCATGATAACCAGAAATATGGAACAGATCGTTAACAACCTGAGTGGAATATTTCAAGTGAATCAAATGAAAAGCATGAATCACTAAAGATGGGTGTATATTAATTTTCCATTGCTGTTATAACAAATAACCATAAACTTAGGTCTTTAAACAACACAAGTTTATGATCTTACAGCACTGTAGATCAGAAGTCTGAAATGAGTCTCACTGGGCTAAAATCAAGGTGTTGGCAGGGCTGCCTTCTGTAGGCTCTAGGAAAGAATCCGTTCCTCACTTTTTCCAGCTTCTTCCAATCACTTGCATTCCTTGGCTTATGACCCCTTCCGCCATCTTAAGCCAGAAGTAAAGTATCTTCCAACCAGTCTCTGACACTGACCCTCCTGTCTTTCTCTTATTAAGATTGTGACTTCACCGGGCCCACCTAGATAATCCAAGAGAATCACCATCTCAAGATGTTTAACTTGAACGCATCTGCAAAGTCCTTTTTGCCATGTAAGACAACATATTCACTTTCCAGGGATTATGGCATTGGCTATTGGCATCTTTGGGTGCCATTTTTCTTCCATTACATTTATCCTGCTGGCTCCAAAAGATTCACATCCATCCCATGTGTAATATATATTATCCAAAGTCTGCACCCATCACAAGGTAAAATAATGACCACTCACATTTAACAAATGTTTGCTATGTGGTAAGTACTTTGCTGTGTTGACCCACTTAATCTTCATACAAACTCAATTTAGAGATGAGAAAATCAAAACTTGAAGAGGTCAAGTGGTTCACCCAAGTTAATGGCTGAGCCAGGATTTGAAACCAGGTATGTATCTGACTCACTCTGAACTAGGTTCAAGCACTTTCAGTACTTACAGTTCAGTTTTGAAGAATGGAAAGAATTTAGAATGTCAGGAGAGGAGAGGGCATTCTAGACAGGGGGAAGGGCTGGAGCAAAGGCTCAGAGGCAGAAAAGCACACTCCACATAAGGAAGTCCATAAATAGGCTTGGTTTGACAGAAACATGGAGCTTGTGAAAGTAAAGAGTGGGGATAACAGTTGAACATGGAAGTCGAGGTCATATTAAAGACCTTTAGTGACAAGCCACAGGAACTGACCTTTCTCTTGCAGGAACATGCAAGAATTGAATTTCAGACTGTGCCATTCTAGTTGCTTTTCAAGAAATATTTCAATAAACAAACTGAGGGCTACAGAGGGGAGGGGGGTGGGGGAATGGGATAGACCGGTGATGGGTAGTAAGGAGGGCACATATTGCATGGTGCACTGGGTGTTATACACAACTAATGAATCATCGAGCCTTACATCGAAAACCGGGGATGTACTGTATGGTGACTAACATAATATAATAAAAAATCATTATTAATTAAAAAAAAAAAAAAAAAAAAAAAAAAAAAAGAAATATTTCAATAGAATGAAGCAAGATGATATCTTAAAAGTAGTCATTTTGTGCCTTTCTGTTTCACATCTCCTTACTGAGGAACGTGCCCCTGGTCAAGGAGACATGCATATTTTTCTATCTCCCCTGACTAGAACAAGAACTTCACAAGGGCAGGGATGTCTACTTTATTCCCTGCTATATCCCCAGCACCTAGAACTTGCCTGGCACATAATAAGTGCTCAATACATATTTTTCCGATGAGTACAAAGAGAAAAAACTTGTTCTTTTTTTTTTAAACTTGTAAAGAAGTCTCTTGATGCTATATCACAATCATCACTTGGAAGCTGCAACTTTTGATTTGCAAGAGGGCATCTGATTGAGACAGGAAAAGCCTCTTGAAACTTAGAAGTCCATAAAAACAAATTGGAAAGGGTTACTTAGGTTGAAAGAGGGTAGAGAAGGGGATGAGATGCCACCTAGAAGGAGGTCAGTGGGCTCTCCGAGGAGATCAGATCTGGCAGGAGGGCATATGGAGATGAGCCTGTGTAGAGAGGCAGCCAAACTCTGTCCACCAGCCGCAATGCAGTGGGAACCAGGTCAATGCCTCTTGTCCATCCATGGCCATTTAAACGGACTTGTCACACATCCTTGTTCTGACGATCACTCCAGCTGTTGCATGTGCTATCTGTTGAGGGCATTCTTCCTGCTTCCTTCTTCTTGCTGCCTGCAGACTGTCCAGCAAAATTATGTCCACCCCATCTTGACACTTTGCACAACCCCATCCAACAGGTCCAAATGTATGGGACATTCATAAGTTCTACCTACCCACCCAAAGCCAGAAGGAGAATCCCCTATGCTAGAAGAGTGGTCTGTGAGAAAGAGAAATCCCTCAGAAA
The DNA here is from genome assembly GCF_024610735.1 of Ursus americanus. Lineage (NCBI taxonomy): Eukaryota > Metazoa > Chordata > Mammalia > Carnivora > Ursidae > Ursus > Ursus americanus. The sequence continues at coordinate 36,124,614 of NC_142128.1, forward strand.
TCAGACTGGAATAGGAGAGGCGCCAAACACACTCCCTCACAGACTGCAGGCTACAGTTTAAGGCCTATGAATATTTTCAATTCTCTCCACACCCCAGTGACCTCCCATTTCACCCACAGCCCCCCTTTGATTTTAGAACATGCATTCAAAATACATGAGCAGTAGAAAATACACCATCTCTATCCTCAAATGAAAGCTATAGAGATAAATAAAGTTGAGAAACAGAAATCTGTGCCAAATCAAAGATAATTCTAAATAAGCAACCAACTTAAACACATTAGCCCATGGAGCTCCAATCAGGGGCCACACAGGGAGGCAGGAAAGGGCTCACAGACTTGCCGTGATTTCAGTGTGACCACTGTTCAGCAGAATCCTGTTACAGTTTTTCAACCCAAACGGTGTTCTGTGCAGTGATCTTCCCAAAATGCAAATCTGAGTTCATCATCCTGATGCTTAAACGGTTCCCACAGGTCTAGAGGTAAAGCCCTAAGATCTTGGTATGATACCTAGGACTTCATGTGCCTAGCCCACCTTCCCTCCTCTGTCCCCAAGTGATGGTTAATTTTATGTGTCAACCTGACTGGGCTAAGGGATGCCAGATAGCTGGTAAAACATTACTTCTGGGGTATTTGTGAGAATGTTTCTGGAAGAAATTAAAACTTGAATCTGTACACTGAGTAAATAAGATCACCCTCACCATGGTGGGTGAGCATCATGCAATCTGATGAAGGTCCAGAAAGTCAGAGGAAGGGCAAACATGTTCTCTTTCTTCCACTGGGACATCCGTCTCCTCCTGCCTTGGGTTCTCAGGCCAGTGGGTTTGGACTGGAACCACACTAGCTTCCCTGGGCCTCTAGCTTATAGATGGCTGGTCATGGGACCTCTCAGCCTTCATCATTGTGTAAGTCACTGCCTCATAATAAAACTCTCTCCGTACAGCTATGTTTTCTATTAGTTCTGTTTCTTGGGAGGGCCCTTACTAACACACCTCAGTGATCCACACTCCACCCACAAGGACTTTTTTTTACCTCCAGATGTCCCCAGTTTCCCTCCCACTGCAGGGCCTCTGCCCTTGTTTTTCCTCTCCCTAGAACACATCTCTTTCATGATCCCTCCCTACTAAACAAATGCTTACTCTTCTTTAAGACCACACCTCAAACGTCACTTCCTCAGGGAAATCATCTGACCTCTTTACAAGACTAATCCCCACATCAAACTCAACTGACATCACCATTTACTCAGCCTTCACCACATTTGTCACGCTGATGAATACCCACTGACCTGTCTACTTGATTGACACCTGCCTCCCCCACCTCTGAAGAGTTTGTTTCTGCCTTATTCATAATGGAATTCACTATGGCATCCCCAGTGCCTAGCGCAGGACCCATCATGTAGTACATGCACAATAAATATTTACTGGATGAATGAAGGGAGGAAGGAAGGAATGGATTTCAAATACAAGTTGTCAGTTGGAAAGATTTTAGCTGCAAGGAAAAGAATTCCCAAATAAAAATAGCTTCAACAATAGGGGCTCCTTATCTCCTATAAGAAGTGTGCAGAGAGAGGCAAGTCCAGTCATGCCTCTGTGTCTGTGTGATGCTATCACCTTCCCAGTGTCTGTGCCCCACTAACTGTCCTCAGGCCTATGGGGAGATGACGTCCAACACTCCAGGCCACAGTTTCTGACACAGCCAGGCTCAAAGATAGGAAAGGCGGAAAACATTTCCCAGAAACCCAAGCAGATACCCACAAGTCACAAGTCCACTCCTAAACTAATCACTGCAAACAAAGGGAAGTGGGAGTATCCAAATTGGCTTAAACCAATCATTTACTCATGCCCTTAAGCCAGCCCCCCTTCCCTTGAGCACATTACCACCAACAATAGGAAACAAACTGGGCTTCTACTAGCCATGGAAAAGGAGAGAGATGCATTGATTAATTCATAAACTCATTGTTTCACATTTGTTTTCAGCACCTATTGTGGCATACTGTAATCTCCAAGTCTCTGGGCAGTATAGCAAAGAGGTAAGGAGCCCCAACAGCCCAGTTCAAATCCCAACTCTGCCATTTAGTAGCTGTGTGCAAGTGAGAAATCTACTCAACCTCTCCATGCCTCAGTTTCCATATCTGTAACACTGGGGTAATAAGAGTCCCTAACTCACAGGATGAATTTCTGTATTCAAAACAGTCCCTGGTACATAAGAAAGCTCTAGAAATGTACTACCTATGATAGTAAGTCTAAACTTTGCTCCTATGACCCAGAATGTACTCTTCCCCATTCTGAAGACCAAGTGGAAAAGCTTCCTCTCCCTGGTTTTTGAGGCCTTGATGGTTTCTCCCACCACTGGCCCAGCTCCTTTAGAATTTATCAAGCACCTATCACAACTGTCTGGCTCCTCATTTTTCTGGATGCAACCAGATCTTGACCCTGGTAGGTTCCACCTAAAACAGGTGGCAGCCATGCATGAGCCCTTCCATGCCTACCTTCCAGGTACCCAGGACAGCTGTTAAGCACACAGTAGCGGTTCAGAGATTTCAGATCAACTTGGGGCTAATGTCACCTCTCTAGGAACCATCAAGTGAGGGAAAAGAGCTAATGGATGGGAAACCAGCTCCACAGACAGAGCTCACCTGTTCTCAACCCAGTTATACCCAAATTCAGTTTGCATACAGGTAACTTCCTGAGACCTCGTAAGGGGAGGTCAATGGAGATTGAAGCTGGGGGAGTCTCTCAGTTAAAGGTAAATGTCAAAGTAATAGCTCCAGGACATGAAGGGAGGCATAAAACCTGCCTCCTTCCCTCTATAACCTTCAGGGTACTCACCATTTGAAGGGACTCTTTCCAACATCCTGCTAATTCAATAAGTTCTGTGCTCCCCAAGCGCGCTCTCCAAGTTCAGTGGTAGATGGAGTTGCTCTTGGAATAAAAGCTAAAGTAGCGACCCCGTTACTCTTTTCCATTTTACTTCTCAGCACAGTACATTACATTGACTCAGTGTTGAAACTACAAGTCAGGACCCAGGAATGCGGCATGAAATCATTTGAGTGAAGAGTAATCAGTAGGGTTTTTTTCTTTTTCCTTCCTTTCTTTTTAAATAAAGTGAATCAGAATAGAAAACATCACAGTACATTTCATACATTGCATTACATGCAGTAGAGATAAATGAAACTTTTGCTTCAGTGCATATGTGTCAGGGGGAGGAGGGCTGGGACACACTGCCAAATTAATTCTTGCAGTGGAATGAGTTCAAAAAGTTTGAGAAATACTTCTCTGGTATTTTTATTGTTGATTTTGTTTGTTTGCTTACTGTCTCTCCTGTTTACCACCACATTGCTCAGTGCTCGAATGTGGTTGCCTTAATATATATATATTGGATGGATGGTTAGAGGGAGGAAGGGGAAGAGGAACAGAGAGAAGAGGAAATAGACCAAGCCATAGATTTCTCATGACTCTCAAAAGCTGAAATTTAGGCTCCTAAAAAGGCTTTTTTAAAACCACGTGTGATTTTTGTGGCAGGCTCAGCTCTTATGATAGGAACAGGAAGTAAAATCAGAGACACAACCATTGGAAACAGGAAGACAAAGTAATTACTTGTAGATCATAGGACTATACACTTAGAATACCAAAGGGAATCAACTGGAAAATTCTTTGAATTAGCAAGAGAGCAAATATTTAGAAAAATGTTTGAATAGGAGAATGAAGATGTAAGCGTCAATTGTTCCTGGATATGCTGACAAATACAATGGGGGACAAGGATGAGAGAAGGTAGCTAGGTAGATATCTTCCATTTGTCCCTCCCGCTTCCTCCCCTCTCTTCTCCATCTATCCTCAAGGCTGATCTGTGTGGACCACATCAGTGACCCCCTGGACTTCTAGCTTCCAGTTGAGTTTAGCCAGTGAAGAACACCAATAGGGAGGGAGGAGAGCTTGAGGCATTTATTCCCAGCTTCCTTCCCTCCCATTCTCCTCTGATAGGCTGGGTATTCCAACCAAAGTTTCCAGTTCCTATCAAAAAGTCTTTTTCCGCACAACACTCCTCTTCCAGGATCTCGTGTTTGCTCCCTCTGCTTGCCTCTTCAGCAGAGGGGTGCTAACTGCCCCCCTGTTAATAACCCAGGAAAACTCTCCAATATGTTGTGGTTTTCCTACAGTCACCTCTCCCATACCTTGCTAAGTCCAGTTATAAACTCTCTTTAAATTACCCAATTTGAGTGTGTCTTTTGTTTCCAGCCAGAACAACCTATATTGGGTATGAGGATTCCATTCCCAACAGCAATAAAAATTAAGAGAGAGAGGGAAAAACAGAGAGAAGCAAAATATTAACAACAACAACAAAAATAGAAGGGACCTACACAAACTTGCTTGGATGGGATGACTAAATACGTAAAAATGTCAGTTCTTCCCAAATTAATTTATAAGTTTAACACAATCCAACTAAAATTCCAATCATTTTTAGGAGAGGAGTGACAAAATTATTTTGAAATGCCCTGGATTAAGAAATAGCCAAAAATGCTTCAGAACCACATTGCAAATGAGGACTAATAGCAAGAAAAGATTTCTTATCATACGGCTGCAGCCATTCAAGCAGGCATAAGACCTGATGGACAAACAAAGATACAGTGACCACACCAAAGCATAATGAGAAACACTGATCATATGCTAAGGGAGGGATCATTAACCAATGGGATAAGGAAAACTACTCATAAATCCAGCTTCTAGACAATTGGTTATTTGTGGGAATATAATCAAGTTAGATCCTCATACAGGCATCAGAATAAATTCCAAATGTATTTAGGATTTAAAATGTAAAAACTAATCATAAAAACCTGAAGAAAATCTAGATTAACTTTTAGCTGATGTTAAGATAGGGAAGGCTTTTCTAAGCACAAGGTCAATGGAGAGAAAATCATCAAAGAAAAGAAAGAGTAAAATGATTACCTAAAAATAAAAAGCATCTCTATTTCAAAGCCATCATCAACAAAATTGAAAAGCAAATGACAATCCTGGAAAATATCCACAACTACGGCAGATTAGGAATGTCTTCCTTAATATATAAAGAACCCTTCCATATCAACACGAACATCAATAGAAAAATGAACCCTGGACATGAATGGAGGATTCACACAAAAATAAATGAATAGCCAATAAACACATAAAAATGTTTAATACCATGTTTCCCATTACAAATTGGCAACATTTTTGAAAAGACTTGTTGAGGGTAAGGAACAGGAGGCAAAGAATGAATTTTTTTACAACCTTTTTTAAAGGCAGTTTAACAAGGGGTGCCTGGGTGGCTCAGTCGGTTAAGCATCTGCCTTCAGCTCAGGTCATGATCCCAGGGTCCTGGGATTGAGCCCTGCATCAGGCTCCCTGTTTAATGGGGAGTCTGCTTCTCCCTCTCTCTCTGCCATTCCCCCTGCTTGTGCTCTTTCTCTCTCAAATAAATAAATAAAATCTTATATAAAAAAAAGCTATTTAACAAAATATACTGAGAATCCTTCAAAAGTTCATACAGTATTATTCGCAAAAGAAAAAAAATCAAAGATGCCCAACTGGAAGGGAAAATTATATTTAAATTATGGTCCAACCACAATATGTAATATTACACAACATTACATTTTATATTTCTAGAGTCTTTTTTTAAGGTTTTATTTACTTATTTATTTGAGAGAGAGAGCTAGCAAACACGTAAGCAGGGGGTGGGAGGAGGAGTCGAGGGAGAGAATCTTCAAGCAGACTCCCTGCTGAGTGTGGGGCTCAATCTCACAATCTCAGAGATCATGACATAAGCTGAAACCAAGAGTCGGACACTTAAGAGTTGGACACTTAGCTGACTCAGCCGCCCAGGCAACCCTATTTCTAGAGACTTTTTAATGAGAAGGGGATATGTTCAAGAGATAACATTTTTTAATCAGGACAAAGAGAGCTAGGTATGATATGATTTCAATTTTGTCTTGAAAGAAAATTATATAGGCATAAAGAAAACTAGAAAAAAATAAACATATGTTCTTTAGAAATACATATAGATGCAAAAAAAAGGAAAGCAAGCAGTGGGATGGTGAACACTGGTTCCAGGTGACAGGTAACTGGTGGGGAAGAGGACCTGGAGGACAGCCCTGGGGAGAGGGCTACCATACACATAGTTAGATAGAAGTCCTTGTCAAGGACATAGCTTTTGTTTGGGGTGCCAGGTTCATGGGTTTTTATTAAATTACCAAAGATAAAATGAGTATTAAGATAAACCATATGAAATTGCTAATAATCAACTGCTATTAATCTTCTGAAATGGAGATTTTTAATAGTTCACTTTAATGAATAGACAGATGACAGACAGACAAAACTGGCCATGACTGCATCAATGCTGAGATTATGTCATGACTAAGGACTGTGATTAATCCAATTTTGAAAGAGAAAGATTCAGGAGACAATTCACTAAAATGTTACTGGTGTTCATCTCCCAGTGGGAAGATTAAGAGCAATTACTCTTTTCTTCTTTATTTCCTATGAGGAAAAAGGAATATATTACACATGTCAAAATACATGTTGGTCTCCTTGCCTTTCTATTCTACTCTAAGATCTAACTGGCTCAAGAAGACATAAATCTAGGTCCGAGTCCTTGACCCACCTATGGCCAAGTTTCAAATCCTGGAGTTGTAGAATGACTATTTTTTAAAGATTTATTTATTTATTTTAGAGAGAGTGAGAAAGAGCACAAGCAGGAGAAGCAGAAGGAGAGGGAGAGAGAATCTGAAGCAGACTGCGCTAGGCATGGAGCCCGATGCAGGGCTCAATCTCACAACCCTGTAATCATGACCTGAGCTGAAATCAAGAGTAGGCTGCTTAACCAACTATGCCACCCAGGTGCCCCTCTAATGACTGTTAATAAAATAATATTGTCAATAACAGCACATGATTGCTGGACATACCTCATCAGCTCCTCCCCACTACCTATGATGGAGGGACTAATTTGTCCCCATTTTATAGATGAGGAAACTGAAGCTTCAACCAGTCAAAGAACATGTCTAAGGTCACAGAAGGAGAAAACAGCATTGCTCTGGAGTTAAACCCCAGAGTCCAGAGACCACTCTCCCCTGGCACACAGATCTGCTAGTCCTTGAGAATAAATAAAAGACAAAAGCAGTTTATTCTTGTCAAACACCACAATAAGAAGAGGCTTTGAGGAAGGGGCTTCACCCCCCAAACAGCAGGTGTCACTGAGAACCCAGAAAGTGGGCTGAGAATGAGAAAGCCCAGAAGCAGGAGCAGGGTGCAATATTAAACACCAATCATGGCAGCCTTTCTGGTTCAGAGCCTCCACTGCTGAAATGAAGCATATAATAGGGTCCCTGGACACTGTGAGTCACGCCTGAAACATTTAACTTATATCGGATTCAACTCAATTCCTCAGAAATGAGCCAGCATTCTCAAGATGCTGCTGCTCTCCAGAATTGTACCAAATATCTTCCCTCAAACCACTGACATCATCTCTCCAATCAGGAGACCCAGAGCCCTTAGTCAGCCTCCTGTCCTTGACCATCTCCCCTCACTGCCCTTCTGCTGCCCCCCCCAACTTTGAACATGCCTCCTACTTTTGCACAGCTGTTATTCTGCCTCCTCACCTTCCTAACACACACAAACACACATGCACACACAGGTATGCATTCACACTCACACACATGTGTACACTCACCTATGTACCTGTACAAACACGTACATATACTTGTCCAAACTACCACCCTTCAAGCCTCAGCTTAAATCTCAGAAAAAACAGAAAGCCTTTGTGATGCTTTTTGTCTGGGTCTGCATCAAATCTCCCTGTTACAAGCTCCCTCCACACTGTGTGGTTTTCCTTTGCAGCACTGACCACAATTTCAATTAAATGCTTCCTTGGGTAATGGACTATTTAACATCTGTCTTGCCCACCAGTCCATGAGTTTCATAGGGGAAGGGACCTTCTGTCTTGTTCAGCAAACATATAGCACATGGACTTAGGGTACGTGGAAGTCACCAAATAATAGTGGAAGGGAAGGAATCATTGCACCCATTTTAAAGATGGAGAAATTGATCCCACCATAAATCAGCAGTCACCAGGACTCAGCCTTCTAATCCCTAGGGGGTGACATATATTTAATTTGTTAACACTTATTCTGGGCATTTTCAAATACACCTACAGAAGAACAAACACTACCAGACCCCCCACATAGCCATCATCTGAATTTAATTGCTACACATTTCCAGCAATTTTTGTTTTTTCTGCCCACCTTACCAACTTTGGTTGGTTGGTTGGTTGGTTTTCATAGAGTACTTAAAAGCTAATCCCAAACATGATGTCACTTACCCATAAATACTTCAATGTGTATTCCCAACAAGTAAGAGCTTTTTAATATAGAACCATGATATTATTATCACCCCAACATAATTAACAATGATTGCTTAATAAAAACCAAATACCCATTCTATCTTCAATGAGTTCAGGTTTCAAAAATATCTTTTAATAGTTGTTTTTCATGAATCCGTATCCTAAGAAGGTCCACACATTACATTTGGGTGATGTGTCTCTTAAGTCTCTTTTAATCCATATTGGTTCTCCTTTTCTTCACGCCCTTCATTCATTGAAGACACTGGGTCATTTATCCTTCTGTATTTAATTTTCAGAAATGACTTTCCCATCTTGAATCCATGTCTTTATCAGGGGCCTGTGATGGGAGATTACTGACATGGCATTCTCCCCCTGCCAGGACTCCAGGGAATTCTCCGGCCCTCTGGACACTGCAGGTATCACAGACTTTATATCCATGTATGGTTTCAGTCCAGTTGCATGCAAATAACACAGACAGATGCCTGCTTGATCCTGTCCCGGCAAAGTGAATCCCAACACTCAGAGTCTAAGAACTGCCCAGAGCTTGGGACCTAAAGGGGCTGCAGCTCTCCAGAAGGAGGCAGACAGAGTACCTGGGATTTAGAGAACACCATAAAACCAGAAGGGGGTAAAATGCCTCAAGAAGAAGCCCTTGGGGAATCCTCCCCCTTTCTCTGCCAGGGGTTAGATAGTTTCCTCCAGGGAGAGGTCTACATAACTAGACATCTGAAGTTTGACTTTGCCCTGTTGATCCCCCCCATTGCCCTTACCTAGAGCCCATTGTGGCTTTGGGAATGGACAGCCCAGAAAAGCCACACAACTTGGTTTTCAAAGACAAGAAGCTGCTATGGGCTACAGAAGAACTGCGAGGTAGGAACATATGCAGGGATGTTTGCTAGGACTCTGGACAAGGTGACTATCCAAATAGTCTCCCAGCTGAGGGTCTCTATAAATCATGGTAGAAGTTTACCTCTTTGAGACAAACAAGTTCAAAAAAATCAATCTACTCTCTCCACCGGAGTCTCCAGACTTCTAGGAGATAATAAAATGTTCCAACCAAATAGAAATCACATTTATCTTTGGTTTTTCTAGGTTAAGCCAAGACCCAGATGAGCCCCTGACTACAGGGGTAGGGGTCCTGACTCTAACACTGGGTGAAGTATACTTGCTCATTTATTCATTTTTCAGCCCCCTACCAACCATCCTGATTGTCTGTAATAGGTTTGGGTCTAGTGAATGTAGGTATAATGGTAATCACAATGACATCTAACCTTCATGCATGTTTTACCATTTGGTATCATTCTAGATGTTTTATTTCATTTAGCTATCACAATGAGAATTGCCCACTTAGGGTAGACACTGATATGCCTGTTGTATTAGTTATTTATTGCTACATAACAGATTCTCATAAGCCTAAAACAACACACATTTATTATCATGCAGTTTCTGTCAGAAGCCTAGGCACAGCTTAGCTAGGTTCTCTACTTCTGGGTCTCACCAACCTGTAATTCAGATGTCAGTGGGGCTGTGGTCTTATCAGGGACTCAAATGAGGAAAGACCAGCTCCCAGGTTCTTTCAGGTTATTGGTAGGATGTATTTCCTTGTGGCTACAGGACTGAGGGTTTCAGCTACTTGATGGAGACCAACATCAGCTACTAGAGGCTACCTGTAAGTCCTTGATATGTGGGCTTCTCCAAGTTGGCCACTTGCTTCATAGCAGCTTGCTTCTTCCAGGCCAGCAATGGAGAAAGAGAAAATTTGCTAGTAAGATGGCGTTTTATAGAACATAACCACAGGAATGGTATCCCACCATCTTTGCCACATTCTACTGGTTGGAAGCAAGTCCTGAGTCCTGTCCACACTCGAGAGAAGTTAATCACACAAAATTGTGAACATTAGGAAGCAGGGATCATAAGGACCACCTGAAAGTCTGTCCACCACAAGCATTATGCAAATAATAATAATAAAAATCAACTAAGTCTCAAAGGGTAGAAGAAATTTCCCCTGTCACATAGCCAAATGGAGGACCTGGAATTCGAAGCCAAATATGAAGAACTCCAAGTCCCATGATCTCATCCATAAGTGCATTATTCAAAGAAGCATCACTGCCCTCAAGGAGTCATGGTCTCCCTCACCTAGAACAGAGACAGCAACAAATCCTTCTGATCAAATTTGGCAAGAATCTAATAGACGAATATACAAAGATCCTGGACTGGAAGGAAGGTTTGCTCTGCCTGGCGGCCCTTTGTGCATGGCCTTAAGATGAGTTAGCTGAATAGAGAAAGATGTGAGAGAACGCCAGGTGGGTGTGACCACAAGCGCAAAAACAAAGTGGCTAGCATCAGATGCCCTCATGCTCCAATACCAGCAGACAGTTTTGTGTGGCTAAAATGAAATGAAGGAGGCTTAACAGGACATAGAGCAGAAAGGGCAGACTGGAAATAGGCTGTACAGGTGTTGAACACCCGGCATGGGATTTAGGGCTCTGAGCCATGGGGCCTGGTGAAGCGGGTGGGCCATGGGGCAGCACTGTTATACTATGAACGGCTCTGGCTGGACTCAAAGTAGCCAGTTAGGATGTTACAGCATCCGTCCATGCATGAGATGGAGTAGGGATGTGCTGACTAGAAGAAAAGGCACATTCGAGATATGTTTTGGGAGGAAAGTCCCAAAGTGAGAGTTTTAATAGAAACTGAAACCCAGTTCCCTCAATGGAGGTGGGGGGTGAACAGGCAGAGCACAGTGATTCCTGGAGTGCCAGAGAGCTAAGGGAGGGCAGAGAATGGAATGATATGGCCTCTCTGGAAATTGTTTAAAAGACACTGTTAAACACCTGTACTAATGGAAAAAGCCAGACCAAAAAAGACAAATACTGTGTGATGCCACTGATATAAGGTCCCTAGAATAAGCTAATTCACAGACACAGAAAGTGAGTGGTCATTACCAGGTTCTGGAAGAAGGGGGCAGGAGGAGCTAGTGTTAAATGTGTGTGTGGTTTCTGTTCGGCAGCTGAGAAAGTTCTGGAAATGGATGGTGGTAACGACTGCACAACATTGTGAATGGGCTTAATGCACTGAATTGTATGCTTACAAACGGTTAACATCATGTTTTATGCTACATACGTATATTTTATCACAACCATTAAAAAACAACAACAACAACAACTCCTTTCTTTGAGAGAAGAAACAGCGAGGCACTGGAAGCAATAGCACACCTGAGCATAGTCCAAACACCAGTCCCCTGGTCTGCTCCACTCCAACAGAAGCCACATTCACAGGACAAAACCCTCAGGTGCCAGCTCTCAGAAAGAGCCATTTATCAAAAGTGACAGTCTAATGGAAGTCCCTGGTCATCAGCTCCCTACCCACTCTCTTCAAACTTCATCAAAATCAGAATCAAGATGCATTTGCTTAAGAGGCAGACACAAAAGCAGAGAAGGGAGAGTCACCTCCTTGCAGGCTTTCCAGCCGGGCTGCCTGGACCCCATCAGACACAACTTGGCAGCCAAGTATTGGCCCTGCTCATTGAGGGAGCCAGGCCCAGTCCCTAAGCATTCATCTGACTGACTGATTGATTCATTTGGTGAATAACTGTAGAGCTTCTGGGTGTACCTGTGTCTCATGCTGGGGGCCAGTGACTCAGAATAGCCACAGCTGGGAGCTCACGGACGGGGAGTGGGGAGACAGGAACAGAGAAATAGGCCCTTTCCATCACTCTGGAAGCCATCTCCATGCTGAGACCCCAGATTCATGGCCCCACCCTGACCACTGTCCTGGACTGGGGCCTACACCCCAGCTGACTTTTTGCCATCTCTCCTTGAAGATGTAACCCGCACCTCAGGGTTGCTGCCTCCCACTCCATACCTCTAGTGTTCCGTTAAATCTGGGAAATGAGAATGAGTCAGCCTGGCCCATGTGTTACAAAATGAGTGAAGAGCAAGGGTGAAAAGATTCTGGACAACTAACTGTCAGGCAGAGGAACATGTGTGGTCCCTGAGGCACTCCTGCATTTCATACAGGCTCCAGGACAATTTCCCAGCAAACCCAAAAACACACAGAGGTTGGGCTTTATTTGTCCATATCGATGCCTCTGTTTCTCTCCCAAAGATATAATAAATTGAGGTGTGAAGGAGCTTAAAAACATCCTGAGACATATCCACCCTCAGTGAAGTAGGCAGGCCCCCTGCAAAATGTTGTTATGGGTTGAATGGTGTCCAAAAAGAAGTCCAGGTTTTAACCTCCCATGCCTGTGAATGTGACCTTATTTGGGAATAAGGTCTTTCTGATGAAGTTAAAATGGGGTTATTAGGGGGCTCTAATCCGGTATAACCATGCCCTTATAAAAATAAGGAATCTGGAGAAGGAGACAGATACACGCAGGAGAAAAACGATGTGAAGATACAAGGAGATGAGCACCTATAAGCCGAGGAACACCCAAGACTACCAGAAGCCAAGAGAGGAGCATGAAACATATTCCTCCTCACACCCCGCAGAAGGAACCAATCCTGCCAACACCTTGACTACAGATTTCTGGCCTCCAGATCTATAGAATAAATCACTTTTGTTTAAGCCATACAGTTGACAGTATTTTGTTTTGTCAGACCTAGGAAACTAATACAGATGTCCACGTACTAACCCCCAGAATCTGTGACTATGTTAGGTTACACAGCAAAGAAGAATTTATGGTGCAAATGGAATTAAGATTGCTAATTGGCTGATGTTGAGATAAGAAAGTTATCCTAGATTATCTGGGTGGGCCCAATGTCACAAGGGTCCTTATGTGTGGAAGACGGAGGCAGAAGAGTCAGAAAGAGATGTAGGAGAAAGACTTGACTGGCCATCACTGGCTTTGAAGATGGAGGTTGAAGCCATAAGCATAAATGCAGTGAACTCTAAAAGCTGGAAAGGACGAGAAAATGGATTCTCCCCACTCTAGACTGAATGTTTGTGTCCTTCCCAAATTCATATGTTGAAATACTAATGCCCAATGTGTTGGTATTTGGAGGTAGGGCCTTTGGGAAGTGATTAGGTCATAAGGGTGGCACCCTCATGAATGGGACAGGTGCCCTTCCTTACAAAAGAGACCTAGACAGGTCTCACTCCTTCTGCCACATGAGGACACAGCCATCTGTAGGCCAGGACATGGACTCTCACCAGACAGTGAATCGGCCAGTAACTTAATCTCAGACTTTCCAGCCTCCAGAACTGTGAGAAACAAATTTGCTTATAAGCAACCCAGCCGATATTTTGTAATAATAGCCTGAATGGACCAAGACAGAAAATGGTTCTGAGAAGTGGGGGTGGTGCTGTACAAACACCGGAAAATGTGCAAGTGCTTTGGAACTGAGCAGTGGGTAGATGCAGGGAAGGTTTCGAAGCATATGCTTTCATTGCTGTGAACAGACCATTCAGGGCAATTCTGGTGAGAACTCAGAAACAAGAGGAGGGTTTTGGAGAAAGCCTCAGTCTTTCTAGGGAATACCCATGTGATCTGGAACAGAATGTTGTAGAAATACGGGTGGTAGAGGCCATTCTGATGAGGGCTCAGGCAGAAATGAGGAGCATGTTACTGTAAACTAAAGGAAAGACCATTCTGGTTATAAAGTGGCAAACAACCTGGCTGAGTTGCGTTCACATCCCAGGGTTTTGTGAAAGGTAGAACTTCCAGGGGATGAAATCAGTATTTGGCTGAGGAAATCTCTAAGCAAAGTGCTGAAGGAGTGGTCTGGTCCCTCCTGACTGTGTATAGTAAAATATGAGAAGAAAGAAATGATAAGAAGATGGAATGATTAAGCAAAAAGGAACCAGAACTTAAAGATTTGGAAAATTCTCAGCCTATCCATATTGAAAAGAATGGGAAAGCATGCTTGGAGACAGCACCAAGGGTGCAGCAAGTGCCCCTTTGGTAAGAAGATTGGTACAGAGCAACTGTCCCAACAGAAGCCAGGTGCTCTTGTTCAAGACAGTGGAAAGATGACCCCAGAGGCAATTCAGAGATCATTAGAGCTGCCACCCTGTCATAGGCTACCAGTCTGCGATACACTTGTCCCCCTTATCCACAGTTTCACATACTGAGTCTTCAGATACCACGGTCAACCACGGGCTGGAAGCAAATGATCCTCCTGACACATCATTAGAAGGTGAAGGTCAGTGGTAGACTAATGCTACGTCACAATGCCTACGTCATTCAACTCACCTCATCTCCTCACATAGGCATTTTACCATCTAACATCATCACAAGAAGAAGGGTGAATACAGGACAACCAAATATTTTAAGAGAGAACACATTCATATAACTTTTAACTGGCATATTGTTATATTTTACTATTAGTTGTTGTTAATCTCTTACTGTGCCTAATTTATAAATTAAACTTTATCATAGGTATATGTTAAGATATGAAAAAACATAGTATATATATACGATTCAGTACTATCTGCAATTTCAGGCATCCACTGGGGGTCTTGAAACATATCTTGTGGATAAAGGAGGACCACTGTATTATTGTATTTTTATAGCAGCCCCCCAGAGCCTCCAGAAAGGAATACAGCCCTGCCAATGCCTTGATTTTAGCCCCATAACACCTACTGTGGACTTCTGATATCCAGAACTATAAGTGAATAAATTTGTATTGTTTTAAGCTACTAAGCTTGTGGTAATTTTTTACAGCAGCAATAGAAAATGAATGCACCAAGCTTCTTTAAAACTTCATGTAAATTGGCTTTCCTAAGGGGTAAAAAAAAAAAAAAAAAAAAAAAAGGATGTATATTTGGTTTTCTATCTAGGAAACATTCCTGCAGTCTAGTTGGGATAGTATAAGGGGCGAAAAAACAGCACCAGTCATCTGAGCTTCTCACCAGCCAGAATGCTGGACTGAATGCCCCATGGCAAGTCTAGCTTCAGGTACAGCTTAATTAGGCCTCAGAGGTGCCGCCAGGATACAGTCTTCTCTCCATGCATAGGCTCTGCTCCCTCCAGGTGGGCCCTAGCCTCCCCTTAGAGTGACAAGATGACTGCCTCAGCTCCAGCATCACATGTCCTCTCCTTGAAGTCCACAGAAGAAAACAGTAAGCATCTCTTTCCAGATTCCGTGGCTTTGTTTGAGCCATGTGCTCATTCTGGAACTAATCATTTGGACTGAGGAATGCTGTGTGGTAACTGACTGAGGTGTTGGTCATCCTTGGGGATGCAGGAGTGGGGCCCCATTCCAGCTACCTTCAACCAAAATGAGGAAGGATTATATGTGCTAATACAGAAATATATCTACTATTTTGTTAAATTTTAAAATGATATATAAAATACATATTTGTATATTCACATATTTTATATATTTTATAAGATATTATATAAATGATATCATATACATAACTCATAAAAATACATTGTTATATAAAAAGTTGATGTGCGCTAATTTCTTTTAAATCTGGGTGCTAGTTCATAGCCGTCATTAGTTTATTAAAATTCATAACCAGTACCCTTGTTAGTTGCACACTTTCATGTATATATGTCATACTTTAATAAAAGGGGTTTTTAAGTAAGTTGCAACTTACTTTTTAAGTAAGTTGTATAATATATGATGCTATTTTTAAAAAGAAGGAGAGGAGAAGGAGCAAAGGAGAAAAAGATGGGGGGGAATTAAACGTAGTGAGAAAGAGAGAAATATGCAAAATGACTGCCCCCAACTTTTGAGGGAGCACAGCAGTTTTCAACTAGACATGTGGCAATGTGTGAGGACAGTTGGAGTTGTCACAACCTGGGGGGTGGGGGAGGCAGTGCTACCAGCACTGAGTGGGGTAGAGGCAAGGGATGCCCCGACACATCCTGCAGTGCACAGGAAGGCCCCACAACAAATGGAACAAGGAAAGATCCAGCACAAAATGTCAACAGGGACAAGGCTGAGAAGCTCTGTTACACAGGTAAAATGTGAGGAGGGAGAGCTGTGAGAGAGGATTTTCACAGTTTTCCTCTTTCACTCTTCATTCTTTGGAATTTTTACAAAAAGGATGCCTTACCTTTATTATTCAGAAATAAAAAGAAACACTCCTCATGGTGACAATATAGATCAGGGGCCAGCAAATGAGGCCCAATGCAGTCCATTGCCTGTTTTTGTACAGCTTAATGGCTAAAAAGGGTTTTTAGGTATTTAAATGACTGCATTTTAACTGGCTCTGCAGTTAAAACACACTTGATTTTGCCTACCAGCCAACAAAGCCTAAAATATTCATTATCTGGTTATTTACAGAAAAAGATTGCCAACCTCTGACACAGATCATCACTTTAAGTTTCTCATAAAAAGACCCACGCACCCCGCCCCAGCCTCTGTCCAAACTAAGCATGTATTACACCTTCTGAGAGACATCCTGTAAAGAAGGAAAGCAAGCAGAAACCACAAGGTCCCTATGATGGTCTATTAGTTTCCAAGTGATGCTGTAACAAATTAACACTAACTTCCTGGCTTCAAACCTGAATTTATTACCTTACATTTCTGGAGGTCAAAAGTCTGAAATGGTGTTCACTGGGCTAAAATCAAGGTGTTGGTAGGGCTGGTTCATTTCTGGTGATTCTGGATGAGAATTCATTTCCTTAACCTTTTTCAGTTTCTAGATTTGAATGCTTTGGCTTGCGGCCCCTTCTTCTGTCTTCAAAGCCAGCAATGCCCAGCAGTGTCCTTCTCACATTGTGTCTGTCACTCCAACTATGATTCTCCTGCCTCCTTCTTCCATATTTAAGGACCACTGGGATTACATTGAGCTCCCTCAAATAATCCAGGAAAATCTCCTCATCTCAAAGTAAATTAAGAACTTCAATTCCTTCTGCAAACTTAATGCCCTTTCTCCATGTAACATAGCATATTCACAGTTCACACAAATTAGGACATGGATGTCCTCAGGGGTCATTAATCTGCCTGCCACATCAGCTATGATATTATGTATCAGCCAGTGAGATATAAACAAGTTGTTTGTGCAATTTTCAGAAAGCCTCCTTAAAAGGAGGGGATGCCCCCTTCATAATACCTTTTCAATTCTACTGTCTAAAATCAGATGTAATGGCTGGAGCTGCAGCAGCCATAGCAGGCCAGGAAAATACCAACTCATAGGCATGACATAATGGATAGCTGAAAGAAGCCTGGGTCTGTGACGACTTTATAGAGTCACCATTCCAGAGCCTGCCTTGGATCTACTTATATGTGGTAAAATAAAAGTTTGTGTGTTTGAGTTTCTTTGGGGGCCTAGGGGCAGTTCTATCACTCACAGCAAAATAAACTTCCTAACAGATTCTGAGGATGAAAGCATTAACTTATTCATTTATTCCTCACCATGCATGTATGAAGAGCCTGCAGAGTGCTAGATGATGGATATGCAAACAGAAACCTACCACAGTCCTTGGTCCCCAAGAGTTCACGGCCTCGTGGGAAGACAGGTCAAGCCTAAACTGCAATACAGTGTGGTGCTTGCTTTCTAGACGTATGACAGTTGGGCTGCAGAGGCATCAGCTCTGCCTGGGGGAAAAGGGAGAATGTGTAGGAGTCTGCCGCTGGTCAAGGTAAGAAATATTCCAGGCTGCAGGAACATCATAAACAAAGGCAAAAATCAAACAAGAGTCCAGTGAGTGGAAACAATGAGATAGGCAGTTGGTCAAAATCCAAATGGGCAAAGTGGGAAGGAAGGGCAGGAGAGGTAATTTTGGGGGAGTCACGTGTGTGAAGCTAGAGAGTTCATCTTACATGCGGGGGGCATCAGGAAAAGCCAGCTGGCCAGCTGAGCAGTGAGAGGGTAGGTGTCAAGTGTCTGAGCCCATTTTCCTGTGCCCATGAGCCCTCGTGATGCAAATGCACTCAGGACCCTTTCCCATCCTCACCCCCACCCCAGATCTTTCAGTGAAAGAGGAAGACAGGCCTAGCCCCCTCAGGCTTCCAGAACCTAATTCTTGTCTCTACACCTTGCACATCACCGTGCTAATTTTATTCCTATTTAATTTTCCTGTTGTTAGCTTTGACCTCTTAGCTGGCGATTATTAATAAACCTAGATAGAGTAAACCACTTTCTGCATGCCCCCCCAAAAAAGTTGCAGACTTTTAAAGTTCAAAATGAGATCTATAAATTATTCCATCTTGGCAAACACGGTACCTCCCCTAGGCAACGTGAACTGTTGGCAGAAGCTTAAAAGAGGCATTCATTTCCTCTTCTCTTTGCATCTGTGGTTTAGATGTGCAAAAATATGGTTCAGCATTTTTACTCTACACGGATCTATCCACACTCCTGCCCCCACTTGTCTCCCCAGCAGAGGAGGAGGCCAATCAATCCAGTATTATATCAGTCAGGCTTGCCTCTTGACAATTTCAATAGTGGTGCTGATTGAGGGATTCACAGAAAACAGACAAGGTCACTACTAAAGTGCAGGGTCAAGGGTGGCCCTAACAAATAGCCCATTAAATGGGATGGTACTCACCTCTCTCCCTGAGCAGGGGAACCAAAACGCAGAGAAAAGCTGCAACTGCACAGATAATGGGATGTAGTGGTGAAGAACCTTCCAGCAAGTTGTCACAGCCATGTCACTTTGGCTTATAAAGGACACTGGCAGCCTGTTAGGCAGCTGATCCAGGTAATTTAAGGGGGGAAAAGCAGTGTAGCTCTTTTAGAGGAATGCCCTCTAAATTATCTTTGTCCATGTCACTCTACTGATGAAGACCTTCTCATTACTAATTACCATTGTTGTTGTCGAAGCACAGAGGCAGGTGTTCAAATCCCAGAAGATGCACTACGGTGAGGGAGGTTTTAATTCAATATTTTTGGAAATATTGTATATTCTCTTCACTGGGAAACTGGAAATTTTCAGCACATGTAAATATAAAGGCTCTGAGAAAGTCTGCAGAAAAGCAATCAGTGCAGCTCAACATCCAGAGTGAGGCGGCATGCCTTGCTTTTGATTCTAGCCTTGCCACTTCCTATTGTGTAACTATGAAGAATATTTGTAAGAATAAAATTAGAGGGGGATAAAGGCAGGTAAAGCACAGTGCCTAGCACATGGAAAGCACTTAATTTGCTCTAATTATTATTACTATGGAAGCCAGCATTTATCAAAACACTTTTGACTGTTCTATTCTCTCATGGAAAAACCTGTTACATCCTATGAAACTGGTTTTCCTCAAAACACCATTTGGGAAAGATTGCAGTAAATGGTTTTGTTTTAAACTGACAAACAGTTATATAGGCCATGTTATGAGCCAGGCACTATTCTAAGTGCTTTATACATACTAATGCATTTAATCCTCACAACCACCCAACGCAGTGGGATAGGTATGATGAATATACATATATATAGATGAGGAAATCAAGGTGCTGACGGATTGAGTATTACATATCTTGCCCAAGGTCACACAGCTAGTGAGTGGCTGACCCTGAGGTCTCTAATTCCTGCCTTTTGGGTGGAAGCCAAGAAACCCAACCCCTGGGAACCTTCTAAAGCTACTTTCCTATCACCCATATTGTCATAAAACCTCATTTTTACCAGGTCCTTCTGCTCAGAAACCTAGAATGCATCCTCATCACCACCAGATCAAATTCAGATTCATTCTGATTCTATGCCCAGATGATCCTCAGTGGTCTGGGGTGCAGCCTTAAAATTCATTCTGATTCTAGACACTCGGTCAGCCCTTCCTTAATTGTCCCTTTGCTTGGCCATTCCCTTTCACTTCCTAGTAAACTCATATTCAACCTTCAAAACCCAACTTAAAATTCATTGCTTCTGGGAGCCCTCTCTCTGAACACCTCCACGCAGGAGAGTTATTGCCCCAAGCTTTATACTCCCTTTCAAATTTGGAAGACCCTCTAGCAGTTGGCATTTGCCAGATTTTTGTTGTATCCACTGTAGTAGACAGACACCCTTCCTTCTTCTGGCACACGCCCTGACTTGCCTTCACAACTCTTGTCCTTACAGGGGGTATATTTACTCCACCTCAACCCCTGGAATGAGCCTGTGACCTGTGCGTGGCTAATCAGAGGAATACACCACCCCTGGCTACAGAGATTGCTGAGGGGTGATCATATGACCCAATCAAAACCAGTAAGACTGAATCCCAAGACTCCTGATGGATTGGCCTGGTTACTAGTTTTCTGCAGGATGTAGAGCCAGGAGATTAAAAGCCTGATGCCACAGTCCACCCATCAGAAAGGCACTCTTGAGAGCAAAGCCAGCATAGAGGAGAGTGGAAAACAGGAAAGGGGGAAAGAGAGAACAAACAAGTCCTATGACACTAGTCAAGCCTTCAGTGTGAGCCCTACCTGAAGTACTTCTATTCTTAGACTATTCTTAGACTTCTCAACTATGTGAACCAATAAATTTCCTTTTCAACTAAGTCTTCTCAACTGGGGCAGAGGTTGGTGGTTAGAGTTGGGGTGTTAGAGTTCTGTCACTTACAACCCAAGAAGCCCTGACTAGCACAATCTCTCTAGATCTTGACTAGAGTTCTCTAACATCAATCCTGTTTAACTCCTCTCCCCAGGGTGTGACTCGTATCTAAAATATCCTGCAAACATGTGTTGCAATGAAATTCAATTAGGAAGTTTCAAAGTGTTTTCTTGAGCACAAGCTCAGTTGATCCTGAGGACTGAGTATGCAATCTTATCCCCATTTCACAGATAAGAAAAGTAAGGCTCAGAAAGTTTAAGAATCTTGCTTCAGAGGAGCCTACTGGGTAGCTCAGTCATTAAGCGTCTGCCTTCGGCTCAGGGCGTGATCCCAGTGTCCTGGGATTGAGCCCCGCATCGGGCTCCCTGCTCTGCTGGGAGCCTGCTTCTTCCTCTCCCACTCCCCCTGCTTGTGTTCCCTCTCTTGCTGGCTGTCTCTCTCTCTGTGTCAAATAAATAAATAAAATCCTAAAAAATAAATAAAATCTTAAAAAAAAGGAATCTTGCTTCAAATAATCATAGTGCCCACCTGTTCTATGTCTTTGATCATGTTAATGTTTTTCAATGTACACACAGTTGGTGCTTAATCAGTGCCAGCTGACCAGGCCTAACTGGCCTGAAGCTCCTGTGCTAGCATTCTGCTGCTCTGGGTTCAAAGAGATCTGGTGGAGGTCTGGCAAGGAGGCAGTATGGCTCAGGTCTCAATGGCCATCATCTTTTGGCCTGAGTACCTTTTCCTTCCCTCTCACCCCCTTGGCAGACCTACATTCTGAATGAATGAACACAGTCCACTTTTACCGCAGGCCACGGCCACCCCCAGCTCCTGAGCCCACTTGGGAAAGATTCACATCAATGCAGACTGGTGCCACTTATACATACACGGGTTTCAGATTCTGCCAGGCCCTCAAGGTTGCCTTGCAATCTTTCCATTTCCCTAAGAATGAATGGAGACTTGGCTGTGTCTCCATAGCTTTGGAAATCCAGCTATTTCTCAGCATTTGGAGTGTGAAATTAGGCAGATGGAACATCCAGATTACGGACTGCACTGCATCTGGAAACCATGGCATCAAACAGACAGTTGGAGCTGGTTGCTTTACAGCGTGTGGTCAAAGAAGGCATTAATTCCAGTCCATTCTTGGTCACTAAATGCAGCGCAGCAAAGCAAGCAAGAGCATGAACCCTGGGGTCTTTGGCCTCAAATCCCACCCCCACCTCTTACTCTCTGTGTGATCCTAAATGGAGACCTAAGATTTGGGTTTTCTAACCCATAAAATGGGCATAAAATACCTCCAAGAAATGTTTAAAGGATTCAGAGAAATAAAACACAGAGGCACATCATAAGCACTCAATAAATTATCTGATGTTTGTTTTTTAATTTCCTTAAACATAAAACGACACCCAAAACCTTGCCAACTGAATCGGAACACAGGTTTTACAAATAATTAAATGAGGTCAGCACAATTTCATTGAAGCTGCTCAGACAGCTTCAGTGATAAATAAGGCAACTTTTTACAAGTGCATCTATTAGAACCTTAAATTAGTCAAACATAAGGAAGCTTACATGAAAAATACAGACTAGAAGGTGAATCCTGTTTGCAAATCAGAACGCTATAAAAATGGCCACAGATTGCAAATCATAAATTCCACCTTCCAGAAGCTCTGTTATATGTAGATTCCAGAAGGCAAATAAAAGCATACTTAAAGATGGTATTGGCAACGTCGCTTTAAAAAAAAAAAAAAAAGATGAAAATGGCATGATTTCACAGCTCCAAACTCAAACAAGGGATAATATATAATATCAGACCCAAAATTTTTCAAAGAGCTGAATAATGGTTGAATAACAGCTGAATTGGAACCATTCAAGCATTTAAAAAAAAAAAAAAAGGAAAGAAAAAAAGATGTGACTCCTTTGGTCACTGCATTAGAAATAATTCTTTCAAATACCATTTGAGTCTCAGTTAACACTTAGATGCCCTGAATGACAACATCACTTCTCCAAGACACCTTGGAGAACAGCCTGAACCTTTGCAGGAACACACTTAGTCCAGAGCAAGTCTTCTCAACTGGGGGTGGGGAGGGGTGGGGGATTTTGTCACCCCAGGGGCATCTGGCAATGTCAGAGACATATTTGATTGTCACAACTGGGAGAGATAGGGATGCTACTGGATCTACTGGGTAGAGACCAGGGATGCCACCAAAACTCGTAGGAGCACAGGATGGTCCCCACCTCAAAAAATGATTGGGCCCAAGTGTCAATAGCACTGAGGTTAAGAAGCCCTGCTCTGAAGTTAGCCAGGCTGCCTTCTACTTGCATGAGCCTGAGGGGGCTCTCCAAGCCTAAATAAGGGGGGGATCATAGGATCTACTTCTTAAGGCTGTTGAAGGTTTAGATTAGATAGGAATAATAATAATAACAGCTACCATTTACCAAGCTTTCATAATGCACCAAGCATTGTGTCAAGAGCCTGTATGTATATTATTTGATTCAATATTTATAACAACCCTATGAAATAAGTAACATGAGTAAGACTTCGCTGCTGGAGGGGGAGTGGGCTTCAAACCCTGGCAGCCTATGTCTTGACCTCTTCATTCTCCATACTCACAGTGTGGTCCACATACTGGTACCTTCAGCATCTTGCTAGAGATGCAAAATCTTGGGCCCCATGTCCGAATCTGCATGTTAGCCAGATTCCCAAGGGATTCACGGACATATTAGAGTCTGAGAAGCAATGTGCTAAGGACAGTGCCTGGCCCCAAAATAAACACTAAATAGAGATTAATTATTTGCATTGTCATCACTGTTTATAGCCTACAGAGAGATTCGTTAGAGTAAAATTCAGACTCTGAGTCATAACACACATGGATGTGGCAAAGATCTCATGGAGGAACTTTGTCAATACCAAACATCCCCAAGGGTGTCAGGTCTGCTCTGCCTCTTAGGAGGTCTCTCGCAATATGGATAAAAACCAGCTGTTAAAGGGGAAGAGCCACTACCCCCAATCTAGCTCTTCTGATTCCTCAGCCACTGCTCCTCCTGCCATCCTCTGCCTCTCTCCATGGCTTATCTATCTCACACTAGAGTGTGAATGACTCATGACATGTGCTGCCTCTCTCAGGGATATTTGCAAAGCTCAAACCACGCTTTCTGTTCCTTTCTGATAGAAGAACCTAGAACTCTGCTGCCAAACATCAAATCCTGAGTAAGTCCTCCTCGTATTAGCTGCTCTGAGGACATAGGATGGTGACATCACAAAGCACACTCTCTAGTATTTCCTATTTTTTAAATTATATAAATAATGCATGAGTGCACCCTCAGTATAAAATATTCAAATTATATGAAAGTATATAGAGTACAAAGCAAAAGTTCTTTTCATCAGAGAAGCCATATAGTGTTCAAAGCAGAAACTCTGGACCAAGACTACCCAGCAACACTCCTTACTACCTCAGTGTCCTGGAATACCTTAACCACTCTGTGACTCAGTTTCCTCATCTGCACCTCAAAGACTTGTTTGAGGATTAAAAATGACAATGCCTGAGAAATGCTTAGCTCAGATCCTGGCACACCATAGGTATTAGCCATTCCTATTGTTCCCACTTCCCTCCCAAGATAAGCCCTATTAGCAGCTCGGTGTGAAGACTTCCAGACCCTCTGCTAAGCACTTGCATACATATGAACCCTAAAAATATAGGTACACTATTAGCATGAAGATGACTACACTGGGCCTTGCTTCTGCAACTTGCTTTACAGTTGAACCAAACCATGGGGATAACTTAATACTAATCACACAGATGTATCCCTCTTCGTTTTAACAGCTCTATTAACAGCTTCTTTGGATGGATGTGCCATCATGTGTGGAACCATCCCCCCACTGGTGGGCATTTAGGTTGTTCCCATTTTTTCCCCCACTGGAAGTAAACTGGGTGTGCAGAGGCAGCCAAGTTCCGAGCATGTCAGACTTGGGATGTGGAGCAGCCAGGAAGCAGAGCCAGGCAAAGGATGGTCTCATCAGAGTCTCTGCCAAGAACGGGAAGGATGACGACAATTTGGGGCACACTCAAAATAAATAATTGTCCTTAACCCTCTCAAAATTGGGAAGCGCATCGTTAGTCACTGGCTTCCTGTCACAGCTGGTAGCTGTGCCCTTTCCCTCCCCACCGGTGCCCTCAAACTGCCCAGTGGGAGGCCATGCCCAGGCCCACAGGTTCACTGTAAACAAGGGCACCTGCTCCGTGGTAATTTCTCCCTCCTACAAAGCCCCAAGTGCCCATTCTCCAGAGAAGAGGCAAAGGAAAGGAGCTTCCTCTAGCCAGCAGAGACATGAAAGACAACCCAGTACAGTAGTCCTATGACTTGGTTAGCAGCAGAACACTGAAATCTTACTCAGAATGCTAATTAACAAAGCAGATAAAAGGGATGGCCCTGATTGAACAGAGCTGGGTGGTTGGAGGGGAAAATGTACAACTTCACCTGCCCCCGAGATGCCGTGGTCCTCCAAAACAGTTTATAAACCGTTCATTCATCTGATCCAATTTGTTTTTCAGATTTGGTAGCTAGAGCTCAGAGAGGGGAAGTTATTCACTTAAGGCCACACAGAATACAAGTAGCAGAATCCAGAAGAGGGCTTCGGTCTCCTGACTCCTTATTCCCGGGCCACTGTACTTTCTGCTAATTTCTGCAGCTTTTCTAACACCTGTGCTTGTTTAGACTAAGGTGTGAATGACTGTCTCATTCAGAGATGATTCTCTTTCCATTGGAGCTAGACTTCTCAAATCTATACAGCCTAAGTATAACTCACAGAATAAACAATGCAGATCTTCCTCAAGGTTTCACTGAGATTTTTGGATGTGGAAAGCTAAACAACAACTAGGAAAAAATTATAAACACTGCTTTATATTTTTTAAAAATTGACAGAAATTAGGGGGGCCCCACTGGCTCAGTCAGTAGAGCATGCAACTCTTGATCTCAGCATCATGAGTTCAAGACCCATGTTGGGCGTAGAGCTTACTTTTAGAAAATTGACAGAAATCAGAACTGAGTGTGAAATTTACCTGGGATTTATGATTACACTGGAGACTTCAAACAAATCTTGCCCCTATAGTCAGACTAATCCTCCATGACCCTCCTCCAGCCGTGGCCCCTCACGATATGAAGCCACCCTCCCCTGCTACTGAGGTACTTTGGTGGAAAAGCTTAAGTCTTTAGTTAAAGGAATGACTCGTTATTGACGAAACTGTAGACAGCACAGTAAGGGAGAGATTTTCAATGGGGGAAAGGTCTTGTCAAGCTCCTGAAATTTCTCCCATGTAAAGTCTGCTCTGCCTAATCCACAATTACAGTAGCAACATTTATTAAGTACTTACTGCATGCCCAGCACTATGCTAAACACTTTGTAAGGATGACATGGACATTACCATTATCTCCCATTTTACGGATGACAAAACTGAGGCTCTGGAAGCACACCTGATGCAAATAACCCAGCTCACTGGTGGCAGGAAGAGGATCTGGAAACTTTTCCTTCCCTAGAGGGTGACCAACTGTCCCAGTTTATCCAGGGCTGTCTTGGTTTCAGTAGTGAAAACACCATGTCTAGAAAACCGGCATTCTCTGGCACAAATAAGACAGTGGGTCACCCTGGGAAGGTTGGTGGATGCTACACAGAGATCATAAATATTTAATATTAATTGTTTTAAGTTCTTTGCTGTGGGAGGCCTTTGACATGGTTAACGAGGGCTTTTTCTGGGGATTTAGAAGAGGTGCTATCTCCTGCTTCTGAGTGGGATAAAAATAAAGGCTGCAAGTGTGGATGCAGGTGTTGGAAAGTGAGGATCCACCTTGTGACTGGTCCAGACAGCACGTTTCTGATGCATTCCATTGTACTGTTTTGACTGGAGTGACTAGCTAGTCCCCTCAGGCCAAGGGCTTCCCCAGCTTAAACTCTGGGAGTCCCATGGACTCCCTTAGTAGCAGGCAAAAAGGATAGCTGGTCACCCTACTTCCCTATTAGAAACTATGGCTAAATATTCCAGAAAATGCATGCAACTTTAGCAACAGCATGCTCCTTATCTCTTGTCTACTCCCTTCTTTTTACTTTCAGATTTTTAGTTTTCTCCCCCTCAAATTGGCAGGCAACGTGACACTGTGCTGTTGTCTTGCTCTCACCGTGGAAGACTATAGAAAAAAAAATGTAAAGGTCATTGTGCTTTAAAATGAGTCTTTAAAAAAAAAAAAAAGTAAGAAAGAAAGGAAAATTGCCTGAATGGGTTCCTATTAGTGAGAAGAAAAAAAGGTTCCAAATGGAAAACTGTTCTCAAGAGAAAGCATGTTGACCCTGTTATTGTGTTTTAAACTTGCATTTAAAATGTTCCCTGAATGTTTCAAAAGTCTCTTTTGCATATTTATTTTCCCTCCGCTGCTAAGAGTCAAAGTTAGGAGCACTTGTTGATAAGTTGGGAGACAGAAGGTCCATCCTGCGCCCCCTCTGATGAGTGCTAAGCCCTCCCCAGGGCTGCAAGCCTCGCCAGAGACTGAGACTAAGACTGGAGAGGCCCCACCATTAACAGCCCCCTCTAGGTTAGCATTCAGTCCCAGGATCTCCCTCCCTGTCTCTCTCCCTACCTCCCTACCTCCCTCCCTGCCTGCCTCCCTCTCCCTCTCCCCTTTCTCTCCTGACTCCTTGTTTTTGCTTCTCCCTCCCTTTCCTTCTCCCTCTCTCTAATCCACACTGGCTTTCTCCCTATTCCTTCTTCTCACCAAGCTCCCTCTGGCCTTAGCACCTTTGTGCTTTCTGCTCCCTCAGCTCAGATGCTCTTCCCCTTGCACTTTGCCTGACTGTCTTCTCATTCTTTAGTTCTGAGTCTTGGGAATCCATCCCAGGGAGAACTTCCTGACCTCTTTAGAAAGTAGCTCCACCTCCACCCTCTCACTCTGCAGGTTTCTTTAGGCATTTACTCTACTTCTTGCAGCTATTGCATGGGTTGTGTGAGTACATCTCCATCACACCCACTAGTCTGTGGGTCCCATGGGATTAGTGAAGGTAGCCACCATATCACTTGTTCACGCTTGTATCCCCAGGGCCAGTCCCCATGAATGACAGATACAATATGTGCTCAGTCAATATTTACGACAGCATGGGGCACCTGGGTGGCTCAGTTGGTTAAGTGCCTGCCTTTGGTTCAGTCAGGATCCTGAGGTCCTGGGATTGAGCCCCGCCTCAGGCTCCCTGCTCAGTGGAGAGTCGCTTCTCCCTCTCCTTCTGCCCTTCCCCCCACTCATGTGCGCTCTCTCTCTCTCTCTCAAATAAGCAAAATCTTTTTTTCCATTTCTTATTGTTCTTTTCAAATAAATAAAATCTTTAAAAAAATTGCGACTGAATGATTGAGTGATAGACTCCCAGCCTCTTTCCTGATGTTGTTTTCTAGATGATTACAGGTTCCTTAGCTAGGGTTCCTCCAGAAGCCTACCGTGAAACAAACGTACAAGTGATCCCAGAGTGGAGAAAGGAAGCAGGGAAGGGAAAGAAGCCAATACAGGTATGTCATCAAGCAGGCTAGCAAATGTAGGTAACTGGAACTCAGCTGAGGGAACTCAGGGAGATAATGTAGAACATGCCTCCGAGTTACCTGGTCCCCCTGTCAAGACACAACACCACTGGCTGAGAGCTGCTCTGGGGGCATTATCCCTGGCACTTCCTGTCTACCTTGTGCTTGGGATGACAGTCTTAGGTGCTGCTGAAGAATCCCACTAGAATGGGCCAGAATGGTGAGTACCAAGGGGATGAGAGTGGACTATCTGCTACAACTGGAGAACCCAATCAGCAAAACCACTAGTGTCTTAGAGATCCTGGTCCTACTGAAAATGTGTTTCTGCAACATTTAGTCAGTGGACCATCCCTTCTTTCTTAAAATGCCTCCACACTTCCAGCCTTGGCATTGCCAACTCTCCTACCACCATTCTGCCTGTTCATCCCTGGTCTCCAGCCCTGATTCTCCTCCCAGCACTCTCATCCGTGAAGGTGCCCCATCCTCCGTGCGCCCTCCCCTGGGAAATGCAGCCAAGAATACAGCGACGTAGGTAACTCCCAACCCCATGATCCCCTCACCGGAGCTCCTGCCTAAACTTAACAACCACCTGCCAGAAATAACAGCAGCAACAAAACAGTAGCAGGTAAGATTTTGAGCAAGAGTAATAAATATGTGAGTTAAGAGTATGCCCTTGATGAAATAGACAATAAAGTGTATTATAAGCTGGTAGTGTTGGGAAAATGATAAATTGATATTGTTACAACATGCAAAAAATAAACAAATCAACAACAACAAAAGACACTGCTCTTGGAGTCGACTTGCCTGGGTTGCTGCCAAGCCATCTCCACTCTTGGCCAGCTCTGAACTTGGCAAGTTACCTGGCCACTAGAGGAAGTTCCACCCCAAAGGGCAGTTGTGGGCTTTGAGTAAATTTAACCCCAGTACACTGAATGCTCAGCATAATGCAGGAGTGTGAAACTACAGCTGGCAGACCAAATTCACTCCTTGTTTTTATAAATAAGGCTCGAGAACCACCATGCCCCTCAGTTTACAGATTGTCTGCGACTGCCACGGCATTACTATGACAGACTTGAGCAGCTAAGATGAAACCATATGGCCTGCAAAGCTGAAGATATTTACTATCTGGCCCTTTACAGGAAAAGCTTGCTGATCCCTGGCACAGTGCCTGACACACGAGTGGTTCTTAATACAAAGTGGATATTATAGTTTGAGTGTTATTATTATTTGTATCCTTAATATTATTTGCCTGGCTCTATAACCTAAGCACTTTACATGAGTTATCTTATTTTTAGCCCTCACAACATCAAATGTTGGGAACTCCTGTTACCCCATTTTACAGAAAAGGACCAGGGCAGTGGTCTCCATATACATGTCTCACACAGTCCTCCCCTCCCTCTCCCCCCGCTTCCTCCAGAGCACTACCTCCCCCACCATTGTCACTGTCAGCAGCCCCAGAATCTCAGGCTGAAAGCCTTGGGGTTCTTCTTCACTCTTGCTCCTCCTATGTGTCCTGGAGATTTGATGGCCGCACTCCTTGGTCACATCCACACCCTTCTTTCCATACTTACTGCCTCTCCAACATTTCCCAAACTATGTTCCCTAAAATACTGGTTGCTGGAAAGGGGGTTCCATGGTCAATTAACTTTGGGAAAAACTGCACGCTATATGCTCTTCTCAAAGAGTCGCAATGAACATTAACATGGTAAAGGCTCTGGGAAGTCCTGCAATGAGATGTTTAAATCTATGTAACTGAACATTTAGAAGACACATACACTGCAAAATCCTCTTTTCCCATGTAAAATCTGTTTCCACCACAGGACATAGATGGGGAACCACTGCCTGGGTCTCTCAGAATGGCCACCCCTTTGGAATTCCCGACTGGGCTCTCTGCCCTGTCATCTATTCCAAGAATTTGTAAACTTCTTCTGTAAAGGCCAGATAGTAAATATTTTAGGTTTTGTGGGCCAAGAGGCAAAACTGAGTATATTACATTGGTGCTTATGTAACAAGAAAGAAAACACATTTCCATAAAACTTTTACTGGCAGAATTCAAAACTTCATTTATGGGCACCAAAATTTAAATTTCATATAATTTCCACATGTCACAAAATATCATTCTTTTTTTTTTATTCAACTCTAAAAAATGTAAGAGCCCTTCTTAGCTCACAGACCATACATAAACAGGTTGTAGGCAGGATTCATAGAGCAGGCTATAGTTTGCCAAGCCCTAATCTCCCACACAGCACTGATAAATCACATCTCCTAAAGTCTGGTTCTTACCACTCCTATATTAAAACATGTTCAGAGACTTCCTTTTTCCTTCTGGACTAAGTACCAGCTTATCCCTCCAGAATTCAAAACCTCTTAGCCTAACCTCCAGCCACTCCAAGAAGCTGAATGCCTACAAGAGCAGTTCATTTTGACTTCCCCCTACACACACATTTTGTTTTATCCAGTTAAACTTGCTTATTTCTCCACATACAAAACCCCATCCTTTCCCACACTTATGTCTTTGCTCACACAGTTCCCTTCACCTGGAATTCCTCCTCACATTCTCCGCACATCCAAACTCTGTCTGTCCTTCAAGGACTGGCTCAAAGACCATCTCTGTCAGGAAGCCTTCCCTGACCTCCCTAGGTGAAGCTGATTATCTCTTTCCTCTCAACCCCCAGGCCTCTTTGTCTCTATCACTACCTATCTAAAATTGTGGATATGTATCTCTCTGACCCAGTAAATTGCATGCCATGACACCTTGAAGCTGCAAAAACAGGCCCCCACAAGTAATGCCAAAGCCTTATTATGAAGCTTTATCTTGATAGATGTGTCCCTTTCTATGGACAGCTCTACTTGCTGTTTAATCCATTGAAAACTTTCCATCAGAAAAGCCATATCGTAGTGAAGAGGAGGGCCATATGCACCCCAATGTTCATAGCAGCATTGTCCACAATAGCTAAATCGTGGAAGGAGCCAAGATGCCCTTCAACAGATGACTGGATTAAGAAGTTGTGGTCCATATATACAATGGAATATTACTCAGCTATCAGAAAAAACGAATTCTCAACATTTGCTGCAACATGGACGGCACTGGAGGAGATAATGCTAAGTGAAATAAGTCAAGCAGAGAAAGACAATTATATGATTTCTCTCATCTATGGAATATAAGAACTAGGATGATCGGTAGGGGAAGAAAGGGATAAAGAAAGGGGGGTAATCAGAAGGGGGAATGAAACATGAGAGACTATGGACTATGAGAAACAAACTGAGGGCCTCAGAGGGGGGTGGGGGAATGGGATAGACCGGTGGTGGGTAGTAAGGAGGGCACGTATTGCATGGTGCACTGGGTGTTATATGCAACTAATGAATCATCGAGCTTTACATCGGAAACTGGGGATGTACTGTATGGTGACTAACATAATATAATAAAAATCATTAAAAAAACAAAGAAAGAAAAGAAAAGCCGTATCACTGTGTTCAAGGTGGGAAGGAAAATTTTCCTGGTGAGAAGTTTCCCATTTTACCTACTGTGAACTCCACTTTATACTGAAGGAGGTCACACAGGCCCAAATAACAGTGAATTAAATATGATGGAAGTTTTTCTCTCACATAAGAGCCCAGGCATAAGCAGTCTATGACCAATGTGATAGGGACCGGGCTCCTTTCCCAAATTCCCAAAAACCCTTGCCACGTGGCCAAGATGGATCATGAGCAAGCCTACCTTCCATGAGAAGGATGGGGAAAAGGGAGAAGATCAGGATATGCCCTGCTTTTCCATAGACCATCCGGAATGTGTACACACTCCCCTGCTCACATCCCCTCAACCAGAACTCAGCTACATGACCACGCCTGGCTGCAAAGGAGGCAGATGTATTTGTTTTCTAGGGTTGCCATAACGAAGTGCCACAGACAGGGTAGATTAAATTACAGAAAGGTATTTTCTCAAAATTCTGGAGGGCTGAGATCAAGGAATGGCAGGTTTGATTTCTTCTGAGGCCTTTCTCCTTGGCTTGCAGATGGCCACCTTCTCAATGTGTCCTCATGTTGGCCTCTTTCTTCCACGTGTATCCTTGGTGTCTCTCTGTGCATCCAAACTTCCTCCTCTTATAAGGACACCAGTCATATTGGATTAGGGTCCATCCTAATGGCAACCTTAAAGGTCCTATCTCCAAACATAGTCACACACTGAGATGCTGGGAGTAGAGCTTCAACTTACAGATTTGGAGAGGCACAATGCAGCCTGTAACAGCAGATAATGAATGTGGTCTTGATCCTGGGAAGTCATGTGCCCATTAAAAATTGGGGGGCAAGAGGATTGATAAGAAGGGGAGGATGGATCGGGAGGTCAATTGGCTATCTTTGCCCCAAGCAGTGTCTTCTCCCAGTTCATGGCATCCATAGTTCATTGCATCTGATACAAAGAAGGTACTCAAATATTTGAATAACTAAGGAAAGGGAAAGAAAATAGAAACTCATGAAAGTGCTCTCTCAGTCTTGAGCTCAGGACTTGGTCTGTTGCAGATCTGGTTCTCCATGGCTAGGCTGTGTTGAACAGAGAGAACACAGCTGGTCCATCTCTGCATTCTGCAGAAGTGACCCTGGGAGTGTGTGTGATCTGCAAAGTCCAGATTCTCGAAGTGGGCAGAAGTGCACTCAGAAACTCTGAGAAGAGGCTGAAGGTCTACACAGCAGTATTTTTATCCATTTTGTTGCCTGCTGTCTCCTTAGCACGTAGAACTGTGCCCAGCATGTAGTAAGTGCTCAATCAATGGAATGAATGCATAAAATGAAGTCCAGAGAAGGAAACCATATCCAAGTTCAGGGCTGCACAGATAGGAAACTATTCCAAACTGCCCACGATCCTGTCATGCTGCTTTTCCTCATATTTACAGCCATCTATATTCCATTATTTCAAAGAATAACTTCTATAGAGCAGAACTGCCTCCCTAATTAGAACAGAAGGTAAACTATAAGGGAAGGAAAAGGGTGACTCCAACCAGACACAGTGTTCTGACTGAGACCCACCTGTTTATCGAGGTATGCTCTGAAAATATCTGTAATTCTTTTAAAGGGTCCAGAACTAGTTTCACCCAGCTAACAGGGGTGAGGGTTGGGGGAGGGATTTTGCCACAAGGTTAGGAACATGGATTCTCAGCATTAGCACTTTTTTTTTTTAAGGGGGTTCCACACCCAGCATGGAGCCCAAAACAGGGCCCAAACTCATGACCCTGAGATCAAGACCTGAGCTGAGATCAAGAGTCAGACACCCAACCAACTAAACCACCCAGGCACCCCTCAGCATTAGCACATTTTTTTAAAGATTTTTATATATTTATTTGACAGAGAGAGAGAGACAGCCAGCAAGAGAGAGAACACAAGCAAGGTGAGTGGGAGAGGAAGAAGCAGGCTCCCAGCAGAGCAGGGACCCTGATGCAGGGCTCCATCCCAGAACCCTGGGATCACGCCCTGAGCCGAAGGCAGACGCTTAACGACTGAGCCCCCCAGGCGCCCCAGCATTAGCACATTCTAAATGTATAAACATGTAGGTGTATTCCTGAACAATTCTGTGCCCTAGTTTTCCCTCCTTACAAAAGGGGAGGATCGCAGCATATACTATAAGAGTGTCCACAGTGTTGAATAAAGCCATGCAAGAAGGCACTTTAGCACCGTGTCTGGCACTACATCGTTCCTCTGTAAATGCTGGTGATCAGGGGAAGCACATCTATCTGTCAGCTGCCTGTCCCCAGTTATTCTAAGGATCTTTATAGACCTCATGAGGATAAAGAGGGCTGGGATAAAGATGGAAAAATTGTTCGCTTAAAATGGTAAAAACCCTGTGTTCTTTGTTTCTTCAATGCTCTTGAGAATATGCAAACATAAACTGAAGTTACAGCAGAAAGAATTGAAGGTAGAGGCTAAGGAACTCCTTCTGGCTCATATTTCGTAAAAACTGGAATGAATTGCCATGGGATGGCCTTTCTTGACAAGACAGCATGCGTGGAGGTCAGTAATGGACAAGGAGAGCCCGGAGGACCCTAGATTATATTTAAAGGGAAGGAATCCATGCTAAGACCTCCTGCTTAGAGAGGTCCCCTTGAAACCATACCACCAAGGGCCAACCTCTTCCTGTCCTCTTCAAGGGCCAGAATTCTTTGAAGGATGGCATTGGTGCTTTTGTCTCTTAAACAGAGTTCAGAAATGTGCATGATGGTGAGAGTTTTACAAAACCATGTATTGCAGCTCATTAAATCATTGGAGATAAAAGCTAAGCAAGAGCTGCCGAATTAGATTACCTAATATGGAGGAAGCATACTTTCATCTAAAGTTCCTCTAAATAGATGTTATTTTCCCTTGCTGTAAAGGTAGGCTATTTACTTTATTACTCTTTACTCAAGAAAAACAAGGAAGGAAGGGGGGAACGCAAACCCACATTGGTCAGTTGCCTCCACATTGCGAAGCAATTCTTATCAGCATTAACATTGCAACAGCCAAGGAGAAGAAATTGGGAGGTTTTCCTTATACAAAAACAGAGCTGAGATGAAAATGCAGTCGCAAGCATAAAAAAAGTTATTATGAAATCTGTTCAAGCCTCATGTTTCTCCAATGATTCAAGATAATCACATTAGCAACTTCAAACATTATGCAGTGACATCATTCAAACAGATAGCTCCCAGAGGTTGGGTATGAGACCAGGGAATTACCATCTGTCACACGTTTATGACAAATCTAATGGTCTGACCTGATTTGTTACTAGTTGGAGCTCATGTGGGTCTCTCCGACTGTGGCCACCTTTCTCATTTAATGATCCTCCTTGCTTTAGAAGGACCCTCGTGAAACCCATACATCTCACTGGAATAAGAAATGGGAAGCTCCTATAACCCAAGGTCAAATGAGTGAGGTGTGGATCTTCTTGTTGCCCAGGGTTCTGTCAAAGAGTAAGTAAAACAAACAAACAAAAAACAAACAAAACAAAACTCTCCTTGTTTCAGATTGATTTAAATTTCACTAACTATAGGTTGAGTATTACAACTAAGGAAACAAACAGATCCAAGTTTTAGACCCTGCTGTGCTACTTTCTGCATGTGGGACCCCGCTTATCTGCAACATCAAGATATTAATAGTCTCTAACTAGTTAATAGTCAAGAGAATTAACTGAAATAATGTATATAACTATTTAGCACGATGTTTGGCACAGAGCAGGCATTTAATAGATGTTAGCTAGGACTGTTATTATTCCTAGTATAAGATTTGAAATATTGTAGGAGCATCCATCAGGGAGGATTTGCAAGAATCTAATAGTCCAAAGACATTATTGATTTCACTCTGGGTTCCTTCTTCCCTCCTGTCCATGTAGCAGATGTGCTTGAAACCCATACCCCTCAGGCAACCTCAGCAGTCACCAGAAGCTTCAGGTGACGGTTCCCAACACCAGCAGATCCCTACACCAAGCACCTGCATCTCTCTACCTGGGAGAATGCTCCAGCCACAGGAGAATGTTCAGCCTGTGTCCTGGGCAGGCTGGGAGTTGCAGAGAATGACACCCCCTGGAGTGGCCCGCAACCAGTGAGAGATGAGAACCAGTGGACCTCAGATGGGAAAATTATTAGGGGTGTTCTGTGTCACCCACACCCCCTCCAGAGCCCCACTGATTGAGCACCCTTAGCTTACACCTTCCTTCCTTCCTTCCCCATCCCTCTTCTCCTCTCTCATTATGCGATCACCCCAAATAAACCCTTCACCTAAATCCTCATCACAGAGTCTGCTTTTTGAGGAACCCAAACCAACACAATCCAAATGAAGCTTCCTCTTCCTTGGCATCTCTCCAGCTTCTTATGTGACCCCACCTGTCAACATGGCATAATACAGGGAGCTCGGGAAGCAGCATTTGACAGACTGGGTTCAAATCCCATATCTGCCACTTACCAGTTGTATAAGCAAGTTAATTGCCTCTCTAGGCCTCCATCTCCCCACTGAAAAGCAATATCTACCTTATAGGGTTTTTACTGAGGATGTTGACATGGAGTGGGCTCATTCTTTGGAGTCATTTAAAGCTAGTTGGAGCTTCCTAAAGAGAAGTAAGTACCGAAGGTTTCCAGAGATGCCTGGAGAATTTGAATGCTTGGTAACAAGGGAATGAGTTCCAAAAAGTAGAATTTCAAGGATTCGTTGGGGAGATATTTTTAGATGAGAATGAAGTAACTATGATCATGTGGAACAAAACCTTCTCTAGGAACATAAAATGATGGTCCTGTTGCCAGACCCTTGGCACTGGGGGCCAAAGAAGCTGGTTCCTTGGCCAAGGCCATACTTGCCTTTGGCAGCCTATAATTGGAACTAGAATATCTCCTAGGTGTTGCCAAGTCAATCAGCGACCGGTTTGGTTTTTTCCTAGAAAATGAGTGACAGCTGCACAACTTTTCAGTTGTCAAGAGAGGGAAGGAAAAAAGCACAATGACTCTGTGCTCTCCCTGTTCACCCTAGAGGCTTACTGGTACATTCACATCTCAAACCAGCACATATTCAAGTAAAACCTAGCACTTGGCTAGAACTTCTAAGAGGAATTATCCCTAAAAAATGTGAAGGAAACTTAAAAATTAATGAAGTTATGGGCAACCTGAGCACTGACATTTTTCAAAACATCCTCCAATGCCTTCCTAATTAAAGGGATCAGGAAGCTGGTTTCCACTTCGGATAGCCTGAGTCGGGGAATTCCTGAGAGAGGAAGGGAAGAACTACCAGCTCTAAGTTGGTTTTTCCTTCTCTTGGAAAAACCAACAATTCAGTTGTGAGTTCAACTGTGGACCCTAGATGAAGGATCCTACCAGGATGACAAAGGAGACAATTTGAGAGCTATGATTCCAGGGGAGAGCTCTGTCGGCATGTGTGGCCCACTCGAGCAAATGCCTTGGCAGAGATATAAGTAGACAGACTCATCAAAGCAACCAAGAGAGGAAGTACCTCGGGAGCCCCTGGCATCCCAAAGGAGATACCCCCGCTTCTTCTGGTCCTGGTGAAATAGCCATTAGACGATAGGGCCCATGTGTACAAGAAGAGCCACAATTCAGATGTACAATCCTAGTCGTGAAGGTTGGGAAAGGTCAGATCAGCTGAGACCCAAAGAGTGAGGAATTTTCCAGGTAAGGGAGAAAAGGGAAGAACGTTTCAGACAGAGGAAAGAAGCTATGTGGAAGCCCTGAATTCCATGGCACTTTTAAGGAACTGAAAGGCTCTCTTGTCGGAAGCTGGAGAGAGGACAAAATTAAAGATAACTTATGCAACGTGCCTACACATAGTAGATTCTCAATATTAACTGAGATATTAACTGTGGTAGTGGCTTTACTAGCTCTGCTAATGAAATGCCACTTTGGCATTATCCATCTGCTGTTGAAACTACTCTCAAAATGGTCAGATGATTTCTGTGGTCATTCATGAACTGTGTGTTGTAAAGAGGCTCATCCTGCAGCCCCAGAAGCACCTTCTCTGGGCCTCAGTGGCCTCTCTAGCTCTGTGTGAAGACATACAGGCTCACCTGAGAGTGACTCACCTGTGTGCAGACTAAGCAAGAAAACAACCTGGCACAAAGCAGAGGAGCCCTGCAGGTAACAAGGATTGCCCTTCTTGGCCTGGAGTTCGGCCACCATTTACCTTCATTCCAACCCGGGGCCAGCCTTGCTGGTGTGAAACCTGTACAGTCACACAGGGCTCCACACTCAATGCTCTGCTGTTGCCACCGTGAAATTCTTAATTTTTTAAGAAGAGGCCTCGCATTTTATTTTTCAGGCCCTGCAAACTACTCAGCTGCCCCTGCCTCACCCCCAGGCAGTTAGTCAAAGTATATCCTTTCTAGTCCCTGACAGCCCCTTTTACAGGAGAAATGATGGACAAAAGAACAAACTATCTCCTTCTAGTAATACCTCTGGGCTGTTTTATAACCTGGCCTTCTGGGCAGCTACCCAGTTGGCCCATTCCTTAACCTATTTCTGGGGCCAAGAACTGCTGGGATCCCTGATCAAACAGTACTCATGTTTATAGCTCTTCTTTTTCACCATGTTGGGCAAATTGGCAGCATCAGAAGACAGGAGCACATCACCAAGAAGAGCAATATTGCTGGACCTGGACAGACCTGGGTTCAAATCCCAACCCTGCCTTTGACCCACAGGGTGACCTTGAGTAAAACACTTAACCCCTCCCCGAGCCTCCATTTCTTCTAAATCTCTAAACCTGAAAAGATAACAGAGCTACAGGATTGTGGTGGAGGTTAAGTAAAACCATGGATACAGAGTGTTCTGCATACAGTAAGCACTCTGTGTTAGCTACTGGCCTTTCTCTCCGAGCATTCTGCCTGGTCTTGGTATGGCTATCAGTCAGGGTACACACCTCCTGACTAGAGAAGCCAAAAAGGGCTCTGGACATTTCTCCTAGTAGATCTTTCCTTTGAAGTGCTTGTATCACTGGGGAAGCAGACTCATGATATAAACTCAGCCAATCATACTCTTTCCCAAACTGAGCGGGGACAGCAAAGATGGCATGTTTTCATTAATTTCATTATCTGTTGATTCCAGACAAGACTGTTGAACAATATTAGCTGTTAGGATCCTCTGGAGCTGTCTAGTTCTCCAGCCTTCCCTTCAACCCTGCGAGTTCCCTTACATTCTCCCAATAAGCCCCCTTTCTTGCTTACATTAGTCACAGTAACTTCTGTGGTTTGCCGACAAAGATGCTAACTCACACAACATTCTTGGGGGGAACCGTGGGCAGACATCTAGATTTTTAACTCTTTCAGGGCATCAGACCTAGCCCAGGGTAGCACAAAGTTGATTACTGATGCAAAGAGGGATGCACTCTCTCCCAGTACCTGTGCAGGTGGGAGACGTGTGCGCCCAGCCCAAGGGAAAGCTCCTGGCAAGCCAGCTAGCCCAGCGCCTTTCCTTCCACAGGAAAATACTTGTGCATTCAGTCTCCAGCTGCAGAATGCAGAAAACAGATAGAGCTGCCTGGCTGATATGCTCCCCAAGCAGAGGGGTCCTCAAGTCTGTAGCACTGATCTCAGGAGGCAGTCTGTCATCTAATTATCCCTTGCCCTCCAGCCTTCCCGTAGCATGTCAGCAGTGCACAAAGCTGGCCAGGTGGAGCCCTCCCTAGGCCTGCCGCATCTGCAGATGGAGTAGGCAGCTGCAGATTTGGAATGATTAGGAGGCAATGGGGCAACGTCCACAACTGCCTCTGCCCCCAAAGGAGCGATTTGTTCTGCAGGATAGTAGTTATTCGATCCCTGCAGAGTCCTATGAGCAGGCAGATACCCATGAGAGATCATCTTACTAATCTTTAAGGCAAAATTATTTTTTAGATTGCTTTCCCACTGGAACAATGACTCGGTAGGAAGAACAGAGAATCATCAAAAGACATCAAATGTAAGAATGAAAACCCCTTAGAGATCATCCATTCCAGCATCCCCATTTTACGGGTGAGAAAACTGAGGCCCAGAGAGGAAACTGTTTACTCAAGATCCCCGTTAGAGGTTGAATTGTGTCCCCCGCACCCCACAAATTCCTGTTTTGAAGTCCTAACCCCCAGTACCTCAGAATGTAACCTTACTTGAAAATAGGGTCATTGCAGACATAATTTGTTTAGATGGGGTCATACTGGAATAGGGTGGGCTCTAATTTAGTATGACTGATGCCCTGATAAAAAGAGGAAACTTGGAGACAGACAAGCACACAGAGAGAATGACATGTGACGATGAAGGCAGAGATCAGGGTGATGCTTCTATAGTCAAGGGATGCCAAAGATGGCCAGCAAACCACCAGAGCTAGGGGAGAGGCATGGAACAGACTGGCCCTCAGAAAGAACCCACCCTGCCAACACCGTGATCTCAGACTTCTAGCAAAAATTTCTGTTGTTTAAGCCACTCAGTTTGTGGCCATCCTAGGAAACCAACAAAGTCCTCTAGCAATTTGTAATATATTCTAAACTCATTATAATTATTACTTATTGTCATTTTATAGGGTTTATATCCCATCTCGTTCCATCAAGGATTTCAAACAGCATTTAAAAAACAGATGAAAAAAATACATATTAAGTAAGAAAAAAGTACCAGAAAAAATTAGAAATGAAACAAGTCAAAACAGAGGGTAGAATGAGACCCATGAAGTCCCACTCAATCATTAAGTAAACCACAAACTGGGCTGTAAGTTTCCTATTAGGCCAAGCCAAAATAGAAATATAATCAAGCAAAGAAAGCTTTCTTAGTGCTGAACAATAAAGACACAGGATGCTGAGAATTTAATAGATCAAAGTCTCAACAGCCACCCTATAACAAATGGAGTAAAAATTTTATAAGGTAAGAAACTCAGCCAAAAAGTCATTGCTGGAGCTGAGACTTGCCCTTGGCACTAATGCATCCCATGTGATGTTCTTTCTTTCATTCATTCAGCAAACCTATCTTGAATGCCACCTATGTGCAAGGTGCAGGGGACACAATGATGAACAGGATACAACCTGGCTGCAAGAAGTACATGACATGGTCTCTGGAATCTAGTTGGAGAGGCATACACACAAACAATTACCGTGTCCTGAGACAAGAGCTGTGGGTCCCTGACCCCAGCACAGAACTCCCACCAACTACATTTATGGTTGGGAATCTTGACTTTAAGGAATAGAAATCTTCTGTGGTAGCTTAAGGAAAAGTGGCAATTTCAGCTAAGGATACAGATGTGCCCTGTGTCTGACAGAATCCAAGGACGGGGACATTGCCAGACCTTAGGACAGGGATGGAACAAAAGATTAGGGTGTGGCCCATTTTCACAAGATTCCAGGGGGTTCATATGCACTACTGTGGGGAATCCAAAAGTTCTCTCTCAGATCTGAACATGTGCTTCATTCTTCTCTCTCCCTGTAGGCTAGTTTCTTCTGTTTTTTCATCTATAATACAGAAACCATGGCTACACAGCACCTGCCTACATCTCAGAGTGAGATGCAGCTCCCTCTTTCTCGGTCCCAATTCTAAATCACTGGTAGAGGCCTTGATTGGTCAGGTGCTCATCCCTGGACCAGTCAGCTATGGTCAAGGAACATGACCGCATAGAATAGAATTGGCTGCTGGGAAGCCAACCACAGTATCCTGTGGCAATGGGTGGAAGGTGAAATTCCCAGAAAAGGGATGAGCTTAGATAGCCACTCAAGAGGTGCACAAATGCTCATGGGATTCATCTTTGGGTGGTAGCACAGCATGGTGGTAAAAAGCATAGGCTCTGGAGTCAGACTACCCACATTCCACTACTTTTGAGTTGTGCGGCCTTGGGCAAGTTACTGAAACCATAGCCTCAGTTTCTTCATCTGTTAGATGGTGATAAGGAATAGGATCTACTTTATCAGGTACCAGTGAAGCTTGAATGAGATAATGCACGTAAGACAGTTAGACAATGCCTAGTGACAAAGAAAGCACTCAATAAATATCAACTATCATAATTACCCCTGGTGATGAAGGCAACAATGATGACCTCTAGACAGCATCAGTGCTATCAAGCCACTCAATTTCCTCCTCAACAAGTCCAGTGATTTCTAAGGAAATCCAGACCACAGTCTTTGAA
The DNA here is from genome assembly GCF_024610735.1 of Ursus americanus. Taxonomy (NCBI): domain Eukaryota; kingdom Metazoa; phylum Chordata; class Mammalia; order Carnivora; family Ursidae; genus Ursus; species Ursus americanus. The sequence continues at coordinate 36,166,504 of NC_142128.1, forward strand.
TTCATCTTCTAGTACTTATTAGGTTTGTCATTTTCAACCATAACTTTGACTGATACCATTAGTTTCCTTTTGGTGTCCATTCATCCATTCAACACTCAAGTATGTTCAGCATGGTTACTCTGTGCCTTGCACCATGCCGGGAACTGGGGACATAATAAGGAGACAAAAGTCCTGCTCTAGAGAAACTGATGATCCAAATCCACTATTTCCCCAAAGCATAGGGCACATTCAACCACTGGTCCTAGAGAGGACTTTATGAAGGTGATCTTAAAAAGACATGAGCATGGCATTAAATGACATTGAGTTGCAATGAGAGCTAGTCCCTACAGAGTTTCTTACTGTTGTCATAACAAATTGCCACAAACTCACTGGCTTAAAACAATAGAAATATATTCTCCAGAGTTCTGGAGACCAGAAATCCAAAATCAAGGTGTCAGCAGGATTTGTTCCCTCTGCAGGCTCTGAGGGAAAATCCATTCCATGCCTCCCCTAGTTGCTGGAGTATTTGGCATCTCTTGGCTTATAGACACACTGCTCCACTCTCTGCCTCAGTCTTCACATGGCCTTTCCTTCTGTGTGTCTGTGTCTCAAATCTCCCTCTCCTTTCTCTTATAAGGATACCAATCATTGGATTTAGGGCCCACACTAGATCAAGAGGACTGCATCCAGAGATCCTTAACTTAATTACATCTACAAAAAAGACCTTATTTCCAAATTAGGTCATATTCTCAGGTACCTTGGGTTAGGACTTGAACACACCTTTTGGGGGATACTGTTCAATCTACTACAGTCCCTTTCTGACTCTCCTTCCATCTTCCTAATTACATCAAGGAGAAAGTTTGGGTCTGTGAATTCAATGTCCTTAACATCTCTTCCTGGCCAGTTTCCATGTTTAAGCCCAGCTGAACTTTGGCTCTGATCCTTGAGTTGGCAAAGGTACCTAGCTAGGATCACATGTTGCTTTGTTTTTATATTTTTTTTTACAGTTACCTTCGATTTATGGCTAGTGAAGCTGGTTGTGATTTTTTTGTTGCTACTTTTTGAAATAGATATAATTAAATTAAAAAGGACATTGGTGTAAAAAATAGCAAACAATAAGTAGAGGGGATATATGCAGCAAAATTTACAGATGTTGTGTGGGAAGATGACCTATGTCTCACATTTGTCCCCCAAGATCTACCCTTCATCCTTCCCTACTCTGCCCTCTGCCCCAGAAATGTACCTTGATAAATGCCACCATGGGGCTCCCTTGCCCCCAGGCTTCATAATAATGCAAACAGAGGGAGAGGGAATGAGGTTGGGCTATTATACCCCATCCTCTCTCCAAGCCACCACACATCAATTTCCTTCAGGATTCCCCCAACTGCTCCTTCCCTCACCTCTCTAGACACACTTTCTTATACCCTGCCATACCTGTGTCCCATTATTAAAGCTTCCTTGAATTATCCTAATATGAGTATGGCATCTGTTTCCTGCTGGTGCCCTATCTGATATAGGGAATGACTCAAGTTTGAGAAAACTCATGAAAATTCCATTTCCTCCAAGTTTGATGTTGTCAAAAGCAATAAGGGCACACCTTTACTGAGCTGAGAGGATCCTGGTATTGAATCAATCTCTCTCTCACACTCTCACTCTCTCTCTCTCTCTCTCAAACACACACACACATACACACACAACCTTCCAATCTATGCTGAATCCAAACTGACCCACGGAGCCCTTAATGACCTTCTATTTAGGTCAGCAACTGAGCAGATGAGACATTCCCAAGAAGGCTGCCAGAACCAAGCAAACACGATAGTTTCCTGGCTCATGTTGACAAGTGGCTCAAGTGACAAGAGTCTGAGAAGCTCTCCTGAGATGGGATTGGGGTCTCCACTCCTTCCAACCTGCCCTGGTACTTTCAAAATCAATAACACTGCCAGAGATTTGTCCTATGGGCAGGGCAGCACCTAAGACAGCATGCTGTAAAAATAAAGTAGATGTCCTACACAAAGGGGGCATCAGAATAAAGGGGCTGGACAGATCACACTTTGTGCAAAGGATAAGGCCTGAAAAGCAGCTTGAGATAAAAAAAAAATAATAATGATAATAGCTCAAATGTAGTGATCCCTCCTCCCCCAGGCCCTGCACTGCATGTCCTACCTCACTAAATGGGTGCAGTGGCCCTGGTGGGGGAGGTACCACTATAAATCCATCACACATGAGAAAACTGGGGTTTGCCCAAGGTCACACAGCCCAAAAGTGGTACAGGCAGGGTTGGAATTAAGTCTATCCCTTTCCACGATTGGACTGGACTGCAGAAAGAGAGAATGAAAAACAGTGGAGAGAGAGATACGGTGGTAAATCCAAAGCCAGTCCTAAGGGTCTGACCAAGAAAGAAAGACTTGTCCTCTAGTGCCAGTAATCACCAATAATGCCACCTGGATCAACACCCACAACTCCTTCATCCATCTGCCCTATGCACACCCTCAGTCTCAGCACTTATCACGATGCTCTGGGATTATGTGTCGGGCAGTTTCTCCCTCCAGGTGCTAGCCCCTTTGAGAGAAGGGACCATGTCTATTTATCTTATTACCCCAGCACCTCATGTAATCACGCAAGAGTGTAATCACGCAAGAGTGGGCATGAGCAAACACACAGCATCCTCGGACATCCCACAGGAGTGCTCAACCATCCACAGGATACGATGAGGCATTTTATTCCTCAACGGGAAATCTGTCTCCAGCCTGGGTTTCCAGCAGGGAGTGACCCTTTTCACCAAAGTGACCTTAAAATGTGTCTCCCTTAACATCATGAATGATGGCACATGCTGACATCATGACATCTTGGCGCAATGCACCAAAAAGGACACAGCATCACCTGTGTAGTACTCCTGCCAAAAATGGCTCACCTGAATCTAGTCAGGAGGCAGCAATCAGATAAACCCATCCTGCATTTGCAAGTGGGACACTCTGCCAAACATCTGACCTGGACGTTTTAAAAGTGTGGGGGCGCCTGGGTGGCTCAGTTGTTAAGCGTCTGCCTTCGGCTCAGGGCGTGATCCCGGCGTTCTGGGATTGAGCCCCACATCGGGCTCCTCTGCTGGGAGCCTGCTTCTTCCTCTCCCTCTCCCCCTGCTTGTGTTCCCTCTCTCGCTGGCAGTCTCTATCTCTGTCAAATAAATAAACAAAATCTTTAAAAATGTGAAAGGCATAAAACACACACACACAGTCACACATACACACATACAGTCACACACACACATACACCCACTCACACACAAAGGCTGGGGAATTTCCTTAGAGTAAAGAAGTCTTTAAAAATGTGAAAACTGAATGTAATGTATTGTCTTTGACTGGATGCTAGATTTTTTTTAAAGCAGCCATACAGAATATTAGGACAATTGGGGAACTTGACTATGGAGTATATGTTAAATAAGAGTATTAAATCATCATTAAATTTCTTGAGTGTGATCACTGAATGGTGGTCTCAGAGTAAATGCCCTTGATCTTAGGTGATATGTGATCAAGTGTTCAAGGGTGAAGTGTCATGGTATCTGCTACTTACTCACAATTTAGTTTAATAAAAAGTGTACATGTTTCTGGGGCGCCTGGGTAGCGCAGTCGTTAAAGCGTCTGCCTTCGGCTCAGGGCGTGATCCCGGCGATCCGGGATCGAGTCCCACATCAGGCTCTTCCGCTATGAGCCTGCTTCTTCCTCTCCCACTCCCCCTGCTGTGTTCCCTCTCTCGCTGGCTGTCTCTCTGTCACATAAATAAATAAAATCTTTAAAAAAAAAAAAAAAAAGTGTACATGTTTCTATGTATAAAGAGAGAAATCCAGTAAGGGAAAGTATTTAACAACTGATGAAGGGTATATAGATACTCAATGAACTGTGTCTGTAACTTTCTGTAGGTTTGAAATTTTTTGAGATAAAAAATTGGGAGAGGGGGCACCTGAGTGGCGCAGCGGTTAAGCGTCTGCCTTCGGCTCAGGGTGTGATCGCAGCATTATGGGATCAAGCCCCACATCAGGCTCTTCCGCTATGAGCCTGCTTCTTCCTCTCCCCCTCCCCCTGCTTGTGTTCCCTCTCTTGCTGGCTGTCTCTATCTCTGTCAAATAAATAAATAAAATCTTAAAAAAAAAAAAAAGTTGGGAGAGGGTCATCTGGGTGGCACAGCGGTTAAGCGTCTGCCTTCAGCTCAGGGTGTGATCCCGGAGTCCTGGGATCGAGCCCCACATTAGGCTCCTCTGCTGAGAGCCTGCTTCTTCTTCTCCCACTCCCCCAGTGTTCCCCTTCTCACTGGCTGTCTCTCTCTCTGTCAAATAAATAAATAAAATTTAAAAAAAATAAAATAAAATAAAAGTTGGGAGAAAGACACCAAGGCGTGGAATCACTGGATTTTATGGTAAATTCATGCAAAACTTTTTTTTTCTTACACCAGACTGTTTTCCACAGCAACTATACTATTTTACATCACCGTCAGTAATGTATAAGGTTCCAATTTTTCCAGATCCTCACAGTACTTGATATTGCCCATCTTCTTCACTACAGCCATCCTACTGGTATCTCAGTGAGGTTTTTTTGGTTTTTTTTTAAGTTTTATGTCTTTATTTGAGAGAGAGAGAGCACGAGCAGGGAGAGCAGCAGAGGGAGAGGGATAAGCACACTCTCCACTGAGCGGGGAGCCCAATGCAGGACTCAATCCCAGGACCCTGAGATCATGACCTTAGCTGAAGTCAGAAGCTTAACTAACTGAGCCATCCAGGCGCCCCTCAGTGTGGTTTTGATTTGCATTTGCCTAATGGACCAATGATGTTGAGCATTTTTTCATGTGCTTATTGGCCACTGGTATATCTTGACAAAAAAGTCCTAAAATGAGATTGTGGTGATGGTTGTACAACCCCGTAAATTTACTAAAAATCACTGGATTGTGCACTTACAATGAGTGAATTTTATAGTATGTAAAGTATACTTCAATAAAGCTGCCTTCTTTTTAAGGAGGAAGAAATAGAACAGTCAATGCCATTCCTATTGCAGGAGAAGCCCAGGCACTGATAATGACAGTGTAATCACGGCTGAGTTCTCAAAAACAACGATGGCACCAAGAGAAATAATGAGGGTCATGCAAATAGAGTCCCCGTAGCCTGGGAGATAAAGGGGTGCAAGCTGACTTCCTGCCTCCACCACATTAGCTGGAGATTCTCATCAGTTCCTAAGTTCACAAGCATTAAGTAAACTGCACAGAAGCCTCCACAGAGGGGAGAGCCTCAACCATTTTCATTAAAATCTTTTGTCACCATTATAGTGTTTTAGCTGAATATATGCCATCACACAAAGTCCAGAGGCTGTGATAACCGCCCTGAACCCCATCACTGATGGCAGTTTGACAAGATGGTTGAAACTCTGGTGTCAGACACCCCCAAGTTCAAGTCCTGCCTTTCCCTCCCACTAGCCATGTGACCCTAACCAGTTAACTTCTCGGAGACTCACTTTCCTTATCTCTAACAGGAACATAATAAATGAACGTACCTTAGAGGGTTGTTGGAAGATAAAATGACATCATGCATGTTAAAGCTCTGGCACAGGACTCAACAGATAACAACTATTATCATTTATTGAACTAGTACCTATAAAGTGCTTGGAGCAGCGCCTGGACATAGTAAGGTAAAATAAATCACTAATGCATAATTAGCGGTCAAGATCCTGACTCCCATTTGGGCAGAATCAGGGCAGCAGTCTCTCTTTAGAGACTCTCATCCTAACAAGACTTAGACGTGGCTGGGTCACCTTCTTCCAACCGCAAGGCACCTGCTTCAGGGCTGATGCTTAAGAAATGCTGGGTGGGGGGGCGCCTGAGTAGCGCAGTCGTTAAGCGTCTGCCTTCCGCTCAGGGCGTGATCCCGGCGTTATGGGATCAAGCCCCACATCAGGCTCCTCTGCTATGAGCCTGCTTCTTCCTCTCCCACTCCCCCTGCTTGTGTTCCCTCTCTCGCTAGCTGTCTCTCTCTCTGTCAAATAAATAAATAAAATCTTTGAAAAAAAAAAAAAAAGAAATGCTGGGTGGGTGAGCAATGGCTTTTGGTACAACCACAAATAATGTTTCTATAGCACCCGCCATGTATGGGGCAGTCTGCTGAGCTCATTTATTCTTCAAACACAATTCTGCAAGGTGGTACATTTTACAGAAGTGGGACTGAGTTTCTAGTAGACAGAGAAACTTTCACGCACACACATCTAGCAAATGGTAAAGGTGACATGAGAACCATGGTATTAAACTAATACCACACCCTTAACCATCACACGGTCCTGGGAACACGTCACCCCCATCCCTGGAATGGGTCTGCTTGACATACCCCATGTATCATCTAGAGCAGACAACATTTACCAGAACATCCCCATGGAGGAAAGAACCCATGCTCTGGCCAAGAGACAGTCAACAATATGCTTCGCGCCCCATTTGCCTCCAAAGTTATGAGCTTCCTGTCAACACTCAGAGTTGGTCTGAGTTTCTCATGACAAAAGGGCTCTCAAATTATTCTCCTGACCAGACAGCCGCTGTTTCCCAGTTAATTCTAACAGCAAGCACATTCATTATGCACACGCGGGGAATCAAAACCCCCTGAAAAAAATTATTTTTCTTGAAAGTTAAAGGATTCCACTTCTACCCGGGGCTTTCATTTCCTCTCGCTCAAACGGCGGTTCTATTAAAGCCAAATTACACCACAGAAATGACTGTGGAGTGTACATCAGCAGATCAATTTATTTAATTAGCCCGGGTAATTATAGAGGAGTGAAAAATGCCTTGTGGTGGGAACGAACACAGACAAGTGGGGACTGGAGGACAGTGAAAATGCGATCCCCAGCCAGGGAGAAGCTTTGCGTGGTGCACGTCTGGGCAGCCTCCCGCAGCCTCTGCAGGCACTGAGGGGTGTGCGCCAAGGTAACCCCAAAGCAGCCTGGCTCCTGGGGTCCCACCAGACCCACAGATCCACAGTCGTGGTTTTTAGACCATTCAGAGGCTGGGAAGTTCTTTTCTTTCTTTTTTTGTGGTAAGAATACATAACACACGATCAACCCTCTTAGATTTTTAAGTGTACAATTCAATATTGTTAACTATACGTACAGTGTGGTATAGCAGATCTCTAGAACTTACTCATTTTGCATAACTGACACTTTCTACCCATCGAACAGCAAATTTCCATTTCTCCTTCTCCCAGTCCTTGGCAACCACCATTCCACTATCTGCTCCTAAAAGCTTGACCATTTCAGATTCCACTTATAAGTAGAATCATGGGCCATTTGTCCTTCTTTGATAGAGTTATTTCACTAAGCATGATGTCCCCCAAGTTCAACCATGTTGTTGCATATGGCAAAAATCCCTTCTTTTTTAAAGCTAAAGAATATTCCACTGTAGATAAGAACTGTTGGTGAGGATGTGGAGAAATTAGAACCTTTGTGCACTGTTGGTAGGAATGTAAAATGGTGGAGCTGCTTGGAAAACACTATGGAAGTTGCTCAAAAAATTACAAATAAAACTACTATATGATCCAGCAATGCTGCTTCTGGGTATATATCCCAAAAAACTGAAATCAGGATCTCAGAAAGATATCTGCACTTCCATGTTCATTGCAGCATTATTCACAACAACCAAGGTATGGAAACAACCTAAGTGTCTGTCAACAGATGCGTGATAAGAAGAGGTGATGAGGTTTTTAAAACAGCACTGTGGTGTAGGTATTTTTACAAACTGGTTCATTCTCAACCAACACTCAGAGAACACACATCCATTAAACACATTTATTAAGTGCCTTCTGTTTGCATAATTACTTGCTCCACATTTGTCTTTGCTGTTAGGCTGTAGCCTCTGTGTGTACAGAGAAAGGTAAGGATTGAAGGCAAGTGCAACAGAGATAGATGGCCTGAGTCTGAGCCTAAGCTCCACCACTTCTGGGATGTATGAACTTGGGCAAGGTGCTCAAACTCTCAATGCCTCAGTTTCCTCATCTGTAAACAGGTGTGATAATAGTGCCTACTTCACCTGTCTGTTGAAATAAATTATTATTTGCAAAATGCTTCAACACAGTGTGTGGCACACAGTGAGATCCAATGGCTAGTAATCTATATATATCCAATAAATATTTGTTGGATGGATGGATGGATGGATGGATGGATGGATGGATGGATGGATGAGGGATGGGATAAGATGAAATGAGATAGATGAGAGGATGGATGAGTGGGTGGTAGATGAATGGGCAGAGAGATGACTGGGAGGATGAATGGATAGATAGACAAACGGATGGATGGACGAATAGGGGGCTAGATGGGCTGATGCATAGATTGATGGGTATAAGGGTGGGTGGGTGAGTAGATGGGTGGGTTGATGGAGGGATATGGGAAGAAACAGGATAAAACGAGGTAGATGAGACAATGGATGAGTGGGTGGTGGATGAAATGTTGGAATGATGGGCAGATAGATGACTGGAAGATGATGGATGGATGGATGGATGGATGGATGGATGGATGGATGGATATAAGAGTAGGTGGGTGAGAGGATAGAATGACTGGGTGGATAAATGACTGGAAGGGTAGGTGGATGGGTAGATGGGTGATGAATGAATAGTATTTTCTAGGTGTATGGTGTCAATAAGAAGACATATGACATGATCCTTGCCTGCAGTGATAATTATTATCTCTTCTATGTGTCTAGTGTTAATCTTTTATAAAGAGGCTTCTTTGTACTCTGACAGAGACTAATAGTTCCATTTTACAGAAGATGAGAGAACAGCTCAAGGAATATGGGTCCATGTATTCTTACAACAAGTATTTGTTGAGCACCTACTATGTATAAGACACTGCATGCACAGATACAGCACCAAACTAAACAAACAAAAATCCCTGACTCCAAGAAGCCTATACTCTAGTTAGGGAGACAGACAATAAAAGACAAATAAGGAAAATATATAAGATAGTGAGAAATTCTATGAAGAAGCAGGAAGCAAGTAGAGGGGACACAAGGTACCAGAGACAGATGGAACTGCAATTTTTAATAGGGCACCCAGGTAAGATCTCACTGCAAAGGTGTTGTTTAAGCAAAGATCTGAAGGAGGGGGCATGTGGGTGGCTCAGTCTGTTAACCGTTTGCCTTCGACTCAGGTCGTGGTCCTGGGGTCCTGGGACCGGGCCCTGCATCGGGCTCCCTGCTCGGTGCAGAGCCTGCTTCTCCATCTCCCTCTGCTGTCCACTTGTGCTCTCTTGCACACTCTCTATCTCAAATAAATAAATAAAATCTTTTCAAAAAAGAGAGAGAGATCTGAAGGAGGTGAGGGAGCAGCCCAAATGGGTGTCTGGGCGAAGAGCTTTCCAGGCAGAAAGAGCAGTGCATGAAAAGCCAGATATCAGTGAGGAGGCATGAACTATGTGCCAGGTCCTGTTCTAAATGCTGAACATACAATCAGATATTTGACCCTCACACCAGTTCCTGAGGGAGGTGCTGTTCTCATCCCCACTCTACAGATGGGAAAACCGAGGAGCAGAAAGATGAACACTATTGATGAGAGAACTGGGACTGGGCCAAGGCAGCTCAGCTCCAGATACCCTGTTCTTCACTATTATATCCTTCAACAAGCCAGGGTCATACCTTAGAAAACAGCAAAGCCAGGACTTGATCTAATCCCCTCCCATGGCATGTTCCACTCCACTGTACTGCATTTAAAACCCAGGAAGAAGGCAAGACATGTACACAAGAAAAAAGCAAATGACAAATGCAAGGGTCAATCAGGAGCACCAGATGAAGCATGACATGAAGCATGACATTTGTTAAAGAAACAAAAGGCCTTTGCTCTAGCTATCATCTCTTTCTGCACACTACCCTCTCTTTCTCATCCATCACATGAAATCCTATGCAACCCTTGGGATGTGGTTCAAATGTCATCACTTCTCTGTAGTTCTCTATAAATTAATTCCTCCCTCAAATTTTCTCCCATGACAATTTCTATAATGATAATGATTTAAATCAGGCACTTCCTGGGCGCTAAAGATTTGCCAGGCGTGTGCTCACTAATTCTGATCACAGCCCTAAAAGACAGGCACTGTTATATTCACCATTTCATAGTTGGGCATCTTAAGACCAGACACTTGGACTGACACAAGGACATACAGAGAGTAAGACAGATTCAGATTTTAAATCCCCATCTGCCTCCAGAGCCCAGGAGCTCTGCAGAGGTGATGCAGTTTGTTAGTTATCTGTGTGCTTGCCTGTCTCTTTCACCATGCTGCCAACTCCTGGAAGGCAAAGAGCCTTTGAGCTTCCAAGTCTCAGCACAGATCCCAAAATGCACTAAGCAAGCATTTGGTGACTGTCCTCTGCACCACGCTGCTCCTGTGCCTCAGAGGAAGCAAGTTTCCCCAATAGTTTCATATGAGCATAATTAGCAGGGTTTCTTCCACACAATATGGTTGGGGAGTTTCTGGAAGGTCAAACTATCCTAAAATATCACCCCTGCCAACCCCCCAAAGTGTTATTAATATCATCCCTGAAAGTCTATGCATTATGTTCAGACGTCCCCTTGTTAAAATATGAACTGAAGTGGGGGTGAGAGTGGTATGTGATATGTTAACCCATTGGCTTCCATGACATTCTCCCACGCATTGGAAGGAAACTCCCTCCATTGAGTGAGTGGCTCCTGGGTGCACAAGAAGCCCCACAGGCAGGGGTAAATACAGACTCAGTAATTATATCTTCTTAATTCCACTGCTTCAAAAGAACAGAAATCCTCCATTGAGAGGCAGAGACACATATCTGTGCCCCATGGATTGGGAACCACTAAATCTGATCTGAAGCTCATACCTTGGTTGTTGGTGAAACTAGAGGATGGTTGATCAACCCTGGCACATGCTGCATGGGTAAATATGCATGAGGGCTTCAATTTGGGTCTGAACGGATGTTTTGTGCTATCCTGTTTTGAGGGGCACTGTGGTGAGGAGAGAAATGAGGAGAATAGAAGGGAGGAACTGGGCCTTTTTCTCGAGGAGCCTCTTGGCCTGCCTTGGATTTGGCAAGACTCTGGGCCCCAGTGGAGCTGCTGTGGGGCCTAGATGACAAAGTACAATGGAAACTAGAAACACACTGGTCCCCTCTCAGTACAGAGCAGCCCTGTCTCTCACTTCAAGGATAGGCAGTTTGAGGAACAGCAAGAGGCAGCCCCGCTTGGGCATGGACAGAGATATCCTCACGATGGTGACTGCGATGAGCAAGAAGGTGAATGAGCATTTATAAAACCCAAATACTGGGAGAAAGAGGAATTTTTAAAAGTGTGACCTGGATGTCCCATGTACATAGATTGAGGCAAAAATATGAATTTGAGGTTACTGATATTAACATGTTTCCATCAGTACCATCAGTAACAAAATCTGGAGATATTGTATAATACTATTTCCTTAAAAGCTCATATACTACATACTAGATATTTATCCAAAGGATACAAACATCGTGATCCAAAAAGGCACCTGCACACCAATGTTTATAGCAGCAATGTCCACAACAGCCGAACTACGGAAAGAGCCCAGATATCCATCGACAGATGAATGGATAAAGAAGATGTGGTGTGTGTGTCTATACATACACACACACACACACACACACACACACACACACACACACTGGAATATTACTCAGCCATCAACAAAATGAAATCTCACCATTTGTAATGACCTGGATGGAACTAGAGGGTATTACGCTAAGTGAAATAAGTCAATCAGAGAAAGACAATTATCATATGATTTCACTCATACGTGAAATTTAAGAAACAAAACAGAGGATCATAAGGGAAGGGAGGGAAAAATAAAATAAGACGAAATCAGGGAGGGAGATAAACCATAAGAGAGTCTTAGCTATAGGAAACAAACTGAGGGTTGCTGGAGGGGAGGTGGGGGGGATGGGGAAACTGGGTGATGGGCATGAAGGAGGACACTTGATGTAATGAGCATTAGGTGTTATATGCAACTGATGAATCACTGAACTCTACCTCTGAAACAAATAATACACTATATGTTAATGAATTGAATTTAAATTTTAAAAAAGCTCATGTAGTGAAAATGCTTTTAAAATAAAGTTGGATATTGTTGTTTACTTTTTTCAATAAAGTTAGATTTTGCCAACAAAAACTATGCAAAAGTTCAATGGCTATAATTTGGAATGCAGATAAAATCCATGTTGAAGTTGGGGATTCCAAGCAAGTTTCCCCAACATGACCTGCTGTAAGGATGTCCTCATGATGGAGATAAAGTCTCCATGAAGGAAAATGGCCTTTTAGGGATGAAATCTGTAAACCTAAATGAGAAAAAAATATCACAGGACACTGATCTAGTAAGTTTTTAATTGGTAAGGAGGTGGAGGTATTGAAGGAGGAACAAGATGGGAAACAGCCAATGAATGTGATTCAGTTGGACACACCACACTTTTACTCCATGGGAAGATTTTTTTTTTTTTTAGCTTGATCTCCAGTCAGGTCAGTTTGGGAGCCAAAAGGAATGAGCCTTACAAATCCTACCAATGACATAGATGATGTAGAACACAGAGCTGTCCAAAGGACATGAGCACTTGGGTAGTGATGAGGAAAGCTGCAGACCATGGACACAGAAAACCCAAACCTAGTGTTAGGTAAATAGCAGCAGATTTGCAGAGGGTGTTAGGGAAAAACAACCAACCATAGAAATACTGACAATAAAGACTCAATTCTTAAGATGAACCTTTGAACAAGTGACTGACACAGATAACTTATTTCTCTAAAAACAGCAGTAGGATCCTGACATAAACATTCATACCCCACTCCAGAATGAACGAGCATGGGCAAGAAAAAGGTTGTACTGTAGAAGGCGTCAGCAGAACACACCAGACCAGACCTGAAGAAAGACTAATCTCTTAGTTACATATGCTCAGGAATTTTTACCATTTCCCTAAAGAGCAACAAGCATACATTTATACCAGAAATCCACTGCATAGAATACACACTGTAAAAGTTAAGTACCCCTAAGTGAACTATTTGGTAAAATGTATAGGTTATCACTCCAGGATATGAGTGTCATAACTATCAAATAACCCTTTTGCCATATACAAAACGTCCTGAGTTGAATAATCCTCCAAATATAGCAAACATGTAAACCTTATTTCACTATTTATTTGAGGAAATGGCACCTAGATTGTATTTGTATCAGTGGGATGCATTTGGATGAAAGTAATTTTAAAAATGTCAGAAAAATTAAAACATTAAAGAGAATTTAATGACTCTTTAACTGAAAAATATGGTGGTAGGACTACAGGTATAATTTGATTAAGCAACAACATCACCGAACGATCTCCTCTCTCCGTCTGACTTTTTTGGCACCAGATGAATATCAAAAGCAACTAGGGCCACATGCTTCCTTACTCATGCCTAGCAGGGGAAGAACAAAGTCCTGAGCCTTGCTTTGATTGGGCCATTCTAAGTTGTATGTCCACTACTTATCAATCAATGTGGTCATGGAATGCCATTGACTGGTATGCCCAACACTGAACTAATCATTGGGGTGCAGGAGAAGGAATTACCCATATTTCTTGGTCCAATCTGAACTCTTCCCTAGTTATGGGGTTGGGGGCACACACAAACACACACACACACATTGCACGGCTCTTCTGTATGTTAGAGGGGTAGTAAGTATTGGAAAAACCACCACATGTCCATAATAAGAAAAATCAAGTAAGCAGCTCACTATGCTGGAGGTTGCTTTACCAATCTTAATTAGGGTCTGAATGTGCACCAAGGAGGTCAAAAGAGATTAAATGAGCTCTGGTGCGAGTAGGTGGCTGCTCAAGTCTTTCTTCAAGATGCACTCTAGGTCTAGTTCTGCTTCCCCAGGGCAGAAGGGAGAGCTTTTCTCAAGGGGAAGTAGGAGCATTTCTCAAGGGGAAGTAGGAGCATTTAGCATTTCCAAATCCTTTCCCTGTCCCAGAGCTTGAGTGAAGAGCTCTACAGGCACTGCCTCATTTACAACTTGCAAGAACATTGTAAAGTAGGAAATGTTATTACCCTCCTTTTACAAATATACCAAGGTCCATGCAGGTTAGATGAAGTTCCAGGGTCCCAGAACAGGAGGGGAGGGGTCTAAGCCTTTTGCATCTAGAGTCTAAGGCATTAACCACAAACCCCACTACCTGCAAAGACTGTACCAGCCCTTTGCCTTCAACAGAGTCATTCAAAGCCTGTGACTTGTCACCAGGATGGATCCAAGTTTCTAAAGCCAAAGTTGCTTGAGTATTCCCAAATCTCAACAGATGGCTACAGAGCCCACCCTTGGAGCTGGTGGTCACCCTGGGTATCAGCAAAACAACTGTATTAGGGGAAAAGGAAGATAAGAACAAAGCAATTGGGAGGTGAAAAATTATGTCTGTCCAGTAAATCAACATGTATCATCTGCCCCAAGCTTTGAAATAAAAATTAAGACAAGGACTGCACTAAAGGACATAAGCAGCACTATGCCCACCGACTCATTTTCCATGCAAAGGGAGGGGACAGAACTTGGCATGTTTTCTTAACAAAAGGCCAGTTCAAATCTCACCTCTTTCAGAATGTCCTTTATGACTACAGTCCAGAGAGAGAACCTTCCCCTTCCAAAAACTCTTCTAGACAATTCACCCAGTAGCTCCACCAGGGTGTCTAACTGGACTCACAAACTGAATATGGCCTAAAAAGAACTCCATATTTCCCCTGTCCCAAAATGTCCCTCTTCCAGTCTCCTCTGTCTGCCCACTGGCTCAAGCAAGACTGGATGCATAATGTGCAGGACCCAGGGCAAAATGAAGTTCAAGAGCCCCTGTTTGAAAATTAAGAATTTCAAGATGGCAACAGCAGAGCATCAAACCAAGCACTGTGCCCTTCTGAGAGCCAAAGCCCCATGCCACTGCACAGTGTTCATGTCCATGAAGCTGGCCCTGGGCTCAAGTCAAAAACATATGACATATGTCAGTTTCTTTCCCCACCCCACATCCAATCTAACAGCAAGCTCCAATTCTAAATATATCCCAAATCGAACCACTTTTTCACTAGTTCCATCACGACTGCCTCATTCTAGCTACTATGAGTCACTTCTGGACTGCACTGCAACAATCTCCTAAGTGGGCTCCTTGGTTCTCTCTTGCCCAGCAGCCAGTGTAATTGTTCAACATGAATCAGACCATGTCATTCCCTACCCAAGACTCTCCAATGTCTCCCATTGGGCTTAAAGCAAATCTCAACTCCTTATCATGATCTAAGAGGCCCTAACCCTACTCCAACTACACTGGCCTCCTTTTTGGACCTCAAACGCACAATGCTTGTTTCTACCTCATGGTCTTTGCACTTGCTGTTCCTTCCACCTAGAAAAATCTCCCCAGATAGTCACATGTATTTTGGTTAGTGGCTGCCTTGTACTATACAGGTCTCTGCTCAACTGCCATCTTCTCAGAGAAGACTGCCCTAAAACCTTTTCTAAAATAGCTGCATACTCCTTCTCTCTCTTCCCACTTACCCAGCTTTATTTTTCTCCTGAGTACTTATTACTACCTGGAATTGTATAATTTGTCTGTTTTGCTTGTTTGCCGTTTTGTCTCCCACACTAGAATAGGGATTTGACCTGTCTTATGTATTTATTCATCACTGTGTCTCCAGTACCTTGGACAGTGCTTGGCATATGGAAAACATTCTATTAATTAATTAAATTAATTACGTACTATTTTAAATTATTAGTTGCTGTCCCATGTCTATATGCCTTGATTCATATCAACTTTAGTGGAAGTTACCCAGGGGTAAGGGGCAGTTCAAATTTCTAAAACTTTCAAAACAAAAAACTTAATTCCACCTATAAACTAAATGCTTTATAAATGTGTTCATTAACTATTACCAAAACTTCTAGTATCCTAGTTCAAGAACAACAGCTCTAACCACTCCCAGTTATACACCCATAGCAGGCATCACAAATAGATCACAGAATTCTTTCCCACTAAGCCAGGACATAGCCCTCAGAATCTTTCTCAAAACAGCCTTCCAAGAAAGCTTGACTCATGGTGGAAGTTTATGCTTAAGGCAATATTGTTTTGGCACCTCTATTATGACTGATAATTTGAGGAAACAGATCTGAAAATCACTAATCCACTCCAACTGTCTCCCTCACTCTGGTTTTTAATACATGGGCTTCTTAATAGGAGAGGACATTACATTAAGGCAGCCATGCGATGTGCTCCGAGCTTATGGACAAACAAGAACAAGCCTTAGATGCAGAAAACTGCCTTTTGTCATAATTCAACCTACAGTAAGTTAGATTTCTGCTGAAGAATTTCACTTAAAGAAAAATGCCGGAAAAAAATGGATTACAAAGCTTAGATTCCTTATCTTAAGATAATTCAAATCTAGTTCCATATTGATTTTACTGGCAGCACTGCTTATTGGGAAAACAGACTATTTACCTTTCCCAACTCTTTCTGAACAGGTTGGAATTTAAACCTAGCACTACTCCAAGATCTACTGGGATTCCCAGGGTTGCCTGAAATGTTGTGTGTGGGACCTCTCCTTCAGCCTCCATCATCCTGCAGCCACCTTGGGTCCTGTGGTCCTAAGGCAAGGAAAGCTCTCCCACTTAGCGCCCAGGGCACCCTGAGTTTCAAGGCCTCATACTGGAAAGTCATATTCACCCCTGAACCATTCACTCCACACATTATTCTCTGAAGACTCACTAGCAGGGCTGGCTTCAGCCTTTGATGAAACCTAAATTCTTTGCCTTAAACTAACACGACTCTGGTCTCTTAATGATCATTGTCTTTATTAAGACCATTTGATTGAAAGTGACAGAAATCCACCTGAACTGGTTTAAATTAGCATTTTACGTTATCAGCACAGCTATAATATACTAAATATTATGTAACAGTAATATCTCATGTAACCCAATGACAGGAGAGGCAGAGAGAATCCAGGAGGAACTGGAAGGTGAAACTGAAAAGCTGTCCCAAAGGTTACTCTCACCATTTCTCTGATATCAAATGACCTTAAGTTTCTGCTTCTCTTCTCCAGGTCTCCTTCATTTTCTTTCTGCAAATCAGCTGTCCCTGCTTCTCCCTGGCAAGAAATGGCCAACTCTCAGCTCTCAAGCTCACATAGAGATGCAAGGCAGAAAATAACAAGCATCTCTATTTCCCAATTACAAACTCCCAGGAGGGGGAATCTTATTGGTCCAGCTTGGGTCATGTGCCCATCTCTAGTCCAATCAGCTATAGCCATAGCATAAAACCATGGCTACCAAGGCATATCATAGGAGGTTATGTTCTCATGGAAAAGGAACATGGTCTGAGCAGACTCTTCAAAAAAAGATTAGCAACAACCATAGTAGCCAGCACCATCATTCCAGAAGCCTCCTTTCTTACGTCACCCTTTGTCTTTAGAAGAAGTTTATAAATTATTTATATTCTAAAAATCCAGTCCCCTCCTCGCTTACTCAAAGTTTCTATCTTCAGTCAGCAGGCCACTTCCAGTTCTCAACTACTTGCTCAGCCGCAGAGCCCAAGAACCTGAAGAAGAATTCATCTCTTCCAGAGTTATATTACCAATTTATTCCATTGACTCACATAACCTAGAGGCAAGATGATCATGGTTTCCAAACCAGACATTCAACAGTATTTATTAAGCAGATATTTATTGAGCCTGCTCTATGCCAGCTATTGTCCTAAGAACTAGGATACAACAAAAGTGACAGAAATATTAGATTATATATTCTGATGAGGGACTATTTGTGCACTTACTTATACAAAAAAGCCTTTAAAGGGCCTATAAATTAATTCATATACTTAGCAAATCATCTTGTCTGAATATATATTATGAAATCAAGAACATAATGGTTAAATCCGACACGTGTGCTCACCAAAACCCAGGTGACACCCGCAAGGAAAAGAGAGTAATCTTTGGGAAAACTCACCATTACACTTTTACAAAATAGAAAATACTTAAACACATCCCAACAGGCCACTATCCCTGCATGGTAAAAAGAGCTTCTCACAGACCCGGCTGACAGCTCCACAGGCCAAAGCCCAGTTAGGGGAAGTCTTTTCGTCATCTGAACCATGTGCACTGTCTAAACCCCAGATTGCTCTAAGAAGCTCTTCCTGGGTCAGCCATCTCCTCAGCTCTGCAGAGTGCCCCTTTGCTCCCCACCCGCTAGGAGAACAAATATCAAGATTTTGGCTGCCCTTCTCCAGCTGCGTTTGGAAAGCAATTAATCTGGCACCTCTTAAATTTCCCTGTGTTCCAGCAAGGAAGGTACTTATGGCTGTAGGACACGGCCAATGAAAGAAGAGAGGGCACCTCCTGCATCCCCAGTGGAGAGAGGAATCTATAAATCCATTAGCTCTGGCATCTGAGAAGATAAGGAAATATTTTCAAAAGCCATGAGCACCATTTAAAGTCTACCTGAGAGATATGAGCCGAAGGCAAGGCTAGCCCAGGGGCTCATGCCTAAAGGACAGGGAGCCAGCTCCTCCAAGTCCTGTGGGGTCTGCAGACAGTCATACCCCATAGGATTGTTATGTTCTTCCACCTTCATCAATGAGCCATGACTACCCATCTCCAAGGGCAGCTAAGCACACCTGCTTTATAGAGAAAGACAAAGAGAGAGAGTGCTTGGCACAGGCCAGGAGGGAAGTTGAAGTGTGCACAGAAGCAGCAAGGCAAACTGCCTCCAGCCCATACCACAAAGGCTGCAGAACCAGGGGTCAAGCTTTCCACAGTTCTCATCCTAACAACACATACACGCCAGAACCAACTCTGAGCCTGCAGAAGGGATGGCATGCCCGTGCATGATTTCATCCAATCTTCAGAACAAGCCTGTAAGGGAAGTCCAGTATTATCCCTGGTTCACAGATGAGAATGCTAGGGACTCAGAGAGGGCACTGGCTCATGCAAAGTCACACCAATAATAAGGAACACACTCCAGGGACTGCCTGAGCTGAGAATGTGTGCCCAGACCACTTTCTCACAAGTGAGTGAAATATCCAGGAGAAGAACCAGCCTCCAGCTTGCCTACTTCTCCCCCATTTTTAGGATATCAGTACTGCCTCCCTCTGTCAGAGAGCAGCAGGATAGGTATTCTGTCCTTGACTCTTCAGACCCCCAAGATAAATTCCCAAGCATCTTAAAGGACAGATGAGCACCAACCCAGAGAGCACAGTAATAAGGAGTTCAGATTCTATGGCCACATTTCCTGGGGTGAAATCCTCATTGTGGTACCTTGGGGAAGTCTGAGCCTCAGTTTTCTTACCTGTAAAATGGGGCTAATGATAACCTGCACATCTCGGCCTGGGTGGGAGGATTAAATGAAACAAGGAATGCCAAGGGCTTGGCAGAATGCCTTGATAGAAGAGTCCATAGATGGCAGATATCATCATCATCATCATCAACACCCCAAAGTTTCCATAGTATCAGAACACCCTATGATAGGGTCCATTCATTCATTCATACAACAAATATTTACTGAACACCTGCTAAGTGCCAGGAGTAACGTTTCATCCAGTAAGTAAAGACAGATGCAGTCCCTGCCCTCACCAAGCTAACCATCTACCAAGAGAGCCAAAAAAAAAAAAAAAAAAGAATCTAATCTGGTTGTTCATGCAATGGAGAAAATACAACGACAAAGCCCCAGCTCCCCAAGGTCCCAAATGATGGGGAAAACCAGTCCCCACTTTTCTCTCTCTTCAATCTAAACCCCTGGAAAACCCAGGAACCCCCAGATCTTTACCTCTGTCCCATATCAGCAAGCCTCAGGCTCCAGTCCATTCAATAAACAACCCAACAAAAAAGCCAAAAGGCTAATATCTATGATATATTGTGAATTCCTTTCAACCTGTAAGAAAAAGGGAAAGAACCCAAACTTAAAAATTGCAAAAGAGTGGTTCGATATCTACAAATCAATGAATGTGATACACCACACTGAAAAAAGAGGACAAGAATCCCCTCAATTGAGGCAAAAAAGCATTTGACAAAATACTGCATCCTTACTATATTAAAACTCTCCACAGTGTAGGGATAGAGGGAACATACCTCAATATCATAAAAGCCATATATGAGAAGCCCACAGCGAATATCATTCTTAACGGGGAAAAACTGAGAGCTTTTCTCCTAAGGTCAGGAACACAACAGAGACGTCCACTCTCACCACTGTTGTTCAACATAGTACTAGAAGTCCTAGCCTCAGCAATCAGACAACAAAAAGAAATAAAAGGCATCCAAATCACCAAGAAGTCAAACTTTCATTCTTTGCAGATGACATGATACTCTGTATGGAAAACCCAAAAGACTCCACTGAAAAATTGCTAGATCTCATGCAGGAATTCAGTAAAGTGACAGGATATAAAATCAATGCACAAAAATGAGTTGCATTTCTATACACTAACAATGAGACAGAAGAAAGAGAAATTAAGGAATTTACAACTGCACCAAAACCCATAAAATACCTAGGAATAAGGGCACCTGGTGGCTCAGTCAGTTAAGCATCTTCCTTCAGCTCAGGTCATGACCCCAGGGTCCTGGGATCCCAAGTCCCGTTGGGCTCCCTGCTCAGTGGGGAGCCTGCTTCTCCCTCTCCTCCCTGCTCTTGCTATCTCTGTTGCTATCTCTGTCTCTCTCTCAAATAAATAAATAAAATCTTAAGGGGAAAAAAAAGATACCTAGGAATAAACCTAACCAAAGAGGTAAAGGATTTATACTCTGAAAACTACAGAACGCTTACAAAAGAAATCGAGGAAGACACAAGGAAATGGAAACACATTCCATGCTCATGGATTGGAAGAACAAATATTGTTAAAATGTCTACGATACCCAGGGCAATCTATACATTCAATGCAATCCCTATCAAAATACCATTGACATTTTTCACAGAGCTAGAACAAATCATCCTAAAATTTGTATGGAACAAGAAAAGACCCCGAATAGCCAAAGGAATGTTGAAAAAGAAAACCAGAACAGGTCACATCACAATTCCAGACCTCAAGCTAAATTACAAAGCTGTAATCATCAAGACAGTCTGGTACTAGCACAAAAACAGACCCACGGACCAATGGAACACAATAGAGAACCCAGAAATGGACCTTCAACTCTATGGTCAACTAATCTTCAACAAAACAGGAAAGAATATCCAATGGAAAAAAGACAGTCTCTTCAACAAATGATATTGGAAATACTGGAGATACCACCTCACACCAGTCATATTGGCTAAAATAAACAAATCAGGAAACAACAAATGTTGGCAAGGATGCAGAGAAAGGGGAACTCTCTTATACTGCTGGTGGGAATGCAAGCTGGTACAGCCACTCCGGAAAATAGCATGGAGCTTCCTCAAAAAGTTAAAAATAGAGCTACCCTACAACCCAGCAATTGCACTACTAGGTATTTACCCAAAGGATACAAACATAGTGATCCAAAGGGGCACCTGCACACCAACGTTTATAGCAGCAATGTCCACAACAGCCAAACTACGGAAAGAGCCCAGATATCCATCAACAGATGAATGGATAAAGAAGATGTGGTGTATATATATATATATATATATATATATATATATATATATATATACACAATGGAATATTACTCAGCCATCAACAAAATGAAATCTCACCATTTGTAATGACCTGGATGGAACTAGAGGGTATTACGCTAAGTGAAATAAGTCAGTCAGAGAAAGACAATTATCATATGATTTCACTCATATGTGGAATTTAAGAAACAAAACAGAGGATCATAAAGGAAGGGAGGGAAAAATAAAATAAGACGAAATCAGGGAGGGAGATAAACCATAAGAGACTCTTAGCTATAGGAAACAAACTGAGGGTTGCTGGAGGGGAGGTGGGGGGGATGGGGTAACTGGGTGATGGGCATGAAGGAGGACACTTGATGTAATGAGCACTGGGTGGTATATGCAACTGATGAATCACTGAACTCTACCTCTGAAACTAATAATACACTCTATGTTAATTAACTGAATTTAAATAAAATAAATTTTTTTAAAGATTTTATTTGTTTATTTGACACAGAGAGACGGCCAGCGAGAGAAGGAACGCAAGCAGGGGGAGTGGGAGAGGAAGAAGCAGGCTCCTAGAGGAGAAGCCTGACGTGGGGATCGATCCCAGAACGCTGGGATCATGCCCTGAGCCGAAGGCAGACACCTAACGACTGTACTACCCAGGTGCCCCTAAATAAAATAAAATTTTTAAAAATTGCAAAAGAGATGAACTGGCAATTTACGGGGGGAAATGACCAAAGAGGTAAGAAATGTGTAATATCTGGTCTTGGCAAGGTTGCAAGGCAAGAGACCATCCCAAACACTATTGCTGAGAGCAGAAATTGAAACAGTTTTCGGAAGGCATCTTGGCAGAGTTTATTAAAATTAAAATTGTGCTTACCTTTGACCTAGCAAAGGAAGTCCAGCTGGCATCTATCTATAGGAACATGCAAATAAAGTGAACAAAACTACTTTTCAATGCTATTCATTAGAGCCTCATTTTGTTTTTAAGATTTATTTATTAACTTGAGAGAGAGAGAGAGCACGAGCAGGGAGAAGGGGCAGAGGGAGAGGGAGAAGCAGACTCCCAGCTGAGCAGGGAGCCCAATGTGGGGCTTGGACACAGGACCCCGGCCTCATGACCTGCGCCAAAGGCAGATGCTTAACAGACTGAGCCACTCAGGCGCCCCTAGAGCCTCATTTATAATAACAAAAATAAAATGGGAAACAGGCTAAGTATCC
The DNA here is from genome assembly GCF_024610735.1 of Ursus americanus. Lineage (NCBI taxonomy): Eukaryota > Metazoa > Chordata > Mammalia > Carnivora > Ursidae > Ursus > Ursus americanus. The sequence goes on from NC_142128.1 coordinate 36,189,273, forward strand.
AACAGTGGAAGAGTGGTTTTAATAAAGTTTAATATGGGGCACAAGGGTCCTGGGATCGAGTCCCACATTGGGCTCCCTGCTCATCAGGGAGTCTGCTTCTCCTTCTGCTCTTCCCCCCTGCTCATGATTTCTCTCACTCTCTCTCTCTCAAATTAATTAATTAAATAAATAAATTTTTTAAAAAAGTTTAATATGTTCATTCACACAATGCAATGCGCTAACTTTGTAGATAAAGAGATCTACAATACATTGCTAAGTGAAAAAAGCAAATGGCAGAACAATATGGATAATATTAATGTGTTTTTGAAATTATTCATATGGGTGTTATGTTGACAAAGAAAACAATCTAGAAAGTCCCTACCAAACTGTCAGAAATAGTTACCTCTGAGGAATGAAATGTGGTGAAGAAGAATAGAGAAAATTTACAGTTTTTACCTTCTACATTGCTTAGGGTTTTTTTTTTTTAATTTTTACAAATTAACATGCAGCACTCTTAAATGTGAAAAAAATGATGTGGTAAATTTACTTTTAAAAATCACTGACTTATACACTTAAGATGGGTAAATTTTATGGTATATAAATTATGCCTCAATAAAGTTGTTTAAGAGAAAAAGAAGTTACATATTTGTTCAACAATCAGCAATATTTATTGAACAACTACTATGTGTTAGGCATTCTTCAAGATTTTGAGGGAAGAATAATAAAAAAGACAGATACAATTCTGTCCTCAGGAAGCTTACATCCTAATGGGAAACATTTTATTGTATTAAAATTATCTTCTTTTAGAATACTTTATTCAATTTGTAGTCTCAGATACATAAGATATATAATGGGAAATATATATATATCTTTAAGCATATTACCATGCTTGGCATACTAGGACATAAGAAGATACAAGAATAATAGTAACATCTTAACCTTGAAAAGCACATCTAGGTTTCCAGATGGAAACCAACTCAACAAGAATCCAATAAGGCATCACTCCCACTTGCAACTAAGGAGACAAATACATCAAAGGTATGCAGTTGAGATGAGAATGAAATTATGTGCCAATTAGATGTCACCAGGCACCACACAGAGAAATGCCAAGTGTGTGGCTCAGAAATTAAGCCTCAGAAAGATCACCATGGATGGGAGAGCCCCAGGAAGCCATAAAGGAGGGGGATCAGGGGCTGAGAGGGGTCTATCCCAGAGGGAATGAAAAGGGACATCTGTCCTGAGCCAAAACACATGAAGGGCCTCACATTTAAGACTTCCAGTATTATCTCCAAGTGAGATTATATGGAAACACAAAGATCCATAGAAAGTATTGAGAGAAAAATGATGGCACCTTCCAACCTTCAGCTTGTGTCCCATTGCCAGACCACACTGTCTGTGGTAAACTATGAATTGATTTATTTTTATGAATCCTATAATTATATTGTAAAGAGAACAATTAAATTACATTTGTTGTGTGCATGTGTAAGTCTGCCAGAAGTTTAATTTGTCAAACATATATTTTTAAAATATACTACAGTTTTTTTTAATCCCATTTTGGAATTCTTCCTTCCTTCTTTCCTCCATCCTTCCTTCTTCTGCTTTTTCTCCATCTTCTTTAATTTACTAAAATCCTCCAAAACTGGACATGGCCCAGATGTCTCTTTGCTCCTACAAGGAGCTCTGGACCTGAGCTGGTCCCTAGAGAGAAGAGAGCAACAAAACCTGCCTCCTCCCTGAAGGAATCTAGGGCCCTAGAGTCATCTTGCATTTGTAGGGCCTGCAACCAAACCCAGAGGAGGCAGAGAAAGGGCAGACACAGTGTGGAGTCTTTGTCATTATCTATATAGTCAGGGAATCAGCAAACTTTTCCTATAAAGGGCCAGACAAGAAATATTTTAGGCTTTCAGACCTGATGGTCTTTGTCTCAACCACTCAAGTCGATGCTGAAAATGAAAGCAGACACACACCATATGCAGACGAAGGGGCGCAGCTGTGTTCCAATAAAACTTTATTAACAAAAACAGACTTTGCAGTCAAATGCTCTTCCCCTGAGCTATACCCCAGGCCAAAAACAGACTTTGGATCAGATTTGCTTCATAGACCATAGTTGCCAACCCTTGTAGTTAATGATAATTTGATCTTTCTACTGTGACTTGATTAAAGAAAACTTGCCCCTCCTGGTCATTTAGAAATAGAAAATAATGGTGCCGGTTTATTTACACGTCAGGCCATATCTATAAAGGAGGTGATAATGAAGAGAAGGCAATTTATATAGAAATAAGAATCTGGATGATCCCAGTGATAAAGTAAAGGCATGTTATATTAGTTCGATTAAATAATTATAGTTTAATGCTCCTCTCCTCCTGATATTCTTAACTGCTATATTTCATTGCACATAAGATACCATCAGTTTAAAATGCATTATTATTTTAGGAACCACTGAAAAAGATAAAACACAGACAATTAAACTATGACACGTCACCTGATTTGAGAAAGATAGATAAATTTAAGAAAGATAGATATATCTGTATAGACATATACAGATATATCTCAAAAAGGGTGGGAGGTATGTCTTAGAACCACCGAAATATAATATGTTCTCCCTTGACTAATACAAATTTCATGACCTAGGATTATATCTCCTTTTTTAACAGCTTTACTGAAGTATAATTCACATAACTTAAAGTATACAATTCAATGTTTTTTAGTATAGTCACAGATTTATGCAAACAACATCACAATTAATTTTAGAATGTCTTCATTACCCCAGAAAGAAACCTAACCCCCCCCCTTAGCCACCACCCTCCAATCCTCCCACACCCCCACCCTAAGCAGTCACCAATCTACTTTCTATCCACCAACTGACAGATGGTGGTATATCAAGACAATGGAGTATTATTCAACAGTGAAAAGAAATAAAATACAGATACAGGCTACAACATAGATGAACCTTAACAACATGATGTTGAGTGAAAAAAGTCACATAATGTATGATCCCATTTATATGACATGTCCAGAATGCATTTCCTTTTTTATGGATCCAATCCCAACTAGATTCTGCAGTAAGTAACAGTTATAGACTCATAATATCACATATGCCAGTTATTGGTGTTCAATGTTCAGAATCAATCTCTAGACAGACAAGAAGATAAATGCTACAATAAACTCACCAAGTGAGAGTAACAGTAAGCAGACAGGAGGGGGGATTGCAGGAGAGGTGGAAGGAAATGTAGATTTTAATTTCCTTGTCTTGCCTCATACAGAGTCAAAAAATACTGCCTACTGTTGATTAATAAAGAAACAGACCGTGTTATCTAAAGCTATAATATTCATCATCAGGAGAGAGGGAGAGATAAAAATGGTGATGGGAGGACAGGTGTAGGAGGACAGAGCATGAGCTAAGTCTACACCTTTCATTCCTATTCACTTCATTCATTCTACAAATATTTATACTGACTTGAAGGCACAAGGGGCAGAGGGTCAATAAAATTTTTAAAGGTGATAAAGAAATAGAAGTATGAACATAGTTTAGAACCGTGAGGGGATCTCCAGAACAAGTAAAACAAGGAGTGGTTAATAGTAGTTACTGAGGAGTAAGGTACAGGTTGGAGAATAAAGAGGGGGGTGAGAGGGACATTTTACTTTTCATTTTCCCCCCTCTATATCATTTGAATTTTTATTACTATGTGTGAGTATTTTTTTTGTAACAAAAGAAAATATGTGTATATTCATATGTATATTATTTAATATATTACATTTAATATATAATATGGCAATGTATAATTGTATACATTATTATGTAATCATTAATTGTAATATATAAAATATGTCTATTTCTTTGACTCTAAAAAGCTTTCCTGGCTTTTAAAAGTCCTCTGTTTAAGAAATGCTTCTGGGTGGGTAACAACCTAAGTGTTGTCATTTAACACCTAAAACTTGTTTCACCCAAAAGAAACCCAGGAGAAAGGTGGAAGAGATATGCAGGAGTCAGGCACAAGAAAGACAAAGGGAATCCCATAGATACACTGATCTCAAGTCATTTTGATTAAGGCTGGCCCTGATTTGGGGCTAATTTGAGTCTTTATTTTATAATCAGAAACCTAGAAATAAGTTCAGATTTTAAACTCTTCCTGTCTTAGGTTCTGGCATCTTGGGGGGAAGGGAAAATTCTCACTCAAAGGCTTAAGAGGCTTTTTGACAAAAAGGAGGAATCCGAAGACCCCCTGGAAAGATGGGGTGGCACCCAAAGTAGCCTTGGTTATCTGCCTGTGGGTCAACAGCTCCTCCATGCCAGGTGGACAACTCTTCAGTGGCTCCTAAGAGGCATCACCTGAGATGCTGAAAGCCTAAGGTGGGTCGCAGTAATTGCCTCAACTCTTCACCCCATCCTGCAACCATAGCCTTCAGCCATGACACTTTATATTTCTCCCACTAAAGAGTTGAAGCCTATTTCCCTACCCCCTGACTTGTGCATGGCCATGTGACTATCTTTGGCCAATGGTATGTTATAGATTTGATGTTACTGAAGGCTTGAAAAGAGTTTATGTGATTGGGCTCTGTCATTACCATGAGAAGAATATGCCCAGTCTAGCTCACTGCTCCCAGGATGAGCTGGGAGACAAACAGAAGGTGTGGAACAAAACAAAGCCGCAAGCCACACCCCATCTGGCTTATCCCACCCTCACTCGACCCTCAGACACAAGTAAGAGGAACAAGGTGGGACCTGGAATCAAAGCAGGACCTGGCCTTTCTCTCTGTGGGGTTGCGCAATTTCATCTCTGTGCTTCACTTCTCCCTCTCCGATTCCTGGATGTGACTGATTGGCCCAGCTTGAATTCAGGGGCCACTTGGGGCAATCACCTATGGCCAGGGGGTGGGCTTTGGTGGCCACTTGGCTCCTCAGCAAGAGCCTGGGACCAGCCAGAAATGGACAGAGTTGGACATTTCCATATTATATCTGCCATGTGCAAACCTGGGACTTGGTGGCCCTCAAAAATTCTGTGTTTAATTGAAGTAAATAGCCTAGAAGAAGCTCTGGCTATGTGCCTGTGTGAATTATCAGTTCTTTGCCATCAAAAGTGAGTTTTCCTTGAAGGCATTGTATTAGTTTGTTAGGGCTACCATAACAAAACTCTATAGACTGGGCAGCTTAAACAGCAGAAATTTATTTCTCACAGTTCTGAATGTCGGAAGTCCAAGATCAGGGTGCCAGCACAGATGGTTTCTGGTAAGATCCCTCTCCTTGGCTTGCAGTTGGCCACCTTTTCACTGTATCCTCAAATCATTTCTGTCTGTGTGCATCCCTGGTGTCCCCTCTGGGTCCAAATCTCCTCTTCTTATAAGGACACCAGTCAGATTGGATTAGGACCTCATTTTAACTTAATTACCTCTTTAAAGACTCTATCTTTAAATACAGTCACACTCAGAGGTACTGGGGGTTACAGCTTTGGTGTATAAATTGGGGGTGGGGGGGCTCAGTTCAGTCCATAATAAGTACAAAGGGCTTTGATTTAGCCTGAGGTATCACTAGTCCCAGGTGCCTGGCTCCTAAGCAACATGGGCTGCATTTGGTTTAGAATCTTCTGGTCCCCACATAGGCCCTTCTACCCTCTAAAAATCTCTCTCTCCCCGTCCCCAAGGATTCTCCCCATTGTTAGAGAAACAACCATGATCAGAAAGACAAAACCAGAGAAGGATAAAACCATTCCTAAGCTGTATTTCCAAGCATTCCCAGACCACAGACCACAGCAGCTTACAAGGAGATGTTTTAACTATGGATGAGGCTACCGGTGGCTTTATGAGGGGTGCTAAGAAGAAAATTATCTTCTTGGATTTCATTTTCATTTTGGTTTAATGAGGTAAGAGACTCTCGTTTTGCAAAGTAGGGCAGCTCGCTGCTAGACCAGGGATTTGGGTAGGGGGATGCTGCTCTGCTATTTCCAAAGTTAGGAAGCTCAGCCCTTGGCATATAGTGGAGAGGTGGGGAGCGGTGCGGGGGCGGGGGGGGGGGGGGCGTTTGCCAATCAGAGTCCTAGGAACCGATTGAGAAGGCTGGGGCATTTCTCTCTGAGGGCTAAAATTAAGCAGTGGCAGCTGCAAAGTTAACATTTGCAAGTTTCAAAGCCAGGCAGTGTCAAGACTTGAATTAAACCAGTGAATGCTCTTTTAATTGGACCCAGCTTGAGACAATTCTGATCATTTCCTGGGACTGAAAGCCTACATCCTATTTTAAACTTGGCTTCTTAAGATAGTGGCCCTCAAACTTTAGAGTGTTTTGGAATCACCTGGGAAGTTGTGGGACAGACAGATTCCCCAGGTCCTCCCTGCCCCAACCCACCCACCTATGCAGATTCTGCATGTTTCCAGAGCAGTTCTTTTGCAAGTAACAGTAAACATTCTTCTCCTGGATCAGGCCCCCACCCTCAGCAATTCTGACTCCTTGCTCTATTCTACTTTTCTTGTAGCATGTAATCGCTAACATACCCCAACAATCAATATCTCCCTGAACCAGAACATTTGCTCTCCATGGCAGGGATTTTTGTTTGTTCATGCTGCATCCCAGTTCCTAGCACAGCTTCTGGTACACAGTATTTGCTCAATATTACTGAATTAATTAATTAATTAAAACCTTGAAGTCTGTGCTGTTCTTTCTGCTGAGATATAATATTAATCATCTGGACGTATAATATTAAAATGGAATTAGCAGATAGTGTCTAACAGGCAGAAAACTTTCTTGTATTTCCCCTCCCCCATTCCCCGCCAGATATCACCATCATCAAGCTGCCCAGCTTTGAATTAACAGACTGCTTCAAAACGTTTCTCTTTTTAACAGAGATGGATTATCTCTGCTAAACAAACAGGCCTATAGACCAGACAGGAGTCCCAGCCCTCTGAAATCTAGCTTGGAAAAATGAAAACTGTCTGCTTTCCATTTTCTGTGATCTAAAGTCTAGAGCAGGGACAGAGGGCATGGACAATAGGGGGTCTGTCTGGTCATAGTCGATTTGGAATGCCAGAAACAGGAAAAGTCCTTATGGGACAAATAAATGCAAAAGAAACACTGTCCTCCTAAGATTCCTATAACTTCTCCCTATCGTCAAGTGTGTGGATGGGGCTCAAAGTGATTGGAAGGGACTTGGAAAATTATTTTGTTATTTTTGGTGCTAACAAGACCTTTGTATAAGAAGACCTCTCCGAGTCTGGTGGGAGAATGACCTGACTCGCATGTATATGCCAGTTTGAAACTCTGCTAGTCACATTCTCTGAATTTACATTACCCAGGACACTTGGGTCCCAGGTACAGAAGCAGAGTGAGTCTTGGGAAACAGAAAAGGTTAAAAGGGTTCAGAGATGCTAGTACACACCAATTAGAATGGCTAAAATGCAAAATACTGACTATACGAAGCACTGACAATGATGCATAACAACTCCAAGGCTTATGCATTTGCTGATGGGAATGTAAAATGAATCAGCCATTCTGGAAAACAGCTTGCCATTTCTTCTAAAGTTAAATGGACACTTATAATATGAACAGCAATTTCACTCATAGGTATTCACCCAAGAGAAATGAAAACTTTTATTTATATAGGAATCTGAACGTGAATGTTTAAAGCAGCTCCATGCATAATTGCCAAAAACTAGAAACAAACCCAAATGACCTTCAGCAGGTGAATGGATGAACTGTGGTACATCCATACAATGGAATAGAGTCGGCAATAAAAAGCAAGTATTGATACACAACTCGTGATTCTCAAAGTCATTATGCTAAGGGAAAGAAGCTAGTCTGAAAAGCTTACATATTGTATGATTTCATTTAAAGAGCATTCTGGAAAAGACAAAATACAGGGACTGAAAACAGGTGGTTGCCAAGGATGAGGGATGGGGGGGGTGAGATTACAAAGGGGTGGCAGTAGGGAGTTTTGGCAGGTGATAAAGCTATTCTGTATCCTGATTGTGATGATGGGTATATGAATCTACACACGTGTTCACAGAACCATTCACAGAACGGCACATCCCCAAAAAAGTCAATTTTACTGCATGTTAATTCTAAAATTAAATTTTAAATGAATGTGGCAGAAAATTTACTGATTTAGACTAAATTTAGTTTTCACACCACTGTGCAGGAGTAGGAGCTTGTCAAATAAAGTCAGTGCAGATACAAAGAATCAAGTGAGTCTCTCGTTCCCACTTAGAGCCGGAGCTGCAACTGCGCCTTTTACAAATGGTTGGGAAAAGGCGGGGGAGGAGAAGAGGAGAATATAAAGAGAGAAAAAGAGAAGATGTCCTAGAAGACCAGTGCTTCCCAAACCTCAGTGGGCATGCAAATCACCTGGTGGTCTTATTAAGATGCAGGTTCGGAAAAGGAGGTCTTGGACAGGGTTGTGCGTCTGCATTTCTAAGGAGCTCCCATGTGATGCTACTGTCATTGGTCCAGGACCCCAGGGTGAGGAGTCAGGTGCTGGGCATAAAGACTTTGCACTTAGCAAAGAGATTCAACAATAAAGGGGCTTGTGTACACAGATCTGCCCAGGCTATGCTGGTAAGTCTTGCCTGAGACAGTGTATGTGAGAGCATTTTGAAAGCCCTTGAGTGTTGTACAAATGCATTGTGACAGGGTGAAGAAAAATAATACAGTGTCTATCAGCATCACAAAACTATGTATGTAATGAAGGGGTTCAGACTAAACCCAGCCCAAGCTCAGATCCCATTGTGCCTAACACCCCCCACCCATTTATCCCTTGTCTGTGTCACAGGGACCCTGGTGATGGGCAGATTTTCACAGATTCCTCAGCAAGACTGTGCATGAGTAGCTGTGCAGCATTAGGTTTTATGGAGAAATGCTGAAGCTCATCAGTTGGCTTCTGAAGCCCAGGTTGGCTTATTAACATACAAATAACTGAGTTTTACTTTTCAGAGCTTCCAGCACAGCCATGCTAATGAAGCTATTGCTTTAAAAGTCCATCTCCTCTGAAATGTCTAATTAATCTGATGCTCGTGAAGGTGCACAGAACAATGTGTCTGCCAAGCCCAGCGGGGCAGAGAGAATGAGGCAAGGCTGCTGATGCGGGGCCAGATGTTTCAGATGCCAGGAGACCCAGACAATTAACATGAGCAAGGCAGGGAAGAAAGGGCTGTTCCTGCAGTGTTTTTCAAACTGCAGGCCATGACCCACTCATGGGTCATGAAATCAATTCAGTGGGTCATGACCAGCAACTCTTTTTAATCAAATGGAAAGACAGGAAGGGGAAGAGAATAAAAGGGAAAAATGTGAATTGCATACAGTAAAGGTAAGTATTGTGTGAAGTCATACACTACATATATTTCACACATATGTCACCAAGAAAATGTATTTCTTATAACACACATATATATAGCATTTTCTGTATGCCAAGATTGCTCTAAGTGTTTTGAGAACATTAAACCATTTGATCCTTATAAGACAGATATTCCTAATGCATTTTATGGTTCAGAAAACTGAAGCACAGAGAAGCAGAATGACTTGCCCAAGGACACACAACTAGGAAATGGAGATTTGTGTCTGTCTGATTTCAGAGCCTACAATCTTCAACAAAACTCCAGGTCCCAAAGACCTCAGACTCACAAATATTCAGAGGAGAGAGCCACCTACAGAAGCTGGAATAATAACAGCCAACAAAAATCGCTACCACGGGTGTGTTATTCCTACTCTAAGTGTTCTGCATGAATTATCACAGCTAACCCTCAAAATAAATAAAATTAGGCAGGCACTATTATCCTCATTTTTCAATTCACAAACTGAAGGTTGGAGAAAGAAAATGGTTTACCCAAGGTCACAGAGCTCATAAGTGTCTTGGGCACCCAGGATCTGAGCTGATCCTTGAAGGATGGGAAAGATCTGGGGGCTCAAGTGTCCTGTTGCACGTAAGCTCTAAGAGAACAAAAGCACTTGAGCAAGAGCATTTCCAATGCACTATGAGCCTCTTTGCTTGGGAGGGACGGATCAGTTCGAGCTGCCCCGGAGACTAGCATTGCTGGGAACATAAAGGATGCCTCCCAAGACAGGGGTAATGCCGCAGCAAGAAACACTCAACCTAGATGCTGACAGTGAACTTTTCCCGCTCTCCCAGGAAGCCCAGCCAGTGCCCAGTCTCAGGGCTCATCCTACCCCCAAGCCCCACATGTGTGCACACACATGCAAGCTAGTACACCTCTGCTGTCCCCAGCCCTGGTGCACACACAGCTGAGTTAGAATTGTATCTGACGGGCAGTCGGAAAGACCTATCATACCCACCTACCTCTCTAGGGTGTTTTCTACTGCTTCTGGCTTTGTTTTTATTGTACTTTTTCTCAGAAGCTCCCAGAGCTGGAAAAAACCCAAAGTGTTCTTTGTTATTAGCAAAACCAGACCTGGAAAATACAGTTAAGTACTTGAGCTTTGGAATCTGACACGCTGGGGTTCAAGTCCCATTTATGGCCATAGGAAGCATGTGTCATCTGTCTAAGTCTCAGTGTGTTCATCTGTACAGTGGGGATAGCGCAGGGCCCACAACAGACACTGTAGATAAAAGTGAAACAAGAGAAAGCCTATAAAGGGCTTAGCAGGGTGGCTGGACACTGATAGTGCTCAGTGGGTATTAGTGATTAGTGTAGGTACAAGAAAGTGTAGCAAGGTGTGAGGTCCCTTCTCCTCTGCACGAAGACAAGCCCAGAACCCTCTCCCCTGACTCATCACAGAGAATCACAAAAGCAGCACATCATGCACATTCTCTCCTGTTGCCAGCGGTCCACATTTTCATTTACCCAAACCCCACCAGTGGTCCCAGGTGGAGCAGGAAGATGGACTGTGATAGCCATTATCTATTACAAAATAATGAACCACCCCAGAACCCAGTGGCTTAAAAAATGTGATCTATTATTTCTCATGCTTTTAACCCAGTGATTATCAACCTGTGGTAGTTTTACCCCCCACTCCACCCCATCCTGGAGACATTTGGCAGTGTCTAAAGACATTTTTGGTTGAGGGTGTTACTGGCATCCAGTGGGTATGGGCCAGGAATGCTGCTCGACATCTTATAGTGCACAGAACAGCCCCCTCCCCCAACAATAAGGATGATCTGACTCTAAATGTCAACAGTTTTGAGGTTGCAAAACTATGCCTGCCAAAATACATTCCATCTCCGGTGCTTAGATGCACACAAGTCAAGTACAGTGTCTCTGAGACCCAAGAAAGACACAGGGCCAGCAGCAGCATCTAAAAATCAAAACCTCAGGGCACCTGGGTGGCTCAGTGGGTTAAGAGTCTGCCTTCGGCTCAGGTTATGATCCTGGAGGCCTAGGATTGAGCCCTGTGTTGGACTTCCTGCTCAGCGGGGAGTCTGCTTCTCCCTCTGCCCCTTCTCCTGCTTGAGCTCACTCTCTCTCAAGTAAATAAATAAAATCTTTAAAAATAAATAAATAGAATAAAAAATAAAAACCTCTGCCCAAAGATGGAAGGTCCAGGAGCCATCTGACTCTGCCACAGCAGAGGGCAGCTTGCAAAAGTGATAAGCCAGAGGCAGGGCAGACACTGAGCCAGCACAGGGAGAAAAACAGAACAATGGGCTTAGCTGTACACACACATCCCAGAGCCCCATCATGGCTGAAACTCCCTCAGGCCCCCAACCTCCTTCTATCCAAAGCTCATAACATCAAGCTATGGTTCTACTACAGAAAGAGGCCAAAAGATCCCCCTACAGACTCTAGGCTACTTTCTGACAGTCACACAAGAAGACCCCATGACTATATCTGCCCAGAAACATCATTTCTACATTCTCTGTAGATAGATTCAAAACTAAGGTGTCTTAGGGGCACCTCTCTCTCTCTCAAGACACGTTTCACAGACTCTGCAGCAAAAAAGACAGCTAGTCTGGTGTCTGTGAGATGTGATGAGTTTTATGGAGACTCTTGAGCCCTCTAAAAGACTTCTAAGAAAAAGAAAATAGTCTTTGGAGGGTCTTATTTTTTGGACCTACTGTTTTCTATTCTGGGCTTTTTATAAACTTCAGCAAAGCACTAAACCTACTCAGCACACTTGCTCCTGCTCTCTGCCTAAATACTAGAAGTTCCACATCCACACCAATGCACTTCCCAACTCTGTGCCTTTGCCTAGAATGGCATCCCACCCAATATTAGCTCATTAAGTCTTACTTATCCTTCAAAACGCAGTGTAAAAACCATCTCCTCCAGAGCCCCTCTCTGAACCCCCGGAATAGGCTAAATGATTTTCCTTTGTGCTCCCAGAAGCCCTGTACACACCTGTGGCAGAGAGAGAACACTGTCATGTGTACATCAAACCCTATTTCCTTTTCCTCCTGGGTGCACAGCCAAACTACATTTTCCAGCCTCCCTTGCACTGGGGTCACGTGATGGCATTTGGGCCAATGGAAAGTGGGAAGAAGTGATGCACAGCCCTTACTGAAAGATGATGACCCATGAAAAGCTCCCATGCTATCTTCCAGGGTCTCTTCCTCTGTCTGCTGGACAGATACACAAAATGCAGCAGAGAACACCAAGGCCCAGAGGATGATATAGGCACAGAACAGAAGAAGGCTGGAACTGTGAAAGACTACATGGAAAGCCATTCAACCAATACCCACCATGAACTGTCATGTGGGAAACAAACTTCTACTGTAAAACTTACAGAGATTATAGAGTCATCACTATAGCAGTTAGTGTGGCCTTCCCCATCTGATACAATACTTCTGTCTATCTCCCCAGCTGGGCTAAAAATTCATCAAGGACATGGTCCATGTAGCCTCAACTGTTCCTCTGTCCCCAGCAAAGAACTTGACCTAGAACTGGTACCCAATAAGAGTGTCTCCAAGAGGGTTCCTAGGACTCCCAGATGGAAGATCATAATCTAAGGATAACAACAGCCCACAGCATGCCTGTGGTTGGAAAAGAAGGAAATGAAAAGGCCAGTGGGAAAGCAAATGGTTAGAGCCTATCTGGACAGATCTGTAAACTAGACACAAATCAAGAGCAAACTCTGAGGGCAGTGGATTGTTTAGGAGTGGTTTCCTGGCTCACAATAATTCTCTTTCTCTAGAAACAATACCCCCATTCTACAGAAGTGGGTCTCTCTCTATTAAATCATATTTGTACTTCATGACCCTCTGCTCGCACCACTAATTACACCTGTGGTAGATATTTAACCCAAACTAGACCAATCCATCTCTCCTTGGGAATCTAGAACTGGGATAAAAAGATGGCCAAAACACCTCTGCAGGGCAACGAAGACTGTGACCTGCAAACCTGGAAGCTATGGACCCACATTCCTTCTCACAGACAGGGAACAGAGCAGCCAGTCTACAGAGAAGGAAGATAAAGCAGATATGCAGAGAGAGGCAGAGATAAGAGACAGGAGAAGATGCCAGTTCCCTGAGCATTTTCTAATCCCCAGTTCTTGTCCCTTCTAGAGGCCTACCTACATTTCTGCCCTGGATTCCAGGAGTGTATATTTTTATTGCCACATAACAAGTTACCACAAATGCAGTGGCTCAAAACAACACCCATTTATTTGCTCCCAGTCCTGTGGGTCAGAAAGCTGGCATGGCATGATGGGGCCCTCTGATCAAGGCTGAAATCAAGGTGTTGGCCAGGCTGAATTCTTGTCTAGAGGAGCTATGGAAAATCCACTTTCAAGCTCATTCTTATTGGCAAAATTCAATTCCTTGTGGAGTGTCATGGGCCACTCTCAGCAACTAGAGGTCACTTGCATTCCTTGCCATAAGACCACCTCCATCTCAAGCCAGCCAACAGTGGGCCCAGTCCTTCTCACGCTTCAAATCTCTGGCTTGCCCTTCTGCAACCAGAGAAAACCTTTTACTTTTAAAAGGTTCATGAGATCAGGCCCACCTGGATAATCTCCCTATCCTAATGTCAACTGATTTGGGACCTTAATTAAATCTACAAAATCCCTTTACTATAGTAGCTAGATTCACGTTTGAATAACTAGGAGAATTCTGTCTACCCTAATGGGGAGCTTCAGTCTCCCTGTGATAAAGTCTCCTTTTTAGCCTAAGCCAACACAAATAGCTTTCTATTATTTCCAACTAAATAATTCCAACGAATCTGGAGTGAAGGGTGGGGGCAGGGCTAGCTTACCCTGAATGGGAAAATGTGAGAGGCCAAATTCAGTAGTGCTGGCCAGGCTTAATATCAGTAGGTAAAAATAACCTGGTTAAAGTGTCTTAGCTGGAATCCAAACCTACAGATATATGTGTGAATTTCCCAGAACATGACTCTGCTCTATTTTATAAGTGTTGAAGGCCTAGGGCTGCCTTCATAGATCAGCCCTCTCCTGTCTCTTATAAAGCAATATTTAGAGAGAGAAAGTAGAATAAGAGTTACTGAGCACCAGGAAGAGGGAGGAAAGGAAAGTTATTGCCCAACAGGTACAGATATTCTATTGAGGATGATGAAAAAATTTTAGAAACATATAGTGGTGATGGATGCACAATGGTATGAATGTACTTAATGCTACGTTACATTCAAAAATGATTTAAATGGCAAATTTTATGCTATATATATCTTATCACAATTTTTTAAAGTTTAACAAAAGGAAAAAGCAGTATGACGTCTGACAAAGAGAAAGAGAAAAAGCATCTTTGAGGAACTTGCACTTGGTTTGAGACTTAAAGAATGAAGAGGAGTTAACTGGGTAGAGATAGCATTCCTGGCAATGGATTGCATGTGCAAAGGCCCTGTGGTGGGTCAAGTATGATTCAGTCAGCTAGTATGGCTGGAACAGAAAGAACAAGGGGGGGGATTGAGCCCCACATCAGGCTCCTCCGCTATAAGCCTGCTTCTTCCTCTCCCACTCCCCCTGCTTGTGTTCCCTCTCTCGCTGGCTGTCTCTATCTCTGTCAAATAAATAAATAAAATCTCTAAAAAAAAAAAGAAAAGAAAGAAAGAAAGAAAGAAAGAAAGAAAGAAAGAAAGAAAGAAAGAAAGAAAGAAAGAACAAGGGAAAGAGTGGGGCAGATAAGATCTCTGATGGCTAAAGGAGGGTAGGACTGGAGACTACAGGGGCCGGGCAGCATCTGCCACAAAATACCACTTTGTCTACCAACAAATGACTCTCCAAATTCAGGCACATGAGTATGTATATACTCTGGAGTCGGCGTGTTTCTGAAGGTTCTAGATGATGTGAAAGCATAGTGTTGGACATCCCAGTGTGACCACCCTATGTGGTCTCAGGAGAAAGACAGCAGTTCCCACCCCTATGCCTGACTACCAAAAGGAACAATGTAGGACTACAGCTCATGCAATTACCTTCCTGGTGCTCTTGAAGAACATGCTCACCAGCAAAGCAAATTTTAAAAGCCTTAAATTAATTGCCTGCAAAAGCACTCACTGCACTTAACAAGCGGAGTCCCTGCTAAACAAATGTCAGGCATAATTGGGACTCTTGTCCCCTGCCACCGCCCAGCCCCTGATGTGGAGGGGAGTCCTTCTGGCACAAAACACCTGCAGGGGCAGCTCAGAGCCCAGCTACACAGAGACCACTCCCCGGGAGCTGCTCCAAAAACTCTAGTCATTTCAACTCATGGGAACTGAGAAAAATCACAGCAGTGCCCTTTAACACTGTTTATTTAGATCCTGGCAGAGAGGAATTCTAAGCACATCCCTCTGTCTCCATTTAATCACCAGTGATTACGCAGCCTCTGGGACAATAATGTGGAATTAAACACGGAAATGCTAATTCTGACTTAAGACATTTCACCTGGACAGATGGGTGGCCTTCTACCTCTTTCTGTAGCAGACAGGCCCCACTGAGAGTGAGGCCTACACAGTGTCCCCCATCCTACATCAGAGCCATTTGCCCCATCAGCCCCCAAGCTCTGCAAACAGTTCTATCTGTACATTTCTTTTCGTACATTTTCCCAATAATTCCATCATGATTCATAAGGCCCAAGAACTCAAATAAATTTCCCAGCTAGATAAACCAGTGTCTGATGCAAGCGGCCAGTTCTCAGAATGGCTGGCATGGGAGAGGGCATCTCGCAGAGGCCCACGGTGCCCTTTCCAGGGCCACACCACAACTTCTACGGGCCTGAGCCACTTTGGCCTTCATGGGCCGCTTTCCTCTATCAAATCAAATCAAAACAAAAGAAAAACAAACAAATAAAAATATATATACATATGTTTTATATGTCTATTATATATTAGATTATATATATTAGACACATAGATTTTTTCAACCTATTGATCTCAAGACAAATATATGACTATTACGTATTGAAATTTTTTCTTCAACCTTAAAGTTCATTTTTCTTCTTCCGATTTTAAAAGAAATTAGAGCATTTTCAGTGGCCCTAGGCCCTGGGCCTGCTGTGCCTAGTAAAGAAGCCAGCCCCAGTACTTCCTTTCTCCAGATGCTCCAGGAAACAGGAGAGGATTGGCTCAAGTGCTCCAGAGGCAAAGCCCGCACACATTATGGGTGGGGGCTCTGCTGCTCTGCCACCCCGCACTCCTCCTAGAGCACCCTGAGTTGTGCCACCCCAAATTTCCCTAACAAACAACAGCTACATATCCACCCACAGGCAGATTTTCTCTTGGGCCAGCAAAACACATTCTCAAGTTACAGTATATTAGACCCCAACTCCATCAAGTACCAAGTAATTGACCTCAGCCAAGTGACTCTACCTCTCTCACCAGGCCATGGTGTCCTCATATGTGAGTGGGGAGAATAAGGCACCTACCTCACAAGACTGCCAGGAAGATTTAATGAGATAACACATGGTAAGTGCTCCATGAATGATAAATGCCTTTGTGTAATTAGTGGTAGTGTTGTGTTCTTAGGTCGTGGATCCCTCTTGATAATCTGATGGGAGCTATAACTTCACCCAAAGGATAAGATACCCAAAATGTTTCACATATTCCAGGGGAGCCTAGACCATCACCTCCTACTCCCCCAGTCTCTCAAACCTACCAATCCATGGATCATCTTCGACCCCATGGGCCCAGGGAAAAAAGCCCATATTCAGATGATCCTGTTGGTTCTGTAGATAAGGGCCTGATGAGCAAGGTGAGCCCAGCTGAGACTTGTTTCCAGCCTAATCTCCCCTAAAACAAGAATGGCACTAATGCAAAGAGTCACAGTGCTATGGGGACAACCATGCCCAGGGAAGCCTTATCACCTGATCCTTGCTCCCCTCCTCAACTGAATGACCTGGGGCCACCCCAGAAGGCTGGAGGTGGGGGGCTTGCACTGCAGTGAATGGAGCAACAAACATGTATTCAAATCACACCACTTGGCTGTGCATGACTTTGAACAACTAGCATCACCACCAGCCTTCATTCCCTCATCTCTGAAGTGGAGACATGGTATCTATCCTTCAGGGTGGCTGTTAAGACAAAATCAAACCACTTGCGGAAAGCAACCAGCCTGATGCCTGGCACAAAATGGAAGCATGAGTCCTTGCTGGGCCAGCCATGCTCCCTGACACACTTGGGAGGAAAGTCACTAAACACCAATAAACAAATAAATGCCTGCTGCTCCTCATGCTAGAGCATGCTAAATGGAGTCACCCACATGAGAAGCGGCAAGACTGGATCTGATCCTACAGTTTGCAATGTCTGCCTTTTTGCTTCTCTGTTCCAGGCTTGTACTAGAAACACTTTGATTTCTCTGTCCAAGGGATCTTACCAAGTTCAACACATATCTGCCAGTCACATGGGCCCCTCCTCGTGAAGCTCAGTGTTGGGCCCTATAAAGGATGACATGTCCCTCTCTGATCCCAGAGCCTCCTAGGTGGATCTAATGTACCCCATTCATTTATAATTTAAGTCAGGTCTTCCCAACTTGGAGAAAATCCATTCCTACTTTCAACAGCCCTGGAAGACAACTGCCTATATGTTCTAAAGATGTGCCTGAAAGACCTTCTCCTCCTACCCAAGTAACTTCTAATCACAACATATGGCCCCTATTTAATCAGAATCTCCCAAACATGCTTTCTATGTCAGTTATGTCTACCTGGCTGTTTTTTTGTAATGAAATAATCAACTGGCCCTTTGTGTAATTCATGTGGGGTTTCATTCATGTAGTCCCCCAACACTTTTTCAGTTTCTCCTAGGTATCAGGCACCATCCTAAGCACTGGGAAATCCAGAAGGTAACAGAATATGGTTCCTGCCTTTGCAGGGCTCACAGTTTACCAGGGAGGACAGATGTATCCACAAGGTATTATAGTGCTGGGGTCAGGAGCACATGACTACGGGAGTCTAGAGGAGGAACAATATCAGAGCTACTTCGTGTGAACAACTGGGGCTTCCTAAAGCTGTATCTGGATCGATTAACAAGGAGGGGCCAACATCTCTGTAATTATTCCCTATTAAAGGTGTAGCTTATCTATGTGAGTTCCTTCTGAAAAATAATGCAAACCACCAAAGAGTTTACAAAAGTGGTTTTAACAGCAACACGGCCATGTATGAGAGTTCCCACTGCTCTACACCCTCACCAGCACTTGGTCTTCTCAGTGTTTTTCATTTTAACCATTGTACGTATGTGTAGTGGTTTTAATCTGCATTTTCCTAATGAGTAATCACGTGGGGAACCTTTTCATATATACTTACTATGACTTGGTTATCTTTTTTTATGACATGCCTAGTCAACTGTGTGCCTCTTTTTTTGCTGTGGATCATCAGTCTTTTTCTAAATAATTTATGGGAGTTGGTTACATACCTTAGATATGAATCTTTTGTCAGATAAATATATGACAACGCTTATGCTCTCTTTGTGCCTGCCTTTTACTCTTTTAAAGGTGTCCTTTGATGAAAAGAAGTTCTTAATTTCCTTAAGGTCCAATTATCAATTTTTCTTATGGTTAGTGTGCTTTGTTCTAAGAAATCTTTGCCCACCCCAACGTCATGAAAATATTCTATGTTACCTATCAGAGATACTATTTTTTAAACTTTCACCTTAAGATCTAAAATCCACCTGGAATTGATTTTTGGCTTATGGTTTATGTGAGGTAAGAGTCAAAATGATTTTTTTCCCACAAAGATCATCAGTGGAACCTGGGTCATTTACTGACAAGTACCCTCTCCTGCTGCTCTGTAGAGCCTCTTTGACAGTTAAAAAAAAAAAAATCTGCATGTGTGAGAAAAATAAAAATCCAGATATTTAAAAAGAAACAATAGATGGTGCACAACCAAAAATCAATTTCTCAAGTCTAGCAAGACCTACTATTCACAGACAGTGTCACCCCAGGTGAGCACCAACCCCCTGTTCACAGTTCTTATAAGTTGAGGATTATTTCTAACCTTACATCAGTATGTGGTGTGGTCTCTGACCACACATCTCTAGCCCAGCCAAAGTGACCCTGACAGGTACAGTACCCCCCAAACTGGTGAGGAAACAGACTCAAAGATCTAAATAACATTCCCATGTCCCTGTACTTGGAAAGCAGTGACACTGGAATTCTAATAGAGGTCTACCTAATCCCAAAGTGCACACTTTTCATCTCTACATTCTGCTGCCCATCCCTGGACAGACTGGGAAAGAGTCCATGGAGAATGTGATGTTAGAGCTGAACCTTAAGAGAAAAACAGGAACAGAACATCCATGGTTTTCTGCTCAAAGTAAGCAGAGAGGAACAAGCAGCTCACTCAAAATCACAGAGCCAGAAGGAGAAGTTCCAGCTCTAGTTGAAATATGAAAATGGCTCAAAGAAAGATGCCCATGATACATCTAAAAAAGGAAGGCAGGTACACAAAATCTTTAGGAATCAGATGAAATGCAGTTTTATATGTCTGTGCATATCTATGCACATACGGTATAATCTAAGAGAATTGCCTTTCTTATGTTCCATCATTTCATAAAGTCACATCCCCATACATAATAATTAACAAACATTGGATGATATTACCAAATTTGAGATGGTTCAGACACCTAAAAAGCATGACAAAGCATTATGAACCCCTAGGTAAACTTCAGGATGAATTAACTCTGATATTACTCACTGTGGAGTACACACACTAAATTCTATCTAGTTTTGTCTGAGAGTGCTATCATCAATCACTAGATGTATCTAAGTGAAAAATAATAATACAAGGAGAGACAGAAATATAGAAATTGAGAAAGACATTTTCTAACCCTAAGTGGGACTTCTGGTTCAAAATGGCGAATAAGTACATGTTTATCTCCATCTAAAAACCCACTAAAATAATAGTGAAGGCATTTAAAGAGCCAAAGACTTGCAAGAATTAGAAGAAAAGAATCCCCTGCTAAAGACAGATTTTAATAAATCCCTGGAGCATGTTTGAGGCGGTGATACCAGGAAACAGGGTGGAGGAAACCAGCCAAGACAACATGAGAAATGAGAGGGAACGCCAAGGAGGAAGCCAATCTGCCTTCAAGAAGCCCAATGAGCCTTAAGCCCTGAAAATGCCAAGCACAGAGAAACCCCAACATCCAGAAGGAAAGTCCCAGGATTACAGCTGTGCAGTGTAGACTGGACCAGTGGGGATCTAAGAAAGGTGTTCTAGAAAGCAAGAAAGGGAGGGAGGGAAGAAGGAAGGAAGGAAGGAAGGAAGGAAGGAAGGAAGGAAGGAAGGAAGAGGGAGAGAGGGAAGGAGGAGAGAGGAGGGGAGGGGAGGAAGGGAAGAAAGGTAAGGAAGGAAGGAGAAAAGATCTTGACCATATATTTAATATAAGAAAAATCTTGAAAAACATTTAAGACACAAAGAAGGCAAATAGTTTGGGGGGTGGGGGTACTGTAAACTCCAGAAAAAAAAAAAAAAAACAAGAAATAAAATGTCATCTTAGTACTATTGGCTTTGAAAAGAATAATATTGGGGCACCTGGGTGGCTCAGTTGATTAAGTGTCCACCTTCAGGTCAGGTCATGATCCCAGGGTCCTGGGATCCAGCCCCGAGGGCGCATCGGGAGCCTCACATCGGGCTCCCTGCTGGGCGGGGAGTCTGCTTCTCCCTCTCCCTCTGCCGCTCCCCCTGCCTGTGCTCTCTCACTCTCTCTCTCTGTAAGATAAATTAATTAAATCTTTTTTAAAAAAAAGAAAAGAATAATATTTACATAGCCAAAATAATGTAAGCCCTATTTCTTAATTTCACTAAACAGAGTAAAAATAACAATCCATCACAGTTGGGGAAGGGAAGGTGTGAGATAGAAATGAGGTTAAACTTTACCTATCACTGTCAGAAATCTGAGTTGATAATGACTGAAATTGACCAATCAAGAACCAGTGATACATACACTTTTTCTGAGCTATGGTGGTTAGATCACTGGGGGCTTAAAGCTAAGAAAATTCAAAGTTACTGCCTCTGGGGAGTGAACAAAGGTAAGAAAGTAAATTTTTCTTTCATTATCAGATATTCAAAACTACAAGATTTTTTTTTAACCACAAGAATGATCATTTTAAATTACATGTATTTTAAAGCCCTTAGGCACATATGTATGTGCACATGTATACCTGACTCTCTGTGTCTGAGATCAGGTATGTGTTAGTAAATGTATCAAGAAGTCTGGAATAAAACACTCCATACTATTAACAGGGGTGGTGATGCTACCCTCAGAAAAGGGTGGGATAAGGAGATAAAGGAGCATTCTTTTCTATATACTTTTCTGCTCTTTTAATTTGTTTTACCACAAGCATGTGTTACTTTTGTGATTTTTTAAATGCTGGGTAGAAGGAGGGCAGGGAGAAAATCGGGAGTTTGGAAGATACAGGGCAGATGGATGCGAGACAGATTTAAGAGAAGAGAAAAGGTCTGCACACCTGAGTGCCCAGAAAAGTCTCCTGATCTGAGCGCAGAAATGGGACTTGTCAAATGCCACCCTCAACCCTGCCAGCCATGAAATGCAAGCAGAGTAATGACAGTGACTAGCCTGGGGACCCACCAAATGAAATTTAATAAGCAAGTAACCAATTCCATTGCCAAGCCCCAGGAACAGCCAGTTTTTTTCACTGAGAAGCTTAAGTAGAAGTGAAAATACTAATTTCATATTTCTGTTCCAACTAGCCAACTGAGATTGCCAAAGTTTTGCTGAGATGCCAGCCTTGGAAGAGGCAAAATAAGCCTCACCCCCGTGGCTGCTGGTTCTAGAAATGATTCCCCTTGCTCTACACCAAATTATTCTTGCAAACCTGATGATAGAGAATACAGGGAGATTAAAGCCTGTTCCAGCCCAGCAGTGATCTGATACTTTGCCTTGAAGTCTTACAGAGAGCAGAGCGGACAGACAGGGGCTGCAGCAGACACAGAACATAAAGCAATTAGATGTGGGGCAGGGCAGAAAAGGCAAGCTCTCTAGAAGACGACCCTTACCTTCCTCTGCCAATCATTGCTGTGCATCTAACGTAATTTTTTATGATAAATCTCTGACTGTCAGAATTCTACAAGATTCCTCCACTTGAAAAAAATGTATCCCAGGACCAGTGGGTGATGCAGTCAGTTAAGTGTCCGACTCTTGGTTTCAGCTCAGGTCATGATCTCAGGGTTATGAGATCAAGCCCCAGGCGGGGCTCCACAGTGAACATGGAGTCTGCCAATGTTTCTCTCTCCCTCTCCCTCTGCCCCTCCCCTTGTTCGTGCACCCTCTCTTGCTCTCTCTCGCTCTAAAATAAATAAATAAATCTCTAAAAAGAAAAGAAAAAGAGGAAAGAAAAGAAAGGTGTGTGGGATGCTCGGAGGAACTAGTATCAAATCAGCAAAGGTTCTAAATCATCTTTACTCATCATGCTACAACTTAAGTGTAACTCCCTCTTTAAAACCTTAAATGGCTTCCCATCACTAAGAAATAGAGCATGAGGCAGATGTGTATATACAGTTAACAATAACAGCAAATATTCAGCACTTACTGCACGCCAAACGTTATTCTAGGCACCCTAAATATACTAACTCAATTCTACCTCATCATAACCCTATGAAGTAGGGAATATCATTATCTCATTTTATACATGAGAAAAATAAGACACAGAGAGACTAAGTAATTTGCCCAAGGTCACACAGCTAAGAAGTGGTAGAAATGTGATTTGAAACCAAGCAATTTGACTCCAGAGTCTGTGTTCTGTCTCTCAACAGCTCCACTTGTACGTTTAATAGGTATCTCAGACTTAATGTGTCCTAAATGAACTCTTAATTATCCTCCCCATCCTATCCCCTCCCCCCCCCACAAAAAAAGAAAAAAATTGTTTCTCCCTAAATCTTCCTTATCTCAGGTAATAAGAACTCCATCCTTAATTGCTCAGGCCCAAAACCTTAGAGGCAATCTTGTCTCCTCCTTTATTACCAACACTACTCCACAACCAATCTGTCAGGAAATCCACCTCCAAAATTTCCCTTCAAAATACATTTTACCACTTCAGAATCTTACCACTGCACACCATCTCTACTGGCCTAAGCCACCATCATCTCTCTCCTGGGTTTCTGCAAGAGCCTCTTCATTGATTTCCCTGTCAACCCTGCCACCTTACATTATTCTTAACTCCAAAGTGGAAGTCAAATCATGCCATTCCTCTGTTCAAACCCCCCAAGCTAAAGTTATTTCAATGGTTTACAAGTCCCTTGGCAGACTTCCTCCTATCCTCCTCACCTAATACTTGCTATTCTTTCCTATTCTATTCTTTCCACTGCAGCCATATTGGCTCTGTTGCTCTCCTTGAACACAACCCACAGCCTCCCACCTCAGGGCCTCTGCACCTGCTGATCCTCTACCCACAATGTCTTTCCTTGAGCATCAACATGTCTCACTCCCTCTTCTCTTCCATGTTAGGGTATCATCCTTCATCCCTGATCACCCTATTGGCATTGAAACTCCTCAGCCCTACAACCTACTTTCCACCTTCTCTGCTTTATTTTTCTCTAGCGCACCTATCTCCTAGAATAGTACCTGATGCAGAGTAGGTGACCAATAAATATGTCTTTAGTTCATGAATAAATAGAGCACCATTTCTGGTACCATAGTTCATATTTTTTTAGGTTGTTGGTAGGTGCTATCAAAAGAAAGTTGACTAAATTATGCACACTTCTTTTTTTAAAAGATTTTATTCATTTGACAGACAGAGAGAGCGCACAAGCAAGAGGAGCAGGAGGCAGAGGGAGAGGGAGAAGCAGGCTCCCCACTGAGTAGGGAGCCTGATGTGGGGCTCAATCCCAGGACCCTGGGATCATGACCTGAGCCGAAGGGAGGTGCTTAACTAATTGAGCCACACAGGTGCCCCAAATTATGCACATTTCTCCACAACAGTAATACAGAGATCCTTTAATGATTCAAATGCATAGCATTTCCTATATTTATCTGGCCTCAAAATTCTTTTGTCATATTAGTGTTTCTTGGAAAATTCTAGGCTAAAGTGACACAAATGTACCTAACTAGGGTAGGTAGTAGCGAAAGGGGAAGAATTCTGGTGAGGAAAGGAAAAGATATTTCTGTTGATATGCCAGCTCCAACTCATTGACAAGGATTTCTTAGAGTGCTACATGAATATGGATCCCGAAGATTTGACCAGAACAAGGACTGGGATCCATCAGTGATGTCTGCACACTGCACAAAGGAGGGGATAGCATCACAGACATTTGCCTTCCCTACACATACACTTTCATGACAAATACAGAAGGACCAATGAAATGGGATTTCCCACTTCTTCTTCTACAGCCTTTATTTTCACAAGAAATGAATCTGACAAGAAACTTCTTGCAAGGGCAAGAAATATGGAGAAGAAATTTTCAATAAAATCTCACAGATCCTAATTCTAGGCTGCTGAAAACTGCTTTGTTGCTAATCAATGGAGTAAAGAATGGTCTTTAAAGAACTCATGGGAAATATCTAGAGATGCAGATGGAGAAACTAGCACCCCAATGTTTAGCACCAGCCCCCCTATCAGTTACCCTCCATAGAAGTAAGTGTCCTCCTCTCCATCTGCCATGAAAGACAGAAAGCAGGTGTTTTATTAAAGATTCCATGTGAAGAATCCCCACCAGGATTTTGCTGATCACAACAGAAGCCCATGTAGTGGAGGGATCAGAATAGAAAACCTTGATTTCTTTTCAGTATGAGTCTTAGCTTTTGTAATTCAGTGTAGCAGATAAAACAGGCCCCACACAGACTCCAAAACATGTAGCACCCACTCATTCCAGACTGATCTGACCAAACCAGCATCCTGTGAGACCACCACTTCAGACTTCGCCACTCAGGGCAATCATCAATCAGGCCCAGCCCACTTGTAAGCCCACCTGGAGAACACCACACAAACTACAGGTAGATTAAAACCTACCTGTGAAAAGCAAAACTCCTCCAGATCAATAAGCAAAGGCAACTCACTGAAAACCAGAAAAATATGAAGAGGCAAATTTCATAAAACCAGATCCAAGTTGCCAATAACCTCATGAAGAAGTTCAAACTCACTGGGAATAAGGGAAATGCAAATGAAAACATTTCTCTATATTCTTTGAGAAAATCCCTTCATCTGGCTAACTTCCACCCCTCCTCCAGGTCTCAGATGAAATTCCTCTTCCACAGAGATGTTATTTTCTTTGTAGCTCTTATCACCAGTTACGATGGATTTATAGATGCATTTGTGAGTTAATTTCTGTCTTCCCTATAAACCCATGAGCTCCATGAAGGGAGCAACAATGTCTGGTTTATTCACCACTATGTCCCCAAGACTTAGAAGAGTGGCTGGCAACAGTATGTGCTGAATAAATATTTGTTCAGTGAGTGAATGAATGAATGAATGAATGAACGAAAAAAGCACAATTAGCTCTTTGCAGGAGCCTGGGATAAGATTTCACATTCATGTCCACAGCACCAAGACAAACCAATCTCCCCATGGAAAGTACATGGACTAATGGGCGCAGTTGCTACCTGCCCCTCATACTGACCCAATTAAGTTCAAAGAGTCAGAGGAGGAAGGGCTGTTCCAAACCCCACACACCTATCTGGGGATAAATGCAGGAGGATTTCCTAACACCTTTCCATGGGAGTATCACTAGGGAGCCTGCTGAATTAATGTTCCTAAAAGGTGTATCAGAGGATGCTACCAACATGTAAATTCTCCAGAAACTTAAGCCTTTAAATTCTACTGCACAGGAGCTGTCAGAAAGCAATATTTTGTGAGCTACAGATTCCAATAAAATTCACTCTGAGATGATGAAGCCTTCCTTGGTAGCCTAAGGGCTGATATATGAATAATCTGCCAGCATTATGCTATGTCACTTAAATATTACTTTGGAGATTTGTCAGGAGAAAATTTAAGTAAAATTAAAGTTCAAATGGAAATGAAAAATTAAGGTATGATCAAAGCTATAATCTCATATTGGATTAAAAAAAAACTGTAGAGAAAAGCCCCATTTAAGATTTCCTGTTTTGTATTTATGGATCCAAACCAAGGTATTCCCACTGTGCCTTGTTTAAAAGGCTGATATGCAGGGTTTGGGCCTCCCCCCTTATTTAGATTCTGAACCTAGCTCCAGGGGAAAAACAGCATCTCAGTTTCTATGGGCAATCCAATTTTAATCATTTTTGCTTTATTGGAATTTTCATAGGAGTCCAGGTACAAGAGATTCAGAATTAATCTAAGTCATAAACAAAGCAAAAATGGGGAGGAATGGTGTGAATGATAATTTAATACCTATAAAGCATGGCTCCTTTCTCCTAAAATATGCACCATGGTGTGGGATAGGAGAGGGGACCAAAGTACTGTTTGGAACAAGCGCCTCAAAGTCAGAAGCATGGCTGAAGATTATCTAAAACACTGGTGTCTATGACTCCCACAAACAGCTTTCCTCCAGGGTTTCAGAATGTTCCCTGCCACTTATCAAACTGAGAGAAGCAGCTGTGATGGAGAGAAAGGTGACAGCAAGCAGAAGTCTGGAAGCCCCCAGAGAGAGACACGGCTTAACCGTGGAACTGAAATGCAGACTCCAAAAGACTAGCATTTACCACAGACTGAGCCCTGTGTGGCCTGTCTGCATATAATTCTCTGCCAATGTGGCTCATGTGCTACAGCCTGACAGCAAATCCCAGAGAGAGCAGGGATGATACCCAATGTGCCCTGTGCAGTAAAGATCCGTCAACACCATGATGATCATATTAATGAAACTAGTGAAGCATCCTCTCTAGTCTAGACCAGCAGCCTCTCTGAATCTAAGCTAAGGCAGTTCTTTCTTGAATCAAAAATAATAAATATCATTTTCTAACTTTAAGTTTTCTATATCAACCAAAAGGACACTTCAAAAATCACACACAGAATACTGAAAAAAAATTTTTTATTAACCCAAAAGAAGATGGGAAAGAGAAATGGAGGAAAAAAGGATGAAAGATACAAGTAGAAAATAAAACCAAAGACAGTAGACTTAAACCCAACTCTATCAGTAATTATATTAAATGTAAGTGGCCTAAACACTTCTTGTAAAAGCCATAGCTTAATAGTTCAAAACAGAAAGCAAAATTAACTATGTGCTATTTATAAGAAATACAAGCAAGAGAGCAAGAAACGATGTGCAGATAGAAGCCACAGTCATTTTGTAAACTTATCTCCAAAGTAACATCCCATCACTTTTTCCATATTCCTATTCATTGAAAGTGATTCACAAGCTTAGCTCACACTCAAGTGGAGGAAATTTAAAAAGAGTGTGAACAACTGGGAGCCATTTTAGAAGCTATCTAACACAAACAAATCTAGCAAGAATGATCAGGGGGAAAAAAAGACAACACAAATTACTAGTATCAGAAATTAAAGAGGTAATATCAGTATACATCATATAAATATTCAAAGGATAATAAGGAGATAAAATTAACAACCATGTCAACAAACTCAACAAACTAAGTGGAATGGACACACTTCTTGAAAGACAGAAGTTCCAAAACTGAAAAAAAAAAAAAAGAAATAGAAAATAATAATAGCCCTGTATCTATTAAACAAATTGAATCCATAATTTAATATTTCCCCCCAAAGAAAAGCCCAGTGTCTTCACTAGTAAATTCTTCCAAACATTTAAGAAATAACATAAATATTGCCCACATTTTCAAAACATTTCTTTCAGAAACTAATAGAAGAAAGAATACTTCCAACTCGTTTCATGGAGCCAATCATATATAAACCAAAAAAAAAAAAAAAACCATACACCAATATCATTCATAAACTTCAATGCAAAAATCTTTAATAAAATACTTGCAAATCCAATCCAGCAATATATAAAAAGGATAATACAACATAACTAAATGAAGTTTACCTCAGGAATGCAAAGTCCTTTCAATATATTAAAAAAACAATTAGTTTAATTCATCTCATTAAGAAAAAAGGAGAAAATCATATGATTTTTCTCAATAGATGCAAGGAAAATATTTGACAAAATTTAACACCCATTCATTTTTCTTAAATTCTTTTTTTTTAAGTAGGCTCCATGTCCAGTGTGGAGCCCAATGCATGGCTTGAGTTCATGACCCTGATATCAAGACCTGAGCTGAGATCAAGAGTTGGATGCTTAACCAACTGACCCATCCAGGCACCCCAATACCCATTCATTATATTTTTTTAAAAACTTCGTCAAACCAAAAATAGAGGAAAACTTCCTCAATCTAATCAAAAGTGTCTACTTAAAAACCTATAGATAGGGGCGCCTCGATGGCTCAGTCATTAAGCGTCTGCCTTCGGCTCAGGGCGTAATCCCGGCATTCTTGGATCGAGCCCCGCATCAGGCTCCTCCACTGGGAGCCTGCTTCTTCTCCCACTCCCCCTGCTTGTGTCCCCTCTCTCGCTGGCTGTCTCTCTGTCAAATAAATAAATAAATAAATAAATAAATAAATAAATAAATCTTTTTTAAAAAATAAAAATAAAAAAATAAAAACCTATAGATAACATCATATTTTTTCCTAAAGATTTATTTATTTATTTGAGAGAGAGAGAGAGAGACAAAGTGCAGGGGGGGAGGGGCAGAAGGAGAGGGAGAGAAAGAAACACAAGCAGACTCCCCACTGAGTGCAGAGCCAGACTCAGGGCTCAATCTGATGACCCTGAGATCATAACCTGAGCCAAAACCAAGAATCAGTCACTTAACCAACTGTGCCACCCAGATGCCCCTAGATAATATCATATTTAATAATAAAATAATGAACGTTTTTTCCCTTAAGGTCAGGAATAAAGCAAGGATTTCCATTATCAACACTTCTATTCAACATCTTACTAGAAATCCTAGACAGTGCAACAAGGCAATAAAAATAAATAAAAGGCATAAACATTATAAGGGAAGAAAGTAAAACTGTCCTTATTTGCAAATGACATGACTGTGTGCATAGAGAAACCTAAGAAATCTACAAACAGCTCACCAGAAGTAATGAGTTTAGCATATTTCTAGATACAAAGTTAATAAGTAAGTCAATTAAATTTTTATACACTAGCAATGAACAACTGGAAAATAAAATTTTTAAACAATATCATTTAAAAGACATCAAATAACCAGGAAGAAACATTCACACTGAAAACTATTTTTAAAAAGATATGAATAAATGCTTAGATATAACATGTTTATCATGGATAGAAGGTTCAATTTTGTTAAAACATCAGTCTTCCTCAACTGATTTACAGATTCAATGCATTTCCAAATATAATTTCAAAACAGTTTCTTGTGAAAGTCAATAGACTCATTCTAAAAGGTAGATAGAAATGCAAGCAACCTCGGAGAACCAAAACAGTCTTGAAAAAGGAGAATGAAGTTGGGACACTTACAATTCCTGATTTCAAGACTTAATACGAAGCCACAGTAACCAAGATAGTGTGGCATTGGCATAAGCATGGACAATAGATCAATGGAATAAATTAAAGAGTTCAGAAATAGACCCATACAAATACAGTCAATTGATTTTTGACAAATCAATTCAATGAGGAAAGGAAAGCCTTCTTAACAACTGGTGGTGAACAACTAGACATCTATAAGGGAATAAAAGAAACTCTAACCTCTACTTCACACCATACACAAAAATTAATTTGAGATGGATCAGAGACCTAAAGACAAAGCTGAAACCATAAAACCTCTATGGGAAAAAAAAAAAAACCACAAGGGAATATCCTCAAACCTTGGGATAAGCAAAGTTTCTTAGAACCCAAAAAGCACTACCAAAAAGGAAAAAAAATGATAAGTTGGGACATCGATAAAATTTGTAAATGGCTGCTTACCAAAACACACCATCAAGAAAATGAAAAAGAAAAATCTGCAATACTTGCATCTGACAATGGACTGTTAATCCAAATATGTAAAGAACCCCTACAAATCAATAATAAAACAATAAACAATCCAATTAAGAAATGGATAACTTGAACATAAACTTTCCCAAAGAAGATAAGCAAGTGGTAAATAAGCCCATGAAAAACTGTTCGACATCATTTAGTCATCAGGGAAATGCAAACTGAAACCATAATGAAATACCATTTCATCTTGTCTGAAATGGCTCTAATAAAAAATAATGACAGTAACAGATACTGTAAGGTTGTGGAATAGCTGACTCTCCTACATTGCTTATGAGAATAAAAATGGTATAAACACTTTGGAAAATTGTTTGGCAGTTTCTTACAAAGTTAAATACATACCTATGCTATGATCCAGCAGTTCTACTCCTGAGTATTTACTGAAGAGAATGCAAATATGTGTCCACACAAAGATTTGAAAATAATTGTTAATAGAATTTTTATTCAGGGGCGCCTGGGTGGCACAGCGGTTAAGCGTCTGCCTTCGGCTCAGGGCGTGATCCCGGCGTTACGGGATCGAGCCCCACGTCAGGTCCTCCACTACGAGCCTGCTTCTTCCTCTCCCACTCCCTCTGCTTGTGTTCCCTCTCTCGCTGGCTGTCTCTATCTCTGTCAAATAAATAAATAAAATCTTTAAAAAAAAAAAAGAATTTTTATTCAGAATAACCAGAAACTGAAAACAAATGCCCATCTGCTAGTGGATGAATAAACAAATTATGGGCTATTCATACAATGGACTACTACTCATCAATAAAAGATAAAAGGGAAGAATTACTGATACACAGGACATGGATCGACCTCTAAAACATTTTGCTGTGTGAAAAGAGCAAGGGGGGGAAGGGAGAAGGTATTGTATGAGTGCATTTCTATGGAGCCCAAGAAATTGCAAATTCAGTCTATGGTGATGAAAATTAGAACAGTGATTGCCTCCAGGACATGATAAGATTGGGTGGACAGAGTCACAAGAGGACTTATCAGAGTGATGGAAACACTCTACATCTTGTTTGCAATGATGGTTATATGGATGTTCACAATTGTCAAACCTCATCAAATTGAACACTTAGGATCTGTGCGTTTTCCTGCAAGTTTTTAAAAAATCATGTAGAATACACAACTCCAGATTTCTCAAACTCAGTGCAATCTGTACTCCGCAGAATATTGAATTTTTCAAGACTCTACACTCTCTGAGTCTCTCCCAACAAACCAACCCCTGGCATACTCTGTAGTCTTCGTGAATGTTTCCAGCCAATTGTGTAGGACCAAACTCTCCCAAGTGGTAACTAAGGTCTTCACTTTCGGACACTCTAAAAATCCAAACTTCATCATATTGCGACTTATTTACTACTAACACTCCCCCAAGATTTGATCTTACTATTGCTTCAAAATTAAATACACTGCCTGTGTTACACCTCTCACTACTACGGTTACAAACCAGCCACCTACAGTGTGGTTTTTTTTTGAACCACACAGTATTGTATTTTTTTATTTGAACCAATATGCCATAATTAGAAAATTTCACACAAAATCCAAACTTCCAGATTTTCTTAAACAATCAACTGGTGCTAAAATATGGCAGCCCTCTTTTCAAAGGGCAGCTGATCACTCTTTTTACTTAAATGTATTTCTTTTTAAAGAACCCATTTACTGTTATGCCTACAAAACATATATATTCAATGCTAACATAACAGTATTTATTTCTAGCTGGAACTTGGCTACAGAAAAGTCTGGGCTGCACTCTGCTCTTTATGTTTAAAAGGGAGAAGAGGGGCGCCTGGGTAGCGCAGTCGTTAAAGCGTCTGCCTTCGGCTCAGGGCATGATCCCGGCGTGCCTGGATCGAGTCCCACATCGGGCTCCTCCGCTGGGAGCCTGCTTCTTCCTCTCTCACTCCCCCTGCTGTGTTCCCTCTCTCGCTGGCTGTCTCTCTGTCACATAAATAAATAAATAAAATCTTTAAAAAAAAAATAAATAAAAGGGAGAAGAAAGTGTTTAAGACATATTAGCACCTAATAGAATTTGTTCTTGATATAGTTATAAAGGTGAGAGAGAATTAAAAAGGGAATCGCTTTATCACATTGCACCTTAACTATTATGTAATGCCAAGTGAGCACAGCACCTACAAGCAGCTCCTGGTCCACCTAAAGTCTCCTTGCATACAACCAGTAACATTTATCCCGAAGTGAGAAACACTGGCCTCAAGTCCAGATTGCTCTATTGAACTGTGAGCTCCTTGAGGACCAGGGATGATGTGTCTTACTGATTTTTACATCCCTGAAACTAAGCACAATATCTGGCCCAGAGAATTAACATATTTTTTCATTAAACAGACTCACTGGGTACTGGCTATATAAACATCTGTTGAGTAGGAAACTGGAATACAGTGGAGATGCAGACTTTTAAAACAGAATGGGAGCTGTCTTCTACTCTTTTAATGGAGAACTGTAAGTGGAGAAAAAGCTAAAATTACAGAGGCCACCAGGCACGTAGTCCTTCTAAGATATCTTGAACTCAGGTAAAGTCATCACTTTTTATAAAATGTTACACCCAACTTAAATATCCAGCTAATTTAGTGCATGCTTCGGACAAGTCAAACTGGTTCAAGGACATGGGGCCCAGATTTAGATCTCCAAGGTGAGATAAAGGAGGTATCTGTGAGAACAGCATAGGAACATCCCAGGAGGAGCCCTGGGCCATAGAGAGGGGTGCCTTTCATAGCCAGGAGACCAATGACCAGTAATGACCTGATAATAATATTAGCAATGGTAATAATGATGGTGATAATAAATAACAATGAAATTAATATTTAGTAAGCTTTTATCTGCACCAAGTGCTTTTCATGCAGCCTCTCATTTAATCTTCACTATAATCCTATGAAGTAGGAAGCATAATCATTCCCATGTTATATATGGAAAACTGTAACAGATTCTCACCTCCTAGTATTCAAACATTTGTGTAATCCTTTCCAAGAGTGTAGGTAGGGCCTGTGACTTGCTTCTAATCAACAGAATATGGCAAAAGGGATGGAATGTTTGTGGTTATTAGGTAAGATTATAAACTTGTCTTGCTAAGAGACTGTTTGGCTGACTTTGGAGAAGCATGCTGCCATGTTGTAAGCTATCATCCTGGAAAGGCCCATGTGGCAAGGAGTTGAGAGAAGACTCCTCCAACAACCAGCAAGAAACTGAGGCCCTGAGTCAAGCAGCATGCTAGGAACTGCACGCTGCCAACAACCACATGAGCTCAGAACCAGACCGATCATCATTTGAGTCTCTAGATGAGAATGCAGCCTGGCCAACACCTTGAATTGCAGCCTTATGAAATCCTGAGCAGAGGACCCAGTTAAACTGCACCTGTACTTCTAAACCACAAAAATTGTGCCCCAATAAGTGTGTGTTGTTTTAAGCCACTAAGTTTGTGGTAATTTTGTTATACAATAATAGACAATTAATAATAAAAACTGAGGCTTACATAATTTATATAACTAAGAAAGGCATAGAACTTGGATTTGAACCTGATTTCAGAGTTGTGCTCTCAGCCTCCCCAGGGAGACTTCCTCTAAGAGAAAGTTATGCAGGGATGTTCCCTCTCTACTCTTTCTGCCTAGGAGTTTCCTATACACACATCAAACGCGTGAGCCCAGCTACCTGTGCTAAATGTATTTGTGATGAGTGAGGGAACATCATGTCCTCTTCTGCTTCACTGAGAGCTCCATAAGAAAAGGACTACTTGTATCTTGTTCATGCTACATCTGCAGGGCAACAGCCTAGTAGCCGATATACAGAGGGGCCTGATTGTGAATTGAAAGATAGAGTGAACAGTGGAAAACCTAAGAGTTTGCAGAAACAGGGGCGCCTGGGTGGCACAGCAGTTAAGCATCTGCCTTCGGCTCAGGGCGTGATCCCGGCGTTGTGGGATCGAGCCCCACATCAGGCTCCTCCGCTATGAGCCTGCTTCTTCCTCTCCCACTCCCCCTACTTGTGTTCCCTCTCTCGCTGGCTGTCTCTATCTCTGTCGAATAAATAAATAAAAAATCTTTAAAAAAAAAAGAGTTTGCAGAAACGGTTCTCAGATCATCACACACATAACAGTCACCTGGGATGCTTGTTAGATATGTACAGTCCTGACCCTTATCCATATGATTCTGATTTGATAGGTCAGAGTTGGAAATTGAGAAGGTACACAGTAAACAAGGATCCTAGGGCATTTTGTGCAGCTCATCTTTAGACTGCATTGTAAATATTAACCCCCAAAATGTACAGGAAAATGGAAAGGAAGAGCCATGCTAGAGGCTAGAAGTGAGAACAAGTAAGACATGAAAGGGTCAGTTCCAGGAGGAGAGTCTTAAAGCAGAAGTTCTCAGTTCTGGCTACACATTAGAATCACCCAGGAAGTTTTAAAATCAAAATCCAAGCTTCACACCACAGACCAATCATTTTTAAACCTCTACAGGTGCAACATGGGCATCAGTATTTTTTTTAATTGAAGTAAAATTTATATAACAAAAAGTCACCATGTTAAAGTATATATACACTTCAACACCATCTAGTGTATTTACAATGTTGTGCAACCTCCACCTCTATCCTAGTTCCAAAACATTTCCACCATGACAAAAGGAAACCTCGCTCCTATTAGGCAGTCACCCCCTATTTCCCCAGCCCCAGCAACCTGCTTTGTCACAAAGGACTTGCCTATTCTAGATATTTCATATGAATGGAATCACACAATGTATAGAATAGCCAAAGGGTGGAAACGATCTAAATGTCCATCAGCAAATGAAAGGATAAACTAAATGTAGCTTATCCATGCAGTGGAATATTACTCGGCCATAAAAAGGAATGAGGTACTGATACAAGCTGCCATGTCGATGAACCATGAAAACATCACACAGAGTGAAAGAAAGCAGCAGCATTTTGTAATATACCCGGGGGATTCCAAGGTGCAGCCAAGGCTGACACCCACGGGTCTAAGCAATAAGTATAGTTGAGGCTGACTTAAATAAGACAGTCAGGGGAAGGAGGGACATTTCATTAAAGATGATCATTTGTGGATGCCTGGCAATGGCAAGGATGGGGATGAGGCATGACCACCGCAGCCCCAATCTCAGCACATGGTTACACAACTTAGCTCATCTTGACCCTCAGCCAATTGGTATGTTTCATGAGTTCTCCATCTCTAAGACACAGGAGGCCAAGGAACCCAGGGTGCAGTCGTTCGGGAAAAAAAAATAACTGCTATTTTCCTTTGATGTATACAGAGACCACCCTTGATGCAGCAGCCACGGACCCAACTTAACTTTCCAAATTCCATCTGAAATTTGACTTGCCACTTCCAGAAAACCTACAGCTCTGCCCCAGAGTCAAAGTGGGACACCCCTCCAGAGTTCACTTAAGGGGAATGAACTTTCAAAAACTACTCTGGTGTGCATAGCAAACTAGAATCACCCCTGCTAACTCCTTCTCAATCAGGGGAAGTGACAGTGTTGGTGCTCCAGAGTCTATTTGCATCGGGTTTTAATGGAAAATGTGGTCATGTCACTCACAGGAAAAACAAATCACAGCCCACACTGGAGCTATGGCTTAATAACATGGCTGAGTGTTAGTTCAGGCTTTTCATGGCTAGATTAAACCTGGGAAAATCAGCAGTGACGCTCCCAGCAACATTTCTGCCAAATGATTTGGGGGAAAACCAACAGAGGTGCCCCTTAACTTTGCCTCCTCTGCACAAAGGGGTTCAGCTGGCAATGCCAAATGTGCTTATTGCTGAGGTCTTTCGAATTGAAGCAAACTGAGCGTCAACTGTCCTTCTGCCCCAGGCCAGAAGTAGATTTAGACCAAAATAATAACAGTGGCACAAATCTGAATAGACTGAACTCCCCCACAGCAATCCAGATTATTTTAATATGCATTCTCGGCAGCATTCTGTATTTCTCACAAAAGCAAATGAACATCCCCCTGCAATGAATTAAAACAAAGAATTAATAAGTTCAGAACATGGGTAGGGGGGTGGGAGTTGCTGACTGTACAAGAACATACTGCAGATGGCATTTCAAAGTCTAGACATCTCCATCATAAATGCCAACACTCCTGCTCACAGAGACCTCAAGTAATCTCAGACTGGAGAACCCACTTGGAGGTTTGTTTCAAGCTTTTTTGCTCCCACCCCTCTCTCCAGAACTCCAGCCTACCCCACCCACATTCATTGGCCAAGTCTTGTTGATTTTACCAACTACATCTCTCTAGAATCCATTCACTGCTCTGCCACCCTCTGACATCATCATAAACCAAGCCACCAACATCTCCACTTGTTTGGCTGTAAACACCTCTAACTGATCTCCCCATTTCTCCTGCTCCTTGCTACAATATGTACTCCACACAGTGACCAAGGTAATATTTTCAGAACGCACATCCAAACAGATCATGCCCTTTCAATGGATCCCTATTACTTTGTGGGTTAACAATTACAAGAGCTCGTCTTTACTGAGCATGGATTATCTCACTTCATCCTTATGATGGGCCTTTATCTCAC
The DNA here is from genome assembly GCF_024610735.1 of Ursus americanus. NCBI lineage: Eukaryota > Metazoa > Chordata > Mammalia > Carnivora > Ursidae > Ursus > Ursus americanus. The sequence continues at coordinate 36,226,001 of NC_142128.1, forward strand.
CAATAAAAGGTTAAGTGGGATGCCCAAGATGACACAGCTAACTTGTATAAAGTTCCAACACCTTAACACGAGACCTGTGTGATCCAGCCCTTCCCTTCTCCAACCTCACTTCCTCGTACTACCACTTGCCTTCCAGGCTCTAGCCACACCAACCTCTTTGAAGTCTCTCAAATTTACCACATTCCTTTTGACCTCAGAGGCTTCACCTGTGCTATTCCTCACCCTGAAATGCTGTTCCCACACTTCTTTATCTGGTTAATACATATCCACACTCCACGTCTCCCCTTACGTGTCTTCTCATCAAGGAAAACTTTATTTTTTTAATAAAGCAGCTTTATTGAAATATAATGCACATCCCAGACAATTTACCCACTTAAAATCTAAATTCAATGATTTTGGGCACCTGGGTGGCTCAGTTCATTGAGTGTCTGCCTTTGGCACAGGTCATGATCCCAGGGTCTTGGATCCCTGCTCAGTGGGAAGCCTGCTTCTCCCTCTCTCTCTCTCCCTCTGCCTACTGCTCCCCCTGCCTGCCACTCCCCAGCTTGTGTGCTCTCTCTCTCTGTCAAATAAATAAATAAAATATTTTTAAAAAAATAAAATAAAATTCAATGATTTTTAGTATATTCACAGAGTTGGGTAACCATCACCACAATCAATTTTAGAACTTATTCATCACCCCCTAAAAGAAGCCCCATACCCACTAGCAGTCACCTCCCGTTTCCTTCTTCCCCTAGCCCCTAGCAATGACTAATCTTTCTGTCCCTAATGGATTTGCCTATTGTGGACATTACATATAAATGGAACCATATAACATATGGCCTTTTGTTTCTGGCCTCTTTCACTGAGCATAATGCTTTCAAGCCTCTTCATGTTGCAGACTGTATCAGTGTGTTATTCCTTTTTATGGACAAATAAGAGTCCATCATATGCATAGACCACATTCTGTTTACCATTCATCAGCTGATAAACATTTCAGTTGTTCCCACTTTTTGACTATTAGGAATAGTACTGATATAACATGTGTGTACACATTTTGTGTAGGTATGCTTTCATTCCTCTTGGGTATATACTTAGGAGCAGTGTCTGGGTCATATGATAACTCTACGTTTAACCTTTTGAGGAACTTCTGTTTAAGGAAGCCTTTCCTGACCTTCCAAGATTGAGGTTCCCTCTCCTCATTTGTACATTCTCTTCACACCCTTTACTTCTCTTTCAGAGCAGTTGTGACAAATGTATCAATGACCCAGGTAACTCTGGGTTAAAGCCCATAATTCCCTCTAGACCATGTCCAATAGAAATATGATGTAGCCACACAGTGACTTTTACATTTCTGTAGTGGACACATTTTTTAAAAAGTAGAACAGGTGAGGGTAATTTTAATAATATCATTTATTTAATCAAATTTATCCAAAATAACATTTCAGCATGTATTAATTTTTTAAAAATATTAATGAAACACTTTACATTATTTTTTATATGAGGTCTTCAAAACCTACTGCATATTTTTTTAGACTTCCTGCACATCTCAATTTGTACTCACATTTCAAGGGCTCAAAACCACACATGGCTCAGTCAATTAAGCAGCTGCCTTCAGCTCATGTCATGATCTTGGAGTCCTGGGATCAAGCCCCACATCAGGCTTGAGCAGGGAGCCTGCTTTTCCCTCTGCCCCTCACCCCACTCGTGTTATCTCTCTCTCTCTCAATCTCAAATAAATAAGTAAAGTCTTTAAAAAACAAAACAACAAAACCACACATGGCTAGTGGCTACCATACCGGAAGGCGCAGCTCTAAACTGTTCACTCCCTGAGGGCAGGAACCCTGCCTGCTTTTGCCAATTACTGGATTCTCAGCTCCGGTACAATGGCTAGGATGTTAAAGTATCCCATGAACATCTGCTGAATAATGAATAAATGAATCCAACCCAACCTCCAATCCTCCAAAAATACGTTCAAAAATTCAACATGCACATAGATCCACCTGGTGTCTTCCAGCAACTTGAATTTGTTGAGAAAAGAGAATGAAATGTGGGACTCCTGTATGCAACAGTGTGGGTTACAAGGACCTTCTACTCTTCAGGCAAATAGCATCTTTGTTGAAGTCAGAACCAACGTAACACAGAGTTTTTTAAATGTGACACTATTTCATTTTATGATGTGTGATCCACTTTGAAAGCTTGAAGTGCCTGTCTGGGGAAGTCTATTTAATTTCTTGCCTTTTTTTTTTTTTAGAATATTGGCTAATATTATTATAAAAGGAAGTAGCTCCAACAAGTGGGCGCACACACACATGCATACACACACACACACACACACACACACACACACACGCACACACACAGCTCATGAGTTCTGGAGCAACTGAATCTAACAGCAGCTTCCTAACAGCCAGCTCTTTTTGTGATGAGGAAATAATAACCAGCATGTAAATGTCTGAATATATTTAATCTTTCCTACTGTCTGCAAAGTTCAAATCTACAATTGATCTACTTCCTGGGCTCCTTGAAACCAGCTCTGTCAAAATTACCCAGGAATGGAATGAGGCCAAGCATTGCCCCTTAAGGACTCAGGACAAGGGAAGTCAGTCATGGTCAGTGCAGAGTTGGCCACACATGATTACACCTAGACCTGCAAGACGCAATGTCCTCCCGTGGTCCCTCCTCAACCAGGTCCCCATTGCCTGGGCTGCAGCCAGAAGCAGTCCTGCACAGGAGCATTAAGCAAGTATTGCTGAATTTTTTTAGTGGTTAGAGGGTTATAGTCAATTACAGTGCATTAATGGGCCCAATTCTTCACAGTGCCCTCTATCCAGGCCCTTTGCCATATGACTTTGCAGTTCTTCCCACTAAAGAGTCAGAGTGGACTTCCCCAGCCCTTGATGTTGGGTTTAGTCATGTGCCTTGTTTTAGCCAATGGAATGTTGGTCTGTGTTATGTGACTTGGAAAAAAAAAAAAAAAACTTGAAAAGAGGAAGCTCAATCCTTGCATTCTTATGCTTCTGCCAGCACAATGAGAACATACTCAGGTGAACCTACTGGTCTCAGAAGAAGATAAGAAGCACCAGGAGCAGAGCACAGCTTTCCAGATGTACCTCATGTAGATCAACCGATCCTCAGCTAACCAACCCAAAGATCCACGAAAATAGGTAGCTGTTGTATTAAGCCGCTGATTTGGTGTGGCTTGTCACACAGTAATTTTGTGGCAATAGCTAACCAATAGAAGAATCACTGTCCCTTATCTTCTATAGCTTTTAACAACTTTGAACAGATAAACAGCTCTATGGGGATCCTCCATTTGTCTTTATCTTTAACAAAGTGAATTGGAGAACTAGTTTGGCCCTGACATTTATCAGTCACCTAGCCAGAAACTGGTTATTCCTATCTTCTTCCTTATCAACAGAACCCCTATTTTACTCAGGTGCTGAGTTGCCTTGTCTCAGGAAGTGTTGGCCCAGCGCCAGGAAATGATTGAAGCAGGGTTTGGCAAACTGTAGTCCAAAGATCAAATCTGGTCCACTGGCTGTTTTTGTAAGTAAAGTTTTATTGGAACAAAGCAATGCCCATTTGTTTATGCATTGTCTATGGTTGTTTTCACACTACAATGGCAGAGTTAAGTAGCTGTAACATAGGTTATCTGGGCCAAAAAGCATGAAATATTACTATTTGTTACCAAAAAAAGTTTCCCATTCCCTAGTGTAAGGCTTAGATTCTAAACTAACCATGTTACTCAAATCACCCTTTGCCCTGGTTGTTTTAGGGCTGGTCTTAAGACTCCATTCTGACTGTTCTATTGAGGGACTCCCCTCCCCCACTTCCTTCAGCCCAGCACTGATGTGGCTGAGATGCAGGAACTCTGCTGGAATTTGCAGCAGAGACTTTAGTATAGAAATGTGCAAGGAGGGGCGCCTGGGTGGTGCAGTCGTTGGGCGTCTGCCTTCGGCTCAGGGCGTGATCCCGGCGTTATGGGATCGAACCCCACATCGAGCTCCTCCGCTATGAGCCTGCTCCTTCCTCTCCCACTCCCCCTGCTTGTGTTCCCTCTCTCGCTGACTGCTCTCTCTGTCAAATAAATAAATAAAATCTTAAAAAAAAAAATGTGCTAGGAGACCCTCTGTCCCTTCCTTCTTGCCTTGGAGTATTGTCATGTGAGGACTTCGTATTTGGATTGTGGCAGCCTCCATGACCATAAGGAGAAAGGCAAAAGCATCACAGAAAAATTAACAAGAAACTCATCATCTCAAGCAAACCCTAGAATTTAGCAAACCCTAGAATCGGCTATCTCTGGTCTTAGAACATGAGACGACAAACCCCTGTTGTTCAAGATGTCTGGTTGGTCACTTGCTGGCCGATGCTGCCAGAGACAGGTCTTGCCTATCCTACTTGATCCAAAAAGCCTAGAGCCTGTGCAAGGAACCAAGGAGGTAAACCCCACCATCACAATTTAGGCAAAGTAACCCATCCACTAATACATGAACTTGGCCTGATACAGTCAGCATTTCCTCAGTCTTGCCAACCACATCAACTTGTCCTCTCAGAAAAGGAGTGGGGAGAACATGGAAACTTCTGTTCCAGTTCATGTCCAAGGGATCGGAAGTGATGCTGGAACTTCCTTCCTCTAAGGGTCAAAGAGGGGAAATCAAGGACAGTGCCAGGCAGGAGAGATGCAGCAACAGAGGTGTTATTTATGGAGCTTTGGTCTGTGGACCCAGTTGAAGCTGCATTCTTAGACATTAGGTTTAAGAATGGAAACTTGGAGTTTTCTGCTAGCATTCTCCTTCCCTCCAAACCAGAGGGAATAAATGTTGCTCTACCATGCCTGGGTGTAAGAAATGTCACATTCCTATTTCTGTAGCTCCAGTTAAATCTGCTCTGAGTCCCTGTATGCCTGGCAGGTGGAGAATTCAATCTTGTCATTATCAGGGCTTCTTACCCTTCTCCATGAGCTTACATAAGAACTCCAAGCTTATACATTATTGGAAAGCCAGACAGGAACTCGGTCCCTGGAGGTCATTATTATTGCAGCTGCTCCAAATCTTTTAATACTTTGGGGCTGTCTGCCATAAGACCCTCATATGGTCATTCTACTGATCACAAGGTTGGCCACAGGACCCTTGCTATAGTAGGTCTCCACCATACATGCAAACTCCAAAAAACCTTCTCTTAATCTCAGTTTCCTCTAAGATCAAGCTACTCCCACTTTCTTACCCTAAACACAAATGTCAGCTCCTCCCCATCACTCCAAACTTTGGTGAGAACTCAGCTAAATCCTCCTCAATGGACCTCATACAGCAAAGCTCTTCACATTCCCTCTTCAAGGAGACAGTGCAGGGATAGCTGAGATCTTTCAGAAGCCCAGGGTTGCCCTCTCCTTTTGGGGGGTTGAGAGGACATCACTCTCAATACACTCTCTTTTTCAAGAGCTGTATTTATCTTCCTCACCACCACATCCTCGGTGCCTGGCACATAGTAGGTGTTATCAGTGTCTGTTGAACTGAACTCTTGAGGTTGAAGCTATTAGCAAGAAGCTGCCAAGCAACAGGACGGAAAACCAACCAATAACAACAACAAAATTGAAGCAATTGTGGCAGTGAGCTCTGAACACACAGGGCAACAGCCCAAGTTTGGCAACTTTAATACAACAGCCATTTTGCCTCCAAACAAACTGGCACCAGCTCCAGAAGCCTCCTTCTGCCCCTTAAAGAGAGCCAGTTTCTTTTTCTTTAAATTTGCAGCATTCCTCCCCAGAGTTTCAAAGGAGCCGTATCCACCCCACTACCATTAACCAAGGGCTACAGCCAAGTGCCCGTGGTTTGATAGTTACTTAGTATATTTTAGACGGGAAAACAAAATAACACCCACATCAATCTATAGCCACCACCAGTTTCTAGAGGGCAGATCCCATTTGTGGAATCTTCTGCATGACAAGAATGAAATAAAGGAATAAGAATTCAGAGTCCTCAGAGCTATCCAGGAAGGAGGAGGTAAGTAGAAACATGCAGGGGTGAAGCAAAGTGAGAGAGATCAATGAGCTGACCAAGACTAAGTAGAGAGTGATGTGACCCTCTCCATGTCCCCAAATTTCTAACGAAGTCAACAAAACCCATCAATGCTTGGTGTGAATGGTTTATGCTTGTGGAAATCAAATCAGAAGCCAAGTTTCTGGTTAGCAAAGGTGGGGGACAGAGGCAACAAACATGGACTCACATGCCCAGGAGGCTGGGGAGGCTCTGCAATACTGAGCCCTCACCCCAGTCTCAACAGAAATGTAAGGTATTGACACATCCATGGACCACAGAATTTGTGGGCTTGAGTGCATTGGTTCCTGAATCAATGTCCTTAGGGCATCTCCCAAATTCACCACTTCATTCTGGGGCTATCAATAAAATACTTCTCTAAAACCTCAGTTCCTCATCTCTAAGACACAGGTCATATTATCTATCTTCTCAGGAAGTTGTTCTAAGATTAAGAGATGATGACAGTAAAGGTGTTCAGCACAGCACCTAGGACATGGCAAGCTCTCCCTAAATATGAGCCATCTCCACCTTAACCTCTAGATCTCAGAGAACAGAAGGTTCCCCATGGACACAGTGGGCCCCATATCAGGCTGAGTAGCAGAATCCCTTGGGGATACCCAAGCCCTGCCCAAGATCAATTGAGTCAGAATCACTGGAGGCATGGCCCAGGAATCTGTTTTTAAAGTCCATCAAGTGATCAATAGAACAGTAACTTGCACTTTTTTTTTACATTTCTTTTTCAGTTTTTTACATTCCAATCATTTTTAACATATTCACAGATATATACAACCATCACCAGAGTCAGTTTTAGAACACTTCATCACCTCAAAAAGAAGTCCCATACCCTTTAGCTATCACTCCACCCCTCATCCCCACACCCTAGGCCTAGGCAACCACTAATCTACTTTCGCCTCTATAGATATCCCTATTCTAGACTTTCATATTAATGGAATCATATAATATGTGACTGTTTTGTGTCTGGCTTCTTTCAGCATAATGTTTTCATGGTCATCCAGGATGTATCAGGTGTCAGAACTTCACTCCTTTTTATGGCCAAGTAATATTCCACTGTCTGGGTATACCATATTTTGTGTATCTATTCACCTGTTGATGGGATTTGAATTATGTCTGCCTTTTGGCTATTATGAATGATACTGCTCTAAACAGTCATGCTACTCTAAACATATTTGTATGGACCTCTGTTTTCATATCTGCATAGATATATCTCCAAGGAAGATATACAAATGGCCAATAGTACATGAAAAGATGCTCAACATCATTTGCCATTGGAAAAATGCAAATCAAAACCATAATGACATAACACTTCATACCTACTAGGATGACTAGAATCAAAAAGATAGGCAACAACATGTATTGGTGAGGATGTACAGATACTGGAACACGCACACTGCTGTTGGGAATGTCAAATGGTGCAGTCACTTTGGAAAACAGTCTGGCAGTTAAATATTGAGTTACCATATAACCCAGCAATTCCACTTGTAGGTATAGACCAACTTGGGTTCTTTTAATTTGTGAGAAATGAACTACTGGTACTTACCAAGAACAAAGAGAGGGAAAAAGAGAGAAATGGGAGTTACAAACACAGCCTTCACAACAGGAGCTCATTGCTATTTGCCTTACCTGGTGAGAATATCTCACTTTGATAAATGATTCTGGGGTAAGACACAATTATTCATAAAATGTGCCCTCTCAATGACTTCGTCAGCTACTCACCAAAGAAACAACCCTCTGTTCTAACCCTGAGGGAGATGTGCTAGATTGGACTTGGTAAGGTGTTAAGTTTAATCTCTGTACTTTATGATAGACGGAGGGGATTTTCAAGAGTAATGTTGACTACTGAATTTTTTGTTTTGTCCACATTGACTTTAGAACCTCCTGCAGAAGGCCTGACTTTCCTGTACTTTTTATTAATTCTAAATAAATTTCCAGTTCAACATATTCTAGAGATGATCAGCTAAGAAACAAATCTCTCTAAAAAGAATGCTAAGAATATGAGCATAGTTATACTGTAGAGTTAACACAAATTGCATTAGTATATATGAAACACAATACACTTTCATGTGTGATGAAAAAAAACTGTCTTTCATTCTTGTATAGACTGCAGGATGAGGGCTATCAAGGCACTTGCCCAGCAAGATCTTGGGTTCTGATATGATTTATGTTAGGACAGTCATCTTTGATAGATTCCATGTCTCAATCATCTTTTTATCCTCCTCTCTTGGCAAGTTCTAGGCACACAGTTGTACCGCACATGTTTGTTGAATGAACAGGGGACAGATGGCAACCAGCAGTTCTGGAAGTGCAATCAGGATTCCAGAAACTGTGGGTAGTTATCTCCAAGACATTGTGGCCAAATTTCTCAGTCTCACCATGATTTCTCCATCTCAACTCAAACCCTATGTGTGGTCCTTGTTACAGAACTCACGTTTATATGGACACAGGTGTGTGCTGGAGCCTGAGTTGCGTGGATTGCACAGAGCTAAGCAAATCCATTTAGAAAGCTCCATGCTTTGGTATTTCACTTGTGTCACTGTTCCTGGCTTCAGGAGAAGGCCTCCTCCTTTCATGTAAATAGCAAAGCCCAGTGCATACACACATGTGCGCACACACTCCTCTCTTTGGCTGACACTCTGAGAGGCTCACCTTGGGGGCTCCTCATGGTCATCTGACAGCAGTTCAAGTTAAGGTGATCAGGCTTTGTGCCAATCATTTGATTCTGAAAATCGTTCCTCTTATGACTGATTTATAATGCTTTATTAAATTATAACATACACATAGAAGTATACACACAGAAGGGTACACACACAAGAGGCCAACTCTATAAATTTCTTAACAAACTGAACATACTCATTTAATCAACACCCAGATCCAGAGACAGAACATTAAGACCCCTCCTAGGACCCCCACTCCATTTTTAGTCACTATTCATCCTGACTGCCAACTGCCTCAACTTGTCTCACCTGATTCTGTACTTTATGTTAGGCAGTGATTCTCAAATGGGGACAATTTTGTCCCCCAGAGAACATCTGCCGATGTCTGGGGAAATTTCTGCTTGTTATAAGTTGGGGGAAGTATGTTACTGGCAGCTAATGGGTAGAGTGCAGGGACGCTGCTAAACATCTACAGTGCACAGGGAAGTCCCCCCAAAAGGAAAATATCCAGCCAAAAATGTCAATAGTGTCTCAGTTGAGAAACCCCGATGCAAAGAGACTGATACACTGTCACTTGTTTTGTGCTTGTGATCAATTTTAACCTTCTGATTCTGATCATTTAATGGAAAGCAAAAATGTCATTTGGGGGGGCACCTGTGTGGCTCAGTCAGTTAAGCATCTGACTCATGATTTTGTCTCAGGTCATGATCTCAGAGTCACAACCTCAGGCTTCTTAAGATTCTCTCTCCCTCTGCCCCACCCCAACCCCTGCTCATGCACTCCCTCTTTCTCTCTCTCTCTCTCTCTCAAAAAAAAAAAAAAAAAAGTCATTTGGAGGCCAGGTAGAATCCCAAACAAACAAAAAATCCAGAGCTGCTCACAAACATGGTGCCTTTAGAACTGAGCTTTGATTTCAATTCTTTCTTTTCTGACTTTTGAGTGATTTTTGTAAAAATGGCATCCATTGGTCTTAAGGGCCTAAGATTCCCACAAAGCTGAGGTTCACATGGGAATTTTACACACACCCACACAGGTACACATGTCATTTACATTCAGACACCCACCCACAGACACACACACCCAGAGACATACACACCACCAAAGACAGAGAATGAGCTTCATGGCCCCATGAAAAGTAGAAATGCACCCATCATTCCAGGGAGGCATTTACTGGTTTAATTCAGACACCAATGGTCAAGCTGTTGTTGAGCCCAGCTCTTCGTCTTCCCCTTAGGAAAGAAAGATTTTTTTTTTCTTTACTCAAGAATATAGATTTAAAAAACAAACACTTCTGCATCTCAAAGCAGGCTGTACTTCCTGAGCTGCACATATTGATCAGCATTTTATTGTCAATTTTCTTTTAGTTGAAGTGGAAAAAAAATATAATCTAATTATGTGTTTAGTGACAGTTGGGAATCAGTCACACTAAATCCAACTGAGTGTGTTTGCGTGATTGAGGTGTTTAATTTGGGGACAAGGAAGCAGAAGCATTGGTCGTGTTTTAATGTAATTAGTACAGAATACCCCTAAAGGGCTGAAATATCACAACAGCACAAAGCTCATTCTGAAGCAAGAAAGTATTCTACCTCTAGAACTGAGTCAGGCAGGTTTGTAGCTGCATGTACCATTTAAGCCGTAACGTTTAATCAATGTCTCTTCAAGAGCCCATGGAATGTAGACTAGGAAAGACTAAAATACTCCATATCTTGACTATGCTTCTATAAAGGGAAATAACCTGGCCCTGTAGATATCCTACACTGTGGCTCTCTAAGCTGCTGATTCCAAGATTTTTTTATTTCATAAACCAGTAAAATATTTTTTTTAATTTGGGAACCAGCATAAGGTTACCTTTTGGGGGTGAGCGAGGTAAGAAAGGACTTTTGTGAATTAACAATTATATATATATATACACACACACACACACACACACACACACACACACACACACACACATGTGAGCGAGGTAAGAAAGGACTTTTGTGAACTAACAATTTCATATATATATATATATACACACACACACACACACACACACACATATATGAAACTACCAATTTCACCATATCAGTCAAGCTAAATTAGGTGTTGCTGCAATAACAAGCAACTCCTAAGTTGTTGTTTTTCTCACTCATGGTACATGTGTATTGCACATCAAGGAGTAGGGGGTAGAGGGGACTCTGTTTCCACATTGAACTTACCCTAGGGGTTAAGCTAATGGAAGTTCCATCACCTGTAAAAGACCATGCACTAGGAACTGATTTCTCCAGCCCAGAAATGACACACTGGTTTTTGTTCAGTAGATGAAGTACCCCCATCCCCAAACTCAATCCTAGTTATTCACATACACTTTTACAGGGGATCAGATAGTACCCAATCCACAGGAGAAATCAAAATGGCCTCCATGGCAGTGTTAAACGGGAAGAGAAAGCTTGAGTTCAATTAGCTGAGGATGACACTGAAGCATTTCCCAGGAAAGCTGTCGGCAGCTCTGCCCATCCATAACCTTGCTGCATTTCAGGGCAAGGCCCCTGCTTAAGCTGAACTGGGCTTCCATTAGAGTAAATCACATTGACTCACAACAAATGCAGATGAAGGACAAAAAGGTTCTTCTGACAAAGATTCACCTCTCTCTCTCTCTCTCCCTTTCACACACACACACACACACACACACACACACACACACCCCTCCCTTAAGGCTGACCCCATTCAGCAAGCAGTGCCCCTCCATTATGCACCTGGAAATCTTGGTTCACTGATGCAAACATGAGCAAGAGACGACCCTAACATCAAGGAGCTTACAGACCACTGGGAAGAAACAGACTTCAGCGCAAGGGTAATACGAGATAGAGGAAAAGAGACAAACTTAAAATTTGAGCAAATTATGCACTGAGGACTGTTTCCCAAACTGGGTCCCTGGGCCAGAGCCAGGCCAGCTACATGAGACTCACCTGGGAGCTTTTGTAAACATAGATGCCAGCTGAGCCCCTAAACACCAGTATTTCTGGAAAAGAGCCCCAGAAATTGATATATTTAATAAATACCCTCCTGCACGTGATTCTGATGCTCTAAGGGTTGGGGCAATACAGAACTATGGAAAACACCAAAGAAGGCACTAAAATGAACCCATAAATGCTGACTACTGTGTTGACTACAGTGTTAGCATCTTGGGTGTATGATCCCAATACTTAGAGTAACCCTGCAAGGGAAACACTTGTGGGACTTGACTGTGGGCTTTGTTGGTATCAGAACCAAGCACCTAGGATACTGGAATCCTGCTCTGCTGGTCACCCTCCCCACACAGGAGCCAGGTAAGAGTCCTCTTCCAAGTTTTAGTACAATGTGTCCTATTTTCTAACATCACCTGGAAATGTTAAATAACCTGCTCAGATTCTCAAAGTTTGTAACTGACAAAACCTGGGGTTCAAACCCAAATCTGCCTGATTCCAAAAATGTTTCCACTTGCTTCAACCCTGGAGCCATCATGGCTGTGGAGATGACAGAATCCACGCAACCACATTTGTTTTTAGAGATTGTCAAAGGAAGCTCTACAAACATTTAGATAAGCGCTGTTTCTGAAAGAACCTGAAGTTGTTCTGCCATTTAAGACCTTACATAGTCAGGGAGCCAGGAGTCCTGTTTCTGCAACTGCCTTAGTTTTCCCTGTAAAATAGCAGCAACGATCTTTGACAAATTCCCTCCCCCAGCAGAGACACAGAGGAACGGTTAACTCCATTGGTATTTTGAATAGATGGTTTCAGGGTCAACGATGATTTCACAGGATAGAAAATATAACAGTCACAGAACACTCTGCATTCAAATAGAATGTTTTCATTTTCAAAAGGCCCTCTATTGCCAGCTAATCTTATCCTCATGGCAGTCCCAGGAGAGAAGCAGGCTTGGTATTCCTGACCCCACTCCATAGACAGGAGACGAGGCACAGCCCTCCCAGATGTCACAGAGGGAGTGTGATGATGGGTGAAGGCCACTGTCATTGCCAGCCCCTTCCCCTACCTAATAACCACTCCCAGATCTTGTGGACTTCCATCAGAGGGTACAGGAGGGCTGGGTCACATATCTCTGCCAGTGGGGAACAGGACCTAACACTGCAAGCCCTGGTTACTTGGTCACACGCTGTCTGGTATCTCCATGTGAGATGCAAACTCCTACCTACCCTGCATGTCTCAGCTGACATAACAAATCCTCACAGAACATTTCCCTGAACCTCCAAGATTGGGCCAGGGTCCCTCATAACTGTCTGGCCTTCCCCTACTACAGAATTTATCACCTACAGGTTGCATGGTATTGAAATACATACCTGCCTTATGCTCACCATGTCATCTGCAGCAAATACAAAGATTAATAATAAATGGTAAAACTTAATGTCTGTTTTGTGTAAATGACACACTTTTTATGTGTCCTCTTATTTAATCCTTACTATATCTACAATAGTAGGAGCTATTAAAAATCAATTGTCAAATGAGAAAACTGAGCCACAGAGAAATTATATAATTTTCCAAAGAAGCCAGCTAGGACATGGTGAAACTCAGTTTGAGCCACGGAGTCAGATTTCAGAGCCTGTGTTCTTAATCCCTAGAGTTGGTGGCTTCCCAGAATCTACTAGATAGTTAATAAGTCTTTGTTGAATAAATGAATGAAGGTACAAGTGGGTGGGTGGGTGGATGGATGGATGGATGGATGGATGGATGGATGGGCGGACAGACGGTTGGATGGATAGACAGATGGATGGATAGGTGGGTGGGTGGACAGATAGGTGGATAGGAATGGGTGGATATTGGTGGACAGATGGATAGATGAATGGATGTGTGGGTAGATGGACAGTGGGAGGGAGAGACTTGAGCAGCATTGTTTGCCAGTTATTCAGGGTCCCCTAAAAAACCAAAGGAGTTCTCTCCACCTGCAGGTGGGTGGGTGAGGGGGCTTGCCCATGAAATACCCCTCATTTTGGATAGTGCCCAGCCTCAGTTACTGCTCTCTGAACACTCCCTTTATTGACTAGGAAACTCAAAACTTGCATTGATTATTAATGCAAATTACAGCAATAACTGAAGGTTGTTGAGCTGATGACAACTGGGCAATCAATAATCAATAACTTGGCTGTGTCACACTGCTGCCATTCCAGGCAAGTTCCACGGAAGGGCATTTTAATCCCTCCATCAAATTAAGCAGGCTCACCAAGTCTTCCCCAAATATGAGGAGAAGGAGGGGCTTATCAAATACTCACAGTTCACCCTGGCAGGCTCAATCCCTTTCTCTACCTGGGCCTGACCCTCAGTTCTGAGACTGCTTCAGTCCTCCAGGTCAGCCCTTATTTCAGCCTTTGGATTGACCCAAGTGACTACCTGCCCGTCAGGTATCTTCACCTTTCAAGGCTTTCCTTCAGCCTGGCCTTCACCAAAGACTAGAATCATTGTTGACAAAATCCAAGTCATTCCTAGGTAAGGAACGGGTATAGGAATCAGGCCTCAGTTATGGAATCAAGTTCTAAGCCAACTTAAAGAGGGAAAAGAACAGCTATCAAGAGAGGCAGTGTGGACTTTACATAACTGAAGCTGGAGAAGATCACGGGGCCATGGCAGACCACAAGCTAAATATGACATAAACTGTTTTTTACAAAATTGTAAACATCCATTCTCCCATACTGATAACTGTGCTTCAAATACTAATAAGGCCGTTGCTAAGGACAAGTCAAAAAAATGGGGAGTTTTATGCAATACAGGAAAGAAGGCTCATAGACAGGTACATTCCTGACACCATCTACTGGAGGACTCCTGGGATTTTGGTTACATGTGTTCTATGTGTTCTTTCTCATTTATGCTGTTGGAGAGCTGCCACAGTGAAGTAGTTAATATTATGTGCCCAGAGAGCAACCCAGTGGGTTCAAATCCAGCCCCACCTCTAAGTGACTATATAACACCAGGCAAATTATGCAATTTTCCTGATCCTCCGTTTCCACATCTATAAAATGGGTATGCTTCATTCATTAATCAAATTCTATCTGAGCATATGCTAAACACCAGAGACAAAGGGAATCAAAACCAAGCATGGCCCCTGCTCCCTATGGTGATTAGTACAGAAGGGGTCAATTATTCATCAAAAAATCATGCCCAAAAAATAGGTGGCTATAGTCGGGCCTGGACCTACAAGAGAAAGACACATGATACTATGAGAACAGATATCGGGAATTGGCTGTGACTGAGTCAGTGTAGCCAGGCTTCCCCTGAAACAGTGGTAAGTCAGCCTGCAGATGAGATGTTTACCAGGTGAAGGAGGGGGGTAGAAAGAGTTTTCCAGGCAGAGAGAGCAGGATGTGCAAAGCCCCTGTGGCAGAAAAGAGTATCACAACTACAGGAGCTTGAAAGAGACTAGCAAGAGCAAATAAACATGCAGATAATCATAGCACCAGGCTCATAGAGAAGTTGCAAGGAAACTGAGACTGTCTATAACAAATTCAATAAATGACTAAACAGTAATTTCTTCTAAAACAGGAAGGACAAGTTTCCTTGGTGTATTTCCCATGAAAGGCTGCTGTGGACTCAGAGGCCACACTGAACATCCTCCTTGACAGCCACTCAGCCAGCTGGACGCAAATGCACCCTCAGGTTTGTGATACCTGGGGCAGGGCCCAGGATGATTTCAGTGGATCAAATACCAAGAACCACACAGAATCTGCAAAAGGGTCAGAAGTCGCTTCCAAAACTATGGTTGGTTTCTACTGAGAGTCTTTCAGATGGAAATTAAGCAGCTCTTCACCAGCGCTGGAGAGAAGAGCCTCTTGCCGCCTGAGACAAAAAGCTGATGAATCAGGCACACTGGCGGATCAATCAGCCCGCGTATGTGAACAAGTTTATGGTGGAAATGAAGGGCTTTATTTGTTTGGCAAAACACAATGTGGTTTAATCGCCAGGAGGGAGGAGTGTCTAAAGCGGCAACAAAGCGGCTGTTGGCCAGGGTTTTCTAGAAGGGGGAGGTAGTGAGGATGAGGGCTTCCGTTTCATCTGCAGCCCCTTGCAGAGGGAGCTGGGGAAAGCTTTGCAGCCATCTGCACAGTGTTTGCATCTCGTCTGGCTGGGCAGCTGTGCTCCAAACAAGGGTGGATGGGGCAGCTTTTGCCCCTATGTTTGGGGAGAGATGGGAAGGAAACCAACAGAGGTAACAGGGAGACAGATGCTAGGGAGAACTGCCCAGACCTGAGGGGTTGAGTATCCAACCCACCAGCCTCTAGGCCACTAAAGCAGCCCAGGAGGGTCTTCTCAATTGGTCCCCATCCTTGTGCCTACAGACAGTCCCTCAGATGGAGACACATCAACACACACTGACAACCCCACACAGAATTGCCAGATGTAGCAAGTAAAAAGACAGCACACCAGTTCAACTTGAATTTCAGATAAACAACAAATTGTTTTTACATCCCAAATGTTGCACTGGGATATAACTATACTAAAAATTTGTTAATTGAAAGTCAAGTTTAACTGGCAAAACTAGTCTCACACAAACACAACCTAAGACTTGGAAACTTACAGAGAAATACACACAAATGCACACACCTTGCAGTGTTCAAAGTGAAGGAGAAAAATCAAGAGCCAAAATGGGGGTCCCCACCCCTCCATGCCTCCCTATCCTCTGTCCCTGGGCTCAGAACAAGCCAAGTCCCTGCCAACTTGGGGCCACTTGGCATCCAGGTCCAAGTTGGGAATGGAGGTGCCCTGATACAGCAGGATGCTGACCAGCACCTGCCCAAGCCCCAGTTTCTGGACTCTGGACTGAAAAACATAGCAAACTCCTATGGGCCTTGGGAAGTATGGGAAAGGGGCAGGGGGCTCTAAGACTAGAGAGTCACCTTGGAGTCCTCCACCTGGGGACCTATTGGGAGTTCTGTCTCCTTTGGTCTGCTCTCACTGCCTCTGCCCCAATCTCTGTCCCTGCCATTCAGTCACTGGCTGAGCATTTTCTGAGCAGCTACTAAAGGCCTGGTGCTAGACTTGGTACTGAAGACACAGTCCCTGGTCAAACCACAGTCTGGCTTATTCAACACTCAGCAATGACCACCAGCAATTGCCTGAATGTGCACAATAAGCCAAGTGTGTGGAAGTGATGGTTACTTCACTGAGGCCTCCTAGCAGCCCAGGGTGGCAGCCGTTTTTATTATATTATTATCACGACTTACCTTTGAGGAAACTGAGGCCAGTGAGCTAAAACAGCTTGCTCAAGGACACACAGGTAGGGAGTGGCAAAGCCTGAAGGAGGCAAATGCCAACTTTGGAACTTGCAGTAATATCACCAAGAATGTTTGGGAAAGCAAACTTTCCCTCCAGTGTGAGGCCACCTGCCAGATCTGGAAGCCAGAGTTCCTGCTGGGGGTGGCACCAGGTTGTGGACTGACCTAGGTGAAAGTGAGACAGAGAATGCCACTCTGGCCAATGCCTTTAGGCTTTGGGGGATGACCCCTGTAGAGGATGGCACCATGTAGAGCCTTAGGGAGCTGGCATCAGGGGAACATACTTAACCAGGACGCAGATGCAGCACTGCTCACCCTCTGACCTGGATATCCTGTTCCTAGGAACATCTTACAAAAAATACAGGCACAGAGCATCAAGTAATAAGTGCTGGAATATTCATTACAACACCATTTGCAAAAGGGAAGAAGCAGAAACCATTCAGAGATCTATCAGTATACGGTTGGCCTAAAGAAAGTACAGTGCATCCACACAGCAGAATAACTGTCCTGAAAGGAAGGTGGAGTCCAGGTTCCAACATGAAATGATGTCAAAGATATACATCACTGAGTTAAAAGGAGGCTTTTCCAAACAATAAATATAGCATTATCCGATTTTTAAAAAGATTAAAATTAAACAATTTATGTGCAGATATACATGCTTGCATACACACAGAGAAAGGCGTGGAAGGATATACCTCAGCCTTTCCCAGTGTTACTCCTGAGAAGCAAGATTGAAGAGAAACAGATAAAGGAAGAGTTCTGTCTTTAGTTTTCTATATAGTGGTATTGTTTCATTCCTTTACAATGAGCAAATAATAATTCGTATTTTTAATAAGCAGAACAAAAGCCAAAAAATTATACTCATACCATGTAGACTCTTTCACCCAGTCTGATTCCTACACACCAGGGCTTACAACTCCATCAGGTCGACTTAGAACACAGAACCAAAAAGAAAAATGAAGAACGCAGTAGATTTTCCCTCCCAGGTACCTTCCAATTCAAGTGAACAGGTTTCCAAGTCACAAAGTCTTCCTTCTCCAGACACACAAAACACAAGCCCCAAAGCAAAGGCACAAGCCCTGTCCAGGTTTCTCCAGGGCAGAGGTCTGAGATGCAAGGCAGATCTGTACACAGTCAGGGATAATAGAGTCCTGGACAGGAGGAGGCACAGAGCCAAGGAGACCCTCAGGGTAGCCTCTGCATTCCCCAAAGACCGCCAGACATGGAGCTTCACAAAGGCCCCAAAAGTCTGTTTCTATGACACCCTGGAACACAGTGAGAGGAGTCAGAGAGAAGGAAAACAAGCAAAATCCAAAAAGCCCAGACACACCTGGACTATGCTAAAGGTGTCTGCTCTTCTCTCTGTTTTTGGAAATTCCAGCTTTCTCCTTTGTGCCTTCAAGGTCCTTGCTCTGCACTCCAGCTCTCCTTTTCTCCTGTTTGCCTCTACCATCCTTTTGGAGCCTCTTCCCAGCAGCTTTTCCCAGGCCCCCTCACGCTCTGGGGCTGCACTCTCAGACCTCTAGCCTGCCTGGGACTCCCACTTTCCAGCTGATGAGGTACAGGGTGTCAGATGTAGCCAAGATTCTTTGGAGAAGCAAAGGCAGGAGCCCTGTGGGCTCTGAGTAACCTGACAACTTCCTGCTGGGGCTGAAAAGAAGGGAAAAGACCAGTTCCTCCGTGGAACAGCCCCATGAATACAGGACTCTCAGCAGCCTCTGGAGACCTGTGCTGATGGTCAGAAGTCCTGTCACCTCGACATGCAGTTGCCTGCAAGGAGGGCCATGCAGGAAGCTGTGTTGCTCAGAGAACAAAAAAAGGAAATTAAATGCACCATCTGCTTATTAGTAAGAGCTTTTGAGGCAGACACTTAAATATGCATGCCCAGACATTATAAAACTTCTGGGGGAAATGTTAATTTTAATAACCTGAGTTCTTGTCTTGCAAAAAACATCTTTTTTCTCTCTCTTCTTGGTGATTTGGAAGCTCTGTACCCCAGACTCAGCACCAAGATGGCTGACCTTACTGGATTTGGGCAGTTGTGCAAAGTGGGACCCCAAACACTTGACAGGGACCCATCTCAGGGAAATTCTTAGGAAGGGAACAAGTCGCTATTCCCCACCCCCCCTTTTTTGTCTCCCCCATCCAAAAACTGCATGATGTTAGCCTGGTGCCCTGTCACAGAGATGAGGAAAGCCCACTCAGAACCCCAGTCTGCCCCTGACACCAAAGACCCATAAAGTTGAGAGTGGGGGACCTGTTGCCCTCTCCTTCGGAGTCCTGCAAGTTGAGCACATTTAATACAACCCCTCCTCAGAGTTGTACATATTTCAAGGGCGGCTGTACTCACACCCTCATGGGATACCATGTAGGTGCAAGGCCCCTTAACCTGAGACTCTCAGGATAAGTATTTTTGGCTTTGTGAGCTATGCAGTCTCTCCCAACTACTCAACTCTCCCATTAGAGCAGGAAAAGAGCCGTAGACAATATGTACATGAATGGGTGCAGCTGGGTGCCAATAAAACTTTATTTACAATCACAAGCAGACCCATGGACCAGAGTCTGTCTCTACCACTACAGTAGGGTCTCCAAGAGAACAGGAACTGAACCATCTTGTAGACCAGCACCTAGACCAGCACCTGGCACAGAGGAGCTGCTGAAATACTTGGAGAAGGAATGAAAAGAGCCCTCAGTATTGAGAGGTGAAGGTCTCCTAATGGCACCATCTTGTGCCAAGAAACACTGCCAGGGCAGGGCTCTCCACCAAGCTGGGTTTTTTCCCAAGGTAATATGGAAAAGTGACAGCTGCTTTTTGTGAGGAGGACAGAAAGCTCTGGAGTCATGCGCACAAACCATAGTTTTGCAAGACAGTCAAGACCATGAGTGTCCCATCTTTCATTGCACACACTCCAGTTGGGTGCTGAAATGCCCAGACTTAGGAAGAATCTTGGTACCTCCCCCCACAACCAGCCTCCATTAAAATTCCAGCAAGAGCCCATGTGCATGATATAACAGGCTCTCTTCAACACAACCAACCTTCTCCCTTCTCTCCTCCTGTCTGTGGAGCCACATGTCCTCTGCTTGATTCTCCTCTGATCCCTCTCATGGATTCTTCTATCATCATTAAGATTTCCTTGGGCTTATACCAAAGCCCCTCCTCCTGCCCCTCCACTGTTTTCCCCAGTCAACCTCAAGTGTCCCCATGGCCCCAAGTACCATCTACATTGATGACTCTCAAATCTGAATCTCCAGCCCCAGACCTGTCTATCCTGTTAGACATTGTCACCTCGGTCTGAGAGCAAACTCAGCCAGAGTCCAAAATCAAATTCATAGTCTTCCCTGCCATTCTGGAGGTCAACCTGACCCTGCCTCTTTCTCACTGCCAAACCAAATAGATACTTAAGTCCTTACTGTATCTCATAAGCTTTCCTCTGTTCAGGCATTCAACTCTACCCACTACCAACACCACTATCCCAGCCACCACATCCCTGTCAGAGACCCCTGTCCCAGCCCCCAAACTGGTCTCCCTCCTGCTCCTTCAACTCCAAATCATGTTCCAGAGGACACAAAGGAACAACAACCATCTCAATGAAATGAAAAGAATCAGGAGGACATTGGCTCGCAGTCTGTGTCTTTCCAGCTGAGAAGCCCAAACCACACTCTGGTGTGCCAGCACTGGGGTTAAATATTTCTGAAATGATTAAAGCTAAGGGCTACACAGCTCACAATCCAAAACTACTGCAGGCACAGAGATAACTTGTCTCCCCAGGATGGTCTGAATCATTCAGTATGTGTCCTATACCTCTCTGTTCTCACTGAAAGAAATGCCCTCCAAGACTTCCTCCTTCTTGGAGGACCCTTCACCAAACTGCACCCCACTTTTGGCCCTTAGAGGATGAGGGAACCTCCTACAGTTTCTCACTTGCACACTGTAATCCTCAGAAGCTTGCCTCACAAATTATAGGAGAGCCCATGCAGCACCGTGTTCCGGTGGGTGGCCATGTCTTCATGTCAGCTTGAGAGATCGTTGCCAGGGAAATATCTATATCTCGGCAGAAAGAGCTTCAGCCCTGTGGAGTCCAGCTGTGTTCAAATGGGAATCCCAGAAACCCAGATGTTGATCCAAAAGCCCTGTCATGGCAAGACAGCTTTGGATTTCTCCAGCGTGGGAGTAAACTGAGTGCCACCTGCTCTGATTACCCACACCCCTGCCTCCCAGAATCCGGGAACCAGAGAACCAAGGAGGAAACTGGAGGGAAACCAGTGAGTTCCATGAGGAAAGCTAAGATGCTACCCGAATCCAATCTAAGGTTCAGGGGGATGATATTCCTTCCTTGTACCTCACCAAATGGATAAGGGGATGGAAGACAGAATCTGACCCACCCAAATAAGTAAAAATGGAATTGACCATTTGTTTTGTGCTTTTCTGTGTCTAAATGCTATGCTAAGCCTTTTCCATTTATTATCTTGGAATTGTATTGAATGCCCACATAACCTTCCACTGAGGTTTATCTCACTATCTCCATTTTATAGATGAGGAAACTGAGGCCCATGGAGGTTGTATAAATTTCCCAAAGCTACATAGCTCATAAGTGGCATAGCAAGGACCCAAACTTAACACCTACTCTCTGAAACATTTTTGCAAGTATAAACCAGTGGCTTTCAGACAAGGTGATTTCATCTGCGTCCTTCCCAAGCCCTAGACATTTGGCAATGTCTGGGGACATATTCAGTTGTCACACTGGTGATGGAGAGGCAGTATTAATAGTATCCAATGGCTGAGGCGCTTGGGTGGCACAGCGGTTAAGCGTCTGCCTTCGGCTCAGGGCGTGATCCCGGCGTTATGGGATCGAGCCCCACATCAGGCTCCTCCGCTATGAGCCTGCTTCTTCCTCTCCCACTCCCCCTGCTTGTGTTCCCTCTCTCGCTGGCTGTCTCTATCTCTGTCAAATAAATAAATAAAATCTTTTAAAAAAAAAATAGTATCCAATGGCTATAGGCCAGGGATGCTACTAAGGACAGCCCCCCACAACAGAAATGATCTGGCCCCAAATGTCACTAGTGGCAAAGTTGAGACACCCAGTACAGACCTTCACTAGTGAGAAGGGAAAGACCTGCAGTCTGGACTCCCCTCTATAGGGGGCCCCCTGCTGATGATAACCTCCCTATTCTGGTATCAACCCTGGGGACTTTTGAATGGGGATTCCATCAGGGGATTTCAGCTCTGCCCAGCACACCTAGAAGTCTATGCTGAGTTTCCTGATCTTGAGAGAAACTGAACAACCAGCTAATATTGATAACCAATTACCTAGAAGAGATTCTTCTCTCCCCCCAGGAAGAGCTGCAGGCCAGATTCACTCTGGCGTCACTTTAAAGGTGTCAATAAAGACTCTGGGAGAATTGGTTCTTTGATAACTTCTCAGTAGCCCTGGATCAGTCCTCACTAGGCACATACCCTCCTCCAGCCACACCTCCAACAGAACTCTGCACTGAGATACCTCCTGGGGCCTCATTTTACCTCCTAAAACAACCCACAGCAACCACCAGAGGAAGCAATCCCCTTCCCCTTCAAGGCAAAAGCCAAGCCTGGGAGCCACTTGGAGGGACAACCAGTCACATGTAAATCTCAGCCATCCAAAGCACCAAACCCAGTGATGGGAAAGGGCATTTTATCCTTTAAAAATGTCTAGATACAACATGGACAGGGACGTGATGCCCATGTAACTTCTGCAGAGAAAAGCCCAAAATGATCTGCACCTAAAAATAATCTGCTATTAAAGAACAAGGATGTTTTTAACATTTTAGCCAAGCTAATGGTCTACACAGACAAAAATTTCACGAAAAAGCACTCCATTCTTCTTGATCCATTTGGAATGGATCATAGTCTGTGAGTAAAGAAATGGGCTCTCCTCAAAGAAATAGCTGCTGCTCCTGACACCAGCCCGAAACTGCTTCCTGGGTTCTTTAAAGAGAATATTCCTACAGAAACTACAAAGGAGGAGAAATCTATCTGATGGGCATTCTGGGCAGCACAAGCTTGGCCAACCTTTAAACTTAAAAACCAAGACACCATCACTATGAAGGGTCACTTCCCCCAGAAAATCCAGGTGCCCCAAAAGGAGAAAATTGGATTCAGATTCAGGAAAGAAGGACAGTTTCTGTCCAGTTATGACTTAGTCCTTCAAACCATGAGATCCTCATTTCCCCTTGTGAACCAGAAAGTTCAACGGGGTTTCCGCCTTTTAAAAATTTCATCACCTGCCCATAATCCGTTAACCTTCGGAAAGCATTTAATATAGAGATTCTGGCCTAAGCCCTTCATTTCTTGTGATGCACCCCCAGAACCAAAGATGACAGCAAGTGAGCTGCATGGAGTGAATTTCAGTCCTAAATCACATTTATTGAGCACATACTATATGCCGGGCTCAATGCTAAGTTCCACGGATAAACTTTACTTAATCTCAAGGACAATAACCCTATGAAACAAGGCCTATTGACATATACACTTCACCAATGAGGACACTAAGTCTCGGAGAGGTTAAGTAACTTGCTCTGAGTCACCCAGCAAAGGAAGGCCAGAGCCAAGATTCAAACCCACATTCCTACATCCCACTACACTTGGTCACTTCCTTGTATTCTCATATCGTGGTCTTTGGCACAGTCCCAAGTAATGAGGGAAGTGATAGTTAGAGAGAGGGGTTTCTAACAGTAAAGTTTCACAGCACGGCACTGCCCCCATAATCATGTTTCTGACCCAGGGCCTCTCCTCTCACCACACTGCGACACATCCCTCTCACTTGTTCCATGATGTGTCCCAATAAACCTTCCATAAGGATTATCCTTCTCCTGGCAGCTCAGAGAGAAATTCACCTGGTTCTGGTGTCCAGGTGGCCCACAGTCTGAACACAATCACAACCACAGGGAGGTGAAATCTCTGAAGCAACGCCTGAGAGCAGCCCCATTCTGGGTCAGCTGGGCTTTGATGCAGCCTGGTGAACAGAGGCAGGCTGCAGCTGCCTATGTGGATTTGGAAGAAAGAATGGGAACTCTCTCATGGGGCTCACTAGCCACTAATCAAATTTTTAAGACAAGCTCAGCCAAGCAAATGGGCAAGAATAAAAACATTTGGAAGAAACAAAAAGGTCAATGCCATTATCCATTAAAAACTCTCAAGGTAGCAGCCCTTGCCATGAGGACGGCTATCCAGTCAGCCCTCATCTGTCCTCCACACTCATGTGCTCCCCAGATATAAGGTCAGCCAGGTCACAACTGGAAGATTCAAGAGAGGAAACAGCGGGAACCAAGGGGTCAAGCTGGCCACTGAGCTCCATCCCACATATGCCTAGTGACTCACCTAACCACGCACATATGCAACAAAACACCCTCACACGTACCCTCAGCCAGCAGGGACCACAGCCAGGTAGCACCTGAGGGGATGAACAGAACTTTGCCTCATTGTCCCTCTCAGAAAGAATAAGGAGAGGAGAGTGACTTCGGGGATGGAAGCCACCTGCCTTCTCTCTCAACTCTCACTGCCCAACCACAATGGAGAGCAATGACAGGAAGACGCAGGGCAGGTGAGGGCATGGGGTGAGCTGCTGCCAGCCCACATGCTGGCAAGGCAGGGTTTGGCAGAACCTGTGCTAGGGTACTTCCCACCCAAGCCCCTTACCAGGTGAGAGAAACACACAACCAGTAAAGTCCCAGAGATATACCTAAAACAGCACTGCCCAGGAGGGAGCTGAAGGTTGAGGGCTGCTCAGAGCCCTCCTTCCCCTCACCTCCTTCCCCTTCTGGGGGCCCCCAGGACACAGAGCTTCCCCTCCACCTTTTTGGCTAACCGCAGAACCCACGGGTCTCCCAGCCAGATACGACGACGACGTCGTGGGAGAATCAGCGAGTTAATGCTACATAAACAAGAGGGGGTTGCCACCAACAACCAAGCACCTAGTTTCTCAGGAGGTCCCCACGAGCTGTCACACCGCGCCTGCCCGCAGGAGTTGCTGCCCTATTATCAACTTGGACCTGACGGCCGACGGGGAGCATCGTGCCCACCCCACCCCACCTCTAACCCCCGTCCCTCCTGCACCCCGCTCACTTACACCTCCGCCTTCGCCACCTGTCTGGGTGCCGGTCTCTTCCCTGCCCAGACGTGGCGCGTCTTCTCCTTCCTCCTGCGCTGCGCTTCCTCCCTCCAGCCCCAGCTTCAATCTCTTCTCCTCCGGAGGGGCATCCTCCTCCTCCCGCCTCTGCCGGCCATCCCTGCCTCTGAGCTTGCCCGAGTCTTCGGGGCTGCCAGAAGGGCTGGCCATGGCTCCAGGGGGCTCTGCCTGCACTTGGGGAAGAGAAAGGACTCCGCAGTCTCCCGAACCCAGCGGCCTGTCGGTGGGAGATGGGGCTTCTGAGCGCGGGCTCGGTGGGTTCGCGCGGCTCGGCTCGGAGCTGGGCTCCTCCGTGGACCACTCCTGTCTCTCTGCCGCCCCCTTCTGGCTGCTCACGCATACCGCAGGCACGCGTGGAAGAGGCCTGCGCTCCTCTCACCTGCCAGGGGCCAGGCCTGCTCTGGCAAAGCCCTGCGCCACCCCCCCCCCGTTTGCACCCCTATGGTCTCCCTGACCAGGGAAGGGAGAAAGAAGGGACGGAGGTCCACTTCTCTAATGCCCCACAAGAACGGACATCTTGGTCTTTGGTACTATTCTGCATCTTTGAATGACTTAGAGGCTGCTCAGAACAGATCGAGAATTTGGCCGGGAGGGTGATGGGCTTAACGCAAAGACACCACCTTTCAAAGCTAGGCTTACCTACCTATCAAGGATATTTATTTAGCATCACTATGGGCCAACCACTGCCCTGGGGGAGAAGATTATAACAGTGGTCACGGCAGGCATTATCTCTTCGCAGGTGGAGCCCAGTACCTGGTGGGTAAAGTGTTGATTGATTGACATTGTCAACGGGTCAAAGGGCTGCAACAGAGGACTACAGGGAACAAGGGAACCTAAAACAAAAGAGCCTCAGAAGGCCTGGGGCTGGGAAATGGGCAGAGCAAATGAACACTGACTGGAAACAGATAAGATGAACAGCTCTAAGCCAAATAAACCATGTTCCAGCAAAGGGAATAGCATGTGCGAAAGTCCAGAGAGGCTGGGAGGAAGGCAGCAAGAAGCCTGTGTGGCTGCAGCAGGATGGGTGAGGGAAGAGGTGTGGTGGGTAGAGAGGTTGCCGGGGACCAGGCATGCAAGGCTGGGCCAGGAAGAAGACCACTGCAGGGACCCAGCACAGCAGCAGTGCTGATGGACAAAGGGAAGAAACTTTGAGAAATATTTTGCAATGATGGATTGATAAATCTAAGTGTGCCCAACATGCCCTTAACATCAATGTGGGATTCCCTCCTCAGCTGTGTTAGTTGAACCAGAAGGTATTTTCTGGATATTTAAGTGTTAACACCGTGTCCAGGGAAGGCTGAATGAGCGCCAGGCTCCTATGTTCCCTGAGCTTCCTCAACCAAGCACTGCGATCATGCCACAATTTGCTTCTTCAATTTTTCTCCCACTAAGCTCCTTTAGGCAGTCACTATTTCTGCCTTGTTCATGATTTTATTCTGAAAAGCTATCAAGGTGGGCGGCCCATAGTAAGTGTTCAAGAAACATTTGTTGCATGAGTAAATGGATCTGCTCCTGCCCAGGGTTCTGTGCGCCCTACATCTTCCCCTTCTTGATCCAGCCCCTTCCTCTTTCCTCCATCTCTTCCCTTCCCACCAGTACAAATAATTCTAATAAACATGGGCTTTGAGGCCTTCTTATATTACTTATATCTAAGTCTCATAACAACCCTATTATTATCCCCAATGTACAGAGGTGGAGACAGAGGTATAAAGAGGGTAAACAACATGCCCAAGGCACATTATAATGGGAACTGCTGCCACTGAACTGAGAAACTTAAATGCATTAGGGTCATTGGATCCCAGGGTGGCAGAAGCCAAGTGGCAGCACTCAACAGCCAAAGGCAAAGTGGGCATGGTTAGCATGGACAATACAGTCAAAGCAGAAATCAGGATAGTCTGATGTGCACAGAACTATGACACTGGCAAGCTGGTCATGGTATCCCTAGAAGTAAAATAGATGGGAATACTACTGAATTCCTACTGATCTGAATGAGCAGAAGAATTCTAGGTCAAGTGAACAAAATCTAACTTGAACCGTAAAAGCAGAGTCACGACCCCTCAATCAGGTCCCAGACTTGAGCCAGTTTACAGACCCAGGGAGGCTGGGTTCCCTTGAGGAAGGATCTTGGTACACTGCCGAAAATTTTATAATGTTAATCTTTTTTCCAGCCTTCTCCAAAGGTACCTATGGCCTTTTCCCTGAGTGACTGCATTGAGGAAAAGGAAAACAATCAGACATTCACAGGATCACTGGACATGGGCTCTAAAACAACACTAATTCCAGGATACCCAAAACATCAGTGGGGTCCACCAGAGTAGGGCTTATATAGGTCACATGACCAATAGAGTTTTAGCTCCACTGTCTCACTGTGGGCCCAATGGGACTCCAAACCCATTCTGTGGTTATTATACAGCGATAGAGCTGGGATTCAAACCTAGGGTGTCCAACTGAGAGACTGTGCTCTTAACCACAAAAGAGTCTGAACACTTCTAGGAAGAAAGTATAATTTATGATTCTGGTCTCCACACTTCCAGCTTGGCCCAACGTTATAGTGTCAACCCCATGTTCTGCAGCATTTGAAACTATGCAGAAAAATTAGGGACAATTTCTAAATTAGGGACAATAATCAAAAGGTTACAGGGCCTGACATCAAAAGAAAGGGCATGAGTTTACCAAGCCAGTGGAGCTAGATCCCCCAGGGACCACTCTTCAACTTTCCAGCAAATTGACTAGATCAGCTGTTGATCAAGGTGAGGGAAAGGCCAGAACAAAGGTAAATCCATTTACACTCACCTGGGAAAGTAGCTGGCCTCAAAGGCAAGTCAGCACTGCAGAAGTGGTGAGGGCAAGGGATGTGGGCAAGGTCCCCAACATCACTGGCTATGGAACCTAAGCCTGCTGTGGTCAGCCAGCTCCAGCCAGCCAAAGGTAAGCAGGGTGGTAATGGGGAAGCTCCTGTGGTAGATCTCAAAGATGCCCAGATTCTCACCCTTCCACAGCGGGGTTTAGAGGGCAAGTTAGCTCAGCTGGGACTCTGGGGACAGAGTTTGATTGGTGTTCTGCCTTCACTCTTAGCTGCATAACCGTATGCAGGGAAATTGCCCTTTGGGGGCTTTGGTTTCCTCATCTGTAAAATGGGCATTAACAGTACCTCATGGGGTTTATTGTGAATTGAACAAAATTGTGCCTACAAAGCTCTTAGCATGAAACACAATAAGGGCTCAAAAAAAAGGATATCATCTGAAACTAATGTAACATTATATATCAACTATACTCAAAAAAATTTCTAAAGAAAATAAAGTGTATCTACTTTTAACTATCATTAAAAGCTTTTCTTATAGGGAAGGCAAGTCTGGCCCTGAAGTTGGAGGGTCCTAAGGCTTCAGATGTGATGGTTGAAAAAAGGGAGACTGAATAAGGATGAGACTGACAACCAAAGTCAGAAAGTCAAAGGCAAGAGCAAGGGGGCAGGGGGACAGCCACCTCCCACACTTGAGCCAGGTTGGCCAAAGAAGCTCAGAGTCTGATATCTTAAGCTAGTCATGAATTAGGGCATGAAGAGCATAAGTCCCATAGTTACCCTACTAAAACCCCTCTTGTAAACTTCTAACCATTTGGGAGGTATAGGGAGGAATTCAGTGGTTAGGACCACCACCTTCCCACTAATGCCCACCTTGAGTTAATAGCTGAGGGCCAGAACTCTATCAAGGTAAGACAAGCAACTCCCTAAGTTCTCACCCATCTAAGCTATCCAGGCACCAACCCCCATAAGGACAGATCCCTGGTTCCAAGGTACTGCTGCTTCCTCTCCAATGAGAAACCCCAACAGGAGGTACCGACCCCTCCAAACCTATAACTTTTTCAGGCAACTTCCCCACAAGCCATGTAACTCCTTGTGCCACCTACACACCACTTACAGTATAACCACTGGCTATTAGCTATAACCCCCAGAGTCAGCCATGATTTCCAATGTACTGAACCAAAGAGTAAGGATTTGTGCTGCTCTGCACTTACTGCTGAGAATCCCACAAATGCTATCTTACTTCCCATCAGGATCACTAGGGACAGAGTGGCTTTCTCCTCCCAAACTGTACTCTCAGGTGGCCACGTATCCTTGCTTATACTGTCTCAGCTTCTACTTCATTTGGAACATGTGTGTATCTGTGTGTCTTGCACCTGTAAGTTACACAGGGACCCATAGTGACCAGAGCCATTAACAAGCTTTCCATCTGCCCCACTATAAGGGCATAATCCTGCTGGTGGTTTATTCTTACTTTTAAATTATCTTTTTATAGTATCAAGATGCAAATGACATTCCAACAAGTCACTAGATTCCAAAACGTGACTTTTTGCCCATCTCTTGTGGGTTTTTTTCTCCTCCTCCCAAGAATCATTGCAATACTTCAACTACTTAAACAATCCATACACAGGGCTTCTGAGGGTGTCTCCTGCACTCCCCAGCACCCAAATTTTTCCCTCCTCAGTTCTGAACCAAACTGGTAAGCAGGCATCTGCCAGGACAAGAGTATAAACATCAGACATCAGTGTTTATCTAAACCATTCCTGCCAGCCCTTCCTTGAGGCATCTTGGGTATATGAATATTTGTCTTGATTATCCAAATCTCCCCTCCTCTTGTTCTTACTAAGTGGGTACCCACTGTGTCCCATTGTTTCTGCCACGAAGTGCTGATTGTTGCAAAAGCCTTTTAATATACACACAACACTTACAACAAAGAAAAATCCCTGCCTTCTCCTTGGCACAACTGCACCATAAATTGCAGAGTTTAGAGAAGACAGCATTAAAGGCAGCGCCCACACAGCCTGTGTGCACAAGAGACAGCACTGGGAGAGGAGGAAGGCAGGACGCACCCCCATGCCCAACACCATCATCTTGAGCCATGAGACTGCCCCAAACAGGGCCACAGGGCAGTGATGGGAGTGAGTACAATGAGTCCTAGAGTAGGCAGCGGTCCCAAGCTCAGAAGCTTCTGGACAGACCCCCAGCCAATCCCTCACAGCAGGACTTGTACTTCAGCACCATGGCCAGAGCAAAGCTCCCTTTTTCCTTCAGACCAGCGGATGACGGGAATTCTGACTCACCCTCTCTCCCCATCCATCCCTCTCACTTCCTCTTGCTCCTCTTTTCTCTACTCTACCTTCCCTCCATCTCTCACTTCCCCCCTTTCCTTCTCCTTCTCTACCCTTCTACCTAATGGTGTTTGAGCACACCTGTGATGATGTCAAAGTTGTGCCCAAGGAGAGTAGTTTCTATGACAGATACAGGGACACAATCCAGCTGGCGGAGAAAACACAGCTTGTCCAGGTCCCAGGCACAAGCACCACCTGGAGATACCTTGTCTCAGCTCTGACATCTGACTGATTTGGGCACTGAGCCCTCTAAAAGGGACAAGAGATCAAGAGGGTTAAATACTGAGGTCCACACTACACTTACCCATCCCAGGATGCGCTAAAACTCCAAAAATGACATTTTAATCCTAGTTCAGAGCAGGGAAAATATTGGGGGAATAAATGAGCTAAGAAGTAAAGACTCGGATTCTTTCTCACCACCCACACTTGCTACCATCTCTTACTTGCTGCTAAGAAAGGAGAGTCTGTGTTGTGCATATCCAACTGTGTTGTAACAGGCTTTATGTGTACATATATGCTGTAGGAGAGGCAGGGAGGGTTAGGAAAAGAGCACAGTGTCTGTGAATAACCCTAGCAATAGGATGGGATGCAGGCCAGATCAGTCTGAGAGGAAAAAATAAATAAATAAATAAATAAATAAATAAATAAATAAATAAATAAACAAATAAATAAACAAACAAACCAGCAGATGTTATCCACCTGGGAAGAGGATCATCACCCTGTGCAAATAATTTTAAAAGAGCTAACATTTTTTACCAATTGATATAGCCAGGTACTGCCAATTGCTTTATATGCATCATGCCATCCAGTCATGACAATTCTATGAGGTAGGCACCATTCCCATTAAACAGATAGGAAGACTGAGCCTTAAAGACATTGAATAACTTCACCAGAATCACACAGCTAGAAAGTGACAGACACAAACATGAGCATAAAAAAGGAAAGAGCAACTAGGTTTAAGGCAAAAACTAGTCCTACGCAGAGAAGTTCAATGAGTTAGGGTTTAGCAAGCTTAGACATTATTTTTTCCCATATCTTCCAATCTCAACAAAAAAATTTCAAAAAGACAATGCTGATGAGTTCTTCCCTGTGTGTATGGAGTACCAAGAAAAAGGAAAGCAACTTAAATCGAAGCATAAGTGTTTTTAGTTTGATAAATGATAGACTTTACCATCAGTGTGCATATTTTAAGGCAAATCATTGATGCTGTGATGCAAACAGTGCTGGACAAGGGAGTTAGGAGACTTGAATTTGAATTCTTGATAACTTGCTTCAGTTCTCTGGGTCTTAGTCTCCCTCCACTCCACCGACCCTCCAGCTGTCAAAAAGAAGGGGTACCAACCAAGTCATCTGATGATTTGATGATTCTTCCAATTATAGCAGTTGATGTTCCCAAAAGCTGCTTCATAACAAAGCCCCCTTCCCTTCAAGAGCAAAAAAAAAAAAAAAAAGCATTGGACCTTCTCTCCCTATCCAGGAGCTTAAGGAGCACAGTGTCCCCAGCAACCAACGGGGGTCATGTCTGGCTTCAGTACCCCAGGAAAATACTCACTGAGGCTGTCCAGAGTGCCAAATGCCCCCACCCCACCCCCCGCCAGTCCCCTCTGAAGCCAGTCACGCATCTGCCCCCTTTCAGGTGTTAATCCATCAGCTGGGTTTCCTGGGGAAACAGAACTCATTCTTAAGCTCTCTTTTATGGCTTTTATCCAGAATTGATTTGAATAAATCAGTCTAATGCTCTCTCTACAATGGAACCAATTGTAAAAGAGCTTTATTTGCTCAGCTTTGAAAGCAGGTTGGAGCTGACTTTTTCCCATTCCAGGGCTGATGGGGAAAAAAAGAAACATGCACAGTGAATTTGACAATGGGGGATTCCTCGTGAAAGGTGGAGACCTGAAGCCCTCCCAGGTTTCCCCAGCAAAGGGGTTCCATACAGGACTCACTCTTGGAGAAGGAGGCCAGGAAGTGACTAAATGGGATATATCTGCTCCTAACACTAATGCCTTAAGATGCTACCTGCTATGTTCACTTAGAGGCTTGAGGAAGCAAGCCTTCCCTGAAACCCTGCTTCTCTGGTTCCTCTGATTTCTCATCTCTCAAAAAGGACACAGCAAGAGCTAATATCCATTGAGTTCTGCCAATGTGCCAAGCACTGTTCTGAGTCTCAAAGGCATCTCCAATTCAACAATTCCCAGTGACCAGGCTTTCTATTCTGCAAATGCCCCCAAAGTCTTGCCTACCTCAGGACCTTTGCATGTGCTGCTCCCGCTGCCTCTTTCCAATTCCCAACAGACACCCAGTTCTGCAAAGCTTGCTCCTTTTCTTCCTCTATATCTCTTTCCAATGTCACTTCCTCCTCAGAGTCTTCCCTAAACACCCCAATATAAATTAGATCTTCACCATTATTCTTTCATGGACAATCCTGTTCTTTTATTTCTCCATATCATAGCATCTCCACAGCATAGCAGCAAGACTGTGTCTTGTTTAGGGATGCGGGTTTGGGATCTGTGAATTAATCCTCACTTCTCTCATTATATGTTGACTTTGGGCAAGTTACTTAATCACTCTGTGCCTCAGTTTCCTCACCTATAATGTGAGGGTTATAAAAGTGTCCACCTCTTAGAGCTGCTATAAAGATTAACTGAGCAACATCCGTAAGGTGTTTAGAAATGTGCCTGGCATGTAGTAAGTACTCCATAAACATTTCCTATTATTTGCGCCATGACTATTTGATTCATGTCTGTCTCTCCCCACCCCCGGGGCCCCCGCAGCCAAGCCTATGTACTCCAAAAACGTACAGCATGGTCATCCTGTTCATGATAGCTCAGGGCCGAGTTCAGTGCCTGGCACACTTAGGTACTAAAAAAAAACAAAAAACAAAAAAAAAAAACTTGTTGAATGAAAAGAAATTTTGTTTGTTTATCACATTCACTACATAGTATAAAAAGACAAAGCAGAAATGGCACTGATTTTTACGATTTTACAGATAGAAAAACTAAGGCTGAAAATATTGATTTATCTGACCTGGCCAATCAGGTGTTCAAGCAAGTGAGAGCCCATGTGGTCAGCACCATTTCCACTAGAAGACAGAACACAGAAACCTGGGGTGCCTGGGTGCCACAGTTGGTTAAGTGTCTGACTCTTGGTTTCAGCTCAGGTCGTGATCTCAGGGTTGTGAGATCCAGCCCCATCTCGGGCTCCACACTCAGCATGGAGTCGGCTTGAGATTCTCTCCCTCTCCCTTTGCCCCTCTTGCTTGCTCTAATAAATATGCAATGAGCACTGGGTGTTATACACAAACAATGAGGCATGGAACACAACACCAAAAACTAATGAAGTACTGTATGATAACTAACATAACATAGTAAATAAAATAAAATAACAAATAAATCTTTAAAAAAAAACAGAGAAACTCGGGGCTGCCCTCTCTCCTTCTGGGACTGAGGCTACCACACCTCAGCAATAATGATGTAATAGCTCTATTCAGGGCTCAGGGAATGAGGCTTACAGGCCTGCCTACAAATTTGCCACCCCAGTCCCTCCCAGGCGATCCTGATGAGCTACAAAATCAGTCCAAGGGATCAAGCTGATGGTGCAAGAGAGGGACCAAGGCAGTGCTACTGAGGCTGACGACGCAGGGGTTCAGAGGATCCTTACTCTCATATGAACATGCCAACCAGAATGCCTCTCAGGAAGCAGTTTGACCTTTATAATCAAGCAGAGGTAGGGACCACATATTCTTTCATTCACTGTTATGCCCAGCACTCTTGCCAAAGAGCTGCCTTTGGTAATTATTTGTTGAATGAGTGAATGAATAAACTGATGGTTGGATGAATGAATTGCAGCAGTAATGATAACCCTTATTTGTCCAGCTTCTTCCTTCCTTTCTCTAACTCCTAATTCAAGAAGGTAGGGCAACATAATGGCTAAGAGGGCAGACTTTGAAGACAGACTGCCTGAGTTCAAATCCCAGCTCCACCATTTACCGTGTGAAACTGAACAAGTTATCTAGCCCCTCTGTGCCTCAGTTTTCCCATCTGTCAAATGAGAGTGTTAATAATCCCTCCCTAATGAGACTGTGAGGTTTTGATGAGTTCAAACACATAAAGCACTTGGAACACTGCCTGCCATGCAGGAAGTACTCAAAATTAGTCTTAGCTGTTACTGTTACCATACTGGCTTTTCTCTCCAAGTTTATTATTTCAGCCTTATTTGATTTGCCTCTTGCTATAAGCTTCCTTGAGCCCTTTTGGGAAAGAGGCAGAACACAAATCAATTTAATAAATGAACTACTCAAATATAACATTTACAGGGTGGACTTAATCTAACAGATTTTCTCCTAATAAGACACACTTGCAAATTAAACTGTCTAATTTGGTAATATCTTTCAAAATGTTAAATGCTCATACCCTCTGCCCCAGAAATCTTACTTCTAGGGACTGATCCTAGAGATGTGCTCACATGAGTGAGTCAAGATGATGTGCAAGGAAATTCACTGCAACATCATTTGGAAAAGCAAACAACTGGAAACAACCTACATGTCCATGCATGGAAGATTGCCTAAATGAATTTATGGCATAGCCATAAAACAGAATATATGTAGCTACTAAAAAATGGAGCAAAGTTTTATGCATTGACATGGAAATATCTCCAAGACATATTGTTTATGAAAAATGTTGCAGAATGTTATAAAGAGCATGACTCCATTTGTACTTCAAAACACACACACACACACACACACACACGCACCACACTCCTTGTCCACATTTTACAGACGATAAAACAGACTAAGAACCCTAACGTCCCATGGCTAGGAAATAATAACCTACACTCTTATCCACTCTGCCTCATAACAGGGTCTCAGCACAGAGAGACACATTGGAGATCAGAGCACTTTCAAGGAGCAATTCTGGTAACAGATAAGGAGAAACTGAAACAGCCAAAAGTGCTGGCATCAGGCAGAGGCTAGGGGTATGAACTGGCTCTTTTTTCTGCACACGTTCTAATGTCTTATTGTGGCTCTCTCTTTCTGAACTCAGCATTTAGATAACACTTCCTAAAAATGTGTCATTTTCCAAAAAACTAATAAAAAGATAAAAAAATAAAGAAAATGGAGTATATGCATACAATGTAACATTTTTTCAGTCTTAAAAAGGTAGTTCCGTTCCATACTAGAACATGAATGAACCTTGAAGACTATGCTTAGTGAAATAAGCCAGATAGTGCATAAATCCGCTTATGTGAGGTACCTATCGTCATCAAATTCACAGAGACAGAAAGGAGAATAGCGGCTGGGACAGGGGAAAATGGGAGTTAGTGTTTGACGGGCAAGGAGTTTCAGTTTGAGAAGGTGAAAAAGTCCTAGAGATGGACGGTGGTGATGCTTGCACAACAATGTAAATATACTTAATACCACTGAACTGTATACTTTAAAATGGCTAAAATAGGGTCGCCTGGGTGGCTCAGTCGTTAAGCGTCTGCCTTCGGCACAGAGCGTGATCCCGGCGTTCTGGGATCGAGCCCCACATCAGGCTCCTCTGCTGGGAGCCTGCTTCTTCCTCTCCCACTACCCCTACTTGTGCTCCCTCTCTCGCTGGCTGTCTCTCTCTCTCTGTCAAATAAATAAATAAAATCTTTAAAAAAATGGCTAAAATGGTACAGCTTATGATCTATGTATTTTACCACCAAAAAAAAAGTTTTAAAATGTTCTAGTTTCCTAAACCCCATGGAAAATCCATGGAAATCCATGGAGAAAGAACCTGAGGGAGATGGGTGGGATTAGTGTTGGAGAAAAAAGAGGCTCGGCTATGGGTACCACTCTCCCACCCCTCACCCTACCCCCTTACTTGAACCTAAAGCAGTTGGTTGAAACTCTTTTGTTTCAGACTATTTTCTTTGAGAAAACATATCATCGTAAATCAATGGATCTGTGGCAATTATAAATTACTCTCGAATTTATGCAAAAGACCAGACAGTGGCCTTGTGACAACACTCATGGGTTCCAAATTCACATTCTTCTGTTCCAAGCACATTTTCCACATAGTAGGCATTTCCACTCTGGCATACAGTTCTGGTTTGGGGTGGTTTGAAGGACGTATGGCTTCCCCTCACTATATCACCCTCAAAAGCTTAAGACTGGGTCCCCAAACCACTTGGTTTGACTCAGTGACTGATGATCCACAGATTCAACCAAATCTATTTGAACTCTGTATTGGTTTGGATGGTCTTGGAGTCACGTAACAGAAAATCTGGACTCAAGCTGGCTCACCCTAAAAGGAAATTTATTTCCTCACACAAGAGGCAGGTCAGAGGTAGGGCAGGGCCCAGGTGCCCTATGCATCTGAGTAATTTCATTAAGATCCCAGTCTCTTTCCATCTCTCTCCTCTACCAACCTCAATTTGCACTGCATCCTGAGGCTGGTTCCCCCGCTGATCACAGGATGGCTGTGATGGCATTTAGGGCTTCATGCTCCACTTTCATGCCCAGGAAGATTGAGGAAAATCCCTCTCCTCCATGCATGAAATGTAAACTCCCTTCAGCACACTCACGTGAACTTTAGGACACATTGACCAGACAGATAATAGTTACCAGTGTAATGACATGTATCAACTCAAGAGCCAGCAAACTATAGTTCACAGGTCAAATCTGGCCCACCAAGTTTCATTGGAACACAGATATGCCCATTCATTCATATATTACTCACGGCTGCTTTCTCCCTACAATGGCACAATTGAGTAGTTGCTACAGACACCATATAACCCGCAAAGACTAAAATAGTCACTGTCTGGCCCTTTACAAAAAAAAGTTTGCTGGCCTCTGGCTTAACTGGTCATATGGGGCATATGGGACATAATAGATGTTGGGCAGTCAAGCCTAATGCCCACCACAGACCTGTTTATTATTTTCAGCCAATATTACCCCTTAGACTATAACAAAGTTCTCTTAGTTTATCACCCACTTGGTTAAAAAAAAAAAAATCACTTCCTTTTGTTTGCTCTAGTTTCTCTCTTTCTAAACTTCAAGGCGTATCATTTAGTTCTCTCAATCCCAGATTAGGTGAGTACGTGTGTATAAGCCACCTGATACAGTGGGACGCACACAGACTATGGAGTGAGTAGCCAAGCCAACAGCCAAGTGGTGGCATTGTGGTGGACATTTGATGCTACTGCCCACCAAGCATCCATTCCCCCTTCTCTTGGTATGGTCACCCCACTTTTCCTTTATGTCCTGTATCCATTGCCTATAGTGTATATATAGTTACATATCAGACCACCCCAAAACTTAGTGACTTAAAACAACAACAATTTATTTTACCACAAATCTGTGGTCTTGGCAAGGCTCAGCAGCAAGTAATCTCTGCTCCATAAACCTCAACCTGGTTAATGGAAAATTTACTTTCAAGATGGCTCATTCACATGGATGGCAAATCAGTGCTAGCTGCTGGTTGGGAGCTCAGCAAAGCTATGAGCAATGGACTTCAGTTCCTTTCCATATTGTCCTCTCCATGAGCTGCCTGGGCTTCCTCATGATATGGAGGCTATGTTCCATGATCAACAGTCCCAATAGCAAGGAGGAAGGAGAAAGCTGTATCACTTTTTATGGCCTAGCCTCAGAAGTGACAAAGTGCCATTCCCAGCATACTTATGTGCCCATGTTCGAGGGAGGGAACTTAGACCCCATCTCTCGGTGGGGGGTTGAGAAACATTTTAACTGGAGCTATTGCATATTCTTGTTCTAACAAAAACAATTCAGCACCATGTTTTTGCCTTACCTATTGAAACCACCCTCCTTTTCTGGATGGAATAGCACATGTATAACTTTCCAGACTCAGCCAAAACATTCATTAAGACTCGTTGACTAGGAAATAACAAAAATACAATGCAAACTAGCTTATATTAAAATGCTATTGACTTATGTACCCAGGAAGTTTGAAGGATAGTCCTAGCTTCAGGCTCAGCTGAATCCAGGTTCAAATAATGTCATCAGGGCTCTGTGTATGTCTCTCCTTATATCCCTCAGCTCGGCTCTGCTTTATTATCAGACAAGCTTGACCCAGGTGGACATAACATGGCAGTTCACAGCCCCAGGCCTATGTCCTACACACAGTTCTCAGTGCCAGCTTACCAGAAAAGCATCTTTCCCAAAACCTCTAAGAGAAGACTTGTGGAAAACCATGATTGGCCCCATTCTTACGATATGCTCACTCAGAACCAATCAATAGCCAGCAGGATCAAGCCCTCTGATTGGACCAGCTTGAGCCACAGGAATACCCTGAACTACATGAACTAAACAAGATTGCTCTAAAGTGGGAAGGAATGGTTCACCAAAGGAAGAGGGGTAGATCTATCCTTTGTACATAGTGGTCAACAAACACATCTGAAGAATCCAGGAAATTCTAAGGCGGCAAACACTGATGCTCTAGGACCCCAAAACTTCTAGGGGACCGGTAAAGAAAAGAATATTTGATACCTTGAGTTTCCTCCCCTTAGCTTTTCTCTACCCAGGCTTGAAGAACTACAGCCCTTCCCAAATTCCAAGGTGAGTTGCTTGTTTTTAGTTGGTTTTGATTTAATAAATAAAGGTGTGAGCTCCAGGATCTCTTGGGAGGCTTCCAAATAAAGAACCATGCAGCTAAAATTCACTCTTGGATCCCACCATCAAGACAAATACAATCATGGCTTTATACATCTTTGACATCAAGAAACAGTAATCTTTCAGTAAGTTTGAAATTTCACTTGGTGTATTTTTCTCAACCTTGTCACTAGACCTTCAAAGTTAACCCTAAGATACTTCTGAGTAAGTAGGAAGTTCAACAATATTTTTTTTCCATGACAAATCCATGTACTTCAGCTCCAACTATCTGTGGGAATACAATGTGACTCCTTGTTGGGAAAATACTGAATTTGTCCCTTCCATAGTAAGGGTTGTTGCTCACCATATGTAGTGAGGTTTTTCCAAACCCAAGAAAGAGAAATATGTCCCCTTTGCTCCATAACCCAAGAAGAAAATAAAACACAGATTCTCACAAATAGAAGACGGTTGAATTGTGTTTGTTATTCTCAGCTTCGAGGCTGCATTGATTACTTTTAGACGAAAAAAAAAGAGTTCCATTTCTAATATACAGTCACCCCACATCAGATTTATACACTTGAGTTTAAAGGAAGCCAAGTAAAGTTATCTGTTCTTGTTGTACCTGATTAACCTCAATACACAAATCCTACAAATCAATAGTTAATTAAAAATGTGGCACTGCCTCCATAATTACCTCATCTCTCTGCAAACACTACCCACCTTGTATATTATTAAGCTAAAAGCCATGGAGGCCACCCTCTAGGGCAGTGTAGAATTTTATGGGCAAGAGAAAAAATGTATTTCCAAAATATTTCTACACAGGAACCTCAGATGTAATATTTTGACTGTGCTTGGGGCATCCCTTACAAGCTGCCTCATTTGGTTGCAAAGCTTCCCAAGTCTTGGAATCATTTCCTCATCTGGCCATGCAGCCCATATCCTCTGCATATTCATGGTTTGTGAAGATGCTCCCATGGTAATTTGAAGTACCGGGTTTCCATTTTCAAGCTGTCTCCAGGCTGAGAACCTAAGAACTCGCCCTGATCTCATATTCACTCACACCTTCAAAACTACAAATAATCATGAACAATAAGGCAGAATGATTTATCTGTTATTTCCTGGTTACTGGTAACTTTTTGTGGGTTTCTTTGTTTTAACTTCACATTCATTTCTGCCATAACAAAATCATATATTTTATTGATAAATGTATCAGTGCTCTGCCTTATTCCAAAGAGCAGCTGAAGTGGCTAAGAAAACAGTGCATTGAAAATAGCTTTGTCAGAGTCATCCATTGTGGTAGACTCAATTCACAGTGATTTCTCCTAATGGCCTTCTCTATGCCTCCCCAAACTTTCTTCTGCTAACAGGTACACCAGCCCTACCCTTGGACCCAAGTTGGACCATAGTATTACAAACCCCTGCTCTACAGGCTGACAAGTGGTCAATGTGGGATCCATTACAAACCTTTCCTGGGACTTTTCACATTGGATCTGAGAAAGGGAAATCAATTTTCTTCCTCGCAACCAAGGCATAGGGTGAATGGCCAAGACACTTCTGCCAAGATCCCACCATATACAAAAATTCCATCTACAGTAGAAGGAAAGAAATCAGATTCAGAGGTGAGAGGGGGAGAAAATGGGCAAGAGAGAGTTGTTCCGTGGTCTGGTTATGTCAACCAATACTTTCCCTTTTCTGCTTCAATGAGTTAGATGCAGAACCCTGCAAGAAACCCCATGAAGTGATGAAGACAAATACTCATACCTCTGGCCTTTACTGAAGTCAATGTTCACATATTTTATCTGACCCTTGACACCCAACTTAGCTGACAGAATCCCAAACCCAAAAATCCTACCAGCCAAAAGCAAAGGCTGCTGGTTCCTGCCGCTCCATCCTCCTCAGTTGAAAGCATTGCAGAAGACTCCACTCCTATCTGTAACCCAACCCTTATCCAGGAAACCAGGCAATCAGAGGCATCTGATCATTCCTCTTGGACTTCCTGGGGTTAGGGTCTGGGATCATGGGGGTGGCACTTGATGAGTACCATTAGCCAATGGGCTACCTAAAGAGAAGCAGCATCCTGGGAGGCAGGGAAACAATGTGGGTATCCAAAGAATCTAGGCAGAAGGAAAGCGTCTGAGGATCCCAGGGGAGGGGGTTTCAAAGAAGAACAGGTGGGGGTCGTCTGAGGGGACTGAGATGAGGTCATGGCTGCAGACATCTTAGAGGATGCCTGCAGCCTCAGGCACAGGATTTGAAGATGTCAGCACCATTTGGGTTCTATTAGCTGTTCCTAAAAGCCACCTTGCTGCTGTAGAATGATTTGTATGGTGTTGAGATAAGCCTAGGGGATCAACCTGAATGCCCAACAAGCCACAACCTCCCCAGTCTTTACTAACAATAGCTGCCATGTTTTGAGCACTTCCTAGGTGCCAGGAACTGTGACAAGAGCTTACCAGGCATTAAATAAATTAATTCTTGCAATAGCCCTAAGAGATATGGATTCCATTTTTATATCCATATTACATATGAGGAGACTATAAGATTCAGGGAATTAAGTCACTTTTACCAAGTCAGTGGCACAGCCAGTCGAAATGCATTCTTTCCGACTCCAAAGCCACAATGCCAGAGAGTACCTCTGCAGACTCTCACAACTCCCCAACAAACACTGGATTCTATTGCCCACATTCACACCTTCAGGGACTGGATAGATTTTTTTTTCCCAATTCTCACACCACCAAAATTGGATCAAGCATCAGCACTGGTTCAAAATTGTGGCTGCTTGGGGCGCCTGGGTGGCTCAGTCACTAAGCCATCTGCATTTGGCTCAGGGCATGATCCCAGTGTCCTGGGATCAAGCCCCACATTGGGCTCCCTGCTCTGCTGGGAGCCTGCTTCTTCCTCTTCCACTTCCCCTGCTTGTGTTCCCTCTCTTGCTGGCTGTCTCTCTCTCTGTGTCAAATAAATAAATAAATAATCTAAAAAAAAAAATTGCAGCTGCTGGCCTCACCTCCATGCTTGACAGCCTTGGACAGCATCACCAGCCCAAAGTCTTCTTACATTCTCCACACCTTTCCATACACAGTAATTGAGAATGCTGGGGTTCACTATCCCCTTATTAAAGCCAACTTGGTTTTGCCAATCCCACTCTGCTCAGTCTCCCTGCCCTTTTCCATCAGCCCACCTCAGGGAGGTCCAGAATACCTCATGGTCAAATCCACTCATATATTGACAAAGGGTCATAATTTTCCATCTCAAGTTCAGAGTAAAGGTCTGTGCTCTGGACACAAAAGAGAGAATGCTTTGGCTTATATTCAATAAAAATGAAAGTATAGAACAGAGAAGATATAAGGAAGACCAGCCCTAAGACTACACGAAGTTTCATAAATGACAAATGCTGTACACTCATGTCAGGAAACTAAGGCCATAAGAAACAACAATTGTTGGAGAAGATGTGGAGAAAGGGGATCCCTCCTACATTGTTGGTGGGAATGCAAGTTGGTACAGCCACTCTGGAAAACAGTGTGGAGGTCCCTTAAAAAGTTAAAAATTGAGCTACCCTATGATCCAGCCATTGCACTACTGGGTATTTACCCCAAAGATACAGACGTAGTGAAGAGAAGGGCCATATGCACCCTAATGTTCATAGCAGCAATGTCCACAATAGCTAAATTGTGGAAGGAGCCGAGATGCCCTTCAACAGATGACTGGATTAAGAAGTTGTGGTCCATATATACAATGGAATATTACTCAGCTATCAGAAAGAACGAGTTCTCAACATTTGCTACAACATGGACGGCACTGGAGGAAATAATGCTAAGTGAAATAAGTCAAGCAGAGAAAGACAACTATCATATGATTTCTCTCATCTATGGAACATAAGAACTAGGATGATCGGTACGGGAAGAAAGGGATAAAGAAAGGGGGGGTTATCAGAAGGGGGAATGAAACATGAGAGACTATGGACTATGAGAAACAAACTGAGGACTTCAGAGGGGAGGGGGGTGGGGAAATGGGATAGACCGGTGATGGGTAGTAAGGAGGGCACGTATTGCATGGTGCACTGGGTGTTATACACAACTAATGAATCATCGAGCCTTACATCGGAAACCGGGGATGTACTGTATGGTGACTAACATAATATAATAAAAAATCATTAAAAAAAAAAAAAAAAGGAAACTAAGGCCATAAAAGCCACAAATGAATTAGGAAGGAGTCCAAAGCAGTGATGTCATGTGAGAACATCTTTGTGTAGCATCACTGCCTTGCAACAAGGCTGTCACTTACCTCCTGGTCAGACAAAGTTCTCAGACCTTGATGGTGACACCCATCAGGAGAAGGTAGAGAAAAGGCAGAAATGAATTCTGGAGTCACTACTTCTCTCAAGGAAGCCAGGGTGGTCAGAGAACACAGCTTACCCCCCCCCCCATTCTCTATTAAAGGCATTCCAAGAAAGATGTGATAGTGGACATTTGTCAGTCTATGGCTGACAGCCCCATTAGCACCCTGATCTGTCTTTAGAGAGAAATCCTCAATATATACAACTTGGGCAGGTGTTAAATCCCAAACCTATTTCCTACCACCAACCTCCTTCCCAAATACCCATGATGCTTGCTACCAGGGCTTTGAATCTTGAGAAAGGCTTGCAAAGACAGGAATCAGTTCCATCCCAATAGATAGCTCCAGCTGGCTGGCTCCAACCACTGTCCCCCAACCCCCCACACACCCACATTTTTGCCCATTCCCCAAGCCTGGTCCTGAAGCTGCCTATGGATTCTTCGAGCCCCCAAGAACCTTGCAGTGAACTCCCTTTTTGCTTCGTAAAC
Source organism: Ursus americanus (assembly GCF_024610735.1). Classification (NCBI taxonomy): domain Eukaryota; kingdom Metazoa; phylum Chordata; class Mammalia; order Carnivora; family Ursidae; genus Ursus; species Ursus americanus. The sequence goes on from NC_142128.1 coordinate 36,269,628, forward strand.
AGGGTTGTTTGCTGTTGCTTGCAGCCAAGAATCTTAACTGATGTACAATTCATTGTGTTCATTGTGTTTTGTTTTCAAAGCCAGGAGCCCTGAGGATATTTCAAACTGTGGGCATACCTACAATTCTATAAAAAGGAGCCAGAAACTATTTAGATGCTTGTCAGAAAGAAGCATTTACAGATGTTTGAAGGAAAGGTTTACTATAATGGTATATTGAGTGAGGCCAAATATGGGGTCCTCTGTTTTATACCTCAGGACTTTTGCACATGCTTTTTCCCGGGGCTTGCCTTCTGGCTAATGCCCACAGGTCATCCAAGTCTCAGCCTAAATGTCATTTCCTCAAGAAAGCTATCATAATAGGTCATCACATGTTGACTTTATTTAACATCCATGCACCCCACTAGACTATAAGCTCCAGAAGGGAGGGACCAGGGCTATTTTTCTCACCACTCTCTCCCAGTGCCCATCCTAGCCTGGCATCTAATACCAAAAATATTTGTGAAGGAATTCACATTCATAGGATAGAATCAACCATCCAAGTTGTTGTTGTCATTGTTGTTGTTGTTATTGTTGCTGTTGTTGTAATTTAACCTTCCTGACATGCATGAGGTAGATGCTGTCATCATCCCTATTTTATAGGTGAGGAATCTGAGAAACAAGAAGAATAGGAATTTGTTGCAAGTCACCAAGAGGATACAAGATAAAAGGGGATTTGAACCCAGGCATGTTGACTCCAGAGTCCTCTTAATTGCCTAGAACAGGGACTTCATGCAAAGTAGATGTTCTGATTACGTTTGCTGCATAAGAAACCACCCCAATTTTTAATGGCTTAAAAAATACATCATTTGATCATCGAGCCTTGCATCGAAAACCGGGGATGTACTGTATGGTGACTAACATAATATAATAAAAAATCATTATTAAAAAAAAAAAAAAGAAAAGAAAAAAAAGAAAAAAAAATACATCATTTGTTCTGCTAACAAATCTGTGTTTAGGCAGGGCTCCACAGGAAAGGCTCATTTCTGCTCTCCATGCTATCAGCTGGGGTTTCTTGAGGGAGGTTGGAGGAACCACTCTCAAATAGCTCAATCCATGGCTGGAAAGTTGATGACAGTGTCCTCTAAGAGCTCAGCCAGGGCTGTGAGCCAGAGACATCAATTCCTCCATGTGGGTCTTACCATGGGCTCCTTGGGCTCCTTGAAGCATGATGCCTGAGTTCCAGGAGTAAGCATGAGAACAGAACCAGGAGGAAGCTAGACAGCCTTTTTTTAACTCAACCTCTAAAATCACAGAGGCACTGCCACCACAACCTATCTGTAGAAACAGATTCAAAGGGAGGGGAACTGTACTCCCCTCTCTGTGGGGGTGAGACAAGTTTCTAGAAGAACCCATAATATGGAAGAGATTATCATGGCCATCTTCAGAGAATACAATCTGCCACAGCAAACAGCATACTACTGCATAACTTCACCAGGCTGTCCTAACTTACAAATGTTAAAATAACCTCCTACCCCCAAGAATCCACCCCAGGGGACCCCAAGTAAGAGTTCAGAAAATCACTACACTCAGAAAAGAAGCTAGGAGAAGTAAAAACCACTCGTGGGGCAGGCATGGGGAAGGGAATCTTCCCCCACAATATTTACATATTTTCACTTCATTTCCTTACAATGCCTGAAGCTCTACTAATTAGAAACTCATTTGAGATAACTAGTAACCAATTTAAAAATGCAAACACCTCAGGGGCTAGCTAGAGTCCTCCAAACAGTCCTGTAAATTGGTTTCATCAAGGATTTCCTCCTACCCACTGCTGAGAGGCCTTTTTGGAAGGAGAGACTGGGGGGAGGGCAATGGGTAACTGCTGCTTAAAGCACTTCTGGATAGAGAGGTGGGGTAAAGAGACAAATGGAATTCACCAGAGAAGTCTGAACAAGCGTCCTGGTTTGGGGCTCTGCAAATACAGCCCCAATCAGGCTACAAGATGTTGTGGCAGCAACATTTACACTCAGTCACTCCTAGCAGGCCCAGCCACTTTTCAAAACACCCTTGCACAGCCGTGCAGAGCGGCCGGCTCCACTGGCAGCCGGCAGAGCCATAACTCACGCTGTCACTACTCCCCTCAAACCTCTTCTGTAAGCACTTTTAATCAATGTAACAGGAATAAACATTTGCTGCAGAGTGGCAATATGCAGTGAGGAACATGGTTCCGTTTAGCTCAGAAAGCAAAACCTCTGGCTGTATGCACCTATGAGAGCCCACAGGAAAAGCCCTCCATCCCAGTGTTGCTGCTAGGCTGGGCACATTTTCCCCAGCAAGGTGAGCTTCTCTTTCAGTTAATTTGTGCTCTGAGGGGCCATCTGTCAATGCCATTGTTATCCAGGAGACTTTTCAGAGCAGCACTTCTCTCTAGGTGGTCACCAGCCCCACCCCACAAGCCTCCAGGTGATGTTAAACTTCAATGAGAAAGCGGGTTTCAGGGTGGATTCCAACTGAGCATCCTAGAGTCTCCGCTTAGAGATGGAATCTTTTTTCCCAAACTGTGGGCTAAACCCTTGTTTATAATCTGCTTTGGTTGTTGGAAACTTGGAAACTGATTTCCCATGGAATCAGCAAGAGTAATGTCATGGACTTGGGTCTAGCAATGAGGTTTGCCATTAATGTTACCAAGGGTTGAAACCTAAACTGAGCACTAGCTCATTTCATCCTCCTAGGAGCCCTGCAAGGTGGACACCCTTGCAATGCCCACTTTATAGAAGCAGAAACAGATCTCAAAAAGGTAGAGTAACTAATCCAAAGTCACACAGCTAGTGAGCTAGGATTCAAAATCATCCTTCTGAAGGCTGTGTTTGAAATCATTCTGCTCCTGGGATGCACAGAGAAATCACCCTCTCCATGTTGGGGTGGAAGGGAAGAAATAGAAGTTGGTGGTCTTAGAGGAGAAATAAAGCAGGTGGGAGCATAAAAACAGGTGAGGAAGTGGGGAGAGTTACAGCCAGTCCCTGAAAAGCAGCATGGCCTTTCCTCCAAAGACAAACCACGTGTACAGAAACCCAAGGACTCAAATCAAGAGGCAACTTGAGGGAACCACAGTGTGGACGCAGAGGGGGATCACGGTATGCCTAAGGCGGGAGTCTTGTACTCAGGGCACCTGAAGGCAGCGGGGGGGCGGTGGTGGCGGGGATGAGGTGCTCAGATTATTTGTATTAGAATCTCTAGGAGGGAGACTTCATAAAAATGCAGGTTCTAGGGTGTCTGAGTGGCTCAGAGGCCTGACGTCGAGCCTTGTTGCAGGTTCCCTGTTCAGGTGGGGAGGATGTTTCTCCCTCTGCCCCTCCCCGTACTCGTGCTCCCTCTCCCTCTCTCTCAAATAAATAAATAAAATCTTTTTTTTTAAAATGAAGGTTCGTATTTATGGATGAATCTTAAAAACATTTTGCTAGGTGAAAGAAATCAAACACAAAAGGCCACATATTATGTGATTCCATTAATACGAACTGTCCAGAACAGGCAAATCCATAGGGACAAAAAGCAGATTAGCAGGTGTCAGGGACTGAGCGAGGAGGTGGAGAATGACAAGGAATGAATGTGGGGTTCCTTTTGGGGGGAATGGAAAAGCTCTGAAACCAGACAGGGGTGATGGCTACACAACATTGAATGTGTTAAATACCACTGAACTGTATACTTTCAAACGGTTAAAAAGGTTAATTCTATGTTATGTGCATTTTACCACAATTAAAAATGCAGCTTTCGGGGATTCATCACTCATTTAACAAATACTAATGGTAGCTCACCACATGCCAAGCACTATTCTGGGTGCTGGAGACACAGCAGTGAACAAAAAAGACAAAAATTCTGCTCTTGTAGTGTTGACATTCTAGTGGGAGGAAAGGAAAGTAAGTAAGATAAATGCTTTAAATGTTTATGCATTAGAGATGAAAGTGAGGGGGAAACAAAGTAGGGAGGAGGATAGGCATTGTTGGAGGAATCGTGGGTATCACAATTTTAGACAAGGAGACTAGGAAAAGCTCACTGAGAAGTGACATTTGAGCAGAGAGCTGAAGGGAGAGATGGAGTAAGTCACGTAGATGTCTAGGGAATGACATTCCAGGCAGAGCACAGCAAGTGCAAAGGCTCTGAGGCAGGAGCAGGATCAGCATAATCATGGAACAGAGAAGAGGCCACTGTGGCTGCAACAGAGGCAATGAAGGGAGAGTGGTAGCAGATGAGAATGGAGAGGCAGCAGTTAAGGGCCAAGTCATACAGGGCCTTGTAGGTTATAGTCAGGGCTTCAGCTTCAACCATGAGTGAGATGGGAGGCACCAGAGGGTTTGAAACAGAGGGCTAATACAACCTGACTTCTGTTTTAAAAGGATCATTCCAGCTATTCTGTGGAGAATAGACTCTGGGAGGGCAAAGGCAGAAGTAGACAGACCAGCAAGGAGATAGAGTTGTGATCCAGGTGGGAGTCAGTGATGGCTCAGTCCAGGCTGGTGCTGAAGAGAGGCCTGGATCCTGGATATATTTTGAAGATGGAGCAACTCATTGACTTTTTAAAAGTGGGCCCCAGGAGTCAACTTTTGTAGTAAACTTCCTAGGGGATTCTAATTCAGTCTGAAGTTGACAAACTTCAGGTTTAAGCTACCTTCTGTTTCATATTTTGGGAAGAACCTTCTGGATTTTCTCCAAGCCAATTCAGAATAGATTCTAGAAGGACATTCAACAACATCTGAACTTGTGTGCACAGCCCTAGAGCAGACCTCATGGCATGAGAGAGAAAACACAAGCTTTTAGTAGAATGTTAGGTGATGCGAGTATAACAGTGAACAACCATGGGTCTTTTCCTCCATGATCCTTGCTTATCATGAGGGAAATAAACAATAAAAAAAAATCACTTGCAACTTAGAGTATAAAATGCTATGATAAGAATTCACATGGGGAAGTGGGAGTACATGCAAGGGGCACCTAATCTAGCATCAGGTGGTCAGAAATATTTCTCCCATCAGACCACTCTAAGTTGAAGACTAGAAGGTAGTAAGAGTTGTCCAGGTGAATAAGGAGGACAGTGGAAGATTGTTCCAAGCAGAGGGACAAAGACATGCAAGGACTGAGAAATGAAAGAAGTTCATATAATTTTAAGAGTAAAAGCTGAGAATATAGAAGTTAGAGCCAATCATAATAGCTCCAGTCATGTTTATCCTGTGGCCAAAGGGAGCCAAGAGATGTCTTTAAGCAGAGGGTAACGATCCTCTTTGTGCTATGAAAAGAGAAGTCTGGCTGGAAGATAGATGGGAGGGAAGGACCCAGGTAAGAGGCTACAAGAACCAAGTGAGACAAGGTGTTGGCTGCACCAAACCTGTGGTGATGTAGTTGGAGAGGAGAGGATGGATTAACTTGATAGAGGAGTGGGGAGAAATGCAGGATGGCATCTAAGTTTTTCTGGAAACTTCATGGATGGTGGAATGAGTTGAACCAGTTGAACCCAGGCAGAAGAGGAAATCAGGAGAGGAGAGGTAAACTGAGGTCAGTGTAAGAGGGACATCCAAATGGAGATGAATACCCAGTGCACAGCTGGATATGCCAGAGCAGAGCCATACACAGAGTTCTGGAATGTAAATAAAGATTAAAGGGACTTCATCCTTGCAACAGCAATCAGACAACAAAAAGGGATCAAAGGTATTCAAATCGGCAAAGAAGAAGTCAAAATGTCTCTCTTCGCAGACGACGTGATACTCTATATGGAAAACCCAAAAGAAGCCACTCCCAAACTATTAGAAGTTATAGAGCAATTCAGTAACGTGGCGGGATACAAAATCAATGCTCAGAAATCAGTTGCATTTCTGTACACGAATAACGAGAACGAAGAAAGAGAAATCAGGGAATCCATCCCATTTACAATAGCACCAAAAACCATACGTTACCTTGGAATTAACTTAACCAGAGACGTAAAGGACCTTTATTCTAGAAACTATAAATCACTCTTAAAAGACATTGAGGAAGACATAAAAAGATGGAAAGATATTCCATGCTCATGGATCGGAAGAATTAACATAGTTAAAATGTCCATGCTACCCAGAGCAATCTACACTTTCAATGCTATCCCGATCAAAATACCGAGAACGTTTTTCAAAGAACTGGAACAAATAGTCCTTAAATTTGTATGGAACCAGAAAAGACCCCGAATCTCCAAGGAACTGTTGAAAAGGAAAAACAAAGCTGGGGGCATCACAATGCCGGATTTCGAGCTGTACTACAAAGCTGTGATCACAAAGACAGACACATAGACCAATGGAACAGAATAGAGAGCCCAGAAATGGACCCTCAGCTCTTTGGGCAACTAATATTTGATAAAGCAGGAAAAAACATCCGGTGGGAAAAAGACAGTCTCTTCAATAAATGGTGCTGGGAAAATTGGACAGCTACATGCAAAAGAATGAAACTTGACCACTATCTCACACCATACACAAAAATAAACTCCAAATGGATGAAAGACCTTGATGTGAGACAGGAATCCATCAAAATTCTAGAGGAGAACATAGGCAGCAACCTCTACGACATCGGCCAAAGCAACCTTTTGCATGACACATCCCCAAAGGCAAGAGAAACAAAAGATAAAATGAATTTATGGGACTTCATCAAGATTAAAAGTTTCTGCACAGCCAAGGAAACAGTCAGAAAAACTAAGAGGCAGCCCACGGAATGGGAGAAGATATTTGCAAATGACACTACAGATAAAGGACTGGTATCCAAGATCTACAAAGAACTTCTCAAACTCAATACACGAGAAACAAATAAACAAATCAAAAAATGGGCAGAAGATATGAACAGACACTTTTCCAATGAAGACATACAAATGGCTAACAGACACATGAAAAAATGTTCAAAATCATTAGCCATCAAGGAAATTCAAATCAAAACCACACTGAGATACCACCTTACGCCAGTTAGAATGGCAAAAATAGACAAGGCAAGAAACAACAATTGTTGGAGAGGATGTGGAGAAAGGGGATCCCTCCTACATTGTTGGTGGGAATGCAAGTTGGTACAGCCACTCTGGAAAACCGTGTGGAGGTCCTTTAAAAAGTTAAAAATTGAGCTACCCTATGATCCAGCCATTGCACTACTGGGTGTTTACCCCAAAGATACAGACGTAGTGAAGAGAAGGGCCATATGCACCCCAATGTTCATAGCAGCAATGTCCACAATAGCTAAATCGTGGAAGGAGCCGAGATGCCCTGCAACAGATGACTGGATTAAGAAGTTGTGGTCCATATATACAATGGAATATTACTCAGCAATCAGAAAGAATGAGTTCTCAACATTTGCTACAACATGGACGGCACTGGAGGAGATAATGCTTAGTGAAATAAGTCAAGCAGAGAAAGACAACTATCATATGATTTCTCTCATCTATGGAACATAAGAACTAGAATGATCAGTAGGGGAAGAAAGGGATAAAGAAAGAGGGGGTAATCAGAAGGGGAATGAAACATGAGAGACTGTGGACTATGAGAAACAAACTGAGGGCTACAGAGGGGAGGGGGGTGGGGGAATGGGATAGACCGGTGATGGGTAGTAAGGAGGGCACATATTGCATGGTGCACTGGGTGTTATACACAACTAATGAATCATCGAGCCTTACATCGGAAACCGGGGATGTACTGTATGGTGACTAACATAATATAATAAAAAATCATTATAAAAAAAAAAAAAAGATTAAAGGGATTTCAGAGTAGGTGATCCCCTCAAAGAAGGTGCAGAGAAATAAGCATAGAACCTATGGGACAGATGAAGGGGAGAGATTCATGATTAAAACCAATGAGCCAGAGGCATCTGGTTGGCTCAGTCAGTGGAGCATGTGACTCTTGATCTTGGGGCTGTGAGTTGAGCCCAATGTTGGGTGTAGAGATTACTTAAAAAATAGAAATTTTTAAAATTAAAAAAAAACATATCAGACACTTTCCAGAAAACACAGATTGGAGGTTTCCTCAGTATGAGTTATTCAGGACCATATTTAAGATCATATTCAAAATAACTGCTGGAAAGTTCTCAAAATGTAATGCTGCTTAAAACAATTTTTTTAAATAAAAATTAAAAAAAAAAACACAGGAGTTCAGCTATTGCACAGACCTTGAAGCAATTTTCCAGCTAGCGTCTATCAAACAAGAATCTGATCTGACTCAAGAGGGTGTCACATCAAGTGTAAGAATCCAATTCCATTGTCTGTACAAGCCTTTCTGCCAGGTACAAGACCCTAATCCAGTTGAAGTGATTTTCTATTGATTAACAGGCTGGGAATGCACAGGTTGTTGGTTTTTGAGATTCCCTTCCCTGGGTCTTGATGCCAGCTGTGAATAATTTTCAGAGTCGAAAAGCTCCCGACCATCAAGATAAAAATGACACTCAGTCATGAAGGAGGCAGATTATAGGTCAATCACCTTGATTATTTTTTAACTGTGAGGCGCCATTAATGTTACTGAATAAGCAAATCTGTTTGCATAACCAGATTTTTATAGGCTACTGGGAATAAAGGTTTTCCTAAGTGGATGATTTGTACAACGATAGCCTTTGGGTCTCTGATGGAACAGCTCTGATGAGGAAATGTTCCTTTAATTATGTGGAAGTCCAATTACCACGTTATAGCCACATTGTTTTGCAGATTGCATATAATTTCGCCATTTCCATAGCTTCAGCACTATAATTCTGGAGAAAACGCAGGCACCAAGAAGACACTTGAGGCACATTATGCTGGAGATGAAGATGTTTTAGCGAATTCAATTTAAGCTACCACATTAAAGTTATTTTGTTGAATAAAACATAACGCAATAATGAGCTTGTGTATGTCAACTCTATGGTGGAGGTAATAATAGCTAGAGAGAGAGCATCCCCTCTCCCCTTTTTCATGCTCATTAGAGTAATAGATAATGCTATGGAGAGAACCTTTCTCTAATATGTGTTTCATCTCAGGTTAAGTGTGTTTCCTGCAACTGTGCTTCATAGGAAAAAAAAAAAAGTAAGGACTAATTTGGGAACCATTCACAGAAGTGCTACTACTTGATGTTTTTTATCCACTGAGATTTCTTGTTCCCAATGCCAACCAGAAAAGGACTTTCTTGAGAAGCACAAATTAATCACTATCTTTATGAACTTAACAATGGGAGGTTCATAGGGAGAAACTGAAGAAATCAGTTGAGCTAAGATAGAAGAAAAACAACATGATGGCAGAAAGGCAAAACTATTGCAGTGTTGGTCTCAATCCTTCCACTAATTAGCGAGACCAATGACTTCCCTCTCCAGAACTCAGTTGTTCTTGTCTGCAAAATGGAGGAGTAGGAGGATGTTCAAGACCCCCAGAAAGTACTACCATTCCATGACTCCATCTATCTATAAAATACTTTCCATTCACACTAGTAGGGATCTTGACTACTTTGCCAAGAAGATACAATAATCATCCAGCTGACTACACCAAACAACATAGCCTGGAACTACCTAAGCAAAAACTGTGAAAGTTATATGGCAAGACAGACAAATCCCCAATAAGAGTAAGAAATGTTGGGGTGCCTGGATGGCTCAGTTGGTTAAGCAGCTGTCTTCAGCTCAGGTCATGATCTAAGGGTTATGAGATTGAGCCCCACATCGGGCTTCCTGCTCAGTGGGGAGTCTGCTTCTCCCTCTCCCTCTGCTGCTCCCCCTGCTTGTGTTCCCTCACTCGTGTGCTCTCTCTCTCAAGTAAATAAATAAAATCTCTTTTTAAAAATATGTTTACCACACTCTTTGTGTGCCAGACACCAAGATCTCTGAAACACTGACTTGCACTGGACTGTGATGTGGGTGACAGAGGATTGTTGTGTGAAAGCTCAGAGGTTTCAGGGCTTATTTGTCACAGCAACATTGTCCAATGTTACCCTGACTGACATATAAGGTTCTGAGGGATCTAGCAGACAGAGAAAGAAAGTAGACTTCAATTATACTGCCAGCCTTGATTATGTATTTAAAAATTAAAACTCTCTCCTAAAAAGACAGATCATCCACATGCCTTTGAAGTATACATGACACGTTTGTGAAAAGTTGACCACATATGAGACCATAAAAGAAGTCACAACAAAATCTACTACATAACTTGTATTTTACAGGCCACATTTTCTGACCATAATGCAGCAAAATTAGAAATTGACAGCAAGCCCCTGAGTCGAGCTGGATAGGTACCAGACCAGCCTAAATAACCACGGAATCAGCCTGAGACGCAGGATGATGCATCTGGATCTGTGCAAATGAACATCTCCAGGGCTGAGTATTGAGGTACGAAGAGGGGAGCTGTAAACCGTGCACGGATATCGGAAGATAAACGGAAGGGGGAGGGAGCCGCCGCGTTTGGGCGCCGGGAAGCGGCAGCCACCTGCACGGGGGAGCGGGCGGACTCACAGAGGGCACCCGCGAGAGAGCGGACTGAGACCGGTGAGCCGTGAACGCGCGCGCCACCAGGCATCTCCCGGAACACCGGAATCCCGGTGTGCTCACGGGATCCAGACTGAGACCGGGAACTCCCGGAGCGCGCGCGGCGGCTGGCGGCTGGCGGGCCACCTGCACGGGGGAGCGGGCGGACTCGCGGTCGGCACCCGCGAAACAGCAGACTGAGACCCTGAACCGGGTGCGCGCGCCACCAGGCTTCTCACGAAACTCCGGAATCGAGGTGTGCTCACCGGGCATAGACTGAGACCGGGAGACCCGGGAGACCCGGGAGCGCGCGGGGGCTGCCGGTGGCTGGCGGCATTAGAAACACAAAGGACAGAGACGCTCTGGCCGGTGGCTGGCGGCATTAGAAACACAAAGGACAGAGACGGGGCGGCCCTGGAAGTGAGGGCAGGGTCGCTGAGTTGGTGCGCACATCCCGGGACGCTGCAGGGTTGAGCAGCACCAACAGTAATAGAGTTAAAGTGGCCAGAACATCAGTGGAGAACGGGCCGCAATCCCTCTGTTCTGAGACAATGCAGCCTCTGCTGCTCTGAACCTCAGAAGAGGCATAGCCGGCCACCAGGGAAAGCCGCCAGAGAACAAAAGCCTGGAAATACCGGCTCAGAGAGTGCCCATCCCCAACCCCCCTCGCAGGGGACACGGAGACTCTAACCAAACAGGGTTGCCTGAGTATCGGCGCGGCAGGCCCCTCCCCCAGAACACAGAAGGCAGGCTGAAAAATCAAGAAGCCCACAACCCGAGGCGCCTGGGTGGCGCAGTCATTGAGCGCCTGTCTCCGGCTTAGGACGTGATCCCAGCGTTCCGGAAAGGAGTCCCCCATCGGGCTCCTCCGCTGGGAGCCTGCTTCTTCCTCTCTCACTCCCCTGCTTCTGTTCCGTTCTTGCTGACTGTCTGTCTCCCTCTCTCAGATAAGTAAATAAATAAAATATTTAAAGAAGAAGCCCACATCTCTAAGATCCCTATAAAACAAGGGGCACGGCGTGGGACCCAGTCAATAATCTTGGGCTCTGGACAACCCCGCAACCTCCCCTCATTAAAATGACAAGAAGGAGAAGCCCCCCCCAGCAAAGAAAAGACAGTGAGTCAGTGGCCTCTGCCACAGAAGTAACGGATATGGATGTAACCAAATTATCAGAAATGGAATTCAGAGTAACAATGGTCAAGATAATGAGTAGACTTGAAAAAAGTATTCAGGAAAATATTACTGAGAATATAGAATCCCTAAGGGTGGAAATGAGAGCGAATTTGACAGAAATTAAAAATTCTATGAGCCAAATGCAGGCAAAACTAGAGGCTCTGACGGCCAGGGTCACCGAAGCGGAGGAAAGGGTTAGTGAATTGGAGGATGGGTTAATAGAGGAAAAAATAAAAATAGAAGATGCTCTTAAAAAAATCCAAGCCCAAGAATGTTGGCTACGGGAGATTACTGACTCAACGAAACGATCCAATGTTAGAATCATCGGCATCCCCGAGGGGGTGGAGAAAAACAGAGGTCTAGAAGAGATATTTGAACAAACTGTAGCTGAAAACTTCCCTAATCTAGCAAGGGAAACAAACATTCGTGTCCAAGAGGCAGAGAGGACCCCTCCCAAGCTCAACCATGACAGACCTACACCACGTCACGTCATAGTGCAGTTCGCAAATATGAGATCCAAGGATACAGTATTGAAAGCGGCCAGGGCAAAGAAATTTCTCACGTACCAAGGCAAAGGCATCAGAATTACGTCAGACCTGTCTACACAGACCTGGAATGAGAGAAAGGGTTGGGGGAGCATTTTTAAAGCTCTTTCAGAGAAAAACATGCAGCCAAGGATCCTTTATCCAGCAAGGCTGTCATTCAGAATTGATGGAGAAATAAAGACATTTCAGAATCGACAGTCACTAGCCAATTTCGTAACCACGAAACCAGCCCTACAGGAGGTATTACGGGAGGTTCTATAAAAGTAAAAAGGCCCCAAGAGTGACACAAAACAGAAAGTCACAGCCAATACAAACAAAGACTTTACTGACAACATGGCAGAATTAAAAGCATATCTCTCAGTACTCAGCCTTAACATTAATGGTTTAAATTCTTGCTTTAAACGCCACAGGGTTGCAGATTGGATAAAAAGAAATGACCCATCCATTTGCTGTCTACAAGAGACTCATTTCGAACCCAAAGATGCATTCAGACTGAGAGTAAGGGGATGGAGTACCATCTTTCACGCAAATGGACCTCAAAAGAAAGCTGGGGTAGCAATTCTCATATCAGATAAATTGGATTTTAAACTACAGACTATACTTAGAGATGCAGAAGGGCACTATATTATTCTTAAAGGAAGTATTCAACAAGTGGATATGACAATTATAAATATATATGCCCCCAACAGGGGAGCAGCAAGATACACAAGCCAACTCTTAACCAGAATAAAGAGACATATAGATAAAAATACATTAATAGTAGGGGACCTCAACACTCCACCCTCAGAAATAGACAGAACACCCTGGCAAAAACTAAGCAAAGAATCAAAGGCTTTGAGCGCCATACTCGACGAGTTGGACCTCTTAGATATATATAGAACACTACACCCCAGAACCAAAGAATACTCATTCTATTCTAATGCCCATGGAACATTCTCAAGAATAGACCATGTTCTGGGACACAAAACAGGTCTCAGCCGATACCAAAAGATTGAAATTATCCCCTGCATATTCTCAGACCACAACGCTCTGAAATTGGAACTCAACCACAAGGAAAAATTTGGAAGAAACTCAAACACTTGGAGACTAAGAACCACCCTGCTCAGGAATGACTCGATAAACCAGGAAATCAAAAATCAAATTAAACAATTTATGGAGACCAATGAGAATGAAAATACAACAGTCCAAAACCTATGGGATACTGCAAAGGCAGTCCTAAGGGGGAAATACATAGCCATCCAAGCCTCACTCAAAAGAATAGAAAAATCTAAAATGCAGTTTTTATATTCTCACCTCAAGAAGCTGGAACAGCAACAGAGGGACAGACCTAATCCACGCACAAGGAAGCAGTTGACCAAAATTAAAGCTGAAATCAATCAAGCAGAAACCAGAAGTACAGTAGAGCAGATCAACAGGACTAGAAGCTGGTTCTTGGAGAGAATCAATAAAATTGACAGACCACTGGCAAGACTTATCCAAAAGAAAAGAGAAAGGACCCAGATTATTAAAATTATGAATGAAAAAGGAGAGGTCACGACGAACACCATTGAAATTGGAAGGATTATTAGAAATTTTTATCAACAGCTATATGCCAATAAACTAAGCAATCTGGAAGAGATGGAATCCTTCCTGGAAACCTATAAACTACCAAGATTGAAAAAGGAAGAAATTGATTTCTTAAACAGGCCAATTAATTATGAAGAAATTGAGTCAGTGATAAACAACCTTCCAAATAACAAAACTCCAGGCCCGGACGGTTTTCCTGGGGAATTCTACCAAACATTCAAAGAAGAAATAATACCTATTCTCCTAAAGCTATTTCAAAAAATAGAAACAGAAGGAAAGCTACCAAACTCATTCTATGAGGCCAATATTACCTTGATCCCCAAACCAGGCAAAGACCCCCTCAAAAAGGAGAATTACAGACCGATTTCCCTAATGAATATGGACACCAAAATCCTCAACAAGATACTTGCTAATAGAATCCAACAGTTCATTAAAAGGATTATCCACCACGATCAAGTGGGATTCATACCTGGGATGCAAGCGTGGTTCAATATTCGCAAATCAATCAGCGTGATACATCATATCAACAAGAAAAGACTCAAGAACCATATGATCCTCTCAATCGATGCCGAAAAAGCATTTGACAAAATACAGCATCCTTTCCTGATTAAAACCCTTCAGAGTGTAGGAATAGAAGGTACATTTCTCAATCTCATAAAAGCCATCTATGAAAAGCCTACTGCAAATATTATTCTCAATGGGGAAAAGCTGGAAGCCTTACCCTTAAGATCAAGAACACGACAAGGATGCCCACTCTCGCCACTATTATTCAACATAGTACTAGAAGTCCTTGCAACAGCAATCAGACAACAAAAAGGGATCAAAGGTATTCAAATCGGCAAAGAAGAAGTCAAAATGTCTCTCTTCGCAGACGACGTGATACTCTATATGGAAAACCCAAAAGAAGCCACTCCCAAACTATTAGAAGTTATAGAGCAATTCAGTAACGTGGCGGGATACAAAATCAATGCTCAGAAATCAGTTGCGTTTCTGTACACGAATAACGAGAACGAAGAAAGAGAAATCAGGGAATCCATCCCATTTACAATAGCACCAAAAACCATACGTTACCTTGGAATTAACTTAACCAGAGACGTAAAGGACCTTTATTCTAGAAACTATAAATCACTCTTAAAAGACATTGAGGAAGACATAAAAAGATGGAAAGATATTCCATGCTCATGGATCGGAAGAATTAACATAGTTAAAATGTCCATGCTACCCAGAGCAATCTACACTTTCAATGCTATCCCGATCAAAATACCGAGAACGTTTTTCAAAGAACTGGAACAAATAGTCCTTAAATTTGTATGGAACCAGAAAAGACCCCGAATCTCCAAGGAACTGTTGAAAAGGAAAAACAAAGCTGGGGGCATCACAATGCCGGATTTCGAGCTGTACTACAAAGCTGTGATCACAAAGACAGCATGGTACTGGCACAAAAACAGACACATAGACCAATGGAACAGAATAGAGAGCCCAGAAATGGACCCTCAGCTCTTTGGGCAACTAATATTTGATAAAGCAGGAAAAAACATCCGGTGGGAAAAAGACAGTCTCTTCAATAAATGGTGCTGGGAAAATTGGACAGCTACATGCAAAAGAATGAAACTTGACCACTATCTCACACCATACACAAAAATAAACTCCAAATGGATGAAAGACCTCGATGTGAGACAGGAATCCATCAAAATTCTAGAGGAGAACATAGGCAGCAACCTCTACGACATCGGCCAAAGCAACCTTTTGCATGATACATCCCCAAAGGCAAGAGAAACAAAAGACAAAATGAATTTATGGGACTTCATCAAGATTAAAAGTTTCTGCACAGCCAAGGAAACAGTCAGAAAAACTAAGAGGCAGCCCACGGAATGGGAGAAGATATTTGCAAATGACACTACAGATAAAGGACTGGTATCCAAGATCTACAAAGAACTTCTCAAACTCAATACACGAGAAACAAATAAACAAATCAAAAAATGGGCAGAAGATATGAACAGACACTTTTCCAATGAAGACATACAAATGGCTAACAGACACATGAAAAAATGTTCAAAATCATTAGCCATCAAGGAAATTCAAATCAAAACCACACTGAGATACCACCTTACGCCAGTTAGAATGGCAAAAATAGACAAGGCAAGAAACAACAATTGTTGGAGAGGATGTGGAGAAAGGGGATCCCTCCTACATTGTTGGTGGGAATGCAAGTTGGTACAGCCACTCTGGAAAACCGTGTGGAGGTCCCTTAAAAAGTTAAAAATTGAGCTACCCTATGATCCAGCCATTGCACTACTGGGTGTTTACTCCAAAGATACAGACGTAGTGAAGAGAAGGGCCATATGCACCCCAATGTTCATAGCAGCAATGTCCACAATAGCTAAATCGTGGAAGGAGCCGAGATGCCCTGCAACAGATGACTGGATTAAGAAGTTGTGGTCCATATATACAATGGAATATTACTCAGCAATCAGAAAGAATGAGTTCTCAACATTTGCTACAACATGGACGGCACTGGAGGAGATAATGCTTAGTGAAATAAGTCAAGCAGAGAAAGACAACTATCATATGATTTCTCTCATCTATGGAACATAAGAACTAGAATGATCAGTAGGGGAAGAAAGGGATAAAGAAAGGGGGGGTAATCAGAAGGGGGAATGAAACATGAGAGACTGTGGACTATGAGAAACAAACTGAGGGCTACAGAGGGGAGGGGGGTGGGGGAGTGGGATAGACCGGTGATGGGTAGTGGGGAGGGCACGTATTGCATGGTGCACTGGGTGTTATACACAACTAATGAATCATCGAGCCTTACATCGAAAACCGGGGATGTACTGTATGGTGACTAACATAATATAATAAAAAATCATTATTAAAAAAAAAAAGAAAAAAAAAGAAATTGACAGCAAAAAGATAGCTAAACATAAGCATACATTTGGAAAATTAAAAATATCCCTCTGTATAATCCATGAGTTAAAGGGAAAATCACAATAGAAATTTATACATATATACCTCTTTTTGTATGAATTTGTTCAGCTGCTTGCCTTTTGCTTTCATCATGTTATTCTAGGGGCAGTGGTTGCTCATTCCACACCTACTTTTATTGCAACCTGTAATTGATAAGAACATACCTCTTCCAGAGAGCTAAACACTGACCTGAATTTGCTGCTGCAGCACAACCACGGAAGGAACAATTGTGTGTTAGAGGTGGGGGCGGCCAGGGTAGGGGGTAAGTGTGCACACACTTGCAAACTTGTGCAATGATAGAGACAAGCGATTGCTGGCACAGCTCTTTTGCTACAGCAAGCATTCAGACAGAAACTAAAAGTCAATCACTGAGCCATCTCAATACTTTCATTTTATTGTAACTTTTGGCAGCAGGTTGCAATTGAGAGGAAGAAAATACAGTGATGAGAGTGTAACGTAATATACACACATGTGTAAAAGAAACTGGTGAGACCAGATTGTATATTTATCTCTCTTTAGCTCCTCAGGCCATTGTCTTAGAATACACCAAGGGGCAAAGGACAACTTGCTCCTGTATCTACTTCTTGGTCCTTGCTCATGTGTCCCAGACAGACCAGGCCCTTTCTAGGAGCCACCATGCCCGTAAGTCCTATGTGCTTGGGAAAGCATGTGCAGGAAAGAACTCTGGACAGTGGTTTCCTCTGAGAAGAGGGAAATGAGATGGGGTGGGGTGGTTTAGCTATATGTGTGATGTCACTTCTTAAGAAACAAAAAAGATCTGAAGCAAATATTGCAAAGTTATGTTATTAATGGGGGTCTGTTGTATTATATTTCCTTATCTTCTTTTCTGGTTTGAAATATTGTACAATTTAAAAGGAAATTAATAAATTACAAGAAAAACGAACTTAAAGAAATACCTAAAGTTCTTTTGGAGCAACATCCAAACTGACTTTGAAGCAGGCCCAGCTGGGAATGTGACTGAGAATTCATCTAAGAACATCTTCAAGGAGGGGCTCCCGGGAAGACATCTTATGTGGTCCCACCCATCCTGCTGCAGGTGCAACCAGCGCCCAGAAGTCCTACATCTGGCAAGAGTTTAATTCTACAATGGAGTTTAATCCTAGAGTATCTGGTTTGAAGTGCATTTGTGAACTCCATGGTTGATGTTACAACCACACATGTTACAGTGGGTGGGAGGGAGATAAAATATGGCTCTGGAAGGAGCAGATCAGCAGCCCTGCTTCCCCCTCTGAGGGATGCCAGAGCACATCCACATGCCCTCGAATGACAGCACCCCGAGGGAGGCCCCTTATACTCCTTAACCTACTCCTGCCCCATCCTGCTTTGGGGAGAGGGTGCCTATAGCCCCTGTCTTGTATCAAATCTTTCAGGGATCTGGGAATGAGTTTGGGACATTTTTGGATTCATCTTGGACACCAGAAAAGCCCAGGTGGTAAAGCACTCTCCCTTCCCACATGTGAAACACCAAACTTCATAATAAATTTCAACCTGAATTAGAATATTTCTATGCAGGTTTTATAATTCTAGCTTAAAACTGATCATTCACTTCCTAACACTTTTTTTTTTCTGTCTATTTGGAACCAGTTGAATTTCTGATGCAGCTTCGTTACAGTCATGGTGTCTGGTTCAGGGCCAGGTAGGAGGTAGCCAAACTCTCCCCATGCTGCCTAAGGCTGAAGGGGTGGGAATAAAAACAAAAGTTTAAGGCTGAGGCCACTGATAGTGCGCTGGATGCAACAACCAGGAAAATCATGTTAATCAAGGAAACAAAAATCCCTCTAAATTCTGTGATACGACTACTCTGTGATACTCTTTTTTTAAAAAATCAAATAAACAAAAATAAGTTGCCTAAGCTACTGCTCTCAGAATAATGGTTGGCCTATCCACTCCAATATGGAGGTGCTGTAATCAGAGTTCCTTGATCCAGTTATCACTCAAAAAATTGTTACTGAGCACTTGCTATGTGCCAGGTACCTACTTTAAGCACTGACGATATAGCAGTGAGCAAGAGAGACAAAAATCATGGGTTTCATAGGGCCTACAGTCTAATTAAGGCAGATAGACAATAAACAAGTTAATATAGTAACATGTTATTAACTTATGTATGTAATATATTACTACACAGTCATGGCTAATTAATATATAGTAATGTAATAATATAATGTACATATAAGTATATATTGATATTACATATGTAGTACATACATTACATATAGTTGTTAGTTAGTTAGTTAGTTAGTTAGTTAGTTAGTTAGTTAGTTAGTTTTAAGTGCTAAAGGGGAAAGTAAAGCAAGAAAAGGAATAAAAAGTGCCAGGGGTACGTTGCAGCCTCAGCTGCATGGCCAGGGAAAGCTTGTAGTTAACTTAATAATTATAGACGTTATAGTTATATTTAAAGATGACCCTTAAGACCAGGGTCAAACCCTGCAGTTCTCCTATGGGAAGAGAATTCCAAGTGGAAGTGGAAAGAACAGCAAGACTGAGTGCCCTGAGGTTTGGTTTGTTGCAGGAATGACCAGGAACAGGAGTGGGAGGGTAGAGAAGTAGGAGATGGGAGACCGCTTTGGTCTAATGAGATGGAGCCACTGGAGGCCTTGTGAGCACAGGAGTGATACATCCTGGCTGCTGCATATGGGGGAGGACAGAAGCAGAAGGGCCAGTCAGAAGGTGCTATAATAACTGAGAGGAGGGATGAGGTAGGCCTGGAGCAGGTGGTAGCTGTGGAGGTAAAGGTAGGGAGAAGTGCTTGGGAATTGCTGGCTCACTACTAGGATTGCCAGGATGATGTAAATCCAAGGAAAGACTTTTTTTTCTATGTCCTTTGAGATTCCTGTGCCGCCTTCTTCTCTATTTTGAAATTGGGCACAATATCACCTTGCCTGCTCCTTTGGGATGTTCCATTAGATTCAGTGACCTAAAACGTTGCCAAAACTCAGAGCAGGAGCTGGTTCTCATGATGTTGAAGGGAGGATAACTCACCACCCTGGTCACACTGTCATAAACACCATGTCCTCAAATTTGTAAGAGAGAGTCTGTCTTCTGTCAAGATATCGGTGGTGGAGAAAACGACCCCCTCCCCACAGAAAGCCAGTCTCCCCAAAAGCCTGTCCTCGCTTGGACCCTTTTTTATTATTCTTGGAAAAGTAGTGTGAAAATTTGATATGGCAAGATATCAAAGTTCTGGTATTGTTACAGAAAGGGCTCTCACTTACTGATAATGTGCAGATATGGCAGGTCAAAAAGTACTTTTTTATTGCTTCAGGGTGCTCACTCAGTATCAGAGTTCCAAAGCAGCTGGCTGAGTCAGCTCATTCCCAGCCACTCAACCTTCCCGAGAACATCATCTGTGCAAATCTGCAGTGCAATGCTGATTTCTAAGATCATCCTCTGGGTGAAACAGAACCATCTCAGAGGGTGGGATGGGTCAGCCACTATCTCCACAAGAACAGTGATAATAGTGGCAGATGGCAGATATCCAAGCTCTCCCAGGTGGAGGGTCACTCTCCTAGGAACACAGGTGTTTGGAATGTAACATCTGAGAAGGATTCTCCTCTTGGTTCAGTCCTGCCACAACAATCTCATTAACCCATGCTACTGTGTTTTAAACTTTTAAATCTTTCCTTTGGAATATGTGATGTCTGGGTTTTACTTTTAAATAACCAAGGCACTGGGGGAGGAAGTATATGGGAGGTACAGATTAAACAGAATTGGCCATGAGTTGATAAATGTTATTGTTGAACTGCATGATGGGTATGCAGTATGCATTAAACTATTCTACTTTTATATATTTGACATTTTCTATAAAGAATTTTTTAGCCACCCTTAGAGCAATTTGGCAATATCTAATAAAATTAGAGAGATGCATATCTTTAACTCAGCAATTCCACTTCTTGAAATTCATCAAATATACTAGCAAAGGTGCCAGATAAAGTGTTATTCCTTGTAGCACTGGTTGGAATAACAAGAGGCTAGAAACAAGCTAAGTGTTCATCAAGAGGGAGTTGATCAAGGAAATTATGGCATATACAAACAATGGAACAGTATCTGTGAGGCTGATAAAAGGGAAAGAACACTCTATGCTCTAACATGGGACAATCTCCAAGATGTATTGTGATGGGTAGAATAATGGTCCCCAAAGAAGTCCACATTCTTATCCCCAGAACCTAAGAATATGTTACCCTACATGGCAAAAGGGGCTTTGCAGATGTGATTAACATAAGGATTTTGAGATAGATACACTCTTCTGGATTATCCAGATGAATCCAATGCAATCAAAAGGGCCCTTATAATACGAAAGAAGGAGGGTCAGAGTAAGAGAGGGATTTGAAGACATTATGCTGCTGGCTTCAAAGATGGAAGAAGGGGTCACGAGCCAAGGAATGCAGGCAGCCTCTAGAAGCTAAAAAAGGCAAGGGAACAACTTAATTTTAGTCCACTGAGATCCATTTGGAATTTCTGGCCTCCAGACTCTGCAAAAATAAATTTGTGTTGTTTTAAGCACGAAATTTGTGGTAATTTGTTATAGCAACAATAGGAAACCAATACATAATTTATAGGGGAAAAGGTGCAAAATAGTATTTATAGCAAGCTATCATTTATAGGAGATGAGTAGGTATCAGTATAGAGGTAGATGACAGAGATATGTGGAAGGAGACCAGAAACTGATAACACTGGTTGCCTGTCAGGGGCAGGGGCGGGAATGGTAGCAGGGGGAGAGTGATGAAAGGCTGACTTTTCAGTGTGTACTCCGTCTTAGTCCATTCAGGCTGCTATAACAAAATACCACAGACTGGGTGGCTTATAAACAACAGAAATTTATTTCTCACAGTTCAATCAGCTGGGAAGTCCAAGATCAAGCTGCTAGCAGATTTAGTGTCTCTTGGTTTAAAAATGGCCATCTTCTCTCTGTGTCCATTGCAGAAAGGGTGAGGGAGCTTTTTGGGGTCTCTTTCATAAAAGCACTAATCTCATTCATGACAGCTCCACCCTCATAACCTAATCACCTCCCAAAGGCCCTACCTCCTAATACCATCACATTGGGTAGGATTTCAACACATGAATTTGGGGGTTGGGGGGGGACACAAATATTCAATCTATAGTAACCCCTTTGTACCTTTTGAATTTTGTACCATTGGAATTTATTGGCTAGTGAAACAATAAAATTTCAGTTAAAGTAAACCTCCCTCCATTACCACAACATATATATTTTCAAGGTTCAGATTTAAAACGTACAAACTCAAGAATCATGGAAACAAAGTGATCACTACCCAGTGGTTGGGGTTCCTGGGAGACCTGGAGTACCTGAGGAGAGACAAAAATGGGAGGAATATCTTAACCAGATTTCATTAGCTATGTGGCACTCACCAACCCAGAAGGAGTCAGCCAGTGGCCCCTTTCAAGACTGACTTAAAGAAGTAATTTCTATCAAATAATACATAAGCCCCTATTACAGACCTTCTCCCATCTCCTCTGGATCCTGCCTCTCCTGCAACATGCCTCAAAATGGCAAGAAAAACAAGCTCAGATGCCACTTATCCTGGAGCCTGGTCTGTCCTTCCATGCTCCATGTAGGCCACAGCTAGACTCTGCAACATCCCTTGCTCTACTAAAAAATCTTCAATTCCTTTGATTTTATATGTCGGCTAGGGAAACAGTGAAAGACTATAATAGCCCCAGGCAAAAATGCTTCCAGACCTAAAGTGATTAGCTTTATGGAAGCCATTATGTAAATTTATGGCCATTTCAAAGCTATTCAGCCTTGAGGAGACCTAGCAGAGAATGGGAAGTAGAATTCAAAAGTTTTTGATTATCCACACTCACTCAAATTCTAATATGAATATTAAAGCTTGCTATCATTACTATGTGGCTCCTGTACCATCAGGTATTTTTAAGCTTTACAGAGAACACGCTCAAAATCAGGGCTGTGGAGAACTGAAAATAGTAATAATTCAAAAGAACAAAGGTTGGTCTGGTATCATCAATTCCTGGGGGTTTTCTCTCCCCTCACCTTTGTACCTGGACCATAGCATCAGTCTGATCTTACCACTTAACTCTTGGACAACCAAGATGAGGCAGCTGCAGACACACCCAAGCTCAAAGACTTTGAGCTAAGGTCCAGATTGAGGTCCCCAACAACTCAGAAATAGACAGGAGACATTTACTGAGCACTTGCTACCAACCAGACATATTTCAAAATAGATCACTTGTATGAACACATGGACTCCTCCAGCAACCGTCTGAGATCCATACTGGTACTACCAAACACATTTGACAAATGAGGAAACAGACACAGCTGATGAGTGGCAGAGAAGGGATTCCATCCAGCAATTCAACCATTCTGCCACACTGTCTCCTGGATTAATGTATGTTTCCCCCTCTAAAGCATATAAAACTAGTAATTTGAGATTTCTTAGTATGACATGGACATCCATGGAAATGGATGGACAAGGGTCTGGACAGAATGGGAACCAGGCTTGGGCCTGGAAATAGAAAACCTGAGTTCAACCTTGGCCCTGACAATGCTCCTTGTGTCATCGCAGATGATGGTCTTTCTTGTTCTTGTTGTTGTTAACATATGACTCAGACATCTTAAAGTGCACAGTTCAGTAATATTCAGTATATTCACAAAGTTATGCAACCATCACCGTTATTAGCAGTGGTGTTCTTCACCCCAAACAGAAACCCCATACCTATTAGTACTCGCTCCCCAGTCCCCTTCCCTGCAAGCAATTGCTAACCTACTTTCTATCTCTATGGATTTGCCTATTCTGGACATCTCATATAAATAAAATCATACAACATGTGGCCTTTTGTTTCTGGCTTCTTTCACTTAACATCATGTTTTTGAGATTCACGTATATTGTAGCATACGTCCTTTTTCTTTTTTCCCAGGTGCCCCAGCATGTGTCCTGTTTATAACAGAATAATATTCCACTGTATGAGTGGACCATATTTTATTTAATACTGATCATCGGTTGATGGGCATTTTGGGGTGCTTCTACTTTTTGGATATTATGAACAAATTTGCTATGAACATTTATATACAAGTTTTTGTGTGGACAATTCTCTTGGGTATATACCTAGAAATGGAATTGCTGGATCATATGGTAACTCTACGTTAACACTTTGAGAACCTGTTTTCGATAGCAGCTGCACTGTTTTACTTTCCCACCAGCAGTGCATGAGTGTTCCAATTTCTCCAAATCCTCGTCAACCCGTTATTATGTCTTTTTTATGATAGCCATCCTCATGGTGTAAAGCGGCATCCCATTGAGATATAATTCACATATCATGAAATTCACCCTTTTAAAGTGTACAATTCAGAATTTTGGAGAATATTCACAAAGTTGTGCAACTATCACCATGAACTAATTCCAGAACATTTGCTTTACCCCCAAAAGAAACCCCATACCTATTAGCAGTCACTCTCCATTTCCCTCTCCCTGTAGGCCCTGAAACTACTAGTCTACCTTCGAAGGGATAAGACTCTTATGCTCTCCATCTGTACAGGAGGGCAGATAATAGCACCTGCTTCTTGGACAGTAGTGAGGATAAGATGAGATCATGTGTATGTGTAGAAACCTGTAGTACAGAGACTGGCAAGTGTATGCTCAAATCTGAATCTAGATTTAGATCTAATCTAGATACTGGACTGAGACTCCCGTCCTCTCTACTCACCATCCTTACCGCTGTGTCAAGAGAGACCCCAGCTTCAAGACATAACTCAGCAATGCAGGATATTGGTCAGCACTTTTCCTTTGCTAAATGAATGATTCTTCTGAGAAAAATTTTGTGGATGAGTGCAAACCCTACTTGATGAGTCCAAGACCCCACACCCAGCAAAGCAGTTGGATATGACGATTTCAAACTGGCTTAATCACACTATTCCCTTTCTTAAGAACCTTCACTGTCTCCCCATCGCCCAAAGATGAAACTGCATGAGTGACTCTCCACAATCTGGCCTCAAACTATTTCCTACAATGATTGCTAATTGTTGAATAGATTCCAGTTACTCTGGAGAAGCTCCTTTGAACTCAGACAGATCTGGTCCCTCCTCTTGCTGGCTGCAACCTTGAAAAATCACTTTACCTCTCTGAGCCTAAAGATCCTCATCTTTAAAGTAGGGTTGATAACGGCTCTCTTGCAGGGTCATTGTAGTTATTAAACAGAAATATAACTAAAGAGCACTTAAGCCCAGCTTCTGGCATACACTAGACCAGGTATCACCTTTTTTTTTTTTTTTTTTTTTTTTTTGTAAAGGGCCAGATAGTAAATATTTTAGGTTTTGGGGGCCATATGGCCTCTGTCATGATTACTCAAGGCTGCAGTCATAATGTTAAAGCAACCATACATCATATGTAAAGAAATGGGAGTGGCTATATTCCATAAAACTTTATTTACAAAAGCAGGTGGTGGGCAAGTTTTGGCCTAAGGGCTGTAGTTTGCCAATCCCTGCACTAGTAAATAAATATCTCTCGGGGCACCTGAGTGGCTCAGTCATTAAGCGTCTGCCTTCGGCTCTGGGCGTGATCCCAGCGTTCTGGGATCGAGCCCCACATCAGGCTCCTCTGCTGGGAGCCTGCTTCTTCCTCTCCCACTCCCCCTGCTTGTCTCTCTCTCACTGGCTGTCTCTCTCACTGGTTGTCTCTGTGTCAAATAAATAAATAAAATCTTTTTTAAAAAATTAAAAAATAAAAAAAATAAATATCTCTCATTTGCCTAGGATGTCTTATTCCTGAGCCATACAGGACTCTTCACAGTTCCCTGCACACATCCCTGTATCCCTCTCCATGCCTCCACTCAAACTAGTCTACCTCCCCAAAATGTCCAGTATGAACCTTCACCTCTCTTGTGGAGACTATCCTGGATTCCCCATGCTCTCCAGGCTCCCAAAGTCCAAATCCTTATCAACACATGTCTACATCATCTCATGGTGAGCAGTTTACAATTCTCCCTTCCAAACTGGACAGAGAACCCCTGTAGTCCTTATAACCTCAGGGCCTACCACAACACATCACAGGTGATGAATAAATATTTATGGGAAAAAATCAGCAGTAATCTTCACACACAACACAATGAAGATACGATGCTGACTGAAAGCAGCCAGACACAGAAGAGTTCCTACCACACAATTTCAGTTACACAAAGTTCAAGAATAGGCAAAACACACCAATGGTGATAGAAATCAGAACAGATGGTTAGCTCAGGTGGAGAAAGAGGTTATAATCTGGGAAGGGGCCCAAGGGAAACTTCTGGGGCTAAATAGGTTCTATATCTGCATTTCGGTGGTGGTCACATGGGTATATCCGTTTGCTACGCTTCCATTAAGAAAGGACCACAACGTGGGTGGCTTAACACAATAGAAATTTGTTGTTTCACAGTTCTGGAGGCCAAAAGTCTGAGATAAGAATGTGTCATCATGGCCATGCTCTCTCTCTGAAGGCTCTAGGAGAGAAATCCTTCCTGGCGTCTTCCAGCTTCTGGGGGCTGCCAGCAATCCCTGCCTTCCTCAGCTTGTAGAGGCATCATTTCAATCTGTGCCTCCACCTTCACATGGCCTTCTCCCTGTGTGTGTGCCTGTGTCCAAATTTCCCTCTTCTTATAAAGACACCTGTGAGGGGTGCCTGGGTGGCTCAGTCAGTTAAGCATCTGCCTTCAGCTCAGGTTATGATCCCAGGTCCTGGGATCAAGCCCCACATCGGGCTCCCTGCTTGGTGGGGAGTTTTCTTCTCCCTCTCCCCTTGCTTGTGCTCTCTCTCTCTCTTTCTCTTGCTTGCTCACTCTCTCTCTCAAATAAATAAAAATTTTTTTAATTAAAAAAAAAGGACACCTGCTATATTGAACTAAGAGCCCACCCCAATACAGCATGATCTCATCTTAATTATATCCGCAACAACCCTGTTTCCAAATCAGGTCACATTCTGAGGTCCCGGGGGTTAAGACCTTTCACATACCTTTTGTGAGGACACAACTGAAACCACAACAATGGGTGTATATATATGTAAAAAATCATCAAATTGCAAATTTAAGATGAGTACACTTTACTATATAAATATTGTGTCTCAATAAAACAAAATGGAAGGAAAACAATAAATAAGCAATAACCAATAAGCCCCACCTCTCTGTCAGCATCTGAGAGATAAAGCTGGTAATAATACCCCCCACTCCTGGAGAAGATATGTTTTACTTTTTCCCCTTCACTTGTGGCATCGGATATGCTCTCCCTCCCCATCAAATTTGCTCAGGCCCCTGCGATCTGCCTCTTCCAGAGGTCAGAGAGAGACTGACGGTGAAGCAACCATCATTTTCGGCGTAAAGCCGCCTCAAAATTAGCAGAACCAGCCAGCTGCTCACTTTCCGCCCTCACGTGCCGCCCTTGGCAGACAAGAAGGAATTTTTAAAGACTGATTACACATTCTTTTTTATTGGTGCCATGTTTGTAGTATTTGCTGTCCCCAGCTGGTGCCACAGTAGGTGATATAAAAAGATGTATGAATAATGTATACAACAGCTCCAGAGTCATCAGAGAACCTCACTGCCAAAACAGGCAAGGGACGGCGGGTCGAGATAATGGATTCGAAGGGGAAGCAAAAGAAATGCATACTCCTGCTCAGTTGTCCCTGAAAACCGTGTGCTATGGTCGGCTTGAAGATGAGCAAGCAAGATCCACATCCAGGCCTGGAGAAAGCTCCCAAAAGGAACATACAGGGTATTCGAACATAGCAATCCCACATCCCAAAATACAATCGTGAATGTACAAATATTTACAGACAAGCATGTTTGTTTCAGCATTGTTCTACTTGTGAGGAAAATAACTAAAGCTACTGATTTAAGAGGGTTTCTCCGGAAAGTCTCCCTCTTGGAGCATGAGCCCTTCAAACAAAAGCTGCCTTGTAAGGAGACTGTCCCTGACATGAGCTGACACACACAGATCTTAAGTGATCAACAAGATATGACTTGTTGCAATGGGAAGAGCATGGAAGAGCATAATGGATTTATTGGTGATTTATTTGGAAGAGTTGGAGGGTTGTCTGTCCATGGGTAGAGACCCCTCCACAGCTCTTTCTTTCTCTCTTGCCTCTGTCTACAGAGGCTGAAAAGAGATGCTTGCTTTCCCAGCCTCCCTTGCAGCTGGGGTGGCCATGTGACCCAGTCTTGACCAGTGAGATGTAAAAGGAACATCTCCTGGGAAAGACATCTCCTCCTTCATAAGAAAAACCTCTCTCTCTCTTTCTCTCTCTCTCTCTCTCTCTCTCTCACACACACACACACACACACCTGGCCATCCCCAGCACTCCCTCACTCACTTACATTTCACAACTTTGGATGGAGCTGTGTAAAGATTTCCTGCTCGGTTCACAGAAGCCATCTTGCAACCAAGGGAGAAAATCCAAGAGAATTGCAGAATCAGCAGCCCAGAGCCCCAATATGAAGGTGTTCCAGAGTCATCCACCTCCAGGCTCCTTATGGACCTTCCCACTCACCTGCTAAGAGTTGGTTCTTAGTTACTAGCAGGTGAATAGTCCTAGCCTGTGACGGCCTGGCTGCCACAGTAACACCCATTAAGCCTCAGAAAAGTCCTAGCCTTTTGCCTCGGGCAACTGCAAGTACACCAGGACACTCCCTGTAGTGAGTTAAATAGCATCCCTCCCTCTACCCCCAAATTGTGTCTACCCCAAGCCTCAGAATATGACCTTATTTGGAAACAGGTTCTTTGCAGATGTAACTAAGGTAAGAATTAAGACGACATCATTAGGGCAGGCCCTAAATCTGATGAGACTGTCCTTGTAAGAGACAGAAAAGGACACACACATATGCAGGAAAGAAGGCCATGTGAATACAGAGGCAGAGACTGGAAGGATGCAGTCACAAACCAAAGAACACCAGGAGCCACAAAAAACTAGAAGAAGCAAGGAAGGATCCTCCCCTTGAGCCTTACCAGGAAGTGTGATGCTGCCAGCACCCTGATTTCAGACTTCTGGGTGCCAGAACTGTGAAAGAAGTTTCTGTCATTCAAGCCACCAAGTTTGTGGTGATTTGTTGTGGAAGCCCTAGGAAACTACAGCATTCACTCAAGTCTGTTCTGTGTTCTGCTGAGATCCATTGGTGACACTACTGTGTCTCCCTGACCAGATGGCCTGACTCACACCTTTCATGGGGCCTCTCAGGCTGTAGGGATGACCACCCAATCCCCACCCCATGGCCAGCAAAATGAACTCTTTACTGCCTGGCTCAGAGACCCCTTCCCGCCTCCCCACTAGGTATGGAAGTGGCAGGAAGCAGCCATGAAACACACTTCTGTTTACTCAAGTCTAAAGAATTTATATCCTCAGTATAAGGGTCCCCTCAGAAGAGGGGGGAAAAAAGTTTCATTTAATTCCACATTTACAACTAGAAAATGTGTCTTTATCTAGATTAAACAGAGCTGAAATGCCCACCAATAGGAGACAGGATAAATAACTTATGGAATATTTATCAGTGGAATATTACACAGTAGTTAAAAAGGACTGAGGTCTGAGAAATACATAAATGCAGTGATATGTTTGGGATTTTCTTCAAAATAATGTGGGAATGAGGGAATTGGAGGGGATAAGTCTAGATGAAATATGTTTGGGGAGGTGTTGATAATTGTTAAGTCTGGGTGAGGGGGATTCATTTCATTATTCTAACAACTTTTATATATGTTTGAAAGTTTCTATCATGAAGAATCTTTTAAATGAGTCAGTCTTCAACAATTCTAATCTCACATTGTGTGTTAATTATACTTTGATAAGAAATTTTTTTAAATGAAGCAGTCCTTATGTACATTCTTGAAAGGGGTCCATGATATATTCTAAAGTAAAAAAACAGCTAGTTGGTGAATAATCTCACTTATGTCTGTGTGTGTGTATATGTGTGTGCATGTGCACACTTTATATGAACATATGGTGAATAATCTATAATTATTACTATAGATAATAATTATAAGATCTATAACGATTTAATTATAAAATCTGTAAATTCTATAATAATCAATACAACAAACCCAATAATGGTTTTAAAATTTGGCCCACTGTTATTTTCTCTTATATCACTATTTCTTTTCCATAATATGTCTTCTCGTGTTTGAGATTACACATTCACAGGCCTGCACATATTAATCACTCCATGGATATTTGTTGAGTGGGCGTTTGACTTCACTTCCTCATATCTGTAGAGCCTGAGAACTCACTGAATTCACCAAATGAACAAGTGAGAGACTGGACCTAAGGCTCTGGAAGTTATTACCATTCCAGAGCAGTTTATTATTTATTCTTTTAAAAATAGAAATTCTACTCTTGGCAGAATAGCCTGTGGGTTTCAACTGCAAAATTATAACATGAAGGCAGAGCTTGGGAACAACCCAGGCAGCCTCAAACAAGATCATAGGCTTGACATTGATCAACACAAAAACCCTGGAAGGGCTTCCCACCAGGAAAACTCCGTTTTGAAAGAAGCATTTCACTGGACTCCAGAGGTCGGCTCATGGGGCGGGGGGGCGGGGGGGCGGGGGGGGGGAGGGGTTCTACATAGGCCAGGGGCAGTGAGGATTGGGGAGCACTCCACAAGAAAGGATCTGTCTTGGCTGAGGTTCACTCTGCCGAATTCAGTTCAAGTCGCTATCAAAAGGCTGGTACACAAATGAGCCAGGCCTGAGGTGGGCACATTGGCTCAACAGGGAGTATGGCAGCCACGCCTGGGGTCAGGTTCTCACCTTCTCAACCCATACTGTAAATTTAAAGACAGGCACAACGATGCCCCTCTCAGCTAGGAGGGGGAACCATGGCAAGAACATATTGGAAGCCCAGTGCAACACATGCCACACACTACCCACCAGTTACCCATAAATTCCACAGTACGAAGTGCAGACTCAGAACTGAACATCGGTGCCAACAGACCTGGGCTCCAGTCCTGGCTCAGCTCCTAAGCTTGGCTAAGTGGCTTTCATTCTCCAAGCCTCATTTTCTTTACATGTAAAATTCTTTACATGGTTCCTACCATGCAAGGATGATGCAAAGATTAAATAAAATGATATGCTTAAGGCAGTTTAAGCACATGATGTCCCAGAAGCAGACCCCTTGAGATAAGGGTTTGGGTACAAGTAGTTGATTTGGGAGGTGATCCCAAGAGAAGCACTGATAGGGGAGTGGGGACATGAGACGCTGACAGGAAGAAGCAAATACTAGAGGTGTGATAAGCAGGCCCTGCTGTGGGCAAGTGGGGCTCAGTTGCACTGGGAAACTCAGGGAAACTATATGTAGTATGTCTCTGAACCCTGTCTCCTGAAGGGGGAGGAAGCTGGGAGGCTGACAATGAACCCATGCCTGTGGTTGCCTGAGGACTGCCCCTGGCATGGTAACTCACTGGTACATCTGCTCTACCCCATGCACTGGCTGAGCAAGCAGGACATGGGTGCAAAAAGAAGCTCTGCATACAAAGGAGTGTGAGTGCTGAACAATTAGGCAGGGCCCCCAGCAGTAACTGTTATAGCTACATGCCACAGTGAATAAGAGAGCAGACTTTGAAGCCAGGCGGCCTGGGCTTGCATTCCAATTCCACTACCTAGCAGCTGTAGGACCTTGGGTGAATAGAGGAGGCAAGAGTCCCCAGAGCTGTTGACAGAACATGGGGAAATGAAGGTGAGCAGCAAATGTCACTACACTGGGCCACAGTGATCATTTAAAAAGTCAACCCAGTGATCCCTGAGAAATACAAGTACTTTGTAATATAAAATATAAGTATATCACAAAAGCAAGACAACCACCCAAAGATAGGTGGATTTGCCCAGCCGACATGCAGAAAGAACCTTCTAAGTCTCGTCTATGGCAGTGATTCTCCATATTCTTGTGCATCATGGTCACCAGGGTGAGTTGATAAAAAAGTAGATTCCTGGGATCCAGTGCCAGGATTCTAATACAGCAGGTCCCTGGCAGGACCCAGGACTCTGCATGTTAGCGAGCTCTCCAGGTGATTTGACACAGACGGGCAAAGGACCACGTTTTGAGAAACATGGTGCTCACGGAACCCGGGGCATTGGTTTTTCGGATCTCCTGGCAATACCAGGTGGGTAAGAGACACCTCCAGGAAGAGGTCATTATTCAGCATTTAAAATGAGTGTATGCACATCAACACTCACACAATACATATGTAGGCACAAATCAACAATACCAACAACTAGGGCTTGGAATACAAACTGTGTTTACTCAACAAAATAAACGACTCTGCTCCCCAACATACTCCAGAAATTATCAAAGAATAATTCATAAGCTCTACGACCATCACCACCACCACCTCCCCCCACCCCCAAAAAACCACTTGAGAATGAGCCAAGGTTAATGAGGCTGGTAGTTATCTGCTGAGTAAGTATGGGCCATGCAAGTTAAACTGCCTGAAGGTGGATTCAATTTATGGGTCCAATTTTTCCAAGAGTGCAAAGAAAAATGTTTGCACAGGAAGAGAGGCCAGATGCCGCAGGCCTGGGTGAGATAGAGACGACAGGGTTCTACCAGGCCAAACTTGGAATTTGGTCCAGGGAGGGCAGCTGGTTCTCCAAATTCCTTTGTTTCCCCACTTTCAAACTTGCTCTTTTCCCATTCCATCCACTGAGCCACAAGCAGCAAGAGGAATCTCCCCCAAACCTTTCTGTCACCTTGAGCAATGTTCCCTACTCCCTGCTTCTAAAGGCAAAGGTACCTGCGGTTCCCACCCCTCCTGCTTAGCCCCCCATCCAACCCCAGACAGTGGGCAGACAGGCTAGGGGAAGTGAGTGTCACAGCTGGGGAATTTCTCTTCTGATGTACACAGCAGCAGCACAGATCCTTGAAAACTTGATTGCTCAAAATGAGGTTCTCGAACCAGCCAGCATTGGCATTGGCACCAACTCAGAAGCTCATCAGAAATGTCCAACCTCAGCCCCCTCCCAAGACCTGCTGAATCAGAATCAGCATTTTATTAAGATCACTAGTGATGCCTGGGTGGCTTAGTTGGTTAGGCATCCCACTCTTGGTTTCAACTCAGGTCATGATCTCAAGGGTTTTGGGATTGAGCCCTGTGTCAGGCTCTGTGCTCAGTGGGGAGTCTGCTTGAAGATTCTCTCCCTCTGCCCCCCCTCAAATAAATAAATCTTTAAAAAAGATCCCAACGTGTATGTACACATTAAGTCTGAAGTTCCCAGTGTCCTCTGAATAGGACCTCAAGTTTTCTCTATGTTGTAGGGACACATACCTTAGAAAGTTTGGGAGTGGGGCAATTACAGACCTCAGCTGTCTCTGAGACAGTCATTCTAGATCGTCCTAGACAATACTCAGAGTCTTTCTTCAGTGTATTTTTTCAATATTAACGGGAAATTGGTCATTTTTATACTGTCCCTTAAAAAACATAATTGTGTTTGGCTACTTAGATGATTTCACCTATTTTTAAACTTCTCTCATGAAGTCTCAGACGGTTAGGCCACCGTCCAAATCAGCGCTGTAGACCTGTTTGGGTTTACCTGCACAGTGTTTTTAAATCTTTGTTAATTAGTTGCCAATATTCAAAAGTGAGGGCTTTCTGCATTTTTTTAAAAATCCCTTTTCTAGGGGCACCTGGGTGGTACAGTTAGTGAAGCACCCACTTTTGAGTTCGGCTCAGGTACTGATTTCAGGGTTATGAGCTTAAGCTCTGCATCAGGCTCTGTGCATCAGGGCAGGGTCTGCTTGAGATTCTCTCCCTCTGCTTCTGGACCTCCCCCACCCCAATCATGTTCTCACTCTCTCTCTCTCTCTCTCTCTAAAATAAATAAAATAAATCTTTAAAAGGCAGTTTCAAGGAATGGGGTATAATTTGGGGGGGTGGAAGGGCCCTTTATGGGTGGCCGGGGGGCGGGGTAAGCCTTGGTTTGAGATTGAAGGAGGAGTAAGAATGGGGCAGGGCCAGAAGGAAGAGTGCTAAAAAAGCATCCAGCGGGGGCACCTGGGTGGCTCAGCTGGTTAAGCTTCTGCCTTCAGCTCAGGGTCATCATCTCGGGTCCTCGGATCAAGCCCTGCATCGAGCTCCAGCTCAGCAGGGAGCCTGCCTCTTCCTCTCCCTCTGCCTGCCACTCCTCCTGCTTGTGCTGTCTGTCTGTCAAATAAATAAAATCTTAAAAAAAAAAAAAAAGCATCGGGCAAAGGCAAAGTCTTTGAGGATAGAGTGGAATTTCTGAGGGTTAGGGGGTGGGCAGTTGGAATGGACAGGAATGAGAAAGGGGAGCTAGCAGTGAGTGGAGTTAATGGTGCAGTGTCCCCTTAAAAAGATATGCCCCAACCCCAACCCCGGTACCTATGAATGTGACCTTATTTGGAAATGGGATCTTTGCAGATGCCATTAAATTAAGATTAGGTCATACTGGATTGGTGGGGGAGGGCTAATCCAATGACTGGTGTCTTCACAAGAAAAAGAAGAGGGAGATTCAGACACAGAGACACAGAGTTATGGGAGAAGGCCTTGTGCGATGGAGGCAACTGGTGGGGTGCAGCTGAGGGGGCCACCAGAAGCTGGGAGAGGAAGGAAGGAGGCTTCTCTAGTGCCTTCAGGAGCAGTGCCCTGCTGACACCTTCATTTTGTCTCCAGAACTGTGAGAGAATAGATTTCTGTGGTCTTAAGCCACCTGGTTTGTGGTACTTTATTACAGCAGCCATGGGGGAAACCAAACACAGAGAGGTGGAAAATGTGGGAGGGGCATACCTGCTCCTTCAGTTTTCCCAGAGGAGGAAAGCTGCATAAACACCAGAATTATGGTGACAACTGGGGTTGTTGAATCAGTTGCCCTCAGGGACTGGATGGGGATAAGGGCAAACAGAGTCCCCATCTAGAGGACAGCCACTCCTCAGCTTTGGCTGACTGTGCCACATATTCTGAGCTTTTAGTAGAAGTTAGAAGTCCGATTTTTTTAAAAGACTTATTTATTTATTTTAGAGAGCGACAGAGACAGAGAAAGCCAGCAAGGGGAGGGGCAGAGGGAGAGGGAGAGAGAGAGAGAACCCTCAAGCAGACTCCCCGCTGAGCATAGAGCCAGACACAGGGCTCCATCTCCTGACCCTGAAATCATGACCTGAGCAGAAATCAGCTTAACCGACTAAGCCATCCAGGTGCCCCTTTTAAAACATCCCTCCTACCACTGTAGGTAAACTCCGAGAGAAAAAACTGTGTCTATTTGCCCACCTTTATAACTCTAGTACCTGGTGCTATGTGGATATGTGGTAGGGACTCAAATATTCGTTGAATGAATGAATGAATGAGCAACAATGAACAAAATGGAGAAAATAGGGAAGAAGGGGAGGAGACAACAACATATATCACACCCCAGATTTACAAGGATGTATGCTGTGGCAAGAGATACTTTAAACAAAATGCAGTCACTGCCTGAGATTGTCAAGAACCGTTCGGTGCATTTTATTTCCTCTCTTAATCAATGGTGCCCAATCTCAGTGCTTGCTCCTGTCTCATTAACATTTATCAACAACGCTCAATGATATGTGGTCTTTTGCAATTGTTTTCCAACTCTGAATTTTAGTTCATCTTACAGGCAGCCCATTTAGCATCGGGCGAGGACAAAGGCTTCTTCTAATCTGTATCCCAATGAGCACCACCAGCTTTATCAATGTCATTCCAAACCCAGGCTGGCTGAGGCTCTCCCTCCCCGGTTGGAATTATATCAATTCTAAGAATCCTTCATAATCCAAACTGACGCTCCATCTTACTCTATCATGCCACCTTTTTTGTTGACAGAGGAGGGTCCTTCTCCATCTTGCCTGGCAGTGATGTACAAGCAAGCAATTTCCATCCATTCTGTAGGGCAGATGTTGACAAGTACTAAGAGCAATTTCAAAGTGCAGAACAGAGCTGGATTTGCAGAGGGAGTGAAGGGGGCTCTCAGGCCAGCTCAAGACCTCCCTCGGTATTTATTTGCTCCACTGCAGTCCCATTAGGGAAGCTGTGGGCATCTGTCACAGGCCCTCTGAAAGAGCTCTCACAGTGACCCTGTCAGCTCACTCCCTGGGAGTGATCCTGTCATGCTCAAGGCTTTGCTGAGGGGAACTTAAAGACCTCAGGGTTAGTGGCTTTTTGTTTCTAGCTGACCTTGACTTGTATTTTGCTTGTTATCAAGTGTGCCCCGTGGCCCCATGAGCAAGAAGAGACTATTTTCCTGCACAGGTGGTTGGCAGTTTGGTTCTCAGCACATCACGCCAGATTCTACAGGCCTTCTTTTGCAGAACTGAGACATTTGTTTCAAAGAGCCTCTGACATCTGGCAGATTCCAAAAAAAACATCACCACTTAAAATTCATTTTCTGTCTGGGTTTTGTTTTTTGTTTTTTTCACTTGAGGTTTGTTTTCCTTTGTCTTCAGTCTGCAAAGCCATTGGGAAGAAGTATTGTGGGTATTTCTCTGTCCTGATCCCACCTATTGCATCTCTGATCATGGCACCTGGTGATTCTAACTCACAGCTGAACAGTCTCAGGTTGGGAAGGGGAGGTCTGGGAGAGTAGAGGCAGTACCTGGGGAGGAAGGAAGATGAATCTAAACAACCTGGTCTTAACCTTGGTCTTGGCTTGGGAAGGCACAGCCCCAACAGAAGCACAAAATGGACAAAGTTTTACACACTTACTTCCCACCCTCCTCCATCTGAGCCCAACATCAGGCTCTCTTGACCTCTGGGATGTGCTTGTCCGTGATAATTCCTCCTCCAACATCTGTTCTTCACAGAGGAAGGAAAGTGTGGTAGGCAAAACTCTAAGATGGCCTCAAGATCCCCACTCCCTGGTGTCCATGTCCTCTATAACCCCCCCCATTCTTGAGTATGGGCAGAGTCTGTGATTAAGTTACCTAGAAAATGGAAAGAGGTTTTCAAATATGATTAAGGTCCTTAACTGATTGTTGACTTGGAGTTAATCAAAAGGGAGATCATCCTGGGTGGGCCTGACCTAATCAGTCAAGCCCTTTAAAGAAGGTGAAGTTTCAGAGAGATTCACTTCTTGGCCTTCAAGAGGAAGCAGACAACCATGCTAGGATCTGCCTGTGGAGAGGGAAAGCCTCTAGGAGCTGAGGTCCTCAGCCCAACACCCACAAGAAACTGAATTCAGCCAACAAATTGGATAAGCTTGGATGAAGACACCAAGCCTCAGATGAAACCCCAGCCCCTTTTGACACCTTGATTGCAGCCTTCTGAGACCCAGTTAAGCCCTGACCAGACTCATGACCCATGGAAAACATGGGATAATAAACCAGTGTTGTTTTAAGCCACTAATAATCTGTTATACAGCAATAGAAATTTAATATAGAAGTAAGCTACCACTTTTGATCACTGAGGGAAGTTTCCATTCTCTCTTACATAATAATCTTTATCTCAGATCTGAAAAATGATGCTATTAATTCCATTTGTTACAGATGAGGTTGAGGCCCAGAGAAATGACAGAATTTAGCAAAGTTAGTGAATAGAAATGATAGAACTTAGCAAAGGTGCACAAGCTAGAACTCAGCCCCACGTCCATACAACTGAAGTCTACAATCTTTAAAAACACCCACTAAATTTTGCCCCCTCCCCAAAAATTGCTCTTCAGAAACCACTTCTTTCAATGATGGATCTCAACCAAGTATTCAAAGCTATTGAACTTCTGATTTTGAGAAAATTTTGCAAATACCTACCAAAATTAATAATAATAAATACTATTTTTGAACCCGTATGTTTCAAATACTGAGCTATCCCCATAGGGATAGGTGATTATTATTATTATTATTATTATTATTATTATTATTATTATTATTATTTTAATTATCTCCTCCATTCTGTTAATGAGGAAACAGAAGCATGAAGAAGTAAAGAAAGTTGCCAGAGATCACACAGTCAAGAAGCAGTAGAAACAGCACCTGAACACAAGCAAACTAACATCAAAGCCCTGTATTTAACCATTACACCATACTGTCCTCTAACAAAGGCCTTAAGTCTGACATTCTGAAACTAAACAGTACCCAATAATAGCTTGAAAATGCACATATCTTCTGAAGGCTAATGGATTTCAATTTCAGGGGAATCACAAATAAGCACACTTAAATGAGGTCTTCTGTGTAAATGATGGGAGTAGGCAACAAGGCTGTTCACAATTATTTGGTTCACCTTTCAGGCACACAGAAGTTGAGCATGACCGTGTGATCTATTTCGTCCAGTGAAACATTAGCAGAAGTAACTTATGTCACTGCCAGGTGGAAGAATTAAGAGACTGTGATTCACACATTCCCTTCCCTCTGCAATGGTTATCAAGCAGACATATACAGATGGAGCTTTCCTCAGCCTGTATCCCTAAGTGAGTAGAATGGACAGACCATCCCCACAGTGCCCAGACACACATTGGACATGTAAGTGACCAAGAATAAACATTGTTGCATTGCATAGCTGAGATATAGGGATTGTTGTTACCACAGCATAGCCCAAACCATCCTGACTAATACATTGCCCTAAATAGGGCTTTTTACCGAAAGCAAAAGCATTTTTAAAGTTAATGACATTATAAATAAAAGAGCAAATACCAACATAATCTGTACCTTGTCAGGCAAACAGACCCAAAAAAGCCAACAGCCATAAGTTAAAAGAAACAAATCATTAGGTTGAAAACAGAACTGTCAAAAGAGGCACAACTGACTAATTTAGTGATTGGTGATGAACATCAGGCAAGATACAGATGTTGTCCCATCATCATTTATTCTATGTCTAATTGCACATAATGTCTGACTAAGAAAAGCACAGTGTTCAAGCTTATTGTCTGTAGTTCAAAGAAGTAACTCTCCATTTATTTAACCATTCAAAATGGATTTATTTATTGAGCAACTCTCATATGTGCTGGGCATTGTGCTGGGTGCTGGCAATTCAATGATGAACAAGCTACATATGGGCTACTGGGGAGACAAAAATAAAAAATAATAAAAAGCATATAAAAAGAAAAAAATAAGAAAATCCACGAAGGCAGAAGCAAGAGGCTGAGGTGGAGAATAACAGGAAGTCCACTTTGTAAAGGGAGTCAGAAAAGACCTCTCTGTGGAGACACCATTTAAGCTAAGATGTAAAGGATAAGAGGCTAGTTTGGGGAGAAGCTGAGGAAAATCATTCCCCGAGAAGAACAGGTCCTAAGATGGGAAGGGACTTGTTGGGTTTGAAGACTGAAAGGTGACTAGGGTGACAGGAGAAGAGGAGGCAAAAGGGAGGACGGCAGGAAGGAGGTATGGAGGTGGGCAGGAGCCTACAAGAGACTCAAGTTCTCTTTTTTATTCTCCATGCAATGGGAAGCCAAACCAGGGGCCCTAAGATCACTTGAGCTCCTGCCAGGTGGGAAATAGATTGCTGAAAGCTGTGGCAGGAGCAGGAACACCAGTTAGGAGCTGCCATACCCCAGCTGAGATATGGTGGTGCCTTGGCTAAGACAGGAACCGAAAAGATGAAGAGAATAGATAACTTGAGATAAAGTTTAGAATCAAAGGACTTGATGATGGGGGTAAAGGACAAAAGAGGACAATGCCTAGCTTACTACTTTAAACAGCTGGGTAGATGGTGGTGCCATTTAAGGAATGGGAGAGACCTGGGTTGGGTACAAGGAAAGAAGAGAATGAGAAGCAAGAGTTCGGCTTTGGTGGCTTTGAATGTGTTAAATGTAACATGCCGATTTTGTTGACAAGTGGAAAGAACAAGAAAAAATGCTGGATGTGTAAGTCTGGTGTTCAAAAGAGAAGTCTGAGCCAGAGATAGACATTTGGGAGTCACCAGCCCAGAAATGTCAGCTAAAGCTATGGGAATGGGGGGGGCTCACCTAGCGAGCAAGTCTAGAGAGAACCGAGAAGTGTGTCAGGACTAGGCTATGAGAACAGGCAACATTTAAAAGGTGATATTGCCGGACAAGCGAAGACCTGATTGAATGCCATCCCCTACTTCCCAATTCCTGCATTATGCTAAGAGGGGGCTCAGCCTGGGGCGCCTGTGTGGCACAGTGGTTAAAGCGTCTGCCTTCGGCTCAGGGCGTGATCCCAGCGTTATGGGATCGAGCCCCACATCAGGCTCCTCCACTATGAGCCTGCTTCTTCCTCTCCCGCTCCCCCTGCTTGTGTTCCCTCTCTAGCTGGCTGTCTCTATCTCTGTCAAATAAATAAATAAAATCTTTAAAAAAAAAAAAAAGAGGGGGCTCAGCCTCTGAGTACTTTCAAGGAACACCTACATGTCTCTCTTTCTTCTGAGACCTTTTCCAAAATCCTCCTTCCATATTTAGTGAAAGGGGATACTCAACATACTTGCTTTTTCTTCCCCCATCCAGCCTAAGCAAAAACTTTTGACTATATGAGGAATAAAGAAGCCTTTAGTATCTGTTCTGCACTGCTAATTCCATCAAAGATTTCTCATTATTCATGCCTGGCAGTCTAATTCTCTTCTTTCGCCTCTCCCAGCATGGTCATAGCCTTAATTATTGACCTTTTCACTCTCCTAACACCACCTCTTCTCCTCCTCTCAGTTCTCTGGGAGTTCTGCTCACAAGATTATCTGCTGGATCCTCATCTGAGCATAGAAGCTGTTTTCTATGCACAAGTCTCCCCTTCAAATCTCTATCAAAAAAGTTAGAGATCTCTGCAATAAAATGTTAAACTCAAGCTGGACAGATCATGCTTCCAGTTTCTTTCCTTCCACCCTGTGGATTAACAGGTT
This sequence comes from Ursus americanus, assembly GCF_024610735.1. Taxonomy (NCBI): domain Eukaryota; kingdom Metazoa; phylum Chordata; class Mammalia; order Carnivora; family Ursidae; genus Ursus; species Ursus americanus. The sequence continues at coordinate 36,310,044 of NC_142128.1, forward strand.
TATAACATTCACTGAGAAGGTCACCAAATGGTCACAAGGTTGAGTTCCCAAGGGCGATGGTACTGCTGCTCTCTTTCTCCTGCTCAGAATGTGGCATGTATTACATTGCTGCGTTTGCAGAATGATGCATCTTGTTCTAGGGGCCATATTTTAAGAGACATGGACAAACTAACAAGCATTCAGAAAACAGTTACCACAATGGGGAAAAAGTCAAAGCCACACCAAGTAAGCAATAGTCAAAAGATTTAGAGATGTTCAGGCTAAAGAGAATATTCCGGTGCAGGGGTCAGGGATCTATGGCTCATGGGTCAAATCCAACTTGATGTGTGTTTTTGCAAATACAGTCTTATTGGAACTCAGCCACGTCCATTTATTTATGTATTGTCTGGCTGCTTTTAATGTTTTGTACGCTAGTGGCAAAGGTAAGCAGTTGTGACAGAGATGGTAAGGCCTGCAAGGTCTAAAATATTTACTCACTGGTTCATTACAGAAAAAGTGTGCCAACCCAGGTCTGGAAAAGGAAGGGAATGAGAAAGGGAGGGAGAAAGGGAGAAAAGAGAAGTGGAAATGTGGCCACATTCAAACATGTGCTATAAGAAATAGGAATTCAACTTGCTCACTGTGGCCCAAGGTGTCAAACAAGGGGCAGGAGAAGGAAGGCATAGGATGAGAGATCAGCGAAGTATGAGAACAAACTCTCCAGGAGATTGAACGTACAGGACGAGGAATCAGCTGAGTGTGAAAACAAACTCTCCAACAGGCATAGAATTCACACCAGAATGCCTGCCTGGAGTAGTGAAGATGATGCTGGTTCATGTCCACATGTGGCAAGTGGACTGTGCCCCCCAGGGGTATGCAGGTTTAGATGGAGATTTTGTTAAAGGAACCATGCAAGCTGAAGAGTTTTGAAAGGCAGGGTGAGGTTGGAGAAAGGGCTGTGGCCAGAGAGAGTGGAGAGGAGAAATTATGGGGAGGAAGGAGAAAGTGAAGTGGCTGTATAGTAGGGAAATCTACAAAAGTTCGGTTCTTCAGTACAGTCTTCAGTTAAAGCAGTATTTTGTCAATGCTTCTGGAATTTATTTGTGGAGATTTAGAGGAGGGTGGTGGCATTTTCTTAAAGAAATAGTACATAAGCCCCCAGAGACCTGGGTCCACTCTAGTTGAACCAACCCTTCTGGGTATGTCACAGATGCTAGGAGGCCATTCTGATCCTACTAACCCTGAGGCCATGTGAGTCTTCGAAAACATGATCTAGAATAACACTAGCACTTATTTCAACACTTGACGCGAATCTTGCTGAAGTGAAGCCACAAGAATATGTTTTTAAATTTTTTCTTTTGGGGCGCCTGGGTGGCTCAGCCAACCTGCCTTCGGCTCAGGTTGTGATCCCAGGGTCCTGGGATCAAGCCCCGCATCAGGCTCCTTGCTCGGTGGGAAGCCTGCTTCTCCCTCTCACGCTCCCCTTGCTTGTGTCCCTCTCTCGCTGTCTCTCTCTGTCAATTAAATAAATAAAATCTTTTAAAAAATAAAAAAATAAAAGAAAAGAAAATTTTTCTTTTATGTCAGATCCTTCTTAAGAATTCGTAAGGCTCAACCACATGGTAGGAGGCAAAATAATTTCTGAGCCTTGAGATTTCCCTGAGATGGTCCAAATCTGTGAAAATTTCATGGAAGTTGTCTAAACCCACAGAATGTACAATACCAGGAATGACCTATAATATAAACTATGAATTTTGGGTGACTATGACATGTTCATTAGTTGTAACAAATGCCCCACCCTGGTGGGGGATGTTGATAGTGGGGGAGGCTGTGCATGTGTGAGGGCAGGGAATGTGTGGGAAATCTCCATACCTTCCTCTCAATTTTGCTGTAAATCTGAAATTGCTCTAAAAATTTAAGTCTCTAAAAAAATTTTCATAGAAGTTTCAAACAAGAGGACATTAAGGAAATAAGTCAGCTCTGGATTGAATCCTATGAACTCATGGATCTTCAGCAGATGGGAAATGCGGATCCCACATGCTCACACCCTCATGGACTATTCCTACTGCACCCAAAACTAAGTAGCTTTAAGCCACATCAATTTATTATTTCTCATGATTCTATGAGTTGGCTGGTCATCTCCTCTGCTGGTCTCACCTGGGCGCACTTGTGTGGCTGCATGCACCTGGAGGCCCAACTGCACTAGAAGGCTGACAATGGCCTCACACACATGCCTGGCAGATGATGCTGGCTATTGGTTAGGGAACTTGGTTTTCCTCTACATGGCCTCTTATCCTCCACAGCCCCTCTCCACACAGCCCCTTGAGCAGGAGAGCCAGGGCTTCCAAGAGAGCAAAAATAAGGGAAGCTACAAGGACTTTCAAGGCCTAGAACGAAAAGTCAGAGACCATCACATCAGCCACATTCTAGTGGTCAAAGCAAGTCACAGGCCAGCCCAGGTTCAAGAGCAAGGAAATGACTCCACTTCTTAATGGAAGGGTTCCCAATCACACTGCAAAAGAGCATTTGTGGGATGTTGTAATCATCTTTGGAAACTACCTACCACACACACATACACATACACATGGACACACATACACACACCCCTTTATATGCAACCCTCCCCTGAGGTGCATACCTGCCAGCCAGGACCTAAACTTGACAGTACTCAGTGGAAGAAAGAAATTAGAATTCTTACGTGCCAAATCTTTTCTTGCTTAACTTCAGCCTCATCATAAGCAGTCCCTACCAGAGTTTACATCTCTTGAGAAACATTTCAATTGATCTTTGAATCCATCAATAAGGATTTGAATCCACAGCAACAGCCTGTGCACAGGAAGTGTTCACTTCAAATAGGTTTTTCAATTCTGCCGAATCATCCTGGGAGAACTACAGTGAAACTCTGTATTTAAAAAGTTTCTTTAAGTCCCAATAATTACTAGGCTTAACAGGATGCATTCCTGATTCTTACATCACAGATATCTTTTGTTTTTTCAGTCTACCACCCCTCTTTTCTACTGAGACTTGTACCTCTTCCTACTCCAGCCATGTGGCTCTAGTGGAGACTGCCATGAGTTTATATGACCCTGCCCTCTGGTCACAGATGATTGGTCCAGAGATCTAAATAGGCCAGTCAGAGTTCTTCCCTTGGATTAATTTTCGTAACTAGAACTGGAAAATATAGTCATTCTCTGTGACAACAGGAACTCTGGAATGAGGCAAAACAGGAGCTTTTGTGGTCATGTTCCTCACCTTAAGGAGAAAACCAGTCCTGAGTGAAAGAGAATTAAGGTGATATGCAAACAAAGGCAGACACAGAGACAGAAAGAGAGATCTGGTGGTATATGAGTCCCTGCTTGTGGAACTCAGCTGCATCCCTGCCTTTCTGCAGAATGATTTCAGTGATATGGGAAATCATGCCCTAAAAAACCTGTAGCAGATGCCATGCCCATAGCCCATAGTACTCATCATTCTAGCACTGCATACACTCAAGACTGAAACACCCCATGTTGGCCTCCTTCCCTTTCTTGAATCATTTCCCCACCCCCCTATTGATGCTCCCTGGAATCACTTCCAAATAAAACACTTGCACCCTCATCCTTGTTTCAGGGTCTGCTTCAGAGCAAAACCAGACTAAAATATGGTCCCTCTTCTTACCTAGACTAATAAGATGCAGGTTTTTGTTACTTGCAACCAAGAGTTCTACCTATTACCTCATTCTGGGATGATTCCCAAAATCTGTTTGGAATTCCTCATCTCCACTCCAGTGACTATGTCATAAATATACAGATTTCTCTAAAAAATTTAATGGTATTCTTTTCTTTTCTTTTCTTTTCTTTCTAGAGAGGGAGGGGGGAGGGACAGAGGAAGAGAAACTTAAGCAGGCTCCACACCCAGCATGGAGCCCAATATGGGGCTCCATCTCACGACCCTGAGGTCATGACCTTAGCCAAAATCAAGAGTCAGACACTTAACCGACTGAGCCACCCAGGCGCCCCAAAAAGTTTAATGGTATTCTTGAAACTTAACAAAGTTTAATGGTATCCTTAAGTTTGACACAACACACTACAATTCTGTAACAGTAACCATGCAAAAGAAGGTAAGAGCCAGAGATGGCTGGACTTGAAAGGAAGAATGGCACAGTCAAGACGGCATGGTTGGAAGATGTTTCTGGAACTGAGACCCTCAAGCCTCATGTCCCACAGCTGAGTACTAGGACAGCTTGAAAACATAGTGGCAGGAAGAGAGTTGCTCTTTCCTCCATATTTCATCCTCCACCCCATCCGAAGTGCTTAATAAATAAACAAATGAGGAATTTATGCCTTCCAAACCAAAACTTACCAAAAAGAAACCAAGGCACACTACAATGCTGCAACCATGATCATCACAGTGATCATAATGAGAATTTTCTCTAGCCAACCATCTCCACCAAATTCTGCGGATTACACCAAATGTGGCACTTCGGGGATGTTTCAGTGGACATGGCGGACTGTTTGTTGCGTGACTGCTAGCTATTTTTTCTGTGTCTCCAGAATACACATTGTTCATTGCCACCAAGGGTATCCAGGGACACAAACTAAAGATAATAATGCTTTATTGCACCTCAATCATCTTTCCCTCCCACATCCTGGACTGTCAAGGAATACCAAGTCAAATTTGTCCAAATACAAAACAGCATCATTGGCATCATCAGATCAAATAACAAAACTGTCAGTGGCACTTTATTGTCATACTTCAAGCAACCAACAACTGTTGAGCACTTACACTGCTAGGGACCAATGTAAATACTTTACCTGCTGCATTAGCCAGGATAAACTGGGTTATGCCACAGTAACAAATGAACCCCAAAATCTCAATGGCTCAGCAACAAAGGTTGACTTCCCACACTCCACGCCACCATGGACTGGCTGGGGACTATGCTCCATATGATCACTCAGAGACCCAGAATGATGGAAACATTACCATCTTAACACAAGACTTCCAGTTAATGGGGTGGTAGGGGATGAGAGAGTGAGATGGTTAGGTACCAGCCTTAGACAGCTGTAGGCTGGAAGTGATGCATGCAGCTTCCACTCACAGCACATTGGCTGTAATTACAAAGGGGCTGGGATATGAGGGGGAGAACGTGGATATCCCATGAGCAGTAAACATTCCTACCAATGTACAATATCTCATCAAAGTCTTACAACCTTAGAAAATATATCATTATTCCTTTTTACAGAAGAGAAAACAGAGACATAGAGAGGTTAAGGGACTTGCGCCAAGGTGTCATAGATAGTAAGTGGCAGAGTCAAGATGTGAATCCAAGCTTCAAAAGATGCTCAACCTGGAAAGCTTTAAAACACACTCAACCACAATGCTGCACACTCATCACAAAATTCTATGAAAATACCTCAAATAGCAAAACACATGCTAATTAATAGGAGAAGCCAAGTTATACAAATACAAAATAGAGCTCCCCTGACACACCACTTCTTCACCCCAAAGATTCAACCTAAGCAAAAACCTGAAACAGATTTCCAGGCAATCCCAGCAAGAGGGAAAGAGGTTATCCATCTGGGTCGGATACCCAGCCTTCAGCCCACCCATGTCAAGACAAAAGTCTTCCAAAACTTCCTCTGAATACCTGAGCAGACCTTCAACTCCTGTCCATTGAAGACATCTTTATACAAGGCATCTTTCTAAAAGTGCAAAGGTAAATGTCATCCATGTGCCTGCAGGAAGGGGCCAGAGGCAGACGTTGTCATATCCAGACAAGTGGCTGAGTGACAGTGCTTCCAAGAGCTTAACTCCTCCCAGCCTACAAAACTCAAGTCTAGTACCACCTCCTCCAAAGAATCCTCCCCTACCCAGCTTCTCCAGGTTGGGACCCTCTACTTCTGCTCCCACATCACTTCTCATGCACACCTCCAGAGGGGCCTTTCCATTGCATGTAACACTTTACTTGTCTGCCTGTCCCCTAGACTCTGAGCCACCCACAGACAACCTCTGCATTTATATTTCTGTATGTCTTACACCTAGGACATAGTATGTGCTCAAAAAATGTGGGGTGGATGGGCAGATGCTTAAGAGTATTCGAAGCAATTTGTGCCCTTGGGGAATTTAACACACCCCTCCCATGCCAGCAAACATGTGGCCAAGAATGAAAACTACAGTCCCAGCCTCACACCTGCAATTTACCTTGAAGTGGTTCCATAGCCTCTGAGCTGTTTACTTAGCTACTAAGTAAAAACCACCTCATAGATATGTTGCAAAAATTAAGTGGAGGGGCGCCTGGGTGGCACAGCGGTTAAGCGTCTGCCTTCGGCTCAGGGCGTGATCCCAGCGTTACGGGATCGAGCCCCACATCAGGCTCCTCCGCTACGAGCCTGCTTCTTCCTCTCCCACTCCCCCTGCTTGTGTTCCCTCTCTCGCTGACTGTCTCTATCTCTGTCGAATAAATAAATAAAATATTTTTTTAAAAATTAAGTGGAAAGCAGAAGGTATTCAAACAAATATTCATAGCAGCACGATTCACAAGAGCCAAAAGATGGGAAAAAACAAATGTTGAGCAGCTGGTCAATGGATATATAAAATGTGGCATATCCACACAGTAGAATATTAATAAGCCATGAAAAGGATAAAATGTTGATGCATACTACAACATGGATGAACCTTGAAAACATTATGCTCAGTGAAAGAAGCCAAACACAAAAGGCCACACACTTTATGATTCCATGTATATGAAATGTCCAGAGGAGGTAAATCTAAGCAGACGAAAAGCAGATTAGTGGTTGCCAGGGACTGGGTGAGGGAAGGATGAGGAGTGACTGTTAATGGGTATAGGGCTTCCTTTTGATGGAATGAAAAAGTTCTGGAACTAGATAGAGGTAATAGTTGCGTAACACTGTGACTGCACTAAATGTCCCTGAACCTGTACACTTCTGAATGTTTAAAATGGTAAATCTTATCTTATGTATATCTAACCACAGTAACTTTTTAAAATTCTTATGGGAAATTTCCAACCAATAACCTACCTAGGATTTTTTAAAAAATTAAATGTAATAGATAATGAATATATAGTTCCTGACCCTCTAAGACCCTCAATCCATGGTGCCTGCTTTCAGGGTCATAATGAACAATAATTTGTTCTTGCTATAAAAACAGAATATACTGAGCAAAGGAAAGCACCAGTCTAATTTGTTCCTCAAATCTTCACAAGAGTGGAACTGATATTATAAAATTCCAAAATATTTCACATGGTTTGACTTTTTTTATCATGGTAAAGTATGCATAACATAAAATTTACCATTTTTGCCATTTTATAGTGTACAGTTCAGTAGCAATAAATGCATTCACAATGTTGTGCAACCATCACCACCATCCACTCCCAGAACTTTTCATCATGTGAAACATGACATCTTGTTACACTCCAGGTGTTTCAATCCACAACAGAGCTCAGGCACAATTATCAATTTGGACTTTGTTCAACCACAGATAAAAACAGGAGAAAACGGGAGCAGGCCCATGAACTCTGTGATGTGTGGTGCTCACGGCATGACGGGGCTCGGGGTCCTCACACTGCTGCTGCCCGTCCTGCTGGGCTGGGCCAGCTGCCATCCTGTCCCAGGGAGGAAGAACTTCAACAAGCTGTTGCTGATCTCCTTCGATGGCTTCCGCTGGAACTACGACCAGGATGTGGACACCCCCAACATGGACCGCCTGGCCCGGGAGGGCGTGAAGGCCAAGTACCTCACACCACCCTTCGTGACAATGACCTCCCCATCCCACTTCACCACCATCTCTGGTAAGTTCTGCCCTGCAGCCAGTCCACCAATACTAATGGAAGCCCCAGTGTCTGCCATTCCCTGAAATAGAGACCAATCTCAGTCACCTCTGCAGAGACTGAGGCAGTTCATGCAACGGGGAGAAGCACTAGCTTAAAATATTCTGGTTTTTAAAACCCCACTAGCTACAGGGCACCAGCCTGCAGACAGAATCAGGACCACAGCTGCAGCCTCTCCAGCCCCTGTTCCCTGCTCCCCAGGCCCACCCACCTTCCACCCTGCCTTACACACAGTGGCTGGTGATCTTTTCCAAAACTAAATCATTAAAAGAACTTTATAAAAATAATAAAACATTAAACTTTAAAGAACTATATTAGATTAGATGACTCCCTGTCTTATCACTGAAGAATTGGAGGGACACCAATGCTCTTTGGGTCTTTTTTGGGGATTTTTGGTTTTTAAAGATTTTTTTTAAAGATTTTATTTATTTGACAGAGAAAGACAGCCAGTGAGAGAGGGAACACAAGCAGGGGGAGTGGGAGAGGAAGAAGCAGGCTCATAGCGGAGGAGCCTGATGTGGGGCTCGATCCCATAACGCCGGGATCACGCCCTGAGCCGAAGGCAGACGCTTAACAACTGAGCCACGCAGGCGCCCTTGGTTTTTAAAGATTATATTTATTTATTTGAAGGGGAGAAGCATGAGCAGGGTAGAGGGGCAGAGGGAGAGGGAGAAGCAGACTCCCTGCTGAGCAGGGAGCCCAGCATGGGGCTTGATCCCAGGACCCCGGGATCATGACCTGAGCTGAAGGTAGACAATTAACCAACTGAGCCACCCAGGTGCCCCATCAATGTGTTCTTTGAAAAGAATTAAAATCTTATCTTTCTGTGGCCCAGAAAGTCCCATGACCTGGCCCCTGACCCGCGCTCTCCTGGCCTCACTCATCTCTCTTCCCCTCACACGGTTCTTTCCAGATCATAAAGGCCACCTGCCGGTGTCTCCACCCAGCCCCCACCTGCCTCAGGGCCTTGCCCCTGCCAGTCTCCCCAGATCACCTGGAGCATGTAGTCCAAATGGGGAAGACACACATTAGACAAGTAAATACACTAACAGATCTCATTACAACTTGGAGAGGCACCGAGAAGGAAGAGGAGAGTTTCTCCAGGAGAAGACAGCTAGGGCAAATTGACTTGAAATTGGAGGCAGGGAAAGGCTGCAATGGGACAGTTGAACTGAGAACTGAAAGAGACCTCAGGAGACAAAGAGGAAGGAAAAGTATTCCAGGCAGACAGAAGGGCATGTTCGAGGTCTCTGTGAGAGGAAGGAACATGGTCGTTCCAGAATCCCAGTTGCCAAAATGCAAAGGATTTCACTATAGTAAGAATAAGAATAGTTTCCATTCCTCCAACATAGGCCTGAAGCCGGGCAGCATGTGCTAGGTGCTTTGGCTTCGATGTCTCCAGTACAACAAGACTGCAAAGCAAGTGTTGACCGCATTTCACAGATGAGAAAACTAAAGCTCAGAAAAGCTGAATAACTCATCAGTCACTTGGCCAAGAAGTGGGCATTGGGAAAGCCAGGTTTGGAATCAAGTGTGTTCCTGACCACACAGAACTTGTTCCGCCCAGCTATAGACCTGGAATCCACAGACCCTTCTCATGGGGTAGGGCGTGGTGCCTGACAGCATGAGCCTCGCCCCTACCCAGAGAAACACTCCCTTGGGGTCCAAGGCAGCTCCAGAAGCCTCTGAAATGATACACAAACTGCTGGTACCTTTCTCGGGGAAAGGGTTTTATCACTTCCATCAGACTCTCAAAGGGGCCCTTGAATCAGAAACTTAAAAAATAAAGCTGAACAACCACTCAGAGGGAGATTTGCTGAGAGAGATTTTCCTGCATGTAAACTCTTTGAGACACAAGTCATTTGGGAACTATTAGTGCTGGAAAACAGGAACTAAACAGCCCTTTTCTGGAGAAAGTGAATGCTACTTCCCAGTGGCATTAACTTCATAACACTTAAAAGATCTCCCATGGGCAGATTCTGGGTCCCTGAACACTGAGAATACGATGGGCACAAAATATTATAAGGCGTGCCCACCTTTTATTTATTCCCAGAAGGTTTTCAATGAGAAGACATAACCAGTAAGAGCAAATTTTAAAAATTATAAAATCACTGCAACTCCTCTCCTACATTCATTGCCAGTGGGGAATGGAAATGGGTACAGTTTCAATGCAGGGTAACTTGGCAACAACCAATACAATCAGGACCATACAAATTTTCTTATTTGGCAATTCCACTTGTAGGATTTAATCCTACAGATACATATCTGCTGGGTGGAAAACGATGTACAGTTTACATACGAAGTTATTCATTGTGTGGGCATTTGTAACCACAGGAAAAATAGAAACAACCTAATTATCCACCCAGAGGGGAATGGCTAAATAAAATACCAGACAGCCATAGAATGGCATAATCTGTTACTTTTTTTTTTTTTTAAAGATTTTATTTATTTATTCGACAGAGATAGAGACAGCCAGCGAGAGAGGGAACACAAGCAGGGGGAGCGGGAGAGGAAGAAGCAGGCTCATAGCTGAAGAGCCTGATGTGGGGCTCGATCCCGTAACGCCGGGATCACGCCCTGAGCCGAAGGCAGGCGCTTAACCGCTGTGCCACCCAGGCGCCCCCATAATCTGTTACTTTTAAAAGGAAAAATGAGGTAGTTCTTTGTGCCCTGATAGGAAGCTATCTCCAAAATAGATTAAGTGACAAAAGCAAGATACAAAGAATGTGTGTATGTATGTGTTCATATAATATAAATGTATATATATGTGCATACAATTACTTACAGATGTATAGAGGACCTCTGGATAAATAAACAAGAAATTGGTGATACTGGTTCCTCCAGGGAGGACAGGGGGTGGGAGACTTTGAACTGTACCCTCTGTGTACTTTTTAGATCTTAGACCATGTGAAATGTATTGCCTATAAATAACAAAATGCTATATACCAAATAATCTTTTTAATTCACCCACTGTGGAAAAAACATGTTCCTTTGAACCCTCTATTTATAAACAGACCTGCCATTTATTGAGCAGGTGAATATTCACTCTGCTTCAACTTTAAAAAAATGTTTTTCAACCCCAGCACTACTGACATTTGGGACCAGACTTTTCTCTCATGGGGTAGGGGGGACATCATGTGCACTGTGGAATGCTGAGCAGCATCCCTTGCCTGTATACCCACTAGATGCCAGGTGCTCCCCCCTCCATGTGACAATCAAAAATGTCTCCAGGGGGCGCCTGAGTGGCACAGCGGTTAAGCGTCTGCCTTCGGCTCAGGGCGTGATCCCGGCGTTATGGGAGCGAGCCCCACATCAGGCTCCTCCACTATGAGCCTGCTTCTTCCTCTCCCACTCCCCCTACTTGTGTTCCCTCTCTCGCTGGCTGTCTCTATCTCTGTTGAATAAATAAATTAAATCTTTAAAAAAAAATTATTAAAAAAAAAATGTCTCCAGACATTGCCCAAAGTCTGCTGGGGGAGCAAACTGGCCCCCAGCTGAAAACCCCTGCCTTGAATTGTAGAACCTAATACCTGGCTTATGAAAATGCTAAGCAGGTATCATCATCATCAGATCCTTCAAATCTTGTAATGGTGGTATGAAGTCAGGACAGTTACCCTCTTTAGGTGGGTAACTGGTGAGATATCTGAGGTTCAAAGATGTACAAATCTTTTCTGGGACAGAGGTGGGATTCATATATATTTTTTTTTAAAAGATTTTATTTATTTATTTATTTATTTGACACAGAGAGAGACAGCCAGCGAGAGAGGGAACACAAGCAGGGGGAGTGGGAGAGGAAGAAGCAGGCTCCCAGCAGAGGAGCCTGATGTGGGGCTCGATCCCAGAACGCTGGGATCATGCTCTGAGCCAAAGGCAGACGCTTAACGACTGCGCCACCCAGGCGCCCCCAGAGGTGGGATTCAAATTCAGCCCTGGATGGTTACAGACACTGACTCCTCAATCCCTGCCCTCCAGCATGACTACGACCCACCAGTGTCTTTGATTCTAATTAAGCAATCATTCCAAACCCCTCTGAATGCTGTCCATCCTCAGAGCTTCTAGGAAACAAAATATATCCTGAATATGTTGTATTAATGAAACAGAGGCCACCCCAGGCCCAATAAAACCCCCAGCATTTGTCTTCATGAGCTGGGTTCAAGCAGACCTCTGTCCAACTCCAATGTAGGAAAGAATCATCCATAATAGAAAAAATAATGGATAAAATTCGTGCTGCCAGCACCCAAAGACCTCATCAGATTCCAAGGTGTAGGCCCAACACAAAATATGATAAAGGGGGCTCTCTTAGCTCAACAACTAATTAATTGGTGTTCTTATGAACGCCTCTGGGCAATTTAACGGGGAAGAGAGGTGATGAGGAGGAATCTGCTGCACTGCTTCACATCTCAGCTGCAATATGACACACAGCTCCAACACAGGCTCCAAGAAACCATGTGGCCACTCCCCTGAGCTTTCTAGACAGAGTTCAAGGGGCAAGGGCCAAGTGGTTTCAGGCAAGGATCAAGGCCAGGAGAAGCCATGTCCCAGACACAAGGACCCACGAGCAAGCCTCCCTAAGACAGCTGACTTAGCCACCCAGGGTCAGGACTCTGGGCCTCCAAGAGCATCTGCTGCCCTCATCTGGGCAGCGGAGCCTCCTCATGGCTGTGTGCTGTTAGGTGTGTGGATATCTCAGCCCTCACCCCACAGCCAAGGTCACATGACCTTCATCAGCTTTCCCTGCTGCTGGTAAAGAAAGTGTTCCCGGAGAAGTTTTTTTGGACGGTTTCCAATGTATTCATTCCTTCATTCAACAATTATTGTTTTAGCGTCTCCGTTGGGCCTGGCAGTGGGAACAGTGGCCAACTACACTTCAGTGTCTCCAAAGTCTTGCCACTTCCCAGGGATTGCCCCAAACACAGGCCCATGTCTCCTCTGTTCCCAGATCCCACAGATCTTTTGGGGGCGTTGTTTCCCTTTCTCTGTAGCTCTGCCAGGGAGAAAGATGAAGAGCCCTTTCCTGTAGATCCTTCTGCCTTTTTGTTTCCTTTCTCTGACAGCTCAGGGAATCAGACAGGGGAATGTGTTCTCACTCGGCTATGTCCCCCCCCAAACCTTCTTCTGTACCCCAGCTCCTCTATGGCTCCCATAATGGGCAGAGCTTAGGAAAAATACCCGCTTTCCATGCTTTCTCCCATGGCACTCTTTCCTTGAAGCAGGGAGGACAGAAGTCTTGAGCAAAAGACTCAGGAAGGGAGGATTTCTTAAAAACTGGCTATTTATTCAAAATATCCTATCTTATCACCTCTCTATGTGAGACAATCTTCGAATCCTTACAAAGAATGTGTATTTTTCCTCCAAGTATAGGCCCTCCCCACACCACCTGCAAGAGGTGGAAGTGGGGCCCCTATCTAGGATCAAAGCTCCCAAGTGCAAAGCAAGCACTGGCTCTGGGGAAACATTTTCCCTCCAGCTCCCCAAAACTGGGCACTGGGCAGGCCTGCATATTAATCAGATTCATCCCCTCCCCCATCAAATGAGCCATTACTTCCTCTAAGATAGTTTTCTTCTTCCCACCTGGCTTCATCACCCCCACGCCCAACATCCATCACACTCACACACACACACACACACACACACACACACACACAACACTCACACACACACACACACACACACACACACACACAGGGGCTTGGACACAGCACCTGGAAGCTTCTTAAAATAGAATGATGTATTAGTTCTCTATGGCTGCAGAACAAATTACCACAAACTTAACAACTTAGAACAACACCCATGTATTATTTCTCAGTTTCCATGGGACAGGAGTCAGCACCACTGAGCTGGGGCCTCTGCTCAGTGTGTCACAAAGCTGCAGTCAAAATGTCAGCTGGGATGGGGTTCTCTCCCAAGCTCATGCGGTTGTTGGAAGAATCCATTTCCCTGCAGCTGTAGAACTCAGGGAAGCTTGCTCCTTTGAGGCTGCAAGAGGGGGTCTTTCTGCTCTAGATCCTCTTTTTTTTTTTTAATGATTTTTTATTATATTATGTTAGTCACCATACAGTACTAGATCCTCTTTTAAGAGCTCACCTGATTGGGGCGCCTGGGTGGCACAGCAGTTAAGCATCTGCCTTGGGCTCAGGGCGTGGTCCCAGTGTTGTGGGATCGAGCCCCACATCAGGCTCCTCCACTGTGAGCCTGCTTCTTCCTTTCCCATTCCCCCTGCTTGTGTTCCCTCTCTCACTGGCTATCTCTATCTCTGTCGAGTAAATAAATAAAAAATCTTAAAAAAAAAAAAAAAGCTCACCTGATTAAGTCAGGCCCACCCTGGGAAATATACCTTTTGATTAACTCAGAATGAACTGATTAGGGTTCAAGAGATCTGCAAAATCTCTTCAACCTTTCTACTTTCTGTTGGTTAGAAGCAAGCCACAGGTTCCACCCATGCTCAAGGGAAAAGAATTATAGCAGGCATATATATCAGGGACAAGAACCCTGGGGGCCATTTTGGAATTCTGCCTAGCACAAACAGATCCTTGATGGGGCTCATATAAACAGGGAGTGAGCATCAGTCTTTGTATAAAGGCAAAAGGTAACAGGGGACATGCCCCAGAGTGAAGCTCCAGAAAGCCTGCAGAATTATGACTAACCCCTGAACCCTAGGGGGCAATGAATGTCCATGGAGGCTGGGCTCTCCAGTCACAGTGTGTCACCACATCAGTATTAGGCCCTTTCTGTTACTTAGGCAAAAATGAGGAGGAAGGGAAAAAATGAGCAGGAGGAGGACACAGAGAAGGAGGTGAAGAAGAGGGAGGGGGAGGAAGATCATTAATTTGAAAGTATTTATAGTATTTCCTAGGGCTGCCATAACAAAATACCACAAACTGGGCAGCTTAAAACAACAGAAATTTATGGAGTTCTGGCCTGGCTCAGTCAGTGGAACTTGAGTCTTGAGCTCAGGATTGTGAGTCCAAGCCTTACATGGGGTGTAGAGATTACTTAAAAATAAAAAATTTTTTTAAATCTTTTTAAAAAAACAGAAATACGTTGTTTCACAGTTCTGGAGTCCAGAAGTCTAAAATCAAGGTGTTAATAGAGCTGCACTCCCTCTCAAATCTGCAGGGAATCCTTCCTTCTGTCTTCCTCGCTTCTTGTAGTTTGTTGGCAATCTCCGGCATTCCATGGCTTGTAGAGGTCACACTCCCATCCTCCATCCAATTCCACAGAATTCTCCCTGTGTCTCTGTTTTACAAGACCATCTTCTTATAAGGGCACAGTCATTTGGATTAGGGGCCCACCCTGCTGCAGCATGACTTCATCTCTATAGTGGCCCTATTTCCAAATAAGATCCCATTCTGAGGTCCTGGGGCTTAGGACTTCAAGTATCTTTTTTGAGGAACACAATTCAGCCCACAACAGTACTATAAGACATAATTAATTGATAACTATAGGTATTAATAATCCAGGTCCTCAAATTACATCATCAGAATAATCAATCTCTCTCCTTTCCCTCTCCCTCTCCTTCTCTATTTCTAAGAGTAACCACAAAATTCCCAATATTGGCTCTCATTGGACCAATTTACTTCTCAAAACCAATCACTGTGGCCTGGGATGGGGGGTGGAACAATGCTGAACACCCAAGCTAAAACTACAGGTCCACCACCAGGGCAGGGTTAAGGGGGGTGGCAAGCACCACACAAACCAAGTAGACTACAAGTCAGAGACTGGTGGGTTCTCAGTGGAAAATCAAGGTCTGTTATCAGAGAAAAGAACAATGGAGGAAGGTCTGGCAGGGAGGGCTGAGGTCTACCTCACTAGCCTGATGGGGCTTCTGATGTGGGGATGGGGGTGTGCAGTCCAATGGCCCAGTACTCAGTCCCAAGAAATCACACCTTCATCTGTGGTGCTGCTCACAAGGCCTGCGCTCCCTGTGGATTCAGTAACCACACATGCAAACAGCCACCTTCCAGCATGGTCCCCCAATCTCCCTGAACTGTCCCAATTCCCCTCAGATCTCACCAAAATGAAAAGCCATTCTCTGAGGGTTAGCAGCTCATTCTGCTACTTTAAATCACTCGATTCCTTCTCCCTCTCCAGAAGTCTGTACTTATTGCTCCATCACTGGTAATGACAGTGAACATTTTTGCAATCTCAGTTTTTACTGCAAAGTGATTGAGGACCAGGGAGAATAACTTATGCTGCTGAAACTAAGGAAATCCCGCCAAGCAAGTGGTGGGTGGATAGGAAGTCTTATGGCAGCAGCATATATTTTTCTCCCCCAAAGGAACCTACTGAAAATAAGAAGCTATCACCACCATGTTTCAGACAAAGGCTATGGAAAATGTAAGCTGTGATATTATAATTTGACAATGTTAAATCTAGTAAAATAGATATAGATCAGAGGTGAAAAGGGGACTCTGGTAACTAGAGGATGGTCAAGAATAATAAAAGTGAGATCATCTCTGCTCAACATTTTCTCCTTTCTTGAAAGGGTACTCAATGATAGGCTCAAGCTCCCTACCAGCCAGAAATTAAGTCTCTCCCAATTCCAGAATCCCACCAGGGCAACCCCAAAACCAAAGCCATCACTTGTAACTGTATAGATTGTGTACAGCACAATTCTAGGGAGGTTATTTTCATGAATTCTATGTGCGTGGTATCCCCTAGAGGTGCAAAGGCACAATTTGCACAAATGATCAGTTGCTTACATTCTATCCTAAAATCAATCTATAAGACGTAAAAATTCCTCATAGATGTCTTAACTAGTCGTGAATTCACCTCTCCTTTTTTTTTTTTTAAGATTTTATTTATTTATGTGGCAGAGAGACAGTCAGCGAGAGAGGGAACACAGCAGGGGAGTGGGAGAGGAAGAAGCAGGCTCCCAGCGGAGAAGCCGATGTGGGACTCGATCCCGGAACGCCGGGATCACGCCCTAAGCCCAAGGCAGACGCTTAATGACTGCGTGACCCAGGCGCCCCTCACCTCTCCTTCTACCTGAGACAGGAACAAAGGAAGCATGGCCAAATGTACTTGGATAATCTTTAAGACTAGGTCATGTTTCTCAATGTCTCACCACTGACATTTTGGGCCAAATCATTCTTTGTCTTAGGGTGGCTGTCCTGTGTGTTGTAGAGTGTTTAGCAGTATCCCTGGCCTCTACTCACTAGATACCAGCAGCTCCCCTAGTTGTGACAACCAAAAATGTCTCCAGACATGGCCAAATATTCCTTGGAGGGGTAAAATCACCCCCTAGTTGAGAACCTTTGGACTAGATGTATAATACACAAATCACATGTATATCAGAGAGCCAAAGGCTACTCATATGACACTCTAACCAGTGAAAAACACAGACTCTGAAAGAGTGAGGTAGGGAAAGGAAATTAAATCCCTGCTGCTGATAACAATACAAGCCCAGCAGATGTTGCTGGAAACCTAGTTAGAAGATGCTATAAACCTGAATCAGTTCCCATCCTGCTTCCCCAGAAATAACTCTCCACTGAAAAAGTCCTGGAAGTCAACAAAACCCTCAAAACATAGATGAACCAAGCAAAGAAAATCACAGATGGAGACAGAAAAGATGTGCTTCCAATACCAGTCATTTCCACAAGGAGGGAAAAAAGGAAGTCATGAAAACAACTGAAAATAGGGAAGGCTGGAAAACCAAGATTATTTCCTAACTTGTCATTACGCTAATTTCCAACATGTAGAAAAATCAGATGCTGATGTTTCAGGTCTACAGATTACACAGGAGAAAGTGTCAGCCCAAAACACCACAGCAACTGAGCAAAAAAATCATGACTGCTCCAAATCCCAAGGCCTTAAGAGAAGCTGGAACCATTTGAGACTGACAGGATGAGTATATTAGTTTCCCATGGCTGCTGTAACAAAGTACCATAAGCTGGATGGCTTAAAGCAACAGAAAGTCTAGATGCCAGAAGCCCAAAATCAAGGTATCAGTGGGCCATGCTCCCTCTACAGGTTCTAAGGGAGAATCTTTCCTTGCCTCTTTGGCTTCTGGTAGCTGCCAGCATTCCCTGATTTGTGGCCACACCATTTCAATATCTGTCTCCATGGTCATGTTGCCTCCTCCTTTTCTGTGTCCTCTCTTCTTCTGCCTCTTATAAAGACGTTTGCCTTTGGATTTAGTGCCAACATGGATAATCTCTTCATGTGATGATTTTCAGGATGATCTCTTCATGTCAAGATCCTTAACTTAATTACATCTGTGAAGACCTAGTTTCCAAATAAGGCAACATTCACAGGTTCTGGGAATAAGAATATGGACATACAATTTGGTGGGGGGCATCACTCAGCCTACTATATTGGTAAGAGGAGAAAATGAAGTGAGAAAAAAAAAATGCAGGGGACAGATTCCACTTCTGTGACAGTGGTCAGTAAGGCAGGACAATGGTAGAACTCTGTGTTAACAGAGTTCCCAGATGAAACTCAAGTGCAGCCTGCTGCTTCCAGGTACTCAAAGAGAGAAAGTTCCTGTTTTTGACAGCAGATTAAAGGAAGAGGTGGAGAGTGTGAAAACCCATTCTCTGTTGGCCTAGTTCCTAAGGAATCATGCCTCTGCCTGAGGGCCATTCTCAAGTCTTGTTCAAGAATAAAATGATTTATGGATGGCCATAATTAAAAAGCAATGTCAAAAAGAAGCAGCATCAGCATTTTTCATTTGCATTTACACATGAACAAGAGCAGTTTAGTAAAATGGGCATGCTAGGGTTTTTTAATATTCTCTGTCCAAAAAAGGGCTGCCATCATGAGTGCTAGTGTTGGAGACAAGCCTCAATTCTATAGCAGGAGTTGATAAGGTTTTAAATTTTGATTGGTTCACCTGTCCTCATTTCAAGTACTTTTGTTATGGGTCCAGTGGATTATCAATGGGTGGCACCCTGGGTGTGTAAGCTTGGGTAAGTGTGGTTTTGAGCACCAGTGGGGGCTGTTTCCTATCAGTGTCTTGGCTGTGGTTCTCAGTGAGCTTGTCAGCTCAAGAATGGAACACTGGGTTGATTTAAGGTGGTTGGTTGACTTAATTTGGCAACTGTTATTCCTCACTGATTTCATACTAGCTGGTTAACAAGACATTTTCTTCTTTGGCTTTGGGAATATGAACTTAATGAATCACAAATCAGGAGGGAAATGAAGAAACGCTTATAATTTATATGGTAGATTAGTTTAAAGGAATTAGTGACATAGCCGTTCCTCAAATTATTGTTAAATAAATAAATGCATTAAAGTGTGTCTATGCCCAAATGGACTATCTGTAAATATACAGTGTTACACCTGAAAATTAGTAGGTAGGAATAGAGCAAATGTTTGGAGCAGAGGGGAAAGAATGCCCTTATTGAGTTATTAAGGTAAGTCATGGTTTCTCTTAATCCACTAAAATATCATTTTTCCCAAATTGACTTTGGACTAAATCGGGTTCTGTTTCCTACTTGTTCAGATCATATCTGGCCATCTGCAAAGGGGGCAGAGGTAAGACGGAGTTTGTTCAATTAAATTCAACAAACATTTGTTGAATGTCTAATAAGGGTAAAGCCCTATGCTTTGTGCCAGGGAGATACCAGAATAAATGAGGCATAGCCCTACTCTTAGGAAGCTTATAAACTAATGGAAAAAACGTATTTGTAGGCAATCATCTGAAATTCAAGAGGAAATGAAATGGATGCTAAGTGGAAAGTATAAGCAGGATGGAATGGCATGAGCGCCATGTGTGCCCAGTTCCAAAGACACTCCCTGACAGCCCGCAGCAATGCTGCACAGGCACTTCTTGTATGATCTGTAGGCCCATGAAGGTTTGCCTCTAGAGAGGTCTAATCTAGGTCTAGAGTCTAAGTCAGGTCAGTCCTGACCTTAGGATCAGGGAATAAAAGGAATGGTTTTCATCTATTAGAAGCCAAGGAATAGCCCAGAACACTGGCAAAAACTGAAAAATTTGCAAGTTCTAGAGCAGGGTTTCTGGGCCAAGAATCCAGGACTGAGATGAGGAGAAAAAGCAAGTCATGAACCGTCTCAGCCATTTTTTCATCATCATAATCAAAAAAGGAAAGACCTTCAGCAGTCTTACCGGGTAGACGCCAGACCCTATTTTAGTTCAAATTTTTGAACTAGTCTCTCAAGCCATCTAACAATGGGCAAAACAGTGGTTTGTCCACAACAACATAACTGAACAATACCGTTCACTTATTTCCAAGTGCATATCACGTGAGAAGTTTAGGTCATTAACAAAAAAACACTAAGCAAACTCAGGCTACATAATCCTTTCAGCGAGGTAACTGACAATGGATACAACTGGGACAGGACATTATAAAACCACCTCTATCTACTTCTGCCCAGGCAGTGAACTGCTTAGTTTTAATAGTTAAAAATCATGGCAGATACAGTTGACACCTGAACAATATGGGAGTTAATGGTGGTGAAGCCCCACACAGTTGAAAATCCATATATAACTTTTGACTCCCCAGAAATTTAACCACTGATAGCCTATCATTGCCCAGCAGCCTTACTGATAACATGGACAATTTATACATATTTTATGTATTATAGTTTATAATCTTACAATAAAGTAAACCAGACAAAAGAAAATGTTACTAAGAAAATCATAAGGAAGAGAAAATACATTAACAGTACTGTAGTGTATTTATCAAAAACAATCTGTTGTATAAGTGGACCCACACAATTCAAGACCATGTTGTTCAAGGTTGGACTGTATTTGCTCTTGCCTTCTACCAGGCTCCAGTATCACTTCCTCCATGCAGCCTTCCCTGATCTCCTCTTTTCTGTGTTCCCACTTCACTTTGTTGTTGCATATATTGGAGCGTTGATCACCAGCTATGTCAGGGAGCAATAGGTGTAAAACACAGAAATCCTTTCACGCTAGCTCAAGGGAAAGGACTGCCCTGCAAGGCTCTAACAGGCAAAGTCAGCCAAGGGAACCAAATGAGAGACAATCAGAGAAAATGGAAAATGGAATTAGAGAGACCAGACCTTATGTTTCTGGCTCTCAGAAGCCTAGTGTCCTTCTAATCAGCCCCAGGAACTCTCCCGTCTCTGCTTTACTCACTCACAACCAGCTCTCTCTTTTTGCTCATGGCCCATCATGGTAGGCTGCTCAGAGCCCACCACCAGCTGACTAGTTACAGCATCTCCTGGTTTACGTCTTGAGAGAGAGAATTGGGTTTCTCACCAACCAACTAAATGTGGGGAGGAGATGCCACATGGTACAAATATGGTGCCTAGACCTGCCTCTTATCAAGGCCTACAAGTAGGGGAACTCTAAGAGAAGGTGCCTGTGAACATTGCTCTCTCTTTAACTCTCTCTCCCCTGTCCCCTAGACTGTAAATGCCATGGCACAATCAAGGATAATACTCAGCTCAAAATGTTTGAGAAAGAGAGGATTTGGATCAAACACTGGACTTGGTTTCCTCAATTCACCCTGCAAGTATTTGAGAAATAAATAAATGTCAGTCTCTGAGAATCAAGAGAAAGGAGCCGAAGCTAGCTGGGTTGGTTCCCACACCTGAAAGGCTCAGTTGGGTGAATTTACCTGCACCTTGCCATAAGTGGCATGGTGTAGGAGTAGGCATCGTACCCAGATTAAAGCATAATTAGCAAGCAGCACGAATCACGTTCTCTAGGAGACTTCATCCTACTTCCTGTTTAACTTGTATAATTACCCACATCGCAGACATTGAAATGACATGGATGACAGACTCTCAGAATGGATAAAGCCAGAAACGCCCTTGGAAATCATTAAGCCTCTCATTTTAGGGCGCCTGGGTGGCTCAGTCAGTTAAGCATCTGCCTTCGGCTCAGGTCATGATCCAGAGTCCTGGGATTGAGTCCCGCGTCAGACTCCCTCCTCAGGTAGAAGCCTGCTTCTCCCTCGGGCTGTTGCTCCCCCTGCTTGTGTGCTCTCTTTCTCTCTCTCTCTGTATAATAAATAAATTAAAAAAAAAAAAACCTCTCACTTTACAGAGGGGAAAACTGAGTCCCAGGGAAAGAGAAAGAGCTTACAAGAGCCAAAACTAAACCCAGATGTCCCGCCTCTGAAAGCAGCCCCTCTTCTGTAGCATCATACCATAGTGAAGACAGCGTCATCTGACCCAAGTGAAACCAGTTCCTTTGCATCTACTGGAACTCCAGGCATGGTCAACAGTGTTGCCCTCACGCAGCTTTTCCAGCCCAGTCCCTGATTGTGTCCAGAGTTGAAAATGCAATTTTAGTAAAACTGATTGCCACTCACTGTAGCTGTTCATTTCTTAGCTTTCCTCCTCCTCTGTCTTGTTCTGCCCATATTCCAGAACTGGCCCTTAAGCAGGATCAAGAGACTTGAGCAGCAGGAAAGAGGAACCGAAGGGGCAGTGGAAATTTCTGCTGGGTCATTAGTGGTCCCCAGCTGCTGGCTGGATTTAGAACATAACTTTAAGTGTCAGGGTGGAAATAACCCAAACACTGTGGAGACAGTTTCCTTTGTGCAATTACTGGGACTAGCCATGCCACAGAATAGAAGGGCCATGCTCCCTGAACTCATTTTAGGTTAGGTGTTTGAAACTTGGGTAATATCTCTTCGAGTGGAAAATGGATTCCATGATTGGTTCCCAGGCTAGTCTACTTAACTGATACTATAATTGACCTCTGGGTCCCAGAGCCTGGAAGCCAGAATCATTAAAGTCCAGGAGGGGGAAGTTTCTGTGTCCGTGGCATCCTCTGCTTCCTCCAATCCCTCCTCCACATCCTCCCAGTGGCTTTGGGCCCCCGAGCTTCCCCAGATAATGGAGCGCTCCAGGTTTTGACAGCTGCCTGCCCTCCCTTTGGTCCCTCACGGAAGCTGCTATCAACCCAGATTTTGGAGTAATGGGCACTCTGCTAGAACTAATCCACATGCAAGTGTAAATGACTAACAGCCCCTGAGCTAGTGGTTCTGACATGTCAGTGGGACATCTCAGTGGGCACTAGAACCACCAGGAGAGCTTATGAAAATGTAGGCTCCCAAACCCCACCCTAGAGGTGTGGATTCAGCAAAGGCTGGAGTGGACACCAGGGAATTTGTGACGGTTTTTTTGTTTGGTTGCTTTTTCTTTTTTTAATTTATTTGAGAGAGAGAGAGCGAGAGAGAGAGCAAGCATGAACAGGGGGGAGGGGCAGAGGGAGAAGCAGACTCCCTGCTGAGCAGGGAGCCCCACTCAGGCTCGATCCCAGCTCTCTGGGATCATGACCTGAGCCAAAGGCAGATGTTTGGTTTTTTGGGGGTTTTTTTTAAGATTTTATTTATTTGACAGAGAGATACACAGAGAGAGAGGGGACACAAGCAGAGGGAGAGGGAGAAGCAGGCTTCCCGCTGAGCAGGGAGCCCGACGCAGGGCTCGATCCCAGCACCCCGGGATCATGACCTGAGCCGAAGGCAGACGCTTAACGACTGAGCAACCCAGGCACCCCCGAAGGCAGATGTTTAACCAAATGAGCCGCCCAGGTTCCCTGGGAATTTGGGGGGGGTTAAGATTTTTTTATTTATTTGAGAGAGAGACAGAGAGAGCACAGAGGGAGAGTGAGAGGGAGAAGCAGACTTCCTGCTAAGCAGAGAACTGGATGCAGGGCTCCATCCCAGGACCCTGAGATCATGACCTGAGCCAAAGGCAGATGCTTAACCGACTGAGCCATCCAGGCACCCCAGGAATTTGTGTTTTTTAACAAGCAGTTCAACTGATTCTGAGGTTGGTGGTATAAAATACCACGGATAAATACTAGACCAGATGAAGTGGAAGGTGTTTGTAATTCCAGGGTGAGTTGCTCTTTACTGGACAGGAAGAATCACATAGAACAGAATCCAGGATTTACAGGCAAAAACAAAATCAAAAAGCCAAGGCAAAAGCAAGCTACTCCCTGGGTGAATTGTCTCTGTGTTTCCATTTCATCTACTGTGATATGGCATGGCTCAGCCATGAGAAAGCTCAGACACTATAACAAGGAGACAATTTGTTATAGATTTCAAAAGGCTTCTGTTACTCATTCTTGAGGCTTGAAAAGTTCTTGCCCACTTAGCCCCTACCTACCTGTAACAAAGTACTCTCACTTGTGGCATTTGACACACACCCCCACGACATACAGTATAGTAGAGAGATTAAGAGCCCAGGTTGTAATGCTCAACACCATCAGTCATTCCGGAAATGCATGTCAAACCCAATGAGATACCATTGCCATGGCTATAATCAAAAACAGGAAGATAACAAGTGTTGGTGAGGACGTAGAGAAACTGGAACTCCTGGACACTGCTGATGGGACTGCAAAATGGCACAGCCACTATGGAAAATAGTCTGGCAGTTCCTCAAAAACTTAAACACAGAGTCATCATATGACCCAGCAATTCTACTCTGAGGTGTATACCCAAAAGAACTGAAAACTGACACTTATACATGAATGCTCATAGCAGCATTATTCACAGTAGCCAAACAACCTAGAAACAACCTAAATGTCCACCAACTGATGGATGATAAACAAATTCTGGTCTGTTTGTACAATGAATATTATTCAGCCATAAAAAGGAATGAAGTACAGATACATGCTACAACATAGATGAACCTGGAAAACATGAAGCTGAGTAAAAGAAACCAGACACAAAAGGTCACATATTGTAAGATTTCATTTCTATGAAATGTCCAGAACAGGTAAAACTATAGAGACAGAAAGCAGATTAGATGTCAGTAGGAGATGGGGGAATGGAGGACTTGGAAGTGACTGCTAATGGGTATAGTCTCCTTTTGGGGTGATGAATATGCCCTGGAACTAGAAAGAGCTGATTATTGCACAACATTGTGACTATACTAAATGCTACTGAATTGTACACTTTAAAATGTTAATGGTTAATTTTATGTTATGTGAATTTCACCTATTCAAAAAAAAAAGCATGGGCTGTAACAAAGCCTCCTGGGTTCAAAGCCCAGTTTTGGTACATGATCTTGAGCAAACTTTGTGCCTGTTTCCTTAAAGGGGGAAATCTCTAGAAGAGGGGCTATTATAGTAGCCACTTGCAGGATTGTTGGGAGCATTAGATAAGTTAATGTCCCTACAAACTTAGGAAAGGTGTTGGCTTATGACATGACAGTAAATATGTGCCATGATTTCATCGCACAAACCCTACCTGCTATTATTCAGGCAACCAAGGCCAGGCAGGTTAGGGGTTTGTTCAAGTTCATACGGCATGTTCAAAAGCCAAGTCGGGGTTGGCACCCAGATCTCTTGGACTCTAGGTCCATGCTTCCCCTGATGACCACCCAATTTGATCCCTGACCAGGAATCTTGACCCCAAAGCCCCAATCTCTGACAGCAGCACAACTTCTTTCCAGTGCCCCCAAGCGTGGTCTACCTACAAGGCAGAAACAAAAAAGCAACAACTGTTTTTGCTTCTTCCCAGCTGAAAGCCTTGGCCATCCTAGGGGGACTTTACCCACCAGCAATGACTCTGAGCCAGTGGAGAGCTTTCCCTTCTTGGTTCCCGTAACCGTCCAGTTCTAGTCACAGAATGTCCTGCCTTGATTTAACTTGGAAACAGGAGAAATCACCACTATCTTATTATAATCAGTAGGGTTACCCAGAGGATTCTGTCCCAGCAGGTAAGGAAGTGGACTCAGTTGTCCCCTTGGATCTTTGGTTCACTCTTTAGACTTCCCCCCAATACGCACTCCCCTTTTCCCTGGTACAATGTAAGATCACAGGTTTTTTCCATGTCTGGTTCAATTCTTATGTTTTCAAGAACAATCTAGCTTAATCACATTCCCCAACATCTGCCTTCCTTCTTTAAGTAGGGAGAAATAAGTCTATACCCATTTATGTCTAGAAATCCTTCCTGATTTCATTGTTTTCCTCAAACAGCATGGGAGTCCTAGGAAAAACCGTGGGATATTTGCCAAGAATTGGGCCCACTGGAAATTCAATATTGAATCAGATCATCACAAGCAGAACATTAGGAAAATCATCCCACAGGAAATATTCAAATTCTGGGCTCTTACCTTCTGGACACAGAATAACCCAAGTAACCTGGCCTCCCCATGCCCTGCCTTCTCTCCCATATCAGATTCTACAGCCAACCCCAGCTTCCTCCAGGACTGTGAGGACTCTTCCAGGGAGCAGATCCAATCTGGCAGTTGTGAGATGCAATTAGCCCTTCCGTTATGCCTACCAGTGTTTGTACCTCCAGAAAACCAAGTCTGAATGAAGCCCCAGGGTAGCCACCCAGGGCAACAATCCTCCAGAAGAAGTAGGCCAACCAGAAGGATATTGGGGGAGGTCTTAAGATCACTTTGATACCCCTGGCAGTTTCCATTCATATAACTTATCAATACCTTCCCTCCTTCATTCCCCAGGTCGCTGGATTGAAGATCACGGAGTCATTCACAACATGATGTTTGACACAGAGACTAAATGGAAGTTCTCCTTCAAAACTACACAGAACAAGACTGAGTGGTGGGACAATGGTGTTCTCCCCCTCTGGATCACAGCCCAGAGACAGGTACTATCAGAAACCCTGGGTTAGCTTCCAGGACATCGCCTCTCTTTCCTAAGCATGTGGGATGGGGGTTAGAAGCTGTGACCTTGAGAAAGTGACTTAACTTCTGTAAACATGTTTCCCTAAATGTGTAATGGGAATAATGATAATGTGCTATGTAACAGATTTGATGTAAGTATTAAATGAAATATGCATTTAGCCATTATCGATGGATGAGTCTCTATGAGGGCAGAGTCTGGCTTAATCATGATTGTACCTCCAGGGTTCACCATACGGTCTGAACTGAGCAGCTCTTTCACAAATATTTGCTTATACACTTGCCTCAGACTTAAGCATAAAAGCCCTTAAGAATGAAGTTGACCATTTAATGAATCTTCAGACCATGAAAAGCTCTAAGAACATTCACTTGAAAGGATTCCAGTGGCCACTTATTATTGCTTCAAAAAGGCAGAAATCAGAGCTGCAGGTTTAAGTCCCAGCCCCAAAACTGCTGTCAGCTTTGTATTTTCTTTTCTATTCTTTTTTAAGATTTTATTTATTTATTTGACAGAGAGAGAGACACAGCAAGAGAGGGAACACAAGCAGGGGGAGTGGGAGAGGAAGAAGCAGGCTCCCAGCAGAACAGGGAGCCTGACGTGGGACTCGATCCCAGGACCCCGGGATCACTCCCTGGGCCGAAGGCAGACACTTAACGACTGAGCCACCCAGGCACCCAGCTTTGTATTTTCTTTTTTTTTTCTTTTTTTTTTTTTAAGATTTTATTTATTTATTCAACAGAGACAGAGACAGCCAGCAAGAGAGGGAACACAAGCAGGGGAAGTGGGAGAGGAAGAAGCAGGCTCATAGCTGAGGAGCCTGATGTGGGGCTCGATCCCATAACGCCGGGATCACGCCCTGAGCCGAAGGCAGACGCTTAACCGCTGTGCCACCCAGGCGCCCCCCAGCTTTGTATTTTCTTAATCAACTTTCACAGTCATCACTTCAGAGTAGAACCTTCTCCTTGTCTTCCCCAAGACACCAACCTTTGCTCCAAAGATCCCCTGGGCACTGGAGCTTCATCTCTGTGCTCCAACATATACTGGGTGTATCATGCTGCAAGGTGGTGCTGCTGCAGCTCAGAATGCAGGCTGTGGACTTAGACTCCTGGAGCAGAATCTGGCCAGCTCCACCTTTCTCCAGTTGCTTTACCTTGGGCAAAACACTCCTTTCTGTGCTTTATTTGCCTCACCCATAAAATGAGGATTATCAGAGTCCCTACTTCTTAACTGAGATAATGCATGTAACATGCTGAAACTAAATATTCAAAAACTATTAGTCTTTAAAGGAGACTGAATCATTTAGCACTTCAGCTAGTCACTACAGCTCTAAGTCAGAACTATTCAATGGAACTTTCTTTGATGATGGACATGTTCTACTGTGCACTGTCCAACATGAATACCACTAGCCACATGTGGTTATTGAGCCCTTGAAATGTGACTAGTGAGACTAAGGAACCAAAATTTTAATTGCATCTAATTTTTATTAATTTCAATTTAAATCTAAATACCACATGTGGTTAAGGGCTACCATATTGGACAGCATAACTTTAAATGAATCACAGGGGGTTGTCAATGACTCTACCTCAGCTTCGTTTTTCCCTTGACTGTTGGGCTCTAGATTCCTTCCTCTTCTGTCACATTATTTTTAACTTTGAGGCAGAAACCATGCAAATAAATTCTGTCCCCTCAAGGAAATAACATTCATAACACCTTCTATGTGCCTAGTAGTGATTTAAGTGTTTTAAATTTATTAATTTATACCAGTTCTTAGGTGGGTGTTACTATCATGCCCACTTAACAGGTGAGTAAACTGAAGCACAGAGCAGTGCCATAACTTCTCAAAGTCACAAAACTAGCAAGAGGCAAAGCTGAGATTTGAACTCACTCTGGGTTCAGTAACTCTTAACTCTTAACCATAACATTATATTACTTCCCTGGCCAAAACATTTAGCTGTGGATTTCATAGTGAATCACGTATTTGCCTTGCTGCTAGGGAGGTCTGGGCAGTCTTCATTAATTCTCTGTTCAAAACCCAGGGCCTCTCTAGTCTCTTGCTACAGTATTTGTTCATTGGCATGAGGCTTCTGGTAGCATTCTTTCCTGTAGTTTTTCTTATTCATGGTTCTTATTTCATTATCATTTATTTTCAGGACTTTGTTTCCTTCTGTTCAATTCATAATCAGAGTGTTCTTCCTCTTTGCTGAATTCATAAGTGGTTGTGCAAAAACAGAATCTGGTGCAAGGCCAGACGACTGACAAGATGCCATGCATTTGGCAAGTGAAAGTCAATCTGGTATATCTCATTCTACCACTGACATCTCCTGCCATGGGACAGGGCCACTGGTCAGCTCCCCGAGGAGCTGGCAGGAAAGCTGCTGCAATCAGAGCAAACCTGTGGCCCCAGGTCAGCCCCCCAGTAACAGCATACCAACTGGCCCTAAATGTCATTCAGGGGCCCATCTCTATTACCAGGCAGGACTATAGGGGAGTGGCCTGACCTGTATCCATCACTGGGAAAATCCATCCTTCTCCTGAGTCTCTTCCAGGAGGGCTTTGTGGAGATTGATGCAATCACCTTTAATGGGACTAGAATGTTTTCCTTCCATGACACTAACACTGCCAGAGTCCATCAAGATATATAAGAATTGACATGCCTTGTGGATGATGCCTAAAAGATGGGATTCCTGGCCACCTTTGCGTCCATTACTCACAGTCCAAGAATGTATCCACACTCCAGCAGAATTTCACTAATGGTCAGGGTATGAATGGAGAGGCTCCATTTAGAGCAAGCTCAGATTTTAACTGAGCATGCCGAAGTGGTTCACCAAGTTCAGAAGTCCTAATCCTCAGAGAAAGGCAGGCAGCCATGACTTCAAGACCTAGGAAAACCATGAAAACCTAGAGGCATGTTTCACCTCTCCATAGAGGAGCTATAGAGCGTATTAAGGAGTGAAATGGCAGGGGATGATCTGAGTGAGATCCTCATGGCTGCCAAGAGTCTGTACCAGGACCATGGTAGGCTACAACCAGGAGGGGATTTGGAGAGAGGGTGGGGAGGGCAGCTAAGATTTTCACTGTAAGCCAAGTCTCCTAGACAATAGCTTCCAAACTTGGAAGAGCTATGAGCAAGATGGTGCCAACTGCTTCTGCCTAGAGCATTAATAACAAGATCATTCATCCCAATATTGGCCCAAACCACATCTTTATTATGCATCATGAAGGTTCTAAGAATAATAATCTGACCTCCAAAAGGGTGTGGGAGGGGGAGAAAACAGAATCTTGGCTGTCTGGCTCCTTCTGTTCAGTGACTCTTCTGGAGCACAGAAAAGCAATGAAAACACTCAGAATCAACCTTGACTTCTGAATTTCACATACATGGAATCTATCTCTTTCCACCAAATCACTTCCTAGAAGGAGGAACTAACTCTTTTCCCTAAACCACTCATGTTCCCCAACAAAGCACAACCATGATGAAATGTTCAAGGGCCTTCCTAAAACATGTGCACCTTGTGCCATTCACTCTGTCCTAAAGGAAGAGACAAGACAAAATGCAAAACCAAACTGAAACTTCTGTTCTAATGATTAGTTCTAATAAACTCTGTACAAAACCAAAGGATTTTGCCTATAGGAAGTACCAACTCTTGTTTTAAAAAAGCAACTTAAGAGTAATAGCCACATTGATGCAACACTACACTAAGGGAGAATAATGAACCTAATAAAACCAGCGATTTTCCAATTGCTATTGCTACTGGAAACACTGATTATGCTAATTAAAGGGTAGAATAGTAAATACCCACTCTTTTGCATCCAATTAAGTGCTCAGATTATTTCTCAGAAGTATTTGTTGAAAATAGCACTTTTGATTATCACGGGTCCCAAATAAACAGAGTCGTGTGTGCCTGTGTGTGTGTGTGTGTGTGTACTCAAACATACATTTCTCTCTGAAGCTTATTTCATGGAGCAGTATAACTCTTAAAATCCCTATGGGCCAAAGTGAAAAAAAATCAGAGTTTCCTAAGACTACAGCTTGAGATATCTTTAAAGAAGGTATATGTTGAGAACACAGCACAAGAAGACAATTTCAAGCTGGGAACATCTGAGATTTCACATGCAAACATCAAGAAGTCAACTGGATACGCAGAGCTGCCTAAGTCCCTCATAATGTCAATGTCGGCTTATTCTAGACAATAAAATTGCTAGTCAAACTATGTTCTACAAAATGTTGAAAGTTTTATCCTTCCAGCCAATTCCATACTTCAGAGCAAAGTCAATTTATATGTAAGTTAAACAAAGTACCATCGCTAAAAACTGAGAATTATGAGTAATGCCAATCAGAAATGCAATAAATAAATATTAGAGGATTTGCAAGTTAAAGCAACCATAGAAATTCTATTATCAGAAATGAAAATGTGTTGCCTGAAGAGATTACAAATAAGATGCTAGAACCCAAAAAAGAAAGAGCTTCTGTAACTATTTCCATAAGTTAATCAGGAGTAAGAAATAGGATGGGTTTTGCACTCACAAAAGGAGATGTGATTCATGCATTCATTCAATATGCATTTAACCAACAATTACCACCTACTCTGAGCCAGGCCTGTTCTAGGTCCCAGGAAAAGAGTGGTCAATAAAATCAACATAGCCCCTGATCCCATGGAACTCACATTCTAAGGGAGGGAAATAGACAGTAAACAAGAAACACATTAAGATAATTTCAGAATGGGTAAAGTGTTTTGAGAATATAAAACTAAATCACATGATAGAAAATGAAGGCTGGAGGGCAGAGGGTACAATATTTCACCTATAGCAACGGATAGCAGAGCTTCTGGAGCCTTGCAAAACATTTAGTATTAAGACTTCTATCTTGGGCCGCTTACGTGGTTCCATCAGTTGAGCATCTGCCATTGGCTCAGATCATGACCCCAGGGTCCTGGGATTGAGCCCTACCTTGGGCTCCCTGCTCAGCAAGGAGTCTGTTTCTCCCTCTTCCTCTGCCCCTCTGCCTGCTTGTGCTTGCTCTCTCTTGATCTCTATCTCTCTCTCTTAAATAAATAAATAAAAATCTTTAAAAAAAAAAAAAAAAGACTTCTATCTTATTTCAAGCTTCCAAAAAGCTGCGCCTGAGGCAGGGATTTGGTGCATATAAGGCATTGAGGAAGGGTTCTCTGCAGATGGGAGTGAGGTAAACTGACAGGGCAGGGTTTGAAAGAAGGTAAGTGAGTTGTGGTTGCAGTTAGAGACCAGCTTCAGCTTAATCCCACAGAGAGCTCTGGAGCATGAACTGAACCCCCATGCTATCCCAACCTGAGGCAAGGAAGCTGGTCTTTTGTCCTCCCATCAGTGAATCACTGGCCATAGGCAGCTGGGAGTGAAGAAGCAGGATAGAATACCTTCCCAGGTGAGGCAAGATTTGGCCACTTGGCTGAAGGTAATTTTCCAGAACATGGAGCAGCTGAAGCGAATGTAAGTGCACTGGCCCCATAAGGGGATGTGGGTAGAAAACCAACAGCATCCCCTACAACCTCCAAATTGCTTTCCTGCTTCTCTCTCTCAAACGGTACATTGGAAGTTTTGTCAATACTCTCAGTTATACTTTTCTGCTCATTTGTTAACCAAATAGCCACAACCCAGGTGCCATTATCCCAAAATTCTTCCTGGTCATTTATTCTCCATACCAAATCAACATAGTGACACCACCACCATCCTTGGTTCTACTAAAACTGATAAACTTTTGAGTTTTTCAGGACATCCAAACCATGGGTGATAGAGGAAGTGTCACAGTACAGCCTTCAAGTTAATAGCTTTGCTGAGGCAAAGGAAAGTACTTGCTCCCCAAATAAGCAGGTCATTCATTCATTAAACCAAAAATTAATTGAGCCCCAACTGTGTGCCATGTCCTGGTTGCGGAGTTGCTTTGCAACAACAGGACTTATTTAGTGAGATGTGTCCATCTCATTGTTAACCCACTGGTGAGCAAACATAAAATTATTTTTTTTCCTAACAATTTTACCAAGCTTTGTCAACAACCACCTTTCTGCTGGAGAGATCACTTAAGAATTTTTTTTTTTTTTTTTTACTTTGCAATCATGTGTGTTTTTAAAACAACCTCATTTCTGGTCCAAAGCTTTCCTCTAGCCCTTACTCCTCCTCCCCAGAAGTCCCAAGACCAAATCTCATTGGCTCTGATGGGGACAGGGCCCAAGGCTGAACCAACTGCTGTGGCCAGTGGATGCAGTGTCCTCTGATTGGCCAGGCCACAACTACATCCCACCTCTGGAGCCTGATGTGAAAACAACACATCCCAAACCAGCTGTGAAGCAAGGGCAGAGTCTCTAGGGGAAGTGAGGGTTCTCTGAACTAGTGGAGGGGGAGTGGGTGCTGGGCAAGCAAAAATGTTAACTGTCCACTATACACATCGGGGAAGGCTTTATGGTGGTATGCTATATCTGGAGGCAAAGAAAAGAGTGCCTACCATATGCCAAAACACAGTCCCCAACAGTTTATCTTAAAGTTATCAGGCTTAATCCTCACAAAAATAACATCAACTTTTTGGCATTTTACATGTAGAAACACTGAAGCATAAGAGATTAAGGAATGTACTCACCATCACCAACATAGAAAGTACCATTTTTCCTCCATTCCAGGAACTTTTTTTTCATTTTGCCATCTCTGAAGTTGGAGTGCATCTTATAATCAGTGGAGTGTCATGGTTTAACTGGCAGCATTTTTCTTCTAGTACCACATAAAATAATAACATGTCTTGCAATCAATGGTGTTACAGATTCGATGAGATCCTGGTGAAGCCAGGAATGAAGTCCAATCCCATCTGACTCCAAAGCTTACATGTTCTCTACGCCTCTGGACTAAGGGACATCAACAAGTCAGGCTTCACTTATTATGGAAAAGATATGAGAAACAGCGCTGATAGAATTTTCTTCTTGTGTTTGCAGGGGAGGAAGACGGCATCATTTCACTATCCTGGGGGAGGTGCGAAGTACCAAGGGGAGGCTGTCCAGCGGTCCCTGGTGGAGTCTTACACTCACCCAGACAGCAACGAGACAGAGTGGAGGGAGAACATCGATATTGTCATGAACTGGTTCACTAAGGAAGACTTTGACTTCGTGACTCTGTACTATGGAGAGCCAGATAACATGGGACACAAATTTGGGCCTGAGACGGAGAACAGAAGGGTGATCATTCAGCAAATCGACAGAACCATCGGGTACCTGGTGGAAGCCATTGAGAGGCACGGCTTGACCAAGCACCTCAATGTCATCATCACATCAGACCATGGCATGACCACAGTAAAAAAGAAGCCCAACGTCACTGAGATCCTCTTGACTAACTACATCAAGTTCTGGGACTTGGTCAAGTTTGATATCGTGGACTATGGTGGCTTTGGGATGCTTCTGCCGAAACCAGGACAAGAAGAAGCTGTTTACCAAGCGCTGAAGAATGCACACCCTCATCTCAATGTGTACAAGAAGGAGGAATTCCCAGAACGTTTCCATTTTGCTAAACACAAGCGGGTCCTGCCAATCGTGATGTATGCTGACTCTGGTTATAACATCAATGGGGTGAGTTGATTCTAAAATGAATAAAGTCATCTTGGGTCTGGGAGACAGCCTCTAGAAAGAAACAGTTCTGAAAAAAATTAAAACATAAGTTGTAATCCACTAAGTGTTCCCCATCCCCAAACCCATATCACACCCAACCAACCCTGTCCCATGTCACCACTATGCAATAATAATGACAAACATCCCTCCCTGACCAAGGCCCTGTCCAGAACTGTACTAAAATTTTTTTTTTTTTTTGCTTTTTGTTTTTTGTTTTTTATTGTGTTATGTTAGTCACCATACAGCAGAACTGTACTAAAATTTTAACATGAGTTATTTCATTTCTGTTTTCCCAGCCCCTAAAGATACTCTTATCTCCCCCATTTTAATGAGGAATAAACCAAAGCTAGAGAGAAGTGATTTGGATTAGAAGTATAAGGCTGAAGTTTGAACCCAAGCCTGTGTGCTTGATCATTATGCATAGATCACTAGTAGATTCACCAAAAAAAAACCCACCTGCTGGTTCCTCTTTGCACGTATCAAAAATAATAATGATAAGAATAATAAGTAACCCTGTTCACAAACAAAATTATACACAAATGCTCATAGCAGCATTATTCATAACCAAGAAGTAAAAACAACCCAATTGTCCATCAGTTGATAAACAGATGAATGAAATATGGTATATCCATACAATGGAATATTATGTTGCCATTTAAAGGAACAAAGTACTGATACATGTTATAACTTGAATGAACCTTGAGAATACTGTGATCACTGAAAGAAATTAGATACAAAGGACTACATCTTGTATGATTCTATTTAAATGAAATGTTCAGAATAGGCAAATCTATAGAGACAGAACACAGATTGGTGGTTGTCTAGAGCAAGGGGAGATGTCGGGGGGGAAAAGGGGAGTGACTGCTGAAAGGTACAGGGTTTCTTTTTGGGGTGATGAATGTTCCAAAATTGATTGTTGTGATAGTTGCACAACTCTGAGAAAAATTAAAAAATCATCAGACTGTACATTTTAAATGGGTACATTGTATGGTATACAAATTATATCTCAACAAAGCCGTTATGAAAAAATAAGCAAATCTAAAGAAGAAAATACCAAAATCAAGGCTAACTGTGAGACATAAGTGAGGTGGTCTGGTTTTTGTAACTTACCAACCAATAATTCATGGCAGAACAAAGTGTAGGTGATATCTAAACAGTACATGACAGAAGACCATCCCAGGTATAACTTGAAGAACACTTGTCCTAGGCTACAAACAGGAGCTGAACATTATAAGCATGTCTGCAATCTATATACTCTTGTATTGCTACAAGTTCAGAGTATAACAGATATGGGAAAACTCATAAGGTTATTGTTTAATGTTGGTGAAAATAGTCACAGTAAAATGCAACAATTTATTGATATTTTGCAATCCCTCACACAGGCCAGAACACTGACGATGTGTGCCCAAAGCTAAGGTCTTGCCAAGGAGAGATCTACGGTCACTGGCCTCTTTGTAAGCCTGGTTCATGACGTAACAAGTTGAGAGTGATATGAAGGGATTTAATGCAATAGTCACATTCCCAACATAACCAACCAGGTTTGAGGGAATAGGGAACCTTCTGAACTGACCATTAGGCAGAAAATCCTTTGAGTCTCAGTGACTCTCACTGAGCTCACTTCTCAGATCCCCATCCACCTGCCTGCTTTGGTGTGCAGTGAAGTAGGTGTTATTACTCTTCTCTCTTCAGGATTAAGGAGCTTGCAAAGTACATGAGGCCATCACCAGAGGCACTATGTTTGAGCTTCTTATTATTGTCAGTATTATCTTCTTGCTGTGTCCAATGGGTATGGTTTCTTTATTCTCTTTCTTAAAGATCTTTCATTCCTCGCTCTTCTCCTTGGCACTGCAGAGCAGTGTCCTTCCTTGTTATTTAAATTTTTAAAGATTTCCTGGATCTGAATAGCATGACAATAAGGGACAGTTTTCTTTCAGGGGATTGGAATCTAAAATGGCTTTTTTGTTATTATTTTTCAGCAACTTATAATATATTTCAACAAAGGAGATCATGGCTTTGATAACATCCACATGGACATGAAGACTATCTTCAGAGCTTTTGGGCCAAATTTCAAGAAGAATCACCTAGCTGAGCCTTTTGACAGCATCCACATCTACCCACTCATGTGTAAGCTCCTGGGGGTTACCCCAGAACCCCACAATGGCTCCCTGGCAGTCACCCAGGAAATGCTTGTAGACTCATACAACCAGCAGCCAGGTGAGATACAAAAACAACCAACATAAAATTGATAGTGTGGTTTGTTCTGTCCTGAGAAAAGAATCAGAAAAGGAAGTGGGGGGTTGGTGGCAGAATCAAGCAGAATAATCCTGTTTCCCTGGCAGCTTCGGTGCCCCCAGTGCAAGATAGCAGCAGCTCTAAACAGATAGTAGAGGAAGTAGGGAATTCCTCCACGTGTTGGTGGTACTTCATATAGTGCCTGTGGCAAAAGGAAGGCTCTCCATAGAAAACGTCAAGCAATAATCCTTCTGATCCTCAGAAATCACATGCAGTCTGCCCCCTGATGCCCCTTCTAGACACAGAAAAGCAGCCTTCCTTCAGCAACTCAGTCCTTGCTGGTGCCTGGAAGAAATCTGCTCACAGGGGAGGAATGAAGCCTCACCATTCCACTCACTGCTGAAAAAAGGGGGAAGGAGGTGGTTCCTGTAAATAAGTTTGCTAATTCTTAAGACTTCGAAATCTTAAATCTGGGTGATATAAAGAAAGAACGGAATCATCTCTGAGAATTCAGTTGTTTGCAAACACTGGCCAGCTTTTGTTCTGCGGAGAGAGAACTAGATGCTGCTCGGTGATTTATTATACTTAAAACAACTATGCTCAATTAGAACGGAGTACAAAGGACACCCCTTTCCCTTCTTCTAAGCCACTGCCCACGATCTTCTTGAGAACTTACAGGAAGCAGGCCATTTTGTAGGAATCTAATTAAATGAATGACAATTCACCAAATTATTGAGGCTTCTTTTTTTTTTTTAAGCTTTAGAGTTTCGCTGCAACTATTTGGCCCTTACCCTTGTCCCATAGCCCATTGGGAGCCTGGGGTAAGGTCTTTGACTGTCGTCAGTTATTGACAAGCAAAACGTCCCACCAACCGATTTTTAGTAAATCAGCTTTTAGCAAATTGGTCACTTGGCAAAGTGGTCATTAGGAAAATGGGTCATTTGGCGAATAGGTCGTTTAGTAAATCGGCTTTCAACGACTTGCCCTACAAGGTTTCTCTACAGTGAGCACTTTCTTGGGTTAAACGTACATTTCCATAATTAATAGTCACCAGAGCCTGGATGGAAAACTTCCCAGGGACCCAGGAGCAGCCAGAATAGCCTCTTAATAATCAGACTATTAAAATCCATCTGATATTTTATCAGGAGCAGAGACACAGAGGACATTGGCTCTCCAAAAGACAGCGTTTGGTCTCGCGATTGTCACAGGAGTTCTTGCAGTTCTGTTTGTTGCTAGTGTGACATACACAGCCATTCGTAGGAAAAAGAAGTGAGTGTTCTTTTGTTCTTTGGTTTTCCCGTGGTTAATCAGTGCACACTGTAATAATCCACTTCAACCACTTCCTGCATGCCAAAGGGGATCCAGCACTTTGAGAACCCAGCAACCAAGGCCAGCTTCATGACTTGTGACCTGAGCAATCACTCAAGGCCCAGGGCTCAGAAAAGCCCCCAACTTGGTTCAATAATCTACTGTCACCATTTAAGAATTCTTGATTTTTTTAACAAGGACCCTGCATTTTCATTTTGTACTGGGCCTCCCAAATGACATAACAGATGTATTAGTTTTCCAGGTCTGCCATAACAAAGTACCACAAACTAGCTGGCTTAAGACAACAGATATTTATCGTCTCACAGACCTGGAGGGTAAAAGGCCAAAATCCAGGTGTCAGCAGGGCCAGGCTCCCTCTGAAACCTGTAGGGCAGAATCCTTCCTTGCCTCTTCTAGCTTCTGGTGGTTGCTGGCAATCCTTGGTATTCCTTGGTTTATAGATGCATCATTCTAGTCTCTGCCTCCATCAACACATGGCCATCTTCTCCCTGTGTCTCTCTCTTTACATGGTGTTCTCTTCTCTTATATGACACCATGACACCGGTCATGGTATTTAGGGCCCTCTGTAGCCAGGATGACCTGATCTTAATTATATCAGCAGACTCTATTTCCAAATAAGGTCACCAGTACCATAAGGTCCTAAGTACAGGGGTTAGGACTTTCAAATTATTTTCCAGGGGGGGGGGGCACAATCTAATTCATAACACTGGTTCTGCCACCAACAAAGCATTATAGAGCCCTGGTGCATCTCTTTCTACATCTCAAGAATTACAATAATTAGACTGAGCCTCCTGCATTCCTTATTATACCCAACCCTGACCATTCTTCTGCTTTAACATAGCTCCTATCTCAACAGAACAGGAGCCTCCTGAACACTATAAACAGCCTAAGGAAAGTCAGAACTTTACTTAACCTTAACTCCATTACAAAGCCCACGTTTAATGTAATTTATATTTGAACTATAAAAATTTCCTATAAGTTGAAACATGACCTATAAAGGTCTCTGCACCCTGAAGCAACATTTTAAAAAGAAATCAATTGGTCTTTTTCTACAGAAACCATTAGCTATAGGAAAGATAAAGGAAAAACTTCAAGGTACTGATTAAACTACCATGCCCACAGCATAATTTCTAAAGAGCAACCATTCTATACAGTTAAAATGTATTAGGAGGAGGAGGAGGAGGAGGAGGAGGATGAGGAGGAGGAGGTGGTGGTGGTGGTGGTGGTGGTGGTGGTGGTGGTGGTGGTGGTAGTGGTGGTGGTGGTGGTGGTGGTTGTTAAAAGCATCAAATCCAGGGGCGCCTGGGTGGCACAGCGGTTAAGCAGCTGTCTTCGGCTCAGGGCGTGATCCCGGCGTTATGGGATCGAGCCCCACATCAGGCTCCTCTGCTATGAGGCTGCTTCTTCCTCTCCCACTCCCCCTGCTTGTGTTCCCTCTCTCTCTGGCTGTCTCTATCTCTGTCAAATAAATAAATAAAATTAAAAAAAAAAAGCCTCAAATCCAGAAGCCGAATCTTTAATATAGCATGTGTATATACACATCCCCTCTTGCTGCTGTCAGGGCCGTGGGATGTGTCCTAAAGCTTCTCTTCATATAAACACCCCCTGGAATTTTTAGTTTTTGTGTTAAACGGCAGTCCTAATCTTCACTTACGCCTGAACACACACCTATGAGGTCCCTGGGATGTTAAAAATGCCTTGAGTGCCTTGATTCTTCCAGATTCAGATCTGAAATATATGACTTTATGACCTTTGTCCCTCCACAGAGTCCACACACCAAAGTAATCTTCCGTGTGCAAGTCAGTGTTATGGCCCACTTGGGGTCCTTTCCCAATCTACATCCCATCTATGGCATCAGGAAAGCCTGAACCAGGCTAGATTTATTAATATCTTAGTATAACATCATACAGTATTACTTATGGCATTGACTGAACATGCCCTTTTGCTCCTCAGAAGAAAGGCAATTAATAGCTATTATACGTGTTAACAGAACAAGCCTAGTATTTATGAGTTTGACCCTTTCCCATTGGTTTTCATTGTCTATTGCAGGCAGAGAGCTGATCAAAACAGCAAAAGTGGACCAATCCACCTGGCCCAGTTCTGAAACATCATTCCCTTAGGACCAAGACTCAGCTCTGGTTGAGACTCATTGTTATATCTCAGGTGATTCTACCTCAGGATATTGTGACTAAGAGGATTTCTGCAACATCACACCCAGAAACCATTAATTCTGTGTAAAAACAGCAATAATCACAGTCCACCCTCTTTATTTAAATCAACAGTGTCAAGGGAATAAAAGACAAATCATTCTTATGTTGGATCCTGAGCTCACTTGGTGCTGGTGTTAGAACAACAGATATGAGAATAAATGCATTCAGTTAGAATTAATTCTCCTCTCTTGTTCTCGTAGCTGAGCAGAGCTCAGTGTTTCTCATGTGAAAGGGGTAATAAGATTTAATCTGCCCCCTCATCTACCTTCTGCAACTATATTTAGCAAATTAGCTCTGGACTTTTCCAAATGGAGTTTTATGAGAGATGTGCTAAAGTAAACGTTAGACTTTGAACACAGCTCAAACTCCAGAGGCAGCACCGGTGGGTTGCTGTCTATCCTGCTTTTCACTCGAGATACAATAATGGCTAACAGAAATAATTTTTTTTTTCTTTTCTTCCCCATCCCCACCACCCCCAGCAGCCCTCTTACTCTCCTTTCACATTCCTTTCCCTACAAAGTCAAACTTTTACTGTTAAGTCCTCCTAGTTCCGGGAGCTCACCTGCACGGCAGGTATTGCCATGTACGTCTACACATATCTGTCTGATAATTGGTTCTGTGCCTACTTCCGCGCAAACCCCTGAGCCGCTGAAGGGCAGAGACCCCTCCTGGTTTTCCTCACGTTTGCATCCCCAGCGCCTGACAGCACTGGGCACGCAGTAGGTGCTTAATAAGTGTCTGAAGGCAAGATTGGATGGGTTAGGGGCAGACCCAAAGGCCGGAGGAGTGGAGGGTCCTGCCTCTGTTGAGGAGATCATGGAGAGGACGTGACCTCAGGCTGACCCCACCAAGCTCGTCGCCCACCCCACCCCCACCCCTGCCCTGGACCGCACCTCAGTGCATGGCTCCCAGGGCGGAGGCCGTTCGAGGTCGCTGCCCTGACAGAGCACCGCGCTGTGGAGAGCACGCGGACCACAGAGGGGACTAAACCCCACCACGGCCTCCACCAGACCGTTTAAGATTCTGGCAGGGGGGCGCACCTCACAGCCCTCCATTCATCTTGCTGCGCCCTAGTGGGTCGGGTCTGAGAACCTACGTTCCCTCGCCCATTAACCGCGCCACCTACCCACCCGGAAGCGCGAACCCGCACCTTGACTTGAAGGGGCGGCGAAGGCCTGAGGCGTCCAACCCCGGGGCCTGAGGACACAGCCTTGGAACGTGAGGGCAGTCAGGCTCCTGCGCTCCCTCCTTCGCTCCCAGGAGCTCAACAGGGATGGAGCTACACGTCCATCCTCTCAGCCCCCGCCAAAAAGACCCTCGTGATGGCGCGGGAACAGCGAGAATGATTACCTTGCCCTTTGCCTGACCGAAAGCTACCAGAGAGCCGTCGCCTCCTGCCCTCTCTTGGCGCCAAAGCCCTGACTCCGCCCCCAAGCCTCAGGCCCCGCCCCGAGCCAATCCTGGCCCCGCCTCTCACACGCCCAGCGGCACCTGGCCCCGCCCCCAACCCCGCGCACGGCCTCAGCCCCGCCTGAGGCCATCCGGGCCCCGCCCCTCTGCCGCCCTGTCTCCCGGGCAACGCCGTGGCCCCGCCCCGCCATGGCGCCCGAGGAGAGCGCGGACGCCGCGCGCCTGCTACCGAGTTTCGAGCGCCGCTTCCTGGCAGCGCGCACACTGCGCTCCTTCCCCTGGCAGGTGGGAGGCGGGTCGCGTGGAGAGCGGGGTGGGGGGCGGTTGTGACGGGGTGGGGGAGGGGCGGGCTCCGGCGCCAGTCTCCTTCCCCCCGCCACGTGATGTTGTCGGCTCCCTCGCGTGAGGGGCCTCGCGTCCGGTCCTTGTACCCGGGGCTCCGCCGGGGACACGCGGGGTGGCGGCGGGCAGCAGGCGGCACACCTGCGCGCGCTTGGGGAGCCCAGCCTGCACTCGGCCTTCTGCTCCCTCCTGGCCCTTCCCGTCCTCGGCTGCCTTTGCACACTGAGTCCACGAATTCAAGGAATGCGGGGTTTCCTCCTAACTCCCTTTGTCACTCGGGTGCTAGGTCAGGGACAATTCACGATAAATTTCATTACTTTTTTTGTTTAGCCAGTTGTTAATCTAGCCATGGCTGCCTGCCCATTTAAACAGTCAGCGTCCTCAGGACACTGGAAGACCAGTTGCCATGAGAGCAGTGACCAAGTCACAGACGCCACACGCCCCTCCCCTCGATGTTCTCATCTGTACCATCAGCATTGGACAAAATCCTCTCAGAGGCAGTTTGAGGCCCTTATGCCTGTGATGGAAGAGACAGGGAGGTACAAAACAGGCCAGAAGAGAGACGAAAGCAGTCTCACCACACCACCCCCCACCCCCCACCCTCCGCCCTGGAGACCTGCCCTTCTTGCACAGGCAAATGACCATGGCAGCAGCTTCCTTCTGCCAATGCAGGGACCTTAATGATGCTGCCTCCTTCATAATTCATGTGCAGTGAGCTCACTGGGATGACTCAGATTGGGTACATATTCCTCCCCCAAGTCTGCCCCATCTTAAGGGGTGGTGGTTAGTCATTTGTGTCTCATCGACCTAACCCATTTAGCGTTCTGAGAGATCTTTCCGGTCAGAAAGAATTGTGTTCATTTTTTAACCCAAAATGTAAACCTTCATA
The DNA here is from genome assembly GCF_024610735.1 of Ursus americanus. Taxonomy (NCBI): domain Eukaryota; kingdom Metazoa; phylum Chordata; class Mammalia; order Carnivora; family Ursidae; genus Ursus; species Ursus americanus. The sequence goes on from NC_142128.1 coordinate 36,352,417, forward strand.
ACAGCATCTATGGGTCCCAATTCAAGATCGACTATAATTATTCACATGAAATGAGTGCTTACTCTGTACCAGGCCCATAATAAATGCTTACGTAGAGTGGCCCACAACAGTCATGCAGTGGGTACTATTATTACCATTCACATTTGACCAGAAAGATTGCTTGATTAGTGAAGAAGTAGAGTGCAACAGAGGGTAGCTGAGGCCTGGGATCCAGCCTGCCTGTTTTGAATCCTGGTCAAATCCCATACAAGCTGTGTGACCTTGGGCAGGTGACTACAACTCTCCTATACCTTAGTTTTCTTATGAAGTGGGGGATATGATGGTGCTGCTGTCAGAATTACAGAAGATTGAAGGACCTGAGGCAGTGCCTAACTCATGGTAAGTCCATCATGAAATATTTACTGAATGCCTTCCATGAGCCAGGCACCAGGAATCAGCAGTACATATTACAGATGAGGCCCTGCTTGGGTGGGAGAGCCAGAGAATAAACAGGTAAATGAATAAGCAAGAAAACACCAGGAGGGGCGCCTGGGTAGCGCAGTCGTTAAAGCGTCTGCCTTCGGCTCAGGGCGTGATCCCGGCATTCCGGGATCGAGTCCCACATCAGGCTCCTCCGCTATGAGCCTGCTTCTTCCTCTCCCACTCCCCCTGCTGTGTTCCCTCTCTCGCTGGCTGTCTCTCTGTCACATAAATAAATAAAATCTTAAAAAAAAAAAAAAAAAGAAAAGAAAAGAAAACACCAGGAGATGACGGTGGCTGTAAAGTCAATAAAACAGGGAAATGTATCATCAAAGTAGGGGAGTCAGGAAGGCCTCCCCCAAGAGGTGACATTTGAGCCAGAACCTGAAAAGTAAAGCAGCCAGCTGTGGGAAGGCCCTTCCAATGAGAACAGGCTGGTGCAGTTGAGGAATGGCAAGGAGGCCAGGGGTGGTGGCAGACAAGGTCAGAGAGAGGGGCTAGGCCAGGGCTTAAAGGCCTTTTAGAGCCTAACTCACTGTGGAGAAATAAAGTGATTTGCCTGATACCACATACCAGCCAGGACCAGTCTGCCTACTTCTAGAGCCTGGCCTCACTGCTGGGCTGGAGTTCCTGTCAGAGAGGACAGCATAACCTGGCCTGTCCTGGCCTGTATGTCCATTTTAACTCAGCTGCCAAGTCCAAGGTGAGCCCATCAGGTGTCAATGTCACGGCTCCTCCTGTAATTCCCGGTTGAGCATTTCAGCCACAGAGCTGCTCTGTGACCTGGGTGAGCCTCAGCAGCCAGAGCTAATGCAAACCAAGTCTGTCTTCTCATGTTCTTTCTTTGAGTCATCCAGGTGTAACCCAGGACTTCTCAAGTTCAGGCTTTCAGCCAGCCTGTGGCTTCCACTTCCAATTGGCCCCAGGTCCCTGGGGAGAGATCACTTAGCACTTTGCTAACATGTCCTATTACATGTTTAATGTTCCCGTGAAAATGCCCTTGAGATTTCTCTCTCTCTCCCCTCTGCTCTCTCTCTCTGAATAGAGCCTAGAAGAGAAATTAAGGGACTCATCAGGTCCTGAGCTGCTGCTGAATATTTTGCAGAAAGTAAGAATCAGCATCACTGGGTCGCATCACCATCCTCCTGACTTGCCCATGAAGACATGACAGAAACACAGTGGGCGCACTCGTATCCTTTAAAAAGAAAGACACTGTATTTGGGTGGCAGCACCTCAGGCAGCTCTGGCTCTGTTGTTTTCTTAGATGAAGACATTAAAATATACAAAAATCTGCATGAGAGGAGGGAATCTGGGAGATGTTTTTGAAAGCATCCACAGTGAAAACCAAGATGACAGCTATGGGAACATCTTCTAGCATTTGGTAGCTGCTCAAAGATTTTCTTCTTTACATTTACATTTAAGGAAAAAATAAGGAGGCAAGTCTTGCCCACTCGTGTCTCTTCTAGATGTAAATATGCTCTGCTTTTCTGAGATAGGGTTTGAATTCTAAGGTACATCTGGGCAAGGGTAGAGGTAAGACCACCGCTCTGCCTGGCCTTGCCCCACCCTGACCCTAGCCGTGTGGATCAAGTGGAGATCACATTGCATCCTGGCTGTGAACCCTCTTAAGGATTGTGAACCCTTCTGAAAACCCAAAGTTCTGGACTCTCCTGTTCTCACCCCAGCCCCATAAAAAAGAGGACCAGAAGAATACATTTGGTGTACAAATTCAAGGGAGTTATAGACACCCCTCCAACCGCCAAGCCCATTCAAGAAGCCTAGATTAAGAATTCCTGTGTGGAAGGTGAACCAAGATTGTCTGACCACCACACGGGAAAGATGCAGCCATGGCTAGGGCAACCAAGTCATTCAGGACTGTGAGCTCAGAGATTCTGAGGTCCTTGTGGGGCAGCCCACTCTGATTTTCACCCTGAGGCTAAAACCTAACACCAGCCAACTAGAAAGCCTCTGAAGGGTTGTGTGGGTATTTTGTTGCCCTTGAGTAAAATCATGTCAGTCCACGTGACCTGGCCCCTACTCTCTCTGCCCCTGTTGCCCTGCCCTCCTTCCCAAAATGCCAGGCCATGCCTGCCTCTGAGCCTCCAAAGACTATCCCCTCTTTGCTTCTCTAGACATCAGCTGAAGTGTCACCCCTAAGAGTGCCCTTCCCCCCCACCATATCCCAGGCAGAGCGCCCATCTTCCTCTGTCCCAGCCATCATAGCACTCATCCTCAGCCTGGTGTGTGAGCTCCAGGAAAGCAAGAACAGTCTGCCTGTTCCCACTGTTTGGGCTCTCACCTTTTCCACAGAGCCAGACAATCCCACAATTGTCCCCACTAAAAACTAGTTCATGCTGCCTGCCCTGGGAAGGGGTGGCACAGCCCATTCAAGCTGCTATAACAAAATGCCATTGACTGGGTAACTTGTAAACAACAGCAATTTATTTATCACAGTTCTAGAGGCTGGGAAGGCCAAGATCAAGGTGCCCGAAGACTTGGTGTCTGGTAGGGGCCCACTTCTTGGTTCACAGACAACTCTGTCCTCACTGTGGAAGGGCCGGGGGAACTCTCTGGGGTCTCTTATAAGGGCACTAATCCCATTCATGGGAGCTTCACCTTCATGACCTAATCACTCCCAAAGGCCCTGCCTCCTAATACTATCACACTGGGGTTTAGACTTCAACATATGAACTCGGGGGACACAAACATTCAGTCTATAGCAGGGTGTTAGCTTGGGTCCATGTGTCCCATGTTCTGCCCAGAATGTTCTGTCAGCCTATGCCACTGTAGTGGAGAAATTTTTTTAGGAAAGGAATTGTATCTTAAGACTGACTGTTTCAGATGCATGAGGGTCACCTGAACCCAGAACCCTTCTGTCTGTACACATCTTTTCTGAGGGATTGAGTAACGGCGGTTGCCCTGTATTCACTTGAAGCTCATGGGAGACTTACGTCGGGGTCTTTCCAGCAACTCACATTGTGTCCTTTGTCACAGACTGTGAAACATCCTCTGTGTGTGAAGCATCCGCCATCAGTGAAGTATGCCCGGTGCTTTCTCTCGGAGCTCATCAGAAAGGTCAGTAATGGGCACTGTCTAGTAGCCAGACAGCACCGGGGACTTGGCTGGCTCTCCAGAAGTAGACTCTGCCTCGCTTTGCCTGTTGGAGCGTGGATTTGTCCCATGCCATTTACCTGCTCTGCACACCCCAATATGTCAGGGCACTCCCTATGTAACTGTTCCTGGCTGGGTTCAACCAGTCAGAGGCTACGGGGGGACAGGAGGAAGAAAGGCCAGGGTATCTCTCCCTCTGTGCTTCAAGAGGTCTCCAGCAGCAGCTGCATTTCCTCTGTGGTCCCAGCTCCCCCCACCTTTCTCCACCAGCCCGCTAGCCCACAGGGTCTTGACCTGTTCCTGCTGTTGCCAGTCTCTGGATTGCCACACTGCCCTTTTTTGGGTGTTTCAGGTCTTGCAGTACCTTTGTAATTAGCTCCCTTTACCCTCTTCTCCCCAGTGAACTACCTCATGTGGGCTCTTTTCCTGACTGATACAGGATGTATTTTAAAAATGAGCCTAAGCTTGCTGGGTTTCACATTAGACTGGACCTCAGAGAGGTTATTCCTTAGTGATCAGCATCAGACCCGCTGTGTTCAGCCACTGAATGCACAGGCCATGTCTCACCCAAGCTTAGCACGTGAAACAATCCTGGCTTCTCCGTTGCTTCCCCGCCTGATTCTTACCAACATGTGCATCTAGTCGTGGCCCGTAGGTCTCCCCAGAACCACCAGAAGCATGGCCACCCTGCTGCTGCCCCTGTGAGGTGCATGACAGAGGCTTGCCCAGTGATGAAGCCAACCGCACCATGTAGAGTGCCCATCCTTGTGGCTTTTGCCCGGGCTTACTGAAAAGCACCAGTTGTTTGATCCATCCATGGCATCATGATGGAAGGGCAGAACTCTCTGTCACCGTCATATGACAGCTCATGCAGTCCCATTTCTGCTGCCCTAGACTACACCTCACCCTCACCCTCTCTACACCAAGATACCCTCCAGCTCCCATGCAAAATGAACTTTTTATATGCCAGGTGGCTTGGATTAAGTCAATCCATCCCAAATCTCCCATTCACATTTGGTAAAACTCTTCCAGCCTTTTTAGCACGTCAGAGTGAAAGCGAGCACATGGAATGTTTTTTTGATTCCTGAGGGTCAACTTAAACATCTTGGCTGAAGCTCTTCCTCTGCCCACCCCCAGCACGAGGCTGTCCACACGGAGCCTTTGGACGAGGTGTACGAGGCGTTGGCAGAGGTCCTGATGGCTGAGGAGCCCACCCAGTGTCACCGGAGCTATCTGCTGGTAGGAGACAGGCACCCTCCCCGCACGATCCAGACATCCACCCCTGCACACAGAGTTGAAACTCAGACGCCAGTCAGTCTCAAGTGGGTGCAAATCCTGACCCATCAGCTCTGAGGTCTTAGAGGAAGTCAGTTAACCACCTCAGCCTTGGTTTCCCCTTCAGTAAACCAAGCATTTCAACACATAATAGTGCCTATTTTATGGGGTGGCTGGGGGTTAAGTCAGGTAATGCACATAATTGCATAGTAGAGACCTGGTGCTCAATCCTTAGTAAATACTTGATGGATAGGTGTTACAGGAGAGCAGTCTCTGTCTGCTGCCCACTGCTACCATCCTCACTGGCCTGGGAAATCCCACGGCCCTTGGACTGGTCTTCCAGCTTCTTGGCCCACAAAAAAATCCATTCAGCACACAACAGTTAGAGGGATCTTGGGTTTTGTTTCTGACCTTTTATTATAAAATAAAACATAGATATAGGAAGCCACACACAAAAAAATGTACAGCTTACCGAATTGTTGCAAGGTGGCCACCCTGGTAACCACTACTCCAGTCAAGGGACAGAACTTTGGCAGCCAGCCCACAAGCCGTCCATCTCTGCGAAAGTAACTGCCAATGCCTTTGGAGTAGTCACTCTGTGGTTTTCTCCCGCCCATGTGCACCTCTGGACACCAGCCTTTTGTCTGGCCCATCAACTTGGTCTGGTTTGAAGTCTCCCTTCATGTGCAGGTCCCCCTCCAGCTATTTCTTCCCTGGCAGTGCCTGTGTTGCTTTCCACAGGCTGGATTCAGTCCCCTGTGTGTGGTGCTGCTCAGCTGGTTTTTCCATCCTCTTTCGTGCTGACTGGGTGGCTGGATTCAGAGGCCCAGACAGACAAACATCTGCTTGATCCCTTTGGCAAGAATACAACATGAGGCTATAGGAGGCACATCCTATCTGTTATGATAGCAGTTATGGATGCTCAAAGCTTATTTTCTTTAATTCATTGGAGAATACAAACGGGTGGTTTTCTAATTCTGTCACTTTGTTTTCATTCATTGGCTAGAGAAATTTTATGAGATGCCTCCCTTTATCCACTGTTTGTTACCCACTGATTGAGCCCATAGAGGAAAAGCAGGCTACAGACTTGATGCTTTGTCAACACGGTAAATTGGTTTCTTACCATACCCAGAAGGGATACAGTCCATTGCAAACTGTGTCCTTATCAAAGCTCTAAAATGTGCCCTTTTCTCTCTCCTTGAATTTTTTAAATATGTTCCTCCATCTTCCTTGGCATGAAGTGTTGCTGTAGAAAAACTTGGTAATAACCTAGTAGTCTTTCCTGTGTGTGCCCCGTGCCCTTTACTCTTAAATGGCCAAAGGACTTTTCCCTTTAAAGTCCAGAACTTTAGTAGAATATATCTTGAGGTTGATTGCTCTGGGTCAGTGATCTCCGATGCATTGTGTACTCCTTCAACGTTTATTTCAAATCTTTTTGTTTTTTTCAGGAATGTTTTCCCGAATTACAATTTTTAGTATTTGTTCTTTGCTTTCATTTTCCGTGACAAAGTATCTAAAAATGGGCATCTTAAACAATAGAAATTTATCATCTCACAGTTCAGGAGGCCAGAGGTCCAAGATCAGGGTACTGGCCGGGCTCGTTCCTTCTGAGAGCCGTGAGGAAAGGATGTGCTCCCATCCTCTCTCCCTGGCTTGTTGACGGCTGTCTTCTCCTTGTGTCTTCACATCATCTTCCCTCTGTGCCTGTGTCCTAATATCTTCTTACAAGGACATCAGTCTTACTGGGTTAGGGCCCACCTAATGACCTCATCTTAACTTGATTCCCTCTGAAAAGACCCTATCTCCAAATGAGGTCCCCGTCCTGAGGTGCTGGGGGTTAGGACTTCACCATATGAGTTTGGGGGGAGGGCACAGTCAGCCCCTAACAATCTCTTTAATTTCTTTTTGATGTTTTAAATTTCACTCTTTTCACCTCCTGATTCTCTAATGGGTTGATCTGTTTTTTTGTTTTGTTTTCATTCTCATGTTCCTCTCATGTACCTTGATGTCTGAAATGTTTTCTGTTCTTGTCACACATTTCATAGTGTTTCTGGGTGCCATTAGGTCTCACCTCAGGTCCCTCACACCCCCGATGACTAGAGCAGCAAGTTCTCTCCTCCATGGGCTGTGGTTCACAGCTGGCACCTGCATTTCCAGTGAACACTTGACTACTGGGGTTCTGTCCTCAGGCCTGTTGTGTGCCCCATTGCTCAGACACATGGAACACACAGGTCTTGTGTCTATTGGTGGTTTGCCCCCACTTGTTGATATTTTGGTTCCACCTGGTTTTGTTTAATGTTGTCCGTATCTCCCTACTCTATTTGTATGTAGGTATTAAGGAAGATTCAAAACTATACTCCCAGAACCCCCAGAGTGCTCCCCTTGATATAAGAGGTATATCAGAGCATGTCACTCGACCACCCAGAACCTGCCAGTGGCTTCCCTTCATACTCAGACTCAAATCCTAGTTTCTCACGTGGCCTGCCAGGCCCTGTGTGCCCTGTCCTAGCCTGCCTTCTCATCTAGTTCCTCTTGCTCTCCCTGCACTCCAGACCCCTGGCATTCTTTGCCTTCCTTGAATTCACCAACTGAAATGCTGCCTCAGGGCCTTTGCAACTGCTCTGCCTGGAATGCTCTCCTCCTAGAACCTCACATGCCTCACTTCTACTTTATACTCCCATCCCAGGTCACATGACACCTCCTCAAAGAGGCTGTGTCTGACCAATCTATGTGGAATAGACCCCCAATCTCTGTTATCAGGTATACCTTTTTATTTTCTTCATAGCAATGAAAACTGAGAAATCACTTTGTCTAATATGGTTTTCTCCCCCATTGGCATGGAAGTTCCATAAGAACAGGGAATGACTTCATCTTGTCATATCTGAATCCGCAGCACCATAGTAGGTGCTCAGGGAAAATGTGTGGATGAATGAATGAACAAATGACTGCTCATAGTACTCCAGAGACTGGGGTCTCCTATATGAGTTTTGTGAGCTCAGAGATTGCCAGAAACCACCCCCGGGTAACGGCATGTTGGAGTTGCCATGCTCAGAAGCCCCGCTTTGGAGAACACATTTCGGAACCACCTCTTCCATGAAGCACTTGCCAGCAAACCACCTGCTTTGAGGGCAACAGGAAAGTTCAAAGGCCAGAGAATTCCCAAGACCCAAATAAGAGGTTGAATTGAGGAAGGCCCCACACACTGAGACTTTTCACATATAGCTCATGATGCCAGGGAGTTGTGACTTTTTGTTGTTGTTAATAATTACAGAATCACAGAAATTGCAAAAACAGTACAGAGAGGTGCCCTTTCTCCAGATTCCCCCATTGGAAACATGGGACCTAACTTGTATGGCATCACAACCAGGACACGGGTGTACACACGGTGCCTGTGTCGGTGTACCTCATTTATCACACGTGCAGGTCCGTGTGGGCACCACCACAATCAAGATACTGACCTACTCTGTCCCTCGGGCTTCCCCTGTCCCTGGTCCCGGCCAACCCCACCCTGGCAGCCACTGATCTGTTCTCCCTCTCCACAATCCTGTCATTTTGAGAAGGTCAGATGGATGGAATCACACAGTGTGTGGCCTTCTGAGATTGGCTTCCTTCGTGCAGCATTAGCACCCTCGAGACCCATCCAGGTGGCGCGTACAGTGATAACCTGTTCCTTTCCATTGCTGTGTAGTATTCTGTGGCAGAATGTTTCAGTCTTATCTAGCCATCCACCTATTGTGATGTTTTCCTTTTTTAAATCAGCTCCTTGTCTCCTGGTAGCTGGATTAATTCTCTCCCTGTCTTGGCTTAGCCTTCTGGAGACTCGGTCACACTCTCTGAGAGCACAGCCATCATTTCCCATGGCACCACCGGCCTGGTCACGTGGGACGCCGCGCTCTACCTCGCAGAATGGGCCATAGAGAACCCGGCCGCCTTTGCTCACAGGTGACCTCAGCGTGCAGGGCAGGGAGGCTGGTTTTCCCCAGCATGGTCACAGACACAGGCCCCTTTCTCCCACCCAGGACTGTCTTAGAGCTCGGCAGTGGAGCTGGCCTCACGGGCCTGGCCATTTGCAAGACGTGCTGTCCCAGTGCATATGTCTTCAGCGACTGTCACACCTGTGTCCTTGAGCAGCTCCGAGGAAACATCCTTCTCAATGGCCTCTCGTTGGAACCAGATACCGCTGACCCTGCAAGGCACCCAGGACGTAATGCCTACAACTCAGAGAGCCCCAGGGTGATTGTGGCCCAGCTGGACTGGGACGTTGTGACAGCCCCTGAGCTCGCTGCCTTACGGCCAGATGTAATCATAGCAGCAGGTACTGCCCCCCACCCCCGGGCGACTAGAAGAGCTCCACCCAGCTCTCAGCTCTAGGAAGGGGACAGTGCACACTGCCAGGGCAGAGGAATGATGAGATTTCTAGAAGGGCCGTGGTGGGCCTTCAGGGTGACGTCAAACTACAGGGCATGCCTCTTCGATGCCCTAAAGTCACAGCCCTCCCATTTGACACAGTGGTCACATGTACTCCTGTTAAAATGATTCCATCAGATAAATGAACCCAGCTTTTCTCAGCAGAGCCTGAGATGAAGAGAACAGGCCCCAGGTCACCAAAGCCATCTGACCTATTAGCCAAGCTGCAGCCGAGTAGAGAGATTTTTATGTCCCTCTCTAGAACCTGAATGAAATGGCCAGAGCAGCCCCATGAACCAAGGGAGCTGAACGCCAGCCCCACCTCCACCACCACCCAGTCTTCGGATGTGGGACCAAAACAGCCTTGGCAGCCCTATCTTTTCGGCGCTGTGAGGGACAAGCATGATTCTCCCAGGACCATGTCTGATTCCTATGCATGTCACAGACACCCAGCCCTGGGCCAGACCTAGGGTCAAAACACAGTGGTGTCCAAGTCCGAGAAGGAGCTCTGAATACCCACACCCTCTGAGCTCTGCTTCTATCTCTGCGCATGGCTCTGTTGTCTGATTCTACACATCTGACCCCAAGGGCTCTGCCTGTACGTCTCTGTTCTAGGTCCATGCCCTCATGTCTTTCAGAGATGAGCCCCACAGGGAAGGGACCAGCCACTTCGAGTGCAAGGATAGGGTCCTTGAGACAAGGGGTGTTTGGCCAACAGCCCCCTTGTGCTCCACCAAGCTCACCCAGTCCCCTATCCAGCTAACAGTGCTGTGCCTCTGATCCTGGACCGCAGCCCTGAGACCCACAGGCCCACAGTGGCCAGAACGCAGAGCCTGAGCAGCACCCTCCCATGTAAGCACACTGAAGGGAGCGAGTTTGTCCCCCCACCCCCCAATGCAGCTCACAAAGCAGCAGGCCGCTGGAAGCAAGAAGTCTGAGACAGAGAGCTGGTTGGGGTTTGTTTCATTAAGCATCTTCTAAATAGACCATAGGCAAAGAATCGATTTTTTTTTTTTTTAAAGAACACCAGTCCTGGATATTTTCTATTTCTTACAGGGTCTTTCAGCAGCTTTTTTTCTCCTAAGAGTTTTCCTTTTTAACTACATCATCTTCTTTGTGTCCAATAGCATGAGTCTAATAAAGCTGCTGGTTTCCAGGCCCCGGCCCTCCTGCTGAGGTCAGCACAACCAGGCACCCTCTTTTCTGGATCCTGAATCCTAGAGTGAGCCCCTTTCAGTAACCTGAGGATTTTCATTGCAGATGTGCTGTATTGCCCAGAAACTGTCCTCTCCCTGGTCAGAGTCCTACAGAGGCTCTCTGCTAGCCTGAAGGACCAGCAGGCTCCTGATGCCTACATTGCCTTCACCGTCCGCAACCCAGAGACCTGCCAGCTGTTCACTAGCGAGCTGGGTGAGCCCTGGGCCCTGGGAGGGGCTGCTGTCTCCGAGAGGCCACCTGGGCCCCGCATAGGACTATGTGAAAAATATCTACACTGTAGTTTTAAGTGAAGAAAGCAAAGTACCAAACTATATAGATATCTATATAGATAAATACATATGCCGATTTGTATTTAATTTTTTTTTAGAGAAAAAGAGAGAGAATCTTTTTTTTTTTTCTTTTTTTTTTGAGAGGGAGAATCTTAAGCAGGCTCCATACCCAGTGGGGAGCCCAACATGGAGCTTGATCTCACAACCCTGAGGTCATGACCTGAGGTGAAATCAGGGCATGGACTTTTTTTTTTAAGATTTTATTTCTTTATTTGACAGAGAGAGACAGCCAGCAAGAGAGGGAACACAAGCAGGGGGAGTGGGAGAGGAAGAAGCAGGCTCCCAGCAGAGAAGCCCGATGTGGGACTTGATCCCGGAACGCCGGGATCACACCCTGAGCCGAAGGCAGATGCCTGATGACTGTGCCACCCAGGCGCCCCAGGAGATGGACTCTTAACCAGCTGAGCTGCTCAGGCGCTCCAAGCCCATCTGTATTTTTAAAAATAATCATCTTCATGTTAATATGCATATAGGGGAAAATCTGAAAGAACATACACCAGTTAACAGTTGTTATACTTGGTGGCAGGATAACACACACACACACACGGGTTTGTTTGTTTTTTTTAGTAAGCTCTAGGTCTAGTGTGGGACTTGAACTCATGAACCCAAGGTCAAGATTCGCATGTTCCACCGACTGAGCCAGCCAGGCACCCCAACACTTCTATACTTTTATGCCTGATATTTCGTTTTTGTAATTATTTTCACTCATAAAAAACTGGTAACAAAATGATCCTTGCCAAGGGCTCTTCAGATCTCTGTGCTTATGAAGATGTAAGCCCTTCTGATACATGTCCAGCCTTTGCCAAGAAGTGCCAGACTGTGTGGTCAGAAAACCCAGACAGGTCTGTGACCTTCCAGGGACATGCATGGCCCAGAAGGCAGGGGCAGCAAACCTGGCTGCCATGGGCCACTTAAAAATTCAGTTTTTGGGGATGCCTGGGTGGTTAAGTGTCTGCCTTTGGCTCAGGTCATGATCTCAGGTCATGATGGCTCAGGTCATGATCTCAGGGCCCGCTTCTCTCTCTCCTTCTGCCTGCTGCTCCCTTTGCTTGTACTTCTCTCTCCCCCTCAAATGAATAAATAAAATCTTTAAAAAAATAAAATAAAAACTCAATTCTTGGTCCCATCCCTGAAGGCTGATTCTGGATGGGGCCCAGAAGTCTGTGGTTTGTATATACCCCCCAGCCTGTCCTGCAGCCCCAAACTATATCGGGTGGTGTCGTCTCCCCAAGCCCCACCATCCTGAGACACCTATGTTGTATTTCCAGGCCAAGCTGGGATCCCATGGGAAGCAGTGCCTCATCATGACCAGAAGCTATTTCCCTATGAAGAGCACTCAGACATGGCAATTTTGAAACTAACGCTGTAGATTTGCAAACATTTTTAAGGATTAACATGAAAATTAAATCACCATCCTGGAAAGAATTTTCATGTGGCAAAGCTGATAAAATTTTCAGTGGACCTGAATGCTTGAAGAATGTTAAATTCAGAATGAGGAACCGAAAACTGTTCTAATAAAATATAAACTATTCACATGGATGCCCCTTTCTGTCACTAGTTCTGGTTCTTAAGTAAATCTCTGTAAATCAAAAATGAAAATTTTGGCTTAGAAATAAGCATTTCTTTTGTGCAAATAAAAACATATATCAAGTATGTTTCCCTACCCCACCCCACCCCACCCCCAAGCCTGTACCCACGGTCCCTCACGAAGGCAAGCCCATTGTACACATTACAATGCAGCAGGCTGCAGTGCCCGTCCTTAAGGCAGGAATGAAAATATTAGGGACACAATGGGGCAGATGCTGGGAAAAGCAGACACCATAAGACAAAAACAGGTCAAAGAGATGTTGAAGATACCACACGCGAGTAACAGGAAAGTAATGCAGTGGGGAGAGAGAACTCAGATCAGAACGTCTCAGATTGAGAGCCTCCAGGGAGGAAACCAGGCTGAACCAGTTTCCAGGAGCCACAAACTCCAGGTCGTTAAAAAATTTTATTCCACAACCGTCCTTCCTGCTGCTGTCCACGGGGAGGCGCTGTTCTAAAGCGTTTGCACAGGGTTGAGAGGAACTGGGCCTCCCTCAGGAGCGCTCAGTCTTTGGCTCAAGGGGTCACGTTTCCATAACCAAAGGCAGCACGGTCTGCTTCCAGCTCTCATCCCAACGAAGCTGCTCTGACTCCCGAAGGTTCTTCCGGAACTGGCTTAGTTTGCCAGCAGGATCAGGAAACTTTGAGAAAAGCATCTAGAAGAAGAATAAAGACCAGAACTTACCTCATCACTGCTTCCCACCCCTATCCCAGGTCCCACCTGAAGGCTGTCCCTCCTTCCCAGCAGCCTAGACTCCTGTCCCCCTCCAAACACAGGCAGCCAGGCCAGTAATCAGTCCTACTGAAACCCTCTTTCATTGTACTTCAAGAACCACTACCAGTGTCCTGGAGCCCCCGAGCTCCCGCTCTGGCCCAGCTTCCACAGCAAGCTTGGCTAAGCGTTCTCAAACACAGCTCTGACCCCGCTGTCCCCGACCCAGCAAGCCCCTTCCTCACGGGGCATAGAAGAGCCCTTGGGTCCCAGCCATGCTCCATCCCCTACTCTGTTCCTACCTGACACTGGGACTAGACGGCAGCGTTTTCCATCCACACACCATGCCCTGCTCTATCCACCAAGAGCACCCACCCTCAGCCTCTGCCCACCACTGTCCAGCCCAAGTGCTGGAACTAGGCACTCCATGTTCTTTCCAGCTTCGCTAAACTACATCAGGTGTTTGCTAACTAAGCCCATGGGCCAATTCGGCCTCCACCTGTCTTTGCAAGTACGGTTTTACTGGAACACAGACACATCCCTTCACTCATGGACTGTGGCTCCCTTCATGTTACAGCAGAGTTGAGTACTTGTAACAGAGACTATGGCAAAGCGAAAACATTTTCTATCTGGGCCTTTCCAGAAACTTTGCTATCCCTGGTCTCAACTGCCAAGAATGATGATGTGCTACTTTTGTTAATAAGTCTAAGTACCCTTTGAAGAATCCCACTCGCCACCCGACAAGACTGGTTCAAGAAGCTCCCTTCATTCACTCTCCCACAGAACCAGTTGCTCGCTCCCGAGACGGTGCACACGGTCCACCAAGACTAGCATCATCTGTGTGGTATAAGCTCCACAAACCCAGAGGGCAGTCAGGGTTCCCCCCACACCAAGCCCACGGAGGCCCAGCCTGAGACCACTGCTCCCCGCCTCAGCTTTCACCCAGACCCAGCACAGGCCCGCCCGGCCACACAGGAGTGAAGACTCAGGGGGCAGAGCTCAGCACCCTAGCGTCAGGGCAGACATGGCTACCTGCAGCTGAGCTGCCAGCTCCTCGGAGTCCTTGAAGACCAGGCCGTTTTCCTCATGTTTCACAAGCTCGTGTAAGCTGCAGAGAGAACCACAGACCTGAGAGCTGCCTAGAGAAACCCCGCGGTGCCCACCCGGACTCCCACTCCACCCCTCCCACAGTCAGCTTGCTTGCAGTGAGTCTGTTCTTAGATTTAGCATCTGAATAGAAAAAAAGGCCTAGAGGGATGGATACACATTAAAAATCCAAACTGATTCCAAGAAGGAGGTGCAGTGAGCACACACTTTGACCTTTTCTGCTATGTGCTCTTTTCCGTGACAACGTGCCCAATGAGCTCTCCGTTTTTTTCTTAATTGCACAGCAGAGAAACAAGGTAAAAGGCAACCACACTGGAGGTAGACTTGGCACATTAAGGGTGACTTTTCTGGGTCACCAGAAAAGTTGGGAGTTAATCCCAATGTGCCCAGAGCTCAGGGTAGAACATCCTATATTTCCCATTCAGAGACTGGCTCCTGAGCCAGGAGAGGGGCTACTATTTCTAGAACCTCTCCTAACAGCCCCCTCTTCAAACACCCATCTTTGCCAGGCAGAGTGGAGACAGAATTACAGTCATTTAACTGATTCCAATTCGACTCTATAAGCCCAGACAAAAGGGACAGAGATAAATAAAACTATGTGAACTGTGCGGGCAATTCCAGCCACCGCTCTATCCGTGAGCAAAGGCCCCTTAAGTAGAGTATTTAAGACTCGTGTTTTTTATTCAACGTCAGCTCTAAGTGGAAGCCCACTCCTTCAATAGGGTGCAGCCCACCCACAGAAACCTCAAGGGCCCTGCTCCCAAGGACCACCTGGCAATGCTGCACAATTTTTCAGGGGAATTCCTTGAGCAATTCTGACCTCGCTGGCAACCCCCACCACCCCCACAGCTAATTTGAGAAGCTAACTCCAGGAAGATTCGGTTTCTGCTCCTACCACCGGAAGCTCACGGCACACACGGGCAGACAGCACCCAAACATGTCCACCACCTTCATGGGCAGGTCCAGGCCGCTGGAGGACTTGTGCAGGCACACACCCAGGTCTGCGGACCCTGCAGGGTTGGGGCAAGGGGGGCAGTCAGGGCACTGACCCATGCGCCCCTGGAACACAAATCCTGAAAGGACTGTGGATTGACACCTTGGGGTGGGGAATGGAAAGCAGGGTAATAATGCCCCCAGCCCTACATAAAACTGGCTGGGTTGGCCAAGCAGCCTGAAGAAGGGAAAACACACAGCAGGGCTCCCCAACCGCCACTCCCGGCCACTCAGTCCTGTTTGAAAATGACCTGCCCATCACAGATAGTTTTACTCAAACAGACTCCCTTTGTCTACTTAACCACAATGTATTTTAAAAGAACCTGTAGCACTTATTGCTTAATGGGTTCAGAGTTTCTGCTTGGGGTGATAATGATGTTTTGGAAATAGACAGTGGTGATGATTGTACAACACTGTGCATATAATTAATGCTACTGAGTTTTATGTATACTTAAAAATGGAAAAATAGTCAAAATAGCAAATTTTTACTGTATGTGTTTTACCATAGTAATTAGGGAAAAAAACCCATAGCAGATCCAACAGAAAACCAGCTGTCACTGTGAAAATAAAGCCAAATAAACAACTTTGCATCACTAAATACTGGCTGAAAACTCCTGCCAACCAAAGGCTTTCCACTTGAGACTGCTCACTGGCTGCGGGAAGATGAGGCCTTAGAGATACGTCAGCACTAGACCAGCACACCTCTCCCGGGGCGAGGAGGATGGAGGGACCTAGGGGAGTCAATGCTGTTTAACACATTATTTCTGCACCTCCCAAGCCACTGCCCTCCCAGACTTAGGGAATGGGGAACCCCAACCCAAGGTCAGGCCCAGTCCTTCTGTCCAGATGCAAGAGCAGGACTGAATGGAGGGCTCGGAGGCTGAGAGGGCAGAACCCTGACAAACAGATCCGGGGCCCCGCAGGCAGGAGAAGCTGCCACATCAGGGAGCAGCCTCGTTTTCTGGAGTACAGCCAAGAGCTCCTCAACAGACTCCTGGCAGGTGGTATCTCCCTGCCCCACATAGCCCCTAGGCAGGGCCTGACCCAGCCTGAAGACTGTGTGTGTATGGCCCTGGAGCTAAGAATGGCTTTTAATTTTTAAAGCATTATAAAAACAAAGACTATGCAATAGAAGCAGATAAAACGTTTATGATCTGGCCCTTCTCAGGAAAACTCTGTATCTGCCCTGTCCTAGAATATTCCCTTTTAAACCCCAGCTCTCTCCCTGTAGGCCTCCTGCTGGATGCCCTTACCTAGAAGCAGGGGGTAGTCCTCAGCCTCCAGCCACGGAGTACAGACCTGGATGTGCTGGAAACACTTCTGGCTGATGAGGCCACTATAATACTCCTTCAGAGGCCCTTTGCCTTGCAGAGAAAATCTGAGTCACTGCACTGGGCCCATCTCTGGCCCCACCCCATGGCCTTAAGCCTCAGAACCCTGCACAGATGTGAGCAGAAGGCCCACACTCTGCAGCTGTGATCAGGTCCCCATCTGGCCCCTTCCAGACCCCCAAGGTGAATGCACCCTGACCACTGAGGCCATGGCCTTTCCCCCTCAGCAACCTGCATCCAGAGGACCTCAGGCTGGGAAGGTGGCCAGGATAAACTCTGGCCATGCACCGGAGTGCCAACCGATACAACTTCTCACCTAGACTGGCCTGTGTCTTGCCTGATGCCCCAGGTGGCACTGTGTGTGCAGTGGGCTCCTAGCTGCCTCTGGGAGCTCTGGCCAGGAGGAGGGGAATACACAAGGTGGGGCAGCTAGCCCAGCACTCTGCTCCAACCACAGCTCTCTGCTTCTCTCTCCCCACACTGGGCAACTCTGGAAGCAATTTTATGTTGATCCCTTTAGTTTAAAGTGGACTCTTTCAATTAAAAAAAAAAAAAAAGATGTCTGGAAACCACTGCACACAAGTAAAACTCAGTATCTCTGAGGCCATGCTATCCAAGATTCAACTAGAAGCCGCACCCTGCTGTAAGGCCCTCTGAGCCTCAGTTTCCTCCTCTGCCAAGCTAGTGTAGAAAACGCTACATCAGAGAGCTGTAGTCAGGATTGACGAGACAACCAGCATCACACGCCTGGTGTGGGGAAGGCACACAGTAAAAGCAGATGCCTTCCGTACCACCCCCCACTGCCCCCATTTCATATGGGAACATGGAAGGTCCTGGCAATACCTGTTATCACACAGACCAGAGAAGGAAGGCTCTCTCCATCTAGGATCAGCTGTTCAAACTCTGTGTTTAAAAATGAAATGATAACCAGGATTATTATCTAATCAGGTAAGTAGGGGTTGGGGGGCAGGCGGGATGGCAGGGGGAGGGAGCCTCTCCCAACCACAAGATCACTCTCCCAGAGGTGGCATTTCAGATCTAAGGCCTGGTCACTCAGTGACCCAAATGGGGACTCAGAGCCACCACCTCCAACACCCATGTCCTTAGGCTGACCCACTCAGTGGCCCCGAGGGCAAGAACAAGCTGCAGAGGACACCACGCAAGCCTCACAGCTCAACAGCCCCTGACAAGCTCCCGATCACAGCCACACACCTACTTTCTAACGCTGCCAGCAAGATGGAAAAGTCCTCATCCTCTGTAAGAAAAGAGACCTAAATGTCATTGGCTGGTTTCTAGATGCCTCCCCTCCCAGCTCAAGACCCTCCCCTTTCTCATCAGGGCCCCGGTGTCCTCAAATACGCATGGGTTGCTTGCACAGCCAGGTGCTCACACAAGCCCCAAGTGCCCGGAAGAGTCCTGAGACCTGTCCAGCTGGTGCTGCTGACCAACAGGGCCGGCCGCCCACGAAGATGCGTCACCAGCCCACTCTGAGCATCCCGCTCTGTGAAGGCCGACCTCTCTGTTGCTGGGTCCACGGGTTCTGAGCTGAAGGAACAGAAACAGAGCCCATGAGATGCCGCAGAGCAAGGCCTCGGGCCCCAGGATGGCCATCTCCTGCCAGAGTAAGGAGTGAGGCCCACAGGCTCCCAAAGGTCAGGATGTGGCCATGTCAGAACCACCATCCAGTCTCCATTGCAAAACTCAGCTCTGCTGTTGCCGTTATAAAAGCAGCCATGGACAATGCACAAATGGATGAAAGTGCTGCACTGTAATACAACTTTATTTACCAAAACAGTTGGCAGTCCCATGGTCATAGTTTGCCAACCCCTGGACTAGAGGTCTGCAGCCTGAAGATGACAAAGGTCACAACAGCAGTGAGGACCCAGGGGAGAGACGGAACAGCAGCTTGGAGATGGGGGAGAGGTGGGACAGCAGGAAGCACAGGAGAAGGCAGATGAAGTCTGAAGATAGGAGACCTACCGGGCCTTAAATGCAGAGTAGGTGCAGCCCAGCTTCATAAACAGCTGGTGTTGCAGGTCCAAGGGTGTCTCTTTAAAGAAAGATGCTGGCTTGTCATAGACGGTCACAGCTCTGCAATGAGATCACTGTGGGCTCTAGAGAGAGCCAAAGAAAGGCCTAAGGAAAACAAGGATCAGGGGGATCCAAAAAATAAGGGCATTCAGAGGATCCAAGTCTCAGACAAGGACAATAAACAGCTTCAGAATTATTTGGAGAAACACAGAGACATGTTCTAAGACCAAAATCACATGGGCTGTCTGGTCTCCTCTTCTCTTGGCTTCCCAAAACCAGTAACCATCTTCCCAGACCCCTGGGCTTTTCTGGATGCTTCGCCAACATGACACAGCAGGCACTGTCATGGGACCAACCATGCTGGGACCCCTCGCCTCCCTAGGCCCCTACTTGATGCCCCAGTTCTCTGCCAGATCTTCCCGCATCGAGTTGGTCACACACAAGTTCAGGTGGGACAGGCGCCCGCAGAGCTTCTCGTACCTGAAAAGACATATCACCATTTGGCACAACTGCCACCACCCCCACATGCCTTGACACCTTCTGATACTGAAGAGCACAGAGCTGGGGTCTCCCAAATCAGGTTGCTGGTGAGGCACCTTCTCAGAGTCTGCGGTGAGCTCCATCTGTACTAATATTTCTTTCACACCTTTAAGTCATATCGCTTTTCAGCTTGAATACAGTTAGAAACCTTATCTCTACAAAAGGGAAAATCCACGCTCTCTCACCACCAAAGGAAGAAATATAATAAAGGCCTCATTATTAAATCTTAGCCACACTGTGCTCTTGCTGCAAAGGCTGTGGGGCTAAGGCTTGCGGGTTACCAGGGGTAACGTTAGAGAAGCGTTAGCAACATATTAGCTCCCAACAGAGACCTGAGCCCTGATCCCAGGGCAGAAGTGAAAGAGGACCAGAAAGGGGAAGGAGCACTCCAGGTGGCTGAATGCCCCTGGTGTGCCACAGCATGCTCCTCACTCAGGATGCAGAGAAGGCATGAGAGTTGGACAGCCTGGGACTGAACTGTGGTCCTCACGCTTATTAGCTGTGTGGCAAGCAGCAAAATGGCGCTCGACCTCGGTTTCCCGACTTATACAAGAAGAGTGAGCAAAGACATCCTCACGAGGGGCAGCGTAGACTGAATGGGATAAAGGGCCTGGCCTGGCCTGCAGCAAGTATTCGATGATCACTTGCTGCTGCTGCCACAGCTATTACAGTCCTCAGTGAATGACCCATCAGGGAGAGGCGGCGATATTGCCCACTCGGGCTCAGAATACGACTCTTCCTGCTCTGTGCCCAAACTGCTCCCACAGGCCCTTCTTCCCTCTCCTGGTTGCAGCAGACTGTGGCCTGTATCCCCATCGTCCAATGGTTTTTATTTGGGGATCTGGTCTGGGTGCACCTGGGACCCCAAGTCTGACAGTGGAGCACTTCCCTAAGCTTGAGACATTGGGCTACTGCACCCACCCCCACCTCAGTGGGATGTCAGAGCCTGGCAGATGAGCACAAGCCAATCAGAGAGGCTCCCTTTCTCCACTGAGCCTGTCAGGGTAGGGATGAGCACCAGGGGAGCTCCCAGCGCGAAAAACACCTCCACTCCAGGAGGGAGTGCCAAAGGAGAAATTAGAGCGGGTCCTGACAACAGCTTTTGGAGCTCAAAGTCAGCCATGTCTCTGAACTTTGCAGTTTCAGGGACCAACAAACGTCTTCCTTGGCTTAGGCCCGTTTCTATCACTTGTAACCAGAGTCAGCCTAATTTCCCAGAGCATATTCCCAGGGTAATAACCCTTACCCCCACAGAGCACACGGGGTCTCTGCACTAGCCCTTCTTCCTACCCAGTTCAGGGAAGGTGCCTGCACCCTCTTCCCAGACACTCACCACTTGGCCAGCACGACAAGGCCGTGGCTGGGGCCATGCACTAGACCCATAATGGAGTAGCCATAGTTGTGCCAGTCGATGACGAGCTTGCTCCCACAGAGGCAGCCCACAAACCAGCAGACAGCAATGGCAGGCAAGCCCGGGGGGTTCTGGGAAAGAGATACTTGAATGAAGAGAAGGAAACCCAGACGTGGTCAACAATAAACTGAGGGAAAACACTTACTTACAACATACATGGCAAAGAGTCCATTATCTTTACAAAGCTCTTAGTAATTTTTTTTTTAAAGATTTTATTTATTTGACAGAGAGAGACAGACAGCCAGCGAGAGAGGGAACACAAGCAGGGGGAGTGGGAGAGGAAGAAGCAGGCTCATAGCGGAGGAGCCCGATGTGGGGCTCGATCCCAGAACGCCAGGATCACGCCCTGAGCCAAAGGCAGACGCTTAACGACTGCACCACCCAGGCGCCCCAAAGCTCTTAGTAATTAATAAGCAGAAGAAAGACCCTCTTCCTCACCAAAAAAGGTATAAAAACTCATAAAGGAAATAAAATTGACCAACCTGAAAAGTCCAAGACCACCAATAATCAAGGAGATAAAAAATGGCCAAAGAGGTGCATTTTTCACCTATCGGAATGCAAACTCTAAAACACCTAACAATAGATAGTGGTGATTTGGCCATGGGAGAAGGGGTATCCCCATTGGGTGGGGTATAAATTGGCCCAACCTTATTCTAGAACTATCTAGTAACAACCACAATATTTTAAAAGTGCATGAACTCTGGAGCACCTGACTGGCTAAGTCGATAGAGCATGTAACTCTTTTTTTTTTTTTTTTAATTTTATTATTTATCTGAGAGAGAGAGAGCGCGTGCGGGCGCACAAGTGGGAGGGAGGGGCAACGGGAGAGGGACAAGCAGACTCCCCACTGAGTGGGGAGCCCAACGTGGGGCTGGATCCCAGGACCCTGAGATCATGACCCAAGCGGACGGCAGACGCTCAACTAACTGAGCCACCCAGGTGCCCCATAATTTGCACATTTTAAAAGGCTGGGATGTAAAGGAAACTTAACAGTGGTTCTCACAGAACGACGCAAGGCTGATGTTTACCTGGAGAAAGATGTAGGCTGCTGGCTCCCTGCATATCAACTTCCACAGCAAGTGCACGGACTGAAATACAACTTTGACTCCATACTGGAAAATGTAGGGCCCAACTACAAGTCAAAAAACAGGTGTTACTCCCAAAGGAATTCTTAGTAATGTGTAGACCACCCCCCCAACCTGCCCAACACAGATACAGACTCAAAGGAATCTGGAGTTCACTGCATCCTACCTGGAAGTTTCTGAAGTTCTGTCAAACTCACAATCTGAATTCTGTTGTTCTGCAAGAGCTCATCATAGGGTCTGGAGTCTGAAAAGAATGTCCCCTTTAATGCAGTGGACAGGGCAATATAAAATCAGATGATCCACCAGCTCAGACTAAATAGTGAAGAATGTTTTGGAAAATAAGACTTTCTTCTCTGTTCCTCCATAGCCAGAACAGAGCATGAGGACACTTCTTGCCCAGATTCTCACCACAGAGGGAGGGCCTGAATCTTATCCACTTTTATTTACTTAACACAATGCGTGGCACATAGTAGGCACTCCAGATAATCTAGACTCCCTGGATGATGGAATTATCCCACCATAGGCAGACCCCAAGGAAGTTCCACTCCACTCCACCCTCTGACAAAACGCTCCAAACAGGGGCCAAAGGCAACCAGTGCTACTCCCCCTTTTCCTTGATACATGGTTGAGGTACCCTCTAAAGATGTCATCCTGGAGGAAGATGAAAGAGCAGACACCCCTGTTTCCGCACACTGAGAATAAAAGCTGGACACGCAGCACAAATGAAACATCTCCTGCCTGCAGACCTCTGCACTAAGGGTGTGGAATGGAGAGGAGACAAGTCCTCTGAGACACAGCCTGACAAAAGTAGCCACAAGAAGTATGGTTACCGTCACTGGCCCTGGAGTCACACACACCTGGGTCCCAGTCCGTCTTTTCATTCATTAGGAGGATTAAGCGAGACTATGCAATGAGTTCACTTAATTTAGCACAGTCCTGACATACGGCAGGCACTCCATTAACGCTGGCTGTTCCTAGAGACCCACCAGCAAAGGCTGGGCAGAAACCTGGCCGGCTCGGCCACTACCGAGGACGTCCAATCTCAGAGAGCTGCCCGAGGGAGGAGGGAGGAAAGGGGCTTCCCCGCCCCAGCTCCCCTGGGCAGGTCAAAGCCGCCGGTTAAAAGCTGAGAGCGCAGCCTCCCTCCCAGTTCCCCGGGCACTCACTGCAGAAGCCCAGAAGGGTCACGGAGAAGCCGCTCTTGAGAAACGACAGCGCGTGGTACTGCATGCGGGGGCTGCGGCCTACGTCCCCAAGCACCACGATGATCACGTGCCACTTCGCGCGCCCCTGATGCCAGCGCTTCCACGAGACCAGCAGCAGTAGCAATAGTGATACGGCCACCGCCACCACCGCCACGTAGGAGACCGCCATATTGGCGGGCCGACAGCAGTCACGTGACCACCCTCCCTGGGCGGCTTCGCAATGCGCAGCCCCAGACACAGCCCCGAGGTGGGCGGAGAGAAGGAAGGCGGGGTAGTGGTTCCCTATGTGGCAGCCCGGGGAACTTCGGAGGAGTACCTGCGGGCCAAAAATTAGCGTATTAAGGTAAAGTTTTTACCATGTGAGGATCTAGGAATGCTTTTTCTCAAAATTATTTTATTTTATTTTATTTTTATTTTTTTTAAGATTTTATTTATTTCTTTGACAGAAGGAGAAAGACAGCCAGTGAGAGAGGGAACACAAGGGGGGGTGGGAGCAGGCTTCCGGCAGAGCAGGGAGCGCAATGCGGGGCTCGATCCCAGGACACTGGGATCACGCCCTGAGCCGAAGGCAGACGCTGAACGACTGAGCCACCCAGGCGCCCCTCAATCTCCTCAAAATTCTAAGATAACTTCAAAATACAGTGAAACAATAATTTGTAGGAATCTCGTAAGCATAATGTTGAGAAAAGAGGCCAGATGCCAGAATACATACTGGCTGGTTCCATTTATATAAAATCAAAACTACCCTTTGGGATGGCTTAGTCCAGTCCTTTTTTTTTTTTTTTCTTCTTATGTTATGTTAACATGTCACCATACAGTACATCCTTAGTTTTTGATGTAGTGTTCCATGAGTCATTGTTTGCGTATAACACCCAGTGCTCCATGCAATATGTGCCCTCCTTACTACCCATCACCGGTCTATCCCAGTCCCCCACCCCCCTCCCCTCTGAAGCCCTCAGTTTGTTTCCCAGAGTCCAAAGTCTCTTGTGGTTCATTCCCCCTTCTGTTTACCCCCCCTTCATTCTTCCCTTCTTTCTCCTACCGATCTCCCTGCTATTTCTTATGTTCCATAAATGAGTGAAACCATATGATAATTGTTTTTCTCTATTTGACTTATTTCACTTAGCATAATCTCCTCCAGTCCATCCATGTTGCTGCAAATGTTGAGTAATCGTTCTTTCTGATTAGTCCGGTCCCTTAAGCGTGGACTCTTGATTTTGGGTGAGGTCGGGAGGTGGAGCCTGGAATGGGGCTCAGTGCTCAGCAGGGAGTCTGCTTGAGATGCTCTCTCTCCCCCTCCCTCTGCCTGTCTCCCCACTTGTGTGCTTGGTCTCTCTCTCTCTAATACATAAATCTTAAAAATACAAAAAACTACCCTTTGCTTTTAGAAGTCAAGAGAGTGACCTGCCTTGGACGATGGGGTGTGAGTGGGAGGGGGCCAGTGTGGAGCTGGTGGAATAGGGCTGGTTGTGTTGTCTTTCTGGATCTGGGTGCTGATGAGGTGGGTGTGGGCCTTTTGAGAAAATTCATTAAACAGAAGACTTGTTCATTTTTCAGGATGTATGTTGTACTTGAATAAAACATTTATAAAGAGAAAGGAGAAAGGACAAAGAAGGAAGTAAAAAACACAATGATTTCAAGTATATGTGGTTAAGAAGGAAAATTTTTCCCACTGACCTTCTCATTTTACCTCCTAAAGTAGTCACACTTAAGAGTTTAGTGTGTGTGCGGGTGATAGCCCTTTAACTTTGAAAGGAGTCCTCTTGCTGAGAAACATTGAGAGCATCTTGGTGAAGCCACCCTCACTGCCCTCAAGCTGCTTCACTCACTCATGCACTGGACAAAGAAACAAAACAGCACCTCCTCCTTTGATAAGAGCCTAGACAGGGCAGCCCCTTGCAGATGTGGTTACGGTGTCCCTAGAGCCCAGCTCAAGACTTGGCACGTGTCTCATTTGCTTCTCGCAATAGCCTTGTGAGTCCTTTTTTACCAATAAGGACATTGAAGATCACACCATTAGTGAGTATGTGACAGAGGCAGGGCTTGAAAATTTAGCTAAAGAGGGTAAGGAGGGATGGGAGGGATAGCCAGACGGACACCGAGGGCAGCCTCCTTAGTCCCTCAGTTGCAGGTGCGGGGGCTGGGAGGCTGGGAGGCTGGAGTACACACCCTGCCCACTCTGTCTGCCCTCTTGTGGTGGGATGCGGCTGGGATCTGGAGACCTCAGCCTTGTGGGTTTCATGATCTTGAGCAAGTAGCTCTCTGTCAGTTGGCTTTTCTGACCTGTAATTAAAAGAGGGGACTTCCCATCTCAGACAGCCCCTCCTGCTCTGATGATCTGAGAGGCTAAGGACCAGGTGCCATGGTTATGACAAACCAAGAGTAAATGCCACGGTCTAGAAGATGAAACCCTGGTTGGCAAAGGAGTTGGGATTGTTTCTCTAGGGAGAAAGGAGCAAGATGCATCACCACCCAGGGGTGTGTCAGAGCTCAGCCAGCCCTGCTTGTCCTGCCTGCCCACTTGACATACATCACATGTGAAAGTCAGTCCTTTCAGAGGTCAGGAGGGTATTGTTACCCCTTCCAGAGACCGGAGGTTGAACCCTAGCAGGATCACCTGATGGTTAAGATGTGGACTCAGAGTTGGAATTCCTACACCACCTCATACTAGCTGTGAGACACTGGGTCACAAGAAGTCACTTACCCTGTCCCCTAGAGCCTCAGATTTTAAGTTATAAAAGGGGATAAGAATAGGACCCACTTGGGCGCCTGGATGGCTCAGTCGGGTTAAGCGTCTGCCTTCGGCTCTGGTCATGATCTCAGGGTCCTGGGATCGAGTCCCACGTTGGGCTCTCTGCTCGGTGGGGAGTCTGCTTCTTCCTGTCACTCTCCCTCTGTGCTTACTCTCTTGGTTTTTCTCAGGTAAATAAATAAAATCTTAAAAAAAAAAAAAGAATAGGACCCACTTCAGAGGCTGTTGTAAGGATTAACTGAAGTGACAATAGTGACAAGCTTCACCTGGAACATTTCATTCTCAATGGCGCAACCAAGGGGGTAAAAAATGGTTGTTGG
Source organism: Ursus americanus (assembly GCF_024610735.1). NCBI lineage: Eukaryota > Metazoa > Chordata > Mammalia > Carnivora > Ursidae > Ursus > Ursus americanus. Next base: position 36,378,290 of record NC_142128.1, read on the forward strand.
GGGGGGAAAGAAACTTAGCTCTATGTAAAAGGCACAGATATAGATACAGTACACAAATATATGGTATAACTGCAATATTAAAATGACACACAAAAACATATGCATGGGGAAGGAACCCTCATAATCACGGATAGGAATGTAAAATGGTGCAGCCCATGCGGAAAATATTTTGGTGGTTCCTCAAGAAGTTAAACATAGAGTCACCATAGAATCCAGCAACTGCGTCCTAGGTATATGCCCAAGAAAACTGAAGGCAGGTTTTGAAACAAAAACTTGTAAACAGATGTTTATTATATAGCATTATTCACAATAGCAGAAAGGTAGAAACAACTCATATGTCCATCAGCTGATGAATGGATAGGATATAATGTGATCTAGCCACACAATGGGATGTTGTTCAGCCATTAAAAGGGATGAAGTCCTGATTCATGCTACAACATAGACAAACCTGGAAAACGTTATGCTGAATGAAGGCAGTCAGACCAAAAGGTCACATACGGATTAATTCCCCATTTCTGTGAAATGTCCAAAATGGGCAAGTCCCTAGAAACTGAAAGTAGATTCATGGTTGCCAGGGGCTGGGCAGTTGAGGAGGCAGGGGTGGAGGTGGGGAGTGACTGCTAATGGGGATGGGTTTCTTTTGGGGGGAACGAAAATGTTTCAGAATCAGACAATGGTGATGGCTGAGCAACGTTGTGAATCTACTTTGAAAGACACTGCTGAATTGTACACTTTAAAAGGGCGAATTTTATGGTATGTGAATTATATCTCAGTAAAGCTGTCATTTTTAAATGTTCAGGAAAAAAATGTATAAAAAGACTGGCTGGGGTGGGGGAGGGAGGGACAAGAATGAAATTAAATGGTTGACCTACAGCATGCCCATAAGGAGCGTCAAGATGCACATTTTGGTGGTGGTATTTTTATTATTATTTTTTTTTACAGATCTGTAATCTGTTAATTGAAGCCCTTGGGGCCAGATGTTTCTACATTCAGAACGTTTTGGATTTTAAGAAAGGCAATATGGCGCATGTACATGTTAACCGTCCAGCAAAGTTCAGGGCAGCACCCAGTAAACCAACATTAAAATTTCTTTTTTTTTTTTTTAAGATTTTATTTATTTATTTATTTGACAAAGAGACAGCCAGCGAGAGAGGGAACACAAGCAGGGGAAGTGGGAGAGGAAGAAGCAGGCTCCCAGTGGAGGAGCCTGATGTGGGGCTCCATCCCAGGACCCTGGGATCATGCCCTGAGCTGAAGGCAGATGCTTAATGACTGAGCCACCCAGGCACCCCCAACATTAAAATTTCTGCAGGGGGTGCACTTTTGGGTGGCTCAGTTGGTTGAGCATCCAGCTCTTGGTTTTGGCTCAGGTTGTGATCTCAGGGTCATGGGATCAAGCCCCCGCGTGGGGCTCCCCACTCAGTGGGGAGTCTGCTTCTCTCTCTCCCTCTCTCTCTCTCTCTCTCCTCCTTTCCCTCTCCCTCCACCCCTCCCCCCGCTTAAGCTCGCTCTCTAAAATAAATGCATAAATGTTTTTTAAAAATTTCTGCAGGGAGGGGCGCCTGGGTGGCACAGAGGTTGGGCGTCTGCCTTCGGCTCAGGGTGTGATCCCGGCATTATGGGATCGAGCCCCACATCGGGCTCCTCCGCTATGAGCCTGCTTCTTCCTCTCCCACTCCCCCTGCTTGTGTTCCCTCTCTCGCTGGCTGTCTCTATCTCTGTCGAATAAATAAATAAAATCTTTCAAAAAAAAATTTTCTGCAGGGAAACAGATATGCTTTCACACTGAATGAGCCAAAGAAGGGCTCTAAGTCTTCACTGTCCAATACAGCAGCCACATGTGATTTTTGGGCTCTTGAAATAAGGCTAGCCTGTTTTGAAATGTGCCTCAAGTGTGAAATGCCAGATTTCAAGGACTTCCTTTGAGAAAACTGATGTTAAAAAAGAAGTTACAAAGTTAATCATTTCATATTGATTACAAGTTGAAATGATGTTTTGGATCCATTGGTTCAAATAAAATAGATCATTAAAATTCATTTCGCCTGGGGCACCTGTCTGGCTCAGTTGGTGAAGCATCTGACTCTGGACTTCAGCTCAGGTCTTGACCTCAGAGTTGTGAGTTTGGGCGCCCTGTTGGGCTCCACGCTGGGTGTGGAGCCTACTTTAAAAAAAAAAATTAATTTCACTTGCTTTTCTTTACTTTTTAAAATGTGGCTACTAGAAAATTTTTAATTGGCCATGTGGCTTGTCTTTGCAGCTCATATTCTATTTCTACTGGGCAGGCGCTGCCCTCAGGAATCGTCTGTCAGTTCTGGTAGATGTGCCTTCAAACAAGCTTATTCCAAACTTAATTAAAAAAAAAACAACAATGGGGCGCCTGGGTGGCACAGCGGTTAAGCGTCTGCCTTTGGCTCAGGGCATGATCCCGGCGTTCTGGGATCGAGCCCCACATCAGGCTCTTCCACTATGGGCCTGCTTCTTCCTCTCCCACTCCCCCTGCTTGTGTTCCCTCTCTCGCTGGCTGTCTGTATCTCTGTCGAATAAATAAATAAAATCTTTAAAAAAAAAACAAACAAGAAAGCAAAACCCTTTACATTTCCGTGCTTTTAGATTTCTGGAGTATAATTGCAATTAGTAGATCCAAGATGTAGCCCGTTGGCCTGGAGAATCAGGAATGAGAAGGAAAGAGTGGGAGGTTGCAGCCAGCTGGCTCCACTCCAGGGCTGGCCTGACCACTGCCCCTCCCCTCCCCCCCCCCCCCCCCCGCAGGCGGACCCCTCCAGCTGCCCTTCCCATGGCCCTCTGCCCAGGCCACCCCAGGCTGCTGGGTCAGCCCTGCCCACCAATTGTCTCCAGCTCTGCAGGGGAGGGGCAAGGAGGAAGGGACAGGAGGAGGGTATGTGGGGGCGGGCTGCCCGGGGCTGAAACACTCGACCAGCCTCAAGCAGAGGCCCAGCCATGTCCAGCCCAGGGCTCCTGCTCCTGCTCTTGCTGCTGGCAACACCACCACCTCTGCAGCCTTCCTCTCTGGCACCACCGGACACCCCAGAGGGCAAGGCCACCATCATGGGCCTCATCCTCTCGGCGCTGGAGAGAGCCACCTCCTTCCTGAAGAAGAGGCTGCCTGAAATCAACTTGGACGGCGTGGTGGGGTTCCGGGTGCTGGAAGGTGGGTGCACTCTCAATCCACTGGACTGGCCACCGTAAAACCAGTTCTTAGCCAGTCCCCTCCCTGCTCTACTGGAAAGCTTGCTCCTTTTGGGTGTCTTGGGGCCCTGCTATACTCAATTATTTTAGAAGCAAAAAGGATTCAGAAACCACATGGGAGGGGCGCCTGGGTGGCTCAGTCGTTAAGCATCTGCCTTCGGCTCAGGGCGTGATCCCGGCGTTCTGGGATCAAGCCCCACATCAGGCTCCTCCGCTGGGAGCCTGCTTCTTCCTCTCCCACTCCCCCTGCTTGTGTTCCCTCTCTCTCTCTGGCTGTCTCTCTCTCTGTCAAATAAATAAATAAAATCTTTAAAAAAAAAAAAAAGAAAGAAAGAAAAAGAAAAAAAAAGAAAAGAAAAGAAAAGAAAAGAAAAGAAAAGAAAAGAAAAGAAAAGAAACCACATAGGAAAAGATTTGGAAATTATTATTTTCCTGGGAGGAAATGATTCATTTGACACTGCCAGTCCCGATGTGTCATGAACAAGATGGGCAGAGGGAGTGTGCCCTTTCAAGGGGCATTGATGGGAGGGTGGCTATGGACAAAACCAGGAACCCTCAAGATCAGGCTCCAACTCCACTCCCCCCACTTCCAGCCAAAGCCACCTGATGGCTCCAAGAAAAGAGCCAAGTGTTTGTTCAGCTTTCAGGGATATAAGATCCTCTAGAAGGAGCTGGCAATAGGCCAAGGCAAACACGGAACCACCCAATGCACACTTTAGGTTGCAAGGAGCCCCTCACCGAAGGCCACCTTGACCATAGTGACAAAGGGCTGACTTGGTATCAGCCTGGGGCTCTGGCTGGCCCCCCCTTTCACATCACCCACTCTGGGTGGCCAGTGCAGCTTGCCACCCACTGCCTACCTAGACTCCAGGTCCTAGCAAGGGGAGGGGCTCTGGGATAGGTCTGCTTCCGTGGCTGGCCTCCCGGTGTCCTCCCCACACTCCTGAGCCCCCAGGCGGCATCCTGGAGACCCCCAAGATCCAAGATCCAAGATCCACTCAGGCTAGGACCCGGGTCTCCATTTAACCCCAGCCCTCTCCTATAATGTCTCTAGAAATGAGTAATAGTAGTAAACACAGGCCATTAGGCACAGGTCACTTTCAGAGGCCCATGAAAATGTTTTGATTGTTTTGATGTTTTGATTTCTCTCTTTTTAAAATTTTATTTTTATTTATTTGAGAGAGAGAGAGAGACCACGAGCAAGGGGAGAGTGGCAGAGGGAGAGGGAGAAGCAGACTCCCCACTGAGTGGGGAGCCCCATGCGGGGATCAATCCCAAGACCCTGGGATCATGACCTGAGCCAAAGGCAGACATTTAACTAACTGAGCCACCCAGGCTCCCTGTTTTGATTTCTGTTAAAGTCAGAAGGAATAAAAATGAACTTTAAAGTCAAAGAGAATGCTCTAATATATAATATCAACATATCCATCTTTATTTTAAACCAGTCGTAGGACATACTCTTTAATCTATTTTTATAATAAAGGAAGGGGCCCACAATGCCACAGCATGTGGCCTGGCAACTGTGCCTTTTGATGTTACCTGGGTACCGGCTGCGTGTAATCCCTGAACAGCCCAGAGGGGGAAGTGCTCTGTTTTGCTCTCTTTGCAGGTGGGGCTCTGAGGCACAGAGAGGTTCAGTAACCTCCCTCGGCCTCACAGCTGACAGGCAGGGGTCTAGTATTGAAATCCACCTGCTCTAACAGCCCTTGAGGGCAGGGTGGGCATTGCATTGACTTTCCTGACCACCCTAGATGTCAGCCACAGCACTGGGCTCCATCCATGCAGCAGCTGAATAAACAAGGCCTGGAACAAGGCAACAGGCTTTTGTCAGCAGCCATCCCACGGACCTGTTGTTTCCTTATGGAGAGAAAAAGGAAAGGCAGGTGGTTCCCTTGGCTGTGTGCTTTCTGGGGTCTGTGAGATAATAAAAGATAAGGTTCGCTAAGTACCTGCTAAGCACTGGCACAATGTAAACGCTCACGTGGGGTATTTCGCCGACTTCCCCCACAATCCTTGAAGTAAGTTCATTATGATGATCCCCTTTTTACCAATGGAGGGACAGGCTTTAGAGAATGTCCGAGGTCACACAGCAAGCGAGGCGGTGGGCTTAGAACCCTGCTCTGTCTGACTCAGCGCCCGTTGCCTGAATCACTACAGGGTCAAGGTGGCTGGGAAGGAGGGAAGCGGTGGCCCAAGCCGACACCACACAACAGCCTTAGACCAGGGCCACCCCCTCCTTTCCTCTCCACAGCTCTGCCCTATCCCTTGGCAATAACCTACTGAGGCATAACAACTTATCCCTGAATTTAGCTGCATAAAACAACAAAATAGTTACCATCTCACAGTTTCTGTTTGTCAGGGGGAACAAGTGGGCTGGGTGGTTCTGGCTCAGGGTCTCACATGGGGTTGGAGTCAAGATGTCGGCCAGGGCTGTGATCATCTGAAGGCTTGACTGGGGCCAGGGGAGCCCGTTCATTCCCAGACCTGGCAAGTTAGTGCTGGCAAATGCGTAGAGGCCTCAGCTACTTACCATGTGACCTCGCCATACGGCTACTTGTGTGCCCTTGCAACATGGCAGCCAGCTTCCCCCAAAGCAAGTGACCTCAGAGAGAGCAAGGTAGAAGTCTCAACGTCTTTTACAACCAAGCTTTGGAGGTCACACACCATCATTTCCCCAATTTCTTATTGGTTTCGAGGGTCAGCCCCATACAATGCAGGAGGGGCTTGAAAGGGTGTGAAAACCGGCTGGCTGCCACAGCACTCGCTGTGAGGGTCCTATCTTTATTCTCAACCTCCTGGGACAGAGAGAAGAGGTTCTCATTCTGGGGCGTACGGTCGCAACAAGATACCCACTGATCTCCCAGATCCTTTCTGCGTGGGGTAGACAAGTGGACATTGACCCTAAGAGACAAAGGGTCCCTCCAGCTGCCTCTGCCAGCCAGGAGGGTGATCCAGAAGGTGGCAGCAGCAGCCACACAGGCAGGGAGAAATAGCACCATGAGGCCAGCTTGGGTGCACCTCACTGCTGACTTGGCTACCCCTTCTGGGTGCCAGCACAGTACTCTCCATCTGCTGTGAAGCCAGGCAGTCTGGAACAAGGCTTCAGAAGCAGACAGCCTAGGTTCAAGTGCAGAGAGAGAGCGAAGCCTGAAGAAGACCACTACAGAGCCCATCACCCCAACAAGACTTGCTTAGCACCCTCTTAAACCTCATCTGCCCTCCCCATCAAAGTTCTACCTGAAGCAAAAAACAACTCTCACCCTCTCAGCCCTGTGCTGAGGCTTTCTTTCACATCTGCTCTCTCGACCACCTCTTATCTCCCCACCATCACCATTTTCTCCCAACCCTGCAGAGCCACTGCTAGTCCAAAATGCACCTGTGTGAAAATTAGAAAAAGATGTCTTCTTCCTCAAGTCGCTTGCCTGCCATCTGCTGGAAAATTGTCTTAATACATATAGAAACCCATGATAGGGGGCACCTGCATGGCTCAGTCAGTTGAGCGTCTGCTTTCGGCTCAGGTCATGATCCCAGGGTCAAGGGATCGAGTCCCACATCAGGCTCCTTGCTCAGCGGGGAGCCTGCTTCTCTTTCACCCTCTGCCCTTCCCTCTGCTCGTGCTCTCTCTCTCTGTCTCAAATAAATAAATAAAATCTTTAAAAAAATGAATGAAATTTTAAAAAAAAGAAAGAAAAAAAAAGAAACCCATGATAGGAATAGATGCTGCCCTTGTGCAGTGTACAACCTGCTCAACTGTACATAGCAGCTCTCCACCCAGCATCTGAATCCCTTCCTCATTCCTGTAGAGCAAACCTTAGATCTCCCTGATTAATACTTATAGCTAAACTTTATTAAGTGCTTACTTTGCACTGTGGACAATGCTAAGTCCTCTCTATGCATTAGTTCATTTAATCCTTACAGCCCCCAACTCCAAGAAATAAGGACCATCATTACCCCCATTTTATAGATGAAGAAAGTAAAATGGAAAGAAATTAAACATCTTTCTCTGGTCACCCACAAGAAAGTATTAGAGTCAGGATCTGAACTCAGGCCCACTTCCAGAAATCAAACTCTAAGCTGCCAACTTCCAGCAAACTGACCCCCTGTCACCAAGCTGAGCCCCACAAGGCCTAATTTCCAATAAGCTCAGCCAATTCTTTCCTCTCAGGAACTGGAGGAGGCAGAGAGGCTCAATAAACATTCTAAGTTAGGATAATTTTTCCTGTCCAAATGGTTTGTCAAGAGATGGAATGAATGAAGTCTTTTCCTTTGCAGTGCAGCTAAAAGGTGTTCAGGAAAAGTGGGCCCGGGACCCCCAGCTGCAACGGCTGAGCCTGCGCGTGGGGAAGCTGGCAGAAAAGCTGGCACCTCTCCTTCACAGATCCATCTTCTATCTCAGGCTGAGTGACCCCAAGTACTTAAGAGGTAACAGCAGGGTGTAGAATCCCATTTCTTCAGGAACATAGCATCTGGGGGCACTCCTCCTGGGGTGTGGGAGGTTCTGGGACAATCTGTAAACAACTGAGTCCTGTGGGCCAAGCACACCACAGGCTGACTCTGGGGAATGTTTGGTCATCCTTGACCAGGTTGAGATGACCTCTCCCACCCACACAGGGAGTGGTGGAGTGGAGGGGGCAGTGGTCTGGGAGTAGGGAACATGCCTCCCCTTGTTCGGCTTACCCCAGGCTTGAGAGCCTTCATCCTAGACCAGAGGGGAGGGTCTGGTCTATCCCAGAGAGTGGGATATCTCAAAAGTAATTCAGCCCTTTGTGCACCAAATATTAGCATCCTGCCAATATCTCTCTGACCCACCCTGTAAGCCTGGTGTGAATCATTCCTGGAGGTGGTAGAGGGAGACGACTTATAAAACCATCCCCTCATGCCTGTCCAGCCTCCTAGACTCCCAGCTCCCAGTCAGGTGTGTGGGAGTGAATGGGGAGATGGTTAGCCAGTACACCCTTCCTTCTCAGACAACAGCCTGGCTGCGCCTAACTGCACCCCAACCCTCCCTACCTCTGATCTCCAGGTCCCCTATCTTCTCCCAGGCCTGGCCCTTAAGACCATCCCAACCTGTGTCACCCTAAAAAAGTCCCTTAGTATCTGGTTTTGGGTTTGTTTCTTTGTTTTAAGATTTTATGTATGTATGTATGTATGTATGTATGTATGTATTTATTTATTTATTTATTTGAGAGAGGCAGAGAGCACAGCTCTGGGAAGGGGCAAAGGGAGAGGAGAAGCAGACTCCCCACCAAGCAGGGAGCCCGATAACGGGTTCCGTCCCAGAACCCTAAGATCATGACCCGAGCTGAAGGCAGACGTTTCACCAACTGAGACACCCAGGTACCCTGCTTGGCATCTGTTTTGTAAGAGCTCCACTTTCTAACCAAACCGAAGGAGTCAGCTAACCCTTTTTGTATATCTCATGCTTTCATGGGTTGCAGTGAATTTGGTCAAAGCCTGTCCCAACACTATTTCTATTGATTTTTTTTTTAAGATTTTATTTATTTATTTGAGAGAGAGAGAGAAAGAGCGAGAGAGAGCATGAGCGGAGACAGGGAAAAGCAGACTCCCTGCTGGGCAGGGAGCCCAATGGGAGGCTGGATTCCAGGACCATGACTTGAGCCAAGGCAGACACCCAACCAACTGAGCCACCCAGGCACCCCAATTCCTATTGATTTAAAACAAATTCTTGGGGCGTCTGGGTGGCTCAGTCGTTAAGCGTCTGCCTTTGGCTCAGGTCATGATCCCAGCACCCTGGGATCAAGCCCCGCATCAGGCTCCCTCCTCTCTGGGAGCCTGCTTCTCCCTCTCCCACTCCCCCTGTTTGTGTTCCCTCTCTAGCTGGCTGTCTCTCTCTCTCTGTCAAATAAATAAAAAAATCTTTAAAAAAAAAAATGAAAAAATAAAACGAACTCTTTTTAGAAGAGGAACTTCCTCTTCTATGTGTTTCAAACATAATGTGCAACCCTCAGGCAAACCTCAGAGCCCTGAGCAGGCTTGTGTATGGTCAGGGCTACCCGGGGAAGGGACACCCAGTTCCTGGGCTTGGGCTGCAGGAGCCTGGGTGCAGTTAGGCAAGGCATGGCCCACTGCTCCTGGATGTTTTCCCCTCACCCCACCTCTCTGCCAGAATTCCAGCCGACCATCCAGCCTGGGTTCTGGAAGCTTCCACATGCCTGGACCAGCACAGATGCCTCCATGGTCTACCCCACGTTTGAGCCACAGGACTCCTTCTCAGAGGAACGCAGTGACTCGTGTCTTGTGCAGCTGCTGGGAACAGGGTGGGCCCCCTGCACTTGCCCCCCTTCCCAAAAACCCAAAACCACTTGTTTTCTGTTGTCCTCGTGTCCCACTCACTCTCCAAATCTCCAAGGATCTGTGTGAAACCAGGGACAGCCACCCCCCTCCCAGGCACCCTGACACCAAACTCTCCCACCTCCATTGCACCTAAGCTGCCCCCACCTCCATTGGAGACTTCCAGCTGGATCCAGACATCCACCCCACTTCCTGCAATCCCCCACCCCACCCCATTGGTCTCTCACATCAGAGGGATCCTTTCAAAAACCATATCTGAGCATTCCACCCTCAGTGTGAAGCTTCCTGTTGTTCTCAGAACAAAGCCCCAGCTCCTGCTGTCCTTCCAGGTCTCCAGGCCCCTCTAGTCCAGCCCCTGGGGCTCTTGTCAGACTCTCAAAAGGACCTACTCTGTCCCACTTCTAAACCTTTGCCTGTGCCCGGCAGGCAGTTGTGGGCCTCCTCCCAGGCTGCCCCACCCCACCCCTTGCTGAAGTAACTCTGCTTACACTTCAGGGCCACCTCCAGCATCCTTCCTCCAGAACCTTCCCTGACCCCACTGCACAAGGCTGACCTCCCATCGTAGCCTGACTCTCCTAGCACCACTGGTAGCCATAGGTACAATTTACATTTGTCTAGGGTTCTGCCATGCTCACTGGGCTGTAGGTCTCTGCAAGCAGGAGTAGAGCCTAGTTAAGCTCACCATTTCATCTTCCTGTGCAGTGGGCTTGCAGCAAGCCCTGAATCAGCTCTAGGTTCAGAGAACTGCTGTGTAGGGCAGTGCTGGAAAAGACTGTACTTGGGGTTCCCACGGAGCAATAGCATGTCACAGCCCCCTGGAGCTTGCCCACCCAGGATAACTCCAGGGTCACCTCCCCTGTGCTGGGGTATTATTTAGCAAATCAAGACATAGTACACCTGTGTTCTATCCAGCACAGCTGGGTGCCTGGAACTTACTGGAGTTCTAATAACTAGTGGGGGAACGGGGACCAGGGAAGGCTCCATGTCCTCAGGCTTCCTTTATCGCACCCTTCTCTCGGGCCCAAACACCTTCTTCCCCAGGACAGACAACAGTCAGCCCTGCAGGCTCTCGGACTCCTGCAGGACCCTCATGACCAAGCCTGGCTGCTCCGGCTACTGCCTGTCCCACCAGCTGCTTTTCTTCCTCTCGGCCAGAATGGTAAGTGCCCCACGTGGGCCAGCTACAGACACAGAGGAGAGAGAAAGACACAAAGGGGCTTGTGGCAGTGTGGTTTTTATGCTACACACCAGGAAAATAAGCGGGTTTTTGGGCTTGCGTTTTGGACATCCCGAGGGAGAAGTAAGAGTAGCCTGCCATCTGTCTGCTATCGCATTGAACCAAACTAGGGAGAATTTGGGATTCTAGTTGGACAGAGAGCTTTGTGTCCTGAACTGGATCGGAGGCATCAGGAAAACAAAGAGAAAGAGTAAAAGAGAAGCAGCAGAAAGAACTCAGGCTGGTGGGGGACTGGGTTTCTAGAACTCAGTAAACAATAACAAATAGAAAAGGATTTAGAACATTTGGTCCGTAGCAGCTGCCAGAAAACCAAACCAAGACAAACCAGCCCCACACCCACCTCTGCAGCACCCAATGCTCTTCCAAGCCAAGCGCTCAAACTTCGATAAATAACGATAATAATTTTTGAACACATATATTTCCTCATGGATAAAGATAAGGCTCATTATCTCTGTTGAAAGATGTTCATCCATGTGCAGAAATTCTTAGCTGAGAAGGTACTTAATGTTTTAGTTAGGTTTAAAAAAAATTTTTTTTTATTTATTTGCATGCTGTCACTTTCTAGTGTTTCTATAAATACAATAAAAATCAAATTACAAGGAAAATTATTTTGATTATTAGATTTGACAGGTAGAAAGCTACTCTGACACAGTGTTACAGAAATTGCCACATCCCCTTCTCATCTCCTGTCCTGTCCCTGAGACCAATCCATGGCCCACACTTTTGAGCAGCACTGAAGCTAGCCAGCTGGGTTAGCCTGGAATCTGAATACGACAGCAGCTAATGGCTAAGTCGCTATAGTGTGAGGCCTGTGTCAGGCACTTCCTAGCTATGGTACCACCCATCCAAGTGAGCACCTCTGGTGCGGCTCCCAGACACATCGCCCTTTCCCTGTAGCTGAGACCCTCAAGGCTCAGAAAGGTTAACTTAGCTGGCTAAGGTCACACAGCTCCTGAGTGGGACTTAAACTCAGCTCTTTATGATCCTCCCCAGTGACAGAGCCCCCAGCAGTCCAGGGGTGTAGATGGGGAAGAAATTCTGGGAAAAGGGAAAAGACCTGCCCCAAAGGCAACCACCTGCCAGACCATCTCAGAACTACAAGTCTTTCCCTGTGGCAGCATGCGGGTCTGTCACCCATCCTCCCGGCTGTTTCTTCCCCTCAGAAGGGATGCACAGGCGGACTGTTCCGCCAGAGCCAACACTACATGAACCTCTTTTGTGCCAACATGATGGACCTGAACCAGAGAGCTGAGGCCATCGGATACGCTTACCCCACCCGGGACATCTTCATGGAAAACAGTGAGCCCTGGCATTACTCTGTAGGGACAAAGCAGAGGGGTGTGCCTAATGCAGGGTGCGTACACACACACACACACACACAGTAGGGCTGCCAGATTTAGCAAATCAAAATACAGGGCGCCCAAGTAAATTTGAACTTCAGATAAACGGAATATGTTTTTAGTATAAGTATATCCTAAACATCCCCTGGGATATGCTTATGCTTTAAAATTTGCATTTGTGTTTTTTGGAAATTCATATTTAACTGGGCATCCTATATTTTCTCTGCCACGATGTAACTGCTTCCTGCCCCAAAGGCTGACCCAGCGATGGAGCTCTGAACTGACCAACTAGCTGACTGGCAAACAGACTTTGAAGCCTCTGAGATGAGGCAGAAAAGGGGTCTCTGAGTGGCTGCTCCTTGGCTTGAGTGTCTAGATCCCTCTACTGACCCTAACTCTTCAGTGACTCCCATGAGGGCCCTAAATGGGAGGCAGCACCCAGCCTGGGAGCTGCCTTCTTCCAGACACTGCCCTGAGCACCCATCTCCTGGTGCTGCCTCACCCTAGCGGGAGGAGGCAGGTGGCACCGTGCAGCCTTGGGCAGTGGAAGCAGGTGGGCCTGGGCGGCAGGCCTGTAGAAGATCCTCTGTCTTTGCTTCCAGTTATGTTTTGTGGAATCAGTGGCTTCTTGGACTTCTACAAGCTCCAGTGGCTGGAGGCCATTCTCAACTGGCAGAAGCCACAGGAAGGATGCTTCGGGAGGCCAGGTGAGCTGCACTTTCACCCTGGCTGGGAGCAGGAGGCTTGTGGGGGGCTGGGTTTCTAGGCCAAGTGAAGAAAGGTGATACAGTGGTCCTAGTGGCTCAGACAGAGATTTGCCACACGTATATACATGCAAACACACATGTGAACACACACACATGGAAATAGACTTGGACCTTTGGGAGCCAAAACTTTGCAGGATGGGAGACAGTCTTGTTGGAAGGTGTTGGCCCCCTGCACCTGCATGAACAAATCCATTGCTTCAGTGAGTGTTCCCTGAGCACCTGCTCTGTGCCAGAGCACTGTTCTAGGCTCTGGGGAATACTGGGGCCCTGAAGAAAAGAGGCAGAAACCACCTAAATTAACCAATAAGCGAGATAATTGCAAGTTCAGATAAGAGCTGTGGAGGAGACAACAGGCCGAGAAAAGAATATGGAAGAAAGTTCTTTGGGTGGGAAATTCAGGGGAGATGGCTGGAGCGGATGACATAGAAGCAGAGGGGGAGAGGACACAACCCCTGTCCAGCTGTGTGATACTGGGCAGCTGGTCCTCATCGCAGTAAGTCACTTCACCTTACTGAGCCTTGACTTCCTCATCTGTAAATAAATGAGTATAATAATCTCCTCCCTGAGCTATGAGGAGCAGATGTAATACGTGGGAAACCACCTGTCCTGTGCAGGGTACAGACGAGGCTCCCAGTAAATGCTGAAGCTTGGGATGCTCAAGGAGGCAAAGCTTTTGGAGTAAGAGAGTCTATTTTTAAAATAAAGGAGTTGATAAAATGAAGATTCTCAGGCCCCCAGACCTACAGAGATTCAGCAGGTAGAAGGTGGGCCTGTGGAATTTGCATTTTTAAGAAGCTCCTCCTGCTGTTCTGATGTGGGTGTTTGGGGGACCACAACTGGAGAAACATCAGTAGATGATAAATTTAGGCAGTGTGTAGAGAGGATCTGCAGACAGGTGCTCAAGGAACCTTCTGGAAGGACCTCCGGATTCAAGAGAAGACCTGAGTTGCTTCAGGTGTCGTGAGAGGGAGGAGGTTTGGTGAGTAATGTGTGAAAATCCATCTCGAGAAGGTCACCTTTCAACTCTCCTCCCAGCTGCTGAAGATGAAGAATTATCGAAAGCCATTCAACGCCAACAGCATGTTTTGAGAAGAGTGAAGAGGCGAGAAAAACAATTTACAGGTAATGAAAATACCCGGGGGCCTTCTGGGCGTGAAACCAAGACACCCCAGAAAGGCTGCACACAGACTGACCTCAGTGGAAATGTGCCTTGCCATCCCTTTCAGGGCTGGGTCTAGGAGGTGGAGGGCAGGGTAGGAAGTGGGAGTCCAGAGATCTTGTCTCCAGCGAAAGGAACATAAAAGAAGTTTCAGCGTGTTACTGAAAATCACAGAGATCACCCCTTCTCCATCAAAGTCAAGTCAGGCAAACAGAACCAGCACTAGGAACTTGAGGCAGAGGGAATTTAATGTAGGGAACTCTTCTCAGGGGTGTTGCAAGAGACGAACCCAGAAAAGTGAGACAACCCAGAGATTAACCACTGCAGGAAGCCACTCCCCTCCCTGGAGGCAGAACTGGAGGGACTGTGGAGCAAGGTGGGGTTAGCAGAGCCTGCAGGGGCTGGACATGGAGGAAGCAAAAATGGGGAGAAATACCCTGTCTTCTGCCGTCCTTTGGCCTGTGTCTGCTGTTGTTCAAACCTAATCAGGTGATGGGCAAGGCATCCTGGGAAATGTAGTTTGGAAGGGTGAGTGCACTGTGGTTTGGAGCAAAAAAGAGCAGGAGGGAATCTTCAAGCCAACAGGCAAGTGGCCAGTGCAATCCCCATGGCCACATGTCCAGATGTCCCCAGCTTACACCTGTTGTCCTGGAGCCATTATGAATAATGCCCGCTTTCACTCCCAAAGTGTCCTGGTTGAGATGATAAATTATGGGGTCAGTTCACCAGTGCAGAGAAACTGAGAATCAGATATAGTTATATTGAGAAGGGAAGAAAGGCAAGATTTAATATGGGAGGGATAGAGGGAGTAAGAAGGAAGAGAAGACCTGATTCGTTTTTTTTATTAGTACAAAATAAATAACTGCAAAACAGAAGCCGGAAAGCTCCAGAGTAGGTGCCCAGCATATGTTGGTGAATGATCCCAGTAACTAAGCGTCTGCCAGTGAGCCCCACTGTAGCCTCATCATCTGCCTGCAGGTAGACAAGAGAAGGGAGTGGAAGCACAAATCCAAAGGCTAGGCTGGGGAGGGGAGAGAAGTTCTCAGGAGACTTCCAGAGGCCCTGGGTAGACCTGCCTGACATGGGGGGCTGTGGCTACCCATGGCCAGCCGGTCGGGGGTCTGCTGTGCACACACTGGAGAGCTGGCTGCTCCCTAGAGGTAGACAGCTGGACCCTAGGACAGACCAGAGGGCTGGAGACGGAGCTGCAAAAAGACCCAAGGTCCTTCCTGGGCCTCTGCAGATTGATGACAGTCTAGGAAACTGCCCAGGAGGGAGTGGTGCTTTGTTTCCTTCTGGCGCGCACCCCCTGCACACCTGTGGAGCAGGGGGCAGCCAGCATGGAGATTTAGAGCACAGGATTTGAAATCATGCTGTCAGAGTTCGACTCTGCTTCTGCTTCTTCCTCACTGCGGGGGGGTCACTCAACCTCTCTGAGCCTCAGTTTCTTTATCTGTAAGATAGGGACCTAACAGTGCCTCCTTCATAGAGATGTTGGGGATTAGTATCAGATCACTGTGCAAAGCACTCCCCACGGTATTTGGCACAGGATAGCGTGAGCTGCTAGGGTTGCTAATTGGGCTCCTTAAAACCTGCATTCTCCCTCCCTCTAAAGGCCCTAGCTGGGGTCCTTCCCTCCTCCAAGACTGTGAGGGGAGAGGAAAGTCCTGGCTCCCTCCTACCTGCTCAGAAACAGAAGGTAGGTGGCCCAGTTTGAGTTTAGGGAACTAAGTAACATCCAAGCGGTTCCTGTCAGGCAGGTGCCCAGGGTCACCTGGGATAGGGCAAAACTAATGCAGCAATGAGGGAAGCTATCAAGGTCAAGAAATGAGCCGTGGAGTCCCCAGGGCTGGGGAGCTCAGCTCTGCTACCTGAGCCTCAGTTTCCCTATCTGCAAAAACGGGCAATAGGCTGTTGTTCTAGAAGGTCTCACACAGGGCCTGAGAGCAAGGGGAGGTGGAAAGGAGCTGGACAAGGGTATGGCCTCAGGTCAGATCCCAGGGGAAGGGAGCTCTGGAGTGGAAATCGCACCTGAGTCACCCTCCTGAGATGGGAGGCTGGGCATTTGTGTCCTGTATTAGTAAGTCATTGGGATGAAGCATAACCTGTCCGATGAGGAGGCTCCAACTGGCTGAGGTCATTTCTCTGGAGAAGGGAGCCATTCATGGCCAGCACTGCTGGATGGGTGCCTGGCCCAGGATCTGGCTGGCCCGGGAAGTATCTGAAAAGCACTCGCTACGGAACTATGGCCACCACACAGTGTTCACAGGGCGGACTCTCTCTCTGCAGATGGCTGTTCCTCCCACAACACAGCCATGGCTGTGGCAGCCCTCGGGGGCTTCCTCTACGTCCTGGCGGAATACCCCCCCGCAAATGGAGAGCTGTGGCTGTCCACACTGATGCCACCCGCAGTCGCTGAGACACATGTTTCCACACCTGCCACTGGAAGATGAAACAGAAGCCGGACGCCCTTAGTCAGTCCTTCCTCCCTTAAATCCTGGGTGCCCGGGCAATGCCAACAAGGAGGCGGCAGAAGAAAGACTAGCAAAGCAACCCAGCTTCATCCCCTCAGGGAGCAGGGCCAGGGAAGGTGATGTAGGGGTGGATCCAGGCGTGGGATCCAGGCGTGGAAGCAGATGAATAAATTTAGAGTGCAGTTGAGTCGTGTTTCTCAGCCGTGGGGACAACTTCTAGGGCTCTGTTTCAAGTCACGACACAAATTCCAAGGAGACCCATAACTTGAGTCTTAAAGGCAGTTTGTTCAGATGCCCAACTGTTGCACCCTTCCCGGTGGGAGAAATAAGGGTCTCTGAATGTAACAGTTCAAGTCCTGACCGAACTTGAGATATGGTCACAAAAGATCAGCTCGTAAAATGTTTATATCCGTGCGAGGAACTCTACAGTCCCATGTCGCGTCCTTTCATGGCCACATCATTTTACAGAAAGGCAGTGTGGCATCATGGTTAATGGTGTGGCTCTGTGCCTAGGCTCCCTGAGTCCGAATCCCAGCTGTCCTGCTAATTAGCTCTGTGTCCCCGGGCAAGGTCATTTAGCGTCTCTGCGACTCTGTTTCCTCATCAGTACAATTGGGACAATTACAGCACCTGCCTCAGGATTACTTGCAGTGCTGTGACCATCATCTTTGTAGGGTACTGAGAACCATTCCTATAACATAGTAAGTGCCAGGTGAGTGGCACTTATCCCCCCACAGGAGGGATGATGTCACATTACCTGGGGGGTTGTCCTGAAGCAGTGGGCACGGAGAGCTGACTTGTCAACTTTTCTCTTATGCCCAGCTTGTAACAACTTCCTCCCTCGTGTTCTGCTTCAGTGTGAGTATATCTGAACATGTCAATGAGAGTTCTTTTTTTGTTTTTGTTTTTAATTAATTTATGGGTCCAGGCACTGTCTGTGGTGCAGATTTCAGGCTATGGACAGATGCATGTCAAAAGGAGAGTGGGGTAGAAAACTCAGCTAAAAACCCAGTCCTTTGGACTGGAAGCTTCTTTAAGTCCATCATCTTGCTTTGCTTCGAAGTGAAAAATAGATCATCCTTAGGTGACAATTGAGTTGTATTTGACAATCTGAATTCAAGCTCCGAGCTCCTTCTGTGATCAGCTCAATAATCTGGTGGGGGCAGTGGTTCTTCTAAATCTTTCTCTGGGGAGTTAAGTCTCCTCTGTCTGATCCTCTTTGTTGGTGCCCCTGAATGCGTTCCTGAAAGTGCTCTTCAGTTGTCAGGCACACAGAAATGGTCCTGGATCTCGCTGACAAGTTTGACTTGCTTTTGAGTTGCTAGTTTTCTTGAGCAACCAAGGGCCAGAATTTAATACCTACTTGGCACTCCATATGCTTCAAGGATTTCTTCCACACTGCGTCACAAACCGAAGTTTACCAAGACAGGCAGGCAGCCTAGAGAGGGGTGGGTGGCACATAACCGGATTAGGGGGGATTATGCCTCACCCCCTGTCCTTCCTGCATTTGGGATGGATTAGTCACTGGAGCCTGACATTGATACATTTTTAGAAGGTTTAAGTGACCAAACTGGGGGCAGGGTGGAGGGGCAATGCCTCTAGCAGAAATCTGGGTTTATAAGCCACTCTCAGGAAAAGGGAATCCTAATACAAACTGGGACATGGGAAGAAAATTTTGCAAGATGAACCCACCTGAATTGTCACGCCTTTGGGTTACGATTGCTGTAGGGCACTGAGAAGAGGTAAAAACACCAACGGATGAGTCTCTTCACCGCTCCTCCACCCCAGACCTCAGCCTCTCACTGAAGATGAATCCCATGAGCATTTAATATGATGTGGAGGTGGGCCTTCACTTCCTGTGTTCTAAACACCGAGCACTGGCTCCCTACCCTCCTAGAGGAGTTTCTCAATGTGTGGCCTGTGGCTGCTGACATCAGTACCAGCTTGGGGAATCTTGTTACATATGCAGATTCTCAGATGCCTGGGTGGCTCAGTCAGTTAAGCGGCTGCCTTCTGCTCAGGTCACAATCCCAGAGTGCTGCCTTGGGCTCCCTGACCAGCAGGGAGTCCGCTTCTCCCTCTGACCCTCCCCACTCTTGCGCTTTCTCTCTCTCTCTCTCAAATAAATAAATAAATAAATAAATAAATAAATAAATAAATACAATCTTTAAACAAACAAACATGCAGATTCTCTAGCCCTGCCCCTAGAGATTCTCATTTAGCCCTCAGGAGGGGGGGCCTGGGGACATGCCTCCCTGGCAAGCTCCCAAGGGATGCTGATGCTCACCAAGGCTGAGAAGTGTGGGGTCCCCAAGGCCTGGACCTGTATGACATCCAGTGGTAGATAAAGGGAACTTCTACAGTTGACATTGGGCAGTGGCCTTGGTTGTGTACATCCAGGGGTCTAAGTAATGTCCCTCCAGCACGTGCTCCTCTACCCTGCAAGATTCTTTTGGCTGGTCTGGAAATTAAGTTGACATTAGACAGATTATCAGGAGAAAAACGACAACAACAAAAAGGTTTAATAACATGCATACTGACTATCTATGTGAGAGAGACCCAGGAAAACTGAGTAACTCCCTGCAATGGCCTAAGCCTTCTCCCTAAATACCATCTCCAGCTAAAGAGGAGAGAAGATGTTGGGGGTGGGGAGTCAGTTAAGGGAGGTTACTGGGGAAAGCACAGTAAACAAGAGTAGATTTAAGTCCATGCTGTCTCTACTGATAACAGTTTCTAGAGATTTAGAGTCATCCGTCCCCCTCTTTCTGGTAATGAGATAAAAACACACTTACAAAAAGGTAAATTCTGTTTTCAGAGCTTTCCTTGTGTCTGCAATTTCTTAAAAATAACCAGCTTATCAGTATGCCAAAAAGGCATATCTTGGGGTGGCAAAATTTGCTCCCCTATGCCCTCCTCGGTGCTCACACTCACCCCACTGTGATCTTAGGTGTTCCAGCAATGTTCCTGTCAAAAGTGTGTTCCTGATAGGCCCCTCGCTGAAGATAAAAATGTCCACTGTAAAACAGTATTTCCATTAAATGAATCATTGTGTTTTTAAAGTATTTCCCTTTAAGATTTAAAAAAAGTTGTACTCTCAAACTTCAGAACCAGCTGCCTCGGCTGCTAACAGCTGTGTGACCCTAGGTCAGTAGCTTGTCCTCTCTGTGCCTCCATTTCCTTTTCTGTATAAAGGGTAGCACAATAACACCCACCTTCTAGGATTCCTGAGATAAAATGTTGCAGGGTAAGCCCCTCACATAGTGTCTGAGGTTTAAATGAGCTCAGTGGGTGTTAGCTGTTGAGTTTCTCAGAAAACCCAGCATCCACACCACTTCCGCCTCTGAGGTTTTATCAGTCACCTATTATTTATGAGCAAAGGATGTCATTCCCAGGCAAATACCCCATCCATTCCTTCAGTAAATAGCGGTTGCGAACCTACAGTGTGCTAAGCTGTGCTCTGGGTATGCGAGATGCAGCTGAGAACAAACAAGAACCCTGTTCCCATCATTTAAGAAATATCCATGAAGTGCCTGTGTGCCAAGGACTGTGCAATGTGCCAGGGTAAAGTAATGAAAAGCAGACATGGTCTCTGTCCTCAGAGATGACAGTCAAGGTGGGAGAGACATTAAGAAAAGGGGGGGCCACCTGGGTGGCTCGGTCATTTAAGAAACAGCTTTAATCAGAGGGTAGCTGACTGGCTCAGTCAGTGGAGCATGTAACTCTTACCTTGGGGTTGTGAGTTTGAGCCCCATATTGGGTGAAGAGATTACTTAAAAATAAAATAAATTTAAAAAAATAAACAGTTATAATCATGCAGATTGCAATTGTGATGGGCAAGACTGGGTGCACTGCCTAGACATGGTATTCTTTCCCTTAACCCATAATCTGACAGTGATGTCATTTTGGAAGTTGGTGAGGTCCAGAGTCATTGGCCAAGAAAGAATTTTTGAGACATCTTTGGTGCAAAAAGGTGGTTTTATTAAAGGATGGGGACAGGACCCGTGGACAGAAAGCTCTGCTGCACTGGAGCTGTGAGGAATGGCTGATTATATATACTTGGGAGTTGGGGGAGGTAAGGACAGGAGGAGGTATCCAAAAGCACTTTCATATGCTAAAAAGATTACAGGACACTGGAGGCCTGGATATTGTTGAGTTAAGGTTGTTTTTCCTTCCAGTAAGGCGTTAACATGAAGACAGTTGGGGGCTTCCTGGAGAAATGTTAATACTCTGCCTGCCTCAGGTCCCTGTCAATGCGCTGCAGCCATCTCCAGGGTCTACGGTGCCCCCTGCCTGTAAGGCTCTGGCCCCTGAGCTCCCACAGCTACCCCTTCTCCTATCCCTCGTCTCAGCCTAAATGGGCTTAGAGAGGCCTTCCCTGCCACTCCTGTTCTTTCTCCGTCCTGCTTCTTCCCACCACACTTGGGTTATTTGGTGTCTCTCTCCACAAGGGCAGGACTGGTCTGTTGGTTTCATCAGCATCTAGCACATAGGAGGAGCTCAATCTGTTCAATCTACAAATGACTGTGGAACCCAGATGAGGAAGCTGAGAGAAGACAAAGGTACCTAACGAAGGGTGAATGTGAGCAGAGTAGAAAGCTCTGAGTTAGTTAGCTGGCATGGCTAGAACTGTGGGTTTGGGCTTAGAAAGATAAACTAAAAATTGTTTTAAAGTTAAAAATTTTAACTAAGAGTTTGAGCAAAAATCAATTCGAACTGGCCAGTACCAAATTGAAGTGGATATGAGCCAGGGGAAAGACTTCTAATAAGAAAGTGAGAAAGCAAAGAAAAGAAATTGATTGCCTATAGCTTGATGCCTAGTTGGGTGTTAGTTAAAGCTGTTTGCAACTGGTCATCCTTAGGTTTTGATTTCATAACCTTGAGGCATTTACAGCCTTAGATTTTGGTTTGCTTCTTTTTTTTTTTAATTATTTAAATTCAATTTAGTTAACATATACTGTGTTAATTCAGGGGTAGAATTTAGTGATTCATCATTTGCATATAATACCCAGTGCTCATTACATCAAGTGCCCTCCTTAATGCCCATCTTGGTTTGCTTCTGTAGGCAGTGTTAAAGGGGAAAAAAAAAAAAAAAAAAAGACAGTGCCTGACTGGCTTAGTCACAGAGCACGCACCGCTTGATCTCAGGGTCGTGAGTTCGAGTCCCACCTGGTATGGAGAGATTAGTTTTTTAAAAAGTAAAAAAGAGAGGGGCGCCTGGGTAGCGCAGTCATTAAGCGTCTGCCTTCAGCTCAGCGCATGATCCCGGCGTTCTGGGATCGAGCCCCACATCAGGCTCCTCTGCTGGGAGCCTGCTTCTTCCTCTCCCACTCCCCCTGCTTGTGTCCCCTCTCTCACTGTCTCTCTCTGTCAAATAAATAAATAAAATCTTAAAAAAAAAAAAGTAAAAAAGAGAGACAACAGGCCCAAAATAGAGTAACATTTGCCAAGCCCCATGTCAGCCAACCAACACTTAATATCTGACTTAACTATAGTTTCAACCTCTTTCAGGAAAGAAACCTTTAACCAGTCAGTGACCTGGTCAGCACCTAGTGAAGTCATCTGTGATGAGGGAAAGGAAGGCAAGCTGAGGACAAAGCAGAAGCTGATACCCTGCAACCCCTTCCCCCTGGTATGTATGCAACATTCCTCAGGCACTCCTGGCTGCCCTAAAGGACAAAGAAACAGTTAACCTATAGATAACACAATCTTGCAAGACTTGAGTCTCCCTCAGTTTACAAATGTCTTAGCAGTTTACAAGAACAAAGCTATCAGTAACCTAGCTTCCAGAAGGGAATGTATGTAGACACAATTAAATTTCCTTACTACCTACCGCCCATTGATAAGTCCTTGAAACAAGCACAGTGACATTCCTCTAGGAACTCAGCTGCCTCGATGTTAATACTTTGCTAAAGGCCAAAGGCAGTCCTAGCCTAACCCCCTTCCCTCCACCAGGATCCTGGAAGTCTACTTTAACGTATAAAAATTCCTTTGGAGACTTCGTTTATCTCTACCCGCCCCCCCCAAGTTATGTGTTAGCAGTCATCCCCCAAGCATATGGCCCACCGATATACATCTGAAGGGTCTCATGACTAAGATTTTATTAGACGGTAATAAATGACCTTTTCCCAACAATAGCTAGCCCCCTCAAGGTCCTGGAAACCTTGCTTCCAAAATTCCTTAAGCTTACGCTATCCCTAACCCTCTCCCAACTTGAGGGTATATAATGGGCCAGTTCTCATGACTTCGGAGCAGCTCTTTCCGCCCATGGGTCCTGTCCCGGTGCTTTAATAAACCACCATTTTGCGTAAAAGACGTCTCTAGAATTCTTTCTTGGTCGGCGGCTCCGGACTCCACCCCACTGAACCTCACCTATATCCCACAACCTCATCTATCTGCACAATAGGCCCCTGTCTTTCCCTCAAAGGAAGGTGACCTTGCCTGAAACAATCCACTCTTTGTCTCACTCCCTTTCTGCCTATAAAAGCCTTTCATTTTGCACAGCTCTTTGGAGCTTCTATTTGCTAGATGGGATGCTGCCTAATTCTTGAATCGTTGAATAAAGTCAATTTGATCTTTAAATTTACTCAGTTGACTTTTGTCTTTTAACAGCGGCCATGGCATAAAGCCACATCAATCTAATGGCCTCCTTGTTTAATTAATGTAATAGGCTGCTCAGCAAATGGAGAATTTCCATGGGACATATGTGCTTAGATATTATGTGCTTGTTATGTGTTTGTCAAAGGAGTGAGAAAGTTGGGAGGAGACCAAAGGGCAGAACTCTTCTAGAGACTGCCTGTATCTATATCTCCCAGGTGACCTGCGTAGAGAAAAGAGGACTTCCGGAGGCAGTGGGAGGTCTGGGCTTGATTGCTAAAGACTTTTGGCATCTCCCAACTATCTTAATGTTAATGCTCTGCTACAGGGAAAAACAACCTTAGCTTGACAATAGCAAACTCCACTATCCCGAAAGTCTTCTTTAGCATATGAAAGTGCTTTTGGACACCTCCCTTTGTCCTTACCTCCCTCAACTCCCCAGAATATAATCAGCCATTCCTCTCAACCCCAGTGCACCAGCTCTTTCTGCCCACTGGTCCTGTCCCCATGCTTCAATAAAACCACCTTTTTACACCAAAGATGTCTCAAGAATTCTTTCTTGGCCGTAGGGCTCCAGACCTCACCTACATTCAAAACTACATCAAAAGTCATAAGAGACCAAGGCTGAGAAACTTACAGAATAAGGGAGACCGGAAGAGACGTGACAAGTAATGCAACTCCTTATTGTACCCTGGATGTGGGGGAAACAGCTCTAAAGGACATTATACAGAAAATTGGCAAGTTTGAATGTAAACTGTGGATTAGTTAAATGCTGTTAATGTAAAATGTCTTAATTTTACTTAGCCTGTGGTTATGTAGGAAGATGTCCTTGTTCTTAAAAGACACGTGAAGTAGTGAAGCGACGGGTCCCATGTCTGCAACTTGGTTGCAAATGGTTGGGGGGGGTGCAGTATGCGAATGAAGTTGAAATGATAAACTAAATGGGATAAAAGTTAACAACTAGTAAGTATAGATAGAACGTATGTGGGAGTTCTTTACATTACTCTTAGAAGCTCCGGTATGCTTGAAATTACATCAACACGAAACGTTCCCACCACTACCCCAGCACCACGCACCATCTGGAAAAAAACAGTGAATTACAGAAGATCTCGCGATATTCAAAGAAGCCTAAACTATCTGTCCCGGTCGAAATCGGCCCCCCAAAAATCGTGAGTCACGTGGGGCGACCCCACGTGATCGGAGGCCCGGTTCCAACATGGCGGCCTCCATGGGTCGCTGGCTTATCTTCCTCCTTGCGCTGCTCGGCTTCCTCCGGGAGGCGACCAGCGGCGTTGACTGGGGGTGAGTAAAGGTCTGGAGGGGTGAGCCTGGTTCGGGGGTACACCGCCCGGGACACAGCCCTCCGAGCTCACGGCCGCCGTGTCTACGCAGGGCCTCCCGCGACGACGACTTGCTGTTGCCCTACTCCCGCGCACGCGCGCGCTCCGCGCGGGACTGCTCAAGGGTGCGCGCCGGCAGCCTCGAGCACGAAAGCTGGCCACCTACCCCGGCGACCCCCGGCACCCGCGGCCCGGCGGTACGCACCTTCGTGTCGCATTTCGCGGACCGCGCCGTGTCTGGCCACCTGACGCGAGTGGCAGAGCCCCTGCGCACCTTCTCGGTGCTGGAGCCCGGTGGGTCCGGCGGCTGCGCTTCCAGGCGCCGCGCCACCGTGGAGGAAACGGCGCGGGCGGCCGGCTGCAGAGTCGCCCAGAACGGCGGCTTCTTCCGCATGGACTCGGGCGAGTGCCTGGGAAACGTGGTGAGCGACGGGCGCCGGGTGAGCAGCGCCGGGGGGCTGCAGAACGCGCAGTTCGGGATCCGCCGCGACGGGACCCTGGTCACCGGGTGAGGAGGCAGGGAGCCTCGTGACTATCGAGGGCAGACGACCTGAGATTTGGGTTGTAGCAGTGGTGCTGGGTTCAAGTCACCTGACAAAGCTGAACCTCCGTTTCCGTTCTGTAGAATGGGGATAGTAATACTTTTCCTTGCAGTGTTTGTTCATCTCCCAGTATCAACGAGCGCTTGCTTTGTGTCAGGCAATATGCTGCGCACTGGGGATATAGCAGTGAACAAACAGACAGCCTTTGTCTTCACGGAATTCTCCCATTACTAGGAAAAATAAATAAAAGCCAGGAAATAATTAAGATAAATTTAGATTGCATGCATGTAAAGAAAAGAAGCAAGGAACAGGGTAAACCAATGTAAATGGAATGTGGATTTTAGGGGCGCCTGGGTGGCTCAGTCGTTAAGCGTCTGCCTTCGGCTCAGGGCGTGGTCCCAGAGTCCTGGGATCCAGCCCCACATCAGGCTTCTCCGCTGGGAGTCAGCTTCTTCCTCTCCCACTCCCCCTTCTTGTGTTCCCTCTCTCGCTGGCTCTCTCTCTGTGTCAAATAAATAAATAAATAAATCTTAAAAAAAGAAAAAAAAAAAGGAATGTGGATTTTAGGGAAGGTGAACAGGAAGGGCCTGTCTGAGAAGGTGACCTCTGGGTTGAAACCTGAAGATTAATCCTAAGTTAGCCAAGGTCAGAACTAGAGGAAGAGCACTACAGTCAGAAGGAACAGCAGGTGCTAGGCTTAGAGGTGCACAAGGGTTTGGTGTG
The DNA here is from genome assembly GCF_024610735.1 of Ursus americanus. NCBI lineage: Eukaryota > Metazoa > Chordata > Mammalia > Carnivora > Ursidae > Ursus > Ursus americanus. Next base: position 36,403,985 of record NC_142128.1, read on the forward strand.
TGTGAGGCACTGAAGGAAGGAGCAGAGTATCAGAGGATGACAGGACTGACTTTGGTTATTTAAAAACATGCTCTAGGGGCACCTGGGTGGCTCGGTTGCTTAAGTGTCTGCCTTTGGCTCCGGTGGTGACCTCAGGGTCCTGGGATCGAGCCCTGTGTCAGGCTTCCTGCTCAGTAGGGGAGTCTGCTTCTCCCTCTCCTTCTGTTCCTGCTTGTGTTCTCTCTCCATCTCACTCTCTCAAATAAAGAAATAAAATCTTTTTAAAAAAATGAAAATAAAAACAAGCTCTAATCCTGGCAGAAGGCTGGGTTGGAGGGACCAGAGTAGAAGTAAGGAGACGGGGGCGCCTGGGTGGCACAGCGGTTAAGCGTCTGCCTTCGGCTCAGGGCGTGATCCTGGCGTTATGGGATCGAGCCCCACATCAGGCTCCTCCGCTGGGAGCCTGCTTCTTCCTCTCCCACTCCCCCTGCTTGTGTTCCCTCTCTCGCTGGCTGTCTCTCTGTCACATAAATAAATAAAATCTTTAAAAAAAAAAAAAAAGAAGTAAGGAGACCAATTATGAGTTGTCAGTAGGCATCAGACAGTGGTTTCACTACAGTGATGGCCTAGGAGGTTGAAGACCAGAGATGAACTTGAAATCTGTTGAGAATCGTTGTTTATATTAGATGAAGTAGTAACTGGGATGCATAGACTGTTTACAAAGGCTGCACTCAGGACCAGGATGGTTCCTGGGACACCAGGAGGAATTAAGCAGCCAACCTGAGGAGGGGAAGTAGGAGGGAGCTCTACAACCTGCAGTTGCCCCTGCTGGTGAGTGAATCTAATGCCTTTTCTGTGTCCAGGTACCTGTCTGAGGAGGAGGTGCTGGACAATGAGAATCCATTTGTGCAGCTGCTGAGTGGTGTCGTGTGGCTGATCCGCAATGGAAGTGTGTACATCAACGAAAGCCAGGCGGCCGAGTGTGATGAGACGCAGGAGACAGGTTTGGGGGCGGGGTGTGGCATAGTCTTGTTGAGAACCAGGACCGCTGGGCTGGTGGGGGAAGCTATTCTTAAGTCTTTGAGTATGTACTATTCAAGGTACAGGGGATCCATGGGGATTATGACAAATAAGGTCCCTGCTCTTGGGGAATACATAACAAAGAAAATAGATTTGTAATTTGCTGAAAGTAAGTGGTAAGTGCTAAGAAAGAAAAATAAAGTTGGGGGAAAGGAAATAGGTAGAGGAAAGGAGCTGTGAATCAGAATCCTGAATCCCTGGGGGTAAGACCCAAACCTGTGTGTTTTAACAAACCCCTTGAGTAATTCAGTTTGAAAACCTCTGGGATGTGGAGTACTGGCGTAGGAAAGGATGTTATGGCCCTGATGTGGAAATGGCTGTTTTAGACTGAGCAGTCAAGGGAGGCCTCACTGAGGAGTTGCCTTAGATTGGAAAGAACAAACCACAGGAAGGGCTGAGGAGAAGCACAGTCCAGTCAGAAGGAACAGAAGGTGTAGAAGCCCTAAAGCAAAAAGTGGCTGCAGGGTGGTGAGAGGGGAGCCTCCAGAGATGAGGTAGGAGAAGCAGACCCGGGGCATCTGGGTGGCTCAGTCAGTTAAGTGTCTGCCTTCGGTTCAGGTCATGATCCTGGAGTCTAGGGACTGAGTCCCACATTGGGCTCCCTGCTTGGCCGGGAGTCTGCTTCTCCCTTTGCCCCTCAACCCCGCTCGTGCTCTCACTCGCTCTCTGTCTCTCTCAAATAAATAAAGAAGAAAATTTAAAAAAAAAGAGAGAGAGAGAGAAGCAGGCCAGAGTGGCCGTGTTGGGCCTTGGATTTTGAGCTGAGAACAGTGGAAGCCATTAGAGGGTTTTCCCCTGGAGGCTGCTGTCACTTAATTTACACCTAAGAAGGGCCATCTGACCTCTATGTGGAGACTGAGTGGGATGGGGCAGAGGAGAGGCAGGATAATACACGTCTGAGTGAGACACTGGATGGCGTGGACCGGAGGTGGAGAGTGGCATTGGACTGGCCAAAAATAACAGGCAGAGCCCAGGAGGCTTCCCAGAGGGCCAGGTGATCAGCCAGGCTTCTTCTCTTTTAGGTTCGTTTAGCAAATTTGTGAATGTGATGTCAGCCAGGACAGCTGTGGGACATGACCGGAAAGGGCAGCTGGTGCTCTTCCATGCAGACGGGCAGACGGAGCAGCGGGGGTGAGTGCCAGGATCTGGGAACAGCAGGCCTGGGCTGAGTCCTGCTTTGAGGAACTTCAGCCCACTGATAGCTGCCCTTCGGACTCCCACCTGTTCCCTGGGGATGTTCACTGCCTTCCCACAAGAAAGAGTCCCTAGATCTGTCTCATGTCTGAGAACTCATTGTCCTCTACACACTCCCTCTCAGTCTCCCCAGCTTAGGCCTCCGCTCTCCTGAGTCCGGGATAGGGTGATAGGAAGAAATTACAAAGTCAGCAGGGAGAAGACCTCTGTTCCAGTCCCAGCTCTGCCACCTGCTAGCTCTGTGGCCACAGACAAGTCTCTCACCCTCTCTGAGCCAATTTCTTCCTTTTTAAAGAGCGTGTTAGTCTGCTATAGCTGTGTAACAAACAAGCACAAACAGCACCCATTTGTTAGCTCACAGTTCTGTCAGTCAGAAGTCTGGAGGGCTCAGCTGAGTTCCATGTTGGAGCTTTCCCATGGACAAAATCAAGCCGTGTGCCAGTTGGGCTGTCATCTGGAGCTTCAGAAAAAGAATCCTCTTAGCTCATTCAGGTTGCCGGCAGGGTGCACTTCCTCGTGGTTATAGGACTGAAGTCTGGGTTTCCTTGCTGGTTGTTGGCCAGGGGACCCTGGCTCCTTCAGGCTGCCCACATTCCTTCTTGTGCATGTTACCCTCCCCATCTTCAAGCCAGCAAACATGTGTCCAGTCCCTTTATTCCATTTGTATTTCCAGTCTCCCTCGTTTCACATTCTGCCACCAGCCAGGGAAAGGTCTGCTTTTAAGAGCTCTTGTGATTCCACTGGGCCCACCCAGATAATCCAGGATGGTGTCCCCACTTGTGGACAGCTGAGCCATATAAAATAACAGTCATGGGAGTGATCTCTCATTATATACACAGCTTCCAGGGATTAAGATGGGACATTTTTGGGGGAAGCCCATTTAGAAATTTGTCTGCCACAGTGGGCTTGATACTGTCCACCTTGGAAAGGCAGTGGACACGGTCAGCATTAACGCTCTTGTCCTACAGCATTAACCTATGGGAGATGGCAGAGTTCTTGCTGAAACAGGACGTGGTCAACGCCATCAACCTGGATGGAGGGGGCTCCGCCACCTTCGTGCTCAATGGTACCTTGGCCAGTTACCCATCAGATCACTGGTAAGCATGCCAGAGCCCTCTTCTTGAGGTCTAAGTCCAGGCCTATCCCTAGCTATCTAATTCAACAAATATTGAGCACGTACTATGTGCCAGGCCCTGAGGATTCAGCCTTGAGCCGGGATCCCTGCCTCTCATTGCTTACAGGAAGAGAGTTGAACTATACACGCTGTACCAGTACCACCCACGCCAACGAAAGGGGGTTAATAGGTCAGCAAAGACCTCTCTGAGCATAGTGGAACCTGAGCTGAGATCTGAAGGTCGAGGTAGCAAGGCAGGACCTGGAGAACCTTCTGGGCAGTGAGAACAGCATGTGGAAAGGCCCTGGGGTTGGAAGAAATTGTCAGGGTGGGAAGAACCTATAAAAGGTTAGAGAAGGGAGAGTGGAGAGAGAGGCAGCCGTCAGGGGCTATAGTAGGGGGTAGAAAGGGTGCGCTGGGGATGGTCAGTGCCTTGGCCTCTCTTCACACGCCATGTCGCCCCGCAGCCAGGACAACATGTGGCGCTGTCCACGCCATGTGGCTACTGTGGTGTGTGTGCACGAGCCCCGCTGCCAGCCACCTGACTGCAGTGGCCACGGGACCTGTGTGGAGGGGCGATGCCAGTGCACGGGGCACTTCTGGCAGGGCGTGGCCTGCAACGAGCTGGACTGTGGCCCCGCCAACTGCAGCCAGCACGGGCTTTGCACAGAGAGTGAGTGGGGTCTCTGGGGCGGCAGTTGTGACTGGGGCTCCCAGCTCTCACTGCCCTGGCCCTGCCCAGGCCCTCACCTGGCCCTCTTGGTCTTGTCTTGGCAGCTGGCTGCCGCTGTGAAGCTGGATGGACAGGGTCCAACTGCAGTGAAGGTAAAAGCCACCAGGCCAGGTGCCTCCCCACCCCTGGCCACCTGGGGAGAGGGTGAGCGTGGCAGCTGCCTTTATCTCCCTCCTGTTCGCTGCTCTCGCCTGACTGTAAATCACTGCGTTAGTGTCCTGCAGCGGCCACAGCAAATTCCACAAACGGGGTGGCTTAAAACAGCAGAAACTTACACTGTCACAGCTCAGGAGGCCAGAACTGTAAAATCAAGGTGTCTGCAGGGCCCATACTCCTGAAAGGTCTAGGGGAGCCTCCTTCCTGCCCCTTCCAGCTCCTGGTGGCTCCAGGCATTCCTTGGCTCGTGGCCACGTCGCTCTGGTCTCCGCCTCCATCTTCACACGCCTTCTCCCGTGTCTGTCTCTCCATCCCCTTCCACGGGCCCCAGATCATTGGATTTAGGGCCCACTCTAAATCCAGGCGTCCGCATCTCTTAAGATCTTCACTTAATTGTATCTGCAAAGGCTCTGTGTCCAAATGCAGTCGTGTTCCCAGATTCTGAGGTTTAGGACACAATATCTTTTGGGGGGACACAATTCAACCCACTGTAGCCATCCACAGTTTCAAAGCCTTCAGGGCTTTCTTTTGAGTAAGTGAAAGAAATGGACTCCTCAGCCTGACCTGCCAGGTGCTACAGCCCCTCCCCGACTCACTGACCCAGCTCTGCTCCTCCAAACCCCAGCTTAACTGCCCTGTCCTCAGGGGCCTGCCCGCCCCACCCCCTCCAGCGGTCTGCTGCTGCTGCACTTGTCCCCACCTGCACATCACATCTGCTTTCTGGCTCACTGGCCACCTCCCCATCTAGACAGGAAGCTCCAGGAGGGCTCAGCCTCAGGGCCTGCCTTCAAGTGGGTTCTCCCTCACTTTCTCTTGGAAGAATTTGGGAACCTACAGGGCCACTTGGGGTGACTGAGATCTGTTTGCAGTGTTGTTGGCCCTCACCTAGGAGAGGCAGGGTTGGATTTTGAAATGACTCCCCTTTCCCCATGCCAGCTTGCAGCAACGGCTCCTTTGGGGAGGACTGTGCCATGAAGTGCTGGTGTCAGAACGGAGCTGCCTGTGACCCGGTCCGGGGGACCTGCACCTGTCCTCCTGGCTTCATTGGGGACACCTGTGAGCACGGTAAGATAGATGGGCCCCAAGTCAGCTGGGAGGAAGTGCCACCCGGGGCATCTCCAACGTCTAGCCTGAGGGATCCGGGGGGGCACTTCTGCTTCAGCCCAGCTCTGCACACACCTGGGGCCCATCCTGTCCGTGCAGAGAGAGGCCTTGCCACTGAGGCCTCCACTTCTGCCTCCTCTCCACAGAGTGCCCCCTCGGCTGGCATGGGCCAGGCTGCCAGAGGCCTTGCAAGTGTGAGCACCAGTGTCCCTGTGACCCCCAGACTGGCAACTGCAGCCTGGCCCAGGCACCAGCCCTTAACAGCATCCTCTCCCAAGGTATGGCTCCTCCCAGTCCCCTGGGGGCAAGAGGGGGCACACCCCTCCTCTCCCAGCATGTCAGCTTTTCTCTGGTGTCTTGCAGTGAAGCAGTGTCTCCTGTCATCCGAGACCACCCTGAGAACAGGAGAAGTCTCCCTTCTCACTGGGTAGGAGATTTGGTGGGACTTGGGGCAGGGATGGGAGGAAATCCCCCCTCTCTCCACCTGTGAGTCATGGCCTCTGCTCAGGGACTCAGTAACGCTAGGTGTCAGCGGGGCAGCCAGGTGACGTTTCTCCAATGTAAGCACAGGGAGAGTCACAGCTGATGCTCACAACCACCAAAGTGGCCCTGGGAGATGTTGAGAAGGACCCTGGTCACCACCCCAGTGGGAGTCGAGGGGGCAGGGCAGCGGGCTCCTTTCCCTGTGAGACTCGCGACTTACTTTCTCAGTGTCTGGTGCCCAGTACAGAAGTGCCAAGCCCCAGGGAACTCGCATCATTTCTCAAGCACCTCTGTGTGCTCCTTGTGGTGGGCTTTCTCTCTCTTTTCTAGTGCAGTGGGTCTCAAACTTGACCTCTGGGAGGGGCTGCTGGAAGAGATTGCTGGGTCCCATCTCTGGAGTTTCTGCATCAGTAGGTCTGGGGTGGGGCCTGAGAATCTGCATTCCCAGTGCTGTCCCAGGTGATGCTCATGTTGTTGCTATGGAGACCCCACTCTGAGAACTTCTTTTCTTGTAGTTCTCACCTCATGGCCCAGCTCTGGGTGCCGGCCCAGCCCCACCCACGTTGGAGGTGGGGATCAGGTATGGGTATGAATGAAAAGCTCCTGGCGATGTCCTAGAGGACAGTCTCATCATTAATAATACAGATCCCAGGTCCCTCCTGGAGGTCCTGACTCAGTGAGCCTGGGGTGAGGCTCTGAAGGCCCAGAACCACACCTGAAGAAAACCCCTGGAAATGTGCTTTGAAAATGCACCCAGAGCAGTGACAGTGGCTCCTGGGTGCTCCATGCCCCCGGTCTTAAGTTCAGGCTCCTCAGGTGTGAGACTTTGAGCCCCTCCTTCCCCAGTGCAGACCTGGAACCCATTGACAGTTGCCGGCAAGGGAAGGGGAGCCATGGAGGCGCTGACAAGCATGCCCCTGCCCGTAGCAGTGTGTTTGTGTCTGCTTTTGCATTGAGGGCTTCAGCCAAAGATTCACATGAAGGAGGAAAACAAGGATCATTGAAAGACCCCGCCAGCTCTACAGGAGGGAGGAAGGGGTGCAGTTCTCCCTGCTCTATTTGCTTTGAGGTTTCTGGAACATCCCCCGGGAGCACAGGATGCAAACTGATGCATCTTCAGGCATCATCGTTAGATCCCCAACTGTATTTTATTTCGCCTGCATAATTTTTAAAAATTTTAAGATTTATTGGCAACATCTGAGAATCAGTAACGTTCACATAAAATTTTGTGGTTTCTCTTGAAGTCTCAGGAGTTGTGGCAGGGCTGGCCTGCATGCCACATAGTGACTGTCATTACTGCACCCCGAACGTGTGTCTGGAGTGTGTCCAGCCCTGCCAGGCCCATTTTGCTCCTGGACAGTATTTGTGTTTTCCCTGGAGGCCCCTGACTCTGCCTCTGCTCTGGTGGAGGGGAGGGAGGGAAACCCCTCCAGCACTGCCCAACAACCCCCTGTTTAGGCTTTCTCTTCTGCACCCAGGACCACCTGGCTGGCCCTCACCCTGGCCCTAGTTTTCCTTCTGCTGATCAGCATGGTGGCGAACGTGTCCTTGCTCCTTGGCTCAAGAGCGGAGCGGAGCCGGCACCTGGATGGGGCCTACGTTTACCACCCACTGCAGGAGATGAATGGGGAGCTCCTGGCCTCGGAGAAGGAACAGCCGGGTGATGCCCACAATCCCTTTAAGGACTGAAGCCTCCAGCTGCCCGTCGTGGCCTGCTCTGAAGGCTCATTTCGACACGGTCTGATTTCTGCAAGGGAAATTTCAAGGCCGCTGACCGTCTGGGTGATCTCAGCCCCGGTGCCAAGCCAAGCTTCTGATAGCACCTGTGCCTCAGCCCCTTACCTGGCCCTGGGCCCTCACCTGGTCACCTGCCGTGACACATGCAACCCTAGCAATACTGTGCTCCCCAGAGATAGACTCCTCCTTCCCTGCCTGCCTGTGTCTGCTGCCTGTGACGCCTGTCCTCCGAGGACCTGCTCTGCTGGCAAAGAGCCTCTGGCCTCCTGAGGCAGGGGCTGCTAGCGATGGCACGACCATGACCGCACCGTGACTGAGTGGCAGGGTCCAGCCAGCCCCTCTGGACAGGGATGGATTACAGAGACGATGGCCACGTCATGGGACCCTTTTCTACAGACCTCATCACAGAATTTGCCAATTTGAATTCTACTTTCTGTCACAGGAAGCTCCTTAGAAGGGGCGGGGGATGAAATCATGTTTACAAGCTTTCTATTTTGGTATCCTGCCACCAGGAGAGGTTTTTTATCACTTGAATAAATTGATGTAATAAAAGGATTCCCCGGGTGGCATCTAAAGCCTGAATTGTGGATTTCTGGATGTACCTAGGTATAGGTGGGATTACTTCATCTGAATTCCGGGGTCATAAACAGGCAGCCCAGAGCACACCCAGCTCCCTGAGCTGTTTGTTGAATCCAGGGCTTCTCACTTTATGGTGCACGCGAGTCACCCAGAGATCCTGTTAAAATGCAGATTCTGACCCGGGGTCGGGTACAGGAGTCTGAATCTCTAACAAGCTCCCAGGTGAAGCTTAGACTTGGGTGGGGGGGTTGTCTGGACCATGTTTCGAAGGGAAAAGGTTTAGTCTGCACCATGACTTAATGGAATTTAAATTAGTTACCAGCGTATAAAAGCCAAGAGATAAACAATTTCAGGTTTCATATTTCTTTTTAAAAGAGGGTGAGCCTGCAGCCCCTGCCGACGTCCCTCCAGGGCAGTGACTTGTCAGAAATGAGAATCCGCAGTCCCCATCTGGGCCTGCCTTCTCCAGGTCATCGCAGCCCCAGCAGTCCATGGCCTGCCAGCCCCGTGAGTATCTGAGTTTGTACCGTGTGGCCGTGAAGGGTATTCAGGAAGTGCCTGGTAGCACCCCCCCTTCCATGAATGGATATTACACTGTGCTCAGCAGATCTTTTGGGATGAGAGATGACGGAGGTCCTCAAAGAGACTCATGCACATTATGAACTGAATGTGTCTCCCCAAGATTCCTATGTTGAAGCCCTAACCCTCTCCCCTTCCCCCACCCATGTGATAGTATTTGGAGGTGGGGCCTTTGGTTTAATTAGTTTTCGATAAGGTCATGAGGGTGGTTCCCTCATGGTGGGATTAGTGCTCTTATGAGGGGAAGGGACAGGAGGGCCCCCTTTCCACAAAAGCACAGAGAAGAGGCTGTGTGAACACACAGCAAGCTGGCAGCTGTCTGCAAGCCAAGATGTGGGTCCTCACCAAGAACTGAATTTGCCGCACTTTGATCTTGGACTTCCAGCCTCCAGAACTAGGAGAAATACGTGTCTGTTTATAAGCTGTCCAGTGTATGGTGTTTGTCATAGCAGCTTGAGCAGACTAAGACGTCGTGTAACTAGTAGCTATCTAGTACTGCGTAACCAGTCCAAAACTTGGTGGCTTAAAACAACAACCAGTTACTGCTTCTTCTGAAAAACGATTATTTTTTGTGATTCTGGGGTCAACTGGGTGAATCTGTTGATGTTTGCTGGGGTCACTGATCTCAGCTGGGCTCACTGGTATGTCTGCAACAGCTAATGGGCCCACTGGGGTCTGGCCTGGGATGGCCGCAGCTGATGACGTAGCTCCACCTAGTGCCTCATCCTCCAGGAGGCTGGTTCAGTCTTGGGGTCCAGGTGGGGACGGGCATCCTGGAAGAGAAGCATGCAGGGGCTTTAGAAGCTTCGGCTCAGAACTGGCGTGACCTTGTTTCTACCATGTTCTGTCAGCTGGTTCCCCAGGACTCCCAGATTCAAGGTGAAAGGAGACAGACCCCACTCTGTAGTGAGAAGAGCTGCGAAGAGACCTGAGTCCAGGAGGCTCATTGAGCCCATCCTGCAGTCCATCTGCTGTCCTGATGATATAGTTTCTCTTCAGAAAGGAAGAATTTGGTTCTGAGAAGTGAAATATCACAGGCCAGTTTCCCAGACTCCCAAGTTCCTGCAGGAATGGGTCTATGTGACTGCGTGTCTTCCTGTCTCCCCCTGAAGTTGAGAGCTGCTGAGCCAGCCTGTGATACTCCCTCCGGAGTGCTGTGTTTTGGTCCTGCAGTGGGAGCCACAGGCCAAGTTGTCGGTATCCTTGGGCATGGTTGATCCTACACCTAGTGAACCATCACCCGAAGCCCACACTAGCCACGGCCAGGCTGCTGTCATTCCTACATCCTAACTGAGCCTGTTTTCTGGGCTTGTGACCCTGGTTTGGGGCGGGGGGCATTCACAGCATGTCCAGGAGGAACTTGAGGACAGCTGCTCATCCAACGAACTAGGCAAATGCTTCAAGTTGTAATTCCTCCTTCCAGAAATGGAAACAACCAAGTTCACATGTTCCTCCAGGGACCTTGTGTTTCAACTCTACCTGGAAGTCTCATCCTGTGTTTTGCTCTCTTTTAGTGCACAACTGGTCCCTGGGCTGCTTTGATGTTTTGCTCCCAGTGTTCAAGGGTAGGAAGTAGTGACAAGAGCTTGGAGGAGTTCCCAGACACCTTTGAATCACGTTGGCATGTTCCTGAGACACAGTTCCTGAGCTGGCTGCAGGTCAGAGTGTATTCCCCAGGAATGTTGTATGATTGCACATGTTCAGATCCTGTCCCAGGCCCGTCGAATCAAAATGTCAGGGGCAGGGGGTCTGGGAATCTACAGAGAGCACCTTTAGGGGTTCTGAGGCAACAGGCTGTAGAAACCCTTGTCCTGGAAGCTCTGACCTCTGCAGAGGACATCTCTGTCCCTGGCTGGGCTGGTAGCTGAGCTGGGAGGTTACGGTGCTGTGCATGGACTTGGTGGATTTTAGGCCAGAGAGAGCTGAAGAGGGTCCATCATGACGTGCTGGAGGGGTCCCTGGTTCAGCGACTAGGATACATTCACCCTCCCTTCTTTGTGGAGGGGTATCTATTGTGCCTGCCCAACACCCAGTCCCTCTTCTTTTAATAAATGCCCTGTCTTCAGCTGGATCCCTCCCAGCAGCAGAACCTGAGATAAGGATGGAGGGGTAAGTAGTTTGGGAGGTGACCGAAGAAGCCCTGGTGGGGGACAGGGAAGTGAGGAAGGAAAGGCAGCCAGTACACAGTGCGTTAGTGAGCAGCTCCCCACTGTGGGCAGCCAGGCTTGATCACCTGGGGTCTCTGGGAGAATGCAGAGAACGTCTTGGGGTTGTGCCTCTGGTGGGGTGTTGGTCAGCCAACACACTCTCATCATGCTTTGGGGGGTTAACTCCCTGGCACGTCCAGCCTGCCCTACACAGGGGCTGAGTATGCTTCAGCACCCAGAGGTAGCCATCCAAAATTTGCAGTTTCTTGTATCCAGACGCCTCCCAGTGGTAATGAGAATGCCCAGTGAAGGTGGTCAGGACAGTGAGAACCATGGCCACGAGCCTCCCTCCCATTGCCTTTAGGGCACTACCTCTCACCCATTCTCCATCCCTCTGGTTTGGCTAGTACCATCCCTTCAAGTCCCAGATGGCATGAATAAATGGATCAGAGGTAGTCCCCTGTCCCAGTTGGCTCACCAGAGCCCACCCTGGAACTTCTGCTAGAATTTGGGGAAAAACACTTTGCTGAGATTGTCAGGGTGTGGGCTACTTGGAAAAGGACAGTGAAGCCAATGTGAAGGAGAACCAAATCAAGAGAAAGGGGGACAATCATTTAAGCTCCTAGATCCAGCTATACCTGAAGCCTGTATCCTTCTTGGACTAATTACATGGACCAGTAAATCCCCATTTTTGCTTGAGGCACTTTGTGTTGGATTTGGGGGTCTCTGGCAACCCACAGAGTCTAACACTCATACTGTTTGAGGAGAGGCACATTTTGGAATCAGGCATTGCGGAGCTTAGGTAGGACATGGAGCAGAGGCAGGAAGGTGTTTTGAGATTCTGACAATTCCCTTTGGTGGTGGGTAGGGACACGTGTTGACAAATAATACAAGAGCTCAAGTCATCAAGCTTTGGGATTGCTAGCCAGGGATTAACATGGACTAGTTATGGCAGTGCAAAGATCCCCTCCCCTCCTCATGGTAGTGATGGCAGACCCCTGGGCACAGAATGTGGACCAGATGTCTTGGTGGCCTGACTTGGAACCCCCAGAGTCCTGTTGCCATGGTAACATATGGCTGCTGGGATGCTCTTTATAAAATTTGAGCATCAGGAGGGTCCCCAGAAAAAAGTTCAATCCTGGGCTTAAGGGGTGGGCTTTCAAAGGCTCTTAGGAGCCCTGATATGGGAACAATTCAAGTGTGATGCCCCAAGCTTTCATTGGATTTGCAAAGGGGTCGGTGTCTCAGAAACCTTGGGCTCCAGGAAACTCTGAAGTCAGAGGTTTCAAGTTACACTTGAAGGGAGGAGAGGGGAAATGGATTGAAGAGAAGTTTGAAAGCCACAGTCGCCTTTCATGTCCCTGAGAGCTTCCTGGCACTTTTCCTTCCAGCTCTTTCCAGGCCCTACCCCAACTCCAGCAGTTGCTAGTGCCCTGAGACCTGCCTCCATGGAGGCCGCAGTGGTCTGCTTTGGACCTGGCCCCTGGCCTCAGAGGAAGAATTGGTCCCAGAGGCAGCCTCTGGGTCATAAGGGAGCCCTGGTGTGACCTGCCCTCTCTGGGCCCCTCAAACCCCAGGGGGCTTCTGGGGAGACGATTCTGCCCAGGACAGACGTCAGCAGTGACTCATGGCTCAGACCTGATCCCAGCTGGCCTGCCCCAGGGACTTCTGTCTTTCTCAACCCCCGCCACATGCAGGAGTCAGCTGGCTGGTCCTTTGAGAGCTCTTACCCACAGTTGCAGAGAAATCCATGGAAAAGTCCCAGAGAATGAATACATGCACTGTACCAAAGCAGACAAGGGCTGCTTCCTCTCCCTCAGTTGGATGTGTTGGGTGGGGCTGGGTAACCAAAGCCGGTATAGACAGGGGGCCCTAGAGCAGTCACACAAAAGAACCACAGCTCCTCTGCTCCCCAAGCGACAGTCCTTGGGCTTCTGCTCCAAAACAAGAGAGCTTTTCCAGAACCCCATGATGTGTGTGGCAGCCAGCACCCCTGCTCCGTGTCCCAAGGAAGCTTGCGATAAAGGACCAGGGGTGCCCTGGACAGGCCCCCCACCCGACCCCCAACCTCAGGACTGTGGCTGTCCTTGGACATAACGTTAGGACTTAAGTCAAACCCCAGGGAATAGGGCAGAGTGGCCCAGAGAGATAGATGGCAGGGCCCTCACCTTCACCTGGATACCTGGCAAGTAGAATCCCAGGAAGCCACCCTCAAGATTCCCAGTCAGCAGTGCTGAGTGGGCCTGGGGATCTGCATTTAATACCACTGACAAACTAAGTATACATCTGTTTATGCACCCTATGCATATGCAGTGGTTTGAATACCATCCCCGCCCCCCAGAATTAACATCCAGACACACAGAACCTTAGAATGTGACTGTCTTTGAAAGTAGTCTTTGCACATGTAATGAGTTAAGGAACTCAAGCTAAAATCATACTAGATTTAGAGTGGACCCTAAATCCAGTGACTGGTGTCATTACAAGACAGGAGACACAGAAGAAGCCATGTGAAGACAGGCAGGATAGGAGCAATGCAGCCACAAGCCAAGGAGTTCTGGGAGACACCAAAAGCTCCAAGAGGCAGGAAGGATCCTCCCCTAGTGTCAGGAAACACCTTGATCTCAGACTTCTGACTTGCAGAACTGTGAGGGAATCCGTTCCTGTTGTTTTAAGTTACCAAGTTTGTGGGATTTTGTTATGGCAGCCCTAAAGAACTACTCCCATATATCTGTGCTTTATATACAAAAATGTGATTTTTTAATGTGCTCCCTTTCCCCCAAGAACCAACTCACAACCCCTTGAGGGTGATACCACCCCTGCTGAAAATGCTTCTGAGTCTTATAAACAACAGCAGAGTCACTCTTGAACAAGCCCAGGGAGACCTCCAGGGTTTTAGGAGGTAGACAAATTGAGGTATATCCAAATCTAAAACGTTTAATGCTTTTGGTGGGAGCAAATGACCAGGCAAACAAGGAACATCGTGTTTTACTGGCTGAAATAGAGTGTGCGGAACAGAATTACAGTATTCTCATTGAACACTTGGTTTTACAGGAGGAGGAATTCCAGAGTGCAGGGTGGGAGAAAAAATTCTCAGAATCCCTGTATTTCAGCCTGTAGAAAGAACATTCTCTAGCTAGTTTTGGGAATACCACTCCGAATGATGCTCTTCCAGATTAGTGGATTTGCTCAGAAAACACAAGCAGTTTCTAAATGGGAAGGTAAGAGGGAAGTTATATCCTGCTACCCACTTTCCTCCATATGTACGTGGTGCTGAGCCTTCTGTCCCAGGAGAAACAGTGACAGGCAGGCATCCTTAGGAAGGAGTCTGGAGTGTTTGGTTGAGAAGCCTTAAATCATCAGGATCACCTCTGACATTTATCATGTGCTTTCTTTGTGCTGGGCACTGGGGTTGTGGACTCTATAGCTGCTCTCACTTGTCCCACGACAACCCAGTGAATGAGGTAGGCACATCCCCATTTTACAGATGAGGAAACTGAGGCACAAGGGAGTTAAGTCACCTGCTGGAAGTTACACAGCTAGTGAAAAGGTGGCTGGGGTTTAAACCCTGCCCCATCTAAATTTTAAGACGTAAGCTCCTAAACACAGTGTGTAGGCAGGATCCTTTTGCTAGTGGGTTGTTTATGTCCTGGTCACAACAGGTTCATGAGCAAGAGGGAGAAAGAAACCAAGCCAAGGAGCTTCCAACCCTGGGGTCTAGGGAAATACAGAAGCCAGGAACTTGGCAGCCCTTCCTTGGATTTTTAATCTCATGCCTCCCAAAGTCAGGAAAGACCTATTGATTGATAAAGCTCCAGCTTGGACCCCAGAGACCTCCAGCAAGGGGGGGTGGACTGCAGCAGATGCCACCATGGCTGCCTGCTGCTTCTGTGTCCGAGCTTCCCTTGTCCTGGGGTGATCTGCTCTCTCCTATCCCACCGTTGCTTCTGGAGGAAATGGCAATCACAGGACCCACAGCCCCTTGGCCAGTACATCTGTAGGAGCGAGCGCTCAACTCAAACAGGGCCAGTCAGACCTTCTGTGGGATCTGAGATGGAGAATTCTCTCAACCTTAGAGATTGTGAGCCCTGTGGTTGTAGGCTTGGGGCTGCTGGCAGCCACCTTTCCCTCCAGGTGGAGGAGAGGATGAGACCAGTGTGAGAAGAGACACAGAGCCAGGAGGTCTGGGTGAGGTTGAGAGGATGAGCACATGAGCCTGAGGACACTGCACTCCTGGATCCAGCTGTACCTGAAGCAAGCAAGCCCTTAGCCATCCCAGTTAGAGAACCCAGGGAATTCCCTTTGTAAGCCAGTTTGAGCTGGAGTTTTCCCAACGGAGAAAGAATGAGCTCTCAAGGGGAGAACTGAGAGGGCCTGAAGCTCATCCCTTTTGTCCAGGCTGGACTGTTCACAGCAGATCCAGGTTCCAGTTGTCAAGCCAAGTATAACCCCAAGTCAAGGAAAGGCTTCTTCATCTTTCCCTGGTGCTAGTCCTAGACAACTAATGTGTGGGGAGTGTTAGGGCAGCTTACCCCAGAATGCTTCTAGAGCGCACCTGGGTTTTAGAGACAGGCTAGAAACTCATCGAAAGACTGGTGAAAAGATCTCAAATTCCTCACCTAAATGCCTGGTGACATGGGAATATTAGCTTTGAGAATGTCTCCAGTCTCCCCCTACCTCTCTCCCTCATGTGCTCACACACCTTCATGCAGGATGTGGTTTTGGATTTTGTTCCTATACCTAAGGAGCAAAAGGTGATGGATGAGAATCCCTCCCTGCAGGGAGAAGGATGTCTCTTAGAAGGTGTCTCCTTCCCTCTGCTCCAGGTTTGGGGGTGAGGTTGGTATGCAAGGAAGTCCTTGCTCTCCTTGCTCCATCATGCTGAGACTACATGGAAGCATGAACCCCATGGTTGTAAGCCTACCCCTCCGGCAAGGCCCAGTGACTGGGTGTTGACCAGATATGACCCCCAGCTGTAAGCACGGCTACAAGAGAAGAGTACCATTGAGCCATTTGGCCCCAGATTGGCCCCCCAGCTGTTGACTGAGCCATATCCGTGAGGTCCCTCCCAGGCAGATAATGGGAGTGAGTGACATGGACCAGGTTGATAGAGGGGTGAGAACTGGGGTGGCCCTATGAAGGGGCACAGTGGTATTGCCTTTACATGGCAGTAATGGTCCATTTTGCCAGCAGTCCCAAATGCCTAAGGGAAGCAGGACAGCCTGATTTCTGTGTGAAATGCCCCAACTTTTAAATCCCTCTATAGGCAAAAAACAAAAGTCAGATCAGTCTGCAGGCTGCCAGTTAGTAACCTCTGCCTTGCTGCCTTTTTTGGAAGCCCAGGAAAGGAAAGGAGAAGTGTCCTCAAGCCCCAAAACTTTCCTATGCAGGAACTCTGTCATTATTGAGGCCGGTTCCAGGGGTAAGATTTGCCCTAGGGCAGACACAACAAAGTCACAACCTCCTCCTCCCCACAGGGGGGTCCTGATGCCATGTAGAGATCCTGGATCTAGCCTTACCTGAAGCAAGGACTCCTGGACTAGCCACTTGCATGTGATGATGACTGGTTACTGTCTCTGTAGGTCTCTGTGACTTACAACCAAAAAAGTCATAATTAAACAGCTCCAAGGGGCAGGGGGGGACAGGACCTCCAGAGGAGTTTAAAGACAGCCAGAACCACTTCATCACTTGCCTGGGCCTCTCCACCCTCCTCAAGTCAGTGGTGGTCAGGTTGACTTCCTAGGCAAGTGCTGGGAGAATGGATTTCAGGTCCAGGTGGGCTGCTCCCCACAGAAAGTGGAGCCTGTAACTCATATAATTGCGCACCATGCATGTCTTGGAACACAGGGCATCGTTATGGAATCAGATGTGAAAACGGTCATTTCTGCCAACCCAGTGTTCTTTCCCTCTTCTTGTGGGGTACCCCGGTATTCCTAGAGGCAAACTCCTTAGGCTTTTCAAGCCAGGTGGTTGGCTTCAGGAACAGGCATGTGGTCCAGGTGGACCAATCACTGAAACCCCATCCCCCTATGGTGATTGGTCCAGATCGGACAATCAGTGTTCTCTCTTCCCCTGGAAACTGTGATTGGTTCAGGGACCAGCGTGGGACCCTGGCAGGCTGATTAGACTCCATTCTGGGAGCTTGCGTGGAACTTTGAGGGAGAGAGGTTTTCTTCCGAAGCTGAGCTGGGGGAAGGGAGGGAGCCTAATGGTGATGGGGTCCCCTGAGTGGGGAGGGCACCTGAGGAGGCTACCCCAGGGAAAGCAGAGCCAGAGGTGGAGAGGGGATGCTGAGCCTGATGACATCCCTGAGCTCCCAGACCAGGCCAACCCAAAGGTGGCCCACCCACTCCTTGGCTTTTCCTTACATGAAGCTCAAAGGAGATCATTCTGTCCTTGCATCCTCGAGAGTGCATGAGCTGATCATTGCCATTGGCTCCAGATGCCCCAATTTAGTCAGTGTCCAGACCCAGGGCTGCAGCCCACCTGGTCCCAGACCCCATGGACACTTGCAGACGTGGGAGGCAAGCAGGCTGCCCCACAGGGCTCAGTCCCAGCTATCTGGAGACCAGGGGGCTGCTGTGGGACTGGCCAGAAGAGGAGGAGGTGGTGGCGCTGAGCTGGGAGAAGCCGCTGGTGCAGGATTCCAGGCTGGACATGGAGCCCCTGGAGAGGAAGGGCGTCGCACGCACATTACCTTCTGGTGGTGACACAGCCCTGGGGCCCACATACAGCAGTGGAAAAGCTGGTGATGCTGCAAATGAGGCCCCAGGGCTCTTTCCACAAGGCTGGTAACCACCCCAGGCACAGAGGGCAAGTACAGAGGGAAAAGCAAGTGAAGTTACCGTGAGAAAGCAGGCTCCACCCATTTTCCTGCCCCACCCCCACGATCCCAGCCTGCCACACACCATTCAGGGGCTTCCTTGAGCTGGGGACCTAGCCTGGCCCAGAGGGTGCCCCACAAACTGGGCAGTCCCTGGTCCTATCTCTAGCCTCACCCCACCCCACCCCTGTAGCCTCCTTTGAGCTTCTCTGAAACTCTCCTCCCCTGTCTTGGAACCTGTGCCGGTCTCTCCCGCCTGTTAACTTTGCCAGGAGAACCTTCTGTGATGACGGGTGCATTCCACCTTTGTGCTATCTAGTGTGGCAGCCATCAGCCACGTGGGGCTACTGGGCACTCAAACTGTGGCTTGTGCGGCTGAGGAATTGATTTTTTACTTTTATTTAGCTGTAATAACTAAGTTTAAATTGCTCCATGTGGCTAGTAGCTACCTGGCTGGCCAGTGCAGCTTTAGGGTCTGGCTACTGGAAGTGTGGTGTGGGGACCGGCACGGCAGCCTCCTGCAGCTCGTTAGAGCTGAAGAGTTTCCGCTGCACCAGAGCCACAGTCTGCTTTCTGAGAACAGCCCCCCACCCCCCTCCAGGTGATGTGTGTGCAGCCCACCTAGGTCCAACTCCAGTGTCACTTCCCAGGTACCTCCCCCATACCCTGTGCCAGGCCCCGTGTCCTGTGCTCTGACAACTGCTGAGACCTCTGGCACCTCCTGGCTCTGTGACCTTGGGCAAGGACCCCAGGCTGGAATACTGTCGCGGCATCCACTGCTGATCATAATTTTGTACAGGTGTGATCGCGGGATGGGGGACCCTGTGTGTCTGGTTCCCCAGGGCCCAGCCCAACCCCTGCCTACTGAGGACAGCCAGGAACTGGCCCTTGAACTGGTTCTCTGTGAGCTGTTGAAGGTCAGAGCAGCAAGGTTCCCCCACACGGACCAGACCCGACAGGCTGGCAAGCAGTTTCTGGCCCACCCTTCAGCCTCCACCTGCCCTCCTAGAGGCAGCAGCCCCAGATGCTGGTGTCTACGGTGTCTGTTCCCTGCACTGGTGCCCAGTGGGCAAAACAAGCTGTTTCCCAAAGAGGAAATCACCAGCCCTCCCGTGCTGTGGGGCTGTCTTTGGAGTAAGGGACTGGCCCAGTATCTCTCACACGGGCCTACTTGTGCCCTTAGGGGACTTGGAGCTCCCCCTGGCATATGGATACAGAGGCAACACCCAGGAGGGCATTGAATATAAAGAATATAAAGCATCATTTTTAGAAGGAAACTAACAGGGGCTCTTGGTGGCTCAGTTGGTTAAGTGTCCGACTCTGAATCTCAGCTCAGATCTGGATCTCAGGGTTGTGAGTTCAAGCCCCATGTTGGTCTCCACACTGGGTGTGGAGCCTACTTAAAAAAAAAAAAAAGGAAACTACCACAGATATGTCATGAAGCAGGATGCAAAATTGCATTTGTTTTTAAAAGATAAAATGTAAAGCCTTGAAGAAACCATCTGCTCCATCTCCTCACCCTCTGCTTCATTTTTGCTATCAAGTGCTTACTGTATGTCTCAGTGAAGGGCAGGCTTCCCCCAACCATTTCTTTCTGATGACAACCCCATGATGTAAGGGCTTCAGCAGTCCGCGTTTAACAGATGGGGCGGTGGAGGCTCAGACACCTTAAGTGACTTGCCTGAGGTCTCACAGCCACCAGGAAGTGCTTGAGGTCCCTTAACCACTACACTTCCTGCCTCTCCGAAAGCAACATTTGGGGAGAGGGGTCTGTGAGACACTATTCTAGAATATTCTAGAACAGTCCAACCCTGTTTTATGGGTTTCTAGGAGTGAGAGGAGGTCCAAATAGGAGGGCTTTGGGCTCCCAGCCATTGATCTGGTATGTTAGGCTTCTGTCCAGAATTTCTTTTGAAGGGGAGGTTCTGTAGCTAACGCAGCATTTGGACATAGTGTTGGATCCAACTGCTCACGCAGGTGCTGAACCACTGGAGAATTTTAACCATAACAGCGCTGGGGCTCCACCCTTGGATAAGCTCAAAGGCAAGTAGGGGAGATGAATCCAGTGTCCTCCCGCCCAGAAGGAAGGGGCCTCAGAAGTGCTATGGGCGTGGCCTGGAGGGCAGTAGGGGGCCCTTCCTGCCCAGGCTCCCTACTTCAGCTCCTACCTGAAGTCCTCAGACGCCAGCACCTCGTAGTAGTAGAGGAGTTTGCACTTGGGGCCAGGGCTGTGCAGGGCCGTCAGGACGTCCTCTACACCTGGGAGGCTGCAGGCCACATTGCCAGGGGGGCTGTGCATTTGCCACTGGAGCAAGTAAATGCCAGGCCACCGAGTCACATGGGAGCCCTGAAACACAGCAGCCCTGCCTGAGGCTGTGGTCCGCCTGGCGACAGACAGGAGCCCCTTGCCAAACCAATGCACCAGCAAGTCTTCCTCGCAGGGCCTCCCAAAGTCCTCCTTGACCCTTCTGCCATTAGCCCCGTATCTGTGGGCGCCGAGAGCCTCCCTCTGATCTGGTGGAAGTGGAGGCCTGGGAAGCGGCTGTGGTTGCAGGAGAACAGGTGCAGTTGGTGAAATGCCTGGATTTTGTTGGGCTTTTATTCTGTTGCCCCAGGAGGGATCTGGCAGGGAGCTGGCAGGTTGGTTAGAATTAGTGGAGGGCCTGGACAGTGAGCATGGAGGTGTTGTAATAAGAGCAACTTCAGGGAGGGCTAGGGGTGCTGGTGTGTGAGGTGCAAGACAGCCTGCTGCTCAGGGACCCTGGGTGAGATCCGCCATGCTCCCTGGAGTCTGTGCAGTGTGAGTGAGTGAGTAGAGCTGGGGATCTAAGACTTGCGAGCACTGGCCTCGAGGAGCATGTGAGTAGCAGGAGGGTTCATGTTGCAAAACGCATCTGAGTTCTGTCCCCAGACTTAGAGCGTCTCTGCTGCATAGGTTCTGAAATTAACACATCAGAAATCACTGGGAGAGGGTGAGGGATGCAGAGTCCAGGCCTCGTGCCCAGGGGTTCTGAGTTACGCCCCTGGCATGGGGCCTGGCAGTCTGCATCTTTGACAAGAGTCCCAGGGGATTCTGAGGCTGGGGTCCTGGGGTCCCCAGAGTCCTAGATCTGCCCGGTTCTTTCTCCCTGACTGTCCTACAGGGTCTCCGAGGTCAAGGGCCAGAACCCTGGCACACAGCGAACACTCAATCCTGTATGATGAATGAATAAATGAACAAAGGAGTTCAAACCTGGATGCTCTCCCCTTCCCGGCAGACAAGAGGGGCTTCCACACGGCTATAATCCACACCTAGGACCCAGCCTTTGTCTGTCAGCTGCCCGCCAGCCCTGGCCCCGGGCTCCTGGGGGCCAGGCTTGGGCATCTGCTTGCTGTGGTACAGGCTGAACACCACGTCCCCTCTCAGGATGTCAAAGTCCCAGGTGATGACTGACTCCCCCTCCAGAATCTCCACCACAACCTGCATGGGTCGAGGGGAGGAGGGGATAGTCTGAGAGTCGGGTCGGGGACCCCACTGGGAGTGGGGAGGTGGGATGGGGAGGTCAGCTGCAGTAGCAGCTGTGGGGTACCTACCTGGGTCTCCAGTCCCCGCTGTGGGGAGGATGGGCTGCTGAGGCCCCCAGCCTCCACTGTCTAAGAACTGCTCTGGGCAAATGGACCTGCCTGTGTCTGAAATGGCTGGGAGGTCCCACCCTGTCATGGGGTGGGTGACCCACAGCCAAGGATGGATGCGAGAGTACAAAAGGCTTGTCCATCTGTCATGCTCTGCACAGCCCAGTGCTCCCCTTGGATCAGGCTGGGCAAGACTCGGCTACATCGCCCCTGTGCTTACATCCATCCCCACACCCACCCTGTCCCACCTCCTTATAGGTTTCTCCCTCGAGCTCACCCTCAACAAATCGCTGGCACAAGAACCCTGGTCTCAGGCTCTGCTTCAGGGGACCCTGGCCTAAGACAGCACCCCAGCCCAGTGGGCCCTCCCAGGCCAGGTCCCAGCACCTCGTGGGGGGCCCCTCGGAGCACGCTGGCCGACTGGTAGGTCTCTCTCCACTGCCGCAGCTGGTCCGTGTGCTCCTGTTCCTCTTCCGTCAGATAGAGGGACTTGGGGACCAGCCCTCCTTCAGGGACATTACACTGGGGGACAAAGACAAAAGTGGCAGGCCTGGCTGACCCACAGAAGGGTGCTCCATGCACCCTGAAACTGCACTTGTCACAGCAAGTCCTTAGGGAGTAGGGTACAGGGCTTCCATGACCTCATTTACTCTCCAGAACCACAATGCAGTAGGAGCTGTTATTCTTTCCGTTTCACAGAGGAGGAAGATGGAAGCTCAGAGAGGTCAGGCCACTTGCCTGAGATCACACAGCAGAAAGTGGCTGAGCCTGGGCACAAACCCATGTTTATCAGGCCCCCCAGGCTCTTGTCTCTTATTACCATGCTGGTCTTACAGGCCCATTTGCTAAACATAAATCTTGCATACGTATCTCAACAAGTGGAGAAAATGGGCAAGCGTGGCAGAATTCCTAGGAAATGCCTTTTTTTTACTCAGAAATCACGTAAGCTCGGAGTTTGGTATTCTGTTAGAGAAGAGAGAGGGGCCTGCCCTCCCACAGCCAGGTGAGATAAGACCGTCGTGACCCAGGGTCACCCCTTCCTGTGTCATCTCACCCCCAGGGGGAGGCAGTAGAAGGGGTCTGTGTCTCCCTCCCCTTGGCCGATCTTCCCACTCTATGGGGCTGTGGGTTGGGAATACCCTTGGTGTACCTTTGGATACACCAGCTCCAGAGTCCAGACCACTGGGATGTTTGAGTCACCTCTCCCGACAGCAGAGGGCGCAAAGTCAGCAGGTAAACTCTGACTGCTACCTAGCAACATACTGAATGGGAAATACCAAGGTAAACCTTTGACTGGCCTGGTCTCTGGGCTTCCAGAAACTTCCATCTGGATCACTATGTTTGAAAGAACCAAAGTAAGGCCCTTCCTTTGGAGAGGATGCACCTCACTTTGGGGCAGCTTCGAAAACAAGCCCTGTCCCCCAAAAGAGAAAGCATGACCTCTCCAGCTCCCAGCACCTCACACACAGAGTGGAGGGCCCCACTCCAGCCTCCTTGGGCCTCTGCAGCCCTGCCCCAGCAATCTCTGGCTCCTTCCAAGGCCACAGCCCAGGGCCTGCAGCCACACACTCACCACACACTCTCCCCCGAGGAAGTCGGGGATCACTTCTTTATCCAGGTAATCCACAAGACCTCCGGGGCCCTGGTAATTGCTGCCACTATAGATGAGGAACTTCTGCCTGGTGTTCTCATTGATGAAGGGGCTGATCTGAAGTGAGGGAGAGGAGACAAGATGGCATGGTGTTTTTGTTTGTTTTATATTGAGATGTAATTCATAAAGAATTAAGCATTTTATTATTGTTTAATTTTTTATTAATTTAAGTAATCTCTATACCCAGTGTGGGTTTTGAATTCATGATCCTGAGATCAAGCCTCACATGGTCTTCTGTTCTTTTTTTTTTTTTTTAAGATTTTATTTATTTATTTGAGAAAGAGAGAGCCCACTCAATGACTGGAGGAGGGCAGCAACAGAGGGAGAAGGAGAAGCAGACTCCCCGATGAGCAGGGAGCCTGACACAGGGCTCAATCCCAGGACCCCGGGATCATGACCTGAGCCGAAGTCAGATGCTCACCCAGGTGCCCCAACATCGCATACTCTTCTGATTGAGCTGGCCAGATGCCCAGAACTAATCATTTTAAAGTGAACAGGTCAGGGGCACCTGGGTGGCACAGCGGTTAAGCGTCTGCCTTCGGCTCAGGGCCTGATCCCGGTGTTGTGGGATCGAGCCCCACATCAGGCTCTTCCGCTGTGAGCCTGCTTCTTCCTCTCCCACTCCCCCTGCTTGTGTTCCCTCTCTCTCTGGCTGTCTCTATCTCTGTCGAATAAATAAAATCTTAAAAAAAAAAAAATAAAGTGAACAGGTCAGTGGGTTTTAGTTCATTTACTATGATGTATAACTACAACTTTCCCATAATTCTAAGACTTTCTCATCACCCCAGAAGGAACCCCATTCCTTTTACACATTCATACACATCAGCAGTCCCTCGCCGTGCCCCTCGCCCAGCCCCTGGCTACCACCGATCTGCTTTCTGTCTCTATGAATTTGCCTGTTCTGGACCCTTCATAGACATGGAATCACGTGATACGTGGCCTTTTGTGTCTGGCTTCTCTCACTCAGCATCATGGTTTCCACGTTCATCCACATCGTAGCCTGGGTCACTACTTTGTTCCTTTCTATGGTTGAATAATATTCCACTGTATGGATCCTGTTTGGTTTACCCCAGATGGAAAGTATTTCAACCCTGAACGCTAAGCTGCTTGTTGATCCATTGTTTTTCACAGCACCCTCACCCAGTGCTGGTGTGGTAGCTGACTCAATACATAGTTGGGGCGGGAAGGAAGGACTTGATATTGTCAGGGCACGAGCCAATTCAATGAGGAATGCCACAGGCAAAGGATCAACAGGGAACTGGGAATCCCACCTGTGTGGTCACTGTCCTTCAGCCTCCACCCCGGGAAGCGGTCACCTGCGGGCCTCGGCAGCCTGGCTCCGTGCCACTGGCTTCCATCTGGTGTGGCTACTGGGTGGGGGGTGGGGGGTAGCAGCAGGAGATGGGAGGTGGAAACAGAGAAAGAGGCCAGGGTACTTCTTCCCCCAGTCCCTCCCACCTCAGTGCCCCTGGACACCCCCAGTCCCACCCCGTTCCAGCTCTCATGGGGCTCGGTAACAATGTCATCCCCTCCGCTTGTCCCTCCAACCCCCGGGGGTGGTCAGGGGTCACTGCAATGGCTAGCCCCTGGGGCCTCTCCATCCTGCCCATACCTCTGCAAGGAGTTCTTTCATGTTACATCCCCATCAAGCCACTGGGGTGAATCCCACTTCTGGCCAAAACCCTAAATGACTGGCTCCCACCGCCACCCAATATACAGCTTCTTAGAAGTTTCCAAATAGCAAAGGAACTTCATTTTCACAAAGATCGGGATATTTAAAGATAAAAAGCTTCAGGAGCAGGTCCTGCCTGTCCTTCCTGCAGCTCCTGCTCCCAAGTCCAGCCCCAACAGAACCTTGAAGTAGCCACAGGAGCCAGAGAACGTTCTGCCCCAGAAGTCTGCTCACATCCTCTCCTGCTGACAATCCTCCATGGCTCCCTACTGCCCCAGGACAAAGTCCCACCTTCACCACAGCCTGGACTTGGCAGACACTGGTCCCTGAGCATTTTCCCAGCCTCTGCCAGGGCCATCGGCCCTTTTGCTCCTTTTTGCTCCAACCATTCTGGACTGGGTTTTCAGTTTCTCAAAAGCATCAAGTACAATCCTGCCTCTAGGCTTTTGCCCATGCTGTGTGGGTTGCCTGGCCCATCCTTCCTCCCCACCCTTCCCTGCATGACTCCTGCTCCTTCCTAGGGTCTCAGCCACAAGTCACCTTCTCTGAGGGACCTTCCTCAGTTCACTTCCAGTCTAAATTACCCCCCTGCGTCACCTGCTGCCTGACTTAGCCTCTTCAAGAACCTGACTGTCCTCACACCCTTGTCACAGGGAAATATGAAGCGTTTGCTTGTGTGGGGTTGTCTGCTTTATCTCTCTCTGGCCCAGGACAGGGGTGGGGAGACACAGTGGCTGGCTTGTTTACTCCTAATCCCCAGCGCCTGGAAGGTGTCTGGCACATAGTAAGTGCTTAGTGAAACACTGAACCCACTTAACTCTCAAATGTCTATCCTGATTGAACCTCAATTTATAGCAGCAGTTCTCTGGTTTTCTGGGGGCACTGAATCCTCAGAGGGGCCTGTGGACCAGTAGCAAGGCCCCAGGGCAGTGATTTTTAACTGCCAGGGACAACCTAACCTGCTCATGGTCGTGAGATTGATTCAGCACATTGTGACTAGCCTATTTTTAATGGAATGAAATAGAAGAGCGAAGAGGGGTATGGAGTTAAGGTGACCATCACTTGTGGATCTGTTTCAGTGTGTGCGTGTGTGTGTGTGAGCACGCACGTGTGTGTATGTGTTGGGTTGCAACATAACGTGTATTTCTTACTCTGGGTCTTGGGCAAAAAGTTTTAAAATCCCTGCAGCACAGGATCCCAACACTCCTCGGAGCCGACTCCCAGGAGCCCCGGGAACACTGTACAGTCCTGAGTGTGACTCTAGTATCGACAAAGCAGGACAACAGATACATAAATCATGGTCTATCCATACAGTGGAATCGTATTCAGATATATAAAGGAATGAAGTACTGATCTGTGCTACACCATGGATGGATCTGAAATCATTACACTCCATGAGAGTAATCAGATGCAAAAAGCCTCGTATGATCCCACTTACATGAAATATCTCAAATAGGCAAA
Organism: Ursus americanus; assembly: GCF_024610735.1. Classification (NCBI taxonomy): domain Eukaryota; kingdom Metazoa; phylum Chordata; class Mammalia; order Carnivora; family Ursidae; genus Ursus; species Ursus americanus. The sequence goes on from NC_142128.1 coordinate 36,430,086, forward strand.
TCCATAGAGACAGAAAATAGATTGACGGCTGCCAGGAGCTGGGGAGCGGGGAGGATGGGGGCTGCTGATGGCTACGGGGCTTCCTTTTGGGGTGCTGATCATGTTCTGGAACTAGATGGTGGGATGGTTGCACAGCTCTGTGAATCTACTAAAAACGACCAAATTCTTCACTTTGAGAGAGTGAACCTTAAGGTAAATGAGTTCTATCTCAATAAAGCTGTGGCTTAGAAGAAACGACACGGAACAAACAGGCCGAGGAAACCCCCCCTCCCTTCTCAGCCGTCTCCACTGGGCAGGGGCCTGGCCCAGGCGCCCGCTCTCACCAGCGTCCAGAGCACAGGGAAGACACGAGGGGCTCGCACGATGAGCAGCCGGCCCAGGGTCTCGGGGTAATTGTCCTCCACCACCTCAATCATCCGCAGCAGGGCCTTCACCCCCGGTCGCCATAGGTGACGCATGTTGAGACCCTCCAGGTCCACCAGGCAGGTCCAGGAGCTTCAGAAAACATGCACTGCTCACTCCACCTTGCTCTGCCACCTCCCAGGACCCCTGACACCCTCAGGGGGCCTCGGGGGCTGGCAGACAGGAATGGATGGAAAGGCTCAGGAAGGCAGGGCTGGGAGTAGAGGGGCAGGACACTCTCGTGGATCCTATCACCCCTGACCCTCGGCTGGGGAGGCCATGTGGTGAGGAGGTTCAGACCTCTGAGGCTAGGCACCTGAATTCAGGTGTCACCTCCACCCCTGAGAGCTGTGTGATGTGGGCAACTTCCTCATCAAGACAGTGGCAGTGACAGTAAGAGTCCCCATCTCAAGCGGTTGTTAGGATTAAATGAGATGGTATGTGTAAAGCTTTCTGCAGGGACAGGCCATAGCACGCACGCAGTAAAAGCCAGTTATTGCTACCAATTGTTGAAAAGGTGCTGACTGCTAAGAGCACATGCTCCAGAGCCCGGATTCAAATCCCAGCTTTGCCGTCTGCTGTGTGGCCTTGGCCAAGTTCCTTAACCTCTCTGGGCCTCCATTTCATTGGTACTAACTCATTAGGGAAATGACTGTTTTACTGCAGCAGCTAGTTCTCAGGAGCCTCTCCATCCTGCCTTTGTTCCCTTCATCCAGCCCACACCACTGCAAGGAGTCCCTCGTGACACCCTGTCATCTGAGCCATCTCAGGTGAATTCCACTTCTGATCAGAACCCTGACTGAGCAGTTCCCCACCCCAACCAATGTATGTCTCCTCAGGAAAGCCCCAAACAACAAAGGGACTTAATTTTCCCCAAAATCAGGCTACTTCAGGATAAAAAGCCACAGTGGCAGGTGCTGCCTGCCCCTTCCCCCGGGCTGTAATAAGGGCAACACAAATCAGGTGCTTCGGAGAGCACCTGCTGCAGAGTGAGTGTTCCACATGCATTTGCGTTATCCCTCAACGGTCGTTGTTTTTGATGATGCATAAAGAAACGCTGGGACTGGTGATATTATTCCCACGTTACAGATGAGCAAGCTACAGTTCAGAAAGGTTCATTGCCACTGTAAGTAGTCATGTGGGAAACTGAGTTCAGGCAGAGGAATTTGGGGAAGTCAGAGAGGGACGGGGTTTACTGGATGTGCCGTGACCCCTGCCTGGGAGACAGAGTCAAGGTGGCACTTGAGGGCGGGCAGAGCTGGCCTCACAAAGCAAGGTCCAGGGGGTGATGTGGCACAGGGGTTCATGTCCTTGAGCCCAAAGCAGACAGGACCAGGTTCAAATCTCAGCTCTGCCACTTACCCACTTAGCAACAATCTTGGATGAGCATTGCCCCTCTGAGCCTCAGTTTCCCCCTCCACAAAGAACAGGGACTATAACAGTCCCTGCCTCACAGGATAGTTGTAAGAATTAAGAGAGGACATTTCTGTAAAGTACCTAGCATGCTTCCTGGCCCAGCATCTATGCCCAATGAACCTTTGCTGTTTTTACTATTTTGGGGGAATTTGCTCCTGGCAGGGGTTCTTGCCTGATGGGACGGCCAAACTGCTTTGTGTTCCCTTCACATCTCTTCTGTCCTTCCTCGTTGACGGAAAGAACCTGGAAAGTAGAGAATGTGCTGGCAAACGTTCACTTGGCTGCTCCACCCACAGGCAACCCCAGGATCCAGGGAGTGGGGACCCCGACTCACGTGCTTCAGCAGCGCCTCCTCCCCCACGGCCTTCATCAAACCTTTGGTGTCCATGTGGCCCAGGCGCAGGATATAGAGGGGGCGGCCGTCTTTGTAGGCGAGGCAGGCCGAGCAAAGAGAAGGGACATTATTTCAGGGGTGCTGGTGAGAAGGCAGGCCCAAACTTCTCCTCAGAGAAGGCTGTGCCAGGCTGTGACTCAGCCTGCCCCTCCTGTCCATTTATTTGCAAACGCTCTGCCTGCTCCCAAGAGGGGTTGACACTAGTTATGGTGGAAGAAGCAAAGTGTCCAAGTGTCAAAGAGACGGATTTACATCATACAGGAAACTGGGTGAGGGGATGCGGCAACTCTCTCTATGACCTCAGCAACTTTTCTGAAAACCTGTCCTAAAATTAAACACTTATTTTAAAGGTTTTTTAAAAAGGAGGGACAAACCATGTAAGGAAGGAATATGGAGAGAGTGGAAAATGTTGATTCTTAGCTTTAAGTGAATAGGAAAACCAAAGTGAATAGGAAAAATAAGGAAGTAAATACGAATACACTCAATTCTTGTTATCATGGTAGTGATGTTTTCTAAAGTCACCTTGAACACTGACTTAGGGAACAGTGAAGCATCACTTCCCCGAAAACTATGGGGTGAGGTCCCTGGGAACCTCTAGACATAACATTTTTGTTAACTGGTCGATACGTAACCTTGTCCTGAATTTCTTGAATTCAGGTGCACTAGCCTTAGAGGCCATGTCATTAAGGCACTTTTTGGGGGCTATGTTGTTGATTCATCAACATCAAACTCACGGCCAGCAGCACCACACTCAAACCTGGACGAAGTTTATCACACACACATTTTCTCTGTGAGGCACATCGCAGCCTGCTTGTGCTCCAGAACACTAGCCAGCACTTGTGCACTTTGCCTGGGGGCTGTTTTAAACAGCAAAAATCACACACACACACACACACACACACACACACACACGGCACAAAATTGCAAAAAAAAAAAAAAAAGTAGTATGAGGTGGACTTTAAAAAGGACTCTTGTTAACAATATGAGAGCCGAAGCAAGAGCAGAAGGACATCCTGGGGACACGCAGGTCAGACAACTGATTTTTTTGCCACTCTGCCCATGGTCATAACTGACCGCAGAGCACCCCCAGTATTGATTTGGGGGTTACAAATAAATTTTGGTGAGTGGGCAAATTCACAAATATGGAATCCATGAATAATGAGGATTGACTGTTATTAATGTGCTCCAACCGGTTCTTCAGGAGAGTCAAGCACTCACCCTAATCAGTATATATGAGTTTTTACATAAAGGGCATTGAAAAGCATAATGGGCACTGGCGTCAGGGGCTGCTTAAGAAACCGAGAGAAGTTATTCGTTGTGGGTTAACTAGTGTCCTCCAAAAATTCACGTGCACCCAGAACCTCTGAATGTGACCTTATTTGGAAATAGACTGCAGATGGAATTAGTGAAGGACCTCCAGATAAAATCCTACTGGATCAGGGTGGCCCCTAAATCCAATGACCTGGTGTCTTTGTAAGAAGAGGAGAGGACACAGAGAGACACCCAGAGGGAAGTCATGTAAAGACAGGCAGAGATTGGGGTGACATGACCACAAGCCACGGAACGCCTGGAGCCCCCAGGAGCTGGAGGATGCAGGGAGAGATGCTCCCCTAGAGACGTTGCAGGGAACATGGCCCTGCCCACACCTTGAGTTTGGGCTTCTGCCTCCAGAGCGATGAGAAGACACATCTCTATGGCCTTAAGCCACCCAGTTTGTGGTGATTTGCTATGGCAGCCTCAGGGCACTAATGCGTACTCATGTAGCCATCATGTGTGGGGTCCCAAAGATCAGAAGCAAGGCTGGGCTAACGCTGCCACTGAGTGAGAAATGTTGCTTCGAGCCCAAATGTCGATTCCGGCCCTACTTTCCTCATGGCTGGGTGAACCCCAAGGGCATATCCAGGTGTCCAGAAGAGTCAAAAGGAAAAATAATAAGATGCCAACATGAAGAGTGGCCTTCAAAGCACCTTTGGCAGTGACCAAAGTGTATGCTCTGCATTACGTAGGTAAAGGGACACACCTATGTCCTGGTAGTGCCAGCCCCCTGCATAGAATTCCTCCAGGAGGGCAGGGGGTCGCCACGTCTGAAGGAGGAGATCCACCTGGTGCTGCTTTCTCCAGCTCAAGGACTGGCACAGCATCTCCCGGGCCTTGTCCAGGTGGAAGTCACGAGCCCGCAGGAACCGGAGGATGTGCTCATCTTTGGGAATCTGAGGAAAGAAGGAGAAAGCCCGTGGAATGGTATTCCTAACCCAGTGGACAAAATTATGGAGAATGAGTTTCCTGCCTTATCTGCAAAATACTTAGCTGGGAAAAGGACCGTACGCTTAACCATGACATAGTCTAGGGGTGGGCTGTGGGGAAAATCTGTGAGTTCTGGCTGCCTGACGTTCCTCCATGTACCTCTTTTCTTTGGGGGAGCTGCTTTTCTTCCCCACTCCCCAGCACCAATCCTGGTTTTAGCTGGTGTTGCCAATCAGCACTCCACTCCCATGGCCTCAGGGGTGGCACAACCCAATCAGAGCACGTGGGCAATTTAAATCAGAAGAACGGGTCATGAACTCCTTTCTCTGCAGTGGCAAAGGTGAGCCTGCAAGCCATGGGCAGCCACAGCTCCAAGCTCAACAGGAAAGTAAGTCTGACGGGGATGAAGCAGAAGTAAACAGATACAAGAGCTCAGGGGTCCTGGCCGCATGTGAGTCCTGGTTCGAGACAGGTTGCATGGCCCCCGTGCGAGGCTGAATGATATCCCTTCAAAATGCTTGTCCACCCAAAACCTTAGCATGGTACCTTATTTGTAAATGAGTCTATACTGATATAATTAGCTAAAATGAGGTCACACTGGAGTAGGTGGGCCCTACTCCAGGAGGGGAATTGGGACACGGACACAGGACACACAGGGAGATGAAGCCCACGAGATGATGATGGAGGCAGAGACTGGAGCGCCGCTTCTACAAGCCAAGGATTGGTGGCAGCCGCCAGAAGCCAGGAGGGAGGAGGCTTGGCACAGATCTTCCCTGAGAGCCTTCAGAAGTACCCAACCTGCCCACACCTTGACTTCAGACTTCTGGCCTCTGGAACTGTGAGACTAAGTTTCTGTTGTTTTGAGCCACTCAGTTTGTAGCATTTTCTTTCAGCAGCCCTAGAAAATTAATACACCCCACTCAACAGTTATGTGAGCCAATAAGTACTCCTCTCCTTATTTTTTGCCTCGACTCAAGCTGCATTCCTACCACACAGAACTCAGAGTCTAACTAATATGCCGAGGTGACAAGCTAAGAACCTGCCAGCTCTCCTTCCTTCCCTCAGGCAGGTATCAACAGGCAGGGGAAATTCAGCCCCAGCGAAAGCTCCCCTTCCATCAGTGCTCATCCTGAACCAGACACACGACTCTAGACACTTCACGTGCATTGTCCCTTGTAATTCAGTCCAGATGGCATATGCCAGCATTATCCCCCTTTCACAGATGAGAAAACAGGGGCAGACAGGTTAAAGCACAGCCCAACGTGAAAGTAACTCCCTTGTCTGCCCCCAACCCCAGCGTGGGGAGAGGACGGAAAGGAAGGGAGGGCTCAAAGTCTTAGTCAACAAAGCTGAAGGTCAAGTCCATGCTTGGGACCTACATGCACGATGGACATTCATGTGATGGGGCTTAGTGTCTGGAGCCATTTTTGGTTCTTACAACTTGGGGAGAAGAGCTCCTAGCATCTGCTGATGGAGGCCAGGACGCTGCTCAGCACCCATGCCGGGCGCAGGACAGCCCCAGCCCGTAAAGAACTGTCCAGCCTCAAATGTCAGCGGTCAGTGGTATGCACAGCATGCGTTATAGATGCATGAGACAATACATAACAAAAAGAAGGCAAAACAGGGGAGGTGGGTGGGGGGATGGGATAATTGGGTGATGGGCATTAAGGAGGGCGCTTAAAATAATGAGCACTGGCTGTTGTATGCAACTGATGAGTCACCGAATTCTACCTCGGAAACTAATAATACAGTATATATTAATTAAATTGAAGTGAAATTAAAAAAGAAAAAAGAAAGGCAAAATATAAGTTTCCAGCGTATTTACCTGGCCTGTCCTCCCCCAGTGCCTGAAGTGAGTAGCTGTCATTGAACATGCCCTGGTAGACCCCAGCTCTGCACCCACCTTGCCTTTGTGGGTCTCCTGCAGCCAGTGCCGAAGCTGGATCAGGCAGCTCTCCTGCACGGGCGTGAGATGGCCCAGGTACCTCTCAATGTAGTCTGCATCCAGCTTGTCCCCTGCAGGAGAAGATGGGGGAGTTCAGGACCAGAAGGCAATGCCACTCCCTTCTCCACGTGGTCTACCCTTTCTGGAACGCTCGCCTTACTGGCCGCCTTGGATCTGAAACATCGAGTACAGTGGCCCTTTCACCGAAGAACAGCCACGTGGGTTCCACGTCCTCTGGTCTTGCCAACCCATTTCCAAGGTGGTTCTGAAAACTCATGGTGGGGCCAGCCTGGATCTCACTGTGGCAAGTGACACGTCCTTTGACCCTGCAGCTGTCCTGCCCTCTGAAGATTATTAACAATATGTGCTCATTGTTTCTAGTCAAGCATCATCTCAGTGAACTGTTCCAACACCCCTGTGAGGCGGGCACACTGTCCCAACTTCTCGGAAGACAAAACTGAGGCCAAGAGAGGTTAAGTAGCAAGTGAAGGCATGCGGTGCACCCAGCATAAAAGAGATGGTCTGTAGATACAGTTCCTTTTGCTTTCCTGCCTTCCTGCCTCCCAGCCCCCTTGTGGGTTTGAGGCTTTTTGTAGACAGAGCCTTGACCCCAAAATACAGCCTGGGAGCTGCACGGATCATTCCCAGGGTTCAGTCCCATCCAGCTGCACGATTGAGCTGTTTGGGGTCAGCATGTGTGACATTTAGAGGCTGGGCTCCAACCTGAGGTCCCCATGCCCACTCGTAACTGCTGGGGTGGCAGATGCTGGCATGGTGAGGTACCTCAGCATGTGAGCATCACAGCGGTGGGTAGGTGGGCCACAAAGAGCAGCCCCCATGGGCACAGCTCGTTCTCTGTGTGCACAGTAAGAAAACAAATTGAATGTGTGCACAGTCAGCAGCAGGCCCCAGTGGTTCCCTCTAAAACAAAAAAAGTCCAGGGCTGGAGGTCAGTAGGCATCTGGGTAAACAGAGGCAGGAGAGATGCTCGCGGTGGGGGAGGGGAGCCTCAGAGTGGTCCGAAGTGGAGATGCTGGAGATGGGAAGGGGGCGTGGAGAGGATGAGGGAGAAAGCACAAGGGAGGCAGGAGATACCAGCATCCTTCCGGCCTCTATGCGGCTGTGAAGGCCCCTTTCTCCTGAGCACAAAGGCTCAGTGATTCAGGGCAGGGTGGAAGGGGCATGACTCTGCCTCTCGCCAGCCATCCCGAGCACCAGCCCTGCCGGTGGACAGCACAGATGGACAAGGAAGGAAAAGCCTGGTGCAAAATGAGGAGGGCACAGGGCATGACCACTGGACAATATGCACAAGAAGGGGCAGAAGTTTTAATTTTTATAAAATATTTTAAGAGTGCACATACCCCGGCAGCCAACTAGTGCATATACAGTTGGTACAGAATAAATATTTGTTGAATGAATGAATTCTGTTCTTAAACACTGCCCCAGATGTATTATTGGTTACATGGCCTATGCCCTACACTTCAGTGGCCCCAAAGGAAAGACCGAATCATCGTGAGCACAAGCATATGTTTGAAACTGAATTCATGGGATATGTGTAGTTTTGTGTCCTAGGGTTCTTTTTTTTTAATTTTAACATTATATTGTGGACATTTCCCATGTCAACAAAAGTCTAAAATATGACAAAGGGCTAATTGCCTTCAGTACAAAGAGCTCTTACAAACCAGTGAGAAATCAATGGGCAAATAGGAAAATAAAGTACAAGAACAGAGATTTGCAAAAAAGCAACACAGAGTCACTAAGCACAAGAAAATAGTATTTGGCTCCATTCATCTACCAGTGGTCACTTTTTGCTTTCAGTTCATTTTTTAAAAAATATTTTTATTTATTTGAGAGAGAGAGAGTGCACAAGCGGGGCAAAGGGGGTTGGGGAGAGAGACAAAGAGAGAGGGAGAAGCAGACTCCCCACTGAGCAGGGAGCCCAACTCAGGGCTTGATCCCAGGACCCCGGGATCATGACCTGAGTCAAAGGCAGATGCTTAACCAACCGAGCCACCCAGGCACCTCTGTTTAAAACATTGAATAGTCTCGTGGGGAGCCGGAGTGAAATGAGGAATAGACATAGCTATGCACTTTTGGAGGGAACATCGACTAGTACAACCTCTTTGCATGCCTAATTGGTAAATCTGCCAAAATTTCAGCTGCATATAACCTTTGACCCAACAGTTCAACTTAAAAAATTTTATGCTACAGGGCGCCTGGGTGGCTCAGATGGTTGAGCATCTGCCTTCAGCTCAGGTCATGATCCCAGGGTCCTGGGATTGAGCCCCACATCGAGCTCCCTGTTTGGCAGGGAGCCTGCTTCTCCCTCTCCCTCTACTGATGTCCCTGCTTGTGCTCTCTCGCTCTCTCTGTCAAATAAATAAAATCTTAAAAAAAATGTATGCTATGTATATGCTCATACAAATATAAAAACAACCTTAATTAGAAAGATATACTATATTTTTTAAATGGGGAAAAATTAAAATAAAAAAAACCCAGAAACCTAAATGTCCATCAATAGAAGATTAGCTAAGTTAACTAAAAATAATCAATAATCAATAAATGTTTATTAGCAAGTTATGGTACAACCACACCATGAAATACTGCAAAGTGCTGAGACAGAAGCAATGATACAGAAAGCTGTTCAAGCAACATTAGGAAGTGAAAATAATCAAAACATCCAGTAGGACGTATAATATGCTCTCATTGATTCAACGTAAGTTATACACATATGCATACCTGTATATACGTGTGTGTGTATATAAATATATATATACACACACACACACACACATATATATATATATATATATATATGTGTATATATATATATATATATGCCTAGATAGTTTCAGGAAATACAAACACAAAACTATTAGGGCCTCGAGGGAGAAGAAAGGAGTCTTACTTCCTAATTTACATCTTCCGAGAAATTTGAATTTTTCATCATCATGCATTACTCATATAATTAAAAATAGTAAAAAAAAAAAAAAAAAAAACCCACACAGAGAAAAGGGCAGCCCTGAGGCACCAGATCAGGTCAATTCCTGATTTAGAAATAAATCAGTTCTGGCTCTTGGGTCAGAAGGAAGAGAGGGTGAAGCAGCAGGAAAGAGAGGAAGCTGAGTCATTCCAAGTCCCAGACCTGTTCCCAAGGGGACCCGAAGCAATTCTTTCCCCACAGAGTGAGCAAACCCTAAGCAGGCTTCGGGGGACTGGGTGGCTGGGGGGGGCCAAGGGCACAGACCCGGCCAGCTGGCCTCCGCCCGAGGGACCTACCTTCTGTAAGGACTGTCTCAGGAGCAGGGCCTGGGACGCTGCCGGGCCTGTCAGCCTCCAGGGAGCCAGGATCCCTTGGGCCAGCCTGAGAGCGGGCGTCCTCCTCTCGGACGGGGGCAGGCGTCCACCGGGGAATGTGAGAGGTGCCCTGGGAGATGAGCTCGTTCAGGTAATGCTCAATCACCTCCTTCCCCTGGAAGCCAGAGAGATCAGCGGCACATGAGCACCAGGGCAGGAGTGCAGGGGTAAGCACGTCAGCCTGGGCGTCACCCCACCTGGCTGCAGTCCCAGCCCTGACATGTGGCTATTGAGCAGTTGAAATGTGGCCGGTCCGAATGGAGAAGTGCTGTGAGTGTCAAATACAAACTGGATTTCCAAGAGTTGTACAGAACAAAAAAATGTAAAATAGTTCATTAATAAGTTTTCTATGGATAACACGTTGGATAAAATATATCATTAAAATGAATTACAGGAAAAGGCTTCTCTCCTCAGTGATGGGTCTGAGATCTTTACACAGCAACCATTTTAACCAGGACAAAGCCCCACAGAAAGCCCTTCCTTTGTCCAGAGTTCACTACACAAGCCCCAAACATCAGGGACCCTCAAGGTAATGATTATGGTACCTCCATTATGGGCCAGGTGGTTTCCACTCATTATCTTGTGTGTTATGGTCATTATGAGGATACCCATTCTGTGGATGAGAAGACTGAAGCCAAGGAAGGTTAAGGATTGATCTTGCCCCATGTCACTTGGGTTGTCAGGTGGCAGAGTGGGTTTTGTGTACCTTCCTCCTTGTGACTGACACAGGAGCCCACCCCTTACCCTCTTGACGTTGGCTGTGTACTGCTTCATGGCAATCTTCTCCAAGGCACTTTCAAAGCCAAAGAAGGACCGGATGTCAAGCGAGGCAGACTGCTCAAAACAAGTCCACTCTTCATTCTCGGGGTGGACCTGAAAGTCAGGCAGGGGTGATGACAAGGTCTCAGTGTGGGGGATGCAATGCCCCCTCCCCTGGGGCTCTCTTCGTGATGTGGGCCCAGCCAGAGCAGACAGCAGACAGCACCCTGGGGGGGAGCCGGGGGGGGGTGTGCAGCAGCCTCGCCCAGAGAACAATGCAAAGTGTTAGAGAACAAAGAGCCTTCTTATGAAGGGACCCAAGAAAGTGGGTCTGGTATCTGCAGGCCTCTCCCTTAAAAACTATTATATAATGATATATTTAAATGAGTAATATATTTAATATATAATTATATATAAGCAAGTTATACCTAACTAGTATATATTTTAGAAATATTTTAAAGTATTTATATATGTTCTATATTTATATATAATATATATTTATTATTAAAAAAACAGATATAAGCAAGGACAAACTTTGTTGACACAACTACTATGCAGACCCAGGCTTAGTACTTCTCGAACTTCCATGGGCAGAAACAAGACCAGGGAGTCTGTTAAATATGCAGATGCCTGGGCCGAATGGGTCCAGGGCGGGGCCTGGAAACCTGCATTTCCCAAGCAGCCTTGGTGATGCTGGGGCAGCTGTTGGCCAAACTCACTCTGAGAAATACTGCACTAAAAATGATTTATAAAACACTGCCACCCACTCTTTCCTACAGGTAAGAACTGAACATCCTGGGCCCAGTTTCTAGAAGGTCCCAAGAGGAGTTGGAGATGTGGAAAGAAAAAACGATGGGCATTTACTGGATACCTGCTGTATACTAGGCACCATGCCAAGTGCTGGGGACCGGCCAGATGAATAAGGTAATGCCCCCCTATGGAGAAGGCTCCCCCCAGAATACCTCTAATGCACTATAGTTAGGATGTTGGACTTATCATCATGAAAACTACCACTTGGGATCTAGCACAGGCTAAGGGGGCTTTACCTACATTATCACATTTGCTCCTGCCGGCACCTGATGAAGCAGGTTCCGCTGGCAGATATGTAAGTGGTGGCCTGGGGAGGGGAAGCAACTTGCCCAACATCACTCAGCAAGAAAGTGGCAGAGATGGGCTGCATCCCAGCAAAGGCCTCCAGACTCCTCCCTCACTCCAGCCCCTGGGCCAGCAGGACCCTGCTCTTGCAGCCCCCATCCTCAGACTCCACTCATCCACTTCAGGGTCTTCACACATGCTGTTCCCACCCCAGAACTCTGTTCCCAGCCCTCTCACCTCTCACCTCACCTGTCAGCTCTCAGCTTCAGCGGTTCCTCCTCAGAGAGGCCTGAGGGACACTGTTACCTAAGAGTGCCTCTCCCCTTCCCTTCCCACATCCTGCCTGCTGGATCCCTTCTTAGCACTTGGGACAAAGTTGTAAGTATATGTGGACTTTTTTTCCTTATCTGTCTCCCACTGGAATGGGAGTTCTTGTGAGCACAATAGCCAGGCGAACTCGTCCACCACTGGGTGCCCTGGCAGGGTGCCTGGCACATAGTAGGTGCTCCATCAGTGTGTACTGGAGAACAATAATGATGACCCTTAATTATATTAAAAGGTAACACACCTACAGGGCTTTAAGTATGTGCCAGGCACTCTTCTAAGGGGTTTGGATAGTTTATTTCCTTTAATCCTTAGCACAAGCTATGTGGTAGGTGCGATCATTAATCTCATTTTAAAACAGCTGAAGAAACTAAATGAGGGTGCGTTTCATGGAGGAAGGAAAGGAGAGAGAGAAGAGAAAGGGGGAGGCAGGTTGCCAGGTTTCACCAACAAAACACAGGATGCCACATTTGAATTTCAGATAAACAATGACTAATATTTTGTGAAGTATGTCCCAAGCAGTATTTGAGAACACTTAAACAAAAAAGTATCAGCTGTGTATCTGATTGGAGACGTGAGCCAGTGTCCTGCATCTTATCAGACAAGGCCCTGGGGCCAGACGAGGGGGATGCTAGGCTGATGCATGGGGTGGGGGTGGGGGGCGCAGGCTCACAGTGTAGCTGCAGTTCTCATTGACCACTACGCGGCTGGCGAAGGTCTCGTTGTGGGCTTCGATGAGGAGGGTCCTCTCCCTCCAGTTCAACACGTTTCTCTGCATGAAGACTACATGCTCAACGCCCGCAATCTGCAAGGGAAGAACAGTGTGTGTGTGGGGGGGGGGGGCTTCAGGACATGGGGATTCACCGAGACCCCGGGCCTGCTCACCAGCTGGCCCAGATCCCTTCTCCACCCCCAGACCCTGAGACCCCCGGCACCTGCCCACTAGCCCTGGCCCTAGTCCCCAGCCCATCAGTCAGCCTGTAGGCCTTGGTCCTTCCCATTCCAGCCCTTGACCCAGACCCCGCCGCCCCCAACCCCAGTGCCATCCGGGCACCTACACTCACACACACTCCGTCCACCACCTGAACCTGCCCCCAGGTCCCCAGGCCTCCCACCACTCCTCCCAGTCCCCTCCTCCGCGGGCCTTCCCCACCCCCAGCCCCTGGGACACTCCTCCCTGCCCACCTTCCGCAGCAGCCGTGGGGCCTCGACCCGCAGCCTGCAGCTTCGCTCCACCACGTGCACGGCCCCGTCGGGGCTGCGGGACTCACGCAGGACCTCGCTGCCCAGGAAGACAGGGATCTGTGGGCAGGTGGGGAAGCGCTTCTCGTAGGCCTGGGGGGCAGAGCAGGAATGAGTGCCAAGGGGGCTGGTGGCCCTAGAGGGGTCCACTGCTACTGGAGCCTGAAGTTCAACCCTCCTCCCTCCTGCTGCTGGGCTGTTGTCTCACTTACAAGAGCAGAAACGTGTATTCCTGGCCTAAAATAAGAGCAGTGACCACTGCTGTTTTACCAACAAGACATCATTTTAACACCTGTTTCAGAGTCGTGACACACGAGTGCATGAGCAATGATTTGACAAGTCACTCATTGGCTCTGCATTTGAGATTTCATCCTCAGAAGGAAGAGTGGGCCTGCCTGGGGCATTTTAAAAGAAGGCATCTTTCAGAAAAAAAACACTTGACATAATCCAACACCTCTTCATGACAAAAACACTGAACAAATGAACAATAGAAGGGAACTTCCTCAGTCTGATAAATCACAGTCAATATCATACTCAATGCTGAAAGATGGAATACTTTCCCTCCGAGAGCAGGAACAAGCCAAGGATGTCCACTCGGCAATGTGTGCTCAACATAGCTCTGGCAGTTAGAAAAGTAAAAGAAATAAAAAGCATCCAGACTGGAGGACAGGAGTCTGTGCCGAGTTCCAGAAGTAAAAGTAATAGGGCAAAGCCACTGTGGGGTAAGCCCGCATCCATGGCTGACTGTATCCAAGTGGGGTCTGCTCCAAGCGCCTGTCACAGCCCACGTGCCAGGCAATAGGGATCAAAGCAGCTCTAAAAATAGTGCCGGCATCTGAGGACAGCACCTCCTCCCCCATCGCTCAGGGCTCCTCCCAGCTCAGCTCAGAAGGGTGGGGGGGAGAAATGGGAACGGTGCCCGGTGCCCTTGGTGTCACCCCAGGCCCCACAAGGCCAGCCCAGTGTGTCTTCCTGCCATATGGAGAGCCTGGTTGCCTTGTACAGACACAGCAGACACAGCAGGGTTGGAATAAGGAGCCCTTGTTCCCTAGCGGAGAGTGCACCCCCAGCAAGCATCTGCCCCCTGAGGAGGGAGCTGTGTAGCAAAGTGGGCAGATCCTGTGGCGGTGGCCAGCTGCGGGGGTGGGAGGCCCAGCTCCACCTCCTCCCAACACAGGCAAGTCCTTTCCTCCTCTAAGCCTCTTTCACCACCTGGAAAATGGGTATCTACCAAGTTTGCCTCCCAGAGTATGAAACCAGCTTGGCTACCTATGCAGAGCCCGGCTTATTTAAAGCAACCAGAATTTTCATTCTCTAGGCAACGAGACTCAAACAACAGCAGAACACAGGTTTGCAAGAATGGCAGACAGCTCCCTACCAGCGATATCTGAGTACTCCCTTGTCACCAAATGTAGGGTGCATGTTCCAGAATCGGACAGGCTCAGTTCATGTCTCTGCTACTTTCTCACTGAGTGGCCTTCTGAGCCTCTGTTTGCTCATCTGTAAAATGGGGTGGATTCCCATTTGACAAATGAAAGAACTGGAACACAGAGAGGCTAAGTAACTTACCCAAGGTCACACAGGGAAAACTGGTAAACCTGAATTTAAATCTCAGCGTGGTCCAGTCCCCATTCCCTCAGGAAGGCTTTGCTCATTAGTCAGCCTGTTCTTCTAGGCACCTGGGCAACAGCCAGGCATTGTCCCCAGGGCCGAGTGGTCAGTATTTCCCCCTTCTGTACCCTTAGTACTTCAACTCCTACTCTCCTGTGGCCACACCTCCCCTGAATTTCTGCACTCCCTCTAACTATTCTACAGTCTCTCCTGCTTCCCAGATGAAATGACATACTCAGAACAGGCCTGGATGCCTGGAACATGTCCCACACTCCATACTGTGGCCCACCAGGCCCCAAGCAGTCTTTCCCACCAGACACCTTCACTCTGCTCCAGCCACACCAGCCTTGTTGTTTTGGGAACACATTCTTATGGGTTCAGTTATGCACCAACCCCTCTCCCTCCACCACCAACAAAATTCATGTGTCTTACCTAGTATCTGTGCATGTGACCTTATCTGGAAATAGGTCCTTGTAAATGTCATTCGTTAAGATGAGGTCATACTGGAGGGGGGCGGAGACCTCTAATCCAATATGGCTGATGTCCTTACAAAAAGGGGAAATTTGATCACAGACACTCATACAGGGAAAACACCATGTGAAGATAAAGGCACAGGTCTGGGTGATTCCTCTACAAGCCAAGGAATGCCAAAGATTACCAGCAACGCCAGAAACTAGTTGAAAGGCACGGAACAGACTCTCCCTCAAGCCCTCAGAAGGAACCAATCCCGCCAACACCTTGATTTCAGCCTTCTAGCCTTCAGACTGTGAGGTAAAAAGTTTCTGCTGTTTAAGCCACCCAGTTTGCGGTCTTTCTAATGTCAGCCCCAGGACACTAATGCACCTACCATCTGTTCCCACCACAGGGCCTTTGTATGAGGTGTCCCCTCTCCTTGGACCACTAAGCAGTTTACCTGACAGTAAAGGAGGAGGGAGGCCTGAGTAACTGGGGCTTCCAGAGGGTTAAGAGACCTGGATAGGGGGTTGAGGAGATGCTCTGGCTTGAGGGACTCATCCGTGCTGGTCCCTCTTCCTTGGACATCTTCCCCCACCTTCACCCTTGTAAGGCTGCCTCCTTCCCTATTCTGTCCTTTAAGCCTATTCATTTCCTTGATACCATTTATCACATCCTTTAGCCATATCCTAGCTTGCATGTGGCGTGCCGAAGGCGTGGGCTGCATGCTTTTCCGTAGCACTAACCCCATACGTGTCTGTCTCGGTTCTTGGCACACAGTAGGACTAATAAATGCCCACAAGCAAAGAAAAAAATAATTTCAACTTGTCGATGATCCAAAAAGCCCCCAAAAAATGTGTCCCGGGAGGGGAATGACAGGCTGGGGAGCCAGAGCGTTCAACTGAGCTTTACCAGGCTGACTTCCTGTTTTAACAAACCTCTAGTTAGAAGAGCTCCATCTGGAGCCGCCAGATAACGGTGGAGGGCGGAGAGCTGGTCAGCAGCAGAGGCTGCTTTGGCATAGTTTTCCCTGACCCTGAAAGGGAAAGTGCTACCTTCCTCAAGTAGCAACGACAGAGCTATGCCAGGCATTAGGGCAGGGAGCGGTCAGAGCTCAGGTCCCATCTGGAAGCCAGGGGCCCCTAAATAAAGAGCCCATCCTGGTGTTGTATCTCCTGCTGGAGAGTCCCTGGGGTTGTGAGGCCCAGACCGATATTTATGGGGCATTAACCACATCATTTCTTTGTACAGTGCCCCAAGATGGAAACTAGTACTTCCCCATTTTACAGATAGGCAAGTTGAGGCTTGGGAAGGCATCACACAGTCAGTAAGTGCTGGGGCTGGAGTGCAGGCCCATCTGACCTAGACCCCAGCCCTGAACCACCCTGTCCTGCTCCTCAGGGAACTTGGCTACATCACAAGTGTCAATAATCTGGAAATGCTGAGTCCTGCTGGCCTAAAACCTGTGAGTCAGGGGCATCTTTGCCTTTGGCACATCACAGGGTCTTATAGGACCAAACAGTCTACAGCAAACTCCCGATGAGCTCCTGTCCCCACAAATCAGGCCTGAACAGCTCTGTGCTGAACAAGCACATGGTTTGCCTGCCTCCCCCCCAAGAACACAAGGTAGCAGAAGGATTCAGTTACAGCCTTTCTGCCAGGTGGCTAGAGAGGGACACCCAAGCCTCCTCACTCAGAAAGGAAGCTGGTCCAAGGCCCAGAACCCGCCCATGCAGGGCCACAGCTGGGGTAGGCAGAGACCAGTGGAAACTTCCGCTGACTGCCTCCCTTGGGCCTCCATCCTGTAAAAATCCACAGTGACACACTTAGCATGCGGAGATGGGCAGCTGGACTCCTAGCCAGACCTGCCTACCTCCAGCTGGGTAACCTTGAGCATGGGCATGTCCCGCTCTCTCCCTTTAGGCTCATCTGTAAAGCAGAGTAATTCATTCCCAACGAGCACCTGGTTGTACCCGTTTCCCGTTTCCGTTTCCTTCATTTGTGCATCACAAGTGCATCACAACTGCTGACAAGAAGTCATCGGCCCCTGGCAGTGAGTTTTTCCCCCTCCCACCAAATCCCTGGGGCTTGTCAAAAGGACACAGTCAACACTCAGTAGGCATTTACATGATGAGTGAGTGAATGACAGCATTCCATACTCATTAAGGGCACGGACTCTGGGGCTTGGGTCTAAATCTCTGCTCTGCTTCTTAGCAAATGTGTGGCCTTGAACGAGTTATCGAACTCTCAGTTCCTTAATGTACTCATTTGTTAAAGGGAGAATGAGAAAAGTAGCTACCTTGCTGAGTTGTGGGATGTGTGGAGGGGGAATAAAGGAGTCCGTTTTTGTAAAGCGCTGAGAACAGTGCCTGGCACAGCGTTCGTTCTACATAAGCATTTGTTAAATAAATTTAAATTTTAAAAAAGAGTGAGATTCTATAAAGTACAGAAAAGCTATTTCTGCTAATCACTTGACAGCTGCTGCCTCCTCCCCCAACCCCTCCATCCTTCCTGCTCTTCCTCATGCAAATTCAAAAAAAGCTGGAAGCCGCTTACCCCAAACCTTCCACCAAGAGTGTGGAAAGAAGATCCAAACTGGCCCAGTACTTTGCCTTCCCTTTCCATGCTGCAGGCGGGATTCAGGACACTGAGCACCGTGTGACCTCCCACAAGGCACATGCCTCCTGTCACGCTCCTCAGGAGCCTTCCTGGATGACCCGCACCTGCCCCCTGCAAGCTTGGGAGACCCCAGGACAGATGAGTATCGATTCTCTCAGCTCCCCCAACTTTTTTTTTTAAATTGAGATAGAATTCTCATACCATAAAATGCACCCCCCCTTTTTTTTTTTTTTTAAGATTTTGCTTATTTACTTGAGAGAGAGAGAGCACAAGCAGGGGGAGTGGCAGAGGGAGAAGCAGCCTTCCTTGTTAAGCAGGGAGCCCAATGTAAGAGTCGATCCCAGGACCCTGAGCTCATGACCCGAGCAGAAGGCAGACACTTAACCGATTGAGCCACCCAGGTGCCCCTAATATGCACACTTTTAAAGTGTTCGATTCAGTGGGTTTTAGCACATTCACAAAGTTGTGCGTCCATCACCACCATCTAATTCCAGAACATGTCATCACCCCCCAAAAAAATTCCCTACCCATTATAGTCAACCCCTTAGTACCCCACCCCGGCCCTAGGCAACCACTAATTCACCTTCCATCTCTGCAGATTTGCTTTTTCTGCACATTCCATAGGAGTGGAACAATACAGTATGTGGCCTTTTGCGTCTGGCCTCTCTCACTGAGCATCGTGTTTTCAAGGCTCATCCACATTGTGGCAGGTGTCAGTGCTCCATTCCTTTTCATGGTTGAATCATATTCTACCCCCCAGTTTTGGCCAAGTTGCTTAGCTAGAGCTTGGGGGATGACACATCAAACATCTGATGGCAGCAGTGTCACCCCAGCTGATGAAGGGTAGCGGTTGTGGTAGAACCAGGGCAACACACCACTGGAGCCTTTTGGCTGCTGTATACAATCTATAAAAACGGGTGTGCTGCAGGGTCCCGTAGCTGGACAACCTGCTGCTATTCTAGGTCAAAGCCGGCTCGCAGACACAAAAGATGGAGACGAAGGGGCAGAAGGACCCTGCAGCCAGGGCACCTGGACGCAGTGAGGGGACAAGGCTCAGGTGTGGGTGGCCAGGCAGAAGCAAAGCATGAGGTTTAGATGCTGCCTCTGCCACTTGCCGGCTGGGTGACCTTGACTTAACCTCTCTGAGACTCAGTCCCCTCAAAAAAAAAAAAGAAAAAGAGAGAGAAAGATAGAATGATGGTGATACCTACTTCGTAAGGACTACAGTAAAGATTAAAGGTAGGTAATACATTTAAGGCACTAAGCACAGGGCCAGACATGACATCGTAGACATTTTTAAATGGACAAGAGGAAACCAACAGGGACTTGAACAGATATTTGTACAGATTCATTCACAGTGGCCAAACTGTAGAAACATCCCAAGTGTCCTTGGACGGAGGCATGCATAAACGAAATGTGGCCTGTCCATACGGTGGAATATGATTCAGCCATAAAAAGGAAGGCAGCCCAAACACCTGCTACAGGACGGACAAACCTCAAAAACATCGCGCTCAGTGAAAGCACCAGACTCAAAAGGACACGTACTGCCAGGCTCCGCTTGTATGAGGTCCCTGGAATAGTCAGACTCGCTGGCAGAGACTAGAAGGGTGGATGCCAGGGGCTGGGAGGGGCAGGAGGGACGGGGAGTTGGTGTTTAATGGGGGCACAGTGTCAGTGTGGGAAGACGAAAGAGTTCTGGGGATGGATGGTGGTGAGGGCTGCACAACACGATGAATGTGCTTAATGCTCAACTGAACCATACACCTAAAAATGGTCACGATGGGAAATTTTGCATTATGTATATTTTATCACATTTGGTTGTTTTTGGAAAAAAAGAGTAAGCCATCTCCTGTGTGGTTAACAGCCCTGCTGGGAGCATCGACTGTGATTTGGAGTAGAATGTTGTATCTGTGTGTTTGTTTCTAGTCAGCACCTCTGGCTCTATGTCTGTTTTCTTCGCCACTGGATTCCCCAGTGCCCTTGTACAACACCTGGTGCTCTAGACACCTGGCCAATATTTGCTGAAGGGAGGGAGGGAGGGAGGGAGGGAGGGAGGAAGGAAGGAAGGAAGGAAGGGAGGGAGGGAGGGAGGGAGGGAGGGAGGAAGGAAGGAAGGAAGGAAGGAAGGAAGGAAGGAAGGAAGGAAGGAAGGAAAAAGGGAGAGAGGGAGGAAGGGAGGGAGGGGGGGAGGAAGGGAGGGAGGAGCAGGTGTTGGGGAAAGAAAGCAGGAAGTTGGAACCGTTGACATAGATCTGCCTGGAAGAGCAGGTGGAGCAGCACAGAACCCCCATCCCCCATGAGTGGGCTCCGTCTGCACCTGCCAGTCCGCGGTGGCAGGCCCAGCGGGTAACCTGTGCCCCTGTATTGCCATTTATGCTCCACCTCCCCAGAGCTGAGTCCTTGCAGGTGCCTACGGCACAGGTGAATAAATGCCTGAGTAGTTCCCATCTGTGGTCATGAGAGGCGTGCAGCCGCCCCTCTTGGCCGATCAATCAGCCCCAAACAAGGTGCCAGAGAATACTTCTGCCTGCTTTTCAGTTTCCCGGTCCTGAGGCTGTAGCATGGGGCGCCATTAGTGGAGCCTAGGTAGTATTCGTTCCTATTCTATCCCTTCTTTGCAAGAATCGGATTTGGATGTCCCTCTGCCCAGGCCAGGACTGTGTCTCTGCCTGGTGAGGTCACCCCATCAGAACGCCTGGCCTCTCCGGCACTGCGGGGTGGAACACGCAGCCTGGCCGCCCCGCCCAGCAACTGCACACAAACCTGGATCCTCACCCACGCATGGGGAGCAGGCTGGAGGAAACTCTCCTCCTCTGAACACACTCTGTGCCCACAAACTTCCAGGATCAGCTGGTGCCCTTGATAGTTCAGGGAGGGGCTGGGAGACAGAGAGGCCAAGCCCAGAGCATCTTGACATTTAGCAGTATGTCAGGATCTTGATGGGAGGGTAACACTATTTGAGATTTTTCAAGTGTCTCAGGAATGTGCCCAGCCTCTGTCACCTCTGCTTCCCCACGTTCTCCTGGCTTCTGGGATGGAAAACCCCCTCCAATCCACTTAAAGCCTAAATCTGATCATGTCACTCATGCTTAAAGCCTTCCAAAGCTCCCAAGGTCCTTGAACAGACAAATTGAGCCTGCCAATCACTTTCTAATTCACACTGGAGCCCAAATGAGCCACATTTATTTCTTCAGAAAGGTCTCCTCCTTCTCTGCAGACAGTGGGCGCATCTGCCCTTGGCAAGGCTCAGCCTGAATGACCTAAAAGACCTTTGGCTGGTGATCAATGGGCCCTTCCCCATGTTCCTACAGCACCCTGTGCATTCCCTATTAGGAATCATTCTACATGGCATTTGCCTGGTTCCTGTCTCTCTCTTTCTCTGTCAAACACACACACACACACACACACACACACACACACACTGCAAGCCCTGTGTGGGCAGGAAGGGATGGTGTCAGGAGAACCAGAACAAGATAGACATAGTCGCCACCTTTCTGAAGCTTACTTTAATGAGAAAGGCCCATATATAAACAAGCAAGGAAACAAACGAACGGAATCATGATGCATTTCAAAAAGGGCTAGGAATCCACTATGTTGTAGCCCCTACACCTAGCATGCTGCTTAGCACACAGTGAAACTTAATAAATATCTGTAGGTTGCATACACGAACATGTGTGTGAAATAATATTTGCATAAAGGAATGAATGAGGACCTAAAATTTGCTTCTGAAATCCTAAGATCACTTTGCTGGGCAGTGGATCGCCTGTGTTCTCCCAGCCCAAATCCAGAACGCGTCAGGTCCCTGTAAGCAATCCAGGATGGAAAATGTCGCTTCCCTTAATCTGTTAGCAACAGGATCAGATGATGGGCTCCAGGGAACTAATTTAAACTCATTTAAATAAGGCCCCTGCTGCTTTGTTAAAACTATGTCCATAACAACGGGTCCAACTGTAACCGCTCTGGCCTGACCTGCAAGGATTTACCTCTAGATGCTGCTCCTTATTAATAACCCATTTGCTAAATTACAACTGTTTACCAATACAAAAGGCCAGGTCTTTAAATATTTTAACACTTAATTGCTGACGACAGCTCTCACCTCCGTAACCCTTCCTCTGTGTGAAAAGCCTACTGCTAAGGAAATTCTACTCCCAGCCATCTTCCTTCTTTGGATTTGCAGAATCTGAGACAAGCTGAAGTCACGGGGCTTGGGAGCCCCACTGGGATCCCGGGGCAGTGCCTGGACAAGAGGCAGCCAGATCATTCCTGAAGCTGCTGTGGCCGCTGGTGCACAGGTGTTTACGGAACATCGGCGCCAGCATCTGGAAAGTCTGGCTCTGAGCACAGGCTATCGGGTCAGATTTCCCTAAATTCAAATCTCTGTCATTTACTGATGATGCCATTTACTGAGCCTAATGGGCTGAATTATGTCCCCCCAGAAAAGGTATGTTGGAGTCCTAGCCCCAGGCACCTCAGGATGTGAACTTATTGAGAAAGAGGGTCTTTACAGAGGTAATCAAGCTAAAATGAGGTCACTAGAGTGTACTTATAAATCCGATATGACTGATGTCCTTCCTTATGAAAAAGGAAATTTGTGTGCCCAGAGGCACACACACACAGGAAATATGCCGTGTGAAGTTAGGAGTTAGGCCACCACAGGCCAAGAACTACCAGAAGCCAGGAGAGAATCCTGGAACAGATCCTTCCAAAGCACTTCAGAGGAAGCCCAGTCCTGCTGACACCTTGATCTCCAATGGCTGGCCTCTAGATTTCTGTCATTCTAAGCCACCCAGTCATGGTCCTTTGTTACATAACCCTAGCCAATGAATATACTGCCTATGCGATAGTCTCCGTACCCTCTGTAAACCTTAGTTTTTCTTCCCACTACAGCCAAGGCTGTCATGAAAGTTCCTGCCTCTGAGCGGGCCTCAAGGGCTGGGCACACAGAGTTTGGTGGGTAACTGCTGCCGAGCTCCATCATCATCGGCTGCCCCCACCCCCAGGAGGCCAGGGTCTGTGGGTTCTGCCTGTGCTCCCCTCTGTGGGGTCCTGATGGAGTGCAGGCATTCAGGACACAGTCCTGGTGGTAACAATCCCAGCCAGACCACTCACTGGGCCCAGATATCACCCTAAGGAGTTGAGATCCTCAGCTCTAAGAAATGACAGAGTTCCTGATTGGGAATGTAAATTCTGGAGCTGAACTGCCTGCAGTTAAGTCCCCACCTGCCTCATGTTTGCTTTGTGGCCTCGGGCAATCCATTCATCCTTCCCATGCCTCAGTTTCCTCCTCTAGTAGAATGGTGCTACCCACAGAACCTATCTCTTGGGGTGCTTAGGAGAAGTACATGACTTAATATTTGAAGGGGCCCAGAACAGTGCCTGGGACCTCATAAGCACTGTGAACACGTTTATTAAATAACATTTAAAATAGTATATGCCTAAACCCACAAACGATCACTACCATTCATGGCAGGGATTTCTTCGGAAAGAGTATGTCCACACAAAAACTTGGGCCGCAGTGATCATAGCAGCGTTATTCGTAATAGCCCAACATTGGAAAGCATCCATCCACTGATGAGTGGAAAACAAATGTGGTCTATCCAGGCAACGGAATATGACTCAGCCATTAAAAGGAACCTTGGATGAACCTTGAAAACATGATGCTGAGTGAGAGAAGCCCATCACCAAGGGCCACATGTTCTATGATTCCACTTACATGAAACGTCCAAAACAGGCAAGTGCACAGAGACAGAAAGTAGACTAGTGGTTGTCAGGCGCTGAGGGTGTAGGGATTGGAGAGGACAGCAAATGGGCACAGGGTTTCTTTTTGGGGCGATGAAAATGTTCTAAAACTGACGGTGGTGATGACTATACAACTCTATGAATACTAAAAACCCCTGACTTGTACCTTTTAATTGGGTGTGTAAGTTATAGCTCAGTAAAGCTGTTAGAACAATAAATAATAACAATAAACCTAAACAATATTTCACCAGCATGAACAATGCACTAGGCCTTGTCCCTTCATTTAATCCTCACTTCTACTCTCAGAGGAGCAGGAGGCTTAATTATCCTCCATCTTACAGCTGAGAAACTGGAACAGGGACCCAGCTGAAGGATCTGGCTCTTCACCACCATCCGCCTGGGAGGAGAGCCCAGATAACCCGGAATCCATTCACAACAGGCTGTAGGCTGACCAGAGAGTGGTCAGAGGACCACCGTCTTGTGGTGACTTCGGTGCTCAAGGGACCACCGTCTGAAGTCCAAGACATGGTCTTTGTGTTCTATGCGCGAAGACCCCACCACCACCTTCTGCGACCCCACATACAAAGGGACCAAAGACCTCCCCAACCTTGGATACACAGCTACCTCCATTGTCTTCATTTTACCGAGATAATACAAGCTCACTGTTTTGAACCAAATAATACAGAATACAATCAAGAAAGAAGAAAGCAAACGTCCTTGGGATCCCACCCTTCAGAAACAGAATTCACATCAGGGGATTTGGCCCAAGGAGAGAGACACCCCTTCACTGGATTAGTTACATTTTTGAAATGAAAGAGGAAAAAAAAACTTTTTTTGGTAATTTTTTAAGCTCAGTCTAGAAAGGTTGGCTCAGTGCTATTTTATAACCAATTCCTTGAGCCCAGTTTTAGTCATTTTTGTGTTTGTGGCTGGTGGACTTCTGCAGCAAGGAATGCTTCAATTCTCAAGTCAGTTTTGTTAAACAGAAAAACCAAAGGCCAGCTCAGCTGGTCACTCAGATGCACTGAGAATAGCTGAATCCATCTGAAACTTCCCTGGCATCTGACCCAGACTAAGGGCAAGTGTTCAGCTGAGAAACAAAGACGGACATTAAGTGCAGAAAAACCCTTTTGTGCCCACACAGCATGCAAGTTATGTTGAGTTATGCAGCTATTTTGGGGACAATAATGTTTTGTAAACAGTCGGCAAATGACCTTGTCAGTAAGTTGCAGAGGTTTGGGGCCCTTTCACCAACAAGGATTGTATGGAAGATAAGGAAACATGGGCAAGGCTGTCCCTTTGAGAAATACAAATAAATTAATGGAGATACATATAATAAGTATCTGAAAACCTTTGTTTCCTAATGTACCCATAAGCCTCTATGCATCCATACCTAGGGATTGTTAACAGCTAGGGGAGTAAAGGGAGTCCTGCCTTCATTTATGAAACAGGAAGCTTACAAAATATGCTTAACATACTCCGGTAAAATCAATGTGAATACTTTACTAGTCTTTTTTTTTTTTAAAGATTTTATTTATTTATTAGAGAGAGAGAGACAGCCAGTGAGAGAGGGAACGCAAGAAGGGGGAGTGGGAAAGGAAGATACTAGTCTTATTAATACAGAATTAAGTGCTACTTTAGCCGGCATGTTTTAAAGTGCAATAATTGCAAATATTTTTGAGAATCCTAAATATGCTAAATTAAATTTACACTTATTAAACTCATGCAATAATGAAAGAGTATTAGTTTTCCATTTTACAGGTATTTGTCTCAGTTTCATGGTAGAGAACCACAGGGTTCTGGATTGTCCCAGAAAGTGGGGACGGTGTCTTTCTTATTTTAAATGAATGAATGAACGAGTCCTAGGGTCTTAGAATATGTGAGCTGCTAGAGGCTTAGATGGAGGACAAGTATTTCTATTAAGCTGCCAATTATTGTCTATTTGGTATGGACCAAGCTCTGTGTAGTAACCTGCCCCCCCACCCTCCAATCCCCCTACGTTATAATATATATTATAATATATATATTTATAACCTATATATACAAAATCTTTATTCCTCATGACAACCGTGTGAAGTGCACATAATCATCCCCCATTTCACAAATGAAGAAACCAAGGCTCAGAGAAATTCAGTAATTTTGCAACAGGACACAGCCAGAGCACAGCAGAGCTGCAGCAAGGACCCATCGCTTCTGACTCTTCATCATCCCCTGGTGTCCCACCCTCATTACAAATGAGGGAAAGTCACACAGAATCAGGGGTCACTCACCGCCATGACCAGCTCAAATGGGTACTTGTAGATGCGGACAGGAGACTGGTACTTCTGCACCATGTTCTTGCAGGAGCGCCAACAGAAGCCACCCAAGCAGGAGTGAGCACGGAGCCTGGGTGACAGGTGACTGGTAAGTTAGCAGCTCCCTCCACCTGAAACAAGAACCCTGCCCACTGCTTCCCCAAGCAAGGGGCAAGCCCAGCCCCCTCAGTCTCCACCCACACATTTCCCCAGCCCTTAAAGCAAAGGGGCTGATGTGATCACCAAATTACTCTGAGCCAGGCCCCAAACACCTGCCCTGTCCATTACCCACTGCTCCAGATCACACTCATCCCTCAAAGAGCAATAAGTACCCAAACTTTCCTTAGTCCCCACCCCTTCACACCAAGGCCCCCAGCAGCACCCCTCACTGCCAAGCACATGGAAACACACATTTGCAACTCTTATACTCCCACAATTCATCACCCACCCACGCACCCCACAGCTCGCCAAAAACGTCATGACCCTATAGATCCCCAAGTATCATTGCATCTGCCTTCCCATTTTCCTCCAAGATACCCTGACATAAACACACAGCCTTCACTAAATTTCACATGCACTGTCTCTGTCACACACACACACACGGGCACACATGCACGACCCACCTCCCACACGGGACTGCCCTTCACACACATGCAACTTTGCACATACACTCAGCTCCTTGGAGCTCACTCCTACCTAACTCCACGCACGTACCAGGTATGCACATGCACGCACACACGTATGCACTCGCAGGCTCCCGCAGCCCTACTCACCCTCGCCCTCCGAGTCTCCGGGGACGTAGCCCCGGGGGCAGTACGGAGCTGAGTCCGCCGGGGCGCCCCGTGGACGCCTGGCCCGGAGCGCAGCGTCTGGGGCGAGGCCCGACCGCGGCCGCCCAGTCTGGGGCGTCCTGCCTTGCTCTTCCTGGGGCCCGGCCAGCCTGGGAGGGGCCTGCAGGGCGGGAGCGAGACCTGCCTGGCGGGAGTGCTCCAGGACCTGGGACAGCGGAGAATCCGGCCTGGCCCCGCCCCTGGCCTGGCCCCGCCCATGCCGCCCTGCTTCGGTCCCGCCCAGATTTCCAGGGCCCGTGAATGGTCCTGTCCTAGCCTCGCCCTAGTCTTAGCCCCTCCCTTCCTTTATTTATCCCCCGTTTGCCTTCAGCCCAGCCCGGCCCCTTCTCAAGATTGGCCACGCCTCAGGTAGGCCCCGCCCCCACGCTGGTCCCTCCCCGAAGACTCCCAGCCTCGAAAATGGCCCAGCCCCGGGAAGACCCCGCCCCACGGCTCCACCTCCAGTCAAGCTCTGCCCCCACGCGGACCTTTGCCCCGCCCACCCCCTCCCTTCTTAGTAAGGTTTACTTTCATACTCTGATTACCCTGGTCGCCTAGTCTCTGAGCCCCGCCCCTCCCATGCGCTACCTCTAGAGCCCTACAGGCTCTGCCCCAAGCCCCGCCCCTTCATGCATCATTCATTCATCTGCGTAGGCTTACAGAGCACCTACTAAGTGTCAGGCCCTTCCAGGTACTGGAGAGTCATTAAGTGAACAAAACACAAAAATCCTGCCCTCCTGGAGCTTACACTCCTGGGGGATCATACATTAAATAAATAAGGCAAATAGTATGTAAGATGGAGAAAAATACCAAGGAGAAAAAAGCAGGCAGGGAAAGTTTCAAGAAGTGAATGAAGCGAGGGTACAGTTTAAAACAGAACAGACTGGGGCCTCCCTGGGAGGGTGACATTTGGCCATCATCTCCTTTTAGCTCATATCCAAACCATCTAGCCCTCTCACGATCCCCAGGGAACCAGCCTCCCTTCCAAAGCCCTCTCTTTCCACTCCCCACCTATCCGGCCTGGAAGAGCCAACATGCTGGCTCTGGACAACCCTATCATTCGTGTATTCATTCACTGGACATTTACTGAGCACCTACTATGTGCCAGCACTGGAGGACTTCACCCATTCACAAGGGGGAATCAGGCAGACGCGCCTGCCCTCGCGTGGCCCACAGTCCTGGACATGAAAAGGGTGTGACAATGCTCTGTTTAGCAAATACAAACGCCTTTGCATCCTATGGTAATCAGCCCTTGTTCGTTTCCTTTCTAGCATGTGTCACACTCTAATCATTTATTCATTCATTTTATTTATTTGTGCGTTATTGACTGTCCCGGGAGACTGTGACTCCGTAAGTCAGGGACCATGCCTGTCTTATTCATCTGCGCCCAGGTCCGCAGGACCTTACTGGGTACCGGGCGCACAGTAGGTGCTCAGTGCTTTTTTTTCAATTAAAGTTACCAACAATGGAAATGGAGCGCAAAGTTGCCATCCCTGCCACAAGGTGGCAGCAAACGACAGTCCACGACTCCAGGGTCCTCACACCAAGGGGAGTTGTTGCAGGCGACCGGGTCCACGGATGTTTCGCGGTACCCGGAGCTGAGCAAGGAAACTAGCATGCTTGTCCTAGGCGTCCGTGCCGTGCGCGTAGTGAGCACTAACACTTAGCTGTTGTTACAGCACGGAAGGCGCTAAATTAGCATTAAGTAACCGCAGAGCGGGATGTTTACACCTAGAAAGATGGGGCGGAGCAGTCTGTCCCAAACCCTTCAGCTCCTCCGACTCCTTTCAGCAGAGTTCATGTTAAAATGCAGATTCCCGGGCACCGCTCAGAGGAGTCTAGGAATCTTCCTGTTTAACAAGTTCCCCAAGTGATTCTTCTTTAAGTGGACAGGTGTGGTGCTGGCTGACAGATCGTGGGGGGTCCTTCCAAGCGCTTGGGGATCCTGGAGTGCTCGGACTAAAGGCCAGCCCCGAGCCGGAGGCGGCGTGCTCATACGCGGGGGAGGTCCGCTCGCCAGAGCTCCTCCCAGATGTGGGTGTGCTTCCACTCCAATTCACTCCCTTTCGGTTCTGGCAGAATCTTGGCTACCCACCCACACACGTGTCTCCTTTGCCACAGAAGGTGACAGCTTGGGGGAGCAGGAACGGGCGTGGGAGTTGCAGGGAGCGGGACAGGAAGAGCCCCAGGAGGAGAGGAGAGGCCCTGAGACTGCGGGGGAGGCCTCAAGTTTCCGCGCCTCCCCCGCCCCCAACAGGTGGGAATGGGACACGCGGGGGGGAGGGGGGGGCGACTGCCGGGTGGGTTCGGAAACCTCAAATTGGAAAATGCGGCCCAAAGTGGAGACCCTAACTCCCTCCTCCTCCAGCTCGAGGGAAACGAATTAATAATAGCAGAGCCCAGCACGTGTTACCTATTATGAGCACCATTCTGTTACTAATTATTCCTACCATCTATTGAGCATTTATTTGGCACGTGCTGTTCCAGGCACCGTTCTAAGGCCTTACAAACATTTAATCCTCAAAATCAACCCCTGCAGTGATGGAAGTGTTTCGGAACTCCGTAGAGTGGTCGTTGCCCAACATTATGAATGCGCTCAATGCCACTGAATTATACACATCGAAATGGTTAATATTAAAACGGTTAGTGGTTATGTTATATGATTAGTATCTAAATTTTTTAAAAAGAACTTTTAAGATCAAAACTATTTTAGTCTTCATTTTAAAGATAAGGAAACTATGGCACAGAGAGATTGAGTAACTTGCCCAAGGTCACACAGCTACTAAGAAACTCAAACCCAGGACTCTAGTTCTCCAGTGCCTTCTTCTGCCTGGGACTATAGCTGAATTACCCAGAAGATATGATTTTCCAGCCTCGACTGTAAAGATATCCAGGCATCTTGTTCTGGGCTAAGGAGGTACTCCAAGGATGGGCTGGTTCCATGCGGTCTGGCGGGCGGGGAAGGTGAGAGGTCAGTCCCAGGGGTGGGACCTTCGGCCTCTAACTGCTGCTTCCTACTTGCCCTGCGGGAATGACCAAGCCAAAGCTGTCTTGTGGCGAGGTAATTTTTGAAAACTCTAGAAACCCCACCCTAAATCTCTGAATATCTCCCCCACAGATGGGCCCCTGTCACAGGAAATTCAACCATTAGTAATGCATTTATTTGAGTAAAAAGCACCGGGCCCAAATGTAGATATCCTCAGAATGCGTCCTGCGGGGAGATGTCCTCAGTTGGATAGCTTTGTATGACACCAAGAACTGATGGGGTGAAGAGGGGGTTGAGAGTAAGGGGATCCAAAGTCCAGACCCTTGTGGGGACACAAGTGGCCCTTGATGTGGGCCCTGGAATACATGAGGGCCCTGGGACGATGCTGAAGCTGGAGAGGTTGGGGCATTTTTAAAATCGTGGTTAATATACATAAAAGTTATCATCTTAGCCATTTTTAAGTGTACAATTCAGTGGTTTTTTGTACATTCACAAGGTTGTGCAACTATCCACCACTATCCAGTCCCAGAACATTTTCATCACCCCAAAAGGAAACCTGTATCCATCAAGCAGTCCCTCCTCCTTTCTCCCTCCCCCAGCCCCTGGCAATCCCCAATCTGTTTTCTGCACCACATCTCATTTGTCCCAGAGCTGCCTCTATTTCCTCTCCCTTCTCAGAATAGGTCTCAGGAACCTCCTGGATTTGGGAATCTCGAGGGCCATAGGGGTCCTTGGCAGGGTGGCCACGTACAGGTGTGCAGGCTGTAACCTGCGCAACTCTATGCAAGGGTCCCTGTCATTGGGCAGCTTTGATGGAATAAGAGGCTGAGTCTGGAGGGGCCTGATCCTGGAGGCTGCACAGCCAGGCACTGCGCACTTAGACCCCCAGTCCACCCCCAGGTCTAGTCGCTGCCACACAAGCTTTGGGACTTCTCCAGGCGCTGCAGGTGGGGTCAGGGTCCAAAGTTGAGTAAAAGGCTGTTCGAGCCCCAGGAGCTCTCAGTCAGGAGGAAAGAGAGAGGGAGCAAAGGTAGGGTGCACCAGGGGTCAGTGTGGCACTTGGAAGGAGGCTGGGTGGCAGAGTGGGGAGCAGTGGGTGCTAGAGTCAGGTTGGCCTGGGTGTGAATTCTGGCCCTGCCACCTTGTGGTGTCCCTGCAGCGCATATGGCTACAGTGTCCCCTCCTTTGAAGTGGGGATAACATGGACATTGTCCAGCCTTAAAAAGGAAGAGGATTCTGTCACATGCTACAACGTGGATGAATCTTGAAGACATTGAGCTCAGTGAAAGAAGCCAGTCACAAAAGGACAAATACTGTTTGATTCCAATTATACGAAGGACATAGAGTGGTCAAATTCATTGAGACAGAAAGTGAAAGGGTGGGTGCAGGGGGGGGAGGGGAAATGGGGAGTTAATGTTTAATGGGGCAGGTTTCAGTTTTGCAAGATGAGAGAGAAGGTTGTAGGGCTTGATGGTGGTGATGATTGCACAACAGCGTGAATGTACCTGATCCCACTGAACTGTGCACTTTAAAATGGTTAAAATGGTAAGGTGGTTTTTTTTAAAGTTTTAATCTTAATTCCAGTTAGTAAAATGTAAGTTTTATATTATGTATATCTGACCATAACAATTCAAGAAATCACGTTGGGAAAATTAAAAAAAAAAAGTTAGGGGTAAATAGTGTGAGCTAGGAGAGAAGGACCGTTTTCCAGGGGACTTCTGGGAGAGGGTGGCATTTGAGATGGTGCAGTGAAGGAAAGTGATAACTGTGCTTATTAAGACATAATTCTCACACCATACAGTACACCCACATACAGTATACGAGCCAGGGGTTTTTAGTATATTCGCAGAATGGTATATTCAACCACCGCCACCAGTTTTTAGAACATTTTCATCACCCCAAAAAGAAACCCTGTAACCTTTAGCAGTCCCTCCCCATGTATCCCCCAACCCCTGGCAACCACTGGTTTGCTTTCTGTCTCTATGGATTTACCTGTTCTGGACATTTCATATCAATGGAATCACACGCAACGTGGCCTCTCATGATTAGCTTCTCTCACTGAGCATCGTGTCTCCGAGGTTCCTCCGTGTTCCCCCAGTCCCTACTCTCCTGCTTTCACCCATGACCTTTCTCAGGCCCCAAGTTACGGTGATGGCAACACAGAGTCCCTCTTTGGGGAAAGGAAGAAGGAACCTCGTGTATCAATTTCCTACTGCTGCTTTAAAAAAACCCAACAACTCACAAAGTTATTATCTGACAATTATGGAGATCATAAATGTGAAATCACTCTCACTGGGCTAACATCAGAGTGTCAGCAGGGTTCGCTCCTTCTGGAACCTCTGAAGGGAGAATCCATTTCCGTGCCTTTTCAGCTCCTAGAGC
Organism: Ursus americanus; assembly: GCF_024610735.1. NCBI lineage: Eukaryota > Metazoa > Chordata > Mammalia > Carnivora > Ursidae > Ursus > Ursus americanus. Next base: position 36,462,178 of record NC_142128.1, read on the forward strand.
CTGTTGGCATTCCTTGGCTTGTGGCTCCTGCCTGTATCGTCAGATCTCATCTCTCCATCTCTAGCTGCGCTGGTCACTGCGCGGCCTTCTTTTCACAGTGGGTCTCCATGTTGAAAATCTCCTGCCTTTCTCTTATAAGGACAGTTGTCATTGGCTGCAGGGCCCGCCCTAAATCCAGGACAATCTCATCTTGAGATCCTTAACTTAATTGCCTCTAGAAAGAAACTTTTTCCAAATGAGGTCACATTCCTAGATTGCAGGGGGTTAGGACTTGGACTTACCTTTTTTGGGGGGCCACCATTAGCCCACTGCAGGGCCCACCTGTGGTTGTACCTTGGGTTGGTTTGCCTCCTCCTGGTACATTCTCCCTCTTGCCCCTGTCATTGCAAAAGCAAATTTCCTGCACCCAAGCTCGGTGCTTAGGGGGACCAGGACCAGGACTGCTATGGACTCTGACTCCTCCGGGTTGGAAGGAGGATGCATTGCCATTGCCATTGCCCTTCAGCAAGTTAGCTGTGACACCAACCCCTCATCCTAGGTTCCTCTAGAACAGTGCAGGTGGCAGCAGGGATAGGCAGAGGGAAAAATGGTATCTGAGAGAGGTTGGACTATGGTGCTGGACCTGGGCACTCCAATATTAAGAGGTCAGCCCAGGTCATGATTCCGCCCACCACACTGGGGTCAGACCAAGATGCCGGGCAGGTAGGAGGTTGGCCACGGGCACCAAAACCTACACTTGGTCCCATTAACAGAGCAGACATTAAGGGATTCCCAAGGGAGTCCCCCCCCCCCCACCCAGCTCGGTCTCTAAGGCCTCAGCTGCCCCTGCCTGGGGGAGAAGCCAGGGTCCTGGGCTGTCCACTTCTCCTCTATGCCTGGGTCCAATCTATTTTCCAGAGCCACTCAAAGCAATAACCACCAACCACATGCAGCTGTTTAAATTTAAATTAATTACATGGATATTAACATATCATATATTTATATAAATAATAAATACAAACAATAAAATTTAAAATTCACTTGGACTCATTTCAAGTGCTCAACAGACACATGTGGCTTGTGCCTCCCATGTACACAGAATATTTCCATCATCTCAGGAAGTGCCGTTGGACAGGGCTTCTCCAGATTCGCCCCTAGACCAGCAGAGGCTGGGCCCTTTCCGGAGAACAGGATGGACTGAACGGGGGCCGGGGGTGAAGGAGGGGGTGTTTGTCCAGAGCCAACTGGTGTTGACTCATCGGTCCTGGGGCCTGGGCCCAGGCGAGGGATTAAGCCTGAGCCGGTGACCAGAGAATGGCCTGGGAGGGCAGCGCATGGGGGCTTGGCCACCCAGGTCCCTGGCAGGAATGTTTGACCTCAGCAGAGAGAGTGGACAAAAGGCTCAGGCAGACCCAGACCTAGGCTGGCAGGAGGGATACAGCGGGGGCAGCTCTATTTTACATCACAAATGGCAAAAGAGGCTACATGCAGTGGTGGGTCACTTCCTTTTTTCACTTAATACAGCCAGCGCTTCCTTCCTTGTGAGGCCTGTAGACCCCCCATGTGTCTGTCCCCTTCCACCCGTTGTCCAATGTCTCCCTCAGTATTTGTCAGCTACGCCCCGCGCCCTTGGTGGGCATTTAGGTTATTTCATTTCTTTAAAATGTGTCGTCTGTCTGCTTTTCTCTTTCCCTTCTCAGGTTGAGAATACGTGGGTTGTATCTTGTTAGCTGCTATATCCTCAGGGCTGGGCACACAGTAGGTGCCCGATAAATGGATGAGTAAATGTGTGGGAGGCACTGCGGAGGCAAGGAAATCCTCCCCCAAAGGGTTAGGGGGAGCCTGATTCCTGTGGAAATGCCAGTGATGCTTGGGAGTGTGATGAGGGAACTGGGGTCCGTCACTTGCCTCCCACCCCTTCCTTGCCAGGGCCTCGACCACGCTCAGCCTCGGGTCTGACTGCCTTCCTCACAGTTGTCTCCAGACCCCTGCTCCACGACTTTGCCTGGGGTGCTCCATCGCTGGGGACCCAGGACAGGTGCCATCTTCCACCCACAGGTGGCATTAAACTCACAATCCCCCGTCCCCAGCCCTCTGCAGCAAGCTTCCTGTGGGCAGGAAGTCCTGTCTGTTGTGCTCAACCTTGTATCCTGAGTGCCTACAACAGGCCTTGTCACATAGTAGGTGCTCAATAAATATTTGATGAATGAATGAATGGATGAATGAATCAATGAATGAACACCTTCTCTTCACCATAGTTCTGAGTCAGGACCTACTAACCTTTGGTCAGTCCTCTTCTGTGGACCTTCCCCGAGACCGTTATCGTGCATTGACCCCCATGTTCATTCGTTCAGTAGTGACATTGAGCGCCTACTCTGTGTCGAGCACCCTGCTGAATGGTGGCAGACGTGGGGACAAGGGCTCAGATTGCACAGTTGTTAGTTTGGTTTTTTTTTTTTAATATTTTAAAGATTTATTGATTTACTTTAGAGAATAAGAGAGGGCTAGTGGAGGTAGGGGCAGAGGGAGAGGGAGACAAGCTGACTCCCCACTGAGCGGGGAGCCCAACTCAGAGCTCGATCCCAGGACCCTGAGATCATGACCTGAGCTGAAATCAAGAGTTGGACGCTCGACCGTCTGAGCCACCTAGGCACCCCAGATTGCAGGGTTTAAATCCTGAGTCCTCTCCTGACTACCTTGAGCAGACACTTAACATCTTGGAGCCTCGGTTTCCACACCTGATAAGTGGGGAGAGTTGGAGGGCCAGTTCATCATCTTTGTTGTGGTCATGGTTTCACTGTTGGGTCCTGATGTTGAAACTCATTGGATGGTACACTTTTTTTTTTTTAATTTTTAAAAAAAGATGTTATTTATTTATTTGAGAGAGAGAGACAGAGATCGTGAGAGAAAGCACAAGCAGGGAGGAGAGGGAGAAGCAGGCTCCCCACTGGGCCTGGAGCCCAACACAGGGCTAGATCCCAGGACCCTGGGATCATGACCTGAGCCAAAGGCAGGCACTTAACCGACTGAGCCCCCAGGTGACCCTGGATGGTACATTTTAAATATGTCCCCTTTGTTGTACGTCCATCACACCTCAATCAAGCTGGAATCCATAGGCCAAGCACTTAGCACAGGGCCTAGCACATAGTAATTGCTCAGCAGAAGTTGTGATTGTCATTACTACATGTCTTACTTCACAGAATCCTTTCAAGACCCTGTGGAGCAGGTGTCAGAGTATTCCCATTTTGCAGGTGGAGACGCTGAGGTTCAGAGAAGTGAAAACATTTCCCCAGGGTCACATAGCTAGGAAACAAAGGAGCTAGGATTTGACATCTTAACTCACTGGTTCTTCCTCATTTTACAGATGGAGAAACTGAGGTTCAGAGAGGTTAAGCCACTAGCCTAAGGTCACACAGCTGGGTACATGGCAGAATCAGAATTCAAACCCAGGTGGGCTTCAGACTAAAACCTGATTTGATTCTGCCCCTTGTGGCCTAGCTTGCCCATCACTCAGGCCTCCAGGCTCTGGAGGGAATGGGGTTCTGACCTTCTGACCTGGGCCAGCCCCAGGGGTGGCCACACCCTGGACACTGGCCCCAGAAATGCAGCCCTACCGGTCAGGGAAGCGTGAGCCCTGGCAGGGCCCCACAAGGCGGGGTGGGAGGAAGAAAGGTTGGGCGTTTAGGGGAGGACAAGAGTTTTGGGGTAGGGTTGGGCAGCCTGTCCTGCGGGGATCCCAGTCCTGGCAGAGCCTGTCCGGTCCCACCCAGCTCCACTCTCTGCCCTGACAGCGTGACCTCCTCACTGGGAGGCCCTTCTGACCTGGCTGACAGACCGAGGGATGGGCTTAAAAAATGAGGTGTCCAGAGAGAGGGAGCAGGTTGTACCGGAAAGCAATCCAGGGTTCAAGATGAGGCCTGGATCTGCCAGATGGACTGATGGGCTAGTATGGCTGGGTCAGAGTGGGTGAGGCAGGGTCTGAGAGTCCCCCTGCAGAGCCGAGGGTTAACCCCTCAGTGGCTGGGACTGGGGGAAGGGCCAGGGCTGCCAGGGGCACCAGGGCTTCAGAGTGGCCGCTGTTCAGCCGCTGTCAGGAGCTGTTTCAATATTTTGACAACAGACACAGCTGTCACAGATACACACCTGCATCCAGAGGGAGCTGGTAGGAGGGTCCTCTGAGCAGCGGCTCTCTGGGAGAGCAGCAGGGTGGGGCTGCTTGGCAGGCAGTGGGGAGGTGGCCGGGATGGGGCAGCCTGCCAGGGGCCCCCCAGCGGGTAGGGCTCTGGGGCACATTCTTGGGGGATGACTCAGGGGCAGGCAGAGTGGGTGACTCACCATGGACCCTTTCCTCCCCCTGCTGCTAGGGTCCAGCCTCCCTTCTGGCCCCAGGGGTGTTGTGGGGAGCTCACCAGGCCCCCAGCCCAGGACTGAGTGTGAGTCAGCCCAGCTGGGCTGGAGAGACAGCATGATTTTTCCATCCCTTGCATTGTTCTGCAAGAAAAGTAAATACATGTTACAAAACACAGGGTGAAGCTGGGCCAGTCCCCTCCTGTCCCCTTGAAGAGTGGTGAGGAGGGGGCCTCTATGCCAGGTGCTTGGTGCACATCATGCTCCCATTTTACAGATGGGGAGACCGAGATCCCAAAAGGTTAAGCCTCCCCAGCAAGGGCACACAGGTGGGTGCGTGGCTGAGCCAGGATTCATACCCAGGTGGGCTTCAAGCTACGGCCCGTGGGCTCTTCCCAGGTGGGTGTAGACAGGGCCCTGTGCTGCGTCTGTCTATTGGCAGCTGTGTTTCTCAGGGTGGTCCAGCAATCAGGGAGTAGGTGCTTGTTAACACGTAGATTCCTGGGCCCTTCTAGACCCACCCAACCCGGGGACTCTAGAATCTGCATTTTTAAATGCTGCTCAGGTGGGGTGTGAGGTCACACAGTTGCAGACCAGTGATGGCTGTCCACAGGAGGATGGGAGGAGAAGGCACTGTGGTTAGGAACAGGCTGCTGGTCCCACACACCCCTCTCTCTGGGGCTGGGGGAATGCTGCCCTTCTTGTTTCAAACTGGTTCACAGAAACACCCCAAGCCAGTGAGTGAGTGAGTGAGCACCTCTCCAACTGCTGGGGAAACAATGACAGCAAACAAGGAGGGTGTGGGTGATCCTTCAGAAGGCGGTGGCCTCCTGGGAGTCAGCAGCCTGGCCCCGCTGCAGAGAGGGGACTGGGTTCAGGGACCGAGGGTGGCCTGGTTGCCAGGGCACTGGAGAGCCCTGCAGGTGCCATCTCCGTGGGTCTAACCATCAAGCAAACCCCAGGAAAGCAAACACCCTCCCCCGAACCCCCACCCCCAGTCGACCAGGGGATGAGTCACTTGGCATAAGAGGGCTCCGCGGAACCAAACAAATCCCATCTGCCCAGAGGAGGATGCACGGGGCCAGAACACAGCTCCCACCCCATCCGGGCTGCCCACAGACGAGTGTCGTGCACACGTGTGTACGCACACACAGCCGCACCAGCTCCGAGTCCAGATTTTAGAGCACAGAGCAGGAAGGGATGGTGAAGCACAGCCCAAATTCCTCCCTGAATCTGCTAATTCTCCCCAGCTGAGTCAGCGAGAGGCTGGGAGGGTGGAGGTGGGTGGGGGTCCAAGCTCGGTGCTGGAGCAGGCGAACCCAGGAACCAGCCCTGCTGGGCACTGGGCCTCTCAGGGCCTCAGTGAGCTTTAAGAGAGCTTTGCCCCTGGTGGGGAGGGCTGGCCTGCTTCGCCCAGTGGGGGTCCTTGGGGAGAACTAATCAGCTGAGGCATGTTGGGCACATGCCATGTTGCCTGGCACGGAGTCCGTCCTCCATAAATGAGAAATGGCATGAATATCAGCAGTGTCGTGACTGTTATCAGCCACTGAGCTGCAAGCAGGCTAACCTGGAGGTCCCTAGCCTGGTTTCCTTCCCAAAGCGAACCATCACCTTTCTTTCTTTTTTTTTTTTTCTTTTTATTTATTGATTTGAGAGCGAGAGAGAGCGGGGGGGGGGGGCAGAGGGAGAGGGAAAGAGAGAATTCCAAGCAGACTCTGCACCAGACTTGGAGCCCGGCATGGGGCTCTATCCCACAACCCATGAAATCACGACCTGAGCCTAAACCAAGAGCCAGACCCTCAACTGACTGTGCCACGCAGACCCCCCCCACCACCACCATCACCTTTCTAAGAGGCGTGGGAAAGAAGATTTGGCAATTAGGAGAAGTCCAGAGTTTTGACACAGTTTGGAGTTCCCGTGACTGCTTGTACCCCTCAGGCCCACAAGCATGGAGCCCCCAGCGACAGATGTAACCCCCTCCCATTTGCTGAGCCATCACTAACTGCAGGGGTGTGCTAAGTGCTTCACACATGGGAGGCTTAGCCTCTGTGGTTGATGCTAATGCTGTGTGCCCATTTCACAGATGAGGACAACTGAGTCTGAGAGTGGCAAGATGATTTGCCCACGTGCACAAAGGGGAAAGGGATCAAGCAAGGACTCCAACTCAGGTCTCCCAGGCTGCTCCTCCCCATCGTTGGAGCCCTGATAAGGCTCTTCTTCCCAGACTCATCCAGGTGGGCTTTATAGTTTTATCTTTGTCTCAGCTCTTAGACAATCAGCAGCTTGAATGTAGAGCAGCTTCCTGCTTCAGCATAAGTTGTTCTAGTCCCCGAGTTCCGTGACTTTCATAATCTTTACCCACCAGTATTTCCCAGTCCAGTAAGAAAGTCTGAAGAGAAAGGAGGTAGTTACCATAGAGTGTGGTGGGTGCTGATAGAGGGGCATGTAGCCTGGATTGGGGGGCCGGCAGAGGACGGGACAGCAGGGATGGCTCTGGGAAGAGGGAATGCCAGACTTCGGTCATTTTTAAACAAGTTTTTAAAAAGCAACTAAAAAGGCAATTCACGCATGTGTAAAAAATAAAATCAAGAGATTTTTAAATATAAAAATAGGTAAAAAAATAAAATCCAAATACTGTAAAAGGGAATACAATGAAAATTCAGATTTTTGTCTTGTCCCTCCTGAGGGGGCTCACAGCTAACAGTTTCTTGTGGATCCTTCCAGAAGCTTTCTATGCATATACACGTATATTCTCTCCCTTGCACTTCTGGTGCCTGACCACGTGTGTCCACATCTGCCCCTCGTTTGTCTCCAGCTTCATGGTCTCCTAGTGTGGATGCACTATGGGTTATTTACCACTGTCTCCCCATGGCCATTAGGTTGTCTCTAGGGCTGTCTCCATAGCAAAAATGCTGCCATGAACATTCCCTAAAACATGCTTAGCTCCCATGTAAGAGCCCCCTGTCGGGATAGGTAATAGGGAGAAGTAAGGAAAGGGCTTCCAGGCAGAGTTCCCAAACAGGCAAAAGCAGAGAGATCAACAAGGTCCCCTCCTGAGCCCTTGACCCATTTGGGCTGCGGGGAAGGGGTTGTGGGTGGGTAAGCTCTGTGCTGAGTTCGGTTTCTGCAGGCCTTGGGTTCCCTACCCCTGGCCCCCCCCCACACACCTGATACCTATTCCCAATGTCAGCTGGCTGGACTTGAGTCCCTGGTGCCCCCCAGGACCCATCTCTTAAGAGAAAGGCACCTTTGCTGTATTTTGTTTTTTCCCTTTTCTTATCACTGTAGCGGAACCAGGCGTCCAAAGCTGGGAGAACGTTAATATCTGCTGAATGAGTGAATGCAGGAACCCCCTGAAAGCAATAGGCCCTCCCAAAGAAAAATTCATACATGCACATACATTTTGAAAAGAAGCTATGAGGATTCACAGACCCCCTTAAGCCCACCCCTTATTCTTAATGATGCCTCGTTAAGAATAAGATTTTCCTAGAGTCCCTGTAACACTTTGAAACTGAAGTCCTTTGGTGGCAGAGACAAGAGATGGTCAAAAGGATGCTGTGTTTCGCAGATGCTCCGGGTTCCAGGGGCAGTAAAAGACTTTGGGAATCAACTTCACAGCAGCGTCCTTATTTTATAAATAAAAACATGTGGGGAAGGGACTGGCCTGAGGACTGGGGTCCTCCGCGGGGGGTCCTGCCTCCCTGCCCTTCAGACCTCATTGCTCTTCCTTTCTGGCTGGGTTCAGCCCCACCCCCACCACCCTCTAAAGCGGCTCGGAAGCTTCCCAGCTGTCGGGGCCCCATTTGGGTCACTGCCAGACTCGGTTTACTGTCCGTTCAAATGCAGCCTTCTTGACTGGCACTCACCTAACCAGGGAGCACGGTGGGCCACTGTCTAACCCAGGCACCCCATGGCACGCAATTTAACCTGGGCACATGCTGGCAGAAATCTGTAACATGGCTATTCTGAACCAGAATCCAGCCGCTTTTATGACCAGCCATGAAGTATTTCTACCGTGCCAGGGCCTGGAGTTACTAGTTTCAAAGGATTTTTTGTCTGCCCTAGATGGCCAGTTCCTGCACATTTGGTCCAGACACTGTGCTAAGTACTTCGTGTAAATTCTCAACAGAACTCTCCTCCTAACACTTGGGGCTGTGGGCAGTTATCACTGTTTGACAAATAAGGAAACTGAGGCTGGGAGCGGTAAGACTTCTTGCCAGGTGTCAGCTGACCATTTGTGGCTGAGGTCGGGGGATCTGAATCAGGCAGGCGCGCTCCACAACCTCTTTTCTCAATTGCCATTGGCACTGCTACCACCTGAGTGTAATTCACCAGCTAGCCAAGGCACAGAGACCCGTCTGGTCTCTGCCACACCTGTCTGAGGGGACCCACCTGGGTGTGAGCCAAGGAGACGTGAGCGAGCGCCGGGCGCGCGAGGGGCAGCTGAGAGCCAGGTGAGGGCTCTTAGCCAGGGGGCGCGCCAGGCCCGGGGAAGGGGGGTTGAGTGTGGGGCTGGGTGTGCCCGGGAAAGCGGCCTGTGCGCCCCGGCCCACCTGCCAGTCACTAGAGTGCGGAGGCCGGGGAGGGTGGGCCGTGTCCCAGCAGGTCTCGGTGTCCCAACCCCAGCCTAGGCTGGACACTCCACTCGGTCGGACCAGGCCTAGGGCGGGCGCCCAAGGGGCCTGGAAGCCCCGCCCTTCCCGTGGCCCCTCCTCCGGGAAGGTAAGCACCACCTTCTCCGGGAGCGGCTGGGAGAGCCGGAGGCCGGCGGGCGCCCCGCCCCCCGTGAGTAGTGACCGGTCGCCGCCGTCGCCGCGCTGCACTAGGGGTTGCTGCGCCGCCGCTCGCTCACCTGCGTCCGCTGCCCGCCCCTCAGTGCGCGCCGGGCCCGCCCGCCTCCCAGTGCCAGCCCGGCGCCGCGACCCGCCGCCCCCGCCCGCGCACCCCGAGCGCCACCATGAACTCGCTCTTCAGGAAGAGAAACAAAGGCAAATACAGCCCCACCGTGCAGACCCGGAGGTGAGCAGGCGCCACACGCCGCGCCCGGGACGCCCGCGGGAAACCAGCGCGCTGAGGGGCGCCCTAGGCGGGGAAACATAGCCCGGAGCGTGGGGGGAACGGCCTGGCCCGGAGAGCTGCAGGGGGCCCCCGAAAGCATGGCCCAGGGGGCGGGGAGCTGAGCCGGGCGTGCGCGGCAGGCGGGAACGCGTCTCCCGAGGGACACCCTTGAGCTGGCAAGCACTGCCGGGGTGGAAATGGGAATGGGCTGGGGGCGACCGAGGAGAAACATGATACTGGGCACTGGAGAGTTGTAGGAGCCAGGGAGCATTAACTTGGTCACCTAGAGGGCGGAGAACTGAGCTGGAAGTACAGGGGACTTCTGTGTCCCGGGGTCGCCCTTACGCTGGGGGTTCTCCTGAGACGGGAAGCACCGCAGGGGTGGACAGTGGTGTGTCGGGAGGACGCTACACCCAAGGCGGGGGCGCCGCAGGGGACTCAGGAAGTTTCGTCCAGGGGCTCACGGGGGAAGGGAAACTGAGCTGGGCTGGGGTGGGGGGCTCTCGCCAGCGCTTCTTGGAGAGCGCGCAGGTGCTCCTGGCTTGGTGGGGCTACAGGTGAGGGTGGTGCGTGGAGGGGCGGTGGTCTGTGTACCACCTGTGGCCGCTTTTCCCGGTACCTGCCAACCTGCCCTCCAGAGCTTCACCAAGAAAAACCCATGGGTGTGTGTGGGGTCGGTGGGTGGGGGGCACAGGCTGAGGCACCCCCCTTTCCCATGCCGGGGTTTGCGCGGTGGCTGGGCGTCATCGGAGCCTTCTTCTCACTGCACGACTTCCCAGGGGTGTGCCCCAGCCCAGAAACTGGCGGCGTGTCTGAGCCCCAGGTTCCCAGGGCGGCCTGGGAAGGGAATGACATGTCTTGATGTGTTTGCGTTGAGAGGGCAGCCCACGTCCGTTTTGATAAGCCTAATGTATTCATTTAATAACCGGTTTAGGGAAGCCTCTTGGAGATCCTGAGATTGAGGGAAGGGGTGGGACTTTGACCCTTGCAAATATGAGGTGGGGGCTCCTGGCTAGGAGGGTGCACTTTACGAAGCTTCATTCAGGTGAGAGACTCAGCGAATTGCACTGCCCACCTGCCTGGGAGTATACACCCTAACACGCTCTCACAGTGATCCTCACTCCCGTACAGGCCCAGAAGAAGGTGAGAAGACTCTGGCCAGGGCCCTCATGGCACTCCGGTGGTCCAGCCCAGGCAGACCCCTCAGACAGGTGCAGGCAGGCGGGGGGCACTCCATTAGTGTGAGTTCTAGCTTTTAAAGAAACTGCACTGCCCTGTGATTTCAGGGTCCCCCATCTCTCCTTTGGACTGTTTCAAGCTCAGAGGCATTTATTTTCCCCTCCAAAGTACCCCCCTCCGCAGCCTCCCCAGGCTTTCACAACCCCAGAGATTGGGCAGGGCCCTGAATGGTGTTCCTCTGTGGCTGAGTCCAGCTGGCTCTCAAACCTAGCTGGGGTCCAGTCCAGTCCCTGAGCTGCTCCCTGGAGCATTGCACAATCGCATACTCTATGCCAGCCACGGAGGACTGTTCTGTTTTCTCCCCACCAAGACTCGGGCCCCTCCAGTCCTTCACACATGCACACGCCCACACACCAGGAGATGGGCCAGGCCTCACCCTGCCCTCTACCTCCCCCATCCCTCCAGACTTGAATCCCTCCAGCTCTCTATCTGGTCCCCCTAACAGAAGGTTGGACTTAACAAGGTTATGATGAAATCATACGAGCTGGGAGGGTCTTGGCTTTCCCAACAGAGGATAGGAAGGAAGGAATTCCCATCCTTTATAGCTGCATGGACTCCAAGGGCCTAGGGTGGCAAGAACTCAGGCTGTACCCCTCTCCTGCCCCCTTTCCCCTCCCTGCACACTTCTGGCCTAAGACAGCCACCCTCTGCCCTTGGCTGACAGCTATTGATCTCAGATCTCAGCTTTGAGGTTTTTTTCTCCAGGAAGCCTTCCCGATTCTCTCCCCAGGATGGGATGAGTGACTCTTCCTTCGGGCTCCATGGCCTGGCACAGACGCAGTCCTGAGTAGGAGCCAGGTGCTTCCCTACCTGATCTCATCAGACCAGTGCATCCCCCTGCCCCTTCCCCTTGGTTGAGACAAGTTCATGGACTGGGTTGTGGGTTGGGGGACAGCGTCTTGCCCCGTTCTCACAGCAAGCATCTTCCGAGGGTCACCTGGTACCTAGCACTCTCCTTGTAGCCCTAAGATACGATCACTGGTCGTGGGGGCACTGACCCTCAATCTTTCACCCTGAGTTTTGGGGGGGCCTCCTTTGTCTGAGGGAGGGTGGGGTTGCCAGCATGGCGAGGTGGGTGGGAGCTCTCCCCGAGAGCAGAATGCCTCCCTTCTGATTCTGGCTTTGCCACATTTGCTGTAGGCACGTCAGGGAATTGCTCTGAGCCTCAGCTTCCTCATCCGCAAAGTAGGCATGGTGCAAATACATGTCTCCAGCATGAGGTCCTGGGGAGAGCAAATGTGACACTGGACAGAATGCCCCTAGCACACAGGAAGTACCCAGACAGAGGGTCAGCATCACTGCCTTCAGCGGAGGGGACCCGGGACCCAGAAGCCAGGCAGCCACAGAAGAGCCCTCGTGGAGAAAACCGCCCCTCCCTGTTTGTCCGCCTTTTAGCATCTGAAACTGGGGAGGGCCAGGACAGGTGAACCCCGCTGCTCCTGTCACCCTGGTTCCTAATAACAGGTGTGGGAGCTGATGTTCACACCTGAGCTAATGACAGGGTCAGGCCTGACAGTGCCAGTCACCGAGGATGAGCACTGGCGTCCAGCCCAGCAGGGAAGGTCTGGAGGGGACTTGCCCCCACCGTCCTGAACCCTGAACTATGGCTGAGAGTACAACCCCTACCGGCTGCCCCTTCCTGGTTATGGAACCCAGGGTGAGCTGCTTGGCCTCTGAGCTGGTGTTTCCTCCCCTGTAGAATAAGTGTAAGCATAGTTCCTGCTGGATGATATTGTTGGCATGAAGATTAAATGAAATAACACAGGGAAGGAGTTGAGAGTTCTAGAAGGTCTCAGTCTATGGCAGCTAGGATGATTATAACTATTGAACAAATGCAGATAATGCACCTACCATGTGCCTGGGATTGAACTGGATGCTGAAGGACAGGCTGTGCACTGCACAACTCCAGGGCCCCTGCTCCTGGGGGGTGGAGGAGACACTGACAATCTCCTTGTACTTGATGGAGTTATGCTTAGTTACTAGCAAGGTTACAGGACTGTGTCCTGGTGGTGGAACATAGAGCTTGATAGACGAGGTCTCTAGCCCATCAGCTCTGGTGCCCCTGACTGGTCTGAAGTAAGAGCTGTCAGGGTTTAGGGTGGAGACCTAGGAGATCAGGCAGGACTGCCTGGGAAGGTGTCCAACCTGTCATGAGGAGGAGTGGAATGGTTAAAATCCAGCTCTGGGGTTATGTTGAATTCTGCCTCCCTTTGATTTTGGCAAAGAAATTTGGCCTCACAGAGCCTCAGCTTCCTTGTCTGTAAAATGGGACTAATTTTGCCCCTCCACCCAGACCTGGGTCCCAGCAAGCACCCAGCAGCTTGGCCTCACCTCTCAACCTCACCTGGGTTGCTTCCTGCAGGAATTGCCCCGTCTTAATGAGGAGGACCCTGTGTGGGAGGTCGGACCCAAGGCTTTAAGGGCTGGTGAAAAGGGTGCCTGCCCTCTTGGAAGCCGGCTAGGGTACCCCGTGCCTTTTGGTGGTTAAGAGCACAGAGTCTGATGTCAGCCAGGTGTGAGTTCAAGCCCTCTCTTTGCCTCGCCTGACTGTGTGACCTTGGGCAGGTCACTTAACATCTCTGAGTCTTAGATTATTCTTCTACGAAATGGGAGTGATGATAGCAACCCCCAGCTGGTGAGGTTGCTGGGTGCCCATCCCCAGACCCGGCTCAGCAGTGATTGCTCAGTAAACTCTAGCAGCCGGTACCAATAAGCACACACTATTAAGGGTAAGGATAGTGTTCAGCTCAGAGCTGACCAGGCAGCTGGCCTTCTCTTCCCGGGTGGGGCAGGACATCAGCCGACTCTCATCCATTCACCTCAACATTCATGGGGCCCCCACCTTAAGTAGATCCATGGAGATACACCTGTGCTTTGATCAGTGACAGCCAGAAGGCCTGAACAATTTGGGGAGGGTTCTGCATCAAAGCCCACCTCCCACCACATGGGGGACTTGGACTGGAGTGATCCACCAAGCTATTTCTCAAGCACCTGCTGTGTGCCCAGCACGGCCGTGTTTGCGGCGGCGTCTTATTCCGACACCCTGCCAGCCAGGCTGGTGTTGGTGTCTCATTTCACAGAGGGTAACACTGAGGCCAAGAGTAAAGGCACTCACCTCAGGCTCATAGCTCACAGGTGGCCGATGCTGGTGGCCCAGGAGCCCTTGGGAAGGGAAACTAGGTCTTCCCACCCACACCTGGGTCTGGTGGCAGCTGTCTCCAGGGACTGCCCCAGGCCAGATGGTGGAGTCACTGGCTTTTGTATTCCCTGACTCCGCCCCAGCAATCCTGTCTGCTTCCCCTCTCTCTGGCTTTGCCCTCACTTGCCCAGTTCTCCTCTTGGCAGAGGGAAGACCTGATAAATTAGATTCAGAACGGAACAGCACTGAACCTTTAGAATGGCTGCTAATGGTGGCATTTCAAGCTTGTCAGGGGCAATCATCTGGGGACAGGAAGTTTTGGGGGGAGAGCCTTAGCTCAATTCATACCATTTAGGCAATACCCTAAGGAGGGTGAGAGGCACCCAGAGGGGCCTGGGCATTGCGGAGAAACTGCCTTTAAGAGCATTCCAAGTCTCCTTGTCAAGGGAGGAGGGCCTGGGCTTCCCAGCTCCCTTCTACTCCATGCAGGGCCACCTGCCACTCTCCTGGCTTGCCTGCCCCAGCCTGTCTCTGGAGCGGGAAAAGGGAAATGGCCTCTGGTCTTTGTTCTCTCTGCTTTTGGTGGGCCTTCTGTGTTTCAGCCTCCTGAGCCTGGGAAGGGAGGCCCCTGGTGCCCCAGGCAGGAGGTTGCTGTCTGCAGAGGCCAGCCCTGCATTGTCCTCTGGTTTGCCTTGCTTATCCTTGCCTAGCTAGCAGCCCATGCCCTCTTGCCTGCATACTTGCGGTAGCCTCGTCACAGTTCCTGCTTCCACCCTGACACCTTAGTCCTTTCTCCCCATGGCTGCCGGGGAACTCTTTGCAAGATGCAAATCCGATCCTGTCCCCCGCTGCTTAGCCCTTGCCCCTGGGTTCCCTTTGCTCTCAGGCCCTGGTTGCTGCAGCCCTGCACAGGTGTGCCCCTCACCCTGTCCTTTCCACATTGCATCCGACCACGTGGCCTTGGCCCATACTGTTCCTCCTGCCTGGAATGCTCTTCCCACCCCTCTTGGCTCATTTCTTTTCGTCTTTCTTGGTTGGTCTCTGTTCCTTAGGCCCTCTCTAACCTCTTGTCTTGCCCATCTCCTTGGTCCTTATCCCAGTAGCCATTTGACTCTAACCCTTTGACCAGATGGTGATGGATTTCTCCCCACCAAGAGACTGGCTGGTATAGCATATGCGCTGAATAAATGCATGAATGAATGAATGAACGAATGAGGGTGAGCCATGGAGGACTGCTAAGATTCTCTCCCTCCTTAAATCCCTCACAAAACACACACTGGTGCGGGGACACACACACACACACACACACACACACACACACACACACACACACACACACTGACCAGGAAGGTGGGGGCGGGGGTTGGGGGGGGCAGAATGTGAGGGCCTGAACAGAGAGTGCCACTGACCCCTGTCTTCATCCAGCCACCTTCTGTGTGCTCAGTAAACAGGCAGCAGCGATGCAGGGTGGTAAGTGCTGAGACAGTGAAGGCCACGGGGCCCAGAGCTGGCAGAGGGCTCCTGGAGGACCTGTGGGAGGTGGGTGGATGAAGCGAGCCCGGAGGGGCAGGAGGCGGGGTAGGCAGGCATCCATGCTCATAAGCCTGAAAAGTCATTGGTGAACAAAGTTAATGAAGGAGACAGAGTACATTTATGTATGTTTTAAAAAACATTCGTACAAAGCAATACCATGTTTCTGGAGGCAGACACAAGGATGTAGTGGAAAGCCTGAAATGGGCTTAGGAGGAAACCAGCAGCTCCCGAATTACCCTCCCCCAGAGGAGGGGGCGGAAGGGATAATGAACGATAACATTATATTTCTTTGTCAACAAAATCCACAGCAAATATGGCAGCATGGGAACATCAGCCAAGTCTTGGTGGTAGGATTCTTTCCTGGACTTTTCTGCATGCTTGAGCAAGATCGTGAGTTTTCAGGTCTTTTAAAGTGAGGAGGGGGATGGGCAAGGAGAGCTGGCAGCAGGGACAGCGTGCGCTGGAGCCCGGAAGGGAGCCTGGTGTTCTGTGTCTCAGAGTCCAGTCAGTAGTGGGAGAAGCAGCCTTGGGGAGAAAGAGGAGGGGAGCCCGGGACAGACAGGTCCTGAGGCCAGACAAGCACGACTGGAAGGCAAGCAGGACGGTTTGGGATCAGGAGACACAGATGGAAAGTCTCAGGAAGGCAGCAGGGGTACTGGTACTTGTATGAACATACAAGAGGCTCAAGGTTGAGTCCTGGCTTGGAGTGGCTCCCCTAAATTATGATTTTGTTGCGTTTCTTGGGTAATACTACCCTGATCTCTCTCTTTCAGGTGGGGCTCAGAGTTTCAGTAGCCTGCCCAGAGACTCTGAATTGCTTTCACACGGGCGTTCTGAGCTGGGAGCGGGCACGCTGGCCACCAGAGTGTCCCAGCTGGCCACCTGAACCCCCCTTTCCTGGGCGAAGGGTTTGTTAGGTCTTATAACTGCACACCAGCTGCCCCCTGGCCAGCAGCTCCATCTGTGCCCGCTGACCCCAGAAGGCTGCATGGCTGCAAGAAAACTGTCATGTGTAGAATTCCTTGCTGCCCCAGCGGCCTGGGCTCGGATTTCAGATTCATAGCTTTTCTGGTTTTTACTTCTCCGTCCTGGGCTTGGGGACATAGTGGTTCCAACTGAAAGTTGAGGAAGGATTCTGAGTTTGTGCCAGGAGCTGAGAGGTCTCAGTCCTGCAGCCCCAGATCAGGGGCTTGACTTTTCAAGTATAAAATGGGCAACCAAACCCCACTGTTGCTGAGGGGGCAGCCGAGGCCCAGGGGCAGGAACAGAGGGCATGCTGGGTGAAGTAGAAAGAGCCTGAGTTTGGGAGTTGCAGACCCGCCCTTCCGGCCCAGCTGTGCCACTTGTCAGCTGTGCTGCAGCCACATTCCCACCCTTCTCTGGGCTTAAGGAGGGCAGTGACTTTGAGTGCTGTGCAATGACTCCCATCCCCCTAAGAACAGTTCCAGCCACACGTAGCACTCAGTAAACAGTGGCGGCAGGTCTCTCTTGAATCTGTGAATTGGAGGAGTGTGAGGTGGTGGAGAATACTGGAGAGAATGGGTGTGCAGCACCAGGGACGTAATAGGTGCTTAACATATGGAGCCTGACACTCCTGGTCTTGAATCCAGAATGACGTCCTGACACCTGGGGGCACCGAGATTGGCTTGCGCCCCGTTTAAACCTTGCAAAAATCTTTTAAGATTAGCCCTGGTGTTACCCAAGGCAGCTTGAACTTCTGCGTGTGGGTAAGGAGAGCCTGAGAGCACACGCCTGACATGGGCCTGGAGGTAGGGTGGCTTTCCTGGGCTTTCCTGGGCGGAAGATTAGGCGGTGAAACGGATCTGTAGTTACTATACCAGCAATCTTCTCTGTTTAGGATGTACTTCCCCAGGATTAATAGCTGGGTGTGTAGGATTTTACTGTCTAATTACCATGGAAGTTTCTAGTAAGGAGAGTATCAGTCAATTCACCAATCAATCTGGTATTTACTGGATGCTTCCTGTGTACTGCTTTCTTACAAGACTTCCTTCCTGTAAAGATCTGGGGATTCCTCCTCAATCTTCTCCCCTAAACCCTGTGACACATTACCGTGATTCGTTTCTGGGTTCCCAGCCCTGGCTGCACGTCAGACTTGTCTGGGGAGTTTAAAAGTGATGTCCAGGCCCTGTCACAGACCGATTAAGTCAGAATCTCTGGGCTGGGGCCCACGCTTCAGTCTTTGGATATGTAGCCAGGGGTGCGAACCCCACATTTACACTGATTACTTTGATCCGTCTTGTCCTTGAGGTGCACACACTTTGCTTTCCCTTTGCTGTAGCAGCTGCCTGATCTTTTGTGCCATATTCCTTTACTCTCAGCGTTCCTGTATCATTCTGTTTCAGGTATGTGTCTTATAAAAGGGCACAGAGCTGGCTTTCATGTTGTGTTTGTATTCTCACCTGAGAGTCTTCTCTTTTAACAGAAGAGTTTGACTCATTTATGTTTATTGTAATAACTGATGTGTTTGGACCTTCCCCTGCCATGTTAGCTTGTGTTTCCTATTTATCATGCTTTCTCTTGTGTTTCTTTTTGGCTCTTTTCCTGCATTTTATTGGGTCAAACTATATTTTCACAATTAAGTTAGGGTATAAAGCCTGAATGGGGACAGAGTGGATGAAAATACCCTAACCCAGGCAATCTGAATCTTTGCAATTATAGTCATTGGGGTGTTTTTCTTCATCCTACTTACTAGGTTATAAACCTTTGGGTGCCTGGGTGGCTCATTTGGTTGGGTGTCTGCCTTTGGCTCTGCCTTTGGACATGACCCTGGGGTCCTGGGATCAAGTCCCATGTCGGGCTCCCTGCTCAGCAAGGAGTCTGCTTCTCCCTCTTTTCTCTGCCTGTTGCTCCGTCTGCTTGTGCTTGAGCCGCTCCCCCCATCAAATAACTAACTAACTGACTAAATAAATAAATAAATAAAATCTTTAAAAAAATAAACCTTTGGATTTACCTATCTTTGGGGGAGGGTGCCCTTAATTCCAGGCCCTGCATAGGTTTGGAGTTCAATAAACAAGTGTTGGATTGAGCAGACGTTTGATAGCATGTTAACAACTCCTGTCTCGGGTTGGTAATGGAGAAGCGGCTGTCCCCAGGGCCTGTAAGAGGGGCAGAAAGATGACAAGGAGTTGGGGGTGGGGGTGAAAGTTTTTTCGGCAGTGACTGACTATCTAGAAAATGGCCGGGGTGACAGCAGGCACTAGTCCAGTGGCCCCAGGCAAGTTGCACCCCCTCCCAGCTTCAGTCTGTTCCCTGGGAGCAATAATAGTACCAACCTGCAGGGGTGGTTATGAGGATCAAAGTGGAAACATGTGTCAGGCGTTGGGGCAGGGTACAGCCCGGGGAGGTGTTCGCTCTGTGCTGATTCCTTTCCCCAAAAGGCCTGCTCAGAGGGACAGATAGGGATCCCCTCATGGTGGCATCTTAGGAAAACGGCTGAGTCACTTGCCACCACTATTACTCAACTACTGGGATAAATTGTACCCAGGCAGATGCCAGCAAGATGTAAATCACTGGGCCTCCCCTGAGTGGCGAACGCCTTGCTGCTTCGTCCTGTCTCCCCAGTGTCTCCCTGTCATTTTGTGGATTGGTATTAATGTCACCCTTGTTCTGAGAAGGTGGCTCTGGAGCCTGTTCCAATCCTGGCACCACCACTTCCCAGCTGTGTGACCCTGGGTGCGTTTCTCATCCCCTCTAAGCTGTAGTTGTCTTCATCTGGAAAATGGGATAGGAATTGGGGCCATGCTTTCAAAAGTCTGCTCAGTTCAATACCTATTTATTGAGCCCCAAACCCATGCAGGGTCTGGAATTAAGGGCAACAAAGAGCCCCCTGAAAGATGAGTGCATCCTGGGGCGCCTGGGTGGCTCAGTTGGTTGAGGAGCCGACTCTTGGTTTTAGCTCAGGTCATGATCTCGTGGTCGTGTGATCAGTGAGATCCAGCCCCACGTCAGGCTCTGTGCTCAGTGTGGAGTCTGCTTCAGATTCTCTCTCCCTCTCCCACTTGGGCTCTCTTTCTCTCTCTAGAACAAATAAATAAATCTTAAAAAAAAAAAAAAGATGAGTACGTCCTTATTGTCCAAAAGTTTATAGTCTAATAGGCAGGATTAAGAAAAGTGCCCATTGGGGGCACCTGGCTGGCTCAGTTGGTGTAGTGTGGGACCTCTTGATCTCAAGGTTGTGAGTTCGAGCCCCACGTTGGGTGTAGAGATTACTTAAAACCAAAATCTTAAAAAAGAAGTGCCCAATGACTGTAAGGGTACCTTTCTCCCAGGACTGCAAGATTTCAGTGGATCTTGTGAAGGGGCTGAGGGGGTGATAGGTACCTAGCAGGTGCTCTCAGTGTTTAGCAATCATTTCCTGAGTGCCTACTGTGTGTGCCTTTGTGTCTGGGACAGGACAGATGTCTGGGAGGGAGGGACAAAAGAAAATGGGGGTGGAGGTCCACCTAGCACCAGAGGTAAGCCTCCCAGCAGGTCTGGATGTCCCCAGAGAGCTGCTCCTGCCCTGGCTGGCCCTAGAGGCAGGCAGGACCTAGAAGAGGATGACCCTGGCCAGCAGGCAGCCAGGCCCCTGTTCTGGGCTCTGGGAAGGGTGAGGCTGGTTCTTGGGAGAGGTGTGCACTCCTATGCATTCCAGACATTCCAAAGCTGACGGCTTCTGCCCACCCTTACCCTGCTCCCGTGCACACCCAATGAAACAGAATTAACCCCCAAAGGGAGGGACGGTAAACGTGATCAAGGGCAACGTGGGGACTGACTCAGGCCTGGAAGGCTAGGTGGTCCAGGCCGAGGAGGAAGGGCAGTTCCCACTAGAGGAGACTTGTGCCCACCACTTCCTGTCTGTACACACAGAGAAAGTTGAGTTATGACTGTTGGGGGACAGAGCAGTTCTAGGCAGGCAGGGACAGCTGGGGACAGGGTCTTATGGCAGGGCTGCAGCACCCCTCTGGGGGTGTGATCTCTGCCCCAGACTGGCAGGTCCTGAAAGAGGCCAGGGCAGGAAAGAGGCTGTTCTCCCAGCCTGAATGGAGGGATGGCGGGGAGCGAGCCAAATGCCCCTGGCTCTGCCCTGTGGGCAAAGATGTTGCAGCTCTTGGGGCCTGGGAAAGGGCTTTGGGCTGTGGTTTACGTGCCCCGGCCCTCTGCACCCAGGTACCATGCTCTGCTGGGTGCAGCTGAGAGCCCTGGAATGTTTTGAAGTCAGGCAGCCAGGAATCTGTAAACCAGACCTGGCCTTGGGGCAGGTGTCTGGACAACCTGTGTAGGTCTGGTGGGAGAGTAGCAGAGAGCAAAAGAGATGATCATTTATTGAGGGTCCCTAGGTACCAGGTTCTGAGCAGGACCACTAGATACTCTGAGCATCCATTGCCTTTATTGTGGCAGAACCGATGGGCTTAGAGCAAAGTGGCCGGAAGCCACAGAATCCCGTAAAACTGCGCCGTTCTACTTGGGAACCACGAGGTACGTGAGGTGTGCTTGGAGCAAGCTGAGATGTGCTGTAAGTTAAAACTACATGCCAGGCTTCAGAAGACATAATATGAAAAAGGAACGTAAAATATCGCATTAATAATGTTCGGTCGACTACCTGTCAAAATAATTTCTTAGCTATATTAAGTTAAATAACATAGCGTGTAAAAATTAAGTTCACCTGTTTCTTTTGACTTTTTTCATGTGGCTGCTGGAAAAATTTAAACCGCGAACGTGGCTTACGGCCTCTTTCTACGGGACAGCTGTGGCCTTGAACGCAAAGCGACATAGTATGAGCCCCCACTTGGGGACGTTTCCCACCTATGAAATGTGTCATTCTGTTTGCCACTCCCCAAGTAGACACCATAACCCTATTTATGGATGAGGACCTTAAGGTCGGTAGGAGAAACCGCACGTTTGGTTACGCCAGACACCGGCGCAGCTCATTGCACTGTTGCTGGGATGAGCATCACGTTCGCGCAGTCCTGAGCCTTGGCCATGTGACTGCCACATCCAAAGTGGTTTACAAGGATTATCTCCTTGAATTGTCTCAACCCTCTGGGGTGGGACAGATTCTTATCACCATTTCACAGGTGAGCAAATAGGCAGAGAGAGGCTAAGGAGCCTGCCCAGGTCAAAGCAACACCAGCCCCTGTGTTCTTTCCCTGTGCCAGGATGACTCAGTTTCCCTCCCTGCAGGCAGGAGAGAAAGGAAAATGGCCCAACTGGTTCAGCATGACTTGGGCACGGAGAGCTGAAGGCAGCAAGGGGGGGCTCTCGCTGCTAGCTGGAGGGTTGGCCATCGTGGTGTCCTGGAGGGCCTGGGTCTCTCCTGGAGGTAGGAGGCTGGGAAACAGGTCCTTCCGGTGGCTGCTGAGCTTGGGAAGGAGATAGACTGAGTGGGTCAGCTGGGCATGCAGTTACTAAGCCAAGTCTTAGCCGGGGTGGTCCTGGAGGTGATTCACACACAGAGACCCACCCCGAGTCCCAGCTGGTAGAAGGGCCCTGAGGCAGAAAAGACTGGGCATGGGGGTGAGGTCTGGGGGTCCTGTGGGCCATGGGCAGGAGTGTGAGCTCTATTCTCAGAGCATTTGGGAGCCCTGGCAAGTTGGAGGCCAGAAAGCGGTAAGATCAGGTTGCATTGTTGAAATGTGCGGAAGCTGCCTGGGGGCAGCGAGGGTCTGGGCACAAGGAGACAGTTGGGGGTGGCTGTTGCACTGGTCCAGGTGAGAGGTAGCAACCTTGATCAGGTTGAGACCTTAGGGCAAAGGGAGGATGGAGGCACAGGAGCTCTGCTCCCAGGTGGAACCGGGGAAGGGAAAGGCAGGGATCCGGGGCGGTTCTGGGGCTCTGCCTGGACAGCCAGGTAGACGGGCCCTCCCTGCCCTTCCTGCCCTCCCGCTCTGCGGTTTCCCTCCTACAGATGGGGGAGAGTTCCCAGGACAGCCGAAATCCTGCGGTGGAAACACACCATAGCCTTCAAATCCCAAACCTGGTTCTAAGCCCAAACCCAAGACCAGGCCTGGGATCCGAGTCCTCCCAGCAGCCTCACTACCTATGTATGTACACCAGCCTCTCCCTGCAGGGATTGGAGTAGACGTTTCCAAATATTGACGTTACTTGCAAATTTCCCATGCCTGGGCGAGGCGACAGCCGCAGGAAGAAGTCAGAGCAAGTCTTGGCTTGTGTGAGGATCAGTGTGAATGGTGTGGTGGCCTGGGGTCTTTTTCTTTTTCTTTTTTTTTTTTTTTTTTTTGAGCTCGCCAATGCCAGTGGGTTCTGCCATCAGGCCTCAGCTGCTGGCTTTTATCATTTCCTTAAAAGGAGCCCGGATCCCTGGATAGTGACCCCACGTGGAACCAGAGAGCCTGGGCTCTCCCATACAGCAGCGCGCTCTTATGTAAGCCCTGGCCAAGCCCTGTGGCATGCATATTGCGACTGACAGATGGGGAAACTGAGGCTCAAAGAGGCTAAGGAATTCACAGCTTAGAAAGGACTGAGTCAGGATTCAAATGCGGGCCAGCTGCCTTCTATCTGGGTGCTTGACCATCAGGCCACACTGCCCCTCCGGCTGGGGAAAAGGGCAAGGAGCACCTGCACAAAATTAAAGCAGGAAGAGGTAGGCAGCAGGATGGGGGTGGGTGAGGGTCCCCTGAGATGCCTGTGTTCTCTTTTCCTGCCCACATACTCCATCTGTGGTGTCTAGCTGGCAGATGCCACCTCTGTCCCCACTAGTCTGGATGGCACCCCTGCTGGCCCGCTGACCAGCTCCCCACATTGCTGCTGACCTCCCGGGCTTGAGTGGCCACCAGCAGAGTGGGTTGGACTGTGGTTATTGAGTTTCTAACTCCTGGTGATAGAATGGGGTACCTGATGCCATTGAAAGCTCTCAGGCTCTCTCCCTGCGGTTCCAGGGCTCCGAGAATATCCTGCGACACAAAGAGGCACCTGTTCCAGGCTGGCGCCTGCAGGCTCAAACCCAAAAGGCCCTTGTTTGTCCCCTAGTGTGTCCTCAAGCCCAGCCTAGGGCTCGGATGAGATGCCAGGCAGCCCCTGGGCGGCCTGCACCCCATTTTTCCCTCATGCCTACAGTCTCATATGCAGATGGGGCCATGTAAACAGGGTTTTTTGGCATACCTTGGACAGGACCCTGGGCCTCCTGGGCCCATGCGAGACCCTGGCTTCCTCAGCCCAGGAGAAGAAAATGAGGGCTGATTCTCTGGAGAAACGGGCCCAAATCTGCCTGTGACCCCTCCAACCTGGCTTGTGCAACCCACACAGCAGCACCTGGGCTGGGCTGGGCCGAGGGGGCCGTCGTGGGGACAGCGAGTCCCGAGTTCCACCAGCTTCTACCAGGTGGGGTCTTGGGTCACGGCGCCCCATCTCCTCTCTGCCTGTCCACAGGTGGGTGTCCTAGATGCCATTCCCATCACCAAAATGTCCTGTAGGGGTTTGCTGGAAAACCCAGAAATCTGGAAGGAAACTTTAAACTTGTTTAAACTATAAACTTGTTTCTAATTCCCCAGTTTTTCCCTAATGTCCTTTTTCTGATCCAGGACCCCACGTCGCATTCAGTGGTCCCATCTTCTCAGGCTCCTCCAGGCTGACGGTAACTCAGTCTTATCTTTCGTGACCTTGACACCTCTGAAGAGGGCTGGTCAGGTGTTCTGTAGACTGTCCCTCGATTCCTGCTTGTCTTCTGGCCCCTAGCCGTGATATGGAGGTCATATACTCAGAAGGGTTCCAGGGAGGCCATCTTGCGTCCTCCTTGGTCCCTGGTATCAGGTGTTCCGCCGTGTTGATATGTCTTCCCCCCTGGGGGTGTGAACCTTCTGTCCTCTCCACTGTGAACTTACTGATTTTCAGAAGACACCTCTTTTACAGGACCAAGCACCCCTGGCAAGCAGGAGCCCACAGGCAGAACCCCACACACAGCTCGGGGAGCCACATAAGGGCTCAGGTGCATTGTGAATGGTACCCCCTGCGGGGACTACAAGTGCAATGAATACGTGTTGTGTGAATGAGCGGTCATCCTCAACACGTGTGAGGCCCCTACAATGCGCAGGGAAATTCTAGGTCCTTCACCCAACAGTATTTGTTGGATGTCTCCTACGTGCCCCGCGCTAGTTAGGCATGGTGACACCATGGACTTTCCACTTGTGAACCTAAATGATCTCTAATCTGCTGTTGGGACTCCAGACGCTGCCCTGAACCTCCAGCTCAGTCCTTGACCCCCAAAGTGGTCTTTGAAACTCAATTCAGGTGTTTCCAGAAGTGCCCCTGGCCTCTCCCCCACCCACCTCACTTAACTAAGTGGGATGGACTATTCCCATTTTACAGATGGTAAAATGGAGGTTCAGAAACATAAAGTAGCTCCTCCAAGGTTTGAACCTTGTCTGACTCAGGCACCAGCTGCCTCCTGTCTGACCTTGGGTAGGTGCCCTTTGCTTCTGAGGGCCTCGGTTTGCTCATCTGTGTGATGAGCAGGTGGGGCTGGATGACTTCCAAGCCACCTTCTAGTACCAAAGGCCACTTGCCGTGAGAACCTCTGTGCTAAACTTCTGAGTAAGTGGAGGGGGGCCGGGTGTGTCTCTCTTCTAGCATGTTTTTCAGACCCGCCTCCCGTCTCGGGCCAGGGTGGGGGGGGCGCATCAGCTTTCCTGGCTCTGCCAGTGATTGTCGTCTCTGTAGGTGGGACAGGACTGGATGAGGGTGGTGGGGAAGGGCTGTATCTTGGTCTCCATCAGTCGGGCTGATGCCCTGTCTGGCTGCCCCCGTGGGTCTTATTAGTGAGACGAAAAGCTGGACTGGCCAGGCCAGTTCCCAGTCCTTTTGGGATCTGTCCCCACTCCCTGCAGGTTCCTGACCTGCCCAGGTTCCTTCATTCCTGGCCAGAATCCAGAACCCTGTGGGGCCTCTCATTTGGGACCCCAAACCCAAAAGGCAAAAGTACTAGGCCTGTGCCCCAGAGGCCTGGATTAGAACCCCAGCTCTCCTTGTTTCCTGGCAGTGGGACTGTGGCCAAGTTAGTGAATCAGTGCCTCAGTTTCCCCATCTGTAAAATTGGAGAACAGTGCAACTTTAGCAGTGGTAGGATTAAAGGGGATTCATCTATATGTGACTTGCTTAGCACTGGTGAGCACAGGGTCAATTCTGTGTGTAATTAGCATCTTCTAGGCAGCTGGACGTAGCATGGAGCTGGTCTAGCCTCCGTGGAAAACAGGACAGAAGGCAGGAAGAAGGCTCAAGGGGGTGGGGGAAGAAGAAACAAGCCCCTATCACTTAGAAATGGCACTTGCCAACTTTCTGGTATCAGCTTTATAGAGATATAACTCACATAGCATACCATTCACTCATTTAAAGTATACAATTAAATGGTTTTAAGTATATTTACAGCATTACCCAACTATCACCACAAACAATTTTAGAACATTTTCATCACCCCCAAAAAGACACCCCATACCCTTCAGGGTTCAGTTGCCAGTCCTGCCCCCAGCCCCAGCACTACTAATCTGCTTCTGCTTCTTTGGATTGGTCTATTCTAGATATTTAATGTAAATGGAATCCTACTATATGTGACCTGTTGTGTCTGGCTGCTTTCACTTGGTGTAATGGTTTTATGGTTCACCCACGTTATAGCAGGTGCCAGTGCTTCATTCCTTTCTTTGCTGAGTGATAGTCCATTGTACAGATACTCCACATTTTGATTATCCATTCATCGGTTGATGAACACTTGCGTTGTTCCCACTTTTTGGCTGTTGTAAATAGTGCTGTTATGAACATTTGTGTTTTGTTCAAGTTTTTGTGTGGGCCTATGTTTTCATTTCTCTTGGGTAGATACTTAGGAGTGGAATTACTGGGTCATGTGTCAACTTTATGTTTAACTTTTTGAGGAACTTCCAGACTGCTTTCCAAAGCAGCTGTACCATTTTACGGTTCCCACCCTCTATGAGTAAGGGTTCTGATTACTGCATAACCTTGTCACCAAATCGTTACAGTCTGTCTTTTTGATTATTGCCATCCTTGTCAGTGAGAAGTGGTATCCCATTGTGGTCTAGGGCACTTGGCAGTCCATGCCTAGGATGTGTTAGGAGCCCTGCAGGATTGTCACATGGGGTTGCTAATGGCATGGACTTGGGGGCCAGCCTGGGTTGGAATTCTGGCTCTAACATTTAATTACTGTGTAACTTTGGGAAAACTACTGAAACTCTCTGGTCTTCGATTTCCACTTCTGTTAAGTGGGGACAATAATAAGATGACCAACTGGGCCAACATCTACCTCATAGGATTGTAATGAAGGTTAAGAAATGAGCGGAGATCCCAGAGTCCTGGGATCGAGCCCCACATCAGGCTCCTCCCCTGGGAGCCTGCTTCTGCCTCTCCCACTCCCCCTGCTTGTGTTCCCTCTCTCGCTGGCTGTCTATCTCTGTCAAATAAATAAATCTTAAAAAAAAAAATGAGCGGAGAGCATGGCATGTGGAAAGTAAATACAAGCTCATACTATTCTGGTGATGGTAGTGGTTGCTGTATGTGTGCTTGTGATTTTCCCAGCACCCCCGTGAGTAGCTGTGAGCCCAGTATTAGATGAAGTGGCCTCTGGAGCAAGATTGCCTGAGCAGAGAGTCCATTTACAAGGTGTATGACGCTGGGCAAGCACCTTGACATCTCTGAGCCTTGGTTTCCTATAAATTCTCTGTAAAGGGGCACACAACCCTCCCCCGGGGCTTAGGGTGTGGATATTGTTGAGGCATTGCCTATGGACATGTCTGATGTCTGGTGAAGCATGTGCAGGAAGTGTCAAATTACTATGATGCCTTGGCAGGCATCCCCCGTAGACAAATGGAGAAACGAGGGTGAGGTGCTTGCCTGAGATGGTCCAAGCAGCAAATGGCCCCACTGGACTTGGAACCCATGCCTGTCTGGCCAGAAGCTCCCACGGAACCCTCCTTCATCCTCTGCCAGGAGCACCAGGTTCCTGGGACTGGCTGTTCCACCCCCATCCTTTGTCCCCTTTCTGGTGCTGGGCTTTGGCTGGAATAATGGGCCAGCCCGGGTAGGGGTCCAGAAGGTGCTTTCCTCACACTGCCCAGCCCGTGAAGGGGCTGGTTTGGGAGCTGGTCCAAGGTCCTGAGGTGGGGCTGGGTCAAGCCAAAGACCTCCACCTAATCCACACTGCACTTTGCCGGTGATGCTCGAGCAGTCATGGGTTAAATATTTGGCTTAAGACTTGATACATCTGGGCGCCTGGGTGGCTCAGTCACTTAAGCATCTCCCTTCGGCTCAGGTCATGATTCTGGAGTCCCAGGATCAAGTCTCGCGTCGGGCTCCCTGCTCAGCTGGGAGTCTGCTGCTCCCTCTGACCTTCCCTCCTCTTGTGCTCTCTCTCTCTTAAATAAATAAGTAAAATCTTAAAAAAAAAAAAAAAAAAAACCAAAAAAGACTTGTTACAACTGAGTGCAGCAGGCCAGGCTGAGGGTCAGTGGTCTGGTGGAGGGGAGGGGCCTGGAGGTACTCATGTTCCCCATGTGGTCTGACCAGCCAGGGGGGTGGGGGCTGTGGGCCCAGTCCATGCCCTGGCAGCCCAGCCTTTACCCTTCCTTACTCAGATCCTCCACACACAGTCCCTCCTTCTGAGCCTTCCTTGCCTCTCCACTGAATACCAGCTTTCCACACTGCAGGACTGCTCAGAGCCTTTACCAGCTCATGGACTTCTCAAGGGTCCAGGTTTTCTGAGCTACGTGACTCACAAAGCCTTTATTCTGGGAGGGACTTACAGGACTGGGGTTCCTGGGACCCACTTTAGGAAAGGCTGCCTCCTTGATTGAACTGGCAGAGGGTGCAGCCTGGGTCTTGTTTCTCCCCCCAGCTCCTGCGCATCCAGGCCTGGCACACAGCCGGCTCTTGGGCAGAGCTGAGACATGGATGCACAGACTCACAGGTTCTGTTTGGTGTGCCTGATTCTGCACCCCCCCCCGACACCCCCCCCCTCTTACGAGCAGTACCTGCAGTGTTGGACCTCAAACTCTGCAGGGGATCAAGGTCCCCTGGAGAAACTGTAATAACAAGAGCAATAATAATACAGCTTCCCGGGCCCCGCTCTGGAGATCTAGAGTCAGAGGGTCTCGGTTCGTGCCTGGGAATCTAAATGTTTCGTGCCACAGTAGGTGGGCCCCAGGCCTTGATCTGAGGAATTCCACTGTGAAGAGGTGGTGGCCCCCCTCTGCCTGAGGGTCCAGAGCCCTTCCCTGGCCCACCCCAATAGACATGCCCAGGATCCACCTTTTTTGTGGCCTCTTCTCATTGAAGCCTTCTGCCCGTGAACCCCAAACTCTTCTTCATTCTTCAGAACCCAGCTACTACCACCTCCTCCAGGAAGCATTCAGTGACCAGTTCCATCCCCACCCAGCCAGCCAGGAGGCTCCTCTGGGCATCCCTGGCCCGCATGCCTGTCTCAATCTTGTGACTATCTTTGTAAATGCTGATTTCCTCCCCATCTAGGGGGTGACCTGTCAGAGGGTGAGGCTTTCTCTCTGTAGGTGCTGGGCCTGGCATATAGTAGGTGCTTAATGAGTGCAGGTAGAATGAAACCTCTGGGTGCTTGGCTGCCTGGGCTCTACTGTGGACAGTATAAAAGCGTTTTCAGTGGAGATTGGGGAATTAGGTGCTAATTTTTTTTAAAAGATTGTATTTATTTACCTGAAACACAGAGACAGAACATGCGAGCACAGAAGGAGAGCATAGAGGGAGGGGCAGAGAGAGAAGCAGACTCCCCACTAAGCAGGGAGCCCGACGCGGGGCTCAATCCCAGGACCCTGAGATCGTGGCCTGAGCCGAAGGCAGACCCTTAACCAACTGAGCCACCCAGGCGCCCCTCAGGTGCTAATCTTGACCATTATTGGCTGGCTGGGTGACACTGGCCAAGTTGCATTACCTCTCTGGTCTTTGTTTCTTCCTTTGTTGAAAGAAAGCAACAGCAGAAGCAGGGCCAGACACCCATCGGTTTAACCTTGTGAATACACGAAAACCCACTGAATTAAAGGTTTTAAAAGGGTGAATTTTATGGTATGTGAATTATATCTCAATAAAAAATATGGGAAAAAAAGAACATAGTAAAGGTGTTCTGCCAACATGGAAAAATAGAAACTCTCGCCCCGAGCTGCCTTGTTTCTGTGACTTTGGTGATGTTGCCCCAGGCCGGGGGCAGGAGACGGGTGGGCAGCCAGGCTGCCTCTGAGGCTGCTGGCGACACGGCCCGCCCTGCAGGCCCCAGCCCACCCCCTGCTTTCTACCTGCAGCATCTCTAACAAGGAGCTGTCTGAGCTGATCGAGCAGCTGCAGAAGAATGCCGACCAGGTGGAGAAGAACATTGTGGACACGGAGGCCAAGATGCAGAGCGTGAGTGCCCCCCTGTGCTGCCGGCCCTGGTCGGGACCAGGGTCTTGCCCAACCCAAACGTTCTTACTGGGAAAGGGAGGATTCTGCCTCCTGGGGAACACACGGCCGCATCTGGAGACATTTTAGGCGTCACAACTGGGGTAGTGGGGTGGATGGGTGTCCAGTGGGTGGAGGCCAGGGATGCTGATAAACACCCTCCAGGACGTAGGATGCCCCCCGCCCCGAGTGATCCAGCCCCAAATGTCAGCAATGCTGAGATGGAGAAACCTCATTATTGCTGTTACTATCAGCCCCCACCCTGGGGGCTGTGTTCCTGCAGCTCATGGACCCCATCTGGAGGAGAACCACAGGTCTCAGGAACCAGGCCCTGCTTAGTATGCCAGTTTTGCCACTTACTGTGTGACCTTAGGCAAGTCACCTCACCTCTCTGTGCCTGTGATTCCCTCTGACAGGGTAAAAGCCATCCTCCCCGTCTCCTGGGCTGCTGTAAAGATTCAGTGAGATGATGCAGGTGTATCGTAAGGCTCGGTATTATGATCGATATCCTCATTCTTCTTGTACTTCCCCGGCCGTTCCTCAGATGCATGCTATCCTCCTTTTTCAGAGAAGGGAGAGAAAGTAACTAGGCAAATCGTGCCTCTTCTCTGTGCCTCCCTTTCCTCTTCTGCGGCACGGGCTCACGACCGCTCTGAGCCGCAGGTTCTCCTGAGGAATCTGTACCACGCGGGACACCTGTGAGCTGCCAGG
This sequence comes from Ursus americanus, assembly GCF_024610735.1. Lineage (NCBI taxonomy): Eukaryota > Metazoa > Chordata > Mammalia > Carnivora > Ursidae > Ursus > Ursus americanus. The sequence continues at coordinate 36,492,599 of NC_142128.1, forward strand.
CAGATCATCCCTTTGAACCCTCCTCCAGCCCAGTGCGTTTGAGCTTATACCCAGTTTGTAGCTGGAGACACTGAGGTTCAGAGAGAACGAGGTGACTCATCCATGACAGAGCTAGCCCTAGAAGCATCGTAGAGGTGGGGTTGCCAGATTTAGCAAATAAAAATACAGGATATGCAGTTAAACTTGACTTTCAGAACACAGATAATTTTTTTTCCATAGACGTTTATCCCACGTACTGTTTGGGATAGACTTATACTCCAAAGTTATCCACTTTTGATCTGAAATTTGCACTTAACAGGGTGGTCTGTATTTCATCTGCATTCCTACCCAGGAGGTGATCAAGAGGCGGGTCCAGAGGAGTGGGGGACAGAAGGTGGACAGGTCGTGAGCGACCCAGCCGTGGCTGCCCCTCCCTCTGACCACGCTGGTGTCCGCCGGCCTGGGGGCCAGTCCACAGGCAGCCCAGACCGCTGAGGGCCGGGATGGGCTGCGGATGGCACAGCTGGGAGTGAGGGATGGAGGTGTGGGAAAAAGCAGGAAAGGTGAGTGGAGCGGTCTCTGTTCCCTGCCAGGGGCCCTCCCCCGGCTCCTTTCCTGCCCTCACCTGTCCTTCTGCCGGCCTCTACCTGCCTCAGTGCCCCGCCAGCCCTGCAGCTCGGCCCTCACTCAGGCCGCAGCCTTGTTCCAGCTCCTTGCCTGAGTTTTCACTCCCCTCGTCTCATGGTGCCGTGCTCTCTTCTTTCCTAAATGAAAACAGCTTTTTGGGTGTGTCCATTTTTGTCCTAATAAAAGTAATATGGGTTTGTTACAAATCTTCCAGGACTGATAAACAAAGTAAAACAAAGCAAATTGAAATCCTGTATAATTCCACCACCAGATGGATGGATCAGCTATTAGCATTCTGGTGTATCTGTTTGGCCCTTTCCTGTGCGTGCATGCATGCGTGCATGTGTGTGTGTGAGAGAGAGTAGGGTCTCGGGCTTTCATTTTTATTTGCTTGGAGTAATGACTCACAGTACCAAGGATGTACTTGGGGGATAATTTTGAACTGTTTTTTAACTTCAGATGAACAAACCTGAAAATAGAAACCGTGCTTTGAGGACCATATGGACTAATCTTTTGCTTTCTTTTTTTCCCTTCCATCCTTTCATTTCTCAGAAAATGTCACTATTCATTTTATTACCCAAAAGTTCTCTTGAATGTTTTGTTTTCTTAAATTGAAGCGAGATTCGCATAACATAAGATTAACCACTTGGCCTGTAGGCCGTTCGCATGTTGGGCACCCACCACCTCCTTCTAGTTCCAAGAGCTTTCTATTCCCCCAAAGGGAACCCCGTACCCAACAGCAGTCCCTCCCCACGCCCCCTCTCTGCAGCCCCCGGGAACCCTAATCTGCTCTCTGTGCCTGTGAATTTACTTCGGCATGTTTCATATAAACCGAATCTTACAGTACATGACCTCCTGTGTCTATCCAAAATTTTAAACATGCAGAAAAGTTGAAAGAATTCTACAGAGAACACCCATGTCCCTCCCCCCAGACTCCACCGGCAAGAGCTGCTGGGTTTGCTCTATCCCTCATCCCCCGAGCAGCAGGCGTGTATTAGCTACATCGGTCCCTATGATTTGTTTGGACTCGTAAAAACCTTTTACTTGAGGTATAAATTCTGCAAGGTATACAGAAAGTGTCCACGTTTTAAGGGCCTTTGAATTCATAGGTACCTGCGTAACCCCCCGCTCAGGTCAAGATAGAAAACATTTCCCAGGAAGCTAGCTCGTGACCTTGCCAGTCCTTATCCCCCCGAGGTAAGCGCGGCGCTGAGCGCTCTCTCCGTCGATCCATTTTGCCCGACTGTGAGCTCTTGAACGCGGCGTCTCTCAGCTAGGTGTTCTCTTTCTCATCTCGGCTGGCATGTTTAAAGAGGTCTTGTGTTCCCACACAGCGCTCGCATGAAGGAGGTAATGATTAATTTACTTCCGCCTTTTGCGAAATTAATCTTCGACCCTGTAACTGCCCAAGAGAGCTGCAGACCAGCTGGAAATGACGGCGCGATAATGTTCCACCCAAGCCAAGAACCACGATGTTTTGTGTGTTTTTTCGCCCCCTGGTCAGACCCACGCGGAGGTGGGGAGGTGGCGCAGCCCCCCTGGGCCTCACCTCCAAGCCCCTTGGGGCGCTGGGCCCCGCTTGCCCCTCAGCCTCCCTGGAGTTGGCCGGGCACGGGTGGGCCAAACGTCTTTTCTTCTTCCGAGGGGAAGTCTGCTCTTTCCTCTGGACCGGGAAGCACATCACCTCGTTCACTTCTTTTTGCTTTTGTAACAGGTTTATTGAGGTGTATTTCACACATCAGAAGCAGCTCCCACTGCTGGTGCACAATGCACTGATTTTTAGTGACTTTGCCGAGTGGCACAGCCATTTCCATAAATGGGTTTCTGAACATTTTCATCCCCTAGTAAGAACCCTTGTGCTCGTTTACTGTGTCCAATTCCACCCGAGCCACTGGCCACCACACATCCACTTCCTGTCTCTCGGATTAGGATGTGGTGGGACCCTATGCGTCGTGGCCTCTGGCTTCTCTCACTTCGCGGTTTTCAAGGCTCATCCCTCCCAGTGTGTCAGCGGCTCCAGTCTTCTCACAGCTGAGAAATTCCTGGGGTCACTTGGGCACCTCTTCCTTATTCCCATGGCAGTGATGGGGACGCTGAGACCCAGCGGGGGAGGGCACTGGCTCCTCGAGTTCCCCGTGTTACTTCCACGGTCTGTCTTCAGCCCAGTCACGGGCCTGTCCTCACCTCCCCCACTGGCCTGGGGTCTCCAGGGCCCCACATGGTGTGTGGCTGGGCTTTAGGAATGTTGACCGAGTGAGCTAACAGGCTGTGTTTAGACACCTGCTGTCCTGACTGCCAGTTCATTGTTCTTCCCTAAACAAGCAGGGACCCTGGGCTCATCACCCACACCGACCATGCCTCCCAAATATCCACCCACTCTGTTGACGCTCACCGTTTCTGCAGATGCCACCCCAGATCAGCCACCGTCAGCTCCCACCAGCCCTGTCACAACTGCTGACTGTCCTCGCGGCCGTGCCCTTGCCCTGTAGAGCCCTGAGGCATTGCCTCTAAGGACAGATGGGGCCTTGTTGCCTTGCACCTCTTCCACTTCCTCCCCCAGCCTGCCTTCCTGCCTCAGGGCCTTTGCACAGGCTGTTTCCTCTGCCTAGAACACTCTTTCCTTTCATCCTTAGTGCTTAGCTTGTGTCACCGCCTCCAGAGGGGCTCCCTGACCACCAGATCTAAAGCAGGTCCCTGTTCCACTTCTGGCGTGTTGCCTTGGTAAACACGACTTGTGTGAACTTGTAAGCACCTTTGTGAGGTTTATCTGTTTATCTGACTGGGCTGGCCGGAGTCATGCCTCTTCATTGGAAGCTGTGTCCCCGAGCCCCCACACGCAGGTACTTGGGCTGTTTGTGGAGAGGCAGAGGAGAGGCTCGGTAGGACTGGGAGCCCCTTGCTGGCGCTCTCCCTCCCCTCCCACCCCTGCAGTGCCTGTTGAGTGCCCATCCCCCACCCCCCTTTCTTTCTTGACTCTCACAGGACCTGGCCCGGCTGCAGGAGGGCCAACAGCCTGAGCACCAGGACGTGACCCTGCAGAAGGTGTCGGACTCAGAGAAGCTGCTGTATGTGCTAGAGGCGGACGCAGCCATTGCCAAGCACATGAAGCATCCCCAAGGAGACATGATTGCTGAGGAGTAGGTCCCCTCTGCTCCAGGTTCCTGGGACAGGGCAGGAGGGCTGTAGACCGCTCAGCGTTCCAGAGCCCAACTCACGGTTTATTGAGGGCTAACTAGATGCTACGCACACGCCACACGCTCTGTTATCCTTATGACGACCCATTTTATAGTCAGGGAAACTGAGGCTCAGCACTGACATCCCCTGTTCTGGTCATAGTGTGACCACAGGTCCCTGATCGTCGAGCTGTCTGACCTCCAAGCTCTAGGGCACGCTCTCCCACTCCCTGATTCCCAGCCAGCTTCCTGTGCTCATGGTTCTCCCCTCAGCTCAGATGTGGATAAACTGGCACCCAAAATGCCTCCCACTTCGTTCTGCACTCCCCATCCTGGCAGGGGCAAGGGTCTCGGGGTGCGCCATGTCTCCTTGCACTGTTTCTATCATGGCCCACACCACCCCTGTGGTTCCTGCTTGATGGTGGGCTCCAGAGGGCAGTGGACCTGCCCTTTTCTTCCAGAACCTTCTACAGCTCTGGGCACACAGTAGGCCCTGGGAAAACATTCATAGGTGAAGGAAGGATGAGGGGGGGATGGTAGTGATTGTCTGGAACCGAAGGCCTGGTCACCCTGTCCTTCCAGGCCCCTGAGCAGAAAGCCCCAGGCCAGCGTCTGCGGTGGGAGGCCCCTCCTGGGGGAGGGGCGTGGGCAGTGGGCCTGCCAACTGGCGCCGCTAATCAGGACGGGCACTCTCCCTGCTCAGCATCCGTCAGCTGAAGGAGCGCGTGACCAGCCTCCGTGGGAAACACAAGCAGATCTACAACCTGGTGGTGAAGGAGGTAGACCCGCAGGTCAACTGGGCAGCGCTGGTGGATGAAAAGCTGGTACGGCCCCGGCTTCCGCCGTGTGCAGGGAGGACCCCGCCATTGCATGGGTACCACAGTCCTGCCTCGTGGAGGGAGGGTCATGTTCCTGATGCTTCCCGATGGCTGCGTCAGTGAGGCCAGCAAGGCTCAGAGAGGTGTAGCACCTAGCCCAGTGTCACCCAGCAGATGTGGTGGAGACTGGGACCCTCCTGGGATTGCTCTCCAGCCCTGGTTGGTGGGGTCCCGGCAAGCTAGGAGGAGCGGCCAGGTGTCCTTCCTGTGCCCTCACCAGCCTGTCTCCCCCATGGAGAAGGGCAGCTGCTGGAGCCAGCTGTCCTCTCTTAGTGGTGTGACCTGGGCAAGCGACTCCCCTGACCTGGCCTCTGTTTCCCCATCTGTGAAATGGAAATGACAACTGTGGGGGCCTCTGAGGTTACAGTGGGATTCAGTGAGATGACACGTGTAGGTGCGGTGGTAAAGGTGACTGTCACGCCCCATGTCTCTCCCCGCGACCCTTGGCTCCCTCCTTGGTTCTTGGGGTGGGTGGGCTGCGAGTCCCAGGCCCTCGCCCGCTCTCTGTGGGTCATCTCTCTGCCCGCCCTCCCTCCCAGGACAAACTGAGCAGCCAGAGCTTCGGGACGGACCTGCCGCTGGTGGACCACCAGGTGGAGCAGCACAATATCTTCCACAAGGAGGTCAAGGCCATTGGGCCCCACCTGGCCAAGGATGGGGGCAAGGTGTGCATGGTGGTGGAGCGGGCCTGGCCCCAGGGGAAGGGGGGCTTACGCCTGCAGCCTGCAGCCCCGCCTTGACCCCCCCCCCCCCCCCCGTGCCCCTGGCTCTGTCTGCAGGAGCAGAACAGCGAACTCCAGGCCAAGTACCAGAAACTGCTGGTGAGAAGCACCCCTCCCCCCCCTACCGGGGAAGGGGACGGGAGGGGATGGGGAGCCAGGGATGTGGGCACAGAAAGTGTGTGCCGTGAACATTTCAAATGGAATGAAAGGGGTTGAGGGGGAAGGAGATCGTACCCCGAGCCCCCCTTGAGAGGCGTCCCAGTGTGCTCTGTGCTTGTGGAAAACCCTAATAGGTCCCCTGGATACAGCCCGTCCTACAGTCTGCTTCTTACTTCTTCGCTAAGCACCTTCTGTGTGCCAGGTACGATGCCATGTGCTTTATAAGCAAGTTTTCTTTCCCTTTTCAAAACCTTTAAGGAATGAGTTCCTTTTAAAAGGGCGTCGTCCTGCCTAAATGCTTCCTTGCTGCAGCTGGTTCAGACGCCTCAGATGAGAGGACGCACAGGCTTGGAGCCAGATGCCTCCATCCCTCGGTGGTGGGGAGACCCTGAGCGAGCTCCTTAGCCCCTGCGACCCTCAGTTTCCTGATCTGTACAGGGGAGCTGCTTTGAGTCCTTGTCTCCTAGGATCGCTGACGCGGGAGAAGTGCCCGGCAGAGTCCGGGCACGCCGCGGGCCCCGCCTATCTGTTAGCTACTGTTTCTGTTCGTAGAGCAAAGGCGAGTGTCCCTGCTCCCTTCCGCTCCTCCCTGCCTGGCACCCGGTGCCTCTCACATGTACCATGCTCCTAGCCTCTGTACGGGGATCATGATAAAGACAAAAATGGAAGTTGTAGCTGCTCACATTGATTGAGCACCAACTGTTTGACGGTCTTTTTTTAAAAATTTTTTCTAAGATTTAATTTATTTATTTGACACACAGAGAGAGAGAGCACAGGCAGGGGAATTAGCAGGGGGAGAAGGAGAGGCAGGCTCTCCGCGGAGCAGGGAGCCCGATGCGGGGCTTGATCCCGGGACCCCGGCATCACGACCTGAGCTGAAGGCAGACGCTTCATTGACTGAGCCCCCCAGGCGCCCCGTTTGACAGTCTTGGTTTCCTATGAGTTCAGTGCTGTTGTCATCCCCATTTTGCTCATGAGGAAACTCAGGGCTCCACAAGAAAGTCCGTCCCATGCGGGTTTTGTCTGTTGGGCTCACTGCTCTGTGCCCAGAGCCTGGAGTGGAGCCCAGCACTTAGTTCCTGCGCCATGGACGGTTGCTGAATGAATGAATGCACTTTGGAGGGTCAGGTGGCTTGTCCAAGGGGGTCCAGCCAGGAAGTGTGGAGCTGGGCTGGTCCGCACACGGGCTAGAGCTGGGCCCGAGGGGAGGGATGGAGGGAGGCTTTAGCCCTGTCCTTGCGCCCCTGCCCCCCCCCCCCCAGGCGGCATCGCAGGTGCGGCAGCAGCACCTGAGCACACTGCAGGATTACATGCAGCGCTGCACCAACGAGCTGTACTGGCTGGACCAGCAGGCCAAGGGCCGCATGCAGTACGACTGGAGTGATCGCAACCTCGACTACCCCAGCCGCCGGCGCCAGTACGAGGTGGGCCTGGGGCAGCGGGGCCAGTGGGGCCGGCAGGGAGCACAGGGCTGCCAGCTGGGCGCTGAGCCCCCTCCACTGCCTCCTCTGCAGAATTTCATCAACCGGAACCTGGAAGCCAAAGAGGAGAGAATTAACAAGCTGCACAGCGAGGGTGACCAGCTGCTAGCCGCCGAGCACCCTGGGAGGAACTCCATTGAGGTGGGTGTGCCTGGGGGCGGGTGCCTCCACCAGGGTGGCTTCAGGGTGGCCTCTGCTGTGGGCCGCTGAGACTCAGGCAGCCCCCAAGGTGGGGGTCCTGCGTCCTGTGTCTGTCTGTCTGTGTCTCCATTTTGCTGTCTTTCTCTCCTCTCTGACGCTATCTCCTCTTATCTCATCCTTTGCCATGTCCTGCCCTCGGCCCCTGGACTTCTGAAGCCCATACGGTACCTGTAATAGTTTCCTAGAGCTGCTGTAACCAATGGCCACAAACTTGGTGGCTTTAAACAGCACAAACTTACTCTCTCACAGTCCGAAGGCCAGAAGTTTGAAATCCAGGCTTGTTGGCAGGCTTGTTCCCTCTGAAAGTTCTAGGACAGAATCCTTCCTTGCCTCTCTCCTTGCGTCTAGTGGTTGCCAGCAGTCCATGGTTTTCCTTGGCCTGGGGCTGCGTCGCTCGTATCTCTGCCTCCATCTTCACATAACCTTCTCTCCTGTGTGTCTCTCTGTATGTCATCTCCTTTTCTTATAGGGACATCAGTCATTGGACCTTAGGGCCCACTCTAAATCTAGGATGATTTCATCTTGACATCCTTAATTATATCTGCAAAGATCCTATTACCAAATAAAGTCACATTCTGATTTCTGGGTGGGCATGAATTTGGGGAGGGGAGGGATACCATTCAACCCTCTATAGTGCCTTTGTGTGGATTTTTAAAAGCACCACTTTGGGGAGAGACAGCCCCTGCTTGTCCCTTGTGCAGTGCACAGCCCAAGTACCCGTACATAGTAATCCTGCTTTGCTCCTCAACATGTTCCTTTTCTCCTCCCATGCCCAGAAAGAAGGTGGCTGCCTCTGTGGGAGCCACATTCAGAGAGATGCCAGGTCCTCCTTCTCCCACCATTCTCTGGTCCAGAATCCTGTCATTCCTCCCTGGGCATCCCAGACACCTGCCAAGCAGTGACCTGCTTACCAACCCCCCCCCCCCCCCCCGCCGCTTCTCTCGGCAGGCGCACATGGAGGCTGTGCATGCAGATTGGAAGGAGTACCTGAACCTGCTCATCTGTGAGGAGAGTCACCTGAAGTACATGGAAGACTACCACCAGGTATGCATCAGCCCCAGTGCATCACTGGTGGAAGCACTCAGGGCTTCCTCCAGGAGCCTCACAGGGCTGCCTTCCCAGCCTCCCAGTGCCCATGCTTTTGATGGCCTAGATGGGGGTGCCCCCGAGCTTGCCAGGCCCTTGTCTGTCTTCCCTGGAGGCCAGGGCTGGAGAACCTGATTTCATGGGTCAGTGTGGGGCCCAGGAAGGAGTGTGGGGTTTTCATTTTGGTAAAACATATAGAATAGGAAATTGGCCATTTTTAGCCATTTTTAAGTGCATGATGCAGTGTCATTCATTACATTCATGGTGTTGTGCAGCCTTCACCTTGGGGAAGTTTTCTGAACTTCTCTATCACCCCAAACAAGAACTCTGCACCCAAGAAACAGTCACTCCCTTCCCTCTCCCTCCCTCCCCCAGCCCCTGGTAACCTCTAACCTATCTTTCTGTCTCTGTAAATTTTCCTACTCTACATTTGTGAAGGTGCACTCACAGGTTAACGTGGCCTTTGGTGTCTGGCTTCTTCTCTTGATCCTGACGTTTTTGAGGTTCATCGATGTCAGGGCATGAATCAGAACTCCCTTCCCTTTTATGGCCGAATCCTAGTCCATTGTATGGACAGAGCACACTGTGTTTACCCATTCTTTGCTGGTGGACACCAGCTGGTTTCCACAGGAATGTGTATTTTTAACAAGGGCTGGTCACCTGATTCTTAGGACTGGGGACTCTGGAACTCAGGTGACACCCACGTAACTTCTGGTTCAGTGTCTGGACCCCACTGGGCTATGAGGTCCACAGGGACCAGAGTCCTGTTCACTGTTACAGCCCAGGGGACAGCTGAGTGATTTCAGAGTATGATGGACTAAAGAAGGGGCAAGAGAACTTTCTAGAACAAAGTGGGGAGGCTTGTGTTCCGTGTATCAAGACTTTGAAAAGTGTAGCGTGAAGTCAGGGTGCCCCTAGCTCAAAAAGAGGAATGGAATAGAAAAGAACCTAAAGCTTTAACAGTACATATGAACACTTACCGTGTCCTAAAGGTGGCGTCGTGTGGACTGGTGGGAAGACACCCAGCCCAAGAGGCCCCCAGAAGCCAGCCGGGGAGGGTAGATTCAGGGCAAGTGGGGGTGCCCAGCCCGGCCTGGGGGTGGGCTTGAGGCCCCAGCCAGGATTAGCCCTAGGTGTCCTGGTGGGGTCCTGTCGTAGCAGGGCCATCTGGTCTCCCCTAGTTCCACAGAGACGTGCGGGATGCTCAGGAGCTGTTGCGCAAGGTGGACTCGGACCTGGACCACAAGTACAGTCCTGACTTCAAGGACCAGTACCAGCTTGAGCTGCTGCTGCGGGAGCTGGACGTGAGTGATGGGCCAGGCAAGGGCCTCTCTGTGCCCCTCCCTGCAGCTCCCTCCTGGGGAGGGCGGTGGTCTCACCTGGCCCTCCCCCTACTACCTTCAGGACCAGGAGAAGGCTCTGGACAAGTATGAGCATGTGGTGCGGGGCTTGCAGAAGCGAGGGCAGCAGGTTGTGCCCCTCAAGTACCGCCGGGAGACGCCGCTCAAGCCCATCCCTGTGGAGGCACTCTGTGACTTTGAGGGTGACCGGGTGAGCGGCTGCCCAGGTGCCCCAGATCTGCCCCTTTCAGATCACTGAAGAGTCTCAGGAGTGACAAGGCTGGATGCAGGGCCTCACACAATGTTTTTAGGGAACCTCTGTCCATCTCTGCAGTTGGGGTCACTCTCCCAGTGACCCCCCTCCGCCCGTGTCCTACCAGCCACCCTGACCTTCTGTTCTGCCAGCTGAGTCCTGTGTCCTGATGAAACCAGTCCCGGTGGCTCCAGATGCTATTCTCATTGGCCAGGCCTGAGTCACATGCCCACCCTGAGCAGTCAGGGACTGGTTGGGGGGGAGCAGTCCCCCAAAGGGAAATCCAGGTGGGTGTTGAGACATCAGATCCAACAAGTCCCCTTGCAGCTGGACCCTTCCTGCTTTCTATAGTGAAATGTCTTGGGGAGGGTCAGAGAGACGGGCTAAGGCTTGGGGGGCGTAGGGGAAGATGGCAACTGGGGTCCTGGTCACTGGCCAGGGCAGGTCCCTCCATGCCTTCTGACCAGCCTGCCCCTGCCAGGGTCTGATCTCACGGGGCTACAGCTACACCCTGCAGAGCAACAATGGGGAGAGCTGGGACCTCACGGACAGCGCAGGGAACAAGCTGACTGCCCCCGCCATCTGCTTCGTGATCCCCCCAACTGATCCCGAGGCCCTGGCTCTGGCGGACAGGTACTGGATGAAGGATGGAGCCAGCAAGGACTGGCCCCACCCACTGGGCCCCTCAGGTCCCATTCACAGCCCTGGGCATCCTGACCCAGCCTCAGGAGGCAAATGACATCCCACACCTGCACCCCCTTGGGGCCTAAAGTGGGACAGGAGCAGACCTCTTTGGCCAGGTTGACTTGCCAAATGTGCCAGACTGTAGGCACAGTCAGTAGTTTCTCTGCAAGTGCCTCTGGGTCTTTGCATATGCTGTTCCCTCTACCTGGACACCTTCCTCTGGGCCTTTGCATATGCTGTTCCCTCTGGACACCTACTCAAGGCCCGGTTGGCTCAGGCCTCTTGAATTAAGATAGCTCCATGGTCACCTCTTCTGTGACGCCTCCTCTGACCACACACCCTTCACTGTGGCTCGAGCACCTTCTCCCACTGCAAATACTGCCCTTTATTAGAAAACTGTGTCAGTCTCATGGAGGGGAGGTGCTCCTTGAGATTTACTGTCTGCAGGACCTTGTTCACTACCTGGTACAAAGTAAGTACCCAACAGCTCCTTTGTTCAATGAGTGATTCCAGGAATGCCTTCATATATTCATTCAGCAAGTATTTATTGAGCACCTACTGTGTACTGCTACCTCAGAAGTAACATCTTGGTGGGGAAGACAAAGGAACAAACGAGACAATTTTAGGTAGTAAAATTTGGAATGGAGAGGAGAGGAGGAAGGATCTACCCGAACCCAGGAGTAAAGAAAGAACAGCATTATAGCAAACTTACCACGTGTGCCAGGTTTTAACTTTTCAAAGCATTTTGATGAGCCTTGTGGCTCCTCTGAGCCATTTGCCGAGCCAGTGTGGGGCCCGTGTGTGTAGGGTGGAGGGGGCGGTGGGCTGCCCCAGGCCCCCAGCCCATTTGTGCACTCCCAGCTTGGCCGGCCAGTACCGGAGTGTGCGGCAGAAGGCAGCCAGGAGCAGAGGCGCGCTCCAGCAGCGGCATGAGGTGCTGAAGGCAGAGACTCCTGGAGGTGGGTGCCGGGGCCACTGTCCTGGGCTCTGGGTGGACAGGGAGGAGGGGATGGCAGGAGACAGGCAGGGCAGGGGTGGGGGAGGCTGGGCCAGCCCCAAAAGTCCCAGCTGGCCTCCTAGGCCCTCTCCCTGTGGTCCCCGCTCCAGCTCCCCACTGCCACCTGACTCTGTGATTTCCTTCTGGCAGATGCCTCCGACCTTCAGGGGCGACATCTGCTGGCTGGCTTGGACAAGGTGGCCAGAGATCTGGACCGGCAGGAGAAGGCTATCACGGGAATCCTACGGCCGCCGCTGGAGCAGGGCCGGGCTGTGCAGGACAGCGCTGAACGGGCCAAGGACCTTAAGGTACCACCAGGCTGGTCTCATCCTCCTGGGGCCCTTGGTGCTTGACAAGGACCACCTGCCCCATGTAACCAGAAGTCCTGAGTGATGGCAGTGAGGGGGGCTGTTCTAGGCTGTGACCAAGGAGGTGCCTGAGCCCTGGTGCCCCCGACACGGCCCCAGGAGAAAGGGCAAGTGAGCCTCACGCTGCCTCCACATGGCTTGTCGCCTGCGGGCTTGTGCAGTACGGATGACACCAGTAACTGGCCAAGTGGAGGCTACAGCGCATGGCGGCCGCTGCTTGCTGGCTGCTGGACTGCAGACCCGCTCTTCAAGCCCAGCCTCCATGTGTTCAGAAACATTCAGAGGAGGACAGGCACAGGGGTGGGTTGTGGCCAGGCCCCATCGCATCCCTTCCTAAGCTGCTTGGAGTGAATGGGGAGAGGAAAAGTACCCACCTCATGGGGTGGCCCCCAAAGACGGATGAAATCATCCACATGATGTGCACGGAAAATTGCTTGATAATTACCTGTTAATTTCCATCACTCTTGTGAGTCACAGCCCACCGTACCAGAATTCCAGGGGGCGCTCACTATGGGGTGGCTTCCCAGGGAGGGCCCAGGCTTCCCCAGCAGCTTCCTCTGTTCTGTGAAGCCCCTGGAGGGGAGGAGGCTGCCGGACTGTGGCCAACTCCAGGGGCTTTGGTCCCCACAGAACATCACCAACGAGCTGCTGCGGATCGAGCCCGAGAAGGCGCGCAGCACGGCTGAGTGCAAGGAATTCGTGCAGGCCCTCCCAGGCAGCGGCACCACACCTTTGCTGAAGACCCGGGTGGAGGACACCAACCGCAAATATGAGCGCCTGGTGCAGCTTTTGGACTTGGCCCAGGAGAAGTGGGTGGCAGGCGGGCAGTGGGGAGGTCGGGTGGGATCATGGGGCCAGGCGGGCACCCTTAATTCCTGACCCATTGTCCTCAGAGTGGACGTGGCCAACCGCCTGGAGAAGAGCCTGCAGCAGGGCTGGGAGGCGCTGGCCACCTACGAGAAGCAGCTGACCCAGGAGGACACAGTACCTGAGAGTGGCCGTGCCCTAGACAGCAAGAGGCAGGAGCTGGTGGTAAGTCTGGGGACCCAAGGCCTCAAGAGCCTTTCTCCCCATGTGCTCCCTACCCACTGCCTCTGAATAGATGGGGATTGAGGCCCCGAGTACCAGGGCAGCGAGTCTCCAGGCTCTGAAAGGCCGCAGTGTGCCCAATCGGAAGCTGCAAATGGAGGGCCGCGCACGAATCCCAGCTGCTCGGGGGTGGGGGGTGGGGGGCTTGTGGAAATCAGGTGCCTGATTTTAAAGTGAAGTAGCCACATTAACCCCCCAGACTTCCACTGTCTCCGGACGAGCAGATCTGGCCCCCTGGGCTGGCACGCTCGTGGAGCAGGTCAGCGGCGGCTGCCTCCAGCCCCAGCATCTGCTTTCTCTGTCGCGTGGCCCCTGGGCTGCTTCGTGTGTCTGCCTGCCTGACTGCTGTGGGCATTCAAGTGTGTGAGCCCTCGGGAGGCCCCTTACTCACACACCGGTCCTCACGTGGAGATCCTCACCTCAGAGCTGAGGCCCTGCGGCTGGAGAGCATCCGGTCATTCTGGTCCTGGGCGCGATGTCACCAGGCACACGCCACCGACTGCAGGGTTTTAGATGTCAGGTTTTCCGGGTTGTGTTCATTGTGACGAAACAGAACAATGCAGAAACGACCACCAGGTTTAAGGAGAAATGCAGAGGCAAAGCCGTAGTCCCTTCCCACGCAGGAGGCTCTGGCAGCTGGCGCAGCGCTGCCTTCATCCCTGGGAGCTCTGGCCACAGCGCCACTGTCTGCCTCTCCGCCCCTGCAGGCCCTGGCCTCCGAGCTGCAGGCCCAAAAGTCCCTCCTCGGTGAGGTGGAGCAGAACCTGGAGGCGGCCAAGCAGTGCTCCAGCTCCCTGGCCAGCCGCTTCCAGGAGCACTGCCCCGACCTGGAGCGCCAGGAGGCCGAGGTGCACAAGCTGCGCCAGCGTTCCGACAACCTCCGCCAGCAGGTTGAGCTCAGGTGAGGAGCCGTGGGCGGGCAGCAGCCGCCACTTCGCTGGTCTGCGCTCAGGCCGCCAAAGGCTGCTTGTTTTCTAAAGTCTCTTGTTTAAAAAAGCAATAAGACATCTACAAACTGAAAAACTCAAGGTGATTATAATGACCAGCCCATCCCCCAAGGCAAGCATGGCTACCCGTTCGTGTCCCCTTCCAAAAATATTGAGGATCCGGGGCAGGTATGTAACAGGGACCGTGTCTTGCTTTTTCCTGCCCTACGCTTTGTCGGGTCAGGCGCCAGTAGGTATGACCTCCTCCTCTACTCTTTTCCGGAGGAGCTCATACAGATCCTGCTTCCTTAAATGCTTATAGAATTCACCAGGGAGGAGCCACGCACGCCTGCAAGTCATTTGTTTTTGGTGTGTGAGATTTTAACAACAAATTCAACCTCTTCACAGGTACCAGGCTATTCTGGGTTATCTGATTCCTGGAGCAGGTCCAGGAGCTTGTGTCTTTCAAGGAATTTGTCCATCTCCTCCAGTGGGTGAATTGACTGATGCAAAATTGTTCCTAATACCCTCTTGTTCTTTCACTGTTTCCAGGACCTGAGGGGATGTCCCCTCCCTCGTTCCTGATGTTCTGCCTTTTCTCATTTTATTTACATATTCTTTTTCCTTCCTGACCATTGTGAGGTTCATCAATTCACCGACCATTTCAAGGAACTGGCTTTGGTTTCAGTCCTCTTCTCTCCTGTTTTGTCTCCTCTTTCACTGGCATCTGTTCTTTACCATTTCCTGCTGCTATTAGTTCTTTCCCCATCGTTGACAGCTTCCTCCTTTTCCAATAAAGGCACTGAAAACGGCAAATTTCCCTCTAAGCGCCGCTTTTGCTGTGTCCCACAAATGTGAATGTTTTTATTTTCAGTGAGTTCAGGTTTCCTAGCATCTCCTGTGATTTCTCCTTGGACTTGGGGGTTACTGAGGTCCTATAATAACTGCGGGCGTCCCTGCCGGTCAGTACACGTGGGCCTACCTGTCCTTGACAGAGGCTGCAGCGTACTCCAACTTAACATTCCGTAATTCCATTAACCACCCTCTTTTTGGGGACTGGTTAGGTTATCTTGTTAGATTATATTTGATCCTGCTTTTAAACAATGAGTGGAGAGGACTTCTTTGAAAAGGTATAGGAGGCATCTGCTGACTGTGGCAGAGGCCTGATGGGCTTTGTCTCCCTAGGGCCCAGAGCCTGCAGATCGCCAGGGCCGCATATGACGACTACCGCAGTGGCTATGACCACGTGCTCCAGTTCTTGTCCCAAATCCCCAGCTACGAGCCGCAGGAGACAGACAGCCTCAGCCAGATGGAAACCAAGCTGAAGAATCAGAAGGTAGGGTGGCTGCCTCCGTGTTCACAGGCCTACAGTGGCATGGGGGGGCGTGGAAGGGAGCCAGGCAGTGGCTGCCACCTGCCCCGGTGGGAGGGAGGGCAAAGGCCTGGCAGAGCTGTGTCCTCAAGGGACCCCAGCCCTGCCTAGCCCCAGCACCTAACTCTGAGGATGAGAGTGGTCTCGCTCCCTCCTTGGTGCCCAGCCCGGGGCCTGGCCCAGCATGGACTACCAGAGCAGGCTGGCTGAATGAGCAAATGGTTGCAGCCACACAGGGGAGCGCTCGTGGTGAAAGGTCCCGTGTCCAGAGTTCAGAGGCCCGGTTCCTTGGAAAGCAGCAGTGTCTTGGAGTGAGGGACAGAGACACGGGACCCCAACAGCCTAGATGTAAAGCCACGTTCTATCCCTACTAGCCGTGTCCCCATGGGCAGCAAGTCACTGAACCTCCCTCTGCCTCGGAGTCCTGAACGGGAGACAATGACGGTGCTTCCCTCACAGGGCGGCTGGAAGATTAAATGAGATAATCTAAGTAAGATAGGAGACCAATGCCTGACATTTTGAAGCACTCAGTAAACACTGGTTTCTGGGCAAAGACATTATCCTCCCGGCCCTTCTTCACAGGGCCGGAGAGCTGCCTTCCGGGACAAACAGTTACACAAGGAAGCCATTCATTACATTACACTTTGTGCTACAGAAGAATAATTTCAGATTCTAAGGAATCCAGCTGCTCTATCAAGTTTTTTTTTTTAATTTGATTTTTAAAGTCTCTGTTGTTTTACAGAACCTGCTAGATGAGATAGCAAGAAGGGAACAGGAAGTCCACGAAGTCTGCACCCACTCCCAGCAGTACCAGCAAGCTGTCAAGGTGAGCCGTGAAGCTCCTGCCCCAAGAGAGACTCGGCAGGGCCTTTTCCCGCCCGGTGAGCCGGACAGAGGAACACCGGGCCAGGCACAGCAGGCATCCTGTGAGCCGGCACAACCCTGGGGAAAACAGTATGATACCAGACACTGACTACCAGAAAAGGGATTTCTACTGCTCAGAGCAGTACACAGGGAGAATTTATTCTCAAGAGAAAAATTACCAAAGAAGAACAATGGAGGATAAACAAAATCGCTGTAACACCATTATTTACAAAAGCCAAACAGAGAGACTAGAAATCACCTAAATGGCGGATAGCAGAGAAACGGCCAGGCGAGTTATCCTTCATCCACTTGCTGGATGACAGAGCTGTCACATGGACAGAGAAGGGGGATCCGAAGGCGGCACGGTGAGAAACGGCTTACGGCACTGCAATCAGTGAAGGCAGCAGAGCGTCACGCTCGGGGCCGGAGGGGAGCACTGTGTGGGGCGCAAGGGGCAAGTGCTGGCACTTTTGGCTGTGTCCTAGGTTGTTCAGGGACACAGCTCTGTGCTGCTGGTGGACCGATGGTTCTGAAAACCTCCTGGCAGCTGTGCAGACTTCTGGTCAGCTGCAACGGGCACATTTCCGACTCCACTGCCTTTGCCCTCTACCATGCCTCTCTCTCACCCAGGACTATGAGTTAGAAGCAGAGAAGCTAAGGTCTCTTCTTGATCTGGAGAATGGAAGGAGCAGCCACGTGAGCAAGAGAGCCAGGCTCCATTCCCCTGCTGCCAAAGTGAGGGAAGAGGTGAGCTCTGTGGGCTGGGCCTTCTTGGAGCTGCCGGGGTCTCTAGGGAGCACGGCATGCAGGCCTCCAAAATGTACACCCCAATAGGGAAACTGGGCTGAGAAGCCCTCCTGGATGCAAACAGCTTCAGTAAGAAAAGATAACACTTGTTCTCGGGCAGCAATGTTGATACACGTGGAAAGACAGGCTGCCGGAGGTATCTGGGC
The DNA here is from genome assembly GCF_024610735.1 of Ursus americanus. Taxonomy (NCBI): domain Eukaryota; kingdom Metazoa; phylum Chordata; class Mammalia; order Carnivora; family Ursidae; genus Ursus; species Ursus americanus. Next base: position 36,509,751 of record NC_142128.1, read on the forward strand.
CAGAGCTGTGGATTTGGGAGGCTCTCACTTTGGAGGGCTGATGTTATTAGTTCCTTCTATACACCAGAACATCACAGTGCAGAGACAGGGACTTTGCCTTCTCCCTCTAAATTCAGTTTTTCCACCAGCTGAGACCGCAGTCCAACTTCAGGTAGCAAGAGGCCAGAAGCCACCCTCCGTCCCCAAACCAGACTTCCCAAACACTGTCCAGCTCGCTCTTGCTTAGCCTGCTGACTTCTTTTTGCTAACTACTCTCCTGCAGGAAGCGGCTCTTGCTGCCAAGTTCACGGAAGTCAACGCCATCAACAGACAGAGGCTGCAAAATCTGGAGTTTGCTCTGAGTCTTCTGAGACAGGTAATGGGTCTTAGTAAGACATTTTTTCTTTTTAAGATTATATTAATTTTAGAGCAAGAGAGAGAAAGAGATGGGGGAGGGGCAGAGGAGAGGGAGAGAGAAAATCCCAAGCAGACTCCTCGCAGAGCTCGGAGCCCGCTCCCACGACCCCGGGATCACCACCAAAGTCGAAATTAAGAGTCGGATGTTCAACCCACTGGGCCACCTAGGAGCCCCTTTAAATAAGATATTTTACTCAAAACTCTGCCAGCAGGTGAGAAATAAGACTCATTCTGCTTCCAAGAAACAGTCTGTGAGCTGGTGGCAGCGTCCCTTGCTTGCTAACATGGCTGGACAGCACCAGGCCAAGTACTGGCCCCCGCCTCTGTTGACGTGAATGTAACACACATGCCACAAACATTTGCTGAGTGCCCAGGAGCAGGTAACTTATTTTCAGAAGCCCACGTCTGTCTGTCCACACAGTGGAAAATGAAATAGCACCACTGTGGAATTCTCTGTCTCTACTAAGTGCAGAACAGGGGACAGCCATCTGTGCAGGACAAATACATCTCAAAGATGACCCACAGCCTCTGGAAACACGACCAGAGGATGGAGACTGTGGTTTCACTTCACACTCTTCTGTGGCTGTAAAATACTTTATCATTTAAAAAACCTAAACTACTTGTTTTTAACATTGTCAAAAGTAACCCTAAAACTCTAGTGGCCTCGGCACTGAGGGAGCCTTGGCGGTCACAGGACAACCTGTCTGACATGTTCATAGGTGACCGAGGTGCAGTCTTACCAGGTGGGAACAAGCCAGGCAGAGTGTCCAGCTTTAACCACTGTCTTCTCATCAGCAGCCAGAGGTGGGAGCGAGCCACGAGATCCTGCAGGGGAGCACACCAGGCTCCACAGTGGAGGAGACGTGGAAAGTCCAAAAGGAGCTGGATGAGGAGACTGAGCGAAGACAGCAGCTGGAGAAGGAGGTCAAGAGCGCCCAGGAAGAACTCAAGACTCTGCAGAAGCGGAGCCCCCAGGAATCGGTGGTGAAGAAGGAAGTGCTAAAGAAGGTGCCAGACCCTGCGCTCGAGGAGAGCTTCCAGCAGATGCAGCGGACCCTGGTGGAGGAGCAGCACAAGAACCAGCTGCTGCAGGAGGAGCTGGAGACGCTGCGGCTGCGGCTGCACGCCCTGGAGCAGGAGACCAGGGACGGGGGGCAGGAGTACGTGGTCAAGGAGGTCTTGCGCATCGAGCCGGACAGAGCCCAGGAGGACGAGGTCCTGAAGCTGAGGGAGGAGCTGGAGGAGCTGAGGCGGCAGAAAGGCACCCGGGAAGCAGAGGTGGCCCTCCTGCAGCAGCGCATTGCGGCCCTGGCCGAGGAGAAGAACCGGGCCCAGGAGAAGGTCACCGAGAAGGAGGTGGTGAAGCTGCAGAATGACCCCCAGCTGGAGGCAGAGTACCGGCAGCTGCAGGAGGCCCGGCAGCGGGAGGGCAAGCTCAGGGAGGAACGTGAGGAGGAACTGACCTTCCTCCAGGACAAGCTCAAGAGGCTGGAGAAGGAGCGGGCCATGGCAGAGGGGAAGATCACAGTGAAGGAGGTGCTCAAGGTGGAAAAGGATGTGGCAACTGAGAGGGAGGTCGGTGACCTCAAACACCAGTATGAGGATGAGGAGGCCAAGGCTCGTGCCAACCAGAGGGAGAAGACTGAGCTGCTCCGCAAGATTTGGGCCTTGGAGGAGGAAAATGCTAGAGTGCTGGTGCAGGAGAAAGTGCGGGAAATCGTCCGGCCGGACCCCGAGGCGGAGAGGGAAGTAGCCAATCTCCGCCTGGAGCTCGTGGAGCAGGAGCGCAAGTACCGGGCGGCCGAGGAGCAGCTGAAGAGCTATCAGAGTGAGCTGGAGGCGCTCAGGAGGCGGGGCCCCCAGGTAGAGGTCAAAGAAGTGACGAAGGAAGTCATCAAGTACAAGACTGACCCTGAGATGGAGAAGGAGCTTCAGAGGCTCAGGGAGGAGATTGTGGACAAGACAAGACTCATTGAAAGGTGTGATTTAGAAATCTACCAGCTGAAGCAAGAGATCCAGTCCCTGAAAGACACCAAACCCCAGGTACAGACCAAGGAGGTGGTCCAGGAGATCCTCCAGTTCCAGGAAGACCCCCAAACCAAAGAGGAAGTACAGTCTTTGAGGGCCAGGCTATCAGAGGAACAGAAGAAACAAGTGGATCTGGAAAGGGAGAGGGCCTCCCAGGAGGAGAAGATCAGGCAGAAGGAGGAGGAGCTGTCCCAGGTGAAGGAAAGGGTGGTCCAGCAGGAGGTGGTCAGGTACGAGGAGGAGCCCAGCCTGCGGGCTGAGGTGAACGCCTTCACCGAGAGCATCGACATGGAGCTGCGGCAGATCGACAACCTCCGTGGGGAGCTGCGGCGGCTGCAGCGCAGGCGCGCTGAGCTCGAACGCCAGCTGGAGGAGCTGGAACGCGAGAGGCAGGCTCGCAGGGAGGCCGAGCTGGAGGTGCAGCGCCTGAAGCAGCGCCTGGCCGACCTGGAGAAGGAGGAGGGGGAGGCCCGGGAGAAGGTGACCCTCAAGCAGAAGGTGGTGCTGCAGCAGGACCCCCAGCAGGCCAGGGAACACTCTCTGCTCAAAGTCCAGCTAGAGGAAGAGAGGCACCGGCGGCAGGTCCTGGAGAGCGAGCTCGAGACCCTGAAAAAGAAGCTCGTCAACCTGGAGAAGATGGAGGTCAAGGAGAAGGTGGTCTTCTCCGAAAGCATCCAGGTGGAGAAAGGCGACACCGAACAAGAGATCCAGAAGCTCAAGAACAGCCTGGAGGAGGAGAGCCGGAGCAAGAGGGAATTGGATGCGGAAGTGAGTCGGCTGGAAGCCAAGCTGTCGGAGCTGGAGTTCTGTAACTCCAAGTCCTCCAAAGAGCTGGACTTCCTAAGGGAAGAAAACCACAGGCTGCAGCTGGAGCGGCAGAGCCTGCAGCTCGAGACCCGGAGGCTCCAGTCGGAAATTGAAATGGCGGCAACAGAAACACGAGACCTGAGAAACATGACCACGGCGGACTCTGGGACAAACCTGGACTCCAGACTGTGGTCCCTGGAGAGAGAACTGGACGACCTCAAGAGACTCTCCAAAGACAAAGACCTTGAGATTGATGAGCTGCAGAAGCGCCTGGGCTCCGTGGCCGTCAAGAGGGAGCAGAGGGAGAACCACCTGAGGCGCTCCATCGTGGTCATCGACCCCGACACGGGCCGGGAGCTGTCCCCGGAGGAAGCCCATCGGGCCGGTCTCATCGACTGGAACATGTTTGTCAAACTCAGGAGCCAGGAGTGTGACTGGGAGGAAATATCGGTGAAGGGTCCTAGTGGAGAGTCCTCCGTGATCCATGACAGAAAGTCTGGCAGGAAGTTCTCCATTGAAGAGGCCCTGCAGAAAGGAAGGCTGACCCCGGCTCAGTATGACCGATATGTCAACAAGGATATGTCTATCCAGGAGCTGGCTGTCCTGGTGTCCGGGCAGAAATAGGCACAGCCCAGCCCTCTGTCTTCTTGGGAGCCTACCCAGTACCACCATGTCTTCTCCTCTCCGGCCCTGTGCAGACTTCTGACCTGTGTAGAGCTGAGCACGTCCCCCAAGCCATCACTGTCATTCAACCCGGGTGAGGGACCTGCTTCGTCTTCTGATGATCAGACAACCAAGATGCCCCTCTTCTGTCCCTTTTCCTACACACTTCCATCAATAGACTCCTTGTGTGACACCTGGAAGCAACCCGAAAAACTAAAGCACATGACACATGATGACTGAAGCAGACAACCCCACTCCGAGCACCAGCCTTCACCCCCCTGCCAGGTAGGGGTACTTGGGCAGAAAGGCCTCCCTTCCACACACCTTTCTGTACATCAAAGGACTGGGCCCCTCAGGGCTGCTGACCTGCATTCACATCCCCCCAGGTTCTGGCTGAGAGCAGACTTTCTGTCAGAGGCCTCCTGGTGAGACAGATCCATGTTCTAGGGCAGAAAAGGCACAAAGAAGCCAGAACAATGCATGGCCTTCGGTGGAAGAGTGAAGGTAAACTGTCAGCCAGACTGTCCCAGGAAAACACACCATCAGAGACTGTGTGGTGGTTCTGAAATTATTTTCATAAAGGACTATGTTGCTGTTAGGCTTAGTTTCAGTGCCTTACAAGTCTTCTTAGCCCATTGGTATTTAGGTATACTAACTATACACTTGATTTTTCACCAAATGAATTTTAGGTTCTCTGTTATCTCATGTATTACATAAGAAAATGGGGCTAGGGAGTGCTATTTATAGTACGAAAATAAACACCTGGTGGCTTGATTCTAATTTCATGGTATTTCTTCTTTTGCATGTGAGGCTTATTATTTCCCTTGCTCCCTCTTGGCTTTTGGCCAAATTGGACATTCCACATCCACCAGCTCCTAGGGGAAGAAGAATTAGTGGCAAAAAACATAAAAAGAGAAAGAATGTTCTGGAAACCTTGAAACAATTTATTGAGTTGCTTTATACAAGATTAACCATTTCCACACCACCCCCCAACACCAACATAGTCGCGCCGCACAAAAGCCACAGCCCCTCTCACACCTCAGGAGCGGCTGCACCAAGGGCAGCCCTGCAGCACCGCAGCCCCCGGCCCCGGAGCCCACCCTGCCTGCCGGTCCACCCGGCCATGGCTGTATAAGTCATTCACTCTTTCGTTACCACAAATAAAGCATAAACAAGAAAAAGAAATCTCATAAACTCCCCATCAAAGAAACGTTTCCCTGAGGCAAGAGGCATCACTAGATTCCTAAAAATGAGGGTATTCTGCTCCAGCTGCACACTCAATGGTACATGGGGAGGAGGGAGTGCTGCAGGGAAGGGACCTTGGGTGTTCTCAGGTGGAAAAGCCTGGAGAGTTCCCACTGCTCAGTGTTCACAGGCGGCCTCTGCACGGCTCTGAGCTCAGCAATACAAATCTCTTCTTTGGCTCTTTTGCTACTACCTAAGACTATTCTGTAAACAAACTGGAAACCCAAGTTGCAAAAAATAGATATAATGAAGGGATAAGGAAATCCACTCTAGCCCAATGTGAAACACATGTTGGTTCTTACATTAAAAAAAAAAAACCAAAAAACAAACCCACAAAAAACAGCAGAGGCCTAGCCACACAGCTGACAGAGGTGTTGCTCCGCTGGAAACCGGGCAAACCCCTGCATGAACTGTGAGTTACTGAGCACTGTACCCTGGAAGGCAGGAACCAAGAGAGCTGTGTCTCCACACACATGTACGTTCTGAGAAGGCGCATTACTCAACATCTGCAATCACTTAGCTGAAGCAGCTGGTTCACATACCTTGTGGTACACACTTCACAGGACAGGCAGGTGCCCTAACCATCCTTGTGAAGCGGCCACCGGCCGAATGCACTACGGGGTAGCAGTCCTACTCTGACTCGAACGCACTCTCCAAGCTCATCGGCGCGCCACCCTTAAGTCAACGCACAGCCCTGCTGTCGGGAGAGCTCCAGGACGGCGAAGCCTGTTTCTACCTGGCAGACGCTTCACAGAGGTCTGTTCCCGCAGCTCTGCCTGAGGATGGTTTCTAAACAAAACAAACTGGAATGTCTGTGACTTGGAACCCCTCATATCCTTGGCCCTCCAAGAGATGAAGGGCTTTGGGGCTCTGCGGTCCACCTGTATGAACTCTGAAAAAACAAAATGGGGGCCCTGGCTGTACTGGGACCTGGGATTTGGGGGCCCAGATGACCTTCAAGTCAGGACGGCACAGATTATGATGTGCAACTGTAAAAAACTCAAACTGGCTATGTCTTAAATACAGACATATCATTTTAAAAAGTCTTTATCTGAGATCCACTCAGAGGGCTGAATGGACGTGTATCTAATTCTGCTCCACCATAAAGGCACTGGAATTATGTCTTACTATAATATGACATGCGAAAAGCAGTCCCATTCTATCCAATGCATTAATGGTAATGATGAAATCTGGACCAAAATAAGGGTCTTTAAAAATCCTGTCACAACTGTTGAATCTACAAAGGTCTTTTCTCTGAAAGAGCTTCATTGTCATGTTCAGCAGAAAAGCTGGCCCCCACCACGATGAGCACACGTTAGGTGTTCTGAATATTTTTCAAAAAACAAACAAAAAAACAAGGTAAGTCTCCCAGCTGTGTGTTAGCCTGGGTTTTTGTCCTGTTGAGCACACAGCCTGAGGATGGGACGGACACCATGACCATCCAGTGATCCCACTGTGGCCAGGAGTCCCTGACCACTAGGGCACCATGAGGTACTCTGACCAAATGCCAGGGGTCAGGTGGATTTAAAGCACGTGTGCCAACTGCTCCGCCCTGACACCAGAGCTTCGGTCGTGACCCAGCACGCGCCCCAGCCCGCAGCTGCCCCTCCAACGATTGTCCATGACAGAGCCGCGGAGCCCGGAGCACCAGGCCAGTCAGTGCCTCTGGAGAGGCCCAGGGCTGCTTCCCTAACAGAAGGCACATCACAGTGCCAAGAGACGCTCCACTTAGCACTCACACCTTCTCCAGAAGAAAACCGATCGGCAGAAAGAGCATAGTGATTATCCAGTTTCTGAGACCTACTTGTCCAGCTTCCGCCCAGACCTAAGTTAGTCGGGCCTTTCCTCTGAAGAGGTCACAATTTCCGTGGTACACCGGGCCCTTTTCCATGAAGTTGAGAAGCATCTGGAAAAGAATAAGCAAAAACAACACAAGTCTTTCAGGATTTCTGATTCCCTTAAGGTGGCAGTAACAAAATCTCAAGATCACTTAAATAGCAAAAGCCCCCGAACACTGAGTGTTCTAAGGCTCTCATGAGCCCCCAAACCCCTGAGATTGAGTGCCCTGCTACTTGCAGCGGCTCGCTGTGTGCAAGGCGCTCTGAGCTCTGTGAAGGCAGCTGCTTGCTGCGTCTGCACACCCAGAGCCACTTCTGTTCTCCGCTGCCACCACCATCCCCTGGCACGCTGGACTCCACTCAAGCAGCAATGAGCGCTCTCTCACCATCAAAACCCTCAGGCCCTATAAAGACAGGTTCAAAGGCACTAGCATTCTGAGTCTGCATGGGAAAGAAAGCAAAGCAGACATAGTCACACAGCTGAAATACGCAGGCAGCTTTTCATTTACAACCACTCAGTGGAATCCTCCAACGTGAAGAAGGTCTAAAGGAGACAGAGATGGTACAACAAAGTGCTTTTCCTTTTTTTGTTATTGAAAATACCACAGGCCAACAGTCACATTTCCAAAGGCTCTTCAATTAGTTTGTTTCTGTTTGAAAGTGCGACATTCCCAAAAGCAAGCAGAGGCAGTGCCATCTTTCAAACCACACACTCTCACCTAGGTGTCTCTGTGACCCCCACATTATCCTCTTAGCTACTACAGCAGTCGCCAGTTTGCGGAGTAAGTCCACTGTAGCTACGGCTTCTCTAGAGGAAAATGGAGTCATTGTTGATACAGGCTTAGCCCCTTGGGTCCTTTCTCTAAAGAAGCAAAATTTCCATCTTGAAAATTTTCAGGGGTGCCTAGGTGACTCAGTAGTTGGGCATCTGCCTTCAGCTCAGGGTGTGATCCCAGGGTCCTGGGATCGAGCCCCGAGTCGGACTCCCTGCTCAGCGGGAGGCCTGCTTCTCCCTCTCCCACTCCCCTACTTGTGTCCCCTCTCTCACTCTCTCTCCCTGTCAAATAAATAAATAAAATCTTAAAAACTGTTTTTTTAAGATTTTATTTATTTATTCGATAGAGATAGAGACAGCCAGCGAGAGAGGGAACACAAGCAGGGGGAGTGGGAGAGGAAGAAGCAGGCTCATAGCGGAAGAGCCTGATGTGGGGCTCGATCCCATAATGCCGGGATCACGCCCTGAGCTGAAGGCAGACGCTTAACCGCTGTGCCACCCAGGCGCCCCTTAAAAACTTAAAAAAAAAAAAAAAAAAAGAAAGAAAAGAAAAATTTCAATCTATTGTTATGCCCAGATGGCCTCTGGCATTCACTAGGAATGTGTCAGCCTTGGGACACTGGGGCCAGAGACCCACAGCAAATCTGGAAGCAGACACAGACTTGGGAGGCATCAGGCCACAGGCATGCCCAGCCAGGCAAGCTCCCTATCTTATTCCCACCCTGGCACCTGTGCACCAGGGCTACCCAGGCTCAGCTTCCTGAAGAATGGCTTTCCCCTGGCTGGTGTAGCCTCCCTGGTCCTCTCTGGAGCAGGTCTAGAGTAGTAAGCAAGAAGAGCAGCAGGCCAAAACCAAGATCCCATGAGGCTTCCCAGCAGCGTCCCATTAGGCATATTTAAGAATCATGTTCCAGCACAAGGCAAGGCCAATCACTTACTAGGAAGGTGCCAGCTGGGGCGTCTGTGCTGCCTTCCCACACCAATACCACACCCCCTTCTGAAATCTATCTACAGAGATGAACAGCAGGAAAAAAGGAATGCTGCCAGGTCCTGCTGTGCTCCCTAACATCTGCTTTCACCCCTGAACTCAACTGAAAGATGCTCCTCTCTGGCATACATGCTGGCATCACAGGTTAGGGTCCCTCCTAAGACCCTACCCCTGTGACCTTGCTGCTATTTGGGCTCTCCCTTTCACTTAAAGTATAGCTGGCAGCACCTGGAAGTTGCAGCAGCTTCAATGTAAAGGCCTTTCAGTGCCCCCAGTTAGCTCCTGGATATTAGCACTGATGTGAGCACCAACTTTAGCTAAGGGAATTCCCCTGCCTCCAACACAGGCCATTACAACCTCCCCTGTGATCACACATGGTAAGGCTGACCCAGTGGCAGTTCCAAGTGGGGAACGAGGGGAAATTTCAAAGTGGAAGCCTATGTCAGTCTCTCTGAGTACCCAAAGAGCCAGAGCCTTGAAGCACAAACCAGGACAACACAATAACAACGAGTTGAAGACACTGAACTCCCTTGCAGCAGACAAGGCATCTAACGGGTGGGAAGCAGAATGGCGTACGGGGTGCATGGCACTCTGATCACCTGGCAATTACCTGGCAGACTCTGCGGGATGTGGGTGGACACGGCAGCGTGTGGGAGAGGCGCTGCACGGGGTGGGCTGGAGTGCAAGCCAGCCAGGAGACCTGAGAGAAAACAGGAGGGGAGAAAAGAACAAAACACACACATTGAAGACAGGAACAGAAAAGCTGCTTCGGTGGTCGAGAGCCCAGACAACCCACTGGACGGGTTCTGGGTGAGAACCCCAAGGGGAGGGGGGGCTCAGCATGGTTCCCAGGAACATTGCCCATGGTCACACACCAGACAAACACAGGAACCCAGCACATGACAACAGAACTCATCAATCACAGCACAGGCTCTCCTCCAGCATGAGGAGAGAGGAAGGCACCACTTACTATGGTTGAGGCCGTGGTGGAATGTCCCAGGGGCAGGACCCGTGACGATGGCATCCTTGGAAACCCCTGCTTTGGCAGAGGACTCGGCGCTGAAGGAGAGCACGTGGAGGGGAAACTGGGAGATTATCCCCAGGGAGTTGGAGTTCATGGCTCCGGGCAGTTTCGGGCTGCCAGACTTGTAGGATGCAGACAGCAGATTTAAGGGCGAGGAGCTGGCCAGCAGCACAGCCCCACTCGTTCCTTTCTGGGGAGGAAACACGGCATGGTCAGAACGTCAGCTCCATCCGCAGTTCACTCACAGACCAAGGCTGGTAGCGGACGTGCAGGGCGGGGACCCACGTGTAAACCACACCTTATGAAGGTGCCCTGTGCTCTGCTGCCCCAGAGGAAGGAAAAGAACAGTCTCTAAACTGGCATGGAATGGCTCCTAGGACAGTGTCCACTTAAAAAGCTGGGTATTAAATATGCCTCCTTTGTGCAAGAAAGGAAGGATATCTTCTGTAGACATCCACAGATGTAGGCATATACCAACACTGGTGTGTCCATATTTATATGCATAAAACATACACACATGTATTTGTATGTATTGATCTTTGTTTTTAGAAAGAAACAGGAAAAAAGTGGAACTAAGGAATATAGTCACCTTGCAGGGGAGGTAGGACAGGACAGAGGCAGGTGAGACCTTGCTGAACATACCTTTCTACAGTTTCATCTTTGTAACCACATAACCTTTTTATATATTGGAAAAATGAAAACAACTGCTCTCTCCCATGTCCCCAGCCTGCATCCAAACTTCTTGTAAATTACCCACAGGCAAGCCTCATTAACCACTAGACTCTGTCAAGTTGCCTTTGTCTGACCTGCAGAGTCATTTAAAACCCAACCAAAAGAATCACTCTTCCATGATACTGATCTTCCTGGGGCATGAACATCTCCACAAAGCTGACGATCTCAGAGGTGACAGCATTTTCATTTACTTGTTTGGACAGAAAGGAGTTTTGTGGCTCGTCCTATACCAGCCAGGATCATAGCAACCCTGCAAACAAGTCCTTTCCCTCTGCTCAGCCTCAGAAATTTCAGGCTCTCCTAAGATTCCTACCACCAGAAAAGTAAAGACCTGAAAACAGGAAGCCCAGTCCTCCTTCCAATTTCCAGGCTCACTGTTCCTACCTGACCTTCAGTGTCAGATCTCACTCTCCGAGCAGGGCAAGGCAAGCGGCCCTGTCCACAACACCCACGGGGGGTGGGCTGCTGTGCCAGGACACTCACTGGCAAGGAGGTAGACGATGTCACGCTGCTAACCGCGCTGGACTTCAGGGAGGAGGTCAGTAGCTTTGCCACTCCCTGGGTCCCACCACTGGAGTCTCCATTTGGACCACCCGGAGGGGCCACCAGGGTCAGCTTCTGGGAAACAGGTGGTTTTTTCACCGCAGAGCCTGGGACAGGCCTGCTGGCAGACTGTCCTGTGGAGGGAGGCTGTACACCGGGGAGCAGGTTCCCGGAAGTAGAGCTCTGGACTGGTGTTCCTCCAGAGGAAGAGCCGCCAGAAGAAACCCCGTGTTTAGAGACAGAGCTGGCGAAGGGACTATTCTTGTAAGATGGCCCTGAAGAGCTGGATGAATGCTGTTTTGCTGGATGGCTCAGGGCGGTGGAGGACGAGGCTGGGGTCTTATGAGAGTTGCTGCTGGAGGCTGGTGCGCCTCCTGAAGAGGCCGGCGTGGAAGGATGGAAGCTCTGGCCTTTGGTTGCTGTCTTCACAAGCTGGAGGAGGGAACGATGGCACTGTGGGGAGGAAGGCTTTGGGCCCTGGAGCTTATTGACAAAAGGAGCTGGAGGGGTGAAGCTCTTTTGCTGTTGAGTGCCTGCATGAAAAACTTTGACTTGGGGGCCAGGCACAGGAGCTGCCGCCTGGGGCGCAGGAGACGTCCGTGGCAAGCCGTGGTGCTTTGCTTTGGACTGGTGCACTTCTGACAGGCCCTTGCTGAGCGTGGCCTGACAAGACAGCTCTTTGTAGCCAGAGCTGTCTGTTTTTTTCTCCTGAGAGGACTGCCCCAGTGCCAAAGCCTGTTCTGCCAGAAAATTGAGGGGAGACTGCAGAGAACTAGAGGCTGACGGGGCAGAAGGGCTGGGCTTTGGAAAGTTCCTCTTCTCTTCTGAACACATGACGCCCACCATCTTCTCTGCAGGTGCTTTTGAGGGTGCCGGAAGCGGGAACTCAGAGCTCCCACCTGCTCTGCTGCTCAGCACAGCCAGTTCCTTAGACACCACCTCCAAGGAGGAGGCTGAATTACGGATCAAGTCTCCATCCAATGAGTCCTCCAGGTTGATAGGAGCAGGATTAGCAAGGCTGCCAGGTGCCTGGGCTGAGAGCTCCCGGTTTGCAGCCCCAGTGCTCAGGCCTCCTCCTGGGTGTTCTGAAGGCAAAGCCAGGGGGCCACCAATCTGGCCTGGTGGGACGGAAACCTTTTTATCGGGCTTAGTAGACGATTCCTAAAGGAAAGTAGAAATTCTGATGTTTAGAAATGTCCGAAGGTGCTAACACTGGCCCTGTGCGAGAACACAAATGTGAGAACACCACAAGGCCCAAAGAACCAGGCCTTCTTGTACAATCACAATACAAGACAGGAAGAGAGAGGTTGCCATGCCTGCTTGGACATGAAAGTGCTGAACTCCTTCACCCCCTCTGGCTCCTGTCTGTCTGGCTGGGGCTGGGCTTACCAGGCATGTTTTCTTGCTAAGTACCCATCCACCCACAAAGAAACTCTTCTTCTCTGTTTCTGAAAAAGTATAAGACTCGAGCAAAGACATGCTCTCCCTACTGGCCTCACACTGTCTCTGAGTTCTCCTGGCTGCAATCAGAAAATGATGCATGGCATGAGAATTGCCTTAAATTGGCTTTCTTTTCCTCCTTGGTCTTCTCCAGCGTCTGTCTCCTCAGCTGGGTGCAAAGGAAGAGTCCTGTCATGGGAGTGGGAGCAGGGTCTACCTCATCACTCCCACATCCCACATGCTTAAGGCAGTTTGTCTGAGACACTGTAGGATCTCAACAGATACTTTAGAATACAGAATTTACACAGCTTATTCTCATGGACCTGTTTATGTACAGTTAAGGACACTATGAAGCCTCATGGGCTGTTAAAAATTTCAGTAAAACAGCCATTATTACTACATTGAAAGGCTTCTGCAATGCCTAAGATGGTTTTCAGTACCCTCCATCTCTGCCAGGCAAACACAACAAAGGCATCTGTCCCTTCCGGTGCAGCTCCAGGCGAACCGCACCTGGCTAGCAGTGTTCTTCCACGAAAGGAGTATCATCACACTGTAAGACCTTCACATCTGCAGGGGCTCTTCACTCCTCCAAGGGCTGTCAGGAAGACTTCATTTAAATCCGACCACTATCCCCGCCCCCCAGGAACGGGCCGGGTGGGTACTGTCTCCTAGAACTAAGGCTGGAAGGTACTAAGTGGCCCGGCTCAGGCCTCTGCCCTGCCAACCTCAGGCCCTTGTGGTGGGCCAGGCTGCCTCTTGGACAGCCTCAAGGGTGCCATCCTGAAGAGCTGTCCCCCAGACCCAGCAAAGCTCAGTGAGCTGCTCCAGTCGCCTAAGAGGTTTCATACACATGGCTGGTGAGAAAGGAGAACAGCACATAACCTAAGTGGGCTGACTCACCTTCATCTTGATTTTGGAAGAGGCCATTACTTTCTTCTTGGCCCTGTTCAAAGGAACGAACACAGAAAAGGTTTAGAGGAGATCCACACAAAGGAGGTGAAAATAACAGTTGCCCTGAGAAGAGAAAATACTGAGACACTCACAGGATTGATGTCAAGTGCCCGTGGCCTCGTCTGCTCTCCTTAAACAGAGTCCTGAAACAGACAGAGAACACTTGGCAGTCTGCGGAAACCCCCTGAAGGCAGGCACTCCACTTCTAGAGCTTTCCTGCCATCCCTGGTATTCAGTGGCTATTACACCTTAAATGTCAGTAACCTGATGAGCTTAATTCCTACAGTGGTTACACTGTCCACTTGAAAGCAAACCGTCTAGGAGTGACCCAAAAAAGCTATGGCACTGCCCCAAAATTTCTCATAGTGATTTTTCTCCTAAAGGCAGGAGTGCTTTCCTTATTGCTGATTCTCATCCCTTCCAAGAGTCAAATATGGAGTGACCACAGCATGTCTTTTTCCAGGGAAACACAAGAGAATTTTCTTTACACCCCTCCCTAGGCACTTTCAGATGCCCAATCTGTAAATAAAAGAGCAAGTCCACCTAAAGAAGGGACACAGACAAAGAAAGGCTCCATTATTTTGGATTCTGGGAAGATGGTGGAATAGGAAGCACTGGGAATTATCTACCCACCTGGACAACAACAGCACTGAATGAATCTAAAACAACTATTTTGGGGGTGTCTGGGTGGCTCAGTCGATTGAGCATCCGACTCTTTGATTTTGGCTCAGACTCAAAGTGGAGTGTACTTGAGATTCTCTCTCTCCCTCTTCCTCTGCCCCTCACACCCTCGCACACGCGCGTTCTAATAAATAAATCTTAAAATAGAATAAGTATTTTGGAATTCTAGAGCATGTTGAAGGCTGACAACTTATAGGGTTGGGTAAACTGCAGTCAATTGCAGCTCTTAGCACAGCTGCAGCCTTCTGTCCCCAGCCCTATGGCAGGCAGCCGTACATATGTCCCCAAAGCAGCTTACAGGAACTAGGGTGGGCAAAAATGACTCTGTCCTCCAAGTATCGGGAATCTGTGCTCTGATTGCTGACTGCTGCTTTTCATCACAGAGAAGCAGAAAAAGAGGTGGGCAGCCACAGCTGTCCACCCCCCACCCAAACCACCCACCTGTGGCAAGCCACTGCCCCTCTGGCTGAGGTGACTTCCAGGGATTTGAAAAACTGGTGCCCTTTTCCCCTCCTTCACCGTTCATTTTCCCACTTTCTAGAGAGAGATATTAAAAAACAAAACATTCAAAATAACTGTGTATACGGGGAAAAAGGAGAAAGTGACTACAAATGCCTAAGGAAGGGCTCAGACAAGACCTGGGAAAACATTAAGTTTACACTGCAGGCTGCTCCCAAGCACAGAGACTGCCCACAACCTTCGCAAAAACAAAAACAATATACAGAATGGGGGCCATAGTTAAACTGTATGTTTGAAAGTTGCTGAGAGAGTCAATCTTTTTTTTTTTTTAAGATTTTATTTATTTGAGAGAGAGAGAGAGAGCACGAGCGTTGGGGGGGGAAGCATAGGGAGAGGGAGAAGCAGGCTCCCCACTGAGCAAGAAGCCCGATGTGGGACTCCATCCCAGCACCCTGGGATCATGACCTGAGCTGAAGGCAGACGCTTAACTAATTGAGCCACCCAGGCAGGTGTTCATTTTGTTTGTTTTGTTTTTAAAGTAGGCTCCAACATGGGGCTTGAACTCATGACACTGAGATCAAGACCTGAGCTGAGATCAAGAGTTGGATGCTTAAGCAACTAAGCCACCAAGCTGCCCCTAAGACAGTCAATCTTAAAAGTTCTCGTCAGGGCACCTGGGTGGCGCAGTCGGTTAAGTGTCTGCCTTCGGCTCAGGTCATGATCCCAGGTCCCTGGGACTGAGTTCCGCATTGGGCTCCCTGCTCAGCGGGGAGTCTGCTTGTCCCTCTCCCTTTACCCCTCCCCCCTGCTCATGCTCTCTCTCTCATTCTCTCTCAAATAAATAGATAAAAATCTTAAAAAAAAAAAAGCTCTTGTCAAAAGAAAAATTGTAACTATGTGAGGTGATGGATGATCCCTAGATTTACCGTGATGGGCATTTCACAACACATACAAATATCAAACCATTATGTTGTACGCCTGAAACTAATATTATGTTTTATGTCAATTATATCTCAAAAAAATCCAAGCAATGAAAATAATAACAAAAAAAGGTAAACTATGGGGAAGTGAGAGAATCTGATTTTTAGAATTAGCACCTTCGATTCAAATGTCCAGTGTTCCACACACATGCACAGAACAAAATCATAAGGCATACAAACAAACAGAAAGTATGGACCATTCAAGGGAAAAAAAAAAAAGCCAGAAACTCTCCCTGAAAAAGACCTAATGGCAAATACACTAGACAAAGACTTTAAACCAATGGTCTTACAGATGCTCAAGAACTACAGGAAGATGTGGACAACGTCAAAAAAGACTATATGAACAAAATGGAAATACCAATAAAGAGACAGAAAACCTAAAAAGAAATTAAGAAATTCTGGAGCTTTAAAGTGCAATAACTGAAATGAAAAATTCCCTGGAGATGTTAAAACACAGATGTGAGCAACAGAGAATAATGGAAATCACCAAGTCTGAGGAACAGAGAGAAAAAAGACTAAAGAAAAGTGAACAGAGCAGAGGGACGTGTGGGACATCACCTGCTACAGAAGTCCCAGAAGGAGAAGAGAGGGCAGAAAGGGCAGAGAGAACAGTGGAAAAAATACTGGCTAACAACCCCCCCATGAAAAAGATGAATATACACATCCAAGATGCTCAACGAACTCCAAGATGAATCCCACACAAACATTGTAATCAAACTTTTAAAACACAAAGACAGAATCTTGAAAGCCCAAAGAGAGAAGTAAATCATCACATTAAATTATCAACAGATTTCTCATCAGAAACGTTGGAGGCCAGAAGACAGTGGGCTAATATATTCAAAGTGCTAAAAGAGGGGCGCCTGGGTGGCTCAGTCGTTAAGCGTCTGCCTTTGGCTCAGGGCGTGATCCCAGCGTTCTGGAATCGAGCCCCACATCAGGCTCCTCCACTGGGAGCCTGTTTCTTCCTCTCCCACTCCCCCTGCTTGTGTTCCCTCTCTCGCTGGCTGTCAAATAAATAAAATCTTAAAAAAAACAAAACAAAACACAAAGTGCTAAAAGAAAAGGTCCAACGAGAATCCTATATCCAGCAAAACTGTCCTTCAGAAGTGGGGGATATGTGAAGATATTCCCAGATGGACAAGGGCTGAAGGACATCGTGACCACTGGACTGCCCTGCAGGAACTGCTCAAGGACACCCTGAGAGGTCACATAAAAGGACACCAGACAGTACTTCAAAACCACGTGAAGAAATAAGGATCTCAAAAAAGTAAATACAAGGGCAATTATAAAAACTAGTTTTCTCGGAGTCCAGGTGGCTAAGTCAGTTAAGTGAGTGACTCTTGATTTCAGCTCAGGTCGTGATCTCAGTGTCATGAGATCGAACCCTGCATCAGGCTGCACACTCAGTGCAGAATCTGCTTGAGATTCTCTCTACCTCTCCCTTAGCGCCCCCACCCCGCCTGTGCACACGCTCTCAAATAAATCTTTAAAAAAACAAGCTAGCATTCTCCTAACAATGATTTGTACCTGAACTTTTCATTTTCTATATGATTTAAGAGACTAATACATTTAAAGAAAAAAACAATTACTAGTATAAAAGCTAGTATTACTGTAACTTTGGTTTGTAACTCCAAATCTTGTTTTCTACATAATTTAAGACACTAATGCATTTAAAAAATTATTAGCTTATGTTTTGGGGCACACAATGTCTAAAAATGTAGTTTTGTAACATCAGCAACCAAAGTGGGGACAGAACTTTAAGGGAACAGTGTTTTTACAGGTCATTGAACTTACAGAAGCAAGCTCTTCCTTATCAGTAATTACATTAAATATGAATGGATTAAACTTTCCCATCAAAACAAAGATTGGAAGAATGGATAAACACACATGATTCAACTCAATGCTGTCTATAAGGAACTTGCTTGAGACCCAAAGACAAACAGGTTGAAAGCAAAAAGATGGAAGGAGGTATTCCACACAATAACCAGAGAGAGCAGGGGACGCTATGCTGATATCAGACAAAATAGACTTTAAATCAAGAAAGATTATAAGACAAAGAAGAACATTATGTATTAATAAAAACTTCAAAACAGCAAGAAGATATCATAATTATAACCATTCCTGCAGTGGAAGCAAAAACTGACAGAACTGAAGGGAGAAACGGACAATTCTACAATAGGAGTTGGAGACTTCAGTACCCCGCTCACAATAGTGGATAGAACAGCAGACAGAAGACAAGTAAGACAGTAGAAAACTTAACACAGTAAACCAACTAGATCTAACATACACAGAACACTCTACCCAACAACTGAATCACATTCTTCTCAAGTTCATACAGGACATTCCCAGGACAGACCATATGTTAGGTCGCAAATTAAGTCTCAAGAGATTTAAAAAGATAGATGCACCTGGGTGGCTCAGTCAGTTAAGCGTCTGCCTTCGGCTTAGGTCATGATCCCAGAGTCCTGGGATCGAGTCCCCCATTGGGCTCCCTGCTCAGCAGGGAGTCTGCTTGTCTCTCTCTCTCTACACCCCTCCTCACTGCTTGAGCTCTCTAATACATAAAATCCGGAAAAAAAAGAAAGATTTAAATAGATACCAAAGAAGCTTCTCTGACCACAAGAAGATACAGTTACAAATCAGTAACAGGAGGAAAACTGAAAAATTCACAAAATTTGTGGAAATTAACCAACACTTTTTAAACAATCAATGGATCAAAGAAAAAAATCACAAAGGAAACTAGAAAATACTTAAAGATGAATGAAAAGGAAAACACAATATACCAAAACTTATGGCGCAAAGAATGCTAAGGAGGTACTTACAGCTATAAACATTTACATTAAAAAAATCTCAAATCGACAACCTAACTCTACAACTCAAGGAACTAGAAAAAGAATAAGTTAAACCTAAAGCAAGCAGAAGGAAGGAAATACAGATCAGAGCATAGGTAAATAAAACGAAATAACCAATAGAGAAAAATCGTAAGAGCAAAAGTTGGTTCTTCGAAAACATCAATACAACTGACAAACCCTTAGCTAGACGGACTAAGAAATGTTCAAAAGGATATTCAAATTACCAAAATCAGGGAAGAAAGTGGGGATGTTACTACTGATTCTACAATAAAAAAGGATTCTAAGAGCGTACTATGAACAACGGCACACCAACAAATTGGATTACCTAGTTAAAATGGACAAATTCCTACAAACACAAAACCTACCAAGACTTTTTGTATTTCCCAAAGAAATACAAAATCTGACTAGACTTGTAACTAGTGAGGGGACTGAATCAGTTATCAAAAATCTCCTGACAAAGGAAAGACCTGGTACCTGATGGCTTCGGGGGGATTCAACCAATTATGTAAATAACTACTACCAATCCTTCCCAAACTTTTCCAAAAAACTAAAGAGAAAATACTTACAAATTCATTCTATGAAGCCAGCATTACCCTGATACCAAAGCCAGGCAAAAACACCACAAGAAAAGAAAATTACAGACTAATATCCCATATTAACACCGATGCAAAACTCCCCAAAAAACAACTAGCAAACAGGATTCAGGAGCATATTAAAAACATTACACATCACAACCAGGTGAAGTTTTTGGCTTTTTTTTTTTAAAGATTTTATTTATTTGAGAGAGAGAGTGTGAGAGAGAGAAAGAGAGAGCGCACGAGCAGGGGGGAGTAGTAGAGGGAGAAGAAGACACCCTGCTGAGCAGGGAGCCCGATGGGGGACTCAATCCCAGGACCCCAGGATCATGACCTGAGCCGAAGGCAGACGCTTAATCAACTAAGCCACGCAGGTGCCCACGAATAAGTGAGATTTATGCCTGGAATGCAAGGGTGATTCAACATATGAAAACTGATCAGTGTAATATGCCACGTCAACAGAATGAAGGAAAAAAACCCAACATGATCATTTCAATTGATGCAGAAAAGGCAAAGGACAAAATTCCACACCCTTTCATGATAAAAACACTCAACAAGCTAGGAACAAGAATACCTCCACATAATAAAAGCCAAATATGAAACCCCTTCAGCGAACATCATAATGGTGAAAGGCTGAAAGCACTTCCTCTAAGATCAGGAACAAGGTAAGAATGCCAGCTTTCACCACTTCTATTCAACATAGTACTATGAGTTCTAACCATAGCAGTGAGGCAAGAAAGAGAAGCAAAAGGCATCCAAATAGGAAAGGAGAAGTAAGGTAAGCCCTGTTTGCAGATATGATTTTTTATTTAGAAAACTCTAAAGATTCCAAAAAATTTTAGAATGAATTTTGCAAAGTAGCAAGATACGAAATCAACACACACAAAAATCAGTTGTATTTCTGTACATGAAAAATAAACAATCTAAAAAGAAATTACAAAAATAATTCTATTTACAACAGCATCAAAAGAAAAAAAAACAACTTAGGAATTACCCCACCAAGGACGTAAGAGACTTGAACGGTAAAAATGATAAAACAGTACTGAAAGAAGTTAAAGACATAAATAAGTGGAAACACATCCCATCGTGGGCTGGACAACTTAATATTATTTAATTGTAATCTGAGTACTACCCAAAGGAATCTACAGATTCAATGCAATCCTTAGCAAAATCTTAATGTGTTTTTTGCAGAAATAGAAAAACCCATCGCATGTGGATTTTCAAGGGACCCTGAAAAGCCAAAATAATCTTGAGACACAATAAAGCTGGAGAATCACACTTCCTGATTTCAAAACTTACTACAAAGCCACAGTAATCCAAATAGTGTGTTATTGGCATAAAGGCAGACGCAAAGACCAATGGAAGAAGACAGAGAGCCCAGTAATAAAGCCCTCACATATGTGGTCAAATGATTTTCGATAAAGGTGCAAAGACCAATGAAGGAAGGACAGTCTTTTCAACAGATAGTGCTGGGAAAACTGGATACCACATGCAAAAAAATGAAATTGGACCCTTAACGCCATATACAAAAATTAACTCAGCTTCATGACACTGGATCTGACATTTATATCTTAGATATGACACCAAAGGTATAGGCAACAAAAGGTAGACAAATTGGACTTCATTAAATTTAAAAATTTTGTGCACCAAAAGATATTATTCACAGAGTAAAAAGACAACTCACAAAATGGGAGAAAATATCTGGAAATCAAATCGCTCAAGGGTGTCAAGGATTAATATCCAGAATACAGAAAGAACTCCTGAAACTCAACAATGAAACAAATAACCCAATTTAAAAATGGGCAAAGGACTTGAATAGACATCTCAAAAAGATATATAAATGGCCCATTAGTACATGAATATATGCTCAACATCACTGATCACTAGGAAAATTCAAATCAAATCTATAGGGAGATACCACCTCAAGTCCATTACAGTGGCTACCATCAAAAACCCAGAAAACATCGAGTACTGGTGAGGATGTAGACAAACTGGAACCCTGGTGGAAATGCGAAATGACAGAGCCACTATGGAAAACATTGATGGTCCCTCAAAAAATTAAACATACAATTATCACATGATCCAGCAATTCCACTTCTAGGTATACACACAAAAGAACTGAAAGCAGGGTGTCAAAGAGGTATTTGTACACCCAAGTTCATTAACAGCATTATTCACAATAGCTAAAAAAATGGAAACAACCTAAGTATCAATGGATGCATGGATAAGCAAAATGTGGTCTATACACCCAACACAGTATTATTCTGCCTTAAAAAGGAAGCAATTCTGTAAATGTGTAATACAGACAAATCCTTGAGGATATTATACTAAGCGAAATACGCCAGTTACACAAAGACAAATTCTGTATGATTCCATTTCTATAAGGTACTCGGAGGAGTCAAAATCATAGAAAGTAGAACAGTGGTCACAGAATCTGGGGGGTGGGGGTGGAATATGAAGTTACTGTTTAATGGGTGCAGAGTTTCAGTTTCATAAGATGAAAAGAGTTATGGAAATGGATGGTGATGGTGGCACAACAATGTAAATGTACTTAAAACCACTGAACTGTGCACCTAAAAATGGTTAAGATGGTAAATTTTAAGTAAAGTGTATTTTCCCACAGTGGGGGCAGGGGGAGGAGCACTAGCTCCAGCCAGCTCTCCTGCCTGTGGATGGTAGCTGTAGTCCATTCACCTGAGAAGCTACATAACACAGAAGTTCAGCACTTAACTCCAATAAGTAGTCAGCCCTGCTACTTGCAAATGAGACTTCTGTCTAGAACAGGAAGGTGTTTCCAAGATGAACCTACCTCTGAACTTCTACAAGGAGCCATTATCTCAAAACAGGTAAGGGCATACTGAGGTGAGAAGAGCACGCCCTAACTCGGAGCTGAAGCAGGACAGAGAACGACAAAGACAAAACCCCACAGATAACTTCCCTCTTCAAGGGAAGAATAAGAGCCATTCACAGCAACCAGTACACCCCCCACCCCACCAACTACTCCAGTGAGATGGGGGTTGAGTCAGCTAGACGGTGACTCCCCAAGGGAAGGGACCCTGTTGGCCAGGCACAACAGAAGCACTCAAATATTTCTTTACGGCAACAGCGCTCCACCTCATCACCACACTGACCATACTGGCTGCTCACGGCCCTCACCTGGCCTGCATCCAGCCTTTGGGCCACAGAGGTTTGACCTCAGCATCCAGAAAGGCCTTCACATAGTCCTCCCAAGACTGGGTCTTGTTGTTCCTCTCCAGATCGTAGCTCTCCAGTTTTATCTTCACCACGTGGCAGAGCAGCTCCCTGAGGGGTAGAAAGAAGTCAAAAACTTCAAACTACCCCAAATGCTTCTTTCAAGGTTTCAATCATGTGCTTCCAGCAGCCCTGATTAAAGTAAATGATTCTAACCTTCATTAGAAACACAGGAACATGCTCAGACACTGGCCCCACAAACCCTCCAATGAGGCAAGGTCCCAGTTTGGGCACACCTGATTTCATCATTCCACTGGAACTTCTTCCGGGGTCCCATTATCCTTCTGCCCCCCTTTTCCTCATCTTCTTCCTCATCAGAGCACATCCGCTCCCTCTGCTCCTTGTCCTTCTCCTCTTCCAGCATCCTATAGTGTGAATAGGACCAATGGGACCCTAAGGTCACCGCCATGGAAGAACTACTTCCTCCCACATCCACCACCTCCCCCATGCCCACACCCCGCCCCAGGCTTCTAAGAGAAGGTGAAAATGCTGCAGAAGAGCCAAGAGTCTCATTCACAAATATAATAATGGGGAAAGAAGAAAGAAAAGAAAAGAAAAGAAAAGAAAAGAAGAGAAAAGAAGAAAAGAAAAAAGAAAAGAAAAAAGAAAAGAAAAGGAAAGGAAAAGAAAGAAAGAAAGAAAGAAAGAAAGAAGGGAGGGAGGGGATGATGTCACGTGAGAGCCATGGGACACACTTACTTAGCGACCTTGGCTTGTGTGTGTGCCTGGCATTCATCCTGGTACTTGGCCATCTGCTCTGGCATTGCCCTTCCAATGGCTTCCTTAAGCTTCTGGAGAGGCTCCTTCAGACGCCCCCCCTGCAGAGAGCAGGAGATATCATATGATTGGTTTATACTGAGGATTCACTACTGGAATAATCGCACAAAGGCAGGACAACAGCAGATGTGGCATCTGTGAAGACTCAGTCACCCTCTCCGCTGGGCCCTGAAGCCAAGGGACTCTACTCCACAGTCACCCACCTGTTCACAGAGGTGAAGTTTCCGAGCACGTTTGACCAGGGTGTCCTTGCTGCAGGGCAGGAATGAAGCAAGATAGGCATACACCCCAGAACGGATTTGGCTACTCAGCTCCCGCGTTTGCACCTCTATGCTGAAGAACAGAACAGAGTCATCAAGAGTCCGCAGCTCACTGGAGCGCCTCTCATCATGAGGTCACCCTACTGCAGAGAGGAAAACTAAGAGGCAACAACAGATCAAACCTTAGGCTGTCAGTCACACAATGTAACCGAGTGACCAGTGCAACAGATTCCCAGCAGCCACCAAATCAAAACTTCCACACCTGATGAACTTGGCTAGGTACAGAGGGTCAAGACCCTCAAAGACAAGACCAACTCAAAGGTAGTCAGGAAATCAGAACCCGAGAGAAAAAGCTCTAAAGTACTAAATTTCACAAACAAAAAGAACATAGAGCTTTCAAAATGAAAGTGCTTGAGTTACTTGCTGTAGACAGGAAATACTTTCCAACAGCGTCTCCTTTTTTCCCCAGCTCTATCCCTAATAAGGAGGTCAGGGAAATCCTCACCCCTTCAGCGTCCCCATCTAAATGAGCAGAAAAATAGCTGTCTTCAATCCCTTGAGCTCTCTGTATGTAGCATGCTCCAGCAGGCTATTGTGGACACAAATCCCTCATGCGTGCTGACCCTCAGGTGCTCTCTATAGTCCAGGCTTCCTGACCCAGGAGGCCAATCCCCATCCTGGTCATTTGCTAGAATATTCCCAAGCCTTGACAACTGTTCTTACATGTGCAAAATCCTCAGTTGTTGAGCAGCAAGCTTCCTCTGCTAAATAATGCAACAGAGAGAGAAGCTGGCAAAGCTGAAAGGCCGGATACCAAGAACCTGGTTTGGATTTATATGTGGGTTTTTTTTTTTTTTTTTTTTTTTACTTTTTAATCTAATTCATACAGTGCAACATCTCAGAGGTTCAGGTGTCTGGGAAAAGTGCCACGGGATGATATTTATATACCCTGGCCTTGGGAGAAGTGAGAACAAGAAGAGAATGATCCCAGGAAAGCAGGCTCCTGTAGCTGCACCAAGTTATCTCTTACTTTTCCAGATTCTCAAAGACAGGCAAGCAACACTTTTTCTCTCTCCCATCTCATGCTGGCAAAGAAATCCTCTTCCAACTGGCTATGATTATTATACACGGTGTTCTAATGATACCTGCTGCCTAAGGTAACAAGGTCTATCATTTCTTGGAGACAAATATTTGGTGTACCCAACCCCCTCTAAAAAAAACCCACTTTTCTCTCCTAAGTGGTCATCATTAATGCAGTTCAGTCAATGCTCACTTCCCCTAGCCTGCTCAAGCCGGGCACGGTAACAGCAGATGCATGGAAACAAGAGATACTCACTCTAAGAGGGTGCCATTAACATCTTGGGTGAAGAACTTCTGTCTGCTCTCTCCTTCAGCAGCTCTGGCAGCCTGGTTCACAGCAGACAGTAACATCCGTTAGTGCGCTTTCCCCACACAATCACACACACCCACAGGCACAAGACCAGTCAGTCTCTACAGAACACCTGTCGATTCGATAAAATCCTCACTGTGCCCTTCCTTACTCAGCCCTAATCCCAGATTAAGTTCACCTATGATCACTATACACTCCACAATTGGTATATCCAGCTTTTTTCAAATGCTACTAAAGCATCTATGGACCGTCCATTCTTCCCAGGACTTGAAATGACAGTCACATAAAAGACAATCATACGGAGTCAAAGCAATCATGATGCATTTGATTGAACGAGCTAGTTAACTCCTGTGACTGGCAGTCTGTCACCTCAACTGTGAGCTGGTATTTCCATATGTCTACAGTACAAAAACAATTAAGAACTTCAATAAAACTGCAAAATCCAAAGGCCTTTATCCCCCTCACCCCTAAATAATAATAAAGTGCTGCTTTAGCATTTAAGGATACTATAATTTTTGGGAAATTCACAATCTACCTTGAGTGTATCACAAACTCTATTACCCAGACCATTTGAACTACTAACACACCCTCCTACCTACCGACACAAGTAGCAGAGCAGGCTACTATACAGTCTTTTCCTTCCCATGAGAATACAGCACCCTGGATGGCAGCCACGGCAGGCCGCCAGGGCAGGAAGCCAGGGAACTGGGTACAGATGTGAGGAAAGCAATCACGGCAAAAGTCTGAACCACTGGTTCTCATATTCAGCTGCATACTGGAATTACCTGGCGGCTTTCCTCACATTAGACTAATCATATCAGAATCTCTGGGGATGAGGGCCAGGAATCTGTTTCTTTAAAAGGAACCCTGGTAACTCTAATGTGCAGAGGGGATTGAGAACCACCAATCTAAATTCAAGAGTTGCTGGTCTAAAGGCTTTAGGCAAAAATAAAGTATCTAAAATCAGGTTTGATACAGAATAATGACTGCAAACAAAGGCAAAAAGATGACTAAAACGATCAAACCTGATCAACCCCTCTGAGACTGCAGGCATTAAGAACTACCCTCCACCTTCCCATCACCCCACTTGCCTTCCCTCACTATATCCTCGGGTCCTCTTCCTACCACTGCTCCCTCCCTGTCTTCTCCATTAACTCCTTAAACAGAGATGGAGCCCAAAGTTCTATATAGAACTACGTTCTCCTAATACCTCCTTCTTCACAGCTTTGAAATAACACATAACCCATGTAGATCTCTCAAACCTAAATCTCTAGCCCTATACCCTTTTTTCTAAGCTCTGGATTAGAATTTCCAATTACTTCTGTGAATGGATGATCCTCTGGTATGGACACTCAACTTACCCAAAACCGTTTGGGTTTCCACTAGCTTCTGTTCCTCCTTCTGTGTTCCCCACTTCTAATAACTACACTCCATCCTCCTGAAATCCTTCCACTCCTTTCTTTAAAACCCTTAGGTAAGGTAGCTCTCTCCAAGCCCAGAATCAAATCCAAACTCCTTTATGTGGGATTTATGATTCTCCAGAATCTGGCCCCAGCCAGCCACTCCAGCTCCCATCCCCCACCACACTCCAGGGGGTCCCCACCATCCAACAACTCAACAATTCTTTGTCCATCCTCAGCTCTATGCCCTAGCTTCCTATAAGGCCATCTCACAACTGAGCCTGGCCAAGCTTGTTGCCTCCAATCTGATTCCTATGTACCTCAAGGAGCTTCTGTCTTACCTCTCAAAGCTGGCTGTTCACCTGACCACCCAAACATCACAGAGCTTACTGCATTCTGCTCTGTCCTACGGCCAGGTGTTTATATGTCTACTGGTCCATTTACAGAACAAGCTCATGGAGAACAAGAACTGAATCTTATTTATCAATATATTTCCCACAGCTGCCTGTCACATAATAGAGCTTAGTAAATGTTGCCTGAGTGAATGCATGAGGGAAAAACAGGTATTACTGAAAGAATGCAACCAGAGGAAGAAAGTTTGGAACTAACAGAACTTGCAGAGGATACACAAAACTCAAGTTTCTGCAGACCCTGGAGGGAGGGAGGGAAGTACAAAGGCCCAGGATGAAAGGGGGTGAAATGGATGGATGGAAATGAAATAAAGGGCGTGACTTTTAATCCATTCACCTGCCAATTTCTTACATTTTCAGAAGGATTCAGAATTCTCGGCACTTCTAATGTACTGAGAGTATGATTTTAGTTTGAGAGAGAATAAAACTGAGTCATTCTTTTGCTTAAGTTTACACACTGCTACTTACAAGACCCAGAAGCACTTCCATATTAATTCAATCTAAATAGTTTAACATGTATTTCAAATGCCCCTCTGTTTGTCAGACCTATCAACAAGCTTAGGTTTCCATTCAAATTTATTTTTAGATATCAACCAGTTCCTCCCATGTGTCAGAGGCTTTAATCTTTTAAGATTTTTTTCTGATGCCTTTTGAATTGTGTAGACAATTATCTCTGAGGGTCTGGTTTTATACTGAGATAATTAGTCAGGTTCTATATTTTTATTTTTTTTAAATACTTAGAGAAAGAAAGAGACAGAGAGCATGTGAGCAGGGAGAGGGGGCAAAGGGAGAGAAGCAGACTCCCAGCTGAGCGTGGAGGCCAATGCGAGACTCAGTCTCACAACCCTGAGATCATGACCTCAGCCAAAACCAAGAGTCAGACGCTCAACCAACTAGCCACCCAGGTGCCCCTTAGGTGCTGTATTTTTAGATAAATCTAATTAAAAGAACAATCAGATTTATATCTGACAGTCTTCCAGAAATAAGTGAGGCTCAATCCTAAGAAGAGACACCCTTGCCTAAGGAGTTGTATAAATTGATCAATCCTAGATTAATTAGGAAATGAAGTTAAACCAAACAGCCCAATCGTGCTGATTTATAACAGTGTCAATAGCCCTTTAATGAGCTGTTTTATTTATAAGAAAAGCCACTTGCAGCCTCTTAGCACCTAAATCAGAACCTTATATACTGTACCTGTTTTTTCTGGTATGATTTTCTTTTTAGAAACGATCAAACAGATTAGTTTGGTTTTTTTTTCTTTCTACCTTTTCCTTGGATCCAGGTCTCCCTGGATGTGTGATGTAGGAGTTCTAAGTCTATAGGAGGGTAAAAGCTGTGAGCAGGTAGATTAGAGGGGTGGGTGACATGGGGTTTCTGTTTCTTTTCTTTCCTCAGTACTGTTCCCATTTATGCTAGAGTCAACAGACCTCGGTCATCTGTATGGACCAGGCTGAGTAGTTGCCAAACTACATCAAGACAAGTAACCTGAGGGGGGAGCGACACACCTGAACTTTTCAACAACCAAGACAAAAGGCACAATCAAGGCATATTAAGTGCAGACAGGGTAACGCCATCAAATCAAATCACTGGATTCCTTGGGGCCCATAAAAATGTACAGTACAAGGGAACAGGAAATGAAAAACAGGCTTACATAAGAAGAAAACAGTGACCATTGCTTGGGCATCTACCAGGGCGGCCTTCTTGGGGTACCTCTTTAACATACGTAAGTTTTCAAACAGATTTTTTTCAAAGTTTTAAGCATCACATCTAGTTAGAAGGTAAATCTAATTTTTGCTTCCCACAGCAAAGATTAATCCCTAAGGGATGGATACATACCAGATTAGAATCTGTTTATGGGACTGTGGTAGATGGCAAACAGGACCTCAGATCCCTTCCCTCCCAGTACATGCATTCTGCCACAGGGAGGTGGCCTCTCTAATTTCCCAACCCTCCAACATGGTTTGCTCTTGCGACTTGCTTTACCAATGGAGTGGGAGAAGTGATGTGAACACAGAATTTCTATGGCTAGATCTTATGGGCCTTGTAGATTCCACCTTCATTCTCTTGAAATGTTGCCCTGAAACTGCCATACCCTGAAGAAATCCAGGAGGAAAGATCAGACGAGGGAGAGGCCAGATATCCTGGCCATCTCCATCATCCCAGCCATCCAAGCACCCGGCCAACTTGCCAGCTGAACATAGCCACAAGAGTGAGCCAAGGAGGACCAGAAGAGGAACTGCCCAGCCACCCAGAGTCAGGAGAAATAAATTGCTCTTTGAAGCCCTAAGATTTGCGCAGTTTTTAAGATAACAGTAGAAACGAATAGATTTATCATCTAGGGCCAAAATTTTAAATGTAAACAATCTTATAAAAATAAAGAAGAGGAAAAAAGATAAGGGAATTGAAAAGTAAAGTGAGAAACACATAACACTACTAACATTACAGTTACATACATCAAGTTTAATTTAAATTTTAAAAACATAATGTCCAGTTCAAGATTGAGGACAGGGCTCCTTATTAAGGATCCAAATATCCATGGGTGGCTTTTGGAATTGTATGCAATTTTTGTGTACATAGGCATTTTTCTCCTGGGAAGAATAGCTTTCCCAGCAGATTCTCAGTGAGGTCTGGGTTTAAAGCACTTGTGCACAGATGCGAAAGGCTCCAAGTACCCAAGCACAGGCTGTGGTGGGAATGGAGCACCTGGGGATCCTTTGGGATGGCATTAAGTAACTTTCTAAAAATAAGCCTTCTTTTCCATGCAACCATCAAAAGTGATGAGGGCTTTATAATAATATTTATTAAGTGAAAAAAGCAAGAAACAATTATTCACAACTATAATTACAACTGCAAAAAAACATACACAGAAGGTAGAAAGGAATAAGCAAATTGAAAATAGTTTTCAGACTGGCAGAATGACGGGTAATCCCCACTTTCTACCCCATTTCCCAAAGTTTCTTAACACTGTTATAGCAGAAGGGCCAGGTGATGACTAAAGTATCAATTTCACATACGAACACTGTATTTTCATTTCAGTATGTTAATATGTCCTGGTCACCACCTTCTCACCAAAACCCAGCCTACCTTATCTATGGGATCCAGAACCCTGTCTCCATTGTCCCAAGAGATAACTTGGCAATCACTGAGGAAGGACAGCTTGCTCAGGGTCCATCCAGTGGACTCCAGAAAGTGAGGCTTTCTTGAATCACAACCCAACGCTGTTTCATGTTAAGCCACTTTGTTTCCATTTAATTGGTCCATCTTTCCCAAGAAATTGAAATAATGAGTCTAAGTTATCAGACTATAACACTACCTATGGTGGGTGTAGGGACACATCCAAGAATGATTTTGACTTTTCTCTAAACGACTGGCTACTGCCACATATACCTCACTCAACTTACTTAACGAGACTTTCAGAAGCTACAAAACAATTTGATTACAAACTGGAGGATTGAGAAGAACAAAGAGTAATTTTTTAAAACATAAATTCTGAGAGCAAACACAGAACAGTATGCTCAAACATGCCAAGTTCAGATTCAACTACTTCCACCTTAATGTCCTATTAAGATATACTCTGAATCCCTGACATGGCACAATTCATTTAAATCATCACATTCAAACAGAATACTGCACACAGGCTAAGGAGGAAGAACTAGAAATCCAAGCAAGACATTTGCTTTACTTTGTATGTTGTGCTTAAATATTTTTTGGAAACAAGAAAACCATTTGTAGCAGTGGTTAACATTTTACCCTGCCCTAAAACACAAAACAGATTACGTTTAACAGTGATTCTGAAATCCTGTGAGAATCACTGGCTTAATACTTTAGCTACAAAGTATAAATGCCAAGGGAGTTGCACTGTAAGTCACGTTGCCCAAGGTAACGTTTTTTAACTAACAGTCATCATAACTAGCGACCCATGCTTGGTTCATGGTAATACATTACTGAATTGACAATTCTTAGCACTCTAGACATCAATTCCCAATTGCCAACGGCTGCTATAGCCCAAAGACTGTAGCTGTTTTTAATGGTTCATGGATGATATTAAGGTTCAGCTCCTTTTCATTTATCACACCTTAGGCATTCCTATAATCACTACCTAAAGCTGATGATGGGCAAGTCCAAGAGGCAACTGAAGCCCAGAGGCAATTAAGTACATTGTCTACGTGTAACATTCATCTGCAAACTTTTGTGAATTTTGAAAACTTTCAAAAGATTACTAAAATGACGGATCAGTGCCTCAGCTGCCTGCTGCCAACATTAGTGTCAGTCTATTGCACCAAAAGAAAGATATTTGTGGGGAAGGAACTGATAGGCAGGAAATGGAAAGACAGAAAATCCCCCCAGAAGAAAGTAGATTTTCCAGGAGTGAAAGAACCATAAAAGGCCTAAAAGTGATGCCTGATGGGCAGAGCTTACACGGTTTCCTCACTTGGGAGTAGAAGAGAGCTTGGAAAAGCTTACACCGAAACTGCCAATACACTAAGGGTTGCTCTGGGCAGCGAGCTTCATGTGGTGCAGAACCAGTGTCAATCTGCCCAAACCGCTTCCAGGAAAGCCCGGCCACTCTGTGTCACCATACCTGAGCCAGCTCCTTAACGCGCTTCTCCAGGGGTGCAGGCAGGCCTTCAGGGAGGGAAGAGGGCTGCCTGAATTCCTGGTCCAGTCCCACCCCAAGGGAATCGCTCTCATCATCCATATCACGGAAAGGGCTTCCTTCTGGAGACTCACTGAGCAGCTGCTCCAAGTCCAAATCAGTCAGTGAGTCCATGGCAGTGGCTGCCTGGAGCAAGTCGTTGTCAGAAGTGGAGCCAAAGAGTGAGAGCAAGGGGTCAGAGGTGCCCTCCAATTCCCGCAGGCCCTGAGCCTCCGCCGACGAGACCGCTACCGGCTTATGGTCTTCGTCCCTCTTTCTCTGAGCCTCTTTCTCCTTCTGAAATTTCTTTAGCATCTCTTTAACGCTCAAAGCCCCAGAATATTTCTTTTTCTTCTTCTCCTTACTGGCATTGAGGGCTGTGAAGCTGCAAGCAAGGAGGAAATTGGTTACGAGGGCTGCAGTATACCTCAAAACGGAAATTCATGAGAGACTGCCCCTGCTCCCAGCGCAACTGTCTCCAGGAACCTCAGTCACAAGGCCACCCTGTTACTCCTCCTCCCTCCTCTTGGCATATGGAGCTCCTTCTTGCTGGGACCAAAGCTTGAGATTTAATACAGGTTAGCAAAACAGTGTCACAGAATGCTAAATATCCGATGTGTTTTTAAAAACCACTGCCAGGCTGAAATAAAAGGTTGCAAAAAAGGGGTGGGGGGCAAGAAAAATATTTAAAGGGAAAAAGCAGGAGCAGCAGAGAGCAGCAGCAACTTGAAGGGCAGCTGGGGTGAGACCGAGTGAGGCGAAGAAAGCAGGACCACAGAAGACAAAGGGAAGTGGCAGAGACGGAAGGAGAACTGGGGCAGAGGAGGGGTGCCCAAGAGAACAAGAAACATCAGCAGTCACACAGTGACAGAAATAGCTGCCAACACTGACAGAGGGACAGAGAGAACTCCAACGTCTAACACACAGAGATGTGAGAGCACCGACTGCCCACAGGGGCACTGTGGGAGGCATGAGGGGGAACGGAAGGCCAGGCCCTGCTGCCTCTTCTGAAGCTGTGAGGAGGAGGGCGCGTCAGCTCCCAGGTGTCCTGCCCTAACAGTTCAGATTTTATCCTAGCAAAGAAGCTGCTGCCTCTCACCCGGCTTTGGAAAACTTGGACTTTTTCGATTTCTTCTCCTTGTCATAAGTGTCATCTTTTTTCTTCTTCTTTATCTTCTCACCACCTTCCTTCAACTTCCGCTTCTGAGAATTAAAGACAAGGCACAGTTACACGGCTCCCTAACTCAGGGAGCAAGTGCACTACACGGCACTGGCCTTGCTCCGCCCAGGGTACATCCTGAGAGCTGTCTTACTTCCTTCATGAGCACAGCTTTCAGATCGGTCCCTGGACCACAGACCCGCAGCAGGTGAACACAGAGTTCCCACTGACAGTGTCTCCTGGAAGCACCCAGGGCTAAGGCAAGAGGCCATTCTGTAGCCTAAAACTTTTCTAGTTCCAGTTAGCTGTATATGGGCCCTACCTCTTGTTTTGAACACACAGGCAGTGGTGGGCAGATTTCAAAATAAACTTATCTTCCGGCTAACTTCTTTTTGTTGGGGTGACAGCCCTGGGAACTGAAGTCCTCTACATGTCCACAGAAGAGACACAGCAAGGCTGGTGCAAACTCCCCTCACTCCACACCCTTCGCTGCCCTAGTCCCCGCCCTGAGACCACCTCGAGAAACGAATCCCTGCTGAGCCTGCTGCGACACAGTCGTGGACACCTCCAGGTTCACAGCACGAGAAGTGACCTGTCAGCTTCAGCACGGCTCATGCCTTTCCATCAAGCTCCTGAGCCATCTTAAACCAGCAGACATTCTGGCAAGTCACCTACTGATCTTTTTATAAAGTCATGTAAAAAAAAGTACTTCTGAAATTCAAAAGCAAGTATCGTTCTAACCTTTGGAGATTTCTTCTTCTTTTCTTTAATGAAGTCATCCTCAGATTCTGATGCTTGTCTAAATTGCAGGGTTCCCGAATTAATGTAAAATCCTCCATACTTTGTAGTCAAAGAAGCAGGAACAAGCTCATCATACTGAAGGGGGGAAAACAAATGGTCAGCTCCAAGCTCTGTTATATGACTGTGCTCTTCTGTCACTTTTCAGACAGCATGCTAAGACCTGCTTCTGGTCAACCACGAATGTCCCAGCTTAAAGGTGTTTGGACAGATCTGGTCATCATTTTCAGTGAGGGAACCATGGCCAGATAAAGCATGTCACCTCCTCTCTCTGCCTCACCAGGGCAACCCTTTCTTCACACAGAGAGCATGTCCACACTGACCCGACCTCCACCTTCAGGCCATCATCAGAAGCTAGGGTGTGGTGGTTCCAGTGGCATTTTCAGTAAGGACTTACCGCCTCAGAATTATCGATGAAGGAGTCAGATTCATCGTAACCATACCCCATGTCAATCAGGTCCTGTATCCGATCTTTTCTACGTTTCTTTCCACCCTAAAATTTAAAATAGGTCATGTGCTTTTTCCATGTGTAACTGTGGTAAAAATACACAGCATGAGGCCTACCCTCTTAACAACAAATGTTTAAGTCTAAGGTCACATGCTTTTTTTGATACACAGAATTGTTGCCTTGAATTCCATTAACTAGTGACTAAAGGTTGTAAATCAGTGGAACAGTCACACTCACACACACACACACACCCCTACGTCCACCCCAAACCCTATTCCCTGAAGACCTTCTAAAATAGAACAGATTTGTATCTGCATAAAATGGCCTAAGACAGAAGAAGGAACTAAATGGCTTTGTATCAGAACACTTGTTCTAAGCATCAGTTCTAGGAGTAAAAGGCCCTTCTTGCTCATTCATCCATTTAGCTCCACACACCAGTGCCTGCCACATGCATTTTCTGTACCTTAATGCATTTATCTAATAATTGCATTTTGTTCTCTCCAACCTCTGTACTTGTTTAGATGATAATCCACTAAAGGAACATAAAAATGTCTGGAAACCTCTCCCACTCAACGAGGTTGTTTGGTTGCCCAAGAGAGGAATCTTACATATTTTTCTTCAAATTTCCGGGCAAGGGCCTCCACTTTATGCCTTTCCTTTTCTTCATCATTGAAAGGATCTGAGAGATCTTTCTTCTGTAAAGAGACCATTCCACAAAAATAAGAGTCACAAAAAAATTCCCACAATCCTACTCATAATACCTGCACTGACTACTCAATACCCATAAACTTCCTATCAAAAACAACTCTTTCAAGAAAGACAAGATAAAATACATGCTACTGTCCCAACAGTGTTTACCTTAGTTGCTTAAGAAAATAAAGTTTCCATTCATGTAATTCAACAAAACTTAACTAAACACCTACAATCGCCCACCATAGCACTAGATCCTAGAGGGCTCCAAATATGGCAAAGGGCCTTTAGTTAGGGATGCTCAACCTGTATAGAACTGTGTTTCATAGAGTTCGTTTCCTTTGTAACCCTAAAAATTATTTTACACATTTAAAAACATTAAGAAGGTCCATAGGCTTCATTGATTTCCAAAGCAGTCAATGGCTCAAAAAGGTTAAGAACCCACTGAAAGTAGGGCAAGTCCTTGAGAGCTATCCTGCTGTATTGGTTAGTACAGTGGTATGAACTTGCACTTCCTTCACTGCTACCAAAAATCAAAACCAGGTTCACAGCATTCCCTTTCCCTGGAAGCTTATCTTGTGGATCAGTAATCTCGTCTTTCCTCCCAATGTCAATAACCACTCCAAATATTTTCGTGTGGGTTTCCAAAGTTTATTTCTACTCCATAAACTTACTGTTGCATTTTTCTCATCAAGTAAATTTTCCAGAGTTGGACTTTAAGCTTCTTTGGCAAGGAACCTTAATCTTAATAAAAGACTCCTATACCAAATACATTTAAGACTTCAGGGTAGACCAAAATCACTAAAGATTGGATGCCTGCCTTAAGACAAAACTCTATTACCTCACCCTTCCATCACTGCCCACTGGAATGCCATCCACTCATGAAGGACCTGTTAAATGAGATATTGTGGAACAAATGTATAAGAGCCACAAGGGAGTGGTCTTTAAAACCTGCACTCATCCGTACTTTCTGAAGTTTCTTGTAATGACCACATATAACTTAAGTGATTAAAATAATTTTAAGAAATTCCACCAATCTAGAGCAATACTGGATACAACGTATACTCTCTCATGTCTTGCAAACAGTAGTTGTCCAAAAAGTACTACTTCCTGCACACATGAAGGTCCAACTCTGTCCAAACACAGCATCCAGGATGTAAGCCCTCTGCTGTCCAAGCCCTGCAGGCCTTGTATTTGTATCAGACTTAAACAAGTGCCACATCGTAACTCCTGTTACCTGTGTTGGCATAATTCCAAAGTACCTACAAGACTGAAAGTTTCTCTGAGACTGGGATAGTGGCTTCTCCACCTCTATACAGTCCTCAGCATCTCGCCCAGTGCCTTTACATTATAAGAAATATATGCTAACCGAATTAATACATGAATCTGTCAGACTACATAATACTTTGAAAATCACAGAGCAGACACAAAGATTCAGGAGTTCTGAATGTGAAAGCCAGAAGTGAATCCCCTGCAACTGAATCTAAAGTTCTCTGTGTATACATTTTTCTGCAATGGAGAAGGGCATTTGGATCCCTCAAAAAGGTGAAATGAAACCACTAGAATTCTAATTTCAGTTGAGCTCATAAATGAAGACCTCAACCAATCCCTGTTACTGTCTCCTCCTCTCAAGGAAGATGATCCCATTTTGAATCCCTACTTTGGAAAAAGAGTCATGAATGGGTTTGAAATTATTTTTTCTCATCTTGCGAAATAGCCCTCTTATAAAAGGTTGACCCTTGGCACAAACTTACTGGCTTCCATTCAGCTAATCAGATCTTAACCAAGAAAACATATTTTTATCTGAGCACAGAAAACAGAAAATCCTCCTAACCAAAGGCACTCACCCCCAACAGCACAACAGTGAATTAGAATGAAGGAGCACTGGCCACTGAGTTATGCTGCTAAAAATTTTACCTACGTTATCTCATTCTACCCTCAAACACCCTGTAAGCCAGGTACGAGGCTGATCCTCATTTTATTAAGAGCCACTCTAGAGACCAAAATACTCCAAGTGCAGGACCCTACTAACCTCTGCCTCAGAACCAAGCACAGCGCACCACAGTAGGCGCTTGTGCTCTTCACTATTTCCTACCCACGCTGCAGGAATCCGTTTATGTAAAATACAAAAATGTGCAAAACTGATCTCAGCTGTTGAAAATCAGTGGGCCTGGGTAGTATTTTGGAAGGGCAGGAAGAGGGTTTCTGGTGTCCTGGAAAATATTACATTTTATAATCCAGACACAGGATACATAGGTGTGTTGAGTTTGTGAAAATGCATCAAGCTGTGAATTTATCAAATATGCACTCTTCTTACGTATTTAACTCATTAGTTTTTTTTTTAATTTTACAATGTTAATGAATTATCAAAACATCAGTAATAGCTGAAGCTGGTGATGGGTACATGGGGGCTCATTATACTATTCTACTCTGTGCATGTTTGAGAAGTTCCATACTAAAAGGCAAAACAAATCTGCCAGGAAATAAATAGGTCATAAAAAAAAAATTTAAGAAATCAAACTGATTCTCAAAAGATCTGAAGGCTAGAACCTAATTCTGACAAAATATAAAAAAAACTTCCATAAAAATTGGTTTCTATCCATCCAGGTAAAGAAAGTATCCAGAATTTCACTGTTCAGAAGAGATGAGCAGTGTCTTTTCTTGTCTGCCTTTACACTAGGCAGAGTGAGATTTCATTGGAAAAGAAAACTGTCCAGTACAAAATTCCAGTTCTGGAACAGCCAGGGACTGGTCACATTCACATTACACATAACACGTATAACCTTGGCATGAAGAGCTTCATTGTTTATTATTAGCCATAATTTGTATCAGCCTTGGATGCACAGTAGTCTCTCCAGCGTAAATCAGGAGAATGGTTCTAGAAAGAATTCTAACCTTTCCTGCTCAGAGGCAAAACCAGCACACCTAGTGACTGCTTTGGACTGAGTGCCATGATCTTGGGATAGCCAGAGCCCTTCTAGTCTTGATTCTACCCTCTAGAAGTCCCTTTTGCACAGGATGTCCCATGCATTATATCTGCAGACTGAGTCTGGGGCTGCTGGGGTGTACCTTGTCTGCGGGTTGAAGGCCTTTCACCTTCCCTCGTATGTTCTTCACCAGCTCCGGGTAGAAGAACTCTGGACAGCGCTTGTGATCTGGCTCAAAGAGGGTGAGTGTAATCCGAACAGCTGCTGCAGCCGGCTCAGAGTCCTGATGCTGTTCTGTTCCCCCAACCTCCTCTTTCCGGGATTTCTTCAAAAATGCAGGATTCAGAGAACCTGGGAGAGAGGTGAACTGGACCCTGTGGGGCTCCGACATGGCTACCAACAAGTCTTAGCAGGTGTCACTGCATGGCTTCTGTTAACATTAAAAGAAGGGCCAGGTCAAACCAAGATGATAAAAATGATGATTTTTCCTGTTCAGCTATTGAGATTCAAGCTTAAAAGAATTTCGTTGTCAAGAAGAATCTTTCGTTAAGTTGATCTTAAATAACACTTAATGCTTTTTTCTTCAATACTATTCATCTTAAATATACCATTTTTAAATGTAAATGTAAATCACCCCAAATCCTATCATTCAGAGATAGTGTTCAGCATACTTCTTTCTAGTCTTTTTTTCCATGCCTAGTCAATAGTTCTTGAGAGAATCCATGCTTATAGAGTCCTAAAGAATCCTCAAAATTGCAAACACCACCAGAGAATAATATTTCTCATTTAATTTACCCAACACTTTTTTTTTTCCTGGCTGAGAGTAATCTTTTCCTTAAGATCTCTATTTTCATCACCACCAATACACTTACATTTAGGGCCAATCTTTACAATGAGAAAGTTTTCAACAGCTCACAGAAGGTACTGCCTCCTCTGGGATAAGTAAAAAACCAGAGTCTCAGGAGGAGCATGGCTCGGCTCATTTACTAACACAACAGCCTCTCTCCACCCAAAACTGGGCCTTGGCAAAATGAAAAATTATCACATGCCAAAGACCTTCAAAGTTGCTTGGAAATGGTCAAAACAGATTGTAAAGCTCAGAATACCAAGGGTTTACAGAATATAAATACCCAAACACACACACACACTATATATAGTTTTTGTGTGTGTGCTTCAGGTATAATCTTATGTCCTGCTTTTTTAAACTCACACTCTAGTGTGAACTTTCTACCATGACACTAAATAAATATATTCACTGCAGCCTTGTTTATACAGGAAAAAAGAGAAAGACAACCTCAATATACACCATTAAGGGAATGGTTGGAAAACACTGCAGCTTTTTAAAATTGATTTCTTACAAATCTATAAATTTTCATATAGATATACAATGCCTGTCATACATCTTACAACCACTTTTTCCTGCTTCGTTACTATTTTAGATTAAAGTGAGGTATAAAAGAAATTTTAACTTAGTTTTCACACACTGCTCTAACTTGGCTTCTTCCCAGCAACAATCACTAACCTTTCTTCTCCCTGCTGACTTGGCATATGTTATATAGTAATGTATTGGACACCTTAAGGTCTATTACTAAAATCCAACCTGTTAGATTAATCTAGTATATCTAGACATTCTTTAACCAAAGCTATACTGTTTTGAAAAATTTTTATGGTGTATTTTAATATCTTCAATCAAAAATTCATCTTTATTCTTCTTCTTTTTAAAATAATAGTTATTCCAGGCTGTTTATTATTTCAGATCAACTTTAGAATCGTTTTGACAAGTTCCAAAAAAAAAAAAAATAGCTCACTGTATTTTGACAGTAATAAATGATTAGTTAGTAACTAATTCAGGAAGATTCACACATATCACATATTCACATATAAAAATTTCTACCTGTATATATATAATGTTCATTTTTTTTCTACTATGACCAAAAATTGTGATTGCTAAGATAAGGGAGTAAAAAAATCTAAAAATGAAGAGTTAAAAGAATTCTACGTAGGCCGCAAAGTGATTAGCAGCAAAACAGATTGGTAGTGCAAAAAACCATCATGCACTAAAATGTTGGAAAGAAATTCCCCTAAAAAAAACCTTTCAGGGTCCCCAGGACATTCATGATGCCCTGGATTGAGTGTCCGTCCCCTGGTTTGGACTCAGGTCATGGTCTCCGGTTGTGAGATCAAACCCAGCATCTGGCTCAGCGTGAAGTCTGCTTGGGATTCTTTCCCCCTTCTTCTCCCTCTCCCTCTGCTCCTGCCCCCTCTCTCTCAATTTTTTTTTTTTTTAATTTGGGAGTAAACGTTAAAAGTCTTAAGAAAAAGTAAGTATTTAAATACTCTATTTTAACAAACTGGACATCATTCTAAATAAAAGCACAGTACTGTACACACAGAAACATCCCTCCCAAAAAGCCTCGACTGGTGTTATCCAAGATACACTAGCCTTCTTTTGCATCTTGGTTTATTCCTAGGAATTACACGTTTTTTTCATTATACATCCTAACTGTTGTATTTTCAAACTGATTATCAGTGAAACAGAAAAACTTAATTTTGTATGATGATTTTGTAATTACTCTTACTGAACTCATTTAATGGCTTTCCCTTCCCCCCTCCCTCCAACAGGCTGTACTGTCATTCCCGGAAATAAGAATTTCTTCTTCTTTCTGAAAAGTCTCTTATTTTTGTTTCATGTCTTATTGCATTGGCTAGAACTTTCAGGATAACAGTAAACATATACTCTTTGCCATGTTCTGACTCTCATGAGAACGCCTCTAGGTCCAATGTGATATTGATTTAAAATTCATATATTTTATCAAACCATTAAAATAGCCTTAATTGCTCAAAAATTAAGAGTTATAAAATTAGGAACGTGTGTTAAATTTTATGAAATCATTTCCTGGAATCATAAATGTGCTTTCAATTACTGGTGTGTCCTTAGGACAATATAAAACAGTAAATGACAGCTCCTGAAACCAACTGCCGGTATTTTAGGGAAACGGAACTCCAAGAAAAACCAAGCTGCGGACAAGCCAACTCGCTAAAAACAAACAAACAAAACACTCTTACAACCGAAGTCTCTCTATAACAAAAACACCTACAGGAGATGCGTGAGGATCCGCCACCTTTTCAAGCAGAGGGTGACTCAAGAAAAACTCCAAGTCGACACATAAAGACTATCTGGAGTCTGCAACTGGGATTGGGACCTTTTCAAAAATTGTTATTTTCCACCTGGGGTATTTGGGCCCTGTGCTGAACTGCTGTTAACAGTTCCCCATTCAATGACTTGGTTTTCACGTACTCAAACTACGCGAGCATCTGCCTTCCTGTTGTCACAACAGCCAGCTCCCAACTTCTCTAAAAGTGTCAAACTACAACAAGGCGTACGTGAGAGCCCGGTCCCGACAAAGACACGCACCTTTGTCCCCGGCGCGACGCAGGCTACGACCCCGAGGGCCGCACTCGTCCCCCGGCGGCCGTCCTCATGCCGGCCCAGGCGCCCGGGCTGCGGCGCTGCTAGCGGCCGGTCCCCGAGCCATGCCTCCCGGCGGGTGGTCGACCCGCACCGCGGCCCATGGCCGGGTCCCCACGCGCCCGGGGAAGCCTCGCCGGCCGTGCCGCCGCGCCGGCCCCGGAGGAAGCGGAGAGACGCCGGCTCCACGTCGGTCGAGCAGCTCGGGACCTCGGGCGGGCTGCACTGGAGCCCCGGGAGAACTTGAGGCGGCGGACGCGGGCTCCGAGCCTCTCTCTGGACGCCGGCCGTTAGAAAGCGTGCACCGAAGGACCCGTCCGCCTCCCGGGCGAGGCCACGCAGAGCCCGCCGGGCGCGGGCCCCGGGCGCGGGCGGAGGCTGGCTTCCAGGCCGCGCCGAGGTCCGTCAGGGTAGCTCCCGGTGAGGCGACACGGCCGGCCCCCGCGCAGGACTAACGGCCGTAACGGAAACGCCGACGGGAGGGGGCTGGAGGCCAGAGCCCAGAGGCGGGGCGGGCCGCAGGGCCGGCTCCCTCGCTCACTCGAACGGCCGCACCGCCGCCGCCACCACCTCCGCCGCCTCAGACCACGGGCGCTTCGTTGTCACGAGCCGGAGGGAGGGGGAAGGAGCCGGGAGTCTCCGGGCTCCGGCGCGCCGAGAGCGCGGCGCCTGAGTCACGTGCCGCGCGGCCAGCCAATGAACCACTCCGGGCGCGGTGACGTCAGGGCAGCGGCGTGGCCGATGACAGCGGGCCCCCGTCACGTGGCCGGGAGCACTCCAATGGGCGGTGCCGGGGCGACCTGATGTTCCCGGCGTCCCGTGCGTCGGCGGTGGTTGGGTGGTAAGATGGCGGCTGTGAGTCTGCGGCTCGGCGATTTGGTGTGGTGAGTCCGGGCGGCTAGGGCTAAGCGAGGTGCGCCGGGGAGCTCCCCGACTGGGCGCGGGGTTCGCGGCCAGCCCCGGAGCTGCCTCTCTATGCACTCCAGGCTGCGGAGAGAGGGCAAGACGAGGTGCCGGCGTTGAGAGTGACGCCGGGCGGAAGGGGCAGCTCGGCCCCGGGGGACTGAGGCCGAGAGTGGCCGCGGCGGGCCGGGCTCTGAGCCCCAAGGCCGCCCGGGGGAGGGCTTCGCTCCGCACCTGCACGCCGGCGGCCACGGTGAAGGGAGCCTCCAGCGCCGCACAGCTTCCGCGGACGCCAGGTCCTTGGGGTCTTGCTGAGGCTCCACAGAAAGCGGGAGAGCCGGGGAGCCCGCGGGGCCATCTCGCCTGGGCAAGCCCGTCAGTACTCCCGTTGCGATGGAACCGACCTGTACGGGCGGCTCGGCTGGGGGTGTCGAAACCGGACTGCTGGCGCTGCCCCGTGAAGAAATGGAAGGGAGACTTCTCCTTTACAGCCGAAGGCTTGGCAGTGATCGGTGCCTTCTTGGGTGCCTCTCGTGGTCTGCTTCTGTGTCCCAGACAACCGCCCGAACCAAGACTGACTGTCGCCGCTTCCCTGGAGCGACGTAGCTCACTTCTCGACCCAGAGG
Organism: Ursus americanus; assembly: GCF_024610735.1. Taxonomy (NCBI): domain Eukaryota; kingdom Metazoa; phylum Chordata; class Mammalia; order Carnivora; family Ursidae; genus Ursus; species Ursus americanus. Next base: position 36,551,873 of record NC_142128.1, read on the forward strand.
AAGGTTTCCATTAGCATTTGTCAGAGCGGGGCTGGTCTCACGGTGAATTAAACCAGACTTTGTAAGGGGAAGTCTGTGTTTACAGAGCAAACTACCCCCCAACCCCCGTCACGGGGAGGCTCTAGACAAGTGACTCTTGATTGGTTTTGTTGTTTTGTATTTCTTGTCACCAAGAGTCCACATACCTTATGCACTTTGTATTTCATTTCTGAAGAGTTTGGGCCTCTTGGGCCCAGCTGTGGAAGCCAAATTAAGAACTCCTGTTTGCCAGCTTTTGTTTTGGTACTTGAGGGTGCAGGTGGAGAGTTAGGAAAATAAATTTCACGTTGAGTGGGTTGAAGGAGAGGGACTGGCTTTTCAGGGTAAATGCTGACTGTGTGTTTTCTCTAGGGGGAAACTCGGCCGGTATCCTCCTTGGCCAGGAAAGGTGAGTGTCTTGCTGCTAGTGGAAGATACCTGAAGTTGGGTTTGAGAAGGTGGAGAATGTAAGATTGATTCCCCTCAATTTCTGGCATTTAGTTAAATTGGACCTATTTAAGTAACGTTCAGTTTTTCTTTCTCTGCTCTGTGTTTAGAAAAGGCAGTATAATATAAACCAGGTCATTTAGTCTGCAGCAAATGCTTATCTCTTGAATCAGAGATGGTTTTGGTGAAGTTTTTTAATCCTGAAAATCAATTCTAATTTGAATTTAGCTTTACACTGAAATGTAACAAAAGGAGAAGAAAATAAATTCTCCAGGAAGAGAGGAATCTAAATGTAGGTTAGTGAAAAGTCAAAGTATTTTTGTCCCAACTAAGTTTAAATCTTCTTTCCATGTTACCATATGTGCTGCTCCAGTGCATCTTTGCAGAAGTTGGCATTCCAGATTTTGCATGAGGCGATCCGTCATAGCTTTCCAAATGTTGTTTTTATATTCTTGCTAGGAGCCCAGGAAATGTCTTTAGACTGTCTCTTTGCAATATGGCATTTTCATTGCCTCAATTCTTCATTGTCATTATTACCTGTCTTAACTCTTCCTGCAGTTTTTTTTTATTGAAGCATATTTGACATACACCGTTGTAGTAGTTTACAGGTGTACAACGTATTGATTCAGTAATTCTATACATTACAATGCTTACCACAATAAGCGTAGTCACCACTTAACATCATTACTTCACCGAAGTATTTTTTTTTTTTTTTAAGATTTTATTTATTTATTCGACAGAGAGAGACAGCCAGAGAGACAGGGAACACAAGCAGGGGGAGTGGGAGAGGAAGAAGCAGGCTCATAGCGGAGGAGCCTGATGTGGGGCTCGATCCCAGAACGCCAGGATCACGCCCTGAGCTGAAGGCAGACGCTTAACCGCTGTGCCACCCAGGTGCCCCTCACCGAAGTATTTTTAAGAGTGTTCTCTGCATTTCTTCAGTGATGACAGGGTCACCTGGTTGGGGGGGGTTTGCCGTTGATCTTAGTTTTAATGGCTTTTAAAACAGTGCCATTGCAGTAGAAGGGGTATTCTACCATTCTACCTACTGAACACTGCTGCATGGTAGATGGAGGGAACTTCTAGAATATTTGCACATTTCTACACATCTCAGTAGAAAACTGCTAGACTGGAACATGTACTGTCTGGGTTCTTTTTAAATATATTCCTTTTGTTTTATTTCATTTTTTTTCTTACCAACTTTGAAGTGTGGAAAAACGTTTTCCACTCCTTTTACTCCCCAGATTGTTAATCCACCCAAAGACTTGAAGAAACCGCGTGGAAAGAAATGCTTCTTTGTGAAGTTTTTTGGAACAGAAGATCAGTGAGTAGTGCTCATCAAGAGTTTCACTTTCCCTTTGTTTGGGCGTTGCCCTGGATCTGAGCTGCTTGTGAGAATATTCTAGGGACCCTAGTTCATTTTTACTGTAGTCTCAGAAGGGCATGTTGTTCTGGCTTTATGCCTAAATAAAAGGTGCTATTCTTAGCTCATTGCAGTTTTCCTGGGGCCAGTAACAATGTCAGTCAAGTTAGAAATAGGATTCACTATCTTCTAAATATGATAATCACAATGAGATTATTTCTCAATCTCTGTTGAATCCCATTGGTTTTTAATTCGACTCTATCGAATACCCTTTTTATAAGGGCCATGTTTGGTTCTCTTTTAATGGCTATTTATCATTGAGGTTCATGTATGAGGTTTGCAGTGAAATCAGGACCATTCATTTGAGATTCTTTGATAGGCCATATAGGTCACAGTGAGGAGGAGAATGCATGTTTATCTGAGTTTCCAGTGATTTGTTCAGCTTTCTTTTTATTACATGGATTTGATTACCTGGATATAGCTAGATGGTTTAAGTAGTTGCATTTCTACGTAGAATTTTTAGAGAAGAATGTAGTTTTGGGCTTGAAAAATGTGAATTTTCTGAGGAATCTAATACCGGTGTTAAAATATACATTCCTAGAAAGTTATATATGATCTTCTACAACAAAATCTCTCGTAAACAGTGTTCTTCACTCATTCAGGAGTTTATACGCCATAGTGCTCAACCTAGGTTAGAAGTTTTTTGTTTTTGTTTAAGATTTTATTTATTATTAGAGAGAGAGCATGCACGCGTGCAAGTGAGCACAATCAGCTCAGCGGGGGGCCTGACGTGGGGCTCATCCCAGGACTCTGGGATCATGACCTGAGCTGAAGGAGACACTTTACAGCCTGAGCCACTCAAGCACCCCCTGGCTTAGAGTTTAAATGGTATGTTTACCTTATATACCAATATAACCAGTTCTCTGTCACAAAACAACTTAGCAGCCATTTGACGACAGGATTCAAGGGAGTCACTGGCCCAGAGCTGTGAGAGCCAGACACACTCCAGTACCCAGAATATTCTTATAATGCCATTGACATTACAAGAAAGATTGCCCCGGTGTATAAAACAAGTGCTAATCGTACAGCCACGCTTCGAATTATTGACACCAAAAGGAGCTTCCAGAGAAAAGCAAATGTTGTGGTCCTTGCCTTTCAGGAATTCAGGTGAGAAGACATAAACATTTCAGACAGGATAAGTGCAGAGTAAGTGATACAGGTGACTGTTAAAGGGTTCTAAAACAAGGAGAGATCAGTGGAGAACAGGCAGATCAAAGAAGGGTGATGGAAGAGGTGGAGTTAGAATCCACCTTTGAAGGATGGATAGAATTTGAACAGGCGGGAAGAAGAAGGGCAGTGCATCAGTGGGAATACTGTGAGCAACTGGGCGTTAAGTTGGATGTGTGGGTAGACAGAGGCTCCCCACCTGGGGTAAAGAACCGTGCTTGAGAATTACAGGCAATATGGTTGACCTGACTTGGTTAGCTAAACGAAGATGTACAAGTCTAAAACAAAAGTGGAAACTCATGGAAAGTGGGGGCTTGATCAGATTACAGGAGGCCTGAAAGCCATTGTGTTCTTACAACTTAAAAAAAATGTTGGAAGGTCAGAAGAGTAAACAGGTGCCTATGTATAAAAAATGCTACAGGTGAGACAGAAAATTGGAGTTGAGTGCATTTCAGCACTTAACCAGGCAACAGGTGAAGCCAGTGAAAGGGATGCATTTACTGAACACAAAAATAACCTAATGGTGTTAGGAGTGGTGGTGATGATGTGATTTCTAACTAAAGTTCTTTGAGGAGATTCATAAGCAGCTGGATTTTGGGCAACTGTTAGATATAATATCTTTAAGCTTGTTAAATTCCCTTGGTAGAATTCCACATAAAAAGTTACTAAAATATAGGGCACCTGGGTGGCTCAGTCGTTAAGCGTCTGCCTTCAGCTCAGGTCATGATCCCAGAATCCTGGGATCGAGTCCCGCGTTGGACTCCCTGCTCAGCGGGGAGCCTGCTTCTCCCTCTCCCACTCCCCCTGCTTGTATTCCCTCTCTCGTTGTGTGTCTGTCAAATAAATAAAATCTTTAAAAAAAAAAGTTATTAAAAAATAAGTTGTCACAGGACCAACACATTATCTTTTTGTGGCTAGGCGGTTGACAAAGGAAACAAGGGGTAAGGATCTTCAGGCACTTCTCTGAAGAGAGAAGGGTTCTTAGTGACCAATGATCAGCAGTGTTTACTATCTTTAAATTATCTGAAGGTGAAGTGTCTAGGGAATTACTTTGAAGAAAGAGCTCTGGATTTGATGCTGGCCTGCTGTGTATTCAGATGCCATCGCACCTTTCCTATAATTTGGGCAAGCTATTTTCACCTCTCTGAGTCTTTGTGTCCTTGCCCACATGTGGGATGATACTCCCTAATTCATAGTTATAAAGGAGAAGTAGTGCCACTTGTTTGTAGTGTGGTGTAGGCACACAACAGGCGTTCAGTAAACTTCAGGTCAGTGTGTGTGTGTGTGTGTGTGTGTGTGTGTGTATGTAGAACAAGAGAGCACATAAGCTGGTAAGAAGCAGGTGGCTTTAAGTAAGGGAAACTTAGAGAGAGAGCATTAGTGTTTGAAAAAGAAAGGCATCTGAGAGTTGGAAATTCCTAAGGACTTCAGCCAGGTTGGTCAGTTTGTTTATATATTTATATATATGTGTGTGTATATATATATATATTTTTTATTTAGTAGAGAGAGATAGCGACAGAGAGCACAAAGGGGGAGGAGAGGGAGAAGCAGGCTCCCGACTAAGCGGGGAGCCAGACACGGGCTTGATCCCAGGACTCCAGGATCATGACCTGAGCCCAAGGCAGACTCTTGACTGAGCCACCCAGGTGCCCTGACTGGTGGATAGGGTCTGACCCTATGGGGCTCCTCTGAATTCCTGAACAATATAGGATTCAGTCAAAGATGTTCCTTTTCAAAACTGTACACTATGTATGGGGAAAAGTGTTAATATGAATTTTTTTAAGATTTTATTATTTGACAGAGACAGCCAGCAAGAGAGGGAACACAAGCAGGGGTAGTGGGAGAGGAAGAAGCAGGCTCCCAGCAAAGCAGGGAGCCTGGGATCACACCCTGAGCCAAAGGCAGACACTTAACTACTGAGCCACTCAGGCGCCCCTAGATATGATTTTTTTTAATATTAGCAAGGCTTTTTATTAAAGAGGAAAAAGGGTAGCTCATTAAGATAAAGATAAAGGTGCCTGGGTGGCTCAGTCGGTTAAGCGTCTGCCTTCCTTCAGCCCAGGTCATGATCCCAGGGTCCTGGGATCAAGCCCCCGTGTCAGGCTCCTGAGCCTGCTTCTCCCTTTCCCTCACTTGTACTGTCTCTCTCTCACTCTCTCTTTCTAATAAATAAGTAAAATCTTAAAAAAAGATAAAAAGATTTCAGTCATCTAGAAAACTAGTTTTTTGCTCTTCCTCTGTCAAAACATCTTACAAATTGTGTTGGTGTCCCGTTAGGAAGAGAGAGGACCAGACCTTCATAACCAGACGCCCCTGGAAGGGGAAGGATTTAATAAGATGGCTGGATTCAGCTCTCCGAGCCTCGATGGCCAGTGTGGGGTTACTTATGGTTGTTTGCTATTTCATGGAGGTACAGAGGGAAAAATAACTTTAAAATAACTTTGACAACTCTACCAGGTGACCACACCCACAGATGAAGTCTCAGGCACATGAGAGCCCACCTTGAAGAGGGAGTTGCCCATCAGAATAGAAACTGAGCCTAGGGTTTGAAATTTTCATCAGTGGCCATGGATGGCAGGATGGAGGGAGCTCATTTAGTCTGTGGGTGTTAAAAAATGCCCAGAGATAAACAGTTGAGGAGAAGACTGGTGGCAGAAGAGGGTAGATCCCAAATGACCATCTGAGAGTTTCTGTAGCAGTCTTCATACCTGATCCTACAACAGCCCTTTTGGGAAATGGATGGGATATTTGTTCTAGTTCTCACTTTTTAACAGATTTGTACACTGAAAGGCAGGAGATTTGTGGAGTTCAGTGATAGAATGTCCAGGATCACAACCTGAGATACTTTTTACATCAAGGCAGATGTATAAGGTATGAAGTGAGTGAGTACAAAAGTAACTCTTGGAGAAAAGTAATTACAAGCAGATTGGAGCCATCCGAGCATCCCTCTTTCTTTTCGCCTGGCGCCTGATCGCCCCGCTTTCCCTGCATCCAACACTGTGCAGTAGCTGGAGAACGGAGCCAGATGGATGGTGAGTACGCTGCTATTTGGACTGAGCCAGCAGCGTCCCTCTGCCAGGGCTGGACAATACCTGTCCTAGAGAGCACTGAGTAGGTTTTCCTCTCCCAGCACCAGCATCCATCCTACAGATGACTCGCCTCATGGCTGAGACAGTGGACTCCAGGAGCAGGTGTCATGCACCAGAATTAAAGAATCTGGCACAAAAGAAGCAGCTGGCCATATTGGCATAGGCAGCCCAGCTTGGAAGCCTTATCCAGCACTTGGGAATGTTTTCAAGTTTTGAAAACAGAATCTTCTAAATCTATCTTATCTGCAAGTCTTTGTTGATGTCTGTATGATAATCATTGCTTGAAATTAATAGACAAACTTTTATTTTCTTAGTGACTTTTTTTTTCGATTTTTTGATTTGTGGTTTTTTTGAGTGTCTTTGATTTCTGAACAGCTTAGACTTGGACCTGTAACAACTTAGTAATCCTCAGCCTCTTTCAGTGGTTTTAAAGCAGGGCAAGCATACAAATCGTTTGCTCAGTACTACTCACCAAGTCTAGATGAGAAGCAACCCACATCTTCTGACCCCGTCTTCGTTCTCACCTTTGGACTGTGCTGACACAAGTGTGTTCTCCCTCCCACCCCCACTCCCGCCCAGGTCATTGTGTCATGCAAAGTCTGAGACACATACGTGAGAGTTTGGAGATTATTCATAGACTCACATGTTTAATGTGATATGTACATGGTATTATTTTAACTTTAGGGAAAAGCAGGTCGAAATTATGGAAGTTTTTGAAAATGTGAGGTGTCGAAATTCATTTTGAGTGGAGTGTGTAACCTGAGAGTGGCTTATAGTGGAAAGTTTATATTCGCAAATGAAAGAATTTATAGGAAGTGTATCAGAATACCAGGGTAAGTTTGCTGCTCCTGGCTGTGTTATAGGTGCAGGTATACCTGCAACCAGGCAGTAGCTACCTACCTGAGGAAGTCATGGGGGCAGCCCCCTGGGCAGAGGAGCCCATGTTCTACAACAGAGGCCTTTATTGTTGATTTGTTGTTTCTTAAAGATAATATATGTTTATCCCCCCCCCCCCCCACCCAAATCAAGCTATAAACTGCGAAACAGTTCCGTTCATCCTTGTCCCTCAGCCACCCAGTTACCAGCCCTTGGGCATCCAGTTTTACTAGTTTCTTATGGCGTGTCCCTCCAAAGACACTGTGTGCAGAATCGAGAAGTTACATACTCCTTTTTCCTTGTTTTTACACAAGCGATAGTGTACTACACACACTGTTTGCATCTTGCTTTCTTCCACATAGCCAGATATCTTAAGGGACCTTCCGTTTTATTCTTCGTAATGACCTCACTGATTGCCGCTATAAACAATGGGATTTACTTCCTTGTATGTAAAAGCAAAGGCTCATACTTTACACACCACTTGACTAAGCTTGATTTTTCTGACTCCCAGCCCAACAGCAAATTAGGCTGAAAAGGTCCAGCTCCATATGGGCGTCAGGAGGATGATAGGAAGGAAATCATAAGTCACAGCTCATATCACAGAAAGAAACAGAAGTCACCTAAAAAATAACAAACGGGGGCTGCTGGGTGGCTCAGTCGGTTAAGCATCCCAACTCTTGGTCACAGCTCAGGTCTCAATCTCAGGGTCGTGATAAACAAAAATTTACAGACAACAACAACCAAAAAAGGCCACCGAAGCCTTATAACATTTAGCCCAGAGGTCAGCATTCCAGCCCCTCTGAACATGCTTAGAAGGCTTCATTTAGTCAGTGATTATTTATTGAGCACCAGTTGCATGCCAGGCCCAGCTGATGGGCCTCAGTGTACTGGAGAATGGTGCATTATTGAAGCTCTGGCTGAAAAGCATACTCTTTAAGGAGACCGGGTTTGCAATACAGCCTTTAGGGAAAAAACTGTTCAGATGGCTAAAGTGATTTCAGTTTGGCTTGCTTTCAAGAGGTAATCCTCCTAGGGCTCTGGTGGGCTGGCTTTTTATTTATAATTTTTCGATGGGGCACAGTGCTTCAACGATAGGCTGATTTCTTAACTAGATTAATATTTCTTGCATTTATCCTTTTGATATTTATATTGTCCATTCTTTAAGCAAACCATTTTCACTTTTCAAAAACGGTCAGAGAGGGAGATTTCATTTCAGTATTCAAATGCCCGTCTCAGGATGAATGTAATTTTGACTGTACCATTCTTCTGGTAGAAATCAGTAATCCACTTAAAATGCCTCAGTGAAAAAAATGGGCATGGATTATTGGTGCTTCCTCCACGGATGTCCTTACTTCTCCAATTCCTCTGAATCAGAGGTTCACGTGGGAAGAGGGAGGCAGGGATTAGGTTGCGTAGAGTGTATTGTCCCATCTCAAGGGGCTCCATAAAAACCACCCCATTGATCTTATACCAAAACTTGTGTGGGTCTCAGCTTCTAACCTGAAGCTCAGAGAAGGGAGAGGCATGTCCAGAGCATGTGGCTCTTTAAGCTTTATTGCCGGTACTTGTGTCATCTCAGTAGGACAACTTGCTTTTCAGGGCGTGTCAGGCTTTGCATCTCCTCTCGTGGTCTGTCCTTAGAAACACTAAATGGGAGGAGGAGCAGGAGGGGTCTCTTCAGTGGTGTACCTGCCAGGCAGTGTAAAGTCAAAATATAATTCCATTTTTCTCACTGTAGAATAGACCAATTGAATCTGCCATGTCAAGTTTCAGACTTTAAGATGAGTTAGTCATTGGAAGGTACCTGTTTACCTCACCTGGTTGGAGCTCTATGCAGTGAGACAGCATCTGAGTCCTCGTTCATTATCCTGTTCTCTGTGGTTTCGCTTAGCCATAGGTAATGTGCTTAGTATTGGTTTGCTGTCACATTTGCAGGCTGATAGTCCCATGGCTATTGTGTTTGTACAGATTCATCGTCACAATTATTAGCATAACACTCAAAGCATGGGTGGCCGTTGCTGGTTTGGTTGCACTATTTTTATGTAGAGATTAGCACTTTTTGTGTTGTTTTCTTAATAGACTCCATGCCTAGTGTGGAGCCCAGTGTGGGGCTTGAACTCAAGATCTTGAAATCAAGATTACCTTTGAGATCAAGAGTTGGATGCTTAACCAACTGAGTCACCCAGGCGCCTCACATGTCTACTATTATTACTGAATATTCTCCAGCTTTCTCTAAAGGAGAGGACCCTTAGTGTGATAGCTTTATCCTATTTCCTATTTCTCTATCCTTAACCTGACCCCCTTTTTCAGAAGGTTATGCTATGAAACCTGTATTACACAGTAAAAATGTATGTAAGTTAACTGTTACCTCGCCAAGCCTATAAAATCCCCTTCTTTGTACTGGGACGCTGAATGTCATTTAGGAAAACCACAGGAAACCAGCTGGGACAGATTTGTTCGGGTTAGTTTGGTAGGCCAGACATTCTAGAAGTGACAACTGATGGCTTTTTTACTTGGGTGTGTTACACATTGATGGTAGGAATTAAAAATTAAACATCATAAGGGTATGTTCTACTTTTAATCACAAGCAGAATCTTGTTTCTGAAGATCTCCTGTGACGACTGCTCCCCTGATTCCAAATCGTGTGTCACATGTTTCGTGTGGTTTAGTCGCCACGACAGGATCATTTATGAACAAATATCTGTAAGAGCAGCAGATTTCAGATGCTGCATTCCTTGAGCCATGGGAGCATCCTTCATTCTCCGTTGATTGACAGGTTGTCTTTCTGATTTGGGTGTTGACTGGGCAATGACGTTGCTGTGGTCGATGATGCTTCCTGATGTCCTGGGTCCATGAGGGGCTCTGTGATGAGAATGAAAGAACATCTCCAGGCTTCCTCTGTCTTGCACAAGTGGCAGATGATGTGTGGTTTAGTGTGGAAAGCCAGTGAACAAGAGTGGACATTAATAGCCTGGAACTTGTGGAGGATGTTTTGGTTTGGGTGGTCGTGGTGGTTGTGCTCGACTTGTTTCAGAAAGACATACTTTTATAACACTCCAAGAGTTTGGGGTGGTTGGTAACATGTTTTGAAAAAATGGCATGCCTGTTTCAAAGTCCAATTAAACCAAACAGTTATCTGCATTCTGTTGTGATGAGGTATTTGATCATTTCTGGCATGGGCAGTGTGGCTCATACCCTTTCCATGTGTGTTTTCTGCTAGTGCCTGGATCAAAGTGGAACAGCTAAAGCCATACCATGCGCACAAGGAGGAAATGATAAAGATTAACAAGGGGAAACGCTTCCAGCAGGCTGTGGATGCTGTCGAAGAGTTCCTCCGGAGAGCCAAAGGGAAAGACCAGGTGAGAGACTGATTCTTGCTTTATTCCAACATCGGACTGGTTATTTTGGCCTTGTAACTAACAGATTAAATATGGCCCAAACCTAAAGCTCTATTCTTATGAAATGCCAATGGAGAAAACACTACTTCAGTTCTAGGGAATCCTCGTTTTGCTTATCAGCTTGAAACTCCATGCATGCCGCAGACTTTTCTGAAATAGATTGCTGTTCTTAGGAAAGTCACTTGGACTCAGGAGAAGTATCTCAGCTTTTGAGTACAACACAGGCATTTTTCCCTTTTACATCCTAGAGATTAGGAGTGTAGCTTCTGGGGTATATCCACTGCCTGGGTGTAAATCCCACTTCTTAGCTTTCGGGCTATAGGCAAGTGATTTGACTTTATCTGCTTCCCCAAATATCAGTGGGAGCGATAGAACCTATTTTGTAGGGTTGTTGTGTGGATAGCATGTAAAGCGCTTCTCCTAGGGTGTGGCTTGTGTAAATGGCGGTGGCAGCAGCAGTGGCTGCTGTGGTGGCTATCATTGTTATTATTAAACTTTCAGACATCGTCCCACAATTCTGCTGATGACAAGAATCGGCGTAATTCCAGTGAGGAGAGAAGTAGGCCAAACTCAGGTGATGAGAAGCGGAAGCTTAGCCTGTCTGAAGGGAAGGTGAAGAAGAACATGGGAGAAGGAAAGAAGAGGGTGTCTTCAGGCTCTTCAGAGAGAGGCTCCAAGTCCCCTCTGAAAAGAGCCCAAGAGCAGAGTCCCCGGAAACGGGGTCGGCCCCCAAAGGATGAGAAGGTTTGTTTTATCTCTGCAGCTCCTGGGATTAGTGACTTCCTTCTGTATATGAAAGAGTTGAGCTCTACAATGTGCCTCAGCTCACTGAGTGGACATAGAAACCTGTGCTAAGCGCTGCCCTAAAGAGTCCAGCAGACCAGGGGAGGGACACAGCCTGGATGCACAGGCGTGAAATAGGAACACGAGACAGCAAAGGATCTCACACTCAACTAGATGGTCGAGGCGGGAGAATAGTCTACCTGAGACAGCATGTGAGGGCTGGCACCGGAAGGGGCTTAAGAAGAAAGAGGGGAAGAATGCATTCCAGAGATGAGGGCCCAGCCTACATGGGGCTTGATGTTGGCGTGGATATTCTCATTATAGGTAGAGTACAGGGAGGAGAGCAGAGAGCTAAAAGTGGGTTGTCACTGGATTATGGAGGGCCTCAAGGTTTACTAAAGCAGTATTTAATGTCATGGAGTCCATAGAGGGCCACGAACGTGTTGGAGCTGGTGGTCTGCTCCATGCTGTGTGTTAGCAGTGGTGGAGGCAGAGAAGAAAGGCTAAAGCCAGTCAGAAAGCTAAACCCAGGTTTGCGTTTATATAAGAAGTTATCCTGATAGCAAATACTGAAAAGAACTGTCTGAGAGGCACTCAGAGGAAGGGCTCATAAGATTTAGCAACTTATTACAGAGTGAAAGGGGGAGGGAGATGATCTCAGGTTTTTGCTTGGGGAAATGGTAATACCTTTCCCAAGAGCAAGAGTCAGGAGTAGGGTTGGTGTGCGGAGCAAGAGGACTAGTTCTGTTTTGAGTGTGATGAATTTGAGATGATGCCAAGACTATTAGGGAGCCTTGAACTAATGTCAGGATGGAATGTAGGTGTGGGAAGCGAATCTGTAGAAAGTACGTTGGAGAATACGAGCAAAGTATATCTGAGGCCCAGTGGGATTGGTCTTCAGAGAAAGTAAGGAGGGAGCAGAGTCAAGGGCAGGAGTCTTCTTTGCAGGGAAGACGCTTGGAGGGGTTCAGAGGAGCCATCACAGTGAAATAAAATGGAAATAACGTACCTTTCACCTTCCTGAAAAGATTTGGGTCAAGTCTTAAAAGCCAAGGGACGAGAATTCGAGATGGAGGAGGTGGTCTGTCAAAACACAGGGGAGGATTGTTAGAGCACAATCAAGGGGACAGGAGCCAGATGGCTGGCAGAAACAGTTGGGTGACAAGGCCGTGATGAAACACTAGACCGCACCAGATCAAGGCCTGCAAATTCAGACACCAGCGAGACCAGACAGGTCATGGCAACAAGAGGAGCTGGCTGAGGGTCTGCAGCCCTGACCTGCCTCCATGCTGAGAGCATTAGGGTGGCAGCAGCTGGCACTCTGGGGGGATCATGCTCTGTCCATGGGGTTCCAGCGAACTTTTGCCAGGTAGTCTGGTTTTTCCTCAAGAGAAGCTAGAAATACAGATTTTTATGTGAAATGTTCTAATTTTAAATGTTACATGCTAATTCAAAAGTTTAAAATATTTCCGAGCCAGACTGAGCCTGTGGGCTGCCACTGTGTGACCACTGTGTTAGAGAAAGTCCTTCTCACCGTTAGATGACCTGAGATTGAGTGTAGACAGAGTGACTAGTGGTTAGGACAGCCCTGGCTGGCGGTGAGCACAGGGAACCGCCAGCCAGAGGTGGAGAAGGTGGAGAAAACGCTAGCCGAGGTGCAGAAAGAACTTCTCAGGGGGTGTGGTCTAATTTGATCCAATTGAATTGGTTTCCTGGGGATCCAGAGGCATCTGAGCTGTCAGCTTTTATACTGTTCTCCAAATTCCTATTTTCTGCTTTCTAAAGCCGTGGATCTCGCCAACTGCGTGCTGGCCCTGCAGAGAAACGACATCTTTTTGGAAAAAGAGGAGTGTGCAGGAGAGGTGAGGAGGAGGTCTGAGTCAGAACTTTGACTCCATAACTTGCTGCAGCTGTGTGACCTTGGCCAACTACCTTTGCCTTGGTTTCCTCGTCTGATCATTGGGAATAATAGTGATACCTGTCTCTCAGGTTTGTTGTGAGAATTAAATGAGTAACAAGAGCAAAGCACCAAGAATGGTGTGCCATGCACTACGCATTTGATGAATGGCTTTATGTTTGTCAGTGTCTGGCAGTAGCCCGTTGTGCAGTGAGAGCATAGTAGTTGTCGTGTAACCCGAGGCCGCCACCGGGCTTACTGCAGCGACTCTTCTCACAGGCTCCCAGGGAAAAGCAGTTTGCCCTTGAGTCTGAATTATTAACCAGGGGATAGTAACATTTCTGCTGTTGTTCTTGGAGTCAGGTCCCCAGCCAAGAGGTCTGCTTGCTATTTATCCTTAGCACAGTCCTTTCTACAGTCTCCTTGCTTGGCCCGGCCTCTAGTGAAAGATTTGTCAGCTGGAGAGGAAGGAGTGTGGCTGGTGGTGCAGGGTGGACACAGGTGTTTCAGTTCACACAGTTGGTTTTAATGAAGCGCCTTCAGAGATGTAGGGAATCTGGGCTTGAAATTTTGGTGCATCTTCTGATCGAATAGGTCCTGTGTTGCTGCAGTAATTGTCCTTTGGCTGTCGGGCTTCTTTCTGAAACAGCAGTAGCCTAGGCTGATAATAGGGCAGAGCCCCGGATGATTGCTGTTCGGAGCCATAATCCCCTGTCCCGTGAGGATTAGTGGAAAAGGCTGACCTTTTGACGCAGAGGCGTCCGTTCCGTGCGTATGGGGAAAGGCTGGGTCGTGCCTCGACTCTGGTGTGAGAGGTGTGCTCTTATCCTCTCTCAGGAGCTCTCGTTTCCAAGTCCTGGGCTGAGAAGGAGAACTGCAGTTCTAGGCACACAGCACCCTGACAGCACAGAGCCATCAGGGCTGTGGCTCTCCTCAGATCCCCGAGTGGTGCAGAAAGTGATGATTTGGGAGTCGAGGCCTTCGGCTAGTGCCAGATGGAATGCCAGTAGTCTCCACCTGACTCTCCTTCTGTCCTGGGACCTTAAGCATGTCACCAGAGGTATGCTGCCCCTAGCCACAGGGAACAGGTACAGAACATGTCCATCGTGGCAGGACATTCTTTGGGACAGTACTTAGCACTACACCTCTTTTTTTCCCCAGAGCTCTTTATTCAGCACATGTTGATTGAGCAGCTCCCCCATAAGCCAGATGTCTAGTGATAAAGCAGCGTGATAGTTAGACAAGGCCCCTCTCATGTTCACTTTTTCAGTAAATAGTGAACATCTAATCTGTGCTAGACATGGCTCCCAGCATGGGATACAGAGTAAACAAAATTGACAAAGGTCTTGCTTTCAGAGAACTCACTTATAACATCAGCATCACATTCTAAAGGGGGAAGATATAGAGGAGTCAGGGAAAGCACCCCAATAAGGTGTGACATTTCTGTGGAGACCTGAAGTGAGCATGTGAACCAAGTAGACAACTGTTGGAAGAGCATTCCCAGTAGTGCAAAGGCACTGAGGCAGGCATATGCTTGGTGTGTTTGGGGAATGGATGGAGGGCCAAGGGGGTGCTGGTGAGTTAGAGAGTGGTCAGGGGGAGAAGATATAATAGGACATGAATTCAGAGAGTAGGGTGAAGTGGGGGTTGTGGAACTTGTAGTGCTCCATAGGCCATAATAATAAAACCTTTAGCCTGACTGTGTGAGACAGGAAGCCAGTTGTAGGCCGAGAAGTGGCCTGCTGCACTCTAGCTGCTCTGTACAGTCTAGACTGCAGGGTTCCAGAACAGAAGCAGGGGGATCCCTTTTGCTACAGTCCAAGTGACGGGTGATGGCAGCCTAGCTTGAGTGTTATCTGTGGGGTGGCAAAAAGGGGTCACAGATCCCCAACTGTAAAACCATAATCATTGCTAGCAGGTAAGAGGAGGGTGGAATCAAGAAGGATCGCAAAAATCTCACACTGGTAGAACACTGTGGAAGGAGCCATTTGAGTGGGGAGATCCAGAGTTCAGTGGGGCATATCAAGATTCCCATGAGATTTCCAACTAGAAATGTCAGGAGGGCCACCGTGGCTGGAAGATCCTACACATGGAAAGGGAGTGTGAGGTAAACTTGGTGGAGGGGACAGGAGCACAGCAGGTGTAAGGCTGAAGCAGCTCCCTGCCCAGGATGGGTGTGGGCCAGGCTGTTGGTGAGGAGGTTCACCCCGTTCCACTGGGTCCTGCCCTGGCATCGGCCTGGGGAGAGAGTGGGGCTCTTGGCTCCCAGCTGCCCTGGGTTGGAAGTCTGGCTTTGTCACTTAGTAGCTTAGTAGCTAAAACGCTGGGCACATTTCCTCATCAGCACCATGTGGCTTTCTTAGTTTTTTCTGAGATTCTCTCTGAAGCCGGTACTGTTTTCTTAATGTTCGTGATTATCTGTAAGGAATCTTCTCTGTGACTTGCTGACAGCACTGCACGCCATAGTTGGGCTTTCCAGAGACATCTGTCCTTGTGAAACTAGGGCACAAGAAGACAATTTGTTATTTCAAGAACAGAGAAGAAAGCCTTGCTCCCTGTTGATGAGAACTTGCCTGGTTTCTCCCGATGGACAGTCAGAACCGTGCCTGGGGACTGACGCTGGTGGGTTGGCTAGGGGGTTTTGTTTAAGGTGGAATGTGACTGAAGGAAGCAAAGCAGTGAAGAGGCGCTCCCTGATTTGGTGCAGGAAGACATCTGCTACTGCGGTGGCCTCAGTGTCTTGACCATCTGTCTTTCCCTCTGTAGGATCTCACCATCCCTGAATCTAGTACTGTGAAGGGGGTGATGACTGGACCGATGGCCGCGTTTAAATGGCAGCCGACTGTGAGCGAGGTAACAAGCTCTCCCGCGGGCCGGGACAAGCTCAGCCTCCAAGCAGGTTTCCTGGCCTGTGTGAGGCGCTTTCCTTTCTCCATTTTTTAAATAGCAAGACGGTATTGAGGTGTACGAGGGGGAAAAGTGCAAGTCTCCACCCTCAGGGGTTGCTCAGTATCAAGTTCAATGTAACTTTTTCCAGACCCTTTGATACACCGCCCCACTCACCCATCATTCATTGAATTATATACCCACATGGAGTTTCTGTTGTTGGGAATAGGGTTGGTTTTCACAAATGTGGGATTGGCCCCCACATTTTTTCACTTAATGCTTTATAAACACCATTCACTGTTCACATATACAACTCTACTGTTCAGTAGCCCCTTGGAGTGGGTGCCTTAGTCCCCTGTTGAGCCTAATTTTGAAAGTCCTACACCCATTGCCCTGTATTTCTGTTTATATCAATCCTCCATGAGACTAGACACTCAAGGGTCTGGCACCAGGCACAGTAGGTAAAACCCTAAAATTGGGAGAGTCCTGAGAATTTATTTGGCTTTGCCTGCTCGGTTATCCAAAGGGACTGGTAAATGCTGTGTGTTAAAAATACTAGTATGCCTTTTAAATATTTTCCTAGCGTTACTGGAATGATTTTTATGCCAGCCTGACAGAATTGTCTCTTCTTTTCCACTTGTAGCCAGTTCCCTCTAGCTGGAGCAGGGATCGTTTATAAAAGGCTTAGACCAACAATGGGAAAGCACTTCCAGGCAGTTACATAGTCGAGACCAGCTGCCAGGGATGTTTCAGCCAGAGGAGAGTCAGTTACCAGGCAGTTACCAGGCAAGGTGACCTCTGGTGGAAGATATGTTGTTCTATTGAATCATTTTCTGGTTTCAGCCTGTGAAAGATGCAGACCCTCATTTCCATCATTTCCTGCTCAGCCAAACTGAGAAGGTGAGTTGGTCTTTGACGTTCTTGATCCTTGGTCAGGGGTTGGCCTGAGGGGAGAAGGTGGCTCCATGAAACCTCACCCTGCTAGTCTGAAAAGTTAGTCTCTGCTTCTGTCACTGCCCAGAGCGACTAGATAAAAAGTCACATGGAGGCCCACTCGTGAATCAGGTGTTATTACGGTTAAAAGTAAACCAAAAAAAAAAAAGCATTTAAAACTCAGCAGCTGTGTGGTTGAGACATTTGTGCTTGCCTTCGGAGTCTAGGGCAGAAGCCAGACCTTGTGAGCTATCAGCACTCATGAGGTAGCCCATGCTGTTTGGTGGATGCATTCTCAGGCTTGCTGTACAGTCTCTCTGAACCATCGGGTTGTGGAGGGAAAGCTTCCCACAGTATCTGCAAGGCCATGAGTTAAGCTGAACCTTGGTAGAGGACCTGATAGGCTGTGGCTTTGGAGTTGGACAGATCTGGGTTGCAATCCCAGTTACACTGACTAGCTTCGCAATTCTGAGTGTATGACTTCACGACTCTGATCCTTAATGTCATCATTGGCAAAAGAATCTTGCAGAGTTGCATAGATATTTGAGTGAGGTAGTGTGTGTTACCTTTCTGATGTGTCCTTTGGAGTTCAGTAAAGTCGAACAGCAAATAGGTTTTCAATGTTAACACCACACTTTAGGCCTAATCTCTTAGGGAAATTATAACAAAGACCAGTTAAGCGTCCAGTTTAATACATAGTCTTTTTTCCCTCCTTTATTAGCCAGCTGTCTGTTACCAGGCAATCACAAAGAAGTTGAAAATATGTGAAGAGGTACGTAGGTTCCATGCCTCCCTGTTTTTCTCTTCCACTAGGGCCCTTGCCGTGGGCAGACTGACCTGATGAGTTGTGCTTCCTTTCCCTAGGAAACTGGGTCCACCTCCATCCAGGCAGCAGACAGCACGGCCGTGAATGGCAGCATCACACCCACAGACAAAAAGTAGGACCTTTGATGAAAAGGCTTCTTGTGGCTCTAGTTCTGTTAGGGAATAAGGGATGACCCCAGTGGGGCTCTTTAAGGGTTGTGTCCCAGCCATTGCTGGGACTGAATGGAAAGAGAGAGGGAAAGTTGTAATTTTTAACGAGTTGCCTGAGAGTAATTTGACCTGCAGGAGCCCTAGGTCCTATAAGTACATGGTGGGGTTCCCTCGTAGCTCACGGATGAGTCTTTGAGCTGGAGGAACACTCAGTTTGGTGGTTCTCAGACTTTCCCCTGCCTCAGAATCACCTGGAAGGCCACATGTGAAGCATCAACCGCTAGCCCCCCCCCCCCCCACCGGGGTTTCTCAGTCGGTAGATCTGTAGAGTTTGTGTCTTGGACACCTTCCAGGGTGTGCTGCTGCTGCCAGTCAGGAGACCACACTTTGAGATACGCTGGCTTAGTAGAACAGTGATGAAAACCCTGAAACTGGCTGTGGTGGGGGCAGGTGGCAGGTGAGAGGTAAATCACCATCGTCCTGCCTTCCCCAGCTCTCCCTGCTGTCGCCACCCAGTCCTTCCTGCGCACCTCCCAGCAGCTCTCTGCCGGGCTCAGGCAGGTGGGCGAGCCTTGACTGTGGTCACCAAAGTTTAGCTTGCGCCTGCACATACCTGCCCTTCCTCTGGCGGTATGTGCAGTCGTGTGTCTGAAAGTGCTGAGAGGGAGCACTCTCCTGAGCAGTGTGGCCAGACCTGAATTTTCTGTGCACCTCTCCTGTACAGTTCTTTCTCAGAGTAAAAACAGTACATATTTAACTTGATTCATAATTTTTTGTGCTGATGAAATCCCTGATTCTACCAGTTATTTTGGGTGAATGGCCCTGGGGAGAGTGGAAAAGGCAGAGGCATGTTCAATGCTAATGAAAGGGGACATGGGTGTCACCCACTGATTAAAGGAGGATTGTGCTGATTTTTTTAAGAAAAGACAAGGATGAAACAGGCCAGAGTCCAGTGCTTTCACCTAAGACCTTTGTTGCCCCATTAGTCAAACCATTTTTTGACATGAATGTGAAGCCAACTACACAGTGAAACAGCTGTATGGTGTACTAGGTGTCCTGGAACTCCAAGAAAAGAGAATTAGTCTGCCGTGATGTCAAGGCATAGGGCAAACTTAAACTACCCAGACAGCTGTGAATGACAAAAGATCTCCTGGGTTTTGAGCTTTGGCTGGAAACTTAGTGGGCAAGGGTGCCATGTGGTGAGGAAGGTGGTGGGTTCTGTTTTCATTGTTGGATTCATGCTAGGACAGAGAGCATGTGAGAGTTCATATTCCACCAGGGATGAGGGGAGACCCTTTCAGTATGAGAACCAGTTTGCAGGGGTGGCTGAATGCGAACCCAGGAGACCGAGAATACTAAAAGGGTAACTCAGATGAAGGTGAACAGGCTGCAGAGAGGGTCTAGAGCTGAGAGAAACCAAAGCTGAAACCAGAACACCATGTAGTAAGAAATGAAGGATGAGGCATTGGTTAGCTATATCACATGCAAGGAGTAAAGTGCAGGAACCAAAAAAAGATCTTTGGGCAAGATAAAATATCTGTAAAAGCACATAGAAATAGCAGTAGTAGCCAATAGCCCTTAAGTTCTCAGCGTTGCAGGAAGAAGCAGGCCACAGAGAGTGAAGGTAAGCAGATCATGTTGTCCACCTGAACTCTAGTCCCCCAAGATGAGCATGGGCCTGCAGTTAGAAGGGCAGGGTGGGGAACTGCGAACAGGCCAGCGGAGAGCAGAGCCAGGCAGGTTCAGGAGAAGGCAGACATAGGAAGAATTCCCCTTCTGGAGAAGATTGGCTCCAGGCTTTGAAAAGGGTCAGGGCCCATCTCTGCCACAGCAGGAAGAACACAAAGGTAGTGTTAGGTGTTGAGCTGGGGAGGGAGATGAAGACTATATACCTGATTCCTATAGTTGGAGAAGTTGACTGGCTCTGAACACATTGTTTCAGTTACTTGTCACGGATTCTGAAGTGCTTTAAAGTGGCGTCTGAAAGCCTGGCATTCGGGACGGCTAACCAGGAAACTGCTGCAAGAGTTGAAGACAAATGCCTCCTTTCTCACTGTACCGGCACTGTAGGCTCAGACGCTCTGTCAGACAGTAAGGGAAGTTGGAAGACTTGCCCTAAACCCTATGAGACACACTTCTTTCTATGGCAGGCAAGGGTTTAGAAAAGCCCATTTAAATTGAGGGACACTTTGAAACATTGTCACGATGAGAAAAGGCACGACGTGCACCCCCTGCCACTGGCTCTGCAACGGTGCTGTCAGCCACTGAGTGGACTTTTTGGTGGATAAGGCCCCTACCCTGAACCCATCGGTATCTCTCTTTTTCAGGATAGGATTTTTGGGCCTTGGCCTAATGGGAAGTGGTATCGTCTCCAACTTGCTAAAAATGGGTCACACGGTGACTGTCTGGAACCGGACTGCAGAAAAAGTAAGCATTCGAGGGGGTGCTTGTCAGGCGGGGTGGGACAGCGCCCTGACCCTTGGAGTTGGAGTGGCTTAAGGATGGGAATGTTGCTGTTGCCTCCACTCAGCATTCTGCATGCGGAGAGCAGGAAAAGCCAAGCTCTTTGTTCAGTCAGGTAAAGCTGTAGGTGTATGAGCTTCAGATGTTTGCTTTTTTGTGGTTTTGTTTTTTTTAATTTCAAGTTTTTATTTAAATTCTAGTTAATATATGCGGTAAAATGGTTTCAGGTGTGGAATTTAGTAATTAATCACTTATACATAACATCTGGTGTTACATAACTCATACATATCATCACAAGTGTCCTCTTTAATACCCATCACCCATTTAGCCCATCCCCTGCCCACCTCCTTCCATCAACTCTTAGTTTGTTTTCTACAGTTAAGAATCTCTGAGCTTTGGATATTATTATAAAAAGTAAATGTCTAAAAACATTCAGGTATAAAAATGAAGTGAAAATTCTTCCTTCCTTGCCCCTACCTGAGGTAGCTCACGTCAGGTGTTTGTATCCTCCTTTTTTTTCATGCACATGCAAATATATGTGTGTGTATATTAGTAATGCATTGATACTGAGTGCATAGACATAGATCTTCTTCCTTTTTAATGGCTGCACTGTGTTCTGTCATTGGGACTGTATTAACAGCACCGTACAGTAGAGCATTCTGCAGTGCTGGAGATGTCCAGTGTCTGCACTGTCCACTATGGTAGCCACTAGCCACATGTGGCTCTTCAACACCTGAATCATGGCTAGTATGATGGAAGAATTGAATTTTTAATTTTATTTCACTTAAATGTGAATAGTTCCCCATGGCTACTGCCCAACAAAGTGGACAGGACAGATTTAGAAGCTCTTAACCTAAGGTGGTGGTCCACCACTCCAAGTGGTCCACCAATGGTGGTCCACCATTCCATTGCGTGCCCTGCAATGGAATTCCGAATCCGAATGTGCAGCTTTTGTAACGGAGAGAGGCCACGGCTCCTCCCATCAAGTTCCTGTCCAAGAGAAGGTGAAGAACGGTAGTCTGAGTACCACAAACTAAAGCCCTGTACTCACCAGGAGCACATGAAGAGAGATTGAGGAAGGACCAGCCTGTTGGGGAGCAGGTGGGCCTGAGCATTGTTTACAGGGTTACTGAGTGAGCCTCCGTGTGCAGCTTGGTGCACCTGAGAGGAGGGTGGCTGCTGAAGGAGGTGGCAGCGCTAATTGGTTTGAATTAACAGAAATGTCTTGGCAAGGTTTAAAAAAAAATCTAATGAAACAAAGGCTTTTTTTTTTTTTTTTTTTTTTTTTTTTTTTTTTTAGATTTTGTTTATTTGACAGCAAGAGAGGAAACACAAGCAAGGGGAGTGGGAGAGGGAGAAGCAGGCTTCCCACTGCGTAGGGAGCCTGATGCAGGGCTCGATCCCAGGACCCTGAGATCATGACCTGAGCCGAAGGCAGATGCTTAACAGCTGAGCCACCCAGGTGCCCCAAAACAAAGGCCTTTTCAAGAATAACAAGGAACTGGTTAGAGAGTCAAGAGGGTTGGGGGGAAAGGGCACTGAAAGCTGTGCTAAAAGGTTTGGGCTTCAGCTTCTGGGCATTGGGTACCTAAGGCAAGAGTGAGATCTCTGGTCCCATCAGCAAGATAGGTTGTGATTCAAGGCGTAGGTAACCAGGAAATGTAGACCCAGACAGTTGCAGAAGCTGGGAGAGTCAGACGGTTTCCCTTATAAGTACATTCCCCTTTGATAGAAGTGCCTCTGGTCAGCCTGTATCTTGACTGGAAAACCTAAATGTTATATAAACATGGCCATTCTTTCCAAATTTATGGGAAAACAGGAGAGCAAAGCAGTTAAGAACCTCGGTTTGGAATCAGACCTAAATCCAAGTCACAGGTGTCTTGCTCACCCTCTCCAGCAAGATTGTTGACTTTCCTAAGCCTCAGAGTTCTCATCTGTAAAATGATGTCAGCAAAAGCAAAAGATGAGGGGCGCCTGGGCAGCGCATTTGGTTAAGCGTCTGACTCTTGGTTTCAGCTCAGGTCGTGATCTCAGGGTCCTGAGATCGAGCCCCACGTCGAGCTCCATGCTCAGTGTGGTGTCTGCATTTTGGCTCAGGTCATGATCTCAGGGTCATGAGATCGAGCCCCGTGTCAGGCTCTGTGCTGGGCATGGAGGTTGCTTAACTTTCTCTCTCTCTCTCTCTGCAGATCCTCCTCCCCCACTCAGATTCACTCTCGCACTCTCTTTCTCAAGGGAAAAAAAATAAAGCCATGTAATGTAATTTTTTTTTAAAGGATCTAGATAAAAAAATTATTCCCTGGTATAGTAAATGGGAAACACATTTTCACTTTTTCAGAAAAGAAAGAGTAGTGAGATCTCTTCCAAGCAAAGTTTAAAACATAAAGCTATATACTAAAAGGCTAAGGTGCGTGTGTACCGTGATAGACACACGCCCGTCAGCTAGACTGGACAGCTACGACTTCGTATGATAGCCGTAGCTCACTGCAAATCAGTGAGATAGGAGAAAGGTAAGTCAGTAAGTTATATTCAGAACAACTGGTTAGAAATTTGAGGAAGTACTAATCTCACTTCGTACCACCTACTAAAATTAATTCCACATAGATTGAAAGGGACACCAACTGAAAGTGCTTATAGCAAGTATGACAGGAAAAGGGTGATATATTGATTTTATTAAACACATTGTTTGATAACTCCAAAACAAAAAATAGCTCACAAAAGAAACAAAGGTATTAAATTTAAAAGTTTAAGTAATCAAGAGTAATCAAAATATATCATGGGGCGCCTGGGTGGCTCAGTCATTAAACGTCTGCCTTCGGCTCAGGTCATGATCCCAGGACCTGGGATCGAGCTCCACGTTGGGCTCCCTGCTCCTCGGGGAACCTGCTTTTCTCTCTGCCACCCCCCCTGCTCGTGTTCCCTCTCTCGCTATCTCTGTGTGTCAAATAAGTAATAAAATCTTTAAAAAAAAAAAAGTAATCAAAATGTATCAAACAAAAAGTTGCTGTTTTGGGCTGGTTAAGTCATCAAGTAGGACCAAATTTTTATGCATTTATGGATGCTTGTTTGTTGTTTTTAAATGATGTACTCAGTGCTGGTGATTTGAGACCTTGCTGATGATCATTATAAATTAACAGCTCCATTGGAAAGCCATTTGTCTACATTTATTAAGAACTTTAAAGCTATTTGGAGCCTGTCTTATTGTACTTTCAGAGACCTAAATTCAAAACATAAAGGAAAAGTATTGTACCTGAAGATATTTGTTGGGAGTCATTTATAATTAAAAGCAAGCTATATATCTAACTGCAGGAGAGCCATTAGATAAATTCAGGTGTATCTCAATGGAATATTCTGCAGCCATCTATTATAAATGATAATTATGAAAGGCTACAATACGGATAAATGTAAATCACACACATTAAAAGTTGGATACAAAATAGTAGGTTCACATTATTCTAATTACTTTTTTAAATGCCTTGAAAAGGAACTACACTGAAATATTAATGATGTTTTGTTACGAGATGTTCTGGGTAATTTTCTCAAGGAAGAAAAGTTCGTGCTTTTAGACCCCCAGAAACATCTTGGTAAAGAATGACAGCCTTCCAGCCCCAGGCCTGCTTCCCCAGCACAGTGTGGATAGCCTGGGACACTGGGCAGGTTTTGCCACAGCCAAGACAACCACAGAGGGGTGCAAACAGGTACTGTTTACATCCTGTTCTTTGAACAGGAAACCTTCAGGAGACACTTGTTTTGTGCTTACTGTGAAGTACAACATCGTTCTAGGCACCAGGAAGGCGGTCCTTAAGGAGCCCCATCCACTTCCCTCAGAAAGTCGGACTACCAGCTCTAGTGTCCCTGGCTCCTCGCCTCAGACTTCTGCCTCGGGAGGCCAGCCAGGAGGGCTGCACAGAGTGTCTCTGGCCTGGCTGGTGTGTGTGTTGTGCACTGCCTGCAGCTCACATTAGGATCTGTGACTTTTGCAGTGTGATTTGTTCATCCAGGAGGGGGCCCGCCTAGGAAGAACCCCCGCTGAAGTCGTTTCAACTTGTGACATCACGTTTGCCTGCGTGTCAGATCCAAAGGCAGCAAAGGACGTAAGGATCCCCTCCCTTCCCTCAGTGTCTCAGGTTGTGGCCAGGAAAGCAGGCTGGCCTCCCTGCCTTCTCCCCTGCACATGAGCGAGTGTCCGTAGCATGTGGGAGGGTTATAGTTCCCATCTGGGGCCATCCCGCATTGTGAAGGTTATCTGCATAAATTAAATACAGATGTCCTTTAATTCGGAGCAAAGAATGAAAATAATTAGGGTCCCTGAGATCTATGCTGACCATCCCCATGTATTCTTATTTGGGTTCGTGTGGCGAGATCCTATGTTTAGCTATAGCTGTATTTGTACGTTTTAAAAGTTCAGGTATGGGGCGCCTGGGTGGCACAGCGGTTAAGCATCTGCCTTCGGCTCAGGGCGTGATCCCGGCATTATGGGATCGAGCCCCACATCAGGCTCCTCCGCTATGAGCCTGCTTCTTCCTCTCCCACTCCCCCTACTTGTGTTCCCTCTCTCGCTGGCTGTCTCTATCTCTGTCGAATAAATAAATAAAATCTTTTTAAAAAATAAATAAATAAAAGTTCAGGTATGATAGTCATCTTGTTAAATTGGTAACTAGCTTAATCCAAGTAAATCCAAAGAAGCCCAAGAAAATACTGAGGTTATCGTTTAAATGGGAGGTTTTCAGTAAAAAGGAACACACACGTATTCTTTTTGAAGATAAATGGGAATAAAGTAGAGGTATTTTTCTCTCTTATGCTTATTTACTTGCAGCCCCCTTTCAGCCTTAATATTTAGCTCCTAATCAGGAGGTGAGCCAAAAAAGTAATAGGATTCTGACCTTAGGTCTAAGGGGCTCCTGGATGTCTGGCTGGGAGCCTGGGCTATTGCTTCTCCCTTGTGTCCCCACAGCTGGTGCTGGGCCCCAGTGGTGTGCTGCAGGGGATCCGCCCCGGGAAGTGCTACGTGGACATGTCAACAGTGGATGCTGACACAGTCACCGAGCTGGCCCAGGTAGCGGCCTCGTTCATGCTGGCCCTCCAGCGTCCTTGGCAGTTGGAGCCCAAGATTCAGGCTGATTGATTATGTCTGAGTGTAGGCAACTTGGTTACTGTAGGAACCAAGCCAGGAGAGGATGAGAGGCCTGTAGCCTTGGGACTAGCCTGTCTTCACTTTCTACTTTCAGAGCCACAGCTAATCTGAACAGCCGTGAGAGGAGAGGTGCTGTCCGGCTGGGACAGGCATTAGGTCCTGTAGCTGCCAGCCCCGCAATGAGAAGCAATCCAGGCTGCTGGCAGGGCCTTTTTGGTTTAAGCAGCCATCTACAGTTGTGACTAACAGTATTCTTCCTCCTGAGCTGCTAGGCCAAGTGAGGGGGTGGTGACTTCTGGCCCCTGTGTGTTCTGAGAGTGGCTGAAGCAGAGACGGGCAGTGTCTGGAGGAGGTGTGGTCCACCAGGCCATTGGTATGGTCATGCTTGGTCATTGCAAGAAATTCTGCGTCTGGGAATCTGGGGAGACCCCCACTTCTCTGTTTACTACATGAATTCAGGCATCTGTTTAGGGCCTCGGTGTGGAGGGCCAGGTGTTCCCATTTGAAATCTCTATGAGAGGCAAGGCCTTCAGAAGCTATGACTTTCCTTTCCAGGTGATTGTGTCCAGGGGGGGCCGCTTTCTGGAAGCCCCAGTCTCAGGGAATCAGCAGCTGTCTAATGATGGGATGTTGGTGATCTTAGCAGCCGGAGACAGGGGCTTGTATGAGGACTGCAGCAGCTGCTTCCAGGCAATGGGGAAGACCTCCTTCTTTCTAGGTAACATGCCTGCCCACCCGTCGGGCCACTGCAGGCCCGGAGGCTGGGTGGGCCACATCCCCTCTAGACTGCATTGATGACAGCGTCAGTCCCGCACGGCCTCTCTGCCTGGGGCCCCCGTGGGAAGGTTTCCTTTGACTTGCACAATCAGTGCCTGGAAGGAGGAAGAGCCCGAAGGGTCAGAGCCAGTTCTGTCAGGGGCAGGTGAATGGGGCCTCCCCTGGGTGTAGAGGTGGGTCCGAGCAGGGGTGGGCAGAAAGTCCCTGCCCTCAGAATTCTTGGGAAGTGACCGGGATTCTCTGCCCTGGCCAGGTGAGGTTGGCAACGCAGCCAAGATGATGCTGATCGTGAACATGGTACAGGGAAGCTTCATGGCCACCATCGCTGAGGGGTTAACCCTGGCCCAAGTGACAGGCCAGTCCCAGCAGACACTCTTGGACATCCTCAATCAGGGACAGTTGGCCAGCATCTTCCTGGACCAGAAGTGCCAAAGTAAGTTGCCTTTGGCCTCCCTTCTTGCATTTTAGTTGTGATTGGACCTGAGAAACGGTCAGGACGCAGTCACAGAGCATTCTCTTCTTCAAGGGCTAACTGGTGTGAAAGATGCACCCTCTCGAATCAGTCCATGCCCTCTGTCGGGGGGGGGGGGGTCCAGACACATGGCAGATGGGATTTGGGGGTACTGACTGAGAACCAATCTCTTCGGTGTCCAAGAGGGAAGAAATGCTAGATGTTGAGCCCTGACGGTACAGCAGATAGTTTTTTAGTTAGGGTCCATTTAATTCTTCTGATACATTGGCTTCACCTCCTCAGATATCCTGCAAGGGAACTTTAAGCCTGATTTCTACCTGAAGTACATTCAGAAGGATCTCCGCTTAGCCATTGCCCTGGGGGATGCCGTCAACCATCCTACTCCTATGGCAGCTGCAGCCAATGAGGTAACTGCAAGAGGCGGGGCCCAATCTGGCAGCCTTCCCTTTGTGTTTAGTCTTCCTCCCCTCTCTTCGCTTTGTGTGTCTTTGTGTCTCACCTCTTGAGGTAGAAGCTCAGGTCATTGAGTCTAGACAGGAGCATTTAAAAGCATACGTTTCCTTCTGAGCCATGTTTACTTCCCTTGTGATTTCTTTGACCTGTGGATTACTTAAAAGTGTGTCAGATAATTGGAGGTGTCCTACGAATCTACTGGTTATTGATTACTGATGTATCTCTATTGTGGTTAAAAAGAAAAAAAACCATCGTGTGTGATTTTTAACTCTTTAAATTTATTCAGACTTGTTTTGTGGCCCAACAGATGGTCTGTCTGGGTGGGTGTACCATGTGCACTTACGAAGACTGTTCTGCAGAGAATCAGGTTGAGGTTTGGTGGTGTTTTTTCAGATCATCTTTACTGGTCTTTTTCTCTAGTTCTTTCAGTTGCTGAAAGAGAGATACTCAAATCTCCAACTATGATTGTAGCATTGTCTGTTTTTCCCTTTATCATCTTTGAAACTCTTGTGATTGGGTTCTTAGCCATTTGTGATGGTCATGTCTTCCTGATGAGTTTGCCCTTTTATTATTATGAAATGTCCCTCCTGACCTTTGTCTTGAAGCCTATTGCCCGGTTCTACTATAGCTGCTGCTGTTTTCAGGTATATCTTTTTCCATTCATTTACTTTCAGCTTGTGTCTTTATATTTAAATTGTATCTTCTGTATACAGTCTGTCATTGGGGCTTGCATTTTTATCCATTCTGACAGTGTCTGCCTATTAATTGGAGTGTTGGTCATTAACATTTGTTTGAGTGACAACAAAGCACCTACATATGCACTTTTTGAATTTTTGAAAACAGGTTTGGCGGGGGGTGTTTGTTTTAATAAATTTAAGTAATCTGTATACCTGATGTGGGGCTCGAACTCACGACCCTGAGATCAGGAGTTGTGTGCTCTACCAACTGAGCCAGGCAGGGTCCCCAAAAACAGTTGTTTAGAAGGTCGGTTTTCTCAGCCCGACGGAAGGGTAACCTTAAAAAAGCTGAGCAGTACTTCATTACTGTAGAGTTACAGTCAAAACTGTATTTTGTGTAAAACACGTATATGAAACACATAAATTCATTTATTTTAGAGGTTGTATCTTCCAAGTACTGTAAGAGGATACACATGTTCATTCAAGTTAAATAGAAGTCTCAAGTGGCTTGTTCCAGCAAAGAAGTAAACACAGTTCTGCTCTTTTCAGACTTGGCTTTTCATAATGTGTAATCAGTGTCCTGTCCCTTCCTTGTCTGCCTGAACATTTCAGAGAACTTACTTCACCTTTTCAGGTTGCACGACAGTTTCACGTTCCTCCTATTGGTTTTGCCTTGGATTCTCTCTTAGCAGTGGACGTCTCTGTGTATTTCATATGATTTTTTTTGGTCGATTGTCTTTAACAGAAGTTACTTCTGAAGGGTTCTGCGTGTGGCTTGTATTGGCAGCTTTCTCTGAAGTGATTTCTGACTTGCCTCTACCCTGACTCTACAGGATTCGTTGGCTTGAAAACAGATATTTTGGTTAATTTCTCAGTGGAGCATGGTGCTTTCTGGAAGGTGTGAATTTAGTCTCCTCACAGGAGCCCAGTGTTGAGGGTCTTAAGGTTAACTAGTCCATTAACATTTAGTCTTTGTCTTAAAGTCTATTGATGTGTGGTTGGATTTGGAGCTACCGTTTTATCATTTGATTGTTATTTGTCCCTTCTGGCTTTTGTCTGTCCCTCCTTTTTTACTGCCTTTTGGATTATTTGAATGTTTTTAGAATTCCATTTTCTCTATTGGCTTTTTAATAACACATTGTTTCTCTTTTATCTTTGCTCTAGGGATTGCAGTATGCAAGGATATGCAATATCCTTAACTTCACGGCCTACTTAGAGTTAATATTGTACCTCTTCACATAAAACATAGATCCCTTTCCCTCTCCTGCCCTCCCTCCTCCTTTAAGGCAAGGGTTCTTAACCTGGGCACTGTTGCCATTTTGTTGCCGGAGCCGTCCTGCGCCTTGCAGGGTATTTAGCAGCATCCCCGTCCTATACCCACTAGAAGCCAGCAATGCCCCCTCAGTTGAGAAGAGGTCTGTAGACATGACCACGTGTCCCCTGGGGCAAAATAACCCCAGTTTGAGAAGCCCTGCTTTTTTTTTTTTAAGATTTTTTTTTTTTTTTTTTTTTTTTTTTTTTGAGAGAGAGAGAGCATGCCTGCCCACGTGCAGGAGTTGGGAGGGGCAAAGGGAGAGGCACGAGCAGACTCCACACTGAGTGTGGAGCCTGACGGGCTTGATCCCACGCCCTGAGATCATGACCTGAGCTGAAATCAAGAGTCGGATGCTCTGAGCCACTAAGTGAGCCACCCAGGTGCCCCAAGAGAACCACTACTTTGGGGTATAGATGTCCTGTGTGTTACATCGGCCTTTGTTCTAAACCTACCAGACAATGTTGGAATGTTTTAAGTGGTCATATGTATTTTTTTTATTAAGAGAAAAAATAATTTTGTATTTCTCTAATTTACCATTTCCAGTGTTCTCCATTCTTTTCTGAAGATTTGAATTTCTCTCTGGTATTGTTTCCTTTCAACTGGAAGAACTTTTAATTCAGCATTCCCTGTAATGCAGGTCTGCTGGCAACAATTTGTTTTCTTTTCTCTGAAAAGGTCTTTATTTAGCCTTCATTTTGAGTTGACAGCTACACCTGAGCTATAATGGACACGCAATTATCGTGGCTTCAACTGGACTATGTTTAAAAAAAGACAAAGATGCAGCTGACTGTGTGGGAGGAACCTTGTATCCAACTCCATTTCCTCAGTGTGCCTGGATGCCACACTACCTGCTTGAATGGCTTTTTAATTCTCTTCACACTCGTTCATAGTAGTCACCTAGTGGCTCTGGAGTGGCTGTCAGCTGCCAAGCACTGTTCTAGGCTCTGGGGACATGTTGAGGGGCCGCCTGTTCCCTTCCTTGTGGAGCTTACATTTTAATGGAATGAGGCACAAGATAAGCGGATAGGTATTTAAACAAGAATCTCTGAAGGTCAGAAGTATGAATAAAATAGAACAGAGTAAGAAGAGGTGACCAGGATAAAGTGGTACAGCCACTGCTTTACATAGGCTGGTCAGGGAAGGCCTTGGAGCTGACTGGGAAGGAGCCAGCCATGCCTAGGGAAAGGCGTCCCATACAGAGGGAAGGGCGAGGATAGCGGCCCAGAGAATAACACGGGAAGGAAGACCCAGGAGGCAGGAAGAGACATGATTATAATTACTAACAAGGCTCTGAGCACTTTACCTCCCTCGCTCCATGTAGTCCTCATGATAACCTTGTTATCTTCTCCATGACATCAAGGAGTAGTGATGAAGACAGAAAGTGAGGCACTTGGCTCAAGATCAGTGGAGGGTGGCCAGGAGCTGCACCCAGACAGCCTGGACTCCAGAGCCTGCCTGCCTGACCGCATCTAGAACTACCTCCACAAAGCAGATTGTGTCTTTAAGTCAGCTCTGTGGCCAGAGACTGAGCCCGTCTCCTTTTTTTCCAGGTGTACAAAAGAGCCAAGGCACTGGACCAGTCTGACAACGACATGTCTGCCGTGTACCGAGCCTATATACACTAAGCCCTCGATACCCCACCCCCAATCTTCCTTCTGACCCCTCCTCCTCACATGGGGTTGGGGTCCTGGGACTTAACTCTGGACCAGTCCACCTGTCTCCATCTCCTTTTATACAGACTTTGAGACTTGCCATCAGCACAGCACACAGCGTCACTCCTCCCCTAGAGGTCCTGGGGAGGGGAGGGGTGTCAGCAGGTTTGGCCTTTGGGAAAGCTCTTGAGCTGGGCACTGGGCCTGGACTAGGTCGCTGTGTGTTCACACACACACACACACACACACACACACACACACACACAAAACCCCTACACACCACACACTGGCTCTCGCCCCAGGATAGAAGCTGCCCAGAAACTGCTGCCTGGCTTTTTTTTTTTCCTTCTGAGCTTGTCTTATCTCAGACCCTTTCCAGTCGAGGAACTAGAATCAGCAGTAAGAACTGGAAGCCTTTCCACTGCTTCCTTCCCTCAGAGTGAAGAGGCTGTGGTTATGTCCACATCCCCCCACTGGATCCTGCGCATGAGAGAGGCTCTGGGTCAAGATGAGCCAGCATCGACTCCAAACAGAGGGTCCTCATGGGCTCTCCAACCTCAGGTGACCAGCTGATGAGGATTGTCGTGTTTAAGCTACCAATGTGCAACCAACTCTCCATAAATGCCTTTGTGAACTGAAAAGAGATTGGCAAAGTTGAGCAGACACACGGCTCTCGCTCTCTGGGGAGAGCAGCAGATTGCCAGCACGTTAGGTGAGCCTCACAGAAGCCTGCGCTCCTCGCTGCTCTGTCCAGAGCACCTGTCCCAGAAGTCACCGTCACTGCGGAGCCCTGGGCTGGGATTAGACTTCCTTGCTTTGGTGTAGGGGGAGTTCACTCCTCACCAGGCTCTTTTAGTATTTGGATTTGCATTCCAGCCCTTGGGAAGGGGATCCTGAGGGCCACCAGGGAGGAGTGAAGAGGGAAGAGAGTGGGGTTCCTTCCCGTTTTCCGTTATGCTGCAGACTCCCTCCTGGTTCTGAGGAGTCACTCTGACTGGGTCCCTTCACAGCAGTCCCACCCTCTCCAGCCTGCTCCTCCACATGTTCTCCGCCTGCCCACCTCTTCATTCTCCCTTCCTCCTTTTCTTCCCATGGAGACAGTGTTTCTGTCTGTCCCTTTGGCCCAGACCCAGTCCTACCAACGACGGCCATTTCTTAGGCTCAGCTCTTGAAACAGGAATGAGTGTCTTCACTTCAGCCAGAAGCATGGTCTTCGATGCTTCCAGGGCCCCAGGGTCTCTTGGGAGGGAAGAGAACTGGGCCTGACCCAACCTGAACTATCTGACCCTAAGAGGTGGATCTAAGATATCCTCAAGACCCTAACATTTCTCCTTGGATAGGGGACCAGAGGGGCTTGGAATGTGGCATAAAAACAAGGAGAAGTCACCTAAAGGATGTCAGTGTTCTCTCCCTCTGCATGGGTGACATTTTCCAAAGTTACACTTTGCAGATCAGCATTTCTAGTGAACATATAGAATGAGACCACACTGGTGTGGGGCCCTCCCCCGCCCCCCAACCTTGGCCCTTCTCTGCTGATCAGAACACAGGCTAGGGGATCTCAGAAGACATAGGGGGAGGGCAGGGAAGCTGCCTGTGTGTTTTGGCATAACTTCACTGGGATTTGGAATTCTTTTCTGTCTGAACACAAAGCCTGTTCTAGTCCTAGCCGGACACTTCGGGAAGGGTGGGGGGTGGGGGTGGGGAAGATACTGTAATGAAACTGGTTAGTCAATGTTGTCTTAATATTGTTGACAATTCTGTAAAGTTTCTTTTTATGAGTATTTCTGTTTAAGCTATTTCACCTCTGTTTTGAAATCCTTCCCTTTTAGGAGAAAATGTGACACTTGTGAAAAAGCTTGTAAGAAAGCCCCTCTTCCGCGACTCTTTTTTTTCTTTAAACTTCCTTTAAATGACAAATCTAGATAATTAAGGTTGTGAATTTTTATTTTTGCTTTGTTTTTAATGAACATTTGTCTTTAGGATTGTGTGATAATGTTTAAATGGCAAAAACAAAACATGATTTTGTGCAATTAACAAAAAGCTACTGCAAGCAAAATAAAACGTTTCTTGATAACACAACTGTGACTGATTACCTCGGCAGTGGCCACTGCCTGCGCCCAAACCCACAGCGCGGTGCGGTGGAGGGAGGAGGGCCGGAAGCGCCGGGACTGTCGGCCCAACGGAACCCGAGAGTTCAGCGCGCGGAGGGCGAAGCCCGAGCAGAACAGGCTGCCCCGCCGGCCTATCGCCGGGGGCGGCGAGAACAAGCCATCCCGTTGGCCAATCAATGAGCGCAAGCGGAGCAGGGCGTCCTATCAGAGCTGGGAAGGGGCGGGACAAACGGCCGCCGCGCTCCAGCCCGAGAGCGGCCGTGGACGCGCGCTCGAGCGTGCAGCGCCCGCGGTAGGTCCCGGCTGCGGCTAGGGAAAGCAGGCGCAGGCGGGTTCGCGCAGCCGCTAGCCTTGATTCGGAGCGGCAGCTCGGCCGGTCGGAAGCGGGGGAGGGGGCCCGGGAGCGGGGCGGGCGCGCGCGCAGCCAATCGTTGACGAGGGTGGGCCCGGGCGCCGCGGGCGCACTGACGGCCGCTACAGAACCTCGGCCGGACGGCGGGCCCGTGACGGTCGCTGGGCGGCGAGCGGCGGCGATGGCGACCGCGATGGCAGCGACGGCGGCAGAGCGAGCGGTGCTGGTGAGGCGCGCGGGTGGGGCGGGGCGGGGCGGGGCGGGGGGCGGCGGGCCCGGGCCCTGACGGCCGGCCTGTCCTGGCAGGAGGAGGAGTTCCGCTGGCTGCTGCACGACGAGGTGCACGCCGTGCTCAGGCAGCTGCAGGACATCCTCAAGGTAAGGCTCCTTCCCAGGCCACCACGCCTGCCTTCCGAACGCCTGCTGTGGACGCGAGGCACGTTGTGCCGACCAGGCCCTGCCCCAGTGGACTTGGCGTCCAGTCGGGGCACCACTACATGATTGCCCGCTTAATCACAGGCAGCTGTGTGAGCGTGGTGGGGTGGGCCTGGAATGAGCCCCCGGCTAGGGAGTCGGGGTTGGGGTCGAGGAATGCTTCCTTTGAAGCTGTGATCTCAAGGTCTCCAGCATCGTACTCAACCTCATGGGGCCTCCCTTTCGCAAGAACGAGATTGCAGTACCGGCCTCACGGGGCTGTAGTGAAGATAAGTCAACTCACAAAAATGTCCAGGCCTTGCCTGGTATGGCCAGAATTTCGAGTTACCATGAGTACCGTCATTCCCTGACTCTGCTCCCCACACTTGAGCATCTTAACCAAGCCTGGAGGTCATTTTTGTTCTATATCCCTGAGTTGGGGCCAAGGTAGGCGTCCAGGGAATGTGGAAGGAACAGCTATCAACTCTGGTAGGACCTGAAACTCAGGTGGTGGGTGAGGGGCCAGAGAAATGGGAAGGTGTCCTGAAGGCTTGACTGTGATGGTATTCCATGAGACTAGCCCACTTTGGCCCTCCCCTCGCTAATCCAGGAATGGGGCGTCTGGAAGGAGTGGTGAGCTGGATTGGGTGAACTTTACTCCACTTCCCTCTGCCCCTCCAGGAGGCTTCGCTCCGCTTCACTCTGTCATGCTCTGGTACAGGCACCGAGGCGCCTGCCAAGCAAGAGAACTTCATCCTTGGCAGCTGTAGGTGAGCTGGGGCTGAGCAGAAACAAGAGGGATGGACTGCTTGTGAGGGGGACACCTGGGATACCCTCTAAGAGAGGCTGCACAGCCAAGGCCCTGCCATGCAGACTGATTTCAGCCCCAACATCCAGAGGGTGTGCTGTGGGACAGCCGGGGACAACGTGCTGGGAGGGCTAGGTGGTAGGAAAGGGCAGCTGCAGGCATCGCTCTGACCCCCGCGTGTTGCAGCACAGACCAGGTGAAGGGCGTGCTGACTCTGCAAGGGGACGCGCTGAGCCAGGCGGTGAGTCCCCCAGTCCCTCTTCCCTTTCCCTGCTGCTAGAGGATGCAGTGGGGAAGAGTGTGAGGGTCTCCTGCTGAGCTTTGCCTTTACCAGTTGGCTCTGTGACCCTGGGCAGGATCCTTGACCTCTCTGGGCCTCAGTTTCCTCATTTCTAAAATAACAACTCATTCCGCCAAACCTCCTCTGGAATTGGTGTGTGGCTTCAGTGAGAGGTGCAGGAATGGGGATGCTTTGCACACGGCCCGGCCCTCAGTCTGGGCCCAGTGAAGTGTGGGCAATGGCGGGATTAGGCTGGCCCCAGTTCAAAGTGGAATCAGCCAACATCTGAGCTCCGTCTGTGCCAGGCGCCAGTATGTGGGGGAAGGTGCCTCTCCTCCAGTAGTGGGTGTTCAGTCTGTTGGCCTGTACCCAGGCTCCCTTTCTGCCCATAGTCACACCTCCTCCCAGCTGAGGCCACCTTCCCCTTTCTGTCTCTTTTCCCTTTCATTTCTTTGTGGTTCTTCTTGGGCCTGAGTTCCTGTTTCCTGACCTCCCTGTTTACACCCCAAATGGCCATGGGACTGGGAGACTTTCTGCCCTGTGGAATGACCGGGGCCTGAGCCACCACACACGCTCCCCATGTCTGCCCCCTGCTCAAGGGCTCAGAGTGGCCAAAAGCAGGAGAGCAATCCTCCTGCTTATACGCTCTTGGCCCGTCAGGACGTGAACCTGAAGATGCCCCGGAACAACCAGCTGCTGCACTTCGCCTTCCGAGAGGACAAGCAGTGGAAGTTGCAGCAGGTAACTGGGCCCTTCCCCTGCCAGGGCTCAAGCCACAGGGCAGGCAGGGGCAGGCCTGAGCTGCAATGAGGCCTCGTGGGGTGGCCATGGGGGATTTAAAGCCACAGCAAGCCTGGGAGGGTGTTTCCTAGCAGCAAAGCTGGGGCAGACAGTGCCTGGGGCTCCAGAGCCTAGGCTGCAGGGAGGTGGGAACCTATTCTGTCTATGGGTCCCTGGGCCCCAATGGGAACCACAGGGATCCTCTTGAACAAGGAACTCCCCTTCCCAGAGCCTCCAGGGGCTTCTCTTGTCTCCTGGGGACAAAGTCCATTCTCCCTACCAGCTCCTGTGTGATTGGACCCTGCCCCTCCACCTCAGGGCCTTTGTCCATGCTCATCACTCTGCCTGGAGCCCTCTCTTGCTGCTTTTCTCATCACTTGGGTGATGCTCAAGAGGCACTTCCATGGAGCCTCCCTTGACCTCCAGCTAAAGAGGCTCCTCCTCCCCCATCCTGCAGAGTCACCCTCTTGTCCTTATGCAAGTCACTCGGTGTATTCCTATCTTGTGCCTTTGCTCTGCTACCATCTGTCCTTTAGAAGGTGAGCTATGTGATGCAGGCCTGCCACAGTCTGTGCCATGTGCCCAACACCCAGTCAGGGCCTGGCTTTCAGAGGGCACAGAGAGGACAGCTGGCGGGGAGGGTTCAGGCAGGCAGTACCCACCCCACCCATCCAAGGAGGACGACCCCTGGGGTGAGGGCCCTTCATCTGGGGCCCTGGAGACTGTGGCTACTGTGAAATTGGCATCTCTTCCTCCTAAGGCCCAGCCCACTGACCTCTCAGTGGTCATTCTTTTCAGATCCAGGATGCCAGGAACCACGTAAGCCAGGCCATTTACCTCCTTGCCAACCGGGATGAAAGCTACCAGTTCAGGACAGGAGCAGAGGTCCTCAAGGTGAGCTGCCTGCAGGAGCAGGAAAAGCAGGATCCCTACCACTGGCCCTGACCCCTGACCAGGCCCCTGGAGAGCTCTGCCCCCCACATCCTCAGGTGCAGCTGCTGGTCGACCCATCACCTCTCAGTGTACACATGTCCATGCAGCCACAGTCAAATGCTTCACAGCCCAGGTTCCAGACTCAGACCTGGGTTCTGATCCCAGGGCCTCCACTGTAAGCTGTGCAACCTCAAGTCACTTTCTTAGCCATTCCGTGCCTCCTTAGCCTCACCTACAAAAGGGGGCCATGTGATGATGCAGGTGAAGTAGTCCCTGGCAAATGCTCAGTGAATAGTAGCTGCTACGGCACAGAGAAACCCTTGTAATTTGGAGAGTGAATTCATATAGTGTGGAAGGAAGAGCTGTGCTTATATGCCCCAAATTCAGGCTTTAGCTCTGTCTCTGACTTGCTGTGTGTCTTTAGGTGATTCACCTACCCTCTTTGGACCTCTGAGTCCTCCTGTGAAAACTTAGAACTAGATGGACTAGGGTCCCTCCAGAACTGTGACCACCCTGGGTGTAGGCAGTGCGGCCCCCATGCCTCCACCCAAAATTTCCCTTTCCTAAAACCCAGGTCACCCCCATCCCATCCCCATGGCAACATCTGGAAACAGTGGAAATTGGGGCTCTGAGGAGTCCAGGCCAGAGCTTTGGTCCGTGTCAAAGGAAAAGGATGAGTTCCAGATAGTTCCACTGTTCACTAGCTATGTGACCTTACCTCTTTGGAGCTTCATCTTTGAAAACGGGGCCGGTGCCCACCTTAAAACCTCAACTTACCCATCCTTTCATCTCCAGGAAGCCTCCCCTGGCTCCTTGCACCCAACCTGGATGAAGGCCCCTCCCTCTAAGCTCCTTCATTGCCTGCACCCCCATCCACAAAGCCCTCGTGGACCCCTGGGATTAACTCCAGAGATCGTCCATCTTCCATTCCCCATTGGCCCACACCCAGGGTCCCATGCAGTAGAATCTCTGGACGGATAGTCAACGGTGCAGACATCCCGTCCCCCACCCGCAGCTGGAGCCCAAACACCTGCACCTTTAACAAGCCCCACATTGTGGGGGTTCAGGCAGAAGCTGGGAGCTACCATGACTTGGTCACTCCCTATGCGGGACGGCGGGGGCTGCCCTCGCAGCTGCTATGACCAGCCCCCTCCCCACAGCTGATGGACGCCGTGATGCTGCAGCTGACCAGAGCCCGCAACCGGCTCACCACCCCGGCCACCCTTACTCTGCCTGAGATCGCTGCCAGTGGCCTCACGGTCAGTGCCTTAGGCCAGCCCCTGCTCTAGGAGAGGGAATCCCCACTGAAGAGCCCAGCTTGCCCCTGGGAGGGACACGGGGTGTGACAGGGTCCTGGAAACCCCAAGCTGTTGTCAGTCAGAGGTCCAGGTCTATGCACGGTTTTCTAGGATAAGGTCCTTGGCTTCTATCTTGCATCCCCCGAATACTCCCGGACTGGGTCAGGGGTTCCCAAGCCGGTGCAGGAAGCTACCGGGGGCACCTGGGAAGAGTCTGGATGCCCTAGTCCATGGGCTGGGGAATGGGGTCCCCCAGGCAGTTCTGGGGAAGCTGTGCATGCCTGGCCCTCACCCCACCTGCTTGCCCGGTCCTTGTCCCCAGCGGATGTTTGCCCCTGCCCTGCCCTCCGACCTCCTTGTCAACGTCTACATCAACCTCAACAAGCTCTGCCTCACCGTGTATCAGCTACACGCCCTGCAGCCCAATTCCACCAAGGTGAGGGGAACGCCCCTCACCCCCCACCCCCAAGCGCCCTGCAGCCTCTTGGGCCTGACTGGGTCTGATGCTCTTCTGCTTAGAACTTCCGCCCAGCTGGAGGCGCTGTGCTTCACAGCCCTGGGGCCATGTTGTAAGTACGGTGCCCTGGAGTACCCTGCCGACCCCAACCTTCTGCACCTGGGGGGCTGGGAGGCTGGGCTGGTCAGGCCACTCCCAGGGACCCTCCCTCTCCCCCCAGTGAGTGGGGCTCCCAGCGTCTGGAGGTGAGCCACGTGCACAAGGTGGAGTGTGTGATCCCATGGCTCAACGACGCCCTGGTCTTCTTCACTGTCTCCCTGCAGCTCTGCCAGCAGCTCAAAGATAAGGTGGGGCATGGGGACTGGGGGGTCGGGGCGGGCCTCTCTCTCAGACAGATGGGGCCAGCCAGATAGCAGGCTGCTAAGCCTTTTCATTTTGGAGGGATTCCAAAGGCTCTTGTCACACCTCCAGAGCACCCCCAAATCTTAAGGTCCTTTGTACCTTCCACACACACCAGGCACACGGGCCACAGTGTGGCTGAGCAACAATACCCTCTCCCTGACACGTTGCCCTTGAATGACCTTGAAATCTCACCTGGGTCACAGGGTACAACAGGGGCCAAGCCCCCTAACACCTCCACTCACCATGTCGCCCCACCTCTCTCCCTCCCCAGATCTCCGTGTTCTCCAGCTACTGGAGCTACAGGCCTTTCTGAGCAGAGCGCCCAAGAGCCTGACCCCCAGGGAAATGGCCCTTGTCCCCCTCACCCATCCCTCCAGGAATGTTGGCCAGCACCGAACCAGGCAGCGTGGGCTATTATTTATTTCTCTCTTCGGCCCTCCTGCCCATCACATTTGCACAGATGGAAATGAACACTGGAACCACTGAGAGACAGGGATGCTGGTTTGGTTTTCATTTTGCAGAGTGTAGTCAGGAAGGTGGGGTGGGGGGTCAGGAAGGCAGAGCCCAGAGGTGGCCCACATTCCAAACCCTGCCCTCCCTGCACAGCAAGAACCTTTGGACTCAGGGTGGCGCCGGGCCCAGGGCTGTCCTCCCCCGCCCCACCTTCTCTGCCTTCTGAGCTGTCCCAAGATGGTGACGGGCAGCCACACACCCTGCTCCAGTGGAGGGTGGGGAGTGGGTGGTGGCCCTAAGCTGTGAGTCAGGAGGGCAGACAGAAGCCGTCCACCACCCACTGTGGTGCCCTTAACTGTGTTTGCTCTGTGTCCCTGACAAGGCCTCCAGGAAATAAAGATCATCTGACTTTACCTGGAGCGTCTGTCTGTCCATCTGTCTGGGTGAGGACCAAGCTGGGGATCCCTGATAGTCAGGACCTGGGTGGGGTACCCAATGACGGAGCCTCTGGCCTCCCTGTCCCACCTTTGAGGGGGTGCTCCAGGCTGCCAAGAGACTGAGTAGGCTGGAGACAAGGTTTCGGCCTGGGGGTTCGGGCCCCCGAGCTGGAGCCCAGCTTCCCCTCCCGCCAGCAGTTGCTGACCTGGAGCGACAGTCGTGCTGGCTGAAAGCTGTGAGGGAGCAGGTGGGCATCTGGAGAAAGCAGTGAGTGCCCACACTGCCCACCCCTTGACGGGAAGCTCAGAACACACTCCAGACTCAGGCTCTGGGCAAATGAGGCATTGTTACTGTTGCCCAGCAGGTCACACGGGCAGGGGCATGGTGGGCTTGGGGGTGGTGGGCTCGCTGTGTTAGGGTTCCAGGGCCAAGTTATCCACTCCCCTGGGGCGTTCCTGCAAGAGAGGCCCAGGGGGCCGTCCAGGCTTCACTCGTGTGTGCCCTGTCGGCCCCTCTCCACAGGAGTCCCAGCACCCTCCTCTCCCCAGTGCAGTTCCAGGCTGCCCCTGGCGCCTGCCCAGCCCAGGGGGCCGGTGGGGCTCACCTGCTCAGGGCTCACCTTCTGGGGTCTGGAGGCACGGCGGCTGCAGCAGCTATGACAGCAGCAGTGGATACAAACGAGCAGCAGCAGGAGCAGCACGGTGCCTGCGGGTAGGACGGGTGTCCAGATATGGCCCTCGGCCAGGTCTAGGACAGGAGGCCGAGGGGGCCAGAGGCCAAGGCCACACTCACCGAGGAAGATGAGGAAGATGATGAAGGCAGCAGTGTCCCAGGTGGACTGGAACAGCTCACGGCTCCTCAGTTTCCCCAGCGCTTCCTGGGCTGTGGCCTCCAGCTCTTTGTCCAGGTCTCCCGCCAAGTCCATCTCACCTCAAGGCCTCTGGGTGCCACCTGCCCCAGCCCCCCAGGGGCTGCCTCAGAACCCTGTCCTCTGAGACTGGGCTGCATCCAGGCCTCCCGCAGTCCAGCCCCTGCCTGCCCCCTCCCACACCACCCCTCAGCCCTTGCCCTGTCCCTTCCCACTCCCCCCAGCAGCCCCACCCCTGGACCCCCACCAGCCTCCGAGCTCCCCCAGCCAGGCAGGTCCCAGGTCCTGAGAACAACTACTTCCTGCTTCCGGATCTGCGATAGTTGCCACCTGAGGCCCTTGCACCTTGGCAACCAGTCCCACCCTTCCCAGGGGGTGGCCAGACTCCAGAGGGCGGGGCTGTCCCCTGGCAGGTGTGCTTACAGCCTCCCGACAGCAGCAGGTGCTACAGGACCCAGGGAGGTAGCCGCGGGCCCGGAAGCCTCTTCCTTTGGGGATGTTTCACTGTTTCTCAGCCCAGACTAGCAGCCCGGAACACAGTGCGCCCTGGCCCGCTGTGGATTTGATGAGTGAAGACGGGAGAGAGGGAAGAAGACTGGAGGCAGGAAAGGTGGGAGGGAGGGGAGGGAAACATGGTTTTCATCCCACCGCCCTTTCCTAGGCAGGTGGGACTTGCCTGGTACCATGCTAGGAGTCTTCTGTGTCCTTGTTTGCTCGCTTCTAATCTGCAGGATGATCCTTACGAGAAGATGATTATCCTCTCTCAAATGAGAACTTGGGGACCTGGGGCCCTGACGCTGGCCAGAAAGGCAGCGCTCACTCTCCCTTCCTTCAGCACAGACCCGTCCAGGCCCACCAGGGGCCAGAGGCTGCTCAGCACTGGAGGTCGGCCGTGAACCAGGCAGACACAATGTCTGCTGCCTGTGGTGCTTGTGGTCTAGCAGGGGAGGACGTCTCAGCTAGTGTCGGGCTCCACACCTGATGCCATATGTCCACTACCGGATGCGTCCTCGTGGCAATCCTCGGGTGGCTATTCCTGTTCTCCCCACTTACTGGTGTGAAAGGTGCCACCTTGAGAAGTCTGGCAATCAGCTCAAGTCACACACCTAATGTACTCATTTCCTGTTGCTGCTGTAACATACCAGCACACACTTAGTGGCTTGAAACGATACAAATTTATTGTCTTACGGTTCTGGAGGTCAGAGTCTAAAAGAGGTGGGCAGGGCTGTGTTCCCTCTGAAGGCTCTAGGGGACAATCCCTTCCCTGCCTTTTCTAGCTTCTCATGGCCACGCACATTCCTTTGTTCATCCCAGTCTCTGCTTCCGTCCTCATCTTCTCTGACCCTGACCCTCCTGGCCTCCCTCTCACAAGGACCTCTGTGATGTCCATCAGAATCCTTAATGACATCTGCGAAGTCCCTTTTGCCAGGTAAATTAACATATTTGCTCCAAGTTCCAGGGATTAGGATGAAAACATCTTTGGGGGCCATGATTCTGCCATCTATATACCCAGAGTGAGCAGAGAAGCCAGAACTGGGACCCAGGGATTCAGATCCCAGAGCCCTTGACCAGCATATTCTAGGGTCTCCTGTCCTGGGTCCCCTTCTTATACCCTATGATCCCTCCGTCCCATTCTGAGATCTCAGATCCCTGTTGCAGAGGCAGGGTCGTTTTGAAGCAACCGGAGTGTTATTGCAAAAGGAGGGGTTGGGGGTGCAGCCACTGTGGAAAGCAGTCAGGTAGTTCCTCAAAAAGTCACACATGGTGGTGATATCAAACGCCCACCTATTCCACTCCTAGGTATAGACCCAAGAAAACTAAAAACAGGTTCTCAAAGACTTGAGCACAACTGGTCACAGCAGCACTAATCACAAGAGCCAAAAGGTGGAAACAGCCCAAGCGTCCATCAACCGATGAACACCATGTGATCAGTCCGTGCAATGGCACGTTATTCAGCCGTCCAGGATGAAGTACTAACACCTGCTACAAAAGGGGTGAACCTCAAAAGCATGATGCTCGGTGAAAGGGGCCAGACCCAAAAGGCCACACAGAGTGTAGTTCTGTTTCTTTGAAACATCCAGAACGGGCACATCCATAGCGACAAAGTAGTTAGTGGTTGCCGGGGCTGGGGCACGTGGGGGCGGAGTGAGTGCTTAGTGGCGATGGCATTTCTTTGGGGTGATGAACGTGTCTCGGAACAGAATAGGGGTAGTGGCATTACCACACGGTGAACGTACTCAATTCTGATCTGCCACTTATCTGCTCTCTTTAGAACAGATAACGGTGGGGGAGCCTGGGTGGCTCAGCTGGCTCAGCGTCTGACTTCTTGGTTTTGGCTAGGGCCATGCTCTTGGGGTCCTGGGATCAAGCCCCCAGTTGGGTTCTGTGCTCAGCAGGGGATCTTGAAGATTCTGTCCCTCTGCTCCTCCCCCGTCCCTCTCTCTCTCACTAATACATAAATAAATCTTAAAAAAAAAAAAAAGAATAGATAATGGTTAGTTTTATGTGAATTTTACCTCAATTTTATTTATTTATTTACTTATTTATTTTTAAGTAAGCTCTACACCCAACATGGGGCTTGAAC
The DNA here is from genome assembly GCF_024610735.1 of Ursus americanus. Taxonomy (NCBI): domain Eukaryota; kingdom Metazoa; phylum Chordata; class Mammalia; order Carnivora; family Ursidae; genus Ursus; species Ursus americanus. The sequence continues at coordinate 36,594,886 of NC_142128.1, forward strand.
TCAAAACCCCAAGACCAAGAGTTGTACACTCTACCAACTGAGCCAGCCAGGCGCCCCTTTACCTCAGTTTTTTTTTTTTTTAAGATTTTATTTATTTATTTATTTATTTATTTATTTATTTATTTGAGAGAGAGCACACGCAGGGGGGAGGGGAAGAGGGAGAAACAGGCTCCCCACTGAGCGGCGAGCCTGGTGTAGGGCTTGATCCCAGAACCCTGAGATCATGACCCGAGCCAAAGGCAACTGCTTAACCGACTGAGCCATCCAGGCACCCTTTACCTGAGTTGTTTTTTTTTTTTTTTTAAGATTTTATTTATGTGGCAGAGAGACAGCCAGCGAGAGAGGGAACACAAGCAGGGGGAGTGGGAGAGGAAGAAGCAGGCTCCCAGCAGAGGAGCCTGATGTGGGACTCGATCCCGGAACGCCGGGATCACGCCCTGAGCTGAAGGCAGACGCTTAACGACTGCGCTACCCAGGCGCCCTACCTGAGTTTGTTTTTTTTTTTTTAAGATTTTATTTATTTATTCGACAGAGATAGAGACAGCCAGCAAGAGAGGGAACACAAGCAGGGGGAGTGGGAGAGGAAGAAGCAGGCTCCTAGCGGAGGAGCCTGATGTGGGGCTCGATCCCATAACACTGGGATCATGCCCTGAGCCGAAGGCAGACGCTTAACCGCTGTGCCACCCAGGCGCCCCCCTACCTGAGTTTTTAAAAAGAGGGAAGCATTGGGGCTCCTACGTGGCTCAGTCGGTTGAGCGTCTGACTGATTACAACTCAGGTCGTGATCTCAGGGTTGTGAGATCGAGCCCCAAAGCAGGCTCCATGCCCTGCTTCGGGCTCCTGCTCAGCAGGATTCTCTCCCTCTGCCCCTGACCCCTCAAATAAATAACATCTTTTTAAAAAATGTTTTAAAAAGAGGGATGGGGTGGGGCGCCTGGGTGGCACAGCGGTTAAGCGTCTGCCTTCGGCTCAGGGCGTGATCCTGGCGATCTGGGATCGAGCCCCACATCAGGCTCTTCTGCTATGAGCCTGCTTCTTCCTCTCCCACTCCCCCTGCTTGTGTTCCCTCTCTCGCTGGCTGTCTCTCTGTCGAATAAATAAATAAATAAAATCTTAAAAAAAAAAAAAGAGGGATGGGGTGCCCAGCTATGGCCCCCGTCCCCCCACCATTTGGCCTGGCTGGGTGGGCAGGAGGCCCTCTGTCCGCTCTCCTCCCTGCTGACCCTTAGCCTTCCTGTCCAGACCCCTGGGTGCATTGTTTCTTGTTTTTCATTCCCATTATGAAAGTAAGACCTTTCCATGGTGGGGCCGGGGAGGCGAGACCTTCTCATTAAAGAAAATCTAGGACATTCCAAACTGTTAAAAAACAAAAACCACCATTAGAGTCCCCAAACCCAAGCAGAGCAATGATGGGGAGGCCATGGTAGGACGTATTTCAGGTGGGTCAGACCCCCCCAGACTAGGTTCCTGCTCCCAGCCCATTAACACCTACCAGTGTGACCTTGAGGCACAATCCCTGACCCTGTCAGCCTCAGTCTTCTCGTCTGTAAAATGGGTGTGTATGTAGTATTTCCCCCTTCTCGGGTTAGACTAAATGGAATAATACACATAAACACTTCCTTAGCCCAATGAGGTGCTCTAGAAACACACACTAGATGGCCGTGTATGACTCACCCAAACTGTGGGTGTGATTCTCTCTGTTCTTTGATGGCTCACCTGCCATCCTCACACTGCTCAGATCACTTTACCCTGGGCTTTTCCCAGTCAGCATAGCCAAGAGCACCTTGCAGATGACTACTGCTTTCTGCAAACCTGATAATCCCGCTTGCGATGCCGGTGGCCACCCACTGAGGCTTGTGTTTTTTTCCCCCAATTGTTCAGAATTCTACTGCACTCACATGTGATTTTTGGGGGGTGGCGGGAGTGTTTTCTCTGCAGAGCAGCTAATATCCTTAGGGGACATTTGCAGAGGCCGACTGTACCTGTTCAAGGCCAGTCCACAAATCCCCAGTACTGTTTGGTCAACCACACATGACGTTCTCATTCGCTTTGATGAGGAGGCCAGGCCTCCGTATCCCTCAAGAGCTGTGGACTGGTGGCTTGAGAGATTTCTCTGTTGGGAATGGAACCATGTTCCAGGACAGTCTGTGCTCCGGTCCTCCTGCCACAGGCCCAGCCCAGCCCCGCTCCCAGCCTCAAGTCTTGACAGTGAAGTTAGAGCCTCTCCCGTCAGATGTATAGAAGGTGGGGGAGAAGAAGGGCATGGGTAGAGAGGGACGGAAGGCCAGTTGGGGCTCAGGACGCCGCAGGTGAGTGGATTGGGGCAGACTTGGTGAGTTCCAGTGGGGAGAGCAGGGTCAGCAAGGCACCTCCCGCTTTTGTAAATGGTTTCACGAGCACACAGCCGCACCCTTTACCCGTCCGTGGCTCCTTTCACGCTACGACAGTAGGGCTGAAGGGTAAGTGCAGTAGAGATGTCATGACCCGCAAAGCTCAACATCTGTACTATCTGGGCTTTCAGAGAAAAGGTTTGCCTACATCTGGGACCGAGGACTGCTTACTGCCAGGAAACAGGTGAGAAAGAACTGAGTGAGATGGATTTGGTATAAGAAACATCTTATCACGGGCTCCTGGGTGGCTCAGTGGGTTAAGCGTCTGCCTTCAGCTCAGGTCGAGTCTCGCCTCAAGCTCCTTGCTCAGCAGGAGGCCTGCTTCTCCCTCTGCCTGCCACTCCCCCTGCTTGTACTCTTTCTCTCTCTCTGACAAATGGATAAATAAAATCTTCCAAAAAAAAAAAAAAAGAAAAGAAACATCTTAACAGGGACACAGTAGGGAGGGGTGAGGACTATGGCAAACTGGAGAGTTCGTGGCCCAGCTAAAGAGGGCAGCTCATCAGCTGTGGGCTGGGCCCAGAATCACCAGGGCTTACATTCTTTAAGACACACTGGAAGTCTAGATGTTCCTGTGAACGAGAGGAACAGCATTAGAGGGTGAGCACAGGGACTCAGATCCCACCCCGCCACTTCCTCACTAGGTGACCTGGAGCCACGGGCTCAGACTCTCCCTATAAACCGGAGGTAGGAACAGCACCAGCTTCAGAGCGCCGGGATGGTTATTAAACAAGCTACCATCCGAGGGTCCCTAGAACAACGCTTTGCACAGACTCCGTGTGGGTGAATATTTCCTAAATCAATCTTTTGATTTTTTCAGTGCTGGCGATTTAAAACACTGTGGCACCAGCAATGGACAGACCGAAGAGGACACACGGATGTTCTGCTTTCCAGCTATGGGTCACAGGTTGGTTTCTCCCAGCAGAGTGGTTAAGGGATATGAATTTGGAAGTCAGAGGGACCAGCTGAAGCCCTGTTAGCCCAGTTAGGTGACCTTGGGCGAGGGAACTGCCCAGAGGCCCTGGGTTCTTGTCTGTAACACTAGGCCAAGGTCATTGGAAGGATTCAGGGTAGTGTTCAGAGGGGACCCTGGAGGAGCTTACCGGTCCCTGCCCTCAGCTCCTGCTGTAGAGGGGCCCCACCCCCATCCCATGAGGGGGAAAGGGGTGGAGCTCAGATTCTTCAGTTAACTGTCACCCCGTCCCCTCCCCCTCACCACACACACCAGGGTCTGCCAGGACGCGTGGTGGCCCCCTGGAACTCCCTCAGAGACCCAAGGCCATCAGGTGCCACACAAAAGCTGCTCCTCCCTTTCTTTCTGTCCCCATGGGTCCAGACCCTGGGCTTTGCCAGGCTGGCCACATTCTTGGGGGGGGCAGTATCTGAGCAAGGATCCTGCCTGGACCATGGGTGGGGGCGGGAAGAAGCTGGTGTGGGGGAGGGACAGATTGACAGGCTCCTTGCACTAAGGCCCTTGAGCCATGGAGACGTGGAGGGTGGGTAGATTGCGGGGTATAATGGCAGGAGTGCCTGGCAGCAGAGTTCAGGAGCCAGAGTCCAGAGATGAGAATTCAGGGGTCTCCCCTGGAGCCCCAGTGACCCCTTTCTCCCCACCACCCCAATGACAGGCATTGCTGTGCCCTGGGCCCCATGGACCCCATGAGGCGGTCCCCCTCCCCCTGCCCATCAAGACCCTCCAGCCCCAGGACCCCACCCTGCGAGATGCTTGGTTACGTGGGCATTGAAGCCGTGTTGGACCAACTGAAGATCAAGGCCATGAAGATGGGGTTTGAATTCAACATCATGGTGGTGGGTAAGTGAGGGGCGGGGACTCACAGGGCAGAATGAAGGGTACAGTCTCGTGGGCCTGGGCATGTTGCTTCACCTCTCTGGGCCTCAGTCTCCCCATATATAAAGTGGGTCTGCTAAGAGTCCCTCACCAGGTGTTATAGTGGAAAATCTGGAAACGCTGGGCATTAAAAGACAAAAATTACCCACAAAGCCCTAGTCAAACCCAAAACGAGCAATGAAAGGGGAGGTTGTGGCAGGAAGTGGTGAAGTCCCAGACCCAGATCCTGGTCCCAGCCCTTAACACCTACCAGTGTGTGACCTCAGGCACAGTCCCTGACCCTCTCTGCCTCCTTTTCTCATCAGGCTTAGCACAGTGCCCGGAGTTAAGGAGGTTCTCCAGAATTGCATTTTTATATAGGCAAAATTAATTTTGTAGGTCAAAGCTACAATTTTAACAAAATAAACACAACATAAAAGGTCAGAGTGTATAGCACTAATGAAGAATATTATTCTAAGGCAGTGCTGTCCAATAGAAATATAACATGAGCCACATAACGTTAAAATTTTCCAGTAGCCACCTTTAAAGAAGTGAAGAGAAACAGGAGAAATTAATTTTAACCATTTATTTTATTTAACCCAGACTATTCCAAAATGCTATCGTGACATGACATGTAATCCATGTTAAAAAATGATCCATGACGGGACACCTGGGTGGCTCAGTTTGTTGGGCATCGGCCTTCAGTTCTGGTTATGATCCCGGAGTCATGGGCTCGAGTCCTGCATCGGGCTTCCCTTTCTGCGGAGAGCCTGCTTCTCCTTCTCCCTCTACCTGCCGCTCCCCCTGCTTGTGCTGTCTCTCTCTCTCTCTGTCAAATAAGTAAGATCTTAAAAAAAAAAAAAAAAAAGATCCATGAGACCTTTCGCGTTCTTTTTGGCACACCCAACCTCAATTCAAATTTGCCGTATCGCCCACAGCAAGAGCCAAATGTGTGACTCCCAGATAGGACCGTGTCAGTTGTGCACACAAAGGTGTGTCCTTCGTTGTGAAGCAAGGTGTTCCCTCCTGCAAGGTGTGGTCCACAGAGTTTGAGATGCCCCCACAGCAGGGAGAATGGACCATCCACAACCACGGACAGTCTGGGTGTACCTCACCAAATAGTGTCAAGTGAAAGGAGCCAGACAGGAGAGCACGGGCTGTGTGATTCCCTAAGACAAGGGTGGGCAGAACTGCTTCCTGCTGCCAGAAGTCAGGGAAGTAAGTGGCTGTTCCTGGGGTTTGGGGGCTAAGAGCTACTGAGATGAGGCATGAGTAGGCTTTTGGGGAACTCTGTGTACCATCTCTGGACCCCTGCTGTGTCCATGGGCTGTTGAATTTGTGAAATGTGTTGAACTGCCCATCAGCTTGAATGGATAAACACAATGTGGTCCATTCATGTGATGGAACATTATTCAGCCACGGAAAAGAACGAAGCACCCACAGCTGGTACGACATGGACGAATCCCGAAAAGATGATACTTAGGGGAAGCAGCCAGACACAAAAAGGACAAATATTGCATGATTCCATTTATAGGAAATGTCCAGAATAGGTAAATCCACAGAGACAGAAGGCAGATTCGTGGTTGCCAGGGGTGACAGTGGAGGGAGAAGGGGAGGGACTGCCGATGACTGTTGGGTTTCTTTGGGGACAATGCAAATGTTTCTGAGTGTTAAAAAAAAAACAAAATTCAGGTGCACCTGAGTGGCTCGGTTGGTTGAGTGTCCAGCTCTTGATCTCAGCTCAGGTCTTGATCTCAAGGTCATGAGTTCAAGCCCTGCATTGGACTCCATGGCGGGTATGGAGCCTACTTAAAATAAAAAATTAAAAAAAAAATTCAGGGGTGCCTGGGTGGCTCAGATGGTTGGGCGTCTGCCTTCGGCTCAGGTCATGATCTCCAGGTCCTGGGATCAAGCCTCATAACCGGCTCCCAGCTCAGCAGGGAGTCTGCTTCTCCCTCTCCCTCTGCCTCTCCCACTGCTTGTGCGCTCTCTCTCTCTCTCAAATGAATAAATAACATCTTCAAAATAAATAAATAAATAAATAAATAAATAAATAAATAAATAAATAAATAAATAAATCTAAAATTAAATAAAAATTCAACCTAATCAAATTGAAGATCTAATTGGCTTTATTACTTGATTCATGAGTCAGGCAGCATCCCAACCAGCAAGTAGAGGGGAGCTCCAAGAAGCTGTGCAGCATGGAAGGTTTTGTGGTTGTTGTTGCTTTTTCTTTTTTTTTTTAAGGTTTTTATAAGAAGTAAGGAAGGAGGGGGTACAAGGAAGTTATTAGCAAAAGGAAAGGATTGTTCCAGGCAACGCTGCTTTCCGTTAGGAGACAAGCAGGGGATCCTAGGGGGTTTGCCTCCTCTTTCTTTGGGGGAAGGAAAGGCCCATGTGACATTACCTCATTGGTGCTGACCAGAAAATTCCTGACCTACCAGTTAAGACTACATTTCTGGGGGAGGTGGGAACTGCAGTTAGGTTAGATATTAAGCCTTCATTTGGGAACTTGGCCTAAGTGACATCATTTTGCGCCTGTAGTTTTCTTTTCTTTCTTTCTTTATTTTTTTTTAAGATTTTATTTATTTACTTATTTGAGAGGTAGAGAAAGAGTGAGAGACAGCACGTCAGGGGGAGCCGCAGAGGCAGAGGGAGAAGCAGGCCCCCCACTGAGCAGGGAGCCCAATGTGGGACTTGATCCCAGGACCCTGGGACCATGACCTGAGCTGAAGGCAGACACTTAACCGGCTGAGCCACCCAGGAGCCCCAGGGTGCAGTTCTCTTTTTACTGGGAGTTAGAGGTGGTGGGTGCACAACACTGGGAATGCACTAAATGCCACTGAATTGTTCACTGTATTTTTTAAAATATGTTATTTGTCAGGGAGAGAGAGAGAGAGAGAACAAGCAGGGGGAATTGCTCACTTTGAATGGCTAATGGTTCATTTTTTATCATATGAGTTTTGCCTCATTAAAGAGGAGGCATAAGCTTTGAGGGGGACCCTAACTATAGTAGCCACTTCTCTGTATTTATGTTATGCTATTAAAACAGTTTACTTTCTAAAAGTATTTAAGAGGCTGAGAAGCATTGCCTAAAAATGTCCAACACCGTTGTTGTCCTCTGGTTACCCCCAGGCCAGAGCGGGCTGGGCAAGTCCACAATGGTGAACACCCTTTTCAAGTCCAAGATGTGGAAGTCCACCGTGCAGGGCCTGGGGACGCCCACACCCCAGACGCTGAAGCTGCAGTCGGTGACTCACGGTGAGTAGTCCCCCACCCCCACCGATCCCACCCCACCCCACCCTACCCCACACCCCCCACACACACACCCCCCCCGGCCAATCTCTCCCCACTCCACTCTCCCCCCACAGTCATTGAGGAGAAGGGCGTGAAGCTCAAGTTGACGGTGACCGACACGCCTGGCTTTGGAGACCAGATCAATAATGACAAGTGGTGGGTCCTCAGGAGTGGGCCAAGCCCTGGTGGTCCCTACCCCTGCCCCTCTGGCCTCTGGGAAACAGCCCAGCCCTGAAGCAACCTAACCCAGCTGTGGCATCATTGAGTCTCAGTTTGTTTGTCTGTATAATGGGTGTGTGCAACCATCCCTCCCAGACTGAAGGGAGTTAAGTATGGAAAGGTCAGAGCTTGCTGCCTGGAATACTTAGTAGTTGCTCGATAAAGGTCATGGCATAGCAGGAGTTAGAAGCCCACACTCCAGAGTCAGGACTGCTGGGTTAGACCACTTCCCAGCCATGTAAACTGGGCGAGCCTCAGTTTCCTTCTTTGTCACTTGGGGGTGATGATACCCACCTTGCAGTGTGATTCTAGGCTCTCACTGAGAGCCCAAACCTGTGACAGTGGATGGTAACACACACACACACACACACACACACACACACACACACATACACACTCAGAACTGGTTGCATAATCTGTAGGACTCAGTGAGATGAAAATGTAGGGCCCCTTGTTCAAAAAATATGAAGAACTGTAAAATCACCACCACAGAACATTCAACCAAATGCAGGCCCCCCGAAGCACGGAGCACTGTGGGACTGCTCCATCCACACTCCCGGGAAGCCAGCCCTGGACACGGTGCTTCAGAGAGCACGTACTGAGCGCAAGGTCTAGGTTCTAGACTTGGGGATACAGCAATGAACAAAACAGATGAACATCTTGGTCTACATGAAATTTACATTGCCGTGGGCGTGGGGGCAATGAGCACAGTAAATCAGTTATACACGGGGTGAGCCTCAACTCTGTCATCCAAGCAGGACGTTTCTGAGAGTGAAAGGTGTAGGGAGCTGTTGGGGGGATTGCAATTTTAAACAGAGTGATCAAGCTTAATAAGGAGACACTTGGGCAGACTGCCAGGAGATGAGAGAACGAGCCATGTGCTCACGTGGGGCAGGCTGTTCAACACAGAGTGGCCCGTGCACAGGCCCCGAGGTGGGTTTGTTGGCGGAAGGCTGGTGTGGCTGGCGGTGTGTGAGGGGCAGGGCGAGGAGTTGGAGAGGGCAGGTAGGAAGCAGCAGTGGGATGGGGTTGGGCCTGGTAGTGCAACTTAAGGACTTTGGCTTTCCCTCAGCCACTGCAGGCGGAGCAGAAAAGGGATGTGTTTGAGTTGAGTCCCAACAGGGGCAGGAGAGATGAAGGGAGGGGACTCAGGAGATCCTCGTGGCAATGGGACTAGCATCCGTGGTGGTTTGATCCAGGCTGTGACTATTTATCTCTTTCAGTACCACACCCCTGCAAAGGGCAGGTGCTCTTATTGTCCCCATTTTAGGAACAGGGAAGCCAAGGCCCCAGCTTGAGAATGGCAGGGGGCCTCTCTGATGATCCAGAGGAGTGGGAGGCGGGTACTTGGGTAAGCAAGGGCCTTAGGTTGTACAGGACTGAAAGTCCTGTGTCCGAGCCAACTGGGGCGATTGGTCTTCCTAGCAGGGGGATGGGGTGGGGCTCCCAGGGTGGGGCTCTGAGCTCGGGTCCATCTGCTGCCCCAGCTGGGACCCCATCCTAGGCTACATCAGTGAACAGTATGAGCGGTACCTGCAGGAAGAGATCCTTATCACCCGCCAGCGTCACATCCCCGACACCCGGGTGCACTGCTGCATATACTTCGTGCCACCCACTGGGCACTGGTGAGGCGGCTGGGCCTGCTGGGGGAGGGCCAGCTGCCCAGGGCAGAGAGGAGGAGGACTCCCCGGCGTGGGCTGTGGGCTGGCACCCCCTCACATGCTCACCACTGCCCTCACCACCATCACTGCCGTACCGCCTGAGCAGCCTGAGGCCCCTAGACATTGAGTTCCTACAGCGGCTGTGCCGGACCGTGAACGTGGTGCCTGTGATTGCCCGGGCCGACAGCCTGACCATTGAGGAGCGAGAGACCTTCAGGCGCAGGGTGATCTGGGCGCCCAGGGTGATGGGGTCGGTGGGGGCAAAGAGGAGGCAGAGTGCACAGGATGAGATGAGGTCACCTGCGTCCCCAGATCCAGCACAACCTGAGGACTCACTGCATCGAGGTGTACCCACAGAAATGCTTTGATGAGGACATCAACGACAGGATCCTCAACAGCAAGATCCGGGTAGGAGGCCATGACGGGCCGGGCGGGCTGTTGTGACCAAGGCTGGGCGATTTGCTTTCTACTCATCCTTCCCATCCAAAGATTCATCTCTCTCTGCAGTCGGGGGGGAGGTTCACATACTTCTAGTAGGTATGAATCTCCATACACCCACAAACTCAAAAAGTGAACGAGAAATGGGTCGTATCGACAACCCACAGAATGGGAGAAAATGCTTGCAGATGATATATCTGGTAGGGACTTGTATCCTAAACATTTAAAGAACTCTTACAAATCAGCAATAAAAGATAATAACCAATTTAGAAATGGGCAAAAGTTTTTTTGTTTGTTTTTTTATGTGGGCTCCACACCCAGTATGGAGCCCAATGCGGGGGCTTGAACTCACGACCCTGAGATCAAGACCTGAGCTGAGTTTGAGAGTTGGACACTTCACTGACTGAGCCCCCCAGGCGCCCCGGGGCAAAGGTTTTGAAGGGACATTCCCCCAGAGAATTTGAACAGATGGCCAATAGGCACATGAAAAGATGTCAGTTCGATATCACTCGTCATAAGGGAAACGCAAATCAAAGCCGTGAGACGAGGTACCACTGCACACCCACTAGGACAGCTGTGGTCAAACGGACAGGCTGGTGAGGACGTGAAGAAGTTGCGTTTGCACAGGCTGCTGGCAGTCCTTCCAAAGGCTAAATGCCAAGTTAGCGGAGTACCCACCAGTGGTTCCACTCCCAAGAGACAATGAAAACCCACGTTCACATAAAAACGTGTACACGGATGTTCCTGGTGGAGATACTCGCCATAGTCAAAGAGTGGAAATAATGCACGTGTCTATTAACTTACGAACGGATAAACACACGTGGTGTGTCCACACAATGGAATATTCTTCAGGCTTAAAAAGGAAAGAAAACTTGCCACAATGCGGTTGACGCTAAGTGAAAGAAATGAGACGACAAAAGGATAAACATTACATGATTCCGTTCTGAAATGTCCCAAACAGGCAAATCCCATGGAGACAGAAAGTAGCTTAGTGGTTGTTGCCTGGGGCTGGGGGTAGGGGGCAGGTGTTGGGGGGGATGGGGAGTGACTGCTAACGGGAGTGGGGTTTCATTTCGGAGCAGTGAAAATGCCCTGGAATTATATGGTGGGGACGGGTGCACAGTCTTGTGAACTGTACCTTTAAAGCCGCTGAACCTGTAAAAGCGTGAATTTTATGGTACGTGAATTCTCAGTAAAGCTGTTTCAAAAAAGGAGAGGGGGAAAATAGCATCTTCTTTTTCCCCAAATCAAGTGAATTCCAACTCCAAGCCCCCACCTTGCTGTCCTTGTGGTGCGTCCAATGTCAGTCTGACCTGCAAAGGACCCTGGTGAGGGCTGGGATTCATCATCCGCCGACCCCAGGCCTTGACTCCCTCCCTGGGGGACCCTGCTAGCCTGCACGGTGGCAGCCCTACACAGCCTCAAGGCCAGTCGCCTTTGTGCAGTAAACAAACCGCACATCTGGACATGGAGGCCCTGCTTCCCAGCTGGTACCCAATGTCTCCACACATTCCCTCTTTCCTCTCCCGGCTGGTGCAACAAACAGGATTTCCTGTGAAACACTCAGAGAGCCTTGGCCTTCGCCGCCTTCTGCTTCCTGTCCCGAGACCTGCGAAGGCAGCCGCGGGAACAGAACCAGAAGCACAGGGAGAACAAACCTGACATCTCAGTAAATCACCCAGACACCGAACATTCACTGAGGGTTTGCTGTGGGCGGGCGCACACTACACATGCAACAGAGACCTGCTATTGTTAGCACCCGCATTGCTCCTCGTCACAGATTAACTCTTGGAGAAATGAAAACAAACCCCGGACAGGACCTCGCAGCTTAGGGATTCGAGTCTCCACTTCTGGCCACGAGCAGATGAACACCCGGAGTTTTCAACAGGGCTCGGCAAGCGTTTTTTTGCGAAGGGCCAGATGATGGTACATGTGTTAGACTCTGAAGGCCACGCGGTCCCCGCACAATCACCGCCGTCTGGTGTTGCAGCACCGAAGCAGCCTAGACCAGAGTGAATGAACACAGGCTGTGTGCCAACAGGCTTCCCACGTGGGAGAACGGGCGCGGGCCCAATCTGCACACACTACAGGTTGCCAAGCCCTGGGTACAAAGCTGGGTCTTTTAACCCTCATGATAACCGATGAAGGTGGTCGCAGTTCCTTTTTCCCAGGTAAGAGATGGGCCATCAGCAAGATGATGTTATTAATGTGACCCTGGGTAACCTTCCCCAACATTCACAAAGCCCTGCGTATGTACCATTCTGACTCCCACTTTACAGAGGAAGAAACTGGGCCATTGATGAGATTTTGTATGTTGTGCCTTTTAAAAAAAAAAAAAAGATTTTAAGTAATTTGTATACCCAGCATGGGGCTCGAACTCACAACCCTGAGATCAAGAGTTGCATGCTCCACTGAGCCAGCCAGATGCCCCGTGTCTTTTGACTTTAGATCTCTGTGCTCTTTCTACCACTTGCTCTCTCTACAGAGGACAGCATACCTCTCCCACTGCACCTCAGCGACTTCTCTCCCCACCTCCTAGGCAAGGCCAACCCTTCTGCTTCATGTCCTCCTGCAGGACCGGATCCCCTTTGCTGTGGTCGGGGCTGACCGAGAGCACCTGGTGAATGGGAGGTGTGTCCTGGGCCGGAAGACCAAGTGGGGCATCATCGAAGGTCAGTGCAGGAACTGCAGAGAACGCAGGTGGGGGGCTGTGAAAAGCCAGGCACATCCTACTGCCTTTGGCACCCTCAGCACCAATCATGGGGCCCAGAGTGGGCAAGCCCACAGTCAGGAAACAGACAGACCTGGGGTCAAGTCCTTCTTTGCAGCTAGGAGGCCTTGGGCAAGTTCCCCGACTGTCTGTGCCTCAGTTGCCTCACAGTGCAATGGGCATGATGACAACATCAACGTCACGGCCATTTGCCTTTGTGCAGTAGATGAAATGCACATCTGTACATGGAAGGTGGTTGGACAGGGCAGGCCACCACTTTGCACAATGCCCAGCACCCAGAAGATACCCTAGGCATTCACCAGAATTTACTGTGGGCCTACTAGGTACCAAGCTGACTATACGTAGTTCCTGAGGGGATACGATGAAAGCAGGACTGGCAAGGTTCTTGTCCCCATAGAGCTGAGACAATGACAGGTGGGAGAAAGTGGGGTGGGACACAGAGCTTCCTAAGGGAGCAGAAGGAGGCCTCCCTGAGGGGAGACTAGGAAGAGAAGGAGGGGCAGCCAGGGCCTGAGCCTCCAATTTATCAATATAATTACTAGAAGAATATAATATACGTGGTATATATGGTATATAATACAATGTCACGTAGTAATGTAGTCACTACTAAGTGTACGATAAATGATTAGTGGATTCATTGATTCAACTATATGTAGGAGCTGCCTGTACCAGGTGCTGGGGACAAAGCAATGAATGAATGAGTGAGTGAATGAAAGAATGGGAGGTGGGATAAGACAGAAATGTGGGGGAAAGGTTGTGGTGGATATTGGGGGCGCGCAGCATACAGCGGGCGCTTACTTGGTGCTCATCGAGGGCAGGCCGGGCGGGGCGGGGCAGGGCCAGCGCTCCGTGTCCTGTCTTGCAGTGGAGAACTTGGCACACTGTGAGTTTCCCCTCCTGAGAGACCTGCTCATCCGGTGAGGATGCAGGGAGCCCGGGGGGCTGCGGGGACCCCAGGGGGACACTGTGGCGGGGCCTGGGCTGAACCACCGCCCATCTCCCAGCTCCCACCTCCAAGACCTGAAGGACATCACCCACAACGTCCACTACGAGAACTACCGTGTCTGCAGACTCAACGAGAGCCACCTGCTGCCTCGCGGGCCCGGCTGGGTGAACCTGGCCCAGACCCCCGCAGGCCCTCTGGCCGCCCCGCAGCCCTCAAAGGTGCACCAGCAGGCCCAGGAGGACTCCGAAGACGGCGACGAGTACTGAACAGCAGGGCACTCGGGGCCTCCTGGTGTCCTTGGCAGCCCCCAGCATACACCTATGTACTAGAGCATGTATTAAAGGTGGACATTGCTTTTTATGAAAAGCTGTGCTTTGAAAACAAAAGGCATCCTGTAAATGATTTCTTTGAGTCATCCTCAAATAAAAGTATGGTTCTTTTTATTTTAAGTTACAATGTGAGACCCCAGGCCCTCGGGGGGTCCTGAAGACCTGGGAGCTTGTGCCTTGGACAACCAGCCACTTCTGCCCCAGAACCAGAGCCAAGTACCAAATCAGGCTCTGCCACCACTGCCAACCCTCCTTCCTGGCACAGGGGAAAGTCCCCATCTTCGGCTATCTTCCCCAAACTCTGTGCCTCCCCTCTCTGTCTTCCTCTTTGCCCTGCACTGGCAGACCAGTGTGAGGAGAAGGTGGTTGTCTCAGCTCAAGCAGGGAGAGGAAATCCATTCTTCCTCTGCCTTTTTGCTCTTTTAGAGCCCTCAACAGATTGGGTGATGCCCACCCACAGTGGGGAGGGCAATCCTCGTTACTCCATCTACGGAATCAAATGCTAATCTCTTCTGGAGACACCCTCACAGACACACCCAGAAATAATGTCTTGCCAGCCATCTGGCCATCCCTTGGCCCAGGTAAGTTGACACATAAAACTTAACCATCACGCGAGCTAAAAGTTGCCTCTTCCATGATGCCCTCCGTGACTTCCCCAGTCTGATTACTCACTGCACGCGCTGTATGTATCACATGGTTTATTTTCAGGCCAGTCTCCCTATCAGGCTGGGAGGTCTGTAAGGAGATCTATCGGCTTCATCCTGGACACGACAGCTGCTCGGGACCCGGCTGTTAAATGAAGGAACCCTACCTAGAGCCCCTGCCTCGTAGCTATTTACCTGCGGACCAGGCTGGAGGAAGCCCCCGGGGCCTGTGGGGACCCACAGCATCCACACCAACATCTCAGAGGCAGCCGTGTTGCCACAGAGGAACTGAACACATTCCTAAGGTCGATAGTCGCCCCAGGCAATACGGCGAGGTCTACAACACACACCCTCGGGCTCAGCCATTGAATTTAGAGATTGTATTAGAAGTTGTTTTTTTTTGGGGGGGGGCTCCGTCCCTAAGTGTCCGACTTTTGATTTCGGATCATGTCATGATCTCAAGGTCCTGGGATCGAGCCCGAGCCTGAGCCCGTGTTGGGCTCCAGGCTGAGCGGGGGTCTGCTTGAGGATTCTCTCCTCCCTCTCCCTCTGTCCCTCTCTAGCTTCGCAAATAAAAAAGAAAGGAAGAAAGAGAGAAAGGAAGGAATGGAGGGAGGGAGGGAGTTGTATTTCTAGGAACAGATCTTAAGGATAGACCAGAGTTTCTCAATGTCAGCACTGTTGATATTCGAGGGCAGCTGTCCACGCATTATAGGCTGTTCAGCCCTGGGTGTCCACCACTAGACGCCAGTAGCACCGCCCCTCCAGCTGTAACACAAAACTGTCAACATTGCCCAACGTCCCCTGGGAGACCATCTCCCCAGTTAAGAGCCACTGCTGGTGGCACCCGGTGTAGTAAGGACAGAAAACCGCGCACCTGCCACCAGGAATGGGCGGGCAAGTGAATCATACCACACGTGTTGGTTCCCTATGGCTGCTGTCACAAAGCACAAACGGGAAGCTTGAACAACACACTATTCTCTCACCTCACGGTTCTGGAGGGCAGAAGTCTGAAATCAGTATCACTGGGTCAAATTCAAGGGGTCAGCAGGGTGCTCTGCTCTGGAGCCTCTGGGGGACAAGCCGCTTCCCTGCCTTTAGCAGCTTCTAGAGGCTGCCGCCATCCCTTGGCTCGTGCCCCCCCTACCTGGCTTCAGTTGTCACACAGCCTTCTGTAGTCCAGTCTCCCTCTGCCTGCGTCTTACGAGGACACGTGTGACTATGTTGGGGCTGCTGGCATAATCCAGGATAATCTCCCCTCCTCAGAATTCTTGATTTAATCACATCTGCAAAGCCCCTTTTGTCATAGGAGGTAACGTACTTATCAGTTCTGGTGCAGGAACTGGATATCTGGTGTGGGGGGGTGTATTCCTTAGCCGCCACACCACAGAGTACAATATGGTCCTTGCAAAGAATGAAGTAAGAGCACCTGGGTGGCTCAGTCAGCTAAGTGTCTGCCTTTGGCTTAGGTCCTAATATCAGGGTCCTGGGATCAAGCCCCACGTGGAGCTCTGGGCTAGGTGGGGAGTCTGCTTCTCTCTCTCCCTCTGCCCCTCCCCACCCCGCTTGTGCTTGCTCTCAAATCAATAAAATCTTTTAAAAAAAGAAGTAGGGGCGCCTGGGTGGCACAGCGGTTAAGCGTCTGCCTTCGGCTCAGGGCGTGATCCTGGCAATCTGGGATCGAGCCCCACATCAGGCTCTTCTGCTATGAGCCTGCTTCTTCCTCTCCCACTCCCCGTGCTTGTGTTCCCTCTCTCGCTGGCTGTCTCTATCTCTGTCGAATAAATAAATAAAATCTTTAAAAAAAATAAAATAAAATAAAAAAAGAAGTAAACATTGTATGATCTTGCTTATTTTTTTTTATTTCTTTGAGAGAGAGAGAACACCAGAAGGGGGAGGGGCAGAGAGAGAAGGAGAAGCAGACTCCCCAGTGAGCAGGGAGCACAATGTGGGGCTCCATCCCAGGACCCCGGGATCACGGCCTGAGCCGAAGGCAGACATTTAACCGACTGAGCCACCCAGGCGCCCCAGTATGATCTTGCTTATGTGGCAGATCTCAAAGAGCTGGATTCATAGCAACGGAGTAGAATGGTGGTTGCCAGGTGCTGGGGTGCGGGGGGAAAGGAGAGGCAGGTCAAAGGTGACAAACTTTCAGTCATAAGATGAGTAACTCCTGGAGATCTAATATACAGCATGGTGATTATAGTTAACGATACTATGTTGTATACTTGAAAGTCGCTAAGAGGACAAATCTTAAATGTACTCACCACACTCAAGGTAACTATGTGAGGTGACAGATGTGGGGTGACAGATTATTGTGGTGATCATTTCACAATATATATGTGTGTCAAATCATTACATTGTATACCTTAAACTTACACAAGGTTACTTTTCGATTATATCTCAATGAACCTGGAAGAAAAAAAAATTGAGGCAGTGCTATCATCATCGATGTGTTAATTCTACTCATAGATCTTTAGGGTCCAGTCTATGCTGCTACAGAGACTGACAGTTCAGCAGGGAACAAAACCAAGTCACTGCCCTCAGGAGCGTGCACCTAGGTGGGACAAGATCCTAATAAATAAGTAAAAAGTGGGCATGATGAATACTAATGGATTCTTTGGCCCAAGTAAGGCATTTAAGGTGTATAGGACAGTAAGGTTTATAATTGGAGGAAGGGGTCAGGGAGGGCTCACTGGGAAAGGAACCTTGGTAAAGATGTGAAGGAGCAAAGGAATAAGCCGCGGAGATAACTAGGGCCCTAGCATTAAACACAGGGGAAAGAAGCCACTGCTAGTGCAAAGGCCCTGGGGCAGAAGTATGCTAGACGTGTTCAAGGAAAAGCAAGGAGGCCTCTGTGGCTGGAGCAGCATGAGCCAGGAGAGAGGGAGGGAGTAGGGGGAAATGAGGACAGAGAGGCGGTGAAGGGCAGGCCCACAGTCTGTTGAATGAGTTCCCCATCATGACTCTGTGCAGATACAGAGTGATCGCCTAAGGACATTGATGAAGGAAAACAAGCAGCCGTAGAGAGCAGAGCAGATGGCAGCCCATGGGGCATGAATATCTCCATAAAGGTACTGAAGACCCCAGAACCAATGGTTGCTTCTGGGGAGGTCAGTTGCATTGGAGGTCAAGAACGGGAAGGAGACTTAATGTTTATTCTGTCTCCTTTCGTACTGTGTGGAATATCAGCTCTTGTCCCTTCCCTGAAAGTTAGGATCTGCTGCAATCAGGGACGCCAGTGGGTGCTGGCAGAAAGCCTCTAGCCTGCCTCTGCCACCCGCCTTCCCGGTCCCTCTGCTGCAGCCTCCCTCAGCCCCCAACAAGCTGCTCTTGTGGCGTGGCGTTCTCACCCAGCTGCCCTCCCTTCTTCACTGGGGCAAGCTTCTTTGCCGGGGGAGGGGCATTCCAGGGAGTGTTGATATTTCAGGGAGTGTTGGTCCTGCTCTCTGCCCATGACTTTACCCCCCAGCTCTGGAAGCTTTTGCCATGCCCACACTGACTCCTCCACTCCTGCGTGGCACAGACTCTTCGTTCTGTACCCAGGAATGGCCTCACATAGATCTCTTGTGCAATTCCTGCCCGGCACCCGCTGGCTGAGGGCTGAGGCCTCATCTGACACATCTTGGGATTTCCCAGGCCCAGCAAGCAAGGGTTCTGCCCCCTTTAAACTGCAGGACTTTACACAAGTCACCTGACACCCCGGAATAAATGTCCCCGTGTGTGAAACAGGAATAGCAACGACTCCCTGCCTCAGGGTTGTGCGTAGATAAACAGTTTTGTTCTGTAAGTGTGTCTGTGGTGGGGGCGGGGGGGGTTTGCATTGTGCAGGACATTAAGCAGGTTCATGTCATAATGATACAGTCATAATATTAAATAACAATAGTGAGCTTTTTTTTTTCCCCAAGGGGAATCACAAAATCAATTCCCATATACTTGTACACTAAAATGTCAACCAGATTACATGCAAGGTATTCAAATTTATTCAAGAATGTTCATAGCAGCCCCAAATTGGAAACTGCAAATGTTCAGTGACAGGACAGTGGATAAACTGTGGTAAGAGTCATACAACGAAATGCTCCTTGGCAACAAAAAGGAGCCGACTGCTGATACACGCAGCAGCATGGAGGAATCTCACAGACATAATGATGAGTGAAAGAAACCAGACAGCAAATAGAAGTACCGTATGGATGCCCTTTATAAAGTTCAAGAACAGGAAAAATCAATCTAAGGTGACAGAAATCAGATTTGTGGTTTCAAGCCAGAGTTGGGAGTACCGACTGGGGACGGGGCTGAGGGAGCCTTCTAAGGCATCGAAAAGGACTCATATCTTGATCTGGGTGGAAGTTACACAAGGATATTGATTTGTAAAATTCTTTGAATCATGCACTTGAGATTTGTGCACTTTACTTGATATATGTTAGACCTCAAATAAAAATCTTAGAAGGTAAGGAGAAATTTAAAGCAATTGAAATAGAAACAGTATACAAGTTAGCAGTGCACTTATTAAAAATCATTCATGGAAACATTTGCTAGGTTTCAATATTTCAAGACTGTAAATTCCCAATAACTATTTTGATGTTGGGTTTTTTTTTTAAGATTTATTTATTTATTTTGGAGAGAGAGAGAAAGAGAGCATGTGCAGGGGAGAGACAGAGAGAGGAGGAGAGAAAGAATCTTGAGCAAACAACCCACTGCGCATTGTTTAAAAAGCACGTTAGGAGGCACCGGGTGGCTCAGTCGGTTAAGTGTCTGCCTTCAACTCCGGTCATGATCCCAGGGTCCTGGATTGAGCTCAAGCCCCACATTGGGCTCCCTGCTCTGCGGGGAACCTACTTCTCCCTCTCCCTCTGCTTCTCCCCCGGCTTGTGCTCTCTCTCTCTCAAAAAAAAAAAAAAAACTTTAAAAATAAATGAAAAGCACATTAAAACTTGCAGCTTATTCCCCCCTGCATGCCTTACCCATCACATCTCTCTCCAACCCCTGCCCCGAGTGCCATGGGCAATCACCATCCTGAATTTGGTGTTTATCTGATTCCCAAGCATTTCTTCACATTTTTGCTACATAGGTATATATCCCTAAATCACATACATTATGTTCTACATGTTTTCATAATTTATGGAAATAGTATCATGCTGTCACTTTAAGCAAGTGACACTATTGCTCAACATCATCTCTTGTGATTTATCCATCATTCTGTTGATTGACATTTATCTTTTGCCATTACAAACACTGTTCTTTTTTTTTTTTTTAAGATTTATTTATTTGTCAGAGAGAGAGAGCGAGCACAAGCAGAGTGAGCGGCAGGCAGAGGGAGAAGAGGGCTCTCCGCTGAGCAAGGAGCCCGATGCAGGACTCAATCCCAGGACCCAGGGATCATGACCTGGGGACTGAGCCACCCAGGCGTCCCCAAACAACACTGTTCTGAGGTAGTCTTTACTATTTGCAAAATTAGTGCATCTTAAGCCTTTATTACTTGTCAGGCGTTCTGTTTTGCCTCTTTTAATCAAAATGGTACCTGCTGTAGGAGATGTTATGATCTCCATTTTACTAATCAGTTTTTCTTGCTCTCTCTCCTTCAGCTGAACCCAATTAGCCCGCAGGCCCAGCTAATTCTGCTTCAGGAATCTCGGTCAGCTGCATGCCTTGTGACTACCACCATTGCTAGTATGACCTCAGCTCTGAACCACTCTGTGAGCTTCCAGCTGATTTCACCGTTCCCTCTGTTCTCCCTGAGATCTCTACTCCCCAAAACTTCTACCCTGCTACGACGCTATCCTGCTTGAAACCCAAAACTCTATTGGTTTCACATTGCTGTTAGGATAAAAGCCTCAATCTTCAGAACTTCCAAAGGCCTTCCTGCAGGGTCTCACCTCTCCAGCCTCATCTCCCAAGCTTCCCCCACCCCCCTGCACCTGGGCCATGCTTGTCTCCTTTCTGTCCTTCAAATGCACCCCAATCTCTCAGACCTTGCTCGGGATCTTCACACCTATTTTTCCTTCTGTGTGGAACCCTCTCCCCCAACTCCCTAGGTTAACTCTATGCTGTCCTCACACCTGCACTCAACTGTCACTTGAACCCAAAGGAGATCAAGTCCCCTCTTCTATACTCTTTGGCAGGATTTACCAAAAATACGACTAAATTACTTGTGCAATGATTTTGTCACCTTATGCCTCTTGTTACCAAAACCCAACTTCAGCTGCCTGTCCCTCCAAAGGCCAATACTCAAGGGATGAATATTGATTGGAAAGGAGTTTCATTCAGGAGGCCAGCCACCTGGGGAGAAAGTGGATTCTTGTCCAAAAGCCAACTCCCTGGTTTCTGCTAGCCAGGAAGGTTTTAAAGGGACAGGGGGCTGTTAATCAGTGAGGCGGTGCAGTGGCCTGATTCCCTGTGGATTTAGTGGTGCCTATTTACAGCTTTCAGTGCTTAAAGATTGCGCAAGAGGTCTAACTACTGTTCTGTGGCATGTGAGGGCTTTCTATTCTCCTTCTAGAAGGGGAAGTTAAGATTTTTAGATACCCAAGGAAGGTTGGTAAATCAATCGTATGAAATTAAGAACGCCTGTTAAAGATCACCATGCTAAGGGCGCCTGGGTGGCTCATTTGGTTAAGTATCTGCGTTTGGCTCAGGTCATGATCCCCCGGGTCTTGGGATTGAGCCCCACCTCGGGCTCCCTGCTCAGCCGGGAGTGTGCTTCTCCCTCTGCCTGCCTCTTTCCCTGCTCGTGCTCTCTGCCAAATAAAATCTTAAAAAATCACCATGCTAGTTACAAAGATCAAGGCAGTATCTTTCGGTAGAGTTTGAATATCATGAAAACAAGCGCCTGCTAACCACTGCAGTAACGTCTGCGCCTAGCAGATGGGAGCACTCAGTATGCTTTGGGAAATATATATATCAACGATTTTGAACTTTTTACAACCTTGAACGGCTAACGTCCCCATTCACAGATGTGGAAACTGAGGCTGAGCCCAGGAGGGGCTGGCCCGGCCTCAGCTACCTGGACGCGGCCGCCCTGAGGATGAAGTTCCACCCTTCAAGGCCCTCGCAGAGCCGCGTCCCGTGGAGACCCCGAAGGAAGAGCTGCACCCCCACAGCACCCCGGAATCGCTCAGGTATTCGCCTCCCCGACGCGGCGCGACGCACTCTGGGAAGTGTAGTCCGGTCCTCTTCCCCGGCTCCGGCGACTTCCGCTTCCGGCGGGCACGGACTTCGCGCGAGCCTTGGGGAAAGACGCGTGAAAGCTGCAGCATTGGTGGTGCTTGTGGGTGGCTTGTGCGTGGCCGGGCCCTGGGTTCCCATCTTAGTTGCGCTCTTACTGTGTGCGGCGCACGGTCGCAGCCACCAGGCAGCGGCGGGACTCGAACCTGGACTGAGGCCCCTTCCTGGTCTCCCTGGGCGCGTCCCAGACGGGAGAAACGGGGCAGAGCGTATTCAGCCAAAGAGGACAAGGAGACAGAGTCAAGTGTGGCTACCGAGTCAGACCTTAGGATGCCTGGGTTATTGTTGCGGTCTAGCGTGCTTTAGCCTGGTTCTTCGGGGCCGGGGTTCTGGAATCAAAGACGTTTCTTTTGCTCCCCGGCTGTGTGACCCTCCTTGGGTTCAGTACTTAAAACTCGGAGCGTCAGGGGTTTTACCTGTAAAGAGCACACTACCCGTATTATTACTAAATTAAGAACAGACGGAGAGCAAGTGTGTACTGCCAGGTGCTCAGGAATTGGTGACCAATAGTATTATTTCAGAAAGCAGCAGGCATGGTACGTGGGTGGCTCATTCCGTTAAGCCTTGGCTTTTGGCTCAGGTCCTGATCCTAGAGTCGAGGGATGAGGCTCCCCATCGGGCTCCCTGCTTAGCGGGGAGTCTGCTTCGCCCTCTGCCCCTCACCCTGCTCATGCTCTCGCGCTCTCTCGATCTCTCTCTAATAAATAAAATATTTTAAAATAAGAAGGGGGGGAGGAGGAGAAAAAGAGAAAGCAAGAGAGAGAAAGAAAAGGAAAAAAGGAAAAGAAGGAGGCCGGACAAGCTTGGGGCTATGCATTGATGGGGGAGGAGGAGGAGAAGAAAGGAAGGGAGGGAGGAGGGAAGAAAAGAGAGAAGGGAGGAAGGGAGGGAGGAAACCAGCAGGACAAGCTTGGGGCTATGCATTGACCTGAAGGTCTCTATCTCCTAGATAGACGGTGGGCCTAGGGCACTTGGCATCTTTTGCTCTTATCTTGAACAACTTTTGCCTTTAGAACCCCTCCTCCTGCTGCATGTTTCTTCATAACACTATCACCACCTGTTATTTTGTTTGTGTGTGCCAGACACAGCCCAGAAACTTGTTGATGTGTTTTGTTTATCTCACACAGGACTTAAAACCACTTTGAGTCTACATTCAAAATTAGTTTTCACCTGAACATCCAGATATCAGACTTCTTCAGTCAGACGAGCTGGCAGCATGGGCCCACGTCCCCCACTGCTCCCCACATCCCTGACACTGGCTTCCAGAAGCAGCTGCCATTGTCCCAGGTGTGTCTCTTGTAGTGGGGGAGAATCCCCATGCTCATGTCACTCTCCTATGTGGCAGTACCAAAGACCAAGATGGACACATGTTTTAAGAAAAATGGGGGAGAGCAAGTCTCTTTGTGGATAGCATGAATATTCCAGAATGTTGGGTGTGCCAGCTGTCTGTGTTGAAAGGCCAGTCTTGCCTCCCTCCCTGGCCCTGGTCTGAACTGGGTGGTGGTCTGAGGACCGAGGAGCATCATGGGTCATTCTAAGGACTGGCAGTGTTTGGGGGGTCTAGACTGAATTATGTCTCCCCAAAACATATGTTGAAGCCCTAACCCCTAATGTGACTATATTTGGAGAGAGGATCTATAGGAGGTAATCAGGTTAGATGAGGTGATATGGATCAGGCCCTAACCTGATAGGACTGTGGCCTTACTAAGAAGAGGAGCCCTATTAAGAGGGATCACTCTGCCATGTGAGGACACAGAACGTAGCAGTCTGCAAGCTGGAAGAGAGCTCTCATCAGGGACCGAATCCACCGACACCTTGATCTTGGACTTCCAGCCAGAAATAAATGTGTGTGGTCTAAGGCTCCCAGTCTCTGTGGTATGCTGTTATGGCAGCCTGAGTAGACGAAGGCACCGTGTTTCCCAAAAGGAGCGTGTGAATCTTCCACCCATTCTGAGTGATGCCTGGGCTGACCACAAACAGTTTAGCAGATGTCGTCCCCATGAGTAAGGATTTCCAAGCATGCCTGGTGGTCCTTGAATCCCCCTTCTTCCTCCACACTCCAGCCTCTTTTATCCTGAAGGCAGCTCTCCCTCGGAGGAATGGTCATGCTTTGCAAGGCTGTTCTTACCTGACTGCTTCTCATTTGGCCTGCTGGCTATAGGGGTAAGACAAAGTTTCAAATGCTGGGTGGTTGAGGGTGTAAACAGTGGCTATCTCCTGCCTCCCTGTTAACTAACGTATCCTCTCCTCTGTCTCAGATTTAAAAATGGAACCAAAACATAGGCCGACTCCAAGGAGAGATTTCCCAGCATTCTCAGCAAGCGCTCTTTTCCCTCGTCCTTTGTATTCATGAAAATACTAACAATACTAATGTTTCTAATGTTTACTGACTGCTTCTAGCTTTCACCCTAGAGTAAAGTGTTTTAATGTACTAGATCGTTTAATCCTAGTAAGTATCCTCTGGGGCACAGGTATTGTCTGTCTCCATTTATACCACCATCATGTTTGTGAATTAAGTTTGTATAAGGCTGGGCAGCAGACGTCAATGTCTGAAGAAGAAATTCCTCTCATTCATTTATTTAGTCATTCAGCAAATATTTACTGAGCACCTCTATGAACCAAGCAGATCTGCCTAATGTGTTTAGAAAATCAGAGGGTATTTTGGCCCCAAGTGGCCCCCTCAAAGGATAACCTTGTGGCAGGACCAGAGTCTTCCAAGAAATCATTCAGATATTTATTCCAAGGCAGGGCTGTGATTACCTGGCTAGTGTTCAGGAGAACCTTAGGGGAGTGGTTGGTGCAGCAGGCTCAGGAGTGGACCTGCCTGAGTTTGACTTGGCTTTTCACTTTTCTAGCTGTGTGGCCTTTAGCAGGGCTATGCCCTCTCTGAGCCTTAGTTTAGTCAATGAAAACGTGAGTCATGTTGATATCTATACAAGAGAGTCATTGTGAAGATTTAAGTAGCACAGTAAAAAAAAAAAATCCCCTGGACTTAGGAAGTGCTTAAAAAACACTAGCTTTGGGGGGCGCCTGGGTGGCACAGCGGTTAAGCGTCTGCCTTCGGCTCAGGGCGTGATCCCGGCGTTATGGGATCGAGCCCCACGTCAGGCTCCTCGGCTATGAGCCTGCTTCTTCCTCTCCCACTCCCCCTGCTTGTGTTCCCTCTCTCGCTGGCTGTCTCTCTCTCTGTCAAATAAATAAATAAAATCTTTAAAAAAAAAACAAAAAAAAAAACAAAAAAAAACACTAGCTTTGGGACCCCTGGGTGGCTCAGTCGGTTAAGCATCTGCCTTTGGCTCAGGTCATGATCCTAGGGTCCTGAGATCGAGTCCTGCATCGGGCTCTTTGCTCAGTGGGGAGCCTGCTTCTCCCTCTGCCTGCTGTTGCCCCTGCCTGTGTTCTTTCCATCTGACAAGTAAATAAATAAAGTCTTTAAAAAAAAAAGTTAGCTTTTACTATTGGCTCATGGAGGCCTTAGAAAAATTGTAGGGGCACCTGGGTGGCTCAGTTGGGTCTTAGTTTCGGCTCAGATCATGATCTCAGGATCCTGGGATGGAGGCCCAAGTCAGGCTCTGCACTCAGTGAGGTGTCTGCTTCAGGATTCTCTCTCTCTCTCTGCCCTTTCTATCTCCTCTAATATTAAAAAAAAAAAATCTTAAAAGTATAATAAAATACCCATTATATATCAGTTTTGGGGCATGGTAGCTCTCTGATGACTCTCTTAGAGAATTTAGTCAAATTAGCTAAACTATTTGACTTGCATATTGAGTTTCTGTTTCTCAGTCACTCGGACATTGAGAAATTGCTACCAAAGATGACAACTTTCGGAGAGCTTGATTGTACACCCTGTTTTCCCTGTCACAATTAAATAATAAGAGCAAATGTGAGCTGAATCAATGCCTCGTATGTGATGCTGGAACTGTGTCATCGGTCTGAGCGATCTTCCCCTCTGTCTTCAGAGAAGGATATGTGCGTGCTGCAAACTTCTGTGAGTATGACGCTACCATTTTAACTTGAACTGTTTTATAGACTCCATGAAAACAAGCTACAGTTATAAATAATGATATGTGTATATAACTATAAATACTTTTCATTCAGACTATGAACAATGCTTGGGGCCTTCGTGGACCCACGGACCTCTTACAGGAACTCCACGGCACCAGGTCTCCAAGACCCACACACGGAGACCCACGTATTTCATCTCATTGCGGCTGCAAGTCATGAAGCTAGAGCCAATGCTTAAGGAGCATTTGTTATGTGCTGGACATTGTCACAGGTGCTTTACAAACATAATCTCATCTAATCCCACAGTCCCTCAGCCCTCTGAAGTTGGAGCTTTGGCAATCCCCATTTTATTGGTGAGGAGGGTAAGGCGTACCTAGTTAATAAGTGGTGGAACCGGGATTTGAAGCCCTGGTCTGGGTGTTTGTCTGTGGAGGCCCAAATTCATCCTAATTTACATTTGTTAGGCACTACATGTTTGCGTCTCCCACAAAGTAGAATTAAGACCGGAATCTGAGGGGCACCTGGGTGGTTCAGGTCATGATCCCAGGGCCCTGTGTCCAGCCCCTTGTCGGGCTCCCTGCTCAGCGGGGAGTCTGCTTCTCCGTCTACCCCTCCACTCATGCGCTCTCTCTCTAAAATCTTTTAAAAAAGACAGAAATCCTAAACAAACAAACAAACACAAAATCCTGAGCAAAGCAGAAATTTGTCCTTTAAATCTCTGTTGGTTGTAGTCGCTGAGAATTTCCCAGACAGGAGAGGGCCAGGGCTATGTCAGCCAGGCCTTGGTCACTACATAGACTTGCTAACTTCTGTACATATGGCTCTGAGGAGAAGATGCCTCTCCCCACAGCTAACCAGGAGGCAGTTAGAAAGTGGAAGACATGGCACAACTTTGGAAATGCTGGCGTCCCCACACCTCTCTGCTCCCTTACACAGAATCCAGCACCCTCTGCATCAGATCATGGTCAGGCAGTGCTACAGAACCTGCTGATTTCCCCTCAGATTCTCCATCAGCCTCTTCTGTTTTCCTCCTTTTCCCTTTCCTACTTTATTTGTTTTCTCTTTTCCCTCCCCTGCTACATACTCCCCGTGACTTGTTCAAAGTTCCCCCTTGCACATCCTCCCAAAGCAGACTGAGCGCAGGCCTCTTGTGTTGGACTTAAGCACCAATTCTCTGAGTCGCTCTACACTTTGGTGTTAGTTCATTCTAACATCCCTGACCAGCAACCCCATGTTGAAGGAGAAACTGAGGCATATTGGTCCTTTCTTCAGGCCCCACCACAAGACTGTGGAGGCCTGGGACAGTCCTGAAATCTGCCCTTAAAGATGCCTCCCACTCAGGAAGGGGCAGTGTCCAAAAATCAGTCATGGGCAGCCCAGTGTCTTGTTCTGCTCAGCGTGCTCACAATAAAAACTGCATGTTGGATATAGTGGGGAAAATGAAACATGAGAGAGAATAGAGTAGGATGGGAAGAAAAGCTAGTGGGAGGATGGGGTCAGGTGCTAGGTCCGGGATGCCAGAGTTGGTCCTTATCAGTGATGATGTTTATGGAGCACTTATGATGTGCTGGGCAGGTAACCCTCACCATGACCCTTTACCTGCTTAAAGGGCCAGGGGCTTAGTCTCCCCAAGGCTGGACAGCAACACCAGGGACCATCTGTCTAGTTCACCCCCTATTCACGGTGCCCACTTGGTACAAAGCAGAGCCCAATAAATATTTGTTGATTAAACTAACAAAGAAGAGAAACAAGCAGTTGGTACCCAAGATGCCCCAAGGAAGTCACTTTCTGGGTCTTCACTTCCTAGTCTCTAAAATTAAGGAGGTGTGGACTAGGACAGATGCCTGGGTTCCATCCTCATCGCAGCTCTCCACTTACTGAGTATGTGTGACCTTCAGGTCACTGAACCTCTGCGTGCCTCCTTTCCTCATCTATAAAATATGGCTAATAGTACCTACCTCCCATGGTTGTTTGAAAGATGAATTGTTGATAATTGGAAAGTACTTAAAACAGAGCCTCGTACATACAAAGTACCATATAAGTAGAAATGTAAATTCACAAGCCCCCTCCCACAGTATGCTTTTCTCAGGCCAGGGGAGGGCGGTTGGAAAGGACATGGGGAGAATGGCCTAGAACCTGCGGAGCATCAAAACCCTCGCCTGCTGACTGAAGGTGCAAGGACTACTTTACCCACAATGCCTCCCGCCGTGCCCGCCCACGGGGGCTCCCTCTCACCCCTTACAGCGGGTCGGCCAGCAGTCCAAGGACTACGTTGCCCACAATGCCCCCCGTGCACCCGCCTGTCCAGACTCATTCCCACACTCGACAGCCCCCTCGTCCAATGGCGCGAGGACTCCATTACCCACAGTGCTCCTGTGGGCCCGCCCACAGCGGGCTGAGCCCGTGGCTCGCGAGGAGTGGTTTGGGGCGTTCGTTGTGCGGATTTGTCAGTCTTGTCTGGAAGGTCTCCAGCCCTTGCCCGCTGCGCTTCCCGCGCCCGCCGTCCTGCTCCCGGCCCGGCCTGCCGCGCTGCGGGTGAGTGCGGACGCGGGGCGCGGTGTCCCACCTCGAGCCTCTATCCCGTGGCCCGTGCCGGAGCCTGGGTTTGTGTTCGGCCTGGGCCACTGCTCACCCTCCACCTGAGTTGAAGAGGCCGTTGTAGTCACTGAGAATACCCCCAGTCGGGGGTACCCGGTGGGCCTTCGGGGCTTGCCGAGCCCGAAATTGGGGGTCAGGTCGTGACAGAATCCGCGTCCTCCTGGGCAGAGGGGGCCCTGGTTCTCACCATATTTCCAAGGGGACCCCAGCCCAGAGGGGCCAACCGTAATAATGAAAACAGCGCTCCTTGAACTCTGACCCCGTTCCAGGCAATGCGCAAAACCCTTTCCAAAAACCCCGTTTGGTCCTCTCAGAAGCCTCTGTGTAGGGGTATCATTCTCTCTACTTTTTGAATGAGGAACCGAGGCTTTGAGTAATTGGCGAGGGAATTAGCAGGTGGAGTAGCAATAAGGACGCTTTGATTTACTGCAGCCCTTTTCTTTTGCCAGTGAGGGTGAGGTGGCTCTGGGGCAGGGGCAGGACCTTAAGGGTAGATGCTTATCTAGCCCTAACACTGCACCAAATGATTTTATTGTTTCTCCACAGAGCCCGGCAAACATCATTTCCAGTGTCTGGCCAGAGGCACAGGGAGAGACAAGTTTGAGCCCTGAGGTACAAGAAAGCAAGACCTGCCCCCAAACAATGGCAACCACACCTGGTCTCCAGCCTCCACTGCCCCCGGAGCAAGACGAGATCCTGATTGTGAAGGTGGAGGAGGATTTCTGCTGGGAAGAGGAGCCCTCCCTGGAGTCCGAAGACCCCAGCCCTGAGACATTCCGCCAGCTCTTCCGGCTCTTTTGTTACCAGGAGGTGGCCGGGCCACGGGAGGCCCTGAGCCGCCTCTGGGAGCTCTGCTGCCGCTGGCTGCAGCCTGAGATGCGCACCAAGGAGCAAATCCTGGAGCTGCTGGTGCTGGAGCAGTTCCTGATGGTGCTGCCAGGGGAGATCCAGGCCCGGGTGCGGGAGCAGCAGCCGGAGAGTGGTGAGGAGGCCGTGGTCCTCGTGGAAGGGCTGCAGCGGGAGCCCAGGAAACAGAGGCAGCGGGTGAGGTGGGGGGCAATTTGGCCCTGAGGTGAGGAAATGGGGCCCCAAGACCTCAGGTTCCTGCTCCTGAGGTCTGCATTCCTTGGGCTCTGGAGCCACGGCCCGCCTTGGTCATTGGGGGGAACTGGGGCTCCCTGCACCTGTGAATTGAAGAAGGCAACTGCAAAGTGTTTCTCAGCCTTGGCCGATGGGTGTAAACCCGTCGATTAAGCACATGTAGCCCCACTAGCCCTCTCTGAGCTGTGTGGTTTGGTTCTTTAACATCATCCCAGCAGAGGTCAGACACAGGTTTTGATGGGAGGGAGCCTGGAGACCTTCCCAGGCAGGGCCCTGGGTGTTGAAGAGATCCCAGAATGAGGAGCACTGGGAAGAAAAAGCAGGGGCTGGTGGATACCCTGCTTAGAGCCCCCACTTGCCCCCAGCCTCTCTAGAGCTGTGTCATCCCATGCAGTGGCTACCAGCCACATGTGATTTTTTAAATTAACACTAAATAAAACGTCAGATGTTGTTCCTAGGTCACACCGGCCACATTTCAAGGGCTTAGTCGTCACACTTGGCCAGTGGCCACTGTACTGGATGCTAGATGGCGAAGACATAGGACACATTGTCATCGTGGAAAGTTCTGTGGGCAGCACCACTCTAGAGCATGCTCCCAACTTCTAACAAAATTTGAGGAGTGGGAGGTCTCACAAATTCCTCTTGCTCTGATTAGATTAGTTCTTCCAGATTAAATATTTGGCAAATGAGGACAGGTGATCTTTTTCCCTGTGGTAGTGCCATTGGCCACACACTGCTTTTTCTTTTGTCCAGCAGTATAAACACATCCCCCCAAACTTGATCACAGTGTGAGCTGATTGCAGTAAGCAAATCCTGCTCTCATGGTGGCCAACAAGAACTCAGGATCCCTTCCCAGCCCTTCCAGCCTTGGCATTGGGTTCTTAGCATGGCTTCCCTCTGTCTCCGTGCACCCCATAACCTCTGGGGACTGTCTCCTCTTAGAGGTGTGCAATGTTGAGCCTGACACAGGGATCCCTGGCACTTGTTTCACAGTTCCCTGGGGATTTCTCTTGTCCCAAATACTGTTGCAGAGCTTAGTAAACTCTGAGATGCAAGTTCATCCTGTTTACCTTCTCTGAAATTGGGAAATAGATTGTTTCAGAGCGCTGGTAGGTGACTTCAAAAAACAGCCGTGCAATAGCGTGAACTTCTGAAATGAGACCTGATTCAGGATCGTCCTGGCCCAGGTCTACTGGGAGCACCAAGGAAGGAAGGATAAGAGTGTGACAATGACATCAGTGCAGTGTGATGGGGAGAGACCAGGGAGACTCACACAGGGACAGAGCAGGTCTCACTCCATCCTACTTGGGAGCCTGACTTCTTCCCAGCTCACATTCCTTCTCCCAGCCTGTCTGGAGGGAGGACTGTGCCATGTGGAGGATCATGGGGGCAAGCAGGGGGAGGAAGCCCTGGGCAGGGGGGAGGTGAGGCACAGCTGGGCAGAGCCTGGGAACAGGATGGCCAGGGGTGCCTGAGACAAAAGTGGTTGGGCACCTTATGGGTTTCCTCCTAACCTTCTGGGAGCTGGTGGATAGATCTCTGTCTGCATGCAGGGCCTGGAGGTGTTCCCTGATGATGTACTGCCCCACGGGACAGGAGAACAGTGCTTGAAACACCAAGTGGAGGCCAGGCCAGAGGTGCTGTCTCTGCAGGAAGGGTCTGGGTGCTTCAGCCAGCAGCCCCCAGCCCAGCGGAGCCGCAGACCAAAGAGGGGCCCCCAGCTCCGGCCAAAGAGGGGTGAGTAGCCATCACTCTAGAAGACAGAAGCCCTGCAGGGGAAGGAGGAGAGTGAAGGGGGTGTCACAGGAGGCTGGGTCTCTGTGCACGTGGGAAGGGCAGGTTCCTGCCTGGGAGCTGAGCATAGGTGGGGAGTAGTTGCACCTGTCTGGGCCTTCGTTACTGTGTGCACAGGTGGGCTCTGTGGCCTCCTCTGAAAACTCTGCTCTTTTCCCAGGCCCAGAGGCCTCCCAGCATCAGGAGATAGCGGCATCAGCTACATCCTTCGTTTCATCCTGGTCCCGGGTGAGTGGGGATTCCCGGTCTGCAGCATCCCTGTGTGTCTCCTGCCTTGTTATGGGAACACTTCTCTCCCGTGCCAGGTCCATCTCTCAGAGGTGCTCCCTTGTGGAATGGCCCTTTTACCCCAACTTTCTCCTCCCGAAAGTCTTCTCTTGGATGCTGTCTTCTATTAAGTGTGTCCCAGAGGATTCTGGGGCTTAATGGTGAGCTGGGGCAATTGCTTCAAACCCAGCTGGGCACTAGACTCTTGGGACTTTGGGTAAAAATATAGATTCCTCCCCCAGCCCTCGCCTGGAATCGGAGTCTCCTTTACTTGTTTGTGTAAATACTAGCTTTATTGAGGGGCACCTGGGTGGCCCAGTTGGTTAAGCATCTGAATTTTGATTTCAGCTCAGGTCATGATCTCAGGGTCGTGAGATCAAGCCCCATGTCAGGCTCCGTGCTCAGTGGGGAGTCTGCTTAAGATTCTCTCTCCCTCTGCTCCTCCGCCTGCTCATGCTCACTCTGGCTCATTCTAAAGTAAATAAATAAATCTTTTAAAAAATAACAGCTTTAATGAGGTTTAAATACCACGCAGCTCAGCTGTTTAGAGTGCATAGCATTTAGCGTATTTATAGAGTTACGCAATCATTATCACAATCCTCAAAACGGTTTCCTCCCCAGGACACCCCATACCCATTAGCAGCCCCTCCCATTCCCCCTTCCCCAGCTCCTGGCAACCTACTTTCTGTCTCTCTGGATTTGCCTCTTCTAGACATTGTTTGCTTGGGTTTTAATCTGCTTAGGTCAGTCTGGTGCTAGATTTGGAACAACTGGCCTAGAGGCATCCTGAGGTTCCCAAGACAGCCCACTAGGGTCTCAGGGCTGGTTGAGCTGAGGCAGGGCATGCCTAACTTGTGCCCGTGGGGAACCAGCAGTGGAACCAGCAGCTCCAGACAGTGTATCTATCTGCACTGTCTCTGGCCCAGCAGCAGTGGGACAGCACGGCAGTGACAGTGTCTTCCCAGGGAGCAGGATTCAGTAGTTCTGTGAGCGGAGCCTGAGGAGGGGTAGATAACAGCATATGGAGAGGGAAAGTGTTGGAGAGAGGAAGTGGGGGGAGGCAAAGCAGGACCCACCATTGTGATACAGGTGGAAGGGATGGGCGAGCCCACCAGGCTGGCCCACGTGGTGGAGCAGTGGCATGGGATTGAGTGGCTTGCGTTCCAGCAGGTGCCAGTGACCTTGGAGGACATGGCGGCGTACCTGTCCCAGGAGGAGTGGGAGTGCCTGGACCCGGCTCAGCGGGACTGCAGCTGGGACGTGCTGCCAGAGAACAGGGGTAACTTGCTAATCAGTGGCGTGTCTGATGTGGGCCGGTCTCGGAGGGTGCCTCCTTCCCTTAGGCTGGCTGTGGCCGGCTTGGCGTTTCCCAGCAGTTGTGTGTGGGCCTCGGGGACCCAAGGCCCAGCATCTCCCTGCCCAGTATCTTCCATGTCTCCCCACATCTTACAAAAGCCAGTTCAACAGTTCTCAGGCTGCAGTGGCCTGAGGGATCACTGGAGAGCATGTTGAAATAGGAACTCACACCCCATGCCCAGGTGGGTTCGGTGGGGCAGGGGCACTCCCTGAGAGTCTGCTTAGCAATCAGCTGAGTGCAGCCTGCAAAGCCAGGGTTGCTAGTGACCCGTCAGGGGCCCAGCTGCAGTGGGGAGAGTATGGCTGCTCACCTCACCCCAGGCAGGTGCCTGGAGCTGTCCTGGGTTCCTTGTTCTTTTGTTCCTTCACCCACATGGTTGGTCCAGTTTCACTTTAGCCTCTGTGTTGCCTGTGGCTCCCATGGGTAGAGTGGCTCCTGGCAAGGCCTTGGCCATCCACAGGTTCTCTTTACCGCCCCCGCCCCCATCCCCAGCTCACCTCCCAACACTATTCCTTCTGCTTTCCTGCTCAGCTCATCTTGACACTCCGGATACCCATTCACTCCCTGAAACAGGTTCTGAAGGAATTGAGATGCTTCTTCCTATCAGTAGGGTTTCTTCAGAGAAACAACCAAAAGGTGTGTGTGTGTGTGTGTGTGTGTGTGTGTGTGTGTGTGTGTGTGTAAGTTAAGACATTTATTTTAAGGAATTGGCTCATAGGATTGTGGAGGCTGGCAAACCCAGAATCTATAGGACAGGACCGCAGGCTGGAAATTTGAGTGAGAGCTGATGTTGTGGTCCTGAGTCTGATATCTGCAGGGCAAGCCAGCTGACTGGAAACCCCGGCAGGATTTCTGTGTTGCAGTCGAGGCAGAATTCCTTCTCTGGGGGAGGCACCTGGGTGGCTCAGTCAGTTAAGTGTCCAGCTTGATTTCAGCTCAGGTCATGATCTCAGCGTTGTGAGATCAAGCCCTGCGTCGGGCTCTATGCCGGGCATGAAGCCTGCCTAGGATTCTCTCTCTCCCTCTGTCCCTTCCTGGGAAACCTCAGGTTCTGCTCTTAAGGCCTTCAGCTGATTAGATGAGGCTCACTCACGGTATGGAGGGTGATCTGCATTATCTACAGTCAGTTGATTGTGGATGTTAAGCAGATCTACACATAACATCCTGAGAGATTATTTAGCCTGACTGTGGTGCCATTGTTTGGTTAAACACCAAAACACTGTTGCCACTGGGGCTGTAGAATTCTCTGTTACGATGTCATCTTGTGAGCTATACATGTTCACCAGCATCCCTGGCCTCCACCCACTAGATGCCAGTTGCAACACTTTTCTCCCCAGTTGGGACAACCAAAAATGTCTTCAGACATTGCCAAGTGCCCTCTGAAGGCCACCATTGCACCCGGTGAGAACCCTGACCTAAACTTTATGAACCCAGACTCCAGAGCCCGCCCTGTAACTTACTAGCCGAGTGACTCTGGGTAAGTTCCTTCACGCCCCTGTGCCTCAGTTCCCTCATCTTATAATGGGGCAGTAACAGCACCCACCTCACTGGCGTTGTGAGGGTTTCACAAGCCGCTGGCTGTGGTTCATTATCTCCGTTCAGGGTCTGACTGACACTCCCCTGCTAAGTGCTCTGAGGCTCACTCTCGTGTTCCTCAGGTGGGACGGCCGCCCAGCCTCTGCCATCTTACTAGAAGCATCCCCTCTCCCCGTGAATGCCTCAGGGACTGTGCTTTCTCTGTCCCAGGGCTTGTGCCGCCACTTGAGGATGGAGAGGACCCCGGGGAGGATGTGTCGATGAGAAGGGAGCAGGACCGAGAGCCAGGCAAGGGCATGACCAGGCCTGAGAAGCCTCTGGAAGGAGGAGGACCCCGACACGTTGAAAAGCCTTATATGTGCCCCGAGTGCGGCAAGGGCTTTAGCAAGACGTCCCACTTGACCAAGCACCAGCGCACACACACCGGGGAGCGGCCCTACAAATGTCAGGTGTGCGGGAAGGGCTTCAGTGACCGCTCCAACTTCAGCACGCACCAGAGGGTCCACACGGGCGAGAAGCCGTACGCGTGCGCGGAGTGCGGGAAGCGCTTCAGCCAGAGCTCCAGCCTGGTCATCCACCGCAGGACGCACACTGGGGAGCGGCCTTACGCCTGTGCCGAGTGTGGGAAGCGCTTCAGCAACAGCTCCCACTTCAGCGCGCACCGGAGGACACACGCAGGCGAGAAGCCCTTCATGTGCCCGGCTTGTGGCAGGGGCTTCCGCCGGGGCACGGACCTGCACAAACACCAGCGGACCCACAGTGGAGAGCAGCACCTGCCGGGCCCGCAGAGCCACACGGCGAGGCTCCAGGAGGCCCCCAGGCCAAAGCCCAGCCGCCACTCATTGAGCTGCCAGCTTCCGGGGACCCGTTCAGAATTTCAAGGTCAGAGTTCATGAAGCTGCTGGAGTTACTGTCTTGGAACCAGAACCCTAATCTGAAGGCATTTCAGACTCACCCTTTTTGCCCCTGGTGGGGGCCCAGCCCATGGCCGTGGGACATTTCGGGTGCCCAGGCCGAGGAAAGAGTCCGGCCATTGAGTTAGGCAGTGATGGCTGGACATGGAGCAGTGGACCTTGGTCCTGGGGCCACTGTACCAGTGACCACAGCCTAGGTGGCTCACCACCCCAGGGATGGATTCTCACTGTTCAGGAGGCCAGAAGTCCAAACTCAAGATGGGGACAGGGCTGCTTCCTCCAGAGGCCATGACGGGAGAGACCGTCCCACGCCTCTCTCCTGGCTTCTGGTGTTGCCAGCATTCCCTGTGTTCTTGGCTTGTGGCCACATCGCTCCCGTCTCTGCCTCTTCTCTGCTCTGGTGTCCTCTTCTAAGGGCACAGTCATTTCGATTTAGCTCCCCGACCCATTCAGAATGACCTCGTCTTAATTACATGTCCAAAGACCCTATTTCCAAATAAGAGTACATTCTGAGGTTGTGGATGAATGTGAAGCCGGTGACACTTGTCAACTCACTTCGGGGAAACCTCAATGGCTCCAGTTCCTTGCAGTATTAACATACCCCAGCCTTCCCTGGCCTCCTACCTTCCCCTCCAGCCTCGCCACACTCAGTATGTGGCCTGGGGGGCTTTTTCCGAATCCTTGTGGTGTCAGCAGGGCAGTGGGGTGAGTTGGGGGTCACCTTCATAGATCCACGGCTGTTCTAAAGGATGAAGGCCTGGTGTGGGAATATTTCCCTGATACCCCATCTTCCAGGCTCCTCCAGCCCGTGAGGAAGCCTGTGGATTTGACTAGCCTTGCCATCTGTCCCCAGGGCAGGAGTTTAGGGTTGCCTTTGCTCCAGCCCCAAGTGGCCAGGACACAGGCAGCCTTGGCTGCCCCACTTGGTCTTTCAAAGACAGTCATGCCTCTGATCTGTTCACATCCACTCTCTCCTGGGCAGCCGAGGGGAGCAGGAGAGAGTCCTTGTTCTGTTTTGTCATCACCGGAGTCTTGGGGCAGCTGCTAAAACCATTTGGTTCTGGAACATTCCATGCAGAGAGTATGGCAGTTTACCATGGCGGGGTCGCCTTGGACCTTGTGCTGTGCTCCATTCTGTTTGTCACTCAATCACTGTAGGTATTTTCCACCTTTCAGCGTAACCCAGGTTCCAGGGTGTGTGATCTGTTCTTGGTTCCCTTAATAAACAAAGTCAGTCCCTCTGGCCTTCTGAGGTCTGCCCTGTGTGTTCTCCAGAGAAGGGGCCACGCAGTTGAAGCATGGTTTTCACTTCTAGGCCGGCTTCCAGGGCTCTTGAGCACGCCTGGTGTTGCCAACCACCCACCTTCCCCATGCGGCCATGAGTCTGTGGGCTCACTTCTGTCATGTCCAGGCTGGTGCCGGAGTGGCCCCCCGCTTCCTGGCCTGGGCACATTAGTCCCTGTTGCAGAATATTCTCTCCTGCAGTCCTAGGACATAGGGCTTTTGTGACACTCCTTTTATAGATGGGAAACTGAGGCCTTGAGTGTTTCCAGCACCTTGTCCAGGTGCAGAACTGGCTTTGAACTCAGATCTGAACTCCTACCACATCATCTGCTTGGCTTTCCTTAATGGTCATTCACCCAGTTGAACTTGGAACAAAGAGTTTATTTTCTCTCATTTTGTGAAACATCCTTAATGAACTTCCTGGCATTGAAAGGGGTAGAGATGGGGAGGATGGGTTTAAAGGAAAAAAAGCTGGCCGTTGCTCTTGACAGGCTGCATGGGTGGAGGTGGTCATGTTTAGTCTGCTTGCCCAGCACCTGAGCCCTGACTGCACTGCATGTGCCCTGGAGCAGAGAGGGTGAGGGGCTTTTGCAGATGGGCAAGACCCTGGAGCCCAGGTGACTTCCTGTGGCCGTGGTGGAAGCTGCCTTGCCCCTGGCCCCTCATCATTGCAGGTGGTGGCTGGTGTGGGTGCCCCCAGGGCCATATCAGGTGGGGTTTGTGGCCCTGATCGTGGCTGGCTGAGGCCAGGCAGAGCCGGCCTTGCCCGGTGCAGGGCTTGATGGAAAGAGACTCTTACTCATCCTCAGCACATGCTAGCAGGTGGTGACCCCAGCTGAATGCTGGAACACATGCTCAAATGCCAAGGACTCTGCCAAGTCACAGGGGGACTCGAGATGACTGCTCTTCCTGTGGGGCAGGTGGGGCGGAGTGGGACAGAGACTTTGAGAAGCAGAATCTCGGAAACAAGTTGATGAGAGAACAGAGGTAGCCACAGATCAGGGCTTCAGCCTGTTGGGGACAGCAGGGCTGAGAACAATCTGAAAGGACTCTGAAAATGAGGGGCGGTGGGGGAAAATGCTTGCAAAGTAACAGGAAGGATGTCGTCCACAAGGCGGGGCACTGCTCTGTTCCGTGGAGACCGTTTGGGTGTCAGGACACTCAGGACTCTATGGAAAGTCAACTCCACCCATAGTTCGGAAGGACCCTAAAACAGATGTGTGCCTTTGTATCTTGGTTAAAGAAAAAAGCCTTCAGTCTTCACCACTTTATCAAAGACTCCATTTGGTGTGTGAGAGAGAATGTGTGGTGTGTTCATGTAAGCATATAAAAGAGCAAGCAGCCAGGGAGCCAGAAGAGAAGGCTCAATTCCCTTCCAAGACCCTTTCAGCCCTGAAATTGTCTAACTATGTTTTACTTAAGTTTTAGTTTTAGAAAGAGCTTGCGTGATGGCAATAACAGATGTGCACTAAAGAGAAGAGTGCAGGCTCAGGAGAGAAAACACCGGACAGTCCCACCGTCGGCACGGACCGTGCTCTCCATGGTGTCTGCTTCCCAGGCGCTGTCAGAGGATCTGTCATCATGCTCTGTGTACAACTGTGTTCTGGCATCTTTGCTCTAAGTGCATAGAATGATCTGCCCTGCAGCCTGAAGTGTCTGTGCTGCAGAAGAAGCACCTTTTCACGGAAACAAGGGAGAGCCAGGGGCCTGGGCCTGTGGTTGGAGAATGGAATCCCGCCCAGCTCCTTCTCCGATCTGGTCCTGGAGGCAGCTACAGTTGGCCCAGGGGAGGCACCGGGGCCTCCCTGGCTGTCCCTGGCCCAAGATTGTCACCTAGCGCCCTGGGACCTTCCCCTGGGCGTCTGGCCTGGGTGCTGTGCTGCTCAGCCCAGGCTGGTACATGTTGCTTCCTCCCAGTGGTGGAGCTGGCTTGATCTTCAGGGACCTGAGCCTTCTGGCCACTAGGACCCCCAGTGGCAGGCAGATTGGGCTGAGCCGTCCCCTTCCGAAATGCCCTGAGCTGCTGGAGAAGCTGACTCTTCCCGGTGCAGTCCCTGTGACACAAGAGACGATCAATCAACACCAAGTGGAAACAGACCTCCCCACAGGAAGGGGCCAGAGTGCTTCCAGAAGCGTGTTCCCTGGTTGTCAAGATGGTAAGTGAGAGATTTTGGCGTCTCAGCCCGTGCTGAGTCCCAGGGCATGTCAGCATGTTCAAGGCTTCTGGGAGCACACCCATGTGACACTTCTCAACTCAGATTTTTCTTTTTTTTTTCCTACATGCCTAATCATGTACCACTTTAGGGGAAAAGCTGCATTTGACTCTGACATTCCCAGAGGGTAGAATCCACAGACTTTGCAATTCCAAAAACAATAGATACGGCATATAAATCTCAGTGGCCCCAGGACCAGTGGGGTCTTCTCTGAATGGGACACTGCAATTCTTCCTTCACCCAGGCCTTTCATTTCCAGCCAACAACCACCACTTCATTCCATCCCAACAACTTCTCTTCGCCTCCAGTACTATCAGGAGTAGGGAGCAAATCAATCTGGGGAGCTGTTTTTCAGAAGGAAAGTACTAATCCCTTTTAAGGAGTGAACTAAGGTGTCCTTGGTGATGTTGGGAGGACAGCAGTCCAGGCTGGGGGCCAAGTGGGTTCCCATGGGCCACCTCCTAGATCTCCCCCCCTCACCCACACAAGCTGGCCCTGTGGGTGCAGGACAGAGCTGAAAGCACAAATGTTCAGTGTGCCAGGCTGAGGGCTTGCTGTGGAAAGCAGAGATGGGACGTCCTCAGGGGGTGGGAGCCTCTTGGTGGTTACCGTAGCCGCCGGAAGGAAGGACTGTCCTGCTCGGCTGGGCCCTCCTGGTGTCCGAGAGCCACTGTCTCCTCTTCCTCCTCCTCGCTGTCAGAGGAGCTGGAGCTGAGGCTGGAGCTGGAGGAGAGGAAAGCTGGCTTCACGGGATGTGCCCCGGGCCACCCAGGCCTCCCTATTGATGCAAGGCCACTGGGATTTCCTGCCGAGTGGTGGAGGGACACACCCCAGGGCGATGTACCAAAGCCCAGGCTCTGTTTGCTTAGAGCTCCACCTGGGTTCTTCCCTCCCTGCGGGGAAAGCCTGCTGATGGGACCAAGCAGGATTGTCTGCCAGGCTCAGCTCCCAGCGAAAAGCACTTCACTGAGCGGTGCTCTGGGACTGGCCCACACCAGCGTGACTCCCACGTGTCCGAGCCCCTGCTCCTCCTGAGGCCAATGGGAGCACTGCAAAGCAGGGCTGTCACCACTCCCAGTACCTTTCCACCGACCTGGGGTCTGATGGCTCTGAGGGCCGCAGATCAATGAAGATGGTGGGAGGCTCTGCTGGGCTCCTTAGCTGCCGGCTCTTGGCCAGTGTCAGGCCCAGCTCAGCCTGGAAGCCTGGCTCCCTCGGAACAGATCTGAGATGAGAGAGCAGGGCTTTCTGAGTCACGTCTGGGTGATTACGGTGTGACCTGAGGTAGGTCCTGTAAATGCACCTGCTCTTTTGCTCTTCAGAACAACCCTCAAGATTTGGCCAGCGCTGATCAACTGGACTGTCCATGGTGACTGAAATGTTCTGTATCTCTGCTTCCCAGTGTGGTAGCCACTTGCCACAAGTAGCTATTTAAATTTACTTGTAAGCTAATTACAAGTAAATTTAAAAATAAAATAAATTTTAAAAATTCATTTCCTCAGTTGCACCAGCCACGTTCCAAGAGTTCAGTAACCATGTGTGGCCAGTGGCTACCGACTGGACAGTACGGGTCTAGACATTGCTTTTTCTTTTCCTTTTTTTTTTTTTTTAAAGACTTGAGAGAGCGAGCACAAGGGGGGTGGGAAGGAGCAGAGGGAAAGGGAGAAGAGAAGCACATTCTCCTCTGAGTGTGGAACCCAAGATCATGACCTGAGCCAAAACCAAGAGTTGGTCACTCAACTGACTGAGCCACCCAGGCATCCCTAGATATTTCTATTGGTCACTGGGTTGCCAGGAACAGAAGCCCACTCCAACTAGCTTGGGTGAAAAGGAGAATTCACTGGCTCTCAGATTCCTAAAGTGCGGGAAGCTAGGTTTTAAGGGATCCCAGTGCCCTGTGCCCACCTCTCCCCTCCAGTTTCAGTGTTTCTCACTACAGCTGGCCTTTCTCTGCCTTCCCACTCGCACCCAGAGACAGGGAGATTGGAAATTCTCACAGAAAGGCTCTGATTGGCCTGGCTCAGCTCAGACTCCAGGACTGACATAATTAACAGTGGCCAGAGGGGCAGGGTCCTACTCTGGGGGAGCCATGTGGATGGTGAAGGGAGGGTTCCCTGGGGGTGTGAAGAGCAGGTGCTTTGCGGCTTGAGTCCCAGCTCTGCCATGTATGGCCTGGGTAAGCCAACCTCTGAGCCTCAGTTTCTCCTTCTATAAAATGGAGATAATTGCAGCACCAACCTGATCAGATTCTTGAGATGAAATGAGAACTATACATCAAGTGCCCCACCCAGGGTAGACCTGGTTCACGCTGCAAGGCCGTGGCCAGTTCCAGAGAGAGGACAGGGGCTCTGGCTGGCAGAAGTCTCACCTGCTCCTGGCCTCCTGCCGCATGGTGTCCTGGGGTGTGTCGGCAGGCACCCTCCAGGCAGAAGGGGCTCTGGACTGTGTGGCGCACAGAAGAATGAGCTGTTCCATGAGCCTGTCCTGGCTGTTTGGCAGGGGGTGGTCTGATGGGAAAGCAGGGAGGCTGCTGAGCGGGGACACCCACGGTGTGACTGCCAGCAGCCTGAGCCTTAGGACCCTTTGGACTCCCCTGTGTGGATCTACCTCTCTGTGCACCCCCTCTGCCACTCACAGCCCTTTATGAGGACCCCACCTCCCGCTCCGCAGGACCAGGGGAGTGATAAGTACGCAAGCCCCGTAAGGTAGGTTTACCTCACTTCCTCACCCCCCAGTCCCACTCGTCAGAGGGAACCATAATGAACAGGATTATCCTCTACAGATTTTTTTTCACTAAATAGATTTTGTCGTTCCGTGTTAATACACATAGATTCTCTTCATTGAGCTCTGGAGCATTCTGTGGTGTGACGGATTTAGCTTGGCTCCTATTGAATATTGAATAGGGGTCATTTCCGAATTTTCACAATCATTAACAGTGGTGTAACGAACATCCGTAAATACACATCTTTACCCACTGGGGTGTGTGTTTGGGATAGATTTTAGCAGTGGAATGAGTGGATCAAAGGCTTATATGGCTTTAAGTAGAGAATGGATTCTGCCACATCACCCTCCAAAAAGGGTGTATCGGTTCCAGCGCCCAGCCCTGCCCGGCCTTAGAGGAGGGACGGTTTCTCCACACGCTGCTGTAAGGCTTTAAATTACAAACAAAACCACGTGGAAACAGCACCAGCGGCTATCAGCCACAGAGGAGGTGTGCTCTGGAATTGGAGCCTGGAATCCCCACACCTCCTTGCTCTTTGCCTCCCTCAGATCAGCTTCTACTCCCTTTGTGGCCCAGGGTGGCTGGAGAGGGGAAGAGGAGCTTTCCTCTTATTTACAGAACTGCCCAGAGCAAGGGCACAAATGCAATAAATCACATCCCTGGCTTTCTCGTCAGTGGGGAGGTCAGTGGAGGCAGGGTGTGCTTAGCGGCCAGCTAAAGGAGCACAAATGGCAGATTGCTTTGCTCTAAGAAAGAGGAAGGCCCAAGGAGGTGGGCAGGAGGGAAAGTTGTGAGTCAAGGGTAGGGATCTGTCTGAAGGCCCCTCTGTCCTATCTGCAGAGCCTCCTTCACATCCCGACACCCAGTAGGTCATATACATATGAGTGGATGAATGGATGGAAGTTTCCACGGACTGGCACCTACGTGTTTGGGACCATGAGGGCTGAGCAACAGAGAGGACAGGGTGGGCTGCAGGGCTGACCCTATTTTATTGAGAGGACCCGGAAGGAGCTGCTTGTGGGGATGTATTTGGGTCCTGGAATTCAAGGTCAAACCTCGGGCCAGGCGGTCAGCTGCCCACCACGAGGCTCTAGGTGCGTGATCTCCCCTGTCGCCTTCTTGCCCTGCCAGACTCTGAAGGATGTGATCCAAATCCCACTCTTCAAGTTCCTGAAATAATTAAAGCAGTGATTACGAGGCAGCCACAGGGTCCTGGTGGCGGGAGTGCCCGATTCCACAGCTGCTGTGACCAACGGAGGCCATCGTGGGTTGATGTGGGTTAGAAACCCCCAGGGTTTAGGTGCCTTCCCACCTGAGCACTCTCTCACCCACACCTCCTGCCATGGCCTTCCTACGCCTTTTTTGAGCAGGACTTTTGTTTTTTTGGTACAAACACTGTTGGGCCTGGAAACCCAGTGTCGTCTTAGGCTCCTTAGGTTCATACAGGTGTAGGGCTGGGAGGTTTAAACGTTCTGCTCTATGAAGGAACAGGTTGTTCTGGGCTGGTGCTGTCACAGGAGGACTTGGAGGAGAGTGCTGGGGGCTCCTGGCTGTGACGAGAGGAGGGAGGAAGTTAAGTAGGAATTGGTGTTTCTTGTGGACCCTCTTGCAACTCCTTCAGCCCTAGAGGTGAGTGAAAACAAGTGTTTTGGGGCAAGCAGACAGGAAAGACTGGCTTACTTCAACAGCAGTCGAGAAGAATAAAATTGATAAAAATGACCTTCATGTGCAACCTGATGCCAGTTTTCTCTCCGTTAAGAAAATTATCAAAATTTGCAAATAAGGCAAAAAGGAATTGCACGATGTTTAAATGTCATGCTGGAGCTTTTCTGACGAGCCCACCTCCCTGGGGGCGGTAATTTGGTTTCCACAGGCGTCCAGGGCCTCACCTATGTCACAACTTTGTAAAACAGACACAGGTGCAGTGGTTTTCTCTGTCCCGTGGAGACGATAACCCCAGAGGTAACCCACACACCCACTGACACAGGCATGACTGCCCGCTGAAGGACCTGGGACCATGGGCTTAGGGGCCTAAGGTCGTTGCTGTAGACTAAATGTCTGTGTCCCTCCAAAATTCACAGGTTGAAATCCTCACCCCTAGTGCAATGGTGTTTGGGAGGTGGGGCTGTTGGGAGGTGATTACTAGGTCAGGAAGGTGGAGCTCTTATAAAAGAGGCCCAGAGAGCTTCCTTGCCCCTTCT
Source organism: Ursus americanus (assembly GCF_024610735.1). Classification (NCBI taxonomy): domain Eukaryota; kingdom Metazoa; phylum Chordata; class Mammalia; order Carnivora; family Ursidae; genus Ursus; species Ursus americanus. The sequence continues at coordinate 36,638,582 of NC_142128.1, forward strand.
ACACGAGGACCCGGCCAGAAGATGCCATCTGTGAGCCTGGAAACAGGCTCTCACCAGACATCAAATGTGCCAGTGCTGTGGTCCTAGACTCCCCAGTCTCTAGAGCTGTGAGAGATTAATTTCTGGGGTTTAAGCCCCCCTAGTCTATGAGAGTTTGTCACAGCAGCCCAGATAGACTAGGCCAGATGTAGTGGGCCAGGCCTCAGGTTAGCCACCGTGCAAGGGACCCCTCTGAGGTAGCGCAGGCAAGGGGGTTGCCTACCTTGAGGGAGAGCACTGGAGGCCCTTCCCGGGGCCTCTCTGGGGGCATTTCTGGTCTCAGACCTGCTGCTGCCATGGCACAGGGCACCTCCTTCACTGGACTTTGCTCACTGCAGGCTGGGTCCCGGGCATCCCAGGTAACCTTATGGAGTATGTCCTTCTCAATCATCCTCCTTCTCTCCCTTCGGAGGGCTCTGCGGTCTGTGGAGTCTGTGCCCCGGTGGGCTTGTGAGCCAGCGTCCAGGGGTTCTGTTTTCGGGTCACCCTCCCAGGGGGAGAAGGTGGCTTCTCCATGTGGCCCCCGGGGAGGACCCTGGGTGTCGAAGGACACAGCCCCATGGTTGCCTTCCTGCCACGTGGGGGTGTCCTCGGGCACCTGAAGAAGGGAACTGGCCTCACCACAGCTCTCTACAGGCCCACCGGGATCCCCGCCTTGCACAGAGGCAGCCCCCTTTGTCTTTGCGGCCCACTCCTTCCAGGGTTCTGCAGTGAGTTCCGCAGGCACCACACCGGGCTGTGGAGAAAACAGATGTCCTTAGCATCCTCAAAAACATACTTCGGGAATTTTTAAGTCTGTGGTAGTAAAATATGTATGTGACCTAACATTTGCTATTTTCACCAGTTTTAAATGTGTCATTCAGTGGCATTAAGTACATTCACAATGTGCAACCGTCGTCACCACTGTCTATTTCCAAAGCTTTTTTATCAGCCCGCAGGGGCTGTGCCTCCCCGCCCCCAGCCACCAGTAACCTCCGGTCTACTTTCTGTCTCTGTGGCTTTGCCTATTCTAGATACTTCATGTAAGTGGACTCCTACAGTATTTGTCCTTTTGTGTCCTTGCTTAGCTTGGTGTTTCCAAGGTCCACTGAGGCAGTGGCATGTGTCAGTACTTGGTTCCCTTTCACGGACTGCATACTGTTCCATTGTATGGATACACCACGTTTTGTCCGTCCATTTTGTTTGTTGATGGATACTTGGGTGGTTTCTACCTTTTGGCCACACAGCTCTTAACAGGTAGACAAGAAGAAAGCCAGGCCTTTTGACTCCAGAGCAAGCCCACAGCCTCTGCCCCCATGAGTTGGTGCAGGCTGTCCCATCCAAACGGAAAAAAAAAAATTCTCCAGAAGAGTCGCCAAGGTAGTAGTAGAAATGAAGAAAACACGAGATAAATCCATGTGGACGTTGCCGCACCTGCACTAACCAGAGTCTTGGCAGCCCTGGGAGTTTCTCCTGCTTGGGGTTTACTTCTAGGCACGGCTGGGTGAGTGGGTGATGTCTGTCACGGTGATGGGTAGGAGACATGCCCTGCCTGGTTCTATCAGATGACCCTGGGTCAGTCAGTGCTTGCACTGAGAAGTACAGACTGCCGGCACATAACCACTCTGCCCAAACCAGCACGGACAGACTTGACCAGACTCTAGCAAGGCTTCCAGCAGCATACGGCTAGGATGACCCCAGCCCTGCCCGAGAAAGCTCAATGCTGCAGGGAGAATCTAGTGTTTGTTCCAGCCAACAGCTGACCTCCCTTTCTTAGAGCATTTACTAAAAAGGGTTTATTATTGTGAGTAATACCCTTATAACCGAGAAGCACCTGTCATGGGCCTGAGAGCCATTCCTTTGGAAGGACCTGGCCTCTGTCTCCCTTCTCCGTGGGAGGCTAGACTGCTGACTTCCATAACTGCCAGCAACACACCTCCTGGCCCGGTCACACCCACACTGACGGGCTCTCTGTGACCGTTCACCACCCTGACTCTCGTGGGCCCTGCTCTCCCCCTCCCTCCTTCTCCCTTTAACACCCCAGTCACCCTGCACAAACCAGACGGAGCTCAGCTCTTTCCCCTGCTGTCACCAGTTGCCAAATAAAGTCGGTTTTCACGGCTTTGAATGTCTGACTCTGTTGGTCTTTGACAATATCCCCCATTCCCCTGGTTAATGAGTGACCACTAGTTGTAATAGTTACAACGGAGCTAAACCAGTCTCCTGGAGCTTTTAACAAGAGCCAAACAGGACTGACCAGTTGGGGACCTGCACAGTGATGAAAGCCTATTGACGGATTCTATTTATAAAGGCAGCAATTAATTTTAAGCACCAAGCCATTAATTTTAGATAGAGTTTTTGGTCTCTGGAAGTGGGAAGACAAGAAAATGGGAAAATTTACTCTGATGGTTGGCGATGACTAACTATGATACTTAGTCATAGGGTGTGCTGTGGTGTTTCCTAATTGTTTCTCGCGTTCACCTCGCCTCTCCAGCTAGGGGCACCTTCTTACCTCTGAATCCCCACTGCTACCCTTATTAAATCAACAAATGTTTAGGGAGTGCTGGGGTTTTAACCTCTTTGACCCCCACTGATGTTAGGGTCTAGTGAGAGTATGGACACCCACACCCATAACCCATTCTGCCCGCAGGGTCCCAGCGTCATGGATCCCCAGAGCCTGCCTCCTACAGACCTCAGGAGACCCATCGACCGTAGCAAGCCAGGCCCTGGCAGGGTCTTCAGCCAGCTCCTCTGACAAGTCTGGGATCAGGGCAGTTTGATCTCGCTGGAAGATGAACAGCTCCTCTGCCCCGCAGTCTGACTGTGGACAAACGAGAGGACTTTTGGATTCCAGGGCAGTGGCAGAGCCAGAAGGGCTTCAGGTTCCACCCCCCCTTGCCCTGCTGCTCAGGAGTGATCTGGGGAGATTAGTTTTCTGCCAGAGGCCCTTGCCCTAGCTGGTTCCTGCCACTGCTTTAGAAAAGGGCTCGGCCGCACAATCTTGTAAAAGTGAGATGCACGGCTCCTGGTTCTGCACAGACCTGCTGCCCCCTAAGACCTTGCACATAACAGGTACTCAGTTAATACCCAGCATTGAATGAACAGGGCAGCGAGGTGGTAGCTGAAAGAAGAGCCCAGCTCTCCCCCTGCCCTTCAACCTTCAGCCAACACTTAAATGACACAGAGCCTTGGTGCCTCTAAGGGGAGAGGGGACACTTAAGTCCCCAGCTCACCTCACGAGGATATCTGAGGGTGAGAGCAAACGAGGCTGGAGACATGACAAGGTACTGGGGTCACATTATCTACTCTCCGTTAGCCTTGCCACACACTGGAAGATTCCCCAAGGCCCAGGCGGCTGTGTTGTGCTCATCTTTGCAGGTATCCCTGGTAGCACCCGAACCCGACGGGCTACTTCTATCACCCCTGAGCCTTCTTGAAATGCCTTCCTGCACCTGTGTGTTGGGCACCCACTACTAAGGAGCTCCTGCCCGGTGCCTTCTTTACCTTTCACCATCAGTAGGGGCGCTGTCACGTCTTATGCGTGCGCACGTGCCCACTCTCCACTATGTGGAGTTGCTGGTACAGCTCATTTAAGACTGAATTCAGAGTCACTTTTGTCACCCAGTGTTCTCCATTCAGTGTTCAATGTTAGTCAGTAGAAACTAGAAACACCATTACCATCACCGCGAGGCAGGGTCTGCCAGGTGCATAACATTACAGAGCGCTTCTTGTTCTTGAAAAGGCAAAATAGGCTCCATTAATGTTTGTTCAATGAATGCATGCTACCATTTCAATGCATCATGATATGCTCTTGGAGGAATTCTCCACTCATGGTTTGGGGTCACTGAAATGGCCCATGAGGATGCCAAGTACCAATAAATGTATTCAGAGAACAAAAACCGGATTATGACAAACACAGAAGCTGATAAGCTCTAAAGCTGTTCATGGGTCAGCATCATGTTTGCCATGGGAAGAAAGGGCAGTCAGGGCCTAGGAAGACATGGGAAGAAGGCGCTTGCTTACCAAGGAGGAATCTGAGTCCAGAGACGGGAGCTGCTCCCTGACGGCCTCAAGGATGGCATCCCAGGGCCCTGTCTGGGAGGCCCAGCAAGGTGAGGACTCCTCATCTTTGTCCTGGGATGCCATGAGGGCCCAGGCTCCAGGGGTGCTTCTTAGCATGCCATCATCCAAGCAGCCCTGCAGGGGACACAGGGTGAAGTGAGAGGGTACTGGGGCCAAGGGTCAAGAGCTCAGGGTGGGGCTGGGGGGAGGGCTGCCCTTTTTTTTAATTTTTTTATTTTTTTATTTGACAGACAGAGACAGTCAGAGAGAGAGGGAACACAAGCATGGGGAGTGGGAGAGGAAGAAGCAGGCTCCCAGTGGGGCAGGGAGCCTGATGCGGGGCTCAATCCCAGGACTCCGGAATCACTCCCCAGGCCGAAGGCAGACGCTTAACAACTGAGCCACCCAGGCGCCCCAGGGCTGCCTTTTCAAAGCACCTACCACACTGTGGGGGATGAAAACAGACTCCCAGACCTTCCACTTGGTTTCCCTTCTGGTTCTGTGGGTTCCTGTTCCTGTCAGTCACTGTGCCCTCATCGTGTGTGTGGTGCAGGTGGAGCCCAGATACACAGCTGACACTTAAGCAACACGGGGTTGAGCTGCACCCATCTACTTGTATGCAGATTTTCTTCTATACATATAGTTCAGTACTGTAAATGTATTTTCTCATGATTTTCTTAACATTTTCTTTCCTCTAGCTTACTTTATGTGGGAATACAATATATAATACATTTACAAAATATGTCTTCATCGACTAATTATGTTATCGGTTAGGCTTTCAATCAACAGTAGGCTATTAGTAGCTAAGTTTTGGGGGAGTCAAAAGTTGTATGTGGAGGGGTGCCTGGCTTGCTCAGTCGGTAGAGCATGTCACGCTTGATTGCGGGTTTGTAAGTTTTGAGTTCCACATTGGGTACAGAAATTACTCAAAAATAAAATCTTTGCGGGGGACACCTGAGTGGCTCAGTCGGTTGAGTCTGCCTTCAGTTCAGGCCATGATCCTGGGGTCCTGGGATAGAGTCCCTCATCCGGCTCCTTGCTCAGCGGAGAGCCTGCTTCTTCCTCTGCCCAATCTTTTTTCAAAGATTTTATTTATTTGTCAGAGAGAGAAAGAGAGCAAGAGCGGCGGGGGGCAGGGGGTGGGGGCAGTGGCGGAGGGGCAGAGGGACAGGGAGAAGCAGGCTCCCTGCTGAGCAAGGAGCTCCCTGTAGGACTCTACCCCAGGACCTGGGATCATGACCTGAGCCAAAGGCAGACACTTAACTGAGCCACCCGAAGGCAGATGCTTAACCGACTGAGCCCCTTAAAAATGAAATCTTAAAAAAAGTGCATGTGGATTTTGACTGCGTGGGGGGTCGGCACCCCTAGCCCCTGTGTTGTTCAAGGGTCAAACTGTATGTAGATATATATAGTGGGATGTAACAATTTATATACATACGTAGGTATATGTATATGATAAATGGAATTTGTGAGTATGATATACAGACTATGTAAACTATATCCCACACAACATAGATAGTATTATTATCTGCATTTTACAGACTCAGAGAAGTTATGTTGTTAGTAAATAGCAAAGACAGAATTTTTATCAAAGTTAGAGGGGATTTCAAGCCCCACTACAATTTACTGCCCCCTTACACAGGAATAGACATTTTGGAGTCCCCAGGAGATATTTTTGGGTCACCACTCAGATTAACCCCCTCTACCCAGGCATTTAACCAGACCCCTCCCCCTCTCGTATCCCAGAGTCTAACAGGAGAAAGCCTGGTCCCTCAGGGGTCAAGGTGGCTTTAGGAATGTGGGATGATGTACTTCAGAGCCAGTGTCTGGACATCCCTTGCAGCGCCAGAGGCCACTGTGCGTAGGTAATGGGAAGAGAGCACACAGGCCCTAGCCGTGTCTGGCTAATACCCCATCAGGGTAGCCGCAGGAGATGTGAGTGGTGGGGTACTTGCTGCTTCTGTGCTTACCGAAGCTGAAGCAGGAGCTTGGTGCACCCTGAACTGTGAACAGCAGGGTGGGGCTGTAAGTCATACACACAAAAGGGGATGTGTTTTTGGAAACAGGGCTCTGTAGGGCAGATTGTAGGACAACAGAATCACGGAGATGAAGGCGGCTACCAGCGACTAGGCTGTTCTAGGTAGGCAAGGCAACAGGGGAGGGAAAGGCACTACAGGCTGCAGGAAGAGCAGGTACAGTGGCTCAGAGGAGCGAAAACTGCCCAAAAGGTTGGGGGAAGAAGGTATCCGTTGCTGGAATATGCGGTGAAAATGAACCAGATAGCGCAGGGTCCTGAACGCCCAGGTGAGGACATCGGCTCATCCGGCGGACTAGGGTTAACATCTAACGCTAAGCCAAAGAGCCCCGGCAGTCTCCTCCGAATCCTGGCGCCGTCTCCATGTCCGTTTCTTGGCTGCAGCCCGTTAGCCCCGCCCCCCTCCAGCCCGGGGGCGCCCTGTTGTTATGACAACCAGACGCCAACGGCCTCCCGGGTCAGCCTTTTAAAATTCTAAAGCTGGGAAACAGGAAAACACTTCGCCCGTCTTACCCACCCCCACTCCCCGTTTCCCGCCGTCCTGTCCAAATCCCGACCTGTAGGTTCGCAGCCGCGGCAGGCCCGAGGCCACTCACCTCAAGCCTCCGCCTCCCCTCTCTGCGCGGTCCTGACAGGGCTATAAACAGTCCCCAGTGCGTCCCTCCGGACGCGCTCGGCCCCTCGGGCCGCGGCGCGACTACTGAAGCTGTCACGGCCTTCAGAATTCCCCCTCGGCAGAGTCTTAGATTACTGGACTGCCAACAGCACTTTTCCCCCTGCTCCTCTTTCGGGACTTGGCGCGTCCTGCCTCCCTTGAAACAGGATTGGCTCCCCCGGCCAGGGGAGGGGCGGGGCAGGGCGAACTCCCCCTGTTCATTGGCTGCTGTGGGCGTCACACAGCGAGCCGGGCGAGCTGACCGGAAGGTTCGGGTGCGGGACGGACGAATTGCACGGCGGCGCCGAGAGCTGCCCCGCGGCCCAGCGAGCGTCCCGGCGTGCTCCGCGCCTCCCGCAACCACTTCCGGGGCGGGAGCGGGGCCGCAGCGTCCGGGCGCTGCGGCGGCATCCCGCGCGGAGGGAGCCCGGGCGTGCGTGGCGGCGAGGGAGTTCCTGAGGGAGTGCGGCGGCGACAGCGTCGGCGGCGGCTGCCCCGGACCCAGCGCAGGTAGGCTCCCTGGCGGCCGGGCCCCCAGCCTGGTGCCGGCACCTGCAGCCCGCCTGCGGGGCCCGGCGCCAGACTGCTCGGCCTTGCCGCTTGCTCGCCGCGTGAGCGTCTGACTGCGCTTCCGCTTTTGCAGCTGTGCGGCTGGGACGACAGAGCCACGTGCCGTGTAGGGTTACCGGGAGGAGGCGTCAAGGGACGTCAGTGCAGTCGGGGCTCGGGGTGTTCCCGAAGGACCCTCCCCAGGGCCTGAGAACCAGGGTGGGAACCCCGGTCCCCGCGAAAGGCACACGCGCCGAGACTTCCTCTCTGTAGGCGTGGCGGCCGACCACCAGCGTCATTATTTTTTAGTTAAGATTTTTGGGTTAAAGGAACGGCCACTGAGCGAGTATACAAATACATGGATGAGCATAATTGTTTTACTCATAACAAATACCCCATCATTGTAGAGTATGTGGCATGTGGTGGGGTGATAAAGGAAGTAGCAGTAGCTTTATGGCCACTTGGCATCCGAGTTCTCCCCACCTAGGCTCCTTGAGCCGGGTCTGGCTGTGATTGCAGCCCACCCTGCAGGTGTCAGCTGTGTGACCCTTCAGTGATGGGAGAGACCATCTGGGCTCCACCCTGGAGGAGGCATTTGGAGTAGAAGAGACACACCCATAGAAGGCTTGAGGGGTGTATTGAAAGGGGCTCTGAGCTGGTGCTCAACTTATTTGGGTTCTTATCCAGTATTTATTGGCCAGGATTGTTCAGGTTGGGGTTTTTCACCTGCAAAGTGAGAAAGCTGGTTGATCTCAGGCCCCGTGGGTGTGAGGAGGTGGTGGTACCAGAAAGCAGGGCTTTGCTCTGAACTTGGTTACCTACAGCCCCCCTCACATGTACACATACTGTGGCCAAGGGCTTACGCATTCTTTGTCCCCCAAATTGGTGGCTTGTTGGTTGGTTGGCTATCTCATCTGTTACCTGGAGCTTGGAAGCATTCTTTAGTAAAGACTGAGGTCCTAATGGCATATGTGAATTGCTGGGGCACTTTTAGGCCATCTAAATGGACCTGACCTTTGTTTTTTCCTTTTCTCTCTTTTCTATATTTGCTTCCTTGTTCTTTCCACCCATGATAGAGTAGGATACAAATGTTATTCTTGGACCTAAAGGTTCTTATAGGAAGCTAAGGGCTTGGCATCGATTTGGTTAGGATTCCCAGGATAAGGGACTGTCATAATCATAGACTTCTCATCCTGGTGGTGTTGCATCTCTGGGAAAGTTCCATCACCCCACAGATTTTTACCAGTCTGTAATCCCCCCCATCCCCACCCACCATCTCTCCCACTTTCAAGGAGTTCATAGGTGGATTCCTACTCAATTAACATTTGTTGAACACCAATCACATCCTAGTTTCTGTGCTGGGACTTTCTTTTCAAGATTTATTTGTTTAAAAATTTTTTTTCTTAAAGATATTTATTTGAGAGAGAGAAAGTGAGAGAGAGAGAGAGAGAGAGAGAGAGATCATGAGCAGGGAGGAAGGGTAGAGGGAGAAGCAGACACCCTGCCAAGCAGGGAGCCCGATGTGGGGCTTGATCCCCGGACTCTGGGATCATGACCTGAGCCGAAGGCAGATGCTTAATCGACTGAACCACCCAGGTGCCCTATTTGTTTAAAATTTTTATACAGTAAAATCCACTCATTTAGTGTTTGGGTCTATGAGGTTTGATTAATGCTGATCAATCAAGATACAGAACAACTATGTTACCCCCAAATTTCCTCTTGCTGTCCCTTTGTAATTCCCCTATTCCTAATCCCTGGTACCACTGATCTGTCCTCCAGCCCTTCCATTTTGTTTTCTCTAAAATGTCATATAAATGAACTCATACAGTAGGTAGGCTTTGAGTCTGGCTTCTGTTTGCACAGTTGTGTTTGAGATTCGTTCGTATGTTATGCATATCAACTGTTCCTTCTGCTTATTACTAGCGTTCCATCATATGCTATTCTACCATTTATTTATCCATTCTTCCATGTGTTTTAACAGCAGCCCTTTGAGCTATGTCCCCGTTAGACAGCAAGGAACTAGGGGCTAGAGATGTTAAATAGCAGAGCTGGATTTTGATATAACTCCCAAGTCTAGGGTTCTTTCCCACCACACCCAGGAGGTGATTTGGTCCAGTGACTCAGTTAGCATTTCTTGACTGCCCATCCAAGAGGTTGTCAGGCTTCCTGAGTTGCTGGAGAATTGCCTTTGCTGAACTGGGGCCTGAGGACTGATGAAGGAAAGTATACACCGCAGTGTGTGACTTACTATATATGCTCCTCTTTTTCTATCTGGTGACGAGCTCACCAGTATTAGCAGGATGGAGCTGCCCAAAGCCATATAGTATTTAATGAAAATTTTCTAAGTCTGTCCCAGCTGTTGACTGCATCGAGTCTGCTAGGGTAGTGACATAGTGGCCTACTGTAGATAGGAGTGCGACCACCCTGTTTCACTCCCTGGAACAATCAGGAAGGAAAGACCTAACCTCTGGGTTTCCCTCCACAGTGATGTCGGAGCTCAGCGATGAAGCCAGTGAGCCAGAACTCCTGAACCGCAGCTTGTCCATGTGGCATGGGCTGGGAGCTCAGGTCAGCAGGGAGGAGCTGGCCGTCCCGTTGGATCTTCACACAGCTGCTTCCATCGGCCAGTATGAAGTGGTGAAGGAATGTGTGCAGCGGTAAGAGATCTTGGGGAATGTTCCTTCTGCTTAAATTTTGTGTACTGTCTCTGTGGCTTCAGATCCCAGGCAGAGCTGTCAGTAAGCTCATGGCGTCTCGCACAGTCGTAGATATTTCATGCACACAGATCAATCCCTGTATCTCTCACACAGTTGTCAGTAATGATTTATGCTGGGCACTAATAAGGAAGTCAGTTTGTACTGCTCGGAAGAAAGAAAGGGCTTAAACTTTTTTCACAGACTTATGAAACATTTCAGCCTTTCTTTAGAGTCATTTTATGGTTTTTATGAATTGCAGAAATGTTCAGACAAAACAAAAATAAAGTTAGAAAGTGATGTCCTGTGGCCTTCTTTCCCCAGAAGGTTCATTTTTATCTCTTTTGCTTTCCTGTCCCTTCTAGCTTTTGCCATAGAGGAGTAGGAGGTGGGGTTTATCTTCCTCTCTGGGGATTTCCACCTGCAGTCTTACACATATGTTAATGTAGTTTTTGGAAAAGGACCCATCTCCTCTCCTCCACCCCCTTACCTGCCTACCTCCTTGTTTCAGTTTTTCATTGATAACTTGGAGAAACGACCTGTGTCCATACCCATATGTGGCTTTTTCAGTTCCTGGGGAGCCAAAGCAAAGCCTCGTTTAAGCCCCAGGTTTCTGGTTCTCAAGTCATAGCCTTCGCTTATGAATATCTGGCTAGTTGAGTACAGGTGCAGCCCTGTGGTAGGGGACAGTGTTTGTACTCCTGTACCAGGTGGCCTTAGGAATGTGCAGCTGGGTACACAGGCAGCACATTCTCTCATAGGGTCACCGAGACCCCAGTTACAACTCTGCTCCTTTGGCATTCTTGGACTTTTACGCCTTTGGGTGTGCTGTTTAAATGCACAGTCCCGAATGGCTCCACAGGGAAGAGGGGAAGTGTTTGTACTCTGATTGGGATTGTGGCCCTAGCTGACACCAAAGCTCGCCCACAGTAAGCATAGACCGGGGGCCTGAGCCGAGGGGAGGCCTCCGAAGGGAGGATTGGGCCAGACTAGACATGTCAGAGCATCAGAGATGCTCTACCAGGGGCGAAGCTCTTCTCCCCATGGAACTGAGCGTTCATCCCTCAGTGAAGGTCGTGTGGCCAGGACGAGCTAGTCTCTGTGTGCTCTCCCAGCCAGTGGCTGCCACTGTATTCCTGGGATCAGGACCTTCTGGAATGGCTGCATGGCAGCCTAGAGTCAACAGAAGATGCTAGTGAATGGAAAATAATTGTCTGGTGTAGCTTCCGGTGTGCGTACCTCTGAGAGGCACAGACTGGGGATTGATTGTCAGTCGTCTCCACTGGAAGCAGGGATTGTGCCAGAGGAAAGGCTGTGGGGCATCAACTTTTCTGGGTATCCTTTGTGTGGATGTCATTTCCATGCCCCAGCCCCAGATTCTGGGCTGGGAAGCCCATGGTTTTTTTCCTGTGGGAAACACTTTTTCCAGAATTTTGATGGGAATCAATAACAAAGATTCTCTGGTCAATGATTATTATTTTTTTATTTTTAAAAAGATTTTATTTATTTATTTGACAGAGAGAAAGGGAGTACAAGCAGGCAGAGCAGCAGATAGAGGGAGAAGCAGTCTCCCCACCGAGCAGGGAGTCCAGTGTGGGGCTCAATGCCAGTACTCTGGGAGCATGACCCGAGTCGAAGGCAGATGCCCAACCGACTGAGCCACCTAGGCACCCCGGTCAATGATTTTTTTTTTTTAAATTTTAAATTTAAATTTTAATTTTCTTTTAAAGATTTTATTTATTTGACAGAGAGAGAGAGAGAGAACACAAGCAGGGGAGTAGGAGAGGGAGAAGCAGGCTTCCCGCCGAGCAGGGAGCCCTAGGTGGGGCTTGATCCCAGCACCCTGGGATCATGACTTGAGCAGAAGGCAGACGCTTAACAACTGAGCCACCCAGGGGCCCCTGGTTAATGATTTTTAAAGAATGTTTCTATAGGTTGAGGTGACAAGGGAGAGATGTTGTCCATTTTCTGAGTCCCTTCCCCTTCCCACCCAGCCCCACACTAGCAGATTCTGGTCTGTTGGTAGAAGGCAGTCAAGTCTCCAGGTCACAGTTCCTTGACTCTGGCATTCCTGATGTCCGAGACAGATCATTCTCCTTTGGGGACCTGTGCATGTAGGATGGTTAGCCACGTCCGTGGCCTCCACCCCCTAGATGCCAGTAGCTTTTCCTTCCCCAGTTGTGACAACCAGTAATGTCTTCAGACTTTGCCAAATGTCTCTGGGGGCACAAAATCACCCCTGGTGGGAACCATCTGTGTAGCTGGGGTAGGAAAGAAGAGCTGCTGGCCTTGGGGTAGGAGGAGGGGCCGATGAGAACGTGCAGTCAGAGGAAGACAGCTCTGAGGACTGTGCAGCGGCAGCCGTACGGGAAACTGCATGGTTTCCCCGCCTGCCTCCCTTCCCCCATGACGTCCAGGGTGGCAGATGACTTCTGCTTCCTGGCTTATTTCGGGCTCTTCCTCTTGGCCCGGCCTTGTTGAGAGCTTTGGTAAAGCTCACATGTGAGGTGGCTGGACGTGTCTGGCATATCTTGCATTTGTTTAGGAGGGAGTTAGATTTGAATAAGAAGAATGGTGGCGGCTGGACCCCACTGATGTATGCCTCCTACATCGGACATGATACCATTGTGCACCTGCTTCTCGAGGCGGGGGTGAGCGTGAACGTGCCGACCCCAGAAGGGCAGACTCCGCTGATGCTGGCTTCCAGCTGTGGCAACGAGAGCATCGCCTACTTTCTTCTCCAGGTGAGCGACGAGGGGACTCAGGCCCAGAAACACGAGGGGCTCCTGGCTGCTCTGGCGGAGACGTGAGCCACTGTAGACTGTGGCATATTTGCGTGTGCTCGTGTAATCACTTCGATTCTTGCAGCATGACAGCCTGGAGCGCACCCGCCCCACACAGAGGAGCTGAGACTGTAACGAGCATTCTGTGTTCTCTTGAAGCAAGGTGCCGAGCTGGAAATGAAAGACATTCACGGCTGGACTGCCCTCTTCCACTGCACCAGCGCTGGACACCAACAGATGGTCAAGTTCCTTTTGGACAGTGGAGCGAATGCCAACGTGAGGTGATTACCAGGCCTTTAGTGGTCGCTCTGACTCTGGGGAGGGCAGCTGGGGAGGCAGCCACGAGCCAGCATGCAGGGTAGCCCCTGCCTTGGGCAGAGGGGACAGGCTTGCCCAGGCGTGGGAAGCTTGGGGATAGTCCCAGCTTTTTCCTGCATCTGGCAGGGGACACTGGGTGCAGCACTTCCAGGGCTCTGAGCCTCATTTTCTTCATCTGAAAACGGGACAGCAATAGCTGTGTGATGGAGTTGCTGGGGGAATTACGTGTTCTGTCATACACCAGGGGCCTGGCATAGTGAATGGCACTGGATTGATGTGCATTAAATGCTGTTTCCTTTTTCCTTCTTGTCTTTTGTCTAAATCGGGCGAGGTGATGAAGTCATGAGTTTTATAAGCACGCCCCCGGCTGACGTCATCCCCTGTAAGGTGCACCATAGTTTCACATGCCACTGATTAAAATGCCACTTGCCTATTGATTTTAAGATAAATTCTGATTTCAGAGATATTAAAATGTGAAAGTGGTGTGCTTAGAATGGGTGCAACCCAGGATTTAGCTTGGTTCCTGTCTTCTAGACCAGCCTGAGAGAAGTGAGGGTCGGGAGGCATCTGTAGACTGCGCTGAGTGAATTGGAACCAAGCACAGAAATAAGCAGCAGATACTAGGCAAAGTAAGGACAAGGTAGATGATTAGTCCTGGAGCTTTTGGGAGGGTTCCTGGAGGATGCTGAGCTCAAAGATCAGACCTGGATAGGCGGACGGGAGACACTGGCTTTCTGTGGGCAGCAAAAGGCAACAGCTGCTTTTCGCTCGTAATTAAAACGGAGATTTAAGAGAAGGCTGGTGGAAGCAGCTTAGAGAGAGTGAAGATCGGGAGACAGATTGCCTTTAGGAAGAAAGACCAGAGCTGGTGGTAGAACCAGAAGAATTGTTGAGGCTCGTGTGTTGATATGAAGTTTTCTCATGTCTCCCCTGTTCGTTCTGGCGAGAGGGAGACCTCGACGCTTAGGGTTGGGTGACAGGCCAGCTTGGGTTTGTTGGCTGCGGGAAAGCTTCTGTCTGGCTGAACTGCTCTCTGCTAATCATCTGGCCACGGCCGCTGTCTTGCAGGGAGCCGGTGTACGGATTTACGCCTTTGATGGAAGCAGCTGCCGCTGGCCATGAAATAATTGTGCAGTATTTTCTCAATCATGTAAGTGACCCTGTTTTTTAGCTTACAGTTTAGTCACAGCAGGTGAGGAGTACTATCCCTGAAGTATGAGCTATAACAGAATTTTCTGTTGCACAGAAAATAGCTATTCTTTGTTTATTTAGCACATTTTCATTGTATCTACTGAATCAAAGTGTTGAGTTGCGCTCAGGGTTACGGTGATGAGTAAAAATAGACACCTATCCTGTAATAATTTTGAAAAAGCTGTATTTGTGAAATATGGAAAATATATTTTATAAAGTAGATAACACTTATCCCATTACTTAAAAACTTCTTATAGAGTAAGAATGCTAAGACCTTTCTCCGTTTTCAGCCACCTCCTGTTCCTCCCCAAGATGCCCCCTTGGTTAGATAAAGAGACCGCCTAGGACTTCTCTGCTTAGGGAGGTCTGTCTCTAGACAGGTGCACACACACCGCTTTTTGTTTTGAACAGAGTGGGATTCTACTGTGTGTTTATAGCTTTTAGAAGATCACTTAATATGCCATAGACATTTTTTCCTTATATGGTATCCCATGTATAATGTGAGCCATAAATAGTTTAGTCAGTTCCTTACTCGTCGAAATTGAGGTTTCCAACATTTTACAGTTATAAACAGTGCTGCAGGGACCGTCTCCTTCTGGGAGCTTCCGTCTGCATGCAGGTATGCTGTATTTCTGTAGAAGGGATTCCTGGTGTGCACATGTGACATTTAATAGAGCCTAATAAAGACAGAAATGGGCAAAGGATCTGAATAGACGTTTCTCCAACAATAATTTATAGATGGCCAATAAGCACATGAAAAAATGCTTCACATTATTAGTCATCTGGGAAGTGCAAATCAAAACTGCTAGGATGTCTGTAATATAAAAAAACAGTAAGAGTCAGTGACGCTGTGGAGAAGTTGGAACCTCACACACTGCGGGGGGGTGTACAGTGATGCCCCCTCTTTGGAAAACAGTCTGGCGGTTCCTCAGACAGTTAAACATAAAGCTCCTGTGTAACCCAGCCGTTCTCCTGGGTGTATACCCAAGGGAATGAAAATATGTCTACACAAAAACTTACAAATGTCCATAGCAGAGTTATTCCCGGTAGCCAAAAGAAGGAAAACCACATGTCCCTCAGCTGATAGATGGCTAAGTAAAGTGGGGTCTCTCCACACAATGGAATATTACTCAGCCATAAAAAGGAATGACGTTCTGACACCTACAACGTGGATGAACCTTGAAAATACTGCACTCAGGTGGAAGCCAGACACAAAGGACCACGTATCGTATGGTTCTATCTATCTATTTTTAAAAAAGATTTTATTTTATTTCTTTGTCAGAGAGAGAAAGAGTGCACACAAGCAGGGGGAGCGGGAGAGGGAGAAGCAGACTCCCCACTGAGCAAGGAGCCTGATGCGGGACTTGATCCCAGGACGCTGGGATCATGACCTGAGCCGAAGGCAGGCGCTTAACCAACTGAGCCACCCAGGTGCCCCATGTATGATTCTTTTTATACAAAGTATCCTGACTAAGCAAATCTGTAGAGATAGAAAGCAGATTAATAGTGGCCTAGGGCCTAGCGATGATGAGAGATGGAAATATTGGGGAGAGGATGGTGGTTAAGGGGTAATAGGATTTCTTTTTAGGGTGAGGACAATGTTCTGAAATTGATTATGGTGATGGTTGCATACCAGTGAATTATACACTGTGAGTGGGTGAATTGCATGTTATGTGAATTATATCTTAATAAATTCATTATGGGGCACCTGGGTGGCTCAGTTGGTTGAGCGACTGCCTTCGGCTCAGGTCATGATCATGGAGTCCCAGGATCGAGTTGCACATCGGGCTCCCTGCTCAGCAGGGAATCTGCTTCTCCCTTCTGACCCTCCCCACTCTCGTGCTCTTTCTCTCTCTAATAAATAAAATCTTAGAAAAAAAATAAAGTCATTAAAAAGTGCAGTGGGGTTGAAATAGTAAGTCCTACCAGAGTCCCACTGGAAAGGTGGTCTCTTTTGCCTTCCCCCCAGTACTATGTGAAGGTGCCCACGTTTTCATGTCTTCAGCAAGCTCTGAAAGTTACTCGTCTTACATTTTTGCCAGTGTGGTAGGACAAGAGGCATCGGTTTTGGTTTATACTTACTAGTGATATGGAACATTTAAAAATGCATTTATTGGCCATTTGTATTTATTTTACAATTTGTTTCTTTTTGGGGGGTCCAATTTATTGGATAGTTTAGCATAATAAAATGTGGGTTTTTTTGGTTTAAGATTTTATTTATTTATTTGACAGAGAGACAGCCAGCGAGAGAGGGAACACAAGCAAGGGGAGTGGGAGAGGAAGAAGCAGGCTCCCAGCAGAGGACCCTGATCCGGGGCTCGATCCCATAAAGCCAGGATCACGCCCTGAGCCGAAGGCAGACGCTCAACGACTGAGCCACCCAGGCGCCCAAGCATAATAAAACGTTAACATGCTATCTTTCTTTGAAAAAAGAATTTGGGGGTGCGTGGGTGGCTCAGTCAGTTAAGTATCCGACTCCTGGTTTCTCAGGGTTGTGAGGCTGAGCCTGGCATTATACTCAGCACGGAGCCTGCTTGAGATTCTCTCTCCCTCCCCCTCCATCCCTCCCCCCATCCTGTGCTCACACTCTCTCTCAATAAAATAAATAAATAAATGTGCCAGCTCTTAGACTTTAAGAAAAGAAAAGCAAAGAAAAGAAAGATAAAGGAATTGGGAACAGTACCCTTATGTGGAAAGCTAGACATGAGACTGAGGGGGTACAGGAGCCCGCCTGCTCCCTTTGCCTCAGTCTCCCAGTCTCTCCCCACGGCTGCTCCTCAGCTTGCTTTCCCTCCCTGCCTGCCTTCCTTCCAGCTGTCTCTCCGGGAGATTGTTCTGTATTAGTGTATGTTAATCTCTCTCTGTTTCTCGTGGCGGCACAGCACTCCCTTGTAGGGATGAATCAGAGATTTGTTTAACAGTGGTCTACAGATGGAAGTAAGTCGTTGCCAGCCACCGGCTGTCACACACAGTACTGTGGAGCCCCTCTGCACCTTCGTGTGACCACATCTGTCCAGTTCGGTACTGAAGGTAGAATTTTGCATGGAATGTGAGTACGGTCTTAACATAGGGGTTGCCCACTTGCCGTCTCAAGAGCAAATTGTACCAACTTACACTCTTTCCACAGCAGCAAGAATATGAATCTTAAATTTGAAGTACTTTCCACATACAGAAAAGTACAGAGGATAATACTAATACAACCCACGACCCCAAAGTGACCCCTAAATAGATGTTGATCTGCAGTTTTCCTGCCCCTCATTTTATCCTTTCGCCATGCGCTGTGTGTCCTTAAGGAAGGCACAGGTGGTTTTATATGTTTTAAAGATTTATGTAAATGATATGTCAGACTGCATGTGTCCTTTTGACAGCTCTGTGTGTATTGATGCAGGAGTATTTACACTGATGCATTTCTCTTTTAGTGGACATTTCAGTTTTGTCTACTTTGCTGTTCCTGACAGGGCTGCAGTTCCCATTTTTTCCCTGTCTTCTCGAGCATGTGGGAAGGGATTTTAACGAAATCAGGATGTATTCTTCAAAGTAGACTTTCTGGTGTGTAGGGTGGGTGAATCTTCACTAGAGAATATTAACTTACCTTCCTCCATAGTCATCCTGATTGATATTCTGATAGTATTTTACAGCTCTCTTCTCCCACACCCTCAGTAACACTTGGTACCTGCTATCAGATGAGCTGTCTCCTGTTGATTTTTGCCTTTCCCTGATTTCTGGTGAGGTTGAGCATCTTTTCATATATTTATCAGCTATTTGGGCTTCTTTGCTGCAAATAATTATTCTTTGAAGTAATTCCACTGACACGAACTAGGCACCCTTAAGACCTAGCACAGGGTCAAGAATAGATGCATAAGAGCTCAAACCTGTAAAAAGCATAACCTCGGCTTCTCAGTTTAGAATTTTATGTATTTATTTAGTGATTTAAAAATTTTTTATTTAAATTGAATTAGCCAACATATAGTACATCATTAGTTTTGGATGTACTGTTCAGTAATTTATCAGTTGAGTATAATACCCAGTGCTCATCACATCACGTGCCCTATTGTATTTTTTGTTTTTAAGATTTGTTTAAGAGAGAGAGCATGGGTGGGAGGGGCAGAGGGAGAGAGAGAATCTCAAGTAGACTTCTCAGAGCACAGAGCCCAGTGTGGGGCTCGATCTCATGACCCTGAGCTCATGACCTGAGCCGAAATCAAGAGTCAGACACTTAACTGACTGAGCCCCCTAGGTGCCCCTAGAATTTGATTTTAAATAAGGTAGAACTAGAAGTCATAAGAGACATTCACATAATTTTTTAAGTGGAAAACATATTGGAAAATCAGAGATTTTAGATAATTTATCTACCATGAAGATTATGCCCTCACTTGGTACCTTTATTCCCCAGCTGGGAATGAGATTTTGTGTTGTGGGCAACTTGTATTGAGGGGAAACAAATTATATTGGATTTCTTTTGGGAAATTTTTTAAATTAAATAAAATTTTTTAAAGTTTTTGTTTTAAAGATTTTATTTATTCATTTGAGAGAGAGAGCACAAGCAGGGGGAGAGGCTAAGGCAGAGGGAGAAGCAGGCTCCCCGCTGAGCGGGGAGCCCAATGCGGGACTCGACCCCAGGACCCTGAGATCATGACCTGAGCCAAAGGCAGACACTTAACCGACTGAGCCACCCAGGCGCCCCAAATTTTAAAATTCTGAAATGATTCCAGACTTAAAGAAATGTCAAAATAATACAAAGAATTTGCGTACCTTCACTAGATTGCCAAGATATTAACATTTCATCTCTGTATATTAGTCTCTCTTTATATATATATATTGTCTTCTTGGGACCATTGGATAGTAAGTTGCTAACATAATGTAATGCCCTTTTCCTCCTAAATACTTTATTTAGTATGTATTTCCTGAAAAGTTTTACCTTCATGATCACATACAGTGATCATATTCAGAAAATCAACTATGAGATCTGGCCCCAGCACTGATCAGGAATAGAAGGTGTTGGTCAGTTTGCCATGATTGCTTTGGGGTGTGGGGCAGGGGTGCGGGGCTGGCGGGCATGGCTGGGAGCATGTGGCTGATGGGCCACGTCCTTCCGTTGCTATGGGGGCTGTGTGGCTAGCCCTGCACGGGTTCTCTGCTCCTCATTTCCTGCAGATTTCCTCCTCCTCTGTCAGGGTTAGACCTGAGGGAGCTAGAGGGCCAGGGCTGCCGGTCTCCCGCTGGCCCTCCAGAGCCAGGCCCCATTCCTGGAGACGGGGAGCTGCAGGAGGCTGGGCTCCCTGTGCTCTGCAAGGGCAGGAGAGGGCTGCACCCCATTCCCTTCCTCTTGGCGGGGTCAGGCCCTGGCAGCAACATGGAAGCAGGATGATCTGGGCGTGATGAGGCCTCCTTGGGGAGAGCTGAGCTGATGGCCTGGTCTCCATGTGACAGGTGTGCCCACCATCCTCTTGGGCCACTGTCTCCAAAGCTTTGATCATGCTTTCCTGTCAGAATGAGTTTTGATCATGTACGTCTCTAGGAATATGTTACATACATTATAAAATTGGAAGAAAACCCTCCAAAATGTAAAAGATAAACAGAAATTCTAGTATTTTCTTCCCTAACCTCAGGGACCTTGTTCTTCTGTTTCTTCCTCATTTACTCACTAGGGAATATTCCGCTTTTTTCTTCTTTACCTATGATCTGTACAGGTAAAGATTTTTTTTTTACCTGTAATCTGAGGTTGAAGACTTCTGGGCTTAAAAACGTGATAGTTAAAATCCTGCAGTAAAGATGGTGTTGTTTATTCTGCTTGAAACCTTTGGGTTCTTTCTATCAAACTGAAACTAGAAACTCTCCCCCACCTCCACCCAGTTTTACCAAGATGTAATGGACAGACCCGCTGTAAAAGTTGTGGGTAAGCGGCGCACTGATGTCACTCACGTGTGTCGTGAAGTGATGAGCACAGTACGTCTGGTGAGTGTCCATCGTCTCATGCAGACGCAGACACAGGTACCGATTGCTTCCTTGTGATGAGAACTCGGGATTTACTCTCCGAACAACTTGCGTGTTTATCATATGGCCGTGCTCACTGCGGTCACAGTGTTGTATCTTACAAATGGAAGTTTGTGCCTTTTGAGTGCCTTCAGTTTCTGCTTGCAGACCTGTCTAGAAATGATCTTTGAAGGATGAAGGTTTCAGAGCTGATTTCTAACCAGAGCTCTTGAAAGTGGGAGATTAGAGAAAGTAAGCTCAGTCAGGGTCTTGTAAAGATGTAGTTTTTTCCTACCAGAGGACGTGTGATTATCACCTTCTGTACTAGGCTCAACCAAGACTGTCAGTTGATCATAGGTTTTCGAAGAGTGCATAAGTAAATATTTATTACACTCTGATACATATCTGCTCTAGAAGGATTAGAAAGTACAGTGAAGCAAAAAGAAAGCCAGAACTGCTCATAATCCTATCACCCAGGGACAGCCCATGTTAACACCTTGTCGAGCATCCTCCTGGTTTTTTAACAGATATTTTAAGTCCGAGTGGAGTCCCATTATACAGAATGTTTTGTATCATCCTGTGCACCCCCATCCCTGTTAATACATCCACTTGGATGGACCTGTCGTACACATGGGGGAGTGGCATTCCACTTTCTAGTTGTGTTCCCTCTTATTTCATTAATTCCTGATTTTAGGTTCTTCCTGGTTCTCATGTCACTGAGTGCTGCTGGGAAAATCCTAAATGTTAGTGTAGGTCTTTAATTATTTCTTAAGGTTAAATCCCTGGAAGTGGAATTGCTGGGTCAAGGGGTGTGTGCACGTTTGCTGTTTGCTGGTTTGCGATCCAGAGCACTGAGCTCCGGGGGTCCCGCCCTCAGACCCCAGACTGCTTGTTTGAAGCTTTTAAAATGGAAAGCTTGTCTTTTCCACTTTCAAAGTAAGTGTGCTCATGGTAGTAAATTTAGAGAATACAGAAGATTAGGAAGATGGGGAAAATCCCCCTATCCTACTGCTTAGAAATATTAACAGTTTGGACACACTTTCTTCCAGTGTTGTACACATTTTTGTTTTGTTTTGCTGCTGTTGTAATGTAGGTACAGTTTTGTATCGTGGTCCTTTTTTTTTTTTATCTTTTATTTTTAAAATACTTTTTCTAGTCTTCTTGAGATACAATTGACATGTAACATTGTATAAGTTTTAAGGTGCACCACAGATGATTTGAATTTAGTATACATTGTGAAATGAATACCATAGCAGGTTTAGTCAACATCCATCACCTCTCAGAGATACATATTTCCTTTTTTAAAGAGCTTTTTATTTTAAAGAGCTTTTTAAACAATGATTTCATAACTTCCTTGTGCCTTCCCGTGAACCTGTAAAAGTATATAAACAAGTAAGCTCTGAAAAATATGCTCTTAACTTCTCTTAAATCCTCAGTGATCGTGATATTGCGGGGAAATGCTCCTGTAACCTGTGCTAAATGTGTACGGGCCATCTCATTTTATCGTGCTTCACTTTATCGCATTTCACAGATACCGCGTTTTTTACCGATGGAAGGTTTGTGGAGACCTTGCTTAAGCAAGTTTATGGGTCATTTTTCCAACAGCATTCACTCACTTTGTGTCTCTGGGTCACATTTTGGTAATTGTTGCAATAGTTCAAACTTTTTCATTACTATCTTTTTTTTTTTTTTTTTAAGATTTTATTTGAGAGAAAGGGCAGACAGAGAGAGCACATGAGCAGGGGGAGGGGCAGAGGCAGAGGGAGAGACAGAAGCAGACTCCCTGCCTAGCAGAGAGCCCAGCGCAGCTCGATCTGAGGGATCCCAGGACGACTGGGGTCACCACCTGAGCCAGGGCACACGCGCAACCCACTGAGCCACGCAGGCGCCCTTATTGTCTTATTTGTGATGGTGATCTGTGATCAGTGATTATGACTTGTTGAAAAGTCAGATAGCATTTTTTAGCAATAAAGTTTATCTTTTTTAAGTAAGCTCTGTGCTGAACAGGGGGCTTGAACTCATGACCGAGTTCATGCTGTACTGACTGAGCCAGCTGGGCGCCCCAATAAAGTATTTAATTTCTTTAAGGTATATACATTGTGTTTCTAGACATAATGCTGTGGCACACTTAATAGACTACAGTATAGTATAAATATAACTTTTATATGCACTGGGAAACCAAAAAAACTTCATTTGATCTGTTTTATTGCGATACTCACTTCATTGCAGGGGCGCGGGGGCGGTCTGGAGCTGAACCTGGGGTGTCTGAGGCCCGTACAATGTATGTTGTTCTCATGATTTAAAAAACATAGGAAAGTAATATAACCTACAGGCTTAAAAAAAAAAGTCAAACAATAAAATTTACAGGATAATTAATCAAAAATTTAGAAATAAGCATTAAAAAACCTCTAAGTTTTCTTACACTGCTTCCTCCCCCCAGTGTTAACAGCAGTGAATAGATTTCTCCGTAAATGGAATCCAGCTACATAAACGGGTCCATCTCCTTGTGCAGCCTGTTTTTAAATGTTAGCAAAATACCACACACTTATTCCCGATCAGTACGGAGAAACCTGCCTCGTTTTTTCTGACGCAGAGCTTGATGGCACTGATGCGCCTTGACTGACATAACCATCCACACATTAATGGGTGCGTGAGTTTCCTGTGGCTGCTTTTAACAATTTACCATAAAGTTGGTGGGCTTAAAACACAGAAATTTATTTTCTCACAGTCCTGGACGCCAGAAGGCCAGAACCAAGGCATCAGTGGGGCCACACTCCCTCCAGAGGCTTTGGGAGGAAAACTCGGTTTGGCTTTGAATTCCCATTGGCTCCTGGTGTTTCTTGGCTTGTAGATTCGTCACCCCAGTCTCTGCCTCTGTCTTCCTGTGCTGTTTCCCCCATGTGTCTGCGTCGTCTTCTCTTCCTCATAAGGACAATTTGTACCTTATATGTCACAAAGACGTATCGTGGTCCTTTCCAAAACTTGGTTATACCAATTATTTTTAAGTACCAGATTTATGGCAGTAACATGGCTGACTCCACCCCCCTTCACAAGGTCTCCAGGTTTTCGTTATTGCAGATATGTTCTACCCAACACCTGTGTTATAAAAGCTTTCTCTGTTCTTTGGGGTTACTTCCTTAGGAGAGAGAGAAGTGGGATTACTGTGCGGAAGACTCTAAGTACATTTTAGGGCTTTGGATAAAAATGACCAGACTCTTCTTCAGAAGGCTGGTGGTCTCGTGGTGGTTACGATTTTTAAAGGCTGCTTCTCTGGTGCATCTGTTGTCTCCAGTTTTCTCTCATGGAGAGAAGTGAAGCGAGGCGGGGCTGCCCAGGTGCGAAGGGTGAAGGCTGGGCTCTGGCCCCAGTGGCCTGCAACGTGCCAGCAACGTGCCCTTCCCCACCTGGAGCCCCTGACCGCCGCTCCCTTAATGATCGGCTGCGGGGCGGGGGGGGGGGGGGCGGAGAGCTTTTGCCGAGCTGCCGCCGAGGTCCTCCCCGGGTTCCCCCACCTTGCCCTAAAGGACAGTGACGGCCCTCACAGGCCTTCCCCTCTTTTTCGCGCAGATGTGGGTCTCAGAGGGCCCGGGGCACAGACCTTTGCTGCGCTCTGAGAAGCCCGTGCGCTTCTTAGCTGGGGTCTGGAGCCGCATCTAGGGAATGAGAGTGCTTTCCCGGGGAGGTTCCTAGCTTGCGAACTTTCATGAACTTTCACAGGGAGTCAGAATGGACACGAGAGACCACAGTGGAGCCACAGCCCGGATGCTGGCCAAGCAGTATGGACACATGAAGATCGTGGGGTTGATAGACGCTCACTCGCCTTCTCTGCCCAAGAACCTGTATCGGAGCCCAGGTACCTGCTTCTGCACCGCCGTGTTCTCCATGGAGTTCTGCTGGGAGAGGACAACACCCCTGCCGGCTCCCACCTGCCCCTCGGAGTTTTGGCTCCCACAGCCTTGCCAGGAGGCTCCGCCGTGCAGTCGAGGTTGAGCGCGCTGGTCTGACAGGAGAGAGACCCGTTAGTGTGCAGTGGGCCCAGCCAGGCCGATGGTGTGCCTGGGCTGCCGGCGGTGCCCATGGAGGGGCAGGCGGGCGGGCAGCCTCCGAACGGGACTGCTTACAGCTCTTGTTTCTTGACTGCTTGTGGTGCTCATTGCCATACGAAGTATTTTAATTTTATACAGTCAGATTCATCAGTCTTTTATTGCTTGTAGACCTGGCAGCATAGAAGATCTTTCCATGTTTCCTGGTCGTACAAGAATTTGTCCATTTTCTTCTGGTACTTACATGGTTTCATTTTTTATGTTTAGTTCTCTGATCCATTTGTACTTTACTGTCATGCATGGCGTGAGGTGTGGTGTTCTCAGATGGCTTCCCCATTGTCCTGGCTTCATTA
Organism: Ursus americanus; assembly: GCF_024610735.1. Taxonomy (NCBI): domain Eukaryota; kingdom Metazoa; phylum Chordata; class Mammalia; order Carnivora; family Ursidae; genus Ursus; species Ursus americanus. The sequence continues at coordinate 36,663,255 of NC_142128.1, forward strand.
AATTATTTAACAGTCCATCTTTGACCTAGTCATCTGTGAGGCTGTCTTTGTCATGTATTCTGAATTTCCGTCTGTGCCCCGGTCTGTTTCTGGACTTGCTCTTCTGTTCCCTGGCTCTGTCTGTCCGCACACCAGACCCACACCCTCGTCGGCTTGCAGACGCTCTTTGTAGTACGTCGGACTGTCTCTGGTCGGCCAGCCCCCCTGCAGCTTTCCCTCTTCAGTGTTCCCCACTACTGCTCGTGTATTTCTCTGTGTAAACCTGAACATATCTTGTCCAGCTGCGTAGAAACAGCGTTACTGAGACTGTGGCAGATTGAGAAATCAGCTACCCGTTCATGCTTTGAGTCGTCCTCTGTAACAAGGGACGTCTTTTGTTCAAGTGTCCTCCTGTGTCTACAGGAGGGTTTAAAATTTTTCCTCCTAGACATTGTGCATAGAACTTATTTTTTCTTCCTAAGTGTCTGACTTTGTTGCTGTTGTAAATGGGGTTTCACTGCCTTCACGTCCTCTGACTGCTTATTGTCTGTGAGTATGAAGGCTGTTGGCGTCTGCTTGCCAGTTTATAATCTGCTGCTCTACTGAATTCTTTCATTGCTTGAATTTATTGATTTTCCAGGGTTTTCCAGGTATGCTACCATACAGTCTGCCCATAGAGATAGATTTACTGCTCCTTTCTGATTTGTGTACTTCTAATTTCTTTCATTTAGTTGCATTGGCTAGTACTTCTCATAAGCCATTGAGTGTGTTGGGGACAGTGGTCATTCACCCGGTCCTGACCTTGGCAGAAAATGCCACCTTAGGTGAGATGCTGGCTTGAAGGGTAAGGTGTGCATGTATTCTATCATGTTAAGAATGTATCTGGCATTTTCTATATTCCTGAGTGTTTTTTACAGGAATAAGTGTAGAATTTTGTCAAAGGCTTTTTCAGCATCTGTGGAGACAATTGTTAATTTTCTCCTTAGATCTAATATATTAGTGAATTTTCTAATAGTGAAACAACTTTACATCATTAGTATAAATGCCACGTGGTGTATTATTTTCTTAATGTGATGTTGGATTCTGTTTGCCAGTATTTTACTTAGTGTTTCCGGATGGCTGTTCATTTGTCAATGATCCTGGTCTGTGATTCTGTTTTATTGGGTGTAGACATCAATATACATCATACAGAGAATTTGAGTTTTCCTTCCTTTTTTGTGCTCTGGAACAATTTATGCAGCATGGATGCCCTGTGGTTTTTGAAGGTTTGGCAGGATTCTCCTGTGAGACCATCTGGACCTGGTCTTTCTTTGTGGTAAGTTTTCCTGTTTCTTCTGTAGAAATTGGTCCACTTAAGCTTTCTCATTTCATGGGGGCCAGGTTTGGTCAACTGCATTTTCCTAGGAAGTCCTTACCTCCAGGATTTCAAACTTACACAGAGGTCTACAAAACCGTTTCTTTCTCTGTCTCCTTCTAAAAAGTTCCAGTGATTATTTTCCTGTGTCATTTCTGTCTCGCCTGCCTCCCAGCTCAATCCTCTCTCTCCCCTTTCTTGTTCATTCTTGATGGTTTTCTCACTTTCCTGCAGTACTGTTTTTCTACTCAAGTCTGTTCTGCCTTAGGCTCCTTGTGGCTGAATCTTCATTTCAAAAATTTGACCTTTTCTTTCTGTTTTTTAAAGATTCTATTTTTAAGTCATCTCTGTGCCCAACATGGGGCTCGAACTCACAACCCCGAGGTCAAGAGTCGCCCGCTCCACCGACTGAGCCAGCCAGGTGCCCCGTTGACCTTTATTTTCTCCCTCTTCCCTGAGTTCCTTTCTCACCGTTGTGAGCCCGTGCCTATGTCTTTTTGTTCTTGGTTTTGGATTTCTGAAGCAGGGTGCTTTTTCCACTCCTGCATGCTTGTTTAAGGATGTATCCACGCAGAGTGCATATTCGCTTTCTTCTCCCTCTTTGGTGATGGTGGTTCAGAGGGAGGGGCGTCTTGACTCGCTGTGGTGTTTGGCCCCTGGTATCTGTGTCCCCTCAGAGCGGTGGTGTGTGGGGATGGCTGGAGCCTCCGTGCTTCATCAGGGCTCAGCGGCCTGGCTGGCGGGAGGGTCCTGCTTCAGGACTCCCTCCCCAATGTCTCCAGGGGAGTCCCGGCTAGCTGGGTTTTTTTGGTTGTTTTTGTTTCTGGAGGAGGATGTCGTGAGACCAAGCCTTATGTGTCCTTGATATGTTTCTGTCTTGCCAGATCCTGGGGTCCCCCCCTTGCCTTTGCTATTCACTTCTCAGTTTCCAAAGGTGTCTCCCAGGAGTGGGGCGCTCCTGTTCCCTCGGTCCCGTGTGCATTTTTAAGCTGCTTCTCTGGAGCTGTGCAGCCCTCTGCCAGGATGCTTCTTCTGCCACAGAATGGCCTTTTTCTGGGGGCAACACTGGCACTTCTTTCCCCTCGTCTCTCTTCGGGTGTGGCTTTCTTTTAGACCCGCTCACTCTCCTAGGAGTCTAGGTGGGCGTGAGCAAGAAGTGTCGCTGCAAGAAGAGATACGGATGTGGCTCCGCTCCACAGGAGCGAGGAACAGGGCGGGTGGGGTGCTCTCTGTCGTCCTGCTTCTGTGGAAGGGGTGGGATTCATGTGGCTCTCTCAGTTGTCCTTGCTGACTTGTCAGGTTTGAGAGGACGTGCTGGGAGGGGCAGATTCACGGAGCTCCCTTTGCCTCGGTTACCCCCTTCCCTTGTCCTTTCATTCTTTGACTCCTCCCTCTTCTCCCTGGCGGGACCACAGTCTGCTCCTGGTGGCACAGATCCTAGAGCGCATGGGAGCAAGCTACGTGGGGAAAAGAGAGGGTGACCGGCTCAGGGTCACTGGCCAGGTTTGGAACCTGGCTCAGTAACACCCTTGCTTGCAGGCAGTCAGTGACCTGAGCTATATGTTCACGCCAGTGAGCTCTCCCCGTCCACGGCCTGGCTCCCTTCCTGGCCTTGGGATTGTTTGTGATGGACACCACCTCACAAGGGGGCAGTGGGATGAGGGGCTCCTTTGGCACCTGAGCCCCAGTGTACCAGCCCAAGGATGAGGTCTTATCTGATGGGAGCCTTATACAAATATAGTCGTGAATTTTGTCTTCCAGGTATGATAAAATAAGGAAAACTGTGAAAAGCTGTAAGATGATAATGGCTGTGAGTGTGCCAAGCTCTTAAACTGTGACGGGTGGCATGTGGAGTGCTTCCCCAGACCTGGTGCACGGCTGGCACATGCCCCTTGTTTCCCAAGAAGTGCAGGTGGAGAATACCCAGTTGTTAGGAAGTTGTGACTGATACAGTCCTTGTCTATGAAAAGATGAATCTTATTTACCATCTCAGAACATTTATTTCAGGTTTAAAATATACATACTTGTTAAAAAAAATTCTGGAACTCGAAGAGCAGAACAAGAAGTCCCCCATCATGACGAACTTTTTCAGTTGAGACTCAGGCTTAGCAAGCTTGTTCTTTCTCCAGATCTCCCTGTGGCCCCTCTGAGCAGTGGACTGGCCCATTATGCCATTGCTTTCTAGTGATGTCCTGGGAAACGCGTTTTTTTCCTTCTTAATATGAGAAAACAAATTATGATTTTATTCCCACCTATTATGAGGATTAGTAAATTAGTCCCTCACTGAATAAAATGTCTTAATTCTGGTGTTTGACCCACAGACAGATTTGAAGATCTAAGCTCTTCGGATGAATCCTGCCCCGTTCCCCAGAGACAGAGGCCCTGTCGGAAGAAGGGCCTCAGCATCCATGAGGGGCCTCGAGCCCTGGCCAGGATCACAGCCATCGGACTTGGAGGCAAGCTGCAGCAGCCCTGCCGTGGTGAGTGCTCCCACGTCCTGCGGCGCTTCGGCAGTGCATCCCCAGATGCTGCCTGATGACCGCGGATGCTTCTCGGCCTTTTGAAGTGTGGGCGCTGGGTGGGGGCTGTAGCTCAGACTCAGAGTTGACTATAGGGATAGAAAGACATTAATCACTGGCTCGCTTCTGGGTTCATCCTTTGATCTTCCTTTCCGTGGGTTACGTTACAAATAGAACTTTCTCTCCAGCAGCACAAATACAGCAAAGCTGGGATTTCATTTATCATGTGGTAGGTCAGCCAGTGCAGAGAAAATGTTGAAGTCTGGTCTCTGCCCCCTTTCCCCCCGCTGGAGTTGGATGGGTCTCTGGCAGCCGGTTGCTCTCTTTTCTCCAAGTGCTAGACTGCGGAATGGTCGGATGGTATCCTTAGTGGGCTAGACGTCTAGTGAGTTTACTCTCCCACTGTCAGCGCCTCATGGTGAGTGCAGTGCTCTTGGGGGGTGCCAGGGGCACGGATGCTGTTGCTCTGGCCTGACCTTAGCGCTGGGTTGGGAGCTCCAGGCCCACCTTTTCCCATCAGCCACTGTGGGAGGCAGGGGGCGGGGGGGGGCTGACTGGGCCACTGGGGAAGCTGCCCCCAGCCGTGGGCAGGCTGCTGCAGGGCGAGAGCGGCCTGGGCCTCCGCCCCTGCCCGTGGAGCGGGCTTGTGAGCACAGAGCCCCGGGGCACTTGGCTGGGTTCTGGTGAGGAGTTCGTGCTGCCTGTCCCTGTCCCACCGGAGATGTGGTGGGGGCCCGGAAAGGATGGGTCTTACCCAGGGTGGGGGTGCTAATTAACTTGTGTTGCTGTACAACACATCCTTTTTAAAATGGAATTTGTTCAAGTTACCAAAATAATCTGGCCGAAGCCCGTTTATACACAAATCTGTTTACGCGCCCACGTAGGCAGGAAAGTCTTCACCAAAGAGTGACGCTCATTGTCCCTTAGTTGTGCTATTTCATAATTTCGGTTTTCCTCTTACACCTTGTGATATTTAAATTCTCCGTATGTACGTATATTCTCATTGCCAGTAATGAAAAAACATTTTCTTGCCGGCAGATGCACTCAGAGGTTATGTAACTTGGTGTTACTGCTGTTAATCTTTAGCCCGGGGCCTCCGCCTCCCTGCTCAGCGAGGTCTCCTTGGCTGGGGCGCACGGACCCAAAGAGCAGCGCCCCTAGATGTGTGTGTTGAAAAGCCACAGGGAGCACGAAGGCTGGTGTGTGTGAGATTTTGTTCCCAGCTACGAGGAATACTTAGTGACTGGTTTTCCTGAGGCTCAGGAATCTATAAACACAGCTAACCATTTCCTGCTTTGTCCACTTGGAAAAGCAGCACTTGGTGTGATGGAGGCGGCACCAGGTCGGACCGGGCGCTGGTCCTGACCCGTGTGCTCTTGCCGTGGGACACAACCTGGTCCCCACGCCCCCCGGAGTCTTTGCTCACCTGCAGACCATGCATTTGTGCCCAGGTTACTGTGGTGAGCGGATGGGGTAACGGCCAGTTAGGAATTTTCTCTCTGCTTGCCCAAATCCTGGGCCTTCCCTCACGCTGAAATTCCTCTGGGGTGGTTGAATTTGGAAGGACGAACTCGTCCCTTTCGTGCTCATGTGGGTTTATGTCCCCCGTTCTGTCCACAGAGCAGGTGCCTTTGCCTGGCTATGTCACCTTCAACAGCAGTGATGAGAACCCGCTTGAAGGGGGGGGCCTCTGCTACAGGGACGTCACCTCCCCGATCAATGACCGGGACGTGGACAGCAGCAGCAGCAGCAGTCGGGGTATGTGTGCCCCGCCCCGCTGGCTGCGGGCTCCACTGGGAGTTGGGAGTTCGCGTGCACTACCCCCGACCCCCCAGCGGGGCCCAGAGCTGTGGCAGGTCCGGCCAGTAGAGAACGAGGGGGTGAAGGGTACAGAAGGGCCTGGCTTTTGTGAGGAGCAAGAACGTGGCACGGAGACAGGTGAGGGGCAGCTTCTGGCCCAGTGTCAGTGCAGGATCTGGGGGACTCATTCCAAACAAGGGTCGATCTTGACTGCAAGCCCTCAGGGAAATGTCTCTTAGATTCCATGCATCATCCATTCGGGAGCTGTGGACGGAATGTGTGGTGGGCCAGGCACCGCTCTAGGTAGATGCCTGGATTTATCAGCGAACAAAACAGGCAGAACTCCTGTCCACGCGGTAGGGCAGCAGGGCTTGGGCCTGGCATCAGAGGAAAACAGCCAGCTATTTCAGGAGTTGACGGATGCAATGCGTGCAGGGCTCTGGGGAGTCCTCGCAAGGGAGACCTGTGGTCACCTGCCCCTGTCTTCACTGTCAGAAGAGCACACCTTCTGCGCCAACCTGGGGGTCGTGAGGCACAGCAGCAGCAGCGAGGGCCTGACGAGAGCCCTGGGAGTCAGCAGTGAGGCCTCTCTGGAGAGCAACGAGGTGAAGCTTCTCCTTCCTTGATCTCCCACCTCCCTCCCTTTTCGTGGTGTTGTGGGGGCTGCCTCCCTCAAGAGGGCAAGTCTGGGGACAAGGACTTTGTCAGACGCACAGCATCCTTGGCCACCCTCCGTGAGCACCAACCACTGTGCAAGTCACCAAGGAAGCCTCTGTGACTGGTGGGGGGTTCCCAGCTACAATTTTGGGGCAGAGGATAGAGTGGATGCAGCCACATTAGCTGTGAGCCCCTCAGTGTTAACTTCAAGCTCACGTCTTGCCACAGGATTCGGATCATGCCTGTAAAAGTTCGGTTCGCAAGCAAGCTAAAAGTTACATGAAGACCAAGAATCGTTACAGTAACAGCGACGGCCAGTGGCCTGTGAGCACCGGGACTTCGGGGGCAGCGTCTTCCCCAGGATCTATTCCCCAGACGGAGAGGTCGCCCTACTCGGGACCTCAGGTGAGGCCATCTCTGAAACGGGCGGTTCCGCGCATAGAAAGGTGGCACTTCCTGTGCTTCGTGAGGCCCGTACTGTGCACTCATGAGGGGCCATGCACTGCTGAGAGAACAGTGTGGTGCTGCTTTTCCCCCAAATGGTCTATGAGGCTAGTCTGGCAGAGAGGCTTCCTGGGGGCTCCTGGTGCCGCCTGCAGGGTTTCTGTCCCAGCCCTTGGTTTCCATACTTGACTCAGCGAGAACAGGACCAGTCTTGCAGAGCTGCTTGCAGAAGTCAGTGACAGGATGTGTATGAAGCAGAGACAAGCGGCACTTAATGAAAATTGCCGTCTCTGCCGTCCTCGCTGCGGGCCGCTCTGGCTCCGCTCTGGCTCCCCGGCTTCTTAGCGGTTACAGGTGCAGCCCAGCAGCTCAACTGGCTGTTGAGTTCTCCTGCCCTCTCTGGGTTTAAGTGCTACCAAGAGGACAGAGAGGAGGACATTTCTGCCATTTATTGAAGTCAGCTCTGCTGTCACTGAGAGTCTGCCATTTTGCTGCCTTCTCCTTGTGGCCCCTCCAGAGAGCTCTCTCCAGGGCTTACGTTTCCAGGCTCAGTGAACAGCTACACTTTTCATTTCCTGAAACACATGCTGCTGGGAGGGTGGGTGGTGCTGGTGGGATCTTAAGGCTGTTTCAGAAAGTAGGTTAAGGAAAATGGCAGAGTAACAACCTTTGAAAATTTGCTTCTCCATTAAAAGCAATAAACTGACAAGTGGTTAGAATAATTTTTTTCAAAACTCTGTGAATCAACCAAAAGCTTAGAGCAACCTGGAAATGTTTATTCAAGAGACGTGGCTGAATCTCAGTAGGAACTGCAAGCTGGTAACACTTTAACTTGCCTTCGTCCCCTCCACTCTCCAGTGCCAGGGTCGCTGTGACAGCCACTGGAGGGTTAAAGACTTGGTATTATTGGATGCATCTGATGGCTCCCTAGGAGACCATGCTTAAAGAGCTGTATTTGACTTCACTGAGAGCTTATCTATCCAACAGAACAAAAGCCCTCTCCTTGAAGAAGGTGTGTTGAAAATAATTATAGGCATGTGTTTTAACTTTGCAGCTGCCTGAGGTGTTGATAATAGTCAGAGCAAATTAGATTGACCACAAAGCTGAAAAGGAAAAGGTGGGGAAGGAGATGTCCACAGGAGCTTTGTAAAGCTCTGACCCATTCCTAGGAATCCGGGAGGCCACACGCTTGCTCAAGGCTGTGTTGTGTGTATGGTCAGGAAAGATGTAAAAATACATCTGATGACCTTGAGGGTCTAGCAAGCAGGAAGTTAAGGCTAAGGTAGGACCGTCCTGTGCCTGGCTGAGTGTTGAAGGTGGCCCCAAGCAAGCCTACAGAGTTACGCAGGAAAGAGGGGGAGACTGGTCTCCTGTGTTTAAGGAAATCTGTCCAGTCCTTAGCTACCACTAAGCTAGCCAAGGAGAGACCTCTGTGGCCACATCAAGAAAGAACACAGACTTTATAGAAGAGGCACTAAACAAGTAACTTCTACAAGCAGCAGCAGCAATGAACTATGGAGTGGGAGGAGAATTCGATCTCCAGAGCCTCCACATTCAGATGTGTAGTTTTGGCGGGCACCTGGCTGGCTCATTTGGTGGAACATGTGATTCTTGATCTTAGGTTTCTAAATTCAAGCCCCCTGTTGGGTGTCGAGATTACTTAAAATCTTTGAAATGTCCAAATTTCAACAAAAAGACAAGATGTGCAAAGAAACAAGGAAGTATGGCTCATAGGCTGTAAAAAGTCAACAGAAGCAGCACCTGAGGAAGGCCACTGTGGGACTTATCAGACGAAGACTCCAGATCAGCTTTTTCAAATATGTTCAGTGAGCTCAGGGAAGCCCTATCTAGACAGAGAAAATCAATAGATTCTGTAGGTGCAAAGTACAATGACTGAAACGAATGTTTCAGGAGAGGGCTCTGCGGGAGACTGGAGCATGCACAAGGCCCCACAAACCTGATGTTGACCAAGTGAGATTATCCCATCTGAGAAGACAAAGAAGAATGAAGAACGAACAGAAACCCGTGAGACCCCATCAGGCAGCCAGCATACACATAACTGGTGTTCCAGAAGGGGAGGAGGTAGAGAAGAGCACAAAAAAATGTTTAGGAAATAGCCAAACCTTCTCGCATTTGATCCAGGAAGCTGTATGAACCCTAAGTAGGTTAAACTCAGGTCCACAGCTAGACCTAGAGTAATGAAAATGTCCAAAAACAAAAAATCTTGAAGGGAGCAAGAGAGAAGTGAGTCTTTACATATAAGGAACCCTCGTAAGATTAACAGCTCATTTCTCACAAGAAGCCATGGGACCTAGAGAACGTTTGATGACTAAGTCAAAGTAATGAGAGGAGGAAAAAAAACTCAACCAAGAACGCTATATCCAAGCAAAAACTATCCTTCAGAAGTGAAGGAGAAATTAAGACAGTTGTACAGTCGCAGGTAAGCAGAGACTAAGAGTTTGTTGCTACTGGACCCACCGTCCAAGAAACACTACCGCTGTCCAGGCTGAAGTGAAAACAGGCTGAGTGTCTCAGGACTTCCTGCTCCTCCTGAGGGCACGGAGACGAGGGGGCTGGAGCTCCTGGCGCCGGCAGCACTGTCCCAGCACAGAACCTGGGGGATTGGCGGGCTTACGCGGACGCTCGGCAGGCAGGGCTCTGTAGTACAGCAGTGCCTTGGCTGGTCCGCATGTCTTGGGGCCCCACCTGTCCTCTGACCTGCCCCGGCTCCTTTGCCCTCCAGGACCTCGCCACGCTGCTGGAGCAGATTGGGTGTCTGAAGTACCTGCAGGTGTTCGAGGAGCAGGACGTGGACCTCCGCATCTTCCTGACCCTCACTGAGAGCGACCTGAAGGAAATCGGCATCACGTGAGTGCAGCGGGGCCGTCGCGGCCACGCCCCCTCGTTTCCGCCTAGCCCGAAGGGGCCAGCTTAGCTTGCAACTTCCCAACGCTGGGGTGGGACGAGCCACCCTATCCGGAAGTCCGCTCGCTTCCTGCGGCCAGCTGGCCTCTCCAGCCCCCAAGCTGGCCCAGCTGACACTGCTGTGATCAGGGCACCCAGACATTTTTGCTGTCTACTTTTGAGAGCTTCCCAAGTTGGTGGGAGGCCATTCACAGCCTGGCCCTGACTGGCCCGAGCTCCCTGTTCAGTGAAAGCAGCCAGGCAGGGGACAGAAACAGGCAGGGGAGGCCAGCCCCAACTGGGGTCACTTCTTAGAACCTTTTGTTTCTGTCATCAGTCCCAGGACCCTGGGGGCCACTCTCCCCCTTCAAAGCTGGGATCTTTCCTAGGGGACCATCTTGGTGGAAGGACAGTCCATGGCACCTCTACACACACCGCAGATCTGTATACTTCTCTCGTTCACCCCTGCAGGTTGTTCGGGCCTAAAAGGAAGATGACCTCTGCCATTGCCCGCTGGCACAGCAGTGCCCGTCCCCCCAGCGATGCCCTGGAGCTGGCGTATGCAGACCGGCTGGAAGCGGAGATGCAGGAGCTCGCCATCCAGCTGCACAAAGTAGGTGGTGAGCAGGGGAGGGGCCGTGCAAGGGAGGGGCATGGAGACCAGCTGCAGAGGATGCAGAGCAGAGAGCAAGCAGGGGGGACAAATATCCCGGGTCAGCAGGGAGCAGCAGCCTGGACGGGCAGTGGGACAGTGAGGGCAGAAGCACTACGGCTCCTGTGCCAAAGGGGGGACGCACAGGCAGGAGCGCAGATGGACACAGAGTAAGGGGGGTGCAGGGAACAAGCAGCGGGCGCGGGCACCACAGCGCTTGCGGGAAGGGACGCAGAGGAGGCTCCATCCGGAGAGGCATCCCCTGCCTCCGGCCCAGGAGAGTGGGAGTCGAGAGCCAGTGAGGATGGCAGAGAGAGAACCGGGGTTGGGGGGACCCAGCCCATGTGGCCCTGGCCTCAAATCTCCCTGGCTCACTTACCCACCTGGGCTCCTGCCTCTCCCGCCGCAGCGCTGTGAGGAGGTGGAGGTCATGCGCGGCCAGGTGTCGCAGGAGCAGGAGCTGCGCGCCGTGGTGGAGAGCTGTCTCCTGGAGCAGGACGGTGCCCGTAAGGATGTGCACGCCCAGCTGCAGGAGACCTGGGCCCTCGCCCGGGACGCCGCTCTCATCTTGGACCAGCTGCGGTGAGTGGGCATCTGATTTGTCCCCCGGCCAGACCCTGAGTCACTGATGTCTCCAAATTCTTCAACCAAAGGCTTGTTTTTAGGACCTCTTGGGGTCACTTGCTGCCATCCTCCATTTTGTTCTGGCTTTGCCTTTCTGCAGGGCAGACCCAGGCAGCCAATAGGACCCCGAGAATCTGCACAGTACGTGCAGGTCGTCCTCTGCCTGTGTCTCGGGCCTTGAGAGCTTGGCGTGAAGGCAGAGCCCCACCTGACACTCAGGGAGGTGGAGGGATCTGCCGCCCAGCAGGGGCCACTATTGCTAGGCCTCTTCCCTCACCAGCACTTGGCCTTATGTCTGGCAGAGCCTGTCAAGCCGAGCTGTCAGCCAGAGTGAAGCAGGAGGTGTCCACCCGAGGGTCCACCCTGGGCACAGCCCTCCCCACAGCTGGTAAGAACAGCGTCCTGGCCCCGGATGGCATAGGCACTGCCCTAGGTCGCGTGTTACCACCTGTTCCAGCAGTTATCACACTGACCCTCCTCCCCTGCTCTACACCATCCCAGGCTCCAGACTGAGGGCACCCTGTATCCCCGATTGCTTCCCCATGGTGGGAGGCAAAAGCCCTTGGGCTCTGGCGGAGTCTTCTGTCCAGGGTCTCAAGTGACTTCTGCAGCCTACAGTTGGGGCTACCCCAGGACAAAATCTCACTGTAGACCAGGGACCCTCATACTTGCATCCCTGGGGCGGGACCCTGACTGACTGACAGTGCTTTAGAGAAATGTGGGAGAACACATTTGGTGTAACAAGGTGGTCACGTAGGAACCGACAGCTGGGTGGATCCCCTGGTTGCAGCAGCTCAGGACAAACAGGCAGGACCTGTGGTGACCACACAGATCCCAGGCCCACCAGGTTCTCTGCCCCACAGACTCCCAAGGCTGGCAGGCCTCCCTGCAGGCTCTGAGCCTCCCTGAGCTGTCAGGAGCATTGGAGGATCGAGTCCAGGAAATGGGTGAGTCTCCAGGAGGGCAGCCAGTGAGTGGCCTCACCCCCATGAGGGGCCAAGAGTGGGTGAACAGGGAAAGCCCTGCCCTAGCCTACTATCCCTCACGGTCACGCAGTCTTAGGCACCCCCTCTTCTTCTCACACTTGCAAAGCAGTAACTTACTGCTCCCATCCTCAGGGCGAGTGCTATGCTCAGTGACCCAGAGCTTGGAGAAGCTGCAAGTACTGAACAGGAAGGAGAACTGGCGGGAGCCTTAGCTGGGAGGGACGGTGAGTGTCCGCCAGCCCAGGCCCCGGGCTGGGAGAGCAGGGCGCACTGGGCAGCAGTGAGCTCCCCCTTCAGTCTTCCCTTTCCCTTCTCAGAATCTGACGTTGGGTGACTCATCCACCCTGAAGCTGTGTGCCTGGAAGACAGGAGCGTGGAGAGCAAGCGGCTACAGCAGGCTGGACCCCAGCAGGCCGGAGGATCAGGCCCCCGGAGCAGCCGGCAGAAGCAGGACAGGGCTGGGGCCAGTGCAAGGAGCGAGGCCCACACAGAGGCAGGACGAGGGCCTATAGGCCAGAACCTGGGGGTGAGGCCCCGAACGGGCAGGGCCACGGGGAGAGAGCAGGTCCCCGTACACCACAGGTGCCACACGGAGAGGATTGGGTACCTGGGCAGCGTATGTCATTTGCTGGAAAATAAAATGTAAGCTCTACTGGTGAGGGGCTGTGTTCTGGTCCCACCACATGCAGTACCGGCTGGCAAGCCAGGCCGAGACCCCCCCCCACTTGAGTAACCCACTGGGGCCCAGGCCCCTCTGTCAGGACAGAGACCACCATGCTCAGAGCAGGGCTGACCCCCCACCTGCTCTGTCCGGCCCCTGTAGCTTCTAGGGCTCCCTTTGCTGCGAGCCCCCTCGAGTCTACAAAAGCAATCTGAAGAGTGACGCATACCCCCAAGCCCCAAGGAAGTAAGAGAGGAACAAGGTACAGGTGTTTTATTTACAGAATGAAGTGCCTTTGCCCCTATGTGCTGGCCACTTCATCGAGGCTCTAAGGTGAAACAGGCGCTCAGGCTGGGCCGGAGCACAGCTTTCCTTACCAGGCCAAGCAGGTGCTGTGGAAACTTTGTTAGCTTCACTGAGGAGTCCTTCCGGACATAGGGCCATAGGAGACTGCCCGTGGTGACGTTCCCGCCTGTGGTGGCTCTGCGGTTGTCATGCTGCACACTCGGCCAGTGCTTCCATACCACGTCCTGGAGCTGCCTGCAGCCTGTGCTGGGAATGGAGGAAGGGAGGCTTGCAAAGCAAAGAGCAGTGAGCTGAGCTCAGCCCAGGTGCGGCCAGAAGCCCCAGACCAGGCACAAGGCCCACTGAGGCCTGAAGCCGGCAGTCCCACAGCAACTGCAGGGAAGGGGATGGCCCCTCCACCTGGGACAGGAGCCCCATATCAGCTCTACGCTGAATGGAGCCCAGCACTCTTGCGCCTAGCTCCCTGCCTTAGGTCCCTGGGTAGTGGCAGAAAGGGACCCCCCCCGTGCACCCAGCCCCGGGCCTGTGGCCAGGACCAGAGAGCACCTGAGAACGGACTTTCCTGTCCTTTCTCTTTCGAAAGCTCCAGGTGGGCCTCATGGCCCCAACCAACCTTGGGGACCAAGCCCCAATGGGGTAAAGGGGCTGTGAAGCCTTACTCCCAGTTCACACACCATAGAAAAAATTAACCAAGTAAGGCTAACAACCACATTCTTTAACAATTAACAGTATGACATTCTGAGCTGAGCCAGCTCTCCTCTCAGCCCTGGGGCTGGCTGGTGACAGGACTCAAGGCATGCTCCACAACAATAAACTGACTTCTCGATGGTCTGTGTCTACCTACCCACCTGGATGAATGGGTGATACCTCCACCAACCCGTGAGTCTCACGTGAAGAGTTTGAGCCACGGGGTAGGAGAAAATGTCTTGAGCCTGGATAAGCCAGGCCACCTACTGACCAGGGTGGGCTCCCAGTAACCTGGTCGCTACCCAGTAGCTGCTCCAGGCAGCGGAGAGGAGTTGTGAACACACAAGACATTCTCCTAGAAGTTCGGGACACAGAACCAGGGGAAGGCAAAAGACATGCAGCATAGAATCAACCTCAGGAGGAAGATGGGAGGAGCTTCTCCAGGGCTTTCTTCTGCTTCTCCGTGGCAGCAGCCAAAGCCTCAGCCAGCTTCTCTTCAGGCATCATGTTAAGCACCTTGAGAGCGAAAAGCAGCTGATACTTGGCGGTGCTGGTAAAGGCGTTGCTCAGGAAGTTGGGAAAGCCACCGACTCGGTCCTTTTGGGTGTAAAGCGGGACTCGCACAAGCCCCAGCACCTGCACAGAGAGAAGACCAGAGTGGGACCAGGCCCCCACACCAGTGGTGTAGCCCTAGCAGAAGGAGCCTGTGAGCTGCTAGGCCGGGGAGGGCAGCCAGGTTGCGAAGGCTGTAATGAGAGACCCAGGCAGGGTCCGGTGAGGCGGAAGCCAGCGGTACCCTTGGAGCAGTGCAGCCCCACTACTCCCCAGGCAAAATTCAAAGCTGACCCCATGCACTTTCCACCCTTAACACTCTCAAGTCCCAGCTCCCATCCACTGGCAGGTAGCCCCCCAGTTCATACCCCATGCTCCCTCTTCCACGGGTGAATCCCAAACACCCCAAGTATGACTCCCGGCCCCTCCAGAGTATAAAACCCACAGACCGTAAGAGCCTTCATCACCCCAGCCATCAGATACCAGCCCATGAACCAGCCCCCGTTTCCCACCTCCCCACAAGGCACCACCCCATCCCATCCCCCCACCAATCCCACTCCCCACTCCCAGGATTGGCAATGGCAGGCAGCAAGGCAGATGGAACACAGCCCCGAGGGAACCCCAGCCCCGGGCCCCTCGCCCCCACCCCTGGCCCCAGGTCCCTCTCCCCTCCCCGATGCTGGAGACAGCGACACCCCACCCAGCCCGGCCAGGGGACCCTCAGGGGGACGTGTTACCCATCGGTGCCTTCCACGGGGCCAGAGCCAACCCCCGGGGCGGGGGGCGGGGCCCGGGCGGCGGCCCCACCTCCAGGCCGTGGTCGCGCGAATGCACCGCGCTGATCTCCACGGCGTGCAGCTGCTCCAGCGTCAGCTGCCGTGCGTACAGGTGCGCCACGACGCGGTGCGGGCCCTCGGTCAGGTGCGAGCTCAGGTAGTCGGCCTCCGTGAGGCGCAGGCAGCCCAGGCCCAGGCCCAGCACCCGATTCAGACCGTCCTCCAGAGACCAAAACCGCCGGTCCACGAAGCCCCCGGGAAACCCCAGCAGCCCGTCGAAGCGCATTTGCATCTGCAAGGGAGGGCCGGGTCACGGGCGCGGGGTGCGAGCGGCGCCCCGTCCCCTGCCCGCCCACCCGCGTCCTCACCAGCACCGAGAAGCGCATGGGGATGCGGCCGAAGAGCTGCCCGGGGTTGGCGGCGTAGAGCATGGCGTGGCACGAGTGGCTCCAGCCCGGCCCCAAGCGCATAGCCTCCACCCGGCTGATCTGCTTCAGCTCCGGTACCGCCGCCGACATCTTGACACTACCCCGCCGCGGCCCGGGCGCCGCTCCTTAAGTGCATGCGCGGGCCCGCCCCCGTCGGTCCCGCCCAATCCGCAGGCAGCCCCGCCCCTGAGCCCGCCCCTCCGCCAATTGCCGACGCCCATCGGGGGGCTGAGCCCTTCCCGGCGTTCCGACACGTCGTTGAGGCGCGGAAGGGGCGTGTGCAAAGGGAGAGGCTGCGCGCGCCCCAACCCACGGCCCTCGAGAACCACGACCCCCAGAAGGCACAGCGCGGGCCGAGCCCTCCCGAGACTAGCGGGGCCCCGGAGCCCTCGGGCGGGCGCTGCCAGCCGGCTGGGGCTCCGACTGCCCGCCACGAGTCCTATGCCTTACCCTAGCGCCCCCTGGGAGCGCCGCGCCGCAGGCTTCACACTACCAGCCCCCGCCTCGCTTCCTGGCCGGCGCCTCCCGCAGGAAGGCTCCGGGGAGCGCCGCGACCGCGACCGGATGGCACGACGCTTCCCCGCACGCGCGCCAGCCAAGCACTCCCGTCCAAGGTCACTGGCGGTCTGCCCGACTCCAGAAGAGCAAGGAAAGCAGGGCCAGGCAGAGCTCCAGTTGCCCCCACAGTCCGTGTCCACGCACAACCCTGGGGCTCTTAGACCCAGCTTGCTGGGGGAGGAAGTACCTTAAATCTGCGCCCAGCATCCCAAGTATTCCCCCAGTCAGACACCATATGCCAGGTGCGGTTGGAGGAAATGGGGTCTTCCCCATTTCCCAAGGAGAAACTTGGGACACAGAGGAACAGGTCTTGCCTTAAGGGTACCCAGCAGTTGGTGCCAGAGCCAGGATCCCATCCTGTCTCCTCCCCCAGTGTCCACAACAGAAAACCTTCCAACTTTCACAGAAGAGGGCCTGAAGTACTTACCCTGTGTCTAATGGAGAAGGAAGTCGCTGGGGCTCAGGAACACCGGAAGCAATGTCCAAGAGGGAGCACTAGGGCTCCTCCGAGTCCTGCAACGGGGCCACTCACCCCACTAGTTGGCCCAAACTCCGTTCTCTTCCCACCGTGGGCAGGGATTTGCTGAGTGAAGGGACCACCACCTGCACTCACAGGGTGGGCACCCCAGTGACAGCCCCAGGAGAACCGCATGCAGTGAGCGAGGGCAAGCGCTGTGGCGGGGAAGGCTGCCCTGAGCAGGGCTGAGGAGCAAGAGAGGAGAGCAGGGGCAGAGGGCAGGCAATGGGTGGGTAGGACCCACTAGACACTCATTCACACAGTGAGTCCATGATGGTACTCTGTCGGAAATGGGAAATAAGGATCCAAAGAGGCAGGCTCTCTCCCCAGCCATGGTACTCTACCTGGGGTCAGGATTCAGAAGGGGCAACCACAGCTGGCAGGGAGAAACCAGGGCAAGTAACCGTGTCTGAAGAGATGTCAGTGAGGGGAGGGGCCCATCCCGAGGCGGCCACGTCTCCATGACCCAAACCCAGGGCTGGGGGGTGGGGGGATGGAGTAGGGAAGGGGGCACAGAGGAAAGGTACCCCATGCCCCCAACCCCTCCCTGACACAAGAGGTTAACAAAATACCAGGTCCGTTGGCAAAAGTGTGGAGGGAGATCCAGCGCAGCCCTTAAAAGAACTCGTCTGACACGGAGCACCTTTCTACCCACCCTGGGACCATGCCAGACCCAAACATGACTGAGCCGCTGCAGGGCTGAGGATGATGGCAGGCCCACCTTGGGGCACGGCCTAACTAGCTGAGAACACTGGTCTCACCATTAAGCACCTGAGTCAGTGGCAACCTGAGGAGGCAGCGTGGAACCCTGTTGGCAGAGGAGCTGCTGGCGGGTGGCAGTGTGGGGGCAGTGCTGCCTGGGTGCTCTGGGGCGCGATGGCCTTTCCCTGCTGGGAGGCTGCTTGCCAGGCATGGAAGCCGGCAAACGAACCTGGCCCTCTAATCCACTCTACGCGACAGCTGGAGAGAGTTGCTTCCCTGTGTAAAAACCTCTGTCCGCAGAATAAAACTCTGTCCGTACAAGGTCCTGCGGCAGCTGTACCCCAACACTCCTCCATTCTGACCTCCAGCGACCGGAGCCACTAGGGTGTCTTTCTGCTCAGTGGTCACACCAGGCTCACTCTGGCCCCAGGGCCTTTGTTTGTACTTGCTGTGCTGGCTGCCTGGGCACCTGCAGGGCTCAGCTGAAACACCCCCTCAGAGAAGCCCTCCTCCACCACAGGTAAAATCAAGTACCCCATGGAGCTCCAGCTTGTCGCCAGCTGACTCTTCCGACAGTCACCAAACCTGGGAAGATTCGATTACTTGCGCGGTGTCTCACTGCCTACAACACAAACTCCCAGGGGCCTGCGCCACGCCTGTTTGGGCCCCTCCAGCCCCAGTATCTGCGGGAGGGATCGGCAGTGAAGACAAGACACGTCGCCAGAGTCCACTTCGCTCCAAACCAGAATCAGCAATGTCGACCACAGTTGTTATAAACCGCCGCTCACGCGCCTCACGTACCATCTCATGCCCTCTCGGAAGCCACGTGTCGCTGACATGTGACACACATGGAAGTGGAGGCTGCGGCCACATGCCAGGGCTCGCGATGCAGGGGGGAGGCCAAAGCTGCCATGAGCCACTCAGCCGTCCTGCCTCCAGACTAAGGAACCACCGAGGTCCCTCAGTGCAATGCGCAGAGGAAGGAGCGGACAAGATATTGCTGCATGATTTTATTACTATAAATATACAGTAAAAACGAACAAAAACTAGCCAATCAGAGTACATCAAATGATAGCACATGTAAGTCCAAGACAGGCCAGTCTGCATCTCGGCCTTCAAACAGAGTACTGGCACCAATACCAATGGCGAGAGGCCAGGGTTGGCGGGTCAGGAGCAGCAAGGGGAGGGAGGGAGGCAGCCAGGCTGCGTGCGCCTGTGTGTGTGCGCGCTGGCATACGCGCGGGCATGAGCACACGGCGGGCGGCAGGGGTGGGCAGGGGAGGGCTGGAGAGGCAGGGAGTCAAGTGGCTGGGAAAGCTGGCCTGAGCATGGCTGAGAGCGGTGTCTAAGGCAGCGCTCTGCTCACAGGGTCAGCTGGAGAGAAGACGAGTTCTGTACTGCTGGTTCCTCTCCTGAGCACCCGAGCCACGGGGAGGGTGCTGGGGCAGGGGCCAGGGCTGTGCAGACACAGGCCGGCTGGGCCACAGGGCTCTGTGGACTGCTGCCGGCTGCTCCAGAACCATCCTTCCTGGGGCAGCTCCTCAGGAAGTGGGCCGCTCTACACCCCCACCCCAGACCAAGAAAGTGTTCCCACCTCAGGGAGCTGCACAGACCCAACCACCTGGCTCAAGGTCCCTGCTGGGGGACCAGGGCTGGATGCCCCCTTTGCCTTTCTGTTGCCCAGAAAGTTTCGCTTAAAAAAAAAAAAAAAAAAGATGAGGTCACCTCAGATAGGATCTGCCATGTGCGTCCCCCAGGCAGGTCCACTACAGGGACCCCAGACAGAACAAGTCAAAGAGAAACCAAGGGACGTTTCAGTGGTCAAGAGGGAGGAGGAAGGCTGCTCATATCCCTCCCTGGAGCAAGTGGGTAGCAGCCCCACGAGCCCCGCAGAAGGCCCTTCACCTGCAGGGACCTGCCATGTGAACAAAGCCGCTTCAGAGAAGGCGCAGGCCCGAGAGAGGGGCCACCGGTCACCAACTGCTGCCTCTGCCCCTCCGTCAGCCCCAGACCTCAGCCTCGTGTGTGGCCACGCCCGCTGCCCAGGAGCTGAGTGGGACTGCGGGGAAGCTGTAGGAGGCAGCCCTGCCCCCAGGACTGGACCAGGAAGGGGAAGAAGCAGCAGAGGGCATGGAGCAGTAACAACAGCCAGGCTGCCAAGGACACAGGCTATGGGGGGTAGGGGACAGGCACTGTTTCCTTCATTGACCATGACTCAGACCCCACTTCCTTTCTTCCTTGGCCAACAAGGCCCCTATGACATCTGTGAAGATACCACCTCACCCACCAATACACTTTTCGTCGGAGAATTTGTGCTGAGTTCTTGGGATGCCAAGTCCCCAACAGCTAGAGTGCTGGGAGAAGCTGGTCTAGGCTGCACATGGGTGGTCAGCCCCCAGTCCCAGGCACTCAGCCAATGGGGCATTTGGGGGAACTCAGAGCTCAGAGCCCAGAACAGAAAGCTGCTGTCCTTCATCTTGTACCATTTACAAATACATCAACTGTAGAAAAAGGAATTTTTCAGAGGAGACAGTCCACTGTGCTCTTCAATCAAGGGTCGTGTGGCCCCTCAGAGCCAGTGGCCACGCAGAGCGTGCAAGACGGGAGAGGCCAGGGGCCACGCTGGAATCCGGCGGCCCCTCGGCAAAGTCTGGGGAGCTAAGGGCTCCATGCTGCCAGCCTGGCCAGGCTCTCAGAGTGGGGTCAGCTCAGGGGCCCCAGGGTCAGGACTGGGGCCACCAAGCACAGGCCGGGGTGGGCCAGTGGTACGGAGGCTGTGGGGCGTCTCCATGGAGGTGGACCATCCTGCAGGCAGGAGCAGAGGGAGAACTGGTCATGGGTGGCCGAGTCACCCACCTCACCCATCAGGCTCTGTTTCCACCAACCATGAGCCCCCCCCAGAGGGCAGCACCACGCCCCCTTACACTGTGTGTCTGTGGCAGGACCACACAGAGACCCGGAACTCCAGCCCCAGCAGAGTAAGGAAAGGCCTGTCTTGGAGCAGATCCCAGGCAACAGCACCAGCTGATGCCCAGAACAGAATGCAACGGGGCGCCGTGGGCTCCTGCCCCCTGGGGCCTCCTCCCTCACCTCCTCCCTTGCCCAGTCCTTGCTTCATGGGATCTGACCAGCTGCTGTCCTTCACTACTGAATTAGACCGGGACTCAGTCAAGCCCAGGCAGAGGGGAGTGGACTTGGACCTGGGGGGCATCTCTGTGCTCAGAGCAGCCCCCGGAGCCCCACCCTGCCTCCTTCAGAGGCCTTTTCCTCCTGATGCCATGAGGTGCTCTGTCCCTGGACCGAGGGTGCCCCCACTGACCCAGGCCTGCAGCAGTGAGATTCCGGCAGACCGTCAGAGCTGCAGAGTGACGGCTGCCACCCGCCCGCCCACCTACAGAATACAGGCTCCACGCGATAGCCTTCAAATCACAAACCAAGGAGTGCGTCTGCCCCGTCACCTATGACACAGACCCTGAGGTGGAGAAACTGTTTTCCTAGGACCTGTGGCTTTGAGCGGGGCGTCAGCTCTGCTATGCAGCCCGCAGGCAAAACACAGTTCTCTGGAGCTCAGCCTGACCTCTGTGCATTTTCTACTTCTGGAAGTTTCATCTAGATCACAGCACTCAACAGCCACTGACATGGAGACCAGGGCCAACTTTATAAAAAGCGTTGGGCCCTAATTCGACAGAGGTGAAGATTCGTCAGAAGAAACATTCAAGGAGAACGAGAAAGGCTTGCGCAAGGACATAAAAGCAGCTGTCAAAACGAGCAGACAGACACCGAAGCTCAGGACAGCTGGCCAGGAGGAAGGCCGCACACCAGCCTGGGGCCGCATCTCCCCGCGGGGGCTGCTGCGCCCTCACTGCCAGGATGGGCGGGAGTCCTGCTGGAGCGCTCCACCCCACACACATCTGGGAAAGCTCGGGCCGCCGAAGGCACCGGGTTCTCCACCACCAGACTTCCCAGAGCCGCTACCATCGCGTGAAGAAGGGGAAGAAGGTCCTAAATGCATTCACCTGTTTGGGTGGTAGTACTCTTGGAACGACCTTCCATGAAACAATCATTTGGCAAGGTCAACTGTGTAGAGGGCATCTCCCAATCAGGGCAGAGGTCAACCTTACATGGCCTCTTAACAGATTGATTTCAGCATGTGCTGGTGTTCCAGAAGTTTCCATAGGTAGGCTGGGAGACAGGTTAGTCAGCAGCAACAGGGAGGGTCTCAGCAAGGGCTAAGTCACCATTCCTGGGACCCTAAAGGCTACAAAAGCCTAGCTGAGCCACCTAGTCCAGATAGAAAAAGCTCTGGCTCCAAAAGTCAGCCAGTGTCAGACGCCCCAGCACCACCTCTTACGGGCAAAGGTGTAGGATGTTTAGAGAGCTCTGGACTCAGAATCAAGGACCCCAGGGAAGACGTGGATGTGGAAGAAGCCCAGAAAAGGGCAAGGAACCCCCAGGGAAGGAGCGGGAGAGGGAGAGGCAGCTGGGGAGGTCCTCACTCCAGCACTGTCACGGATGCCCCTCAGAGCCACCCCACAACACGGATGAAGGCGATCACGTACCAGCTTACTCCTCTATACCAACAGAGCAGGAGTCAGGCCCCAGGGCTGTGCAGAGGAGGAGAGAGATGGAAGCTCAGTTAGCAAAGCACTCAGACGGACCAGCACATTCCGCAGCAAATGCACCGCTTTAGGACAAGATTCCCTGGGGGGGACGCACGGGACAAAATGCCCACACAGAGTCATGTGCTGAAACAAAGGAGAACAGAGCACTGGGCCACAGTCCAACGCAGAGGCACTCAGCCTGGGGAACCACGCACAGGGCAGGGGCCCGGGGAGGGCCCCCACCCCACGGGCGGCCCGCATCTAGCTTTCCAACACCATTTGCCCTTATCATTCCCCTGTCAACACTAAGGACACGAAGGTTCACTACACTGTGGCTGTCCCTCCAGGGGACAGGTGCGCAGCCGCTGTGAAGGACAAAGACACCCATGTGCATGTCCCCGTTCTTAAACACAGCCCGATGTGAAAGACGTTCAGCATCTCTGCCGAGCGAGAGCCAGTAGCAGGATAGAAGGTGTCGGCTCGGGAATAAAGGAAGACAGGTACGCATATGCTTGTAAAGGCGTGCATGTCTGTGAGGACCCCTGCCCGGCCCCCAGCCTGCTGTCGGTAATGCTCGTGGGGGTGGCCCCGGATGCTCACGGAGCTGCCCAGGGCGCAGCATGCAGGGCGCACAAGCCGGTGGGGCGTGGGCCCCAGAGCTGCAGCATCGCCCCAGCCTGCTGGCTCCCACGCTCCGCGGCTGGATTCTGGCTTCTGCTGCCCCCACCATGGATTTCAGCCTATCCTCTACCACCTCCACAGCCAACTTGCCTTCCGCCCCAACTGTGGAGCTTAAGAAGCCCACGTCACTGGCCTGGAGGGGGGTGGGGGTGAGAGAGCCAGAGAGCCTGGTGTCACTGTCCTGACCTGCAGACACCGTGGGGCAGGGGGCTGGCACTGCTGGGTGGGGTCAAGGTGTCCCTTCACCTACAGGAACACAACCTTCACTCATGCTTCTAAGAAGTCCCTCTCCAGGCTCTCCCCATCCCCCCAAGCTTGTAATTTTAAGGAAATCCTTGAAGTTCCTTGAAAGAACTTACCGGAATTCTGTGTTACTCGATGGGATGCTGGTCCTAAACATGGCTTTCACCCACGGGTTTCTCTCTGGGGAGGCCGAGTGCCGACGGCACTTACTACCTGCCCTTCCTACCCCTGGCGACCATGCCCTCCTCTGGGCTAACTGGACCCTCTGTCTGCACAGGCCACTGCTTGTCCAGATGCTGGGCGGGACAAGACATCTTAAATCAAAGCACATCACAACCAGGCCTGATGCACAGGTCAGGTCACCGAGAACTGGGGAAGGTGGGGGCAAAGGTGCTTCCTAACCACACGGCAGGAGCCAGACTTTGAGAGCATCACGGCTATTTAGCTTGATTTGGGACCCTCGGATGGTATCTCAGCAGGCAGCAAGCACAAGTCTCTGAGAGCCCCCAACTCCTGTCCCCCATCTTTGGAGCCCAGGACTTAAAGCTGAGGATCTTGACCCAGAGGAGCCAAGACCAGAGGAGTTGGGGGCAGGGGGCAGAGTCCTCCGGAAAAGGGGGGCAGAGAAGCAAGACCCCTCCCCCACTGCAACTTGGGCCTTGAAGGTGCCCAGCAGCCCACCTGTCCTCCCAGGCCTGGCCTTCGATGTGCCACTTCACCTGGGCCCCGTGAGCCCTCGTCAGCCCCTCAGGCAGGTGGCAGAGGACTAGTAGCCAGCACCAGGCCTCGGGCACGCAGGTGGCTGTGTGTAGTTCCCTGGGGCAGAGGCCCCAATGTTGGGGCACCCCGAACAGGGCCCACTGGGCCCATGGGTGAAGTAAGAGTGGGAGATTCCAGCGGGGCTGGATCTGCCTACCGGGCCCCAAGCAGCAAACGGACGGAAAGAAGGACCATGTCTTTGAACAAATAGCCCTTCCTGCCTTCCTGATGCTGAGCGGGCTCCGGGAGCAAAGAGGCCTCACGGATAGGCCCCGCACCAAAGGCCTGGCTGTGCTTTGGGGTCTATGGAAGGAGTGTGGGTAGAGCCAGGGAGAGAAACCTGGGCTCCTGAAGGCCAGCCCCTCCCTGAGCAGTCAGACCACACCCCTAGCTCCATGCCAACGGTGACAGTATACTCTCCCCCCCCGCCCCCCCACAGCTCAGCTGCCAAATGCTGTTACCTGGCAGGTAGATATCAGCCGGCAGGCGGGGCTGGCTATGGCTGCAGGGCTCAGGGCTGCCATCCTGCAGGACGTTCTCGATGGATGGCACTCGGCTCCCTGCAGAGGACAGAGCAGGTCAGAGGCTCACAGGCAGAAGGTGGCCACTGTCCCTAGTCAGGAGCCCCAGAAGCCTGTCTTTCCTCCCTGAGGGCTCTGCAGCCACTGCGGGCCAGACACCACCCTGACTCCCTCCTCCACCCTCTAGACCTGAAAGGCCAAGGTTTGCTTTTTCTTTACTACCCTTCTCTCCCAATCCCAGCCTGGGGCTTTTGTTTTTTGTTATAGAAACGTTATATACTTCTGTTTACAAAAACAAGAAGGTAATAGATTTAATGAGCTGGGCCACATGCCCTGCCCTGGAGAGCTAGTGCGGCCTGCCTGTGGACACCCCCCTCACACAGCAGGTCCCAGGGCTGCTCAGGGAGTCCTCAGGGGGAGGTCCCCTCTGGCAGAAGAGGGACCCGGGCCCTGGGACAGGCACAGCAGAGAGCCACCCGTTCTGGGCAGGTGCTCTGCCCAGGAAGGAAGGAATGTCGGGAGAAGGTCAGGCCCATCCTGAGGTGGGGGAGTCCAGGCCTAAGAAGCAGGAAGTGAAGACACCCACACGGGGTACCCTGTCCTGGGCGCCAACACTCACACCCAGACCCAAGGTGCCACGCCCAGCCACCTGCAGGCAGGCCCCACACGCTGGGGGCAGGGAGCCGCTCCTGGGAGGGACGTGGGTCACTGCAGCACAATGCTGGCTGGGGAACCTCCTGGCAAGGAGGGGGTCACATCAACAGAGCGGCTGCAGGTTACTCTGGGGTCTCTTCCATGCTGCAGGCCTGGGAGCCAACCAGCCAGGGCTACTTCCTGCCTCTGTCACTTCCCAATTAAACGGCCGTGGGCCACCTGCCACCCCAACGTGGAGGAATGACTGGGACGGTGGTGGGATAGCACCTCCCCAGGCGGCAGAGGGAGGCTGGGGAGGGACCTCATTATATCCCACAACCACTGGGAGGTGAGGTGGGGGTCACTCCCCACACAGAGCCCGGTGCCTGTTAGTGGCAGCTGGGACTCAAGCCCCAGCAGGCTGCTCTGTGCTAAACTCTCCACTCCAGACAGGTGCAAGGCCCGCTCCTCAGACACAGGGACATGCAGAGGAGGGGCCTGGCCAAGTCGTGGTCCAGCCTAAGGCCCCAAGAGGGACCCTGGGTCTCTCCAGGCAGCGGCCAGGCAGTCCACACGGGACACGCATGAGCAGCTGGCCACGCGCACGACTGCCGCTGCGAAGCGCTGGCTGGTCAGCCGGCGGCTGCGCTCCGGGAGATCCTGCAGTAAGAACTCCGGAGTCCCCGGAGCGGGACCGGCCCGCGCACTGCAGAACCTCTGCAAGAGCCGCCCGCAGGCCTCCCGGCAGCGAGGCCGAACGCGCTCCTCAAGCAGAGCGCTCACCTTGCTTCAGCGCTGACGCCTCGTCCGCCTCCTCCGTGACGAAGCTCTAGGAAACAAGGAGAGTGTGCCTGCAGCTCTGTGGCCGGAGCAGGCTGTGCACGGCGGGGGAGGGCGCGGGGCGAGCTGCGGCCCCCACTCCGGGACTGCTCGTACAGCTCCCCGAAAAAGGACGCCCCCCACAGGTGAGGAACCCAGCGGAGGTGGCCACGGGAGCGAGTGGTGAGGGGGGCCCGGGCGCACTTCGCCCCCCGTCTGGAGGCCCACACACAGGCAGTGGGGACAGGGTGACAGAAGGGCCTCACCTCGGGGGAGCTGCTTAGCGCCAGCCCTGCCCCACTCAGCGGGGGAGGGGCGTCTGAGTCCTGAGACAGCTTCTCCTCATCCTCTTCGTGGATGGGGGACGATGGAGACCGCAGGGTGCTGGGGACAGAGAAGACAGGCGTGGAGGACATGTGGATGATAAACACCAACCCACCAAAGCCAACGCCACCCGCGGGTGAGATGGCACACACAGCAGAGGGCCCTGGGCAGCGGACAGATGCGGGCCTGATCCCGGCTCCGTGTTTCCAGGGGGAGGAGAGCATCACGACAGTAAATTCCTGCAGTGGGGGGCGGGGGTGCGGGGGCAGCAGGAGAAACCCCCACGCATCTTTCTGGATCTATGGTGGCCCGGCCACGGGTGCAAGTCGCCAGGGCTGTGGCTGGTTTTATGAAACTTCCACCTTTACTTTTCTTAAAAACACAGCACACATGATGGAACTAGAAGGTATTATGCTGAGCAAAGTATGTCTGTCAGAGAAAGACAGTATCATCTGATCTCACATGTGGAATTCAGAAACAAAACAGAGGATCATACGGAAAGGGAGAGAAAAATAAAATAAGATAAATTCAGACAGGGAGGGGCGCCTGGGTGGCTCAGCCATTAAGAGTCTGCCTTTGGCTCAGGTCATGATCCCAGGGTCCTGGGATCCAGCCCTGCATCGGGCTCCCTGCTCAGCGGGACGCCTGCTTCTTCTTCTCCCACTCCCCCTGCTTGTGTTCCCTCTCGCTGTGCCTCTGTCAAATGAATAAATAAAATCTTAAAAAAAAAATCAGACAGGGAGACAAACCATAAGAGACTCTTAATCACAGGGAACAAACTCGGCTGCTGGAGGGGAGGGGGGGATGGGGTAAGTGGGTGACGGGCATGAAGGAATGAGCATTGGGTGTTAAATGCAACTGATGAATCACCGAACTCTACCTCCAAAACTAATAATACACTCCATGTTAACTAACTTGAATTTAAATTAAAAAATAAATAAAATAGGGGCGCCTGGGTGGCTCAGTCGTTAAGCGTCTGCCTTTGGCTCAGGGCGTGATCCCAGGGTCCTGGGATCGAGCCCCACATCAGGCTCCTCCACTGGGAGCCTGCTTCTTCCTCTCCCACTCCCCCTGCTTGTGTTCCCTCTCTCTCTGGCTGTCTCTCTCTCTGTCAAATAAATAAAATCTTTCAAAACAAACAAACAAACAAACAAAAAAACAGCACGCGTGAGGAAGAGACTGTGACTCGCGTGTGTCCAGGGGAAGCGTGATGGACTTTGCTTCTTGCGCATGACAAGGGCGACCACATGTGCCCGGTTTCGGGACGGCCAGGGTTTGGTGCCATGGCTGCTCGCCCAGCAGGATGTGCCCATGTGACAGCCCCCAGAAAGTCCCGGGACCCTGAGACTCAAGGGGCTCCCACTGTGTCCTGTGTGGCCTGGGACAGGGAGGGACGCTGGGCACCTGTGGCCTCCACCAGGGCATCTTTCCAGCTGCTTTGTTCTGTCTCCTTTGCTGTAACCAACCTTGGCCATAACCTAACTCGCTACTGGTTCTGTGAGTCATTCTGGCGGATCAGGCAACAAATTGGTCTAAAACTAAAGCCACAAATACACCTGCTTTGCGCTTTTTTTTTTTTTTTAACATTTTATTTATTTATTTAGAGTGAGAGAGAGCATGCAGGTGAACAGGAGGAGGGGCAGAGGGAGAGAGAATCTCAAGCCGACTCCCCACTTGGAGCCCAATCCCAGGATCCCCAGATTGCAACCTGAGCCGAAGTCAGACGATGAACTAACTGAGCCACGCAGACACCCCCCTGCTTTGCACTTCTTACGTGATACCGCGTGCTTCCCGACCCCTGCCAGACAGCAGGTGGATGGGTTCCCACGTACCATCCTCCAAAGGGAATCCTAGCACCAGCCTCACCTGTCAGGGGATTTGCTCCTCGGCTTGCCCTTCTGGTGGCTGCTTTCCAGGATTCGATCAATACCAGCAAGTGGACAACTGGCCTGGGACAGGCCATCTGAGACGCCTGAGTAGGTGATCTCTTCGTAAAGGGGGGCTGAAGGGATGGCTGGAGAGATGGCCCGAAGGCCGTTGAGTGCCTCAAGCAGGGAGATGGGCTCATAGCCAGGTGGGATGCTGTCAGAGCTCTGTGGGGATAAGAGCGGGTGAGGGACGGGCTGGCCCCACTCCCTGCCCACTGCCCTGGGCCACAAAGCCCTAGATGCCGGCCTTGTGCCCCAGGGACATTCTACTCCCCAGAACCTGCCTTCTGACCATCTCTTGTCCACTCCACCTTCCAGGGACCTAAATCCCCCTCCCTCAGAGGGGCGCCAAGAACGCCACAGCAGCATCAGACACCCCCCCAGGGCTCCCTTGGTCATCGGCCGCAGCATGCAGCCTGGGATGCCCGAACAGCCCGCTCTGTGCCCCAGAAGAAGGAAGAGAGGGCACCTAGAAGAGCCTCCCCACCCCTGGTCTCGGCAAGCCCCTACCTGGCTTTCTGTTCCTGCCTGGCAAGGGTGGAGAGTGAGGGGTCAGAGAGAGAAAGGAGGCTCAGGAGCAGGTGGAGAGCAAAGCCATGCCAAAGGCGGGGGAGGCCAGTGGAGCCACGTATGTTCTAGATCAGGGAGGGCCTGACCCCGCAGGGAGTTTGCCCGACACAGGCATCTGGCCCAACTCTGTGAGCCTGGAACACGCGCCCGATGGAGATGACTCGCGTTCCAGGTGGTTCTAATGGGCATCCCTGGTTCAGAACCAGTCTTCACCCTTGCTGGGAGCAGAGCAAATCAACAGACTGAATCTTGATTTAGGGTTAAGGTGGGGAGATGCCCAGGTGCTGGGAGATGTTAGGCCCCCAGGCCGCTGTGCAGGTGAGGACAGCCACCTGCCTCGCTCTCACTACACCAGACAAAGGGCAAACACCCAGCAATGCTCCCAGTGTGAAGCCCCCGCCCGCCTGCCCGCTGTGTTGGGAGGAAGGGAGAGCTGCCTTTCGGGGCGGCGACGGGATAACCCTGGGGACCAGGGGAACGCAGAAGGGCCAGGGTAGGGGTTCCCTGCCCTCAGCGAGCACCTCGTGAGTCCCCTGGTCACCTGGGCCCGTGGCGCCCTGCGTTTGCTCCCAACCTGCCTCCAACTTAAAGGTCAGTAATTACTGTGAACCTCCTCACCCTGCTAACAGGAAAAACCTCAGGCTCTGGGTTGGGCCCCCAGGGACTTCCACCTGAGTTCAGCCAAGGGGCCACGGGGATCAGTAGAAGCTACAGGCAGAGGCTCCTGCCTGCCCCGAGATGCAGGGAAAATGCCAGAAAACCAAGCCCTTGGCCCAAAGAGCTAACATCCCAGGGGGAGAGCGCGGGGGACACGGGACGACAAGCAAGTGCGAGGAAGACGGTTTGCAAAAACTAGCAGAAAGTGAGTTCCACCTCCAACTTCATTCCACTGCCAGCAAGAAAAAAAAGGGAAACGAGGCCATTGGGGACCACGGGCAGAAGCAGAGCTGGCGAGAAGGGGCGGCCCGAGGCCGGCGCTGTTGCCGCCTGGCAGCAGGGATCCGAGACACTGGCTTTTTGCCGACAGACCTTGAGCTTTGCTTGTTCCACAAAACTCCCTTCCTGGGCAGGGACGCCGGGACTGGGGAGAGTGGATTTGACAGATTAAATTAACCAAACACGTTAGCCTGGGGTGAAAATGACTTCCCACACTCGTCATTGGTTGAATCATTAGGGTGCAGGGCAAAGATGTGGCCATAGGGCCAAACACACTTACTGTTTCCCTTTTAGGTTTCTTGCTGGCCAGTGAGGCGGGGTGCGCCTTTGATTTTTTAAAGGGACACTGTCAAGATAAAAATCATACGTTTTACAACTGCCACCCCCCAAACGGCGCTGGAGCTGGCGGGCTGGGGGTTTCTCAGGTTTACTGGCTTCTAGGTGTGCCGTGAGCCTGTGCTTGGCAAACTTAACCTGCACGTGAAGTCTGGGGACCCGGCCAAGTGCAGATTCGGCAGGGGCCTGGGCCTGGACATCTACACAACTCCCAGGAGATCTGCCGCTGCTAGAGCCCGTCCCTGTCCCACTGCCCACCCACGGTCTGGGTCACCCCGAGAAGCAGGTCCTGGCCAGCACGGGCATGAGGTTGGCCAGGCGCTCCCCACAAGTGGGCCCAGCTGGGCACGGGAAAGGGACACGCCAACCCATACCTCTACGAGGCTCAGCACTGCCTCATAAACTTATCACCAATGTCCAATTGCTAAAGGAAGCTAGGGAGAAGAATCAGCCCCAAATCACCCCCACTCCTCAATATTTTAACGGTCTCGCTGAAAAAAAATGTGGGTTCTCTGTGGCACTGTGTGGAAATTGCTCATACAGGGAATGTCACAGAGAACAGGAGCCCATTTTTTTGGCTATCTCAACCCTCTGGAGGGGAAGGCAAAGGCCTTCTGGAGCATGTGAAGCTTACAACCCAAACCCCAGTCTGCTCAGTAGTGTGAGCGGCTCTCTTAGGATAAGAGGGGCAAACGTGGGAAGGTCAGACCGGACGCTCAGACTCCACAGCAGAGCCTGGGAGGGGCACAGACAAGCAACAAGAAAACACATCATCCATCCCTGAGCCCCCATCCCTCGGAACAATGACTCCAATCCCAGGAACAAATCACACCTCAGGGCTACTCCTCTCTCTACTAAAACTGCATTGCTGGAGAAAATATGCGGTGTTCCTAGGTCAAGCCCAACATTAAATTCACCGGAGGGCTGTTTCAGAAGTAGTAAGCCTTGATGCCAAAGGGGCCCAGCAGGCAAACACACAGCCTGGTTGGCCCAGGAAGAGTGGGGGTGATGGGGACCCCACCTCCGAGGCAACCACGCATCTGCTCCAGCTGCGAGACCACAGCTTCAAATCTGCCAGAAATCTGAGTCTTAAGGAAAATGTCCAGACTTTTAAACAACAGCCCAATATTCAGAATTACTGCAGAGGCCAAACACATGACACCCATTGGCCCAGGGCAAGCCGATGCTGTGGGTTCTCGAACCACAGGGTTTGGGTCCTCTTCCTCTAAGAATCACTGAGCCACAACAACGGACCCACTGACTGACAACTGCTGGGGCCAGCTGGGGCGTGGGAGCTCAAGACCTGGGCCTGCCCCTGCCTGTCTCTCCTGCCCCATCCCTGTCTCGTCGTGTCTCTCTTCCAATGTCTCAGTACCCGCTTTTCTACCCTCATCCCCATCTGTGTCTCTCTCCATGTTTCTGTGACTCTGTGTCTCTGCCCATCTCTCTCCATGTCTGTCTCTGCCAATCTTTCTGGGTCTCTTCGTCTCTGCCTATCCTTTGAGCCAGAGAGCCATCTCTCTCACCGAAGCCTGAGTCCATCTTCCCTCATATGCCTGCAAGCTCTACCTCCTGGTTTCCCAGGAAGCAAGCAAGGTGGATGGCTGCCAAGGCGCCCCTGTGTCCAGGCTGGGCACCACCTCCAGGTGGGTAGAGAACGTGCAGGGACAGTTGCAGTCGCCCACTGGGCAAGACCTCACCTCCTAGGATGCACACAGTGGCCCTGGCTGTCTGGCTGGTAGAATGATGGTGACGGACACTCAAACTCAAGGCAGGGTTGCGTGCCGTCAGATCGCCCTTGCTCTCGGCGAAAACAACACTCTTGGGACCCTCTTCAACCTCACCGCCACCTGTGGGGACCAGGGCTGGCCCGCTAAGCAGATGAGGGCGGAGGCCCAGAGAGCCAACAGCCAGAAAGAGGCAGACAGTCTGGCACTCTCCTTCCTTCCAGCCATCCAACCAGGGCCTCACGACACGGCCCCACCGGAAACCTGAAGCTGTTCTAACATGAAGGTAAGTCCTGAGGGCATCTGGACACCTGGTGGGCTCTGCAAGTGGGCAGGGGCTTCCTCCAAGACCCCCTCTTCTCTCTGCCCCACACCAACAAAGAAAAAGAAGGCACTTACTGAATGTTCATCATGGTCCATGCTCTGGGCCAGAACAGGGCTGAAGGAGACGGGGGACAGGGCTCCCGGCTTCTTCCTCACTGCCCGGATCTGCAGAAGGGCCCGGAAGGCTGTGGCAGAGGGAAGGGCTCACATCAGGCAAGTCGAAGCCGGTTCCAGCACCACTGAGGCCCTCCGAGCTCCAGGGACACGGGCCACCCACCCACCCCACAGCGGTCCTAGAACAAGCCGCATTTCCCAATTGGAGGCAAAACAGAGTCCCAACAGAACAGCCCCAGAAGGGACACAGATGAGGCCAGGAGTGCACGACCTCGGTTCAGGCGGAGCTTCCGGGGCAGTAGGCAGGGCGCCACCAGCCTCCCACACGCCGAACCCTGGACTATACATGCGACAGTGTGTCTGTGTCACACCTGGCGACCACCTAAAAGCACACAGCGCGTCCTGGACACTGGCCAGTCTCTTCCCGGAAGTCATACCAAGGACAGGCACACAGACGTATGTGAACACCCCTGATGGCACAATCTCTATACTGGAAAACCAGCAGCCGCAAGAATTGGGAAAATAAATTAGAATGCAGGCTACTGGTCTTTCTGGACCAGCAGTTCCCCTAACGAGTGTAACGTCAATGAAAAGTGCAGGTCGAGCACGTGGTGAACAGCTGCACACTATACTGGCACCTGCCAGGGGCACCCATGTCCCCAGTGCTGATGGCGGCTGCCCCAGGCTGCAGGCCTCAGAGACAAGGGCCCCAGCCCAGCTCACCCAGCCCATCTGGGCCCCTGGGCCTCCACACTATGCCGCAGCCGAGAATGCCCAGGAGAGGGCCAGTGGGGGAGGCTGGAGTTCAGCTTCTGCTCCCTTGCTCCTACCCTGTTCCTCACACAGGAGAGGCTACTGGCCCTGCTGCCTGACCTTCCAGGGCCAGCACACCGGCCCCCTGCAGCCTCCCCCACCAACCCCTGAGGTCTCATCAGGGCTGGGCTCTGGACCAGACCCCATGGCCTCATCCTCCACTTCCACACGCTTGGCCTCCCTGTGGCCCCTGCACACACCTGTCTATCCTGGGGGACAACCAGTTTAGACCCACCCCTGCCCCTTACTAGCTGTGAACCCCAAGACAGTGACAAGACAGGCATGGCAGCTGGGGTGACACAACTGCGTGCTGGCTCAGGGATGCAGGGTGAGGCACAAGTACCCCCGGGTGGCCCCAAGGAGGCTGACCAGCGCACTGGGGTGTGAAAGGGCAGGAAGGCTTTCTCCAAAAAGCCATCCTCTCCCTACTAAATGAAAACCCACAGCGCCCAGGGCAGGCTCTCTCGTCACCCACACCCTGGGCTCCCTCGCTGCCGGGACCCACCCGCCAGCATGATTCTCATTTGATCCAGTGGGATTTTCTGCCCTGAGAATGTTCAGATTCCCTCCACTGGAAGACAAACACTTGATTCAGAATTAACATTGAGAAAATGTCTGGAGTGCTCCAGGAAACATATCCCTCAGTCACTTTCCACCTCCCCGGGATATTTTCCACGTTAATACTTAAAGACTTGATTCGCTGGCCAATGTCTGTCTGTCCGGCTCCAACTTCACTGCAAGCACCTGCCCTGGCACGTCCTTCCCAGCCGTTAACTCCAGAGTTAAATTTCGGAGGATGTGAGCCACACACACGCGCCAGCGTGGTCACCGTGGGTCCCAACCACCTGTGCCAAGTCCCGCGTCCCACTCGCTGTGCCCAGGGTGGGCAGCCGACAGCCCCAGCCCCCCAGCCCGGCCCCACTCACGCAGCCGGCAGATGGGGCAGTTGCTGGCCTGGTAGCGCAGCGTGTCCGCACACGAGTTACACAGGCACAGGTGCCGGCACGGCAGGATCAGCGTGTCCCGCAGGTCTGACAGGCACACCACACACTCGTTGCTGTTGTCGCTGTTCTCCTCGTCTGAGGGCTGTAGGGACACCGAGGGGCCGAGTGTCGGCGGGATCCCAAGGGCCACAAGCGGGGGCCAGGATGGGGTCTGGGGCAGGGAGGTGTTCCCTTCCCCGTCCACCCCACCGGCTGTCCACTACTTCCCCTGGGGGCTGCTGTGGCAAAAGGGAAGCCCAAGAGGGCAGAGGAAGGTCACGGTGGAGCAGGACTCCTCCGGAGACATGGCCCAGAGCTGACCCAGCCCGGTGCGCGCCCAAGGACAGAGATGAGAATCTGCGCCCTGCCTCCAACACACACCAAACCAAGAAACCAGGTTCTCATTCTACTCCTGCGAACCACAGAGAAAACGTGGAAAAGACCCAACAGTATGGAGCAAGTCTTGCAGAGGGCACCTGCTTACTGGGTTGAAACTGAAAACATCAGACAAGTTTAACTTGTCTCATCAAAATCAGTGTCTGGATCAAGAGTCAGCTACACGGTAAAACAGCGAACGATGGCCCCACCACCTGTTTCCCTAAATCGGGTTTGACTGGAACCCAGCCTTGCCCCATTTCCGACCAGCTACGCCGCTTGTGCGCTATCTGTGAACTCAGGGCACGGTACAGACCCGACAGACGGCGGTCAGGTGAAAACACACACTCCCAGGACATTTAGGGGCAGTCGGCCCCCCTGTGGTGTTGACACATGAAGCACGCAGAGAGCACCAGGCGAAGGGCCTGACCAAACTGCCCTCACTTTCGGCTTTTAGCCAGTCCCAGCCGTCCCAGAAGCTCGCGTGTAAGACTTCCAGAAACGTTTAAAAAGAGATGGCAGCTCCACTCACGCCTTTCAAACGATGACAAAAGTACAGGCTGATTCTCTGCCACCCTTTCCTGGCCTCGCCAGACCACAGCTCTATCAGCCACACACTCCGGCTACAGGTACACAGAGGGCTCAAGGCAGGGGGGCGGGCCAGCTGGCGGGGGCAGCATGGGCTCACCCTGAGCAGGTGGGAAAGGGCCCCACACACTAGGCTGTCCCTGCCCACCTGACGGCTGGTGACCCAATGATGTTAACAAGTCAGGGAATTTGCTGGAAAAAGAACAAAATGCCCCACAGACTCTGTTAATGGTTCTATTTATTCATATGTTACTGTTATTATTAAGTCATCTCTACACCCAACAGGGGGCTCGAACCTACAACCCTGAGATCAAGAGCTGCGTGCTTACTGACCCAGCCAGCCAGGTGCCCCTCTCTATTAACTCCTTTAAAAAATAAAGGAAAAATGGAGTCTGGGGTCCCGGGGCCTCCCAGGGAAGGAAGGCACAAGGGGGACTAGCTCATCTAACACCCGCCCACGGGGCCACGGTCAGGGCTGGGGGACCTGGCAAGCCCCTCCAGGAACCTGCTTCCGTGTCTGTGGAAGGGAAGCTGAGGAGTGAGCTCCTCCTGCAGCCCCAGCAGATGTCACCACAAGCGCATACCTTTGTCTCCTGGTTGTTCTTGTTCTCGATGCCGTAGATCTCCTGCAGCAGGTAGCTGACCCGGTCCACCTGGAGACGAGAGAGGGATCTGGGCACTTGCCAGCCCCCACTCCAGGGCTCCGCTGCACCCACCTGGCCCAACACCACTTGCCTGGGGTCAGGCTTGGGTCCCAGAGCAGGTGTGGTTTGAAATTCTGTCCACCTGCTCCTCAGGGAGTGGGCCCAGTGCCAGGAGAAGGGCAGAGAACCTGCTACCTGCCCAGCCCACCCAGGAGCACGGGCGGTAGGGCGGGGGGTCCGGTGGTTCTGCCCACCAGAGGGCATGAAGCCAACCTCTATACGGGCCAGGCAACCATACCCTCTGCCCAGCTTACCATTCCCCTCCCCAGGGAAAAACCACTTTGGACCCACCTGTCACCAGCCACACAAGAGTGACCAAAGTCAGATCTCACACTGACCACGTTCAGAGGTGGTCTGAGCTGCTCCATTTACCACACAGCCCCATGGACGCAAACCCTCCTTATCAAGCCGGACAAGACTTGGGGCTATGAGTCAACACTGGGACATGGTGTGTGCACGAATGCACCCGAGGAGGCAGATCTGGACTTTCCAGAGCCCGGACGATGACTCTGGAGAGTGAGACACTGTGTATGTGTGTCTTAATTCAAAAGGGGTCACAACGTTTCTTCTACCAGACTTACAATTTGCTTCTGCTTTAAAGGTTTCACAGAGAAGCTGCCATCGACGTGCTACAGGGAAGAAAGAGGTTAACTCAGTCAAGCTGGTACCACTCAGCACTCCCACCTGGCAAGCTGAAAGCCCTTCCTTGGCCGTTCCACATCCGTAGCTGAAGGCAGGAGCCCGGCCAGGTCTCTCCAAATGTGGCCCTCTGACTGGGCCTCGAAACCACCTGGAGGACCGCCTCCTGGTCCGCCCAACTCTCTGGACAGTGCTCAAGCACACTCAGGTTTACGACCATCGGGCAGGTTCTGACAACGGACCAGAGCCCCCGACAGCAAGCAGCAGCACCTGGATGGCAAGAACTCACACAGCCCACTTCTACCCCAAAAGGGCTTGGCTTGGTAGAGAAGACAAACGTGCGTGTGCACATGTATACGGGAAAGCCCAAAGTCCTCAAAACTCTAAGAACTAAAGAGGGTAAACGTGTTTGGTGGCACCTGGAGAGACACAACGCCCAGAGTTTGAGGTTAATGAAGGTATGAGATCTGAGATCTTGTGACAACGCCAGTTAGCCCTTGGAATCAACTGAGACCAGCACGTGGCATTTTCAGTATGATGGTTTCCAAGAAGAAAGCAGTTTCTCACTGGGCTCTAAACTGGAAACGCAGAGGAAGTTTGCCATCAACGGCCCACCCACGTCACCAGAGAAGCACACGGTAAACAGTTACCACCTCTCCCGACAAGGCCAGGCTTGGCCAGCGCAACTGACAAGGGAGAGGCCCACCCTCTGCCCTGGGCACTCCGTGCCACCACAGCACCAGGGGCCAGGGGGAACACAGGACAAATGGGCCACAGGGGCCTTGGGCCCAGCTGTCCTAACTCCCCGGGGAGTGTGGAAAGACCCGGATCACAGGAAGGAGCTGGGCCCTGCCCTCAACACTCTCAAGGCTGCAGACACACACCGGGCTGAGGAAGCTGCTGGGGGTCAGCAGGACGCCCACGTGTGGTGAAAAGTCCAGAAGCAGCAGCCCGAGCCTGGTTTCCTCATGGGGGTCCCTGATCCTTGTCCACCCAGGCCCCAGGCTGGTGCCAGAAACACTCCACAACTGCGGAGTGCACGACATATCAAAGCACCCTGTCATGAGCAGTATGACATTCTCCAACAGGGGACGTACCCCGCTACATCCAGCAAGGGTCTTTGTAAGCAAACATCCGTTCCCAACACAGCCAGGCACTTGCTTCCTGCGTGAACACACACACAACTGCCCAGCCCCTATGAACAGCAGTGACTGGCAACTGGGACAGTCCCTAGGGCCCACGACATCCTAACACAGAGACGATGGTGAGGCTGACTATTCTCTCCCCACTGCACCCTACGTGACACGGCCAAAAACATGAACACCTGGGACTCGGGTCTGCGTGGAAGGGGCAGACATTTAAGTTCAAATACACATCAGGCTGGAGGTAATATTAAGTGAATCCTTGCACATTAATGGCCTCCTTGTATGTGAGACACCCCCAACTCAGGGACTCCAGGAAGGCCAGGATGTCTTCTTTCTGCCACCAGAGAGGGTCTAGGGCCATGCTAGACAAGTGGCACACCCTCATCAACGCAAACAGTGCTCACTGAGCGTTTATTGCATACCAAGGACACCACAAACAGGGGGTCCAGTTGTCCTCACAGACATCAGAGGAGTAAGTACCACAAACGTCTGCCCCACAAACCTGAAAGGTCCCAGTGGGGAGTGAGGTCAATGCCGGCCTGTGGGACCAGGGTGACACAGCCACCTGGAGGCAGGGCAGAGCATGAATGGAGGACCAGGCCAGGCTGAGAGGTTCCAATGGGCCTGGTAGAAAAGGCAGGGGTCCTGAGAGGTGACAACCTGGATGATCCCTCCACATCCCAGAGAAAAGCTGGTCTGTGATGACAGCCCACCACATGGGTGTCCAGGCCCTGTGCTGGCAGGTTGTAGGAAGATCCAAAGCGCCGGCCTCCCTAGAACAGGCCCCCTCACCACACACCAGATGCCCTTTGAAAACCCTTCCAAAGGTGATGCTGTCTCAAGGCCCGGCCTCCTGGAGCCCAGAGTAACTGGAGAGCCTCCCACCTGCCCTGAGCCTCTGGCAGTAAGCCCATCTGGCCGAACCCAGACCCCAAGTTCAGACTTCTAGTCTCAAAACACCATTCCCCTACCCACGCTCCCTGGTCATAGGCACAGTAAGGGGCAGGATGGTACTTACCTTTTCAAAGGCGGCCAACAGCACATGGGCATGGCCAGTCACTTCCACAACTGCCAGGGAGAGAGAAGAGGGAGCAGTCAGAGCTGGCCTCAACCCCTCCCCTGCCCCTCCCCTGAACTTCTTCTTAGCTGGTGCTTTCCTATGCTCTCAGCTGGAGAGCCCAACACCCACGGGAGGATAGTCCCCACCTTGCCTTCCTCTGCCTGGGGGAGGGCCTGCTGCTCCCACTGGCCATCCGTCCTCCAAAGCTGCCTCTAAGTGCCCCCTGCTGGCTCTGCACGGATATTCCGACAGGGCTGAGAAGCCAGGACTCGGCCGGGGGTGGGGGGACTCCCATGCTCTAGGCTGGGGGACCGCAGCCCACAGTAGTGGCAAGGGAGAGACCCAGCAAGACCAGCAGAAGGAGAGGGGGCCGGTCAGCTAGCCAATCAGCATGGCCTGACGTGCAGACAGCCCACAGCATGGGCCCACCCTGCTCTGTGCCTTCTCTCTGGTCATCCCGCTCAGTGTGGACCCCAGAACCCGAGGCCTGGCCAGCTGCTGTTACCGCAGTGGGAGCCAGGCAGCTGGCAATTCCTGAGTTGGGAGAAGGAGCTGAAGAGGTGGCCCCACAGCCCAGCCCCAAGATAGACAGCTCAGGGATTGAACCCCATGGCCCTAAATGTGCTAAGTGGTCTGAGCCAGTGTCTTTCATCACTTCTGGAATAAACTCCTCCCTCCTGACTGAGGTGAGGAGAGCCCACAGCCCTGAAGTGAGACGGATGAGGAAAGGCTGCTCACCGTCTCCTTCATCCACCACCGCCTGGATGACCACTGGAAACACGCCCCGGTCCAGGTCAAAGTTCAACTGAGGAGAAAAGGAGGCAAGAACAGTCAGACTGAGCTGGACGGAGGAGGTGCCGTGAGCAGGATGGCGTGGAGGCAGAGCTCACGAAGACAGACAAAATGGCGAGGGAAGACAGACAGCTGGCTGCACCATGTTTTCCCCTTTTGGCAAAATAGATAAAAACGATTAAAATGGCAAAATTGTGTAACTCAATGGCACTAAGTTCATCTGTAAAGCCACGTTCACCACCACCATCCATTTCCAGAGCACTCCCATCGCCCCAACAGAAACCCTGTCCCCACGAGCACGCACCCTCCCCACCAGGTAAGCCCAACTCAACTTGGCGTCCACGGCTTTGCCTGGTCTGCACGTTTCATGGACGGGGGACCTCACAGCACATATCTTTCCTGTCTGGCTTGTTCACCGAGCACCACGTTTTCGAGGTTCGCCCACACTGTGCCTGTCAGTGCTTACTCCCTGGGCCGAGTACTACACTCCACGGCACAGCCAGACCCCGCTCACCCATTCGCCTGCTAAGGGACATGGGGCTCTCCCCCTGCAGGCTGCCGCGCACACCAATGGACGGCGTCTGTCTGAGCCCTGGGTGACCGGTGTTCAGCCTTGTAAACAAAGTGCCTGGCTTGCCCACACCAAGGGCCAAAGGAAAGTGGCCACAACGTGGTACGCAGCTGAGCTCAAGGAGAAACCCCCTCTCACTGTTCCTTCTCCGTGGCCCCCGGCTGCTCCCTGACCAAAGGCCGCTCTCCTCCCCACACACATCTACCTGGGCATAGTTTCCACATCTGCTCACCAGCAGGGGCCACAGGCCAGGACCGACAGGACAGAGGCAACCAGTTGAGGACACCCCATGCAGGGCTGCAAGAGGAGGCCCAGAAGGAGTCTGTGGGCCCCAGACTGCCAGTGGGAGCCAGGACTGGGAGGCACCAGGTTTTGGGATCCAGTCTGGCTCCACCACCAAGCCTCAGTTTCCCTGTCTGTAAAACAGGGATAAAAGTTGTGCCTGGTGCGCACGGTGGCTGAGAAAACACACAGCGAGCACCAGCCATGCAAAGCTCAGCATGGTCAGGCAGCAGGAGCTGAGGAGGAAGGTGGCCAGGAGGCCTCAGGGAGAGACAAAGGGCATGGACTCCCAGCATGCAGGACTCTGGGAACCCGTGGGCACACTAGCTGCACGTGGGGAGGCAGAGGACGTGTTCAGGCCCCCCCAGGACGCAGCCAGGCCTCACGCTCGCTGCAGCCTCAGGGTAGAGGGCGGTACGGCAGAAATTCAGACTTGAAGAGAGAAGGGCCCCTCTCCGCAAGGTATGCCTTGCTCTGGGCTGACCCATGGCAGGTGGCGGAGGTGATCACCTGAGACAGGAGATACAGGTCATCCACAGCTCTCCTGGGGACAGGGGCCCCTCTGCAAGCCTATTTCTGCCCCCCCCCACCCTGAGTCAGGGCACAGGGGCCATCCTGCCACTGCTGTCCTGCGGTTATCCTGGTGACATGGACGCTGGGTACCGTGCAGGCTGCCTGTGCAGGGCTGTAACTGAGCCCAGAGGGGAGGGTTCAGATGAGAGCCCGATGGGGAGCGGAGCTTTGTGCACGAAGCCCATGGGCCCCTGCACGTCTCTTCAGTTTCCGGAATAGAATCCCCGGTGCTGCTGGGGGCGGCAGTTCAACGCCAAACCCAGTGCTCTGAGAAGCCACGAGTGAGCGGCACCTTCCTTCCCCCTTGCACAGTGTGCGCGGCCTCAGCACCAGCCGCCAGGCGTGTTTTGCTGGCACTGGAGTAACAGACACTGGTGTGGGGAGGCCTGCGCGGTGGCTCCACCAGCAGGCAGTGACCCAGCCCTCCTGTCCTGTCTTGTGGGTGCACAACGGACAGACCTCAGGCTTCCTTTCTTAGGTCATACTGAGGTGCGTTTCTGCCGCTCAACCAAAGAAATCCTGACACAGATCCTGTTCGAAGGCCTGCTGGCGCCTCCCACCAACATTCAGCTCGGTGAGCACGTCCACAGAGCCCAGGGCAACATCAGCAAAGCCTGAGACAAGACCTGCCCTTGGCCGGCCCAGGTTGAGGCCAGGGGACCGTGACGGAAATGAAGGGACACATGAGCCCAGCTCTCCCTGGGACCAAGGCCCAGGCACCACGCCGCCCTCGAGTGCCCGGCCACGACAAGCCTCCACATGAGGAGCTGCCACCCCTCTCCTGCCATCCAGTTCCCTGGCCAGTGCCGCAGCCACACCACCCCAGAGGGACCAGGGAGTGCAGGGACTCGAGGGGCGAGGACCATCTCCCCTAAAACACCTGCTCCCCAGACCTCTGCACCCAAGTCACTCACTGGAGCTAAGTACTCTGGGGAGGACAGAGACTTCCCCCCCCACCCCATTGTCTGAGGCAGACATTTATTTTTAATGCAGGAAGAGCAGCTTTTCTCAGGGAAGAGCAGCCGTCCAGGTCAGGAGGAAGAGCCGGGGCCAGCTGATGCTGGCAGGAGCCACACCAGGCTCTGCAGCTCAGGCCCCACTCTTCCCCCACGCAAGCACGGCTGGGAGCCTCGCACCCCAGCACCTCGGGCTCTCCCACTAAAGAGGAGCTTCCAGACAAGGGTCTTTGCAAGCCCCGGGCCAGATGGACACCGGGAAACAGGGAAAAGGCTAATGGCGGAAAAGGAGGGGGATGTGGCTCTCATGAAAATAAATGGAAGCCCATGAGGGCTTTCGTAGGGAAAACCAGCAAAGAAGCCACTCCAGCCACCCAGCCATCTCCAAGACAACCACAACATGATCAGTAAATAAAGTAAGTTATGCATGCGTAGGGATGGGGGGGGGGATGGGAAATCTCCATGCCTTCCTCTTAACTGTGCTATGAACCTGAAACTACTATAAAAAAGTCTTTCAAAAATTAAATTGAAGGTGGGGCTGGGTGGCTCAGTTGGTTGAGTGGCTGACTCATGATTTCGGTTCAGGTCGTGATCTCAGGGTCCTGATGTCCAGCTCTGCACTGGGCCCTGCGCTCAACAGGGAGTCTGCTTCTCTCCCTCTCCCACCCCCTCTGCTCCTCCCCCTGCCCCCTTTCTCTAAAATAAATGTTTTTAAAAATAAATTATTTTTAAAATATTTTATTTATTTATTTGAAAGACAGCGTGCATGCATGAGCAGGGGATAGGGACAGAGGGGAGAGGGAGAGGCAGACTCCCCACTGAGCAGGGAGCCCAATGTGCGACTCGATCCCAGGACCCTGAGATCATGACCTGAGGCGAAGGCAGATGCTTAACCTGAGCCACCCAGGCGTCCCAATAAATAAATAATTTAAATTAAATTAAAAAGCAAACCATAGCCAAGAGAAATGAAAACATACATCCACACAAAAATTTGCACACAAAAATCTGTACAACATAGTTCATAACAAAACAAAGCTGGACACAACCTCAATGCCCATCCACTGACGGACAGATAAACAAAACGTGGTCCAACCACACAGGGGACTATTCTGAGCCACAGGAAGGAACAAAGTACTGACTCCTGCTACGACATGGATGAACACACAGTGCTCAGTGACAGAAGCCAGTCACAGAAAGTCGCATACTGTATGATTCTGTTTATGTGAAACATCCAGAACAGGCAAATCCAAAACGACAGAAAGTAGACGGGCGGCTGCTGGGGCCTGAGGGGGAGGCACAGGGAGGGACCGCTGACGGGCACAGCGTTTCTTCTGGGGGTGAAAAAACAGTCCTGTAGTCAGATGGCGGTGATGGCTGCACAACTCTGAATACAGACCTTCTTCAACTTACGACAGGCTACGGCTGAGAAGCCTCTGGTAAGGTGAAAATATCGTGAGTCGAAAATGCATGTAATGCACCTTGCAGAACTTAAATGTGCTCAGAACACTGACGTCATCCTACAAAGCCTATTTCATAATGAAGTGCTGAGTATCTCATGTAACACACCGAATACTGCACTGAAAGAGAAAAACAGAGCGGTGGTCAGTGTGTTGGTCGTTTACCCTTGTGACCGAGTGGCTGGCTGGGAGCTACGGCTCCTGCCACCAGGCACCCCCACACAGGACGGTGCTATAGATCGCTAGCCCAGCGGAAGATGCAATTCAAAATTCGAAGTATGGTTTCTACTGAATGTGTATCACTTTTGTGCCATTGTAAAGTTAAAAAAATCAAAGTCAAACCATCTTAAGTCAAGGGCCATCTATCTGGTAAATATCACTGAACTGTACACTTTTAAAAGGGCAAATTATGCGGTATGTGAATTCTCTCTCAATAAAATGTTTTAAAAAACATACTACAGAGTAATATTTATACGGCACGACCACATCTTTACAACAAACAAACAAACAAATGCACATGGGAAAGAAGTCTGGAATACAGACCCTAAATGGTCAGAAGTGGTTGCCTCTGGAGAAGCAGACTGAACTGGGGGTGGGGGGGTGCCTTACAAATTCTGTATAATTTGTACATTTTAATCTTTTTTTTTAAAAGATTTTATTTATTTATTTGACAGAGAGACAGCCAGCGAGAGAGGGAACACAAGCAGGGGGAGTGGGAGAGGAAGAAGCAGGCTCCCAGCAGAGGAGCCTGATGTGGGGCTCGATCTCAGAACACCGGGATCACGCCCTGAGCCGAAGGCAGACACTTAACGACTGCGCCACCCAAGCACCCCCATTTTAATCTTTAAATAGGCAAGTCTGGGGAAAATGGCTAAAGAAGGGAGGCTGGCATGATGCTGGTGGCCAAGGGGACACCTGGCCATGTCGGGAGGCATCCCTGGTTGTCACAGCTGCAGTAGGGGCGCTCCT
Source organism: Ursus americanus (assembly GCF_024610735.1). Lineage (NCBI taxonomy): Eukaryota > Metazoa > Chordata > Mammalia > Carnivora > Ursidae > Ursus > Ursus americanus. The sequence goes on from NC_142128.1 coordinate 36,706,784, forward strand.
GACACCCAGCAGGCAGAGACCAGGATCCTGCTCGACATCCCACAGGGCACAGGACAGCCCTCACTGCAGAGAAGGACCCGGACCCCGACGGTCAACAGCACTGAGGCCGAGAAGACCTGGTTGAGGAAAAGTCTGGGTTTGGTGCCTGAGTATCTGTCGGGCCTCTAACATCTGCCAATGTCTGCTTCAACACCTCCGGCAGGCAGCAGCACAGGGACATGACGTAAGAATTTCTGGGACCTTCTATCTACTGCAAGGCTTAGCAGTTACCCAACGACAGTAATAACTGATAAAGTTCCCATTTAAAAATACATGTAACAGGGTGCCTCGCTGGCTGAGTCAGTAGAGCATGTGACTCCTGATCTCAGGGTTGTGAGTTCAAGCCCTGAGTAGAGCTTACTTTAAAAAAAAAAAGAGAGAGAGAAAATAGAAATACATGTAATAGGGGCGCCTGGGTGGTGCAGTGGGTTGAGCGTCTGACTCTTGATTTCGGCTCAGGTCATGATCTCAGGGTCGTGGGATGGAGCCCCACGTTGGGGTCTGTGCTGAGCGCTAAGCGGGAAGTTGGCTTGGGATTATCTCTCCCTCTTCCTCTGCCCCTCCCCTGATCGCACTCTTTCCCTCTCTTAAAAAAAAAAATTTTAATTTTAAAAAATACATGTAACAGAGGGAAGAATTGGAGTGACCACTTAACGAGTGCAGAGTCTCCTTTCAAGGTGATGAAAATGTTCCAGAATTGCACAGAGATACATATATGAGATTGTGCTAAATGTCATAATGGTAAATTTTATGTTATGTGTATTCTATCCCCCCAAAAAATGCATAAAAGTAGTGAGCTGATTTTGAGAACACATTAGCTGAGGTGATGATCAGAGAAGGCAAAGATGAGGAAGGAGTCCTGGGATAAATCCACACCAGACAGGCCCGTGTGGCCGCCCACCACACCCACTGCACCTGCCACCACCTCCGCCATGACCACCATGCCACATGCTGACAAGCTGGAATGTGGGCCCCTGATGCTCTAAGGGAGGAAAGGGGGTGCCCCTATGTGGCACTTCAGACTGGTTTATAAGCCAAGCGTGCCCCCAGGACAACTGACCTCACTGGGAGTCTGGAAAACAAACCGTTGGCCTGACTCAGCACATCTACAAATGCAAAAAGATCTGTTTTGCAGCCAAAATGCCAGCCAAGGGGCTGCACTAGGGCCTGACTCAGCACATCTACAAATGCAAAAAGATCTGTTTTGCAGCCAAAATGCCAGCCAAGGGGCTGCACTAGGAACAGAGGTCATCAAAGTGAGGGTGCAACCGTCCCCACAAGCGACCACAGGGTGGAGGCACCCACTTGTCTGTCCAAACCCTTCTGCCCATCCAGCCCCCTCCTTTCTTTGGGGAGTGGCTTTGCCCCATTCACAGGAGGGCGGGCAAGACCACATGCACCTGCTGGGTAGCCCGACCAGGGGTGTGTCCGCGCAGGGATGGAACCATCTGATGAATGGGACTGGGGGCGGGGCTCCAACGGCCCCCTCCTTCTTTCAGGAGACTTTCTCCCAGAAGTGACACAAAAGCGCTTCGGCTCCTTGCCATCAAAGCACCTGACAAGCAAGCGCACACACAGCCAAGAGCAAACACCATGGTGTGGCCTTCACCTTCTGACACAGTCCACGAGCCAGAACCTTCCTGCCCAATTCCCATACCACCCCATGCCCCGCTGCCTCCGTTCCTTCTCCCTAATTTATTTTAGTGATATATGACCACCTTATGTAAAAAAACTACAGAATTCAGCTAAGTGAGCTCAGCTGGATACAAAAAGCCACATATCATATGACTCCATTTATATAAAACATCCAGAAAAGCCAAATCCATCCAGAAAGTAGAATAATGTAGGGGCTGGGCCTAGAAAGAGGGATCAACTATAAATGGGCATAAAGGACCCTACTGGGAGGGTGGAAATGTTCGAGAACTGGACAGCGGTGATCACTGCATAATTCATAAATTTACTAAAAATCACTGAATTATACACTTAAGAGGACAAAGTTTTATGGTATATACATTATACGTTAACAGACCTGTCAACACAATTCAGACATGTATACAGCATCGGCACGCACACCGCTCCCATACAATGTGTATGGCTGTGTGCGTGTGTTCTAGAACTTTTTTTTTTTTTTAAAGATTTTATTTATTTACGTGACAGAGAGACAGCCAGCGAGAGAGGGAACACAGCAGGGGAGAGGGAGAGGAAGAAGCAGGCTCCCAGCCGAGGAGCCCGATGTGGGACTCGATCCCAGAACGCCAGGATCACGCCCTGGGCCGAAGGCAGACGCTTAACGACTGCGCTACCCAGGCGCCCCTAGAATTCTGTCTTATCCCAAGACCCTGTGCAGCTTCATGGGTATCTTCCCCAGTTTCTCCTCAAGGTTTATATATATACATATATATTTTCTAAAGATTTTATTTATTTATTTGACAGAGAGACAGCCAGCGAGAGATGGAACGCAGGCAGGGGGAGTGGGAGAGGAAGAAGCAGGCTCCCAGCAGAGGAGCCTGATGTGGGGCTCGATCCCAGAACCCTGGGATCACACCCTGAGCCGAAGGCAGACGCTTAACGACTGAGCCACCCAGGCGCCCCTCCTCAAGGTTTATATACACGTACACGTACCTGCAGAAACGGTTTTGTGCATTTTTCTTGTTGTTGCATACATGAAATGATACTGTCTGCAACAGCTCCCCCAAGCCCAGAAGGGGCTTTCCCCAACATCAGCCTGTAGGGTATACACGGATTCCCCTGCACCATGGCTGCACGCATCCGTTACAGAAGTGAACCACGGTGCCTGTGTTATACAGATGGCTCCTATAACCTCAGGGAACAAGCAATCATGGACACACAGGTTCTTTCCATTTTTTTCACTATTACAGACAAAGCTTCCATCACCATCTTTCACATGATGTAAATTACCCTTTCCCAGCTACAGAACCACATGGTGGAAGGGGTCCTGCCATGCCGCAGTCCCACGGCCCCGACAAGGCACCAGAGCTGGGTACCGGAGCCTGTAACGGCAGCCAACACGGGACTCAAACCCCGCTCTCTGGTCCCGCACACGTCCACCTGAGCACACAGACCCGAGTCAGCAGCCACTCCTGATGCTTATCAACCACGTGAAGAATTTGAGCGGACAGGCCCCGAGGTGTTTGTCCCCCGCCACAAGGGGAGGGGATTCAGGAAAGGGACCAGGGAAAGGGGGTCCTGGCCAGACGGTTACCTCATCATCCTTCCACTCGGAGAAGTCGATCTTGAAGGAGGGCAGGGAGAACTGCTGGCTCACCCCTCTCTTGTAGTGGACGGTCTCGGACTGCAGGGCAGGGCTCTTGGGGCTGTACCTGAAGGGGCAGCCGAGAGAAAGGCCGCTGAGACTCCGCCGAGAGCAAACGGTCTGCTGCACCTGGTCCTCAGGGCGACCCCCTGAGCACAGGGGCCTCTGACGCAGGGGCCAGCAGCCATTGGTCTTCTGGGACCGAGCAGAGGTGACGTGTAGGACCCACGCTTCCCTCCTCTTCCTGCAAGTGCCAGCCGTCCTCTGGCGGGGCGGGGCCCTCAGCCCGCCACCGGCTTCGGCGGCCTCATTCTGCTCATCATCGGCTGTGCCTGGGGCCTGCCTGGTTACAAGTCCTCTGAGCCCACATCTGCCCAGTAACTAACTGCCTTTCCAGATCTGGCTACGCCTTTCCATCTGGCTTTTATGGTGTGTTGACTTTGCTGAACATGGTACAAACACGTACGCAGTGCGGGGCGTCCCCCACACCCACCCGCAAGCTTGCTCCCTGCCGCCTGCTTCTCTGCGCCAGCCACAACCCACGCCCGAGCGCACAGGTGCCTGCTCTTCAACGTTCAAGCCGCAGTTCACCCACACCTGCTCCCTCACTGCGGACAGGCCCCGAAGCTGTCCTCTAACCGTCACACGCAGAGCTGCGTGCTCTGCAAACACCGCATGGCCTTCACTGCGGGGTGAACACAGATGGTCTCCAGTATCTGGCTACTGCGCACAACACTTCCAGGACCCGCCTCTGCCTCTGTCTTAGCCACATATACAAGCGCTTTCCCAGAAAAGGAACAGCTGGGTCAAAAGGTACTCACATTTTCAATTCTGATCAACTCTGGCTTCTTCCCGTTCAGGAATCCAACACACAACCCTGACAAGCTTCCTCCACCCACCCCACACCTGCCACTCCTGGGGCCTCTGTCTCTTAGACAAAAGACACTCTGGAGAGCCGGAGAGACTGGGGACGGGGGACTGCTCTTGGATGCACAAAGACAGAGGGCCCCTCCTTCCCCGTGAGAAGCCAAGCCTCAACCTACAGTAAAGACTCCGGCTAGGACCCTGCCGCCATGCAAATCTGGGCTTTTCTCTGGGACCCCCGATCTGCCCCTTTTCTCGCCTGTCAGGAAGCAGCGAGGGGATCAGGGAATGCAGACAGAATTTCCAGGCTAAGGTAAAGGTCCCTGAACACAGGCTTCTGGGTCCCCAGAGCTTTCAGGCTTCTTTTTGTTCCGATGACTTCTGTGCTCAAACCACTCGACTCCAGCAAACTCGGAAGGGAAGCAGGCTCCCAGCCAACTCCTGCCAGGTCTCAGGAAGGGGAGAGAGCAGCATTTCCTCCCCTGTCCTCAGAGGAGGAATCCCCTGGGGGTCCAAGACAAAGAGTCCAGGGGAGACTCTGCCCTTTGCTCATGCTTCCACTGTCCTTCTAGGGGCAGCAGACCCTCTTCTCAAGCATATGGCACCTCTTACAAGCCCAAGTGTGACACAGCCAAAAGCTGGCGGAGTGGGGGGTGGGTGGGCTGCTTGCCTGCACCTGCCAGCCTGCCCGTCCCTTGCCCCTCTCTGTGGCAGCCTTCAGGCCCCTCCCCGCTAGCCAGGACCCCTTCACTGTGGCAGCCAAACTGGAGGAAAAGAGAGAACACAGAAGCCTCACCCCAACTGTTGTGGCACTGTGTTCCTGCCACACGTGTCCTCCCACTTCCTGGTCGGGGCCAGAGCAAGTGAACATGGCCAAGGACAAAGGTCAGGCAGGCAGGGTCACAAGGAAAGAGCCAACAGGGCACCAGAGGGGCTGGGGAGGGACCTGAATGGCCACATCAGTGACAGCACCCACAGGACACCACGCTCACCTCTGGGGGGCAGGCCCCCAGATATTCCTGGATCTTCTAATTCTTGGCTTATGGTAAGAACACATTTGTAAATGGATTGCGTTATTGAAAAAACAAAAGTAATCCGATGTTTGGGTCAGTGTGGAGTCTCAAAGAAGAAAGTATAGGAAAAGGAAACTTGTCCTCTTGTTGCCGCCAGGGAGGGTGCGAGTGGGGAAGGGTGGGGGAGAGAATGGGAGGGTGGTAAGGGCAGCCCCTCAGGGGCCCAGGCCCCCAGCCCCGTGAGATCCATGGAGGACAAAGCATCACTCCTTGCAGGGGGTGCTCCCCACAAAGCCCCACCTCTGAATTTTCTCTAATAGCAACAGCAAGGTCCTTATACCAAACACGAGGGGGCTGCTCCAGCCAGCCCTGCCCCCAGCGCAGGAAACTGAGGCACAAGCGGTCCCAGGCTGGGAGCTGCTTGGCAGGTGCAGGGCCAGGCCAGCACCTGAACCCTGAGCCCCAACCCCAGATCCAATTCGGCCCTCAGGTGGCTTTCCCCAACAGGACACAAGCGGGCGCATTTTCGCTAGTCTATCTGAGTCTGTGGTGGTGCTGAAGTTGAGGTTTTCAAAATTCTGGGGCCAGCAGGACACTTGTTGCAAATAAAACCTCCAAAAGCTCAAACACACAACACGGACCACAGAAGCACAGCTGCCGGGGCCAGCCCCACTCGCCCAGGCCCGGAGACTCACACCACCGTCCCGTTCAGGAACTCCTCCACCGCCTGGCAGTAGATGGTGATGGCCACCCGGGCGTCGGCATCGAAGGTGAACTCCAGGCTGTAGAGGACGCGGGGCTTCTCGCTGTCCTCGGAGGGGCTATCGGTACCATCTTTGTACCTGCCCGAGAGGCAGAGGGACAGGCAGCAGGTCAGGGGCTGTGCCTGTAAGCGTCCCCACCCTGCACAGCACACACATTCCCGCGACCCGGGGGCCTCAGAGGTGGCTGCCTGCGAGTGGGGAGCCCCACCCCGGGTGGACAATAAGGCCCAACTCTGTCCTTCCCTTGCCTCCTGCCCACAGAAAGGGAGGCGTCCTCCTGGTTTAGAGACAGCCCCAGACGCCTCAAGCCTTCCAGGTTTAAAGCAGTTTCTCAGCCCGCTGATGCTGGAGACTGCATCATTCCTGGCTGTGCGGCTGTCCTGTGCACTGCATGGTGCTGAGCAGCGTCCCTGGTCTCTGCCCACCACCGGCCCGTAGCACCCAATGCCCCCGCTGTGACAACAGACATGGGCCAGGGTCCCTGGGGGCACAGCTGCCGGTTGAGAAGCCTTGGTTTCAAGACTGGAGTGTCAGAAGCAGAGCCCAGCTGGCCTTCTCTCCCTCTGCACCCACACCCCAGGAGCAACTCTGGGGCTCAAGACCTGCCTGTGGCCCTCTGGCCCTACACCCAAGGTTAGCAGAGCCTGGGGTCGCCCACCATTGCCCCCTCTCCCAGGCATTAGGAGCCACAGAGCAGGGCAGGGCGGAGTCTTACCTCACAAGGCGCAGGGAGTCTTTTCGGATGTTCACCAGGCTCCTCAATGTCTTCACTGGCTCATGGGGGGCGGGGGTGACGTAAGGAAACTAGGAGGGAAAAACCCAAAGCAATGCCCAGTGACTCCCTAAGTTGTAGTAGGGACAGAAAACAGGGATAATCGGAGCAACAGTCACAAGTCTGTACTCCCTGGCCCTTGTGCTCATTCATGAAGGAAAGCACAGCAGCGCAGCCAGCAAGCAGGAGGGCCGGCCCAGGCCACCCTGGAGGATTCTGGCCACACGAGTCTCACCACGGTCCTCCGATTCCAGGAGGACCCTCAGCAAGCACAGCCTGGCCGGGGACCCTGGGGGCGGTGAGGGCTGGGGCTCTCAGGCCACGTTCCCGCAGGTGCCGCCCTGAATAAAGTGGACTTTCCACAGAAGGACGGTGGTCAATACGATTCTGCAAGGTGCTCGTGCACAGACACACACAGAGCCTGCCGGAAACTGGAGTCATCTGGAAAGTTCTGGCCTGTGACAGCACCCGGGAGCTTTATCAGATGTTGTCACTGGGGAAATGGAGGGGATGGCATGAAGGATCTCTCTGCATCACTTCTCACCACTGTAGGTGAGCCTACGACGGTCTCAAAGTTTAAAAAAGAACAGATTTATGCAGGTCTGTAAGAGCCAGGCCCTGCAGGGCTGAGGCCTCAAAGATGGAAGGTGAGGTTGCTTTCTTGCTCTCGTGGACTCGGGAGGCACCACCCGAAAGCCCCAGTGATCCCATGGGTGGGGGAGGACGGCGCACCAGGCCCCAGCTCCTTGCCTCCCATCCACTAAAGATCAAGATTTCATGTCAAGCAGCTGCTCTGTGGTAAAGCAGCCTAAAGACTTCTAGTCCAGAGGACACCCTACCTCCTGTCAGGCCCAGGGACACCCTAGGACTTAGGAGCCTTACGGAACAGAGTCCAATGTCTCCTGAAAGAGAGGGCCTCCTGCCTGGCCCCTCATCCACACTGGGGACCATCATTTCAAGTACAAAACCCAATCCCCCACTCAGCATCCCCCTCCCCACTGGCCCTCACTCATCCTTCTCTCTCTCTCTTTAGTCTCCTTTCATGTTCTCTTCTTCATTGTCAGCACCCTCTGCAGGGAATGGGGTGGGATCTGTCCTCCACCCCCAGCCCCTGGAAGAGTCCTAGGCACACAGCAGGTGCCAAATGTGTGTTGAATAAATGGACAGCAGTGCGTAAGCGTGCACTTCTCTGGCAACTAGTGAAAGTGAACTCGAGGTAGTCCCACGGCCTAGATGCACTGGGCTCAGCAGCAGCAACCCTGTCTCCAGTGACCAACCTGCAGCCATCCAGCCTCTCAGTGGGTGGGGCCGGGATATGCCCCTGCACACACACACACACACACACACACACACACGTCCCGCCAGCAGCTCTGCCCATCTGGGGCAACTCGGTGCCTGCTTGTCCTCAAAGCTGGCTACAGACAGCAGAGGCGAGAGGCACCTCACCACCGCCACCCAGGTGCCTAACCCCAGTGAAACCCACCTGGACCCACCTGGACTGGGCGATTGCCCAGGAAATTCAGATCCATGTTTTCTCCAAAGAGGTAACCTTCAGGGTGGGGGGTGTCAAATTTCTCGCCTCCCATGAAAAAGTGCGAGGCAAAGTAGTTTCCTGGTTAAAAAAGAAAACAGAGTTGTAGATTATGAGGTTCGACATAGCACAGGGGAAGCGTGTGATGGCCAAGAGGCTCAGCCCAGAGAACAGCTCCATTTAGAGACAAGCCTCACAGGCGGTCCCTCCCGCTTGCGGCTCTAGCCTGGGCCTCAGCCCTTCAATCCCATCAACCTCTGCACCCCGACAGCCTTCCTGCTCCCAGACCTCCCGTCCCTGCTCAGGCGCATGCCCTGTTCTCTGTTCCACTATCCTTTCCCTCTGTGGCAGTCTGAGTTGTGTTCTCCTCAAGGATACGTCGCAGTTCCTCCCCGAAACCTGTGCGTGTGACCTTGGCTGGAAATGGGGTCTTTACAGTTGTCATCAAGAGGAAGTCAGACTGAAGTGCAAAAGTGGTAAAAATAAGTATATCGGTGAAACTCAGTCAACTGGCTCACAAAAGGGTATAAAGCACAGCACCGTATACCTGAAATGTGGGAAGAAGAGGAGTAAAGAATGGGCTCAAACTTAAGTGACCGTCAACTTCACACAGACTGCTACATGCAGAGGATGTTACATACAAACTGAACGGCAACCACAAATCACGAACCAGTAATAGATACGCAAAAAATAAAGAGAGAGGAATCCAAGTACATCAATAAAGAAAGCCAACTAATCGTGAGAGGAGAAGAGAGGAATGGAGAAAAACCACAAAACAACCGTAAAACAATAACAAAATGGCAATGCATACATACCCATCAGTAATTACTTTGAATGTAAATGGACTAAACACTCCAATCAAAAGACAAAGGGTGATGGAATGGATAAGAAAACAAGACCCATCTATATGCTGCCTCCAAGAGACTCACTGGAGATGTAAATACACATGTGAACACTTGACGGGGTAGAGAAGCATTCATCATGCAAACGGTGTGGAAAGAGAGCTGGGGTAGCGATACTTACATGGGACAAAACAGACTTTCAAACAAAGAGTTAAAAAGAGATAATACTATATCACCCAACATGGGTTCACCCAAATGCACAAGTTAATAACAACCATAAAGGAAATAACTGATAGTAATTAACCCACTTAGGTCAATGGACAGACCATCCAAACAGAAAATCAACAAGGAAAAAGTGGCTTTGAATGACACACTGGACCAGATGGATCCGACAAATATATTAAGAACATTCCATCCTAAAACAGTAGAATACACAATCCTTTCAAGTGCACATGGAACATTCTCTAGAATAGATCTTGTTAGGCCACAAAACAAGTCTCGACAAAGTCAAAAAGATCAAAGTTATCCTATGCATCTTTTCTGATGACAACACTATGAAACTAGAAGTCAACAAGAAAAAAATCTGGGGACACCACAAATACATGCTACTGAACAATGAATGGGTCAACCAAGAAATCAAGGAGGAAATAAAAAAATATACAGAAACAAATGATGAAAATGAAAACACAATGGTCTAAAATCTTTGAGATGCAGCAAAAGCAGTCCTAAGAGAGAAGTTTATAGCAATACAGACCTACCTCAAGAAGCAAGAAAAATCTCAAATAAGCAACCTAACCTCACACCTAACCAAACAAGAAAAAGAACAAATAAAACCCCAAACCAACAGAACAAAGGAAGTAATAAAGATTAAATCAGAAACAAATGTAGTAGAAACTTAAAGAACAATAGAACAGATAAATGAAACCAGGAGCAGGTTCTTTGAAATGATGGACAAAACTGATAAACCTTTTTTTTTTTTTAAGATTTTATTTATTTATGTGACAGAGATAGAGACAGCCAGCGAGAGAGGGAACACAAGCAGGGGGAGTGGGAGAGGAAGAAGCAGACTCATAGCGGAAGAGCCTGATGTGGGGCTCGATCCCATAACGCCAGATCACGCCCTGAGCCGAAGGCAGACGCTTAATCGCTGTGCCACCCAGGCGCCCCAAAACTGATAAACCTTTAGTCAGACTCATAAAAAGAGAGAGAGAGAGAGAGACAGGAACTCAAGCAAAATCAGAAATGAAAGAAGAGAAATAACAACCAATACCAAAAAATTATGAATGATCGTAAGAGAATATTTTTAAAAATTATATGCCAACAAATTGGACAATCTGGAAAAAATGGATAAACTCCTAGAAACATACAATGTCCCAAAACTGAATCAGGAAGAAACAGAAAACGTGAACAGACCAATTACCAGCAATGACATTGAATCAGTCATCAAAAAACCCACAACAAATGAAAGTCCAGGACCAGATGGCTTCACCAGTGACTTCTACTAAACATTTAAAAAGGGTTAATGGCTATTCTTCTCAAACTATTACAAAAAAATAGAAGAGGGTCCCCTGGGTGGCTCAGTCGGTTAAGCATCTGTCTTTGGGTCAAGGTCATGACCCCAGGGTCCTGGGATCAAGTCGCAAGCAGCCCCGCCTCAGGCTCCTCACTCAGCAGGGAGTCTGCTTCTCCCTCTCCCTCTGCCTCCTCCCCACTGCTTGTCTGCTCTCTTTCAGTTTCAAATAAATAAAATCTTTAAAAAATTTTTTAAAAATGAAAAAAAAAAAAAGAACAGGAAGGAAAGCTTCCAAATTCATTCTACGAGGCCAGCATTGCCGATACCAAAACCAGATAAACACAATACAAAAAAAAAAAAAAAAAAAACTACAGGGCAATATCTCCGATGAACATAGATGCAAAATCCTCAGCAAACCAAATCCAACAACACTACAAAAAAAAAAAAAATCAGTCACTATGATCAAGTGCAATTTATTGCTGGGATGCAAAGGTGGTTCAATATTTCCAAATCAATCAGTGGAATATATCACATCAAAAAGAGAAAGGATAAAAACCATATGATCATCTTAATAGAAGCAGAAAAAGCATTTGACAAAGTACAACATACATTCATGATAAAATTCCTCAACAAAATAGGTTTAGAGGGAACATACACCAATGTAATAAAGGCCATATATGAAAAACCACAGCTAACATCATCCTCAATGGGGAAAAACAGCTTTCACCTAAGATCCGGATCAAGACAAAGATGTTCCCTCTCACCACTACTATTCAACAGAGCACTGGAAGTCTCAGCCACAGCACACAAGAGAAAGGAATAAAAGGCAGCCAAATCGGTAAGGAAGTAAAACTTTCACTATTTGCATATGACATGACACTATATATAAAAACCCTAAAGACTCTACCAAAAAGCTATTAGAACTGATAAATGAATTCAGGAAGGCTGCAGGATACAAAATCAATGTACAGAAATCCATTGCATTTCTATACACTAAGAAGGAAGCATTTCTATACACTAAGAAGGAAGCATTTCTATACACTAAGGAAGCAACAGAAAGAGAAATTTTAAAAAACATCCCGTTTACAACTGCACCAAAAATAATAAAATACCTAGGACTAAACTTAACCAAGGAGGTGAAAGTCCTGTACTCTGAAAACTGTAAAACACTGATGAAAGAAAATGAGGATGTCACAAACAAATGGAAAAATACTCCATGCTCGTGGATTGGGAGAAAAATACCATTAAAATGTCCATACTACCCAAAGCAATCTACAGATTTACTGCAATTCTCATCAAAATACCAACAGCATTTTTCACAGAACTAGAACAAAGAATCCTAAAATTAGTATGGAACCATAAGAGACCCCGAATAGAACAATCTTGAAAAAGAAAAACAAAGCGGAAGGTATCACACTTCCAGACTTGAAGATGTACTACTAAAGCTGTAGTAATCAAAACGGTCTGGTACTGGCACAAAAATAGATAAGAGGATCAATGGAACAGAACAGAAAGCCCAGAAACAAATCCACGATTATATCGTCAATTAATCTTTGGCAAAAGAGGCAAGAACATGCCATGGGAAAGGGACAGTCTCCTCAACAAATGGTGTTGGGAAAACTGGACAGCTACATGCAAAATAATGAAACTAGACCACTTGCTTACACCATACACAAAAATAAATTCAAAATGGATTAAGGACCTAAATTTGAGACCCAAAACCATAAAAATCCTAGAAGAGAACACAGGCAATTATTTCTCTGATATCGGCTGTAGCAACACTTCTCTAGATATGTCTCCTGAGGCAAGAGAACAAAAGCAAAAATAAACTATTGGGACTACACCAAAATAGAAAGCTTCTGCAGAGCAAAGGAAACAATCAACAAAACTAAAGGACAACCTAACGAATGGGAGAAGGTATTTGTAAATGACATATCTGATAAGGGGTTAATATCCAGAATATATAAAAAACTTACACAACTCAACACCAAACAAAACCAAATAATCCAATTTAAAAATAGGCAGAAGACATGAACAGATGTTTCTCCAGAGAGGACATCTAGTTCACCAAGAGACACATGAAAAATGCTCAACATCACTCATCATCAGGGAAATGCAAATCAAAACTACAATGAGCTATCACCTCACACCTGTCAGAATGGCTAAAATCAACAACACAAGAAACAACAGGTGTTGGCGAGGATGCAGAGAAAAAGGAACCCTCATGCACTGTTGGTGGGAATGCAAACTGGTACAGCCACTGTGGACAACAGGATGGAGGTGCCTCAAAAACGTTAAAAATTGAATGACCCCATGATTCAGTAATTGCAGTACTGGGTCTTTACCCAAAGATACAAGAGCAGCAATGCAAAGGGATACATGCACCCCGATGTTTACAGCAGCATTACCTACAATAGCCAAATTATGGAAGCTGCCCAAGTGCCCATGCACTGACGCATGGACAAAGACATGGTAGATGTACATATGTATGTGTGTGTGCGCACACACACACACACACACTGGATTATTACTCAGCCATAAAAAAATGAAATCTTGCATTTGCAACAAGGAAAGATCTAGAGTATAATGCTAAGCAAAATAAGTCAGTCAGAGAAAGACAAATACTGTATGAGTTAATTCCTGTGTGGAATTTAAGAAACAAAACAAACGAACAAAAAAAAAATCAGACAAATCAAGAAACAGACTCTTTAACTATAGAGAACAAGCTGATGGTTACTAGGGGGATGGGGGATGGGCTGAACAGGTGATGTGGATGAAGGAGCGCACTCGTCACAATGAGCACGGGGTCACGATGGAAGGGCTGAATCACTATATCATACACCTGAGCTAATACAACACTGTATGTTAACTAACTGTAATTAGAGTTTAAAAAAAAAGAAGAGGTCAGACTAGACTGGGGGACACTAAGTCCAGTGACCGATGTCTTATCCGAGAAAGAGGGAGAGTGGACACAGAGGCTCACACAGAGGGAAGGCAGGGTGACTCGACTACAAGGTAAGGAGCACATGGAGCCACCAGCTGCTGGGAGGCAGGAAGGACGTCCCCCTAGAGCCGTCAGAGAGAACCAACCTTTGCTGACACCTTGACCTGGGCCCCCCAGCCTCCAGAACCGTGAGAATAAATCCTGTTGCTTTAAGCCGCTCACCCTGCGGTGCACTGTTAGAGCAGCCACGGGCACTAACACAGTTTCCCACGCCCCTGGACTAAGTCAGTGCCCCATCCACACCTGAGCCTTGAGTACATTTTCACCTCAGCACTGACCACAGCTGAAAACTGTGTGGACCTGAGTATCTGACACCCCCCACCATGAGAAATAGGGCTCTGACCGGTTCCCCATTATGTCCCTGGCACATTTAGGCACTAAATTCACATTTTTGTAAAAATAAATGGGTAAAAGGGTCAGCTTCCAAGAAGAGAGTTCACAGCTTTGCTGGGGAAACATTAGAGTGTCTATCACCTCTCCCAAGATTCCTGATCTGACACTCACCCTCTGTCCCCCATTTCTCTCTGGCACAGAGAACCCAGAGAAAAGCCCAGTTGGCCACAGGGCCCTGTGAATTTTGTGGACACCCAGGCCATGTATCCCGCAGGCTCGGCAGGCACATCTGGGCACCTGAGCCCATGTGCGTCCTTCCTGGAGCCCTCAGAGGGAATTCTGAGCCCTTCAAACTCAGGTGGGTGCCCTGCCTGAGACTTGCAGCCCGGGTTCCGTGCACAGGGCCGTGGCTGCCCAGGCAAACAGGCCCAGAACCAGGAGTCCAGCCTGGGGGCTCTCACCTGCAGGGAACATAACCAAGGAACACTAGGCAAGGGCATAACCCCACCCCAGCACACGTGGCCAGGAACCAGACAGAGCCAACTGCAGTGAGAGAGAGTCAAGTGGTAACTAAATAAACATAACACTCCTGATTTTATGCAACACCAAGTAGCTGCTAAAGAGAGTCACACACACTTGGATATGCACATGGAAAGACGATCACGGAGTATTTGTTATTAAAAAAACAAGCTGGATGTGTTCAGGATCCCATTTGAGAGGTAACTGCACACAGATGCACATTAACACAAGTTGTGAATACACACAGAATGGTCAGGAAGGGCGCACGCAAAAAGCTACTGAGAAGTCAGTCGGGACTGGAGGCAGCAGGGACAAAAGTGCTCACATTCTCACACCTCCCATCTCACCAGATAACGACAGGGACAAGCAGATGGGGGCAGTCACTAGATGGGACCACACGTCGGTTAAAAGGAATGAGCCAGGCCTCCACGTATCAGCACACAGCAGACGCACAACGAACATGACTCAAACAGAGAGAGTGGGAGACCGTACCAAATGGAAAGCAGCCCTGCGGCTCCGACGTGGAGAAGAGGCAACACGGGAGGGCAGCACGGGGGCCACAATGGGGCTGCTCGAAAAAGAGATGCAACATGAAAATGGGAAGCACAGATTCTGAATGGAGAGTGTTTGCTCTCATCTCTGTGCTTTCCTAGGTTTTTCAAATGCTCACATTTTTTAAAGGGAACTTTTAAAGGAAGAATGTGCGCAACAGAGGACCAGGGAGGGGTGTGTGCTTGTGTGTATATGCGTGTAGCGTGTGGTATATACACAGCTGCAGGTGTGCAGCGTGCATATGTGTTGGTCTGGGTGTGTGCTTGTGTGTATATGCATGCAGAGTGTGGTATACACAGCTGCAGGTGTGCACCATGCACGTG
This sequence comes from Ursus americanus, assembly GCF_024610735.1. Classification (NCBI taxonomy): domain Eukaryota; kingdom Metazoa; phylum Chordata; class Mammalia; order Carnivora; family Ursidae; genus Ursus; species Ursus americanus. The sequence continues at coordinate 36,722,127 of NC_142128.1, forward strand.
TGTCCATGTGGGTGTGTGCTTGTGTGTATATGTGTGTAGAGTTAGGTATACAGAGCTGCAGGTGTGCACCATGCACGTGTGTCCATGTGGGTGTGTGCTTGTGTGTATATGTGTGTAGAGTGTAGTATACAGAGCTGCAGGAGTGCACCATGCATGTGTGTCCATGTGGGTGTGTGCTTGTGTGTATATGTGTGTAGAGTTAGGTATACAGAGCTGCAGGTGTGCACCATGCACGTGTGTCCATGTGGGTGTGTGCTTGTGTGTATATGTGTGTAGAGTGTAGTATACAGAGCTGCAGGTGTGCACCATGCACGTGTGTCCATGTGGGTGTGTGCTTGTGTGTATATGTGTGTAGAGTTAGGTATACAGAGCTGCAGGTGTGCACCATGCACGTGTGTCCATGTGGGTGCATGCTTGTGTGTATATGCGTGTAGAGTGTAGTATACAGAGCTGCAGGAGTGCACCATGCATGTGTGTCCGCCTGGGTGTGTACATGTGTGCAGTGTGTGGTATACACAGCTGCACGTGTGCACCGTGCACGTGTGTCTGTCTAGGGGTGTGCTTGTGTGAATATGTGGGCATCTGTGTGCGTACACATAGTTTAGGATCAAGAGGAGCAGGCAGAGCTCTGAAGAGGAAGGAAGGAAAAGAGCAAGGAGACACCATGAAGGGCAGAAACAAAAGGCAGACAGACCAGCAGACGGAAGTAGAGAAACCACGACCACCACAGGACTCTTCCTCCATGCCCCCCCCCGGTTGGGAACACATCGAGGGGGCACAGATCCTACCTGTATTCTCCATGTGGGGCAATGAGCTCGGAGGTCACCTGAAGGCTGCCCCCTATGTCTTAACCCCATGCTGGGCCTCCCCCTCCCTCCACTAGGGGACAGCAGCCAGTGCTGTCATCTTGTGGCAGACTACAAATGGCAGCTGTTCCCACACAATGAGCCACGTGGGAAGGCCTTCCCGATTAGACCAGCTGAAAACCCTTTTAAGGCCGCACTCAGAAGGCCTGCCAGAGGCCACAATTTTGACCCCGAAGCCCTGGCTACGCGGCACCAACACGCTTGAGGACCACATGACCTCAGAGGAACTCAGCTGGTTCACCTCCTCTGTAGCAGACGGATTCAGACTCTGCCCTCCTCACAGGGATCCAGGTGACCTGGAGAACCAACAGGTGGCCGGCCACCAAAATAAAGACCAAGGGAGGGGACCTCTCCTGGAGGCCTCCCGGTGTTACCACACATGGCTTGGTTTTCCTTCACACACGTGTGTCTCATGTGGATGGACACACGTGTTCATCATCTTTTTTTTTCTTTTAAGATTTTATTTATTCATTTGAGAGAGAGAGTGACAGAGACAGAGAGAGCACAAGCAGGGGGGCGGAGGGAGAAGCAGACTCCCTGCTGAACACAAAGCCTGATGTGGCACTCGATCATAACCTGAGCCGAAGGCAGATGCTTAAGCATCTGAGCCCCCCAGGCACCCCGCATGTTCATCGTCTTTTACAGACGAGGAAAATCAAAACCATGAGGCTCCAGTCAGAGGTTGCTTCAGTGACAGGGGTGGCAGTGGGAAGGCACCGTCCCCTCATCACAGGCCACAGGGCGAGCCAAGCGGGCTTCTGGGTTGTTCTGTCTGTTCCACCTTCAAATGTCTGGTAGTACACACACGGTGGACCACCATCATCACTTTCAACCCCCAAATGGAAACACCCTCAATTATTTAAGTGAGGTAACCCTGCTACGGGGCAAGGCAGCGGACAAGCTCTCCAACACACAGAATGACACACATCCAAATCCCCAGAATCCCACAGGAGGCAGGACGAGCAGTGCAAAGAGTAAAAGTGGGACCTCAAAGCTCTCCCAGAAGACACCTGCTCCACTCACTCCCCCCCTTAGGTACTCATTCACAAATCCTAACTGTCATCGAGAGACCAAAGCTAGGGGCCCTGCTACAGATCAAATGTTCATGTCTCCTCCAAATTCACACACTGAAGCCTCACCTCCAGTGCGGTGGCACTAGTTGCTGGGGCCTTCAGGCGGCGACCAGGGCATGAGGAGGTGCTCTGCGGGGTGGAATCAGGGCCTTTGTAACAGAGGCCCCTGGAGTCTCCTAACCCAGCCATGTGAGGCACTGAGAAGACAGCTGTCTATGAAACAGGAGGAGGCTCTCGTCAGACACCAAATGTGCGCGCGCCTTGACCTTGGACTTCCCTGCCTCCAGAACCGTGAGAAATCAATGTCTGTCGTTCATAAGTCACCCAGACTGCAGTGCTACTACAGCCATGCAGACGGACTAGGGCACATCCGCTGGGTCTGAAGTCCCAGGTCTGGACCCTTGAGAAGCATGTGCACCAAACCCACCAACCTGTGGGACACCCACGGCAGAAAGAAGCTGGCTGGGTGGGCCCCAGCCATCACGGTCACCGCCAGGGCTGTGGGGGCAGCTCTGTGGCTTCATCCCCAGGTGGCGCAGCCTGCAGCCAGGGCTCTTCAGACCAGGCTGCTGTTGGGGGGCAAGCTGTCTCTGAGGGACCTCCTTGCAGTCCAGGAGGGATCAGATTAAAACACAGAATGGGATCTCTGCACTCAACCCCTGAGCCCTTCAGAACCTCTACCTGCACCCCGGCTCCTGGTGGGAACTCAGGCCTGACGCCCTCGCCTGCTGCAGTTCTCAGTGGCGGCCCACCTTCCTTCCAGCCTCGAGGGTCTGTGTGGTTGTAGGTAATGCAAGATATGCAAAATCGGTGCTAGGTGACGCAGCCTCCCTCCTTGTGCTGCAGATGCTCCAGACCAGCAACACTGATGCCATCCCCAGCCACACACTCCCGTGCCTCAACCGGGGGCCCAGGCCCTACTCGCTGCCCTGCAAACTACTGACTCTGCTCTGTGCTGCCCACCTCACCCAGCACCACCTTCCTGGCTCGCTTCCCAGGATTTGGGAGCTTTCTCCATTTCCTGTGACCCAAAAGGCTGCTCCCACCCTGCCACTCAGTGCTAAGGCCTCCTACGGCCTCCCTGCAAGCCATCTGTGCACTCGACAGCAAATCCTCTGACCCCCCCACTGTCTTCACGGTGGGGTCACTGTTTTTCTTCCTTTGCTGGCTGGTTCACACTCAGGCAGGGGACACAAGTTTGTCCACCACCCTGTACCCCAGCGACCACCAGCCTGGCCTGCACACGGGAGCTTGATAAAAACCAGATGAATGAACAGAGGTGGAGGGTGGATGACACGCTTACTACTACTTGACAGTCAAGGAAACGGGAGGCACGGAGAGGTCATGTGACCTGCTCAAGCCATAGTACCAGCCAGAGGTGGCGTCCTCACTGAAAGTCTGTGCTGACCCCAGAGCTGCACACTCCACTACACCAGCCCCCTGTATGTTCTTCCCACACCACCCAGCAATTCTCCAATTCCCAGTGCACACTGACCAGGTGGCCTACAAATCCAGCTCAATCCTAACACTAGCCACCTGGAGACAGCATCAGATCCCCAGATGAAGGGCTCAGACCCACACCAGCATCCTCTCCCTTCAGGTGCCAATCCGCAGTCCAGTTGGGCACCTGTCAACTGGCTATAAATAAACGGGACATTCCCATGACACCCAATTAATTTGCTAGAGCAGCTCACAAAACTCAGGATAACAGTTCATTTACTAGATCTCCAGTTTATCATAAAAGGACAGGACTCAGGAACAGCCAGCTGGAGGAGAGGCCCAGGACAAGGCACGTGGGAAGGGCACAGGTGCTTCCAAGCCCTCTCTGAGGGCTCCACCTCCTGGCCTCTCGCTGTGGTCACCAACCCATAAGCTCTCTGAACCCAGCCCTTTTGGGTTTGTATGAAAGCTGTTACATAGGCATAGTTGATTAAATCACTGGCTGCTGGTGACCCTCTCAATCTCTAGCCTCCAAAGGCAGCCAGGACCCATCCTAGGTGCTTTCCAAAATCTCCTCATTAACATAAACTCGGGTGTGGTGGCAAGGGGCCTGTTATGTGTATCAAGACTGACTTCACTTCGGGGCGCTTGGGTGGCTCAGCTGTTAAGCGTCTGCCTTTGGCTCAGGTCATGATCCCAGGGTCCTGGGATCGAGCACCACACTGGGCTCCCTGCTCGGCCGTAAGCCTGCTTCTTCCTCTCACACTCCCCTTGCTTGTGTTCCCTCTCTCACTGTCTCTCTCTGTCAAATAAATACATAAAATCTTAAAGAAAAAAAAAAAAAGACTGACATCACTTCTACCACTCATTGGGTAGGAAATTCCAAAGGTTTTAGGAGTTCTGTGACAGAACAGGTGAAAACTAAATATTTATTACTTATTAGAAATCACAATGTCCCTGCCAGGTAAGCCATGACGTGACTAAAGACTGCACAACCTCCCCCCCCAATTAGACACACAACTGGTCCTGGGACACTGGGCGTGCGTCCCACTCAGCAGCCCCAGTAGCGGGGAGGGGAAGAGCTGAGCAGCATATGCAATGGCTGGGGACGGTTCACGGACTCCACCCGCCAAAAATTTTCATTCTCGACCAGGTCAGATGTTCCCAGTTACCAGCTTCCCAAATCCACTGCCACTATGCCCCAGCTGGGCCTGACCAATGGGATGAAAACATCACCATCCCAAAGAGTGATTTCAGAAAAGGAAAGCATCTTCAGGCTCGTGAAACTCCCAGCCAGGTGGGAGGCCCCACAGCCTGGGAAGGGGTCCCACCCACCTCTAATGACACTGCTCCCTTATTCCTCCTGGGCCAAGGTCCTGTGTGTATACAGAACAGCGCTTCTCCACACAGCCTAGGTGACCCGGTGCAGCCTAACCTCTGTGGGTCTCAGTGTCCCCATCTGCAACACGGAGGCCTCAGTGAGGGACACTGAAAAGGACAGCTCTGGCAATCCTAGGGATAAAAGGAGCCGGAAATGCAAATGAGCCTCACACAGGTGAAAAGACACCTGATAAACATTTCCTGCAGCCCCACTCCAGCGTGAAAGCCTGACCACAGTGGGACCCTGATAAACAAAAAGCTCTCAGTCCCCAACATCACAGAGGGAAGAACAATGAGCTGAGAACAACTTTAAGCAAAGATTCTAGTTCACTGAGTTCCACAGCGAGTGGCTGCAGCCACCTTTTTTTGGGAGAAGGGGTCCTTCCCTTTTCTGGAAACAGCCTCCACCACCCACAGGAGTGGGCCCCAGGTGCCACCAAACCGTGCAGCTCCCATCCCCTAGACACAGCTGGCTGGCCATGGTGGACACCTGACCGTGGTGGACCAAGATGTGGATTCTCTCTGCCATGGACTGGACCAGAGACCAAAGGACTTGGTCCTTGAGGGCCCGAGAAGGGTGGCAGTCAGCTTTGGGCAGGTTGCAGCAGCAGGATGCTGAGTCCAGAGGGGACGGACGAGAGGCTTTTGCACTCAGATGCCTTCCACTTCTTGGCTCCCCACCCTCGGGTTCCAGAGACCCACCCCCACCAGCCTTCCAGTACATTCCACCTCCTGCCTAAGCTAGTCTCCATAAATACCAAAGCGACAGCCAATTTCCGAAGAATTAAAAATGTAATAAAAAGCACTTAGGAAAGAACTCCTACAAATCAGTGAGAAAGGAAACAATCCAGTATGAAAAATATGCAAATTATTTCAACAGACACCTCACAAAAAGAGGAAGAGAAATGAATGGTAATTTCCATATGAAAAGGTGCCCAACCTCACTGGTCATCAGGGAAAAGTAAAACTCAATGAGATTTCCATGGCTAAAGTTAGAAAACAACAGCACACACACAGCTGCCACTCCCCGCACGGGTGAGAACGCACAGCAGTCAGTGCCCTGCTCTGCCGGTGGGAGTGTGAATGGGAGTGTGAATCGGCTCAACAGCTCCAAAAACCTGTCAGCAAAACCCGCTGAAGCCGAAGGTGCACGCCTGAGGCCCCAGCACCCACCGTCCGGCATGGACGCAGACCAGAGACGGGTACTCAGGGAGTCAGAAGTCGCTAACACCCAGAGTAGCGGCTGCCAGGGGCTGGGCGCGGGGCAACGGGGAGTCAGTGTGCACAGGGCTCAGGTTCCAGTTGTGCAAGAGGGAAAGAAAGAGTCGTAGAGAAATGACGGTGGATGGCTGCACAACAAGGTGACAGGACTTAATGTCACTGAACTGCACACTTAAAATAGAATGGTCACTGTTACGTGTATTTTACCACAATTCGGAAAAACACAGGCTCCAGGAAATCTGACTCATGGGCCAGAGCAGTCACAGCCGAGGGTCCGTGGCAGCATTTCCATTAGAGCCCAAACTGGAACTTTGCTCAACGCCCCTCCACATGAACGGACGAAGACAATGGCCTCAACACACACTGGAATACAACACCGCAGAGACCAAATCGACGACTGCCCCCATGAGCAGCGTTAGGGCCTCTCATCACGGAGCGTGGAGCAAAGAGCAGCCAGTTATTTATATCAAATTCAGAAACAGGCAAAATCACCTCTGGTGGAGTGGGAAGGGGTTTGCCAGGAAGGAGGGAGGCAGGGACTGGAAAGGGGCACCAAGGGGCTTGGGGGGCCGCTACTGTTCTATCCCTTCGATACGTTCATTTTGTGATCATTCATCAAGCTTATGCTTTGCACGTTTTCTAAATGCCTGTTACACTTCAATGTTAAATAGTCCCTGACTTACAATGGTTCAACATACAAGTTTTAGATTTTATGATGGCGCAAAAATGACAGGCATTCATTAGAACCCATACTTCAAATTTTGAATGTGTATCTTTTCCCGGGCTAACGATCTGTGGTAGGATCGGTAGGATCCTCTCTCTAGACCCTGGACAGTGGCAGGAGCTCCAGCTCCCAGTCAGCAATGCAGTCACCACCGCCCTTCTGCACCCAGACAACCATTCTGTTTCACTTTCAGTACAGTGTTCAAAAATTACATGAGACACCAAACACTATTATAATAGGCTTTGTGTTAGATGATTTTGCCTACCTGTAGGCTAATGTAAGTGTTCTGAACACATTTAAGGAAGGTGACACTAAGTTACAATGTTCAGTAGGGGGTGCCTGGGTGGCTCAGTCAGTTAAAGTGTCTGCCTTTAGCTCAGGTCATGATCCCAGGGTCCTGGGATGGAGCCCCACGTCGGGCTCTCTGCTCGGTGGGGAGCCAGCTTCTCCCTCTGCTGCTCCCCTTGCTGGGCTCTCGCACTCTTTATTTAAAGAAAATCTTAAAAACAACAACACAATGTTCAGTAGGTTAGGTGTATTCAATGCATTTTCAACTTACGATGGGTTTATAGGCACACAGTCCCATCAGAAGCCGAGGCAGATCTGTAAATGTGTGTATACACACACACATTTCTTAAGCCATGAACCAAACACAATTCTTTTGATTCCCCCTAGAGGCACCCAGGGAGTCTGGTCACTCGGGGATATCATCTGGGGCAGGAGGTCTGGATGACAGAAAGCTGCAGTTATCAGAACAGAGGGGGCCAGTACGGCGGTCTGCCCGCCCTGTGGGTGCTGATCACCCAGGTAGGACCAGGCAAGAGGGCCGGAATCAGTATCAGGCAGGAGGAAAGGACAGAGGAAATCCTTCAGACACTGAGGTAGAGATGTTCCACCAGTCACTCCTCAAGCCTTGCGCCTCCTCACCTGGCTCCATGACTAAGCAAGCAAACGGATTTCGTGTTAGACAGCACAGGACCCTCTCCCACGCTGTTCCATACCCTGCGCTTTTCTGCGCATGGCAGAGGGCGTGGGCCTCACTCCCTCTCCCTCCCACTCCCATCCTGGTGGATGGTCATCCCCTCAGGCACAGGCCGGGGCTGAGTCCAGTTTCCCCATCTCTGAGGAGCTGGGCAGACGCAGGGGCAGCTGGCAGAAGTGAACAACTGCATGGTTATTTACTGAGGTCGCATCAGGCGCTGCATGGGGCAGGGGGTGCCTGTGACACCATCCGCCCTTTCATGGGACACCATTTTATGGAATAACACAGAATCGTGAGGTTGGGTGACAACACAAACACACAGAAATGCACACAGGAGGGGCGCCTAGGTGGCACAGCGGTTAAGCGTCTGCCTTCGGCTCAGGGCGTGATCCTGGCGTTCTGGGATCAAGCCCCACATCAGGCTCCTCCGCTGGGAGCCTGCTTCTTCCTCTCCCACTCCCCCTGCTTGTGTTCCCTCTCTCGCTGGCTGTCTCTATCTCTGTCAAATGGATAAATAAAATCTAAAAAAAAAAAAAAAGAAATGCACACAGGAAATGCCACGTAGAATGTGCCCCATGCAAATGTCTGGTTCTGGTGGCGCTGGGTTTGGGAGGAGAGGCAGACGGCAGCGGTCACTGGCTGCTGAGGTCATCCAGGAAGTACAGGACATCCTCCAGGAAACTTCTGGGCCCGCTGAAAAACAAAAGTTGGGCAGGGCAGGGTGTAGTCCAACCCTGCCCTGATAGTCACATGGACTATCAGAGTCAGAACTGGAAAGAGGCCTGGGAAACCAGAGGTTAACCCCAGTGAGTCAGGGAAATGGGGCTGGAGAGCAAGCTCCTGGCTCAAGGCCACAGACCAGGGCCAGACCCGGGCCTCAAGACTCGGAATCTGGTGCTCCTCCCACCACACCTCTACTAGCTGGGGGTGGGGGGCAGAGGACTGCTCCCAGTTCAATCTCATGTGCTAAACTAATCCTCAACTTTCCATGTTTGTGGGTGGGTGTGTTGTAAACACAAAAAAGGTCACCCTAACTGTGCGGAAGAAGGTACACACATGCACACACAGACCCATGAGCACCCACACCGCCTTTATCCCGGGCTGCTGGGCCCTGGGCTCGGACAGCAGCCACCTCCCCGGGCCGGGATAAAAGGCCCACTGGCTCTGCGACCACACCAGCACAGGCTCGGGATTCCTTGACCTGGAGCGCCAGGCCATAGGGGGCCTGTGCAGTTGGCTGGCCACGGCTGGGAAAGTCCAACAAAGCCCAGGGCAGGGAGGCTGGCAGGAGCTGGCTGACTGACAGCCAGGTTATTTTTAAGTCAGCAAAAGGTGATGGGTTCTCAGCGATCCCCAGAGAAACTCTGAAAGGTCCCCTGAGTCGCCGTGCCCTAAGTAAGCAACGCCACACCTCAGAAACAAGCACACAGCTCCCAGCCTCTCAGAACCCCGAGGGCAGGCAACACTCCATCGGGGAGACCCGCCAGACCTGGCTCCCTGCGGCCCTAGGGCCCAGGCGCCAACAGCAGCTGCTTCAGGGAAACAGGTGCTCAGATGCCCACCCACCACGGCCCACTTAATAGATTCTTGTTGCTTTTGTCTTTGCTTGAAGTGTAACAACGGAAGCTCAAAAAATACAGTTTATTTATGCAGCTATTCCAACGATAAAACCCAAACCAAGTTAACATGAGCAGAGAAGCACGGAACTAGCTGTCATGCGTGAACAGCACAGGTGACGCGAGGAAGCTGAACGGGAACCAGCGGAGCCACACCACGCTGCTGAGGACGATGCAGGCCTCTGAGCAGCAAGGTGAAGGAAGCACCTGTGTGCACGAGGAGCCCCCTTCTCCCCACCCCCCATCCTACTGCCACAGGGCTCAGCACAAGCTCACTCTCTTGGAACAGGGATGGCCCAGAGACGCAGAATGCCCCGGTGACGGAGAATGTCCTCTCTCATCTGGAACACCAGTCTCGGCCTTTCCTTCAGATGCCAAAGAAATCAGTCAGCAAGGCCCTACTCTGCAAAGGGTAAACCCCGACACAAGTGCTCACGAAATGTTCCCAGACTGCCAGCACACACCAGAAGTCTTGCACGCACCTTGGACTCCTCCATCACATGGCAGGAGACCCAGGAGTCCTCAGACCCCCGCCTGACACCCCAAGGGACAAGATGCAGCCCATACACTAGGGAGATGGGGTTGGTTTCCTCTGGGGCGCACTGCACAAGCATTTGTTAAGCGCCTACCGTACACCAGGCTCAAGTGCTGCATGGCAAAAGGCTCAGTCTGATTTCCAGTTCCTCTACCAGAGGACAAAAGTTTGCTGTCACAAGGCTCCAACAAGATAAAGGAGGGAAAGCACTCTGAAAGCACATGCACATACAAAAGGTTTAGGTCTGGGGCATATCACCCCATCCCTCCCTCCCCTGCGTGGGTTGGCAGGTCACATGTCTGACTGCCTCCCCTTCTGACACTTCTCCTGGGTGACTTGGTCCCAGCACGACCTCCCTCAAACACCAGGGCAGGGCAGGGCAGGGGGGCATCGCTCTGAGACACGCAATCAACAGTAATAACCGCAGCAGGAGGTTTAACTGCGGCAGCAGCTGCCCGTGGCCAGGTACTCCGTGGGGGCACCTGCGACACTCCGGGCCCTCTCCTGCATGTCTGCACCTTCCCCTTAGGGGCTCAGCCATGGTGTCCTCACTCCTGCTCTGACCCTCAGATGAAGACTGGCCAGCTGATCCGGGCAATGGAGTACAGAAATAAAACCTCACATTTATAGTGAACCTATTTTTTGCAAAGATGCAGAGGCAGCTGATGGGACAAAAACAGTCTTTTCAACAAATGATAATGAAATAACTAAATATCCATATGCAAAAAAAGAACTAATAGTTTTACCTGAAATTACACAGAAAACATCACCTCAATATGGATCACAGTGCTTGCTTCCGCAGCACATACGAAAACTGGAGCAAAATGGATCACAGACCCAAACGCACAAGCTGAAACTCTAAAACTTCAGAGGAAAGAACACAGAAAACCTTTGTGACCTTGGCTTAGGCAAAGATCTCCTAGATACAGCTCCAAAAACATTAGCCACTAAAAAAACTGATAAACTGAGCTCAACCAAAATTTAAAACCTTTGACCCTCAAAAGAGACACCATTAAAAAAAATGAAAACAAGCCACAGACTAGGAAAAAATATTAGCAAGTCACAGAGCTGATAAAGGAATTGTGTCACTGTACCCAGAATAAGGAACTGTTACAACTTAGTAAGAAGACAAACAATCCAATCTTTAAAAAATGAACAAAAGACAAAAACAGACGTCTGGCACATGTGCTCATGCTGCTCTCTCTCTCTCTTTCTCTCTCTCACACACACACAGTATACAAATGGCTAACAAGCAGGTGAAAAGATGTTCCACATCATCAGTCATCAGGGAAATGCAAATCAAAACCACAATGAGATACCACTTCACAGCCACAAGGATGGTTATAATGAAAAAGGTAGACAATAGGGGCGCCTGGCTGACTCAGTCTGGAGAGCACAGAGCTCTTGATCTCAGGGTTGTGAGTTCAAGCCCCACGGTAGGCATACAGCCTATTAAAAAAAAAAGTAGACAATAATAAGTGTTGATGAGGATGCGGAGCACTGGAACCCTCACACACTGCTGATGGGAATGTAAAATGAAACAGCCACTATGCAGTCTGGCAGTTCATCCAAAGATCAAACATAGAGTCACCATATGACCCAGCAATTCCTCTCCTAGGTGTATACTACAGAGAATTGAAAAGGGCCACACGAACATTCAATGTTCATAGCAGCATTATTCATTACAGCCAAAAAGTGGAGACAACCCAAATGTTAACTGATAAATAAAATGTACAATATCTGCACAATAAGGTACAGACACCTGTTACAACAAGGATGAACTTCAAAGACTGTTCCAAGTGCAAGAAGCCAGACAAAAAGAGACCACATGCTGTGGATTCCTTTTATATGAAGTGTCCAGGGAGGGCACATTTTAAAGACAGCAAGCAGATCAGGGTAATGAGGTGGGGATCGGATGGGGGCACAAACTGACTACAAACAGGCACAAGGAAACACTGGAGGTGCTGGAAATGTCTAAAACCTGACTGTGGTGACAGCTGCACAGTTCTACACATCTAGGGAAAGTCAACGGTTTACAATGGATGCGTTGTATGGCACACAATTTATCTCTCAATAAAGCCGCTTAAAAAGTAAAATGAATTAAAAAAATACAATGAAAACAAAGCAAATGTTATTAAATTTGAACTAGGTACTGTTGCACTACATGCTGAAATTTCCACAAGCAACAGAAAATTGGACAGATTTTAAAAGTTCTCACCATCAAAACAAAAGGAAAAAAAAAAAAAAGGTGAAGCGATGAGAGTGTTAACTCACCCTATATTGTGGTAATCATCTCCCCACTGTACACGTATCAAATCGTTAGGGTGTACACCTTAAACTTGCAAAATGTTATATGTCGATTATGTCTCAATAAAGCTGAAAGGGATTGGACAGTATCATAGATGTGTTAAAAAAAATTACCATCTAATCACTTTTCTCTCCTTGATATTATCAACAAAATTAACAGAGACCTGAAAAGATAACTTCCTCATCAAGTGCTTGAAGGGGCCATCCCATAAAAATCATTTGAAGCCCCCCAGCATCCCCAGTCCACCCTTGGGGAAACATACAAAAGTACTGCTAAGGTCATTTCTCGGATTGACCCTCCCCAAGCAAGGTAGCCCAAGGGACAAGAAAGCTGAGAGAACAGCTTTTGGACTGGACAGGTCCAGGAGAGCACTGCTGTGGGTCTCTAACGTAGCCTATGACATTCACCTTGGGTGCCAGACCCAATCGATTAGTTGTGGCTGACCAGGGTGTTTATTAATGGATTCTGAAACCAAGGCCAGGTTTGGTGACAAAGAGTATCCTGAATAATTAGCAAGGTCTACTGCACAGAATCTGAAACCAGTGTTATTAAAGGCCTTGTATTTGTGGTTTCGTCCAAACACTCAAGTGAAGGGGCATCAAGTGTGCACTAGTCCCAGGTTATATAGGAAATGCCACATTAAACTTTGATATCTCTTCCATGCCACTGCTAGCTGCTATTAGGGTCTGAAGTGGCCACCTAATTTCCTTCTTAAGCCATTATAGCAATTAATATTTTATGAGGACTTTCAGTGCCAGACACTGTTCTGAGTTCTGTCCAAGGATCAACCCATTGTACAGATGAGGAAACTGTGACCCAGGGGGCAGAGCAACTTGCCTAGAGTCACTCAGCCAAACACAGGCTGGAAGAACATCAGCGATGGAAGAGGATGAATTCAAACAACTGCTTCAATCAGATGTGGGGATGTCAGCACACTGGCCTCCAGGGAATCCCTACACCAGGCTGGGCTGTCCTGCACTTGTGCCTGGCACACAGGCAGACAACAGTGCCTTCGGTCCACTTCTGACTGTTTCATAAACTGTGCTGGTCTCCACCCCACTATTTTCCCAGACACTCCCCCTCTTGGGCTTCCAAAATCAGGGAAGAGCAGTTCTCAAATTTGAGTGGACATCGGACTCACCTGAGAAATTGGGTTAAATGCAGGTTCCTAGGCCCCTGCAGGTCTGAGGTAGGGCCTGGGAAATGCACATCTAACAAGCTTCCCTACTAGTGGCAGTGGGTGGTCCTGGACTACACCGGAAGGAAATCTGGCTTGGTGGGTGTCCCAAGGCCCACTGTGAGGTCCAGGAGACCCCCATATCAGGTCAGATTCTTCAGAAGCCAGGATCAGGAGACCCAACCTCAAAGTCCCCTCATGTCCAAATTCTCTGTCCTTCTTTTCTTTCGAGGCCAAATGATCCCCATAAGGAGATGGAGAGGGAGGAACCCAAGCTAAAGTTCCGGGTCAGGTCACGCTCTTTAGAGGCAGCAAAACAGAGTGGGAACAAGTCGACTGGGAGTCGGATTTGTGGTCCTGCTCCCAGAGGGGCTTCCATCCAGCTCTGAGACGTTGGGAAAGTCACTTCCTCGCTGGTGTCTCAGATCTCCTTGCCGCAAAAAAAAAAAAAAAAAAGAGAGAGAGAGAGAGAGACCAAAGAACCAGGTGGGTCTGCTCCAACCAGTTTCCTGTTCTCCAGCAAGGACTCGAAGCTTCTCCCCCATCGATCATAATCTCCTTGGGCCCAGCACCACTCCCCCTACCCACCCACCATTCACAGGCACCAAGAGGTCACAAGAGACCTTAAGCTTCTGTCCAGACGGCGTGGCGAGTGTTCAGAACCACTGGCCGGGTAGTCACACTAAGCCACCAAAGAAAGTCCAAACTGACGATGGCGTGATGTCAACCCCTTTGACAATGACCACTTTGTAAGCACAAGCGAAGCTCCGGGCACCGTGCTAACCCCTCGCCAGCGTCACGCCACGAACCTCACCCCCACCCTGGGAGTTTCCTAATGCGTCTCCCTTGCGTGCATACGAGGGAGCTGAGGCGCGCACGGACGAAGTGACTGACCCAAGGTCACCCCGCCGGGACGGGGCGGGCAGCCCGGAGCCCCACCCACGGTCTGAGTGGAGGTCGCGCGGAGCCCCGGGCTGGGAGGCGCAGGGAGGGCCGTGGGCCGAGCAGAGCCCACCGCACCCTCTTCGGAGCGCACCGCGCGGGCGCGCCCTGCCCACCCCGCGTTCCGGCCCAGGCCTCGCCCTGCTGCGCGCCAGGGGCCGCGCCGGCCGCTCACCGGACTTCGGGGGGTAGCGATAGGCCGAGTTCGCCTGGATGTCGATGTCCTCCACGCCCGCGATGCGGCGGCTCAGGATGGAGCCCATGGTGCGCGGCAAGCCGGGCCGGGGCCGGGGCCGGGACGCGGGCGTCGGCGGCTTCCTCACTCGTACATGGCCCGGACCAGGCCACACGGACACTAGCCCACGGCCGCGGGCACCTCGGTCTCCAAGCCCCAACCCCCAGCTCGGCCGGCGGCCCGACGCCACGGCGGCCCTCCGCCCCCCGGACTCGAGGCACCTCGGGATATGTAGTCCCCTCGCCGCCAAGGGCAACGAGCTGCGGCGCCCAAAAAACTACATATCCCAGCATGCCCTTCGCCGCGGCCCCGTGAAGAAAGTAACCGGGACAAACCAAATGGACTTGAATCCAGAGGGGAGGAACCATCTCCCACACCGCAAACTGACTTTCCCTCTGCATGCCAGGCACGGCAGTAACATCCTAACTCTTTAGTCTCCTAATTATCTGTTCATATATAGATTCTTATAGGAATCCAGCGCCTTCCATTTACCCGCCTCTCTGAAATTATCTCCCTGAGCCACGATGGTTCTCCCCAATTCCCAGGGTTGATCTCCTGCCCCGTCCAGGAGAGGGCACACCTTTACAAGCCACCCTGCAACAGCTGGGAGGGAACCCAATCCGACCAGGAGCTGGGGTTCAAAGGAGAAGCTAAGGGCTTCTTTTAGCCTTTTCCAGAACTCAAGGCTTCTCTTTGGCTCCACGTCCAGAACAATTACTTTGGAGACATAATTTTACAGCCCCACAGACCTCTCCCCACTTTACATACAGAGAAACTGAGGCACAAAAAGTGAGGGCTGCAAATGAGGTGAAGGCAAGTTTAAAAAATTGGTCTGGATTAAAGGCTTGCAGGTTGCAATGTACTTTCCTGGCTTTTGATTAACATAAAATTCTGTAAGCGGACCAAGTGGAGATTGTTTTCACCTACTCTTCAGTTGAGAAGCAGGTGTTCCAAGACGAAATTGGCTTCCCAAGGCAAGCCTGCTGTATCAGGAAATCAGCTGGGGAGGACAGCAGCTGGTGAAGGGTCTCAAATGGTAAATGCACCACATTCCACATTAAAATGAGTCCTGCACCTTTCTGGAGGCCAGAGTCCAGAATACAACCTTCTGTTGTCAGGGAACCTGGGAAGCCAAAATTAATAAAAGAGGTGAAAGATTTATGTGCTTATGAATAGAGTCCAGGTCTTGGAGGAGCCTGATTAAATCTCTGCTTCACAATCAAGATCCCCTATTTACTGAGCACCTCCTATGTGCCAGCCATCATGTTGAGAGCTTTATACAATCTCTCATTTAATTTTCTGATGGAGCTTTTATTTTCGTTCTCAATTCACACACAAGGAAGGTGACACTGGAAAAGGCAAAATATCCCACTTAAGCCGCACAGTAGCTAAACGGTAATAAAGCTGAAACTTGTACCAAGCCACTCCTTTTACTGCCATACTCCCCTGCCACCCCAGAGGCGGAAACATTCCGATGTGCTAGGTTTCATGTCTCTTGCCACCAGGTGCGCCTGAAGACACCCCCCCACACACACCCTGTGTGATCTTTCTTCCCTTATCTTTATTAAATCGCCTAACACTTGTGTGTATACACACATACATACACCAACACTGAATTCAATTTACTGGCCTCCCTGCTTGGGGCGGGGGGGGGGGGGGTAGGCAAGGAGAGTAGGATAGACCCTGATGTTCTCATTGAAAAACAACCCTACGAGTGCGTCCTTCCTACAGATCCTGGGCCAAGGCAGTCATTTCCATGGGCTGGATGTTTGATTAAACATTCCTCGTACTAGAGCTTTGGACTTGTTCTTCTGTGCTTATCCATGCCCTGCCGGGAGACAGGCTCTTTCTGATTTATTATTAGTTCTGTCAACATCTGTGCTGATTCATTTATTTATTCAACAAATATTTATCACGCAGCTACTATGTAACAGGCAATGAGCCAGGCTACAAGCCAGGCAACTGGGATCAAATGGAAGAACCCTAGATGTGGAGCATGCAGGATAGTGAGGACAGACACTGAAAAGGTTAACAGGTGCATAAATACAAAACGTGAAGAGTGCTATAGGAGAATAAAGGTACAGTGAAACAATAGGGGAGACTTACTATTGATAGGGGTGTCAGGGATAGCTTCTCTGAAGAGGTGACATTTAAGCCAGGATTTGAAATACAAATAAGAGCAAACCAGGGGGGCGGGGAGCAAACTCTAAGGAGGTAAGCCAGTCCAGGTTCCAAGCAGGGGAAACACTATGTGCAAAGGCCCTGAGGCTGCAAAGAGCTGAGTATGATCCAGGGGCTCAAGGGCCAATTTGGTTAAAATCAAATGGAGCACGGGGAGAGTATAGGAACAGAGGTCAGGAGTGAGGCAGTGGCTAGATCTCGAGTCTTCTCAGCGAGCCAGCATTGGGTCTTTTGAAACAGACACTAGGCACAGTTCATGGGCACCTGGGTTGAGTCCCCTGAGTCCAGACTTCTTTCTGAGCCTCCTGAGCGGGCAGGATCCTTGCCTATTCATTCTTGTGCTCCCAGAATCAGGCACCCAATGATCTCTGGCGTATTTGAGAGAATGGAGGTGGAGGGGAGCCTGGCTGGCTCAATCAGTGGGGCATGAGACTCCTGATCACACAATCGTGGGGTTAAACCCCACCATGGGTGTGGAGATAACTTAAAAATAAAATCTTAAGGGGTGCCTGGGTGGCTCAGTCATGAAGCATCTGCCTTCGGCTTAGGTCATGATCCCAGGGTCCTGGGATCCAACCCTGCATTAGACTCCCTGCTCAGCAGGAAGGATGCTTCTTCCTCTCCCACTCTCCCTGCTTGTGTCCCCCTGCTCCTCTGTGAAATAAATAAAATCTTTAAAAAATAAAATCTTAAAGAAAGAGAAAAGAAAAAAGGAAAAAAAAAATGAAGGTGGGAAGGAGAAGGCCAGGCCATGCTGGGGAGACTTTGGCAGGGCCCACAACTTCCAGAACTTCAGGTAAGATGTGGGCACTGCTAGAAATACCTTTTTGTCCCCCTGTCCCTATCTACTGGTTCCAACTGCCAGGCCCCATCTGAGCTTGCTAAAAAAATCCAAAGTCCACTCCCTAGCCAGGCTGATCCTGGCTAAAAACAAGATTGTTTTTTCCTTCGCTGCTGCCCCTGGGAAAACAAGCAGGCTAGGGATGCCATGCCCCCGCCCCCTGCAGAGGAGTGACCTTTGCTCCTGCCAGCCTCATCTGCCCCACCCCAGCCAGCATGCTGGCTTGGAAGTGCTCCTTCAGAGCTAGACAAGCCTGGGCAGGTAACTGAGTATTGCTGGATTAGAGTAGGGGGAAGCGGGAAGGTACTTCCTGTTTCCCTGAGCCAGAAAATCCCCTAGTGGGTCCTGCCAGGGCAGTGCCCTCTCTCGCTCTTTAGAAATACACCCTCATAGCCTACTGGGTGCCTGTTCTCCACTGGGTCTGAACATTGGCAAGAGCGTAAGGGGGTTTGGATTCCAGCCTGTTTCTTCATCAGTAAAATGGGACTTGGGCTCCCTAGGGGGGTCCAGATAGAGGCAAAGAGGTGAGTACCAGAAATGGTAGGTACACTGGGTGCTAGGCCTGCGCTGAGCACTACACAGGGATTAAACCCCTCAGCAGTCCTGGGATTGCCCCACACTCCTACCTCGAGTTCTACAATGAACCGAAGCTCAGGGCTGCAGTAGCTTATCCAATATCAGTCAGTAAGCAGCAGAGTTGACTCATACCCAGGTCTGTCTGGCTCCAGTACCTGCTTACCTTCCAGCATACCCTGATGCTGTCCCAGTGTAACAGGGACAGCAATCACCACTTTCCGATCCACCTACCTCGTGCTGGGCGCTTTACCCACATTAATTCATGCTTACGACACTTTGTTTAGGAGAGGAGCCATTCTTAACAAGACCAGATATCTCCTGGCACTGAGGGTTTGCAAAAAATGGTGGAGTCTGAGTTATCCTGTGTGGCAGAAAAGACACCCACACCTGACTTCCCATGTGGACAGGTTACTTCTGCCAGAGCTGAGGCACCCACCTGGAAGGGAACACTGTGAGTCCTCGACCTGCCCATAGGCTAAGCCCCGAGCACTCTACCCCTCAAAGGCCGATTCCGGGTCTCACTATGCAGGACTCCCTTCCCTCCCGGAGCCATCCGGGTGCCCCAGCCCTCCCCCAACCCCCACAATCCTGGAACCCTTCAGGTCCTGTCCACCAGTCTCCCATTATCCTCCTACTCGCCAAAGCCAGAACCTCTGGAAGGGTTGAAGGAACCAGGTAGGGCTTCCCCTCACCCTTCCAGTGTGGCATAGTTCCCTCCATCCAGTGCATTTCCTCAAGGGCGGCGCTGGGGGGGGGGGCACTCCACTAAAATCAGACACATCCAAAACATCTCCTGATCCGGATTGAGACCCTCTGCCACCATGTGGGCCCCACACTAAGCCTAAAGCCAACAACGGATCAGATACAGGAAAACCTCCCAATGACCTTTAACCCTCAGGGCCTGTGTCACTTTCCAGAGGGCACTTTCCATACTTACGTATTTCCACAAATCTACATCCGTCCTAGGGACTTTTTTTTTTTTTTTTAAGATTTTATGTATTCATTTGACAGAGATAGAGACAGCCATCGAGAGAGGGAACACAAGCAGGGGGAGTGGGAAAGGAAGAAGCAGGCTCCCAGCGGAGGAGCCCGATGTGGGGCTCGATCCCAGAACGCCGGGATCACGCCGTGAGCCGAAGGCAGACGCCCAACAACTGAGCCACCCAGGGGCCCCAGTCCTAGGGATTTTTGACACAGGGTCCCAACCTACCCCTGTCCCCGCCCCAGCCAACCCTTTCAGGTGTGCTCTCCGCAATAACCCCGGCCGGGTCAGGGACAGGGCACGAGAAAGGGCCCAAAGAACGGTTGCCCAACGGATGAAACTGGAGCCCAAGGAGCGCGAGGAACCGGGCCAAGGTCACTCAGAGCGGGAGTGACCAAGCCAGACCTCTCCCCGCCTCCCCGCCCGGGATCCCGTTCGGAGCCTGCCCTTGCCCCGCACGCCCGACCTGCGACGTCAACCGGAAGCAACGCGTGCGGAGCTGTAAACACAACCCGCAACTCCCCCACTCCCGTTCTCCCCAGTCCCGCCCCCGCCAGCCACGTGACGCGCCCCCATCGGCCCCGACTCAGCGCCCGCCCCCGCTGCAGCCTCATTGGGCCGCCAGCTTTGTTTACCTTATATGGCCAGGTCCTAACACTCTGCGGCCGCCCATTGGCCGTGGTGCAGCCTCAGTCACTTGACGTCATTCGGGCCAGAGCGATGCAAATAAACCGGGGCATTCTGGGAATAGGAGTTCGGGGCCGCCCCGGAACTGGCTCCGCCAGGTCCTGGCGCCCGCATCTGAAGGCCGAGATTTCCGGCAGAACGAACGAGATTTTGCGTGGGAAAGTGGAAGCCTTGCGGGGAGGGAACCCCGAGGCACCAGAGCCTGCCCGCCTCGGCGGCTTGTTCGGGCGCCATCCCATCCCCAAATGTTTCTTGGGCCTACTGTGTGCCTGGCCGAGCGTCAGGCCGGTAAGGGACCCACATCACGAGTGCACGATACGAGCTTCTGCTCGGGGCGCTGGGGAGACCGGAAGGCTTCCTGGAGGCGGTGACTTTCTGCAGCGCCCTCAAGGGCACATTCATTCATTCAGTGAAGGAGTATTTATTGGCGCCTACTGTATGCCAGGCCTTTGGGGCTGTACATCCTAGTGCTTAACGATATGTGCCAAAATTTCTAGGGACCCCTCTCCAAGTGCGCGCCCATTCAACAGAGGAATGTCAGGCACAGCGGGCAGAGACGCCAGCGGCCTCCGCCTGCCGCACCCCCACGAGCCTCTGTAAGAGCCCGCAGACGCGCCCGCCCGCTTCCGCACACAGCAGGGGCAGCGTCCGGACACACCTCCCTGCGCCCCCCGGCCGGCCGCGGCGCGGGACTACATCTCCCAGCATGCCCCCGCGGCCCCGAGCCAGGCGAGGCTCGGTGAGTCAGAGCCGCACAGTAAATATTTGTATTAGCCGGAGCCGGCTCGCTAATGGTGGACGCGTGAGGCGGAGGAGCGCGGCGGCGGGAGGCAGCGGGCAGCGCGGCGGCGGCGCCATGTCCGTGAACATGGACGAGCTCAAGCACCAGGTCATGATCAACCAGTTCGTGCTGACGGCGGGCTGCGCGGCCGACCAGGCGAAGCAGCTGCTGCAGGCGGCCCACTGGCAGTTCGAGGTGCGCGCCTGGGCCGGGGCCGGGGCCGGGGTTGGGGTCCGGGTCCGTCCCGCCAACCGCGCGTGTGCGGGCCGGTGTGGACACGTGCCGGTGCGCGCTCCGCCCGGGCCGGGCCGGAGCCGCGCACTCAGCCCGGTCTCCCGGCGGCCGCGCGCCCCGGCTGCCGGGCCCTAGCGCGCACACGCGGCGTGCGGGTCCGGCCGAACGGCGCGGCCGCGTCTACGCGGCCCCCGGAAACGCCGCCCGCGCGGAATGCGCGGGAGGGGCGGCCCGCCCCCGCCGGTGCCCCGAATCCCCGCCTCCCCCCGCGTCCCCGGGCGGTCGGGATGCGGGGATCCCCCCTCTTTTGTTCGGGTAACGGCCAGGGCGGGGCGGCGCCGCGGCCCGGACGGGCAGTCGGCGGGCGGCCGGAAGGAGGACGCCCCGGGCTGGGACCGCGCGCCGCCCCCACCTCAGTTACTGCGGAGCAGGACAGGGTGCCCCGGGGCCAGCGGGTAGAGCTTCCCCGCTCAACTGGGTCTGAGGTTCTGCGTGCCCGGGGGGTAGCTCGGTGGCGCCTGTGTCCACGTACATGTGCATTTGTATTTACGCACGCGCCACGCTACGTGTGGGCATGTTAGCGTGTGTGTAAACAGCAGTCCACCCGGCGCGCGGATGCGGGATGTATGTGTTCCGTGTACACACACGTCACCAATTTTTTTTTTTTAGCCCACGCGTGTACACATACGAGTGTACCGGTGCCGTGTTGGAGCCCCACACTCTAGCTACGGGTGTGCATTCGCGCACCCCGCCCCAGAGGCGTGCCCGGGTGGCCGCCTCTGTGCTGGCCGGGGAATCTACCTGCACAGTGCATGGCGTGGTTTACATGGCTCAGTAGCTTTCAGTCAGCTGGGCAGGAGGTGGGGCTGCCCCAGTCAGGACCCCACCCACCAGGCCTCCCTGACCCATAGGGCACTAGTGCCCACGGCTTGTGCTGCCAAGAGGCCACCTGGCTTTGCCTAGCTCCACTGCCCCAGAAATAACCCAGGGTGGTATCTAGGAAAGAGGCCAGAGTCCTTGAGCTCCACCCCTCACAGGTGTAAGGTCACAGCCCAGCCAGTGTCTGTGCCCAGCCAGGGCCCAGGAGCCTGGTTTCCTGATGGGGAGCCATCCCAGGGAAGGTGTTTGGGTCTTCTGAGAGGACAGTGAGCCAGGGGATTCCAGGGCTCCTTTCCTGAGAGTGGGATGGGGATCTGAATTCCAGCCCAAAGGTTTGGACAGCCTGGGGAAGCACTGGCCTGTCCAGCCCAGTGGGTCTTTGCTCACCAACGTCTACCAGAGCTCTTAGGAGGGACTGCTCACCCCGTGTGGTCCTCACACCACAAGATGGGTGGCTGCTCGCCCTGGGCAAGCCCCTTCTCTCCTCTGGCCTCAGTTTTCTCTGCATTTTCAGTGTGGGAGTTGACCTCTAAGAAGGGAATGGCCACTCCCTCACCCCACCACCCCCCCTAGGGCCTGCAGCCCCACCCTGCAGGAAGCTCCCTAATCAGCCTGTTTGTCTCAAGGGCTAGATGTGGCAAAACTTGTAAAACCACATTCATGGCAGTTTGAGTCCACATCTGCATACATGGCTCCCTCCCTGTCTGGGGCTGGGCAGGCAGGTGTCTGGTGGGAAGCACTTTGTCTGTTTGGACTCTCAGTCCAGCACAGAGCCTGGTACCTGCTGGGGTGTCTCTCAGCATGGGTTGGTGCCACTTCATCACGGGGAATTAAAAATGTAGCTTGAGGATTGAAATGCCTGGGGAAAACTGTCCCCAAGAGGGCCAGGAGCTGCCTGCAGACTTGGTACTTCTGGTGGCCCCTGGGGGAGGAGCCATATGCTCTGGGCTCCCTAAGTCTCCGTTTCACATCTGTAAAATGGAGGATATGGATACTAGGTAGGTTCACTTAAGGTGAAAATGGGGTGCGGGCCCCAAACCATAGGTCCTTGCATGAAAGTGAGTGAGGGGTTTCTCAGGGCTACCCCTCCCCCTCTGGTAACCTTTCCTGCAGGCTCACAGGCTGAGGGTTGACCCAGCCAAAGGCCGTGTTTTTGGGTCATTTCTCTGTGATTCAGGTGTTAATGAGGACAGGCGGCTGCAGGGGAAGGGGGACCTGTGTGTTTTAAGTGGTGGTGCTTTAAGGCAGCAGAAGGTTCTCACTGGAATCCTCACTCAGGTGGCCTTTGGATCTACTATTGGGAAGGAATGGTTTGGGTGTGTCCCCTGGGGCTCCCAGGTGGGATGGAGTCCTGAGGAGGTACTTAACCCCAGCCCGTTCCCACACCCTGTTTGGGGACACTGGGGTAGGACCTCTCCAGCAGGAAATTCCCAGAAAAATTCATTTGAATATAAAAAAATAACAAAATCCCAGGGCAGGCCCTGGGAGCCAGCTTGGTCTGGCTATGCTGGGGACAGGGGGGGAGGGGGCGGCAGGCAAGGGATTGGGCTGGGCTGTGTTTGGGGGGCAGGGAGCCTAAAAGGGTGGCGATGGAGGGCAGCTGGGGCTGGGCCTGTGACTTGGCAGGGCCAGGCAGACCCTTCACACACTCCCTCACCCAGCACTTTCGCAAGAGCAGTTGGCTCCCTTATTTTCCTCAACACCCCTCCTGCAGGCCCATTGCCAGGACAGACCAAATGCAGCACCTCCCTCAGGGGCTCCTGGAGTCCCCTCTTGCCAGTCCCCCGTGGCCTCCAGATGAGCTTGTCTGACACAGGCCTGTGCTCTGCCTCCTTTCCCACTCCCCTTCTCACCACCCTGGGTGCAGACCCCTTTCTCCCATCCTCCTGCTCTGCACTTGAAGAACATTCCAAGGGAGGCTTGGGTGAGTGGGACAACGAGCGGAAAACCCAGACCAACCTACATAATTCTGGCTCTGTGAACTGGAATGTGGATCTTACGTTATTGCAGCCAGGGAGGGGAATCTAGAAACCACCCAGTCCAGTCTCCTTATGGTGCAGTTGGGGAAACTGAGGCCCAGATCATGGCAGGCTCCTGTGACCAGCCAAGGAGAGGGGCAGGCAGGTCTTAGACTTAACATCTGGGAGTCTTTGCTGTTGCCACTCAGAGTTGGTGATGGTCAGGCTACAATCTCAATCAAAGGCTGGTGTCCGCTAAAGGCCTTTCCCTGTGAGACTGGGAGAGGGTGCTGCCTGCCCCCTTCCTGAGGTCACAGTGACCACATCAGGTGAGTGCGAGCTGAGGCAGGCAGCGTTGTGAGTGTCTTTACCCCCCTCCAGACCTGCCCGGAGCCTGTGGCGTCTCCTTGGGGGGTGGCAGGCGTCAAGTGGTGACAGGCACACTCCTTCCACTCACTTCTCCCACTCGGTAGCCAGGCCCAGGGCCGCTCCAAGCCCCAGAGATTCTGGAAACAAGGACCTGAGGATAATGAAATCTGGGCCTTCTTTCCACAGACGGCCCTCAGCGCCTTTTTCCAGGAGACCAACATCCCCTACAGCCACCACCACCACCAGATGGTAAGTGTCCCTGCGCCCCAGGGGTGGCGATAGGGGGTGCTCCTGGTTCAGGGCAGGGAAGCCTCGCTCCTCCGAGGAAGCTCAGTGGCTCTCTGCTGTGGAGGGTCCTCTTCGGAGACTGCCCGTGGGTGTGGTGGGCCAGTCCATAGCAGCTGCACCTTCCCTCTGTGAGCCCTGAGCTAGTGGACTGTCTCACGGAGCCAGGATGCAGCCAGGGAAGAGGCACAGAAGCTCCCAATAGTGGCTGAGTGTGGGTCTCCTAGGAGTCAGCGGGAGGCCAGCTCCCCTCCCAGAAAGGGGTGCTCACCCCACCCTCTCTGTTTTCCCCCCACAGATGTGCACTCCTGCCAACACCCCCGCCACGCCCCCCAACTTCCCTGATGCCCTCACCATGTTTTCCCGTCTCAAGGCTTCCGAGAGCTTTCACGGTGGTGGCAGTGGCAGCCCAATGGCCGCCACGGCCACGTCCCCCCCGCCACACTTCCCCCACGCCGCCACCGGCAGCTTCGCGGCACCCAGCTGGCCAACTGCGGCCTCGCCTCCAGGGGGGCCACAGCACCACCAGCTGCAGCAGCCGCCCATGTGGACTCCGGCACCCCCCTCCCCAGCGTCAGACTGGCCACCCTTGGCCCCCCAACAGGCCGCTTCAGAACCGAGGGCCCACCCTGCGATGGAGGCCGAGAGATAAGGGAGGCCCCTCCCCCCTCCCGGAGGCCAGGACCCTGTGGGGCGGGGGAGAGGATGTCTCCGCGGGCCCCCTTCACCCTCCTCTGTCTGCACCCCCATTCCCCGGAGCCCTGGAGGGGAGAGACTGGACCCTGGTGCCAGCACACAGGCTGCCCGCGCACAAACATGGAAGCGCGGGCACGGGGCACCCACCTTGCATGGATTTGGTTCAGAGTCGTCTTGGTGCTGGTGGACAGAACTTCAGAGAACAAGCAGCCTTTGCCAGAGGACTTGCTCGCCCTGCCCCACCCCAGGGGGCTGCGGAGAATCGCCACAGCAGCGGAGACTTGGCTGGCTCCTGCCTTGGAGCTCCTTGGGGGCCAGCAGGCCTAGATCCCCACCCTCGGGAATGCAGAGCCTTCTCCGCATGTGTGTGTGTAGCTGTGTCTGTATTTATATGTATGTCACTCTTCAAGAAGCAACCTAGTTTATGGGGCAGCTGGACTTTGCATGTTAGAGTGAGCCCCCAAGCCCCTTGCCCGCCACCCCTCCCCCCAGGGCCCTGCTCCTTTCTCCTTCCCCTTTGCCAGCCAACCTTGCTGTTCCCTGCAGAGAAAAGAATGGTGGGAAACTCCAGGACTCTTCCCACCCATTCCCCAGCGCCTGCCTGCTGGGGCTGCCTGCATGCCTCCCCCAGAGCCCGGGGGTACCTCACACCCTTTCCCTTCCCCCTTTTAACAACAGAGAAGAGAGTTCAAACCACCACCAGCCTCTGTGGTCTTGCCTCGCATCCTGAGCTTTGCTTCCTGCTGGCTCCATGTGAAGAGGCAGGGCACTGACAGCCCAGAGCAGAGGGTACCCCACAGTCCCTCCTGGCTCCATGGGGCTCCTGTCTGCTGCTGTGTTTTTCAACCACAACGTGGCTCTGGAACCTTTCTGCCCGTCCAAGGCTCATCCCGTGAAGTTGGTTCCTGGCCTGTGTTCCCAGAATCCCTGTCTCCTACCCATCCTGCCCCCCTCTGTCCAGCTGGACTGATTCTGAGCTCCAGGGCTAACAACTGCCTTCCGGACTGCTTGGGTTTCATATAGGACCTTCCTTAGTGTCTTAGGGTCCCAGTGGCTGGCTGCAGGCTGGACTCTCCAAGCCCAACCTCCAGCAAACATGCCGGTAGGGCAGGGCCCTCCCCCTGGGGAGGTGCATATCTTCTATGCAGAGCCAGTGGGGGCTCGTGACAGGAACAGGACGAGCCCAGGGCAGAGTCCAACCTGCAGCTCAAACCTTTGGTCACGAAGGAGACTGGCAACCTAGGAGGAAGAGACAGGATCCCAGCCACTCCCATGCTAGGTTGGGGCAGACACCTGCTCTTACCCCACGGGAGAAGCCAAGGGTGCTCCACTCTGTGCAAACCCTCCCCCCCGGCTGCCCTTGCTGGGGAAGGGGCTTCCTGGGGCAACCTCAGCCTTGCACCCCTTATGAGGGGCTGGGTTTTGGGGAAGGAGGGAGGCCAAGGTCTCTGCCCAACCTTCAGTATAGGCAGACCTCACTCTAACTTAGGATAGCCTGCCCGGCGCCCACCTGGTACCTGCCTGGCACCTTGGTCTTCTGTGGATGGCACCTTGGTTGGAGAGTTTCTTCTATTTCAGAAGGTCTCCTTGACTGACGTCTTCTCTGTGTTCCCCACTGGCAGTCCGGCCCTTGCTCCCAGGGAGGGGCTGGGCCTTGTGATGAGGATGTTCCTGTTTCAGGTGTACCCCGAGCCACTACCTGCCTTCCCCAGCTTTGTCTCCACCCTGCTGGACCCTGGACAGGCTCAGGGGACAACTCTGCTCTCTGGCTGTTACTGAAGACTGACCACTGGGCCCCCACTCCAGCTGTTGCTTCTGTCCTGGAATCGTGTCCTCACCTTGAAACCTACCCTTCCAGCAGCCTCTCTGGCCCTCCTCTGGGAAGAGGGCCAGAGGAGGAGCACAGCTCTGTGAGGGGTTCTCGTGGAGAGAGGAGGGGGGAGGGGGGGCAGGGTAAGGGTGAGGGTGTCTTGGGGCTCCTGAATCTTCACCACAGCCTTCTGATGGGAGGAAATGCTCAGGTAACTGCCACACACACACACCCCCAAGGGGCAGGAGAGATGTAGAGGCAAGTATGTGTGTGTGGGTTCTCTGTAGGGGTGCGTGTGTCTGGGTTGTCCCGGTGAGCAGATGACTGGGATAGTGTGTGTGTCAGCCATAGGAGACCGGGCACCATCAAGCATGTGTGCTCCCGGAGGCGGAGGCTCAACCCGGGGCAGGCCAGCAGGGGCGCTGCAAATGAACCACAGTCCTGCTCCTCGGAGTTCTGTTAGAGATGTAGGACCTTGAGCTCACCCTGAGGGGTGTCCCTACACATCTCTCCTGAGTGCTGATCTGTGGGAGGTGAGGTGCACTTCTGTGTCTGGGGGCTGTCATGGGCTGGCCTGGAGGTCTCAGGTGGTCACATCAGGCTGGAAAGGACTTGAGGGTCCTGTAGGTCCTGGTTTTCCAGCCTGGGCACTGGACATTTGGAGCTGGATTATTGTCTGCCACGGGGCGTCCTGGCCCCCACCCACTAGATGCCAGTAGTGTCCCCCAGTTGTGACAACCAGAAGTATGTAGACACAGCAAAATGTCCCCTAAACCCGGGCTTCCCGTAGTTGGCTGCACAGCAGAGCCTCCGGAGAGCTCCGTAAAAAGAAACCACAGACTCCCAGATCCCACGGCATCAGAGTCCCCGGAGAGAAGCCCTGACAGTGTTTTAAACGTTCTGCAGGATATTGGTTGATCAGCTTCGGAATAAAAACCACTTAATCATACACCTTGAAAGGGTGAACTTTAGAGAACACCAACTCTATGTCAAAGCTGTTACTCAAACAGCTCCCAGGTGATTGTGAGGCAGGAGCCACCAGACTCATGACCCCAAACTTATAGGGCATAAGGGTCCCCCCTGGGTGCTTGAGGCAGCTGCGCTGGAGGAGGACCCAGAAATCTGATTTTTCATCAGTGCCCCAAGCAAGGGGGGCAGAGAGCAGGGCCGGACCTGGGGTCTCCCCAAACTTCCCAGCAAATGCAGAGGCCCTGCCGGGTGTGCTGGGAGCCCCTGGTCTGAGCATCTCACCGGCAAAGGAAAGGCTGCAAAAGTGGGCCAAACTCGTGGGGGAGCCAGAGCTGGGAACAGAGAACCCGGAACCTTCCTCAACTTCCCCAAGGCTGGAAGCTCAGACACAAAGCTGAAGGAGTCAGTAACCATCTATTACATGTTCCAGTGTAAACTGGATGAAAAGTAAAGGTGCTGGTGCAGGAACAGAAGGGAACAGACGCAGCCACCTCCGCGGTCCTTCATCTCAGTGCCTCCTGGGAAACCGGCCTTGGTACCTCAAAGCCCAGCTTCTTCTGGGCATGGTCACCCCCCCAACTGCCTGCCGGACTTGAGCTCAAGTGACCGTTTACAAAGGTCTGCTCTAAACACCACGCGCACCCATGGCGTTGCTTGAAAGGACGATTTGAGCTCTGACTGCCTCATTTCTGAAGAGTGGACGTGGCAGCATGTGGGATGAAGTTCTGGCTTCCCCAGGTGACAGGTAGTGGGTGTGTCTTTCCAGTCTGCCGTTAAAACACCTGGGCATGCAGACTTAGGGGTTTGCAACTCCTCGTGCCCTGACGCATGCTGCTTGGCTTGCAAGATGTTCCATGTCTTTCTGAATGGCCTGCCAACATTTTAAAATCCGGAGAGTTTGCACAAAAAGTCTCACTTCTGGTTTACCTTGGACGTTTGTAACAGCTGGCTGAAGGAGACCGTCACAGTGGGGACACAGCCAGCCCGCCCCTAGTCAGCCAGTCCACTCCACTGGCCACAGACGTGTGTGTCCAGTTCCTGTCTCCAGATCGGTTGGAGTCTAGAGGGGACCTTGCTTTTCACCAGGAAGAGCTTCGCAAGTAAAAGGCCTGCTCCGTGGGGCGGAGGGGGGCACCTGGCGCATGAATGGAGACCCTCAAACGCTTTCTGTGGGCAGGCAGGGCTCCTCCTTCAGACAACTTTCAAAAGAGAAGGGCTTGTTCTCCAAGATTCTCTCGGATGAAGGGGACACTCCCAGGGGCGCCGCTGAGGGTCCCCAGAGTCTTTCCAGGGCTCTCTGAGAACACATTGTGGCCGGTGGCACAAAACCACGCTGTCCCCAAGGCTGGCCCCCAAACCCGGCGGTGGGCAGGGCCGGCATGGCTTTGGAAGTCTCTGAGGGGCTTTTATAGCAGGACTCATCTGAGGACAGATAGGAGCTTTGAGTCTGGTTACTTCCTGGGGTCAGTGTTGGGGAGGCTGCCTGGGCTGGACAAAAGGAGATCTTTTGAGGCAAGGCTCTTTCCAATTCCTGCATTTGGAAAGGCCTCCGGTTGCTTAGGGGCAGCTTCTGTTTGGGCAATATATGTGTTTCAGATGCGCCTCAGAACAACTCCGCTTTTGTAGGGGTGGGGGCGCTGGGTCCTCTCAGACCTGTTTCCAGGATGGCCGAGGCCGAGGTGCGGGGAGCCTGTGGGAGGAGTTCTGCTCTGCGATCCGAGGCCATTTCTCCTGTCTTGGGTGACAACGCTGCACATACTGCTGGGGGGGGGGGGGGTTCCTGTGGATCCTGGTGAAGCCATGAGCAAGAGAGGCCTTTCTCTGGTGGCTGTGTGTGTGTTTGCTGGTTCTCTACCCAGAGCCCCCAAGCCCATGGAAAGTCAGGAGTCAGGCCAGGGAGACCAGTGTGTGCTGATTTAGTGTCTGGAAGAGGTCCCTGCACGGAAGGCCCACTTCCAGCGCCTCAACTTCCCACTTTTGGTGACTTGCTCTGGGTACTGGCAGTACATTTTTCCCAATGTTGATCCTCTTGTGTGGGATTCACATTGCTGTCGTTGGTTGTTGGTACCTTAGAGTTAAGGAGTTCATGGTCTTTGAAAGGGAGAAATGTCTGGTGGCCCTCTGACCTGCATCGGTGGGTTGTGGGGCCATATGTAGGGGTGCAGGGTGGTCACCTCTCAGCATCTCCATTCCAGCAGCCCCTCAAAGCAGGACCCTCTGCTTGGCGAGAGGCATCTCTCTCTCCTTCCTGCCCAGCTCATCTGTGCAGCCCTCCACCGGGCCAGCTCACATGCCTCCCTACCCACATGATCGATTCGTCCTCCTCACTCCCAGGCAGATTGGGACAGGTGGTCATCTTACCCCCTGTCCAGCCTGGCACTGCTGCCACGTCGCAGGCCAGGAGCCATGTCCCCCTGGCAGGGGAGAAGGCTGGATCCAGGGCCTTCTCAAATTCCCCCACTGCTGACCCCATCCCAGTTCTGTCTGCTCCCCCAAGCACCTTTCCCTGCTGGGATGGGGTGGGCTGCCCTCCTGAGGCACCTGTCCAGGGGTCGGTGCAGCACCTCCCTCCCAGCTTCCTGCAGGCCCCACCCTCTGGGGCTGGAATCTGGAGGGGCAAGGATTCTGTGTGCAGCTCCCATCTGGGACCAGGCCAAAGGCCGGCTTGTTCCCCCAAAACCTCTACAGGGGACAGGACCGTTGTCTTCTGCTATTGCTCCTGACTGGCTGCTGGTGGGCGTCCCCACCTTCCTAAACACTGAGGAGCCCGTCGAAATGCAAATGGTTACATAGTGACCTACCTGGGCCTCATTCCTCGATGCCTGGACTGCAGGAACCAGCTCAACTGGTTGGATTCCCTTTGTAAAACTGAAAAATGGCTGGGAAGGCAGCTTTGAGGGGCGAGTGGGGATGGATAAGAGGGTCTGAGAATTGAGCCTGGGTGTGTCTGGGTGCCTGAGGGTCAGGGCTGCAGGGGACAAGCCTGGCATGGGATGCTTTGCCTGAGCCCGGGCCACACCTCCCTTTCCTGCTATAGGAGGTAATGGAAGTTGGGGCCCTCATACCCATGTACAGCACGCAAGGAGGACAGCTCCTGACCGGGGGCTGGATGGAGAGCTGAGGCCTCCCTGAGCAAACCTGGGCAGGTCACACCACCACCCCTGCCCTCAGACCCCCTATCTTCCCAGAACACAGGGCTGAGGCACCTCGGGACACTTTGCCACGGTGGAAAATGTAGCAGAGGCAAGAAGGTTTGCTGTTGATTCTCTACTGGGACTTAGCCATGGTGGTTCTGGCTGGTGGCTCTGAGACACTGACCCCTGGGTGGGGGCCTGAGTAGGAACCAACAGGTCCACTCACCCACATGGAGCAGACAAGGCCACCCTCCAAAGAGGGCACCAGGCCAGTCACCCTCATCCACAGTCAAAAAAGTGAAAGATTTTATTCTGGGGAGAAGTTGCCAAAAATACTCATCTGTGATACAGGTGTGGGTACGGGGTCCAGGACTGCACCAGCCAGCTCCCCCTAAGGCATCTTGAACAGGTAAGTCGCCTGGGTCAGGAAAGGCTTGGCCTCATTTAAACACAGTCCTTGAAGAAAGAAAAGAGAAGTCAGGGTCTGGGAGTGGTCACGGATGAGGAGCTGGGGAAGGGTACACAGTGTTCCCAGACTCTGGTGGCCGCCAGCCCGGGGATCCTCCCCCATACCAACTCCCTGGCTCCCCCCATGGTGGACCCCCTTACCCACCTGGCAGTCCTGGGGGCCTCTAGTGGATGTTGGGGGTAGGGTCATGGCCCAAAACCACACAGAGGGAACTTTTTTTAGACTTTGTGTAATGTGGTAGACATGTCAGAAGTACAAAAAGCATAGAGAACACAACTAGGCAGAGTCGGGGAGTGGAAAGGAAGAGGGAGAGAAGCTGATGGAGAAGGAGGGAGGAACAAGCCGCCTAAAGGGAAGAAATCAAGCCAGGCGTGCACGGTGGCAGTTGCCCACTAAATGGCCAGATCAGGACATTACGACCTCCTGGTCTGCTCTTTGTTCCAAGTGCACAGGCAGTTAGCACAGGAACCAGAAGGATGTCACACAGGCGTGCGGGATTCCAGCCCTCAGTGGGAGAGAGCAGTCCTGGAATATTCCAGGGCTGTTGCTCCAAGTTCCTCATGGATTGGCCAAAAAAGTAAATATAAACAATCAGGTTTTAAAAATATCCAATTCATAACCATAATTACTAGTGGGAATAATCAACATGAAATAAAAGGATGCACACAGTAAAATTTGGTTCCCGTGAGAAAATTGGTCTTGTTAGAAATAATGGCCCCCAAAGAAAACGTCCGTGGGCAGCAGTTGTAATTGGAACTGATTCTGATAGAGTTATTTCAGCAAAATAAAAAGGAAACTGTTTTTAAAAGCACATTAGCTGTTGTATTGAAAATTGGTCAAGGAATTGGCTTAGTGGAAAACTCAATCTAGAAAGCTGTGTACTCCACAGAGTGTAGGATAAGGAGGATTGTGTTGTGTGTATTTATATGCAGAGTTAAAATAGCCACTGGGTCAAAATGAGTCCCTTATGGAGGCCCCTCCCCCAGGTCCAGGGCCCCTGCACCCTCCTCAGGCCAGGCTCAGGGCCCAGTCTCTGTGGGCAGGGGAGAAGAGGGGCAGTAGGGGTGCAGGACGCAGGGCTCACGGATTGGTGGGCTCCTCGGAGGGCTGCATGCTGGCTCGGGACTCGAGGCGCAGAGGCCTTGGGTGCCGGGCGGGCCCTGGGGCCTGCTGGGGGTCCCGCAGGGATGGCGTCAGTGGCGGGAGCAGTGGCAGGGGCGGCAGCGATGGAGGCCGAGCTGGCATCGTAGGTGGGGGGCCTGAGGCACCGGAGCGCACGCTGGTGTGGGGGCGCAGGGCTGGGAGGGGCAGGAAAGTCGGTGATATGTCCCAGGAACATGCCCGGGGGAGGCTGGCCGGATGGGGTCATACCCACTAAGGAGCCGAGCCTTCCAGCCTGGAAGTGGTTTCCCACAGCTCGCCCAGTCCCAGGCACCCTAAACTTCCCCGGGGGGTGACCCCAGATAAATGACACCAGAAACGGAGGCTGATCTGGACATGGACCTGGAGTCCAGGATCAGGGGTGCTGTGCCCCAGCTCCACACTGTCAACCAGGAGAGCAGGGCTGAGGACTGCATGGGCTAACAAGGGAGAAAGTGCTTCGGACACCGTCAGGCACCCGCAGATGCCTGGTGCATGGCGAGAGGAATCCGAGGAGTCCCCCCCAGCCCGGCTCATGGGGCCCCAGGCAGAGAGGCCCAGGAGAATGAATGCGCTCCTTGTACCACCCCTGCAGCTAGCTAGACACCTGCGGACAGATATCGGGCCTCAACCCCTGGGATGGCACCCCTGAAGGGTAAACTAGGAGCCCAGGTTGGCTGGAGGCCATGGCCAGGGAGCGGAGTGCTGGGTGGGGGACACTCAAGGGGCCGTCTTGGGCCCTGGCATAGAGCAGGTGAGAGACGCATGAGGTGGGGCAGGAGAGCCCCAGGCTGGGACTGGGGGGCACCAGAGACCCTGCCAGAATCCCAGCTGGGCCAGGGAGTTAGGGGGGCAGGTACTCACGGGGGTAGATGGAACCATAAAAGGTACTCGGGCGCTCACGATCATACAGGTTTCGAGTTGGGGGGTGTGGCATCTTCACAGCTTCACGGAAAAGAGAGGGGAAGAGACAGGACCGGTGAGGGCTCTTGCAGAGTTCCGTCCCCTCCCAGAGGCCCTGCCCAGTCCTGCCAAGGCCCTTTTCTGTGCCCCAGACCAGCCCGGCCTGCTCCACACACCTGCTGTTCAGGCCCTGCGGGAGCCTCCTCTTCCTTCCTTCCCGAGTCTACAGTTTCTCAGGGCAGAGATATTCCCACTGGGGCCAGGCCGCTATCGTGCCCCCGCCCCCACCTTCCCGTCCCTCATCCTGTGTGTGAATTTTTTTTTTTTGAAGTAAAATTCACATACCACAAAATTAGCATTTATTTATTTTTAAGATTTTATTTCATTTCATTTCAATGCATTTTATTTTATTTTATTTTATTTTATTTTATTTTATTTTATTTGGCAGAGAGACGGAGCACAAGCAGGGGGAGCGGCAGAGAGAAAGGGAGAAGCAGACCCCCTGCTGAGCAAGGAGCCTGCTGCTCGCTCCCAGGACCCCGGGATCATGACCTGAGCTGAAGGCAGACGCTTAATGGGCTTAAAAAATTTTTTTAAGTAATCTCTATGCCCAACATGGAGCTCGCACAACCCCGACATCGAGTCATGCTCCACCAACTGAGCCAGCCGGGCACCCCACAAAATCAACCATTTAAGCGAACAATTAATTCAGTGACATGAAGTTCATTCACAGTGACGTGCCACCACCACCTCTACCTAATTCCAGAACATTTCATGCCCCCCAGGAAAACCCTGTGCCCACGAAGCACTCACTCCCCGTCCTCCTCCTCCCCCAGCCCCTGGCGGCCAGGACTCTGCTTTCTGGGGCGCCTGGGTGGCTCAGCCTTCGGCTCAGGGCGTGATCCTGGAGTCCTGGGATCAAGCCCCCGCATCAGGCTCCCTGACAATTCCTGCTTCGAAGAGTCCTTTAGCTCACTCCCATGTTTCACCTTATGCACCGAATTATTTATGTATATCTTATGGTCCCTCATGGGGTAAAAACTCTAAGAGGGCAGTAACTTTGTTTTGTCCACGCCGGGTCTCCTCCGTGGTACCTAAAACACACGTGGCACCAATAAGGGCTTGGGAATGACAAGCCGAGTGACCAGGGCTGTGTGCATCTCCCTTTTAAGGAAGAACTCACTGTTCAACTGCAGGAGCAAAGGGAGCCCATGGCCTCCACCTGTTGGCACCTCAGGGGCTGTTAGCAGCTCTGGCCAAGGAGGGGAGCACAGGGCCTGGCCAAGGGCTGGGGAGTGTTTGTTCAGAAGCTCCCCAAGGGGCTGGCCTGGACCCAGTCAGGTCTGCTTACTATCTGAGGGTCTCTGCTTGCTCCTCCCTTTCCTCCCCCTCTCTGTTAACCACCCCCACCCCAAACCTCTTGCGTTCCTAACTCTGTCTCGAGGTCTGCATCAACTGTTCCTTGAGCCTGAACTAAGAACTAACACCAGTGTGCTTCATGCGTTCTGCGTAGGAACTAATGCCCAGCTGAGGGGTACTCCCTGGTCCCCCGCTCTAATCACCAGTTGGCACCTGGCTCCTTCCACAGGTCTGAAGCAGGACCAGCCAACCAGCTGACCATGAGACTGTCTCACTGCTTCCCTGCCAGGTGAGGGATGTGGGCCCAGGGCACAGGTGCAAAATCAAGACACAGCGAGGCTTGGAAACCCAGCTCTGACCCAACATTCTCCTTGAGGTCCCACCGATGCCTCGGGCTCTATAGGTCAGAACACAAACTCGACTCCTGACCTGGACAGCTGGTCTCCCAGGCCCTCCTCTGCGGCTTTCCCACCTCTGCAGAAGCCAGAAGCTGAGAAGCTGGGAGGCTCTCAACAGGGAGGGACCCTAAGCTCTGGCAGATGAGAAAGGTTCCCCAGGGCCTCGAGGCAGGCACACAGCATGGGCAGAGGCCCAGAAGTGGACAGGCTCACTGACACAGTGAACAGTTCTGAGATGCTGGAGGGAGGGGCAGACAGGGGACAAGCCCGTCCCCTCTCCCTCGACTGGCCAAGGAGCCTGGACTCTGAGGGCCATGCCCCGGAGATGTCCCCGCCCTAACTCCTAAAACCTAGGATCCTGAATGACCCAGATGGCCGAACGTAATCGCAAGGCTCTGAAGAGGGAGGCCGGAGGGTCAGACTCAGAGAAGGGGAGGTGAGGACGGAAGTGAGGTCAGAGCGAGGACACATCTTGACCTGGAGGAAGGGGCCACAAGACAAAGAATGCAGGAGGCCCCTGGCAGGTGGAAACAGAGTCTTCCCTAGAGTCTGAGAAGAAACCGGCCCTGCCGACAGCTTGATTTTAGCTCTGTAAGACTCATTTCAGATTTCTGACCTCCAGAACTAAGATAAAATAAACTTGGGTCGAGCCCCTTGGTTTTCGGGAATTAGTCACAGCAGCCACAGGAAACTCTTACGGACAGGTTCTGAGCTGGGGAGGGTGCCGGTCAAGGTGTGTGTTTTAGGCAGTTCACGCAAAGCAGGTGAGATGGGCTGAGGCTGGCGCCCGCCCCTGCCACCTTCTCCTCCGTCCTACACAAGCCCTGCCAACTTAGCCTTCCTTCCAGGGCATTTCTCTGAAAGTCCAGCCTGCTGACCACCCGCCTCAGCCCGTCCATCCCCCACCTGCGGGGGCATAGCTCACAGGGGACCAGCTGTTCCCCTGGCCTGGCCTGAGCTCCTGACTCACTGCAAGCATCCGGAGGGCACAGGCTGCCCAGACGCCCCTCAGTGTCCCCTGTGCACCTGGCAAAGGGCTGAGTAAACGGCAGGGCATGCTGAACGGTGACCTGGACACATGCATTGGGGGCCAGGCTGGACCTGGAGGGGGGTATTAAACAGGCTCCTTTAGGTTTAGCTATTGACCCTGTTTTGGATCAGTATGTTCTTTCGAGTAAGTAAATGAGCGGTAAGAGCAACCTGGTCAAAAGATCTGGCCACAGGCGGATTTCTGATTGATTTCTAATACCGGTTAGACTTTGTTGCCCCCCAAGCGGGACAAAGCAGCTGAGGTGTTGTGATTCAGGCCGGCTTTGCTGCATGGGTCTTGAGAATGAATGAGCTGTGGGGAGAGAAGCCCCATCCCTCTGGGTGACAGCCCAGGGGAGGTGGGTGGACGGGAGCCCTGTCTGCTGTGTGAGCGGGGAGAAGGGCCCCTCCACCAAGGATGCACTTCCAGCCAGCAGCCCTTGGCTGCGTTTGTGCAATGCCTCACCGGAAAGGAGGCAGTGTGAGCCTGGAAAGAAGTCGGGGTTCGTTAAATATTAGCCACCATCGTTATTACCCTGCCTGCTGACCCCTGAAGCTTACCCTGAGCCTCCTCCTAATAGCAGCCACTCCTGGGGGCTGAGCCTAGCCAGGACGAGCCATGAAAGCCACATGGGCCAGATCCGTGCCGGGGAATGCAGGTTCGGATGGTGTCCTGCCCTCCTGGGTTGACTGGTGGTCCCCAAAAAGATACATCCCCCAGAACCTATGAATATAACCTTTTTTGGAGAAAGGGTCTTCGCAGATTTAATTAAGGATCTTGAGATGAGCTTATCCAGGGTTAAGATGGGCCCTAAACCCAAGGACCAGCATCCTTATAGGAGACAGAAGAAAAGACACAGGGGGAAGGCAGTGGGAAGACGGATGTGGAGACTGGAGGGACACGGCCACCAGCCAAGGAACACGTGGAGCGACCGCAAGCTGGAAGAGGCAGGAAGGAGCCTCCCCCAGAGTCCCGGGGGAGAGCACAGCTCTGGGACACCCTGATTTTGGGCAGTGTATGGCTCCCACCCAGGGCAAAACCAAGAATTCCTCTTCCCAGAAGGAGAAACCCCCGAAGGGTGTGCAGAGAAGGTACCCCTTCTGGTATTGCTGGCCCAATGCTGGCTGAGGACTGGGGTCCCCAGTAGGAGCCAGCTGGAGCAGGGACATTGATGCTACAGCAATCGGAATGACTGGTTCCATGTGTCCCCCACGAACCCAATGCTCACCTACCTGGGACAATAAGACACAGGTCTCCAGGGTGTGTCCACATCTCTTCATTATTCCCAACCCCTTCCCAATCTCCACCACATGTAGACTCACCTTCCGGAGTTCCAATTGTGCCTGGCTTCCAGCCACCACAGGATCTTTGCACCTGCTATGCCCTCCACCTGGACTGCTCTCTTTCCACCTGGCCCCTTTATCCAGCTAACCCCTATTCCCTCATCAGAGGCCTCTCCTTGGACTGATGTCCTTCTCACAACGCTGCCGTCCCCAGCTCAGCATCCCTCTTTCGTGAGGCCATCTGGCACCCCTCCTTAGGCCAGCATCCTTTGTCTCCAGGGCCCTCCCCTCAGGTCAGCTATTCACTGCTTTTCCAAACAATGGATCCTCACCTTCACGTTATTTGCTTACAGTCTGCTTCTCCCACTCCTGTGGAAACCCTGGGGTGACAGCCTATCTTTCTTTGCTCCCCACTGCCTCCCCAGTGCCTGGTGCAGTGCCTGGCATACAGTAGAACCCCATTTATGCAAGTGGCTGTGTGAGGACCCCCAGTCCGGGATGGGGCCAGCTCAAAGCCCAGCCTGCACCTCCTCATGTTCCCCAGCAAGCCAGGACATCCAGGACAGGGGCTCCCAGGAAGTCCTGACACCTCTCACCTGCCAGCTCCTTCTCAACGCTGGTCCAAGGCCGTGCCCCTTCCTGGTTGGTCATTCGGCCCTTGTACAGGATCCCGTCCACTCCCAGAATGTCCACCTCAGCCTGTTAGATGGCCCGGGCCCCAGGTCAGGGAGTGTCCTCCCCTGCCTCTCTAGTACATACAGAGGCTCACCAGACAGAGCACGGCCTCCCCCCAGGTCGCCCATGCCCAGGGCATCTGCCACACTCACGGTGTCATAGTCCAACACCTCGGGGTCCCCGTAGGGGTACAGTGTTGACAAGTCATAGGAGTTGAACTTGAAGTTGGCATCATTGCCGGGGCCGTCGCCCCAGTCCTTCTGGGACCCCAGCAAATCCAGACTCCTGTCCTGGTCTCCGAGGTCCCGGAGCTGCTGTAGCCGCCAGTGTTCCCTGGGGTAGGCAGGTAGGACAGCAGCTACTGGGAGAACCCTCTGCCCCAGAGCAGCACCAGGATGGACTCAAGGGCCCGCCCAGTGGCAAGGCAAGACTGGAATTTCTTCCAGCTTAAGTTTGGGGGCACTCTGCGCTGGCAGGTGGATACGGACAGGCACAGTCGGGGCAGAGGGGAAAAACCAAGCTCCAACCTATGCTCCCCCACACCAAGCCACCCCTGGGGGCCCTGGTCTGTCCCACCAACAAAAGGCTTTTAACCTTTGATCTCCAGGAGTCAGGCATAGGAAAGTAAGGGTGTCGGGCCCTGGCCCCCATGGCCCTCCCCTTCATGTGGCTGTGATTTTTGGTAGGTCAGGAGGTTGACGGTGGGGCTGGGACCCAGGGAGCACGCCAGGTGCGGCAGGATCTGCAGGTCTAGCCACCAGCTCTGCCACTTACTAGTTGTGACCTTGGGCAGGTGGCTGAAGTTCTCTGAACCTCAGTTTCTTCAACTACGAAATGCAGTGAAGACAGAATACACCTCAAAGGGAAGGCTTAAGGATTCGCCGAGGTCGGCTAGGGCAAAGCGCTCAGCGCAATGAGTGGAGGCCAGGGCCCTCGCTTCCTTCCTCCAGCTGGAGGCAGCCCGGTCCATCTCAGCTCACAGGAGCGGTAAGATTTAAATGAGAATTCTTCCCCAACGGTCTCCGCCCATAATAGATGCCCAATAAATATGCCTATTCCTCTCTGCCATGGTCCTCTCCCGGGCCATCTCTGCCCAGCCACCTCCCCAAATGGCTCCCTTGCAGGTGGCTGGCATTGCCCTGGGACCGGAGCCGGGCGTCTCCACAGGGCTGCGGGCTCGAGGGCCTCTGTGGGGCAGGCCCCGCCCACTCACCTCATCTGCTGCTGTTGCAGGTACTCGTAGGTGTTGGCGCTGGCCGGCCGCAGCCGCGAAAGCAGGTGGGCTTTGCGGATGGTGATGAGTTGCCTGTTGGAGGACAAGAGTTTGATGGGAGGTGCGAGTGGCCAGAAGACAGCCCCAGCCTCCCTCCTCCTCCAGGAAGTCCACCCTTAAACCCATCCCCCTCTCTGGAGACGTCCACGGGCCCGCTGCGCTTAGGGCTCAGAAGAGCCCCGATCATCTTTGGCGGTGGTAAGGAACAACTGTTCTGATTACGAAACTAAAAGCCAGAACAGGTGAATCCCAGAAACAGAACACAGAGCCGAGGTTGCCAGGGGCAGGGGGAGGGGATGGGGGGTGGCGGCAAACGGGGCTGGGGTTTCCTTCTGCAAAGTTGCTGGAATGCTCTGGCGCTAGAAGGAGTGGTGGTTGCACAAGGTGTCCGTGCACTAAATGCCCCTGACCTGCCCACTCACAAACGGCTGATCTGTGTTACCAGCTCTCTGAGCAGCGGGAGCCGTTGTACACGTTGATCTGAGAGGTGGTTACGAAGGTGTGTGCACGTGCACAAATTCATCAGTTTGCACCATAAACATTTACATACTTCACTGTATTATTTAAGCCACAATAGAATGTTAAAGTAATACATATTGTCAGCATTTTAGAAAGGACAGAAAAGCACAAATAAACACAAAAAGCTCTATAAGCACGTGACAAATATTTTGATATGTGTCCTTCCAGTAATTTTCCATGCTTATGTATTTTTTTTTTTAACAAAAACAGGATCATGGGCAACCCCTTTGGGTCCCCTCTCTCCTTGGGAGCTTTGTACTATAACTTTCTTATCGCTCAATAAACCTTGCTAAAAACCAAATCAAAATAAAAATAGGATCATAACAAACTACTTGATTTTCTCACTTAAGTTACTATGAACATTTTTCCAGGCCACTAAATAATTCCTCCACGACTATGCCATCCAATATTGCAAACACTGGACACCGGTGGCTATTTAAATTTATGATTGAATTTAAATAAATGTAAATAAAATGTAAAATTCGGTTTTCAGCCGCATTAGCCCTATGTGGCCGGTGGCTACTGTGTTGGACAGTGTAGTTGTAACCATTTCCACATCTCAGAAGGTTCTCTCATACCTCCTCCTACAACACGACTTATATCAGCTGATGTGAATGTACATAACTCATTCACCATTTCACATTGTTTCCTTTTCTTCTTTTTAAAATATTATAAATAATGCTGCAGCCAGGAATCTGTGGCCTTACCTAAAAAAATCTGGATATGGGCTCAAAGCCCCTCCATGAGCATGGACTGGTGTAGGGTGGTGAGCTTCGTGGGTCCCGGGGGCCAGGCTAGCATGGGCGCTGCAAGATTCGGACTCTGAAACCCGATGAGTGTGTTGCTTGGTGGTTCTTCAAAGAGTTAACCATTGAGGAACCACACGACCCAGCACTTCCACCACCTCTAGGTTTATACCCAAAATAACTGAAAGCAGGTGTTCGAGCCAATCTACGTGCACGCCTGTTCACAGGAGCACTAATCACAAGAGCCAAAAGATGAATCAACCCAAACGTCCGTCAGCACCTAAGTGGATAAACAAAATGTGGGAGGCTCATATAATGTGATATGATTCAGCCACAAAAATGGAATGAGGCACTGACAGCTGCCACAACGTGGATGACCCTTGAGAACACGACGCTCCATGACAGAAGCCAGAACCAGGTCCCAGGTTGTAGGACTTCATTCAGACTTCATCCAGAACAGGGAAATCCACAGAGAGAGAAAGTTGGTTAGTGGTTGTCAGGGGCCGAGGGGAGGAGGCCATGGGGGTGACTGCTAATGAGTCTGGGGCTGCCTTTTAGGGAGATGAAAATGCTCTGGAATGAGAGGTGACAGTTGCAGATCATTGTGAACGTGCACCAAACGACACTAAACTGTTCACTTTAAAATGCTGTGTGTGGGGCGCCTGGGTGGCACAGCGGTTAAGCATCTGCCTTCGGCTCAGGGCGTGATCCCGGCGTTATGGGATCGAGTCCCACATCAGGCTCCTCCAGTATGAGCCTGCTTCTTCCTCTCCCACTCCCCCTGCTTGTGTTCCCTCTCTCGCTGGCTGTCTCTATCTCTCTCGAATAAATAAATAAAATCTTTAAAAAAAATAAAAAAAATAAAATGGTGTGTGTATGTGAATTTCACCTAAATAAATGAAAAGTATTAGATTCTAAAAATACATGCAAGGAAGTCCCACAAAGTGCAGCTTTCCCCAGTTTCCTTCTATCCTTTTGCTTTTGGAGTCGATCTTGACTTGGGACACAGCGGGCTCCAGGCAGGGTTGGGGAAGGAGGGGATGCCAGTGCCCCTGCCCAGGAAGGGGAGCAAATGAAACGAAGTGGACAGAATGACGTAGGGACAGACGGAAGAACAGATAAATGATGGACCAAGAACCTGTGCAGGAAAGTAGGTGGGGGAATCCTAAAAGAGAGGGTGGGCGTGGGCGCCCCCTGGCGGCGGTACTCACGGGCCCGTCATCAGCTCCACCGGCCGGTCGCAGGAGATGCACTTCACCCGCTCGAACAGTTTCCTGGAAGAGAGCCAGTCAGCTGCTGCACCGCAGGGGAAGGTCGGTCTGTGCCTCAGCGTCAGGACTTCCCTCCACACCCTACTGCCCCACTGACCTGGCCCAGCTCAGCTCAAGCCCGCTCTGCTGCCCCCCTGCTGATCCCTACCCTGTGGCTGCCTGGGACACAGGTGGGGGAT
Organism: Ursus americanus; assembly: GCF_024610735.1. Classification (NCBI taxonomy): domain Eukaryota; kingdom Metazoa; phylum Chordata; class Mammalia; order Carnivora; family Ursidae; genus Ursus; species Ursus americanus. Next base: position 36,764,253 of record NC_142128.1, read on the forward strand.
ACAGTGGGTGTAGTTTATGTTCCAGCCCCAAACACAATGAAGGTCCTTAAAACCAGGGACCGTCTGGAAAGCTACCCTTCACAGGGGATATTTGGAGGGATGAGGGTCATCTGAGCATAGGAGACCCCTCTCCCCACCCCAACACTGAGTCCCTCTGCCTGGGACTCTCTCTGGATGGGGTGGGGGACATGGCAACAGGGCTCTAGTCCCAGATCCCCAGCCTCCTTGGGAGACCTTGCATGACCCCTACCCTCTGTGAGCCTTGATTTCATGCGTGGCAAGAGGGCTTTCGAGCGGATGTGTTCCTGAATCCCCTCGACAGCCAAGGCCAGAGCCCCTGGGTGCCCTCAGCCCCATCCCACCTTTACCCCCTCCCCCAGGCTGGGAAGCCCCACCCCTTCTCCCTGGGTCCACAGGTCTGGAGTCCTTCCTTCCAGAATCCGCTGGGATACTCCTCTTGTTTCCTCTCTGGAGAGAGGGTCTCCCCAGCCTCTGGGAGCTGCACCCCTACCCAGGAGGGGCTTACTTCCTAAAGCCGGCAGCACTATCAGGGTCAAATCGGAGGCCTTCAATCAGCAGCTTCCTGAGTACTTTCCAGATCTCATCCATTTCTTTCTTCAGACCATTCAAATCACTGTGGACCAGCTGCAAACAGCCAAAGGGAAGAGAAGAGCGTTGAGTCAACTAATTCACACCCCGCTTTGCTCCAGGAAAGGATCTGCAGCAAAGTTACACAGAACGTAACAAGATTAAACAGCGACAGTGAGGGGGTCAAGGAAAGGGAAAACGACAAAGCTTAGGTTAAGGATCATCTGCCTGATGCATGCTGTTGCCAGTTGCAAAGGGAGCTCCAAACCCCTGGGCGTAGGCACCCACTAATCCCATTCTCATCTATGGATTTGCCTGTTCTGGACATTTCATAAAAATGGAATCTATGGCCTTCGGTGTCTGGCTTCTCTCACTCAGCATCACATCTGTGAGGGTCATGCAGGTGGCAGCATGAATCAGACCTTCATTTCTTCTCATGGTTGAATAGTATTCCATTGGATGGAAAGACCACAAATTGTTTAACCGTTCGTCTGTTGATGGGACATTTGGATTGCTTCCACTTTTTAGGTATTATGAGTAATGCTGTTATGAACATTTGTGCACGAGTTTTTGCGTGGGCCTATTTTCATTTCTCTTGGGTACACACCCGGGACTGGAAGTGCTGGGATGTATGGTGACTCTAGGTCTATCTTTTTGAGAAACTGCCAGAATGTTTTTCACAGTGGGACTCATGAATTTTTATTTTATTTATTTATTTTTTAATTAATTAATTAATTTGACAGAGAGAGAGAGAGAGAGAGAGAGAGACAGCCAGTGAGAGAGGGAACACAAGCAGGGGGAGTGGGAGAGGAAGAAGCAGGCTCCCCGCAGAGGAGCCAAGACAGCTTTCTGAGACTGAGGGTCAAGTCAAAGCACTCAGAAGCCAGCTCGCAGGCTAAAGATGAGACCATGTAAGTGACAAAATAAATAGTAACTTACAAAAATAAAAATAAAAACAACAACAACCAGAAACTGCCATTTGCCACCATACATTGGAGGTGCCTGTAGCAGCAGTATCATTCCTGAACACCGGTAGTTAAGGGAAATAGCTCATCAGTGTTCTCGTCTTTCCTGCAAGAACCATATTTCAGGGTAATCGGCTCAAGCTGATGAGGGAGAGCTCTTCTTTATGGATTTCCAGCTGGTCGATGGGAGAAGCAGAGCTAAGATTGGAGAACTCGCCATTTTGCAACCGGTGAAACAGCCAGTTCAGGCAACAATCCTCAATTTATGAGGAAACTACTAGGAGAACGGCCAATGAGGCAAAAGACATTTCCAGGGTGCCAAAGGGTCACCCCCAAATCACTTGCTGCTTATAAGGGGGAAATACCTTTACACCGGTGACATCAGCCTAGCATCGCTGGGCTCTGATGAATCTTCGCTTCAGCACTGAGGGGACCAGCTGCCAGCGTGACCTATCTGCGGACCCAAGGTGACACGAAGTGCATAGTACCCCAAGAAGACTCTTTCCCCCAGCTCCTTATTTTGAAAACTTTTAAATCTACAGAAGAGTTGCGAGAATAGTCCAAAGGACACTTGTACATCCATTTAGTCAACTTTTAACATTTTACCACATTTTCTTTATCTATACACGTGTGTATCCGTTCATTTTCTGAATCATTTCAGATGAATTGCAGACATGATATATCACCCCTAGCTATAAAAAGTTAAACAGAGGATTACCCTATGACCCAGCAATTCCACTCCTGGCTATCTACCCAAAAGAACCAAAAACAGGTGTTCAAACGAAAACGTGTACGTGTATGTTCACAGCAGCATTATTCGTAACGGTCAAAGGTGGAAACAACCCAAGTGTCCATCAACAGATTAACGAACAAACAGAACGTCGTTTATCTCGTCGACAGAATGGTATCTGGCTATAAAAAAGAAAGGAGATCTGATCCATAAACGAACCTTGAAAACGTGATGCTAAGGGCCAGAAGCCAGTCACAAAAGATCACAGATGGTATGATTCCACTTACATGAAATGTCCAGAACAGGCAAACCCACAGAGGCAGAAAGTAGCCCAGTGGTTGCCAGGGACTGGTGGGGGAGGCCTGGGGGGGCCTGCATAAATGGGTACGGGCTTTTTTTGGGGGAGATAACCGTGTCTAACCACTAGACAGAGGCAGTCCTTGCACAACACTGTAAATGTACTAAATGCCACTGATTTAGTCACTTTAAAATGGTTTTTGGGGGGCGCCTGGGTAGCACAGTGGTTAAGCGTCTGCCTTCGGCTCAGGGCGTGATCCCGGCGTTATGGGATCGAGCCCCACATCAGGCTCCTCCGAAATGAGCCTGCTTCTCTCCCACTCCCCCTGCTTGTGTTCCCTCTCTCGCTGGCTGTCTCTATCTCTGTCCAATAAATAAATAAAATCTTTAAAAAAAAAATAAAATGGTTTTTGGTTAACCAGCTGGGTGTGGAACCTGCTTGAGATTCTCCCCCCGCTCCCACCCCATGCTCTCTGTCTAAAACAGAAAGACCATGATACATCACTCATAAATACTGCAGTACTCGTGAGGACATTTTCTTCTTCTTTTTTAAAACTTTATTTATTTTAGAGACAGAGAGAGAGAAAGTGCAAGCAGGATGAGGGGCAGAGAATCTTAAGCAGGCTGCACACCCAGCATGGAGCCCAACGCAGGGCTTGATCTCACGACCCTGAGATCAGGACCTGAGCCGAAACCAAGAGTCAGACACTCCACTGACTGAGCTACCCCGGCCACCCCCCACCCCCACCCCACACGAGGACGTTTTCTTACGTGACTGCCACGCCGTCATGACACTGAACAACGAACAGGTGTTTCTGACTTTGCGCTACTCCCCAGCCCATCTGTAGGGTTGGCGCAACTGAACCAGGACACAAGCCAGGTCTCCTCGTGAGCTGCATTTGGTTGTTTCGTCTCTGGAGACACTTGTAATTTAGAACAGTCTGTCTCCACTCTTCACTCACCCCATCATTGAATTATTGAAGAAAAGTAGGTCAGCCGTTCTGTAGATAAGCGGAAATCACTCGGGCCGCAGTTCTGCATTTGATTTGTGTGATTTTTATGACGAACGCGTCTCCGAGAGAAACACGTCCGTATCTGCTTTGCTTGTCATTACATATGCCAGGGACTGGCGTCGTAGGCGCCCACTGCGTAGTTGATGACTGCACAAATCCTCGTTTTGTGGATGAGAAAGCGGAGGCTCAGTGAGGTCATGCCACTTGGAGCCCATGGCTGCTCAGGGGGAGCTGGGGCTCGCACGCAGGGCTTCCAGGCTCTGAACCCAAGCTGCAGGCGCCGCACAGTGCTGTGATCATTGCTCTGACTGTTCCCTGTCTCTCCACTGGACGGCCCAAATCAAGGCAGGGACTGTGGTTCATTATCAACATTACTCCAGAGTCTGGCTTATCACAGGTGGTCAGTAAGTGACCAAAGAATAAATAAATGATCAGCAGTCCTCCCTCCTTCTTACCCTCTACCATGCTCCTTTGCTGGCCCAGGCAGGAGAGTTATGGTAGTCAGCCTCCAAGGTGCTCCTCGCCCATGCCTCTTGGTCCTCACACCCTCTCACAGGGAGTAGGGCTGGCCTGTGGAACTACAAGATGCTACAGAAACCATGCGGTATGGCCAACTCATAGAGGACAATGCAGCTTCTGTTGGGCTCTCCTGGGTCACTCGTTCTGGGGAAGTCAGCTGCTGTGTTGTGATGCCGCTCAAGGAGACTTGAGGAGAAGTTTGAGTGGCAAGGAAAGGAGGCGTCTTGCTGATGGCCATGGGAGGGTGCCATCTTGGAAATGGCACTTCAGAGGACTGGAGCCCCGGATATCATCTTGACTACAGACTCATGGGAGACTGAGTCCCTCAGCTAAGCTGTTCCCTAATTCCTGACCCTCAGCAACTCTGAGCCTTTGTCCTTACAAGGTGTCACCTTTCGGGGTTACTTGGTGTTGGCTGCCATGGGGTACTTACCTTGGTGCTCAGGTCCTTGCTCAGCTGCTCCAGAGCCTTCTTCCAGTCATCCTCATGGGTCACGACCCTGAAGAGCATGCCCTGAATCATCTCGTTCAGCTCTGTTGCCACCGTCTCCAGGTCGGCCCGGCTTGCCTTGCCTGCCAGTGTGCTCCTATCGGCTTTCTAGAGACACAGGGGACTCAGGGAGCCAGGGCTGCTGGGATGGGAGCGGGAGGAAGCTGGGGGATCAGACCACTCTGGTCTGAGTTTTTTACTCTGGGACCCTGAACGCCCGGCCTTGGCTTAAATTCCGTGTTGGGGTCTAACTGACTCAAACCCAAATGTCAGGTCTAAGCCTTGGATGGAGAAGCTGGTGCATGCTTTTTAAGTTCACATAATAAATTGTCATTAATCCTGGGGCGCCTGGGTGGCACAGCGGTTAAGCGTCTGCCTTCGGCTCAGGGCGTGATCCCGGCATTATGGGATCGAGCCCCACATCAGGCTCCTCTGCTATAAGCCTGCTTCTTCCTCTCCCACTCCCCTTGCTTGTGTTCCCTCTCTCGCTGGCTGTCTCTATCTCTGTCAAATAAATAAATAAAATCTTTAAAAAAAAATTGTCATTAATCCTGAGTCACTGAAAATAGGAGCTGATAGGACAACTTTGGGGAAGCTTCTGTATGAGAAAGATGGAAGGAAACTGTGGGAGGGTCTCTGCCTGGTTTTGTCTTGGATGGATGACTCCATTCCCCTGGGTGGGTGAGCTGGGCTCAGGATGCACAGGCAGAAGGGGAGGAGAAACTAGGTTCACTCATTTCTTTCTTTTTTTAAAGATTTTATTTCTTTCAGAGAGAGAGAGCATGCACAAGTGCAAGCATGAGCTCAAGCATGGTGGGGGGAGGGGCAGAGGGAGAAGCAGACAGTGGGGAGCCTGACGCGGGGCTCGACCCTAGGACCCTGGGATCATGACCTGAGCCAAAGGCAGACAATTAACCGACTGAGCCACCCCGGCACCCCCACTCACCTCTTTCAATTCCTGCTCCATCGCACTTTTGTCCACCTTGTACATTTCGAGGTTTTTAATTTGAGCATGGATGATCTAAAAAGAGAAGCAAAGGGCATGTTCCCAACCCTGGAAGCCTTGGGAATAACATCTTCCTGCCATGTCCACCCTTGCCTAGGAAGGGACAATGGGGCCAGGTGGCCAGCAGGTGGGGTGGGCATATCAGAAGGCATGGACACCAGGTGCCCAGATCAGAAGGGAAGGCACGTGAGCCTTGGGACAAGGGGTCGCCTAGGAGGTGCCATCATAGGGACTTGGCTGCACCGGGAGGCAGACTCGAGGAAGGAAAACGCAAACCAATGCTAACACTTTTGTTCCCTGGAAGTTTAAGGCAAGTTTAGCTCTTATCTGTAATGGGGTCCTGGTGAGAACTGAAGTCCATTTATCAACAAAGCACCTATATGCCACACCTGCTGTGCCCCAGTGTCAGGGGAAAACTCTTATATCCCATCTCCTCGCTCCATGAAGAACCAGCTCCATCCATTCACTTTTCCCGCTCTCCACTTACTGGACCCTCGCTGTGACAGCAGCAGCGGCTCACCTGCTTGGGAAGAGCCTCAGAGCCTCACAGCTCCTGAGCCATGTCCCCAGAGGGGGTGGGATCACGTTTCCTCCAAAGCTGGAAACAGGCTTCTGATTCTCCCTTCATACTTGGCTTTCCTCTCACCCTTAGCAACAGAGTTCCCAAACTTTTAGCTGTCTCCTGGCAGCCCAGAATCATGAATTCATTTTACACCCTCCTTTATAGCTCAGTATGACCACTGGGGTATAAAGGGAAGTGGGTAGGAATTAGGTATGAAAAATAAGAACTATATAACGAAGTATGTCCTCTTCGCTGCTGGCTTGAATGCCGAGTTAATGACTGGAGCACCAGCAGCCATCCTGTACCTTGAGGTGAGCTTGGGAATGGAAGTCATACACCATGGAGTTCTATACCAGTTCTGGACCAACCATGTCTGAGTTTCTTGAATGTGAACAGGAAATACACTTATACCTGGTTTAAGTCAGTTACTGGGGTGGGGGAAGGTTATGTTATCTGAAACCGAACCTAATTCTAATAAATGCCAATTTCCATCACACCCACTTTGCCTAAAGATGGGTCCCAAGGTCTAGAACGGGAAGTGGGGGTATGGAAGGAAGTCTCTGTTTTGGCCCCAAGTCAGGTTGCTTCCTCCAACCCCACATCAGCAGGGAGCCCTGAACTTTTGGAGTCATCAGGCCCAACATTAATTATTAGATTTCCACTTGGCTCTTTCTAGTTAAAATCTAGAAATAAAGAGAAGTAATTAGGCTGGGATCTTCCAACTTCTGCTAGGGTCACCTGTGTACTGGGTTAATTAACATCTTCCCCAAAATTCATGCCTTCCCAGAACCTGTGAACATGGCCTTATTTGGAAATAGGGTCTTTGCAGATGTATTAGTTAAGATGAGGTCATACTGGAATCCATTGACCGGTGTCCTTATAAGGAGGCGACGTGAAGACAGACATGCAGAGGGAAGAGGGAAGCAGAGATTGGAGGGATGTGACCATAAGCCAAGGAATGCCTGGAACCACGAGAAACTGGAAGAGGCAAGAATCCTCCCCTGGAAACTTTTGTCAGAGCAAGGCCCTGCCAACACTGATTTCAGGCACTTAGCCTCCAGAACTGTGAGGGAACAAGTACCTAGTGTTTTAAGGAACCCCGTTTGTGATCATTTCTTATGGTGGCCACAGGAAACAAACACACCCAGTCAGTGGCAGAATCGGGATTCAAACCCAGGCCTATCTAACCCACAGCCAGTGCTCTGAACCCCAACACGAGGCCACCTCCCAGCCGGGTGAGCGGGGCTGGCTTCTGTTTCCTGCTCTTTCATGGGGCACTAATCCCACGCCTCTCCCACAGTGTGGAGAGACAAGAAGTGGCATCTTCTGGCTCATTCTGGCAGAGTCAGCACTCAGTACCCACTGGCCACCTTATCCGTGTCCTCCTGCACCAAGCCCGAACTCTGATTATCACTGTTTGTTCCAGGAATGGTTTTGGAACGCAGCTTATCCACTTGCAAACGGCAAATCGTGTTTTCCATAAGGTCTAAGAAACTCCATAAGAACTCTAAGAAAGAGGGGTGCCTGGGTGGCACAGCAGTTAAGCGTCTGCCTTCAGCTCAGGGCATGATCCCGGCGTTATGGGATCGAGCCCCACATCAGGCTCCTCCACTGGGAGCCTGCTTCTTCCTCTCCCACTCCCCCTGCTTGTGTTCCCTCTCTCGCTGGCTGTCTCTATCTCTGTCGAATAAATAAATAAATAAAATCTTAAAAAAAAAACAAAACCTCTAAGAAAGAGCTGTGCCCTCACTTATTTTCTTGCTGGGTTCTCGGTGGGAAACTCTGAGAGAGAAGCACAAGGGGACGGAAACATTTCCATCTTGACTGGATGGTGGTGGCGTGTCTACACAAACAGGTGGATGTGGACCTAGCTCTTAGGCTTAAGACTTGGGCTGTTCACGGTGTATAAATTACACTCCAGTTAAAAATAAACAAATACACCACTTGCCCCTCCCCCCCAAGGAAGGGCCTGGATGGTGTCCATCTTGCTGACTGCGGCATTGCCAGCTGCTAGCCGTGTGCCTGGTGCAAAGTGGACGCTGGGAGCACGGGCTGAAGGACTCAGGGAATGAACAAGAGGATTTCTTGCGTCACCTGCTGTGCTCCTGATGTTTCTCGCAGACATCCAGGGAAAGCAGCAGCCGCTGCTGAGTTTCTTCACAGCTCAAGATGTGCGAGAGGACCATGGCAGACTGGTCTGCCCTCCCTCGTCTCTCCGGGACGGGCTGCACAGGGCTGCTGATTTCCTATGGCCTGTGTTCATTCAGGAAATACTTAACAAAGCATGTGTTGTATACGGAACCCTGCTCCAGGTCCTTCCAGGGTTAACTTTATAAGCAGCGGATCCCCATTGGCACATGGGCGGGAAGCACAAGGGCTGACTTGTTCCATTTGGCACTGTTCGGTCAGGCCTTGTCCTCTGCTGTTTCCCTCAACAAGCGACAGATACTTGGAGGCAGACAGCGAGCAACTCTGTCCCCCGGCACAGGGCAGGGCAGAGCTCTGGGGACACATGACATGTGTCCGGGGTGCTGGCTCCAGTCTCCGTTGGGGAAAGCACCCGTAGGTCCGCAGGGCACGGCAGCCCAGCTCCTCTGCAGGGCGGTGACAGTGAGGGCCCGGAGCTGGCCGGAGACAAGGTAGTTCCCCATCTCGGCATTCACGAAGGTCTGAGCTGGTAAGCCTGCGGCCCCTCTGCTCACACACAGCCCCCTCGCTCAGGCTAGGAACTGGTTCTCCTTTCAGGAGTTCTTTCCGCACCAAGTCGCCCTGCATGTGTCCTAGCCTGATTCCTCTGTATGACAGTCTTGGGAAGGGGAGGTAGGCCTTCCCCTTGTGCCTCCTACATCCTAATGCATCCCACCAATAGCCCCCTGACTTGGAATCGGAAGCCCCCATGGAAACCATCTCCAGGGGTTCTGTGTGGGGTTTTGTGTCGTACTCTGAAGGTCAGGGACATCTGTTAGACGAGGCACACACTGCACTGGTCCATCAGGCCAGGGTCATCGGGCCAGCGGAGTCAGACACTCCAGGCCCACGGGAGAGTGTGTCGGGCCAAGTGAGCCCCAGCTAGGAGCTCTGTGTCTGTCTACACAATCGTGGTGTCAGCAAATCTGCCGTTCCGGAGAGATACCCCCTGTTGCCCCCCGCCCCAGTGCTGAGAACCCACAAATGAGCTGGGTTAGGGGAAACGTTAGGGACCTAATAGTTGATGCAAGAAATCCTCTTACTCATTCACTGATTCCTTCAGCACACTGTGAGCATTGGCTGTGCGCCAGGCACCCTTCTGGGGGCGGGTGACCCAGTGGTCTGTAACAGAGACATGGCTCAGGCCCTCTTGTTCGTGCATTTGGGAGTGGAGGTGGGGGTGGTGGGATTTGTTTCCACTGAAGTGTAATTCACACAGAGTAAAATGCCCCAGTACGGTGTCCCTGGTTTCCCTGCCTTTGGTGGAGATGCGAAACCTTTGTGGGGGGTCCGAATGTCCAAGCGAGGAGTCCTACCTGCAGCGGCCCCCCAAACCCCAGACCTTTAAGTCATCCAGGCGAATCTGGAGCTTCTCCACTGCCCTGTCCAGCACGACGTGGTGATTCTTTATCTTCTCTATTTGGTGGCCCCAAATTCTCTGGAGTTCCTCTTCCTAGAAGGGGGAGACATGGACACAAAGGCCTCTGCTTCTAAGGTCACCATGGCCGGGGAGGGGCCTGAACAGTGTACCAGGCCAGCACGTCTCCAACCTGACACCTCAGTGGTCCCGTAAGACCCCCGCCACAGGAACGACACAAGCATGACCCACTGGGACCCCTGCGCCCGCAGGGTCAGCCTCCTTGGCCCCACTCACTCCCCCAGGCTGCCTTTCAGCTACGGGACAAATGCTGTCCTGGGTTGGGGGCTCTGCCATCAGCCCGCCTCAAGCGCCGTCCCGGAAGCCCTTTCTGCCTGGGGCACTCACCTTCATCCTGGATTTCTGGAGGCTCCCGATCTTTTCCTGCAGTATGTCCACTGTCGTCCCAAGCTTGGAAGAGGCCCCCATATTAGCTGAAAGCAAAGGAAGGGGTGGCTGTCGGGGGCAGGGATGGGGAAAGAGGTTTCTTCTAGAGCTCCACCTGCTTCTGAAAGGAGTCATCAGAGGTTGCGCCGTCCAAAGGAAGAGACTGTGAGCCTGGGGGCCTCTGCAGTCATCTGAAGTTCCCTAGTAGCCTCTTTTTTTTTTAAATTTATTTATTTGACAGAGACAGCCAGCGAGAGAGGGAACACAAGCAGGTGGAGTGGGAGAGGAAGAAGCAGGCTCCTACTGGAGAAGCCTGATGCAGGGCTTGATCCCAGAACACCAGGATCACGCCCTGAGCTGAAGGCAGACGCTTAACAACTGCGCCCCCCAGGCGCCCCCCCAGTAGCCACATTCTTTTAAAAATAATTTTAAAAAGGAGGGGCACCTGGGTTCCCTCTGTCAGTTAAGCATCTGGCTGTTGATTTGGGCTTAGGTCAGATCTCAGGGTCGTGAGATTAACCCCCGTGTCAGTGCCATGCTCAGTGAGGAGTCTGCTGGAGATTCTCTCTCTCCCTCTCCCTCTGCTCCTACCCCCACTTGTGCTCTCTCTCTCTAAAATAAATCTTTAAAAAAATTTTTTAAAGGAGCAGGTAAAATTAATTTTGATATTTTATTTAACCCAATATATGCAACATAGTGCCATTTCAATATGTGATAAAAAGTGAGATATTTTATGTTCTTGTTTTCATACGAAGATTTTCATATCTGATGTGCACGTCACACGGAAGAGCGTATGTGTGCTGGACCTTGCCTCATGTCACGTGTCCGACAGTCACGCGTGCCTCCTGGTTACCATATCAGACAGCACAGGCCTAGGGAGGCCTCTCTGGAATTTACTCCCCTCTCAGCAAAAGCCCTGAGCTGGGGCACCTCGCTGGTTCAGTTGGTAGAGCTTATGACTCTTGGTCTTGGGGTGGTAAGTTAGAGCCCTGTGTTGGGAATAGCGAGGACTCCAAAAAAAAAAAAAAAAAAAAAAAGTCCTGAGAAAAACTACAAAGCACCTTATTTATGAGAGTATATGAAGTGCACTATCTCACCACAAGATAGAAAGGGGGATTTAACAAAGGGCGGGGGTTAAAAAACAAACAAACAGTACCCTATATCGAGTTCCAGACAAGAGGTTAAAACGTCACGTACAGGACACACCTAGAAGGCACGAGAATCCAAGCCAAGACGCACTCACAAACTATCCTGAGTCTTCTTAACAAAAATGATGGCTGGTCAGAAGTAGAATTTGGGCTATTACGGCTTTACCTTTTCAATTTCAATCTGTTACTGTCGTAGTCTCGGCTGCACACCAGTATTCGCGGATAGCAGCCTACTTTATCCAGCTGGCGGAAGTTCCACGTCTTTTTTTCAAGATTTGTAGAACAGCATTGCCAATTAGGGGTAACGCCATGTACAGATTGGACTTAACTCAACTACTGTGCTTGGCAGGGAGCAAAAAAAAAGGAAGATAATGATTCAAACAGGGTAGGGCAATGGGCCTCGTAGTGGGTCCCCTGGGCCGGCAGCACCAGAAATGAGTGAGAAATGCAGATTCTTGGGCTCTGCCCAGACCAACCAAGTCAGAAACTCCAGGGGTGGAGCACAAGATTGAAAACTACTAGACTAGGCTATCCTGCCCTCCAGTCCCCTCAGCGAGCGTTTTACCCATGGTGGGCTTAACATGGAAGCACACATCTACTGTTTCCGCTGCCACCCAGAAAGCTTCTGTGGTCTTTGAGGATACATAAGTTTTCCTGGCAGTAGCTCCTGACCCCACACAGACCACTTCATGTGGGGTCTGTTCACTGGGTATTCTGGCAGATCCAGACTTATCAGAATGTTGTGCAGTAGGACTGTGTTGTACGGGAAAGGGAGTTTTCCAGAGTCACTGTGACATGTGATTCTCCTTCTTTGGTGCCAACGTGAGCCCCTAACCACCCCTCTCCCCTATGAGAAGACCTCACGGCACATTCGCTGTGAAGGAATAGACTAGTGAGAGGTGAACGCTGAAGCCAAAGGAACGAACGGCTAACCGTTAACAGCTTTTGTTGGGGGAGCTAGACGAAGGAGACGAGGGACTCCTGGAGGGCCGCAGGGGGGTCGGGCCTGAACCGGGCCGGGCCTACCTAGGTAATTCAAGCGCTGTTGAAGGGTGGATGACAGCTGGGCAAACTCTTCCTTCAGGGAGTGGTGTCGAATGGGCATCTGGGCCATGTGTCCCATGGAGTACCTGACGGCCATCTTCTTGTCTTCGGGGGTCACAGCCTTTTGGGCGGCCAGCATGACCTGGGACAGGGTCTTTTCAGGAGGGAGGCTGGCAGCACCGTACAGAGGAGGGAGGTCCTCTTCCAACACGTTCAAGTCCTCCACCTCTGCGTCCTCGGTGAAAGCTGAGGCCCCGTGGGAGGAGCCCGCACCCATGATGTCTGCAAAGGCCCCTAAGGGCCCAGATGCAGCCATGGCCGTTGCTATGGTAGCCAGCTTGGTGGCAGGGGCGTCCCTGACAGCCTTGGCGACAACCTCGGCTCTTCGGGCTGCTGAGGTGGCGGCGGCTGCGTAGGAGGCCGCGGCGGCGGCCGCGATAGCCGCTGTGGCCTTCAGGCGCTGGAGGACAGTCCGGGGAGCCTTAGCGGGTGCTTCTTTGGGGGCAACGGGTGCGTCTCTGGGGGCCGCAGTCCCGGGGGCACTGTCCTGAGGAACTGGCGTGTCCTGGTACTCATATTCTTCCTCAGTTTCTGAGACAGCTGGGAGCGGGTGCACCTCTGCTTGGCCAGACTGTGACTGCAGCAGGCGAGGCCACGCTGAGCCAAACTCCCTGGCCGGCAGTGGGGCTCCGAAGTCCTGGGACTGTGCAGGCTGCCAGAAGCCTGAGCCCCAGAAGGGCCAAGTGCTAGCCCTGGACAAGCCTCTGGGAGGAGGCCAGCGTTCTCGCGGCGTAGGCTGAAGCCCTGGGGCAGTCCCAAGCTCGGGGACAGGCCAAAGTCCAGGGCCAGCCCCAGGTCCGAGGGCAGGCCAAGGGCCAGGGCCAGGCCCAGGTATGAATGGAGGCCAAGGTGGTAGTGTGAACCCAGGGGGCAGACCGGGCCCCAGCACAGGCCCTGGAGGAGGCATGGCCTCGGGCTGTGGCCCTGGTGTGGGCGCAGACCCGGACTCAAGTCCCGGAGGCTGTCCTGGCCCCTGGGCCCCGGAGAGTAGAACATCTTGGGCAGATTCCTCCTCCTGTAGCTGCCCCGGGGTGTTGTAATGCCAAATAGTCTCCAGTAACCTGGGGCTCTGGATGGCCTCTGAGATCTGGACATGACCAACAGCTTCGAGGTGCTCGGCGGTCTGGGGACGATGAGTCTCCGGCAGCTGCTCCACCAACTGCCATAGCTCCGAGTCCTCAAACTGTGTTGGACCAGCAACTTCTGCAGAAGTTCCCTGCGGAAAAGGGGGGGAGGCTGGCCAGGGCTGCTCCAGGCCAGCTCTGCAGCCACCCTCCCTTCCCCGACCCCCCGCTGCTTCCCCTCCTCTTCCTCCTTCACTCACGGGGGTGAACATGGCCTCGTGGAGGCTGCTCCAGAGTACCACGTCCTCAGCTTTGGGGATGGTGAGGATTTTGCTCTGGAGAGAAACCTGGGGGGCAGGAGAGGAGGTTGAGAGTGAGGGGTAACGCCCTCAGTGGCTCCTTTGTCCACACTTGCCTTTCCAGATGGTGTTCTCTTCCTTACTCTTCCCTGTCCCCAGGGCCCTGGGCCTGGAGGTCAGGGGACTGGGAAGGGAAGCAGAGGCTCTCACCACTTCCCGCTGCAGCGCACTCATCTTCCTGTTCTGTCCTTTCAGATCTTCAAACAAAGTATCCATTCTTTCTGGCTGCATCTGTCAAAAAAGCCAAGTCCGTGGGCCAGGAGTGCAGATTCTGGTCCTAGCCCTGCTTCCCCCACAGCTCAAAGACAAGGACTCAGCTCTAGGTGACAGAGTCAGAGAAGGAAGAAGAGACCCCAAAGCAAGTGTTTCCCAGTGAGTGGGAAAGGAGTGGAAGAGGGTTTCCTGGGAAAATAATTTTGGAAAATGTTGGGCTTAAAAAGTATTCGATGGGGGGCGCCTGGGTGGCACAGTGGTTAAGCGTCTGCCTTCGGCTCAGGGCGTGATCCCGGAGTTCTGGGATTGAGCCCCACGTCAGGCTCTTCCTCTATGAGCTTGCTTCTTCCTCTCCCACTCCCCCTGCTTGTGTTCCCTCTCTCGCTGGCTGTCTCTCTCTCTGTCGAATAAATAAATAAAATCTTTAAAAAAAAAAAAAAGTATTCAATGGGCTTCTACACTGCAGGACTTCTCAGAGCCTTTAGTGGGCAAAAAAAAAAAAAAAGCACATTAAGAATCTCCAAGAGGTAGGCTGAGGAGGCATTTCTTTCTTTCCTTTTTTTTTTTTTTTTTTGACATTTTTTAATCCAACTGATTTGTTGAAAGAATCTTTTTAGTGTTTTGGTCTGTTTGTTTGTTTTTCTTTTTAGTGTTTTGTGATGCCCTTTCTCCTCAGATGGGAGCTACCCAGACTGAGTTCTCACAGCTGCCATGACAATCAAATGTATACATTGACCTGTGAATTGGGGATAATACACTAAACCATGCTCTCTGGGGGCAAGTTGTAAAACTTCAGCCACAATACCAGCCTGCTGGTGTGGAGACCTGGGCTCTGAGCGCAGCTCTGACCCACCAGCTGTGACCTCTCACTTCAGGGATTCTGTGTCCTTCCACATCATGGTAAGGAGTGAGTATGTACCTGGGTTGATGTCCTTGTGGACTCCAAAGGGAGGTAGACTGTATGCCTGTGCTAAGTTTGTTCCACTTTTCAGTGTGGACAGAGCTTTACAGAATAGGAAAAGCTGTTCTCTTTCTGCTATGTTGGTGGAATGCAAGCCTGGAGTCTTAGTGGGCACCTGCCTGAGAATGAAGCCAACCCACAGAAAAACATCACTGACAGAGTGATGTTGATGCGGTGTGAGCACCTAGATCTGGCTGTACCTGAAGGCAACTGTGGACTTTTTAGCAAATGAGATGCTAAATTCTCTTCTTTTGCCTAAGCCAGGATGAACTAGGTTTTCTATCATCTACAAATGATGTCCTAACACAAAGGATGGAAGCCATGGAGAGTTTAGTGGGATGGGCCAAGTGGCTGGGCCATGTCAAACCCCTTCTCCTGCCGTCATAACTGTGTTCTTTGACTAAGAACAGGCTCCCTAGATATACCCTGTCACCCCAACCACCTGAGGTCCAAGCAGCATGGCCAGCATAGAGGATGCTGGAGAGGGTCTACCTTGTCTACTATGTTCTTCAGTCTGTCCACATCCTTCCTGAGAGTTTCAGTGGTGACCTTGAGTGCATAAATGTCAGTAAGCAAATCCTGCAGAGTCTTCATGGACTAAAGAGGAAGAAGAAGGGAACAAGTGAAGTTGGGTGTGGCTCAGCTCCACCACTGACTGGGATGGTAATTGCATCTTCCCAGGTTTTAGATTTCATAATCATAAAATGAGTATAAAAAATGTAATGATGAGGGACGCCTGGGTGGCTCACTCAGTTAAGCATCTGCTTTTGGCTTGGGTCATGATCCCAGGATCGAGTCCCTCATTGGGCTCCTCGCTCAGCGGGGAGCCTGCTTCTCCCTCTGCCTGCTGTTCCCTCTGCTTGTGCACTCTCTCTCTCTCTCTCTCTCTCAAATAAATAAGTAAATTTATTTTAAAAATGTGATGATAAAAAAAAAAGGGATGATGTATATGAAGGGCCCAGTGCATAGTTAGGCATTCAGCTAACAAAAGCAACAAACAGCAAAATGGCAAAAGTCCTTCTTATCAGTAATTACATTAATGTAAATGGATTAAACTTTCAGTTAAAAGGCAGACATTGGCAAAATGGATAAGAAAACATGATCCAACCTCATGCTGTCTACAAGAGACACAATGTATAGTCAAAGATACAAACAGGTCAAAACCAAAAAGACAGTAAAAGATATACCATGCAAGCAGTAATCAAAAGGGAACTGGAGGGGCACCTGGGTGGCTCAGTGGGTTAAGCATCTGCTTTTGGCTCAGGTTATGATCCCAGGATCCTGGGATCGCACCGCATCAGGTTCCTTGCTCAGCAAGGAGTCTGCTTATCTCTCTCCTATTGCCCCTCCCCCTGCTCATGCTCTCTCTCATTTACACAACACTCTCTCTCAAATAAATAAAAATCTTTAAAAAAAACTCGTGAACTGGAATGGCTATACCACTAATATTAAATAAAATAGACTCTAAGACAAAATTTGTTGCTAGAGACCCAGGGGGACATTTATAATGATAAGATGGTCCATCCATCAGGAAAATATAATAATTATAAACATACATGCACCTAAAACATAGCCCCAAAAATATATGAAACAAAAATGGACATAACTGAAAGAAGAAATAGGCAATTCAACAAGAATAGTCAGAGACTTCAATACCCCATTTTCAATAATGAATAAAACAACTAGATAGAAGATCAGCAAGGACATAGATTTGCACAACATTTTTTTTAAATATTTTATTTATATATTTATTTGAGAGACATAAAGTGAGAGAGAGGGGCACCTGGGTGGCTCAGTCACTTAAGCGTCTGCCTTCAGCCCAGGTGGTGATCCCAGGACACCTCTCTCTCTCTGTGTGTGTGTCAAATAAATAAATAAAATCTTTAAAAAAAACCAAGAAACCGAAAGCAAGAGAGAGAACACGGGCAGGGGAAGGGGCAGAGGGGGAGGCAGAAGCAGACTCCCTGCTGATTAGGGAGTCCGATGCAGGGCCCAATCTCAGGACCCCAAGATCATGACCTGGGCCAAAGTCAGACACTTAACCAGCTGAGCCACCCAGGCGCCCCTAGATTTGCACAACATTATAAACCAATTAGACATAACAGACATCTACAGAACACTCCATTCAACAATGGCAGAATATACATTCTTCTCAAGCGCATACAGAACATTCTATAGGACAGACCTTATGCTAGTCTATAAAACAAGTCTCAATACATTTTAAAAGGACTGAAATCATTCAAAAAGTGTACTCAGACCACGATGGATTTAAATAAAAAATCAACAACAGAGGAAACTATTGGAAATTCACAAATAAATGGAAATAAACAACTCTCTCCCAAATAACCAATGGGTCAAAGAAGAGATCACCAAGGAAATTAAAAGAAAAAACACTTTGAGATGAATTAAAATGAAAACATAACACACCAGAACTTACAGGATGCAGCTAAAGCTAACTTTAAGACACCGGAAAAAAAACAGAGCAAACTAAACCCAAAACAAGTAGAAAAATGAAAGCAATAAAGAGTGAAATGAAATTAATGAAAGAGAGAACAGAAAAAGAAGAGAGGAAATCAATGAGGCTACAAGCTGGTTCTTTGAAAACATCAACGAGGTTAGCAGATCTTTAGTGAGACTGACCAGGAAAAAAAAGGGAAGAATCAGAAATGCAGGAGGGAACATTACTATTGACCCTACAGAAATAAAAAGACTTATGAAGGAATCCTATCAACAACTGTAGGCCAACACATTAGTTAAGGTGGATGAAATGGACAAATTCCTAGAAAGACACAAACTACCAACACTGACTCAAGAAGAAATAGAAAATCTGAATAGACCCAAGACAAATGAAGACATTGAAATAGTAATAATAATAATAATAATAATAATAATAATAATAATAATAAAATACCACAAAGAGAGGCCCAGGCCCAGGTGGCTTCACCAAGGACTTCTATTAAACATTTATTTTTTAAAATTTAATTTTTAAAAAAGATTTTATTTATTTATTTGCCAGAGCGAGCGAGAGCACAAGCAGGGGGAGCGGCAGGCAGAGGGAGAAGCAGGGAGCTTCCTGCTAAGCAGGAAGCCCCATGTGGGACTCGATCCCGGGACCCTGGGATCATGACCTGAGCCAAAGGCAGACGCTTAACTGACTGAGCCACCCAGGCATCCCTAACATTTTATTTTTAAGTAATCTTTACATCCAACATGGGGCTCAAACTTACAACCCCAAGATCAAGAGTCACCTGTTCTCCCAACTGAGCCAGCCAGGTGCCCCTTCTACCATAAATTTAAAGGAGAATTAATACTAATTCTTCACAGACTTTTCAAAAAAATAGCAGAATTCCAAACTTATTCCATGAGGCCAATATCACCCTGATACCAAAATGAGACAAAGACATCATAAGAAAACTAGAATATAGATGCAAAAATCCTCAAAATACTAGAAAACTGAATCCAGTAACAAATAAGACAAACAACCCAATTAAAATGGGCGAATATCTGAATAGGCATTCCTCCGAAGATAATATTCAAACAGCCAATAACCACATGAGAAGATGCTTAACATTAGTCATCACGGAAACACAAATCAAAACCACAATGAGATACCACTTCATACCCACAAGGACGGTTAGAATCAAAAGTCAGATAATAATGAGGAGGCGGAAAAATTGGAACCTTCCAGACACCGCTGGTGGGAACGAAAAATGGTGTGGCCATTTTAGGAAACGGTGTGGCAGTTCTTCCTAAGACTGAACACAGAATTACCAAATGACCCAGCAAGTCTACTCCTAGGTATATATCCAGAAGAAATGAAAACATCGGTCCACAAACTTGTATCGGAGTATTTATAGCAGTATTCGTAATAGCCAGAAGTGGGAACGACCCTAGTGTCAATCAAAGGGCAGATGATAAGCAAAACATGATATATTCATAATATGATTATTCAGCCATAAAAAGGAATGAAGTACTGATTCCAGAAAGATGAACCTCAGAAATGTGATGCTAAGTAAAATAATCCAAACAGGGGTGCCTGGGTGGCTCAGTGGGTTGAGCATCGCCTTCAGCTCAGGTCATGATCCCAGGGTCCTGGGATTGAGTCCCGCATCGGGCTCCTTGCTCAGTGGGGAGTTTGCTTCTCCCTCTGCCTGCCACTCCCCCTGCTATGCTGTGCTCTCTTTCTCTCTCTCTCTCTCTCTCTCTCCCCCTTTCTGACAAATAAATAATTTTTTTAAAAAAATTTACAAATCACACACATGGCATCACAGATCCACAATATGTAAATAACTCTTTTTAAAGATTTATTTATTTTAGAGAGAGAGAAAGCGTGTGTGCATGTACAAGCAAGGTGGGGGGGCAGAGGGAGAGAGAGAGTCCTCACGCAGACTCCCCGCTGAGCATGGAGCCCAACTCAGGACTCAGTCCCAGCACCATGAGATCATGACCTGAGCCAAAACCAAGAGCCGGCCACTCCACCAACTGAGCCACCCAGACGCCCCATATATAAAGAACTCTTACAACTCAACAATAGAATGACAACCCAGTGAAAACTGGGCAAATAATCTAAATAGGCATTTCTCCAAAGAAGAGATACAAATGGCTGCTAGGCACAAGAAAAGATGCTCAACACATGTAGTTACCAGGGAAATGCAAATCAAAACCACAATAAGGTACGCTTCAGACCCACGAGGGGGCTAGAATCAGAGACAGACACTAAGAAGTGTGCGTGAGGAGTGGAGAAATTGGAGCCCTCACACGCTGTTGGTGGGAACGCAAAATGGTGCAGCTGCTTTGAAACAGGCTGGCGGTTCCTCAAACTTGAAACGCAGTGATCATACGATCCAGCAATTCCATGACGAGGTACATGCCCAGGAGAAATGAGAACATACGTCCACAGGAAAACGTGTACCCCACTGTTCACAGGGGCCACGACTCCTAACAGCCTGCGAGTGGAAACAGCCAAATGTTCACCAACGGATAAACGAAAGTAGTCTATCCATCTAGTGGAATAGCGTTTGGCGATGATAAGAATCAAGTGCTGATCATGTGACAGCATGGATAAAACTTGAAGGCGTCACGGTAAGTGCAAAAGTGGGGTTCAAGGAGGAGCAGGAAGGAGAATGATAGCTAATGGTTAAGGGTTTCTTGGGGCGCTGTTGAAAATGTCCTAAAATTGACTGTAATAGTCGCAAAAATCTGTGAATATACTAAAATCCCTGAACTGTACAATTAAAATTTTTTTAAGTAGGCTCCATGCCCAAGGTGGGGCTTGAACTCACAACCCTGAGATCAAGAGTTGCACACTTTCCGGACTGAGTCAGCCAGGCGCTCCTGAACCATACCCTTTAAATGGATGACTATTCTGGTATGCACACGAATATATGTATGAATATATTTCAACGAAGCTGTAAAAAAAAATAGCATTTTTGTCTTAGAAAAAATTGGGGGAAGTTCAACAGTCTGTTCGATGGGTGTTTGGGAGTTAATTGTGTTGGGAGTGGGGGTGCCCGGGTGGCTCAGTCATTAAACATCTGCCTTTGGTTCAGGTCATGATCCTGGGCTCCTGGGATCGAGCCCCACATTGGGCTCCCTGCTCAGCGGGGAGCCTGCTTCTCCCTCTCCCTCTCTCCCCTGCTTGTGCTCTCTCTCTCTCTCTCAAATAAATAAATAAATAAATAAATAAATAAATAAATAAATAAATAAATAAATAAAATCCTTAAAATAAATAAATAAAACTCCGGTTCTGGGTAGGGCCTGGGAGCCATAGGCAGAACCTGGGAGCCACAGGCGGGGCCTGGGAGCCTGCAATTCTGGGAGAGCTCCGCAGGTGGGGCTGGTGCTCCAACAGGCTCGGGAAGCCCTGGGTCCGAGCCTCCCGAGGGGGCTTCTGGGACAGGTACATACTCTGAGCAAGGGAGCTCAGTTTTCCGTGCTCAGTAGTTCTCGACAGGGCGAGTGGGTCCCTAGCCGGCAATTGGCAAAGTCTGCAGACAGTGTTGGTGGTCACCACTAGGGGTCGCTCCTGGCACCTGGAGGGTGGAGGCCAGGGAAGCCGCCCACCATCCCCCAGGGCACAACACAGTCCTCACCACAGACAATTATCTGTGAGGGTGAGGGACACCGAAACCTCAGCCCGTCTAGTAAGGACTTGTTTCAGTGCCCGAGCCCCAGATCTGGTGGTGTGCTAACCATGCCTGTGGAGCGTCACAAACCTTTCTGGAGCCCCCTTGTTGCTGGCCCGTTTTCTGGGCACCATTCACCCCGTCTGGGGTGGTGCTAGGACTGGCAGGCTAGTCTTTCCCCATTTTGGGCCCTCAAACCTTGACAGGTGTTTGTAAAGAACGGCAGAGGACACTAACCCAGTCAGCCCCAGAGGAAGGGGGGTCAGGGGCAGGTGAGGTGACCTGGACATCGACATGACATTTGGTCTGCCAGCCTGACTGGCTGGTTGGTGCAGACACTTAGCTAAGCAGCTTGCACCATCCCAGAGCCAGCTACCATGGCAACCCCCTTGAAGGGGTGGGGCTGGGAGGCAGTCATTGTGGTAACCCCTGGCAACCTCAGCCAGGCCTGGAGTTGGAGGGGGACACATTCTCCAATTCTGGGTGCGCAAACAGTCCTCTGAGGGCTGCACAACCGTGTCCAAGCCTGTCCGCCAGCCCCCTTCGCGGGCGGACTGGGTCACTCTGGGTACCGTGCATTCTAGAAGCATCCACCCATCAAGGCAGGCCCAGGGTCAGGCTGCTCCAACACGGTGTCCACGTTCCCAGCCTCCAAGGCCTCCATAACCTGAACTCGCCCACCCATGCAGGCCTCTTTGGCTCTAGCGACAATTCCTGTCTTCAAGTCTGTCTTGTCTGACATGAGCCGTGTGGCCACTCTAGCTCTCTGCTGATTGCCTCCTGCAAGGAATATCTTTTTTCTATCCTTTTACTTTCAATCTATTTGTCTTTGAATCTAGAATGTGTATCTTGTAGAAGGTATAGTTAGATCATGTCTTTTTTTTCTTTTAATCGATTCTGCCACTCTCTGCTCTGTGTGTGTGTGTGTGTGTGTGTGTGTGTGTGTGTGTAACACGAAGAATTCAGTGGCATTCAGTACATTCGCAAGGTTGGCAACTGCCACCACTATCTAGTTTCCGAACATTTTCATCACTCTGAAGAGAAATGCCGTACCCATCAGCAGTCACTCCCACAGCCCCCACCTCCTAGCCCCTGGCAAATGCCAATCCACTTTCTATCACTACCGATATCCCTGTTCTAGATGTTTCATAGAAACAGAAGCATGCAGTATGTGGTCCTGTGTGGCTGGCTGCTTCACTGAGCACCTGATTTAACGTTGGTCCATGTTGCCTTGCCTCTCAGCCCACCTTGGCCAGACTGCACCCTCTCCCTGTCCCTCAGGGCTCCGGTGCCTGACTTCACTAAGGTCCCGGTCATCCCAGTTTCCCTGCTCAGTTCAAGTCTCTGGATAATACTAACAGTGACCGCTGATTGGATGCCCAGAATACCTCGAGCTCTGTGCTGAACACTTCCCATACATTATCTTGTTTAGTATCAATCTCGAGGTAATCCTGGGAGGAGGAAACCATGATCATCCCTCGACTGTTCCAGTGGGTAAGTGACAGCATGCTCAGCACTCCACACTCTTATGCCTTTCACCGACTCTCTTGGCCCAGGTTTGCACCAGCTCCCCATTTTCTGACACTGTGTGACCCCGAGGGGGTTAACCTCTCAGTGCTTCAATTCCTCACCTGTAAGCCGGGGATCATAACTGCACCTGTCTCACAGAGGTGCTGTGAAGATCAAAGGAGCTAACAGACCTAAGCCTCTGGCTCACCTGGAGCATGGTGAGTGCTGCTTCTAGTGGCTTCCCTGGGGAGGGAGCCAAACAGAGCCTGGAGGGTTAAGGGGACAGTGAAGAGATGAGGGAACTAGGGAATGGCGGAAATCTGGTGTTTCCAAACTCTTTTCATCACTGCAAAAGGAGACCTCATAACCACTAGGCTATCTTCTCCCCGTCCCCTCCTTCCCCCAAACCCCTGGCAACCACCAGTCTGCTTTCTGTCTCTATGGATTTGCCTGTTTCATACAAATGGAATGTGTAACCTTTTATGTCTGGCTTCTTTCCTCAACACTTGACAAAGGATGAAGGCCTGGAGCTTTGGCTCTGCCTGACTCCAAAGCCCCACTCCTGCCCCAGTGTTTGGGGACAGCCCATCACAAGGGGCATAAGGGAATAGGGGGTTAGATGCCCGGGAGGAGAGCAAGGAGGGCAGGAAGCTTCTGGAGGCCAGGTGGTTTACCTTTGCAGTGGCCTCTTCATTGCCCTCCACCATCTTCCGGAGCTTTATCAGGTGCCAGAGGTCCTGGGCAGGTTGGCCCTTGCCCTGGCTGCCCTCCAGCAACTGGGAAGTGGAGGGCAGGTCCTGCAGCACCGCCAGCTGGCTCTCCATCTTGTCGATGCGGCTCACCACATGGTCAAAGACATTGCTGAGCCTCTTCATGGGGCTGAGGACGGGCTGGGCGTCTGCTTCCCGGGGCATGAACACTACTGGTGAGGTTTGGAGAAAGTCCTCATCTCCCGAGAGGACCTTCTTGAGCTCGGCCATGTGGATGTGCTCCAGGATGCCCTGAAGCAGGAGGTGCAGGGCCTTGAAGTTCACCACCCCGCACTGTGGGATGGCGATGTTGACCAGCTCGGAGAAGGTGAGCGAGAAGCTCATCCTGCAGGGAGGCTCTGCAGGGCTGGGCGGCTGGGCGTCTTTGGGGACAAGGGGTGGCTTTCAGGGAACCCACGAGCTGTGCGGACAGGTCCTCAGAGGCCCCGGGAGGCTGTAGGTCATGGCGGTCAGAGAGAAAATGGCCTCTGTCCAGCGGAGCTCAGATGAGAGCCTCTGGTTGCTAGGACACCAAAGAACATGGGCGAGCCGGCGTGCTTCTGAGAGCCCGGAGTGGGGCAGGGTGGGTGCGCAATTAGAAGCTGCTGGCTGTTCGAACAAACGGACGGTCAGCCTTTCGGTTCAAGCCCTTCAGTTACGGAAGACCGATGACCCCTTCCAAGAAGCACGCAGTGAAGGTGATGGGGAGGCAGCAAGCTCCTCGGAAGCCTCTAGAATTGGGACAGGAGAGAGTTCTCGGAGTTAGGAGAGCCTGGGTTTTGAGAAAAGAGGATGTAGAGAAAAGAGTCTGAAGAGCGAAGCCGGTCTCAGACCCGCGGCAAAAGCCCCACGGGTGTTCGGGTTTGTGGTGGGGGTGGGGGTAAAAAGAGGAAGAGGCAGCTGGCTTCCCACAGGTCTGAACGCTGCATGGCCCTGCCCACCGAGGGGCACCCATGAGGACGGCCTTGCCAAATCTTGCTCTGTTCTCCCCTAGAGCAGGGGCTCGTGAACATCCCAGTGTCCCGAGGACACAGCTGTGAGCCAGCTGCCACAGGACAGGGAAACCGCTTGGGCCCCCGTGTGGTTAGGCCGCACTTGTGTCAATTCTTGGACAAGAAAACGGCAGCCTGCTCATCCTGGTCTCTGAGGGAAGTCTCAGGGAAGGTCCTTGGCTTAACCCCTGGAGCCCCGACTCCTGGCCCATCCCATTGTCCCAGACATGATACACGCTGCTTATATACAGTGCATGGCCGGAGCCCTGCTCAGGGATGTTGTTGGCTAAGGGGAAATCTCCCCCAGCTTTCCCCACAGAAAGTGGAGCACCTGTCCACTGTGGGTTTATGGAGATGGATGCATGACTCTTTCTCAACAGCTACGTGACCTTGTGCAAATGACTTAACCACTCTGAGTCTCAGCTTCACTGCCTACTAAATTGGAAATAAAACCTTCCATGTGGGGTTGCGGCAGGGAGGGGCACTGTGTGTGCGTGCGCATGTACGCGCCCGTGTCTGTCCACACAGAAACAAGACGTGAAGTGCCACGCCACTATGACTCAAAAGAATTCTTTTCCCCCAGAACTGACCTGATACCTTACTCCTGCCAATGATCGTGGCCATTGGAGAGAGAGCCCAGGAGACTCGTTATGAATTTAATGGAAGTGTATTTTCAGGGATGTTGTTTGCTAATTACATGTTCTTGACCTGACATCAGCAAATGCTTCTGCTGAAGCCATTACTACTCTAGCCACAAAAGCTAGTTCTTTCAGAAACAGGGCACTCGTGTTGGGACTCTCCATGCTACCACAGCCACTACTCTCCAGACACACCAGCCTGCTTTGAAAGAATTGCTTAATTACATTAAAGCAATTTGCTCACCTCAAGAGACAATAACTAACTAACTAACTAACTAAATAAATAAATAAATAAAATGACAACAATAACAGCAACAAGAAAACACATAAAGACCCACTCCTGGTGTGAGAAATGGTACTTATATCCCCAGTTCAGTCTGGATCCCACTTGGATACTCTTTTTTTTTTTTTTTTTTTGGGTAACAGTTTTATTGAGATATAATTCCCACACCATACAATCCACCCATTTAAAGTATACAATCCAGTAACTTGTAGTGTATCACAGAGCTGGGCACCCATCACTGCAGTCAACGTCCACACATCACCCTAACAAGAAACGCTGAACCCATTAGCACGTGCTCCCCATTTCCCCCACCCCTCCAGTGCCTGGCATTCATTAACCTACTTTCTGTCTCTACGGATTTGCCTACTCTGGACATTTTGTATAAATGAAATCATATCATTTGTGGCCTTTTGTAACTGGTTTCTTGCACCAGCATCATGGTTTCAAGATTCATCCCCATTGTGGCAGGTGTCAATACTTCCTTCCTTTTTATAGTTGAGTCATATTCCACTGTATGGATAGACCAGTTTTTAATCCATCCTCGGATGGATATTTGGGCCAATTCTACCTTTTCAATATTGTGGGTAATGCTGTTACAAACAGTAGTGTACAAGCCTTCAGTTACTTGGTATTGATGGCTAGGGGCAGAACTGCTGGGTCAGACGGTGAGTCTGTGTTAACACTTTGAGGAACTGTCAGACTGTTTTCCACAGTGGCTACAGTATTTTACATTCCCACCCCCAGCTATGGAGGTTCCCATTTCTCTCCATCATCATCAACACTTGTGATTGCCCATCCTTGTCATCAGAGCTGCAGTGGGTGTTGGATACTCCTTGCTTTGTGGCCATCAGGCATCAGGCTTATAGCCACCTGCCATACGCTCACTTATCCTGGGCATCAGGATGGTTGTTTGAGATTTTCAGATGTTTAACATGACCATGCCTCCAGTGGACGACGTTTCCCTGAAAAGAATGCCCAGAAACCTCGGAAAAGATGCAAGCACAGGCTAGCCGGGGCGGCGCCCAGGGGAACGAGCTCTCTCTCTTCAAGCACACCACGCCAACTGTGGTGCCCACGCAGGGGCGATGCAGATGGAGGACCTTTCCCATCCCAAGCTTGTCTCCGAACCTAGCACATGTTATAGACGACACAACTGCCATCCCAGCGAACCGTACATCCACGAGCAGGTCGTGTAGCCCTGGATTTCTTGTTGTCAACCCAGGGGGAGCTGATGCTCAGACATTCTTGCTGCACCTACGTACACGCTATGTAAATACGATGGGTCAAGTAGAACAGTTTGTGACTAGGCTTTAAAAGGAAAAACCACCTGGCTCTCTAGGGAGAGCCAGCTGCACTCTGGGGCAGGTTTTCACAGCCTGGGTTTGGCGATCGAGGCCCCAGTCTTCAGAATCTGGTACCAGAGCCAGGAGCCAGGTTTGTTTCTGATAATGACCTGTGTGGCAGGTGGCTGGTGGATTCTGTGCGTCTTCAGTGCAGCAACGGTCTGGTGACTGGTGAGAGGCCGGAACAACTCACTCTGCAGGACGGCGGGAGGGAGGGTGTGACCCGAGCCCAGCTGGGATGCCGTTCCCTGAAACAGCTCCTGACCAGCCACAGTTGGCCACAGCAAAGCTCTGGATACTAGAGACTAAGGTTCTGAGGAATGACTGTGGATGCCTCTGGCTACCCGGGGTGTGGAGGGAGAGAAAAGCAGCCCCTTAATGGGGAACTGGCCTGGTGCTGTGGGCCCTGGGGCTGCTGGGAGGGCCTTGGTATGCTCCTATGGACACAAACAACTTCACGGAATGCCAGCCCGACAGGGCGGCTCTGCCCCCGTCATGGGCCGACACAAAATAGGACCAGCCTCGATCATGTCTGAACTCAAATAAAAACAAGAACACTGTTCAGACCACAACCATGACCAGACAGCCCCCTATCCTGGCTAATATGAGTGACCATTGCTTCTTGACTCACTAGACTGTTAGTGCGCCTTCATTCCTCTTGCCTTCTAGATGTGATTGACTGAAAGACCCAATCACAGAACTACCTCTGCTTCCTGACAGCACCAATCCAAAACATTCCCCCATTACCTGATGCGGACCCCAATTCTGGAAGCCCTTCTGATTTAATGCCCCAGACATGCCTGTGGGTTTCTCAATTCAAGGGCCGCCCTGACATCTCTGAGCCTCCCAGGGGGCTCCAGAGTCCCCTGTACTCAACAGATGTGACCCCCCACCACCATTGTTGGGAAAGCCTCCCCACCCAGCCAGTTCTTCCACCAGCCAGACCAGCCACACTCCACCCTGTCCTCAGTCTGGGGGGGCTTTGCTTTTCCTGCCAGCCTGCAAGCCAATAACATCCTTCTGCAGGAACCAGGAGGCACCCCATCCCATCATTATAAAGGGCAGCCCACAGCTCTTGCTGGTTCACTCTGTTGCTGACTGCAACACCGAGTAGCCTCACATGGTAAGCAGTGTCCTCCTTCCCCCGGCCATGAGTCTATGTGACTAATAATTGCTGTCAATCTCACTTGGCCAGCACTGGGTGTCACACTATTGAGGATGGGGTGGGGGGCCCCCTCCCACACCCCTGTGGTGTAGACGAGGTAATCAGAATGCCAGTTGTGCGGGGTCTCCCTTGTGGCAACAAGGCAATGAGCCCAACTTCACTCAACACAGTTGAGGGGCGGAGGGGCAGATCCTGCAAACTTAACGAAAAACCTTGCAGTAGGCAGAACTCTGTGGATTTTGGAAGTGCAGACAAGGGATTGAGGAGCTGTATTATGGCAAAACCATGAGCAAGACTTTCCTCAGTGGGCAAGGGACCCTAAGGGGAAATGAGTAGGTTAGCACAGAAACAAGGCTGGAGAGGGGGGCACAGGGCCAGACCAGGGGCTCCCCATGGGCCTTACAAAGAAGTTTGAGTGCCAGCATTTGAAGTAATTCTTGGTCATTGGGGTAAGTGGGTGTAACAGGGTGTGGGTGTGGCTAAGGGGTGTAATGGTTCTTTGTCACTTGGGGGGGATGCTCAGCATCCGAAACCATCCCTGTACTGGGGGGGGGGGGAAGCCTCTACTTGAGGAGTCCTGGTGGGAGGCGCCGTGCTGCTTACTGGCTCCCCAGATCACTGTGACGTGAGGGCAGGGGCATGTCGTTGGTTTTGGTCGCTCCCGGGGCCCAGGGTGTGTGTGTTCCTCTGGGCTCTAAGAGAGTGAAGCTACCAAATCAGCCCAGGTTGCAACAGTTTGGAGAGCTGGAAACGCACCTCAAAGAGCCCAATCTGGTCTCAGGCCTTCGAGAGACGGCCACGAGCTGACCACAGAGATACCAGTATGTTTCCCTGCACCTGGCACTGGGCCTGGCACTTCGTTCTCTTCTTCAACCAATATTTACTGGGCATCTACTCTGTGCCAGATACTGCTCTTAATTACGGAGGAGACCACAGCGAGCAGGTCTGGGGAGGCCACTGATCTCAGAGCTTGCCCGCTAGTGGGAGAAATGTTGGTATTTTACAAAAAAAAAATAAATTAACGTTAGGTAGGGACAGGAGTTAGAAACATAATAAAACAGGACAAAACGAGAGTGAGGGATGGGCACCAATTTAATCGGGCTGGTGGGGTAGCCAGCCTCCAACAACCCCCACACCCCCGGCAAAGACACGCTGTGTGGCCCCTCCCACACGACACCAACAACCCTGTAAGTATACACCAGTGTATACCGGGTACAGTGTATACATGTATACCACCAATCCACACCGATGGATACACCTGCATTCACTCATTTCATATTACGGAATGGCAAGATTTGGGAAAGTTGTGTATGTGGCAGGTGATCTGATGCCGCCAAGTCAAAGCAGTTGTGATAAAATGCAAAAAACAAAATAAAAGAAAGCCAATGCGTTAGACTTGAGAGGATTCATAAACTTTAAAGATCATGTCATTTTGGGTCTGGAAATAAAACACTTGTTACAAAAACAAAAGAGCCAAAGACTTGGCCGTTTGCATGGAAGAGGACACGATACGACTGCACTGTCCTGGAGGAACTGTACCCAGGAAGCGACCCTGCCCTTTGGTCACCAGCCAGCACCTGTGATTTGGCTCCGCCAAGTTCTGATGGCAGAACCCCCAATCTGACAATTTCAGGACAAACTTGTCACCGGACATTCTTTGGATGGCTGGTTGGAGCCAGAAGCTAATTAACATGATTGGAAATGACCATTAGCATTTTTTCCCTCCCAAATAAATTGACGTCAATGATTAAATCCGTTTTGTAAAGTGCCGTTCGTCCACTTTGCCCAGACCAGCCATTTTTCATGCTGCATGAATAGCTGAGAAGGATAACCAGGTCACCTCTCCTCTCTAGCTCCAGCAAGAACCGGGAGCGAGGGGGAGGACTGAGGGTGAAGGATCAGAGTTTGCGCTGAACGTGGGCCATTTCTGGCTGCATAGTATCTGGACATTCTCCTTACTGGGGGAGGGGGGGCGATCTCATGACAGGTGCAGGCAACCTGCCCCTTGCTACAGAAGCTGTTGGTCCCATCAGATCTCCCCCACCCCACCCACCTCAGTCTCATTCATGGTTAGGTGTGAAAAATCAACAAGGCAACTGCTGTTCCTGGTTCTGAAATTCAGGACCAATATTTTTTTTTTTAAAGACTTTATTTATTTATTTGACAGAGATAGAGACAGCCAGCGAGAGAGGGAACACAAGCAGGGGGAGTGGGAGAGGAAGAAGCAGGCTCATAGCGGAGGAGCCTGATGTGGGGCTCGATCCCATAATGCCGGGATCACACCCTGAGCCGAAGGCAGACGCTCAACCGCTGTGCCACCCAGGCGCCCCTCAGGACCAATATTTTTAAAAAACCAATTTAAGGGAAAATCGTATCTGTACTAGCCCACTGGAAGCTGTGGGTTGTGGGGGTGGCATGTGGGGTCGGGTGACTCAGCCACTTGCCATGTTAGGCAAGACACCTGACCTAATGAAGGCCACTTACCTCCCTAGGCCTCAGCTTTCTTGTCTCTAAAAGGGAATTAATGGCCCTCCTCTCACTGGGGGGAAGAGCAGAAGGAAAGGGAAGGAAGCTTTCAGGGCAGCCCCAGTGGAGTTGAGGGGCCGGTGGGCGGGTACAAGCTGAGCTTCCCAGGCAGGCTGTCCTGGGGTGGCACTGTGGCCAGGCCCAGCTTCCTGGGTCCCATGTGAGCTCAGTTCCTCAACCAGAAACATAATTCTGTGAGCAACCACGACCTTCCAGGGGAACCCTTTCCTGCCCAGGTAACCAGAGTCAGGTTCTGTTGCTTGCCATCAAGAACCCCCGACTGGTCCAAAGTGCTCACCTGTGAGGCTGGCTAACCGTGAGAAACCGCAAATGGAACTCAGTGAAGGGCAGGTGGATGTGTGCGCAGAGGAGGCCACGGCCAATCCAAGCTTGGACCTGCTGAGGCCCCCGATGCCCCCCCCAAGGGTGTGTCCAGGTGGGGGTACGGGCTGTAGGTGCCCACATTTTTTCTTGGAGGGTATAACATGTAAGTTTACATTTGCAGTGGGACCTGGACAGAGCTCTGCTCCTTAATGAGACCTCAGACCGGAGGTTTCCAGAGCCTCTTGGGAAATCTCAGGGATCTGGGGTGGGGCAGGGGAGTGTCTTCCTCCCCCAGTCATTCACACTACATCCGTCATTGGGCCCTATTGACTTTTTCTCCTAAATATCTCCCAACGTCACCCACCTCTCCTTGTCCACCACCAGCTCTGAAGTCCTTTGCCTAGGACAAAGACCAAACCACGTGTCGTGGTCTGTAGGTTGCACGGCTGGGCCCACCTCTCCTCTCTTTGGGCTCAACTCCTAGCAGCTCTTTCTACTCTGACTCCCCATTCCTCCTTCCCAGCCCCTGGCAACCGCCATTCTGCCTTCCATCTCTATAACCGCCATTCCGCCTTCCATTTCTATAACTGTGAGGACGTTCAGGAACTCGTGTGAGTGGAATCATGCACTATTTGTCTTTCTGTGTCTGGCTTTCTTGCACTTTGCGTCGTGTCCTCAACGTCCATACATGTTGTAGCAGGTGCCAGAATTCCCTTCCTTCTGAAGACGGAAGAACAGTCCACTCTGTGTATACACACACTTTGCTCATCTATTCATCCGCTGGTGGACGATGGACACTTGGGTTGTGTTTGCATTCGGCTATCATAGATAATGCTGTTGTGCACACAGCAATACAAATGTCTGTTCCAGGCCCTTCTGTTTTCTAACCCAGGAGTGGAACCGCCTAAGCATATGGTAATTCGAAGGTTAATTTTTCGAGCACCTGCCATACTGTTTTCCATGGCGGCTGCACCATTCCCACCAGCAACACACAAGGGCTGCAGTTTCTCCACGTGCTCACCAGAACTTGCTATGTTCTGTTTTTCTGATATTGGCCACCCTGGGGGGCGTGAGGGGATAGTTCGTGGTTTTCACGTGCATTCCCCTAATCAGTGGTGATACTCAGCATCTTTTCATGTGCTTCTTGGCCATTCCTGTATCTTTGAGAAATATTTATTCCAGTCCTTTGCCCATTTTAAATTTTGTTGTTGTTGAGTCGCAGGAGCTCTTTACATATTCTGGATATTAACCACTTATCAGACATATACTTTTCCAATTAACTTTCTTTTAGTCCCTGTTGGGGAATGTGATCAGAAAAACGTGACCACCAGTTTGACCTGAGAGTGGGTCCCGGGCACTGGAGGCTCCTCAGCCCCTCCCGTCCTTGGAATGTGGGCTCCACTTGCTCTTCCCACTCCCAGAAACTGCTCCAAGGACACAGCCTGGAGACAACGGTGTGATGTTGAGGACACTTGCATGTTATATTTGACTGAGCCCAGTTAGGGCCTCTTTATAAGCTTTTTTTAAAAAAATAATTTATTTATTTATTTGTTTGAGAAAGAGAGTGTACATGAGCGGGGATGGGGACGGTATTGGGCAGAGGAAGAGGGACAAGCAGACTCGTTGCTGAATGCAGAGCCAAACCCAGGCTCGATCTCACAACCCTGAGATCATGACCTGAGCCAAAATCAAGAGTCGGACGCCCAACCAACTGAGTCACCCAGGTTCCCCTTTTAAGCTTTTAAGATCTGGTGGGTGAGTGTAGGGACCCACTCATCTTGCTGTCTCCCAAGACAAGCCTCACATGTAAGTTCCCTTTGCTATTATTTTTTTTTTTTTAAGATTTTATTTATTTATGTGACAGAGAGACAGCCAGCGAGAGAGGGAACACAGCAGGCGAGTGAGAGGAAGAAGCAGGCTCATAGCGGAGGAGCCCGATGTGGGACTCGATCCCGGAACGCCGGGATCACGCCCTGAGCCGAAGGCAGACGCTTTAACGACTGCGCTACCCAGGCGCCCCTCCCTTTGCTATTATTAAAACTGCTACCTACCCACTCGGAGTGGCCTGCCTCTTTCTTTGGTCTCTCCCTGCTCTCTGTGTATGGGGGCGGTTTCAGATTACACTATGAAAGTTCCCAAGAGGCTTGTGAACCTACAGTCCCCTTGTCCTTGTTCTGTTTCCTCCTGCCACAGGCCCTTTGCACATGTAGTCTCCATAGCCGAAACATTTTTCCTGCCCATATTTATGAGGGAAGGGAAAGTCCTACTCATTATTCCGACCTCAGCTCAACCATCCCTTTCCAACAGAAGCCGTCCCTACCTCCTTGGTTGGGATAAATGCTCCCTATTCTGGGATCTTAACACTTCTCACGTCCTTCCTTCATGTGCTTGGCATGGTCATTTGTGTGGCTATTTGGTGAGTGCCATTCTCCCTCACTACTCTGTGAGTTCCTGCAGGTAGATATTGAGTTCCATGGGAGTATGGCTCCTAGCAAACATACAGTAGATGCTTAATAAATATGTACTAATTGATAAACAAAACAGACTCATTTGTAGAAAGCCTTTACCCTAGGAAAGACCACAAATGGAGACATTTGCTCCTTTTGGCTAAACCTTCAGATGGGTGTAGAAGGGCTGATTTTTACCTTCTGCCACGATAATGTTGAGCTGCTGCTGTCAACTCATGTGTAGATTAAATAACACAAAAGAGGCAATGGGAAACTACACGGTATGATCCTTAGTAATGTGTCAGGGAGCCGCTGTGATCAGACACTGAACTTACAGTTCCTGAATCCAAGCAGTAATGCTACAACACAGGGTCACCCTTATTTATTACTACTATTTTTTCCCACTTGGAATATATCCTCCCACTGCCTTGCGGCCTCTGTTGTTTCCGAGGATAAGTTAGCTGCTAAACTTATTTGGGTTCCCTGGGGCGCCTGGGTGGTGTAGTCAGTTGAGTGTCTGAGTCTTGGTTTTAGCTCAGACCATGATCTCAGGGTCATGAGACTGAGTCCCGTGTCAGGCTCTCCGCTCAGTGCAGAGTCTGCTTGAGTTTCACTCTCCCTTCCCTACCCTACGCTCTCTCTCAAATAAATAAATCTTTTTAAAAAATCTTATTTGGGTTGCCTTGTAGGTGAAGAGTCATTTTTCCCTTGCTCTTTTTTTTTTTTTTTTGAAGATTTATTTATTTATTTGAGAGAGAGAGAGAGAGAATGTGAAAGACAGCACATGAGAGGCAGAAGGGTCAGGGGGAGAAGCAGACTCCCCGCCAAGCGGGGCGCCCAATGCAGGACTCGATCCCGGGACTCCAGGATCATCGCCTGAGCCGAAGGTAGTCGCTTAACCAACTGAGCCACCCTGGTGCCCCTCTCTTGCTCTTTTCAAAAATTTTTCTTTGTCTTGGCTTTTAACTATGATGTATCTGGGTATGGAGCTCTTTGCAAATTCTTCTTTAGAGTTTGTTGAGATGCTTGTATGTGTAGATTAATGCAGGTTTTTTTCCCTTTGATTATATTTGGGAGTTTGGGGACACTTTTTTTAAATATTTTTTTGTTCCTTTCTCTCTCTCCTCTTTCATTCTGAAACTTCCGTTACACATATGTTGGTGTGCTCAAAGGTGTCCCACATTTCTCTGAGGCTCTGTTCAATTTTTCTTCATTCTATTTTCTCTCTGTTTTTCAGATTATGTGATTTCTCTCAATCTAGCTTCAAGCTCATTTGTTCTTTCCTTTGCCAGTTCAAGCCCTCTTGTTTTATAGATGAAGAAATGAGGATAAGAAAACTTAAATGAGTGGGGCGCCTCGGTGGCTCAGTGAGTCTGCCTTTGGCTCAGATCATGATCTCCAGGTCCTGAGATCGAGCCCCATGTTGGGCTCCCTGCTCAGCGGGGTGCCTGCTTCTCCCTTTCCCTCTGCCCCCCAGCTCGTGCTTTCTCTCACACTCTATCTCAAATAAATAAATAAAATCTTAAAAAAAAGAAAAGAAAAGAAAACTGAAATAATTTACTGAAGGTCTCAGACAGCTGATGAGTGGCAGAGCCAGGATTTGAACCTAAGATCTCAGGTCTCACCCTGCCTATCACTTATTCCATCGTTCACTCACCCAATAAATATTAACTGAATGCCGACTATGTACCAGAAGCTATGCTAGAGGATAGAGAACACCGAGCAGACGAGATTCTTGCCCTCGTCAGCAGACACATCAACAGGTCAACAAGGTACCTTCGGTGATGTATGTGCCCCAAAGCTGAAACAGGAGATGGGGTGATGACGGCAGGTGCTCCGGGAGGCCCGTCTGCAACGTGACATCTGAGCTGTTACCTGAAGAGAGGATGTCCCTGGAGCTCCTTCAGGACAGAGAGGTTTCTGGCTTTTTTCTTCTCTCGAGAACCAGCACACAGGAGGGGCTCAGTAAACATTTGTTAAATGGATGACAGCTCCAATGGCGTGGTCTACCCTCATGGGCTGTGTGAACAACAGAAATGTACAAAATAGATGTTAACACTGAAATCACTCGGGTTTCCCTTTAGAATCATATAGCATTTAAATTGGAGGGTCTGGCCGTGCCAAGTGTTGGCGAGGATACGATGAGTAGAACTCCCATCCTCTGGTGGAGTGTAAATTGGGAGAAGCTCTTGGGGAAAGCTGAATGCAGGCAGACCCTACGACCCAGCCACTCTACCCCTCCACAGGCAGCCAAAAGTAAGTACTCATCCCAGGCACTATGATGTCTGTGACAGCAATACCATAATAGCTAAGAATGCCCATGTGCGAATTCCCCAGATGCCCATGAGCGGCACAACAGATGGACCAGGCAATGGTCACGTAATGGACTACTACAAGAGGATGAATGTAGGCAGCCATGCTGGATGTATGCATGACTTCCAATGACATAAAATTGAGCAGAAGAAGCCATCTACAAAAGAGCTCGTACTGTATGACTCCATTTCTATAAAAAGTACA
The DNA here is from genome assembly GCF_024610735.1 of Ursus americanus. Lineage (NCBI taxonomy): Eukaryota > Metazoa > Chordata > Mammalia > Carnivora > Ursidae > Ursus > Ursus americanus. The sequence goes on from NC_142128.1 coordinate 36,799,881, forward strand.
CAAATGGAGAGAACTATCTTTGCTGTTAGAAGTTAGGAGCATGGGGGCCGTGGGGTGACCCCATGCTTGGGAGGGAGGGTGAGGCAGACTGCTGGGAAGTGGGCACACGGGTGTGTTCTGGCTGTGAAAATGCATCACGCTGTGCACTTCTGATAAGGGCCCTTTTCTGTATCCAAGGTCTGAGCAGCCGCAACCATTCAGACAAATCAATGACCTAACAATGTGGGGTCCGCAGGACATCCTGTGCTGGGTGTAAAAACAGATTTTTACAGAGAATAGGCCTGTATGTGACAGTTTCCTGGCTCACACCGTCTTTGGAGAACAGATTAGGGAGTGATGAGACCACCAGTCTAGAGTCACAAGATTTGGGGTCTGCCAGCCGCGGGCTCTGCACCTCTGAGCACGTTGCACGCTCTGCTCAGGTTCAGGTAAATGTGCACAGCTCCTCGTGGGGAGGAAGGTAGGGGTGCGTGCAGAGTGCTCAGCACAGTACTTGGCATGATGTTGGCTGAGTCTCCCAAAATGACCACATGATTTTGTTTGAGGCTTTCAAGCCCGTGTGGGTCAGCTTAACAGAGGAAGGGGTGAAGGAGGAGGCAGAGGGTTGTGGCAGGAGAGGAGAGAGGTGCCCCTGGCGATACCGGGGCTTTGCTCCTTTGGGGAGAACTGCACTGAAAAGGCCCTTCGTCTCCAAGTGGCTCCAACTTGTAATGAAGATGCACGTGCAGGCAAATGAATCTATTCTTAGGAGTTGGGCTAGTGACTCTCTTTGGGGGACGGTGAGTGGAAGGGGGCACAGAGGAGGTTGCTGGGGGACGGTCACACTCTGTGTCTTGACCTGGTTGGTGCCTGCTGCACCAAGAGTGAGGTTTGTGAAACTGCATCAAGCTCAACACGTTATACATGGGCACTTTTCTCAGAGGTCTCAATGTAGGAGCAGGTGTGGTTTAAACTCCAGCCCGAGAGATCTAAGAGGGAGGAACATCGCCCCTGGCTTTCCGTAAGGCAGGCTCCAAGTCCAGGAAGGAAAGGCAGGCAAGGGAGCCACCATGTCCCCTGCCACACCGTTTGGCCAGTAGATGGCACTGGTTGTAGACAGTGTTGTAAACAGCCTTTGGGCTGTTTTCTGTAAAACCTGGGAAACTGGGGTCCAGCCCCCTAGATAGCAGACAGGTGTTCTTCTGGTGGCAGCAGGATAATCTGGACGCAGGGGCCAACAAAGGACCACTGAAGCTGTGCTGGGCCCCAGGCGCTCCTGCTGACCCACTTAGGGTATAACCTGGACTAAATATAAAGTGAGGCTGGCTTTGCAGTACAGGTGTGAATACAGGTGTGAGGTTTGGAGGCTGGAGGAGGAGGCAGATGACGTGGAAGTAGCCTTGTGTGTGCGTCTCTGAGAAGGGCAGGTGTCAGTAGAACGCAAACGCTCCGGGGGAAAGGTGAAATCAGCAGTTACACTGCAAGACCACAAGCGACAGCTCCCAACACCTCCTGGGACAGTCATGGGCTTCTGGTCTCAGATGCGCCCCATGAGGATTCTACAGCAAATAGCACGGGGAACATCACCCTATCTCTCTACACAGGCACAGCTGTGTCTTAGGATGTGTCTGATTCTTCCTGAGTTGCTTCGGGTATAGTCTCTCCCCGGTTGTTTGCTTGTTTTGGTAACTGCTTTAAGGTATAATCCACATTCACCCATTTAAGTGTGCAATTCCATGGCTTTTCGTACATTCCCCATGGCGCGCAGCCATCATGACAGCCAATCTTAGAACATTTTCATCACCCCAAAAAGGAAAATCTGCACCCATTAGCAATCACCTCCCCCCATTTCCCCTGTACTCCCCCGGCCCCAGGCAACCACTCATCTGCCCGTCTCTGAGGATCTGTTGGTTCTGAGCACTTCATACAAACGGAATCATACAATATGTGGCCTCATGTGATTGGCTTCCTTTCCTCAAGCATGCTGTTTTCGAGGTTCATCCATGTCGTAGCCTGGATCAGCCACGGTTTTTCTATTTACTTGTTGGTGGGTTGTTTCCACTTTTTTGGCTAGAGTAAATGTGTTTGTGCTATGAATGTGAACAAATGGTATGGACATTTCTGCACAGGGTTGGTGTGGCCGTATGTTTTCATTTTCTTGGCCATATTCCTAAGAGTAGAATTGCTAGGTGACTCTGTTTAATCTTTTGAGGAATATTTGTGTTTAGTGTGTTTTTTTTTTTAAGTAAACTCTATGCCCAAAGTGGGGCTCGAATTTACAACCCCAAGATCAAGAGTTGCATGCTCCACCCACTGAGCCAGCCCGGCACCCCTGCCCTTACTTTTAAGTGCAAATACAATTCAATCATCTCTTTTTTATTCCTTGATTCCTCTAACAGCCAGTGAGAGATGGCAGTTCCCTTTTTGTAAGCAGGGGAACCCAGGCCCAGGGCACTCTAAGGAGAGCGAATAATAATTGTGTCCAGTGTGGGCTTGTGCCAAGCGACCCAACCGCAGTAAGCCATTCCATCCCTACAACAGCCCTAGGAGGCTGGCCTCATATTTATCCCCATTTTCTGGTTAGAAGATTAAGTATCTTGGGGTGCCTGGGTGGCTCAGTCCTTAAGCGTCTGCCTTCAGCTCAGGGCGTGATCCCAGAGTGGTGAGATCGAGCCCCACATCAGGCTCCTCCGCTGGGAGCCTGCTTCTTCCTCTCCCACTCCCCCTTTCTGTGTTCCGTCTCTTGCTGGCTGTCTCTCTCTGATAAATAAATAAATAAAATCTTAAAAAAAAAGATTAAGTATCTTGAACAAAGTCATAGAGTGTTGTGGTTCAAGACTTGACCCCAGCTTGATCTCACTCAATTTTAGGCTTTCACAGGCTCTTAAACCCTCTGCTATTCGGTGGACTCTGGAGGGTCAGTGAATCTCCCCCGAGCCTCAAGCATAGTAAGATTGGTCTGTCCTCTTCCTACCTGACCTGTACTGCACTGGACACTCTGTAGCGTAGCGCTACACTTGCGGATCATTTTAAATAGCTAAATCACCAACAAAACCCACAAAAATGCAAAAAACGTGGCACTCAACATATATAAGACACTTGTATACAGTATGAGAGCTAAAATAAGAAGACACACTGTTGCCTTATTTGACCTCAGCTTGGACCCTCCACACCTAGCAACTAAAGCCTTTCCCATTCTGTGCCGGTCACAGAACGCACAGCACCTAACCTCAAAGAGCACTGGTTAAATACATGAAGGAAGATGCGCCTTTCTCAGACGGAAGCCCTGGTGCTGAGAGGGCGGGAGGGAACGCTAACTGGGTCCTTCCCCTTACCTCACGCCACTCTTTCGCAGGACAAAACCGTCCCAGACCCTCCCACGTGTCCTGTCTTCGCCGAAGTGCCTCCGCTCCCCGTGACGTCACCAGGGGCCGTCACGTGTCGCCCGAAGCCCCGCCCCAGAGCTGACATCATGGCTCCGCCCCTCGCCCTGTCGCCCTGCTCCAAAGCTTACCCGCCTCCTTCTGACAGACGCGCGACGGCGAGCTGCGGAGGCGGCCGTTCCTGCAGCTGTGGCCGCCGCGGGTGCCGCGGGGACGGTGAGTCGCCTGGGCCACTGGAGACAGTTTCCGGCGGAGCACCCCGGGAGCAGGGCTGGGCGCGCGCAGCCCTGGGTGGGGAGGGGGATGACCTCGGACCGCTGAGCCCCCAGCCCCCGCCTGCGGCGTCTGCGCGGTGCATGTCGGGCACTGTGGTCTCCCCGACCCGTGGAGCGCGTCTTAGGCGCACGGACTGACTACATCTCCCAGAGGCCTTTGAGCGGGCGGGGGGCGGCGTGCGCGCAAAGCCCCGCGGGGCCGAGGGTCTCGTCCTTCCAGCGCCTGGACCCCGGCCTGTCTCGGCGTTCATTCGGCCTCGGGCGCCCGGCCTCCCGAGGTAAAGGATCCCCGGGGGCGGCGCAGCGAGACTGTCGCCTCCTCCCCGGGCACTGATGCGATCCAGAGCGGCCCTCGGGGTTTTGACGTCGCACCGTCGCTGGGTTGGCCGGCCACCCGCGGGGCTGCGGTTACAGTTTGGCCAGGCCCTGGCGGGCGCCGGGGTCACTACCTTGGGGGTTGCCCGCCCGCTCCTCCGGGTCCCGCTTATCACACCTTCCACATCCCTGTAAGGAAAGGTGGGGAAACAGCATCTCCTGCTTCCCGCGGCGGCTGGTTTCCTCGAGGAAAGGGGGTCGGGAGGAGGGTCCCGGGGACAGAGGAGCCCCTGCTGAGCTCCTCGTTGACCTTGGGAGGCCCGAGAGGCCCGCGCGCCTCTCCCTCCCCCGCCGGTCCCCGCTGGCCGATGTCTGTAAATCTCTGCGCCCGCACTCGGCCCGCACGCGCCGGGGCTGGCGGGGAGGCAGTGACCGGGCCTGGCTTCGGGCCCAGCTTCGAGCGGTAGAGGACCTTGGTGTAGTTGAACCCATGGCGTCTTCGAGCCCGGCTTTGGGCACTTGTCGTAGGTGTGCGTTTCTGTTTTTCTGTAAATGTTCCCAGGAGGCTTCTCAACAGGTGTCAGGTAAGGAGCTAGCGGCTCGGAATGTCTCCAGTGTGGATCTCAGATCCTCTGCCTCAGAATCACCAGGGCCTTTGTTAAAAGGGCCGATTCCTGGGCAGCTGCCCCCCCCCCCCCACGTTCTGATTCAGCAGTTATGGGATGTGGCCAGGACTGTATTTAATAAGCTCCCCAGATAATTCTTAGTCACATTTGGGGTTGAGAGCCTTTATCCTGAAGTGAGGAGGTTGGAGGTCCTGGGGCATAGCATTTATTCTAGTTTTTGTGTACAGTGGGGCCTGCTGCTGGGCAGGCACTGCCTAGGCAAGTGTGACCTCTCTCCTTGGCACTTTGTTTCCTACCTCGGGGCTGACTTAAGAGTTGGGTGGGGAGGGGCGCCTGGGTGGCACAGCGGTTGGGCGTCTGCCTTTGGCTCAGGGCGTGATCCTGGCGTTCTGGGATCGAGCCCCACATCAGGCTCCTCTGCTGGGAGCCTGCTTCTTCCTCTCCCACTCCCCCTGCTTGTGTTCCCTCTCTCGCTGGCTGTCTTTCTCTGTCAAATGGATAAATAAAATCTTTAAAAAAAAAAAAAAGAGTTGGGTGGGGAGAGGCGTGCGAGCTCTGCCTTGTCCACAGCCCCACATTTAATTATAAAGAATTTTAAACATACATAAAAGTTGAAGAAACTTTACACTCAAATATTTATAGACCACTGTCTAGAATGTGCAGCATTTTATTGTATTTTGTCTCAAATCTCACGATCAGCAGTTCATCTTGTTTATGTGTGTCAAAGTGTAGACATCAGTCTATTTCCCTCCCAAATAATTAAACGTGCCTATAATTAAGTAGAGTCTTAGAATTTTTGCATATTGTTTTTTAACCAGTAGAACACTGGGTGTTGAAGGGTCATCTCTGTCTCCCGTCCTGAGGAGCTGGACGAGTTTGGAGGTTTTTCCATAGGTTGGGCCTTTGGAAGCGGGAAGGAACTTTACATGTGTTCTTACAGAGATTTGAAAACAGTAGGTCATGGCTCTAAAATCACTAAGAGCAGAAACATGGAATGTGTGATGTGCAGTTATACTTCAGGGAACAAAAATGTTTTGGGGGGTGCTAATGAAATGTATGCTAGTAGTCAGATTGCCCCAGCAGGTCCCGTTGACAGTAAGTGATGTAAGTTGTCAGCCTGCATACTCTGTTGCTGCTCTTCACAGTTTAAGTTTGCCTGGTTTGAACCTGCCAGTTCGGTGTGTTTTCTCAAGCTCCAGGGAACAGGGCTGCATAGCCCAGCTTTGAGTCCCTTGGGCTCAGGTACTGTGCTCTGTAGGCACAAACACCAACCCTTAATCCGGTTCAGTTGTCTGAGAGGGAGAGGAGACAGGTCCTGTAGAAATTCATTTCCAGCTTCAGCAACACTATTCAACGGGCATGCACATCTGTTTATTCATGGAGGACACGGGAACGTGGTAGTTAGAATCATGGCACCTTATACTGACATCTCTGTCCTTCTATGAAGTAAAGCCGTCATGCTGGTGAGAAGGCAGCATGCAAGGGGAGCTCTGCAGATAACGTTGGCCCTTCGTGGGGATGAGAGCTAGGCTCGCAGGAATGCCACAAGGTTTATTAGGCCTCCACAAAGGGACTTGGAAGTGGAGTGTACAGAATGGGAATGTGCCAGTTTCTAGAACCCCACAGAGGGTTTCCAGCTCCTCATCTCTGCAGTCAGGACTCTCCCAGGCATGTCTCCTCAGGAGGTGGTAGAGGCTGCATCGCAATTTAGTGCGACAGAGGAGAGGGGGCGCTTGGCCTGGGCCTGTTGCAAAGCCTCTTCCCCCTGAGACGGCAGCCCACCCAGGGAGATGCAGGTCTGGTCGCTGTTGAGCCTGCAGACCAAGCACCTGTCCTGCTCTGTGAGTTACCAGGTTCTGGTGATAAAGGTGAGGTCCTGGGACCAATACTGTCTAGACTCAGACCATGTTGGAGGCACTTCTGTCGCTTCCAAGCTGTGTGACAAGGCGTTTGCCCTCCCAGAGCCTCGCTTGCTACATCTATGATAGGTGAAAAGCAACACCCAGGTGAGATGAAGACCTGTATCCGCTCGTGCGGAAAGGTTAGGATCCCCTAATGTTAGATGAGGTAAAACCAGCATAAAACCACGAAGCGCAGGGTAAGGAAGTCCAGTGACATTCTGATTGTTTCCATAAAAGTGGTTGTGATGTGTTTGGTAATGTCGGATCCGTTTTCCAGAAAATGTTTGTTCATCATCTTTTTGGTGCTTCTGATCTGTGGGTGCTGTGAGCTCCTTTGTGGTCTGGCCCCTGGGTGACCCTGCACCATCGATCTCACCACAAGGAGTTGTCACGAAGGTCGTAACAACGGGATGTGCTGGATACGTAATGTGTCCGTAAGTGTTGGTTCAGTCTGAATCCGGATCTATTCCAGTGTCTGTGTTTTCCCTTGAAGGAGAAACAGAGGAAGGCAGAAGTAGGTAGAAGGCGGGAGGGGTTTCTTGGGGTGGGGTTTGAGAATTCCAATCCTTACTGTTATGGGAGGAAGTGAAACCTATCCTGGTTCTAAGCAACATTAAGAGCAAGTCTTACAAGCTGGGGATGCAGCCGCGAAGGCAGTTGTGTTTGCAGGGGCTGCTCTTAGGAAGTGCTCCGGGCCCACCCTCACCTGGGCTTCGTCCTCGGGGGTCCTTAAAGCAGCCGGGGGCCACACAGGCATTGGTCTTGCGGCCGAGAAAACAGCCAGAGTTAGTGACTTACTGAAGATTGCCAGATATGGGCACAGCAGGGCTGGAGAGAGTGAGGCCGAGGAAAATGTGGGCTGTCCCAGCCCCATCGTGGAAAGTGCTCAATGGAGTTGACTGTGACTTTAAAAGAGGGTCTTCTTTCTGGATTTGGCCATAAACCAGGCACTTTCATCCGGAAGCCAGGGACTCCATCTCTGCTAAGGCTGTGTTCTGCCCCACTGGCTGTGGGTGGTGGGCATTTGGGCAGGAAACAGCATGGGAAACCTAGTTAAGCTAACTCCAACCCTCACAGACTCGCTTTTTCAACGCACCTGTGCCAGGGGCAAGCAGGGCCTGCAGGGACACGAGTGGGAGACCTCCCCCCCACCCAGTATTCCCTGGGTGGGAGATGAGTGAGGTGTGGAGGGAGTCATGGGGAAGGCTAGGGTCTGCTGGAAAGGCAGGGCTTGGAGCGCAGGGGGGAGGTGTGTGGAGGTGGAGGAAGGGTCCGTGGAAGGTCCTTTGGTAGGGGTGGGGTTTGGTTTGTTTGGAGAAGAGTGGATTACAGTCTGGGTGGCTGCAGTAGAGTGTAGTAGAGATATCTGGAACATGGGCCATCTAGACTTTGGCCCTTAAACCTTGAGCAATAGATGAGAGAATGGATCTGAGACCTTTTTGAACCATGGCATTGGCAGGACTTGCTGACAGGTCAAGGTTTAAGGGCCAGAGAAAAGTCTGGAACACCTCTCAGACATCCATCTTAGTGCCCGGTGTACTGCTAATGGCACAGGGCCTATGGGATGGGGAAGAGCTCCTCCCCAGAGTACCAGCCAGGTTGCATTACTTATCTACCCAGACAGCCAGTGTTTGATGTGCTGCTTGGCTCTATGGAGACACTGGCCCCAAACCCCATCCCTGCCCTCCAGGAGCTGCCAGTCTGGCCTGGGGAGGCTGAGCCCTTGACCACAGTGTTCTGTTTCCCCTCTGCTCACAGTGACTCCATTGTCCCAGACCAGGAATCCCTGCCCTCCTTCCTGCAGGGCCCACCCGGTACCTGAAGCCTCCCCAGTGTCTTGACCCACAGACGCCCCTTCTCTCACCTGAAGCACCTGCTGTCATGGGTTCTTGTTTTGGTTTTGCTGAATATCTTTCGTAAATTCTTCGTATGTGTGAGCTGGCTTCCTAGCTCCTTGAGGGCAGGGGCCACAAAGTGAGTGACCCACATAGAGGGGCCCATGAAATGTTGGCTGAATTAAGGAGTCAAGAATCTGAAGGCTTTTCAAACAGGTAGTCACTTGAAAGAAAGAAAAAAATAAACTTGGATAGTGATGGCTCTGCTGAATAAAACTGGCTTTTCCTAGGCCTGGAAGAATTCTGTACTGCTCCAGGCGAGAAGGCCCCCTGTGACCACTTGTCAGCTCTTGGGCTCTGGGGCATTCTATACTGTCTGAGGCTTAGGCCTCAGTCTCTGTCCCTGTGTAGTCAGGCTCAGGTTACACGTATAGTTCTGTGTGCATTTACCTGCTTTATCTGGAGAGCATATGGTCCATGCCATGACCCAATTCTCTGTGGCCTGAGTCAAACTGCCGAAGAAGAAACCATGCCTGATGGAGGTGGGGCCTGAGAACTGACGGTTCCCCAGCTCTAGCAGCCGCCTATTGATATCAGGACTTTGGGGGCCCACATTAGTACATGAGGCATAGTGCAGGAAGTGGAGAGCCGAGGGACAACTGGACAGCCTGATTTCCTGAGCCATCTCACTTGGAGTAAAGTGGACATCCTTTAGTGGCCTGAGGACCAGGCCTCCCTCCCCTCAAGGGCCAGCCCCTCTTCCCTTAGCTCCTCCCACTCTCCTTGCACCATGCCACCCAGCCCCCAGCCCCCAGCCCCCAGCCCCCAGCCCCCAGGGTTGTGCAGGCACACTCCAGGCCTCTGTACTTTTTCTGCCTGGATCTTCTTTCCCCAGCTGTGCACATGGCCTGTCCCGTCTTGGCCCTAATGATCCTCATTCTGAGAAACCCTCCCTGTTGAAAATGGCATCCCTGCAGCACTCCCTTCCCTGCTCATCGTTCCTCCATGGCATGCGTCACTGTCTGACAGACTATATACTTCACCTCTTTCTGTGTTCTAACCCCTCCCCCCCAAACCCCTTGCAGATGTAAGCTCCATTAAGACAGGTTTTCCCCACCTTCAGGGCCTAAGTAGTGCTTGGCTCAGAGCGTGGGCTGGGTATTTATGTGTTGAATGAAATTGCGTCCTGTGCCTGCATTTCAGCTGTCCTGGCTTTGGGAAGGCTGGTGAAGGCCTGAAGGGTGCGGAACAGAGAATACATGTGCTCCGGTGCTCCCCTGAGCACAGGAGAATACAGTTGAGTTCCCAAGTGAACATTCAGTGGCTAGGGTCTAAAGTCAGCTCATAGAGCAGACACCTCATGGTCCACCTGCCCTGTAAAGTCCTCGAGTTGCCTGTGAGCTCAGAGGTGGGCTGGAACTGGGCCCCTGAGTTCCATTCCCCTCCCAAGCCCTGCCCTCACCAAAGGAAAAGCCAGGGGCTGGTAGGCTCACTTCAGTTGTTTCTCTTGTTTTGTTCTGGCCACAGTGAAATCCACGTAAATTCATGCGGTGGAATTCTAGTATGCAAAGCCCTTTGTTGGGAGTGTGAGATCCTGCTTGAGTATAGTTCGGAGAACATGTGAGAAAAGAGACAGAGCCGAGACCGGTGCATCTAGTGCGCCTGGGGCATGAGTCAGGGTTCCTCCCCGAGCAGCTGGGCCTGGCTCCTGTCAGAGAGCAGCCGGGTGGGGGTGGGGGGGCAGCTTGTCTTGCCCACCGCCGTCTCCAGCACCCTGCCTCTGCTGGGGGTTCAGCAAATGTTTGAAGAGTCATGAATGTCAGCTGAGACTGCGGACTTCGTGATCTCTAATGACATTTCTGCCGGGAAGGTGGTCTCTAAGTGTATGAATCGTGGAGAAATTGCACGTGGCCATAAATAAGGCAACCCCAGATGTACCTTGAGCTCCCGTTTCCCCAAGAAGATCCAAAATAGTTCTTCTGTCCCAACTGGCATGAGTAAACTCCCTGGGTCAGATGTCCATTTATAGTGACAGGAATTTAAACTTCATATACTGTGTTGTGCAATGTAATATAAGCTGCTGATTGATTTGTTCCTCACTCGTATGTCCCAGAGCACTTCTGTTCCCACTCTTCCCTTTCTTGGACTTGATGTTGTGGTCACAGACGCCGGCCCCACGTGCTCGGTGGCACAGCTTGTCTGAGTGCCCCCGGCCACCAGGACGCTTCCAGTGGAGAGCATAGCCCCGGAATGTTCTCTCATCTCAGGTTTTTTCCGTTGGTCCTGCAGCTTCTGACTGTGTTGTCTACGGCAACATCCAGCCACTGCAGTGGGCTCAGGAACAGTGACTAATCTGCGACATGTCTCCTGGTTTTGGCTTTTTTCTTTTGACTGATGCCATCCAGGTGACCTTTAGAAGCCTGTCATGCTGACACCAGTGAGGTTGCTGCAACTCCTGTTCTCCATCCAGCTGTTCTTTGTTTAAACTAACTGGGAGGACGCCCTGTAACATGAAGGATGTAAATGCTGTACAGATACTTCTTCACTGTTGGACCAGGCCCGGATGTTGGCTGAGCTCCCCTCCTGGGCCAGCAATGGTGCTACGGGGTTTGAGTCTGAAATAAGATTCTTCCAACTGGGTGTCCGTGACCATAGTGGCCAAGTGGCTTGGTTGCACGTAGGGCCTCGTGCTTTTACCTGGGTCAGAATGGTATATCTTGATCTCAGATAACTGATTAAAATGGAGTCGAGTCAAAGACTGCTTTGGGTCAGCTCAGTGGAGGCAAAGGTAAGGATTTTTTTCTTTTCAGGGCTTCATTTTGATTGCCTAAGTGATGGTTTTTTTAGACTTATCCTGCTTCTAAAATTAGTTGGGCTTTCAGTTCCCAAGCCCTGTCTGCCCAACAGGTGCAGATGACTTGTTTCTTCTCTAGTGGCTGCAGCTGTATCTGTTTTCCTCCCTTTGCTGCTCATTCTCCTCCTGTCTGTACTTCCTCCTCCTGTGTCCAGCTCCGGAGGCCCTCCTGCCTGGAAGGCACTTCTGAAGGCAGAGGAGGTGCTGGACCACAGCTTGGAGGCCTGGGCCTCACTCCCAGCAGCTGCCCCAGCCAGCGGCCCCGCCCCGGGCGCAGCTCCGTTGCCTGGTCAGTCTCTGTTTCATGTGCGTCTGCTGGGGCAGACTTCATGCTGGCTGTCCAGGCAGGATCTCCGAGGCCAGAACTACCTTGGATGGTCTTTATGTTCCAGCTTTACAGATCTAGACCCTCAATGTTACTGGAGTACTGTGAGGCAACCTGGTTTAGAGAATGGACTCGTGCTACCAGACAGATAGGACACCAATATAAAGACCGTAACACCACTTTGGGAGAGAAAACTGGCAAATAGCCAGCCCCTGGGTTTGCTTCTTGGACTATTGCTTTTCCCAGAGATTACAGTCAGAGGCACCTTTCTGGACTGAGGAGGAATACACATAAATTTAACACAATTATAATGAGCCTTTTTTCGGAAAGAACCAAGGAGCTGCCCATCCTAGAAAAACTAGAAAGTACACATAACAGCTTCTGTATGTGTATTTGTATATAAACAGATGATCCAAAATCTTTTTTTTTTTTTTAAGATTTTATTTATTTATTTGACAGAGATAGAGACAGCCAGCGAGAGAGGGAACACAAGCAGGGGGAGTGGGAGAGAAAGAAGCAGGCTCATAGCGAAAGAGCCTGATGTGGGGCTCGATCCCATAACGCCGGGATCACGTCCTGAGCCGAAGGCAGACACTTAACCGCTGTGCCACCCAGGCGTCCCAGATGATCCAAAATCTTAACACCCAGAGAAAACAATTAACATTTGGTGTGTAATATGTATGTAAATATGTACTTTTAAAGTAGAATTCCTACACATACTGGTTTTACAGTGCAGTATCAAGACCATCGTTCTGCCTACAAAATTGGATCTATGTCGTTTTGGGGGGTGAATACAATTACATTATGTAGGGAAACCAGATGGGTAACCAGTCCCTTTGGTGGAACACAGACATGGGTACATGCAGACATTTGCCTGTGAATCTTTGCTCACCTGCCCTCTTAGCTCTAGGACAGATGTGTCGAAATGGAATTAATGAGTCAAACAGAATGTACAGACAGCAGAATTGTCCTCCAGAGGAGCCGCACTGACCTGCTCTGCTGTGGTCCGGTGCTGTTGACACTCGTGCAATCAGAGTGGTTTGCCAGGACTTTGACAAGAATTCAGCATGATGTAAATTGTTCAATTATGATTGTTGTCGTCATCACAGTTCCTAGAAATCTTACTAATTTTTAGTTTAGAACCATTCCTTGAGTCCTCTCTGCCTTTTGATTTTGTTTCTAAGAGCAACCAGTGTATTTTCTCTCTCTTTTTAAATTGTATGCTTCCTTTCTCATGCTCTGCTTGCGGCTCCATAAATACCTGTGATACAAGCAAGAATTTGTGTTTATTGAACACTGTGTGACAGGCTCTGAGCTGTGTGGTCTTCACACACAACCCTACTTAGGCTTCATCACGCCTCTGGAAAGCTGGGGAACCAGATGGCTGGCGTGGGACCGAGCGCCTGGGCACCCGCAGGTGAGGATTCTGTCCTGTCAGCTTGCGCTGTGAACCCAGGGCTCAAGCCTTCTCTTGGGGCCATGGGCTTGGGCTGGTGTAGTAGCTTCTTGGAGCCCTAATACCGATCAGGGAGGAGCATGCGGGTGGGGTAGGATGAGAGAGGCAGATGAGAAAACCAGATCTGCTTTCTGGTCCTTTGTGTCTTAACTTTAGCTTGTTTTGAAGTATTTAGAATTCCCACGGCATCAGATAAGCCCGTGTTCACGTGTAAAAATAAACGGTTCATAGCCACCAGTGATGCTATCTGAGGGAGGGATTGCCTCTTCCGTCCTGCCTCCCATCAGTAAGAACAATGGAAAATGGGCCGCAGGCAGGATTTCCCAGGCCCTCCAGGGCTAGAACTTGGCACTCCAAGGGCATGCTCAGCGAACCCGTGTGGAGGCAGCAGCGTCAGCTAGAGAAAGCCAAGTCAGTGGGAAGTCTGTAATAGGAGCCTTTCAGTTGTGGACCACTTGTTGACATACCTTCAGCCTAACTAGCACTGCATATTTCTAATGATGCTCACATTCCTTCTTTGTTAATTTGGAAATTTAGCAATGAGAAGTAAATTTTGGCTATAGTATGGTTGAGAATTGCTGGAAAACTAGCGTTTCCGTTTTCTCTTTGATTACTGGAGTTAGGTTTGGCTGTATTTACTAGGAAACCCAAAGTTACCAACTTAAATAAGTCTGTTTCCTTCTCACATAGAAGATATGGGAAGTGGTCCCTTTGGTGCTGGCATGGTGTCTCTGTGGTTCTTCCGGGGCCTGGGCACCTTCTGCTGTCCTCAGTATGGCTTCCATGTCCAAGGTCACCTCATGGTCAGGCATGGCTGCGGGAGCTGTCACATCCGTATTCCAGGCAGCAGACAGGAGGGCAGGAGGACACCTTCCTATGAGTCCTTACAGCACTCTGCTTATGACTCATTGGCCAGAGCTTAGTCATGTGGTCACAGATGACTGCAGGAAGGGCTGGAAGTGTCTTAGTCAAGACCCTGTTGTCCTGAATAAAAACAGAGTGTGGTGCTCCAGGTAGGGAAACAGGTTCAGAGAAATTCAGTAACTCGTCCAGGGTCATACAGTCTGTCATGGTGGGCAGGATGCCCATGAACCCTGTATTCTCAAACTTTATTGCTGGTCATCAAGAAAGGAAGTTGATGGCTTTGTGTCTGAAGACTGAGTGGTTCGGGAAGGGGGCACCACTCAGGTGAGTGGGCTGGGAAAGAGGAGTGCTGGGGCACTGCTGTGGGGGTGCTGTGGGCTTCCTGGCCCGTGATCCTCATCCTGCCTTTTGGCCCAGGTTCCCTGTGGGGGTCCACGGTCTATGTGCTCTGGCTGAGCAGCCCCTGTGGCCAGGTGCCTCTGAAGCAGTTGGGCAGCTTGAACGTGGGCTCCAGTCTGTGACCTGATCACCCTCGTACCCCCTCTCAGGGACAGCCTCCTTCCTTCAGTCTTTGACTCACCATCCAGCCGCTCTTCATATCCCATCCTTTGCCTGATGGTCTCATTAACTCCACCTCCTCCTGGCTTGCTTGGAGAGACAGTCCCTGATCCCCAGATCATGTCCAGTTTTCCTGTGCTTTCAGAGTCTCCTTGACTTTTTTGCACACCCCTGGTCACACTTTGTCATTATGTTTGGTATTTTTGGTGTTATGATTTAATACCTGTCTCCCCCCACTCGATTTTAAGGTTCTGGAAGGCAGGGACCGTGCTCTCACTTCCTGCCATGCTACACAACTACCATCATGAAGAGACAGGTAGTTATTCCTAGAAGACTCACTGTCCCACCCTCCAAGGGCCTCTGTGAAGTGGCCACCACACGGACTGTTCTTAAACCTGCCCCTGGGGACTTGGGAGAACAGGACAGTACGTGGTGTTGCCCAGGGAGTCATTGGCCATCCCTGGCAACTAAGTTCCCCAGTCAGCGACACCTCGTGTTGCCTGGTCCTTACATGACTTCTGCACATCTGTGTGTCCGTTCTTACATGGCCCCTGGGGTGGGCAGGTGGGGTACAGATGATGCAGTCACCTGTGGGCCAGAGGACCCAAGAGGTTGTTTGGCTTTTACTCTGGGCCTCCAACCCTTCCTGACCAGTGGGTGCCTGTCTGTTGTTCAGCATATGGGAGGCTGGAGGCAATGTAGAAAGCTGTTTTTCAGTTTCCCCAACAAATCCCAAAGTCCTACTTCTGGCCAGACGCCTGGAACCTGCGTCCTGGGGACTGAGGAGCCCCCCTGAGGCCAGCTGGAATCCTAGCCACTATGGCTGCTGGGAAGGTGAGTTCCTTTGGAGAGGGGCCCCCAGGAAAGGTGATCCTGCAGTTGCTGCTGCCTGGCCACCACCCTGCCACCAGGGTCTCACGTAGACATCCAGAGTCTCGGGGCAGAGCGCCCCTGCTGGGCCATTACTGCCTGTGAGGTTGCCCGAAAGCAGAGATGGCCCCTTAGGAGGATTGCTAGTATCTCTTCAGGAGTCCCGCAGAGCAGGTGGCCTTAGCTTGGCTGTGTCACGGATGAACTCTCCTGGGCTGGGCCACTCAGGTGGGTTTTGATTCCAAGTCCCCCCGGATCCTGTGAGGAGCACACACCACGGCCCCCACAGTTGTGGGGGCAGAAGCTGCCGTGGCAGAGACCCTGGTGCCTGTTTTGTTTTCCTTCGTGTTGGAAGTTGTTCACAATAAATGGCGATATTAGCAGGTGCCATTGTTCCGTGTTCTTGTGTGCTGGGTCCGAAGCTGCTCCTCTGGGTATTTTGCACACAGTTTATTCTAAACCTTGCTCCCACCCCTGGAGGTAGGCATGATTACCCCTGGTTACAGATGAGGAAATCTGAGGCTCAGCGAGGTCATGCGGCTACAAAGTGGTGAGCCGGGTCTGAGCTGGTCCACTGCTTCCTTTCAGGCCAGGCGCACCGCAGCCTGGGTGGGGCTGGGGTGCAGGAGCAGCAGGCTCAGGCTCAACAGGGCGGGCCGCTCTGGGTCTCTGTGGCAGCCGAGCCCCTTGTGGTCTGAGGGGCTTCCTGTAGCACAGCAGTACTCAAAAGGTGACAGGTGCCGTTTCCTGGGAGCTTCCAGAGGGCTGAAGGTCAGGACTCTTTATGGCAATGCTAAGATGCGGTAACAGTGCCGTTCTCACCGTGTTGGCCTCCACATCTGTGGTGCAGAAGCAGCGAGGAGTGAACTGCTGTCTGACTCAAGGCAGAGGCACCAACCTGGGCTCGTCGTTGTTGGGATGATGCTCACCACACCCACAGGCCTCATTTTAAAAAAAACAGTAAAAATGATTTACTGTATTAAATCATCTTGACCCTCGAGTGCACATCTCAACTATTCTGTGTGATGAAACATGAGACTTCCATCACACACACATGGAGTATGACCGATGCCTCAGGGAAAGCACATGCACAGTGGTTTGAATTGTGAGCTGAACTAGCTATCTCATGGAGCTCCAGGTTTACTTGAACAACTGACACACAAACTGTGGTTATTCACACTTGGGGATTTAGTGGACATTCTCTTGAAAATGAACAGTGAACCCACTACTTCAGGGAAAACAGCTGACCTTTGTTTTTGTAAATGTCACCAGTGATAAATTGGTTAATCTACTTGTGGCCAATGATAAAATTTGAATTTTCAAGTGAAAGTTAGAATTTTGGAAAACTTGTATCTGCCACTGCAAGCTTGACAGCTTCCCAATAGTTAAAGACTTTTCTGATGAGATTGGTGGTGATACTAGCCATGTGATTTGAGTGGGGGGAATATTATATAAGACACATCGGCACTGTTCTGTCTTCATAATCGGGGCTCATATTGTGAACCGATGTTTTCCAGATGACCCCTGCGTGCGGTTAGAAACCATGCATGTGTAAAAGCCATTCAAAATGCAGGGTAGACCGATAAACTGTAACAGAAGAAAGAATTCATTAAACATTCAGATTCCATATTGCAGCTAACCTTTGAGACACTACCCCGGTCAGGTTTGGGTGTGGTATGGAAGAATGTCCACAGTTACGTACCTGAAGAGACTCTTCAAATGCCCCTCCCATTTCCAGCTGCTTATCTTTGGGAAGCTGGGTTTTCTTCACGTACTTCAACCAAAACAACGTAGCACAACAGACTGGGTGGAGGAGCAGACAGGAGAATCCAGCAGACTTTCCGTAAGCCAGAAATTAAAAAGGGTTGCAGAAATGGAAAACAATGCCAGCTGTCTCATTATTACAGTTGTTTTGGAAGGTAGTTATTTTAACTATTTATGCTGACATGTAATGAGTTTTTTGATGTTTCTTAATGAATTAATAAATACTTTTAAAAAGTCCTTATCTTTTATTTCTAATATGGTAAGTATTGATAGATATAACCCACAAAAACAAACCCTTTTTAGAATACTCAATAATGAAATGTAAAGGAGTCCCGAGACCCAAAACATTGGGGAGCTGCTGCTCTAGCAGATTCGTGTCAGAAAGTCCTCTTTCCGGGCACTGCCCTCACTGCCCTGTGCCTCCACCTCGGCCTCATCCCCTGGTGCCCTTCTGGGTCCTCCAGGAGCGCCCACTCGTGTACAGATGAGGCTTAGCATCAGAACGTCCCTCCCTGCCCTCCTGGTGTGAGCTTCCTCCAAAAAGAGAGTGTCAGTATGTGTCCCTGGCAGGTCCTGTGTGGTGCAGCGGAGACCGTGGGGGCAGGGTGGGTATCCCTTGGCGGTGTGCAGGACCATTCAGACTGCAGAATTGGGTTTACAGCTGTGGTTGCAGCCGGGGAGGAGTGTCTCCTGCTGGCCTGCACCCAGGCCCTCCCAGCTCCCATGGGCAGCCTGCCTGGGTCACTGTAGGCTGCTGCCAGCTGGCCCAGCTTTGGATCAACAGCAGCTCTCTGCAATGAATGATGAGTAGTTGGGAGCTGAGCAGAATGCCAGGGCCTTTCCCAGGGCCCCGAAGTCTTTGCTTTGAATTCCTCTCTGGGATGTGGGGGGATCCAGAGGAGAGCTGCTGAGCTCAGTGCACCAGGAGATGGAGACTCCAAGCCTTCTCTCTCTCACCAGGGATAGAAGCTGCCCATCACAGCTCTGTCCTAAAATTGTCTTCTTTTCAAAATTTTAGTTATGCAAATAACACAGAGATACCTTTTTGTTTAAAATATGTGTAAGTCTGTGTAATGACAGAAAGCCTCACCTCTCTTGACCTTTGGCTGCCAAACTTTCAACCCCAGAGACGATGATCTTGGTCTGCGGTGTTTCTTCCCCATCTCTCATTTATAACCATGCACACACACACACCTGTCCACACCTGGATGGGTTCTGCTTTTGGGGGGATGTAATTATAATTCACATGCCATATAATCCACCGTTTTAAAGTGCACAGTTCAGTGGCTTTAGTAGGTCTGAAGAGCTGTGCTGGCATCACCACTGTCTAATTCCAGAGCCTTGTCATCCCCCCAGTAGACCTGTGTTTGGACCTGAAAGTGCTCTGCTCCCCTGCCCAGTGAGTCTCCCAGGTACTGGGCATGTGTCGTCACTGCTCTGCACTCAGCCTGGCCAGGAGGCAGGGGTTCTAGTCCCGAGAAGACTGAGGCTCAGGGAGGGTCCATGACTCTCCCAAGGCCACCGGCTTGAAGCCCAGGGCTGTCTGACTCCAGAGCGCCACACTCTCCATGTGTGCCCCGTTTTCCCATTAACTGACAACTGACATGGAGCAAATCCTTGCCCTTCTGTGAATGGGAGAAGGGGGTGGGTTCTTGCCTTCCTGACCCCACATTGGAACATTGTGTTCTGTCCTTGGAGCTCTCGTCCTCAGTAGCTGCTTAGACTATTGTGTTGGGTGCAGACAGGGCCTGGGCTGGGTGGGATGGGAGGAGGGGTGGGACATAAGGCAGTTTTGCTTGTTTCATGGCCCCAAACCCTAAAACCCATAGCAGGCACCTCAGGACATCATTTCCTTCCTCACACCTGGGGAAACTCAGCTTTCCCACCAGCTCATCAGAGGAGAAGCAAGGGGTGCTCCTTGGGCGTGAGGCCTTGTTCTCTGTGACATGGCTGAGGGTGGGACTGGGTTTCCAACACTGGGGTGCAGAGCAGAAGTTTCTATTCTGCAGTGGACCTGCACTGAGTGCTAAGCAGCGCCAGGCTCCAGGGGCTGCTGGTCCAGCAGGTGGGCTAAGGAGGCGAGCTGTGGGCAGCTCTGTGGAAAAGGGCCTGGCTCTATGTCTGGCACAACTGTGTCCTGCCCCCAGCGGCCCCAGCATCTGCCATTCTTGGAAAAGTGAAATGAGCTCGCAGTCAGTGGGTCCACAGACAGATGTGAAGACAGGCTTCATCTCGTTTTAGGGGGACTTGAATAATTCAATTCTACATAAAACTACAGTGGTTGCTAGGCTGTGTTTGTTATGGGCGCAGGGGCCAGATTGGGCCTCAGGCAGCCCCATTCTGTCTCCCAGAGGGCTAAGGAGCATGTGCAGGCCTGCCCTTACCTCTCTCTTGCCAGAGACCACTCAAGACCCTCTCTCCTGGGCATACTGCTACCGCTGCTGGGGCGCCCCTAAGTCTGTCCCCAGACCCCTGGGGCCTTACTGTTCCCTGTGGCAGGCTATGGCCCTTTCCATCCTAAGGGTTTTCTTGCTGATCTCCTGGAAACAGGCCAGTATTAACAGCATGGAGAGGCTGCAGGCACAGGGTATCTTTTGGACGCCACAGCACCTTCCCAAGAGTCTTGAGCCTTCTAACTTATCAGCCACCTGGCCCAAGCTGCCTCCCTGCCCTGGTAAGGGTCAGGACCATGACTGGCAGGCTAGCCTCATCCTGAAAATGCACTCAAGGGGACACTGATCTCTGTCATCTAGTACTCTAACCTCTGCTCTGCACACATTTCCAAATACTGCTTAGTTTCAACCTAGACTTCCAACCTCTGGAAAATAGCTGTCTCCCAAGGGCCAGTGGCTTCTAAAGTAGGAGCCGTTGGCACTGGGGCAGTGGCATGTCACTTTTATCCAGGACTAAGTGGGAAATTCCTCAGCACCCCAAAACTGTGCTGAAAAACTGGTAAACGGGAATTTAAAGCTCAAAGAGAAACCGTTGAAAACACCAAAAACGCTGATTGTGAGCCCGTGTGACCCTGGGTGTGACGTGAGCTGTGTTCACCTCTAAAGTGGAGAGATGTTGGTAGGGCTGCCCCGTAGGGCTGAGGAGGACAGCTGAGCACCTGTAGCAAGCACCCTGGGGTGTCAGGATTACTGCTTCTCTAGTGCGTACTCAGTACCATCTCTTGGACTCTGCAGTTCTGTGAGGCATGGAAGATCCATGTCCCTGGAACACACTGCCCTCATGGCCTGCATGGGGTCAGCGTCTAAGAGAACTTCATTTACGATTCTTCCTTCTTGGGGCGCCTGGGTAGCTCAGTCGGTTGGGCATCTGCCTTCAGCTTGGGTCGTGATCTTGGGGTACTGGGATTGAGCCCCTGTGTCGGGCTCTCTGCTCAGCGGGGAGTCTGCTTCTCCCTCTGTGCTCTCCCTCTTCAATAAAATCTTTTAAAAAAAACACTCTTCCTTCTTGTGTGACGTGCTACGGCGCACTGAGAGCACCTCTGCTTCCGTGTGGAGTGGAGCCCATGCCCTGCTGTTCTGGGTGCCCCCTCTCTGCGCCCTCACACTTCTGTGCCGCTGGGGTCAGCACCTCGTTGGCTGGCCAGCTGCTGAGCAGTCAGCTGGATCTCCAGTTCTGAGAACCAGCAGTGGCAACACCTTTTCATCCACAGAATCCAGAGGGTGCAGAGCGATGTACAGAGCGTACAGTCCTCTGGGCCCCAGGGTAGCCCCTGTTCCGTGCGATAGACTTAGGGTTTTCAGGCAATTCTCAGTTTCTTCACAGTTCATATCTGAGAGGTCGGAATGGGAGGCTGAGAGGCCTGTTTTGGGTTTCTGGGCCTGCATGCTGCCTTCACTGAGCTCCCAGGACTATAGGCTTCCCTCTTCTCTGTGGGGAACTGCAGACCTCGGGGGCTTGGGTCTTGCAGCCCCTTCCATAGCTTCCAGTAACCGACGCTCCAGCGCCAGCGCAACGTCAAAGTCGCCAGGGTGCGATCTGAGAGTCCACACTGGCATTTGTAGCGTAATTTGAGCAGTGTGCATTTTTACCGGAAAACTGTTTTGCTTTTGGACATGTGATTTTTTAATTTTTAAGATTTATTTGAGAGAGAGAGGGCACAGCAGGGGAAGCAGCAGAGGCAGAGGGAGAAGCAGACTCCCCGCTGATCAGGGAGCCCGGTGCAGTACTTGATCCCAGAACCCCGGGATTATGACCTGAGCTGAAGGCAGACGCCTCACCAACCGAGCCACCCAGGTGCCCTGACGTGTGATTTTTTTTTTTTTAAGATCATAGCATTTTTAGTTTTTGTTGCACCTTAGACAACATAGTTTTGTGGCATGCCTGTTGTTTTATAGTGGGAGGCACTGGGAGTTGAATTCCAGGAAAGTTCACAATTCATTCTTTAGAAACCCCTCTCCTTCATTTTCTTTTCTAAGATTTTATTTGAGAGAGTGAGCAAGAGAGAGAGAGCACAAACTGGGGGGAGAGGCAGACAGAGAAGCAGACACCCCGCTGAGCAGGGAGCCCGACGACATGGGGCTTGATCCCAGGACCCTGGGATCATGACCTGAGCTGAAGGCCGACGCCCAGCCAACCACCCTGGTGCCCCAGTCTCTCTCCTTCATACTGAAGGTCCTGCCCCCAGTCTCTGCCACAGTTGACAGCTCCAGAAGGTAGCTGGAGGGTGGGTGCGGGTGTGGAGGGGAGGGGAGACAGAGGAGCAACAGCCATGCTGGCCGAGGGACAGTGTGGAAGAGAGTGGTGGTCCAGTCAGTGGGTGGCATCCATGTGGTGCACAGCAGTGCCTGCCCCGGGTACAGAGGATGGCTCAGAGTTGGGTGGATACCATGGAACGGCTTTGTCCTGTGTGCCAGGCTTGTACCATCATTATGATGGCAGAATTCCAGAAGCAGAACAGTGCTCTAGGAAACTATGGAGCTAGATGTAATGCTGAAGAAAAAGTTAGAGGGTGGCACAAGTGTTGTGTGCCCTCTGGACACAGAGGGACCGGGAGGACCCAGGCTAATTCCTCTCTCCTAGCACCGGAAAATGCTCCAGTGACTCACCAAGCGCAGTGCACCTTTTCTTCCTGGCTGGATTCCTGGGGAGCTGGGGCTGTGAGATAGTGGTGCCAGCCAGCAGCATCCCAGATGCTGGAAGCGTAGGAGTTGGTGACAGGTGCTGGCCCACATTTAAGACACTCGGTGGGATATGAAGTTTTCTACAGAAGCACGACAAGCCTCTTTTTCTGCCATCAGGAGGGCGCCTGGTGGACTGGCAAGGATCTCCAGGCCCAGCACACACAGCCAGTCCTGCCTGGAAGGGGACTTTGTGTGATGTCCTTAGGGGCTCTGTGGCTTCCCTTTCTCGATCATGCGCAATTGAAATTCACCTGCGGGCAGGGGTGGGTGGGAAAGTCATGCAGAGTCCTAGACTCAGCTCTACTTATATGCCACGTGACCTGGGTAAGTCCCATCTTTTCTTGGCTTCCATGTCTTTGAAGGATTATTTTAAGTAGCAACTCAGAAGAGCAGGTCATAATATATACAAGCACTCGGGAAGATATTCTGCTTCATGGTGGCCAAAGAAATAAGTAACCGAGTGTCATTTTAATGTTACAAGTTAGTGATACAACAGTAGTGTCCAAAGTTTGTACTGTGAATTGCCATCATCCTTCCCAAGGGCACAAAATGGTCATACCCTTTGATGTAATAATTTCACTTCTGGTGAGTTTAACCAAAGAAAATGATCCAAGAAAGGGAAAGAGCATTAGCCAGAGGTTTTCCCTGTTTTTTATGACAGTAACAAGCAGCATTCTAAATGCCTTAATAACGGCTGGTCAGGTAAACAGTGATGGGCCCATTTTAGGGAATATTAAAATTGATGGTCATGGAGTCTTGCAAGATGGACAAAATACATAGGACACGATGTTAAAACTGTCAAAACAGCAAGTGTATAAAAATATATGTGACTGCATACAGACGGGCAGGGACATGCAGGGAGACTAGCTGCATTAAGGTGGCGAGATTGGGCAATTTTATTGTTTTTTTAATAAGTTTTATTGACATATAATTATCTACCATATGATTTCCCCATTTAAAGTGTGCAATTCGCTGGTTTTTAATATATTCACAGAACTGTGCAACCGTCATTATAGCCAGTTTTGCCACATTTTCACCACCCTAGAAGGAAACCCCGTGTTCATCACTCTCTGTTCACCCCCACCCCCCAAGCCCATGACAACCATAAGTATGCTTTCCATCTCTGCCTTTGTCTGTTCTGGGCGCCTCGTGGAAGGAGTCGCACCGTGTCTGGTCTCTCTCACCGAGCGTCATGCTTTCCAGGTTCATCCGGGCCGTAGCAAGCTCATTCCTTGTCACGGCTGGGTACATGTCCACTGGAGGCGCACAGCTATTGTTTATCTATTTGCCAGTGGTTGGACACCTCAGTTGTTTACACTTTTCGGCTACTGTGAATAATGATGCTGTGAACATTCATGTACAAATTCTTGTGTGGTTTTCAGTTCTCTTGGGTGCGCACCTAGGAGCGGAATGACTGCGTCATGTGGTAACTGTGTGCTACCACAGGACAGCCATTGCGCCATTTCACACGCGACCCTCCAGCCCCCAGCAGTGTGAGGACTCCAGTTTCTCTGCATAATACTGGTTCCTTTCTCACTGTAGCCATTCTTGTGCTGGTACCTCATTGTAGTTTTGATTTGCATTTCCTTTAGGCTAAGTGTTCAGCTTCTTTTCAGGTGCTTATTGGGCATTTGTTTTTATCTTTGGAGAAATGTGTATTCAGATCTTTGCTGCTTTTTAATTGGGTTGTCTTTTTGTGAATGAGCTAGAGTTCTTCATATAGATATTTTAAATACAAGTCTTTTAGCAGATCTGAAATTTTTTTTTTCTGTTGTTCTGTGAGCTGTCTTTCCACTTTCTTGATGGTGCCCTTTGAGGCCCAAGTTTTTGTTGTTGTTGTTTGTTTTAAAGATTTTATTTATTTGATAGTGAGCAAGAGAGAGCAGGGGCAGAGGGAGAGGAAGCAGTCTCCCTGCTCAGCAGGGAACCTTATGTGGGTTCATCCTAGGATCCTGGGATCATGACCTGAGCTGAAGGCAGACGCTCAACCAGCTGAGCCACCCAGGTGCCCCAAAGCCCAAGTTTTTAATTTTACTGATACCCAGTTTATCTTGTTTTTCTTTTGTTTCTTGGACTTGGTCTCTTGGGCCCTGCCATTGATCTGTGACATTTAATAAACTGACTCCAGGCTCCTTCTGCCCTGGCAGGGTTCTAAACTTCCCGCTGGCAGGGTTCTTGGACAGAGCTGCACTAGGAAAGCTGCTGCCACTGTGTGTCTCTTTGTACTGTTGAGAATTTTTTCTAGTTCATATTATTTTGTTAAAAATATTAACTGAGCTTCACTTCAAAATGCTACTAATTTCTAACCTTCTATGCTGAATAGAGGGAAAGGAAGTGCCTTGCTAAGGGAGACAGGATGCTGACCCAAGGCAGGAAGGCCCCCTGGTTTCCTGCTTCTGCCCCAGGGCCCAACAGCAGGTGCTCAGTGAGCCTTGGGAGGGAAAGAGATGAGGGAAGTGTTTCACTCTGCATCTTCCTTTCCACCCCATCCTCCACAAAAATGGGGGGGGCAGGGGTCCCTTGTATGCAGCTGGCTCTAAGAGCTGCTGGGGTGGGGAGAAGCCTGCTCTCCTTTCTTCCTGCAGTGGGTGCGTGTCTGTGGTAGCTGGTATGAGCCTGGAGTGGACGACCTGCAGCTGTGAGAGGGGAAGGGGAGCTAAAGAGTCGGTGGACAAGCGGGTTGCTGCTGTGCTGGTGGGAACCAGCTGAATGTGGTAGGGTGTGTGGTTGCAGCTCTTGCCCTAGTGCTGAGGCTCTGCCTGTGATTCTCCCCCAGAACAGCTCCCTAGAGCCCTGCGTGTCTGCTCAGGCCAGCAGCGGAAGCAGCCTCTCCTGACTTTCCCTTCTGAGTACCTGGGATTTGAGGTAAAAGTCTCCCAGATCCTCTCCCACAAGCACGGTGCTCTGGTACCAAGGCAGTCTGCTGCCCTGGGGGGGGGGGGTCTGCCTCACCAGCTTCTGTCCTCGCAGGGCACCCTTGCCTTCTGGCTTTGACACAGGAAGCAGGGAAGATGGTGGATGGTGGCGGCTCTGAGCCGCGTTATCCTTGGTGATGGTGGGGCATCTCCAAGGCCTAGAGGGAGCCCAGTGACTTTAAACTGCTCTACTGAAGGAATCCACCCCAGTCCATGAGCCCTGTTCCCCACCCAGAGCGCAGAGATTGACGTGGAGGAGTGAAAGGCCATCTGAGCTGCTGGGGCTCAAAGGACTGTCACAGACCCGTGCCTAATGTCCCCGGCTTTCCTTCCAGGTCCAGAAGCAGCAAAGATGTCCAACGAGCCGCCCCCTCCTTATCCTGGAGGCCCCACAGCCCCCCTTCTGGAGGAGAAGAGTGGAGCCCCACCTACCCCAGGTAGGGTTCAGCGCTCCTGATGGTCCTCTCCCTTGCCTGTCCCAGCTCCTAGAAGCTGGTACCTGGAGCACTCCTCCCACTGACCCGGAAGCCACTGCCCTCTGAGCTCCCTCTCCTTGCCCTTCTCTATCCAGGCCGCACCTCCCCAGCTGTGATGCAGCCCCCTCCGGGCATGTCGATGCCCCCCGCAGACATTGGTCCCCCACCCTATGAGCCACCGGGTCACCCAATGCCTCAACCTGGCTTCATCCCCCCACATATGAATGCAGATGGCACCTACATGCCTCCAGGTAAGTAGGAAAAGGGGAGCCCAGAGGCCTGCCCAGTCCAGCATCCAGCATGTTATCTGGGCTGCCATCCAGCCTTTGCTGCAGGTAGGTGGTCTTCCTGCCCAGTGTTTTCTCAGGGCTGGGGGGCGCTGATTGTGTGGATAGAGGACATGGGAGAGTATCCTAGAGTAAAGCACTGCTGTGCAGGTACTGTGGGGAAGCCACATGAATCCTGGGCCCTGCCGGGAGGAGGGCTAGCTCCTGGGAAAGCCCCTCAGGCACAGTGGCAGGTGCTGACTCGAAGGTGCTGTGGGGGCCTCTCTCTGCCAGGGTCCTGAATCCATGGGGAGGCCTGGGCTCCTGCTCACCCAGCATTCTTCAGGACTCCTCAGGCCAAAGAAAGGCCCAGGGCTCTTGCATGGGTGGCCCCAGGTGAGGTGGGCCAGTCCCTGGTATTTCAGTGCAGGATCTGACACCGATGGGGCCAAGAGCCCTGTGACCACGAGAGGGCTGGGCTGGTGAATGGCAAGGCTCTCCCTCCTATGGTTGAGGTCCCCTGCGTATCAGAGGCAAGGGGCAAACACATCAAGCTGAGATTGAAGAGAGATTAGGCCTTCTTCCTAGCTCTGCCATATCTGGCTGGGCCAAGTAGCTTTTCTGTCTTGGTCCTCACAGGGCTGGGAGAATGAAGATCATCACCTTGGCCCAGGGCCCAGTTCTGGAGGCCTCCCTTGTGTCCTGGGTGCTGGGGGCCACATGGGGCAGGTGTCAAGCTGTAACCCGTCTTTACTCTGTCTTCTGTGCCATTCCAGGTTTCTATCCTCCTCCAGGCCCCCACCCACCCATGGGCTACTATCCGCCAGGGCCCTACCCGCCGGGGCCCTACCCTGGCCCTGGGGGCCACACCGCCACAGTCCTAGTTCCTTCAGGGGCTGCCACCACAGTGACAGTACTGCAGGGAGAGATCTTCGAGGGCGCCCCCGTACAGACAGTGTGTCCCCACTGCCAGCAGGCTATCACCACCAAGATCTCCTATGAGATTGGCCTGATGAACTTCGTGCTGGGTTTCTTCTGCTGCTTCATGGGGTAGGTGGTGTGGGCACTTGGCTGGTGGGGGCTGTGCCCACCTGCCGCCGAGCTGGAGTAGGCCCGTGCCTTCAGTGCCTTCTCTTCCGACCTCCCCGTCTTCCCTGTCTCTGATTCAGGTGTGATCTGGGCTGCTGCTTGATCCCTTGCCTCATCAACGACTTCAAGGATGTGACGCACACGTGCCCCAGCTGCAAAGCCTACATCTACACGTACAAGCGCCTGTGTTAACTGAGCCAGGACTGGACTCCCTCCTGTCAGGCTGGCCCCCTGTGCTTTTGCTCCCCTCGCTCAGTGGCTCGCTTCCCTGCTCCCACTTGGGGATGGAAGCCATTCCACCAGTCCCCTGGAAGTCTTGTCCTCTTTGGCTTGCCCTTCCCTGAGCATCTGACTCTTCCGGCAAAAACTTTGTTGGATTTGAGGCCAAGGATCAGCAAGTGGCAGGGGGATAGCACTGAGCCTGTGTGTTGCTGGTTTGCTTGATGTTTGTGATCAGGAAGAGAAGCTGGGAAGGGTCTCCTCGCATGGTCTCCTTGCTGGGGTCTCATTCCTCCATTTCTGTACACAGTATAGATTTGGTCCTAACTCTCCCTGGGACCAAAAGCAGCCAGAGCAGACCTCGGGCCTGCAGTGGGGCTGTACCTGTAGCCATAGTTATTTCTGATCTCCTGGGCCAAGAGTGGGGGAGTGGACCCAAGCAGGACAGGGTCCCAAGGCCTAGCTTTGTTTCTGGGGTGCTAGAGGTAGGCATGATGATTGGAAGGATGACTCTGGCCCTTAGAACTCTTAACACCCTGTCCAAGTGCCCAAGAGTTCCCTCGGATAAGGCAGAGAGGTCAGCACACCTGCAGGTTATGGGGTGAATGGTTAGGCCCCAGCTTGCCAAGAAGGGACTCGCCTCTGGCCCCCACCCGGCTCCCTTTCTGGCCACCCCTCTACAGATCCCCATCTTTGCCAGGGCCAGAAGGAATGCCCAGGAGTCTAACCCATCTGTCCATACCATATCTTTGCTGTATATCAGTAAGACCTTTGCCCAGTGGCTGGTGTGTCCCAACAGGACTGGAGATGACAGAGAGAAGGGGCTTCCTTGCAAGCACACTCAGATTTGTAGTGCACTCTCCATGGATCCTCTTCCCAGTAAATGCTGGGCCCTAGGCCCTGGCTGACTTGGTGTCACTGTGCTTGTTTCAACGGCAGGTACTGCAGCAGGAGCAGCTGTGGCACTGGACTGGGACAGGCCGGGGACAAGGAAGGAGCAGCCCCAAGTGGCGGAAGTGCCCTGGTGGACACCTGCCCTGGGCCTGAGCCCACACTGTATTTCCTGAATGGTTTGTCTGTGAACTTGCTCATGTGGACCGCTGTATCCTGCTGCCACCCCTCTCCTGGTCTCGCACTGCCACTGCATGGCCTCCTGTCACTGTGAATCACGGCTGGTCTCAGTTTGTAGTTTCTCATTAAATTGGCCCTTTCACTCCCCTGCCCTGGGCCTCTGCTCTCTTGCCTGGCTTCCTTCTTTGAGGGAGAGAGGGTGGGGGCTAGAAGTCGTCTAAGGGCAGGGACTTGAATCCTCAGGGTCTTTGTGCTTCTGCTGTACTGACTGCCCAGGGATGACACTAAGTATCTGATTAAACCACACCCAAAGCGGGTGTGGACAAGCCCTGGGGTTCAAGCTGTGACTGGGCTGGGGTAGGAACTGGCTTCACTGCGCTCGAAGGGCACCTTCCTATCTCTTGACACTGGTTTCACCCATCTTCATGCCACGGCATCTCCCCACACGATTCTGCAGGCTGGAGCCCCCTGGCTTGAGCTCGGGGTCATCCCACCCTGCAGGCAAATACTGTTGCTCCCTTAAGCAAGATAAGAGTCACTGGGACTGAGGCTTTTGGTCTGAAGGCTAATGGGCAGCCAGTCAGCCCCCAGGTTCTGAGCCAGCTCCACCCCGACCCCTCACCTGAACTGTGAAAATGGGTAGGCTTGGTCAGTAGTTGAAGACAAGTTTTCCCCACCATTTAACCCTTTTCTGAATAAAACTTTTGCAGATCCTCAATATATAAAACAAGAAACTGATTCCTATCAATAAAAATATTTAAGTTCACATTTGTATCTTAGACAATGAATTGTTGTAATACAAGTATATGCCTTATATCCTTACTTATAAATAAATTATTTCAAAAAGTAGGAAACCTCCAAAGCACTTCCAAGAGAATCACAAGATCGGATTTGTGAGAGATGGTGGCTTTGTTCTGGGCAGAGAGCTGCGAGGTGACCAGGGGTGTTGGGAGCACAGGAAGGGCAGGAGTGGCTGAGAAGGATAATATTCACACCAGGAAAGAGGGAGGCAGCTGTCAGAGTCCACTTTATTGAGTGCTGTAGCATTTACATAGGTCAAGGGAGGAGATAGGCCACGGCTAAACAAACCCCCATTTTCAGGGTTTCTCCTTGAGAGGGATGAGGATTGGCTGCTCAGGACGGAGCTTTCCAGGCCTCTGAGGCAGGTGCAAGCCACCCTTTCTCCCCAAGGAGAGGCCCCGCTCCCTCCCACAGAGCTACAGCAGCCTGGGCTTGCTGGCTGCTCTGTTCCCATCAGGGGAAAGGTACCCACCTAAATGCCAACACAAGGAAGAATGAAGGGAAGGAGCCTCAGGGTGAGCAGTGTGGATGCCCCAGGAGCAGAGCTGGTTCCAGAGGCCCAGACAGGCCCACTGAGCTGCACTGGCTGCTCCCGGTACCATGGCCTAATGGCTGCAGGAATGGTGGGCCTACAGCCAGCTCAGCATCTAGCCCACAGAGAGGACGCTACAGGCAGAGGCTTTAGCGTCTGGCCTTTATTGGTTGCTTGTTTTCTCAAAACCAGCATTTTTAAAAAGTCACCTGAGGTGGTAGTTTAGTCACCGGTGGAGGTGGGGACGGGCCAGTGGTCACTCGGGAGGAGGGCGCCAACGTGGTATGATGGGTCCTTCACATGTAGTACCAGGCCAGGAGGCCGGCAACCAGGGCCACACCAGCAGCCAGAATGAACTGCAGGCTGGGCTTACTCAGCACAGCCAGGGCTGTTCGGAAGGGGCAGCTGCTGCCCTCCAGGGCACCTGTGTGGTGGCACCAACAGGGGACATAGCATCAGTGGGGAACACGGACACAACCCACCCTGGGAGGAGAGGGAGAGTTCAGCACAGGCAAGACCTACCTCTGTCTGGTTTAGCAGCATAGTAGGGGCATTTACGCACATCTCCTTTCCCATCATGCATGGGGAGCGCATCCTCCAGGGTCTCTTTGGCCAACAAGGAGCCAGCCTGGTCCAGTTCATTGAATATCTGCAGGAGCAGGGGATGAACAGCCATCACTGGACTGCATACATTCTGCTTTTGGAGAAAAATCTCTCTCTTCCCCCATGCAGAGGGAGCTAGAACCAGTGAGACTTGCTCAGGAGGGTAAACCAGTAAGTCAGCAGCAGGGACAGCCACCGACCTAACACTTCTGCCTGGCAGAGGCTCGGAGACGTGTGACCACACCTGTGCTACCCAGCATCCCACCGCTGCTGTGGTGGCTCTTCCCTGGGCGCTGACCAGACAACACAGCCCACAACTGAAACTACCAGGGCAGAAACAATGAGAGAACAAAAGTGCTGTCCCAGAACACCCTGTGAGCGCTGGCACTTGGCCATTTTCAGCGGCTAGGTATTTTTAGCGAGAATGACAGAGAAGAACATGGGATAACTGAGGCCCCAGCAGGGCTGACCCATCCTAAGTGGCCCTTGGAGGCTTGCTAATGTCCAACTAATCCAGACTAATCCGATGGGCCTGAACTGGGGCTGGTGCTTCATTCCCCCTGCCGTGGCCACTGTCCCGGTGCTGAGGGCTGGCGTGGGTTCCAGGGACGGAATCAGCCTCCCCAGGCTTGGCCCATCTAAAGGCTACTTGTCAACAGAGTTCTGCTCCTCACTATCCTTGGTTCTCTCTATGAACTTAGCAAGTGGGGGTTTTCAGAGCAACCCTCGCTAAAAAGGAAGAAACCCCCTCAAGACCAGAATCCTATGGTGAGAGGGAGGGAAACAGCTTCATTTTCCCTAAACCCTGCGTGCTAGGGCCTCGCCCTCCCCAAAGCAAAAACGCACAGGCTGTTTGTCAAACAAAGCGGAGCCATCGCTGGGCTCATGCCCTCTGTGGCCTATTTGGTCCTTCCACTTGCCCTCTGGCATGCTGCAGGTCATCTGGCCTAATGCACCGATGCCTATTCAGGCAGCTGTGAACTGGTGCCCACACTGGTGCCCCCTCCTGCATAAGCGCCAGCAGTACCTGCATGTTGTACTCAAAGGCCCTGTTGGCCTCCTCCACAATCCTCTCTTTGGTCTTCAGGTTCAGGTCCAAGGCATTCATCCTGGCCCGGTACAACTGCTTGAACTGTTGTGCATTGTCCACGTTCTCAAACAGATAGAACTGGGTCCCTTCTCCCGTGCTGGGGAGTTTCAGGGCCCGCTGGGCCACCTTCTTCAGCACCTGGCCCCCTGAGAGGTCCCCCATGTAGCGAGTGTAGGCATGGGCCACCAGCAGCTCCGGCTCATTCTGCCCCACGTAGTGGATCCGCTCCATGTACTTTTGGGCAGCCTCAGAGCACCGCACCTTCTCCTCCCAGTCCTCACCAAAGAAATACTCCATGTCCTTGATCAGTGCCTCCTTCCGGTGTAGCTCCATGGGGAAGTACAAGGGAGCAAAGGCTGGGTGGTCCTTGTTGCGCTCCATTTCCTCCTCGAGGGCTGAATATGTGAAGTAAAGTGCAGTAGTGGCCAGCTGTTAAGGACAACGGGGGAGACCACGGGAAAGGGCTGTGGGTCTTGACCAGCAAGCATACCTCCTGAGCCCACTGACCCCCGCGTCTGAGGAACTAGAAGGGAAGGCTCCAGCAGCGTGCCCCCATCACCCCAATCTCCAGAAGACCATTTTTATAAAGTGAATTATTTCACCCACTCAAGAAACTTTCATGTTCCTTAAAGGAATGACATAGTGAATTCTTAGGAACAGGGATACTTCTGCTTCCCGCACACCAGCACTATAATCTTCTATTTAAGCTTCACGAAAACCACAATCTGATGTCAAAAGAGGAGAGAGTAGGTAGAGAAAGGCCCAGCTTCCACCTCCAAGCAGCTCCAAGGGGATCTTCCTCACGGGACTAAGACCCCCAACCTGACCCTATCCACGACCAAGGGCACCAACCTTAAACAGCTCCTTCCTGATGTTGCCTTTCAAGAAGTCCTTGACAAACTGGGTGTTTTCTGCCCGATCATGTGCTTCCTTGGTCCCTTCCTTCAAGAGCTCGGAGAGATCGGCCATCCTGTGGAAACGGGGTGTGTGTGTGTGTGTGTGTGTGTGTGTGTGTGTGTGTGTGTGCGTGCGCATGTACGCAAGTGCATGTGTGAATTAGCCCTTCCCAGTTTCGGGGTGTCCCCCTGCTAAGCTGGAGGCAGAAGCTGCTCACAAACTCCACTCCGGCATCAATGCAGGGTCTTGCCAGGAAGCAGGCAGATGTGAGTCGGCCCCAAGGACTTGGGTGACATGGGAGAGGACTGTGGCCTACTCCTTAACAGTGTCCATGTCCCTATGAACCACCCAAATGAACAATGCTTTGCCTCTGTGGCCACCTAGTGCCTGATGAAACACCTACCTCTAATCCCACTACAATGTCTGCTGGCTTCTCTAGGGAGCAGCTAGCCTTTGGGAACGTGTCTCCAAGAATCCATGCTGCTGTGATGGACTGACTGTGGATGTCCCAAGGCAGCCTTGCTGCCTTCTTCCCTCCTTGGACCCACCGCCTCTTCAGGACTACAAGTGGCTGGGCCCAGGTGTAGGATCAGAATGAGCCGGGCCGAGGCAGTTGGAGCCAGGACCTAGGTCTGTACCACTTAAAATGACACAGGATGGAGTTGAGCTGATAGGTGCCATAGCCAGTACACGGCAAGGCAAAGAACACATGACCCTAAATATGGAGGCACCGGGTAGCAGCTCATGTGGTCCACACAATCCATCCACCAGAGTGACAAAAACTTGGTCCCTTACAGCCCACTCTCTGTTGGCTTCTTTAGATTAGTTCCTATCACCTACATGCTAAGAATTATTTATTATTAGCAATTATTTCAAGATATAAAAAAGCACTTTGTCAGTGACAGGACTACAATGAAATGATAACAACAAGGAAGAACAGGCTCTGGTAACTTGAGGTTTAGCATGAACTGTCCCTGCCCAGTAAGAAAAACCCCTGGAGTCAGAGCTGCTCCCACATTCTAAGGAGTGGAAAACACGGTCAAGGTGTCAGTTTTGCCTGATGACCCTTTTTCAGCAGAGATGACAAAACACTTAGGGTTTTAAGAAGAAAAAAGAATCAGAAATACCATCAAATTTCATTCCTTGGGACTCCTAGCAGTGCCTGACCTGCTTCCTTTGGGAACAAAGGGGAGAATGCTTAGCAGCCCGGGGTGCCGTGTGCTATTCATCTCTGCACTCCCAATCAGGTGTCCCGGGGGGCGGCAGCAGCATGACCCTGACCACACCCTGGCACCCTAAGCCCACAGGACTCCACACAGCCAGCCCCCATCACTCACCTGGTGTGGTTTTCTTTTTCTGGGGCCCCAGAGCTCTTTTTCTCCGACTCATCCACCCCCTCTGAAGTCTCCAGTTCCGCTGACATCGTTGCCAAATGTGATTCCTGTTGCGCTCACTCTTCTGGTCCTGGGGAGACACAAGGAGCTGGTGATGTGGTGCCCATGGCAGTCACTTCCCCCAAACACCTGCTGGTGCTGCTCTCCTGTGAGCCAACATAACAGAAGAGTCCATTTTTATTTCTTTAAAAATAAAGCTCTGCCATTACTGGTACCATTATCTGAATATGGACAAAATTTGAATATGGACAGTGGATTAGGTAATAGCATTGTACTGATATTGAACCTGCTGGTTTTTATAAATTGTATTGTGATTATGTAAGAGAATGTCTTTGTTTTAGGAACTGTATCCCTAAATTTTTTAAAGTAAAGGAGCACACTGTCTGTAAGTTACTGTAAAATGGCTCAGAAAATGTGTGTGCATGCATATACATGTTAGGGAGAGAGAGGGAGGACATACCAAGTGAAAGCAATTGAGGCAAAATGCTGGTGGTGAATTTGGATAAAAGGTACACAAGAGTTCTTTGTACCATTCTTACAACTCTTCTGTATGTTTGAAATTAAAACAAAATTAAAAGTTACCTAAAACACAAAATAACAACATCAGAGATAAAACTTAAAACAGAAACAAAAAAGCAGCGACGGGTACAACGTGGCTCTGAGTCGGGCAGCAAGGGCATCTGGGCTGGCCCACCCCATCTGTCGCCGGCAGGGCAGCCTTGTGCGCAGAGCAGGGCACTAAATGGGAACAGTAAGCCAGACTGTTCAGAGCAGCTATGCAGAGCAGCTCGAAAGGCACTCAGTAAGTGGTATCAGGTACATGGTGTCACCAAGCAAGCAGAGCATCCCCAGCCTACCCCTGATTCTGCCAGGCTGAAGGAAACAATACAAGCCAGCCAGTCAGTTCCCAGAGCTGCTGCCAGGGCCAAGCCTTCGTCAGCCAGGGAAATTGAGTCCCACAAGACAAGCTAACCTCCCACCCCTAGAGGCCTCTACTCTGGCAGTGCAAAGGAGCAACCCATCTGGGGAACTTTCCAGATGAACAGCAGCTCAGTTGCACCAGCTACTAAAGGAACTTACAAAACCAGAGCTACCAAATCAAGCCAAGGAAAGAAGACCCCTTCATTTTCTACCTCAACCAGTATCTACTTATTCAGCATTTTCTACATATTCCACCCAGAAACAGGTGTCAAGGGGGACAAAAAAAGTATAAGCAATGGTCCTTTGAAGGTATAAAGAAGAAAATAAAAACCAAGCTCCATCTCACCCCACAGATATACTCATTGCCAATATGTTGGTATATATCCTGAGTTTTCTCTAGGCATGTAATTACATTTTCTTTATCTTTTCAGATATCATAATACACGGTTTGCTCGGCACGCTCCTTCTGAACCTTCACACCTTTAGATTCAGCATTTATACAGTGGGATTAATGATAGGAAGGATTAAGTGAGAACACGAAAGATAGTGAGGCTTTTAGCACAGTGACTACCACATGGTAAGCACTCACTAAATATTAGGTATGAGTGCATTCATATTTTGATAGAGGCTTAACTGATGTTGTCCTAGAATGCCTAGAAAATAAGGAGCAGAAAGTGAAATGAGCCAGAAAAAGACATGTACGGTATCACTTGTATGTGGAATCTAAAAAAAAGATTTAAGGGGCACCTGGGTGGCTCAGTCGGTTAAGCGTCTGCCTTCGGCTCAGGTCATGATCCCAGGATCCTGGGATCAAGCCCCACTTCGGGCTCCCTGCTCAGCTGGGAGCCTGCTGCTCCCTCTCCTACCACTCTGCCTACCTGTGTTCTGTCAAATATATAAATAAAATCTTTTAAAAAATAATAAATAAATAAAAATTTAAAAATAAAAAAAAATATTTAAGTCATAGAAACAGAGAGGAGAATGGTGGTTGCCAAATGATGAGTAAGGCCTCAGGATTTAATGAACAGCATGGTGACTAGAGTTAATAATACTTTATTGCATAATTGAAATTTGCTGAGAAGTGTAGCTTTTAAGCATTATCACAAAAGAATATGTGAGGTGATGGATGTGGATTCAATTGTGGATTTAAATTCACAATTACAGATCATTACACTGAACACTTCAAATATAGTGTAGTTTTACTTGTCAATTATATCTCAATAAAGCTGGAAAAAAAAGAAAACCCAGAATATATAGAAAATGGGACCTTCTCTTAACTCCAAATCAGATATACTCTCACCTCCAATAATGCTAATGAACTGTACAGTTCATTAATGTTAAGACCAGAATGCGAAGGTAGGTGGTCATTGCATGGAGAGAAGAGTATTCAGAGAGGCTTCCTGGAGAAGGAAGGGCTTACCCAGGACCCTCAATGACAGACAGCATTTGGGGAAGAGAGGAAGGGCCTCTAGATCAAGGAACAACGTGAACAAAGTAAAATGTGACAGACCACAGAGATGGTGAAGGCTGCCAGCTATGCATCCTGCGTTCTTTTACCAAGGTGCTAAGGTATACTTTGTCTGCTTCAGAGTAAGCCCCACACCAACTTGTCCATGCTGACCTCCTTTTACAGACTTAAGAAAGACCATCTGAGCTCTACGTCCTTGGGGACCCTGAGAGCCAAGATTTATCCCAGGCCACTCAGCACTCAGGCTGCTGAGAGAGGAGGGTGCTGGATGGGAGCTGTGGGCCACCCAGTGGTGGGGAGAGGGCAGAGTAAAAGGTCCCAGAGCCTTGAGACGTGTGGAGGAGCGTGGCCATGCTGAAGACATACCCCAGGCACCTGAAGACTGCAGCTCCCATGCTGCTTGCATGTGAAACTAAAAGTAGGCAAAGACAAGAATAAGTGCAATCCGGTTGTCTAGGTTACTAGTTAATTATCATGCTGCACAACAGTGATTATATGTATGATTAAATCTGATCATTAATTATTTCGTTTGATAATAACTGCAACACTCTGGGAGGGCACAGTCTTGCTCTGGGAGGGCATAGTCTTGCTGGAGCAACAGGGCCTTTTGCTTCTCTTAAAAATACAAAACGGGGAGGAGCACCTGGGTGGCTCAGTTGGTTAGGTGTCCAACTAACCGACTTGGTTTTGGCTCAGGTCATGATCTCAGCATCCTGCAATCGAGCCCCGAGCCCCGTGTTGGGCTCCATGCTCAGCAGGGAGTCTGCTTAGGTTTCTCTCTCCCTCCGCGCCTCTCCCACTCTCTTGCAAGTACTCTCTAAAATAAATAAATAAATCTTAAAAAAAAAAAGGTAGGAAGGGAAAGCCAGTTTCCATGGATGTCTTCTCATCACCACTTTATTTGTGCCAGTCTCCCTATAGGTACACTTTCCTCCTACCTTCTTCAACCCTAGTCCTGCCTGAGAGCCCCTCATCCCCTCCTCTCAGCTTGAAGGAGGCCCAACTCTGGCTCCAGAGGCACGGCCACAGCTGTCTGTTTCACTGGTGGAGTTCCAGAGCCCAGAAAATAACAAGTTCTCAACAAACACTTGCTGAATAAAAAATCCAAAGGACGGGCACCTGGCTGGCTCAGTCAGAAGAGCATGCAACTCTTGATCTCAGGGTCGTAAGTTCGAGCCCCACGCTGGGTGTAGAAATTACTTACATTAATAAAAACTTTTTAAAAAATTCAAAAAGGAAAGAAGGCAGGGAGGCAGTGGTCTTGTGCATACTGCCAACAACATGGCACCTGTGGACAACAAAAAGTAATCTGCTGTTGACTACTTCAATAATTTTCTAAACTCAAAACATGATTTAACAATTTTGTTTTGAAAGAGAAATAGATACTGGCCTACTCCATTTAGAGGCAAGAATACTAAGTTCTTAATGTGAACTAAAAGCAGCATCTGCACAGACAGGAAGAACATTCTGGGGAAGGCTCCATTAGCACATTCAACCCACACAAGCAGGGCCCAGGGAAGGCAGCCTTTGTCCATCCCTATGGCCTGGTCACTGTTCTTCAAAGGAGTGGCTGTGTGGTGCAGCATGCAGAAACCAACTTGCAATGTCAGAAACAGAATTCACTTCATTCTCTGAAAAGCTGCATGTCCAAACTTGGTCTGACTGGCCTCTACACTCGAATCCTTTTTTCTTTGCAGCAACCACTGGAATCCCTAGAAAATCAGAGGCCAAATCATAAATGTAGAACCTTTCTAGACTTCAACCTCTCATTATCAACAGGAAGCTGCCCCATGCCCCATGAAGTCTGCTTAGGTTTCTCGCTCCCCCTTTTGTTGCTGAAAAACAACAACAAAAAAGATTCCACTCTGGGAAATACACTTCAAGAAGTATTAACAGTAATCTGTACCAAAATGATAAGTAGCCACACTATGATGTTAGAAAAGAAGTCACACCACCTAACAATACAGGGTAGGACTGCTCGAATGACAGCAAACCACAGAATCTTGGCACACAGCTGGGACAAGTTGATAGGCTGCATCCACTATGGAAAAGTCTACATACACTTGCTTTACATAAAGGACTCAAAATGCTGACTGCAAGTA
Source organism: Ursus americanus (assembly GCF_024610735.1). Lineage (NCBI taxonomy): Eukaryota > Metazoa > Chordata > Mammalia > Carnivora > Ursidae > Ursus > Ursus americanus. Next base: position 36,837,865 of record NC_142128.1, read on the forward strand.
TGTGCAAAGTATGTAAGTAGGGGCACCTGGGTGGCTCAGTTGGTTAAGCGTCTGCCTTTGGTTCAGGTCATGCATGATCCCAGGGTCCTGGGATCGAGTCCCACATCGGGCTCCCTGCTCAGTGGGGAGCCTGCTTCTCTCTCTGCCTGCAGCTCCCCCTGCTTGCGCTCTCTCTCTGACAAATAAGTAAATAAAATCTTTAAAAAACAAAAGTATAAAAGTAAACGTGGCACCTGGGTGGCTCAGTCGGTTAAGTGTCCAACTCTTGACTTCAGTTCAGGTCATGATCTCAGGGTTGTGAGACTGAACCCCACATGGGGCTCTGTGCTCAGTGGGGAGTTTGCCTACAGATTCTCTCTCTCCCCCTCTCCCTCTTTCCCTCCTCCCGCTGGCACGCATGTGCTCTTTCAATCTCATAAATAAATAAATAAATAAACAAACAAACAAACAAACAAACACAAAAACAAAAAAACCAAAGCACCTAAGTATACTGATGGTAACAGGAAGGCAGTTTGGAAAGGTATAAACACTTGCTATTTGTTTGACTTTTTAGCTAACTGGCTCCTTCTTTTATGTAAAGTGCCTAATTCTCTTGAAAAGGGGGAAAAGGGGAGAGAAGAGAGGGAGAGACAGAAAGAGGAAGTAGACCAAGCAAACCAGCTAAGGTAAGAGCCTGCACTGCACTAACTAGTCTACAGGAAGTCATCTGGACCTTTACTTTGCTCTTACAAACTTCAGAAAGGTCCATCTGCCCTCTGCGTTCTAATTCCAGAAAACTATGACCGTCGGTTTATAAACTCTACCTCCATAACTCCCGTACTAGCTGTTCACCTGACTGACACAGGTTCTTACTCCCGCACCAGATCTGACAGAAGCAGCAACAACGTCCCATCACCAATGTTCCTTCCACCAAAGGAAGTTCTGTGGACCTGCCCAGCAGATCCAGAACACTTATTTCAAAGACTTTGTTCCTGGTAAACTGCAGGCTCAAGCACTAGGGCTCCTGAAAGAAGATGTGTTCAAAGATATCATATCCTCCTCCATGGACACTCACGTCCTACAAACCTCAGAAAGTCAGTGAGATGCTGCCAGACAGGACTACATTATCATTCATTCCCCATTTGGTGATTCAAAGAGGCACGGGGCACCTGGGTGGTAAGCGTCTGACTCTTGATTTCAGCTCAGGTCATGATCTCAGAGTCTTGAGACCAAACCCTATGCCAGACCTCCTACTTCGTGGGGAGTCTGCTTGCAATTCTTTCTCTCCGTCTCCCTCTACCCTTCCCTGCGCTTGAACTCTCCCTCTCTCTAAAATAAATAAAGCTTGAAAAAACAAACAAAACAAAAAGGCACAATAAAGACTTAATCTATAATAATTCTTTTCCATTTTGATTCTTTTTCTTTGCCCTGGAAAACCACTGAAGAAGGGAGCCGGTTGCTGAGCTCAGCCAGCACTAGAGAGCAAGGTGGGGGAAGGGGTAAGAAAACGCAGGGCAACCAGCTCCCTGAAATCTCTGGAATTGACAGTGACCAGCTACAGATGCGCACAACATGAACTAGTGTTGTTACCCCAATGTGCAGAGGGGGAAACAGCCAAAGGGAAGGAGTAAGCTGCTGCTCAGACTCCTGTACTGGGTCGGCCATAGCTCCCACCCCGCCCAGCTACACAGCTTGTGGCTGGGCACCAGGAGTCCCTGCCTGCTTACCAGAAGGCTGTTCCCAGCTCAGAGTTTACTCCTGTATAGAACTGGCATCCCATTAATAAGAGGTGATTATTCTTCGGCTTTCACAAGTGCTGTCATCGTGTTTCCCTACTCCCTCAGACTCAGATTCTGAGTCCAATGCCATGTTCCAAATCACTTACAGGTCAGTACCCTGGGCAGTCTCCAACTTGAGTTGTAACTGTTGTAGATGCACAAACAGGATGCCTACTGAGAAAGCTGGCTAAATGGGGGTGGGACAAGAAAATAGTGGTTAAATTCTAAAATACTAGGGGCACCTAGCTGGCTCAGTCTTAAGAGCCATGCGGCTCTTGATCTTGGGGTCGTGAGTTTGAACCCCACATTGGGTGTAGAGATTACTAAAAAAATAAATACCAAATAAAATAGTAAAAATTTTAATTGGGGAAAATTTTTTTAATTGGGTATTAGGCCTCTAACTGGTATGTAATCTGGTTTTGTCTTTCTTTAGATCTTCCTCCCTTCCTTCTTCCCTTCCCTCTCTCTCTTTCTTATGGTCTGAATTTTTTAACTAATGACCTGTTTGTGTTTCCCATGCCTCTAAGCTGGCCAAGGCTGTTCTCATCCTGTAGGGCCCAGTTAGGCTGGCTTCTGCATTTACCCAGCTGTGTTGTTTTCTCTGCTGCTCCCCTCCCTGGGCTCCAGAAGGCCCAGGGTCTCCCCTGCAGTCCCTGCCCTCAGCTGCTCTCCTCACATCAGAGTTAGGCACTGGCTCCCTGGCCCCCCTCTGATCCCTCCAAACAGGCCCAGTTCCACATCCACTCCCCTGCCCCGGGAGGCTGCTTCTCACCCATGTGCCTATGAAGGCAGGCACTCCACTGGGGGCTCTGGTGACTTTTCTTAGCCAGTACTGGAAGTAATGAGGACCTCTGGTCATTGGTGCAGCTTCCTTCCCACAGCCCACGGTTTTGGGTGGGTGTTTTCCACTCTTTGTGTTCAATAAATACCTTTCACTTGTATACATCTCTGTCTATGATCTCACCTCACCCAGTTATATTGTGACATTCAGGAGGGTCACAGTTCAAAAATAATTTCTTACCTCTCACAGAAACCGTGTGCGTTATGTGCCCCATTAATGTTTTCGGATAAACAGAGAATACAAGAACCCCAGACTGGATTATAGGATCTGTTCCTTCTCTATATGCCCTAAAGGCTTTTCACATTTAAGTGAGAGAATACCTGTTTCCGCTTACCAAAACCATAATCAGGCCAAGTCAATTCTTAATAATGCCACAGTCTCATCAGGCCTCAGCAGATATAAATAGATTGTTTACCTAAAAATTCTTTACTGAATACGTGTCAACATACAAAGAGTAAATTCTAGCATCCTACGTATAAACCCTATATATGATCTGGGAACAAAGAACCCTAGAGCTACTACTAATGGAAGAAACCGGGGGCAGGAAGGTAGATCTCTTCAGAGCCTCCAAATCTCTCTCTATATTTTTCACCTGGAGGAATGAATACTTGCCCAGTGTTCCATACCACAAGACCACTGGGAGGATTAAATAAGATAATGACTGTGAAAACATGTCATAATAGGGGCGCCTGGGTGGCACAGTGGTTAAGCATCTGCCTTTGGCTCAGGGTGTGATCCTGGCGTTGTGGGATCGAGCCCCACATCGGGCTCCTCTGTTATGAGCCTGCTTCTTCCTCTCCCACTCCCCCTGGTTGTGTTCCCTCTCTCTCTGGCTGTCTCCATCTCTGTCAAATAAATAAATAAAATCTTAAAAAAAAAAGAAAAGAAAAGAAAACCTGTCATAATAAACGTTATATCATACAAATGCTACGGAAGGAATTGAGAATGAACCCAGAACTATTTACTAGCTAGTCTGCCCTAAAAAGACACTCCAGCTGAGGTTTTCAAACCTTAGTAGGACACCAGGAAACTCTCAAGAGGGGGAAGAAGCCGTGTTCCTGGATGTGGTGTAGACAAGAATTTGTTCTTGGCACAGTTTACAAACAAGCATTGATAAGGGTAAATCGCACACCAAGGGCCAGTTCTGCACGCCATTCAACGAATGGACATGCAGAAGGGCCATCTGCCTTAGGTAAACAGCTATGTGACTAGCCCTGCTCTGCTCCCAGAACTCAGGGAGGCCAGAATGTAGAGGGGGGCAGGGGAGTGACACCCATGGACTTTACTGGGGCCACTTCTGGACTCCTGCTAACTACTGATTATTGCTATAGACTCAGCTCACCTTTGGGAATGGAAAGGCAGCTAGGCCTTGCACAAAGGGCATGGTCTTTGCAGTTGTAAAGATTTGGGTTTGAGATCTGCACTCTCAATGTTTAGTAGCTGCATGGCTGTAGGTAAGTCATAACTCCTTGAAGGCTAAGTCTCCTCATCCATAAATAGGGTAACTCCCTTTGACCCACATTTTCAAGTGTGCTGTAAGGACTAAATGAGCTAATGTGCATGTAAGTGTTTCATAAAATGTAAGGCTGCCTCAAATGTTGATGATCTCTTACTGAGGAAGTTGCTAAAGAAAATGAGCAGCTAAGGGGTGCCTGGGTGGCTCAGTCAGTTAAGTGTCTGCCTTCGGCTCAGGTCATGATCCCAGGGTCCTGGGATCGAGCCCCACATCAGGCTCTCTGGGGGAGCCTCCTTCTCCCTCTCCCTCTGCCTGCCATTCCCTCTGCTTATGCGCTCAAATAAATAAATAAAATCTTTAAAGAAAAGAAGGGAAGGGAAGAAAAAAAAAAAGAGCAGCTGAGTGATTATGAAACACTGAGAAAGATGACAAAATCCAGTGAATCAACAGATAATTCCGAGCAGGTCACACCCGAGAAGTTCTGAGTTGGCCCTCATTCTCTGGCAGTGCCAGGAAATGGGAATACCTGTTCTTTCCAAGGAGAGACATGTGACCACTGCAGCTACAAAATCCTCATTGCAGATGCTGGCTGAGCCAGACGCTAGGAGCAGTGGGTGGGTCTGAATCCGCTCTAACCCAACAAGACACCTGATAAGAGAGGCCTCCCAAAACTCTGAGGAAACCACATCACTAGGTCAACAGGTTCTGAGTTTATACAAGGAATGGCCTGAAGTCTCCTCTCAACTCTGGTGCTGCCACTCCTCAGGAAATCTTACACACAACCTTCATCCCTTTCATTTTAATCACTGGGTGAATTCAATCCCACAGTTCATTGACTGGATGACTAGATCACTCCCGATAAAGAGCGAGTTTCAGACAAGGAATCCTGGAAAAGTAGAGACTCCAGGGACACAAAACTCTTGCATCAGATTTACTAAGCACACATTTGCACATCTGGACAATAAGCAACCTGAATGCAAAACAACCACTAACTAGTCCAAAGGCACTAGCCTCTTAGTAACCTCAAAAACTGACTGCTTAGGGAGTCCAAGATTTCTCTGGCAGGCTTTCTTTTTACTGGAGACAGGGGTGTGCTCATCTCTAGCATGTTAAAATACAATTGAGCAAACATTCAAAGCAGCCATCGGGGATGAAACCTGAAGCACTGACAAGAGCTCAGAGTAGGGGCCAGGAGTCTACTGTTGCTGCTGCCAAAGAGAAGTCCTGGTAAAAAGACTACCTACTATGAATGAAATAAATCTAAGACTCTCCTGTTTCCTGGGAATCACCCCACCTCATATGGCAGGACCAGGTCTTAGGGCTCAGAAGACTAAGACTCTTTCCCATGAGAAGCACCTGGGATGGGGGTTGAAGCCTGACTGAATTCTAAAATGGATAGGACCACATTTTATAAGAATAAAGCCTAGGCACCAGATATCTCACAAGGGCTGGTTCTAACAGAGGAAATGCTGACATGACCATGGGTCACCCCTAGGGACCGTCAAGTGAAAATTATTCCAACTTCGGGACAATCTTGAAAACATGTCCTGTGGCTTAAGCAGAATCGTCATTACTCCCTTTCGCTCAGGTGTAACAGTTGTCACATGCGGCTTCAGCTTCTCTCATAGATATGACGACCATGAACAGCCTTTGGGGGTGGAGGGAGAGTGGCTGATTAGGATGCTTCTGCTGAATCTTCATTTTGGAAAATGAAGTGCTATTGGCTCCTAGGTGCTTTTCTCTCTACAAAGAGACGTAGCAGAGGCTCAGCACCACCCCTGCAAGAACAGAAGGTCCTGGAGTTCACCCTGGGAGGATGGTACAGAGGAAGAGAGCCAGACTGAGGTCTAACAGACCTGAGCACGCCAGGCTAAGTCACGTTCAAGCAGGGTCCCACTGACTGGGGAGAAATGAAGATTGAGAGATTTAAGTAATATGGCCAAGGTCACTTTGAAAGTTAATAATGGAGTTGGGACCAAACCTGAGTCCTTCCTGAATTCAAGCTCATTCCTCCTGTGTCCCAGCTAATGTGCATGTGAAATTAGTATGATGTCACCACAGAGTACTAGCAAAATGAAAAATGAAGCTACGCTACACTGCATTTATGTGTGCAGCAGAGGGGTTTTCTAAATCACTGTGTGCCATTTGTTTTTTTTTGTACGAAAAGGTAGCTCAATCCTATGATTTCTGAGAAGTAAATGCTCAGGCTCCCATTTGAAGCTTTAGAAGCTGGGGCTGCCCATCCCACAACACTCACCTTTACTAGCTCAGATTACACGGCAACCGGCAACCGGGGAAGATTGTTCCCTGGCGAGCCCTGCTTTTGTTGACTAGCAGGGCAGGCCAAGGCTGGAGACAGCTTGTCCCAGAGGGGAGGACAGCACCTCTACCACTCAATGCATAAAGGCAAGCAGCCAGACCTGCCAGGCCTTGGTGGACAATGAAGCCAGAGACTCACGGCATCCTTGCACCAAGGAGAGGTCACAATAGGATCTGCACATCTCTATAGCACCTATCACCATAGTAACTACAGAAAAATAGAAGATCTGGTTTCAAGAATTTAAAAGCATGTTCTCCATGTGCTGAGTGTTTAAAATCTATTCAGTCCTGGCGCGCCTGGGTGGCTCAGCTGGTTAAGCATTCAACTCCTGGTTTCAGCTCAGGTTGTGATCTCATGGGTCCTGGGATAGAGCCCCGCGTTGAGCTCCGCCCTCAACGGGGAGTCTGCTTGGAGATTCTCTCCCTCTGCCCCTCCCCCGCCTCATAAATAAATAAATCTTTAAAAAAAATCTATTCAGTCCCATCTTTGTCTACTAAAAATATATGACTACATGGGAACAGTAGTGCAATGGATAGGAAGTATGTCAACATAAACTTCATGTAAGATTAGGAACTCCACGGGCCAAGGTATTGGTCAATCTTACAAGGTAGTTCCTGTATCTCACACTGGACCTGTAAGGGATCTTAACATGTTCCCACAGGCCTACAGATTAGGTATTATTCCCAGGCTTTTTCACAATGACTGCCTAGATTCTGACAGCAGGGGGAAGCAATGCGTGAGTGGAGTGGGGGTAAGGAAACAAGCCCAGACTCAGAATTGGTAACTCCAAGAGGCTGGCTCCATCCTACACAAGCTTCGTCTATGGCAGCAAGGGACCAGCAACAGCAGCTATTGGGACTTTCTCAGAGTAAGGAGTTCAGCTTTCCCAGTGAGGCCTACCTCCACTGGTAGAGGGGTCAGTGGCACAGAGCAGTCTAATAGCAAGCACATGCATACAAGTCCTTTCTGCACAGCACAGGGCTGATATGCTGATGTGGCACAGGAGAAGGCGAGGCAATAGCTGCACTGCATGATCTCTAGAGATGACCTATGGCAGGCACCCAACAAATGTGACTTGAACTGAGCTCAGCCAAGAAAGAATCTACCAGCCACACAGGCCAAAAGGAAGAGCAGGGAAGTAGTTAAGGCCCAGGCTCTAGTCAGGCACAACTGAGAACAAAGCCTGGTTCTGTCACACACCAGCTGGGTGGCCTTGGACCGGCTACTTAACTTCTCAGAGTCTCAATTTCTTCACCTGTAAGGATAGTAGTAACAACTCTGCAAGGTAGATAAGAGAATTTAATAAGATAGATTACTTGTAGAACTGCAACAAGTTGTATAACGTTAACAAACTGAAGAAAGTGTCCCTTAAAGTTGAAAGTTAATGAATGTTCTCATATACTTTTACTATGATTATTATTATTTTTAGATTTTATTTATTTTGTCAGAGAGAGAGCAAGCAAGCACACAAGCAGGGGGAGTGGCAGGCAGGGGGAGTGGCAGGCAGAGGGAGAAGCAGGCTCCAGGGAGCTCAATGTGGGCTTGATCCCAGGACACCTGAGTAGAAGGCAGACGCTTAACTGACAGAGCCTCCCAGGCAACCCCCCATATGCTTCTAGACAAGAAATGGAAATACCCCTGTCTCAGTGAAAACCCTTATAGACAACATCAAATCTGTACTGGGGTCACACACTTTGAGTTGAAGGCTCATTGTGAAGAACCTCTGTTTTCATTCTGATAACACTAAATACCAAGAAAAGGAAGAGAAAAATCTTGTAATTTCTAGCAAAATAAATTTTGCAAAGGATCTAAAGAAGATGATCACCTAAGTTCAAACTCTTTCAGGGACACTCTGGACATGAGTTAGATGAAAGTCCCCTTCATGCTATGGAGGGTCAGGATGGAGGACAGGGCATGTTGTTTTCTTTCTTTACAATAGCTCATCACTATAAATAAAGGTTTAGGTAGCTGAAAAATTTACTTGCCTCTGTGATAAATCTGATTTGTACTTGTATCTCATGACATTCAATCCCCCACCCCAATGGCTGTCAGCTGGGGACCATCTTGACACACATCCACCCCCACAGGTTATCTGGCAATGTCTGGAGACATGTTTGGTTGTCACAACTGGGGGGTGACCATTCGACTGGTATCTAGTGGGTAGAGGCCAGGGATGATGCTCAACACCCTGCAATGCACAGAAAGCACAAACACAACAAGCGTGCGTGCGTGCACTCACACACCCACCACCACCACAAACCATTATCCAGCCCAAAATGTCAATAGCATCAAGGTTGAGAAACCCTGCTTGAATCTCAGAAGCAGCACTCAGATCATTCAAGAAAGGATATGCATCTAATACTCTTCTTATCCCTTCATCAGCTTACAGAGAAAAGATGAGATTTTGGCACTATGCTTTACACTGTCACACCTTTATCAAATATCCTTTACAGAGATGTCTGGGGAAACTGAATTTCCACCAGAAAACAGAAGAGGCTGTTACTCGATGGGGCAACTAGGCACTGTCCACAGATAACAATGAAAGGGGTCACAGTACCTTCCTGGGAATAGGACTGATTTGTATTTGGATCACTAGGAGACAAAACCCTTAAAGCTTCATGCTCAGTAACGAAACCAGGTACAGGTGAAGCCCCTTACAGTACTGACTTCTTTGTGGAATGGAACAAAATACTGGAAGAAATCTAATAATCGTTTATAGTCTGGTGCGTGACTGACAAGCAGGCTAAGAATCAGGAGAACTAAGTTCTATTACCAGGACCGCACTGGCTAGCTATATTATAGGACTTTCCGAGAATTCCAACATCCTCATTTATAAAAGGAGAGGCAGGCACCTGGGTGGCTCAGTCGGTTAAACAGGTTAAACATCTGCCTTCAGCTCAGGTCATGATCCTGGGGTCCTGGGATCGAGCTCCACATGGAACTCCCTGCTCACTGGGGAGCGTACTTCTCCCTCTCCTTCTGCCCCTCCCCTCTGTCCGTGCTCTCAAATAAATACAATTTAAAAATAAATAAAAAGAGAGGCATTCCTTAGTAAGCTGCAGGGAGAATGGTATTTAACATGAGGAAGAGCAGGAAAAACTGTGGGTTTCCCCCAACTGTTTCAGCCAGAGCAGCTCCCCTATTCCTTGCTACTTACTCTTCCTTCAAAAATGGGGTTGTGCTACTTCTAAAAATAATGTATAGAAAACAATGAGCTTGATGATCTTGGAGGCCTGATATGATATTAAGAGTTATCTAAGCAAGCCTTTTATGATCTATTATAGCACCTGTATCCCATTACAGTATTTAGGTATTTACATTCCAGATTATTGCTCATTTGTCTTTTTCTCCTACTGCCCAATGCAGGGCACCCAATCAGGGTTTGCTGAGTCAATGAATGATTTCCAGAATTTGAGGTATTCTCAAAATTAAGGTATTCTCAAAAAGCAGTTAAAAATGAATCCCAGAGAGGCACCTGGCTGGCTCAGTTGGTAGAGCATGTGACTCTTGATCTCAGGGTCGTGAGTTCCAACCCCACGTTGGGTGTGGAGCCTACGCCGCCCGCCCCCCCCGCCCCCCCACCCCCCCCCCGCCAAAAAAAAAAAAAAAATCCCAGCAATAAGAAAAATGGCTGGCTAGTGAGTAAGCATTTTTACTGCAGAAATTTCTACTGATGGGGGTGAGGGATGAGACTGGCCATGTCGGAGAACCAAGCCTGTGATGCTTTGTGCTTGACTAACAGTTTCATATTTGAAGGAGAAATCTTGCATTGCATTGGTTTTAAACTGGCTTTCTTACGTGCCACATATAGAGCTACTGAGAAACACACCTTTTAGATTTTGTTTTAAGGACTGTGAAAGCCTGATTTGAAGCAGAACACTGCCTTATGGCATCCTCCCCCTCCCCCGCCCCACCCCTTTCTTTTTAAAGAAATGGATTGGCAAAATTTTAACAGTCAAGGTAACAAACGCTTGCCAGCACTCCTCCACCCCACGCAAACACAAACCACTCGACACTTCCTCATGTCTACCACTATAAAAACCTTTACTCCTCCAGCTGGCTTTAGAGAGAAGGGATACACAGCAGCATTTTCATGTTTGATACTCTAGGGAAGGGGTCAACCCAAAGAAGGCAAATACAGCTGCAGAACCTCCTAACAAGCCCACATCCTGGCTCTGAGCACATTTTGGAGGAAATACATCAAGGAATAACGTTACCATTATTGCGAAGGGAAAAAGCAAAAATCCTACAGTGATCACAAGTTATTGAAAGAAAACAGAAACAATAGTTTGCTACTGGAAAACTGAATTAACTTCCTTTTCCATGAGGCAGCCCCCACAAACTAAATGAATTAAAGATACACGAAGTGGGTGCCTATAATCCCCAAAAGTTCCCAAGAACTGGTCAAACATCATTGTCTCTATTAATCATTATCAAGAAAAAATTCAAATAGCCCAGAACATCTACTGTTGCCTAAGGACATGATTAGGCAATAATGAACAACTTTAGGGAAAAAGAAGGTACACAAGATGGGGAGGGCAAATATTCAACAGCTTATAGGCCAAGAAAGGCAGGGGACCGTGTGCTCCAGGACTCTGTGAAGTATCTCAACCCTTTTAAAAAAAAAAAAAAAAAGATTTTATTTTTATTCATTTGAGAGAGAGAGAGAGAGAGAGAGAGCGCACGCACATGAGCAGGAAAGAGGGGCAGAGAGGGAGGGAGGGAGAGAATCCCAAGCTGACTCTGCACTGAGTGCAGAGCTGCATGCAGGGCTCAGGCCCACAACCCTGAGACCATGACCAGAGCTGAAACCAAGAGTCAGACGCTCAACCAACTGAGCCACCCTGGTGTCCCTCAACCCTTTTCCTAAACCAAACCTTACACAAAAGGCCAATACATAAAGCAAACACAGTGAGTGGAGCATCCACAGTTAAAGTGGTGGCAGGGGGCACATGGTTAGCTCAGTCAGTAGAGCATAGTGACTCTTGATTCTCAGGGTCTTGAGTTCAAGACCCACAGTGGGTGTAAAGCTTAATTTAAAAAATAAATAGAAAACAAAGTCAGGCCAGGTACTCAAGAGCTCAGCTCCTCCAGCATCCTTAGGAACTCTGAGCTCAGCCTAGTTTGCTAGCTGCGGTCTAGGGAAGTTAGGTCATTTGCTTTGAAACAGATGGCTTCCATTTCCTGCTGCATCTGCTAAGTGACGGTGGTTCTAGGACAGTCTCTTAGGCTAGTGTGTCCAAGCAACAGAAAGAAACTGGTCCTGGATTAGCCACTGTTCCTGGACCTGCCCAGGGCTTTCTGGCTGCTGCTCCAGGGCTCCCTATACTCTTTCATACCTTGTTTCCAATAGTCCAGCCGCTTCTTGAAGACATTCCAAAAAGCCTGTGGTTTCTGTGTCTTCAATTCACCCCAGCCCCAACACTTTTACTTAGCTGTAATTCTGTATCCACTATACTTAATTTTAAGGTCCCTGAAGGCAGACCTGGAGCTTCAACCACACTAGTAAGGGAGGTTGCGTTAGCTGCCCTGTTCCTGGAAACCAGATTAGACCATGACTTTTGTGGGAACGCACTGTCCTTTGCATAAGCACTCATGCATGTCCCATGACAGCCTTAGGTGAAAGGCTGTTTGTTTACAAAGGAATTCTATGGTTTCTGTCTCTAATCTTCCATCCAAATACTTTGTCATCTGAAGACAGAAACTGAGAGACCTGTACTTCTGAAGATGGGTAGGAAGGGTACTTGCCAGAAGAGAATAAACATTAACCTTTTTTTGGTTGCAAATCCTTTGGAGAATCAGATGATAGCTGTAGACTCTCTCCAGGACAACTACATATAAAAAATGTTGCCAATGACATTCCAGAGCAACCACAGGCCCCTAAAGTCTACCCACAGACCCAGAATTCAGGTTAAGAATCCCCATTCCAGCAGAGTCTCTCTCTGAGAGACATTCTCATTGTAATATGTTTTCAGTGAGACCCTGAATACCGATTAAAGAAGGCCTCCCCCTTTCTTTGGCTGCCTTCTTTTCTCTTACTATTCACCTAACCCCAAGGGGTTCAGTTCAAGTTCTTCAGTCTTTTCTGTTTCTCAGCTCTTCACTTTCCTGACCTCCCAGAATACTGTGTCGGAACGACAATCATAAACCTTACAAAGCAATTTTACTCTTTCAAGTTTCCCCAAGGTTACAGCCAACTCCATATGAACAAGGACTATGCTGGGTTTGTTGTTGTTTTGCACGCCCCCTCAGTGCCAATACTCTGCACACCAAGAGGCAATACATACTACCCAACCGGCAGAGAGCACTGCTACTTTGCCCTTCTACCTTTAGGCATTTGCACTTAAACGTTAACTTTAACTGGACAATATGCCCTAAATAAGCCAAATGCAAAGGCAAGAAAGAATAACCTACGGCAGCTAGTCACTCCACTTTTCTCCTTTTGGGTCCCCTAGTATGATTTTGCAAACACCAAGAGCAAGACAAATATGACACTTAATACACACACTTGGAAATTCTGCTGAAGCTGTCAAAAAAAAAAAAGTGTCTGTGGTACAGGAATGGAGTCTTCTCGAAGTTATTTTCTGGGGATACCTGGATGGCTCAGTCACTGGAGCATACAACCCTTGGTCTCAGGGTTGTAAGTCCATTTTTTTTCCCTAAAGAATTTATTAAGAAAGAGCGTGTGCACACAAGCAGGGGGAGCGGCAGGCAGAGCAGGCAGAGGGAGAAGCAGGCTCCCCTCTGTGCAAGGAGCCGGCCGCTGGACTCGATCCCAGGACCCCAGGATCATAACCTGAACTGAAGGCAAGACGCTTAACCGACAGCTACCCAGGCATCCCTCGGGGTTGTAAGTTTCAGCTCCCCGTTGGGTGTCGAAATTACTTAAAAAATTAAAAAATCTAAAAAAACTAAAAAGTTATTTTCTAATTAGTGGGATACCTGCTATTACTAAACAAAGAGAAAGCCTGACTCTCCCCTGCCTTTCTGTAGAAAACCAAGGGAGTGAAGGTCAACACTTCACTACATCTGCCTTCAAACACTACGTAGACTCCTTTCCCAAACCACACACAGTTTTGCTCACTAATTCTTTCCCTTCACCTGCCTGCCGTCCTCCAGATTGCCCTGGAAATAATTCCACGTGACAACAGTTCCTCTGCAGCAGTGTGTAATGGTCTTGCCAGAGAGAAGAGCAGATCCAGTAACTAAGGAAGAAGATGGCTACACTCGGGCACGTGACATGCCACAGCATCATCAACAAGCATTTATAATGCTCATGGGCTCTATGACTACAAAGAGGCTTAAGACCCTGCTTTGGACTTTAAGCACCTTTCAATCAAGACAGAGATAGAAAAATAAAAAAGATAAACAACACAACAAGGTGTACCACAGTATAAATATTAATTGTACAGTACAGGCAACAGTGCTAAAGATTGAGCCTTATGTTTCACATTTTCCAGGACAGTTCTAATTCAAATCAAATATCCTGTCCCACCAATTCCTTTAGTACACCTGTATGCTCAGACTATGGGTCTCGGTGTTTGGCATAAAACATGACCATCATAGCAACTGATGAGGAAGGCCAATCAACTAGATTAGCTAAAAGCATGATGGCAGATTGTTTAAATCACTCTAGTGCCTTCCCACAGCCCTCAGGTAATTGTGGTGTTGAACACAAAACAAAACAGTGAAACCTGAGTTTTCTGAGACTAAGTGAGCTCATCAGGAGAAAGGCAGGAAGCTGGGAGTATTCAGAAAAAGTCAGAAAGGCAGGGTGCAAGACAACTATCTCAGTTATGCCATTCTTCTTCAAAGCCCTTTTAAAGTTACTGAGAACTATGGTAATAATTAGGCCTACGATGTTCCTGGGAAAGAAACAAATCCATTTGTGTGGCAAAAATTAATTTTTCCCCCTAAGCAGAGAGAAGAGACCATCTACTTGCTTGGCCTCTGGAGTACAAGCTGACAGAAGTCATTGCCCTGCAACAATTACCCCTTTCTTTCCTCTTCTGCTGTCCACTACCTCACGTACCCTACTCACTCACTTCTCTACCCTCTTGCCAGTCCACTTCCACTTTGGTCCAGCCTGTACTTTAGACAGGGGGCCCTAAACAAGAATCACACGGGAAATCTTAAAAACACAGATTCCCTGGCCCAATCCCAAACTTACCCAAATAGAAAAGTTTGAAAACCCCTGTCTTAGATCACCATTCAAGGCACTAAAGGTATTTTAAGGTGCTAACCTTAACCTCATTAAGGATTAACCCCATTTTTCAGATACAGAAACTGCAGCTCAAAGGGCTTACATGTTTTTCTTACGGTCAAAAATATACCATCACAATTTCCTTTTTTGGGAGAAACAAACCATTTATTTTTCACTCTAATATTTTATAATATTTTATATTTTATAATATTTTATATTTTATAATATTTTATATTATTTTGTTTTATATTTTATAAATGAGTATGTATTTAGATACATACAAAGACAAGTAAAACAAAACTTCCTACTGTTGAACAGCTGTGAGTGAAAAAAAAAGGTTACAAATTGACTAAGCTTAATCTTGTACTTAATTCAATCACTTATTTTAAGTAAACTATGCCCAACATGGGCCTGGAACTCATGACCGACCCCCCCCAAGATCAAGAGTTGCATGCTCTACCATCTGACCCAAACAGGCGCTTCAACAATTAAATCACTTTGGGGGCACCTGGGTAGCACAGTCGTTAGGCGTCTGCCTTTGGCTAAGGGCGTGATCCCGGCGTTCCGGGATCAAGTCCCATATCGGGTTCCTCTGCTGGGAGCCTGCTTCTTCCTCTCCCACTCCCCCTGCTTGTGTTCCCTCTCTCGCTGGCTGTCTATCTCTGTCAAATAAATAAATTTTAAAAATCTTAAAAAAAAATTAAATCACTTTGAATTACAAACAAAAAGTCAGTCTATCTGAAGACTTTCACTGAGTGAGATATTCAAGCACACATTTGAAGAAAGAACCATCCTCAGCATCCCTCAACACTGAACAGCAAGAATACACGCACTGACGTAATCCCTATTCCATAAATGGACTCGTCAGCCCTTGGATTACTATTACAGTATTTGCTTAAAGAAATCTATCACACAGAGAAATGAATGTTTGCTAAAAGACTTTAAAAATTACATCAAAGCAATAGAAAAATTGTTCACATAAGAGCCTTATGAATTTAATTGCTGTTTTGAAATGCCTAGTTAAGAGTTCAGAATACTGCCTTGTGAGGTCTGAATATAAATGTGCTGATATGACGACCCAGAAAGACTTCCTGGCTCCATTTCAGTCCACCATGACCGCAATTTAGATATAGTTCTTTGATGGGCTGTTTGTAAATGGATTCCTTTTACAATAGCTATACATCTTTAAATTATCTGTAGTGAGCTCCAATAATCAGTGTTATTCTTAAATGGAAAGACAATGGTCATTCAGAAAAGATTTCTTGAAATATATATATACGTAACTGCATATTCATAAGTATATGTAACGTTGCTAAACAAGACCATCAGTTACGGGCTGCTGTGTCAAATTTATTAGAATTTAAAAACGAGGGGCGCCTGGGTAGCGCAGTCGTTAAAGCGTCTGCCTTCCGCTCAGGGCGTGATCCCGGCGTTCCGGGATCGAGTCCCACATCGGGCTCCTCTGCTGGGAGCCTGCTTCTTCCTCTCTCACTCGCCTGCTCTGTACCCTCTCTCGCTGGCTGTCTCTCTGTCACATAAATAAATAAAAAAATCTTAAAAAAAAAAAAAAAAAGAATTTAAAAACGAAATTTCTGAGGGGCGCAGCTGCCTTCAGTAGTTGGCTTTAAAATGTGTAATAAAACGGGAGATAATATCTTCTGGTAAATAAACGGAGTCAATGTAGAGAAGTAAACCATACAGTGAACAATATTACAGATAACCTGAGTGGTCACCAGAGTAAAATATCTTCCAGTATTTAAAAAAAAGTAAAAACCTCGGTATAAACAGTTACAGTAACTGTTCCAATTAAAGATTCCCCCCCTTGGGGCGCCTGGATAGCTCAGATGGTTAAGCATCTGCCTTCTACTCGGGTCATGATCTCCGGGTCCTTGGATGGAGCCCCATCAGGCTCTCTGCTCGGCAGGGAGCCAGCTTCTCCCTCTCCTTCTGTTGTCCCCCTTTCTTGTGCTCTCGCTGTCAGATAAATAAATAAAATCTTAAAAAAAAAAAAAAAAAGATTCTCCCTCCTACTTTTCTCTGTCCTTCGTTGTCCCTCCCTCCCAAGAATTAATGCAAAATAATCCTCCCCAAGAATTAACTACAAAAATATCCTGAGAAATCATTCAAATTACAAAAGAGTTTTCATCTTATGTTTGTGCACAAACCTAACAGATATAATAAATTTAGTTAAAAAGCACATAACCCTCATTGTGTTGAACACAAAAGATGTAATCCAGAACTCTAAATTCTCTCACTGATTACTGTAAGAAAAAAAGATTATATTAAACGTCTACTTATAACTTTTCAGTTAACTGTGGCCAAGAACACACCAGGAGGTAACTTAAAGCTCAAATTTTTCATCTTTTTTTTCCCCCCAAGGAGCTAACGAGCTGAATTCTCAACTTTACAATAAATGCACAATTCCAATTTTTTAAAAAGATTTTAAGGTCCCTGGGTGGCTCAGTCAGTTAAGAGTCTGCCTTCGGCTCGGGTCATGATCCCAGGGTCCTGGGATTGAGCCCCTACATCGGGTTCCCTGGGCAGAGGGGAGTCCCTCTCCTGCTGCTGCTCCCCCTCCTTATGCTCTCACTTGTGCTCTATCTCAAATAAATAAAAACTTAAAAAAAAAAAAAAAAAGACTTTATTTGAGAGAGTGTGGGGGGAGGGGAAGAGGGAGAAGAAGACCGGGCTGAGCAGGGAGCTGGACATGAGGCTCAATCCCAGGACCCCGGGATCATGACCTGAACTGAAGGTAGACACTTAACCAACTGAGCCATCCAGCTAACCCCACAAATCCAATTTTCAAAATATCTTTCTCCTGAAGGAGTGATATTCTACTTTTTGATGCAATACTGATGCAGAGTTCAACTGCCCTATGAAGAGAGTCAGCTATTAAAAGAAAACCAAAAAAAAAATCAAGGTACCTCAAAGGCCCCAGCTGTCCAATTTTGCATTTCACCAAACTCAGTAAGGGGTGAGCTAAAGGCAATGAATACTTTCTGTAACTCATTTTCTCATTTGGCATTGTCATTTCTAGAGTAGCTCTTACTCCTGACTCTGGTGACTCACAGCATCTCAACTTATTGGCCCAAGCAAAAGAAAGAAGCAAATCAAATCAGACAATAAGAGAACCATAAATTTTCCTCCTCACATCCCCAGTTAGATGGGGTTACTCAGTGAGTCTTTCCAAGGCCCCCCTAACTCCCACACTCTCACCAGTGTTTTGGCTTAGGTCCTGTATTTAAAAGTTTTTTCCAGTTCTTGCACCAAGTAAACTTGTAAATGCCCAAGTGAGCTGTGAGCTTCTGGTAAGCTTGTAAGCTTGGAAAAAAAGAAAAGAAAAACCTAAAGAATAAAACACATATTACTAATGTGTATCCTTAACCCACTCCTTGCAAAAAGAAAAACTAAAATTGTTAAATATGAGAGTTAAAATTTTAATCAGAACACACTAGCTAACGTCATACCAGAAATTCAAATACACAAAACCAGTAAGCTTCTGTTTCCTTCTACTTGGAAGACAGTTTACCGGGAAAGGGATGAGAGTTAAACGACATAATCCATTTCCAGTCTCTACCACACCGTTTAGGAAAGATCATCGGATCTATAGGCAGATGACTAGGATCAAAATCGTGGCTTCTTCTCTGTTGTGGGATGCAGGTGAAGTCACTTAACTCATCATTAATTCCATTTTATAAGTGGAAAAACCTATCAATTCCCAGGCTTTTGGAAGGGGCTGACACTGTAGAGTGCAGACCATTATACGGTGGTGGTGTTTCCCCCCCCCCCCCAATCACCTGCCGCCTTGTCTGGTTCATGAATATGAACTGCCACAGGCCACAACAAGCGGTTCATCAGAATCCACCTCAATAGCATGACACAGGCAGGCCTTGTGCAAAGACTGTGCAAGGCGCTCCTGGCAACCACGGGCAATTAATACACCTACAGCAGCGCGCCAACGAAGTGACTGGTAAACTCCCCGCCCGGACTAACCGGCCGCCCCGGGCGTCGGTCCCTCCCGACCGGTCTGCGCCCCGGCGGCCGCGGGTCACTCATGAAGTCATGACAGTGACTCAAAGCGCCCTTCCGACTGAGGTGAGTCAGGAGGAAGCGCAGAGCCAGCACCAGCCGCCACGCGGGGCTCGGACCTCGGACGCCCGGGGACAGCCGGGGGTCCCGGCGGTGGTCCCGGCAGGCTCACGGCGGTCGGAGGCTGCAACCCCCTCCGGGAACGCCAGGATGGCACGCGGCGCCCCCGGGGTCACCTCGCCCCGCGCACTCGTGACGCCGCAAGGGGCTGGGCCCAATGGGGCCCAACGCGGACCGGCCGCTCGCGCCTGGCCCGTCCGCCCAGGCGGCGCGTAGAAAGTGGGGACCCTCCGCCGCTCGGCCCCCTCGCCGCTCGGCCCGTTTCCGACAGCCCCCTGCCCCGGCCCGCCGGGTCTTCCTCAGGCCGGCGCTGGGGCCGCAGCGTCAGCCGCCGGCCTGGTCCAGCTCCCGAAGGCCCGAGCCGGCGGGAGTCGCCGAGAAGCCCAGAGGAGGGCCGCGGAAAGCGCGAGCCACTCACCGGCCTCGGGTCCGCTCGGCCGTCTGTCCGTCGCCGCGTCCGCGAGTCCGTCAGCAACTCCCTGAAGTGCCGCGGCCGCCGCAGCGGAGCGGACGGCGCGGGGGCGGCCCGACGTGCGCACGCAGCGGGGGGCGGGACCTGCGGAGAACACGCCCCTGCGGCGGGTACGCCGCATCTCCCGCTGGGCCCAGGGCGCCGGGGCAGTCGGGGTGCTCCCGAAAGAGCAGGTTAACAAGAGCGAGTGTTAATGAGGGTGCCTCGGGGCTATGCGCTCTCCGGGCCCCATATCACCGCCTGTCCAGGCTCCTCTTGCGCTTGGCTCCACCTGCCCTTTCTTTTCCAGCCGCACTGGCTTCCCGTCATTTCCTTACCCTTCAAGCTGGCTGCAGGTTTAATGACCGGTACTGTCCGGTGTTGACAAAGGTGTGCGGAACGTGCGGTGTTCGTGGGAGTTAGGGGGAAGCGGAGACAATTTGCGAGATCTGTTAGAATTAAGAATGGGCCTTCTCTTTGCTCAATTCCACTTCTCGGTAGCTATCGTAGAGCAACGCGTGCAAGAACCCAAAGAGACAACAAGCAAGGAAGGTCACTGCAACACATAAGGGGATGCGTACGTCATTTGGGTGAAAATCTTGAAACAACCTAAACGTCCATTAAAGGAGGATGGGGTGGGGGTTGACAGGGACACATTTATTCAACGGAGTTCTGCTTCCGTTAAAAAAGGAAGGGCAGACACCACCTTAGGGAGGATGTTAAGCAGAAGGGAAAAGCAAGATGTAGAAAAATACAAAAATACATTTGACAGTGCCTAAGTTTAACCTAAAAAATACTGAACTCTAATGTGTATGTGAAGTGTTTAAGGGTGAAAGGCACTGATGTTTGCCATTTACTTGAAACATATCAAAAAATAAGATAGTCGATGGATAATAGGTGTCTAATAAATATAGCAAAATGTTAACATTTTAGAGAATTTAGGTGGTAAGTATATATATGGGTGTTCACTACATATAGTTATTTCAAATTTTCTATATGTCTACAAATTTTCACAATAAAATCTGGGGAAAAATATATTCAGTATGATCCCTTTTATTTTTTTTAACTACAAAATGTTCTTTCCACATGTTCATGTTTAGATATCTAAATGCAGGCAAAGGCCAAGAAGGTTTACACACAAGAATGTCAGAGGGAGGTCAAGGGTCACTTGTGCTTTATTTGTACCATTTAAAGTTTTTTATGAGATGCATAAATGCATTATACATTACTTGGCTATCAAAACCAAATCTAAAAAAAGAATGGATCTTTAAAAATAATAATTGGAAGTACACACTGTACTGCCCCTGCCCCAATCACATACACACAAAATTGAATTAAATCCAGTGGCACTGATTGAAGGGGGATTGCTTTGAGGGTTCAGATGAGATAATGGGGGGGTGCCTGGCTTGAATTCCTGGTTTGAGCCCCACATTGGGCTTAGAGATTACATAAATAAATTTCAAATGAGATAATGTGGAGCTTAGATTTGCTCAGAGACGGTTGTCCACCTCCCCCCCGCCCCCGTTATCATTACTAGCACATGTCACTGGGCTCAGTGAACTGGCAAGAGTTTTGCAGGAAGTCTTCGTCAGATATAAAGTCCAACAGGAAGTGCAGAGTCACAGCTGAGCACGCCAGTCAGTAGCCAAATCTTTCTCCTCAGGCCTCAGGGGACCATTGTGTTGTGGACTGGGTGGGGCTTCAAGAGACAATACCTTTACCCAGGCTGTCAATAATACCTACCCACTTCCAGACAGACCCCAGGCACCAGCACCACTGATCAGAAACCCAGGAGCAGAGATGCCATTCTCTGCCACTCGTTGCCTGCACTGATTTCCAAGTGGTCGGTTCAGCAAGGCCAAAAGGCAGGGGAGATCCCGGTGTCCCATTTTGGCCCTAAGATGCTACTCAATTAAACTTGGGCACCAGGGCTGGCTTCCTGGGCTTGTAACCCCAGTCCCACTCTGAGAAGGCCTCCACGCTTGGTTTAATGCTCTGCTGTTACTTTCTTGAAATTCTCTATAATTTTTGAACAAGGAGCTCTGCATTTTCATTTTGCACCAGGCCTTGCAAATTCTGCAGCTGGTCCTGCTACATGCCTTCTTGTTTAGATTTATTTCCTTAAAGTGGAGACCTTGGAACATTGGGTTTTATGCTTTATCCTTATGTAACTGAAGAAAAGCTTCATCTTTTATCACAGTAATATGCACTTGGGTTCCATTTAGTAGGTATTTACTGAGTTCCTAGTAAGTACAGGATATGGTGCCCGAAGGAAGAGGTAGAGACAAACATGACATAAGCCAGCTCTCAGGAAGCCTTCCTACTATCGTAGCCAATTTTACCAGTGAGATAGAGATGGGAATAGAATAGGAGTAGTTAGCCTAGCTTAGGGGTCAGGGAGGGCTTCCTGGAGGAGATTATGGGTATGTGGAATCTCAAGGAATAAGTAATAATTAGCCCTATCTAACGTGGTGAGCCCCACCCAGGCAAACTTTACAGTCTCAGCATAGAGGCGTAACATAACAGGATGTGGAGGAGGCTGCAAAAGATTTATGCAAGACGAACACATAGATGAAATCTTCATTTATAAATACCAACACGAGTAAACATAGTATGTATTAAAATAAATACACGCATTTCATAATAAAGACCAGTATTTTACATAAATAAAATACACATTACCCTGTAAGTTATCTCCACCACTAGATTCGGGAAAACATCACCAGTTTTAGTTAGGGTTCCCGGGAACTCATTGAGACAACCGGTCAATCAGCAAATATTTATTGAGCGCCTACGTGCCATGCGCTGTGCTAAGTGCTGGAAATTCAGCAGTGAATGCAGAGATGTGCCTGCTGTTACGAAGCTGACCTTCCCGGATGGTCAATACACATTCTGAATTGAGTGAGTGAATGAAAGGAAAAAAATTTTTCTTACCCAGTAATAAGTTTTCAGGAGAGGCGTGACAGGGCCATTTTTGAGTTTTAGCTGAACACAAAGAAATCTCACTTTTTCTGCTAAAAAATAACTCAAATCCGTGCAACTAGGAGCAGCCTCAAAGGTGAGTCAGGCTTGCAAGAACTCAGAGCCTGGGGGGTTGAGAGTCCCAGATGATATATAAGTATCTTTAGGTGACACCCCGTATCTGCAAGTTCAGATGTTCATGCAAGATAAAGCCGTGTGTTTTGTTTCTGCTTTTGTTTTTGCATCCTCAGGTCTCACCGCCAGCCTCCCGCAAAACCGCTCCGCAGGTGCACTTCGAGAAGCCCCGGAGGTCCGTCTATATCCGGTTTCCGCCAGCCGAGGAGGCTGCGCCGCGCGGACGCTTGTCCAGGCCCGCGCGAGCCGGGACGAACCATCTGTGCCCGTCGAGGGGGGAGGCGGGTCAGCTCCGCGCGGAGTGAGGGCCTGGACACTGAGAGTCCCGAGGCAGCACGGCTGGGGTTCCTTCTCGCAGGACGGCCGGGAAGGGATGGCTTTGCCAGGGCGGGGCTGGAACTGCGGGCGGGGTCGGCCTTTCCGCAGGTTCCACACCTCCCCCCCCCCATTCCGGCAGTGGACTCGGCTGCAAGGTCTGGGGGCCCAAAGTTCCCGCTCAACCATTTCCCACCAGGGCTGCGTCGTGGAGGTCTCGGCTGCCGGGTGCACCGCGCGGGAGGTGGAAGACGGAGACCCGGACAGGGTCGCGGTGTCTGGAGCCCTTTGCGTCTACGCGGTGCGTGCGCGGAGTAGTCTCAGGAGGAACGCGTGTCCCCATCGCCGATCCCCCTCGTCCCACGGCGCCTAGGCCTCTGGGACCCCACTTGCCGCACCAGCCCGCATGGCAGACAAGAAACTGGTGGTGGTGTTTGGAGCCACAGGTGAGCGAGCGCGAGCCCAGCCCCCGGAGCCTGGGAGGAGTTCCCAGGGTGGGTGAGCGGGTCCTGGAGGGAGGGTCTTGCGTCTCGGACCCCTGACCCGGCGGGGGGTGGGGACAGGACCTGGGCATACATTCCCTTTCACGTTTTAAAAAATTAATTACTTTAACTTTTTCGAATAAGCATGTGCACATAGTACCAAAACGAAATTTCCCTCCCACCTCCGTCCTGGCAACCCCATCCATCACGGTCCTCGTTTCCAGAGTATCCTACCAGACAGGTTAGAGATACACAATTATTTTTTTAAATGGTAAAGTGTCTTATTTTGCTCCCATCTGTTTTTTTTTTCTTTCCTGTATGTTTTTAAAAACATATAACACCTTAAGATATAAAGCACGTACCATACAATTCACCCATTTAAAGTGTGCAGTTCGCTGATATCTAGTATATTCCTGAGCTCTGTGGCCATCACCACAGTCCGTTTCAGAACATTTCATCACTCCCAAAGGAAACCTCATACCCACTAGCATTTCTCCTGACTTTCCCCGGCCCCTGGCAGCCATCAGTCTATTTTCTGTCTGTAGATTTGCCCATTCTGAACTTTTCCTGTAAATGAAATCATACAGATGTGGCCTTTTGTGTCTGCCTTCTTTCACTTGGCTTGTTTTTTGAGGTTCATCCACTTTGGGGCTTGGGGGGATTTTTGGAGTTTGGAGTGGGGAGGAGGAGCAGAGGGAGAGAGAGAATTTTTTTTTTTTTAAAGATTTTATTTATTTATTTGACAGAGATAGAGACAGCCAGCGAGAGCAGGGGGAGTGGGAGAGGAAGAAGCAGGCTCATAGAGGAGGAGCCTGACGTGGGGCTCGATCCTGGAACGCCGGGATCACGCCCTGAGCCGAAGGCAGACGCTTTAACCGCTGTGCCACCCAGGCACCCCAGGAGAGAGAGAATCTTAAGCAGGCTTCATGCCCCGTGTGACCCTGAGATCATTACCTGATGTGAAATCAAGAGTCGGATGCTTTTTTTTTTTTAAGATTTTATTTATTTATTTGACAGAGATAGAGACAGCCAGCAAGAGAGAGTGGGAGAGGAAGAAGCAGGCTCGTAGAGGAGGAGCCTGATGTGGGGCTCGATCCCATAACGCGGGGATCACGCCCTTAGCCAAAGGCAGACGCTTAACCGCTGTGCCACCCAGGCACCCCAAGAGTCGGATGCTTAATCCACCCAACCATCCAGGCACCCCAAGGTTCACCCACTTTGTAGCATGTGTCAGTACCCCACTCCTTTTTATAGCTGAATAATATTCCATTTCATGGGTAGACCATGTTGTGTTGAGCCATTCATCCATTGATGGACATTTGATTTGTTTCCACCTTTTGGCTATTGTGAATAATGCTGTGAACATTCATGTACAAGTTTTCGTGTAGAGACGTTTTTAATTTAGGGGGTACATGCTTAGACTGGAATTACTGGATCATATGGTAAGTCTGTGTTTAGCCCTTTGAGAAACCACCAGACTGTTTTTCAAAGCGACTGCACCATTTTACATTCCCACCAGTACTGTGTGAGGTTAGTTGTAGTTCTGCAACTTATCTTTTCCACTCCAGGAGAGTGTTCACCCGTCCAGGTCATACATACAGATTTGCCACATTCTTTTTTATCACTTTTGCATGGATCGGTTACTTATTTAACCAGAATCCCTTTTTTATTTTTTAGATTTTATTTATTTGAGAGAGAGCATGAGCAGGAGGGAAGGGTACAGGAAGAAGCAGACTCCCCGCTGAGCAGGGAGCCCAACTCTTTAACAGATTCTTACCCAAGGACACGTCATTTGTCTACAAATTTCCACTATTGCAAATAGTGCTGCATCCAATTTTCTCATACATATATTTATGGATGATTTTTATTTTATTCCTTTTGATGATTTTACTTTTTGTCATTTTCTCATTTTTAAAGTCTATTTTTTTTTAAGTAATCTCTACACCCAAAGTGGGGCTCAGAGACACGACCCCGCGATCAAGAGTTGCATGCTCTTTTGACTGAGTGAGTCTGGCACCTCTCAGTCTTTAAAAAAAAAAGAAGAAGATGATGTAGGTGATACTGTATTTCTTAAGCTAAGGGGTGGGTACATGGGTGTTGGCATCCTTTTGTGTATGCACTAAATATTGTAATACATTTTACTTATTTATTTTGTACAAGTAAAGTCTATTCCCAACTCGGGGCTTGAACTCATGACCCTGAGGTTGCATGTTCTGCCTCCCAAGCAGCCAGCTGCCCCATAATACATTTTAAACATTTTTTTTTTTTAAGATTTTCTTTATTCATTTATCAGAGAGAGAGAGAGACCACAAGCAGGGGGAGCTGCAGGCAGAGGGAGAGGGAGAAGCAGGCTCCCTGCTGAGCAAGGAGCCCGACGGAGGGCTCGATCCCAGGACCCCGGGATCATGACCTGAGCCACCCAGGCGTCCCACATTTTAAACATTTGTTAAAAGGTGTGATGCCTGCTAAAACATGGAGGAACTTTGAAAACAGTATGCTAAGTTAAAGAAGCCAGACACAGCAGACTGTATACCGTATGATTCCATTTGTGTGAAACGTCCAGAAGAGGCAGAGGGATAGAGACAAAGTAGATGAGTGGTTGCCAGAGCTGAGAGGAAGTGAGTGCTGCTGGGTTTTGTTTGGGGGCGGGGGAATGAAATGTTCTAAAATTGACTGTGATGATGGTTGCATGCTCTAAATATGCAGAAAAACCACTCTACTGTACGCTTTATGTATTTATTTAACCTGAAGCCGTGAGTTTTTCCGGGGAAATTCAAGGCAAGTATGATGCGTGCACAGTGGGAGACGTCTCAGCTGCCCAGTGTAAGTATTTGTTTACTATGGGTAAAATCAACCCACTAGTATATGGATTTTCCAAAATACTTTTTAAATAAATATACACCATGTACCCTTTAAAAGATGAGTGAATGCTGTCTCAGTAGAGCTGTTATTTTTTAAATGGTGTAAGGCATTCAATGAGGATCACAGGTGAAAAGTGTCTGGGTGTCTGGCTGGTGTGGAGCGTTCCCTTTGGGGCTTCCCCTTAGCAGGACGCCCAGGCAGGTCCCACTCTGCAGGTCTTTCTGTCTCTTCACAGGTGCTCAGGGAGGCTCAGTGGCCCGGACGCTCCTGGAAGATGGGACATTCAGGGTTCGAGTGGTGACGCGGGACCCTGGGCAGAAGGCAGCAAAGGAGCTGAGGCTGCAGGGTGCAGAGGTGGTACAGGGAGACCAGGATGACGAGGCCAGCATGGAGCTGGCCCTGATTGGGGCCCATGCTGCCTTCATTGTGACCAACTACTGGGAAAACCGAAGCCAGGAGCAGGAGGTCAAGCAGGTGAGGGCAGGTGGGAGGATGTGGGAAGGCTGGCCTAGGAGCAGGGCGAGGGGCTGACTCTGCCTGTGACCACCGTCCACTGCAGGCCTTTTCCCTCCTCTTCCATGCAGTCCTCCTGGACTTTAATAAGCATGAGAGGCAGATGCTTTCCTCTTCCGGTGACTTGTGTTTAGATGTCATTCAGGCACCATAGTTTGCCCTTTCAAAGTGTATAGTTCAGTATATATTCTCAAAGTTGTGTGGCCATCACCATCACCTAATTCCAGAACATTTCATCACCCCCCCCAAAAAAAACACGTACCTATTAGCAGTCACTCCCAGTTCCCACCTCCCCCAGCCCCAGGCAACTGATAATCTGTCATCCAGTAACTTTTTACACTTTCTAAAAAACCAACTCTGTTGACCCATCATTTTCTCATAATAGGATGCACACATTTTAACTGTACTGTTGGATAAAATTTGAATATAAATATACCCACATATTACCAATCTAATCAGAACACATTTCCATCAACCCAGAAAGTCCCCATGTCTCCTTTCACGTGTTGTATGTTTCTGTTTATTCTGTTTTCCACCCACATTCTCTCCAGTTAGTTGGTTATTGAGCCCAGGCGGCAGGGGGAGGGATAAGAGACAGAGAACGTGAGACGTGGCCATCATTGTGTCCCACTGAAGATGGGGACAGTTGCACAAAGCCTTTCACACACAGGGCACTCAGGGATCTGTGGAATGTGGTGGCAGAGGAGAGACCCTGGTTGACTGTCCAGCACGTTAGCTTTCAGCCCTGCGTCGTCCACAACCAGCTGGAGCTTTGCTTGGACCTTCCCTGCCCTGGGCTTTGTTAGAAAAAAGGGCCTTCGTAAAATAAAGGGAGGTTGGAATGGACCGCTAGTCTCTAGACATGTTTTTAGCCTTGACATTTTCTTTGAATACATCTTAAGTGGAAGCCCATCCCACAGAGTGGAGAGGACAGCTCTTCTGGTGGATGGAGATCTTGGCTCATTATCCTTACAGCCTGTGTTCACGTCCCGAGGCTGCCATTACAAGCTGAGTGGCTTAAAACAACAGGAACTGACTCTCTCCCGTCTGGGGGCCAGAAGTCCAAAGTGAAGGCGCCTTCAGAGGGAGGCTCTAAGGGCGACTCCACTCCTTGCCTCTTCCAGCTGGTGCTCCTCGTGGCCACAACACCCCAGTCTCTGCCCAGCTGCCTCTCCTCGTGGCCACATCACCCCAGTCTCTGCCCAACTGGCTCTCCTCGTGGCCACATCACCCCAGTCTCTGCCTTCATGTGGCCTTCTCTCCATGTCTCCTCTTCAGTCTCTCATAGGGACCTTTGTCCACAGATTGAGGGCCCACCGGGGATGATCTCAAGTTCCTTAATTATATCTGCAGATTTCTTTTCCCTAATAAGGTCACATTCAGAGGTTCTGGGGGTTAGGATGTGCACATATCTTTTTGGAGGCCACTGTTCAACCCCCTACACATCCTTATGTGGCAGGTGGTATGGCTCCCCGTTTAACAGCTGCCAGGTTAGGTCCCTGGTCCAGGATCTTGAGGCTAGTGCATTGCACAGCAGGTGTGGCCCCTGAGTAGCGTGTGTACTTCATCCCTGAGCTGTACCACCTCCCTAGTGGACTGCTGGGGCCCTTCACGGAGGATGGCTTTGTATGGAGCAGGCAGAGGGGGGAGAGCTCCATGCAGCGCTCTCCCAAACAGCAGACCTACCCCCACCTGTCACAGTGCACATGGGTGGGCCACAGTTGAGCATATGGGGAAGTGCAACCCCCCGGGTGATCTCGAGAAGTGACACTAGGACAGAAGGCTCACAGTGGTGTGTGAGAGGGCGTGGTACCACGTGTGAGCATCATTCCAGAAGAGGGGCCCTTATCAGAGGATGAAGTGGTGTCAGCCTCTTAGCATCAGGCACAGTGGCAACAGGAGTGGGAGAGCCTGGGCTGTGATTACACATCCTCCCTCTCAGCTTTGTGGTTTCCCCTTTCCTGCTTACAGGGAAAGCTGCTGGCCGATCTGGCCAAGCGCCTGGGCCTTCACTACGTGGTCTACAGTGGCCTGGAGAACATCAAGAAGCTGACGGCCGGGAGACTGGCAGCGGGCCACTTTGATGGCAAAGGGGAGGTGGAGGAATATTTCCGGGACATCGGAGTTCCCATGACCAGCGTGCGGCTCTCCTGCTATTTTGAGAACCTCCTCTCCTACTTCCTGCCTCAGAAAGCCCCTGACGGAAAGAGCTACTTGCTGAGTGAGTGCCCTTCTTCCTTCCCGAGCGTCTGCTCTCCCCAAGGGGAGCTGCGGGTGTTGTAGAAAACGGGCTTGTCCTCAGATGGTTCCGGGTCCCAGCCCAGGTTCTCGCATAGCCTGTGACTTAGAACAGAGCATGTAACCTTGCTGGGCCTCTGCTTCCTGCTCTGTGAAATGGGCATCACTGACTTTTGCAGGGGCGATGAGAAAACCTGCCAGGAGGCAGTGAGGCAATGCTTTGTCTGTTATAGAGATGAGTGCATTGTTACTTCTCCTGCGGGGGTAAGGAGAGGATCTGGAGGATCAGGTCCAGCGGTAGGTGTCGCAGAGGAGGAAAGCACGTTCCTCTCAAGCTGTAAATGGGCTGCAGGGAACCTTAGGCAGCTTGTATCCTGTGGGTGGCCGCGGTCCTCAGCTGGCCACCCCTCCCCCTGTGCACGAACAGCAGGGACAGTGAGCCGTCTGGGCCTCTGTTGGCACACTGGCATCGCCCTTTATAGTTTGCAGAGCTGCTCGGGGATACCTCTTGTGTTCCGTGTCTAGCTGAGCTCTGTCCCCACAAGGTCCCCGGGTGACCTGAATGGGCAGCGGCTGTAGCCCTTGTCATGGGTGAGGAATGCAGCAGGACCCAAGTGATACTGCTCTGCCTCCCCTGCCACGTGCTGCTCTGGGCCAGGCCCTGGCCTCAGCACTCTGGCCTTCCTGTTAGTGTAGTTGGCTTTCCACATCAGGAATTCCAGATACGACAAAGTACAGTGGGGCCGGCGCCTCGGGAGCAGCCCCTTCATTTCCTTTCCGTTCGTGTCTCAGCCCCGAGAGGGTGGGCAGGTCCAGCGTTCCCTCCACTCTGTAAATGGAGCAACCAGGGCTCAGGGCGTAAACAGGTGCCAAGGTGGCAGAGATCGGATCGCATCGTTTCCTGACTGAACCTCACTGCTGCTTGTCCACCACACACACCAGGGGTGCTGACCTGTGCACGTGTCCTGGCGATGGGCTGGCGGGAACATGTGCCAGCACACCCCTCCTCCCTCCTCTCCCAGGCTTGCCCATGGGTGATGTGCCCATGGATGGCTTATCTGTAACCGACCTGGGTCCCGTGGTGCTCAGCCTGCTGAAGATGCCAGAAGAGTACGTCGGTCGGAACATTGGGCTCAGTACCTGCAAGCACACAGCAGAAGAGTACGCCGCCCTGCTCTCCAAGCACACCGGGAAAACCGTGCGCAATGCCAAGGTAGGCTCCTGGGGCCCGGGCCTGGGATGGGTACCGTCCCAGCTCCCACCAGGGGGCTCTGCCAGCCCCGTTCTGGTCATTCTAACCCCCGTGGGGGCTTTATGGGCGGTAGGGAAGCAGCATTTAGGGCTGCCCCATGACCCCGGGCAGGGTAAATCTGAATTCATCACTATGAACGTTTGTCATGCTGTGCTTGGGGGCCAAGTGTGGCTGCTGAGAGAAATTTCTGGCTTAGGCAGTTGACCAAGAGGCAAGGAAGGTTTCCAGAAAGAGGGGACACGAGGGTCCAAGACAAGAGTGAACACACAGGGGTGCTGGGCTTTTCTGGGGTGTGACTTGAGGGAGGGAAGGGAAAGGAGACCAGAGAGATGGGCCCCATCCCTGTCTCCTCTTGGCCTGGCTAGGTGGGCAGGAGGCCCTCTGGCCCCTTCTCTCCCCGCTGACCCTCTGTCTTCCTGTTCAGACCCCTGGGTGCCTTGTTTCTTATTGGTTCTTCCCATTATGGTAGTGAGAGTGACTTATCAAAGAAAATCTGGGAAACTCCCAAGTCATTGAAAGACAAAAACTACCCACAGAGCTCCCAGACCCAAGCAGAGCAATGATGGGGAGGCTGTGGCAGGGTGTGTTTCAGGTGGGTCAGACCCCCCCAGACTCAGATCCTGCTCCCAGCCCTTAACACCCACCTGTGACCTTAGAGGCACAGTCCCAGACCCTCTCTGCCTCAGTATCTTCATCTATACAATGGGTGTATGAATAGTATCTCCTTCCCTGGTGGTTAGGATTGAATGGAGTAATCAATGTAAGTGCTTCCTTAGTGCCAGGAGGTGCTCTAGAAAACATGCCCTAAATGGCCGCGCATACATCTAAACAAAGAAAGGTCTGAGGCAGCTGTGGAGGATTTCAGGAGCTGAGGAGTGTAGACTCAGTTTGGTCAGGAAAGGGGAACAGCTTTGGTTTCTGAGCAAGAAAGTGATGTTTGCAGAATTCTGGTTTGGAAAGGGCTGAGAAGTTTCCATCTCACGATCTCAAAAGAACAAGATTTATGACTTTTTTTTTAAAGGTTTTATTTATTTGTTTGACAGAGAGACAGCCAGCGAGAGAGGGAACACAAGCAGGGGGAGTGGGAGAGGAAGAAGCAGGTTCCCAGTGGAGCAGGGAGCCCGATGGGATCATGACCTGAGCTGAAGGCAGACGCCCCTATATTTTTTTTTAAGTAATCTCTACATCCACTGTGGGGCTCAAACTCGACCCTAACATCAAGGGTGGCACACTCTTCTGACTGAACCAGCCAGGTGCCCCTTGAAAGAATAGGATTTAAGTTGACTTAAAACGGTTTTTGAGGGGCGCCTGGGTGGCGCAGTCGTTAAGCGTCTGCCTTCGGCTCAGGGCGTGATCCCAGTGCTCTGGGATCGAGCCCCACATCGGGCTCCTCCGCTGGGAGCCTGCTTCTTCCTCTCCCACTCCTGCTTGTGTTCCCTCTCTCGCTGGCTGTCTCTGTCAAATAAATAAATAAAACCTTAAAAAAAAAAATCAGTGGTTTTTGAACTTTAATCTTTTTAGAAGGGTTTTCGGATGAACTTATTGGAAAGGACTTGGGTTGGGACTGGGTTGCCCACAGCTGGGGTGCCAGAGATGCTGACAGACCCAGTAGACTCCCCTCTGTTTCTAGACGACCCCAGAGGACTACGAGAAGTATGGCTTCCCTGGCGCCCGGGACCTGGCCAACATGTTCCGTTTCTATGTCCTGAAACCTGACCGAGACATCGAACTGACCCTGAAGCTCAACCCCAAGGCCAGGACGCTGGACCAGTGGCTGGAGCAGCACAAAGGAGACTTTGCTGGGCTCTGACCCTGCCACCTCTCAGCCCCGTCGGGGGGACGGGAGGTACAGTCACAGTGATCCCTTCTTGTGTTACAAAAAAAAATTATTTTTTAAATAAAGGCCATTGTTCTCACAGATGGGTTCCAAAAGAAGAGGGCTTTGTTTCAGGGGCTGGGGTTGGGGTGCCAGCTGCTGGGGCATGAAAATTCCAACAGGAAGCACCAAGTGGCAGGAACCCAGCGCCCCTCCCCTGCAGGGGGCTAGAGGGTTGAAG
This sequence comes from Ursus americanus, assembly GCF_024610735.1. Taxonomy (NCBI): domain Eukaryota; kingdom Metazoa; phylum Chordata; class Mammalia; order Carnivora; family Ursidae; genus Ursus; species Ursus americanus. The sequence continues at coordinate 36,869,857 of NC_142128.1, forward strand.
ACACAGAACATAAATGCAGTTGTAGTTTCGTCCAGCAGGTGGGAGACAGCACTGTGACCACAGCCCAGAGAAGCGGCTCTGACCGCTGCTTCAACTACATTGGACCGTGTAGAGTCCCAAGGCGCAGAGGGGATTCCCCACGTCAGCCACAAGCGGTGCCTGTTGACAACGAGACACACGCAGCCTTCATCTCCAGAGAGCTGGTGAGGCCAGCTGCATGTTCATTCTTGGAGCTTGAAGGCGTCACCCTCTGGGTGGGGGGGCTTTCCCCATCTGCAGCAGCCCTAAGATGTGGGTGATCTTCAGCACAGGCTGGGCAGAACATCTGAAGGGCAGTGGCAGACTGCGGAGCAGAGGTCGCCATAACTGCACACTGCTGAAAACAGGTGACACGTTGCTTATAGCAAAGGCTGGAGGCAAAGCCAAGGAAGTGACAGTGTGAACTTGCTGGTGGTGTGCACACCGGCTTGGGAAGGTGGGGCTGGTTTGACTTCTCCCACTCACTTTAGAGAAGAGGAAGGTCAACGCCCAGAGAACACAAAGGTCCTGTGCCTGAAGTCCACGGCAGGCTTGTTTTTCCTCTACGGATGTGCATAACCTCCATCCTCCCCAAGCCTCTGTACCTGCAGTCCCACCACTTTCATTCAATCTGTTGATTACTTGAAAAAGTGTTTGACAACCTAAATACAACATTAACAAAAAAGATTATGCTCTGTGCCTTGAGATTAGGTTGGTGGGAGAGCCAGATATAAATACGCATGAATAGTTATAGATTGACACAGGGCTGCAGAGAAAAGGAGGCACAGATAATGGAGGAGGGGGCCTACTTTAGGGGGACAGGGACGGCCACTGAGGGGAGGGCAACAAGCCCCACCACTCCTCCCCAAGACAGGGCAGAAAGGAAGACTGTGACAGTGTGACCTTCCAAGAGAATGGCCATCTGCATCCAGTCCGATGTGATGCCAAGTCCCCCATGCCCCAGGGTGGGAAATTCACCTGGTTGGGGCTGAGACTCACTGTGATAAGATCCGGGAGTGGCCTATGGTCTATACGGAGCCTGGGAGGAGCCCCTGTGCCCAGGTGCAGAGCCCACACTGAGTTCCAGTGATGGGACCTGGGCACGTTGCTGAGCCTCGCCAGTCTGCTTACCTGGTGCTACCTGGCCAGGCTGTTCTGAGGGCACCATGAGATCATTTGTGAAAGCAGGATCTGACACCTCTGGGTCACCCTCCCTCTCCTGACACACACGGTCAAACCCTGCTAGCCTCCAGTGCCCTTCGGCCTGTTCCCTGTCCCTCGTAAAAGGTGGCACCCACTGACCCCATCCCAGGTGCGGCCAAAGCAGCTGACTGCAGTGGGAATAGACCACATCCAAAGCCAATGAAGTAGACAGAACTGCACAACAATCAGGAGGTTCCAGGTGCTACGATCTATCCACACTGCACACAAAACCCAAATCCTCAGCCATAAAACTACTCCATGATGTTATAAGGTCATGCTAGATCTGTCCAAACCCACAGAACGTACAATACCAAAGCGAACTCTGATGTAAACTGTGGACTTTGGGTGATGATGACATAACAATATCGGTTCATCAGTTGAAACGAGCGCTCTGCTCTGGTGGTATGGATAGTAGGGGAGGCTGTGCATGTGGGGCCAGAGGGTCTACGGGAAATCTCTGTACTTTCCTCTAAGTTTTGCTGAGAACCTAAAACTGTTCTAAAAAATAGGTCTGTTACAAAATAATCTAGTATTTTACTTTTTAAAAGATTTCATCTATTTATTTGACGGGGGGAGGGGACAAGCAGGGTGAGAGGCAGAGGGAGAGGAAGCAGCAGGCTCCTCGCTGATCAGGGAGCCCGACACGGGACATGGGACCCTGGGATCAAGGCAGATGCTTCACTGACAGCCACCCAGGCGCCCCCAATCCTATTATTTTAAACCATTTGATCTGTAACAGACTTCCATGTTGACCCTCTTCCCTTGTCTCTTGGCAATAACCAAATGTGGCTCGAGAGAAACTGGCCCTTCCCACACCCTGATCACTGAAATTGAGGTACCCTGCCTGTGTGTCACCACAGGAAGGATGCGCACAAGGGTCACACCACCCAGTGCTGAGGACTGTGGTTCAGCACCGCACTGGGGATGACTCCAGGCACCACAACCTCCTGCTGCTGGTGGAGGTGGCCCAGCGGGATGGATGCTACGGGTGCCTGGTTTTCTAAAATACATTAGTTAGGTGCCATTTCTCACTTTCCTAACTGTGGTAAAAATAGAAAGTTTGCGTGCTAGTCATTTTTTAAAAAGATTTACGTATTTGAGAGAGAGCAAGAGAGCCAGGGAGGGACAGAGGGAGAGGGAGAAGCTCCCGCAGACTCCGAGCTCAGCACGGAGCCCAATGCAGGGCCCGATCCCAGGATCCCGAGATCAAGACCTGAGCCAAAACCAAGAGTCGGATGCTTAACTGAGCCACCCTGGCGCCCCTCGTTTTAGTCACATTTAAGTGTATAGTTCACTGTTGCGCAGCCCTCACCAGACCATCCGTCTCCAGAACTTTTTCATCTTCCCAAACTCTGTTCCCATGAAACATCAACTTCCCATTCCCTTCCCCACACCACCGCCCCCCGCCCCGCCCTGCAGGAACCATTCTACTTTGTCTGTGAGCTTGACGACTCCTAAGTACCTTATAAAAAGTAGCTGGCAACATTTTAAAATGAGACGGCTTTCATAGTGTTACTGATAATAGCCAAAGACTGGAAATAATCCAAATGTCTATCAGGGAATGAGTGGAAAACAAATGTGGTCTTTCCACAGAATGGAATTTACTCAGCCATGAAAAGGAGTAAGTACGGATTCATGCTATGACACGAATGACCCTTGAGACATTAAGTGAAACCAGAAGGAACCCAAAGAGGTCACATATTGTATGATTCCATTTATATGAAACGTGCCCAGTAGGGGGATCGTAGAGACAGGAAGTAGATTCGTGGTTGGCAGGGTCTGGGGGACCCGGGGAAATGGGGAGTAACTACTGCTAATGGACATGGGGTTTCTCCTTGGGGTGATGAAAATGTTCTAGAATTGTGGTGATGGTTGCACAACACTGAACTAAAATCCACTAAATTGTGCACTTTGAACGGGTGAGTTGGAGAATATAGGTAACCCCAAAAACAAAGTAACTAAAGTCATCTCATAAAACTCTGGATGCCCAGCCTCTCTGGCAAAGCCCTGGATGGCCTGGCAGCACCGGGCCTGAACTCCTGCAGAGCCCCCTTGAGTGGAGCTGAGGAGGAGCCGTCCCCGTCAGACAGGGCAGCCGGTTTCCACCACTCCCTACGGTATCCCGGGCACAGAGGGAGCAGGTCAGAGCCTTCCCCTTCTTTAAAGTTGCCGACTGGCTCATCTGCGACCCTTCACAAGGATCATGCCAAAGAGACATAACTTCTGGTGAAGAGATACAGGGCGCCTGGCTGGCTCAGTTGATAACAGTGTGTGACTCTTATCTCGGGGTTCTGAGCTCAAGCCCCAACATGGGTGTAGAGATTACTTAAAAATAAGATCTTTGGAGGCACCTGGGTGACTCAATTAAGCATCTGTCTTTGGCTCAGGTCATGATCTTGGGGTCCTGGGATCAAGCTCCGCATTGGGCTCCCTGCACAGTGAGGAGCCTGCTTCTTCTTCTCCCTCCACTTGCTGCTCCCCCTACTTGTGCTCTGTCAAATAAATAAACAAATAAAAATCTTAAAAAAAAAAAAAAGATCTTTGGGGCACCTGGGTGGCTCAGTCAGTTAAGCGTCTGCTTTCAGCTCAGGTCATGGTCTCAGAGTCCTGGGATGGAGCCCCACATCAGACTGCCTGCTCAGCGGGACGTCTGCTTCCCCCTCTGCCCAACCCTCAACTCGTACTCAATCACTCACACTCCCTCTCAATTAAATAAATAAAATCTTTAAAAAATAAAAAAAGTTAAAAAACTAAATTAAATCTTAAAAAAAAATAAATAAAAGATAGAAAGTACAGGTTTCCCAGTGCTAAAACACACCTCTGAGAGAGCTACAAGTGTCCATGTGATTCAGTGACAGGCCCCAGTGTGGCAGAAGGGCAGAGCAAGGGCGGGGTAGTCTCTGGACACCTGGGTAGCCAAGAAGCTTAAAAGACTGGAGGGGATTGTCATCTTTGAGGGGGTGTTTTCACGACAGGGAAGCAAGCATTCACATCCACCCAAACCCAAAGGCCTCAGAAGGAGAACGGCTCAGGTGGGAAACAAATCCAAGCAGAAACCTGCCGGTGGGTCGGAACCACACTCCAGTACCCAGATCAGGTCAGCCTCACCCACGTGTGACTGCGCCTTCCCTCCCCACCTACCTCTCCACTCCTCTCAGTCCCCAAAGGTTCAGGGGCTGAGTTACTTTTTTATATTTTTGAATAGCTCATCTCATGCTGCAGTCTCAACTGAGAGGCTACAGAGTCTTCCGGGGACAAATGCCTCAGGGGCTGCCTGTGGGACGAAGCCAAATCCAAGCCTTGAGTGGGACTTGATTCTCCAGCTTGTTGCCCTGCCACCTTCCTACCACCAAGGGCAGGATGCCCGGTACCACAAGAATGCTGTCTCGCCAGCAAGAAAACCATCTTTCTAATTTCTAAGTCTTTCTCTCGACTTCTGATTTTAAAAGACAGGACATGCAGGGGACTTGGCTTGACTTCTCCAGGAAGAAGACTTCAGCTGTCATGAGACAGCTCCCTGCTGCACCTGGGATCTAGGACAGTGCTCGGCCCCTTCCAGTGAATGAAGAGGTTATCTGAAACTTGCAGAAAGTCACCGCGGAGCCTCTCTATGCCCCAGCTCTTCCCAACCTTTTCGCCCAGGCCGGCAAAGGCTCCCACAGCTTACCTGCTCAGCCCAGAGCCCTGAGATGGGCCTGAGCTCTGTGCTCAGGGCCACTCTGGATATGTCAGGCATCGGGGCTTTTGTGAGACAGCCTCGGCTGGGAGCCCCAACTAGTTAAACTACAATGAGCAAAACTTTTAATGCTAAATAAGTAAGTAAATAAATAAATAATCAATGTTCCTCTGAAAATAAGAGAAGGGGGAAAAAAATCTAGTGAGGGAGACCGTGACATGCACATCTTCTCGTGGGCTCTCAAAGAAAAAGTTACACTCAGTTCCAGAGCATTCAATCCAATCAGCACATTGTCCTACGGCAAGTTCCCTGCTCTAGGACCCAGGCTAGAGGGTCGGTGCTTGTCAGAGCACCACCCAGCCACCAGTGTGTGTGTGCTCCTGGGCCTACCTATGACTCCGTGGGCGACCCTGTCCGTAGATGAACACCGGCAACCCCACTGCTAACCTCCTGTAGAAAGTGGTTTGAGGGGTGCCTGGGTGGCTCAGTCGTTAAGCGTCTGCCTTCAACTCAGGGCGTGATCCCAGCGTTCTGGGATCGAGTCCCACATCAGGCTTCTCTGCTGGGAGCCTGCTTCTTTCTCTCCCACTCCCCCTGCTTGTGTTCCCTCTCTCGCTGGCTGTCTCTGTCAAATAAATAAATAAAATCTTAAAAAAAAAAAAAAAAAAGAAAGAAAGAAAGTGGTTTGAACTCTGAAATTTCAAAGAAGAAAGGACCACAATTTATGCTTTAAATATCTTTTTGCAGTAATCTTATTTACATTGATACAGAATCATTTTACATTCTTAGATCAGACAGTAATAGATACTTTATTTTAGTAATTATGAAGGGAAACAAAAAGGAAGCTATTCATAAGTTTTCTCCATTAGCCTGTCTTACCACAGTGAGAGGCTCTGGAAACACATGGAACCCGCACGTCCTACAAACTGAGTTTGGGGGACAGTGTGTTTTGCTCTGGCTGGACGGTGAAGCCTTCCACTGCCCAGACTGTGCTTTCCTTTTCTGAACAAACATTTCTACAGAAGACGATAATTCTCAGCATTGAATAATTTACACACACTTCTGAAAACAGATGTCAACAGTGTGAGTGGTGAGAACCAAGCCCCTGGCAGGCAGAGGGGGCAGGGCTCCAGGTTAAGAGGCCGTTAGCCTGCTGGGCCCAGGCTGCAGCTGTGACCACCTGTGGTCCAGCAGAAGGGCAGGAGCCCCACTCAACGCCTGGCTTAGAACAACAGAACTCAATGGTTGGGGACAAGAGGCCACCCCACATGGGGTGGAAGGAAGGACTATCCATCCTGATAAAGATCACGGCCCACATGATCAGGAATGGCATCTCCAGGGATGCCTTTGGTATGTGCCTCCCCAGGCCCCAAGGTGCCCACGTTCCAGCTGCTTGGGATCTCTGGGAATTAAAACAAACTCCAAGAAGGGAATAAGACGTCCCTGCTGAAGGGTGGATGATGTGGTGGGGCATGCAGGCCCCAGGTTCCTCAGAAAGACAACCTAGCAGGAAAGACTCATTCCAGAACCTCCCGGAGGTTTGCTGAGAGGGAAATTAATCACTTCATGACTCGGTGCAGCTTAAGGCTTCATTTTTAAGCTGTAAGCATGGCCTTTAATTCTTTAACTAATATCTCCACATTTGATTCCAAATTAGAGTTTTAGCTCTGTAAGAAGTGTCCAGTTGTTTTACTCCACCTGAGCCAGAAGAGGCCACGTTACCTACCCATGGACAGGAAAGTTCTACCATCCCTTATACGTGCCACACCTTACTACCCAGGGGCTGTCCCCTGTGACCATTCCATGGAGACGTGTGTTGTCACATGATTTTACTGTTGTCAAGGCGGCCCGGGGCTTCTGCAGGCAGGGGCTCGGTGCTGCTGTTCTGGAATCCTTCTGGTGCCCTGGCCACGAGGAGGGGCTGCAGCTCCCGGCCTAGTTTCCAGTGGACCGTTTTCCTGAGCCAAGACACAAACGGTTACGTTTCACCAGCATCCCAGGAGGAAGATGCCCTGTGGGTGAGCTTCTGTCATCCCTGGGAGGGAACTGCACCAGGAGTCCCAGCCACCAGGGACCACAACAAGTCAAAAGCCAGTCCCGAGACACCACAGTGAACAAGCATGACTCCAGGCCGCCCCCGGAGGTTTATGTGGCCCTGAGCCTCCCAGGCAGGTCGGGCACTATGAGTCAGACAGGAGGCTGGGGAGATCCGAGTTCTAGGCCTGGCTCTGCTATGACTCGCCCTCTGTGACCGTGGGTAGCCTGGTTTCCACTATTGCGGGAAGCAGGCCCCCTGGAAGCTGTTGGAAGGAGGGCTGTGAGGCAGCCTCCCAGTGCAACCTCTCCAGGAAGTGGACAGGGCAGAAGGCCGGCTGGAGCGATCTGGCTCGGCCAGCGCTGCCGGCTAAGGCTGCCACCTTGCCCTGAGGCAGACATCTGCACAGACTGGGAAGCCTGGTTCTGAGTAGACCCAGATATGCCACACCTAGATTGGCACCTCTTCCAAGGCTGGGGGTAGGGGGTAGGGGGTATGGTATTGGTTAAAGTGAGGGAACACTGGGATTAGTTCACAGGGAAACAAAGGGGAAGAAACCTCAGGGTTTTCCTACCTCGGCTGGGTATCAGGAGGTAAACATTTTCTTAAGTTTGGAAAGGAATCCCTCCTTGTCCTCCCCAGCCTCAGGCCTAGCCTTGCCTCCTGCGGAGCTATCCATGGTCCTGCCACCTGGGCACAAACAGCAGAAAGAACTGGGGTCAAGGGCACCACCTCCAGGAGTCCCATCCCTGGCCCCGCCTACCCACACCTGGCCACCCAGGGGCTGGTCACTCAAGAAGCCACGAAGCACCACCCTGGGAGGGGAGGGTACCACTCCCAGGTCGGTGGGCCAGGGCGGCCTCGCCTGACAGATGACTGAAGCAAATGGGCCACTCAGTGCTTCAGTGTATCCCAACTGCTCCTCGAGTCACTGGCCCACAACAGGGAAATAGGACACAGAGAGGGACAATGACCAGCTATCTCTATCGTAACCACTGTCACAACTGCCAAGTGTCAGATGCCTGCCAGGCCAGGCCATACAGATTTCACAGGAGCTTATTCAATCCTTGACAAGTAAATTTCATGGATTAAAAAAAATAAAAAACATAAAACACAAATGCACAGAGAGATTAGGTAGTTTGCCCAAGGTCACAGAGCTGGTAGGTGGGAGGGAGAATGGAGCTCAAACCCAAGCAGTCGGGTCCAGAACCCAAGCTTGTAAAAACCTCGCCACTAACTCTTAGAAGGTGAAGAACGTGTGCCAAGACCAACCAATCAGCTTCCACGCTCCATACATGTGCACCTAACATCTCCGGGACACTCAGGGAGGGGACTCGCTGCCTCGCAGAATCCCACAACACGTGCCATTCTTCTCACCTAGAACGATGGCAGCGGGGGACCCTGTATGTCACTGGGCAAACTCCCTATCAGAAGCATCAAAGCCTAGCTGCTCTGGACAAAGGGAACCTGCTGTGCTGTTTCTTCAGGGCCCAGGAAGAGGCTACGGAGATCAAGTCTGCTGCATAAGCACGTCCTTTTCAAGATCTGCCAACCAGTCAGCAGGCAGGGCATGCGTCTGCCATGAGCTAGACTATGCACCCATACTCAGCATTTTAACCTGCAGGGCACGTCATTGACGTACGAGGATGCATATGCCAAGTACAGTGTGTGTCACAGTAAGAAATGGTCCCCCAGGGTACCAAACCCTGAGCAGGGGCGGGTAGGGTCATCCTGGGTTCAGCCCCTTAGGCAGTCCCGTGCACCCAGTATGCTCTCAGAGCTCAGGAATGTCTTCAGAGAGAGAACAGTGACCCCAAACAAGATATGCTAACCAAGGTCTGAGCAATCACCTAAGCCAAGGTGGCCGGGTGATCCCCGATTCCCACGGGCCCCCACGAAGGATCTGGGCATTGTACAATCACCACAGCAGAGGTGCCACTGCCACAGATGACAAGGCCACGTGTGCCTTCCCTTAGTCTCTCATGTCCCCGTTCTTACATAAAGGCGTAAGTAACAAAGACCGTCCTAACACAAAGCAGCACACAAACCAGAAAGTTCCCGTCACTCCTGGGCCTCCTTGGACACAGGAGGACAAGAATACTGAATTTCGTCATGTTATTGTTACGGGGATGACAAATCTTTATGTGTGTGCACACATCATTATGAGTTAGAGCTGGTGGAATGTTTAACATGTACCAGGTACCACATCAGACGCTTCCCCTACTTGATCTCTTCTGATCACATAAGGACCCCATGAAGTAGGTGCTATTATCGTTCCCAACTTACAGATGCTACTGCTGAGGCCTGGAGAGGGGAAGTGATTTGCCTAAGGTTTTCCAGCTAATAACAGCAGAACAGGGCCCTGCATCAGCGGACATCAGAACCCAAGCACATCAGAACCCAAGCTATTAGCTACCAGTCACGATGGGACACAGAAACACTCGGATTGCTGTCAGCCTCCTCCCCCAACTCTGCTGTCCTCGTCACCCAGAAGGCGGGAAGCCGTTATACCCCATGGCGACAGACATTTGAGCCACAGTGGCCAAAGTCCCAAGACCAAGCGCCTAGTTAACTGGTTAATGATTCACAAAAAAAAATGAAACAACAAAACATAGACACACACCCAGAAATTCCCACCCCCACCACCAGGAACACCATCTCATCTATTTTATTTTTTTAAAGATTTTATTTATTTATTGGAGGGAGAGAGAGCGCGCGCCCAAGCAGGGGGAGCCGCAGAAGGAAAGAGAGATGCAGACTCCCTGCCGAGCAGGAAGCCTGACATGGGGCTTGATCCCAGGACCCCAAAATCATGACTTGAGCTGAAGGCAGACATTTTTTTTTTAAGATTTTTTTTTTTTTAAAGATTTTATTTATTTGACAGATAGAGACAGCCAGCGAGAGATGGAACACAAGCAGGGGGAGTGGGAGAGGAAGAAGCAGGCTCATAGCGGAGGAGCCTGATGTGGGGCTCGATCCCACAACGCCAGGATCACGCCCTGAGCCGAAGGCAGACGCTTAACCGCTGTGCCACCCAGGTGCCCCAAGATTTTTTTTTTTTAATTTATTTGACAGAGAGAGAGACAGCCAGCGAGAGAGGGAACACAAGCAGGGGGAGTGGGAGAGGAAGAAGCAGGCTCCCAGCAGAAGAGCCTGACGTGGGGCTCGATCCCAGAACTCCGGGATCACGCCCTCAGCCAAAGGCAGATGCTTAACGACTGAGCCACCCAGACACCCCCGAGCTCTATTTCAAAATTTGGATAAAAGGACTACGGTCTCCTTCAGGAATAAGGTTTACTGGCGGGGGCATCAAAGGATATAAGCACCGAATTTAAAGTTCTGAACCACATGTCAGGAATAAACTGCACGTAGATGACAAAGTCTAAAAACACACTGCTTTTCTAGCCTGGGGCAGGAGGAGGGATGTGTCCTTACAGGATATCCTGGACATTCAGGTGCCTTCTGATCTCAGGATGGGATACAAACAAGGGAGCTTTGCTTCCAAAGCTTCTTTAAATATAGCCAGTATCTGACTTTAGCCTTCAGAAGAGGAAATGCCCATGGTGGAAGCCCACTCCGGCCAAGTGGGCATTACACGAGCATTTCTAGTCTACACCTTCAGAACGTGAACAGCCAGAGGGGCTGCGCAGCCAACACAGAGGTTCAAGCCAAGGCCACAGGTCTCCTCTTTCCCGAGAAGGACTTACACTTCCATCCTTCAGAGGACCTCCCAGCCGATGGTTAGGAAAATGAATTCAAATAAACTCAGCCAACATTTACTATGAGCCGGCCTTGTGCCAGGTGCTGTGCAAGGTGCTGGGGGATTCAAAGAGACTACCAGCTTACTACAGGCAGGGATCCCAAGTCAGAACTGCCTGACGGCTGTTTACAGGTAAAGTGACGCCAGGGGAAGAGTAACAGGTAGGGCTCATCCCATGAATATGTGCCATGTTTTGGGGCCAAAATGTCTTCTCCATGAGCACAAAGTCCTAGTGTTATGAGGAGGGCCTGGCACACATCTGGGGTTCAATGCTTGCCATCTTCTCCCAATACCTGCAAGCTGGCTGAAGGCAGGGACCCTGTCTCTGCACTTAGCATTTCTTTTCTTAGCACATTTCTTAGCACACAACAAATGCTAAATGAACATACGTCTGAAGAAACTGAGGCCAGTAGGACCCCAGGACCTGATTTCTGAGGATTGGGTCACAGCCTGACTCCCTGAACCGTCTACATGCATAGACTGAGCCAGCAAGAGTACCTCCCGTTCTATTAAAATGTCTTTCCCGGGGCGCCTGGGTGGCACAGCGGTTGGGCGTCTGCCTTCAGCTCAGGGCGTGATCCTGGCGCTCTGGGATCGAGCCCCACATCAGGCTCCTCCGCTGTGAGCCTGCTTCTTCCTCTCCCACTCCCCCTGCTTGTGTTCCCTCTCTCGCTGGCTGTCTCTATCTCTGTCAAATAAATAAATCAAATCTTTAAAAAAAAATAAAATAAAATAAAATGTCTTTCCCTTCTTCTTCTTCCTGCCTCCACTCTGTGTAAAGGTCAACACCATCAACTGTGTCAGAGAAGAGAAATGGAAGGTGGGATCCCCAATAATGAGCTCTGGAACTGGTTTCTACACTTACAGTCAAACGTATGTATGTGTGTTGTCACCAAGAATTAACGATAACCCAGGAACACAAACCATGAGCCACACCGTCTTTGACTCAAGAAGTCACACAGTCCTGGGGCGCCTGGGTGGCACAGCGGTTAAGCATCTGCCTTCGGCTCAGGGTGTGATCCCGGAGTTATGGGATTGAGCCCCACATCAGGCTCTTCCGCTATGAGCCTGCTTCTTCCTCTCCCACTCCCCCTGCTTGTGTTCCCTCTCTCTCTAGCTGTCTCTATCTCTGTCGAATAAATAAATAAAATCTTTTTAATAAATAAATAAATAAATAAATAAATAAATAAATAAATAAATAAATAAATAAAAGAAGTCACACAGTCCCATCAGAGTGCCCCAATTCCCTGTGTCCTGTGTTGCTCAGCCCTGAGCACTCATGGTCCCTAAACAGACCACGTCTTTCTGGACTTTCTGGTTCACAGACTGGGAAAGAAGTTAGGCTCAGCCGTTAAGGTTTTCATCAGTTGCATCAGGGACCAAATATAAGCAAGGGATCCTAAATCCCCCCAAAACTTTAGGTCAGTTTCCTATGTAATTCTATCTATCCCAAATGCCTTCCGGGTGCCCCTTCCCCAAATGAAAGCAAAGACACCCAGGAATCAATTTGTATCTGTGATGACTCTCATGAGTCTCCAAGAACGCTCCGACTTGTGTGTATTTGGAGGCTGTTAAAAAAGTGTTTTGAGGGGCGCCTGGGTGGCTTAGTCGAGTAAGCTTCTGCCTTCAGCTTGGGTCATGATCCCAGGGTCCTGGGATCGAGCCCCACATCGGGCTCCCTGCTCAGCAGGGAGCCTGCTTCTCCCTCTCCCTCTGCCTGCTGTTCCCCCTGCTTGTGCTCTCTCTCTGACACACACTTTCCCTCCCTCTGTCCCAAATGAATAAAATCTTTTTAAAAAAATGAATGCATTCAATGCATAAAGTTAAGTTATACTCAGCAGAACTTTGTCAATAAAAATTTAAAAGGAAGAACAAGCAAAGGGTCTGGCACACATGAGGATTCCAATAAAGCCTGGCTGAACAAGGGAAGGGAACTAGCTATCAGGACAAGGAACCATGAAAATCACAAGGGTCAGAGGGGCACTCAAAAGCTGACCAAATGACCAACTCTCAATTTAAGCTACCAGAAAGGAACTTATAAAAACACCAACATCCTAGTATAGTGAACGAGGCCCACGTCAGCACCGAGGGCTCACTCAGGTGGATACCAAGCTCCCCCACAAGTGGGGAGAGGAGGAAACCTAGGGTGTCTGCAGAGCATGATGCCCATGCTAGGTGACTGGGAACGTTTGCCATTCAGGAAGACACTGGAGGTGCACAACCAGAATTATGTGGAACAGCTATTCTCACTTCTTTTTAGTTGAAGGGATGTAACAAGAATATAGAAGTCTAGGCACCAAACCATTCTGTTTGGTCAGGCTACCGACAGGATTTGTAGTGGCTGCTTCTGCACAGAGGACTTGGTCCCCTGGACTCAACGCAGCTCAACAAAGTCCATGCAGAGCTGTTGCCGCTGGGACCGCCAACCCTGGGCTCCCAGACCAAGCCCTCCAACTCACTGGGAAACTCCCATCACCTGCTCCGACTGACCATTAGGGCTCTGAGGACACGGGAGGGACATCCTCGAACCAGACAAAAACACAAAGAGGCAACAAGGAGGAAGCATGGGCGGCTGAAGCCAGCGCACCCACACAGCCTGTCCCCACCAACAAAGGATGAGTATTCCTCCACAGTTCACCCCCACCTCCCACGGGAAGAGGTGCCACGGCTATGGTGCCCATCACCAAAGCTCCTGCCTGTTGGCATTTTGGTGTCGAATCACTAACAGGTAAATACTCTCCACAGACAGAGCATGACACTAGAGCTCGCGGGAAATGAGGCCTGTGCTCATGGCCAAATTCAGAGTCAGACCTGAGGTGCACAAGCAGATCTGTAGTCACGTGACTGGTTTTTTGTTTTGTTTTGTTTTGTTTTTTAAAGATTTTACTTATTTATGTGACAGAGAGACAGCCAGCGAGAGAGGGAACACAGCAGAGGAGTGGGAGAGGAAGAAGCAGGCTCCCAGCGGAGGAGCCCGATGTGGGACTCGATCCCGGAACGCCAGGATCACGCCCTGAGCCGAAGGTAGACACTTAACGACTGCGCTACCCAGGCACCCCACGTGACCGGTTTTTAAACTGAGGTCTCAGTGATGCATTCTGGGTCAGGACTGCAGAAAGCCTTCCAATCCATCTTCTCCTTCAAATGCTACAAGGAGAGTCATGTAGGGTTGTGCCCAAGGTCACAGGCAAGTGGCAGAACCACGGATAGAACTCAGAAGAGCAGCTCTCAGAGACACACAGCCGCTCTCTGGCAGGAGGCGTGCTGGCACTCTCTGACTTCCCGAGCTCACCACACACGGAGCAAGTTAGGGCGGCTTTCCTCAGGAGCGCGGCTGGCACTCAGCTCTTCCTACCTCACAGTTCCCCTTTCTACCATGCTCCCCACAAGCGGAAACCCCAACATGGCTCCTGAACCATGCGTCCTCCAACAACTGAGAGGACTTCCGCATGTCGCTGTGCCGCCTTACCCGTGCTGGTGTTGGTGACGCCATTCACTGTCCCCTCCACGTCGGTCTCGTCCTCAGCGTAGCTCAGGATCAGGCTCTGCTGCCGGCTTGTCAGTCTCCTGTGGACCAAACACAGTTGAGTGTTTCCTCTGGGCAGCCCTCTAAATGATGGGGGGCGCCTGGGTGGCACAGCGGTTAAGCATCTGCCTTCAGCTCAGGGCGTGATCCCGGTGTTATGGGATCGAGCCCCACATCAGGCTCCTCTGCTATGAGCCTGCTTCTTCCTCTCCCACTCCCCCTGCTTGTGTTCCCTCTCTCGCTGGCTGTCTCTATCTCTGTCAAATAAATAAATAAAATCTTTAAAAAAAAAATAAAAATAAAAAAATAAATGATGGGTTGGTCAGTTCCCAGGTCAGCATGTGGGAAATGTGGGGCCCCCCGACCTAGGCAGGGGCACACACCCCGAATCTAAGAGCCACACCCTTGAAGCTTCAATCAAGAAAATGGAAACTATGACACTCATCATGGTGAGCACCACATAACCCATCGAACTGTCAAACAATTGTAGTACACCTGAAAACTAACATAATGTTAAGAAAGAAGAAAATCTCCTAAACTACCCTAAGCTGTTTTTCAACAGCTTCCATAAATACTAATAGTTTACTTAAAAGGGGAGGGCGAGGCCCTCTTACGAGCATCTTAGTGGGAAGTTAAAAGGAGTGCCGGAAAGCAGGTCCTCCCCAGAGGGGTCGGACACCACAGCACTGCGCTCATACCTCCCTCCCCAGAGGATGCAGACATCACGTGCCATAATCCAGTCACAGATTTGCCTCTCCCCGCAGACCCCCAGTGCCCTGAGAGCAGTGATGATAAAATCAACAACAGCAGCTACAGCCACGTGTGCCTGATGTATCACTCAATTTTCCGGCAGCTAAGAAGTCCGACTTTTTTTTTTTTATTATTATGCCTTACTTTGCAAGGGGGAACTTGGGCAGGACACACCTGACTAGAGGGAGGAAGTAGCATAAGCCTGCACAAGCCTCAGTGCTCACAGCAGTTGACAGCAGACCCGGGCCAGGGGACTCAGCACAGGGCCGGGCAAGTAAAAAGCCCTCAACCAGGCCGTGCTCGGTGGGGAAGGTGCGGAGATGGGCGGACCTCACCATGGCTACGTGGGCACGCACTTTGGAACTCTTATCTTGATGTGAATGTAGTGATCTCCATAGCCGTAGCTGTTAATCCGGGGGATGCCCTTCCCACTCATCCGAATCTTCTGGTCTGTCTGAATCCCAGGGGGGATCTAGAAAGAAAGAAAATCTGTGGTTTGCCTTGGTCTCCAGTTGCTCATGGAAACATTTCAGGACACAAAAACTTACTTCTAGGAAAGAACTGCCATTCAGGTTTCTAGACAACGACACAGAAACCGGCTAAGCTGGGCTCCACCCGGAGCAGAGCCTGTGATGGGGACTTGCGGGCAGGCAGTTGGGGAAGGTGAGCCCACAAAGAGTAAGGGAGCACGGAGAGCAAGAGCGGGGAGGAAGCAAAGCCAACACATGGGCACAGTGCTGAGGCTGCCGCCTGGTGCCCGCAGAGGAGCAGACGTGACCCAGGAACTGCCTTCCCTGGCGATTTCACAGTCAAGGCCCACGGTCTGTGATTCGAACCCAAAGAATGGCCTGACCTTCCTCCTGCCTCCGCCAGACCTCATCTCTGAGTTCCCGACATGCTCCTTGTTCACTGGTTCTGGCCACTTCTCAGCCGTTTCACAAAAAAAGAGAGCAATGAAGTACAAGACTGGCAAAAACATCTTCGCCCTCTTACCGTCACGTTAATTGTCTCGTACAGGCCCTGCGCTCTGGCTGTCCCTCCAAGAATAGCCTGAGCTATGGAAATAAAGAGGTCGGAGTGGATGTCTGCACCGTCCCTCCGGAACACAGGGCTTTTCTGCACCTAGGGCCAAGCACAAGAGATGCAGTCATGCGCAGAGAAGTCCTCCCTGAGATGGGACAACAGCCCCGCATCCCAGCAGCCTGGGCACAGGCCCTGACATGCATTACAGTGACACTGCTTCTGTGTGAGGAGCAGAGTACTTTTGTCAAAGCAGAATGTGACCCCAGGCTCCAGGAATTACATCAGATTTGTTTCTATGCTGCAATGCAAGAGGGTCAGTCCCGGATCAAGCCATTCAACTGACAAATCGAAAAAAGTAAAACTGGCTTTTTGAACACTAACAACAACAAAAACCTTACTCCACTGGAAGGTTTAAAGAAACACTGACTAGTACATCTACAAAGGCAAACAGTTTATTTTCCAGTCATTTGGTACAAATGGGCAGCACTGGATGACTCTGACCTTATAACCACTACCTTTCGAGCCTCAAAGACAACCCTTGCCTTGCAGCCATGTTCCCTCTCTGTGTTCTTGTCTATTACCACATGGCAGTGGGGTCTGCAGCCCTGACCGAGCCCAGTGTAGAGCCTGGCTTCCGGCAGGCCACCTTTGTCTTGGATCTCCTGGTCTAGCAGTTCACCCTTTACAGTACATTTATCTTTGCTTTAAATTACAAAATATTTCACACACATACGAACAAGCAAAGTAAGTAACATCACACACACAGTGCCCACAACCCAGCTGGTGTTAACAAGGCTCCAGCCACACCCCCTCCACAGTGACCGCCACGCTGAAAATAGTAGTGACTATTCCTACATATACACACGTGTCCCCAAATACTACGTAGCACCATCTCACGTGTAAACCGTTTACAGACAGTCTCCCTCCCTACATCTGCTTGCAACCTCCCTCTGCTTTGTTTCTCTCACTGGTAACTGAGAAGTCTCGAGATGTGTCAGGCTGACACGTGTGGCTCTGGTTTCTTCCTCTGGCTGCTCGGAGGCACTCTGGCCCCCGTGTCCTCACTCAACCAGTCTTCTCCGAGGGCTGCAGGCTGTTGTCGGAGTCTTGCTGTCATGAGCAAAGGAGTCTCGCATGCAGCCTGCACGGCCTTCCTCAGGTGGGCATCTGGCAGGGCTGCAGGGACAGGGCGCTATCTCCCTTGCCATCCCCCCGTTTCAGAAAACCGGGTCTGCCCCTGCTCACAGTATGTAAAGCACTTGCTATCTCCACAAACAATTCAATACATAAATTAAAAACACAAAGAGGGGTGCCTGGGTGGCTCTGTCACTTAAGTGTCTGCCTTCAGCTCAGGTCACGATCCAGGGTCCTGGGATCGAGTCCCGCATCAGGCTCTTGCTCAGTGTGGAGCCTGCTTCTTCCTTTGCCTACCGCTCCCCCTGCTTGTACTCTGACAAATAAATAAAAATTAAAACACACACACACACACACACACACACACACACACACACACACACACAAGATGTGTTCCGTATTTTTATGTATCCTATGTTTCCAACCTGTAAACATCTTGAGGAAACTTTGTTCTGTCCAAACGTAGCACAAATGTTTGATGTGACGCATGTTTAACAACCCCACAGAAATGGCCAATCGCCAACCTCTCTCCAATGAGAAGCCCAGGCCGTACCCCCTCCCCCAGGGCAAGGGCCAGAGAGAAGCCGTACAGGCAGAGCACCTACCCTGAATGTGATGAAAATTTCCCGTTTTCCTACAGGCATCCGCACGGTCTGGCCATCCTCGACTCCTGTAAGAACAAAAGTTCAAAAGCGAAGAATTATCTTGGGACCTCCCAAGGAACTTTCTGACCTAGATCCATTTACAAAACCACTGACTTCCTTACTCATGCCTGTTAGTGAGGAGCAACACAGTTACCAACAGAACATCCAATGAGGCTAACTTTTCAAAGGTGCAAATACAGGGGTGTCTGGGTGGCTCAGTCAGTTAAGCCTCTGCCTTCAGCTCAGGTCATGATCCCAGGGTCCTGGGATCGAGCCCCGCATCGGGCTCCCTGCTCAGTGGGGAGCCTACTTCTCTCTCTCCCTCTGCCCTCTCCTCCTGCTCGTGCTCTCTTTCTCTCCAAAATAAATAAATAAAATCTTTAAAATTAAAAAAAAAAAAAAAGTGCAAATACAGCAACTGATGACCAAACAAGAGCACCTTCTATTCATTTATCCAAGTGTAATGGACTCCTGCTCCTACCAGTCCGTGTAGTACCTCAGTGAGTTCACAATCTAGTGCAGGAGACCGCTATCGACTAAATAGGAACACTAACAAACGCATCATTACAAAGAGGGTCACGTTTTAGAAGGAAAAGACAAAGGACATCTAAGAAACAGGGAGAGTTCCGAACGGAAGGCTGCCCGGGGGAAGTGACACTTGCGCTAGGAGCTTTGGGAGAAGAGTTAGCCTGCTGAAAAGAAGGTGGAAAGTGAGCTTCAGACACAGGGAGTGGTATATGCCAAGCTCTGTCCTGGAAGGCATCACAGCCCATTCAAGGAGCTATGTGAAAGTCAGAAAGGCCGCAGGGCGGGCAACCAGGGGAGACTAACAAGAGGGGGCATTTCTCATCCCAACAGTCACAGCATGCTCTGCAGGGCGAGTGACGTGATCACCCTGCCGTGAGAAAAGCCCGCCCCGGGAGAAAGAGCCAGCTAGGGAGAACAGCCAGAGGCTCCCCTGGGGGCCAGGATGGAGGAGTGGTGGTGCAGACTGGGCTGGCAGGTGGAAGAAGAGCAGAACAGGCCTGTCAGGTCCCTTTGTCCAATGTGGCATACAAGGGTAGCCTGTAGCATAACTCGTGCAAAGAACGAAAATTCAAGGAGATTCTAGGCCTCCCTCTAGTCCAGGGCTCCAGGCCCTTAACCACAGCTTCTCCAACAGCCCAATCACAAGGAAACAAAGCCCTCAGCTCTCCTAGCTCCCAGGGCGTGGAGGAGCCCAAGACCAACCGGCAGGCACGGGGATCACCACTTTCTTCTTCTGCTTGGCTTGTCCTGCTCCTCTGCATACCACACAGGGAGTCGTGATGATGGAGCCTCGGCCCCCACATCTCCGACATGTGGAGCGCATCACAAAAGGGCCTGTATTTATGGTTTCCTGATAAAAAAAAAGAAAAATGGAATCCTTAAGCACACAGGTTAACTCTAATGGCCAAGCCCCTGGGGACACAACATACACTAGAGAAAACATCTCACTGAAGACTCGTGTTCTGTGTGAACATGCACTGAAACACACCACCTAAGAGCACAGGGGCAGAGGCTCACACTGTCAGTGTGATCTTCTGGAACATGCTGACTTCTCAACGCCCAATCAGTAAGCTGATTATATGAGCCTGGAAAATGAGATAGTGCCTCTCTATAGAGGTTCCTGAACCCCCCGGGGAGCTGAGCAGATACATTTTAAAAAGAGAACTGCCCCTGGGCGCCTGGATGGCTCCAGGATCCAGGCCCGTCGGGCTCCCTGCTCAGCGGGAGTCTGTGTCTCCTTCCCCTAGCTCTTTCATACTCTCTCCCCCCTCAAATAAATAAAAATATTAAAAAAAAATAGTTATGTTTCAAAGCTACGGAAAAAACCCTCGACACATATACCCTTCTGCTCTGATGCTTCTACTCTGTAAGACAGATTCCCAAAGGCGGAATTGCTGGGACAAATAATTACTATATTTAAATTTTTTCAATTTAAAATCTATTATATTTAAAAACGTATGTGTTAGAGGGGCGCCTGGGTGGCACAGCAGTTAAGCGCCTGCCTTCGGCTCAGGGCGTGATCCCAGCGTTACGGGATCGAGCCCCACATCAGGCTCCTCTGCTATGAGCCTGCTTCTTCCTCTCCCACTCCCCCTGCTTGTGTTCCCTCTCTCGCTGGCTGTCTCTATCTCTGTCAAATAAATAAATAAAATCTTTAAAAAAAAAAAAAAAAAACGTATGTGTTAGAGACTCTGGATTCCAGGAAACAAACTGACAGTTACAGAAGGGAGGGGGGTGGGAGGACTGGGTCACCGGGTGATGGGTATTAAGGAGGGCACGTGATGTGATGAGCACTGGTGTCACTGGCAACT
Organism: Ursus americanus; assembly: GCF_024610735.1. Classification (NCBI taxonomy): domain Eukaryota; kingdom Metazoa; phylum Chordata; class Mammalia; order Carnivora; family Ursidae; genus Ursus; species Ursus americanus. The sequence goes on from NC_142128.1 coordinate 36,889,965, forward strand.
AATGAATCGTAGAACATGACATCAAAAACTAACAATGTACTATATGTTGGCTAATTGAACGTAATAAAAATTTATGTGTTACATTTACTTGTACATGGTACAAAATTCTAAGGTAGGAAAAGGAGATGTAGTGAACAGTTAAGTGCGCCCCCGCCCCCCATTCCCTAGTTGTTCCAGGCGCCCTCCTCAGAGACACAGCCACGGTAATACTCTTGTGTATCCTACATTACCCGGACACACGCATTTCGTGCCATCTACATGTGCATTATGGGTTTGCAGTCACCCAAGGCAGCACTGTGCACATGGTGCTGCAGCCTTTGTTTTAGTTTTTACAATTAAATGATCTCAGAAAGCATTTCTCGGCACCGTACAGCACCCTGTGACCTGGATGCACCATGGGTTCTCAGGCCACTCACTCCTGGTGGTCCCTGAGGCTTCAGTATTATACACAAGGCTACAAGGGACACTGTGCACACACTGCGTCCCACGTGTGATCTGTAGGGTCGCTCCCCACAGAGATGCACACACGGTTCTGACTGCTCCTGCAGCACCACTCCCAAAAGCCAGAGCGCTTTCCACTTCCGCCATCAGGGAGTGTGCATGCTCATGTCCCACAGGCTTGCTGGCACGGACTGTACCCATCTTTGAAACTCCTGCCCCTCCAGAGTTGAGCCGAAGGCATCTTCCAGTTTCCACGACTGCTGCTGAGAGACGTTCACCAGCTACCCACACTTCCTCTACGGTTCACCTCACCCAGTTTTCCTGATAAGCTGCTAGCCTTTTCCCCGTTATTCTAAAGGAGCTCTTTACATATTAGGAACACTAATCCTTTAGCAAACCTGTTGCAAATATTTTTTCCTAGTCTTAAACATCATGTTTTGAGAGAAATACACTTGGTTTTACTACATTATCTCAATCTCTTCCGAAAAAAAATTTTTTAAAAGAAGTTACAGCAATTGGAGAAAGGACCTCCAAGTGAGAGGGAATTGGGAACAATCAATGAAAACTATCTGTACAAGTGGCAGCAACCCAGTGTAGCCACGGGAACACATGTGCTCCCCAAAAGCGCCCTCTGGAGGACTGTCTACTCGATTGCACGTGGAGCTGCAAGATGGTCCTTTTCTCAACAGGAGTATTTGCAGGTGTAACTGCAGGTACACCCATCAGTGGACTCTTATCTGGCCATCAAAAATAATGTTTAGAAATACTCGAAGATGTGGAAATACATGAAAAGTGAGTAAAAACTGCATATATGATCCTCAACTGTTGAAAATTACACACGTACAAGCAAAATCACTCAAAATCATATGACAAACTAGAAAATACAGAATTCAAATCATTAAAGGAGGACTAAGCTACTTAATTTATAAAGAGCTTCTACAAATGCTTCAGAATAAGACCAATTACCCAACAGTAAGAAGGAAAAAAGGCTGAAGAGACATAAAGGAAAACTGGCCCTCAAATCTTCAAGATGTTCAACCTCACACGTGACAGATGCAAAATGAGCATGAGAATGGCGTTACGCAAAGGTATTCAGTGTCTGTTCCAGCACAAGATGAGGGAAACCTGAGCGCACGTCAACAGGGGCCTGGCTAGGTAAGTGACAGCGCGTCTGTGAAGGAGCCGCTGTGTCCCTGCAGATTGGGGCAGCTATGTACAGAGTGTTTGCCAAATATACTGAGAAGTAGAAACAAAATAAAATACTAAAGTACAAACAGAGCTAACTGTATTATACTTTTCATACAAAAAAACATGCGTATGCATGCACGCATCTAGGAGGACAGGGGATGCTTCTGGGGAGTGGAAAGAAACACAATGGCTGACAGCCAAGAATGGGAGGGACATTTACTTTACACTATTTACAATTTGAACCCACTGACTTTTTAATGATTTGCGTTATTACCTATTTGAAAACTAATATAAAACAAAAATGACTTTTTTTTTTTTAACATTTATGTATTTATTTCAGAGAGTGCGTGCGCATGCATGTGTGACCGGGGAAAGGGACAGAGGGAGAGAGAATCTCAAGCAGACTCCCCACTGAGCATGGAGTCCATCATGGGGCTCAACAGCTCAACCCTGAGCCTATGACCTGAGGACATGAGCCAAAATCAAGAGTCAGACACCCAACCAACTGAGCCACCCAGGTTCCCCCCAAAATGACATTCCTAATCAACAACTGGACAAAAACAAACTTAAAATGCTTGAGTGATGAGATTATCAGGGACTTCCACTTTTTAAGAACTGTTCTGCTCTCAAAGACAACTTCTACCCCCTACCAGCATACACACACAATGACTGATTTTGAACTGGGTGGTAGGGGACTTCTCAATCCCCTCAAACAGGATCCACCTTAACGGAATACAAACATAATCCATGAAAACCTAACTACAACTAAACATATATATAATCACAGTGAAGGGGGAGAAAAAGGTTGACCGAAATAACTTCTGAGCAAAGTATTTTAACTATATACCTTCAATCAAAAGATGAAAAGAACTCTAAATGGCAAAAGCCAGTGGTCAGAGTAACAATTCGGAAACTACTTTTTGTGTTAAGGCGTTGAGCAAATGAGTAAATATACTGAGGTTAATCAAAGCCAGACTTCTCTTTATCAGAAAAACAGTTTCAAATACAGACAGGCAGAAGACTAGATGAACCTTGTGGTGCTGGGCTGGAAGTGGAACTATCAGGTTGAACTCACTGGTTTGTCAGAGCGATGGTGGATGGAGAGATAGGTGCGTACATGTGCATGTATGTGTCTACCTATAATGTGAATAATACGGAAGGAGATACAGATATGGGTATATACGTGCATGCTTGCACACACGCACACACACATGCTTTTATTACCCTGGCCTAGTCTGTGGGAGGGCACAGACTCAGTGAACCCCCCAGAAACAATGAGCACATCCAGAGCACGGGTCTTGGTTTCTAAATCCCAGGAGACACTGGAAGCAACCAGGACCCCTTGCAGAAATGACTGGCTCAAGGGTGTGGCAGGAAAAGCAAACACTGAGTCTAGAACATCTTACTGTGATAGGAAGTGCTCAAAGAATGAGGGGGACCTGTCAAAGGCGACACGAGCCAGCTAGAAGGGACTCCACAGGCCAAGCCAAGAACAATTTGAACATCGAAGGCAGTAATTATACTGATTACAGCCCACTGAATAAAATAAGAACACCTAAGTTCACACTGCTATAAATGAATGATAAATACATAAATGGAGAAGAGAAAGTTCTTCCTTCCAGAAGAATGCCAACTAAGAAACACAGAGGGATGCTGGGATCAGAAAATCATCTTGCGACTGCCCCAGTAATAATTAATTGGCAAGAATGATCAATGGATGCCACAACTATTGGGTGAAAAGTTTGATGAGGAACTGGATATTTATAGAGTATTAGGGTGCCTCCACAACTTCCTCATTAATTTCAAAGGAAAATTAATAACTTTACAGTGAAGAAACCTGGCGGACACTACCTTAACCAGCTACTAGTGATCAAATGTCACATCACCACTAACGGGACAAACGGACACCTTATGACTAATGACATGATCCACCAGAAAGGGATGTGGTGTTTCATCAAAAACACGTAATCTGAATCTTATCATCAGAAAATATCTGATGAATCCCAAATAAGGGGCAATCTGCAAAACAGCTGGCTTGTAATCCTAAAAAATGTCAAGGTCATAAAAGAAAAGAAAAGCTGAGAAACTATTTGAAATTAAAGGAAACAAAAGATATGACAACCAAATACTACGCAAGATCCTAGCTGGGATCCTGGACCAGGAAAAAAAGGACAATGAAAAAGTGTGAGTGCTCGCTTCCACAGCACATACACTAAAATTGGAACGACACAGAGGAGATTAGCATGACCCCCGCACAAGGATGACGTGCAACTTCCTGAAGCGTGTCATATTTAAAAAAAAAAAAAAAAGGAAGAAGAAGAGAAGTGAATAAGTACAGATAATGGTATTGTATCAACATTACTTTTCCTCATTTTGACAACTGCACTGGGGTTATGTAAAAGAACGTTCTTGTTCTTTGAAAATACACACCACAGATGACAAAGCAAATGGGACAGAATGCTGACAACTGGTGATCTGAGTAAGGATTAAGGGAGTGATTCTTTATACTGTACTATAAATTTGTATTATATAAAAAATTTAGGGGCACCTGGGTGGCTCAGTCAGTTAAGAGTCTGCCTTCAGCTCAGGTCATGATCCCGGGGTCCTGGGATCCAGCCCCGCATCGGGCCCCCTGCTCAGCTGGGAGCCCACTTCCCCCTCTCCCTCTGACCCCACTCATGCTTGCTCTGTCTCTAATAAATAAAATCTTAAAAAAAAAAAATTTACTAAAACGTAAAAGAAGGGGGCGCCTGGGTAGCGCAGTCGTTAAGCGTCTGCCTTCGGCTCAGGCGTTCCGGGATCGAGTCCCACATCAGGCTCCTCCGCTGGGGGCCTGCTTCTTCCTCTCCCACTCCCCTGCTGTGTTCCCTCTCTCGCTGGCTGTCTCTCTGTCCCATAAATAAAAATAAAATCTTTAAAAAAATTAAAATAAAAAAATAAAACGTAAAAGAAAAAATGAGGACGCTTCAAGCAGAATTTAAGCCTCCCTCCTTCCATGACAGTTCAGATTACCAACACATCCTCACGTGCATTTTCAGAGAAGACAGCACTGCACCACTGACCAAGACAGAGCTCAAGGAAAAAGGTTATAGACAGAACAGTCCCACCGAGTTAGGCACTCTCCAAGCACCAAGTACAGCCGGAGAACTATCCCCAGAGGGCGAGCAGACAGCGGGGTGGGCCAGAGACGGGGGACCCCGAAGGAAGGGGTGGGGCGGGGGCTCCAATGGGCTCTTACCATGCCAGAGCCTCCGCAGTAGTGGCAGTTCTGCAGCTTGGTGCCAGGCTCGTTCCCCTTGCCGTCACACCGCTCACAGGTGTCAGTGATGTTCACGGTGAACTCCTTGTTGACCCCCTTGGCCGCCTGATTAAACGTCAACTCCATGATGTACTAAAGAAATCAGAGGACAGCCTTACATCTTTCTTTTGATAATTACCAACATGATACTTCACTTTAAAAGTTAAAGGAGGGCAACGGTCAGCAGTTTCCAGTTACTTTAATTTTTCTTTTAAAGCAGACTTTTTTTTAAAGACATTTTACATTTACGATACTGAGGAGGTGCACAGGTCACCGACACACCGTCCACCCAGCCCCACACATGCACAGCCTCTCCCATCATCAGCATCACTCCCTGGAATGTACTTTTTTTTTTTTTTTAAGATTTTTTTTATTTATTTAACAGAGAGACAGCGAGTCAGAGAGGGAACACAAGCAGGGGGAGTGGAAGAGGAAGAAGCAGGCTCCCAGCAGAGGAGCCTGATGTGGGGCTCGATCCCAGAACGCTGGGATCACGCCCTGAGCTGAAGGCAGACGCTTAACGACTGCGCCGCCCAGGCGCCCCTGCAATGTACATTTTTTTAAAAATCAAGGATGAACCTATATAGACACATCATAATCATCCAAAACCCACAGTTTACTTTAGGGTCCACCCCTAGTGGTGTACATCCTACGGGTCTGAACAAAGGCCCACTGTTACAAAATCACAGAGTACTTCCACTAATGTGAAAAGTCACTACATATCCTCCATGCTCCACCTATTCATCTCCTCACCCAGCTACTTTGTTAACTATTTTACTTATCTACACTCAGCCTAATAAACATGGATGGGATTCAACTGATTCTGCCCACTCCGCAGGATTTTTAACAGGGAATGTTTGTTTTAAGTGAAAATGTACTTTTCAACAAACTGTTCAGATATTTGGACACAGTCCTTAAAGACAGCTGGAAAGATCCACAATCATAACTGAAGTCATAAAACATCCCCCGTCTCTTCAACTCTGATCATGTCTTCTTAAGACATAAATAGGCCGTGTGTCTCCCTACTGGATTGAGCTCTCCTAGAACACTGTAAGCAGGCCTTCAAGACAAAATACTTACACCCTAATCATGGACCCTGAGAGCCCCAGTCTTAGGCTACTTGACTGAGCAGCTGTAAGAATATAGTTAAAATGGATGTACACATATTACCTACACGATTTTTCTTAAACATTAGAATTATACTCTACCAAAATGGCAGCCTCCAGATCATTGCATTGAAGCTGCTACGCTTTTTTATTTTTTTTTAATTTTTTGAGAAAAAGAAACTGATAAAATCTCTTTCCCTCACACTGAGCAGCTAAAATGTGAATGATTCTTCAAAACAAGCTTACCTCCTGAGGCTGACTGAATACACTCTGGAAATCTCCAAAAGATGATGATGAGAATTCCCCAAAGATCTTCCTGAAGAGCTCCTCTGGGTCGACAGTGGGGCCTCCCTTCCAGTAGCTCTGTCCGGAGCTGCCAGCCCCAGGATCGAAGCCAGCAGAGCCGTACGCATCATACTGCTTCCTCTTCACTTCGTCACTCAGCACCTACCGGAAAGGCCCAACAATCAGGCGCCCCTGAGTCTCCCAGAGCCAGAACACGAACACGAGTGCACGCCAAGTACAGACAAGGGTATTATAGCAACATTAAATTTCCTGGTTTTAACAAATGTACTGTGGTCATACAAAAGAGTGTTCTTGTTCTTAGAAAATACACACTGGAGGACTGAAGAATAAAGAGAGATGTCTGTGACTTACTCCCAAACGGCTGGGGGGATGCGTACACACAAAGAGCAGACATGCAATACTCTACATATCCTGAACCCCTCAGACACTCGAAGTCTGGGGAGGTCACTATGGAATGGCTCAGCAGTCGTCTACAAGTACGTGCTTTATTCCTCTGATTATATTTCAAATTCCTCAAGGCAGCCTTCTACTTTTACAATCCCCACCAGCCCCATGAGACAGTGATGCCCTAAGTAACAGGGTCATCAAGTAAATTTGGGATTAATTAATCCAACCAGGAGCTCCAAGACCCGGCTATAAATCCAAATGACCTGGGAGCTCTGTTAATACAGATGATTAGATCCTGTTTTCTACGGAGATGCCAACTGGGATCTAGCGGGAGACCGGGGAATCTTTTCCTCACTGAGGTAATCTGGTGTGGGGAACGCAGCCTTCACACGGGACCTCACGACGTGTCAGGCCACCCTGTGCCACACACTCAGATGCACACAAGTGGCCGAATGACGGCGGCTGCACACACAGGTAGGTTGCGTTACCTCGTAGGCTTCTGCCAGTTGGGAGAACTTCTCCTTGGCTTTGGGATCGTCCTTATTTGTGTCTGGGTGGTATTTCTTGGCCAGCTAAGGGAGGAAACGGTAAATTACTATGGACACAAGATGATGACTAACGCTGGACCCCAAACGACAGTCACAATCTCACCTCCTGTATAGCAGTTGTTTAAGGTTTTGTGACCAACAGTAATTCTTAAAACGAGGTTTAAGACTTTAAAATAAACAGATCTCGGGGCACCTGGGTGGCTCAGTCGTTAAGCGTATGCCTTTGGCTCAGGGCGTGAGCCCAGGGACCTGGGATCGAGCCCCACATCAGGCTCCCCTCTCAGCGGGAAGCCTGCTTCTTCCTCTCCCACTTCCCCTGCTTGTGTTCCCTCTCTTGCTGGCTGTCTTTTTCTCTGTCAAATAAATAAATAAAAATCTTTTTAAAAATAAATAAATAAATATAAAAATAAAATAAAATAAACAGATCTCTGAACAAATCTGAAGCATATACACATTCTTCAACCACAACAAATGTCCACCAAAAATAACAACTGATTCTTCAGAACTTGGACATCTTTAAGAAAGCAGTGTAAAACAGTGTGTCTGACAGACTACCATCTACGTAAAAAGAGAAGACACTAACGATCAGCTGTATAAACTATTCTGGAAAAACACACAACAAACTGGTAACACTGACTGCAACAGGAGGCATGTAAATAAATGGGAAGGAGAGAGACTTTCCACCGTATACTCCTCTGTACTTTTCAAATTCTGAACAAAGGAAATAAACCGCCTATTCAAAACACAGGTTTAAATATTAAAAAACTTGCGAGGCTGTCCAGAGCATACAGGTGTGCTGAGCCGCTCTAAAACGAAGGTGACCTGGGGCGCCTGGGTGGCTCAGTCATTAAGCGTATGCCTTCAGCTCAGGGCGTGATCCAGGGTCCTGGGATCGAGCCCCGCATTGGGCTCCCTGCTCTGCTGGGAGACTGCTTCTCCCTCTCCCACTCCCCCTGCTTGTGTTCCCTCTCTCGCTGTGTCTCTCTCTGTCAAATAAATAAAATCTTTAAAAAAATAAATAAATAAAATAAAATAATAAAACGAAGGTGACCTTCTGGCTGCTCTGAGCAGTGCCGTGCACGTAGTAGGTGGTCACTGTGTGTGCTGTGGCTACTGGTGCCTTTGAGTCTCGCTTACCACAGGTCCCTCACATGAGGGAAGGAGGAGCACAGAATGCTAAGCTTACTGGAGAAGCCACATGGCTCTGGCTGCAGTCAGGGTGCAGGAAGTTAAGCGCACGGCCTGAGGGTCACGGCGCACAGAGCCACTGTCTGCTAGCCCTGAGACCTTGGGCAGAAAGTCGCTAAGCACAATTTCCTCATCTGTAAAATAACCATAATGGCACCTACATCACAGGGTTGTGGTGGGGATAAAATGAGATAACACATATTCCAAAATGAGCACGAGGCACGGCACACAGTAACATTCAACATCAGCTATTATTAGAACATAGAAGGGAGCAGAAGGACATGTTCAGGAGGTGGGGGCATCTAAGAAGTTCTGACAGGAATTTTAAATTGTCAGTGATGAGCCAAAACTTACTGACTGATATCCGTATACCCCAAATCATCAGTATGACCACTGTGAAATACAGCACTGAAGCAGACAACCACAGAGCTCACACGTGAGGTACTATGTCCATGGCTTAGGTGAAAGGAACGAGAGGAGACATATGTAAACAGTACGTTTGTGCCAAGTAAAGACAACATGGCGTCATGGCTCAGAGTGCCAAATGAGGACCCAAAGGAGTTCAAATTCAAGAAAGTACTAGGACAGAATGCGGGGGGCATGCTGGAGACACAAGTACAACAACCACAACACAAAACGGTCTCATTTTAGGCAAACATGATCATGTGAGATTCATATGGTTTCAAAGGGAGCTGGGTACATTTTAATATAACATTTAACATAATTTTTAAAATTAAAAAAAAAAAAGAGGGGTGTTAGGACATTATCCAAGTCTTGAGAAACATGACAGGATTATCTTCTGTGACAGGGAACTCACTTCCACCCAAGGTGGCGTGCACCATGACCAACAGCCCTCATTGATGGAGAACTCTTCATTACAGTAAGCCTAACTCCTGCTTTTAGTTCATAGGTAACTTTAATCCTCTTTTACAAATCGGCCTGGCAAATAACTGAGGCTAGATACCTTGACCCCCTAGAGTCCTCTCTTTACACTAAGGATCAAACAGCTCTCAATCTTCCACAGTAGCAAAAGAAAGCAATACAAGTCACTAAGCCTGCAAAGAAAGAACTGGTCATGTGGTACACAACTCTGGTTTCCAGGAGGATAGAGGGTGCTGGCAGGTTGCCAGAAACATCCACCCACTCCCCAAAGTCAAGGAGACAGAGCAAAGGCAGCACCAGGAGAAGCTCCGCCGTTGCAGAGTGCAGCTCTGCTGGCACCTCTGAACTCAACCTGCTTCTGGAGATGCGGGTCCTCACACCAGCTCATGAAAGCAAGGTCAGAGGCTGTGTGTTAACCCAGAAGCAGGGTCTCCGGGAACAGCCAGTAGATCACCTGGGCCACAAAGCTGTCCGAAAAGCCAAGGCAAGACATAGCGGTATACTCATGAGATTAGCTTAAGGAAAAGAGAGCTCTTTTGTGGTGTTTTAGCCTCATGTACGACACGTATTGACTGATGGGGCCTTGACCGTATGTCATAGCCTCTCCAAGCCTGTCAGGAGGATGAAATGATGCAATACACACAAAGCTTTCATCAAGGTCTGACCCCAGAAATTTCTCTATAAAGGCTACTTTAAAAATGTCCATTTTTAAATTGCACAGCTTTTCATTTCCACGCCTAAAAATATGAGTGGTTCCCTACTCTCTTTTTTTTTTTAAGATTTTATTTATTTATTTGACAGAGAGAGGCAGCAAGAGAGGGAACACAAGCAGGGGGAGTGGGAGAAGGAAAAGCAGGCTTCCCGCTGAGCAGGGAATCCGATGCTGGGATCATGACCCGAGCTGAAGGCAGCCGCTTAACGACTGAGCCACCCAGGTGCCCCTCTTTTTTTTAATCTTAAAGATTTTATTATTTTTAAGTAATCCCTACACCCAACATGGGGCTCAAACTCATGACCCCAAGATCAAGAGGTATATGCTCCACCAACTGAGCCAGCCAGGCGCCCCTCCCTGCTCTTTCTTAAATTAAGTTTCTGGTGCTTACAAACAGCCTCATGTGTCCCACTAGTTTGGCCCCAGCCTCCATCATTTCACTCCTCTCCCACTCTTACATCAGGAGCCTTACCCTCCAGCTCAAAAGAAGAAGTATGTTATTCACTATCCCAAGCCAGGGTCTCTGCTTCCTACCCCCTGCCTTTGCTCATTCCATTACAACCCAGTAATGGACAAAGAATCTGAACACATAAACAGCAAATGGCCAATAAGCACACAAAAAGATGCTCAACATCATCAGCCACCACAGACAAGCAAACTAAAACCACAGCGAGACACCACTTCACACTCACTAGGGTGGCTATAACCAAAAGCACAGACAAGAACGGTGCTGCTGGGGATGTGGAGAAGTCGCAACCCTCCGATGGTGGGAATGTAAAATGGTGTGGCCGTGGCGTTTTGGAATAGTCCAGCAGTCCCTCGAGAGGTTAAACATGGATTTATCATGTGACCCAGCAATTCCACTCCTAGGTATATGAACATACGAGAAATGAAAACATAGGTCTACACAAAACCTATACGTGGATGTTCCCAGCAGCACAACTGATAAATAGCAAAAAAGGGGAAACAAACAGGACACCTGGGTGGCTCAGTCGGTTAAGTGTCCAACTCTTGGTTTCAGCTCGGGTCATGATCTCAGGGTCGTGAGATCGAGCCCCAAGTTGGGCTCCATGCTCAGCGGGGAGTCTGCTTAAGATCCTCTCTCTCCCTCTCCCTCTGCCCCTCCCTGCCATGTGCACATGTGCACATTCTCTCTCTCTCAAATAAATAAATAAATCTTAACTAAAAAAAAAAAAAAAAAAAGACCTAAAAAAATAAATAAATAAAAATAAAAATCTTTGGTTCTGCCTCTCCTTTTTCTGAAGCATTAACCATCAGAGCACTATGGCCTTGAGGAACAGTCCAGTAACACCTACTGTTCTCACCTCATTGTACACTGTCAGCCGCATGGAACCCATACGTATGGGCAGATACGCCTCACTGGTGAGCAGACTAGACCAACAGCATCCCTTCTACAGTCTTGTCCCTAAAATCTGGCTTCCATACAGACCTGGTAATAGGCTTTCTTGATCTCCTTCTGGCTGGCATTTCGGGGCACTCCTAGTATCTGGTAATAATCCTCTTTGGCCAAAGGGGAGCTTGTGTGGAAAGAGGCAGTACAAACAAAAGGGTAACTTTTTACTCCTAAAAAAGAAAAAAGGAAAGAAAATCACTCCGGGAATGTGCTCAACAAAAGGAAATTGTGAGTAAACAACCAGACAGGTTATACCTGTGAAGGAACGGAGATCACAGCATTGGAGTCGGCCTTCCTCCAAGCCCTCTGGAGACCAAACTCACTGCATTTCAAAAATGGCCAAGGCCACTGTATACAATGAATATAAAACAAGCAGCACTGGGCAGGGCTGATTCTGCTCAAACACAACACAATGAAGTGGTACACCCCAGATGGAGGCTGCACCTGGGGGATAATTAAAAAGGGACCTAGTCCCACTGTTACATTACCTGAGCACCTGCCACGTCTCCCCCAATGCTTAACAATTCCCCAAGTTCTTTCCTTCCACCACGCAACCCTGGGGATCTATTTCTGGGGTGGTTCTCAGAGGGTGGTCCCTGCACCAGCAGCACCATCAGTTTGTTGGAAATGTCCATTTTCAGGCCCCACCCCAGGCCTGAATCAGAAACTCTGGAGGTCCAGTAGGCTATGTTTAATAAGCCCTCCAGGTGATGATTCTGTCACATGCTCAATTTGAGAAACACTGTACTAAAGATATGGTTCTTCGTAATTACAAAGTCACAGATCGAAGAGAATCTGATAAAAGTGCTGTTCCTCCCCTCAAAACAATACACCTATATAGACACACAGGGTTAAAAGGCGCTATGCCTGAACCTGTTTACCCCAGAGCAGCTAACGGGTCAAAGCCCAAGGCAGGTAGCCATATGCCCTTTCATGCTTCTGGCATCAGCACCAGGAGGAACAGCCACCAGCAGACACACACTGCCCCACTCGACTGCCCTCCGTACATGTGGTAGAGAACTAAGCTGGACTGGTCTGTCACCAAGTGAAGCAGGCAAGGCCACCCCACACCTTGAGCCCTGCCTAACCCCCAACCCATCCTGCGACAACTGAAGATAGGGAGGGCAGGGCTGAGGGTGGAAGGGAGTCATGTTAAGGCATAAGAGTCACAACAGCTCCAGGTTTCCAAGTCAACTTCTGCCTACAGAGAAGCTTCTGGATTCACCATTCATTCATTCAGTAAATACTCATTGAGTATCTACTACTCGCCAGGCCCTGGGTTCTGTACCGGGAATAGGTAGCAAACCATTGAAAGGAACTGCCCTTCTGGAGCTTATGTGTATTCAAGATCTTAACACTATAGTAGGCACTGAGGATACAAGATGAAGAAAAAAGCCAAAGCCAGCACTTTCAATGGGCTTACAGTCCTGCAGGGGAGTGTGGGAGGCAGTGTGCAGAGACATAAGTACACAAGGACATGCAGAGTCATGTACAGAGTCACCTAATCAGGGTTTCTTAAACTCACATTGCTGATGATGGGATTGGATTCCTCCCGGTGGAGGGGCTTTCTTATTGTTATGGGCTAATTGTGTCCTCTTCCCCCAAATCACATGTTGAGGCCCTAATCCCCAGTGCCTCAGAATGTGACAATGCTTGGAGGTAGGGTCTTTAAAGACAACCCTGCCAAAACATTGATCTTGGACTTCTAGCCTCTATAACTGTGAGGATAAATGTGGTTCTCTGTTATGGAATCCTGGCCAACTAAAATACCTATAAGTCAAAGGATGTTCGGCAGCACCCTAAACAACTACTTGTAAGTAGCACACTCTACTCCCCCTCTACCCCTGCCATACGCTGGCAACTAAAAATGTCTCCAGACATTGCCAAATGTCCTGTGGAGGACAAAATCATCCCCAGTTGGGAACCACTGATGATCCAACTGAAAAAGTTCTGGAAAGGTCTTTTAAGGCAGCTGCTGTTAAGCTGTAGAAATTAACCAGGCTAAGGAAAGGTTTGAATCCTCCCAGAACTACACCTACAGTCCTGATGTTATTTGCAACAGCTTCCCTTTTACCGCTCGAAAGCGCCTCATTTGGCTGCTAAATCATGTATCACCTTTGGTTCACAGGAAAGTCCCTGTGCATTTAGTAACTGTGTGACATAACTAGATTTTACACATGTAAAGGGGTGGTTAGAGATAATGATGCTGCTGATGATTAATGAGGACTAGGAATAAACCGAAGGGCCTTTGAGCTATGGTAAGGAGTCCCGATTTTATCATGTGGGCAACAGGGAGACACTGCAAGTGTTAAACAGGGAATCGACCGGCTTTCCAAGAGAAAGTGCTCTCAACAACAACAACAAACTGGAGGCCTGGGAGACCACTTTTCAAAAATTAATCTGAACACAAAACACAACCAGGGGTGTTGAGGCTATCCAGGAAGGGAGCAAGATCATCAGACAGGAGAATGACTAGAGAACACGACCAACAGCACAATTCAGACACATGGTTGGTTCAATGTTTCCTCCTTCCTTCTCCCACTACAACGGAAGTCATCCAACACAGAGCAGAACCACCAATGCTAAACACTTAGAGGCTTAATACATATTAATTCAATATCGCCTCCAGCAATCTAAGAAAGTTGGTTTTAAATCAAGGCTCCACCATCTTTATGCTTTGTCACAGTCTATGAGCTGTTTAACATCTAGGCTTGAGTTTATCTATACAATGGAATAGCAACAATGTCTATCACACGGAAATGATCCAGGCCTGGTACATGGAAAGGGCTCAATAAATATTAGTTTGTATTTTTATTACAATTACCAACTTAAGGACTTAGGAAAGGCTGTTAAGTGTGCCCTTCAGTTAAAACCATGTGGTGGAAAGAGCATAATCTATTAAAGGACAGTTCTGGGTCTGGGACAACGCTTCTCATCTAGCTTTATGGCCTCAGTTTCCCATTCTTTAAAATGAGAGTGACGACATCCTTCTTGCAGGATTGTTAGCATCAAGCTAAATAGGGCAAAAAGTGCCTACTAGCACCATAACAGGTGCTCACCGAAGAGCAATTATCCTCCCTTCCGGCCAAAAGGTGAAGGGAGGAGACGGGAACGGAATAGGGTAACGGAGCAGCGGCAGGCCGGAAAGAGGTTTCTAGAAATGGTGACAGAGAAGTGAAGGTTGTAGGCCTACGGAGCGTTTCACTACCGCCGCCGGGGGCTCCATGCAGCTCTCCCTTGTTCACCACTTTGAGAAGCCATTTGGGCCTCTCTGCCTCCTGCCTTCCAGTCTCTCCAAGCCATTCCGCATACAGGTCAGAAGACACCCTCCACCCCGCTACCCCCGCAGCCGGATCGAGTCACTCCCTTCCGGGCCTTAGAGCCCCCATTGGGGCTCTGGAACCTGCCCTCACCTTTGAAGCTGACACCGGTTCTCAATGTCAGCAGCGCCCCGGAGCCCCGAGCTCCCAAGGAAGGCGCGAAGGTAGTGACGTTCAGCTTGTGGCCCAGCGAAGCCCCCACCACGCCCCCCCTGGGCGGCAGGGCTCCTCTCCCCGCTGCAGCCGGCAGCCTCGGGGTCCCCACAGCCACTAGCAACCAGCGTGTAGAGCACCGCGCCGCCATCTTGGCCCAGGGACACCGCGCCTGCGCCACCCGGCTCAAGGAGGCCTCGCGAGGACAGCGCGCGGCCGCAGCGACGGCGCTTCCGGAGGCGGGTCCCGATGCGCGCGCACGCACGAACACACGCGTTGCGCACGCGCAGCAGCACTCAGTGCGCTTTTCTGGTTGCCAACGCCGAAATGAGATTTGCCCTGAAGAGTGCCACTAGGTATACTGGCACTGAAGAACCTCGTCATTCTGTGCTGGATGGCCAAGACTGTACCTTATCTGTGTAAAGACGTGGTTGAGAGTAGCCAGGTGTCACTGTTCCGAGGGTCCCGGCGAAGGGCGAGACTACAAATCCCGCCGTGCAATACGGCCGTCAGTCGCGCAGATCCCAGCATGCAGTGCGCGTCTTCCTCCTCCTGACCCGAAACTGAACATCTTGCGTGAGTGTTACCTTGTGTCAGCGGGAGCGCGCGGGGCCTCTTCCCAACTTCCAAAGCCTGGCCTCAGGCTCACCTTTTCCCTGGCTGATTCCTCACGGGGCGGACTTTGATCACTCGGTTTTATCCTAAGCGTGTTAGTCTCCTCCAGTTCTGTAATGAACTTGCCAGTCGCGGAGGGAGAGCCGAGCCCCGCACAAACCAATTTAATAAACGTTGTGAGCACCTACTACGTGTCACTCACGTTCTTATAGACTACTGGGGATACAGCGATGAATGACATGCTATCCCTGCTCTGGGGGAGCAAACGATGAATCGAGAGAGACAGGGTCCTTAGCAACTAACATAACATGATCAATGCTGTCGTGGATATAAACAGTGTTGGAGGTGAGGAGTTTCTGAAACAAATTGGGGGGCCTGGGAAGTGTCAGGGAAGGCGTCGAGAGGTAACATTCCAGTTGGACTTTGATAGCAAGTGCGTCAGGAGGGGTGGAGGGGTGGAGGGGTGGAGGAAAAGTGTTCCAAGTAGCAGGAACTTCCAAAGCAGATGTCTTAGAGGTGTGAAAGCGCTCCAGTATGTTTAAGCCCTGAACTTCGGTGTGTGACTGGAGAAGAGGCTAGCTAGGTAAACCCGGCCTAGTAAGCCTTGCAAAGAAATTTCAACTTAGACGCACCCCCCCCACGACTGCCACCCGCAAACAATAAGAAGGGAACCTGAGGGTTCACTGAAGGGTTGAAGATTGATACGTGCTCCTTGCCCCTTCTGCCCATTGTACCCAAATTTTTGTGGATGTGGATGTTAATCTGGGTAATAGCCATAGTTTTCATTGATAAGATTCTCCACAGGCTCTGAGAAAAGAAGGTTTAAATACCACTGGCCTGGGGCGCCTCCCCATGGCCCAGCTCCCTGCTCAGCAGGAAGTCTGCTTCTCCCTCTGCCTCTCCCCAACCTCCCCCACCCCACCCCACCCCACCCCACCCCCGCTTGTGTGAGCGCGCTCGCTTGCTCTTTCAAATGAATAAATAAAATCCTGAAAAAATAAAAACCATTGGCCTAATGAAAAAAGTTACAAGGCTATTGTAAAATACAGGGAGTAGTTGAGAGTCTGGGCTAAGGAACCTAGAGATGAGGCATTTTAGAGAAACAAGGCAGAGGTTGTCAACGTGGGAAGTGGAGAAAAGAGTTTATTTAATATGTTCAACCAACATTTAAATGTCTTCAGCATAATGGTTAAGAGTATGGGCCCTGGAGTCAGATTGCTTGAATCCCAGCCCTGCCACTTACCAACTGTGGGTCCTTGGGCAACTTCCTTTACCTCTCTGCCTCAGTTTCCTTTCTCTAAAATGGGGACATAATGGTAACTACCTCAAAGGATCATCTGAGGAATGAGTGAGATAATCCACATAAAGTCTTCATACAGTGTTTGGCACATAGTAAGTTCTCAATATATGTTAGCCCTACGTGCCAGGCCCCGTGCTAAGCACTGAGAATACCAAGCAGAACTCAGGCACAGTTACTTGCATACAAGGAGCCCAAAACCTAGGGGGGAAGAGTGGTGGAGGGTGCTGCATGAGAAGTAAAACTTTCAGTAATAAACGTGGACAACAAGAGGCAAAAGGACTTTCAGTTACCACCTCAGAGTGAGTTAGGAACTAGTGGAGGGCTCACTAATATGAAAACTTTGTCAGCTTTGTAACTTCCTCATATTTTTGGCACTTTAGTTTTCCCCCCATCTATTTCCCCATAGTGATTAACAGTAAAAAATCACACTAAAAGGGGGAGTGTGTTCTTGTTTTAGGGAATAGCAGGAAGGCTGATTGCAGGGGAGCCCACATTCCCTCTCAGGAAGCAGAGAACCCCCAGGAAATGCAGTGAGTGCCGGTGACTACTGAAGGAGAAGATGGGTTTTTGGGAAGCCACCAGAAAGACGCCCTGATGAGATCAGCGTGGGCCTGTATGAGGTCCCTTTTCACTGCTAGTCACTATAGAGAGGCAGGAGATGATACAATTAGTAAACATGGGTAAGTTACAAAGCTCTGGAAATCTTCACAACAGAGGTCCTTGATCCATGGTACCTGAATTACCTTGATTGGATAGCTGGTTGGGGGGACAATGAATAAGCTTCTTTCTGTTCCCCTAACACCAAGCTGAAAAACCCAGGTGCTGGTTTGGAGAGAAAGATGATGAGTCACTGTTGTTTGGACTTACCATACTTGAGATGTCTATGGGACCAATTTCAGACTTGGTGGCTATGGAGAGATCTGAAAAATTCAGCTATGTTAAGAACATTTTCTTTCCAGTTCACAAAGAGCTTTGTCATATTTTCTATTTTGATCACAATCCTGTGAGGTAAGGCAAAGACTATTCCTGTATTTACAAATGGACTCCCTTCCCCCCACATCCCCTGCACACAAGAAAATCAGCTCTGAAAGATGAAAAACTCGTCCAAGTTCACAGAGCTAGTGTGTGGAAGAACCAAGATCCACACCCAGACCCCCTAACAAAACCCAGAGCTCTTCCCTTTAAACCATGCACCTCCCTGTCTTTGTGATCCATAGTTCCTAATCAGATAGCCCCAATTAGTTTACAGAGTACTTTCTTATGCTGAATTTCCTCTGCTTCTTACTACAAAAGGGAGGCAGGGCAAGTATTTATTACCACCCCACCTGCAGAATGTTTCCCTGCCTTCCAAGGACTTCAGCGGTGACAGTACACAACATGACCCATCCCAGGCTTGTTGCCAAAAACTGGGAGAAGCACATGGGCCACAGCTACCCACACCCACCCCCCCCAGGCAGAATGTGTCATGTGTCCATCACCCACTTCCCCCCTTCTCCCGACTAAAGCCAAAATCTTTAGCTTTAAGGAGAAGCAAATGGGGGTGCCTGGATGGCTCAGTCGTTAAGCGTCTGCCTTTGGCCCGGGATCGAGCCCCACGTCCCCCATGTTCTGGTCCCTGCTCAGTGGGAAGCCTGCTTGTCCCTCTCCCACTACCCCTGCTTGTGTTCCCTCTCTCACTGTGTCTCTCTGTCAAATAAATAAAATCTTAAAAAAAAAAAAAAAAGGAGAAGCAAATGTTATTTGCAAAAGGCACACGAGGCTCATAAGCATCTTCCCCTCTGCACTTGTCATTGCACTGTTCCATTGGGCCCTTCCCCCCTCCCCTGAGGCAGTGAGATCAGTGAGAGCTAGTACAGAGGTTTTGTTTTGTTTTTAAGTTGATTTACTTATGTAAGCACCTCTACACCCAATGTGGGGCTCGAACTCCTGACCCCAAGATCGAGTCTCACGTTCTTCAGACAGCCAGACAGGCGACCCTAGTAGGGAGTTTTAAGTATGGTCTCTTCCGTGACTTCCGGCAGATGGTGACCATCCAAGCCGCAGTGGGACTAGCTGAGTCCATGGCTACCCAATGGGATGGCTGTTCCCCTGCCCAAGTGAGTGAGGATCCCTTCCAGGGAAGACAGAAGGGCCTGAGCCAGTCTCTGCGGAGACAATAAAAGGCAGCTGTTTCTCTAGCTGTAGCATTTCCTTTCCTTCTCAAGTGACTATAGCACAATTCCAATAGTCGAGATGTGTGACCCAGATGTTCCCCGGCATGAACGACATCTGCTGTGGGAGCAGTTCCCTGCAGAACAAGGAGACAAACTGTCCGTGCCTTTGTCGCCTGTGTGTTCCCCAGTGGGACCTCTGTGCTAATGACTTCCTAATAAATCCTTTAAATAAACCACAGGTGTTTCTGGCTCGCAGCTAAATATTCTTCTGCCCAAAAGGGGCTTAAACTTAAGCAATGTTTCACAAACCTAAGAAATGAAAGGAAATCTTTTAAAGGAAAAAAAAATCAGACACCGAGAATAAAGCCCTGAATCCTCTGGCAATCAGTGGACTCCAGTGTGAAAAGCATCACATTAGAAAATGACAGTCTTTTCTATGAAAACGCCTTTTAGTTGTAAATTATCAACACAAAAGTTAAATTTTGTGACTGCTAAAATATTTCACATTACTGTAAAAAATCACAACAAGGGCGCCTGGGCGGCTCAGTCGGCTGAGCGTCTGGGTCCTGGGATCGGGCCCTGCATCGGGCTCCCTGCTTAGTGGGTAGTTTGCTTCTCCCTCTACTCCCTGCCCCTGCTCATGCTCTCTCTCTCTCTCACTCTCTCTCTCAAATAAATAAATAAAATCTTTAAAAAAATCAAAACAAATCACTAGGTGTAGTAAAGTTTCAGAGCCCTAGGAACATGTGGGTACGCCTCCATTTGAGAAACAACAAAATAATGCCAAGTGCACTGTCATGCTGGGATGGGATATGGAGCATTTTTTCCAATTTTTGAAATGTATTTTGTTGCATAATTCTTTTCTGTGCTGAGAACTACAAGTGTTTTTCTGCACCAGCTCCTGAAATAAGCAAGGCACAGCTTAAGGTACGAAAAATTTTTTTAATGTTTTCAACGTGCATTTATTTTTTATTTTTTAAGATTTTATTTATTTGACACAGACAGTGCAAGCACAAGCAGGGGGAGCAGCAGGCAGAGGGAGAAGCAGGCTCCCCAATGAGCAGGGAGCCTGATGTGGGGCTCAATCCCAGGACCCCGGGATCATGACCTGAGCCGAAGGCAGACGCTTCACCGACTGAGCCACCCAGGTGCCCTCAACATGCACCTTAAACAGTCATTTCAGGGGCAGATAACTAGATCTAAGGAATTTGTTGTTGTCACTGAATCCATCCATTGCTGTCTTGCAAAAATTCTGACTTATGGAAACCACCAACTTCACAGAAGATTAAGAGAACATCAGGATGGAAACTTCTTTTCTTTGGCATCACGGTTTAAAATAAGGAGGCAGCCTGAGGCTCTTTCAACGTTTTTGTGCCTTATTTTTCTTCCCTATTTTTTCCTCACTGCCCTTTTCTCTCTGCTAATATCCTTTCAAGTACATAAGGTGTTTTGTTTTCTAGAAGGAGAACTTCACTATAATGGTTCCTAAATTCTAGTTCGTTTGCTAGTGATTATTCTTGGAAACAGCACCTGTGAAATGTAAATCGTCCCACCCCAAGTTAATCAGACATCCTTGTTTTGCTGGAATTGGATCCACCTTTCGATAAACCATCCTTTAGGGTAGAGGGAGGTCTTCCAGTTCCTTGTAGACAAACAGCAAAGTGGAGTCACTAGTAGTATAAAGAAACAAAGCCGATAATTTATAGGCTCATGGGACTGCAAGGAATCTTGGAGACTGTCAGTTCACCCTTGCAAGTCACAATTTATTTGTTCAAGTTTGCAGCAGCCTTTGAGCTCTGAGCTCTCTACTAGAATCACTCTCTCCACCTGGAATGGATCTGGGAGTGCATGAGATGGCCAGTCTCTGGGCCTTGACATTGTGTCTCTTCCTTCTCCTTGCTGTGGAGCTTGAGTTGGTGGCTGTGGGAATGAGAAAGCTGACATTCTTCTATTCTGTTTCCATCAACCCTCGGTTTATGGAAATATAGTCATATGACTCAACATAGCCAAGGTCATGGTTTATATCTCTTCTGGGAAAGAAGGTCAGAGGTCATAAGCCTACGTGCCAGGGCCAGGCCGGTAAAGGATGGGTGGAGTAGTGGCATGTAAGTTGAGGGATCAGTGGGAGTGTGGTGACTGGGAAAACATGCAGTAATGGTGGCAGGTAGTACTCCATGGGCCGATTTTAGCCATGTGGGGATGTGGATCTAGCATTGCCAAATCTTTCCATTTTTCCAGAGAGGCTGAAATCCAAACTTTTAGGAAATTTCCCAATTTTTAAAACATCACGTGAACCAACTAAAACGTATCTGTGTACCAGATTTGGCCCACGACATATCCATTTGTTACCTCTGGGCGTTAAAGACTTTTCTGACGTGCCATTTAGGCCCACCTGACATAGTGAGAAAACAAAGCAAAACAAAAACAAACTCAGGGATGGCAATGAGGTGACATCAAGCAACTTTGGAAGGTTTACGTGAAACTTTGGTGTAGAGGTAGTTAATTTATATTTAAAAAAATTCAGGGGCGTCTGGGTGGCTTAATCGGTTAAGCATCCAACTTTGGGTCAGGTCATGATCTCAGGGTCCTGGGACTGAGCCCAGCATGGAGCTCCACATTGAGCCCCATTTCAGGCTCCATGCTCAGTGGAGACTCTGCTTAAGGATTCTCTCCCTTTACCCCTAACCCCCCCCAAATAAATGGATGAAATCTTAAAAAAAAATTTATTGTGGGAAAATGCACATAACATAAAATCCCCCTTGGCCCGTGCAATTCTTCTTTGTCTCTATGATTTTTTGCCTAATCTAACTACCTCACATAAATGGAATCATACACTATTTGTCGTGTTGTAACTGGCTTATTTCACCTGGCACAACATCCTTAAGATTCATCCACGTTGTAGCAGGGGTCAGAATTTCCTTTCTTTTTAAAGCTGAATAAAATTCCACTTATGTATAACCACATTTTGCTTATCCATTCATCTGTTGATGGACACGGTTTGCTTCCATGTTTTAGCTACTATGAATAAGGCTGTATAAATACTGTGTATAAATGCTATGTATAAATACTGTATAAATACTATATATAAATACTACGAACACGGTTGTATAAATATGCCTCCCTGAACCTGCTTTCAATTATTTGGGGTATATACCCAGAAGTGGAATTGTTGGATCATATGATAATTCTATTTTTAATTTTTTGAGGAACTACCATACTGTTTTCCACAGTGGCTGCATCATTTTACATTCTCATCAACAGTGCACAAAAGCTCCAATTACTCTACATCTTCACCAACACCTGTTATTTTCCGGAGCTTTTGTTTGTTGATAGTAGCCATCCCATTGGGTGTGATGTGGTATCATAATAGTTTTGATTTGCATCTCCCCAATGGCTAGTGATGTTGAGCATCTTTTCATACCCTTAATGGGCATTGGTATAACTTCTTTGGAGCAATGTCTATCCAAGACTTTTGCCAATTTTTAAAAAAATATTTTATTTATGTATTTGGGGGGGGGGCATGAGCAGGAGAAGAGGCAGAGGGAGAAGGAGAAGCAGATTCCCCGCTGAGGGTGGAGCCACACATGGGGTTCCATGCAGGGCTTGATTCCAGGACCCTGAGATCATGACCTGAGCCGAAATCAGACACCTAACCAACTGAGCCACCGAGGCACCCCAGAAATTTGCCAGTTTTTAATTTAAGTGGTTTGTTTTTGTTGTTGTTGACTTTTAGGAATTCTCTATTATATTCTCCATATGAATCCCTTATCACTCACATACACAATTTGCAAATATTTTCTCCCATTCTGTGGACTGCCTTTTTACTCTGTTGATGATATCTTTTGAGGAACAGATTTTTAAATTCTTCATGATTTATTTTTTTTCTTTTTTGCCTGGATCTTTTGGTGTCATATCAAAAACAAAAAATCATTGCCAAATCCAGTGCTGTGAAGCTTTTGCTCTTTGTTTTCCTCTAAGATTTTTATAGTTTTAGATTTATAGTTGATTTACATGTGAATCGCAATGCATAATGCCTGAGTGTCCCCCACCTAGGAGGTTATAAGTCAAATACTGTTGATGCAAAAAGAGGTTACTGCATACCATAGAGTTAATCTATAGTAATGGATGGTGTTAAACTATAAATAATTGTAATTCTAAAAGCAATATCTGGTATGGAGGAACCGTGAAAACATAAAAGTATTCTGCAATCCAGTAATCCCACTTCTGGGTATATATCCAAAAGAACTGAAAGCAGGGCCTTAAAGAGAGATTTGCACATCCACGTTCATAGCAGCATTATTCACTACAGCCAAGAGGTGAGAGAACCCAATGGCTGTTGATGGATAAACAAAATGTGGTATATTAATGGTATATAGAGTGTGGTGCATACAGTGGTATAATAGACCTCACAAGGACGGAAATCCTAAAAAAATAATGACAAAAAGGGGGCACCTAGCTGGCTCAGTCAGTAGAGTGTTGACTCTTGATCTCCTGGCTGTGAGTTCAAGCCCACATTGGGCGTGGAGCTTACTTTGGAAAAAAAAAAGGGGGGAAGGAAATACTGTCACATGCTACAAATGGAAGAACCTGAGGACATTATGCTAAATAAAATAAAGGACAGATAGCGAGCGACTTCTCTTACATGAGATAACGAAAGCAGTCAGACTAGGGCCTCCTGACTGGCTCCAGTCAGAGGAACATGCGACTCTTGATCTCGGGGTCATGAGTTTGAGCCCCATGTTGGGTGTAGAGAGTACTTACAAATGAAATCTTGAGGGCGCCTGGGTGGCTCAGTCGTTAAGCGTCTGCCTTCAGCTCAGGGCGTGATCCCGGCGTTATGGGATTGAGCCCCACCTCAGGCTCCTCCGCTGGGAGCCTGCTTCTTCCTCTCCCACTCCCCCTGCTTGTGTTCCCTCTCTTGCTGGCTGTCTCTCTCTCTGTCAAATAAATAAAATCTTTTTTAAAAAATGAAATCTTAAAAAGCAAATGAATAAATAAAGTAGTCGAACTAATAGAAAGTAGAATGGTGGTTACCAGGGTCTGGTGGGAAGAAATGAAGAGCTGTTGTTTGATGGGTATAGAATCTCAGTATTGCATGAAAAGGTTCTGGATACCTGTTGCCCAACATTGTGACTATCCCTAACACTATTGAACCGCACACTTAAAAACTGTAAATCTTACATGTTTTTTTACCACAATTTTTTTTGGAAAAAGAAGCAATAGCAGCAGTAACTGAACACCACAACCAACAGGAGACTGCACTGATGGTACCTTTTCCAAAGCTGCTGGAATTCCAGAGTCTGGAGAGTAGGCTCCTTGGGAAAGTTGTATCCAGCGCCTGCTGGATTGTTCAGAATTCCAAATCCCAGGCCTCAAGTCAACTCCACTGGCTTCCTATTTTTAGTTTACGGTGATCGAGCACTCTTAACTCACTGGGTAGGATACAGGTAGGAAGTAGGCTTTTAGACCTCACAGTTTACTTGTGAAAACTGAAAAAAAAAACTTGCATCTGGGGGTCCGTTGGTGCCCTCCACCACCGCAAAGCCTTCAGAATCACCCCGTGGGCAGGTTCCTCGGGACAGGCTGTCCTCAGCCACAGGCTTCGGCAATTTTTGCCGCAGTAGTTCTCATTCTTCAGATCAAAGTCCCTTTTCCAGACACGCCTGAGCAGGTGTTCTGCCTGTTCTAAAGCAGAAAGCGTATTCTGGAGTTCGTTTTCAAAGCAAAGAGAAATGCTCGTGGAATGAATGGCCCCAGGTGGAATGAAGCTGTTCTCTTTTCTTCCTGAGTGGCTGGGCGACTTAAGCAAGTCATTGGTGAGGCACAGGCGCTCTGAAAGGTATTCATTTCTCTCACCTTTCTCCCTTTCCGTTTATCTCTAACTCGTACTTGGTTTCCTTGCAGGGGTCAGTCCTGCCCCACAGCGCCCAAGGCCTGCAGCCAAGACGTGCTCTAGTGCGGGAATGCTGAAGGCCGCATCCCCGCCCTCGAGCCCACTGGGCCTGAGCAGGAGGGGTGGGAGGCGGAGGCGCTGGAATAAGCTCCGCGACAGGGATGTGCGTCAGACCTGAGCTCCCCTTCCTTCCCCCGCTGCCACCCGCTATCTGTGTGACCGCGGCCAGCGGCTCCTCTGTCCTGAGCGCGGTCCCTGTCTGCGAAATGGAGCTAGTCCACTTCTGCCCCCTCTCCTACCCGGGGAGGCCGCGTCCTACACGCGGGAGAGCCTCCCGGAGAGGAACGCCTGACTACAAACCCGGGACTAAGCCCCCAACCTTGCGCGCGCCCCGCGGGGTCGGGGGCGGACAGCGCGCCGCACGTGACCTCCCCGCCCGCGCGGCCAGCCCGCCGACATCGGGGCGTGGCCTCGCCGGGCGGCCTCGCGGCGATTGGTCGGAGGGTGGGGCCGGCGGCACTCACCCCCGAGGAGAGATACCCGGGGCGGGGCCCCGTGGGCCGGAGCGGGCTGCGATTGGCCGGGGACGTCCCGGGGCGTGGCCGCGAGCGGCCGCCAGCGGGTGGGGCTGGAGGCGGCGGGAGTCGCGGCTGCTGTCCGTGCACCTGAGAGCCGACGCCCGGTCCTCGAAGCTGCGCCTGCAGCAGTCCCGGTCGCCATGAGTCGCTTCAAGGTGTCCAAGTTCCGAAACACGGAGGCCCGGCCGTCCCGCCGTGAGGTGAGCCCTGCCCGCGGGTCCCCGCGCCCCCGCCCCTCCCCCTCCCCCGGACCCCGGGCGGGGACCCCCCCGAGCCCGCCTGCCCCGGGGCGCCCCCTTCAGGCCCGGGCCCGGTGTCCCGGCTGTTCCGTCGCACCCAGAGGACAGAATCCGGCGCTCCCTGGCCGGCTCTCTCTCTGGCTACTCCGTGAGCGCCGCTATCTGCGGGCTCGCCCGCCTCGCCCCGGGACCCCCGAAGCGGTGCAGCCCGGCCGGGCCGAGGCCTGAGGCCTGCAAGGCTGCCTGCCTTCTCGGCTTCCGGTCGACCTCGCTGGGGACCGCGGCTCGGGCGCTGCTGGCACCAGCTCCTCCCTGCCGCCCCGATCGGCCCTGCCCGGGGCTGGGGTGTGGGAAAGATGCCTTTCTCAACGCTGGGCTTGGCGAGTCCGGGTGTGTCAGCTGAAGAGCGGGAGCCCCTCAGACAGAGGCGCGCCCCTCCCTCGGGTTTCCGCCGGAGCTTCCTTCTCTCGCGGCTGGCGCAAGAGCAGCTCTTCTCTTACTGGGGTGATGCTGCCAGGGGCAGGGTGGGGTCTGGGGAGGCCCGAGGAGGTGGGGCTCAGAGGAAGAGCTGAGCCAGGTGTTGGGGGGCGCCTCGGATCCCCGGAAGGGCAGCCGGCCTGATGAGGGGTGTGCTTCAGAGATGATGCCAGTCCTGGTCTGCTGCTCCCAATATTATTTGGAAGGCTTAGGAACTGACCTCTAGTAAACCCATCAGGAGCAAACGCACAGCCAGGTAGCTGGGGCAGAAGCCCAGTTTTCATCCTCTGGACAGTATTTCCTCTGTACTTCCGTGTGCTCCTGGAACCACAACTGTGAACACCACAGCACTTTCCTTCCTCTGTACTGCTTACAGTTTTGTGAGGGAGACATCCAGCAAGCAGACAGGCCTTCAAGGGCACTGCAAGTTTTAGTAAGTGCCCTGAAGAACACACAGGAAGAGCTGGGATGGAGATGAAGATAAATGGCCACGTGGAGGTTAATCTCCATAGAGTGGTTAGGGAAGGCTGCAGAGAGGAGGTGACATTTAAGCAGAGACCAGGAGGGTGAGAAGCAGCCAGCTACAAAAAGAGTGGGAAGGGAAAGAGCCCGGTGGAGGAATGGAAAGTGGGCCAGGGTGGATGGAGGGCAGTGATGGGGAAGCAGGGTGTCAGATGAGTCCAGAGCAGTCCTGCAGAGCTCGAGGGCCACAGGAAGAAGTGGGGTTGTTTTCTGAGGCAGTGGGAAGCCATTGCACTAAAAGGTTGAAAGCAAAGCAAGGGGTGGAGAGGTGCTCAGATTTGCATTAATACCGCCCTTCTGAGTGCAATAAGCACTCCTTGAATGGGTCTGCAGTTTACTAGATGGGCCCTGGGGCTTGTCCCAGGTGGGCCTTAGTCCAGCAAGGTAAACAGAAGAGCTTGGGACCAGGGATTACAGAGAGAGACCTTTAAACAGTTTGGGTTAGGGAAATGGGAGGACAGGTGATGTGTTCTCCTTTTCAAAGATATTTCCTGTCACTCTATTTGTACAGTAAACATGAAATAATGCAAGATGATAACGCAGGTGAAAATTGAAATAGAAACTTACGTGGGGGAGGCGATTTCCGGTGCCCTGTGGGTGGGTAGGTTAGGAAACAAGGGTATTCAGTTGTCAGGGATGACTGTCACACAGTGCTTTGATACCAACAGAGAAAACATTTGGACCTTGCTGATCTCAATTTCAGAAAGAGTGCTCCTCTCCCCTCCGTGTGTGGGGGTGTTAACATTATTGCCTTTTCTCCGGGGTGCATTGTTCACCTTTCATCGAGACTTCGTGGAGAGGCCTTGATTCTTCCCCTTTCTGAGCTTGAGTGTTTTCTCCTGGAGCCTGCAAGGAGACCCCTGTACTTGGCGGAGGCCTTCAGCAATGCCCTGGAGGAAGTTGAGTCTGTCTTGTTTTAGGTGCTCACTTCTGCTTTCTCTGCTTCTCTTCCTCCCTTTTAACAGAAACACCCCCCTGGTCCCTTGACTTCATTTATCCTGAGCCTCCCTTCTGACACTCTTCTCCCCCTTATTAGAGAAGTGACTTAATAGAGCAAACTACTCCTCTTATGACTGAGGTTATCCTTTCAATAATATTTTGCATATCCTAAAGGCGTGCGTGAATGGGTTAGATCCAAAGGAATTAATTTCTAATGGTGCAGCCCCTGCTTTAATTATGGGCAGAGACCTGGCCATCACAATTCTTATTCTTTATTTTCAGGCCTGGATCAGTGACATTCGAGCAGGAACCACACCCTCATGTGGGAACCATATCAAATCCAGCTGCCACTTGATTGCATTTAACTCTGACCGTCCAGGTAGGGAGGTGGACATGGATGTGGATGGAGAGTCAGACATATCACCCTAATTAGGATGGCGGGGAAGGGCAGGCTCATTTCAGGCTGGAGGCTTGGAGGCTTCTCGTGGGGCTCAGAGGTCAACACCATGCAGGGCCTTAGACCCCTACAAACTGGTCAATGTGAGGTAATCAGATTGATTTTGATCAGGCATGTGGGTATGCTTTGTATAAACCACACTGTGGGTATTTTTTTTTTAATATTTCATTTATTTATTTGAGAGAGAGAGAGAGTCAGCACGAGTGGGAGGGGCAGAGGGAGAGAGAGAGAGAGAAAAAGAGAATGTCAAGCAGACTCCACCCTGAGATCATGACCTGAGCCGAAACCAAAAGTCGGACGCTTAACTGACTGCAGCACCCAGGCACCCTTGGCTGTGGTTTTTAAGAGATCGGCCAGGACGACAAGGAGAGGACTGTCTCCTTTGTTTTCAGCTGTCCCCATATGCTACCCACTCCTCATCTGGGGGTCTGGGATTGGCTTGGGTCAATAGGAACACCAAGATTTGAAAAGCTCCCTGTGTTAGTTGGGACATTTTCATTGCTAGTGATAACTCGAACCTTAAACTGACTTAAACAAAACTCAGAGACTTCTTTCGCTGGTATAAGTAAGATGTCCAGAGGCTTTAGGCAGAGCTATCCAGGGGCTCACACATGCCGTTGGCCTTGACTGGTGTCCTGTCTTCAGCTCTGCTGCCCTTGGGTGATGGCCTCTTTCTCAGGTAAAGCTGGGAAAAGTGGCCACTGGTGGCCCTAAGCTGACCTCATACGACCCACAATGCCAAAAAGAGACAACCTCTGTCTCCATTATCTTCTGTACATCTGATGTCACAGAAGGTTCTTTTGTAGGGTAAGAAAATAATCTTGGACCAGTCACTGTGTCCAGAGGGGTATTATCTTATGATTAGTGGAGGCTCTGGGATGGTCCAAGGCTGAGCTTTCGGGTCTCGTGTCCTCTGGGAGCCTTGAGCAGCAGACAGTTCCCATTAGGACTGAAGTCAGAACTCCTGTGTGTTTGACAGGTGTGCTGGGCATTGTGCCTCTGGAAGGCCAAGGAGAGGACAAGAGGCAGGTGACCTACCTCGGCTGCCATTCGGGTGAGTGGAGTCTGGACCCAGGAAGTCTAGACCTTGCTCCTCCCTCCCTGGGTGCAGGGATTCATACTCACCTGGACCCACAGTCCCATGGCTTGCCAGGTCCCTCCTGCTGTCCTCGCTATACCTTCCTACAGACAGTGTCCATATTGGAAAGCTGGGTCCTGGTTGAGAATTCCACTTGGGCAGAGAGAGGGGAAGCTGAGTGCACCAGGTCGTCCAGCTGAGAGGAGAGGGATGTGCACTGGCCAGCACCAAGCTCCAGGCTGATGCTATGGAGTCCACTGTGGAAGACTCAACCCAATGGGGTTCTTAGCCCCACGTCTTCTGGAGCCCAGCAGACCACCCCTCACCACCAGGCCTCCTCCCCAGCCAGGCTATTCAACACTCTTCAAGGAGGGGGCTGGCTGGGCTTCAGGGCTGGAGATGGGCCCTCACAAAGAGAGCTTTTGTGTGCTGCAGCTGCTTCTGGGGGCGCCCGGCAGCCCGCCTGGCAGCCCGCCTGCTCTGAGGGAACAATTCGCTCTCCCTGGGCCGCGGCAGCACTGGCCCAGCTGCCTCCTCTCTCCCGTCCAGCTGCTGCGGCTGTGGGCCAGCCCCTCTGGCTTGCATTCCTGGCCGCCTGTTGGGCGGCCTTGGGTGAGGGCAGGGGGCTGACCCTTGGTCCCCAGTCTGAGTGTGCAGCTCCGTGTAGGGATCCGGGTGATGAGAACAGCAGCCAATAAAGTAACAGTGGTGAAGACTGGTCAAGAGCTCTCTTTGTGCTAAGAACGTTGTCTACACTTTCTCACCTTATTCTTTCTTAAAGCCTTTTACAACTTTATTGAGGCATCATTTACGTACCATTAACGTGACTTGTTTTGAGCGAGGAATATGATGACTTTTATGGAAGTGACAGAGTTGGGTATTCAAAACCCAGTTTTAGAACATTCCCCCAGAGGATTCTTATGACCCGTTGCAGTTAATCCATTTCCACCTCTGGTCCCGAAGCCTCAAACACCGGTCGATCTACTTTCTGCCTCTGCTGCCAGGGTCTGCAGGCTACCGGCACGGCCAAAGCTGGCCAGCTGCCCGTCTTTGTAAATAGCGTTTTTTGGGACACAGCCACGCCTCTTCATTGACATTCAGCCTGTGACTGCTTTCCCCCAGCAACCACAGAGTCGAGGAGGTGTGACAGAGACCGTATGGTCCCCAAGCCCTCAAGTATTTACCATCATGCCCTTTGCAGCAAACGTTTGCCAGCTTTTGCTCTACAGCCCAGCCTTTTCTGGACGTTTCGCATAAACAGAATGATACCCCCATAGTCTTTCAAATCTGGCTTCTTTCACTTAGCATAACGGGTGGAGCTTCATCTTTCTGGTAACACGTGGAAGGAGTCTACTTTCTAACCACTCTTACACCTTTTTGAAGAAAGTTTTTAAATGACCCATTTTTTAGCTAAGGAAATTAAGGCTCAGAAAGATGAGGAACCTGCCAACACTGGCAGTGCTGCTGGCAGGGCTGGACTTGGAACCAGGGTCTGTCTGACCCCGGTATTGTTTTTTTGTGTTTTATTGCTGTCGATGATGTTTTAGATTTATTTATTTGACAGAGAGGGAATGTCCACGTGTGCATGGGGAATGGGGCAGAGGGAGGGAGAATCCTGAAGCAGACTCTCCACTGAGTGTGGAGTCTGACTGGGGCCTCGATCCCAGGACCCCAAGGTCATGATCTGAGCCAAAACCAAGAGTGGGCCGCCCAACCGATTGAGCCCCTCGGGCACCCCTGACCGCTGTATGCTTGATGCGTGTTACCCATGAGGGAGCTGCCCCAGGTTGTTGGTGTCTGTCAGGTAGTGAGGCCTGTTGGTGGGGGGCCTTTGAGGAGAAGCTGGACCAGACCTCTTTGGATAGGGTGTAGCCTCACCGTGGCCTCAGCTGTACACAGCCTTGCCAGAGCGCTGCTCTGGGGGCACCTCTGGTTCGTCAGAACCTGCCTTCGAGGCAGCAGGCACCATTCTGTCCTCGGAGGTGCCGCTGGTAGGGGAGAGTGTGGTGGGCTGGCCTCTAGCTGCTCCCCTGCCTTCAGGGGTGTCTTCTGCCTCCTGGCTCAGGGCCAAGTGCCCTTCAGCCCGCCCGCGCAGGGGAGCACGGGGCTGGGAAGCGTTTGAAGGGTGTTCCTGCAGTCTGGGCTGTGGGGCGGCTGGGAACCTGCTCCGACCTGGGAAAGGCAGTGTGGTGCTGTGCTGAGGATGTAGGTTCTGAACCCCAGCTGACCACCCGACCGTCAGCCTTGCCCCTTCTTAGCTGTGTGGCTCTGGGCAAGTTACTTAACTTTTCTGTCCTCATGTTCTCGTCCCCCAGTTGGGGATAATGCCGCAGTGCCATCCTGAGGGGTCACTGTGAGGGTTTGGTGAGGTACATGCACATAAGGGACACAGGCCTGCCAGCTCAGCTGTGCGCTCAGGTCGACCACATCACTGCTGCTCCCTCCCTCGGGGATGCCAGGTTGCTCACGCTGCCTGCTGCACCCGGCCCGGGCCCTGCCCTGTCCAGTGTGGAGCCCACAGGCAGGGTGGCAGGGAGTCCAGACCAGGGCTGTCCCAAGGGGTGCCTGTCTTCACCTGCCCCTTCTTTTTTTCTCTTCTGGCTGGGATGCCCAGAGTCTGGCTCTGGCCCGAGAGGAAAATATACCTGCTGGACCCCCCCGTGGAGGCAGCAGAGATAGTCACTGTGCTCCTTACGCTGGTGATGTGAGCCTGGCCATCATGCTCACGTTCCCTGCCACTCCCCATACTGAGCCCTGGCCTCCTCACCCCCCTAGTGAGGTTCGGGAAACGGGGGTTTCCTCTCAGGGCTGAGGCTCACTCTGTGTGCTCCTGTCTCCCTCTCATGGCCTTCCAAAGCTGAGCAGCTCGGGTTCTTGGGTCGCAAAGACCTGAGACCAACTCTAGCCTGCTTTAGCCAGAAAGGGATTTAGAGGAGAGCTTCCAGAGCTGAAGCCTGGGGAGTTTCCAAAACCGAAGGAGCAGCTGGACATGCAGGCCTTAGGAGGGTCCTGGCGTGGGAGCTGACGGCTCCCTCCCAGCTGGCTGCCCTCCACCCGGGCTAGTCCCTGAGGCACCCTGTCACTAGGACTTCCAATTCCTGGTTTAATTCCCTTAAGAGAGAAGCCAGCTGCTCAGCCTTGGGTCACATACACTCTGACAATCCCCCGCCCCCGGTGGGGACTTGAGGGGCAGAGAACTCATAGCTGGGGCATGTCACCCAGGCCCCTGGTTCCCTGATGTTTTAACCTGTTCCTGTCCTTCATATTCTTCAGGGCTCACCGTGTTTCCTCCATGAAGCTGCCCTGAGCCCTGACCTTAGAGTCCCTATACTCAGTGTGCAGAGATATGTGTGTGTGTGTCTCTCTCTGCGGAGGGGCTGAGGGTCTGTCAGGGCTAGATGGTGTCTGTCCAGTGTGAGAATCCCTGTGGGCCCATAACAGGGCTGGTGCTTATGTTCATTCACGCATTTGCAGGCCGGGCCCTTCACTGGGCTCTGGATATGGGACCAATGCAGGTGCTTGGTAATTTGAGGAACTTCCTGCCTGTCATCATGCCTCCTGATGCCAGGCCTTTGCCCATCCTGGGGGGGGTCCATCACAGGCGGGGATTTCCAGAGGTGCCTTTCCTTATGGACCTTCCCCCTGCCACCATGTGGGCAGAGCTGTCCCCACCTCTGAAACCCTGGGCTGTGGTTCCCCACCTTGGGGAGATACCATATTGGGCTGGAAACAAAGTTCTGGTAAGTTCTCGCCAGGCCTGTGTCAGCCATTGCTCTCCCGTAGACCTGGTCACGGACTTGGACTTCTCTCCCTTTGACGACTTCCTCCTGGCCACGGGCTCAGCTGACAGGACGGTGAGTGGGGCTGCTGGACGAGCTGCTCGATGTCCCTGCCACTCCCCTCCAGGGTCCTTGGGCCCTCCACAGGCGTGCAGAGCTGGGGTAGCCCAGAGTCTCAGTTCCTCGGCCCACACCGGCTCCCGTGTGTTCCCATGTGCTCCAGTGCCCTTGCCGGGAGCTGTGGCCCTCGCTTGCTATTCTGCTGCTGGGCTGCCTGAGGAGGGCAGGGCGGGGGTGGTGTGGGACTGTGGAGGAGATGGAGGAGAGCTTCCCAGCCCCGTGTGCCCCCCCCCGACACCCCCGCCTCTGATGACACCCTGTGATCCTGGGCTGGATTGCCCCGTGTTTCCTCACATGGGATACACAGCCCCCATGCCCAAGTACAACCCCTGGCGTTGGGGCAGCCCTAGGCTCACAGACTTGCTCTTTCCCGTAGGTGAAGCTGTGGCGCCTGCCCGCCCCTGGCCAGGCTCTGCCCTCGGTGCCTGGGCTGGTGCTGGGCCCTGAGCCAGTCCAGGTGGAGGTGCTGCAGTTCCACCCCACCGCAGATGGCGTCCTGGTGAGCGCAGCGGGCACGGCCGTGAAGGTCTGGGATGTAGCCAAGCAGCAGGCCCTCACAGGTAGGAGCTGCGCTGGCCACCCCTCCCCAGGCATCGCCATCTGGATGGCACTCTGTCACTTTATGTGTTCGATACCGTGAATTTTAAAATATGTGTTAAAGTCTCGTGTGCCCGTGGTAGGAAAGGTGGTGAGATTCTACCAGACCTACTACAAATGCTCCATCCCACTTCCTGTAGGCATCTGTTTTCATTTCGTGAAGTTGTTTTTCTTCCGTATGCCTGAGTACCGTCCTTATACTGTTATTTCTTGAGCGTATGTCACTTCGGTTTTGAAAACAAACTCCTGGCTGCTTTTCTGCCAGACGAGGATTTTGCTGTCTTGCAGCCCCTTCCCCCAGGCTTCTCCTCTCATTTTCACGGCTGAGCCTGTCTTACTGTGTTCCAAGTCTGGCTGCTCTAAGCCACCCCCACGGCCGGGGCGGCTTACAAACGGCAGGAACTCATTGCTCCTGGTTCTGGAGCCTGGACATCCAAGATCAGGGTGCCGGCAGACTCAGTGTTTGGTGAGAACCTCCTTCTGGGTCATAGATTGCCATCCTGCTGGTGTGTCCTCATGTGGCGGAAGGGACGGGGGACCTCCCAGGGCCTCTTATGAGGTCACTGACCTGGTTCAGGAGGCCCCACCCTCGTGACCTAATGACCTCTCAGAGGCCCTGCCTCCAGACATTGTCACAGCGGGAGTTAGGTTTCAACATATGGGAGGTGGGGGGTGGACACAAACATTCAGACCCGCATAGATGATGACAGCTTTGGGTCAGATTCCTCAGTGAATGGTTGTGACCCTGTGACCTATGCAGAGGCCTAGTGTTCTGTGCTGACGCCACGGAGTCGTTTCTGCCGAGGCCCTGACACGCTCATCCCCTTTTTAGGGCAAAGACATGATGCTCTGAGAGTTAAAGGACAGCCATGCCTTCTAGGACTGTGCAGAGCGTCCAGGGTGGGCCAAGCTCACTGAGGTGAGGTCTTCAGCTCTGGGGCTAGGACCAAGGGGCCAACTGAGGGCTGTCGGTAGTGTGAACTACCCAGCTCCTGGCACCATCAAGGAGACCAGCTTGACCTTTGGAGCAGAGGGGACAGTCACCAGGCAGTCTGTCATTAGTGGGTCACCCAGCTCTAACTGCTGTGTCTCAAGCCCTCTCAGGCCCGGAGCTGTACTGAGGGCTTCCTGCCTACACGGCACAGTGGTTCCACTGGGCATCGCTGCCATTCCCATGTCACAGATGAGGTTAAACAACAGGGCCAAGGCCACGGAGCAGGTGGGCAGCAGGGCTGGGGTTAATCCCAGGGGAGTAAGCCTGGGCAAAGTGGTTATCTGCTGCTGCGAAATGGATCATCACAGAATGTAGAGGCTTAAAGTAATTACAAACATTTATCATCTCACAGTTTCTGAGGGTCAGAGATTTGGGAGCTGCTCAACTGGGTGGTTCTGGCTCAGGGACCATGAGGTTGCAGTTGAGACATTGGCTTCCTCATTGGAAAACTTGATTGGGGCAGGAGGCTCGGCGTCTCAAAGGGTTCACGGACACGGTGCTGGCTGTGAGCAGGACACCTCAGTCCCTGCCATGGGGCCTCTCCCTGGGCTGCCTGAGTGCCCCCGCAGTGTGGTGGCTGGCTGCCTCTGGTGGGCCATCCATGGGGGATGGAGCAGGGAGGAAGCGGCAGTGCCTTTCATGACCCTGCCTTGGAAGTCACACGCCTCCACTTACACCAGGCTCTCTTCGTTAGAAGCGAGTTACTAAGTGCTGCTCACACTCAAGAGAAGGGGAATTAGGCGCCACATTTTGAAGGCAGGGTGCGTTAGATCCCTAGGGCTGCGGTAATGAAGCACCAAAAACTGGATGACTTCAAATAACAGGAACTTCCTGTCTCATAGTCTGGCGAACGGAAGTCTGAAACCCAGGGGGCCGGGCAGGGCGCGCCTTCTGAGGGTGATGAGGGCAAGTCCGTCCCAGGCCTCCCAGGCGTCCCTCGGCTTGGAGGTGGTGTTTTCTCTGTGTCTTTGCATTGTCTTCCCTCTGTGCCCGTCTGACTCTGTGTCCAAATTTCCCTTTTCATGAGGACCAGTCCTACTGGACTAGGACCCACCCTAATGATATCTGCTTAAGTTGATTTTCTGCAAAGACCGTGTTTCCAAAGAAGGGTACTGCACAGGTGCTAAGGATTAGGACGTCGGCATCTTTTTTTTTTTTTAAGTTTGTTTGTTTGTTTTTAAGGAATCTCTCTACCCAGTGTGGGGCTTGAACTCCCGACCCCAAGGTCAAGAAGTCGCATGGTCTTCCGACATTGCCGGTCAGGCATCCCAGCATTTTTTTGTGGGGAGACAGTTCAACCTATAATAGGACGAGCATCACATAATTTGTGGACATATTTTAAAACTGTCACACTGGGGTAGGAGCAAGGATGGCCCAAGCAGAGCCCAGGGTGGGAATGTGTGTGGCTTGGCCACGGGCTGGTGTGACTCAGTCGGGGTGTGTTGGTGAGTGACTGGAAGTAAGCCTGGGCGGGACGTGAGAGCTGGGCCGAGTGAGAAGCAGGGAGGCTCAGAAGGTCTTTGAGTAGAAGCGTGGCCTGATGGGGGCAGGGCTAAAGGAAGAAGTCCAGGCGCAGTGCAGCGCGTCTGAAAGTGCAGTTGCCCTTGCTCCTCCAGCTGAAGAGAGAGACCCTTGCAGCTTTTGCCTCTATCCTGGGCATAACCCCAAGCTAGGCCCTCCTGCGCCCACTTCCCTGGTGCCCCCATTGCCCAGGACAGAGTTGGGAGACCTGGGCCCCCTCCTGACTTTGGCTGCTTTTCTGCAGAGCTGGCGGCCCATGGGGACCTGGTTCAGGGTGCTGTCTGGAGCTGGGACGGAGCCCTGGTGGGCACGATGTGCAAGGTAAGCCGCTGGGCCGTGAGTCTTAGGGAAGTGCCTCTGGTGGGGACTGAGGCGTGCCCAGCTCTGTGGGGATATCGTGTTGAGGAGCACATGTCCTGGGCTCTACCTGGCTGGCTCTGTGATATTTATGGGGCAGAAAAGCACTCAGGTCAGGGGCATTTGTGAATCCCGTCCCCCCATCTCGGCTGTCCTCACTTTCTGCTTCACACCTCAAAACCCCCACATCTTCTCGGTACCAGGGCGTGGGGTCCCTTGTCAGAAAGGGGCCCTGGTTTGTGTAGTCGACTGCTCCCCACCCTCAGCCAGCCTCACCTGGCTGCTGTGGGCTTTGTCCACACTGCTGTCCTCTCCAGAGGGTCGTGTAGAGCAGCATCCCTACACAGGGCTTTGTGCCAGCCCCCACAGCCAGTCAGCAGGCCTCGGGGTCCTCACGGGTGCCAGGCCCTGTGCTCACCTGGTTGCCTACTGGGCCAAGGCATCATACACATGAAAAGATCAGTGTGAGCCGTGACACGGGCTCAGAGAGAGGGACACGAGGAGCTCTGAGCTGGTTGAGAGGCCAGGAGGCTTGGCCTCAGGCGGGAGCCCCGAAGGGAGAGTTAATGGGGTTGGATGGGGAGAGCTGGGCAGAGTAGTGACAGGTGCAGACCTAGAAGGAGCTGGGTGCAGAGTGCAGTGGGCGAGGTTGGAGTTGTGTGCACAGGATTACAGTAGAAGCAGCAGGAGCCCTTGGGGCATTTAAAGGCAGAGAGGGGTGGGCTGTGGCATGAGGTGAGCACATTTGTGTTTTGAAAGCTCCCCAGTTGCAGTGTGGACAGAACATTGCAGGGATGGGCATTATTTAAAAGGGAGAGTAGGACATCTCCTGGGAGAGACAGGATCATGCTTGGCCAGAGGTGATGCAGAGAGGCTTGGGGGACGCGGAGGGGAGAGCTGTGGGCTGGTGCTGGGCTGGGGTGAGGTTTGGGGGGGTCATGAGGCCGGTTCCTGGGTTGCAGGCTGGAGGAAGCCTGCCGTCCAGACAGGGTGCTTCTAGGGGTAATTCTAGGCCTGTTGGGCTGGAGGGGACTGGGATGTCGGTGGACTAGAGCTCTGGGCAGTAGTCTGAGGTGAAGGTTGAAGCCCAGGTGGCATCTGTGTTCCAGGGTACGTGTCGGGGGGAAAGAGGAATGCCCTCGGAGTGGGAGAGAAGAGGGTGGTAGAGTGAGCCTGGAGGAAGGGCTGGAATCTGTGCAGGAGACGGAAGGGGCCACCCCATGGCAGGAAGGAAGCCAGGACAGGGCTGGCAGTCTATGCTCTGAGGCCCAGGGCGACAGGGTCCCTGAGGGAGGTGGCTGGGGACACCAGGAGGAGTCTGCTGAGGGGTGAATAACGCTTATCTGTTGGATTTGGGGAGATGGGTGAGCTTCGGGACCTCTGGGGATGTGCTGTATCCTAGATCCACATATGCAGGGTTGGAGGCCATGGGAGTCTGCAAGGGCTCCTCTGGGGACTGGCTGGGGGGAGTTGGGGGTGTCGAGGGCTTCTCTGAGGGAGAAAATGTGGGATCTGCATACTTGGGGGATCCTGTTCCCAAATTTCTCTTCTCTGCCTTCTTAGAAGCCTCATTTTCCAGTTCTTTAAAAAAATTACTTTATTTATTTTAGAGAGAGAGGATGCAGAATCGGGGAGGGGCAGAGGGAGAGGGAGAGAGAGAATGTCAAGCAGACTCCACATTGAGCTTGGAGCCCTATGCAGGGCTTGATCTCATGACCCAGAGGTCATGACCTGAGCTGAAATCAAGAGTCGGACGCTCAACTGACTGAGCCATCCAAGTGCCCCCCCACCCAGTTTTTTTAATCAGCTTCTCCCCCATTTGGTTCATCAGACAGTAGGTTCTAGACATTGGCCTGTGTTCTGGGATCCATGGGGCTGCCAGCGCCCAAGGAGCCCCTGCTGCAAGGTGGGGTGGTCACACAGCATGGTGTGGTTCGTTTGCTCAGGCTCTGTGCTGGTGAGCACGGCTTCCCAGGGACAGTGAAGTTGGGCCTGCCTCACTGAGGAGGAGGGGACAGGCGTTCCAGGCAGAAGCACCAGCTGCACAGGGTTCTGGGCTGTGACCTCCCCGTCCAATGAGAAGCCCTCTCTGCCCTGCATTTCCTCGCCCTCCGCTGGTGTGTGAGAGAGAGGCGCACAGAAGGAGACCTAGAGGGACGGAAGGAGGAAGGCAGGAGCAGATGCTCTCGGGAAATTCTTACTCTATGGGGACCAAAGTACAGTAGTTTGTGCGTGTTTTACTAATTTGGGAGAGCAGTGGAAAAGTAAAGAAAAAACATCACCTGCAATCCTCCCACCCAGGGACAGTACCTGTCACTGTTTTGACATCTTTCTCTCTGAGCTTTTCCGAGGCATCTCTTTCTGTATGTGTGGAGATCACGCTCTCCAAGTTACTCTATCCTGCGTTCCCTGTTTCACATAATAAATATGTTCTCCAGTTCATCAGTAACTCTGAGCAGACATTATACAAGATATTTTATCATACAGGTCTACCGATTTGCTGTTTTTATAAGTTGTAACATCTGAATATATTTGCATATAAATTTTGTTTCTTGGGGCGCCTGAATGGCTCAGTCAGTTGAGTGTCTGCCTTCGGCTCAGGTCATGATCCCGGGGTCCTGGGATTGAGCTTTGGGCTCCTTGCTCAGCAGGGAGCCTGCTTCTCCCGCTCCCTCTGCCGCTCTCCCTGCTCCTGTTCCCCCCACCTCAAATAAATAAATAAAGTCTTTAAAAATTTTTTTTTGTTTTGTTTTGCTTTGCTTTTTTGTTTTTTGGTCTTTATTTT
The DNA here is from genome assembly GCF_024610735.1 of Ursus americanus. NCBI lineage: Eukaryota > Metazoa > Chordata > Mammalia > Carnivora > Ursidae > Ursus > Ursus americanus. The sequence continues at coordinate 36,929,312 of NC_142128.1, forward strand.
CAACGTGACTTAGCTTAGAGCAAAGGCTGGCAAACTTCCATAAAGGACCGGATAGTAAGTACTTGGGGTTTTGCCGGCCACACCGGATCTGTCGGCACCACCTTGTAACAAGGAAGCAGCCACGGACAAAATGTCAGTGGGTGGGCATGTCCACGTTGCTGTAAAACTGTATTTGCTGTATCAGGCCTGGGGTTGGATTTGGCTGATTTGGCCTGTGGGCTTTAGCTTGCCCACCCCTGATCTAGATTTTTACCAGGGATGTTGCTGGCTTCTAGGTTGTGAAGATCGGTAAGGTGGTTGATAGATTTTAGCCAGCTGTTTTCCAGAGGAGTAATGCCAGCCCCCTGGAGGCTGTGGTTTCCAGGCTGGGCTTTGGGAGGAGACTTGTATGTCTATAGGTGAGCATTCCGGCCCTTTGAGCCTGCCGCTCCTAACCTGAAAAATGGGGGCAGCAGGAGTACTGGTCCCGCTGTTGAAAGCCCTGGTCACTGAGGCAGGGCCCTGGCTCTGGGCTGCCTGCCTGTCTCTGGCCTGACAGCCCCAGTGGGTATCTGAGGGGATCAGATCTGCAGCCATGTGGGAGCTGCATGGCTGTGATGAGGGGTGGCAAGAAGGTGCCGTGGTGTCCCCAGTGGCAGAGCAGCCCTGGGCAGATGAGGGCAGCATCTTCACAGGAGGGGTAGTTGTGGTGTCCTCCTGTATGAATGTTCTGAGCAGGGACTGGCCTTAGTGGCCCTTGCACAGACCAGCCTGCCTGGACCGTGGCCCTGGAGAGGGAGGAAGGAAGCCAGCAGCGGGGCTCAGGGCAAGCTGGGGCCACCTCTGTTAGAGCTCTCTCTGGCTGCCAGGCTAGACTGCTGTCTGGTGAGGGGGGTCCCACCAACGGCCCACCTCTGGCCTGTGGGTGTGACCTAGATGGCCCTTCACCTAAGAGCTGCAGCCCCCGAGGCCGGTCGAGGCTGTGGCCCTGGGAGAGGTGGCTCCTCTGGGTCTTACATTCTCCGTCCCATATCTCCCCGCAACCCCCCCCACCGGCCCCAGGTAGGGTGTCTGAGGGTCATGTGTCTAGAGGCTTGACATGGCCCACTCCCCGTGGAGCAGTCAGAGAGGCATCTTCCTTCCGCAGCATGGTTGATTCTGTTTTTGCCGTGGCTGCAGAGAGATGGATTAGGATGGAGGCATGTCTCCCAGGGTTTCTGCTGCGTTAGACAGCAGCCAGGTGAGGAGTGTCAGCCGAAGGAGCTGTAGGCAAAGGGGTGGGGGTGGTGGGCTGAGGTCAGCTACAAGGCCAGGTGAGAGGAGTGGGTGTGGTGTGTGGGGGCACGGCATGGGGGGGTGGCAGGGTCTGATGGTACTGTGGGGGTGGGACAGGAGGGGACGTGGGGAGACTGAGGAGTGTTGCAGCGCCTGGGAGAGGGGGCAGTGCAGGTGCCATGCTGTGGTGACTAGGTGACAGCGTGGGCAGGGAGGAGGTGGGAGTGGCTTCCCAGGTGGAGCGGGGTGGAGGCCCTAGAGCATGGGGAAGAGGGTGTCAGGTCTGGGGAGTTCCTGCAGAGGGTCTACTGAGAAAGTGTGCAGGAGCTGTCCAGCCCCTCCTCCCCAGGGCGCTGAGCCCTATTTACCATGGTTTGGTTGGTGGGGTGGGGGGTGAAGAGCTACCCAGTTGCAGAATGCCCCATTGTGTCCTGTCCCCTCCTGCCGGCGTGATGACTCATCTTCTTGCCTGCCGGTGTCCCCTGAGGAAGGATAACATGTGATGAGGCCACAGCTCAGTCCAGTGGAACTCCCCCGTCCCCTCTAGACCCAGAGAACCTAACGTTGTAGGGAGGAACATGCAGATTCCGGGAGCGGGTTGCTGGAGTGGAGCCCTCACCCACCCCCCACCTCTGCTGTCTCTGGACCTAGGTGCTCTAGTTGTGGGGACAGAGCTCCTTACAATGCTGTTGTCAGGGTGCCGCATCCTGGAGGGGGCGCTGACCCGGCAGGGTGTGACCTGCACTCCTGAGACCTGTCTTGGGAGGCACCATAATCCTGCGTTCACTGCTACCCTCTTCTGCTATAAAGGGGGATCCTTAGGATCCCGGCTGGGTGTGTCAAGTACCAAAACCTTTGGGGAATGGTGCAAAAGGGAAGGCCACCCCCATGACTGAAGATCAGGGGGAGGTGCCCACTGGTTTGTCCCGAGCATGTGGAGGGAGCCAGTGAGTGGGCCCGCGCTCAGCACCGGGGAGCCTGAGCTCTGCTTAGCCAGTGGTTGCCCGCTGGGCTCTGAGTTTACACACAGGGCTGCCTGAGGCCGGTGGGGTGTGGGAAACACTCTGCCTCCTCCCCCAAGAGCCTCCCGCTCTCCACACCATCTCCCACCTGGCTATCTGGCTCTGCCCCCAGGGCCCCTGATTCCCTCTTAAGGCCCCGCAGAAGCCCTTTCCTGCTCCCCTCCCCGCTCCTCCAGCTAAGGGAGAGTGCAGGCAGCCGCTAGGGGGCGCGCCGGCCTCACGGATGGCCGGGCCAGTTGCTCTCCGGCTCCGCGGTCTGGTTGTGCCTGTGAGCCCAGCCCTTAACGTGCACCTCCAAGGCCCAGTGCCACCCCCTCTGCCATGACCCAGCCTCCCGTGTCCAGTGTGACCCCTGGTGTGGATCCAGTGTCAAACTCTGGCATCTGTTGACCCGGCTGCCTTTGGGGAGTACCCGGTGTGGCAAGAATTGGGACTTTGACCCACGAGAAGTGCTGCCATCAGACGTCCTTTTCCTACCCAGGGCTCAGGGATTTGCCCGGGTCATGGAGCCTGTAAATGGTGGAGTTGGTGCCCAAACCCAGGCCATCTGGCTCTCCACGTGGCTGTGGCGCTTAACTGGGAGTGGCCCTTGCTGCCAGGAGGCATCCTCTTTCTCTCTCTCTCTTTTTTAGTGTTTTATTTCCAGGTACTCTCTACACCCAATGGGGGGCTCGAACTCACAACCCTGAGATCAAGAGTCATACACTCCACCAACTGAGCCAGCCAGGCGCCTCAAGGAGGCATTCTCTCTTGCCCGTCATCTCTCAAGATCCTCTGTCTCTCACTGTCTCGTTCTCTCTCTTCCTGTTCTCTGCCTCTCGCTCCCTGGTCTCTGTCCTCCATCTCTAGTTGTCCTCTGTCTCTCTGTCTCTCTCTGTTTCACTGGTCTTTCTGCCTGTTTTGGTCCTGTGTGTCTCTCTGTCCTCTTCTGTCTTGAAACCTCATCCTCCTGAGCCCAGAGCTGTGGAGTGGTGTGGAATGGTGCTGCTGCACACCTCCTTCTTGTACTGTCCGCTTCCCATCTGGCACATAGCAAGTGCTCAGTAAAACGGCAGCTGCGAAGACTTTGCCAGGAGTGACCCATGAGCCTGGGGACCCCTCCAGGTGCATCCAGAAGACCTGGGACTGGCCTATCAAGGGAGGCTGGGCTTCCAAGGCCTCTGGGCTGTCCCCCACCCTTGTCCAGTTGTGCACTCATCGCTGCCCCCTCCATTCCCACCAGCTAGTCTCCTTGCATGGCTTTGTCTTCCCTTCATGTTACATGTCAGCAAGTTCCTGTTTCCACATCTTTGTTCATGCATTTCCACTTCCTGTGAATACCTTTCCCTTCCTAGTGCAAGCTCTGCTTGTCCTTGGAGGTTCATCTCAGGTCTGAGTTTCTCCCCGAAGTTCCCCGTGACCGCTTGTGGGTTGCAGAGTCCAGTACTAGGCAGGGACTGTTTGCTAGCCCTGCATCCCAAGCACCTGGGCAGGAACCAGGCAGAAACTGAGCAGATAGTTCCAAGAGTTCCCATATCCCTCCTCCCCCCATCTGGTCTCATGTTGGTTGGCGTGGTGCATTTGTTATAGTTAAACCAATATTGCTGCGTTAACTAAAGGCCAGAGTTTACATTAGGGTTCACTCTTGTTGCATCGTAGGGGTTTTGACAAATGCACGACACGATACACCCACATTACAGCATTGTGCAGAATAGCTTCTCCGCCCTAAAAGTGTCCTGGGCTTCACCCTTTTGTCCCTCCCTTCCTCTCCCAAACCACTGGCAACCACTGAGTTTTTTGCTGTTGCCATGAGATTTGCCTTTCCCCTAATGTCCTATAGCTGGAATCATGCAACATAGAGCCTTTCCAGATTGGCGTCTTTCACTTAATAATGTGCATTTATGGGCCTCCCATGTCTTTTTGTGGACTGACAGCTATTTCTTTATGCTGGTAAAAAGCACATCATAAAATTTACCATCTTAACCATTTTTAAGTATACAGTGAGGTTAAGTTTACTTACGTTGTTGTGAAACAGATCTCTTGAACTGAAACTCCATACCCATTAAACCTCAGCTTCTCTTTGCCTCTCCCCCTCGCCCTTGGTAAGCACCATTCTACCCTCCATATCTGCGATTTTTGACCAGCGTAGATACCTCATGTAGGTTGGAATCGTATACTATTCGTCCTTTTGTGACTGGCTGATTTCATTTATCATAATGTCCTCCAGGTTCATCTATGTTGTAGCATGTGACAGGTTTTCTTTTTTCAGGCTGTATAATATTCACCGTGCGTGAATGCCACACTGTTTACCCACTCCTCTGTCAGTGGACACTTGGGTGGCTCCCCCTCTTGGCTGTTGTGCAGAACGCTGCTGTGAGTGCTGTGAATAACAATGTGCTCTTTGTGGCCCTCTTCTCACTTCTTTTGGGTATGTACTCGGAAGTGGAATAGCTGGATCAGAAGGTGATGCTGTTTTTACTTTTCTGAGGAACCGCCACGCTGGTTTCCATAGTGGCTGCACCATCTTACGTGCCCAGCAGCAGCTCATGAGGGTTCCAGTTTTTCCACATCCTCGCTGACGCTTGTTTACTGAGTTTTTGATAGTGGCCGTCCTAATGGATGTGAGGTGATAGCTCCTCGTGGCTTTAATTTGAGTTCCTCTGATGCTTAGTGATGATGAACCTCTTCTCGTATATTTGTTGGCCATTTGTCTATCTTTGGAGGAATGTCCGTTCAAGTCCTGTGGCCATTTTTTAAATAGAGTTATTTAATTTTGTTGTTGTATGAAATCTTCATATATTCTGGATATTAATCTCTTATCAGATACATGATTTGCAGGGGTGCTTAGGTGGCGCAGTCGTTAAGCGTCTGCCTTCGGCTCAGGGCGTGATCCGGGCATTCCGGGATCGAGTCCCACATCGGGCTCCTCTGCTGGGAGCCTGCTTCTTCCTCTCCCACTCCCCCTGCTTGTGTTCCCTCTCTCGCTGGCTGTCTCTCTGTCACATAAATAAATAAAATCTTAAAAAAAAAAAAAGATACATGATTTGCAGACGTCTTCTCCCATCCCTTAGGATGACTTTGAGGAACAAAAGTTAAGTTTGACGTAGTCCCTTGTGTCTGTTTCTGCTTTTGTTCCATGTGCTTTTAGTGTCCTATCCAAGAAATCATTACCGAATCCGATGTCATGAAGTTTTTGCCCCTCTATTTTCTTCTAGGATTTTTATGGTTTGGCTTCTTAGTCTTTTTATCACTGAATAATATTCCATCATATGAATGTACCACAGTTCATCTGTTCAGCTGTTGAGGGACACGTTGATTGCTTCCAGTTCTTTGCAACTTTAAAAGTGTTATAAACATCTATACAGGTCTAAGTTCTTTTTTTAAGAGTTTATTTATTAGAGAGAGAGCGAGAAAGAGCGCGCGCACATGTGTGCAGGGGGAAGAGCAGAAGGAGAGGGACAAGCAGACTCCCCACTGAGCACGGAGCATGAGGTGGGGCTCAATGTGGGGCTCCACATAGGGCTTGATCTCAGGACCCTGAGATCATGAGCTGAGTCTAAGGCAGACACTTAACCGATTGAGCCACCCAGGCTCCCCTCGTAACTCATTTGGATGAATACTTAGGAGCATAATCGCTGGATCATATAGTAAGAGTATTTCTGGCTTTGTAAGAAACTGCAAACTGTCTTCAAAGTTGCTGTTCCATATGCATTGCCATCAGCAAATGAGAGTTTCTGTTGCTCCCTAACCTTGTCAGCATTTGGTGTTATCATTTTTTTAAATTTTAGCCGTTCTAATCGGTGTGCAGTGGTAATTCACTGTAGTTTTAGTTTATAATTCCCTAATGAGGCGTGATATTAAACATCTTTTCATGTGTTCACTTTTCATCTTGTGTATCTTTTTTGGTGCGGTGTTCATTCAGGTCTTTTTCCCACTTTTTAAATTGGATTGTTTTCTTATTTTTGAGGTTAAGTGTCTTTGTATGTTTGGGGTACATGTCTTTTCTCAGATACATGCTGTGCAAATATTTTCTCCCACTCTGTGGCTTGTCTTTTCATTTTCTTAACAGTGTCTCTGTAGACCAGAAGTTTGTGATTTTAATGAAATCCAGTTTCATCTTTCATAGGTCATACTTTTGATGTTGTATCTAAAAAGTTGTTGCCAGGGATGCCTGGGTGGCTCAGTTGGTTAAGCGTCCAACTCTTGGTTTCAGTTCAGGTCGTGGTCTCAGGGTTGTAAGATTGAGACCCCTGTCAGGTTCCACTCCGTTCAGTGTGGAGTCTGCTTGAGATCCCTTCCCCTCTTGCTCCTCCCCCAGCTTGCGTGCACTCTCTCTTTCTCTCTCTCAAATAAATAAAATCTTAAAAAAAAGAAAGAAAGAAAGGAAAAGGAAAGAAAGTGAATTAAAAATAAATAAACAAATAGGGGCACCTGGTGCCTCAGTCGTTAAGCATCTGCCTTCGGCTCGGGTCACGATCTCAGTGTCCTGGGATCAAGCCACGCATCGGGCTCCCTGCTCAGCAGGAAACCTGCTTCTCCCTCTCCCACTCCCCCTGCTTGTGTTTCCTCTCTTGCTGTTTCGCTCTCTGTCAAATAAATAAATAAAATCTTCAAAAAAAAAAAAACAACAACAAGTAGTCATCGCCAAGTCCAGGGTCATCGAGATTTTCTCCTGTATTATCTCCTAGAGCTTTTGTAGGTTTGTATTTTACATTTGGGTCTTGATCCCTTTCAAGTTGGTTTTGTAAAAGATGTAAAGTCTGTGTGTAGATTCATCTTTTCGCATGTGGGTGTACCGTTGTTCCAGTACCATTTGTTGAAAAGACTGTCTTTTCTCAATTGTATTGCCTTCACTCCTTTGTTAAAGATCAGTTGACTGTATTTATGGGGTTCTGTTTCCAGGCTGTCTGTTCTCTTCCTTCGATCGATTTATCCTTATGCCAATACCACAGTGTCTTGGTTAACAGAGCTTTAGAATAGTCAGGTACCGTCTGTCCTTCGACTTGGTCTTCTCCTTCAGTATTGTGTTGACCATTATGAATCTTTTGCTTGTTCATATAAGCTTTAGAATCGATTTCTCAATAACCACAAAATAACTTGCTGGAATTTTCATTGGGATTTTGTTAAATCTGTAGATCAGCTTGGGAAGAATGATATCTTGACAGTGTTGAGTATTCCTATCCATGAACGTGGAATATCTCTCTATTTATTTAGTTCTTTGATTCTTTTCATCAGAGGTTTCTAGTACCCTTCCCACAGATCTTGTACGTATTTTGTTAGATTTATAGCTAAGTGTTTCAGATTTTTTGGTGCTGATCTAAATGGTATCGTGTTTTTCATTTCAAATTCCAATTGTTCATTGCTGGTTCACTCTTTTTCAAAACATGAAAATATGAATCCATGCTGATCGAAACAAAGTGGAACTGTGCTAAGATGAAAATCGGAAAAGCTAATCACCCCCCACCTTCCCCTCCCCAGTACCCAGCATTAATGCACAGCCCATGCTGTTCAAGACCTTTCTTCTTGCTCAGTAAACTTGCAAAAGCTACAGGAATGTGGTCAAATACAGATCTTTGTTTATTTTTGTCACAGCAGAATCATACCATCCATGTTATTCTGCACCTTCCTTGTAGCATTTAACAATTTATCATGGCCAAGCCTGTAAGTAATCAGTGGATGCAAACTCTGCCCCCTTTCTCCCCCAGTTCTTTATACATGTACATTTGTGCACACACACACCGATTACTGCACAGGAATAAAGTTCTTCTGCAAGGTATGGACATTTTATTTTGATATATATGTCTTTTGATCTGTTCCCATCTCCACCCTTAGGTAGTCTGACTCAATAACTGTATGCTGAGTGATGGTTAGGATGTGTAAGCTCGCTATCCTGGTGAGACACCAAGTTCTTTAGGTGTAGAAATGACATCATCTCTTGTGCCTCCCTGCGCTGGGCTGAACACAGGGCCGGGCATTTACCAGCTGGTAGCCTGGAGTTTGGTTCTGGGCCTCAGTTTCTCTATCTGTGAAGGAGTCACGGTGAGAACACCACTTTATGAGGTAGTTGGAAAGATGGGGAGGGCTCATGTATGTAGCAGGCCTGGCACTTAGTAGGTGCTCAGGAAATGTGAACTCCTATCTCTGAGTTCTCTATTGTGGGTGACTGGGGCAGGAAGGGGGGCCTGCCCCCTACAGTGAGAAAAAGGGACCAGACTGGGGAGGGGTCCCCTGGTGTGTGATGCCAGCCCTGTGTACTAAGCAGTGGGGCCATCATAGCCTGGGGGTGGCCCCTAGGGATGCTGCCTGTCTTAAGTGCACTCTCTGTTTACTCCTCTCTCCTTTTCCAGGACAAGCAGCTGCGGATCTTCGACCCCAGAGCAAAGCCAGGGGCCTCCCAGGTGAGTTGTGTGGGCAGGGGGCTGGGTTGAGGCCCTAGTGGCTCCAGCAGGTAAGGTCGGGCAGGCTCCACTTCTTGGCAGAGATTCTGCCACATCCCATGCCCCTGGCTAAGGCCCAGTGGGTGTGTAGGGGTCACCTGGGACTGGGCTCCTGCTACTGGAAGCTCTTTCTGGGAAGCATGTTTTGGGTTCTGGGAGGACCTGGCTTTGATCACAGGGTAGGGTGCAGCCTGGCTTTCCGCAGGCCTTCAGTGGAGACATCCTGTGGCTTTAGGAAGCTAATTTGAGATTCCAGCTTCCTCTCCTTCTTTGAGACCCTCACCCCCCCGACCCTTCCTGGCACAGTTGGCAGAGGCCAGCCTTGGAGGAGCCAGAAAGACACAGCTGCCCACCCCATACGCTTCCAGTCTCATAGCCATTGGACCCCCATTCTATACCTGGAGTCTGTGGGACCCAGGCACCGAGCGTGTTTGGTTTGTGTCTGTGATGGTGGTTGGGGTGCTTGGGGCCTTTTGAGTGCTGGTGGGTGATGGGCTCTGGGTTCATGCTATAGCCATTGAGCCACTGGAGAATCATTCGTTCATTAGATGTCAGCTCAGTGCCAGGCACGTGGTAAAGGGCCTGCCACCGGGGCTGTGGGCCATTTTAAGCAGAAAATGAGGTGAGTAGGTTTACAGTTTTGAAAAATTTTTCTAGAAGATGAGGAGGCTCCTTTCCTGAGGAAGGTGAAGATCAGGGTCCTGCTGCCAGCTCAGGGATAGAGGTCCCCAGTGAAACCGAGGCCCATCCCATCACTGATACCCTGTGTCCGTCTCTAGGAGGTTCCCTACCTGGGGTCAAGGGTGATTCACCAGCCTAAACCTGATCAGCAGTAGCTAGGGGTGGGGGGTCTTCTCCCCATACCTGTAGCATGCGTAGGCCGCAGCAACTTTTTGCCCAAGACAGCCCAGTCCCATTTCTGACTGGCTGAAGACCAAAAGGAGGTCCTGTATTGACAGGTGAACCAAGCCAGGCAGAAGTGGTTTTAGCCCGCCCCCCATTCCAGCCCACCATGGCCATGCTTCCCAGAAAGGTTGGCCCTGCGGCTGGCAGTGGTGGCTATCTGAGTCTCAGAATAGTGTGGGTATGAGCAGTGCACCCCACTGGAGCTTTCCATGCTTGATCTCCAAGCCTCTGCCCGGAACGGGGTTCCCAGGTTGAAGGACAGAGGCTGAGGCCCTCCACTTCCAGCTTTCTCAGGGTCCCAGGGCACCGCGCATGGTACCCCCATTCTTGCCCTAACTGGGCTTGTATGGGGCCAGCTCCCCTGGCCTGAACATTTTCTTCCTTCCTTGCCTCCTCCTCCAGCAAGGGGGGGGGGGTCCGTGATGGTGCTGTGGTGGAGACAGAGTGGCTGCTGTCCAAAGGGCTTCAAGTTCCTAGAAGAACGAAGGGGGAGAGGATCTGGTTATGGAGGGAGCCCCCCTGAATGGGGCTTCTGGGCCAAAGAGACCTGGGAAGAGCGTGGGTGGCTCCTACCCCCTCCCAGCTGCTGGGATGGTGCCTGTGCTCTGCTGCTGGTGCGCTAGTGCGGGGGCAGCAGGGCCTGGAATGCTGCCCTCCTCGTGGCCCTGCCCCCCACTTCCGCCCAGGGCATCTGGCCCACACCTGGCTTCTATTAGGAAAACCACTGCTGGCGGCCAGGGCTGGTGTAAGCTGAGGGGCCAGCTCCGGGGAGAGGTCTTCTGGGAGTGCCTTCTTTTGAGACCCTCCTTCCCCACTAGAGGGGGGGCGTTGTTGAGGGGGGTCAGGGGAGGATGCACTAGGGGCTGTCACTATAGCCTGGAGGCTGGACGGGGAGCATTGGGGAGTCCTCCCTCTGCTGTCTTTTTTGGGCCCTGTGTGACCTGAACTTGGGTTGGGGGATGCTTGGCCAGCTCCCTCCTATTCCCACAACCCCTACTTTGCTTCTAGATTGCATTTATGACCATTTATTATACCCGGAGCCCTTGGCACACACGATCTTTTTCCACCCTCATGATTGTCTTACAAAGTTGGCCCTTTGGTCATTTCTGTCCCAGCATCACAGCAGGGTGGCCTAGGCAGGCTGTGTTTGAGGTTGAAGCCCCTTCGCTGTGCCGGAGCCTGGGTGGGGGCAGCCAAGGCCCTGAAGCCACGGGCGTGCCAGGGAAGTAGCAGCCTGCAGCTGAAAGGGTGTCCAGGGAGCAATGAGGCTTCAGCAGCATCATCAGGGGCAGGAGGGGCCTGGGATGAGCCCTCTGACCTCTGGCATGGGCTGGTAGACCTGTGCCTTTTGTGTGTGTCAGGCACGCCTTGGGGGGCCAGCATCTGGAGCCCAGGACTGAGCCTGGCCGAGGAGGGGCATAGGTGGGTGTTGGGGGTCTTACACCAGAGAAGGTCCCCTGGGCCGCCCTAGGAAGCTGCCCAGGAGTCCAGGGCTGCTCCTCCAGCTGCCCTACCCCATACAGGAAGCGTTGCCATGGTGACAGAGGGGGGGAGGATTTGGCTGTACTGCAGCTGGAATGCTGGGTATGTGCCTGCTCCTGGCGTCCCTGTGCTGGGCAGTCAGCCCCTCCTGTTCTCTCCTTGGGGCCAGGTGTGGGGGAGACATAAGGGGACCGAGGGGCTTCTCCATGAGCAGGATGCCGTGCTGCCTATTGGGACAAAGGCCACCCCTGTGAGGGGGAAAGCCCAAGGCCTGGCCTGTAGGCTGGGGATTACCACCAGCTGTTTCCCCTAGAGCCTCCTGTGACAGTGCTGGGACTTTGGGGTGGTAGACTGCCTGAGTTCCAGCTAAACCTCCTTCTGCTTAGGAGAATGAGAATTTGGGGATCTGGAGAGAGGGCTCCTCCTCCCTGAGTCCCGCTGAGGTCAAGGAAGAAGAACTTGCCGGTTTTGAAAATGAAAATCATTTTAAGAATGATCTGGGGACAGAGGAAGGGAGGGGGGGGGTCAGTGACCATCCCTCCCCAATCTGTGGGGCTTCCTGTGGCCCCAGGTGTGCCCACAGTGGGCATGCTGGGCCCAGTCTAAGCTCCTGCCTTGTCTCCGCCCTCTTGGTGCCTTCAGTGTCCTCAGGGACCAGTGCCCTGCCCATCACTACCTTGTGGGCAACCTGGGTCCCCTGTTCTGAGCTCCTCCAGAGATGTGTGCTGGCGGCACCTGGGACCCGGGGCCCCTCCTGGCCCCAGCTCTGTTGACATCTAGCTGTCTGCTCATCTGTTCTCACCTCAGGTTCCTCTCACACAGACATAGAGCAATCACCCAGCCCACAGGGGACAGGGGGCTCAGGTAGCTGACAGCTGTCTTGCTCGGTGACTCGGGGCAGGTGGTTTCTTCTCCCTGAGCCTCTGGTTTCTCCAGGTGTGAAATAGGAAGGTGGAAGATGGGCCAAGGTAGATTCCATCCCCAACCTGGACCTCTGAATGAAAAATGCTCCATTGCAGCCCACACGCCCTGCAGGCTTGGGGGCGCCTCCGGTCCCTCCCCCCTCCCCCCTGCAGCTGCGCTGGCCTCTTTGCTCTCCCAGGTCCCCACTCTTCATAGGTGCTGGCCCCCCAACCTGGCTCACGCCTGCTGATCCTTCCGCCTTCACTCAAATGTTACTTTAAATCCACTTCCTTCTGTTATACTGTTATTATACTCCGTTATCATGCTTTTTAAGAAGATGCATATTGGATATGTGCCAGACAAGCCCTGAGCATTCACCAGTGTTAACACTTCCCACAACAGCCCTCCACAGTCGGTCTTTCTGCGGATGAGGGAACAGGCACGGAGGTGTAGAGCTATTCGTGCTGGAATGAGGCAGTTAAACGGGGCAGGTTTTCACCCAGACTGCAGAGCTGGTACCCTCCACCTCCACTTTGTTCCTTCCTGGTGCTTAGAATACCGTGGAGGGACGTAGTGATATCTGTTTGGTTCAGCTCTGTCTCCCAGCTTGTATATTCATCGGGGTCAGGGACCCTTTCTACTTTCACTATGTCCCCCATGCCTAGTGGAGTATGCTGCTCAAACATTCGCATTATGAAAGAGCAGATGAATGAGCAGCCCCGCTTCACCCAACGACGTGACCCTCCATCTGAGAACCGTCTGAGAACCGTCCGGCCCCACCACCGCTCCTAGCATGGTGCTTGGCCTGGGGAGGCCTCACGTGTCTGTTGAATGAAGGAGTGATGCATGAAGCTTTGCCAGCCGTCCGGTTTGCTGCATACATGGGATATTTGCACACCATTGAAAGGGAGGGCCCATGGGACACTTACCACTGATTCTAGGGTGTCAGGGCACAGCTGACCTTGCTCTGGCCCCACAGCCCCTCGTATGTGGAGAGGGATGTGGGGCGCTGGTTCTCAGGCTCCAGCCCCGACTTCCTGTGCCGGTTGCCGAGTGGGAAAGGGAGCAGTGAGAAAAGCCCCTTGAACAACATGGGCCGTTCCAGGGTCTCCCACGCTGGGGTCCGCCTCCTTGGGCTGGGGAGGGGATGCTGGGCCAGCTCCTCCCAGGCTACCTCCCTCCCTCATTCATTCCCAAGGAGATCGTGGGAAGCTTGAAGGAAGCTGGCCACAGTTTGGGGTGAGCTATTTTTGGTAACAGGGTCTTTGGTCTCAGGCTCCAGGGGCCGAGGTGACTGGGAGGGAGCTGTGTGCATTTCCTCTGGCCCCCTCTGCTCCCCCCTGCCTGGGCCCTGGGGACAAGGCCGCCTATGGTATGAACTTGCCTCTCCTCCTTGGGCCTGGGGAGCCTTCCTGCTAGCAGCTCCAGCACTGCAGGAAAGCGAGGAGGGGCACTTATCTGCCCTCTCCAGGGACCATTCCCTAGAGCTTGGCACCAGGCCCTCTCCCCAGGCCCTGGCAGTCAGGAGGCGGCCATGATGCTTATACTCCCTTGATCTGCAGTAGGCTGGTGGCTCTTGGCATGTAGTGTCAGTTGGTCCTTGGACAGCCCTGTGAACATGAGCCCCACTCACAAGCGAAAAAAATGAGGGTCTCTGAGCACAGGGATCCCCAGAGCCTGGGGATGGCAACTGGCCACTGAGTGCCTCCTCTAGGATGCCTGCAAGGACAAGGATGTGCTGCTGCCCCGAGCCCTGTCCCTGTGGCAGGGCAGCCCCAACAGTCTCCTTTGGAGGAGGGAGACTGAGTCCAAGCTTGGTGGCCAGGTCAGCCCTTTGGGGGCAGAGCTGTCCTCAGCCGATGTGAGGCTGGGGTCCATCCTGTAGTGATATAGAGGCCTCCCCTGTCCCCAGCTGGCCTCTGGGGGTCACCATCTGGGCCCCTCATGCCCTCTGTGGGACTCTCAGGCAGGTGGCCCATCCCAGGAGGCCACGGTGGCTCAGTGCCATCTTTTGTCTCCTCCAGAGCACAGAGGCCCACAAGAACAGCAAGGATGGTCGGCTGGCATGGACAGGCACCCAGGAGCACCTTGTGTCCACTGGATTCAACCAGGTAGGGCTCCTCCCAGATGGGCAGGGCACTTACACCAAAAGGGTAGGGATGAGGCCCACTGGGAGGTGGGGAATGGCCAGCCAGCTCTAGGCCTGTCCATATACGGCCCTGTGTGCAGCCGGGTCTCAGAGCCCCAGGGGACCTCCAGCTGCTGAAAACTGGCAGATTCCATTTGCAATAGCTAAGCCTGACCCTGGGAACCATGGCAGCCCCCTCCCCCCGCAGAGTCCATGGAGGAGGGAACGCCCCTTGTCCCTTGTCACCTAGGGGTTCTTAAAGGGGCAGGACATGAAAACCCAAACTCTCCCTTCCTGGCGTGACTCACCCCCCTCCCCGCCCCACCACCCTCCAAGCTCTGCTCTGGGGCAAGTACCCTTGTGCCAGGCTGTGTCCTCAGGCTCCGGGTTCCCAGGGAGCCCAGGGGGCTGAGGAATGGGCGTCTCTGAGCCCCTCTTTGCTCCCCGCCTGCAGATGCGTGAGCGGGAAGTGAAGCTCTGGGACACCCGGCACTTCTCCAGTGCTCTGACCTCCCTCAGCCTGGACACCTCACCCAGGTAGGAGCAGCTGGCACATTGGGATGGGTTGGGGGGATGGGTCAAGGGCCTGGATGATGTCTTGAGTCCAGGTCTATAATGGACACTCGGGGTGAGGGCCCCTGATGTGTTGTGGCAAGGCCACCTGTGGAGTGGAGGGGCCCAGTCCAGGTGGAACAGCCTCACCTGGCTCAGATCTTGTCTGTGAGGGGCTGATCACCGAAGTGGTCAGGGGTGCTCGAGCTGGTCTGTGAGGTCTTGCGGGAGAAACGCGGTCCTGGCGCAGCAAGAGCCAACCTGGAGCTTCACCAGCAGAGGGTGGCGAGGCAGCTCTGCGTGAGCAGATGAGCCTCCTGACCCCATCCCACATGGTCCCTAGCAGCAGAGGAGTCCCTTGGTCATTCAGTCTTTCAGCCCGCAGGCTCATACTGGCGTGTGTCAGCATTTGGGGAAGGGACTGTGACCTGGCAGACACATGGGTGGGAAACGTGGGAATGTACTGGATTTTGCTGTGGCCATTTTGTTGGTGCCGAGGGTCAAGGAGACCAGAGCTTCGATAGATGGCAGGGTGGACATCGGGTGACGTGGGGTGGGTGATGTGGGGACAGATGGGCAGGAAGGCTAGGAGGCACAAGTGACAGAGGGAGGCAGGCCTTGGACTCACGGGCTTTATGAAACCTCAGCCCTGGCCACACGCCCGTCTCTGGTGGTTCTGGGTGGGGTGGGGGTGGGTGCGCTCAGGTAGCTTGGGACTTCGAGTGCACCTCATCTTACTGTCTTCCGGGAAGTGCGTGCAGGAGGGTTTGTGGTGGTGCCTTGGGGACTGGCCAAGCCAGCTCTATGCAGGGGCGGGCCTGGGCTCATGGGGGCTTAGGCACAGGGGGCTCTCAGCAATAATTCTCCATTCGCAGCTGAGGAAACAGGCGCAGGAGAGTGGGGGACCAGCCTGGCTGGGGTAGGAGGAGGTGGGGGCCTGGTTCCCTTTCAGAAGCCTCAGCCCTGCTCAGCCGTGAGTCTGGGAGGGGCTTGCTGGGAACCCCACCTGCTCCCCAGGCAAGGATCTGTGAAGGTCAGAGCCAGGAGAGGATCTTGGTCCTTGGCTATCTGTCCAGCCCCTTCCTCTTCCATTTCATGGCTGGGGAAACTGAGTCACAGAAGGCGTAATGACCTGTCCAAGCTCTGGGAGTAGCATGGACCATGTTTGGTTAAGCCTGGGGACCGTGGGGAAGCCCGACTGCCATAAGAACTGGCATCTCCCAGAGAAGGGGTAATGGTGGCAGTGACCCTCTGCTCCCATCCCTTCTTACAACCCAGGGAGAGCCTGGGGAGCTGGTGAGACCCATTTTGCAGAGGAGGAAGGTGAAGCTGAGTGAGATCCAGTGCCTTAGAACCACACAGTGCAAGGCCTCTGCTTACTCTGGGCCCTGGGGATTCGGAGGGGTCAGTCACTGGGACCCCCTGCGCTGGAAGAATGAGAGCCCCTGGGCCTGATGCTGCATTCGTATCTTATCCTCCACACCTCCCCAAGACAGACAACTCCTTCCCTATGGGGCTCCCCAGCAGAAGGAAGGAGCTGGCCTAGCCTGGAAGGGGGACCCAGGGCTAGCCATCAAGTGCTCCTCCACCCACCACTTCCTGTCTTCCAGGCTCCACCCCTGGCCCCTGATGGGTCCCCCTCCCCCACAGAGCAGCCCCCGCCCATCCCCAGCGTGGCCCCTGGAGGAGTTAACAATGCCCAGACCCCATGGTGCCACTGGCCAAGGCTGACCCTGTAATTATAGCAGTTAAGAATAGCCTCGCAGGGCCAGCAAGGCCTGGAATTTCTCAAATCACTCCCAGATGGGTGGCCAGACCAGTGTCCCGCCCCCTCCATCCTCCAGTACTGGCCCCTGCCCTGCCAGGCCACACCCTTGGCAGGGGACTGGGGACTCTCCAGCCCTCCGTAAAGCTGGTGGACCAGGGTGTAGTGGTGGCGGATCGCCTGTCCCCTCAGGCTCCCTTGGGTGTCAGCCCGCTAAGTGATCTGGACTGAAGATGGGAAGTATGCAGGGTGTCAAATGCGGGGACAGCCATGGATTTCCACTGTACCCCCTCAGTTTCTTCTCCATTTTACAGATTTTCCATCTCAATTTGAACAGAACAGTGAGCTTTTAAAAGCTAGAGAGGGCTGGGGGGTCAGGCATACACCTCTCCCTGTCATCTCCTAGGGGGTGCCCAGGGCCCCACCCTCCCAGAAGCTTCTGTCGCAGCTCCCACCTGTGTCCTTCTCCCTGCTCATCCCCATCATCCGTGGAGTGCAGCCCACTCGGAGGAGACATGCCATGGTTGGAAGAGCAGGGTGTCAGGGGCCTGTCTGTGAAGCCAGGCTCAGACAGCAGGCCCAGCGGGTGTCCCAGGCACTGTGCTCCGCACAGGGTGGAGTTGGGAGGGTAAGTGGCAGGGCGGGCCTGGCACTGAAGGGGCAGCTCACATTGTAGCCTGGGAGGTGCAGAAACACTGTCTGTCTTGGGGCAATGCTTCTGGGTTGGGTGAACGGTCAGCTGTACCCATCGTAGGCCACAGGCAGACGGGAACGTAGCTCCTCGCTCCTTGCTCCTTGCTCCTCAAGAGGCAGCTGAGGCCAGAGAAGTTGATTGTCAAGGTCATTGCAGCAGCTATTCCGTGCAGGGTGGAGGCTGGTGTTAAGTCTCTTCACACCAGGGAGCTTCTGCCCTTCACAGCGGCCCCACCCATCTCGGCCCCACCCATCTCTCCGAGGCCTGCATGGCTGGCAGCTCCCTGCTGGGCCTAGGGAGCTTGTCCCCGTGAGCAAGCTGTTGGCTCACCCCTCCCAGGCAGTGCTTCTCTCCTGTGGGGTGTGTTTAATGCCCACATTAATGGGAGCACGTGTAGCCCGTATGGCACAGGGCCTGTGGCAGCAAGGACCCAACAGTCACGGGGCCATCTCCCTACGTTCGTCCCTGGTCCCTGCCCCAGAGCCACTGGGATTGCCCTACGTAAGGGTTGCATTTTGGCTTGGTCTCCCACTCTGCCCCTGGGTCTCCCTTCACCCCCCCAGCCCGTGATCTGATGGGACACACCAAATACCTTTTCTGGCAGGACTGGAGTGAGTGTTTAGCCCTCTGTCTTTGGGTTCCACCTCCCTCCCCCCACCCCAGCCATCCCACTAGGCCAGGTTTGGCTTTGTAGTGAAAACATTTATTCAGCAGCCACGCTGTGTTCAGCAACAGCCCACAGGCCCACAATGGCCCCTTTGACAGGGCTGCCGAGGGGGAGGGCAGGCCTCACCATAGCCGCTCCCCTAATGGGACCCAGGCTCACAGGAAATCCACCTGGGCCGCCGCTGCCTCAGGAAGAAGGGGCCCCACCCAGGCTCACTGCCACCATCCTCTGCCCGCCACCCACCGCCCACCTCCTCCCTTTCCATGCCAGAACCCTCAGCAGCCGCTAATTGAATCCAGAGCCTCGCGTGGCTGGGCCTGACTCGGCGCTGACATCAACGCCCTGAGCCACGGGGCCTGCTCCCCATGCCTGGCTGAGCTGCCTCCTTCCATCCAGGGTGAGGCTGGTGGGACCCAGGGGCCATGACCTGCAGAGGGGACACAGGCATGGCGCCCCGGGGAAGCTTGTTCAGGGTTTGCAGTGCCTCTCTGTGGCCTCAGGACCCGCTTTACCTCCCGTCTCAGAGTCCTAGGAGAAGGTGCTGTGCTACCGTCCTTCTTCCCAAGCTCCCAGCACCCAGTCCAGGCCAGAGCTGCAGTCTGCATCCCTGACCCTGCCCCCACGCAGCCCAAGGCCTTCCTGGAAAACACTCCCACTTCCGGGGTTTCTGGAAAGTCTGGGCACATCCCAAGCGCAGAGAGTAAAGGGGCATCACAGGGCCATCAGGCCTTTGCAAGCCAAGCTCAGACGTTTGGTCCTGTCCCCGGGCTACCTGCCCCTAACAGCCCCGGCTTGGCCCCTCCTCCCCACTCACCAGACAGTTCCTGTCATTCAGGATCTGTGCCGCCCCTCCACCAAGACCCCTCTTTGCTGCTGGAACAGGAGGCCAGGAGCAAGGTTTCCCAGCCTGAGCCCATGCAGAAGGGTATCAGGACTGCAGGGAAGGCTGCTGTGTGCTCTGCCTGGCCCAGGACCATGTGGGGGCCTTCAGGAAACAGCTCTAGGTACCCCCTTCACAGAGGAAGGTAGGCAGTGAAATGCCTGTCAGGCCCTTCCCCAAGGAGGGATCCTTGGGGACCCTCTTGACCTTTATTCGCCATGAGCTTTCCCCAGCTTCACAGGAGTGCTACAGTTCCTGCTGGCAGACCACTGGGCCTGGGTGGGGTGAGGCTGCCCTCATGTTCCTCTTCTCCGAGATCGAAGCTGTCCATCTCCCATCCCTGCTCCTGCCTGCATCCCAGTCTCAACTGAGAGGCTGCACCAGGCACCCCAGTTGAGGCTGGGCAGACATAGCCCAGGGCAGCCCAGGGCAGGGTACCTGGAAGGGCCACCCTTCCTGGCATGGTCCTCAGCAGCAGCCCTCCCAAGTCCAGGGCTTGCTGACTAGGGCCTGGTGCCCATCGGGGAGAGGGTTCCTGGCTCCCAGCTTCCCCACAAAGAGAGCTATCCCTTTACACCCACCCTCCCTCCACCTAGCCCAGGTACCTTGGGCCATGCCAGAGAAACACATTCATTTTATCTTTTATTTTTCTTACAAAAGGCCTTCATATCATTGTTTGTCTTACAAAAACCAAAGTCCTTGTCTCTGAGTTTGAAAAAACATTTTCCCAGAATAAATGGGAAAGAATCTCTTATAAATATATTTTTTAAAAACCAAAGTAAAACATGTTCCTAAAGCGTCTGTCCTTCCAGTTTCTTTTGTTCCTTTGCTCCTTGGGGCTGAGGCTGACCCACATGCCCCATCCCCAGCCCCACTCTCCCTCTGCTGTCTTTCTGGGGGCTTCCTTCACTGGTCCCCAGAGTCTTCTTGGGAGGGGGGCCTGGCAGCCCTGGGCCTGTGTTACCAGCACACGGCAGGGCCTGCCCCCCCTTCCCCAGGGGTTGTACATTGCAGAGGACAGGGCAGACGCCATCCTCGTAGGCACTCAGGCTTATGGCACCTTAGAGGTGGTCACCTGGGTCCCAGAATCTCGTAGATGAGGAGACGGAGGGGCGGGGTCTTGCTGTGGTCATACAGCCCCCACCCTGATGTGTCCTCCTGGTAGGGATCTGAGAATTTCCTTGGTCTGGCAGCAGGAGGGCACTGGCAGGTCCCAGCAGGGCAGAGAGCCCGGCCTAGCAGCCTGTCGCTCCCGGGCTTAGATGTAGGGCTTGGTGGGGAGGGGCCCCTGGGGGCTGGGCCCCGGGTAGCCCATGAGTGGCACCTCACACTCAGGCCCGCTGGGTGGGGCCTCCCCACCACCCTCAGTCGCCTTGGGGCCTGGCTCCAAGGGGGCCTTCACCCCCTCCAGCTCCAGGGGCCCAGTCCCGGGCCCCACCTGTCCTTTGCCGTGAGCTACAGCTGCTGCCGCCCGCCCCCGCCGCACGCAGTAGGCTGCCCCCACAGCAGCCAGCGCGGCCAGGAGCACAGCCGCCAGCGCCGGGGCAATAAGGAGTGGCAGGTTGCCCTCTCGGGCCTGGGTGACAGGGGCGTGGTTAGAGCGGATGGCTGGTGGCGTGCGGGCCTCCCCACAGGCTTCTTCACCCTCGGGCACGCGCCCGACCCCCAGAGGCCTGACGCAGATGGAATATGTGGCATTGGGCCGCAGCTGGGTGACTGTGTACTCGGCAAGTGAAGCGGGCAGGCGCAGTGTCACTGGCCGCTTGTCGGGACCTGACAGGTTGCGGTAAGTGAGGCGGAGGCTTCTGAGCTGCACGGTGCTCCCCTGCAGGTAGCGCTGCAGCCCCACACGCAGGGAGGTGGGGCTGGCCGGCTCGATGCCCAGGGGCAGGGGCTGGGGCGGCTCCAGCGTGGCCAGGGCAGGGCTGGGCTGGGGCCCCTGCCTCACTCGGCTCTCGCAGTACAGCCCCACAAAGAGCTCAGGGCACAGGCACTCCAGGTGGCCCTGCACCCCCAGGTGACAGGTGCCCCCGTTGAGGCAAATGGATGCCGGGCAGTCCTGGGGCCGGCGGGGAGGCCCCACCGTGGGTGGCACAGCAGGGGGCAGGCTGGGGGCCTCAGTGGCTGGCTCCGTGGGGTTAAGCCAAGTGGGAGCTGGACTGGAAGGTGATAACGTGGGCCCCCACACTGCGGGCTTTGTGGTGGGCGCCGTGGCCGTGGTGGTGGTGGCCGGGCAGCCAAAGTCAGCGTATTCGAGGTCTAGGAGCAGTCGGCCAGCATTCTTGGGCGGAAAGTGGCAGCGAGTCTCCTCCGGGCTGGCCAGCGCCACATGGCTCTCCCGTACCCAAGGCCCAAACCAGCTTAGGGGGCACATGCAGTTGAAGGGGTTGCGGGCGGCTGCCAGGAGCCGCAGGCGGGGGAAGAGGCCTGAGAGCTCATGTGGGAGTGCCTGCAGGCTCAGGTTGCTCAGGTCCAGCTCCTGCAGGGCCACCAGGCCGGCCAGGCCCTCGGGTCGCAGCTGGGCAATGCGGGTGTTGCCAGCCAGCCGCAGGCGCGTCAGGCCCCGCAGGCCCTGGATGGCAGGCGGCACGCGCTCCAGCTGGTTGTCGGACACGTCCAGGTCGTGGAGGTTGCGTAAGCGCCTGAAGAGCCCCTCGTCCAGCCGCCGCAGCCCCAGGCCAGCCAGCCGCAGTGCCTCCACGTTGGCAGCGTCCAGGGTGCCAGGCTCCAGGGCCGGGAGGCTGTTGTGGCTGAGGTCAAGCAGCAGCAGGCGCGGCAGGCGCAGCGGGGGCAGTGCCCGCAGCTCATTGTCCTGCAGCTTGAGCTCCAGGAGGCAGTCGAGCGTGTCAAAGGCTCCGGGCTGGATGTGGCGGATGCGGTTCTTGCCCAAGTAGAGGCGCTCCAGGCGCCGCAGGCCACGGAAGGTCTCGTTGGTGATCTCGCGAAGCCTGTTGGCCGTCAGGTCCAGGTTGCTGAGGTTGGCGAGTGGCTGGAAGACCCCGCCGGGCAGGCTGGCGATCTGGTTCTGCGACAGGTCCAGGAGCTGCAGCCCCGGCAGGCTGGCAAAGCTGCCTGCGTCGAGTGTGGTGATGCCGTTCTCGAAGATGTACAGGCCCGCTGTGTCGGGTGGCACGTCACGGGGCACCGTGGTTCCCTGACGGGCGGTACAGAACACCGTCTGTGGCTGGTTGCATTGGCAGCCGGCTGGGCAGCCCCGCACCCCAGGCTCTGGGGCCAGCAGTGGCAGCAGCAGTGGCAGCAGCAGGGGCAGGGGGGCTCTGGAGCACATCTTCTGGTTCCTAGGAGCAGAGGAGAGAGAAAGACAGGAGACCGTGAGTCAGGGGCCCTGGGGACAGCCACGCCAAGAAGGAGCAAGAAGGGAATTCCCTGCCCCCAAATCCAACAGCGTACAGTAGTTATGAGTCAGGTCCCCAGTGCCCCGGCCCCATTCCTGTCCCAGCCCCATCAGCTCCCTCACTGAGTGACTTTGAGCCCTCACGTGACTTTGTTACGATATCAGTTGCTACTTCCTGTGCTGTCACCAGGGCTCAGTGGGCTGATGCATGCAGAGAGAGGCTGGCCCCCACTCAGTGACCACAAAAGCTCCCTTCTCCTTAACCCTGGCCCTCTCACCTCTGTGGCTCAGAGAGAACACGTGGTCAAAAAGCATCAGGCTCTGTGCCCTCTCTTCAAGTCCTGTCCCCCCCACAAATCTCTGCTGAGGTGGACAGGGAAGAGGGGGAGCACCCTGGGTCCTAGAGCGGCAGCCCCTCCCTACAGTGTCTGGGAGAGAAGGGGCGGGCAGCCAGCGCGTAAGCAGAGAAGCTGGCTGCCCTGTGCCGCCGGCCCCTGCCGCCACGCTGTGTGTCCTCCAAGTGAGGAGGAGACCGCAGCGGGAAGACTTCACATGGAAACTATGGAATCGGTGTTTTTCCACTTGTGAAGTCAGACCTGCCCAGTTTGGGAGCTGAGGGCCCTCCAGGATGTGGCCAGGGGGAATGTTCCTAGGGGAGGGGGCAGAGGAGGGCCTGAGCCATTGGCAGGTATCCCCCTGTGGGTGGGGACAGGGATGCAGGGAGCTTTGGTCTTCAGATCCCCCATCTCTGAGGTGTGATGACAGATCCAGAGGTGGGGGGGGGTCCAAGTTGAGGGACACTGGCTGCAGGGTGGCCCCAGAAAAGTGCTGGGCCTGGAAACATTCTTTAGAGTGGCTCATCTGCCATTTCTTGGGGTCCACTCTGGCCTGAGCACTGAGAATAAGGGGCGGCAGCTCTTCCCCATGCTAGCTCACTGAGTATGTACAGCCCCCTTGTGTGGTGCCCCCAGCAGCCATGGCAGGTGGAAACTATTCTCGTTGCTCCCAGATGACAGAAGAGAAGGGGGGCTCCAGGAGGTGTAGTGACTTGCTGCCGTCCCACTGCCAGGAAATCTGAGCCAGAGCCTAGGTCCTTAACCATGTCCAGGTGCAGCTGGGCCTGCAGCCTGTGATGGTCCTGCCCTGCTGATGTGGGGGCGGCTCCCTCAGCTGCTCGGAGCTCCAGCTTGTAGCTGGAACTGTTCAAGACAGAATGGGGCCACAGTATGAGGCCCCCTTTCAGGCTCCTGGGGGGAGCCCAGGGGCCACCCTAGCAGCCATCCCCACTCTCTGGGCCCCTAGAGTCCCCAAGAGGCCAGCAGCCGTCCCCTCCAGGCGCCTTCTGTTCACACAAGGGCCTTTTGTGCTGGGGCTCAGCCTCCCCTTCCCTCACGCCTGCCAGCCGTCAGGCCATGGCAGGTAACATGGCCCCCTCAGCCGAGCCTGTGTTCTGCCCCGCTGCCATCCTTCGGGCTCCTCCCCCAGGAACACAGGCTTCTGCAGTGTGAGGCAGAGGAGGGGCAGCTTGTCCCAGGATAGGCGAGACAAGTCACCGGGGAGACCAGCTCTGGGTAAAGAGCTGTTACCCAGTTGGGCCTGCGCAGGCCCTGCCCTCCTGCAGGGTCCTGTCCGCCAGGGAGGTGGGACTAACAGCCTCTGCCCCTCACTCATGAACACTGATGACCACCTTTCAGAGGCTGGCCAGAGGGGCCTTGCCTGACCCCCGCTGGTCTCTCTGAGGGGTGGCCCCGTCTGCTCCCTTGAGTCCCAGAGCATGCTTCGCTCATCTTTGCTGAGTAAACGTTTGGTGGGGCAGGGCCTTGCACTGAATCTCAGATGAAGTGAGGACCAGGACCTGGAAGGCCTTGTGCCCCCCTGGCCCTGCCGGCACCATCCCAACGGGGCTGCGTGCACCACACCCAGCTGCCTCCCCCAAGTGGACCCACTCCACCCTCACTGACTCAGAAGGCAGCGGGTGTGGCCTGGCCTCCAGATGTGGGCTGTGAGCGACCCCCGCCTCCCACATCCACGTGTGGGGTGAGCCGCCTCCCCCTGAATCAGCCCTCCCAGTGGGGCAGGCAGGGTCAGGAAGGGAGCAGCCAGGCTCCAGGGTGGGAGGGGACCCTACACGTGGCTACCCCTGCGGCTTCGGCTCCCCCTGAGCTATGTATGTACAAGGTCATGGTTAAGAGCTCATGCTCCAGTCAGACAGCCTGGGCCGGGGGCATCCCAGTTCTGAGGCCATAGACAGCTTTCTCTCAGAGCCTCGCTTTTTTCCCTGTCTACCCAGGCATTTCAGTTGACACCTCCTAGGACTGGGAACACTTAAAACTGAACAGCCTGGTGTGGCCCTTGGGGGCCTGTGGTGCATGCTGGGGGGTGTCCCCCACTCTGCACTGAGGAGGGGCTTCAGCATGGGCCTGGCTTCACTCCATAGTCTGTTGGCCCTTTAATCCATAAAGTCATCATGGGGGAGCTGTAGGTCTGTCCAGCCGCAAAGTGGCAATCTGGCTGAGTTGGTGGGGAGCAGGCGCTGGGTCACAACAAGAGCAACTGGCATTCTGGGTGAGGGAGACCCCAGCAGGCAGCAACTAACCTGCTTCCCACCTGCTAGGATGCAGGGCTGAGCACCTGTGCCTGAGCAAGGAGTCAGTCCCGGGGCTTTGGCAGATGGGAAGCTGGGTGTCGGCAGCTCCAGGGGCTCTGCCATGGGCTCTCCTGGCACCAAGAGCAGATCACATAGCCCCCAGAAGGGACCCAGCAGGTGAAGGCCGGCCATAGAGGGGGTGGGCAGCAGGGCACCAGGAGATAGAGGTCTGAGTTCGGGCCCAAGTTCAGCCCCTAAATAACTTCCCAAGTCCCTTTCCAATTCTGGGCCTCAGTTTCTCACCAGCCCTGCGTCACTCTGGAGTTGTTCTCAGCACCCGGGGTTGTAGTTTTGTGTTGTTCTGTTTGTTTTTAAGCGGGGGAGTTCTTTTAACAAGTTCTGGGAGCAATTCCGCCTGTCTGGGCTCATTCTGATGTGTGTGTGTGCATTGGGGGTGGGGTGTCTCATGAAGTCATGGCTGCCCTGGCCATTGCAATTCCAGCAGCCCTGAAGGACCAGGGTTCTGGGCTTTGATATCTGATCTGCTGACCTGAGGCAGGGAGGTGGGGCCTTTCCCTCTACAAAGGGTGTGGAGAGACTCCTGGGGGCAGCCCTGGCGCTTGGGGGGTGGTGGGAGTAGGAGGGCGAAGGGTCCAGGTCATCTGTCTTCCACCTGGACTCTGTAGCCTTGCCTTGGCCTGGCCCACCATGGTGTGCTGGGAAGGCAGGAAACTGAGGCCCAGGCTCTTGCTGCAGGCCGTGCTGCCCTCCAGAGGACAGTTGCTCGGATGGGGCTTTTAGGTCCCACTGCCTGCGATCCCAGCCTGGCTGCATGACAGTCTGGCCACGGTCCTTCACCTCAGTTCCTGTCTGGGAAGGGTGGGGGAGGGGGCGTTCCTGGTTATAGTGCCTGATTGTCAGGGCTGTTCAGTTTGTACTTGGAGCACGTGCTGAGTGGTCAGTAAACATTAGCTACTGAAGGTGTTACCCGTAAGACCTGAGCCCTGCCTTCTGCACATAAAGGGTGAGGATGCCATGGTGTGGGAGGGGCTTCATGTCACTTTCAGCACCGACAGGAGGCCCCCTGGGCCCAGAGTGAGGCCTCATGCAGAAGCTGCCCTCCACCCTCCACTCTTTGGTGTGGGAGAGTAGGAGCTGGAGAGAGCATCCTGACGAGGGCTGTATTTAGTTCTGGAAGGGGGTGGAGGAGTGAGCTGTCCTTTGGCCAGGTCCCCGCAGCATATGACCTGGGAGTGGGGGAAGGGAGCAGAGGGAGGGGCTATGAATAAGGACATCCTCCTCAGCTCTCAGGGGGACCCTGGTGCCCCCACCCACCTCTGAGTGTGGGGGACATCTGGAGGCACCCACTCACAGGCCCTGGGTCAAGCAGGTGCTAGTGAGGACGTGAGACCCAGGCATTTGGGGGACCACATCAGAGCTTAGGCTGTGCATCTCACTGCTGCTGGGGAAGGCCACACGCCTGGCTGGTGGGGCATAGGATCCGACAGACAGACAGACGGACGAGGCCAGCACAGTCCCTCCAGACGCTGCAGAGTGGGTGCAGGGGTCAGGTGCTGCAGGTCTGACCTGAGGCTCTGGGCCTCTGGCTCCCAGTGCCGGCCCCCCTGGGCTAAGCATTGCCGGCCAGGCCTGGCAGCAGCCCAGCCCAGAAGTCTGCCAACCCCCCAGGCAGGCGGGGACCATGCCGGCGGCCAGGATGGCTGGCTCCGGTTTCGCTGACGTGTCTGAGGAGGCTCAGAGCCGAGGCTGGGTCCGCCCATCTCCCCATCCCTGGGGCACAGCAGAGCAGAGAGGTCAGGGTCTCTATCCTGGGCCCTCAGGGGAAGGAGACAAGGTGAGGGTGGGGACTGCAGTCTGACCCTTTGATGAAGCCGGCAGTCCCTACTGGCTTTGGTTCCTTTGCCTTACTCTGTTTACCGCTCCAGCCAGCTCTGCTCATTGTACACGTGAGGCCCAAGACACCACTTCATGACCTCATCCAGTTCCCTTCCCTTTCTGCTTTTGTGTCTCCCACCTATAACCTCAGGGGTTTCTCAACCCCAGGTGCACATCAGAATCTCCTGGGAAGCTTTGGGAAGTTCCTGATGCCCTCCCCACTCCTTGCCAATTAAGTAAGAATTTCAGGGATAAGGCCCAGGCAGGGTTGTATTTTGGAGAAACTCCTTTGGTGAGTCTCCCCTACAGGACTCAGACCCTGGGGCAGAAGATTGCGAGGCGACAGTCTGGATGTCAGCCTTGTCTGCCTGTCCAGGGAGAGGTCTGGATCGCCAGCAGGTGTGGCTGGCTGGCGGTGCCAAGAGAGCAAGAGCTGGGCCCTCCTCTCCACTGCCCCTCTCCTCCCAGGCAGAAGCTGCCTGGCTCCAAATGGGTGCTTTCCGTGGCACCATGGGTGACTTGGCAGCCACCAGACCTGTCAGCCTAGGCCTGAGAGACCAGTGACTAAAGCCGTTCCGTTCAAGTGGGCCCTCAGGGCGGCGGGATATGTCATCTCAGTCAGGAGAGGTGCCACTCTGTTAGGAGAGGACACCTGCCGCCCCGGGAGCTATTTGGTGGCTGGGGCCCAACTAGAAATGGGCCAGTCCAGATGCCACCATCAGCACGCGCGGGTGTGATGCCACAGGGGCTGGGCTCAGTCAGATGCAGGGCCTCCTGGCTCTAGCTGTCCTGTCCCCACCCAGGGCCAAGCATCCATCAAGTAAGGCCCTAACCCTGCAGTTAACCCTGGATTTGCCAGAGGAAGACCTTAGTCACCAAGGGAGGCCACCAGCCCAAGCCAGCTGGGCTCAGGTTATCTGGGTCCTGGGCAGGGATTGAGAAGGAAGTGGCCCCAGAGGGGTCTTTGACCTTCTCACTCTTGCCATGCCTGGGGTTCTCGGTTCCCCTGCGGCAGAACTGGCCCTGCCTGGGGTCTGTGAGCTGATCAGGGGAGCCACAACCCAGCTCCCCCGCCCAGGTCTCTCAGTTCTTACTGCTGCCCATCCAGGCCCAGGGCCAGTAGGGGCCCCAGTGACCGCCTCAGCCTCAGTCCCAGCCCCAGCCCCTTCTCAGTGCAAGCCAGCTCTCTCCTCCCTCTTTAATTAAATCTCTCAGGCAGCCGCAGAGGAATGTCAGAGCCTTATTGCATTCCCCTGGAGGAGACTGGTTGGGGGGACCGTCCTCAGCCTGGAGAACTGGCCCCTTGTCTGCCTCTACCCCCCAAAACCAAGGTGGCTCAGGGAGCCTGCTTCAGCCTCCTCATACCCAGGGAGGCTGGAATGAGGAAAAGTGGGGGAGGCCCGAGGGCCTAGGCAGCCCAGCCAGCTGAGGGAAAGCAATCCGGCTGACTCTGGAATGTGGAAACCGATAAAAGGAAGAAGGCTGAGCCCCTGTCCGCCTGTGGTGCACTCAGACTCCTGCAGCACCCCTGCCCGCCCCCAAACACAACCCTGTTCCAGTCACGCGCGCGCAGACACATGCCCACGCCAGACACACGCCCACTGGGCCGTGCTCTGACACACACACACACACACACACACCCTCCCTCCCCCTTCTCCAAGAACTCTTGGAAATTCCACAGCAGTGAGGGGAGCTGGTTTTCTTGGCAGCGCAGAGCCTTGGGCTCCCTGGCTCAGGGAGGGACTCTAAGGAGAGCTGAGGGGGGGCTACAGGAGGGGTCACTAACCCAGTTAGGTGGCATTGCTGCCCTTCCCAAGAGCTCAGGGCCTGTAGGTGCTCAGGGATGCTTCTGTGGGACAGGCTCACCCAGCCTTCTCTCCGGTCACCAAGGGGGACTGGCTGGCTGGCCTTCTGAGATGGGAGTTGCCTCCTGGGACCAGCTGAGACCCTACTTTCCTTTTCCCAGGAGCTGCCCAGCTCAGGGGTGGGGTCCACTTATAAGACCCCATGAGGACTCAACTCTCTTTACTTGGGACTTGCTCCAGCTCCCCCAGGGCAGTAGTGGGGGGTGTCAGGAATGGGAGCCAGAAACTGTGGACCTGTCTCCTGCCCAGGGCATCTCCCTGCCTGCCATAGGAGTCTTCCTAGGGAGAGCACAGGTCTGGGCAATGTCTGAGGGGCTTCTCATGTTCAGCAACCCCCCTTCCAGAGTCTGGAGAAAGTGGTGCCATCCCAGCAAATGCCTGGGGACACCAGTCCCCTACCAGCCACCTCTGACCATCTGGACCCACAGGTCCCGGGGTAGCTGTTTGAGTCTGCACTTGGGGGAGGTGGGGACAGCCAGTGCCCGGGCCCCCTGTCTGGCACGTGTGTGCTCATCCTCCGTCCCTGGGCCAGATAATGGTCTGGAGGGAATCCAGCTGGGCTGCTCATTACCAGAGCCCTCTTCCTGCCTCTGACACTCTGTTTACAGAAGCTCTGGGGGCTGATTCCCCTGGGAGAAGACAGCCAACTCAGGGGACTGCTCTCCCATCCCCCCACACGCCTGCCTTATCCCTGTTGGGCCTTGCCAACAGCTGGGCCCAAACTGGACTTCACTGCCCTCTGGGCCAGTTCAGGTGGACCCCACTTGGAGGGTACCCACCCAGCTACCCTTCTGTGCCCCCAACACCCAAAGTCCAGCCTAGTGGGAAGGAACCTTTGAAATTTAGTACAGTGTCCCAACCCCATAAGCTCTTGCTCTGCAGAAGAGGGCTCTGGGTCCTGGTGTATCTTCCAGAAACTCACCTGCCCTTGGTGCAGAAGGCAAGCAGGGGGACACTGGGACCCTTGGGGCTTTTCCTCCTTCCCACCTTGCAGACTCCACCCCAGGGCCCCAGCAGGAGAGGCAGTCAGTGACCCTAGTGTGGTAATCTTTAACGAATGGGGGCAAGGCAGAATGGTTGGCACCAATCGCCTGGCCTGCCAGTGACCACAGGGGACCTCAGCAGCCCTCAGGCCCCAGAGCTGCCAGCCCAGGGACACAAAGGACTAAGCTGGCTCCAGGCCATTGGGTTCATAGCCCAAGCAAAGCCCTGTCCCTGGCAGAGGCAGAGATGGGGCACCCTAATATCTGGAAAGTGAAGGGCCCCAGCCAGCCAAGGTCTGTCCCCTGCCCCCCACAGGGCATCAGATACCTCCTAGCCACCCCCCACTCCTCCCCAAGGCTGCATGCCTATTGGCCCCCTGGCTCTGTCCTAAGTGACAAGGGCCCTCAGTACCCCCAGGCGGCCAGTCTACGCAGATCTGCACAAGGGCACGGAGAGCTCCAGGCCCAGAACCAGACTGTCCCACTCCAGGAGGTAAAAGTAACCCAAGACTATGGCTTGGCTATCCCCTCAAAGGGGTTTGATTCATAAAACTGGTCATGCCGGAGGGCCCAGCCGTGGGAGGAGGAAGCGAGGGAGGGGGTGTTTATTTTGTCTGCTCACAGCCCTGCCGGCTACCGGTGAGCCTTGTACGCGCGCGCGGCCGTGGGGCTGTCCGGGACTGCCCAAGGAGGGGACGAGTCGGGCGCGGGCAGGGGGTGCATGGGGCCCGCCCGCCCTGGGCCCAGGTCGGCCCGGGTGATCGTGCGGGGCTGGGGGTCGCTGTCCGTCCTGAGTGCCTGTGCGCGCGACGGGGGGTTTCGCGCGCGTGATCGGCGCGTTGCACAGCCCGCCCCATGGCGCCCCCCCCCCCCCCGTCTCCGCCCGCAGCGCCCTGGCCCGGTAGACACTCACCGGGCGGCGGCGGCGGCGGCGGCGGCGGCAGGAGCCGGGCGGGGCGGGCCGACCGGCCCGGTGGGGTCCTGGGTTCCGGGGTCCCAAGGCAGCCGCGTCGGTGTCTCCCCGCCCCGGGTTTGGGCTGCGGACTCAGCTCGCGGGAGGCGGGTCGCGATTTAAGGGCCGGGGGCGGGGCCGCTCCCCCATGGGGCGGGGCGGGGCGGGGCCGACAGAGACCCGCCTCCTCTCTCAGCTAAAGGGGTCATTTCGCCGGCTGCCTCATACTCACTCCTCCACCTCCCGAGGCCGGAGTCCCGTGCTCCCGTCTGCTCTGCCACTAGTTTGCCTATGACTCTGGGCGGGTCTCTGTTTTTCGTTAAAACCGAGAGAATATTGAGACCAAGAGTCCCAAACCTGGATACCAATGACACCAGGCAGGCGATGTAAGGGCACTGTTTAAACTCAAGGAGCAGACCCCACAGCTTGTGGAGACCTGGAGAGGTGGCGGTGGGTGGGGACGGAAAGTGGGGGTTGGTATGAGTGCTCGGCCCCCATGACCTGTCCCAGTCTGCCAGAGTTTCGGGTTTTTCAAGAGAAACTGGAAATCTGGGGTTTTTAGGTGAAATCTCTCAATGTGTTATTGTTGGTAGCTAATCCCAATTTAAAACACTCTTGGGCAGACCACACAGAGTCCCCCGAGAGCCTCCTAAGTACAGTCTCTAATGCCGAATCTGAGTTCTGGGTTCCTTTTCGCCATGAGGGCTTTCAGGGAGGTGAGTATCCCTGGGCCACCTTCTCCACATTTTAGATGAAGGGACTGAGACACAGGAAGGGGAAGTGAGTCTGCCCAAGGCCCTCTGTGCTGGAGCGGTGGGATGGGGTGGGATGGGGTGGGATGGGGTGGGACGGGGTGGGACGGGGTGGGACGTTGGACCTCACCGTCAGTGGGTGGGGCCTGGGTGCAGCTGATGGTGGCCCTTGGGGGGTGGGGGAGGGCGGTGCCAGGGGCTAGACTAGTCCAGAAAAATCCCCTTCCTTGGAATATTCCAGGAAAATATTCTCTCCTGCTCCGTGTTTGTGGTCAGAGTCATGCCTCAGAGCCTTTGGGGACCAGCTCAGCTCCCAGCTTCCAGAGGCCTTGGGATACCTGCCATCTCCTCCATACCGGCCCACACAACACACTTTTCTTGGTATATGTAGATGTGGGGCCTGGCTTGTGAACCTCTACTCCTGGACCAGTCCTGGCTCTTGGCTGTGTTTCATGTGGCCTATCTGGGACTTTTTAAAACTTTGAAGGCATTGCCAACATTGAAAAATCCGGTGGTTTTACATTAAAATGGGACTTCCCAGCTTGCCTTGAATAGGAACTCCAGGCAAGGGCTGAGTAGTAGCTGCCCCCTCTGATGGAGGCCCAGGCTTACTGGCTGCCGCAGTCCCCACCACTCCCAGGTGTCTCTCACCAGGCTGCTTCACTCACTCACATTCCAGAAACATTTGACTTTGCAGTCAGTACTGTGTGGCTTTAGTCAGATGGCCCTGTGTCCCCTAAAGCTCTCAGGAGGGTCCACGATGCCCCGCCGGGGGGGTGCTCCAAGGGCCTCTAGCCTGACTTTCCCCAAGGAACAGGACTTTTTGACAGGCCCCAAAACATCTTGCCTCTGTGTCCAATTCTTGCTGATGGAGAGATCCTACCCATCTAAAGAGTCTCTCCTGTACCCCAGTCCTGAGCCTGGACTCACACGTGCTATGCTCCTACTCCCCCCAGAGGTGTAAAGGCAGCTTCCAGGGGACCCCTTCCCCAGTTTTTCCATTCTCCTCTCATATGGGATCAAGGTACCTCCCCCCCTTAGAACCTGATTCTAAGGCAGCTAGGGAGTGTGGGGCAAGTCTTGGGCCGGGGGGGGGGGGCAGCAGCTGCCCAGTCTGGGTGGCAGGGACAGATCCAAGGGATTTGGAGTGCTTTGGACCAGTAGCAGTACCAGGATGTGTAGGTTGATGGGTCTGAAGGGGAGAGAGATGGGCTGGCAAGGAGAACCAGAGAACTCTTAAAGCTGCTTTTCCTGACCGGCAGTACTTCCTGTGCTAAATGCGGGAATATTGGGGAAAGCTGATGGGATTATCAGGCGCTAATGCCTCCCTCATGTGACCTGGTACCACCATTGTCCTGCGTCTTCTGTGACGAGGGCTTGGAGGTGGGGGCCCAATTTGGGCTCTAGACTTTCTATGACTAGGTCTGGAGCAGACCCCTGGGCCTGGGTCAGAGTCTCTTCCAGCATCAGGCCAGATGCCAGCCCTGTCCCATCCCATGGCAGTGGGAGAGGTGCCTGTGGCAGCTCTTACCACCTCTGGTCCTCTGCCAGGCTGGAACTATGTTCTGCATTCCAGACCCAGACCTGGCTTGTCTCTCTTTACAAGTCCAGGGTCAGGCCCGTGCCAGCTGTTGGTCAACCCTGGGGGCTGGGTGCCATGATCCCATTTCCTGGCCTGTGCCGTGGATGGCTCTGCCCGAGGCGAGGAAGACTGGCCTGACCTGTTGGAGGAGCCAGCCCTGCCCTCCATGACTTCCTGCCCCCGCGCCCCCCAGCGCCTGAGTCAGTGGGCTGGCCAGTTGGGGCTGATGGGGTGGGAGTGCAGGGAGGCCAGGTGCGGCGTCTTGAGGAGGTTGGTTTAGAGCACGGATGAGCTGTCAGTGCCACCCACAGGCCCGTTCCCCATTTCTTGCCAAGGTGACAGTGGGGCCTCAGGACTCACTCCACTTGCTCTCAGACGCTGCCCTGAGCTCATCAGCTCTTGTTTCCTCACTCTCCTTCCATCTCCACATGGCGATCTTTGCTCGGCACACGTCTGATCCTGTCCCCCTTCACTTAAGATGTATCATCAGCTTCTTGTTGCGTGTCTGGTGGAGGGAGGCAGAATTCCCCTTCTTAGGTGGCAGGCCCCATTCTGTCTAGCCTCTACCCTCCCCCTCCTGAGGCTCAGCCCCTCACCATCACTGCCAGGCCACCAGCCACATCATCCTTCACCCTGTCCCAAGACAGCCCATGTACCTGCCTGCCACACCACAGAGCCTTTGCACACACAGCTGTTCCTGCCTGGAACTCCCCACTTGGTTGATTCTTCCTGAACCCTTGGGGCATAGGGAACACACCCCTCCCCTGCGGCCAGCCAAAGTCAGGTCCCCCTGCCCCCTGCCCTGTGTCCCCAAGAACTTTACCTTCACATCTTTGGGGTGGGGGGGGGACTGTGTCTGCCTCTCAGGCCAAGCCGTGAGCAACCAGAGGACAGGGGTGGGGCGTGTTGCACTCACTTCCAGTCACAACGGCAGGCTGGGCCAAGGGCTGGGCACCGATCAGCTCAGCAGAGGAGGAAATGGTAGGGAATGAATGAGTGAGTGAATGAAAGCCCTTTTAGAACCTCTGAAGGGACCTGCTTCTGGCCCCAGTGAAGCCAGCATCAGTGTGGGGGGCACCCCAGATCACACGCCCACCTTGTCCCCCTGTCCGTCTGCTCCCTCACAGAAGGCACTGGTCAGACCAGGTCAAGAAGGGCAGTTCTGAGCCCAGCTTACCCTGCTGGCCCAAGGTAATTAGAGCCTTGTTACTCACAGGTGACCGGCCCAGAGTACTCCAGGAAGCTGCAGAGACACCCAGGGCCCCACCCAGCTCCCCAGCCCACTCTGTGGCTCCTAGGAGGGTGGGGAGGGGAGGTGGGCAAGCGGGCTTTGGGCAGCTGGCCAGGAGGAATGGACAAGCAGGGGAAGCGGGGGCTGGGGCCTCTGTTGCCTGGGTGAGGGATAGATGCAGCTCCTGCAGCTGGGTGACCTCTGACCGTTGGGACCACAATGAGGAAGGGGCTCTGTTTGAGGGTGAGTGTCAGAATTGGGGTGAGGGTCGAGGCCCTTGGGTTCCTAGGGACGTGAAACCAAGACCAGGAGAAGAAACAAACAGATGAAAGCACCTGCCAGAGTTCTCCTGGACAGTGACAGGCCATCGGCCCAGAGGAGACTGGCATAGAGCAACGGGGGTGGTCTGCCCTCTATGTTCCCAACCACTGCCCCCCACCCAAAGCCCCACCTCCGGAGCAGAGTGGGGGCAGAGAATGGGGAGGGTAGGGAAGCACGGTGGTGAAGGAGGCCCTGCTCCCAGCCCCTGGCATAGGCTTAACGTCATGCTGAGGGGGTTCTGAGTTTCTAAGATGTCATCAGGAGCCTGGGGTAACTGAGGAGGGGTTCCCCAAACCTTAGTGCAGACCTGGAGCATCTAGGCCAGCTGCACTGGGCAGGGATGGAGGGAGTCTCTGGTTCCAGCACGCCCACTCATCTTCCCTGGTAACTCTTGTCTGATGCCTAGGTTGGCCAAGGTGGACCAGTGACAGAGTGTATGTGGGGTCTTTCTGGAGCTGGTGAACCTGGGATGGAGCTCGAGACAGGTGTAGAAAGAGGGGCCAGCTCCCCTATGCCCAGGGCCCATACAGGTCCTGGACTGAAGCAGGTGGTCAGGTGAAGGACCCAGAGCAAGAAAGTCTGGGACATGGGGATGTGCTCGGCGTTGGCGTGTTGGTAGCACAGGGAGAGAGAAGGTGGAGGGTCCCAGGGGCCAGGCTGGACACAGCTAGAGGGGCCGCATCGCTCCTGGCCAGCATGGTGCTTGGAGTCATGAGGCTGACAGCTCTCCAGCTGTCCCTAAGGCACAGTGGCTGGTCACATCTCACCAACTAGCTCTCTCTCCCTCAGGTCTGTGCTGCCCCTGCTGGATTCTGACTCTGGGCTCCTGATCCTGGCAGGAAAGGTGAGCAAGACGCTGGAGTGCCGGTCCACGTCAACTCCCCCGGGATAGTGCCCTCACATGCCAGGTCCATCCCAACCTTTGACCTAGCCAGCCAGCTGGGAGACTGGGGACAGCAGGATGCTGTCCACCCCCAGAAAGAAGCCGAAGCGGTGCGAACCAGGCTGCACCCCTGCCAGGCTGAATGGCTGTCAGCTCGGCATGACTATAACTCCTAAGAATGTCAGCTTTTTGGACAAGGCTGACAATCAAGCAGGGTTAGCCCACGGCAGGCGCTCTGTAAATCCTGACTGTGCCCTGTTCTTACTGCGTGCACACTGAAGCCCACCAAGGACTCAGCCCAGAGCTGGGGGCAGGAGCTGGTGGGGGTGCCGGGGGGCGGGAGCTGGTGGGGGCGCCGGGGGCAGGAGCTGGTGCAGTGCCTGGAGGTGTGGCCGAGAGTGGCACTCAGGCTGGGCTTGTTTCAGGGCGAGAGTCAGTTGTATTGCTATGACGTGGCCCCACAGCAGCCAGCACTGAGCCCAGGTAAGCCCTGTTCTCCTCCGTCCTCCCCCTCCTCTCTCCCACCCTCTCTGACCGTCTTCCCGTGGTGTCCCTCAGTGACCCAGTGCATCCTGGAGAACGTGCTCCGGGGTGCGGCTCTCGTGCCCCGGCGGGCGCTGGCCGTCATGGGCTGCGAGGTGCTCCGAGTCCTGCAGTTGAGCGACACGGCCATCGTACCTGTCAGCTACCATGTGCCTCGCAAGGTGAGGGGGGCCCTGGGTGAGGGACTAGGAGGGCCTGGGGGGCCTGGACCTCCCTGGCCACGTACCTGTGTGCCACCAGGCTGTGGAGTTCCACGAGGACCTGTTCCCAGACACCGCAGGCTGCGTGCCCGCCTCCGACCCCCATGCGTGGTGGGCTGGGAGCAACCAGCAGGTAGGGGCCATGGCCTGGCTGGCCACTCCCAAACTCCATCTGCCCCCTGCATGGCCCCGAAGTCCAGCTGTCTGCTAACGCAGCCTCAAACACCTATCCTCCCTGCCTCAAACGCCAGCCTCTTCCCACAGGTGCGGAAGGTTAGCCTCCACCCAGCTCACCGGCCCTACCCCAGCTTCACTTCCTGCCTGGTGCCCCCCGCGGAGCCCTCCCCCGATGCAGCCCCACCTGCAGCAACCCCGCCTGCAGAGACACCTGTGGGTGATGCGGACCCCAGCGTGAGTGCCTGGGCCATCCGCCCGTCCCCCCATCATGCGGCCGCAGTGGGTGCCCTGAGTCAAAGCTGGCAAGTGCGTTTGCCCGCCTGATGGTCTTTGAGCCTTTTTTAGCTGTCAAGCGCAACAGAGAGGAACACGGGAAGCATAAATAAAGAACTTCGCACTGTTCTCTAAATTGAGCAAACACATGAAAAGCAAGACTTTCACAGAAAAATCTAGATCTGGCTTCTCTTGAAATCCTGGCAGATCTTAGCCGAACTGGGCCTGTCCTCCTACAAAGCTAGGAGCTGGCAGCTGCCACCCTCTTCCCACATTCTGAAGCTGAGCTCGCCCTGTGTCACCTCCAGCCCTTCTAGCATTGGTGTTTGTGTTCCCACCCAACACCCCACAGTGGGGCGTCTTGCCCCCACGGTGTCCCACAGCCCGGGAGGAGGGACCCAGAGTGATGACCCCAGAGCCCCCTCTCTCTTTGGCCAACACACCCGGGGTCTTGCTGGCTGACCCAGGGTGCTTCTCCCCCAGGAGGGCTTCTCCTCCCCTCTCAGCTCGCTGACCTCGCCCTCCACACCCTCCAGCCTGGGGCCCTCGCTCTCTAGCACCAGTGGCATTGGCACCAGCCCCAGCCAGAGGTCCCTACAGAGCCTGCTAGGTAAGTGTGTCAGGGCAGGAACTAACCCTGTCTACGTTCACCTCCCCTCCCGGTGGGGTTACCAGTCCTTGTGAGATGAGGTGAATCTCAAGTAAGAGGGCAGCTTGGATGTTCCCTGGAGACCTGGGCTTGCAAGTCCCATTCTCAGGCATAGTTCTGGGTGAGTTATATTGGCAGAGGCCGGGGCACGGGCCATGCGCCCTGCCGTGAAGGGAGCAGGCAGCCCGGACTCAGGGCAGGCAGGCAGGGTGTCCTCATGTGGCTCTTGTTCCTGCCACCTGCCAGGCCCCAGTTCCAAGTTCCGCCATGCTCAGGGTACTGTCCTGCACCGAGACAGCCACATCACCAACCTCAAGGGGCTCAACCTCACCACACCTGGAGAGAGTGACGGATTCTGTGCCAACCGGCTACGTGTTGCTGTGCCCTTGCTCAGCAGTGGTGGGCAGGTGGCTGTGCTTGAGGTGAGGAACCCCACCCACACAGTGCCCCCCAGGGCCCTGCAGGAAGCTAAGGGCATTGGGTACCCACACCAGCTCACACTCTCTGAGCACAGACCACGTGCCAGGCATGTGCCTGGCATCCCCTTTAATCCCTTCTGCTGTCCCGCAGGGCCACCACTCTTATCCCCGTTTTACAGATGGAAGAGAGCAGTGAGGCACAGAGAGGTTTAGTGACTTGTCGGGTCACACAGCTGTGTAAGTGGTGGAGCTGGGATTCAAACCCAGGCTGCCTGGCCCCCAAGCCTGAGCTCTTTCCACCACTCCACTCTGCCCCCCTTACTTTCTGGGACCTCACAGTTGGCACTTTGGGTTCAGAGCACAAGCTGCCTGAGGCAGAGAGCTTGGGCCACCAGCCACCCAGCAGTGGGGCATTGGCTGCTGTGGGTGGGGCACACTGCTTGCCCTGCAGCCCCTGGGGACTGAGCTCTCCTGCCTATTACTCATGAGCCTCTGCGGGGTGATGCCTCCCACAGCTGCAGAAGCCTGGCCGCCTGCCCGACACAGCACTGCCCACACTGCAGAATGGGGCAGCTGTGATGGATCTGGCTTGGGACCCCTTTGATCCCCACCGTCTCGCTGTAGGTAAGAAGCTGGGCACTTGGTTCAAGGGAGGGTCCAGGGGTCTGAATGAGGGTAGGGGGAGCCCGGAGGTCTCGGGGACAGCAGTGATGAGCCTGCACTTCACAGGTGGGGAGGATGCCAGGATCCGACTGTGGCGGGTGCCCCCAGAGGGCCTGCAGGAGATGCTCACGACACCTGAGGCCGTGCTCACAGGTCAGTTGGGCCCAAGGTGGGGGCTGGGAGACAGGTGGTGACTCCTGAGAGGCTCAGCTTTACCCCATGTCTCACCCCAAGGCCACACAGAGAAGATCTACTCTCTACGCTTCCACCCACTGGCAGCCGACGTGCTGGCCTCCTCTTCCTATGACCTTACCATTCGGATCTGGGACCTTCAGGCCGGAGCCGAGCAGCTGAGGCTGCAGGGCCACCGGGATCAGGTAGGACATCTGTGGGGGCAGGGACCCAGCCGCAGGCCTAGAGGCTGCCTCTCATGTCTATCTGCACCCGCAGATATTTAGCCTGGCTTGGAGTCCCGACGGACAGCATCTGGCCACTGTCTGCAAGGACGGGTACTTGCGGGTCTATGAGCCCCGGGGTGGCCCTGAGCCCGTGCAGGTGAGCAGGATGCACTGGGGGCGGCCTCCAGACCCACCCGAGGAATGGCTGTTGGGCCTCACGTGCTGTATCCTAACAGGAAGGCCCAGGGCCTGAGGGGGCCCGTGGAGCCCGCGTTGTCTGGGTGTGTGATGGTCACTGTTTGCTGGTGTCTGGTTTTGACAGGTAAGGACTCAGGGACCACCATCCCCATCTCCATACTTAAGCAGCTAATTGTGTCCTCCTTTCCCAGACATACAGCTGTTAGGCATCAGAAGCCATCCCTGCTACCCACTAATTGGATGGATGGATGGATGGGTGGGTGGATGGATGGATGGATGGATGGATGGATGGATGGATGGATGGGTGGATGGATGGATGGGTGGGTGGATGGATGGATGGGTGGATGCATGCATGGATGCATGGGTGGCTGGATGGTTGGTTGGTGGGTAGGTTGATAGATGGATGGGAGGGAGGGAGGTGAGGAGGAAGAATGAGTCAACTGGGAACCCAGAGGGATGAGAGCCACACCCTGCTGCCTGGAGCCCATATCTGGTGGGGACCAGGTAAAGAGCATGAAACAGCCAAGCCTACTGGAGAGGTCCAAGGGATGGGTATTTGGGACTTAGGAGGAGGGATCAGGGAGGGCTTCCTAAAGGAGATGTCATCTGAACTGAGCCACAAAGGAGCTAGTAACCAGAAACCCAGAGGAGAGGGCATTCAAGTCTGGATGGAAAGGCCAGGAAGCTGATGAGCCTGGCTGGAGCAGAGGATGAGAAGCAGAGTGTGGGGAGATAAGTCCGGACTACAGGTCACAGTGGCCACGAGGCCAGTGCTGGTATTAGGACTGTGCTGAGGAGGGTCGGGGGCGGCAGAGTGAGTGGTAGTCGGGGATGAGGCTGTGGCATGATTCCAGGCCGGTAGTTCTGAGAGCTGGATCAGGAAAGAGAGTGGATAGAGGCACTCTTCAGGCTCCGAAGCCCTCAGGACCCCCAGCCTGACAAGATAGGATGTTTGCTGGAGTCCTTGCCCTGACTCAGGCCCCTGCAGCTCTAAGGGTCTGCTTCTGCTCCCCTATCTCCCTTGCAGCCGAAGTGAGCGCCAGCTACTCCTGTACCCCACTGAGGCACTGGCCGGCGGCCCTTTGGCAGTACTGGGACTGGATGTGGCTCCCTCGACCCTGCTTCCCAGCTATGACCCAGACACCAGCCTGGTGCTACTCACCGGCAAGGTGGGCTGGGCCTTCAGGTGGAGGTGGTGGGCAGGTGAGAGGTGGGCAAGAAGGCAGCTTTAGCTGGCCGCCTCACTCTCACCACCCCCCCACCCAGGGTGACACCCGCGTGTTCCTGTACGAGCTGCTCCCCGAGGCTCCTTTCTTCCTGGAGTGCAATAGCTTCACATCTCCCGACCCCCACAAGGTGAGCCTGGGGGCTCTCCCTGGTGTTCCTTTACTGTGGGACACGGGGCTCCCCCGCCCTCTCCTGGCCAGACGGGGAAGTGCAGGGGCCTGTGGGGTCAGCAGGTCACTGGGCCAGGGTGTGCCTGGCAGCTCTCAGGAGCTGGTTGTTAAACTCCACCGTTATTAAAAATTAAACCATAAAATCTTGAGTTATATGCACCTACAAATAAATTATATTAAAAACCAGGGCAGTAAACATCCAGTGTATCACTTCCTAATTATTTTAGCTGATTTTACTGTTACTTATGCTGTCGAGCTTGCTTATTTTACCTGTGGGATCCATCAGTGGAAGTATCCAGAGGTGCTACCAGATGTCCTCCCAGCTCTGCATTGAACAAGTCATGTTGGTAGCATGAAATCGCCATAGAAAGAGGCTGATCAGGGCTACGGATCAGGGCATCTTTCCTTCAGAGAGCTCGTGGTTAAGCACCCGCCAGCACACCACAGTTTGGAGACAGGCCGTGGTTCTGGCGCTCCGTGAGGGCCCAGGTGCCAGCTCAGACTCCTCTGCTCTCCCAGGGCTTCATCCTCCTGCCCAAGACAGAGTGTGACGTGCGGGAAGTAGAGTTTGCCCGATGCCTGCGGCTTCGCCAGACCTCCCTGGAGCCTGTCGCCTTCCGGCTACCCCGAGTCAGGGTGAGGTTGGGGGCCCAGCATCCCAACACCTAGTCCCCCTTCCCAGCCTCTGTCAGGGGCTTTGGGGCCTGACTGGCCCTGTCACCAAACTGTCCTATTTCACTGCTCTTTGGGGCACCTGTACCCCTTACTCTGCTGAGATTCTGAAACTGGCAGAAACCCCAGACAGGGGTCCTGGGTCTTACCCCCTTCCCAAGGGATGCTGGTGTGCCCTGGGTCTCTGGTAGGTGCCTCAGGGTAGCTCCTTCCTTCTTCCCTACAGAAAGAGTTCTTCCAGGATGATGTTTTCCCAGACACAGCTGTGAGCTGGGAGCCGGTGCTCAGTGCCAGTGCCTGGCTGGGAGGTGCTAATGGGCAGCCCCGGCTTATCAGCCTGCAGCCCCCCGGCATGACCCCAGGTAGGATGAGGAACTGGGGGGTGGTGAGTAGGAAGCAGGGGAGTGGGTAGGGATTGGAGGAAGGGGCAAATGGCTAAGTCCAAGATCCCCCTGTCCCTGGTGGCATACAGAAACCTCTGGCACTCCAAGAGGATTTGCATTTCCAGGCTCAGACTCTGAGCCTTTTGAGGGCAGGGCCCAGGGTCTGTGTTTCCACCACATTTCCCACCCCTGACATGAACGCACATGCACACACACAGCGCATGCACGCACACTGCCGGGTGCCCACAATAGGCCTTGTGAACAGAGGGTGGAGTAGCTCTTGTTGCCCCCCCCCCCCCCGCCGGGGTCTCTGCCACAAGATTCCTTAGGGGATGGTGCCAAAGGGTTGGGCAAGGAGTCCTCACTGGGGTGGGGGGATTCTCTGATGTCCAGTGCCTGTCCCTTTCCCACCCCAGTGAGTCAGGCCCCCCGTGAAGCCCCTGCCCGACGGGTCCCACCCTCAGCACTCTACCTGGAAGAGAAATCAGACCAGCAAAAGAAGGAAGAGGTAGGCACAGGAGATGGTTGGCCAGTGTGGCACGCACGGTGTCCTGGCTGCCCCAGGTGATTGCCTTCCAGTTCTCTAGTCCAACCCAGGCTGGGGCAGGAGCCAGTGTCACCCCTCTCTTAGTTGGGCAGCTTTATGGGGAGACCTTCTAGAGCCCTACGCTGACCCACGGGGCACAGGACTCAGGAAGAGGGAAGGGCAGAAAGAGGCCCCCATCCGGCCTGGGCCAACCCAAACAGAGCCAAGGCTTTGGGACCTAACTGTGTTCGGGACCCTGGCGCACATTTGAGTGTCTGAGGCAGTGTGCAGAGACAGCTGCCCTGCGACTACAGTGCTGCGTGTCCATCTGCCTCTGGCTCCCTGATCTCTGCTGAGGTGGCTTTTCCTGTGAAAACCATCCACTTTAGCAGCACTCTGATGAAAATGGCTGTTTTCACAACTGTGATGGGGTTCAAACTGTGAGGTCCTGTGTTCCTGGGGTTGGAAGTCCTGTCCTATTACCTTCCCACCTCTTCTCTTGTCCGCTCTCCTAGCTGCTAAATGCCATGGTGGCCAAGCTAGGGAACCGGGAAG
The DNA here is from genome assembly GCF_024610735.1 of Ursus americanus. Classification (NCBI taxonomy): domain Eukaryota; kingdom Metazoa; phylum Chordata; class Mammalia; order Carnivora; family Ursidae; genus Ursus; species Ursus americanus. Next base: position 36,971,441 of record NC_142128.1, read on the forward strand.
ACCCACTCCCCCAGGACTCCTTTGAAGGTGTGGACGAGGACGAGTGGGTAAGTAGATAAGAGCGTCCTGGCATCCCCTCCGTCCCTCCCTCCCCCTGCAGCCCACTTCACCCCCCCTTCCCCAGACCTCTCACCCACCCCCTCGGTTTATCTCCCCAGGACTAGCCTGCCCACCGCTACCTCTAGCCTCACAGGCCGCTGCCGCCTCCTGGAACCAGCTGGTGTGGTGCCCCCTGCACACCTCACATCTCACCCTCAAACTGGAAGATGCCTCCTGGCCCTGCCACACCTTGTCCCAAAAGCCCTGGCTTCCTTTGGGCCTTGGGCACTTCTGTGGCCTCTGGGCCCTGCTGCAACTCTGGTGGATTATCTGCCCTTCTGTTTTCTGTGGGACTAGCTGCTTCGCTGCAGCTGCCTGCTCGCATCTGGAGCCAGGGGCATGGCAGTGGGGTGGGGTGGGGGTCAGTAGCACGTCCCTGGGCTGGTCCCCACCTGGACTGGCTTCGCCCTGCACCTCCAGTTGTTACACGCTGTCCCATCTTGCCTGCTGCCCCACTCGTAGTCAAGAGCCTTGGGGGCTGGCCCCCTGCCAGGCCATTTGGAGCAGCACCAGTCTCAGGGGTCAGGGACCAGTTGCCCTCCTCCTCAGGTTTGAAACCGGGAGAAGGGGGCATTACAGAGCTGATGGCCCAATTAAGGGGGGTGTGAACCCCTCAGGGAATGGCCTGAATATACCCTGGATGTTTTCAGCAATTAAACTTTTCTAAGCTGGCCACCTCTTGTGCTGCTGTGGTCTTTTGGCTATCTGGAAGGGGAAGGGGACAGGAGGGTGGGTGAGGGCAGTTTGTCTCTGGGTTCCCCCTTGTCACAGGTCTTACTCTGCTCTTGAGCCTTTCCAGGTGCTACGATTTCGTTCGTTCATCCAGCACATAGATAGTGCTCTGGATGGTAGACACAATAATGAACAGGAGAGACAAGGCCCCTCAAGGCACTTGTTATAGTCTTCCTGTGCAGGGGAGTCAGACCGTGTACAAGTAAGCAAACCGTGAAGAGAGCTGTAAAGACAAAATAGGGGCACCTGCCTGGTTCAGTTGGTAGAGCATGCAACTCTTGATCTCAGGGTAGTGAGTTCAACATGCCCCATGTTGGGCATAAAGATTACTTAATTTAAAAAAGAGGACAAATTATATGAAAGGGAGCCCCTGAGATGCAGGGAGAGCAGGGTGTTCAGAGTCTGAGGGGCGACCTTTAAGCTGAGAGCTGAAACCTGAAGGCCACAGAGCCACAAGAAGAACATTTCAGACAAAAGGAAGAGTGGTCACCGCACTGCGGGAAGAAAGAATTTGGAGAGTTGGAGGAAAGGTCAGTGGTCCAAAACGTAGTCCAAGGCAGCCCGATTTACATTCATTCAACAGTCATGTGTTGAGTACCTTCCCTGTGCCAGCCACCTGTCCAAGAGTGGAGAAAAGTCCTGCCCATCAGGAATCCACATTCTAGGGGCGCCTGGGTGGCTCAGTCATTATAAGCGTCTGCCTTCAGCTCAGGTCATAATCCCCAGGTCGCGGGATCGAGCCCCGCATCGTGTTCCCTGCTCATGGGAAACCTGCTTCTCCCTCTCCCACTCCTCTTGCTTGTGTTCTCTCTCTCTCAAATAAATAAAATCTTGAAAAAAAAAAAAAAAGAATCCACATTCTAGTGGAAAGGAACAGGTTATAAACAGTGAACGTAAAATAAATGAATTATATAATATGGTAGAAGATGATAAGTTTGGCGGGGGGGGGGGGGGATAGAGGGGACTGAGAGCCAGACATGAAAGTTATGCAGTATGATTCCACTTCCATGAGCTGTTCAGAACAGACCAATCCAGGGGCTCCTGCGTGGCTCAGTCGGTTGAGTGTCTGCCTTCAGCTCAGGTCCTGATGCAAGGGTGCTGCATTGGGCTCCCTGCTCAGCTGGGAGCCTCCTTCTCCCTCTCTTGACTTGTGCTCTCCGGCTCTCTCTATCTCTCTGTATAAATAAAATCTTAAAAAAAAAAAAAAAAGGAACAGACAAATCTATAGGCAAGAACAAAGCTTAGTGGTGACCAGGAGCTGGGGGAGGGGGAGGGGCAGTGATTGCTAATGGGTAGGGAGTTTTTTGGGGGGGTTGATGAAAACGTGCTGCTGTTCTAGTGGTGATGGTTGCACAACTCTGTGAATACACTAAAAAGCACTGAATTGTGCACTTTAAAATAGTGAACTGGTTGGTGTATGCACTTCTAATAAAGCCGTTACTAAAACACAGAAGAATGCGGGGCAGCTTGCAGCGTTGGTAGGGGGGCGGGGTCGGCCTCATCGAGAAGGTGACAATTAAGCAAGAACTTGAGGGGGGAGAGAGTGAGATCTTCCCAGGCAGAAGGAATCTAGAAGGAAACCCATTTTGAGATTTCCTGTTTTCTTATATATATTTATTGCATATCTTTTAAACCAAATATTTTGGCTAAGTGAAGGGAAGAAATTGCCCCGCATTTGACAGATGTATTTATTCTGTCCCATCTAGCGCAGCAGGATAACCGTGAGGGCCACCTTGGGTCCTGGGACCGCCCACGGCTCGCCCCCGGTTGTCTTCTGAGCCGGAGCCGAGGCCGACTCCGCCTCTGACCCCGCCCACTAGTTACATCACGACACCGACACACACACACACACACACACACACACACACACACACACACACACACACTCCCTCACACACACACACACACACACACACACACACACACACACACACACACACACACACACACTCCCTCCCTCCCTCTGGAGGGAACAGTGCGCATGCCTAGCGCGGCGTCACGCACGCGCTCTCCCCCTTGAACTCTGACCCGCCGGCCGCCCTTGGGTTGGAGCCGCCGGGCAAGGAAGCCGCAGCCCGCGACCCCGAGGCGGAGCGGCCACCATGGTGAGGCCCTGGTTGGGTGCTGCCCGGGGGGAAAGGGAGGCCGTTTCGGGGCCGGGGCCGGGGCCGGGGGGGCGAGCTCCGGCCGGGCTGCGGGCGCCGCGCGCCGCCTGAGTGCCCGGCGGGAAGCGGGGTCCGGGGGCGTCGCATCTGGAGGACCGCGGCGGGCGCTGGCGACCCCGGGGCCACGGAGAGCCACTTGGCCGGAAGGCAGGACGGGCCTGGCCGGCAGGAAAATGCCCAGCAGAGGCGGTCGCCATGTGCCACAGCCGCCGCGGGAGGCCAGGTCCGGCCCGGGAGCCCCTGCGCGGGCCCTCAGCTAGTTGATGGTGTCGCCGTTATTGCCTCTTTTGAAAGCTGACGAAACGGGCTCAGACACCTTGCCAAGGAAGTGGCAGACCTGGGGCTTGACCAGGCCCCGCGACACCGAAAGCTGAGGGTTTCTGCGGTACCGTTGGCACCTGGAGCCAGTCCACAGACCTGAGCCACACTGGCTGCGACAGGTCACCTGGGGACCCTTTAAAAATACAGTGTCCTGAGCCCAGTCACCGGACGTTCTAGAAGTTCCCCCAAGTGATTGAGGCAGTCGGTTTGGGGTGCTACTTCTTAACCCTAAGAGCTTGCAAGGGCCAGGCCCTGAGCTGAGGCCTTACCTGGATTCTCTCATTTAATGCTTATGAAATTGGTACTGTCCTTGTCCCCATTTCACTGAGAAGGAGCCTGAATTTCAGGGATTTTGATTCCTCCAGGGTCATTTCATCCAATGGTGTCAGAGACGGGTGTTGAGACGGGTCACTGCTGTTTTTTTGAGGACCTACAACGAACCCTTGAACCAGGTCCCTCTCATGCATTCTTGCATGTAACTCTGAGCCACCCTCAAAAGCCAAGTAAAATGTTGCTCTGGAGGAGTTTGTATCCTAAAGGAGGAATCAGGCAAGTCTGTAAAATAGGACAGCGTATTAATAGGAAAAGGTTGTGTTCTGGGAAGGTTTCAGTGGGATCGGAGCGGTACCGTCTTGAAGGATGTTGGGTTTTGGCAGAGTATCAGAGTAGTAGGGAGGACATTCAAGGTTAATGGCTATCGTTTCTGGGGGGTGATGAAAATGTTCTGGAACTAGTAACATTCTGTACTTTTTGGTGTATTTACAGAGTTTGTGAACATGCTAACATCACTGAATGCTTGAGAAGAGTGACTTGTATGGTGTAGGAATTGGGAGACATCAGGGTAAAAGAAGTAAGAGCCGATTTAAAAGTAAATGGTGTGGCTGCAGGGAGGAGAGAGGTGAGAGGAGAGAAAACCAGAGAAGTCGTTTGTGGCCAGAGCGAGCTGAGAATGCCTTCCTGAGAAGTGGACTGAATTCGTAGGCAGTGGCAGTGGAGAGTTGTGTGTGTTGGGGGATGGCCAAAGCCCTCCAGCAGAGGGAGCGGTAGGAACAGGAATTTGGAAACCCTGCCTGGGGGCATAGAGTTTTTGCTGATGGTGACCTGGTTGTCACACCTGGTTGTCACATTCATTCAAATACCAATGGGGCTGCCATGCCAGCCATAGGCGGGGGCCCCAGGCATACCATGGTCCTGACTGTCCTCCTGCCTAGTTGTGATGCCAGCAGCTGTTTACAGGGGGTCTGGGTGAACAAAGCCCCTTTCCTATCTCAGTGCATCCTTGAGAAGGGGGTGAGTCTCAATGGCAGTCTCTGCCCACCAGCCCAAGAGCCTGGAACTGGGCTTTGAAGGGAACATTGCACATAGGTCTATCTGAAAACCAGGTTCCTTTCTTGATGCACTTAACACGAGATAAGCCACGTTCCACAGTGTCCCCTAATGGTCGCCTGTGGTCATCTGCCCCAGCTGCGGAGCTTTGGTCCTTCAATGAGAAAGCATACGTGTCATCCACAGTGGGTCCCAGGCTTGGGACTCTAACCTCTGCTCCTTGACTGGCAGCTTGACCTGAGTTGGATGCCGTGTCAGCCGGTTCTTGTCCAGGGTCTTCCGGCCCAAGTGTCAGCCAGTGGACTGTGGGATGTTTTGGGACTTTCTCGGAGAGGCCTCAGCCAGTGGCTGTCTTCATCACCTCTTGTCACTGGCAGAACTCTGAGCATAGCTGACCCACAGCTGGCACTGGGTACTGAATAGGTGCCTGATCTCTAGACAAGCAGGATCTGGTCCAGAAGCAAAAGCAGCTGTTGGGCAGCTTTGAACCTGCTGCTGACTGTCTGGTTGGTTTTATGTGGATTGGCTCCTGAGGACCTTGCGGCCCTCCTATAAGGAAGGTATTGTTCTCCCCATTTTGCAGATAAGAAAACTGAGGTTCAGAGAGGTTGAGTAATTTGCCCGAGGCCACACAGCTAACAAGAAGAGAAGCCAGGAAGCCAGGTTATAGCTCCAAAGCGGCCCTCTCCCTCCTTTTCCACACTGCTGCTCACTGCATTTGGCACGTAGCCTGGCTTTTTGCAGCCTTCTCCCCTGAGGAATCAGCGGATATGTCAAATGAGTTGCCTTCTTGGGGAAAGCTCTGTTACTCCATAGTGTCTGACCATTGTCAAGTTTTGTGAAACAAAGAAGTGTAATAAATGAAAAGCAACATTTATTAAGCACCTACTGTATCATCAGGTTCTGTGCCAGGCACTTTACAAGCATTAGCTCATCAAATCCCTCTGACAGCCCTATTGTTGGCCACATTTCACAGATGAGGAAACAGGTTGAGGGAACCTGAGAGCTTGTGCCAGGCACGCATTTGGGATTTGCACACAGGTGATACCAGAGCTTGCCTGTATGACCACACGCCACATTTCATCCCCTGGAGAGGTGTCCAGCAGGAACCTTGGTGGCCTCAGTGGACCCGCCAGGCAGCTCCCTTGGCCAGCGGGGTAGCCTTTGAAACTGCAGGCTACCCATCCTGTTTTGTTTTGTTTTTTTTTTTAAAGATTTTATTTATTTATGTGACAGAGAGACAGCCAGCGAGAGAGGGAACACAGCAGGGGGAGTGGGAGAGGAAGAAGCAGGCTCATAGCAGAGGAGCCCGATGTGGGACTCGATCCCGGTACGCCGGGATCACGCCCTGAGCCGAAGGCAGACGCTTTAACGACTGTGCTACCCAGGTGCCCCTACCCATCCTGTTTTGCACCCATGGAGCTCTGGCAGCAGGAATGACGGGGCCACCATGCCACGGTGGCTTAAAGCCTGCTGCGGTGGCTGAGGGAGCTGCCCAGTTACATTCTCAGCTCTTAATGTTCATTTTGAGCAACAGCCACCGCTCTGGGCAGAGAAGTCACTGGACAGTAATGGGCAGAGCAGTGGGGCCGTCCTCGGGTGTGTGGCAGCAGATGGAGGTATGGTCTGAGGCCTGAAGGGTGTGCAGGCTGGGGGAACCCTCTGAAGTCACCTGTTGGCCTGTCAGCCTCTCCATACCTCAGACAGGACCAGCAGTCCATCTGGGAACCTCCTGTCCCACTTTGGAAGGGCTTTGGGCACGGAGGGGGAAGTTGGGTGACTTCCCAACCTGCAGTGTGCCCGTTGTTTGTCTTGACACCTGCAGCACAGCTGGCTGCAGCCGCGCCCCCTCCCCTTGCTCACTGGACAGAGTCCTTACCGAGCTTTGCTTTCTGGTGTGAAATACAGGGCTTATGAATTTTTACTGACTTGTGAAATCCAAACCCACTTCCATTTATTAATTACTGCTAACGTCCCAGAACCAACAACCCCCCCCCTGCCTGTAAGGGCACGTTCATTGGAAGCCAAACAAGGCCAGTTCTGGGGTCCAGATTCCGCTGGAATCTGACGAGCCCCTCTTTGGCCTCTAGGTTGGGTCCTTGATCCTTGTCAGGTTGCTCAGTTGCCCTTCCTGCAGGATCCGGTGTGGGGTGGGCAGCCTGGAGATGCCATGGCTAAGAGCACCGATCTGGGGTTTCCTGCCCACCTTCCCTTTGAGTACTAGCTGTGTCCTCAGGCTAATCTTTAAACCTCTCTGTGCCTCGGTGTCTTGAGTTTTTGGGTTAAATGGCACAGTAACTAGAATGTGATTGGCACAGTGACTGGCACCCTGGTTCAGTTGATACTTGTTGACTGACAGAACATCAGACTACAGACAAGTTCGAAGAAGAGAAAGGGAAACCACTGAGGTATGCCTGTGAGCACTGTCAGCCTGCAGAGTGTCAGACCTCTCCAGGTCCTCTGCACACCTGCATTTATACCATCTCACACACCTGTCCATGTCCATATGTGCTGTCCGTATGGAATCTCTGTTCTCAGTCAAGTCTATACAGTTTCCTATCTCAGCCACCTTTTTAGTCTTAACTCTAATGACTTTACAAGTCCCCTGTGCTCTTGGCTGCTCCCAGGACAACCTTTACACTTTCTCCTGTTGGGCTCCCTCTGGTCCCTCTGCCTAGAAAGCCCCAGTACTCCCATTTTGATTCTACCTGCCCTCAAAACCTAGCCCAGTAGAAATATCTTTTCCCAGAGTTTCCACCTCATCTTGTGGCTTCCCTCCATTGCCTTTCTGCACTCCTGGGCGTGCCTCATGAGACTCTCTGTGCCTCCGTGGTGCATTGAACCACGCCGTCTCAGGGTAGAAAACTGCTGCGCCACTATAGACGCTTTCCCTGCCGGGCCGGGTCAGTGTGCAGGAGCTCTGAGGGCACGGCTGGCTTCCGTGTATCCTTGTAGGCAGGGTGCTGAGCAGAGCTTAGCTGACTCTGCAGTGTTTGAACCATTGGAGGAACTGGTGGCCAGTCCTGCTGTCCCTCAGCAGTTGGCTCTTGGTATCCTCGTCTAAATGCCCCCCCACCCCCCACCGTGAGCTTTTTGCTGCTTGAAGGTGGAGAGTTTTGTTCACTTTTGTTGTGTTGATTGGAGTGGTGGCGAACAGTTTCCTGAGAATTGAGTTGGCTCCAGGCTCCCGGAGTTTCCCTGCTGGTTGAACAAAGGTGGGACCTGCCAATCTCAGAAGCGCAGAAGGCCTGGGGTGACAGGGTGAGTTAATGGTCTGGGACCAGCCCCTGGTTCTGGCTCGAGACCTTAGTGCTGCTTCTGAAGCCTCTGTGCCCTGCAGCCCCATTGCCTTAGCCCCTCTCCTCCTGTCTGAAGGCCAGGGGTCCCATCAGCCTCTGGGCACTCCCTCAGGTTCACCTGCAGTCGTCCAGCCAGTGAGCACCTGAAGCCACCCAAAGCAGAGGCTCTTTATCAGGGTACTTTGGAAGAAGTTGCCTGTGGCTGCTGCTCTATGCTTCGTTACCTCAGAGACCTTGCCACTCAGCAGCCTTTTCCAGGGTCCCATCTCTGAAGAATGCAACCTGCTAACCAGGTACCTGCTTTGCCCACAGGCCAAATACCTGGCCCAGATCATTGTGATGGGGGTGCAGGTGGTGGGCAGGGCCTTTGCCCGGGCCCTGCGGCAGGAGTTCGCAGGTAAGTGTGAGCCCCTGGCTCCCCCTGGGCTGGGAGTTACTGCCCAGGTCACATTTTCCTATCTGGCCGCTCACCATGGGCCCATAGTGAATGCAGGGACCCTCTGCAGCCTGGGGTTCTGGCAGCCGGGGGCATTTTCCGGGGGGTGGGGGGCGTCTTTGAATTTTGGGACATTCTCATGAAAGGGAAACCTGGTTGACATGAACAATTGGGGCAGGAGTTGGCAAGCTGGTTCACCTGGCCACCTGTTTTTGTAAATAAAGTTTTAGTGGAACACAGCCATACCCTCTGGCTGCTTACAAGGCAGAGTCAAGCAGTTGCATCACAGAATTAATTGGCCTGCAAAGCCTAAGACATTGACTCTTTGACCCTTTAAGGAAAAGTTTAATGGCTTCTGATTCTAGGGTCAATGAAAGGGAAGAGGTCACCTGAGCCACCTGCTTTGGTGGCCTAAGTAACTGGTGGGCAGCCAGGTCTCAGCTGAGCTATTACTGCCTCTTCCTGCCTGCAGCTTCACCCTGCTTCCCATTGTCACCTAAAGCTCCCCAACTTGCTGTCGCTTGGGATGAGAGGGTAGGGGAGAGAAGAGGGACAGGGCCATCTCATGGTTTTGGGGACCAGGCACCAGGGTGGATCAGAACCTGCCCCTATTCTCCAGTGGGGTCAATCTGTCCTCACTTCATATACCACACCCCCCCCCCGCAAGAAACCCACTCCTGGAGAAGGGATGCATCCCATCCCTGCGTGTGTCTTCTCCCATGCCACCTGGCAGGCCGAGCTGCCCACGTGGAAGGCCCAGGGGAACCTTTGGGCTGCTGAGGGCTGAGCACTCACCCGTGTGTCCACACAGCCAGCCGGGCAGCAGCTGACGCTCGAGGACGTGCTGGACACCAGTCTGCAGCTGCCTCCAGCTTGTCTGGCCTCAGCCTCCAGGAGGCCCAGCAGATTCTCAATGTCTCCAAGCTGAGCCCCGAGGAGATCCAGAAGGTAAGACTACAAGGCTGGCTCTGAGACAGGTCTTGCCTGGGCAGACCAGAATGGCAGGCTGAGGGGTCAGGCCACCAGGATCAGGAGTGAAGGTGGCCTGGAGGAAAGGGACAAGTGTGGAGGCTGTGGCTGCTGCCATCTTGGACTCCCAGGTTGCGGGAGCTGCTTGTCACTCCTTTGTTTTTAGGCCCAAGGCAGGCAGTGGCAGAGACAGAGCTCCTTCCCCCAGTGGGCACCTGTCCACTTCTCTGTGCCCTAACAGTGACAGTGTGGCTTCCAGAGTTGCATAGTGAGCCATGCGGGGCATCAGGGTTGAACCCTTTGGCTTTCCTTCTTTGTCATTTCCTAGCTTCCCCTGCCTCTGTAACCCAGAGACCGCACACCCTCTCACCGTCTCCCCTCCCCTACAGAACTACGAACACCTATTCAAGGTGAACGATAAATCCGTGGGTGGCTCCTTCTACCTGCAGTCCAAGGTGAGTGCTCTTTGATGCTGGGAGAAGGGCAAGCCAAGGGGCCTTTTCTCACTAGGGTCCCTCATTTCTAAGCAGTTCAGAGCCTGGCAGGCAGGAAGGTGTGACGGGCCCTTCCTTGGTGCCCCAGCCTCGGGGAGGCCCCCCCAAACTGCCACTCCCTCCAGCTGCCTCAGCTCTATAAAGCCTAGCCAGTTGGGCTGAATTGGCCTGGGCCCTGTGTCACCCTGGACAGTGGCCCTCCCACCAGCCATAGCTTTGAGGGAACAGGACCACCAGCTGGTGGACAGCAGGGTGTGCCTGGGCCCTGTCCCCCGGGAATGCTGGGCACTGGTAAAGGAGGCACTTGTTTCCTAGGCTCTTAGCTCAGACATGCTCACTGCTCTGGGGGGACTGGGAAGGGCAAAGGCCTGTCCCACTCACTGCCCTGCCTGGTTCTAACTCCCTCCCCAGGTGGTCCGAGCCTGGGAGCGCCTGCAAGAGGAGCTCAGGATTCAGGCGCAGGAGGACAGAGAGAAGGAACAGATGCCCAAAACGTGACCACTCAGCTCGTCCTGCTGCACCCTGCCACCTCCTCTAATTTATAGTTTGGTAATAAATGTCTTTTCCGCATTTCTCGATGCACACATCCAGATTCCAGAAGGCAGGCTGCTCTTCCTGCCAGCAGGGAGGGGGAGGCAGAGGCACTACATCCCTGTTAACATACCCTTGACACCCAGAAGGCTAGGATGGGTGAGGTTGGCCAGGAGCCAGCCAGTTCAGGCCTGCCCACTGAGCTGTCACGGACCAGCCACAGCCACTCCTGCTATCACGGCGCCCACGCCAGACCCCTCCTGCAGCATCACTGTCTTCAGGACTCCCTCACCCTTCCCACCCGGTACAGAGCCCTGCACCCTCAGCTCTGCCACAGGCTGCCTCTCCCTGAGCTGGGTTTCACTGTAGCATCTCTGGAATCTGGGTGGAATGTGCCAGTGTGGCCGGGAAAGAGAAGTCTGCCAGACTCTCTTTGGACCGAAGCCAGGGAGTTGTGTCTCCCCCAGAACGAAGGCTCTCACAGTCACAGCAGGTGGTGGCAGGGTGAGGACCTGAGCCCATAATGCTTCATCTAGAATCTTCATCTCCTCTCCCTCAGCCCCTGCCCCCTCCCAGCTCCCAGCAGCAGATCTGGCAGTTGGTGCTGCTGCAGGATTGGAAGGAAGTCCCAGAACGGGGCCCCTGGGAGTGGGTGACCCAGACCAGATACAGGGACGATCAGAGTTCTCAAGCAGGGTGGCTCTGCTCATGGCACAGCCAAGACAGAAACCATCTTTGCAACTCACTTTTATTGTTTCTTTATAAACTTCCTCTCACATGGAGGAATATATTGTTATAGTCATTAGCTTATCTCTTTTTTTTTTTTTTAAACTCTATGCTAACAGCAATGGAGCCAAGAGGAGGAAAAACATAAGCTATGATAGAAAGGCACTTAGAACCTGTTAAAATACTGATATCCTGGAATGTGCAACAACAAACCCACAACAACGACACATACACCAGCCCTTTCGAGCCTGGTCTATCACCAAGTCACATGCTGAGCTAATGTCACCTTCCAGTGCCCTGTTCCTCTGCTCCCTGGGCTTGAGTCTCAGAGCCCTCACCCCCAACTGGGGACTTAAGGCCTGGGTCCTGGGTGGGGCCCAAAGAAAGGAGACCAGCTCCCTCCTGCTCTGCTCACAGCCCCTTCAAGGGGCAGAGCCAGCACTGCCAGGCCCTGTTAGGCAGGCCAGGTCAGGGTGACCCCTCTAGGACAGAAGGGCAGTCCAGGGAAGGGTGGAGTGCGCAGGGCTGCTGACGACCCCACTGCTGGCCTGCAGCTCCCTGTTCTACAGCAGGGGAAATGAGTGCTTGGTTGTGTGGCTGAGCCAGGAATCCTGACTGCTGGACCACCGCCTCCCAGATGGTGGCACCAGGCCGCCCCCAGGGAGGGAGCAGTGAGGGCTTAGGGTGGGGGAGAAGCATATGCTGCAACCCCGGGGGGGGGGGCCTGGTGGGATGGGGCAATGGGCTGTGGGGCACATGGAGCACCAGCATCCTTAGCTTATTCCAGCCCGTGCCACGGAGGAGGTGGTAGACAGGGGTGGGGACACCTCTAGGACAGAGGCTCAGCTGGGAAAAGCCAAAGGAAACAGCCATGTCATGAATCCAGGCTCCTCCCTCCAGCTTCCCCTTCCCAGGCAAAGGGCTTGGGCCTTCCCGTGGCTATCCTTGTTTGCTTCTCCACCCCCTAAGTCCAGGTCTTTCAGTCCATGGCCTCTGGAAAGCTCCCATGCCCAGCCCTGGCCTGGAGCCATACCTCCCCTGTGTGCTGGCTGTGACTTGGCACGCCCAGAATGGGAGCTGTGTCTCAGCCTGGGGTTGTTCCCAGCCAGCCTCCCATCTCCTGACACCCTGCAAGCCTCCGTAGTCCCTTGTGCAGAGTGGCACTGCCCCAGGCCAGGCCCTGCCCTGCCTGTTCCCTGAGCCAAGCGAGGGCCCAGGGTCCTGGCATCTCCCCTCCTTGCTCAGGGCTCCACTGCCCACACTCCAGGGCTCCCTGAAAGTAGAGGGAGAAGGCCCAACAGTGAAGGGGCAGGTGAGTGGTCAGCAGTCCCCTTACTTTGCAGAGCATCCAGCCCAGAGAAGGGGCCGACCCTCAGGTAGTGCTGGCTGTTTTTGGACGGGCTAGTGGTGAGGGGCAGCTGGCAGAGCGGGCCTCCCTCTCTGAGTTTGGAGGCACCTTGTCATAGGGATAAGGTGGCTTCTTCCTGTGGCTTTGCCTGCGTCTGTCTTGCTCTCCCTCTGGAGAGTGGGCCAGAGGGAAAGGGGTCCAAGAAGCCCCCAGAGCAGGGGCCCAGAGAGGCTACACAGGACGGGGACATGGCTGGCAGGTAGGCAAGGCAGGCAGGGAGGGTGACCTACCCAGGCTGGCAACTGGATGAGGGAGGCACGGGGGGGGGGGGGGGGAGGACCAGGGAGACTGAGGGCTAGGTGGAAGGGACAGGGGAGGGGGAGGGCCAGAGGTAAGCGAGGCCTCAGCACCCAGGAGCACAGCTCTCCCTGGCTGGCAAGACCAGCTCCCCCTCCGGAGCCTGGGACACCACCGATGACCTTCTAGCACCATCCTTGCTGCCCAGCTTGTCTGGGGCTGGGTCCACCTGGGGGATACAGCCAACCAGGCCCCAGGGGCAGGAGGACATTATTGCTATTTCGCAGAAGAGTTTCCGTTCGTCAGGGGCAGGGTCGGGAGCTGCTAGCTGGGCTTCGGGTAGCTGTCCACCAGGTGGGTTTAGTTCACCACGGCTGGCTTGAGCAGCACAGAGCCCGGCGGGATGACCACCCAACCAGGAGCGAGTGCCTCTGGGCTGCTGGCCGCCGAGTTGACACCCGTGGACAGGTCCAGCACGGTGCCTGGCAGCAGGGGAAGTCCGTCAGGGCTTGGCCGGGAGCGGCTGCTCTCAGTCCTCTCCAGGGGCGTCTTGCGGCCCTCCATGCCCAGAGACCTGGCTGGCACTGCCCCACGCCCCTTCTCCCCCTCGGCCTTGCCGCCAGCGGAGCCAGCGAGGAGGGAGACCACAGGCAGGCCCAGTCCACCAGCCCCAAAGGGTGAGGGCAGCAGCGGGTTCTTGGCCAGATTGAGGGGCAAGACGGGGCCTGGCAGCCCTGGGCCCATGCCCCCTGCCCCCCCACCACCCCCACCATTGCCACAGGCCAGGGCACTGAGGTCAAGGGGGCCAGGTGCCAGGGGCAGGGGCAGGCCAGGCAGGCCGGGGCCTCCGAAAAGGGCAGCAGGGTTGGGGATGATGATCTGGGCCCCACTGACATAGGGGCTGCCGTCAGGGGTGGGCAGTGGTGGTTTGGGGGGCGGGCGTAGTTGCAGAAGCTCTTGCTGCTCGTGAGACACGAAGTGGCCGTGGGCCTTGATGTGCTTGCGCAGCGAGCTGGGGTCCGTGTAGCGCTTGTGGCAGCCGGGCATCTTGCAGTAGTAGGGCTTGTCCACGTAGTGGGTGCGCGTATGCTTGAAGCGGTCGCTGGAGTTGGAGTAGCGCTTGTTGCAGCCCTCATAGGGGCAGACGTAGGGCTTCTCACCTGCAGGGGGGGAGGGCGTGAGGGGCCTCTTCGCAGCCCAGTCTCCTAACCCCAGCCGCACACCGGGCAGCCCCAGTCCCCTCCCCCTAGACCAAGATCCCGCTGAGAGCAAGGACTGTCTGATGTGGGGGATGGTGTCCCCAGCACCTGGCACGAGATCTGATCCCAGGTGGGGACAGTGGGGCACAGCCACTGAGAAGCCATCCTGGTCACCCCCAGCTCTACTGTGGCCTGGCTGTGTGCCTTTGGCCTCAATCCTGTGCTCCAAATTGGGGATGACAGTGACCACTTCAACAGGCAGGACCATAAGTCTGCTTATATACTTCCAGAAGACCCTCCTGGGAGGTGGCCCATAGTGAGCACTGCAGGAATGTCCTCTGCGCTATATCTGGTCCTGGCACAGCAGAATGCCTCCAGACTGACTACATGTTTGGCAGCCACTGGAGGCCGTGCGCCTTTGAAGTGTGTCTGGCCCACACTGAGATGTGCTGTGAGTGAGGGGAAAGATACACACCGGACTGTGATTCCAGACTTCGTACAAAGTTAATCCCAGTGTCTCACTGATAACTTTTTAATATATCAGATTCAAGAAAATATTACAATTCATTTCACCTATTCCTTTGTCCTTTCTTTAATGTGGCAATTAGGATTTTGTTTTGTTTTGTGATTTTGCGATTAGGAAATTTAAAATGAGGTGTGTGCCTCTGTCACCAGTGCTGGCCCCACCGCGTGCTGGAGCACAGCAAGGAGTGCGCACGGCCGCCTCGCATTCATGGGACGGTGACACTGACGACAGTGACATTGACGTCCGTGCTCCAGGAGTGGACACTGAGGGGCACACCCCCAGGAGAGGCTTCACCCAGCTGTGGCACTCGAGAAGTGTCGCTCACCTCTCCGCCGCCCAGCCCCCGCCGGCCGCTCACCTGTGTGCGAGCGGTTGTGGATCTTTAGATTCTCCAGGCGCGAGAAGCTCTTGCTGCAGGTAGGGCAGCGGTGCGGCTTCTCGTTGGTGTGTGTGCGGATGTGGATGAGCATCTTGTACCTGCTCCAGGGAGGGCACAGGGGGGCTCGACTCAGCTCGCCGGACACCCGAGCCGCTCCCTCCCGCCCCCCCACAGCCCCCCCTTGCCCTCCCTCACCTGGCATTGAAGCCTCGGCCATGGCGGGCACAGCCCTCCCAGTGACAGCAGTACCCTGCGTCCTTCTCGGGCTTGACGTGGTAGTCGTTGACGTGATCCACCAGGTCTTGCAGGAGCTCGAAGAGCTGGTTACACTGTGGGGCCGGGGAGCGTTCTGAGTCTGAGTGGGGCCACCCACCCCGGCCCCCCTCTTCCTAGCCCCCCCACTCACCTTGGCCCAGCGACACACCAGCTGTTTGGGCAGGGGGAGCTCTGGTGAGAGGCACTTGTCCTTGGGGGCGGTGAGGAAGGAGGAAGCAGGCAGATGCAGGGCCCCCCCAGAGCCCAGAGGCAGGAAGAACTGGAAAGAACTGGGGACGCCCTCCAGATAGCGCAGTGGCTGGAAGTCCTGGGGGACAGTGGAAAGGCAGAGCAGGTCAGTGGTCCCTGCTGGGCCAGCAGGCCCAGACCCCCCCGTCTCCTTATGTGGCAGGTTGAGTGGTTGAACTGTCCCCCACGAGGACATGTCCCAGTCCCAACCTCCTGTACCTGTGGGTGTGACCCCAATTGGAAATAGGGTCTTTGCAGATGCAGTCAAGTTAAGAAGTCATACTGGCAGCGCCTGGGTGACTCAGTTGGTTAAGTGTCTGACTCTTGATTTCACCTCAGGTCATGATTTCAGGGTCATGAGATTAAGCCCGGCTTCAGCTCCGCACTGGGCATAGGGCCTGCTTAAGATTCTCTCTCTTCCTGGGGCGCCTGGGTGGCTGCACTTCAGCCTCTGCCTTCAGCTCAGGTTATGATCCCAGGGATCATATGGGATCTTATGATCCTGGGATCGAGCCCCATGTCTGGCTCCCTGCTCAGTGGGGAGTCTGCTTCTCCCTCTGCCCCTGGCCCTGCTTGTGCTCTCTCAGTCTCTCTCAAATAAATAAATCCTAAAAAAAAAAAAAAAAAAAAAAAAAGATTCTCTTTCTCTGCCCCCGCCCCCTGTCCCTCTACCCTCACCCTGGCTCACTCTCCCTCTCTAGCCCTCACCCCTGCTCTCTCCCTCTCCCCCCACCCCCACTCAGTCTTTCCCTCTACCCCTCACTCCCACTCTCTCTCCCACCCCCAATCTCTCTCCCTCTCTACCCCCCACCCCTGCTTTCTCTCTCTCCCTCTACCCCCACCCCCACTCTCTCTTTCTCCCTTTCTCCCTCACCCCAGTTCTGTCTCTCCCTCTCAAAAAAAAAAAAAAAAAAAAAAAAAAAGCCATACTGGATTGGGGAGAACTAAATCCAGTGATGGATGTCTTCATAAGAGAAAGGGAGATCTGAACTCAGAGACACAACAGAGGGAAGAAGGCAAGGCAGCACCAGAGGCAGCGATCAGAATGACGCAGTTATGAGGCCTGGGACACCGGGAGCCACCAGAAGCTGGAAAGGAGTGAGGAAAGATTCTTGCCCTGAGCCTTCAGAGGGAACACAGCCCTATCAATACCTTGATTTCAGACTTGAGCTTCCAAGAACTGTGGCAGAGTAATACATCTCTGTTGTTCTAAGCCACCCAGTTTGTGGTCCTTTCCAGGAAACCCATACACCTCTTTTCCAGAACCCACATGCCCTCCTTACCGGAGCAGTGGGCACTGCAGGCAGGTCTCCATTGCCCTGGCGCTCAGGGGACAGCGAGCTGCTGCCATTGGGGGAATCCAGCCCAGACGGCGGTGACAAGCTGAGGTCCACCAGAGGGGCTGCCGAAAAGCGTCCCTCTACCTTCTCGGGGAACTTGGGGTTCAGCAGGAAGCCTAAGGGAGAAGCATTATTCAAGAGTGCTGGAGCTGGGAATCCTCCGAATCCCCCACCATGACCCTGGAAGCGGACACCAGCCACACCCCCAGACCACACCAGGACCCCAAGCATTTGAGCAGCAGCCTGCACAACGGACAAATGTGACTTTTGCCACCATGACAGTTCAGCCCTTGGGTAAGACAGGAAGTGGAAAGCACCCACTGAACAGGAACTTGAGGCCAGGCTCCTGGCTTGCTGTCACCCTGGCAGGTAGGGACCTTCCTGACTTTTCCTGGGCCCCATCCTGCCTCACTGTGCCCTTCTGTAACAGGAAGGGTTTGGGCCAGGCTGCTTCCAGAGCCTTCTAGCTCAGACATGGTGGGTCTGGTTTTCAGGGGCTAGGGGAGGCAGAGTGGAAGTCCTGAGCCCCAGGCACCCAGAGAAGCCCTTGCTGGGCTCAGTCCCCAATCTGCACAGACCTGATGGACCAGCCACACTGCCTCACAGCCCAGGAGTTGGGTCACAGGGCCTCAGTCACCGCTTGTGAATCCCCTGCTCCCCCTTACCAGCTCCTCCAAGTCCTCCCTGAGGCCTACTTTGAATCCTGGCTCTGCTGTGCCAGCTCCATGGAACTGGGCAGGTCAGTTGCCTCCCCCCAGGGACCATGTCACCTCCAGAGACAAACTGCTGGGAGGATAAATGGACAGAGCTCTAGCTCTAAGCTGAAAGCTGCAAGGGGCTTGCTTACATCCTGGGCGACACACCTTGGACGTTCTTCCCATTGCCACGGCTCCATCAGGGCCTGAGACCCCCTGCCCTGCCCGGGGTGCTGTACCTGAGGGCGGGGAGCCCGGAGAGCCCGGGGTGGGGCTGTCATCCACCAGGCCAAGCTCCCTATGCAGAGCTCGGTGCCGGACCACACTCAGTGCCCTCTCCCGCTTTTCTCTCGCCGCCCGGAGCTTGGTGATGCTCAGCTTCAGGTCGAGCGGCTCGTCCAAGGAGTGCATGGTGATGGGGGGCTGGGTTGGAGGTGGCTGCAGGCAATGGGGAGCTCCCAAGCTGGTATTCAGGCAGGAACCTGGGGGAGGACAGGAGCTGGACTGTGACACTGTGGCCTCAAGCTTCTCAGACTGCACCCACGGAAGCCGCCAGGGGAGGGAGGCGTGGATGTGCGGCAGAATGAGCACTGTCTCCCTGGGAAGGGGGACCCTCTGAGTGGCTCTGGCCCCAGGTCACATGAGGAGCACCAACCACCTACTGAGAGCTTCTATGTCCACGGCCCTCAAGTCTTTTCTGGAGGCAAAGCTCAGAGAGTCAATTTTGCCATTAAACTGAATCTCAGAGACACCACCTCAGGTCACAGAGCTAAGAAGTGACAGAGCTACCAGCTTCAAGGCCAGCTCTCCCAGGAACTGTTCAGCCAAGTCCCAAAGGTCATTTCTGACTGAGTGGAAAGTCGTGCTCGGGATCACATGCCTGGTTTGAGCCTGAGGACCCAGAACCAGACCAGAAGAGCAACGAGTGTCTTCCAAGGTAGCCATTAGTGGTTCCCCGCTACTGATGGCCAAGTGCTGGCTGTGTGGGGCCTCCCAGGCAGCTATGGTCACCTGCAAAGGAAGCAGGCTGAGACCTTGTCTCAGACGAGGTGTGCAGAGCCTGGCCCAAGGGATGGGGGTGCAGACAGGGGGCCTTGCATCCCAGTGAGGTCCAGAAGGAAGGTGCCGGTAGGCCAGGGGAGCCAGAGGACCCTGGGCCGCCACCAGGGGGCAGCTGGAGACTGTGGCCCAGCCAGGCCGGCCAGGGACAGGGTTGGAGGGAAGTGGACCAGCTCTGTCTGGTGGTTAATAAGATATATACACACATAATTTTTTTTTTTTAGTGGTGATGATATTCTTTTATTTTAAGTTCTCACTCTGGTATTTTCACCGTGCCTTAGAAATTCTCAGTGGTGTGAGTTTTTTCACATAAAAATCACTTAAGAGCAAGGTCAACTCTGTACTCCAAACTCAAAAACTTTTTCCAGGGGCAACCTTTCCACATGTGGTCAAACTGTATCCTTGCATTTGCTAACTGAGATGATTACACCCTGAAAATCGACCTGCTAAACAACCCAACACTATGCAATACTCCATGTCATTCACCAAATCCACGTATTCATAATTTAATACAGAACACCCCTGTAACCACTACGTGGTAAATGACCATACATTTCAGCTGTGTGTGTGCGCACGCCCCTCTCTCTCTCTGTGGGAACCAGAGTTGCCCACGTCTATGCAGAGCTGCTTCATGGATCCGGAAGCAGGAGGACAGTCCTTATGTCCCCACTCATCTTTCTTCCAGGCCATGCACCTCAGCAACTTTAAACAATTTTCTCTGATCCCAAGTCCTGGCCCATCCATCTCCCCTGACAAGCTCTCCTTCTGCCAAGACCCTACAAGCGCACAGGGAACAAGGCAAGTCCCCTACTTCAAATAGGACCCTCTGCTTGGAGGACATCCCAGGACCCTGCCAGCACATGGCTAAATATAGGAGCCCAAGGAGGGGCAGTTACACTTGTTCGTGGGACCCAGCCTGTGACCTGACTTGTCCCAGTTGAACTGCATCAGGTGGGAGCAGTCAGATCTGTTTGGATTTGCCCCCCCCCCCCAGGCCGTGCATGGGCCAGGGGCTCCCAGTGATGCAGGTGGGGCTGGGATCAGACTGCCACCCTGTCCTTTGGGAACTCCAGACCCAAGGTGGGCAGGTGAGTGGGTGACAGTGATGGATGGACCTGGGCCCCTTCCGCTCTCCCTCTGGCTGGGCAGGGAGCTGCCCTCTGCCTGACCCCCCTCCCCCAGTTATGTCTGTCTGTCTGCCTGTCCCTCCACCTGTTTATTTTTAGACACAGGCCCAGTCCAACCTCCCTGAAGCTCCTCTGTGCTGGGAGCCTGGAAGGGGAGGAAGGAAGTAAATATTTATGCTGATTAAGAATTCAGGAGCCAGGAAGGGCTGGTGGCCTGGTCCTTCAGCTGGCCTAGGGCCACAGGCCTCCCCACAGCCTCCGTCCCCCACCCCCAACTGGACCTTCCAGAGAAGGGGACCATGCGGGCAGGAGGGTCTGGGAACTGGGAATTCAAACTGACGCTTTGACTGGCAACCCTGCCCAGGTAACATCCTTTGGCATCTGCTCCAGGCCAGCAGGGATCCAGGGAGGAGCCCTAGACCCTGGGTCACCTTGTTCTGAAGACCTGCTGGAGACATGCCTCAACGTACAACTAGGGAGGCCCCTCAAGAGGAGCCTGTTTTCTGGGGCAGGGCAGGCACAGTACCCAGGTGGGAGTGGGAACTCCAGCACCCCCCTTAATCAGCAGGCCCAGTCCCCAGAGAAGCCCCCCCCACACACACACACACACTTCCTGTCACTGGGTTCTGCCCTCCCCCCCAGGCAGGGATTCATTCTGATGGAAGAATCCAGAACCCAGTCCTGAGGCTCAGCCCCCCCACCCCAACTCCTTGGGAAGGAGGAAGAAGCTACCCCAAAAGCCCACAGCTCTCAGCATCCCTAACCACAGGCTGGCCCCACCCAGAACTGTCCTCCCGAAGGTGGCCCCACACCAAGGGGAAGACCCCCTATGACCTTTCTTCTGTCCTGACCTTGGCCAACCTCAATGTGTCTCGTTCCACTCCCCACCCCCGAGTTTGCAGAGGCCATTTCTGAACCGGGGCTCTGCTCTTTGTTCTGGGGCTGGGTGAAGGGGAGAAGGCGACAGCCAGGGTGGCCTCTCCCTGGGTCGGAGGCCCAGCGGGGAAGGCGGCAGGGTCTGGGACCTCCGGGGGCCAGCCCCGCCATCCCCCCACCCATTCGACGCTCGCGAAGGCTGGGGCGGGGGACACCCGGGCGTCGCGTATCCCAGAGGCGGCCAGGGCCGCTCCGCAGGGTTATGCGCGTGGCTCCGAGGGGACAGGCGAGCTTCGGAAGCGGTGGCGGAGCCCGCGGCAGGGCAGCGGTGCGGCGGCCGGGCGCGACCCCCTCGCCGCAGGCGGGCGGGGAGGCGGCGCCGAGGTGGTCGCGCTGCCGGGCGCCGCTGCTCCAGCTGCGAAAGGAACTAATTAGAGCCCAGGGAGCGGGAGGAAGCGGGGCGGCGCGGGGACCACCGGGGCGGCGGGGCGGGCGCGGGACCCCGGCCGGCCTCCCCGCGAGGCGGGGGTCACCCCGAGGGTGGGCCGCGCTAGCCCCCCGGGGCCCGGCTCTCGCCCGCCGCGCCCGCCCCGCCGGCCGGGCCCAGACAATGGACGCTATTGTGCGCCCGCCCCGCCGCGCGCAGACGGCCCCCAGCTGCAGCGCCCGGCGAGCGCCCCCGCCCGGCCCGGCCTACCTGGCGGCCAAGCCCACCCCGCAGCGGGAGGGGCGAGCGCTGGGGGCCGGGGAAACCGAGGCCCAGCCGGCGCACGGACCCCCCGGGGCGCTTGTGGCGTGGGGGGCGGGGGGGGCAGTCAGCCTGCGTCCAGCACCTACCCAGGCACGGGCTGTCCAGGAATTCTCTGAACCCTCCAAAACCCCTACTGGGAGTAGATGCCGTCTCCTTGCCCCTGTCGAACACACGGGGAAACTGAGGCTCGAGCTCACCAGGCTCACGGGAGTGGGCTCTGGATAAAGTCTCTCCTTCCCTGCTTGGGGGAGGTCAGCTGGCTGGTGGAGAGATTGGAGGGGTGCCTGCGTAGGTGGTAGGAGGCAGCGAGGCATACCCACCCTGAGAAGCACTCAGGGGCTCCTTGCCAGAAGCAGAGAGAGGACAGGATTCTGGCTCTCCCTGCCCACTCCACAGCAGCATGGGGCCATGTAAGGGACACCCCTTACTGCCCCCGTGGTCCTGAAACTGCCCTTTGGTCAGCCATGGTCCATCTAGCCTAGGACTTAGGGACAACGGTCCAAGATGCACCTCTCAAAAGCCAGTGGAAAGGGGAAGTAAGTCTCCAGCCTCCCCTGTGCTCTGTGGGTGTTGGGGTGTCTGGTGACTGGGATCATCACTATACACATGCAGTTCTCAGAGATGGGAACCTGAGGGCTGGAGGGGGGAACAAGCCCACTGGAAGCTTTGGGTGAATATTACACGACAACAGGACCAAAACACCTGTTAAGGCAGGTGCTGGCCACCCCCATTTTACAGATGGAAAACCTGAAGCTCACCAAGATTAAGTGACCTGTCCAAGGTCACACAGCTTGTCTGTGGCAGAACTGGATTTCAAGCCCAGGTGAGTCCAGAAGCCCTGCTCCCTATAGGCTGCCCCTCTGCCCATGGATGTGGGGAGGGGCAGGCAAAAGGACTCCAGCTTGGCACGCCCTCCCTGCCCAGGGGTTTGTGGGAGCTAGGTAGAGCCTAGGACGGGCAGCAGGCAGTGGGTGGGCGCTGGAGGGGCCAGCTGGGGGGGGGGGCGCATAGGGAAGCTTGGAGAGCTGAGGGCGGATATGCTGCCAAAGCAAACGGCCCCACATTCCTGGGAACTGCTCTGGCTCCCTCCCTGCTCTGGCCAAGAGCTCCACCCTCCTGGCTGCCTGAGGCAGGGGCTGGGGGCAGGGGCAGACCTCATCCTCTCAGCGCCCCCCTTCCTGAGCAGGCAGCAGAGCAGGGGTCCAAGTACCGGTCAGACCACCTGGGTCTCCATCTTGGCTCTGCTACTTCCTGCCCATGGGACTTAGGGCAGGTCACCTCCCTGTCTCATTGTCCTCACCTCTAAAATGAGATGATCATACTAGTAATAAGAACTCCTGATTGGGTTTTGGGTGATGATGCACACATCCAACGATTTCTTAATGTTTCCCATTATTATGTAATATTCAGCAACTACAACAATGCTGGGCACACAGTAGGTACTTGATGAAACTTGCTGAATTAACTGTCACCATCACTGACACATCCAGCCTTTGGCTACTCTGGAGCTGTGAGGACAGCTGGGTGGGGGGACTGACCCTCCCCATGGTATCCACAGACGCCGCTGTCTCACCCTCACCTGAGTGCACCTGGCCTTCATTGTAAGGTGCGACTAACCAAGCCTGTGCGCCTCAGAGAGCCTCAGGCATCAGCTGTCCTGGGCAGTGGCCACAGCTGCCCCTAGCCACCTTCTAGAGCCCAACTGCTCAAAGAAAAGGAGGGAGGCCCTGGAGGCTCTGCCCTGGAAGGAGCAGGCCTCCTCCCAGGACCCACGGGAGGGGCTTATCCTGAGGCCTCGCCCAGCAGGTCCCAGGAGAGGGGCCAGGGCCAGTTGTACTTCCTGTAAGACCAAGGGGTTTGCCTTCCTTGGGAACCTCTCACTCAGCAGGCAGGCCCCTCCCCCATCCCAAGATGGGCCCTCAGCCAGCCCTCCCCCCCCCCAGGCCTCCCCAGATTCCCCTGGGGGGGGCAAGTGCCCCAGGTGACCCAGCCAGGGCTGGGCTCTCTGCCCTCAGCCACGGGGGGCCTCAGGAAAGCCCTCAGCTGGGCAGTACCTGAATAGGGGTGTGTGCCAGGAACCTCCACTCTAGCTGGTCCCAGTTCCCTGTGCTCTTGCCTCTGGCTGTGGGGCCTAGGATGGGTCCCTGTTGCCCCCTAGGAGCCTTGGTCAGAAACATAGGTACCACAAAAAGGTACCAGCTGACTGGGCAACGGGGGGATTCGGGACATCCCGCAGGGACATCCCAGAGGCCCAGCGCCTGGCATGCAGGAGATGTAGCGCCGAGGATTCTTGTTCCTGGCCCTGGGCTGGGGGTGCCCCATGCAATAACGTAGCCTGCCAAGGTCACCCAGATACTTCAGCAGTGCTGAAGCTGGAAGGCTCACAGCTGGCTCCCCCACCCCTACCCCCCCACGCCCACACCCCTCACCAGTCCTGGCTTCCCCAATGCCACCAGGCTGGGGAGGGGTGTAGGGAGGAGCGACTCATACATAGGCCCAGCCCATACACGCACATGCACACTCACACAGATGTGCATGCCTGTCCAGCTGCAGAGGCCAGCCTGGCATGGAGGCCTCCCTTAGGCCCGGTGGCTTCTAGGCCCCCATCTCCACGGCCTCCACCCCCTACTGCCTGCCTGCCTGCAGCCACCTTTGCACAACTATGTCTGGTATTTTCCTGTCTGCCCAGCTTGCTGGGGGGGGGGGGGGTGGGGCTTTGAGCACTGCCTGCACCTGGGCCTCAGCCAGAGGCAAGCCCGCCAAGCAGCCCCCACGCCCGCCCTCGGATTGGGAAGGGAAGGGCCAGGCCCAGGCCGCCCAAATCCCTGGGAGGAGCTGGCATGGGGTTGGGGGGAGCCAGACGGGGACACACACCCATTGAGGCCTCAGCAGAAGCAGTCCAGGCCCTGCTAGGCAGCACTGCCACTCAGGCTGGACAGGCAGGGCTGGGCACTCCACCAGAACTCCCTGGGGCCGGCAAAGGCCATAGCCAGTGTCCCACAGGACATGGGCGGGCACCCACTGCACCCCGACATAGGGGCAATGCATATGTGTCACACCTGTGCTCAAACACCATACACACAGAACACAACACATGACCAGCAGGAGGTCTGGGACCCAGGAGTTATGAGGAGCAGCGGGATGAGGCCCAGGCCCCAAAGGGAAGGAAACACTGCGCTTTCCCAACCAAGTCAGGCTGTAAGACAACCCAATGAACACCTCCTGAGTCCAGGGAGTTCTTCCCCATGGCCCACCCACCCCCCACTACCCTGGGACAGGCACCAGGCTCACAACAGCACCTGCCAACTCCGAGCAGAGGCTGGCAAGGCGGGCTCTGGACTTTGGCCCTTCCCTCCCTCCACCTCATTTACCCCATCGCTCAGTTATGCATTCCAACACCAAGCCCTCCACCCCACTCAGTCCTGGGGGCCCACAGATGAATGAGGATGAAAGGCACCCAGACCTCGGTGGGGGAACAAGAGCAGCAGGGTGGGGGAGGGCTGCTGCTGAGCAGGGGGAACATGGGGTGAAGTGTCAGGGCATCAGGTCCTAACTTGTTTTGCAGGCCAGACAGGCTCCTGTTCCCCCTCTCCATTCATCCTCAGCCGCTAGTCTCTCCATTTTCCAGAGGCGGATATCGAGGCTTAGAGAGGTTCAGTCACCTGCCAAGGTCACAGAGCTTGTAAGTAGCACATCTGGGGTTCACTGGCAGGTTCCAAAGCCCACACTCTTTCTGGGCCCAAAGCTGAAGAGGCCTGGGGTGTGGCTCCAGCTGACCTTCAGCAAACCTGCCTGTCACTCAGGAGAGAAGGAGGCCCAAGAGGGAGGCTGGGCCAGGACATAGAGGACACCAGGGAGCCATGGAGTGCTCTATACAGAAAGCACCCTCTTCCTTTCCAGCCAGAGGCTCCTGTCCTCAAGCCCTCCCCTGCAGCACCTCCTTTCTCAGGATTCCCTTTCTCCCACGAGCCCAACTCTCACCTCTTGGGTGCCAGGCCCCACTGCACAACCTTCCACATTCCCATATTCTCCTCCAGCTGCCACTCCCCTCCCACCCCTTCCTGCAGCAAGTCTTCCCTGATTCACCCTCTCCAGCCTCAGACTCTTGCAGCAGGTGCCCGACAGCTGAGCAGAGGACCTGCTTCTGACTCTGTGCTGCTGAGGGAAGTGTTCCCAGCCCAGCAGCGGCCTGTGCTACCTGCCACGATCATCCAGGGTTCAAGTCCTCACTAATGCCATAATGTCACCAGCTCCTGAACATACCTTGGATGCCTGGCCCTGCACACAGAGTGTCATACGCACTGCCCCCTGACCTTTGCCCCAGCACTTCCCATGCACCTGGCATTCAGAACCTCATTCCAGGAAGGGAGTCCCAGAGCCAGTGAAGTCCTCACGGAGCGGACCACTGCACTATTTCCCACAGCCCCCCACACTGAGCTAACTCCTTCCGCCATCGGGAACTGGGCAGCAATGCGAAGTGCTGGGGGCTCAGAGCCAGAAAACTGGCCTGCCCCAGTCTGATGTGGGCAAAGCTCTGGGCCTCAGTTTCCCCATCTGGGAAAGGAAAGGGCTAGCCTAAAGTAACCTGGAGCTTGAGCACCCTAACCACTCCCTGAACAGCACCATCACACCTGCCCTCTGCTTTTCCTGAACACCTGGCACTCAGTGAATGTCCACTGAATGAATGAATCCATCTGTGGTGCCCACCAGCCGGGTGAGGTGGGTAGGAATGGAGGGGCCGAGGCCCAAAGAAGAAGGTGGTTTGCCCAAGGTCAAGGTGAGAGGCAGGGCCTCTGGGCCTTGACACAGAGGCTTCTTCCTCCCCATCCAGGGCAAAGGACCCAGGAGCAGACCTGGATGATGACAGGGTGGCCAGCATTGCCCTGGTTCAGTTGGGATGACTGGCAGGGCCCAGGTCCCCCAGCTTCTCTCCTGTCACTCCCACCCAGTGCTGGCCTAGAGCCCACCCCAGAACAGCCAGCAACAAGGCCCAGGAGGGACTCTGACATGAACTCTGGACTCCACCCCCACACCCCTATCCACCCCACCCCTGCCCACAGCCCCTCTTCCCTGCCACTCCCGCCTGTCCCCTGCTTGTCCAATCTGGCAGCAAAGCAAGTCTAGAAGCTGGGGGCAGTCTCCAAACCCAAAAGGAAACACCTACTGGATAGCACCCTGCCTGCCTGGCTTGCTCGAGGCCCTTGGGACCCAGGGTCCACTGGACCCAGCAGGGTGACCACTAGGTGTCCTGAGGTGGTGCTGGGGTACTGGCCTGAAAGAGGGTAGGGCTGGCAGGCAGACAGCCAGCAGTACTGGGGGGGGGGGGGGGCTTTAGAACAGGCAGGACAATGCAGGGCCCCACAGCCTGGGGGGGGGAGGGGGACATCACAGCTCAGGGGCAGTCAGCCTGAAAGTGTGGGGATGGGGGTTGGGGGTTCTGGATGCAGGAGGGAGTGGCCCAGGGGAGAAATGGCTCAGGCAGGCTGGGACTTGCCAGCCAGACCCAGATGGACGATGGGGAGAAGGGAGGGAGAGAGGCTTCCTCCGGACGCAGCTGCCCCCATGTCATACCCCCGTGCCCGCACAGTGGATGGGGGTGGGGGGAACAGGAGAAGAGCTGAGGGGATTCCCAGGTTGAACTGACATTTCAGAGGCCAGGGACAGTCTTAGGCTCTGGTCCCCCTCTGTCCCTCCCTGACCCCAAGTGACCCCAGGTCAAACCTTCAAATCTCTGAGCTTCAGTTTCCCCCCCAGTATCCCCCCTGCTGCCCGGCAGCCTTCTGACTCCCAGGGTCCCAGTGGGGCACTAGCCTGTGAGTGCATTTGTGCAAAGGAGACAAGACCCTCCCTCAGCTGGGCAGGATTGTTTTCCCAGGGCTGACTCAGGCAGCTCAGCAGTCTCCTGGGGCCTCTGGAGCCTCCCACCCGCCCTTGGCCATGACTGGAGGAGGGGGCCAGGGGCTGGGTCAGTCCCCTCCCCAGGCAGCCATCTGCCAAGGCAGGAGTACGTGTGCACACACATGTCGCACGCTGCATCGAGGGGCCCTCCCTGCGGCGGGTACTACCTGGCTTCTCAGGCATTGAAGACAAAGGGCCTGAGGAAGCCCCAGCCTCTCCCCCGACCCCCAGTCATGGCATTGGAAGATTCTCAGTTCCTCTGCCCATCCCCCACCAGGGGCATCTGGAGCAGATGGAAAGTACCCCCCCCACACCCAATGCTGGAATCACTTCACATCTCCGTGCCCCCCAGGCTCCTCCCAGCCTGACCACCAGTTAACCAGAACCGTCCATGCCATGGGGAGGGGGAGGAGGAGAGGAAGGCCTGAGCTCCCGCCCCTCAAGCTGCCCAGAGCCAAGGCTTCTACCCTGCCCAGCCTGAGGGAGCTCGGAGAGAAGCATCCTAGCCAGGATGGCAGGTCAGGCTCTGGGGCTCCCTGGGGACCAGCTGCATAGAGGCCCTCAGAGCTCCCCTGAGAGGGTCTCCTAGCACCAGAGCTGGAATGGGTAGAAGGGCCAGTGACCCCCGTAGTCCTGCACCAGGCCTCACCTCCCCCTGAAGCAGTCTGCAGCTTAGGCCAGAGGACCAGTGCCAGGGAGAGGGGGCTGCTGGGGCCAGCTCAGCTTCCCCTCAAGGGCAGGATCCCTTCTCACCCCAGGCTGGGAAACTGACCACCAGGTATCCGCCCCCACACCAGCCACAGCAGACCCAGCAGCTCGGGCCCAGATGCCCACTGGCCCCGTTCCACCGTAAACTTGTTTCTTCATTTGTCAAACAGCCATCAGTGATCTTCCTCACAGGGCTGATGTGGCATTTCAGGTGATAGATACCAACACCTGCCAAGTCCCCAGGGCCACTGGAAGGCGCTGATTTTTTCAGGGAGTTGCCCCGCCCATGACAGCACCCCCATCCCTGCCCCCAGGGCCCTCCGCTGGTACTGTTATCAGCTGGAGAGCAGCAGGGGTTTCCTGGTCTGAAAGGAGGGCCCTGTCTCCTCCAGGCTGTGCTCCTGACAGGACCCCCAGCAGCACATCCTTTCGTGTCCCAGCATCAAAGCTTCAACCCTGGCTGGTCAGCAGAGCACCAGAGGTCCCACCAGAGGTGGAAAATGCTGAGTCCCTGCCCCGAGCCGCACCTGAATCCGAATTCACCAGGGTGCTGCTGAGGTAGCCCCCTTCGAAGCCACTGGAGCAGATGTGTCCCCAGAGCTTTCCAAAAGCTGCGGGGTGGTGGCAGGCTGGGGAAAGACCAGGTATCCCATCTCAGAGAGGTGACGCCCCCACACATGTCTGGGCCGCCCACCTCTATGGCCGTTTTACAAGAGAACCAACTCAGGCTAGTGAGAGCTGCATTTTTCTGGCTGGCCCTAAGCTGCCTCCTCACCAGCCGGGGACTCTCCCCACCTCTGGGTGAAGGGGGGACCACCCGGCACCTTCCACCAGTGACCCTCTGGCCTCCATCATCTGTGTGAAATAGAAAATTGACAGTAAAAACCCTGAACAGAGGGAGGCTTCTCTGCAGCCTCAGAAAAGGCTATCCCCCTACTCCATCCAGCTCAGGGCCTCTCCACTGCAAGCTGAACTCCCTGCCTGGGTGAGGGGCCTCCACAGCCTCCCCTGGTACACAACCTGGGGAGACATCCGGTGTGGGAGGCGAGAGCCAGGAGCAGCCAGCTCCCCCACCAAACCCCAGCATGCCTCCCAGCACCAGGGCCCCACCCCAAACGCCTCCCAAAGAGCTCCAAGGCCCTGGCCCCAACATCTGGTCCCCCAGCCACAGCTGTCGCCACCCTCCCTCATCCTGGGATTGCCCCAAACTCTGCCCAGCACCCGTCCCCACCCCCTCGCCCAAGTGGGAAATTTGGATTCCAGGCAAGTCAGGGTAGATGAAAATGCACATGGGAAAATGTCGTCAGCAAAACACATTCTTCCTTCTATACCACAGTTCAGACCCCGGGAGGATTAGGTGGCAGAAGACACTCCCACCGCCTGGGGCCAAGGCCAGGCCAGGGAAGGAGGGGAGACGGGAGCGTAGGGGCTGCAAGGTGGGGCTGAGAGGGGTACGGGTCCCAGAGGGGCCCCAGGGAGGGGCCCTGGCAGAGCTCTGTCTTCCTGCAAGCCAGTGTGCCCTCCACTGGCACCCCCAGCGAGGGGAGCCCAGGCAGAAGACATTGCTGTGGCTACCCATTTGCAGCTGGCTTTTTAGAAACAACAAAAGCTTTGGGGGGACGCGGTTCACACGATTGTTTGAAAGGAGGTTTTTGGATGTCTGTGGCATCCAGTTATTCATACTGACTCCGCCCACGGATAATTGAGAGTTGGCTTTGGTTGGCCTGACCCCACTTCTCAGTCCCCCCCACCAAGTCTTCTCATGGACTCCAGCTCAGGAAGCTCACCTTGCCTGACCTCTTGGTTTTACAGATGAGGAAACTGAGACCCAGAAGGGGGTGGGGGAGCCGGCCCAAGGGCCCCTGGGAGTTGGTGGCCTGGCCCAAACTCAAATCCAGGATATCAGATGCCTAGGCCAGGGGCTTTTCCCACTCACCCTCAAGGCTGTGGCCTGGCTCTCGCGAATCCCCCAAAGCCACTGACTCTAAAAGCAGTGGTGCCTGGAAGTGGGGTGACTCACTGTCTGGCTTCCTGGGGCACCCCCTCCCCATCAGTGAGGGAGGGACTGGCAGGTGTCCCTGTGTAGAGAGCCAGGAGCAGGGAGAGGCCCCCCAGGGGACCTGGGCCAGGGTCACTCAGGGGCCGAAGAGCCCCAGCTGGAGGGATTTAACACCAAAGGTCAAAGGTCACAGACAGGGAAGGGCGGGCAGGCTCTGGGGGTCAGAGGGTCAGCGCTAATGGCAGCTCCGGAAAGGAGGGGGAGGGTAAGGAGCTAAGGAAAACAGGGCTGCTTCCAAGGGGTCCTCAACCCCCATAAACTGTGCCCCAGCCCCCTGGCACTGCCTCCTGCCTGGCTGGTTGCAGACAGGGCCAAGCAGAGCTGGGGGTGGGCTGTAAAATGGCCTGGGCTGGAGCTTGGGGAGGGGTGTCCTGGGAAGGACTCCCCAGGTGCAGCCCCTCCCCCAGGGTGGGCTGGGGCCAGCTGGGAGGCCCAGCCCAGGCCCAGAGGGGAGAAGGAGGAGCAGAGGGGGAAGGCTCTGAGGTCACGGGGAGGGATATGTGGGCTGGGCTGAACAGCTGTGGCACTGTGGCACCAGTAGTGGGGCTTGGAGGGGACTGGGTGGGTGGGCAGATGGAAGGGGTCAGTTTCCCCTTCCCTGAGCTTGGGAGCTGAGGAAGGCCCTGGGGGAGCAGAGTGTCTCCTGCTGTTCTCTAGCTTCAGCTAAGCCCCACCTTACCTCCAGGACGTGAGACCCTTAGGAAGGCTGTGTCTAAAGACCACAGCTCGGGCCCTGTCCCTGGCCTAGACCAAGAGCCACGAGAGCCCAGGCCTTGGCCAGGTCCCCGGCTGGCCTGGCTGCCCCCTCAGTGTCAAGCGTTCCCTTCAGAGCCAAGATCCCGGGCTGTGATGGCTGGGGGCCCAGGGCTCCTCCCAGGATCCCTTCCCGCTTCCCAGGCCCCAGGGCAGGGCCAGGATCCCAGCAACCATCACTGCCCCGGGTGGCCAGGCCAGGCGGGCCCTCCTGGACAGGCGGACAGGCAGCATGCTGCCCTGCTGTGGCCTGAGTATCCAACTGGCCAGGGCAGTGTGCCAAGGCCTCCAGGTGCCAGCCTGGATTCCAGCCCCATTCCAGGGGGCCTGCGGGGAAGCAGGGTGCCGGCATCTCCCTCCCTCGGGATGCACCTGCCTCACCCCTCCCCCACTCCCTCCAGACCCTCCTCCAGGCCGTCGGATACCCCTGCCCTCTTCACTTTGCCAGGCTGTTCTGCTTCCACCCAGACAGCAGTGGCCGAACAAGTGCCAGACAGAACTCCAGCTCCCAGTCCCCGCGCGGCAGCACCTCCTGTCCTGACCCCCACGGACGCCTCCCTCCCCCGGCCCAGAAAAGGCCCTGGCTAGCCAGGGGCAGCAGTGGGGAGACTTTCCGGGACAAGGGAGGAGACACCTTTCAAACCCCGTCCTAGGACAGCCCCCGGCGCAGCCGTGTTAAGGGGCGGCTGCCCGGCTGCCCCAGACAACTTCGTGCCCAGGCTCCGGGGGCCCCCTCTCACACCGCAGTGCGCCCCCACCGCGGCCGCCCAACTTCCCCGCCGAAGTTTGCTCCCGCCCTGGACCCGGCCGTGGCTCGCCCTGCCTCCGGACGAAGGGAGGGAAGGAGGGAGGAGAAAGACGGAGAGACGGAGGGACGGGGCCGGGGAGCCGGCGAGGGAGGGAGCGCGCGAGCCAAGCGAGCGAGGGAGCGAGCGCAGGGGCCCCGGCGAGGGCTCACAATGGCCCGGGGCGAGGCGCGGACGCGGGAGGAGGAGGCGACTCTCCGGTCCCGCAGCCCCCCGCAGCCCCCGCGCGACAGCCCAGCTCCCCCGCCCGCCCAGTCCCGTCCCCGCGGCGCGACGCCCCGGGGCTTCCTACCTCGGCGGCGGGGGCGGTCGGGCTCCCGGCTGCGGGCTCCGGCGGTCTGGGGGCTGCTGGGGAGCGAGCGGGGGAGGGGCCGGGGCGGGCGGGGGCCGGGGCGCGAGGCTTACGCGGCGCGGGCTCCCCTGGCACGGCCGCCCGGCGCCCGGCCGCTCCGCCACATCTGCAGCTCCGGCAGGGAAGGTGGCCGCGGCGGCCGGGCCGTGCGGGGATGTCTTAGAGAGGGAGGAAGGAGGGAGGAGGGATTCGGCGGGAGGAGGGCCCGGCCAGCCTCGGAGGAGGGGGAGGAGGAGGGGCGCGGGGGGGCGGCCTTGCTCCCTCCTTCCTCCCCCGCTGGTTCCCTCGCGCCCGCCCTCCCAGCAAACCCCTCTCGCCGCGGCGGCCCCAGGCCCGGGGCGCCAGCTGCCAGGCGGGGCGTGCGCGTCGGGGGGAGGGGGCGGCCGGGAGCCGGCGTTGGGCCGGGGGAGGGGAGGGAGAGAGGGAGGCGAGGCCCCGGGAGCGGGCACCGGGAGGGAGGGGGCGCCCGGCCGCGGCGGAGCGGCGCGCGTCCCCCTCGGCCCCATCCTCGGGTACCACCCCCCCGCCGCGGCCCCGCCCCCGGCCCGAGGGCAGCGCTGGGACACAGCCCGGAGGTGGCCTGGGGGTGGCGGGGGCGGGGGGGGGGAGGGATGTCCCGCCCTTGGGGAAGCCCGGGGAGGGGGCGGGCGCGCGGATGACCGGAGGGAGGGCGTGCGGGCCCAGAGGAAAAGCCCCGAAGACCGGGAAGATGGAGGAGGTCGCTGCGGCCGAGGGGGCGGGGGCCCCTCGCCTCCCTCCCGCGGGGTCACCTTGGCCAGGCCCCCCGCGGCCCCGGGCGGCGGGGAGGGCGGCAGGAATGCCTCTCCGCAGGCCCTGATTTCTCCGCCCAGCCCAGTTTCAGGAACGCGCGGGCAGCGCCCGGCGGGCAGAGGCCCCGGCTCCGGATTGGGGAGGCGCAAGCCTGGGTTCGAGGCCGGGATCAGACCCTCCCTCCCGTTCCACGCCGGCCGGGTTAGTCCCCGTCTTGCCCTCGGCCTCAGTTTCCCACATAGTGGAATTAGGACGAGGTCCGGCCGGGAGCAGTCCGGGCTTCCGCTCGGCCCCAGTCTTGGCCCCAGCAGTTGGGACAACCTGCGTTCCCAGCCTGAGCGCTGCGGAGGTCCTTGGTCTCGCGGGGCGCGGCGCTCGCGGTTAGGAGGTGGAAAGAGTGGATGCCGGCGAGTGTGAAAGCCCCGCACCCGCCTAAGCTGTCTTTTCCCTCCTGATGTTGAACCCAGGCTTGTGTTCTTGAGTGTGTCTTGTTTGGGCCAATCTGGAGCCCCTGCCCCGTTATCTTCTCGGTGCTCTGCTGTCGGGTGGCAAATCTTGGTTCAAAAGCAGACCTCCTCCTATTGGCCAGCCCCCCCCCCTTCAATTTAGCCTTGAGAAGTCCAGGAGAGGAAAACATCCTCTTGCAGGTGAGGCATCTGACTCCGGGTGTCATTTCACTTTCGGGTGTGTATTTGATGCCGCTGTCCCCAGAGAGGCCGGTGGGTCTTGATCACGCGGCATCCTCAGCTCCTGACACAGGTCTTGGCACATAGTAGGTGCTCAAGACATGTTGCACGATGGACACAGGATAGGTGCTCATTACCAGTTAAGTGAATAATTACAGTGGGTGCTCATGACTGTTGGATAAATGGGCACAGATTTCCTGCTCTGAAGTTGTTACATGGACACACAGGAGATGCTTACTCTCTTTTGGGCAAATAGATACACAGTTGGTGCTTACGATGGTTGCATGAATGGACACATAACAGGTACTCATGACTTACATGAATAGACACAGAGTAGGTGCTCATGAACTGTTGAGTGATACATGAAAGGCTTGTAGGCCGGGAAAGTAGTGATTTGGAGGTGACCTCTTCCGCCCCCACCCCACCCCGATTTCCCTCCTGTGGATAATGTGGAATGAGACCGAGTTAAACATTAGCCGGCAGATGGGCCTGGGGGCAGGCCAGCGTTGGGACCTAGCACCTTCCAGGAGGGGGCTGTTAAGGGCCGACTCTCCAGTTCCGCTGGGTGCTTGGGGAGGAGCAGAGACTGAGGGCCGCAGAGCGCCCCCTCCCGGCGCCAGGTATCTGGGCGATTCCGCCCTCAGCGCGGCCCTACAGCCGGAGGCATGGCGTTCAAACCCGCCAGGTCTGGCTCCAGCCCTGGGGGAATCTAGGTATATTGAAAAAAAGGTGCACAAGGGGCTACTTCTTTATCTATTAATAATGTTTATAGCGTGCCTGCAGGATGCCAGGCACTGTGCAACAGTGGAGACAAGAGCCAACAACCTCAGCTGTCCTTGCCCTCACGGGTCTTAAAATCAGTCGGTCCGACCTGAATCCAGTGACCAGGGAAATCCAACGACCTCCACGCCATGAGGGGCACTTGATCATAAGAAACCTTTACAGCTGGAGGGACTTTCTCATTGTTTTTCTACACACAACTGTTTTCATGGACAAGCAGGTTGCTCCCAGTATGATTCTTTTTTTAAAGATTTTATTTATTTCTTTGAGAGAGAGAGACAGAGAGCACAAGTGGGGGGGGGCAGAGGGAGAGGGACAGGCAGCCTTCCCTCTGAGCAGGGAACCCTGCTGGGGGGGGGGGGCTCCAGGCAGGGGCGGGGGAGGGGGGGGGCTTGATCCCAGGACCTGGAGATCATGACCTCAGCTGAAGTCAGATGCTTAAGGGACTGACCTACCCAGGTGCCCCAAATGAGGCACATTCTTTTTTTTTTTTTTTTAAGATTTTATTTATTTATTCGACAGAGATAGAGACAGCCCTCGAGAGAGGGAACACAAGCAGGGGGAGTGGGAGAGGAAGAAGCAGGCTCATAGCGGAAGAGCCTGATGTGGGGCTCGATCCCAGATCGCCGGGATCATGCCCTGAGCCGAAGGCAGACGCTTAACCGCTATGCCACCCAGGTGCCCCGACCAAATGAGGTACATTCTTAACACATACTAGCCATCACTACCTGGTGTCCACAGTTCCAGGACTCAGATGGAGTCCCCTTACCTGCAGATAAGCCCCTAAATTTGGCTTTTGCAAATCCAGCAAGAGTGAAGAACTATATAGTCTTGGTGGAGTTGACCCAACCAGAAACCCCCAATTCTCAGCCAGACCAGTTCTTTCTCTATATTGGATACTTTTATTTTTTTTTTAGGTAGGCTCCATGCCCAATATGGGGCTTGAACTCACCACCTGGAGATCAAGAGTCACATACTCCACTGACTGAGCCAGCCAGGCACCCCCAGATGCTTTACTTTTATGATAGTCACAATAACCCTGAGGGCGAGTCCTATTATTATTCCCATTTTACAGAGAAGGAAACTGAGGCAAAGTAACTTGGCCAAGGTCTTAGAAGCTAGTGGGAGGCACAATCCAGATTGCAGTCTCAATTGATCTGATTCCAAAGCTTGTGTTATACCCAACTATCTCCCTGGGGGATCAGATAAATTATGGTTTGGGGTATAGGACATCTGTGAGCGCCAGGGTTTGAAGGGGGTTTTTGGGTTGTGGTTTTCTTGGAGGCAGCACCTGCTATAGCAGTCAGGCCAAGCTTGGCTTCCTCCTTCCTGGTGAAAGGTGGGTAAGGAGGGATGTCCTCCTCCCTACCATTACCCTGGGTTTCCTCCCTCTAAGAATCCTTACTCTGAGCACCCAAACTTTGGTACCTGCTCCCCTCCCTTGTATTATGGACGGTCTCCCCTACTAGACTGTAAGTTGCCAAGTTCCCCAAAGAACAGGACACAAGGGCAGTATCTGCTTTGTCACAGGGCCTGTCACCTAGTAAATGCTTCATAAATATTTCTGTTATGAATGTGTCCCCCCAAATTCATATGTTGAAGCCCTAATCGCCTCTCTCCAATGTGATACTATTTGTATATGGGGTCTTTGGTAGGTAATTAGGTTTAAATGAGGTCATGAGAGTGGGGTCTCCATGATGGGATCAGTGCCCTTATAAGAAGAGGAAGAGAGATCAGAGGTTCCCCTGCCCCCTGGCCATTTGATGACATGGGAAGAAGGCGGCCATCTACAAGCAAGGAAGCGAGTCCTCACCAGAAACTGAATCCACCAGCACTTTGAACTTGGACTTCAGCCTCCAAAACTGTGAGAAGTAATGCGTGTTAAGCTACCCAATCTGTGGTATTTTGTAATAGTAGCCTGAGCTAAGGTAATTGCTGATAGGTAAATTTGGGAGGCTGAATCTGGTCTCCTAAACGCTCAACAATAAACATTTATTAAACATCTCCTAGGTTCCCATTCATTCAACACATGCTTATTAAGCTCTTATTGTGTGTTTATTCATCAACATTTATTGAGGGCCTACTGTGTGCACTGGGATTGGCAACCCCATCCGTGCCTTCAAGATCTCTCAGTCTGGTGGGGGAACTATCATTACCCAGAGGGGACGCAACTCCCTCATTCACACACATGCACACTGCAAGGAGGGTATCCTGCACAATATAGATGCTTAGTAAATGACTCGTCAATTAACACAAAATGCTGGGTCCAGAGAAACTCAGCGGTATAAACACAGTTCCTGTCTTTCCTGAGCCTTAATCTATTCAAGGAGCTGAAAGTAACTAATACAAGACAGCATAAAGAAGTGAGCCCTATGACCTATATTGTACATGTAGGAGAGACAACAGGAACCAGGACAGATGAATGGCAGCAAACCCCAAACTCCAGCCCGTGACCTTAGCCAAGCCATGGGATCTTTCTGTGCCTTAGTATCCCTATATGTGAAATGGTGATCCTCATGCCTATTATGGGGTTGTGTGAGCCTCAGTGCAGAGGGCACAGGAGGGTCTCCGATGATGATGATGATGCCTGATGGGGAAAAAGAATGCAATAAATAGTAGCTATTGTTATCAATGAAGCCTGCAACGCACTGTGGGGGCCCAGGAACAAGGATGGAGTGATGGAGGGAGTGAGATCAGGGTGACTTATTAACCTTGAGCTGGGGCCTGGTGAGCTCTCTCCCGTTGGCGCTGGCTTGCTGTGCCTGCAGGGCTGGGGCTGACTATGGGTGGGGTGTTTATTCTGGGAAGCAGCCGTGGCTGCTCCTCACACCCTGCTCCAGCGAGAAAAGAGGGCTTCAAGTCAGAACTGAGTCCTGTGCTGGGTCTGGCAAGTATAAGCCAGCCTACCTGTCCACGTGGCCCGGGCTGAGAATATCCAGGAGGCACAGACCCAAGGGCCAGCTGGGTCATTCAGGTTCAGGACACACTCTCCCCACGGGACTCACCCGACCCCCAGGAATCCAGTTCTCGAGAACCTGAAATGCTCAGCTTTTGGAGCTCTGGAGGATGAGCCCTGGATACCAGCATGGAGGTGAGGCTCCTGGGCTGGGGGTGGAGGTGGGTGAGGTGACATTGGAGGTGGGGATGTCTCCTCAGGCTTCTCAGGTGTTAGAAAAGCCCCTGAGCCCCTTCATCAGGCGGCTTCGTGGACATTCACCGGGGCAGTCGCACAAGCCTGGTACTTAGGCAGGGCCTATGCTTGGCTGAATGTTCTGCCATCAAATTCTTGAAATTCTTAATCATTTTGGAACACAGGGCCAACCATTTTCATTTTGCATTGGGTCGGGCAAATTGTGTACCCTGTCCTACCTTCATGCTTTGGTTTCCCCCCATAGTAGCTTCTCCCTCAAATGGGGCATTCAGATACACCCCTCAGCCAACCCCAGCCAGCCAGGAGGGCCTTAGGTAAGCCCATTTCCTAAAAGGCGGTGGGGGGGTCCAGCTCCTGACCCCTCCCCCAACCCATCGGTACCAACCTTTTCGAAAAAGCTCAACGCCAGCAGTGTGATAGTGGTTAAGTCACTGAACTTCTCCGAGCTTCTGGGGCGTGATGAATGTTGTACTTAATTCAGTTGGACTGTTGAGAAGTTTGAAAGAGGTAGTTCATATAAAAGGCACAGTGCCTGGCACAGAACAGACGCTCAATAAAGTAGAACTATTATTTTGTTTTAAAAATTAGTATTGTTACAAGCTCTAAATTGGAGGAAGGGAGAAAGGGAAGGGTCAGCCGCATCCCAATGGCCCTGCCCCAGGAAGGAGGAGCCGCCCCTCCCCTGGGCCCGCCCCTTTGCCTTCCGAGGGAGGAGACCCCCCGCCCAGGGCAGAGACGAGGGGGCGGAGGAGCGGGAGCGACACATTTTTGAGTTGTGACCAAGTGGAAACTCCCTCCCGGAGGCGGAAGCCGGGGGCGCCCCACTGGGGCCGGAGCCTCCGCCGGGGAGGGATCCGCGGCCCGGGGGCGGGGCGCCGCCGGCACCCGGGGCCCACCCGTCACCCGCTGCATGAATATGAATGAGCCGGCCCAGGCGAGCGGAAGTGCGAGGCGGCCCCGGCCCATTGGCCCCGCCCCCCGCCGCGGCCCCGCGCCTGGGGGCGTGGTCTGCCCGCTGACGCCCCGCCCCCCGCCCCGCGTGGGGCCTCCTTCCGGCCGGCGCGCCCGGGACGTGACCTCGCGGGCGCGCGCCGGAGCCACCTCGGGGGAGGTGCCCGCGCCCCCCGCACAGGTAGGGCCACCCTTTGTCCCCGGCGCCGCCCCCTGGAGCCCGCGTCCCACTGCCAGCCGCGACTGGCGGCCCACCACCCCTCCCCGAGCGCGCTGCTCCTCCAGCCCCGGGTTGGGCTGGCTGTCCCCAGGACAATGTCGGCCCCGGGGCCAGGCTCCCTGGCTAGGACTCCTTCACGCACTCGAGCGAGTGCTCGCAGGAACGCTGCCCTCAGAAGGCTTCCGTTTCAGGGCGAGAGAGGCCAGCAGGTGAATCAGTAAACCGCCCAGTGTGTCCGAGTGTGAAGTCGAGGACAAAAGCAGGGGAAGAGCGTCAACTAGGCGGCTAGGAAGGGTCCCTGAGGAGAAGCCAGTGACCAAGCCTGTGCCTGGGCGTTTGACGGGCCTCAGGGCCCTGAATCAGGGTGGGGTGGCTGGAGTGGAGGGAGGGGAGAATGAAAAGGATGGAATAATGATAATAATGGGTCAGGTGTTGAGAAGGTACCAGGCAAAGTGCTAGGTGCTTTATGCATATAATTTCCATACATCCTCTGGACAACCCAGACCTGGACAGTACCATTGTCTGAGAGGTTAAATAACTTGCCCAAGGTCCCACAGCATTGGAGCCCAAGGAGTTTGATGTCATTGCCTGAAACACACCCAGGAGACCCAGGGTGGGGTGACCCTGCCCAAGATGGGTCCTCTACCCTGGGCCTCAGTTTCCTCCCAGAGTACTAAAGGGAAAGTGTATGTTGGGGGGGTGACTGACCTCCTGAAATGAAGGATGGGCAGGCAGGTTCCTTTTTGCCAATAATCGGCCCAAAAGCCAGTCTGCTGTAATGCATACCCAGCAGTTAGGGCCCTGAAACCGAGTCTGAATTCAGTGCACAAAACAAGGGTGTAGCAGGAGCCTCTGAGGATGTCTGTTCTCCTGGGAGTCTCTTATTGTCTGGGAAGCACTTGTCACCCTCCAGGCTTTGGAGCAGGTACAAGTGGCTTCAGGGAGGGAGGGCGGAAGGCCCAGAGCCTGCTGCTTCTGGGAGTGGGGGGAGGGGGGAAGCCCAGAATGGCTGAGTGCTCCCAAGCAGTAACAAAGGCGGTGCCAGCCGGGCAGGCTGTGTGTACCCACCAGCAACTGCAGGACTAGCAGAATCACTCAACATCTCCGTGAGCCTGGAGCAATTAAAACATACACATGAAATCCACCCCAGTCGGCCCCTGCAAGCGGGTTCTCTGACCGCTGCGCAGACGGGTTGGAAAGGGCCCCAGGGTTGCCAATCTGGGTTCTGCTGGCTGTGCTGACTGCTTCTCTGCTGTGGGAATGGGGGAAGTGTTTTTGTGCTCCTCCGAAGATTGGCCTGTGCCTCTGATCCCAGGAAGGCCTGTGGGTTTCTAATGGGGGCAGGGAGGGGAAATCTTATGCAATCTGCCCCTTCTGCCTGACACAACTTCCAGTCTTGGCCTTTTGGCTGCGGCAGGAAATGTAGCTGTGAGGTTAGGAGTGGGACCTAGCCCTCTGTGTTCAAGGCTCAGGTCAGCAGTCAGAGGTCCTGATGGTACGGGACCACAGGGGGTACTTACTGTCAGGTGCATTTCATAGATGAGAAAGAGGCTCAGAGAGGTTAAGTGATTTGCTTGAGAGCACACAGCTGTAAAGTAGCAGGAGATGGAATCCAGGTGCAAACTGTTCGGCTAGCAAACCCTGTGCCTCAGGGCGCTGAATCACCCCAGCAGAGGGGATATACTTTTATTTGGCTTGGAGACACCCCCTCCCCCCCCACACACACTCTGTGGGGATGATGACCAAAGGGGACAGAGACACTTTCTTCTATTTCTGCTATTCTTCTCTGCTACACAGCCCTTGGGCTTTGTCCCCAGGCCTTTGGGTCTCGGCCAAATCAGTCAGTTCTTCAGGGCAGGACTGGTGTAGGTGGGCCCAGAGGTGCCTTAGGACTCCTGGCGGGGTCATCCAGCCAGGGGCTTCCTCCTCGTAAAGTCTGGGGCTTTGGTCTTGGAGCTGGTGAATGAGTCCACCTGGGCACCTGGGGCCCATCTGCACACCCTGGCCTTGGACTAAGGGGGCAGCTGGAGCTATGGTCACTGGCCAGGTGGGCCGTGATGTGGGGGTGCCCAGGGAGAGGGAGGGGGAGACAGGTCATGAGACTTATGTGGATAGCATGCCAGAAGGAGATGAGAGTTGGTCCCCTCAAGTAACCCCTGTGGGCCAGGGCTGGTGAACAGTCACTCTGTGCATTGTTTCATATTGAGCTGGTCTGTCCCTCCCTACAGACTCATTGCCTCTCTGCCAGTATTCTGAATCTTAGAGTCCCAGTAGGGTCTCACACTGGACATGCTGACCCAGTAAGTCTAGGATAGAGCCCAGGGGTCTGCATGTTTAACAAGTGGTCCTCTAACTCAACCTGGAAAACCACTGCCCTGGACCTCCCAGCCAGGCAGCCAGGAGAAACCCCTTCCGGAGCTTTCTAGCAGACCGGAGCCTGGTGTGTGTAATTGTTTTCCATGACTGAATTGAAACACATTCCAGTCTCCTTTGGAGCGCTGTCATCAGCTGAGCTTCTCCCCTGTTTAAAATAAATGATGGAGTCTCCAGCAATAGCCCTGTCTCCAGCACTCCGCTGCCAAGTTTCCCAGAAGAGCGGTCCGCTCTACATCACCCACTTGCTTCTGAGCTTCTTGTTCTGTTCTGAGCTGCCCCTCAAGCAGCTCTTTGCACAGAGACCTCTCAGCTGCTTCTCCAACAGCCGGTGGTCCTGCTCACCTCCTAAGCCCTCTACAGTCTGTACTGTCTTCCTGTCTGCCTGTGGCCCCTGAAAACAGGTGTTCCTTAAGTTTCCATCCTTAGACCATCTGTTTCCTCAGATGAAGAGGCAAAAGTGAAGGGGATGCCCATCTCTATTCGGGAGAATCTCCAGTATTTCTACTCAGCCTCCGGGCTGTGCCAGGCTGAATTTCTAGGCGCTAACTTGATGTCTCCCCTAGGCTAACCCTTTGGAGCTCTTCCATATAGACTTTTTGAATTGAGGGGAATCCATTCACACCTGTCACTCTAAGGTGGTCCAGCTGGTGTGGGTTCTCCTTGGCTCCTTCCCACACCCTGACAGAGGAAAAGAGCACCTTCCATTTTTAAGGGAGTCACGTCAGGAACCAGGCTTCCCTGTCGGGAACTTCTGACTTCTTTATGCTCTCCTTGATAAAACGATTAGTACCCTCTTGCCTTCATGACCAGTGACCCAAGTTGCCAGTTGGTGTTGGCTCTGGCGCCCTGGGCATGCAGCCTCAGGGTCTCTTTGTACCTCTCTGCTGCATGTTTAACTAATTTTTTTAAACTATGTTTTTTTAGGAGGCTCCATGCCCAATGTGAGCCTTGAGTTCACGACCCTGAGATCAAGAGTTGCGTGCACTACCGACTGAGCTAGCCAGGTGCCCCGCTCCTGCATGCTTAACATCTGGTTGGCAGTGTCTCTCATGCCCGTCCTGCATTAAGGATCTCTGGACTCCCCAGTAGCCTACCGCCTTTGCTGAGAGCCCAACACTGGACCCAGGACTGTCTGCTGAATGGGCAGATCCCCCTCTGGGCCAGTTCATCTGTCGCCCGCTCAGGGATGGCCCGGTATTCTTATTAGGGGCCATCCAGCATTGGGTCAATGCTCCTGACCGGAGGGGTTCTTGGTGCGGATCCTGGTTTTGCCCTAACCAACCGTAAGAGCCCGAAGCTGGTAATGATCACCCTGTCTCATAAGGTTCTTGTGAAGGTAGACATTGCATGACCTCATCTGTACGAGTCCTTGGCACATAATGTTGTCTGATCTGTACAGTCACATTTAATTCTCAAAACCACCCTGTCCGGTATCTTGTGACTGTTAGGCCCATTTTGTAGTGAGGAAAGGAAGGCCCAGAGAAGCCAAGTGATTCACCCAAGGACTCACAGCTATAAAAGAGCAGAAGTGGGATTCTGGTGTGAATTATTTCATTTCAGAGCTGGAGCTTCTAATCCCTAAAGCCCCACCTCAGTTTTCTTTCTCTATCTTCTGTCCATTCATTCATTCACTCAACATGTATTTATGGCATGCCTACTACTTACGGATTTGGCAGTGAACAGATGAAGCTTTGCCTTCACAGAGCTCACATTTTAGTGGGGGGCACAGAAAGACATGTGTAGGAACTGTTGTGGGAACTTTCCTGAGGCCCCTTTTCTTCCCTGTCTGCCGTGGGGGCACAAACCAGGACCCTTCTCCCACCTCCCCGCTTTTCCTTGGACCCGAAGGCCTCAAGTAGTAGACATTGGCTGAATTGGACTGGATGTTGGTTTGAACCTTGTGAAAGAGGAAGTGGATCACAGCAGGACCCGATGTAGGGTTTGAAGGGCCTGGGGTCCTCGGGCGTGGGGGTGGGGTGGGCATGGAAGGAATGGGTTGAGGCCCCACGAGCCACAGAGCAGGCTTGATTCGGGAACTGCAAATCAAACCCACAGTGAGATACCATTTTCCACCCACCAGGATGGCTATGACAAAAAAAGAGGGGCAGTAATAAGTATTGGGGAGGATGGGGTGGAATTGGAACCTTCGCACCATGCTGGCAACAATGTCGGATGGTGCAGCCCACTTTGAAATAGTCTGGCAGCACCTCAACATAGAGATACCATTTGACCCAGCAGTTCCACTCCTAAGTATCTACCCAAGAGAAATGGAAACACAGGTCCAGGCAAAAACTCGCGCAGGGATGCTCACAGCAACATTACGTGGTCCATCCATACAGTGGGGTATCATCAGCCCTAAAAAGGAACGAGGCACTGACACCTGTTGACCACCCAGATGACCCTTGAAAACGTGTGAGTACAAGAAGCCAGATGCAAAAGGCCACCTACTGTGTGATGCTGTCGATCTGGAGCCTCCAGAACAGGCAAATCCATGGAGGCAGAAAGCCCCCGAGTAGCTGTCAGGGACTGGGGGTGGGGGGTGGGGGGGCTGGTGATGAACTGTAAATGCTCATGGGTGCTGGGTGTCTTTTTGGGGTGTTGAACATGTTCTAAATTGATTGGACACAACATGGTGAAGATACTGGAAACCGTTGAATTGTGTGCTTTTAAGTGGTGACTTGCTGCGTGGTTGGCGTTCTCTGGGCACTTGCCCTGGTTCCTGCGTAGTGATGGCGGGGACGTGCTCTATAGAGGGGATTTCGGGCTCAGCTCATGAGTCATCCCTGAGAGAGCCCCCCCCCCCCAATACCCACCTCTGTCACTGGTCATCTGTCTCAGCCCTTCTTTCCTTTATGGCCCTTCCCATCCTCAGGATCTTTTGCTTGTCTGCGGACCCAGTTCTATCGACTCTTGTTGGGCTGAGTTCCGTGACACCAGGGGCTAGTCTGCATCTTGTTCATCGTCCCATAGTAGGTGCTCAGATACCTGCTGAATGGATGGACCCTGATACGCTGCTAACAGCGGGGGGAGGTCTGGGCTGGGGTCCGCGCTCGCTTCAGGAGAGAGAGGCAGCAGAGCAGATCAGGGTGTCTCCGGCCCTGGTGGCTTTCTTTTTCTCTCTGTTGCAGTTCCAGGAGAATGTCTCTGGAAAGGAAGCCCAACGCCTGGTCTGGCTGGGAAGAGGCAAAAAAGGGGAGGGGAGCGGGAGTGGGGGCCGGCAGGCCTGGGGAGGAAGTCTGCAGCCCCAGGCTGCCGAGGGTGTGGCGTCTGTGTTTGCACCTTTGGAATGCAGCTGATTCACTCTGGGGGGAGCCCTGTGCGGCCACTGCTGCCGCCTTGGATCTGACATCTGGAGGCTGAATTCCAGGAGGAGAGAGACAGATTCCTGCAAGCAGATAGATGCCAACTTTGAAGGTCAA
The DNA here is from genome assembly GCF_024610735.1 of Ursus americanus. Taxonomy (NCBI): domain Eukaryota; kingdom Metazoa; phylum Chordata; class Mammalia; order Carnivora; family Ursidae; genus Ursus; species Ursus americanus. The sequence continues at coordinate 37,015,570 of NC_142128.1, forward strand.
ACTAAGCGATGGAGCTGCTTGAGGAGGGGGCCCAGAGAGTCCCACACTGCCCTACCCAGGATTCTGGGAGAGGTGGGACCCAGCCCCGAAAGGACCAGATCCTCTATGGGAACAGCCTTGGGCAGGGAAGCCAGAGCTCTGCAGTCAGACCTGGGTTCAAAGACCAGTTACTCAACAGTTCCTATAACTGCATGGGCCAAGGGCCTAGCGGATCCAGTGCTCAGCAATGCCACCAGGACACTGGCTTCCCTCTCCTGGCCCAGTGTCCTCTGTGTTGCTCTACTTTCCTGTCAGTGTTTCTGGAAGCCTGAGAACCCCCAGCTTGCCTCCCCCTGGGGCTCCAGCAAGCCCCTTGTCTTCTCAGGTCCCAGCTCATCTCAGATGCTGATGAGACAAGCCTGGCTCACGAGCTTGCCCCAGTACAGGGCCAATGCCCCTAGAACCACATGGCGAAAGTGGGAGTGAGGGGGCCCCCAAAGGAGCCAATGCCAGATGGTGGGCAGAAACAGCCCACACTCCCACTCTGCTAAGCTGCCTCTGCAGGACCGGCTTCTGGGGCACTGTGCTCCGCTTTATGGCTTTTACATACTGGGTGTCCCGCTGGCTAAGTTCTTAAGCTCTCAGAAGCTCATTTTCTTCATCTTTGAAATCTCACAGGATTCTTTTAAGGATTGAATGAGACAGTGTATGCAAATCCCTTGGCACCTTCCTGGCCCAGAGGAGACATGATGCTAACTAGTTCCCTTTCTCTTCCCTATACGAAGGTTCTAGGTGATTCTGTCTTGATCTATGTGGTCTGAAAGGGCAGTTCGTGTGTGTATGTGCAGTGTGTGTGTGTGTGTGTGTGTACTCACAGCAGGCCTGGCCCTTTACCTTCTCCAAGGCATTTGTACTATTTGGATTCTCCCAGGACAGGGTGGGGACTACACGGGACAGAGGGGAGAGGCAGGAGGGATAGGAGATGGGTGGAAGGAGAAGCCTGTGAGCCTCACCTGTGGGTCTTCAGGCTCAGGCCTGCCTCTGGAGTCCCTCTTTAGGTCCTCAGCTCCACCTGGGGCTGGAGGAAGGGCCCAGGCTCTGAGGAGTAGCTGCCTCTGTCCCTCCAGTGCCGCATTATCAGTGTGTCTGGTCATTCGACACTGGGTATGGGGGCCCTGCCCTGGACCAGACTTGCTGATCTCATATATTCTCTCTCCCCAGGAACCTGGAAGTCTAGAGCTTCTGGGAGGGCGCAGGGCAGGCCTGCTGCAAGCTTTTTGTACTGATTTGTGAACCAAAGTAAAGTACCTCCCATAACCTGCTTGGGACATGCAGAGGGCTAGGATGGCCGTGCCACCCCCTGGGCTCAGCACCCTCCACCCCTACCAGCCCTCCACAGTGGCACATGTCTGAGCCTCTGTAAGTCCACCTGTGGCCTCATCCCCACTAAACTACTCAAGTCCTCCAACTCTGGCCGTTTGCTGCACCTCGGAGAAGCCTTTCCTGCCAGCCTCGTGCCTCTGGGTTATTCTCCCCGTGGCCTTGCATTCAGTAGCTCTGTGCAGAGCCGACATGGCAGCTGGCAGCTCCTGCCGTTGGTCACTCGTACGTGTCCTGTGTGCCATTAGCCCGACTCTGTCACTTGTCCCAGGCTTCCAGGACTGTTCTGCCCGGTTCTCTTCTGGGTGTCAAGCATTTAAAAATATGTTCATCTCTTTCATCATATGATAGACTCTCTGAAGTTGAAGGACATGGTAATGAAAGCTGCATTTTCTGAGCTCTTTCCACTTGTTTTTTTAAAAATTGAGATGTAGGAATGCTTGGGTGGCTCAGCTGGTTAAGCGTCCCACTCTTGATCTCAGTTTGGGTCTCAATCTCTGGGTGGTGAGTTCAGGCCCTGCATTGGCCTCCACGTGGGGTGTGGAACCTACTTAAAATAAATAAATAAAAATTGAGATATAATTCACATACCATAAAATTCACTCACCCAGTGGGTTTTAGCACATTCACAGAGTGGTACCTCCATTGCCACCAACTAATTCCAGAACATTCTCGTCATCCCAGAAAGAAACCCCTGCGGGTTTACCAGTTGCAACAAATGCACAGCTCACGTGGAGGCTGCTGATGGTGGGGGAGGCTGTGCATGTGAGGGGGGGCAGCCGCTGTGTGGGAAATCTGTGTACCTGCTGTTCAAGACGTCTGTGAACTTACAACTGCTCTAAAAAAAATAGAATTGATTTAAAACAAAGCCAAAAAGAAACTGGGAATCCATTGGCAGTCCCTGCCCATTCCTCCCTCGCCCAGCCCCTGGCAACCGTCAGCCTGCTTTCTGTCTCTCTGGATTTGCCTGTTCTGGACATTGCATATCAGTGGAATCACACACATTGTGGCCTTCCGTGTCTGGCGTCGTGTCTCCGAGGTTCCTCCGTGCTGTGGCACACATCAGTGCTTTCTTCCTTCTTATGGCTGAATAATATTCCAGTGTTTCCTGGGCTATTATCAGAATTCGTCCATCCATTCATCCATCCATGGACATTTGGGTTGTTTTTACCTTTTGTGAATAATGCTGCTATGAATGTGCATGTACAAGTTTTTGTGAAGAAGAAGGTTTTCAGGGGCGCCTGGGTGGCTCATTCGGTTAAGTGTCTGCCTCTTGGTTTCGGTTCAGGTGGTGATCTCAGGGTTGTGAGATCGAGCCCTGAGCTGGGCTCTCAGTGTCTGCTTGGGATTCTCTCTTCCTCTGCCCCTCCTAGCTCATGCTTGCTCTCTCTAAATAAATAGATAAAATCTTAAAAAAAAAAAAAAAGAAAAGAAGAAGAAGAAGGTTTTCAATTGAAGTGCTTTTTGATAAACCCTTCATGTAATCTTCACAGAAACCCTGAATGTTGGTGCTGGTATGCTGCATCTTGGGCAGATCAGGAAACTGAGGCTCAGAGAGGGGAGTCAAGGTCACGCTGCTGGAAGCGCTGGGATTCTCCAGCTCCTAGTCCCTGGGCAGGCTCCCATGATTCCTACTGAGGTGTTGCCATTGGTTTTAGCAGAGCCTTGCGGTGTACTGCCCCACAGGCACGCTGTCATCTGTCAAGGAGCCGTGCGCCTGCCCTGGTGACGCACCTCGGGCTTATGGGAGGTCCTTCCTGCCACAGATTCATCCACGATCTGGGACCAGGCATTTCCCCTGCCTCCTCTGGATGATGCTCTCACCTTGATTTCCTGGGGGTCCCGGGGCTGCCTTTCTTGGATTTGGCACGTAGTCTTATGTTCACCTGTGGGTGAACTTTGCTTTTTCCACCTTCGCACATGGCATGGTGGCCGAGTGCGCCAGTCAGACAAGCCCAGGTTCAAGTCTGCTCTGGCGCTCTGGCTGTGTGGCTTTGAGCAAGTTTCTTAACTTCTCTGAGTCTCTGCTCATTGGTAGTGGTGGTCCTAATAATACTACCTGTGAATCCACTGATGTGGTGGATGAGGACTGACGGAGAGAAGGGAGGTGAGGTACTCAGTCCAGTACCTAGCACCTCACACACACTTGGGAAGTGACCGGTCTCTGGTTGGTTCTCACTGCAAAGGCAGGCTGGCAGCCAGCCCAGGGACAGGGCAGGGAGCTGTGTGTGTCTCCTTGCCCTGGAGCCTTGGGAGGCTCCTATGACTTAGTTCTGCTCAAGGAGGGGGATGTCAAGGCCAGGCTACTGAGGTCGGGACCCCAAGGAACGTTCCGTTCTCCCCAGTCTGCCCTTTGCCCGGCTCCCCTCCTGGTGCTCTGGCAAAGCTTGGTGGGGTCCAGTACATTCTCTTCTGGTTGCCTGGTGACGGCCTTCAACCCCTTCCCCAGATCTGTAGCACAGACCTGCAGCCCCCTGGTCCATGGGCTTGGATACTGGCCATGACTGTGGACCACCCTGTGTGGTTGCCGTACACCCCCCCCCCCTCCGGCACAAGGCAGGAAGGGCAGCCGTCCTGAGGGGATGTGGTCTGGCCTTGGGAGTGGAGCCTCAGGGTCCTGCCAGGGAAACCCTCTCTTTTCGAGGCTGCTGAGACTCAGCCTTTCCCAGCCCTGCCCCTCTCCTCCTGCTTCTCACATTGCAGCTTCTGAGTTCCTGGCACCACCCCGTGCCGCGGCTGCCGCTGCTGAGGCCACTGCAGCAGACAGAGTTAACCCCCGGTGTGCTGGTGCTGGCGGTAGCATGGCCAGAAATGAACAGCAGGGACTCAAGGTCCAGAGGCGCTTAGGGAGGAGAAAGCCGACCCGAAACCAGTCCCTTTATTCCAGCCTGGATCCCCACCAGGATGCTTCTCTCTTCTCCTTCCTCCCTGTCTGACCAAACTTGAATACAGTCTTTCCTGACCCCAAGGAGTTGTTTCTTCCTTTGGCTGTCTGGGCAGTGACGGTTGACCACGGAATGTGGGTTCTATCTCACCACGTCCTTGACCTTGTCATTTCATGCAGACCATGTTTTCTCCTCTCCACCGGCGCACCCCCTCCCCCAAGCCAGGTCAGCTCCTCTCTTGCACCTGGCCTCATCTGGCCAGTACCCTGCCACCAGTAGCAGGTGAGCTCGAGAGTCCTGAGGCCAGCATGGGAACCACTCTGGGGGCAGGGGCATGGGCGGCTGTGGGGGGCCTGAAGGGAGCCAGGCACTGGCCCTGACTAGTGGGGATGATCTTGGGCAGGTCCCTAGGGTATACCAGGACTTCAGGTGCCATAGTGAGGACCAAACAGAATGGGAGTAAAGCCACCAGAGCAGCACCTCTCCCGTGGGGGCGCAGGCCACGGATGCACATAGACTCACGTGCCTCTGGATACGCTGGGGCTCTGAGCCCACCCCTCCCCAGGGAGACCCACTCCCGCAGCCTCCCCGGTCTGCTTTGTCATCAGAGCAGGCCTCTGTCCCTTCCCCCACTTGGCCAGTCCCAGCCCATCCTCTTCTATCCTCAGATGGGACTTGAGGTCCTGCCTTCCCTCCCCTCCTTCAGAGGAGAGCTGACTTCCCAGACAGACACTGAACACCCTCCCTGAGCTCAACAGCATCCCTAGTTGTCCTCTTCCAGTGGCTCTATGCTTTGTACCTTTCCCCTGAGCCCCAAATACTCCCTCCTGGATTTTTGTGTGCCTCTGCTCAAACTTTGCCCTCTCTGGCCACACTCCCTTGGTTTCAGGGCTGACTTGCTCTCATTTTTTTTTTTTTTTTAAGATTTATTTACTTATTAGAGAGAGCGGGAACACATGTGGGGGGGGGGCAGAGGGAGAGGGACAGAGAATCCCAAGCAGACTCCCCAATGAGTGCAGAGCCCAGCCCAATGGGGCTTGATGTGGGGCTTGATCCCACAACCCCGAGACCATGACCCGAGCTGAAATCAAAGATATTGATCAAAGATCAATAACTGACTGAGACACCCAGGCACCCTCTGACTCGCTCTCATTTTAACGTTGACCAGATGCCCCGAGACTCTGTCCCCACTTCCCCCTGAACTCGCTGGTGGGAAGGGCCTGGGCTGGGTGTCAGGTCCCACATTTCCCTGGGGGAAAAGTCCCTAATAGAAGGAGGTGAAGGTTTCCCATGGAATGTGATGGAAGGAGCTGGGTGTTGACCAGCTCCAGGATGGGGCACAGTGATGGAGGTAAGCAGGGGTGAGGGCAATGGGCTGCCCTCCACCCCAGTGGGTTGAAGTGTCAGGCCTGGAGACACCGGGAACAGGACGGGAGATGGGGACAGGGGTGCATACCAGAGGTGGACTTCCACCCCCCTTTCAAGGGCTTGCTTATGAGCAAAGTGAATCAGATTAAGCTTGAAGAAGGAAGCGGGTATCAGGAGGCCAGGGCCTTAGGTACGTAGACAAGCCGGACGCCCCCCAGATCTGCGGAGCTGGGGGTGTGGGGATGCAGGTGGTCAGCCCCTCCACCCCAGTACCTACCTTGGGTTCCCCAAATGTGTTCAAGCCAGCCTTACACACAAAGCGTCGTGTGTGCCAGGCGCCCTCTAGTGGTTGGGGGACCCTAGCTGCCTTGGCCCAGCGATCGCCCTCTCTAGGCTAGTAAAGGGGACCTGGGCACTGGGGATATTGGCCTTTGCTCCAAACCCCAGGAGGGCCATCTGACTCTTATTCTGCCTTCCTGGGAGCATTCAGGATGCTCTCTCCGACAGGAGCATTTTGCTTCTACGGGGTCTTATCCCAGCTCCAACAGCTGGTACCAACCCCCCTCCTCCCCCCCACCCCGTCCCTGCAACCAGCAGGCTGGGGTCCCCATATACACCAGAGCATGCTGGGGCTCAAAAGGCCATCTGGTACACCCCCCCCCCAGGCCCTGGCATATTTGTGTAGAGGAAGAAGCCTTCAGTTAGGGTTGGGGCCCTAGATTACTGTTTAGGCTCCCTCTCCAGTTCTCTGAATGTCCTTAGGGAAATCCCTTAAACCCCTTGTCACCTCCCACATGTTCCCCCATCTGTGGCATCTCATAAGACCCCCAGTGACGTTTGTCCTCCAATCCTGCCCTCATGTTGGGCATGGGGGGTATCTGTGCGTATGGTGTAACTCCTGTGATTAGCTTATGTGAGATGGCACAGTTGACCCCGAGGTAGACAGATTAATCAACGAGCCCTTTACAAGCAGGGAGTTTTCTCTGGCTGCCTTTAGAAGAGGAAGTTAGAGACTCAAAGTGAGAAAGGGGTCGGTGAGGGACATCCTCTGTTGCTCAGATGAGGGGGCCACAGGGCAAGGACCTGAGAATGGCTTCTAGGCGAGCCCTGTTCCCGGCCAATAGCCAGCAAGACAACAGGGACCTCAATCCTGTAGCTGAGAGGAACTGATTTCTGCCCACAGCCAGTGAGCTTGGAAGAGGATCAGAGTCCCAGAATGAGATCATAGCCCCTGCCCACACCTGGATTTCAGCTGGTGACACCCTAAGCTGGGAACCCAGTCATGCCTTACCTGGCCTTCTGACCTCCTGAACTGAGTGATGATAAATGGGTGCTATTCTTTTTTTTTTTTTTTTTTTAAGATTTTAGAAAAAGATTTATTTATTGGGGCACCTGGGTGGCTCAGTTGGTTAAGTGTCTGCCTTTGGCTCAGGTTATGATCCCAGAGTCCTGGGGTCCAGCCCCACCCCACATCTGGCTCCCTGCTCAGCGGGGAACCTGCTTCTCCCTCTGCCTCTACTTGCTGCTCCCCCTGTTTGTGCTCTCTCTCTCTGACAAATAAATAAATCTTAAAAAAAATAAAATGTACGATCAGGTGGTTTTTAGTATATTCACAGAGTTGTGCAATCACGGCCAAGGTCAATTTTATTTTATTTTATTTTTAATTTTTTTAATTTTTTAAAAAAGATTATATTTATTTATTTGACAGAGATAGAGACAGCCAGTGAGAGAGAGGGAACACAGGCAGGAGGAGTGGGAGAGGAAGAAGCAGGCTCCCAGCGGAAGAGCCTGACATGGGGCTCAATCCCAGAACTCCGGGATCACGCCCTGAGCTGAAGGCAGACGCTTAACGACTGAGCCACCCAGGCGCCCCCAAGGTCAATTTTAGAACATTGTCATCGCCCCAAGAACAAATCCCCCCCTACCCATTAGCAATCACTTCCCATTTCCCCCGATTCCCCCTTATTCCCTGGTAAGCTCATCGCTTTTCTGTCTCTATGAACTTGCCTGTTCTGTACTGTGGTCTTTTGTTTCTCGCTTCTTTCACTCAGCGTGGTGTTGTCGAGATCCATCCATGTTGTGATACGGATCTGTACTTCATTCCTTTTGTTAACTGTATTGAGATATAATTCACATACTGTACAACTCACCCATTTAAAGTGTTCAGTTCCGTGGTGAGCATGGTGTCATGTATAGAGTTGTCGGATCACTACGTTGTATACCTGAAACTAATGTAACATTGTGTGTCGACTGTACTTCAGTAAAAAAAAAAAAAAAAAATCAGTGTACAATTCAATGGTTTCTAGTATATTCACACAACTTGTCCAACCGTCATCACAGTCAATTTTAGAAAATTTCATCTTCTCAAAAAGAAACTCCATACCCATGTGAAGGCACTCCCCATTCCTTCCTGCTCCCAGCCCCTGGCAACCACTCATTTACTGCCTGTCTCTGTGGATTTGCCTATTCTGGATATTTCACTTAATGGAATCATACACTGTGTGTCCTTCCGTGACTGCCTTCTCTCACTGAGCATTGGGTTTTCAAGGTTCATCCATGTGGTGGCATGTATTGGTACTTCGTTCCTTTATTTATTTATTTATTTATTTATTTATTTATTTATTTATTTATATATAAAGATTTTATTTATTTATTTGCCAGAGAGAGAGACAGCCAGCGAAGAGAGGGAACAGAGGCAGGGGGAGTGGGAGAGGAAGAAGCAGGCTCCCAGCGGAGGAGCCTGATGTGGGGCTCGATCCCAGGACTCCGGGATCACGCTCTGAGCCGAAGGCAGACGCTCAATGACTGAGCCACCCAGGCGCCCCAGGTACTTCATTCCTTTAAACATTTTTTTCTTTTTTTTTTTTTTAAGAGAGGGGTGCCTGGGTGGCTCAGTTGGTTAAGTGTCTGCCTTTGGCTCAGGTCATGATCCCAGGGTCCTGGGATCGAGCCCTGCAATCGGCTCCCTGCTCAGTGGGGGGTCTGCTTCTCCCTTCCCCTTTGCCCCTCCTCCCTTCTTGTGTTCTCTCTCTTTCTCTCTCTCTCTCTCAAATAAATGGAATCTTAGAGAGAGAAAGAGAGGGAGAGAGAGGTGGGAGGAAGGGCAGAACGAGAGGGAGAGAGAGAGAGAATCTTAAGCAGGCTCCATCCCCAGTGCAGAGCCCCCGGGGCTGGGTGCCACAACCCCCAGATCACGACCTGAAGCGAAACCAAGAGTCAGAGCCTTAACTGACTGAGCCACCCAGGGGCCCCAGTACTTTGTTCCTTTTCATGGCTGAGCAGTACCTTTTGGATGCAGAGACCACATTTTTTTGTATTCATTTATCCGTGTAAAGCCTGTTGATGACTCTCATTTACTCTTCCTACCTGGAATTTGGGGATGGGACTGGGGAAGTGTAGCAATGGGGAAGAAGGCAGCTGGGTGGGCTCCTGTTTGACAATGTAGAGGAAGGAGGCCACACTGCGGTCACAGCTCTTTTCCTCAGGTCAAGCCCGCCCCCTCCCCACACCTACTTGGTAGAGCAGTACCTGCCCAGGGTCTGCAGCCAGAGTTCAGCTGCAGGTAGGCCAGCTGTGCGTCAGCTCCGTAGATGATAGTCTGCATTTCTAACACAGATCATCCACCAGGGCAGTGAGCTGCTCACAGTCTTTACAGAGACCACCCCCACCCCCCGTACATACAATTTAAAGGGCAAGTAGTCTGCAGGCTGATTGTCAAACCACCTGACCCTATGTGCAGGCATCTACTGTAAAGCACAGCAAAGAACCTTACAGGACACCTGTTCTTTTCACCTGTGGCAGGTTTTAGCAGGAAGGGAGAAAAACTTGGCCCCTCCTCTGTCCCTCCCCTGCACACTACCACCAAACCCTCTCATTCTTCCTGGGCCGGCTCAGATGCCTCTGGTCACTGCTGCCCATGGCAACCTGGCATCAGTGGTAACAACTACCACTTACTAATGCTCCGACATGCCAGGAGGATCACAGGCTTCTTGCAGCAGCCTGTAAGCCACGTGCTGTATGGCCTCTGTGTTACGGATGAGGAAGCTGAGTCAGGTTAGGAAACTTGCCCATGGTCACCTTAATACCTGAAGCTGTGGTTCAGGTAGAACCTGGATTCTGAAACACACCATATGGCTTCTCGTCCTTTCTGGAACTCTATTGTCCAAAAAGCAGGGAGTGTGTGCAGACAGAGACAAAGTCCAAGGACTTTGGCTGTGGGGGTGTCCCAGATGCCAAGCAAAAAAGAACAAGAAAGCCACATACAGTGAAGACAGAAAACAGAGCTCCTTGGAGGTCACCAGTGATGCAAGATTAGTTTTCATGGAGTTGGGTGGGGGCAGGAGAGAAGGGGAGATTGAACAAAACACCCACTTCAGGGAGTTCTGCTGTAAAGAACAGCGGGGAGAGAGTGGTAGCTGGAAGGGGTGGAGGGTTGTGGGTGTTTTGTTTTGTATTTGTAAATGGGAATAACATAGCTTGTTCTTGGTGATGGAAATGACCCGATAGAGAGCACACAGTGAGGATGTGGGGGAGACATCTTTGAATGATACTCATGGAGGGGTTGTCCGTGCATGGACAGAGCCCAGACATTCATCCGGACGTGGGCCAGATGACAGGTACAGACAGGGAGGCGCAGACGGCAAGAGGAGCAAGGGGGATCTTTCTTCAAGGCTGGTCCCATTTCCTCAGAGAAACAGGACCTGAAGTCACGTAGCTGAGTGAGAAGGTGGGGAGATGATGAAGGTCTTGAGGAGAGAGGAGAAGGTGGAAGGAAAAACGGACCACGGCAATAGAGGCTCCACTGTGGGATTTGAAAATAAGATCAGTCCGCTAGGTTGTGGGATTTCCTTTTCTTGGGGCTGTTCGGCTAGTCGGGAGAGTAGGGGTAAGGCAGGCGGGGTTAGACATGCAAGGGAAGGATTATATTCATGGGTTGTGATTCTAAGTTGGACAAGGAGGGAAGTGAGACAACAAAGGGGCAAGGCATTGGCAGGATCAATGGGGTCAAGCGAACTAAAGCCCATGGGTCAAATCCAGGCCCCTGGCCAATTTTTTTCTTTTATTGTGGTAAAATGTACATAGCATAAAGTTTCCTGTTTTCACCATTTTTTTTATTTTTATTTTTATTTTTTTAAAGATTTTATTTATTTATGTGACAGAGAGACAGCCAGCGAGAGAGGGAACACAGCAGGGGAGTGGGAGAGGAAGAAGCAGGCTCCTAGCCGAGGAGCCCCATGTGGGACTCGATCCCGGAACACGGAACGCCGGGATCACGCCCTGAGCCGAAGGCAGACGCTTAACGACTGTGCTACCCAGGCGCCCCTGTTTTCACCATTTTAAAGTGTACAATTCAGGGGATGCCTGGCTGGCTCATTTGGTGGAGCATGTGACTTTTGATTTTGGGGTCATGAGTTCAAGCCCCACATTGATTGTTGAGGCTACTTAAAAAATAAAAATAAAATAACGTTTCAAGTGTACAATTCAGTGGCATTAATTACATTCTCAATGTTGTGCAACCATCAGTATTTCCAAAATTTTCCGTCACCCCAAACAGAAACACCATCCTCATTAAGCAATAACTCCTCCATTTTCCTCCCCCCCCCGCCTCCCCCCCACCCCAGGAACCTCTGATCTACTTTCTGTCTCAGTGAATTTGCCTATCCTAGGTAATTCATGCCTCCGGAAGCATACAATATGTGATCTTTTGTATCCTGGCTTATTTTACTTATCACGTTTTCAAGGTTCATCTATGTTGTAATATATATTAACACTTCATTCCTTTTTAAGGCTAAATAATATTCCATTGTATGGATAGACCACATTTTGTTCATCCACTCATCAGTTGAGGGACAGTAGGTGGTTTGTACCTTTGGCTACTGTGAATAATGCTGCTATGAACACTGGTACACAATTACCTGTTGGAGTCCCTGTTTTCATTCTTTTGGGTATATACCTAGGAGCGGAACTGCTGGGTAATATTACAACCTCTGCCAGGTTTTGTATGGCCCTTGAACTAAGAATGGTATGATCCCCACAAGGTGTTCACATCCTAATCAGTGGAACCTGTAAGTTACCTTATGTGGCAAAAGGGCCTTTGAAGATACAACTAAGGCAAGGATCTTGAGATGGGGAAATTATTCTGAATTATTCTGGATTATCTGGGTGGGCCCAAGGTCATCATAAAAGAGGCAGAGTGGGGGTGGGGGGGTCAGAGCCTGAGAAGGAGATACGGTAATAGAAGCAGAGGATTGGAGTGAGCCGCTAGAGTGGGGTCACCAGCCAAGAAACATGGGCAGCCTCTAGAAGCTGGAAAAGGTAAGGAAAGGAGTCTCCCCAAGAGCTTTCAGAAGGAACACAGCCCTGCTGACAATAGGATTTTATTTTTTAATAATTTTTAAAAATGATTTTTTAAAAAGATTTTATTTGTCAGAAAGTGAGAGAGCGGGGCGCCTGGGTGGCACAGCGGTTAAGCATCTGCCTTCGGCTCAGGGCGTGATCCCGGCATGATGGGATCGAGCCCCACATCAGGCTCTTCCGCTATGAGCCTGCTTCTTCCTCTCCCACTCCCCCTGCTTGTGTTCCCTCTCTCCCTGGCTGTCTCTATCTCTGTCAAATAAATAAATAAAATCTTAAAAAAAAAAAGAAAAGAAAGTGAGAGAGCACAAGCAGGGGGAGTGGCAGGCAGAGGGAGAAGCAGGCTCCCCATTGAGCAGGACCCTGGGATCATGATCTGAGCCAAAGGCAGACACTTAACTGACTGAGCCACCCAGGCATCCCCAACAGCAGGATTTTAGTCAAATATAACTCTTTTGGACTTCTGACCTCCAGAGAATACATTTGTATTGGTTTAAGCCAGGAACTTTCTGTTAATTTGTTACAGTAGCAATGGGAAACTATTACAAATAACTTTTACATGCCCTTTAGGGGAAAACTTTGCTGACCCCTAATTTAGAGCAAGGTGACGCAGAGAATTAGCGATGGAGGCTCTAAGGGATTTTGCAGGGGGCACAGCAGACAGTTTGAGAGTCTTGGGAATAGGGACAGCCTGGAGTTTGAGGAAGTCTTGTGTCACTTTGGGAAAGAGGGCTAAGTGTTGGGAGGGAGTGGGAGTGGGGTGGTGGGGGCTGCCATGGTATTTCAGGCCTTTGGGGAGGAGTGGCTGAGCCACCACGGGGGGAGGTGGTGGTAGTTTGGCACCTTAGCAGAAATGGGGAGACTGGTCTGAGTGACAGGGCGCTCAGGGGGAACCAGGCTGGACCAAGGCAGTTGTGTAAGAGAGCACTTCTCCCTGCTCTCATTCATTCATTCCTTCATTCATCCATTCAGGCACTATAGACCTGACTCCGTGTGTACAGTTATGTGGCCCTGTATCCTATTTGCTCCCCAGAAGTCATCATTTCCTGAGCACATTTCCTGTCCCTACAATGAGGCTTTCCAGGGACTGGGTTCTGTACTTAAACAGGTTGCTTTAAGGATCGGAGAACATGAATGCAAAAATCTACAAGGTTGTCGCAAAATCTAGTAACAATAATAGTTCCTAAAGTAACAGTAACTCTTGTTATTAGTAGGAATATTTTAATTAGGAGGCACGATTTGGGCGGAACCTTGGAGGCGGATGGGATTGGGAAAGGCGGTGGGCAGGAGGGAGGACATTCCAAGGCAGGCGTGGTCTTCCTGAGCCAGGGGCCAACCCTCCAGGAGCCAGGGGAGGGGACGTGCGAGGGAGGACGGAAGCTGGCCGCACAGCGTCCCTCCCTCTCCGCCCCGGGCCTTCACCCGTAGTAGAGAGCGCACCCTGGCGGAGGAGCAGGTCCCGCACTGGCTTAGCCATGAATGAGAAGCTTCGGCCCTCTGCCTCTTGCTGTCCAGCTTCCCCGCCCAGGGGGAAAGTGGGAGGGTGGGTAATAGGGGGTACCCGGCGGCAGCCACCAGACCTCCGGGCCGCGCTGGAAGCCTGCCCCCGGGGCCGCTGCAGTCCTGGCCCGCCTCCACCCTTCACTCCCCACGGGGGCCCCCTTTTCCTAAGGCAGCCCCAGGATCCGAGGCGTCCGACGCGCTCCTCTTTGCTTCCTCCTCCCCGGCTCCGGGATTCCCAGGCTCCGGAGCCCGGGCTGGGCGGCCAACTGGGCAGGCAGGGAGGGAGGGGGCTGGCTGGCCTCCGAAGTCGGCCCCAAGTTACATGTGGGAAGAGGTGGCTGTGACGCAAGTTTCCAGGGGGCCCTGGGCTCGGAGGGAGCGTGCCAGAGCGGCTCCTCTCCGTGCAGCTGCAACCGTGAAAAAGAAAAAGCCCCGAGCAGCACTCCAGGCCGCCTAAGCCGTCTTCGTCGGGCCCAGCTGCACGCCTTCTGTCCCCAAGGGCCGCCGAGCGCGGAGACCCTGCACCGGGCAGTCCCTGCTGGACCCCGGACGCACGGGCTAGGCTCCCTCGCGGTGGCTGGCCTTTTTTTTTTTTTTTTTTTGCAACGCTTGCCAACCTGTCAGCTGATGGACCTCATCACCCATAGTGGCGCATGTAGCTCGGCCGCAGCTCGCTCCATTCACGCCGCGCCCCCGCAGCCGGCCCACGGCCCCCGGCTCCTGGTGCCGGGGGGTAGGCCTGCAGACCCTGGCCGCAACCGGCCCCCGGGGGCCGGCGCCCCTCTTGCCCCGGCCTCGCGCCGCCCGGGGGGCGCTGCAAATAGTCCTTTGTTTACATGCAATTCCTTACTCCGCGGAAGGAGGCCGGGGGAGTGCTGAGTTTTCACCAGCTGTTTCCCGCCTTGAAACAGACATCTGATCAGCTGCAAACACACACACACATACACACGCCCGGGGAGGCAGGCCGGAGAGACCTCCCTCCCGCCCCTCCCGCCCGCCTCCCTCCCCTCGCCGCCGCCGCCGCCGCCGCCAGCATCTGGGACCGGCCGTTTCTGCACCTCCGTCCGGCGCTGCCCTTTGATTCGGATTTCCATCTTGCATTCTCCGGCGGACCGCGGGACCCGGCTCGTGCAGAGGAGGGGGGCCGATCGCTATGGAGTATTTCATGGTGCCCACTCAGAAGGTGCCCTCTTTGCAACATTTCAGGAAAACAGAGAAAGAAGTGATAGGAGGGCTCTGTAGGTGTGTACTCCTCCTCCCCCCCCACCCCCTTCCCATGATTGCAGCCCCCGGCCAGCCCGCCCGGGCTGGCGCGCGTGTGCGCACGCATGGCCCGCGCTGCCGACCCCGCTCGCCTTTCTTAGCCGCCGGGGCGACTACAGCTCCGCTCGCCGGGCTTGCGCCGCCGGGGGACCCTCCTCCCCCGGAACGTGGGGGCCCCAAGCGGCCCCGGTCACTTTTGTCCGCTGCAGGCGGGCGAGTCGCGACGTTTGTAAATTGCAAACAGACCCACGTGGTTCTGCAGCAGTCCCGGCCATGCTTGGTGCTGGTGGCTTTCCCCCCCGCGCTTCCTCCTCCCCCCTCCCGCGGCGGCTTCCTTCCTCTCCCTCCTTCTTCGCTGTCTCTGGGTGCCCCCCTCCAAGGGAGTTTGGGGGGCCCGGGCCGCGCGTGGGGCCGCGGTGCGGGCGGCTACAATGCAGCCACGCCGCGGCTCTGGGAGCGGGGGGGGGGGGGGAGGATCGAGGAGCTGGGTGATGTGTTTGCAGGGAGCGGGGCTGCTGCGGGGTTGGGGGGCGTGCTCGAGAGGGGGTGCGCGAATGGGTGGGACCCGGGAGGCCGGCGCTACCGGCCGCGGACTCCGGCACGTTGGCCGCCGCTCGCCTGCTTGCCGCCCGCGCCCGGGCGCTGTTTACTAGCGAGGCCTGGACGTGACTCTGCAGCCCTCTTGGAGTAGGCGGACCTCGGCGCGCCGCCTCTCGGGAGCTGTAGTTCCCCGTGCCCCGCCGGTGCGGCATTGTGGGAGTTGTAGGCGCGCCCGGGCCACGCTTTCCTCGCACAAAGCTCTGCTCCCGAGGGCTGGATGGGCCAGGCAGGCCCGGTGGGGGTGCTTTTTGGGGAGGGGGCAGCGGACGCCGCCCCTGGCCTCAGGAGGCCGCTGCCTCCCGCACGCGGGTCTGGGCTGCAAACTTTCCCATCCTACGCCCCTCCCCCCAGCCATAAACCGAAAGCGTTCAATCTCGCAGCCCGGTGGGTGCGTGGGTGGGTAATCCCAGGTCCGCGGCCCTCCCCCGGGGCCACTTCCCAAGTTTGGCCTGGGTTGCTCCAGATCCACCCTTTATCAAGGGGTGATGGGTGCATGTACTACTCGCATGCCGTTCCCCTGGACACTTGTTAAAATGCACATGCCCGAAACTCCGATGGCCAGGAGAAGGGCCTTGGCATCTGCACTGACCACGGCCCGGGGGACATGGCAGTGCTGCGTCTAGGGCTCTCCTGTGTGCCCAAGTTTGGAACCTACAGCCCCCTTAACAGCCGTGCTGCTCCTGGAGCGAAATGGCTCCCTAGGGCTGGGGCCACGTGCTCTGCCGCCCGGGGCAGGCTGGGCGGGGATTGAGGGAGGAGGAGCCCAGGGCGGTGTGGCCCAGGCTGGTGGACACCAGGGGCTGCAGAAATCTGGTTCGGGGAGGGTTGCTGCTCTGGTATACACACACCCCCCCACCTCGCCCCAGGGCTCCTACCTTAACAGTTCCCAAGTTCAGGATGGTGGCCACCCTGGGTGGTGGCCCTTCCAGAAGATCTACCTGGAGGGCCTAGCTCTAATAAGTAAAGAAAAAAAATTCTGGAGCTCTATTTAATATGTTTTAGGGACTCGTTTTGCTAGATTTTTCTCATTGAATTTTCACTCTTCTTCCTCAGTTAAGTGGCCTTATGATTCCCATACGGGATGAGGACACAGGCTTGAGAAGGGCAAGTGGTGGGGCTGGGACTTGAACCCTGATGCCAGAGCCCTGCTCCTACCCCTAGTAACTGGTTACTCAGAGAAGGGCTGGGAGGGATTGTTTGGGCCTGATCCCGGGCAGGCTTGACACAGCAGGGACCTCTGGCTCCTGGGCCTGGGACTTAGTTGAATCCTCTCTTGGCCTCCTAGGACTCTGGTTTTCCTGTCCCTTTCCCAAGCCCTGCTTTAGAGGAGTCCAGCAGTCTCTAGGGGTCAAGTGCCCCAGGCTCAGGCACGGGGACATGCTCAGCCTGCCTGTCTGTGAGACAGTTGTAAGCCCATGCTCTGGGTATGGAGTTGGGGCCTCTGGGTTTGTTCATTTTCAGAAGAAGCTGTGGGGTGAGGTGGGATCAAGTGTGTGGGTTGGGTAGGACCTTTGGGCTATGTGGACTGGCTTCTGAGGCTGGCGGGCTTTGTTCTATCCCTCAGTGACTAGAAGGGCTCCCTACCTCTCTCATACCTCTCCCAGCAGGCACGAGTGTGTCCCCACCCCACATCACCCTCCTAGCTCGGCTCATGTCCACGCTGTGTGGTTTTGGACCTGTGTGGTCTCACTGCTCTCCACTTCTGTAAAATGGAGCACCTGTGAAGGTTGGCAGTGCATTGGAAAGCGCCTAGTGTCTGTTAAATAGCACTCAGACTCTTAGGAGCCTGTGGTCTAAAGTGTTTACCTGCTGCCCTTGGAGGAGGGAAAGAGACCAGTTTTCAGGAGGTAGAGACAATTGGGGTTTTGCACTGTGTGCTGAGTTCCTGATCCAGTATACATGTGGCACCTACTCTGTGCTGGGAAGCAGAACTGGCCCTGCCCTAAGAGCTGAAAGTCTGGTGCTAAAGAGTCTTGTCAGCCCTGTAAGAGAGATCTTGGGTTCTCTTTTGTTTATTTTTATTTTTAAAGATTTTATTTATTTATTTGACAAAGAGACAGCCAGTGAGAGAGGGACCACAAGCAGGGGGAGTGGGAGAGGAAGAAGCAGGCTCCCAGCGGAGCAGGGAGCTGCATGTGGGGCTTGATCCCAGGACTCTGGGATCACGCTCTGAACCGAAGGCAGACGCCTAACGACTGAGCCACCCAGGAGCCCCATTGGGTTCTCTCTTAAATGTCACCATGATCCTATGAAGTGAGGCAGTAGTCCCCCATTTTACAGGTGGATAAACAGGCTTTGGGAGATGCGGTGCCTAAGCAGGGCTTCCACTGCTGGTAAATGGCCAGGCTGGTTTGTATTTGAACACAGTGCAGGGAGCTCCCTCTGAGGGGCCGAGGAAGCCATAGGGAGGGGAGGAGAGGGGAGAGGGGTTTCTGATGGGAACAGCCTGGCCATGGTTTGTTCAGAGCCAAGGGCATGGGTGGCACGCTAGTCAGAGTGAGGTGTATGGATAGAAGCAGTGGGGCCGGGGAAGCCCTGGGCTGCTGCAATACTTGGCTGCACAGAGAAGGATGAACGCCTTGGGCATCCTTTCCAAGGGTCACTTCTTCCCTGCTGTCCTCCTCTTGGTTGTGGGAGGAATCCCATGTGGGCTTTCCCACCTCTCACTGTAGATGTTGAGTGACAGGTGTGTGAATGACCTTGGGCAGTGTAAAATGACAGTTCTCTGTGGCTAATCTGAGGCTGGAGCCAAGCCTACATGTGGGGGTGGAGGCGGATGGGGGCTACTTGCCTTTGGGCTGGGCAGGAAGAACAGGTACAGGTGAGGATTCTGCCTTGAAGAGTGTGCTCCCTACCCCAGAGCCTCAGATTGGTTTGCTGGTGTTATTCCCAGGGGGCTGTCTGGAGGTGCTCTGGTATTGGGGTGGCAGTCTTGGCACCCAGGGCTGGTACCCAAACTGTTCTTGGCCGTTGGCTGCCCTTCTCCTGGAGACTGCCTGTCGGAGGGCAGTGCGGAAGGGAAAAAAGCAACCTTGGACCAGGCTACCTTCACTGCTCACCAGGGAGTATGAAGTTGATGTGGAGGGGGCAGAGGGCCTTACAGTTCCTGTAAATCACGTTTATGTGTGCAAAACTCAGAAGTGTAGGGAACTTTCAGGCATTTGCAGGAAAATCCCCTTCATCCCTATTTAGTACAGTAGCTGGAAGAGCCATCCATTGTAGGAATCCCTAGTAGGTCAGCGATCAGGACCGCTGGTTGGCCTGCACTCTCACCAATCAGAACTCCTGGTTAGCCGTGATTCCACCAACCAACAGCTGGTTAGCCATGCTTTCGCCAGTCAGAACCCCCCATGAGTCAACATTCCACAGTCAGAAACCCTGGTTACTCCGCATTCTATTAAACTGTCAGCTGGTACTTCCAGGGCTATTTAGGTGAGTAATCCATTAGGGTCCTCTTGGCAGTCCCTCACGAGGAACCGCAGCTTTGGGGTGAAGTCTGTTCCCTGGGACTTAAGTCTGCATTAGGTTCCCCGGCAGCCGGTTTCTGAGCCAGGAGGCTGGGCGGATGGACTTGGTAGCGAAGGGGCCAGGACGGATGGGACGTTGGAAGAGCTCCTGCTCCCTGCCTGGGTCCTTCACCCTCCTTTGGTGTTGCCAGTTCCTGGGCACCCTGGGGAGAAGGGAGGAGCTGAGGGTCTCCCAGGGCAGAGATTTTCTTGGGCAGATGAGCTGGCTGGTTGGAGGAGGTGGGGCTGAACTGGTTTCTTTGGGGGTCGGGGGGAGTTGGTAGGACTTGGCTGCGGGGTGCTGGGGGCTGGGACGTGCAGGAGGCATTGGCCGCACCGTGCTCCTCCTGTCTTTCACGGTGGACTCGGGCAGGTCACTTCACTCCTGTGCCTGTCCCAGTGTTTGTCGGGAGGGGCAGGGACACTACCTCCTGAGGCCGTACACCGGGCTCTGGTAAGCGGCATCTGCTTTGTGCGCGGTCAGTGGAGGGTACCATCGGCGCGGGGGAGGAGGGCTGGGCTTTGGCATTTGCAGGTGCCTGTCGAGCCCTGGTCTGGCTGTCTGACCTTGGTGGCTTGGCTTCCTTTGGACATCTCTCTGCACCTCTTTTTTTAAGTAAGCTCTATACCCTACGTGGGGCTTGAACTCAAGACCTAAAGATCAGGAGGATCAAGAGTCATATGCTCTTCCGACTGAGCCAGTCAGGCTCTCTACCCCCTCTTCTTCTTCCCCTTCCCCCTTCTTTACCCCGCCCCCCCCCCCAAGGGTCTGCAGGGCACAGCCAGACCAGGGAGCCTGGATTACGTTCTAATCCCCCCCACAAAGGGCAGGCCAGCCACTGCACATCAGGTCTCGGGCCTGCATCCTCTCCATTGTTATGTCCAGCCACCCCATCACCTGCACTGTAGGGGCAGAGAAACTGGGAGAAGGAAGGTGCCCCTGGCCCAGAAGCGGGGATCCAGATGACTGGTAGTCTGACTCCAAAACCCTGTCCCTCCTCACTCTGAGCCCTAAGTCTCATCTGTGAAGAAAGGGTTGTGGGCCCCCTTTCAAGCATCGACATTCCAGGGCGCCGTGAGGAAACTGCATGCTGAGGGAGGGGGCCCACGCAGGCCTTGGGGGTGCTGGTGGAGGAGAGGGCTTGTCTGTGGACCCCCAGCTGAGGCTGACATGGACTACCTCTCTGTCAGGAGAGGAGGCCAAGGCCCAGGAAGGGGAAAGGGCGAGTCCAGTGTCCTGCAGGCCTGGAGTGGAACCGACGGAGTGGGTCAGGGGGGCCAGGAGAGGCCCTGGCTGTCTCCAGCTGTTTGCAGATGTGTTCTCCTGGATTTCTGGGCATACTCCTTTCCGCCTGGGGATGGGCATGGGGGCTTGGGCGCCTCTTTGAGCCCAGGGTCTCCATCGATGGACTAAGGCTGCCTGTAGTCCTTTTCCCCACTTCTCTAGAACCAGGGGTGTGAGCTCTCTTGGCCCAGGCCTGGACCAGGTCACCCCAGGAGGGCCCCTCAGGAAGAAGCCAGGGCTGTGGCTTTGGGTGGGGCTGGTGGCCTCTTCTGGGAGCCCAGCATCTGGAAGCCATCAGGCCAGGGGCGGGGGGAGTTGCAGGAGAGGGCCGGGAAAGGGGGAATGCCTCCTCCAGGCCACACACAGTCCCGCCCCTCGGGAGCGGTGGTTGGGCCCACAGGCCCCGCTGCTGTCTTTGCCTCCTGCCAGTGCCTCTGGGCCCACAGCCTCTCCCCTTCCACTGGCTGCCTTCTCTCTCACCCCACTGGCTGCTGCTTCTGTAAGATGCAGTCACATAATTTGATGGAACATTAGCGACTGCATGCTGGGAGCTTTGCTTCTCTGGCACTGGGTGGGCCTGCCTCTTGGGGTGGTGTGTGTGGGGGAGAAGTGTGTCCAGGGGTGGTTGGTCTGGTGTCTCCTGGAAGTGAGTGGTACCTGTCTCATTTTTGAAGTCTTAGGATGGGGTGTCTGGGGCCAGGCTGGGGGCTTACAGATGAGTGTGTGGCTGGAGATGTGGTTGTTGCGGGGTGGGCAGGGAGGTACGTCTTCCTCAGTCCTCAAGCCTGCAGTGCTGAAGGAGGGGGTCCGGGTGTATAGCAAGGAGCTCAGAGGTGTCCCGGGGACAGGTGTCTGCAATTATTGTCTGGGACCATCGGCATCAGAATCACAGAGCTGCTTGGTAGCCATTCAGGCTTCTGGGCCCCACCCCCACGTGCTGGCCAGACACTGGGCTAGGACCTGGCGCTACACTCTTACTGATGCCCAGGTGTCCCAGAGCATACTACTCCATCACCCTCCTGATTGGACAGGTCTGGCATCTTCTGCACCTGGAGGCATGAAAGTTACACTAGGGGCCCTCTGGAGATGAATTTTTATTAAAAAAAATTTTTTTTTAAGATTTTATTTATTTATTTGAGAGAGAGCGAGAGAGCACAAGCAGGGGGAACAGTAGAGGGAGAGGGAGAAGCAGGCTCTCCGCAGAGAGGGAGCCGGATGTGGGGCTTGATACCAGGACCCCGGGATCATGGCCTGAGCCGAAGGCAGACGCTTAACCATCTGTGCCACCCAGACGCCCCGGAGATGAATTGTAAAGACAGGGTCCCACCAGGGGCAGGGCACAGAGGGCACCCAGCCTGAGCGTGTCCATCTCCTTCCCTGCAGCCTTGCCAACATTCCACTGACCCCTGAGACTCAGCGGGACCAGGAGCGGCGGATCCGGCGGGAGATCGCCAACAGCAACGAGCGGAGGCGCATGCAGAGCATCAACGCGGGCTTCCAGTCCCTCAAGACCCTCATCCCCCACACAGACGGAGAGAAGCTCAGCAAGGTGGGCTAGGGGCCGGAAGGCTTCCTGGAGGAAGTGGTGGGCTCAGGTGGGGAGAAGAAAGGGAGCCTCAGCAGACACTGCCTGCTGGGGTCCCTGACTTGTCCCTCCCGCCCTCAGGCAGCCATTCTGCAGCAGACAGCAGAGTACATCTTCTCCCTGGAGCAGGAGAAGACCAGGCTCTTGCAGCAGAACACACAGCTCAAGCGCTTCATCCAGGTAGCGCCCTGGGAGGCCTCCTGCTGCCTCAGTGCCCTGCCCTTCTCCTGGCTCCCTTTCCTTTGTTCGGCCTGTCCCGGCTCAGCTGTGGCCTGGGACTCTGACGTGGTTGCAGGCTGCATCTTCCTCACTGACCTGCCTACTTGAGGCACTTGCCTTCCTGCCTAGGCCTCAGTTTACCCATCCGTCAAGTGCAGAGGGGTGGGCTCTGCAAGGAACCAGGTGATTTCTGGAAAGCGAGTCCATTCTGCCTCCCTTTCTGGCCTTTGGCGATTTGTTGGATTTGCAGAGTGGGGCTCCCTAGTGCCCAGGACACCTGGGCTTGACAGCCTTGGGGGGCTGTGAGGGAGTCCTCTGACGTCCCTGTTGGCGGTGGTGTTGGTAGTATGGGGGTGTCAAGGCACACTCACTGGCCCCTTGGGGTCCCCAGGAGCTGAGCGGCTCATCCCCCAAGCGGCGGCGGGCAGAAGACAAGGACGAAGGCATTGGGTCACCAGATATCTGGGAGGACGAGAAGGCGGAGGACCTGCGCCGGGAGATGATCGAGCTGAGACAGCAGCTGGACAAGGAGCGCTCGGTGCGCATGATGCTGGAAGAGCAGGTGAGGCTCTTGGGTTGAGCAGTGTTTTACAGGAGCCCTGCTTTGTGCCAGGCCTACGAGTGAGGGACCCAGCAGGGAGCAAAGCAGTCAGCTCCCTTTCCTCGGGGTCCCTGTCTGCATGGGGTGGGGGGACATGAGTCGGAGGATCTCACACTGTAAAAACACAGCTGTGGGGTGCCTGGGGGGCTCCGTCGGTGATGCATCTGCCTTTGGCTCAGGTCACGACCCCAGGGTCCTGGGATCCAGCCCCACGTCATGCTCCCTGCTCAGTGGGGAGTCTGCTTGTCCCTCTCCCTCTGTCCCGGCCCCCCACCTTGTCTGTGTGTGCATGCACTCTCATTCTCTCTCTCTCTCAAGTAAATAAATAACATCTTTAAAAAAAAAAGGAAAATAAAAACACAGCTGTAATAAAGGCCATGTGCCAACGGTGGGCACCAGGGAAGTGGATTTGGGCTGGTTCCAGAGAGGCTGCTCTGTGGCTTCTCTGTGGAAGTGACTTGAGCTGAGGTCGGGAGGTCAAGTCTTGAAGTGAACCACGCAGAGAGGGGAGAGGGGTGCTCC
Organism: Ursus americanus; assembly: GCF_024610735.1. Lineage (NCBI taxonomy): Eukaryota > Metazoa > Chordata > Mammalia > Carnivora > Ursidae > Ursus > Ursus americanus. Next base: position 37,038,620 of record NC_142128.1, read on the forward strand.
GCACAGAACAGCATGGGCAGGGGCCTGGAGGTGGAGGGAGCACGGCACGAGGGAGGCCGTGGCGGGAGAGGAGATGAGGCCTGGCGGGCCTGGCAGGCTGCACTGAGGACTTTGGTCTCTACCCCGAGGGTGGACGAGCTCCCTGCTAGGGTTTGCTGCAGGAGTGAGTGGCCTCTTGGTGAAGGGTAGAGCTTGAGGAGGCCGAGCTCAGCAGTCCTGAGGGCCCTGCTCGAGGTGGGGGGAGGCACCGGGGTGTGGTCCGAGCCCTGCCCCTGAACCTGTTGCCTGGCCCCCAGGTGCGCTCGCTGGAGGCCCACATGTATCCGGAAAAGCTCAAGGTGATCGCACAGCAGGTGCAGCTGCAGCAGCAGCAGGAGCAGGTGCGGCTGCTGCACCAGGAGAAACTGGAGCGGGAACAGCAGCACCTGCGGACCCAGGTGAGCAGGGGTGTGCGGGAGGGGCTCGCACACGCAGCGGCAGTGCCTCCGGGCTCCAGCGGGGCAGACTCAGGGCCCAAGGTTCCTGGTTGCCAGGTGTCCTGCATCATTATTACGTTGAGTCCTTGTAGCAGCCCTTGGAGGCCTGGGCTTTATATTCATCCTATTTTACTGATGGCAGAATTGAGGCCTGGAAAGGTTACATTACATGCCCACTCGTGATCCGCAGTGACTTGGCCGTCTAAACCCAGAGTCTACACTCACAACCAGCGTATCTTTTTTTTTTTAATTTATTTACTTTTTAAGAAATTTTTATTTTCTTATTTTAGAGAGAGGGAGCGAGAGTGGGATGAGTGGGGGGAGGGGCAGAGGGACAGGGAGAGGGACAAGCTGACTCCCCTCTGAGTTCGGAGCCTGACTTGGGGCTCGATCTCACAACTCTGAGATCATGACCTGAGCCGAAATCAAGAGTTGGATGCTTAACCGACTGAGCCACCCAGGTGCCCCACAACCACTGGATTTATTAGATACTGAAGTGCTTGCTTGGTGCTGGAGCGTGAAGGGGCACAGGATCTCAGATGGCTGGAAGCACCTCTCTGGACCACCTTTCCCTCATTTTTAAAATAAGAGAGGGTGGAGCACGAACTGGCTGGCCCTCTGTGAGTGAAGGAGTTCAAGGGCTGGTTGGCAGCGGCTCTCTCGAAGCAGATGGTGCTGAGAGCCAACTCCCTGAGCGACAGAAGGACAGAAGGGAAGGGGCAGCTCCTGGAAGCTTTGGAAAAAGACTGAGGGCCTCTGTCTTGCAGCTCCTGCCCCCTCCGGCCCCCACCCACCACCCCACAGTGATCGTGCCGGCACCACCCCCTCCCTCCCACCACATCAACGTTGTCACCATGGGCCCCTCCTCAGTCATCAACTCTGTTTCCACGTCCCGGCAGAACCTGGACACCATCGTGCAGGTATGTGGCCTTGGGGACGGGGCATCATGTGGGAATGGGCCCTTTGTGTCCATCCCTGCGTCTCCCTTTTTGTGTCTGTGGTGGAAGGTGGCTCTAGAGAAGGTTTAGGGCAGAGAAGGAGGGGCCAGCATGCCCTAGAAGACCCTGTTCTTCCCTCTTTGGGGTTTGCGGAAAGGGTTCCTTGCTCTCTGAGCCCCCTGGTGTCAAGTTCCTGCATCCAGCTCTTGGGTTGGTCCAAAGCTTCCTCTCAGCTCCATCTCCCAGGACCCAGGGTGGGGTGCAGGTGGCAGTGGCTGGGTGGGGGCCATTTAAGCCTCCTGCACAGGAGGAAGAGATGAGATGATCAGCTCAGTGGGTCAGGCCTGAAGCCTCTGCCCAGCTTTGCGTGGCACCCCTTGGGAGACCCAGTATCATCACAGAGAAAGAACTAAACAAAAAAACCCCATCAACCCCTAGAACTGTAGTTGGACATAAACCCAGCAAATTGAATAATAGAGTTAATAACAGAGGCCCCGCATAAGTGATCAGTCACTTGGAAATACATAAATGAGAGATGCTTGTGACTCCCAAGTGGCCCTGCACTGTGATCTCCGAGGAATTTTTCAGCTTAGCATAGGAGTTCGGAACTTGGGGCAGGCCGGCCACTGTCTTGCTAGGCTTACTTCTAGGCCTTTCTGGGGTGTGTGTGTGTGGGGGCGGTGGTGTGGTGGCTGTCCGAGTGTCCCCAGCTGCCCTCATCACAGCCTGTTCCCGCCAGGCGATCCAGCACATCGAGGGCACCCAGGAAAGGCAGGAGCAGGAGGAGGAACAGCGGCGAGCAGTCATCGTGAAGCCGGGCCGTGGCTGCCCTGAGGCCCACGCCTCTGACACTGCCTCCGATTCGGAGGCCTCGGACAGCGACGCCATGGACCAGAGCCGGGAGGAGCCAGCAGGGCACGGGGGGCTTCCCTGACCACCCCCCAGCCCTCCTCTCCCTTCTTGGGGCTGGAGGGAGCCGGGGGGCAACGCAGGTGAACGAGTGAGGAATTTTTACAAAATTACGACGTCATTTGGGTCTCTTTTATGACCTCTTTTTCAATACTGTAAATCCACCTTTGAGCGAAGCCACCTGACCTGAGGTCCCGGGGGCTGGGGTGGCAGGAGCGTGTGGGAGCACCGGGACACCTGGGGCTGGGCCTTGCCCCTGAGGCTGGGGGAAGTCGACACAGGTACCTGGCCTCTCTCCGCCAAAAAGCATTTTTTCATTTAAACATGTTTTTAAGAACAGGGAAAATCAAACAAAACCCCAAGGTATTCTGCCCTCCCCAGAGCCAGCCCTAGACCATCAGTTTTTGACTCCTTCCCTCCTCTTTTTGGTTTTTTTCCTTTCTCCTTTAAGCACTTACGTGGGTTGGGGGTCTGGCTGGGTCGGGGCTCTCTGGGGGCCCGGGGGTTTACAATGCTTCTCGGTTGGGGTTTGCTGCTGCCCTTCTCCCCTCCCCTCCCGGCCTCGGCTCAGCACGAGGATTTGCCACTCCCCACCATCACCCAGCCCCACCTCTCCCTCCAGGTTTCCCATCTTCCACCCCAAAAATGTCTTTGTCTCTATCTTTTTGTTTTGTTTATTGTTGGTTCTTTTTGGTTTTGGTTTTGTTTATCTTTTTGTTTTTTGTTTTTTGTTTCTTGTTTTTTTTTTCTTTTTTGTTTTTGTTTTTTTTTGTTTTTGTTTTTGTTTTTTTTTAAACAATTTTGAGGTCTTTGTGTTCAAGGAGAAGCTATTATATTTTGTTAAGAAAGTGGGGGGAAAAACCAAGAGGCCACCGTGCCTTTATAAAGAAACAAAATAAAGTTTGTACTTTGTTTTTTAGATTCTGTGTCTCCTGGGTGTCTGCTGTCCTGAGTCGCTGGAGAAGGCTTCCTGGACTAGAGTGTGGCATGTTCTTGGGGCCCACCAGAGGGGACTGGGTGTGCCTGAGCACGATGACTTCCCCTGGCTTGAGTGCTGTGTTGCAATGAGCAATCAGGGTCCCTAGACTCCCTAGGATTACTCCCTTAATCGTGCAAAGAGGGGAGATGGTATTGGGGGTGAGAGGAGTATCTCCCAACTCCTTGGTGGGATGCAAGGAGAGAATGAACCCCCAAGAAACAGGTTCCTATCTCTTAGAGAAAGGGCACAGAATGTTCAGGGGTCCTAGTTGTCCCTTGGCTTTGCCACTTCCTCATCTTGTGCAATCTCCCTGAACCTCAGTCTCCCCAGCTACAGAAGGTGGTGTTGAAGAGATCAGGTCCTGGAGTTTGTCTGCCAGCAGTCAGTTCCTCCTTGGGTGAGCCCGTTGATCTCTGAGCGTCAGTTGGAAGTCAGTGGCACAAGGGCTTTCATCTTACTGGGTAGGGAGGCGGACCTTTAACTCTCTTAATCCTCTGTGCCGAGAGACAGCTTTACAGAGTGTTCCCCTTGGGGCTCCTGGGTGGCACAGTTGAGCATCTGACTCTGGGTTTCAGCTCAGGTCGTGATCTCAGGGTCCTGAGATTGAGCCTTGCATTGGGCCCCACTCTCAGCGTGGAGTTGGCTTAGGACTCTCCCTCTGCCCCTCCTCCCCCTGCCACACGCATACGTTATCTCTCTCTCTCAAATAGTTAAGTCTGGAAAAGAAAAAGCACAAAAAACACCAAAAGACCCCTCAAAGTGTTCCCCTTTTCCTGCTTTTCCTCATGCGCACATCTTGACAGGTACATGGGCATTGAGGCCAGAGCAGAAGAGCCAATTCACATCTCACCCACAGTGAATGCCTCTGGACCTGAGCTTGTTGAATAGAAAGGTGGGCAGGAGCCTGAACATTTTTCCCCCCAGAACTTTTAATGTGTGTGTGTGTGTGTGTGTGTGGTTTTTTTTTTGTGTGTTTTTTTTTTTTAGGTGAAATTCACCTAACTTAAAATTGAGTATTTTAAAGGGAACAATTCTGGGGCACTTAGTATATTCACGTTGTGTAACTGGCACCCCTATCCACTTCCAAAACCTTTCTATCACTCCAAAATGAACCCCTTACCCCCTAGCCTCTCCCCATTCCTCCCTCCTCCCAGTCTTTGGCAACCACCAATCTGCTGTTTTTCGTGTTTTTAAAAACGAAAGTGTTTTAGTATATAAAAATGAAAGTAATTTACATTTGGGAAAATTCACACTTCTTAGTTTTTGGTTTTGTGAGTTTTGACAAATGCATACAGTTGTGGAACCATCACCACAATCCTCATTGTTCCCCACTGTCCCTTTGTGGGCCATACGCTGGCAACCACACTGATCTGGTCTTATAGTTTTGCCTTTTCCAAAATGTCATATAAATGGAATCATACAGTGTTTAGCCTTTTGACTCTAGCTAGATTCTTTCACTTAGCATTAGAACAAGTTTTCCTTTTTTGGGTCTATCTAGCTAAATTTCCTTAATTCATTAAAATGCATGTCTGAGGGGAGGGGCTTTAGCTAAGATTTGGGTGGGGACGCCCCTTCCCAAGGCCAGAGGAGCGACCGTTTTCGGCCAGGTGCAAAGCGCGCTGCACGGATTCCATGCAGCTCCTAAAAACATCAATAGAGGGCGCTGTGGGCCCGGGACGCTAGGACCTGCGAGGGCGGAGGCTCCGCCTCTTTCCGGTGCCCGCGGGACTGTTCAGTTCTTATTGGCCAGAGGAGGAATTTGGGGGCGGGGCCGGAAAGTTCCCTCCTCCGACCCTCTGTGGCGCTCCTGGCGACAGTAGGCGGTCTCCCCAGCAGGCGGCGGAAGTCAAGGGCGCGGACGCGTCCCCGCCCCTTCCCGGACTCACCCCCGCCATCCCGCCCCCTCGACGCGCATGCTCCTTGACGCCTCAGGCCGCCTTGCGCGCGCTCCCGCCAGCCCGCGTCTCTGGCCCCGCCTCCGCTCCCGCCCCCGCGCGCTCGCACGCACGCCTCACACGCAAACGCCTCAAACGTGCGGCTTCCGCGTGTTCCCCGTGTGGAGGCGCTCGCCTACTTCCTCCCGCGCGCGTCAGAGGCCGGGACTCGCCCTGCGGTCGGGTGCTGTAGCCGGCGCGGTCCGGCGGGAGTCTTACATGGTCTAGAGGCCGCCTCGAAAAGAACAGGTGACGTTAATTTTAATGACATGTTTAATTTTTAAGCCACAGTGTCCGCAACAGTGCCATTTCAGCACTGGTGATAAATGTAAGAAATCACGCGCGAAATACCTCATTCTTTCCTACCTGCCATGTTTGGGAACCTTGTCTACCCTGGCCGTATCTACGTGGGGATAGCAGCGCAGCAGCCACGCGGGGGGCAGCGACAGGGTCCAGGGTCAGCAGCCACAGGTAGGGCAGTGACAGGGTCCAGGGTCAGCAGCCACCAGAGGGGCAGGGACAGGGGTCCAGGGTCAGCAGCCACGAGAGGGGCAGGGACAGGGGTCCAGGGTCAGCAGCCACGCGAGGGACAGCGACAGGAGTTCAGCGTCAGTAGCCACGTGACGGGCAGCGACAAGGGTCCAGAGTCAGCAGCCACGGGGCTGGGGCAGTGACAGGGGTCCAGGATCAGCAGCCACGCGGGGGACAGGGACGGGTCCAGGGTCAGCAGCCACTCAAGGGGCAGGGACCGGTCCAGGGTCAGGAGCCACTCCAGGGGCAGTGACAGGGTCCAGGGTCAGCAGCCACTCGAGGGGCAGCGACAGGGCTTCCAGGGTCAGCAGCCACGCAGGGGGTCAGGGACCCGTCCAGGGTCAGGAGCCACGGGGGTGGGGCAGTGACAGGGGTCCAGGATCAGCAGCCACGCGGGGGACAGGGACGGGTCCAGGGTCAGCAGCCACGCGGGTGGTCAGGGACCCGTCCAGGGTTAGGAGCCACTCGAGGGGCAGTGACAGGGTCCAGGGTCAGCAGCTACATGTACAGTGGCTCTGGTCCAGTTGGCCACACCACCTGGGTGCCAGGCCTGGTGGTCTGGAAGGGCATGGTGTCCTGCAGGCTTTGCGCAGGCTGGCCTGGGAGGAGAAATAAGTGAAGACCTGCAAGTAGGATGGTATAGGACATCCAAGGCCAAGGCTGCTAAGAAGCTTGGACTTTATTTTTTGTGAGGGGGTAGGGGCCTAGGAGAGACACGATCAAGGCAGTGTTCGACAGAACCTCTTTATTGAAGAATCACGTAACACATGCTCGGAAGAGGAGCATAGCTTAAGTGTTTAGCTCTGTGAATTTTCACAAACTCAATATATACCCATGTACCCAGCACCCCACCAGGGTTTCAAGTGGTTTATTTTTTTAAAACTTTAAAAAATTTTGTGGAAACAATTAGATGTCTAGGGAGGTACCGTGCATCGTTCACCTAGCCTCCCTAGTGTTAATGTCTTGCATGCCTGAAGTACAGCCCCAGAACCAGATCATCGTGACTGGCGCAGCCCACCAGCCTTATTCAGACACATTTTACCAGTTTTATGTGCTTTCGTTATGTATGTGTGTTGATGGACCATTTTGTACCAGCGACGTATAAGTTGCTCTGCATGTTCATTGGCAATCAGTATCGTCAGAATATAATTGCATCTACTCAACCTTTCTGGTGGGTGTAGAGTGGAATCTCACCACCATTTTAATTTCTATCACTATGGACTAGTTTTGCCTATTTTGAATCGTCATAGGAATCGTACAGTATTTATACTCGTATTGTGTGGCTTCTTTTGCCTGAAACAATGTTTCTGAGATTCATTTATGGTTTTGTGTGTATCGGCAGTTTATTCATTTTTACAGCCAAGTATATTCCGTTGCATGAATGTACCACAGTGAATTAGGCGTTCACCTAGCCGTGGACACTTAGGTTGCTTGCAACTTACAGCTATCATGAATATATTTTATTTTATTATTATTGTTTTTTTTTAAAGTAGGCTCCACACCCAGCAGGGAGCCCAACATGGGGCTTAAACTCATGACCTGAGTTTAAGATCAAGAATAGGATGCTTGGGGTGCCTGGGTGGCTCAGTTGGTTAAGTGTCTGCCTTCTGCTTGGGTTCTGATCCCAGGGTTCTGGGAGGGTCTGCTCAGCGGGAAGCCTGCTTCTCCCTCTGCTGCTCCCCCTGCTTATGCTCTCTCACCCTCTCTCTCATGCTCTCTCTCTCTCTCAAATAAATGAATAATAATAATAAAAAAAAGAGTAGGACGCTTAACTGAGCCACCCAGGTGCCCCTCTCATGAATATATTTTAGTAGATACTGTCTCCTCAAATAGATTGTGCCAATTTCCCCTTCTCCTGTCGTGTGTGTGAGGTGCTAAAGTGGCAGTGGAGGAGAAAATAAACCCCAGGCGTGTACCATTGACCCTCTTTGGTGGTGGGTTCTTTGGGAGGAGACTGGACATTCTTGGTTCCAGGTGGCCTCCCTTGGCCTCTTTTAAGGGTCTGTGTTAGGGATAAATGTCATGGAAATGTACGTCTGCTGATGTTCTCAAGGATCATTAAGTTACACTGCGTCCTTCTTATGAAGAAGATCCTTAGAAGAAATTCCTGTGGAGTCTCAGTAGCAGAAATAATTTCATTTCTCTCGAGCAGTTGGTTTGTTCTTATTTTAAGGACACTGTGAATTGGCGAGTGATCAAGTTACACACATGTGAGGTCCTTACGTACCAAGTGCCGTTTGCATTTGTGTCCGCCTTACGAAGGGCTCCATTTCATGTGCTGGCCTTGATGTGGTTTTCTTCTGCTCTGACTTTCAGGGCTTGCTCCCGTTAGACTTCATGTGTACTCGGGAGCCGTCTCCATGCCCTTCTGGCACTGGGGGGGGGTTTATCATAAATAAATGCCGTGTATGCCACGATTTGGGGCATCTTTGGCAGAGAGAGGAGCAGTCGCCCCAGCTCTGTGATGTTTGAAGAGTTGTCTGGCAGAAGTGGGAGCCTTCCTGTGACCTAGCCTCCTTACCAGTTGATGAGTGGGCTTCAGAACAGCTTCAGACAAACACGTAAAGCGCAAGGAAATCCTCCAGCTGCCTGTGGAGCCGGCGGGCCATACTTCGCCTCAGACCTTGTTGGCTCTGGGTCCACCCTGTCCCACCTGAGCCCTTCCCTTCTGACTGTCCCTTCTTTTTCCAGCTGCCTCTGTGCTTTCCTGGATGCCATTGGGCTGTGGCATTTGCCTTTTTTTTTTTTTTAAAGATTTATTGGGGCGCCTGGGTGGCTCAGTCGTTAAGCGTCTGCCTTCAGCTCAGGGCGTGATCCCGGCGTTATGGGATCGAGCCCCACATCAGGCTCCTCCGCTGGGAGCCTGCTTCTTCCTCTCCCACTCCCCCTGCTTGTGTTCCCTCTCTCACTGGCTGGCTCTATCTCTGTCGAATAAATAAATAAAATCTTAAAAAAAAAAGATTTATTTATGTATTTATTTGACAATGAGAGAGACAGCTAGAGAAAGAGGGAACACAAGCAGGGGGAGTGGGAGAGGAAGAAGCAGGCTCCCAGCGGAGGAGCCTGATGTGGGGCTCGATCCCATAACGCCGGGATCACGCCCTGAGCTGAAGGCAGACGCTTAACGACTGAGCCACCCAGGCGCCCCAGCATTTGCCTTTTTAATTCTCTTTCGACGTCTGCTTGCCCTCTCTTGCCCCACAACTCCTGGGCTAGGCGTAGAGTCAGTACCACCCCCTCTTCTGGTCCCCTCTCTTGTCTGGCCCTGCTGAGTTGCAGGTTTCTGGTGGTGATGGACAGGAATGCATGCTGACCGAGGGGAGGGGGTAGGAATGGGGGCTGTAGGGCCTGCATGCGGCAGCTGTAGAAAGGAATGCCCTCCTCAAACCCACTCTCCCCCCACCACACCCCTAGTGTTGAAAAGGAGCAAGGAGTGACAGCTGCAGAGTTTCCTGAATTAGGGGACCTAAGCCACAGGCTCCCCATCCCACCCCCGGGGTGCGGCCTGTTCTGGTGGACAGACTCTGGATCCAATTAAAGAGGAAGCAGGAAGGTGAGTAGGGAAGGCTGCACGTGCTGCAGGGGTATCAGTCCCCCATTGCCTGCCCCCCTGCAGGAGATAAAGAGGATGGTTGGAAAACCCAAAGAGAGAATTGATGAAAATCTCCTATTCCCCTATGGGGAGAAGGAAGCATCGATGGGGTTGGGCAGGCCCTGGGGGTTAATGGGGGGCTGCTGGTTTGAGATTAGGGGAGAGGCGGTCTCATTTTTCAGGGAATCATGGAGTGATCCAGTAGGAAGGTGAGGTGGCAGGTGGGGAGGTGACCCCGGAGCACTGTGGCTAGTTCTAGGCCTCACGTGGTATATTCGACAGGGCAGAGCTAGTGCTCTCTGCTAGAGTTCCCTGCCACAGGAGGTGTTCAGACAAGGCTGGACAGATATCAGAGTTTTTGTGGAGGGGATTCCTGCCCTGGGTGGAGCTCTAACAGGGCTAGGTGAAGGCTCTCTAAGGATCATGACCTGAGGGGTGCCTGGGTGGCTCAGTCGGTTAAGCGTCGGACTCTTGGTTTCAGCTCAGGTTGTGATCTCAGCATTGTGGGATCGAGTTCCCTGTCAGGCTCTGTGCTCAGTGGGGAGTCTGCTTGAGATTCTCTCTCCCTGTACTCCTCCCTTGATGCTCCCTATGTCTCTCTAAAATAAATAAATATTAAAAAAAAGGAATTATGACCTGAGAGTTTATTTTCTTTTTTCGTTTTATTATTTTTTATTTTATTATTATTTTAAATAATTTATTAATTTATAATAATTTTTTATTATGTTAGTCACCATACAATACGTCCCTAGTTTTTGATGTAATGTTCCGTGATTCATTACTTGCGTATAACACCCAGTGCACCGTGCAATACGTGCCCTCCTTAATACCCATCACCGGCCTATCTCATTCCCCCACCCCCCTCCCCTCTGAAGCCCTCATTTTGTTTCCCAGAGTCCATAGTCTCTCATGGTTCATTCCGCCTTCTGTTTACCCCCCCTTTCTATTTTCAGTTCAGTCTACCTTCCTTTATAATCTCTTGCTTTCTGAACAGAATGTCCTTTTTTGTTCTTTGATTTTAAAAATTATGGTTAAAATTTACCATTTTAATCACTTAAAATTTTTCATCCAGTGGCATGCACTTTCACAATGTTGTGTGACCATCACCACTGTCCTTCTCCAGAATGTTTCATTATTCTTTTTTTTTTTTAAGATTTTATTTATATTTGACAGAGAGAGACAGAGCCGAAGTAGGGGCAGCAGGAGAGGGAGAATCAGGCTCCCTGGTGAGCTGGAAGCCCGATGTGGGACTTGATTCCAGGACTCTAGGAATGTGACCTGTCCCGAAGGCAGACACTTAACAGACTGAGCCACCCAGCGACCCTTTTTTCATTATTCTAAATAGAAACTCTACCCATGAAACACTAACTCCTGTGCCCCCTTCCCTCTACCTTGGGCACCCACCATTCTATTTTCTGTCCCTGACTTTTCTAGGTACCTCGTGTAAGTGCAGTCACACGATATCTGTCTCTTTTGGGCTGAATTGTGTCCTCTCAAAATTCGTGAAGTCCAACTCCTAGTATCTCAGAATGTGCCTGTACTTGGATATGGGGTCTTTGCAGAGGTAATTAAGGTAAAATGAGGTCATGTGGGTGGGTGCTAACCTAATACAATTGGTGTCCATACAAGAATAGGAGATGAGGACACAGATAACCCAGACCAGGAGATGACCATGTGAGGAAACAGTGAGGAAAGGAGGCCGCCTACGAGCAAGGAGAGAGGCCTCAGAAGAAGCCAGCCCTGCCGGCAACTTGATGTCAGACTTCCAAAATGGCGAGAAATCAATGTCTGTGGTTTAAGACATGCGGTCTGTGGTTTGTCATGGTGGCCCCTGCAAACGAGTACGTTGTGTTTCTGTGACTGGTTTATTTCGTTTAGCATTAACATTTCGAAGGCTCATCCATGTTGCAACCTGTATTAAAATTTCATTTTTTATGGATGAATAATATCCTATCATATGGATAGGCCACACTTGGTTCCTCCACTTGTCTGCTGATGGGCACCTGGGTTGTTTTCACCTTTTGGCTCTTGTTTATTGTGCCACTGTGAACAAGGCCATGCAAGAACCTGTTTGAGCCCAGATGGGGCATCTTGTTTTTTTCTTTTAAAGCTTTATTTATTGGGATGCCTGGGTAGCTCACTTGGTTAAGCGTCTGCCCTGTGTTGGACTCCCTGCTCGGCGGGGACTCTGCTTCTCCCTCTCCCTCTGCTGCTCCCCCTGCTTCTCTCTCCCTCTCTCTCTCTCAAGTAAATAAATAAACTCTTTCAAAAAATAAGAAAGATTTATTTATTTGAGAGAGAGAGAGAGTGGGGGCAGGGGCAGAGGGAGAGAGAATCTTAAGCAGACTCCCTGCGTGGGGCTCGATCCCACAATCCAGAGATCACAACCTGAGCCGAAATCCAGAGTCGGATGCTCAACTGACTGAGCCACCCAGGCGCCCCCAGATGGAGCATCTTTAAATCACATGCAGTTAGCCCTTTAAACAGTGCTGGGCTCATGCTTTCCCCTCCTGTCTGGTTTGGGTTCTGGTGTCTTTCTCTGGCCCTTCAGCCTGTGCCTTTCCCACACAGCCCTCCACTCGTTTTCCCCGACATGCCAATTCCTCTCTTCCTCTGAGTGCACTTGGATTGATGGGAGTAGTCCTGGCTTTGTGAGTCAGGCCCATCTGGGTTCAAATTCAGACCACTCTGCTCCTATGTGGTGGTGTTGAATAAGTTACCACAGCAGTCAGAGCCTTGGCCTCCTCACTGTGAAATGGTGGTGGCGTGCCTACCTCTCCTGACATGTGAAGTACCTGCCCGGAGTAGGCGCGTCATTGACTCTGACTTCCTTTTCTGTCCCAGGACCAAGTGCTGCCTCCAACCCCTCATGGTGAGCCCCTCTCCCCAGCTGTAAACATGGATGGAAGGCTCAGTATTGGTGTGTTAGTCAGGTTCTCCAGAGAAACAGAGCCAATAGGATGTCTGTTTATAGAGGGAGGCTGTGGGGACCAAAAAGTCAGAAGTCCACAGAGGCAGCTGGTGGCCAGAAATTCCAGCAGAGTGATTGTTGCGGTCTTGAGTCAAAAGGTACTTAGAGGCAGTGTTCCTTCCTCCTCCGGGGTTGGCGGGGTGAGCACAGTCTTTTAAGGCCTTCAACTGATGGGATGAGGCCCACCCACATTATGGAGGGTGATCTGCTTGACTCAGAGTCTACATATTAAATGTGAAGCCCATGTAAAAAATTCCTGTACAGCAGCATTCAGACTGGTATTTACCAAAGTTAACACATAAAATTACCATTGCAGTTGGTAACTTGCCAGCTTTCTTCAGACTGGTCTGTAGATTCATTATAATTCCAATTAAAATCCAAGAAGGCCTTTAAAGAGCAATTTATAGGCTGATTCCAAAATTCATATGGACGTGTAGAGGAACTAAAATAGCCCAAACAATTTTTTTAAAGGTTTTATTCATTTATTTGGCAGAGAGAGAGATAGCCAGTGAGAGAGGGAATACAAGCAGGGAGAGTGGGAGAGGAAGAAGCAGGCTCCCAGAGCAGGGAGCCTGATGAGGGGCTTGATCCCAGGACTCTGGGATCACGCCCTGAGCCAAAGGCAGACGCTTAACGACTCAGCCACCCAGGTGCCCCCCCCCAAACAATTTTTTTTAAAGTTTATTTATTTATAATCTCTATGCCCCACGTGGGCCTTGAACTCATGACCCTGAGATCAAGCATCGCATGCTCTTCTGACAGAGCCAGCCGGCCAACTCCAAAACAACTTTTTTTCTTTTTTGGGGGAGAGGGGTGGAGAGAGATGGAGAGAGAGAATCCTAAGCAGGCTCCATGCCTAGCACAGAGCCTGACATGGGGCTTGATCTCATGACCCTGAGATCACGACCTGAGCTGAAATCAAGAGTTAGATGCTTAAAACTGAGCCATTCAGGTGCCCCCAAAACAACTTTTTAAAAAAAGATTTATTTGCTTGTTTATTTATTTTAGAGAGAGAGAGTGAGTGAGCACACAAGCAGGAGGAGGGGCAGAAGGAGAAAGAAAGAATCTCAGGCAGGTTCCAACTCCCCACTGAGCTCAGAGCCTGATATGGGGCGCAGTCTCACCACCCTGAGATCATGACATGAGCTGAAGTCTAGAGTTGAGCACTTAACCAACTGAGCCCCCCCCCAACAACTTTTAAAAGAAGATCAAAGTTGGAGGATTCACACTACCTGATTTCAAGACTGATTAGGAAACCACAGTGGAAGGATAGACACAGAGACCAACAGGAAGAATACAGTTCAGAAGTAGCTTTACACACATACGTTCAATTGATTTTCAATAAAAGGTACAAAGGCAGTTGAGTGGAGGAAGGACGGTCTCTTCGATAAATCCTGCTGGAACAACTGGATATCCACATGCAAAAATATAAACTTTGGTTTATATCTTGCAACATATGAAAAATTACATAAAATGGATCATAGATCTAAATGTAAAACTTAAAATTATTACACTTCTGGGAGAAAACAGGAAAACATCTTGGGCATCTTGGGTTAGGCGAAGAGTTCTTTGGATTTGATAAAAATTATGAACTTCTGCTCTTTGAAAGACACTTCATGCATGAAGACAAACCACCACTGGTGAGAATATTTACAAATTATGTGTCTGATGTATTCAGTGTATATAAAAACACTATCAACATTGAGAAGAAGAAAACACCCATAAAAAATAGGCAAAAGATTTGAACAGGCACTTCACCAAAAACACACGAACGAAGCGGATGACAAATATACACACAGAAACATGCGTAATATCACTGGTCATCAGGAAAATGCAGACTGAACCTACAATAAGATACCATAACACACCTACAACAATGACTGAAACCTGAAAGACTGACTGTACTAAGGACTGGCAAGGATGTGGAGAGACTGGTGGAGGGAATGTAAAATGGCACCATCATCTTAGAGAAAAATTGAACAGATGCCCACCATGTGATCCAGTCATTCCCTTCCTGGGTATTGACCCAAGAGAAGGGAAAGTGAACATCTATAAGTTGCATTATAGATGAATACTCACAGCAGCTTAATCAGTAGTTGCCCAAGCTTGGAAACAACCCATATGTCTCTCAGGAGGAGAATGGATAGCAGATTGTGGTCAGTCCATACAATGAGTGGAATACTATTCAGAATAAAAGGGAATTGAGCTATCAATACATAACTGCAATGAAAATAGATCTCAAAATAATTATGCCAAGTGAAAGTAGCCTGATAGAAAAGAACACATATGATGAGATTCCATTTGTATCCACATCTAGGAAATGCAAAATAATGCATAGTGACAGAAAGCAGCTCCGTGGTGGTTGCCTGGGAAGGGGGTGGGCGGAGGGGACTAGGAGGGGATGTGAGGAAAATTTGGGAGTGAGGAATCTGTTTGTTATTTTAATCATGCTTCTATGCATACGTCAAAATGTATCAGATGTGAATAGTGTTCTGTGCTGCATGTGGGTTAGACCTCAGTAAAGCTGTGGTAAATGTAAAGCCCACAGAAGAATGGCCAGTTGACCAGCTTTTTTCCTCAATGGCCGACCACTATCCTCAGTGACACCCTCCCCCCGGCCAGACAAGCCAGCGTCTGCTGTCCCTCAGCTTCATAGAACTGGCTCTCAGGGGCCATTACATACCCTTGGGAAGATTGCATCAAATAGCACATTATAGGCATGATGGAAGGTTCTGGAAACCCCCTGTCATTGGAAATGGATCTTTGTCCATTGGCTTACATCACAGCATGGGACATGTCTCCTAGCTCCCCTTTTTTTGCTCTTGTCACTGTTCTCTATCTTCCGGAGGCCCGAGAAGGTTAAGCTCCTCGCCATCAACCTCAGAGGTCAGATGTCGCAGGTTTCTTTTAACCAGCCATTGTGGGGCCGAGACGTCGGTAGGTGGCTATCACGTAGAATCTCTCTGGCTTTGCCCTATGGCTCCTTCATTCACAAAACCGAGGCACGTGAAGGTCAGTGACTTGTCCCAGACTTAAGATCAAGTTAGCTCAGATACCGTGAAGGCTTGGGTTCCTAACCCCTAGACCTGACCCAAGGGATGTCCCACGTTTTCTCCACCACCCCTGCCCTGTGACCCATGTCACATGACCCCAGGGCTGCTGGGGGGAGAGAATCCGGCCCGGGCTGTGCCTTCCGGGGCCTGGCAGCTGGCAGGACAGTGGCAGAGCGAGCCTCTGCACAGCCTGTCAGGGTCTGTGCTGCTTCCCCATCACGTCCACCCAGTTGCCCTAGTGACTGTGTGACCCTTCTCCCCCACCCTGCGCCACCATCAGCCCTATAAATAGAGGCGAGGAGCAGCTGGGCTCTCTTGGCAGTCACCATGAGGACGCTGGTCCTGCTCTGCTGCTTCGTGGCGTCGCTCCTGCTCCCAGGACAAACAGGTATGACCCTCACCCCTGTCAGCCAGGCCAGACAGTGACCCCCACGTGCCCCGAGGTTTTATGTTTACTGCAGGGGGCGAAGGGAGGAGGGAGGCTCCAATGATAGATGGGGCCTCTGTGATTCCTGCGGTTGATGGCAAACCTTTACTCCTGGCTGGTCTCACCATCATCTCCATTCCCTTCTCCCTGGGGCCCAGGACAAAACTGGGTACAGAGACCCCAAGAGCGTTCAGGGGTTTCAGGGAGGCCAGAAGTGGGAGTCGTGAACTGAGAGGTGCAGGCAGGTGTGAGGCCTGAACCAAGGGCTGGGAGCCAGAAGGCAGGTCTGGCCAGTAGATGCTGGGGAAGAGGACCCCAAAAGTTAAAACTAGAGGACCCTCCTGGACAGACAAAAGAGCCCAGTCCTGGTGCTGGAGGGGCCCTGGAGGTGAGTCGTGTTGACCCTCCCACCCGGTGGAGATTGGGCGGGGGGCTGGCTTTGCATGATTGAGGACCGGGTGTGTGGACAGAGTTGGGGGTTGTCTGGGGAATGGTGGGATAGAGGAGGTGGTCAGTTTGGTATGGGATTGGGGATGGAGTTAGGGATTGGGCACAGAGTTCAGGAGAGAGGCGGGATACTCCAGAGTATCCCTGAGCTAGGCTGGGGGCTTCACTGGAAGGGGGCTGGGGGTCTGTATGTGTGGTTTTTCCTTTGGGATCTCAGCACTTTGTGTGGTAGAGGTGGAGGCTCGGGTTACAGCATGGGGGTTATTTATAGGCATGGAGGGGACACCAGAGGGTTTGCCACCTCTCTCTTCCTGAGACTCCTGGGGCTGGGTCCCCCTTGGGGATGCTTCAGGGGTGATCTGGGGTGCCCCCAGGAATCTGGGTCTCCTGCTTTGTCTTGTCATGAGGTGGCAGTCTTCAGATGTACAGGGGACCATGGGGTCCAGAGCCCCAGCGTCTCCCACCTTTGAGTTTCTATTTGTTGAGGTCCCAGCCCCAGCCGCTTAAGCAGGTGGTGGGCAGAAGCAGGTGTTCCCTTTGGGGGGTTAGGGACCAAGGTGGGGGGCTCCGGTCTTGCATGTGCCCCTGGGCCGTGCCCTTGTCTGCCCTTGAGTTAATTTGGGCCTTGCAGGGCTGCCATGCCTGGAGCGGTGAGGATTCCAAGCGGCTGTCAGGTGGCTAAGTATGGAAACAGCAGTGTAATTGGATCCTGAGCCCCAAGCCACTGCCGCCTGCTCCCCTTCACAGCCCCTGCCCTGCTCCGCCCAGCCCCAGCTGCCACCTTGCCTCTCTTCCACACACCAGGCCCAGGGACTTTTAGCCTTTTAGGGACATCTTTCATCTTTCCTCCCAACGACGTAACTGGACATTTGGAATGTTCCATGGACCTCTCTGAGGGATCTTGCCACGAAGAAAGGAGGCAGGCAGGCACTTTGTGCAAAGATCCTCTCTGTGCACCCTCTTTCCTTCCTGGACTCTGCAGTGCGTCCCTAGCCTGGCTTCCAGGGTGGCCTTGCTCACCATGTGCAGGGTGCCCTCTCTCCTCCCTCCTGCTCACCACTTGTGCTGTGGGTTCTTCCCTAGGGGTGGGTTTTAATACTGCTCCAGCTATAGGTTACCCTAAAAGATTGTTCTCTCCTGCACCCACTGGAAGGTTCCAATCATAAGGGTGACTTCTCCCTGTCTCTATGACAGTCCTTTCTACTGGTTGATTTCCCCTGGAATTGTGCCACTAAGTCAATGCCACCTTGCCCAAAGGCAGCAGCTTTGCTCCTGAACTTCCCACCCTACCCCTGGATACTTGCCCCTCGCTGCGTGGCAGGCAGACTTTCTCTCTAACTTACTTCCTGCTTCCTGGGGTAAAGCTACCTTTCCTTCTTTTGTCCCCATGTTGGTTCTGTGGTCTTCTGGACCATGGCAGCCTCTTCTTGTTCCCAAGCAAGGGACCAAAGGCCTCTCCTGATGCTAGGAACAGCTGGAGCTGCCAGGGCCGGATCACCAGGCACCTCCCACATCCCCACCCACCCATCCATGGCTCCCAGGCATTTGTGACTACGGGGGTCCTCCTCTTTGTCTTGGGGACTTGGCCAGGTGACAGGCCTGCTCAAGGACAGGGGAAAGCAACCTCGAGTTGGTTTACTCTGTCTTCTCATTGTCGAGGGTAGAGTGAAAGCCAGCGGAATGAGAGACACACAAGGTTGGGCAGTGATTATGGACAGGCGTGTTCAGCCCAGGGCTGTCTCCCCCCACCCGGAGTTCCTGTCCTGCCCTCAGCCTCTCTCTCCCTGACAGCCACAGAACTCCCTCTGCCTTTGGAGAGGCTACCTGTGGGGAGCTTTCCTCCGGATGCCTGTGATCCTTTGACTCCTCTGAGAGTGGGGTGGGATGGGGAGTGGCCAGGGCTGAGAAAGCATTTGGGTTCATGCCGTTGGTGTTTGTTAGGCTGGATTCTGGACATCTTTGCTTCCTGTTGCCTGCTTGATGCAGAGAGTGGGGCAGATGGGGATTCTGAGTCTGTTCATCCTTCTCCAGCCCAGCCCTGGTTTGCAGACTTACAACCTCCTCTGGCCTCCACCCTGCCATCCCAATAGTGAGAAGTTGGTGCACGCTGGGGCTGACCTCCCCTCCATGAGAGATGAGGGTCTGTCCGGAACCCCCTTTTGGCCCCTCCTCACCTGCCCCAGTCTGGTTATCTTCAGAAAGATGTCGTGTTCATGTTCCTTCAACAGAGCAGCCCAGCTGCCACAACCCACCATGGGGAGGGCCGCTGAGGGAAGGTATGAGCTCAAAGGTCTTGGGGAGAGAGCAGAAGCCTTTGCAGCCCCCCTGCAAGCTGTGTCCAGCAATTTCCCCGACTTCTGGCTCAGAGCAGCTGGATGAGCCCGTAGGAGCATCTCATCTGCCACGTCCTGCATCGAGTCTACAAAGCACTCACTGGGATTTGCCAGTGGATGTGCACACTTTGCTTGGTGGCCTGTGGAACCAGAGTGTGGGAATGCTGGTTTTGTCCCACGTCTGGGTGTGACAGTGAAAGTCAGACAACTAGTTCAAGGCAGGGCCAGCGCTGGAATTCAGGTCTCCTTGCTCCCACAGAAGGAGGTTGGATGAGGCCAGCTGCATCCCCCTGGCCATTTGGTGCTCATTTAGGTGTGGTGCGCTGGGAAGGAGCCTAGTCACTACAGACACAGGAGGAAGACAGCTCTTCCCCTTTGGCAGGGCCCCAGGGCCAAGGGCAGGTTCTAGGTGCTATGCCTCCTGGCCTGGAATGAGGGTGCAGCTGGGACGGTGGGCAGGGGTGGGGTCTGCCGCTGTGGGATTCTCTGCTTAGCTCTCTCCTGGACACCCGGCTCCAAATCCAAATCCAGACCCACTCACTGCACAACCCCTTACATTTAAATACTGCTTGAGTGCAAAGCCTTTCATTCAACCACCTTGCCACATCTCACCACGTATTAATCATCCCAGATTTATAGCGTACCTCTTATTGTTTAGGTGTGGTACTGGGGGATCCAGATGGGCATTTTGTCCTTGGCGTGCTTACCCCCCAGTTCAGGAGATAGGGCATCTCCCACCTCGTACCTGCACGCATACAAGCAGGACACATGTGAGCGTCATGAGGGAGGTAAAGTGAGGTGGGGTGGGAGGGCCTGGGGAGATTATTTTTAACCGAGTGGATCAGGAAATGTTTTACAGATGAGGGGATATTTGAGATGGGCCCTGAAGAAAGTAGCATTCAGACATGGAATAATGGAAGAAAGAGAATTCCACATAAGGGGCAGGATGAACGAACTCATGCTGTCAGGAAATGTTGGCGCTCTGGCGAGAACAGGGCAGGGAGAAGGGCAGGCAGAGTCAAGTGGGGATTGTGGGGAAGCTACTTGGAAGGGTGGGTTGGCCAACCGTGAAGGGCTGTGTGTGTTTGGTGGTCGGTGGTCAAGGTGGCTTCACGCTGTGGGTGGCGGGCAACCACTGAGGGCTTGGGAAGCATCTCTCCGGCAGGTGTTTGTGGGGAGGGGGAGGACGAGGGAGGCTTATTGGAGGACCCAGTCAGAAATGCAGGTTAAAGGGTGTGAGCTCCGTGAGGGAGTGAGGGTGGAGAGGAGGGGCAGACCCAGGAGAGAGCTGGGGTGGAATCTACTGGACTTCAGCCAGAGGGAGCCCTCACGGATCTAGTGTAAGTCGCTGGAGGCCTGATCTTACCAGCAATTAAAAAAAAAAGGACCAGGAATATAAAAGAACAGATTTTAAAAGTTCAGTTGGGGTTGTTATGAATTTGGGGTGCCAGGGGGACATCTGGGTGGAGATACTGGATATTGGAGGATTGAAAGTGAGGCCTGGAGGTCCAGAGATGAGATCCAGTAGGGTGAAGATGAGGCTGTGAGGTCATGAAGGAAGCATTTGCAGAGAGAGAAGAGATTGAGGGATGGTTGCTGGGCAGCACCAGATTCGGGCAATGGGAAGAGGAGGATGAGTGGGTTTCAGGAAGAGGGGAAGGGACCCAGAAGAGACAGTGACCTGGAGGCCAAGGGAAGGGCGCATTCTAGAAGGGTGGTCGAAGAGATGGAAGGCCACAGGGATGCCGAGGAAGATGAGGTGTTGGCTTTGATATCCCCGAGGTCGCTGGCAGAGTGCAAGGGCCTTATGCGCATCTAGGGAGAGTGCAGAGGCGACACATTTGGGCAGTGGGCTCAGGAGGGCTAGAGGACACATAGGAGTACATTGGTAGGGGGTTTGCAGATGTAGCAAATTTCCTTTTCAACACAAGAAAGACTAAGTGTGTTTATGGGCCGATGATGAGGATCCTAGGAGAGAGAAGGACTGACGGGCACAAGGCGGAGAGGAAGTGACCAAGGTGTCAGACGTATGGGGAGGGTGGGGCAGGTCTTAGGGGACACATGCCATGGCATCATGGAGACCTCAGAGGGACACTGCACCTTCGAGGTAAACTCAGGAGCCGCGGTGCTAGTGAGGGAACTCAACTAGGGGCCACGGAGTGGGGTGGGAGGGAAGGAACAAGACTATGAGGTGGAAGGGGAGGCTGATTGCCCCAAGTTGCAACAGGGCTAAGACCAGAGCCTGGTCGCTGATGCTGAAGGAAAACCAGGCAGAGCCCAGGGACCAAGTCAGTGAACCATCCTTTTCGTTCAGTGAATGTTGGCCCCTGGTGAGCTGGCCCCCTCGAGCCAGGGCAGTCTGACCCCAACCTCTACCTTCTAAGATGTCATTCAGCAACTGTTCCCTTGGCCTGCAACAGGAAAAGTTCTGTGTTTGGACTCCATCAGGATCAGTGACTTAGTGGGAGCTGGCTCGGAGGCTTGAAGTGAGTTTCCCGGATGACGGCCTGGGTTCTCATTCTTCTTGTGCAACAAGACAGGCCCAGGCTCAGGTTCCCTCTGGGGTGTTTTCCTGGCTGGAAGGACTTTGCTACGCCCATCAGCAGGGCTCATTTTGGAATCAGGGAAGTCCCGTCCCCTTTGGTTTCGGCCGCATACTCTCCAGCCCTGAAGGTGGTTGTTCAGAGTCAGGGTCCCAGGGAGAAACCTGTCTATCCCTGTCACTTCCTCACCCTCCCTGACAGAGGGCTCCCAGGCAGCCTTTCCTGAATGGCCTGGTCTCAGGGTTGGGGGTTCCGGCAGCGGAACGTTTCCTGCCTCTGAAAGCTCACGAGCTGTTAGGAGGTCAGCCATTCACACCCCCAGCCAGGCCCTGCAACAGCCTTCTCTCCGAGCCCTCCAGCTTCTCCCTAGCTGTGTGGAGAGGAGGTTGCCCCACACTGCCCTGAGGGCGGGAGTGTCCGATTCTGAAGGCCAGGAGACCATGGTGTGTCTGGGCAGCTCCTGGCTGGTGCCACCCTAGGAGCCTGTCTTCCCTGGGACTGTGTCATCAGAGCCACATGAAAACAGTCACTGCTGCTCCTTCTGTTCCAAATCCTGGGGCCCAGAAGGATTTCAGGTGGAACGTTGGCCTAGCTGAGGCAGGCTCCCCAGCTTCCGTGCAAGGCTGTTACTCAATGAGAAAAGGCTTTTCTTCTTCCATGCTAGGTGGACACTCCCCCCAGGGGTCCTTGTCTTTTACAACCTCGACAGCACTGACCCTCTCATTCACTGTCAACTCTGAGTGCTACAGGGCACAGAGTGGGTGTGGGCTGCATGGCTAGCCCTGGGGAGAAGGAGGGCCCAGTGCAGAGTCCTGGAAAAAGGGGAGACAGGGCCCACCCTGGGGTACCCACTATGGGTTGGGAACAGAATGAATTCATGATTAGGGGTGAGGGGCAGTATGTGGTCAGCAAGTGATGTAAAAATGCAACTAGCTTATAATCCAGCAATCACACTGCTGGGTATTCAGCCGGAGAATACAAGTATGCAAAGTCAGAGGGATACATGCTCCCTGATGTTTACAGCAGCATTATCTACAGTAGCCAAGGTAGGGAGGCAGCCCGAGTGTCCATTAACAGGTGAATTCATAAAATAGTGGTTGTATGTGTATGTGTGTGTGTGTGTGTGTGTGTGTGTGTGTGTATACACACACACACATGCTGGAATATTTTTCAGCCATGAAAAAGAATGAAATCTTGCCATTTGCAGCGACATGGATGGAGTTAGAGGGTATTATGCTAAGAGAAATAAGTCAGCCAGAGAAAAACAAATACCATGTGATTTCACTCATGTGGAATGTAAGAAACAAACGAGCAAAAGGAAAAAATAAGAGAAAGAGAGACAAAGCAAGACACAGACTCTTAACTCTATAGAATAAACTGGTGGCACCAGAGGGGAGATGCGTGTGTGGGGGGGTAAAGCAGGTGATGGGGAGGAAGGAACGCACCTGTCGTGACAAGCGCCGGGTGACGTGTGCGAGTGTAGGAGCGCTGTACTGTGCACCAGATACTAACAACAAGACGTTAATTAAGTGCCCTTGAAAATAAAAACTTCAGCAAACAAAAGGGATGTGGGGTCCACAGTGGCAACTGAGAGGAGGAACACACTGGAGGGAGGCGGGAAAGGTGGGCCATTGGGGACTGTCCTCTGAAAAGCCAGCTTTCCAGCCCCGAGGCCAGGCTGCTCTCACCCCTCAGCCCTGGCCAGCCACACTACTCAGACAGGAACAGGCCATGTCTCTGCCCCCAGGAGCTGACTTCTATTTGGGGCGATGGCACGCACGGAGAGAAAATGTAACTAACCCCCCCACCCTTCCCCTGGCAGCTCTGGTTGGAGTTCAGAGGAGGGCTGGAAGGTCGGCTGGACTCATGGAGGGGCAGGGTTTCAGCTGAACTGGGAGAAAGGGGCAGTTACTGGACTGTCAGCTCCAGGAGGACAGGGGCTGTGTGTTTGTTTAACTTGCTCGCCTCTGCATCAGCAGGGCCTAGCACGGCGCTTGGTTCGCTTGGTTCATGGAAAGCACTTAACGGTGTCAGATGAATGAGCAGACGATTTGTGCAGGCAGAGGAGGAAGGTGATCAGAACCAGGAGTGGGGAGGCTCAGAGCATCGCACTGGTGGGGTGGGAGGAGCCCAGCTCTGACTCGGGCTGTGGGGCTCCTGTTGGGGGTGATCAGACCACCCTGGTGGGTGAAGGGCCTGGAATGCTGAGCCAGGTGGCTCTCTCTGGCCCTCAGCATACTCTAGCCCCTCCCCTTCTCCCTCTCAGATATTTTTGGATCCTTCTAGAGCAGGGACTGCATTCTGAGCTCAAACAGGTGCAGGCAAAGTCTGGCCTGGAGTTCTGGGACCGAGGAAGTGGGTTGTGTTGGGAGCTCAGCCCAGAATCAGGCTAGGGGAGATCCCTGGGGTTTGGGAGCCCCCTCCTTGTTCCCTACCCCCCACCAGCTCACCGCCAAAACAGCGGCCCCTGGTCCTCTTCCAAGTGGCCATTCAGTTAGGACCTCAGCTAGGTTGTTCCCCATAGAATTTTCCCTAGACGGCAATAGGTATAGACTTGACAAACCTGTTGCCTTGGAAACCGTGTCTCCAAGTGCACCTGGTCCCACAGCTGCTGGCCCTGTGTACCTGCACCCCCCGGAGGGGCTTCTGTCCACTTTGTTGGTCTCTTTTGTTTTTTTCCCTGCATTTCCTCCTACTCTGTATGTCAGCTGGTAGAAGACCATTTATTTCTCTAGCTTATCCCAGGAGGTCAAGACACTAGGAGGGGGTCTGGAAAGATTGAAGAAGGGTCATAGCCCTTGGCATGGCCTGGGAAACCCATCCTGGCCTCAGGACTGAGCCTGTGTCCAGGCCGTGAGAGGGATAGAAGCCCAGGGGCAAATCCATTTTTCTTCTGACTTTTCCTGCCTCAGTTTCCTTCCTGAGTTGGTCGTTAGGCCAGCAGCCTCTTCACCTGGAGCCCTGTCACCTGAGGCCGCCCACACAGGTTGCAGAGCAGCCAGCCTGGGGTGGGATGGGGGGGGCACGGCGAGTCCACAGGGCCTGGAACACAGAACAAGCACGGGCTTTGCCACAAATTTGCCACCAAGCCCCTTCCCATTTTGCACCTGTCTTTTTGCTCATAAAATGGGTTAATAATACTTGCCCTATTTACAGCATGGGGTTGTTTGTGACTAAATTTTAAACATGGCTATCGGATGCTTAACATGTTTTTTGATATCAGCTACTTTTTAAGGTTGAAAGGACTATGGCAGTAATTACAGGCTGTCACTGCCACCGGTTTCCTCAAATATCATGAAACATGAACAATCAAGGGAATCCATCCACATCTCTGCCCCTTCTCAGGGCTGTTAATATCCTTTGGATTCTCTGTCCTCAGAGAGCTTACCAACCAGGAGAGAGTCCCCGCTCATGACAGGAGTAGGGAACCATACAAGGCAGATGTAATCAGGGGCTAAAAATAAGTAGCCTGAGTGTGCAGAGAAGGGGAGCAGGTGGGACGGGGCCTGGGGCCGTGGGGCTGGTGGAAGCACCACCAGCTTAGTGAGAGAGGGGTTGGGAAGATCCTGTAGAGCCGGGCTTCAGTGCTGTTCCTGTGTCAGTTTTCTGGGGCCACAAACCGGGTGGCTTCAAACAACAGAAATTTAACCTCTCATAGTTCTGGAGGCTGAAGTTAGACCTGGAGGGGTTGGCAGGGCCCTGCTCCCTCTGAAGGCTCCATGGGAGGCTCCTTCCTGCCTCTTCCAGCTTCTGGTAGATCCAGGAAGTCCTTGCCGTTCCTTGGCTTGTAGACGCATCTCTCCATGCTCTGCCTCTGTGTCGTCATGTGGCCTCTTCTCTGTGTGTCCGTGTGTCCTCTCCTCTTCTTGTAAGGACACCAGTCATTGGACTTAGGGCCCACCCTAATGCAGTATAGTCTCATCTTAATTACATCTGCACAGACCCTGTTGCCAAATAACGTCCCCTTCCAAGGTTCCTGCTGGATGTGGATGGGGGGAGGGGGCCCTCTTCAACCTCTCTGGCTCCTTAGCCTTGGACCCGACAGTTGAGTAGTTGCTGGCTCTGAACGTGTAGTTCCCGTCTGTCTCCTAGCTGGTAGTCCTCTGCTGGGCACAAATGGCACCTGTTTTCTTAGCCCTCTCTTTGGCCCCATGGCCCACACGATTGCCCCAGCAGCTGATTTGTGACATACCCAGCATAGGCCTGTTGAATGGGTGGACGGACAGCTGGCCGGGGGCAGGCAGTTCCATGAGGCTGCCCAGCCTAGCCGTGGTGTTGGGGTGGCTGGTGGGGGGAGTTCTCCAGCTCCCTGTTGGGTGTGCTCGGGTACGGAGCCGATGGCATGGGCCTGTGCTGGGGACTGGGGGCTCTGGTTCTTGGCTGATTCTGTGATGGAGAGAGCCACAGGCCAAGAAGCCAGCGACTCAGGCCTGTCAGCGTTAGGCTCAGCTCTCCTGCATGTGTGCCCGTGCCTAGCCCCTCACAGTCCCCGTCCCTGCTGCAGCGGGAGAATGAGCAGGACACGGAGGTGCCTCCCCACCCCCTGAGGGAGCCCCTTGGAAAGAGAACTTCCAGCTGTGTCCTCTGCCAGTGTCAGTGAGAGGCTTGCATCCTGTGGCGGGATGCAAGCCTTTCTTTCTCCCTTTCTGCCCCCTCCTCGCCAGCGGCATGAGCGCCCAGCTAAATGGGCGGGTATCTGGGTCTCCTCACAGCAGACTTAGGGGTCCCTAGCCCAGAGGCAGCTCTGGAAGCTGGTGGCTGTACCTCTGTTTCTCTTTCTGTGGTTTGTCCTGGTTCTGGAGGAGAGCAGGGATGGGGACAGGTCTCCAGGGTCTGTTGGCTTTTCTAGAAAAGCTTACTGGTGAATGCCATCTGGTCTCCTAGCCTGGCATTCCTCGCTCTGTCTCTTCTGTCTGCCTTGTCCCATCCTCCTGACCACTTGCCTTGGCTCCTGCAGCGACCAACCCCAAATGCCCTACCTTTCAAGGAGCTCCTGGGGTCCCCATCCCTATCTGCCCCTGAGACTGCTGTCACGAGGCGAGTTCTCTCCCACCTCCTCCGCTAATTAGATGCCATGTGTTGAAGGGGAGGTCTTTAATTCAGGAATCCAGTTCATGGTTACCACAACAACCTTCTGAGCTGATAAGGCAGCTACTTCTACAGTCCTCTGATCACAAAAAAGTAGGCCTGAGTTAAAAGACTTGACCCACAGGTACTTCTCTGGTTCTGAATCCCAGTCTCAAATCTCCTCTCTTTTGGAGCTCTCTGCCACTGAGTGGAGGGAAGGCCTTACATTTTGCCACCATCATCCGTCCGTCCGTCCATCCATCCACTCATCCAATGGATGTCCAAGGTGCTAGAATACAAAATCTATGATAAGGAAACCAAATAAGTAAGTTATTTAGTTTTTTGGAATGATTTTAGGTGCAGTGGAGAAAAAGACTAGCTTGGGGAGGAAGAAGGCTAGTCAGGAGACAATGTCACCAGGGTAGCAGGAGAAGGCCTGGCTGAGAAGGTGACAAGGAGCCAAGTGTTAGGGGAGGAGTGGAGAGCCAGGCGTCCGTGTGGGGAGAGCGTTCCCAGCAGAAAGCACAGTGAGCGCAGGGGGGCAGGAGGCCTGGTGCACTTGCTCCCGGCAAAGCAAGCCTGTGTGGAGGAGGGAGCCATGGAGCGTGTGCAGAGGGGGGAGCACGTGTGGCAAAGAGAGGGCATGGAGCCCAGGGAGGGGCTGTTTCACAACTCAGGTGAGAGATGACAGGCTGGCGGTGGGAGAAAAGATTAGACGGAGGATAGATTTTGAAGGCAGACAACAGGTTTAGCTAAGGTTTTGGAGAAAGAAAAGAACCAAAAACACTTTATCTTTTTTTTTAAAATAGTTTTGTTGAGATATAATTCAAATATGTATAGTATGCCTCTTTGAGGAGTGCCAGTCAGTAGTTTTTAGTGTATTCACAGATACGTGCAGCCATCAGCAAGTCAATTTTAGAACATTTTTTTATCACCCCCCAAAAGGAAGCTGTGTCCTTGTCAGTCTTCACTCCCCACAAGCTGCCCCTGTGGCCCCGGCCACCTCTAATCTGTTTTCTATCTCTGTGCATTTCCCTGTTCTGGACTTTCATATAAATGGAATCACATGGTGTATGGCCTCTTGCGTCCGACTTCTCTCACCGAGCATCATGTCTCCACGGTTCACCCACCTTGTAGCAGGTGTCGACCTCATTCCTTCTTATGCCACCAAATAACAAGGAAAGCATATTCATTGAAGAATAATAATAATATTCATTGAATAATACTTCATCGATAGGCCACATTTTGTTTATCCATTCATCAGTTGATGGACATTTGAGTTGTTTCCACACTTTGACTCTTGTGAGTAATGCTTCTGTGAACATTGATGTACACAATCTTTTTTTTTTTCTTTTGCTTTTTAAAGATTTTATTTATTTCTTTGACAGAGAGAGAGACAGCCAGCGAGAGAGGGAACACAAGCAGGGGGAGTGGGAGAGGAAGAAGCAGGCTCCTAGCGGAGTACGGAGCTGGCTGAGGGGCTCGATCCCAGGACGCTGGGATCACGCCCTGAGCTGAAGGCAGATGCCTAATGACTGAGCCACCCAGGTGCCCCTTTTTTTTTCTTTTAAGATTTATTTATTTGAAAGAGAGAGAGGAGATACATAAGCAGGAGGGGCAGAGGGAGAGGGAGAGAGAGAATCTCAAGCACATTCTTTGCTGAGCATGGAGCTAGACATGGGGCTTGATCCCACAACTGTGAGATCAGGATCAGAGCCAAAATCAAGCTTAACCTACTGACCCACCCAGCCGCTCCTGATACACACATTCTTGTGTGGAGGTGTGTTTTGGGAGATTTTGTCTTTTTTTTTTTTTTTTTAAGATTTTATTTGTTTATTTGAGAGAGCACCTGTGTGTGTGCGCCCAAGTGGAGGGATGGGAGGAGCAGAAGGAGAGGGAGAAGCAGGCTCCCAGCTGAGCAGGGTGCCTGACGTGGGGCTTGATCCCAGGACCCTGAGATCATGACCTGAGCTGAAGGTAGATGCTAAACTGACTGAGCCACCCAGGCGCCCTGGGAGATTTTGTCTTAATATTAGAAATACCTTACACGTTTCCTTTTTTTTTTTTTTTTTTAAGTTTTTGTTTTTAAGTCCTCTCTATGCCCAACATGGGGCTTGAACTTATGACCCCAAGACCAAGAGTCATGTGCTCCACTGACTGAGCCAGCCAGGCGCCCCTAGAAATACCTTACACTTTTCTAGTATTACATGGCTTTCAGAACTCTAGCAGGTGTCATTTGAGCCTCCCGCCATCTGGCACATAGTAGGCGCTCCAGTGACAGCTGCAGAGTGAAGGTACCACAAATCTGGAGGTGGGCAGGCTGGTATTTTTTTCCCACCTTATTACTGATGAAACAGGCACAGAACAGTTGAAATACTTGCTCAGGTCTCCACTGCTGATTAGGAGAGCAACTCTGGCCCCTCACTGTGTCCGTCTGTCTTTCTCTCCCTTCCTGAGAGGCCCAGGGTCCCACAGCTGCTCCTGGAACTGGGCAGCTGTGCCTGAGCACCAGGTTCCCATTTCACAGGCCGCTTCTGCGAGGGCCTCCCCTCGCCAGCCACATCTGCTTCTTTGTGCTCTTCTCCAGGGAACATCCCCCAGCAGGGTTGCAAGGCCAGCTAGACCCCAGACCCTAATGTCCCCAGAGCCGATGGGCATCATGCGGAGTGTGATTCAGTGTGTTTGAGGAATGGCCCAGGAATGGGTCTTTTAACTAAGCTCCTCTATGATCCTTTTGCAAATGGCCTTGAGCCCCGTCTTGCAAAGGGCTGACCCAGGGAGGAGACTCATTACTGTCTGGTGCTCTCAGGGCATCCAACAGTTGTTTGCTGTGCTGGGTATCTGCCAGGCCCATGCTGGACACCTGCAGTCCCACTGGGGACACACTGTAGGCCCTGGCCCCAGGGGCCTTACCATCCATGGGGACAAATTTTAAAAGGCTGCCACATAGGGTGACAAGTGCTGTAGGAACACAGAGCAGAAGCACCTTGGTACTGAGGGGCCTGGGGAGGCCTCCCAGGGGTGAGCTGGAATTAGCCAAGTCCAGGCGAGGGGGGAATGGACAACAGTGAGGCTGGCGCTCAGGGAGACTGGTTGGAAAGGCACGGGAGCTGAAAGCGATTTCTCAGAGAACTCTGCAGGTGCTGGTTGTGTGAGTCTGGTGCTCAGGGCTTTCTCTGGCCCTGGGGGGACATGAAGAGGCTTCGGGTCTACCTCTTGCCCTAGAATCAGTGACAGTCGAGGAGGGAAGATCGGATGCATGCATGGCCCCCTGAAGGTCACAGCCACACGGGGCAGGGGCTGTCACTTGGCTCAGTGTGGATGGTCATGGACGCTGAATCAGTTGAGGTCAGTGAGGGGACCCATGTGGCCTGGAGGGGTGAGAAGCAGAGGACATCAGGGAGGCAGCAGGATGTAGGCTGGCAAGAGGGAGCAGGTGCGGCCGGACCTGAGGAGAGGCGGGAGGGCGTTCCAGGCAGGCGGCGGTGTGGCTGTCGGGACCTCTTATGGGTTGGATTGTGTCTTCCAAAAAGGTAGGTTGAAGTCCTAACTCCTAGTACCTCCAAATGTGGCTTTATTTGGAAATAGGTTCCTTGCAGATGTAGTGAGTTAATCTGACTGGTGCCCTTAGACATGAAGGAGAAGAGATGCAGAATAGTGATACAGGGAGAAGGCCGTGTGCCATGGAGGTAGAGGTTGGAGACACACATGGACGAGCCAGGGACTGCCGGGAGCCACCAGAAGCTGGAAGAGGCAGGAAGGAGCCTCCCCTAGTGCCGTTGGTGGGAGCACGGCCCTGCCGACACCCTGATTTTGGACCCTGGCCTCCAGAATTGTGGGACAATACATTTCCTCCCTCCCTCCCTCCTTCCCTCCTACTCTCCTTCCTACCTTGCTTGCTTGCTTGCTTGCTTCCTTCCTTCCTTCCTTCCTTCCTTGGTTTAGTTTCAGGTATACAGTACAGTGATTAGAAAGGCTTCCCCGACCGGGAATCAAATCATTTCTGCTGCTTCAAGCTGCCCAGGTTGTGCTTTGTTGCAGCAGCTGTAGGAACAGGCTTCGGTGCGGGGCTTTGGAGCCCTGGTGCTGCGCGGCTGGCTGGCAGGCAGGCCGCTGGCTGGAGCTCTTCTGAGGTGGCCTGGTGGAGCCTGCGTGGGGCCCTTGGTGTTGATCAGGAAGGGTCATCCTGGGGACAGTGAGTGCAGAATGTTCACTTGCTCTTGCCCCGCCCTCTGGCCTGCCCTTGGCTTTGACCTTCCTCTCCCCAGGGGAGCCCCGTGGGAACTAGAATTCCACCCGCCCTGACCTGCCTAGTCACCAGGCTGCTGAAGGAAAGGAAAGCTCTGGGTGACAAGGGCCTTGTTCGGTTTCAGAGTTTGAAGAGACAAGAGGAGAGCTCCGGCCCTTGGTGACACTAACGCCACCAAGAAGGAAGCCACTCTTGAGTTTAATTGTGTAAAATGATTTTTCCCCGGGGGTGGGGATGTCCAGAGGGGGAAGTCTGAGGGAGGGACAGAGCCACCTCTCACCGAGAAAGAATGGCCCACGTGTCTGAGGTTCAGTGGGCTAGGCCACTTGAGAATGCAAACCGGGAAGCCTGCTCCCAGGGGAGACATGGGATTTCTAGAACGTTCTACCACAGAGCCGCCTGGATATTCTTTGCCTGTGGTGTTCCAAGCTCTGAAGTGCTAACTGAGGGTAATGGATGGATTTGCTCAAGAGGCTTTGTGAGTTTGTACCATCTGTGGAGCAGCGAGCGGACAGAGGTCTTCTTCCTTTTCCCTTGTGACTCAGACTCTGGAAGGCTCTTTTGGCTGGTTTTTTTTTGGCCTCTGCAGTCCTGAACTCAGAAGCTAGGAGCTGATCTCATGTAGCTTTTGTGGAACCAGCTGACCTTTATCCCCTGGTGACAGGACAGTGAGCCCCTCCCTGCATTCTCCTCTCCGTGACAGCAGAGCAGCCGGAGTCATGGGGAATGTGGGGCTGGGCCGGGTGCACATGGCCTCCTGGAGCTTGAACCTTACCCCAGTCCTTCCCAAAGTCTCCATTGAGATCTGTGCTTGGGTACCCAAACTGACATCAGAGCCCTCAGCTGGCGCTCCTTGGGAGGCTATGCCTTATATAGGAACAACTGGAGGAAGGACTGGGCGATCCCAAGAGTGCTGGGTCTCAGGGAGAGGGTGAGGGGCCCAGGGAGTTTGTGCTTATGTCCATCTTTGCTCCCAGCTCAGTAGGCGGTTTCCAGCAGGCTCGGTCGTTTGCTTTCTCTGTGAAATGAGTGAGTTGGGCTAGTTAATTTCTAAGTTTCCTTCCAGTGCTACAAAGCTCTAATGCAAAAATAACCAAAACAAGATGAGGCTTGGGGCCATGAGCGCGAGGACCTAGGAGTGGAGCCCATCTGTTGTGAACTTGGTGAAGCCGTTTGGGAGAGAAGGTGGAAAGATCTGCCTCTTGGCATCTGGATAGCAGTTTTGTTGGAAGGGTCTTTGGGCTGGAGCACACAGGGCAATACACGGGGCAGAATATCCGTGTTACTGCTGCTCTAACCTCTGCCCTCGGCTTGAGCTTCCTTCATAACCACCTCGGAGCAGACTTGGGGGCAAACAGCTTCTCTGGTCTCCTTGGCGGCTGCAGGTGGGATCTGCTAAGGACACCTCACTGCTGAGCACGTGTGGGCGAGGCCAGGCACTGCTCACGGGGGCGAAGAGGGGCTGCCTGTGATCGCACAGACCCACATGCGAAGCCCTTCAAAGTTGCAAAAACATGAGCTCTGATTTCAGCCGAGCAGGACAAGCAAAGTGCCACTCAAGCCGGAGCTAGAGCCACTCTCGCTCTATCTGTGGCGCGGTCAAAGCTACTTTCTCAAGGCCTGAGTCATTTTGAAGGGCTTACTGCTTTGCTCCCTGCTTTGCTCACTTATTCCAAGGACAACGAGGACACGCTGGCACTGTGGTGGCCTCTCCGTCTGTGTTGCCACTTGTGAGAGCTGAGAAGGGCCCTTAGTTGCTCTTCCTCCAGGCAGAGCCTCTCACCCATTCTCAGACACACGCAGCCCACAAGTGGATCTGCTTAGGCGTCCTCCTGAGGGTGCATTTGTGCTGGAGGCAACATGCAGGGTCACCTCCCTTCAGTGGTGGATAGAAGGAGTCTGGGAGGTTGGGGGCAGAGAGGAAACTGTTCATTGCCTCAACAGTTTCTGGGTGAGTCAGGGCTGACTGGAAGTGGGGGTCAGTCACCACAGGAGTCAACATGGGGCTCAGCAGGACGAGATCTGGGCCCCAGGATTGTTGACAGCTGAGGCCCATTCCGGTCCCAGGCCAGCTGGAACCTCATGGAAAAAGTCAGTTTACCCCCAGCATGCCCACAACTCGTCATCCGAGGAAGTTGAGGAAGTATTGGGAGAAGAAGCCCCAGGCAGAAGGACTGACCCCCCAGAAACAGAGGGTTGGAATGAGTGGAGTAAAGGTGAGCCAGCTTGGCTCCTGTCCAAAGCTTGTTCTGTTTTGGCCCACTCAGTGAACTTGGGATTTGGCCTGGCATCTTTGCTCTTCTAGGAAATTAGTATTATTATATCTGACATTGCAGGATGCTTTTATTTTTTTTTATTTTTTTTTATTTATTAATAATGATTTTTTATTATATTATGTTAGTCACCATACAGTACATCCCCGGTTTTCGATGTAAGGCTCGATGATTCATTAGTTGTGTATAACACCCAGTGCACCATGCAATATGTGCCCTCCTTACTACCCATCACCGGTCTATCCCATTCCCCCACCCCCCTCCCCTCTGTAGCCCTCAGTTTGTTTCTCATAGTTGCAGGATGCTTTTAAACATCAACCGATGCTTTAAATACTTGGAAGGGGATGGCAAAGGAGGTATTTTATGGATGAATGGAATTGGTGCAGGGGGAGTGAGGACCAAGGTCACATTGCCAGTTAGTGAGACACGGAGGAACTCTCCTGACTTCTGATTCCATTCAGAGACCAGTCTGGGTCTGGGTCTGGTGGCAGAGGGAAGCCCCGAGATGTGGTCCCAGCCCAGGCTGGGGAAGGTGTCAGATCCATTTCCCAAGCTGGAGAATCAAGTGGACTTCACCCTGCTTCCTTTCCTTGGGGCTGTGGTGGGTCTGGTGAGTCACTGTTCTCCCCACTTCCAAGCCCAGGTGGCTCTGACTGGAACTCAGGGCAGCCCTCTGACCGGGACCTCAGGGAGCCACACTCCTTTGGCTCCCAGTAGATCTCTCCCTGCCTGGTGACCAAAACTCAATCATCAGCCCTCCCAGAGGTCATCCTCCAGACTCCAGGGAGGCATGCCATGTCTTTGGGTGGGGAGGTGGGAGGTGGAGGGTGGCAGCCACCTGTTTTGGGACCTGACGTGCACCTCTCCCTCCTGCCCTCCCTCTCCTGCCCAGCTCAGCCCCTCTGAATGGAGGAAGTATTGTCCAATGACTCCTGCAAGGATTTCTTTTCACTTCAGGCCGGGCTGATCTCCGGGAAAACTGGATTTTCCACAGGCTATCCCTTTAATAATTGAGTCACACTGAGGGGTGAGGACTTCGGGTTTTATTTCTTCCCGAGGTATTTGCCTTTCAAAAGTGAGCACTCATCGCATCTGTGAGTCCTCCGGGCATCAGCAACAAGAACGTGCATACATGGTGGTTGTGGGATTGTGGGTGATTTCTCTCCGTAGCTCCCAAAGCAAGAATTCCCAGGAATTAGGGATGGGGAAGGGGGTGTGGAGTTCTCCTGTCAATTCTCTGGACTTTATGGGTTAAAAACAATTGTCTTGAAGTCTTTTTTTTTTTTTTTAAAGATTTTATTTATTTATTTGACAGAGATAGAGACAGCCAGCGAGAGCGGGAACACAAGCAGGGGGAGTGGGAGAGGAAGAAGCAGGCTCATAGCGGAGGAGCCTGATGTGGGGCTCGATCCCAGAATGCCGGGATCACGCCCTGAGCCGAAGGCAGACGCTTAACCGCTGTGCCACCCAGGCACCCCAAAGTCTTAATCCTTTTTAAAGGGAGAAGGAAGAGGGTAGACTGAGAAGCTGGCTCACCCCCTCTCCTTTCTGGGGGTTGGTGGCCTGGTGCTGGGAAAGCCGATGAGACTCAGTTGGTGGAGAGCTAGCTTCTAGAACGAGCCTGTGGCTGATTGGTTTAACCAGTCCCGTGGCCTCGGGGCAGCCACTCCTCAGAGTTTTAGGCTCCCGATCAGTGAAATCAAACCACTTGGTCTGGTCTGTGAGGGGGTCCCTTTTGACTCCTAATCCCATGGTTCTCTCTGATTGGTGCCCTTGTCATTGCGTCCTATCCCTTGGGTGAATTGTTTTGGGGCTAGAGTGCAGCTGGGGACTAGCTGTTCTGGTGGGATTAACCTTGACTTTAGGAGCTTGCCCGGGAGGCCAAAGAATCTTCTGAGGATGGCTGCCTCGCCCACTGTGCCCTGGGTCCATTGTCCAGGGAGAGAGAGCTAAAGGCCAACAGAATGGTGAGAGAGAGGGTCTCGGGGTTCTGGGAGGATGTGGACACTTCCCTTCTAGGGTCCTCAGCGTGGGCATCTGCAAAGCTGCCTGAAGGCTCATCCAAGAAGAGAAAGAACAAGGGGCCCTGAGTGGTGAACATTTACTCTTGTAAATAAGGTCAAGAAAAAAATGGGACACCCAAAGAGGCTGCTGACCATTGGCCCAGTCCAGGAGTGTTCAGAGACAAGATCTAGGATGCGGAAGGGGTCTGCTGCTCTGGCTGTATAAACTGTCTTTCTGAAGGGCTCTCAGCTGCACTTGAGGCATGGCCGATGAGCTGTCTGAGTATTTGGATGAAGGACAGCCCGGTGAAAGGCGTGGGACCCGCTGGATGCAAGACTGGTGTTCCTGACTCCTGGGTACAGATGTGTCCAGGGCTAGAACTGGAAAGTGATTGTCCCCCTGGGGCTTTATTACGGATGACTCATCTGCATAACTGTGTATGAGTGACTGTCAAAGGTATTTTACCTGTGTGTGACTGGGACTCTGTAGTTCCAAATGGATGAGAAGACACGTGGAGGATAACCTTGGCAGAGCCTTAGAAACGTGTGCCAAGGAGTCTTGGACAGGTGGGATTGAGTTTACCTTCTGTTCCGTGGAGACACAATAAATTCAACACCTAGAAGTGGGCTCAAAACAGGTCAGCCAAACAAAATCTTGGGTTCCGAGCTTTCTTTTCCCGATCTCCAGCTTCCACGCGGACTCCCTGACGCCTGGCGCTGAGGTGGCTCAGAGCAGTGGCTCTCAAGCTTTGGTGCTCCTTAGCCTCACCTTCTGAAACACGCAGCTCCACACTGACCCGCCCTTGGACTGGGCGTCCGTGCTTGGAAAGCCCCACAGGTCTCGGGTACCGCCTGCACGTGGCCCGGGAGCTCCACTTTATTTCTTGGCCCGAGCTCTAGCCCATTCCTGGAATGCTTGTTGGGCAAACAGCTTGACTTTCCTGTGTCCGCTTCCTCAGAGGTTAATAGTCCTTGCTTCCCGTGTCTCAGAGCACTGCCCCACTGCTTTGGGCGCGTGGCGTTCTGCGTGAAGGCGAGACATCACCCAGCTCAGTGCCTGGCGTATGTTGGTCAGCAAAGTCAGCAGATGATGTAGTCGGGGCTCCTTGGGCTTTTGGGGAAAATGATCAAGAGGAGGTTAGTGGAATTTTTAGTGACAAGACAGGAGAGGCAGGAGCAGTGACCGTCACCCCCATCCTTAGGCCCCCTATCCTGTCTCTGGGAGGGACAGACCCAAGGGAAGCAGCTGGCAGGAGATAAAGGGGTGGCCAAACCCCAGCTCCTTCATCTTCCCACGCCTCCGAGGCACATCAACGGAGCCCTAACCTTCATGGGACATGGTGTGCAAGCTACGTGGGGGCAGAACAAACTCTGGGCTAAGAGCCGTGAACCTGGGCTCTGCCCCAACCCTGCCCTGACCTTGGGAAAGTCTCTAGAGCT
The DNA here is from genome assembly GCF_024610735.1 of Ursus americanus. Classification (NCBI taxonomy): domain Eukaryota; kingdom Metazoa; phylum Chordata; class Mammalia; order Carnivora; family Ursidae; genus Ursus; species Ursus americanus. The sequence continues at coordinate 37,074,785 of NC_142128.1, forward strand.
CCCTGGCCAGAGCTTCTCCCTCTGCAGTTGGACTCGGCAAGGCCTCTGGTGACTCCACAGTTCTGAGACCATGTGGAAAGTGCTTTGGAACGGGTTAGGAGCTGCGGAAAATCAGGTGTTTGGTTGGTGGTAGAGAGAGGAACTGAGCCTGGAGCCCCTGTTGGGGCTGCGGATGGGGCAAGCTGCTGAAAGGCTGACTCCGAGGACGGCAGAGGTGGTGTCGGGGGAGAAAGCAGAACGGGTTTATACCATGCTCTGCCTGGCGCTTGGGCCTTCCCGTGGTCTGTGGGGGTTGAGCTGGGGGCTTGCTATTCATGGACCGTGATGTAAGCACCCAGGCCTGTCTGGGCCGGGAGGCTCCCTTGGCAGCGGCACATACAGTACAGCACTGTGCGTCCTGGGGTGGACCAAGACTCATCTTACCAGGCTCTCAACTCATTCAGGGTGTCCGGGGGCCACTGTGGGGCTTCAGCTAGATGCTGGGGAGATCAGGGAGGGAGGGAAGACACTGGATTTGATTTCCTGGAATTGAACTGAATTTAATCAGAGGCTCTTGAAGCTTCTGACTGCCTCCCGGAGGGGATACCAGGCCCAATGGCACAGCTTGTTTCATTGAGAGATTTCCCTTCAGAGTAATTTTTAGCCTGGGAAGGAAGGTCACAGGGTATGAAGGCGTCACCCTTGGTCTTTTTTGCTCTAAATTGCTTAGCAGGTCAGTGACAGCTTGACACTAAATCATAAAAACCAGGGAAGGGTATGGATGTCCACACACACGCACATACCTGAATTCCTGTCTAGGGCCCAGGAGTAGAAATACACAACAATGTGAAGTTCACAATGAAGTCTGGGGTCCTCATCTCCCTTGGGATTATGTCGCCCTTTCACCTTACCAGGGACAGAGGGTGTTCTGAGAATATCAGAAAACACCACAGGTGGTCAGACCCAGAGTATGTTCTACCCATGATCCCCACCACCACCATCCCCCCCATCATCACCATCATCATCATCACCATCACCACTACTCCACCACCATCCCCACTGTCATCATCACCACCATCCCTACCATCATCATCATCAATAGTAGAGGACAACAGAGGCCTGTGGAAAGGGCTAGATTCACCAGAGAACCTGGACCATTGCTGTTCCATGGGTGCATGCCAAGCCTTGGGGACTCATCCAACTTGGGAGCCCCCAGTGGGCACATGAGTCAGGAGGGGCCAGGAGCAGAAGCCTTGGCCTCAGGGCTCAGGATTACTTGGTTTATCAGTGGTTTGCAACTTGGGCTGCATGGTAGAATTACCCAAGATTTTGTTGTTGTTGTTGTTGTTAAAGTCCTGATACTGAGGATACATCCTAATTCAATCAGAGCCTCTGAGGAGAGGGGAGGAGTGGCAGCAAGAACTGGGTGATTCCAATGTGCAGCCAGTGCCCCGAACCTGGGTCAGAGGCATTTTATCAGGTGGCAGAGACCTGTGCTTCTCCAACTAATGTGGAAATGAATCACTGGGGCATCTTGTGAAAATGCACATTCTGATTCAGTGGGTCTGAGCTGGGGCCCAAGAGTTTGCATCTCTCCAAGCTCCTGGGTGATGTTGGTTCTGCGGGGGCCCAGACCTCACTCTGAGTAGCATGGGGTAACACCCCGCTTTAGGGCCAGACGGCCTCCTTTGCTGCTCTGTAGTTAAATGGCTTCAGCCAGTTATCAGCTGTGTGCCGGGCAAAGCATTCAGTGTCTCAGATTTCAGTCCTCTCAGCTGTAAAAATGGGGAGAAGAGTGAGACTTGTCTTCCAGAAGCAAGTGAGATGAAGTAAATTGAGTAAGATCAGTTCATGTCTTATTTACATAAAATGCTTATGCATAGCCTGGCGCACTGACTGGTTGTACAGATGTATCTCATAGGAGATGTATTACATGTATCTTGCTGCTCAGAGACTGTCAGTCTCTGGGTTAAACCAAGTTCCTGCCATAGATTTTTCTCCAGGGGGTCGGGGGGATGGAGATGTAAGCAGAAGAATTAGAAGATAAGGAAAGAAAATTCTAATGGGTAACCCAGCTCTCCCCTGGAGGGGCCAGAAATTCTTATTGTTCATACATGTCACTGCAGACCTCTCCATGGCACTTTCGGTGGGCTGGGCAGGGTCCCAGGCCTGGGGAACACAGGGAGGATTATGAAAGCCTTGATTCTTGCAGTCTGATGTGGAGAGAAGGTGTGTGCAGAGAGGGGCAAGGTCCCAGTGAGAAGGGGTTCCCCCATGCACCCCTAAACACAGGTTGGTGCAGGAGGCCTGGACGAGGAGTAGACAGTTCTGAGTTCCTCACTCATTAGCCACCTGCTGTCTTAGGCAAGTCAAAGACTTTCTCTAGACCTTCTGAAATGTGTCTGATGGTAACCAAGAAGGTCAGCTGAGGTCATGAATGTGAAAGTGGCCTATCAGTGTAAGAGGCTTCTTTATAATTACAGGGACCCAGATTTCCTCCTTCTGGATTTGATAGCAGGTTTCTGCTCTGGGGGTTAATGAGAAAATATTTGCTCTTGGCCCCTGGAGGCTGCCCCAGCTTTCAGGGAACCAGATGGGTGGGTACCGTGAGGCAAGAGGGGCACCCCAAGATGTGGCTTTTCTTTGTGGGAGGTAGAGATGGCTGTCCCCAGCAGAGGTGGGATGCCGCTTCCCCAGAAAGCATCTTTGTGAGTCAAGGGAGTCCGCAGGGCTGTCTCAGCTACCCCAAGGCAGGGGACAGTCTTCCCTCGTCCCCCTCCTGGAGCTTCCTCCTTAAATGGGTCCCAGCCTGGCTGGAAGGGGACAGAAGGGATAGACCCAATCCTTTCTCCTGACCCCATTTTGCCCATAAATCCCACTTATCTCCTGACAGAGTTCTCTGGCACAGACTAGGCCCCCACCTCACTCTCTCCTGCTCTGCTCTCTGTGTGCCCTTAGCTCTCCTGATAAAGCCATGGGCCCTTAGAAGGGGATCCCCTCAGGAAGGGGTTGGCTAAGGCCACCGGGAAGCTCTGGCCCTGCCTGTTTTGGGTATCTCCTCTTTAGGCCATGTCCCCTCTAATTTAAGCTAGCAAGGCCAGCAAATGCCTGCCCTTAAGGGGACAGAGTTGGATGTGTGACTTAATAATGCCGAGAGCCACAAGTAATCCCCTAAGTACTTGCCGTGTAACCTGAGATGATCTGGCCTGTACCCACCTGTTTTCACTCCTTTGCTGATAGCAGTATAAAAAGCATGTCAGTTAATGACTCTAGGAACTGACAAGGGGGTGGAATGCCCAAGCATCTGTCCTATCTTGGAAAGATCTCCCAGTGAGCCTGGCTGCACGTGCCTGCCGCAAGGTTGAGGAAGGGCTGGAAGAGATCCTTGAGTTTCCCTCCCTGGGTGGTGATCAGGACCCAGTGGAGACTGAAGAGTCAGGTCCGGGGGTGGGGATCTCGGGGCGGCTCAGCTGCTCACTGCCCCAGGGATGGACAACGGGTGATAACGCCCGAGCTTCCAGGTCTTGGGAGGGAGGCTGAATAATGCCTTCTCTGCTTGCCTCAGAGGGCAGCTATGAAGACCAGGGAGGGAGGTCCACACCTCACTTTCGGAGGACAGGAGCTAGGTTGCGTTAGACTCTTTAGAGAAGCGGAGTGAGTGCCAACCCTGTGAAACTGACCAATGGTGTTCTAATCATTTAGAACTGCAAGTTTCCGCTTCGGGTGGCACAGAAGATGTTGGCAATTTGTTGGAGAATCATTTCTCTGCTGGAGAAGCAAGTCTAGAGGAGAAGGAAAGGGCGCTTTATGCGGAGGCGGCCCCTCGAGAGAAGACCCTGCTCCTTCACTCCCCGGATGGCAGGGAGGCTGAGAGCTCGGAGCAGACAGCTGCTGGGGCCCCCGCCGGCGCAGGCCCGGGCTCTGGTCCCGAAGCCAGCCTCTCCAATGCCTCAGCCTCAGAGTCAGCTGCCCCCGGGGATCCTGCGGGACCTGGGGAGGAAGAAGAGGGCCCACCGGGAGCCAGCACCCTTCCAACAGAAGGGGAGGGCGGGCCTGGGGAAGAGCTGGGGTTGGGAGAGGACCCAGGACAGGAGGGGGCTGCCGGGGAGGCTGAAGGGCAGGCTGGGAGTGGTGTGGTCCCTGAGGAAGTGGAGGAGGTCCTAGGGGACCACCCCGTGCAGGGGGTAGCAGGAGGGACTGCACAGCCGGAAGGCTTGGGGGCCTCTCCTGGCATGGAGGTCACAGAAGTCCACGCCCCTGAGACACGACAGGAGGACAGCCCAGGGCCTGATCGGGGGCCAGAAGTGCCAGATGGAGTCTTGGACACGGACACAGCAACCAAGGAGGGGGCTGAGGACCAGGGGGAGCCCAGCACCAGCCCAGCCTCGGAGACCGGCCATGCACAGAGCTTTGAGGCAGGGGGCACCCAGGAGGGCCAGCCCCCCGAGGCCCAGGCACCAGGGCTAACTGAGGAGGGCCTGGACGAGGCCTCCTCTGAAGAAGAGAGCGGTGACCACAGTGGAGGCGAGGAGGAAGGAGCTGCATCCGAAGAATCTGAGGAGGACAGTGGCGACGGGGAGAGTTCAGAAGAAGCAGGGGATGGCTCAGAGGAAGCTGGGGAGCCCCAGGAAGCAGCAGGAACCGAGAGCCCTGGAGATGAGGGGACCCAGCTGAGCACTGAGGAATTGAATACAGGGCCCGAGGGGGATGAAGCAGAGGAGCCTAAGGAGGGGCCTCAGGGTAGGGGATCCCCACGATTGTTCCCAGCCCCTTGGGTGGCTACAGTCTCCCTGGAAGACATGTGTGTGGGGGCATAGGCAGGGACAGGGTGGGGCGGGAGAAACCCCAGCCAGCTCCGGGTTTGCTGGGTGGAGGCCCTGGCCAGGATGCCTGGTCCATGAGGTGCCTTCCAGCTGAGCCACTAAAGCCTGTTCGGAGGGACCAGTGGGGCCCAGAATAACCCAGTCACTTCAGAGTGAGGCCCTCCGGAGCCTCCCTGTTAGGGTCCCTCAGTCTACTTTAATGTGGACCAGTACCTTAACCTGAAGGACACGGGACACAGTGGCAGGTTTTGAGGCCCCCTGTGGTGGTAGGCATGCGGGTAGGGTGTGTTCCGGAGCTCCCTGGGGTCTCCTCTTGAAGACTAGGCCGCGTCCAGTGGGGTGGTTGGGGACTGGGGTCAGGATGGTGATAAGAAATCTCAGGCTGGCTGGGACACTGAGGTCCTGCAGGATTGGGGGAAGGGGTGCAGGGGAGGGGGGGTGCTGACACTGGAGATGTAATGCATCCTAGGGATGGCTGGTGCCCCACCATGTCGCATGTGAATATGCTGGCCTGGACCAAGAGCGGCTTTCAGGATGGAGGGCCTGGGCTCAGTCATCACTTTCCAGCATGGCTCCTCCACAGATTTCCTTGCAGGATTTCATTTCCATCCTGCTTGTTGGGTACTTGCACCCTCCACAAGAGGGAGGGCCTGCAGTCAGCTGGTCAGCTGGTGGCTCCCCTTTTCCCCTGTCCCCTCTGTGCTGTGTTTGGGGTTGGGCTGCCCTGGCGGATCTTGGTGGAGAATCAGTCCTGAGGTGCTGCACAAGGCACAGTGATTCCTCTCTGCTCCCATCGCTTGTGGGACTGGTCTCCCCTGCCCCTCACGCCCAAGTCCAATCCCACCTGGTAGGCCTACAGTATAGGCACCCCTCCCCGGGAACCTGCAGGGGGTCACCGGGGCATCTCCCGCTTAGTCAGAAGTTAGGGTTGTCTCACCCACCCCCACCCAAGACGCCCAGCCGCAGCTCCTCCCACCCAAGTCCCACAGCAGCCTGTGTGATCCTGATAAAATGCTCATTTTGTCGGGTCAGTTGTTTGCTTAGAGCCCCTCCCTGGCTGCCAGTGCTCCTAGGAAGTAAGGCAGACTCCTATAAACCACTCCTGTCTCCTGCCCCATCTTTACCTGCTTAGCTCCTCCCTTCCTCTCGGATCTCAGCTCACAAGGAGGGTTTGTGACTCCCCTGCTGAGACTTCCTAGGCACACATCTTAGGCTCTCATAGCTTCTGGAATCTTTGCTGCCCTAGCCACGATGCTGACTGTAATTATTACCTTACTTTCAAGATGATTTCTCTCCCTCTCCCCATGAGACTGTAGCAAGACTCCCTGAGGGCAGGAGCTATGTCTGTTTTGGGCACCCCGCATTCCCAGCATGGAGCTCAGTGCCTGACGTGTGGTAGGTGCTCAGTCAGTATTTGTTGAATACGTGAAATGGATCATGGAGTTTAGCAGAAACTGAGTTCAGGTTTTCAGAGTCCCTCCTTGAGACGGAACTCGTTGGTTCAGTTGAACCTGGCAAGCCTTCCTGCAGCACTTCCTTATGCCCTTTCCTGCAAAGAGCAAAGCCCGGCTCTTAGCTTGCCCTAACCCTGCTCTCTGCTTCTCTCCCCAGAAGAGGTGGAGGATGTGAGTGAAGAAGCCCCGATGAGGGACCGCTCCCACATTGAGAAAACTTTGATGCTGAATGAGGACAAGCCAGTGGATGATTACTCTGGTAACCATAGGAAGGACCTGGGACTGGGGCTGGGTCCAGGGCTGGGCTCTGAGGCCAGTGGGTCCCCAGGGCTGAGAGCCCTGGAGATGGTGGGCTCCCTGGAAGAGGCTCACAGAGCAGCGTCCAAGGCCTGGGTGGAGGTTCTGGATTGGCAGGGAAGGAGGAGAGGCAATCCAAGCAGAGGGAACAGGGCCAGGGTTGAGGACAAATCCCAGTGCTGCCGCCTGGGGCCCGGTGCCAGCCTTCATGCGGTGGCTGGGGAGGCTTGCTAATGAGAGTTCATCCCATCTGCTTTGGTTTTTACAGTTTATAAAGCCCTTTTATTTCTGGCACTTCATCCTCAGAATAACCCAAGGCTTTCAGTGGGGCTCATGTCTCCTCTTCATTGATGAGCTAGCTGGAGCTCAGAGCAGCCACGGTTTGCACGGGGCACATAGCTAGAGGGGAGCAGTGGGAGGGTCGGGTCTAGACAGCCTGGCCTGGGGCCCCAGTTCCTGCTTCTGGGTCTCACATCCTGCGGGCTCCCAGCCTTACCCTGTGAGTTGCTTCTCCCTAGAGGGAGAAAAGGATCAGGTTTTAAAAAAAAATAGTGCAGGAGGTTTTGAGGGTGGGAGGGAATGCCTTTTGGTTAACGTTTTCTGAGGGTTGGGATGTGAACCAGCTCCCTCCAGGAATGCTAATATATGGCAGTCCGCAGTGAGTGAGGCTGCCAGAGGGGGCCCTGCTCCCCACCGGCCTGGGCTGGAGCTGCCCTGCAGAGGGAGTCGGACTCTCTCCCTTCACCCTCTCCCTTCACCCTTCTCTGCCCCCAGTGGTGCTGCAGCGGCTTCGAAAGATCTACCACTCATCCATCAAGCCCCTGGAGCAGTCTTACAAATACAACGAGCTTCGGCAGCATGAGATCACAGGTACTCCTTGTGGCTGATGCCCGTGCCCTCTTGCACTTTGTGAGTGGTGGGCATGAGAACACGTGGAGCTGAGCTTTCCTTGGTCATATGATCATCCTTCCCCGCACGGGTGCCCCAGTCTGCACAGGGTTTTGTGGAGATCACTTCATGCTTCAGTAGTACAGTTGTGGTTTCCAGGAGTAGCCAGTTTCCATCTCTCTGTGCTGAGGGTCCCCTGACTGGGAAGGGATCATGTGTTAAGTCCCCTAATTGGCCTGGAATCCTTTTTTTTTCTCCTTATCACTTCTTCGGTCGGCTTTCCTTGGGTCTGGATTCTTTTAAAAATTGATTTTCGGAATAATAAAAACAAGGGATACTTCTTGCCAAAGGAAAAAAAAAAGAAGTAGTGGAAAACAGTACAAATTGAAAAATAAAAATCCGCCTCTTGATTTCCAGCATCTCCACTTCCATTTCCTGAGATTCCCTGTTAAATAGTTTCCTTCAAATACTTCCAGACATTTGCTCTGTGCCCATGAGCATACACAAGCGTGTCCTTTTCTGTTTGTGTTTTACCCGATGGTATGACAACACACGGCTGCGTGTGTGCAGCCCCACTTCGCCCTTTCTGAGCCTCTGAACGCACCACGCTGGGTAATCACTGTTCAACTGACGGTCAACAGGGCATTTGCCATGTTCGGTTCCAAAAATGTTACAAACATGGCTCTAATTGTTAGGTATTCCGTGCAGATATATTTGTAGGACAAATGTTTCAAAATGGAACAGTGAAGTTAAACATTTTCATAGTTGCTGCCAAGTGGCCTTAGGTCAGACCAGTTTGTAGCCAGGATAATGGTCTGTGAGAGTCTAGTTCCCCCGCAGTCGTGCCCTTTTCCCAAGTCGTTCGTCTCTGAAAACTTTCACAATGGTATCTGAACGGTGAGTGGTGTTACACGTCTTTGGGTGTGAACTGCCAATTTCTATATTCTCTCATGTGATGCTCTCGATGGCTCTAAAGTGGGTAAGGTATTTAGGGAATCCATTATTCCTACTTCACAGAAGAGGAACCTGGTACGCAGGGAAATGCTGTGTTTCCCAGGATCACACAGCTGGAACCAGGAGCTGGAACTCTCGGCTCTTTGTCTGGGAGAATGTCCTTTTCCATGACTTCCCCTACAGCCTCTTCCAAGCCTAAGAGCAAATCATCCTCTCGGGCTTCCCAGGGGATGTGTGAGGTGGCAGTCTTCTGTGGCTTTCCTGTCCTCCACATTGGCCTTCCCTCGCAGCCGCAGACCCAGTGGCTTGGCCCTGGAGCTGCTCATGGTGCTCTGCGGGGAGGGCGCTCCTGGCTCCTGATGCCACTTTCTGGGCTTGACTTCTCTCCCCTCACCTGTCCCAGTGCCAGGGATTCCGCTGTTGCCCTCCCTTCGGGCAGCCTCCCTGTGTCTTACCTGTGGCCTCCTGCACATGCCAGTATCGCCCCCTGCTGCAGACAGCCGAAACAGCAGCCCCCAGAGGGCCTGGTTCTGGTTAGTCTCAGCAGGAGCTGGAAGGTCCAGTTGCCCTAGTGTGTCCTGGGCCTGGGTAAAAGACACTGTCTGTAGGATCTCTGTGGCTTTAACTGGGGACTCCTGACACCCCCTCAGTCTGCCTATCCCTTCTTGTCCTCGAGCCAGGGATTGACATCCAGAGATGCGAACGATTCATTGTGTATGTTTGCAGGCAGGGAGGAATGGGGCAGGGCCATGGTATCAATTTCAGGCAATTATATATGTGCCTGCCACTTACGAGACGCTGTCTTGGTCTTCTGGGACTAAGTTTTACCTTAGAGAAAGAAAACCAGCACCTCCAGAAGCAAGGTGCAAAACAAGAGGAATAGTGTACTCCTCTTTGTAGAAAAAAGATGGAGAATGTGACATTGGCTCCTAATGCTTAGACTGCATGCATTAAAATGCCTGAAAGAAAATGTAGTGGGGGTTATGGCCTAGACAGACTGGGGAAGGGGTGGGAGACTTTCACTCTATACCTTCTAATCCTTCTGATTTTTTTTTTAAGATTTTATTTATTTATTTGACAGAGAGAGACAGCCAGCGAGAGAGGGAGCACAAGCAGGGGGAGTGGGAGAGGAAGAAGCATGCTCCTAGCGGAGAAGCCTGATGTAGGGCTTGATCCCAGAACGCCCGGGATCACGCCCTGAGCCAAAGGCAGACGCTTAATGACTGCACCACCCAGGCTCCCCTATACTTCTGATTTTTGAACCAAGAAATTAAATACATCAAAATGGAAAAAAATAGGAAAAAAAAAAAGTGTGTACTGTGCAAGGCCTCTGTGCCGGGCTCAGGGAGACAGAGAGGTTGGAGAACTTGAGGTGTATGTGACGCTGGGCTGGCTCCTGTGCTGTGGCTCAGAGATGACGAGTCAGCAGCCCGTGGCCGCATCCCCTCCCCGCCCCCCCCGGTGTTGAAAACACTGGAGGATTCTGCTTTCCTTTCCTAGGGACCCCGACTAGTGTGGCTCAGCCAGGGTACTCTCGCTGCCTAGTCAGCGCTCGGTCCTGGGGCCTGGCAAATAGGTCATGGTCTCTGGAGGCTAATTTGAGACTGGCCTGGAGCCCAGGGTCAGGATGAGCCTGAGGTAGGATGTCAGGGGGCCCCCGTCCAGGATGTCTAAGATTGTGTGAGCCTCTTTCATGTCTTTTTTTTCCTATTACTAATCCAGATAGCAGAGGTTTTTTTCTTTCTTTAATTTTTTTAAAAAGATTTTATTTTTAAGTAATCTCTGCATCCAATGTGGGGCTCGAACTCACAACCCCAAGGTCAAGAGTTACAAACTCGACCGACTGAGCCAGCCAGGCGCCCCCAGGTAGCAGAGTTTGAACTTCTCCCCCTGTGGTAGCTCCCTTCTCCCCTTCTTATGAACCGTCCTGCAGATACAGACCAGGAGGCCTCAACCACAGTGAGCTCTGAGTTGGTTTTTGGTGATGTCACTTACTTCCTCCTTCTGGAGCCCGTGTGCCAAGGATCTGTGTAAGGCCAAAATCACATCTCCTGCTGTCTTTTAACTGGGTGATCGCACTTACATAGCAAGAGATGTGCCATGGACCCTGCCTGGTCCAGTGTGGAATTCTATAACTCTGTTAGATGGGCCGCGGGGTGCGGTGGGAAGTATGAACTTCATCAGTCACTGCCATGTCTAATTCCTGCTGCCTACAGATGGGGAGATTACTTCCAAGCCCATGGTGCTGTTCCTGGGACCGTGGAGTGTTGGCAAGTCCACCATGATAAACTACCTCCTCGGGTTGGAAAACACTCGCTACCAGCTCTATACAGGTAATAGCGGGGTTGTTTTGCGTGTGTGTTGCCATCTCAGTGTCCTATATGAAAGCACCATGAAACATTCATGTATGTCTTCAATAGAACGATGAGAATTACGATCCGTCTTCACAGGAGCATTTTTCACAACGGCCGAGAGGTGGAAACCGCCCAAACATCCATGGGTGGATGAACGGATAAACAGAAGGGTCCATCCATACAACAGTATGGAGTATTAGTCAGTCTTAAGAAGGAATGCATTTCTGAAACATGCTACAACATGCATGAATCTTGAAAACACTATATTAAGTGGAATAAGCCAGACACAAAGGACAATAGCCTACAATTCCACTTACGAGTGCCTAGAATCATCCAATTCATAGAGACAGTAGAGCAGAGATTACCAGGGGCTGGGAAGGGGGAATGAGTGGGGACAGTTTCAGTTTGGGAGACAGATAGTGCTGAGGACTGCACAATAGTGTGAACGTGCTTAATGCCACTGAACTGTACACCTAAAAATGGTTAAAATGGTCAATTTCGTTACGTATATTTTATAAAGAAAGAAGACACTAGCTTAGCAAACAGGGTACCCAGTTCTTGTGGCAAACCCTCCCTGAAACCACTTGCTTATTTACTTACTTTGTAGTAGGGTCTCTGTCCCAGAGGTGACTGTGTTTACTGACCTTATGCCCATGCATGCAGGTGCCGAGCCCACCACCTCTGAGTTCACTGTCCTCATGCACGGACCCAAGCTGAAAACCATCGAGGGTATTGTCATGGCTGCCGACAGCGCCCGGTCCTTCTCACCCCTCGAGAAATTTGGCCAGAATTTCCTAGAGAAGCTAATTGGCATCGAGGTTCCCCACAAACTTCTGGAGCGGGTCACTTTTGTGGATACACCAGGCATCATTGAGAACCGCAAGCAGCAAGAAAGAGGTAATTGAGCATTTGTATCTGAATAGCGTGAGCTGTGTCTTAGAAAACCGTTCAGCAGTGGGTGGTAGGCAGACAGGGGAGAGGTAATGTGGCCCACGTTGTCCAAGATGAACTGGATCCCAGTCCACGTGTACTTGACCTTTAGTTAACTTGGGTTCTGGTTTGAACCTGACCTCAAACCCTTTCTGGTCAAGTGTCTGCTTTACCAGGCCCGCTTGATTATAAGCCTGTGTTAGACTTCCCAAAATCCTCTTCCAGTGGGAGAGGAGTGCCACTTTGGGCCCAGCGGACACTAGGTTATGACAGAGGCCCCTGAGTATCGCCATGACACAGGGCTGTCGACAGAGATGAGTCATCACAGGGCATTTGTAGGACTATAGGCCTAGCTGGTAGATCTCAATTTATGGTTATGACTCTCATTTTGGTTTTATTACTGTTTTATGACTAGTAATAATATTGTCACTAATAATTATAATAGTAAATTAACCTTTATTCTTCTATTAAGCATCAGATAATTGTATGTGTTATTGGTTGGTTGTTGTGGAAAAATTTCAAGACCGATATTCCTAGTCTCATCATTGTGGAAGTAAGTGGAAGGAATTAAACTATGTCAGGCACCTACTGTGTGAGAGGCAGTTTTAGTTAGGTACTTTCCTTCACTTATAGCATCATAATTCTTATGTCATCCTAGGTGTTATTGTTCTTGTCATTTTATAGCTAAAATGGTAAAGCTTGGAAGCATTTACTCTTCTGGGCTGGCCAGTGACAGAACCCAAATTCCAGTCTGGGTCTTGGGCCTGCTCCACATTGCTTCCCCCTAAATAGCACATCCTCTCTTTCATATCCTTCTGATTCCCTGACTTCATCCCTTTGATGTCTTTGCCACTGTCCCATATCTTTTTAGACAGTAGAAAGATCTCCATTTTGAAAAAGTATTTTACTTTCCTGGAGCCTTGGATTCCATAGATTAAAACAAGGATCAGGCTGTTCTTGGCTGAGGGCTGACAAGGTGCAGGAAATATGCAGTTAATTCTTTTAGTTTTTAGTTTTTAGAAGCCCAGAAAATCCCTACTGCCTTTACTTCCTTCAACCCAAGCAATGGTTTGGTTCTGGAAGGGGGCACGAGGGGTTTACGGTGAGCCTGCTCAGCTTGACTTCTTCCCCCCACCCAAGGTTACCCCTTCAATGATGTGTGCCAGTGGTTCATCGACAGAGCGGACCTCATCTTTGTTGTCTTTGACCCCACCAAGTTGGATGTGGGTCTGGAGCTGGAGATGCTCTTCCGCCAGCTGAAGGGACGTGAGTCTCAGATCAGGATCATCCTGAACAAGGCCGACAACCTGGCCACGCAGATGCTCATGCGGGTCTATGGGGCCCTCTTCTGGAGCTTGGCCCCACTCATCAACGTCACAGAGCCCCCCAGGGTTTACGTCAGCTCCTTCTGGCCACAAGACTACAAGCCTGATACCCACCGGGACCTGTTTCTCAAGGAAGAGATCTCTCTCCTGGAAGACCTGAACCAGGTGATCGAGAACAGGCTGGAGAACAAGATCGCCTTCATCCGCCAGCATGCCATCCGGGTCCGCATTCACGCCCTCCTTGTCGACCGCTATCTGCAGACTTACAAGGACAAAATGACCTTCTTCAGCGATGGAGAGCTGGTCTTTAAGGACATTGTGGAAGACCCTGACAAATTCTACATCTTCAAGACCATCCTGGCAAAGACCAATGTCAGCAAGTTTGACCTTCCCAACCGCGAGGCCTACAAGGACTTCTTTGGCATCAACCCGATCTCCAGTTTCAAGCTGCTGTCTCAGCAGTGCTCCTATATGGGGGGCTGCTTCCTGGAGAAGATTGAGCGGGCCATCACACAAGAGCTCCCCAGCCTCCTGGGAAGCCTCGGGCTAGGGAAGAATCCAGGTGCTCTCAACTGTGACAAAACAGGGTGTGGCGAAACCCCAAAGAATCGCTATAAGAAACACTAGGTCGTTGTGTAGCTGTTCTGGGGTTCCTGTTGGTGGATGAGCTTGTGTCCTAACTGTCTGAGAAGTCCTGGTTTATTAACCCTTTGAGCCACACTGGCAAGAATCATTACACACCGGAGATTTGGGAGTTAATTGAGGCCAGTGGTGGGGGAGGGTGTGGGTTGAGGGAGGCGCGAGGAAACTGTGAATTATAGTGTGCCCGTCTTGTTGCTTCAGTGGGGGGCCTAACTGAGGCACGTCAGGCCCTGCCGGCTTTTCCTGGGTCCTGTCGCAAAGGGACAGAGAGCAGCTAAATTCTAGTGTATACTGAGGTGATGAGCGTCAAGCTGAAAGCAGCTGAAATTCCTTTTTACCCCTCTAAGCTGGGAAAATAGGGAAGACTTGATTTCTGTAGGGCTGCTCAGGTCCTTCGTGGCTTCCTCCCATACAGTCGTCCTCTGGTCCTCCAGCTCTCGCCTGCTCCTTAGCTTGGGTTGGCTTCAACAGGGGACAGTCTCTTGGGTCTGAATCCACCTGGGTTTCGAGCCTACTCCCAGGCCCTCCTTCCTGCTTCCTCAAGGAGTGGGGAAACAGTTTAGGATACCAGAGCACTAAGAGAGAATAGGAGTCCCCCAGGCTAGGAGAAGGAGCTGCCTTCCCCTGCCATTTCTCCGATGTAGTCTTATAAGCCAGCTGGGAAGCTTGGTCCCTTTCTCGGCCCCAAGAGGAGGCTGAGTGTTCCACGTATTCAGGGAACTTGCTTCTTGGAAGTGACTTCAGTGAAAGTACCAGAAGGGGCTCAGAGGGTTAATTGGTTTGCAGTGTGTCTTTGTCTATTGCATGTCTTGGAAAACTCAGACCCCAAAGGCGTTGGGTTTCAGAGGGGACGGTGGAAACCTTGCTCCTTTTCTTGAGGGTCTTCTCTGGGCAGCCCATCTCCCCCAAATGAGGAGGAGGCGGTTTCCACACCTTCTCTGCAGAGACGCTCTGCAGAGGAGTCGTTCCCTCCTGGTTTTCATGCCATGGCTTTTCCTTCCCCTTCTTCTCCATTCCCTGATGTGCCAACACTCAAAACTCAGAGTGATTTCCCACGAGTCAGAACCAGTGCCAGCCACTTGGTGTGGGTGGCAAGCAAGGCTTCCATTTCAGTTTTCCGCCTGAACTTGATACTGATTCCTACCACATGTAGCACAGGGCAGCCAGGGCCTTCAAGGACAGATGAGTGTGAATATGCGTCTGCTGCCTTGTCCAAGCGAGATGAGGGAGATAGCAGAGGCCAGAAGGCACAGAGGAAGGATGAGCTGTGAGGGTCCTGCCTGGCTGGTGGGCAACCTTGGAGGGCAGCAGGGGATGGAGGGAAGGAGCCTTTTGACGAAAAGCAGGTGGGTGAACAGTTTGTGCAAATCCGGGAGACCTGGCCCAGGGCTGCCCCGAGTGGCACCTTTGGCCTCCTGAGCCAGCCTCCTTTGGGAGCGAGCGATCTGGGGGGCTTCACCATGAGGCCTGGGTTAGGGCCCACCAGCACCAGGAGGTCACCTTGGACCAGAAGGAAAGCAAAGATGAAGGCAGACGGGAGGCACTCTGAGGACTAGGCCGTGGAAGCAAATTGGTCATCGATCAGATCTGGTCCCCATGAAGAATTTGGAATTCCTGCTTCCCAGAGTGATTAGCACTCAGGTGCGTGCTGCAGCAGGATCTGGAACCTCCTGCAGGACAACCAGAGGCCCCAAGCCTCCAGGACATTGTTTCCAAGGACAGAGCCCAGCAGAGCACCAGGCACCTGCTGGGACACCCAAGGAGCCTGGTCACCAGGGCCTGACGAGCTGCTTTTCTTCTCATTAAAAACCAACCCTCGCCTCACCTCCCCTCCCCATCAGGTACCCTCTCAAGAGTCTGCCCTCCCACCTTGCTCCTTAATGTTCCCCATGCCCTCAAGCTGCTCTTGGCGTACCTGGTTTTCTCTCGGCAGCGGGGCCGTACAAAGTGCAGAACTGTCGTAGCAGCCGATGCCCCCGTCACTTTGGGGGAAGCGGGTGCAAGGAGGCCAGTACATTCATACAGGAACTATGTTTTCATGGGGGGGCGGGGATGACGTTATCAGTGTGATCCTTTCTACCTTTCTTCGTTCCATCCATTTGCCTTTTCTTACTCCTGTTCCTCTGCTCTTTCGTTGACCTGCCTTTTCTCTAAATTGCCGGTTGGCTTGTCAGCCAGTCCTCCTGGGCTTTCAGTGTTTTTTGGGCCCCTGCTCTGTGGATGTGGATTTCAAGCAGAATTCTGACTCTTTGGGCGGGGGGGATTGGGATCTGGGGGTAAATTTAGGATCCAGAGATTTCCCCCCAAGAGGAGTTATCTGTAAGTATTTGTGCCTGAACGGTTGCTGTTTCTCTCCAAAGTGAAAACTTTCCAGTGTTCTTGCCATTCTGATTTCATCAGGGAGGAAATCTCAATAAAGTTCAGTCTCTCTGTGACACCGCGTGCTTTCTCATGGTCTCCGGGAAGCTTAATCCCTTTCTCTTCTTTTTATCTAGTGCTAGACCCTTTTTTATTAAGACTTAATTGTTTTTCGAGCAGTTTCAGGTCCACCGCAAAACGGAGAGGGCGGTAGAGTTTTCCTGCACTCCCCTGCCCCATGATGCACAGCTGCCCCCACACCCACTAGCAGCACCCCCACCGCAGTGGGACAGGTGTCCCGACTGATGAGCTGACGCGGACACGCCGCAGTCACCAGAGCCCGTACGTTAGGGTTTGCTGCTGGTGTGCATTCTGCGTCTTTGGACAAGGCGCCATGATGAGTGCATCCTTACAGAATATACGGTGTATTTCCACTGCCCTAAAAATCCTGTTTGTCCCTCCCGTCTCTTCCCAACCCTGAGTGCTGCTTGCTAAGTTTCTTAGGGATAGATTGACAATCCACGATTTGCCCACTCTTGTTTTAGGCACTGCCTGCACCTTCTTCTCTAGACCCCTCCTGCTGCTCCCAGCACCCCTGTGTCAAAGATGACCTTGAAACCCAGGCTTCCTGTTGTAGGATTGGAAATGAAGACATGCTCCCTTCTCAGCCCCCGACTGCCATTCTCCCTGGCATCCAGGGCAGTAGCCCGTTCACAGGAACTGTGGAAGCTTCTGTCCCCAAGTCTCTCAGGCAGACATGCTGCTAGGTCCATGCCCTCAACCGCACCAATGTCCACTTGGTAGCTGAAGGCTCTGGGGGAGAGAACTGGGGGGTCTGCCCCGAATGTAAGGACGGTGCCTCCCTGTGGCTTCTTCTGAAAGTGGTGCTCCCCACGGCAGGACCCCAGGGTTCCTCCTTGTTCTTGTTTTTAACAAAACCTTGCCCCGTCCTTGACTCCCCGAGCCGGTGCCCTTCAAAGCAGAGCTCCTTTACTTTGAAATTTTACATCAGGGGTCCTGAGGGACTTCACACTCTGATTTAAAGCGTGTTTGCAAAAAAGGAACTGGGCCCTGGGGAGTCAGTGGGAGGTTGGAAATAGAAGTGGGTGTGAGAGTGAACAACATGCCATCATGACAGGGTCGGCACGGGGAGGGTACGGAATTTGGTGGCCATCTGCTCTGGGTTTCCTAAGTCGGGAGACGCTGATCTCAGGGTGGCACGAGTAGGGCAGTGTGGCTTATTGCCTCCCTCGCCCTCGGCCTCCTCCTGATTTGGGGGTCCACAGGCCACATTCAGCAACGGAGTAGCTTGACCTAGCTAAGGCCACTGCTGCCCTCCCCCAGGTCAGCTCTCCCACCCATTACTGCAACCAGTGTCTTCCTATGATTGGGAGAAATATGGAGTGTTTCCCTGGAAAACGGAAGGTAGGTGAGGTCTGTTTTGAAGATAAACATCACACAGTAGAACCTGCCAGCATGTTCAGAATGTTTCACAAGCCTTGTACCCTGCCGACCACCTTTACGTTGTCTGCCACGAGGACAGCAAGATGCCTGGAGAAAGCAAAATCAGTGACCCGTCTGCACGTGGCCAGACGATCTAAGGGGCTGAGCGGAGAGAGAGTCTTCACAGGGATGCGTGTGTATGTGGATATGTGGGGGTTACCTGTTATATGTATAAGGGGCATGGAATGCCTGCATGGAAAACTGGTGTGTGTGTGGAAACCAAAGTGTATGTGAGTGTTTGTGGCCAAACGATCTCTGAGTATGTTGCACAGTGCCCAGCACGGAGGACTCATTACCTGAGTGCCATCAGAATGAACAGAAGAGTAAGCGGGTGTGGGGGGAGTAAAGCAGGAGTCTGTGCATCGTATGTTGTGTGTAGAGGGTTGGTGGGGGGAAGGTATGTCTGGGTGTGGCTGTGAAGAGGAGATTGTATGAATGATGTGTGCATGACAGATTATGGGAGCATGGGCATAGGCAGGTGTGTGTGTGGGGGGAGAGCCAGGAAGACCCAGCCATAGGAGGACACCTCCAAGGCTCTGGTTTTGCTATTGTAACTCCCCCCCCAAGTGAACTGAGGGGGAGTCTGAGCCTTCAAAAACTCATAAGCACTGGCAACATTTCATGCTGATTGTACCATCTGTGACATTCGGCTCAGGCTTTTCTCAGTCCAGGGAAGACTGCTTTCCTTGAGAAGACCATAAAGGCAACAAAAAAGAAGCATAAGGAAAACAAGAAAATGAGAGTAGAGACATGGATTTGCCTGTAGCAAAGGTGTATTCCACAGGTTCTGAGGTATTCCTTGTACCAAAGGGTAAAAAGATAACATGCGTAAGTGAGCACTTTCTGTGTCTGCTTGCAGCGTGAAGCATGTTCTCTTGTTTTCTCAACATTTCAGTGGGGAAGAGAACCAACTTCTAGAGTGCTCCTTTTGCCAGGAACTGGGCTATAGACCTATAGACATCCCCACAGTTACGCTTGACATGATGCGGTAATTCTAACAGCCACACGCCAGGTGCTTTGTGTAACGCTCACACAGCCCCCCAGGTAGGGAGCCATCTTGAGTGGGAAAGAGTAGAGACTCTGGAGTTGGATTGCTTGGGCTCCATCCTGGGCTCCAGCACTTACTGGCTGGGCAGCACTAGGCAGATGACGTAGTAGTTCTGTGCCTCAGAATCCTCAACCAGGAAATGGAGATACGAATAGACCCTCTCTCTGCGAGGCTGAGGTGAGGATGAGATCACTTAAAACATGCAATATGCTTGAAGTAGTCCACAGCCCACAGAAAGCATTCCATGCATGTTATTATTATTCATAATTTACTGATGAGGAGACTGACGGTCAGCGGTGGGGAGGCGGCATGTGGAAGTGGGAGGGCCAGAATTCGATCTGAAGCAGGCAAGGTTACTTGCCCAGGGTCACATTTGGTGACACTGGTCTTTCTGATCCCAGGGCCTTTCCCTCCTCTTCAGAAACTGGCAAAAATGCAGAATTACCTAATTTTTTAAATGATCCGTCAGCACCGTGACACTTGATAGTAACGAAATTTTAAAACACTTAAATGTAATTTGCATTATAAAATTTATTTATTTAAAAGATTTTATTTATTTGAGAGAGAGAGAGAGAGATGGGGAGATCACGAGCAGGGGGAGGGGTAGAGGGAGAAGCAGGCTCCCTGCTCAGCAGGGAGCCTGATGTGGGACTCGATCCCAGGGATCTGGGATCATGACCTGAGCCGAAGGCAGATGCTTAGGGGTGCCTGGGTGGCTCAGTCGTAAGGCGTCTGCCTTCTGCTCAGAGCGTGACCAGAGTCCTGGGTTCGAGCCCTGCATCGGGCTCCTCTGCTGGGAGCCTGCTTCTTCTTCTCCCACTCCCCCTGCTTTTGTTCCCTCTCTTGCTGGCTGTCTCTCTCTCTGTCAAATAAATAAAATCTGTAAAAAACAAAAAATGAAGGCAGATGCTTAAGCGACTGAGCCACCCAGGTGCCTGCGTTAGAACATTTATTAAGGTGGGGAGCCTGGCTGGTTCAGTCCCTAGAGCCTTCGACTCTTGATTTGAGGGTAGTAAGTTCAAGCCCCATGTTGGGTGTAGAGATAACTTAAAATCTTAGGAGTGCCTGAGGGACAGATCCTGGGGGAAGACCAAGGGCCCAGACTGAGAAAGAAAGACATCTGTGTGCGGCCAGTTAGGAGTCAAGGTGAGATGGGGTGGGTTAAGGAAACCTGGCCCTTAAATGGAAGCTCAAGGAGTCTGGTCTTGAGGCCACTGCCTGTCTCTGGACAAAGGGGGCCATGAAGAAGCAGGTAAGGTCCGGCGGGCAGCAGCACGGGGGCTCACGGAGAGACCAGAGCTTGGCACCACGGAGCCTATTTTGGCAACCCAGCCTATCTGGTCCACCGGCTGCTGTTTGGAGGGGTTATCGGGTCTCGGTCCTCCCCAGATGCTGCCCCACCGCTAGGAGCTGGGGACCAGTGCTGGAGCCCCGTAAGGAGGCGGTGGAGGAGTCTGGTCAGCAGTCTGGTCCTCCTTAGGAGCCCCCCTCGGGCCCTGGACCCCGCTGCCCCTGGCTGACCCTAGCTGCTCCTGGCCCCAGCCCGGGTGCAGATCATCCCACGGGACGGCCTCCCGGGCCCGAGTCCTCACCGCGGCCGGGTCTGCCTTCCCCGCTGCACCCCTCGTCTTCGAGGGGAAACTGAGGACCCGAACGGCGCGGTCTGGACCGGGCACGAGAAGGTGGGGGAACCGGGCCCCTGGCCGAGGTTGGCCTCGTCCCGCAAGCCGGCCCCTCAGCACAAACGGCTATGCCAGAGCGAGGTTAGTTACTGCGACCCCGCGGACTCGCCGCCGGGGGAGCAGAAGAACCCAGTCCCTGCCAAGCCCCGCCCTCGGGAGCCCGCCCCGCGCATGCGCCTCCGCTCGTGGCCGTGGCCACGAGCCTGGCCCCGCCCCCTCGAGAGCCGCGCGCTCCCGAGTCACGCGCCGGGGCGCGCGCAGGCGCAGGTTGCGCTCCCACGGATCCGGGGTTCGGCGAGGCTGCATGAACGTTGAATTAGCGAAGGGGTCCTCTCCCCGCCAGGCCTCCGGGCTTCGCCCCCTGTGTGCTGTCCGGCCGCTGGAAGCCCTCAGCGTCTCGGAAGTTTTGATTTGGGACTGCGAAAGGCTTTGAACTTGCTCAGAGTTATGGGGGAGAGGCCACTGGTTCCGGAGGCCTTTGGGGGACGTGAAGAGCGTCAGAGACATTGGTGTTGGCAGTTATCAGGTTGTGGTTTGCACCTGCGACCAGCTCAGGGACTCAGATTTTAAGAGATTGTCTCACCTCGCTTACCCCGCCAGAGACTCAGAGAATTTGGTATCCAAACTCCCCCCCCCCCCCCCCCCCCCCCGTCCTTGCGGTTTAGAGACTCAGGCCTCCCTTGGCACTTTGCACTACCTCTGGGTGAGGGTTTCACTTGGGGCGGGTGAAACTCAGATTTGGTGGTGGTGGTGGTGGTGACACCAGGGAGGGTAATATTCTCATTGGCACGTCTTTCTCATGGCTCCTGGGGTTCCCTGAGTCACTTTTAGGAGCTAAAACGGACTCCAAAGATTCTGTAATATCGCATCAAGTGGTCCTTAGCCTTTATTTGAAACGTGTCCAGTGACAGGGATCTCAGTTCAGGGATTCCTGATAGGATGCTGGTTTGGGTGGCTCCCTCTGCCCTAGAGACCAGTTTTGAGAGGCCATCTTTTCCCTTCGCAGCCCCGTGGGGAATGCACGGTGGCAGTGTGTACCTCCTTCTCTGCTTGGCCCCCTGGGCATACCAGAACCTGGGAAGGGGCCTCTGTGGCTAAGTCAGGGTTGCCCAGTTGGTTACTTGTAATTTCCCGGGTTTTCTTGGCTGTTGCTTTGAAGTGGAGATCATTTGGGCATCTGGTCCCCAGGGAATCTGGAAGGAAAAGGGAAGCCCTTGAAAAGAAGGTAGGTGTCCCCTGGGTCAGAATGAGTTGGGGTGGGGCTTAGTGGCTAACCTGCCCTCTGCACTAGGAAGCCTTATTCCCTTATTTGCATCCCTTTTCTGGGTTTAACTTCACAGAGCACCCAGTCGTGACAGGGAATTGTAGCACCAGAGAGCCATATGGTCCAATCTGTTCTTTTTACAGATGAAGAAGCTGACACCTAGTAAAGCAAAGAGCGTACAGGGTCACAGAATCAGCTGGTGGCAGAGATGGGACAGAGGTCTCCTGATTCCCAGTCCTGTTCTCACTCTTCTACACCATGTATGTCAGGGGCCAGCACAAAACAGATGG
Organism: Ursus americanus; assembly: GCF_024610735.1. Lineage (NCBI taxonomy): Eukaryota > Metazoa > Chordata > Mammalia > Carnivora > Ursidae > Ursus > Ursus americanus. The sequence continues at coordinate 37,096,576 of NC_142128.1, forward strand.
CACATTTCGAATGGGTAATTTGAGGCAGGGTGTGGGAAACAACTCTGGATAGTGAAATGTTCTGGAGCTAGTAACAGTGGGATCTTACGCCTGGAGGCAGAGAGGCTGTGTGGAGGGTCATCTCGCTAGAGCTGGGACTTCAGGTCAAGGGGCTCAGGAAGGCAGTTGGGGGATTTGTCAAGTCTCCCCATGGACCAAACCCAAGTCAGAGGGCAAGGGAGTCTTGATTAGCCCATACAGGTAAATTCTAAAGCACAGTACAGATGGAAAAGGATGCAGAAAGGGCCTGGAGGAGCAAATGAAAGATATCCAGCATAACCTTCCCCCCTACTTCTACTGGTTTATTTAGAGTTTATAGGTCTTGCGTACTTAATCTGTATTAAGTATGTCCATTATCCTGTTGCATTTTCTGTAAACCCTGTTTTCTCCATCTGACAGGTAAGGAAACTGACTAGTGAAATAATTTGAGGAATGGAGATGTGAACAACTAAGCTGACACCTGCCTCTGTGGGACCTGATCTTGTGTATGGTAGTTGCTCTGTGGACATTTGTGTGGTGGATGGATGGATGAATGAATGAGGAGCAAACACACAGGATTAGATGGTGCATCTCCCTGAGAATCCTCAGTGTGCCTGTTCTCCATGGGACTGGAGGCTCTCTGCAGAGGTGAGTCTCGTGTCAGTTGGGATCTCCGTTGCTGGCTTGTAATGAGCCAGGTATTCAGGTTAGAAGAGCAGGTATCTAGATCTGAAAAAAAAACCTTGGACTTTGGGGCTTTCCTAGTGGAAGCTTTTGGAATTAAACAGTTTTCTCTCTCTGAAGCCGTCTTGATTCGGTCCTGATTTCTGGTGCCCCCACAATCTGGGCAGGGGTCCAGGGTGCTGCCTCTTCTCTGCTCAGCTCCTACCCATCACTCCATCCACAGGTCAGTCCTGTTAACTGCTCTCACTGCTGCTGCTGCTCCACGGCGTTGTTCAGGGGTAAACCAGCTACCAGTGTGGTGGGGACTTTCACCAGCATCCCTAAGCAGAAAGCTCCGCGTAAAGACTTTGTGTCCTTTCACTGTGGTCCCTCTTTCTGCACCATCTCCTCTCTTTACAATCCCCTTTTCCTGCCCCACCCCGTCTTGCACTTGTTGCTGGCTCATTGTCCCAGCTCCTCAAGCATGGAGGAGGAAGCTAACATAGACCCATCACTGGCTGTGTGCCTGCCACTGCGCGCCACGGGTGCTCTCCATCATCCCATTTCATTTCTTAGTGAGACACTAGGTAGGGAGTGTTAGGGAGGGGCCTTGCAGATGGAAAACCAAGACTCTGGTTGGGTAACTGGTTCAAGATCACCCAGCTGTTGAGGGGAGAGCCGGCGTTTGACCTCTGGTCTAATTCCAAGGCTGTCCTGGCACACTTCTCACCCAGAATAAAGTGCTGCTGCTGTGGTATTTAGGGTCATGTTGACCTTTGCTCTTCGGAGCCTTTGCCTTGTGTGGTGGCCCACGTCCCTGGGCCTTGGGCATGTCGAACGTGCTCTTTCAGCCCACCCTGGTGGGTTTCCGCATGGATCTGCCTAATGTTTGATTCCATCCACAGTCTGCACATCCTCCTTCAGTCCTTTGCTGATGACGCCTCCTCCATGTGGTAGGCCAGTTGGCCTGTTTCTGAATGGCAACATACAACCCATTCTCTAAAGCCCAGCTCATATGCCACCTCCCTGCTGATGTCCCTCCAAACTAATTCACCTCCAGATTCCCAGACTCACCTTGTGAGCCTCCCCTAAAGGATTGAGCACATTATTTCCTGTATGTACAGTAATTCAGATATGCAACTTATTTACTTTGTTGAGGGGAGGGACTGCCCTGCAACAGTGTTCATTTCTCCAACTTCTCACAGAGGACCTTACAGCCTAGTGAACCACCAGGGAGTGAATGCATCAGGGGAGCTCTCTGTGGTGAAAAGGGTTTGTAAAACGAAGATTTATCCCTCAACTTTACATGCTGACTTCGTGTAAAACAAGATTCAGCTGCAAGGTAAATGTCTGGGTTGAGTCTGGAGGATGGATGGTGGAGGACAGCTTGTGTTTTTCTTGAGGAACTTTGAGTTTGGGGAAGTGAAGAGACACCGATGAGGGCAGGCAGTGGAGAACAGCCTGCGCAGGTGGTAGGTCCTACACATCTGTCTGTGTAGACGGGGTCCCAAGAGTGGGGAGCTGCGCCCCTTGACCTTTATCCTGGGCTGCAGCTTCTCTAAGGCCATCCCCTGTGCTCCCATAGTCCCTTTGTGTTTGCTGTCATACATAAAGGCTGTCAGTCCTGCTTTCACCACCAAAGGTGGGGGAGTCCTTGGCCAGAACAGCAGCACCCCCTCCCTGGGACCTGAGTTGGCTCAGAGCACCCATATCCCATGTGACCCAAGACAGACAGACGCTGGGGCCCTTCAGCAGAGGACGGGTGTGGGCCGGCATGACTCACCCGCTCTGTCGCCGCCCACAGCACCGTTCGAAGCCCTTGGGAATCAGATCTCTTCCCTAGGAGAGGCGTTCAAGGCTGTCTTTGCAGTTAGCAGCTTGGGATCCTGCTCGTGCAAAGGCCTGTCGCTGTCCTGGCGTCTCAAAGTCCAGATGGGTGGGGAGCCATCCAGTTGCAGGGGCACGGAGACAGGTAGAAGCAGCAGCTGAGAAGGCAGTGCCTTGATCTGGGCATCAGACAACCTCGGTGGTCACTGGGCCCTGCCAGGAGCTCACTGTGCAGCTGTGAAGGAAAGGGGTTTGTTCTTTAAGGAAACGTGTTTTTGACCACCTGCTCCTGCTGAGTGAAGGAAGGGCAAGGGGGACCACGGGAAGGCAAGACCTGTCCCTGGCCCAGTGGTCTCTCAGTCTCTGTAGATGAGCACGAGTCAGGGTGATAAAGGCTGTACAGAGGTGTTTGGGGAGCATGGAAGAGAAACGAGCTCATCTTGGCCGGCGGCGGGGGGTGAGCCAGCGCAGGACGCATTTGAGCTGGGCCTTGAAATTGGGATCCTTCTGGCAGACCAGAGTGCGACTCACATCTTTGGAGAGTGTTGTGCAGTGTCTTCTCGGGGGTGGGGCCGGGTGGGGTGAAGTAAGGGGGACGTAGAGAGGAGGCCTGTCTGGGTCTGGCAGCGAAGGGCCTTCGTGGGTCATGCGGACATTGGACCTTCTGAAGGTGGAGGGGAGACATTGAACTGATCTGTGCTGTAGAATGAGCATTGTGGCAGCAATATGGAGAATGGATTGGAAGGTCAAAGATGCAGAGAGACACTGGGTAGAACAGGGTTAGACTATCACAGGAAAGAATGTTTGAGGCCCTCCCCTGTGGGGTTAGAGAAGAGGGTTGCATCAGAAAGTCCCTAAAACGGAAGTGCTGTGCCTCCAAACCCACCTGGGCATTTGGTTCTTTTCCCTGCCCCGGCTCCTAGTTGATTGCCTTGGTTGCTTGCTCGTGCTCCATTCTGGGGGTGCTGTGACCGGTTTGGGTTTTGACCCTATCCAGTCTCCCTGTTTGTCAGTTCCGTCCACCCAGCCCTTCAGGTGAGACCTCAGCCCCTTGGAGGCTAGCTGGTAGGAAGCAGTACTGCGCCCTGGGTCCTCCCCACTCTCACCCTGGCCCCGGCTCCCCTCTCTCCTGTGGCATCGTCCTCGAGTCCCCAGATTGGAAATGTGAACTGCGCCACCCTTTCCATCACTCTTTCCAAGAGGACGCATGAGAGAGATACTGTGTCTCACTGGAAGATGTTTAAGCAGGAACTAGAAAAATGAATTAAAGGGACCCTGGGATGTTGGTCTCAGAACAGAAGGTGAACTATAGGGCAGGCCCACGGAGTGACCCAACACATCTGAGCCCCTTGATTTAAATTTAGATCAGTTCGGAGAGGAGTTAAGATGGCTGAGGAGTAGGAGACACCGTTTTCAGCCGGTCCTCCGAGTCGAGCTGGATAGGTACCAGACCAGCCTAAACAACCACGGAACCAGCCTGAGACGCAGGAAGACGCATCTGGATCTCTACAAATGAACATCTCCAGCGCTGAGTATTGAGGTACGAAGCGGGGAGCCATGAAACTGTGCACAGATATCGGAAGATAAACGGAAGGGGGAGGGAGCCGCCGCGTTCGGGTGCCGGGAAGCGGTAGCCACCTGCACGGGAGAGCGGGCGGGGCTCACGGTCCGCACCCGCAAAACAGCAGACTGAGACCGTGAGCCGGGTGCGCGCGCCACCAGGCATCTCGCGGAACCCCGGAATCCTGGTGCGCTCACTGGATCCAGACTGAGACCGGGAGATCCGGGAGCGCGCGCGGGGCGGCTGGCGGCTGGCGGCTGGCGGCATTAGAAACACAAAGGACAGAGACGCCGGCCCTGGAAGTGAGGGCTGGGACGCCGGGTGTGGGGCGCACATCCCGGGACGCTGCAGGGTTGAGCAGCACCAACAGTAACAGAGTTAAAGTGGCCAGAACATTAGTAGAGAACGGGCCGCAATCCTTCTGTTCCGTGACAGAGGCTGAGATTCAGCCGCTGCTTCTCTGACTCTCAGAAGAGGCACAGCAAACCGCCAGGGAAAGCCGCCAGAGAACAAAAGCCTGGAAATACCGGCTCAGAGAGTGCCCATCCCCATCCCCCCTCGCAGGGGACACGGAGGCTCTACCCAAACAGGGCTGCCTGAGTATCGGCGCGGCAGGCCCCTCCCCATGAAGGCAGGCTGAAAAATCAAGAAGCCCACAACCCAGGCGCCTGGGTGGCGCAGTCATTGAGCGCCTGCCTTCGGCTTAGGGCGTGATCCCAGCGTTCCGGAAAGGAGTCCCTCATCGGGCTCCTCCGCTGGGAGCCTGCTTCTTCCTCTCCCACTCCCCTGCTTCTGTTCCCTCTCTCGCTGGTTGGCTGCCACATAAATAAATAAATAAAATCTTTAAAGAAGAAGCCCACATCCCTAAGATCCCTATAAAACAAGGGGCACGGCCTGGGACCCAGTCAATAATTTGGGCTCTGGAAACCCCGCAACCTCTCTTCATCAGAATGACAAGAAGGAGAAGCCCCCCCCAGCAAAGAAAAGACAGTGAGACTGTGGCCTCTGCCACAGAAATAATGGATATGGATGTAACCAAATTATCAGAAATGGAATTCAGAGTAACGATGGTCAAAATGATGAGTAGAATTGAAAAAAGTATAAACGAAAAGGTTACTGAGAATATAGAATCTCTAAGGACAGAAATGAGAGCGAATCTGACAGAAATTAAAAATTCTATGAGCCAAATGCAGGCAAAACTAGAGGCTCTGACAGCCAGGGTCGCAGAAGCAGAGGAACGGGTTAGTGAATTGGAGGATGGGTTAATAGAGGAAAAAATGAAAATAGAAGATGGTCTTAAAAAAATCCACGCCCACGAATGTAGGTTACGGGAGATTACTGACTCAATGAAACGATCCAATGTTAGAATCATCGGCATCCCCGAGGGGGTGGAGAAAAACAGAGGTCTAGAAGAGATATTTGAACAAATTGTAGCTGAAAACTTCCCTAATCTAGCAAGGGAAACAAACATTCGTGTCCAAGAGGCAGAGAGGACCCCTCCCAAGCTCAACCACGACAAACCTACACCACGTCACGTCATAGTGCAATTCGCAAATATTAGATGCAAGGATACAGTATTGAAAGCGGCCAGGGCAAAGAAATTTCTCACGTACCAAGGCAAAAGCATCAGAATTACGTCAGACCTGTCTACACAGACCTGGAATGAGAGAAAGGGTTGGGGGAGCATATTTAAAGCTCTTTCAGAGAAAAACATGCAGCCAAGGATCCTTTATCCAGCAAGGCTGTCATTCAGAATTGATGGAGAAATAAAGACATTTCAGAATCGCCAGTCACTAACCAATTTTGTAACTACGAAACCAGCCCTACAGGAGATATTACGGGGGGTTCTATGAAAGTAAAATGGCCCCAAGAGTGATACAGAACAGAAAGTCACAGCCAATACAAAAAAAGACTTTACTGGCAACATGGCAACATTAAAATCATATCTATCAGTAATCAGTCTTAATGTAAGTGGTTTAAACCATCCCATAAAACGCCACAGGGTTGCAGATTGGATAAAAAGAAATGACCCATCCATTTGCTGTCTACAAGAGACTCATTTCAAACCCAAAGATGCATCCAGACTGAGAGTAAGGGGATGGAGTACCATCTTTCACGCAAATGGTCCTCAAAAGAAAGCTGGGGTAGCAATTCTCATATCAGATAAATTGGATTTTAAACTACAGACTATAGTTAGAGACGCAGAAGGGCACTATATTATTCTTAAGGGAAGTATTCAACAAGTGGATATGACAATTATAAATATATATGCCCCCAACAGGGGAGCAGCAAGATACACAAGCCAACTCTTATCCAGAATAAAGAGACATATAAATGAAAATACATTAATAGTAGGGGACCTCAACACTCCACTATCAGAAATAGACAGAACACCCTGGCAAAAACTAAGCAAAGAATCAAAGGCTTTGAATGCCATACTCGACGAGTTGGACCTCATAGATATATATAGAACACTACACCCCAGAACCAAAGAATACTCATTCTATTCTAATGCCCATGGAACATTCTCAAGAATAGACCATGTTCTGGGACACAAAACAGGTCTCAACCGATACCAAAAGATTGAAATTATCCCCTGCATATTCTCAGACCACAATGCTCTGAAATTGGAACTCAACCACAAGGAAAAATTTGGAAGAAACTCAAACACTTGGAGACTAAGAGCCATACTGCTCAGGAATGACTCGATAAACCAGGAAATCAAAAATCAAATTAAACAATTTATGGAGACCAATGAGAATGAAAATACAACAGTCCAAAACCTATGGGATACTGCAAAGGCAGTCCTAAGGGGGAAATACATAGCCATCCAAGCCTCACTCAAAAGAATAGAAAAATCTAAAATGCAGTTTTTATATTCTCACCTCAAGAAGCTGGAACAGCAACAGAGGGACAGGCCTAATCCACGCACGAGGAAGCAGTTGACCAAAATTAGAGCTGAAATCAATCAAGCAGAAACCAGAAGTACAGTAGAGCAGATCAACAGGACTAGAAGCTGGTTCTTGGAGAGAATCAATAAAATTGACAGACCACTGGCAAGACTTATCCAAAAGAAAAGAGAAAGGACCCAGATTATTAAAATTATGAATGAAAAAGGAGAGGTCACGACGAGCACCATTGAAATTGGAAGGATTATTAGAAATTTTTATCAACAGCTATATGCCAATAAACTAAGCAATCTGGAAGAGATGGAATCCTTCCTGGAAACCTATAAACTACCAAGATTGAAACCGGAAGAAATTGATTCCTTAAACAGGCCAATTAATTATGAAGAAATTGAGTCAGTGATAAACAACCTTCCAAATAACAAAACTCCAGGCCCGGACGGTTTTCCTGGGGAATTCTACCAAACATTCAAAGAAGAAATAATACCTATTCTCCTAAAGCTATTTCAAAAAATAGAAACAGAAGGAAAGCTACCAAACTCATTCTATGAGGCCAATATTACCTTGATCCCCAAACCAGGCAAAGACCCCCTCAAAAAGGAGAATTACAGACCGATTTCCCTAATGAATATGGACGCCAAAATCCTCAACAAGATACTTGCTAATAGAATCCAACAGTACATTAAAAGGATTATCCATCACGATCAAGTGGGATTCATACCTGGGATGCAAGCGTGGTTCAATATTCGCAAATCAATCAGCGTGATACATCATATCAACAAGAAAAGACTCAGGAACCATATGATCCTCTCAATCGATGCCGAAAAAGCATTTGACAAAATACAGCATCCTTTCCTGATTAAAACCCTTCAGAGTGTAGGAATAGAAGGTACATTTCTCAATCTCATAAAAGCCATCTATGAAAAGCCTACTGCAAATATTATTCTCAATGGGGAAAAGCTGGAAGCCTTTCCCTTAAGATCAGGAACTCGACAAGGATGCCCACTCTCGCCACTATTATTCAACATAGTACTAGAAGTCCTTGCAACAGCAATCAGACGACAAAAAGGGATCAAAGGTATTCAAATTGGCAAAGAAGAAGTCAAAATGTCTCTCTTTGCAGATGACATGATACTCTATATGGAAAACCCAAAAGAAGCCACTCCCAAATTATTAGAAGTTATAGAGCAATTCAGTAACGTGGCAGGATACAAAATAAATGCTCAGAAATCAGTTGCATTTCTATACACGAATAACGAGACCGAAGAAAGAGAAATTAGGGAATCCATCCCATTTACAATAGCACCAAAAACCATACGTTACCTTGGAATTAACTTAACCAGAGACGTAAAGGACCTATATTCTAGAAACTATAAATCACTCTTGAAAGACATTGAGGAAGACATAAAAAGATGGAAAGATATTCCATGCTCATGGATCGGAAGAATTAACATAGTTAAAATGTCCATGCTACCCAGAGCAATCTACACTTTCAATGCTATCCCGATCAAAATACCAAGGACATTTTTCAAAGAACTGGAACAAACAGTCCTTAAATTTGTATGGAAACAGAAAAGGCCCCGAATCTCCAAGGAACTGTTGAAAAGGAAAAACAAAGCTGGGGGCATCACAATGCCGGATTTCGAGCTGTACTACAAAGCTGTGATCACAAAGACAGCATGGTACTGGCACAAAAACAGACACATAGACCAATGGAACAGAATAGAGAGCCCAGAAATGGACCCTCGGCTCTTTGGGCAACTAATATTTGATAAAGCAGGAAAAAACATCCGGTGGGAAAAAGACAGTCTCTTCAATAAATGGTGCTGGGAAAATTGGACAGCTACATGCAAAAGAATGAAACTTGACCACTATCTCACACCATACACAAAAATAAACTCCAAATGGATGAAAGACCTCAATGTGAGACAGGAATCTATCAAAATTCTAGAGGAGAACATAGGCAACAACCTCTACGACATCGGCCAAAGCAACCTTTTTCATGACACATCCCCAAAGGCAAGAGAAACAAAAGATAAAATGATTTTATGGGACTTCATCAAGATTAAAAGTTTCTGCACATCCAAGGAAACAGTCAGAAAAACTAAGAGGCAGCCCACGGAATGGGAGAATATATTTGCAAATGACACTACAGATAAAGGACTGGTATCCAAGATCTACAAAGAGCTTCTCAAACTCAATACACGAGAAACAAATAAACAAATCAAAAAATGGGCAGAAGATATGAACAGACACTTTTCCAATGAAGACATACAAATGGCTAACAGACACATGAAAAAATGTTCAAAATCATTAGCCATCAAGGAAATTCAAATCAAAACCACACTGAGATACCACCTTACGCCAGTTAGAATGGCAAAAATAGACAAGGCAAGAAACAATTGTTGGAGAGGATGTGGAGAAAGGGGATCCCTCCTACATTGTTGGTGGGAATGCAAGTTGGTACAGCCACTCTGGAAAACCGTGTGGAGGTCCCTAAAAAAGTTAAAAATTGAGCTACCCTATGATCCAGCCATTGCACTACTGGGTATTTACCCCAAAGATACAGACGTAGTGAAGAGAAGGGCCATATGCACCCCAATGTTCATAGCAGCAATGTCCACAATAGCTAAATCGTGGAAGGAGCCGAGATGCCCTTCAACAGATGACTGGATTAAGAAGTTGTGGTCCATATATACAATGGAATATTACTCAGCTATCAGAAAGAACGAGTTCTCAACATTTGCTACAACATGGACAGCACTGGAGGAGATAATGCTAAGTGAAATAAGTCAAGCAGAGAAAGACAACTATCATATGATTTCTCTCATCTATGGAACATAAGAACTAGGATGATCAGTAGGGGAAGAAAGGGATAAAGAAAGGGGGGGGTAATCAGAAGGGGGAATGAAACATGAGAGACTATGGACTATGAGAAACAAACTGAGGACTTCAGAGGGGAGGGGGGTGGGGGAATGGGATAGACCGGTGATGGGTAGTAAGGAGGGCACGTATTGCATGGTGCACTGGGTGTTATACACAACTAATGAATCATCGAGCCTTACATTGGAAACGGGGGATGTACTGTATGGTGACTAACATAATATAATAAAAAATCATTATAAAAAATAATAAATATAAAAAAAATTAAAAAAAAATAAATTTAGATCAGTTCTATAAAATGTCGTCTTAAAACCAGAAGTGTGTGTCTTCTCCTAGTCCCGTCCCTGTAATCCCAGGCGAGGGTTACAAGCATGGCCCCTTCCCACTCTGCTTGTTTATACAACTGTCATCCCATGATTCTTGGGCCGATAGACTTTGGCAGTCATTCAACAAACAGGTTGTTGGACCTACTGTGTGCCCACCTCGTGCTGGCTGGGGTAGGAGATAGACACCCTCTGCTATGTTCTCAAGGAATCAGGAGACCAGTATTTCAGTCTAGTTGGGAAAGCAAGACGCATGTGGGAAACAACTGAAGAGCAAAAAGATGAGTAAGTTAAGAGGGCGGTTGAGATTTAGGGGACGTGCGGCAAGTCCACAGAGCCTGAGGAAGGAGGGAGCGCGTGGTGCAGGGGCAGGATCCAGCCCAGAGCTCACAGGCGGTCCAAGCTGGATCCCAGCCAGCCTCCGTCTGAGGTTGGGGCCGCGGTGGACTTGAGGCTGCCTTCACGAGGGGCTGTGCCCATGTTTCCCACATGTTCACCCTGTTTCTTCAGTCTTAGCTTATAGAAGGAGTCTTGGAATCAGAAGAGTTGGGGAGTAGTTTTGATTCCATTTTTGGTGACTATATACTTGCCTTATTGACCTTCTGGGATTGTTCTGTGAACCAAATGAGATAAGAAATATGAGTTCTTTGAAAAGTATAAAGTGTTGCTAGAATATGAGGCATCATTGTGTTTTCCTCTTATTCCTGATTCCCTACCTCTCCTTCATTCTTTCTGTGAACAAACTCTCAAGTCACCAGCTGCTAAGGCCAGCTGGGAGGACCCTCGCCTGTCTCCACTGAGTTCCTGTGTAGGCCCAGAGACTAGATCCAACGTGGAAGGATGTGGTTTTTGGCTTCTAGACCAGGTAACTCTGGGTAAGTCACTTCAGTTCTCTATGCCTCAGTATCCTCATGTGTAAATGGGAGGTAATAATATACTCCTCCTACCTCCTAGGCCTCCTGGGAGGATCGGCCGAGACCGTGAAGATGACGGTGCCTTGGAAACTGTAAAGGTCTGTCCAAATGCTATGGATGTACTTTTTAATCTGTGCTTGAGGGCTTTGGATGAAAGTTGCCAAGACTGTTGCACATGTAGACAGTGACATCATATGCATGTTTTTGGAGCCCAGGGTGGGGCGCAGAGGCGGCCCCAGAGTCACGGGCAGGGTAGAATGCAGAAGGGAGCCCCACCCACCGCCTGGCTGTAGTAGGCCTGGGTCCATGGTCTGACCTGAAGAAACGCCGTCTCCTGGTTTCCAAGGTGTCAGAGACTCTGCCATGACCTCTGTGCTCAGAGTACACTTGGACCACAGCTCAAGAATAGGGGCTACTGTGATTTATGTCTCTGTCTCTGGGGCCTCAGCTTGGTGCCCCGACATGGCAGGCTTTCAGGGTCAGGCTGTTGTTGAACCAAACACAGGTGGTGTATTTTGTGGGAGCTCAAATCATCCTGTTCTCACTTCCTTTGTTTGCAAATTCCAGTTGTAGAAAAACTAAATTAAAGAAAAAAAAAAGCTTCAGAGAAATGGTAGCCTGACGTGTGCTGGGACACGTGACTGGCTAGTGTTAATGGAAGGTCGAGCTTCTGGGATGGGGTGTCACTATCTTGGTGCTTTGTTAATCCCAGGGGGTGGTGAAGCCAGTCTAATGGGAAAGGCTCTCATCGAGCGTCTGTGGCCACCTCAGTTTTGAATCCCTTCATTGGCCCTGCTGGTCACTGGAGCTGAAAGGAAATGGTTTAGTCACCAAATATTTGTGAATATCTATTTGTGCTTGGCCCCGTAATGGGTGCTTTGGGGAATATGAAAGAGGTCAAGTTGTGGATTCTGTGTTGGATGCACTTAGATGAGATTTGAGAAGACAAGCTGACCGTGGAGGAGCCTGGGATTCCGGCTGGCAGGCCCGTGTGCGCAGGGCCAAGGGAGTGGTCGATAATTGCCGGCAGAGGAAGGCAGAGGCAAAGATCCTCAATGGCTCTCAGGGGCGGGTAAGCTTTCTGGAGGAGGTGGAAATATGTGAAGAAGACAGAGTCAATCCCTGAGACTCATCTGTGCTCCCTAAAACGTCTTCTTGCCCTTTCTGGCCCCAGTTAGGAGACCGAATCAGTCTTCTGTTGCTGCTAACAAATGACCCAGCTTAGGAGCTCAGCGTGGCACCCGTTCATTACCTCCCACTTCTGCCGGTCCTGGGTCCGGGCAGGACACGCTGGCTGCCAGCTGGGAGTTGCTCTCAGCTTGTGGAGGCCACTCAGTCTTTTCCATGTGTCCCTCCATCTTCAGTCAAGCCGTGGGGCCTCTCATCCCCCTGTGCTTTGAGTGTCTGACTTCCTCTTCTGTTATCAGCGGGAGAAAACCCTTTGCTTTTTTTTTTTTTTTTTTTAAAGATTATTTGTTTGAGAGAGAGAGCACTCATGAGTTGGGGGGGGGAGAGGGAGAGAATCTCAAGCCGACTGTCCACTGAGCATAGAGCCTGACGCAGGACTCAATTTCACGACCCTGAGATCACGACCTGAGCCAAAATCACGACCCTGAGATCACGACCTGAGCCAAAATCAAGTTGGACACTTAACTGAGCCACCCAGGCGCCCCGGAAAACCTTTATTTTTTTTTTTAAAGATTTTATTAATTTATTTGAGAGAGAGTGAGAGAGATCACAGAGGGAGAGGCAGCGGGAGAAGCAGGCTCCCCACTGAGCAGGGAGCCCGATGTGGGACTCGATCCAAGGACCCTGAGATCATGACCTGAGTTGAAGGTAGACAGTTCACCGACTGAGCCACCCAGGCTTTGCTTTTAAAGAATTTATGGGATTTGGTCAGGCCCACCTGGATAATCTCGTTTTGATTAGCATGAAATCAGCTGATTAGTAGCCTTATAATTACCATCTCAACCGTCTTGCAGTGTACAGATCAGGGGCCTTAAGGGCCTTCATACTGCTGTGCAGCCATCACCACCATCCACCTCTAGAACTGTCCTCTTCTCCGAGCACTGAAACTCTGTATCAGTTAAAGACGGACTCCGCATCCCCTGGCCCCAGCCCCTGGCAGCCACCGCGTAACTTTCTGTCTTTATGACTTCCACTACTCTAGTACCTCATGGAAGTGGAATCATACAGTGTGTTTGTCTTTTCGGGAGTGGCTTTCACTTAGCGCAGTGTCTTCAAGTTTTCTCCATGATGTTGCAGGAGCTGGCATTTCCCCCTCTCGGGCAGAATAGGATCCCTTGTACGTACAGACCACATTTTGTTTCTCTATTCATCAGTTGTTAGGTCGTTGGGCTGCTTCCATCTTGTGGCTACGTGGAATAATTCTGCGTTTATAATAATTATATGAACATGGGTGTGCAAATCTCTCTCCAAGACCCTACTTTCCGTTATTTTGGGTATATACCCGCAAGTGACATTTCTGGATTATATGGTAATTCTGTTTTTAATTTTTGGGGGGACCACCGTACTATTTTCCGCAGCAGCTGCACAGGTCACATCCCTACCAACAGCGCGTGTGAGTTCCGATTTCTCCACATCCTCGCCAGCACTTGCTAGTTTCTGGGTTGTTTTTTTTTTTTTTTTTGGATAATGAACGGGAGGTGGTACCTCCTTGTTTTTATTTGCATTTCTCTAATGATCAGTGATGTGGGGCATCTTCTCTTGTTCTTGTTGGTGATTTGTTTATCAGTCGTGAGATCTTGAATAGGATTTTACAGCCCTCGTTGTAGGAAAAGTGTGTAAAGGGGCAGAATGCTATGCAGATGAATATTTGCCCAGGGCTGGGAGGTGGGGAGGCGCAGCACCAGCACTGAGTGTAATGGGAATGGGCTTTCTTTTCAGGGGCAATGAAATGTGCTCGCCTTAGTCCTGATGGTTTCACAACTTTGCACACATACTAAAAACCATTCAGTTGTGCAGTTTAAATGGGTAAATTTTGTACTGTGCGAAGTATCTCTCCACGAAGCTGTTTTAAAGTGGTGCATTTTGGAAGTAGAAGAAAAACAGTAACAGTGGTAACAGCAAAGGTTACTGTTTCATTAGCCAGCTCTGTTGAGCAGGAGGGAATGTTACCCCCTTGCGCTGAATCCACATTCCTCCCCAGAGTTTCAGTCACCCTGCCTCCCTCTGGTTTCCCCAAATCACATTTTATTCCTTCAAGTCTGATTCTGTCTTAGGTCCTTCTAACACAGGAGACGTCTTTGGTCATCTGTATTTGGCAGACATGGAAAGTTAAGGCAGAATCAGCCAGCCTGGGGTATCTCTGGGCCTCACGTCCTAATCCCGGACGTGCAGAAGCTCACAGAAGGGAGAATGTCACGGTGGGCAGAGCCCATCAGGAACGGGGCGAGCCGTTGTCTGAGCTGTATTACATAGGGCCCTAAAAGTGCCCCCCCCGATTCCCACACCTGTCATAACCCCTTCATCAAGTCACACCATTCGTTCGTCTATTTGTCCTATCAGTCTAAGTGAAGAGGGTTTTGAGGGTGTAAGAGTCAAGGGTGTCATGAGTTGGGGAACAGGAAAACTGAAGTGGAAGGCAGTCCTGGACATGTCACTGTGGCAGGAGGCCAGGAAGCCTCAGGAAGACCTTGTGGTTTCTCAGCCCAAGAGCCTTTGGGCTTCAGTCACAGAGTTGCATGTGTCCGGAGAGCTTCCCTGAGGCTTCACTCTGCGTGACTCTGACTTTGCACGTCTCCCTTGGGTAGATCTGGAGGCCCCCTTGCACGCTTACTGGCCCGGGAAGAAAGATAAGGGGCTAAGAAAGCTAGAGGAAAGATGGCAAATATCTGAACGTGAGAAGCATATTTGGGTCGAACTGGGGTTAGAGGGTTGTCAAGCCCTTCTCGTCCAGCCATGATGCTTCTGGAGGTCCTAGACATTACCGAAACAAGTGTCACCCCTCCACCCACCATCCTTTTCAAAACGAGGTGGTACCGGATCCAAGAGAGGAAATGGCTAGCCCAGGGCTGCACGGCCAAGTGGTAATAGAGCTCCTAGCTCCTTGCTCTCCTGCCCGTTCCACTCAAGGGCCACACCGTTCTTCTAGCGCAGCCAACAGCCCCTGGTTCTGGAGCCTTCATGGCAAAGGAGGATCTGGGGTTGTGGACACAGGGTGCCTCTGTGCACCTGCGCTGCAGCTGTTCACCCTTCCCCACGAGGCCCCTGTGGCTTTCTGCTCAGCGGGCTTCTCTCCTGGTTTGCTGTCTCCCTGCTCAGCTGCAGCCCCCTCAGCTTCCACGCCTGCACCATCTGGAAGGGAAACTGTGCTGAGGAGCTCCGCAACGCTGCCCACCCCCTGTGCCATGCTCTGCCAAGTGTGGGCCCACACCAACGCAGACTGACTAAGTACAGAGAGTTCTCCTTTGTGTTTATCTCTGACTGCTTAGCGAGAATACAGCGTGGCTTCGCAGGCTGCAGCATCTTCGCACTTAAACAGTGACAATTAAAAAAATTATTTGCAAAATCTTCCCCTTGGTATTTAATACAGTTCCTCACGCTCTCCTGCTCTGATCTGCATGATGGACAAGGTCTGTGGCTTCAGTGGGTTAGAGGCCTGAACTCTGTCCCCGTGGCCTCAGCCTGCAATGCCGCCGTGGCCCAGATTTGTTCCCTGAGGTCAGGGGTCCTGGAAGGCTCTCTGTGTCTTAGAAAGTCTGAACTACATCCCTTGTGCAACGGGAGATGCGGTTCCTGCTTCTCTTCACCTCTGTCCCCGTTTCCCCCAGTCTCCTCCTCTATCCCTCTCTCCCTCTCTTCTGCCCTTCTCCTCCTTCCTTCCATCTCTAGATTTCCTCACGCTTGGGGCCAAACGTCCTCTGGTCACTCCCCACGTGCAGAGCTGTTTCAACAATGTGGCTCTTTTTTTCCGGGCGACTGTGACAACACAGCTGGCTCATTCATTGTCATCAGCAATATCAACCATCTGGGAATGGCTAAGGTCAGAGACCCGCTCGGGAAGCCAGGCTACGCCCTGGGCGGGAGTCTCCTCTTTGTTGTGCTTGCGAATGTAAGCAGTGGGAAGATTGCATTGCCTCTTGGTGCAAGGGGCAGCAGGGAGCTGGTGGCCCTTGAGGTCTGCGTGTCATGGCCGTGGCCTTGCAGGGGGACGAATCCCAGGAAGAGGTATTGTGTGGGAGGAACAGGGTCAGAGGGCTTAGCCCCGGGGTCTTCCCTGCCTAGACTGTCTCTTTCAGGAATGTCACTTGGAGCTTGAAGGTTCAGGTTGTGTTTGCATCCGGGAGGCTATCCCTAGACCCTCGCCCATCTCTGCCATGAATCTTCCTGCAGCTCTTCGCTTTCTTATCTGACCAAGACAGGGCCGAGAAAGTGGCCATGAAGCAGTTGTTTCCACCGTGTAACCAGGAGCCACCTATCCTGGTCTCTGGCCTCTGTTGCCCCAGGTGAGCCATGTATCCTGCTGCCTCCATTCTGCTAAGTGCAGTCCCGTCTGCCTGCCTGCCCCCTCGTCCTCCCCAGCCCAGCTGAGACCGACTGTGCCAGGCCCTTCCACCCTCGGGAAGCCAGAGCAGTTGGCTCTCCTCGGTGCTGCTGTGTCCCCGCGCCTCCCTCCATGGAAGCATTTATCACCTTGTGTGGTGACCAGCTGTTGACATGTCTGTACTCCCCACTGGATTCAGAGTTCTCTGGGGGCAGGGATGTTGGTATGGATCATGGACCTTGCTCTGTTCCTGTCACTTGCTAAGTGAGTGAGTGAAGGGAGCAGCAGCTACTGGGACCACATTTGCTAACCATGCTTCTGCATCCCAACTCTTTTTGATGGCGTGAAATCTCCAGAGGGAAACGTATCTGCTGGGGATGGGGAAAGGAGTAGACCGGGGGGTGGGGTCTAGGTAAGTTGCATTTCTCCTGATTCGGCAGTGTATGAGTTTCCCATTGCTGCTGTGACAAATTACCACGCTTGGTGGCTCTAAACAAAACAGAAAGATTAGCCCGCAGGTGTGGGCTCAGAAGTCTGAAAGGAGCCCCACCAGACGAAAACCAAGGTGTCTGTCCATCTGTGTTTCTTCTGGAGGCTTCCATTTCCTTGTCTTTCAGACTCTGGAGTCAGCCTGCATTCCTTGGCTTGCAGCCCCTTCCTCATATCACCCCAACCTCTGACTCCCATATGCACTCCGACCTCTTACATCCCTCTTATGATGACCCTTGTGGTTATATTGGGCCCACCGAGTCATGCAGGGTAATCTCTCCTTCTCAAGATCCTTAATCACATTGGCAAAGTCCCTTTCTCCATGTAAGTTGACACGGATCTGGAGATTAGGATGTAGACATCTTTTGGGGGGATTGTTCAGCCTGTCCCATGCAGGACACCCAGAGACCCAGCTTCTGCTTTGTGTTCCTATTTGCACATCTTGCTTCTTCCTGTCGTTCGGGAGCTCGTGCTGGCTCCTCCAGGTGGTCTCCCCCAAGCCCCACTCCCTCCAGCCGGGTGCATCTCAGCCTTGGTTCCTGCAGCCGAGCTTGACCACGAGCACTTCTCTGGTCAAAATGAGACCTTCTTTGGTCTGTGCGTCTTTCCACTTCTGTGCCGATACTCCAAGAGCCTTTCTTTCTTCTCTCTGGAATGTCCCCAGTTTGACCTCACCTTCCAACGTGCTCCTCCCACTTTTTTTTTTTTTAAGATTTTATTTATTTATTCCACAGAGATAGAGACAGCCAGTGAGAGAGGGAACACAAGCAGGGGGAGTGGGAGAGGAAGAAGCAGGCTCATAGCGGAGGAGCCTGATGTGGGGCTCGATCCCATAACGCCGGGATCACACCCTGAGCCGAAGGCAGACGCTCAACCGCTGTGCCACCCAGGCGCCCCTCCTCCCACTTTCAGGCAGAAGCCCTAGGTTGGCAGACTACCCCAGTGCTTTCCAATTCTTTGTTTGCAAGTTAGTGCACGCCCCTAGGCAACCAGGGAGCATCCTGGAGCGTGGGGCACACGTGATGAGTCCCGGCATCCAGCCCTGGCACAGAGCACGTGTCGACAGAGTGGTGGGAACTGGCGTCTCTGCTACTGGAGCCTTCATGGCGTGCACTGGGACAGCCCTTGGCATCTGCTGCCCATATCATGAGTTATTTTTTTCTGCATATGCCCTGCTTCCCCCCCAACACAATTAGAACAGAGGTCTCCAGCCCTGCATAGAGTCTAGCAACCACTAGACAGTCTAAGGGTTGAGCCAAATGAAAATGCTGCTGTTTGACCATTTTTCACCTACAGGATACTAAGTGTCTTTTGACAGAGAGACAGTATTCATTGCCCAGGGAGTCCAGATGCAAGTGGTGGCCAAGTCTTCAGGCCTTCTTCCCTGCCTCTTCCTTCCTCCCTCTGACACGGCTGCCCTTCAGATGTAAAATATACATATATTTAAATGGCAAACTTGACATCAATTTATTGATTTACACCAAGAGATAGAACTGTCAGGCTAACCAGCTACATCTCCCTTTTGCAGCAGAAACATCTCCCCATAAAGACATCTTGGCATTACAGAGTTGCTCTGTAAGCAGCAGATTCAGCTCAAAAAAAGAGTGTGTTCAGACTCAGGGGCCTGTGTGGGGACAGGCCAGCCCAAAGCAGCTGCCCTGCAGACCAGCTGAGTGCCCTCTCTGACACGCTGGCTGCACATGGCAGGTTTTCTCTACAGGACAGAATGTGCCCTGTGAGGTCTATGCTCTGGTTATCGCAGGGTCACAGGAGATCCTGGCACAGCCTGATCCCCGGTGAGAGCAGTTGCTACAGCCCACAGGGAAACCAGTGCTGCTGGCTTGGGTGATTGCCCATCCATCCCTCCCTCCTTCCTTCCCTCCCTTCCCTCCCTCCTTCCCTCCCTCCCTTCCTTCCTTCCTTCCCTTTTTCCTTCCTTCCTTCCCTCCCTCCCTTTCTCCTTTGTTCCTTACTTTCTTCCTATATTCTCTTTCTTTATTCTTTTTTTCTGGGGCCTTTTTAAAAATTATTATTATTTTTTAAAGATTTATTTATTGATTTTAGAGAGAGAGAGAGCTCAGGGGGCAGGGGCAGAGGGAGAGACAGTCCCAAGCAGACTCCACACTGAGCATGGAGCCTGACGCGGGGCTTGATCTCACAACCCTGAGATCATGACCTGAGCCAAAACCAAAAGTTGGATGCTTAACTGACTGTACCACCCAGGTGCTCCTTAATTATAGTTTGTTCATTAAAATGCACAATTAAGTACACAGTTCAATAAGTTTTTTTTTTAAAGATTTTATTTATTTATTTGACAGAGAGACAGCAAGAGAGGGAACACAACGGGAAGTGGGAGAGGGAGAAGCAGACTTCCCGCCGAGCAGGGAGCCTGATGCGGGGCTCGATCCCAGGACCTTGGGATCACGACCTGAGCCGAAGGCAGCCACTTAACAACTGAGCCACCCAGGCGCCCCGACAGTTCAATAAGTTTTGGCCAATACATACGCTCATGTAACTGCTGTGTTAATTACCCCAGAGAGTTCATTCCGTTGTGCCTTTTCCAGTTAAGCACCTCCCCAAATGTCCATCAACTGCAATGATAAGTGACTGGATAAACAGAACGTGGTCTATCCATACAACAGCATATTACTCAGCAGTAGGAAAGAAGTATGGACACCTGCTACGACATGGATGAACTCTTTTTTTTTTTTTAAGATGTATTTATTTATGAGAGAGAGAGCACATGAGCTGGGGGGGTGGAAGGGCAGAGGGAGAGAAGAAGGCTCCCCGCTGAGTGTGGAGCCTGATGAGGCGCTTGATGTGAGGCTTGATCTCATGACCCTGAGATCATGATCTGAGCCCAAATCAGGAGTTGGATGCTTAACTGACTGCACTACCCAGGTGCCCCTGGATGAACTTTGAAAGCATGATGCTGAGCGAAAGGACCCAGGCACAGAAGATTTCAGAGTACGTGAATCCATTTATGTGCAACGTCCAGAATTGGCTGATGTATAGAGGCAGAAAGTAGATGCGTGGTTGACAGAATGGTGTGAAACAGTCTCTCTAGGGCTGGGCTGGGGGTTGGGGCTGAGCTAGTGGGTATCTGATTTCTTCTGTAACTAGATGGTGGGGATAGTTGCATCACTAGGAATACACTAAAACCCACTGTGCTGTACCGATTGAAAAGGTGAATTTTGTGGCGTATGAAATATATTTCAATAAAGCTGTTATTAAAAAAAAGATACAGAACATCCCCATCACAACAAAAAGACGTTGACCTCTTCCCAGTCAGTCCTGCCCTACCCCCAGAGGCAGCCACAGTGGCATCTTTTTCCAGCATAGATGAATTGTGTCTGTTCAGGAGCTTTCTGTAATTCGAGTCATGTATTAGGTGCTCATTTGTGTGAGGCTTCTTCCAGTAGGCATAATGTTTTTGAGATTTGCTCATGTTGTTATGACAGTAGTTTGTGTCTTTCTTTCCCTCCCCCCCTGAGTAGAATGAATGACTTTACCACAGTTTCTTACAGATGGACATCTGGGCTGTTTCCAAGTTATGGCTATTATGCATAAAGTTGGTATGGATATTCTTGTAAAAGTCTTCCCGTGGACATATGTTTACCTTTTTTTTTTTTTTGAAGATTTTATTTATTTGAGAGAGAGAAAGCACAAGTAGGGGGAGCGGCAGGCAGAGGGAGAGGGAGAAGCAGGGAGCCTGACATGGGGCTCAATCCCAGGTCTCTGGGATCATGACCTGAGTGGAAGGCAGATGCCCAACCAACTGAGCCATCCAGGCACCCCTGCTTACCTTTTTCTTAAATACCTAGAAATGGAATATGGTTTTATTTTTAGTTTTGTAAGAAACTGATATACTTTTTTTCCAGAGTGGCTTTACCATTTTATACTCCCATCAACAATGTATGAGAATTTTGGTTGCTCCATATCCTCACTAACATTTGGTGTTGTCAGAATGTTTGCCTACTTTAAGGTGATAGAGATATTTTTCCTTTTTTTTTTTAAGGTGCCATATTTCATTTAGGTCTAGGATCCATTTCAGCTTGTTTTTGGTGTGATGTATGGAGTTGTGGTTCAATTGTTTTTCCTTTTAGATAGACAATTATTTGTGTGTCTATCCAAAAATGTTGAATATATTTGTCTTTCCATTGAATATTTCATTCCTTTGTTGAAAATCAGTTGCTCATATATGTAGGTCTGTTTCTGGACTCTGCTGTTCCATTGATCTATTTGTGTACCCTAATGCTAATGCCACATTGTCTTGATTATTATTGTTTACAGTAGATTTTAAAATCAGCTACTGTAAGCCCTTCAACCTTGATCTTTATTAAGATTATTTTGGCTGTTCTAGTCCTTTTCATTTCTGCTTAAATTGACTACTTAAATTTCTTTTTTTTTAAGATTTTATTTATTTATTTGACAGAGAGAGAGACAGCCAGAGAGAGAGGGAACACAAGCAGGGGGAGTGGGAGAGGAAGAAGTAGGCTCCTAGCGGAGGAGCCTGATGTGGGGCTCGATCCCATAATGCCAGGATCACGCCCTGAGCCGAAGGCAGATGCTTAACCGCTGTGCCACCCAGGCGCCCCTGACTACTTAAATTTCTATTTAGTTGACTGCTTGTCAATTTCTGAAAAGCAAGCCTTCTGGAATTTTGACTGGGATTACATTGAATCTATAGATCAATCTGAAGGGAACTGACATCTTAGCAATATTGAG
The DNA here is from genome assembly GCF_024610735.1 of Ursus americanus. Classification (NCBI taxonomy): domain Eukaryota; kingdom Metazoa; phylum Chordata; class Mammalia; order Carnivora; family Ursidae; genus Ursus; species Ursus americanus. The sequence continues at coordinate 37,118,394 of NC_142128.1, forward strand.
TCCTACAGTCTGTGAACATGGTACATCTCTTCGTTTATTTAGGTCTTCTTTTATTTCCCTCAATAACGTTTAGTAGCCTTTAGCATAGAAGTCTTGTATGTCTTTGGTTAAATTTATTCTTAAGTGGCGTTTTTTTTTTTTTAATTGAGGAAACTGGAAGCCACAGAGGGATGAAAGGGTGGTAGGTGGACAGATGGTGGGGCTGATGTTTGGGATTGAGGCCCTATTCAGAGCTCCACATGATCACCAACAAGAAGCAGCAGGTCACACAGTGATTCTCACTGAGTCCCCTCTATCTGGATTTCAGAACCAAGCTGATTCTCTGGGGACATGACAGCCAAGAAGTCTGTGTTCTCTTACTCCCTCCATGAACTGAGATGAACACCTCTTTAGCTCCCTTTTGGACACCAACTGTACTATGAAGGTCAGGCATGGGCTGGTCCTGCTCACTGCTCCCTCCTGACAGAAACTGCAGTGCCTCCAGCTCCTGATGAGCCTCCTTAGGCTGTTCCCTGAGCAGCAGTAGCCAGCAACCTCCACAAGGGCCCAGCATGGAAAGCCATGCCACAGTGACTGGGAAATGTGGCAAAATCAACTGCACGCTTGGAAGAGGAGGAGAAAAGAAGAGATAGATGGGAAGAAGCAGAGTATGAGAGGGGAACTGAATGAATGACTTTGATGGCAGAGCGCTCAATTAGGGACTGTGAATGCCTGGTGCCTGGGGGTCTACCAGATGGCCAGGAACACCCAACTAACACATCTGAGACTCCCTTTGGGTCTGTTGTGTTACCTCGGTTTGGAGCCTTTTGCTTTTCCCTGTTACTAGGGTGTGTGTGTTTGTGTATACAAATACCATACACAGGCAGAGGTCTTACTGATAATTTGGAGTGGGTCCATCATTAGGCATCCTGGGGGGGGGGATGTGCATTGAATGTCCTGCCACAAGCATGACTGAGAGAACTGGATTCCTCAGGAGGTGCTCGGGGCTTTGCTAGGCAGCCTTGAGGAAACACATTTATTCCCGCGCCATATGGGGAAGGGAAGAAGCTATGGGAAAATATTTTGGCTTAATATAAAGAACTTTATAGGAGCTGTATAGCCATGGAACAGTGTTCCTTGCCTGATTATGATTTTCATATTCCTGGGATATACAAGCAGATCCTGTCAGAGATTCCTGCACTGGGCAGGATCATGTGACCTTCAAGATCCATTTGATTCTGTGCCTAACACTTTACCAGGAGTTGATTAATGTTCTCCTCCCAAAAAGACTTCTCCTGGGGAAAGGAACCCAAAGAAGACTTTTTTGTTTAACTCCAGCACTACTTACTGGATAGTCCACATTTCTCCCAGTATGTATAGCCACTTCTGATATTTATCAAGTTTCTATATTCGAATGGGTTTTCGAGTTCTCTAGTCTGTTCATTGGTCTGTTGTCTATCCCTCTGGTATTAGAACCACGCCATCTTAATTGTTAGAGTGTTACAGTAATTTCTGACATTAGGCTGTAAAGTCCGGGCACCTGGGTGGCTCAGTTGGTTAAGCATCTGCCTTCAGCTCAGGTCATGATCCCAGGGTCCTGGTGTTTAGTCCTGTGTCAGCTCCCTGCTCAGTGGGGAGTCTGCTTCTCCCTCTTCCTCTGCCCCTCCCCCTGCTCATGTTCTCTCTCTGGCTCACTCTGTCTCTCTCAAATAAATAAGATCTTTAAAAAAGAAAAGGAGTATAAAGTCTCCCTGCTTGGTTCTTCAAATTTTCTTAGATATTCTTTAGCCAGTGCTCTTCCATATGGATCTAGGGTGAATTATGTTAAGTCCCATGTTGGAATTTTGATTGGAATAATGGTGACTGTGACTTTTATGAGGCTGATTGCTTTCTGAGAAACATTTTTCAAGGTGAACTCTCAGAGGCAGTGACATCCACGTGGAGAGGTGTTTCTGGCTGGGACATCCCATCGCCCCTCAGATTATCCTGTGGCTGGTGTAGAAGACCAGCCATGATCCGTTTCGCCACGTGGAGATGTCTTCCCCACCAACAGCCCCACCAGTCGTTTGGTTGGCCAGAGCGAGCTCTCCCAAACCTGTGGGGCTGGGCCTCCTGCTTTTTGCAGCCTCTATCCACGAGAAAGTGCCAGAAGGTGTGGCATCAGTGTTGGAGGAGAGAGCGGGGGATATGGCTGCAACAGACGCCTACTGAGGCATTTCACAGAGGGCACCCTCCTCTCAGAATCAGGTTGGAGCCAACTTTTCCTTCTCTGTATGACTCAGCCATCATTAATTAGAAACGCCGCCTGAGCATTCTCCGGTTCAGTCAGAAGCCCTGCCCATGCTTAAGCTGTTGGTGCTGTAGGAATTTGCTCCTTTCTCACTTAAGGGCTTTTAGAAGTCTTGTCCTTTCCAGATAGACCTCTTTGGAGCCCCCCCCAGCCCCCTTTATGATTCCTGTTGGGGTGGAGGACAATGCCTTTCCTTGTGCTTTCGGCTGGTCCCACCACTGAGGCACTTCCTGAGGTGTCTGTCTGGGGTCTTCAGTGAAGGAGCAGTGTGGGGGCTGGAGACGAGGACCGTATCACTCCTCGTCACGGAATGAGGGGCACCATGAGTGAAAGAAAAGAGCGTTGAGGTTGACAAGCCTGAATTTATTTGCCCGGTTCTGACACGAATTCGCTGTGCGACCTCGGGTTGTCATTAGCTCATCTGCGCCTCAGTTCCTGCATCTGTGCACATGAGGCGATGGCGTCTCCTGGACGTGGTGGTTGAGATGATTCAGTGGGATACTGTGTGTGGAAGCACCGAGTGTGCTACGTGGCATTGACCAGGAGCCCAGTAAATGCCACCTCCCCGACTCGACCTCCCACCACTCTGTGGAACTCAGATCTGCAGTCCATCCCAGGCCTTCCTGGTGGCCTTCCAGCGGGCGCAGCAGGGGTGGTGGATGCCGAGGCAGCGGTCTTACTGCGTGGGAAGTCTTGGCACCTTTTGGGATTTCTGGAGAGAGCCACAGATTAGTGTCCACATGGTGCTCTTCACCAGAGCGTGACCCGAGGAGTAGGTACCAGACTCTCTCCGTTATTTGTTGTCTTGCTACCCCAGTGTGGCCTGAAATTCCTCCCATTAGTCAATTCCATTTTTAAATTGTCTTCTGAAATCAATAGATACACCTGGGAAATAGTCTACAGTCTGTAGGCTGGAGCGGAGAAAGCCATTCTTGAGGGTGAAGAAGAAGGCCAGCTGTGTCAGCTGTCTCTCATTTAGCAGCACTTTGGACCCTCTAAAAATGAGATTAGTTGTCTGCCACCTTGGAGCAGAGACTCTATCATTTACTTTTGTTTGGTTTGTTTTAGCTAGAACACTGAGTGCCGGCCCTGCTTGCAACAGAAAATGCTGATGACCCAGTGAATGTCTGCTAAAAATTGTGTGATTCTGGGGCGCTGGCCTGGCTCAGTCGGAAGACCACGAAACTCTTGATCTCGGGATCGTGAGTTTGAGCCCCATGCTGGGTGTAGAGATTACTAAAAAAAATAAATTTAAAATTGTGTGATTCTGACACGTGCTGCAACGTGGCTGAACCTTGAAGATGTTATGCGAAATGAAATAAGTCAGACATAGAAAGACAAATGTTGTGTGATTTCATTTATATGAGGTCCCTGGAACAGTCAGATTCATGGAGACAGACTGTAGAACGGTGTCTGCCAGGGGCTGGGGGAGGGGACATGGGGAGTTAGTATTTAATGGGGGCAGAGTTCTGGAGGTGGATGGCGGTGATCGTTGCACGACATTGTGAATGTGCTTCATGCCACAGAACTTATACTTAAAAATGGTTAAAATGGGGGCGCCTGGGTGGCGCAGCGGTTAAGCGTCTGCCTTCGGCTCAGGGCGTGATCCCGGCGTTATGGGATTGAGCCCTACATCAGGCTCCTCCACTATGAGCCTGCTTCTTCCTCTCCCACTCCCCCTGCTTGTGTTCCCTCTCTCGCTGGCTGTCTCTATCTCTGTTGAATAAATAAATAAAAAATATTAAAAAAATGGTTAAAATGGTAAATTTTATGTGCATTTTACCACAATAAAAAATATATGCGTGTAATCCAGGCAGTGTCCTAATTTTTAAAACTGTGGCATAATCAGTGATTACTTAAAGGATAATACTGTGAATTAACATGGTAAGATGTAAAAATATCACCTGATTTGCTCACTCAGCCAGCACCCCTCAGCCTCTGGCTCCGTCCAAGCTCCCGAGCCAAGCCTGAGGATTCAAAGATGCAATCTTGCACTCACTCTTCCAGAGCTGGCTTCCGAGGGTGAAGGCAAGAAGCCCGTGACTCCGCTGAGCAAAGTCTCTGCTCCGGCAGGGAGGACTGAGGAAGAACTGGGTAATGCCCCTGGAGTTCGAGGCAGGATCCATGGGGAGGCAGAGCAGGAGCGGGAGCTTACTGGGGAAGGAGAGTCTTGGAAGGAGGGAAAGAGTGGTGTGCTGTGGGGAAGGTGGGGCCGGGCCTGCCCGCAGACGCCAGGCAAGTCTGAGAAATGGCAGGAAGGCCAGTGGGGCTCGGGTGGGGCTCTCCGTGCCTGGGGAAAATGAGACGGAAAGAGTATATTCATGTCTCGGGGTTCCTCAGATCTGGGCACCAGCCTCACCTTAGTCTCCTGTCAGCTGGAAACCTTAGCTAAGTTTGAAAGAATCTCCGTAAATCTCGGTTTGCTCATCAATGAAATACTTCTTCCCAGGTTGACAAGATAAAATCAGAAAATGTGTGCAGTTTCAGAGACCATATCTGTTTGTCTGTTTTCTATATACTGTATCTGTCTCTATAGATCAGTATTTTCCGTGTCTGTATACACACACACACACACACACACACACACACATGTGCACACACGCGATAGGTGGCTCAGGGCGGGAGAACTCTGAAGGTCTGGAAACAAGTTTCACTTCTCTGTTTTTTGAGCAAGGTGTTTTGGCTCTGGGGAGCGGTGAGGACATCCTGGGTGTGTCTGGCGCCCTAGGTCCCCCAAGCCCAGCCTCTGTGTCAGACGATAGCCGGGAACCTGGGCTTGGGGCGGGGGGTGTGGGGGGAGCTTGTGGTGTCTCCAGGGGTGGGTGTTGAGGCTGTGAGAGTCCAAGCCTGGCTCTGTGGTTAGCTACTGTGTCGGGGTCCAGGTCAGAAGTCCAGTCCCTCGGGTGGACCAGTTTGCTTTGTTGCCATGGAGACCACATGGTCTCCGCATGGACCCTTCCCTCCTCCTTCCCAGGAGAAACAGTTTGGGAGGCAACAGCATCATTTTCATCAATGAAAGTTGATGCTTTCGCACACCCACGTGGTGGCAAGTGTGGATGACTTAGATGTGATAGAGCCCGAAGAAATGATGTGTCTGAGGACAGACAGCAGAGGGAACACGCCGAGGCCCGAGTAGCCACTGATAACTCAACCTGAGCCCGTATGTAGGACCTTTCCTCACCATCTGTCCTGACTGTGGAAGGCTGAGTGGGGGGTTAGCCAAACACTGGGACCTTGGGAGGAGGGAGCGAAGTCGACACAGAAACAGTCATGGAAGGCTTCTGAATTCTCTAACATGTCTGCTGGCACCACTAATAACTATAGTAACCAACATTTATTGAGCACTTGCTGTATGCTAGGAACTGCACAAAGTGTTTGTATCTATCCATCTTTTTTTTTTTTTTTAAGTAGGCTCCACACCCAGCGAGGAGCCCAATGTGAGGCTTAAACTCACGACCCTGAGAGCAAGACCTGAGCTGAGATCAAGAGTTGGACCCTTAACCGACCGAGCCACCCAGGTGCCCCTATATGTATCCATCTTTATGGGTTTTTTTTTTTTTGGATGGGAAAAATTACATCTTTATCCGCTCCTAATGTATATTTTGTACTTCCTTCAATTCTAAGTATTTGCAACAGACCACAATACTATTATCAGACCACAATCTTAGTACTTACCACCCTGGAAATCACAGATGCTGAATCAAAGAGGACCAACACTGCAAATCGGTAAAAGAACCTGGACTGTTTTCTCCGCGTTGGTATTGCAAGCTAGATGGGTGCAAATGGCGGGGTTTTCTTCTTCTTTTTCTTCTCCTTCTTTTTCTTCTTCTTCTTCTTTCTTCTTTCTTCTTTTTCCTTCTTCTTCCTTCTTCGTCTTCTTCCTTCTTCTTCTCCCTTCTTCCTCTTCTTCCTCCTCCTCTTCTTCTTCTTTCTTTCTTTTTCATTGCCTTATGAACTATATGTCAACATAACCACTGAAGGCAGATGCCTGGAACGTTGCCAAAGAGGAGGCAATGTGAGCAAAATTTTCAGTTTATCCCTGGTGGAAATTTCCATGGATGTGTCTTTGGGCTAAGGGGTCAATTGATTGGACTCAGATGGGAGTCAGAAGGGGCTCTGACTAACTCCTCAGTCTCCTTTACTCTTGTTTATGTTTTTCCTCTACATTCATTCTTTGTTACTGAGAAATAATTCACATTCCACCAAACTCACCCTTTTAAAGTGCACAGTTCGGTGGTGGTGGTTATATTCACAGAATTGTACGGCCATCGCCCCCATCTTCCCAGAACATTTTGATCGTCCCCAGAAGAAGTGCCCACCCCTTAGCATTAACTCCCCGCCCACCTCAAGCCCTGGCCTGGGAACCACTAATCTACTTTCTGGTTTACGATGTTTTGTAACTTCCATGGTGCGAGCCTTGTGCTTCTTTTGTTATATTCATTTACTTTTTTTTTTTTAAAGATTTTTATTTATTTATTTGACAGAGACAGCCAGCGAGAGAGGGAACACAGGCAGGGGGAGTGGGAGAGGAAGAAGCAGGCTCCCAGCAGAGGAGCCCGATGTGGGGCTCGATCCCAGAATGCTGGGATCACGCCCTGAGCCAAAGGCAGACGCTTAACGACTGTACCACCCAGGCTCCCCTATATTCATTTACTTTTAAGAAAAGCATTTGCCAGAGGAACATTTTGACGGATGAGCTTCTTGTTTTCACGATAACACTGCAATTTTCATGACCTGTGAAATGTATGAGGCTTCGCAAATTTCTCAGAGTTCTCATGATTCACGTTTTTCATCCAATCCTCAGACTTTAATTTCAAACTTCATTTACTTCAGCCGTCTTGGCCAACACAGTAAAAGCCATACCCCGAGGCCCTATCCCGTAGCTGTGCTCTGCGGGGACCAGACTTACTGTAAATTAAGACAGTGTAGGGGTGCCTGCGTGGCTCAGTCAGCTGAGCTTCCGACTTTTGATTTTGGCTTGGGTCACCTTCTCAGGGTCGTGAGATCAAGCCCTGTGTTAGGCTCTATGCTCAGCGGGGGGTCAATTTCTCTCTCCCTCCCTCCATCTCTCTCTGCTCCCCCCCCCCCCACTTTTGTGCTCTCTCTCTTTCTGAAATAAATAATTAAGTCTTAAAAAAATTAAGACAGCATATCTGTTTGGAATGCATATGGATATGAACAACAGAAAGCTCTACTTTACAGGCTGATGCCAATAAAAAACCATTTTTTTCCCCTATGTAGCAAAAAGTTCAGGGGAGATGTGCTGGGGTTAGTATCAGTGATCACCAGGAACTCAGCTTCTTTCTACTTTTCTGTTCCTCTAGCCTTAGCAGAGGCCTTTATTCTCAAGCCTCTTGTCTTCTGGTTGCAAGAGAGCTGCTGCACTTCCAGGCCTCAAACGTATGTTCCAGGCAGGAAGAAAGAGGGAGGAAGGGTGACAGGATGCAGAGCTTTCCCTTATCAAGTCCTTATCTTCTTATTCAGGAGGAGAAGACCTCCCCTGGGCTTGGGAAAGCTCAGTGTCTGTTTTGTATTAACTATCTAATCCCTATTTTAATCATCTGAGGTAGGGCATATTTTCCCTGCTTTACAGATGTGGAAGCTTAGAGAACTTAGTGACTTTCCCAAGGTCACAAGTCAGTGGCAGAACTAAGACTAACCGTGATAACACACTAGGGTTTTCCAGCCTGCGTTTCATCACTGCACACAAAGCAATTCCTTGGTTGGTTTTTTCCTTTGGGTTTCCCGAAGCTCGTGGAGATGGGCAAGGCGGATATTACGAGAATAGCCTCATGTCCCAGAAGAGCAATTTGAGACCCAGAGAAGGACATGACGACTTGCCCAAGGCAACTTTCATTCAACTGGGTTTAATCTCCGGTCTCACGTCCTGTCTTCTGGACCCCGCGGTCTGTGTGCGGGGGAGGAGCTCTGGATTCACTGAGGGAGACGGACACACGGAAAGAAAAGGTGCGAACAGATTTCGTATACGTCAGCTTTGCACAAGCTCAGCTTTTGGGGGTTTTCTGCCAATTCTCCCCTTCCTTTTTTCCCCTATCATTTTCATCCGTCTGACGTATTTATTTTCTAACTGGAAGTTTGTGCCTCTTCATCCCCGTTTCCTGTGTCACCCGTCCCCATCCCGTCTGGCAACCACTTGTTTGTTCTCGGTTCTTAGGAGTCCACTTCTGTTTTATTTGTTCATTTGCTTTGTTTTGGGTTGTTTTTTGCTTTTTTAAAAAATTCCATATATAAGCAAAATCATATGGTATTTGTCATTTTCTGTCTGACTTATTTCACTTAGAATATCTTCCAGGTCCGTCCACGTTGTGAACGGCAAGATCTCGCTTTTTATGGCTGAGTAATATTCCATCGTGTGTATGCATATGTGTGTGTTGTATGTATTTCCATCGTGTGTGTGTGTGTTGTATGTATATCATCTTCTTACCTGTTCGTCTGTGGCTGGGCACTTAGGCTGTTTCCATACGTTGACTATTGTAAATAATGCTGCAGTAAACATAGGGGTACAGGTATCTTTTTGAATCAGTGCTTTGTCTTCTTTGGGTGAATACTTGGAAGTGAATTACTGGGTTATATGGTAGCTCTATTTTTAATTTTTTGAGGAACCTCCATACTGTTTTCCACAGTGGCTGTGCCGATTCACAATCCCACCAGCTGTGAGCAGAGTTCTCTTTGCCCCACATCCTCACCAACACTTGCTCTCTCTCATCTTTTTGACAACAGCCATTTGTACTGGTGTGAGGTGACACCCCACTGTGGTTTTGATTTGCGTTTCCCTGACGATGAGTGATGTGGAGCATTTCTTCATGGGTTTCCTGGCTCTGCCATTCCCCTTGCGAGGATGCGACGGTGAATCTGGGACTATGTGGTGACAGGCCAACACTTTGTTTTAGAAGAGACCGTGGACACAGAGGGGTCTGTGTCACCTTTCTCCACCCATGGGTTCCACGCTTTTTGTGCGTGTGTTTTCCAGTTTCACTGCAAACAGGTACCTGCTGCCAGAAGGGGAGTTTCCCAGACCAAAAAGTCAGACTCTGTCCTAAGTGTTACCTTCCCCTTCCTGAACACAGGTAACACAGAGGAAGGGATGTTTCTTGACAACCCAGTCTGGTTACGTGGTAAAAGGAAAGAAGAAAACCAAGTCCAAGTGAATTTTCTGTTGGCCTTGATAGAATTAAATAAATTAATTAACTAAAACCCCCGTCATCCATTTTTTTTTAAAAGCCTGTGTGTATCATGACGAATGTGGCTCTGAGCTCTGACCTCAGTGCCTGGGTCATGAGTCTTTGAGAAAAATCTGTAAATGATTTACAGAAGAGCAGACACGAAGGCTCCAGCTACAGTGAATAGATGAACACAATGGGTTGCAGTGTTTGGGTAAAAAGATGCCCATTTTAAAATAAAAGTATGATATTTCAATGTGGTGTTAAGTAAGAAAGTGTTGGTAATCACACAGGCCTTAGGAAAAGGCCTTAACTTGGTTCTCAATATGGAGGCGCATAGTAGGGACTCAATAAAATATTGAATAACTCTGGTAGTTGAGCCAGCTTAATGAATTGATCACTGGACTTTTGACACCACAGTCAGACAATTTTAAAGTATCCTGTGTATTCCGTGATTATTCCATGACTCCAGGTGATCTCTAAACTAAGCCATTATCAAATTGGTGTTGCGAATTAGAGGACAAAAGCCCAAACTTAAACCCACTTTCACGGAGGAAACCTCACGTGGTCCTCATTTCTTGCCCGCTCTTGCTAGTGGCCTGAAATGTGAGCAGCATTAGTGGCTGACACAAGCAAGCAGGCTGCCTGCTGGCTCCCAGTCAGCTTTGGATCAATGCAGATCAAGGGGCTGCCCCGGGAGCTAATTACGCAGACACAACGATGTGCTGTGGCCGGCGGACCACTGCAGGATGCGAGTGCTCCTAGCTGCTCTCTCCTACGAGCACAGCAGAAGCAGCCAGGACAGAGCCCCTCTTTGGGTGTGTCTTCCCCATCCTCCTGTCCTTCCAGCTGCTCAGGCTGATAGCTTTGGAGTCATCTTGACTCCTGTTTCTTTCACATTCCTCGCCAGATCTGTGAGCAAACCTGCTGGCCCTGCTTTGAGAACGTGTCATGTCACCACTGTTAGCTGTCTCCACTGATACTGTGCTAGACCAAGCTACTGTCATTTCACACCTGGGCTCCTGAGGCAGCCTCCTCACTGATTTTCCTGCTTCTGCCCTGCCTTCTGACACTCTGTGCTCAACCCAGTGGGCAGAGGGATCCTCTCTACAGATTTAAGACAAATCATGTAACTCTTCTCAGTTCTTCTCTGAATTCTCCAGATTCTTATCCTGCTCAGAGTAAAACCTCAAGTCCTTCCAGTGGCTTGTCACCCCCATGGCTTCTCTGAATTGATGTGCCACTCCCCCTGGCTTTCTGCGCTTGGGCCACATGGACCTCCTTCCTGTTCCTGGAGCAGGTCAGGTGGGCTCCTGTCTCCACGCTGCTCCTGCTGCCTTGATTGTTCCCTCTGCCGATGGCATCAGTCCCCAGATATCCACGTGGTCCCTTCTCTCACATCCTCCAAATCTCTGCCCAAATGTGTCCTTCTCAGTGAGACCTGATCACCCTGTTTAAACCACAGCAATGTATTTAAAACTCTTAGGTTTGCTGTAATTTTTGTGTTTTTTGGTAGGTACTTTTAAAAATTAGGTTAAGGAAGTTTCTATTCCTAGTTTGCTGAAAGTTTGAAAAATGGACAGTTATTGAATTTCATCGATTTCACTGATTTTTTTCTTCTGCCTTCTGAGATCATCATGCCTCCTTTAATGCGGTAATGTGGTTAACTGCATTAATATATTTTCTAATATTAAACCAGCCCTGCATTTCTGGAATACCCAAGTGGCCCAATAGGGAGAATGCAAGTGGAGCATGGCAATCTTGCTGAGTTGAGGAGACAGATATAGGCATTTGGAGAGGCTGAAGCAGTTGGAATTTGCAGAGCAGAATCCCAGAGAGGAGGATCCTTTGCAGAGAAAGAGTTCCAAAAATCTGTAAATTGTTATTGACTACTAAGCCACAAATACACAGGGGGAAACTCCATGAAGCTTGTCGAAGGACAACTAGAAAACCGTAAACTGAACAATACTTGGGTGATACTCGAGTTCCAAATAGCTAGAGTGGAGAGTCGTCAATGAACACATGGGCATTCATAGAGACCCCAGAAGGGTCAGCTTCACGAGTTGAGCTGAACTATTTCTACAGGAAAGGCTATTAAGGATCTGTCCAAACTAAGTTTAAAAACATGCTTTGAGCAGTTAAGCATCTGCCTTTGGCTCAGGGCGTGATCCCGGCATTATGGGATCGAGCCCCACATCAGGCTCCTCCGCTGGGAGCCTGCTTCTTCCTCTCCCACTCCCCCTGCTTGTGTTCCCTCTCTCGCTGGCTGTCTCTATCTCTGTCGAATAAATAAATAAAAATCTTAAAAAAAATGCTTTGAGAGAATTAACCTAATCTGCAAATAACCTAACTTCCTGTTAGAACAAAGTCTGATACTCTTGAAAAGAAGGCAACAAACTCTAGCACTCAACAATGCACAGTTCACAATGTCCAGCATCCAAAAAAAAAATAATAATAATTACTTGACATGAGAAGAGGTGATCAAATGTGATCCATAATTTGGAGCAAAATCAGTCAATAGAAACAGAGTCAAAAATGACAGAGATGAAATGATTAACAGACTAGGACTTTAAATCACTTATTGTAAATATCCTCAAAGACTTAAAGGAAATCATGTAATGTGGAGAAAAGAGTAAGATATTAAAAAGACCTAAATGGTCCTTGTGGCACTGAAAATTTCAACATATGAAATGAAAATTTCACCAGATGGGATTAATAGCAGAATAGATTCTGCAGAAGAGATCAGTGAACTGGTAAACATACTAATGGATACTATTCACACTAATGCACAGAGAAAAGAAGAAGAAAACCTGACCAGATCCTCTTTGACTTGTGGGACAATGTCAAGCAGCATGTATATGTGTGATTGTGTGTAATGAAGTCCCAGGAAGGGGAGGATCAGGAAAGAAATAGATTTGAAGAGCTAATGGCCAAAGTTTTTTCCACACTTAATGAAAGCTGTAAAGATATTGACGGATCTAAGTCACTCAAAGAATCCCAAACAGAATAAACATAAAACCAAACCAAGACACATCATAACCAAATGGCTGAAAGCCAGTGATAATGAAAAAATCTTAAATTTCAGAGATAAAAAATACATTAAATATAGAACAAAAGTTAGAATTACCCCAGATTTTTTGTCATCAATAATGTAAGCCGGAAGACATCAGAACATCTTTAAAGCACTGGAAGAAAAAACGATCAATCTGGAATTCTATAGCTAGTGTAATTATTTTTCAAAAAACTCTTTTGCAAGTCGGTTGGCTTCTGGCCAGGGAGATTCAAGCACAAGTGCTGTGTGCATGCTTTTCTTCTCCCTCCTCCTCCTTCCTGTCTGGAGCTCCTGAAACTATCCTACGCAGAAGGGTGACCTTCAGATATTAGACAGTGACTTTCCCTTTGTTGGACAACGAAAGAGCAACAGGATCTAACGAGCCTGGTTCTCCAACACCGTGGATTACCAGACCAGCCCCATAGTGAACCATCTGGATGTATCACAGTGAGAATGGGTTAAGTGACTGTTATTTGGAGGTTTTCTCCCACCCTGAACCCAATTCTAATATGATTAGCTATTTGAAAGAGTATCAGTTGGTAAGTCTCTGACAAGATGATCTAGAACAAAGAAGACACAAATAAATAATATGAAGATTTTAGAAGGGGACATAACCATAAATGCAGCAGAGATGACAAGAATAATAAAAGATTATGAAAAACCTACCAATAATTTCCACATTCAGAAAAAAAAGAATAAATTTCTAGAAAAAAAAATAACTAAAAGTCAGTCAAGAAAAAGCAGAGACTCGAAACAGATACTGGTCCTCTGATGTTCATAGCAGCGTTATTCACGAAAGCAAAAAGGTGGAAACAATCCAGATGTCCACTGAGGAATGGATGTGGTGTAGACATACAATGGAATCTTCTTCAGCCTGAAAAAGGAATGAAATTCTGACACCTGCTATAACGTCGATGGACCTTGAGAACATTATGCTGAGTGAAATAAGCCAGACACAAAAGGACAAATGTTGCATGATTCCTCTCGTACAAGACACTAGAATGGTCAGATTAGTAGAGACAGAGAGTAGAATAGAGGTCACGGGGGACAGGGGGCAGAGAGGAAAACGAGGAGTGAGTGTTTAATGGGGACAGAGGTTCAATTTGGGAAGATGTCACGTTCCGGAGGCGGATGGTGGTGATGGTTGCACAACAGGACAAATGTACTTGATGCCACTGAACTATACGCTTAAAAATGGTTAAAATGGGAAAGTTTATGTCATATGTATTTTGTCAGAATAATTTTTTTTTCTCTTTAGGTATCGTGGAGTAGGAGGATGTTTCAGTCCACTCAGGCCTCCCCGTTGCTAGAAATGGAACACTGGCCCTGACATCCTGAAGCTTCTAGCTTAATGACTTCTGCTCTGTACTTGTCCTTTCTTGGCATTTACATAACTGGAGGAATGGGTGCAAATATATAATATTATAGTAACTACTTATTAAATATTTTGTTTTTTAATTTTTAAAGTAATCTCTGCACCCAACGTGGGGCTTGAACTCACAACCCCGAGATCAAGCGTTGCATGCACTACTGACTGAGCTGGCCAGGCGCCCTGGTAACCAGTCATTAGAAGGAGCAGACATAACTTCTGTTCCCAGCGGGAAGCCTGTTGGTAAAGAAGAGGAGCCCCTGGAACTGAATGACTGACCCTTGTCCCCAAACCTTTTCCTCATGTGAACTGGCAGGTGAAGTCTGTTCAGCTGCCCTGCGTGCTCCAGGCTTACAAACCAAAGTCCACTTTTAGAGCTGGGGATGACATCCGTTTGGCACTGGGCTGTGGGCCGGGCTCCTGGGTGAAACCAGCTCCCACTGCCTGCCTTTCAGAGCTCGTGTCTGCAGGATGCTGTTTTCAGGATCACCTGAGCCTCACAAATGCTCCAGGAATTCACTTTGCAGCCTGGCACATTTCAAGTCCCTGTGTAGGGCGGCCACGCCCAGATTCCACGTGAGAGCCTCAGCAGATCGGCTTCCCCCGTAGGCCTCCCCCACCTCCTCAGGTGTTTCTGCCTCGTGACTTGGAGCTGTGGTGCCACCAGGCAGGAATGGGTCTGCGTTTGTGCGTGACGTCATTGGTCCCGGATGAGAGGTAGGTTTCTTCTTCACCCCAAGCACATTTCTACAACTGTCCTGGTTCCATCTTTGTAAGCAGATACAGGTGTGGGGGGGTGTCTGCTGATGCGCTCTGTGGCAAGGGCAGCCCAGGCACCCACACTCTGCCCTGCAGATCTTCCAAAGGCTTCTGAGCCTCTTCTCCACATGGTCCCTCCCTGCCCATGCTGCTTGCTTGGCTCATGTCCCCCGTGCACTGTAGCCCAGCTGACCTCCTCACCGCTCCCCCCCCCAGGACAGCCCCCTCCTCCAGAATCCCCCAGACCCTCCAGCCCTCCCGGAGCCCTCCTGGGACTTGCAGCTCTTCAAGGTATTTTCTCTCCCCACCCATGTCTTATGCCCCTGTTCTGCTTGCTGGGAGCAGACAGTGGGTGTGTTGAACATAATCAAAGTCCAGATTTGCATGTGGCAGGTCGCATCTCGGACTTCCACCTTGAGCTAGTGAGGAATGAGACCTGCCAGCTCCCTGCGTGTCCCTATCTTGGCAGCCGGGCACTCCTGCATGGCCACTGTCCCTGGCTGGGCACTGGTGGGGGCCGCACTTCCTGCAGATGGTACCGTGACCACAGCCTCAGCTGATAAGGAACCAGGAGGAAGCCCAGCTCTGGGCTGAGTTGTCAGATGAAGTTAGCCCGCTACCCCCCGCCCTCACAGGGCACTGTGGCCTGACAGCAGGAGAGACGAGAAACATGACCTCCATCTTCTTGGGGTACTTAAGCAGCCCAGGAATGCGGTTTTAGGCTGTCCTGGCAATGCTGCCCTGGCTCTTGAGGATTTTCTTTCTCCAATCTCCCTGAATCTCAGAAGCGCCGATTCCGCCTGGCCTGGCCCTGCTCCGGGAACCAGTACACTGGCCCTGTCCCCCAGTTCTTGTGTGATGGGCCCCTCTGCCTGCTTGTCCGAGGTCTGCCTGTCCTAGGGTTGTGGCAGGGGCAGCCACCCCTGCACCCCTGTCCCTGCTGAAGAACGGGGTGATACTGCAGACCTAAACCTGCCTTGTATAAACCAGAAACCCTGTCCAAAGGAACCGGATGGAATGGGAGGAAATTGAATGCGGCTGAGTTGGAAGGTGGCATCTGGGGATGCTCCGGAGTTCAAATCCCACCCCCTCCCCAGTATTTATTGGTTGAACCTTGGTTTCGTCAAAGGGTGGTTGAGGATGGAATGAGACAGTAAGTGGAGAAGCCGGACGCAGAGCAAGCGTGCAGAGCGGTAATTATTGCTGTCAGGCTGGGGCAGAGGGAACAGCGAGCTAGACCTGCCTCTGTCAAGGAATGGCTCTGTGACCTCCAGGACCAACCCCAGCCTCGGTGTCTGCCTCTGTCCCGGGGCTGTTTGTCTCGTCCCCTGACCTCCCAGCACCGTTCTCAGGATCAAGGGAAGGGGTACAGGGTGCTGGGGACAGGGGTGCAGTGGTGGCTGCCCCTGCCACAACCCTAGGATTTAGCCTGTGAGACACTTATAAACTGCCCATCGCACCAAACTGCCACCAGTGGGAGGGCGAGAGAGAAACCTGCAGACCCACCAGCTCCCCCTCCCAGGCTCCCCACCTCACGGTTGTGTCTGAGAGAGGATGTGGATGTTGCCCCAAATTATAACACTATTCCTAGAAACTGTGAGCAATGGGACTCTCAGAACCAAAGATATCTTGTGTAGGTACCAAGAGTTGCAGTTAGTTAAGAGCACTCTTTGGAGATATCGTGGAGTCTTCTTATTGATTGATTGATTGATTGATTGAATGTGGTGGGGCGGGGGGGGAGGGGCAGAAGGAGATGAAGAGGGAGAGAAGCAGACTCCCTGCTGAGCGCTGAGCGAGGAGCCTGACCTAGGAGGCTCAATCGCTCGACCCTGAGATCGTGACTCTGAGATCATGACCTGAGTCGAAAGCAAGAGTCAGATACTTAACCGACTGAGCCACCCAGGCACCCCTATTGTGGAGTCTTCTATGGGCTCCAACACTCACTGTGCAAGAGAAAGGCTTGTCTCTCGCAACCCCAGCACGCTGTGGCATGGTGGGTTTTCATCATGACTTGTGTGAGGACCTTGTCACGAAGCATTGAAACATAAAACATAAATGAGAACAGCAGAGAGATCCAGAAAAAACCTGTGCTGGTCGTATAGAGCCTGGACCTGATATTGAGCATCGTAGGTGGTACTGGAAACTTCCTCCTGGGATGCTTCTGTGTTTGAAAAAAAATGTATTTATTGGCATTGTGGTAACACTTGTCTAGCTCACAGACTTTCTTTCTGAGTAGTGTTAATGGTAATTTGATATGATCATGTGCCTAAATATACCCACAACATCCTAACAAGTATATGGGGTTCTACCATGGTGGATACCAATGGATGCAGCTAATAATTTGTGGGTTCATTGTGCAAGGGACTGTCCTAGGAGGGGTCCTGGGTAAAAGCCAGCAGCAGTCCACCAGAATCGGAACCGTCCTGGATAGTGTTTTGCTAAGTGAAGGTTTACAGGCTGAATGCTCAGCTTTCCAGCCGTTTTGCTTCTCAGATGATGGCAGCCAGGCTGGAAGAGCCTTCTTTGGAAAACCTGATGGATCCAAGGAAAAACACTTGGAAGTACTGACATGGGAGGGGGTCTCCTACAAAATGACCCGACCAGAACATTCTAAAGCAGTAAATGATCATAAGAATCACCTGGGGAGATTTGAAATGCCCTCCTGTACCCCTTCCTATCCCCAAATGGTCACATCAGAATTTCTTTACTCTTTCTTCCTTCCTTCCTTTTTCTTTCTTTCTTTTCTTTCTTTCTTTCTTTCTTTCTTTCTTTCTTTCTTTCTTTCTTTCTTTCAGATTTATTTATTTGAGAGAGAGCGAGCAAGAAAGAGAGAAATAGCATGAGCAGGGGGAGGGACAGAGGGAGAGGGAGATTCCTTGAGCAGACTCCCCACTGAGCAGGGAGCCTGATGGATGTGGGGTTCAATCCCAGAACCCTGAGATCATGACCTGAGCTGAAGTCAGAAGTTGGAGGCTTAACCGACTGAGCCACCCAGGCGGCCCCCATAGCAGAATTTCTGAGGATGGGGTCAGGTCATTAGTGTCCACAAGCATTTGAAATGGTCGTGGTATGTGGCCGGGCTGAGAAGCACTGTGTAAAATGAAGCCCATGGTTGGCAAGTCGCACCACCTGCTCTGAGTTTCTAATCAGTTTTTTAGTGACTCCTCTGAACTGTGAATGGACAGCCAGAGCTGACCAGACATGCAAGAAAAGCCTCTAACTTGAAAAAGTCCAAAACAATGAGAAAAGGTGGAGATTATGCAAAAAAAAAATTTTTTTTAAAATCTATCTTTGGTATCTTCAGAGAGATGAGAAGTTCATCCACTAGTGAAATAAGAAAAGGATGAGATTCTAAAAATTCAGAAGACAGGACACCTGGGTGGCTCAGTGGTTAAGCATCTGCCTTCAGCTCAGGTCATGATCCTGGGGTCCTGGGATTGAGCCCCACATCGGGCTCCCTGCTCAGCAGAAGAGTCTGCTTCTCCCTCTCCCTCTGCCCCTCGCACCCCCTGCCCCAGCTCCTGTTCTCTCTCTCTCAAATAAATAAAATCTTTAAAAAAATTCAGAAGACAGAAAAGCCCTTGGATATTAAAACATGACAGTAGAATTATTATTGTGCCAAGTTTTTGAAGAGAAAAGGAAAGAAAGGATAGAAAGAAAAATCTCAATAAGATCAAAAGGTGGGATGCTTGGGTGGCTCAGTTGGGTGTCTGCCTTCGGCTTGGGTTGTGGTCCTGGGGTCCTGGGATCGAACCCCTCGTTGGGCTCCTTGCTCTGTGGGGAGCCTGCTTCTCCCTCTGCCGCCCCCCCTCTTGTGCTCTCTTTCTCTCAAATAAATAAATAAAATCTTTAAAAAAATTAAAAAAAAAGATTAAAAGGTAAAGTTAAGGAAATCTCCTGGAACACTGAGCAAAAAAAGAGAGAAAAAGCAAAGGCACAGAGATGGAAATTAGAGATAAGTGAATAAAAGGAACAGAGAGGAGGTCCAGCATTCCAACAATAAGTGTTGCAGAAAGAGAACAGGGAAAACAGAAGAGAGAAATCATCAAAGACACAATTTAATAAAATTTTCCAGAAATGACGAACACGGGGGTGCCTGGGTGGCACAGCGGTTAAGCGTCTGCCTTCGGCTCAGGGCGTGATCCCGGCGTTCTGGGATCGAGCCCCACATCAGGCTCTTCCACTATGAGCCTGCTTCTTCCTCTCCCACTCCCCCTGCTTGTGTTCCCTCTCTCGCTGACTGTCTCTATCTCTGTGGAATAAATAAATAAAATCTTAAAAAAAAAAATGACGAACATGAGTCTTCAGATGGAGAGGGGCCAGCCAATGCCCAGCACAGTGGATGAACACAGACCCACGCGAAGATCCAGCATGGCAAAGTTTCAGAGCTACAGGGAAACTTCCAGAGAGGAAACAGTTTTCACACTTAAGATCAAGAGTCAGAAGGCATCTGAGCTCTCCTCACAACACTGGAAGCCACAAGACGCTTGACAACTCTGCAGCCGTGGGCAATGTGCCCTCTCGGCTCACGCTCCTGGTCTGTAAAATGGGCACAGTATTGTGTAACCCAAGTTCCTGCAGGTGTCTATAGAGACTTTTTAAGCAGAAGTGACCCCATTCCTCCTCTTCCTCACCTGCACTGGTCAGGGCTGTGTCCTTGGGGTCTCCTGCAGCTCTGCAGTTCTCAAGATGCTGAAGGTTTGCTCTAGTCCTCTGTGAAGCAGAGAGAGCCCCTCCTG
The DNA here is from genome assembly GCF_024610735.1 of Ursus americanus. NCBI lineage: Eukaryota > Metazoa > Chordata > Mammalia > Carnivora > Ursidae > Ursus > Ursus americanus. The sequence continues at coordinate 37,137,763 of NC_142128.1, forward strand.
CTCTTCCTCTTTTGTGTCTGCATGGTTAGAGGGGTCAACTGGAGTGCTAATTGTACCCTCACTTGCAGTTTGTGATGAAACAGTTTGTGGGAGTTTCCTGGGGCTGCCATAACAATGACCACAAACTTGGTTTCAAGCAACAGAAATGTATTTGGTCACAGTTTGGGAGGCCAGGAGTCAGAAATTAAGGTGCCAGCAAGGCTGTGCTCCCTCTGAAGGCACTAGGGGAGGGTCCTCCCTGCCTCTTCCAGCTTCTGTGGCTCCCGGCAACACTCGGCGTTCCCTGGCTTGTGGACACATCTCTCCAACCTCTGCCTCCATCTTCCCCATGGCCAGCTTCTCTCTGGATGTCCCCTGCTGTCTTTAGGACATCAGTCACTGGATTTAGGGCCCCTCTGAACCCAGGATGACCTCATCTTCAGTAATTACATCTGCTAAGACCCTATTATGGATTCCCTATTATGGAATGGGATGGGCAGTCGAGCAGGAGCTGGAGCTGGGCCAGATTGCAAATTTGAGGGACGGTCATCATGCTGTACTCAGAATCTCCACCGTCTGTCTCAGTCAAACTTGCTGGGTCAACCAACCAGCAGCTCCTTACTTCAAAACACGACTGCCCCTGGACTGGTCCTCCCTGGCCCCCCTGGGGTCATAAATATGCCCATCACATATTTTAGCTTTAGGTTCAAGCCAGAACCTCTACTGTATATGTATAGTATAGTGGAAAGAGCTATAGACTCAGAAGCATTACATCGAATATTACTTATCCTGCTTATTAAAAGCAACCAAGAGCTTAACTATTTCACACATGTCTTGTCTCTTATAATTCCCATATGCGTTCATTCAATAGGCATTATTGAGCTATGCACCAGACACAGCAGGATTTGGAATTTATATAGATGGCTAGATCAAAGATGCCTGGGTTGTAGTGGAGCCTGCCAGGGATTTTGATGATCTTCCCTAATCAGCCTTCTTTTACTTTGCCTGGATACCCGGTCCTCTGCCAGTGTGGAGGCAGCTGCCTGAGACCTGTGATGTCACCGGATGGAGGGGGGAAATGTGGATCTATTCCTACAAACTTACCCTTACCAGGCAAGAGAAGAAGGACTCAAAGCTTTAACTGCAGCTTGATTGGATGAGAGCAGGGAATCCCCCCTTCCAGTGGGTGGTTCTCCAAGATGACTGCCCACCTGACCACCAGCAATAGCATGGGCACTGCTGGGACCTCAAGGACCAGCGTGACGAGAATGGCCAGAGCTCCATCCATGTGCTATTCATCTCAAAGTCAGTCATGTTGTTACCCTGTGTGACTTCTGACAGTTTGGAGCCGAGGCCTTCACAGGTCAGGTGAACATGCGTGTGAAGGAGGGCAACGGTGATATGATGAGGCTGGCAACACTTACTGAAAACTTTGGTAAAGTTTGTGTGGACACTCTCTGATACATGCTGTGTTGGGGTGGAAGTTCTGCGCACATCACAGATGGAGAGAAAATCTTACAGACCTGGCAGCAATCTGGTTGGCGGTTGGAGAAAACAGTTGCACCTGTCCCATATCTGCTGGGTATTAGGCAGCTGTGTGCTTTCTGGAGGTCAAGGAGAAGGGACCCAGGGCTTGCTAGCGACTCCCCTCCAGGTCTTGGCATTAGGAGAACGCAGTTAACCTTTTTTGTAGCATTCTTCCTCACGTATGATGATTCCATTTTCTTAACCCATTGCCTTCCCCAGCGTCTTTCCCAGGTAGAAGCCCCTTGAAGACACAGATGGTGCATCATTGTATATCCAGGGCCTAATCCCCAGTGCTGGGCACATTATCCCCAATCCCAAGGGTTTACGGGATGACTTACACCCTAACCTGGGTACTGAGGAGACTTTGGCAGTTTACAGGCTTTATCAACAGGGAATGCTGTCCAACTGCTTCCAGAAGACATACGGGAGAGAAGGAGGGAGGTCGGCATGATCTAAAATCATGCTCGTGTCTTAAAAATCTGACATAACTAATTAATTTACAAATGCCAAAGTCACCACAAGTGGTGGGTGGACTGAAATGATTATGGGAGGAGGGGAAAAGCACAGACAGATCTTTCCGATTACTGAAGGAAACCAGCAAGAGGGGAGTGCAGGGTTGCATTAAATGGGGGATGTAAATTGTCAGCACCTTCTCCAAGGGCTTCTGGTCCAGGTCGGTGGGTTGGCGTGTGAGACGCTGGGGTATGTGAGGGGCCACCCTGAGGCTTAGAGAGGGTGGTGCCAAGGCCATTAAGAGCACTGTGGCCTCTGGGGTCAGACCTGGTTTTGAATCTAAGCTCTGTCCCTAGACTTTGTGTGACTTTGGGCAGGTCACTCATCAGTCCCCAGTTTCACATCTCTAAAACAGGGACAATCACATGTACCTCAGAGGGTTGTGGTAAGGACCAAATAGGTCACAAGTGAAAGCGTCCAGTGGTTTCTGGCACTTACGACACGTTCAGTCAGTGTAAGTTTATTATTCTTATCTCTCTTACTGGCTTGTGCAATATACACCACTGAATCTCAGTTTCTTCGTCTGTAAAAAACAGAATACATCAGAGTTGTTTGGCACATAGTTGATGATCAGTAAAGGTTTTATTTATGACTTTTTCTGACTTTTTGTTTTGAAACAATTTTAGACTTAAATTTGCAAAAATACTAGAGCGTTCCCCTTCACTCTACAGCAGGCTTCCCCTGATCTTGACATTGTATGTAATCATAGTACATTGATGAATCCAGGAAATTTACACCGGCAAGAGGCAATGCCATTCACTAAAGTTCAGACCTCTTTGAATTCCCCCAAATGCTCTTTCCCATCCTGGTTTCCACACCAGGATCCCACATTCTGTTTAGTCCAAATTGTGACAGTTCCTCGCTTTTTGTCTTTCATGACCTTGACACTTTTGATGAGTACTGGCCAATTACTTGGAAGAAATATTTCTCAAGTTGGGTTCGCCTGGTGTTTTCTGGTGATTAGATCAAGGTTATGTACTTTTGGCAGGATTACCAGTCATGATGTTGTGTTACTTTTGTTTTGTTTTTCTTTTATCATTATCATGGTAAAATACACATAACATGCAACTTACCCCTTAAACCATTTTAAAGTGTACAATTCAGTGACATTTAGTACATTCACAGTGTTGCACACCCCCCACCTCCATCTAGTTCCATCCTTATCAGCAGGCAATCCCCATTCCCAGCACCTCCAGCCCCTGACAAGCACCTGTTTGCTTTCTGTCTGTGGATTTGCCTATTCTGGACATTTCGTGGAAATGAAATCATGTCATCTGTAGTCTTTCCTGACTGGCTGTTTTTCACTTAGTATTGTGTTTTCAAGTTTCATCTCCGTGCCTTCATGGATCAGTACTTCATTCCTTTTTATGGCTGAATAATATTCCATTATGTGGACAGACCACATTTTATTTTATTTTCTAAATCAACTGTGAAATCCGGTGTGGGCCCCAGGGCTGGGCCTGGAAAGTGAGGGGAGGAGGGAGGAGACCCTTGTGACGGGCAGGAGGTGCTAAGTATGCGGGGAAGGGCCAGGATTGGTGCACTGGGGAGTAACAAGATTGTACTGACACGATACAGACAACACTCAGTGAGGCCCCTGTGCGACTGCCCTACAGATAGCAGACTCCTGTGAAAGTGTCATTTGTGGAAAGGTAAAAGCAGTGTGGCAGATGGCGCAGGCACGGGAAAGCACGTCTCCGGGGCTGGAAGAGCAGGACGTCCTCAGCACCCCCTTGAGGCCTGTCCGGGCCGAGGCCCAGAGGCTGGGGCTCCGACTGCAGTGGTTGCGGGGAGCACGCTCAGGGAGGGGCTAGTGCCCCGGGGCCCGTGCTTATTGCTGAAGGGGTGCCTCTCTTTCGGCAAATGCAATAGTTGGAAACTTGCATTTATAATAATAAAAACAAAAGGTGTGCTGACGGAGACGCAAACATTTTCGTTTCCTAAACGTCTCACCCCGGCTGCTCCTTAACTAGCAGGACCCACTGGTTTTCCTCCAGCGGGTTTGGAGGCCAGAGCCGGGAGGAAAACGGCTCTCGCAGAACCCCGTCGCTCCGCAGTCCCCGCACTTCCCGCAGCCCAGCAGCGCCCACGGCAGGCGGCCAGGGTACCGCGCTGTCCCGGGCGGCGGGCGGAGGACTGAGGGCGGAGCCGCAGCGCGCCCGCCCCGCCCCCGCCCCCGCCCTGCAGCCGCGCCAGCCCGGCGCGCGCACCGTGCGCGTGCCCGGGGCCGGCGGCGGCGTGCGCGGGCCGCGCGTGCGCGCTGCGGCTGGGCGAGGGGCGGCGCGGGCGCGAGTCTGTCAGTGACAGCGGGAGGGGGAGGGGGCCGGAGATGGTGGCGGCGGCGGCGGCGGCGGCTGTGGCTGCTCTTCCGACATGAGGCAGCGGCAGCGGGAGGCACGGCGGCGGCCGCGGCCGCGGCGGTGTCGCTAGCTCGGGAGGCCGCCCCGGGCGTGGGCGGGCGGGCGTCCCGGGTCGGCGTCGCGGGAGCGGGCTCTGCGGCAGCGCCGCGCAGGGCGGCCGGCTGAGGGGCCCGCGCCCGCCGCGCCCTGCGCTCGGCGCCCGGCGTCTCCCGGGGCGCTGGGCATCCCCGCCCCGCTGGGTCGGTCCCGGAGGCCGGGAGCAGGCCCCGCTAGACGGGCCGCGCCGACGGCGGCGGCCGCAGCACCGCGGGCTCCTCAGACTCGCGGCGGCGCCGGGGCCTCGCTGCTGCCCCTCGCAGCCGGCCCGCAGCCTCCCGCGGGGCCGCCGGCCTTTGACGCAGGGGAGGCGCCGCTCCGCGCGGCATGAGGGGCCCGCCGGCGGCGGCGGGAGAGCTGTGCCGGCGAGAGCGGCTGGCGGCGTGAGAGGGCTCCGCTGGATTTGCCTCCGCGGCCGCGGCGGCCGGAGCAGGCGAGTGCGCGGGACGGGCGGCGCGGGGTGCCGAGGGGCGCAGCTACCTTGCCGGCCCGGGGCCGCCGGGTCCGTCCCGATTTCTGCGGGCGGCATCGGGGCGGGACAGTGGAAGCCCCGGTTAGACGTTAGCCGCAGCTTTCGTGAGCATATGGTGCCCCTTCAGGTGGACCGCCGGGGCCACCCCGGAGCAAACCGGTAGAGCTCGTGCCTTCAGGTGGGTGTACCTGTGAGGGATCAGTGCCAGTGTAAGTCTGGTTGTCTTCGCCGACAGGTACCGGTGACCCCGGCCGGGAAGGTTCTGAGCGCTCGGCAACATGGCTTCCCCACCCCACCAGCAGCTGCTGCAGCACCACAGCACCGAGGTGAGTTGTGACTCCAGCGGAGACAGCAACAGCGTGAGGGTCAAAATTAACCCCAAGCAGCTGTCCTCCAACAGCCACCCCAAGCACTGCAAGTACAGCATCTCCTCCAGCTGTAGCAGCTCTGGGGACTCAGGGGGTGTCCCCCGGAGAGTGGGCGCTGGAGGCCGCCTGCGCAGGCAGAAGAAGCTGCCCCAGCTGTTCGAGAGGGCCTCCAGCCGATGGTGGGACCCCAAGTTCGACTCCGTGAACCTGGAGGAGGCTTGCATGGAGCGCTGCTTCCCGCAGACCCAGCGCCGCTTCCGATATGCGCTCTTCTACATCGGCTTCGCCTGCCTTCTGTGGAGCATCTATTTTGGGGTCCACGTGAGGTCCAAACTGATTGTCATGGTAGCCCCAGCTCTGTGCTTCCTCGTAGTGTGTGTGGGCTTTTTTCTGTTTACCTTCACCAAGCTGTATGCCCGGCATTACGTGTGGACCTCTCTGGTTCTCACCCTCCTGGTGTTCGCCCTGACCCTGGCTGCCCAGTTTCAGGTTTTGACGCCTCTCTCAGGACGTGTTGACAGCTCCAATCATACCCTCGCAGCCAAGCCCACAGACACTTGCTTATCTCAAGTGGGGAGCTTTTCCATGTGCATCGAAGTGCTCTTTTTACTCTACACGGTCATGCACTTACCTTTGTACTTGAGCTTGTTTTTGGGAGTGGTCTATTCTGTTCTCTTTGAGACCTTTGGCTATCATTTCCGAGACAAAGACTGCTTTCCCCCACCTGGAGCAGGGGCGCCACACTGGGAGTTGCTGAGCCGAGCCCTGCTCCACCTCTGCATTCATGCCATTGGGATCCACCTATTTATCATGTCCCAGGTGAGATCTCGGAGCACCTTTCTCAAGGTGGGACAGTCAATTATGCATGGAAAGGATCTGGAAGTGGAAAAAGCCCTGAAAGAGAGGATGATTCATTCTGTGATGCCGAGAATCATAGCTGATGACCTGATGAAACAGGGGGATGAGGAGAGCGAGAATTCTGTCAAAAGGCACGCGACCTCCAGCCCCAAGAACAGGAAGAAAAAGTCTTCCATACAGAAAGCCCCTATAGCATTCCGCCCTTTCAAAATGCAGCAGATAGAAGAAGTCAGTATTTTATTTGCAGATATCGTGGGCTTCACAAAGATGAGTGCCAATAAGTCTGCTCACGCCCTGGTGGGTCTCCTCAACGATTTGTTTGGTCGCTTTGACCGGTTGTGTGAAGAGACCAAGTGTGAGAAAATTAGTACCCTGGGAGACTGCTACTATTGTGTGGCGGGGTGTCCGGAGCCCCGGGCCGACCATGCCTACTGCTGCATTGAGATGGGCTTGGGCATGATCAGAGCTATCGAGCAATTCTGCCAGGAGAAGAAAGAGATGGTGAACATGCGTGTCGGGGTTCACACGGGGACTGTCTTGTGCGGCATTTTGGGCATGAGGAGGTTCAAATTCGATGTGTGGTCCAATGATGTGAACTTGGCCAATCTCATGGAGCAGCTGGGAGTGGCGGGCAAGGTTCACATTTCTGAGGCCACAGCAAAATACTTAGATGATCGGTACGAAATGGAAGATGGGAAAGTTACTGAACGCCTTGGCCAGAGCGTTGTTGCTGACCAGTTGAAAGGTATGTGCATTTCTTTGCCTCCACATTTCCCTCCCCAGTCCTGTTTGTGTTGGGGAAAATAAAAACCAAACAATCTTTTTCTAGTGTCAGTATCTGGAGGCAGATCAGTTGTCTTGGGACACCTCACCATGGGGGCATCTCAGGGCTGGTGAAACTTTTCCTCTGGTGAGTCAAGTATCACAGATCTGTTCACACTGTGACAGTGCTGACCTAGATGAGACCTTTAGGAGGAAGGAGAACTTTGGAAATGCGTATCCTGCCCGTCAGCTCTTACTGTTTCTGAAATTCCGGGGGCAGGTCTGATGAATGTATGGGGGGTCAGAGCCTGTCAGCAGGCTGAACTTTGAAGTACTTTAACAGATTGTCTTTGTGTTTCATTTGGTTGCCCCTAAATCCCATCAAAACATTTCTCTATGCCTTTTTCCAGAACTGTGAAGAATAAAACCTTTCTTGCCTTGAGGCCTCACTTTGCTGGAATAAGGAAGTTGGCTTAGCCTTGCAGGACTCTTGAGAATTAGATGGAATTATATACCCCCACGTGCACACTGCCTTTGCCTAGGTCTCTTTTTTAGAAATGTATTTTCAGCTTTCAAGTTTCATTTTTATCATGGTATTTGTCCTATCATATAGACTGCAGCATTTTAGAAATAGACCCAGAGCAGTATTTAGACCCCCATTCCCAATCCCCTGGATTTGTATCTGGTCTTTTGTCTCAGTCTTAAGCTCTTACTGCTGTTCTTTATATTTTCACTGGGCTTGTTTTATTTTTCTTATTTTCACATAGGACAAAAATTTTTGGAAGTGATGTATAAGCAAGTGGGACCAAAGTAAGGATTCTAAATACCTAACTCCCATCCCACCCCCTTTTTAAAACCATCCATATGTTTTACTAAACTCTTCTGGGTTGGAGGGGTGCAAACATGTATTTTGGAAGTGTGTAGAGAAAATAATATTGATTCTTAAAAGCCAAAATTTGTACAGCTTATCGTGTTTTGTGGTGCCCACACGTTGCATGACTGCGCAGTAAAAAGCTGTAGGAAAAAGAGTTTGTCGGGGAAAGGAACAGCTTAAGTCAGAGAGGAGAGAAGTAATACTGTAAATCAGAGACAATAAGTGGTAGAGCGTGGGGGGGCCTGAATAGGTTGTCGGACTTGACATCATCCTATATGCTCGACTGATACTTTCCCTGCTTGTGATTGGAGTTCCCCATGTCATTTACTCGTTACTCGGTGAGAGCACTTTATCCTTCTCCTGACTTTTCTTTATTAATTTTGCTAGTAGTTGAAGAATTTATGGATATAGTAGAAAAATATTTTCACCTGATAATTCCCTCTGTCTGGAGAGCTGTGAATGTTACATCGAGGAGGTCAGAAACTACACTTTGCAGTTCACTCTACAGATTCTGCCATGGCGATTGTCTTTCTCCGTAGGAGGGTGACTCTTGCTCTCAGAATCCTCAGAGTCTAACGATGCCAGTGGAGTGTGGGGCGGATGTAATCCCTGCTTGACATTTTGGCATCTTCAAGATCTGAGTGTTGCAGTCTCTGTCCTCAGGGGTTGTGGGATAGATTCCAGAGAATGAAGCTGTGCTGTATAACGTTATGATAAGGATAGCAGTTTTGTAAGTGTTAGTGTGAACAGTGTATTTCTTGAATATCAAAAATAAAAACAGATGTAATCAGGAAGTAGGTCTGGAAGTCGCCAAGTCTTTGACTCTTTGGCAATACCCACTTTTGTTAATCTGTGGGTAATTTTATTTTCAATTTCGATTCAAGTCAAGGGTCTCAAAGACACTGACAAAATATGTTAGAATGGGTTTATTGATTTTTTTTAACTTCAAATAGTGTAAATTTGGTAAATTAACTTTTTCTTTAAATTTGTGTACGTTGTATATTTAAGGGAAAAGTTTTACTACTGATGGGAGGTAGGAAAGGATGGAAGGCTTAGCTAAAATGGTGATATTTTTATACAGTATTCTCTCCTTTAACTGTTTCCCTGAGACCATGATTTTTGCTTTATTCAGCTCATTTTGAAAACCTTTGTGGACATGACTCCAGTAATATAGGATGTCTACACAACTTCCTGCCTCTTTTTGAAGCTGCCCAGTTCTGTTCTCCTGTTACTGTACAAATCTGCTAAATTGAGAAGGTAGCACAGTTTGTAGAAAACCCTTTTTATACACGAGGTTAAGGTTATATATTTAAAATTTCTGTACTTACCTGGTAGCGGGGATACCATGATCACAAAGGCCGTTTTCCCAGGGTAAAGTTTATCTGTTGTATGCCGGATGTGCTGACCCCTGCGATTTCCCCAAACGTGGGAAACCGGACTGCATAATTTATGGTAGTGGGGGACTGCGTTCGTGCTCTCCACTGTTTAAAAAAAATAAGTAAATAAACAATAAGATTTCTTTTAGCTTTGTCTTGGGGTTTGTGGAGATATTTTCTCTCTACAATGTTGGGCATTTAGCCTTTACCTCTCATCCCCCTTTCTGATAATGGGGTTTAAAATACGCAGTAGAGGACTCTGTAGAAACGAATATCGGTAGACTGGGCACTCCAGAACTAGCCTGGCAGTGTGAAAAGTAGCTCCTGCTCTGTAACTTATCTGAAAAGGTTTGTGGAAGGGTGGACTTTCATTGTTTCTGCACATTCACTCACTCCTCGAAAATCTTCATCGTGCTCTCATGATGCGCCCTGTGCTGTGGTTGAGCAGACGGAGTGAGGACAGTTCCTGACCTCAGCGAACTTTCAGTTCTAAAGGTTGTAGGGCGCAGAGAGTCAGGAATGCTGTATGGAGGTGCACATACTGAGCTGGATCTCGAGACCGGGCCGTGGTCTCCAGGTAGATAAAAGGACATTCGGTGCAGTGGGAGTAGCATGAGCAAAGGTTCAGGGCTGTGTTTCTTCATGGGCTGTAAGTACAGTATTTCATTAGGACAAGGAAGGCTGTGGGTCATACAGAAAGGAGTTTGTATTCTGTCCTGTAGGTAATGGGGAGCCACTGATAGGCTTTAGGCAGGAGGCTTAGGTGATCTAATTTGCAAGTTTAGAAGGCTTACTTTTTCAGTTTTAGGGAATGTAGGTTGGAGGAGTATGAGACGGGAGATTAGGGAGTTGTTCACTAAATCCCAGGCAGGGTTGATGGCAGCCTTAACCAGGGTGAGGACAGGGGCAATGGAGGTGGTGGAACAGATATGAGCAGTAGTAGGACGGACTTGATAAGAAGTAGAGCCAGCTTTAAACAGAAGCTTGGGGGGTGAGAGGCTCAATTGTCTGAATGGGAGATGGCCTTTTGGGGTTTCTGGAGTTGACGTTGGGGACAGTTTGCAGTCAGGAATGAGTGAGACCTTTGAAGTTTCTGTGGTATGAATGGAGAATGCAGAATTGAGTTGCAGAATATGAAACAGCCCAGACCCCCCTGGCTTGTTCATTCATTCATTCAACAAGTAATTTATTTTGTGCTAGGTTTAGTTCTAGGTGCTGGGGATACAGCAGTGAACAAAACAGACAAAAATTCCTGCCCTCTTGGTATGTTGTCGTGCACTGAAATGAAGTTCTCAGACACCAGTCTGAGCAGCCATGCAGGCTGCTTCTGCAAGGGAGAGCAGCAGTGGTACTCTGTTCTAATAGGACAGTGAGACAGTAAACAAGTGAAATAGAAAATTTCTTTTGCATCAAGTTTTAAGGAGAAAACATAAAGCAAAAAGGAGGATATGGAGTGTGTGTGTGTCTGTGTGTGGCCAGTCACTGAGAGTGAAGGTTGAAAGACTTTTCAGCACAGGACTAGGATTTTGGAAATGATCCAAAAAAGTAAAAGACAATTATTACTAAAGATAGGGAGAAATAGTGTGATATGAGCGATGGGACGAAGGATCCTTTCACACCATTTGGGACAAACCACTGGGCCCAAAAGGGTACTGGCTGTTCTGTTTTAGCCTTGGACCACAAGCCAAAAAGGTGAGGAGGATTGTCTGGAACTGTTGTTTTTTTTTCCCTCTTGTAGATAGAGTCACAAAGACAGAAGGCGAAACTGTCAGAAGATATCTATAAATGTCTTTATTTCCCCTCTGAAATATTAGGAAGCTGAAACGGGGTGTGCAGTCACTCCAAATCTACAGCAACAACCGTGTCTTTATAAAGGCAATATCTGGTAGCTATTGCCAGCCTTTTAGGCTCCTGAGCAACTGGCGGAAAGATCTGCTGATGTGTGTTGGAGCAGATCATCAGCCACTGGCCACAGTGACCGAGACCTTCCCCCGGTACTGGTAGGTGGCACTTAGAAAAGTTCCTGTCTAGCCCCCTGCTGGGGCCATTTCTCAAATTGACAGTGGGCTGAGGCACTCTGAGCTTTAGCCTTTGCCAATGGCTGTCCCAAACTGGAGGCTGGGCGCCCTAGTTCCCTGCCCCCTGGCAGCTAAGAGCCCTACTCAAGTACCAGTTTGAGGTGCAGTTTGCTTGCTCAGGTGCGCTCCTTGCTTTACCTGTCAGCGTGAATGGCTTGTCCCCGCGTAAGCATGTACCCTTGCCACTGGAGTGCTAGCCTACAGCTGACAGTTCAGTGCTTCCTCTAAGTCCTGTCGAGAAATGCTGTGCTCACTTGCACCCTAGAGCGGGCTGTCTCGTGCATGTTGAGACATAGCCTCTTGGATAGTAAGTGGCAGAGACAAGATGAAGCAGAAAATTTGGCTTGACAACCGAGATTGGAGACGACAAACAGCTGTGGGGTTGATGCTTGGGCAGCCCCTGGTGACGATGTATTCAGGCTTCTTCAGGCCAAATTACATGCTTTCCAGCAAGAAGCATACAGGTGTTAATTCTGAGGACCATCTTTTGAGCAGAATTAGCCTTTGGCAAACAAAGTTAAGGATATGGTTTGCTGAAGGGTAGGGGAAATGAAGAAGGAAGGAGGGTAATCTTTTAGGTAGAATTAACTAAGAAAGGGAAAAATTAAAAAAGAAGCAAATAGCATAAGTAAAGAAATTTCAGGGTCCTTTTTTACTAGCCACCCTGGTTCAGATAATGATTGTGTTTCTGCCCGCTGGTCAATGTCACCTCTGTACTTTGCTGTGTCGTAATAATCTTGAAAGAAGACATTGAATTTTCTCTTGTGTGTCCATGTGCCTAAATTTTCCTTTTTGTTGGTTGGTGATTTCAGTATTGGTATTTCTGTTGGAATTTTTATAAGACAGTGATCATTAATCATTAGAATTCTGCAGGTCCCCTCACCTGGTGGTGATAGGAGGCTGCTGACCACCAGAGGAGTGGCTGAGTGGCTCCTCATCCATGTGGCTTTTGGCATCATCTGTACTTTGCACATGAGACACCTAAAGACTTTTTCCCAGAAGGAACTCACATCCTTGGAGGGAATTTTATAAGGAGGTGAGAGCTTTTGAAACAGGAAGGGCACTGCCACGTGAGGTCTAGACCGTCCATGCTAAGATGTTAATGCAGGATCGAGGTGAGGGAACTGAGTGCATCACAGGCTGACTGGGGCCACCACGCACAGAGCAGTGGACCAAGGGTGGGGGTAGTCTTCCCCTAGGACGGCTGCATAAGGCCATGACATTCACCGTCTTGTTCATGCCCTGGTAGACTGTACCGGCCAAGCCAACCTGTGACCAACCTTGGGTCAGGTTTGGCGAAACTGTACTTTGTAAAACTTGCTCGCTCTTGAAAATCAGGTTTTTGTTGTCTTCCCCCAACATTTGCTGCACTGCACTTGTAAGAAAATGCCCGGCATGTGTGCTCTGCTGAAGTTGGGAGAGAGGCCCATTTCCTTAGAATAGGCTGGAAGGTCAAGCCCCCCCAGAGACTGGTGGTGGGAGTCGCAGGCGCAGAACCAGAAAGGGAGTGAGGGAAGGAACAGCTTTGGGAGCGGAGGTGGGATTCTGGGACTGGGATGATGAGGAACAGCTGTGACCAACCGGTGAGGCTTTCCATCCGCCCGCGGGTTTGGTTCTTAAAATTTCTGGTCTCAGGACCTCTCTACACCCCTAAAAATTATTGGAGAAATTAAAGAGCTCGTGTTTATGTGCCTTACCTATCAATATTTATCATATTAGAAATTGAAACAAACTGAGATGTTTAAGAGAATCTTTCCTTATAATTCATTTCAAAATGCTAATACATCCAGTGTACCCACTGCATCTCAATTTAAAGAACGTTTTTATACAAATAATTATATGTTAAAAATATAACTTTTTAAAAAAAATTTTATTTTAAATTTCAGTGTAGTTAACTTACAATGTTCTAATACTTTCCAGTGTACAATATAGCGGTTCAACAATTTGTATTTTCAAAATCAAAGAAATTTGGTGAGAAGAGTGGTACCATTTTACATTTTTGCTTTCATATTTTCTCCTTAATGTCCAGATTAACAAAAAGACTGCTGGATTCTTGAAAAAAATTGTTAAAATACGCATTAAAAATTTACCAATTTAACCATTTTTAAGTGTGTTAGCTGGATTTTCTTAACTGCTTTAGCATTCAGTCTGTTGCAGTATGTTGAAGAATGTGTAGAAATCTGGCTTCACAGAGTTACCTAGTTCGGTAATGGAGGAACATTTTAATAGTTTTTTTAGGTAATTGTGGATATTTTTCTTTGATGCTGTACCAACACCCAGTAAGTGGGAGTTTCTTAAAGGTTAGTTACAAAATGGAATCAGAAATCCTATTAGTCAGTTTTTTGGTATGCTATTAAGACCACACCCCTTTTTTTTAAGTAGGCTCCATGCCAACATGGGGCTTGAACTCAGGACCCTGAGACTGAGAGTCACGTGCTGTCCTGACTGAGCCAGCCAGGTGCCCCAAAACCCCATTTATTTTTGAATGAATCTTTATACAGGCATGATTTTGTAACAAATGCATTGGTCATTCGGAAAATATTGGTTTCTTGAGTTGTGTAGATCTTCCAAATGTTGATATAAGCCAAGTCTTTAAATACTGGGAAGATGTTGACTTCACAGGGGCAGAAGTTTTCTTGTTCTTGTTTTCACTTGAAAGTTTGAATTTTGTCACTGGCAACAAATACTGTCAGTGGTTTCCCTTGAAGTGACAGACTCCTTTTGTTCATTTTTTTAGGAACAGTCTGCCAAATACGCTGGTCTGTGTGACCACAGTTTGTAGGTTGAGCATAAATGACAGTCCATCTGAAAAGCAGCTAGTTCAGCTTGCAACCCAGACAACTGCGAGAGTGCTTTTCTCACCATCCTTGCCCTTGCGTGTGCAATGGCGGTGCTATGGCTGCACTTCCTATTTTAACACAGTCACTCAGGGTTGAGATTTAACACAATTATTCATTTGTACTGCATCATCAGAGAACCTCCTTAGGTGAAGCTATTTTTTCTCCTTCTGCAAGTGCGTGATAATCAAGAACACACTGACAATTTGGACGGTCTCGTGCCACCATCTTGATTCCTAGTGGTTTTATGCACAGTTGCTTTTGCACCATCAGTGCTGATGCCGACACTGAAAAAGGCAAATAATGTCCTAGTGTTTTTTTTTTTTAAGATTTTATTTATTTATTTGACAGAGAGAGAGACAGCCAGCGAGAGAGGGAGCACAAGCAGGGGGAGTGGGAGAGGAAGAAGCAGGCTCCCAGCGGAGGAGCCTGATGTGGGGCTCGATCCCAGGACTCTTAGCTCACACCCTGAGCCGAAGGCAGATGCTTAACGACTGAGCCACCCAAGTGCCCCACGTCCTAGTGTTATGATGAGAATAGTCTTCACTCCACAGATGAATGCGCTGCAGAGGTCTCAGGGGCACTTGGGGGTCTGCAGAAATACTCTAGGAACTGCTTCCCTAAGCTGTAAGATAGGAAGGCTGAGGGTTTTGCACACACTACCCAAACACACATTCTCACATATCTGAAACTGCTCAGACTGGAAGTGTGATGGACGTGGCACACTTATTGTGGAAGCAGCGAGTGACTTTAATTCATACCTTTATTTTTTTTCTCAAAGAAATCCTTTGTGGCTCTGCCAAATTTTTGTTGATGGTGTTTAGGGTTCACAACAAAGACTCTAATTTGTTTTTTTAACTTCTTTTGCAAGGGCTTACGCTTTGGCAGTATAGTTTAGTGGATGATGGCATGGATTTTGCTTTCTGATACATTTGCATTCAGTGTTCAGTTGTGCAATTTCTGAACTGGGAAGCCTTGGGCAAATTATGTAGGGACTCTCCAATTTATAGGAGTGACAGTAGCTTTGTCAGAGGGTTATTGGGAGAATCAAGTGAGAGGATTGAAGGAAAGCACTTGTTAGCATAGTGACTCTCCCAGTATCGATTTATTTGATTACTAATAACTAACTCTTCTGCCTGGGTGAGTCACTTTTTGTACTGTACTCAAGGGTGTTTCTTTTTCCCTACACTCTGTTTGGTGCAGTCTTGTATAATTGGGTACTGAAACCCAAAACACATCAGGGACTGTGATTGTGTCAGTTTCTCGAATTAAAAAGGGCAAGTGTCCAAAATACAAAAGACTGATAGCCCTGGTTAAACTGTAGCTCCCAAGTTTGGCAACTTCTTGACTGAAAACCCCAGGGAGTTCAGGCAGTATTGTTCTTGGGCTGCATCTGGTCCCCAGGGCTTAGGGGTACTTAAGATGATGTGGCCCTTGATAATTGAGGAATTATGGGGAAATCTTCAGCTTCGTGACTCTGGAGATCCTGGCTGAAGTTTGAACTAGAACAGTTATTTAGCTCTACCACTTTCTACTAAAAACTCCAGTATTTACTCAATAAATATCAGATGATTTCCCACTATTTGTGAGGCCTGAACTAGGTTCTGGAGAAAGAACCCTCTGCTCTCTTGGGGCATACAGCCTAGAAGGGGAAGTAGACATTAATCAAATTATCGCCTGAACAAATACACACTAGACTTACTTATCGAAATTACAAATGGGGCTGGGAGGTAGGGACACTTATCATTTCCATTTTACAGGTGAGGGGACTGAAGCACAGAGAGATTAAGTAACCCGGAGTGGCCACACAGCTAGAAAGAGCTGCTAAGTGGTGGAGCCAGTATTTAGACCTAAAGGGACTGTATTAGGAAACACTGGTGTCACTTGGTGGAGTTGTGGTGAGGATTAAAGGAGAAAATGATGCTAAGTATGTAGAAAAGTACTTGGCACCCAGTGACACTCAGCAGAGATTAGATGCATTAGTTAGTGAAAGTGGAGACACTTTTCTTAGCACCAGCAGCAGGAAAACACCCATACCCTTGTGTGGCTCTTTCCAGTTCTCAGAATGTTTGCACGCACATTATTACCTCAACTGTTGTGAAGTCTTAGGATCACGGGAACTGTGTATGTTTAGGAGTTTATATTTTATTTGCTTGCTTCTTTTCCATTATATAGTTGTTTTGTTTAGTTTTTTTGTTTTTTTTGGGGGGGGGCATGGGCAGAAGGAGGTGGGGAGAGAGAATCTTAAGCAGTCTCCACACCCAGTGCGGAGCCTGACACGGGGCTCGATCCTACAACTCTGAGATCATGACGTGAACCGAAATCAAGAGTTAGACGCTTAACAGACTCAGCCACTCAGGTGCCCCCCTCCCTCCATTATAGGGTTTCCAGGCTGAGTTGGTTTCTTAACATTACCTTAAAAGGTGACCAATGACTATTTTTTTCTTTTTAAGATTTTATTTATTTGACAGAGAAACAGCGTACAAGCAGGGGGAGCAGCAGAGGGAAAGGGAGAAGCAGGCTCTCCGCTGAGCAGGGAGCTCGATGCGATGTGGGGTTTGATCCCAGGACTCTGGGATCACGACTGTAGCCAAAGGCAGACGCTTAACCGACTGACCCACCCAAGTGCCCCGACCAATGACTTTTTTTCAAGAATCAATATAAATTCTTGGATTTTAGCTTATTTGGTGTATTTCACTTTCTTACAGAGATCACAATTTTTGATGCTCAAATTGTCCCATCTTGGGCCCATGGGAGCCCCCTCAGTTTGCCCTCGAGTCCTTTTCATACAACTCCGTAGTCTTTAATAGCTTTCTTATGCATTTGGTAACATTTTTAAGGAGTAGAGAAAAATAATAGGTATTAAAATCTTGTTAATTCTGTTTGATAGGTTTATTCTGAGAGACTGAGCTAAAGTTTTCCCTCTCCTTTTTCGAAAAGAAAATTAATAGCGTATGCGTGTTTATACAAAGAAACAACGCTGCAGAAGAAATGGTTCATGCTGCTTCAAGTTCTTTGGAAGCTTTAACTTGCATTCTTACAATTGAGAATTACAGAGCAATGTAGCATTTCTTTGTACTCTGTCTTCCCACTAATGCCTGTCCAGGGACAGGTGCCTGTGAATGTGGGTAAGTAGAGACAAAGAAGTAGAAAATGAAAGGAATCCTAAACCAAAATGTGGACTGCAAACTGAAGAGTGCCCCCAGCCCAGCAAGCCCCATCTCCCAGCACAGCTGTGGAAGGTTCCAGAAGGCCCAACTCCAGGAATTCCCTTCATGGGAACTTTGTTCTGAATAGTGCTTCCTGAAATGACTGCCCTGCCACTCCCCTTTCCATCTTGCATAACGTGTATTTGACTTACTTATTTTTGTTTATGATCTTTCTTCATCCCACTAGAATGTGATTTGAGAGCGGGGATTTTCCCATGTTTTATTTTCTGCTGTATTCCTAGCGCTGGGAACATAGTCTGGCCTATAGTAGATGCTCAATAGTATTTGTCTTAATGAATGAATGAATGATAAGTGCTTACACTCTGCATGTGGGCACTCTGTTGTGCAAGAAACCACACCCCGGACATCCACACAGAACACAGCAGGAGGCAGGCAGAAGGCAATGATTGGTTTTTAAGGAATGGTTGTGTGGTTTGTTAAATAATGGCTGTAGGTAGGGTCTTGCAAGGACCTAGGAAAGGAGGCAGAGAGCTGCTGATGCACAGTGCCTGGGAATGTGACCTAGGGCATGGGTGCGGGAGACCTGGCAACCTCGGGACTGAGGGCTCCACGGCACTGCCAGTGAAGGCCACTGGGGAGGGAGGGCTGGCCTGGAGGGCAGGAACTCAGGTCACTGAAACCCAAGTGTTTATTTAGCGCCCAGGAAATGTGGGCTTGAATGGCTTAGTTTAGGCAATCATTTTTAAGCTTTTTTAAAATGGAGATTTCAAGAAGTGTATTTATCTTTAATAATACTGTAGCTCCTTATAATTCTTATTTGATTATCGTGTATGCACCTGAAAAACCAGCATATTCTTTTTTTTGGCAAAGCTTCAGGGTAGTCTTTGTGCATATTTCCAGGATTTTTATGTAATGCTATTAAATTCATTTTTTTCCTTCCACAGAAAAATGTGCTACTGAAAGCAGCTTTTGAATCATTTATATTCATGTTTGAATTGTTTGGGAAATATTAACTTCAGCTTTTTGCCACTTAGTTTGTAGAGAGGAAGAAAACCCATATGCATGTGATTTATTTTCTTGTATATGGGATATTAAAATACAATAAACCATTAAGGCTTTGACATTTTAAGTAAAAGAGTCTATTGCACATTGGCTCAATGAGTTTTCCTCTGCTAAGTGTTAATATTCAAAGTGTGGATTGCATTGTATTCTGTAACTTCATACATGAGTTCTTTTCCCCATGAGAAAATGCTTCTTATAGTCATTAATGTTAATTTTTGTTTTGTGAATGAACTGTCCAAAATTTGGGAGAATTAGCTTTTTATCTTAAGATGTTTTCTCCACTAACTAGTGAAACACTTTCTGGTTCTCAGTTTCCTCCTATTTGTAAAACATGAAAGTTTCAACTAGACCCCCCACTCTTCTCTAAGAGCAGCGGAGCTTCTCACATGACTGGAAAATAGTGTGCATTCTTAAATGAAGTAGTAGTTTCTTTTTCATCCATCTCTTTAAACTGTGAGCCCTCATTTAGGCAGATCTAGGATTTGGAAACTCAGATTCACAGAACCACTAAATCCCAGGGCAAGTATGGGATTCTTCACTTTCTGTAGAGGATTCTTTGCTTGCTTTACGTATAAATGAGTAAGGTTGAGTTACAGGAGTATGATTGACATGTTGTTGTTGTTGTTGTTGTTGTTTTTATCGCATTTGTTATATAAAGCAGAGTATCATTAGAGGAACCCCGCTTCATTTTGAAAGTTTGAGAAATACTCTTGAAATGGCTTGGAGAAAATGTGAAGTGATTAAATTTTTTAAAAATATGTTTTAATTCCTGTTTGATCATTGTTTTGGAGAGAGATTGGAAGGTTAGTTGCCAATACAATTAATTTCACTGTTTTGGCAAGTTCTTCCACTAGCAGAACAGAGCAAATATTGGATTTAATAATGTTCTTACTGATTATTCCATTAGTAAAAGACTTGCTTGCTCTGGATGGTGAGTTCCTGGACCTGATGACTGGATACTTAGTGTACCAGGGTCCCATATATTTACTGTATACTTAGTGTGATTCTAGTAGTCCAGAAATTAGTGTACCTGGAAAATGTCTACCTTAGACCTTGCAATTAGAAATTAGAGGTCACCAGTGATAAAAGGAAACCCTTGGATTTAATTATAAAGGATTTACAAAAGATTTTGAATGGTCTTCTTATCCTGTCTTAAGAAGAGCAAAGCAGCTCAGGGAAGGTAATATAATATTTGCTGTGATGTCCATGGCTGGTGAAACAAAGTGGGAAAGGAAAAACACTCTACTTTGTCCTCAAAGACAGTGTTGTCATTGGCTACATGTGTCATCTGACCTGAGAGAGAGTTTCACCCCAACAAAGACCCACCTTGTGAAACTGTAGCTTCCCTCAGAGAAAGTGTTGTTCACAGCCTGTTGGAGTCACATGTTTCGAGGACTAAAGTGACTGACTTTGTAGAAGTAGCAGCAGAAGGTCAAAACTCTTACAGCTCCCATGCACATAGAAAATTTTTTCTTTCTTTCTTTTCTTTCTTTCTTTTCTTTCTTTCTTTCTTTCTTTCTTTCTTTCTTTCTTTCTTTCTTTCTTTTTCTTTCCTTCCTTCCTTCTTTCTTTCTTCTTCTCTTCCCTTCCTTCCTTCCTTCCTTCCTTCCTTCCTTCCTTCTCTTTTCCTTCCTTCCTGCCTTCCTTTCTCTCTCTCTCTCTTTCTTTCTTTTCCTTCCTTCCTTTCTCTTTTCTTTTCTTTTCTTTTCTTTTCTTTTCTTTTCTTTTCTTTTCTTTCTTCTCTGACACACATCTCACAGTAAATTTCTCAGCTGGAATAACTTCATTAACTCTTGTGTCCTTTCTGGCTCCTGAAAGAAAACCGTGATTCTGAACACTTTCAGAGCTGATGATTCTCAGATACCAACTTTGTCCCTCTGCCATCTGACCGTTCACATGGAAATGTTTGGTTTCATGGCTCCAGTCATGATGTTACTTTATTTAGTCGCTATTAAATTTCCAATTCCATATACTCCCCTGGAGGCATTCCAGTTTGCACTAAGGTTTCTGTTTCTTTCGGCAGCATTGCTATGGCGTGTGGAACTTTCCGGAACAAGGAATGTGACCAAGTTTCTCAGAGTGGATGATTTTAAATTTTTCTTTTCTTCTTCTTTTTAATAACAGATTTTTTTGGAGATATAATTCACATATCATACAATTCACTTATTTTAAAGCATGTAATTTGGTGATTCTTTGTATATTCACAGATCTGTGAAGCCATTAATACAAGCAATTTTAAAGCATTTTTATCACCTTAGAAAGAAACCGTATACTCATTAGCAGTTATTCCCCATTTCCCCTAAAACCTCCAGCCCCTGGCAGCCACTAATCTACTTTCTCTAACGATTGGCCTCTTCTGTCTGTTTCGTGTGAATGGAGTCCTACAGTATGCAGCCTTTTGGGTCTGCCTCCTTTCACTCAGCATACTGTTTTCCAGGTTCGTGCGCGTTGTGGTGTGAATCAGTGTTTCATCCCTTCTTATAGTCCTATAATATTCTGTCATATGGATAGACCATATTTTATTTGTCTGTTCATCAGTTGATGGAAAAGCTCTTGTTTGAAATCGACAGTCAAGCTGATTGTTTGAAAGTAGTTGGAAGGGATAAAAAAAAACTCTTCTTAATAATATGCCTTGATTAAAATTTAGTCCCTTTGTTTTCACTGATGTTTACAAGTTTTCCCGAAAGGCATGAGTAAATGAAATTTGATACCGAATTGTACTTTAATACAAATGTTTCACGTGATCAGTTTTTTTTTTTTTTAAACAGCTATCCTCTTTTCTGAGCTCCATCCAGGTTGATTAAATGTTAAATTCTCTGATCCTTTTCTTTTCTCCTATCCAGATCCCTAAAAGACAGCTTTAGGGGAAACATATGGTTGAATATGAAACCAGCCTCATTTAGTATGTTGTTAAATAGAAATATCAATTAATGTAAACCTTTCTGGATTTCCCAAGAGCTGAGTATTTTCCCCTTTAGTCAAGCAGACATTTTCCTCTTTTAACCTGATTAAACATTTGGTTTTATATTTCTGAAATGTATATAACACTTTACCTTCGTAAAAATGAAATATGTCAAATGAATTAATCTTCTCAATGACTCAGTTATTTTTATTACCTGTTATTCAGCATTTGATAAAATTTCCTTCTAAGAATAGGAATTTTTGCTTTACTTTAGATAAAGTGAGATTGCTCTGTTTTTCCAGTTCTTCCAGTTCTGTAAAATAATTTTCCTGCTTGCTCTCGTGCTGTCAGTTTGTATAGGTATTGATTGGTATGCTTTTCTGTAATAGCTTTGCTTCTGGTTTTTACTTTATTCCATAAAGAAACCCAAATAACCAAGCTTATTAACTCCACAGATACAGTTTGATTAAAAGGACTAAGGATTAGGTCTCTGTGCAATTTTTTGGTTGTCAGCTATAGTCTGAATAAGTTGCTGGGTACTGAGTTCAGAATGAGTAAGATGTTATGACAGTTATTTTTAGCATATTTTTTAAAGGGGAGGAGAAAGGGAAATTTGAATCAAATTTGTGTCTTCATAAACAGAACATGTTTTCCACAAGACTAAAGTAGATTTCTTTTGACTATGTGGAAATAGAAAATGGGAATAACAGATTGGATGATGAATTAGTTAGAATTAATTAATTCTTTAACTAGTTACATTACAAGGCTAAAATGTGAATGTTAAATTGGGGAAGTATTGATGTTGAAATTTACCAGAATTTTGGGAAAGTGCTTTGCAGACTTTCCCAAGAAGCCTCTGGTAAGAATGACTGTATAGAGATTTTGTGTGTTCTCTGATATACCTGCCAAGGAAGAATAGGCTGTATTTCTTCTTTTTTGGCCTAAACTGAAGTTGTGCATGGACTTTCATCCCAGAAATTGAGCAGTCTGGCATTCAGCAATGCTAGTTAGTTGTTGTTGCTTGTTTTGGGGAGGTTTGTTCTTCCTGAAGGGGCTGGCCGGGTGCCGGGCTGCCCAGAGGGTGCCCAGCCAGGTCTGCACTCTGTCCCCCACTCCACAGGTTACACGGGCATCCCTGCCAAGTTTGCTAAAGTGCTGGCCCACCAATTTGGTAGGGCTGTTCTTTTAGATTAAAAATTGAAGTAGGTTTGGGTTGCCTGGGTGGCTCAGTGGGTTAAGCATCCGGCTCTTGATTTTAGCTCAGGTCTTGATCTCAGGGTGGTGAGTTCAAGCCATGTTTAAAAAATAAAAATTAAAGTAGATTCAGTTCTTTGGAGTATGGATTGTCAGCTCTTAATTTGTAAAGTAATTAATATGTAATTACTTAATAAATGGCAGTCTGCATATTGGTTTTCTCTCGGGGGGAGCAAATTGCCTAACCTGAAGGGTTTTGGTTGGGATTAAATGAGATAATGCCATAAGAGCACCTGGACATGGTAGGTGTTCAGCAGTTGTTAGTTTTCGCTCTATTCCTCACCCCCCCGCCCTGGCCCAAACCTGTTTTCATCAGCATTGAAACCCATGTAATAGATATTACCCCATAAGCAGCTACGAGAATCAAGGGGCACAGTGGGAGCATGAGCCCTGTAATGCCAAAACCTCACGCCCAGCAGGTGCTAGTGGCAGGAAGCTCTCCGCCCCCACTGCGATTCAGGGAAGACGTCAGCTGCAGGCTTCCCTCATAGCAGAGAGAACTTTGGTACTCACCTGCCCTTGCTGTGTGCCTCATGGAGCCCTGAGCTTCGCCTCCCCAAGGCCGTGAGTGTGAAGCGCAGTGTGATCCCAGTAAGGGAGAGCGATAGACACCTAGACCAGAAACCGGACACAGTGTCCTGCGAGCGGTGGGGCTGCACAGGAAAATAAAGCCGGGTGAGACAGCGTCACAGATACGAGTGACTTTACATCTGGTGGGCAAAGGGTGCATTCATCCCTCTGAGTAGTTGTGAGTTAATATTATGGCTGATTCAAGACCTGGAATACAACACTTGAATTTCCTCTTCCTGCCTTCTGTAGATAAAGAAAAATGTATGTTCACGTGTCAGATACTTAGTTTGGGCTTCTCCACGGGGAAGCATGAGCTGCTCATCCAGTGCCTGGACTCTGAGGAGCGGGGGAGGAGCGACATTTCTTAAGTTAGTCTTCGTAAGAGTGTCTGAAAAATCCTTGGATGGGGGCCTCAGGATTTACGGAGACCCACCTTGCCTCCCAGTCTAAACTGCAGGCCTGGTGGTGCTGTCTTCATTGCTTTCATAAACTTTCTGTGACCCTGGTCCACAGATGGGCTTCTTGTGTCATATCTAGAACTTTCTAAAGCCTCATATTCTGCCACTTCCCTCCTACTCCCGCCCTTGCTTTTATCCTACAGTTTCCTGATGCTCTGTTCACTTTTTTTAATTGACGTGAAATTTATATAACATAAAATTAATAATTCAGTGGCATTTAGTACATTCACAGTGTTGCACAACCATCATCTCTGATTCTAAATCATCGAACTTTACATCAGAAACCAGGGATGTACTGTATGGTGACTAACATAATATAATAAAAAAATTAAAAAAAAATTAAACATTCTCATCACCCCCAGAAAGAAAACCCTGTGTCCATCAGCAGTCACTCCCCATCCCTCCTTCCTCCCAGCACCTGACACCACTAATCTCTCTGTCTCTGTGCATTTGCCTTTGCTAGATACTTCACATGAGTGAACAGTGTGTCTGCCTTCTCTCACTTAGCACCATGTTTTCAAGGCTCATCCACATTGCCGTGTACATTGGGATGTCATTCCTTTTTATGGCTGCAAAATATTCCATTGTATGGATAGACCCCATTTTGTTTATCCATTGATCCGGTGATAGACATTTGGTCTGTTACTGTCTTTGGACTGTTGTGAATAGTGCTGCTCTGAACATTCATGTACATTTTTTTTTTAGTACATTTAAAAAAATTTTGTTGGGTATATGCCTAAGAGTGGAATTGCTCGGCCTTATGGTAACTGTATGTTTGTCTTTTTGACAAATCTCTACCACTTTTTAAAATGAAAAACTCGAAACTTATAAGAAGAGCCCTATAAAAAGCCTTATCTAACAGTCAGATATTTCCGAAAACATCTTCCAAGTTGAGAGTCAAACTAGTAATAGGTAATAACTATGAATTATGTATCTTGGTTGAAATAATGACTTCGTTCACTGTAACTTGCAGTGGTATTGTGGTTAAGATAAAATTATAATGTAGATATAACATGTTTAGAGACATTTTCTTACTGATAAACATATGGATTTTGTCTGTCCTCTTCAGGCTGGCATTGGATTTGACAACTTTGGAATTGTGTGTTAGGTAAACATTGGTATCTAGGGCAAGCTTTAAAAAAATAGTACTGTTTAAATATTGACCCAAAAAAAAAAAAAAAAAAAAAAGAAAAAAAGAAAAAGAAGCCCAAAACAGCTCTAGGAACTTTCTTGTTCAAATGAATTTCAAACTATCTAAATACAGCAAGGTAAAATTAGTCTTCCCCTCCGTTTTCTGTGGGGTCGAGTGAGCCCATGGGCCCCTTGTGCCCGTCTGGGACACACTCGGCTTGTTAGCTATCCTTAGAACGCGGGGATGTGGGATACTGCCCACAGCCAGCAGTGTTCCCACAATACGGCCTTAATATAGAACGTTTTTCTAAAAAAATATTGGCCACTGAAAGAGCTCAACTCCCAAACATGGTCATTGGTTCATAGTTCATTTTTATTTGTTTTTATGTAGTTAAAACAAGAAAGAGTATGTAAACTTGTCAGTGTTACCAAGTGTCAGTGCTTTTTAGGGTAGAAGAGGAGAAAACTGAGTTTCTAATCAGAAAAACAGTATTCCTCCTTTAGGGCAAAGGGAAGGCAGAGTCCCTCTGTGGCTAGATGGGTGAGTTTGGAGGTCACCCAGGCTCCATCCTGCCGTTTGCTGAGGAGATGGGGTGGGTGGGAAATGTTCATGGGTGCCAAGGGGCCTGTTTTAGTGCCAACTTCAGCCTTCCCCTCTGGGGAGTAGTATGCTCCCCAATCATGTTTGTTGGTCCACCTGGAAAGTTTCCCTCATGGGGCAGTTTGGACATCCCATAGGACAGCTGGATTATTATTGCCACAAGTGGATGATCCCCCAAACTGTTAGGCAGCCCTCAGGCCAGTGGCGTGCCGGCAAGTGCCCTTTGCCTTTCATTAGGATGTTATTCAAGTCTGGAGGTGGGCACGTAAAACTATTCTGGAAACGTGGGGGTAGCTTCTCCAGGGGACAAAAGGAGCACAGTGTGTGTGTCCGGAGCCCATCAGGGAGGAAACGGCCCTTGAAAGTGCCCTGTGACTCCACTGTTGGCTTTCTGTCTCTTTTTCAAGATTTTATTTACTTGAGAGAGAGAGAGAGAGAGAGCTAGAGCGAGCATTATTATAAGTATGGGGGGGGGCGATGGAGAAGCAGACTCGCAATCCTAGGACCATCCCTGAGCTGAAGGCAGGCACTTAGCTGACTGAGCTGCCCAGGCGCCCCTGGCTTTCTCTTTCAGTCACGTTTGCTAGCACACATTTATTGAACAAGGTTTTTGAGTACCTCCTGGAGATAGACAAGCAAACTGTAGTCCTTGTCTGAAAAATTTCCCAGACTATCCCTATCATGCTGGTGGAAATGTGGAGTGGAGTGCCTGAAGGCTGTGGGAAAAAGCCTGGTGACTCCTTGAAACATTAAACACAAAGTTTTCGAGTGACCCAGCAGTTTCACTTCCAGGTGTACATCCAAAAGAATGGAGAACATGGGTCCGCATAAAATCTTGTGCGTGAATGTTCACAGCAGCATCTCTCATAATAGCCGAATAGTGGAAACAACCCAAATGTCCATCCAGTGCTGAACAGATAAACAAAACTGTGGTCTGTCTGTACAGTGGAATATTGTTCAGCCTTAAAAAGGAAGGAAGTACTGATTCATGCTACAACCCGGGTGAACCTTGAAAACTGCAGTTGAAAGAAGCCAGTCACAAAAGGCCACGTATGTAACGATTCTGTTTCAAGTGTCCAGAGCAGGTAAATTCATAGCAACAGAAAGCAAGTTAGTGGTTGCCTAGGGCTGGGGGGATTGAGGGGCCTGGAGAGTGAGTGTTAATGGGCCTGGGGTTTCCTTTTGAGGTGATAAAAATTGACTGTGGTGATGGTTGTAGACTCAGCTCTGAGTGTTCTAAGGAATCGCTGAACTGTATACTATTAATGGATGGATGGTATGTGAGTTACAGCTCAGTGTTCAGAGTGGAACATGTTTCGGAGGACTGATTCATGCTGATCATGGGACTGACTATAAACTAGGTGTCAGTGATTTAGTTTACTTTGGGGGAGATGCTGTGCTCTTCCAGTGGCTAGAATGTTTATTTCTCCTGCCTTGGGTACTTCTTCCAAAATATCAAGATATCTGGGAGGGCCTAATTAATAGTAACAAGATTGCCTAAGGGGTGTAGTATTCGAGCAAAAGATCTTAAAGTATGTGATATTGTATTTAGCCATGGGGAAATCACAGCGAGTACATATTACCAGGGACTGGAGTACTTGCGTCCACCAGATTGAGTGCCTTTCCTGAACTGTGAAAACGCTGTCAAAGCTCTTACCTTGTACTTTCCTTAAAGAAGGTGAGTTGTTACAGAACAGACAAGTATATAAAACAAAACCTCACCATAAGACAGAAAACTCCGTTTTATAAGGAATGCAAGCATATGTAAAAACCCTTACAAATAAAGCCAAGAAGCCTTCAAATTAATAGTGTGAGAGTTAATGAAGACCTAACTAAAAGTAGCTAAAAAAAAAAAAAAAGGAATTTATCATCTCATATAGCAAGAAGTACGTCAGTTCCAGGGTTGATTACATCAGAGTTTTGATGACATTTTCAAGGATCCAGGTGCTTCCTGCCTTTGCTCTCTGCCATTCTTGCCACGTGGGAGATGCCTTCCCTCATGGCACAAAGTGCCGCAGCCTTTCCAGGGGACACAATGACATCTAGCGAAGAAGCGGGCCTTTTCCTCTCATGCATATCTTATTTTATGTGCCGTGGGCCATGTCCTCACCTGTCACTGGCAAAGGGAAATGAGGCCCCAGCAGCCTGGACTTACCCAGCTCCATCCATTGGGACCAGGCAGATGGCAGGGGGTCTCCTTCCTGAACAGCTGGAAGGAAGATCCCGCAAACAGAATCAGGTTTCTGATATAGGGAGGATGGGGGTGGTGGCGTGGGGATGAAGAAGGGAAATGGTCCTTAGGGATACCAAGCGTTAAAGCTATGATTTCAGTTAAAACGTGCAGGGTCTTTTTGTTTTTGTTTTTTTAAAAGATTTTATTTATTTGAAGAGTAAGAGAACAAGCACACAAGCAGGGAGAGTGGCAGGCGGAGGGAGAGGGAGAACCAGGTTCCCCGCAGAGCAGGGAGCCTGGTGCAGGACTTGATTCCAGGACCCTGAGATCATGACCTGAGCTGAAGGCAGATTCTTTTTTTTTTTTTTTTTTTTAAAGATTTTATTTATTTGACAGAGATAGTGACAGCCAGTGAGAGAGGGAACACAAGCAGGGGGAGTGGGAGAGGAAGAAGCAGGCTCATAGCGGAGGAACCTGATGTGGGGCTCGATCCCATAACGCTGGGATCACGCCCTGAGCCGAAGGCAGACGCTTAATGACTGCGCCACCCAGGCGCCCCTGAAGGCAGATTCTTTTTTTTTTTTTTTTAAAGATTTTATTTATTTATTTGACAGAGATAGAGACAGCCAGCGAGAGAGGGAACACAAGCAGGGGGAGTGGGAGAGGAAGAAGCAGGCTCATATCAGGAGCCTGATGTGGGGCTCGATCCCATAACGCCAGGATCACGCCCTGAGCCGAAGGCAGACGCTTAACCGCTGTGCCACCCAGGCGCCCCCTGAAGGCAGATTCTTAACTGATGGAGCCACCCAGGCGCCCCATATGCAGTGTTTTTAAAATGAAGATTTAGGTGCTTATTCTTAGGTGAAACTTGTGAAATTGTGTCATGCAACCCAGTCAACCTTTGCATTTCTTTTCCCAGTTCTCCAAGATGGTCCCTGTCTCTTACACTTGCAAGTGTTCTTTTCCCCCTAGAATCCACACACCTACCAGTTGAGTTTGCTCAAGGAGCAGAGCTTCTCTGCAGCCCTTCTCTCTCCTCGGCCTCCAGAGTGGAATGACTTGCGCCCCTTCCTCCATTCCATTAGCTGTTTCCTACCCACCCCTGCAGACACAACTGCCTTCCTCCCCTACTGGACTGGGGACTCTGCAGGTGCTCTCCTGTTGACCTGGTGGGTGTGAGTGAATGAAAGGAAGACATTAGACTTGATGTGGTGGGAGGTAAAGCACTCTTGAAGGTTTTTGAGTGGTGCTATGAATGTCAAGATGAATGTGCTTTTAACATGTTTTAAAGATTTATTTCTTAATATCACCTGCTAAGTGTCTTAGATTTCACTTCTGTGTCTTTTTAAAAAACTTTATAACTTTCGTCTGGAGCTCTGAAAAGTACTGGCTGTCCTGCAGGAATGATGGAGTGTTTAGAGCAAAGCCACTCTTCGGGGGTTGGGGAGCATCCCTGGTTCTATGGATGGCAGTAGG
This sequence comes from Ursus americanus, assembly GCF_024610735.1. Lineage (NCBI taxonomy): Eukaryota > Metazoa > Chordata > Mammalia > Carnivora > Ursidae > Ursus > Ursus americanus. Next base: position 37,166,660 of record NC_142128.1, read on the forward strand.
AGGAGGAGGGATGGTTTCATGGTCTGGTGTGAGCTGTTTACAACACTTTCTTTAATGTTAAGTGAATAGAGTCCTCAAATACTCTATAATTATTAGTCCTAATTCGTATTCCATGAGATATGTAAAGTGCCCGCGGTTCCTGGAACATAAACATACAGTGAAAGTATTTTCTCTTCTCGGGTCTTCTGTCCCTACCCTAGGCTGTTCCATCGACATACATTAGCACGCCTGTCTTCCTTTTCCATAGAGCACAGGCCTATAAATATTTCTCAGTTTAAAAATAACGTTTTCCCTACCGTGAGTCAAGGTTCAGTTCGTGTCTATCTAATTTTAGTTCCTTGTTTTTATGTACTTGAAAATGTTTTCCTTAACCAGAAAATAGAGAAAAGCACACACAAAAAGAGATGAAGGGAACTTTTGCTACATTTCCCTGCAGTATAGACATTTCTGCCTGAAATTTTTCTTCTTTTTAGGACAGGTTATTGAAAAAACAAACTTGTAAACAGGAGTTTAAAGAAGACAGGAGGGGAACAGATTGCTATCTATGGGCCATTTGTTTCTATGTGGAATGTTTTTGGGCAGTAATGTTAGGGACTTATAGAATGCTGAGTGGTTCTGGAAAGTGTGTATTTTTTTATTGCCTCTGTTAAAGTAATTTTATATGAATAAGTAATGGAAAGGTAAAAGCAAATAATTATATGAAACCTGATGCCTTAATTGACCTCTCTTTTTAGGACTATAATTTCATATTCTTAGGGACAGACTAATTTTTTCTTGGTTAAAATTGGTGTCAATCAAGTTGTGTTTTCATTTTCTGTTGCTGTTTTCTGTTTATTTTCTGTGCATCTCCATATTTCACATATTTTTATTTGTAAGGAGAATGTAATAGTCCTTGGAATGAATGACCATCATTTGTTTAACCATTTCCTGTCTGACCTTTTAGACTGTTACAAGATTTTTCCCCCTTGTAAATATTACCCCTTTAAGGAAGGTGTGCCTTAAAAAAAAAAAAAAGATTTATTTACTTATTAGAGAGAGAGAGAGAGAGAGAGCCTGGGGGGGAGGGGAATAGGGTGAGGAAGAGAGAGAGTCCCATGCAGACACCGTGCCGGCCCAGAGCTCTACTCGGGTCTTTATCTCACAACCCTGAGATCATGACCTGAGCCGAAATCAAGAGTTAGACACTTAACCGACTGAGCCACTCAGGTGCCCCAGGAATGTGTGCCTTTTGAAGACTTACATTTAAACAGATGACAAGGGGGGGTAGGCACGTTATTTTTATTTTTTATTACAAAAGTGAAATATGTTTGTGATCTCACTTTCAGGAAAGACAGATGAGCAAGAGGAAGAAAAAAAAAAAAACTCTTCCCATCCAGAGATAGCCACTGGGACGTTTTGATACAAGGCTGTTAGACTTTTTCAATGCAGGTATACATATCGATAATGATCTCTTAACACAGTGGTGTCCTGTTAAACATAGTGTTTTATAACCTCGTTCTTCACCTAACAGATCATGAACATCTTTCCACTGTTCCTCTGTGTATACCTCTATCTCATCATCATTTTAAATGATTGTAATGTTTTGTTACAGGGGTGTATGTTGGAAATTTAGATTGTTTCCAGTTTTGTATTACGTGTGTCATGATACTAGGATGTGCATTTCCCAGACATCCCTCAAATCGGACGTCATCACACAGTTTGATGTGGGTCATACATTGGCAGTACTCTATCTCATTTCCTGATGGACCAGAAAGCAGTGATGCATTTACAAGTGGCATCTCAGATTTGATGGAAGATAGTACTGTAAATTATGGCAATGTGACGGACAGTAGACGTTCTTCTTGGGAATTGTCTTTGCTCACATGAGTTACTAGACAGGCCAAACCCTTTTTTCATATGTGTGTTGCTGTCATTGTTTCTTGCTTTAAAAGTTGGCTGTGAATCAAGGCATTTGTCTTTTCCTTATTAATTTGAAAAATCAGGCTAATTTTGTCTTTCTGTTTTTATACATTTATTTTTTCAGATCAAAGCTTGACTTGCTGTTTTCTCACAAACTCTCTTTGGCATTTTCATTCAGTTTCTTTTAGGTTACAGATGATTTTGACATCTGTACAATTTTGGGTCATCCAGCAAGCTGGTGTATATATCTCCATGTATACAAGTCCTTCTTATGTTGGTCAGTAAAGTTTTGTAGTTTTTAATGAGGTCTTACATATTTCTAAAATGTATATATATATTTTTTAAGATTTTATTTACTTGAGGGGTGGTGCGGTCGTTAAGCATCTGCCTTCAGCTCAGGGCATGATCCCGGCGTTATGGGATCGAGCCCCACATCAGGCTCCTCTGCTATGAGCCTGCTTCTTCCTCTCCCACTCCCCCTGCTTGTGTTCCCTCTCTTGCTGGCTGTCTCTATCTCTGTTAAATAAATTTAAAAAAAAAGATTTTATTTACTTGAGAGAGAGCAGAGTGAGAGTGAGAGAGCAGAAGCAGGGCTAGGGGCAGAGGGAGAAGCAGATGCCCCACTGAGTGGGGAGCCCGATGCGGGGCTCGATCCCAGGACCGTGGGATCATGACCTGGGCCGAAGGCAGATGCTTAACTGCTGAGCCACCCAGGTGCCCCATTAATGTATTCTTTTGTTTTGGTTTGTTTTCTTTCTCTCTCTTTTTTTTTTTTAAGATTTTATTTATTTGACAGAGAGAGACACAGCGAGAGTGGGAACACAAGTAGAGGGAGAGGGAGAAGCAGGCTTCCCACTGAGCAGAGAGCCCGATGAAGGGCTCGATCCCAGAACCCTGGGATCATGACCTGAGCTGAAGGCAGACGCTTAACGACTGAGCCACCCAGGAGCCCCAATGTATTCTTTTCTTAAAAAGATTTTATTTATTTATTTGTCGAAGAGAGAGAGAGCATGAGCGGAGAGGAGAGGGAGAAGCAGAGTCTTCACTGAGCAGGGAGCCTGTCATGGGGCTTGAGTCCAGGACTCTGGGATCATGACCTGAGCCGAAGGCAGTGACTGAACCACCCAGATGTCTCTCTTAAATGTATTCTTAAGTTTTACTGTTTTTCATTGCTACTGTTTTTCATTTCATTCAATGGGATCTTTTTTCATTGTATTTGGTAGGCAGTTACTGTTGGTTACAGGAAAATTGCCCATTTTTGTAATTTGCATAACAGTGAAACCCCACCCATTCTAAGTGTACAGTTCAGTGAATTTAACAAATATTTACAGTTGTGTGATCACTACCACACTTGATAGACAGCACATTATCATCACCCCAGAAGTTCCCTCATGCCCCCAGCACAGGCAGTCCCACTCCCGTTCCCAGCTCATGATGACCACAGATTCACTTTCTGTCACGGGGGCCTTGCCTTTTTCAGAATGCCATAGCAATGGACTCACACAGCTTCTGGCCTTTGGTGACTGATTTCTTCCAGTTAGAATAATGCTTTTGAGATTCATCCATGTTGCATGTATCAGTAGCTAGTTCCTTTTTGTTGCTAAATAGTATTCCTTTATATGGCTATCTCACCATGGAAAACAAATCCTCTCATCAGGGAATGGATGTTTGGGTTGTTTCCAGTTCTTGGCTATGATGAATAAAGCTGCTGTGAACATTCACAAGGTCTTTTGTGGACATATATTTTCATTTCTGCTGGTTAAATGCATAGGAGTTGAATTACTGGGCTGTATGGTGAGTATGTGTTTAACTTTATATGAAACTATACAGCTGAAAATGTTATTTTTCTGAGTGACTGGCCACTTTATTGAATGCTTTTTGGTTCTGATTTTTAAAAGTCAGACGGTCTTAGATGTTTTTTTGGGTAGAAAATCATATAAATTTAAAATCCTTTCCTTTTCAGTCTTTATATCTCACTTCTACTCACTGAACTGAAAGGTAAAGGGTGAAAATAGGCCTTTTCTCTGCTTAGAGTTACAGTAACCTAAGACTCTGTGTGTGTGTGTGTGTGTGTGTGTGTGTGTGTGTGTGTGTGTATGCATTTTCTCTCCCTAAGAAAAGAAAGGGTGTTGTAAAGTGCAGGAAATAATCATAAAGAAGGAAATGATGTCTTATTTCTTAAGTGCTCATTGCTGCTAAACCGGCCTTTTAATTCCTAAGGGAGTTTGGGGAAGGGCATTTGATCTCTCCACCGCCAAAAGCCCTTACAAGCAGACCAGAAACAAAAACTACCTTTGAGAATGTTTTCTCCCCTGTACTCAGGTGGCACCAGGAGTTGTCCTAGGTTTTTCTAGAACAGAATGAGTCTGTTCTACACTGTTCATTTGTGATCTTGGGCTGTTTCCCATGTAAGTGAGTTTGAACAAAACTATGACTCCCCTGAATAAGTCCTAAATTTTGGTCCCATTTTATACCCTGTAATCCAACTGAAATCTAATTGTCTGCTTACAGGCCATGGAAAGCATACATGGAAAGCAGACTGATTCTTAATTTATTGCTGTCATTTGGATCTCTCTGGGGTATTACGAATAGATGTCTCCTTGATTTGTCAGTGCATCGTGTGGCCATCAAATGATCTGAGGGCCCGTGGTGGCCACAGCTGCTGATAGGTACATGTCTCAGTTTTTGTAACCATTTCAGGTACTTTCTTCTTAAATCCCCAGTGTGCCTCACCTCTTGCTGATTAGCACGCTGTCCGCTTAGACCCCAGAGGTGAAAGCTGGAGCACCGCTCATCTACAAGAGGTGTCACTCACCCTCTGTGACCCGACAGACAACGTCAGCCAACAGAATGGGAGGTACACAATGGAAGCTCTTGTCCTTTGGCGGAAAAGACGCAAAGTCTCCATCTCTTGTTCTGTTGAATTTTTAAGTTTATAGGCTTACAGATTTGCCACCATGAATCGTGGGTTTGATTTTTGAATTTCTCTTCTTAGCTCTGATTAGCTTTTCTAGCAGAGCTGTCACAGATGAACAACCCTGCGTGAACCTGAGGGACTGGGCTCTAATTCTGTTCTGCATTTGATTTGTCGTCAGTTAGTGCTTTTGTGCCTTCCTCTTCTCCTCACTCACTGGGTATCTGTCACTGAAATCAGTAACACTGTTGCATTTCAGGATGATGGGACTGAGCCCACTTTTCCAGACTTCAGAATTGGTCACTTTGTCAAAAAACCCTGTCTTCATTCCTTCTGAATAGGGCACGCTCTCTCATTAGCCAAGTATTTATGTGCATGGAGCCCTTGCTCACCTTCTAAGAACTGGCTCTAATATCTTTTCCTTGGTGACGTGTTTCCTAAGCCCCCAGGTGGAGTGCGGTATTCCTACCTGTGTATTCACCCAGGACAAATTCTAACCTGTGTTTAGTTCTTATTGCTTTGGGAGGTTGTTGGAGTTGTCTCTTCCCTTAGCTGGACCGTGAGCTCCTGAGACACGCTTGACGATGTTTCCGTACCCCCAGTGTCTGGTGCTTCATAGGTACTCGGTACCTAGGTTCATGAGGTTCATGCTTTCAATAAAGTGAATTGTAAATACATCCAGTTTTCTTTCCTTCATCACTTCTATCATAAGTTCATAATCCTCTGGGCCTTAAATATTTAGGGATTAAAAGAACAGGGTAAAAGTCAAGCATTAACGGTACTCAAAATATTACCAATTTCTGTTTTTTTAAAACTACATAAAAATAATAAAAATATATGCCTGTATTGCACGCTTCTCAGTATTGGAGGTGAGGTCTTTTGACTCAGTTTGTCGATATTCTGCATAAAGTGACTTTTTAAAGTAATGGTTTTGCTTAAGTTTTTGTTAGTTTGAAAATAACCTTTGAGATTTTTCACACAAAGAAATATTTAGCTTCTCTGTTTCCTCTGTCATTTTTAATCCTCCCTCTTTATAGACAGTCTGCTGGTACATTTTCTTCTCATGTTGTTGGACAAGAGGGAGAACGCAGGAGGCTGGGGATCAGTGCCCACTCATGGTGGGGAGGGCGCCTCCCTCTGTGTCTGCGACCTGAGTTGTCCAGCAACCATGACGGTCTGACGACAATCACCCACGTGTGCCTACATTGACTGGCCTGTTCCCAGTCATGTCTTGTTTGTTCAACTGACAGCTGGGCGCCCCATTACGATGACCAGTACACCAGATGCATTGTGTTTGGCAAAGTGCTAATCACACAGGCATTCCCAGTGCCTCTATCAGGGCAAAGAATCGTGTAAAACCCCTACCCGCTTTTATCAAGAGCTGGCTCTTGAAGTGCATATGTGACTCAGTTCATAAACATCAAATACAGAATCCTGTTGGATTTAGTAGAGTGGATTTAGGGTGGACTTCGGGGTTAGATGAATCTGGGCTTAAATTGAATCCTAGCTTTACTGCTTATAAACCGTGATCACCAGCAAGGGCTACCTGTAAATGCACACTTTACGGAAATTTTGCTGTCTGTGAGGCAGCCCATACTTTTCAACTACTAAATAATTCTGTATATAATAATGAAATAAGTATTAAGTCTTATACCTCTGTTGTCATGCCAAATGGTGTCCTTTTATCAGGACAGAGACCCCTTTGTTATTTTTTTTCTCTGATTAAAAATAAAACCGATGTAGTGAGGCATAATTTACATACATACACTAAAATTCAGCTTTTTGGCTATGTAGTCTGGCTATTGGGGACAGGTGTTTTGCCCATCCCTGTGTGTTGTTTCTTTTTCTTTCTGGTTTGAGTATTTTATTTTTTTAACTTTCTTTTTTAAAGATTTGTTTATTTTAAAGAGAGAGAGAGAGTGAGCTCGAGGGGGACGGACAGAGAGAGAGAGGAGCAGACTCCCTGCTGAGCAAGGAGCCCAATGTAGGGCTTGATCCACAACCCATGAGATCATGACCCGAGCCGAAACTAAGAGTCAGACGTTTAACCAACTGCACCACCCAGGTGCCCCAAGTATTTTTTTTTAAGATTCTGTTTTTGTTTCCTCTAGTAACTTATTAGTTGTATCTCTTTTTCTAACCCATTTTAGGGATTACCCAAAGCTTACAATAAACATCTTTCATTTATCATAGTCTGCCTTCAAATATTCTATTACTTGATCTGTTATTGTACAAGAACCTTGTAAACGTGCTTAATGCTATTGTTGTCATAATATTGTATTTTACATGTTGTAAACCCCATAATACATTGTTGTTATTTTTGCTTTAGACACTAAATTAGCTTTTAGAGGGTGTTGTCCACTTGAACTTCATGCAGCCTCAGAAACACTTGTATGTGTGATGTACGACACGGGAGCCACCAGTCACATGTGACTACTGAGCACCTGAGAGGTGGCTGGTTGTAACCGATGAACAGAGTTGTAGAATTCATTTTAATTTATTTTGTACTTTCTTCTTTTTAAGCCATTTCTGGAACTCTTAGTTTCTTGTGTAGATCTAGGTTTCTTCTTCACATTATCTTTTCTTTCTTTCTTTTTGGTCTGTATGAGATGATAGACATTAACTAAGCTTATTGCGGTTGTCATTTCACAGTGTGTGTAAGTCTAGTCACTATGCTCTACACCTTAAACTTCTTCAGTGCTAGATGTCAATTCCATCTCAATAAAACTGGAAAAAAATAGATTTACCGTATGATCCAGTAAATCCATGTCTAGGTATATACCAGAAAGAATGGAACCAGGTATTAGGTAGTTGCATGCCCACAGTCATAGTAACACTGTTCACAATAGCCAAAAGGTTTGGAAGCAACCCAAGTGTCCCTGATGGATAAATGGATAAACAAGATGCGGCATAGCGATACAGTGGAATTTTTTTTTTTTTTTTTTTTTAGGGAGCACGCATGCGTGCAAGTTGGGGGGAGGGGAAGAGGGAGAGAGAGAATCTTAAGCAGGCTCCGTGCTGGGTGGAGCCTGATGTGGGGTTTGATCTCACAACCCTGAGATCATGACCTGAGCTGAAATTAAGAGTCGGACACTCAACCAACTGAGCTACCCAGGAGCCACCTGGGTGCCCCATACAGTGGAATATTATTCAGCCTTCAAAAGGAAGATAGTTCTGAGGTGCATGGTGGTGAGAGTGGCACGACAATGTGAATGTACGGATGCCACAGAACTATACACTGGATGCTCACTTCTACCACGGGGGTCTGGGTCACACCTGAGGCTGAAGGCTGGGGGCTAATGTGGGCCCCTGTACATGGGCCTCTCCACCATCAGCAACACACAGAACAAACTCAGCAACAGTGCGATTCAGCTGTCTGTTGGCCCCACGGGGCCTGGCCTGTACTCTCCGCTTGCCCTTCTGCAGTGATTCACTTCCAAACACTTGGTAGCTCTACTGGCCCGTTAACTTTTCCCTCTTCTGTTGTTTCTCAGAACTTCACTTGGCACTGATTTGGAACCGGACACTCCAGGTTTCTAATTCAGTCACAGCCACTTAGCTGTGTGGCCTTGGGGAGGTCACTTCACCTCTCTAAGCTTCTGATTCTGCATCTGAGGCTGGGCCTCAAACCTGCAAACTCTGAACCTTGACCCCCAGGGGGTCCCCAGCCCCTGGCTTATGCCACCCCATCCTCACCCCCTTTGCCACTGTCCAGGGTGCTATACCTGCTCTCTCACGTTATTTTTGACTGAACATCTTCCTCTAACATTTCTTATGGGAATGAATCCTCTCAGCTTTTGTTTGAAGGTCTTAAGTTCATATTCATTTTTAAAAGACATTTTTTCAGGGTGTAGGCTTTGGCGTTGAATCTCTCCTTCAGTATTTCAAAGATGTTGCACCATTGTCTTTTAACTTGCATTGTTCCTGATGCAGTGTCTGCTGTAATTCTCCTCTTAAGGTCATGCGTCTCCCCCCTTCCCGCCTCTACCCCAGCAACTTGTAAGGTTTTCTTCTTATTTTGAGTTCTCAGCAATTTGGATGTGATATGATTTTGGTATTTATCTTGTTTGGGGTCCTCTACACCCCTTGGGTCTGTAGCTTGATGTCTTTTATTATGTTTGAAAAATCCTTGGCCTTTAAGTAGTCAAGTATTTCTACCTTTCCATTCTTTCTTTCTTCTGGGATTCTGTTAACTATTTGCACCTTTGTTGATTCTTACATCAGCTTGGTGAATCTGTCTCTGGTACTTACTGTCTGTGAATCCGTGTTTTTGTTTTGTTTTGTTTTGTTTTTTAAGATTTTATGTATTTATTTGACAGAGAGAGACACAGCGAGAGAGGGAGCACCAGAAGGGGGAATGGGAGAGGGAGAAGCAGGCTTCTCGCTGAGCAGGGATCCTGATACGGGGCTCGATCCCAGGACCCTGGGATCACAACCTGAGCTGAAGGCAGATGCTTAACAACTGAGCCAACCAGGCACCCCTGAATCCGTGTTTTTTATTTCTATAATTTCCATTTGATTCTGTCCTAGCTTTTCTGTCTCTCTGTTCTAGCTTTAAATCTCTTCATCCATGTTGCCCACCTGTTCCGCTAGATCCCATTTGTGCGGTAGACATGTCTTTCTCGTGGGCTGTACCACTATTGGGACAGTCCATGTGTCTCTTCTCTCCTCATGTGGGAGTTATATAGGACTTCAGGCTACTTGGTTGCCTTTGTGGCCTTAGCTCTTTGTTGGGTTCAAGAAGAGTTGTGATTTTTGTAGCTTTTTTTGGCTTTAATTTTTATTAAGACGGGGTGATGCTCTTTCTAGCTTTCTTAAAATAACTTCTTGGTTATTTTTGAGAAATCTGGTTAAGCTCAGAAATTATATGAGATTTATAAGATAATATTATTTTAAACTTTTATTCATCTTATTTTTTGCTGGTTGAAGAAAAGTCACATAATAAGAAATATGTGTGTGTTAATTTATAAATTAACTACAAGTAGTGAGTAATATGGAAAATGTATATTCTTACTAGCAGTTTAAAAGTACAAATGAGGGGCGCCTGGGTGACGCAGTCCTTAAACGCCTGCCTTTGGCTCAGGGCGTGATCCCAGAGTCCTGGGATCGAGCCCCACAGCAGGCTTCTCCACTAGGAGCCTGCTTCTTCCTCTCCCACTCCCCCTGCTTGTGTTCCCTCTCTCACTGGCTGTCTCTGTCAAATAAATAAATAAAATCTTAAAAAAAATACAAATGAGAATGCTTTGAAGTACCATTATTTATTAAATGAGGAAAAAAATCTTAAAACTTGATAGGTGACATATTGTTGCTAGTTCATTTTTTCTCAAGAATAGAAGGAAGAACTGTACCACTTTTCAAATCCTGGGAGAATAGCCTTAGAAAATGGTCCTAAAGAGACAAAAGAGCAATTTACTCAAAGAATGTAGTGCAATTGATAATAATAGCAAGCATTGAACAGTGCTTGAATTACCAGCAGTGGTAATTGCTGAGGTCACTCTGGGAAGTCTGCCTGATAGAATAGTATACTTACCCCATTGTTGAACAGATCTTTGTTGTTCAATTCCTGCTGTGTGCCAGGCTCTGTGCTAAGTGTCCTAGCTGCCTTATTTCATTAGATCTTCACAGTTCCCCCAAGGAGGAAGACATTACTCTTATCCCCATTTTAAAAACAAGGAAACTGAGGCATGGACAGATTAAACACCTTCCCAGGGTCACACATCTGGTAACATAGAAGGCTAAATACATACCGTCCCTAATAATTAAAAGAACAGATTGAAATGAGCATGATGAGTTTTAATGTTTCTCATTTGCAAAGATGACAAAGATTGGTTATAATTGGTGGTGGTGGTGGGGCACGGAAACCAGGTGAACTGAGACATTACTGGTGTTTGGGAGTATAAATTGAGAAAACCTGTTTGGAGGGCATTTGGTCATATCTGTCAGAATTTTACATGCCACGCCATTTGACCAAGCCATTCCACTCTTAGGAATTTACCCTATGGAAATACTTGCAAATGTGTGCAAAGATGTATTTAGGAGCATTTCGGTTACCTTCTTACTTGTAATACCAGGAAACTTGAAATGACTTGAATATCTATCAAGTGTAAATTACAGTTAGTCTATCCACGTAGTGGATACTGACAAGTATTTGTAAGAAAGGGGTAGATCTGTGTGTATCAATGTGTGGAAAATAGCCATCACTAGTTGTTAATTGAAAAAAGCAAGTGACTGTACTATAGGTGAAACATGATTTCACTTTCCATCAAAAGATATTTTTTAAGAGTCTGTGTACATAGAGCTGATGGCATATGCATTAAAGGATGTATATAAATCTATAAATAGTGGTTATCATTAGGGTGGGATTAGATGAACTTCTGATTTTTTCTTTTATAATTTTTGTTTCAATTTTTTTTTCACAACAGACAGGTGTTACTTTTATTGACAAGAAGAAACTATTAATTTTTAAAAAGCCGTATGTGAGTTTTTGTAATTGGTGGGAATGTGTGTTGAAAGCATGGAAGTGAGGAAAAGTGAATGCAGGTTAACTCTGACAGTACTGGGTGCAGATTGGCTATGAACTTGTCTTGGTGTGAGAGTATCACATTCTGTACATTTTTTATTTCTTTTTTTTTTTTTTCCAAAGTAGGCTCCATGCCCAGCATGGAGCCCAATATGGGACTTAAACTCACAACCTTAAGATCAAGACCTGAGGTGATATCAAGAGTCGGATACTTGGGGCGCCTGGGTGGCTCAGGCATTAAGCGTCTGCCTTTGGCTCAGGTCGTGATCCCTGGGTCCTGGGATAGAGCCCCCCATCGGGCTCCCTATTCCACTGGGAGCCTGCTTCTTCTTCTCCCACTCCCCCTGCTTATGTTTCCTCTCTCGCTGGCTGTGTCTCTCTCTGTCAAATGAATAAATAAAATCTTAAAAAAAAAAAAGTCAGATACTTAACTGACTGCGCCACCCAGGCGCCCCTGCATTTTTTTTTTAATGTCTTAAGTTGCTTAAATTATAAATCATAGTATTGAAAGACTTTGTTTTCCCCAAAGAAACCCTTAAAGACACTCAAATCCCAAAAGTGAAAGAAGAAAAAAATGTTTGTTACCTTCCCCCATCTAGCCTATTTAACTGAAGAATCGATTTTTCACCAAAAGTGCAACTATAGAGTAAGTTCAGCCACCAGAAAAAGTAGGTTCAGAGATCTGATTCTGCTGACTCAGTGATGATACACAAATTCACAAAGTAAATGTTTGCATACTTAGCTCACGGTGGGGGAGTGTGTTTGGGGAGATGACCTCTCACCTGCTGGTGATAGAGACCCTGTCCTCTTGGTCTGTTCCGACTGTAACTTAACCTGCTCTTGAAGACCACCTGGAAGCTGTGTTGAGTTTGGAGCTCCTCTGGGGGTCCAGTTCTGTTTAGGGCAGACCATAAAATGCAGCCATCCGGGATGCTCAGGGTTACCCCACAGCAGGCAGTTAACCTTGAAATGGACTCAGCTGCCTGTGTAGGATGACTCAGTTGAGCCAGAACTATCTTAATTTGATAACTATCCTAATTTGAACCAGAAGTCTTGGATTTGACTCAGAACCATCTTGGTCTGTAGTGGAGTTGTGGTGTGGATAATGCTGTCAGAATATGTTCATCGTTAGAAGCCTGGAGAGAGGAAGTGACTTGGTTGGCCAACACAAAAATAGCCATAGTACAAGAAGAAGGATTTTAAAAATTAGTATTTTACTATACTTGTGAAATAATATTGGTTATAAATATTATTTAAATCTGTTTCATAAATACATTAAAAAAAACCCAACAGCCCTGCTCTTTGAGCAGGAGCTCATGTTTCTAACTTGGAATGCTTTTTTTTTTTTTCCTCATCGCCTCTCCGCGCTCCGTTATTCTGATTGTTTTAAAGTCGTCATTTCAGTTCTTAAAACTCTTTTTCATAAGAGCTGAGCATCAGCAAGTTGTCTAATTCTGTCTCAGATGATTTGCAGTTTAATTGCATAAAGGATAAGGAAATTGAATAGTAAAGTTACATTTGCTTTGATATGATAAAGAATCTTTGCTGCATCTAAAGAAAATTGAAATTTATGGAAAAGTAAATCCTTTCTTTTAATTATATGTAAATGAGAAAGTTGGGATGGACAAGATTATGTTTCATTGGGCGTTTTTGAAATTCTGATTGCTCCTACAAGTAGGAATGTTTTAAAGCTAATAAGTGTTTTGATATGAATTATTTATTATTCTAAAGAGTGATATGTGCCTTTTTCATGGATCTCGTGGAAATGTTATTGGATGATGTGTCTCATTAAAAAAGTAAAATTATTGCTCTAGACTAGGGAGAAGAGAGAGAAAATTAAACATAGTCAAGGAATAGAAGGACGTTTGTAGTCATAGATCAAAATGAGAAAACCACGTGTGCTTTTTTCAGACAAAATATTTATGGAGTATTATATGTTAGAACTATTTAATACTTCTTAAAACTTCAGGATTCTATGTTTTTGTGAGTTATTTTTTTAGTTTCCATGATGAGGTGTTGGTGGAACTTTCTAATTGCCCATCACAGATCATTCAGGCAGATTCCTACTCATTCCTAGAATAGGGCCTCCTCATCTATTGCTAGCAAATGGCCCCTTTGCTTTGAGAGGCAGCAGCAGGAAGTGGAATGCCCATCCCATTTGTTATAGTCACGGACTGGAGGGGAGGCTGGATGCTGCTATGTGACATTAGACTTCTGCCATAATTTCAGTTTTAACACCTGCCGTACTTATGTCATGGTGGTTTGGTAAGGATCTTAAGAGGAGATGACTGATGCTTTATAAATGTAAAGTATTATTCCATCAGGGAAGGAAGGAGTAAAATTGGAAAGCACCAAATATTTGGACGGAAACTAAATAGGCTTTGCTTTCCCTTTCGGCCAGGACTGTATAGTGTGCACTTGGGAACAGAAAGTGAAAGGAATGTGCAGGTGTTCCAGACAGGATGGGGTAGGGCAGTGAAGATGGCAACTTTGAAGATCTGGATGCTTTGATCTTAGAGCACCACTAATTTGTACTTAGCTCAGATCCAAGTAAATTACTGTGCAATTGTCATAACAATAGAGGAGCATTTTGTAACAGTTCTCTGGTAGCTTCCAGTCTGGCACCTGAATCATTAGCGATTGACACGTGCACTTGTGGAGTTGCTATTAGCTGCCAAAAATTTAAGCCTGGCGATGGATTAAACCACAGGAACGGCTGTAGCAAATGCGTATGATCTTTCACTTTGCTCCCTTTGTCAGCCTGTGTATTTGCTCTCTTAGTTTTCCCTTCGTATCTACCTATGCACTGGCCATGTGCACAGAGTGGGCTCTGAGCAAGGATGAGCCTGTGGCTGAGTGGTGTAGGCAGAGGTTGAAGAGCGAGGAATATTAAGGCAGTGCTTGAAATTCTGAGTTTCCTCATTAGTTTTTAATTTTTTTTCTTTCCTCCAGTACTTTTTTTTTTTAACAAACAAAAGACCCACTTTATTGTGGATAATTTCAAATCTATGAAAATGAAGAGAATATCATAATGAGCTGTCAAGTGTCTATAACCCAGCTTCAAACAGTTATCTACTTATGGCCATTCTTGTTAATTTCTATAAAAAACTTCCTGGATTGTGTTGAATCTGTAGCTGTGTTTGGGGAGAAATACCATCTTAACAATACTGAGTCCTCTAATCCAAGAACGCAGTGTCTATCTCCTTTCACTTATATAGATATTATTTAGTATTTCAACAATATTTTTTAATGTATCATCATTTGACACTTCTTTTGTTAGATTTATTCCTGTTCATTAATTTTGATGCTCTTGTAAATGGAATTGTTTCTTAATTTCATTTTTGGATTGTTTATTGCTGGTATATGGAACTACAATAGATTTTTGGGTATTGATCTTGTGTCTTGTGAACTTGTGTAACTCACTTACCATGCTAGATTTTTTTGGGTGGACTCCTTAGGTTTTTCTATATGCAGGATCATGTCTTCTGTGAGTAAGGAAGTTTTACTTCTTCCTTTCCAATCTGTACATTTAAAATTTTCTTTTCCTGCCATATTACACTGGCTAGGACCTTCACTACAGTGTTGACTAGAAGTGATAAGACATGAGTCAGAAAGTCCTTGTCTTGTTCCTGATCAGAGAATGAACTTTTGGTTTCATTGATTTTATTTTTTCTTAATTCATTGATTTCTACTCTAGTATTTATTATTGCCTTTTGTCTGATTGTTTTGGGTTTAATCTTCTTTTTCTAAGTTTCTTAAGGTGGAATTTCATATTATTGACTTGAGTCTTTTCTTTGTCTCCTGCAGGCTTTTAAAGTTATAAATTTCCTTCTCAGCACTTTCCAAAGCTGTTTTCTGTAATTTTGATCTCTGTTTTTATTTCCATTGAGTTTGAAGTCGTTTCTGAGTTCCCTGTGGTTTCCTCTTTGACTCTCAAATTATTTAGATGTGTTTTCTAATTTCGAGATATTTGAGGATCCCCAAATTTCTTTGTGTTCTTGATTTCTAATTTAATTCCATTGTGGAGAATATGCTTTATATTAGTTTAATCCTTTCAAATGTATCGACACTTGTTTTTTGGCCTAGCCTATTGTCTGTCCTGGAGAATGTCAAATGTGCACTTGAAAAGAATGTGTATTCTGCTGTTGCTGCTGGAAGTGTTCTCAAGATGTCAGTCAGGTCAAGTTGGTTGACAGTGTTATTCAAGCCTTGTGTATCCTTGCTGATTTTCTCCTTGGTTATTACATCAGTTACTGAGAGTGGGATATTCAGGTCTCCAAGTACTGTTCTGAGTTGCCTATTTCTCCCTTCAGTTCTGTCAGGTTTGCTTCATGTATTTTGGTGTTCTTTGTTAAGTGCTTACGTGTATATAATTGTCATATCTTCCTGATGAATTGACACTTTCATAATTATAAAACTTTTCTCTTTTTCTCTGGTAACATTTTTTTTTATCTTATTTTGTCTGATATCAGTATAGCTACTATAATTTTCTTATGGTTAATGTTTACATAGTACATCTTTTTCTTTTTCTCTTTTTTAAAAAATATTTTATTTATTTGTTTGACACAGAGAGAGAGAGAACACAAGCAGGGGGAACAACAGGCAGAGGGAGAGGGAGAAGCAGGCCCCCCGCTGAGCAAGAAGCTCAATGTGGGGCTCCATCCCAGAACCCCGGGGTCATGACCTGAGCTGAAGGCAGACGCTTAACCAACTGAGCCACCCAGGTGCCCCAGTACATCTTTTTCTTATTTGCATTTCTTGTAGACAGCATATGGTTGGATATTGTTTTTATTTTTTATCCACTTTGACAGTCTTTGCCTTTTATTGGAGTGTTGAATCCACTCTAATTTACACTATCGTTCTATTATATCTACTATTTTGCTATTTGTTTTCTCTGATTCATGTCTTTTTTGGTTCATTGCTCCTCAGTGTCTTCTTTTGTCTTAAATAGATTTTTTTCTAGTGTTCTACTATATTTAATTGATTTGTTGAGTTTTTACATTTTTTCTTGAGTTATAGTTTTAGTGGTTAGAGATTGTAATACGTATCTCATTGTGGTCTACTGTAGATTAATACTCATTTCCAATAAAATATAGAAGCTTTTCTCCATTAAAAAAACTTTTCTCCATTAAATCTCTCAGTTCATTCAGTGCACAGTAATTTTTTTTTTAAGATTTATTTATTTATTTATTTGACAGAGAGAGACAGCCAGCAAGAGAGGGAACACAAGCAGGGGGAATGAGAGAGGGAGAAGCAGGCTCCCAGCAGAGGAGCCTGACGTGGGGCTCGATCCTAGGTCTCCGGGATCACGCCCTGAGCCGAAGGCAGACGCCCAATGACTGTGCCACCCAGGCACCCCAGTGCACAGTAATATTAAATACAAAGATGCCATTTGAACATTTTGTGTTATAACCACATTTTAACCAATAAAGTGTACTTTTCCAAAAATTGGGTATACACTGTTTTGATTCTGTCAATTCCCAACTATTAGATCTCTTCTGAAGAGTTATAACTGATGCTTTTTTGAAGTCAAGGTTAGCAGCTTTAGGACTGCAAAAAAAAAAAAAAAAAGACATTAATTATTTTGGATGAATATCTTTCTTACCTGCCTGGAAAATTTCTTTCTTTCTTTTAGATAAGTAGCTTATATATAGAGAGACAATCAAATGTAGGAAATCTTCCCATTCTACAGCTAGCATAGATAGGCAAACTCCATCCTGGCATTCCCAGGATCAGAGAATTTTGAAGAGCCAGACAAGAACACTGCATCAAAGACCAAAAAATAAAGTCTCTTTCCTTCCCTTCTTTGTCGTATTATTATCATATATATCACATCGTCATATGTTATGAGTCCCAAAATAAAGGTCTGTAGTTACTGTTTTATATGCTTTTTAATCAGTTACCTGTAGAAAAAAGAAGAAAATATTTATAACTCTCTTTTTTATATTTACTTATGTAATTACTGTTTCTAATGCTCTATATTTCTTTGGTGGATTCAGATTACTACCCGGTATCCTCTTCATTCAGCCTGAAGGGCTTCCTTTTGTATTCCTAGTAAGGCAGCTCAGCTGGCCACAGATTATCTCAGTCTCTGTTTATCTAGGGATGTCTTAATTTCTACTTACTTTTTGAAATATACTTTTGTTGGATATAGACTTCTTGGTTAACAGTTTTTTTTTTTCTTTTAGCACTTTGAACATGTCAGTGCCTTCTGGTTTCTGTCATTTCAAATGTGAAGTCAACTGTTAATTTTATTGTGGTTCCCTTTTATATGATGAGTCATTTTTCTCTTGATGCATTTGAGATTGTCACTTTGTGTTTGGCTTTCAACAGTTTGACTGCCGAGTCCAGAGGATCTCTGTGTTAATCCTCCTTAGAGTTTGTTAAACTTACTTCCAGTTTGTTAGATGTGAAGATTAACTTTTTAAAATCAGATTTGGAAAGTTTGGGCCATTGGTTTTTTTCAAATACTTTTCTGCTGCTTTTTCTCTTCTTTTGACTTCCTTTACATTCATATTGATATTCTTGATGGTAACCCTCATGTCTCTGAGATCTGTGCATTTTTCTTTATTCTTTTTTATTTTTTCATCAGGTTGGATAATTTCAAGTTTGCTGATCCTTCTGCCATCTCATGATCTGCTGTTGAGCCCTTACAGTGAATTTTTCTTTAGTTATTGTACTTTTGAACTCCAGAATTTCCATTCCTTTTTATAATTTTTATCTCTTTTTTTATATTCTCTATTTGATGTGTCATTGTCATCATACTTTCCTTTTACTCTTTAAACATGGATTCTTTCTTTGACCATATTTATAATCGCTACTTTGGATCTTTGTTAAGTCCAATATCTGGGCGCCCTTAGAGTTTGTATTGATGGCTCTTTTTCTTGAGTATAGTTCCCAGTACTCTTTCTGGTTCTCTGCATGTTTTGCTTTTTTTTCACTTTTTATTTTTTTATTTTTATTTTTTATATTTTTATATTATTTATTTATTTATTTGACACACAGAGAGAGACAGCCAGCGAGAGAGGGAACACAAGCAGGGGGAGTGGGAGAGGAAGAAGCAGGCTCCCAGTGGGGCAGGGAGCCCAATGTGGGGCTCGATCCCAGGACCCTGGGATCACGCCCTGAGCCGAAGGCAGATGCTTAACAACTGAGCCACCTAGGCGCCCCTCACTTTTTATTTTTTAAACTGGGTATTTTAATTCATATAGTGTAGCAACTCTGGATTCTGACCACCCTTGACAAAATCCAGGTTTGTTGTTGCTTTGTGTATATGACTTGCCTGGATGAATTCTGTAGAGTCTGTCTTTCCGGCAGTATGCAGCTGCTGATGAGCCCGCTCATTTTTCCCCTTGTTTTTATATTTAAGCCCAGCATCCTAAGGATCACCCCTGGACCAGTATAGCTTAGCGATTAGCCAGCAATTGTTTAGAGGTCTGCTTGAACACCTTAAGCCAATAAAGCTTCATCGTTGTGCAGTGGGTCTGTGTTTAGGTTGAGGAACACATTCGTTGAGGTTATTTACAGTTCTTTCTCAGCTTACTTTCTGCCAGACCTTCTTATGTCTCTTCTGTGCATTCACTAGACCTCACTTCACCTAGGCTGAGTTGATAACTGGGGCCATCTCCAGTCTCTTGCATAGATGTGTACCTTTCCAGAACACCAGGGACATGTGGCAGCTTGTCACTGTGGTTCTCTTATTCTTTGCGTCTACCTGTCAGTTTTTATTGCTTGCCTCAATCGGTATTACAACCTGAAGCTAGCTGAGATGTTGGTCAGTAATTGTCCAAGACCACTATTGTTTATGACGATGCCCTTGGGCTTGTCTATTTCACGTCAAGTCAACCCCTCCAACAGAGGAGCCACCAGTTTTCACAGCTTGTCGTGCCCTGGTAGGTCTATCACTGTTAATAAGCTGGGCTGAGGGGTGGGAGCATCCCAGGCTAAAATGCCCACACTGCCACTGTTTTAACTTGAGGCTCTGTGGTTCTTCTTGAATAAATACTTCTTAATCTGTTGTATAGCTGTGGTTGATTTCCAGTCCTGAGATGGTTGTTTTTGACAAATTTGGCCAGTTTTACCATAGCTTTTTGGGAGGGAAGTTTTGCCAAGCTTCACACTGTTCCAGAAGTTCTGCCCCTCCCCTCCAAGCCTTCTCTTATATCGATATTTTTTCAACTTTCTAAGTAATATAAGCTTGCTGTAGAAATTTACCAATATGAAATGTATAAAATGTATATGTATGAAATGTATAAAATGGAAATAAAAAGTACTTACCACTCCCATTCCTTAAAGATAGCTGCTGCTAATAGGTTAGTGAATTGCTTTCCAGACTAAAGCCTTAAATTTAGTCATTGCGTTTTTGGTCATATCTTCTCACAACACAATTTTCTTACCCCTTACCACAACAGTTTCTAATTCCGAGGCTTCTTTTAGCTCCTTGATGCAAGGAGATAAACTTAATTAGCAATAATTACTTTGACTGAAAGGAGCCCAGGGCCTCTCTCCTGGTGAGGATGGAACGTTAAGGCTGGTATGACTCTTACCCTTGAAGTAGACCTGGTTTTGGCCACCCTCGTCTAGTCTTCTGTGTGCAGTGTTGTCATTCCCCTGCCCTTTATCCTACTGATAGCTCATCCTTTCCCAGGCTTTCCAGGCACGTGCCTGACCACTCATTTTCCAGCATGATGTCACTCTGGCTCGACTCCATTTTAGAGAGTTCTCTGAAGGGAGGGGCAGAGTAGTATAGGGTTAAGAGGGCCTGAGCTTGGTGTCACATTGCTTGGGGTTCAAATTTCAGCTCTTCTTCTAAGCCTTTGTGACCTTGGTTTCTGTGGGCCTCGGTTTTCTCATCTGTACAGTGGGGCTGGTAGCCGTCCTTGCTGTATTGGGTTGCGATAAGGATGTAATGGGATACCCTGTGTAATGTGTACAGAACAGTGCTTGGTTCTCTGGAGCACACAGTGAATGCTTTCCTCTGTTGTCATTGTCCTCATCGCCTTGATTACATCATTGTTATTACCTTTAGTAGTGACATCTCACATAGGAGAGAAAATTTTGAGTGGAACCTCTTCTGTGCTCACAGAAGCTTTGGTATTAATAAATCCTGAGTGGAGTCAAGACTTTCCTACAGGGTGTGGGGGGTGGTGCTAGCTGGGAGATGGTAGGCTGGGAAGGGAGGCTGGTGTTAGGAAGAAAACAGAACAGGACAGTGACTGGGCAGATACAGAAGACAAGCCAAGATATCGGAGTGACCACTAAATGGTGCAGAGTGTCTTTTTAGGATGTCAAGAATTTTGTAAATCGATTATGCCAGTGGTTGCACAGCTCCTTAAATATATCGAAAATCACTGAATTGTACACTTTCAGTGGGTACACTGTGTGGTGTGTGAAATCCACCTCAGTTGGGCTAGCATTAAAAAATTGTGGAAAGGAAATAAAGGGGTTGATCTCTCCGGTTGGGGTTACTGATCATGTTCATTTTTTCATTACACTACACTTTTGGCTCTTTCAGATATTTCCAGCAAAAAATATGTATTGTCTTTGAAACGAGAAAGCAAACAACACTTTTTGTTCTGTTTTGTTTTTTAAAAAGAATGTTATGGGGCGCCTGGGCAGCTCAGTGAGTTAAGTGTCTGCCTTTGGCTCAGGTCATGATCCTGGGGTCCTGAGATTGAGCCCCACATCTGGCTCCCTGTTCACTGGGGAGTCTGCTTCTCCCTCTGCCTGCCGCTCCCCCCACTTGTGTTCTCTCCCTCACACTCTTTCTCTCTCAAATAAATAAATAAAATCTTTAAAAAAATGTTATTTGCCCAAACCCACTACAGACATAAAATTGTAGCAGAATAAGATCGAGGTGGGTTTCCTCAGTGCAGGTTACTTGAGAGGACTGAGTGCTTAGGTAGAGCTCTGCGGGAATGGCCACATGCCAGCACCAGGCTGGGTCCTCAGAGGAGAGGTTCGGCGGCTTGCACTCGTCGGGTCCCGGGGCAGCTTCCCAGTGGTGAGGCAGCTTCACACATTGCAGTGGGAGGGGATGGGTGTGGCGAGTGTGACCATCTTGTCCGGGGGAGCCCATACTGGAAACACACACAGAGAAATCTGCACATGTCAGGCCTTCGTCACCCTCAGATATATGGCAGAGCACAGTGCTGAGTGCCACTGATGCAGAGGTGAGCTGTCTGTCCATCTGCCTCTGCGGGTCACGTGCTACCCCTTGGTGCTCCCAGACCAGTTTTGAAGTCAGAATTCTGCCTTTTATAGGGAGAGCTGGCTTTGACTCGGGAGGACTAATGCCCTACTTATAATTTTGCTTTGTAGCCACAGAACTTTTGTGCAGGTAGGAAAACAGCTGTGCATGAAGCAGTTGTTCTGTAAATGTTTTGAGATCTGATGTTGAGGAAATTATTCAAGAATCCACAGATTCTTTCCAAAGACAACGTCCGAGGGGCCAAAAAAAAAAAAAAAAAAAAAGAGTCTCTAGTGGAACTTGACCTGCCCTCTCTTAGCTGAAGACTTTAAGGTTCCCGAGCCCTGAGTGGGAGCCCCTGATTGTGCGTTTCAAACACTGCTTGCTCCTATCAGGAAGGTGGCTTCAAAACCATATGCCTGAGGTTCTCGGTAAACCGGTCCCAGCCATTGTAGCTGCAGGGGCTTTATTGCTCCCCAGGCATCTTTGATAAGGAGTGACTCATGTTTAAACCACAACTTTATTCTGCTAGGGAATTGTTCCCCTTCAAAAAGCATTTCTAAAGTCTCCTTCACTTGTGAATTCAGCAGAATAGAACGGGCTTTCTGAGTGTGGCCGTCCGTTTACTGCGTGAAAGAAAGGCTTTGCAGAGTTCGCCGGGACAGCCCTTGATCCTGTCTCCACTTGGTCTCCTGTCGCTCTCTGCCCTGTGTCCCCCCTTCCCTTGGGGCTCTGCTCTGTGCCGCTTTCTGACCCTCCAGAATTTCTGAGTGGTGGGTGTATCGTTGGATTTTATTTACCTAAAATAGTTAGGTTTTCATGATCCACTGATGTAAAACCCTGAGAAAATGAAAACCTCAAGAGTTGTTGCACACAATACTGTATTCTTTTGTGTGACTTGATATCTTTAAATACTCATTTAATTAGGGCCGTACTTCATCAGCTCATGGGCTTTGCATGTCCAACGTCTCCAGCAAAAAGATTTGTCAGATGGACACACTGTGATCTAAGAGCTCCAGAGACACCGTTTAAGTGAATATTATTGTTTCATAATTGGGCCCCGTGTGGTCCTGGTCTTTGCCTTCCACCACAGTTTGGGAAAATCAGGTATTTTAAAAGTCTGTTTCCAGTTTCACATGCCATACATGTGTGAAGAAAACCCAAATGTGTATGGTAGGGGGAGAGGGCGGCATCGAATTCTGGAGTCTAGTATCAGTCATCAGTGTTCCCATGTGTTTCCTGCAACCATTGTCCCTGCTGTTTAAATTAGGTAATTCCACAAGTATGCACTCTGTAAATATTACGTGTCGGATGCGAGTCTCAGGTCTGTAGATCCATCAGTGAACAAAACAGACACAAAGCCCTGCTTTTCTTTTTTTTTTTTTTTTTTTTAAAGATTTTATTTATTTATGTGACAGAGAGACAGCCAGCGAGAGAGGGAACACAAGCAGGGGGAGTGGGGGAGGAAGAAGCAGGCTCATAGCGGAGGAGCCTGATGCGGGGCTCGATCCCAGAACTCCGGGATCACGCCCTGAGCCGAAGGCAGACGCTTAACGACTGAGCCCCCCAGGCGCCCCAAGCCCTGCTTTTCTGGACCATATATAATAGAATGAGGGAGTTGAAAATCGACGCATATATTGGAAAAGTATGTATGTGTCAGTGGTAAGTGCTTTGAGAACAGTCAGCAGGGAAGGGCAGGGGCTTTGGGGTGGCGTGGGGTGAGGGCAGCGAAGAGGCCTGGCGGTAGTGGTTATAATTGTGAAGAAGGCAGTCAGGGAAATCCTTGTTTCCTTGGGTATTTTCTATCAGGGAGACCCTCTGCAAACTTACAGAGTGTGGTTTTATTACGGGGAGGAGGTGTTTGTGAGCTCCCTGCAGCAAATAACTTCTGAAGTTGGCATTGGCAGGATGTTGTGCAATCGGGCCTGTTGGCGGAGTCCCAGACCGCCGCATCTGAAGTGAACCACAACTTTGCAATCGTTCCCCGTGCCATCCAAAAATATTTTGTGACCTTGCTGGTTGGCAGTTTTTTAAATGTTATTTTAAATCTCAACAAAAGGGAAACATCAAAGTGCAGGCTGTCCACGGCTACCCTTCGTGGTGCACATCACAGCTGCACGGCACAATCAACTATTGTAGTGACATGTGTGCGGCCGTTATAAATAGACGCGAGGCTTGAACCTGAAACGCTCCATGTGGAGGGCAAGTGCTCTCTTGATGAATGCGAACCGCTGTTCCCTTCTCAGACATCAATATTATTCTTTGTTTCACCGACTAAATTAAAAAAGCAACTGTGTTTTCTGCAGAAGAATGCCGTGTAATTTAACTGTTTCCAATACTGTAATCCAGATGTATTTTTCTCTCCTTACTGTTAATTACAGGTTTATCTTGCCCATTTTGCTGCATTTTAAAATTTCCTGTGGCCCCATTTGAAATGATAGACTTACGTATGACCGTGTTGTACATGCAGTGTGATTCATGGCTGGAAATGCGTGCTCTTAAATATGTTCATTCCCATATTTTTAGCTTCTTTTCCAAGAAATTTTTACTGTAGTTTATTTGTAACCTGTCAGAACAGCTGAAGCTGTGCCATTCATGTAGTAGGTTGTCACTAATTTAAAATTTAAACACTAATTTAAAAATCAGTGTGTCTCTTAAGGAAAAAAATTCAGCGTGGCCCTCTTGCTGGTCTCTGACTTTCCTCACCGCGCTGGTGCTGAGTTAAGAGCAGCTTAATTTTATAAAGAAACTATACTTCTGCAGTGCGTGGCTTAAGATGCTAGAAGTCATTTAGCTGAAATATGAATATGTTAAAGTGATTTTACCTTTAATGAAGTTAACATGTTAAATGAGGCTTTAGTGTAGTTTGAAAAAGCCACATTAAATATTCTTCGAGTAGTGTAATCATTTCCCAGGGCTGCTGTAATGAAGTCCCACAAACTGGGTGGCTGCAAACAGACAGGATTAATTCTCTCATAGTTCCAGAGGCCAGAAGTTGAAAATCGAGGTGTTGGCAGGGATGGTTCCTTCTGGAGGCTCTGAGCGGGAATCCGCCCCCTGCCTCTGCCAGGCTTCTGGTGGCTGCTGGCAACCCTTGGCATTTCTTGGCCTATCGACTCATCACTATAATCTCTGTGTCCACCTGTTTTATTTCGCCGCCTTCTTGGTGTCTCTGTGTGTCCCTTTCTGTCTCTTGTAGAGTGATTTAGGGCCCACCCTAATCCAGTACGACCCCATGTTGATCCTTAACTAATTACATCTGTAAAGGCCTTATTTCCAAATAAAGCCACGTTCTAAGGTTCTGGATGAACAGGAATTTTGGGGGAGACACTATTCAACCTACAATAAATAGCTTGCATTCGACATGTATTTGTCGAGCACTCACTATTTGGGCATTTATAAGGCACTAAGCATGGTGCGACAGTGGGATTCAGAGACGGATGACATAGCCTTTCCCTCAGGAGTCTGTGGAGCCCTATTGCTCACCTTGGCTTTGATGATCCAACGCCATTCAGTATTGAAAGTGAGGAATGCACCCGTAACACGCTTTTCTGTCTAGTGGTCTAGCCCAAGTACGTTTTCTGAAGAGCTGTGCCCGGTGGTAGTAACCACAGCTGTGCGGCTGGGGTGTCCGGGCTCCCTGCCGACCCCATGCAGACCCTTCAGCCAGGTTCCCTCAATTGTTAATGTCCTGGCACACTTGTCTCTCTCCACAGTTACACACTTGCTCACACTTGTTTTTTTCTCCAAACCATGTGAGAATAGCTTGCAGACATTGTCCCTACATGCTTTGTGTATATGCCTCCCTGGGTAGCTGCCGCCTACTGTCTGGAAATGAACACTGCTGTCATACACCACCTAGTCCATAGGCCCCCTTTACATTTTGCCACTTGTCCCAGTAGTGTCCTTTATGGGCCCAGGGGCCAAGCCAGGGTTGTGCGGTACATGGGTTGTCTCCAGTCTGGAACAGTTTCTTAGTGTTTGTGTTTCATGACCTTGACATTTTTGAAGAGAAGACGCTAGTTACTTTGTAGAGTGTCCCACAGCTGGGCTCGTCTGGTGCTGGTGCTCGTGCTCCCACACAGTGAGATTCTGCTTGTACGTTTTTGGCGGGAGGGCCAAGAGTGTGAGGCTGCGTGTCCTAGGTGCAGCTAACAGGAGGGCTCACGGTTTTGATTTGTCCCGTTTCCAGAGATGCTCATTTTTTATCATGGGTTGAATAGGTGTCTACCAGGTTTCTTCATGGCAAAATTAACGAATGAGCAGTTGGCAACTATTAAGTATTTTGTGAGGAAGTATTTTGAGACTCTGTAAACATCCTGTCTCTCATTAAACCCACTAGTTTTAGCACCCTGTGGTGATTCCTACCCGAATCAGTTAGCATGATGGCTGCCAAATGGTGGTTTACTGATTGCATCATTTATTTTACACTTATTAGTTGGTAACCCACCGTAAGGCAGAGCTTTCTCTCCTCTTTCTTTCCTCCCTACTCCCCTCCCGCCCTCCCTTCTTTCCTAGCAGCGGACTCACAGGTTCCTCTCTTATTCATTGGGTTATAATCCATTACTATCATTATCCACTTTGATGCTCAGATTATCCCACATTTGGCCTGTGGGAGCCCTTCATTCCGGCTCTTGTGCACTTCTGACACGTGGGCATCATTCTTTGAGCGCTTGCTTACTTTTGGGCCTAACACGTGCAGGTTTATCTTGAACCTTCCTTGTCCCAGCCCTGGAATCAGCCATTTCTTCAGTAAGTCCCAGTTTGTTTTAGTGGCGAATGGTTTTTACAAACCAAGATGGGAGTACTAGATGTGTCCACTGCCACGGGGGCATCATAGCTATTAAGCCTTCTCGGGGGACATTGTTAGGAAACTATATGTGCACGCTCCCCTCCACACACAAGTATGTACATATATGCGCGGGAGCTAGTGCATGTATAGTTCTCTATCCTCCCACCTGGCTGTAAGAGCCATGACGTGTCCAGTTACAGTCCAGATCCCCCGGTTCACGTTAGCTTTTCCCCGGTCCCTGCTCATACCTCTCTTCCCCAACGATAAGAGCAACAGGTGGCTTCTGTCATCTGTGACATCTTCATTTATTTGATCAGCCCCCTTGCGTGTAACCAGCCTTCTCCCGCACTTTGGTGCTTACTCCCTGGCCCCAGAAGCATCCCCTCCTCCGACCTGTGCCCCCAGGGGTGGGCCGACTCCCATAGGCCTCTGCCAGCAAGCACTACATGTACTTGTAAATCTACACGTTTGCTTTAAAAAGGCATTCCATTAGCCCAGAGGTAGTTCTTTATAGCAATATCCGCAGGGGAACAACATATCCAACATAAGTGGGTAAAAAGGCCTTCCTTCTTAATGTTGGTTTCTAAGCCTCGCTGGAAGGTGTTGACACTTGGAAGAATCAGCTGACTCTGTTGGTGATGGGCCTGTGGAGGTAAAAGTGCTTTGGAAGAGCTGGTTGGAAGCATGAGGTGAGTTTACCAGAAGGTCTGCAGACAGATCTGTATGGACCGTGATTGGGTCAGAAGGAGCCTAGAGAGCTGACTGCAGAGATTTAAGTTGACATTTCAGTGACTGATTTTGAGGATAATCTGGCAGAAGTTGTCCAGTGTCTTGTTAGCCATATCTGTGGGTCTGATGGGGTCAGGAACACTGTGGGGAGTATGTCCAGCATCAGTGGGGTGCTGCTGCCTCCCCCTCAACGTGTTCCTTCATCTCAGGGAAAGCCTGGAGCTGTATTTTCCCGGCTCCTTCCCTGTGTGACCCCAGGTTAGGTTCTGCTCAACTGTGGGAGTCATTGGAGACATTTCTCTGTTGTTTGTGGCCCCCGAAATAGATGCGTGGCAGGTGGCACACTCGAGGGTCCCTGAAGCCCCCTGCTTCCCTGTATTAAAAACCTTTCTGATCTGGGGTTACTCTTTCCTTATTTGAGTCGTGACTAATACAGGACTCTTTGGTCATTTCAAGTTCTGATGGTCCCAGGGCCTTTCTGGTCACTTGTGTGGACTTGGAGTCATGATCTGAGACTAGAGATTTCACTTGATAGGAACGTTATTGGGTTTTCTCCATTGAGGCCCTGCCCAGGTGGCTGCTTGGGAACTTTAGGGTTATGAGTGGTCCAGGGACTGGCACAACCATGCTAGAGGGATTGTCAGTGGAAATGCTCAGTAACGCTGGGAACCAAACACTTCCCAACATTATCGAACCCTCAGTTGGTGCAAGACACTGTGTCAAGCTCTGTGGAAAACAGAGTGGTGAATAATGACACGTGTTCCTAACTTCAAAAAATTTCCACTTCATCTAGAAAGGGCAGAAATGGGCAACCTGTAGGAAGGTAGGGAGCTGGACGTGGCCATGTTCTCTATCGTTTCTGTGTGGGTGTCCCTCTGCAGGGGAATCAGGTGCCAGTCTGAGTGGTTCTTGAAGGTGTGTCCACGTTTCTTTCCACCTCACCCATGACCTTTTGAAAGTAGTGAAGTTGTAGCATGTGTTCTTCTTGGGTAGGTTTTAATGGATCATTTTTATAAAACACTCCGTCTTGACCTTGTACCGCCATTTGTTGAACAAAGAGAAGTTACATAAACCACAGAAGGGAGAAGCGTGGATAGCCTGCTGTGTTTCATAGTCAGTGTGTGTAATGAGTTAAGGATGGTTTTTCAGCATCAAATAAAGAAGTAATTGAGATTTGGGCAACGCGTAGTCCTTTTCTTTTAACAGAGACTTCATTTCGATATTATTAGCGTTATCTCCTTTTTTTTTTTTTTAGGGAAATTTTTTTTTATTTTTTTATTTTATTTTTTTTTATTTTTTAATGATTTTTTATTATATTATGTTAGTCACCATACAGTACATCCCCGGTTTCCGATGTAAGGCTCGATGATTCATTAGTTGTGTATAACACCCAGTGCACCATGCAATACGTGCCCTCCTTACTACCCATCACCGGTCTATCCCATTCCCCCACCCCCCTCCCCTCTGAAGTCCTCAGTTTGTTTCTCATAGTCCATAGTCTCTCATGTTTCATTCCCCCTTCTGATTACCCCTCCCTTTCTTTATCCCTTTCTTCCCCTACCGATCATCCTAGTTCTTATGTTCCATAGATGAGAGAAATCATATGATAGTTGTCTTTCTCTGCTTGACTTATTTCACTTAGCATTATCTCCTCCAGTGCCGTCCATGTTGTAACAAATGTTGAGAACTCGTTCTTTCTTTTTTTTTTTTTTTTTTTTTTAAAGATTTTGTTTATTTATGTGAC
This sequence comes from Ursus americanus, assembly GCF_024610735.1. Classification (NCBI taxonomy): domain Eukaryota; kingdom Metazoa; phylum Chordata; class Mammalia; order Carnivora; family Ursidae; genus Ursus; species Ursus americanus. The sequence continues at coordinate 37,195,447 of NC_142128.1, forward strand.
AGAGAGACATCCAGCGAGAGAGGGAACACAGCAGGGGGAGTGGGAGAGGAAGAAGCAGGCTCATAGCGGAGGAGCCTGATGTGGGAATCGATCCCGGAACGCCGGGATCACGCCCTGAGCCGAAGGCAGGCGCTTTAACGACTGCGCTACCCAGGCGCCCCGAGAACTCGTTCTTTCTGATAGCTGAGTAATATTCCATTGTATATATGGACCACAACTTTTTAATCCAGTCATCTGTTGAAGGGCATCTTGGCTCCTTCCACGATTTAGCTATTGTGGACATTGCTGCTATGAACATTGGGGTGCATATGGCCCTTCTCTTCACTACGTCTGTATCTTTGGGGTAAATACCCAGTAGTGCAATGGCTGGATCATAGGGTAGCTCAATTTTTAACTTTTTTAGGGACCTCCACACTGTTTTCCAGAGTGGCTGTACCAACTTGCATTCCCACCAACAATGTAGGAGGGATCCCCTTTCTCCACATCCTCTCCAACAATTGTTGTTTCTTGCCTTGTCTATTTTTGCCATTCTAACTGGCGTAAGGTGGTATCTCAGTGTGGTTTTGATTTGAATTTCCTTGATGGCTAATGATTTTGAACATTTTTTCATGTGTCTGTTAGCCATTTGTATGTCTTCATTGGAAAAGTGTCTGTTCATATCTTCTGCCCATTTTTTGATTTGTTTATTTGTTTCTCGTGTATTGAGTTTGAGAAGTTCTTTGTAGATCTTGGATACCAGTCCTTTATCTGTAGTGTCATTTGCAAATATCTTCTCCCATTCCGTGGGCTGCCTCTTAGTTTTTCTGACTGTTTCCTTGGATGTGCAGAAACTTTTAATCTTGATGAAGTCCCATAAATTCATTTTATCTTTTGTTTCTCTTGCCTTTGGGGATGTGTCATGAAAAAGGTTGCTTTGGCCGATGTCGTAGAGGTTGTTGCCTATGTTCTCCTCTAGAATTTTGATGGATTCCTGTCTCACATTGAGGTCTTTCATCCATTTGGAGTTTATTTTTGTGTATGGTGTGAGATAGTGGTCAAGTTTCATTCTTTTGCATGTAGCTGTCCAATTTTCCCAGCACCATTTATTGAAGAGACTGTCTTTTTCCCACCGGATGTTTTTTCCTGCTTTATCAAATATTAGTTGCCCAAAGAGCCGAGGGTCCATTTCTGGGCTCTCTATTCTGTTCCATTGGTCTATGTGTCTGTTTTTGTGCCAGTACCATGCTGTCTTTGTGATCACAGCTTTGTAGTACAGCTCGAAATCCGGCATTGTGATGCCCCCAGCTTTGTTTTTCCTTTTCAACAGTTCCTTGGAGATTCGGGGCCTTTTCTGTTTCCATACAAATTTAAGGACTGTTTGTTCCAGTTCTTTGAAAAATGTCCTTGGTATTTTGATCGGGATAGCATTGAAAGTGTAGATTGCTCTGGGTAGCATGGACATTTTAACTATGTTAATTCTTCCGATCCATGAGCATGGAATATCTTTCCATCTTTTTATGTCTTCCTCAATGTCTTTCAAGAGTGATTTATAGTTTCTAGAATATAGGTCCTTTACGTCTCTGGTTAAGTTAATTCCAAGGTAACGTATGGTTTTTGGTGCTATTGTAAATGGGATGGATTCCCTAATTTCTCTTTCTTCGGTCTCGTTATTCGTGTATAGAAATGCAACTGATTTCTGAGCATTTATTTTGTATCCTGCCACGTTACTGAATTGCTCTATAACTTCTAATAGTTTGGGAGTGGCTTCTTTTGGGTTTTCCATATAGAGTATCATGTCATCTGCAAAGAGAGACATTTTGACTTCTTCTTTGCCAATTTGAATACCTTTGATCCCTTTTTGTCGTCTGATTGCTGTTGCAAGGACTTCTAGTACTATGTTGAATAATAGTGGCGAGAGTGGGCATCCTTGTCGAGTTCCTGATCTTAAGGGAAAGGCTTCCAGCTTTTCCCCATTGAGAATAATATTTGCAGTAGGCTTTTCATAGATGGCTTTTATGAGATTGAGAAATGTACCTTCTATTCCTACACTCTGAAGGGTTTTAATCAGGAAAGGATGCTGTATTTTGTCAAATGCTTTTTCGGCATCGATTGAGAGGATCATATGGTTCCTGAGTCTTTTCTTGTTGATATGATGTATCACGCTGATTGATTTGTGAATATTGAACCACGCTTGCATCCCAGGTATGAATCCCACTTGATCGTGATGGATAATCCTTTTAATGTACTGTTGGATTCTATTAGCAAGTATCTTGTTGAGGATTTTGGCGTCCATATTCATTAGGGAAATCGGTCTGTAATTCTCCTTTTTGAGGGGGTCTTTGCCTGGTTTGGGGATCAAGGTAATATTGGCCTCATAGAATGAGTTTGGTAGCTTTCCTTCTGTTTCTATTTTTTGAAATAGCTTTAGGAGAATAGGTATTATTTCTTCTTTGAATGTTTGGTAGAATTCCCCAGGAAAACCGTCCGGGCCTGGAGTTTTGTTATTTGGAAGGTTGTTTATCACTGACTCAATTTCTTCATAATTAATTGGCCTGTTTAAGGAATCAATTTCTTCCGGTTTCAATCTTGGTAGTTTATAGGTTTCCAGGAAGGATTCCATCTCTTCCAGATTGCTTAGTTTATTGGCATATAGCTGTTGATAAAAATTTCTAATAATCCTTCCAATTTCAATGGTGCTCGTCGTGACCTCTCCTTTTTCATTCATAATTTTAATAATCTGGGTCCTTTCTCTTTTCTTTTGGATAAGTCTTGCCAGTGGTCTGTCAATTTTATTGATTCTCTCCAAGAACCAGCTTCTAGTCCTGTTGATCTGCTCTACTGTACTTCTGGTTTCTGCTTGATTGATTTCAGCTCTAATTTTGGTCAACTGCTTCCTCGTGCGTGGATTAGGCCTGTCCCTCTGTTGCTGTTCCAGCTTCTTGAGGTGAGAATATAAAAACTGCATTTTAGATTTTTCTATTCTTTTGAGTGAGGCTTGGATGGCTATGTATTTCTCCCTTAGGACTGCCTTTGCAGTATCCCATAGGTTTTGGACTGTTGTATTTTCATTCTCATTGGTCTCCATAAATTGTTTAATTTGATTTTTGATTTCCTGGTTTATCAAGTCATTCCTGAGCAGGATGGTTCTTAGTCTCCAAGTGTTTGAGTTTCTTCCAAATTTTTCCTTGTGGTTGAGTTCCAATTTCAGAGCGTTGTGGTCTGAGAATATGCAGGGGATAATTTCAATCTTTTGGTATCGGTTGAGACCTGTTTTGTGTCCCAGAACATGGTCTATTCTTGAGAATGTTCCATGGGCATTAGAATAGAATGAGTATTCTTTGGTTCTGGGGTGTAGTGTTCTATATATATCTATGAGGTCCAACTCGTCGAGTATGGCATTCAAAGCCTTTGATTCTTTGCTTAGTTTTTGCCAGGGTGTTCTGTCTATTTCTGATAGTGGAGTGTTGAGGTCCCCTACTATTAATGTATTTTTATTTATATGTCTCTTTATTCTGGTTAAGAGTTGGCTTGTGTATCTTGCTGCTCCCCTTTTGGGGGCATATATATTTATAATTGTCATATCCACTTGTTGAATACTTCCCTTAAGAATAATATAGTGCCCTTCTGCGTCTCTAACTATAGTCTGTAGTTTAAAATCCAATTTATCTGATATGAGAATTGCTACCCCAGCTTTCTTTTGAGGTCCATTTGCGTGAAAGATGGTACTCCATCCCCTTACTCTCAGTCTGAATGCATCTTTGGGTTTGAAATGAGTCTCTTGTAGACAGCAAATGGATGGGTCATTTCTTTTTATCCAATCTGCAACCATGTGGCGTTTTATGGGATGGTTCAAACCATTTACATTAAGACTGATTACTGAGAGATATGATTTTAATGTTGCCATGTTGCCAGTAAAGTCTTTGTTTGTATTGGCTGTGACTTTCTGTTCTGTATCACTCTTGGGGCCTTTTTACTTTTATAGAACCCCCCGTAATATCTCCTGTAGGGCTGGTTTCATGGTTACAAAATTGGTTAGTGACTGGCGATTCTGAAATGTCTTTATTTCTCCATCAATTCTGAATGACAGCCTTGCTGGATAAAGGATCCTTGGCTGCATGTTTTTCTCTGAAAGAGCTTTAAATATGCTCCCCCAACCCTTTCTCTCATTCCAGGTCTGTGTAGACAGGTCTGATATAATTCTGATGCTTTTGCCTTGGTACGTGAGAAATTTCTTTGCCCTGGCCGCTTTCAATACTGTATCCTTGCATCTAATATTTGCGAAATGCACTATGACGTGACGTGGCGTAGGTTTGTCGTGGTTGAGCTTGGGAGGGGTCCTCTCTGCCTCTTGGACACGAATGTTTGTTTCCCTTGCTAGATTAGGGAAGTTTTCAGCTATAATTTGTTCAAATATCTCTTCTAGACCTCTGTTTTTCTCCACCCCCTCGGGGATGCCGATGATTCTAACATTGGATCGTTTCATTGAGTCAGTAATCTCCCGTAACCTACATTCATGGGTGTGGATTTTTTTAAGACCATCTTCTATTTTCATTTTTTCCTCTATTAACCCATCCTCCAATTCACTAACCCGTTCCTCTGCTTCTGCGACCCTGGCCGTCAGAGCCTCTAGTTTTGCCTGCATTTGGCTCATAGAATTTTTAATTTCTGTCAGATTCGCTCTCATTTCTGTCCTTAGGGATTCTATATTCTCAGTAACCTTTTCGTTAATAGTTTTTTCAATTCTACTCATCATTTTGACCATCGTTACTCTGAATTCCATTTCTGATAATTTGGTTACATCCATATCCATTATTTCTGTGGCAGAGGCCACAGACTCACTGTCTTTTCTTTGCTGGGGGGGGCTTCTCCTTCTTGTCATTCTGATGAGGAGAGGTTGCGGGGTTTCCAGAGCCCAAATTATTGACTGGGTCCCAGGCCGTGCCCCTTGTTTTATAGGGATCTTGGGGATGTGGGCTTCTTCTTTAAAGATTTTATTTACTTATTTATGTGGCAGCCAACCAGCGAGAGAGGGAACAGAAGCAGGGGAGTGGGAGAGGAAGAAGCAGGCTCCCAGCGGAGGAGCCCGATGAGGGACTCATTTCCGGAACGCCGGGATCACGCCCTAAGCCGAAGGCAGGCGCTCAATGACTGCGCCACCCAGGCGCCCGGGTTGTGGGCTTCTTGATTTTTCAGCCTGCCTTCTGTGTTCTGGGGGAGGGGCCTGTGGCGCCGATACTCAGGCAACCCTGTTTGGGTAGAGTCTCCGCGTCCCCTGCGAGGGGGGATGGGGATGGGCACTCCCTGAGCCGGTATTTCCAGGCTTTTGTTCTCTGGCGGCTTTCCCTGGCGGTTTGCTGTGCCTCTTCTGAGAGTCAGAGCAGCAGCGGCCAAATTTCAGCCTCTGTCACGGAACAGAAGGATTGCGGCCCGTTCTCTACTAATGTTCTGGCCACTTTAACTCTGTTTCTGTTCGTGCTGCTCAACCCTGCAGCGTCCCGGATGTGCACCCCACACCCGGCGTCCCAGCCCTCACTTCCAGGGCCGGCGCGTCTCTGTCCTTTGTGTTTCTAACGCCGCCAGCCGCCCCGCGCGCGCTCCCGGATCTCCCGGTCTCAGTCTGGATCCAGTGAGCGCACTGGGATTCCGGTGTTCCGCGAGATGCCTGGTGGCGCGCGCACCCGGCTCACGGTCTCAGTCTGCTGTTTTGCGGGTGCCGTCCGCGAGCCCCGCCCGCTCCCCCGTGCAAGTGGCTACCGCTTCCCGGCACCCGAACGCGGCGGCTCCCTCCCCCTTCCGTTTATCTTCCGATATCTGTGCACAGTTTCATGGCTCCCCGCTTCGTACCTCAATACTCAGCGCTGGAGATGTTCATTTGTAGAGATCCAGATGCATCTTCCTGCGTCTCAGGCTGGTTCCGTGGTTGTTTAGGCTGGTCTGGTACCTATCCAGCTCGACTCGGAGGACCGGCTGAAAACGGTGTCTCCTACTCCTCCGCCATCTTAACTCCTCTCCAGCGTTATCTCCTTTTTAAAAGGCAAATACAGCTTTAAAATGGTCTTTATGATTAATTAGATCTCTTTCACATCTGCCTGACAATTTCTGATTGTTGAGTGTTTCCTTTTCCCTGCAAAATGACGGGGGACAGAAACCATGAAAAGATCTGTGTTTGGCGCCTTTCCCAGCCTCAGACCTGTTTCCGTCCAGGATGAGCACACTGGAGACCTGGGTCCTCTCGTGGGGCTGAGGGGAGGATGGAATTACAAGTCCAAGTGGGTCAGGGTGGGGCCCCAGCGAGGACAGAAATCCAGCTTGAGAGCCTGTGTCCCCAAGAGGCTTCATTGCTCCTAAGTAAGAAAGATTAGGGGGATATCTGCACTTTAAACAATAACAGCAAATATTCGAGGGGATGTTCCATCCCCGAAACAAAGATCTTTTTCTCTTGAATTCTTGGAATATACTCTGTAGTTTTCAGACACTGTAAGCAAGATCTATGGGGTAACCTTGGACCCAGCTCCCACCTTACTGTTCAAGAAAACCTGTGCCAGGCCTTGAACCTGCTGTGTGTGCAGAGTCGGAAGCGAGGAATGGAAGGTGTCCAAAATTCTATTTTTTTTTAAAAGTGTGTGTTGGAGGGGGTAAAACTGTGGCAATGAAATGTTTCAACCAAAAGCAGCTTTGACTCCTGCAGGCGAAGTCTTAAAGACCCATTGTAGACTTCCATGTCACGTTGTTTTCCATTTGGAATGAACACCAGCGCATGTCTCAGGCTCCAGAAGCAAAGGGATTGGTTGCAAAGGAAGCTTCTTTGTCCATGCAATTGCCCCCCTCCCAAGAACAGAAATTTTTTTACCTAATGACATTATAACAGATGTATAAGTCTTCTGGTCCTTACCTGGAGAGAAATGTTACCTTGATAAGGGAGGCCTGTCAGAAATCTTGGTTTAAGAAAACATACATAGATGACCAGCCTAGAATCTTCGGAGAATCTTATTTTCTTTAGAGTGCTACTAGAGGGGAACACCTACTAGATGCCAATAAAAGGACAGTAGAAGGGTCTCCGTGCCTTTCCATGGAGTGTGCACATTTAGCCTTGCCTTCAAAGTGGCTACTAGCCTCATTTAGAATTAATGATTCCTTCTGGATGAGTGGAAACATTATTGGTTTCTTCACTTATATCGTCAATGCTGAAAACACCCTTTCAGGGCACACATACACAAGCAACAAACTTCGCTGGCTAATACAATTTTTCCTTATTTATAAATCTAATAAGAATTGTAGCTGTGCTCACACATGAATCTGTACAAAGTACATTGATTAATGTAAGTTTGGGAAATACGAGAAAATGCATGTGTTGTTCAAGCTGAGCCCTCCCACTTACGACTTAGGTGACCGTGGACAGTGACTTCTAGCTTAGGCTCACTGTCATCATTAACATGAACTGTAAATTCATAAAGATTTTCAAAGCGAGTTATTCCTTGAGATCTTTCTCTGCTCTTGAATGAACTGAGAAAATTGGGGAGCAAAATTATTTGGCTCTTCCTTAATAAAACAGTTCAGACTGCTTATTTGTACCTAGGTTTCACTTTTTTTCTCAGGAGCCACTTTATTTTGGTCCTGTTTTTGTCCTCAGATCCCCTCAAATATCATCAAAGGATCTAAAAACAGAACTGGGATTCAATTCAGGACTTTGTCCAAAGAGTCACTTACAACACATTTGTAATTTGTACTTACACTCATAAATTAAGAAGATTATATTAATTTATATGAGTTTATTTTAATAAATATTTATTGCATGCTTGCTTCACGAAATGCAGAGCCAGCACAGTCTCAGAATTTATAATCAGTTAGGGGAGCCAGGGGCCAATCACTGTAATGCTGGGAAGTGGAATGTTTGTCTGGGGAAAGATTTATTATTCCGGGGGCAACAGAAGTGGGATGGAGAGAGTTCATGCGCCTGTCCAGAGTGCTAGAGTGGCCTCTGAGCTAGGTCCTGGAAAATTGGTAGGATTGACATGCAGGTTCTCAATCTGGAGACATCATTTTGATGTATGAAGGTTTGAAAGTGATACTCTCCTGCTGTGTTTCTCTTAAAATAGAACAGGCTTCTAAATTGGGATTTATGAATATCCAGACACAAAGCTGATTTACATGAAGAACAGCTGTATACCCTGTTTGCAGGTTAAGTGCAGTTATGTTTGCTGATGTTGAACTGTGCTCTTATTGGTGGCCGCATTTTACACACTTTGATTCTATCGGTGTGTAATGAGACGTCCAAGTCTCTAAGGTGTAAGTCTAACTATTCGGGACTCTTTTTTGGATTCTCTTTGCCAGGCATTGCTTAACATCTTGGACAAAAATTACTCCATCAAATCGTAGAATTTTATTTTATAAATCCTATAGTCTGGAATTAGCACTTTGTAGTTCAGATGATTGTTGTTAAACTTCCCCATTTTTTAAAAAGGGAGAAATGGAGGTCCATGGAACTGAAGTGCCCTGCCCCATCACAAAGTATTTACTGATATTGTTATTTGAACTTAAAGAGCTCATTCTTGCAACGCACTGAGTCTAGGCAAAGAATAAAAGAGTCCAAATTATTAGAAAATAAAGGAATCTTCTTTTGAGTTTGTTCTATTGGTATACAGCTCTTCTTATATGCTTTATGTTTATATGTAAGAAATTCTGTGATCCTCAAAGCAACCCTATGGGGTGCAGTCTTAATATTCTTCCTCCTGTTTTACAAAAGAGAGAAATGAAGCCCAAGAAGTTAAGTAACTTGCTGAAGTCAGATACTTTGTTAGTTATCAGACCCAAACTGGATGTGTCCAAATAGTTTGCCCAAATTATGTTGTATCCAGAGAGCCCAGAAGAAGCAGGCATTACAGATGAAGGGAAAGGCCAGTGCAGCCCGGAATCACAGGGGGCTGTGGGCTCTCATCTCACCCCTGGTCTGGTCCAGTTTTCCAGGTTTTGGGGAGGGAAGGGGTCAGGTATTACATTGTACTCCAAAAGGACTGTATGTTTATCCCCTCTCTTTCAGGTAATAAGTATTTACAGATCCTGGTAACTAGAAAATTCAGTTCAACCAACAGTTGAATGCAGGTCTTCTGGGTATTTATCTAGAATTAAATCTGAACAGAGTCAGCCAGATTAAGGTGCTGGTATAAAAATGGGTTTTGAAGAAAGAAATAAATAGGTGAAGTATGCTAAGAATTCAGTTCATAAAATTTAATCAAACAATAAGGGGGGAGAGTCATATTTTTTCTCCTTTAAAAAAAAATGAGTTCAGGGTTGCCTGGGTGGCTCAGTTGGTTAAGCATCCAACTCTTGGTTTCAGCTCAGGCTGTGATCTTAGGGTTGTGAGTTCAGGCCCTGCTTTGGGCTCTGCACTGGGTGTGGAGCCTACTTAAAAAAAAAAATGAATTCAGATAAATAAAAACAAAAAAATTTCTTTTAGATTCATGAACCACCCACTTTTTCTTTACACATCATTTTCTTGTTTTGGTACTAGCCCACCAGCAACATGGTAGTAAACAAAGATGGAATTTGCTACTATGTCATTTCAGAGTTGCACACTTTTTGCAATCAAATGTTCCTTGAGTTTGACAATAAATCTGAAAACTTAGAAGAGTCTAACCTTTTAGAAGGAAAAAATAAGTGCAGAAAGAGAGAATTATGGGGGGTGGGGGGCAGGTATCTTTCTTACCTGCCCAAACTTAACTTTGTTCTAGAACTTACTATTCTGTAGGAAGTCTTACAGCACTGCTGCTCTTTAATGCTCCATATATATGATTTTCCTCTCTGAGCTTTGCTTTTCTGCCTTTATCATGTGTGATTTTTTAAAAAAGTTAAAAAAAATTTTTTTTATTTGTATTTACTTGAGAGAGAGAGCGAGTGGAAGAGTGGCAGAGGGAGAGAAAGCAGGGGGGAGGGGCAGAGGGAGAGAGGGAAGCAGGCTTTCTGCTCAGCAGGAAGTCTGACTTGGGGCTTGATCCCAGGACCCCGGGATCACGACCTGAGCCAAAGGCAGACACTTAACCAACTGAGCCCCCCAGGAGCCCCCTTGTGTGATCTTTTCTATCCTGAAGTTTTGGATGGATATTTACCTCCAGCTTAAAACCAGAACCTTGTGGTAAAGCCCTGCTCCTGCCACTTCATGTGGCCATCGTCATGGGAGGCAGACTCATTTCACGAGTCTCACTGGAAAATTGAATGACGTCATGGAAATGCAAAGTACTACACAAGCACAGTGATCAAAGACAATTCAATCAACAGGTAAAAAGACTTGTAATACTTTATGTAACCTGGAATCAGTACCTTAGACTTAGTAGACACTCCAGAAATGTTTGTTTGATTAAGTGTCGTTTTAATGAGCAATCTCTGTTTAAGGAAGAAACCGGAGATGTGATAGTGCTCAGACCTTCACTAAGTGTTTGTTGTGAAAGTACTGATACCCTGAGTGAAGAAGAGTGCCAGAGAGTATTACTTTGCAGCTTCCCTGCTCCCACAGAAGCTTTCTTGATTAAATAAAAATGCAAAAAGAAAGGAATAAAGCCTTAACAGCAACACAAAAACCACTTAGTTTGAGCTGATTTGTATAACTTGGTGTCTTAAAACCTAGATCCTTTCGATAATTTCAGACTCAGGGGCCCTGATTTCTGTCCTGGAGCATCAGTGACTGTCCAGTTATTAGTAAAATGCTGTGTTCGTGGAATTGAAAATTTTAGACTAAAGCCATCATTGGAGTTATCTGTGCGAAAGGACATGGTAAGCTTAGTTTTATTCTTTTAGTGAAAGTAGAATTTCCATTTTCAAGTGTGAAATTCTGCAGTCAAAGCAATTTTTTTAAAGATTTTATTTTTAAGCAATCTCTACCCAACATGGAGCTTGAATTTACAATCCTGAGATTGAGAGTCACATGTTTCACCAACGAAGCCAGCCAGGTGTCCCTCAAAGCAATTTTTAAGTGTAATTGGAATACCTAAAAAGATAAGAATTGGACCATCAGTGGAACCCCTAAAAAGGCAAGCAGGGAGCCCACACAAGGGCTGTGGCGATGTGATAATGCACAGGGGTGCTTGGCAGGTAGCACCGTAAGTGGGCAGGGGAGAGGTGAAGACAACGGGCGTGGGAGCTATGCTTGGGATGGTAGCCTGGGGCCAGGCTGTGAACCACTTTCCACGCCGCGTGGAGTTTGTACTTTATTCTGTTACCCGTTATTTGTAATGGCACCTACTTCATAGGACTGTGTGGGCTCAGTGCGATAATCATGCATGTCAAGCACTCAGCATGGTGTTTGACACACAGTAAGTGTTTTCTAAGTGTTAGTTTCAGTAGTTGTTGTTGCTGTCACTATTTTTATCAGAGGACACCTCTGAGGTTTTAGAGCATGATCTGTTGGGTGACAGTGTAGGCCATGAACTGGAAGAGGAGAAACGGGAAGACAGTGCATCAGTTAGGAGCTGTTGGCTGGTACCTGGGGTTCAGACAGAGGGAGTGGAGAGAAGGTGGGCTCAGCAGGCGGACTGGGCAGGGCTTGAAAAGAGAATAGTGACATGGAGCCCTCTGGTTGGGATGATTGGGGAATGGCGACCCCTAGGGAAAGAGGAGAAAAGCGGGTTTGTGGGGCTAGGATGCAACGGTTCTGTTCATCCTTTCCCAAACGGTGCTGAGCAGACTGCATGCTGTCGAGGTTGTACTTATGATGCACAGGACTTGTGAGGGAGTGTGGTGTGTCTGTGAGATCTTAAAGAAGCTGGAGAGGACCAGACTTTGTGTTTGATGAAGACACGGTGACCCTGGAGTCCCTTGGAATGTTTAAGGCCCAAATTGGGGAATTAGGAGACCTGGCAATTACAGTCATGAAGTCAGGAGAGAGCCAGGAGACAGGAATGTCCCCCCGAGGAGGAAGGGGGAAATGAGGGTTCCATGTGAAGGGAAGCTGCTCATATTCTTTTCTTGCCCTGTGTGTGTGTGACTGGCTTAGCACACACACAGGCTTGCAGGGTAACCTGAAAACATGTGTACATGTTTCATGGGTTTGTCTGTAATGCATGAGTGTGGCTAACTTTTGAGTGAGTGTGCATAATCACTCAGCATGTCCATTACACCTGTATCAGTGTACTCATCAATTTCAGAATAATGACTAATATGTAATATTTAATACCACGCTTTTTAAAAAAGATTTTATTTATTTGACAGAGAGAGCAGCAGAAGGAGAGGGAGAAGCAGACTCCCCACTGAGCAGGGAGCCTGACGTGGGGCTCGATTCCCAGGATCATGACCTGAGCCGAAGGCAGACACCTTACTGACTGAGCCAGCCAGACGCCCTTAATACCACACGTTACTGCATAGTATATATTAGTAATTAATAAGGTATAATGACCTATTCTATGTTTTTTCCCCTCCAGTTCTGTAATGTTTAACTGAAATATGCACACGTACATTGGCAGAATTCTGACATCAGTTCCCTGGAGTGAGAGCTATTATGGTGTGAAGGCCAAGTGGAAGCCACTAGAACTGTTGTACCCTTCAAAATAGTGCACCAAGAGCAGTAACACATTCCTGGCAGGGTGGCAGAGATTAGTGCCACCATCAGGACTCGAAAGATCCAAGGGTGATGATTCCTCCCACATCTCCAGCCCACCTGCTTGGCCTGTGCAGAGGGCAGGTGGGTCTTAGAGAATGGCAGGGGGCTATCATAAGCTTAACCAGGTGGTGGCTCTGGTTGCAGCTGCTGTGCCAGATGTGGTTTTCTTGCTGTAACAGATCCACATATTTGCTGGCAAATGGTATGCTGGTGAAAGCTGCTTTATTCTGTGCCTGGCAGGGCCGGCACTGTTCCTTCACACTTATCCCTTTGGGTTCTACCAGCTCTCTGGCCTATGTCAGGACATGATCGCATTCTTTATTCCAGGGGCTACTGATCAAAGCAGGAATAACTCCTCTAGATGAGGAAACTATAAAGGGACTTGGGATCCTCTTTTGGACAGAGGGCTAGCATGTTTTTGGCTGTGAGAGGGATAGGTGCATTATATTAGGTGGAAGTCTGATTTTACCATTGACTTTATTTGGAAGTTAAGTGTGGTTAAAGAGGTGTGTGTATGGATCCCACGTTGGCAGGATTGGCGGATTGCAGTGGATTCATATTGAGTCAGCATGGTTGGAAATCTGCGTGTAGCTTGGGCCACAGGCAGCAGTTTTCACAAGATCTAGAAGACAGAGGTGAAGCAGCAGCTGCATGTGCTCTCACAGAGAAAGTCAGCACGAGACAGCTGGAGCACATGGGCTTACCTTCTTGGCTTGGGGCAGCTGTGAGGCCGGCAGCTCCTCCAACACCCACAAGCCTTTGTTTGTTCCTCGCATCTGCATGTGTGATAAATAGCTTTCGTGTCTTCATCCAAGCTGTTGACCAATCGACAATACAGTTTTTTTGTCCAGAATCAGCTACATGGCACTATTTATTTTATAGGGCAGTACAGCACAAATACACTGGTGTAATAGCAGCAGCAGCAAACACTTATTGAGCACTTACTGTGTGCCAGGCACCGTTCCAGGTGTTTTTCATATCTTTATTTAATTCTCCCAACAACCCCGTGATCTGGGACCTTCCATTGCTCCAGCTTTACAAACAAGTAAACAGGCACAGTGAGGGTTAAGAGTAGTACAATTGGTGCTGAAAGCCAGACTGCTTGAGACCAGTGTCCGTGCTCTTAAATTCTAGGGCAGCGCTGCTGTCTGGAGCCCCTTCCTTGCAAGTTTCCCTGTGATCCCTTCAACCACATTCTCTGGGGGTTCTCAAGGTATTGAGCCCGCTTGTTTCCTTCATTCACTTCTGTCCTGGCTTTGAAGAAGCATTGATACGACGCTTTGTGCCAGGCACTGTTCTAAGCACCTGCTGAACACTCAGCAGGAGGTCCTCATGACAGCCCTGTACGGTGGGTGATGTATCCTGTCCTTTCAGATAGAGAACCGGAGGCACAAAGAGGGGAAGGGATTTGCTTGAATCACACAGGCTCCATGTAGCAGAATTGGGGTCTGAGAGCAGGCAGTGTGGCTCTGGAGTTCTTGAGCTAACATACAGCACAGACGCTGCTGTCAGCTTGTCAAGAATGACCTCAGCGAGAGACTGTCCAGGGTTTCTCCATCCTGTATATGGAGAGAATTTGTCCTCAACGTGGAGTCTTGCGTACTTAGTTCTGCAATAAGTGAGTCTACCCACCAACGCATTTGGAACCAAATTCCAAGCAGCTGTAAACAGTAAATATTTTGTTTCCGTTATCTTTGTAGCAATAGCACGAGAAAAGAATTAAGGACCAAAACTATGGGAGTTTTAAATATTTTTTGTTAAGTGTTTGTATGTGATTTATGGGAAAATAACTTCCTGGAAAACAACTTTGTTTCACAAAAAATGACCAGCTTGCCACACCTTTCGTAAATCAATCTGTAGTATAAGTTAGGTGTGTTTTCATAGCAACCAAATTGTGAGAACATTTGGCAGCTAAGGGCAGCCGCGCTGTTAGGATGGTGTAACCACGCCGGAAGTTACGCCGCGAGGCTGGCGAGACCCATGGCAGCCCGGAGCTGAGTGGCTGAGCTGCCCTCGCCCTCCGCACCTGACTGTGCCTGCCCCTCGCACTCCACACATGCAGCTCTGCCTTGCTCGGTGTTGTCCTTAGTAAAACCACAGTTTCATAAAAATAGTAAAATATGAGAAGATACAGAAGACCACATAAAACTAAAGTACAGTCTGATTATTGTAAAGTGAACACCCTGTGTCTTAACTAGCCAGGCTGAAAAAGAGAACACTGCCAGCCACCCAGATGTCCCCTCCTTTCCCCTCCCTGCCAAAGGCAAACATGCTCTTGCCCTTACTTGGAGTCCCTTCCCTCTCTTCTCTATGGTTTTTTTTACCCAAGTGCGCATCCTTACACACTTGACTTCGGTTGTTTGCTTTTGCGAGATTTGGGGTTTGCTTTTGCTGCTTTCCCAACTTTTTGTTTTGGAGAATTTCAGACTTGCAGAAAAGTTACCTGGTTTTAAAATGAACACTAATATGCCTTTCACCTAGATTCACTAATGGTTAGCATTTGGCCAGATTTGCTTTCGCTCTCTCTCTCAATGCGTGTGGTGTATATATTTATACACACATACATATATATATGCACATAAATCTTTTATAGTGGACGCATATATGTGCATGTGCTTTGTGTGTGTGCGCATGCGTCCTCTTTCCTGAGCCCTTGAGCCATTAGAGAGTAAGTTGCAAGCATCATGCCCCCCACTCTTAATTCTTCAACATGCTTCTCTTAAGAACAAAGATGTTCTCCTATGTAGACAAAATAAATGGTCACACTCAAGAAATTTAACATTAACAAAATACTCTTATCAAATATTTAGTTCATATTCAAATGTCCCCACTTGTCCAGTAGTATCCTTTAGAACTTTTCTTTTTTTCATCCAGGATCCAGTCGGGGATCGTTTATCGCATTTAGTTATCGTACATCTGTGTCGTCTCCTTTGATCTAGAACAACTTCCAGCCTTTTTTGTCTTTAATGACACTGACATTTTTGAAGAGTTTGGAAGTCTGCTTTTTAAAATAAATTTTTGCATTGAGGTATAATATGCATAAATAAAAATGCATTAATTTTAAGTTTACGTTTGAAGAATTATCACAAAATGAACACATCCACATAACCAAACCTAGATGAAATAGTCAGGATTTCAGAATTCCCTCTGTGTGCCTGTCAGTGCTACCCACTCCCGATTCCTACATATAACCACATTCTGGCCCCATTAACCAGTTTTTCCAGTGTTTGGATTTCATAGAAGCGGAATCTGTGATATGTGTTCTTTTGGGGCTCCTCCTGTACTCACTGTTAAACTTGTGAGATTAATCCCTGTTGCCCATAGTTGCATTTGGTTCATTTTCTTTGCTGTAGGCTGTTCTCCGTGTCGGTGTATCTCAGTCTGTCTGTCCATCCTCCCATTGACGGATGTGTGGCTTATCCATCTTGGCTTCGACAGAATTCCTACACATGTGGATGTCCTGTATCCTGGTGCACACTTGCATGTGTTTCTGTCGGATAAATAAATGTCCGGGGATGAAATTGTTGGGTCACAGAGTGTGAATGTTTTCAACTCTCACAGAGAAGAGTAAACTGCTTTACAAATTGTGTTAGCAGTTCCTCCTCTGACCCGCGGTGTATAACAGCTCCGGTGTATGACACCCTACCAGTGCCTGTCAGCCCGTCTGCTTCCAGCCGCTCTGGTGGGTGTGGTTTCTTTTGGTAGCTTTCATTTTTGATTCCCTGATTTGATTTGCATTTGCCCCGATTGAGTGCCTTTTCTTACTTCATTGGCCATCTGGGTTTCTTCTTTTGTGAAGTGCCTGTTCAAGTTTCCACTGAGTCATCTTTTGTGTTTTGTTTTCTTGTTAAGTGTCAGGAGTTCCTTATATTCGGGCTACCAGTTGTATGTCAGGCAAATAACTTCTCCCACCCTGGTCTTGCCTTTGAGTAGGAAATTGCCATTTGTGTAGATCACAGTGTTCAGATATTGGTAATTCTGTGTGGTTCTACCTACGTGTGACGTTTACTAGTCTTTCCCTCTGTTAGGTTAATGCTTTTTGTGTCCTATTTAGGAAATCTTCTACCTCTGAGGTTGTGAAATTACTCTTCTGTATTGTTGCCTAAATATGTTATTGTTTATATTTTCAGATTTATGTCTGTGATCCACATAGAATTAATTTTTTTGTGTATTCTGTGAGGTCAGGTCAAGTTTTCATTGAAAATATGCATATCTAATTGAGCACTATTTTTGAAGTTTTTTTAAAAAATTATTTATTTGTCAGAGAGAGACAGAGAGAGAGCACAAGCAGGGGGAGCAGCAGGCAGAGGGAGAAGCAGACTCCCTGCTGAGCAAGGAGCCTGATGTGTGGGACTTGATTCCAGGACCCTGATTCCATGACCTGAGCTGAAGGCTGATGCTTAACCAACTGAGCCACCCAGGCATCCCTATTTTTAAAGTTTTTTAAAAGTATAATTTACATACCATAAAATAACCTCTTAAAAGTGTATAGCTTACTTACTTTTAGAATATTTATGGAGTTGTATAAGCATCACAGTGATCTGGTTTTAGAACATTTCCAGCACCCACAGGCCCCCTGCACTCATTTGTACGTAGTACCTGCTTCCAGACCCAGCAACCAAGAATCTGCTTTCTGTCCTTATAGACTTGCCTTTTGTAGACATTTCACATAATTGAAATTATGCAGTATGTGATCTTTTGCATCTGGCTTCTTTCACTTAGCATACTGTTTGAGGTTCATCCATATTGTGGCGTGGATCAGTATTCAGTTCCTTTTTACTGATGAGTCTCATTTCATTGTATGGATATACCATTGTCTGTCCATTCACCAGCTGATGCACATGTGGGTTACTTCCACATCTTGCCTGTGATAAGTAAAGCTGCTGTACACATTTGTGTACAGGTCTTAGTGTGGACAGATGTCTTAATTTCTCATGTTTAGAGACTTGGATTAGAATTGCAAGGTTGTATGGTAATTCCTTTTTGTATAATTTTATTTTTCCGAATCATTGTGCATTGACTTTCTTCTTTTGGTATACAGTTCTATGAATTTTAACACATGTATAGATTTTGTAGCCACAAGTATAATCAGGGTATAGAACAGTTCGACCCCCAGTCTTTTTCTTGTGTGGACCCTCTAGAGACCCACCTCCAACCCCATCTCTCCCCTCAGCAACAACTAATCTGTTATCTGTCCCTATAGTTTTGCATTTAGGGGCAGGTCATTAAAATAGAACTATAGAGTATAGAAAATTTTTTTAAAAGATATTATTTATTTATTTAGAGAGAGAGAGTGTGTGCATGTGCAAGTGGGGGGAGGGGCAGAGGGAGAGAGAATCTCCAGCAGACTCCCTGCTGAGCACAGAGCCCCATGCGGGGCTTGATCCCACGACCCTGAGATCATGATCTGAGCCGAAATCAAGTCCTGACGCTTAGCCAACTGAGCCACCCAGGTGCCCCTAGAGTATATAAACTTTTAAGACTGGTTTCCTTCACTTAGTATAATTGAAAGATCGAGCTTCTTCCCAGTTGTTGCATGTATTTGTTCATTCCTTGTAATGGTGAATGGTACTCCATCCCGTGGATGCACCCATCGAAGGACATTTACGCTGTTTCCAGATTTTGGCAATTGTGAATAGAGTTGCTGTAAAAATCTGTACATTTTTTGTGTGAGCATAGTGTTTAATTTCTCTAGGGTAAAATATCCAGGTTTGGAGTTGCTGGGGCATATCATCAGTGTATGTTTAGCTTTATAAGTAACTGCTGTAGATTTTTCCAGAGTGACTGTACTTTTTTGTATTGCTACAAGCTGTATGAGCATTCTTCTCGTTTCTCATCCTCATCAGTACTTGACATTCTCAGGACTTTTCGTTTTAGTCATACTACTAGACATACGGTGATGTTTATTTCCTATTTTAAATTTGCATTTCCTAAATGGCTAGTAATGTTAATATTTTTTCATGTGCATATTTACCAGCCCAGGGTCTTGAGGGTGGCTGCAAAGGAAGCGACAGATATCCATCCTGAACCAAGCACTATTTTTGAAAAGGCCGTCCTTTTCCCATGCTCTGTAGTGTCTCTTTCGTCATAAATTATGTCCATATGTGTGAGAATCTGTTTCTCAACTTTCCGTTGTTTCACCCATTTGCCCTTATGTCGATATCCACTGCCATATCCACTGTAGCCTTGTCAGAGCTGTTGGGGTCCTGCAGACCAGGTCCCCCCCCGGGTTTTCTTCAGGACCTTTCATAAAGATGGAATCATGCAGGGCGTGATGCGTTCGGGGTTCATCCACGTTGTAGCCTGAATCAAAACCTCACTCCTTTTTGTGACTGAATTCATTGTATGGATACACCATTCAGGTGATAGAACTTTGGGTGGTTTTCACTTTCTGGCAGTTAGGAATACCGCCGCTGTAAACATTCATGTACAGATTTGTGTGTGGACGTCAGTTTTCATTTGTATACCTCGGAGGAGAATCTCTGGTAACACGTATAGAAGCTGTGTGTTTAGCATTTTGAAGAGTTGCCAGTGTTCTCATTTTACATTCCTACCAGCAGTGTACGAAGACGGCAATTTCTGTTCATCCCCATCAACAGCTGTTTTCTTCTTTTTAATTGTGGCCATCCTGGTGAGTGTGAAGCAGCATCTCATTGTGGTTTTGGTGTGTGTTTCCCTGATGGCTAATGACGTTGAGCATCTTTTCAGGTGCTTGTTGGCCATCTGCTTATCTTCTTTGGGGGGAAATGTCTATTTGGATTCTTCGCCTTTTTAAAAAACGGGGTGTCATTTTGTTATTGGAAGAGTTCTTTATTCACTCCCCCTCCGGGTGTCCATAGCACATCACCCTACTTTACTCTCCTGTCTGTTCTTGATCTACTTTCATAACAGGCTTTACTTTGTGAGTTGATTTCTTGGTGAATCAACTCATTCATCTATCCATCCATTTTGTGTTTATTCAACAGATATTTAAGTGCCTTAGTTGTGTCTTTGCTATTTCTTTGCCTTCTCAGTGCTGTTCTGAAAGAGCTAGCTGCCGCTATCGTTTGGCTGGTAGCACTATCATCCTGAAGGTTCTAGATAATTACCCACGAGAGCATCTGTGCCAGTCTGAACCACACATCACCTGACGTGACATCCTCTCAGCCACAGCTGTGCCTCAAGAGTCTTACTTTCGTGTCCCCATTCCCACCAAACCAAATGCACCAACACCCTCCCCAAAAGTCTACCAATAGGTGTGTCTTTTTTTTTTTTTTTCTTTTCTTCACAGTAGAAGTTTGCTTCCTTCTGGTAATGCCCAGTCCTTTCACTTGAGTTATGGGTTCTATCTTCTCTCCCTTTTTCGGCAACTTGGCTCTTTTAGCTGCCTTTCCTTTTCCTACACCTTTAATCTCTCCTCTCTACTAGACCATTCCGTTAGCCCCCACCCAGAATGCCACGTCATCTACTTCTCTGCCGTACTTCGTGGCCAGACTTCTCTAAAGGTTTGAGCACAAGGGCTTTCTCCACTTCCCACTTATGCTCACATGTCACCCCCTGCCTCAGGCCTGGCCGGTGCCCTCCACCACTCACCTGTGTCTCTACCTGTCAAGGTATCAACAGTCTTCATACCACCAAGCCCAAGATCATTTTTCTAGCCACATTGTACTAGACATCGTGGCCCCATCCCCCTCCTTGAAACACTCCTCTCCTGGCTTTCTTAGACTCCTGTTTGTCTGACTGTCCTCCAACCCCACTTGTCCCCCTTTAGACTTTGTTGCTGGATCCCCCACCCCACACCATTTATTGACATTGAGTTCCCCAGACTTACTTCCTGGCCCTTTCCTTTCTTGTCATCATCTCCAGGGTGGTAGTAGAGACATCCCCCCTCTAGCCTAGATCTTCCCTCTGTTTGGGATGATGTGGCTGCCCCGTGACATCTTCATTTGGCAATTTCACAGACGTCTTAAACTTAAGGGGTCCAAAACTGAGCCTCTGATCTTGTCCCTAAAACCTTTACCTGCCTTAGTCTTACCCCAGGAAATACATCATCATCATTCATTTACTATGGGCAGAACCCAGGGAGTCATCCTCATTCCCTCTCCTCACCCCCCCATAACCAGTCTGTTGGAACGTCTTACCCGGCCTACCTGGATATCATATTGTGAGTCTGTCTGCTTCTACCCTGCTGTCCCCTAAGCCGGGCCATACTTACCCTTTACCTGGGCCACAGCAGCGACCTGGGAATGAGTCCTTGCTACTCCTCTTTTTAATTTTTATTTTTCTTGCTACTGCTCTTGATACCTCCAAGCCATTCATCACCCATAGATGAGTGGTTTTCTTAAAAAAGCTGGCCAGCCATGTGGGCTCCTGGATGGGATCCCAGAACAGAAATCAGACAAAAAATTGTTGAAATTTGAATAAAATCTGTGGTCTAGTTAATAACATTGTACCGACATTAATTTCCTTGACATAGTACAGTAAGATGTTAACATTAGGACAAGTTGGACAAGGAATATGAGGGAACTCCTTGTACTATATTTGCAACTTTTCTGTATGTATAAATTAGTTCAAATTAAAAAGGTTTTAAAAATTAAAATGCAAGAGAAGAAAGAAAGAACATTGGATTGTGCATTCACGAACTTAAAACTCTGTCAAAGCCTTCCATATGCCAAGCACTTGACTCTGAAGGCTTTTGATGGCTCCAGGGCTCTGCTCGCCCCTCCAGCTTCATGGAGTGATACATTTTCTGCCTCACTTGGCTTCAGCAACTTCACTTGGCCCTCTTTCAGCCAGGAGAAGAGATGATGATCTTTCCCACACCGGTCCCCCATCCAGTTCCGCCTGCCCCAGGCCCACAGTGTGACCAGCTCCTTCTCATCATCGATGTCTCCACTTCAGTGCCATTTCTTCATAGAGACCTTCCTTGAGTCTTGTCTCCAAACTAGCCCTCCTGTTCACTTGCTGTTCTCTGTGGCAGGAACCGTTTGTTTTCTTTAGGGTCCTTAGTCACAACTGGTGACTTGGACCCTTGCTTACGCTCCCTGCTACTGGTTTCTTGGCATCAGGGACAATGTATACCATGCTTGCAGTTTTATCATTAGTGTCTAGGCTGGCATACAGTGGGCGAGAGGCTAGAATCAGCAGACAGGTAGCTTCCTGTTCCTCATCGTGTAAGGAAAGCTACTCTACAGTTCAGCCTCCGAAGAAATTACGGTACTTGCACTATTTTATTCTTCCCTTCCTTGATTTTCACGCTGTTTGCAAGCAGACCGCTGCTTTAGAGAAGTAACCCTATTCTTCACATACCTGAATGCCCTCTCTGTGAGGCCTTCAGAGAGGTGCTGGAGGGTCTGAGACATAGTCAGGTGCAAGGTATTATTAGCCTTTGTAATAGGACTAACCTCATTCTTGGCTGATCTCTGGAGCACTTTGTTTGTTATAAGAATGAGTAGAATAAATTATTTTCCTTTTTAAATAAGGCAGACACACACACACACACACACACACACACATGCATTATATATACAATCATGTATTAGATGCACACATACAGCATTGTGGAATTTTTAGCCTTCAGATGTCCTTCAAGCTGGCTCTGTCTTGGCAGGGAGAGGCCTGGGAAGAGAGCCATGGGACGGGAGGCTCTGCTGCTGTCCTGCCTTTGCCAGGCACCCACTGCTGCACCCTAAGGCAGCTTGAGGAAAGGCTCCACAGCGGGGCATTTGAGAAATTGTTAGAGATGTTTTTTTAATGGTGTCGGTGATAAAGGGTTATAGATTGTCCATGAGTTTAATTTTATTCAGGATGGTAAAGAGGACATTACAAATTAAGTGTGTAATAAAAATGTAATAAATAGGAGCCATTGGGTCTGATGGGGTTGAGAACCTGTGGTTCATTGTCTGGTTTCCAGAGGTGTTATTATGGATCCTCAAGGAATTTAAAGTATTTCAAAGAACCCAACAGGAATGTCATGATTCATGATGATCCCAGGTGAAGCAGAGCTTTATGCTGGGACCTGCCACTTCGGTGGGAGGCACCATCATGCGGTGCCTTGCAGGAACTTTGCATGTTGGTGATACAAGAATTTCTGGGATATGACTAGGGCACTAGATGTTGTCACCTGCATTCAGTTCAGGAGGGCATAGTGCGCAAATCAGTCAGGTGACACCATGGCTTTTGGAAGCAGAGGTCCTCTGGCTGCTTGGCAGGTGTTCACATTGTAGGTTGGCTGGAGAAAGAGGACCCTGGAGGCAGTGGGATCCTGGAGAGGCAGAAAGAAAGGGGAGGTTGGCCAAGGCGACCAGAGTTTATCTGCTTTTCAAGTTTGCCCGGGGCTGAAGCCTCAGCTGAAGGGTCAGTTACTCCTGAAACATTCCCGGGCCTGGCTCAATGGTGTGTGCCAAATCCTATTAGCACGGTGGCCATATGCCTAGTTAAACATGCAGGCCCCATGGAGTCAGAACCCCCAGGAAATGGCAATTTGTTTAGTGGTGTGTTTTACTACATGTGTTGTTTTTAATGGGTGTAAAAGATCAGAGAGCGCCCACGTTCGTTTTATAAACTGCTTTTAGGAATCATGTAGTAAGATGTAAAGTGTATACAACGTGGAAAATGTGGCATAGCTTACAAATATTCACATTAAAAAAATTTTTAAGGAATAATATGTGTCAAGCAAGGTTAAGCTATATATACAGATGGGGTCTGAATTAGATTTTTGAACTGATTTTTCAAACCATTTTCATCTTCTTTGGAATATATTCAGTGTTTGCAAGCTTGGTTTTCTTTTTTTTATTATTTAAATTATATTTAGTTAACATATACTGTATTATTAGTTTCAGGGTTAGAATTTAATGATTCATCATTTGCGTATAACACCCAGTGCTCATTATATCAAGTGCCCTCCTTCATGCCCGTCACCCTGTTATCCCCCCCTTCCTCTAGCAAGCCTCAGTTTATTTCCTAGAGTTCAGCATCTCTTATGGTTTGCCTCCCTCTCTGTTTTCATCTTATTTTATTTTTCCTGCCCTTCCCCATCTGTTTTGTCTCTTAAATTCCACAAATGAATGAAACCACATGATACTTGTCTTCCTCTGACTTATTTCACTTAGCATAATACCCTCTAGTTCCGTCCACGTCACTGCAAATGCCAAGATTTCATTCTTTTTATGGCCGAGTGATATTAGAAATTATCCTCCCATTTTGTTTGATGGAGTATCCCTTCCTATCCTATTTCCAGTTGTTACCCTGCTATTAGTGTACAGGGTAATTTCTCCCTTAGATTTGCTACTAAATGTCATCTATAATAAATAAAAGTCAATACTTACTGGTTTCACATGCACTTGTTCTCTTTATCCCACCCATTCTTCTTTTCATGGTTCTTATATCTCTTCTCTGTTTTAATAAAGAAAGAGCCTTCTGTTGCTAGTCCATTCCTTTTCCCCTGTACGAAGAATCTAGATCTTCACTGTTCAGTACAGTAGCAGCTGGCCACACGGAGTTCTTGAAAATATAAGTCACCGGGCACCTGGGCGGCTCAGTCGGTGAGGTGTCTGCCTTCGGCTCAGGTCATGTTCCTGGGATCCTGGGTTTGAGTCCCGCTCCCAGCAGGGAGACTGCTTCTCCCTCTGCTGTTCCCCCTGGTTGTGTGTGCATGTGCTCTCTCTCTACCTCTGTCAAGTAGGTAAATAAATCTTTAAAAAAAAGAAAGAAAGAAAGAAAATGTAAGTCACAATGAAAAAAACATTAGAAGTCTATCTCTTCTCGCACTAGCCATGTTTCGAGTGCTCAGGAGCCACATGTGGCTGGTGGCCACTGCACTGACAGCTACTGCACATTCCCATTGTGGTGGACGGTTCTTTTGGACAGCTAGGTCTAGACGCCTTATACACTCCCATTAGTCCAGATCCTGTATTATCCCATCACCTACAGTTGCCCTTTGATGAAAGCCTCTTCAGTTTTCTGGAACCATCTGGAACCATCTGGAACTTTCTCCTCCAGTTCTGCCTCTCACACTTCTCTAAGCCCAGCTGTGTACGGCTGAAGTCCCCGGCCAAACTGTATTGCCGACTAGGCTGCTCTCTGCCCCTAACCTGGTCACGAGTCAGCCTGGTGTGTTCCCTGGCCCTCTGTCCCTTCTCATTTGGCATAAGTGGCAGGCATACTGGCCCAGATCTGCATCGGTCATGAGGACTTTCCTGACCAGGGATAATGGAGTTATTAGCTCTCAGCCTCATTAACTTGGCAGTTTGAAGACCCCTGTATTCCTTGTATTTTATTTCTCTCTTTCGTGTTTTTCCACTTCAGTGTGATTTTGTAGAGCCTAGCCCTGCCACTTTCCCTGAGTTTGATTCGGTGGCCTTTTTTCCAGCAACTTTTCTTTCATCCTTGAGGTCCTCCCTGATTTTTTTTTCAACTAGTCTCCACAAGTTCCATCTCTTTATTAAATTTCTATTTATGATGTATTATTGGCTTGGTGGTATTTTTGTGTTAAGTATAACTTTGCCCTGTTTATCGTATTTCTTTCTTATTTTGAACAGAACACAGTTCATAGTTGGTGTTAATTTAATACTTTCAGTTTTCCTTTTATAAATTGCGGTATATTTATTCCGTGGGAAACTTCACAGTATTGACAAAAAATGAGTGCAGTTGGTGCACACTGATATGGATGAATCTCGAACATAATGCTGAACCAGAAAAAGCAACTTTCAGAAGAATACTTGTAAAATGTCATTTATTTAAATTAAAAACAAACAAACAAACGCTGTTAATGCTGCCTATTGTTTAGCATTCCACAATATAGCAGCCTGGCACTCAGAAGAGTTAGAAGCTCTCTGGGGGGAGAAGGGCTTGCCATGGAGAAAAGTCCGCAGGGCACCTGAACAGGGCAAGCGACCTTTGATTTCTTACACTGATGGGACCCTGAGTGGTCAACATATTTCTCCTTACATATTTCTGTGTCTAAAATATTGTGTAATAAATTTAAAAAATTCATGCTTATTTTATAGATAAATAACAAAAATATCTAATATACAGAATGAATGTTTTCCATAATCCTATTTCCCTGTTAATATTTTGGCATATTTCGGCGTGCTTCTTTGAGAGGAGGGGGTGGGGAGAGGGAGAAGCAGACTCCCCACTTAGCAGGGAGCTGAACACGAGGCTTGATCCCAGGATCCCAAGATCATGACCTGAGCTGAAGGCAGACACTTCACCGACTGAGCCACCCAGGTGCCCCATGTTTCTTTTAATTAATTGTTTCAGCTTTATTGAGGTAAAATTGACAAAAAATCGTGGGATATTTAAAGTGTGTATTATGACTCCCTATCTTGTGTGTGTGTGTGTGTGTGTGTGTGTGTGTGTGTGTGTAAGAACACTGAAGTTCTACTCCCTTAGCACATTTCATTTAGACAATACAGTGTTGTGACTGTGGTCACCACATTTTACATTAGGTCCCCAGGCTGTGTTTCTGTGTTTTTAGTCTAGTGTTGTTCAGAATAATTTCTTTTCTTTTCTTTTCTTTTCTTTTCTTTTCTTTTTTCTTTTCTTTTCTTTTCTTTTCTTTTCTTTTCTTTTCTTTCCTTTCCTTTCCTTTCCTTTCCTTTCCTTTCTTTTCTTTTTTCTTTTCTTTTCTTTTCTTTTCTTTTCTTTTCTTTTCTTTTCTTTTCTTTTCTTTTCTTTTCTTTTCTTTTCTTTCTTATGATGTTAGCTGCTGTTCTTCCTGTCGTCCTCCTCCAAGCACTCAGCTGTGTGGTGTGGGGCCAGCACCTCTGCTGGGCAGTGACCTGCTTGCCGAACCATCTGGAACCTTCCTTCTCGGGGAGTCTGAATCTACCTCCACTTTCCAGCCCTAGACAGGCGACTTCTGAAGACTCCTCCACCCCTTGTGTGAATGAGGGGCTCTTGGTTGTTGCCCCAGCTCTGCGTGTCCGTGTGCCCTGTTGCGCGTGCTCTTCTCATATGGGCACTCACTGCTCACTGCCTTGGTTTTGCTTTCAGTTTTGCTTTTTTCAAGAGTGTACAACACGGTTGTGATTTTCTGGAGGCATAGGTTGCAGTCCCACGTTGTGTGGTGTGAGGCTGGTGTGGGAGAGCCGCACACCCAGCCCCTGGCCTCCTGGGTGGCAGAGTGGCCCCACTCTGGCTTCTCAGCCCACGCCTGGCCACACTTTTAAGGTTACTAAAAACAGACCTCACAAACACAGCTGTGGGTCATCTGGAGAAGTTCTAAAAAGGAAAGACTGCCTCCAGTGCTGAAATGAAATGAGAAATCAGAGATGTCAAAGATGATATAGCTTCTTGATCAATAGAGGTTTTGGGTTTCTCAGCTATTACGGCTTGAGCAAGTCTGCCATGTGCTCTCTGGGAACAAGGAGATGCAGTTTGGGAAACTTTTGGTCAGTGCTCTAGCCAGCAGGCAAAAAACACTCCTCAAAGGAGAGAAAACCTTGATGTGAGCTTCAAACTGGCTTGAAAAGTGAGGAAAAGCCCAGCAGGCTCACAGTGGTACTGGAAACGGGACTTGGGGTCACGCCAGAAGCCTGCATCAACATTTCCACAGAGGAACAGGTGCTGAAGGAACCAGCGTGGCCACCCCCAGGGAAGGCTAGTCAGGAATTGTAAGGATCGGGTGTTTTCCTTTGCATGGTGGGACGTTTGCAGGGAGGGAAGGGTGAGGCCGGCGATGTTGCCCTTCTTCCCAGCTGAAGATGCTCACAGGAAATGTCGCTGCGGGTAGTCTGCCCCTGTGGCAGAAGGAAATGCCTCTACAAGTCAGTCTGCCCTGGATGAGGAGCAAACAGCAGGGTTGAATGTGGCCACGGAAGCCCGAGCCTTCGGCCCTGTTGCTGCTGAGCAAGCGAGCGAGCGGTGGACGAGGTGCCTGGGCAGCCATGCTGTATCGCGCCATGTGGAGGCATCGGTCGGCAGTAGCAGAAGCCAGACAGCCTGAGGGTCACCCGGCTCTCTGGCATTACACTGCCATGGTCAGGGGAGCAAATCCAATGATCCTGGGAGGTAGCTTGTGAAGGTCACACTGGTGTTTTGTTTTGTTTTGTTTAATCTCTCCCAAACTTCTGAGCTCTTGCCATGTCGAGTTTTTGGTTCTTCAAGGTTATTCAGCCTTGTTTCTTATTTATATATTTTCCTATCCTAGTTCTAGCAAGTTAGCTACTTCCAAGCCTATCTTTTTCTTTTTTCTTTCTACCTGCTGCCGCCCACTCCTTTACCTTGAATTCCCAAGGACGGTGTATTCCTGACCGGCTTTATGTCTCCTCTGAATCTCAGAAAGGTTGCATCTTGAAGTTCACATAGCTTGCTTTCTTTTCCTTTTCCTTTTTTTTTTTTAAACAGCTTCATTGAAGTATGATTCACACCCTATACAAATGCACCCTTCTGACGTACACAATTCAGCAGTTTATCGTATGTTCACAAAGTTGTGCGACCATCCCCACTAAGTGTAGAACATTTTCGTCACCCCAGAAAGAAGCCCCAGCCATCTGCTGCTCCCCGTTCCCTCTACCCCGGGCCCTGATCAGCCACTCATCTGCTTCCCCTCTCTATGGATTTGCCTGTTTGGACCTTTCATAGACACGGAGTCATGGGCTCTGTGGCCTTTGGGACCGGCTTCTCTCACTGAGCGTCACATAGCTCTGTGTCTGTTTTCAGTGTTTTCCTTCGGTTTTCTTTGTCAGGTGGTTAGCTGCCCCCTATTCTCAGATGATGAATTGAGTCATTTATCTTCTTCCAAGAGTCCATCGTCTTTGTACTTAAGTCTGCAACTCTGCAACTATTAATTTTTAAGCTATTAGTTTAACTATTAACTATTAAAATCTTAAAATTAGTAGTTGTTTGTCAGTTCTCTTGGGGAAAGAATACAGTCTGTGACTCCTCCTGTGCCTGATTCAGACCTAAGCTCCAAGCTCCCTCTGCCTGATGGCAATTCCGTGTTACCCTCTGGCGAATAACGATCCATCAGCTAGGTGTTGCTGTTTCGGCTCCTGACACCACCTCTTTTTGTCCTCGTTTCACAGTCTCTTCTGGTTATTTAAACTCTGTTATTATTACTGTATTGCAAGGCAGTTATCATAGACCTTCATTTTTCTTGTTTGTTTTCTGAAGCTCCCTGTAGAAAACCGTTGTCACTTGTGAACATCCCATGAGCACAGAGACCCGAATCCATGTAATTCTCTCTTCCCGTAGATGTGTGTCGTTACTTACTTACTGTCCTCACCCTCGCTGCCATCCCCCCACACCCCGATTTAAATTTTTGTGAACATTACTTCATGCCTTTTCTGTTTACTGAGTTACTCCTGAGTGCCCCTAAAAACACTCTAAGGAAGAGCATCATCTCTCCCTTTTTATGTACATTAAGTCATTAGATCCCCACAACAGCTCTGTGAGATGCGATTATTGCTGAGTTCCTAGTGTTTGCATTTTATTGATCAGGGAACTGGAGTTGAGTGTTTAAGTCACACTTTTCAACTACACTCAGTCTCTAAAACTGGAGTATGCTTTTTTCCCTCTTCATTCCCTTTAACACTCTGCCCAGTTAGTTCCTCACCCTCAGTAAGTACTCAATAAATAGTCAATTTGTTGTATAAGTAAATGAGTGAAAGGGCAAATGAAGGAATGAGATAGTACCTGGTGGGCTCCCTATGGGTGTGTCCAATGTTTTCCTTCAAAGAACTTGTTTCTGTGGCCTTTGTGAAGGCCTGTGGCATGAAAGCATAATTCAAGAGTATTTTAGAGGTGGGAGGAGTGGGTCTTTGAAGTTTTCACCACTGGGCTCTTTAGTGTTAATACGTGGCACCATTGCACAGAACGGGGTGGGATTTAGTAAAGGCCAAATATGCAAGTGAAGAAGAAGACGGTACGTGGGAGCATAGTCATTAAGGGCCTGGCACTTGCATTTGGCTGTGATGGCAGCATATTTATTTCCCACTGGTAGAGAGAGGGAAGCGAGGTGCAGAAATGCAGCTGTTCCAGAGGCAGGGTGTAGAGCATGTGCGTGTCTGTCCTTAAGTTTGTTGTGTTAGCTGAAGTTTTCCACCCTTTGTTTCTTTTACCTGCTTGAGTAGCTGTAGCCTATTTTATTATCTGGGACTTCATTTTTTGTAAAGAAGGTTGTTTTACCAACACCCATTTGCCATTGGAACTTGTGATTTATTGTCAAGTGTTGTGACAACCGGGATGAATTAGTCCTTGTGATTAGTGGTTTTATGTAGGAGCAGAAAGGACAGAGACCCATCCAGAGTGTTTTCATGTTAACAAGCTGCAAAATGTTTTGTTTTATTTTGTTTTCCCCACCAAAGCTTCTGGTCTTCTTAAGCAGAAGCAACAGATAATTATGAAATATTGTATGTTTAATTTTGTAGAACCTGGTAATTTGATAGATGAATCTTTTAGTGTTTATTTTCCTTATTGACTGACTACATTTTATTTTATTTATTTATTTTTAAACATCTTATTTATTTACTTGAGAAGGAGTGAGAAAGCGTGAGCGGGGGGAGGGGCAGAGACAGAGAACCTCAAGCAAACTCCATGCTGAGCACGGGGCTCGACATGGGGCTCGATCTCATGACCCATGAGATCACGACCTGAGCTGAAACCAAGAGTCAGATGCTTAACCGACTGAACCACACAGGTGTCCCCCGACTGACTACATTGTCGTTTAAATAATTCTTATGTCCTTGGCCATTGCAGACCTAGTTATGAAGAAAAATACAGTACAAAGTGGAATAACTTTTTAGAATGTTTATGAACTAGGCCAAACTGATTGCCTCTCTTATGTTTATTGTTTCAAATCGTTAGTGATGCAGGCTTCTAGGCATTTGTTATGTTATGCTGCTAACTCCCAAGGTCGCATCTCAGAACATCCTTTCCTTTCTGAGTATGCTCCTCTATCTGCCGAGCTGACATTCAGGTCCTTGATTCTGGGTAATGGAGTCTGTCTCAGTCCAAAGTAAACGCCCTGCAGAAAAAGGCCACGATAAAGAAAGAAGGCCGGAATAGTCTGTCTTTTCCAAAACGGACTTTGGCATATATTCAAATTACTCTTAGTTCACCAAAACCAAGCACCAGTTTTGTGCAAGCCACAGTTTTCATCCTCAAAGAATTGATGGTATGCTTAAGAACATTAACCACATCAGTCTCCTTGGTGCACAGATCCACAGACCAGACCAGCCCCTCCATCGGGTAGGAGGGTGGTAGGAAACCTGTCCCCCTTCTGTAATGTCTGTAAAATGAAGGTAATGAAAAAAGCCATCAATGCTGGTGAGGCTTAAAATCAATTACCAAGAAGGAATGTAAGAAATCTTATTAATCTCCTATTTATACTTAATAAATCATTAGCTGCCTTATTTTGACCTTTTGCTCCAAGAGAGTCATTCTTACGAACTTGGGTCCAAGTGTGTTGTGGTTCCTCATTAAATCCTTATCTCTTATAAACTCTTTTGACTTGAGACTTTGATGAGGCCGGAACTCAGTCATCCAGCCCAAATACACTTCTAGGGAATTTCACACGGGGCTGCCTTACTCTACCGGGCCAGTACAGCTCCAGATTTGGCAAAAGGTTTCACTTTAGATTTTGGTTTCCACATGGAAGCGTGGATACCTAATTTCTTAGCCCATTTTGCTTGCTGTGGACACCTACATACATCTGACTTTTGGAACACTAGCAGAATTGTGTTCTCAGTACATGTTGATCATCAGGGGCTCCCTAAAGAACACTTCACATTAGAAACAAATTTGGGGCAATTGTTGATTTAACAGTTCTACAAATGTTTTTGTATGTGGAACACAGAGAAGACTCCCAGTGATAGGCAGGTCAGACACCCACATTGATGATAATGCCTCACGTTACGGAGTTATCACTGTTCCAGGCACTGTCATAAAGGCCTCATGCGTGTTACTTATTTCATCTTTGCGTCAGCCCCATGGGGCAAGTCCTGTTCTTCGCTTCATCCTGTGATAAAGTATCTTACTCTAGGTCACCTGGTGGTGAGGTGGTGGGTCCTGAATCTGGGGGCTTCTCTGCAGAATCCATGCCCTGACCCATCTCTGCATGGCCCGTTGTAGAGGCATTGCTTCTGCCACTACGTCTGGGGGAGAGTGGTCTCCTGTTCCTACCGTGACGTCCTGATTCCCAGGTCCCCTAACTCCCTTATCACCCACTGTGACTGGCATTTCCACAGCTCCCTGGCCTTTCCTAAGTCTCATGCCGGCTCCTCGCCATCTCCACCCATACCCCCTGTTGCTCCTAGCATGAAGACTCCCAGAGCTGGTCTACATGGTGCCCTGCACAGGCCCCTGCTCACCCCTGACCATTCCCCCACATGCATCCCTGTTCCAGCCATACTAAATTCACTTCCATCCCTTGACTATGCCTGCCAAAGTCTCCTTTTCTGGGGGCCTGTTCATGATGTGTTGTAGCAACACCCATGGCCTGATGGCAGCTGCCGCAGCCCCTGGCCCTGTTGGCTTTCAGTGGGCTGACCTCTCTTCATCTTTCCATCCTCAGCTTGGAAGGCACTTCATCCAGCAGGCTTCCCTAACCCCCAAGTCTGTAAAGGGCCACTCTCCTGTGCTTCCCAGGGCACCCTCACTTCCTAGTCCTAGGATTTTGTACTCACACCTGCCCCCTGTCTAGATCCGTCTTCAGGTCACCGCCCTATACGGCTGGGGGTCATGGCTGACACGTCCACACCTGTCCTCCCCACACCTATCACAGTGTGTGGCAAACAGGAGGCACTTGATAAGTGATGAATGAGCAGCGATTCAGCAACAACAGGCCTCAGGGATGTGGCCCCTGAGGCAGCATCAGAGTTCGTGACTGCAGAGCTAGGCCGCTGTCGCTCACGTCCCCTGGTGGAGGGCACGCCTCTACTTGGAAGACTAGCTTCAGCTTCATGCATATATCTGTTGGGCTCAGTCTGTAGCTCTTCTGTCTGCTGGCTCAGCCTTTTCTCTGCTTTGGTTGTCACACCTCCAGGAAAGGCCTCCTTCACTTCCTGGGCATGTGTGGAGCTGCATGGTGGGGGGCATAAGCAGTTACCTGACCAAGGACTTCCGGGAGCAGGGCCTCTCTGGCTGCCCTGGCTTTGCCTTCCCCGGGAAGTCCTCACCCACAGGGAGCAGCAGCCTCGGGCAGGGGAGCTACCAGCATCGTGCAGGAAACTGTCTTCTGGGGTCAGGGCCAGCTACAGACATAATGAAAACCTGTCCCTGCAGCAGTAGCTCCTCACTGCCTACCTCCTCCCTCCTTCTGGTCCCCTGGGCGGCCTCTGCAGCAGCACGGTGTGCTGGCCTGGGCCTTCCCCACCCGCTGCCGGGAGACTTATAGGCTGTCTGTTGTGCTGTCAGGGGAGAGCCCATTAGAGCAGCTCTAGGGAACAGGCCTTACCAAGCACTTCTCTGACCAGAAGTAAGTCTACCAGCATGGAGACTACAAGATAGGTAAGAAATAGGACTTTTCTCTGATTAGCCCACAGAGGTTGCATTCTTTGACCCTCCCAAGGCAAGACGGCAAGTGAGTTCAATGTCTTCTGTGATGGAGTCTGAGGAGTTCACACAAAGGTGCTTTTGCTCCTCTGTCATATTCCAGTTTATGTGTCCATTTCAAGTTGATACGTGGACTTAGTTGTGACTGTGAAAGACCTTGTACATTGTGTATTTTTGTTGGAGAAAAAAAATGTGGAAGTTCTGGACCTTAGTTAAGACTGAGTATTTCATGTGTCTGTTAGCCATTTGTATGTCTTCATTGGAAAAGTGTCTGTTCATATCTTCTGCCCATTTTTTGATTTGTTTATTTGTTTCTCGTGTATTGAGTTTGAGAAGTTCTTTGTAGATCTTGGATACCAGTCCTTTATCTGTAGTGTCATTTGCAAATATATTCTCCCATTCCGTGGGCTGCCTCTTAGTTTTTCTGACTGTTTCCTTGGATGTGCAGAAACTTTTAATCTTGATGAAGTCCCATAAATTCATTTTATCTTTTGTTTCTCTTGCCTTTGGGGATGTGTCATGAAAAAGGTTGCTTTGGCTGATGTCGTAGAGGTTGCTGCCTATGTTCTCCTCTAGAATTTTGATGGATTCCTGTCTCACATCGAGGTCTTTCATCCATTTGGAGTTTATTTTTGTGTATGGTGTGAGATAGTGGTCAAGTTTCATTCTTTTGCATGTGGAGGTCCCTTAAAAAGTTAAAAATTGAGCTACCCTATGATCCAGCCATTGCGCTACTGGGTGTTTACCCCAAAGATACAGACGTAGTGAAGAGAAGGGCCATATGCACCCCAATGTTCATAGCAGCAATGTCCACAATAGCTAAATCGTGGAAGGAGCCGAGATGCCCTGCAACAGATGACTGGATTAAGAAGTTGTGGTCCATATATACAATGGAATATTACTCAGCAATCAGAAAGAATGAGTTCTCAACATTTGCTACAACATGGACGGCACTGGAGGAGATAATGCTTAGTGAAATAAGTCAAGCAGAGAAAGACAACTATCATATGATTTCTCTCATCTATGGAACATAAGAACTAGAATGATCAGTAGGGGAAGAAAGGGATAAAGGAAGGGGGGGTAATCAGAAGGGGGAATGAAACATGAAAGACTATGGACTATGAGAAACAAACTGAGGGCTACAGAGGGGAGGGGGGTGGGGGAATGGGATAGACCGGTGATGGGTAGTAAGGAGGGCACGTATTGCATGGTGCACTGGGTGTTATACACAACTAATGAATCATCGAGCCTTACATCGAAAACCGGGGATGTACTGTATGGTGACTAACATAATATAATAAAAAATCATTATTAATTAAAAAAAAAAAAAAAAAAGACTGAGTATTTCATGATCTCCTTTGGGGTGAGTTACTGTCCGAAGTTATTTATCTAAGTCTTTCAATTTCCACCTGTGATTTGGCTGTGCTCTAAGATCTCTCTAGGTGACTTAAAAACACATACCATATAGTATTTTTATGAGGAGAAAGGGAGATGAGGAGAGATTGAATGCAGAAATGGTGGCGTAACTATAATATGATGAAGGATAATTAAGTAA
Source organism: Ursus americanus (assembly GCF_024610735.1). Lineage (NCBI taxonomy): Eukaryota > Metazoa > Chordata > Mammalia > Carnivora > Ursidae > Ursus > Ursus americanus. Next base: position 37,230,045 of record NC_142128.1, read on the forward strand.
TCCCTAGGTTGTTTAACTAATTTTTTAGAGTAATCTCTATCCACAACGTGGGGCTTGAACTCATGATCCCGAGATCAAGAGTCGCATGCTCTACCGACTAAGCCAGCCAGGCCCCCCTCCTCTTTAGGTAATTACTTTTAAAGCATTTATTAAAATGTCCTGAACGTGAGCACCCATGTGCGTCTAGGAGTGTAGACTCCTCACCTGAAATGTTTCCATAATGCCTTTTCATCACCACCTTCTCCTGAGGCTTCAACTCTCCAAGACAGGGACTTTGTTTTGTTTGAGTCTATTCTCCAGGTATAGCGGACCCCAGCCCTAAAACAAACGTTTATTTGAACAAATTATGTTGCCACTCCCCTCAACAGATTTTCAGCGTGGTTAAATTTCAGTAGGGACTAACAATGGATTCATTTAAATAAGATTTGCTTCCTTTTCAGAAATTGCTTGAGTTCTGTCTGGAAAAGCTGCTTCTTAGTGTTTTCCCAGCAGATAGTTCTTCCAAAGACCCGGAGCAGGGACCTGCCTGCCTGTGAGAGCTACCTAACAGTGTGGCCCACTTTAGTGTGTTATTTCAGCCTTTAATGAGAATTGTAAAGATGCCAGTTAATTGTCCATTTAACTAACTTTTTTTTTTTAAAGATCTTTTATTTATGGGAAAGGGGGGGGAGGAGCAGAGGGAGAGGGACAAGCAGACTCCCAGCTGAGTGTGGAGCCCCACTCAGGGCTCAACCTCAGGACCCTGAGATCACGACCTGAGCTGAAACCAAGAGCTTAACAGACTGAGCTACCCAGGTGCCCCTCCCTTTTTTAATGAGGATTTTTGAGAGAATAAAATTCTCGTAGACTACAGCTTGACAAAAGCTGCATGTTCTTGCTGTGAATGTTTGATCCAACGGAAAACTGATACTCGATCATCTGAATCAAGGGAGGTTTTAATTACTCCCGTTGGTGCACATTACGGTCTCATTTTTTGTGGCAGTTTTGCAATAATGACATAGGTAATGCGGTCCATATTCTCGATCACCCTTACATATAGACCGACCAAACAAAATAAACCCAGGAATGTCTAGGGTCAAAAATCAGTGTCTGCTCAGCTACCGGCACAAAGCAGTCATGTGGCCCTTGCATGGAGGAACCTTTTAATGCTCATTTCAGCCCCCCAAGGTAAAACGTGCAGCCAAAGTTCAAAGAAAACATGATATAAATAAATGGTGTGTCTCGGAAGCAAACATTCTCCCTGAAATCTGCACGTCTCTGAAAAGATCATAGAAATCAGTAGTTAAATTTGACATTCATATTTTCACTTTACTCTCCACTTTTCAGGAGCATGTTCTGCATAGAGTGCAAGATCGAGCTGCATTTCAACCAACGGTGGTTTCCATCTGTGCTGATTGTAATTTTTATCCATAGGTTTGAAGACATACCTGATAGCGGGTCAGAGAGCGAAGGAGTCTCATTGCAGCTGCTCAGAGGCCTTGCTTTCTGGCTTTGAGGTCATTGACGGCTCACGGGTGTCCTCAGGTCCTAGGAGACAGGGGACAGCATCGCCAGGGAGTGTCAGTGACTTGGCGCAGACTGTCAAAACCTTTGATAACCTTAAGGTTAGTTTTTTTTTTCCTACTTTTACAATTTTATATTAATTCTGCAGTAGAACATGTGAAATAATAAGCAGCCTTTGGGTCTATGGCAGACGACTTGGAATGCCCTTCACTTCAGTTTTTGCGATTTTTAAATTTCGTATGTAGTTACCAGCATTTTGCATTTTTTAATATCTTTGCTTTTTTGACATATTACACACCTCCATTTTCTTTCCACACTGCATCACTGTGCTTCTCACTTGAGCTGTTGTTTTCTTTTTCTGAGACCTATGCTGTCTTTTGGGATCTCTGAAAGCCAATGATAAGTGATAGTAAAGGTGATTCTTCTCACAACTTACTTGGCGAACTAGTTGGTATCTTATTTCAGAGACCATTTTCTTAAGTCTCCTACGTCTCTTGAAATCCAATGTCTCACGATTATTTTAAATTTTGTTGGCGTGGGTGAGTCTTGTGGTGTAGCTCGCTGACAGAGTGTGGGCCTGCCAGGAACGTTACAGTATTTCATTGTGGGGGCAGAGACCTCTTGGTGGCTGTCTACACGTACCCGTTTCTGTCATCATAAACTACCACAGGATTAACATGGCGGGCCGTGGGCATACGAAACCATGCCAGTGTTTGAGCTGCTCCTCAGTTTTCACATGTGATTTCGTTTCCCCCACTGGCATCTCTTGTTTGTTTTTACTCTTGAAATATTTGCTGTTTCCATGTGGAAAAAAAGAAAGAGAGAGAGAGAGAGAGAGAGAGAGAGAGAGAGAAAGAAAGAAAGAAAGAAAGAAAGAAAGAAAGAAAGAAAGAAAGAAAGAAAGAAAGAAAGAAAGGGGAGGCACTCATAGCAGTTCCCCCTTCATTGTGTTATGCTCTCAAATAATCAAATGATATGTTGGTCTGGATGATGGCCTGTTGTTACGGCTTTAATCCAGTTTGTTCCTGTTTATCCACATTCATTCACAGCTTTGAAAGCCAGCTCTGCTGGTGTTTAAGTTCAACAGGATCATAACGTGGGCATCCAGGTCACTTCCCTCCGCCAGAATCCAGCGTCCCTGTCAACCAGTTGCTTTCTGTAATTCTCATGCTCAGGTTTTCTAACAGCACTTGTGTATCATTTTTGTCATGTGCTTTGTTAATTTAGTGCAGGGTTTTTCAGCCTCAGCACCAGGAACGTTTTGGGCCAGGTAACTGTTTGTGCTGGGGGCCGGCCTGTGCACTGTGGGATGTCAAGCGGCATCCCTGGCCTCCACCCACCAGATGCGAGGAGCACCCCCCCTCCTCCCGTTATGGTGACCAAGAATGCCTCCAGACATTGCCCAGTGACCCCTGACGGGTGAGAGAGGGTAAAATCCCCTCTACTTGAGAATCCCTGAGGTAGGGCACTAGACACGGTCCTTTCCCATGTCCTCTGGCACACGTGTGACTGCTAACGTGTCTAAAATTTCCTTACTGTCTGCACACTGTCAGGACAGCCTCTTTGCTCGGGGCGATGTTTTGCAGCAGTCAGGAAGAGGAGCTCTCGGCTCACAGGCTGTCCCTGAGCGTGGGCAGGAACAGTTGTAGGGGGAGAAGTTGAAAACGTAGTTTTCCAAATACAGCTTCATTATTTAGAGAGAAATTATTTCCTCCAGGCTTCAAACTGAGCTGTATTTAACTAGAGAAACAGAGCTCAAATCCAAAAATAAATGATGTGTTGTGTTTGCCTGCCATGTAAGATTACGTGTATGTGTATTTCTATGCATAGCCCATAACTTCCAATTTTAGTGACAGCGATTTGATGCTAAATTGACCTTAAAAGGTTTTCTCTTATCCCAAAACGACATTTCTTGCTAGTTATATGTATACTGACAGTGTTGGAGTTATAGCTATAAATAAATTTATCTTTATTTTAAAAATCTGGATAAACAAAAACTATTTAGCATATTCTGTTGTCATTTATAAATTTTCCAAATAATCATTGGAAGTTTTCTGAAAATCTTGTGATCTATTAAGTTAACTGTGTCTGCCAGAAGGAATTTTAGGGGGGAAAAAAAGATCTTTGTGCCCCTTCCAGGAGGGAAGGACCAGCTGGATCTTGAAGTACAATTTCTGAGGTATTTTCATGTGAGGACATCTGAGATGAGGACTGCCCCTGCGGTTGGAGTGGAAGGAGCATGGAGAGATAGACAGCGCAGTCTCTACTCAGGCTTTGCCGCTCAGGGGAAGTCGTGCACAGTCTGGCCCCTCTGCTTTTAGTTCGTGGGGTCAGGTGAGAGCAGGCCTCTGTGAGTGCCTTGCAAATAGTAAGCGCAGGGAAACTGAGTGAGTTGTTAGGAGCTGTCGTTGAGCCTGAAAGACAGAAAACTGAGGTCTGCTTCAAGGATTATATACATTCTAATCTGACATAAGTCTTTCTTTTGAGTAAGAGTTTTCACACAACAGAAAATATACTAGCTGCTTGCTTATAAGTTCTTGGGGTGGATTTATCCTGTGCACTTGTCAGGATCTCCCACATGTAGTTGGTTTGTCGCCTTCTGTTGTCCACACTATGTTTAGTTTTTCTGTGTAGCTAGAAGCGCCGACCAGTTTCTCCTAATCCTTTGCCAGGGTCCGTTGACTCTCCCTGTGAATGAGCTTCTTTCCTTTGTGGCTGCTGCCCCCTTGTCCAGCGAGAGGTAGCTCCCGAGTGGATTTCTGTCACTGACCCCGCATCTCCCTGCCCAGCACAGGAAGCCCTGGCTTGCGGAAGGGGCCTGTGTCAGGCAGTGTTTCCCTTGAAAGTACATTCCCTTGAGTAGTAGGTTCTCAGGTTGGGAATAGGGGGCAAGTATGGAAAAAGCATTCTTTGGTCAAGGAAACCTGCACAGTTCCTGGCTACATGCTGCAGAGAGGGCTCTGTGCTCCAGGACGTCTTGGAGCCTTTTGTGTGCTACTGCACACGATAGGCCTCCAGAGAGGGATGTGGCGGCGGTCTCCTCGTGCTTCTGTGACCACAGACTTCGTTCTTCGAGCCACACCTTATGGCGGAATGATTGTGTGGTGGAAGGAGTTTCATGCAGGAACCAAGAAATTAGGGAAAGGTATTGAGTGAATATTCCTCAGGTGATTGCATGTGTGCCTTGGTCCTGTTGTTCCTGTCACCTGCAGGGCACCTCACTGTCCCTTTTCCTCTGAGCTGCTCTTCCTTGCCCTCTTCAGTGTCATTGGAGTTTCCTGTGACTCCTCCAGCTAACAGTGCTGTCTCCCCATCTCCACATCCTCGGTCCGTTCAGCTGTAACATATACCTGTACTTGTCTCTTACACAGCTTCCTATGAGCTCTTTGAATGTGGGTAGAACCCATGTGTGAAATAACTTACGTTTTTCCCAAGTGTACAGCCTGGCATGTGGTAGATAATTATAACTTTCTTTTGGTTTAAGTTTTTTATTCTTGAATGATACACAGAGAACTCGTAGCTCTGCAGAGCTAGGCCAAGAAGGACTGAGTTCAGAAGTCCAGGCAGAACTGAATAGAAGCAGGTAATGTCAACGAAGCATTTGTTTTCCACTCCTAGTGCACGTGTCCTATGTGAGTTGTCTCCCAGTTCATAGCTGGAGGATTTTTACCTAATACTTCATTAAATAGTCTGAGAGCTGTGATGACCTAGTAGTGATGTCAAAGGCCAAAGGGTTTGGCCCTGAGGTCGTAGGTCAGAGGGACCCCTTCCCACACCCAAGCCTTGGCTTCTAGAGTGACTGGTAGTGAGAGTTTCTCATCAGGAAGGCCCTGGATAGCATAATGGGGGGAGAGGAGTACTACTGTAGAAAGGGCCAGGACTTAAAATCAAAGATCCTTCTCGAAGCCTTGGCTTTGGGACTGTGAGCAAGTCACTTAGTTTCTCTTGGCCATAGTGAGACAGTGATGAGTATCTCCCAGGTTTGCTGTGAAGATTAGCTGAAGTAATGCCCATGAATGTTAGGTTTGGAGTAGAAGCTCAGTTAAAACCAGACACGTGTGTATTCACTCCACGTGGAGAAATGGACAATGACCATGGTAGGAGTGAAGAAGGGCAGGAGGAGACTGACACTGCTTTGATTTGTCAACAAGGAATCACTGACTCTCTCAGGAAGGTCTTGCTTTCTCTGTTTATTCTGATGTGAGGGAGGTTCTTCAGTTTTCGCTGTAGGGGATGTAATCACGTCACAAATGTGACATCGGAGCATGAGCACCTTGGCCTGTTCAGTGTGTCCCCAGCTCTGCAGTGGATGTCTGCGGCTCCTTTTCCAGGAGCATTGTGCGTGATGGACAGATTGAGACTACGTGTGCCAATAAACATAGCTTGTCTAGCATCTTCGAGAAGAACAAAGAAACGAAAACCAAAGATGTGGATTTTTTTTTTTTAAATCACATCAGTCCTAGCCAGTGAACTTTGTGAGCCGTGAAAGCATCTTAGTTCATCTCTAAAGGACCTCATTGGAAACACACCTGCTCAGCTAGTCTTTGTGAATTTAACCTTAATCTATTATTCAGAACCCTGGGGCTCTGCGCTCATAGAGCATTTCTACACGTTTACTGTTAGTAATGAGGCTAATGATGTGGATTTGCCCACATGGGGGCAATTCAGGGAGGATCTCTTCTCTTTTCAAAAGGGTAATACTTTCCCTTTGAGGTTGGTAGCCCCAGGGACTATCCTTCTATGGCAGTCCCTATGACTTTTTTAATGACTCTAAATAAATGGTCACTTCTTTTATCTCCCTGTTACTTGTATGTAAAATCACTATGAGTAGGCTCCGTGGGCTCAGTGTGAGGAGGCAGCTGGCCTTTTAGTTCATTTCAGAAATAGAAAAGGTAGTAGATATCTGTCTATCTATCTATCTATCTATCTATCTATCTATCTATCTATCTATCATTTAGACATTAAATAAGTATTTCTTATAAATGGTGGTCAAATTGGTAGTGGTGATGGTTGCATAATTCTGTGAATACACTAAAAGCCACAGAATTATATACTCTCTAGATGGGTTAATTGTGTGGTATGTGAATTGTCTTGATAAAGCTGTTATAAAATAGATAGTCTGATTGCTGGCTGAAATGTGAACATAAAGTAAGCTTTTTTAAAAAAGACTTTCAGGTTTTATCTGTAGTTCCAGTCATGTGTGTTTCCTTCAGGTAGGAGAAAACCTGTCCATGGAAGTCAACACCTTACGGAAGAGTTCCACCTGATGGAGGTAGAAGGAGTGAGGGAGAGAGAGAACCAACACTAGAGGACCTCAGTAGTATTTGCTGCAGGCAGGGTCCCTCAGTGAGTTCTAGAATTAGTGGGTAAAAGTTTAAGGAGAAACAGGATATTTGCACAGCCTCCAAGGACCCCCCCCCCCCAGGATACTTGCTGATTACAAAGAGAAGAATAGTAACTCCACAGTGGAAAACCTGGCAGGCCCTGTCTCACTGAATGATGAAGGCTGGCATCACAATTAATAAGACTCGCAGTGTTGTGTACGTGCCCCCATCTCCATCATGTGATGTGCTGACAAGGGCACGTCACCTTTGTGGGGTCCTTCTCCCAAATCCTAAACCTCGTCCAACTCACGAGAAAGCATCAGACGAGTGCAGATCCAAGGCCCGTCTACAAAACACCTGATGCCTGACCAGGACATTGCAACAGTGACAAGTCATCAAAGACGAGATAAGACTGAAAACCTGCCACAGGCTGGAGGAGACAAGGACACCCTAAATGCAGTGTGGGATCCCGGTACAGAAAAAGGCGGTTTGGGGAAAAGCTGGGAAATGTGAGCGTAGTTAGTAGTACTGTGCCAACACTCACGCCATAGTCTCGATGGCCGTGCCGTGGTTGCCGAGAGATGCTGACGTTCGGTAATGCCGGAGAAGGACACGTGGCAGCTCTCTGAACTGTCTTTCCCGCTCTCCATAAGTCTAAGCTGTTTCACAGTTTAAATGTCTAATACGTATGTATTAACTATTTTAATGTATTTATGTTATGTTAATCATATATAATACAAACGTAAGTGTGTGACATTGTGTTTCTATGATATATTACGTATGAATTGACATGAGAAGATATGTCCAGCATCATCAGGTAGTGAAGTATTACACGTTAACGAAATTTCCCAAAATACCCAATGTTTTCTTTTCTTTTTTTTTTTTAAAGATTTTATTTATTTATTTGACAGAGATAGAGACAGCCAGCGAGAGAGGGAACACAAGCAGGGGGAGTCAAGCAGGGGGAGTGGGAGAGGAAGAAGCAGGCTCATAGCAGAGGAGCCCGATGTGGGGCTCGATCCCAGAACGCCGGGATCACGCCCCGAGCCGAAGGCAGGCACCCAACCGCTGCGCCACCCAGGCGCCCCTACCCAATGTTTTCTTATTTTGACTTCCTGATGGAATATTTCCACAGCACAGGAATGATCTGCTCAACTTATCAGCCTCAGTTATGAGACTCGGTGGTTGTTTAGGGTTCAGGAGTCTGAGCAGGGTTTTGTGACTCTACACTCCATGACTCTGAGATCTTGGGTCTGATTTTTACGAGTTTTTTGTTTTATTTTGTTGTTATTTGCCTCCTGTATTCTTAGATTGTGCACTTTCTATTCTTAAAGCTTCTGGGATGCCTTTCTTTTTCTGTAACAATTTCTGCTTCTCCTTTTCTCTAGTATTTTGATTGCAGAAATCATCTTGGAAGTGTTCACGCCCATGCTAACGCACTAGCTTAAACAGTGTCACACCCCCCCCCCCCGGAGGGCAGCAGAGGCCAGGCTGACTGAGGCCCCACGGTGCAGGCAGTTCCTGCTCCCTCCGAGATGTCCCATGCACGGATGGGGTCCAGGGTTCAGCTGCCTGGGCTTAAGCTCCCCTCTGTCACTCTCTGACTGAGACTCTGGGCAAGACCTTTCTGTTCTCTGCCTCAGTTTCCTCTGTGTGGAACGGAGTGAATTATAGCGTGTGCTTCCTGGGGGCTTATGAGGACTGCCGGCAGAGAGCTGAGAACCTCGGGTGGGCCTCAGTAGGTCTGTTTGTTGTTACTGTTGCACGTTCCTGTCTGCCACATTCAGCCTGAGTTTTGAGTTTGGGAGCAAGGGTTGCTTCTCTTGGTCATAAGACAGCTTACCAAATAGTCATGCTCAGCAGACTAAACAGGCAAAGCCAGGGCTTTTCTGATGTTTCCTCTTCATTTCTCAGAAAAGAGGTTTCCCTGCTCTCTTCCTTGACAGTTATGAAAAAGGACAGCTGTTGGCTTAGAAATGATTTATCTTGTGAAGAGAAATAGCCTTGAAGAAAAACCTATTTTATAACTCTATGCCATATATTCCGAATGTGTGTATTGCAATGTGTTAAAAACAAATGCAAATGTGCTCAGTTGTGTTAGAGAAATAGTTATCATACCCCCTCCAAAGCCCACGTCTTCGTTGGGGGAAGGAGCAGAGATCATCTGGGAAAATGCAGAGTTTGCTTTTGGGTGTTCTCCAAGGGATCTTGGGTTTCCCAGGCAACAGCCAGCACATTTCTTAGCCCATAGAGTCCTCTGTTTTGGGGACCTTAGCTGGTCTTAATAAAGCTTCCCTTGGTGCCAGCATGCCAGTAGCACCACTTAGAAGAACCAGGAGGTGGTCATAACTGCTTGGGTAACTTCAGGGGAATGAGGCCCAGGAGGTCATAGTGCCAGGATTACCCCTGGGTCCTCCTGCGTTAGGAAGGGACACCAGAGAGAGGCTGCATGGTGGTCAGGGACCAAGGGCCTGCAAGCCAACTCCTATCGCTGACGAACCTTTGTGTCCTCCGAGAGGCCTCGTGGTGTGTTATGAGGATTAACTGAGATCAGGCACACGAGACCACGGACACTGCACGGATGAGGCCCTGATTACTGTTCACAGGTATGTCCTCAGCACACAGGTGATTCTCCATCACAGCAGCTGCCGTCATTGTTGACTTTATCTGATGCATTGGGGATGCCTCCCAAGATGGTAAGATACCCCACATAAAGGCCAAAATGCTCTTCCCAGTGAGGGCTTCTCAGCAGGAGGAGAGGCAGACATTTAATGGGTGGGGAAACATTTCACAGAGGTATCTGTGTGCTTGGCAAAAACCAGTTTGTGACATGTTTTAACTCAGACTAAAATGAAGCTGGGAAATAGTTAAAGTTTTTGTGGGTAGTAGAGAGGGGACACAGAGCCACCCTCTGTTGCCCGTTGGGATCTTCCTAGTGCAGAAGGGACGCTCGCCACACATCGGAAGGGAATGTCAAGATGTGAGGATGTCTCCATCAGGGCAGGTGGGCTTCTCTAAGATTTTTTTGTTTCATTTTTTTTAAAGATTTAATCAATGAAATTTCCCCCCCAAAGCAAAGTAGATGAGGAAGAAATAGAAGGACAAAAAGCCACAGTTTGAAAGCACAATGAAATGATCTTCTGACCCCATATGCTGTCAGTTCCTGGGGCTGCTTTGCTACGGGCCAGCCTGGAGTCCCCATTCCCTGGATGAAACTGCTCGGGGGGTGCAGAGGGAGTCATGAGCACTATTCAGGGGAGTCCCAGCCGCAGTGCCTGCTCTTTGCTGCTTGACATGTGACTCTGACAAGCCCCTGAGCCTCCCTGAGGACAGTCTCTGAGGCCATTTATGAACATTATGTCTGTTCCTTTGTTCCCTGAGGTTCTTTTGTGGACCGTCTACCAGACCTTACTTCCGTATTAGACCATTTTATCACGGCCAGGTACAGGCCGCATAGCCTCTCTGTGTCAAAGGGATGTGGACTTGGGTTGCCCAGTTGTGAAGACCATGGTCACAGGCTCCTGGAGATCAGCCCAGTCCCCATGGACACTCCCGGTCTCCACAGGCCTTCCAGCCCTTTTGCAGTCAGCTTCCGGAGAGAGGGTACCGTGCTGAAGTTGTGTGCCTTCGGTGCATGTGCAGGGAGTCCTTCGCAGATGGTGTGTGCCCTCTGCTGTCCAGTGGGTTTGCTAGTCTCTGTTGCATATTTGTTGCTCTAAGTGCATAAAACATCTTGTATGTGTAAAGCCAGCGTGTATGGCGGGTTCCTAAGAAGCAGTCTATTTTTAAAGTACATGCGGTGTGCTTGAGGAGAGAAAAGTACTTAGGAACAAACCAAGACCAAGAGATACCAAGGATGGCTGTCCTGTCTGTGATAAGGACATCAAATTACAGCTGCATTGTCTTCATAACCGGAAGTTTTACTGTTAAGGACCAACATGTGTTGAGTACCTACTAGCACCTCAGTCAGAGCCCAGGGTGGTAAATACCTGTGCGTCTGCTCGTGCAACCTTCCCCCCTGCCAGACATCCCCAGTCAGTCACAGTCCTGCCACGGGGGCGGGATGCGGCTTCCTTGTCCTTGCCCACTCTTCCATGACGTCGGTCGTGGGAGACACAGCCCTGTTGTGGAAAGGAGAAACTGAGGCTCAGAGATCTCCCTACGCTAGTCAGTGTTCAACCAGGATTTGGTCCATGACACTTGATTTCAAAACCAGTGCCTCTGATCCCTGTGCTACACTACCAGTAATCACTGGAGTTAACTTCCAGGAACTTAGTAGAACTAGTGTTGTCACACTACTTCTCTAGTCTTCAAGTGTAAAAACTGGCCAGAGAAATAACTATTACTATTTTGTCGTGTCTGCTCAAGATTGGGGAAAGCCCCAGACCCTAAGGGTATGACTCAGGCTAGAGTCTGTGGGACTGTCTGAGGCACTATGCCGTGCCCACGGCTCCCCCTGGACCACCAGGTGGCCCTTGCAAAGGCCGTTGTTGCACCAGAGGGGCAGCCTGCCACCACGGCCACCACCAGAGCCATTCACTCCCACCCCCTGCTAGGGAGCCCTTCAGGAGTCTTGCTTGGCTTGTCACTGGTGGGTGGTGACTTCACCCCTCCCGAAGGGGCTGGGAGGGCCGCTCCAGGGGCATAGTGTTGGATTTTGTTCTTTCATTTGAGAAGATCAGTGGCCCCATTAGTGACATGTTTTGAAGTTTAATTCAGTCATTACCAAGGTGCATTAAAATAAATTTATATATTATATTACTGACAATTAGAACATTCTGCTCCTGTTAATAATGTCAGTGTTTAAAGAGCTATAGGCCTGTTTTACCTTGGTACTGCTGTTTACTCAGGTATGTTAGTTAATGACTTGGCCTGCTGCTTTGCCGTATATATTTTCATTTTTCGAACGAATATGAATGTTCAAACTTGCACATTGCATCAGATTTCCAGATGACACAACTCTTTAGAATCTTTATTTCTTTTATTTAACACAGCCGAGGCCTGAAATCTCACTTAGGTTGTGATGTAGCTCATACCCTTTCCTGTGGGTACTAAGTGATATTTACTTTAAATTTCTAAAATAGTGCCTAGCCTTCTGTAATGTATTCCAGTGTGCCACAGTGCTTATTTTGCTAGAAATTGTCAGAGTCCCTCTAAATCTGTTCTGCTGCCATTCGTCTTCTCCACTGGAAGCTCTTAGTTGCTGTCTTGGTGGTGGCTCCGGTTTACAGGGTCCCATCGATAGTAAATTGATTGAGGACTCACTGAGTGCCAGGAGCAAGGCTAGACTATCTACACACGTCTTCACTTAGTTCTCACCACACATCTGCAAGAGCTGTGTCAGCACCTTCTTTTATAGGTGAGAGGACGCAGGTGAGTGATTTGAAAGGGGCATCTCCACACCCTGGTTGTGAGAAGCAAAGCCTGGCCCTTTCTGCTCTACCTGTTGGTATTAAGCCTAGACTTCTCTTTTCTAGATCAGTTAATTGCTCAGGCTTCTGAGAACTCCTAGGTCTGTAAGCATGTCCCTCTGACTTTCCTGCCTGTTTTACATGAAGAACTCACCATCACACAGAGCTCAAGAACTCGTGTAGGCTATTGGCTGGTTGGTGGGCTTAATAACAGCTTTATTGAGATATAATCCACGTTACCATAAAATTTACCGTTTTATAGTATACAGTTTGGTGGTTTTAGTATACTTGCAAGATTGTGCGACCATCACCACAGTCTGTTTTGGAACATTTCCATCACCCTTCCATAAAGGAACTCCACACCCATTAGATCACTCCCCATTCCTTCGTCCCCTCAGCCCTGGCACCCACTGATCTCCTCACCATCTCTATGAATTTGCCTTTTCTGGACATTTTCTACCGATGGAATCATATAACCCATGGTCTTTTGTGTCTGGCTTCTGTAACCTGACAGTGTTGGCAAGGTTCATCCATGTTGGAGTAGGTGTCAGTGTTTCCTTCCTTTTTATGGCTGAATCATATTCCATTCTGTGGATAGACCACATTTTGTTGATCCATTCATCCATTGATGGACATTTGAGTTGTTTTACTTTTTGGCTGTTACAGACAGCGCTGCTCTGGGTAGCCATGTGCCAGTCTTCGTGTGGACGTGTTTCTGTTTTCACTTCACCAGTTTGTTTTTAACTCCTGCTCAAGCGGCACAGGAAGCCTTCCACTTGGTTACTACCATTCAGTGTGGCAGCCACTTGCAACAATAAACTTGAATTACAGGTTGTGGCCGTGCTTTCTGGGTGTGTTCCTATGGTGTATGTTTTTCTTATAGACCTGTCCTTCATGCGGAATCACGTTTGCCCCCAAATCGGAAGCTGGTGCAGAAGGAGGAGCGGTCCAAAATGGCTGTCAAGAGGAGCATAAAAACAGCACCAAGGTAACAAGCTCTTGTCTGTTATTCCTGTCAGTTCCTCTCCTGGTGCCTCTACCTGAGGTGACATTCCTGTCTGGTCGGCTTCTCATTTCTAAGAGTAACTCCTCTTAGGTGACACCATTCCACACCTTCTCATCCTGATGATTTTGAATAGATCAGTAAAGATCAGGATGGAGAGTCCTTCTAGCCCTTGTGAAGTAGAGTAATCACATGGCCAGCTGGATGGGACTCCCTTCAGGGACAGTAAAAGCTTGAAGCCACATGGACTATAGTAGCTAGGGAAGATCTCTGGGGCCAGAACATGTGGTAGAGTGTGGATGTGCAGAGAGAAAGGGTTCTGCAGGAGCAAAGGTGCATCGCGAAGAGAGGCTTGGGGTCGGGGCCAGCAGCGAGGACACTGCCAAAGAATTCTCACCTGGAGACAGAGCCAGGACTGCAGTAGAAAGCAGAACAAAGATCAAATCTGAGAGCCCTTCCAAGAACGCTTATAAAGGCTGACTCTCCAGGGAGGCCTATGTCTGTTATCCTCCACCTTGTTTCACTTGCCACCTTCCCCTAGATGGATCCTCGTGTCACTTCCACTGCCCCAGCCCCCCAGACCTTCCCCCATGGCCCTCTGCAGTGCCGAGTCTGTGGTAGCAAGCTCCAAGAGCCTCAACTCTTCCTTGACCTTCTCTCCACCTCCTCACTGGCCCTTCCCACGATGTCACCTTCCTGGATGCCTCAACCCCTGGAGGTGCAATCTGACGAGATAGGGGGATGGGGAGAAGCAGACGGGAGGAGAGGTGGAGCGTCAGGTTAGAACAGAGATGTAAAGGTGCTGGTCAGGTGTGCAGTGGGGCCCCAACGTGGCAAGGTTAGGATGGAATAGCACTGTCGCATGCTCACTGCAGCCTGTGTCTGCCCCCCACCACCCTTGTCTTGAGGCAGGCTCCTGGAGCACCGAATTCCAAAACTCAGAATGGACTTCTGAGCCCTCCCCAAGAGGAAAAGCTCACCAACAGTCAGACCTCCCTGTGTGAGATCTTACAGGAAAAGGGAAGGTGGGCAGGAGTGAGCTTGGACCAGTCAGCTCTCCTTCCGCTGAGATTCAAGAACATCCGGGAGAAAACAGATGCCCATTTTGTCGATGTTATCAAAGAAGACAGGTAAGAGTCAACCATTCCCAATGAAAGTAAAGATTTGCAGGTAGGAGTCTCTCCCTTTTCCTGAGTCACCTTATCCCCATGTGTTTGCCCCTCCATTGTCAGTATTTTACTTTATTTTGAAGTAATTTGAAACTTACAGAAAAGTTGCATGAATAATACAAAGAATTCTCATTTTATCCGTTGCTTGATTTATCAATTTGTAACATTTTACTGTGTTTTATTCTCTCTCTTTCTTTATGAAATTTATGTGTGTGTTTTTTTTTCTGGACCATTTCTTGGTAAATTGGATATGCCATGCCCTTTGCCCCTAAATACTGTATTTCCTAAATTACAAAGATGTTCTTTTACATAATCATGGTTACCAAATTCAGGAAATCCTACATGGATATGTATTTGATCTATGGTTCATATTCCAGCTTGTCTAGAAATTTTGGCCACAGAAATGACGTGTCCTTCTCAGGTATCCCATCCAGAGGCACATGGTGCCCATTTGTCTTCCGTCAGTGAGAGTAATTTTGAGCAGCCAGGCAACTGTTGTTGACCTCTCCAATCTGTGGTTATTTTCTCCTTGTGACTACTAAGCAATACTTTAAGATCATGCACATATTCCATTCCTCAGCAGACTTCCCTAGATTTCATCTCCATCGTGGTTCTTGCTTGAAATAACCTTTACTGTGTCGGTTCAGAATGTCAGTCCTACTTCAGTACCAACTGCACATTGGCAAGGGGAGCACATTGACATGACTCCATGTCATGTTTTTAAAAAATTCAATTTATTTATTTTAGAGAGAGAGGTCAGGAGAGGGGCCGAGGGAGAGAGAGAATCTCAAACAGACTCCCCGCTGAGCAGGGAGCACGACGTGGGGCTCGATCTCACGATCCTGAGATCACAACCTGAGGCAAAACCAAGAGTAGGGTGCTTAACCGACTGAGCCACCCAGGACACCCTCCATCAGTTGTTTTTCACAGTTTCTAGGACCCTGTTCTAGCACAACAGGATATGCTAGACTTGTCTTATATCTTCCCTAACCCTAGTCAGGAATCAGCCATTTGTTCAAAGAGCCTTGGCTTCTTTTAGTGAAGAATGGTATTTGGAAATGTTCATTGTTAATGTCTGATTTAATGTCATTGTAGCCAAAGACATACTGTATATATAATTTCAGTCCTTTTACGTTTATTGATACTTGTTTCATGGTCTCACTTGTGTCTCTCTTCATGAACATACCACATGCACTTGGAAAGAATGTAGTCTGCATTTGTAGAATGTTGTGATCCATAAACACAGTTAGGTCCAGGCAGTTGGCAGGATTAGATCATCTGTCTCTTCACTTTTGGTCTATTGCTCTATCAGTGTTAAGAGAGGAATTTAAAACTCTTTTACTGTAATTGTGGATTTGTCTGTGTTTCTTTTTAGTCCTGACAGTTTTTGTTTCAAGTATTTTCATGCTCTTTTTTTAGGTACATACACATTTATGAGTATTATAAATTCCTGGCGAATTGGTCCTTTTGTCATTTTGAAGTGTCCCTCTTTATCCCTGGTAATACTCTGTCCTAAAAACCACTTTATCTGATACTAATATAGTAACTCTAGCCTTCTTATTCTTACTCTTTGCCTGGTATATCAGTTTCCATTTTAAAAAAATTTCAACCTGTATCTTTATATTTGAAGTGTATCTCTTAGGAGTCTTGCTTTTTTAATCATTCTGAAAGTCTCTGCCATTTAATTCCACTTTAATATATTTACTGGCTTTTTAGCCATACCTCTTTGCATTATTTTTCATTTCATTTCATTTGGTGGTTGCTCCAGGACTTACAGATAGGTATCCTTGAATTTTTTTACATTGTATCATTTCAGTTTATTTTTTAAAGTTTATTTATTTATTTATGTAAGTAATCTCTGCACCCAACATGGGGCCTGAACTCACGACCCTGAGGTCCAGATTCACATGCTCTTCTGATCGAGCTGGCCAGGCGACCGTATATCATTTCACTTGAAATGTAGACATCCTGTAGCTATGTAGATGCGTTACTCTCTTCCCACGTCTTATGCTATAGTTTCTCGTGTGATATGTCTGCATACATTGTGACCCAGCCCTCTAATACAACCCTCTTGGTAATCTCAGAATGGTCTCCATTGATTGCTCTTCTGTTGAGTTGGATCATATTTTCCTGTTTCTTTGTGTGTTGTGTAAATTTGGCTTGTGTCATGCTTAGGAACTCTGGATTCTGTTATATTGCTCTGAAGAGTGTCAATATTTTGTTTGTTTGTTTTAGCATGCAGTTAACTTACTGAAACTCGGACAACAAACTTTGTCTCCCCTGGCACAGGTGGCTGCTACTGTTTTTTAAGCCTTAATTAGGCTGCTTGGAGTCTGCTGTGCACATGCAGATTTCAAGGGTCAGCCAGAGATTTGAGCAGAGCTCATATGATGAATTTGGGGATGCCCCTTCTCTGGTTTTTTTCTTTCTCTTGGATTTTCAACCTCATTTTCCAGCTGTGGGCACCCAAACATTATTTTCTGATTTTCCAAGCCAGCGAGACCGTGGCTTTTCCATCTCAGTTTTAGCCACCCTGCACATGGTGCTGACTAATGGCTGTCTTCAGGCAAAAAAGAAAAATGGTAAAACATGGGAAATTAAGCTGGTGCTGTTCTCTTCCTCCAGGTGTGACTCTCCTCAATTTCCCACCTGCTTTGGTCAGTCTCCGCTACATTCCAGGAGTCATTTTTATATCTTGTCCAGATTTTATTGTTGTTATCTGAGAGAGGATTGGCCCAAAAGGAGCTAATCTCCATTCCCAGAAAAGGAACTTGCCAATATTAATTTCAGAGGAGCAGCACGGTGTCTAGCTGAATGTGGCCATTGCACATCCTCCGTGCGGCTGCTGTGCTGGTTTTCCCTCCGTCCACAATTGCTGGGTAGAAGGGAAAATGGCTGTCCACATTCGGGGATGGAATTTTCTGTCTTCTGAGTCTGAGAGCATAGTTGAGGTATGGCACACTTGTCACAGAGAGAGAGTCCACTGGGCTGCAGGGACCCTGTGCGTCAGGCACATGTGAGGGACTTTATCTGTTTCATATGATGTAATTACGGAAGTTATTGTGTGAGGGAGAGAGACTATACTCCATGGCTATATTTGCCTTCTGAAATCATGTTAACACTCTCTTACATTTCCAGCAGTATAAAAAGGATATTACTATTTGCTTGCAACCGTAAAAGAATGAAAGTCACGTAAAGCAGGTTGGATGTCTCTGCTATTAAAATCGTTGAGTGTTGTTTTTCAGGTTTCACACGCAGTCTGCATATGTGACAATAGCACTCCAATTACTCTAACTATAAACAGTTTTGTGATAACAACCTGTCAGCTCTGATGGCAGTAATTACTGTCAGTACTCTGAATGACAGGACAGCCGGCTCTGAGTTAGGTTTTCATTGGAAGCCTTGGAATCACCCTGAGTCTTCTCGGTATGGGGATGTCTGGTCCTCCAGAGCAGTGGTTTCCTAGCACAGCAGAGCTGCCTCCTTCTTCCCCGGACACTGGAAGATGTTTCCAGAAGCAGGGTGCTCATGACATGTACTATAATAACGGCAAACAGTCATGGTTTAGTGGAGAGGAAGCATAACGTGTGTTTTAAAAACACAAAGCACTTTTCAGATGTATGTTCTAAAGGAGGGGTCAAGCAGTATCTGTCATGTATTGACTCTCAGACACGGTAAATTTGTGACATGCTTCGGGAATGGTGTTTGGGGAGCTGACTGCAGTCTTCTGATAGCATAAAGTGCAATGGCTGTGTACCGTGTTGACCAACTGCATGTTTCGTTTCTCTTAGCCTGATGAAAGATTATTTTTTCAAGCCACCCATCAATCAGTTCAGCTTGAACTTCCTGGATCAGGAGCTAGAGCGATCCTATAGGACCAGCTACCAAGAAGAGGTGTGTTTCCCCTTCTTCTACTGAAGAAATTTGTTTTTTGCACTGGATAGTTCACGAGCAGCTTTGTGCTTTGGCATCCTTTCCCCCCCGCCCCTCGAGTGATAGGAAAATGAAGGCTAGTACTGATTTCCCATAATCCATAAGCCCCAGACTACATCTTTCCAATTTTAGTATATGTGCTGCCGAAGCGAGCACGTAGCCCCAGACTACATCTGCATGTGAATTTATCCACACGAGGAGAAAACCCCCAATCTTGCTGTGCTCCTTTGTCTGGCATCACTGGCATGTCATTTCTAGGCCCCTTTGCTCTGTGCTGGCATTATCCTCATTTTCTCCCTCCTTCCCTGTGACTCCCTAACATTACGTGCATGACTCTTTGTCACACAGCACCCTGACATTTCAGATCCTCTCCGTCTCCTATTAGGCTGTGAGCTCCCAGAGGGCGATGTTTCACGTCTGCCCCCAGCACCCACACATGAAGCCAGGCCCGGAGCAGGCTCTTGAGTGAAGGCACGAGCATCTCTTACTATCCGTTGACACGCCTATGCTTTCATCTGCTCTTGCTCCAATGCCTGCGTGTTACTTCTGTCATGAAGCCAGCTGTCACACATCCTGAACCTGGGACCCAGCCATTCACTGGAAGCTTCCAGAAAATGGCTTTTGTGCAACAGCCTTTACAGACCCAGAGTCCATAACCCAGCTTTCAGGCTTAGTATGTAATGTGTTTGTGAGAACTCACTGGTTTGTAATAGCTTGCTGTGTGACCTTGTGCAAGTTTCCTAACTGCTCTGTGCTTTAGTTTCCTCATTAAATGGGATAGGAGAGGTGCTCCACCGAAAGCACTTACCACCTGTACTGGGTCCAGGGTGGGCAAGTGGTCAACAAATATTAGCAGTGTTTTCCATTGAAATCCTACTCCATGGCCACCTGTTGCAGCTTCTGCTTATGCCTCCCACCTCCCCTCCTACCCCTGAACAGGTTATAAAGAATTCTCCCGTGAAGACTTTTGCCAGTGCCACCTTCAGCTCCCTCCTGGATGTGTTTCTTTCGACGACAGTGTTTCTAATTCTCTCTATCACCTGCTTCCTGAAGTACGGGGCTGCCACCACGGCTCCCCCGCCTGCCGCCCTGGCAGTCTTCAGCGCCGCCCTGCTGCTGGAGATGCTGAGCCTTGTGGTCTCCATCAGGTAAAGGCCCACCTGCCCGGCTCTGCTCCAGCTTTTAGCCTTTAGCTCCCTCTGCTGGCTCAGCAGTTTATGGCTGCACAGTCTGGCGGCAGGGCCGCTGAGCCGCCTCCCGACGCCAGAGGCCTCTGCATTTAGGGTGACCCGTCCTCTTTCCTTCCCTCCCCTCAAGCTCCGCTGCTCAGCATCGTCCATCACAGACCCCAGCCCTCGGCACAGGTGGGCACCTTCTTTACCAGAGGGTCAGTGTCCCCTGCAGCCCCTCCACTGCCAGCCCATCCCTGGATCTCCCCACTCAGAGACTTAAAAAGGACACGTGGGAAGAGAAGGAATGAGAAAGGGAAGAGAAACAGAACAGAGCGTACAGGGAGCACATGATGGGCGGCCACCTGCTGGTCAGCAGGTGCCTCTTCTAGATGTGCGAGTGAGACTTGAAACCCTTAGAAGGATTGTAGGTGTCAGTCTCCACAAGCTTGGGTCAGGCAGTGGTTTCTTAGATGTGACACGAAAAGCACGAGCAGCCAGAGAAAGAAGAGATAGGTTGGACCTCATCAAAATGTAAAGCTTCTCCGTTCCAGAGAGCAACAGTCACTTCTCAGGTCAGAGTGAGAAGGAGCCTGCCGGACGGGGGCATATATGCAGACCGCATCTGTGCTGAGGTCTGATACCTAGAATGTCAGCTTAGTAATGAAAATTTAGAAATGGACAGAAGGTCTGAATAGACAGCAGGGACCCCTCAGGGAAGGTAGGCCCTCAAGATCCACTCAGCCTGATGCCGGGGTTCAGCCCAGCACCTGGGGGAGCTCACAGCCACTCTGAGTACTTGCGACTAAGTGTGAATGCACAGGGTACTCCATTCACAAGCACACACCCCGCCCCCGTCTGCCTCCAGGGCACTGTGACCACCTCCTCTGTCCAGCCCTGTCCATCTCAACAGGCAGTTCTGCGTGATTGCCCCCAGCAGCTGGAGGTGAAACAGAAAGGGGGAGAAGGGCCCTGACCTTGAGTTTCTGCCCCCCTTCCCCAATACCCCAGGACAGGAAACAACAGCCCTGGGTCTGCCCTGTGGCTTCTGAACACTAGTCGCCCCCTCCCCACACCCCTTTGACATATATGGGCTGGATTGCTCTCCCCCCTCCCCGTATTCACCCTCCCCTCATTCCCCCACCACTGCCCCTACCCCTGTGGTTTTTGTAGAGGGTCTTCTCTGCAAAAAGGCACAAGGGTCAAGTGTGAACACTTGACCCCTGTGCCTCCTTCAGGTTGAGATAACTGTGTCCTCACTGTCTACCCAAATTCTCCACCAGGACTGAGGTGCATGGTGCATAGCAAAGGACTCCTTGTAACACAGCCCTCCCTATTGGCCTGCCCCTCAAGTCTTGGCTCTACAACCCTTGCTAAGCTGCCTGGGACCCACTCGCAAATCAGCTCTGCTTCTGGGGAATCCAAACCAAGGCATCTTCAGGCCCCTAGTTTGTCTCTTCCTTTTTAAAATCAGCTTTATTGTGATATAATTCACATATGTAAGTGTTTAATTCACTCATGTAATTGTACAATTACATGATGTAATTCACTCATTAAGTGTACAATTTATTGATTCCTAGTTAACCTACAGAGTTGTGCAAACATCACTATATAATTTTAGAACATTTCTATCTCCCCAGAGAAAACCTGGCACCCATGTGCAGGGAGTCCCCTCACACCTGCGCCCCCTTGCCTGGGGCAGGTTTCTGTCTGACACGGGCCTACAGCTAGGTGAGGCTCCGGCTCTCTTAGAGGCTAGCGTTGTCTCCGTACCTTTTTCAGAAGCCCTTTACACCGTTGTTCCCTGTTCCTTTGGACCCACTTCTACAGAATCTGGCCTAACCCCAGTTTGGAGACTGCAGAGGGCTATAGGCCACAGAGATGCCAGGCTGGCTGCCCCCCGTGTGTGCTGGGCCTGTCACACCCACATGCTCTGCTAGCGTCTTCCAGTGAGGTGGCCGCTGCTCCTGAGTGACCACTGGTGGGACTTTAAAAGTTCACTTTACCCAAATCATCAAAGCCTGGGAGGGGCTGGGGACATGACGGAGTTCCCTCTCACCTCTCCGAGGGTCAGCAGGAATCTCTGCTGCAGAATATATGGGCGCCCCGGCAAGGCTGCTTCTGCAGCTCTTCCAGGGGCCAGTCCCAGGCCTGGCACCTCCTCCAGAGGCTTTTGTGCATCTTGAATTGTAGCCCATCCCTTCACTCCCCT
Organism: Ursus americanus; assembly: GCF_024610735.1. Classification (NCBI taxonomy): domain Eukaryota; kingdom Metazoa; phylum Chordata; class Mammalia; order Carnivora; family Ursidae; genus Ursus; species Ursus americanus. The sequence goes on from NC_142128.1 coordinate 37,251,769, forward strand.
CACTTTGTGCCGAGCCCAGGCAGGCGTGAGAAGGTGGGTCTCATCCTCAGAGCTCTGCCGTCCTGGGGACCTTCATGGGGGCCTCCCAGTCCTGCCTTCTCCCTGTTGGAACTTGGCTTCTTCTGTCTCCTCATGGGGCTTATGTATTCTGCCTTTGAGCATATTTGTGGTTATTCTTGGAAATATTCCCAGGACTCCATTATCCGTTAAGTGTCAGGAGGCCAGAACCATCCAGGCCCTAGAAGAGTCAGACAGGGCCTGGCTCCACGTGGAAAATGGCTGAGATTTGAGGTTTCCTTGTGGCGATCACGCTTTTGTAGTAAGTGGTCGCTGCACTGCAGGTGTCCAGGACAGAAAGTGCAGGCCCCTGGGTGTGTGGCAAAGACACTTGAGGGGATCTTGTGCCGTTGAAGCTCAGCAGCGGCTTCTGGCACTTCCAGAGGTGAGGACAGCACGCCTGTCCCTTTCCCCCTCCCTGGGGAGGGTCTTTGTGCGTGGGTCTCCCTGCCCAGCTGAATCCTGGTGCCCCTTCTTCCGTCTCCTGCTGCTGGCATCCAGGTACTGGCCCCTGCTGACCCCGGGGCCCCTCACTTAGCCAGACTGTTCTTCCTTTTGAACAGCGGTTCTCAGGACACGCACTTGCTCCCCCTTCTTTATGAAAATTATTTTGTGATGTCCACATCAGTACCCTGAAATACAGCCTACTTATACACACAATTTCAGAAGGAGTCGATGAAATGTTGTCACTCCAGTACGAAGAAGAAAGAGCAAGGGAGCCATTTAAATGAAAATGTGTAGTGTTTCCCCTCGTTTTTGCCAGGACACCGCTACCCGGGAAGTCATAACAAAGTCGTCAGCTGTGTCTTTATGTGCACAATCACACAAACGTGACAGCTCCAGGCACGGACCACTAGCGGTGTGCGGGCTTGGGGGCACACGCGCCAGGTTGCCACCTGTGACACGATATCTGAAATGCCGAATGAGCCTTGGTGAGGCCCCAAAGCAAAGGGCACTTCTCATAGTGGTTCATTCCTGGGAGATCAGGGTGTGTTGGCAGCACCGAGACACAGCGAGGCTCCAGGCTGAGGTCATTGTCAGCAGAGTTCTCTCCTCTGTGGGTGTCCAGGGGGCATGTGGCAGTCATGTGAGATGCAGGGCAGAGCCGCACTGTGTGTCTCAGTGCACCTCCCATCCCGGGCTCCTGTCCACTAGATGCCGTCTGCACCCCTCAGTCATTGTGGCAACCAGAAAGGCCCTGACAGAATCCCAGACACTTCCAAAGCGCCCCAGCAGCCTGTGACAACAAGTGGTGACCTCTCAGAGGGCCTGTTAACGTTTGCATGCCCCGTTCTTACAGCTACTTTGAGACCCGCAGAAGCTTATGATTGGCTTTGTGCGAACATGTGTTATTAGTATGCAGCAGATTACCTTAAAATAAGGTATGGTGAGCTGAGCAAGTCCAATTTATTTGCCGCCAACCCAAAGTGAGGGGATGGGGGGCTCCGCCTGCCCCCACGTGCACAGTAGCTGCATTGGTAAGAGTCGGTGGGTCTCCTGCCCTCATCTTCCCTGGCAGGCTGACCCGCCCACAGACACCCCATTTCTCCTTTCTCCCCTCCTCATCCCAGGATGGTGTTTTTCCTGGAGGATGTGATGGCCTGTACGAAGCGCCTGCTGGAGTGGATAGCCGGCTGGCTCCCGCGCCATTTCATTGGGGCCATCCTGGTGTCACTCCCTGCTCTTGCAGTCTATTCACATGTCACCTCTGAATTTGAGACAAACATACACGTAAGTAAAGGCCTAGTGACTTTGTTCCTGGGCTCTTCGGGACTCTCTCATTTTTTTTTTAAATAAGCCTGATGACTTGGGATAGCAGTTTAAATATAGGCCTTTAAAGAGGTACAAACTCTTTGTCACCACCTTGAGCTTGTCTTAGAAGACTTGCCTGGGACAGAGGAGCAGGCAGGGAAGGTAGCACACAGCCTGTCTCGATGCTCGAGCCTGTCACTGACCACAGTCAGGGAGAGGGCTACGACGCTGCCCTGCCCAGCTCACACATGCCCTCTCCAGCCTCATCTGTTCACCGAGCTCCAAATCAGTTATTTTCCTATGCATTTTTCAAAGCCGCGTCTGTCCCACGTTTCCAGACAAGATACCTTGCTCATCTGTCAAACTGGCACAGCCAGGTGACTGGCCTCTGGGCTGGCTGCTGTCCATCAGGGAAGGAGCTTCTGAGTTAAACCCCACGAAGACTGAATTAATGCCCTGTGGAAAGTTCTATTTTTGGTGAAAGTGAGTGTAACATGAGCTGCCAGGCAGGCTGACTGCATTTGATACTTTAACAGCAAATTACATTTCTGCTGGCATGTAGCAGGATGCCTGAAGGAAGGCTTTGTAAAGGTAACCACTTACACGGTGGCGGTGTTGAGACGGGTGGCCTACCTTCCCTTTCCTCCAGAATGATGTGCGCAGTTTCCACACATCTGAAGGAGAGTCCTAGTGCCCATGTGAGCTCGCAGCCTAAAGCTCTGGGTGATTAACCCAGCGGTTTAGGATCTGTCCCTGAAACTGCCAGATACTTCGCGATACCCGTGGTATTTTTATATCGAAAGAAAGATAAGTGAGTGAATCCTTTGATGTCAGCATGCTCAGCTGGAAGTGAGGCAAGGGGCCCACACGGCGAGGGCGGGATGGGTCACTAACCGCGCCGGCTCCTCGTTGCAGTTCACCGTGTTTATGGGCTCAGCCGTCCTGATCACCGTCGTGCACTACTGTAACTTCTGCCAGCTCAGCTCCTGGATGAGGTCCTCCTTAGCCACAGTCGTCGGGGCTGGGCCCCTGCTCCTGCTCTATGTCTCCCTGTGCCCTGACAGGTATGTCCACCAGTGCGCTCTGCATCTGGCGCCCTCGCTGGCTGGGACACCTTTCCCACCCTCGCTTGTCTCTCACATCTGTGCCTATGCCCTCTCCCTCTGCTCTACCAGATACTGTCACAACATGACGTAGCTTCCAACATACACAATGTCAACAACTTAATGAAATGTCTGAAGACGAATATGCAAAAGAAAGAAAAAGAAAATCATTCCTCATGACATATACATGTATTTGCATATAGACATCCTCGGGTGACTCCCTGCCATAGTGCAGCAGACACATGCTTGCACTTACTTATGATGGCGAAGTAGGACCAGAAGCCATTTCTAAACGAGATCATCAAGGAAGTAAAGGAGTAGAGGTATAGGGAGACACAAGAATGCAAAGAGGAAGCTGGTTCTAACCTCATTTGAGTAAGGGGAATACACCCAGACAGCTTGCAGGTTGGTGAAGGAGAGGAAGGGAAGAGGTAAGGTGCTCTTGCAAGTGGCCTGGGCCTTATTTATAAATACCGACTCACTGTTGTGACACATGTGTCATGATGTGAAATGGAGTAATGACCAGTCACTGGAAATACATCTTTTATCTTGAAGTCCTTCCACATATTGGAGAACACTTTCAGTCTCTGGTATTCAAATGGCCTTCAAAACCCTATCACTGGTAGGTGCCAAGGGATAGGATGGCATGGGGAAAGAAAGTGTCTGTGGGAAACAGGAGCCATTCTTACCATCGTGCTACAAAAAATGAAAAATGAAAGTATATAGGAATGGCAATGATATGTGCTGTATTTAAAACATCCTATATTCATGAAATCCAGTAAGATCCCTGTCTTTCATGTGTCCTACTAATTGAATAATGTTTGATTCTTAGTTTGTTAAAAACAGATCTCAAGTTGATTGTTGCACATTTGCAACTGGTTTTGCAGCTATCAGCCTTTTTCAGCTAAATTCGTAGTTGGGAATACTGTGATACGGTGGAGAGCAAGAACGCTCACAGTGAGTGGTTCAGAAAGTTCACGATAATGTCTTAAAGCCATTAAGCTTCTGTTTCTGTAACAAACTTCTCCTAAATCTTGGCCTTTTTTTGTAACTGCTTATAAAAACACTTTACTATTAGCACATATTAAAAAACCGTTTCTTTATAATTCCCGTGGGTTTAGGCTAGCAAGATATTTCAGAGTTACACGGCATTCCTTCTTTGTGCCTTACATGACATCTAATATTCCTGGCTCCTCAAATTATTATGACAACTGGAAGGAGCCCCAACATTTCCAAAATGCCCCCTAGGAATGGCATTACTGTTGCTGAGAACCATTGCCTTAATAAGTTCAGAAGTAGAAAATGATCCAATTTGTTGCAATATCGAATACGAAACTGCCATAGTATATCTTTGGGTATTACCAAAGCAGCAGTCGGTAATGGACAAAGTAAGCATCCTTCTCCTCACTTAGACTTAATAAAATAATGACGACATGAAAGACACTCAAGTTTTCTGCAAATTAAGATCAAAAGGGAATTTTCAGCAGAACTGTCATTCAGCATTTGAAAGGAAACTTTAATGAATAGTTAAATTACTTTAAGCAGAACAAAGCGTACATTTCCCTTTCGAAGGTATGACCATCTGGAATTAGGGTCATTATGAAGCTCTTTCCCAAGAGCATGGGATTCATCAATCTGCCTTTTAACCTTTTAAAAGAACCATCACAAATACCCTCTCAGCCACTCGCAGTACCAGTCAGTCACTGGTGCGGGGCTTTTCCACTTGGATCTGGAGGGACCAGAGTGATGAGGGACCAACTCCATCACCTTTGTCCAGAATTCAAAGAGCAGATCTTGGGCTGTAGCTGAACCTCCCCTTCACCTAGTACTTCTCCCTACTCGAAGAATCCCTTGAGCCCATCCACCCCACCATCACCGCAGAGCTTCACGGGGTAAGAAGCGTGGGGAGTGGTGATCACAAGCACAGACAGGCGCCCTGTGTAGGGGAGGGGACTTCTGAGAACCATGCCAGCCTCGCAGGGGGACACGGACATAAAAGAAGAGCTGCGCACATGTGGAGAGGGATGGTGTCACAGTCGCGCTTGGGCAGGGAGAGATGACATACAGCCTCAGAACAGTGTCTGTGCTGTAGCTCTTGCTTTCTTGCCTCCCCCGTGAAGTCCTCTAACACCCCCTATGATGATAAAAGCCACTCTGAGCCATCCCCTTGCCTCTGCTGCCCAGGGGAGCTGCTTGCAGAAGCTTTGTAAGGTCCCCCTTTGCAGTGAGCGGGACAGATGGATCTAGCAGACCAGGAAGTGTGTGGGCACGAGGCCGATTTACCAGCCTGGGGGGATGCTGGGTGCAGCAGGACCCCAGAGGAAGCTGTGAGGGATGTGAAAAGGGTACCACACGTCACAGGTCCTGCCCCGACACCAAGAGAGAGTTCTTTATTGTGTGTGGTTTCCATGCCCCAGAATGGGGATTCAATTGCTTTGGGCACACCAGGAGCCAAGTGTGCCCTCTCAGGTCAGCCAGCGTCTCCAGCAGTTCCTTTCTAAATCAGTCCTTTGTCAGTGGGCATCGCTGTTTATCATGACTGGTTTCTGGCCTCGTGGCACCGCAGAGAGAAGTCCTCGCCTCACGCGAATGTCTTAAAGACTTCTTGTTTGGTTTTGCTCTTTGGCGATGGTGCCTCTATACCTGATGTGAAGGCCTGTTGGCTGCATCACTGTCTCTGCCTGCTGTGATTTTTAGTTAACTCACAATATCAAATTACAATAAAGCATTAACTATCCTTAGTTGTCTGACTTGATCTCCACATTTAAAAAAAGGGCAATTGTTTTTTTGAATTCTTCTCAGTTTTGCTTTATATAACGCCGTCTTTGCTTTTTATGATAATATTCTTCTGCATTTTAATTTCAGTTCCATAGTAATTTCACACCTTGATGCAGGACAGAATTTCAGGTAAGCTTCTAACATCATGCTTGTGTCTGAACAAACAAGGGTAACTGTCTGCGTACTGTTTCTTTCTCAGCTTCCCAAAAAGCAGTCGTATCTTGAATAAAAAGAATTGTATGTAATTCTTAAAAGAATAAGTGGGAAATACCCACTTGTTAAAATATCATATCATAGTTATAATATCTTACTGAGAACATACTAGATTGGCTTAATTTTATGTAAGAGTTCAGCATGTTAGAAAGGAAATTTCTCAAGTCTAAGAAAGTACTTATTTTAATTCCCTAAAATATTTTGAAATTACTAACTAGAAATTTGAAATAATAAATGCTAGACCCTTGCTTTACTGTAAACATCAAACTAAAATCTATATAAACTGAAGAGTCAGAAATAAACATTAAATTATATAAAACTACATAAAAATCTAGAAAAAATGGAATTAGTTTGCAGGCCCCTAGGACAGAGAGAACTTTCCAGCCTTACAAATAATAAATAGGACCACACACGCACAAAAAGAAAAGACTGATCAACACACTTATGGGGTGGGGGGAGTCAGCAGGCAGAGGAAAGTAGCTATGGGCCGTTTTATGAAGAGCTGATCAAGACCTGCGTAAATGACAAAAACCAAAAATTTCACAAGAGAAAATGTAGGGAGAAGCTAACTATGCTATTACTGAAGTCATTGCACATTTAAATAACTACAAAATCCTTTTGATCTTTTACGTTGTACCTTCAAGACTTTAGATTGTGAATACCCAGTACCGGCAAGGGCTGGCACATTTGTACCTGGTTGGGTGTTTATTTTGTTAAGCTACCAGGCGCTTATAACATACGGTTCATTTCTCACAACAACTTGACACATTAGATGATTTTATCCCCATTTTCCAGATGAGGAAGCTGAAGTTCAGAGAAGTTAAGGAACCTGTCTATGGTCACACAGCTAGTCATTGGCAGTGTTTAAACCCTGGCCTCCCTCACTACCAGGCCATGCTCTTTCTGCCATGCCTCATTACTCCTCAGAATGGTGCATAGTTTTGGAAAGCAATTTGATGACCTACAAAAGTGTTCATAGCCTTTGACCTAATAATTCTGTTTTTACTTATCTACCGAGGGGATAATTAGGAGATATGATAAACGCCACCTGCCCAAAAATGTTGATCACAATGGCTGATAACATTGAAAATTCCTCAGCAACTTCAGTTGCCAATAAAAAGAAATGAATTAAATTGTGACCATGTGCTCAAATATTGCCACTGTTAAGATGCAGCCATAAGAAAAACACCATGTGAACCCACATCTGTCCTGTGGCTATAGCCAGATATTTCATTATGTAGATGAAAAAAAATGTAAGATACGTCATAGTTACGATCTGGTAATGAGTGATGAATGGTTTTTTTAATCCTGTTTCTACAATTAAAAAGTTAAATCTCTGTGGACATGTAGACACTGGGAAGGAGATTAAAAGTATGAAACAAAGGCAGAATGCAGAGTGTTTCTATGATGATCACAACTATAGTATTTAAAAATAAAACACTTAGCTTCTTTTTAAGTAAACTTTTTATTGATGAATATATACCGTGTGCACAGTAAAGTACCCAGATCATAAAAATATGGCTCAGTGAATTTTCCCAAGTGAGCACACCCCATTAACTGCCACTCGGACCAAAAAGTAGAACATGACCAGGACCCCAGAATCACCCTTGTGTCCCAGCTTGGTGACTGCCCCAGCCTTGCATCTGTAGGCATAGATTTTAAATGGCACTGAAATACACCAAAATGTTAACAAATCCCACGTTAACCTGGTCAGGACCATGAGTGATCTTTGTTTTCTGTTTTTCTCTCTGTTTTGATCCCTCTTCTCCATGATAGTGAATTATACTGTATTTTACTCTTAACTTCCAATTATGACAATGTCCAACTATTAAGTCAAAAATTGACTCTTGCATTTAATCCCATAAAATTCCTCTTTTTGGAACTGACCTTTGCTATTTGAATTTAGGAATAAGACCGCCGTCTTTGTTCCTTCTGTAGTTGTGTGAGAAATACAGGTTATCATTGGGAAGTGATTCTCTTATCTTCTTGCTCCAGATCTCTGTTGCATGGCAGCCCCTTGGGCACTAAGTGTAAATCTGTGTATTAGGACTCCCCTTTTAAACAAAGATGAAAACAAACATCACAGTCTGTTTCCCTTTCTCTCTCACACTGGCCTGTGTTCCACAATTCCCCTCCTCTGCCCAGAGGGTCTGGCCTGTGTCCCTCTCCAGAGTCAGGCCATGCCACAGCGAGAAAAGCAAGAGCAGCAGCCTGCTTGAGGAAAGCCAGACACATCACCCATTTCTGCCACAGGGCTACAAAGTCTGATTGGATCCTTAAGATGATGTTAAGCCTTGGTGATGTCTACTTATAAAGGGGGCTGTTCCTCAATGTCACCGCTTTGGAGAAACAAAGAATGGTCACCTCCTAACCCAACAAGGTGGGCTCACCCAAGAGAAGACTTATTGCCTCCTGTTGCACATTCTCTCCCTACTCTCAAGTGAGTTAGAAGGCTTGCAGGGCTGGACACACATCTGTTTCAGTCATCTTAAATAGTTAATTGTTTAGTACTTGAGATTCATGGTAGGTACTGCCACTTGATTAAATGACAGAAGAATAAATAAGTGTGCTGTGTCTTACCATAAAGGCATTTTTTGGTTCTTAGCTCACAGGGCCTGAGTCATGGAACTTATGGCAGGGGTCCCCAAGACCACCCGAGAACCAAGAATTCTCTAGGAGGATTCAGGACTCCACATATAGCCGTACTCATGGCTGTGATTTAGCAGCGAGAAGAAGTACATGAGATAGAGTCCAGAGGAAACCAGTTGCCAGCTCTCAAGAGTCCTGTCCCCATGGCATAGTCCGGTACACTCTGAATTCCTCCGGCAGCGAGCTTGGACAGTGCAGGTGAAATGTTGTCCATCAGGGGACCCCATCAGAGACTCAGTACCTAGGGTTTTTATTAGATGCTGGTCACATAGGCATCTCTGCTGGCAGGGAGCAAAATTCCAGACTCTCAGAAGGAAGGCACAGTGTAGGCACAGTGAGCCCCTCTTATCAAGGAGGGTGGGAACCTCCCCAAATCCAAGATCCTGATACCACCTTGGGCACTCTTGCCGGTAGGCCTTTCTATGGATGGCAGCCTCAGGCCTGCTATGTTAACTCCTTTCCGCACAGAATCTGAGGCCAATAGGGACTTAGCGATACTCTAGCCCCTCTTCAGTTTACATGTGAGGAAATCGAGACCTAGAAATCTTGACCAGGGTTCCAGAACTCTGCAGTGGTTTAGCTGGGACAGAGTCCTGGGATTCTAATTCCAAGGCCAGGGCTTTTGTGACTGTGTTTTGTAGGGAACCATTATGGCCAGACTGGTCAAGTTCATTATTTTTTGTAATGTCCTTAAGTCACAGGTAATAGTAAAACTCATTAAACACTCCAGTTACAGAATTGAGTTTTCAGTGCCATGGAGCTATGGAAACTGAGAGCCCATCCATTTTATATATAATTATGTAATGAGTCATCCCACTGCCACATAAAATCTAGAAGCCCATCAGGGCCCAGAATTTATGCTAACAGAGCAGTCACAGCTTTGTAAACAGAAGAAAGAGAAGGAGGAAACACAACGCTCGTTAACAGTGACAGCCTCTGGATGGTCAATAACGGATGAATCTTTTCTTCTTTCTACGTTTCCCCCTAAATTTCTTCTGATGAGTATGTAGTATTTTTAAGTGGAAAAATTACCTCTAAAAAAGAAGCTTTCCAAGAGACTGTGTTTGCGCTAATCTTCAGTCACAGCTGTTGCTCGTCAGCACCATCCAACTACAGAACAGCCCCCCGCCCCGCAAGAGCAGGCTATTCCTGGAGGGAACAGAAATGAGAAGGGCAACGTGGAAATGTCTAATGGAATCATAAATGTGCGGTAGTTGACATGACTCAGCATTGCCAGCTCCAGTAGTTTATCCCACAGACAGACTCCTTTCTCTGCACGGGGACAGCATGGTGGGGTTCCCTGGGGAAAAGGGATGGGCACGGCCCAAATGCCCAGGGTTGGAACCTGATTGTTATAGTATGTATTAGGATTTCTTGCAACCACAAGAAAACCTCTCATAGGAAGGACACTCATTTTATACCATTGTTTATGCTATTTGAGTTTCTCACAATGCGCTACTCTTAAAAGTATACATATTGGGGCGCCTGGGTGGCTCACTCCGTTAAGCATCCAACTCTTGATCTCAGCTCAGGTCTTGATCTCAGGGTCGTGAATTCAAGCCCCATGTGGGGCTCCTCGATGGGCATGGAGTCCACTTAAAAAAAAAAAGTATACCTATTATTTGTAAAAATGTTAACATTGTCTTAAACGACTTTGACAAAACAGAACTAACCCAGTAGGGGGTAGTGATACACTGGCAGACTTTTATGCAAGTAAGCAATAGTGAACTTACACTAATTCTTTGTGAAATTACGTATCTACCAGAACTAAAGTTGGATTAGAAATCTAAAATGTGTCAGGGAATGTTCAATTTCTTGCGTATGATGATGGTAGTGTGGTTACAAAGGCAGATGTCCTTATTCTTAGGAGATAGGGACTGAAATACTCAGGATCGAAGTGTCATGAGGTCTGCCCCTTACCTTCATAATGTTGAGCGGGAAAGCTGTGTGTGCGCGCGTGTGTGTTGACAGAGGGAAAAAACAAAGCAGCAAAATGGCAGCAATTGTTGAGTCCAGGAGAAGGGCATACAATTGTATTACTAGTCTCTTAACTTTCCTATCAAAATAGAAAGTTGGTGGAAATGAAAAGATTTTTAAAATCAAGGAGCTAAAGACTCCTGGAAAACAAAGCAGTCGCCAAGTAGTTACTCAGAAATCAGTGACAAAAATCAGTCTTTATCTCGGCACCCCTTCAGCCAGCCAGCTAACAGGCTCGGGTGGCTTCGCGGCTGTAGGTCGTTGACACGTTGAAGTCCACAGAACCTGGTGCAGAGTGCTAGTTAGCTGGGCTCTTTCAGAACTGCACGTCCTAAGCAGCAACCTCTGCCTTAAAAGATGCACTTAAGAAGGTATGCCCTTTCTCTTCTCTTTACTCTCCAGTTCCGAGGGGAATCCGTGCAATAGTTCCTTGCCACGTGATGGCGGAACGGCCAGCCTGATTGGCCAGGAGGTGATTCTTGTCTTCTTTCTCCTGCTCCTGTTGGTCTGGTTCCTGAATCGAGAATTCGAGGTCAGCTACCGCCTGCACTACCATGGGGACGTGGAGGCGGACCTTCACCGCACCAAGATCCAGAGCATGAGGGACCAAGCTGACTGGCTGCTGAGAAACATCATCCCCTACCACGTGGCCGAGCAGCTGAAGGTCTCACAGACCTACTCCAAGAACCACGACAGCGGAGGTGTCATCTTCGCCAGCATCGTCAACTTCAGTGAGTTCTACGAGGAGAACTACGAGGGGGGCAAGGAGTGCTACCGGGTCCTCAACGAGCTCATCGGGGACTTCGACGAGCTCCTGAGCAGGCCGGGCTACAGCAGCATCGAGAAGATCAAGACCATTGGGGCCACGTACATGGCTGCATCGGGTCTGAATGGCGCCCAGTGCCAGGACGGCAGCCACCCGCAGGAGCACCTGCAGGTCCTGTTTGAGTTCGCCAAGGAGATGATGCGCGTGGTGGACGACTTCAACAGCAACATGCTGTGGTTCAACTTTAAGCTCAGGGTCGGCTTCAACCATGGGCCGCTCACAGCGGGGGTCATCGGCACCACCAAGCTGCTGTATGACATCTGGGGCGACACTGTCAACATCGCCAGCAGGATGGACAGCACAGGGGTGGAGTGCCGCATCCAGGTGAGCGAGGAGAGCTACCGCGTCCTGAGCAAGATGGGCTACGACTTCGACTACCGGGGGACAGTGAACGTGAAGGGCAAGGGCCAGATGAAGACCTACCTGTACCCAAAGTGCATGGACAGCGGGGCCGTGCCACAGCACCAGCTGTCCATCTCCCCGGACATCCGAGTCCAGGTGGACGGCAGCATTGGGCGGTCTCCCACGGACGAGATCGCCAACCTGGTGCCTTCTGTACAGAATGCAGACAAGATGTCTCTGGGTTCCGAAAACAACGTTCAGGCCAAGGACATTCACCTGTCCTCTAAGAGGCCGTGGAAAGAGCCCTTCAAAGCCGAAGAAAGGTGTCGATTTGGCAAAGCCATAGAGAAAAGTGACTGTGAAGAAGCTGGCATGGAGGAAGCCAGCGAGCTCACCAGGCTCAATGTTTCCAAGAGCGTGTGACGCAGCGCCCGTCGCTGCCACGGTGCTCTGCTCCTTGAAACACAGTCGTGTGTGTACTAGCCTGTCGTGCATCCCAAGCGCCACAGCCTCCGTCGCCGGACATGGCACCGCGTGGTCCTTGCCCTGACGTCTGTGTGAGCCACACACATCCGTCTCTTTGCTTTTTCTCCCCCGGAGCCCTGTCCCCTGGGTGTGACCGTCAGCAGCATGGAGAACAAGTGCCTTCAGGGGCTGGCCGCGGCCTCGCGTCTGGGGACAGAGGCTGCCCGTGGAGATCGCGGCATTGGGTGTTGCTGGACTTTTTAAACAAAAGCTGTGGTTAAGATATCATTTTTATTGCTTTTTCTCACAGGACACTTTGGGTTTTTGTTTTGTTTTTGTTTTGTTTTTGCTAGTACAATGTTTTTGCGGGGTTTTTTTCTGTATACATACTAGTGTTCTCCAGTGACCTGACCTTTCTATGTAAACATGTACACGCACACACACTTTCATTTATGAATCTGAGATCAAGTGCCAGTAACTCACTGTGAGGGGAGGTGGGGGGGCGTGGGCTGCGAGCAGCTGCCAGCCAGGACAGCCCGCGCCCTCCCAACCTGCGCCTTCCAGAGCACCCGGGCCCTTGGGGGCTGTGGGGGCACCGCTCCCCGGCCGCGGGGCATTAGGGCTTCCTCCCTGTGCAGGCCAAGCTTGCAGATGCTGACCAGTAGCAGAGCTTCTGAACCCAGGCCTCAGGTATTTAAAAGCTGTGTTTCATCCTGCCCCGGACACCGAGGGGTCTTCCAGCTGGGAGTGAAGGGATTTGTCTTGGAAGCTGAATCCTCTGAGAGGGAAACTCAAAATAAATGTCTGAGGGTTGCATTTATTTATTTATTTATTTATCAGGAAATGTGTGTTTCGGGGAGGGGCAGCCAGGTCATTCTGGCGAAGGGACATAGGCTGGGTTGGGGGGAGGGGGTCTACAGGGGGCACAGCAGAAGGAAGAGAAGATGTCCATTAGTGCTTCGGCCGCTCTGGGCCACCTCCTCATGCAGGAGCTGAGCAAGACCCGATCACCCGGCTAGTGTGCCCTGGGGCAGAGATGCCCTCAGCCATGGTTTTAAAACCTAATGGGCACTGCCGCTTCTGTCCCGTGGGCTGCAGATCTGTGCCGTCTGGGCCTACCCGCTGCAAGGGTCGAGTCAGAGTCCTGCCCCGCGTGAGGGGGCCTACCCGCTGCAAGGGTCGAGTCAGAGTCCTGCCCCGCGTGAGTGCCAGCAGCTTGGCCTGCACACGTCCGAGAAGTTTCTCACCCTTTCCCGTTCTTGGCTTGTGCAGGGCCTGTGTGTGGCAGGCTTGAACCTGGTGCGTCCCAGCCCTCTTTAGATGGAGTCCTCACGCTGTGTGTAGAGACAGAATCATCCGCATGCATACGAGGTGTTGAGCCAGGGCAAGTAGAGAAAACCTAAGGAAAATCACTTCTGGGTCCTTTATTGCTGATCGTGCCTGCGATGACGTTTTGCGGTGTTGAGTCCAGAGCATATGTAGAGTTGAACTCAGGCTCATGTTGCCCTGTCATTGGCATGGTTACTTGCAAGGTGACTGGCGTATGGTTCACAGGATAGTTGGAGGACTAGCTCCTTCTCTGTTTAAGGTCTTCACCTTAACCATGTGCATTTTCTTTTCGCTGCTATATCTCTGTATAACTGTCACATCTACATCAAGTCCCATTATCAATCCCCCCCTCAATTCATCTAGAATCTGCCATTTCTGGCTTCAGGAAATACCGATTCTGATGGGCCAGCTCCCCAGGGGGGACATGCGTGGGATGGCCTCCCATTGATGCAGCCATAGCCAGGATCTTGACGTCCCAGGGAGTCAAGAGCATTCTCAGTAACTAAGATCTTCCTTCAGGTTTTACTGTCAATTTGTTGGTCTTCCAATGCTAGAGGAAGGGTGGCGTGACAATACCTCTTGCTTCTAAAGAATGTATTCTTACAAGATACTGCAGAATTTTTATTTTTATTTTTACTTTAAAACACTACCCAACACTGTCCTTGTCCATAGGGACTGTGGGCATGTTAGGGGCTCCTCCCATCAGTGTTAAGGCATGTATTTGAGTGTGGTCCTCTCCTTTTGCCTTCTGTCCTCAGGCTCTGTAGCTCTGGCAGCAGCTAAGGGGCTGGGCGGTTGCCGACGAGTCGCCTGTGTCTCTGCTGTTCCGCTCAGAACATGTCCTACAAGGTTCATCTCTGCACATGCTTCCCCCCCAGCACATTCTCTTTTCCCTTCCCCTCCCGCAAAGATGTTTGTGATTCCTGACCCTGGAAAGCCGTGGACCACAGGGAGAGGGTCTTAATGTCTGGTGAGCTGGTCCAGCAGCGTGCACACTGGAGCCTTTGATGGTTGGCTCACCCAGAGTTTCAAATTGTCTTTAAAAAAAAAATCACCCTGAGCCTTCCTTAATCACCAGTACAGATGTTCTCTCTGGGCCACTAGGCGACTTGGGTCCTTCCCAGTTCCCTGCCCTGAAGCATACCTCAGCCCAGGACCACAGAGTCTCTGGAACGGAGACGCCGTGCATCCACCCCTGCTGGCGTTGAACAGAGAGTCACTGAGGACAGGTCCCTAAGCGGCGGTTCAAGTGCTACCAACACGACGGATGTGCTCTTCGCAGAGGCAATACCTCTTCCAAACTTAGGTCAGGAAGCAATACTTCAGAATTGAATGTGTGTAAATAGTCGCTTTGAGTTGCAATTGCTGTTTTCTTCTTGGCCCCAAGTCAGATCGAATTATACACCATATATATACACATATATGTATATGTATATATATATAAACAAGCACACATGATTTTATCCAGTGCCAACAAAGGTAGAGCATCAGTTATGAAGCCCTTAAGTAGCTTGAAGAGTCACACTGATTATGCAACACCTGCACGCGACTCCATTGACACTGACTCCGCTCTTGGAGGCAGCACCTGCACATTTGCACACGACACCGAGAGCCAGAGGGCCGCGTGCTTCCCACTACGTGGACTATAATAATGTGTAGTTTCCAAAGATCTGTCTGCGTTTGCATTTCTAGATTTTTGAGGTAAACGTTTTTTGGCTGGTTGTTTCAGAAAATCACATCATGCCTAGAACCTGAAATTAAATTAACAAGAACCAACTGTTTGCATTTTCCATCTTTCCTTCACTCTGCTCTTTTTAAATTGTTAATTCTAATTATTTCAGAATGCATCCACTCAAGAAATGGATATTAAAATGTTCTAAAATCTAAATATTTGATGCCTGGTATTTCCTCATTGAAAAGATCAGTAGCACTTCAGAAATTAGGGCACTCTTTATTCCCTGCGTTTTGTGGCTGAAATAAGAAGATTTGCTTTTCTTTCACATCATGACTTTGAAAACAAGACAACTAAACAAACAAACAAACAAACCCAACAACAAAACAGCCCTGTTTATGTATGTGGTTTCTTTCTTTTTGTTTAATGGAGATATTTGCTACAGTTACCTTAGGTTGAAAAATACTCTATATGGAACTTTAAAAAAAAATAAAAAGCAGGTGTTAGGACATGTTTTGCTTGCAACGATATCCCTATTTTATTAGGCCTTCTAAATCATTTTTCCCCGCAAGATCTTAGGAGAAGGAATTGACCGAGAAAATGAAGTAGATTTTCTGAAAAGATGCACCCACATAGCCTGTCCTCGCAGAGTTCCTGGGGGTGTTCACATTGGGAGAAGTCACAAACCTATCTCAGAACCCATTTAAAGTCACAGAGCCTCTTCCCAGAAACACATACATGCCCTTTGTACATATCCCTGGGGTTCACAACACCTCCAGATCTGAAGCAAAACTATGGATCTGTTGGGGTGTAGAGCCTTTTCCCTTACGACGTTCTTCCTGGTGACTACAGTATTAATCGGCAACCTCAGAGCACAGGATCCTCTTGTAGACTCAGCAGGGGGAGGTGAAGATGTGGTCCCCTAGTCCTTGTTCATCACCTCACAAGCTGCTAGGTGGTTCTCTGCTGGAACCTGGTGCCTATGAGGGCGTTGCTCGTTGCTGCGGGCGTCTTTCTCTCCTGAGAACTAGGAACCTTTCTGGAGCCCAAGCAGTCGTGGTCTGTGCTGCACTGGAGGTCATGTGAGAATGTGGGTCTTTTTACTAGAAAGGGTACCCTGGGGACTTTTGAGGACTTGGCAGTCCCGAAAGACAGCCCCTAATTTTTGCAGTAAGCCTCAGAACTTAGCCTTTGTGGTTTCTCTCTTGCGTGTGGTTGCTTTTCTCTGTGTGGGGAATCTCCCTGTGGCCACCTGGAATAGATCCCGTGTGCCAGGAAAAGGGAACTAACTGGGGAAGAGATAAGTAAGAGGAAGTGATTAAGAAAAGTACACACTTGTACACCCTATACGTGTAAATTAAAAATCTCCCCAAGTGTCTATTTTTATACAGTTCCTACGTGAAAATTGTCTTTTTTTAATTACGTGACTCTTAAGAGTTATCACTATATATTAGAGTAACGTAAGTTTGGGGAATTCTCCCTGTTCCCGTTGGGCCCGGACGCCGGAAGGAAAAGCAAATTAAGCGGTTGTGTATCAGGAGCCGAGGCCCTCCTGAAATGTCGGTCATCGAAAGCAGTGATCTTAACCTTTCTTGGCTCACAGAGTCTTTGATGATTTGATGACAATTGTGGCTCTTTTCTCCAGAAACACACACACACACACACACAGACACACACACAAACCCTCTTAATGTTGCATATAATTTCAGGAGTCCCCAGATTCAAATAAAGTACCCCCGATCTACAACAACTAAGGAATGATAATTTTTTATTATAACTACCTGCAGGTGAGGCTTCCAAGCATTTGCGGACTCCACTGGAAATTCGGTTGACCATGTTAATGCTACTTTGTTTGCATATGCATTCCCAAGCAAATGATATTTTTGTGTTTTATGCTTGAATTCTCTAAATGTATTCAAGGAGCCACACGAAGGACTTTACAGTTTCACAAAGTTAGTCAAATTCTTCCCAACAGATAAGGAGCACTCAGCCAGTATTTACTGAGTATCTACGATGTGCCAAATAATGCCAAACCTCCCTTTATTTGGCTGTTAAAGTTGCCACGAGGCTCGAGAATATTTGAGCAACAGCCGTGATTAGAGACACTGGTTTTCCTGTTGTTTTCCCGCTGCGAATTCTTCAGTAGACAGAAGGGCAGTTCCAGGTGTCTGGGTTGGCACAGTGACATCCTCTCCTTACTGACATTTTTAAACAGCGGCTTCTTGGTGTCATCTGTAAACAAAGAGATGATTTTTGTATTCATGGTCTTGAGGAGTATTCAGTTTTTGAAGAAAGAGCAAAACAGAGAAAACACCTGTACCCGTATTGTGTTGGGTAGAGTGGCCACGCCATGTACAATCCCATGAAATCCTCTGTTTATTTTTAAAACCATCCTCTCCAGACGGCAGTTGGGGCCCCAGCATGAGGGTCTCAGAACGAGGCATTGGCTTGGGCTGATTTGGCTGGTGGGAGCCTTTCTGGAATAGCACCACCCAGTAAAGCATCTCCCTGCCCTCCCCAAAAGAAGCGCCGGTGGCCGAGGGGTGGGGGGATGAGAGGTCTCTGCTTGTCCCGTCCCTGCCCTGGGCCCTGTTACCAGGCAAGGTAGCGGCTTCTGGCAGGTGGTAATCTGAACAAATTGCTCTCTCTCGTCTTCCTCTGACTTTCTTGCTCTTCTCAGCAAACAAAATTCTTGCTGCATAGGTTGGAAGGGCAGTGAATGGTGTCAGAAAGGAGGAATTGTTTGGATTTGTCCACATAATCCCGGGAAAGGAAGCAGACTGGGAAAGGGAAGTGCTGCACGCCTGCACACTCGTGGGACTCCCTGGTGACCCCCTTGTGCCCACGGCAAACCTCACAGTGCACTGCGCCCTTCCTTGGGAAGATCTCTGTTCACGTTCTCCCTGGCTTCCAGCATCCCGGGTCTCCGGCACTGGCCTCTTTGGGAGTCCTCCCACCGAGGACCACCAGCCCCACCTCACGGACAGCCGTGCCTCTCCAAGGACACAGGTGCCTCCACTCTCCCTGCTCCACACCCCCTTCCACCGCTCTCTTTGACCTCCCAAGTAGGTTTCAGTTCCATGCCATATGCCATCCTCACTGTCCAACTTCAGGAATACAGATAAACCTACAGCACAGTGAGCTACCATTTTATTGATTTAAAGAAAATAACCCTTTGGCCGCAACATTCACTTCTCACCTATGTGGGTAGGCAGCGGTGTTTTATCTATACAACAGATTGCAGAGCTGAGCGTAGCTGAGAGGCTTGCCCTGGTCCTGCCGGTTGCTGCCCACAGCTCCTGGCTACGGAGCCGGAACCCGGAGCATACTGCCAAGTGCACATGACTGCCTGTCGTGGCCTCCCCCTTCTTGCCAGGAAAGAACAAAGAATCCAGGTGGTGGAGTGGGTCATCATGCAATTAAATGGTGAAATTAGACAGTAGGTCCCCAAGTGCCCAACAAGGTAGAACACACCTGCCCTTCTCTCCCTCTCCCCTTCTTTGTGTAAGAGTGGCTAGTTGAATTAAACATGGAGCATTTAAGTTATTACCTAGTGTGTGCTTAGAATGGAGACGTTTTAAAATTATTCCAGTGTCCATATGGACTTGTGTCCATGTGCTAACCAAGAGTGCCAGGGGAATGCAAAGTTCGCAACTCGTCAGTGCCTTCAGAAAGATCTGTGGAAAGCACAGGTCATGTTGAGTCCTGTCCTTCCTGCGAATGGAACAGAAACAGATCGCGTACCTTTAACACAATATCAGGTTCCCCCCCAACTGTTGATTACACAATAAATTCTTTATTATGTATAATGTTAGGTCATTTTAAAAACACCTTTACCATATATCTGTACGTCTCTAGTATTTCAGGGAAGTATTAGAGGGAAAGGAAAATATAACTTGGCTGTTTAACTTGAAAATATCATAGAATGTAATTTGCAGTTTCCACCAGTTTGGGGCTCTTGGGTAAAAAAAAAAAAGGACTTTGTTGACTATTCACAAAGGACTGAGGAAGCCAGTAGTTTAATTTTTAGCAGCAAGTCTTATTCTATGGTGGGTTGGTGGAAGTTTTCTTCGGTAATTTTGGTTTGCCAGAATGTGACCTCTTCCTCCTCAAGAGAAAAGACTTCTGACGGCATCACAGGTATGTTTGGAATGTTCATTCAGCACAGAAGAATATGGCTGAATATTGTCCCCGATCTCCTGTTTCTATTATTAATTGCATGACAAGTTGTACTTTCCAAAAATTTCAGTCAAGGACTTCTGTAGACTTCTAAAGAGCCTCATCTACCACGATACCTGGAGAGCATTTGCATTTGTTTGTTTGTTTTTAATATTGAAAAATGCAATTTTCATGACTTTCAGGAAATTAGTTCAATTGAAACCTAACAAGATAAGGTAAAACTATTTGGAAAAAAAATATTTGAAGCTGTTATCCAGATAATTTAGGATAAAAGCATCCTTTTCCCTAAAATATTTCTAATGAGACAAAGTGAATTGATTGCACGAATCACACAATGATCCAAATTCTTCGATTCACGTTTCTTGCGCAGCCGGTACAAGGGGTCACTTCAGCACCTTCAGTACCTCCTTTCCAAGCTTCCTCATCTCCTTCTTCAGCCGCCCATTTTGTTGGCAGAGTTACAGTGAGCACAGACCCGTGCACTTTGAGAGAAAACCTAGCGTGTTCTAGCGAACTTACGGTCCGAAACTCCAAAAGAGTCTGTCTGTGCTTCCAGCCAGTGGCTCCTGCCACCACCTCAAACACAAGACCTCTGTCATCAGTGCTCATAGCAGCAGCGCCTTCGATGACTTCTAGCAGGAGCCCGGCCAGGGCCAGCGTGAACATCCCGTGTGCCCTGAGACAGTCAGACAGCGAGGAAGAGACTGGCTCCCCTTCCCTTGGTTCCTCTGCCGTGCAAGAAGACAATCTCCGAGCACCTACCCGGGGCCAACTGTCCTGCTGCCTCCTTGTCTTCTTGGTGAACTCTGGTGTCCTTCATGTCGCTCTTGTCACACTCCCCCTTCCCCGGTCTGCCCCTCACACGCTGGCCCAGCTTCAGACCCTCCAAGCCCCTTGCCATAAACTGCCACCAGGTCCTGGGCGAAGCCTGTGGCACCCACCACCCTTCAGGAAATAATCTGCAAGACCCTTCTGGTTTTTGCTCCAAGAAGCTGCTGGAGCAGCAAGCCAGGACTCAGAGTCTGAACTGAGCTCACAAAGTGGATATTCTGGGGCCATCGTGGGCAGCAGCGAGCCTGACTCTCAGAGACCCCCACCAATCCCTAGTCTCCTGGGATCCCCAAAGCTGTCCTTGGCCTTGGGGGAGGTCAGGGACAAAGCAGAGCACCATTCGGGAACACCCAGAGAAACGGATGTCAACAAAGAGCAGTTCACCAGCATCCCTGACCCTATGCAGCAGGTCTTGGATCCCACGCAGCCTGTTGCCACCTCGGCGACCCCCAAGTGCCAGGGCTGCAGGTGCGCCATAAGCCATCAGGGTGCGCCAGGCAGGGCATCCAGGTGCACCCTCTTCACGCCACAGCATCCAGCCCAAGCACCAGTCACAACCTACGGATGAGCATCCAGTGAAGAGCCTGAAGCCTTAACATCCTCTTGGAGATCCTGCGTCAATTTCACGATCTGTAACAGACAGCATTTTAGGATGAGCCGTCCCTGAGATGATCCAGTTACTAAAATCAGCTTCCAACTGTCTCAGTGCATGCAATGATCCTTACACCAAAACCAATTCTGTGAGGCACACAAGTCCTGATATAACCCGACGCGCCAGCATCACCCCATCCAGCTTTGTCCTGACAGGTTCCCAGGGCACAAGCTTCCCATTCATGGCAGTCAGTCACTGTGGAGGGGCAGCACGGGTTTGTCCAAGCAGACTTTTGACCTGTGGATGGTCGTACGTTCACCCAAAACCCGGCGTTCTTTCACACACGTGCCAACGGAGAGCCTCCTATGCATGGGCTTTGCTTCTTGCTTGTCATGAAACAGAAAGAAATCACAGATTCTAAATAATCTTTCCGTTCCAAAAGCATGGATAGCTTTCTTTTTAAATCATATTTTCTAGAAACTGCTCATGGCTCTTTCGTTCGTCCCCTCTGAACACATTCCCTTCCTTCTCTCTTCCGACAGCACTGCTGGGGGGGGAACTCGAAGGTTGCTTTCAGTTAAAGGGAAGGAGCCTAACTGTAAATAAAAATAAATAGATATATAAGAAACTGCTTACACTTTGTCAACCGCCAAAACCAGGAAGAATTGTATCGATGAAATACTAAGCTATATCTGTATATAGATCGAAGCACATTATCTTTAATTCATTACTACAGACCTTGTAATCTGTTGTGTACTAAAATGTTGTCCTGTATTAAAGAAAACTTCACACTAGACATTGAGAAGGCTGGGAAAATAATTCAAAATACAGTATAATAAACTCCTATTTTGTTGTTTATTTATTCTGGGCTTGGCACAATTTCAAATAGAAAATGTGCTTCGTATAAGTTATCGGTCAGAAAGTGCATTTATCTGCGGGAATCCTGAAACCTCTCTGTAACGCAACACGGACTCATACAGCTTACCCGCGTGTGCACACACCTTGCAGGCCAAGGGGGTGGAAAGCGGGAGAAGGGGCTGCAGGCCTCCCTCTAGCCTGCCTCCGGGGGTGGAGCTGCCGTCAGCTCTCCCTAACTGGAGTGCATGTGTCAGGAACACACAGTGTGGCTGCAAATTCCCGGAGCCTCAAATGTCAGTGTCAGGATTGGTGGGTTCATTAGTCCTTCGCCTCAGGCAGGAACGTGTGCAGACAGGCACGTAGAGAAAGAAAGCAAAGAGGTGTGCTCTCCCTGGGGGTCTCTTTTCCCAGTGCGAAGGGAAGGTGACACCTCTCTGAATAGTGGATAGGACGCACTGCACGTCTGCTGTGAGCTTTTTCTGTGATTTCTCTGGGGTTTGTTCGACACCGAGCTGAGCTCACAGACAGGAGTGAACCAAACTTGTTTTCTTTGGACTGCTTTGAGCAAAAATGGAAGAAAAGAGCTCATTTTTTCCAGTGATTTTTTAAAAAAAAATCAATACTACAGATCCAAAGTAAGCATCTACTCACTGGCCCAGTTTCCCAATCTTTTCACTCAGAACTGTGACTGCCAATTCCCTGGGTTGTAAGAATATGCTGAAAATGAGCCGGCCAGCTGAGGTGCCCGGGAATCAGAGAGAGCTCTTCCCATGTGTGGTTGGGTCAGCTTCCCTGTGCAGACTGTTAGGTATGTACTTCCTAGCTCTGAGTATGACTTTTTTAGCTGGTGTTGGGTAAACAGGTGTGTGAGGCTGGTTGGTGAACAGGTGTGTGATGCGGGTTAGCAAACACAATACCAAGAGTAGCTGTGCTTCCCCTGGGAGGAGACTGAACTTGTTTTCATTTTTGTTTTAAAATTCAGCCCAATTAGCTGGAAAGAGAAAAGGCTTGCTCTCCTAGCTACTTAGTGATATGCAAGGGAGGTAAGGAGAAAAGTTTTAGATGTGCTTGTTAACAAATGCCCCGTGGCAACTTTTTTTTTTCTTTTTTTGTCCACAGAGGAAACATTACATTGTTCACCTTTTTTCCAGTTGTCAAGTTCGTGTAAAAATAAGAAAGCATCTCTTTAAATAGAGTCATGCCCAGGAAGGGACCACTTTCCAGCTCAGCGGCTTTCCTGAGATTGATATGGTCATCCCAGGTGGCCCCTCAGACCTTCCCTGTGAGGTTGGAGACCAGGGGTTCCCCGCCCATTTGCACTTGGAGAGACACTTCACTTGACGCAGCCAGCGTACCAAGGCTATAACATTCTTTTGAAAACCAAGAAAGTACCTTGTCTAACAAATTCTTACAGCCAAAGGGATCTGGGAGCAAATGTTAAAACTTGGAGACATCATTCTCCATTTTCAAGCGGTATTAGTTTTAATTTTTTGGTTTTTCTGGAGGGGTTTTGTTTTGTTTTTCAATTAAATTAGTCACTCTGGTATGTCGTGAGGCAGTCATTTTAATTTCAAGGTTTTCATAAGTTTACAGGAACATAAAAACGTGATACCAATGAAATTTATTAGAATCCTCCGTTATCTTGTGGATCCAGTGCCCACTGTCCTTCATGTTTCCAGTGGTGGCTGACAGTGGTCCTCACCATATATTGGTCATATGCCTCCTTATTCTGCGCACGGAAATGTGAATGCATCGAGACCAGAGACCGGTTGGTAAAATGAGGCCGTCTCTGACTTGGATTCACAGCCCCCACGGAGGAGAATGCCCCCGAAGAGCATACATACATTGCTGTGCGCTTGAGAATAGATTTAGAAACCGTCCTTCCAGCTCGGCAAATGTCATTCTGTTTCTGTCTGCTCAGCCTTCCATTTGCAATAACCTGACAAAAACTGCCAGAATGAAAACAGGAATGTTCGTATTTGAAGAAGTTGGCAGGCAGCCACAGACTCAGAGGGCGAAAACTAATTCTGCTTTTGTTTTTCTGTCAGTAGCTCCTGGGCCCCCACACGCTCTGCACAGGCAGGGCCTGAGGGCGGATTCTCATAGGTCAGCTGCATGCAGAACACGGAGAGCCCTCAGCGGAGAAGCTGACGCCTAGTAGCCAAGTGAACACCCTCTGCTCCTGAGCAGACTGCCCCCTCGTCCCACGTCTCAGCCCATACAGGTGCGGTGATCCCACCACCCTGGGGGGGGGGGGGTGTCAGCTTGCTCAGCCTGTCTACTGCACAGGGAACGTGGGCCTAGGCCTTACGCCAACCCAGGGTAGTCCATGAAGTCCGGCTTACCCGGCCCTCCTCCCCAAGTGGAGAGGACCCTCCACTGCACAGAGGGAGGGACGGAGGAAAGAAAGAAAAAAGGAAAGAGAAAAGAGGGAAGGAGAGAGAGAGAGGAGGCAGGCAAATGTCTTTACTACTTTTAAAATGGATTTGGATTTTCAAATGCATTTCTAGATTTTATCTCCTGCGGTCAGGTATCCTGCCCCGCCTGGTAAGGCCAAAGGAGAGGGCCTCCCCTGTGGAGTTTTGGGTTTTTTTTTTAAAGATTTTATTTGCTTATTTGAGAGAGAGCAGAGTGAGAGAGAAAGCATGAAGGGAGGGGGCAGAGGGAGAAGCAGACTCCCCGCTGAGCAGGGAGCCCAATGCGGGCCTCGGAGGACCCTGGGATCATGACCTGAGCTGAAGGCAGACGCTTAACGGACTGAGTCACCCACGCGCCCCTCCCCTGAGAAGTTTTAAGCTGAACAATGGAAAGCACGGGGGTTCATTTCCTCCACTGCTGGCCAGGTGAGCAGCCAACCACCCTTCCAATTAGGGGTGGGGGTGGAGGCATCCTAGTTTTCCAAAATGAGGAACACGATTAACTTGGGGCCAAACGGGGCTTGGAGAGAAGATTCAAGGCTCCCAAAGGACACTGCCCATTGGCCCCCACCAGAAGAAGAGGTGGGGGTGAGGGCTGAGAGTTCAGCCCCTTGCCAAGCTGTCCTGGAGGGGGTTGGCCTCAGAACTGGGAACCTCCATGGGAGGGGGCAGGCCCTACAGGAGAGACCCCTCATCATAGCAACATGTAGCCTAGCAGTGGGACCTGGAATGTTCCAGAAACCTTAAAGCCTGGGGAGGGTGGGAGAGAGGGCTCAGGAGCAGGGTCCATGGCAGGAGAAAAAAGCCATTGCAGAGCCCCAAGGCTATAAATGACTAGACAGCCGCTCAGCAACTGGTGAAGAGAATGGTCTAGCAGGAGATGGCATTGGGAAGGGTGCAGTAAGAGAAGGGCCTGCCCACCTTTGGGCATGTGGGAGGAATCCTAGAGGCCCCCTCCCCTGCTAGGCACCCCCTCTTTACATCCAGAACCCACAGCTCGTTCAAGACTGGACAAAAGAGACGCAGGGTCTGCTGTGTGACTCTTTGTGGCTAAGGAGTTTGTCTGCTACCGTGGCCCTGTGGTTAGCCCAGCAGTTTGGCTTTTTACTTTTTATTGAGATATAACTCACATCAGTGGAGCACATGCAGCTCAATGAGTTTTTATGTATTATATGTCTATGTCACAATCACACAGATCAAAGCATAGGACCCTTTGAGCACCTGGGGAGACTCTCTCGGTCGGTGCCCCACCATCCAAGGCTGTGTGCATCCGCTGTGTGGATCTCCGTCATCATGGATGGCTTCTTCCTTTCGCTCCATGACTGAGCCACCTCACAGGAGTCCTACAGTAAGTACTGTTTTGTGTCTGGCTTCTTTTACTCCTTGACACTCCTGTGACATTCCTCCACGTTGCGGGAAGCAGAACTCTGTTCTCATTGCCCTGCAGTGTTCCGTGGTATGACGAGAACTTACTGTGTCTGTCCTCTCTCGTGTGGAGGGGCATTGGGTTGTTCCCAGTTTGGAGTTATTACGAATAACGCTGAAATGAGCATTCTCATCAGTGTTGGCATATGTCAGAGTAGGTTTGGAAAGAAAAAATCCTAGAGGGATCTAAACGGATACACCCTCCAAGGAAGGCACTTTGGCAACAGCTGTCAAAATTAGAAAAGCACACACCCTTCTGGGAATTGATTCTATAGATCTGAAACATGCACAGTATCTTCTGTACAAGGTTCTGCAGTCCGGCAGTGATTTGTAAACGCTTGAGTTTTGTCTTTTCATTGTTTTTTTTTTCTAAAGATTTTATTTTATTTATGTGACAGAGACAGCCAGCGAGAGAAGGAACACAAGCAGGGGGAGTGGGAGAGGAAGAAGCAGGCTCCCAGCGGAGGAACCTGATGTGGGGCTCGATCCCAGAACGCTGGGATCACGCTCTGAGCCGAAGGCAGACGCTTAACGACTGCGCCACCCAGGTGCCCCTGTCTTTTCATTGTTAAGCTGTAAGTGTTCTTTCTATATTCTGGATACTGGGCCCTTATCAGATCTGTAATTTGCAAATATCTTCTCCTATTCTATAGGCTATCTTTTCACTTTCTTGCTGATGTCCCTTGATACACAGAAGTTTTTCATTTTGATGAGGCCCAATTTATCTATTTTTCTT
The DNA here is from genome assembly GCF_024610735.1 of Ursus americanus. Lineage (NCBI taxonomy): Eukaryota > Metazoa > Chordata > Mammalia > Carnivora > Ursidae > Ursus > Ursus americanus. The sequence goes on from NC_142128.1 coordinate 37,277,970, forward strand.
TCGTTGCTTGTGCCTTTAGTATTATATCTAAGATTCCATTGCCAAAATCAAGGTCACAAAGATTTACCCCTATATTTCTTCTAAGGGGTGTACACAATATATGGAACGTAATCCCTACAGTGGGACAAAACCTATGAGGTGCGCCACATGTCCTGACTTCTCTGCAAAGAGCGCACTATGGGAATAGGAAAGAAAGGGATAACCTTACAGTGGAGAAACCCAGCAAACGCACCTCGGCCAGGTGACCGAGGTCAACATCCACAGTGATAAGTCGTGTCGATAGCATGGACCCTGGATAGGATGAGAATGACACTGTTTGGGGCAGGATTGTGTCCCCCAGCCCTACACCCCCAAGTTTATATGCTGAAGTCCTAACTTGCAGCACCTCAGAACGTGACTGTATTTGGAGATAGGATCTTTAAAGAGGTCATTAGTGTTACATGAGATCAGGGGGCAGGCCCTAATCCAATAGAACTGAGGTCCTCCTCAGAAGAGGAGGTTAGGACATGGAGGGAGGACCATGCGAGGACACAGGGAGAAGAGGGTCATCTGTAAGCCAAGGAGAGAGAAAGGCCTCAGAAGAAACCAGCCCTGCTGGCACCAGCCTCTAGAACTGGGAGAGAATAAATTTCTGTTGGGGAAGCTGCCTGGTCTGTGGTATTCGTATGGCAGCCCGAGCCAATTCAACGCAGGCACTTGATCTCTGAAGCCTTCCTCTCCAAAACCCGTAGCTCCATTTTAATCTTGAGAAGAACAAGGGACAAATCCCGAATAAGGGACGTTCTACAAAATACCGGACCAGGCCTCCTCAAAACTACCAAGGTTATCAGAGGTCAAGGTAAAAAAAAAAAAAAGTCTGAGAAACTGTCATGGTCAGGGGGAGCCCGAGGTGACACGACTGAATGTAACGTGCTGTCCTAGATGGGACCCTGGCACAGAAAAAGGACATTAGGTAAGAACTCAAAAAGGAAATCCAAACAAAGTGTGGACTTCAGTGAATGGTGACGAATGTACCCGACTCGTGTCAGATGGTAACAGCAGGAGAAACTGGGTGTGAGGGATGCAAAGGGTCTGTACTCTCTTCCCAATTTCTCTAGAAATCTGTAATAAAGTGAAACGTTTATTTAAAAATTGGATAAAAGGTTTGGATGGACATTTCAACAAAGACATACAAATGGCCAATAAGCACACAAAAAGATGCTCCACATTATCATTCATTAGGAAAATATAAGTTAAAACCACAATTTGATGCCACTCGACACCCACCAGAAAGGCTCAAATCAAAAAGAAATGACAAGTGTTGGCAAGGGTGCGAAGACAGCGGAATCCTTATACGTCGCTGATGGGAATTTAAAGCGGTACATCGGAAAAACAAGTTTGGCACAAGAATCTTAAAATGTTACACTTACTATAACATCCAGTAACTCAGTCTTAGATCCCTACCAAAGACACAGGAAAACATGTTATTCATAATAGCCAAAAAGCAGAAATAACCCAAATGTGCCATCAACTAATAATGGATAAACAATTATGTGGTCTAAATAATAAACATGTGGTCTCTTCACACAATGGAATATTAGGCAGCAGTAAAAAGGAACGAAGTTCCGATACATGTCACGACACAGATGAACCTTGAAAATGTGATGGTCAGTGAAAACAGCCGGATGCAGAAGACCACATATTCTATATTTCCACCATATGCAACGTCAAGAAACGGCCAATCAACAGCAATAGATTGATGGTTGTCTAAGTCTAGGGATTAGGGCAGGAACTGACGGCAAACAGTCACAATGAAAATTTTGCAGATAGTAGAAATACTCTAAAATGACATTGGATTGATGGCTGCAAATATATAAAAGTATATATATTTATAAAAATCATTTAGTTGTACATTTACAGCAGATGCATTTTTATGGTTGGTGATGCATAGATGAGGCAAGATTGGCAATTTTGTAAGTCCAGTAACAGGTAGACAGGATTTACTTTACTCTACCTTTCACTTTTGTTTATATTTGAAATATTTTTGTAATAACAAAGTTTAAAAAGTAATGAATTGCTCCCTTATTATTCCCCTAAACACGTCTCTGTGAAATCCCAAAGCACACCCTGTGGGCATTTTCCCATGCTTCCTTCTCTCTCTGTTAGATGGGGCGGTTCCTAGGAGTATGGACTGTTCCCTCTTATTTATTGGAGGGTTGGGTATGGGGGAGGGGGTGTTGGAACATTTTTACCCAGAGATTGGCAAATAACTGTTAGTTGAAGAAATTGTTTCAAATAAAATGGGGAGGGAGAAAGGGAACCGGTAACACGGGAAACACCATTTTGCAAACGTTAACTCAAGCTTCACAAAAGGAAGTATTTTTAAGTGCTCGGAACTGCAAGTTGACACCTTCGAAATGCTTTTTGGCTGCTGGGTTTTCTGTGACATTCTGCATCAGGGAAGGCTACCAATAGTAACAACCTCAGAGCTGGGTCTCTGCTTCCAAAATTGTCCTAAAATACTTAAAGCACTCCACGTGAAAATAACGCGGAACAAAACGGGATCCCTTCGGAGTGGAGACTGTAGAGGGTCTCAGGGTCCTCGCTGACTCTCCTCTCCCATCACATTGGTGTAGAAAATGCGTTCTTGGACTATTCTGATAAATTTCCTGGTTGTTGTTGTTGTTGTTTAATTTGATTTTCTTGCCAACGGACAGTCCTCTAAGGCATGCTCTGAGCTGGCAACTTTCGAAGAGTCTTCCAGACCTGCTACCCGAGAGGAGCGACTCACCTGCGCACCCAGGCCCACCTATAGTGAGAGATGGCACAGAGGGAGGGAAGAGGGACCACATCCTCTCCAGGGGCCAGGCAAGGGCTAGGTCTCGAGAGGTTATTGCACGTTATCCGCCCGACAGTTTTGCGAAAGAGGAGAGGAAACAGGGCCACGCGAGCGGCGAGGCTCTGCTGCCCAGCCGCGGAGCGGGGGGCCCCAGGACCCCCGGACCCTCCCGGGAGCAGGGCAGGCCCGGCTGTCGGGCGCCACCTAGCGTTGGTCGCGCGCGGAGCAGGCCCTCCGTCCCGCAATCCGAGCACCTGAGCGCCGGGTCCCGGACAAAGCAAAGCAGAAGGGATCCCTGGATTTGGGAGCCAGGCCTGGCGCGCACGCCCCGGGCCGCGCGGCGTCCTTCAAGCGGATGAGGCGAGCTCCCTTCGGGGCCTCTGGTGGCGCGGTGCCTGGGAAAGGGCAGGGCGCCGGATTGGGAGCGGGGACAGGGCCCTGTCCTGTCTCCATTGTCCAGGGGGGCATTCGTTCCTTCTTGTGTAACAGCAGGCGGGAGTGGCCCTGAGCACGTCCGGGGGCGCTTCCCGCTCTAGAAGTCCAGTCCAAGAGCACAGATCCCCGCAGCCCCTATTCCATCCGTAGAAACGGTAGGCACACCCGCCGTCCCTGTGGGCCCCACCCCAGACCAATTAAACTGGGTGAGGAGGGGTCTGGGTATCAGCGTTTTCTACCTTTGCTAGATGATTCTAATATAAGCCTAAGGGTTGAGAGCACAGCCTCACACCTGGAGGGAGACTGCTTGCACCCCTGCACCCCCTCCTCTGCTTCTTGTGCCCACCCTCATTTACTGCCTTTGCCCCCAGAATCACCTCTTTTGAGTTCACCTACCCTGGGTAGCATAGGCTTGCATGCAGCCCTGCTGATGTCCCATCCTGTGCTCTCCTGTCTCCCTGGAGGTGGTGGAGCAGGGGTGGGGCATAGAAGCACTAACCTGCCTTTGTGCAGACAGAACCAGGGGCAGAATCAGGACGAGAGGGTGAAGGGCACACAAGGCAGGGGTCACCATGCAGGAGCAGGGCAGGGGACCCAGCTGAGCTGGGGACACCAGGGTCTGGCAGCAGAGAACCCATCCCAGGGAGGCAAAGATGTGTTGGGAGGTGAGATCACAGGGATGCAGAGGCTCTGAGACCCCAGTGTCCGTGGGAGAGTGCTATCACCCGCAAAACATGAGGTCTAAGATAAAATTATCAGCAGAGCTTTGAACCAAGTGCGGGCCCTCTTGAGCATACGGCCCTGTGTGCCTGCACAGAACAGGGGCCCCTGAAGCCGGTCCTGCCTGGGACCCCGGCTAAATATGTGGATTCCTAGGCCCTGCCCCAGACCGGGGCATCAGAATCTCCAGTAAAGACATTCAGGAATCTATATGTAAAGAGTTCCCCCAGGGCAGTTTTTTATCAGGGAGTTGGGAGCCACTGCTCTGGGTTTCCAAATCTGGCTGATAATGAGATTGTGGGGGCCTTTCCCCCCCAGACTCCAGGAACTGAAAATTCCTAAGTTCTGTTCTTCTCCTGCCTCCCCTCACCTCATGGAATCCTGCTGAATCTCTGGAGCCACACTCCGCATGGGTTCAGATGGTACGTCCACCCCCAGCCAGCTGTGTGATCAGGAACAAACATCCGTCACACGGAGCAGGTGTGTGGCTTCAGGGAGTTGGAGTTATACAAAGTGCTCAGAAGAGTGTCTGCTACAGAATAAGGACAAAATAATAGCTCTTACTGTTATCAGCGGCCCTCGGCCCCGGGCTGCCGACTGCGTGTGAGGAAAACCTTTGTCTGCTTTTAGCTAATTTGTTTTTAAATGCCCGTGCCTGGGTCTCACTCCAGAACAATCCAGTGGGCATCCACAGTGACTGTAAGGCAGGAGAGTTGGGGCCCACCGGCTCTGGTTTTGGGATTTGCTTGGGTCGTTCGGTTAGAGGTCATGGAGCTGCTTCTTCACACGCAGATGTACACAGATATCTGCAGGTCTTTTCTGTCTTTTTTTTTTTTTAACTTTCTATTTTAAGATAATTACCCAATCATTTTAACAGCTGTGTGTTGGTCCATGGCCCAGACATGGCCTGATCTGGTTCTTCCCATGTTAATGGTGTCGGTCCATGCTGCTCCCAACAGCCCTGTGAAATAAGCCTGTCTCCCCTTTGAGGCGTGGGGGTCATGCTGCCAAATTCAGAGACTTTTAAGCGCATCATCCAAGGTCAAGCAGCTGGAAAAGGGCAAAATAGCTAACTGATCTTTCTTGTGGATTTTTCTGAGCAGCCTCTCAACTAGTCAAGGATAAAGCCCTGTTCTTGGACATTCTTGTTCAAGATGGGTCAAATCTGGATTTATCCCCTGTTCTGGGCTGAATTGTGTCCCCCCCCCAGCTGCCCCCCAACCCCTCATTCATATGTTGAAGACCTGACCCTCGGAACCTCAGAACGTGACTGCATTTAGAGAAAGGGTCTTAGGCGGTAATTCACGGGCACCTGGCTGGCACAGTTGTAGAACGTACGACTCTTGATCTTGGAGTCATGAGTTCAAGCCCCATGTTGGGCATGGAGCCTACTTAAAAAAAAAGAATAAAAGAGACATTAATTCAAAATGAAGCTATTAGGTGGGTCCTAATCCAATCTGACTGGCATCCTTACAAGATCAGAAGAGCCAGAGACATAGGGATGTCCATGCACAGAGGATACAGGATATGAAGGCACAGGGAGAAGGTGCCTCTGCAAGCCAAAGGGAGAGACCCCGGGAGAAATCAGGCCTACCAGCACCGCCATCCTGGATGTCCAGCTTCCAGAACTGTGAGAAATAAGTCTCTGTTGTATAAGGAACCCGATCTGTGGTAATTTGTTACGGCAGCCCTGGCCAACTAATACCTCCCCCACTGGCTCCCCAGCACCCCAGAGTTCAAGGATGACGAGGAGCCAGGAGCCCGCAATGCACATTTCTTCCCATCCAGTCCTCTGCCCTTCCGTGCAGACTGCTCAGCACAGCGCCCAGCACATGACAAAAGCACAGAACCATTCTTAATATGCACAGGACACCTGGACACAACCAGGAATATTCCCTCTCCTGCATCTGAGTGGTCTCCCCATTTTCCAGATGAGGAAACTGAGTCTTAGAAAGGATATGTAACTTTTCTGGGGTCACACAGCTTTTAAACCGGGGAAAAAGGATGATACAGTCAAACCCAGGTAGTTTGGTTCTGGATCCCATGCTCTTTTTTATTTAGTTTACTGAGGTGTAAATTATGTATTTATATATATACATACATATATATATACACACATATGATTATATAATTATAATTAAATATATATAATTATAATTAAAATGCATAGATTTTTAAGTCTATAGTGCGATGAATTTTAACAGATGTCGACGTCCACATAACCACTCTCACAGTCAAAATACAGAACATTTTCATTCTTCCAGAAAGTTCCCTTATTCTCCTTTACAGTTTCCCAAACACGACCACAATGCTCCAGGCAACTACTGACCCGATTTCTGTTGCTTGTTCCAGAACTTTTTGTAACTACCACCGTGCCACGCATACCGTGTGCTTTTCATCAGCGCAGTGTCTCCGAGTCCCCACCACGTTTCTTGCCCATCAGCTCTTCTCTCCTTGTCATTGTGGTGCTGAATTCTATTGAGTAGATATATCACGGGATGTGTATCCGTTCCTCCGTAGATGGACATTTGGTCTGCTTCTACTTTTTAGCTATTATGAATAACACTGCTGTGAACATGTGTGTATGGATCTTTTTTTGGACTACGTTTTCATATCGCTTATGTAAATACCTAGCAGTGGAAATCACAGATAGGCAAATGTTTCATATTACAAGAAACCGTCAGACTGTTTCCAAAGTTGTTGTACCACTTTAGGCTCCTACTGGAGGTGTTGGAGGGTTCCCGGGACCCCATGACTTCCTCAACACTGGGTACTGGCCTTTTTTTTTTTTTTTAAGATTGTATTATGTGTTCTAGAGAGAGCAAGAGTGAGAGAGCACAAAGCAGGGGGAGCAGCAGAGGCAGAGGGAGAAGCAGACTCCCCGCGGAGCAGGAAGCCCGATGTGGGGCTCCATCCCAGGACCCTGGGATCATGACCTGAGCTGAAAGCAGGCACTTCACGGACGGAGCCACCAAGGTGACCCTGATACTGGACTTCAAAAAACCATTTGAGTCATTCCAGTGGGTGGGGCCAGGTACGCGTTGTGGTTCTAATTGGCGTGTCCCTAGCATTGATGATTAGTGCTCTTAAGCACCTTATAAAAACACAAAACATAACATGTGTATTGTCTACTCACATATCTTTTCTGGAGGGGTCTCTTCAAGTCTTTTGTCCATTTTTAGAGCATTTTTAAAAAGTTGAGATATACTTGGGCGCCTGCATGGCTCAGCAGGTGGGATGGCCAGCTCTTGGTTTCAGCTCAGATCATGGTCTTGGGGTCCTGGGGTCGGGCCCTGGGTTGGGCTCCATGCTCAGTAGGGAGCCCTCTTGGGGTTTCTTTCTCTCCCTGTCCCTCTGCCCCTCCTCCCGCTTGCTGCATGCACTCTCTCTCTCAAATAAATAGGTAAATCTTACAAAAAAAAAAAAAACAGAAGTTGAGATATACCTCACATAACAAAATTCACCATCTTGAAGTGTGCCCTTCAACGCCTTTCAGTGTATTCACTATGTCGTGCGAGCATCCCCGCTAATTTCAAAGCATTTCCATCACTTAGAAAACAGCCTCTGGACCTGTTAACACTTGCTCAGTTTCTAAACAGATGGTTTATCTTCCATTATCGGGAAAGCCAAGAAGTTTGGGATTTTTAAGTAGGCTCCGTGCCCGGCCCAACACAGGGCTTGAACTCACAATCCTGAGATCATGACCTGATCTGAGATCGAGTGTCGGACACCGGACTGACTGAGCCACCCAGGTGCCCCAGGAAAGTAAAGAGTAAAGACTTTAAGTGCTCTGGACACTGTTCCTGTGTCAGATACAAGTATTGGGAATATGTTCTCCCAGTTTATGGCTGGCTTGTTCATTTACATTTTTTTCTTTGTGTTTTTGTTTTTTTCAACATTACTGAAGAACGATAGACATATAAAGTTGTAAGGCCAAGTGTGCATCATGGTGGTCTGATATACGTGTACACTGTGAAAGGGCTCCCCAAATTTAGTTAATTAAGCATTTCATTTTCTTGATGGTATCTTTGAAGAGCAGAAGATGAAAATCTTAAGTCTATTGTACCTGTTTTTTTTTTTCTTTTACTGTGAGTCCCAAGAAATATTTGTATCCTAAGGAATTTTTGTTAACCCCAAGATTTTTTCCTGGCGGTTATAAGTTTAACTTTCATGTTTAGGTCTATGACCCATTTTGAATTAATTTTTGTTTAAAATTCATTCTTTCTATACTGATATCCAGTTATCCATCACCATTTATTGAAAAGACTATTTCCTGGGGCGCCTGGGTGGCACAGCGGTTAAGCATCTGCCTTCGGCTCAGGGCGTGATCCCGGCGTTATGGGATCGAGCCCTACATCAGGCTCCTCCGCAAGGAGCCTGCTTCTTCCTCTCCCACTCCCCCTGCTTGTGTTCCCTCTCTCGCTGGCTGTCTCTATCTCTGTCAAATAAATAAATAAAATCTTTAAAAAAGAAAAAAGAAAAGACTATTTCCTGGGGCACCTGGGTGGCTCAGTCAGTTGAGCGTCCAACTGTTTTTATTGGCTCAGGTCATGATCTTGGGGTCGTGAGATGGAGCCCTAGGTCGGGCTCCATGCTGGGCATGGAGTCTGCTTAAGATTCTCAGTCCCTCTGCCCTTCCCCCTCCTCTGTCTCCCTCTCTAGGAAGGAAGGAAGGAAGGAAGGAAGGAAGGAAGGAAGGAAGGAAGGAAGGAAGGAAAGAAGGAAGGAAAGAAGGAAGGAAAGAAGGAAAGAAGGAAGGGGAAGGAAGGATGGAAGGAAGGAAGGAAAGAAAAAGAAACTATTTCCCATTGAATTACTTTGGCACACTCTTGTCCATAAAATCAGTTTACCGACATTGCACCAATGCCAGTTTTCTGATTTTGATGTTATGTAAGATGTCGCCACTGGAGGAAACTGGTAAAGGGCAGAGGGGACCTCTCTGTTATTAGTTTTGTGATTTTCTGATTTTTCTTCCTTTCCAGTCTGAATTCTTCTGTTTCCTTTTCATGCCTTATTGTGGTGGCTAGGACCTTCAGTACAATGTTGACCAAAAGTAGTGAAAGTGAACATCTTTTTCCTGCTCCCAATTTTAGGAGGAAAGGATTCAGTGTTTCACCACTAAGTTTGATGTCCATTGTAGGTTTTCGTAGATGCCCTTCATCATTTTGAGGAAATTGTATTCTGTTCTTAGTTTGCAGAGAGTCTTTCTCATGAATGGATGATGAATTTTGTCAAGGGCTTTTCTAGGCATTTACCGAGATGAATTTTTCTCATTTATTCTATCGTGGGGCATTGCACTGGTTGATTTTCAAATGTTGAACTAACCTTATATTCTTGGGATAAACCCCACGTGGTCATGATCCTTTAAATATATTACTAGATTTTATTTGCTATCATTCTGTTGAGGATTTTTGTGCCTGTGTTCATGAGGTATATTGGTCTGTAGGGTATATATATAACATCTTTATTACAGAGCCCTACTTCCTCCTTAAATACAATGTGAGGGCTGGGGAATTCCTCCCCATAGAGATTATTTCCAAGCCTGAGATTTTCCCCAGGTGGGGCCCTGTTCCCGGGTATGCCCTGAGTAATAACCTGCCAGTGTTGATGAGATAAGATAAGCAGGCTAAGAGTTCCACCTGGGTCCCTTAGCATGCACATTGATGGGAAAAGCTGGGACCAAGGTCTGAGCTTCTACTATACAGCTCCAAGAAGTCAATTTTATCAGATAACCCAAGGGTGACAATTTCCTAGGGAATTGCATCATACTACAGGTACCCATAGAGGCGAAACAACTAGACCAGAATGTGGTTTTATTGATTTATAATCAAAGTAGACCTCCCAAACTCTGAAAATGCATACCTTTTATTCAAGGAATGCTCTCCCTGTCTTGATCCCTGTCTTAGTCTCTAAATACTCAAGAAACCAAATTAGCCATGTGGAGGCTTCTTAGCATGCCCAGAAGCAGAGCACAGGGGGCTGGGTAATGCTATTTGTTCTGTCCGGGCTGAGGTGGGATGTGAAGTCATCCCTGTCGTTGGCCGGTGATCTCATGCCAGTCAGAGCATCCCTCTCCCATTGTTCGTACTGAAGAAACAACAGCTAATGCTTAGCCTTGGGGGGCAGTCTTTTTTCCTAGCCTCAGTCCCGGCCACTACCTTCTCTTATGGACTTGGTCATGTTATGATCATGTCATTCAACGGTTGCTGGTTTTACAGGTGCTTTCCTTTTGTCTCCCCGATGGAGACTTAAGGCACCCTGATTTGGAAGCTTGGGAAACAAATATTCTGTGGCTTTCCAATGTCGTTGTGAAATAGGACGCCCATACGGGAAAGTGCACAAAATGATCATAATGGTTAATCATAAAGCAAATAATTGTACACTCACTACCCAGGTCCAAAAAACAGAACCCTGCCAGCAGCTCAGAACCCACTGTATGCCCCTTCCTGTCACACATCGTCTCCATTCTCGTTCTAATTTTTATTTAATCACTTCCTTGTGCTTACCTATCATTTCCCACCTGAACGTGCATTCCTAAATCCTATGGCTGCGTGTGTGTGTGTGTGTGTGTGTGTGTGTGTGTACACGTGTGCGTGTGTGTGTGCACGTCTGGCTTCTTCTTGACAGGCGTTCATGTCGTTACACGTTGTAAATTCATTGTCGTTCCAACCTCTGAATATTGCACGTTATTTATCCATTCTACTGTTCGTGGACTTCAGAACGATGTCATTTTTTGGAATCAGTTTGTCAAGTTCTATTTTTTAAAAACCTTTGAGATTTTGAGTAGGATCGCATTGGATGTACGGATCCGTTTGAGAAGTGACGTACTTGCATTATTGGATCTTCTTGTCCGTGAATGTATCACATCTCCATTTATTCAGGTCTTTCTAAATTTCTTGCAGTAATTTTTGGGGGTTTTTTAGTAGTTTTCCATGTAGAGCTCTTTGCATATCTTTCTCTAGTTTTTTAATTTTTGTCTGTAGGCATTGGTTGTTTGTTTTTTTAAGGCATGGTAGATAGTATCTTTGAAATTTATTCTTCTGTTTACTACTGGAACAGAGACGGGGTTCATCCTCACAACCCTGAGATCACGACCTGAGCCGAAACCAAGAGTTGGCCACTCAACCGACTCTGCCAGCCAGATGCCCAGGATGCATTATCCTCTTGTACAATCCCTGATTCGGCTGGTTTTATTTCATTTAGGATTTACACCTATATTCATGAATGAAATTCGTCTTTGCCTTCTTTCTAGTGCTATTCTTGTTGTGTGTGAGTAGGAATTACCCTAGCCTCCCAAAATTAGTTGGAGAACATTTTTCTACTTTCTGCCAGAGGTAGATAAATAAGAATTTTTACTTTCTTCAATGTTTGGTAGGATTCCCCAGTGAAACCATTTGGGTCTTGAATTTTCATCAACAGATGTTTATCAATTACAGATTTAATTTATTTAATAGTTATAGGACTAAGATTTTTGATATTTCTGTGTGTCAGATATATTATATTTTTCTGTGACTCTGTCCATCTCTTCTAATTTTCTAGTTTATTGGCATAAAGTTGTTCATAATATCCTCTTAGTTGTGTAGAGAAGTCTCTTTTTCATTTCTTATACTTGCTGTCTGTGCCTTCTTTTTTCTGATTGATCATTTTCATGTGGGTTTATCAGTTTTGTAAGTTTTTTCAATTTGGACTTTGCTCATTCTCTCTGTTGTGTGTTTTCCTTTACATTTGTTAATACTTCTAAATTATTTCCTTCCACCTAACTTCTGTGGGTTTATTTTCTGTTCTTTTCCTAATCTCTTGAAATGAATGCTCAGCTCATATTTCAGCTTTTTTTTCTTCCCTAAAACATGCAATCAAAGCTATAAATTTCCCTCCAAGCACTGCTTTAGCTTTATTCCACAAATTTTATTGTGTCATTTTTTCCCCATTATGTGTAATTTAGTTAAAAATGATTTCTAATTTCCATTTTTATTTCTTCTGGGACCATACATTAGTTAGAACGGTATTTTGGAACATATTCAAAAGTGTAGTTTTCAAAGATACAGGAATTTTTCCAATTATATTCTTGTTATTGATTCTTAACCTATTTACAGTGTGGTTAGAAAACATTATTTTGTATCCATTCTTTGAAATGTGTTAGAACTTGCATTTTGGCCCAGCATAGAGCCAAAATTTTTAATGGGTTATATCGTCTTGAAAATAATGTATTTCACAGTTGATGGGTACATTGTTCTATATATGTCTATAAAATCGAGTTTATTTATCACATTGTTTCTTTTTTTTTTTTTAATGATTTTTTATTATATTATGTTAGTCACCATACAGTACATCCCCGGTTTCCGATGTAAGGCTCGATGATTCATTATATCACATTGTTTCAAATCTTCTACTTATTTCCTTTCTTTTCTTATTTCTCTTCTGATTATTCCATTAATTAATGGAAAATGTATGTCATAGTATCCCACGGTGAATATGGACTCGTCTATCTTTCCATATAATTCTGTCCACATTTGCTCTATATATCATGTTTATTAAGTTCATACAAATTTAGAATAATCTTTTATTATTATAGAGTGACCATTAATTCTAAACATGCTTTTTACCTTGAAGTATGTTTGTTTGATTTTAAAATTGCTACACCAGCTGTCCTACTAGTATTTCAATGGTATGTAACTTTTCATTACTTTCCTTTCAATTTTTCTTTATCCTGATGATTTAGATGTGTCTCTTGTACTAAGCATGTATAGGATTTTGTTTCTAGCCCCTGTGATAATCTTATATCTGGAACAGTTGACCCTCTTATCACTAATGTCATTATTGATCCATCATCATCATCTTACTGTGGATGTACTTTCTGCTCATCTTGCCTGTTTTTTGCTCCTTTATTTTTGTTTCATTTCGTTGAGTTTTTTATATTTCCTTTTGTTCTTCTGTTAGTTTATGGTGAGTCAGGCTTTTACCATTGTTTTTAGTGATACTCTAGAAATTATGATATCCAGCCTTGACTTATCACCATCAAATAGGAATCATTACCTTTACTCCGCTCCTAGAGAAATCAAGGAATTTAAAACATTTACATTTCTCTCATATTAGATGCTTTAATGTTTTGAAATTTCTTTCTTTCTAAATCATAAGCCCAATAAGACATTTTTTTTTATAAAGTCAAGATTCAATCGGATTTACCTTCACTTTTGACATTTCATTTTTACTTCTATCCCCAACCTTTCTTCTGGGACAATTTTTTTTTCCTGTTTGAGGTGCAGACGAGAATTTCCTTTGGTGAAGGATTTTTTTTTCTAACCGGGTAGAAGTCTAGGTTAGCAAGTTTGCTATTTTTGTTTTGTTTAGTTTTCTTTCCAACATATTGAAGATACAATTCTACTACTTCTGGCTTCTAGTTTTGCTGCTGAAAAGTCAGCAAAACTTGCACTTTTGAAAGTCATCTTGTTTTTCTTTGGCTACTTTTAAAATTCTTTGTTGTGGAGTTTCTGTACTAGGTGTGGATTTCTCTTTATTTATCCTGCTTGAGATTTATTTGACTCCTTGAATTTGTAGATTGCCAAGTTTCATCAATTTCGGAAAATCCTCAGTTTCCTCATTCAAATGTTGTGTCTGCCTCACTCTTACTCTCCTTCCTTCCTAAAACTCCAATTAAACATATGTTAGATGTTCCTTCCATATAATTTATATCTTAGTTTATCATATTTTCCGTTCTTTTGTCTCTTCATACTTCACTCTAGATTATTTTCTTCTGAGTATTAACTCAATGTTAGCCATGAAAACATAAATTGAGTGTGTACTGAGAGAAGCTACTGATCACACACACACACACACACACACACACACACCCTTCGCCCAAGCAGGGAGCAAGTCAGTGGGAGGGAGACGGGGTAACAGGCAGGCACACATGACCTTACCGGCATTGTTCAGTCTTCTCCTTGAGCCGCTGCTGATGCTCAGCTGGTGTATCCGTGACCTCTGCTAGTGAGACTTCCCTCCTCAAACCGCAAGTTGGAATCTCCTCATGGTCTGTGTTTTGCATCCTGCAAAACACCCAGTTCAGAGTTCCCCAGAAAGACACAGGCAGATTGTTGCTAAGTGCCCAGTGGCATTAGAGTGGGCCACTGTTTTACGCTAAAATTTCTACTAGGAGGTTAGAGTTTATATTAACCAGGGGTGTTAGCATAGATTTTCTTTTTTTGCCTCCTTAGGCTTTCTTTTAATGCAAACCATTTTTTTACATTAATTTTTCTTTGTCTATAAACATATTTTCCTTTATTAAAAAGTTTTCTTGGGATGCCTAGGTGGCTCAGTTGGTAACATCTGACTCTTGATCTCAGCTCAGGTCTTGATCTCAGGGTCATGAGTTCAAGCCCCGCATTGGGCTCCACACTGGGCATGGAGCCTACTTAAAAAAAAAAAGTTTTAAGAGTATCATGTTCAGAACAAGTTTCACATGAACATGTGACATTTTTTAAAGAACAGAGTGTTTATAACAAAGCGAGATGAAAGCAGTGTCAAAGAATTTCACTTTTGCAGGAAAATGAAACATCCTTCACAAATTCTTATACTAATCACACACAGTACTCGGAACTTTCATTTTACTCATTCTCTCTTTAGTTGTGTCTAATTTTCTGATGGACCCTTCCACTGAGTTCTTAATTCTGATCATGCTATAGTATTTTAGTTCTATAATTCCTATTGGATTCTTTTTCAAAACTTTTCACAGCTTTGCAAAATATAATTTTTACTTCCCTGCCCAAATTTTCAAACTTAGTTTTCATCTTCTTAAATATAACAAGTAGAATTCTTTTTGTATAAATCTGTGTTTGATCCTAATGTCTGGGAGTCCCATGGAGCCACTTCTGTGTTCCTGTTATTTATGATCAAGCTGTCTGATGAGGCTGCTTATCCCAGTGCTAGATTTTGTATTTGAATAATTATTTGTAGGATAATCTGAGAACTGGGATGATCGTATCTTACTCCAGAAAGGTTTTTTTTTTCTTTTTCCAGGTTCTTGAATACATGAGCAATGTGGGACCTCCTGGATCCTGTGTCAGGGCTGGGTATCGTCTGGGATACCTGGGGATGTGCAGCTAGGCTATGATCATGTAGTAGCCGTATTACTTCTGGGTCACCCTTCCTCCTAATGTGCTGCTCTTTGAAATCAGAGCCCAAACCAAAGGGTGGTTTCCCAGGGTCTCCACCAGTGGTAGGCCCTGGATCCTGGCTTTTTCCCCATAGCCCCACGAAGTTGGAACACATGCAGCTCAGCTTCTTAGCTGTCTCTTCAGATCGCAAACATCCCCTGGATGAGAGCAGCGGTGATGCCAGGCTCACCACTTGAGATCTCTGCCCTGCCTGGATGTTGGCCTAGTGATTCTCAATTGTCCTCACTCTTCACTGTCTTCTATATTTTCTCCAGTATTTTTAGTTGTTGCCATTGGGCACATTGGTACCAGTTACCTAGACCACCATTATTGGAAGTAGAAGTACCCATCATACTTTTTTTTTTAAAGCAAATATTTATTGTGTGCCTACTGTGTATAAGTTACTGTTTTAGAGACATCAAGTATTCAAAGATAAATAAACAAGAGATTTCTGTTCTAAAGGAGCTTAGCACCTCCTGGGGAAGACATCTTGTATTCAGTTTATCCACAAGCCAGAGACCAGGACGTGCAGTGATGCTGCGACGAGCACTCAGGGAACACAGGAACATAGAGGGCTCTTGGAGCACACAGGCCACCTGACAGAGCCTCGCAAAACAAGCCTGTGATCTCCCACACTGCTGAAGATCACTGCAGTTATATGCTGCTTCTTGTTAGTTCTGAATCTTCAGGGTGCCATTTATTTGTCCGAGAGAGAGAGAGCGCGCGCACAAGCAGGGGGAGCAATAGGCAGAGGGATAAGCAGCCTCCCCACTGAGCAAGGAGCCTGATGCAGGACTCAATCCCAGGACCCAAGCTGAAGGCAGATGCTTAACCCAGTGAGCCACTCAGGCATCCCTGTACCCCTTATCTTATGCACATATTAAATAAGAACGTTCTTCATTGCCAGCCCTTTCTGGTCCAGGTCAGTCATTTCATAGACCCAGTGGTGGCTTGGGGGATTCCGGGGGATGCCCCTGACCAGCTGAGAAGAGACTCCCTGCCCCATCAGGATCCTTTTCCTTTAAGTGGTTTTATTGAGATATCATTCACACCATACAGTTCATTCACATTTGTAGTATACAGTTCAGTGGCTTTTAATGTATTCACAGAGTTGCGATCACCACCACCATCAGTGTTAGGACATTTTCTGTCACCCTAAAAGGAAACCCCACACCCCTTAATCATCATTTCCCTAACACTCCCATTCCCCACCCCCAGCCTCCAGCAAGCACTCATCTGCTTTCTGTCTTCACCGATTTGCCCGTTCTAATCATTTCATAGAAATGGAGTCACACAGTACGTGATCCTGTGTATCTGGCTCCTTGCACAGAGTATGACATTTTCAAGGGTCATCCACATTGTAGCCCATGCCAGTGCTTCTGTCTTGTTTTATGGCTGAATAATATTCCCTTTATGGAGGGACCACATTGTGTTTATCCATGCAGCAGTCTATAGACACTTCAGTTTTCTCCACTTTGGGGAACAAATGAATAACGTGTCTATGAACATTTGTGTACAAGATTTTGTGCACATACACAATCTTCATTTCTCTTCGGTGCGTACCTAGGAGTAGAATTGCTGGGTCATATGGTGACTCTACATTTAAGCTTTTGAGGAAATGCCAGGCTGTATTCCAAAGTGGCTGCTCAGTCTTATATTTCCTCCAGCAGTGGGTGAGGGCTCCCACATCCACATCCGTGTCAACAGTTGCTACCCCCTGGTGTTTTTGACTATGGCCATCCCAGGGGGTATGAAGTAGTCTCCCATGAGGCTTTGATTGGCATGTCCCTGACGATGAGTAATGCCATCAATCTTGACCTGCCTGGAACAGCGGTACTGTCTTTGGTTTTACCTCTGTTTCCGCTTTGAGCTTCCCTGCCTCACCCTCATCCACCAGGATAGAGGTGGACCCACTGAGCTTGTTCCGCAGAAGAAAGACGTCCCTGAACCTTTGTCTTCAAGACGGACAAATGCCTAATTCCATGTTTGTTAGAATTTTCCCTCCCTGGCAGGTTTCTCAGGTTGTCCTGTAACACTGAGAGGCTCTCCTCTCATCTCTTTCTCTTCTCTCCCCATAAACAAGTGCATCTTACCCAATTTACATGCAGTTTAAAAAAATCTTCCTGCCAGAGAGACCCGGGAGCATTCAAGATTAGCAGCGACCATGGAAGTCCTCCACAGATGGACGTCTATCCACTCAGCTCCTGTGAGCAGGGCTCCCTGCAGCAAAGCCTTTCCCACACCAGAACAAGTTTTTCCAGTTCTGTGGCGCTTCCTCCCAGCTGTCTCCCAGTCCCAGACATGAATGCAGGGGGTCTGGCCAGCGAGCAGACTTGCCATGAGCTGATTGGCAGCATGTGGACTTGGGGGCTCTGCCCAGGGCTATGCAGGTGGAGATCACTCCACTGCTGTCCATTCAGGGGAGGGAACGAGAGCGTGTGCGGTCCTCCCCCAACAGAATTGCATTCAGCTCCCGCAGGATCCGTCCCAGGAAACATCTGGCTGAAACCTTCCCAGTTCAGGCCACCGAATGACAGGAGACCTATCATATGTTGCTCACCCATTACCCTTAGTATGGTGCCAAGGAAAGGATAGAATATCACAGTTTTTTTATTTAGCCCATGTCCTTGAATTAAGCCCCCCTTTTAACCACTTTTTGTTTGTTTTACCACCTTTCCAGCCAGTCAAGAAAGATCACGTATTTCTAGAGGGGGGGGGGGAATCTCGGCAGAATAGTCCAACAGAATGGAGAGAGAAATCAAATAGTGGGTTGTTTGGTCCATGGCAATGCCAACAATATTTCTCACCCATGCATTTTGAGATGGGTGCTCAAAGGTGAGCTAAGGGAGGAGATGCCTGTGCTGAAAAGGTCCCATCAGCACAGCAGTGTGTATCCTGGGCAACCTTCCAGTGCACTCAGTTCAGACTTCAAAGGTCTGGCCCCTGGGGGTTGCCACGTTGCCCTCATAATCTCTGGTAGGACTTGCATCCCTCGCAGCCAGCCCACATGGGCTTTCTTTGCTACAGTGGTCCCAGCACCCTTACAGAAGCCACATTTTCCCGACCATGTAAGAGTGGTACCACCTACCTGAAGACATAGCCAAGGAAGGGGTGATGGTATCCACGGAGAGTGGGCAATTTAAATCCACTCATTCATTTGTTCATCCATTCAACAAATATTTAATGAGATCTTGCTAGACATCTGTTCTAGTTCTGAGACTCTGGGCTGAGTTTAGTGGGAAACTCTCATCCCTTTGGAATTACATGAACTGAAAAATGCACCAGCAGTCAGGCCCTGGAGGGACGAGTGTTTGGGGGAAACCACGGGACCTAGACCAGCCTCAGGGTCAGGAAAACCTCCATGAGGACGGGACAGCTGAGCTGAACTTGGAAAGATGAGGAGGAGTTTTGTTTGTTTGTTGTTATTTTTTTAAGTCTGTATTCACTTTGTTATTTAAATTTTTAAAAACTTATTTTAAATTCAATTTAGTTAACATACACTCTATTATTAGTTTCAGGGTTAGAATTTAGTGATTCATCGGTTGCATATAACACCCAGGGCTCATCACATCAAGCGCCCTCCTTAATGCCCATCACCCAGTTATCCCCCCCCACCTCGAGGAGGGGTTTTGGGGAGACCAAAGACTGTACACCAAGGCCCCGGGGAGCACAGTGTCTTCCAGGAGCCAGTGGAAGTCTGGGTGGCGCAACAGGAGAAGGCATGTGGCCAGCTGGGAGACCTGCTGAGGCTGACTTAACCAGCCCCATACTTGTGCAGCTGCTCCAGGCAGTAAGATCTCAGTACTTCTCTGGACTTCCCTGGGCACCTGTCAGGTCACAGCACTTTCTCATGACACCTTCAGTCTCTCCATCCTTGGGCACTCCCAGCTCCTCTGCTTCTCTGGGCTGAGCTCTCCTTCCTGGACCACATGCTGTCTTCATGAAGGATGGGAGACAGGGCCAGGTCTCAGCCTGACACCATGTCCTGGGCTTCCCCAGCTGGCCCATCCCTTCTTGCCAGCCAGAAGGACACGCTAGACACAACCTGCCCCACTGGCCTCTCTGCACACATCTGCCCACCAGGAGACACAGCTGGGGTGTACCTGAATCGTCACCCAGCTCTCCAGACCCAACCGCCATTTTCATTGCATTTCCGGCAATGCCTCCTTGACCGTAGAGCCTCCGAGTCTTTCTTTCGCTCAGTAGGTATGTTCTGAATGTCTGCTGAGTGCCAGGAAATCCCCAGGCTGTGCCCTCTGGGTGCAGTGGTGAGTAGGTCAGGCAAGTCCCTGCTATCAAGGGACAGTGGCAGCGAGGGAGACGGGCAGTAACCAAGCACACTCGCCAGAGCTGAAAGCCTGGCAGTGCTGTGCCCCCACAGGACAGTGAAGGGGGTGGAAGGGGACTGGCCAGGAGAGCCTGGATGGCCTATTTCAGGAGGCGGCATGGTGGACAGTCTTGCAGCTCAGGGAACAGAGAAGGCCAGGGTTGGGAACAGAGTTAGTGTGGTGAACAAGGGTTTTTGGAGGAGGTGAGTGGGCAGATCTGAGTGGAAATTCAGTGTGGAGTTGGGTCTGTCTTGAGAACAGGGGGAGTATCTCAAGCAGAGGACTGAGGTCATCTTATTTGTAGAATATGGCTCTGTTGGGGTTCAGGCCCTGAGAGAAGTGGGGAGGCCAGTTAGCTTTGAGGTTCTCTGTGAGCCTGTGCAGCTCCCCAGGTCCTGGAAGCAGGAGCAAGCAAAGCAGAGCCCTGTGTGGTTATCCCTGGAAGCCACGGCCACCTCCCCCACTGGCCCTGGGCACTGGACAACGGCCCTGTAGCCGTTCCTTCTGGCTGAGCCCCCATCCCACTAAGCCCCTGCTGCGTCCCACTTCCTCCTTTCTCTCTTCCCTCTTCCAACCTCCAGGGCCTCAAAACATTCTGGCTTCTTCACATTCCCCTGGCTCATTCCAGCCCTCCTGGTGGGTGCGGAAGAGGTTTGCATCATAGAGCCATGTGGTCCTCAGACCCCTGCTCTCCACAGAGGGACAGCTGCCTGGGTAGACTCCATGACTTGTCTCCCCTAGGAACACTGGTGTTTCTTTCAAAATCCGTAACAAGACCCTTCCTGGATTAAAATGATCATGATGCAGGTAAAACTCACTATTAGAAAGCCTGAAGGTAATTCATTCCCTCTCTGGAAGGATTTTCCAGAGTGTTCTCCGTGAAGAAAGCTGCCTCCAAAGCCTTCAAAGGGGACTTTGATCGATGTTCAAAAAGCCACTCGGCTTGCAAATGTTCATCAAGTGTCTCTTGGGTGCCGGGTACCATTCTAGCCCCGGACTCCAGAGGTGCCCTTGCCAGAGTGAGGTTCAGGCAAATAACAAGCCAATGGGTCATTTTAGCTGGTGATAAAAGGTTAAAATAAGACAATGTGGGGGTGAGGACCCGGGGTGGGTCTGGGGCTTCCAGGAAGTGACACGGGCAGGGAGGAGGCAGCCTTGGGAAGGTCTGGGGGCAGAACACTCCACATGGAACATGCATGGTGCAGAGGCTTCGCATGGTTGAGGGGCATAAGGAAGAGGGAGCTTAGAGCGTAATTAATAGCATGCAGTGGGGGTGGGGCTTATCACGAGTCTGGTGGCCACAGTATGAGCTGGGATTTTTACTGAGGGCAGAGGGAAGCCGCTGGAGGGTTTTTAAGCAAGAAGTGGTGTGAACTGATTTACAGTTTGAATATCCCCATTGTGCTGTGCAGAAGGTGAGCCTGAGAAGAGAGCCTGATACACGCTGCTCCCACAGGATGTGGATTAAACTGGTTGCCAATGAATTTCTTTGATCCTTCGTATAAAAGAGCGAGTGGCCTCCCCCTGTGTGACGGTGTCTCTGGGCAAGACCAGGAGGCACGCTGGGGGAAATGGGAAGGAAGCCAGGAACCTGGCTGGAGAGCTGGCCCCTGAAGTGGTCAGAACCCACAGCCCAAGCCTTCACCCTGGGAGGGGGATGCTGAAACCCCAGAGAGGGAAGGAGCTATCAGACTGAATGTGTGTGGGGCCTCTGGCCCTTTGTGTATGTTATCTCAGCAAATTCTGAGAAGTACCTTGAGATGGGGTATGTGTCTGTTACTTATTGCCGTGTAACAAATCTCACAGTTTCCATGGGTCAGGAATTCAGGAGCAGCGTAACTGGAAGGTTCCCCTTCAAGGTTTCCCATGAGGCTGGGGTTGTGTGGGGCTGGAGGATCCATTCCAAGATGGCGCCCTCACATGGCTGTTGGCTGGAAGCCTCATTTCTTCACAGCAGTCCTCTTTTCATGACGTGGCAACTGGCTTCTCCAGAGCAAGTGGTCCAAAGGCAAGAGAGGGGACGGCGGGAAGCCACAGTGCCCTCTGTGACCAGGTCTCTGAGGCTGCACACTGTCACTTCTGTTTTATTCTGTTAGTTACAAGCATGTCACTGAGTCTGGCCCACACTCAAGGAGAAGGGAACTGGGCTCCACCTCCTGAAGGGAAGATCAGAGAATTTGTGGACATATTTTGATATCACCCATCCCAGGCTGAGAGTCTTTAATTACTCGCCCCAAGGCACATTACAAGGAAGTGGCAGGAGTAGGATTAGAACCCAGGTCTCCAGAGCCTGCAACCTTCCTCCAGTGTAGGCTGCTGAGGGAGGTGCTCACAGCCCAGCCAGTGGCCACACTTGTGGAGTCCACCAGCCTCGCCACAGCCCCTGAGGAGACGTGTGTGTCAGTGAGGACGCTCAGACAGATTGGCTGCGGTGGCTTCTCCAGGCCCCGTCTGCTCTCCCGGGGAATGGCGGCTGCTCTAACTGCTAGGGCAGTGCCCATGTCCTGTTTTATAGGGTCGACCGTCTGCATTCGTCCATATTTACAGCACACCTATCCCTCCCTTTCCCCCAGGTCTCTGCTACCGCACAAGACTGTCCCGGCTGCCAGGCCGTCGACACAACTGCCTGTCACGGGATCAGACCGCTGGGCCTGGCTCCCTGCTTCCTTGGGTGAGTTATTGTCCAGAAGTTCCTTGGCCGCTCTAGCCAGCGTCTGGTGGAGCTGGACCCCTCCGCTCAAATCTATGTTTCTGGAAATGTGTGAGTCCAGCCATGGGCCCAGCTTATGCCCAAATCTAGGGTTTCCCTATGGGGGAACGAAGACAGTACACCAGGGGCCAGCAGAGTGTGTGCCCAGGGTACCTGCTGGGCTCCACCGTGCGGTAGTGTGCCAGGGGTCAGGACTGGGGCAGAGCCTGGAGGGGCCCATCCCCTGGCTGAATCTTGGGGTGCTCAGCAGAGTGGGGCTGGAAAGAGGGGGACCAGGGACCTCCTGGCCTCACCTCTCTTCTTCCCCCTGCCCTCGGTCCATTACCGGGAGGTGTTTATTGAGTCTTCCAAGAGCCGGAGGGGACTGCGGTGATGGTATGTGATAGAACTTGTTTGATCACTCCCAGCCCTGCAATTAAGGGCGGGCTCACGCTCTCTCCCCAGCACCGGACTGAACGCTCTGATTTCCAGGTCAGCCGGGCCTGTCCTTGAATACGTTTTTGAGCTCTGGGCAATCCGTGTGTAAAACGGAGATAATAGTAGCACTGACTTCCCACGACTGTGGAGAGGATTAAACGAGATCAAGTGTGGAAGGTGCTTACCTCGTGGTAAGCGCTGGGCACATAGTAAGTCCTCCAAGGGCACCATTCAGAGGGCCGGCCCCATTTCCTACAGTTGGTGTCCCGGTGCCGGCCTTCCCTCTGTCTGTGCTATGGCCCATCAAGGGGTGCTGTGACCTCATCACTGCTGACTCTCTCCTTCCAACTGGCCTCCAGTCTGCACACTGCACGTCAGACTCCTGAGCAGGTCTAGATGGGGGTGTGGGGGGCTTGCTGGGGGCAGGGCAAGAGCCTCTGCTGCTCAGGAGCGAGTGGGGCCCACCTGTGCCCAGAGAGAGCAGATGAGGCCCGGTCCACCTACATCTCGATGGCTGGCCATATGCATTTGCCCTGGAAGGGTGTGTGTCCTCCAAGGAGCACCACCCTCTCGGAGCAGGTAAAGTCTACTGTTGCCGTGGAAGACTGTGTGTATCATGGTTTAAAGGCTAGTGTAGAGGGTTAAGGAGGTAGAGGAGGGACAAAGGCACCCCAGGTTTGTGGCCACACATGTGGGGTTTAGAGAGAAGTGGCACGAGGACCAGAAGGACATAAGGGGGAGAAGAGGCCACCAGGTAGCAGGAAAAGGTGCCCAAAGGTACAGCAGTCTGGATCCTTGTCCTGGCCCCACCTCCGACAGGGAAGTCAAGCCCCCAGAGCCTCTAAGAAGGAGCAATGCAGGTGGCTCTCTGATCCCCACAACAAGCCAGCACGTCCGCCTGCTCCTCTGCTCTCTGCCGCTAAGCGTTTACCACTTATCTCGAAGATGGGACTGGCAGGTGGGCCATGCATCTGTGCATGGGTGTGTGAACACACAGAACCACGTCTGTGGCATTGTAAGGGCTTCTGTGTGTCATGAGTCATGTGCACCAAGCATGACTGCATTCCTGATTTAGAACCCTGCGGTAGATGGGACTCGGCGGCCTGAGCTGGGGATAGCCTTGGGCAAGTCGTTACACTTCCGTGTGCCTCAAGTCGAGGAAAACCATGACCACGCAGTGAGGTGACGATCAGGGCATCCCTCGTGGATTCCTGGCCCGACCTGGGTACCTTGCAGCCACCCTCGGGCCCCCCATCCCAGGACACGAAGACTCCCTCGGAGTCCTCCTGTGCTACGGAGCAGCCAGTGGCCCTCGGGGAGGGAAAGAGTTCGTGAGTGGAGCCCCCACGGAGGGCCAGGCACTGAGCTCATTGCTCCCATGGCCACCATGCAGGGACGCTCCTCTGATGCTCCCCGCATTTCAGCGCTAGAAATGGGGCTCTGGGAACCCAACGTGCCCAAAGCCACCGTCCTGGGGGGTGGCAAAGCCTGCGGAGGAGCCACCGAACCCTGACGGAGTCCAAAGCTCACCTTCCTGCTGCTGTGCCCCAGCCCCAGCTCTGTCACCTCATCCGGGCCGCATGACAACCCCGGGAGGGGCGGCAAGCACGGCTTCACCCAACAGGCCAGGGGTTGCAAGTCCCAGGCTGAACTCAGACTCACCCCACAGTTCCTCCAGGCCCCTGAAACCCACCACGTCCCGGGGAGCACGTCACAGCCTCACACCTCCAGAAACGAGGGTTTACTGGGGGGCCACCCATTAGCAGAGGGCCCCGCCCCACACGCCAGCTCACACCTCGCTCCCGACGACCGTCTTGTGTTCTCTCTGAAGGGGTTCGTTCCCCTCGGGTGCTGCCTCTTGAGAACCCAGTATTTCCCCTCCCGTGGCTGTTGTCTCAGGACCCATCCTTGGCTTCCCCGGA
This sequence comes from Ursus americanus, assembly GCF_024610735.1. NCBI lineage: Eukaryota > Metazoa > Chordata > Mammalia > Carnivora > Ursidae > Ursus > Ursus americanus. The sequence goes on from NC_142128.1 coordinate 37,302,470, forward strand.
AGGAACGGGGTCAAGAGGCCTCGGGCATCACCTCCCATCTTAGCTCCATGTTTCTCTCTGTGCATCTCAGGCTTCCGGGACCAGAGCAGAAGGGCCAGAATCCAAATGAGGACTGGCCCAAATGAGGCCCCAGTCTAGGAATCAGAGCACACATTGACCAGAAAACATCACAGGGGTGGAGCTAACAATTTCCTTAAGGAGAACATTCCCCATGAAAACTGGCTAGATTTACCAGTGGAACTTGGGGTCCCCCAGCTGGAAATCACAGGGCCACATTAGCAGGGAGGGTCTCTGAGACTGGCTTGGACCCCATCAAGCCTTTTGAGATTTCATCCTGATAGCTCCTCTGAAAAATGGTTATTCTTCCCAAGGGTAAGTTTCAAAAGATGTCCAAACTGTCGCACCTGCTCCCCCTCCTCTGAGCCAGGGGACGTCACCAGTGCTGCAGGGCTATGACAGGTGGGAAATGCTTTCCCACTGGCTGCAGCTTTGCGGGTGCTGGTGTGGGGGCTGGGCTGTGTCTCCCCCGTGCTCTGTGTTGCTCTCAGCACCCCCTTTACGGGGCAGTGGCCCATGTGTTTGTGCTGTCTCCCCTCTGGAGGGGCCCCTGGAGGCCGGAACAGATGCAGCAGAGATCCCTGCCCTCTTGGGAGCTCACAGTTTGCTCTTCCTGTTGCCATGGAAATGGAAGCCGTAGGGATGCAATGGGTTCAATTGTGGCCCCCCAAATACTCATCCACTTGGAATCTAAGAATGTGACTGGATTTGGAGTGAGGTTCTCTGCAGACGTCATTAAAATAAGGGTCTCAAGATGAGGTCCTCCTGGGTTATCCGGATGGGGCCTCAATCCAATGACAAAGGTCCTTGTAAGAGAGAGGGGGGAGTTGAAACAAACAGGGAGGGCCACAGAAGACGTGAGGACCGAGGCTGGGATTAGGGTGACCCAGCCGCAGGCCAAGGGACACCGGGAGCCACCGGGAGCTGGAGGAGGCAAGGAAGGCTCCTCCCCTGAGCCTCTGAAGGGAGCAGGGCCCTGCATTTCCTATCTCAGGCTCCGGGCCTCCAGACTGTGAGATAGTAAATGTCCCTTGTTTTAAGCAGGCTGGTTTGTGGTCATTTGCCAGGACAGCCCCAGGAAACTCACGCAAGTGCTGTTGTCGAGTCTGCGCTGTTGGGAAGCAGTCTCTGAGATGGAGGTGAGCGTGCGGGAGGCTGGGGTGCTCTGTGAGGAGCCAGCATGGGGGGGAACCAGGCTGCAACGTCAGGGTGGCCGCTCGGAGTGGGGCTGGGTGCGTGGCTGACCTTCTCCCCCCGAAGCCACCATCTTGGAGGCAGGCCTCCAGGAAAGCTGGTCTCCTCATTCAGGGCAATCCCCAGAGCATTCCCAGCAGCTGGGGAACCAGGTCCTTCACTCCTGATGGGGATGACGGTGGGGAGACTCATTCATAGATGTGTCCCTGCAGCCCCGGTCACTTTTAGGCCAACAATAGTCAGGGGGGCTCCCCCACTCCAGGGGAGGAGGCCTGCCTTGTACCGATCCAAGTGTGACCTGGATCTCAGCATCCCCCTTGAGCCTGTTTCACCCGTGGGGACAGACCTGTCTGACAGATGAGGCTCAGGAGTCACCTGCATGGGGTGGGAAGGCTGAGGCCTGAGTCTCACTGGGTTATATCACAGGGACTTAAGACGGGCCTCCTCCCAAACTCCTGCTCTCTAACCCGCTCCTTCCCCATGGTTGACCATGGAAATGCTTGGTGACCTAGCAACAATATCACTGATGGCGTGTTTGCCATGGACGCCTGACGGTGTGTCACACAGCAAGGATTATGTGTAGCACCAAGGATCCACCAGGAGAATCTTGCTACAAGTGTGTTTGCTCACAGCTCGACTCCCCCACGTGCTCAGGCTCCGCGTGCGTGGGACGGTCATCTGCTTTCAACGCTGGATGAGAAAAAGGACTGTCCTGTGGGCTTCTGCCAATGGCTCCAAGGGTCCTGCTCGAGTCTTCGCAGTGGCTCAACAGAGCTCAGCTGCCTGGCGTCTTAAATCAACTGCTGCAGGCCACGCACACGGGAGTCTTCAGTGGGTGTCTGACAAATCCTTTGGTCCCTCCTTAATGCTGATGACGTTCTTCATGACGTCTTAATCCTTGGCTGACGGTGGTTTCTCTCGTCATTGAGTTTTTCTCATGATTTGTAAAACATTTCATTTTCTATAATTATGCCAGTGATACATGAATGGGTTTGTTGCTAGTCTTTCTCCACCCTCTGGTTTTTGACCCAGGCACAGAGGATTAAGTGACTTATGCTCCTCAGTTCACAGTTCCTTCTCGGCATCGATCTGTGCAAGGCCCCTCTTTAATTGTGTAAAGACGTAGCTGGCATGCAGCCTGCGGGCAGAGGGCAGTGCTGCCCACCTTGGAAGCTATGGCTTCCACTTTCCACCTGGCAGAAACCCAACTCGGTGACACTGGCCCAGCAGACAGCATGACACCGAGGTCCTGGGGCAGAGGCCAATCAGACATTCCCAGGCCACCTGTCCTATCCAGAGACTCTGTCCTGACCAGGTCTCTGGTTTCAGCTGCTTTACCGATGGAAGTGGTAGGAAGTCAGTAGACGGAATGCTGAGCCTGACCCTCAGAGTCTCTGTCACCAGAGAAAACCCAGATCTGGCAAATGAACGTCAGTCATCACTAATATCCTATGCTGTTTCTCATGCTGATAAGAAGTGGGCTTTCGAAGACGTGCAGCCTCCAGAAGGGATATTCTCCCCAATACCCAACTTAGGTGTTTCCATGACGGACCTCACAACCAGGGGTCCGAGAGAGCAAAGGCCGTGGTCGATCCTTGCACAGAGGAGAATGGGGGCAGCAGGGCAAATGCATCGTTGTAGGAAAGAGGGAGAGTAAGGAGAGAGGGTATGTGTGGCTGTTGGGCATCCAGGAAGGGGAAACGAGAGCTGTGATATCGACGTAAACCGTCTTGCTCCTCTGGTCGCTGTTGCCTGATTTCCCTCCCCTGTTCTCAGCGCAGCTGAGGCTGAGTAAATGAGTTGGGATGAAACCCACCTGCGGAATCTCATCTTTCAGCAGGAGTGCTGGGTTCATGAAGGGCACAAAGCCCGTTGGACTCAAGGAAGCTTTTGCTGCGGCTTCCAGGAAAGAGCCTCCAGCTGCTAGTGTTGGAGCTGCTGCTGCTGTCCTGCCACCGAGTGAGACCTGAGACCAATGGAGGCCAGGCTGAGGGGCAGAGAGAAGCCAAGTTCTGATTGTGTGATTTGAAATCTTCAAGCCTGGGGTGTCTGAAGCCAGATCTACTCATGGACTCAGATTTGGCTACATCACCTGTGGGGCCCCTTGTTCCAAACGCAGGAGCAAAGTGCGTGAAAGGTACTAAAATAGGTTTTTTCCTCTCTTCTGTGGCCTCTGTTGATTTTTCGTGGCATTTTTAAATTTGCTATTTAATGTCACAGAAAGAAATTAAATTTCTTTAGAAAATTAATTTAGAAATTAAATTTTCTATTTAATGTCAGAGACGTTAAAACTACATTTTTAGTTTGAGTTTTGCTGTCCACCTTTACGTGCGCAATGACAGTTGTAAATTCAAATATGAGAGCATTTCACTTGTACATGGAATTACCGAGTTACACAGTTAGTGTCACGTGGCACGGCATATGCACGTATGTTTTGTTCTTACCAGAACAGCAGAAATGTGCACAAAGTTAACTCAATTGTCTCCACTCCACTCCTTGATAGGAGCACATTCTACCGACTCTCTGGGCCTTCAGCTTTACTGCTGTGTAAGGAAGGACTGGAAGCAAGAGAACCATGCAGACCGTTTCCTACGACATCAGCATCTTCAGTGTCATTGGCTGAAGGACGCAGCACTGTAACACTCAGATGAGACAGGTAGGACTGCGTTCCTTGACTGTTCTATTTCTTAGAGCACCACTGGCTTCTTCTGCATTGGAAGCAAGTTCTGGTTCTCTTGGGGGTGTCAGAGCCCCCCAGTTACTCCGTTATAGACATGAAATGCTTACCTTCTGCTGACTTTGAGTCTCGCTGAACTCCTAGCCATTGTGGGTGCCCAGCATTCTTTGCTCATGGGGCATCTCCACTCGATGCCAATGAGCATCAAGGAACAGTGGACATGCATTTCCGCACACTCCTCTACCCACAGACTTCACTTACAAAACCCAAGTTCAAAGGCATCATTAAGAACTGCAAGACAGCGACAGCAGACCTTTACCCCAAGCAGGGGGTCCTTCTGAGAGCAGGTCACCAGCCTCTGAAGCCAGCTCCGCCGAGATAGCCCACAACTTCCCTTTGGTTAAGACAGCTTGGGTGAGCTTTCTGTCATTTGCAACTAAAAGAATCCTAATGGAAAAGGGCTTCCCAAACACAACATCTCCTTCATTTCTCCAGCAGCATTTCCTGCCAGGCTTTACCCTGAGGTGCTTCCCCTGATCCTGAGAAGCAGCCATGAGTCAGGAGAACTATGAATGAGGCGGCTACAGCCCGAGGGGCTGTGGCCCGGGGCGCAGGGGATGGAGCCCTGGCCGCCTGGCTGTCCCTGTGCGGTTTTCATCACAGGGGCATGGATGCCATCTTAAACCTTCAAGGAAGAGCAAGAATGTGCTGGGCACATGGCGAGGGGGGAGGGCATTGCAGCAGACGAGACTGGAAGAAGGAACGCACCGTTTTGGGGTGACGGTGGCTGGGGGGTGGCAGGCAGTATGGTCAGGACTGATGAATGTCTGAGGCTGAGAATGTCAGGAGACAGGCGGATGGGGTCTGGTGTTCTGTGCCTAAGATCTTAGATCTTGGGGCTCAGTCAGTGAAGCGTCTGCCTTTGGCTCAGGTCATGATCCCAGGGTCCGGGGATCGAGTCCTGCATCGGGCTCCCTGCTTAGTGGGGAGCCTGCTCTCCCTATGCCTGCTGCTCCCCCTGCTTATGCTCTCTCTCCTTTCTCTCTCTCTCTGCCAAATAAACAATTAAGAAAAAGATCTTAGATCCTATCCTGAAGGCAACCAGAAGAGCCGGGAGGACTTTTAAACCCCAGTTTCTATTTATTTATTTTTAGCTGTAAGGATCTTTCTGGAAGTGGTGCATGGGATGAGCTGGAATGAATAAGATGAGGCGGCCGTTGGCCGCATAGACCAAGGGTGTGGATTAGAGCTGAGGGCTGCTGTGGAGCCACAGGGCTGGAGAGGAGACTGCTTCGGTGTGGGGTGAAGGGAGGGGAGAAGCTGGGGACGCTGCCCCATCATGGGATTCAACACTTGGGCAGGTTGGGCGGCGGGTTTGGGGGTGGGGGAAGTGGCCAAGCAGGACAGGTTGAGCTGAAGGGGCCATGGGTCAGCCAGCGGCAAGCGTGTGGCTGCACGGGGGCATGCCTCAGAGAAAGCTGAGCTTTCAGGGGTCCCCGGTGTGGAAGCCACAGGCAGTGAGATTCCCCCAGGGTTAAGGAGAGGGGCTCACTCACCTTCAGGGCCTGGATGTGTCCGTTTTTAAAACGTTCCCTCTTTAAGTTTTTATTTTTATCAAAGATATACATAAAGACTAAAGGAATTTCACAAGACCCATTACCAAAAAGAAAAAAAGAAAAAGAAAAAAGAATTCCCGCCCAAACACCTCCCTTTTAACTGTTTTAGCTGATTTTTCCCCTTATTTACCTCCCTGTCTGTGAACAACGGGCTCCCGTTCCTCATTCTTAGTTTTCAGAGAAGGTTTGTACTTTGTACAGAGGAAGACGAGTGTCTCACTCTCCCTCCACCACACTTCCTCTGTCCTTATCCTCCAGACATAGCTGGGTTCCCGTTAGATCGACACTCAGGTTTCACAGTATTATGACAGTTGCCCTGTCCCGACCTCTGAGCCACGTGGATGCCATGATTCCCTTTCCTCTCCTGAGCAACATGTTGTTTTCTCGGAAAATATTAATCGCCTAGGGTTTTGTTTTGTATTTGGCTTGGTTGTCTTTGGTGTTACCCATCACACGACGCAAACTCTCCCAGGTAGGAAAGACATCTCTCGATATGTTCCAACACATTTTTGAAGTCAGTCTCGTCCTGAAGCGATCTCCCTGCCCCCTGTCTGCTCCTGGGGCCGCGCTGCCCCCCGGCATGTCCCTCCACTCTCCCTGTGGCAGCAGGATTCCGAGAATGACCCTGGTGAGCCTGGTCCTTGTGTAACGCCCTCCCTGAGAGCAGGCGGAACCCACGGTGACGAGGAGATGTGACCTCTGTGACTCTGAGGTTACCTATCACAGGGCGTTGGCAGATGCAAACAAGGCTTCTCATCGCTGGACCTTAAAATAGGGAGATTTTCCAGGTGGGCCTATTCCAATCACACACGCGCTCTGCCCAAGCAGAGGGTTTTTCTCTGGTGGGCGGTAGAAGAGGAAATCGGACGGATTCTGAGCGAAAGGCCTCAGTGGGCTGGACTGTGAGATCGTGACGTACGGAGAAACACATATTTGGTCTTCCTGCCCAGGTCCCGGTGCAGAGCTCCTAAAACCCTTGTAATTTCCTGGGTGACAGGTGACAGGGGCATCTGCGGTTACTCATCACAAGGCCCTTTCGGCCACACCCGAGTTTGTGCTCATGTGCGACTCTAGGTGAGCCCCAAAATAGTTTCAGGATGGGGCTGGTCTGGTCTGGAATCAACCGTGTAGCTACTGACTTATTGGTTTGTTAGCTTCATTTATAACTTTAAAAATTTAGGCATATGGGTTGGAACTGTCAACCCCCTGCCCCATGACCTCCGGGGTGGGGGTGGGGCTCAGGACTGTGGATGGACTTAATCCCCCATGGCCTCCACTGAAACCTGAGCAACGGGATTCTGAGAGCTTCCAGGCTGGTGAATGTGTCCATGTGCTGGGAGGGTGGTGTACCCCAGTCTCCACAGGGAGAAGCTCCTGTGCTCAGGGCCCTTCCAGACCTCCCTCGGTAACCCTCCTTATCTGGCTGTCCCTTTGTGTCTTTTATAATAGCCTTTATAATAAATTAGTAATAGTAAGCAGTATTTCCCTGAGTTCAGTGAGCCATCATGGCAAATTATCTAAACCAAGGAGGGGGGTTGTGGGAACCTCTCTTTGTAGCCAGGTTAAACAGAAGTGTGCATAACCTGGGGACCCAAAACCTGTGATTGGCATCGGAAGTAGGAGCAGCCCTGTGGGTGGTGTCAGAACTGAGTTAAATTGGAGGACACCCAGTTGGTGTCCACAGAGAATTGCTTGGTGTGGAAAACTCACGAAGTTGGTATCAGAAGTATTGCGAGTAGAGAGTCTCCCTTTAGGGATGTTATCTTTGCTGAGATGGAAGGGGTCATGGGACAAGGACTTAAGAGCAATCCCCAGGAGCTGATGACAGCCAGCAGGAAAGTGGGCCCTTCAGTCCTACAACCACCAAGAACCAGATTCCCCAATAACCTGAGTGACCTTGGAAGTGGATCATTCCCTAGACCCTTCAGATGAGACTGTATCTCAGTGAACACCTTGGTTTCAGCCTTGAAAGACTCCAGGCAGAGAAGACAGAACCCAGCCAAGCCCTGGGGGAGTAAGTTTGCATGCCTGAAACTGCCTTTATTCAGTACTCACACTTAACTGAAAGCTTGGCTGGTTCTATAGACTTCTAGGTGAGAAGCCACTTCCTCCAGAATTTTGAAAGTATCACTTCTTGTCTTCTAGTTTCTAATATCACTCTTGAGAAGTCCGTTGTCATTCTGATAATGGTAGCTCTTTATGTGAAACCTATTCCCCCTCTCTCTACAAGTTTTAGAATCTTCTCTTTCTTCCAGTGTTCTGAAATTTCACAGTGATGTGCCTTGGTGTGTGTATCTTTTCATCCATCAGGCAACTAAGTACCCATACTTCGGCAATGACCTAGGTACATACCTGGAATTCCTTGCCCAGATGGCCTAAAGCCCACTTCTAAGACCCATGCAGGTACCTTTCTTACATCTGTCCTGAGGACCAACCACACCACTGTGGTTTGCACCCCTACTCTTATGGAGTAATCAAGCAACAGCTCTTTGTGGGAAACAAGGATGGAGCTTGGCATGTCCATGTGCATGCTCTGAGGCTCTTCATGGTGTGGGACAGATCCAGGAGTTAGATGAAAAAGGGAAGTGGGCAAAGGATGTCAGCAGGGACCAGCTCTCCCCACACCTCCACCTTGTGGAGCAGAACTCCAAAGAACCTGAGTATTCTGTATCAGAACCTGGACTTCTGGGTAGTTCTACAGGTGTATTTGTCAAGGTAGGAGGGTAGAATACATTTGACTTATTGGTTTGTTAGCTTCATTTATAACTTTAAAAATTTAGGCATATGGCATATTGGCCTCCACTTATACTCCTGCCCCAGACCCTACAAATGTTAGGAGTGGGCTTAGCACTAGACGGTGGTGGGTGTCCTCCCATCTGGTGATTCATGTCCATCCATTCTGGGAAATTTTCTTGAGTTATTTCTTGGATGATGTTCTCTCTACCACTTTCTGTGTTTTTTCCTTCTGAAGCTCTGATTAGTTGTGTGTTGGACCTCCTCTGTAAATTCTCCAATTTTCTTAGATTTTTCTCTATTCTTTTCCTTTTCTTTCTTCCTCCTTCCCTCCTTCCCTTCCTCTCTCCCTCCCCTCCTCCCTCTCGCCTTTCTTTCTTTCTTCTTTCTTTCTTTCTTTCTTTCTTTCTTTCTTTCTTTCTTTCTTTCTTTCTTCTCTTTTTTCCTCCTCCAACCTTTCCATTTAAAATCGTCCATTTGTATTCTTTGAATATTCCTTTAAAAAATGCATTCTTCTCTTTTTAGTAAGCGTGCTATTTTTCCTTCTCTCTGCATAGTCTGTATTTTCTCCAAGTTATTCTCTTTGTGTGCTTTGCTTGCTTGGTTTTCTTGTGGGGGTGGTGCATTTGAGATTTACTCAAATGTCTGATGATCCTTGATCACCCACTGTTATTTGGAATTGAGCTGCTAAAAGGCAGACTGGAAGCTCTGTGCATGTGGGAAGGCCTTGTCACATTTGGTGTTATTGAACTGGCTGGAACTATTGTAAGCAGAACCCAGCTGTGAACATCTTTAGGTCTGTTATCTTGGGCTGGTCAGATCCCCCAGAGAACACCTTTCCATCTCCTGCCTGGGGGTCTAAGCCCAATTGCCACCATCATGGGAGAAGTCTGGGTATCTCTTCATTAGTTTGTACCTTTCACTTAGTCCCTCTGTTTTCAATATCAGAGCTTTGCTTTCCCTGTGTTTGCTGCTCTCTAGCCCAAAGACCCTCTTTTGGACCCTAACCAGCACCTGGCTTCTCTAACTTACGATGACATTTTTGAGTTTCGTTCATGTTATAGCATGTATCGATAGTTCATTCTCTTTTACTGCCAAATAGAATTCCATTGTATGGGTATGCCCCATTTTGTCCAACTGATAAACTTTTTTTTTCTTTAATGTTTTTATTTATTTATTTGACAGAGAGAGAGAGACAGCCAGCGAGAGAGGGAACACAAGCAGGGGGAGTGGGAGAGGAAGAAGCAGGCTTCCCAGTGGAGCAGGGAGCCCGATGTAGGGCTCGATCCCAAGACCCGGGGATCAGGCCCTGAGCTGAAGGCAGACGCTTAACAACTGAGCCACCCAGGCACCCCACAGCTGATAAACCTTTAAGTAGTTTCCAACTAGAGACTATTATGAATAATATTGCTAAGTATTTGTGTGCAAGTCTGTGTGCAGATACATGTTTTCATTTCATTACTATTCATCTCCAGAACTTTTTCGTCATCTCAAACTGGAACTCTGTACCCATTAAACTTCCCGTTCCCCAGCCTGGTAACCACTATTCTACTTTCTATCTCTATGCGCTTGATGTTCTAGGTACATCATATAAGTGGAATATACCATATCTGTCCCATTGTGTCTGGCTTATCTCACTGAGCATGTCTTCAAGGTCCATCCATGTTGTAGCATGGGTCAGAATTTACTTCCTTTTTAAGACTTAATAATATCCCATTGTATGTATATGTATATGTATATGTACATTTTATTTATCCACATTTATTTATTTATTGCTTCCACATTTTAGGTATTGCAAATAGTGCTGCTATGAACATGCATGTTCAAGTATCTGTTTGAGTATCTGCTTTGGCTTCTTTTGTGTATATACACAGAAGTGGAGTGCTGGATCATATGGTAGTTCTACATTGAATTTTTGAAACAAACACTATACTGTTTTCCACAGTGGCTGCACCATTTCACATTCTTACCAGCAATATTGCACAAAATTTCCAATTTCTCCACATCTTCATCAACACTTGTTATTCTATGTGTGTGTGTGTGTGTGTGTGTGTGTGTGTGCACGCGCGCACCATCCTAAGGGTGTGAAATGGAATCTCATTGTGGTTTTGATTTGCATTTGCCAATTCCTAGTGATATGGAGCATGTTTTCATGTGTTTATTGTCTATTTATGTATCTTCTTTGGAGAAATGTCTATTCTAGTCCTTGGCCCATTTCTTTTTTTTTTTTTTTAAGATTTTATTTATTTATTTGACAGAGATAGAGACAGCCAGCGAGAGAGGGAACACAAGCAGGGGGAGTGGGAGAGGAAGAAGCAGGCTCCCAGCGGAGGAGCCCGATGTGGGACTCGATCCCGGAACGCCGGGATCACGCCCTGAGCCGAAGGCAGACACTTAACGACTGCGCAACCCAGGCGCCCCTCTTGGCCCATTTCTTAACTGGGTTGTTTGCTTTCTTCTTGTTGGGTTTCAGGATTTCTTTCTATATTCTGGATATTAATCACTTATTAGATGAATGATTTGCAAATATTTTCTCCCAACCCATAAGTTGCCTTTCACTCTGTTGATCATGTTCTTTATGTATAAAAGTTTTCAGTTTGGGGAAGTACAATTTATTGATTTTTTTTCTTTTTGTTGATTGTACTTTTTTTTTTTAATTTTTTTTTTATTATATTATGTTAGTCACCATACAGTACATCCCTGGTTTCTGATGCAAAGTTCGATGATTCATTAGTTGCGTATAACACCCAGTGCACCATGCAATACGTGCCCTCCTTACTACCCATCACCAGTCTATCCCATTCCCCCACCCCCCGCCCCTCTGAAGCCCTCAGTTTGTTTCCCAGAGTCCATAGTCTCCCATGCTTCATTCCCCCTTCTGATTGTACTTCTGATTAAGCATATCTAAGAATACGTTTAACTTTTACTAAATGGCCACACTGTTTTTCCAGAGTGGCTGCATCGCTATATATTCCCACCAGCAATACATGTGTCCTGTTTCTCTACATTCTTGCCTGACATTTGTTATTATCTGTTTTTTGTTGCTGTTGTTCTTTATTTTTTACTGTAGCCATTCCAGTGTGATGAATTATTATCTTTGTGTGGTTTTAATTTGCATTTCCATAATGATTAATGATTCTGAGTATTTTTTCATGTGCTCACTTGCTACTTGTATATTATCTTTAGATTGTTTCTCTTCCTATTCAGTTGTAAGAATTCTTTATATATTCTGGATACAAGTCCTTTAAGAGATATGTGTTTTGAAAATGTTTTCTCCCAGAATGGACTTGCCTTTCCATTTTCTGAAAATGATATCTTTTGAAGAACAAAAGATTTTTTTTTAGGTCAGCTCCAGGCCCAACATGGGGCTTGAACTCACTACCCTGAGATCAAGAGTTGCTCTCCACCAACTGAGCCAGCCAGGTGCCCCCAAAAGATTTTTACTTTGATGAGGTCCAATCGATCAATGTTTTCATTTATGTCTTGTGCTTTTGTTGTAATATATAAGAACTTTTTGGCTAACCCAAGGTCACAAATATTTTCTATTTTTTTCTAAAAGTTTTATGTGCCTTTTAAATTTTTTCACTGGGTGAAATGCTACCACTTAACATTTTGAAAAACTTTATTTATTTTAAGATACTTCAGGGGGAAGAGAAAAGAGAAACAAATATAACATGATGTAAATAAGTGTCCAATCTAGGTGATGGATGAGTGGGAATTCATTATACTTTGTGTAGATTTGGAATTTTATAATAAGTATGTTTTAAGTATCATTTTAGTAGGGTGTTTTGAAGGAGTGGAGCTAACTGCCTATGTTTGGTTTGCCATCTTCAAATGGAAGTCTTAAATGAACATGCACATATTTTTGACTGTTACATGTTCCTGATGAGTTGACCCTTTAATCATTATGAAATATCCCTCCTTTTTTTTTCTGGTAATCATTTGTGTCTTGAAATTAATTTTATCTTCTATTAACAGAACCGCTGCAACTTTATGTCTACTGCTTGTATGATACATCTTTCCATCCACTTTCAACCTATGTCTTTTTATATGAAGTCAAACTTTCGTAGATAGCATGTGGTTGGATTTTGCTTTAAAAAAAAAAAAATCCATGTTGGGGCACCTGGGTGGCTCATTCGACTAAGCGCCCAACTCTTGATCTCAGCTCAGGTCTTTATCCCAGGGTCATGAGTCCAAGCCTCACATTGGGCTACTTAAAAAATATAAATAAATAAATAAATAAATAAATAAATAAATAAATAATCCATGTTGACCATTTTGCCTTTTAATTAGAGTGTTTAGTTCACTAATATACAATGTAATTATTTCCATGGTTGGAATTAAGTTTACCATTTTACCATTTGATTTGTCTACTCTACTTTTGTTTCAGTGTTTCCCCTTTCCTGCCTCCTTCTTATTAATTGAATATTTTTAGCAGTATCTCTGTGCAACATTTCTTTAGTAATTGTTCTAAGGATAGCAGTGTGCCTCCTTAATTTCCTCCAAGTCTACTTAGAGATAATGTCACACTACTGTGCTTGAGATGTAGAAACCTTGCGGTGGTCCATTTACTCCCTACCCCCGTCCTTTATGCTATAGCTGTCATATGTATTATATCTACGTCCATCGTAATCCTTACCGTCCAATCCTTTGACATTTGCTTTAAACATACATATTTCAACAAAATTAACATGAAAAAAATGTTCTTTTATATTTACCCACATATTTACCATTTTCAGTATTGTTCATTTTTTCCTGAAAATTCGATTTTCCAAGCGGTGTAATTTCTCTTCAGTCTACGGGACATCATTTAGCATGTCTAAAGCAAAGGTTTACTGGCAATAGATTCTCTTATTTGTATCTGAAAATATCTACTTCACCTTAAATATTGAAGGAGATTTTCACTGGATATGGAATTTGGGGTTGGCAGATTTTCTTCCCCCTCTTGGAACTTTGGAGATGTTGTTCCATTGTTCTCTGGCCTCCATTGTTTCCGATAAGTCAGTATCATCTAGGTTCTTGTTGTCTGTGTCTATTGTGCCACTTTTCTTTGCTTTCAAGATTATCTCTTTATCTTCAGTTTTGCAGCAGTTTGACTATGAAGTGCCTAGTTTCCTTCGTGTTTACCCAGGTTGGGGTTTTCTGAGTTTCTTGAATCTATTAAGTGTATGTCTCCAAATATGGGGAAATTCTATCCATTATTTCTTCAAAAATTTTTTTGTGTCCATTCTCTTTCTCCTCTCCTTCTAGGACTCTAATTCCTTATATCTTAGACCGCTTAATATTGTCCCACAAGTCATCGAGGGAAAACCTAGAAAGAATAGAAACAGACGGAGTGCTCCAGTTTCTGTGTATAAACTTTCCAAATCTCTGGCTGACTCATGAACAATATATCCTTATGGTGCCAAGCAAGACTAAAAGAACTGACCTGAGGTTTTAGCTGCTGCCCACTATGGGGAAGACAATTTGGAAGACAGTCTAGCCAAGTCGAATGCCTGCTAAAAAAATAATCAATACTCTTTGGAGAAAGATAACATAATTCAGAGTCTCTGCTCTATATCATTAACCACTCAGTGTTACTAGATGTACAAGGACACACAAAAATGTGACCTACTCTCAAATGAAAAGACAACCAGTGGAGACTGACCTCAAGATAAACAAGACATTGGAATTAGCAGACAGGGAAGGTGTAACAACAATTATAGCTTGTATTTGTCTGCTAGGGCGACCTAGACAGGATGGCTTAAACGACTGAAACTTATTTCTCACAGTTCTGGAGGCTGGAAGTCCAAAATCAAGGTGACAGCAGGGTTGGGTTCTCCTAACGTCTCTCCTTGGCTTGCAGATAGTCACCTTCTTACTGTGTCCTCACATGGCCTTTCCTCTGGGCATGCACCTTCCCGGTGTCTCTTTCTCTCCTTATAAAGACACCAGTCATATGGGATTAAAACCCCAGCCTTATGACCTCACTTAACCTTAATTACCTCTTTAAAAGTCTCATCTCTAAACATAGTCACATGGGAGTTAGGGCTTTAACAAATGAATAGGGCACATAACATAATTGTTCTCAAGGACACTACACACATAAGATAGGTAAGGATATAGATACAGATATGGATGGATAGATAGATCTATGACCTTCTGGCCCTTCTAGGTCCCATACTTTTCATATACATTCTTCATGTAGCTTGTGTGTTTCTTTTAAAAACTCCTGCTGGGATTTTGATTGGGGTGGCATGAAATCCATAGGTTAATTTGGGAAAATGAACATCCTAGCAATATTGAGTCTTCTAGTTCCTGAACATGGTATCTGCCTTTGTCCATCTGGGTTGCTATCACAAAATACCACAGACTGGGTGGCTTGTAAGTAACACAAGTTTATTTCCCACAGCTCTGGAGGCTGGAAGTCTGAGATCAGGGTGCCACACAGTTGAGTGAGAGCCCTCTTCCAATCGCAGACTTCTCATTGTGTCCTTAGATGTAGGAAAGTGTTAAGGAGCTCTCTGGGGTCTCTTTTATAGGGCACTAATCTCATTTATGAGGACAATCCCCTCATGGCCTAATCACCTCCCAGAGGCCCCCACGTCCTAATACCATCATACTGGACATCAGGCTTTCCACATAGGAATTTTGGAAGGACATATTCAGACCATAGCAGCATTTCCCCTCATTTATTTATTTGGGTCTTTAATTTTTCAGAAATGTTTTGTGTTTACAGGATATGGGTCTTGCACATCTTTTGCTAAATTTATCCCTAAATATTTCACATTTTTATGCAGTTTGAAATGTTATTGTTAATTAGTATCAATTTCCAATTTTTTGTTACTAGAAATGCTACTATAGTCATAGAAATACTACTGACTTTTCTTTATTGACCTTATATCCTATAACCTTGATAAATTCATGTATCAATTATATTACTTTTTTCCAAATCCCTTAGGATTCTATACAGAGGCAATTATGTCATCTGTGAATAAAGAGTTTTACTTTTTCCTTTGCTATTTCTATATGCATTTTATTTCCTGTCTCTGCTTCATTACACTGGATAGGACAGCCTTTACGATGTTAAGTAAGATGGTTAGAGTAGGGTGCCTGGATCCTCAGTTGGTTAAGCTTCTAACTCTTGAGTTCAGCTCGGGTCATGATCTCAGGGTCATGAGATCAAGCCCCATGTTGGGCTTCACGCTGTGCGTGGAGTCTGCTTCAGATTATCTCTCTCCTTCTCCTTCTGTGCCCCCCGCCCCCTGCTCACACACTCTCTCTCCCTCTAAAAAAAAGAAAAATTAAAAAGAATTTTAAAAAAGATGGGTGAGAGGGGTGCCTGGGTGGCGCAGTTGTTAAGTGTCTGCCTTCGGCCCAGGGCGTGATCCCGGAGTTATGGGAACGAGCCCCACATCGGGCTCCTCCGCTAGGAGCCTGCTTCTTCCTCTCCCGCTCCCCCTGCTTGTGTTCCCTCTCTCGCTGGCTGTCTCTCTCTCTGTCAAATAAATAACTAAAATCTTTAAAAAAAAAACAAAAACAAACAGGTAGAATTAAGAGACACGCCAAATGTTTTCACTCTGAATCGTAGACACAGCTTCTATATTTGAGTCTTACAGAAAAGCATGCTTCTCAACACGCATCCAAAGTTTTCAGAGAATTGTGGTATAACAGCAACATTTAACATTAAGTGCCACTGCCTTAACCCACATGTGCTTGCTGCTGAGGTACATTCCTACAACATAACTAACTAGAGGAAAGCTAAAAATTGTGTTAACGGCGATGGTCCATACCGAACATCACTATCACATCCTAGATGAATGTTTCAGGGTTCAAGATTACTGAGCTTGAAGTTCTAAAACAACCTTGACCTCCTCTTTAGAGTAAGCATGAATCACAAGCCTGTAATGCAAAACTGTTAAACCTAATTTTTATTTTCTTTTTAAAAAGGAAAGAAAGAAGAAAGAAAAGAAAGAGGAAGCTGATCAAGAGTGATCAGAATCAATATTTCCCATTTACCAATCATACTGGTTTGCTTGACGTCCCTCCCGCTGTACAATTCTCATAAATGCACAGCTTTTATTTCTGTGATCCTTCTTTACCTCAATGAGGTTTGACTGAGAGTCACCACAGTTTTCCTGCAGAACTTGGTCATATCCTCTTTCCTTTTTTTTTTAATCATGAATTTTTATTGAATTTTGTCAGGTTTTTTTAATCAAGAGAGATGATCATAATTTTTTTTTCTAATCAGTTTATTAGGTTTCCTGAGGTCACCGTAACAAATGACCACATACTTGGTAGCTTCAACCAACGGAATTTAACCTCTCTCCGTTCTGGAATCAAAGGCTCCAGGGGAGGTTCCATCCATCCCTTGCTTCTTCCAGCTCCCTGTGGCCACAGGTGTTCCCTGGCTTGTAGCTGCGTCAATCAAATCTCTGCCTTGGTCTTCACGTCTCTGTCCCTTGTGTCTGTGTCTCAAATATCCCTCTGCCTTTCTCTTAGAAGGACACTTGTCATTGGATGTAGGGCCCATCTGGGGAACTCAGGATCATCTCCTCACCTCAAGTTCCTTAATTTAATCACATCTTCAAAGACACTTTTTCCAAATTAAGTCACTTTTACAGGTCCCTGGGATTTGACATGGATATTCTTTTAGGCTTACTGTGCTCAACTAATATGGTTCATTGCAATCATTGACTTTCTAATATTAAACAAATCTGACGTTTCCTGGAATAAACCCGACTTGGTCGTGATATATTAAATTTGCTTTCTGTGCCCATGTTCACTAGGAATATTGGTCTGCAGGGTTTGTTGTTATTGTTGTTGTTGTTGTTGTTGTTGTTTTTGTAATCTTTGTCTGATATTATTGGTGGAGAGGAATACAGTCCTCTTGAAATGAAATGATAAGAGGCCCCTCCTCTTCTGTTTTCTAGAAAACCTTGTGCAGTTTTGTTTTTCCCTTAAATTCTTGGTCAAATTTGTGAGTAAGCCTGCCTGGGCCTGGAGTATTCTTTGTTGGAAAGTTAACAACAAATGTAATGTCTTCAACAGACATAGACATTAAATCTATTTCCTCTTGGGTGAGCTTTGGTAGACTGTCAAGGAACTTGTCCATTTCATCTAAGTTTTTGGATTTGTCAGCATAAAGTTGTTCATTGGATTCTTTTATTACCACTCCCACTGGGATATGTATAGTTTCTCCTCTCTAATTCCTAATACCAGAAAATTTTAATCTTTTTTTCTAGAAGTTTTTCAATTTCATTGATATTTTCAAAGAAGCAAGCAGTTTCTGGTGTCATTAATTTTCTCCATTGTTTTTCTGTTTTCTTCCATTGATTTCCACTCTTTCTTTCCTTCTTTCTGCTTATTTTGGTATTAATTTGCTCTATTGTTTCTAGTTTCTAAGCATGTAAACTTACACCATTGATTTGAGGCCTTTTTTCTTTTTTTTTAAGATATAAGCCCTTCATGCTAAAAATTTCCTTTTAAGCATTGCTGTTTGTACATCGCACACATGTTGATATGTTGTAGTTTTATTTTCACCTATTGCAAAATATTTTCCAACATCTCTATTGTTTCTTCTTTTAAATAAAAGGTTTTTAGAATAGGGGTGCCAGGGTGGCTCAGTCGGTTAAGATTCTGACTCTTGATTTCAGCCCAGGTTATGGTCTCAGGGTCTTGAGATCAAGCTCTTGAGACCAAGCCCAGCATCAGTCTCCCCACTCAGCAGGGAGTCTGTTTCCGCTCTCTCTCCCTCTGCCCCTCCCCCAGCTCACATGACCTTGCTCCCCCCCTTTCTCTAAAATAAATAGATAAATCTTTTTTTAAAAAGGTTTTTAGAATTATCTTATTTAATCTCCAAACATTTGGTTATTTTTCAGATAGCTTTCTGTTATTTATTTCTAGCTTCCATTGTGGTCAGGAAACATACATTATATGAGTTAAATCCTCTTATATTCATTCAAATTTGTCTTATGACCCAGAATATGGACTGTCTTGATGAATGTTTCATGTGTGTTTAAAAGCAATGTATTTCTACAGTTGTTAGGGGCTGTGTTCTAGAAACGTTAATTTAGCCAAACTGGCTGACCATGTTATTCAAGGTCTGTATCTATGTTGCGTCTCTGTCTACTTGCTCTATCAATTACCGTACTGATAAAGGAATGTTGAAATTGCCAAGTCCACCTGTGGAGTTTTCTATTTATTCTCTCAATTCTACTAGTTTTTGCTTCATAGGTTTTGAATCAGGTGCATATACTTTAGTTTTCCTATGTACTTTTAATTATTTGATGTCTTCATCAGTATAAAATGTTTCTCTTTATCCCCAATAATAATCCTGCTGCTGAAACCGACTTTGTCTGATATGAATATAACCACTCTAGCCTCTATTTGATTAGTGTTTTCATGATCTTCCCCATTCTTTTATTTTTTTTTTTATTTTTTAAAGATTTTATTTATTTATGTGACAGAGAGACAGCCAGCGAGAGAGGGAACACAGCAGGGGAGTGGGAGAGGAAGAAGCAGGCTCCCAGCGGAGGAGCCCGATGTGGGACTCGATCCCGAAACGCCAGGATCACGCCCTGAGCCGAAGGCAGACGCTTAACAACTGCGCTACCCAGGCGCCCCCATCCTTTTATTTTTAACTATCTTTGTCTTTATAACTCAAGTGTAATTAGAAATGAGGAAGAGGGGTGCCTGGGTGGCACAGTTGTTAAGTGTCTGCCTTTGGCTCAGGGTGTGATCCCAGCATTCTGGGATCGAGCCCCACATCGGGCTCGTCCACTAGGAGCCTGCTTCTTCCTCTCCTACTCTCCCTGCTTGTGTTCCCTCTCTCGCTGGCTGTCTCTCTCTGTCAAATAAACAAATTAAAAAAAAAATCTTAAAGAAAAAAAAGAAATGAGGAAGAAATTTAAAGTTTCTTATAGGTAGTGTGAAGTTGTATTTTGCTTTTTGACCCAATTTGACAATTTCTTCCTTTTAATCGCGGTGTTCAAGCCACTTACATTGATATTAATACGCAGCAGGGATTAGTGAAATAGAAAACGAAGAACCAATAAAGGGGATCAAGAAAAACAAACTTGGTTTTATAAAAAGAAAAATAAAATAGACAAAACTCTAGTGAGACTGATGGACACACACACAAAAATAGAGAAATGCAAATAAACGGCATCCCTCCAGGCACAGCAGAGTCTTTAAAAATCAGAGTTTTGTGGACAACTTTTCACCCAGACTTCTAAAAACAGAAAAAAAACAGGCAGTTTTGAAAAATGGCTTAATACATGCGTTAACTTATAACCATAAAAACTCTTGAGTCAGTAGTTAATACTGTATTCGTAACAGAAACACAGCAAATACAACAACAAACACACACACAAACTTTGTCTTATAGGTGAGTTCTACTAAACATTCAAGGAATGATTATATTGTATCTCATACAAATTATCCCAGAGAAGGAAAAAGAAAAAAAAAAAAAAGAGGGAAAGCAACTCACCTAATTCTGTGAGACAAGGACAATTTAAATAGAGAAAATTACAAGCCAATCTGATTTATAAAACTCGATGCAAAAATCCTAAATAAATACTAGCAGACTAAGTCCAGCAATATATTAAAAATGGTAACAGTTGGGAAAACCAAAAAATTCAATTGTCTTATGATCCTGTAAGGTTTGTTTCCAGAAGAGAATGAAGGTCTAACATGAGAAAATCGACTAGTGTATTTCACAGCATTAACAGATTAAAGGAAAAAATATATAAGTTCATCTCCTATTCAGAAAAACTGATGGAATTCAACACTCTTTTTGATAACTCACAGTACACAAAAGGGACAAATGTGACCTCCTTAACCTGAAAAAGTGTATCTACCAAAGCCTAATTCGGTGTGTTGAGATCTGACTCCCAACACTCTCACCCCAAAATGCTTGGCCTCCAGCCCTCTCCTGTTCAGTCAAGGGCAACCCCAGTCGTCCAGGTGCTCAGACTGAAGCGTGGAGTCATGCTTGATCCCTCTCTTTTCCCCTCGCGCCTCTCCACTTCATCGGGAAATCTGGTTGGCCCTCCCCTCAAAGTACATCTGCAATCTAACCACTTTTTACCATCTCCACTGTTAATACCAGCCCAAGCTTCCAGTGCCTACCTCGAGGTTTTAGGCTCCTTCCTGGAATTGTGGTTTCCAACACTGCCCCCTACCCCATACCTATTCTTAATGCAGCAAAGACATCCTTTTATTTTTATGTCTTATTTTTTTATTACATTTTTAATTTTAATTCCAGTGTAGTTAACATACAGTGTTATGTGCATTTCAGGGGTACAATGTAGTGATTCAACAATTCTATGCATTGCTCAGTGCTCATCATGATAAATGTACTCTTTTCTTTTTATTTTAAGATTTTATTTATTTGTTTAAGAGAGAGAGAGACAGAGAGAGAGCATGCACAGGCGGAGGGGCAGAGGGAGAGGGAGAAGCAGATTCTCCGCTGAGCGCTGAGCGGGGAGCCCAACGTGGGGCTCGATCCCAGGACTCTGAGATCATGACCTGAGCTGAAGTCAGATGCTTCACCGGCTGAGCCACCCAGGTGCCCCAGGATTTTTGGTTTTTCAGTAATCTCTGCATGCAATGTGGGGCTCAAACTCACAACCCCAAGATCAAGAGTCACGTGCTCTACCGACAGACAGCCAGGTGCCCCATGGTAAACGTATTCTTAATCCCATCACCTGTCCCACCCATCCCTTCACTCACCTCTCCTCTGGTAACCATCATTCTGTTCTCTATCAGAGTCTGTTTCCTGGTTTCTCTCTCTCTCTCTTTTTCCCCTTTGTTCATTTGCTTTGTCCAAGACATCCTTTATTAAAAAACAGCTTTGTTGAGGTATAATTCACTTATAATACAATTCACCCATTTAAAGTATGCAATTCAGCGGCCTCTAGGGGGTTCACAGAGCTATGCATCTATTACCATGGTCAATTTCAAAACATTTTAATTACTCACAAAGAAATCTGTGCCCCTAAGCAGAATAACCCCCGATTCCCCCATCCCCTACAACCCCAGGTAACTAATCCACTTTCTGTCTCTATAGATTTTCCCCGACATTTCATAAATAGAATCATATAATATGTGGTCCCATGTGACTGGTTTCTTTCACTTAGCACATTGTTCTCAAGACAGATCCAGGCCGTAGCCTATATCAGTGATTCACTCCTCTTAGGACTGAATCATGCTACCTGGAATGAATGCACCACGTTTTGTTTATCCGTTCATCAGTTGGCGGACATTTAGGCTGTTTCCTCTTTTTGGCTATTATGAATCATGCTGCTGTGAAATTTCTTGGGCAAGTGTTTGTGTAGACGTATGTTTTCATTTCTCCTGGGAACATACCTAGGAGTGAAATTGGAGGGAGATGGGAACTCTCTGTTTAACGTTTTGACGAACTGCCACACCGTTCTCACGTGGTTGCATGATTTTACATATCCACTGGTCACGTCTGAGAGTTCAGATTTCTCCACACCCTTACCAATACTTTGTCCTGTCTTCTTGATTCTAGCTCTTCGAGTGGGTGTGGAGGGGTATCTCATTGTGCTGTGATTTGTATTTCCCCGGTGACTAATGACGTTGAGCATTTTTCATGTGCTTATTGGCTATTTGTATATGCTCTATGAAAAACTCTTCATTCAGATCTTTTGGCCATTTTTAAATTGGGTTATTTATCCTTTAATATGGAGCTGTAATAGCTTGTATATATTCCAGCTACAAGTTGCTTATCTGATATGTGATTTGCAACGAAAGGGATCCTTTTAAATCAAATCCAGTCACCTCATTCCTCTGCCTTGGAATCTTTCAGTGGTTCCCATCTCGCTCAGACTAAAAGCCAAAGTACTTATAATACTCCGCACGGCCTTACAAAGTCCATCATTATGTCTCCTACCTCCTCCTCCACCCATCTGTCACTCCTTCCCAGACACCCGTGTCCTTGCTCTTCCTAAAACGCATCTCACCTGCTGCTGCCTTTGACCTTTGTTCTGTGTATTCCCACTGTCTGGGGGCCATTCCTCCAGGGGCCCTCCCAGCTGACCCCCTCCTAGTCTCTGCTCAAATATCCCCTTCTCAATCAGGTCTACCTTGACAATCTCATTTAAAATTTAGCTGGCTAGAGGTGCCTGGGTGACTCAGTCGTTAAGCGTCTGCCTTTGGCTCAGGGCGTGATCCCAGGGTCCTGGGATCGAGCCCCATATCGGGCTCCTCTGCTGGGAGCCTGCTTCTTCCTCTCCCACTCCCCCTGCTTGTGTTCCCTCTCTCCCTGGCTATCTCTGTCTCTGTCAAATAAATAAATAAAATCTTTTTAAAAATTTAAAAAAATAAAAAAAATAAAAAAATAAAATTTAGCTGGCTAGCTCAGTCGGTGGAGCATGAGACTCTAAATTCAGGGTCGTGAGTTCAAGCCCCACACTGGGCCTAGAAGCAATAAATAAGTAAATAAATAAATAAATATTTTAAAATGTTACCCTGGCCTCCACATTCCCAATCTCATTTTACTCTGCTCTTTTTTCTCAGTGACGACTTATCCTCTTCTAGTGCACTGTAGAGTTGATTTGTTATGTTCATTATTTAATAGCGTCTCCCAGTGCTAGACTCTCTCCCTCTAAGGTTAGAGACTTTCTACTGATTTGTTCACTGGTGTATTACAAGTTCTGA
This sequence comes from Ursus americanus, assembly GCF_024610735.1. Classification (NCBI taxonomy): domain Eukaryota; kingdom Metazoa; phylum Chordata; class Mammalia; order Carnivora; family Ursidae; genus Ursus; species Ursus americanus. The sequence continues at coordinate 37,325,411 of NC_142128.1, forward strand.
GAACAGTGCCTGGCCCATAGAAAGCTCACAATAAATATTTTTTAAAATAAATGAATGAATGATTGTCAAGTGGGAGGACCATGGACAGTTTTAAGCAGAGGAGTGTCCTGGTTTGGACTTTCAAAAAATCATTGTGAATATTCAGTTGATTATAGTCTGTAGTCAAGTGAGATAGAAAGAAGAGACCAGTCAGGAGAGTATTGTAGTAATCTAGGCAAGAGACGGTGGTAACTTGAACCAGGGTAGTAGCAGTGACGCAATGAAGAGGGGTTGGATTCTGGATATATTTCTGAGGTAGAGCCTAGAGGATTTTTTTAAATTAAAGATTTTATGTATTTATTTGAGAAAGAGAGAGAGCACAAATGGGGAGGGGATGGAACTGCAGAGGGGGAAGGAGAACCAGGCTTGCTGCTGAGTGCAGAGCCCTGTACAGGGCTCAATCCCAGGACCCCAAGATCATGACCTGAGCTGAAGTCTGACGCTTAACCAACTGAGCCACCCAGGTGCCCCCTAGAGGATTTTTTTTTTTTAATGAGTTGGATGTGGGGCAAGGGAAAGTTTTTTTGATGTAACTGGAAAAACTGAGTTGTGGTGAACCAGAAGAAGAAGACATTGGGTAGAACAGGTATTGTGGAGGGACTATCAGGAGGTCAGTTTTGGAACATGTGAATTTTGAGATATGTGTTGCACCTGTATCTGGAGTTCAGGAGAGAGGTCTGGGACAGAGGCGTCAGTTGGGAAGTCATGGGCAGTTAGGGGGTATTTAAGGCCATGAGACCAAATAAAACCACCAACAGGATAAGGGAAGACAGAGAAGACCAAAGAAAAGGACAGAGCCCCATGGCGTTCCAGCATCAAGAACTCAGAAGAGGAGGAACCAGCCAGGGACAGCGAGGAGAGACTAGTCGAGCTAGGAAGAAAACTAGACAGTGTGAGGTCCTGGGGCTAAGAAAAGAAAGTGGATCAAGAATGAGGGAGTCATGGGGCCTGGGTGGCTCTGTCGGTTAAGCATCTGCCTCTGGCTCAGGTCATGATCCTGGGGTCCTGGGATCGAGCCCCATGTTGGGCTCCCCGCTCAGCAGAGAGCCTACTTTTCCCTCTGCCCCTCTTCCCATTCGTTCTCTTTTTTGCTGTCTCTCAAATAAATACATAAAATTTTTATAAGAGAGGAAGGAAGGAAGGGAGGGAGGGAGGAAGGAAGGGTCATTAGCTGTGTCTGATGCTCCTGACAGGTCAGAAAAGGTGAGAAGTGTTGCGTTTGACCACTTTGAGGTCACTGATGCCCTGGACAATTGCAGTTTCCAGTGGAAAGTTGGGGGAGAAAGCCCACCTGGATTGGGTATAAGAACAAATAGAGAGCCTCCAGTTCCTGCCACAATGAAGTCTGTGTTTACTGGACTAGTCCTGCAAACATAACCGACAGTAAAACCACAGGAATCCACGAAGAGCTGTTTTCAGGCATTGGACATCGGGTGCAGCAAGACTGTGGTGCTCAAGACAAGGGACATCCGTGAGCGAGCCCCACTGCTGCCCAGAGCTCTGCCTCAGGACTGGGTCTCAAGCCAGCCAGTCAAAGAGCTGGATTCTGAACGGGCATAGTGGCCATACTAAGAGGAGGAGGCAGAACTTAGGGTTCGGCAAACCTAAAGTAGCAAAAATCCCTGGGGCAAGACATCGGAGAGGAGGAAGCTCTGAAGTGAGGGACCCCATAAGTCTTTGGGGCGAGGTCCCCCTGAGTCATGACTGAGGGCTGAGCTGTTCTTGTGTAGGGCGACTCTACCCCAGGCTTACCGGAGGGCCACTGCTCCAAACAAGAGGGTCCAGGGGAGCCAGAGGAAGAGGAGCGCAGGGGCACTGGAGTTCTGGTCCCACTCGGATACAACGAGCGCACGAACATCTCATCAGGAAACCCGCTGGCCAGCTGAGACCTGGGCCTTAAGAGTCAGGATGATGCCTTGGAGCAGGGGCCAGCAAACGTTTCTTGAAAAAGATCGGTCACATGGTAACACTTTAAGCTCTGTGGTCTCTCTGATCTCTGCGGCAACTCTTCAACTTTGCTGTTGTAGCGAGAAAGCAGCCACAGACGCACACGACAAATGTGTGGGATTGTGTTCTAGTGAGGCAGAAAATAGATGATGGGGGGGGGGGCGCCTGGGTAGCGCAGTCGTTAAAGCCTCTGCCTTCGGCTCAGGGCGTGATCCCGGCGTTCTGGGATCGAGTCCCACATCGGGCTCCTCGGGCTCCTCGGGCTCCTCTGCTGGGAGCCTGCTTCTTCCTCTCCCACTCCCCCTGCTTGTGTTCCCTCTCTCGCTGGCTGTCTCTGTCAAATAAATAAATAAAATCTTTAAAAAAAAAATTAAAAAAAAAAAGAAAATAGATGATGGGAAGGTGTGGCCCAGGGGGTGGAGTATTCCAAATCCTGCTCTAGAATAAGGTGTATTCTAGACTCATTCTAACAAAATCGAGCACCAAACCGTGAAAAGAGCCATAGCAGAAGCAGAGTTTGAAGGTTGAGTCCTGCCAAGTCAGAGGGGCTGGAGAAAACCCCAGATTCCTACGGATCTACAGGAACAAGCCTATAGAAGTTGAGGGGCATCAGCCAGGGGTGGGACTGTTTGCTAGAATAAAGATCAATACTTTTCAGAGGAAGATAACAGAATCCATCATCTCTATGATATGTTAACCACAATATCAGTTATTCAATCAAAAAATCACTAAGCGTACAAATAAATAAGAAACCATGATCTAAAAGTCAAGAAAAGAAAAGGAAAAAAAAAAAGAAGAAGAAACAGTCAATAGAAACTGAACAAAAGATGGCCCAGATGTTGGGCTTAGCAGATAAATATTTTCAAGTGGTTATTACAAATATATTTTAAAGGGAAATATAGTCAGTGAATTAAAAGAAAATGTGGTCGTAAGGAGTGAATCAAGAGAGAATTTCAGCAGAGATATTAAAATTATGAAAGGAAACCAAATGGAAGTTCTAAGAATGAAAAGTACAGTAACTGAGGCCAAAAAAACTTTTTAAAGAGAATCACTGGACGGCCTTAACAATAGGTTGGAGTTGGTGGGAGAGTCAGTAAATGTGAAGACGCATCAATAGAAATTATTCACTTGGAAGAAGAGAGGAAAAGATGAAAGAAAAATGAACAAAGCTTCCGGGACAATATCAAGCAATTGGACATCCACGTAATTGGAATCCCAGAAAGAGAAGAAGGTGATATTGAGGTGAAAAAAATTTAAGAAAATTATGGCTGAAAATGTCCCAGGTTTGATGAAAAATACCAATTTACAGGGATAATCTTACATTTACCCCAAGCGGGGCCAAACGGAAACAAGTGCACCTAGCACGTCATGGTCGTGCTGTGAACACCAGAGATAGAAAATCTTGAAAGCATCAAGAGCACAAAGACCCGTGACATATTTGGAAACAGCACTCTGAGTGCGTGCTGAATGGTTTATTAGCAATAATGGGGACCAGCGTGCTGTGCAAGACTGTGCAAAGGCATCTTTTAGGTGTTGAAAGGAAAAAAAAACCATCAGCCCCAATTTCATATCCATAAAAATATCCTTCAAATGAGGGTGAAATACATTGATTTTCAGGCAAACAGAAGCTGGGAGAATTTGTTGCCAGAGGTCCTGCGAAGCTAAAAGATGCTAAAGAAATTCTTTGGGCTGGAGGAAAATGGTCCTTAAGTGGAACTCGGATCTACAAGAAGAAATAAAGAGCACTGGGAACAGTAAATAAAACGTTTTCTTCTTATAACTTAGACACAACTGACTATTTAAAGTGATAATGACAGTGTTAGATGAGGTCTATTAATGCATGTTGAAATAAAAGATATGACAGTCATATAGGAAGGGGGATGGGTAAATGGAACTTTTTTTTTTTTTAATTGAAGGAAAGAAATAGGAGACCACACGTAGGGACAACTCTTAAAAGGTGTTTTGCAGCAAAACGGAGCTGGGATGTGAAGAGATAACTGACAGGGCATGGGATCAAGAGAAGGGTGTTTGTTGGTTTGTTTGTTTCTTCTTTTGAGGACGGGAGAAGTAAGAGCACATTTATGTGCTGAAGGGAATGATTCAACGGAGAGGGGAAAGCTGATGGCCTGGAGGGATAGTACTCCTTTTTTTGGGGGGGAGGGGATAGAGGGAGAGAGAATCTCAAGCAGACTTCCCATTTAGCATGGATCTCATGATCCTGAGAACACGACCTGAGCCGAAATCAAGAGTCAGGATACTTAACCTACTAAGCCACTCAAGCGCCCCCAGAAGCAACAGTATTCCTGGCTGAAGGTCCCAGCGGGTCTAAGTATTGTCGAAGTCAGGATGCTATGTATGGAGAATGAGCTTAAACAAAAAGAAAGAAAGTAAAGCAAAAGGAAGAGGTCCAAGAACGCAGTCAGCATGTCCACAGTGGGCCTCCCGCTAGTCCATTCCTCCATGAGCTCACTTCCTTCCACCTCAGCCTGCCCCAGCCCTGCCGGCCTCTCCGGCCCCCTTCTCATCTGCAAACAGCCCAGGGCATCCCTGCTGGGGGGCTGCAAGCTAACTCTGCCCTGGGTCCCCGACACTCACACGCTCACTTCTTTCCTCCTCCAGGTCTCTGCTCCAATATAATTTTCTCCGCAGGGCATGACTCCTTCAGCTTATTTAAAATTGCACATGCTGTTCCTGCCCCGCCCCACCATTGACACTCTGGACCCTCCTTAACAGAATCCATTTCTTTTCTGCATAGTACTTATCACCTTCTCGTACTTACTGTAGAATTTACTCATTAATAACGTTCGTCATGGGGCACCTGGGTGGCTCAGTTGGTGAAGCATCTGCCTTTGGTTCAGGCCATGACCCAGGGTCCTGGGATCAAGTCCTACATCGGGCTTCCTGCTCGATGGGCAGCCTGCTTCTCACTCTTTACTGCTTGTGTTCTCTCTGTCGTGTGCACTCTCTCTCTCTCAAGTAAATAAATAAGATCTTCAAAAAAAAAAAAAAATAACGTTTATCTCTCTCTGCCTGCTGGAACATGAGGTCCATGAGGGCAGGTACCTTTGTTTTGTTTGCTGTTGTATCCCACGTACCTGGTACAGTGCCTGGCACATTGTAGGTGTTCACCGAGTATTTGTGGAATGAATGAATCTATAGGAAACACTGTTCTTACTCAAGCCGGTAACGAGACTTAGATGCATGTATCATATGTATTTGGCATTATTCTGGAGCTTCTAGCCAGAAATATATATAACAAGACAAAAAAATGGAAGTTCTGAGTACTGGACAAAAGAAACAAAATTCCATTGTTTCTTTTTCTTTTTTAACATGTGATCCAACGACTTATGTAGAAAACGCAAGAGATTCTAGACAAAACTCTCGGTGCTGTTAGAACAAATAAGAGGGTTTGGCAAATTGGTTGGATCAGCCAAAGATGTGCAGGACCTTATAGAAAAAATTATAAAACTCTATTGCAGGAAGAAGAAAATGTAAATAAATGAACTGCTATATGGTGTTTGTGGATGGAAAGACTCGATATGTCAATATGCTACAAATTTTTTATTATGAAAATTTCAAGATACACAAAAGTATACAGGATCATATCGTGAATCTTTGTGTGCCCATCAGTCAGCGTCTGTAACTGTCAATTTCTGGGCAGACTTATTTCATCTGTTTCCCATCTACTCCTCCCATAGAATATATTATCCCATCTACAAACATTTCAGCCTATGCCTCTAAAATATAAAGACTGGTTTAAAAATATATAATCACAGTATCATTATCACACACGAAAATTAACATCAATTTCTTTTGAAACATTTATTATTTTTCTTTCTTATTTATGTTTATTTATTTATAAGGAAGTCATCTCTATACCCAATGTGGGGCTCAAACTCACAACCCTGAGATCAAGGGTTGCATGCTTCTCTGACTGAGCCAGCCACGCATCCCAACACCAACTTCTTAATATCATTCCATACCAGTTAGTATTTCAATTTTCAATTGTCTCATCATTTTGATTTGCTGGAATCAGGGTCCGTACAACATCCGCATGTGATTGCTTGTTACACTGTTTCAGTCTCTTAATCTCTTTTTATCTACTTTATGCTTTTTCCCTTTGAAATTTATTTGTTAAGGGAAACCAAGTTGTGTTTCCTACAGATCTTTCCAGATTTGGGGTTTTGTAGATTACATCCCACAGTGTTGTGTGATGGGTTCCTCTGTCTTCCATCTTGCTTGCTAACTGATAGGAAGACTCATTGTTAAAATGGCAGTTCTAGGGGGTGCCTGGGTGGCTCAGTCCGTTAAGTGACCGACTCTTGGTTTCGGCTCAGGTCATGATCTTGAGGTTGTGGGATGGAGCCCTGTGTCAGGCTCTGAGCTCAGTGGGGAGTCTGCTTGAGATTCTTTCTCCCTCCCTCTCTGCCTCTTTGCACTCACACTCTCTCTCTTTCTCTCAAATAAATAAAATCTTTAAAAATAAGTAAAATGGAGACTCTACTAAAATTAATCTACAAAGTCAATAGAATTCCAATTAAAATTCCAATTTCTTTTTTTTTTTAATGGTTCTGGAAAAACTAACCCTAAAATTTATATAGAAGAGCAAAGGGCCAGGAAAAGTCAAGACAACTTTGGAGAGGAAGAAGGGGTGGGGGACACTCTCCTTGCCACGCATCAGGAGTTTCTCTAAATTTGAAACATTATAATAATGTTGCAGGAGAATCCAAAGAGACTAATTGAACAGAATGAAGAGGAGGTTGGAATAAGACAAGAGTCAACATTACAAATCAAAGAGAAAAGAATGGAGCATTCAATAAACAAAACCGTCTATCAGCAAGAAAAAGAGGTTGATCCCTACCTGAAACCACATACAAACCTAGATGTGAAAAAGCAAAACGATAAATTTTTTAGGAGAAAAACATAGGAGAATGTTTTTATGACATTGGGATATAGAAAGAAATCTTAAGCCACAAATACACACCCTGGAGGGCAAGAGTCATAAACTGGGAGAAATTAAAATGTAAAAAACTTCCATATGACAAAAGACACTACATATGCAAAGATAAGCCACAGACAGGAGAAGCTATCTTCAATTTACTTTATTTTTTGGACGATTCACATCCAAAATTTAAAAAGAAACTCATATTAACGAATAAGAGAAAGATGAACAACCAAATAATAAGCAAGCAAAGGATATATCAGGCAATTCATAGCATATAAAACTCCAGACAACTAATAAGTATGTAAAAATGCTCAGCCTCATCAGTAATTAGGGAACTGCATATTAAAATTATAATGAGATGCCATTTCAACCCTAAAGACTGGGGAAAAAATTAGTAAGTCTGGTAAGCAGCCAATATTGACAAAGACGTGGGGGTCTGGATCACAATACGATGCTGGTGGGTGTGTAAATTCCTACTAGAGTTGAAGACAAGGATACCCTATGTGCCATACAGCTCCAATATACCCTTCCAGGGGCCACTCTTCAACCTTCTCTACCTGGCCCCGTGTCTCAGGAGGCTGAGCTCAGCAGGCTGCCACGGCCTTGGGCTTGGGTTCACATGGGCGGCCGGGCAGGCGATCAGAAAGCAAGAGAAAGTGGTCAGGGACACCTCCAGCCAGCTGAATCCTCTAAAGATGGCCATCTCCACACAATTCCTTTCTTTCCTGGTTCCAGCAAGCATTCCTTTCCACATTCCTTTGGCTCATGGTGGTAACAGCTCAGCTGCTGCTAGCCCCCGAGTTGCTGTCCCTTATGGTGTCCGTGCAACCTGTCCTGACTTTGTAAGTACTTCCTCTATGAAACTTGCCGCAAGTTAGTCTGTTTTATGGATGCCGTCTTTTTCTGCCGGAATTCTGCACGAAATACCCTCAAACCCAGGAAATCTGCTTCTCAGTGTTCTCCCTGGAGAGACACACCTAGGTGCCGTTTCAGTTTGGGAAGATGTGGAAGAATATTTGTCATAGGAAAAAAGTAGAAACAATCTAACTGTTCCTTAGGAGAACAGACAGGTGTAATGTGGTTTGTTCCTGGGATGGAATGCAATACAGAAGTTAAAAGGAATGAACCAGAAGACACCACCTCACATCCCCTTGGATGGCTACTATCAAAAAAACAAAAATAAAAACAAACAGAAAATGACAAGTGTTGTACACCCATTGCCATGGACTGAATGTTTGTGTCCCCTCAAAGTTCGTATGTTGAAACCTGATCCCCAGTGTGATGGTATTAGGAGGTGGAGCCTTTAAGAAGTGATTAGGTTGTGAGCGTGGAGCCCTCATGAATGGGATTAGTGCCCTTATAAAAGACCTGGAGAGCTCCCTGTCTCCTTCCACCATGTCCACGGTGAGAAGACACCATCTATGAACCAAGAACGAGGTCCTCACCAGACATGAAATTTGAGGGCACCTTGATCTTGGACTTGAGCCTCCAGAACTGTGAGAAATACATTTCTGTTGTTTGTAAATCACCCAGTCTATGGTATTTTTTATAGCAGCCTGAACAGACTGAGATAGAGCAGGGCCTCTAATAAGAAATATTCGTACACCCACGCTCGCAGCAGCCTTACTCCCAACAGCCAAAAGGTGAAGCAACCCAAGTGTCCATGCGATGGACGAATGGATGAACAAAATGTGGTATATACAAACAATGGAATATTATTCAGCCTTCAAAAGGAAGGAAATTCTGAACACGCTACAACATAGATGACTCTTAGAGTAGAATGGTGATTGTTGGGGGCTGGGGGGAGTGGGGAATGGAGAGTGGTTGTTGAATAAGTACACTTTCAGTTTGGGAGAATGAGAAAGTTCCGGTGCTAGATGGTGGTGATGGTTGTACAATGTGAATGCACCTGATGCCATAGAACTGTATGCTGAAAAATGGTTAAAATGGTCAATACTATGTGATATATATTTTACCTCAGTGATTAAAAGAATGAAATGTTGCATGCAAAGATTTCCAAAAGGAATCATACAAGATGCCATTTATGTAAAATGTCTCAATATTCAACAAAATATTATTTTTTGAAAGATGTTATTTATTTGAGAGAGAGAGTGAGTGGGGGTGGGGAGGAGCAGAGGGAGAAGGACAAGCAGACTCCTCACTGAGAGTGAGCCCAATGTGGGGCTTGATCTCACGACCTTGAGATCATGACCTGAGCTGAAACCAAGAGTCAGATGCTTAACAGACTGAGCCACCCAGGTTCCCCAAAACAAATATTATTAATGGTTTGGTGCATATATCATATTAGATGAACCACAGAAATTGGTCATAGGTGGGGTGAAATAGTCAAGTGTAGCAATTTCATATAGTTCAACCTAATGAAAATATACACATCTTGCATGGTAACTCTAGGGAAGTGGTGACTTTTAGGGATGGAGGCAGGGAAGGATGGCTTTAGCTCCATCTCTGACGTGTTATTTCTTAAATATATAAATAGCCTGAAGATCTGAAGCCAATGTGGCAAAATGCTAGCATTGCCGACCTCGATCATGTGGACGTGTCTATTATTATTTTCTATAACTTGTTTGAAATTTTTTATGAGTAAAAATACAAGCAGTGAATGGGAGAAGAGGAAGCAGGTCGGGTCAGCGTAGACAACTGTGTCCGGCAGCTTGTCTGGGAGTGGAAGAGATGGGGCAACATCTGGGTTAACTGTGGAGACCGTGTGTTTATTGAGGAGTCGTCCCTGGGGGGCAGGGGGGCTGAGATGAAAGGTTCGGGACGGAGGAGGTGGGAAGTTATGCCAAATCCCACAGAAAACAGGCAGGGCCGTTCCTGGGATGGGGAGCGCGTGAGGAGGAGCTGGTGTGGGGAGAAGGTTGTAGCCTCTGTTTGGGGCCCACTGAGTGTGAGGTGTCCAGTGGGGTCTGAGGCGGGAGGCCACTGAAGCCAGCAGGGTGGTCTCTCTCTCCTCAGTTTCCTTTTTGCCAGTCCTGGTCCCAGTCCCTGTTTTCTGCCTGCTGGTTCATCCCTCAGCCCCCAGTTAGGAAATGCCAATCACATTGAATCCACCCCCATCCCTGACTCTTCCTCTTGGCACCACAGAGCAAACCCCTTTGTGTTCTCCCAACTGGACCCCTGACTTGTTTCCTTCTGCCGGGAGGGCCTACCTCCCTCTGTCATTCCTGGTCTGTCTTCCCTCTTTCCAAATCGACATGTCAAAAGCCAGCTTTATTGACATACAGTCCACAGACCATACAGTTCACCCCTTCAGAGTGTAGATTTCCATTGTGTTTCATATGGTCAGAGTTGTGCAATCATTATCACCAGCAATTTTAAGACATTTTCATCACACCAAACAGAAACCCCATAACCTTTGGCTGCCATTCACCATCTCTTCCCTCTCTCCAGCAACCACTGATCAACTTTCCGTCTCTGGATTTGCCTTGCTCTGGACATTTCGTACCAAAGGAATCAGACAATATATGGTCCTTGGTGACTGTCTTCTTTCTGTGAGCATCAGATTTTCCAGGTACTTCCATGCCATAGCGTGTATCTGTATTTCATTCCTTCTGTGGGCGCCATTGTGTGGCATAAGACATTATGTTGATAGATTCAAATGGACTTTTTTCAGGAAATCTTTCCTTGCTCCTGTTCTGGCCCCTCCCCACCTTGTTCTCTCAGCCCTTACTCATTCTGTAAACAGGGATTCCTTGGTCATAGGCCTATGAAACTGGGGAAGGTGGGTTTGTGGAAAGAGCAGGCGGCTTTTGGTTTGCAGCCCACTTGAGCCCCTTCGTGGCTGGGTGACTGGCCCGCCTCTGGGCCTTATTTTCTTGCCTATAAAATGAGGACAAGTGTATACCCTTCCAGGACTATGAGAAGTGCTGACCCAAGGGCAGTGTGGGGCAGAGTGGCCTGGCATACACAGGGCACTTAACGGTGTTGTGCACCTTTTGTCTGTGTTGACCTTGATCCCAGCTAAGAGTGTGCGGGCAGGAACCATACTCCCTTCCTTGCTATCCCCCAACAAATGTCTGAGCACAGTGTTCTTTGACAAGAGCCAGACCAAGGGGAGAAGAAATAGAAAGGAAAGAAAAAGCAGATATCAGGAAATACCAGAGGGACTGATTGAAATGATTCAAGTGAGAGAAAAAAAGGTTGGTTTTAGGGTTGAGCAGGGTGAGGCAGGAAGAGGGCTTTGAAGACTTGTGTTTCAGACCTGGCCCTGACATGTCCAGGTCATTTACTTCCGGGTCATCTGGACTGGGTCCCCTCAATTTCCCTCTCTGTAAAGTAGGGCATGACCCATGCCATTGCTGCCCACTGGTGGGGGGATGGCACAACTCATGTGCCCACTACTGTGTAAACCATTTACTGAGGGACCCAGATGGCTCGGTGGTGTCCCTACTGACCCAAGGTAGGCCCTGGCTGAGGCCTCCTGGTGACCTGACACATTGTGCCCTCTGTGGAGGAGTGGCCTGGACTGCTTCAGGCTGAGCCCATTCTTTTCAGTGTCCTGGAGACCTGTGAGACTCAGAGGAACCTGACAGCATTCTTTCATTCATTTATTCACTCATTCATTCATTCATTCATTCATTCAATTTTCAAACCCACTTCTTGCAGGGAACTGTGCTATGACTAAGACATGGCCTTTGCCCCCAAGGGGCCCACAGGCTCGTGCTAAGAGGGACACCTGTGGCACATTGATACAGGATGTTTCCAGCCCTGTGTTACCCTATGACTTGATATACCTCCCACCTTACTGTGCAAATTGACTTCTTGAATACCAGTTTATGATTTCCAGGGCTTGCTATTTGGACTCCTTGACTATATAAGGACTTCTTTATTCTTTGCCCAAGAGATTAGCACAGTGGCAATGCCCTCAGGAGATTCTCAAGGGAAGTCTGATGGAAATAAAAACCTGAATGGATGAAAAAAAAAAATGACAGTGTGCCCTGAAATGCTGTGGGAGCCCTCAAGTGGGCCAGGAGGGCTTCCTAGGGGAGGTGACATTTGAAGAGGGTCTTGGAGAATCTTAGCATGGGGAACAGCATTTGCAAAAGTATAAAAAGGCCTGAATGATGAGAACTTCCTCGTGGCCATGTGGGTAATGAGGGAGTGATGGTGGAGAGAGGGATGAGAGGTGGAAGGGACAGGTATGGGGGCAGCTCAAGATTTCAAACAATACAAACAAAAAAGTAGAAAGATCACTCGGTCTTGACACTCATTTTCTTGGTATATACTCTACATACCATACGCATATATTCTCTATTTTAAACAGCTATACACACTTTGTTCTGTTTTACAGACTACACGCATACGGTCCTTTCCCCCCTCCTCTGTGCAGGGGCTGTTTGTTTTAAACAGAGTTCTTTCTCTCTTTTTTTCAGGACGTTAACGCTGGTGCTGCGTGGGTTGAAATGTGGAGTGCAAGGGACACAGGTGGGAAGCTGCCACCGGAGCCACCCAGTCGATGCAGGACGACTCTGGGGCCGTGGGACGGGGAGGAACAGGTAAAGGACGTGGGGAGACTGGCTGCGTGGAGAGAGAGGGAGGAGTCTGCACTGACTCACAGGTTTCTGGCTTGGGAAACCGGGCTGCTGGTGACACCTTTCAGATGGGGACGTTGGGATGAAGCGCGGGCAAGTTGCGAGGAGCAGATAAGGCACTGAGACGTGAACACCTTATTGTTCTGTGGAACTGTGCCGCAGGGAGTGGGCCCCTCGAGCCGGTCTCCCCGGGGCCGCACACCTGCCTGGAGCCTCCGCGGGGTGCCAGGTGGATGTCCGGGCGGGGGCGCGCCCGAGACGTCAAGGCCCGAAGCCCTGATGGAAGGGGCCCCCCAGCCCAGGAGGCAGCGCCCACCACCTCGAGTGCAGGTGAGGGTGTCGAACCTGGCAGCCCCATCGCATCGCGCTGGGGAACAGGAGCTCAGGAGTCTCGCGACGCCGTCACTTCACTTGGGGGTGGGGGGTTCGAGTCCCGACCCTGCCACTTCCTGCCTCAGTTGCCCCATCTGCACACACTCGCGGGCGGTCTGTAACCTGCAGGGGACCCGACGCGTGGCTGGCATCTGGCGAGGGGAGGTGGCCAGGCCTGGTCACTGGGGGAGAGTCGCGGGCAGGGACATGAGAAGCCGGGACCGGGCAGAGTCGCCCAGCGGGACGGGCGGGCCCGGCCGGCGCCGACTCCACGCCTGGGGGCCCGGCTCGCCGCCAGGCCGCAACCCCGTCCCTCGCCGCCCAGCGGCAAGCAGAACAAAAGTGGCGGCCGCGCCGGGCGCCGGGCGTCCCACAGGCGCGGCGGCTCCGCGGCCCTGGCAGCCCCGCCGCCCCACGCAAGCCGGCCGCGCCTTCGGCCCCTTCCGCCCGAGCGCGCTCGGCTCTTTCCGCCGCGGACGGCGCAGGTGGAGGGGGCGGGGCGGGGGCCGTGCGTGGTGACGCCGCGGGGGGGTGACGCACCGGCGTGCCCCGCCCCCTCCCCCTCCCCGTTCAGGCTCTGGAAAGAGAAGAAAAAAAACTTTCTTTTTTTTTTAATTGAGGAATCAACAGCCGCCATCTTGTCGCGGACCCGACCGGGGCTTCGAGCGCGATCTACTCGGCCCCGCCGGTCCCGGGCCCCACAACCGCCCGCGCACCCCGCTCCGCCCGGCCGGCCCGCTCCGCCCGGCCCTCGGCGCCCGCTCCAGCGGCCCCGCTCGCTTCTCGGCTCGGCCTCCCGGAGCCGCGGCGGCGGCGGCGGCGGCGGCGGCAGCGGCGGCGGCGGCGGCGGCGGCGGCGGAACGGGGGGTGGGGGGGCCGCGGCGGCGGCGGCGGCCCCGCTTCGCGCATTGTTTTTCCTCACGGCGGCGGCGGCGGCGGCGGCGGGCCGCGGGCGGGGAGCGGAGCCCGGAGCCCCCCGGTCGTCGGGCCGCGAGCGAATTAATTAAGTGGGGCGCGGGGGGGGGGGGAGCGAGGCGGCGGCGGCGGCACCATGTTCCCGGGGACTGCCTGAGCCGCCCGGCCGGGCGCCGTCGCTGCCAGCCGGGCCCGGGGGGGCGGCCGGGCCGCCGGGGCGCCCCCGCCGCGGAGTGTCGCGCTCGGGAGGCGGGCAGGGGATGAGGGGGCCGCGGCCGGCGGCGGCGGCGGCGGCGGCGGCCGGGGGCGGGCGGTGAGCGCTGCGGGGCGCTGTTGCTGTGGCTGAGATTTGGCCGCCGCCTCCCCCACCCGGCCTGCGCCCTCCCTCTCCCTCTGCGCTCGCTCGCGGCTCGCGGCTCGAGCTCGCTCCTCTCCCCTCGCAGTCGGCCGGGGCAGGCGCCGACCCCCGCCCCGGAGCCCTTGCCGGCCCGGCTGCCCGCTCTCGGGGCTGTTTCCGCGAGCAGGTGAAAATGGCCGAGAACTTGCTGGACGGACCGCCCAACCCCAAACGAGCCAAACTCAGCTCGCCCGGCTTCTCGGCGAATGACAGCACAGGTGAGGGGGGGCCGGGCGGGGGGCGGGGGCCCCACCCGCAGGTGAGCGCCAGGGAGACCCTCCCCGAGGTGCAGGCCCGCGCAGCCGCTTCCCGGGACCCCGCCGGGCTGGCCGAGGGGAAGTTTGTGGCCAGAGTGCGCCGGGGCCCCGAGCGGGGGCCGGCCCTGCTCCGGCGCTCATGGCTGGCCCCGGAGTTGGGGAGCCCTCCGCGCGCCGAAAGCGAGCGGTACTTGGCGGGGAGGAAAAGTAAAGTGGAGCGTGCTCGTCTTGGTGGGGATTCCACGCGCCTCCCTGTGCCGCCGTGCGTCCGCACACGCGGGGCTGCCTGGACGGATGACAGCAGAGGGTAGGTTTCACGGTTAGGGAAGGGAAAAGTGCAGCGAAGGGGGGGGACCCAAAGTGTTTTCTGAGCTAGTAGCGCAAATCGCAGCGCTGCGACCAGAAGACACTCGTAGCAGCAGCCGGCCTGGGAGTTAGGACTTGGGAAGTTTCTTGGAATGTGCTCCTTGGGAAAATGCTTAGCAGTTATCTTGAAAACTCTCGTTGTTTGGTCACTTCAGTTGTTGCCTTTTCACCAGCCCAAACTTGGTTAGCAAGATGCCATCAAAGTTGCTGTGATGTGTTTAATTTCAGAGGCATAACCTTAAAAGAAATTTAGATAGCAGATCCTTTCGGGCTACAATCTCCACTTGAGCTGGTGTGGCTTTTACAGTGTAGATGTATTTTTAAAAATTATGTTAAGGAATGTAGGAATTGCAATTTTTGCCCCCCCCCCCATTTTTTTTAGCATGGTATTAAATGAAACATTCTTTGAAACAGCATCCCTGAAAACTTTCTGAGGTAATCCCATCAGTTGCTTAAGAAGTATTTTAGTTTCTTTTTATTTAATACTCTGGGCTCTTCTGGGCTGGTTCATGGTAGCATTATGATGGAGTTGTATTTCCTCTTTCAGAGCTCTTCTTTGCAGTAAAAACTTGTGCGCTGCTGCGAACAATTCTTTCTCCAGCGCAGCCTGCATTTCTCCAGTACAGTCTTGCAGTAGCAGCATCTGAAAATCAGTTTATAATGAATGGGTCCAAATTGAATTATTTTGCTGCAGCAATGCCTTCAGATTTGCAGTAGACACAGCTGTTCAGCTTGTGCAAATATTTCTGTGGCCACTGGCATATTTCTACTAATGGTCTAAAAAATTTATTTCTCCTTTTGAAACAAAACTACTTGAATTTTGCGGCTTCAGTTTTAATCCAGTTCCTAGAATATTAATGTAGGTGTGAGAGAAACAATTTAAAAAAATCCGCCAAAGGAGATTCTTGTCTAGTTTAAATAAAATTTGTTCAGTGGTGGAGGGGGAGAGGTAAATAAGTTTCATGGGACATTAAAGTCGCTAATACTTTTTTTTTTTAGTTGGTAAAGAGTTGAGTGTGATGTTTATGTTGTCAAGTCAACGTGTCTGAAGTAAGAAATGTGGAAACAGCTCTGATTTAAATGCCCTTTTACTGCAGAGCAGATCTCCTTTGCTTCATTAATCTTGTTACGTTTGAGTGAAAAGTCTTTAATCATAGGAAAGGTAGATCATACCAGGCAAGTTCAGCTTTGAAGCTTGTCTTCTGAAACTGGTAACTTTTTGAATGGTTTTGCAGTTTTGCTGTTGTTGAAGGAGTGTATTACAGATTGTGTTTTCTATAGAGGGATAAATTACTAACACAAGACTTAATGGATAGGCTTGTCCAACTATATACATTCAGCTGTTTCCAAGATGGAGCCCAGAGAATGGCCTTTTTGGGTAGTTCTGTGATTGGATGGTCACATATTTACTTGATGCACTGCTAAATCACAACAAAGTTTATCTGAAAAGATTTTTCCCTCTTGGCCACTTTTTTCCCCCTTCTTTTCCAGCGTTGATCCTCCCAAGGCATGAGGGCTTGCTCTTTTCCAAATGTGGAACAAAAAAAGTTTTTAATAGCTCCAGTTTAAATCATTTAAAGAATTAAATTCATGATCATACTTTTGTCGACTTCCCTCAATTACACTTTCGTCACGTTATCAGGCAAGGGTCTATTAGCGTGGGGGCCAAGGAAGGGATCTATAACCTTGTCTCTCATAACTACTAGTCCGAGACAGAGACTTTAAGGATATATATTAAGCAAATAAAGGACTAAAGGAATTGTATCACTAGAATCAAAGGAGTGAGGGCATTGGGTTAGATGGGAAAGTAGGGAGACTCAACCTCATTTTAGTGAGGGGATGTTTTTGAGGCTCCCAGGAGAAAATTGGGCCAGGTGTGTTTCCTGTTTCTGTGATAAAATTTGAGTGATGGGAGCTCTGTGCATGGGAAGAGCTGAGGGGTTAGGAGCAGGAGGAGGCCTGGTGGCCTGAGAAACAAGAGTGATTTGGACGGCCACCACACAGTAAATGTTTGTGGGGACTGGACTGGGGAGCCATCGGTGTCTGTTTCGTGAGTCTGGGGGGCTGACATTGGGTGAAGAGAACAGTACTCCTGACATTGGGGAGCTTACAAGCCCCAGGGTGCTCCCCGCAGGGCACTTGCAGTCTGTTGGGGGAGGGGGATGGTGTGGACGTGCATAAAGCATGCCAGTGAGGTAAGGTGGCATCTCTGAGTGATAAATGTCATTGCCACTGATGACAGACAGGAGAGGCTGGGAAGGCTTCTGAGGAGAGCATGGAGAGGGGATGTGGAACTAGAGAATGTGCCCCAAAGAAAGGTAGCAAGAGGAAGAAGGAAAAATAGTACTTCTGACCTCACCCAAACCTCAGCTCTGGAGTGGCCCTGGATTTAACGTCATGCAGTGTTGTTGAAGTAACATTTTCTTGTTTTACATCGAAGGCTTAAATGCTTTCTCACAAATGCAGTGGTCTTCACTTGGCACCCATTATAAGAGGTAGGACTGTGTGTTTCCAGTATATAGTTAATTGTGTGTTTTGGAAACTTCTTTATTTAATATGTTCAGATTAAAACAGTATATTAGTGTTTTTCAATAGCAGGGATTCATGATTTAAAAGAGAAGGAGAAGTAAATATCCAGGCAAGCAGTAGACTTTTTTTTTGGTCAGCTTTATTGAAGCCAGATTTACATACGACAAATAGACTATTTAGTTAAAAGTTTTTAAAGACTGTCTTCTAAAAATTGAACACAGATCTGTTTCATTCTATCCTGTTTAAGTGTCCCTAAGTAGTCGTGATTATGCTTTATGACATGAATCCCTTTAAATGCCATAGGAAACCATATTTAAAGAAAGTTTGGGGTAAATACACTTACCAACCAAAATACCTTTCACAACAAAATGATGATCTGTTATGTGTGTGTCGTGCTTTACTTATCAGAGCGCTTTTCTCCCCATTCCCTCAGCTTGGTCCTCACAGCATCCTGTGAGGTAGGACGGGAAGACACTCTTCCTGCCGATTCGAGGTGAGGAACCAGACTTGAGAGAGGTGATCTGCTCAAAGTAACATAAAGGGCCAAAAACCAGAACCAAACCTAGATGATTAAAGTAAATAATTGTGTGTATTCATTTTACAAATCTATGTCCATAAACATGGAATTTGCTCGAATCATGAATTTAGGAGCTTGCGGTACTTGGCAAGTTTCATAGGGTAACTCCTGCAGGTGAAGTAAATCTCTGGGGGGGAGTCTGCCACCAGCCCTGGGGGGAAGCAGGGCGTGGGCTCCCTCTTTCCTCTGGTTCTGGTGCAGTAGTTTGGTCTCACCTTCCTGCAGATGGCAGGAAAATTGAGCACCAGTCAAGTTTTTTCATCTTTTCATTGTGTTCTGGCTAAGTAGGAAACGTAAACTTTTGTAGCGACTTCTAGGGCCAGGGCTTTTCACAACTTTGCTTTACCTTTACGCGTGTTGGAAAAGTAGGCACTTTTGGATAACTAGGGCTCTGTTGAAGTTGCTCAGGGATGATGATGGGTAAGTACGAACCCCATCAGGGTGCCTCACAGGACAGCAGATCACAGAGAATCACTACTGTTTGACATTCGAGTATGATCCTGTAACTCCTAAACCTTACGGAAACAACTTGTAAAGGGACCGAGGAGGTTGTGTGTAGACCAGTAGCTGTTTTTACAGTTTCTAACTAGTGCAACTGCGGCTCTGTGACAAAGTATGTGATTACTTGGGACACGTTAGTGCTGGTTTTATTTTTACTTAGTGTGTTTGAAAACAGAAGAGTTAAAAATGATTTTGCCAAAGTATGCCGTCCTTGGTTAGGATGAAATGTACCTTATTGTGAGCTGTTCAAGATGAGCAAAGCTTGCATTAAGCCAGTTTAGTTCTTGGGTGCCATTCGTCAGGACATCACCTCTTCCATCTTAATTCAAGCCAGCATTTTGAGTATATTCCAAGAAAACTAGAATGCGTGCAAAGAAGCGTTTCTTAGAAAAGGTTTTATGCTCACATAAGGCTGGGAATAGCTGAGGAGCTTTACTGCAAGGCCTTCCCAGGGCCCTAGCTCTGAGCTCGGGGAGGCGGGCTGTAGTTTGCACCATTCCCAAACCTTTTTTTATGTAATACAAGGGACGACAGACTTTCTGTAAAGGGCCAGAGGTCATATTTTTGGCTTTGCAGGCCATATGGTCTCTGTCATAGCTACTGAACACTGCCATTTCAGCGTGGAAACAGCCCTGGACGTAAGTACACAAGTGGGCGCGGATGTGTGCCAGTAAACTAGTAACTTCTTTCAGAGCCAGGAGTTGGCCCTTAGGCCACAGTGTGGGACCCTGATGTAATGTGGCATCGTGCTCTGAAGTTCCTTGGTTTTCTCTTCCTAAAAATAAATGTGCTCCGTCGTCCCGGCTCCTTGGACCAGAGACCTGTTTGTTGGCGGATCTTTCAGTGACAGCAGCCGTGCACATGCGTCCATGCAGGCCCACGAGCAGGCAGGTCTGTTGTGGTGTAACACCCACTGGGGATATAGCCAAGAATTCTGTAGTCAAGACTATTGATTTTTGTCTCCATTTTCAATTATATGTCTTTGTCATAGGAACAGGGGGACCATGAAATTTTAAAATTGCAAAAACTTAAGTGGTGCGGTGTGTTCTGAAGATTCTTAACTAACTTGAAGCACATTTCATGGACTGTTTCAGCTGCAAGTGAATAGGTGATTCTGGTTCTTTACTGCGTATCTAACAATTCAGTCTGAGGGCCTGTTAGGTAGTAAGTAGCAGTATACAGAGGAATCTTACCAATGGCTCTGAGTAGCTTCGAACTGTGTTGACAAAGTAAAACTTGGAGGCAAAACTCAAGAATACAAAATGCTATCCAGTGCCAGAATGCTTGAGTCAGGGCAGTTGGAGAGGGCTTCATTTATTCACGTGCTGCTCACTGAATGTCCCTGTATGCAGAAGCTGGATGTCCAGGTGGGGAGTAGCCTGGGGGCCCTGAGAGAGCCTGGGAACAGACAAGGTAGTCTTGGCTGAGGGAAGCATCAGGAGTAGCCTGGTGGGCCCTCCCCACTTCCGTACTCTGGTGCAGCCTGCACCTCCCCTGCTGAGCCAGAATGAGGCACCAGGCAGCCAGGGAAGCCTGCAGGGTCCATGCCTTCTGTGATGTTGAGAAAAGCACTCTGGCCACTCATAGCCGTTTCGTTTCCATGAGTGTCATCGCGTACGACCTGCGGGTATGATCTGTGGCCCCTGGCTTGCATTGAAGTCCTCTAGTTGTCCCAGACAGTCTCTCCTAAGCTCTCAAACTCCCGGCCATCCCCTCTTGTTTTCAGCACATGTGCCTGCTGTTCCCTAGCCCCCTCTGAGGCCTTTGCCTAGTCGTGCATCCCTCCTTAGAAATGCCATCCTACGTTCGATGGGCATCTCAGGGCTGGCGTGGTTGTCCATGGCTCCTGCATTAACTGGGGGAGGGATACCACACTTGTCCAGCTCAGTCTTAAAAAACTTCACTTTCAGGAAAATTCTCACATTGCAGCACATCACTGACAAATCTAAGCCTTTGGGGGCAGTGCCCGTTGGGGGGCTTTTGCACATTCGACTTTCCGTGGGGGCTGTGCTCCGCTGTCGGGAGTGCTGAGATGGAGCCATATTCAGGGTCCTGTGGGAGTGGGGCAGAGGTTGCCCAGCTCCAGCCCGGACTTGACAACCCGTGAATCACTCAGATTTGTAGGAGAGCTCTTTAGACGTAGGGAATGGGAGCAGGAAAGACGCAAGTAAGCAGAAGTGACTCCTTTTCCCCCCAGGATTTTAGACACTATAGGGAATGACTGTTGCTGACCTTGAAAAACTGCCTTCAGGGTGTTTCTGGTTCTAAATTTGGGAAGCAAGACTATCTCTGAGCTCTATGTCTAAAAGTTGAATTCCTTTCTTTTTAAACCTTCCCCTTAGAAAGACATCATCCCATGTGACATTTTCCCCCATGTTTCATTTCCATTAATCAAAGGAATGTTTAGTAGAACCATCACTAAGAATACTAAAAATCTAATGGTGAAAAAAATTTCACCTGATTATATCTGACTTTCCCGTTTCTAGGTGTCCCATCTGCTACTGTTTGAGAATCTCTTAATTTGCCAGTCTTTCTAATGCACCTGTACCACAGCGCAGACAGTAGGAGGTTCTTAACAGTGGTAAGCTGTTTAATGGGGTTGAACAGTTCTGCTGTGAAGCAGATTCTTTTCATTATTTCAAAAGCTTCCCTTTGCACTACCACCCAAATATTTTGGATTTTCTTAACCAAAACTGTACCATTTATACATGTTTTAACTTTATAGTTAGAATAACCAATGAAATAGCAAAAAAAACAAAAAAAAAACAAAAAAAAAACCCAAAAAACAAAAAAATCTCTTTGTTATGAGAGGCTTGTGCAGTATTTAAATAAAGGAGAATTTGGTACTTGATTACAAACCGAATGATGACACTCGGAACTATAGAAATTTACAAATAATTAGGGTTTACTTTGACAATTACGGGCTATAAAAGCTTGACCCAATTCCTTTGGATTAAAATATTTTGAGTATTTGTCACCTGATTAAAAGTAGAACCTTCTAACCATGACTCAGAGTTGAAGGAAATGTCAGAGCTTTTTTTACTGGGAGGCGGGCAGCGCGGTAGTAAGGAAGGAGACCTGGCCTCTGCTCGGAGTGGACGCTGAATCTCGGCTCTCAGCTTGTCAGTTCTGTGACTTGGGCCAGTGACTTTACATTTGAGCTTGGGTAAGTGAGGGTGGTGATCTTTTTCTCCAGGGGGAAAAAAATCCCTTTTTCCATTTTCACCTTGACTCGCTTTGTATGTTGGGCTGCTGTGGTTCCTGGTACGTAGCAGGTCGCAGCAGCTGTTACTGGTCTTTAATTGTGCGGGAAAACATTAGTCGTGCCCTTCCTCGTGGGCTGGTGGGGATTGAGATGATGGAGGTGAGGAGTCTGACCCAGAAACAGATCCACAGGAGTTTGTCGCTGAATAAATGGGAAGATGCCGCCCTTGCCTAGTTCTCTGCCTGCACCAGGGCTAGTGTGAGTGTCCTTTCTACCAGCTTGCAAAAGAATGAATTAGAAGCCGAGATTCAGGAATCCTACAAACTGGGTGATAGTTTGACACACTTTACACAATCTGTGTTTGAAGGTAAAAACTATTCTTTATTGGAAAAGTGAAGTCTAGAAGGAATTGTTTTTCAACAAGTTGCTGATTTAGGTTAGGACGTAGTGAAAAGAGAAAAGCAAGTATGGAGAAATCATAGAAACAGTCTTTTTCTACAACGGAATTAGGGGAGAAATGGCCTTGGGACCATTGTCCAGTTTAGTCAGGTTGATTGGATGAAAGAATTGTCGGTGAAGTTCACTGTCTTCCTAGGTTCAGCTGCCACTGCTCTAGAAAGGGGCAGAGTGAGCTTTTTGCTGTATTGTGGGGGGTTTTCTCTGCTACAGATTCTGTCCTGGAAGCTGTTTCAATGGAGTTTACTGCTTTCCATTCTCCTAGATATTTTGGGTGTGGTGATTTGTGGGTTTTGCTGGTGAAAACTGTCCTATGGTGGACAAAGAGCTTTTCCTCCTAATTTGTGGGTGTCCTTACATTAAATCTTACTTAATTTTATTCAGTAAACAACTTTCACTGAAAATGACAAAAAGGCATGAAGTACTGATAGATTTTCTGTGCTGTTTTTATTGTGCCTCTACTGATAATGGGGTTGAGTTCTGTTTGAAGAAGAGCACAGTCTGCCCAGGGTTGAACTTCTCTTTAAAAATCTATAAGAGAATCATTTGAATTATTGGGAGATAATTAGCTATTTTAGCTTGCACTGGTGACTTTCTCAGTCTTTGAAAGTGTAAGGAAAAACTGATTCTTCTCCACAGTAAGAGACTGGATTGGGACATTTCCTTTGTTTGAAATGCCCGTGTTCTGGTGGTAATCTGAGCGAGCACTGTCCAGTAGATCTTTGTGTGATGGTGCCATGTTCTCTAGCTGCACTGCCCAGTACTGGAATCACCAGCAGCCTGTTACTAATGTGATTCAGGAACTAAATTTCAAATTTTATTTCATTTTAATTAAATGTACATGTCAACAGCGGCAGGTGGCTAGCGGCTGCTGTATTGTACAGCACAGCCCTGAGTGCATTTACTTATGTCATTTCTTCATAGTGTTAAGATATTTATGACCTAGGGGCGCCTGGGTGGCACAGCGGTTAAGCGTCTGCCTTCGGCTCAGGGCGTGATCCCGGCGTTCTGGGATCGAGCCCCACATCAGGCTCCTCTGCTATGAGCCTGCTTCTTCCTCTCCCACTCCCCCTGCTTGTGTACCCTCTCTCGCTGGCTGTCTCTATCTCTGTCGAATAAATAAATAAAATCTTTAAAAAAAAAAAAAAGATATTTATGACCTAGAGGACAAAGTTTCTTCCAAGGGACCATCTTCTAAAGACACTTTAAAAAGTGTTTGTTGCTTTAGATGTGGGACTTTTTACCCATTTAGAAAATACTCGTTACACTGTGGTGTTAGCCCTGGAGATAGCGTGTGACACGAGTCCAGTGTCTGCCTTCGTGGGAGGCGGCTCTGGTTCAGTGTGGCCAAGTACCTTGGAGGGGAGAGGTCTTGGAAGGCCTTCTGGGAGAGGTGACATTTTCATGGAGACCTGCAGGTGACAGGAGATGGGCGTGGAAAGGACTGTTCAGGTGTAGAGAACGGTGTAAATAGCCATCATGAAGGTCTGGAAGTAGAGTCCTGAGCATGTAACAGTTTTTGCAGAAGCCAGTTTTATTTTCGGTTTATCCTCACCAGGCTACCCTTTAGAGGCCACGTGGTCTTGCTTCTGAGAGGCAGAGACTGCCAGGGTGGTCCTGCTCTGGGTGTTGGGTGGGCCTGGGCCAGTGTCACCTGCACCACTTCATTCTTTTGTTCAACAAAGATTTAAATGGTTGTGTCACTCGAATCAGTGATATGTTCTTACTACATGTGGGATACTGCTAGGCTCTGGTGATCCCAGTGCTGGTTCCGTCCTCTTGGATGGAGCTGTGTGGTGTGAGCAGGCAATCCAGCAGATCCACCAGTGCCTGTGCCACCGCATACTGAGATCACTGCTGCGACGGGAAGCTTCAAGGCTGGAGGTCATGGAAACTTCTTAGAGGAAGGACTATTAGGGGGAGTCAGTCTGGGCACCTAAAGGCAAGGTAGGCTGTGGAGAGCTTCTGGTGTCAAACCAGGGAGTCCAGATCATCCTCTTAGGGTTTGAAAAACAGTACAAAGTTTTAGAAACCCATTGTGTCCAGGGTAATTGGAGGAAGCAACTGTGATTTGTTCTCCAGAAATCTAGATCAGCTTTTCCCAGGGTGTATTTTTCCATCCATGTTCCTATCTGCTGGGAGAGTTGACAGCTGCCTTCTCTTCCCCCAAGCCCTGTGTGTGTGAGGAAAAGCCCCATGAATCAGAACTCGTGTACTTATTTAAGTTGTTAGGAATTTTTTATACAAACATAATTTTCTTTCAAAAGCTTTTTTAAAAATTGTTTTGAGAGTGTGGGTAACATATTCAGAGGGCTCAAACTTGCAAACAGCATGAAAGAAGGTTTAGGAAAGGGCCTCCCTCTCCTGCTTCTGGAGCCCCCAGGCCTCCTCCCCAGAGGCGGCCTGCACTAGCCACTTCTTGTATGCCCTTCTAGAGCGAGCTGTGGGGGTGGAGGTGCATGCCCTCTCTTGCTTTTTCCTGCCAGAGTGGCACAGCATACATGTTGGTCCCACTGTAAGTGCACTCCTGACAGGTAAATGTCGGAGAGGTGCTGCAAATACTAATATTTGAATAGCAGGCTTCATTCTAAAAATCCTTTTTTTTATGGTAAAATATTTTGGTCCTGTACTTAACACAAAATGATTTTAATGTTTTCACTGTACTATAGGAAGAATTGAAGTTTCAAAAAAATTAATTTCATGTCACCTTGAAGACTGTTGGAGATTTTGTTACTGTCATCATGTTAAACATCATGCAACGAGCTCACACCAAAGCTCTGTTTATAGTTCCCTAGTTTCTGGAAGAGATTCCTAAAACCAGAGGTTTTTATTACTCACCTTATTAATTAATGATACACAAATATCTCTAGCTTAACAACCTACTTGTATACCAAGCAGATAAAGTAAAAATCAGTGTCTTGTTTGTTAGGACTTCTAAGAATGTTCACATTAACTCCAGACCTTTTCATTAATTTAGTTAATTGACCTAGAGATTGCAAAACACTAAGGTGACCAAAAGTCCTTCAGAAGAGGAGTGGCTGAGTCCCCTGCCGTGGCCGTTCAGAGAAGCGAAAGTGATCTTCCCTTCAAAAGGAAGAGAAGTCTGAGGCTTATTAAATTTAAAAAGGATGGAAAACATACTTGATAATTAGGTCCTTCTTAGGAGTAAAAAGTGTGTGTACATAGGTTTCCAGAAGAAAATCTCTAGAAATTGTTTTTCTTGGTGGTGGGGGACTGAAGGTGTTTTGGGGGGCTCTGTACTTTACACTTTATATTAAAGTGCTTTAAAATGCTTTTTAAAAAATCCATAAACATCGGACTTTCATCACAAAACTAGTGAAAGAGTAAATTAAATCCAAAGCAAAACCATGTTAGTTTTTGTGGTCAGAAGAATCTATTAAATGGTGACAAGTGGAGTTTTGGTTAGTTCTGTTGCAAAACCCTAGGCCTCTAGCAAGAATGATTTGAACAAGTGTAAATTAACTTTGAGACGCTGTCCGAAGATAGGAGAATGTGATTGTGTTTTAGTGGGATGTCCAGTGTTCGAACAGAATCCTTTCAATTAGAGGTTTCTCCCCCGATGTGCTGGAACCTCGGAACCTGACAGCCACCTAACATTTGAGTGCTTCGGACCACTGTCCGCTTCCCCAATGTCGGCAACACTTAACCTCACTGTTACATTGGGTACAAAATGTTGTAGATTGTCATATTCCTTTAGGAAAAAAATAGTAGTTTTTGAAAAGTCCTTCTTTAAAGTACTTTTTCTTTTCTTGCCTTTTAAGCTCATGTGAACACTAAAACTATTTTAAACTAATACTGAGCCCGTTTCAGATTTCATCTTCAAACTGTAAACATTCCCAACTGGAAGTGTTCCAGGTGTTACCATCCGGGCTGAGTGAAGCTCATCACCTGGGCCTGGACACCCCAGGACTGCCTTTAAAAAAAATCAGTTTCCTTAATTATGTGAATGAGTCGTTCATTCACAGGCTTCAAAAATTAGAGGCGGACACAAAGCTGTAGAGTGAAAGCCTGCCTCCCTCCCTCCACCTAATGCCCCCAGGTAATCGCTGTGAGTAGATTCTGCCGCCCCTCCAGGGTTTCTCTCTTCAGGCAGACGCTGTCTGTTCTTGGTTCCTTGCCCCCTTCCTGCCTTTTCTTCTTACTGCAGGTAGCACACTGTACACATTGTTGCACACCTGTACATAGCAGCATGCCGACGGCTTCACTATCGCTTTCCATAGTGCTGGTATCCAGTATATGAGATGTGCCATAAATGGTTTAATCTGCTCCCCACTGATGAACGTTTAGGTTATTTCCAGTCCTGTTTTCGCACGAACAGTGCTTTAATGAATAGTCCTGCACAGTTAGGTGTATATCTGTAGAACAGATTCCTAAAAAGGGAATTAATAGTTAAAAGGAATATGCATTTTAATTTTGATCATATTATCAAATTGTCCTCCCAAGTGCTTGTATGTTGGTAGATTCTTAAAGCTTCTTAAAGCTTGAAAAGCAGCATAGACCTCACTGGGTATTTGGGGTATATTATTTATTAATATAGTCTAGTTGACGGATACTCAAGTTATTCTTCAGCTGGTGATTCTCCGTCATTTCTTACCTCTCAGTCACTTGTGATTTATCTATAATTCTATGGTGTTTTTTCCCGTTAAGACTTTTTTAAGAGCAGTTTGAGGTTCATGGTAAAATTGAGGGGAGTTTACACATACCCCCTGTCCCCACATGCACAAGCCTTTCCCCATTAAGGGCACTCCCACTAGAGTGTATTTGTTACAGTTGATGAACCTACATGGACACACGATGGTGGGTTTACCTTAGGGTTCACTCTTGGTAGTGTACATTCTGTGTTTGGACAAATGTATCATGACATATGTCCATCTGTTCCCTGTCCTAAAAACTCTCTGGACTCCACCTGTCCTTCACCCCCCCCACACACACACACCCCAAGATACTGACCTTTTCACTGTCTCAGTAGTTTTGCCTTTTCCAGAATGTCCAGTAGTTGGGACCACGCAGTTTGTAGCCTTTTCAGATTGGCTTCTTCCACTTAGTAATATGCATTTAAGGTTCATCTGTGCCTTTTTGTGGCCTGATAGCTCATCTCTTTCGAGTGCTGAATAATACTTCGTTGTCTGGATGTTGGTGTACTTTTTGGACTTAGTGCATTCACTTCCCGTTGGGCGCTTCTGTAGTCTGCATATAAGCCCACTTTTATATGCTGTACACTGACACCACAAGTCCAGACATCGGCCCTCCCCCTTTCTCCTCTCTCGCTGTTGCTGCCTGCCAGCCACAGCTCCTAGCATTTGGACCAGAGGACCTGATCTCTGGGCGTCCCTTGCTTGTTCCTCACGCTGTAGCCAAGTAGTCTGAGGCAACCTGGGGCCTGCTTTCTGCAGAGGTTGGATCCTAGCTCAGCTGCCAACATTCCTCCTCCTCCAGGACTTTGGAGTTGCGGAGTGGATCGGCAGCTGATCACAGCATCTCACCTGGATCTCGGTGCCCCCTCAGCCATGGTGGTGGTGAACAGTGTACCCCTTTCTGCTCCCTCTGCCCCAGACCACTGGTTACCATTTGGGGGCCGCTGAGTGAATTACGGTTGGTCTGGTGGTGGCTTGCTGCTGGGACAGCATCTTCTGTCCCACCTTTGTCTTACGAAGGCTTCAAAATGTCTACCCTTCAAGGCTGAGGGAGACAGCATGCAAACCACATTTAGGAAACTTAAAATTGTCCTAGCTGTCTGGGAATGGCACTTCCCTGGAGCTTGTAAGTGCATGGAGTGAGGATAGGAGGCTGGCTGCGATTCCAGGACTCTGGAGATTCAGGTCCAGGGTGACAGGACTTGGAGTCAGGACTGTCTCGGGTTCCTTAAGTGAAAGGTAAACAGCAAACATTCAGGGAAGCAAGATTTCTTGATCTCTGAAGCAGAGTAAGCATGAAATACATTTATGAATGAGAAAAGGAAATGCTCATATTTTAATAGTAAATGATGATACAAAGTAGAGTTTGTCCCTTTTGGGTAGACTTATTCTTGAAAAATTATATAGAAGGCATTTTTATAAACCAGGTTTTTCCCTTCTGACTTACATCACAGTTTCTAAGGTACCGTAGGTTTATTTCAGTTAGTTTCATCTACTACAATAACCCACTGTCCTTCCCCTTACTTCAGACGATATAGTTCATGGTGTTTAAATATTTAAAGGTGCTTACTGGGCAGGTTTCCATCTAAAAGAGTCCCCCTGGTTGGATCCTTTGGTAATGGGAATATTTGTCCCGTAAATTAGCTATAAATTTGGGCTTAATAAATTGAATTGCTTTGTAACTCTCAACACAACACTTAGAGAATAGAATTTGGGTTTTTATCGTTTTTTGTTTTTTGGTCATATACTCTGTATGATGAACAGTTATTTAAGTGGACGTTAACAATGGCTCTTCCCCAAGAAGGCCTTTCTTCATTTAAAGCGTTCTGGTGGGGTTCATCCCTCCTGAATCCCATTCACATACCTGCAGAGGGAAACCAGCCATGTTGGAGTTGAAACCCACCACAGGCAACATGGCCAGCTTGTTCCGTCTGCTCAGCTCCCTTCTGCCATCCCTGTTCATGTACAGCGTTCCTTTCTCAGTGTGTTTTCCTTCCAGAGATCTGCTCAGAGTCTGCCTCTCATCTGAAGCCTTTCTTGCCTGTGTTCACTCCCGTGTTCTGCCTGCTTGTAAAGTCCGGTATCTCCATGTCAGCAGTTGCAGTTTGTGACTTGGTGCCCGTGATCTGTCTTCCTCAATTAGACTATAATGCTCCGGGGGGCAGACTGTTATTTGAGTCTCAGATACACCCAGTTAGCCCTGCACGGAGCGAAGTCCTGAGAGTGGGGACGGGTGCCCACTATAGGAAGGCCCCAGAGGAGGCAGATTGCTCAGCCAAGGCCGCTCTGGCCCTTGAGCAGATAGTGATTCTGAGGAGAGGTGGGACTTTTTGTTCAGTGTAAGATCACTGTGCAGAATGAAGTAAAACCTCATTATTCTGTACTAATTAGGGGGTAGTGTATCTGCATAAAAAGCTTGAATCACAGAAGATTTAAGAAGGAGTTTACTTTAATTATTTCCTAATAGTCTTTGTAAAAAAAAAAGAAAGTTAGATGTCTTTTGGGAACTTGTTTAAATGCCTAGATAAAAATTATTTGTGGGGTGCCTGGGTGGCTCAGTCGTTGAGAGTCCAGCTCTTGATTTCGGCTCAGGTCATGATCTCGGAGTTGTGAGATCCAACTGACCACGTTGGGCTCCACCCTGGGCATGAAGCCTGCTTGGGATTCTCTCACTCCCTCTCCCTTTGTCCCTCTCCCTCTGCAAAAAAAAATTATTTGTAATGGCCTAAATGCTAAGGAAACAGTATTCTTTTCTTTAAGATTTTTATTTATTTGAGAGAGAGTGAGGCAGCAAGCAAGAGAGCACAAGCAGGGGGAGCAGCAGAGGGAGAGGGACAGGCAGACTCCCCAGTGAGCAGGGAGCCCGATGACGTGGGGATTGATCGCAGGACCCCAGGATCATGACCTGAGCCAAAGGCAGATGCCAAACTGACTGAACCACCAAGGCACCCCTCTTTTCCTTTTAAAAATGTTTTAATTCTGCATTGCTGAAGAGTTATCCCATTATTTATTTGCACAATCCCCACGAATTTTCAAAGCAGAGTAAGCTTTACTTCTACTAGCATTGTCACAAATTATTAGGACTTTACCTTAGAGAAGTGACAGTCACTGAGCATGAACCCTGTACCGGGGTGCCCAGTCCTTGATGGGCATGTATCAGTCAGCCCTCATAGCAACCTTGAAAGATGGTGCTGTGATGCATAGTGACTGATACGTATTGAGTTCTTACTGCATGCCAGGCTAAGTACTGTGTACACACAATACGATTTCATTCTTTCCTCGGTGAGCCTAGAGGCAGCTACCGTTTTCATGCCGTTTTAGAGCTGAGCAAACACGTCAGGAGGTGTAGTTGCAGTAAGTGACAGAGAGGGACCTGAATCGAGACCAGGCTGTGGTTCCTGTGTTTTGAGTGTCTCACTGGTAATGTATTGGTAAATGTACCATGGAAGTCTCGAATGGTCTCCAGATCATCTAAGAAGTAGAACCCTGTGAGAGTGTTTACCATTCTGTGGATTCCTCTTCTTCAGATGTGAGCTTTTTTAGAATGCATTGCCCTTTTTTGGATTAATTTTTATATCCAGTTTTTACTTAGGAATTAAAAATTCTTTTTGTAATAATTTCCAGGGTTGTTGAATAAAAGTACTTACTAGCTTTTCTAAGATTTAAGAGAAGCATTTGAATAGTCAGTTATAGTACGAGTAATACCAAAGAACGTGTAAAAAAAATATGGAAGGAAAAACAAAAACAACTTTTTTCACAGAGAAGGAGGGTTGCAGTGAGAAATGGGCATGGGTGGGGAAGAGGAGGCATCTGTGGGAAGGGGGTTTCATGCTTGGGAGTAGAGAAACATGAACAGAAGCCAGTACCTGAACTCTTACTCTCAGATTTGTTTCTCAGGCTAATCTCTCCTATTCTGTGTTAGGCCATTTAATCTTCACAGCAGCCACAGGATGGAGGGGCCTGCATGCTGGGGTGTATCCAGAGATAGAAGTAACCTGACTGGTCCCCTGCAGGGGCAGGGGGTTGTAAAGAGAGGGATGACTAGAACAGGGAAGCATTTTAAGAGAATTCATTATTGAATTTTGTTCTCTTTGTTTCTGTTTTTACGAAAGTAGTAATAAATATTAAGATTACTACTTTATATCTTCAGCTAAACTAGTAAAGTGTTAAAATTGTTATTTTGTATCCTATAACTTTGGCACTCTTCTCTGGAATTCATTCACTCATTTAGGGTGGAGGTATTTGTGGAGAGCCTGATACCTCTTTCATGGTCCTTACAGCCTTGTGAGTTATAACTGAGAGTTGATTAGTATGATTTTTAGACTCACTCATTATGTCTGCAAAGTATAGAAGAGTTCCTACTTCTGGCCAATGCAAGATTTGATAAACTAGTTTGTACACATTGGGACAGAAAAATCAGTTCTGCTCGTCAGAGAATTTGGGGTCCCAGTTGCCATTCAAAGGAAAAAAGTATTATGAGGGAAAGAGGAGACGTTAGGAAACGTAAGGATGATTTATTTGCTTAGCTGCATTTGAACAGACTCTTTTCAAACAAAACCACTTTCATATGTTACAGGCTGGGTAGATGAATTCAGCCACTTACCTGGTATTTGATTTGTAAGATGGAGAGCTTTTTTCAGAGTACCTGATAGTAGTTCATCCCTTGTTTAAGGTGAAATGCAGACTTCAGATAATGATGGCTAAGAATGGATCTTAGAACATGCGTAGGGTGCCTTGTCTTTCGGTGTTGAGAGGGGATTGTTTCCTGGAGCGAGGTTTCTCTGAGCAGTCCAGAAGTGATCCCCCGTGATCTTGCTTGATGAAGACCTTCTGTGCAGTGGGTGCCCTAGCTTGTATGAGTGTGACAGAGACTGGAAAACGGGTAGCTACTTTTCTCCCACCTCAGCTTAATGAAAGGGACGGACTCTGGGTTGGCAGCCAGAGAGCCCCAGAAGAGAGAGAATTCCTGGTGGCTGTGTGTGCTGTGTGATGGGCGTGTTTCCTGCCAAGGCTGAGCCCCTAGAAAGCTGGGTCCCACGAATCTCACTTAGCCTCAGCTCTGCTCCCTCCTGGAGCTGCTGGTGACTTGGTGGAGGAAAGGGAAACTACCTGGGATTGGAAGTGGTGATGCTCAATCTTGAATCTTCGGAACTTCCCGTGATTCAGATTGGTATTGCCCAACCTGTGTGTTGGGACACTTTGGTGTGTAGAAAGCCTCACCGTGTATGTTGCAACATCCTGGCTTTCCTTCTTCACTCTCCTTTGTCTGTTTTGTGAGCTAGAGAATATGTGCGTGGAAACAGTCACAGGGAGAAGAGGAGAGGTGCTATGAGCAGGGATGGCCCTCTGCACAGCCTGCACAGCCCATCTTGTCTTCTTACAAAGACGCTCCTCCCTGTGGATTTGCTTGTGGACACGGGCACACGTGGTTGGACTGCTAGGTGAGGATGTGAACAGAATTGGTTTGTTCTTTCCACAACCAAACAGCTGTGAGATGTGTTTGGACTGAAAGAGGGTGAAAAAAGTGGTTGAGGTGGACAAAGTGTGGCAGAACAGCACAAACCAAAACTGAGACCAAGACGTACCACCTGTGACAGCTGTCAGAGTCGCATGTGTGTGTGGAGTAGCACTACAGTAAACCATCAAGAAGAAACCAAACGGGTAAATTTGAGAGTGGGAGGATGGCGGGTGAATTTTTAAAGGTAAGGAATTTTAAAGTTTGTGTGCAAGAATAGAGTAAGATAACCAGCATCGATGGTATCGAGGGCCCTGGTCCCACTTTCATCATGTAACTCTGGAGTATTGTCCCTGTTGTGTGGTTGGGGGGAGTAAGATCCGGACAGTGAACAGTTCAAGGACACGGGCCTGGCTGATTGAGCCCGGATTTGAATGCATGTGCTCCACTTCACCTGTGCCTGTTCCTTCCTCAGCTCCAGTTCCACACGAGTTGGGGACCCGGACTCTGACACTTTCTAACTGTTCATTTGGGTTTACCTGCTCTTGTCCTAGCCAGCTGCCCTCTCTTGGGAAGAGTGCTTCGAGACACTGGGAAGAGCCAATCAGGGAGCTTCGGCAGGTTGTTCCAAACTTTAAATATTTGGAGTTCATTTCCTTTTAACAATTTACAGTGCTTGACACCGACTCTTCTTCCCCTCCCTGGCAAATAGAAAGGAAACTCGCTCTCTGTCATAATGGCTCCTGTTGCTGGTTTAGATGAAGTTTCATTTTCATGCTCATAGATTAAGGATCATTGCGTTAAAGAACACACACACACCGGGGTTTTTGTTTTGTTTTGTTTTAAGAATACTAAGTAGGGGAGCCTGGCTGGCTCAGCTGGTAGAGCGTGCGACTCTTGATCTTGGGGTAGTGAGTTTGAGCCCCCTGTTGGGTTGTAGAGATTACTTAAAATCTTTTAAAAAAGAAAGAAAGACTGAGTAAAAATGTGCATGTGTGTGGACAGAGTCTGGAGAGCAACAGAAACATCAGTTATGTTGGAGAGGTGTTTGTTTTCTTTTTCTTCATGTGTCCCCCCCCCCCCGCCCCCACTGTGTTCTTTTTATCTGGAGACCTTAGTGGACCCAGGTTCAGGACAGCACAGTGCCATAAAAGCTGTGGAATGGAACCCACAAAACCACGTTGAGATGCAGAAGCTGGGTAGTTGGCAGCAAAAAGCCCTGATCCGTGGCTGTGTCTCAGCTGTCTGCTGAATCCAGGAGTCGGCTCCTGTGTCTCTTCATAATTACGTGTCCTGTAATCAGGAGGAAGCAACATCAAATTGAGGGACATTCTACAAAACAACTGGCCTGTCCTCTTCAGAAATGTCAGAGTTAGGAAAGAACAAGTCTGAGGAACCTTTCTAGACAAAAGGAAAAGACCAAGACGTGACAACTAGGTGCACTGGGATCCTGAATTGGATTTTAGACCAAGAAAATAAACGTAATAAAGGGCATTGTTGAGACAACTGGCTAAATTTGAGTAAGGGCAATCAGTATATTAAGTATTTTATCAGTGCTAAATTTACCAAATTTGATAAATGTGCTGTGTTTTTTGAGCAAGGGTGTTCTTAGGAGATGCATGGTCAAATACTAGGGAGGAAAGGCTCATGCTGTCTGCAGCTTACTCTCACAGGTTCTACGAAAACTCTGTGTGTGTGTGTACACAGTTGCAAGTAATCCCTAATTCCTTATAGTTGGGTAGAATGAAATAGGTATGTGTCAGTTGGTTTAGTAGACATGTGTGTACAGAGAACTTTGGAGGCCGGAAAGAGGGACTGGTCTGTTCTGCAGGGGTAGCGCAAAGAAAGTCTTTGTAGTCAACTGCGTTTAATCTGAGAGGTAGGGGTGTGGTTTTCTAAACAGAGAGAGACCATCCAGAAGAAGGATTTCTGTTCCATGTGACAGCTCACTGTTGTGGCTGGTGCATCAGAAGGTGCCAGGGGAAAGAAGGGCTGAGAAGTGGTGAGGGGCCACATCCTGACGGCCTCCTGTGCCTTACGAAGGAGTTTGAACTTCGTCGGGTGACATTAGACTTCAGCTAGGATGGCTTAAATGACAGGAAATGGATTTTCTCCCATAATGAGAAATCTGAAAGTAGGGAGGCTCCAGGGTTGGATAACTCAACTCAGAGATGGCTTCACGAACGCAGCGTTACAGTTATCCTTAGTGTGTGTGAGGCGCCTCCTCTCCTGAGTCTGAGGATGGCTGCCACAGTTCCACGATGAAATGTGGTGAAGGAAAGGGAGGTTTCTTCCTGAGCATCCCCTACCAGTAGGAAGGAAAACCTTTTCCACACTGTCATGGCCAACTCGCCTTCAACTCCCTTAGCTGGGATTGTGTCAAGGAGGAGGTGCTTATGGGGGAGGGGGGTGGCTTCTCCAAATACTGCTCCTACAGCTGGGAAGATGTTGCTGTTCCTTAGAGGAACCCCAGAGCAGCCACCGGAGGGCGTTGTGGGGGAAGCTGACTTAGAGTCTGACACCCTGGAGAAGACAGTTCAGTTTTCTCAAAGTGGGTGGTGGGGGGAGAGTGGCTGTGTTTGAAACAACAACAAAAAGCCACATGCACTCATCACCCCACCACTTTTACCAGTACGACTCTGTATTTTTGGCGTGTGACTTACCAGCCACTGCCCACATGCACACACTTCAGTTCTAATCTTACTTGATGTGCCGTTTTGCCTGCAGCGCCATTTGTGTGTTTTTACATCACATACACATATTCCTACATTTTTACAGTCTTCATAATTATTTTAGTAGAGGTTTAATTTTTTAAAAGAGTTTATTTATTTATTTTAGATAGCGAGTGGGGGCAGGGGCAGAGGGAGAGGGATAAGAGTCTTAAGGAGACTCCATGCTGAGCCCAGAGCCTGACACGGGGCTCGATCTCATAACCCTGAGATCATGACCTGAGCCCAAATCAAGAGTTGGACGCTCAACTGACTGAGCCACCCAGGCACCCCAGAGGTGTAATATTTTCTAATATTATATAGTAATTTATTAAACCTTCTGTTATCGGGTAACAGTAATAATAACAGCTGGTCCTGACGTAAACTTAACCACCCACAGGCACTGTTGGTTGAAGTGCTTTACATGTATTAATTCATTCAGTCCCCACGAAAACCTATATGAGGTATGGTGGCCATTATCACCCCAGTTTCCAGTTGGAAGAACCCGAGGCACAGAAAGTCTAGGTAACTTAACAGCTGAGAAGTAGGGAGCTGGAGGCAGAGCTGGGATTCAGTTGCAGGCAGTCTGGGTCTAGGGTCTAACCAGTAGGTTGACCTGCCTCCACATATTGTTTGCCCTTGTTTCAGTGTTACACATAATGCCACTCTTGTATTTCTGCAGATCTTGTCCTTTGTGCATCTACGTGTGGCCAGGTTGTTGTGGGTGGAAGAAAGTGTGGTTGGTGAGGGACTAGAGATGACACAGAGGCCACGTGTTAGAGAAATGGTACTTCGAGAGGGACTAGGAGGAAGAAGTTGCTTTACTTGTCATTGATTACCAGGAAGGATGATCTCTTCCTTGGACTATTTTATCTTCCTTTTTGATACTTACCCGCTGGCGTCCTTCTTGTGTTGATACTCAGGAGTCACTGTGCTGCCCGTCCTTCTGCGGGGCGGACGTCCTTCTGCATGCCTTATGTTAGGCCCTTTCATGTAAGACAAGGAGCTGTTAAGTTACTTTCTTTTACTTTTAACTATTTTTAGTTTCTTTATACATCTTTATTTTCTGCAGCTTCAACATTTGGAGAACTCTCATTTTCTGTTTAGGCTGGGGTGGTTTGTTTTTTTTTTTAATAATTAAACTTTTAAATACATAATCACTTAAGGTTAGGCTTTACTTAATTCCTCCAAATTGCTGTTCATTTAACCTGATGCCCAGTTACTTTTTCGCACACATACATTCTTAAAAGCATTTTAACGTAAATTCAGTGAAGGTTTAACTCCCTGTTGATTTCCTTTAGTTTATATATCTACATGTCTCCTCAAACCACACGATTTAATTATTGTTTTAGACTATATGGTAACATCTAGTGGGGCTGACCCTCCTCTCATCTCTGTTTAACTTTTCCTTCTTCAGAATTTGAAAAATATTCATCCTTGTTTTATTTTCCTAAATGAAGTTTCAAGTCATTTCCACATTACTCTTAAGACATGCTAACGTTCTGGGGCACCTGGGGGGCTCAGCCGGTGAAGCGTCTGCCTTCAGCTCAGGTCATGATCCCGGGGTCCTGGGATCGAGTTTTGCATTGGGCTCCCTGCTCAGTGGGGAGTCTGTTTCTCCCTCTCCCGTTGCTGCTCCCCTGCTTGTGCTATCTCTCACGCACACTCTCTGTCTCTCACATAAATAAATAACATCTTTTAAATAAATAAATAAATAAATAAAATTTAAAAACACTTAAAAAAAGACATGCTAGCGTTTGTGTGAAGTGTTCCTTTAGGTTAAGATTGTAGTAACATATGATAGTTGGAAAGCTGTTACGGTTGCTTAGTTTCTCATTTCCATTTCTGTTTAATTTCTAGATTTTGGATCATTGTTTGACTTGGAAAATGATCTTCCTGATGAGCTGATCCCCAATGGAGGAGAATTAAGCCTTTTAAACAGTGGGAACCTTGTTCCAGATGCTGCTTCCAAACATAAACAACTGTCGGAGCTCCTGCGCGGAGGCAGCGGCTCCAGTATCAACCCAGGAATAGGAAATGTTAGTGCCAGCAGCCCCGTGCAGCAAGGCCTTGGCGGCCAGGCTCCAGGGCAGCCGAACAGTGCAAACATGGCCAGCTTGGGTGCCATGGGCAAGAGCCCTCTGAACCAGGGAGATTCTGCAGCCCCCAGCCTGCCCAAACAGGCAGCCAGCACCTCTGGGCCCACTCCCCCTGCTTCCCAAGCACTGAATCCGCAAGCACAAAAGCAGGTGGGGCTGGTGACCAGCAGCCCTGCCACGTCGCAGACGGGACCTGGGATCTGCATGAATGCTAACTTTAACCAGACCCACCCAGGCCTCCTCAATAGTAACTCTGGCCATAGTTTAATGAACCAGGCCCAGCAAGGACAGGCGCAAGTCATGAATGGATCTCTTGGGGCCGCTGGCAGAGGAAGGGGAGCTGGGATGCCATACCCTGCTCCGGCCATGCAGGGGGCCACGAGCAGCGTGCTGGCCGAGACGTTAACACAGGTTTCACCACAAATGGCCGGTCACGCCGGACTGAACACAGCGCAGGCAGGAGGCATGACCAAGGTA
Organism: Ursus americanus; assembly: GCF_024610735.1. Classification (NCBI taxonomy): domain Eukaryota; kingdom Metazoa; phylum Chordata; class Mammalia; order Carnivora; family Ursidae; genus Ursus; species Ursus americanus. Next base: position 37,362,863 of record NC_142128.1, read on the forward strand.
AGTGACCTTAAGTGGTTTGAATGCTTCCTACTAGTGGGGGCAGGGAGCTTTTCCTTCCAAGCAAGCAGCGCAGTGAAGTGGGACGATGTGGCACGTTCCTGGCCTCCTTCAGTCTCTCTTCCTGCCCCTCAGATGTAGAAGAGGGAGGTTTGGTATCTGGAACCCAGAGATAAAATCTCTGCCCCTGTCTTTAAAGTGGGAGCTCTTGAAGCCAGCAGGAGAATAGCCTGCATGTCAGACTGTTGCAAACACAGGGGTCATGTTTGGACGGATGGCCAGGTTTTAGCCTCTGAGGAAAACGGTGGAAATAGGACCACATGGTTGAAAGAGGCAGCTTTGGCTGGGAATCTGCTTTCTGTTGTGTCACTGAATCCGGTGAAGGCTGCTGTCCCTGTCCTTTATCCACTGACGAAGTTCTTACTCGGTATACCTTTTCCTTTTCATGTTCACCCGGTGAAGCATCTTTTGCCACAGTCTCCATTTACCCACCAAGAAGCTGTGTTCCAAGCTAGTCAGCAAGTGGCCGTGGAGAGGGGAGAGGCGGCAGAGCCGGGGGTGGTGCGGGCCCTCAGGTCCCAGAAGGAACTCCACAGTCATGGTTCGCAGAGCGAGGTCCGAGGGCTGATGGTGGTGGCAGTGGCAGCAGGGACTTGGTTGAAGTGCAGAGCTACAGAACTCAGAACCCGGGCGTGGGGCCCGGCACACTGGAGCCTCAGAGCCTCCAGGTGGCTGCGAGGCCTTTGCAGGTTGGGAGCACTGCTCTGGGTTTCCGCCACCAGCCATGCAGCTGGCATGTAGAGTAGGAGCTGAACGTGGAGGACAGGGAAGGCAGGTGCCATGGTAGATAGGGAACAACTGGAAATGGAGTGCAGGTAGACCCCCAGTGTGGGAGCAGACGCCACGGCGGCTCTGAGACAAGGCCACTGAGGAGTGGCAGCCACAGGAGCACCTGTTGCAGGCAGTATTTGCAACAGCAAATTCTAGAACAGTAGAACGGTTTGGGCTGTTTCTCGGATTTGATTAGTCCAAATGAAGGAGAAGGACTAGTTAGAGTAGCACGCAGTTTCCCCGCAAGGCTGTCATGGGCACTAGGAGGTGCAGATGAAGCCCTGGGACTGTGTTAGGTAAGGAGACAATTTCGTTTTTAACTTAAATAAAAATGAAGTACAGTTGACCCTTGAACAATACAGCTTTGAACTACGCAAGTCTACTTATACATGGGTTGTTTTGTTTGTTTGTTTTTTGGGGGGGGTTGATAAATACAGTACTGTAAATGTGTTTTCCTTATGATTTTCTTAGTGTTTTTTTTTCTTTATTGTAAGAAAACAATATATCATACATATACAGAATATGTGCTAATTAGCAGTTTATGTTATTGGCAAGAATTCCGGGCAGTAGTAGGCTGTTAGTAAGTTTTTAGGAAGTGACAATTTTTATGCCAGTTTTCCACTGGGCAGGGGTCAGGGCTTCAAACCCCCGCATTGTTCAATAGTCAGCTGGAATTCCAAACATTAAAATTGCTTTTATCTCTTTTGAAGTGTTGTTAAAGGGGAGGGAATGGGAACTTAAATTTTAGTTGTCCCTGGCATTTGTAGAGGGGTCTGTGGGTGCCCATGCCTTCGAGAGGTAGGTTGAGAAGACATTACTGTGGCTTTAGGGCTCATCGTCAGCCTGATGTTTGCTCTTTCCCAATTCACTCATCAATCCATGCTACCCCCTTACAAAAAACTTTTTATTTTGGAGAATTTAAGTCCTATGCAAAGGTAGACATAGTAGTTTAATGCAAGAGTTCTCAAACTTTTTGGTCTTAGGATTCCTGAATAATCTCAACAACTGTTGAGGCCCCAAGGAGATTTCTTTAAAATGTGGATTATATCTATCAATATTTGGCACATTAAATACTGAAACAGAATTTTGAAAACCAAGTACACATTCCATTAGCCATTAAGCACAGTGATACCACAGGTCACAGAGCTTCTGGAAAATGCCTGTATGTTTTTGTGAGAGAATGAGAGTAAAAAAGGCAATAATGTCTTAGTATTTTATGAAAATAGTTTTGACATCATGACCCCCTCCCCCGGAAAATGTATCTGGGCTCCTTGACCATACTTGGTGAGCCATTGATAATGTGTATTCCTAAAAGATAGGATAGACCTAAACCCAGCGCCATTCTCACATGCAAATAAATGAATGATTTCTTCATGTCATCAAGGTCTACTAGATAAGTCAGATTTCCAGTGGTCTCATGTGTCCTAATTTGTTTTTATAGGGTTTTTTCCCCAAATCAGAGTAACTATATTCAGTGGATATGACTCTTAAGGATCTGGTAATCTCTAGGATCCTTACAATTCATTTGTTGAAGAATCTAGTGGTTTTGTTTGTTTTGTTTATTGGTTCTGGCAGGTTTCCTGCAGTCTGGGCTCTGTTGGTGTATCTTTGTCATTTCATGCTCCTCTGGCTGCTCAGGGTTTCATTCCTGTGTACGGAGTGATCTGTCTTTCAAACACACTCTGTGAGTGTTCACTGTGTGCAAAGGAAGTCACATTAGTGTTGTGGGGACAGTCGTCCCCACCCTGTAGGTATCCCAAAGAGGCTGATGGTGAAGGAAGGACAGGGACTGGTGTTTTTTGGAAGGGTTGTCATGGCCTTTGGGTGGGACAAAAGAACTAATAGTGATGGGCAAATAGAGCAAGAGACAAGTTCATTTTAATCCAAATAAGATTTTGAAATGCACAGGGGGGAAAAGAAACTTTTTTAAAGATAATTTTGTTTTAAAAATTATCATCACAGGGCAACTGGGTGGCTCAGTCGTTCAGCGTCTGCCTTCGGCTCAGGTCATGATCCCAGGGTCCTGGGATTGAGCCCCGCATCGCATCGGGCTCCTGCTCAACAGGAATTCTGCTTCTCCCTCTTCCTCTGCCTGCTTGTGCTCGCTCTCTCTGTCAAGTAAATAAAATAAAATCTTTAAAAAAAATTATCACAAAGGAAATGCAGATTTCCTATAAAATAATTCAAATAATAGAAAAGACCAGCCTCATTCCTTACGACAACGACTTCTTTTTTTTGCTCATTGGTTTTTTGTTTTGTTCTGATTTTTTTAAGTAGGCTCCTTGCCCATTGTAGAGCCCAACATACGGCTTGAATGCAGGACCCTGAGATCAAGACCTGATTGAGCTGAGATCAAGAATCAGACGCTTAACCAACTGAGCTGCCCAGGCACTCCCAGATAACCACTTCTATACAAATATGTTCATAAGAAGTGGAACCAACTACATAAGCACCTTGCTGCTTTATGTAACAGTATATACCCTACTTGCCTTTCTTTATCAGCGCACACAGGTTTCCCTTGTTTTCCTACTGATAGCAAAGTATTCCATTATAGGATGTATCATAATTTATTGATCTACTCCTCTGATGATGAACATTTGGATTGTTTTTGATTTTTCATTAGTACAGCTGCAATGCATGTATCTTTTTGTGTAGGCATATCCACACACATCATGGGATAGATTCTAAAAAGTAAGGTTATTGGGTCAAAGGCTTTGTTAAAAGTGTTGTTTCTAGAAAGTAATACTGTACGCGGCTTAACAACAAGCCACAAAAGAAAAAAAGAAAAAAGAAAAAGGCAGTAAGAGTAAGAACTGAAAAGTTAATCTCCCTTAACTCTTGACGTTTGGCTCTCCCAGATTCTCTCACCAAAGACAACTATTTCTTATCTATCCTGTTGGGGATGATCTGTGCATATAGAGGCGTAGAGAGTTGGGTGTGTGTGTGTGTATCTCCCCTAAACATAAAGAGTGGTATAATATGACATCTCTCTCTCTGCCCTGCCCTGTATGTATGTACACATACCTCCTTCCTGCCACTGTAATATAAGTTAGAAATTCTGTGTTAGATCGAGCTCAGTCCTTCTTACTGGGTATGGTATGGTGGTGGTCCCTGATTTGGGTATATCTTAATTTATAGGACTAATGCCCTGATGGCTGTACATTTAGGTTGTTTCCAGTGTTTTGCTGATATAACAGTTTTGATAATACATATTTGTACAGCTGAGTGTATCTGCTAGATAAATTTCTTGGTAGAGTGGGCAACCCTCTTAGGACCCCTCTGACCCCAGAGAGCTTTTTATGTGTCCTTGCTTAATAAAACTCTATCACATAACTCACAGAAAAAAAAAATCTTGGTAGCAAGACTTCTGGATTAATGGATATTGACATTTTTGATAAGCATAGCTATTGTCAAATACTCTCCATAAACATTGTGCAGATTACACCCTCACCAAATGTGAATGAGTCTCTGTCCCACCGCACCCCACCCCCCACCCCCGATTCTTATCAACACTGATGGCATGCTTTTGCTGATTTGCCATTCTCTTAGGCAAAAATGTCTTTTCAGGAATTCATGAGCATTTATATTGTACTATTCATGTCTTCTGTTTTTCTGTTGCGTTTCCTTTTTTTCTTGTTGTTTTGAATTCTTAATATTCTTTGTACATTGAAAGTTAAAAACTTTTAATAAATAAGCTTTTCCTCCTCTTTTTTATTTGCTGAAGTCTGTTTTACCAGGAGTATGGCCACTTGGGTTTACAATTTGATAGTTCTGTGTTTTTACCAAATGGATGTTTTCAGTTTTTATAGAAACAAATTTATCCATTTTTTCTTTTATGGCTTTTGAGTTTTATGTTATGTTTAGGAATGCTTTCTCTATTCCAAAATTATGAAATATTCTTCTGTATTTTTTTCCCCTTATATCTTGGGTAGTTCACTCAGAATTGATTGTGGCCAAAGTGAGATACAGAGCTCTAGCTGTATGTTTTTTTCCAAATTGTAGTCGTCATCCCAGTGCCATTTGTTTAGATATTGCTGATCCAGCTTTTTTTTTCCAGTAACGTGACATACCATTTTTGTTACATTTTACTCAGTTTTCAAATATACAAAATTTGGGTCTAATTCTGGACTATTTGTTTGTTTCATTGATTTTTTCTTATCCTGTGCCAGAAACGTCCTGTACTACCTATATAATGAACTTCAGTACATGATGGATGGAGTTGCTCTTCATTCTTTTTCAAGAATCCAGTATTTTCTTGGCCGTCCTTATAAGATACTCTTCTAGATGTGTCGTTCTCAACCCTATCTGCACGTCAGAATTCCCTGGGGAGATTTTTAAAAATATGGTGCCTGAACCCCACTGCAGACCAATTAAGTTAGATTCTCTGGGGTGTGGTGTGAGCATTGCTGTGGTTTACAGTTCCGCAAATGATTTTCACGGCAGCTGGGGTTGAGAACTACTGTTGCAGGTAAACTTTAGAACTGTCTTTCAAATTCTTAAAAACAAACAAAAATCTTAGAATTTGATTGGGATTGTATTAAACTTTATAAATCATTTAAGAGGGAATTTGGTATTGTAATAGTTTTGTGCCTTCATGAGTCATTCTAAACATACAAGTTACATCTTTTCATGGAGTCTTATGTTGCTCGGAAGCATAGTATAATTTTCTTTATATAGGTGATACACTTTTCTTATTGTTTATTTCTGCATGTATCAGTGGGTTTATTGTTGCTGTTAGATGAGTTATTCTCTTTCATTACGTGATTACTGTTTTAGTACAGGAAAGGTGATAACATACATATATGTTACTTTGGTAATCCTGGCCACCTTATGGAATTCTCTTATTTATTCTAATACTTTTTCAGGTGATTCTCTTGGGTTTTCCTAGTAGACAGTCATCTTTGCATTTCTGATACTTTCATCTTCTTCTTGCCAGTGTTTCTGCCAGTGTTTATGTTCTTGGACTTCCCTGTCTTGTATCTGACTTAAATAGAGGTATATCTAGTATTTTTTTTATTAAATATGATGTGAGCTTTGGTTTGCAGCCATTTTAAATTGGAGCATAATCTAATCCTCATTTATTAGTTGTTGGATTTTATGAAATTCCTTTTTAATGTCTATGATGATTGTCCTGTGATTTTTCTCTTCTGTTTTATTTATGTGACAAATTACCTCAGTAGGTTTCCTAATATTAAATCGAACCATCTCTGTAATTGTGAAGTTAAAAGCTAATGTATTGCTGAATTTTATTTGCTAATGTTTCATTTAGAATTTTTACTTCTCACTAATCAGTGGTGAGATTGAGCCATAGTTCTGTTTCGTGTTTTGTTAGGTTTTGGTATTAGTGTTCTGTAACTTGGTCAAAATGAGTTTGGAAACCTTTCACATCTCTTCTCTGAAATGGTTTAGCATTTGAATGATCTGTTTCTTGAGGAATTGAGAGACATCACCTGTACAACTGTATGGGCCTAAAGCTTTTTTTTCTTTGGGGGTGACTGAAGATCTTTGACAGCACTCTTGCTATTTTCTGTATATCCTGGACCTTTTAGACAATTGATGTCTTTGGTCAGTCAGTATATTTTTCTTTAAGAAAAGTCTAAATTTGGGATGCCTGAGTGGCTCAGTTGGTTAAGTGTCTGCCTTTGGCTCAGGTCACGATCCCAGGGTCTGGAATTGAGCCCCACATTGGGCTCCCTGCTCAGTGGGGAGTCTGCTTCTCCCTCCCTCAGCCTGCCGCTTTGTCTCCCTTTCAAATAAATAAATAAAATCTTTAAAGAAAAGAATAAAAAGAAAGAAAAGTCTAAGTTTAATTTTGAGAAATACTCAAAAATATTTACGTTTATTTCTCATAAAAATACAGGAAGTGGGTAGTATGTACTATTTCCATGTCACAGATTAAGAAAGGGAAGAACACAGAGTGGAGGGAATGAAGGAAAGTTGACTAAGTACAGTGGCAGAACAGGATTGGATCCCACATAGTCTGGCTGAGGGTCTCTTCATCACTGACCTGTGCAGCGTGTTCTTGGGTCAGTTTTATAATTTATATCTTAATAGAAATTCTTATTGGGGCGCCTGGGTGGCATAGTCAGTTAAGCATCTGACTCTAGGTCTTGGCTTGGGTTGTGATCTCAGGATCGTGAGATCGAGCCCCACATCAGGCTCTGCGCTCCTCCGGGGTCTCTTTGTGACTCTCTTCCTCTGCCCCTCCCCCATGCTCGCTCGGGCTCTGTCTCGCTCTCTCTCTCAAATAAATATATCTTTTAAAAAAATAGAAATTCTTTTCATCCAGGCTTTAAGATTCATTAGCTTAGAGTTGTGCAAAACTTTTTAATATAATTTTAGACCTTCTCAATGTTTGTGATTATTTCTACTTTCTTATTCCTACTTTTGTGGCTTTTAAAGAAATTATTTAAAATAGAAAATATAAGCTATTTTAACAGCATAGCATTAATGCTAACAAGGCATGATATGACTTAAAGAGCAAAGGAAACAGTCTCAACTTCAACAGTGTCAGAACCTGGTATGTTATCTCTTTGGTAGCATGTTCTAGTTTTCCAGTGAAAATAACCCAAATGCTTGTCTTTTAGAAGGAAAGCAAAAAAGACAAATTCAAGTGGGAATTGGAAGCTGTACACTTAAGCTACAGGTATTTAGAGTTGTTGCTCTGCATAGAGAAGGTAGCAGAGGAAGGTCGGCGCTGATAGAAAGAGGGTGGTGTTGCGATGTGTGTTGCCAAGGGTCCAGAATCTAAGGTTGATAAAAATGTGCTTTTGTGACCCTAGAAATCCTATTAGTCCTTTCTTAGAAGTAACCAATCTGGAAGAGTCCAAAGTAGTTTGCGTGGTACACCATCTTCGCAAGGGGTTAGAGGGGGCTTTTTTTTTTTTCAATAACATTTTTGGATTATTCTTCTCTTTTGGAAAGTGGTCAGAAAACCCAGAGCTTACTATTGCCTGGAGCTCCCCCTAAGGGGTAAAGGCTTTGATTTAGGTGAAGACCCCTTAGACCCAGTCAGCCAGCATTTTGGTCAGATAGGAGGAAGCAGTGATTCTCAGACTTGAGCGTCCAACAGAATCACCGCAGGCTTGTTAACCCAGAATCCTGGACCCCTCCTTAGAGTTTCCTGATTTAGTGGGTTTGGAGGGGCACCTAATAATTGGCTTTTTTTGCCAGCTCCCATGTGACCCTGGTTGTGCTGATCTGTGACCACCCTCTGAGAACCTGTGTGTTAAAGGAAGGAATTAGTGGAATATAGTGCGTGAAAATAATAGAGCCAAGTTGGCTATTAAAGGAATGAATGACTCATCCACCTCCTCTATTTTTTAATGATAATAGGAAATTTCTAATATTTAATAGCAAGAGAAATAATACTGTACATTTGTCTGATACTTTTCTTGTTTTCATGTAATCTGATCCTTTCATCTGATCCTTGAACTAATGCCAAGAAGATAAGGGAATTCTAAGTAAATCCAAATTTGGCCTTTTTTTATTTTTATTTTTTTTTAATTAATTTATTTATTTTTTTAAAAGATTTTATTTATTTATGTGACAGAGAGACAGCCAGAGAGAGAGGGAACACAGCAGGGGGAGTGGGAGAGGAAGAAGCAGGCTCACAGCAGAGGAGCCCGATGTGGGACTCGATCCCGGTACGCCAGGATCACGCCCTGAGCCGAAGGCAGACGCTTTAACGACTGCACTACCCAGGCGCCCCTCAAATTTGGCCTTTTTTTAAAGTTACAATGAAAATCAGTGGTCAGTTTATGGAATGAGAAGACTGAGAGCTTTGAATGCAGCATGTGGGTTGCGTGTAGCTCCAATAGGTGCCAGTTTTGGGGGAAAATGTTAAGCCAGCTCAGTAATCATATCCATGATCGTAATGGAAGGTGCTCACAGCTGTGCCTAACTTTCCATAATTACCCATGAATTTGGGGCGCCTGGGTGGCTCAGTTGGTTAAGCATCTTCTTTCTGCTCAGGTCATGAGCCTGGGGTCCTTGATCGATCCCCACATTGGGCTCCCTGCTCAGTGGGGAGTCTGCTTCTCCCTCTGTGTCTTCCCCTCCCCCCCACTCTTGCAGGCTCGCTCTTTCTCTCTCAAATCTTTTAAAAAATTATTCATGAATTTCTTTTTCAAACCTTTTAATTAAATGAGATTGTATGTGTATATTAAATGGCTTGACTACAGGTAGTACTTGATCTTCCTCTTCCTCCTCTTTTCTTTCTTCCTCTTCATAGCAGTAGCAGCAGCCACCGCTGCCGCCACTGCCTTCCCCACGTTGACTGCAGGTCTTTGCTTAAGAGCACAGCCAGAGCTCTGGAGTAAGCTGCCTCAGTTCAAACCCAGGCTCCGCTAATTATGAGCTGTGGCAAAATTATGTAATCACTCCGGGTCTTAGTTTTTTGTTTTTTAAATGAGGATAATAATAGTACCTGCCTTTGAGAATTGTGTAGATTAAAGGGGGGGGGTGATGATAATATCTGTCCGGGAGATTTGTTGTGCTGATTGAATGAGGTGGTGTGCTCATAGTTTTTAGCGTGGTGCCTGGGTTTACTGAAAAACTTTCAGAGAAGATCAATTAGGTGGCTTGTGCTTTCTTGGAGAAAGGTTTTGAGATAACCACAGAACATTTGCTTTTCTAATGTTTTCGGAGAATATTTTCTAATAATGGAAATAGTTGTTTATTGTACAAAATTTTGAAAATCTAGAGAAGAAAACATTGTTCATGAGGATGCTATCACCTAGTTCAAAATTAGTGGTACCTTTTTGATGTCTTCCTTAAATCTTTTATCTATAATTACGTATCTCTTTAAAGTCAAAGTGGGAGTCATATTTTTTTTTACATTTAACTTTGTAACTGATTGTGTTCTGTAAGACAAACTGAATGAATGTTTTGCATGATAGTAACATTGAATACTTTGATTAGATAAGTCTCCCAGGTGACTATTTTGAAGAGTAATACCTGTAAGGAAACCCAGTCAGCCTTGTTACTTTCCGACTGAAGGTCAACTGTTGGGATCTGGAGTTAAAGACCTACTACAGACCTGTTAATTTTTAAATGTTTTGCTGTTTTATTATTTTTGGAAATGTAATGTACATAGTGTGAAATGCACAGGTCTTTTTTTTTTTTTTTTAAGATTTTATTTATTTATTTGACAGAGAGAGAGACAGCCAGCGAGAGAGGGAACACAAGCAGGGGGAGTGGGAGAGGAAGAAGCAGACTCCCAGTGGAGTAGGGAGCCTGATGCAGGTTCGATCCCAGGACCCGGGGATCACGCCCTGGCCTGAAAGCAGAGGCTTAACTACTGAGCCACCCAGGCGCCCCAATGCACTGGTCTTAAGTATTAATGCATTTGTCAAAACTCATAACTACCCATGAATTTGGGTGTAGCCCACACCCCTGTCAAGATATGGGGCGTTTCCATTATCCCAGAAAGTTCCTTTGTATTTCTCCCTTCTCCTGTCCTTCCACCCCACTCCTGCAGTCACTCCTGATCTTTTTCACCTTGTACCTGTTCTCAGACTTTGTATAAAGAGAATCCTGTGGCATGGACTTTTATTGCAGGGCTTTTTTGCTTATGGCGTGCTTTTGAGATTCATCCATCTAATTTCTGGGCTCGATTCTTTTTATTGCCAAGTAGTATTCCATTGTGTGAGTACACCATGATTTGCCTATCGAGTCTCCTATTCATGGAGGTTGTGGTGATTTGCAGTTTGGAGCCATTAAGAATAAAGCTTCTGTGAACATTTTTGTATACATCTTTGTGTGGACATAAATTTTCATTTCTCTTGGATAAATAACTAGGAATGGAATTGACTGGATAAGGAGGGTTCTGTTTCTAGACTCTAGTCCACGAGTCAGCAGGCTACAACCCAGGGGCCAGATCTGGCCTGTGGACTATTTCTGTATGGCCTACAACCTAAGAATGGGTTTTATATTTTTAAAGGGTTATAAAATAAACTGAAAAAATAAACTGAAAAACAAATAAATGAAAGAATGAGGGATGGAAACTATAGGTTGCCTGCTACGACTAAAATCTTTAGTAACTGTTCCTTTACAAAAGAAGTCTGCCACCCCTGTTGTGGTCTTTTCCATTGGTCTATTTCTTTAGGTTCCTGGTAAGTATTAAAGTCAGGTTGCTTGGTTTCTTATTTTCATTTCTGTTTAATTTCTAGGTTTTATTTCATTGGTTGACTTGTTGCTATTGTGGAGAAATACAGCTTGACTTTTCTGTATTAACGTTATGTCCTGTAACCTTGCTAAACTCTGTCATTGGTTCTGTTATTTATTTGGTAGATGCCTTAAAATTTTCTAAGTCATGTTCTCTTTGAATAGGGGGTTTTCTTCTTCCACTGTTACTTTTCTGGCTTCATTGCTCTGCCCAAAGCCTCCAGTACAGTGTTCCATGAAAGTGGTGTAAGCACACACCCCTTGTGTTGTTCTTGACCTGTGGAGGAAAGCATCCTGTCACTATTATTAAGTGTGGTGTTAGTTGTAGGCTTTTTAGGATCTCCTTGATTGAGAAGGGGCCCTACTGTTCCTGCTTTGCTGAGTCTTTTGATCATAAATGATTGCTGAACTTCTTCAGATGCTCTTCTGCGTCTGTTGATATGATCATAGAAATTTTCTTTATTAATGTGGTGAAGTACATCTTTCTGAATGTTGAACCAGCCCTACATTCCTGGGATAACTTCCCTTGATCATGCTGCATGGTCTTCTGTTTGTAAGACTGGATCTGATGTATTAAAATACTGTCCAGGATTTTTGCATCTGTGTTCATGAGGGATACAGGCGTGTGCTTTTCTTGCCATGTCCTTACTTGTTTTTGGTATCGAGACCCTACTGGCTTCTGGAATTACTTTGCAACAGTTAACCTTTTCCCTTCTTTCCTGAAAGAGTTTGTCTAAGATTAGTATTGTGTACTCCATAAGTGTTTCATAAAATTCACCAGTGAAGCCATCTGGAGTTTTTCTCTTTTTTTTTTCTTTTTTTTTTTTTTAAAGATTTTATTTATTTATTCGACAGAGATAGAGACAGCCAGTGAGAGAGGGAACACAAGCAGGGGGAGTGGGAGAGGAAGAAGCAGGCTCACAGCGGAGGAGCCTGATGTGGGGCTCGATCCCATAACGCGGGGATCACGCCCTGAGCCGAAGGCAGACACTTAACCGCTGTGCCACCCAGGCGCCCCTGGAGTTTTTCTGATCTGAAGATTTTTAATTATTATTCAGCTAATTTCATAGGTCCAGGCTCTTCGAAGTTTTCTCTTCTGGTGAAAGGAGCTTGTGCTCCTTTTGTACTAGGAGTTTATTTTTCAAGGGATTTATCCATTTAATCTAAGTTCTTAAATTTATTTGGCATGAATGTGCTCATAGTGTTCCCCTAATTCCCTTCTAATGTCTGTAGAATCTGTAATTAATGGTCAGTACCCCTCTTCAATCTGATATTTATAATTTCTGCTTCTCTCTTGTTTCTCCCTAATCATGCTGGGTTGGGGCTTGTCAACTTCAGTTTTTCAAACAATTTCTTGTTTTTTATATCATTAATTCCATTTTGTTAATTTCTTTCCAATTAATTTGGGTTTATTGCTCTTGCTAGCTTCTTGGGGTAGGCGCTTAGATCACTCATTTTAGACTTGTGGTACATCTCATCCAAAGTATGGCTCCACACTGCATCCCATAAATTGTGATGTTTTGTTTTCATTACCATTTAGTTCAGAGTATTTTTATCTTTTATTTGTGATTTCTTCTTTGATTTATATTTTTATGTGGAAGTATGTTGCTTAATTTTCAAATATTTGGGAATTTTGCAGATACTATTTTGTTACTCATTTCTAATTCATTTATGTTCAGAAAGCATACTCTGTATGATTTTTGTCCTCTGACGTTTACTGAGACCTGTTTTACGGTCCAGCATCTAGCCTGTCTTGATGAATGTTCTGCATGTGGTCTGGAAGAACGGGCATCCTGCAGCTGGGGGGTGAGGTGTTCTGTAGTGTCAGAGCTGGTGGATTGTGCTCAAATCAGCTGTAGTCTGACTTTTTCTGGTTTTATCAGTTACTGAGAGACTATTAAAATAACCAATTGTAATTATAGATTTGTGTATTTTTCCTTTAGTCAGAATGAAGTCTGCTTGCTTATTTCCTGTGTTTTGAAGCCCTTTCATTAGACAAATATACATTTTGGATTATTCTGTCTAGCTGATGAATTGAGCCTTTTATCATTCTAAATGTCCCTCTTTATTTCTGTTAATATTCTTTGTCTTGAAATCTACTTGTCTCATTAACATAGCCACTCCTGCTTTTTTATGATTAATATTTGCCAGGCAAATTCTTACCCTCTTGTGTCTTAAAAAGTCCCTGGGGCATCTGGCTGTCTCGGTGGGGGAGCATGTGACTCTTGATGTTGGAATTGTGAGTTTGAGCTCTATGTTGGGTGTAGAGATTACTAAAGAATAAAATCTTTAAAATAAAAAAGGGGGGGCACCTGGGTGTCTTAGTGGGTTAAGTGTCTTACTCTTGATTTTGGCTCAGGTAATGATCTCAGGGTCTTGAGATGGAGCCCTGTATTAGGCTCTGCACGGGGCATGGAGCCTGCTTGAGATTCTCTCTCTCTCTCTGTCAAAAGGAAGGAAGGAAGGAAGGAAGGAAGGAAGGAAGGAGAAAGAAAGAAAGGAAAGAAGAAAGAAAGAAAGAAAGAAAGAAAGAAAGAAAGAAAGAAAGAAAGAAAGAAAGAAAGTCCATCTCTTGTAAAGAGCATATGGTTGGAACCTATTTTTAATTTATTCTGACGATCTTAGTTTGGGAATGTTTATTTACAATGAATGTTGATATAGTTGGATTTAGGTACCAGTCTTGCTATGTCTACTATTTGTAACAGATACTATTTGACCCTTCTGTGTTTTTTCCTTTTTTCTCTTTCTTCTTTTCCTGTCCTTCTTTTGAAGGCTGATTTTTCATTTGTGGTATTGTGTTTGCGTGTAAGATTTCTGATTGTGGGTTACGTTTTCCTACCTCTTTGTATGTTCAGTAATTTTTGACTGTAGTGGACATTGTGAATATGTTGTTGGAGATCAGTTTTGTTGTCTTCCTTTAGAGAGAGTTGGGTCTGATGTTGGGCTCACACCAGTTTGATCCTTTCAAGACTTTTTAAACTTTCTTAAGGCAGGTCTTGAGGAGCCCTGCTCCTTAGACATGGTCTTTTGTGGGGCGTTTTAGCTCAGTATCTGGGATGTTGAGCAAAGTCTTGAGCTTCGGGATGGTCAGAATTTCCACGTCTCCAGCTCTGTGCTGCCTCTTGTATCTGTTAAGTGCGTGGTTCCTTGGTGGTCGTGCACACCTGAGCATTTGCATTAAGAACCCACGTTCATTCACGGAGGTGTCCAGGGCCCTTGCACTGCTTTCAGCTTCAGCCCCCCCCGAGCTCCCATACTGACTGCAGGTTCCCTCAAGCCCCTGCTCTGACTCTTCCCTACTCTCTGTTGCCTGTGGATCTTTGCATTTTGTTATTTGTTGCCTGTGGTTTCTTGATTGGGAGCTTGCCTGACTTGAATGACAAATGGAACTTCTGGGGTTGGGGGGCTCTGAAGCTGTAAGGCTGAACCTCAGGCCAGCCTGTACTATGGCAGGCATGCAGCCTCAGAGATGGGCTGAAGGGACAGGCTTCCCCCAGCATGGCAGGAGACAGCAGCAGATTACCAGAAAGTTTGAAAATACGATTGTACCTAAGTTCTGTTGTTCCCCTGTAACTACTCAGTAGGTGAAAAATTTGGAGCTCAATATCACGTTTTACTTAGGGTCCTAGTCGGGAGATGGTGGCACAGTATCCAGACCCGGGGTCTCTGTGAAGCTCTGTTCCTTGTATTCCTCTCAGGTGCATTTCCATCAGTACAAACATTTTAGGACTTTTTCTCAAACCTGGCCAGGCACCTGTCTGTCAGACTTCAGCATCGATTTGGGCAATGCTTCCTAAACTTTAAGGACTTAGGGATCACCCGAGGATCTTGTTAAGATGCAAATTCTAATTTGGAGGTCTTGGGGGTGAGGCGCTCTGAGTTTGCTTCTGGTACCAGTTCTACACGGGGCTGGTGCTGTGGCACTGGGAGATCTCTCCAACTTGATGCGAGCATACATTAGAATATGGAATGGGGGCTTCTGGGTGGCTCAATGTGTTAAGCATCTGACTCTTGATCTCAGCTCAGGTCTTGATCTCAGGGTCGTGAGTTCAAGCCCTATATTGGATTCCATGCTGGACGCAGAGCCTACTTTAAAAACAAAAACACGAGAATATGGCATGGTTGTCCATTGGTTCCTAGACACATCACACTTCAAACAGTATCTGTCATTTCCTTCCTTGTTCGGTGTAGAAAGTTGGGATGTACTAAACCTAACATTCCTTATGTAAATGGGTCCAAAGCATGACTTCAAAGATCTACTTCTCCAAAATGTTTCTGCAATATTTTGGAAAGAATCACATTTACTGTAGACAGTAATTTGCTGTCCATCTGTCACCAAGTTAAAACATTTAGGGTTTTTATGTTGATTACTGTGTAATACTTCTGGCATTTTTCAGAATTTTATAATGACTATAACATAACATTTCAGTATGATCCTATTATGAACAAGGATAACAATTATTGTATTTACTCTTCCTGAATTATGGTAAGAGAAGAACAGTTGAGGAGTGACTGTTCTTGGGTGCCCATTGTACTGGGCACTGTGCTGGGGCATTTGTGGCAGCATCTCACTTCATCTTGTGCTTGAAAGCCCAGTGAGGTGGGTGCCTTGTCTGTTTGACATATGGAATAAAATATTCTGAGCCACTTTCTTGCCTCCCGGGAAATGATTCAAGGTGACACGTGCTAGAAAATAGCAGATGTTGATGTACAGCCTGTCCGTGTCTGACTCCAAAGTCTGTAGGTATTCTGCTACACCATTTTGTCTCTAAGATGGCCAGATTCAAAATTAGTGGGCAAGTGCATAGTACCCAATTTTTCTGTGTATGTGTCAGGTTTCCCCTGTCTATAAAATTTATAGAACAAAAAATGTAGAGAAAAAGTCTTAGTTTCCCAGGAGAATTTTTCATCCTGAAAGAATTTTCTGCTTACACTTTTCTAGAAACACACCCACGTATACTGTGAACCTTGCCTGTGTTCTGATTGAGCTGTGGCTCTCAGTCTGAAATACTAACTCAGCCAAGCAGGTTTTGCAAGACCCATGAAGAAGTCAGCTTTTCTGGCTGGTGAAAATGTGTATTTACCTCACGTGCAGGAGGCCAGTGACATTATAATTTCTTTACACATTATTTTTTAAAAGTGATCTTGCCTCTTAATTTTCTTTTTTAACAATGTTACTGTAGCAAAGAAGGGTATGGATTGTGACTTACAGGGTTTTTTTATTTTCAAAACAAGAAAGAACACAGAATAATGTAACCAATACCTGTGTTTCCATTAGAATTAACACATGTTGATATTAGATTATTTTCATGGTTTTTTTCCTGTTTTTAAAGTACACTTTCGGGGCGCCTGGGTGGCTCAGATTGTTAAGCATCTGCCTTCAGTTCAGGTCATGATCTCAGGGTCTTGGGATCGAGCCCTGAGTCAGGCTCCCTGCTCAGCGGGGAGTCTGCTTCTCCCTCTCCCTCTGCCTGTCCTGCTTGTGCTCTGTCTCTTTCTCTCTCTCGAATGAATAAAATCTTAAGAAATAAAGTACATTTTTATTTTTTAGATTTAGATTTACAGAAAAATTAGCACAGAAGACCCCCGTATCTTCTTCCCCCTGCTCACCGTTAATTAAAATCTTGGATGAATATTGTGTATTTATCACAGTTAGTGAACAAGTATTGATATATTACTATTATTAACCTAAATCTATACAGATTTCCTTAATTTTCCACTAATGTCCTCTTTCTGTTTAAGATTCCATCCAGGAAACCAGATTACCTTTGTCATGTCTTCTTAGGCTCACTCCTCTTGGCTGTGAAATTTTCTCAGACTTTACTTGTTTTTAATGACCTCGACAGTTTTGAGGAGGACTGGTCAGGTATACTTAGGGTGCTCCTTTACTGGGGTTTTTCTGATATTTCCCCACAATAAGACTGAGGTTATGGAGTTTGGGGCTACTGAAGGAAGACCACAGAGACATAGTGCCATTTTTATCACATCAAGGGCACGTCCTGTCAGCATGCTTATCGTAATGGCCGGTGTTGCCCTTGATCACCTGGCTGAGGTCCTATCTACCAAGTGTCTCTCTGTAGCGTTTTTCCTTTTTCCCCCCTTCCTTCCTGCCCTCTTTTGGAGGAAGTCACTGGGCACATAGCCCACACTTAGGGGGTAGGGGGTGTGCCTACCTCCCTTATGCTGGAGTGTCTATATAATTTATTTGGAATGCTTCTGCATGGGAGATTTGTCTCTTCGTAGCTTTTTAAAATAAATGAAATCAGATTTAGCAGTTTAAAAATCTAAATGTCTTGGGGCATCTTGCTGGCTCAGTTGGTGGAGTGTATGACCCTTGATCTCAGGCTTGTGAGTTCAAGCCCCATGTTGGTTGTAGAGATTACTTAAAAATAAAGTCTTAAAAAATATTTGGTATTATTAAAAATGAATACATATAGATTTGATTCATTTATTAACTTATATTCATATCATTTTAAATTCTACCTTGCATTTTTTTCTACTACAATTTTTCTGTATTGTTTATGCAAACTTTTGAAGGTCCATAAAACCAGAAAACTGCCTCCTGCCAGAGGTTTAAATAGTGGGTGTGTCCGGACCTCAGAAACCAGAGGTTGTCTTAGTAATTTTTAAATAAAGATGTATTCACTCAGAAGCAACCCAAGTATCCATCAGTAGATGAATGGGTAAAAAAAATATGGTGGGTGTATGTGTGTGTACACGTATTCAATGGAATATTATTCCGCCATAAAAAAAGTATGAGGTCTTGCCATTTACAACAACATGGATGGACCTAGAGGGTATTATGCTAGGTAAAATAAGTCAGAGTAAGGCAAATGCCATATGATTTCACTTACATGTAAAATATAAAAAACTAATGAACAGACAAAAAACAGACTCTTAAATACAAAGAATAAACTGGTAATTGCTGGAGGGGAGGTTAATAGAGGGGAGTGGGTGAAGTAGATAAAGGGGATTAAGGGTACAAGTGTCCAATTATAAAATAAATAAGTCACAGAGATGGAAAGTGCAGCATGGGGAACACAGTCAGCGATACCATGATAATGTTGTGTAGTCTCAGGAAGTGACCACACTTCCCACGGTGGGCATAGAGGAATGTATAGAATCGTTGAATCAATGTGTTGTACACCTGAAACTAATGTAACATTGTATGTTAGTTGTACTTCCAATAAAAGATAAAGGCAGATTACAAAATTGGCAGACAGGGGAGGAGAAAGAATGTACTCAATTACAAATGGAGTTTTCCCCCAAGCATCTTTGATCATCTTTGATTTGCTTGATAAAATATATTCTGTGTAGGCAAAAATTCCCTTTCATGGGGGGCAGGTGTCTGCTGAGGAGTGTGCACCTTTCCTGAATGTTCCGATGAGGTGAGTGTCCAGAGTGCTCTAAACAGCACCTCATCAGTGCTCTAAATTGAATGTTGATGACATTGTCTATTCAGAAGATGTAAGTAATTATCAGTGGATTGTTATTCCAAGGCCATAGTTCTGTATATATACATCTGTGCATATTATTATGTATTTTAGGATGAGAATGTGGCACTTTGGTTTGTGGCTTTTGAAAATGGTGCATAATCTGAGGTTACCTCATTGCAGTGGTTGCTTTGTTATCTTCTAAGTGGAAACTTCATGCCCTCAGTAATGAGCTGTATTAGTCATTTCATGTTTTTGTGCCAAGTATAGGAAGAATGAACTGGAAAACAAGCCATCTTAAATCCTAGAACAATAGATAGGTAATACTAGGAAATGCCCATTTCAAACATAGTCTTGGAATTACTGACTTTGTAACTTGTTACCGTTAGGGTACATGCCTGTCTATTTTTCAGTATTATAGAAAATGTATTCACTGTAGAGAATCCTTTCTGATGTTAGAGGTATTCTGTGCTCTAGTTTTGGAAAGAGATCTTAAAGCCGCCTCCAGACTGCACAGTGCTTTGTGGTTTCCAGATCATCTTCCTATGTGCGATCCCATATAAGTCAGAAACGGGAAGTCCAAGCAGCCCCGTGTGCTTGGGTTGCAAGGGTGTGTGGTGTCAGCAGGGAGCAAGCAGACTGACAGGGCATAGAGTTAAGGGACAGACCACGGGGATGTTACAGGGCATCCTTTCTCCCCTGAAAACGTGGCACATTTTGTTTAGAGATTACTGTGGAATGGGAGGCGCTGGCCCACTTGGCGTTTGTACTGAAGTTGTCAGGGTGTGGCTGTGCCTAGGTGTGCTTTGGCTACATGTGGTTTCACTGAAGGAAAGGTGTGTGGAGATGGGAGCATCCTGAAGATGCCGGGCTTTGACTCTCGGATGAGTCTGTCAGGATCTGATTGGAGAGATCACAGCACCTTTCTTCCCCAGCTGTCGGTGTTGCGAACGATGCTCTTCTGAGGCCGCGCTCACCTTTGATGAGTGATCATCAGCTTTAATAACCAGCTTACTCCTGCTCTTTCCAGTCTCGGTGCCCATTGTAATTAATACCTTAGATCTGTCAGTTAACTCCCAGCCACATGGCTGGTCATCTAGTCCGGTTGTCGTGGATATGTAAGTAGGGGTAGGCTTTGAAACTGCAAAAATGAAAACTTCTCGAGGCCTCGTGGATACTCAGACCCCCACCTGACAGGTCTTCCTGTGTTCTCGTGGATGGTGATGATGCAGAACAGTAGCTCCCACTGTTGGATATCACTGTTACTGTTTAGCCCAGCTCAGGTGTGACCTCTTGAGCCATTTTTCTCCCAGGCCAGGACCCCTCTGCCCTCTTCAAACTGCACTTAGCCTTCCATGTCCATTCCAGAGGCTTACCTCGTTTCCTTGTAGCTTGTGTCTCTCCTTGGGCTTGGGAGGACACGGCCCTGCGTGCTGTGCACCTCCATTGTCCCGAGTGTCTCCCTCCCGGAAGATGCTTAAGAACATCACCGTCATGGTCAGCAAGCATGTGTATTGCAGTAGCTTTTCGGATACCACTGTCCCAAAGATCAGAGCCTCACTTCCGAGAGCTTGGAGGTAGGAGGCAGGTGGGCTTTAGTGAGAGTGGGCAGACAAGACAGCTCCTGGATCGCCTCCTCCTTAAATAGGTACTTTCCACTTACAAATGCACCTTGCTGTCTAAACATGGGACCCAAAGACATTCTGGTCAATTCCTCATGATCCAGTCTCCTGCCTGTTGCTCTCCAAAGCTCAGGTGCCGCATAGGTTTGAATGGAATGGTATCTCTAGTGGCCTGAATTACCAACCAGAGTACAGATAACAGGATAATTGTGCCTTTGTTGTACCAGGAACCAACAGTGCAGTTTCCAAGTTGACAAACATAATCCAGTAGAACAGTATGCAGCTTTTTATATCCTGATTGGCTGTGTGACTGTATTTGCTTCTCTTTTCCCTTCTTCAGCCTTCTTTGTAGAGAGTGGTAGGACATGGCTGAGTGGCTAAGTCTTGTTCAGGCTTTTTCCGGCCACATCTATAATCCATTTGAGCAGAGTGTGACAACCTGTAGCCATGTTAAAACCAGGATGAATTTGGTTAAATTACCACCCAAGAGTAATCTCTGGTAGTCATCATCAGTTTGATCTACCTAGTTTTATCAGTGTTTGATGACAGCTTAAATTAATATCTCAAGTACAGATGTGCAGCCAAACAGTGGGTCATCTTATCACTATGAGTAGTCAGAATGTTTGAGTAGAAGATAGCTTTTTTTTTTTTTAGGTTTTATTTATTTATTTGGTGGTCAGAGAGAAACAGAGAGAGAGAGCACAGGCAGGGGGAGTGGCAGGCAGAGAAAGAAGCAGACTCCTCGCTCAGCGGGAAACCCCATGTGGGACTTGATCCCAGGACCCTGTGATCATGACCTGAGCTGAGGGCAGACGCTTAACCGACTGAGCCATCCAGGCGTCCCAAGTAGAGGATAACTTTAAAAAATAACTTTTCTCCTTATGACGAAATAATGCCTTGTGTAGAGAATTTCAATCATATAGAAAATATTTAAAGGAAAACTTTTTAAAAATCATTTGTAAACCCTCTAGAGTTACGACTCTTAAATATGTTGGTGTTTGGGCACCTGGCTGGCTCAGTTGATAGATCCTGTGACTCCTGATCCTCAGGGTCGTGAGTTCGAGCCCCACGTTGGACGTAGAGCTCACTAAAAAAAGAAAAGAAAGAAAATGTGGTGTTGTCCTTGCTGTGTGTGTGTGCATGTACATCTGGTAATAGGGATTATATGTTTTGTATTCTTTTATTAAAAGTTAGTGTGCAGGGAACATTTTCCCTTCGTCAATAGTGAGTGAGTGAGTTTTTATAGTAAAAGAAGAGTTTTCCTTGTAATGCCACCGCTGCCTTCCGTCAGCTTCACGCTTTTCCAAGTGCTTTCCCACACCTCTTTTGTGACCGTGGTGCAGAGTGTAGAGCGCGAAGGTGACTCTGGGCGTCCTCAGAGGCCCTGCTCCATGTCCTCACCAGGATCACCAGTGGGGATGGCTGGGAACATTGGATTGTACTGAGCATGTTTCATTAACGTTTTCACAACTCGGTGTTTGGTTAGAAGTAGAGTCACGCGTGTGTGCAACGGTGCTTTGAGTGTGTTTAATGGTTTGAGATTTACGGCATTCTGTAAGCTGGACAGCACCTTACTTTATCTCTTCATGTCATCTTGCGGCCGAGGCCCAAGAGGCTGGATAGGAGGAGGCCACGGGAAGCCCCAGATTTGTCTTCATGCCTGCTGTTTGAAGAGCTTATTCCATTTTCCTGCCCTAAGATAGAAAAGGAACATAATTTTCTGAATTTTTCTCAGCTTTCTTTCTCCTTTAATATAATGATCACGTGCTCACCTCCCCAAAGCTGCCTTTGTGTGTTCAGTCCCACCTTTACCTGTCCTTTCCTGTGTGGACACTGCTTTATTCCTCTGTGCTCCCTCTGTGCTGTTCCCTCACTTTTCGAGGGGACCGTAAGTGCCTGCAGGGGAGTACTCCTCGGCCTAACGAGCGCAGGCTCCCTGCAGAGAGCTTGGGTCCCCGAGTGGATTACTAGAAACCTGGATCTCTGTCCCACTGTGCCACCGCTGAGCCGCAGCGTAAATCAAAATTCATCTTCATCAGGGTTCACTCTTTGTAAAATAAAATGCTTTTCTTTTTTCCCTTTTCTCTCCTATTCTTTCATCATCTTAACCTCCTTTCTCTTCTCTCTCCGTGGTTGCTGTGGGCTAACGCTGGGCTTTACTTTGCTTGCAAGGAGTATTCAGTCCTAAAGAGGCTGCTTTTCTACCTGAGAAGAAATTTGGACTTGGAAGCGTTGTGGGAAGGACCTGATTGCAGTTTCATCGCCCTCACCTGGGATTTTTGTGCCTGTGACCTACTCTGGGATGGTGTGGAGGGTGCAGAACTGTGGAAAGCCTGGGCCCTGTGCAGTGTGGGTGGCAGGGAGGTCCCCAGCATTGTGGATGGGCTGCTGGCCACTCCACAGGATCCCCACAGGAGCGTTACCCTGGGAGCTCCTCCTGCCCCAGGGCCTGACACTTGGCTCAACTCCGAGTCTCCAGTTGTCAACCACTGTGAGTAGCTGGGCCTTCCAGGAGTGTGGACCTCATGCGATTCAAGCACTGATTGTTTAAAACCAAAAAAGTCATTAGATTTAGGCCTAGAAGGAACTTTAAATTTAAAGATCACCTAGTGGTCATCTGAATGCTTCATGTTTTACAGCTGAGGAGAACTCAGACTTAGGGGGTAAAGGGGTTTGTCATACAGCTGACTTGTGCAGAACCAGGATGGCAGACAGTGTGCCACTGACCTTGGCCTGGCACTTTTGCTAGTGAGCTGTCAGGGGCCACGACCCGGAGAGCTGGTGTATCTGACTGCTGTGACATGCTGAAGTAGCCCCAACTCTGTGAAGGTGCTAGTTTTGTTGCTCGAAGCTTCTGCATTGAATTCTGGGTGAATACAGATGAGGCCCCAGGCCTGAAGCCTTGGCAGTGATTTGCTATCCCATCACCTTCCTTTTAGCAGTTTCCATTGTTGTTTCTAAGTGACATTCTGATCATACATCATCCAAGTGAAATACCACGAGCGTCGCTAAATACTCTTACCGATCTTTCAGTTGTGATTTATTGGTCTGAGGGGAGTGTCCAGACTCGGGGGCTATGGATTTCCCTGAGTAATTTCCAGGTTGCAGCATTGTAAGAGTCAAGTCCAGTGAGGTGGGCCCGGCCCCTCCTGTGCCCAGGTCTCTTGCTCCAGGTGACTCTGCACAGGCCAGACCATGTCTTTGGCGTTGCGATCTGTTGCATATTTCTACTTAGTCTTTATTTGCCAAGTTGAGGTGCTGGAAGGATTCCAAGAGCAAGCGGGTGATAGCAGACAACTGAATGCAGCCATGTCTTTCCATGAAAACTGCTTTTCTTGGCTTTCTCCCAATGATGGTAGGTTGCCAAGAGAAAATGCTTTTGGCTTTACAAATGATATGGCCATACTCTGGGTTAGTTCTGGTTCTTTATGTCATTGAAAAGAATGAATATTTCTGGCCCTTTAATTATTTGGCAAATTTTTGCCCACAGTGTATGAAATTGCGTTGTCTTTACATGCCTTCTGTGAATCTGTGGCTTCATGTGTTTGCCAGCATGTGAAGGAACAGACTGGACCCTTCAAGCTAGTGAACGTGTTGGGCGGGGTTGAAGCCACATCAGGATGGAGCACTTGGGGCTGTGTCATGGCCAGCTTACAGGTGGGAGTCCCCTCAGTTTCTTTGTTTGTAGGCATATTCTTCTGTGTTTTGGTTTAAATTCCAGCCCAGAAAGTTTAGGCTTGGATGTGCTGATACTACATTGCTACTGCTTATGATATATATTAAGATTGACATGAACATTCTGAGTATTGTTTTTAAGGCTAGAAAACAATCCGAAGTGAGAACTGGAAATGTTTGTGGTTTCCTCGGACAGCTTGAAAACAGTTGCCCATTGCAGGTATTGCTACAACTGGTAAATGCACGGGATGGGGTTTGTCACAAGTTTATTCCATGTTTCTCTGAAAATGTCTCATAGTCCATTGTCAGTGTCTCCAGCTGGCCTCTCCCTCTGATCTTACCTGTCTGAATCACTCACCACCATCACACATTCTCTGAAAAACATTGATTTATTTTGTTATTACCCTAAGCATACTTCTGAAAGAAATCCTATCTAACGTGAAACATTCCTCCTCAAACCAAGCGATAGCAATGTCCTAGCCAACACCGATAGTACAACATCCTCTTGATGTTTTACATCTGTGGGTTTGTTTAATCTTCTCTCAACTCTAAGAGGAGGTGCTGTTACGTCTATTTTAGAGACAGTACAGCCAAGGCACAGAGAGGTGTCAGTACGTTGCCCAAGATCACACAGCTCACCCTTAGCAGAGAGCTACCCTCAGACCAGAGTCCGTACACTTAACTACAGCTTGCTGCTTGTCCAAATGAAATCCCATTTATACCTGTGTTCCACCTGATATGCTGTATTCCTCAGCTTTCTGGGCCCCCCTGTCCTCATCCACAAAGGGATACGTTTTGACCAGATATTCTTTGAAGACTTTGCACTTGAAAATTCTAACCTGTCCACTTGTCCCTACTAAGGTCATATTCTGTTTCCTTTCTGTGTGTTTTTTGACCAGCATCAGTAACGTCCCCCTGAACAGTACTTCCTCTGATTGCTGTGCTGTGTAGTGTGGTTTTAAGTCTGTGTCAAGGTGCGAGGAAAACTGCTGAAGATTCAGCTCTTGAAAAAAGAACACGTTTAGTGGTCTCATCGAAACCACATGAAACTCCGCATTTGTTGCCACGTAAAGCATTTCTGAAGGCCTGGCTGACTCTAAGTAAAATCATGCAGAGGGAGCCTCTGCCTTCTCTCCTGTCCCAGATATTCTTAGCCGGTCACACAGCATCGTCCCCATCAGGCTTTTAGCTCATAAATGGTTATGATCTGATCCTTCCTGAGAGTATATGTTGAAAAGAAGATGTTTGGAGATGAAAACTGGGGAGAGTTCATTTGTGAGGGTGATGGTTTACATGAGTGGTTGACATCTTGGGACAGGAGACTTGTCTACTGGAAAAGGCCCATGTGTGGCAAGGGTGTGTGAGATGTGGGGAGAACCTGCCCTTCCCTGAGACTGGAGAGGGACGGGCAGTGAGGAGTATCCTTCCCTGAGGGCAGGCGTCCTTAACCTTTAAGGGATACCAGGGAGCAAGAACATGGATACTTGGCTTGCCCCTATTGCAGAAACCTGTTTTGAGAGGAAATTTCTGCTGTCAGTGTTATTTTTCTTTAAACCCCGCTAGTTAGTTTAGTTTACTACCTTATTTGATTAGGTGAGCAGTAAAGATGTTCTTAGGGTCAGTGTAGTGGAGAGAATCTTGCTGTTTTGGGGGGAGCACAGAGCTTGTTTTTTTAGTGCTGTATGTTGATGGTTGTCATACCGTGACACAAGTACAAAGTGATGGTTGTCATACCGTGACACAAGTACAAATTGAAGGGGCGCCTGGGTGGCACAGCGGTTAAGCGTCTGCCTTCGGTTCAGGGCGTGATCCCGGCGTTACAGGATCGAGCCCCACATCAGGCTCCTCCGCTATGAGCCTGCTTCTTCCTCTCCCACTCCCCCTGCTTGTGTTCCCTCTCTCGCTGGCTGTCTCTATCTCTGTCAAATAAATAAACAAAAAATTAAAAAAAAAAAAAAAGTACAAAATGAAAATATTTGTCCCTCATGCTGAGGTCAGCAGAGGAGGCGGTTTGCAGTCACTGCTGACCACTGAGGCCGATAGGTCCGTGTTTCGTTGCACCAATGGGAAGCCCTGGGGGTGGGGGGGGGCACAGCCTGGAGCCTTGCACCAAAGCCAAGGCTTTGCTGGCCCAGTGGATGTAGCACAGAGGACCTGCTTTACAGCCAGGCCAGGCTCCCGCGTATGCTGTGATGCCACCCAGAGCTATGATCCTCCTGTGAAAGCAGCCCCCAAGGGCATGGTCTCATCGTGCCTAAATTCAGCATGGCCGGCAGGCTGCCTGTCTGCTCTGACCTCTTGTCTGTTGTGATGGGTATTTAGACTATAGAAGGGACACTATTCCTGCTGCATTTCCCAGTGCCCCTCCAGCCCATGGTGACTGGCCCCCAGTTCTTCAGATGCATCTGCTTTCAGGGCCAATGTTGGGATCTCTGTTGTTCTGAGCAGCTTTGTGATGCAGTAGTCTCTTAGAGGGTTCATTTATTTGGTTCCTTCCCCAGATACTAAGTAAGCACCCACTATGTGCTAGGGCCCAAGAACACAGAGGAGATGCAAGTTCCAGGAAGGCAAGTTTTATCCTGGTTTTATGCCAAAGACGGATTTAGGGTGAACTGTCATAAATATTATTATGACAAATAATGCTATAGACTTATGTAGTGTTTTGTCCTTTCCACAGCATATCTGTAGTACATGTCTGTGACAGTAGAAAGAGAGGCATCGGCTGTCCTGTCCTTCTGTGGACGGCTGTCACTCACCTCCTTGCCAGACAGCTCAGGACTTCAGCAGGTTTCGATTGATGGGCCTGATACTGTTCCCACAGTTTCCTTCAGACACTCTGTTTCAGTAGTAAAGGCTAGTGTAGGTGTTGTTCAAGTTTCTCCACCCCCCATTGTTTATTTATTTATTTATTTGAGAGCGCGTGTGCACATCCACAAGCTGGGGGAGCTGGGGGAGAGGCAGAGGGAGAAGCAGGTTCTGCGCTGAGCCAGGGAGCCCGACGTGGTACTTGATCCCAGGACCCTGGGATCATGACCTGAGCCGGAGGCAGACGCTTCACTGACTGAGCCACCCAGACGTCTACCCCTTGTTCAGGTTTCTTGAACTAAACTCTAAAGAGATATTTTCTGTTCGGATCTCGTGCTTTAGAGCCCTCCTTTGCCTAATACGTAATCCACATCCCTGTGTGGTGGGGGTGGGTAGGCCTCTGGATCTGGCACTAGAAATTTTCCCTCCTTCTTACCTAGTTTGTGCTTTCCTGTGCACAGAGACTGCCATCTACATGTCTTACTTTCTTGTTGAAGTGAGAGTCACAGACAACAGAATGAGTAGGTATTCCAGTGAGTGATCCACCTGGTTACAGGAATGTTCTCTCATGGGAGAATGTGGTAGACCCATAAGGCATTATTTAATGTAGATTTCATTATACGAGAACTTGCCCTTTTTTAGGTACTTAAATCGTCTGCTTTTCCTATTTCTTGAGATTGAGCTTGAATTCAATGCTTAAAGGAGCTCCAGAAGAATAGAGTTGACATGTGTGGGCTGTTGCTGAATGAGGCAGAATATAAATATTAATTCCATAGGCTTTAATTTTTTTGTACATTATATAAATTTTACCGTCAGTTGAACCGTTGCCTATTTCTGCTGTTCTGCCTTTAGAATTTTATTGAAAATATTACATGGTAGTTCTCTAGCAGCCTTATGCCAGATCCTGATAAACTTCAGTTGCAAATAAAGCCAAGTTTACACAATTGTTATCAAGTAACTGTTGGGAAATTAGAACAAATATGTAGATATTTATTAATTGGAATTAGACACTTTGATTTTACAACTTCAGTATGAGCCTTGTTGCTAAAAATGTGTGTTAGCCTCGACTCCGGACCACATGTATTCAGTCTGATCAGAGGAGAATAAATGTAGACCAGGAATTCAGAAATCTACAAATCTCTAGAAGCAGATCGCTTTTACCCCAAACTGCAGCCTGGGACTGGAGAGTAGCCTTCAGTTCTACCAGGTTCTGTCAAGACAGGCTAAGACGGGGCGGGGGGGGGGGGTGTAGCTGGCGGCGGCCCTTTGTGGGACTGTCCGTTGGTTTTCCTGTTCACCCTGACTGGTTAGGGTCAGCCTGGGGCTGGCTCTGGAACAGAGGGAGCAGAGCCTGACCCCCCACAGGTATCTTGGACTCACTGTGCTTGATCTCTGGAGGTGTGTGTTGTCAGGATGACATTTTCCCGTTTTTTAAATGTATAGTCCCTTGTGAGCTGGACATTGCTTACCTACCATCTGTGATCTTTGACTTTACCTTGGTTCTTGCCCTGTGAGGATCAAAACCACGTCGAGATAGTTTTCTTCATTGTTGATTGGATGGTCAAGAAGAAAAAGTGACAAGAAATCTGTCAGAGTGGGACGCCTGGGGCGGCTCAGTCAGGTAGACATCTGCCTTCAGCTCAGGGCATGATCTCAGGGTCCTGGGATCGAGTCCCATATTGGACTCATTGCTCAGCAGGGAGCCTGCTGCTCCCTGTGCTTGCCACTCCTGCTTGTGCTCTCTCTCCGACAAATAAATAAATAAATAAAAATCTTAAAAAAAAAAAAAGAAAGAAAGAAATCTGTCAGAGTACATCAAACACTCTGAAACATTTGGTTCAGCCAGTTAGAAAGTGCTTTGCCCAGAGGCTCACCAGGCAAGTAGTACCCAACTGAGCAGACCACCTACCCACCGCATTTTCACCCTGGCAAGACAGTTCTAGAAATGGGTTTTTCAAAAACAGGCTGGATGAACTTTGAGACTCACAGAACTCCTTTGGGAGTTCATTGGCCTCTTGATGTTTACTTCTCTCTGCACCAAAGGGGTGACAGTCTTGAACGGGTGCGAATAGGAGGACAGTTACTTCTCCTTCCCACCCTCTAGCTGCTGCCCACTTTGGTTTGTTGATGCTAGAAACTTCCACAACAACATTGATTTTCTTGTTTGTTGGATTGGTGGCTCTAAAGAGTGCACTCTGTGGCGTGTGGGAGAGTTGCATCTACACGTGCTCAAGACCGGGCATGGCTCACAGCAGGCACCTCAGGAAGTCCTGGCCAGCCGCGAGGACAGGGCAAATTCATGGAGGCGTGAATGGTGCACATGCCTTCTAGCATACGTGGTCCTAGGTAAAGAAACTTTAAATGAAATCTAAGAAGTAGAAATCCTAACTATTTTTTTTCTGCAAATTCGTGGGCCTTTACGAACAGGGTTTGATTTTATTCAATAAAACAATTTCTGAGAGAAATAATTACTGCATGGAGTTAATTTGGGGTAATATTTTTTGAAAATACAAGTTCTTGCTTCAGTCCTTCAAAGTTTCAGGTAACACCTGAAGGAACCTAGTCGAGAATCAGAAATGCCCGTTACGTTAAGTTTCCTGAGCTACCTTGTCGCTTTGGTTAAATCCTCTGAACTGAAAGTTGAGTGTAATTATTGGGCTTTTGAGATTTTGTTTTTGTTTCAGTTACTCAGGTTGAATTTGAAATTCAATTGAATTTAAATTTGTTTCCATTCACTCAAGGGAAGCAAATAGGGCAAAAGTGGCAACTGGAATGTGTTCAGTTTCAAAAAGGTGAAAATGTCAGCCGTGACGGCCATACCTAGAAGCCACCTGCGCATGTGAACGTGCTCAGGAACAAGCTCTTCTTGCTTATACTGGTTTGTCTTTATTTGTGTTTTTATGTGGACATTTCAGTTGAAAAAGGTCAGCTGTGGTGAGCGTTGGTTTGTTTGCAACCTAAAATCTTAGAGCTGAAAGAAATAATGTCATTATTCTTGTTGAAGACACTCTGCGTACAGGTGAGGTCAGGGTCCGTAGGAGGAGTGAATGGAAGTTGCACGGCGGCAGCGGTTCCCGGTCCGTGTGGGGTCGGCTGGGAGAGCCGAGCCATGGTTTCTTGATTGCGGGGAGCGCTCTTCCCTAGGAGGTCCTCCCTCAGGGGACCCTTCCTCCCATTTTCCAAACATCAGACTCACCAAGACACCAGAGGAGTAGAGCGAGCACTAGGCAATAGGTAGCGTATTAGAGCTTTGAGGAAAAGCATGGGCAGGCAACCAGAGAAGCCAGTCTCTCCGGAGTGGCCGGCGGGGCAGGGTGTCGCTGCAGGGCTCCTGAGCTCACTGCCGTACCGTCATGGGCGGACGGGAGCTGGGGGGAGGCATAGATGGGGGTTCCTCCTTCCTGTTCATGCCTTTAGCTACTGTGTGTTTTATTTTATTTCACTAATTAAAAAAAATAACTTCTTTATGGCGCACTCAGACTTGTGATATTAAAGAAGATAGTAAAGCAGCCCCCACACCTGTCACCTAGTTAGAAGTTAGCAACATACGGCAGTAGCTTTTCATCTAGGCCCCCCTCTCGCCGCTACCCCTTGTCTCCTGGGATTATTTTAAAGTGAATCCCAGGGGTCATGTCATTTCTTTGTCAACATGCCACTGGGTAGTTTGAGCTAATGGAAACAAAGTTTCAATCTGATGGGGGAACTTGAAAGAAAGTAGTTACTCAGGGAGTCGTTCAGGATCAAACTCAAGGAACTCCCCTTTGTCAGTGATTCTGGAAGCTCTTGTTTTCCAGGTGATTTCCTTCATATGTTGCTGCCGCTGTCGGGGCATGGGGGTGTGAGGGTGAGGAGTACGGCTGGGGTGAGGGTGGAAAGGCGCTGGCTCTTGGGATGGTGGTTAAGGAGGAGCAGGCAGAGCGGTTGGGAGCGGCTTCTTGCCCTTCTGCCTTTAGTGTGCAGCCGTTAGAGCAAGTTGCTCTGTTCATAATCCAAACGGAACCTGGAGAATGAGCCTTCAATTTGTAATTAAAATGAGGGTTTCACAAGAATTAATGATTTTTTGCTTCAGTGGGTCAAAGGTGAGCATTTCTGAGGCCTTTCTTGTATGACATGTGACAGCTCACGTTGCCTCTTTCTGTTTCAGATGGGAATGACTGGTAACACAAGTCCATTCGGACAGCCCTTTAGTCAAACTGGAGGGCAGCAAATGGGAGCCCCTGGAGTGAACCCCCAGTTATCCAGCAAACAGAGCATGGTCAATAGTTTGCCTCCCTTCCCTACAGACATCAAGAATGCTTCAGTCACCAATGTGCCAAACATGGTAAGTTGTCCTTGGCCCTCAGGCTCTGGTCTCCAGGGGGTGCTTTGGCGTGTGGAGTGTGTCATGCTAACTGTGGAGATCTGCAGCTGGCCGTGTGTCATGGGTGACAGGAGAAGAGAAGTACTCACAAGGAGCCCTCTCTCGGTGAGTTTGCACTTCCTTTGATGAGCTGGCAGCCGGAGGCTGGGTATCGGTGGCTCAGCCGGTCCTCCCCGCTCCTCCCCGCTCCCTCTGTGCCAGAGGAGCTTCATGGCAGTGGTGGAGCAGTAGAGAGCTGGGCTTTTCTCACACTTCCTGTTCGTGCTTCAGGCTGTCCAGAGAAGCCCATCGAAGGGCCTTTATCTCCGAGAACCATAGTGTGCCTGGGAGATGAGCTGTTGTGTCCATCTTGATAGAGGGTTTCACGTGTGTTTCTTCTTCCTGAAATTTCCTGCCTGTAAGAGAAGCTAGTCTTGGAACCTCCTAGCCTAACTAACCAAGATAGGAATGGGAAAATAGCTCCTTTTGCCCTGCAAAATGGAATCTTTTAAAATTCCAAACCCTGAGGGGCAAGTGTGTTCTTTTGTCAGACTTCACTGTGCCTTTGGTTGTCGGTCGAGGCCAGCTGTCTTCTTCCCCGGGCTTGTTGCTGGGGACCTGCCCGCCCTTCTGAGCTGCCATCCACGTAGTTTGTGCAGTAGCGGTTTTGAAAGGCTCAGAAGAAAGCTGGGGATTATATTCAGAAAAGCATCATCATCATTGGTTTGTCTTTTGATTTTTAAAAACTTTTTCTTTATCTTATCTATGAAGATACCACAGAGAATTCCTGTATATCTGTCACTTGGCTTCTCCTGATGTTAGCATCTTATGTAACCTTGGTACAGTTGTCACAACTAAGAAATTGACATTGCTTGCAATACTTACAGTTTTGAGGCTGTTGGAAGTGGAGGGGGGGAGTTGGATTACTCTTAGATTTTGCTAAAATCAGAAAATGGAGTAAGAGCAAGGTGTCCTGATCAAGTATTATCTCTGTTGCATTCTTCCTTCTTAAAAAAAAAAAGGGGTACAAGTAATAAAATGTGTTCTCAAACTACTTAAAGTTTTTACCGCTTTATTTCTTCTGATCATCTCCCCATAACGTCCCTGGATCTGCTGCTCTCCTTGCAGTAACATTTTGTTGCCAGGATTGTCCTGTTCTCAGTGGTGTAAACCCAGAACCCCAGTCAAAGCCACCACTCCCTGGGTCGGCTTCTCTGTGCTCTGGGGCAGCACAGGACCTGGCACCCATACTGTCCCTGCTCTTCCTTTTCCAGTCTCCTCATGTGGACTCGAGTGTGGCGATCATCCCCTGAGCTCAGCCAGAGTGGTAGTGTGTCCTTCTGTACAGACAGTCTGTGTTTTGTAGTCTGGGAAACCCCACCTTACATTTTCCTCCCTTCTCTCTTTTCAGATCTTCCCCAGCCCATTTTCCCCATCTTCTCTCCTTTACCTACAGCTTGGTGGCAGAGTGCCTTTGCCTTGGGTTCCCCCGCCTGCCTCTGCTCCTGGGGACTGAATTCCTGGCAGTGGTGTGCATGTCAGGGGCAGGTTCATTCTGGACTGTAGAGAGGCTTCTGGTTCCCTTCACCTGTGCCAGGGCTGGTGGGGACGGTGGGGACAGCCCTTTGGTCTGGGGCAGGGCTTCTTTCTCCCTCGGCACTATTGACATTTGGGGCTGGATCTTTCTCTTTTGTGAGGGCCATCCTGTGACTCGTGCCGCTCACCCACCAGATGCTCACAGCCCTTCCTCTCTCCCCACAGTCGCCCCAGGTAAGAACACTAGCATTCTGTCCTCTGTCTGTGTTCGTGACATTCTGGCTCTCTCCATCCCCATCTTTTTCTCTCCCTCTGCCTTCCGACTACACTCTTTCTTAATCGTTCCTCCCCCCACAGCCTTCTCAGAATATCAGGGTAAACTGAGGAAGTGGTTTGGTCTGTAGAGCTGTACTGTTGGCCTAGCCACCACTGTCCCACAGGGGTGTGCGTGGACTTTGACAGAGATCCCCAGTAGGTGCCTTTGGAGGGAAGGCTTTGAGTGCTGTCCTCAGACATTTACCTGGAGTGCATGGGGCCGACTTTGCCAGCATGTGTGTTTATGAGGAAGTATGGCCCAGTTGCAGCCTTGGTGCTGTTGGGATGAGAACCAGAGGGGACTGGCAGAGACGTGGGACAGCCAGTGCACAGTTTGCCTGCGATCTAAGTGTCCTCATGCCCTGCGGTTTATTTTTATAACAGCCTCTTAAAAGACATTACTACGTGTCCTATTTTACAGACGAGGAAGTTGAGGGTCTTAGCGGTTTTCATTTGTTCAAGGCTCTGTAGCTCCTGTCTGCAACGCCTAAAGCTCTTTTTAATAATGCCTGGTATCATGTTTTAGCAGCCCTGAGTCCACTGGGCATGCTAGCCTGTTTATGTCGCTTCCTTGAGCATGTTTTGTGGTCTTCCTTAAATTTTCTAAATTATATTTGGCCCCTTGGGATCTATGGGTTTTTTTTTTCCACAGTGAGGGAAAGAAGGTAGCAAAAACTGGGTGTCTTTAATGGGGGAAAAAAAGAATATGAAGTCTTGATCTTATTTGCAGTGTTTTTGGTCATCCTTTGGGGAATAATCTTTTAAAACCCCACTGGATCTGGTGTACCAAATAGGTCAGGGCTCTGGTGCCGCATCACCTGATGCCCTGGTCGTGCTCTTCATGGAGAGATTTTAAGCTACTCAGTCATTGGTCATGGGTTGCTTGCTTTTCTCTTCTCCTAGTTTCTGGAGGATTCCGGCATCCCTAGGTTGTGTTGAGAAAGGATGGGGATATGGCCATCCCTTTAATTCACCCCATTTGTCGAATACCTTCTCCTGGCCCATGTGCTCCCTGGATGCAGGTGTGAATGAGCTCACCCCTCGTTCATGAAATTTGGTTGGTGGTGATGGAGGACAAATAATCACAAAATACACATGGCCCTGGGTGAGGTTGACACAGGGACCTCCTTAGGCCAAACCAAAGAGGGACATGTAAGGGCAAGGTCAGAAGATGAGCAGGAGCCATAGAGACCTGGGGACACTGGGAGAGCGTTGGCTTGTGTAGGGACCAGAGGGCAGCCAGCGGGAAAGGCGACTCTCAAAGGAGTGGAAAGTGGCATACAGGAGTGTTGGGGGCCCAGCAGGAGCCAGCTCAGGGAGGGCTTTGGGTGGCAGGGGCACTGCAGTGGTCTAGACTAGAGGGTGCACTTGATCATGGAGGGAGGGGACAGGAGACCAGACAAGGTTTACCACAGGAACAGAAGTGTGGGGCCACCACATAAGGTGACTTGGTCGGTGGGGGAACCATTTACAGAGCTGGGGGAGAGACAGACTGGAGAGGCGTGAGGACGAGGTGACAGAGGGGAGGGCGTTTGTAATTGTGCTTCATGTGTGTCCCTTTTGAGATGCTCGTGAGATGTCCAGGTGGGGGCGTCAGGCCAGCAGGTGGGCATACAGGGGGTCAGAGAGCCCTGCAGGGGAGACAAGGTGGTGGAGGAGCTGGGTAATGGGATATCTCTGCAGCTGAGAGAGGAGGAGGACATTTGAACAGGAGGAGATGGCGAGTCAGGTGCGGGGGCAGAAGAGTGTGCCCGGAACATGTGGGTCAGTCTGCGGGAGGGTCTTTCTTCTTTGAAGTCAGTGGTCACGGAGACCTGTGGATATGCTCTGTTGTCCCCCACAGGGTTCCCAGCCGTCATCATCCTCTGGGATGTGCTGGGGGGCTCGGCGGGCGGGGGGGGGGCGCCCTCCGGGCCCCTGGTGCAGGTGGGGTCGTTGTTGAGGGCTCACAGATTCTCAGGATGATATTCCAAAGCAAATTGGCACAGTTTCCTAAATTTTCAAATGTATCTCATTACAGTTCTATGTTTGGCCATCGTGTTTGTAATTTCTTAACTTTCTACAGATTATTTAAGTTTGTTAGGAATTTCACCATATTATTGTGTTTCATGATTCTAAGATGCACTTTTTTTTTCAGATTGTAGTATCTCCGAAATCAGGTTTGTTTTAGAAGTAATCAAGATTTATTTAGATCTAATAAAATACAGTATGTATGCTATTTTACTTGTTCATAATTTGAATTAATAGTAGTGACATAATAGTTAAACATACATATTCACTGTATAGTGTTCCAGAACAGCTTTCATGGATAGAAGGATTTTTTAATTATTTAAATTTTACTGACAAAAGAACAGGAACACATTTTGGTTGGGGGAGAGTTTAGGTGATCTTTCTGTGGACTGGAATTGAGGTCCGTGTAGCCCATCTTGAAGGAGGGGTGTGCACAAGGACGTGTGAGGAAGCAGAGAGGGGAGACATAGTTCCCAGGCAGTGCTCTGGAAGAGGAGGCCCCCTCATTCCTGGTGATACTGTCCTGTCTGCCCCTTTCATCTGGAAAAGTCCTAACACACAAAGCTGGGGAGGAGGGATGGACATCAGACCTCATTTGGGACTGGAGTTGTCAGGTCATTGCTGACCTTTACAGAGGTACAGGATGGTTTTTAAAGGAGCCTTGTTAAGAAGTGGAACACATCTTAGGTTTATCTAATCTGAGAAAGTTTGGTGACCAGAGGGGCCTCCTCATCAGGTTCTCCCATGGACTCTCCTGTGGGGCTCCCAGAAGTAGTCTCCTGCAGGTTTCTTTCTAATAGGAAGTTCTGGGGTGGGGGTGTTTTGTTGTTGTTCTTGTTTGGTTTGGCACTTTTGTTTGTTTGTTGAGAAAAACTAAGAACTGTGACGGAGATGTCCCCATTCTTAAAGTTGTAACGTGGGACATCGGGAGTGCCGCTTATTTAAAATTGCTCACGAGAATGTGTTGGGATTCACATTGGTCCCCATCTCACAGGAGTTTGAAGTGGCAGCTTCAGGTGAGGCCCCCAGATCACTGCTGGTCCAGGTCTGTCCAAGGGAGGAAAGCATGGAGGCCTGTGCGTGCAGGGGAGGGCTGTAGACTGTCTTCTCTGTCCTGCCAGAACGACGGAGCTGGGACTGTGCCGTTAGCTGCATGGGGGTGACAGGCAATTAGCCATGGCCAGTGCGAGGCCCTCTGTGCATCTTAGGGTTTTGTCTCTGTTTCTCAAGGTGTGTCCGTGGACCCACTGTGTCAGAGTGACTGGCTCCTGGACCCCATCCACTCTTCCTGGTCAGACTCTCTTGGAGGAGAGTGGGGAATCTCTGCTTTTGTGGTCACTATTCAGTTTTTTCGTTCTCGGAACCACTCAGTTTCTTCTGAGGCAGTTCAGGAGAATCACCCAATAGGTGGGTTTATCGTTCTTTCTTTTAACATTGGAATCTGCACTTTTAAACAAGCTGCTCCGGCAACTCAGATGTAGAAGACCATTTTCCAGAGCCTCTGTCCATTATGGTGTTGGCAGCCTGCTCTCCAGCTGTCCTGCTGTCGAGGCGGCTGATTTTGTTGGTCTCTGTGTCCACGTTAGTACCTCAGAAGGCTTCTCCCAACCCGTTAGTATTATTCTCATAATTTTCTGTCTCCTGTGTCCAGTTTCTGATCACTGAGGGGTCAAGACTTGAAATGACCAAGCAGGGTGAAGCTTTGTGAACCCAGGGGTTCCCTGCAGAGATGCTCCCCTTCCCATAACCCAGTACACTAGCTCCCTGTACTTCACAGCAGGAACTTACAGTCACTGATCGGTTGATAGTTAACTCCCTCCACCCCAGGACTGAGGAGAGCCCTCCTGTCATTCTGGGGAAATGAACAGCGAGGGAGCGGTCACACCAGCTCAGTTCACTCCATAGTTAGGAATGGTGCCTCAGTACTTGAACTGGGAAGCATGGGCAAAGTCTAGGAAGTAAGTGTGTGTCATTACTAGTAACCTCAATGTTTGTGTATTTTTAAGACTTGACATCTGCTTCTCTCATCTTACTCTTTCACCTGTATCTTGAAGATCCCTCAGAGAATGTGGATGCAGGGCCTTTGAATAACTTAGTTTAGAATTCTTACCAGTAGCTGTGTAAATTCTTGCTACTGTTTAAACTTTTGTTTTGGCAATAAATATCAGCTGGGAACTAGCCTAAGCACAAAATAGGATACTTTGCAAATACCAGGAAACTATAAGTCGAGAAAAATGAACAACGTCCCTTGATATCAGACATAGCATAGGGATTGCAATTACTCAGTCAGGGTCATCTGACTTTCTTTCCAGGGTCTGATTAGTACAGCCCTTTCTTCAGCCACCCCCTCTAGGTAGCAGCTCTCATTATCTCCAGAGGCACTCTGGTCGCGCTTGCTATTGAGTAGAGAGCCCGCAGGAAGGTCTAAGGCTGGGCCGTGTCCCCACTGACTGCACCTGCCTGTCAGCCCCCAGTGCAACCGGAGTTCACCAGGCATTTCTCTTTTTTTTTTTTTTTTAAGATTTTATTTATTTTTATTTTACAGAGATAGAGACAGCCAGCGAGAGAGGGAACACAAGCAAGGGGGAGTGGGAGACGAAGAAGCAGGCTCATAGCGGAAGAGCCTGATGTGGGGCTCGATCCCATAACGCCAGGATCACGCCCTGAGCTGAAGGCAGACGCTTAACCGCTGTGCCATCCAGGCGCCCCTCACCAGGCATTTCTGAGGGGTGAGGTGGCCCTTTGAAGAACTCTGTAGAGAGCACGCTTGGTCTGGGTGGGGACAGTCGTAGCTCGTGCCGGAGTCAGCACCGTCTGCCACCGCATCTGAAGTGCCAGAAGCCGATTTCCCCTTCCCTTTCCATGCCGCCTGAAACGGCCCTGAGGCTCACGTCACCAGACACCAATGTGTCACAAGAGGAATTTGCCAAATTATCAAATACTTACTGTGATAAGTATTCCTGAAGAATGTGTTCACGTGTGCTGATGATATTCAAGAAGGATATTTCGTAAAACTTTTTGGTAAATTGGTAATTCTCATGATGTGGTCATTTGGTGAATGGGCCTGATATTGAGACCCTTGGTCTGGTGGCCTGTCACCTTGGCCGTCAGAACAGATCCAGCACATTCTATCTTTTAGGGTTTATTTGTGCAGAAGCAGGTAATCCCTCGCCCCTCCTTGGCAGACCAACTCCAGTTTGGTAGGAGTGACCTTGAGGCTTGAGGCTGGGGAGATAATGGGGAGTGTGTCCACGTGTTAGTCCCAGGCCTTTGCTGCCACCGCCCCCGCCCTCCCCCCCCCCCCCGATCTGTCATGTTTTCTTCCTTGATGTAACCATTTGTTTTCTGTTCTGAAATCATTTCTTATTTGGAAGATTATTTAAAAATCATTCTTGTCCAGCTTGTTCATTTTAAGTTATTGTCTTATGGGATTTAAATCTTAAATTGTAAGCTAATCTTATTTCTTAAAATCAATAAGCACCAAGCAAAAAGAAGAGAACACAAGAAACATTATTCGCGCTATCTAAACAGCTACGTTCCTTTCCTTACAGTTGGTCTTTATCATCTCAGAGGTGATCCTTCCCTCTTCCTAGTTTGATAGCTGTGTGCACTTAATGAGCATTTTCCTTATTTTATGGCTCCAAAGCTTTGCGTACCCAGCTGTTCTAGGGTCCTTCTGGGGAAATCAGAACACGCACATATTGCAGAGCCATCCTGTGTCCCACCTGGCGTTTGCTTTGGTTTAAGTGGAGGTTGGGGAGAAGTCAAGTTTCCAGGTGAGCCAGGGGGAGGATGCTAGAGGAGCATGGGTCTGAACCCCATTGGAGATGGGGAACGTTTGAGCCAGGCTAATCTGAAGGGCCATCTCCAAGAATCCCAGCTTCGTGTGGACCTGAGGCAGTAGTTGCATAGAGAGAGGAAGCACATTCACCATCTCCGCCCCCGCCTCCCTCCACCCCTCCCCTAGTCCTACCCCCTGTCCCACCTGGTCAGTTCCTGCTGTATACTGTTTGCACTAGTCTTTGCAGACATTATAGCCTTTTCTTGGATGCTTAATGTAAAATAACTTTTTTCTAGGAAGCATGCCAGGATGAATTTT
This sequence comes from Ursus americanus, assembly GCF_024610735.1. Taxonomy (NCBI): domain Eukaryota; kingdom Metazoa; phylum Chordata; class Mammalia; order Carnivora; family Ursidae; genus Ursus; species Ursus americanus. The sequence continues at coordinate 37,401,692 of NC_142128.1, forward strand.
ATTATATGTGTTCTTTATACACATCTGTGATTATATCCTTAGGATAGAATACAGGGCATATATAGAAATGGGTTTGGTGCTGCTTATTCAAACCTGTGTAACAATAACAATTCTAATAAAAGTACATATTAGATTGCCTTAAATAATAAGGATTACCAGAATATTAAAGGCTTGCTTTTCAAGGTTGTTTGATGGATAGGGGTATGAACGATGATTAAGTTACTGTGACAAGTGATACGTGAAAGAGCATGTGGCCAAATCTAGCAAAGACTGGAGTGGGGCGAGCAGGCTATAGACCCTGCAGCTGCTGGGTCAGTGAGCTACTTGTTCGCCTGCTGTTACTCACGGCTCAGAATATGCACACACAGGGTAGAATCATGATGGAGCCATTGAGATTCTCGCACCACGCCAACCTCCTCCTTCCGTGATTAGGAATTGCATGTGAGCTCATTTGAGTTCCAGAAATGGACATTATGTCTATTTTAAGGCTTTTGACGGATACCATTATATTGCCTTGGACAAAAAGCAGTGTACCGTGTCTCCAGTATTAAACAGTGCTCCCGTGGCTGGGGTTATCACTCTGTCCTTTGATAGGAGAGAATGGTGTTTCATTATGTTGATTTGCATTTCTTTGATTACTAATGAGAATTGAAGTACTTAGATTTGGAGACTTTTTTTTTTTTTTGAAGATTTTATTTATTTATTTTAGAGTGAGAGAGAGCTTGAACAGGGGTAGGGGAGAGGGAGAAAATCTTAAGCAGGTTACACATGGAGCCCAACGTGGTGCTCCATCCCAGGACCCTGAGGTCATGATCAGGAGTTGGATGTTTAACCGACTGAGCCACCCAGGCACCCCTAGAGACATGCGTTTCTTTCCTGAGTGGCTTAGTTCCTGTCTTCTGCCAGTTTTTCTGTTAGGTTCTCTTACAACAGTTTACAAAGCAAGGTGGTTAGCCCTCTGTCAAGGTAGGCTGCAGAGAGTTTAAGGGTGTGGCTCGACTTCCCGATCACCCATCCCACCAGCACCGCCAAGCATGCCCTCTGAGTATGGGGCACCCTTCTGGGCCCCAGTTACTTCTGTTGTACCTCGGGATTGGCCCCAAGTTAGTTCCTCCCTTGGTGATTGGATATTAAATGAACTGTTGGTTGTTGGGCACTGAACACAGCCTGCACAAAGAACTTGGGAAATACAGACTGGCCAAAGGGAGGAGAAGGAGTTATATACCTGCATGGCTCTTTGCTTTGTCTTGTGTGTTTCAAATATCTTTTCCTAGTTTGTTGATTGCCTTTGCATTTGTTCCAGCAGTTTTGGTCATGGAGAAAATGTCACTTCTATCTTATGGCCTCTGGCACTTTCCCTTTACAGACCGGTCTGCACTGCATCAGACTCACTTGTGTGCCTTTTTTCTTTTCGGTGTTTTGTTTTCTTCTCACTGTGAAAGTACATACATGTTCATTTTGGAAAATCTGGAAAAAAGTATAACACTTAAAAAAACTATAAAACACACCCCCTGTGGAACTTCGTTAATGCAGAATGCTTCTGGCTCTGTGTCAGCTCCATAAATCCTAGTCTGGAGGGAGGAATGGGGAATCAGTTTGAAGGGGTTTTACTGGGGATTGGTTAGGAGCCACTGCTTTGTTTTTGTTTTGTTTGGTTGGTTTTGGGTTTTTTTGATGAATGCCTTAACCACCTTTGCATTACAAAATAAATATTCATCTTAATTACCTTCTGGGAGCTTTACAGTTTTAATTTGCACATTAATTCTTAAGTGTTTCCTATTGATTCTTCTGATTTCTTTTTTCTCCAAAGTAGAATGTTTTCTGATTCTAAAAATGGTAGACACTTGTTGTAAAACATTCAAACAATACGTGGTTATAAGCAGGATCTCACCCCTGCCCAGGAATAGCCACCAGATCATTGTAACAAGATTTTTTAAAGAACCGGGTACAAATATATAAAGTTATTAAGGAAAAACTGAATGATTTCATGGTATTATTTTTTTAACTTCCTTTTTTACCTTAACGTGTTATATAGACTGCTTTTTTGTGAAAGCATAAAGGTTTATTATTATTATTATTATTATTATTATTATTATTATCATCCTCATGTAACAATCATTTTATTACACCTCACAGTTTTGCTGGGGGGGGGGTGGTCAGGGATTTGGGCCGGGCTTGGCTTTTTGACTAGGGTCAGTTGAGGTCTGCCTTATTTTTCATGGCTGCATATTTTTTCACTAGGTCTGTAGCCAACAATTAGTCTACCTACCTTCTGTAGGATTTAGGGGTGTTCTGGTTTTCAGTAATTTAATCAAGGTGTGGTGCCTGTCTTTGCTAGCCGAGTTTCTTACCTCCCTAATGAGAAGTTAAAAGAAGTGGAACTACAAGACCAAAAAAATGCACATTTTTCTTTTTGATACATGTTGCTTTCCAAAGTTACAGTAAATTCTATTATCACCAGAACACCTGAAAATTGCCTACAGCCTCATCAATACTAGTTATTATTATATTTTGGTTCACACTGATAGATAGAAAATGCCTTTTTATTTTATTTTATTTTATTTTTTTTTAAGATTTTTTATTTATTTATGTGACAGAGAGACAGCCAGCGAGAGAGGGAACACAGCAGGGGGAGTGGGAGAGGAAGAAGCAGGCTCATAGCGGAGGAGCCCGATGTGGGACTCGATCCCACAACGCCGGGATCACGCCCTGAGCCGAAGGCAGACGCTTTAACGACTGCGCTACCCAGGCGCCCCCTTTTTATTTTAATTTCTTTTTTCTTTCTTTCTTTCTTTCTTTCTTTCTTTCTTTCTTTCTTTCTTTCTTTCTTTCTTTCTTTCTTTGGTGGTTAGTGAGATACACTTTTAAAAAAAACAAACCATTTTATTAAGACATAACTCATACCATATAATTCCTGACTTTAAAGTGCATAATTCAGTGATTGATTCTATTGTTCAGCTGTCACCGCAATCAATTTTAAAGATTTATTTATTTATTTTAGAGCGCGAGAGAGAGCACAAGTGGGAGAGACAGAGGGAGAGAGAATCCTCAAGCAAACTCCATGCTGAGGGCAGAGCCCAGTGAGGGTCTTGATCCCAGGACCCTGAGATCATGACCTGAGCCAAAACCAAGAGTCAGGCTCTTAACCAGCTGCGCCACCCAGGCGTCCCTCACCGCAGTCAATTTTAGAACAGTTTGTTACCCTGAAAAGAAACCCTGTACCATTTGCAGTTACTCCCCATTTTCCGTGAATCCCCAGCCAGAAGCAACCAGTGATGTATTTTCTACCCCTGCGAAATGACCTATTCTGGACATTTCAAGGAAATGGAATTACACAGTGTGTGCTCTTTTGTGACGTCTGTTTGAACTGAGCATAATGTTTGCAGAGTTCTTGATGCAGCACGTGGCAGTGCTTGCTTTCCGTGGCTGCATAGTATTCCATTGTGGATCCATTGCATTCTGTTTTCCATTCCTCCCTTAATGGGCATCTGAGTTGTTTCCGCTTTTTGGCTGCTAGGAAGAATGCTGCTACAAACATTTGTGTGAACATAGTTTTCACTTCTTTTGAGTAGATACTTAGGAGGGAGTTGCTGGGGCTTATGGTGACTCTAGGTTTAAGACTGTTTTCCAGGGTGGCTGCTCCATTTGACGTTGGTGTACCTTTGCACACGCTCGTCAGCATGTTCTGTGCCCGTGGTTGTTAATTGTGGCTGTCCTGCTGGGGTGAAGCAGCGTCTCATTGTGGCTCTGATTGGTGTTTCCTGATAGCTAATGGTGTTGAGCAGCTTTTCGTGTGTTTATTGACCATTTGTGTGTCTTCTTTGGGAAAATATTCAGATATTTTGCCCATTTTTAAATTAGGTTGTCTTTTTATCATTGAGTTGTAAGAGTTCTTTGTATGTTTTAGATGCAAGCACCTATCACATCTATGATTTGTAAATATTTTCTCCCATTCTTTGAGTTGTCCCTCACTTTCTCAGTCGTGTCCTTTGAAGCAAAGTTTCTAATTTTAATGAGGTCCAACTTCTCTTTGTTGTTGCTGTTGTTTGTGCTTTTGCTGACATATCTAAGAACTCCTTTCAGTCCAGTGTCATGAAAATTTACTCCTGTGATTTTTCTGAGTCCACAGTTCAGTGCCACTGTTAGGTCCTCGGTTTGTTCTGAGTTACTGTTTGGGTTTGGTGTGAGCGAGGAGTCCACATTCGTGCTTCTGTGGGTGAGTGTCCAGTCCTTCCCTCTTCGCCACCAGTAGTTTAGATGCCTCTTCCCTCCGTCAAGCGCTTCTGTCACCGAGGCGTGGAACGTGTTTTATGTTTGTCATGTCCTTGTATTTCCTTTGTTGAGGTGTCTGCACGTCTCCCCCACACACACACACACACACTCTTTAGTGGAGTAGTGGCATTTGTTGTTGTTGTGTTCCTCTTAAGAGCTCTTTCTGGGGCGCCTGGGTGGCTCAGCTGTTAAGCATCTGCCTTTGGCTCACATCGTGATCCCAGGGTCCTGGGATCGAGCCCTGCATCGGGCTCCCTGCTCAGTGGGGAGCCTGCTTTTCCGTCTCCCACTCCCCCTGCTTGTGTTCCCTCTCTCGCTGTCTCTCTGTCTCTCTGCCAAATAAATAAATAAAATCTTAAAAAAAAAAAGAGGTCCTGTCTTTTGACTGTTTCTACTTCTCAAAAACCACAATTTTTTTCCTCAGTTTTTTTACTTTTTAAACTTTACTCTTTATGTTGTTTTACCTTTATTCTAAAAATAGTCTTTATTTTTTTTAGTACTTTTATCAACTTTAACCTGTGTTTATTCACTTCAGTTCACCTGGAATTTATATTTACGGTGATTTAAGGATCGCATATTGCTGCTGCCACTCTCCAGTTTGAGAACCACCTTATGATACACTAATTTCGTGTATACATGTGTCTTTTTCCAGACTTACAAATGAAGAAGTCTATCGCTTTATAGTTTTAGTATCTGGCAGAATAGGTTTCCCTGTTCTTCTTACCAGTTTTTAGAATTTTCTTGGCTATTGAATAAAATGTATACGTTTCTTTTGGGCAGATTTACAACATGGCAGGGTTTTTGTTTTGTTTTGTTTAAAGGGAGGTTCTTGTCTGAACATTTTCATCCGTTCTCAGGCCCGCCTGGGCGGTGAGCCCCTAACAGAGGAGTTGGTAGCATGTGAAGGGTGTTTCTGATGGATTTCGGGACACTTGCAGTTCATGCAGCCCCTTCGTCTCACCAGCTCCCAGTCTGAGAGCAGAGGCACTTGACTCTGCCCTGCCTTTGTCAGCACCTTGCCAAGTGGACTGGCCCCGTACAGGCCTATAGAGTCATCGGGCGGGCCAAACACAAGTACCCAAGGCGCGTCTTCTGTCCTCTTTTGCCCGAGACACACGTTTACCATGTGTGGAGCTCATTAAGCATCTACTGTTAAACGTGTGCCTTGGACTTTCCAAAACTGTGCTCTTTTGACATGTTGAACTTTCAAATTACAGTCAGTATAGTTGAAAAAGTGCTATTAAGAACATCCCAAATGAGAATCAGTGTGTTAATCTTTAGTAACCTAAAAGCAGTAAGTTTATAATTTAATTGTGAGTTTAGGCGTTTCAGCTGACTTTTTCATGATTTATATTTTTGTATGTTGCATTTCTGTATTTTAAGAAATAGGACAGCTGGCCTGGTCTCTTCAACAAGTCAGCATCATGAAAAAATAAAGGGGGAGGGAAGTAATACATGAACCTTAAAAACAACCACCAAATGTGGGGCGTGGGCCTTAATTGGGTCCTGTTTCTGCAGACCAACTCTAAAAGACACTTTTTGGACAACTAGAGAAATTTGCATTAATAAGTATTAATGAATATTAAGGAATTGTTCACTTTGTTAGGTGTGGTAATGGTATCCTTTCCTGTCTACGTTTCTGTACATTTAATATTTTTGTAAATGCAACAGAGAGAAGCCTGAACAAGGGTCCTCTTCCATTTCTCCATTCCTGTGGATTTCTGATTGGACTTTCTGTCTGTGGGAATACCCCAATCAAGGAGGGGACTTTGAATATTGGTAGTGAATGCTGCTGGGGGCATAGTCAAAGGCTGCTTGTAAAAGCTGTATTTTAAGTTGCAAGAGAAGGGGGCGGGGAGTGTAGTTCATGTTGAGCAATGGGAGATTGGATAAATGAATGTATAGCCATGTGCTCATTACAAATCATGCTGTCATATTGTATGAAACAACTTAATGATACGGGACAGAGCCTGGAGTAAACACCAAGTCGTATGTGTCTGAGTGAGTACGTGATAGAAGACTGTTGATTGTGGTTCATACGTATGCATGTATGTAGAAGAAAAGACTGCAAGAAGGAAAACCTGTCAGCCCTTTAAGAGTGGACTTCTGGATGTTGGGATTTCAGGTGTTATTTCATTCATAGCTCTGTTGCTTTTCAGATTTTCTGCAGCATGCTTACCCTACTTTTACATGGGGAAACATCAATGTAAGGAGGGAGGGGTTCTCTTCTCCTGGGAGTTAGTGCTTCTCAGCGTGCTCTGCCCCGCAGCTTGGAATTTTCTTTTGCCTTGCACCCTGGTTAGGCTTCCCGGAGTCGTGCTCCTGAGGAGGCCTTGCAGCTTTTCTACGTACTTATTTTCTGAGTTCTCATAAAGATAAAACCACAACAAAACTCTGTAACTTTTTAAAAATGAGCTTTGATTCGTTAATAAATATTTGTATAGGTTTTTTTTCTCCTAATTGCAGGTAGGTAGTTTTGATGCTTCATATGAAAAGTCAGAGAGGTGGTGTACTTTGGGGGAGGCAGTCAGTGCTGTGAGGTGGAGCTGGGAGCTGTGGGGTCAGAGCATGAGACAGGGTTAGGAACCCCTGCGCTGTGGATTCTGTTGTTGCACATTAGGAATGTCACATTCCTCTCACTTCGTAAGTTTCTTTGGTAAGTTTTTGAAGGACGTTGGCAGTCTGTAAAGAATAAGAAGACTCCACAGGTCACCTTTCCCATTCTCTTTGCTGTCAGGAGGTGTGGTCGGCCTTGCTTGTTAGTTTGAAAGGATGAGAGCAGTTAAATTCTATCTCTGTACCTTAGCAGATCATGGAATACTTTTTGAAAAAATTGTCAGATATCTGAGTTGAAATTTTAATAGAAGGCAGAGCATTTCCCGCGCATTAACGGCTGTATGGAAGCATCGTCTTACGGATGTATGTCACTTTATTCTTTGAGGAGAGGTCGGGAGCGAAGCAAGCGCTGTCCTGGTCGTGAGACGGTGGACTCCGCTGTGTGTGTGGCCCCAGTTTCAGATGCACTGGGTATTTGCAGTGGGTTGTGATCGGTCAGGCCTCGGTAGTCGTCTTAATCAGGTTGCACCATATGAAGTTGCCAGCATGTGGCCGTGTGGGCCTCGCGGAAACAGGAGTTTCTGTGGTTCAAGCTAAGACAGCTCTCAGCGCTTCCTGCACTTGGCTATGTTGTAGAGTAAGTGGGGTTTGGTCACGACAGTTGAGGAATAATAAGCGTCATTTTCTTCTCCGAGATCCTCACACATAAGTGAATTTTAATCAGCCTTCTGAGTTGGATTGTTTCTGTGTTTCTGCATCTTTCTTAAAATTGCTGATGAATTAAAGAGAACCATACCAGCTGCCTTCTCTCTGTGGCCAGTATTACCCGTCAGCTTTCACGGTAGCTTGAAAAATAATGAATGTGAATTAGACCTCTGAAAGAGTATTAAAATATTTTTATTAATTTGTTTTATTTTAGTCTCAGATGCAGACTTCGGTGGGAATTGTCCCCACACAGGCGATAGCCGCGGGCCCCACTGCAGATCCGGAGAAGCGCAAACTGATACAGCAGCAGCTGGTCCTCCTGCTTCACGCTCATAAGTGTCAGAGACGAGAACAAGCGAATGGAGAGGTTCGGGCCTGCTCTCTCCCACATTGTCGAACCATGAAAAATGTTTTGAATCACATGACACACTGTCAGGCTGGGAAAGCCTGTCAAGGTAAGTGCCGTTTTCTGAAATCCTGGTGGCGTAGCTTAGGATGAAATGTGTCTTCGGTATTCCTCGGGAGTTCTCTTGTTAGTAAGGTTCCTGCAACCTCGATGTTGACACAGCAACCAGGCACAGGCCACTGGCATGCTTAACCTGCTCAGGAAAAAGGTGGTTTGGTTTCCTGATATTCTCTGAGCTTCTGCTGGATGAGGCTGTGCCCTGCCTTTGTTCTCTTCCTCCTTCCTCTGTCACGGAAGACATTTGTCACTTCTTGAGCACTGTCTTTATCATAAATGTCTAGAGCACGGTTTTCCTTTGGGCAGAATGGCACAGGCGCGTGTGCGCACACCCCTCCCCAAACCTAGAGCATCTGTCTTGCAGCTGTCTCACATGTTCTGACTGCCGGGGCTCCCGCCTTGCTCCTCCACCCTTTCATCTTGAGGCTGGTCAGGATACCAGCGACCTTGTCATCGGCCACAGTCCGTGACACGGGAAGCTGTGTGCACCGTACCATCCCTGCCACCACCTTCCTTCCTTCTTGAGAAGGGGGTGAATCAGGCGCATCATGTGCTCCCTTCCCCCTCTTCTCTGGCGGACACCTCAAGTCTGCAGAAGAAAGTGTTTCTTACTAACAACTATACTTTCTTTCATCTTTATCCTCCTTCTTTCTCTTCTTACTTGTGCTCCTAGACCTTGGGGGGGAATCTCTCCCTGACCTCCCTCTCTCTCCCTTTGTGACCTTTACCCCAGCATAACCGTGATCCTGATGGAGAAGCAGAAGAGAGTCATGCTAGACCTTTAGAAAGAAATCACAGTGCCTCAGTATGGAGTGACAATGAAGGCTCAGAGTAACCGCTAGGTTGAGTCACCCTCTCATGTACTTAGAAAAGTGCCCGGCGTCCCATTTAAAATCTCCCCAGACCTCTCATTTGCTTCTCTGTATGTATTTCTTGAACTATAGTGTTAAGATGGTTTCATCCTTCAACATAATGTAGAATTTTTATTTTCACTAGTGACATGACATAATTATTATTTGTCCTAACTTTCATTCCACTTGTTCAGTATTGCAAGTCAGATAGTTTTTGTTTTGTTTTTGTTTTGTGGGCCGAGCCTTAATCACCATCATCCATGACATTGCTTCTGTGGGAAATTTGTGTTTAGAATTCTCAACAGTCGACTTACAAACGTTTTGGAAAACATCCTGTTTGTAAGTTGAGGACTGCCTGTACTGTGTTATGGTTACACGTGTTACCATTTTCTTATGGAATCTGGCATTATAATTTAGGTATAATTGAAAGTGTGACGATCTGGATAGAAAAATAACATCTCGTTGTTTTTCTGGTCATAGTTGCCCATTGTGCATCTTCACGACAAATCATCTCTCATTGGAAGAACTGCACACGACATGACTGTCCTGTTTGCCTCCCTTTGAAAAATGCCAGTGACAAGCGAAACCAACAAAGTAAGTGAGCATTGGGGGTAGAGAAGCTCGGAGGTGAGAACAGCTACTTGGAAAGAGAGTGTGGGAGAGAAGGTAGGAAGCAGGGCAGAGATCACGAGCACAAGGTCTAGAGGCGAGCAGAGACACGGAGGCGGAGCTGCACTGCGACACCAGGGGGAAGCTGAGCTTAGCCAGAGACGGATTCTCAGTGTGCACAGGGCCCAGGGCCTCTCCGGGATCTCGTCCCCACCCCTGCACACACACACACCAGAATTGGCAGCAGCGGAGCAGTGCAGAGGAGGGTTGCTGTGACCACAGAGCAGACGTGACGAGGCTTCCTATGTCTTGACAGACACTCAGTATCTTGAGGTTTGAATGTCGCATCACTATAATGGCAGTGACTTCCAAGGGGGCGGGGAAATAGAGGGGACACTTACTTTGGAATTGAAACGCCTTATCCTAAAGTAAGTTTGGAGAGGGCTGTGTTATGGAAGAGTCAGGCAGGCAGGGGCAGTACAAAGTGCCACATGTAGACACTTGGGAGGTTTGCCCTCCTCCGTGCAGAGGCAGTTCCCAGACCTGTTTGTGTAACTAACTATTTATTCAGCACAGATTGAGAGTCTCTGCCCCAGGACTGGCTGCATCCTGACCATTCCCATCATTTTGTTGTCTTTCGAGCCATCTGTGTAGCCCTTAGCTGGTCAGCGGAGCCGAGGCCCCGGCTCAGGAGGCCGGAGTGTGGCTGCCTGGGGGATCCCTGCCCTCTCTAGGCATCAGAGCAGGGAAAGGATGAGCATCTCTTCCAGTTTTAAGTCCTTTCCTGTCACTTCAGAGGTAAAACTGTGGTCTTTAGGTGTGTCCCTCAGTTTGGACACATAGGACGTGCCTTCTGGTGCGATGCCACCCCTCTGGCTGGAGCTGCTCCCCGCGGCCTCCAGCACCACAGTCTTGCTCATCCTCCATCTCGTCTGTGCCATCTTGTTTGTAGTTGCGTGTTCATCGCTCTCATCCTTCTTGATCATCTGCCTCGAGACCCCACTGCTGCCTGGAGAGCCTGTGCAGCTGTCTCTCTGTTCGTCTCCTTGGGGCACGGGGCACGGTGGAAGGCACGCTGTTCCTAAGAGTGCCGTGGCTGCTGCACCAGTGACGCCGGGGGCGTCCCTCCCGAGTGGCCGGCCACTTATGGGCCCGTCGTCTTCCCTCCCTGCAGAAGGACTCACGCTAAGTTTCCTTTAAAAAGGCACTTTCCTAAATCAGCTAAATTTTTCTTTGACCACAACTGGAATTAATACATGGTTTTCCAGGACCTCTCTTACATGAAGTGAAGTTCTAGGGATCTAGGGCTTTCAGAACCACCACGTATTTGGGACAGCAGTTCTGTTGGTATAAGCCTGTTTTTCCTCACAGTTAGTGTAAAACTGTTTTTTTAACTAGTATATTGTGGTGGTTAAATTTTCTTGTGTTTCAGGACACGTTTCAGTAACAAGCTTTTTAAGTGCCAAAATATTCATTCCATGAATAATAAGTTAGGATTTCATTCTGAACTTCTCATTTGGGGGTGTGGCTTTTCTGGGACCTTTTGTTTTTAGTATGTGTTGCTATGACAATGTTAAACTTTTATGATTTCTCTTTTTAAGAAACACTTATGCGGTTTTTGTTTTAAAAAAGAAAAGAAATAATATGTGGGTTTTTTCTTTTCCAACACCCTTACGACTGCCGGAATGTTGTGACAGTTGATCAGTGTGCGCTCTGAAGTGGTAAACCACAGCGTTTCCACTAGTCAGACTGTGAGGTGTCGCCAGGGTGATTTCATAACGTAAAGTCACCGGGAATATTTAGATTAACTTTATGCGAGGTTCTGGTAACTTTTTTGTAAAAGAAATGAAAGCACTTATGTAAGAAATGGTTAAATACTTCTCAAATTAGGTTTCGGCCCTGAGTGTACTCTTCTAGCTCTCTCTAGCACTGTGGTTTTCTGAGGGCAGAAGGTTGATCTGGTGGGCGAGAAACTTCCAGCAGTGTGCTTCTGTAAGTGTGGGCTCTTCCTCCTCCCCTGAAGCTGATTGTGCTGGCGGTGTGTGCCCATGGGGTTAGGCAGCGGGGAGGAAGTGTGGGTCCAGCCCTCTGACAGCTTCAAGTCAGCGGCCAGAGTCAGAGTATAGACATTGCAGCGATGTGACAGTTGTGCCACAGGAAGGAGGGGAGGACCCTCACGTGCTGGAGGGCAGGGCTTGATGGAGCCCGATTCCAATACAGTAACGATGGCAGGACACTCCAGACAGCGCAGTGTCTGCACAACCGGCATGGACTCAGAGATTCCCGTGCAAGTGAGGGGATTTGGGGAGAGAGGGAGTGTTTGTGGCAAGAGGTTTGGGGCCCCTGGGGGCTGCCGGGAGACTCACCGTGCTTGCCAAGGCTGTGCTTTGCCGGCAGGTTTCCTACAGATGTGCACACACTCCACTGCCTCACTTCTTCCGTGGATGTCTCTGCTGAGAGAACCTACCGGCATCATCCGTGAAACTAAGCTATACCATTGGTTACCTTTGTGGCCTATGTTGAGATTTTGTTTGATTTTTGAGTTGTCTTCTTGAGATTGTGTTATCACTGATATTGGGCTATCCTTCCCTTACAGAAATAATCAGATTTTATTGAATAATTAGAACTTTTCAACGTATACACCTAATGTCACTTCTGCCATCCGACTGGCAAAAATTCCAGTGCACAGGGCTGTGTGAACACAAGACCGAATTCCCTATGTGAATTCCTGTTGCCTCATCAGGGGGCTTCTTGCTATTCAAAGTAGAGTCGTCAGATGAGGCTGCACAGGCAGAGACGCAGAAGCTCAAGCCCTATCCCAGACGTCCTCTGTTAGAATCTGCATTTCAGCAAGTTCCTGGGTGACACTATGCACAGTAACAGCTGAGATGTGCAGCCCCGGAAGCCTTGAAGGGCTAGGTGTTTGTCCCAGAGCCCTCGACAAGTATTGAGTCACTCTGGGGAAATCATGGGTTTCCCGACTCAGAATCCCATAAGGATTGTCAAAATCAGTGTGGCAGGATCACCCTCCTCGCCAGGCCAAACCCAGTCACTGCCCGCAGCCGCCTTAATGCGGGCCAAGCTCCGCAGCATGACAATGGGGGGTGTCTAAGTCAGCAGTCCTCTGGTCCAGCGTTTGCATACCTCCACGGGCTTGACCCTCACTACCTAGTCTGGCTGTCTGTTGCGATTTTAAGCGCCTGTGATTGTGAAGCACCTTCCTTCATGACGTGAGTGCAGATCTCCTTGCTTAAATCTTCGATTCATGGAGCAGCCTGCTCTGGGGCCCAGCGAGTGTTTGTTGGACAGGCCCTTGCTCCACCCGAGAGCCCTTCAGAGACTCTTGCATGCCTCTCGTAACGGCCTGTGCTTGGGATGGGGAGCAGAGGTTGCGGTGGAACTCAAATGGCTGTAACGGTAGAGCTATAGGCTTGTCTGCCCCTAATTTAAGTACCCAACAGTCAGTGGTGATGTATGTCAAAGTAGCTTTTGCCTTGCTCTTCTGGGTCCCACAGTGTTGCCCCTCCTCAGTTGTTTGGCTTCGGAAGAAAACCTGTTGCATGCCTTGTGTTCCTGCTCGATGGTGGCTGTGCTGGAGGTCCGGCTCTGGGCCTTAGGTGTTCTTGCTTGTCCTGCCCTGCACCGTGCACAGGAAGATGCTGGAGGGGCACCAGACTGTCTCCATCAGTAGAACATGTTACTCTTGAAATCGGGTTTATGAGTTAGAGCCCCACATGGGGTGTAGTCATTGTTTGTTAAAAAAAAAAAAAGGAGGAGGAGGAGGAAGATGCTAGAAAGGAAGGCCGTCCTGGTGCACGCAGCATCTGGGAGGCACAGTGGCGTGGAAGCCACTCTGCAGAGATGTCTGCAGGTCTGAGTTAATTCCAGCATGACTTTTTCAGTAGAAATCTAAGCGGTGACTAGTTATTAGCTGCTTTGGCTGCTTCGTGGTAAATCTCCCACTGCACTGACGAAGGTTTGAAATTTAGTTTGTCCATTTTCATTGGATTTTCACATCGAGTCCAGTTTTACTGAGAACAGCTGGGGACTTGAGTGTTTGCAGTGTGCTCTGGACGCAGGACCTGTTAGTGGAGCAGTCTCAGCTCTCTCGGAGGGAAGACTGCCCTGGACCTACGTGGAAAGTGGCAGGTGGGTCCTGAAAAGAGCCCACTGGAAAACTTGGCCTTTTATTTCCTGGGTCACGGGCTCCCAACTTAGCTGCAGCAGGGAAGTGGTGAGGCAGTGGAGATGTTGGGGGTATCTCGAAGATGTGCTGCAGGTGGGAATGCCACTGACGCAGAGGGATTGCTGTATTGAGACACTGTGTGAGGGGACAGACTGTATGAAATAGAGCATGAAGCTCTAAGAAAGGAAAGAAGATGTAAAAATGGGAAAAAGAGCAAGAGGCTTTGACATTTAAAGAGGTAGATGTCGATAATGTGTAAAATTCATGAATGCGGAAGGCCTCCTTCTCAGTGATGCCCGATAAATGAGCGCTGCTGCTCCAGCGCTCCTCAATTTCGCTCGGCCCCGAGGCCTGCGGTGCTGCGTGCCGGGAGGGCCCTGGGAAGGCCGCGTGCTCTGCCACAGCACCCTGAACTCGGCAGGGCCTTCCCAGGGCTGTGTGCTTGGCACCGTGCGCGGCCTATACGCTTGAGCCACATGCTGGTCCTGCCTTCAGGGATTGTACAGGGATGACGACGTGAGCACGGTTTTCTCCTTCCAGGAGCCGGAGCTGCCGTGACTTAGGGGATTATTAGGTGAATGCGTTCTCTCTCCCAGCACCCCCTGTGCTCCCTGAGTGCAGACTTTGTGCTCTGGTCCTGGAGCCTCGGCAAGCGCCCCACATAGTCCACCTGTGGACTGAGTGAGTGAGTGTGTGAGGTAGAAAAGCCCAGAGAGAAGCAGGGGCCCAGTAGGCATTGTGGGAATTGCAGGAAGCCTTACTGACACCCGAGAGATTGGGAAGACTTCTAGGAGAGATGGTAGTGTTTCGGGCACACAGAACAGAGTTTAAACAGAATTCCCTTTTACCTGATGACTCCTCTTTCAACCAGTCTTCACCCCTATAGTAAACGTCTGCATTCCCTTTCCCTGAGGTATTTGTGTCACCCAAAAGTAGCATTTGTCATTTGGACTCAAATTGGACCGTGCTTAAATGTCAGAGCCCTTTTTTACTTTCTTGTGCTTTGTTTTCCGTGCCTCTGAATTGTTAGGATTATCAAGTACCAAATGCTTACTTGTCTTCTGATCGGTAATGTGTGTTTTTTAATAAAAAACCACAAAAATGTTTATTTTTTAAGGAAATAATGCTTGTAGGAAATAAATGCTTGTAGGAAATAAATGTTTTTAACACAAGTACAAATACAGTGACCATGTCAGCATCTTCCATGGGAGGCTCTGGCTTCCCCATATATGGCCTTTGGCTTGGGAGTGGCATTCGCCCTAAGGTGGGGCATTTTGATGGAAAGGATGGCATTGGGGGCTGGGTGGATCAAAGTGGAATATAGTAGGAAAAGTTATTTCTTCACCCTGAACAGAAGGCCACCTAGACACCCTCTTTCTTTAAATTCTTCTCCACAATTCATGTGTATGTAGCAAATATAGTCTGGGTCTGTTGTTTCTTAGACCAGTAGATAGGAAAATAAACCATCTTACCATGATTACTTCCTTTTTAACATCAGAGTGTTGTGTTGTGTTTTGTTTTTTAAGTAGGCTCCATGCCCAGTGTGGAGCGCAACGCAGGGCTTGAACTCAAAACCCTGAGGTCAAGACCTGAGCTGAGGAGATCAAGAGTCTGATGCTCAACCGACTAAGCCACCCAGGCGCCCCTAACATCAGAGTTCTTTTAGAAAATCTGGCCTGTCAGTTTTAGGAACATGGTGGACACATGTTGAAAGTTTGGAGGGGGGAGTATTAACTATTAGAGAAAATTCTTTTAAAGAAATCATACATGACTTAAGCTACACACTTGTCATGAAGTGTACCTTGGGAATTGCTTTTCATTTATAATAATGAGGTGCTTGGTGTGTATAATTGTGTCTAATGAGCGTTAATGAGTTTGAGATCTGAATATCCTTATTAGAAAAGTTAATAGTATGGAATGTGTAATTACCAAGATTTTTTTTTTTACACATTTAGCTTTAATTAAAATGCTCTGATAAGTATGTGAATTGTTTATGTTGTAGTTGCATGGTTGAATGTGAGAATATTATGATTACATGTAATTGTCTGAATATGAAAGGAAAGCTTTGTGATAGTGCTTAATGTGTCAAAGATGCTATGTTATAGTATCAGTTTTATAAGCTGCTATTTATAACATGACTCTAAAGTTTGGGGAAGTTGGAAAGAAGGGAAATCTTAAGCATTAGAATAAATAGTAGGACATACAACTTCTGCCTTATGGTAAGTGCTCACCAAACAAGGACATTTGGATGGTTGGACAGAGGGATAAGTTGAACTTGAAGTGACCAAGGAGATGCAAATTTGGGGTCAGATCTGTGAACTTTGAAGTCCTTAGGAATGGGGTTCTCTGTGTTGCTACAGATTTTCCTTTGTTCTTTGGGATTGACCCCAGTAGATGGTGGAGTCCCGGGAGGGAGTGCCCTGCAAGCCATCAGCAGGCCAGATAGTGGACGCTAAGGACGGTGCATGAGGCTATGCCAGTTCCTGAAACTCAGTGGTACTGAGATGAAGCCTGGATAAATAGAAATCCTTGCAGAATCAGCACGCCTCCTTCCATCCATGAATCTTAGCTAGACCAGTCAGTCAGGTACAGAATTTCTTGAGCAGCTTCAGAGAGCCAGATGGCTTAGCACGGCGCCTTCCTGCATAGGAAACCGTAGGAAAGAAAGGTTTGGTATTAATGCCATTGTACAGATAAGTTGCAAGGAATTAAAATTTTGGCGTTAGATTATGTCCTAGATTTATTAATAAGTAACAAAACTGACCAACTGGATATCACCTCTTCCCTTTCTTTAATCTTCTGTACCTGTGCAGGTGAGCAGTGAAGGACCCCAGGGAAGGTGGCAGCCGGAGGGGGTCCCCTTAGTTCATGTCAGTGATGGCAGATTAACGCCCCCGCCAAGTCAGAACACTTTCTGTTATCACGTGTTTGCCACTCCCCTGAAACGGACTTCTGAGTCTCTAGAGCTCATCCATAATTTTCACTAAGTGACCTCTGATTTTGTGATCTGTTGCTCTGTAAGATCAGAGCTTGACTTTCCTTCAGGTGTTTGCTCCTCAAGCACTGCTGTGCAGAACGGCTGACTAGCCCGGGCCCCTTTGCTCTGCACAACTCCGTTCCCAGTGGTCTTGTTCTCTTGCCTCATGACATACATAGTCTGTTGGTGAAATTGTACTTGCTTCTTAGTAGCTTGTCAGTCATTTGTGGGCTTTCCCTTTTACTTAACCTTTTTCCTTTGTCTGTCTGTTTGTTGTTATAGCCATCCTGGGGTCTCCAGCTAGTGGGATTCAGAACACGATTGGTTCTGTTGGCACAGGCCAGCAGAATGCTGCGTCTTTAAGTAACCCAAATCCCATAGACCCCAGCTCCATGCAGCGCGCGTACGCTGCCCTCGGACTCCCCTACCTGAACCAGCCCCAGACACAGCTGCAGCCTCAGGTCCCCGGCCAGCAACCAGCACAGCCTCCAACTCACCAGCAGATGAGGACCCTCAACCCCCTGGGTAGGTGCCGGAGCGCTCGGGAACTTGTTTGTCCAGTGCAGCAGCAGGAATGACAAGTCCTTCTGGAACCCAAGGCTGTTTACCGTTACTGGTTTTGCTTTAAATTCAAATTAATATACGTATAAATGATGATGGTATCTTTTAAGTGCTTGAAATCAAGAACTTCTAGGAAAAGGCTACAGTGTCTGTGCAAGGAAGATGTCACAGGTTTGAGAAAAGAGAAGCATTTGCAAAGGAACCAACATGAGATCCTTGTGCTGCTCCTGTCTGGACATTTTTCATAAGGGGCATTTCTTGCCCCTTATGGCTCAGAATCTCACAAGTTAGAATTACGACTGTCCCACTTATAGACCACTGATCTGGTGGAGAACTCGTAGGTGGCCCACCAGTTCCTGGCGTGTTTTGGTCCCTGGCTAACCCACATCTGGAGGTGAGCAGCCTGGACAAGAGCGGCCTGGCAGGAGTCTCCACAGATACCTCCTGCCTCAGCCTTGTCCCTGGCGCGGGGCTTCCTGCTGTCATCTCAGCTCGTCATTAGCCAGGGTTTGCTCATTCGCTCAAACAGCTCCAGTTTCTGCCATCTCTACATATTGTGTTTTTAACGTTTTTCTTTAAATTGGCAGAATGCTCTTTAAGTGAGCCAAGCAGTTACATCCATCAGGTGAAGCCAAGGTAGTTGTGCTGGTTTGGTTGTTTTCCTAATAAAGTATGTATTTTAACCTTAAAAATGACTCTCTTAAGATTGGCCAATTAAAAACATCTCATTTCTTGCTTTTTGGACAAAACTGCCCTAATGTATATCTAACCTCTAGTGGCCTTGTGACTGGGTTGGAGCCCTCAGACCTGAGTTGTAAGGTGACTCTTCGTCCTATTTGAGGTTATAATTTGGGACAAAACTGTTAACCTCCCTCAGTCCCAACTTTTTCTTACTTTAAAATGAATACCCCTGAAACAAATAATATATTTTATGTTAATTAAAAAATTTTTTTTAAATTTAAAATAAAAATAATAAAATGAATACACAGATGTTATCACTGGCATGTAATTTCTATGATTTTATTTTCTGATATGAAAAGAAAAGTTGACACAAATCTGTGACAGGTCAGTTTAGTTGTTCAGGGCACGATATTAATGAAGCAAGAATAAAAGTCTGAAGCTCGCAAGTGGGATCATGTGTCACGTTCTGCACGGCCACAGAGTACACTTACAGTACCAGCTGGACTCCAGAGAAATGCCTCATTGTGGTTACAAAACGCAGTGAGAAGGAGTCTGCAGCTGAATTTGTACGAGTTGATCGTTACCATTATTGAAAATACAGCTTGCGGAGTTCCTACCGTACTGGCTATTATTATAACTCGTAAGAATCCCTTACTTAGGCGGTGACTTGTTTATGTTATCACAACTTTGAAGTGTATATTATAATTTAGGAGTTGGTTGATTTCTTTCTGTCTTTAAAGGAAATAACCCAATGAACATTCCAGCAGGAGGAATAACAACAGATCAGCAGCCACCAAACTTGATTTCAGAATCAGCTCTTCCAACTTCCCTTGGGGCCACAAAGTAAGACCCGTGTTTCAGTCGGCTCCTGTCTGAGTGTGTGGTCACACATGAAAGGGGGTTGGGAATCACGAAACAGTGATAGTTTCTTACATGTGTGATATCGAAGATAGTATGGAGGGGGGTGCTTTTTTATTATAACTGTAGAGCAGATAATAAACACGGCTTCAGTTTTGTTGTACATATATCACTCAGGCTGTCCTGAGTTTTTAAAAGGCAAGTGCGGTTGAAAAATGAAGCGTATTTGCATCACGTCGGTAGGTGTGGTAAATGTTCTTGCTCTTCCCCTAGTCCACTGATGAACGATGGCTCAAGCCCTGCAAACATTGGGACCCTCAGCACCATACCTACAGCGGCCCCACCTTCCAGCACCGGTGTTCGGAAAGGCTGGCACGAACATGTTACTCAGGACCTGCGGAGCCATCTAGTGCATAAACTGTACGTGCCCGCCTCACCTTTATTCACATATGATGGATATAAGCAGTGTGACAGTTTGCAGTTTCACTGTTGTCTGATTTAATTCCTAAGTGGTCCCTTGGGTCTCAGGTGACGGTGCCCTAGCAGTTGAAGAGGGTCACACGCTTGTTCAGGGAGCCACAGCCACTGCTGGCAGGCCAGAGAATCCGGGGGGGGGGGGGGGTGCGGTGTCAGAGCATCCATGGCTCTGCCCTGCAGGGGGACATGAACTGTTGCCCATGTCATAGAGGTCAAGATTCCTAGTGTGGCCAGACCTTCTGTCCTCTGAGCTCTGACATGCAGCACGGAGCTGGAGTTAGCTCAGAAGCTTTGCCTTGTTTTGTAGCTCAAGATTATAATTGTGGAAGCTCCTGAGAACGGGGGGAATTTGGGCCTGGTGAATACAGAGGGCAGGATAGTGCCACACACAGTATGTTAACAGAAAGGAAGTCAACAGTTAACTTTCTCCACCTACTTAAGTTAAATCGAAAGGGAAATTGATCAGCTTAATTCCCTTGGAGTGTTTTTTTCCTTCATCTTTTTAGTGAAAACTATTTTTGATAAATAGTTTAAAAATTAGGAGTTCAGGGGCCACTGGGTGGCTCAGTCAGTTAGGCATCTAGCTCATGATCTCAGGGTCGAGGGATCAAGCCCAGCATCGAGATCCATGCTCAGTGGGGGGTCTGCTTGAGACTCTTTCCCTCTGCCCCTTCCCCTGTTCGCACTCTCTCTCTCTGTCTCTCAAATAAACACATCTTAAAAAAATAAGAGTTTGAAATCATATTATTCTTGAGATGACCTAGGACTTACTGTACATAGCAAAATATTGGTGTGTTTGACATATAGATAAATTGACAGGTCATTGTTGTCTCCAGAAAGTGACTTCATTTGTGTGTTCACGTACTGAGAGAGAGTTGGCATTTCTCTCAGCAGTATGTTGCGCCCCCATAAGTAGATGGTCTCATTTCTCTCTCTCCATGTCGTCATATATAAAATACCAAGATACTGATGGTGTCTCGAAAGTCTGTTGACAGAGCATGTTGTCCTTGCAGCGTCCAAGCCATCTTTCCAACCCCTGACCCGGCAGCCCTGAAGGACCGCCGCATGGAGAACCTGGTGGCCTACGCCAAGAAAGTGGAGGGGGACATGTATGAGTCTGCCAACAGCAGGGTAGGTTGTCATATGTGCTCCAGCCGTACGGCACCCGCAGTGGAAAGAATGGCATCTGTCTGGAAATGGGGAAATCTGTTAGTCAGGTAAATTCATCACCTCGAGGACACTGACCAGAGAGACGTCCCAGATAAGACAGCAGAACCCTGCACAGCTCTCTTGGTTGACTGCAGATGTCCACTACAGTGGTGACCGAGGCATGTAAAATTGTATTTTATCCGTGGATGTACTTTACAGTGGGCGCTGTTTCTAGTGCTTGTACTGTGTTACTGCCGGTGTCGAATATCCAGGAAGTGACTCGACTGTGGAATGAAATATGTGCATTTAGCGCCCCTTGTCCTATAATGTCACCAGGCATTCAACAAGAGGTTGGGCCTTTGGTTTATCCATTAGAAGTGCTGGATACTGGGGCACAGGGCTGGTTCAGCTAGTAGAGCATGTGACTCTTGATCTTGGGGTCATGAGTTCTAGCCCCCTCTTGGGCCTAGAACTTACTTAAAACAAAAAAACAACAGAACAGAAGTGCTGAATACTTACCTTTGCCCGCGTACTTAATGTAAAAGTTCGTTAGTTTGAGGGACGCCTGGGTGGCTGAGTCGGTTGAGCAGCTGCCTTTGGCTCAGGTTATGATCCCGGGGTCCTGGGATCGAGCCCTGCATCAGGCTTCCTGCTCAGTGGGGAGCCTGCTTCTCCTTCTCCCTCTGCTGCTCCCCCTGCTTGTGCTCTCTCTGTCAAATAAATAAATAAAATCTTTTAAAAAAAAAGTTTGTTTGTTAAAACATACAAAGTAGATGTTTAGTTTTTTGTTTGGGGGTTTTTTGTTTTGTTTTATAGTTTTGGCTGCTTAATATTGAATGTTTTTGCTCTTTAGGATGAATACTATCATTTACTGGCAGAAAAAATCTACAAGATACAAAAAGAACTAGAAGAAAAACGGAGGTCGCGTTTGCACAAACAAGGCATCTTGGGTAACCAGCCCGCCCTGCCGGCTCCCGGGGCACAGCCCCCAGGGATTCCACAGGCACAGCCTGTGAGGCCTCCAAGTAAGGACTTCACTTCCTTCTGCCAGCCCTCAGGCCGTTGGCTTGTTTCCACTTCTGGGTTTGGGGTGTATTTCCAAGCCTAGAGAACTATGTTCTCGGGGAGCCCGCACTTTGGAGGCTATGCTGCGGCCTTCCGCATTGGCCTGTGTTTGGAGAGGCCTCGTGAGGGTGTGCGGGCATCAGCATGCACAGTGCCTTCACACCTACGCACTGGTTTTCCCTTTAAGTTTGAAGTTCGGAAGGTAAAATTCCTTATTCCCAAATGAAGGATTATTTTAAATAAGCAGGTTTTTTCTGCCGTTGCAGACGGACCCATGCCCCTGCCAGTGAACCGCGTGCAGGTGTCCCAAGGTATTGACCTGTTGTTGTGAATCATGTTTTGGTTTAACATTCAATAGCCACAAAGTTATTTCGTCGTTCCTCTTCCCTCTGTATTTCTTTGTAGCTCCTTGTTAGTCCTTCCATTCCTTCTGATGATGATCGGAATTCAGGTCCACAGGCAGTGTGATTATCTGTGATATTTGGAAGTTAGGAGACCATAGGAAAGCTCTCCCAGGAGATCAGAAGTAGGGTTTAGCCTTTTTTTTTTTTTAATGGACAGGAGGGGCTATTACTCTTAGAAAGAGTCTCCTCGAAAAGCCTCGTTGGTGGGGACGGAAACTGTGCAAAGGCTGCAGAGGAGAGCGTTGAGCCAGCCCGAAGAGGGTTTGAGCTCCTCCTCAGGCCGGGGTTGCTGGCAGCTGGCCTGAACCACTTTCAAAGGTTCTTTCTCACGTTGAGATTCTATGGTATTTGTGGTTGAGATGGTCATTAGAGTTCGGGAGTTTGGGGGAGGAGCATTTCAAGGCTTTTACAGCTCTTGTCACATCGATACTTGAACAACAGGACATGTTTCCAGGTTGTGAAGTAAGGTGGTGACATTATCCAGGAGATTCCAAAGGTAGGCCTTGCTGCTGTGTGCAGAGTAGTCTAAGCAGGGGGAAGAGGTCTTTTTAAAAGTTGTGGTAGTCTTGGGGTCGTGAGTTTGAGCCTCACATTCGGTGTAGAGATCACTTTCCAAAGCTAAATAAAAAACTTGAAGAAAGTTGTGGTGATCTTAATTGCATACCGAAGAGGCAGTTTACCTAAACTGGTGTTTGGGAGAAACTTCAGGGACTTGTTTTGATGGACAGACAAGATATGAGAGTGAAGGAAACCAAGAAGTCAGGGAAATGGAGCCTTGAATGTAGCTGAATGCTGCGTAGGGGATGACATGGAAGATGGGGCTGATCTGGGATCTGAGGAGGGCTGTTGAGCAGGGTACCGGAAGAGTTTTATAGCAAAGCACTCATACCTCCCTTACCACCGCATCTCCGTCTATGTGAAGAGGGGCTCTTTGTGGTGCTGTTGCTCAGTACTGCCTTTTTCTCTTACATGAAATCCTCGAGGAGGGGGGAAGCTTATAGCCTTCCCAGAAAGTCCTCCTGTGCCCATCCAGGCACTGGTTTTTTTAGGGTGACATTTCTAGGTATCCTTGAAGGTAATGCTGAGGGAGGCACATGTTCTCTGAGATCTTCTCAGGTCTATGCCAGTGTTAAGGCGGCACCTCAAGAATTCTGTTAGATTCCCAGTGTAGGTCCTAAGACTTGCTTAAACCAGCATTGGTGTACATGCAGAGTTTACAGAGTATGGTGGGAAGTGAGGAAGAATGAGACACCACGGTCCAGAGACGTGTAGCAGCCGGTGAGGTGTCTTTCATAGTGTGACATTCCTGTGGGCTGTGGACACCCCTGGAAGGGGAAGGTAGCCACGAAAAGGAGAGCTTGCCAGTCTGGAAAGAGGAAGCTGGGATTGAGAATTGCTGACCCTTGGGCACTTTCTAAACACTTTACATGCTTGCAAAATTAAAACCATATTTTGAGTCTTATCCCAGTTTCTAACAATAAATGTAAACCTAGCCAAAGAGCCAGGAGGCCTGGGATGATGGGGCAGGCCTTCCTGCAGGAGAGGAGAAGGAAGCCATGTGCTCGGGAAGATGTTGGGGAGGCTGGCTCAGATGGGTGCCCTGGCCTTAGCCAACACCTCCTCCATGGAGAGTAGGAGCGCCTCCTTGGCGCCACCTCGTTCATTGGTGGTTGACCTGACTTTCTCTCTTGGTCTCCTCATGCTGCCGTGCCCCCACCCCACCAAAGCACTCTCACCACCGCCACGTCAGTACCATTTTTCCATATTTGAAAAGTGTTACATCGCCATCTTTTCTGAGTTCTTGGGTGATTTCTGTTGTATGTCTTGCATATGTGTTCCAACTTACTTTGCTTAGAGTTTGGCGAGCTGTAGCTCTGTTTTCCTGTGGGTGCCTTTTCTAATGAACCATTGTGGGTGCGTTTACAGGGATGAATTCATTTACCCCAATGTCCTTGGGGAATGTACAGTTGCCACAAGCTCCCATGGGACCGCGTGCAGCATCCCCCATGAACCACTCTGTCCCGATGAACAGCATGGGCTCCGTTCCCGGGGTAAGTGCTTCTGTTTGCCCCAGCTGTGCAGAGAAGGCCTTGCTCGACTAAGGAGATTTCTCTACACAGTGAAATTGTAGATCAAGGATCCTGTGGTGCTTGTTCATATGGATTTGGTTATGCTTCATTTACTTCATATCTCTCTCCCTCTCTTTGTGGTCTTCGTGACTACAAAGGAGAATTATTTGACCATTGTTTATTTTTATTGGGATGATAAATTCATAGGGACTTGTGACTGTGTGAGGAGACACAAGTTCTGAGGTTGGAGCAGGCAGTCTCAGATATGTCGCTCAGAGATGCTTGACAGCATCCCTTGACTCCTGGAGCTTATTACTCTCCTGAGGCTGCTTTCTTGACACATCAAAGAAGTCATAAAAGGCATATTTTGAACTTTAAAGTATAGCATGCTGATCTCTATTCAGAGATAAATTTGAAATTGGCTTCTTGGAGACCTTGCATGAGAAAGCACACAAAGTGCCTAGGAGCGAGAAGGTCTTAATGAGTGGTGGTTCTCTTCCCACAGGGAAGGGAGGATTCAGAGAGTTCTGTCTCTCCTAGTTTATCTTGAAGACTCTGGACCTTGTCCTCTGATCTCTTGCTGACGATTGTCTTTTAGATGGCCATTTCTCCTTCCCGAATGCCTCAGCCTCCAAACATGATGGGCGCTCACGCCAACAACATTATGGCCCAGGCACCTGCGCAGAACCAGTTCCTGCCACAGAACCAGTTCCAGTCCTCCAGTGGGGCGATGAGTGTGAACAGTGTGGGCATCGGTCAGCCGGCGGCCCAGACAGGCGTGCCACAGGTACCGTGCACCCGGGACGGGGCCCAGCTTCCTCCTGACTCGAGCGTGTCTCATTTCGCGGAGATGAGAATTCCAGAATACACATTTCAGTATTACGTATGAGCATCTCTTGATTTTTTTACCCCCATTTTGTTGTGTTATTTTTACCTTTTTTAGAATTACTCTTATCATCTCTGGGTGAACTTCATACCAAAGTGGAATGGATTGTGGTTTTTTGGTTCGTGGGCTTTGTGTTTTGGTTTTCGGGTATTTAGTTGTCATTTTCTTGGTTTTAAGTTGTGTGTTTTAAATTCACATGTGATCCTGAGAGACCTTAAATATTACAGAGTGAGGACAGGCCCCATGAACTCGGCTGGCGACTTGGTTGGTGTGTCCTATTGCCGGTCTCTTCGGGCATCCTGGGTGAAGTCTGATAACTGCATTGATTGAGTAGTTCTCTTCTTGTCGAATGTGTTTTTAATTATTCTGTTTAAAGCTGACGAGAACTATTTTCCATTCAGTTTAGTGCCTTTTTTCCCCCTTTGGAGAATTGTTAATTGTCATGCATGGAATCACTGTTGTATACACATGTGCATGTGTTTAGAATAGGCCGGATCTTCCCCTGGAAGACAGTATTCCTGTTCTCAGTTTTTACGTGAAGTAATGTTGAGAAAAGGTCATTGACTACACTACATTTAGTCACTAGATATTTATTAATTCTTCATTAACAGCAAACTTGTTCCTGTAAATATTTTCAGCTCTGTGGGCCGCAGCATCTGTTTTAAGTACTCAGCTCCCCTGTTGCGGAGTAGCCTTAGGCATATCCATTCACCCACGAATGAGTGGGCGTGGCTGTGTTCCCCTGAAACGTTCTTACAGGAACAGGCAGCTGGCTGGGCTGGACCATGGCTGTTAGTTTGCAGACCCCTGCTCTAGAGCAGTGATTTGGAATCGCTTTTTTTAAAAGTCCACAAATAATTGCAAAGTATGACCCCATTTGGAAATCACTTTACTGAAACATTCCAGTGTTTCAGTAACTCATTTCTTGAAAAAAAAGAGAAATAGCTTTTTCAGTGGTCTAAGCTGTGGGTAGATGTCTTGGAGCATAAAGCTAGTAAGCTGAGTGGATATGTGTTAGTTTAAGCCAGAGGTTTCAACAGTTCTATAAATCACAGGATGAGAAACATTCCATAGCATTAATTTTACTGGAAAGCATGTGTTATTTTAAATGTACATCTGGGTGAAGTTTTACAAATGGCACATTCCCTTAAAACCAGCAGACCTCACCAAGAAACCATGGTTAGGTTTTCCTGCATTTAATTCTTCAAATCTGTTGCCACGTTTTCCCTTGGGGAAATAATTTTAACAAACTCTGTTCCCTCTATTAGGGACAGGTGCCTGGTGCTGCTCTTCCTAACCCTCTGAACATGCTTGGGCCCCAGGCCAGCCAGCTGCCCTGCCCACCAGTGACACAGTCACCGTTGCACCAGACGCCACCTCCTGCTTCCACGGCCGCTGGCATGCCATCTCTCCAGCACCCGACGGCACCTGGGATGACCCCTCCCCAGCCAGCAGCTCCCACCCAGCCATCGACTCCCGCGTCGTCTTCCGGGCAGACTCCCACCCCGACTCCCGGCTCAGTGCCCAGTGCTAGCCAAACCCAGAGCACCCCTACGGTCCAGGCAGCAGCCCAGGCCCAGGTGACCCCACAGCCTCAGACCCCAGTCCAGCCCCCGTCTGTGGCCACCCCGCAGTCATCACAGCAACAGCCGACACCTGTGCACGCCCAGCCTCCTGGCACACCGGTGAGCCCGCAGTCTGCCTTTGGGCGGAGAGACTGCTGATCGAGAACATCTCCATAAAAATAAATCCTGTCGCAAAGTTGCCTTAGTGTTTTGGTGCAGCCCCGGAAAGTATCTGTCCCCTAATCAAACCATATGAGCTGTATTTTGTTTCCGACGTGGGCTCCAAAGGCCATGTTTGTGTTTGGCAGGACATGACTTAAGAGTACGTTCTGTGATTAAACGAGTTTTCAGAAATCAGTAGTTATAAAGAAATCATACGTGGGTCCTCTGTCTGTACATAGGAGCCATGTGTTCCCCCTTATCTGTCCTAGGTGGGTGTCCTCTGAGTTACAGTAGTTTTTCTCTTAACATTCTGAGGATATGGTAAACAAGTCACGTTCCTAATTGCATGTGCTTTGACTTGCCTGTCAGCCTTATTTCCAGACCTGGAGCCTTTTCTTCTCAGGATAAAATGGCAGACCCAGGTTAGCACTTCCTGTGGCTCGTGTCTGCCCCCCTCCCCCCCCGTCCTCTGTGGACCTGCGTGCTGGCAGTGCCCAGCTGTAGGCTGCCCGCTCGCCACCCCCCACACCCCGCCCCAGTTACCACTGAAATCTTCACGTCCGTTTTCATATCAGCCTGACTTAGAAACTATTCTTCCCCCCGAAATACATTAACTTTATTCTTAGGGACTGAGGATATTTATTTATAAAATATCAGAATAAATCTTAACACCCCCAAGATAACAGTACTGTATGTATTTCTCCACAGGGAGTGTATTTATTATTTATCCTTATTTTATATTTCTTATTTTTAAATAAGATTCCTTTGTAATTTTATATTCCCTTTTGTTTATTTAAATTAGAACTCTATGAGGCAGGGGAACCTGGATGGCTCAGTCATTTGAGCATCCAAGTTTTGTTTTGGTTCAGGTCGTGATCTCAGGGTCGTGGGATCAAGCCCCGTGTCGGGCTCTGAGCTGGGCACAGTGTCTGCTTGTCCCTCTCCCTCCCCCTCTGTCCCTCCCCTGACTTACCAATGTGCTTGGGCTCTCCCTCTCTCTCCAAAATGGATAAATAAAATCTTTTTAAAAAAACAAAAAACAAAAAAACACAACTATTAGTAAGACTTTGAAAAGCGAGAATTCTTGTGGTGGTTCCTTACCTTGATGTTTGCTTACTCTCCCACCGCTAACACCACCACTGCCCCTGCAGTTATGACAGGCAAATTACACGTTCTTGTTCCGTGTAGGCTCTTTCTCCCCCTTCCTACATATGCACTTCTGTATCCATAATTCAGCCTTTTACAATAAACTTTAATGGCCTTATTGGAAGGAATTAATTTTGACTTAGGTAGAAACTTCCAGAAAATAGTCTTATATCAAAATGTGGAAAGCCCTGCTCTTCCATCTCTGGATTCTTGGTAGGAAGTTCTTTGTTTTTCTGCATGATGTTGACTTCCTCTGGGACTCCCGTTTTAAATTTTGTGTTCTGCAGGTCTCTCAAATAGGGATGTCTTTTAGGTTAGTGTTGAGAAATGTTAACATGAAACTGTATGTTGAGTGAAGAACAGAGTTTAATAGCATTTCTGTTGTCTTATTAACGGAGATAAATAATTTTGGTTTCTCCACAGCTTTCCCAGGCAGCAGCCAGCATCGATAACAGGGTCCCCACTCCTTCCTCGGTGGCGAGCGCCGAAACCAACTCCCAGCAGCCAGGACCCGATGTACCAATGCTGGAGGTGAAGGCAGAGGTCAAGACCGAGGACACTGAGCCTGACGCCAGTGAATCCAAGGGGGAGCCTGGATCTGCGGTAGGTGCCGTTCCAGGGCGTGAGCAGATGTGCAGCACACAGAAGTGCCACTGAGGTGTCTAAGGGGAGACACCATGGGTCCTCCGTGGATGACACTGCTTTTTGCTTTGATACCCTGTTTGATTACGGGTTCAGAGAGGATATAGGTTAAAAGTAGAGTGGTTATTTTGGGGTATTAGGTATGGGTTTTACTTTATTTTGCTAGAAATAAGAATACTGGTTTATATTTTAAATGACTGAACCATCCAGTGACTTTTCACTGCCGTTCTTCATTCCTACGTAGTGGTACACTGCACAAGGGTGTGCTCGTTCACTAATTAACCTGTAGCAAAAGTTGGAAACTGGATCCGGCCCCATAGACATGTTTTGTTTGGCTCACATAATATTTTTAAAAATAAGGAATTATAAATACAACTGAATTTCTGGCTTTTCTTTGAAGATGAGAAGCCCTGTCAGCACTCTGCTTGCATTCCTATGGCAGCAGTCTGGGTGGTAGCCTCTGCCGTGGCCTCGAGATGGGGCTCGGGCTCTCCAGTTTGCCAGAGCCTCCGCTCCCCCCTGCTGGCTCACACACCTCCTGCTGCATCGTTTACTTCACCTGCCTGGCCCTCTGCGCAGTTTGGTTTTTCCCCAATTTTCAGGGAGATTCTTGTTCCAAACTAGGAGTACCTGTATGTGAAACTGCTGAGCAGGTGATGAAGCCTGTGTCTGCAGTGTCGTTTAAGCACTCTAGCATGTGAAATTTTTAAATCAGGACTCTAATTGCAGGGGTGCTCTATGAAGGCAACTCACTGGGCCCCAAATGCTCCGCTCCTCCTTGGGGGAGAGGACGGGATGGTAAATGCGGCTCTGAGTAGGGGACAGTTTGACGAGCCCAGATAAATTGTTGAGAGACTTCCACTGATGCTGAGTTAGAGTAAAGGTCTTTGATATTCACACATCATTATCTGTAATTCTGTTTTTCTCAAGATGATGGAGGAGGATCTACAAGGATCTTCTCAAGTTAAAGAAGAAACAGACACAACAGAACAGAAATCAGAACCAATGGAAGTGGACGAGAAGAAACCGGAAGTCAAAGTAGAAGCTAAAGAGGAAGAAGAGAACAACGCTAATGGAGCTGCCTCTCAGTCAACGTCTCCCTCACAGCCACGCAAAAAAAGTAGGTCGTGTTTCCTTGAACTTTTCAGCTGTGCTCGTCTTCCACCATGTTGTGATTATACAGTGCGGGTTAAAAGCTAAAGCTTCTATCTTTTCTGCCTGCCATTCCCCAAGTTTTACCTCTTGAGAAATGACAGGGAGCTAGACTCCAGCCCGAGGACCCACAGGGCTTACGGTGGGAATGAAAAATGAGCCGTGGCTCTGAGGGGCAGCCCAGGAGCACATCTCTCCTATGAGCTGTCACTGACTGTAGGGCCAGAGTAGAGGAGGCATCTGAGTCCTTGTGCCTGCCGAGGAGCTTGGGCTTTCTTTCCTCAGCAAGCTGTGGACAACCACTGTTAGATTTGAGCAGGAGATTGACCGAAAGCTGTGCTACGGAAGTCACCACCGTGGCAGCACACGTGCGCACTGTTACAGATGGGAAACTGTGCCCACAGTGAGCAGTGGAGTAGGCCCCAGTGGCCTCGGGCAGCGGGAGGGCCGCAGATAAGTGAAGATGCTTTGGGCTCTGAGATGTGTGGGCTCAGCCAGCCTTGCAGAGGGAGTTGAAGGGAACCCATTGGAGGTTCCAACAGAGAAGGAGGTCAACAGGGTGTCAGAACATTGTTAGGTGACCCTTGCAAATGGGGAATGTGGCTCAGAAAGTTAAGGGCTGCTTGTGGCACATTTGGGAAAGACAACAGAGAAGCATGAGAGGCTGATATTGTATAGTTTTGCCACTGGGAGGGAGAACCTACAGAAGCTTTCGAGCTTTTGGTCTCACACCTGTTTATGCTCCTAAAAATTGAGGACCCCAGAGTTTTTATTTTTATGGATTATTTGTCGCCATTTATTTTATTAGAAATTTTAAAAACATTCATTTAACAAATCTGTTACGTGGCATCCATGAATAACACATTTTTATGAAAAACAAGTTTCCCACAACAAACGGAGCAGTGACAGTATTTTCTTTACATTCTTGTGACTTGGAGATGTCAGCGAACGCGGCTGGATTCTCATGCTGCCGTCTCTGTTGTGCTGCGATGTTTGGTTCCTGTCCCTGAAGACAACCCCGCCCCACGCAGATAGGCGGTTGATAAAGAGTTAAGAGCCTTTTCAGATCATTGTGGGTGTTCCTTTGTAGTACTACACCAGAACTCAGCAAGTGCAGGCTTCCTAAAGATTAATTTCGGTGTGAAGTCCGGACGCACAGCTCTGGACTTAGGGTTTGGTGGACTAAGTCCTTTTTTTTTTTTTTTTTTTTTTTTTAAATAACATGATCCTTTGGTCATCTTGGAATTTGACTCACGAGTTAACAGATTTTCCAGATGTCACTGTACAATATTTTTAAAAATCACATTGATTAATATCAGTTTGAATCTCCTCAAAAAAGTCTTGGAAATTTTGGGAGGCTGTCAGACTGATGTGACAGATACAAGTTCTCCAAATTCTAATTTTGATGTAAGTCCAAACTTTATCATTGGCAGCAAATACTGTCAGTTGTCCTTGGTGTAACTGGCCCACTTTGTTTCTTTTTGGGAAAACGTCTGCCACATCCCCAGATCTGAATAACCATAGCTTGTCTAACCCTCTTTGCCCCAGTCTTACGTGCTCTGTGCAGAAAAGCAGCAACCTCCGCTCTCAGCTCTGCATGCACGGGCGCTTTCTCTCAGGACTGCCAGTGCATGCAGCGGGGCTGCTGGGTGCCAGCTTCCCGTTTAGTCATACGAAATCAAGACACGTAGCCAGGGGTTGAGAGCATGGTGACGACTGATGCGGCTTTGGTGCCGCTGCCTGTGTTGTTGCGCAGTGCAAGTGACTTTCCTCGTGGTTCCTTTTGCCCATTTGTGCCGACGTCAACACTGCACCAGGCTAATGATGGCCTAGTGTTATTGTGAAACTCGTTTTATGATATGGAAGTAAATTTGATTGCACAGACCCTTAGAAAGGGCCTGGAGCAGTGCTGGAACTTTCTGTGATGACAGGAGCATTACATGTCCGTGCTCTCCGTGGTTGTCACTAGCCACGTGTAGGTCCTGAGCACTTGAAATGTGACAAGTGTGACTGAGGAAGTGATTTTACATCAGGCCGGTGGCTAAAGACAGGAGTTTGGAGATGTTTTTTCCTCGGCATAGCTGTTTTCAACAAATGTGTAGTAATGAGCGACTGACCAAAGTGACATGCGTGCGAGGTTGCCACTAGGAGGTGATGGGCCTGCAGCAGGCTCGGCACACGCTCTGTGAGAGCCGCATCGCTCCCTCAGACTTCGTGCGCCAGAATGTCTTTGGTGCTGTGAAAGCCAGCGCCGACAATGTGTGAGCAAAGGCGCGTAACTGCCTTCTAACAAACCTTTATTTTTGGAGACTAAAATTTGATTTCATGTATCATGAAATATTATTCTTTTCTTTTTTTCCCAGCCGTGAAAAACACAAAAACCAATCTTAGCTCACTAGCTGTACAAAGGCAGGTAGCTGGCCAGATTGGGCCAGTGGGTCCAAGTTTGCTGACCTCTGGTCTAAGAAGAAAGAAGAAGCTATCGATTAAAGAATTGTTTTCTTGGAAAAGAGTTATTCAAAGAAAACCAAATGCTACTCCATTTCTGTAAAAACAGAAGAAAAGGAGCTAGCTGAAGGCAGGATGTGTGTGTGTTTCATGAGGCTCCTGTGGGGCGCATCTGCTCACGGGCCCCCAACAGCGGTCCTAGCTCTGAAGTGGGGTGCAGCAGAACACAAGTGTTCTTTCACAGACCTGCCTCTTGCCTTCATAGGTTGTTACACACATTTTCCCTGGTCATTAAAACTCACTGGGCTTTGTATGAATGTATCGTCTTGAATGTATTTGGCAGCCAGTGTTTATCCTGGGATTGGTGACAACAGCAAGTGTAGTAGGAAACGGAGTGACTTAAGGGGTGGAGGGAATGGGCGTTGGTAAATATAGGCAGGAGCGATTCAGAAGTTTTGGGGAAAATACTTGATTTTGTTTCTGTGTACGTTTGTTTGTGAGCTTGTCCCAGGTGTCTGAGTTTACTTCATCCAAGGACAGACAAATTTCATCAGAGGAAGGAAGGCCCCCATCCAGGGAAACTGCTTTATTATCACCCATTGGATCAAGGAAGCAGATTTGGGAGTTAGCTTCATTTTCTGTTCCAACACAGTTTTAATGTCGGAAACCCTTTTATTGAAGAAGCAAACTTGTTAGTGTGGTATTTAGCCTTGTGACATAGAAGCAGTTTTAAAACCCTAATGTAATGATGTTTTCAGAAGCCCTGAATTGTAGTTTGAGAACGTCTGTGAACTCTGTGGTGAATGAGAGCCCTTGGGAGTCGCACAGCTTAGGGGGTCGCGGGGGTGGAGATGATTGGGGCCTTCCAGAAGCAGGCCAGGCTTCCATTTGAAATGTGATGGATGAGGGGTCCGAGTGCTTATAAGTAGTGTCACTTCCTGTTTTCTAACTATAGTCTTTAAGCCGGAGGAGTTACGCCAGGCTCTGATGCCAACCCTCGAAGCGTTGTATCGACAGGATCCGGAGTCCCTACCTTTTCGGCAGCCTGTAGACCCCCAGCTCCTAGGAATTCCGGTAAGTTAACATAGTGAAAATAAAGCCTTACCAGCAATACTCAGAATATCCATGTTTTATCTCTGAAAATTGGGTAACAAACCCTTGTTTTGAAGATTTTTCTCCTATAAAAAAAACTTCTCTGTCAAAGCAGTAATACACCTTTGTCTCATTGATTGGAACGTGTGTTTCCCCGCCTGTTCTGTCAGCCGTGGGGGTCCATGGCAGGGGTGCACCGCCTGCTTGCCTTGGCGCACGGCCTCCGTAGCCCCGTTGTCCATCTGGGGCTTTGTGTGAGCCTTCGTCTGAAAGGGGGAATTTGGAGAACTGGCAGACCCCAGTGAGAAAGCATGTGGGCCTTGTTCTGATATCTCTGGGGAGTCTTGTAAGGGCCCTGGCGGCCCCATGGGTTTCTGTTGAGCATTGTCACTATTTTCGTTTCTGTTCTTGTGTTTGTCTTGGAATTTTATCTTGTTTGCCAGGACCAAGAGTAAATCTCTAAAAAAAAAAAAACATAATGTCTGATAAATGTGCTTACCATTTTATTTCAGTGGATTAAAATCCGTATTTTAAAAATTCTATATTAAAAAAAAAAATTTTAACCCATTCTTTTATTAAATAATATATTGATATTATTTTGCCCTTAACTTTGCCTTTGAAATAATTTGGTCACACTTGACAATACTAATTACAATTTTAGATAATAAAATCAGAGGAAGGTCAGAGATCGTTTGCTCCTTAGTTACCATTTGTTACTATTAAAAACGGAAGTTGTTCTGGAGCTGATTATTTCTATTTTGTTTTTTAACATAAAGCTGGTACATAAGGCTGGCATTTGGTATTTGGGGGATCCACTAGACTGAGCCTATTTTGTCTTTAAGGATTATTTTGACATTGTGAAGAATCCCATGGACCTTTCCACCATCAAGCGGAAGCTGGATACAGGGCAGTACCAAGAGCCCTGGCAGTATGTGGACGATGTCTGGCTTATGTTCAACAATGCCTGGCTCTATAATCGTAAGACGTCGCGGGTCTATAAGTTCTGCAGTAAACTTGCAGAGGTCTTTGAACAAGAAATTGACCCTGTTATGCAGTCCCTTGGATATTGCTGTGGACGAAAGGTACAGTTTAAACTTCTTCTGGAAAGTGAACTTCCCTGGTTAATCCAGCCAGAGAGGGTATTATGTATTATGAAGACATGATAGACTTACACATTTTAGCCACACTGTGTGCTGGGAAGGACCCAGGTGGGGTCTGGGCTTTTGTAAAAACAGTTGATTGCCTGAAGCCACGTAATGGATGATCAAAGCCAGAGGTGCTTACTGGGGAAGACCTTGGGTTATGCCTTTCTGGATGCCCCTGCGTCCATTTATCTGTCTGTAAGAAATGTCTCTTGGCAACCGATTCTGTCACATCGAATCCAAAAATGTCTCTAAATAGCTGTGAAAATTGTTAGAAAACTATCCCGTGCACTAACGGAAATATTTTACTAGCTGAATCTAACCCTCCGTAGTGAACTAGAACATTATGTGACAGTAACTAGGATATATTTTTAGTATTTTCTCCTTTGTTTTTGCAGTATGAGTTTTCCCCACAGACTTTGTGCTGCTACGGGAAGCAGCTGTGTACAATTCCTCGTGACGCTGCCTACTACAGCTATCAGAATAGGTAAGCACCGAGCCAGCGTTCTGAGTTAACGGGACAAAAGGAAGGTCTTAGGGCAAGGTGTCTGATCGTAGCACATTATTTCTGGGCACATTATTTCTTTTCTGAAGTTCTGATGAAATGGACCACAGTTTCAGTGCTGCTTAGTCACTCAGATAGGCCCACGGTCTCTTATTTTTAAAGCACGCTTTTGCAGTATAAAAATTTAAGCTCAAAACTGCTCAAAATGTAACCAGATAAGAAAGAGTCTGGAGGTGAGAGTAAGTCTAATAAAAGGTTGACTTAGCTTTTTGAAGATCTCAGTAATGTGGATATATTGCATTTTACTATTTGACATGTAAGTATTTGCCCTGATAACTTGGCCTGGACAGTCTGATAGAAAGATTTGAATTAGTGATAATTTATCTAAAAAAGTACTAAAAGCTTTAGACTTAAAGAGTTTTTGTTTTAATTAATAGCACAATACTGAATGAGCATTCTTGTTGAGTTCCACATGAACTCCCCTGTCACAGGATGGCCGTTTCAGGGTTTTAGGAGTGAGGTGTCCTCGAGAAATCTTTGCCATTCTCTTGAAATGTGGAGATGGCTGAATGTCCTGTCTTAAGCAGAAGAGAATGGAAATAATATTTTTTGTTGCTCATTTGCCATACAAATACAACTTCCACAGTTGGGGGGGTTGAAAATTAAATTTAGTTGTATCTGTTGCTTCTCGTGGCTCCATGTTGCCACAGCGTGAGGGCATCATGCCTGGAGGCACCAGTGGTAAATCTCGGTCACATGCAGCAGTTGCTTTGCCTCGTGTTAGGGACAGGCGGTGAAATGTGTGTGACCAAGGTGCCGCTTTGGGTTCGAGTATTAAATGTCTGCATTAGGGTTTGATATTTTGATTACTTGATCTTGTCTGCTTACCGTGATTACATATGTCCTGTTATTTCGAGGAAGATAAGTAAAGGGCATTTTGTTATTATTTGTTCAGGCCTGAATAATTTGGAATTTTGAAATATTTGTCTTCTAATTATGCTTTTAAAGGACTTGAATTTTTTAAAAATACCTAATCATATTTACGATATGATTATCGTATTTACGATATGATACGTAAATATGATAATCATATTTACGATACTCCCATCAAAATCCTACTTAAAAAGAGAGGTAGAGGAAACTGTTGACCTAAAAAGTGTCTCAAGGAGAGATTTCTAAGCCCTGCCCAGCCCACTCGTCCTGGCTCCATGGCAGAGTGAGACGCTGGTGCTTGTTCTGGGGGTGACAAGAGTGTAGCCCTGTACCCCTGCCCTAAAAATAACGTTCACACCTGGAACTTACTTCCTATCTCAGTTTCCTCTTCTATCGATAGGAACGTCTGAAATAATACCACAATCCCTTCGTGATAGAATCGCTCCTGTGGTGACACGTACTGTTCTTGGGGTTCTGGCCCCTCCAGTGAGTTTTAGCCCCATGACGTTCAGCACATCCCATAACGTATCAAGTTTAACCTTCTTGTTCTTGATACGGGTGCAGTAACACCTTCCCTGACAACCTCAGTTGTCACTTTCCATGAAATAATGAACGGGAATTCACTTTGGAAACTTTTATGTGCCAGGCAAAAATAAAGCTCTGAAACTTCCAGAGAACAGATTTCAGTTAACTATTCCCTGAAAAATCCCCCTGCTAGTGGATGCCCAGCCTGGTTTGGGTCTGGAAGGAAGAACAGACAGCAGGTTGTTTGCCACCATTTCTAAAGTTTGGGGCCTTTTCACTGTCCTCGGGTCCGTTGAGACCCTGCCTTTGCTGATTTGCACAGATTTTGGCCATTTTTAAGTAAATAGAGTTGATATGATCAGGCTCTCCAATAGGGGCTTATGCGCAGAGTGCAAACACAGGGTTGCTTTGAAAGCTCTGAAATGTCCAGTTTTAGTTTTGTGTAGAACTTTATCTTTACTGAACAAAAGTAATATATTTTTCTTATGAGTAGAGACATAAATAAAGGAGTTCTGTTCTATAAAGGATACATTTTTCAGGTGTAGGCATGCTGCTTCTTAGCCAAGTCTTGCAAGGTGTGCTTCCTAGAAAGCTGTACTTGGAGAGGTTGACAATGGTGTAAGGCTAAGAAAGCAGTGGCCTAACTACGATGAGCGTCCTAACTGCTTACACTTTTATTCGCATCTTTGACTACTTAGGAACACCGGTGTTGTCATAACTAATGTTTTGGCACTTATGGTCCTAAACTGTTTGGGCATTTCAAACAATAGAAAGTCCTACAGACCATTTGAACAAGTGAAACTAATATATAAACTAGCATATGAATATATTTTCACTTGTTTCCGTGCTTTGAAAATTTGAAAGTAACTCATGTTGGGAAAACTGCTATATAGATTTTCCAGATACTATCTTTAGATATCCCAGTTATTTCTATATATTCATACGGTACTTAAAACAATCTGCATTTGAAAATTTACTCCATGCATTAAATTACCTTTATAGATAAACTGTGCAGTTACATTGTGCTAACTTTAGGTACCCAGATGCACATCATCATCGGATTATGTGAAATATTTCTCCTTTGCAATTCCATATTCATCAAATTGCTTCCTTCACACAAGGCTAATGTCAGCAAGGCTCTCGAGATTGAAAAGTGACTTTCTGAACCATTCTGTATTTTTAGGGTGAATAAAGTTTGGACTAGGTAATAATGTGGGGGCATTCTGGCATTCCCATCTGTCCCCCACTGATTGCCAAGGCGGTTTCAGCAGACTTGACCAGTGGGTGGCTGTGCCCCTTCTCCAGACTGTCCCCAGCTCTCCGGAGGGCACCTAAGGGAGGGCTGGGCCTTCCCCTCCCCTTCTCAAACCCCAGCAGATTCGATTCTCCAATGTCTCTGCTAGCTCTGTGACAGGCAGTAGAGCGTGTTAACTCTCTCTGTGCCTCCCACTTTCTAACCCTGAGGTTCTTTGCAGGTGAGAGCTAGTTACACACCAAGACTGTAGGCTTCCACAACTGCAGGGGCTGCCCTTGAGCCATCAGTGCTGCGTTCTGGGCTGGTTTCCACCACTAGAAAATGGTGGGCTTAGGATTCTTGTTTCCTGGGTGTTCCTGGGCTTGATATCTTGCTTGAATAAAAGCTAGGAGTTGGTCCAGGATTTTAAAGCCATTTTCTCTCACGTGTAATTATCATGGTGATTTCGTTTCTAGATGAGTTCAGCTTTTCACTCACCTGCAGCGGCTATACATTTGGTGATAAAATGAGTTGGAACACTCAAGTCCAAGTTTTATTTTCAAAGGGAGACACTTGGTGTTAAGGGGGATATCTTTTTTGCATATTGCCCTGGTCACCCCTGAATTGGGTTATGGTTTCTGTACTTTAATTCTTTTGTGCCAGTGATGATCACGCCCTCCTGCACATGGAAGTTCTTTTTACCACGTGATTTCAAGGCTTCGTACGCATATTTACAAACAGTGAACAGCCAGTTGATTCAGGAGAACATATAGATACAGATATTTTTAAACAGCAATGTTTATCTGTTTGTTCCTGGTCAGAGTTTTTAATCTTGGCAGAATTCATTGATCGAATCGTCCTAAATAAGCTGGTTCCAGAAGAAACTTTCATTAATCCAGTTGCTACCCACAGTGACTCTGTCGTGTTCCTCCTCAGCAAGCTAAAAGATGGGGCCATTTTGAGATGGGTGCATGCTCTGCAGTGTCGTGCTTTTAATGGACTCTGTGTTTAGTCAGAGAAGTACAGCAGACAAAATGCTCAGTGCGTTTAACTCAGACTAGAATTAGAACTTGAGGGGGACTGACCTGAGCAGTAACGGAGGCAGACCGTCAGGCAGGGGCCTGAGCCTCCGTCCTTTGCAGCCGTGTGTGCGCGTGCGTGAGTGACCCTGCAAGCTGCCGCGTGCCCTGCGCGTGTCCGTGCGGTGTGGCGCTCCAAGTCTCGTCACAGTGTCTTTAACACTAATCCTCGTGGCATCTTGTAGACGTAGTTTTGAGCACTAAAACCACATTTGACTGTGCTGCTGCCACTGCCTTAAACTCCTCCTCTCCGCTTGTACAGTTCACCTCCATCCGGCCTGTTTATTTTTACGGTATTCCTGTGTGCCCATCTTGTTTTATGCAGCACCAGCCTGCATTTTCGTTGATTTCTCATGCTTGTCCTTTCCAAACATTTAATAGTTTTTAATTGTTCTTATTTGATACTTCAAGCCCAAGCTCCATATTATCTTTCAAGAAATTGGGGTGATGGATAATTTCTCAAATGCAGATTGTGCTTTAAAGATCAACTCTCTAAATTTGCTTAACTTGGATTGTCACCAAGTCAGAGCTGTTAATCACTGAGGATCTCAGATTGGTGAACGATTGATCCCATTACCAAAAAGTTTAAACCAAAGCTTAGAATTGAATTTTAAAAGTCTTTAAGATTGTTCATGGATTTACATATATTGTATTGTTTATACAATATATCACAGCTTGTTTCCTCTGTACATTCGTACTGATAAATGGCTGGAAAGTCTTTGACCCCGACTGCATTTCTGTTAAATGTTTGTCTAGAATATGGATTTGGTTTCATTTGTATTATAACACAATTAACTAAGTGATTAACATGAGAAAAATAACAGGAAAAAATTAAAACCAGTTCTGTGTGCTCAATATTTTTAGTACCTTTAAAGATCTGGCTTACTACCGGAAATAAAATCTGTGAATTGCTGTCAAGCATAAATTTGCCGTTTTGAAAAATAATTGCTTTTTTAAGGCCTTTGTCAGACTAATTTTGTTCAAAAGTGAATTTTTTTCCATCGCAAACCCTGGAGTTATATTTTATTTTCTCTAAGTAATAACAAAAGTCAAACTCCTAAATTGAGGCTCCTTGCGATTCTAGTATTAACAACTCCTTGAAAACTGCTCTTCGGAGCTGGCCCAAGCCCAGCCGTTGTTAGCGATGATGGCCTGTGATGTGTGCAGTGAGACCGAATGCTAATCAAGCTTTGCCTTGGCTTTCTGCTCTGTGTTGTCTCGGTGTTTGCGTCTTACCTCTATGTCTGTGCTATCTGTTCCCTTCCCTGTTCTCTAATCCTGCCCTTCCCCACCTGCCCCTGTTCCTTCCATTGTCCTCACTGACCCATCAATCAACCAACAACGCCCCCCCTTCGTCGTGGTGATCTGCCCTGCTCTGATTGGTGGCTTCGTTGCTTGGGTGGCTGTGTGTTATGATGGACCAGTTCACCCAAGTATGGCCTTCTTGCTGACAGGTATCATTTCTGTGAGAAGTGTTTCACAGAGATCCAGGGGGAGAATGTTACCCTGGGTGACGACCCTTCACAGCCCCAGACGTAAGTACTATCCTGTCATTTTTCTCGGGGTTCACTCTTAATTGTTTTTCCCTCTTGCCCATGATTAAAAGGGAAGTTCCTCTGCCGATCTGACTGCTGTGTGGTGTGTTTTTCATACTCACGACACCCACACTTATACTTGGGGAGTGCAGCTCTTGAGCTGAGCACCAGGCCCACCTCCACGTTCTCCCCTCCTTTTAAGGCCGTGATGCTACAGCCCCCACTGCAGTTCACTGGTCTCTCTCAACCTTGCTCCACCTCTTCCTTTAAAACACTTGCCTTTTCCTTCTGGTGGTCCTCCTCCATTTGGGGGAATTGTAAATTTTCAGTTACATCTCAGAAACCAGTTCACCCTTTTGACAGAACTGCCAGTAGCGAAAAATGAATCTTGCATACATACCCCCTCTTGAGCCTTCATCCCATCTTCCACTGAAACCTCTGTCCTGGAAGCCACAGAGCCTGTCCTAGAACACAGACAGTGAGACCCCAGAGTGGAAACATGTCTCCTTCCTTGCTGGAATGGTGCCTCTTGCTCACGTGCTCTGGCGTGCACAGGCATGAGTTGGTTCATTGATTCCTTCACTGAGTTCACCTTTGAGTGGTCTCATAGTCAGAATGTGGCCAGAAAGAGTAAATCCAGCAACTGAATGGTCAACCCCTTTACATGCTTGAGATACCAAAACCCGCCAGCCACCATGCCTACCCAGGACTGCCAGCATTTTGTGTTCTCTCTTTTCTCCTGACTCTGCCGTGATTTCTGCCGTGTGGGGAAGTCTGCTCGTGTGACCGTCCCCACAGGCAGAAGGGCTTCCCACCGGAGCGGCTTCCAGCAGTCTAGGACCGTGCACTTCACGTTTCCTCTATCCAAACACAGAACAAACCGCAGCCACTCATGAGACACACAAACTGAAATGCCTGAAATGCTACATACTCATTATTTTTATATCCCTTGTAGTCTTAATTCTTTGATCCAATTATGTGATTGATAATTGGATTATACAGTTCCATGAATCCGAAATAATTCATATATACACTGATCATAACAAAAGGACAGTATAGAAACCAGGTCTTCAGTCCTTTAAGAATAAATAAAATATCCCCCAGTAGATGCTGATCTTGTGTCATCTAATTCTATTATAATTAGAAGAATTGATTATGCCAGTTATCCATCAGATCGAGGAGCCATTCACCATGCAGATTTGATTGAAAATTTATAGGTTTGGATCTCATAGTAAGTGCTGGTGGTAGTTGGGAGGAAATATCCCAAGGCAGATAGAGAAAAACAGATGGTAGTGCTTTCGTGGAGATAAATTTTATATGCTCATGCCATCATTACTTCTACTTGAGATTTCGGCTGACCATTATTTACTTCTTATTTGAAAAAGTAGTTACCAAATAATATCCCACAGACCCTGTAGTTTAGACTCAGCAGATAAATTTAGTTAATTAACGTTTCTCTTTTTTTTTTCTTTTTTTTTTTTTTTAAACAAGGACAATTTCAAAGGATCAGTTTGAAAAGAAGAAAAATGATACCTTAGATCCTGAACCGTGAGTAGATAGTGATTTCTTTCTCACTTTTGGATTTTAGTTTCCGATCTGGAAAATCCCTCCTTGTGACTGGCCTGCAGGAGAAGGCACTGTTGGAACATTGGAAATGTGTTGCCCTGGGTGGGATTTTTTGTATAAAGTTATCTCAGATACGGATTCTTTTTTAACTCAAACCAAACGTGTGTCCCTGTAGCGTGCTCTCTAGCTAGTGAATTTCAGCAGCGATAAGGTTAGGTGGATGTTCTGGTTCTGTCAGAACCTCTCTGAGAAGCTGGTCATCATTGTTACTGAGAAGCTACTTAGCGTTCAGGGTGACTTCAGGGACTAAAGGTAGGAAGATTGATGGAGGACCTAATCTCACTTAAAGGGAAATTTCAGGAAGAAAACCTCTTAGGAACGACGCTCTAAAAATAAATAGCAGGAATCAGTGAGGGCGCTTCATTTGCCAAGTTTGCTTTGTGATCATCCCTAAAGAGGCTTCAGAGCCGCCTCCGTGGGGTGGTCCCTCCAGGTCCCCAAAGCCAGATCCTGAGAGCACCCAGTGTGTGTCGATGCCCATTGTGCTGTGTCACTTCAGGAAGGTGAGCACAGGCTCCAACGCCGCTGGAAGGTTGGGTGCCAGGAAATAGGTCCTGCCTCCCGTGTCCCCGACGCCCCAGCTCTGGGGAGAC
Source organism: Ursus americanus (assembly GCF_024610735.1). NCBI lineage: Eukaryota > Metazoa > Chordata > Mammalia > Carnivora > Ursidae > Ursus > Ursus americanus. The sequence continues at coordinate 37,443,840 of NC_142128.1, forward strand.
CAGATGCTGCAGTGAAAGACCAGGGCCTCATTTTGAAACTGGGCTTTCCTACTGGGAGCTCACGTGGTTAGGAGGGCACGCTCACTGCAGGAGCTCCGGGTTGCACCCCGTATCTTTTGTGACCAGTGGAGTGTCTCTCCTGATTGTCCCATGTCCCTGTTCACATTATGTCCCCCTACTCAGCTTTGCAGTTTCACTTTTCAGTTTCAAAATAAAGTACTTCGAAATACTAGGCACCAATGTAGGGAATACACAGATGAATGAGGGGGCTCCCTCCTTCTGCTCTTTGTCTTCTGGTAGAAGAGGTAGATGGATCATAGCACACACAGTAAGGTGCTCCAGGGATGGAAGGCTTGGCCTGTGTTGAGTGGCATCCTGCAGAAGGGGACACTCGTCTGGCAGCAGGTGCGGGGCGGGGGTGGGCAGAGCATTCTAGGCACAAAAACGCAAAAGAACACAGGATGTTCGACAACACTGCAGGTCAGCTCAAGGCCTTGGTGGGTAGGGAACGTGCATGGAGTCCCACAGGGCGAGCAGGTGGAAGGTCCTGGCTGAAGGGCCACTCACACTGTTCTTTGACATGTAGTTTTCCTCCTAAATGTGCTGGGGAGGTTTTGAAGGACTGTTGGTTTCTGTTATGGAAAGATCATCTGGATCTATGAGGTGGATTTACCAGGCGAGGAAATGACTTTGATTTCTAGTTAGGAAGTAGGGAAGCTAGTTAGGAGACTGAGAGCAACAACTCAGGCAGAAAGTGGGAAGTTGAAGCTTGACCTAAATAGAGAAGGGCCTCTTGGTCCAAGAAGCTGCACCATGGGAGTGAGAAGGGCCAGTCTAGGTGGCCTGCCAAGGTGCTCCTGTGGGAACCGGAAACGCGGGAATGGCAGCCAGCCACTTGGTTAATAATAGGTTCGCGGGGGAAGGGGGGGCTGAAATTCAAAATTGATAGAGTCGGGTCTAGAACATGCTTTTTTCTTGTTGTTGTTTTTTGTTTTGTTTTGGATAGTCCTCTTCCCTGACGTAGGAGGAAAGAGTTGAGAGTGGAGGGTCTCTGGAGGGGGCACAGAAACAGAGGGAGGTATTGCCTGCTGACCCTTTCAGTTCTTAACATGGAGGATGAGCTCCGCTCCTGAGTTTTCAGAGAAGGAGCTGGTTGGGGGTGAGGCCGCACTAGAGGAAGGAGCAAGGTCTGGAGCAGAGCAGCCACCATATGGGGCGGGGGTGGGGAGGTGGCAGCAGCACAGGGTTGCCAAAGAGTGCTAGCTGGACGGTGAATTAGGCAGCAGTGCTACACTGGTGTACATGCTTTGCACATATGTGTCCTTTCCCCTCTGGACCAAACAGGAGCAGAGTAGCCGCCGTGGGTGGGGGCGGGGGAGGTGGTTAGGCTGGATCTGTGGTTGAAAGCTTGCTCAGCAGGGGCAGTGGTGAGAGTGTGCATAACTGATAGGAAGAGCCAGCACCCAGCAGAGTTGGGGGGAAGTGTGGTACTTTCTAGTCTCTTAAGCCTTCCTCAAGGCGTACGTTGTGGTGGTAAGGGAGTGGCTGAAAAAATAGGTTTTGACGTCCATGCATGTTGGCAACTAAGATTCCCAAATGAGGTGACAGGGCCCAGGTGAGGCAGGGTGGGGGCTGCGACAGATGGTGAATGGCCTGGTGCAGCCCTGCTCTCCGGTGCTTACGTGAATAAAGGCCGGCATTTACCAGTCAGTTTGACACTTCCCACCTTTGTAGCTGACTCCGAGCACATGCTTCCTGGACCTAGGCTTAGGAGCGAGTGTTTCTGACACTGGAAGCCTTGTTCTCTGTTACTTGAGGCAGTTTGGGCATGTGCGGTCACCTAGAGCAAGCAGTGGTCTTGAAGATGCATAGTAATGTCAGAAATACTGGCCTGTAAAATACACCTCTATCAGAGCAGTTTTTGAAAGTAACATTTCTGGTTGCAAAGGAGATTGGAAGAAGCAAGGGATAGGCATTTGTACAGAGAACTGGAGGAAGTCCGCTCTCTCGTAGGAAGTATCATACCGCTGTGACTTGATCTTGGAGTTGTGAGTTGGAGCCCCACGTTGGGCGTCGAGCTTCCTTTAGAAGAAAAAATAAAGCACAATGTGGCTGGATCAATCAGCAGAAGCATTAACACCACAGATACAGGAAGTGATCCAGAGGACGAGGTGTGAACACGGCACACGCTACACAGGCAGCCCCCACGCGTGTTTCCGTGTGCGTCAGAGCGCACTCTCTTTGTCTTCCAGTTTTGTCGATTGCAAGGAGTGTGGCCGGAAGATGCATCAGATTTGTGTTCTACACTATGACATCATTTGGCCTTCAGGGTGAGTCGTTTCCTGGTGAATTCCTGTGATCTTGGAGGAGGGAAAGCATCTCTGCCCGGCTGGAGGGAGGGGCGTGCTGCCGGGCATCCACCGCTGCTGTCAGCAAGAGCTCCAGAGGGAAGCCGGGTGGCAGCCGGTTCTCAGTTTATTTACATCCTAAGTATTTGCCTGCTTTAGGGATTGTAGACTCAAAGCAGGCGGCCTCTTCACTTGAGAACAGTGATGCCAACGAAACGCGTGCGAGCCGCGTGTCACTGGTTTGGCAGCCTAGACTCTCTTATACACTCTGATCATACCCATTCTTTTTTTGCAGCTTTGTGTGCGACAACTGTTTGAAGAAAACTGGCAGAACTCGGAAAGAAAACAAGTTCAGTGCTAAGAGTAAGTTGTGGAAGGGCTTCTGTCTCCCCATCTGCGTGTGAGGGGCTTGTCCCCCTTCCCAGTCTTCCTGCAGGTCCTCTCCGCATGCAGCCGTGGGGCTTACTTGTGTGAGGCTCTGTAGTGTGAGTTTACCTTCCACACTTCATACTTGTCTGGTCTTACCCCTCCATGGAATCACCGGGCGTGATCTTTACGTGAAAACTAGCTTTATGGTCAGTCCATGTTTTAAATGAAAGTTTAGAAAGCTCAGATATATCATAAAACTTTGTAAATTCTGAGAGAGAAAATTTGTCAGCGGATCCTTTTAAATAGCTCAGAAATAAGACCCCCCTCCCCCAACATACACATCCCCCCACACCGACTCTGACATCCTGTCGTGACCAGCATGCTCAGCCCTGGGCACCTGTGGGGCGGGGACTGGCCCATCGGCTGCCACGGCCCCTGGCCTGCTGGAGTCGGCCACCGCCAGCCAGGGCTGGCAGAGCCCAGTCTGCACGAGGACTTGTGAGGGTTGCTGCTGCATTTAGGGCAGCTGCTGGTGTCTCTCCACATAGAGAGCAGCCTGTTGCCACTCCAAGGAACTCTTCCTGGGTAGTCTTGACTCTTTCAGAGATAGCGTTCTTTTCAAAAGTGTACAGTATGATCGTTGTCGGCTTGGTTCTCGAGGGCTAGGGGCCACTTGCGCAGCATGACGTCCCTGAGCTGTCCTTTGCTGAGTTCACAGCGACCCCGAGTAAGAACGCCACCTGCAGTGGGGCCTTTACAGGTCGCTTGTGCGGCGCTGCCTGCAGCTGTCACCTGCCATCTGAGGAGCAGAGAGTGGGAGCGAGATGGGATGGAGAGAGAGATCCCACACCAGGGGGAGGAAAAGGGGGGGGCAGGCAAGGAGGAAGTCATTGCTAATTCAGGGACAGACTGTCATTACCAAAATCCACAGTTATCCTATAACGTAAGCTCATACTTAAAAAATCTTTTGAAATACTGATAAACTCACAAATTATTGTAATATTTCTCTTCAGATCAGGGTTTCTCAACTGAGCCACCATTGACATTCAGGGCCAGATAATTCTTTATTTTGGGGCTGTCCTACGCTTTCTAGGATTTTAAGAGCATCTCTGGCTGCTACCCACTAAACGCCAGTGACACGACCGCCACTCCCATGAGTGGTGACCTTCAGAAATGTCTCGGACATTACCAGATGTTCCCCTGGCGGGCACAGTTTCTCCCAATGAGAACCCCTGCTTTAGAGGGTCCATTTGGAGTGAGATCACTAAACCAGTCAACAAGCTAGAAATACTTTCCTGGGCCAGAGCCTCATCCCCAGAACACAATTGCCAGGAGATCCAGGCCTGGGTCAGAGAGTAGTTGCAGCTGGCAGTGGATGGGGGCAGAAGAGCCCAAAAGTGTGCCTGCGACATGAGCCTTAGGGTGAAGATGTACAACACTCACTGACAGAAGAGAACTTTGGATGTCTGGCCACCCAGCGTCATTTGGTGCGGACGTGTGGGCACAGCCTTCGAGAGAGTCTAAGCCGCAAAGGACGGGCCGCCGCATTCGCATTCGTACCAGCCCCGTGTGGCTGACGAGTCACTGAAGGACGGTCAGCAACGGACCGTTCCCCTCCACCCACCACCCCTCCGTACCTGACACCCTGCACTGCACCCAGCCCAGCCAGGTGGAGGGAGAAGGGGAACCACTGGAGAAGCTTCCGAGTCAGAGTCCCTGTGTTGGGTTGTGAGAAGCCTCCCTGGAGATGGGACAGCCCTGATGTCGGAAAGCAGAAGGCCGAAGGATCTGATCACGTAAAGGGGCAGAAAAGTCCCCATCACATGCTCTGGGTGGAAGTGCACATGGAAAGCCTGGGGAGAGGGGGACTACGATCTAGAGTGTTCGTTTTCAGACTCCGCGATTGCACTTGTACTCGCATGTCCCACGAAATCGTTTGCATGCATGCAGGAAGGGTGTGTAAGGACGGCCCCCGCTGCATGAGGAGGAGCCACGGGGACATGAGAGCGAGCAGCTGGCCACTCTCTGGAAAACTGGAAAGCGTGGCAGAACGAGGCAGAGCTGTGTGTGTCGGACACAAGGGGTGTGATGCTCCCTGAAGTCATTCTGCTGGGGACGGCTCCTCTGCCACAGGAGCAACTGCACCTCCCGTGTTTGCATCTCTGAGCAGCTGCTCTTCTAGGGGCCACAGGGGCCCCTCTCCAGCCCTCAGCACCTTCACAGCGCTCAGTTTGGTCCCCATAACAAGATTGTCATATAAGGTCTCATTTAAAGATTTTTTGTTGTTGTTGTTAGTAACAATTCAGGTCATTTGAAGAAAAAAGTAAAAACCTAATTTTAAAGATTTATTCTTCCATTTGCTATTTGAAAATCAGTGGGTAGGGTCCAATGTTGACAAGGGAAGGGAAGCTCCTTCTTAGCAGGGTCCTGCCTGACAGGATCAGAAACTGCCTCATGAGGGAAGCCAGACTTGCTCAGCGGTGACATGGGAGGGCCTGCAGGGGTGAGAACGTGAGGGTCTGCACCAGGGGCTGCTGCGGGTTGGATGGGACGGCCCATGGGACCCTCTGCACCTGGTTCTGTGTTTCTTGGGCCGGCTCTCACGGCCACAGCGCTCAGCAGAGCTTACAGGGCTACGTGGAAGGCGTGCCTTTCCAGGTGTGAAATGCATCATAAATCACTTTTCCCCTCAGCTTTATAGCTTTTCAAGTTTTTATTTTTCTGTGGGGGTTTTTATTTCGTCTTCATGTAGTGTTTTCTTTCTAAATCACTTGTATGCAGGTATAACTTACACCAAAAAAAACTCCACCATTTGTATGTTAATTGCAGAAAAATGGAATTTAGAAAGTCAGTCTAAATTTTCCAGGTACTTCTTGGCCTCAGTAAGGAATCTTAGGAAATCCCAAATAGCTTTTTAAAAATATTTCTCATCCATGTAGTAAATATTTAAAAATCAGTAAGTATAAAGAAGAAAATATCTTTCAAATCCCATATCTGTAAATAATCACTGTTAACCTTCTGCAGCTTTTCCTTCTAGTCTTTTCCCCTTATGCAGAGTTTTTATGTTGTGACCAGTGTTTTATCTGGAAAAGACCTGTCACGGTGGCCACACCTGGGGCATCCCTAGGAGAGGGAAGGTGTGGAGGGGGTTCAGGACTGAACTGGGTTCTGATGGTGTGTGAGCTCCTGCCTGGGATGGGATCCCAAGGCTGCATGCCAGACTCCTCTGAACTGGCCAGGAAGGGGAGAGCAGCCCTGCCCTCCAGGGAAAGCGGAGTTCCTCCAGCGTGGATTCTGGCTGCGGGCACAGCTGTGACACTGAGCAGCCACGTGGGGGCGCCCGGGGCCAGATCGTGTCCTCATCAGGGCCAGGGCATGGGAGGCAGTTGGCCCCTGTGTCTGCTCCCTCCACTTTACCCCACAGCCCTCAGTCTGCCTTCGTGGCTCTTCTGACCTTGCAGCTAAAAAAAAAGATGGAAATATGTGGGCATTTAAATGACAGCAGTCGTCGAGTGTGTGGAGTACCTGAGATTCCAGAGTCCACCTTTCCCTTAAATGCTCACCTTGTAGGACAGGCTAGGTCCCTTCTGGATTTGGAAGGCATTAATCCTTAGAAAATCAGACTGCATTAGGGGCACCTGGGTGGCTCAGTCAGTTAAGCGGCTGCCTTCAGCTCAGGTCATGGTCTCAGGGTCTTGGGATCCAGCCCCACATTGGGCTCCCTGCTCAGCGGGGAGTCTGCTTCCCCCCTCTCCCTGCCTCTCCCCCTGCTTGTGTGTGCGCGCGCACACACGCTCTCTCTCTCTGTCTCAAATAAATAAAATCTTTAAGATGAAAAAAATTAGACTGCAGTATAAGACAGGCAGGCTCTGTGGCCTCAGCCACCTTCTCCATAGCCCATCCGAAGCCCCCTCACCTGCTTGTTCTGGACTTTCCAGGACTACAGACCACACGATTGGGCAACCACTTGGAAGACCGAGTCAACAAGTTTTTGCGGCGACAGAATCATCCTGAAGCCGGGGAGGTCTTTGTCCGTGTGGTGGCCAGCTCAGACAAGACTGTGGAAGTCAAGCCTGGGATGAAGTCACGGTTTGTGTGCACACGTGCTGTTTTGTAAAGCGCTGTTTGAGGGGTCCCGTACCTGGTTAACCAAAGCCCCACTCCCTGGCAAGACTTTAAAGAGTTTGTATAATTCAGGGCGCCCCGCTAGCTCAGTTAGTATCACATGCGCCTCTTGATCTTGGGCTTGTGAGTTTGAGCCCTGCATTGGGTGTAGAGAGTACTGAAAAAATAACCTTAGAGTTTGTAGAATTTAAAGGTGTTTTCAGCATGTAAGGTATAGTCAGCCCTTCTGTCAGTATTCCATATTCATCAGGGGAGGTAAAATTCCTGGCTGAGCGAGACTGTGTCACAAAGAATAGGGTCACAGCTCCGAGCTGCCCAAGGCCGAGCTGGTGGGCAGAGCAGGCAGCAGAGGTGAGCAGGCCTTCAGTTCCTCTACACTGCGCGGGTTTAGAACAGCAGGTCTCATGTATAAAGCACCTTGTGAAACAGTGACGCGTGCAAACCTTAGGCTCTGACTTTTATTTCAGGTTCGTGGATTCTGGGGAAATGTCTGAATCTTTCCCATATCGAACCAAAGCACTCTTTGCTTTTGAGGAAATTGATGGAGTGGATGTGTGCTTCTTTGGGATGCATGTGCAGGAGTACGGCTCTGACTGCCCCCCTCCAAACACAAGGTAGTCCTCCACCTCCTCTTGGGTACACGTCAGTGGGCCCGCGGTGTCACAGCAGACCGAGACCCCCAAGTGTCTTGGAGAACCTGTGTGCTCCATACCTGGGTTTAAATCAAATAAGCCATGCCTAACCAACCAAACTAGTTAGTTGAGTTTTCCATTAAGCCAGTGAGAAATGAAGGGTTTTGATGACTGTTCAAAGCGTGTTTTGCGTAGTGAGTACTCATGGGTTCTAGTCCTGGTCTTGCTGTTGTCCTGTCTTACCTGGGGCAGGTAAACCTACAGAGAGGGGTGGGGATCCCTCCATGGGCCCACGCATGGTAAGAACAAAGTACCTCGGCCAGGGGTTACTTCATGTTCAGTCAGGAATGAGGGTGAGAGGGAACTGGGAGATGCCCCGGCCTTCCCGTGGCTCTCCGTGGTGGGCGATCCACTGCTCTTGGTCCGGCGATGGGACCATTTATTCCTGGACGGTGGCAGTTAGTGATGCGAGTTTTCTTACATCTTGTCTGTGGCCGCCAATGTAAATGCTACGAAAACAGAATTTATTTCTTGAGCTTTTTCTGGATGTTGGTATTTGGTTTCAAGGTTAGGAGATACCAATTCATCTCTTCCTACCTGCCCCCCCAGGCGTGTGTACATATCTTACCTGGACAGTATTCATTTCTTCCGGCCCCGATGCCTCCGGACAGCTGTTTACCATGAGATCCTTATTGGATATTTAGAATACGTGAAGAAATTGGGGTGAGTTTAATTCAGATTATTCAGAACTAATAAAAATCCTATTTTTAATTTTCAGTGTGTGTTTTATGTAATAACCAGAGTATTTTTTAAAGTCGTATGTGTTTTTATTTTAACGTCCTCAGATCAGTTCAGAGGTCTCCCAAGCCCCTCCTCCCAGACGCTCCCTTGGGCCATGCAGATCTGGGCTCCCCAGCACCACACACATGCTTGCCCTGCCTCCTGTGCTCTTCTCACTCTTTTTCCTATTTTAGTCTTTCTTTTTTTTTTTTTTAAACTTTAAAAGGAGTATTTTGTGTATCATAAAATCTGCCTGTGTCCACATACACTTCAGTGACTTTTAGTGACTTCACCAAGCAGTGTGGCCACGGCTGTAAATCCATTTCCAAGCGTTGTGCTCCACCCAGTAGTGGGACCCCCACACCCCTTTGTTGTTAATCCCTATTCCACCCCTGCCCCCAGCGGCCACTGACCTACTTTCTTTGTATATAAGTTGGCCTTTTTTGGACGTGTCATATGAATGGGATCCTACAGGATGCTGGTCTTTTGTATCTGCTTTTTTCTGTGTTTCAACATTCTAGATCCGTCTCATCCCTTTCCAAATTTGAGAAAGTTAGAGGTATTTGACTGACATGTCTCTAACAGAGTGACAGATTTATTTTGACTTTGACCCCTTAGAGAGAGATACCCAGCTGCCTCTCCATTGCACAGGAAGTGGTAGTTAGGAAATGAGGCACATCCCTGGGCATAAGCTGTTCCACGCGCCTCAGAGCCACATCTCCCAGGCTCTGTCCCGTACTGACAGGACTCTTGGAGCCTTGACCCCTGCCTGGCATGCACACCCTGAGAGGGAGCCTCTGCGGGCTGGTTTCCAGGTGTGCTCTTGCATGCAGAGGTTCGGCCTTGCCCACCCACGCACCCCTTCCCTGCACACTGGTTTGGGACTGCTCTAAGCCTGTTAGATTTTGCTGTAAGCATCGTGGTAATTTCTTTGTTTCCTTTTTTCTAGTTTCTTCTGTCCTTGCTTTGGTGTGTGCTCCTCAGCTGTTACTCCTTAGAGGCAGGGAGGCTTTCAGTCAGCCCTGTGGTCTGAATTGTGTCTGTGTCCTGCAGGTATGTAACAGGACACATCTGGGCCTGCCCCCCAAGTGAAGGAGATGACTATATCTTCCATTGCCACCCCCCTGATCAGAAAATCCCCAAACCAAAGCGCCTCCAGGAGTGGTACAAGAAGATGCTGGACAAGGCGTTTGCGGAGCGGATCATTCACGACTACAAGGTACCCGGGGCTGGAGCAGGGCGTGGCGGCTCGTGTGTGTCAGAGCTGGACTCACCTATGAGGAGCAGAAGAGCGTAGAGGAAAGACGGAGAAGCACCTCACGTGCAGTCCGTCGAGATTTGTAGTCGGCAGCCTGAGAGCAGGCACGGTGCCCTGTCCTCACCCGGCAGTGTGGCCCCTGCGGCCCTGCCTGGAGCGCCACTCACTTCCCTCTTCTCCGCTGTGCTTCCTTCACTCTCCAGGACATTTTCAAACAAGCAACTGAGGACAGGCTCACCAGCGCCAAGGAGCTGCCCTATTTTGAGGGTGACTTCTGGCCTAATGTGCTGGAGGAGAGCATTAAGGAGCTGGAGCAAGAAGAAGAGGAGAGGAAGAAGGAGGAGAGCACTGCGGCCAGCGAGACCACAGAGGTAAGGAGACGCAGCAGGCCCAGCCACACGCCGAGGGGAGTGGACGCTTGTTGTCGGGGCCCCAGGCCATGGCCTTTGTCGGTGGTGCTGTTTTCACACGTGCCCTCCCCTTGTCACCAGCTACCGCAGGTCAGGGCTGGAGACACGTCACCTGGGAGAAGGCAGACGGGAGCTGCTGGCTCTGGCATCTTGAGCAGGGCTGGCGGTGTGGAGGTGCGGAAAGACGAGAGAGAAGGGCCTCCTGCCAGGCAGCACAGAGCAGATAGACAGAGCTGGGTGCTCGTGGTCAGTAGCCAGGCCGCTAACTACAGACCTTCCCTGAGAAGGAGACCCCTTGGTCATCAGGCCTCTTTCTTTCACTTTGTCATGAGCCAGCCCACCCCACCAGACAGCCCTGCGTCTGGTATTGCCTTCGGGCACTCACCCTGCTTACCAGGTCCCACCTTGCTTGGGCTCTGTGCTCCGCAGTGCAGTGGTGAGCTGCTTCTGTAGGGACTCCATCCCTACCCTCACGGGGTGCGTGTTCTAGTAGGGAAAACAGGTGCGTTCTGAGGCAGCTGTAGGAGCTATAAGGAAAGGGGGCACCGAGATCGGACCAGCGAGGCCTGTCTGAGGAGGTGGCAGAGGCTGACCTGCTGAGAAGGAACCCACGCCGTCCCAGCGGGAGCTGCTGGCAGAAGGAGGAGATGGTGTGAGGGCTCGAGTTGGGTGCAAGCGTGTGTGTGTTCGGGATGTCCAAGGAGGAGAAGATGGGGGTTTCCGTTCGGTTCATAGCTGTAGAAGGAGTGGGGAGTGTATGATGTGTTTTGAGAGTAGCAGCCCCACAACTTGGGGCGGATCACTGTGGTGTGTAAGGGATATCCTGGATCAGGGCTGCCTTCTGGGTCTGGGCCCTGAGCAGCTGAGTCAGTGCTGCTGCCTCTACCCAAAGGAGGAGGCTGGGGAAGCACATTTGGGAAAGAAGTCCTACAAGAACTGGCTGCAGAGACGCCTGTTAATACCCAAGAGGGGCTGTGCAAGACGGACCTCAGAAATCGGGGTCTGCTGCGTGGGTCCTTTTGCTGGGGCCTCCCTGGAGGCAGAATCTGTCATCTGACCACAGATAACCGTACTCCCCAACGTCAAGGGATTTAGGGCTTGAGGATCTGCTCCACTGGGGTCTTTGGGAGGCTACCGGAGATTCTGTTTGGGTGGGCCAAATTTGAGTGGAAACCAGGGAGTTCTGGCAGGAGAGAGTGCAGAGCTGAGCTATGAGCCCAGGTCCCTCTCCATGATGGCCACTGCCTGCACCTTCCTTGAATGGGAGGTGGCGTGAGTCACAACACAGATCTGGGGCTCTGGGGCAGGGGGTCAAGGCAGAGAGGAAAGGGGGAAAGGGTCTGTGCCCAGATGGTGGAGCGGCCTCTGAGGCAGAACGCAGGCCCTGGCTGGGTGTCCTGTCCGAGGAGGACCTGCCTATCTCTGGCCTGGCAGTGGTGCCGTACCAGCCTCTGCGGTGTCAGGGACTTGCCCATTGTGGAGAGAGGCCCTGGTCTCCTGTGTCCAGTCCACAGACGCAGCAGGCAGGTCCCACCCTGCGGACACCCCAGGACCCTGTGGCAGGTGGTGGCTTCAGTTGAGGTTGGCCCTTGGGCCGGATGGCTGCTTCGCCATTGGGGGAAGTGGGGAAGGGACAGGCTGCAGCGTCACGTGTGTGACCCCAGCTCCGTGAGGAGAACCACCCGCAGGAGCCACGTGTAGGTACAACTCCAAGAAGAATAACCAGAACACTGCTGCTCTGGGCGGCCAAAAAAACTTTTTTTTCTTATTTGGCTATATTCTCTGAACTTTGTGCAGTGAATCTATTTCTTTTACAACTGTTTTAAAGTCAGCTTAATTTTTAGAACAGTTTAAAGGCTTCCCAAAAACTTGAGCGGATGTGTGGAGCTCCTTGTACCACGCGGTCTCCCCCGCTGCCATCTTGCACTCACGCAGCACCAACGCGTGGCTCTTCACCAGAGCCCTCTTCTGCCCCGGGCCCAGGACAGGAGCTGTCAGCGCCCCTCGGCACCAAGGGTGTCTCTGTCTCTCCTTCTCTTTCATCTTGTCGAGAACAAAGTTCTTTGGACCAGACATGGTGAATGTTTCCACCCTCAGGCCTAAATGACGAAGGGCCTGAGCTCTTCCAGAGCAAGAGCACTTTAACTGAGCGGCTGGAGTGCTCACGGTAGGGGTTTCAGGCCCACGCGAGCCTCGGGGGAGGATGCAGGGTCAGGGAGTTGTTTCCCCCTCGGGCAGCCCTGCCTGGGGTGTGGATGGGCCCTTCTGGAGCCCCTGCTTCCACCCATACAGCACGTTCTCTTGTCCCCTTTCCCCCATCTCGTGCACAGTGGATGTTGGAACCGTGTGCACTGAGCATGTGGCACGTGGTGTGAAGGGAACAGTATGGCACAAGGAAAGATGGCTTGGACTCCCTACGCTGTGAGAGTCCATCCGGGGTGTATTCTCCCCCGAGAGGTGACCTGCCATGTGGCCAGCGTGGCTCCAGTGTCACCACTGCACCCCTGGCCTTGCTCCTGTCCTCCTCGCTCTGTCTCCGCCAGGCCTTCCAGAGCCCCCACGGCTGGGAGCTCGGTGCCCCAGCCCAGTATCAGGTACAGAGCGGGGGGCCGGGCTCGTGCAACAGTTTCACATGTTGTTTCAGGGCAGCCAGGGTGACAGCAAGAATGCCAAGAAGAAAAACAACAAGAAAACCAACAAGAATAAAAGCAGCATCAGTCGAGCCAACAAGAAGAAGCCCAGCATGCCCAACGTGTCCAACGACTTGTCCCAGAAGCTCTATGCCACCATGGAGAAGCACAAAGAGGTAGAGACACGTGGGGGGGGGGGGGTTGGCGGGCTCTCGGGGCTGCGGGCTGGGGCCCTTCCTGGTCTGTGGGATAAAGGAGAAGAGGCTGCTGAGAAGCCACAACCCCGGCCCAGAGGAGGGGAAGGTGCTGCTGGCACTCCATCCAGGGCCCACGGGCCGCATGGAGAGGACTGGCCCCTAGACGGCAGAGCTGCTGCAGCTCCATGGGGGCTAACGCCATCTTCCCCGGCAGGTCTTCTTTGTGATCCACCTGCACGCTGGGCCTGTCATCAACACACTGCCCCCCATCGTTGACCCTGACCCCCTGCTCAGCTGTGACCTCATGGACGGGCGTGACGCCTTCCTCACCCTCGCCAGAGATAAGCACTGGGAGTTCTCCTCCTTGCGCCGGTCCAAGTGGTCCACACTGTGCATGCTGGTGGAGCTGCACACCCAGGGCCAGGACCGCTTCGTCTACACCTGCAACGAGTGCAAGCACCACGTGGAGACGCGCTGGCACTGCACCGTGTGCGAGGTAGGCCCGCACCTCCCTCCCTCCCTCCCTGCGGGGAGCGTCTGCGCCATCATTCAGGTCCCCGGTCAGTCCCCAGCCCTCCTGCCATCGGTGCATCAGCATTTCAGATTGAACCGTGAGATAGTTGGCATTCTCCAGGGGGACCAAATGACCAAATGAAAAAGGCTCATCTAGCTCCTGGTCCTCTCCAGGAGTTACTGGTCATGAGGTTGGTGTTTCCGAGTTCACAAAGAAGAGAATCCGTGCTCTGTGCCAGCTCCAGACTCAACAGCAGACGTTCAGGGTAGGAAGGAAGGAAGGAGCCTTTCTCCCTTCACGGAGCATGTATGGTCCCGACCCAGCTGAGCATAACAGAGGGCCATCGTCATGTGTCTGGGCTACACTTGGCCCCCAGCAGGAGGGGCTGGTCTTCCAGGGAGATGGAGTGGGCAGGCTTCTGAGGGGGAGGCAGTGTTTGTGCTGACTTTTTCAGGAAGACATGATCAGAGAGCACTTCTATTTTATTCCTTGTTTTTCACTAACACCGGCCGTGTGTCAGGAACATCTGCGGGCCTTCTGGTCCAGGGTAGGAGCAGGAAGGAGGCGCTGGCTGTGCTTTGGCCCCGCCAGGATTCTGACTGGTTTCCCTATTTGTGCATCCAGTTCTAGCCTTGCTGAGCAGCCGAGAATGCTCTGTCCTGCTGGACCCCGTGGTTGCACACACTGGCTCCCTCTGCGGAGGTCTTGGCCCCTGTGTGAAGGGGTGTGGGCTGTCCCTTGCCCAGATGGGTCCCCCCTCACAGGGGGTGAAGCAGGCTGTTGTGGACCCTCCATCTCCCCTGCAGATAGTCACAGACTCCATCCCCCCACCCAGTCCTCACCTTGCCCGCGTTAGTGTTCGGAACGGTCCCCAGAGTCACATGCCCGTAGTAGCAGCTCTGTGATCTTGGGCAGGGGGGCAGATGGAGCCTCTATAATGCCTTTGTCTTTATTTCCCATTTTTTCCAGCTGCCTTTTGTCCTCTATCACTTCCCACTGTTGGGATCCTCATGTCCTTTTGGAAAAAGAGTAGGTCCCAGTCATAGGGTTTTCTCCTCCAGACCTGGCACTTGGTAGTCTCTATCTGCAGATACAAGCAACTTTTAAGAAACCCATGAGCGCGCATTTTGTCGCTGGGGTTTGAGCCCGGGGCCTGTCTTCTGGTGAAGGCCTCTGAGTCCCCCGGGGCCTCTGGGCCACCTGTAGAGCCCAGGGGACACACCAGGGCACCCGGCAGCAGCCCCAGAGAGTGGGGGCCAGTTTCTAGAAGCCCAGGTGGGTGGCACTCGGCAGAGCTTGGGAGGAGCCATTAGGCTTCCCGGGCCAGGTATGGGAGCTGGGCACGGTGGGTCTGGGTGCCCTTCCCCAGGGGTAGAGGAAGGAAGGAAATGGGACCAGATGTCAGCCAACACGCTCAAGAGCCTGTGAGACCGTAGGGCAGGGAGGGGTGGGGTGAGGCTCCCGGGGTGCACACGTGTAGTGTCGGGCAGCCGCTGCCGGGGCGTCTGGTCACACGGGGCCTCGTGCTAACAGCGGCGCATGCCCTGTGCTTGTCCGCAGGACTACGACCTTTGCATCAACTGCTACAACACGAAGAGCCACGCCCACAAGATGGTGAAGTGGGGGCTGGGCCTGGACGACGAGGGCAGCAGCCAGGGCGAGCCGCAGTCCAAGAGCCCCCAGGAGTCGCGGCGCCTGAGCATCCAGCGCTGCATCCAGTCCCTGGTGCACGCCTGCCAGTGCCGCAACGCCAACTGCTCGCTGCCGTCCTGCCAGAAGATGAAGCGGGTGGTGCAGCACACCAAGGGCTGCAAGCGCAAGACCAATGGGGGCTGCCCAGTGTGCAAGCAGCTCATCGCCCTCTGCTGCTACCATGCCAAACACTGCCAAGAAAACAAATGCCCGGTGCCCTTCTGCCTCAACATCAAACACAAGCTCCGCCAGCAGCAGATCCAGCACCGCCTGCAGCAAGCCCAGCTCATGCGCCGGCGGATGGCCACCATGAACACCCGCAATGTGCCTCAGCAGAGCCTGCCTTCCCCTACCTCAGCTCCGCCCGGGACCCCCACGCAGCAGCCTAGCACGCCCCAGACGCCGCAGCCCCCGGCCCAGCCCCAGCCCTCGCCCGTGAGCATGTCACCAGCTGGCTTCCCCAATGTGGCCCGGACTCAGCCCCCCACCACGGTGTCCACCGGGAAGCCCACCAACCAGGTGCCGGCCCCGCCGCCCCCCGCCCAGCCCCCGCCGGCAGCGGTGGAAGCGGCCCGGCAGATCGAGCGGGAGGCCCAGCAGCAGCAGCACCTGTACCGCGTGAACATCAACAATGGCATGCCCCCGGGGCGCACGGGCATGGTGACCCCGGTGAGCCAGATGGCCCCCGTGGGCCTGAACGTGCCCCGTCCCAACCAGGTCAGCGGGCCCGTCATGCCCAACCTGCCACCCGGGCAGTGGCAGCAGGCGCCTCTCCCCCAGCAGCAGCCGATGCCGGGCATGCCCCGGCCCGTGCTGTCCATGCAGGCCCAGCCGGCCGTGGCCGGGCCGCGGATGTCCGGCGTGCAGCCGCCCCGGAGCATCTCGCCTGGCGCCCTGCAGGACCTGCTGCGGACCCTGAAGTCGCCCAGCTCCCCGCAGCAGCAGCAGCAGGTGCTCAACATCCTCAAGTCCAATCCTCAGCTGATGGCGGCCTTCATCAAGCAGCGCACGGCCAAGTACGTGGCCAGTCAGCCTGGCCTGCAGCCCCAGTCCGGCCTCCAGCCCCAGCCCGGCCTCCAGGCCCAGCCCGGCCTGCACCAGCAGCCCGGCCTGCAGAACCTGAACGCCATGCAAGCCGGCGGGCCCCGGCCCGGCGTGCCTCCGCAGCAGCAGGCAATGGGCGGCCTGAACCCCCAGGGCCAGGCCCTGAACATCATGAACCCGGGCCACAACCCCGGCATGGCGAGTATGAACCCACAGTACCGGGAGATGCTCCGGAGGCAGCTGCTCCAGCAGCAACAGCAACAGCAGCAGCAGCAGCAGCAGCAGCAGCAGCAGCAGCAACAGGGCAGCGCGGGCATGGCCGGGGGCATGGCCGGGCACGGCCAGTTCCAGCAGCCCCAGGGACCCGGAGGCTACCCCCCAGCCATGCAGCAGCAGCGGATGCAGCAGCACCTCCCCATCCAGGGCAGCTCCATGGGCCAGATGGCGGCTCAGATGGGACAGCTCGGCCAGATGGGGCAGCCGGGGCTAGGCGCAGACAGCACCCCCAACATCCAGCAGGCCCTGCAGCAGCGGATTTTGCAGCAGCAGCAGATGAAGCAGCAGATTGGGTCCCCGGGCCAGCCGAACCCCATGAGCCCCCAGCAGCACATGCTCTCAGGACAGCCGCAGGCCTCGCACCTCCCCGGCCAGCAGATGGCCACGTCCCTCAGTAGCCAGGTGCGGTCTCCGGCCCCTGTCCAGTCTCCGCGGCCCCAGTCCCAGCCTCCACATTCCAGCCCGTCGCCACGGATACAGCCCCAGCCTTCGCCACACCACGTCTCGCCCCAGACTGGTTCCCCCCACCCAGGACTCGCAGTCACCATGGCCAGCTCCATAGATCAGGGACACTTGGGGAACCCCGAACAGAGTGCAATGCTCCCACAGCTGAACACCCCCAACAGGAGTGCGTTGTCCAGTGAGCTGTCCCTGGTCGGCGACACCACAGGAGACACCCTAGAAAAGTTCGTGGAGGGTTTGTAGCATTGTGAGAGCATCGCTTCCCCCCCCCCCTTTCATGTTCTTGGACCTTTTGTACTGAAATCCAGGCATCTAGGCTCTTTTTATTCCTAGATGGAACTGCTACTTCCAAGCCATGGAAGGGTAGATTGCTGTTTAAAGAAACAATACAAAGAATATATTTTTTTGTTAAAAACCAGTTGATTTAAATATCTGGTCTCTCTCTCTTTCTCTCTCTCTCTCTCTTTTTGTTTTTGTTTTTTGTTTTTGTTTTTTTGTTTTGGGGGGAGGGGGGTTTTGTTTGGATTCTTTTTGTCGTCATTGCTGGTGACTCATGCCTTTTTTTAACGGGAAAAACAAGTTCATTATATTCATATTTTTTATTTGTATTTTCAAGACTTTAAACATTTATGTTTAAAAGTGAGAAGAAAAATAATATTCAGAAACTGATTCTTGAAATAATGCAAGCTTATAATGTATCCCGATAACTTTCTGACGTTGCGGGAAGATTTTTTCTATAGTGAACTCTGTGGGCGTTCTCCAAGTATTACCCCTGGACGATAGGAATTGGCTCCTGCGTGCACACACGTACACACCCACACACACATCTATCTATACATACTGGCCTAAGCCAAACTCTTGTCTTGCAGATGTAGAAATTGTTGCTTTGTTTCTCTGATAAAACTGGTTTTAGACAAAAAATAGGGTTGACACTCTCTTAGACCATGCTAATGTTAATAGAGAAGAAGCATTCTTTTCTTTCTTCTATGTGAAACTTGAAATGAGGAAAAGCAATTCTAGTGTAAATCATGCAAGCGCTATAATTACTATAAATAAGAAAATTCAAGAAGATTCAATCACTGTATAGAATGGTAAAGTACCAACTCATTTCTTATATCATATTGTTAAATAAACTGTGTGCAACAGACAAAAAGGGTGGTCCTTCTTGAATTCATGTACATGGTATTAACACTTAGTGTTCGGGGGTTTTTGTTATGAAAATGCTGTTTTCAACATTGTATTTGGACTATGCATGTGTTTTTTCCCCCTATTGTATATAAAGTACCGCTTAAAATTGATATAAATTACTGAAGTTTTTAACATGTATTCTGTTCTTTAAGATCCCTGTAAGAATGTTTAAGGTTTTTATTTATTTATATATATTTTTGGAGTCTGTTCTTTGTAAGACATGATTCTGGTGGATTGCTCACAGAGGAGAGGCGGGGACCACAGTCCTGGTGGCCATGCGGGTGGCAGCCAGGCTCAGCCAAGGCCTGGGTGGTTCTCTCTCCAGGAACCGAGGTGGTGAAGCTCAGTGGTGGCCTCATAGATTCAGTGCTCCATGGGGACCTTCACCCACAGAGTTAGGGCTGCAGGTGGGTCCGAAGCAGCACTTTGTCTCCTGTCCCCCACCCCTAAGCCTCAAGAAACCAGAGTAGGGATGGTTCCTGCGGTGCTTTTCAGCAGTACCTCCCTCTCCCCTTTCCTATGTGCAGATCCCGGAATTGGTGCAAAAAATATGCTCCAGGGACTGGTGGTGGTTCCTGCTTCCCCTCAAACCCTGTGCCCTGTAGGGGAGGATGCTGCACGCAGTGTGGCCCCCGATGCTGAGCTGGGCTGCTAAGAGCTCTGGCCTTCGTTCTCCACCCTCTGAAAACAGGGCCTGTGATGGCGGTGAAAGAGCCCTCCAGCTTTGAGGGACGGGCTTCTGGCCACTTGGTCCCACACGCCACCATCACCACCCCTCCTGCCCTCCCCCTGGGTCCAGTGTCGGGTGCCCTTACCAAGAGGGTGACACTTGAGTCCCCGGATGCTGTAAACATCACGTCCGAGCAGAGGAGCACCTCCAGGAGCGTGGATGTGTGCCCTCTAGACTGCAACACCCCTCTCCCCTAAGCACAAGGGACTTGAGTCCTGCCTCTTGGGTCCCTGGTCCCCCAACCCGGATTGGGGGGTGGGGGGATTATGGTGGCAAATTCGTAATTTATGGCCCAAATAGCTTCCCTTTTGGACCTGTATTCACAGAGATCATTTCAAAATACTTGATTTGGGAATCTAAACTTGAGAAAACTTTCAAATTCTAGCACAGAGAGCTTTAAATCTTGAGTTTTAACATAGATTAAGCCAGACAATAAGACCATCATCTAGCATTGCCAACCAACTGCCACCTCCACCACATCCCCAAAAGGGAAAGCAGGGCCACGGCCCTACAGTGGCCATCTGGCCATCCTTAATGTGCTTACTTGCTTCTGGAATCTGGGACCCTCTCCACTGACAGTAAAATCCTGATCCCGTGTTCAGACAGAAGGGGTGAGCCGTCTGGGGCCCTGGAGGAGGGCATTGTGCAGGGCAGCCATCGAATGGGGCCAGTGGGGGGCATCTTTTTCAGGTCGTCCGGGGATCCAAAACTCTGTACAGATCTCATCTTTTTGGAGTCCATGTCCTCTGTAATCCGCCAAGGGATATGGCCGAGGGTGTTGTCTGTGGATGCTAACCCCGCGCTTGGCGTAAGGAGATTTCTGTAAGACAGCTGGAAAGCCCCGGCGCTGTGTCTCATGCTGTATACTTAAGAGAAGAAGAAAAAGTCCTATATTTGTGATCAAAAAGAGGAAACTTGAAATGTGCTGGTGTTTATAATAAAAGCTGGTAAAACTGCTTGGATTCAAAGATGGTCCCAGTTGGCTAACGACCCCTAGAATTAGCTTACAGATGGAAGGGTCTTAAGAGGGAAGGGTCTTCAAATGGAAGGGTCTCGGTTGAGTGTGCCTAGTACGTGTGTTCGATGATGTTTCTGAGAACTTAACATGTTAGAAACAGGAGTAGGATGCAATCTGGAAAACAAGGTGGAGTGTCTAAGGCTTATAAGATCTCAGGCTGAAGACGTCATTTTCTCCCCTGTTTTTGACTGCTACAGAATGGAACCAAAGATTCCGTTTACCAAAACGTGCTTCTAACGCTGCACGGGGAAAATAAGCTGATCTGAAAAAGGAAAGTCCTTTCATGAAGGAGCTGAGAGCAGGTTGGTTGCCAGCGTGCCTTTGGGCCGCACGTCTCCCAAGGACCGTGCTGGGAAGTCGGCACTCCGGCCGGGCCACCTTAGCAAGTAGGAGCACAGGAGCGCATAGGAATGGGGGCCAGAAAAACCCTATCGGACCTTCCCAGGATGTCCTGTGCTCATGCCACTGCATTACTTGGGTATGGTTTCATTGTGCAAAGTCAAGAGTAGGGAAATGGGTCGGTTTTGAAATTTAAGCGGATGTAGCCCCAGGCTGAAGGACAAGAACTGTGGCAAAGCGGTGAGAAGGCAGACGGTCCCTTCGGGGCGCACACGCCTTCCTCCAGAGGACTTGCCAGGCTGTATGGACGGTGGCACCAGTGTCACATTACCGCGTCCAGTGGAGACTGCACAGGCGCTGATGGAACACCTTGGTCAGGCTGATCCGGACACACTCGGGGGGTTGAGAGACGAGCGGGAGGTGAGCTCACGGGAAGTGGAGGCCTGCGGCGTCACGGTGGAGAGATGGTGAGTGAGCACATTGGCGTGGCGGCCACCAGGAGCCAGGGCCTTGGCGGGGAGTGGGCTCTTAACTCGGCCTGCCTGCCGTGGTGACGCTTGGTAACAAGTGCTGTTGGAAGGCATCATTAACTCCTCGGTCCTGGCCATGAGCTAGGAGGACGGTGTGGGGGACCGGACGGTGTGGGGGACCTGCCCAAGTTCACGGGCAGTGGGCAGGGGCAGGTGTGGGCCGCTCCGCCAGAGCCACGCTCTTCACCACTGGGCCCAGAAAGCGCTTTCCTCCCCTGCTTATGCTTGCTCCGTAGGCTCACCTTAAACTCACTTTGGGGATACCTGGAGGAGAGGGGGGATCATTACAATACCTCTAACCCCTCAAACGTCGCAGGCCATACGTGGTAATCAGTACCTCACACGGGATGAAGAGGGACCTGGCCTGCCTGAGTGTGGTGTCTGCCAGTTCAGCGCCTAGGGGGGGCCTGGTACTGAAATGGGCTTTATGCTCTGGTCCCGGGACCCCAGGGCTCTGGGCCAGCAACAAGGAAGCCTCTTATAAGCCAATGTTTAAAGTAGTCCTATATCAGCATATCAACAGAGTCCAGACCTGAAGATCCTCAAGGCCGGTAGTGATGTTTAGAGAATGTTCCAGGTGAGGGTGGTCCTTTAGGAAAACATCCAGAGCAGACATCCTTGGAAGGAGGGTGGGGGTGGTGTGCCGGGGCTCCCCGCGCCGGGACGCTTCCTGTGTCTCTGACTGCACCCAGGACCCCTCACAGCTGGCACAGGTTTGGGGGCCTCAGAAGAGGGAGGGTTGTTTCATGTGCTGCCACGAGTTGAGGATCTGGAGGCTGGGTAGTCAGGAAGAGAGAGTCTTGGGGACCAGTCCGAAGGGGGGAGGTGCAGAGAAAGAGGCAGCAGACTCGAGGGAGGCCAGGGTTCTGCGCAGGAGGCAACCAGAGTTGCCCGGTGTTCAGCGGCCAGGACAGGTGTCCCCTGTGAGGGCTGGACCTCCGCAGCCAGGAAAGCACAGGGGAACTTCGGAGCTGCTGGGGAAGCCGGTTCTCGCTGTTCCAACCCTCCAGACACTGGCATTCTGGTCTGTGGTTTCCTGGGTGAGGAAAAGGGGTTCTCTTGTGGGGAGAGGACTGCCAAGTGTGAGAAATGGCAGGAAAGACATGAGGGGGCCTGAGCCGAGGCCCCCTTCCCTCCAGAACAGGCGATTTGAGGGGTGCACTTCTGCTGCTTCTAGTTCACAGGAAAATACCCAGGTCTTGTCCCAGCACCGAGTTTGCACACTTGGCAAACATTTCCCGAGCACATCCTAGGCACGGACCACAGCCCTTAGAGAACTCCGCCGAGGGACACAATCAGCCACCGGAGGAAGGTGCAAGGTGGTGTCAGGGCTCGAAGCCGGAGCACCGACCCCAGCCCGTGTTGGGAACAAGGAGATGTCTCTTGGTCAGGGCCAGTGTGAGCACAGTCCATCCTCCCGGATGCTGCCCCGCGCTCCGCACAGCGCTTGCCCAGCTCTGACCCGCAGACGGCTTACCTGGGATCTTGCTAACACCCTGATTTAGTAGGTCTGGGCCAGGGGGTGGGCAGACTGAGCTTCTGAGTTTCGAACAAGCTCCCAGATAAGGCCTGGCCCTACTTGGAGTAGCAAGGCCATAGGGGACCAAGAACAACCATTGTTTTGGGTTTTTTTTTTTAAGATTTTATTTATTTATTTGAGCGAAGGACAGATAGCAAGAGAGAGAGCACAAGCTGGAGGCAGAGGGAGAAGCAGACTCCCGGCTGAGCTGGGAGCCCAACATGGGGATCAATCCCAGGATCCCAGGACCACGACCTGAGCCGAAGACAGACAACGAACAAACTGAGCCCCCCAGGCACCCCAAGAACAACCATCTTGACTTTGAAATTGCCTTAGTCTTTTTTTCTTTCCTTAAAGATTTTTTTTAAGTAATCTTAACACCCAACATGGG
The DNA here is from genome assembly GCF_024610735.1 of Ursus americanus. Lineage (NCBI taxonomy): Eukaryota > Metazoa > Chordata > Mammalia > Carnivora > Ursidae > Ursus > Ursus americanus. Next base: position 37,466,292 of record NC_142128.1, read on the forward strand.
GCTCAAACACACAACCCCAAGAGTCTCACGTTCCGCCAACAGAGCCAGCCAGGTGCCCCGAAACTGCCTTAGTCTTAATGTTCACGATAAACATGGGTGCAGGGAGAGGGCGTTTGGTCAAGTGGTTCTTTGGTCCCCTTCGCAGCATTTGTTCTGAGCCGGCACCTTCTGTCCCCTTTTGTCCTCAAATCCCTGAAAAAGTACATGGCAGGAGCACTGGCGGCTGAGGTCCCCTGGACAGGACAGGAGCGAGGGCCGAACCCAGGAGACAAAGAGGTACATACAGAAAGATGTCCTGTGAAGTGCATTTGTAAAAACGCAGATTGTGAGCAAAACCAACTTCTCTTCCAAAGAAGCAGAAAGAGTACCCAACTCATGGAGGAGGTGCTGGGGTCAGGCCTGTCCTTCCTGTTTCCTGAGCTCAGAAGACACCTGTGTGACCCTGAGACCACGGCCCCCTCTGACCTGTGCCTGGTGGCGTGGGAACATACCGGATGGATTGCATTTCCACCCTGTCCTCCGATACCCCATCGGACCAGAGAATCCTGACTGAGGGGACCCTCTTCAGACCTGGAGAGATGCAGCCTTGGTGAGGGGAGCTCCATGATAGCCGCTTACCTGCTGGGGCCTGATGCCAGGTGCTGCTGTGGACTGGGCCTCTGGCTGGGCTAGGGGCCCTTGGCACCCAGGCAAAGGGCCGGTCCTTAAGGACTGGACTCAAAAATTAAGATGCCTTATAAGAGGGCTTATGAAATTGGAAGAAAATCCCATCATCCCTAGGCCCTTTCCAGGCCAAAAAGTACCCTATAGCCACGAGTGTTTCCTCCTCTGGGAACTCCCAGGATGCTGCCCCACGAGGGGAGAAGCTCACCCAGAAGTTAGTGCCTTGAACAAAGAAAGGAAGGTAAAGGGAGACACATTTGTTTTTCCTTTCCAGAGGGCAACATACATAAAGATTACCATTGTAATCATTTTTTTTAAATTTTATTTATTTTAGTGCTCATTCCAGGGGAAGGCAGTGACCTCTGGAGAAGGAATGGGCAGCCTCGTAGAAGCCAGAGTAGTGGTCAGGAGACCCAGGGACCCTCTCCTCCTCTGCTTCTCTCTCGGCTCTCCCCAAGCAAGTCCCTGCCAGTTTCTGTCAGGTCAACTTCTGTATGTGCATCTAATCATTTTTTTCCTTCTTCCATTTTCCTTGTATGCATAGGGGCTGAAATCTGCCCAGGCCCCCTCAACACTTGGTTGGGATCCCTAGGCATCTTAAAAGCCACAGTTCCCTGAGGTAACAGAGACTGGTTTCTTGAACATCTGAGGATGTCAGAAGTCAGTCCACAGGCTAAGAGAGAACAGGAGGCGCTGCTAAATGTGTCTGGAACCTGGTGGGTTTGCCCTCTACAGGGCCCAGGTCCTGCCTGTCGTTTTTTAAAAAAAATTAAATTTTATCTTTTATTGAAGGACAGTTGACACAAGACGCCCGTCATCCTTTTTTTTTTTTTTTAATTTTTTTTATTTTTATTTTTTATTTATTTGACAGAGAGGAGACAAGCAGGGGGAGGGGTAGAGAGAGAAGCAGACTCCCTGCTGAGCAGGGAGCCCGATGTGGGACTGGATACCAGGACCCTGGAATCATGACCTGAGCCGAAGGCAGACACTTAACTGACAAAGCCACCCAGGCACCCCAAAACAGTTCCCCCAGAGCAGCGGCAGTGACCCACTGGACCGGCTTGGCCTGGTCCAGGCTTGCCTGGCCGGGGAAGGAGAGAGCAGGTGTCAGGTTGTGCAGGGCCTGGAGGCTGGGGTTTGTAAGTGACTCTAAGTGTGCAGGAGAGGCACTAGAGCGCGGTGACTGTGGAGTGTATGATCAGCTGCCTTGGGGACCACTGAGAAGGTTGGTGGAGTCTTCCTCCAACATCACAGAGCTGCTCTTCCAACCAAGTCCGCCCACCCCCTGACATTATTCACAGTTGCTGAAGCCTGGCACGTGGGGCTCATCCTTCACACCTTCCACCTGATAGAGTCCCAGAAGTGCCCCTCCCAGCGCCCCGACTGTTTCTGGGCTCCAGGGGAACCCTCCCCTGACTCGTGTACTTTGCAGCTCGGGTCAAATCTCCAGCACCTCCGTTTTTGCAGTTTTTTTTGCTCTGGCAGGGAGTCTCAGAATCAGCTGGGGGGGGGGTGGGGTGGGCGCCGGGGCCTCACTTCAGACGACGGCAGAGAACCTGCACGTTGCGTGGCGTGGCGTGGCGTGGCACTGGGCGAGAAAGAGCGTTGATGGGGGCCGGGGCGGCACCGCACAGCGACTGAAGTCACTGGTCGCTCCCTACAGCAGCTACACCGGAGGTGGGCGCAGCACACCGGCCGGCTCTGTTGAATCACTACGTTCCACACCTGGAACTAATCTTTGTGTGTCAACCATACTTCAATTAAAAAAAATTTTTTTTCCTTAATCAAGAGAAAAGAAGTGGTGGGTCTCAACCTCAGCCTCACCTCCAGCAGGAGACGGGGAAGGAATAATCCCCCTCCCGCTGGTGGGGGCGGCTCCTGCGTTCGCGCTTGGGAGTGGACACGTCCAGTCTGAAGCCCGCCCCTTCCCCTTCTCCCCCAGCCTGGGTGGTGCAGGTGGCCCGGGGACGTCAACAGCCTCCGCCCGCGCGCCGCCTTTTCGCACTCTCCGGGTGCCTGCGAACGTCAGTCCCATTTTAGGGATGCGCGACGTGAGGCCCAGCTGGCAGGCCAGTGCCCCGCGGCCCGCGCGCTCGGCCCGTCGCCCTTGACAACGCGACACAAGGTCACGGAGGGCCCGCCCCCAGGCCCGGCTGTCCCCGCGCGAGCCACGGAGGCCCCGCCCACTCTCTGACGCAGGCGGCGGGCCGGGCAGCCCTGCGCTCACCATGACGTCAGCGCGCCGCGCCCGAGGAAGGCCCCGCCCCGCCCCACCCCCGCCGCGCGTGATGTACGGGCGCTGAGGAGGACAGACATGGCGCGCGAGCTGCGGTTGTTGCTGCTGTGGGGTCGCAGCCTGCGGGCTCCAGCCTTGGCGGCCGCCCCGACAGGTAAGAGGCGCCGCGTGGATGGGTGGGCGGGCGGACCTCCTCCAGGTCCCGAGTCCGCGTCCTCCTTCCCGGGAGGCACGGAGGTTCTGTGAGATTTACGCGCCACATGTGCGGCGAGCGCTGAGCGTCCCGGAGGCGCCGGGCTGCCGGGGTTTCCTCCCCCACCCGCCCTCAGGTAGGGGGTTGAGCCCTGGCCCGCGGGACTCCTGCAGGGACTTCTCCTGGTCGAGCCCTCGGCCCGGCTTGAGGCGGAGAGGTCGAGGGCTCCTCGCTCCTGCAGCTGAGGGCAGTTTCGGGTAGTGGGAACGAACTTCACCTGGGTGATCATTTAAGCCGCTTCGTGGCGATTTTATTGCTCCCCGCCCCCAAGTCGTGTTATACCGGGGTGATGCGGAAGTCACTTCCTCAGCATCGGTAGGCACGACACTTGAGTGCCCACTCCGCCCGGGACACGGCCGCGACCCAGGCAGAGCCGCCTCTGCCCTCGTGCAGCCCCTTGACTCGGTTCTTGACCCCCGTATTCCCAGGACCTGAAATTGGTAGGTGCTCAAATAAATGTTGGGGCCAAAAAAAAAAAAAAAAGAATAACCATAATTTCTTTCTTACTCTCTCCTCGGAAGAAGCTGTGGGTGAACGTTTTAGCGTTCTTTCCAGACTGCGCACAGTTACACACATGTGGACAGATGTCTGTTCTTATGTGAAAATGCCTAACCCGTATATGCAGTTTGCTCCTGAATTGTTTTTGACCTTCTCTGCAAAGCTAATACATCCTGGCGTCAGTAAGCTTGGTCTGTGGCTTTCGACGGGCATGCAACTTTCCTGTATTGTGGACGAATAGTCATTTACTTAGCTGTGAGTCTTGTTAATGGACGTAATAAAGATTTCCATGATTTTTTGTTTTTGTCATTACAGTGTTGTGTGGAATGGGTGAGTGTTTAAATCTTCGTGCTCGTGTATGGCATTTCTTTAGAATTTCAGAATTCGAGTTTTAGGCTGTGCATATTTGAAATGTTAGCTGACATTGCCAACTTGCTGTGCAAAAAGGCTTTATCAGCTTATATTCCCATTAGCAGGGAGTGAGACTACCTCTATCAAGGCATTTCCTCCGTGGTTAGTGAGAATGTTTTCATTTGTTGAATGGCCATTCGTATATCTTCTATGAATTTCTTTTTCCTGTCTCCTACACTTTTTTCTATTACCTAAGTTTTAAATTTTGGTGTAGTGTCCCTTTTTTTTTAAACAATTTTTAAAAATAACATGCATTAACCGATAAGACAACTGTAAGTTTTATACTTTTGCTTGTGCTCACCGTCTTCCTTCTTTAGGATTTATTTTCTGTCATATGAGAGTATACCCTTGTGCTAGTTTTGCAGAAGTTGTCTTTGGGTTTTAAATTTTCTAAGCTGCACCATGTCTACAAGATTTTATGTTTCCCCATACCTGTATAGTACATTGTCTGGGTATTATATTCCAGGTCAAAATAATTTTCCTTCAAAGAGTGAGATTGCTCTGCTGTTTTCTAGCGCCTGAGTTACGGATGAGCAGTCATATTATTTTCATTGTTTCTCTTGTAGCTAACTTGGTGTTTTTTGGGTTTTTTTGTTTACCTTTCTCTGGAGGTTAAGGTTCTTTTCTTTTTTGTTCATGTTCTAAGATGTTGCAACCATGTATGTTGTACATAGTGTCTCTTCCACTGGGAAGACAGGCCAGTTTTCAGCCCAGCCAGTTTTTGTTCTCTGATTTTTTAAGTCTTTCCCTTAATAATCTGCGTCCTCTCCTTCTGAACTTCCATCAAGGTGCTCTGTCCATGCAGTCTTTTGTTTGAATCTAAGATTGAGAACCTATTCTTGGAAGCGTGACATATTGCAGATGCCCTTGCTACCCACCTCTGTGGGCAGTCATGAAGGTACAGTTGTTTGGAGGGATGGGTGAGTTTAGCCTAGAAAATACGTATCTTATACAATGGGGGGGGGGAAGAATAAGAGAAATCACCTCTACAGAAAATTCGGAATTCACCTGTATTTTTTTTCTCTGTTGCTGAGAAAGCGTTGCCAAATGTTAGCATGTGCTTGGCTTCACATCTGAGAGTCTGACTTTGTAACCATCCCAGTCCTTCCCACCTTCTCTGTGAGGTGTGGAACAGTCTCAGCTTGTGGAGTTTTTATTTTTTATTTTTGCTCATTACTTAGTTTATTCAACAGATATATTTTGAGGGGCACCTGGCTGGCTCAGTCAGAAGGGTTTGCAACTGTTGATCTCAGGGTTATGAGTTTGAGCCCCGCGTTCGGTGTAGAGATTACTTAAAAAAAAAAAATTAAAAGCATATTTTGAATGTTCTCTGGGACTTAAAGATGATGTGACCCTGACATTTGGGTCAGAGGTTAAGTGGGAGTATGTGTTTTCTAGGCAGTGTACTAGGCCATACTGGAGGCCTGTGTGGCCAGTCAGGGAGTGCAGAAACATGTGGATGATTGCTCGTGTGGATCTCACAGAAGAGAGGGTTATGGGCCTAGTCTTGACAGCACCAGTTGCAGGGTAGGGAAGCGCTACTGAATGATTGGGTTTGACAAGAAATGGGAATGTATGGGAGTGAGGGTGAAAGAGGCTGAAGATTATGTCCTTTCTCTTCTGTTAGATGTGAACTTGTGGACCATTTTCTGTAATTATCAGGACAGGCACAGTGCCAGACCTGGGCCAGTGTTTGGAGAACCCAGCTGCAGGCACTGTGAGGTCCTGCACGCCCTCAGGACCGGGTGGGTGGCTGATTACAGACAGTGTTGTCCCTGGTGAATCTTAAGTTGACTGGTAGTTGAGAACCAATGAGTAATTCCTCCTGGTAAAAGGTGGTTATTATAAGGAGTAGGGCTGTCAGAACCTGGATAATAGGAAAATGTAATGTTCATAATAAAAATGTAAACTGCCACCAAACCTTTCCACCAGTTCTGACGAGTAACAGAAGTAATGGATTTGCCGGTAGACAAACAAGAAACCACCTCCCAAAGAAAAGACAACCAGCCTGAAAAACCAGCAACAGGCTTGGTACCCAGAAGCAGATGATTGTGTTGCAAGGTGGAGAGGGTGGTGGGTTGGTCATTTCACGTGGCTGTGTAACTGCCTTGATACCACAGCCCGAGCCCTGTGTCCTACTCTCGAGGACACTCATTCTTACTGTTGACATCGCCAGGACCCCATCATGAGGCAGCCGCAGTAGGACTGCTTGGGCCTCGAGTTAGTGTCTTCTGCCTTTTCCAGTCTCTGTAAGCTGGAACCTTTGCTGGAATTTTCTGGCTTAGAAGTGAGACTTGGAAGAGGTGAGGAGTCTGCACCAGAGAAGTCAGAGGAGCAGGGTTCTCCCCTTTGTTGTAGGGCTCCAGCATTGCCAGTTTATTTCCCAGAATGAACCCACCTGGACCCTTTGTTGATTTATTTTGCTTCCTCCCTCTGCCCTCACTTTGGGGGCCCGTGCTGTTTAATGCATGCCCTCACACCTCTTGTGTTGCAGCCTTTGAGAATTGAGGCAAATTTCAGGTGTTCCCAGGCTTTCTGCAGAATGAGCGGAGCAGCACTTGTGGGGCACATTTCACTCTCCGTGAAACAGCTCTTCCCGTTGCTAACATAGCGTAACGATAATGGGTTTGATCCTTAACTGCTTAGACCCCGAATGGCGTTGCCACCTCTATAAACCATGCTTCTGGAGCCTTGGTCAGCACCAACGAGTCACATAGGCAAAGGGTGAGCGGCTGGCTGTGCTAGAGGCACCACGTGGGCTGTGGGCGTGAGGCGCTTGGTTAGTACCAGAGGGGCCGTGTTACCTGCAGAAGATCAACCCAAATGTAATAGGCTAGCGAAGGCCTTATTAGTTACTGCTGAGTAGTTGGCCAGAATTAAGGCAAAAAAAAAAAAAAATCCTAAGTGTTTGCTGCCCTTGTGCATTTAGACAAACACTGCTTGAAGGGATGGGGGATGGAGTTGGATTGATGAGAAAACAAACATTTCTCCCCTCTGTCCCCAAAGTCCAGTCCCAGGTAACAGGTGATTTCTGTAGGGAAACTTACTGGGGCAGTGGTGGTGGTCTCTGTCTCAAACCAGAGTACTGACCTGGCGTCAGCGCAGTGTATCCAGTTCATCACACTCCAGTGAAATGTTTTAGTTCAAAGCCAGAGGATGTTCTTGAATTACATTTTTGGTGCCCTTAAGTAGCCAGCTAGAATTTTTCTTAAATCCTGTCTTGTTCAGTCTAGATACGGAAGACTTGACTTCTACTAGGAAACTGTTTGCTTACTCTACAAAGAAATTCTGTAGCATTCAATAAAGATAGATTTTGGGGTGTTCATTTCTGCTATGGCTGCTGAAGCCACTAGGAATTACAGACAATGAAAATTGTAGCTTAGAGAATCGCTATCTGGGGCGCCTGCGTGGCTCAGTCGTTAAGCATCTGCCTTCGGCTCAGGGCGTGATCCCAGGGTTCTGGGATCGAGCCCCACATTGGGCTCCTCCGCTGGGAGCCTGCTTCTTCCTCTCCTACTCCCGCTGCTTGTTCTCCCTCTCTCGCTGGCTGTCTCTCTGTCAAATAAAAATAAAATAAAATATAAAATAAAATAAAAAAAAGAACCGCTATCTACTTGGGCATCATCCCCACTTGCTTTTTCATCGGGTGAATGCCCGCAGATCAGGGAAATTGAATTCAGGTGTACCTGAGTCATGGGCTTAACTAATTCTGAGAGTAGCTCAGTTATTCAGCAGCCATATAATTAAGACATGTGATTAGAACCTTAAAAAGTTCTTTTGAGCCAAAAGGAATACACTATTAAAAAAACCCGAAAGATTATATGGCAATACTATTAACAAATAGGTCTCCATCCTTGTAGTGGAACTGGATGTGTCAGGTAGCCAGCGTGGTGCATGGCCACTGTGGTTCACACACGCCAGTCTTCTCCCATTTATGGAGAATGGAGCGCCTGAGGGGATGTTCTGTGAAGCTTACTTTTAAAGAAGTAAAACATTTCATTTTAGCCGTTAAGATTAGAAGTCTTTCTAAAACAAGTACCTCAGATGGAACGTAACTGAACCTTCTCTTTTGATGTTTTCAGGGTCATTGTGAGTGTTAGTCTACGGTTTTCTCTGGTAACACACAGGCTCTTGAGGGCCACTGGGTAGGACGACTCCGTCTGTGAAGTGGAACTGCTACTTGAGTGTTGCTAAGTTCTTAGCCTTCTTTCCTCTTGTTTAGCTGGCGGGGCCTCCCTGGGGCCACGTTCCCTCCTCTGCCAGTTTCCAGATGTGGGCTGGGAAACTAGATTATAAAACTTGTTAGCGGCAGGTTTTGTAAAAGAGAAAGATGGGGGCCACCTGGGTGGCTTAGTCAGTTGGGCATCTGCCTTCGGCTCAGGTTATGACCCTGGGGTCCTGGGATTGAGCTCCGTATCTGGGCTCCCTGCTCAGTGGGGAGCCTGCTTTTCCCCTGCCCGCCTCTCTGCCTACTTGTGCGTGTGTGCTCTCTCTCAAATAAATAAAATATTTAAAATAAGTAATAAAAGAGAAAGAGGGGTTGTTGGTGGGGACAGGAATAGCCTTGGGTGACTAAAGCTCAGGGTGTGGGTTTTATGTCCTATATTTTGACTCTTAGGAGGTACCCCTCCCTTTTTGTTTCTTTGTATTTGGAGAGTTGATGTTTCTTGATAGAGTATCAATACAGCTGAATAAATGATTAGAACAGGTAGGAAGCAGTGAAAATGTTCGAGAATGCCAGAGGTAAGAACTTAGAAATTTTTGAGGGAGTATAATTCCTTATTTGGTATGTAAGTAGAAAGAGGAACGTTCTGTCTAGAATATTGAAAAACTTGGGGCGCCTGGATGGCTCAGTCGGTTAAGCAGCCAACTCTTGATTTTGGCTCAGGTCACAATCTCAGGGTTGTGAGCTGGAGCCCTGAGTCCAGCTCTGTGTTCAGCGCGGAGTCTGCTTGTCCCTCTCCCTGCACGTGTGTGCGTGCGTGTGCTGTCTCACTCTCGCTTTCTTTCTCTAAAATACACAAAGTCTTCAAAACATTGAAAAACTTAAACGTTAGACGTAATTACAGAACTTAAGGAATGAAACGTTTGGAGAAATTTCAGATGTGAATAGCTAACCTGTGGTATTTGGTGAAAGTTGAAGAATGAAACTGTCCGTGTTGACTTACTGAAAAGCAAAGAATTTCATGCGTATCAGCATAAAACACTGGTAAAATAATTGGAGATGTTCAGGGGGAAAAGCTAGAGGCTACATTGTAAAGAACTACAGTTTTTCCAGGATAGTATTTCTACTTTGTGGGAGAGCATTCTCCTTTTCACTGATCTGAAAGTACCTTTAGTTTATGGAGTTTTAAGTTTCCAAAGCAAACTTATTTTTAAAGAAATATTTTCTAGAACCCAAAGCTTTATTTTTTATTTTTTTTTAATTTTGTTTCTTTGACAGCACAAGCAGGGGGAGCAGCAGGCAGAGGGAGAGGGACAAGCAGGCTCCCTGCAGAGCAGGGAGCCCGACGTGGGACTTGATCCCAGGACCCTGGGCCAAGGCAGACACTTAACTGACTGAGCCACCCAGGCCCCCCACCCACCCCAAAGCTTTAAACTTAGAAATGTTTATGCTGAAATGAGATGAGTAAATTTCTAACTTCTGTTGTCATAAGCTCCCTGTAAGAAATGCATTTGTACTGTGACCTGTTATATACAGGATATGTGAGAGTATGCGATACAAGTATGTGTACCTGTTTAGCTGAAAGAGTTTCATAAATACCTTTATCATGTGATACTTTCCATTTCATTTTTTAAAAAAGATTTTATTTATATATGTGACAGAGTGAGCAGATCACAAGCAGGGGCAGAGGGAGAAGGAGAAGCAGGCTCCCCGCTGAGCAGGGAGCCCCATGCGGGGCTCGATCCCAGGACCCTGGGATCAAGACCAGAGCCGAAGGCAGACGCTTGACCGACTGAGCCACCCAGGCAACCCTCCATTTCATTTAAAAAAAAAAAAAAAATATTGGTTTAACCCGCATTCAGTGATTTCAAAACCAGCCACCAAAATTGGTGGGTCACCAATCTAGACCTATAATCTGTGAAGCTCTTTGAGTTATGTGTCTGTGCCTTCTGAGAAAATAACCACGTGTTTATTGAGGGCCTGCTCTGACTAGCATCATCATGGGAAAGACAGACTTGAGGCAGTCCGGGTTAGCCCACCAGAACATCTCCCATGTGGCGTAGTGCTAGCAGTTCATTCATCATCTAAGCTGAGTCCTGTGTGCCCAGTACTGCCTCTGGTGCTGGGTGCTGCCCTGGGGACGAAACAGACAAGAATCCTGGCCCTCCACGGTGCTGGGGTGGAGACAAGTAAATGCAACGTGAATGTTAGGTGCCAAGCCCTATGAAGAAACCAAAGCAGGAAGGGGATCCTGATAGAGAGATGGTCAGGGAAGGCCTCCCGTGGAAGGTGGTATTAAGCGCAGCCTGGAAAGGGGGGAAGGTGGCTGGGGAAGGGCGGCTCAAGCCGAGGTAGCAGCCCGTGCCAGGGTCCTGAGGCAGGAGCAGGCTGGCATGCTGCGGGGACAGCTAGGAGCCCGGGGCCGGTGCTGGGGGCACTTTTGAGAGCAGTCAAGTCAGGTGTGACCTTACTGTGAGTCTTAGATTGAGATTCGTCCGATGGGTAAGACGGCATTGAGTTCAGAGTTAAGGCTAATGTTGTAGTTTTCTGAGGAAAATCCTTCAAGTTTTCGTTACTGAGAAAGTAGGGCTGCTTTCCAGAACCAGTTGGTACAGTGAAAAAATATCTCTTTCCACCCTTAGTGCGCAGGGGTGCCAGGAAAAGCCCCTGGGGCGACATGGGGGTGCGCACCCACTGCACCAGGTATGCGGTCAGGCCTCCCTGGCCGTTTTTGCGATGCGTCTCGGGGTCCGTTTCCCTTGACTGCGCAAGCTGTGCTGTCTCCTGTGTGGGTGCCCCTCACTCAGCCCTTTCCCGAGGGGCATTGAGGCTGTTCCCAGGTCTGCTTAAATCACAGGCCACTGTATACGCCCATCAGCGACGTATGAAAGGCCCCTTGGCGCCACAGCCCTCTCCAGTCCTTGGTATTTTCAGGCTAATTTATAATCTTTGCACGTCTGGAGAGTGATGAATGCTATCTTGTGACTGTGTGTGTTTGATTACAAGACACACATCAGGAAGTACATGAACTAACCGTCCAGCTCAGTGGTGCAGGATTATCTGTAAGATGTAGCGGTGTCATTGTCCTGTAACCCTCCATCGTGAGAAGATACCGCAGCTCTTTCTCCCCGCGGGTGCGGGCGTGTGGCTTGTGTGGAGTGTGGAGGCAGCCACGCACTTGGTCTAGGCACCCTGCCCCGCGGACACGTGCATTTCTCTGGGGTGCGGCCCGAGTGGAGTTCCTGGGTTTAGGATATGCGTTGTTACTACGCAGTTGGGACTGTCTTCCAGTGTGGGTCCTGATGTACATTCCACCAACTCTGTGTGAGAGAGTTGCCGCTGTGCCATGTCCTCACTGACACTCGGGATTTTAGACGTTTTAAACGTTTGTGAATTTGATGGTTACAAAATGATGTTTCAGTTGTGATTTCAGTTGTTTTGATGAATTGCTAATAAAGTTGAGCCTCTTCTTTCCGTGGTTTATTGGCCATTTGTTTCCATTTCTGTGAAATCCTTTTCATGTCTTTTGCCTCAATATTTTCTTGTGGATTGGTTGCCTTTTCTTACTATATATTTTTGTATATGCTCTTTATGGGCGCTAATCTTCTATCACTATCTTTTGTCAGTAATGATTGTTGGAAATGTGTTCTCCCAGGTGTGGCTAGCTGCTTCACTTTCATCCTGGTGTCTGTTTTTTTGGGGGGTTTTGATGAACAGAAGTTCTTAATTTTGTCAGATATACTAGTCTTTTCCTTTGTGGTTCACCCAAGGTTCTGTAAGCTAGGGCCTTTGGGTTGGGTGAGGCCACGGCCTGTTTTTGTAAATAAAGTTTTATGGGGGCCCAGGCATGCTTAAACTTTCACGTTTGCAGCCACTTTCCTGCTGTGATGGCAGAGTTGAGCATGAGAGACCACAGGGCCCAGAAGGCCTAAAATACATACTGTCTGCCCTTTCCAAGAAACATTTGCCAATCTCTGTTTATCCCACGGTCAAAAGATCATCTGCTTCCATAAAAGTTGTTTCCTTTTTTTTTTTTTTTTTTTAAAGATTTTATGTATTTATTTGACAGAGACAGCCAGTGAGAGAGGGAACACAAGCAGGGGGAGTGGGAGAGGAAGAAGCGGAGGAGCCTGATGTGGGGCTCGATCCCATAACGCCGGGATCACGCCCTGAGCCGAAGGCAGACGCTTAACCGCTGCGCCACCCAGGCGCCCCCATAAAAGTTGTTTCCTGATGCATTTCTACCAAGCAGGAGTAGGAGCCTTTATTTGAAGCTTTACTCATTCTCTCTGGTAAACTTTCTCATGGGCTTCATTTTCAAGATAGAAGATGAGAAAAGGCTTGCAAACTAGCAATCACAGGCTAATTCTGGCTGTAAACAAATTGTGTTTGGCCCAAATATTAGGGGGAAAAAAGTAGTTGCAAATACTTGAAGTCAGATTTCACGTAAATATTTGAATTGCTTATTTCTTTGGAAAATGAAAAGTTCTGGGAGTTTTGGCCTACGTTCCACAATGGCAACAGTCTCTTGGAATGTAGTGGCAGCTGCTGCCTCCCGCCGAAGGGCCTGCCCTCTGCCGTTGGCTTAGTACCGTACTCTCAGCTGCTCTTCGTCCAGAGGCCGTTGGTGCCGTTTTTTCTACGATTATTTGTTCATGCAGTAAATTATTTGATTGATGGTCTAGTGCTAAACAGCTTTGCATCCCTGGAATAAACCCATTTGGTCATGATGTGGCATCATTTTTACATATTGGAGGATTTGATTTGCTAATTTTTCATTTAGGAGCTCCGTGTCTGCGTTCATAAGGGATATCGGTCTCTTCTTTTTTTTTTTTTTTTTTTTTTTTTTTTAAAGATTTTATTTATTTATCTGACAGAGATAGAGACAGCCAGCAAGAGAGGGAACACAAGCAGGGGGAGTGGGAGAGGAAGAAGCAGGCTCATAGCGGAAGAGCCTGATGTGGGGCTCGATCCCATAACGCCGGGATCACGCCCTGAGCCGAAGGCAGACGCTTAACCGCTGTGCCACCCAGGCGCCCCTGGTCTCTTCTTTATTGTGCGCGTGTAGTGTCTCTGGCACACTGATGATTAGGGTTATGCCGTCGTCATAAAACTTCTCAGGAAATACTCTTTTTCTGTTTTCTGAAATAGTTTATGAAGATTGGTGTTATTGCTTTCTTTGGATGTTTGATGTATTTCACTGGTAAAAATTCTAGGCCTAGAATTTAATTTGTGGAAATATTTTTGAAAACAAATTGAATTTCTTTATTAGATATAAAGCAATTTGGAATTTCTCTTTCATCTTCTGTCACCCTGGATAAATTTAATTTTTTTCAAGGAATTTATCCATTTCACCTAAGTTGTTAAATATTTGCTATGAATTTGTTCAGAATGTTTCCTTATTATCCTTTTAATGTCTGTAGAATTTGTAATGATAACCCCACCTTCATTCCTGGTGTTAGTGATGGATGTTCTCTCTTTTCTTGATCACCCATCACTCCTGTTGATCTTTTTCAAGAATCAGCTGTGGCTTTAATTTTCCTCACTGTTTGTGTTTCATTAATTTGTGTTGTTATTTCCTCCCTTCTATTTTATTTGGGTTAACTTTGTACTTTTTCCTAAGGTAAAACCTTAGATCATTGATTTTAGACTTCTTTTCTAACCCAAGCATTTGAAGCTGTAAGTTTCCTGCCATGTGCTTTTGTGGGTGACCCCGCAGCTTTTAACATACTGTTTTCATTTTTACTCAGTTATCTCGTTTTGATTTCTTCTTTGACCTGTGGATTATTTGGTATATGTTGTTTAATTCCCGGATACTTGGGGTATTCCTAGATATTTTGTTATTACTGATTCTGACTTAATTTTGCAGTATTCAGAGAGCTTACTTGGTATGATTTCAGCCCTTCTAAATTTATTAAGACTTGTGGCCCCCTTTATGGTCTTTTCTAGTGAATACACCATGTGCGCTTGAACAAATATTATGCTTTTCAAAAATAACTGGATTTTGCACTTGGGTATCGTATTCCATGAGTATCCATTAAGTCAAAATATTTCATACTGTAGTTCAGACGATCCTGTGTCTTGATTTATTTTTTCTTTTGGTCTCGTTCTATCAGTTGTTGAGAGAGGGATATTAAATCTCTAGCTCTGTCTTTCTTTTAGTTCTTTTAGTTTTTTAGTTTGTTTTTTTTTTAAGATTTTTATATTTATTTTAGAGAACGAGAGAGAGGAGACAGAGCAGCCACGAGCGTGGGAGGTTGGGGGAGAGGGCAGTGGGGGAGAGAATCTCAAGCAGACGCCCCGCAGAGTGCGGGGCTCACCACAAGCTGATCCCACGACCTGGAGATCATGACCTGAGCTGATATCAAAAGAGTTGGACGCCCAACCAACTGAGCCACCCAGGCGCCCCTAAGTCTTTTAATTTTAATGTCATATTTTGAAGCTCTGTTATTAGACACACATTTGTGATTAAGCTTTCCTGATGAATTGTCTTTTATTCTGAAATATCCCTCTTTTTCTCAAGTAATACTTGTTGTTTTGAAGTCTCTTTTGTCTGATATTAATACGGCCACTCCACCCTTACTAGGCCTACTTTGTGCATGTTATCTCGTGTTCTGTCCATTCCTCTTCAGTGTATTTTTATATATATATATATATTTTAATTTATATATATATATATATATTTATTTATTTATTTAAAATTTTATTTGAGAAAGAGAGCATGCAAGCGGCGGGGGGTGAGGTGGGGAGAGGAGCAGAGGGAGAGGTAGAGAGAATATCCCAAGCAGATTCTGTGCTGAGCACAAGCCTGACCTAGGGCTTGATCCCGTGACCCTGAGACCATGACCCGAGCCGATATCAAGAGCCAGACACTTAACTGAGCCACCCAGGCACCCCTATGTTTTTATATTTGAAGTGATTGTTTTGTAGACAGCATATCATTAGGTCTTGCCTTATAATTGGAGCGTTTAGTCCATTAATAAAAAATGCATTTATTGGTACAGTTGGATTTATCTCTATTGTTTTAATGTTTCCTCTCATTTTTTCCCCTTTCCTTTCTTGCCTACTTTTGAATCAGTAAATATTTTTTAGAATTCCATTTTAGTTCATCTAATGCTTTTTAAGCTATACCTCCTTATGTCATTTTTTTAGTGGTTTGTCTGATGAATGCAGTGTACATCTTTTTCATAGTCTGTTTACAATTAGTATTGCAATATTTCATGGAAAATGTAAAAGCCTTACAACTGTATTAAAGTGCATTTCCTCTCTGTACTCCATCCTTTATGTGAGAGTTGTCATATGCATGGCATGTACATCTGTTATAAACCCCATAAGACAATGTTTCAACTTTTGCTTAAGCTCTTGTATATATTTTATTTTTTTAATTA
Organism: Ursus americanus; assembly: GCF_024610735.1. NCBI lineage: Eukaryota > Metazoa > Chordata > Mammalia > Carnivora > Ursidae > Ursus > Ursus americanus. The sequence goes on from NC_142128.1 coordinate 37,481,906, forward strand.
TTTATTTGAGAGAGGAAGCACAAGCAGTGGGGAGATGGATAGGGAGAGGGAGAAGTAGGCTCCCTGCTGAGCAGGGAGCCTGATGCAGGATTTGATCCCAGGACCCCTGGGATCATGATCTGAGCCAAAGGCAGACGCTTAACTGACTAAGCCACCCAGGTGCCCTATTGTACATATTTTAAAGAAAGTAAGAGAAAAATACTTATATATTTGTCTGGGTTGCCGTTTCTGATGCTCTGCCTTATTTCTTGGAAGATCCAGGTTTCCATCTGATATCATTTCCATTCAACCTGAAGAACTGTAGCATTTCTTTTCCTGGCGGTCTGCTGTTTAGGTCTGCTGTTTAAGACTTTAAAGATGTTCCGTTGTCTTCTGGAAAGTTAGCTGTCATTCACATTATTGTTCTCCCATGTAATGTGTATTTTTTTCTCTGGCTGCTTCCAAGATTTTCTTTTTATTCGGTTTTCAGCAGTTGACTATGACGTACTTGGATGCTTTTCTTTGAAATTATCCTACTAGTGGTTCACTGAGCTTTTTGAATCTGTAAATTGTTGTCTTTGACAAACTTTGGGGGGAATTTTCAATCATTTCTTCAAATATTTTTTTCTGCCCTGTTCTCTTTCTCCTTTCCTTTTGGAACTCCAGTTACATGTATGTTAAGCTTTTTTTCCCCCTGTCTATACTTGATACCCTGTTCATTTGTTTTTAATCTTTTTTTTTTTTCTCTTTTACACTGAATAATTCCTTTTAGTCTGTTTTCAAGTTCACAGACTCTTTTCTGGTGTCTCCACTTGGTTTTTAAGCCTTCTTGTTATTTTTTAAGACTTCTAGTTTTTTGTTTTTGTTTTTTTTACATTTTCCATACTGTATTTTTTATACCTAGAATTTCCACTTGGTTCTTTTCTTACAGTTTATATCTCTGAAATTTCCCTTTAATGCATACCTTTAATTTGGAGCATATTTTACTGTAGGTCATACAGTATTATAATAACTGTTTTAAAACCATCTGATTCCAACATCTGGATCTTCTTGGGACCAGTCTCCATTGATTGACCCTTCTCTTGAGCGGGGGTCATGTTTTCCTGTCCTCTGTATGTAGAGTAACTTGTTATTGCATCCTGGACATTGTGGATGTTACCTTGTGGAGTCTCTGGATTCTGTTATATTCCTCTGAAGAGTAGTTCTTGTTTTAAAGTAGACTATTAAACTAGTTGTACCCCAGCTGCAAACAGAACCGTTTGATACTTTTGTCCTTAATGGGCTGTTTGCATTTTGCCCCACACATGCATGATTTAGGGGGTCAGCCAGAGACTTAGAATTTATTCCCCGAACTGGGGCCTCCCTTTCTCTGACTCTCTCCTTTCTGGGACCCCCCCCCAGCTTTCACCTTTTATGGTTACCCTAATCTCTTCTCTGGTTCTTCCGGCCAGAAAAAGTATACATTGTGGTGCATCAGCCACCTGCCCCCTTTCTGTGCTCTTCCCTTCTTCCACGTGTCAGCTCTCCAGAACCTGCCTGCTTTTGCTGATTTCTCCAAAACCTTTTAGGTGGTCCTTTTGTTGTGGTTCCTGAGTTCATGGTTGTTATCCATAGGAGGGTTGGTTGGAGGCTGTAACTCAGCCTGCTGTACAGGAAGTGGCACTCTGTAGTAAAGACAAAACGTTAGATTGTTCTTACCTGTTCTACATGTGGTAAAAAGGGAGACTGTCCATGTGGGATATGTAATTCCAGGAAAACAGTCTGTGTATTTCTCATGGCTTAAGATACTAAGCGTGTCTGTATTTAAAGTATTGTACTTAAGATGTCATCATAAGGGACGCCTGGATGGCTCAGTCGGTTAAGCGTCTGCCTTCGGCTCAGGTCAGGATCGCAGGGCTCTGGGATTGAGCCCCGCATTGGGCTACCTGCTCAGTGAGGAGTCTGCTTCTCCCTCTGCCTGCCACTCCCCCTGGTTGTGCATTCTCTTTCTGTCAAATAATCTTAAAAAAAAATATGTCATTATTAGAAGCAAAACCGTAGTATGAACAGGCGTTTGGGTGACTCAGTTGGTTAAGCGTCCAACTAGATTTTGACTCAGGTCATGATCTCAGGGTTGTGAGATCCAAGCCCCATGTGGGCTCCCCGCTCAGCCAGGCGTGTGCTGCTCTCCCTTTTCTTCTCCTTCTGCCACTCCTCTGCCTGAGCAGGTGCACACCTCTCTCTCTCTCTCTAAGTAAAAAAAATCCTTAAAAAAAAAAAAAAAAGGTGGCTCAGTCAGTTAAGTGTCTGCCTTTGGCTCAGGTCATGATCCCAGGGTCCTGGGATCGAATCCTGCATCAGGCTACCCCGTAGGCAGTTACATTTTTAATTCTTGCTTCCTCGTCAGAAATGGCCCTGCAGGACCACTGACACTGTCTTTTGGCCGCCGGAGTGTCCTGTGCCTGAGCGTGGTGATGATTGTGGTGATGAAGGTTGCAGGTTTGTAAGAGAGCTGCAGTAGAGGCCGTGGGGTAGGGAGAAGTAGGAGAATTATGGGCACTCTTGCTTTTGTTGAGTTTGATACTTTCTTAGAAACACAGACTTGTTCCTGCTCTGGGGTGGGGACATGTTCTCTGTGAGCAAAACATCAGTAGTAGAGGGGCATCTGGGGGGCTCAGTCGGTTACATGTCTGACTCTTGATCAGCTCAGCTATGGATCTCAGGGTTGTGAGGTCAAGCCCTGCGCTGGGCTCTGCACTGGGCATGGAGCCTACTTAAAAAAAAAAAAAATACGCCACAAGCTGGCTTAGAGCTGCAGTTTGAAACGAGCGGTGTAGGAAGTAAGTGCTGTGAATTCACAGTAGGGAGAGGTGGTTACGAGGTGCTGGGGATGGGAGCACCTCATCCTGGACTCTGAAACTGCTCGGTGGAGAGAGGGACGTGCTTGCAGCCGGAGGAAACAGCGTGAGCATTGGCAGGGGCATGTGGTGTGTCAGATTCAAACTGTTGTTCCCATTTTGTGCGACCCCAAACCACCACACAGATTAACACGCATATGTTGCCGCCTGGCACCGAGGCTTGTGGTTTTTCCTTCAGAGTGTAGAGGAAGCGCGAAGAGAGATACGGTGTAGATAGGGTGTTTGTATCTGCTTCGGGCGGATTGACTGCACTATTGGTTTATTTGTACAGTCCTTGTGGAACGTTAACTTGCAGTCGCATTTGCTCTCCATAGTGCTGTTGATTAGTTTTGGAATTATAATGGAAAGTCTGGAAGCCCTGGTTGGAAATAAGGATTGGTTATTTGTGCCTTTTTCCTAATGAGGAGGACTTCTGTTTCTCCCATCATGAATAACAGATTGTTCCAAAAAGATCGTATTCAGTGGGAAAAACAACAGGAATAGGGGAAGTGACACATGGGAAAACGGTGTTGAATCTGGGAGTGAGGACGGCCTTCAGCAATAGGACTAATTTTGAAAGGCCGCGCACCTCGCCTAGGCCGGCTAAGTCAGCTTCACGGAGTCTACCACGGCTGTGCTGGTACTAGAAGCTCTATGACGGATTGACCGCTGTAGCTGCCACAGCGAGCTGCTCACCATCATCCACGCCCACCCCTGGGCCAGCAGCCCCTGCAGCGGCTCGACCGTCAGGGCGGAGCAGTTCACGGATACAGTGTCCCCCAAGGTTGATGTCCGTGGCGATGGGGAACCTCCCCAGGGAGCTCATGGAGGGCATCCAGAAGGACCAGGTGCTCCTGGAGATGCTGACACGGAGCCTGGACCTCACCCGCCTCGTCTGCAGGTGCCGGAATGGCGAGCAAGAGAAGGATGCAGGGAGGGGGCTGGTGGCGGGGAGACTGAGGTAGCCAGCTGAGCCCAGTGCCAGGCTGCTTTTCTGTATTGGGAAAAGGGTGCGTGCTGGTGCCTGGGGTCATTCTCATCATAATACGAGGACAGCCCACTGAAAAACAAAAACGAAAGACTAATTTCATTAAACTCTGAAGTGTTCTTACAAGTCAGTGTGAAAAATAAGAAAACAGGATATCAAAAGTTCATCATGAAAAAGGAGATAGAAAATATTTAAAAATACGGATAGGTGCTCAGTCTTGCTCGTAGTGACAGAAATGAAATGGAAACTGCAGTAAAAATTTTACCCGACTGATAGGCAAAGGTCCAAAGTGTCCCTGACGCCGTCTTGGCAGGAGTGTGAGGTGACGCACACCCACGCTGCTGCTGGAATGTGAGCCGACAGTCCCTGGATGGTGACTTGGTGGCATCGTCCGTGGCGTAGACTGGACATAACCTGGGACCCGGAGACCCCACTTCTAGACGTGTACTCCCATGTATGTCCCGTGAGGGAATGAAATGACACGTGGACGAGAATGTTCCTTACAGTGCTGTTTTCTATTTTGAAACTCTTTATTCTGGAGTATTTCGTGCCTCACAGAGCTGTCCTGCAGTAGTACAGAGCCCTTCCCTTAGCTTCTCTTAATGCTAAAGTCTTCCGTCACAGTGGTACGAGGGTTAGAACCCGGAGTGGCAGTGCTCCTGACTCCTGGGCCCATCTCACTCGAATTGAGCCAGTTTCCCCACCGATGTCCTCCTCTGTCCAGGACCTGACAGTGCAGGTCCTTTCCGGTCTGTGATGGTTCCTCCGTCTGTGTGTGTCCTTCAGGATCGTGACACTTTAGAAGAGTACTGCCCGTTATTTCATGGATATCCCTAGATTTGGGTTTGTCTGATGGTGTTTTTAATGATTAGATTGAGATGCATTTTCGGCAAGAAGACCAGGGAAGGGAGGCCTCCCACGCCACCAGGATTGCAGGATGTTGCCCCGTCTTGTTCCTGGTGACAGTGACTGTGGTCACTTGGTCAGGAGGTATCTGCTACTTCACGGCAAATGACCGTTTTTTTCTGAAATCAGTGGATGTCTTGTGGGGGATACTGTGAGATTTCAAATGTTCTCGACATTTAAACCATCAACAGTTTCTACCTGTCACCGCTGTTACTGTGCTTGCCCGATGTGACTGTTTCCACCATTCCTTATACATTGGTTAATTGTAATTCCGCTGGGAGGAAGAGGTCTTTTCTCCCCCATTTATTTATAAGTAGTTAAGTATGGACGAACAGATACTTTATTCGCTGGCTGAAAGCTTACAGTCCGTACCATCCTCCTTTCGTTGCTCAGACGGTCCTAGAGTTTGCCTTCGGGGGCGCCTTCCAGTTGGAGCCTATGCACTCCAAGCACCCGATCCCTGGGGCCTTTCCTCCCTTTCTGCCACAATCTTTGTGTTCTCCGGCCCTAGAGGACGGCATTTACACACCAGTGTCTGGGTCCCGGGGAGGGTGACCATCCAGCACTGCTCGCCCAGGACCAAGGTGTTTCCGGAGATGGGGACTTGGGAGCTGCCTGTTCTGGGACAGTTGTTCTCCCTGTGCAGGTGTGCTCGTTGCTGCTGGCGTGTCGTGGCCTCTGAACCCTATAAGCGCGCGTGTGTGCGCGCGCACACACACACACGGCCATATTTGTTCAGGCACCCAGTCTGTAAATCAGGGAGAATCTTGCTCGTGTCCGTGCTGTGCCCACATTTCCAGTGCAGGGCTCCGGGTGCCACTGGGCCTCCCCGTTCCGTAACTGCTTTCTCCTGACTCAGGACCCATAAGATACTTATTTGCCTGATCCGAGTAGCTGCCTGAAACGGTTTCAGAAGTCCAAAGATTCTGCAGCAGTAATTGTATGCGGTGCTCTCGGAGGCTGACTGGACAACCACAGCACCATTTTGCGAAATCACTTAGCTTAGTTCTTGTCCTTTAGGTTGCTTACGTTCATAATACAGCTATGTGAATCTGTTACGGTTTCTGTCTCATTGAATGTCCCCCACACCCCATAGGTGTTCCTAGTTACTCTTTGTGCGAGAAAGAACCATGGTTCTGAGAGTCAAATATACAAAAGAACATACTCAGAAATGTCACATTCCCCTCAGCTCTGCTCTCCTGTCCCCAGCATCCCCCCCCCCACTATTTCTCTTTTGTTCCCACATACCCGTTATGGGTTCAGTTTTTGCCTCCCCCAAAAATGTTGAAATCCTGACCTCCGTGACCTGTCAGTGTGACTTTATTTGGAAATAGGGTCTTTGCAGCTGATCAAGTTAAGATGAGGCCATTAGGCTGGGCCCTGGTCCAACGTGACCGTGTCTTTATAAAACGGTGGAATTTGGACACAGAATCTGACATGCAAGAGGGAAGACACGGTGTTCAAGCCAAGGCACACCTGAGGCTACGGAATTGAGGAGAGGGGACCGGGGCAGATTCTTCCTCGCAGCCTCAGAAGGAACCAGCCCTGCCAGCACTCTGATTTTGGACTTCTAGCCTCCAGAACTTGATATGGAAAATTTCTGTGGTTTCAGCTGCCCAGTTTGTGGTGCTTGGCCACAGCAAGCCCAGGAAACAGCACACAGCTTTTCTAGGTAATCAGCTTCTTGTGGTTTCAACTGTGTGCCCCCAAAAGATACGTCCAGGTGCTAATCCCGGGAACCTGTGAATGTGACCTTATCTGGAAATGGAGTCTTTGTAGATGCAAATAAAGATGAGCGTGTACTGAATTAGAGGGAGCCCCAAACCCAGTGTCACTGGTGTGTCTGACGGGGAAATCCAGACACGGAAGACACACACGGGAAGTGAAGACAGGCAGAGATCGGAGCCAGGCAGCTGCGAGTCAGGGAATGCCAGGACTGCTGGCGGCACCCTGAGCTAGTGGAGGTGCGGATGGAATTCCTCAGAGCCTCCGGGAGGAACCAGCCCTGCTGACACCTTGATTTTGGACATCTGGCCTCCAGAGCCATGAAGGGATGGGTTTCTGCAGTTGTTGGCCACCCAGCGTGTATTGCTCCGTTCCGGCAGCCATGTGAAACCACCTCACAAGTTTCTGTTTCTTGTGCACAGAGCAGTGAAATGTGCTTATCTTTCTGCATCGTCTCCTTTCATCCATAAAGGAGGGTAACAGGCAGCAGATAATTCTTTGGCATTACGGAACAGAATTTTAACAGCACAAGACTAGAAACAGTTTAAACATCCATCAGTTAAGTGCTAAATACTTAACCCTTACGGTGGAATATTACTTGTTCGTTAAAAAGAATAATGAGCTCTGGACTGAAATGGAATAATCTGTGAGATGTGTTCTTGTTTTCATTTAAAAATTTTTTAAGATTTTATTTATTTGAGAGAAAGCATGAGAGAGGGGATGATCAGAGGGAGAAGCAGACTCTCTGCTGAGCAAGGAGCCCAATGCGGAACTCGATTCCGGGACTGCAGGATCATGACGTGAGCTGAAGGCAGACGCTTAACCAACTGAGCCTCCCAGGCGCCCTTATTTAGATGTTTTTAAGGTGTTGTGCATAGAGGTAAAGGCAAAGGTCATGTTATTTGTAAATCCAGGAATAAGCTTAAAGGAAAGGCCAGTTTTTATATTTTGTAGGAACATGGAAGTTGATACGTTGTTTTGAAACCTCCAGGTCCTTTCTGGACATTGTGAATCATTCCTTTCTGACTGGGACGTATGTCTATGTCGCACACAGCGGATAGTGCAGCTCATGCGGGTCTGGACTTGCATGTGGGTGTCTTGCAGTGTCTGACCTGTCTCCTTGAAAGTCTTGGGCAGTAAGCACCTACCAAACCAACACCAGTCCTGGCTTTGTGGTCGTGGAGTCAGAGCAATGCTGTCCTGAGGGGCTGCTGCTAAGGGTGGGTTCCGTCCTGCCAGGTGGACTGGAGGGTGGCTGTCTGCCACGCTGGGCTGCAGACGGCAGTGTCGGGTGGAGGGGTTTACCTTCTTCCCTCGCAGGCGTTCCTCAGTCTGCTGTGCTGAGCAAGAAGTCAGAAAACTGACGTGAGACAGTGTTGAGCCCTCTTCCTGATTACAAGGTAGGGGAGATCATTCGCTGGTTTTCAGTCTTTAAATACACTAATTTTTAAAAACCGACAGTTTTGGGGGCACCTGGGTGGCTCAGTCAGTTGGGCTTCTGCCTTCGGCTCAGGTCATCCATCATCCCAGGGTTCTGGGATCGAGTCCCACATTGGGCTCCCTGCTCAGTGGGGGAGCCTGCTTCTCCCTCTCCCTCTGCCTGCTGCTCCCCCTGCTTGTGCTGTCTTGCGCTTGCTTGCTGTAATAAATAAAATATTTTTAAAAAATAAAATGCTCTTATAAAAAAAAAAACCTGACAGTTTTGGACAAAAAGGTAAACAGTAATTGAGGTCTCTTTAGAACATGGTGAGAGTGTTTCATAACATTAATATAAAAATTTGGATCTCACTTAGGGCTATATTTTTTTCCTCTTTTTCATGGTTGTCACAGGGTTAGGAAGGCTGGCGTGTGTTACTTGGGGCTCTAGGGGGGCCGTGAGCACCAAGGCACGTTCGAGTTTGGTGGGTTTGTGCAGGATCTCTCCGGGGCCACATGTGGTTAGTGGTGATGAAGGCCTCTGCCCACCTCCCGCAGCTCTGCCCCCGAGTTGGGGTTCTTTCTTGGAAGTTGATATGTATGAGCATATGTTACCAACCGAATACTGAAGTGCCTGCCGCTCGTACGGCCCTGCCATCCCGAGTGCTCTCGATCTTGTCTGAAATACCCACCAGCTGCTCAGCATTCTGTCACTTCGATTTCTCCTGGGTGACATTGGGGCTTTTGAGCAATGGCCTGCCTTAGAAATCTCCACGTCAGCGTTTGCAGGACCCACCAGACACGTTTCTGACGTCTTTCTAAATGTTCTTTCTGCATGTTCGTCTTTCTAGGAAAACCCTTTCTGTGTCCTTGGCGGACCCCGGCCCAGTCCAGGAGCCCCAGGCGAAGCCTGGCGTCGAGCTTCCATGCTGGACGGCTCTTCAGCTCGCAGGCTGCGGAGGACCAGACGGAGGAGCCCCCCCACTCCATCATCAGCAGCACCGAGACCGTGCAGGGTACTGTGTGCTGCTGGCCCGTGAGGGCAAGTGCTTGAGGCAGAGCAGTGATTGATAGAGCTACCCACTTGCTTCAGACGAAAGGTCTTAGTCGGAGGGAAGGTTCCCCCAAACAAAGCATCCTCCGTTTCCGGCTTCACCAGGAGCTGCTGACTGCCATCCTGGTGTGTCTTGCCCCCTCTGGTGGTCACCCGTGAGCTCCCGGCTGGCCACCTTCTCTGAATGGTGATTCATGGCACATCTGCTAATAATCATGGAAGCAGGATGTAAACCCAGCATTGGCCGTGCTGATGCAGGACTGCACTCTCAAGCCGTCCTGTCAACTCAGAAGTCTAGAAAAGCGGTCTCCGGAGCCAGTCCTCAAGTGGGTCCATTTCTGGCTTTCACATGAGAGGACAACACAGTCTTTGATGTTAGGGTTAAGAAGTGAGATTTTTCTTGTCCATTTGCTTTCTAAATAATTTGGAAACCATGGTTTTGAAGAGTAGAATCTAGGGTCTGGTTGTTAGAGCCGGTCCGATTCTCACATCGTTGGGAAGTGCCGGCCTGACAGGCCCTGGAGGTAGCTGCCCCAAGGCGATGGGTCTCAGCAGGCGGAAGTGGGGGAGGCTGCCTTTGCCCCTTGCTGTGGAGAGAGGGGGCCACTGGCTTGTCCTCTCTGACACTTCCTACCTGAGAGCCCCAGCGACTTAGTTTCTTTTTCACTTTTTTAATTTATTTTTATTTATTTATTTTTTTAAAGATTTTATTTATTCGACAGAGATAGAGACAGCCAGCGAGAGAGGGAACACAAGCAGGGGGAGTGGGAGAGGAAGAAGCAGGCTCATAGCGGAGGAGCCTGATGTGGGCCTCGATCCCAGAACGCCGGGATCACGCCCTGAGCCGAAGGCAGACGCTTAACCGCTGTGCCACCCAGGCGCCCCCTCACTTTTTTTTTTTTTTAAAGATTTTATTTCTAAGTAATCTCTACACCCAACGTGGGGTTGAACTCACAACCCCAAGGTCAAGAGTCGCACGCTCTACTGACTCAGCCAGCCAGGCGCCCCTTTTGTTCACTCTTGAGAAATGTTTAGAATTCATTACCTGAAACATTCTTTTGAATGTTACATAGCCTATTTTTCCATAAAAATAGAAAGTAAACTTTATTGCTTGTGTCTGTGATTCATTACCAGGTTCTGTTTCCAAACATGAGTTCCAGGCTGAGACAAAGAAGCTTCTGGACATTGTTGCCCGTTCCTTGTACTCAGAAAAAGAGGTGCGGTATCTGCTCATCGCGCCCAGTGCTAGCAGGGTTTCTTTGTGAAAAAATGATTTTTACGCTACTCTAGGGAAATGCCAGGTAGTGTAATAGCTGTGAGAACTCATTAAATTTGGACAGGTCTGGATCTTAGTTACCAGCAAGAGTATTTTTACTAAAATCTGTTTGGGTTTCACGGACAGATAGGCCCGATGATTCTTTGTGCTAGATTGATGCTGGGAGTTATTTTTGCTGATAGTTTAGAAGCTCCCCCGCCTGGGGTCCCTGGGGTTCACTTCTGTGGTGGTGGAGGTAAGCTTGGAGGCCCTGTGTTACCGTGTCACCTGGCTGGTGGTCACCAGGTAACTGGGTCACAAGGTGACCACTAGATGGACGGCAGGGCTGCGGGAGGAAGGCCCCCCAGCCCCGTGTGGACCAGAGCAGGGGCTGGAAGGCAGTGAGGAGCGACAGGCTGTGGGAGAAGTCGAGAACAAATGGTCCGTTGTGTCCATGCTCGTTATTGCTAGACTGCAGAGGGGAATTTTGAGGAAGTTAGGTAAAGCACAAAATTCCAAAGTTAAAAGGGACTTTTTAGGAAATACTTTCCAGTCTTGTACTGCTGCGTACCATATTCAGGTATCCCTGTGATCTCCAGCTTCTGTCCTCTTGGGGTCACATCACCGAGCTTCCTCCCTCACCTGCAGGAGGAAGGTCTGTTTGAGGGAAAGGTGCTTCTTAGACAGGTAGTTGGGCCGTGTGGCCCTTTCTTCCCCTGAACGTGGTAGGCCTTCGTTAAAGGAAGCCAGAGAGTCTTTCTTCAAGGGGTAGAAGAAACAGGTGTTGGGGGATATTTGGACATCCCTGGGCAAGAGTCGGGCAAGAAGTGGTGGCACGGGGCTCTTCAGGCTTGACGTAATAGATTGGCACCTGCTTGATTTTCAGGACGGAGCAACAAGGTTAGAGTTGACTCCTTAAAGCTGTGTCAGGGAGAAGCCTTAGGCCTTGAGTCATTTTGGGACCTGCCCTCGAGAAACCGTCTCTGAGAAAAGTGGGAGGTCTTTATGCTTAAAACTGAATATTCTTTGGCAGTTCTCCCCCATGAACACACGCCGCAGGTGCCGCTGACCGGGGCGGCCGGCCGTGCCAGTGTCGTCTTTCTGCTTCCGTAGGTGTTTATACGGGAGCTGGTCTCCAACGCCAGTGACGCCTTGGAAAAGCTGCGTCACAAGCTGCTGTCTGAAGGCCAGACGCTGCCAGAAATGGAGATCCACTTACAGACGGACGCCGAGAAAGGCACCATCACCATCCAGGTACCTCCTCCTGAGTGTCCTAATGGGCGCCGGCCCTTTTCACTCCTGGGACAGGGGAGCCAGACCGGCCTTTTTGTTCCATCTCCAGTCTCCAGGTGATGCACTGTCTTCGTTGTTGACTCTTGTTTTAATTTACTATGAAAATAACGCTTGTTCAATATAGAAAATTTGGAAAACACAGACATACAGAAAGGAAGCAAGTTTAAAATCACCCTGTCATGTGAGGCTGACGACTGTTACCGTGTTAGCGTAGGTTTTTGGTGTCTGTACATTTATTTACATATCTACACATCGTTAGGCTATGTTATTTTTAGTGTTCTCTCTTTACATTTTTAACTGTACTTTTCGTCTCGTAATGCATATTTCCCCGTGTCATCAAATATCCTGTGGTACTATTTTTAATCGCACCCCGTTGTTTGGATCAGTGGTCTTGCTTTAGATGAAGCAATACTTAGGGCTCTTGTAACCTGAAAATATTAAGGTCAGAAAGACAAATGTGGGGGGTTCGTCAAGCAGTGGTCCTGAGGGGTACCATGTTGCTGGGACAGGTGCTGCAGGGTCTTGGGGCGGTGGCTGGAACGGGGGCCCGCAAGGTGGAAGGACGTGCTTCAGACGTTCCTGACCTGGGCTTCCTGCCTCTGCCAAGGGAGCTGGGTTTGGCCGCTTGGCATGGTGCTGGAGGGGGGCTCTTGTGCCGTCTTGTTGCTCGTGTCCTCTGGTCTGCGTGTGTGCACCTTTTATGCTGTTATTTTAAGAAGCTTTACTGAGGTAAGATTTATACGCAGTGAAATTCAGGTTCAAGTGCGCACATTCTGGTGACCGCGATGCCATCATGATTTCCTCCCCCCAGATCCCCACTCCCTTCCCAGCCCGTCATCCACTCTTGTGCTGTCTGCCCCTTTGGGTGTGCATTTTCTTTTTTTTTTTTTTTTTTTTAATCTTTTTTTTTTTTTTTTAAGATTTTATTTATTTATTCGACAGAGATAGAGACAGCCAGTGAGAGAGGGAACACAAGCAGGGGGAGTGGGAGAGGAAGAAGCAGGCTCCCAGCGGAGGAGCCTGATGTGGGGCTCAATCCCACAACGCCGGGATCTCGCCCTGAGCCGAAGGCAGACGCTTAACCGCTGTGCCACCCAGGTGCCCCTGGGTGTGCATTTTCTAGAGTTGCATAGAAACAGAGTTTGGTCTGACTCGTTGCCCTCAGGAGAGTGCTGTGAGATCCCCCCGGTGCAGCGTGTAGCCATGCTGCTTCCCTTTTCTCCAGTGTCCACTCGCCACGTGATGCACGTTCGGGTTTCCAGTTTGGGGTGTTAGGAATAAAGCCTCCGAGGACACGTTTTCATTTCTCTTGGGTGAATGCCGAGGAGTGGGGCTGCTGGCTCCAGGACAACGTGTGTAACAGAGATGCCAGGCTGTCCGCAGTGGGTGTCCTGGCTTGCTTTCCTGTTGGTGGCTGGGAAGTCACTGCTGCCGTCCTTGCCAGCGCTGGTTACTGTTGGCTGTGGAGACTGCAGCCATTCCAGCGGCTGAGCTTTTTTTTCTTTTTAATTCATTTATTAGAGAAAGAGCACAAGCAGGGGGATTGCAGGCAGAGGGAGAAGCAGACTTGCTGCTGAGCAGGGAGCTGGATGCGGGACTTGATCCCAGGACCCTGGGATTGTGACCTGAGCCGAAGGCAGATGCCCACCTGACTAAGCCACTCAGGTGCCCCTGCAGCTGAGCTTTTAATGTGCATTTCCCTCATGATTAACAGTCAGTACTGAGCATCTTGTCCTGTGTTTGCCATTTCCAGAGCTTCCTTGTGCAATGTCCAGATTTCTGGTTCACTTTTAATCAGGTTGTTTGGTTTTTTTTAATTAAGTTGTAAGACTTCTTCGTATATTTTGGATGTAAGTTCCATATCAGATACACACTTCGCAAATATTTTTTTCCCAGTCTGTAGTTTGCCTTTTTATTTTCTTGGTGTTTTTTGAAAAGCAAAAGGTTTTAATTATAATGAAGTCTAGTTTATCACTTTTTCCTTCTGTGTTCTATGTTTTTAGTAATGTAAGAAATCGCTGCCTCTTCCACAGTCAGATTTTCCCCTGTGTTTTCGTGTAGCAGTTCTGCAGTCTTCACGCGTCCTCTGTGTCTGATCGTGAGGGGGACTGAGGTCGGGTGCGGTTTCAGACTTTCCATCTGCTTTCCTTTCCCCGGTCGAGTTCTCTCGGGACCTTTGTCAAAAATCAGGGGACACAGTCTGTGCAGCTCTGTTTCTGGAGTCTCTTCTGTCTCTTGGCTCTCTGGGTCTCTCCTAGCGGGGTTGGTTCTGGTGCGGCCCGGCCCCCGTGACTAGAACTGGTCTCTCTGACAGCGTATGCTGTGACGTCTCCAGGTCCTGCCTGGCACGTGTAATTGAGGCCGCTTGCCCCCCAGGACTGTCTGCCCATGTCCATCCTGGCTCCCGGGTGCTGGCCTTGGAGCTTAGTGTGCCTCTCTCCTCAGGACACTGGCATCGGGATGACACAAGAAGAACTGGTGTCCAATCTAGGAACCATCGCCAGGTCGGGGTCAAAGGTAAGCCCCCCCCCCCCCACTACTCCTTCCTCGGGTGCTACAGCTGCTGCCCCCTCAGGGCTTTAGGATCTGTCCTCAAGGCTGCCCCAACCAGAGAGGGCAGGACCCAGCAGCCTCCAGGCACCAGCAACAGCAGGAATGTTCTAGGGTGCCAGCTCTGTGTTGGCGCTGTGGGAGCGCTTTACCCCTCACAGGACCTCACGTGGTTTCTCTTCCTTATAGATGAAGAGGTGGAAATGAGTACTTTGTCCATAGCTAGAAATTGGCCGACCCCAGGCTCAAAGTCAGAGTCTGGAATGTACCATTCTGCCTCTGCGTTTTCTCCCTCACTCAGCGATTGCTTGAGGTGGAGGGGGCCTAGCAGATGTAGATGTCCTTCCTCTCCATCCTTAGTACTGTTGACGAGAATAGGCCACGTCTGTGGATGGGCGGCTTTGTGGGGGAGGAAGCGCCCTGGGGGTCGTGGCTGCCATGTGACCTCGAGGGGCGGGCGGTCACAGGACCTCTGCCAGCAGCGAGTTGGAGGCTGGTGGCTCTAGGCTGCCTGTGTGCCTCTCCTTGGTTTTGTGAGCCTAAGTGATGCCTAAAATGGTACCACGAAGTGACAAAAGTGCTTGAAATAGTCTAATTCTTGGTCCGAAGTGACTTGCAGAAATTCTACTTTTAAGAAACTACATGCCATAGCTGTTATTCCCTCCATTACATTTTTGGTTCTGTTTTTGTCAAGGAAAAGTCTGCCGTCATAGTAGCCACCAGCTACACGTGCCAGTTTGAATTTAAGTTAAATGTAATTTAAAACTTGGTTCCTCGGGCACACTAGCCCCCGTTTCAGTGCTCGATAGCCTGATGCTGTCCGCAGCCACCATATTGGGCCACGTCCAATGCTTCTGTCATCACAGACGGCGTCATAGCAATGAGTGTGTGCGTTCTTACTTCATTTTTATCTTAGAAATTTTGATAAACACGAGTTAGAAAAATTAAGTACCTTCTGATACCATATCAAACTGGAATGTGGTGTATACTGTTTTCCATGAAGCTTAGAATCTAGGAGACACGCAGAGGACGCATTTAGGAGAACTCGGGTGGGGGGGGGGGCGGGTCACTCTATCTGTGCGAGACCCGCTCAGACCGCTGCCCCGCACGCCCAGGGAGTGTGGCCCACAGGCCCGCTGCCAGCAGGCAGGCTTAGGGACCTGAGTGAAATACAGACCCAGTCCCCCTGCTGTGCAGCTGGGGCTCTCTGGGCCAGTCACTTCACCCGGGCTGGACCGTGCGGTGGAAAAGCACTTAGCGTGATTGTCTTGAGGATGAAGGGTACTCCCCACCGGCGCTAGAGGAACGGACACGGGGAGTTACAGACGTCCGTTCCGCCTGGGGAGGGGCCGCCCTCCCGCTGACCAGCCTTCGCCACCACAGGCCTTTCTGGATGCGCTGCAGAGCCAGGCGGAGGCCAGCAGCAAGATCATCGGCCAGTTTGGAGTGGGTTTCTACTCCGCTTTCATGGTGGCTGACAAAGTGGAGGTCTATTCCCGCTCAGCGGACCCAGGCAGCCCTGGTTACCAGTGGCTCTCAGATGGGTAAGTGAGAGCGGTCCTCACGTCACACCCAGGGAGCGCCCCAGGGCCGCCACGGCCGAGTGTACCTGATGTGAGCCTCGAGGGTCAGCGGAGGTATGAGCGCTTCATGTGGAAAGTTACAGCCTCCTGAAGGAGTACCAGCGGGCCTTCCTGAAGTCCGAACCTCACTCTTGGGGGAGCCGGTTACTCTTTCCCCTCCAGGTGGTCCATGCTGTCTGTCCCTTAGCTTTGTGCTCTGGAGCGTGGCCTGTGCCAGGCGGGGCTCCTTTGTGAATGGATGGCTGTAGGACCGGCCGGGCACCAGGCATCCCCTGCTCCGGCGCAGCCTCACTGGCCTCTGTTCTGTGGGAGTTCCTGGGCTGGCTCAGGGCCTGCCCGTGCCTCCCCTGCTGGCTCAGCCCCGAGGAGCTGCCGTTTAAAGACGCTTGCTTGATCTGCAGCCTGCACGGGGGCCGTGTCTCACACGCTCCATGGGTGGATGTTCCGGGAGAATCTTGAGAGTCCAAGGAGAATGGTACTTTGGCCAGACTGAAGCATGTACTTCAGTAAGCCCAAACCTTCATTTCCGAATCCTTCCCGGACAGAGTCTCCCGTCTGCCGTGGAGGTCCAGCGGTGCATGCGAGAGGGGCTCTGCTGGACCCCAGCCTGTCTCTCTCAGTCAGAACCACAATTTCTTGTTTAATAATGAAAAGGCAGTGCTCAGAGGAAATAGGCCAGTGTTTGACAAGGCACTTTGTGGGGGTGCGTCCCCCCCCACCTTGTACTTTGGAAATGGTTTCTCTGCCTGGTCTCCATCAGAGGTTCAGAAACATGGGGCGGGGGAGGGGTGTTTAGCTTGAGTTACAGGTGGTCGCTGTCATCTGCTCTTTCTGCCCGGTGTCTTATGGCATCGGGGCCACTTCAGGTGACCCTAGAGGCCACGAGGTGGTGGTCGTGATGGGGGAGCCCCACCCTGTGGCCATGCACCCTGTTGGAGATGACAGTGGATGGGGGCTTAGCTGGGCTCAGAAATGGTGGCGCTCAGGCTTGTCTCTCTGTGTGTTGGTTTGGGCCCTGCTTGCGACAGTCCCAGGAAGAGTGACTGGACGGGCAGCGTAGGAGCCGTCAGCTCCACTGTGTGCAACTGGCTTTCCCTTTCCCACATCTTAGCTCTGGGGTGTTTGAAATCGCTGAAGCCTCGGGAGTAAGAACCGGGACCAAAATCATCATCCACCTCAAGTCAGACAGCAGAGAGTTTGCCAGCGAGGCCCGGGTTCGAGGTGAGCCTGGGCCGTGGGGGATGTGTGCGCGGTGGCGCCCGGTCAGCACGGTGGGGCGGGCGTTTCTCGGGTTGGTCGCCTGGGCCTGCTGGTGCCGTCAGGTTTTGTTCTGTCTTCTGCCCTCGGTGGTTGCACATGGTGCTTTCCCCGTCCCCACTGTGTTATGAAATGCTTCCCAAAGCCCGGTGGTCTCATCCGGGTCTGACTGAATGCTTATCCGAGGTGCCGAGTGCTTTCAGGATTAACATTAACCCACATGACTATGTTTATGCCACCAAGAAGGTGTGGGGGTTCGTGGTGGCCTGGGCCTCAAGACACCTGTTCTCGTATGAGTTCTGGTGTCCTGCACAGGCAGGACAGTGTACCTGCCATGCCGTGGCCTGGCTTCATACCTGTGACACTGCTGGTATGGAGTCGTCCTGGCACGCTGTGTCACCCCCGCAGCCACTTCCAGAGCTTTTGTATCCAGAAGCTTCTTGTATTCATTGTTGGTGCGTTTTTTGTCTTTTCAAGATGTGGTGACAAAGTACAGTAACTTCGTCAGCTTCCCCTTGTACCTCAACGGAAGGCACATTAATACCTTGCAGGTGAGACCCTCGGCTTCCTGAGGGGCTCGGGGGGCTGTGGGGAGCGGTTGGTACATTCCAGTGCTGGACAAACAGAGTTGGGGCTGGGTGGCGCTGTCCGAGTGCCAGTGCGGGGGGGTCCCTCGTGGAAGGCCAGGTGCACAGGTGCAGGCAGGTCCCAACACCTCTGCGTCCTGTCCACGTGCACCGTGTGCAGTTCAGCAGTCCTTAGTGTGTTCACAGAGCCAGAGTCTGCTCTAGAACATTCTCACCCCAAAAAGGAGCTTGCCCGCATTAGTAGTCACTCCCCATCCCCCCCGCCCCCATAGCCCCGACACTTCATGTCCATGGAATCAGACACTGTGGGCTGTCTGGCTTTTCACCATAATGGTTCCAGGGTTCATCCGAGTTGGAGCCCGCATCAGTCCTCTGTTCTTTTTTTATAGTGGAGTCACATTCCGCGGCTCGACCATGTTTCTTTGTCCATTCGCTCGTTAATGCATTTGTGATGTCCTCCAGGCACCTGCAGACCCTCTGGGCTGGTCTTTCCTAATGCCCTGTACTGGGGAGGGGCCCCTTGTTCTAGAGTCTCTTGTGTGTCTTCGTGGGCACCCCTCCTCCCCACACTGGAGTGGGTGGGGCTGAAGACGGGGGGGTTTGCATCTGAGCCCACCGCCCTGGTGTGTCCCATGGGCTGGTCCTTGGGTCATCCTGGGGGCGCACTTGCCTGCGCCCAGGGCCACAGGCTCCAGTGGCCCAGCTCTGCATGGTTGTTGGGAGGACACATCTTAGACACCACGTCCTCATGTATCTCCCTTTCCAGGCTGTTTGGATGATGGACCCCAAGGATGTGGGTGAGTGGCAGCACGAGGAGTTCTACCGCTACGTCGCTCAGGCCCACGACAAGCCCCGCTACACCCTGCACTACAGGACGGACGCACCTCTCAACATCCGTAGCATCTTCTATGTGCCGGACACGGTGAGGCCCGGCAGGCGCGGGGCAGGGCTGCCAGTGCCTGTCTGCTGCTGCTGGGGCGGGCGCCTCCCCCATGGCGATAGCGTTCTCCAGCGCCTGTAGCATGTGCCTTGAATGGTGACAGGTCAGCACAAACATCACAAAAATTAACTTGGTAGCATCAGAGCAAAAGCAAAAATCATGCCTCCAGGTAGGTGAGCACAGGGAGTTAAAGCGAGGGGGGTTTTCACGTGCCATCTTGGCCTAGAGCAGAGACGTTTGGCCGCGCAGGCCTGGGCTGTTGTAGACCCACGCGGAGTCCCTCAGAGCAGCATGCGAGTGGCCTGTGTCCGCGGTGCGCGCCTCACCTGTGCGGCTAAATGGGGCTCCGTGGTGCTCCCATGAGCTGGTGGGCACTCC
Organism: Ursus americanus; assembly: GCF_024610735.1. Lineage (NCBI taxonomy): Eukaryota > Metazoa > Chordata > Mammalia > Carnivora > Ursidae > Ursus > Ursus americanus. The sequence continues at coordinate 37,500,693 of NC_142128.1, forward strand.
ATACTTGACCCCCTGCTCACAGCAGCATGGTGAAGGCTCTGATGAATCCTGCAACAGGGAAACCTGCTCGGGGGTTGGAAGAGGTTCCTGGCCTTTTCTGACTGCTGCCCTCGTAATGCCCCATGGCTCCCCATTTTGGAAAGCACCTGAGACCCTCACTCCTGAGTGAGTTCCGCACACCAGCACCAGCCTGTCCCGGGACTTGTGAGGAATGCAGAATCTCAGTGTCCCCAGGACCTCCTGCGTCCGTTTCCATTTCAGCAGGATCCCAGTGTGATGTGTGTGGGGGCTGCAGGTTTAGAGCAGGGGTCGGGGGACGGCTGTGACTTGCTTGGACTTCACGGGCTGTGCACATCCTGGAGCCCTGCCCCCCCCTAGCGTGGACGCCCCTAAGCTGCAGATGAGCCCGGCTGTGTTCTAGGAAACTGCATAGACCCTGCGGTTTGGATTTCACGTATTTTTTACATATTGTGGAACATTCTTTGTTGCTCTCTTTCACAGCCATTTAAAAGCGTACCAGTTGTTGGGGGGGGGGCTGGGTGGCTCATTCGCTTAAGCGTCTAAATCTTGTTTTGCGGCACAGGTCGTGATCTCGGCCCTGGGATCGAGCCCCAAGATCGAGCCCCGAGTCGGGCTTTGTGCTGAGCAGAGAATCTGTTTCAGATTCTGTCTCCCTCTCCCTTTGTCCCTCTTTCCTCAAATAAATAAATATATTTTAAAAAAAAAAAAGAAATAAGGGGCACCTGGGTGGCTCAGTTGGCGAAGTGTCTGCCTTCAGCTCAGGTCATGATCCTGGGGTCCTGGGATGGAGCCCCACATCAGGGTCCCTGCTCAGCAGGGAGTCTGCTTCTCTCTCTCCCACTGCCATTTCCCCTGCTCATGCTCTGTCAAATAAAATCTTAAAAAAAAAAAAAAAAATGAAAGTGGACAAGCCGTTCTGGGGCTACCCCAGCCAGGTGATGAGCTGGATTTGGCCCGTGGCCATTAGTTGCTGACCCCGGGCCCCTAGCGGGTTTGGCTCTATTCGCGGGCACTTGCGGGTTGTGGTTTATGTCCTCCAGCGGGAACGGGCTGGGGGATCCGCGGCTGCCCAGGGAGGGCCCACACCGTGCTCTCCGTTGAGAGCGCGTAGGGCTCCTCCCTGGGCTTTGGGCTTCTGAACGGAGGGTGGCCTGGCCTCTATCTTCCCCTGGGTCCTCACACTCCCCCCGCAACTCCCCGGCACAGGCCTCCGTGGGGTGGTTCTCAGTGTCGTCCTCAGAGCTCCTCGACACTGCTCTCTCCTCGCCCCCAGAAACCATCCATGTTCGATGTGAGTCGGGAGTTGGGCTCCAGCATCGCGCTCTACAGCCGCAAGGTCCTCATCCAGACCAAGGCCACCGACATCCTGCCTAAGTGGCTGCGCTTCGTTCGCGGTACGGCACTGACCCCGTTGCTGTGACGGGGCTGTGTGTGTGAGCTCTGGCATCAGCAGGACTTGGAGGGGCCGGACGTGTTGCCCTGCTGAGTCTCCCCTCTGTGTCCTTCTCCAGTTTGCTGTCACCCGTGCATGGTCTAACTTTGTGTCAGGCCCCCGGGGAGGCGGAGGGGTGTGCAGTGAGGGCCGGGCAGAGCCACGGGCACCGCGAGGGTCCTGACGGCCCGTGTCTCACTCAGGCGTGGTGGACAGTGAGGACATCCCCCTGAACCTCAGTCGGGAGCTCCTGCAGGAGAGCGCGCTCATCAGGTAAGCGGCCGAGGAAGGGCCCGGGCGGCCCCTAGGGGGCCCCGGCGAGTGTGAAGGAGTCGAGAGCCAGGTGTGGTGCTGCAGCAGGACCAAGCCTGGGGGCCGTGTGTGGGGACATGCGCCCTCCTTTGGCCATCTTAGGGGCCACTCCAGGCATGCCGCCTCTGCCTCAGATGACGATCCCAGGAGGAATCTGACCTTGGTCCAGAAGGTCAGTAATGGCGTGAAGATGATCCTCTTTTGGAGAGGTCGCTCTGGAATCCCTGTGGGCTGAAGTGGCTGCATTTCTTAGCTCCCCACCCTGACGGTAGCAATAGCTACTGTTTCCTGAGAGCTGACGCTCCCCTGGCACCGTCGGGAGCCTTTCCTGGGCAGCCTGGGTGGGGCCACCAGCTCATAGTTGCAGAAACAGTTACAGACCGCTGACACCAGGCAGTGGGTGCACCTGGACTTGAATCCAGGTGCTCAGGGGCGGGAGCAGCATAGTGACTGCAGCCCGGCACGCAGGGCCTGACTTTGGAGTTGTCGTCCCATTACTGGCGATGTTCACCTGGCATGTGACGAAGGAGGTGTCTGCCTGGCGTCTCCGTGTCCTGTTACTCTTTTCCCCTTTGGAATTAATACACTATTATTAAGATTTTATTTACTTATTAGAACGTGCGTGCACACGCACTAGCAGGGGGAGGGGCAGGGGCAGAGGGAGCAGCAGACTCCCTGCTGAGCAGGGAGCCTGACGAGAGACTCGATTGCAGGACCCTGGGATCATGAGCTGAGCTGAAGGCAGACGTCCAGCCAGCTGAGCCACCCAGGTGCCCCACTTCATCAGACTTTGTGTCTTTATTATAGTATGTGTTCATTTTTAAATACCTAAAATTTCTTTGTAGGAACTGACTTGCCATGTTGTTCAGTGGCTTCTGATCTTACTGTCATCATGCATCTTGATGCCCACACTGCCTCCAGTGTAGCCAGCAGGCGGAGTCCGGCCAGCCTGGCTCCTGTGCCCTTTGACAAGCCCCACCTTGCTTTCAGCATCCTCGCTTTTGGCACAAGATGTTCCAGGCTCTCCTCCTTTTTCGCCTACATCTTGTCCTGACCCCAGAATCACTTACTCCGTGAAGGGGCCGTGGTTCCTTTGGAACATGGTATTGAGAAGCCGAGATCTGGGCCCTAGGGATGCCATTGCTGTTGGGGTGTCCTTTCTCCCAGGCCCCCTTAATAGTCAGCTAAGGAATATATGAAGTCTGTGTGTGGATGTGTGTACATACACCAGTGCTTGTTTCTGTGTGTGGCGAGTTCACGGATGACCAGCCGGCACCCCTGGAACATCCTGGTCTTGCCCCTTCCCGTGTGTGCTCCCTCTGACCCTGAGCCATCTGCCTTGTCATCCCTAACCCGTGGGGCAGTGACCAGTCCCCCGCCATGTAATCAGCTTGCTGTGACCACCCCTCTCCCCTCACGCCGGTGCCCCCCGTACCTCCTGGGCTCTGACCTTCCACACCAGGCTGCATGGTCACCCTCCTGGGGCTCGACGTCCTGTCCTAGCCACTGAGGCTGCCCCAGCCTCAGTGCTGTCCCATCCCGCCCTCTGGCTGAGGGACTGAGGGGTTGGGGACAGGAGCAAAGAGGGAGAGCTTAGGGGAACGTGAGACTGTTTACCCCTACCCTGTATTATTACAGAAACATGGTAATTTCGCTTTTGTAAAAGAAAGGCAAAATATCAGGAGTGAAATATACCCTTGATTCCACCGATGAAGCCACTCGTAGTGTTACACCACTACACGGTGCCACAGTAAACACCCCGATCGCCCAAAGTCCGAGTTTGTACAGCTGGTTGTGCCCGTGGGGATGCTGCCGCGTCAGTGTGGGTCCCGACGAGACACTGCGGCGCACAGGAGGCAGTAAGGACAGTCTTGGCGCACACGCACTGCGCCCTGCTGTCTGTCCGCGTCGGGATTTTTCTGCATTTCTTCTAGCACAGGCACTTTCTCACATCCTAAGAACCATTAGACGATGGGCTCTTTGGCCAGGCAGCTTTTTACGTTCCTTCAACCCAGTCTTCCCCGTTCAGCAGGGGGGCTGTTCCGTGCGCCCCCGTGCAAAGCCGGGTCCATAAAGCTTGCTGACTCTGGTCTCCGGTGTGATCTGCAGTGGGAACCGAGGCCATGGCCTCCACAGGGGGGTTGGTTCGCATTTCCGCCTCTCGGGGGCGCGTCTCCCCAACTAGGGTTTGTCAGGGATCCCCTTTCTTTTTGCTTCACGTTTTGTAGTTTCATCAAAATGGTGTCATTTTCACTTTGACTTTTAGTGGGAATGAATGTTTTTCTTGCCTTTCTGACCTTTTGTATTTCACAGATGTTGTGTGTGATAAATGCATTTCTGTTCTGTAGGAAGCTCCGGAACCTTCTACAGCAGAGGCTGATAAAATTCTTCATTGACCAGAGTAAAAAAGATGCTGAAAAATATGCCAAGTTTTTTGAAGATTATGGCTTGTTCGTGAGGGAGGGCATTGTGACCACCGCTGAGCAGGAAGTCAAGGTAGGGTCTGGGTTTCTGGGCCTTTCTCTGGGCTGCCATGGGCTGTGGAGGAATCCAGTGGAGTCCAGAAACCTGAGCTTCCCGGGACATGACTGTGGCACAGCTGGACGCCACGCAGGGGTCAATAGAGGCAGCATTTGGTCTCTGGGCCTCTGTCGGGGGACACAGCAGGCCTGACACTGCTTCCCAGAGCGTCCTTACTGTGTCCTGCAGCACTGAGCTCTTCCCGGCCTGATGCTGGAAGGAGGTGGGCATGCCTGGTCTCCTCCCAGAAGAGTTTGGGTTGCTCTGGAGATCACAAGAGGCAGGGAACAGGGCAAGGTGCCTGGTTCTTGGGGTGGGAAGGGCAGTGTGATTGGTGGAAATCCCTTACTGTGGTGTCCCTGGAGTCAGAGTGGAGTTTAATTACTTAAAAATGATATGAGCATCCCATAAACATTTTTGTCAGTTTTAAGTTGCCATATAATTCACATACCATAAAGTTCACCCTTTTATTTATTTGAAGATTTTATTTGAGAGAGAGCGAGCGAGCAAGCACAAGCAGGGGGAGTGCAGGCAGAGGGAGAAGTAGACTCCCCGCTGAGCGGGGAGCCTGATGTGGGACTCTATCCCAGGACCCTAGGATTGTGACAAAGCCAAAGACACTTCACCAACTGAGCCACCCAGGCGCCCCAAAATTCACCCTTTTAAAAAGTGAACAGTTCAGTGGTCCTTCATGCATTCGTACAGCCACAACCATCCAGTTCCAGAATGTTCTCATCCTCCCCCCCCCCCCCCCAAAAAAAAGACACCCATGCCCATTAAGCAGGCACTCCCAGGCCTGGGGTTTATCTTCTGCACCAGAACAGCAGGAGGTGAGGAAGGAGGTGATCCAGCATCTGCGGTTCCCTGGGGGTTTTCAGGCCGTGGGGCTTGGACTCAGGCCTGCCTTGCTGTTGGCTGGCCGCAGACTCCTCCAGCTCCTGGTCCAGGCCTGTCTGAATTTCCCTGTGCTGTCAGTTACGTGTTTCTGGTTAACAGCACCTGGGTGGCATCTGCATCCCCATCGTGCCATTTCATCAGATGTTGCCTCTGAACAGCTCCCTTCTTCCCCGTGACCCTCTCTCCCCACATGTCTTTGCTGGATAATCGAGGAGAAGTCCGTGGTGTGGATTAGGCAGAGTTTAGGTCTCAAGTCACATCCAGACTGGTGGCGTCAGGGACCCAGGCCCCTGCTTGTTGTCACTCTTTGGTCATTAGCAGGCAGCTCCCACGTTGAGAGGATAGGACACCAGCAGGCATGTTGACTTCAGTTGACGGAAGAGGACGGAGCCCCGTCCCCCACCAGTACATGTCCACTATGGTTTGTACCCCACTTCTGGCTAGTTCATGCTGTGGGGAAGCCTGGGAATGTGGCCTCCACACTGTGTCCACATGCCAAGACACAGGGTCAGTGACTAGAATGGACAGAGGATGCTGGGTCCAGGAAAATCTCTGCCACAGACAGTGTCTGGCTACTCCTAGGACAGGACCGGAATGCCCTTCCCCGCAGGGCCCTGGACCACATGGGGTGAAGGTTCTCTCCAGGGTCCCCCGAACTTTTGAAGTGGGACCTGACGGATACCACCAGAGTCCCCACAGCCCCCAGGGGCTGAGCGCTGTCCCTGGGCCCGGCATCCCAGGGTAAGACCGGCCAGAGCCCTTCCTCCCCATAGCCACAGGCTTCCGAGGTCTGTGCCAGGTGATTGGGAGGCTTTCAGAGCAGGATCTGGAACAAGTGGAGCTGGCCTTTGTCTGCAGGAGGACATCGCAAAGCTGCTGCGGTACGAGTCCTCAGCCCTGCCTGCTGGGCAGCTGACCAGCCTCCCGGACTACGCCAGCCGCATGCCGGCCGGCACCCGCACCATCTACTACCTGTGCGCCCCCAGCCGGCACCTGGCTGAGCATTCGCCCTACTACGAAGCCATGAAGCAGAAAAACATGGAGGTGGGTGAGCGATGGGCCGGGGCCAGGACAGGATAATCAGTGTTTGAGCCCCTGAAGTAGGGTCTCTGCTTAGTGGACAGTGGCTGAATGGGCCCGGGACATCGGAGAGCCAAGCAGCGTGAGGTGACATCCAGGGGCCCAGAGGCCCAGCCGAGCTGCCGTTAGTGTGTGTCTCGGGGAGGTGACGTGAGGTTCCTCTGTAGAGTCACTGTTGCTACTTCTGTGACAGCCCGGGCCCTGCTCAGGGTCGTCTGGTGGACCCCGTAAGGCTCAGGAAGTGCCAGGGTCTCTGGTGCGCCTTGCCGGACACGGCACCCAGCCCACACCTCATGCACCCCTCTCCCCTGTTGCGGGCAGACTTCTCGAGGCCCGACGCCGACATTCTCCGGCCCTTGCAGGTTCTCTTCTGCTATGAGCAGTTTGATGAGCTGACGTTGCTCCACCTTCGTGAGTTTGACAAGAAGAAGCTGATCTCTGTGGAGACGGACATCGTTGTTGATCAATACAAGGAGGAGAAGTCGGAGGATGGGTCCTCAGGTCAGCTTCCCTCCTGTCTGGGCCCAGGCCTCGCTTGTGGCCTGGGTGGCTGGGGAGGCGGGCCCAGGGGGCTGTTCATATGGGGTCGTCTTTGTTCATTTATATCTGAGGTCCTCACCCTGCACAAAAGAAGCTTTTGGGAACATTTTCTGTTTAGATCCTGGGACCTCTTCATTCCATCTGGCTTGGTTTCCTGATAGAAATCATCTTTTTAAAACCCGTACAAAGTTATAGGGTCCTCAGGCAACCAAAAATGCCCTTTTTTAAAGTAGGCTCCACACCCACCATGGGGCTTGATTTTGTGACGCTGAGAGCAAGAGTCGCATGCTCTACCGGCTCAGCCAGCCGGGTGCCCCCGAAAATGTCCTTTATGAGGTCTGATTTTACCTGCTTGCTTTTAGGGGAGGAGCCTTTTGGGACGCTTCTGCCTTTGTGCTGGTGGCCAGCGGGCAGGGGAGGGAGCCTTCCTGAAACCTGGTAGTGGGGCATTAGCGTTTCAGGCCGCGGTGGGATCCCATGGGGTGGGAGTGGCCGATAGCTCAGAGCTCACTCCCTTCTGCTCTCCTGTAGCTGGTGACCGCCTGTCGGAGAAGGAGACGGAGGACCTGATGGCTTGGATGAGAAATGCACTGGGGTCACGTGTCACCAATGTGAAGGTGAGGCCAGAGATGGGCCACCTCCCAGCCGCCATGGCCCTGTGTGACCCCACAGCCGCCGGCTGAGTTGCTGGCCTCGTGTGCCTTTTCCCGGTGGCGGTCGAAGCCCTGATCTGGGGTAGAGACCGGCATGTTGCTGCCGCTCCTACACGTGCACCCACAGGGACGGGGGGCATGAATGCTTGAGGGGAGGAGGTGCGCCGGAGGACAGAAAGGCCCGAGGGAGCCATGGGGGGAGGGGCGGTGAGAGCGTTGTCTGCGGGAAGGAGAACCCGGTAGCTCTGAGGGACACGGGAGGAGGGAGTCCCCTGTCAGGATTCTGTCCCAGGAACTTTGTGTGGCAGCGGCTTGGGCGGCCTGCATCCTCCGGTGTCACCTGGGGAAGCTTCCGACCTGGTCAAGACCTTATAGCCCGGGGGCCCCCTGCCTCCAGCTATTCCCTCACCGGGTCCTAGGCCTTGCTTGTAGGTGACTCTTCGACTGGACACCCACCCTGCCATGATCACCGTGTTGGAGATGGGGGCCGCCCGGCACTTCCTGCGCCTGCAACAGCTGGCCAAGAGCCAGGAGGAGCGTGCTCAGCTCCTGCAGCCCACGCTGGAGATCAATCCCAGGTAGGTTCCCGGCCCCTTGGGCCCAGGGCACCGGCGCGCATGATTCTCCCCTGCCCAGGAGTCCTTTATCGTTATGAATGTGCTGCTTGCGTCTGACACCTAAAAAGGGCAGAAGGCTTACATGCAGTTTGGTTGACTACAAAGACAACACCTGTGTGATCCAGCTATGTTCAGTTTACACCCACCCACACCACCCCATGGCAGGTTCTATAACACCCTGGTGCTGGCTGCCAGGTGTCCCCATGCCCTGGTGGGGGCGTGTCCCTCCTCAGCGGCCCCACAGCCCTCTCTGTAGAGACCTAGAGTTCCTCACGGAGCTCTAGTCTGACAGTCCGTCGTGCATCCTGGAGAAACTTCCGGGTGGCCTGTCAGTGGAATCCCTGGGTGTGTGCTTCTGAAGTCGTGCTTCCTTCACTCGGCAATAGACGGTGCTTGGGGAGGGTGGCCAGGTGGGGGTCGTGTCCAGGGCGGAGTAACAGGCAGGAATCTGCCTCAGCGCTGTGATTAAAGTCTTTCTTGGTGGACTTGTGGGTCGTTCTCATTTGGGGGCTGCTGGGAACAGGTTGCTCTGAACACTCTTGTCCGCTCCGGCCCCGGCAGGTGTTTCCCCGAGGCTCACCTGCCCAGGTGTCCTCCATGGGGCAAGGAGGTGCCCGCTGCCCGCACACAGCTGGCAGCGGAGGCCCCAAGCCCAGCGCTCACTGTCCTTCAGCTGGGCTTTCTCAAGCCACTCCTCAGACTGTCCTCTTTCCTGTTGCGTTTTGTAGTTTGTTTATATACGCTTTCTCAGTTGCCAGTCTTTTTCCAGTTTTTTTCATCTGCCTAAAGATGTGTTCTGATGAGTTATTTTAATGAAATCATAATTTTTAAACACTCATTACTTTGCTTGAAGTCTAGCTGACATACGGTGTCAAGTTAGTTTCAGGCGTACAGCATAGCAATTTGACGTTTATGGACATTACAGCGTGCTCACCACGAGAAGGCCGCGTACCCCGTCACCGGTTCCCTGTGCTGTGCTTCTCGTCCTGTGACTGACTTGACAATTGAAGTTTGAGCCGCTCAACCCCTTCACCCATCCCCCCACGCTAGAAGTCTGTATTCGGTGCTTTTTTAGGTCTTAAGAAATCTTTATCATCAGAGTCTTAAATGTATTCTCCTAACATTTCTGTCTAAAAGCTTTAACATTTTTGGCTTTTTGGGCTGATTTTAGTCCATCTCAAATTGGTTTGGGATGTGGGAGAGCTGTCGTATCTCACTCCACATGAACGCCCGCGCGCCTGCACCGTGACCGCTCAGGTCTGTCCTCTCCCTGCTGACCGGTGTTGGCGGCCTGTCTAGCATCAGGTGGCTGCACCGCACGGCCTTCCCTGCAAGACTGTATTCAGTGGGTTCCCCTTTCCCTTCAAGGGTATCTCCCTTCCTGTAGGTCTGTGCTTGTACGAGGCAGCCTGACCCCCCCACACAGTTGGGCTTCTGACTGAGAGGATACTGGCTTCAAGTCCATTTTGAATGAACTGGCATCTTTATGTCTATTCTGTCTTTTGGTAATTGTAGAGTTGTTGCACATCTTTATTTGATGTACTTTATTTATTGGATATTTTGAAATTTCATTTTCTAACATATATGAAGACTTTTTGGGGGGGATCTTGTGTACAGTAATAATTATAAGTTTTATTTTAGAGAGGAGGAGTGAAAATCTCAAACCGACTTTGCGTTGAGCATGGGGCTTGATACCATGACCCTGAGGTCATGACCTTCGCCGAAACCCCGAGCTGGCTGCTTAGCCTACTAAGCCACGCAGGTGCCCCTACAGTAATTTTTAAATGATAATACATCAACAAGTTACCAAAAATGTGAGAAAAGGGCAAAAAGCAAACACCTCTAGGTTTGTGCTCTCCCACAGTCACTACAGCCCATTTGGTGTTATTTTCTCCTGGAGTCTGGTCTTACGTTGTTGTATGGTTGTTTTAAGAGAAGCGAGTGAAAGCGGGCATGGGGTGGGGGGCGCAAAGAGAGAGGGCTAGAGAATCTCAAGCAGATTCCCTGCTTAGCCCAGCAGAGGCTCGATTCCATAACCTTGAGATCATGACCGGAGCAGAAACCCAAGAGTTGGATGCTCAACCGACTGAGCCACCCAGGTGCCCCTGCGTGTTTTAATTACTATTTTTAATCATTAATACTTTTTTCTTGTTGGTTTATAATCTTAAATTTTGTTTAGACAGCTGGGGAGAGCAGAGAGGTTCCTTTTCCTCTTTGTGACCCAAATGTCTAGGCACGGAGTCAGTGGGTGAGCGAGTGGACTTGGCTCGTGGCCCGCCAGCCAGCATGGGGCAGCCCCACGCAGGAGCTGCCATCCGGACACGCGGGGGCTTCCAGCTGTGAGTGCCTGGCGGAGGCGTGGACTGGCCCGTGGGCTTTCCTTCAGGCTGGCACGCAAGTGCTTCTGTGAGGTAGCTGTGCTCATTTCTGTTGCCAGAGACTATTTTTAAATTTTAGTTGCTTTTAAAATTGGTGATATGTTCATCGGGGTCAGAATTCAGAAGAACCGGGAGGGCTCAGTTTCCCTTGCACCTTGGTCCCCCGTGCGGCCCACGGTAGGTGTGTCTTGCCAGAGCCAGCGCGCGCACGCAGACTGGCCGGTGACTTTCCTAGAGTGTTCCTACCGAACGCGGTGCTGAGGGCGGGGGCTGCTGTGTCTCACAGCCGTGTCCACGCCCATGTTTACAGACTCCCACCGTCATCTGGCAGTGGGCACACATTTCCCCGGTGCCTTCTGTTTTACCAGACTTCTCAATTTTGACATAGGTTGTGTATGAGTAGGGTCAGACAGCGACTTATGGTGTCTTCTGTGCAGAAAGAAATGTACTTCTCATGCAAGGTTCTCCTTTTGAAATGATGTTTTGATCTAAGGAATCCAGTAGAAGTCCAGTATTGTTCTGGGTGATTGGCCAGTTACCCTCCCTCTTGTTACGCTTATGTGGTCTCTGTTGCACGGAGATGTTGGCTTTTTTAAAGATTTTATTTGTTCATTGGAGAGAGAGCAGGGGGAGGGGCAGAGGGAGAGCAGACCCCTGGCTGAGCAGGGAGCCCAGCTTGGGACTCATCAGGACCCTGGGATCACAGGCCGATGCTTAATCAGCTGAGCCACCCAGGCACCCCAAAGTGCTATCGGTGTTTTAATGCTATAGTTTAAAGTAAGCTCTACACCCAACATGGGGCTTGAACTCAGGACCCTGAGATCAAGAGTCGCTCACTCTACCAACTGAGCCAGCCAGGGGCCCCAGCTTTTAGCCTTATAGTACACTGAAACACCTGGGAGAATTCTTCTCCTGGCTGGTCTTCCATGTTTACGAATTTATACCTAACAATCTATTAATCTGTTAAATGTATGGATTAAGTACCTCCTGCATTTGCTAATCAAATCTCTTAATTCTCCTGGTTTTCTCAGTATGTCATCTGAAATTAACATTATGTGCTTTTTCTTCTTACACCAGACCATCCTACTATACTTTTTTGAATGTTCAGATAACCCCAGCCTTAGAAAAGTCATAACACAGAGGCCCTTGTGCTTTCTGGTGTTTTCTGTGCTGTAGACACACGCTGATCAAGAAGCTCAGTCAGCTGAGGGACAGCGAGCCTGACCTGGCCCAGCTACTGGTTGACCAGGTGAGTCTCCTGGGGACGAGCAGAACGGCCGTGAGCCTGCATCGTCTGTTGAAGTGGGACACCTGTTGCCTCTAAAACCTGGTTTTATTTTTTTAAGATTTTGAGAGAAAGCACAAGTCCGGGGAGGAACAGAGGGAGAAGCACACTCCCCACTGAGCAGGGAGCCTGACATGGGGCTCAGTTCTAGGACCCTGAGATCCTGACCCCAGGTGCCCCTAAAACCCCATTTTGAAAAGAGTAGTACTCTGCAGGGCCTTGTCCTCCCACTGATGAGGTTACCTTTGCCTTTCAGATCTATGAGAATGCCATGATCGCTGCCGGGCTCGTCGATGACCCCCGCCCCATGGTGGGCCGCCTGAACCACCTGCTTGTCAAGGCCCTGGAGCGACACTGAAGTGTGAAGACCCCCAGTCTCCATGCAGGGACTAGGGCTCAGGAGGTGACGAAGAAAAGAGGCAGCCTGAGACCAGCCAGGGAGAAAGGACTAGGTGCGACTAGTGACAACACCCCCTTCAGGCTTTATTAAAAGCATATGTTAATCTAAACTTGTGCCTGGACTGAGAAGGTAGGGAGAGTGCTGTTGCCACAACCCCCATGCTCGAGAAATCCTCCCCCCAGTGCTTGACTGTGAGCACAGGTAAGCTGTAGAGGTCGCCGGTCAGGGCCCCAGGCCCCACTTACATCAGACCCTCTTCAGCATCACCTCCACCGGGTAATGGTCGCTGATGGCCTGGGTCTGTGGGGAAACGTGCAGTGGGGACACAGTACTTCTTGATTGGCTCTCTGAGGTCACTGCAGACAACAGATAGCCGGAAGCCCCAGTAGAGCTGAAGCACGTAAGGGAAGGACACCTACCAGCTGGCTGCTCAGGCCGTAGGCAGCCTGGAAGTCAAAGGGGGCAGCCGAGTCCGGGACGATGGCGTGCTGGAGCAGCGTTCCTGCCACCACGATCCTGCCCCACATGAGAAGGTCAGCCTCGTGGCTGGCCACCTAACCCCTGCCCCACACTCTCTAGTCTGGTAAAGGTCACAGGGTGGTGCCGTGGAGCCCATCAGGGACTGGGAGGACCTCCCCTACCCCAGGGCACTAGGGCCCCAGACTGTTGCCCACTGACCGCAGCTCAGGAGGCAAACTGACCCAGGCTTTGGGAACCTGGAGCTAGGAGTCAAGGCTGCTCCCGGAGGCGACCTCCTACCTGTCATAGGCACAGTGCGTGGATGTGGATGTGGTGTCTGCAGTGTCAGGAATCAGCCACTGGAAAGCTGGGCTCGTGCGCAGGCGGATGGAGGCCCACTGGGAGGGGGCCACGTAGCTGCAGCCTGCATTGAAGTCGCCCATGAGCATGATGGCCTACAGGAGACAGCAGCCGCTTGGCCTGGGCATACGGCACGTGCACCCAGGGCCCAGGGCCGGGGACTCACCTCCAGGTCCCACTTCTGCCGGACGTCAAGGTAGACGTCATAGAGTGCGTCCATCTCCGCCACCGCATCCAGGGGCGCTGCGTGCAGGGGAACGATGGCGAACTCCTGGACCGCTGTGGAGAGGGCAGTCCTACTCAGCGGCAGGGGTGGGGGGGGGGGGGGCACATGCCAGTCCCAAGGGGGTGTTTCCCTCAGTGACTTCAACGTCAGACCAAGCACGAGGGGTGACCAGGGCTTTGAAGGGGCATGTACCAGTGAGCGGGGAGTGGAACCAGACGATGGCGGGCTCACGACTGAAGGTGTCGTTCCCACAGGGCTCGCAGCCGTCGTCATACTGGTAGCTGTCCCTCACGGACACCTGGTCGGGTCTGGGGAAGGTCAGGCGGTTAGCCTGGGACCAGGAACACCGCCCGCAGCCTGGCTGAGGTGGACGGCGCACACCAGGCCGGAGCTCGCGCTCAGCCCGTGCTGTGTGGCCTCCAGTTCCTCCCCGTAGGACAGACGGCTGCCCTCGAGGCCACCATCTCTAGGCGCCGGGGCTTTACCTGAATAAGAAGAGGTAGCGTTCCTTATAGCTGTTGCGGCCCAGCGGCTCGCTGACCACATAATGATAGGTGTCGGGGTCATCCCTGGATCAAGGAGACAAACGTGCACGTCAGGGGGCCCCCAGGGAACCCTTCTGCTGCCTACAGCAAAGGCGCCTATCTCCATCAGGCAACGGTACCGTGCCCTGGGGGGAGGGTCACTGTGCTGTACCTCCCCAGGCCCTCCACCATCACCCACTGATTGAGTATGTCCAGCAGCCTCCCCACGGCCGTCAGGTAGCTGTCTCTGACCTCCTGGACGACGGCGATGTCATAGCGACTCAGGATCTGTGGACAGGGCCACAGTGGTGCTAAGCAGGGCAGTCTGGTGGACACGGGGGGTCTGGCCCCTGATTGCTGCAGGTCCCCACAGGCTGAGCTGCTCCCTGGGGCACCTGCATGTCATGGTTTGGCCTGATGCTCCTGCCTGCGACTCTGCTGCCAGCCATGGATGGCACAGCACGCGGAGCTCCTCCCTGTCACCAGAGGCTCTCATCACTCCCATCTGTGGCTGCCCTCAGGACTGACTGCTGGCCCAGGGTTCCCAGGACCTGTTAGACTGCCATCCCCACAGCTACCGCCCAGGGTTCCTCAGGGACAGACCAGCCTGGACTGACCTGCACGATGTAGTGGGAGAGCGTGGCATTGGACATCTTGGTCTCCCCAAAAGTCCTGATGTTGAAGGCTGCGATTTTCAGGGACAGGGCCACATGCAGCAGCCCGGCCAGGGCAAGCAGTGCCCCCATCAGCCTGGCGCACCTCATTCTGGAACAGGAGAGATGTTTATGTGTGAGTCTGGAACTAGGACAGTGCCTCATCCTCCCCTGAGTCTGACCACATGGGGCTGGTGGAGCCCAAGGCTGAGTAAATCCTGTTTCTGTGGGCAGTGCTGAGCAGGCCGGGGTGAGACTCAACCCTCTCCCCAGTGTCCGGAGAGCCAGACAGCTAAGTGAAGGACCCTGGGGTCTTCTCGCTCCTCCACCCTCCAGAAGACAAGCCCCTGTAAGAGTCGCCAGCCTGAGGTGGTGCCTGGCCCTCTGCTGGGGGGACACCGGCTCCCTGCCTGCCCTGCTCCACGCACCCACCCAGCCAGGATTGGCAAGGGCTCTTCCCAGAGCGGCCAGTCACCTGGAGGGACCCTGACAGGCCTCTGGGCCTGGCCCCCACTTTCCATGGGCCCTGTGTCACACTGCCCTTGGGGCACCATACACTCACCAGAAGGTCAGCTTCTACAAGGATGATGGGAATTCTTAGAAGAATCAGGAATTGATATTCTCCGTTCTGTGTCAACGCTCTCCTATCCCTGCTTTATGAAAAAATAATTTACAAAGGGGAGTGAATTTAAAAATGCGGGTGAGAGACTCATGCAGAGCGGCAGCTGAGTCCCAGCACAGGTAATGTCCGTTTTCCCCTGGGGTTTTAAAGGTTTAGGCAGCTGTGACCTTTCCCAGGGCATCAGCTGGGGGACGGAGAACAATGGTGCTGCCTGTGTGGCTTTCCCACACACGTGGATGGCTGGCGTGCGACTATTTCAACAGGCATGGGTTCTTGCTGCTATAAAAAGAGCACCTGATAACACTTGCTCTTGGTTTTAAAGTCTAATAGAAGGGCCAAGGTGCCCGTGTCCTTCACACATGCTGCTCTCCCAGAGATGGGGAGGGAGCAGGTGTGAGCGGGTGGGCGGGCCCGGCTGTGTTCAGTCTGGAGACGACCTTGGAGCCACAGGTCAAAGCCTGCCATCCCCTCTGAGGCCCAACCCCAGCTTCCTCACGGGTCCGCAGTGCGGGCTGCAGGCCACTGAACTGGATGTCAGGCTCTCCCTGCGGAGCACGTGCTGTGGGCCCCAGGAAGCGGCGGGACGCGGGCCACCTCAGTTGCCAGCAAGGCAGCAGGGAGCTTTAGGGTGAAGGGCCATATGCTCCAGGTTGAGGTGACCCAGGTGACTGGGTCACAGGACACCATCAAGCAGCTGGAGGCTCTGGGCGGGGTCTCATGCCAGTCATTTCTATTTTGGAATCCTTTACTGTCCCGTTTCTAGTCATTTTCTGTGTCTGCTGAAACAAGTCACTAAAAAGCTGGTGACTTAAATTGACAGAAATGTATTCTCTAAGAGCCGTAGAGGCCAGAGACCAAAATCCATTTCACGGCACCGAAATCAAAGTGTCACGGGGGCTGCACTCCCGCAGCAACACGAGGGGAGGTCCCCTGCATCTCCAGCTCCTGGGGGCTCCAAGTCACCCCACTCTGTTCTCGTTGGCACGCTGCTCTGTCAGTTCTCTCTGCCCCTCTCACAAGCTGCATGGGATGGGATTTAGCATCCTCCCAGACCCTCAGAACTTCCTCTCCATCTCAAGAGCCCTGAATTGATCGCAGCTGCAAAGTCTTCTTTCTGCCATCTAACATTCACAGATTCCAGGGATCAGGACACGGATCTCCCTATCGGGGAGGGGCTGTGGTCTCCAAGGACAGCCCCGTGAGTGAGAGGGCCGCCAGGGTCACCCTGGTAAGGACGGGGTGCAGGGCTGGAGGACAAGGAGCAGGGGTGGCCCCAAGGCAACGGTCAGGGAGGTGCGGATCAGATCTGAGGGGAACAGAGCAGGAGGTGGCAGAGGGGATGAAAAACCAGTCAGAAGGTAAAGCAACAAGACCAGGAGCCCAAGATAATGAAAACCTGCTGACAGACGGCTGTGGCTGTTACCCTAGTCAGTCCACGTGTCCCTCCGGTGCAGACAGGTGGCCTGGCCCCCAAACTGCCACGCCCATCACAACCTGACCAAAGATTTGCTTGCTGCCTCTCCGGTTTTCAATCCCTGAGTATGTATGTAATGTATGTATGTATTTATTTATTAAAAGACTTTATTTATTTGACAGAGAGACAGCCAGTGAGAGAGGGAACACAAGCACAAGCAGGGGGAGTAGGAGAGGAAGAAGCAGGCTCCCAGCAGAGGAGCCCTATGTGGGGCTCGATCCCAGAACTCCGGGATCACGCCCTGAGCCGAAGGCAGACGCTTAACGACTGAGCCACCCAGGCGCCCCTCAATCCCTGAGTTTTTAAACACATCAAAATGCAGATCCCGGCCGGTACACAAGACTGTGGGTGTGTTCAGCGCAGGTGCCTAGAGCCCGTCCCTCCATGTGCTCCTTTCCCAGACCCCGCCTGCCGGACCCTTCTAGGGAAGCCTGGGAGCAAACGCAGACGGAGGCTGCCAGCCCCGCTTCTGACCGAACATGGGATGCTGCCCACAGGGGGCAGAGGTGGCACTGCCACCACGGCTGCCTGGTCCCTCCAGGCAGCTGTCAGCATGCCACTCTGGGCAAAATGTTGTCCCTTGTGCCCTGCAGAGCTCCCAGGCACAGTCTCTGCCCTCCCAGGTCCTGACTGTGGGCCCCACTCGAACCAAGAGCCAGGCCCAGTGCGCGGCTGTAGTGTCGGCTGCCCTCAGAGTTGGGCCTGCGGGAGAAGCAACACAGTCCACAAAGAGCTAACACCAGGAGTCGGGGGTCTGGGGCCCGCACCAGGCTCACCCGCTGCATCTTCACCCCCCCCTTTTTAAAGATTTTTCCATTTGAGAGAGCTCACGCGCACAAGCGGGGGAGGGAGAAGAAGGCTCCCCGCTGAGCAGGGAGCCCCATGCAGGATTCGATCCCAGGACCCTGGGATTGTGACCTGAGCCGAAAGCAGACACTTAACCGACTGAGCCGCCCAGGAGCCCCGCATCTTCACTCATTTTGAGCCTCACTGTCTGCATCTATAAAATGGGGGTAAAACTGTCACTACTCTCCTCTTGGGTTTAAGTATCAATGGATAACATTCCATGGAAGACACATCTCACATCTCCTTAAGAATAGTAACCCTCTCAAATGCTCTGTTTCTGTCACTCTCTTACCTTTTTCTCATGGACTTTTCCACTTGTAACATCAGCTCTTGTTATGTAACAAGCCATCCCCAAACTCCATGTACAACATACGCTTTTCCTTACACTCACAGGCCTGCAGTTACCCAGGGCAAGCTCCTATAAATGGTGGAAGGTGGAAACTTCCACAGGAGCAAATACACGATGCCTCCCAGGCCCCAGTTCACCATTCACGGGTTGCCACCTCTGACAGTCTTTTGGCCTCTGCCATGGCCAAGCTCAACACGACCTGTGGGGAGTCAGGGGTACACTCCTCCCACGCCCAGCCCCACAACGGAGACACAGAATAGATGCCAGGGAAAGGTAGGAAGCCTCGTGCTTCTAGCATTTGTCAGCCTTGACAGTCTTGACAGCAGGGAAATGAGCGCTGACAGCAGACCACCACCTCTGATCGGGCTGAGCTATTTTTACATCAACCCTGAAAGATGGACACCCTCTTTGGTTAAACTAAACCTACACCAGAGACAGGAAGCAGAAACTGCATATCACAATGGTTTACTGAAATCAAAGGATAAAGAAAAAATAAGCTCTAAGGTTGGCAACAGACGGCGCCAAGGAACGCCTCTGTGCAGCGTGTTGGGCTTCATGTCACAGTAAACGCCACAAGACCCCGTGCCCTGTTCCAGAACACTCTGGGGGTGGGGGTAACTGCACACCAACATGCAGCCGTGGGGCGAGGATGGCCACAGAAATGGGAAGGACACACAGCTGTGGTCGCCACAGGGCACGTGAAGCCCATCTGGCCACACAGTGACCCTGCAGGCGCCGCAGACACGCGTAGCTTCTGAGGGGAAAAGCGATACTCAGCATTGCTGGACACTGTGTTTAAGGTGCTCACAGTTTCAACATTTTCTCTTGCTCCGTTCCTTTCCATGGCTGCAGGTCTCTGCGCGGCTAGGTTTCTGGCAGTTACTGAAAATGTTACCACTGTGTGAAAATCCGTGTGCAACAGGCACCAACAATAGCAGCGTCCACTCTGCTTCCAAGATTGTAAAAGTGCCCAGCAGGCACACACATTCCGTTCCTAAGTAATTGGGACTTACTGAAAATATTTTTTCTTCAAATTCATATGTACAGATCTTCTGGATTTACAATAAAGGTTATATCTTGATAACCACTGTAACCACACCGATAACCACAACTTTCCACTGTAAGTGGAAATGCACTTGATACACCTACCAGACACCATAGCTTAGGCTCGCCTACCTTCAACGTGCTCAGAACACGGACATTAGCCTACAGTTGGGCTAATCCTCCAACACAAAGCCCATTTTATAATAAAGTGTTCAATATCTCATGTAATTAGCTGAATACTGTACTGACAGTGAAAAACAGAATGGCTGCCAAGGGTATCGACTGTTACCTTCATGACCGCGTGGCCGACCAGGCGCTGGGGCTCCTGCCACTGCCCAGTGTCTCGAGAGGCTCCTACCACAGATCACTGGCCCAGGAAAAGATCCACATTCAAAATTTGAAGTATGGGTTCTAATGAATGCATATCGCTTTTACACACTGTAAAGTCAAAACTAAGACGAACCACTGTAAGTGAGGGACTGTTAATTACTTTTCCAAATGTCTCCAAGTTGCTAGGATATAAATACTTAAGTTGTTTAGACTTACCTATTTAATTAATGGAACTGTGAGGTTTTTTGGCATAGGTGGTCCCTTAGAATAATTATGGAACCTGACGTAGGGGTGCTCTGAACTGGGAACGTTTGGGAAGCTCTGGGTCTAATCCAGACATAATGAATATCCCTGAGTTACTGTATCTACAGGCTCCTGTACTGAATATACCCTCTCTTCTGGCCGTTACCATTTACAACAGACTGAACAGCTGTCTTCTCACAAACTCTCAATTCTATAAACTGCTAACGAGAACGACTGCAATCTCAACTGCGTTTATTGCTTGCATGCATACTGGTGTGGAACAGTGCTCGGTCGCCTCTGGGAGATGGTAGGGAGTCAGGCCATTACTCTGCAAAGTGGCCAACAGTCAAAAATCAAGAAACTTCCCTGCCTTTCCTATGTAAACGGTACCACCGAGTTGCCCAGTGGTTAGTGAGGGGAGTTTCTCTGTATCGGCGTCGTCCCGCTAAGCACGGAAGAACCGCCAGAATTTGAGACTCAGCAGTTTGCAGCCCGATGCAGGCCCTGACCGTCACAGTCACTAACTCACGGAAGACGACCAACAGAGGACACAGCAGCACTGAGGAAGCAGCTTGCCAAAACCACCACAAACGTATGCAACCTCTAGACCTCAGGACCAACTTACGAGGGACAGAGGCATATCAGTCATCAGCACCATGGAGACACAGCATAATCCAGACTGTGGGACTACAGGACAAAGGATGGTCTCATCAATAAATTTTAAGAAAAAGAGGAGAGAGGAGGAACTTACAGATTAAAATGAAATAGATCTATTACTAATGCAACATGGATCTGGTTAAACAATGAATCTCAATTGTTTAAATGAACATTTCCTTGGGGCGGCTGGGTGGCTCAGTTGATTAAGTGTCTGACTCTTGGTATCAGCTCAGGTCTTGATCTAAAGGTTGTGAGATCGGGGCGCCTGGGTAGTGCAGTCGTTAAGCGTCTGCCTTAGGCTCAGGGCGTGATCCCGGCGTTCCAGGATCGAGCCCCACATCAGGCTCCTCCGCTGGGAGGCTGCTTCTTCCTCTCCCACTCCCCCTGCTTGTGTTCCCTCTCTTGCTGGCTGTCTCTCTGTCACATAAATAAATAAAATCTTTAAAAAAATAAATAAATAAAGGTTGTGAGATCAAGCCCCACACTGGATTCCACGCCGGGTGTGGAGCCTACTTAAAAAAGTAACTAACTAGGGGCGCCTGGGTGGCACAGTCGTTAAGCGTCTGCCTTCGGTTCGGGGCGTGATCCAGGTGTTCTGGGATCGAGCCCCGCATCAGGCTCCTCTGCTGGGAGCCTGCTTCTTCCTCTCCCACTCCCCCTGCTTGTGTTCCCTCTCTCGCTGGATGTCTCTCTCCCTGTCAAATAAATAAACAAAATCTTTAAAAAAAAAAATAACTAAATGGGGTGCATGGGTGGCTCAGTCAGTTAAACGTCTGCCTTTCGGCTCAGGTCATGATCCCAGGGTCCTGGAATGGAGCCCCGGATTGGGCTTTCTGCTTGGCGGAGAGTCTGCTCCTCCCTCTGCCTCTCCACCCCTCCTTGTGCTCTCTCACTCTGCTCTCTCTCAAATAAATAAATAAAATCTTAAAAAAAAAAAAAGAAACCTTAACTAAATTAATGAATGTTTGCGTGAACAAATCACTTAAGAGGCCATCGGGAACATTAGAACACTGGTCTGGTAACTGAGGAAATTTCAAGCGCATGTGGGCTTAAAGCTCTTTGCTCTAGTGCACCTCACACAGACCGAAGGTCTGGGGCAGCCCCGCCTCAGGCGAGTCAGCACCGCTTTGCCCACAGCACTGCTCACTCCCCGCGTCTGCGTCACATCTGGGTAATTCTCACAGTAGTTCAAACTTTTCCATTATTACTGTATTTATTATGGTGATCTGTGATGGCTGATCTTTGATGTACTACTGTAATTCTGGGGTGCCACAAACTGCGCCCATGTTAAGATAGCAAACTTAAAAGTGTTGTGCATATTCTGTCTGCTCCCCCGACTGGCCGTTCCCCCCTCTCTTCCCCTCTCCTCGGGCTTCCCTACTCCCTGACACACAACGGTATTGAAATCAAGCCAGTTACTAACTGTACAGTGGCCTTTAGAAAGTGAAAGGAAGACTGAGTCACACATCTCTCACTTTAAATCGAAAGCTAGAAATGATTGAGCTTAGTGAGGAAGGCATATCAAAAGCCGACAGACCAAAAGCGAGGCCTCCTGTACCAGTCAGCCAAGCAGCAACTGCAAAGGACAAGTTCTTGAAGGAAAGTAAAAGTGCCGCTCCAGATGAACACGCAGAAATGAGAGCACAGCGGCCTCACTGCTGATACAAGAAGCTTTAATGGTCTGGACGGAAGATCGAACCAGACACAACACGCCTTAAATGAAAGCCTGATCCAGAGCCAGGTCCTCTTTTCAAATCTGTGAAGGCCGAGAGGGGTAAGGAAGCTGCAGAAGGAAAGTACGAAGCAAGAAGAGGTGATCCGTGAGGTTTGAGGGAAGAAGCCATAACGCAGAAGTGCAAGATGAAGCCGTGAGTACTGACACAGGGGCTGCAGAAAGTGATCCAGAACATCAAGGAGATCATTCATGAAGGCGGCTACAATGACCACCGGATTTCCAACCTAGACAAAGAGCCTTACAACAGAAGAAGATGCCATCCAGCACGGTCACAGCTAGAATGGAGAAGTCAGCGCCCGGCTGCAAAGGGCAGGCCGACTCTCTCGCTAGGAGCTAATTTAACAGCTGGTCCCTTGAAGTTGAAGCCACGTTTATTTACCATTCTGAAGACCCCAGATCTACTCTGCCCGTGCTCTCGGAACGGAACAGCAAGGCCTGGATGACAGCACATCTGTTTACAACATGATCTACTGAACAGTAAGCCCACCGCTGAGACCTACTGCGCAGAAGAAGATTCCTTTCCAAATGCTCATGGACAACACACCTGGTCACCCAAGAGCTCTAATGGCGACGGACCATGAGATTCATGTTTTCACACCCACTGACACAACACCCATTCTGAGCTCAGAGAGCAAGGAGTAATTTCGACTTTCAAATCTTATTATTGAGAAGTACATTTTGTAAGGCTATAACTGCCTTAGACAGTGATCCTCTGATGGATCTGGGCAAAGTCAATTGAAATCCTTCTGGAAAGAATTCACCATGAACATCTGTGATTCATGGGAAGAGATCAAATATCAACCTTATAAGAAGTTTGGAAGAAGCTGATTCCAACCCTCACGGATGACTTTGAGGGGCTCAAGCCTGCCGTGGAGGAAGTCACTGAGATGTGGGGGAAACAAGAGGACTAGAGTCAGAAGTGGAGCCTGGGGCGCCTGGCTGGCTCAGGCGGAGGAGTGAGCGACTCTTGAACTTGGGGTCGTGAGTTCGAGCCCTACGCTGGGCTCGAGAGATTACTTAAATAAATATTAAAAAAAGAAGAAATGGAGCCTGAAGATGGGGCTGAATCACTGCGATCTCATAATAAAACTTAAACAGACGAGGAGCAAAGAAAGTGCTTCCTTGAAGACAGAATCTCTCATGGGAAAGCAGCTCTGAAGACTGCTGAAATGACAACAAAATATTTAGAATATTTTGTAAACTCAGCTGATAAAGTAGCAGCAGGGTTTCAGAGGATTGACTCCAATTCTGAAAGACTTTCTAACCATGGGTAAAATGCTATCAAACAGCATCACCTGCTACAAAGAAATCGTTCATGAAAGGAAGAGTCGATCGCAGCGGCAAACTCCACTGTTGTCTTATTTTAAGAAACGGCCACAGTCACCTCCACCTTCAGCAGCCACCACCCTGATCAGTCAGCAGCCACCAACATGAGGCAAGACCCTCCTCCAGCAAAAAGACTATGACTTCTGGAAAGCTCAGATGATGGTTAGCATTTTATAGCAATAAAGTAATTTTTAAAGTTTGTACATTGTTTTTGAGACATAATGGCAATGCACATTTTAATAGACTACAGGATACTATAAACATAACTTTTACATTCACTAGGAAACCAAAAAACGCACGTGGCTCACTGCACTGTGACAGTCATGTTATGACGGCGTCTGCAACCGAAGCCGCAGTCTCGCCGGGGCGGGCGGCTACTAAACGTTCAGGTGTGATCATGCCATTGTGGAAGTGCTTTCAATGATCCTTGGATTTCAGGTTTGTTTTTTTTTTTTCGGTGCAAAAAGCTGTTTTTATTAAAGCAAAAAAAGCTGCTGATCGCTGGATTTTAGAGTCACACTGAAATATTTAAGGGTGGAATGATATGCTATCTGGGATTTGCTTCAAAATGTGGCCCTGAAGCTGGGCGGTGGGCACGTGAAGGTTCAGCATGCTAGTCCCTACTTTTGAATATGTTGAAATTTTCTGTAATTTAAAAAAATTCTATAGATCAAAACATTTGTAAGCCGGGGCGCCTGGGTGGCACAGCGGTTAAGCGTCTGCCTTCGGCTCAGGGCGTGATCCCGGCGATCGGGGATCGAGCCCCACATCAGGCTCTTCTGCTGTGAGCCTGCTTCTTCCTCTCCCACTCCCCCTGCTTGTGTTCCCTCTCTCGCTGGCTGTCTCTATCTCTGTCGAATAAATAAATAAAATCTTTAAAAAAAAAAAAAAATTTGTAAGCCATAACTGAATCTAAGGCATCATCCAAAAATGAAGTAAGAAGCTGGGGGCGCCTGGCTGGCTCAGTGAGGAGAACATGTGACTCTTGATCTCAGGGTCATGAGTTTGAGCCCCACACTAGGTGGAGAGATTACTTAAAACACACACACACACAATTAAATTTTAAAAATGAATAAGAAGTTAATATTAAAAAAGAACTCACTCAAAATACTTTAAGTGCCAGGTCTGCATGTTAGGAAGTGCCCCTGGTCACCGTGAGGAGCAGGGCTGGGCTCGGGCGGAGGGAAGCCAAGCAGGCTGCTTCCAGGAGAAGGGACAAGGGTGGCTGACGCGGAAGGGAGGGTGAGGCGGGGAGAGCGCTGTGGCCTTAGGACAGGACTTGGTGGCATGCTGGATGTGGAGCGTGAGGAAATGGGATTTCAAGCTGTCAGAAGCTGTGGGTTGGGAGACGGTGACCAGCTGTCAGGTCCTGCAAGTCCGGCAGCCCTGAGAGGGACGGTGGCTTTCCGCCTGCCCAGGAAACACTCCTGACTCTCCTCGGAGATGGGGCTTTGTCCCCCATCCTGGCTGCGGCCGGGACACCTCCACTGACATCCAGTGGGCTTGACAAACTTGCTATGGAGGAACCAGACGGCAGACTGCGTCCCTGGATGCCCCCGCCCGCCTCCACTGAGATGCTCGGATACGTCAGACTCACCTGGCTCCCCGCTTTCCCTCAGCGCCACCCCAAATGCACTCGCTCTGGCCCTGCAGCCACCACGCCAGTCCTCCCCGAACACATGCAAAGCCCACCGGCGGTCTCCCTACTTCTGGAAATCCCCCCAGGATCCGAGTCTCCGCACAGCACCCGGCACATCTTGTGATTGAGCCGTCAGCCCGTGTTACTCCCCTGCTCACAACCCGCCGTCAATCTCTCCTAGTTCTCGAGATGACGGCGGAAGCGATTCTAGCTCCGGGCCTCTGCACCGCTGCACAGCTGGCTGCCCTGTCATTCTGGTTTCAGCTCACACATCACCCCTGCGGGAGGTCATCCTCTCCCCAACAATCCTTACCACCAATGTAGTCCCAGTAGCATCTTTTTTGTGACTTTTAGCCCTTGTTTTCCTTGTTCTTTAACGTGTTTGCTCTTCCTTGTTTACACTCGATTAAGGCCAGCCACTAGACCGAACACACACCCCACGAGAGCAGAGACCTCGTCCAACCTGTCCACCAAACTAAACCAGTCCCTGAACACAGAAGGCCCTCCACTGACAAATGCGTAACACAGTGGGGCTACGTGCTCACCTGCTGCCCCCCACCTCCCTCAGCACCCTCCTGGCTAAAAGAACATCTGTTCCTCATAAACCCTCCAGAAACCCAGCATGGCCTCCTGTCTTGAAGCGAAGGGTACACTCTGGGGCATGCAAGTGGCCTCTGGGCACTTGGTTCGAGCTGACCAGAACCTCCCAGGAGTCACGGCGTCATGGCCCTACAGGCCTGCCTCCCCTCAGCCAGACTCAACCTGTATTCCTTCTCTCCCCTTGGGAAGGGTGTTCACTGTCCCACAGAGCATTTTAGAAGACAAGGGGCTTCCACCCTTTCCTTCAGAGAAAAGTCTGATGTCTTTGCCATGACATTGCTTGAATCCGCGTCAAACAACCTGTGTAGGTCAGCATGCTGGCCTTGGCCCATGAGCCTGCCTTACCTCACCATCCCTCATGAATTTATTTCTGTTCATTATAAACAAACCATTAACCCAGGGTGGAAAACTTCTCAGAACAACATGCAACACTGCTACGATCCAAACACTGTCTGTCATGCTCCACAGCAGCCCCAGCCCCCATGTCCTCACCCCTGCCTGTGCCTATGCCAGTGCCAGTACCCATGCCCATCCCATCAGTGGAACAGGTGGCACTCAGGACCCGCGATGTGAGGCCTGAGAGTGTGTGCGGGCCCCTTGCAAACCAGATGGGCCTCCGTTTCCCCAATCCATCAGTCCTCAATGCTACCTTTTTGCACTCCACATTCAAGGGAGAAGCAAACAAAAAGACAACAGTGTAAAAAGGCAGTTTCTAAGGTTTACGTTGCAAGGTTAGCAGATGTTTAGCCCAAGACCATAAATACAAACACGCTTGTGTTCCTGACGATGAATCTGAGGCCCCCAAAGATTTCATTAGCACCACAAAGCTCTACTGACAGGACTCCCAACATGCCAGGAGTATCTCCAACAAAGTTGCACTGAAACATGTACTCCAAGTTCCGAAGACCTTCCAGTCTCTCCAAGCACAAAGAACCCTCTTCGGCGGGAACCCCCCTGCCCAAGGTTGGCGGTCTACAGAAGAGACAAGCACGGCCCTGGGGGCCCGGGGCCAAGGACGCTCACAGGATAGTGTGGGCTGGTCGTGGTGGTGTTTACAGGGTATTTTCTACCGATCTATCTTCCAGTTCACTAATCCTTTCTTCAGCTGCCTCTAACCTACTGTTACAGCCACTTACTGAAGTTTAAATTTATCATACTTTCCTGTTTCAGATTTTTCATTGAATTTTTTATGAATTCAATGTGAAGCTCTGCATCTTATCTCTTTGTTTTAATATGTTAATTAGCTAAAGTCCGTGTCTGACAACTCCAGTACCATAGTCTCTGGTGGGTCTGTCACCCTTTCCAGTCCTGTTTGTCAGGGTACCTGGTAAACTGACACAATGTCAGGCACGGTGTGTGGAAAGGATGTGGACTGAAAACTCAGCAAGCTGCTCTGGCTAGCACAGGCTGCATGGACATCTCTGAGCTATATGTGACCTGTGCAGAGGTATGCCAACCAATGAGCAACAGCCAGAAGGAACACAGACCATGTCCCTCTGCCCGACCAAGAGTCTCTGGGGCTGAAGACCTCTGTGTCCTTGTCTGAACCCTGAACCCTCTGGTATCTCTCCTTACCAGCCCAGTCCTACAATGAAGATGGCGGCAGGACATAGCAATTCTATATCCTAGAAGCTCATTCCATAGCTTCTCAGAGGACAGGATCATGTGTCTTCAGCTGAGGTTTACCACCTTGCTCCTGGAGAAGGAGCCTTGGGACTTGCAGACTGCCAGCTCCAGGCCTGCTTCCTCTCTGGGGACTCTGCCCTCTAGGCCAGATGGGCAATGCTATTTTTTTTTTTTATAAGAAGTGCAAGTAACTGCTATGCTTTTTACCTAGGACTGGCTACGGGGCTTATCTATAAGCACTAGTCTGTTACACGCTGACAGTTTCAACCATGTTTCCGAAATGGGTTCCTGCCTCAGGGCCTCTGCACTGTCTACCAGAGCATTCTGCCTCCAGATGGTCACATAGCTTGCCCCTCCTTCGCTCAAGCCTCGTCCCAGATGTCACCTTACCATAGCATCCTACTTAACACATCTTGTCCCTCTATCCTTATTTTTGTCTTACCACCAATCACATCTAACAATGTACATTCTGTCTCATGGGATGCAGTCCAGTGACAGCTCGGGCTTATGTAACAGCACCTAAACAAGCCCTGACCCACAGCGGGTGCTCACCAACTACTTGCTGAATGAAAGGATGAACATCGGAGAGGGGCCTTCTTGACAGAACACTGGCTTCAGATGCTCTCCACCCTCTCCAACTGCTCTGGCTGTCCTCATCTAAGTGTGAGCATCTCCACAAAGGGGGCCTGACCCAGTCATCTCTGATGAATGAGTGAAGGGACAGGCCAAGCTCCTCAGCCTCCACGTCCCAAATCCTTGTGGGATGGAGACATATAACCAAGGGTGATAAAGGACCACCAATGTTACAGCTCTTACTGGGAGGGAAAGCCTTCTGTGGGCTAAGGAGCCATCAGAGTAGTACTTGGGTAAAGCACAGCCAGAAAGAAGAGACAGGACCAGTTTATCCTGTCACAGAAGTCCCGGGCAGAGGTTGAGGACTGTCAGAGAGCAGACTCCAGAGAGTAGCTGGTGTGGGCCTATCTCTGTGGAGAGGAGGGAGTTGCCTATGCCTGAGCCCAGAAGGACCCTCACAAGAACCAGTGGTCCCAGGAGCCAGCATCCATATGATGGTGCAGCCCCAAAACACACTGGCCACTGAAGCTCTCACCACTGACCCTCAGGTCTGAGTACTAAGTGACAGTGTCTTTTCTAACTCTGCCCAATCCTTCATGGATGGGCCAGCTGGGGGGGGCTGATCCCATGTCTTCCCTACCTCCCCCATCACTGTGTCCACTATTCCCAGCCTCTGTTCACCCATTCTCTAAGCATCTCTGGACCTTAGGCTGTACGACATTAAGGCAATGTGGCTCTGCTAGTGGGAGGAGACCACAGTCCCCAAGCTCCCCTTGGTGTTTCCCTAGGAAGCTTTGGAATGTTCAGGTAACTAACATTTCCCTTGGGGGTACAGATGCATGCAGTGAGAGTCTGTGGGGCTCAGTCACATGAAAAGGCTCCCAATAAACCATCCTCCCTCAGCGCCTCAGCCTTCCCCTTTAACTGGCCTCCAGGACAGATATCTCATTGGGTCTGCCATGAGTGAAGGATGATGCACTTGTCCTGCCCCAGACCCCAACCGAGCCATGGGGCTCCCCAGAGGGCCTGCCTCTCCTGGACTCCTGAATGTGAGAAGACTCAGGGCCCTGCCACCACTCTCCCCTCAGAGGTCTGGGCACCACCCCCAGGGAAGGGTCTGAGGCTGGTAGAGTCCTGGCTGTGGGAACAGGAAGGTGCTTCTGGGTGGAGAACAGGAAAGGCAGCTGCAGAGACCTCTGCCTGCTCAGGAACTGCAGGCTCTGGGGAGCAGCACTGGTTCCCACCCCACTTCTATACCACTTCAGAAAACATGTCCACTCACCTAGCAAGGCTGGCTTTCCAGGCTCCCCTCTTGTTGCCTGCATGACAGCTGCCAGCCAGGGATCAGGGCCCCTCCCTCAGAGGGGAAGCGCAGGAGGGCAGCAGTGGTACCACCGGCCGTCTCGACCCAGCTGAAGCTGTGGACAGGGCCTCAGGCAGAAGCTGAGGTGGCCTTGTCGGTCCAGTTCCCAGTCGTGTGAAGACTGCTGGAGTCATGGTGGGCCACGGAAGCAGGCCAGGGACTCTGCCCATGCAAGTTCATGGGTGATCAGCTCCTTTCCTCACGTGAGCTCCTGTGAGGAGGCGCTGATCCTCGCGATCACCTCGGCCCAGCAAAGACACAACCACACAAGGTGGTAAAGGTGAGCCTGCTGTGGGGCCAACCCCAGGCTGCCACCATGTCACTGTTTTCCAATCTGTACCATCTTCTGGTTCCCATTCGTAGTGTGACTGGTTAATAAAAGAAAAAAAGGGAATGTTAACAGTGTCATCGGCTTAGCCAGGGAGCCCCACCTGTTCTGAATTTCACCAAGTTCCTGACAGGCTGTTTCAACTGTTTGGTTACGTACTCATTCAAGATAGAGTACCAGGGCCCCTGAACTCAGGAAAACTGGACAAGAGACGATGTGATGCATCTCCAGTCACCAGACAGTGGAGATCCCAGCGAGAAGGGACACCAACAGCTGGAGCCCTGTGACCGCACCAGCCACGGCCAAGGTGGTTCGGGGCTACAGTGCCGGGAGGGGAAACTCAGACACAGCTGGCAGTCTCCCTCAGTGGAAGAGACAGGAGGGCAAGGAGGCAGCTAGAAGGTGTGGGGCAGAGTGCTGGGGAGGAGGGGCTGCACAGTGGACAGAGCAGAGGGTCCCCTTGAGACTTCAGCTGAGGAGGAATCCGAACTGTGTGAGAGAAACTACGTGAGGAGTCCAGGGCAGGTATCCCTGGAAAGGAGCAGACGGAACGATCCCCAGAGCTCACACAGGGATGGCACTATTTTTGTGTTCCCACAAACCACCATGGAAAAGCCTCCTAATTCACTGTGTATGAGGCAGAATCCTCAGAAGGGCATCCCCCTAACCATGGGGCTAAATTAGCTGCAGACCAAAGGCAGCTCTGGACCCACTCTAACACTCCTCAGAAGCAAGCCTCTAAAGGATCAACTCATGCCAAGGAACTCAACCATGTGCCAGACCAAGATTAACACTATTTGAAGGAATACAAAAAAACCCAGCAACCAACAACATAAATTCACACTGTCCAGTATTCAATAAGGAAATGGCCAGGTGTATCAGTTGGAGCCCAGCCAGGAGACAGAAACCACACGGTATTTTAAATAATGGAAGTTTAGTATAAAGAATTAGTAACTATTTATAAGGAGTTAACTGAAAGGAAACAAAAGAGAACGCTACAGAATACAGCAGGGTGAAGGGAGGTACTCAAGGGAAGGATTCACACCTGGGAGGTGGGTGGTCACAGCCCACTGGATGGTGAAAAGCTCACTGGGCCACCCCCTGCCAAAGCTGGAGGCTGACAACCACCTAAGTGGGTGCCAACAAAATGAGCTGGGAAGCTGTGTGTGGAGATGCTGATGAGCTCACCGGAAAGCTTCCAGGAGGCCAGCCGGGGTCCCATGGCACTTGCCTGGCAGTGCCTGCCCCTTCCAGACACACAGAGGATATCAGGGCTGGCACCACAGGGGTGCTGCTGAATTTGCAGCTAGGAAACTGCCTGAAAAGGTGCTGCAGAAACTTACTGGAGTGAGCTCCCATGTGTCCTATGTGCCAGCCTGTGCCATAGAGCAGAAATAAGCAGAACACACAGAACCAGGAAGAGAGGCCCCTTCTCCTTCAGCACCCCCAACGGCGAGGATTAGCATCAGGTTTAAGCTAGACTCTGACCAGCTCAGGCATAGAGACTGAGTTCTACCCAGCAGTTTGCAGACTGTCAGCTGTGGACTCCAGTAGGTTTCCAGTAATTATGTGAACAACAATTCTGCAGCCTTCAACTGAGGCCACCTGTGAACTGGTCTTTAACTGGCCCAGTCCACACAGACGATAGCTTTCTGGAGTTTGTTTCCTGGTTTTTTTTCATGCTGTAAGTTTATTTACAAATATATTGAGTATATTGAATTCAAGAGTTTGATCAATTTTTCAAAGAGACCGCACATCTTAAAATGCTCCTTTCACATCCGTTTAATGGATTAATTAAAACACCCTTATTTCTTAAGCAGTTCATATCTTACTATAAAAAAAGGTGCAACAAAACCAGATCCAAAGTACAAAGTCATCATAATTAGTAACCACCACTTGTTTTTCACTGAAAATGGCAAATTCTTCCTTGGCCCCACCTCGCAGTGTCTCCCACAGACTACAGAGGCTGTGACCCTCCGGATGCTCTGTCCCAGCACAGCACTGTTGGAAGTTCTGTGAAAGGCACAGAGACAGAAGACAGTAAAAGTGTTTCCTATTTTTATCCATATTCTACTTCCTAAATCTGTCTTCCAAATTATGCTTTCCATTAGGCATTGTCAGGGGTGGATGACTCTTTTCACAGAAGATCGCTAACCAGAGACACTTTCTTCAATGTCACAGACTGCACAGGATGCTGCTTTGGAAACAGCTTTGTCATCTGAAAGACTTGTTGTGTATCTGAGACTTTCATCATTACGGTATGTGGCTCACAGATGGGAATTCAAGCAGGAATGGAAACGGGCAAGGGGCACTAAGGGAGAAATACAGAGGTATAACCACTCCTGCGCACGGTTACTGAAGGATTCTAAAATTCTTGCTCACATGCTAGCATGTGACTTACAAAGCAACGACAGTTCGTGCACCAGGACACGGTCTCAGTTTAATAACTATTCCCTTGGGGAACAGTGGCTCGGCTGGTTACACATCTGCCTTTGGCTAGGGTCATGATCCCAGAGTCCTGGATCGAGCCCCATTGTCAGGCTCTCTGCTGGGTGGGGAGCCTGCTTCTCCTTCCCCCTCTGCCTGCCGCTCTGCCTACTTGTGCTCACTCGCTCTCTGTAAAGTAAATGAACAAAATCTTTAAAAAAAAAAAAAAAAAAGTAACTGTTCCCATGACATCACTGAAATGATGTAATGTTGAAGACACGCCCTGCAGGGTGCCCAGCTGTAAGAAGGAAGCAGCGGTCGGTGTCGGGCCATGAGTCCACCCTTGGCTCTGGGCCGGGCCTGACTCCGAAACCTTGGTGTTTCCTCCTTGCCTGACGCCCAGTATGTCCCACGTAAGCCGCTTGCTCCTGCATTAAGCCAAGGGTACCTCACTTCTATCTGTGCATTCAGCGGGGAACTTGCCCACTGTAATGAAATGAATAAACGGTTTATAAACATGAAAAAAAAGCACATTATGTATAGATAAATAAAGGTAAGAATAAGTGATTTCTGCTATAAGCTGGAAGACAATGGAATGACATCTTTAAAACACTGAAAGAAAGGGAAAAAAAGGTGTCACCAGGTATTCTCTTAATCTACCAAAAATATCTTTCAAAAATGAAAGTAACGAACTTTCATTTTCCAGTCTGGCATGTAAGGAGTTTGGAAGCGGTCACTACTGTCCTTAAAATAAAAAAGCTAAACAAATTGAAAAACAACTCTTTTTAGATCCATGAGAGAACTGAAGTCACAGGATAAAACACTGTCCAAACAATCAGAGGAACAGGCAAACAGAGAAAATCACAGCTTACTGGAGCAGATGCGTGGGGCAGAAACCAGGGCAAGAAAAATCAAAGTGTAAGTGATGAATCACTAGAGGTTCAATTCGGACAAGTACAAATTAATAAAACTTAGGGAGGGCCCATTCTTAGGGGATCCCCGTACTTCTGTTAGTTTTATCTGCCACATTCTCACAGTGAAGATCAGAGAACAAAACCCCTTAGGTTTCATGCAGGGGAAGGGGAAGAGGAGCCACTTTGAGATACACCGAGAGCATTCTTTTCTTAACGAGGCCTGTCCTCAAGGGAAATTGTTTTTACCAGAGCCTAGCTTACTGAGATTCACCGAAACCTATCAGACCTAGGGGAAGGAAAATGTCCAATTCCAGTCCTCTCCACCTTCCTGTTTCACCTAAAAGAGGAGCAAAACCCAAAACCAAACAACACGTGTGAAGGTCATAGGCCAGGGCCACAGGTTCACTTAAAGACTGAGACCTAATCACAGAACCACAAAGAGATCACTTTTTTTTTTAATTTTAAGATTTTAGTTTTAAGTCATCTCTACATCCAACATAGGGCTCGAACCTGTAACTCTGAGATCAAGAGTCGTACGCTCCACCAACTGAGCCAGCCAGGCTCAGATCATTTCTAATAACATCAACAGGGCTCCTGTATAATAACTGGGGCGTACAACTAAAGAACTGCACTTTTCAGACCTTACTTAAGAAATCCTTAGGGAAACTCAGACACAAAGAAGAGACAAAAACAAGGACACCAGAGGAAATTTAAGCTCTGACACCTACTGATATAGCCAACAGTAAACACAGCCTAACTCCTAGCTAGGTAAACATAAAACCTCACACAAGGGCATATTTATCTCCAGTCCCTTTACCCAGTACACTGTGTCTAGCTTTCAAAAAATCCCAAAGCATACTAAAATAACAAACAGACTTGAAGAGACCAAGCAAGCAGAGAACCCGACCCAGATATGGCAGAGATGCTAAAATTATCAGACAAGGAATTTGAAGCAACTATCATTAATATGCTAGAGCTCTAATGGAAAA
This sequence comes from Ursus americanus, assembly GCF_024610735.1. Classification (NCBI taxonomy): domain Eukaryota; kingdom Metazoa; phylum Chordata; class Mammalia; order Carnivora; family Ursidae; genus Ursus; species Ursus americanus. Next base: position 37,534,135 of record NC_142128.1, read on the forward strand.
GTGGACAACATGCAAAGACAGGTAATATAAACAGGGAGATAGACATTCCAAGGAAGAATCAAAAGGAAATGCTGGCAACCAAAAACAAAACAAAACAAAAAACACCCACAACAACACCGTAATAGAAATAAAGAACACTTTGATGGACTCATCAAAACTCTAGACACAGCCAAGGAAAGAAACAATGAGCTGGAGGAAATGCCAATACAACTTTCAAAACTGAAAAGCAAAAAGAAAAATGAACGAAAAGGACAGAACAGAATATCTAAGATGTAGTCTACCTGCAGCAGAAACAGAAGAAGAGAGAAAGGAGCAGAAGAAATATGTGATCCAACAATGACTAAGACTTTTCCAAAACTAATAGTAGAGGGCAAACCACAGAAGCCCACAGAACACCAAATATATATAAAAATTATAAAAAATCTGTACCTAGCCATACCACATTCAAGCTTGCCAGAAAATCAAAGACAAAGAGAAAATCATAAAAGCAAGCAGTGGGGGAGAAGCCTCACCTACAGAGAAGCAAGAATAAGCGGCATATTGGCCTTCCCATCAGAAACCATTCAAGCAAGAGAGTGGAGGAAATACCTGAGGTACTGAAGGAAAAAAAAAGCTAAAGAGAAAAAAAGACTCTATACGATGAACAAAAATTAAGGGAATTTGTCACAGGATAGACGTACCTATCAAAAAATGTTACAAAATTTCTTCAGAAAGGAGACAGACACAGATCAGAAACACAAATCTACACAAAGAAGAGTGTTAGCAAAGGAATAAATGGGGGTAAAATATTTTACTCTTCTTATTCTTTTTTTTTTTTTAAGATTTTATTTATTCATTTGACAGAGATAGAGACAGCCAGTGAGAGAGGGAACACAAGCAGGGGGAGTGGGAGAGGAAGAAGCAGGCTCCCAGTGGAGAAGCCTGATGTGGGGCTCGATCCCAGAATGCCGGGATCACTCCCTGAGCCAAAGGCAGACGCCCAACGGCTGCGCCACCCAGGGGCCCCTACTTTTCTTATTCTTAATTGACCTGATGCATAACAGTTTGCTCAAAATAATAATTTCAATAATGTATACAATAATTGTAGCTTCTGTACAAGTGAACTGAATGATAATGATGTCATAAGGGGCAGGAGGAAGGAACTGGGGACATTCTGTCATAAGGTACCTGCACTAACCATGACAGGGTATAGTATTTGAAAGTGGATTTAGAAGAGCCCTTGGATAAGTTGTACATACATACTGTGAATTTAAGAGCAAACACTTAAAAAGAAGGGTTTTTTTTCCTTTTAAGTATAATTGATATGCTAAGAGAGTGGGAAAATGTAGTCTATAAATGTTCAATTAAAGTCAGATAAAGCAGAAAAAGAGTGAGATACAAAACCCAAACTAAAGGCAACAGATAAAAAACAGTAACAATTATGGCAATTATTAATCCAACTGTATCCATAAACACTTTAAATGTCAATGGTCTACATACATATTTTTAGAACACAAAACTATTAAAATGGAAGTCAACCACAAGAAAAAATGTGGAAAGACCTCAAATACATGGGGGTTAAAGAACATCCCACCAAAGAATGAATGGGTTAACCAGTAAATTACAGAAGAATTTTAAAAAGACATGGAAGCAAATGAAAATGTGACAGTCCATAACCTTTGGGATGCAGCAAAGGCAGTCCTAAAAGGGAAGCATACTGCAACACAGGCCTACCTCCTTAGCAAGAAAAGTCTCAAATATACAACCTAACCTTACACCTAAAGTAGCTAGAAAAGGAACAGCAAATAAAGCTTAAAGCCAGGAGAAGAAGGGAAATAATAAAGATGAGAGCAGAAATAAATGATATAGAAATAAAAAATCCCAGTAGAACAGACCAACAAAACTAAGAGCTGGTTCTTTGAATTAATAAAATTGATAACACCCTAGCTAGACTTATCAAAAAGAAAAGAGAAAGGACCCAAATAGATAAAATCATTAATGAGAGAGATCACAACCAACACCACAGAAATACAGTCATAAGGGAATACTATGGGGGCCCCTGGGTGGCTCAGTCTGTAAAGCATCTGCCTTTGGCTCAGGTCATGATCTTGGGGTCCTGAGATCAAGCCCGGTGTTGGGCTCCCTGCTCAGTGGGGAGCCTGCTTCTCCCCCTCCCTCTGCACATCCTCCCCCCTTGTGCTCCTGCTCTCTCTCAAATAAATAAAATCTTTAAAAAAAATAACAGAATACTACGAAAAATTATATGCTCCCAAACTGGGCAACCTGGAAGAAATGGACAAATTCCTAGAAGCTTATAAACTACCAAAACTGAAACAGGAAGAAATAGAAAATTTGAACAGACACATAACCAGCAAAGAAACTGAATCAGTAATCAAAAATCTCCCAACAAATAAAAGTCCTGGGCCAGATGGCTTCCCTGGGGGAATCCTACCAGACATTTTTTTAAAAGACCTTATTTATTTATTTGAGAGAGAAAGAGAAAGAGAGAGGGAGAAGGAGACTCCCCACTGAGGAGGGAGAGCCTGACACGGGGCTTGATCCCGGGACCTTGGGACCATGACCCTAGCCAAAGGCAGACACAACTAACTGAGCTACCCAGGCACCCCTCTACTAGACACTTACAGGAGAGTTAATACCCATTCTTCTCAAACTGTTCCAAAAAACAGAAATGGAAGGAAAACTTCCAAACTCATTCTACAAAGCCAGTATTACCTGATTCCAAAACCAAAACCCCACTAAAAAGGAGAATTACAAGCCAATACCCAGATGAACATGGATGCAAAATTTCTCAATAAAATATTAGCAAATCGAGTTCAACAGTACATTCAAAGAATTATCTACCACGAGTGAGATTTACTCCTGGTCTGTGGGGGGGGGGGTCAATATTCATAAATCAATGTGATATACCATATTAATAAAAGAAAGGGTAAGAACCATATGATCCTATCAATAGAGGCATAAAAAGCATTTGATAAAATACAGCATCCTTTCCTGATAAAAAATGGATGAAAGACCTTAATGTGAGACAGGAAACCATCGAAATCCCAGAGGAAAACACAGGCAGAAACCTCTTTAACCTCGATCGTAGCAACTTCTTACTAGACACATCACCACAGGCAAGGAAAACAAAAGCAGAAATGAACTATTGGGACATCATCAAGATAAAAAGCTTCTGCACAGCGAAGGAAACAATCAACAAAACTAAAAGGTAGCCTGTAGAATGGGAGAAGGTACTTAAATGACATTATCTGATAAAGGGTTAGTATCCAAAATCTACAAAGAACTTATCAAATTCAACACCCAAAAAGCCAATAACCCAGTTGAGAAATGGGCAGAAGACATGAATAGAACTTTCCCAAAGAAGACATCCAGATGGCTAACAGACACTTGAAAGATGCTAAACATCACTCATCATCAGGGAAATACCAATCAAAACCACAATAAGATACCACCTCACGCCTGTTAGAATGGCTAAAGTTAACAACACAAGAAACAACAGGTGTTGGCAAGGATGTGGAGAAAGCGGAACGCTTTTGCACCGTTAATGGGAATGCAAACTGGTACAGCCACACTGGAGAACAGTATGGAGGTTCCCCCAAAAGCTAAAAATAGAACGACCCTTGATCCAGCAATTGTACTACAGGGTATGTACCCAAAGGATACAAAATTACATATTTGAAGGGGTGTGTGTATCCCGATGTTTATAGCAGATTATCAACAAATAGCCAAACCATGGAGAGAGCCCAAATGCCCACCAACTGATGAATGGATAAAGATGTGGTATATATATGCAATGGAATATTACTCAGCCATCAAAAAATGAAATCTTGCCATCTGCAACAACATGGATGGAGCCAGAGTGTATTACGCTAAGTGAAATAAGTCAGTCAAAAACACAAATACCAAATAAAATCTTAAAAAAAAAACAAAAAAACACAAATACCTTATGATCTCACGCATATGTGGATTTAAGAAAGAAAACAGATGAACATACGGGAAGGGGAAAAAGAAAAAAAGGAGAGAGGGAAACAAGCCATAAGAGACTCTTTATGACAGAGAACAAACTGAGGGTTGATGGAGGGAGGTGGGTAGGAGATGGGCTAGAAGCGTGATGGCTATTAAGGAGGCCACTTGTTATGATGAGCACTGGATGTTGCATGTAAGTGAGGAATCACTGAATTCTACTCCAGAAACCAATATTGCACTGTATGTTAACTACCTAAAATTTAAATAAAAATCAATTAATTAATTAAATAAAAAGTCAATAGTCTAAAAGACATTTAAAAGACAGAGATTGTCAAGGGCACCTGGTTGGCTCAGTTGGAAGAGCATGAAACTCTCGATTGTGGGCTCAACTCATGACCCCCAAGATCAGTGGATCAAAAAACACTATCGGCGCACCTGGGTGGCTCAGTTGTTAAGCATCTGCCTTCGGCTCAGGGCATGATCCCAGGGTCCTGGGATCGAGCCCCGCATCAGGCTCCCTGCCCTCCGCTGGGAGCCTGCTTCTTCCTCTCCCACTCCCTGCTTGTGTTCCTTCTCTCACTGACTGTCTCTCTGTCAAATAAATAAATAAAATCTTAAAAAAGAAAAAAAACACTATCCAACTAACCATAGGAGGTCATCAAAAAACCCACTTTTTTTTTTTTTTTTTAAGAGAGAGAGCGCAAGCAGGGGGCGGGGAGGGACTAACGGAGGGGGAGAGAGAGAATCCCAAGCAAGCTCCATGCTCAGCAGAGAGCCTGACGTGGGACTGGATCTCACAACCAAGATCATGATCTAAGCCTAAATCAAGATTTAGACACTTAACCAACTGGGCCCCCCAGGCGCCACTTTAAATATAGAGATACAGATTAAAAGGATGGACAAATACACACCATGCTAACACTAACCAAAATAAGGCTGGAGTAGTTATATTAATTTCAGACAGAACAGACTCCAGAACAATGAAAATTATCACAGATAAAGAGGGGCATTACATAACGACAAAGGGATCAATTCTTCAAGAAGACAAAATAATCCTTCATGTGTATGCATTTAACAACAGAGCTTCAAAATACACATTGGAAAAATTGATAGAACTTCATGAATAGACAGATGAAACCACTACAGTTGCAGACTTCACTACCCTTCTATCAGAAATGGACAGATCCAACAGGCAGAAAATCAGTGAGAACACAGCTGACCTATGTTCAACACACAGGTCACCATCAACACCATCATTCAACTGGATAGAAAAGACACGTAGATACTACTTTATCAAGCAACAGCAGAATGTGCATTCTTCTCAAGCTTCCATAGAACATTCCCCAACACAGACCACGTTTGGGCCATAAAACACATCTTAAGAAATTTAAAGGAATGAAAATCATGCAATGTCTACCATCAGTCCACAATTAAACTAGAAATTGACAACAGAAAAATAGCTGGAAAATCCCCAAATACTTGGATATTAAACAATACATTTCCAAATAATACATAGGTCAAAGAAGAAATTTCAAGAGAAATTAAGAAATATTTTGAATTAAATGAAAATGAAAATATAATATACCAAAATTTGTGAGACGCACTGAAAGCAGTGCCTAGAAGGAAATTTATAGTATTGAATGCATGTATTTGAAACGAAGATCTAAAAAGTAACCAAAGCTTCCGCTTTAGGAAAAGAAAGAAGAGAATATTAATTCCAAAATACGCAGAAGAAAAATAATAAAAATTAGAGCAGAAACCAGTAAAACTGAAAGTAGGAAATCAAGAGAGAAATTCAAGAAACCAAAAGCTGCTTAAAGATCAATAGAATCTCTAGCCAGGCTAACTAAGAAAACCAGAGGACACACACTATTAATATGCAAAATTAAAGAGGAGACATGGTTACAGATCTCATGAACATTAAAAGGATAAAGAAAGAATATTACACACACCTCTATGCCCACAAATTTGATAACTGAGAGGAAATGGAGCAATTCCCTGAAAGCACCATCTGCCAAAATTCACACAGAAACAGAGAACCTGAGTAGTCCTCTATTTAATAAGGAAATTCAATCGACCATAACTTTCTAAAACAGAAATTATCAGGCCCATTTGGATTCACTGGTGAATTCTACCAGACATTTAAGAAGAAATTATACCAATTCTCTATAGTCTCTTTCAGAAGATAGGAGTAGAGGGAGTACTTCCCTAGTCATTCTGTGAGGTCAGCATTACCTTAATGCCAAAAACAGATAGTCTTTATAAGAAAGGAAAACCACAGACTGATATCTCTCATGAACACAGATAACAAAAAAACCCTCCAGAATATATAAACAATTCAAATCCAAATAATGTATAAAAAGAATTACATATCATGACCCAGTGGAATTTATCCAGGTATGAAAGGCTTGTTCAACATTCAATAATCGATTAAGATAAATCACCACATCAACAGGCCAAAGGAAAAAAATGTGATCATATTAATAGATGCAAAAGAAAACATTTCAGAAAACTCAACACCCATTCAATGAAGAAAAAAAAACTCAGCAAACTAGAAACAGTGAGGATCCTCAACATTACTCACTTTGTAAGTGAAGACATATGATACACAATCTAGGCCATAAAGAGAAGCTGGAGACAAGACTCTGGGAAGGTAAGATTCAAAAAACAGCTGTGGGTCACACATGGGTGGCTCAGTCAGTTGGGTGTGTCACTTTTGATTTCGGCTCAGGTCATGATCTTGGGGTCATGAGATCAAGCCCTGCACCGTGGAGTCTGCTTGGGATTCTCTCTCCCTCTCCCTACACCCCTCCCTCCACTTCTCCTCAATAAATAAATAAATAAATAAATAAATAAATAAATAAATAAATAAATAAAATCTAAAACAAAAACAAAAAACCAGCTGTGTATATGGAGGAACTGAAAAAGTCACACACAGACTCAGGCAAAACACAGCCCCAGGGAACACCTTAAACTTTCACCTTGGTCTGATCCCTGAGCTCAGATCAAGTCCACCAATCAGTGAAGGTACTGCCTAAGCACAAAGCCAGTCTGCAAGGACAGGTAGAGGTGGCTGCTTTTTCAAATACCTAATTTTCAACAAAAAAAAGGTACACAAAGAAATAAGAAAATATGGCCTATTCAAAAAATAAATTGGCAAAAATCATTCCTGAGGAACACAAACATCAGATTTACTAGACAAAGACTTTTTTTTTTTAAGCTTTTATTTGACACACAGAGAGAGAGAGAGAGAGCGCGAGAGCACAAGCAGGTGGAACGGGAGAGGGAGAAGCAGGCTCCCCGCAGAGCAGGGAGCCTGATGTGTGGCTCGATCTCAGGACCCTGGAATCATGACCTCAACCAACTGAGCCACCCAGGCGTCCCTAGACAAAGGCTTTAAAATAGCAGTCTTAAATAGCCCATTCACAATAGCATCAAAAAGAGTAAAATGCTTGGGAATAAACTAAGGAGGCAAAATATGAACATGAAAAGTACAAGTCACTGCAGAAAGGAATCAAAGAAGGCATATATAAATGCAAAGACATTGTGTCTTCATGGACTGAAGACTTAATATTAAGATGTTACCACTACCCAAAGTGACCTACAGATCCATGCACTCCCCACCAAAATCTCAATAATCCTTTTTATAGAAACAGAAAAAACTATCTGAAAATTTGTATGGAATCTCAAGGGACCCTAAATACCCAAAAACAATCTTGAAAAAGAAGGATAAAGGTCTCACACTTCCCGACTGTGAAACTTAGTACAAAGCTACAGTAACCAAACCGTGTAAAACGAGCCTACAGACATATAGACCAATGGAATAGAGAGCGCAGAAACAAACCCCTGCCTATAAAGTCAAATTATTTTCTATACTTTATCACAGGTATGTCTGTAAATGAAAAAACAGCATATACAGGGTTCAGTACTATCTGTGATTTCAGACACCCACTGGGGGTCTTGAAATGTATCCCCCACAGATAAGGGGGAACCAATGTATACTAGGCAATGGGATTTCTGGTGTACAGTTTCACACGCAAGGAGCTTGGAAACTGCCACCCCATCCTACCAAGTAGTAGAAAACAGGATTGACAATCAGTTCTTGGGTCCACGAGAGGGGAGGACACAGGCCAAACTGCTGTCCACAAAGTTGGAGGGACAAACAGATGAACTGAGGAACCTTAAACACGTATTGCTAAGTGAAAGAAGCCAATGTGAAAAGGCTACATGCTACATGATCCAAACCATATACGTGGGGAAAGGCAAAACCAGAGAGACAGTAAACGGTTGCCAGAGGCTCCAGGAAGCAGGGATGGACGCACAGGTGGGGCACAGGAGAGTTTTAGGGCATTCTTAAGTACTCTGCATGATATGTTATGATGGAATATTATCATTATATATTTGTCAAAAGCCACAGACTGTAAAATAGCCAGAGTGAACCCTAACCTAAACTATGGACTTTTAATTTTTTAAGCAATCTCTACACCCAACATGGAGCTCAAACTCACAACCCCGAGATCAAGAATCACACGCTCTACCGACTGAGCCAGCCAGGAGCCCCTTGGACTTTAGTTAATGCATCAATATTGGCTCATCAACTCTAATAAATGTAGTAGCAAACCCCTGTGGGATATTAAAACTAGAGGAAAATGTAGTGGGGGCGAGGGGAGAGAGTACATGGAAACTGTGCTTTCAGGTCAGTTTCTCAATAAACTTAAATATGCTCTAAAAATACAGTCTATTAGTTTTTCAAAACTAAAATGAGGGTAAGATTGACTTCTGGCATGACAACAGGAAGAGATATGCTCACCTGCTCCCCAGTAAAACTGATGAAAGCCATAAAACACAACCGTCTAAAGTATCTGGAAATGGTCTTAAGGGTGAACAGCAACTAAGAGCACCCATGGAAATGCAAAATTTGGTAAGAAAGGCATGAGTCTGAGGTATGTGAACCAAGACTGCTCCTTTCCTCCCCCAACTCAGTTCAGCAGCAAGTGGAGACCCCACTCCCTCTCCAGACTACTGCCATCAAGAACACAGCACCCAGCCAGAGGGGCTATCTTCCCTGGAAGAGCAGTACCTCAGAGTTTTATCTGGGCCCAGCAACCTGTTCCTGAAGCCAAGTCTCAGGTGAATGAGGTAAAGAAGGGGGGAACTCCCTTCTTCTGTCCAGCCCCTAACTCATGGAAGGGAGGCTCTACCTTGGGCAGGATGATCTGAGAGAACTGGGGCCCTGATCACCTTTGTCTCAGCTTGTGAGGTGGTAGATCCAAGCAAGAAGCTGAGTGGACCTCAGGCTGCTGCCTCCCCTCCCCACTCCAGCCCAGCACTGAGAGTGGGGTGTCACTCAGAGAAAAGCTTACCACTGGCCTACCCAGCTCCAGTTCTGGCTTAGAGATTTTTACCTAGGATAGAAACAGGCCAGAAAGCATCAGCTCCTAAAATTGCTCCTCAGGAACTGACTTCATTTACATCAGAAGGTGAAGATGTTCAAGCCCTAAGGGGCTCTCCAGAACAGTGGAGGTTGTGATAAAAGGCAGCTGGGAGGAGATTCAAAATATAGACTAAACCACAGGCCAGCCAGTTCACAGGAGAGAACAGGGAAATAACACAAGGTGGGAAGAGCTGTCCTGGAGTCAGAAGAATTGTCAAACACTGATTTCAGAAACTATTCCTTCAATGCAGCCAGCATTTAATAGGATTAGTTTATGGAGAGATTTATGGATCCTAACTGCACTCAGGCCATTGGTACACAGTAGCAACAACACGCCTGGTGAATAAAACAACACAGGCCCACAAAACAGAGATGGGCCTTAGGGGAGGTAAGCGCCAATCTAGGCATCATGGGACAAGCTGAATTCACTTTCAATGAGGAGCAGCAATAAGAAAACAATTTCTTAACTATTAGCAGGTTAGACCAAGTTTTCTTGCAGCAGGAAAGCAAAGGATGGGAGTTGGCCTGGAAAGATGAGGCTCTACTGAAATGGGTCGGGCCAACCCAGCAAATAATGCAAAATAATCCAAGGACCAGCACTGGGAAAGGGCTTGTGCTCGGACCCAACAGAGCCACTCAACTATTTTAATACAGATGGAGGCTCAGAGGCCATGGGGCAATGGCTTTCCATCCTGGCTGCTGAAGCTCGGGGCACACCTATGGGAATCCTGTGGCCCTCCAAACCCATGGGAGTTCTCTAAGGGCACATTTACACTGATGCGTTGTGGTTCCCCTCATCCCGGAACAAGTAAGAATAAGATGTATCCCACGTATAGCTAGCAGGTCTAAGAAATACTCTACGTAGCACTTGGGTCCTCCCTGAAGAGGGAGGTGAGCCCTGTTACATGACACACAGTGTCTCAGCACAAGCCAATAAGCTGAGATGGGGTAGCTGGTTTTGTTCCCAATTAACTTGGAACCCAGAATAACCGAGTCATGGTCAGTTATAATGATGCCTACTTGGGGCGCCTGGGTTGCTCAGTCCTTAAGCGTCTGCCTTTGGCTCAGGGCGTGATCCCAGCGTTCTGGGATCGAGCCCCGCATCGGGCTCCATGCCCCGCTGGAAGCCTGCTTCTTCCTCTCCCACTCCCCCTGCTTGAGTTCCCTCTCTCGCTGGCTGTCTCTCTGTCAAATAAATAAATAAAATCTTAAAAAAAAAAAACCTGCTCATGACAATATCTGGCATATAAGCAAGGGTCAATTCTGTTGGGAAGACAAAGCAAACACCTCTGTAATTCATACTGATCTGTTCTGTAATGAAACTGAAATGGGATCACACTACAATATGGCGTGATACTTGTGTTGTTGGTAAGAGTCAACTACCTCATGTAAGTAGTCTACAGTCGTACTGATATTAAAGGTCACATTTATTAAGAGATCGAGTTACAGCCTCCTCAGGATCTATGGAAAATGGCTCGCCTGAGGAAGAACTGGATCTAGCTAACCTTCAGCTGATTTCTACACTAAATAGTTCTGCACAAGTTTATCATAAAGTACAAAGACCAAAAATTCAACATAAAACCTTTGTTTTCAGTTCTTTCATAAGCCAGATCACTCAACCTTTTCACAAACATAGGGGTTCCATGAATACATGCTGGCCTGAATAAACACAAAAAACACCTTCCCTTCCTTACACCACTTGTTGCAGAAAATGTTCTCAATGAAAGAACTAAACACAGCGGGCAAATATTCTAAACATTTCTGATTATTAATTTATCCTCTACCCTGTTCTGTGTGCCTAAGGGACAGTTTGAGACTCTCTGAGCACACACAGGAGACCTGGCCAAACCAAAGTGACAGCTTTGGCGGAAGAGCCTTCTCCGATCAAAGAGCACTGTGATTAGCCTGCTGACAGCTCCTCACCTGGCATGTTCTGCTACAGGGCACGTCTGCCATTTACTGGAACAAATGCTGAGAGGAGTTATTTCAGGTGAAGAGTACCACGTCCAGGATTGCTTCCTGTGGCCCAGAGACCACCAAGGGATAGCTGAAGCCATCACGGACAGTGGCACTCGATGACTCCTAAACCACACCTCTTTTGGGGGCTCCTTTGTTTTCCTTCTCACCTATCCTTTCCCTTTCTTTTCTGTGTTATACTTAATAGGGACCTTGCTTAGCCCAATAGGTTCATAAAAATAGTCACAACCACCTACTGTACAATCTTAGAAGGGACACTTAGCCATACACCTCAATGGCAGATGACTCTTGTTTTTGACCACAGCTCCAGACCCCACAAGTGGAGAATCTTGCAGAACAAACACATCAATGGTGAAAATTCATTTCAGCACTTCAGGATACGGGGCTACTGGGAGATACGACATTTCTTCTCAGGAGGGTCCAATTGCCCTGGGCTGGTGGGGACGGAGGAAAGCAACAGTTAGAGGAGATTCCTGACCTCTACCTCTGGGTCTCAGAAGGTATGGGGAGTTGAGAACACTGAACTCTCTCCAAATTCAAATAAGCTGCATCAATAGGTCCTGAGTTAGTTCAGTTATGCTCATCAGGTATAAGCAGCCCCTCAGCAGGCCAGTGCTCACACTCTTCCACTCTGGAATATATATCACGCACCACCAGGTCCCTTTCAAGAAGCAAGGCTAGAAGCACTAAAGCCTCCTGGGTCCTCCTGCTCTGCTCTCCAAGCAAGTGGGCAACAGCCCATGAAGGGTGAAAATCCCACTGGCCCATGTGAGCAAGGAGGCAGAGGTAAGCATGTTCACGGCAGTATTGTTTATAACAACAGAAAAGAAACACACACACACACCCCTAAGTGCCACCTACACAGACTAGGGGCAGAACTAAGGCCTGGAACTACTCTGCGCTCACTGCACAGCCACTCATCACATTCACAAAGGGGCAGCAGCAAGAGGTCACTGGATAACCATTCCCTCTCCTGCTGCCACCCTCCCCCCACCACTCCTTATCAACACCCCAAGTATTTATGAGACAACAAACTGTGGATGATGCTAGGTTCTGCACAAATCAAGTTCTACTCTCCCATAAGACGTGCAGTTAGGGCAATAAAAGCATTATAATCACTTCTGTTACATAAGAGAAAAGCCAAATGTATTTTTGGGAAAGGTAAAAACATATATTTTAGTCACTTTTTCACAACTGTCTCTTCATTCAATCTAATACAAAAGCAAGTAAGTTTCATCATTTCTTTGGGTCTTCATTCCTCATGAAGGCTCCCATGTCATTTAAAATTTGTGTTACAGGGATGCCTGGGTGGCTCAGTCAAGTTATGCGTCTGCCTTTGGCTCAGGTCATGATCCCGGGGTCCTGGTATTGAGCCCCACATCAAGCTCCCTGCTCAGCGGGGAGTCTGTTTCTTCCCCAGCCCCTTCCCCAGCTCATGCCCACATACTAATAAAAAGTTTTAAAATAAAGTAAAATAAAATTTGTGTTACAAAAATGTGTATGCCTGGGGCACCTGGGTGGCTCAGTCGCTTAAACGTCTGCCTTCGGCTGAGGTCATGATCCTGGAGTCCCAGGATCGAGTCCTGCATCGGGCTCCCCACTCTTCACAGAGTCTGCTTCTCCCTCTGACCCTCCCCCCTCTCCTGCTCTCTCTCTCTCTAACAAACAAATAAATAAAATCTTTAAAAAACTGTGTATGCCTTTCTCCTGATGTGTCTTATGTCTTTTTAACTCCCAGGCCCAGCCAATGGAACCCTAAGAGGGTAGAGGTAAAATTTTGCTTCCCCTACACCAGATACCAAGGACACTCTCAATGACTGCTAGGACTGTGTCAAAAGGACTCAGGAGCCAAGTTAGAGGCTCTCAATGACCAAAGATGGGATTAATCAGGCTTTAATAAGAACAGTAACTTCAATGAATTGAAACCCACTGAATAATTAAAATCCATGAATTGATGATACTTTATTTTCAAGATTTATTTGAGAGAGAGAAAACATGTGCACACAGAGGGGAAGGGCAGAGGGAGAGACAGACTGGCCGCAGAGTGTGGAGCCTGATGCAGGTCTGATCCCACCACCCCAAAATCACCACCTGAGCTGATATCAAGAGTGGGAGGCTCAACCACATGCCCCACCCAGGCGCCCTGATGATGATATATTAAAAGAAAACTCGGGTGCCTGAGTGGCTCAGTTAAGCATCTGCCTTTGGCTCAGGTCCGAGGGTCCTGGGATTGTGTCCCACATCGGGCTCCCTGCTCAGTGAGGAGTCTGCTTCTCCCTCTGCTCCTCCCCCCACTTGTGTGCTCACTCAAGCTCTCTCTCACACAAAAATAAATAATCTAAAAAAAAAAAAAAAAAAGAATATCTTAAAAAAAAAAGAAAACTAAGTGGTCACCTTCTGAGGATGAAAGAGAACTACTTTGAAAACTAGATAAAGGAATCAAAGATTTATCCTGCCTTTTCTATATGACCTACAGCTTAGACTAACCAACCAGTACATAAGGGGAAGTCTGTCCTTCTAAAATGACTCCAGCTAATATATGAAAACAAAATTATAATTAGAGTATCACTAATCATGCAATCTCCAATGAAGTAACAGATCTAGCCACTGAGCATCGGATGGCTGTTCTTTTTTAAAAAGCCAACACCCCGACATTAGATGCTTCCCAGTAAGTGAATACAACACTATCTATAATCTTGCCAAAGGATTAAATCCTAGCTTGATAAAGCCTCTTCGGTCCAGCTTATAAATTTAGAGGAATTATAGAGGACAGAAGAACATGTTGAGCTGTAATGCAAATTTAATAAGCAAAATCCAAACTGAAAGACTCTACAAATCAACCTGTCAATGTCCCTCAGCAGACAGAAGGAAAATAAAGGATTGAGGAGAAACATGTAGATTAAGAGACAGAAAAGGCATATTTATTGTTTCAATGGACAAGACTAAAACTAAGGGGACTAAGGCAGGGTACCGGTAAGAATATTCCAGGCATAATGGTCCACAAGCTGCATAAAGATGGGGAGAAGAAAAGGCAATAGGGTCAATGGACTAGAAGTTCCCATCAAGGTTAGAGAAAAGATGTAATAGCAGCCAATCCCCCAAATGTAAACTCCAGGTTCCCTGGGATTTGGGGAAGGAAGATAATTGGGTGAGGTGGTCAGTTTGCATTTAGACATCTGGGCGGAGTCCTGGATCTGCTTTGTTAGCTTTGTGACCTTGGGCAAATTATTTACCATGAGCCAATTTCCTCATTAATAAATTAGTGCAATAATATTTATCTCATAAAGTTTTTCAGAGGATTAAGGAAGATGATGGATGGAAAAGGCCAAAGAATGTGCCTAGGATATAACTCATAAATGTTCTTTTCTTCCCACAGACAAAACTCAGTATTTATTTGCAGCCACGTTCAGGTTCCAAATTAAAAGTTTCCTTTACTAATGGGGTGCCTGAGTGGCCCAGTTTGGTAAGCATCTGACTCAGTTTCAGCTCAGGTCGTGATTTCAGGGTCAGGAAATCGAGCCCCGTATCCGGCTCCACACTCAGTGCAGAGTCTGCTTGGGATTCTCTCTCCTTCTGCCCACACCCTCCACACCCACCCTGTGCACATACTCTCTCTCAAGTCAATACATCTTAAGACAAAACAAAACAAAACAACAACAACAAAAAAAAACTTAACTATGTGGAGCTTTCCAATCTTGAAATGCTTTTACCCAGTTACATGAATGTAACTAAATGATGTGATAAATGATGTGTACAAATGAGTATGACATGTGATAAATGTACATTTGCTGAAAGCCACTCTTATGAATTTTCCTTATATTTATAACCAATCTGCTGACTCAAGAAGTATTAACTGAAGCAGTAAAGGGAAATTTGAATTTAAATATACTGAAGATAGGGGCACCTGGCTGCCTCAGTCAGTAAAGCATGTGACTCTTGATCTTGGGATCATGAGTTCAAGTCCTGAATGGGGTGTAGAGATTACTTAAATATTTTTTTTTAAATACTGAAGATAATGTTCTATTTCTTAGGCTGGACAGTAGATCCACCTGTGTTTATCAATATTCTGTTTATCAATATTCTTTATACTACTTATGTTCTTATTGTATATTACGCTTCACAAAAAATTGTTTAAAGTGAGGGATGCCTGGGTGGCTCAGTTAGTTAAGCGTCTGTCTTCGGCTCAGGTCATGATCCCAGGGTCCTAGGACTGAGCCCTGCGTCAGGCTCCTTCCTCAGCGGGGAGCCTGCTTCTCCCCCTGCCTGCCGCTCCCCCTGCTGGTGCTCTCTCTCCTGACAAATAAGTAAAATCTTTAAAAAAAAAAAATTGTTTAAAGTGAAGAACCAGCCTTCAGTCTTGAGTGTTTTCCCTTAAGAACTGATAAAGGATTCTGGTTTCATCAAAGAACTGGCAAACTTTTAAAAATAAAAGGTTATACCATTTATACGGTGTATACATGCACCATATATAACCAAAACTTAATTATACCATTAGTATAATCATTAGAAATAAGCAAACACATATCGTAACATGTATTCATTCCCCTGGATATACCACAGGTCTATGCCATGTTTTGTTGATCCATTCATCTACTGTTGGGCATCTACTGTGGCTATTAGGAGGAGCCCAAGTTTTTGTTTAAACTTTTTTTTTTTCCCTATTCTTTTGGGCAAATACTGAAGAACAGAATTACCGAGTCATAGTAATTCTATGTTTAACCTACTGAGGAACCACCAAACTGTTTTTCCACAGCAGCTGCACCATTATGAACCTCTAGCAATGTACGAGGCCTCCAATTTCTCCAGATCCTTCCCAACACTTATTTTCTGGGATTTATGGGGTTTTTGAATTTCCTTCTCAAGGCTGTCCTATGGGATGTGAAGTGGTATCTCACAGTGGCTTTGATTTGCGTTTCTCTAATGACTGATGATGTTGAGCATCTTTTTGTGCGCTTGTTGGCCATTCATATCTCTTCTTTGGAGAAATGTCTACTCAAGTCCTTTGCCTATTTTCAAAGTGAGTATCATCTTTTTGTTACTGAGTTGTAAGAGTTCTTTGTACACTGTGGATATTAGACCCTTACCAGATACAACTTTCAAATGTTCTTTCCCACCCTGTGGGGGTTGTCCTTCCCATCCCTTGACAGGGTCCTTGATAAACAAACATTTTACATTTTTATTAAGTCCAATTATTTTTGTCTTTTGTTCCTTGCTTGTGCTTTTGTTATCATATCTAGAATCCATGGTCAAATCAAGGTCATGATTTATTTATTTTCTCCTAAAAGTTTTATGCTTTTGTTCTCCCACTTAGGTCTTTAACCCATTTTGAATTTACTTTTGTATATGATATAAAGGGTCCAACTTCATTTTTTTTTGCATGTGGATATTCTGTTGTCCCAGAACCATTCATCCAAAAGATTCTTCTCTCCCCAAGGAAAGATCTTGACTTTTTTTTTTTTAAGATTATTTAAGAGAGAGAGGGAGAGGGCACAAGCAGCGGGAAAGGCAGAGGGAGAGGGACAAGCAGGCTCCCCGCCGAGCAGGGAGCCTGATGCGGGGCTTGATGCCAGGACCCCGAGATCATGACCTGAGCTGAAGTCAGACGCTTAAATGACTGAGCAGTCAAGAGTCCCTTGGCATTCTTGTCAATAACCAATTGCCCATGAACACGTGGGTTTATTTCTGGACTCTCTATTCCACTGATATATATACACATATCTATTCATAAGCCAGTAGTGCAGTCTTGTTTACTGTAGCTTTGTAGTAAGTTTTGAAATTAGAAGTGTGCACCTTCCAACCTTGTTCTTCTTCAAGAATATTTTGGCTATTTACAGTTCCTTACAATTCCGCACAAATTTTAAGATCAGTTTTTCCATTTCTGGGGGGAAAAAAAAGAGGGGGGCTATTGGGATTTTGACAAGGATTACACTGAATCTACAGATCGTTTGGGACAGTACTCCCATTTTAACAATATTAAGTGAAAGAGGACTTAATTTTAACAGCAAAATTACAAATGCCATTATCAACTTTATTGGGCAAAATGCTGTTTTGCAGTTAAGGCCAGTACGTCTGCATGGAATCTCCCCTTAAACTCATCTAACAACATTAATAGAACTAAATCACACAAAAGTTAACAGTGGTAGACTGGGAGAAATACAGCATAAACCAGAATATCTTCTGTACACTCTGAAATGTAAACAGTCCTTCCATCTGATTTCAACAATTTTAGCAGTGTAGGAAACATGATTATACAACAGTAAATGAAAGTTTATATGACCAAAGAACTAAGGAAACAGACAATTCTCCCTTGTTCAATCTGCTCTCTCCCCAAATCCTGCCAAGATAAATGAGAGGGTGCTGGGCAGGTTTTGGTTTTGTGATTTATAACCAAACCACAGACCTGGGACAAGGGCCTTTCACTTCTTCCAAAGAACTGTTGAAAACATTAACTCAGTGGAAGATGCCCAAAGTTTCCAAAAAGGAAACATTCCAGGAGAGTAAGGAAGTGATAATCAGCATATTCAACTTTTGCCTATTTTCTCTGGACCCAAAAATGATCTACTCCTAAGGGCTTTGAAAACATTCCTTACACTGTGTCTAAAATTTTCCATACACTTCTGCAAGCATTTTCTCTTTCTGGTAAACTTTGTAAGCTTTATTAAACATACCTTTTAATACATTAAATGTTACTTCATGTCCCTGGCTTTAGTGTTTTAGTAGTGCAGTTCTGCCACAAAGGCTGGCAGTCAACATGTGGAATTCCCAATGAAGTAACATGGACGTAGTAACATTGTCTCTGGACACGCCCCTCAGCTTCATCACATGAGGCTACTCCCGCCTAATTCCAGCGGAACAGTATGAACCTCAGAGCTTCTGCTGAAGATGCGTCACAACAGGGTCCAGGTCAAGGGAGCTCCCATGGTTCACCCTGGGCCAAAGATAAAGCTGCCCCAGAACTTTGTTCATTGAAGGGAGAAACTAAGTCTAACTCTAAAACCCAATAATCTCTCACCCAGCTTTTGTCATCTCTTTCACACTTAGCCTACAGGATTCAATCAGCAGGTATCAATTAAGTATAGTGCTCATCGGTATCTAATCTAAAGATCATCAGAAATCACCTGTGAAACTTTCAAAAGATACAGGTTGGAAGGGTTGCCCAAAATTTATTCAGCAGCTCAAAGAGTGGTATCCAAGCATTTCCAGCTTAACATATTCCCCAAGTAATTTAGTTGAGAATCTAAGGTCTAAAAAGCACTCCCTTCTCTAAAATATACTTCAACTAGCTAATTTTCCTTAAAAGAATAATATGGCCAGATTTTTTTGCACAGGGAAGAGTTTTCTTCCCCAGGCCTCTAAGAGATCTGAGTCCTAAACTGGGCTCAGGCCCTGCACTTCCAATCCAACTAGAGAAAAATCAGCACCACCTGTACAGCTGGCCTTCATATCAACCCAGCCATGTGTATTAATCACATTTTTAAAATTTTCTATATCTTATGATGTTTTGACATCTTAAAAAACCTTGTTGGTGGGGAGAGACTGCCCTTCCCAGGGCTAGCTAATTCCTAAAGATGGTAATCAACTTACTTGGGAGCAGCCTCTCACATCCAAACCAATCAACTCCTTTAATGCTCACAGACCAAACCAGTATTTTCTCTACCCGTAAATCATCCCAGGGCCAGGGATCAGGCAACTAGAGACCACTGCTATAGCCCAAAGCCCACCAGAATCATTAAAACTTGCCAGTCCTAAACTGTTTCCTCTGGATTGCCTTACCTTTCTCAAGGAATGAAGGCTCTGACCTAGGCTTTCCCCTCTCCTGCTCTGCCTCCTCACCAAAACCTTCCCTGTGGCCCCATGTAGCATGGCATGGCATACCCTCTTCTATCTGGAAATATAACAAATTCTTCCAATGGCACTGGCCTCTCCATGTGGTCACCCAGTCACCTCTGTAAATGAAAACCCTGCAAGTACAAATGAGACACTCCACTCCAAACATGCCACTGTGTTGCCACTACTCTTGTGCTGTCTACTGAACTAATATTGGAAACCATATTACAAAGCAACTTACGCTTCCAAAACCATACAGAAAAAGCTCTTGGGAGTCCTATTAGCATTTGAAACTCAACACTCGCAACTAAATGTAGTATGACCCAGCAATTACATTCTTAGGTATATACCCAAGAGAACTAAAAACATGCAACTCCTACAACATTGTTCACAGCAGCATTATTCGTAATAGCCAAAAAGCCCACCAACTGATAAACGGATAAAGAGAATGTGGAATATCCAGACAAGGGAATATTTTTCAGCCACTAAAAGACGTGAAGAACCCATTCATGCTACAACATGGATGGACCTTAAAGACATTGTGCTAAGTAAAAGCCAGACCAAAAAAGGCCACATATTGCACAATGGCATTTATATAAAATGAACACCATAGGTAAATCCACAGGAACAGTGATTTGCTGGGGCCAGGGTGCTGGGGAGAGGGGAAAGCGGAAGGAGGAGTATCTGCACCCTGTGAATGTACGAAAAACCACTGAATTGTACACTTTAATAGGGCGAATCTTAATGGTGTTACGTCTTGAAAACCCAGCTGAACGTACGCTTGTCCTTCCAAAGCTACTCCTCCGGTGTTCATTATTTCAGTAAATGGAAGCACACCGCACTCCAGACGCTCAAGCCCAAAAGCTACAATCTTAATCCGAACGCCTAAGCACCTCTCCATGCTTTCCCCTCCAACTTCCACTCTGGGCCACGCTCACTTCTGCGGATTACAGCCTTCTCCCAATGGCTCCCTCGGCCTCCAGTCTTGCCTCTCCAGATCCTTCCTCGGGTGCGCCCGCGTCTCCCGACGACCCCCGGTACCGGCAGCTAGGAGGTCCTCAAACTGGAGCCCGAGGCGAACCCCTCTGGCTGCACGTGACCGCTCGCAGCAGCCAACGCCGAGAGCCGGCCGCTGTTCCCTCATGCGGCCACCACCACCCGACCTCCCGGCCTTCGTACACCCGCTACCACCTCGGCCAGGAAGTTCTCCCACCCCGACCGGCCGCGCTCGGCGCGTCTCCAAGACCCTCCCCCTCCGGCAGGTGCGTTCCGAGGAGCCATCCCTGCCTCCACAAACATTTCCTGCGGGAACCGCGGTGAACCCAAGGTGCAACTAAATACCGCGGCCGTGTCCTAAACTCACCCTGCCTGCTCCTCAACACTGAGCGGACTTCGCGGGCTGCCGCACACACCTGTGGCCACTAGTGCCTCGAGCGCCGTTCTCAGCCGCGCCCCGCCTCGAGCCGGCCGGAAACGCTCCCAGCCGCGCGCCTGGGCCGCGGAGGACGACGGGAAGCGGGACTCCCGGGACGCTCCGCGCGTGCGCGGGCGCTGTCCTCCGCTGGGGGCGCCGGTTGGCGCATGCGTAGGCGCAAGGCTCTCCGTTGAGAAGGTGCCTCGGCGGCCCCGGAGGTAGGAGGAGTCGGGCTTTAGGGCTAGAAGTCTGTAGTCTGGAGAGGAGGTCCAGTCACCTGGGGCGTTTCTCGCTGTCGAGGGTGAGGGAGAAGAGCCTTTCTCGCCCGCGGTGTAGAGGCGGGAGCCGCGCTCGGGTGGAGGGGGCGGGGGCCGCCTGGAGGGAGGAAGGGTGAGGAGGGGATCGGGTACCCACGGGGTCACGGCCCGGGGGTCAGGCTGGCGATCGGAAGCCGCCGCCTGGCTTTGTAGCCGCCAGAGTCGTTGGCAGCCCTCCTCCAGCCCGAGCCCCCGCCCGCTTGCGGTGTGTCACCGGGTCAGGGGAGCGGGAGGGTCCAACCCGCACGGCCCACTCATTCATTGCGCGCCTGCTGCGAGCCGGGTGCCCCAGCGGGTACCGAGCGGTTTAGACGCAAGTCCCCAGCCCTCCGGAAACTTGCTGCTTCCCTCGGCAAATACTGAGCGAGCATGTATAGGAGGTGGGCTGTTGTCGGGCTAACGTCACAGGCCCCGTGGAGACTCCGTGGGGAGTGTGGAATCTGCTCTAGCTTCCCATGTCCCACGGGCTCTATTCAGGCGCCCGGACACCGATCCCTGCGCTGACTGCAGCCTCCTCTCCCACTGTACCAAAGTCTTTGCGGTTGAGTGATTGAACAAATGTCGAGCATTTATTTATTTATTTATTTTACAAATCAGGTGTCTAATCAGCCAAAGAGAATATGGAATAAAATAGATGGGTCTGTGCCCTCCTTAACTTTTGAGCTTAGTAGGGGACAGATAATAAGTGAATAAAAATGTAGGTGCTGATGCCCTAGGACCACCCTCTTGGATTTGATCCCAGCCCTGCCACTTCAAAAGTTGTTTCAAGTTAAGCCAGTTCCTCACTCTTGTGCCTGACTCCTTGCTGTAGAGGGATGACAGAAGACACTAAGGAATAGGATTGTGGTAAGGGTTACATGAGTTAGAGTTGTAAAGCAATTAGACCCGTGCCTGGCATACAGTAAGCATTCAATAAATGTTATCACAAATGATTGTAATTTGTGATATGTGCGATTGTGAAAACAGTGTGTGATGATGGAAAATAATGGGAGTGGAGGAGGTCCACTTGGAAGCTCCGGAAAAATAGGTAATTGGACTACTCCCGCCGAGGAGATTGCACTTTCTGTCACTGGGTCATTCAGTTTTGAATTTTGAATCACACTAAACGGTGCCAGTGTAAATAATGCCCATAAGACCCAGGCTTTGCGGTGGTCACCATTCCAGTCACTTGAGTTTGGACAGCTCCTGCTGAAGTGAGAGAGGGTGGAGAAAAGTGGCCCTTTTTTTATTTGGAAGCATTGCTCATATTAGTGATGGATGAGCCTCCTGTGCTCCTGTCTTATTTCTTCCCAAGCGTTCAAGTGTGTATTCTCTCCATTGGCTGCCCCCTCCCCCTGCACATTAAGTTGCCTGTTGATAGGGCCTAAGAAAGAGTTTTTCTGCATTTGGCCATCATCCTGTTTCCGTGGTGACTGCCCTTCATGGGATTCATTTCCCAGATTTCAGTAAAAACAATACTCTTCCAAGATGCTCATGTTCTTTCTTTGATGGGTTTCTAGATCCCTCCCCCTGTGTGGTATTATGATATCCTGTAATACCATGAGTTTGTGTTAACCAGGCTGTACCTGAGTATTTGACACAGATATTGTTACTCTGAGGACTTTGGCCATACTCCACATCCTCTTGTACCTACCTGGAAGAAATGGCATAAAATGCAGTGTCTAATTACATTTAGATGCTTTTGGTTTTCCACAGATGTGACGTTAAATGAACCAATGTGCTTTATCACTGTGGAGATCTTGGAGAATCACCTGAGCGTGAAGTTCATATGTATCCTATCTCAGAGGCATCTGTTGGACAACAAAAGCTCTCAGATCTGAACTTTAAACATGCTGTTTAACAGGGGCTCAATTTGAAGAAAGGCATTTTAAATCCTTATGGAGGGGAAAGCACTACTTTTTGCTCAACTGTGCAAACTCTCCAGGTGTCCTAGTGTGAAGCAGAGAGGAGCCTTAATGGAGCTTCAAGTCTGAGCAAGGCCCTGCTAGGCTCCTTCTCGGGCCCCCAGATAAACCTCACACCTCTGAAGACCACCTGCAAGCCTTAAAGCTAGTCAGATGATGGATGAGTCAGATGATGATTTTAAGGAACTCTGTGCCAGCTTTCTCCAAAGGGTGAAAAAGAATGTCACCAAGGAAGTGTCAGGGGAAAAGAAGACACAAAAGGCCTCAAACAGCACTCAGATAAGCAAACCAAAGAGGACCAAACCAACTGCTACCAAGGGCAAAACGCTTCAAGGCCCCAGGGAGAGGACGACTCAGTCTGGCAGCCAAGCCCCAAGGACTAAAAAGCAAGGGGCGCCCAAGTGGCAGAGGAGTGAACCCGCTCCCCCTGAGAATGGAGAGGGAAGAGTGCTTGCTCCTGCTGTGCTCCAGGAGAGTGTGCAGAACACCCAGACAGGTAACTGGGCCAAAACCACTGCCAGGACGTTTCCAAAGAGGAAACCAGAGGTGACTACTGTTTTAAACCAGGGGTCAGAAAACTTTGTGAGAAGGGCCGGACAGTAAATTATTTTGGCTCTGCAGCCCTGGTCCCTGTTTGCAACTTCTCAACTCCCTAGACAATGTGTAAGCACATGCATGGGCTGCGTTTCAGCAAAACTTCATTAACAAAACAGGCAGCCCCCTGAGGACCATAGTTGGCCAACTCCTGTTTTAAACAATGGTCATAAAAAAATATAACCCCTGTGTGAATTTTCTCCATGATTATGTTTGGGGCCCTCTGCCCTTTTAGAGTTTCTTATTAATGTTTACATTATGTATTTGACACAAGTTATGTGACCATGAAAATAATGCTGCTTCTCTCATTTTCTTGAATTCCTTCCAGAGAGGGTAAGTTGCAGTGATGCCGGCCAGGTCGGTAAGGCTGCTTAGAAGGCAGTAGGAAGCTGCCAGATAGGCTTAAATCCCAGGAGAATCTTCAGGTCCTTCCTTTCTCCTCCAAACACCTTTATTCCTTTCTTTTCCTTTGTTTGTTTGCTTGAAGCAATTTTCTTACCCCGCTGCCCTCGGTCTTGTGCCACGTTTAACGTGTGTCTTCGAGCAGAACTGAGAACCAGCCTTGCATAGGGTCGTTGGGCTCCTGTGTTCTGTTTCTAAATATTTCTCACCTTCACTTCCTGATCTGAAATGGTATTTTTACTATGTGGTCAGCATGATCTCTCAGTGGAATAGTGATAAAGAATTAGCTCTCAGAGACTGTTGTAAGGCTGCAGTAGTGTTACTGAAACATCATTGGTCCTTCAGGCCCCTTTGGGAACAGTGAAAGCTATGCATGATTCCCCCAGAAAACTGCACCCCCACACACACCTGCGAAATTGACCGACCTGCAGGGGCTTCATGAATCCCCACCAGAGGCCATCTGTGGACACCAAGTTAGAGAACTTATAACCTAGGAAGATAAAAATGTTTGTCATTAATATTTCTTTAATAACAGCTTTTCAGAAAGAATTTACATTCTATAAAATGCACCCTTTTAAAGTGGGCAGTTCAGTGGTTTTAGTGTAGTCACAGAATTGTGTAATCGTTACCACTGGCTAATTTTAGAACATTTTTGTCCCTCCAAAAATAAACCCTGTGCTCATTAGCAGTCACTCCCCGTGCTCCCTCCTGTCACATGTATTTGTGACAGGTCTATTTATATTACCTCCAATGGTGAGGTTACCAGTAATCAGTCCTACTTATACTTGAGAGTTAAACCTAAACTAGTTGGTAAAGGACCCCTTGAAACTTGGGTCTAACCTGTATCTGATGGAAGAGTCTTCGTATCTCCAGCTAGAACAGATGCCTGTGAATGTTTTCCTCTTTGCCAGAAGCTTCTCCGGACAGCAGCTCCCAGCCCCCTCCTTCCTGTCCGACAGTGGTGGCACCAAGTCCCTCCAAACCCCGGATGGCAGAGTTGGTCCTACGGCGAATGCAGCAGTTCAAGAGAGCAGACCCCGAACGCTTGCAGCATGCTTCGGAAGGGTGCTCTCTGGAGGCTACACTTGAAGAAAACGCCCCAGAAGGCCCTGCAGAGGAGATGACGGCAGGGAATGGTACGATGGGAGTTTTGTATATTCCCATCAGGGATGAGTTCGAACTCTGGAGAAAGGGGGGCAGGAAGGAACCCGCATTCCTTGAGCTGCTGGTGGGGGGTGGGCGCTCTGCCCGGTGCTGTACCTCAGCCACTTCACTGAGTCTAGCCAGAGAATGAAGGGTCCCTTGGGTCACTTTGCACTTAGCTTCTTTGACAAGGTACCTCTTCCTCTTTTTATTTTGACTTTTTATTATGAAAATTTTCCCGTACAGAAAGGTAAAAACAAACAAAAACTACAATAAATCACCATATCCTTAACCTGTATTTAACAATTGTTAACATTTTGCCATACATTTTTTATATCTCCAAATATATATGATTCTTCTATACCATTTGAAAGTAAGTTCCAGACATCATGATGCTTCCCCCAGCAGATCTCCTACATGATCATGGTGCTGTTGTCACACCTAATTCCCTAATATTGCCTAGGATCCAGTTCATATTAAAATTTCCCCTCTTGTCCCAAGGACACGTTTATAGCTGGTTTCTTTTTTTCTGAGCAAGGACCGCCAGAACTGTAAGTCCCACATACACCACACTGCATATGCCACACTTCAGTGGTCTCTTAAAGTCTAGACTCTAGAACAGTCCCCTTGTCTTGTCCTGGTTTGTTTTTTTTTCATGATACCAACTTTCAGAAGAGTCCAGGACAATTTTCTTTCTGAATTTCCCACTTTCTAGATTTGTTTGATTGTTTCATCCTGGTGTCACGTAACCACTTCCCGTAGCCCCTGGGGTGCATCACAGGCGAGTAAACCAGAGGTCCAGGCGGTCCCAGGTGAAGACAGCTTGGCACCAATGGTGCAGGTGCTGTGCAGGGCACATTGTACCACCCCAGAGGCATGTCATATCCCTGGTTCTATCTACCCCAAACGACATAAGCCCTCATCTCTGGTGAAAGTACACCAAAGGGGAAAAAATAGGCAGAAACCATATGGATGGCCCTACAACTAACAAATCTGTAGTGTCCTGGTCCTGCATTTGCAGACTGCACCCTGGGAGCGCCGAGGATTCTCAGGCGACCTCTAAGGCCCACACAGGCAGTGATAGGACACCTGCCATGGCATCAGTCCCTGCAGCACCAGTGGGGTGCTCAGCCAGAACACGAGCTCAGCACCTGCCCTACACGTAACTTAGCTGTTCCCATAGATCTTCACAGCATACCCAGTAATGCTCAGTGCTCGGGACAGAGACACTATTTCTTTGTTTTAAAAAAAAAATAGGGCACCAAAATGAAGTGTGATGCTTTTCTGGCTTCTGTGAAAGAGTGGTAGGCCACAGGAGTATTTGAGAACTGGGGATTTACGAAGTTCTCAGCATCTCCTTGTGAATGCCGAGGGTCTGCTCCAGCAGTATCACATGTGACAGGGCCACAGCGGTGGGCCCGGCCACTTTGGGAGCCACCTCCGGACTAGAGTCAGTCCTTTTGTCTGATGCTGGGAAGGAGACCTGTGTTTTAAGAGAGAAGGGCATTTCACTTTGATCTAGTTATTCTAGGGTGGGCCACCAAAGGTGACAGGAATAGGAAAGGCTGAGCTTTGTAGAGAGAACCTAGACTTCCTGGAATAGGAGCCTTGTAAACCTGGAACGCCTGAGGTAGACGACTTCGGCATGAATGGGAAAAATGAAAGGCGCGTTCTCTAGGACCTTGCCACTCAGACAGTGGCCCTGCACCAGCGACGTCTCCTGGCCCGGGAGTTGTCCCAAATGGGGAATCTCCGGAAGCTTCACCTAGACCACTGGGATGAGAACCTGCATTTTAACAAGCTTCCTGGGATTCTTCCGCATGTTACTGTTTGAGAAGTATGCTCGGGAGCCCTGTTTGCATCCCCCTCACTCCCTCACTGACCGGTGCTGGGTCTGCTCTTTCCGCGCTCCCTCTGCTGTCTGTGCGCTATGAGCTCTGACCGGCGGAGCAGACGTCTGATGGTGAGCTCATCCTCATGGACACTGTGCCTCCTTACAGGGTCCAGGCCCGGGCTTCCTGCCACACAGAGCGACGCTGCAGTGGCCTTGGCCCTGCAGCAGGAGTTTGGGCAACAGCAAGCATCCACCCATGAGGCTAACCTGGAGGAGATGGGTCTGTTCTTTTGCCAGATCTGTCAAAAGAACCTCTCAGCCATGAACGTGACACGAAGGGAGCAGCATGTGAACCGGTAGGAGCAGCTTGACTGTCGCCTCTCTGTGGTCACCTTTCCCATGGGTGTGACAGACCTGGGGGAATCTGTGGTGGGGATCTTGAGACACCTGACCGTGACCATAGCACCTCAGTGTTGGTGTCAGCCTGTCCTTACTGGTTTTTTAAATGGCTTTATTGAGAGAGAATTCCCACGTTACACAGTTCGTCCTTTCAAAGTTAACAATTCTATCAATGGCTTTTATTTATTATAGTCACAGAATTGTGCAGCCATTACCACAATCGATTTTAAAATATTTTTGTTACCCCAAAAAGAAAACCTGTCCCTGTTAGCACTCACTCCCCATTTTCCCTCTGCCAGCCCCTGGCAACCGCTGATGTACTGTCCCTGCGGATTTTTCTGTCAGGACGTAAGTGGAATCATACAGACATAGCCTTTGGTATCTGGCTTCCTTTCCTCAGTGTTTTCAGGGTTCCTCCAGGTTGGAGCACGGATCAGAATTTCATTCCTTTTTACGGCTGAATAATACCGTCACATGGATAGACCACGTCTTGGTCATCCTTTGATGGCTATGGATTTTTTCTGCGTTTTGGATGTTGTGGATAGAGCTGCTATGACCATGTGTTTCTCGTATTAGTTTGAGTATCTGCTCTCACTTCTTTGGGGCAGAGATCCACTGTGGGATTGCCACTGTCTGATGTGGGAGTGGGACTGCCACTGTCTGATGTGTCCTTGCTCTCTTCAGCCACCTTTGCTCACACAACCAAAATGTAGGGTTTGGAGGCTGACTGCAGGCTGTGTGGAGAACAGGCTGGGGCCCACAGCCTGTCCATGCTGACATGGTCGCATGTTACCAGGGAGAGGGTTCTCCTGTGTTTATTGTCTTCCTCCAGGTGCTTGGATGAGGCTGAAAAGGCACTGACACCCTCCACACCTCGGATCCCCGAATGTCCAATTTGTGGCAAGCCGTTTCTCACCCCAAAGAGCCGAATCAGCCACTTGAAACAGTGTGCAGTGAAGATGGGTGTTGGTCCCCAGCTTCTGC
The DNA here is from genome assembly GCF_024610735.1 of Ursus americanus. Classification (NCBI taxonomy): domain Eukaryota; kingdom Metazoa; phylum Chordata; class Mammalia; order Carnivora; family Ursidae; genus Ursus; species Ursus americanus. The sequence goes on from NC_142128.1 coordinate 37,562,330, forward strand.
TCCAGGCCGTGCGGCTGCAGACAGCTCAGCCTGACGGGGCCTGTGGCACCATGGCATCGAGGTGAGGCAAATGGAAAGGAGAAAAATCAGAGAAATACTCTGATTTTTTCTGTTTAAAGCCTTTTGTAGTGTTAGAGAACAGTAGAGCCCTAGAACCCTCCTTGATTCTGGAAATGAAACATTTGAGGAGAAATCAAGGCACGGTCTCCGTTGGGACGGAGGAGGAGAAAGATGCTGTACCCTCAAAGGCTTTGAAATGGTCCATGTGGGTGTGTCTGCAGAAAGGATTGGTAGGACTGGTTTCCTGAGGTCCTTCCTGAGATTTTCCCATGCTTGCGGTCCTACCAGTGTCCTCTGGAGCAGTGAGGAATCTGGTCCTTTCATCCATTCCTTTGAAGCGTGCCATAGCTTCCGCCTCCGTGCGGCCCAAGTCTCCTACTATTCACGGAACAGGACTCAGCATAGTTCACAGAGTTGACAAGACAGAACCACAGGCCTTTTTTTTTTTTTTTTTTTTTTTTTTTTACGTGCATGAATTAAATGCTTAGGTGTTACAATTGGAGGCCTTGCTCCTACCTAGCTGGGAACAAGTCCTAGGCGTGCAAATCACAGGCACACTAGCAGCTCAGCTCCTCTCCGAACTGCCCCTGGTGCTGTGGACGGTGCATTACAGGGAACGAGCTAGTGGAGGCCCTGGACTTCTGTAGATTTGGGACTTCTTTCCTTTGACAGCCGTCCAGAGCAAAGGGAAGGCCAAGGGTGGTGGCTCTGTTTGTCCTGGCCATTGCCTTGCACACAGGTTACAGGCATCTGAGCTGGGCCCATGGTGAGACTGGGGTGGACAGAGGTGGATTCTTAGCTGGTGAGCCTGTCTATATCATAGCACATCAGCACTAGCATCTCAGAATTAGAAGCCTTAAGGCCCTAGCATAGACATTATCTAAGCTATTGCTTACCTTTTGCCAGGACTGGATGGGAACCACCTACTCAGATGAAATATATCTGCTTTTTCAATACCTGAGAAGAGAAACAAGATGTGTGTGTGTCCTTCTAGAAGGCTGATAAAGTAGAAAACTATACTAAATGGACACCCTCACCGAGGCTTCAAGCCTCCTCTGTCCGAAGGCCAAGTCTAGGGTGTGTTGAACTCTGAGGTAGTCAGATGCTGGAACGGCTCCTTGCCTTCTGGGGAGCTGTGGTTATGATGTGGGGTTCCCGGGAAGCTGACCTGAATTAGGACTTGCTTAGATCTTCCAAGGTGATACCTGAGGTTCTCGAGCCATCCCGGGCCCAGGGGACAGCATGAGCTTCTGCAAAGAGCGCTTTCCAGAGCACCCCCACAGCTGGGTTTGAGCTCCCAGTTTCTCTCTTGCCTTTGCCCTCCTGTTTCTTGCTCCGCCTGTTGGGGTTCACCAGGCAGTCTAGGTTCTCCAGCTGGAAAAATCCTTTAAGCAAATCTCCAAGCCAAATGAGTGCTCCTGTACACTGACCTCCAGGCTGGCTGACCATGGTGGTGGTTGAAGCTGGGAGGCCTTTCCTTCAGGCCTTGGGCAGAGGCAATGCCCACAGGCCCCTGCAGGAGGGGAAGGGATCCTTCCCCAGCGTGGCCACCAGGACTGCCTGAGGGGCATCTGAAGTATCGATGGGCAGAAGTTGGTAGCTCCAGGGTCCAGGCCTCTCTCGTCCAGCAGGGACGCCCTCACACCTCTGGCCTTGCTAACTTTTCTGTTTGGTTGCCTTTTAAGCTCCAGCAGTCACGTTGGAGGTATGAAGCGGAAGGGAGCCACCAACAAGAAGGAGCTGCAGAAAAAGCGGAAGGTCATGGAGCCTGAGGCGCCATCTGAGGACCTACTGGTGGCCATGGCTCTGTCCCGGTCTGAGATGGAGCAGGAGGCCGTGCCTACGGTGCTCAGACTGGAAAGCGCTTTCTCTGAGAGGATAAGACTGGGGGCAGGTAGGTGTGGCCCCCAGCTGGCAGAGCCTCACCACACTGCTGCTGAGCCTCAGGGTGTGTGGCAGCTCTGTCATCGACCCTGTGCTTCTGTTTCCCTTCAGAAAAGAAGAGCCGTAAGAGGAAAGCACCTGCATGCCCTCCCCCGTTATTGGTCCAGGACCCGGAGACCACAGGGAGGCAGACAGAGGATCGAGTGGCCCAGCTCTTTGCGGAGGAGATGGAGCTGTCCAGCACACCGCCACTTCCTGCGAGCAGGATCCTAAAGGAAGAGCTGGAAAAGGCCAGCCGGCATCTGCGGCCGCCTGGAGGGAAGCAGAACTTTCTGTGGGAGGGCAGCGCTCTGACGGGGGCCTGGGCTCTGGAAACCTTCTACACCGCGAGCCTGGTACCTCCCATGGTGCCCCAGCGGTCCGCCAAGGTGGGTCCTCCCCTCTAGGCACACGGGGGGCTCAGGGCAGAGGCTGCCAGTCAGGACGGCAGCCCTGGGCATCAACAGAAAGTCTGAAAAGTAAGGAAGGGCAGAAAGTCAGGTGTGTTGGCTGTAGCATATTTCTCTGTATGACAACAGACGGCTCTCCTGGGAAGAACAGGGAGGCCCACTGGTTCCCACATGTATCCTGTTCTTGGAGGGTTTGTTTGAAAAGCAGTCCAGGGCCCCACCCCCAGGTGGCAGGTATAATCCACCTGTGGTGGGGCCCAGGAACCACACAAGCCTACTGCAGGTGGGCCTGGAGTCACTGCATGCTCGATGCCATTTAGATAACATTAGGGGGACAGCACCCACAGGGACCTTTCTGCCCATGTAGATGTAACAGGCATGGCCTTCACTGTGACGGAGAAGCCCGCTGATAGATGGTGATGGGAGAGAGCTTCCCAGGGTTGCTCTGGGCTGTGGCTGGCGCTCTCAGGGACCCTCTGTGTGGTGGCTGCTGTGGTGGCCACATGGTCACCTGGCTTCCTGACTTCTTTCAGGGTCTTACCCAGGAGCCCACACTGCTGCCGGTGCTGCCTGACCAGCCAGAGCTGGGTGTGCAGACGCCACCTGCTCTCCGCAGTGCTCCACCTGCGAGCCATGGCCCCAGGAACCTGTCACCTTCTGCCAGCCAGAGAGAGCACCAGGCCCTGCAGGACCTTGTGGATCTGGCGGGAGAGGGGCTGAGTGCCACCCCGTGGCCCTGCAGTGGGGGCCCGGCCAGCTCAGGAGGGGCCTCAGGTGAGACGCTGGATGGGACCCATGGGCCAGCCCTGCCCTCCCAGCCCTCCCTCCCTATGGCTGCCGTGACCAGCTGTCCTTGTGGCCTGGGGACAGCTGCTCAGATCTCAGGTTCCCTGGCTTGTCCCCATATGATGGGGAGAACGCAGTGTCTGTAAGTACTTTCCTTTTTTTCCTCAAAGATAGATATCACATGGGTGAGTCCATCACAATTTCCTCCAACTTTAACCAGTGACAGAGCCCTTGCCCAGAGCCAGTGATCGTGCAGACTGTTTTTACTACCTCTGTCCCTCCGGGGGAGCGGGGAAAAACTCAGCGGGTAGTTCACGCAGCGAAGAAGCCCTTAGGTAAAGAGCATCTCCAGGGTGCCTTTGGGGTCGGCTCCCTGACACCTGATGCTCTTTCCTGGAGACTGACGTTGCCAGGAGGTGATGTTCTTTTAACCTGTGAATCCTTCTCTCAGGGATGGATGTGTTGCCCACTGGCCTTCCACCGACTGGGTTTGTCCTGCCACCCAAGGAGAAGCCCCCGGACAGCAGCAGCCAGGCTTCGGTAAGCACCGGGGCTCCTCACTGTGGGCTGCACGGCCTGGCCCTGCTCCCGGCTCTGTGGTCCTGGCCACCGGAGCTCGTCCTGTGCTCTGTGCAGTCAGCTCCCAGCCGGCCTCCAGAGCCTCGCACGAGTCCGCTGGCCTCCTCGACAGCCTCTGAACTAAGCCAGGCAAGAGCCCACGGGAGCCAACTGTCCCCCTCTAGGGCTCTGCCATGAGGCTTTTGTCCCTTCTGTCCTTGAACTCTGGGGGTTCAGTAGCCAAGCCTTGGGATCCCGCTTTGTCCTGAGAGCCCACAGGAATCCCCATTGCTCTATGAGGTGGCCTTATGCCCCAAAGTTTCATTCATTCGTTCAGGACCAACTGTGTGCCTCCGCTGGTCCCGCCTGGTCTCCAACTAAGGGTTCACGTTCTGCGTCGGTGACGCTGGCTTGGAAGTTGGGTTTTCCTAAGAGTGGACGTCATCCTGCTAGTATATCGGTATCAGCCAAACTTCACCCCAAGGTCTACCTGATGACCAGGGCACATAGTCAGAAAAGGACCGAGACTCCTCTCAGCCGGGTACCTGAATGGCGTGGGCTCAGGGTCCCTGCCTGTCACATCGGGGCCGCACACGGTGCTTGTGAAGCGCTCAGCCCGGCTGCGGCTGCAGCTTTGCTGTGGCCATCATGCCTCCGCTTGCTCATCTGCCCCCCACCCCCACCCCCCCATGTTAGGCCAGGGGGCTCAGTGTAATGGAGAATCTGAGAAAGAAGCTAGCCTTGTGCTAGTCTGTACTGCTGAGAGCCTCAGGGCAACAAAAGGTGGGACCCGAGTGGGAGCCCTGCAGACAGGGGCTCGAGGCACCCCTGAAGTTGGGGAACTCGCCGTGAGACGTGTCTGCTCCCCTCCTTCCAGCTCACCCTCGGTTTGCTGCTGGCCGACTTCAGAGCCATGGTCAATAACCCACACCTGAGTGACGTCCAGTTTCAGACGGACAGCGGGGACGTGCTTTACGCCCACAAGTTCGTGCTTTATGCCCGATGCCCCCTTCTCATGCAGTATGTGAGTATGGACCCCGTCCCTCCTCCCTCCCGCTCTGAGTGCGTTTGGAGGCTCCCCTCTGGCCTCCTGCCCCCCCCCGCCCCCGTGCACCCGCCTCCCTCCCTCCCTCCCTCCCTCCCTCCCTCCCTCCCTCTCAGTGTACCTGTTTCAGTCGGGAGACACACGTTTGAGCTTAGGAAGTGGTAGGAGGAGATGAGCTAAGGATTTCTTGATCGGTTGAATAAAAATCCATTTTCTGCAGAACAGTTCCCTTTTCCTCTATTTCCGTAATTATGAAGTCCTAATCGACCCGCTGACAGACATTTCTGTGCTGACCTGTGCCGACATGCATCAGACTTGAATGTCGTGCTGCGGGGATCCGGGAGAGTGCTGCTGGTCTCCACCAGAAAGCTCTCATGCCTCCGATGTGTCTGTCAAGAGGGAACCGGCTGGGTGCTTGACCCTCCACCACAGTCTGATTTTGCCGACAGAGAAGTTTTAGGGCCTGACGGCAGAGCTCCTGACCAGCACACTGGCGCGACCCTGGCTGATGGCGGTGCTGGGGAAGGGCTGCGAGGAGGCATGGGGACGCACGGAGCCTGCTGGACCCTGTGTGTGGCCCCGTGTCACATCTGTGAAGTCGTAAACCTTCTGTGCTGTACTTCGCCCCCAGGTGGACAGTGAAGGCTTCTTCGCCGCGGAGGACGGTGATCTGCGGGGTCAGCGTGTGCTGCTGAGTGACGTGAGCACCGAGGCCACCTGGGCACTCCTGCATTACCTGTACACTGCAGACCCTGGCGTGCCGGCCCGGCTGGCCCCCGACCTGAGCGCTCTGGCCCACAGGTCCGACTGCTCTTTGCATTTACCTCCCGGTGTCTGACGTGAACCGACGTCTCGGTTCACAGGAGGCTCGCAGGAGGGTCAGGGCTGAGTCCTTCCTGTACCTGCTAACCCCGGGTTTATGCTCAGTGCTGACCTTGCCCAGGACGTAGTGACTGGCAGTCGGGCCAGAATGGACACTGGCAGGAGAGTCCAGCACTGGCTGAGGCGGCCTCCGCCGGGTCACATGGCTCTTAGCTCCCTGGGTGTGATGAGGGGGCGGTCCTCAGCCTCAGCTGCCCCCAGACGCTGCCACTCCTTGGTCGTTCGGCCACAGAAGCTGAATGGCGGCTGTTCTTTCTCAGGTCCCAGGAAATAGTGTAAACAGGAGTGTAACGCCTAGTGTAATTCCCATGGGTTTGCACGCACTCAGCTTGTCCACGCGGTGTGTTGGGAGAGGCGGCTGCTGGCTCAGCGAAACAGGGTGTTCTATCTCCTGACAGGGCTGAGGGCCCCTGGGATAAAACCATGTTTGTCCAAGGCCCTGTAATCCCTCAGGTGCACTCCTGGGAAGGGATCAGCTCGGCCTCTGGGGTCCTGAGTGTAGGAGCCTTCAGGGAGGCAACAGGCTGCTGCACCCCTCGGCCCGGGCTGACTGGGACGGGTTTGGTCTTCGGGGTTTGCGTCTGTCTCAGAGCGTCAGGTCCTTTCAGGGTAGCACACTCTCTGGCTTTACAGCACTACCGATTCCTTCCTTCACCACCACCTTCAGCTCAGCCCGACGCACCCCTTTGTGTGTGAGTTAGCAAACCCTGCCCTAAAGGTCCACGAGTCTCTTCTGGAGCTCAGCGGCCTGGGGTGTTCCCGGCTGTGAGCACGGGCACCGTCTCTGCAAGAGAGCAGGGGAAGGGCCAAGCCCGAGGCACGGTTATCCTCCCTGTGAGGACTCACGCTGCGATGCTCCCTGCACTGGGGCGCGGCTACTGCCCCTGCAGGGTAGTGACGCGTGGCGCTTCCTCTTGCAGGTTTGGTGTTAGTGAGCTTGTTCTTCTGTGCGGACAAGCGCCTGATGAGATGGATTCAGAGGACAGACTGTGGAAGAAGGAAGAAGAGGACTGTGAAAGCCGCGCAGAGAACTTCCAAGAGCTCTTGAGGTCCATGTGGATAGATGAAGAGGAAGAAGCAGAGGCTTTGTTGAAGTCTGAGAGCCATGAAGAAGACAGAGAAAAAGTGAATGAAGCAGAAATGGAAGAAATTTATGAATTTGCAGCCACCCAGCGAAAGCTGCTCCGGGGGGAAGGAGCTCCAGAGATCAAGGAAGAAACTGACCAGTTCGGGGACGATGGTCCAGTGTCTGTGCAAATCTTAGCAAGTGGTCAGGTTGGCGAACAGCCAGAAAATGCAGGACAGATGGAATCGTCTGGTCAGGGAAGAGAAGAGGCCCCAGCCAAATGGAAGAGTGTGAGACAGTCCACTCCCCTGCCACTCAGGGGCCAGTGTGCGGACGAAGAGAAAGCAGGGTCCCCAGAGGAAGCACTGGGTCGTTTCGGCTCTCCTCGCCCTTCTGGGGGCTGTGGGGCAGGGAGAAAGGAAGGTGCGTTTTGGTGCTCAGCTGATGCCCCTGAGGCCCGGCCATTTTCGTCAACTCCCAGAAGATGCCGTGGACCATCCCAGATGACGAGCCATCTCCAGGAGGGCAACGGCACCTTCTCGGGAAAGGGGGCAGGGAGCCCCTGTACCCCTGCTCGCTGGCAGGCACCACTGTGGCGCCCGTGCCTGTCACAGCCCCCTGGGGGCCAGAGTCCCAGCCGGCCATACCCTTGTCCTCATCTCAGGGGTGAGTCACCCTCGCCAGGGCTGCAGCCACAGGGCAGAGCTTCCACGGCAGCCTCCGAGGACCCCCCATCAAAGCAGAGGAGGGGCAGGAGCCTCTTCACATTACTTAAAGATCCAGGCCTCCAGAAGGGTGAAGAACGTGGTTTCTCGTTGGAATGCAGAAGTAAAGGGGTTCTGATCTCCCCTGAAAAGTCTCCATCCATTGACCTAACCCGGTCAAAACCTGGCCATTTGAGCTCCAGATCTCAGAATACTCCATCCAGCAAGAACAGAGAAGATGAGATTATCCTTTTATTGGATTCAGATGAAGAGCTGGAGCTAGAACAAACCAAAATAAAGTCAGTTTTTAATGGTCCCCTGGGAGAAAGGAAAGTTCTAGAAGTTAGCCCCAAGTCTTCTGAGCTGTTTTCTGTCATCGACGTCGATGCAGATCAGGAACCTTCCCAAAGCCCAGCAAGGAGAGAGGCTTCCCTGCAGGGTGGGGAGGAGGGGCCAGCAGGGAACCGGAGCTCTGTGGGGGGCAGAGGGACCCCTCGGCTGTCATGTGACCCCGAGAGCGGCCCCGAGGAGGACAGCACCACGGATACCTCATGGCTCGTGCCCGCCACGCCACTGGCCAGCAGAAGCCGGGACACTTCCTCACAGACGCAGATAACAGGCCTCAGGTCCAGGGCTCCGGCAGATCACACGGCTGAGGTCAAGCCCTGGACCCTGTTAGAGAACAGGGGTGGGCCCGAAGCCACAAGTAAGTTTTCAGTCATCACGCCCCAAATGTCCTTGTCATGCCTGGTCCCCGTCCATGCAAGCAGCCCCGACGGCAGGAGCCCTTCCAGGCCCCACCCCGGGCGCCACCAGCACTGCTCTCCGGCTCCCTGTTCCGTCTCCGGCGGCCTTGCCGATCTCACCGGGCAGCCCCGGAAGTGCTCGCCCCTCAGGCCGAGGCTGCTGAGTCAGGCCATCGCGAGTGAGGTGGTGGAGGTGGAGGACAGTGAAGATGAGCAGGAGGCAGCCTCCCGGCAGGTGAACAGCAGCCCCCTGCTGGACGGCGACCCTCCGACTGCAGTGGACGACTGCCACTGGCACGTGGAGCCCCTCTCACCAATTCCCATCGACCACCTGAACCTCGAGCGGACCGGCCCCCTGAGCACCAGAAGTCCGGGCAGTAAGGCCGGGGAGGCTCCGGCTGGCAGCGGCTGCCGCTCCCCAGCCCTCCCGGGTGCCACCCCCGCCCGAGGAAGCTGCTCCGGCCAGACAAAGTCTCAAGAGAAGTCCCCTCGGGCCGGCTCGCCTGGGAGCAGCAGGCCAAGCTTTTTGAACTCCACTCTGTGGGACGACTGGGATGGAGAGGAACAGAAGTCTCCAGAGCTCCTTCCTCCGGCCCAGACGCGGAGCGCTGATGTTGCTGCACAGAACTCAGAAGGGCTGGAGACGCCAAGTGAGTAGAGGGAGGTAGTTGTCTGTCACACTGTTTCACACTGAGGTGCTGGAGGGGGCAGTAGAGACAGACAGGGCGGCGGGGCTGCAGGGCCTGCTGGGCTGGGGCGAGCCCCCCCACCCCTTCCCTGCAGAAGGAGAACTAGCCTGCTCTCAGATGTGCTGCTTAGCCACTTCCTAAACCTGCCTGAGTCCCATGGCTCCCCCAGGCCCTTGTTCAAAACCCCCATCGGTGGACCCCACTCGAGAACACTCGGCCAGCGCTTCTGAGAGGCCAAAGCAAGCAGCTGCGGTGCACTTAAAATCAGGCAAGGGTGGCTCCTCACAGAGTCGCACATCGTGTTGCTGTTAGGACCCAGCATCTCCCCAGGTGAGCGCACCGAGATCGGGACAGACACAGGGTCACAGCAGCAGTACTCACAGTAGCCAAAAGGGGGAAGCAGCCCAAGTGTCCACCGGCTGATGAATGGATCGATAAAACGTGGTGCATTCGTAGCGGCGTGTAATCTGCTACAGGAAGGGAAGGCATGAAGCACTGAGCCGTGTTACCTCATGGGTGACCCTCGAAAACATGGCACTCCGTGAGAGACCTCCGTCACGGAAGACCACACAGCCTGTACCTGCATTTCTCTGAAATGTTTGGAGCGAGCAAATCTGTGGAGACAGAAAGTAGACGAGCAGTTGTCAGGACGGGGGCGGGGGGGGGGGTGTGCTGGGTACAGAAGCTCCTCTGGGGCTGAAGAAAACGCTCTGGAGCCAGAGGTGGTGGTTGCAGTGAATTCGGACGCTGTGAACGTACTAAGTGCCTCTGAATCGTTCACTTTAAAATTTTATGTGAATTTTCATCGCAATTAAAACAACAGCAGATGGGGTGAGGGTGGGGGGTTGGCTGTGAGTCGCGGTCCTTCCTCAGCTACCCCCCAAGCCCACGGAGGGTGCAGTTTCCCAGCTCATGTCAGTCATAAGGGAGAATCAGAGTCCCCAGGGTCAGCCCCTTGAGCTGCTGCTGCCCACGCCCAGTCCCCTGGCAGGCAGATCCCGGTAGAGCCGGAAAGGCCTGGTGTTCCATTTCCTCCCAAAATCTGAGACCAGCTGGGCATGATTGACCAACACTGTCAGCCTGGTGTGGGGATCAGAACTGCCTGGAGAGCTGCTTCCAGCATCCGTGCCCAGCCCCCACCCCAGAGCCGAGACCAAGAATTTGCATTTCTAACCAGTTCCCAGGTGGTGCTGTGAGAACCAGACTTCAGACCAGGGACTTTAGTCTGAACTTGAGGTAGGCTTCCAGGAGGTGATAAATTTTCTAAAATTATATAAAGAATTTTGTGCTTTTTTCAGAAGATCACCTGTTTTCATTGGAGTCTCAAAGGGCTCCATGCTCATAAAAAGGATAAAAACCAAAGTCCATAGATTTCTAAGTTGTTCATCTTTAAAATACCGATTTCTTTTTTAAAATAACAGCTTTATTGAGCTATTATTCACATATCATAAAGTTCACCCTTTAGACAATTGAGTGGCTTTTAGTACATTTACAGTGTTCTGTACCCATCCCCCCCTTCCACCCATGCCCCCTCCCATGCCATCCGTTCCCCCCCCCATGCCACCCATGAACGTTATGGTATGTGAATAATAGCTCAAAAACTTTGGTTTTTATGGTAGCCACAAAAGCCATACCACGCAGTTCAGTGGTTTTTAGTACCATAACGGTGTTGTGCAGCCATCACCACTAGGCCCAGAACATTTTCACCGTACCCATCAGCAGTCACTCCGGTGCCCCTCCCCCCAGCCCCTGACAGCCACCAATCTGCTTTCTGACTTGTTCCCAGAGCATCAGCACTGCACGAGGCTATGGCCCTAGTGATGTGCTGTGTGATGCTTTCCAATGGGAAGACAGTTCTAGTGTCAAACGGTGAAGGAGTGGAGCAGAGTGGTGGCTGGGCTTTCTTCAAACGCACTATTTCTCTTTGTGCTACTGCTGAGCTCCGAAGACGTAAATCCAGGTCCCTTGTGCTGAAACATGTTTCTTTTGTTCTACCTAGAAGGTGCTAATCGGAAGAACTTGCCCCCGAAAGTGCCCATAACGCCCATGCCAAGGTACTCCATCATGGAGACTCCAGTACTGAAGAAAGAACTGGATAGGTGGGTGGTGTTCTGGAAAACTTGCTCAGGGGTCCACTCCCCCCTGTATGGGTCCAGGCTTAGTGAGGCTGGGAGCTGAAGGACCAGCTATGGGACTCTGGTAGCGGGAGCCGCTGGGGGACAGGAGCATGTGTGACTGCTGGCTCTCCACACACTGCTCCCCAAACTACCCGTCCCTGAGAAGCTAAGAGCTGGGACTCCAGGTACCCATCAGTTGATAGATGTCCATGTATCCTGTGGATGGAGATGGGCCGTGACCTTAACAGTCTGAATAAGGAGACCTGATTTTTTAAAAGAATATCAAAACTGTCACATCCCAATCAATGCTACTCTTACCACTACCACCATCGCCGAACCTGGGATGGCCCCTCTGGAGTATTCTTCAGAGTAAGCTCGGTTGGTATGCAGAATAGACACCTCTGAATGCTCACAAAAGTCAGGCATTTAAGATTTCATTTCCACAAAGCCATTAATTTGCTGAGAACTGTTTGCTCTGTGCTGAAGCTCACCTGTTTCCCCACTCAGGTTTGGGGTCCGCCCTCTACCCAAACGCCAGATGGTCCTCAAACTGAAGGAGATATTCCAGTACACTCACCAGACTCTGGAGTCCGACTCAGAGAATGAGAGCCAGTCCTCGCAGGTGCTTCTGGAGGCTCCGCACAGCCAGACCCACACCAGCAGGTCCTCCAAGGCTCCCAGGGCCTGTGGCCATGCCCGGCTGGAGGCCACTTCTGGCCCTCTTCCCCAAAGGTCCAAGGGGTCCACTAAGACCAAGGGCCCCCAACATCAAAAGAAACAGCCTGGTGGAAGCATCCCTCCAATGGGCATATCACAGGCCAACGAGGAGCATCCAGACCCTGATGGGGACGCCCAGCTCCCGGCGTCCCAGGAATCGGTGGCCTCCTCTGTGGACAGCAGTGACAGCTCCTTTAGCTCGCAAAGGTAATGGGATGGGAGGACAGGGCCAGTGGCTTCATAGGTCCTCTGACCCCCAGTCCATGAGTTGGCATAAGCCAGGCCTCACGCTGAGGTTGCCTTCTGGATTTGAACTGCAGGAAACTGAGTTGGGGTGAAGGGCAGTCACCTGTGAGCCTCCTGAGCAGACCTGTGGCGCTCCCATGTCTTCGCCCCACTGGATGCTCTCGTGAGGGGGGCCGGCTGCTAGCAGTGCACCGTGGCCGAGGGTCAGAGGTGGCTCGGGCTGGCAGCTGGAGTGCCAGGAACATGGCAGCCTGGAGCTTCCCGCCTCCCAGGGAGGCCATCTGTGCCGGTGTCGGGCCCTGCAGGGGACACAGAAACACTCTCCTCCCATCAAAGGGGCTCCTGGTCTTGGGCTGCTGGAGAGAGGAGTGTCACAAAATGTCTTGTCTGGTTTTTCTCAGTTCTTCCTGTGAGTTTGGAGCGGCTTTGGAGTGCGCAGAGGGTGAAGAGGGCGAAGAGGAGGTTAGCGCGTCCCAGGTGGCCGTCCACGCGGCAGCCACGGAGGAGGCCCTGAGGCGCTACATCCGCTCCAGGCCAGCCCTCTACCGCAAGGTGCTACTATACCAGCCCTTCGAGCTGGCGGAGCTGCAGGCCGAGCTGAAGCAGCACGGCATCCGCGTGGCCACGGCCAAGCTGCTGGACTTCCTGGACGCACACTGCATCACCTTCACCACCGCGGCGACCCGGAAGGAGCGGCTCCATGGGAGGCGGCAGCTGCCTGTGGGCAAGAAGCCGGGCCGAGCGGGCGGGCCGGTCTGCCCCTCCGCGCCTCTGGCCGTCGGCAGCCTGTGAGCGGCCGCGGTCCCCGGCAGCGAGCCAGGCCTCCATGGCGTTTCTGGGCCTGGGGACCGCATCCGCCCCCCGCGAGAGGGGCCACGGCACCGAGCTGGGTTGGCTGTCCCCAACTCCGTTTCCTGGAGTTGTGTTTGGCGCGTGGCCCCCACGCCCCTCCGTCTATTGGCGCCCAGTGTGTCTCCCTCTAACCCTGCCGTGCCCCCAGGTGCTTCAGAAGGGCCGCGGGCGGCCACCAGCTGCCCAGGGCGGGGCGTGTCAGGCACAGAGTGTCCCTGTCCTGAGGTGGATGCCCGGGGCCAGCTTGCCCCTGCCCCGTCTTCCTTCTCAGCACTCGGGCCGTAATCACAGCCTCCACCAGCACACCACGAGCCTCTCGCGCTGCCACGCCTCAGGTGCTCTCCTGGCCCAGCTGTCCCTCCCAGACACCTGTCCTTGTCACCAGCAGTCTCCAAAACGGGCCGTGCAGCAGGGCCCAGCACAGCTCTGAAGTCCCCAGAATACACATGTTCTTTGTTAACTGGCTTTGTCAGTGTGTGGTAAGGCTGTCTCCGGCCTCAGGAGCAGTGTGGAGCAGAGCTGACGCCAGAAAGGAAGAAAAGTTGGGGTGTCCACATCCTTGTGAATGTCTCGTCTGTTTTAAATACAGTGCAGTCCATTTTCTATGATGTGCAATAAAAACAAAAAGGCTTTATAAAAATCTTCCAGATGCTACACTGTAGAAAGATAATGAGGGAAGCTGACTGGGAGCTTCACCCACAGCTCCCTTGCTGCCCCCATACCCGTGTCTGCAGAAGGGCTTTGTGCCTGTCCTTCATTGCAAGGGGTGACCCAGGCCTGCTGGCTCTTCATGTCCCTTTGGTTGGTAGATAAGAGATGTATGTTCATCCATTCGTGCACATTTGTCAGTCCATAGGCCCACATGAAGACAGTCGCTCGAAGCACTGAGCTCCAGTCCTTGATGCTCAAAGTGAGGTCACACAGCAGTGTTACGGGCATTGTTACGGATACAGGCTTGGGCCTGCCCAGACCCACTGAGTCAGAATCTGCATTGTACAGGATGAGCTTGTAACGCCCGCTCTGTCCTGTGTGCTGGGCCCCATGGAGAGAGGCCAGAAATCAGCTGGTGCTTCTAGCCTTCAGCCAGACTCTGGCCTGTCCCTGTGCTGGATGTGAGGGTTGGTGCTCAGGTGGCCTCAAGGGACAGCCTCCTAGAAGAGGGGGACGGTGAGCTGCCTCAGGTGCACGTAGCATCCAGGGAGGTGAAATAGGGATTTTTGAACACAAGGTGTGTGTCCTGGTCTAGGACCAGGCAGACACTGCACACTGCCCACTGGCAGGGGTTAGAGGGAATGGCGGGATGCCAGGGCTCAGATCTCACGGCTAACAGCAGATGAGACTGGAGATGGAGTCTGGCCTGGTCTAGAAGGTACCATGTGTTTCTTATACCAAGGACTTGCTCTCCTACCCTAGCATGGACTGTTCTAGGGAAGTGAGGTGGGGTTTGAGAGGTGGGAGGCTACTCGGGAGTCCTTACCTGGCTTCGCTGGCTCCTTGTGGAGACCCTGGACTCAGACGAGCAGTTCTGGGTGTACTGGGAGCCCTCACAGGTTGATAAGATGTTGGGGAAGGGGTTGAAACAGGTAAAAAGCCATAGGCCAGGCAGAGGTGGGGGGCTGGGTAGTGAGGCCTGGTGGCCGAGGGCCTTGGCCAGGTCGGGTGCACATAGCATGCCCCCAGGGGCCAGCAGGGGCCTAGCCAGGGCCCAAGCCCATATGCAAAGCAGGCAAAGGGGTTAAAAATGAGCCCCACACTAAAGACATCCCCACAACCAGAGAATTGGCAATGTCCTTGACCTTTCAACAGAAGCCAGACCTACTGACTCGGCAACTGGAAAATTAGGTCCAGCTCACTGGTTGAGAAGGAAAATGGTGTGGAGGAGCTGCCCCATCCCAGCACCTGGGGTGAGGCTGGAGGAGTGGGGCCTGCAGTGAGCCTCGTGCTGCACAGGCGCTTCCTTCCAGAATCTCTGCCCAGCCTGGTGAGGGGTACTTAGCACAAGAGGAGAACATGCTGAGCCCCAGGGCTGTGGAAAGCCACGCAACACCCATGTTTTGCTGTGCTGTGTTGAGACCTCCCAGGCCTGTCCCCTTCCTGTGGCCGGCCAGGCCACGGCCACTCAGGCAATCACAGGAGAGCCACAGCCCAGCTCAACCAGGGCCCAGGCAAGGGGGCCCCCGGGGACCTGCACAACCCACAGGAAAGCCCCTGCCCTTGCAGGCAGGAAGGCTCGGGCTGTCTCTGAGTTGGGAAGGGCCAAGACCACTGCTTGTCTGGCTGTCACAGCTCTGGGTGGACAGAAGCCCAGCATGAGAACAACCGTGGGAGACTGTGCCCCAAACAGACAAATGCCCAGGAGAGTTAGGAGGAAGGCCTCCAGGCCTCTCACGGAGGAGCCGGCAGAGGGAGCCCATGGACCAGCCCTGTCTGGCCATGGGCCATCCATGCGAGGCAGAGGCCAAAGTTGCAGGGGAGAGTGCCTGAGACCCCCACGGAGGGGACTATTGCCTCCCGTGCGCAGGATCCCCCCTCCCTGAGCTGTGCAGGGGGGAGCAGAGCAGGCCTCTTGGCCTCTTTCATGTGACGGATACCCACCAGGCCCCTGCGGCTTCCAACATCCTGTGGGCGGCCTGGTTTCAGACGCCTTCGCTGCACGTCCCAGCCACGGCTACGGTGCGTGCTCTGATGGCCAGGAGCCTCAGCAGGCTTCTCGAGGGCAAGGCCCATGCCTCTCCCCCCGCACCTGGCAAGCTGCGGGGGCCTCTGAAGGCACTGCTGGAAGGGAGGCAGGGAGGGGGGCACAGAAGGGTATCATTGCACAGAGTACTTCTCATCTGCCACCTCGGTTCCCTCTGCTCCCCTCTCCTCCATCACCTGCACAGAGCTCTGGAGAACAGGTTGATAGAAGCACACGGCCCCTCCCACTGCCCTTTATCCACAAGCTGCCACATCATCTGAACCCATTACCCTCCTGCTCTACAACCATCAATGGCTCCCAGTTGGTTTGCTTAGGAAACTGAGGCACCCATCCCTTGGCTCCCACCTTGTCTCCATGGCTCCACATTAAGGGGCTTGCTCCCTGCCACTGGAGGATGTCCTGTACTTTTCCTCTGTTGTCATGCTTCTCCTGTTGTCTACTCTGGACATGCCCTTCCCCCTCACCCCTTTGCTCTCAGCGCCGCCCACGTGCTGAGGGCCATCTCCGGGGCCAGAGGGAACTGCCACACTCTGCTGTTTCAGGGTGCTGCCGGCCTGCCTTTGGGAAGACACTGGGGTACAGCTGGGTTGCAGCTGCCTGCTGGGTGCTAGAGAGAGGAAAGCATGGGGGATTAGACAGGATGACGAGGGCCATGGCCACAGCAGAGTGTGCCAGCCTGGAAGTGAGAGGACTCTGCTCCAAACACAGCGGCCAGCTTCCTGCTGTGTGGCCTTGGGCAAGTCACTGAATGTCCCTGCAGCCAGTCTAGTTTCCCCAGCACCCCCCGAAAGCAAAGGTCTGCTGGTGGTGAGACTGTTTTCCTCTGGGGCCTTGGCTGGACCTCACTTTTGAGCATGACGACTGCAGGGGTCCTCAAATCCAGATCCTGGAGGCACCCCCTGCCTCTCTAACTTACAGGGTGGTAACAGGGCCAATCCGGGCAGCTGCGGCTCATTGATCTGAGAGGCTGTTGGCTTTTGAAATCAGACAGGAAGGAGGGTTGAGGTGGAGCCCGGCACAGGAAGAGGTGAGGAGCCCCAGCTGCCGTGACAGCCGGTGGGCTTGGGGGACTGCAGGAGCTGGCAGGCTGCAACCCCACTGCCCTGCACAGTCAGCGCCTCCCCAGCCCTTGCCACGGGACCTTGCTCCTGCCTTGCACAGATCCTGAGGGCTCGTGGCCCAGCTGACTGGTCACAGAGAATCCCAGGACACCCCTCCACCACGCAGTTGCCTCCGTCCACTGGAGCAGGGCTGAGCCTGGGAGCACCGGGATGGAGCACCCCCAGCCCCCCAGTCTTGGCATCCCTAGGACGACGAAGCCCAGGGGGTAAGTCAAGCCCAGGCTGGCTCAGTACAGGATGGGGGAGGAAGAAGAGACTGCTGGCAGGAAGGACCGTGACTTTTAGGGCCTGAGCTGCTCTCGGGGGCAGTGGGTGCTGAGAAGATATTCCATGGGTGCTGGGAGCTGCTGAGCAGGACTAGGTCACTGTGTGGAATAAACAAACATGTGCCCAAGGACAGCCCACGATGGGCCAAGGGGACAAAGCCCAGCTCTCCAGGTACCAGTGATGGGCTAGAAAGAGCAGGAAGTAACCAGAAAGGCAGGCAGACAGAAGGGAGGTTGAATGGTGCAGCCCAGGAGTGCAACCTGGAATCTGCAGACCCAGGCTCCATTCCTGGCATCCCCGTTCCACCTGTAAGATGGGGGTGACAGTACCAGACCTGCCTCAGGGTCCTGAGGGCCAAGGGCAGGCAGTGCAGGCTGGCTGGGGTCCAGCACAAACGCCACCCCCATGCGGGGTGAGCAGCCCCGGGGGGTCTCTTCCAGCCACACCTCTGGATGGGGATGAGGCTCGTCATTTTGAGAGACAGTAACCACAGAGGCCTTCTCAAAAGAGGTGCCACTGAGCTGCGCCAGGGGTGGCTGCTGGCTGTGGGGTCCTCCCCGTGGCCAGGCTCCTGGGTTCCCAGGGCTCCTCTGGGTCTCCTCAATGGGGGCAAGGCTTTCCCTGAGCGGGGGTCTCACTCCTGGCCATCACAGGCCACCCTGTGGCTGGCTCCCAGGTGGGGGTACAGGCTGGCTGCCCCTCCTCTGTCCCAGGGGCAGTGCAGTGGCAGGAGGGCCGTCTCCTGTGGCAAAGGCACCACTTCCTCCCACCTCTGGGAAAGGATGTTTGGTTTCCAGTGGTCTGTAGCCATGGACCCGGGCTACGTCAAGGGGGCTGAGAACTGCGCTCTTGGGCCTTGGGAGGCACAGTGGGGGCAGGGAGTCGGAAGAGAGGAGCACCCAAGAGGCTGTGGCCTGAGGGAAGGGCAGCTCAGGCAGGAGGTCAGCACTGTGGGGCGCTTACAGCCGTGGAGTGCAGGTGGGCAGAGAGAGGCTGGCTGTCATGCACAGGCCACAGCTGGCTACAACTAAGGCCCTGGGGAGGGAGCGCAGGACAAGACAGGACCTGTTGGCAGAGCGATCAGTAAATCGGGAC
Source organism: Ursus americanus (assembly GCF_024610735.1). Taxonomy (NCBI): domain Eukaryota; kingdom Metazoa; phylum Chordata; class Mammalia; order Carnivora; family Ursidae; genus Ursus; species Ursus americanus. The sequence continues at coordinate 37,580,312 of NC_142128.1, forward strand.
CTGTGTCTTCTCAGGGATGAGACAGAAGCTCAGCTGTCGCAGGGTCTGAGTGACAGCAACACCAGAGAGCACAGGTCCTCCGCTGCATCCTACCCCACAGACGAGGTCTGGAGGATGCATGGGCAAAGGGAAGCTGTCCTCTGGGGGAGAGGCAGTGGGCCCCAGGCATCTATCTGGCCTGGCTCTGCCCATGACAGCTCAGAGCTTCTCATACTGACCGACTTCTGGCCTTCAGATTCCCAAGGCAGCCCAAGGCCCAGCCGCCCTCTGTCTTCCCGCCTTGTGGCTGGCGGGGCCTCCACTCTCACTAGAGTGTGTTTACACTGGGCAAGACCTTTCTGACTATCCCTGGTGGACATGTGGCAACCAGACAACACTCCACTCAGAGGCCTGGGGCAAGTTCCACCCTGCAGGGCAGCATCTGGGCTACACATAGGGCCTGTTCACACAAGTGGCCAGGTAGCTGTCCCATGGGGGGAGCTCTCTCATCAGCCTCCGATGTTGGCCCTGGGTTTTAAAGATTGTATTTACTTATTTGACAGAAAGAGAGAGTGTGCGCAAAAACAGGGGGAGCGGCAGAGGGAGAAGGAGAAGCAGGCTCCCCAGTGAGCAAGGAGCCCGATGCAGGACTCAATTCCAGGACCCTGAGATTACGACCTGAGCCAAAGGCAGATACTTAACCAACTGAGCCACCCAGGCGCCCTGGCCCTGGGTTTTAAAGTATAAGTATATCCCATGTAACATTTGGGATATACTTATAGTGAAAGAACAGATGTTATCTGAAACTCAAATTTTCCTGGGTGTCCTGTATCTTAATTTGCTAAATCTGGCACCTCCAGGCCTGAGGTCGGCAGGGCAAGAAAGACAGGTGACTGATTCAGAGGAAGTGTTGGTTTCCAACATGGAGAGGCTGATGGGACTGCGGGGTGGGGGCAGGGGGAACCTCACCCCTCCCACCTTCCCAGACACACTTGGTCTTGTCTCCTGTCCCCTCACTCTTGCCTGCTGTTGTCCTTCCTCTGTCACTTGCCCAGCCTCTCTGGTCTAGCGGTTCTCAATTCTGGCTGCTCCTTACAATCACTCACGTAGCTTTAAACTACGAACATGCTGAGGCCCTACCTCACACCAAATACATCTCTAGGTGGTTGGGCTAAGCAGTCACTTTTTAAAAATCGTGCTCCATAGAAGGACCGTATGATTCAGCAATTCCGCCTCTGAGTACATACGTAGCTCAGAGAACTGAAAGCAGGGACTTGAACAGATATTTGTACACCCATGTCCACAGCAGCATCTATTCACAAGAGAAAAGAGACGGAAACAACCCAAATGTCCGTCAATGGATGAATGAATACACAAAATGTGGTCTATCTATACAATGGAATATGATGTAGCTTTAAAAAGGAATGAAATGTTTATATATGTTAAAACAATGATGAACCTGGAAAAGCACGCTCGGTGAAGGAAGCCAGACACAAAAGGACACACGCTATACAATTTCACTTATATGAGGTCCCTAGCATAGTCAGATTCATAGCGACAAAAAGTAGAAGGGTGGGTGCCAGGGGCTGGGTGGAGGAAGATGGCAAGTTAGTGCTTAAGAGGGGCAGAGTTCCTGTTTGGGCGATGAGAAAGTCACAGCATTGAAAATGTACTTAGTGCCACTGAATTGTACACTTAAAAAATGGTTACAATGGGGCACCTGGGTGGCGCAGTCGTTAAAGCGTCTGCCTTCGGCTCAGGGCGTGATCCTGGCGTTCCGGGATCGAGTCCCACATCAGGCTCCTCCGCTGTGAGCCTGCTTCTTCCTCTCCCACTCCCCCTGCTGTGTTCCCTCTCTCGCTGGCTGTCTCTCTGTCACATAAATAAATAAAATCTTAAAAAAAAAATGGTTACAATGGCAATTTTTATGCTGTGCATATTTTAATAAAAAATTTAATTAAAAAAATAGTGTTCCAGACACTGTCCTGCCAGAGCGGAGAAGCACTGAGCCTGGCCCTTCTTCACCATGGTCCCCTCATGCTCCCGGCCACCACCACCCTGCCCCAGCAGCAGCCGTCTGTCACTCGTGGGCGCCTCTGGAGTCCAGCCCTGGGCTGTGCCCTGACATCACTCACACCAAGAGCCAGACAGAGGCCCTAGCGTCCTGGCCTCATGCACTAAGAGGCCACAATAACATTGCTTCCTTTGGGTTAGGCACATTTGCATATGTAGATGGCTGCTAGCATAACTGTTTTTAAATTGGGCTATAACTTACAGACAGTAAAGTGAACCCCATGGATTTTTACGTATGTACACACCTGTGCGTCCGTACCCATCAACCATCATGCTGATCACCCAGATCAATGTGTAGAGGTTTCCAGTGCCCCAGAACTCCCACAGGCCCCCGCAGTCGGAACCTATCCCAAGAGCAGCCACTATTTTGACTCCGAAGGCCTCAGATAGGTTGGGCCTGACATTGAACTCCCCGTAAGTGGAATCACTGAGTATGTTTCTCAATTCTCTCCACATGTCTGCGAGAGTCAGCACACTGTTGAGTGTGACTTGATTGTATGAATGTACCAAAAAAAAGGAATCCCATTCTCTTGTTGATGGGTAGTGGCTGTTTCTACTTTTTTGGACACTATGAATAAAGCTGCTAGAATATTCTGATACAATGTTTTAATGGATATAAACACTCCTTTCTGTTGCGTATATACATACCCAAGCAGGGAATTGCTGGATCACAAAAGTAGGCATATTTAGTCTTACCACTACTAAACATTTTTCCAAAGTGATTTTAAATTTGCATTTCTCTGATGAGTAAGGATATATATTTTTTCACTATTTTAAAAATTTTTCTTTTTAAGGGGGGGAGCGTCAGGGGGAGAGAGAGAGAGTCTTAAGCAGGCTCCACACCCAGCACAGAGCCGGATGCGGAGCTCGATCTCACGACCTTGAGATGATGACCTGAGCCGAAATCAAGAGTCTAATGCTTAACCAACTCAGCCACCCAGGTGCCCCTCTGATGACCAAGGATATTATCTTTTGTGACGTATCTTCAATTTTTTGGCTCATTTTTAACTGGGCTGTCTCTTACTGATTTTTAAATGTATTGGAGACATCTCCTAGTCCACAGTTTGCTTTCTCACCCTTTTAAAACTGTCTTCTGTTGAACAGATACCCCTCATTTCAATGCATCCCCATATATTACTCTTTTCTTTCATGGTTAGTCTTCTGTGCTCCATCTAGTCTTTACCTAGCTCGAGCTCCTGCAAGTATTCTGTAGTTTTTCTAAAGGCTTGGCTGTCTTATCATTCACATTTAAATCTATGATCCTGCGTGAATTACTTTTTGTGTATGGTGGGAGGGAGGGTGGTTAAGGTCCATTTTCCTGTAAGAATATCTCATTGGAGCAGCACGATTTGATACAAAGACCATCCTTTCTCCGCTGACCTGCAGCGGAGCCCTTGCTGTACATCTGCTGACCATACACGTGTGGGTCTGTTTCTGGAAGCTCTGTTGTACTGCTCTATTTGTCTGCCCTGTGCCAATACCCACAGCTCTAGACTAAGCCTTCATATGGTGTAGTATAAGTCGTCTAGCTTTGTTCTTCTTTTTCAAAATGATTTGGGCTAGTCCAGAGTCTTTTGCTTTACATATATATTTTAGAATCAGCTTGCCAATTTCTACCCTCCCTTCCTCACCGGAAAAGCTTGCTGGAATTCTGATTAAGAAGTCATTCAATTTATAGATCAATTTGGGAAGAACTGACATTTTAACAATATTGTCTTCCAAACCATGAATATGGTAAATCCCTCCTTTAGGTTTTCTTTATTTCTCTTAGTATTGTTTTGTAGTTTTCAGTGTGGAGGCCTTGCAAATTTTTTGCTAAATTTACTCTTAGACATTTGCTTTTAAAATATTTCAAAATTTTACTTTCAATTTCATTATTGCTAATAAGCAGAAATATATACGATCTTTTTACGCATGATCTTTTACTATATGATCTTGTGTTCAGAAACCCTGCTAAGCTCATGTATTAGTTCTAATCAATTGTAGATTCTTTTGGATTTTCAATGTATACAATCATGTCAACTGTGACTCGTGACAGTTTTTCTTTCCTTTTCCAACCCTGATACCTTTTATTCTTTCATTTTCCCTAATGCACTAGCACCTAATTAAAAAATGAAACAAAACAAAACATCAACCAGAAAAGGTTACTACTCCTAGGGAATGAAAATGAAGTATATACTTTACTTGCTTTTATATCATTTAAGTGTTTTTAATGAGCATGTATTACTTTTCTAATTCTGTAAGCAATCTAGTTAAATGAGATGGGGAAGCAATAAATGTTTGTTAGCAAAATCTAAGCAATTGAAATTTACAAAGTAGGGGTGCCTGGCTGGCTCAGTTGGTAGAGCATGTGACTCTTGTTCTCAGGATCGTGAGTTCAAGCCTCACATTGGGCATGGAGCCTACTTAAAGAAAGAAAGAAAGAAAGAAAGAAAGAAAGAAAGAAAGAAAGAAAGAAAGAAAGAAAGAAGAGAGAGAGAGAGAGAGAGAGAGAAAGAAAGAAAGAGAAAGAAAGAAAGAAAGAAAGAAAGAAAGAAAGAAAGAAAGAAAGAAAGAAAAGAAAACAGATTTACAAAATAAAAAACAATTTCTTAATCACACTGTCGTATTATTTCCAGCTTTTGGCCTATATGGCCAGACAAAAATGGAATCTGATTACTACCCGCCCGCCCAAAAAAGGTATTCTAATTCTCCATACCTTAATTTTTTTCCATATAAAAATACACTATAAAATATCCAGGAAGCTCAACAAATTCCAGGTGAGATTAACTCAAAGAGACCCTTACTAAGACACGTTATAACCAAACGTTCAGAAGACAAAGACAAAAAGGAAATGTTAAAATCAGCAAGACAGAGTAAACTATCACATAAAGGGATCCTCAATAAGATTATTAGCAGACTTCACAGAAAAAAAAAACTAGTGCACAAGCTAGTATTATTGTAACTTTGGTTTATAACTCCAAATTTTGTTTCTACACAATTTAAGAGACTAAAGAAGGGGCACCTGGCTGGCTCAGTTGGTAGAGCATGTGACTCTTGATCTCGGGGTTGTGAGTTTGAGCCCTACAATGGGTGTACAGATTACATAAAAATTTTTTTAAAATTAAAGAAAAGAGACTAAAGAATTTTTAAAATTCATTAAATTATGTTTGGGGGCACACAATGTATAAAGATGTAACACTGTGACATCAACAACCAAAAGGGGTCAGACGGAGTGGTAAAAGAGCAAAGTCTGTGCATGTTGTGAAGTTAGGCCAGAAAAAATTCAAAGTGGACAAAAGACTTAAGTGTGAGACAGGAAACCATCAAAATCCTAGAGGAAAACACAGGTAGGAACCTCCTTAACCTCAGTCGTAGCAACTTCGTACTAGACCCATCACCAGAGGCAAGGGAACAAAACCACAAATGAACTACTGGGACTTCATCAAGATAATAACTTCTGCACAGCAAAGGAAACAGTCAACAAACCAAAAGGCAGACTATGGAATGGGAGAAGATATTTGCAAATGTCATATCTGATAAAGGATTAGTATCCAAAATCTATAAAGAACTTATCAAACTCAACACCCACAAAACAAATAATGCAGTTAAGAAATGGGCAGAAGACATGAATAGACACTTTTCCAAAAGAAGACATCCAGATGGTCAACAGACACAAGAAGAGATGCTCAACATTACTCATCATCAGGGAAATACCAATCAAAACCACAATGAGACATCACCTCACACCTGTCAGAGTGGCTAAAATTAACAATACAGGAAACAACAGATGTTGGCGAGGATGTGGAGAAAGGGGAGCCCTCTTGCACTGTTGGTGGGAATGCAAACTGGTACAGCCACTCTGAAAAACAGTATGCAGCTTCCTGAAAAAGTTAAAAATAGAACTACCCACATCCAGCAACTGCACTACTAGGTGTGTACCCAAAGGACACAAAAATACAGATTTCAAGGGCTACGTGCACCCAAATGTTTATAGCAGATTATCAACAATAGCCAAACTATGGAAAGAGCCCAAATGTCCATCAGCTGATGAGTGGATAAAGAAGATGTGCTGTGTGTGTGTGTGTATAGTATCATGCTAAGTGAAATAAGTCAGAGAAAGAAAAACACCACACAATTTCACTCATATGTGGAATTTAAGAAACAAAACAGATAAACATATGGAAAGGGGTGGGAAGAGAGAGGGGGAAACAAATTATAAGAGATTCTTAATGATAGAGAACAAACTGAGGGGTGATGGAGGGAGGTGGGTGGAAATGGGCTAGGTGGGCAATGGGTATTAAGGAGGGCACTTGTTTGGTGTTTTTTTTAAAGATTTTATTTATTTGGCAGAGAGAGAGAGAGAGAGAGAGAGAGAGAGCGCGCACAAGCAGGGGGAATGGCAGGCAGAGGGAGAGGGAGAAGAAGGCTCCCCATGGAGCAGGGAGCTCAATCCCAGGACCCTGGGATTGTGACCTGAGCCAAAGGCTTAACCAAGTGAGCCACCCAGGAACCTCTTCCTAACTCATTCTATGAGGTCAGGTCTAAGAAATTAAAGAAATACATTAATGGAAACACATCCCATGTTCATGGATTGGAAGACTTAGTATTATTAAAATGTCCATACTATCCAAAGCTATCTACAGATCAAATGCAATTCTATTAAAATCTCAATAACATTTTCTGCAGAAATAGAAAAAACCATCCTAAAACTCGTATGGAATCTTAAGGGACTCCGAACAGCCAAAACAATCTTGAAAAAGAACAAAACTAGAGGACTCACACTTCTTAATTTCGAAATCACTACAAAGCTACAGTAATCAAGATATTGTGGTACCGGCACAGAGACAGACATACAAACCAACAGAACTGAATAGAGAGCGCAGAATCCAACCCTCACTTATATGGTAAAAAGATTTTTGACTAGGGTGCCATGGCCGTACAATGAGAAAGGACAACGAGGAAAGGACAGTCTTTTCAACAGATGGTGCTGTGAAAACTGGACATCCGCATGCAAAAGCATGAAGTTGGACCCTTACCTATCTTATCTAATACCATATACAAAAATAAGCTCCAAAACAATCAAGGACCTAAATGTAAGACCTAAAACAATAAAATTCTTAGCAGAAAACGGCACAAATCTTCATGACATGGGATTTGGCGATTATTTCTTGGATGTGACACCAAAGGTATAGGTATATATAGGTAACAGAAGAGAAAATAGACAAATTGGGCTTCATGAGAATTGGACACTGGTACATCAAAAGACACTACCCACAGAGTAAAAGGGAACCTACAGGATGGGAGAAAATATTTGCAAATCATATATTTGATAAGGGATTAATATCCGGAATATATAGAGAACTCTTACAACTCAACAACAAAAAAAACAACCAGACATAAAAAATGGCAAAGGATTTCAATAGACATTCTCCCAAAGAAGATATGCAACTAGGCATTAAGCACATGAAAAGATGCTCAAATCAAGACTATAATGAGATACCACCTCACGTCCATTAGGATGGCTCCTATCAAAAACACAGGAAACAACAAGCATTGGTGAGAAAGTGGAAAAATGGGAACCCTTATGCACTTTTGTTGGGACTGTAAAATGATAAAGCTGCTGTGGAAAACAGTTTGGCAGTTCCTCAAAAAGTTAAAAAAAAGACTTACCACACGACCTAGAAATTCCACTTGTGGGTATACACTCAAGAATTGAAAGCAAGAGGGTGGCTCAGCCGATTGACTGTTGGATTCTTGGTTTCAGCTCAGGTCATGATCTCAGGGTCATGAGATCAAGCCCTGCATGAGGCTCTGTGCTCAGTGGGGAGTCTGCTTGAGGATTCTCTCCCTCTGGCCCTCCCCGCCCCCAACACACTCACGCACACACTCTCTCTCTAAGAAATAAATCTTTATTTTTTTAAAGAGTTGGAGCCGGAGGTGGGGCTCAATCTCACTCCCTGAGATCATGACCTGAGCCTAAATCAAGAGTTGGATTCTTAACTGACTGGGCCATGCAGGGACCCCCTCAAAACAACTTTTAAAAGAAACTGAAATCAAGTTTTATGCTCACTATGAATTCAAGCTCCAACAATGTTTTTCATAGGCTGGCCAGTTTGCCCCAACACCATTCCCACTAATCTGAAATAGCCTGTTTTACAGAGCTTTGTGTAAACGGAAGACGGTATTGAAGAGTCTCAGGTTGGCTCAATATTAGACCATCTGTCAGTGTAGCTCACAGACTGAAGGAGAGACCGGCTACGAATCAGTCATGTCACTCCCTCCAGGGGCTTCCCACCATACTTAGATCCAAACTGCTTATGCCAGTGAGCAGGTCTCCACCACCTCCTGACCTTGTCTCCCGACCGCCTGTGAGTCCCCTCGCCCGTTCACTGCGCTCCAGCATCTGTGCTCTTCTCCACGCCCCTGACACGCAGGGCACGGCGCTTGCTATCTCCCTAGCTCTTGGCAGGATTGACTCTTTCTCACTCTACAAGCAGCCTTCTCACAGAGGCCTTCTCCGGCCACGGTGACCGCCATCCCGCTCCGCCATGCGCACCGCGTGTCTCGTTCACAGCGCTTCGTCACCAGCAGACAGGCCTCGCTCCTTTCCTTGTCTTCTTTTTTACGGTCATTACGCCCCACCCCGGCCACACTCACAGGGTCGGGACTTTGTTTAACTTGTTCACTTTCACACCCCCCAGTGCCTGGGACACACCACAGGCCCTCTATAAATACCTGCTGATCGGAGGAGTGAATGGAAATAAATCATGGGGCTGTATCGATATTGCTAAAAAGGTATGTGCCCATTTAACAGACATGCCTCATTTTTTAAAATGTGGGAACGCACTATAAGAGGCAGTCGATTATCCAGCATGAAGGCTGGTGTCAGTGAAGCCTTGGTTTCTCCTGCAACTCAAATGCTCCCCAGTTGTGTATCCTTGGGCAAATCACTTAATCTCCCTGAGCTTCGATGTCCTCATCCATAAAATGGGAGAGAGAATGCAACTGAGAGTTGTCACAAGAAGTGAAATGAAGTAAGTGCTTAACAGAATGTCTGGAACACAGGCAGCCTTCAGTATCATGTAATGTTATTTGAATGGTGATAGGAGACAAGGAACTGAAGGAATCTTTTTCAAGAGCAGAGGAAAACTAATCAGACATCGTCACAAACGTCAGGCCTGCAGGCTTGGGCTGGAAATAAGACAAGGATGCCTCGTGCGACTGCCATCCTTCACCATTGTGTGCGGGAAGCAGTGGGTCTGACCAATGTGGGAAAATCGTTTGGGATAAGTGCTGTGGTTTTAGAAAATAGATGAACTTATTCACATTGCGGTAAGAATTAACCGAGGGGCACCTGGGTGCCTCAGTCAGTTAAGTGTCTGCCTTTGGCTCAGGTCATGATCTTAGGGTCCTGGGATCGAGCCCCACATCGAGCTCCCTACTCAACGGTGAGTCTGCTTCTCCCTCTGCTCTCCCCCCACCCCCACTCGTGCTCTCTCTCACGCTCTCTCTCTTTCAAGTAAATAAAATCCAAAAAAAAAAAAAAAAAGAATTAACCATGAAATGACGAGAACTAATGTGAATACTTAATATGTTGATCGGATAGGAGATAAAATAGACAAAAATTGTCTTCTTTATACCAACAGACTTCACAAGAACAACCAAAGCTATTTAAAAATATCTAGGGGCGCCTGGGTGGCTCAGTGGGTTAAGCCTCTGCCTTCGGCTCAGGTCATGATCCCAGGGCCCTGGGATTGAGCCCCGTGGCGGGCTCCCTGCTCAGCAGGGAGCCTGCTTCCCCCTCTCCCTCTGCCCCCCCCACCTGTGCTCGCTCTGGCTCTCTCTCTTAAATAAATAAATAAAATTTTAAAAATCTTTTAAAATATCTAGATACAAATAGGATTGGCAAGATCCACATGAGGGAGAACACTCTCACTGCAGGATCTAAAGGAAGACCAATGACACCCACACCAGCCTATACACATTAACACAATTTCAGTCCAAATCCCATCTGGTTTGCTCTCTACTTGGGTTTTGACACTTAGAAGAACAAAAGAGAGGGGCACCTGGGTGGCACAGCGGTTAGGCGTCTGCCTTCGGCTCAGGGTGTGATCCCGGCGTTATGGGATCGAGCCCCGCATCAGGCTCCTCCGCTAGGAGCCTGCTTCTTCCTCTCCCACTCCCCCTGCTTGTGTTCCCTCTCTCGCTGGCTGTCTCTGTCTCTGTCAAATAAATAAATAAAATCTTTAAAAAAAAAAAAAAAAAAGAAGAACAAAAGAGTGAGAACAGCGAGAGGATGTGAGAAAGAATAAGGAGCGTGGTCTCACCCTGGCCTTCTACTAGGGCACTCCGAGTCCCCCAGCTGGGCTGGACACCACCTGCCCTGAATTCATTGTCCTAGTTAGCTCTTCAGCGGCACTATGAACAGAATGGCTGGAAAATGCTATTTTACTTGTCGCTAAGCTTTGTGCAGCATTTTCCAGGTAAAAAGGTTCACCCTGAGTTAAAATGCCAGGAAAGCCCAATGTAAATATAAGGTCAGGGAGTCTGCTGCACCCTTGGGGCTGGAGCCAGTTGACCCCTCGTAAGTGACTGTTGCTGAGACCCAGAGAAGCAGAGGGCTGGGAGGTATGGGTCAGACCCATCTCAGCTCTTGCCACCTGGAGCCATAGCTGGGACCTCTGCCAGTGCTCTGTCCTGTTTTCTCTCCTAGAACTGTGGACGAGGGATGGCCGACCCCCACCCCCTGAGTTCGTGGGGCCAGGCGGAGGGGCTGCCGTGGGATGGACATCCCACCTGCTGCAGGTGAGGAGGGGAAGGGGGTGGCGGTGGGCTTGGGGTCCTCTGGTGTCCAGCTTAGCTGAGGGAGGGACACATGGGGGCAGCCAGCCTTGGCTACGGGATCCACTCAAATCCTCGGAGAGGAAAAGGAAGGTGAGGAGGTGGTGCCTAGGCACAGCTCTACCTCGTGGCTGCGGAAGGCAGTGCTGCCTGTGGGTCAGGAGACCCCAGGGAAACACTGAGAAAAACAGCAACGCTCTTGGCATTGTTCATCGTAGGAGTTCGGACAAGCACACCAAGACACGAACCCACTACTGTAGGACTGTGCACCGTGGCTTCACTGCCCTAAGAGCCCCTGGGCTCCACCTATCCACCCCTCCCCTCCTGGCCACCACCAACGATCTCCATAGTTTTGCCAAGTTGCCTTCCCAGACTGGCTTCCTTCATTCGCCCCTTCGTGTGAGCGGACCTGCCCTTAACCTCCTATTTCCAGGTCACAAATGAGGACATCACCGCACAAGCAGCTCAGGCGGCCTGCCCAGCGTCACACAGCCAGTAAGTGGCAGAGCTCAGGTTCCAGCCCAGGCCCCCCCATCCGACCCACACTCCTGGCGTCAGGGGCTCCTCTCACTGTCCGGGAAACAAACAGCCCTTCCAAGCCCTTCCTGCAGACCAGACCGAGGGCCACCAGCAGTCTGGGGAAGGACAGAGAGTGGGTGCCTCCCCGTCCCTGGAGGCTCACTCACCTGTCCCAGGCCAGGGTGGTGACACGGCAGAGAGCACTTCAGGCCCTCTCTTCACAGCTCCTGGTGGCAATCCCGGACTCCATGAGGAAGCAGGAGGTGCGGACGGGTGGGGAGGCAGGCCAGGGCCGAGGCCCTGGCTCCCCAGCAGGGCAAGTGAAAGTCCTCGTGGACCTGCTGGCCGGGAAGAGCAGTCAGAGCTCCCAGACCCCACAGACCCTGGACAGGACGCCACACGGTGATGGTAGGCATATGGAGGGTCTCCCTGGGCCCTCCCCTTCCACCCCTCCCTCCCCTCCCCCATCTTCCCCTGCCCTCCCCTTTGGCCTCTGTCCCACAGACTCGAGGATACAGAAGTGCCAGGAGGCCCTGCTGAATAGGGTGAAGGGCAGCCCGGAGCTGGGCGGCCCCTCGCCCAGGCTGACCAGCCTCCTCCTGGTGGAGGGGCTCACAGACCTGCAGCTGAAGGAACATGACTTCACGCAGGTGGAGACCACACGTGGGGGCTGGCACCCAGCCAGGACCATCGCCCTGGAGAGACTCTTCCTGCCTCTGTCTCGGGTGTCTATCCCACCCCGAATCTCCATCACCATCGGGGTAGCTGGTGTGGGCAAGACCACCCTGGTGAGGAACTTTGTCCACCTCTGGGCCCGGGGACAGGTCGGCAAGGACTTCTCCCTACTGCTACCTTTGACCTTCCGAGATCTCAACACCTACGAGAAGCTGTCTGCAGACAGACTCATCCGCTCCGTCTTCCCGCACATTGGGGAGTCTGGCCTGGCGGCAGCAGCCCTACCCAAAATCCTCCTGATCCTGGATGGCCTGGATGAATGTAAGACGCCTCTGGACTTCTCCAACACTGTGGCCTGCACGGACCCCAAGAAGGAGATCCAGGTGGACCATCTGATCACCAACATCATCCGAGGCAACCTCTTCCCAGAAGTTTCTGTCTGGGTCACGTCCCGCCCTGGCGTGGCTGGCCAGATCCCGGGGGGCCTGGTGGACCGGATGACAGAGATCCGGGGCTTTAACGAGGAGGAGATCAAGGTGTGTCTGGAGGAGATGTTCTCCGAGGACCACACCCTCTCAGACTGGGTCCTGAGGCAGGTGCAGGCAGACAGGGCCCTGTACCTGATGTGCACGGTGCCGGCCTTCTGCCGGCTCGCAGGGTCGGCGCTGGGTCACTTGAGCCGCACCAAGCCGGGGCCCCAGGACTCGGCGCTGTGGACTCCAAGGACCCTGTGCGAGCTCTACTCTTGGTACTTCAGGATGGCCCTCGGTGGGGATGGGCAGGAGAAGGGCAAGGCAAGTCCTCGCATCGAGCAGGTGGCCCACAGCAGCCGCAAGATGGTGGGGACTCTGGGTCGGCTGGCCTTCCACGGGCTGGTCCGGAGGAAGTACGTGTTCTATGAGCAGGACCTGAAGGCGTTTGGCGTGGACCTCGCTCTGCTGCAGAGTGCCCTGTGTGGCTGCTTCCTGCGACGGGAAGAAACCCTGGTTTCCTCAACAGCCTACTGCTTCACCCACCTGTCCCTGCAGGAGTTCGTGGCGGCCGCGTACTATTACAGTGCGTCCAAGAGGGCCATCTTCGACCTCTTCACCGAGGGTGGCGTGTCCTGGCCCCGCCTCGGCTTCCTCACCCATTTCCGGAGTGCGGCCCAGCGGGCCATGCAGGCAGAGGACGGGCGGCTGGATGTGTTCCTGCGCTTCCTCTCAGGACTCCTGTCTCCAAGGGTCAACGCCCTGCTGGCGGGCTCCCTGCTGGCCCAGGGGGAGCACCAGGGCTACCGGGCCCAGGTGGCTGAGCTCTTGCAGGGCTGCCTACGCCCTGACGTAGCCGTCTGCGCCCGGGCGGTCAACACCCTACACTGCCTGCACGAGCTGCAGCACACAGAGCTGGCCCGCAGCGTGGAGGAGGCCATGCGGAGCGGGGGCCTGGCAGGGCTGACCAGCCCCCAGCACCGCGCCGCCCTGGCCTATCTCCTGCAGGTGTCGGATGCCTGCGCCCAGGAGGCCAACCTGTCCCTGTGCCTCAGCAAGGGCGTCCTCCAGAGCCTGCTGCCCCAGCTGCTCTACTGCCGGAGCCTGAGGTGGGCACCGGGGTCGGGGTGTGCCAGGTGTGTGGGCGGAGAGGGCGGGGCCCTGAAGGTTCCTCCCCCCCTCCCCCAGCACGCGCCCCTGTATCAGCATCCTGGGGCTGCCGTAAAGAAGGGCCACAACGTGGACGGCTTAAGGCGTCAGAAACTTACTCTCTCACAGCTCAGGAGGCCGGAGTCCAAAATCAAGGTGTTAGCAGGGCTGAGCTCCCTCTGAAACCCATAGGGGAACATCCTTCCTGCCTCTCTAGCGGGTGCTGTTTGCTGGCATCCTCAGCTTGTCCACACATCACTCCCGTCTTTGTGGTCACACGGACTCCTCCTCCACGTCTGTCTTCGCGTAGTGCTCCCTCCGACGGGCACACCAGGCATGTGGGGCTACAGGCCCAGCCTGCTCAGAATGACCTCATCTTAACTAATCACAACCGCAATGACCCTATTTCCAAATATGGTCACATTCTTGAGGCACTGGGGGGGGTCAGAACACCAACCTATCTTTTTGAGGAACACAAGTCAACCTTCAACACCCTGTGAACCATCCCAGTGCTGACAGGGGCCGCACCCACTCATCCTGCCCCCAGCCCAGCGTCCACCCAGTGCTCTGGACCTTAGGAAGGCTGTAAGACCAGGGCTGTTCCGGACCTGAGAGCAGGTGCCACGTCCTCAGGAGAACTAGCAACCCGTGTCCTACATACTCACAGGGTGTGCTAGGCCGCTGGGAAGACACCCCTCTGGATAGGAATCCTAGGGCTCACAACACTGAGCTCCCGAGTCCACCCTCATAGGAAAATGCTGAGCATGGTGGGTGTGCTGGCATGGACCCGAGCCGCACGGCAGGGGCTGCATGGCGACGGAAACGTCAGCCTGGGCACCTCTGCAGCCATGATGCCGGCGGGCGCTGGTACCACTCACCACTGCCCTGCCTTCCGCAGGCTGGACAACAACCAGTTCCAGGACCCTGTGATGGACCTGCTGGGCAGCGTGCTGAGTGGGAAGGACTGTCGCATTCAGAGGATCAGGTAACGCGGACCCAGGAGACCCCATCCGGGGTGCCCACCTGCTGCATAGGGTCTGGGGCTCCTTTCCCATCCTCCTCTCTGCTCAACCGGCCAGGGGTGTTTTCAAGGAGAGGTGCCTTTGAAGTATGTGGCTCAGGATGCACGTTGCTTGTTCTGCCCATTCCAGAAAGTTCCAGAGGCTCAGGTGCCTCATCTGTGAGAAGAGGGAAAGGACAGGGTGAGGGTTAGATGCTCTCATGGACATGGAAGCATGTCTCCGAATACTCTATGTTCTGATGTGGTGCCAGGCTGGGTCTTCTCTAAGCTCCTCTCAGAGCTGGCCCTCAAAACAGTATCAGAGGAATGCGATCACATCTTTAAATAAAATTTTAAAGTTTTTAATCTAAAAAGTGAATTTAAATTTGAACTTTTATTTAAATGAGTGCAAAAAATACAATTTAAACACTGCATCTTTAATATTATAATTAGACAAAAGTCTATATGCTGGCGGCAGAAGAACTCTCTTCCTGTGATAACATTTCTGAGTCTGGGTAACACCGGGTTTGGAGCTGAACTGATGTGATGACCTGAGGGTGGCTGGAACTAGGGAGAGGAGTTTGGAGCATAGGATCCAGAGAGGAATTCTTCATCCTCACGTAAGCCTCCCTCCAGGTTCTGAAATCATCCTTATCTGAGAAAACAAAAACAAACGTGGAATGAGTCAGGAGCAAAAAGAAGTCACTGAGGACAGAAGTGAGAGCGGTGGGCCCTGTGTGCCCTGTACTGTCACCTCTCTGATTAAACAGGGTAAAAATGGGGTGAAAACAGTACCTGTAAGTCCAGGGGTCTCCCTGACCCTCCTCACAGAACGCGGAAGAGCTCTTGTACCCACACCTGTGCTTCGGCACACCAAAGATACAGATGAAAATCTGCAAAGAGGGAAGGTTCGTGTGGGGCGGGCTCCAGGGAGACCAGGCAGACTTTCACTTGTCTCTCCCAGGGTGGTTACATACACAGTGCCTCCCTCCCCCGGTGACCACGTGTGACAGCACGCACCAAGCATTCCCACCAGCGAGGCTCACCCAGGCTTGTGTGCAGAGTTTTCGTGGGGGGCTGGGCATGAAGGGAAGCCCCTCCAAGGGTCAAGCTGCTATTGCAGGGGCCCAAGGCCCCCAGGTAAACAGAGGTCTGCTTTCAGGAACTGGGGGTGAGGTTAACCCTTTCCTGCACACTAACTCCCTCTTCGGGTTGTCGAGCAGCTCCACAGGTTAATGCAAGGGAAGTGTGAGGACGGGCCAGGCACAGGAGGGGCACTGTGCAAGGGCCAGCCATTCTCAGCAGGATTCTGTCTTGTTAGCCAGAGATATAAATGCAATCTCTTTGAAAGAAACACGATAACAACAACTTTTCATTATTTTTTCCTTCATGGGAGCCTTCAGCAAAATAGTCAACATTCAGTGTTCTGCATAAAGGAGTCTAGATAACGCTCAGAATATTTTCTGAACAAAAACCCAAAATTTCTTCTCTGGCCACATGCTCTTCTTCACCTCCCTGTAGTTGGTCCTCATGGGCCACATCCCTGTGTGAAATGTCCAAGGCACCCTTTAGAATACACACATGGCTCATGAAATATTACTTCTGAAACGTTCTGCAAGTCGGGGAGGGGGGGACAGAGGCGTTCTAGAACTCAGGAACATTTATACAGAAGGCGGTCCTCATGTTCAAAGTTTAAGCAACATAACCCTTTTTAAAAGTGGTCTATCAGGCAGGACTCCAGTAAGAGATGCGCAGCTAGAAGCTGCTGGAATTGAAAGAAGAGGGGTGCTTGGTTCCCCCTCAGCCTCTAGGGGCTCCTGAGGCTTTTCTGAGGAACACCAGGGGCCCTTGAAACACAGCTTGAAAAGCACTGGGGATTCTAACTGTACCTCCCGGGTCCTCCATAGTTTTAAATGCCTCAGAAGCTGTAAAGAAGCTCGGTAGCCACCATTTCCGAAACCGTGTCCATGAAGCAACATGATCCACCAGCTTATTCCTGAAATTACCCTTTCAGGGCAGACACAAGTTTTTTTTGGTTTTTGTTTTACTTTCAAATTAGTTCTGTAATAAGTACCCTCTTCCTCTCTTGCATTAGAAAAAGGACTGGGGCCAGCGGTGAGAACTATGAATTTGGCCACCAGTTCGTGAGAGCGGATTATTAAAGTTTTAGGAACTTTTGCAAGCTGGGAGTGCTTGAAATTGGCTGTGGTGAGGGTATTTACACCATGGAAATTGGCCGACGCTACACGTCAGTGTTTCTGTATTTTGTTTTTTGCAGCACACCATTGGGTGGGGTCTCTGCGGGAGACTTCTGTAACTGCCCAGGCTCTCCGCCGAGACGTTGGTGCAGAAGCTTCTGCGCCAGATTCTGGCCAAACTTTGCCCCGTGACTCTGCCAGTGTGAGGGTCTGTCCCCCATTCTGGCCCTACCTTACCTGGCTCAGAGGCTTTCCTGGGCTGGGCACTTCCACTCTGGGCTCACCTCATCTCCACCTGTGTCCTTCATGATGCTGGTGAAACCGAGAGGTTTGGATCACAAGCCTGGTGTTGAGGAAGAGGCAATGAGATTTACGGACCTGCAGTAACCACTCCTCTCCTTCTCCTTGCGCAGCCTGGCTGAGAACCAGATCAGTAACAAAGGGGCCAAAGCTCTGGCCAGATCCCTCCTGGTCAACAGAAGTCTGACTGCTCTGGAGTAAGTAGGACACATAAAGCCAACGTTCCCCCATTGGGCCACGGACAGCTTGTGAGCCATCCATGAAGTCCCTTAGACCACACTCTCCCCTGGGTGGGGTGGAAGGACAGCTGAGCAAGCAAAATCCTGGCTCCTCCTCAGCTGTTGGGACCAGCCCGGGGAGGCACCGGGATTTTGGCCCTGAGGCTGACATTATTCTCCCAGCTCTCTATACCTGGCCTGAGCCAAGTCCCTCAGAGCCTGCTTTCTTCTCCCCATCACATGGGGCCATCCTGGGAAATTCCTTACTTGTTCACCTAAATAAAGGTCTCTGCAAAACATGAAATTCTAAACTCCAATACATGAAATTCTAAACTCCAATACATTATTTTCAAGAAGCATAGATTTAAAGGTTGGGTAACTTATGTTCTTTTTTTCCTCCCTGGGAATTGCATTAAAACAAACAAACAAACAAACAAACAAACGAGTTCTTTTTCTCTTTGTTCCTCCAGCCTCCGCAGTAACTCCATTGGACCTCAAGGCGCCAAGGCTCTGGCAGATGCTCTGAAGATTAACCGCACTCTGGCCTTTCTGAGGTATGTGCCATCTGCTCCCTCTCCCGATGTAATCAGTAGAGGACCCAGAAAACCCTCTCCCAGGTGCCAACCATGGAGTGGGAGATGATTCAAAATGGCGGGCATGCTATACTGGCTCCCATCTAGGTGGATACCACATGATCTAGTATCCTACACAAGTTTCAGGTTTCAGCTCTTCCCTGGTCATTGTCCTTCAGCTTTTCCCTGGTCATTGTCCTTCTGTTTAGAGCCTAGTCAGAGGATGGAGGAGAAGGAGGATGGGGTTGTACAGAGGAGGAAAGGCAAAATAATCTATGAGGAAAACCTCTTGTCCTCCATCGAGTGGGAAACTCCCACGGCCATGGTGTCAGAATGTTCCCCAGAGGTGTTTTCCAGGACACTGAAAAGCCCATCTTCCAGAATAT
Source organism: Ursus americanus (assembly GCF_024610735.1). Taxonomy (NCBI): domain Eukaryota; kingdom Metazoa; phylum Chordata; class Mammalia; order Carnivora; family Ursidae; genus Ursus; species Ursus americanus. The sequence continues at coordinate 37,598,674 of NC_142128.1, forward strand.
TCTTATGGTTTGATGCAGTTTGCTGTGCTCTTAGGGGCCTATAGTTGTATCCATCCTTAATTGAATGCGTACTGTCATTTGTTTTTCCATTTATTCATTTTTATTGGGGTGAAATTCACCATTTTAAAGTATACATTTCAGTGACACTTAACACACTCACAGTTGTTCATTCATCACCTTATCAGGTTCCAAAATATTTCTATCACCCTAAAAGTAGATTCCGCATCCATTAGCAATCACTTCCCATTCTCCCCTCCTCCCCACACCCTGTCCTGGCAGCCACCAGGGACTGCTGCTTTCTGTCTCTGTTTACCTACTCTGGAGATTTCATATATATAGAATCCTTCAGTAAGACCCCTTTGCCTGGCTTCTTTCACTAAGCATCATGTCTTCAAGGTTCATCGACATTGCGGCAGGTGTCAGTGGCTTCACTCCTATTTATGGCTGAGTCATATTCCATTGTATGGACAGATCACAATTCATCCATTCATCAGTTGATGGACATTGGGTTGTTTCCACATTTTGGCTCTGGTGAATAATGCTGCTGCACGCATTCACGTACCAGCATTTGAGTACCTGTCCTCATTTCTTTGGGGTAGACAGCTACTAGTGGAATTTGCTGTGTCATATGGTAACTCTGTTTGACCTTTTGAGGAACTGCCAGACCGCTTTCCACAAGGTCTGCCCCATTTTACATTCCCACCAGCAGTATGTTAAGGTTCCAATTTTTCCACATCCTTGTCAACACTTGGATGCTGTGGCTTTTAGCTGTAATTAAGACTGTTGATAACCTAGTTATCATTATCCAGATACCATGGGCACCTTGTTCCCAGTCAATAGACAAATGCTTAGAGACCCAGAGGGAATCCTAACGGCAGAGCAGCACTGGAAAGAACCAACTGTTCCCAAATCCTGTGTGGTGGGCAGTAAGGGGACGTAGCAGTCAGCTTCTCCCCCCACCCCTCGCCTCATCCCTTGAGCCTTGCTAAACCGCAGTAGAGGTTAAGGCCACCACTGGGCACCCCCACGCACACCATTGCTGACGCACTCTTCCTTGCCTCCACAGCCTGCAGAGCAATGCCATCAGAGATAATGGTGCCAGGTCCGTGGCTGAGGCCTTGGCTGCCAATCGGACCCTCTCTGTGCTGCAGTAAGTAGACATGCTGACCAGCAGAGACCCCTTCTTCTCTGCTCTCCTCCTCCAAGGGCCTGTCTGTTTTCTGTGAGGGATGATTGGGGAGATGTCCTGAGGCTTTCTGACCCATCTGGATGGCCGCTGGAAATCTTGATGTCCACTGCTTTTCCACAGAACAGACGTTGGAAAATAATTAAAAATAAAGCCTCTGCCAATGCAGAGAATCCTCTCTACAAATGTAGTAAAGAATGAAACAGCTTAGTTCTTTGAATATTCAACTAGACTGCAGTGCACATCATTGGCTACCTACCAACAAGACGGCAAAGACAAATCTCACCCTTTTCTCCAGCCAAGCAGAGACAACCCACCATATGTGTGCTCTCAAGAGAAGTTTCCTCAAGTAAGATGACTGGACAGCACCATTTGTTGCACATAGTTTTTCTTAAATTTGCTTGGTAGCTGGGGTAGCCATCTGTGTAACTAATCACCTTTATCCCAAGGCAAAACCACACTCCTCCTATCTTTATGACAACTTGGAGTCGTGCTTTCTTCCTTGACGTGTACCCTTCAAAGACAGGGCTCCAAGGTCCCTATAGGCTGTAAATCTGGCAAGAGGGTTATTTAGCTTTTAAAAAGATTTACATCCTTCTCAAAGGGACAGCTTTACCCTTGCAAGTTTTCTCAAAGAACACTCCAAGGGAAAGAGCGGGCTCTTTCCTTTTTGGAACCGGGGAAAATTCCCTACTGCTTACAATGTATTTAGCCTTATGCTAGACAGGTCCTGCCCTGCCTGTCCTCCTAGGGTGAGCACAGGGGCTCCTGGTAACATCTCCCTCCTCCAGATGTGGTATAAAGGGAATAGCTGTTGGAGAAGGGCCTGAACAGAGGGTCTGCCCGAGGGAGGGTTGGGTGGCAGGCTGCTGGTGAGTCTGGAGGGAGGTAGATGGTTGAGTGTTGAGAGGGTTGACTGGGTGAGGAGCCAGTGGGACTCGTATGTAGAAGTCGCCACTCGAGAGGTTGCTGGATATTACGTGTCCTCTGGTCACTGCTTCCCAGCTTCTGACGAGGGAGGCTCCAGGTGTCCTTGCCTCCGACGCCCCCCCCGCCCCAGAATGATGTTAATCTGCTGGCATCACTTTGGCAACAATCCACACGCCTTTCCTAGAAACCACTCTGCCGATGCTGTGATAAATGGAGAGGGCACCTGAGCAGTCTCTGACCTCTCACCTTGAACCAGACTGGCCCTGGAGTGGGAATGGCTGTGGCCGGCTTTGCTGAAAGACCCTTCTCCTCTCCCACAGCCTACAGAAGAATACCATCGGGCCTGTGGGAGCCCAGCAGATGGCAGATACCCTGAAACAGAACAGGAGTCTGAAGGAGCTCATGTGAGAAATGCAGAAAGGCCAAATCTGCATCCTCAGTGACTGGCACAATGCCTAGCCCATCATAAATATTTCTGAGCACGAGGGTGGATGGATGGACGGACAGACGGATGGATGCATGGGTGCCAGATAGCTGGCTTTGGACTACAGATTCCCAGGACTGGGACTGTCTCAGCCTTAAATTTACTGCCTTCCCAGCACTTCCTGGTTACCTTCACATAAAGTACCACAAGAGTTGGGCCTGCTCCCTGCTAGGGAGTCAAGTACTTTGCTGCCTCCATCTCTTATAGGCCGTAGGGAGTCACTTGCAGAGGTTACCGGCGACGGACTCGAGCTGCACGGGCTGTGCACTGGGCACCCTTAACACAGCAGAGGAAGCACGGCCCTGGAGCGCTTCCCTGACCCCAGGTCCCCGCCCCGCCCTGCCAGGCTTCTCCAGAAAACCAGCTCACCCTCGGCTCATCTCTTGCAGATTCTCCAGTAACAGCATCGGTGATGGAGGTGCCGAGGCCCTGGCTATGGCCCTGGAGGTGAACCAGGGCCTGGAGAGCCTGGAGTGAGTCTGCCTGACCACCCTCCAGGAGTGGCCGTGGGCACAGGGTGACTCTCCTAGTTTCCCCATCTAAAAGGTGGGCGGGTCCTGGAGGAAGGCTGTCAAGACCACGGCTTTGCCAGAACCCAACCCACCACCAACCTTGGGCATACTGTGATCTCAGTCTCTCTCCATACTCAACTCAGTGCCATCCCACCCCACCAGCCCCATTTCCCTAGACGGTTGAGGTGGGTGTTGGTTGTGTTTTTGGAGTGACAAGCACGGAGTGCCCTCGAAAAGCTGGCCCAGGTGGCTAAAGAGGGTGTTGGCTGCAGCGGCCTTGGTGGGGGGTGGGGGAGCTCAGTGCTGCCCCCACAGTGGGGAGACTCAGCTGTGCCACTTTCTCCGGGGGCTGCAGACACAACACACACTCCAATCCCAGACTATTTGGAGCCGCTCAAACCAAGGCAGAGTCTAAGCTTTGGGGCTGATTATGAGAGACCCACCTGCCCTGACCTACAAGGTCTGGAACGTGGGGGACGGGGACGGGAAAGAGGTATGATGAGCAGAGCAGTGCGGGGTGGCAACTGCTCCCGGGGTTCCCCAGCTCTGTTGAACCTGACACCTACAGTCCCCAGGCTGGAGCAGGGGCTCCCTGTGGGTCCTGGGATGGCCACCCCAAGCATACCTCGCTCTCTGTTTGCAGCCTGCAGAGCAATTCCATCAGTGATGCGGGGGTGGCGGCACTGATGGGGGCCCTCTGTGCCAACCAGACCCTCATCAGCCTCAAGTAAGTCCCAGCTTCCTTCTCCAACTGGGGTCTCCCTTTGGTCAAGGGGTCTGACAGGACTTTGGGACTTGGAAGGAAAGCCCACACCTCCCACTGCGGGCCTGTTCTGAAGATATCCATGGTTGGGCAGCTTAGTTCTGGGGCCTGGCATCCCGCACACTGCCTGCTCTCTCAAAAGGGCATGGGACAGCAGGGGCCCGCAGCTCCCCAGTTCTGCTGCTCCCTTCAGGTACCCCAGCCCCCTCACCTCTGAGGGCCTGTCTCCTCTTCCTCCTGACGGGTCCCACAGTTGGCGGTCCTGCAGGGGAGATGCTTGGTTGGCTAGCCGTGGGTGCCTGGCTTGCTGGAGGCTCTTCACACCTCAGCCCTGATCACTCAGGAGGCCCAGGTCCCACATGACGTTCCTTGGGCTCGAAAGGCCTGAGCGCCGGGGCCTCTCTCCCCTAGAGTCCCCACACGTCTGGTTGGTAGCTCAGGGTCTTCTCTCTCCCCAGCCTGCGAGAAAACTCCATCAGCTCAGAGGGAGCGCGGGAGCTGGCGCGAGCTCTCTGCATCAACCGCACCCTGAAGAACCTGGAGTACGTGAGTGGGGCGCAGCCTGTGCTTCCTCCCCGCCTTCAGCCGAGGGCCTCGCCTCCCTGGAACCCTGGGGACGGGGGAGAGCAGACCCTCATGGCCTTGCCACCTTACAGGCTGGGAAGGACCTGGTTGGGGAGGGATAGCCAGGAGTCCCGGCCTCTGGTGGCAACCTCTCCACTCCCACATCCTAAGTTACCTGTCGATGAGGTTGGTGGGGACACTGCCTGCCCCTCGTCCCCTTCCCCCCAGGTCTCAGGGGCAGCGCAGTACAGGGGTCAGGGGGGTGATCTGTCCTGGAACCTGAGCTGAACCTGGGCCCCCTCTCCACACGCCTGTCAGGATTCGGTACAACAGCCTAAGGCACGTGCTTGGCATACACCAGTGCTCAATAAACGTGAGCTAGGCTGATCCTCAGGCAGGAGGGGAGCTGGATTCCCAGGTGAGCAAGTATGGGGGCTCCACGGCCAGCTACCTCCTGCTTACTCACCCCGTTCCCCTCCTCCCAGCCTGACAGCCAACCTCCTCCACGACCAGGGCGCCCAGGCCATCGCAGTGGCAATGAGAGAAAACCAGGCCCTCACGTCCCTTCAGTGAGTCTCTGGCACCCCCACCCCACCCCTCGTCCCCTCTGCAGAGCTGCAGGACCATCCCACTGGCTCGGGCAGGAGAACAAGTCTGGCTTTGGGGACCTTCCACAACATGGCCTCAGGGGCCTCCAGGAAGCTGTGCCCTGCACCCTGCTCTGCTTCCTGGGGCTGATCAACAGAGAGGCCAATGGTGGGAGGTGGGCACCCATGTCATGCCTCCAAGTGTCACAAGCTTCACGCAGGGGCCATTTAGAATCTTTATTTGTCCCTGTGTCCACCCTTAACCAGAGAGTGCTTGTTGACCCCTTTTGACTAAACTTGAGGTGGGCTGCAGGAGACCTGCCCATCAGTGGCCAGAACCCTGTCCTGCAAGGACTCCTTCCCTGCCACCAGACCATCCTGGGCTCTGCCCTGGGCCACATGTCACACCCGTCTGTCTCTGCCCAGCCTGCAGTGGAACTTCATCCAGGCCGGTGCCGCCAAGGCCCTGGGACAAGCACTACAGCTCAACAGGAGCCTGACCAGCCTCGAGTAAGTGGGGCCTCTACAGGGGCTGCAGCAGGGACATCTGAGACCTCGGTGCCCACTAGGCACACGGCTTGGGCCAGAGGCCCTCAGTACACAGCTTCCTCTGCCCTGAGGCCAGCACACACGTCTGTTCTCATCTGTTCTAATAGCGTTAATGATATATAATCCACATTCCACAAAAATTACTCATATAAAGTACACAATTCACAGGTTTCTAGTATATTCGCAGAGTCGTGCAACCATCACCACAATCCATCACCCTAAGGAGACACCCCAGACCGATTAGCAGTCCCTCCCCATTGCCCCCATGCCCCAGCCCCTTGCAACCACACATGTGCTCCGTCTCTATGGAGCCACCTGCACTGGGCGTCTCATTCACATGGAATCATGCCACAGGTGGCCTTCGCAACCAATGTCTTCATTGAGTGTCATGTGTTCAAGAGTCACCCGGGCTGCAGCATGAATCAGAGCTTCACTCGTTCCTGTGGCTGAATCCTAGTCCACTGTGTGTCTAGACCACACTGGGTTTATCCACTTATCTAGTGATGGACATTTGGGTTGTTCCCACTGTTTGTCTCTTGCAAGTGACACTGCTGTGAATGTTCGAGCACAGGTTTCTGTGTGGGCATGTGCTTTCACTTCTTGTGGCTGGCTACACACCCGTGAGTGGAGCTGCTGGGTTGAAGGGTAACTCTGTCTTTAACCAGGATATCCTACCTCTGGCTGGTTCTTCTGTCTGACATCCTGGTGTTCCCTAGGGTTCTGTCCTAGGCCATCTTCTCTTGAGTGATCTCTCTCTTCCAGAAGCTGTCCTCTCCCGGACTCCTTGCCTTCAAAGCCCTGGTACCCCCACGCCTATCCCCCCAGACCTCTCTCCTGAGATCCAGACCCATGTCATCACTTCCCCTTCAGCATCTCCCTCTGTGTGCCTCACGGGAACTTCGAATTGCCCAAACTACCTGCCCATAAGCCTGCTTCTCCATCCCCATCTCGTAATCGGAACTGGCCGGTCGTGCAAGCTAGAAACACCGCCTAAGCTCTCGCTTCCCATTTGCGGCTCTCCTCCCAATGTCCCACCGTTTCCCTCTGCCCACCCCTGGCCAGCGGCGTCACTCACCTGCGTCAGCGCAGCGGTACTGCTACACGCCGTCTGTCCTCTCACACTGCTGACCAAAGAGCTTTCCAAAACGTAAATCTGTCCCAGTCCTGGGTGAGACACTTAAATGCTGCCCAGTGCCTGCAGAGTGAAGGGCAACCCTTTGCATGGCTTCCAAAGCAAGCCCCAAGGGCCTGCCTCCTATGTATCCCCTCGGCCTCATTTCACGCACCAGCAACTCAACTCGATTTCTTTGGGTTCCGCGGATGGGCCAGGCCCCCTCCCCCATCTCATTCTTCAAGTTTTGGTTTGAACCTATTTCTTCTGGCAGTTTCTGAGACCACACGGGGGTGGGAGACCCCACAGGGTCCTCCGTGCTGTCGGCATGTGGCCTTTGGTGCCTGCTCGTTCAGTCACAACTCCTCACCTCAGACAGACCTGGGCCTGTACAATTGTGCAGACACAATACACACTCAAATGTCTATTAAAATTATTAATGCAAACTGATCCCCTAAACACACCGATGCCCACATGAACTAAACTCTTAACCACTGACTGCTCTAGGACCTACTACTTTACCCCGATGTGGAAGGGAAGGAAAAAAAAATGATGTAAAACCCAAACCAGCAAGAATGGCCAGGGATTGAGGGCCTTGACTGAATTCTCTCTGGCTGGCACACCCTTTTCTGTCCCTTTTCCATGTGCCCCTTTTCTTGTTTGCTTCTGATGGTCCAGGTTCATACAGACCCCAGAGCTCTCTGCATGTTAAGTAGGCCCTGGGGGCGGTTATCCCCAAGGCAACCCTGGGAGTCTAGTGCGTGGTGTGTGTGGTCTGAATGAAATCTAGATGGTCCAAGGGGTCGCGCTCTGCCTTCAGTTTACAGGAGAACGCCATCGGGGATGAAGGCGCCTCTGCAGTGGCCAGCGCACTCAAGGCCAACACGGCCCTCACTGCTCTCTAGTAAGTGAGCCGGCCCCGGGCCGTGCTTTCACACTACACATTGGTTTTGCTTTCCAGTCAAGGAAGGTGTGTTTGATCTTCCTAATGTTAGCAATCGAGACATCAAACATGTGGAAAATAAGAAGTAGGGACTTGGGGAGCGTTCTCCTTCAAACTCTCCCGGAGGCCACCTCTCCTTGCTGTACCTGGAGCATCCAGATCCCTGTCCTAGGCATCAGACAGTGCAGGCAGGGGGCGCAGCGCTCTTTGGACAGATCACGGGCCAACAACCTTCAGTGCTGTGTTGCCACTTTCAACCCTAAGTCCAGGAATGGTGAAAAGGAAGGACAAGTACCCATGGACACTGGGCCAGGCAGGGTGCAGGCTGGAGAGGCCCCGCCTGTCCGCGTTGAATACATCTCTTCCTATAGTCTGCAGGTGGCCTCCATTGGCTCCCGGGGGGCCCAGGCGCTAGGGGACGCCCTGGCTGTGAACAGAACCTTGGAGATTCTCGAGTAAGTATTCCAGTCTCTGGCTATAGTCTCTTGTCCAAAGAAACCAAGCTGTCGATTCAAAATGAAGATATGGAAAGAAAAAAAAATGTCAATTTACATGGAAACTCACAAATCTTTTAAATAGTGTCCCTTAGCTCCAGCATGCCCCAGCATCCCCATTCCCACCACACAGCTCTCCCCTAGGAGTCACCACTGTTGGGCCTCCTCTCCTTGAGAACCTGCTCTCCCCGCCCTGCCCAGGCTGCACACGTCCCGAGGTCCTGTGTGGGGTCCCTGGCCACTGACCTCAGTGGGGCTCCCTGCTCCTGTGGTCCTGGGATGCTGAGCATGTGGGGACCGCTGGATGAAGTGTTACTTCTCGTCTCAGCCCTGCTTTCCTTTCTTGGGGATGGGCTCCAAAAAACCACCCAGTTTGGGCCAGCTTCACCCCTCCTTGTGTGTCCTGCTCCCTAGAGCCGATCTCCACTCTGCGCCCAGGAGTGAGAAAGGAGCAACCTCACCCCCACAGTTGCTGAGTCCGTGCTGCCTCTACCCAGCAGCCCATGCTCATCTGAAGGGGTGCTATTTGCGCCCCACAGCTGACACTGTGCCTTAGGCTTCATATCTTTCCTAACAGCTTACGAGGAAACACCATCGGGGCGGCTGGAGCCAAAGCCTTGGCCAATGCTCTGAAGGTGAACTCAAGTCTCCGAAGACTCAAGTGAGTGGCTATAGAGACCTACCTGTGCCCAGAGCAGCAGACTGCTCTGCTGAACCCTCCCCCACGAGATGAGGTGCTCTCAATTTCCTCTGTAGCTGCTTCCTTCCGAATGTAAAGAACCCCGATGACTAGTGTCCCCCTTGCACATGAGTTCGTCCATTCTGTCCAGCTTGCGCCAGAGCTGAGACACTTAACGTCTGCATTTTCTGTCTTCCATCTTCCACGGCACTTGGATGGGACCACCTGGCTACTTGTAGACACAGGTCTCAGGGGTAAACGCCCCCTTGCTGTGGACAAATCAGGCCCAGAACCACATATTTCCTCCACGCCCCCCCCACCCCCAAGGATAACGCAGTGCTGCTTCCTGGGGCGCGTTCTAATGTACCAAATGGCTCACAGGTATCTCCATCTTTTCTCTGTCTAGTCTTCAAGAGAATTCCTTGGGGATGGACGGGGCCATTTGCGTTGCCACCGCACTGTCTGGAAACCATGGCCTCCAGCACATCAAGTGAGTGGGGCGCAGCAGCACCTGTCCTTCCCTGTCATTCTTGCTCATCCTTAGAGTGACTCCCAGCTCGGGCTCTGCCTTCCGCCCAATTCTCGGAGCTGGCTGACTCCCGGGTCTTTCTGCAGTTCTGCGGGGAAACTTGGTATAAGGGGGAGCCATTCTGGGTCTTCTCTGTGGGAGGGATCCTGGAAGCATGAAAGTCTTGGCTGGAGCTCTGCATTTTGTGCTCTTTACTCAAGAGAACCTGCAGGCCTCTAGGCCTTGAGCCCATCTCTCAAGCCCTGTCCTACTCCTTCTCTTGTAGTCTCCAGGGAAATCACATTGGGGAATCTGGTGCCAGGATGATCTCAGAGGCTATCAGGACAAATGCTCCTTCATGCACTGTTGAAATGTGAGCCAAACAAGTTCCTGGTGGACCTGGCAGGAGGACAGGCAGAGCAACAGCTGGAAGCTTCTGAACGGAAAGACCGTTTTCCTTTCTGTGGTCTGGGAATGATGCTGACCCACACAAAAGTTGGTCTCCTGCAAGGAGGCAGGAAAGGTGCTGCTGAAGAGGCCATGAGCACCTCTCCTGGACCCGGGTCAGTCCAGGCAGGGGTAAGATGGATTCTCTGCTATGGCACAGAGAAGGGAAGGTCTCCACCAAGGACACAGGCCTTAAAGTTCAGCAGGTAAGAAGCCGGTGTGAGCTTATTTATACCCGAGGTCTTCATGGGCCCCTAACTTTTATTATTATTGCCCTCTCCACTGGTTACAATCATCCCCCTCACTCTGAAACAAGCTGCCATCTTCAAGCCTATATATAGAGGATCAATTCGGCATTGGTGACAGAAGGGACCTCTTTTCTCAAGAAGACTACAAGGTTTTAGGAGAATGATCCTTAGAGACAAATGGAAAAATTATGAGAATTTTTTGAAAAGAAATGAAGGCTTTAGGATTCTGGAGACAAAGACTAAAAAAGTTGCCCAAGGTTCTTGCCGTCTTTTATCCATCGCAAAATCTCTCAAAGGCACAGATTATGTCTGGCATACGTTATGTGGGGTCTGGCACACTGGTTATCAACAGCACGTTAAGTGTGGATGCCTGAACGACGCTGCTCCACACTGGGCTTCCCAAACCACTACTGTGCCTGCAGTTTCTCCACGAAGCGACCAAACTGAGCCCCCACGTGGTATAGGTTCCCTCGGGCGTCTGTCCGTCAGGAAGGGAAAAAGATCCCCATGGACACCACAGCTCTCATCCACTAAATAACCAAGAAAAATGCTTACAAAGATCATAAAGTAATTATCATTTTAAAGTTTGAACAGGAAGCACTTTTGTTCTAAACATGCCTTTAAAAATGAGTATTCAGGCAAGAATCCTCAATGGATGTTAAAACCATGCATGAAAGCCTAGCGAGGAAGAAGGTATCTACCCGGTCTCAAAATCTCACCCTAGAAGGGATAGTTACGAATGCTTTCTTAACAAAGTGACTAAACTTAACATCACCAATAATGGGACGGATGGACATAACGTACCCCTGATGTGACGCGCTAAGGACACACCATGCCAAAAATACTGATTTGAATCTAATCAGAAAGGAACAATCAGACAAAACCCAAATCAAGAGGCATTCTGCAAAAAAATAAAAATAAAAAATAAAAACTAGCCTAACCTCTTCAAAAATATCAATGTCATGTAAAATACAAAAGGCTGCGGACTATTTTAAATTGTAGGAGATTAAAGAGGCATAACTACATAATGCAAGATCTCTGATTAGATCCTCGACTGAAGAAAAACAATCCGCTGTAGAGAAAAGTACTTGGAAACCGGGGACATCTGAATGCGGGTCTTGTGTCATATTTATTTGGATTGCTGGTTTTGAAAGATTTTTTTGCTGGGTATAGAATTTTTGGCTGGTATTTGGCTCATGGTACTTTCAACATGTTGCTACACTGTCTGCTGGTTTGTGCGGCATCGGGCAATGTCCACCTAGTTGTGAACTTGACGGAACAAGAGTTGTGGTACCAAATGGTGCGGAAAGCTGGACCCTGCAGGCATCCAGCACCGGAGAAACCTCAGGGGCCATGAGAAAAATCATGCTTCCCCCCCAGCACTCGAAGAGCAAGCCACACCAGAATTGGAAGGAGAGCCCCTTCCTTCTCCAAAATCTCCCTAGCGGCCTACTGACAAGGCCTGTGCTCTTGCCGGCTGGCAAAGCAGGGAGGTTTTACAAGGAACAGCTCTATCATCAGAGGGCAGGACAAAAGATCTACAGCTGAGGCAAGAAACCCACAGCCAGCGCAGTGGGACTTCTCTTTTTTCATTGTGAACAGTTCCTATCGCTGTGTCTTCACGGTCGGTATGTTCACTTCTGTGGTGCCTCAATCCTGGTTTGCACGGTCTTTGTCTCACTTCTTTAATTTCCAGATTCTGAGCTTTATGTTTTCCTTATCTTACTTTGCTCAAGCCTCCCTCCACCATCTCAGTATAAGGAGGAGAGTTAAAAACTATCTGAATGTCCCATTTTACTAATTCTATCATCTGTCATTTCTGGGTCATTTCTTGGTCTGTTTCTTGATTTTTCTCATTATGGTAATTTTTTATTGGACACCAAATATTGGGAATTTTATCTTGTTTGTCATAGATTTATAGTCCTTAAAATTCTTGAGCTTTATCCCGGGACACATCACTTAGAAATAGCTGGATCCTTTCAAAGCTCGCTGTTTCAAGTTTTGTTAGCCAGGATCAGCCATCCTTATTTGAGGACTACCAGGGCCCAACTTCGGAGGCAATGTCTCCATATTCTGGGTACTCTACCAGGTGCCCAAGTCAAAAAATTATTTTGGGGCCTTATCTACAACAGATACTATAGAAATCCAGGTGTAAAAGATCGTGATATCAACCAAAGCCACCTAACTCTAAATGATAGCGTCAGGGGTGCCTGGGTGGCTCAGTTGGTTAAGCTTCTGCCTTCGGCTCAGGTCATGATCTCAGGGTCCTGGGACCAAGCCCTGTATCGGGCTCCCTGCTCAGTGGGGAGTCTGCTTCTCCCTCTGCCCCTTTTTCCCTGCTTGGGCTCTGTCTCTCTCTCTCTCAAATAAATAAATCTTAAAAAACAAAAAAATGGTGGCATGAACCCAGCTGGTAATCTGGTGCATATGTTTTTAATACACAGTATGGATTTAAACAGAAGGACTCCTAATAAAGCCTTTGCTTCATCAATTACACACTCTCTTACAGATTCAAGCCCTCCCCTTCCACAAATTCGTTCCCTCCAGTTAAAAAATCACATTCGAGTTTTCCTCTCAAAAAACAAATAAAGCCTTTGCTTCATCAATTACACACTCTCTTACAGATTCAAGCCCTCCCCTTCCACAAATTCGTTCCCTCCAGTTAAAAAATCACATTCGAGTTTTCCTCTCAAAAAACAAAACATGAGCCAAATACCAGCCTGGGTGGCACAGCGGTTAAGCATCTGCCTTCAGCTCAGGGCGTGATCCTGGCGTTATGGGATCGAGCCCCACATCAGACTCCTCCGCTATGAGCCTGCTTCTTCGTCTCCCACTCCCCCTGCTTGTGTTCCCTCTCTCGCTGGCTGTCTCTATCTCTGTCAAATAAATAAATAAAATCTTTTAAAAAAAAAAAAAACAACAACAACAAAACCTACCCTGCCCCTCCACCATGTTCTTCAACCACACGTCCCTCCCCTGGCCATGCCCTCTTTCCTCTTGTGACCGCCCACCTTTCTGAACACTTGTCAATACTGTGTTCACTTCAAATTCGAACCGCTCTTCGACCCATCACTGGCTATCTGACTGCTCCTGGCTAAGGTCGCCAGAGATTTCCTAACTGCCAATTTCAGTGGCCTCTCTGACTCAAGCTCATTTACAACAAGGATTTAGCACTTGCTGCCTCTCCCTTCTTTGGAGATTCTCCCCTGCTCTGGCTTCCATAACACAACCTTCCAGTCCTCCCACCTTTTCCTTACCCCTCTTCTTCAACACTCTTTGGAAAATAAAACATTTTTTCCTAATAATTAAAATAAAATACAACCACTTTAGAAAACTTAGAAAATACTTTCCCAGTCTCTTCTTCTGGCTCCCTGTGTCCTTTGCCCCTGAGACACAGGCATTTCTCAGGCTTTCAACCTTGGCTTTCCTCCGATCGCACATGTTCTCCCCTGAGGAATCTCATAGGAAAATGACCCTCAAACCTCAGTCTCTAGCCCTTACCCTCTTCCTGACTATAGATTTACCTTTCCAGAAATTCATCAAAATAACATTCATGGTAACACATAGTTTAAAAAGCCAAAAATTACTAGGCTTATGAAGGAAAACAGCAGTCTCTGTCTTGTCCCTCCCCTCCCCGAACACCCCTACCCCCCAAACTCAATGTCCTACATGTGCTATTTCTTATCATCTTAAGAGATTATCTATTGACTTCTATATGGGAAAGGCCACTTGGATGTCCTTCTGTTTACATCCCCACTCTTTGTTTCTCCATCCTTCCAACAGTTATTAGAGTACGATTTTTGTTTAAATCATTTGTGTTTATCTTATGACTTTATTAGTATTCATCACTCCTGAGCCATTCTCTATGTAATTTATTGTTCTTTTTAGAATTAACAACGTAACTTTTAAAAACTTAATTTTCTATGTTACTATTGCTTAATCCTTCCAGACTGCCCAAGAGAGGTGTAAAGTCAGAACGCTGTGTCTGCGACACACGAGTTTCCCATCAATGGCATGTTTCCCTGATGACATCCCTTCCTGAGTGCTCTGCCCTCCCTGTTCCAGTCACACCCGCACTGCAAGGAAGGGCTTCTGCTCTGTGCAGTTTCAGCTCTCTCCCAAGCCTGCCAGTCCCGGTTCCAGCACCTAAGAGTCCCCCCGCCCCGGGCCAATCCAGCAGCTAGGATACTTACACAGCGTGTTGCTATCGTCAAGCGACTCCCCTTCCTTTCTGATCGCTGACATGGATATTGTAGTTTAAAACGCTAACGAAAGAGCACCCGCAGGTCTTCTTGCCGTCCCAGCTCAAAGAGCAACAGTTCCTCAGACTCCCCACTGCAAGTCCTTGGACTTTAAGGACTTAAAAAATCCCTTTACATTTTCTGTCAATATACATGTCATAAAGCATTTTAAGAGGTCCTTTAATTACACAGTTTAAAACAATAACAACCATCAACAATGATCTAAACACTGGTTTTTCACTGACCTAATCGTACAGTCTTCTCTGGGGCCCGAGTCTGCTCTGATGCTTGGCCAAAACCAACGGCACGAGGTCAAAGGCACTTGCACACACCTGACTGCTGCGTCTGTCACGGTAGTGACAGACAGATGGTAAAAACTACAGTCAGGTGCTTGAAGCTCCTTGGCGGACAGAAGCTGCTCAAGTAAGGAACGGCCATTCTGTGGTGACACTGCGCAAGTCAGGTAACCAAGGCATGAAGGATGACCAAGGCAGAGGTGAAACAACAAACCGCCCACCGCATGGGCGCCTCTATCTGTGGAGGGTTACCTGCGGCGCGGGCCACACTCCCGTGGTAATGCCCATTAGAAGAAAGCATCACGTAAGGAAAACAGAAATCCTTCTTCTTCTTCTTCTTCTTTTTTTTTTTTTTTTTTAATGTAAGGCAGGTCAGACTCAGGGAAACCAAAACTAGAACATCTAAGAAGACTCACTGACTTTTGAAGCTCAGAAGCCACGGCACCTGAGGGGGTTGGCACGGCTTCCGACACTCCCACTTCCCTTTTACCGCATCATTTCAATGACAGCACATCTCAAATCGCTAGTGAACTAACTGAAAGCTGAATGTTTAAAAAGGGGGTAATCTCTTATGTAGGAATTAGGAAAAGACAGAGAAAAGCAAAGATGATAGAAATAATTGTCACACCGTCTCCTAAAAATTCACATGTACAATAGTTAACCTATGAACTTCTCCTATTTATGTTATACGTGCAAATAAACAACGTAATTATACTTTCAAGAAAAACTTATTTAATGATATAAAAATACAGAATTAAATACATTTATTACGAGTTAAGTAACTTCAGAAGTTTTCTGACTTTATAACTGAAAAATAAATGAAAACTGCTCTGTGTTTTCCACATCAGAAAAACAAAACAACTGCACCTGTCACTTCTCATTTCACATCAGGGTGATTATTCTAGTGCTACTCAACCGAATGCATTCTGGTTCATCTTTAGAGTCAGAAACACAAGTTACCTGTACTAACACTTCTTTAATTTGTTTTCCTAAGCAGGAATGTCAACCTTCTGAGAGAAAATGGAGCATTTATATTTCGGAGCATCTGTTATGTGATCTTTAAGCAAAGTGGGTTTTCATCTAACTTAGCTAGCTCTCATTCAGAACATTTTAGTAAAATACATTGAAAGCTCGGTATTGTGAACACACAGAAGAAAATAAGACAACGAAATAAAAGCTAGAATTAAAAGCCAATGTACAGTAAATGTCCACAACTGTACAGATGAGGAGTCAGACACTCCCCCACAATTCCTAAACTGAGTCCGGGTGTCCAGCCCCACGTCCGTCCCCACCGCCCCCCAACCCTGACGCGGAGACGAAACACATCACAACGACGATAGCCAAGACCTGACAGCGCCGAACCTCGTTTCTCGTCAGCTCTTTGTCCCACGCACGTGCAGCTCTAGAACACATGCATTTCCCAAATTTCAGGAGATAAATAAGGCAAGAAAACACATCCTCTTTGGGGCTTGCTTCGGTTCTCGTTGAAGGCCTCTGCAGTAACACAGAGGCAGCTAAAGAACAACTAGGTGTGGCATCATGAACGAGTCCAGCTGGTTCAGCAAACAAAATAGGTCTCCTTCCTAACCTTCCAACTTCCCCTTTACCTATAGATCTGAGGGATTCAATCAGGCCGGTCCCTTGAGCAAGAGGGTCAGAAGTCATTGTCGCTCTCATCCAAGGGCTCAGGCTTTCGGACCCTGCGACTGGGCTTAGCTGGCGAGAGAGCAACGCTCTCATCTTCCAAATCGTCGTCTTCTTCATCACCCTCCATGTCAATCTCACTGTCCTCGGAGTCCTCCTACAGGAAGACAGCAAAGACAACTGAGGGCCCGTCGCGCTACCTGCAGCTCTGTCAGCCGAGACCCTTGTCACCAGCAGCTCAGTAATGAGCAACGCCCCCACTGAAGGAAGAGCTGGGCGGAGCAGCAGTCGGGCTGTGGGGGCGAGGGAGGGGGACCCACGTCTCACACTGCTGGCAGAAATACAAACATATCTGGATCAGCTACCCAGTGGCCTTCAGACACCAGCGTGTAGCCATGTTTGCTGCCGCAGGGGCTGGCTCTCCCTCGGAGGGCTCGGCAACACCGCTGCATCTGCACCGCAGCTCACCACCGGCCGCCGCTCTGCCCCTGGGGGCCCAGACACCCACCAGGGGACAGCAAGGAGGGTGGGGCTTGGAGATTAGGAAAGTTGGGTTTTTTTTGGTTTTTGCCTTTTACCAGATTATGGATGGAAAGCCACACAAGAAATAGGCAATTAGGAGCGAAATAAAAGGAACACTCTCTCCATCACCTAGATCCAAGTTTTACAACTGTAAGTCCTGTGTCCCAGGTAAACCAAGATGGCTAGCCACTCTAACTAGATCATTCCCACCAGCATACATACATGCTGCAATTTCCTTCTTCTTAAATACACAAAACAAAACAAAAACTGCAAAGTTAATCCCACCTTCCTCCCCGGCTGCTCTGCCCTGTTCCTCTAACCCCCCCAACAGCGAAACTCCTTGAAGGAGTTTTGAACCCTCCACCCTGCTGGTTCCCCTCTCACTGCCTCCTCAACACACTCAGCTGGCCTTCACCTGCCATCCACGGAAACATCCAGTGGATTCAAATCCAGTGGGTGAGTCTCAGGTGTCTTGTGACCTCCAGGCTGCATCGGGCACAGGAGGGCTCCTTCCTTGAAAGCCACTCGGCTGCAGGGCACCCTTCTCTCTGAGGGCTCACCCCACCTCACTCTGGCATCTACAAGGTCTCACATACCCCCACGCCCTCCATCTCCCTGATTCTGCAACTCGGCTCAGCTCAGAGCCTTGGGCCTCCTCTTCCCTTTCTACTCTCTCCCCCACACAATCACATGTATCCTTGTGGCCTGAAGACCATCTAATTAGGACGGCTCCCAAATTCAACTCCAGCCCAGACCTGACCCCTGCACTCCAGACGTGAACTCCAACCAGCTACTCAACCCCAGCGCGTGGATGGCTGGCAGGCAACGCATGTGTAGCATGTCCAAAACCAAACTCCTGCTCTGCTCTCCAAGCCCCTCCTCAGGCCTGCCCCATCTCGGGGAAATGCAAACTCTATGTATACTATTAGCCCATTAGGACACAAATGAGGCCTCCTCCATTTCTCTCTCTCCCATCCCACGTCCAATTCACAAAATTTCATGGTTCCGCCTTAGAAACATCCAGAATCTGACCACTTCCTAACACCTCTGCTGCCACGACCTTAGGCTGAGCTGCCAGCACCCCTGGACTAGTGCAGACGCCTCCTGACTGGTGTCTCGTAAATGCCAGTTAGCTCTTGGCACTGCTGGGCTCACGATTTCCGGCCCCTTCCCACCACACTCAGAGAAAACTCCAGGTCCTCATCACATCCTGCAAAGCGCTGCGTGGCCTCTACTGCCTCTTGCTGCTCCTGCCCCCAGCCCACTCCATCCCAGTCACACCACCATCTCTGGGCCTCCAATGCAGGAGCCCCACTCCCTGGGCCTTGGATGCCCCTCCCTGCACCACACCCTTCCTTCCATTCAGGCCTCTGCCCAAATGTCACCTCACCACAGAGACATTCCCTGACTGATCAAAAGACATCAGTCTCCTCCTTCAACCCTGTCACTCTGTTCCCTGAACGGCTTTATTTTTCTTCTTGCCACTGTGACCCGATGTATCCAGCTGATTACTGCTGGAATGTAAGCCCCCTAAGGGCAGGGGTGTATTGCTTATAATCTGTAACACCTACACATACGTAACAGGCACTCGGTAAATACCTGTCAAGTGGAAGAGTGAGCACACGAGGTACAAGCCCGTGTGCCTGGGGGATGTGTGCAGGCAGCCTCCCGGAAACAAACAAGCAACATGAGGCACAGAGGAGATATCCGCTGTCGCTCGGGCATTCGTTCTGAGAAAGCTATGCGCACAACCAAGCAGATCGGAAGACGAGGACCAGACGGTGCCGTCCAGGCATCCCCAGCACCCACGCCAGACTTCTTATTCCTGCCTCGAATGGCTACGATGGATGCGAAGAAGCTACTTAACCACCCACCCCTAACTGTTAGAAAATGTTTGAGGTGGTTTCTCTGCTTCTCTAAGACTACCTTCTGTGATTTCAAGGCTCGATCTTCTCTGTGCATCGGGGCCAGCAAACCTGAGTAACTGCTCCCTCTGTGGATTTCGGTCACAAAATACACTATTGGCACTAAATAAAGGAATCTTTTGTACAAGAAGTCAGGCTCATGCTCTATCCCTACGTAGCCACTAATGCCACATTCCAGACACATGTGGCAAACGACCTGATGAGGAGGTCTGTGGTCTGTCAGCCTAGTCACCCTTTGCCTCTGGGGCCTCACAGGCTTGCCAGGGACCGCCACAAAGAGGGCAGGCCCAGGGTGATGGATGGGACAGCCCTGACAGCAGGGCCTCATTCCAGTCAGTTTCCCAGTCAGTATTACCTCAAGGACATTCAAGGTGCCAGCAGCCTGATGTCGTAGCCTCCTGCCCAGCCTCTCTGAGGCCCCTGTCTCAAGAGAGCCTCCTTTTCCTGTTTCCTCCCCCGAATGGAACTGAAGAGAGGGATGGTCTTGACCACGGGCCCTCAGCAGGTTCCCGTCTTTTCCAGGTTACTCTTCAAAGTCCTGATGACCTTTCTCGTCTCTTGGCTTAGCACTCAACCCTCCTCTCCTGCAAGGGACCTTTAGGCAACTGCACCGTTCACTGTAGGCCTGCTGTGCATGGCTCTTGCCCAAGAGACAGAGGCATCACTGCTGGGGAAGGCTCTCTGGTGGCCCTGAGCCAGCTAAGACACACACACACACAAACACACACATGAGATAAAAAGAAAACCAACCTGCTTCTTGGAGCTGGAAGTCTTGCATTTACCTAAGAGAGCTGGTGCTGCTTCCATCTTTGGAAAGCGAGAATGGAAAGAACAGTGAGAAGGAAAAAAAGGGGGGGGGGGAGGGCAAGCAAATTCATTTGAAAAGAAAAGAGTCATCAAGAAGCAGAGAAGCTCCTCGGGAGGCCAAACTCTGGCGCACACCCAGGCAGCCCCTCACACTCAGCTTGTCGGCTCAGCTAGTCTATGAAGCCAGCCTGAGACCAGGAAGAACAGAGCTGCTAAAGGGAGCTGGTCAGGACTCACATCGTCATCAGAGTCTCCACCCTGCATTGTGCCCACGATGCGTTTGCTGGGTCTTTCTGAGGAGAACCAAAGCATGAAGAAATTATGAAAAGCTTGTTTAAGGAAAAACAAAAATGCAAGGAATGGCATTCAAGATTTGTTTCCTTCAGAAAATTGGGGAAGACAAGAGTCAATTAAAGAATTTACTTAAGTTGCATCCAAATAACCAAAACTCCCAACAAACGGTAATGGATTTTCTACGTTTCCACTTTGAAAAAAAAGGAAAAGGGCAAGAAAATATAATCACAACTCAGAAACCAGGAAACGAAATATGCATCCTGTACATGTTTTCAGAAAAACCACTGAATCCCACTCTGAGTATCTATGTGACAGAACAGCTCCGCTACCTGCCGAAAATAGACATGCAGTCTCCCTGCACAGACCAATGCGACTTGTATTTGAATCTATGTCTGAGCTCCAAAGAGGAAAACTTTTAAGGTCACCATCAGTTCATCTTTCAAAACACCCACATTATCTCTGTGATTCTCCACTCTCCTCTGGAAGTCACGGCTGCCTGGCTGTGACTTCTGCAAACACCCAGGAGCCATCCTTCCCTGGCGGGAGGCAGACAGCTACCCTCACACACGAAGGCTGAGAAAGGAGCACCCGGGACCCAGGTCCACGCGGCAGGGCAAAGGCAGTGAGGGCAGCTCAGAGAGGAGCTCGCTCAGGACAGGCCTGGGGTGACCAACAAGAGCTAATTACAGACTTCCCTTGGTCAGATAAAATGCAAACCTTGTGTTGTCTAAAGGCCTTATTTATAGTTCTTAGATTTTACTTCTGCAGGCTCGGTGGTCAGCAGAATTTAGGAGCACCAGTGCCCCCAGTCACATACCTTTTCAGAGCCTCAGCTCCCATGTGTAGAATGGGGGCCATAACCCCTAACCTCCATTTATATCATGAAGCTGTTAAAAAATAAAAAATAAAAGGAAAGGGGCGCCTGGGTGGCTCAACTTGTTGAGTGTCTCTTGATTTCATCTCAGGTCATGATCTCAGGGCTCTGGGATCAAGCCCCACGTTGGGCTCCACATGGAGTGTGGAGTCTGCTTGAGATTCTCTCTCCCTTTGCCCACCCCACATCCCACGCTCATGCCCTCTCTCTAATAAATTAAAAAACCTTAAAAAAAAAAAAAGCACCAAAACTTAATATAAAGTGAAGATAATTTACCTCTGAAATGTACCATGTATATAAAAATGCAAACTGCTCCAAAAATTAGCAGATGGCAAACAGGTGTTTAAAGGCAAATACGGAGCAATTCAGTGTTGTCTATTGAAACAAAGATTTACATAAGGTTTGACCTAAGAATCCCACTTTTAATGGTACAAACAGTGCAGATAAGCAGAAAGATGGATATACAAGGAAAAGAGGGAAGAATAAGTATCTTTTTAAAATTATTTTTTAATATGGGAATGCCCAAGTAAATTATGGGTACAGTCATGCTATGGAATACTATACAGCTGTCAGAAACAATCAGGCAGATTTCTTTCTTTTTTTTTTTTTTTTTTTAAAGATTTTATTTATTTATTCGACAGAGATAGAGACAGCCAGCGAGAGAGGGAACACAAGCAGGGGGAGTGGGAGAGGAAGAAGCAGGCTCATAGCGGAGGAGCCTGATGTGGGGCTCGATCCCATAACGCCGGGATCATGCCCTGAGCTGAAGGCAGACGCTCAACCGCGGTGCCACCCAGGCGCCCCAATCAGGCAGATTTCTAGTTTACTGATATGGGAGGAGTTCTAATATATTTAATAATAATTTTTTTGAAGAAGCAAGTTGCAGAACTATACACAAAGTCTGGTCCCATTTAGGTTAAAAAATGTCTCAGCTGACCTTTGTGTCTGTATTTCACCGTATGTGCGTGGAAAGGCCATCTGGAAGGACACACCCCCAAGCCACTGACAGGACCCCTCTAGGGTGGAAAGCGGGACCCGAAGAAGACCCCCGGGGAACACCCACATGTGCTCCACAGACTTTATTGCTTGAGTCTGTAGCAGTGAAACAGCAGAAACTAGATTTTTTAAAAGGCAAGGTGGTTGTGCGAGTCCCTTCTCTGTGCGTTAGTTCTCTGATTATAGGCGATGCTACTGCACTAAGAGCAGTTTGGACCCAAAAAAGGGTAGAATACAGCTCGTGGCAGAGGCCGTGTACTCCCGTGGCCTCTGTGAGAAATCCCAGGCCACAAAGAAAAATCGGCTATTCTTAGGACCACAGGTAAGAGTATTAGCAGCAAAGGTGACCACTGAGCAGTTTAAGTGCTGAATCCTGATACACAAGAGGGCAGTGTTCTGTGACCGGGCACAGGGAGCAGGGCAAGCGAAAGCGGCGGCAGTACCTTGCATGAGCACCTCCATGGCCGTCCTCGGCTTGGACAGCCGCCTCTCCTCCAATTCACTGTCAGATTCGTCATCTTCCTGGATGTCAATGTCAGAGTCATCATTACCTGGGAAAACACAAGTACGCAAAACAAAAGGGCGGCTCCATTGTTACCTCTAAAACAGCTTCTATCCACACGGCTCTTGTGTAAAACTATCCGCACTTCTCAGCCTTACTTTTAGTGCATTAGATTTTATGAGACTCTCAGGATTTGCCTGTGGTTACCTAGGAGTTAATGCAGACAATGATATACCGATTTGTTTTTTTTAAACAATCTTCCAAAGCAAGACAAAACTGGGTCAGAATATATCAATTAGAGGGGCGCCTGGGTAGGGCAGTCATTAAGCGTCTGCCTTCGGCTCAGGGCTTGATCCCGGCGTTATGGGATCGAGCCCCACATCAGGCTCCTCCGCTGGGAGCCTGCTTCTTCCTCTTCCACTCCCCCTGCTTGTGTTCCCTCTCTCGCTGGCTGTCTCTATCTCTGTCGAATAAATAAATAAAATCTTAAAAAAAAAAAAAAAAAAAAAGAAACACTACTCTGGCAGGTGAAACTAAAAATTGAACAGCCAGCTGTCAAGATAGCGGGAAGTTCTTGGTGTTTGGAACCACTCTCTGTTCAGTGTTAGGTGGTGTTACCGCAACTCGAGCTCTTTGTGGACAACAAAGACAAGGAAGCGGAGCCACTGAAAAGGTGAGCGCGCCAAACAAGCCCACAGGCGAGACGGAGAGCAGGCCAGGAACAGCCAAGCTCGGCTGGCCGGAGAAAGATGGCAGCCTCGTGAGTGACAACGAGAGCTGGTACCCAAGATATTGCTTCCGGGAGAGAATTCCATTACAGGCATATATAAAGAGAGATTGTTCTCAGTGCAACAGCCTTATACATTAACTTCTGAAATACTCTCCTGGAGTCAGGTTGGACATTTCCTACAGTGAACCTACAGAAGGGGAGTTTCCACAATGGAGAGAAAATTCACTGTCCAGCCCAATTCCCTGCAACCGGGGAGAGACACTAGTTTTGGAAGGACGGAACTGAAGGAGTTCGCAGTTGCTGTTCTGACTCTGCTGAGTCAGGAGTCAGTTTGGAAGGGCAGGAATTAAGCATCTATGAAAAGGGTTTGATTAGGCCCTGCCATGGGGGGTAATGAAATGGCAGCTGCACCTAGCCACGCTCCAAGGGAAAGTGCTCTGCTCTCTTCACCGTAGAGGCAAGAGCTGTGCTCTCCAGCACGGAAGGGCAAACCTGGGAGCCAGGACAAGTGTGAGGAATAGCTCCTTGCATGGGCTGCAACCCCGCCTATCTGAAAACTACTACCTTATAAAAGCCAAAAAGCCTATACAGAGAACATGGTGAAATATTAACACAAATTCATGACTCTAAAATGAAATCGCTATTCAACTTTGCTTACTTTTTATTTCATCCAGGAATATTATGACATTATATCTTTACCTCATGCCATATAAATCAAGTATTATGAATTTTAAGGTATCAACACACGTTTCTCAGACTCAACATGATTTCTTCTGACAAACTCAAGCCAAGACACTAAACTAATGCATCTTGACACTGAAATCACTGAGTTATCAGTGATGCATTGAAATTAAGTATGGCAGGGGCACCAAGATGGCTCAGTCAGTTAAGTGTCTGACTCCAGCTCCGGTCATGATCTCAGGGTCCTGGGACTGAGCTCCACATCAGGCTCCCTGCTCAGCACTCTCACTCTCTCTCTCTCAAATAAAGTCTAAAAAAAAAATAAAGTATGGCACACAAGAGCACCCGTAAAATTCAAAGAGGAAAGAACAGTCTTTCAAAAAAATGGTGCTGGAACAACTGGATAGCCACATGCCCAACAATGAGGTTGGACCCCTACCCCACACCACATGCAAAAATTGGCTCAAAATGGATCAGAAATCTAAATAAGAGTTGTAACTTTAAGAGTCCTGGAAGAAAACCTAGGGATAAATCCTGGGGACCTTAAATTAGGCAGTGGTTTCTTAGATATGACACTAAAAACACAAGTAACAAAAGGACAACTGATAGTGTGGACCTCATTAAAACTTTGTCCTTTGCTTTAGCTAGCCATCACCAAGAAAGTTAAAAGACAGCCCAGAGAATGAGAGAATATATTTGCAAATCACAAATCACATAAGGATCTGGTATCCAGAATATACGTAATAACACTTGCAATTCAATAATAAAAAAATAACCCAATTTAACAATGTCCAAAGGACTTGAATAGACATCTCTCCAAAGAAGATTTATATGATTGGCCAAATGGAGCAAAGTTGCTTCATTTCATTAGCTATCAGAGGAATTCACATCAAAACCACAATGAGATATACTTCATACCCATTTAAACTACAGGCAGTGTCTTTGTGTCTCCTTTGAGATCAGCACAGTCCAACAGAAATGTAATGCCTGCTGGCAGTTGAATTTAAAATTGTCTAGTAACTACATTAAAGTAAAAAGACACAGGTAAATTAATTTTAGTAATGTTTTACTTAACCCAATATAGCTAAAATATCATTTTAATAAATAAACAATGTAAAATATTCATGAGTAATTTTACTTTTCTATCATACTAAGTCTTCAAAACCTGGTGTATATTTTCCACAAACAGCAAACCTCAATTTGGTCCAGCCATACCTGAAGTACTCAAGAGTCACACATGGCTTGTGGCTAGGTACCGGGGGACACAGTTCTAGATTCTGAGCTTCCTGAGTGCCTCATCCATCACTGTGTGCCGAGTGCTGGCACGATGCCTGACATGCAGCAGTAAGTAAGTGTTAAATGCAGGGACATCTACTCTCCACTACACCATAAAAACTAAACCACAGAAAGGTTACTAAAGTGCTTTCTAGAAATTTCTGGGTCATTTTATGAATTTACCACCAGCAATGAGGTTTAAAAGGATGGTGGGAAAATGAAGGCTGCCTTTACTTCTATTACTGAGCATCTGAACAAAATACTTGGCCTTTTTAATCTCTGGGGCCCCTAGGGCATTCTCCTATCTCTAAGCACTCAGACTGTCTCTCTCTCCTTCAAGTCCCTTCCTCCAAACCCACAAAGAAAACGTGGTGACTTCACCTCCTGCTCAACAGAGAAGACAGGAGCCTCAGGTGGGAGCCCTTCGGCACAAGATCCATCTTCCAGCTCATCTGTCCTGCCTGAGTTCGAGTCCTGCACGTTCACGCATTCAGTAAAACGCATCGCCTCACGCGGCTCTGGTCCCCACCCCTCTTACAGACTCCCAGGACTCTCCCCAAAACTGCCTTTCCTCCCAGATCCACTTATTTAAGCTTTGCTTAAATAGCATCTCCTAATGAGGCTTACCCTGACCTCCTATCTAAAATGCAATTCCATCCCACCCTCTCCATCCCCTTCTCTGCTCTACTCCCTGCCGCCCCCTGGCGCATTTTTCTCCTTCTGCTTACAGCTTGCTCAATGTTTGTCTCCTCAATGGCAAGTAGACTGGTTAAAGCAAAGGTCCCTGTTTTTTGTCCACTAACGAACCCTTCACACCCAGAAGAGATACTCCACAAAGCTTTGCTGCACTCAGTCAGCTGCCTGCAGAGTGGAATAAACACGACGATCTCTTCCAGCTCCTGGACTTTGCTCCTTCTTGCCCCAAATTTCATGTCCCTGTCCTATTAGGTTTTTCTGTTCAGGGAAGTCTTTCAGAAAGTCTTCCTTTATAGATCTCCCCCCCAGTCCCAATTCTCTGGGCAACGTTCCCACATATCTAGCAAAACCAAGAAAGACAGAACACCTTACGAACTTTAGGATGAACAGAACTGAGAATGTTTCTTCATATTTTCCTAACTTCTTCACCCACCCCAAGCTAATTAAGTGCTATCCTTCATTCAGCTGCTTTAAACTGGAAATCATTTTTCCAAAAAAGCTAAACCAGAGATGCTCCTATGAACGCTCATCCTTCAAGAGATCCCAAACCTATGGATCACAAAACTAAAGTGTGAGTTCAGAAGAATAAAGCAAAATCAGTGAGAAAGGTCTTACATGCTGGCCCGGGAAAGGAGCACGGTGCAGCCAACCAGTCAGGGCTCTTACCTGTGCTGGGCCTCTCGGGAAGGGATAAACTCCATGCAGGCTTATCACTTAGGGCTGCTTCAGGCTCTCCTGGCTGACCTGGAACCATAAAGGTGAGGGGCTGCTTTGGCTAGAGAGGCCCTTGCAATTCCCTAAACTTGCCCCTAAAGGATTTTCCAGCAGCCCCTATTCTCCTTCCAGAGTTTCCTGAGATTTAGGAGAGAGAGAGGCATAGAACAAGTACAAATGAAGAGAGATAGAAAGACAGCGAGAGAGAGAAAGCGTGCACACACACATGCCTGAAGTCCCAGGTACAGTACCCTCAAGCACAAGAGAGTAAAATATTTCATCATCAAAAAGAGAGCAATACGCAAGAGAAGGAGGCACTCTGAGACGCGCCATGAAGACCGTGTGCCACTACCGCCCCCGAGGCCAAAATGTGCTAACCAGTCACAGACAACAGTCCCCCCAGGGCCGAGCTCCTCTATATAGGTAACCCCCACTTTCCTACAGACAGCAGCCTCACTGAACCATCTTGGATTACTGGGGGACCGACGACGGGTATAGGTAGGGGGACTCGCCCTAAGCAAGTGACCCGTTCACGTGCGCACATTATGACACTTGCCTTCTATCAGTCTGCCCTGAAATAAGGAGCCCTACAGACCTCCGAGCTGCAGTTTTCTTTCAGAGTTACATACTACACGCAATTCAAATTAACAGTATCATTTAAACAGGAAAACAGAATTTTAGGTGAGAAGAAAACCAAAGTGCTTTAAATGTTACTTGTTACTCCATGTTACTCAGATTACAACCAGCCTCTTAACCTCTTGAGTGAATTAAAACGGTACCTGATACAGAACTTGTGAGAAAACTGCCTTTTGAAAATAAATAAAATACACGGAGAGCTTTTTCAAGGCTAGCGAGCTCGCCCGGAGGAGAGAGCCCCGTCTGAGAGCCCGGCCTTACTTCCGCTCCGGAGCAGGCGCTTCTCCTCCTCCTTCAGCTTGTTCTGCATCAGGCGCAGCGTGTTTTCAGCTTCCTGTGGAACAGCAAACACAAGACTCAGAGGAGAGGACCCTTTCCTGGACTGTTTTATGTTCTCTAGCATTTGGGTAAGTAGGGCTAAGTCTGTGCTGCAGAACCAGCGAAGAGCTAAGCCACACGAAGAGAACGATCACTGCCTGAGCAACGAGCAGGGCCGGGCGCCAGCACCCCGTCTCCGCCAGCAGCCCGCAGCCCAGAGAGAGGGGGGCAGCCAGAAGCCTGCAGCTGGCCCTCCAAGCCCTGCAGAAAACGGAACACCACGGTAAAAGGCCATCATGTGTGAGCACGTGTGCCGCCATGGGATGTCCACATAGGGACAGGTGCACCAACTGTGGGACAGCACGGGCCTCCTGCTCCTAAAGACTAAAGCTCTGCACAATTCCAGCCCCAAAAGATGCTAAATGGTGAGACTGATCAGGATGGAAAGAGAAAAAAATAAACTCTAGTCTAACTCCTAGGGGGAAAAAAGCTAATGCTTCAGCTGGGTTACAATATGTGGCCCTGAATACTGTCAAAAGAGAGATGGACCCTGGGAAACAAACTGAGGGTTTTGGGGGGGTAACAGGGTGATGGGTATTATTAAGGAGGGCACGTGTTGTGATGAGCACTGGGTGTTACACACAACTAACGAATCACTGAACACTGCATCAAAAACTAATGATGTACTATATAGTGGCTAACTGAGCATCATAAAATTTTTTTCTTAATTTTAAAAAATAAAAAAAAGAGAGAATGGGAGAGGAGATTGGCTTTTAAATTTTTGTTGTTGTTCTAAACATTAAAAAGAGAGCACCGTTTCATGCATGAGACAGCCCTAGGGGCCAGGCGCCATAAGCGTAGAGAGCAGGTGTGAGCACAGGAGAGAGAGGGGAGCTGCTGAAGGATGGAGGAACACGCATCCCAAGGCCCGTTCTCCGGAACACTCTCTGCACACAGCCGCGGACTCCCATGAGGCCACAACATGCTCACTTTACCTTCACTGGTCCTTTTCTGTTCTTTCCCAGATACCTAACATCTAAAATGTCCTGAACTCCAGGCTCTTTTCACTGCCCTCAGAACATGCCTGTCCTGCACCCCTGCTGCTCCGCAGCCTGCCCCTACCCTAGAGCAGTGGCGGCAACGAGCTCCTTGCCGAAAGGAACGCGTGCACAGGAGTGCGGCAGTTACCCCCAGCCAGGCCTCCGGTACCACAGAACCGCTTCACCTCATTCAAACACCCAGGTTTGTAGGAAGGCTAGTGTAACCTTCAGACCCAAAAGCTGTCAAGGACAGTGTGAGAAAGGGAGACTGTACACTGATTT
The DNA here is from genome assembly GCF_024610735.1 of Ursus americanus. Classification (NCBI taxonomy): domain Eukaryota; kingdom Metazoa; phylum Chordata; class Mammalia; order Carnivora; family Ursidae; genus Ursus; species Ursus americanus. Next base: position 37,627,152 of record NC_142128.1, read on the forward strand.
CATCATGAACACAGATTCCAAGCCACCATTCTTGGGTAAAGCAGAAATATCCCCAAGGGATAAGGGCAATTTAAAAAGTGATAGTAACTTGGTCCAATTTCCTTTGCTCTGAATTCCGTATTTATCAGCTCATGGTACCTGAAACACTCTTTCCTAAATGGCCTTGAACACTGGGATGGGAGGAGCCTGTAAGATTTCTGGCTCTGGGTCATATACATTTCCCACAATAATCAATAAACTGCATTTCCTCTTTATAAAGCAGTCTCTGATAAACCGGTTTGAATGATTCAATGAACCAGGGCCCCTGAAAATCTTTCAGTGAACTGACCAAGCAAGTTTTTAGATCCTTACCCAAGACCAGTTACCTACTCTGTGGGACTCAATGTAAGTTAAAATGCACTTAAAAATTGTGAAGAATTTCAGGTCAGTGGTAGCACGGCACTGAGGCAAGCACAGGCCCTTCTAAGCGGAATCCTGTGCAACGACACTGGTCACGTGTCGGGCCTGTCTACAGTCCTAACTGACCAAACCCATCAGAGAGCTGACGACCCTGGAGTCCAGGCTATGCTAACAGCAAAACAAAAGAATCACAGGAGCAATCCTCAGACCTGATCGGGGAGAAAAAACATTCACAGATTTTTTTTTCCACAATGATATTTACAAAGTGACACGTCAACAAGTACTAAGGAACGCAGCAGAAGGCGTGGTCTGTGCAGAGACACGGGCTCAGCACTTACCTCAAACCTCTCTTGCTCCATCCTATGATGGTCCTCAAGCTGTTGCTCCAGATAAGCCAGATTTCGAAATTTCTCTAGATAAATGTCATACTGTTTTTGCAACTCCTCCTCAATCTTCTCATATTCATCCATAAAGGCTGGCCTGGAATGCAATAAAAAGTGAAAGATTAACCAACATACAGAAGTTTGAAACTAGTACCCTGAGTTCCAGGTCCCATCACACTTTGTTGTGGAAAGCTTTTACCTGAAGACAGTTCTTGTAGCTGCTTAAAATTAATTTTCCTTTCTCCTCCCTCCCAAAATGAACATACTTATTTTTTTTTAAATCGAAAGCTCTTGGGGCGCCTGGGTGGCTCAGCATCTGCCTTTGGCTTGGGTCATGATCCCAGGGTCCTAGGATTGAGCCCCACATTGAGCTCCCTGCTCAGCAGGAAGCCTGCTTCATTGTCTGCCTCTGCCTGCCGCTCCCCCCGCTTGTGCACAGGCTCTTGCTCGCTCTCTCTCTCAAATAAGTAACATTTTTTAAAAAATCAAAAGCTCTTTGTAAAAATTTCAAGTAATCCCAGAAGTATGAAGACTAAGGTAAAAATTACTCATAATCCGGGGCGCCTGGGTGGCTCAAGTCGGTTAAGCGACTGCCTTTGGCTCAGGTCATGACCCCGGGGTGCTGGTATCAAGTCCCGTGTCAGGCTGCCTGCTTAGCGGGGAGCCTGCTTCTCCCTCTGACCCTCCCCCCTCTCGTGCGCTCTCTCTCTCGCTCACTCTCTCAAATAAATAAAATCTTTTTAAAAATTACTCATAATCCTAACACCAGATATAAGCACTTAATATTTGATAAGTATCCTTCCAGACTTTTTATGCATGGATACATATAGGAATGTATTTTTAAGCATCATTAAGTATACTACCTTCAATGAAGCTTTGCAGTCTTTTTTCTTACTCAACATGTCTTGGATTTTAATAAAGACTTAAAAAGTAATCATGTATCATTTACACCTCACAAAATCAAGAAGTTAAATATATGCGTTATCTTAGTTGAGCACAATATTCTGTTGCCTGGATGCTCCAAAATGTATTCAGTCCCCAAAAAAAGGGAAACATAGGTCGCTACAAATTAAAGCAAAAAAATTTTTTTAAACTTTATTTTTTTTGAGAGAGAGGGAGAGAGAGTGCGCACAGAGAGGGACAGAAGACGAGGGAGAGAGAGAATCCTCAAGCAGACTCCTGCTGAATGGGGAGCCGGATGTGGGGCTCTATCTCATGACTCTGAGATAATGACTGGAGCTGAAACCAAGAGTCCAAGGCTTAACTGACTGAGCCACCCAGGCGCCCTGAAACTTAAGTTTTTAACAATATAAATCTATAACCATATATAAAACAATATAAAATCTAAAACCATAACAAAACCATAACACAAAAACCTGTCAACTGGTTTACTGAGTCTATTCTTTTCCCTTATTTTTGATCTTAAAGAGAAACTCTCTTCTTTTAAAAATATAGATGGATACACTAAAAAATAATAAATAATCTTTGGGACTAGAGCAAAACACAGAAGCTTTTCTATTGAAAGGCCATGAGGCTTAACAAAAATGAATTTATGCCCAAGGGCCAGAATTTTTTAAAGAGACACAGGTATCAGGTGGCCCACATTCCAAAGGTGGAAGGGGCATGGGATTGCCTGCGGCTGGTGCTCCCTGGGTTACTCATGTCCAAGGGGCTGCCTTCCCACAGATATCAGGACAGTAGCCAGGTTGTGGCCCAGTCACCAGTACCTCCAAAGAGCACAACAGTCAGACAGATGCAGCAGCTACACAGATGGATGAAGAGAGAAAAATAAAGGGAGAATGAAAAAGAAGAGTAGTAGTGCAGGAGAAAGAATACAAAGAGACGTAGCAAGAGAAGGAGGGTGCAAAACGAGAGAGAGAAAGACTCCAAGAAAATGTGAGGAACCCACTTGAAAGGCTCCAAAGACCAGGAAGGCATTGTGCACCACCACTGTCCATTCATATTCCCTGGAAAAAAGTACTTTGAGAGGGAAAGTCAAAAGAAAGATGAATTACTGGTGAAGAATTATAAAGGTCTAAAATGTACTCAGACCAAGAAATGGGGGTATGCTTCTGTTTCCACCTCGAGCCTGGCATAACTTGCACCATCTAGATTCACTTACTCTGCCCTGCATTCCAAGAAGCTGTAAAAGCCGGAAGGAGGTTCAGAGGGAAAAGCAGGTTTCAGAATTGAGCAGTTTCCCAGGCATACTGCAAGCAGCAAAGACAATGAATTTGGCAGAGCTAGTTAGAGTGTGCGTGGCCCTCACACTCTCTGTCCAGATGGCCTCATGCCCGAGGGGCTGCCGCCACTGACCACACGGCCTCACCCTGCTTTAACTTCTGAGGACAACTCCCGTCCACGCCTCGGGTTCTCATCTCTACCTGACACTCTGCAGAGTCTGGAGCCGCTTCCGATTTCTTTCCAGTTCCAATTTCCTCTTCTCGATTTTGGCTTCTAGATTCGCTTCGTCAGAGGCCACGTTATTGAGCAGATCTTTAGTCTTCTGCACCTGCGCCTGCATTGAACAGGAAATGAATGAGACGATGTGCCAGTGAGGAACCCCCACCTGACTCCTGGAAGAGAGGAATTCCACAGCGCCTCAGGCACAGCGACATCATACTACATAAAAGCAAAGTAAACACAGAAAGCAAACCCTCCCCCAAGCCATCACTCAGTCAGCCAACTATTTCCAGACCAGAGGTCACACAGGCCCAGAAAAAATGATCATCCTTTTTCCATAAGAAGAGGGTGTTTGTGCCCAGGAAAACAAATGAAGATGGAAAGAACAGTGTCCTGAGCTGAGGGGAGCAGGCCCGGTCTCTGGCGCGGCTCACTTGCTCACACGGCTTCCATACCACTGTCGACTGTCCGTGTGCCTTTATTCGCATGTTAAGCTCACTCTCCTCATTACGTATACCTGCCTCACAGAACATATGCACCCACAAGTATGGCTTTATTTAGGAGGGGACAAAAAGAAACATGAGGTGGTCCCAGCCTCAACCACTGCCTGCCGGGACTGAGGGAGAAGGTTCCTCTTCCCTCCCACTGGCAAGTACACCTCAACTACAGACTCAAGCAGAGAAACCACTACGTGACGTCAGCAAGAAAGCGGCTCCCTCAGTGGCTCTAGCTTTTGGGTTTTTTTTCTTGTTTTTTTAAAAATATTTTATTTATTTATTTTGAGAGAGAGAGAGAGAGTGAGAGAGGACAAGCAGAGGGGAGGGGCAGAGGGAGAAGCAGACTCTGTGCTGAGCAGGAAGCCCAACGTAGGACTTGATCCCAGGATCCCGGGATCACAACCCGAGCCGAAGGCAGATGCCTAACCAACTGAGCCATCCAGGCACCCCGTGGCCTGGCTTTTGGAGGGAGCATGGGCAGCAGGGGCAGAGAAAGAGAGTGAAGGGGAAGAGAGATCACAGACAAAACCCACAGGCCTCCCTGTTGTGTCACAAGAGCAAGTTCATCTGACAAGGGATAATCAGAATGAATACACGGTCTTCACACTCATCTCATCTGGAAAGCTGGCCAGGTTGGGCCTGTGGCTCAGTGCAACCTGCCGTTAGGAACCGTGTCTGGAATGCAGCCAGCTGAGTGTGTGACTGCCTTCCAAGTTCTCATGTTCTGACTCCGCCTTAAGCTCCTGATGCCCAACATGGGTTCCCCACCAGTACTTTGGCACAATGTGTCGTGCCCCACAAAGGCTCAGTGACCGTTAACTTGCAGGTCTCTGAGATGCTATGGGTCCATAAAGAAGTCATCGAAGGAGCCCAGACACTCTCTGCTACCGTCAAAGACAGTGTATACTTGGAAGCAACCACTTTCATTATTTATGGTTGAATTTTTTTCAACTAAATACACTAATCATTTCCAAAATGTTATCATGAAAATAATCATATCACTATCTATTTCCTCTAAGTGCTTTAAAAATCCCACAAGAGACACGAGTTCACTCTCACAGGAAGACAAGGTGAGTTTCTGAACGACTCACGCTGATGGCAACTATTTCTCTGAATCAGTCAGATTAAACCTAGTGAATTTATCTGACTTCAAAAATACAAGCAATTTTTTAAAAGTATGTGCTCCTCAAATATGAAATATCACTGGGACACCTGGGTGGCTCAGTCAGTTAAGCGTCTAACCCTTGGTTTTGGCTCAGGCCATGATCTTGGGGTCGTGGAATCAACCCCGCATTAGGCTCTGCACTCAGCACGGAGTCTGCTTGAGATTCTCTCTCCCTCTCTTCTGTCCCTCCCCCAGCTCATATGCTCTGAAATAAATGTATCTTTAAAAAAAGAGAGAGAAAGAAATCTCCATGCCCAGGTTTCAGCACCAAAAAAAAAAAAAAAAAGGAAAACCTGAAAATCACTTAAATGCCCAGCAGTGAGGAAGTGATTAAGGTGTGAAGAGTCCATTAAATAGAGCATTACTTATGAAAATTATTGAAGAATTTAAGCAAATTATTAAATTACTAAAACTGACAAATTTTTAGGGAGAAGTTGTTCACATTTGTAACAAGGGGAAAAAAACAGAAGTAACCTAGGTACCCTAGAATATCCTCCGCATTTTCCATTTCCCCACAATCATACCCCTTCTCTGTCACTAGGCCGAGGGTTGTTCTGTCTTAAGGAGGCAGGGAATAAATCAGTATTTTCAAGTCCCAGGCACAAAAACATTAAATAAAAGCAAATAATCTTACCAAAATATCTTTTATTGCAATTCTCATCACCTTTTCAGTCTCATTGATTTCCAGAGGTCTGGCAATTGCTTCTGTTCTCAGTTTCTATGAGAAACAATGAAATGAAATTACATGTACTTTTGGAAAAGGAATTCTCAAAACCAATCCCAGATCTGGATATGGCTTAGAGACTAGTTCTCTAAAGTTCCATTACAGGGTGCATCTCTGATGCAAAACCACTTCTTCTAGCACCTCTTCCAAACGTCTTTTTCTTTAAGTACTCTCTACACTCGACACAGGGCCTGAACTCACAACCCTGAGATCAAGAGTCAAATACTCCACCAAATGAGCCAGCCAGGCCTCAGTTGGTAATTCTACTGCCAACCTGGCCTCCGTCCAGTGCCCCAGGCCTTCCCCATCTACAGGCCCCACATCCCCACAACACCAGGGGCAAAACTGAGCTTACACCCATCATTTTTTTCTCCCAAATTTGCTTCTTTACCTATATTCGTTCAGGTGAACCCCAAACCAAGGGCAGCTCAACCTGCTGTCTGAATCCCCCGCCAGCTCCTATGATCTTTCCTATGATTAATTTCCTCTAAGTTGCCTGTCACTGCCAACTGCAATCAATGAGAGGAGTCACCTTGGCCCTGCCCCAAGCATTAACCACCAACCACCAACCAATCAAGGGAGGCATCTGTGCCTATCATACCAGTGCTAGGAACTTCTGAGACATGGGATTTCAACACCAATGCAGTTATGAGGTTCCTGCAGCACTTTCCCAAACTCTATCTTGGGCTTCCTTTATTCCACGGTACCCCTCAGCTCCCGCACGGGTGGAAAACAATGGAGGGCAGGGATTATGACCTACTCAAGGTCCCAGAGCATGGTGCCTTGCCTCTCTGTGGTTGGTGCTAGTCCTCCAGGAATGGTTGAGTGTACGGTTAGGGGATCTTCCTCAGATCACAGGTATATACAGAATTTGAGAAGCACCATATTCATGGCCCCAATGGCAACACTTTGGCCACTGATTATTTCAGTTCATTAGAGGATGGTGCCAAGAGTCCCCAGTGGAATCCTGGTTGAAGTCTCACAATGAAGCCACAGATCCGTGGCATTCATCAAGTAACCAGCTCTTGACAGGTCTGTCTCTAAGACTGCTAAATACACGCACACAACTATGAAGAGAAAACACAGAAAGCCTGGAGCTGCCTTGTTAGTCATCTAAATTAGCTATTAGATAGGAGTGGCGGTTTTGTTCCTTTTCAGCTGCCCGTCACCAGGTGGCAACCACCAGACTAACGTATCAACGATGGTGAGCTGGCACCCCAGTCCCCGGCTTCCAGTCCACTCCTGGGGCAGAAATGAAAAGCCAGAGGAAAAAATACCATTACACCACAGGAGTGATGCCAGAACACAGGCCAGGCAGTGAGAAAGAGGTCATGGCTGACATACCTGACTGGAATAAAATGAATCCGATGACTTTAACTTAAAAACACTAGAGGTGAGCATGTATACTTCAAACGCATTAATCCTTACAGGTAAGAATTAAACAATACTCCATTTCTTCTTAAACCAGTGGGTCCCAAACTCTGCTGCACATTGGAATCACTTGGAGATCTTTAAAAGCTGGATGACTGGAGGGCACCTTGGAGGCACAGTTGGTTAAGCGACCAACTTCTGGTTTCAGCTCAGGTCATGGTCTCAAGATTGCAAAATCTAACCTCACATTGGGCTCTATACTCAGTGCAGAGTCTGCTTGAGATTCTCCCTCTCCCTCTGCCTCTGCCCCTCCTGCTCGTGCATCTCTCCCTCCCTGTCCCTCCCTCTCTCTCTCTCAAATAAATAAATCTTGGGGGAAAAAAAGGTTGGATGACTGGCTTTCACCCCCAGACATTCTGATTCACTGGTATGGGGGACAGCTTAGATATCAGGTGATTTAAAAGGACTACAGGAGCTCTACAGGGGTTTTAGGAGCCATACTCTTATTAAACAGCTCGGTAAACATAGTAGATGAAGCTTTCTTCTCGGTTGGCATTGACCAGAACAAGGATTGCAAATAAATTTTAATGGTGACATCAACTTCAACTGAGGGGTAGTGACTGCCTAGGTCATGGGCTGCCCAACTCTGCTGCACATTAGAATCACCAAAGATTTATAACTCCCAATGCCCAGGTCCACTCCAAACCAATGACACCGGCATGGAAGCCAGGTTTCAGTAGTTTTTACAGGTCCCCACAGGATTCCACACAGGAGAAAGGTTTGGGAACCATGGGCTCAGAAAAGCACTCTGTAGAAATGTTAAGTTCTCCAGGAAAAACACCATGACCAGGAAAGTCTGCCATGGGCACAAGGAGGAAAGTTCCAGCAACATGCTACATAACTGCCATTCCTGAACCAGAAGTCAAAGCTATTAAACACAGACCAGCGGCCACTAGAAGCAGGAAGAGCAGCTAACACTATTACCTCCCTGCACATTATCTCATTTAATCAGGTACAGTGTGATGAAATGAGAAGGCCAGGGAAAAGCAAAATTGGAAAGAAAACCTTGAAAAATGCTTAGCTGAGGAAGTATGTAAGCATTTGAACACGGCTCACCCTCAACTCTACTTCCTTGCCCAGCAGCTCATACAGAGATGCTCCTCTGGAGGTGATTTCAGAAGCAAGCTGCCTGGCTGCTTTCAAATCTGCAATCTGGAGGGAAAATATCAAAAACAGAAACCTCAGTGGCAAGTTTTTAATAGACATTCAGAAACAACCAGTTTGGGGCACCTGGGTGGCTCAGCCAGGTAAGCGTCTGCCTTCGGCTCAGGTCACGATGTCAGGATCCAGTCCCTCATCGGGCTCCCTGCTCAGCGGGGAGTCTGCTTCTCCCTCTCCCTCTGCTCTTCCCCACTGCTCGTGCGTGCTCGCTCTCTCTCAAATAAATAAAATCTTTTTAAAAAAATTAAAAAAAGAAACAACCAGTTTATATCAATTCCTGCCTCCCATCAGGATACCGGACTACTGAACATGTTTTCCACAAGACACATATTTACATCCTGGGGAGGAGCACTCCCAGGACATCTGGGTCTCTTTGAAAATCCAAATCTCAAGTCGACTATAATCTTTAACCAGGAACTAACTGTAGGAGGGTGAAGGTGACAGGCTTCCTATTTGGACAAGGTCACAACAGAGGACCCTGACAGTAGCAGGGCGACCAGAGGGGCACCTGAGAGACACATTTGCTACTGCAGAACCCTGCTGCCCCCTGGCTCTCCACCCCTGGACGGCACGGCGCAGGGCTGCTGAGGCTCCCTTGAGTTAACCTGCACACAGCCCCATGGTAGTGCCCGCTCCCGCGAGGGTGGCAGCTATGCTGCGAAGAGGCCAGCCTCTAGCCCTGAGCACAAGCTGCTTTCTTAGGATTCGCAGGTCACCCCCACTTCCTTGCATATGGTAACTTTTCCAGAGAACCCAAACATTTCCTTGCTCTGTTCACTCTTCCTCTCTCCAATTCCCACCTCTCTTTCATTCCAAACCACCAGCAGCAGGTCTCCCTCTGCATTCACAGCTGCTGACTTTCTTCCCCTTTCCTTAGTCCTCCAGGGTTCCACTCCCTCCAGCTCCAGCTCCCCCGCCCCAAACCACCTCATAGCAGCAAACGTCCCATTTCCTTTGCAGGAGGCTCACCATCTCCCCGGCTTCCCAGCCCTGGAGGCCATCAGAGTTCAGTCCCCTGAACTCTTCTCTACTCACACTCCATCCTAAGCTTGTGGCTGTAATGCTTTCTATGACCTGAGGCTGGACATGTCGTACTGAACGTGTTCCAACCCAAACTCCCTGCCTTTCCCACCAGGCCTGCTCCCCACACTCCCCTCTACTTCAGTAAAGGCAACTTCACCTGTGCAGGTGCTCAGACCAAAAACTTCAGAGCTATGATGGCTAAAACAGTGTGGACTTGCCACACATGGACTTTTCAACATTAAATTATTTAAATTTAAATAAAATTTGGAATCCGGTTATTCAGGTAGCTAGTGGCTACTACAGTATGGCACAGAGAACACATTCGTCATCACAGAAAGTTCTAGAAGACAGTGTGGCTGCAGGATCTTCCTTGCATGGTCTGTTTTCTCTCAACCAACACCCAACTCCACAAAGTATGTGTTCAAATTAGGTTCTAACCCTTGGCCACTTCTTTCCACTGAGTCGTCTGGCTCCTGGTTAAAAACCTAGGTGTGATTTCTCCAGCTGGACCACAGGTGATCACAAAGGTTTTCCCTGGCTGGCCTGATGGGGGGACCTGTGCCCAGGCTCACACCGGCTGAGGCACAGCAGGACACTGCAGGCTCTGAAGGAGTGGCAGTCAAGGACTCAGAGCCTCTGACCCCCTCGTGTTTCATTATGTGCATTCCTAGCCCTGGGGCCTTCACTCCCAGGTCTCTTCATGGCGGGCTGAAGTCCTCTTAGAGCCTCTGCCTCGGCCTCCTTGCGGGGGAGCTGGGGAGAAAACCTGAGGACACTCTTCCACACCTAGTCCTCCCCCACCTCAGGGTGCATAAAACTGCCAGAGCCTTTTGTTCAGAGCTCTCTCAGGAGACAACCCCTTAACGGGTGTGCCATCTCCTGGGAGAAAAAGGAACAGCATGGCAGGAGGGAGGGGTGACGCTTCCTCTGCTTTTAGCCCTCTGACCAAACCATCATAGTAAGTGATTAAAGACTTAACTTTCATTTTTGGCTGGCTGCTTTCATCAAGTCCTCTGATACCTGGCAACTCGGCTCTCTCCCATCTCAGCTGAGCACCTGACATCACCAACAGCTCTGTGCAAAGTCACTGTCATCTCTTGCTTTCTAACAGGTCAGCTTGCACCCTCACCCCCCATCAGTCTTATCTCAACCCAGCAGCCAGAAGTATCCTTTTAATATGAAGTTTCGAATCATGTACTTCTCTGCTCAAAAAGGAATGATCTTCCACCTCAGAGTCAATCTCTCTACAGTGGCTGTGCAGGCACCACAGGGCAGGGTTCATCACCGCCCCCCTCCGAGCTCTCACACTCTCCTCGAATGCCCCCCCCATTTCCTCAAACACACAAGCATACTTTTATCAGAGGATACCTTCCCCCCTCCGCTGCATGGCTTGCTCCTTCCCTCCTTCGGATCTCTGCTGAAGGAGTCACCCATCCCATCTCACTGCTAAAGACACCTGCCCCAGCCCTGCTTTACCATGCCCCACACACTGATCACCTCTGACCTGCCATTCCTTCTGCTTTGTGGTTTAGTCTGACTCCCCCACTGAGCCTAACAGAGGATTTCTGTCTTGCTGTTCCCCAGCTGGGGATGCCTGTATCCCCAGCATCCAAACTGTGCCTGGCATATAGCGGGCTTTCAGTAAGTAGCTGGATTAATTTATTGTGACTTCTGTTTGTATCCAAATGCTGGTGAGCATAGAACCGACAAACTGCTCTCAGTCAAGGAGTAAGGAAAGAAGCGATGACTTGAGTATGTGACATGTTCCATTTCAGAGTTTAAGAAATAAATACACTATCCCACACTGGGAGCCTTTCATTGCCCTTACCTTTGAGCCAAGATCAAACTTGAATTTGTTGACGTCCTCCTCTCCTATCTTAGAGTCCTCCATCCCTTTGGTCTTCATGGCGTTATAAAGGACAGAGGTGATCTTCAAAAGCTCTTTCACCGCATACCCATCTGCCTGATAAAGCTTCTTGGTATTCAGTTTTATATGTGCCTTGGTGGCCTATTTTCAGACAGAAAAAAAAAAATAGTGTAAGGCCCTTTCCATGTAAAATCTAAATCGAATCCCATGTAGGTAAATTTGAAAAATCTCTCTTTAATAACCTGATTGTACTGAGTCAAACTTCCAAGTGACTCAAGCATTGCAAGTGGGTGTGTAAACTGATACAATCTTGACGGAGAGCTATTTGGTAAATGACAATAAAATTACATATCCACCCATCTTTGACACAGCAATTCCACTCCTAAGAACTTATCCTAGGGATATTGTCACAAAATGATATGTACAGGTTATTCACTACAGCACAATTCCAAAGAGCAAAAGTCACAAACAATCTAAACACCTATGTTACATAAATTACATAAATCATGGTATATTCATGAAAGCAATACTACTCAGGTATAAGACAGAATGAGGAAACTGGATATGTATTTGGAAAGTTCTCCAAAATGTACCATTGAGTGAAGAAAGCCAGATTCTAAGCAGTGGTATACCGTACACTGCCATTTGTGTAAAAGGAAGGGAAGAGCATGTATATTGTGTTTGCTCGTCTATGTGGAAAGAAACTCTGGAGGATGAAACTGGGGATGAACTGGGTCAATGGCAGACAGAATAAAAAGTCATTTTACTCTATACCGTTTCACAATTAAGAAAAAATTTTGAAACATGATGTGTATTACCTAATCTAAACTAACTAAATAGAATTCTTTTTTTTTTTTTTTTAAAGATTTTATTTATTTAGTTGACAGAGACAGCCAGCGAGAGAGGGAACACAAGCAGGGGGAGTGGGAGAGGAAGAAGCAGGCTCATAGCAGAGGAGCCTGATGTGGGGCTCGATCCCGTAATGCCAGGATCACGCCCTGAGCCGAAGGCAGACGCTTAACGACTGCACCACCCAGGCGCCCCTAGAATTCTTAACAAACAATGAATTAGAAACAAAACCCCAAAAACCTGTGCTGGCGAAATGCCTCCACAGGAAGCTGGTGACTGGATGGGCTTAGAAACGTGAAAGCAGCCCCAGCTGGGACTCATCTGTCATGTACTTAATATTCCAACTCCAGCAAATAACTGTCAACTAACCAGGAACTGGGCAATGGCCTTAATGAAGAAAACGCGGTCTTGTTCAGTCTCAACATCAGAAGGGATGTCGGTCTGAGGTTCGTATCTTTCAGAGAGAGAGAGAAAGAGAAGACAAGTTAATAAATTCAAAGTCCACAAAAGAGAAAGTAGGCAACTGAGAGGTTCTAACAGAAAGCTCTCTGAGTCCCTGGCTAAGGTAAGAAGATTAAGAGAGACTAAAAAAGCAGCATAAAATGCACCCAAGGGTGTAAATCCTCACCTAAGAACAAATTTAAGTGATTTCAAAAATCAAATTTGGGGCTCAGTTTACAAAATTATCTCAGACCTCAAAGCTTAACTAAAATAATTAGAACTATCACTCTGGCTGACAGCCCTTGACCCACGGCTAACCTTGACCCAGGGTTAGCCTGAGAAGCAGCAGAGTTACTGGAGTTCTTCGAGTTACTGATGACCCACCAGGGGTCAGCAGACTGCAGCCCTTGGTCTCTTCCTGTACAGCCTGCATGCTAAGAAGGGTTTTTACATTTTTAAAGGATTATCACAAACAAAACACATGGAACAATATGCAACAAAGATCTTATGTAGCCTGCAACACCTAAAATATTTAGGATCTCCTTAGAAAAGTTCGCCAACCCTGAATCATATTAATTTTTCACAGAAAATGAAATCTGAATCTAAATGATTTCTACTTCAGTATAGTCATTACAGTGTATGAAGAGATCCTGGTCACTCCCTGACAAAAGTGAGAGCGTGAAGAGGAGTTTGGACCAGTGCCCAGTGTCAGCTTCTAACTGAGATATCTCCTTTTACCATTGTCTGGTATATTCCCTTCTCCCACAGCACTCTCTATACTCAACTGATTTTGAAAAGGTTACAAATGAGTCTGTCAAACTCAAAATTTATTGAACTCTTCCTTTTGCTTCACCACAGTATCCAGTTTCAATAGGTGCCTATTGAATAAAATATAGCATTCATTCTTAGACCTTAATAAAGTACATTTCTAACCGTTTCACAAGCCAAAGCAGCACTTCAGACACAAGTCCAAAATTCGGTGTGCGGAAATTTTCCATAGAGATATGGCGAGGGTATCCCAAGGCTCTCATCATCTCTGTAAAATCTGTCCAAAGGTAAAATACAGTTCAGTCAGTTCCCCATCAAAGAGCAACTACTTATTTACTTAGATACTTTCCTTGCTTTACCTTTTTATTCCCAACGTATTGACAGTTTTAGGGATTATTGATCAAGTCTCTAAGAGGGAAAGTAAAAAGGAGATGAACGTTACAATACATAATCTCCTTCCTGAAAAACATTTAAGTTCAATGGGAGGAAAAGGGGGAAGATGTAGATTACAATTGGGTTTAGGGATTGGCTGTGAATAGAATTTTTCTCTTTGGTATGGCATTTCCCTCTTGGATATCTTTCTCTTTACCACTCAAAATGAGAAATACCTGGTTTTATAAAATGTTATAAAGAAAAAATACTTTGGAACTCCTGGGTGGCTCAGTCGGTTGAGATTCTGGCTCTTGATCTTGGTTCAGGGATCTCAGGGTCACAGGATCAAGCCCTGCATGGGCTCCACACTCAGCAGGGAGTCTGCTTCTCTGCCTCTCTCTCCGCCCAGGCCCCCTCACAAGCACGGGCGCGTGCTCTCTGTCTCTCTCAAATAAATCAATCTTAAAAAAAATACATGTTCAGTGTTAACGATGGTTATGTTTAGGGGTGATGGTGGTAGGGCGAAGTTCACCTGAGTTATTCTGGAGTTTTCTTTTTTAATCTTTTTTTTAGATTTTATTTATTTGATAGAGATCGAGAAAGCACAAGCAGGGGGAGGGGCAGAGGGAGAAGCAGGCTCCCGGTTGAACAGGACCCTGGGATCATGACCTGAGCAGAAGGCCGACACTTAACCAACTGAGCCACCCAGGCACCCCATCTTATCTTTTTTAGTGAGCATATAGGACCTTAATAACAAATTTTAAATGTTAATTGCATTGTATTTAAAGAAATCTTAAAGAGACCAGATGAACCATACAGCAATATTTAGATTTTCTTATAAACCAGAACAAGAAACAATAATACTAATACTTGCTGAAACCGGAGGTTGTGGTCACTAAGCTTTAAGAAAAATGGGAAAATGAACACAAGAAACACGTTTTGCATTTCCACAACATGCCAAGATCTACGTTCAGTGCGCTTCTGGCTATATATAATGCCTGTCCTTGCTCTTCCTGAAGGTTTAAAACATCTCAACAACATTCACAGAAAAGCTACCTGGGCACTGGAGATTAGGTTGTATCTCACCAGGCAACAGAAAGTACGAGCAAAGAAAGGAGCAGGGGCACAGAGGGCCCTGTCACTGTTTTTTGGTAAATGTGAATAAACTGATGGTCAATAAAGCGGCAGACTTCCCACCACACAGCCAGGCATTGCCTAAATACTTCTTCCCATTAAGTAGTAGTCAAGTTCTGTTAATTCTGCAAAATGGGGACAATTTGACTACGATTCTTACCATAAACTGCACAAATGTATGGCATTCATTTAAGGTCAAAACGTTCAGAAATCCCTTTCTTACACCTTCCTTCCAGCACAACTGCATTTAGTGTCCCCTAGCAGAACACTGGCCTGGGCCCTGAGGAGGAGAGAATTTTCTCTACAACACAGAGTCACCAAGAACCTTCAAATCCCAGAGGGCATAATTCACACTATGGTGCTACTAGGTGTGTCAATAAAATGTGATGCCTCTTTCCCTAGATTTACATGGTAGAAAAAGACGATTCCTAATTGAAAGGAGTAATCGTTAATGGTGAAACGTCCTGCAATTCGTTAGAAAACTGGCAGTAAAGACACGCTGGGATCACACCAAATTGGCAATCACCTGCTACATCTATGCAGGAGGTGCTGGTTAGCCAATCAGCTTCAGATGTGCAAAATGAAGCTCATAATAAGCAAAGGATTTTTGACTCACAGAGCCACGGCTCCAACCATGCTTTCCACCCAGTTCTAGCTGCGTGACCTAACGCAAGTTACTTGACCTCTCTGTGCCTCCAAGTATTTCATGCAGGGATCACACTGCCCGCCTCACAGTACAAATGACGAAAATCAGATATTGAATGTAAAACGCCTGGTGTGTTAACAGGTGCCCCCACAGTAGTAGTAACTAATTCGTTTATCTCCATTCCACGTCCCCACTCTCCTAGCAAAGGCACTTGGTTTCCCTTCTCCTCGACAATCCCTTTAGGGAGGACGCAGGCTTTGGAAGTCAGATAAACCGAATTCAAACCCCAGCGCCAGCTCTCACTGCCTGGGTCCTTGGACGGAGTTCCCTGGCCTCCCTGCCCGGTTCCTGCTCTCTAAACACAGAACACACAGTAGTTCAGAGGAGTCAATGAAACGACGCACACCCATACAAGAGGAACTCCCTGGCGGACCGTAAAAACTCAAAAAAAAAGCCACCCGCAATTATCCTGCAGCAGTCGCTCCTCGGTTTTGTTCGTTTCTCTGAGATCTTACACTAACCCAACTCGAAAGCGGTCTCAGCGTTTAACAACACGGTAGCAAGCAGCCCCATGTGGCCATACAGATCACCTAAAATTAGACAAAATTAACACCTCGGCTCTTCAGCCGCCTAACCACACGTGGCCAGGGGCACACACAGCACCTCCCGCCAGGTCGCAGGGCTGACAACGGGCGGGGGCGCTCAGCCTGGGGGGCGGCAGCGGCCAGGGACGCCCCGGAGCCGCAAGGGCCCAAGCGGGGGGACTCGGGCTGTGGACCCGCAGGAGACAGCGGGCAGGGCCCCCTTACTGCGGAGGTCGCGGAAAGACATGGTGCTCTCGATCCCCTGCAGCCCGGCGTCTGGGCAGCTCGCCCCTCAGCGCAGACGGGCTCTATGGCAACGCACGGAGCCCTAGACGGCGCGCGGCGGGGGCCAAACAGCACGGGAGGCGAAGCGGCCCGGTCGCGCGCGTGCGCACGCGCAGGAGCGAGCAGCCTGGGGTGTCAGGGGTACGCCAAAGGAGCCTGACCATGCCGAGGGGCTGCGAGCGTCACGGCATCTGGGTCCTCTTCACACACTTTGCAAACATACGTCTGGCACTGGCGGACACATTCTGAGCACCTACTATGTGCCTGACGCTGTGGTAGGCGCTCTACATACTGCTTCTCGTTTCTTCCTCAGCTCCCTAAAATGTACGATAATGTCACGAAGCCGGGTCTCCCTCCTGGGTCCTGTGCCTAGCACGTTTCTCCCTGGCGTGGGTAAACTCGCTGGCTTCGCCGGCGACTTAGGCTCCCAAGAAACGGCAAAGGCATGAAGAGGGGAAGCCGGGGACCTGGGAAGCGAAGACCCAGGCTGACCGGCGGCGACCGCGCATGCGCAGCTCTCTCGGGCTGCACGACAGGCCAGAAATCGGCCCGAGTCTTCGGTCGCCCGCAGCTATCTTGGCAACCGAGGTCTTGGGGCGGGGACGTGGTCGTGAGCCCTTGGAAGGAGAGAGTGGCTGCGGGGGGAGAGCTGCGCGCGAGACGTGGCCTGCTCAGCTGGGCGCTCGCCTAGGAGTCCTCCCTGTCCCGTAGCCACGGTGAGAGGCTGGCGACCGAGAAGGGCGTGGGGGGGAATGAAGTGTGGCGACCCGGAAGGACGGGCCCAGAGGAGGGACTGCCACCCGCTGGCCGCCTTCCGCCCTCCCCTGGCGAAGAGACACGCACACAAACGCTTGGACCACAGAGTCCTGAACTGGAGCCACACGCACCTGGTCAGTGTGACAAGGGTGGCAGTGCTCTTCAGTGGAGAAAGAATAGTCTTTCAACAAATGGTTTTGGGACAGTTGGAAATCCATATGCAAATAAATGAACCTCCGCCCTTTCCTAAATGTAAAACTTAAAAAAACTAAGTTTTCTAGAAGAAAGCTTAGAAATGTTCTGTGACTATGTTAAGCAAGATTTCCTAAATACACCAGAGGTATGATCCTTTAAAAAAAAAAAAAAAAGTTTTTTAGGGCGCCTGGGTGGTTCAGTTGGTTCTGCGTCTGCCTTCAGCTTTTGGCTCAGGTCATGATCCCGGGGTCGTGGGGTGGAGCCTCACGTCGTGCTCCTTACTCAGCGGGGAGTCTGCTTCTTCCTCTCCTCCCCACTCTTGCAATCTTTTACTCTCTCTCAAATAAAATCTTAATAAAAAATTTTTTTAAATAAATTGGACTTCAACAAAATTTAAAACTGCTCAAGACATTTTTAAGAAAATGAAAAGATAGCCCACAGCCTAGAAGAAAATATTCACAAAACATATGTGATAGGAAGACTTGTATTCAGAGTACATAATGAACTCTCAAAACTCAATAAAACAATCCAATTAGAAAGTAGACAAAAAAAATAAAAGATACTGCACAAAAGAAGACATATGGCAAGTAATTAGCAAATGAAAAGATGCTCAAGATTATTCGTCATTAGGGAAATGCATATTAAACACATGAGGTATCACTAGGCAGTTATCGGAATGGTTAAAGCAACAAACAACAACAAAAACCCTGACAGTGCCAAGGGTTTGAAAAGATGTGGAGGAACTTTACATTCTCACATCATTGGTGAGAATGTAAAACAGTGCAGCCACTTTGGAAAACTGGTAATTTTTTATAAAAATAAATAGACATTTTACATATGGCTCAGCAATCCCACTCCCAAGTGTTTGCCCAAGAGAAACAAAAACTGAGTTTCACACAAAAACCTGTACACAAATAGCAGCTTTATCATCTCCCAAAACTTGAAACCATTCAAGTGGCTCTCGGTTTATGAATGGATAAGAAAATTGTGGTATATCCACATAATGGGTTACCACTCAGCAATAAAAAAAGAAACAAACTACTGATATACAGAACGATGGCGGAAGGCCAAAGCGTTATGCTAAGTGGAAGAAGCCAGACTCAAAAGGCTACGTACTGTATGATTCCATTTATATGACAATCTGGAAAAGATGAGAATATAAAGACAAAAAACATCAGTGGTTGCCAGGAGGAGTTAGGTGCAAAAGAATTTTTTTGGGGGGGGTGATGGAGTTGTTCTATAACTTGATCGTGGTGCTAACTACATGACAGCAGGTGTTTGCCAAAATTTATAGAACTAGGCATTAAAAAACCCCTCAATTTTACCGTATCTGAAATTGTATCTCAATAAGCATGACTAAAAACAAAACAAAAAAAAAAAACCCTTAAAAAAGCAAAAACTATTCAATGGCTTCCCATTGCAGCTCAAATCAGACTCAAACCACTTAGCTGTGTCTTCTTTTACTCCCTTTCTTCCATCTGCTCCGGCTTGCTTTCCCTTAAACACACCCACCATCCTCCTGCCTCAGGCCTTTGCACACGCGGTTCCCTGGGCGGGAGTGCTCTTCCCAGCTTCTTCAGATCTTTGTGAAGAAGCCTCTGGACTGCCCACACCAAAGAAGATGCTTCCCAGCCCCTCCCTGTCATGTTACCCTGTTTTATTTTCTTCCCAGTGTGATCTGGAAACAGCTCGTTTGCTTTTCTTCTTTTGTCTCTGGTCTGAACAAGCAAGCTCCTGAAAGCAGATACCCTCCCCACGTCCATAATAGTATTTGGCATTCCGTAGGTCCCAGAATGTATGGAATACCTGATGGCCGAATGAATGAATGAAGTTGCCTCACTTCGGTGAAAGGTCTTTGAGGAAAGGCCATGTAGTCTGTTTCCTGCCACCACCACCCCGCCCCCAACCAATGCTCTGTGCTGGATGTGATGCCCAGTTCAGGGCTGCTGTGGGCCAGGTGTTGGTTAACTCCAGACTTGTGTGCACACAATAGGCCATGGGAAGCCCACCAGTTCTGCTTTAAGTTGGGGCAAACTCTCAACATGTCCCTAAAGGGTAGCAGTCCTCTGATCCTATACTGTGATATAGTTTGGGAATCAAGACAGAACAAATCTATCACCCCTGGTTTTTTTGTGCCCCACTCCTCCTACTCCAGGGGAACATTGCTCTGCTTTCTGTCACTGTAGATTTGCATATTTCTAGAGTTTTATATAAATGGAATCATACTGGGGCACGTGGGTGGCTCAGTCAGTGGGCGTCTTCCTTCAGCTCGGGTCATGATCCCAGAGTCCTGGGATCAGGGCCCATGTTGGGCTCTGCTCAGTGGGGAGTCTGCTTCTCCCTCTCCCTCTGCTGCTCCCCCTGCTTGTGCTCTCCCCCAAATAAAATCTTTAAAAAAAAAAAAACTGTTCTCAATTCTTTGTGGTGTGTACATGAGAGTGAAATTACTGTGTCATATGTTCTGTGTTTAATTAGTTGAGAACTGCCAGACTGTTTTCCACAGTGGCTGCACCATTTTATATCCCCACCAGTAATGTCCAAGAGTTCCAATTTCTCCACATTTTCATTAATACTTATCATTTTCCTTTTTTTTTAATAGCCATCCTTGTGGAGTGAAGTAGTATCTCACTGTGGTTTAAATTTGTATTTCCCTAGTGACTAATGATGTTGAACATCTTTTCATGTACTTGTTAACCATTTGTATATCTTTTTTGGTGAAATGTCTTCTAGTTTTTCATTAATTTTTAAATTGGGTTGCCATTTCGTTGAGTTTATAGGTGTCCTTTACATATTCTGGACACTGTACTTATCAGATATGTAATTTACAAATATTTTCTCCCATTCTGTAGGCTGTCTTTTCATTTCTTGATAGTGTCTTTTGTAGCACACAAATTTTCAATTTTGATGCGGTCCAATTTATCTATTTTTTCTTTTGTTGCTTGTGCTTCTGTTACCATATCTAAGAAACCACCGCCAAACCCGGGGTCATGAAGATTTACCCCTACGTTTTCTTTAAATAGTTTTAGCTCCTACATTTAGGTCTTTGTTGTATTTTGAGTTAATGTTTGTAAATGGTGTGAGGTAGGGGTCCAACTTCATTCTTTCATATGTAGCTATCCAGTTATCCCAGCACCACTTGTTGAAGCAACTATTTTTACCACATTAAATGGTCTTGGTAGCCTTGTTGAAATCAATTGATCATAGATGCATGACTTTATTTTTGGACTCTCTTTTCTATTACATTGTTTGAGATGTCTAGCCTTATACCATTCCACACTGTTTTGGTTATTGTCGCATTATAGTAAGTTTTGCAATCAGGGAAAAGGAGTCTTCAAACCTTTTCTTTTGTAAGATTATTTGGTTATTTGGCTTGTAATTCCACATGAATGTTAAGATCAGCTTTCCTGTTTCTGTCTAAAAGGCTATTGGGATTCTGATATGGATTGCACTGAATTTATAGATCATTTTGGGGAATGTTGCTGTCTTAACAATGTTAAGCCTCCAATCCAAAAGATTTGGGGGGCAGTATTCTTTTCATTTCTGTAAGTCTTTCCTTTTTTCTAGCAGTTTGTAGTTTCCAGTGTTGTCTTGTACCTCCTTAAATTTATTCCTGTTTTATTCTTTGCTAGTACATAAAAATACAATTAGTTTTTGTGTGTTGATCTTATATCCTATTAATTAATGAGCTGAACCTTTTTATCTTTACTGGTTTTTATCAGCTCCAATAGGTTTTGTTTTTACATGTGAATTAATGTTTTCCCTATATGAGAGCCTGTCATCTATGAATGAGGAGAGGTGAAAGTTTAACTTTTGAAGAAACTCTCCCAAAGCAGTGGTACCACTTTACATTCTCCTCAGCAGTACACAAGAGCTCCAGTTCTTCCACATCCTTATACTTGGTATGACCCACATGATACTCCATCATCTACTTATAAGGCAATGGACAGTGCAATTTTTTAAGTGACTTGCTCAGCGACCCAGAACCACCTTCTCAGCAGGTTCAAAGCACTGGCTCAGATCTCACCAAGTCTGTTCCTAAAGCCTCATTTCCCACCCATGGAGGAGCCAACTGAGACCTCAAGAGTTCACCCAGGGAGTGACTTTCCAACCTGCAAGAGCTGAGTCTGTTTCATGTGGCCTGTCCCAAGCCAGAGGATCAGGGACCTCCCCTAGTGTTCCACCCCCTTCCCTTGCTCTCCACCCACCCTGCCCCAGCCCTAGATATCATCCTCTCCCAAACTTGGGGGTCCAGGAAGGCTGGGAGTCTTCCGTTTGACATCACAGAGCTGGTTGCCATGGGAGACCTGCAGACCCAGGCGGGGGGAGAGCAGAGCCCTGCTGCACAGGAGGCCCAGCCGCTCCTCCCCCACCACACTGGCCCTCCATGGAAGCCTTGGTCTGTGCGTTCTCTGAGCTGCGCATAAGAGAAGGTGCCGGGCTGCAGGGAGGAGTGGCAGGAGGAGAGATGCCCTCCTATCCTGACCTGGGCCCAAAGCCACCAGAGTGGTCTCAGGGACATGCATGCTTGGGAGAGGGGAATGGCCACCGGTCTAGGCTGTGTGACCCTGGACTGTGTGATCCCGGACCCACTGTGCAATTTCTGTACTGACACCGGAATGCTCTTTCTAGGGTAGGGGGCAAAAAGGAGTGGTAGAAAGGGCTTGAAATCCTGAAAGAGATCTTTGTGTCACGTCTCAGGCTTCTCAGACCTTCCTGTTGGTTGGGAAAGGGAAGAGGAGTAGTATGTTGGGTGGGGGTTGGTGGGAGGCAGGGGACTGAGCCCATTTGATGGAAAGGTAGGCCGAGGCTCATCAGCAAGCCACGAGTGGAGCCCATCACACGAGCTAGTCTTAGAGCATATGACTGTGCTCTCCCTTCTTGGCTGCTGCGGCCTGCCAGCCACCACCCTCCTGCTCTCCCCTCTGCAGATGCAGTGAGCTGGGCCCGAGGACATCCCAGCCACCCCGACACACCACCCAACATCTATGAGGGGGGGCTGGGGGCTCAGCAGCAGCAGTGCCCCAGTGTCCAGGGAAGCAAGCCCAAGAACTTCCGGCTGCGCCACCTCCGGGGCCTGGCTCTCTACCTGCCGGGCCACATGCAGGCTGCGGGCCAGTGTGAGAGCCACTGGTTGGGCCGGCTCATGGCCAGGGGCTGCCTCCCACGGCCTGAGGGCATGGCCTGGCCCCTAGACCTGCCACAGGGGACTCTGGGCCCAGGTAACAGCCACTACTCACACCTTCCAGAAGCTCCAGTGCCCAGGGACAGCCTCGGAAATACAGGTGAGCACCTGTCCAGGTGAGGCAGGGCTGGGGATAGGAGGGAACGACTCAGGGAAGGGTTGGCTGGGGACTCAGATGGACCGAGATGTGCCCTTCTTCACTCCCAAGGTTCGGGGGTTCCTGTCCCACCTCTGCATTCAATGAGGGACCTTGGACAGCTCCCCACCATCACCTCTGCTGTTCCCCATCTTCAGTGTGGCCATTTATAAAATGAGGGGGTCAATAGACAAGGGTCCTTCCAGCTTGAACCATCTGTTTCCTTCTTCCTCCCTCCCTCCCTCATGGGCTTTCAGAACTGTCCCTCCCTTCGTATTTTGAAGAATGCCAGGTTCTGGGGGTTGGGGGGGGTTCATAGGACGGCCTGGAAGCCTCCACTTGGGTCCCTTTGAGTGACTTGTCTCCCCCTACTTTCCTCAGCTTCCAGTTCCAGCGTGGACCCAGCCAAGGGTGTCCCCTCCCAGCCTAGTCCCTCCAAAGGCTTGGGGCTCAGGCCCAAGAGGTCCTGGGGGGCCTCAGAGGAGTCCACATGTCCTTTGTGCAAGAGAACCCGCTCTGGGGCTCTGGAGAGACCATAGGGATCTGAGTGCCAAGACTGGCTGTCCCAGGAGGGAAAAGGATGGCTCAGGAGGAGGCAGGTCCAGACAGGAAGGGCTCAGCCCCTACCAGCAGTCACCCCACAATGACACACCCCAGCAGCTGCCCAGCACCAGAGCTTGGGCCAGCCTCAGGAAGACTCAAGGCGGGGAGGAAGGAGGAAGTCCTGTGGGAAGAACGGAAAAAAAAAATAGAAGCCCTTGCAGCCTGTTCCAGCTCAGGTCAGCCACTTGTACCTAGTAGGCCAGACTGAGTGGAGATTTAGGCTCCAAGAGCCCGGGGAGCCCGCAGGTCTAATTTCAATAAAAGCCAAGGCCCGTACCTTCTTGTCCCTGGGTCTCTCTGTGGTGAAGTCAATGCAGAGAAAGAGCCTCTCTGAGCACCTGCCATCTGTGTTGAGAGCAAAGTTCCAGGTTGATGCCAGGGAGGATCCAAGGCACTCCCAGTGTTGGCTGAGGAGCAAACATCCTCCTCTGGGTCAGACTCCTGGAAGTCGTCCTGGATGGACAATGTCTCAACAGACCTAAATGCAAGGCATGGCATTCTGGCCAAGGCAGCAGAGGACAAACTCATCCTGGGCAGAAATGTTGGCCTAAACCCCATGCCACCACTCACTCAGTCCTTGGTTGAGTTCACTGCCCCGTGGGGACCCCTGCTGCCCTGTCCCTCCAAGCAGCATGGGCACAGCCCTTCTCCCAGCTAGCCTGGACTCCGGGCACCCTCAGCTTGGACTCCTCTGTACCAAGGTGTCTCAACCTGGACTGTGTTGACATTTGGGGATGGATCTTTGTTGTGGCTGCCGTCCTGTGCACTGTAAGGTATCTCCTAGTGTGACAACCAAGTGTCTCCAGAGTCCAATGTCTCCTGGGGGAAGGGGTGGCAGAATCACTGGTTGAAACCCCCTGCTCTACATCACTAGACCTCAGCCCAGGGGGGACAGGATGGGATGACCTGGGTTTGTCTCAATGCCCCTCACTGTGTGGCTGACTTCCAGTCCTGGCAGCCCAGGTCAGGCTAAGGCTAAGCTGGCCCCACGAGGGGCTCCTGGCAGATCACATGTGATGATGTTAAGGACACTCTGGACAGCTGGGTTCCTTCCAGATGGAGGAGAATAATCCCTCAGGCCCCCTCCCTGCCCTTGTACCCTGGTCTCACAATTGGACATTTTGTAGGTCCCTGGGACAGCAGATTCTGGAAACTTTGATCCCTGGGTGGTTTTCAGGTTGTTACAAGTGTGGCTGTGTCCTTGGGTGGTGGGAGCCTGAGTTGCAGCAGCCAGAGAGCAGCCTTAGGAGGAGGACTGATGAGAGCATGTGTTGACTGCTCCAGCTGGGACTGGAGTAGGGACATAGCCACTCAGCGGGTCCAACAGACAAGCCACTGGGGGGGGGGGGCGACAAAAAGGGTGTCTCCTCCCTCTACCACAATACGTACTGCCCCAGAAGGCCAAGGCCAGGCAGAACGAAGACAGAAGTTGCAGAGGCTGTCCCAACCACCGGACAGAACTGAGACCTTGCCAGAAGCCACAGTATGTGGTCCTTGTACACAGTTCAAGGCCCAGTCCCCTTACTTTTGGATGAGGCTGTGAGGCTCAGAGGGGAGCACAGACTACTCCAGAGTCCAGATCTCAGGATACCGAGGCTGTGGTCAGCAGCCACTGTGGTGGCCTCCAATGCATGCGTCCCAGTATTCTGGCTCGTGTAGTTCTCCTCCCCCTACCTTGAATTGGGACTGGCTCAGGGTCTTGCTTGACCATAAGATGTGGGGGAAGTGACATGGTGTCACTTCTGGCCTGAAGGACGCCTGGCAGCTTCCAGTGTGTGCGCTGGGGGAGGCCAGACCCACATCATGGGAAACCAAGCCAGTCCAGGGGAGGCCACATGGAGGGAACCACAGGCGCAGCCACAGCCAAGCTCTGGGCCCTCTTGGAGTGGATCCCTCAGTCCCAGCTCTTCCCTGGGAGAGACATTTGCTGCAGCAGACAGGCTGGATCCAAAGAAAACTCTCTAGGCTGACCTCTAAACAGTTTCCCCCTCAACCTTCCAAGACTTTCTTGAAAAACACTCAGAAGAGGCTGAGAGTGAAGCCGCAGTCCTAGCGTCCTGGGGACTGGGAGCTGATGTGAAGGAACATCCCAGACAAGCAGACACTCGTGCAAATGTGCACTGACCACCCTGGGGCACCCCCCAACCACACCCTCTCAATAGCCGGAGGGTACTGCACCAGGCCACCAGGGGTCAGTTTCAGCCCTTGCGACACTGTGTCCTTGAGGCCCGCTGTGGGGAGGCCAGCCCAGGAAGGCACAGCTGTGTTCGGGGCAAGGCTCAACCAGAACCCCCATCCTCCCAGACGCAAGCTGATACTCAGCCACACAACTGGGCAAGGGCCCCAGGGAGTCAGCTACTTACTCCTGAAGCTGACCCATCGGCACAGTGAAAACAGATGTTCCAGCCTAAGTAACCTGAGTGTCACTTGCCAGCACCAGGGATGCTGCTCGGTGCTCCCTGTGGGAGTATCACCCCCACCCCCACCCCCAGGGCTCCCACACACCCAGCTCTGCAGGTGCCTCAGGCCCTGTCCCCCAGGGAGGGCTGTCTGGATGATGTCCGACCCTTGGAGAGCGGCACACACGGACTTTGGAGGGGTCCAGACCTGGGCTGGGTTCTCTGGCCACCATTCACATGCTGAACAGCTGTGGGGTAACTCACAGTGCCTGAACCAGTTTTCCTCATCTGCCCAATGGAGTGACAAACATGACCCCCTTCCCCCAGAGTGGCCAGAAGCTCCAAGGACAGGTTGGTGGAAGCACCTGGTCCCGGGCTTGGCCCAGCCATGGGCTGGGACACACTGACGCCCTGCCTTGGGCTCCCATGCTGCGGTCCAGAGCCCCCACCTGACAACTGTGTTGAGTCCTCTATGGAACCTTCTCTAAGCCAGGACAGTGCCTCCTGACAGAACCAGGCCTCAGCTAAGGCCAAGAGCTGCCAAGAGACCCTGAGCAGCAGGCAGCTGCTGAGGACCTCCCATCTCAGAACCTGCTTGTGCTGCTCAGCTCTAGAACCTCTTCCCCATGACCGCATTCTTTGGCAAATTACACAAAACAATTGGCCCTTTCACTGGAAGCCATCCTTGGAACTTGACGGCAGACAAGCAGTTCCTGAGCTGCCCTCAGCCTTGGGGGCTAAGTCCACAGGGGTGGGGCCCAAAGTGTGGCGGGCTGGCACTGGAAAGACAAGATGTGACCAATTAAAGTCTGTTTATTTGTAATGGGACAAAACACTACAATCTGTTCAACACGGGGCTGGACACTGCAGTGATTGGGGGCAGGGAGAGAGGGGCAGGGCGAGGCCTCTGAGCTCGATTATGAATGTCCAAGCAAAACCTTCCAGAAGACTCTTCCTTACCCCTTGGGGCAGAAATAAAAATCACACAATCACCGTTGATTCAGATGAGATAGAACACCAAGCTGGGCCTCAGCATGATGCCAAGGTCAGTGCAGAGTGGGGACAGGTCAGCAAGAAACGGACCTCTCCCCGAGAGGCACCACCAGTCAGGAGGTGGTCGAAGGAGGAAAAGTGCTTCTCAGGGCCAGCTCGCCCTCCTCTCAAGAACACCTTTCTCCCACCCCGAGGGTGGAGGCAGCCCCAGGCTGTGCAGTTCTGAGGGAGGGAAGCATGGCAGTCACTCCGGGCCCCTGCCCGGTTGCTCCCCCTTCTCCTCCTGCTCTCAGGCTGGCACACCATGGCCATGGCTCCGAGACACTGCAGCAACACTGGGCATGACTCTGCCAACCCCCTCTACTCCGGAGGGCAGGGCGGGCAGCAAGCAGCTTTGGGGAATGGGGGTGAGGGTGACGCCAGAAGCGAGTGATGTTTGCACGGTGATGCTCGCACGCACACTCCCTGGCACTGACAGCCTCTCCTGTCTCTGCCTTTGGGGATTGAGTGGCTGCAAGGCACGCGACAGCTCCCCTCTCCCCGCCCCAAAAGCCAGGCCCCACTCGATCAAGAGCACTCTCAGCTTCCTCCTGTCTGCATCTTGGAGCTGTAGCTCATGGACTTGGGCGGCTGGGGAGGGGGCCCCCGGGAACCTCACTGGCACCTGTTCTCAGTCCAGCTCCAGAGGGCAGCTCAGCTGAGCCAACATCTGCCATCTGATGGGCAGTTTCGTGCTCTCCAGGACAGCATGAAGCCCTCAGCAGGAGGCCACTGGAGGACTTGACTGCCCATGTCACGGTCTAGGCCCCAGAGCTTTGTGCTTGGGTGAAAAGCCTCCGGGGTCTGCCCACCATGTGACAGCCCCTCACAGAGAGGCAGGGGCTGCTCCCCACACCCCAGGCTTCTGTGGGCTGGTTTTGGACAAGGATCTGGCATTCCCTTTAACCCCCCCCCACCCCCGTTGTTCTGAGGCTCCTCTGTCTTTAGTGTCAGGTCTGTTCATAACACTTGGGTTCCTCCCTTCCAGCAAAAGTTCATTCCGGGTTTGGAGGAAAGAGCTAGAAGGAACGGGCAGTCAGGGGAAGGGGGCAGAGGAAGAAACAGACCACAGTGAATGCCGCCACACCCCTGCCGGCCAGTGGGGCTGGTGCACACGCTCATGGAGGCAGGGACCAGGGCGCAGGCCAAGGCGGCGGTTTCCGGAGGTTACCAGAAAAGGAAGGAGGGCTGGAAGAGCCTGCGGGAAAGAAGAGGGGAGCAGGGGTGAAGGCCCCCAGGGAGATGTCCTGCGCTAGCCTGCACAACCTAGCCTGGAGCACAAGCCCTCCAGGCCCAGAGTCCCTCCCAGTCCCCACAGAAATCAAAGCACAGATGGAGGGATTCCAGCCCAGGTGGTCATGGAGTATGGCTGCGTGAGTTACCCCCACCACTAAACTGCTCTGGGCTGTGTTCGTGCACTAGGGGGTGGGCCTTGCAGTCCCCATGACCCCCTGCGGCTCGGAGGTCTGAGAGATCAGCTCCCTGTGGCACTCATGGCACTCGTAAGTGGCTGCATCTGAGCAAAGCTCTAGTCTACCAGGCACGTGTCCCAAGCTGCTGCTGTCAGAGCGGACCTGGGAGCTCGGCCACGACACAGAAGCACCAGAAGCCTCTCAGGAGGGCAGCTGAATGGTTGGGGGTTGATCTTTTGGTACCTTCTCAATTTCTGAACCATGTGAATGCATCCTTTTTTAAAATGTAGTTCAGGAAGTGAAAAGACAGAAGCGTGGCCAAGGGCTCAAGGACTCTGTTTTCCTTCCTAAAGCTTCTGAAAGTCAGTCAGGCTACCTCAGCTCTTGGCACTACTTCCCAACACCCCTGCACAGCAAGTGCCCATTCAGGCCCTTCTGTTTTCATGGCTGAATGTGCCACAGTCTTCTTTTCCTGGTACCATCATCCCATTGGGCTCTGCTCCCCTCTTCCCCACACCACCTGCCCCAGCATACCTGTCAGAGACCAGGTGTGCCCCGCGACGCTCTGCTCCGAGCCCGCGTAGCACCGGGCCTGCAGGTGGGGCAGGCCGATGGGCCCAGCAAGGGGCCACCAGCTCCTTTGCAGATGACAGAAGTCAGATGGCCAGGAAGGCGGGTACTGCGGGGTGCTGAAGGGTGGGGCCTGACGGCAGCTGCCAAGCTGGCGTCACATGGTCCGACTATACTCAATGCCACCCTTGGTGGCAATGCCGGACCACGGCAGGAAGCTGCAGAGCAGGCTGTGGGCCTGGCGGTAGATCCTGTGCGGGATGGAGCAGGGGCTCAGGTTTGCTAGTGCGGAGCCCAACTGCTGAATGTAGTCCGTGGGGCTCCGTTAAGGAAGACTCCGACTTGCCTCGCCTGCCCACGCACCCCTGGATGGCACTGTCAGCAGGGGCCCACACGGTCATCTGCAGGACTGCGTGCAGATGCCACACCATTTCTGAAGGAGACCCAAAGCCTGCTAAGCCTCTGTGGAGTGCCGAGAAGCCTCGTTAGCCGGAGGGGCGTCCACTTTGCAAAATAACGGCACACGGTGCAAGAGGAACTTCTGGGTGAGGCCTCAGGCACATGGACACCTGGACCAAAGCTGATGGACAGGGGCTGGGGGCCAGGGTGACAGGTCTGCTGGAAGAGCAAGTGTTCCCAGTTCCCTCCCTTACTCAGTCATTAGGACGGCAGGGCCTTGTCCCCGTGACAAGGAGGGGGTCCCATCTTCACAGGGACTGGAAGGCCTGTAGGGTTTTGGGGCACACTTCTCCCTCCTGTTTACTCCCCTGTGATGTGGCTAAATCCTAGCCTCACTCAGTTCACTCCCTGCTCGCTCTTTCTCACAGAGTGTCAGGGGCCACACCCTCTATCAGGAAGTCTCCTGGCCTCCCTTCTTCCTGTCCCAGCCCAGAGAGGGTTAAAGAGGAGGGAGCAGGGGAGGGACACAGCTCTGGGCACACAGTCCTCAGGGAAGGGAGGTCTGAACCCAAGCGCTCCAAACAGCCAGCAATTCTTTTTGCTCCCCTTGTGTGTCTTCTCCCCAGCCGGCACAAGACCCTCTGAGGGCAGGGGACCCATCTGTTTGGTTCGCAGTTGTCTCTCCTGTGCACCTAGAACAGGAGGGTCTCAATCAGTATTTGCTGGATGGGTGGATCATTGGCCAAGAGGGTTAAAACTCACACCTCATGCCAGCTGAAGTCTGAGGAACACTGAGTACAACCACATCTACCCACAACACCATCTGGTCAGGAAAAACGTGTCCAGTGAGCTTGGCCTCGTGAATCATGTGAAGGCAACGTGGCTCCATCTGGCGCATGGGCCCTGCCCCTGCGAGTCACCCTTGTGGTTGGGAAGCCTCATCCCTCACCCCTCAGAAGTAAAGGATATAGGATTGTCCAGGGAGGGTGGCCGCCGTTGATGTAGAGAACATAGGTGAAGCCATCTTTGAGGACCCCTCGGATGGAGTAGTAATAGGGAAGATAGTGATGTTGCTTAAAGTCTCTGTTTTCGTAGAAGTTTATTGCTGTGTTGTTGGTGGTGAGGACGTGCAGGTAGATGGCTTTGCAGTGGTCCTGGGCAGTGGTTGATATGTGATCCTTTAAACTCTCAAGTAAAAGAGAACCTGCAGGAGAAGGGGTGACAGTCACACACAGCAGGGCAGGCAGGGAGCATGAAGCAGACAGGGACGTGACCTTGCCAGAGATCCCTACAGATCTCCCTGCCATTGTATCAAAGATGGAACTCCCATAACCGCCCTGTCAAAGCCCCTAAAAATCCCACGGCCAGGTGGAGCTCATCTGCTGCACACCATCGGGCGTCTGGAACCACAGATGGGGACCAGGTAGTTCCCTCGCAGGGGCTGGGCCTGTGGTGGAGACTCACTAACCTTTCACACAGCAGAAAGAGCAAATGTGAGCCCGGGAAAAGGTAGAACAGACAGGCCTGGGTCACACAGGAAGACTGCTGCCTGTGCGGCGGAGTGGGGGGGAATTTGGAGAAAGGCCTGGGCACAGCTCCCTGCATGCAACAAACATGTGATAAATGGCAGCTGGGACTATTTTTCTTTTTCTTTTTTAAAATTTCATTTATTTATTTGTCAGAGAGAGAGAGAGAGCACAAGCAGGGGGGAAGGTAAGCAGAGGGAGAAGCAGGCCCCTCGCTGAGCAAGTAGCCCAAGGTGGGACTTGATCCCTGGGATCATGACCTGAGCCAAAGGCAGACACTTACCCGACTGAGCCACCCAGTCGTCCCTGGGACCGTTTTTCAATTATGTTTTCTACTCTTAATCAAGAACATCTTGTGACCAAATATAAGCCATGTGTGTGGTGGCAGGTGTGGTAAGAGGTGCCCATTCCCTGACGAGGACATCTGGGAGCGTTATGAATCTGATCAAGTCAGATTTGGGAACAAGGACATTGCCCAGAGACCTGACGAAAGGTGCAAAGGGCACAGGTTGAAGGCCAACGGAGTGGAGGTGGGGCAGGGAGACCTCTGGGAGGGGTGGGAGGCTGAACATCCCCGCAGGACAGGGGGATGAGGGACATTTATGGGCTGGTCATCAGCACGTGGGAAATGACTGGACATGGTGGCTGGAGCACATCTGCCAAACCCCACGAGCTCGGTGCCCCTTACCTATGCCGTGCTTCCTGAACTCCTTCACTACTCCCAGACTTAGAATGTACGCAACCTGCGTGTCAACAGAGAAACTGGAGGCTAGAATATCTCCATCCTGAAGAAAAAGTCAGACATAAAGGCCAGTTAATGGCTGAAGCACCTGGTACCTACACAGGGCACATCTTACCCACTGACTCAACTATGACACGTGGGTGGGGGGGCTGAGGTGGGAGTGGACAGAGCAAAGGATAATGGAGAGTCATCCCCTCACACACGCACACCCACACGGAAACAACAGGGTGCAGGTCCTTGTGGCACAAACAGCTAAACTAAGGACACACAGAATGTCGCTCCTCTTTAGATGTGTGGTGACCTGACAAGGGGTGAAGGCAGAGCGGTAACGGGGAAGCGACTGTGCCATGGGACACGTACTGGACACTCAGGACGAGATGAAGTTTGAAAAGGTTTGCTTCAAGGATCCTACGCTGCCCCCAAGCGGTCTCTGAGTCACGGGAGTGGGGGCCCAAGCAGCCCCTCCACCGCCCTGTGCTGCCCACGTCAGGCAGAGCGCCGTGCCGCGCCACCCCTCGCCTGCCTCCTGGTTCTGGAGATGGAATTCCAGCCTGGGAGGCTCCTGAATCTGACCATGGTGCGGACGAAGTGGAAGAAAAAAGCTCAGGAGGAAGCTGGGACAGAAAGTCACTCTGAAAGGAAACTACCTTCGCCAGAATCTAATTACGGGCAAAATGGGGTGTACTTGAGTGGGTCTGGTCTTTCAAAGGGAGATGTCCTCCTTGTTATTTCAAAGAAATAACCTGAAGCTGAACAGTCAGAACCAGCTGCTAGCTGTCAGTGGGTTTTTTCCTGTCCTTGGAGTAAACACCCACGTGACAAACACTACTCAGTTGTGAAGATGACCAAAATTACTAGGCAGAATCTTGACCCAGAACCACGTGGAACAATGTTGTCTGTGGCTATGACCTCGCATCTTATTCTACACTCAGAGCAGAGCTTGCTGACATGAGGCCCACAGACTCTTGGGAGTTCCTACATAGATCTCGGAGAGGTCTGTGAAACTGGGTGAAAAGAAACTATAACTCTATCTTCACTAACTTCTACCTGCAACCCAGCATGTCCTTCAACCAACCACAGCACTATGAGCAGTTTCTACAAACCACTGATCTTCCCAGAGCCCCTGACAACTTTGGGGGTTCTCAGTGTATCATTTACACTCCTCCCTACTTTGAAATAACAGTCATTATGAAGCCTGCAGCTAGGTCTCTTGTTCAATGCATGTCTCACTGAATCACCTATACCCAGAAAGAAACCAACTGGATATGAGTCCCCTAATCGGTCTGGGCTCCTAGAAGAAAGGGCCAGAGAAGAGAGCAGCAGCGTGATTTGGTCACAAGCCTTTGCAGGACCGTGCAGCGACAAGGACCACCAACTCCTCGCCACACGTACTTACTTCCTTGTGTATCTTGGTCCTACTTTTTATTTCGGCTACTATCATTCCCACGATGGCGCCCCTGTAGGTTGCGGCGAGGGAAAAGAACTTCTTGTTGGAGGTGATATCACGATACCATGAGTCTGGGTACCTGAGGAGAACAAACTGAGGTGAACCCACAGAGGTCAAGCCCTGCTAATGTCAGGCTTCACACAATGGAACCACACTCTGCCCACTGGTCCATGGCTGATAAGGAGTCTGTCCACCACTCGGACTCACCAAAGGGTTTTCTTAAAGCAGTAATCTGTCTAGACGAGACTGGGAATTTCTTAAAAATGTGTGTTTCCTTTTTAAAGGTTTATTTATTTATTTTAGAGGGGGGAGGGGCAGAAGGAGAGGGAGAAACTCAAGCAGATTCTAGGGCGAGTGCAGAGCCCAACATAGGGCTTGATCTCACGACCCCGAGATCATGACCTGAGCTGAAACCAAGAGTTGGACACTTAACTGACTGAGCCACCCAGGCACCCCTAGATGGGACTGGGAATTTCTGATGGGAAAAATGATTTTTTTTTTTTTAAGATTTTATTTATTTATGTGACAGAGAGACAGCCAGCGAGAGAGGGAACACAGCAGGGGGAGTGGGAGAGGAAGAAGCAGGCTCATAGTGGAGGAGCCTGATGTGGGACTTGATCCCGGTACGCCGGGATCACGCCCTGAGCCGAAGGCAGACGCTTTAACGACTGCGCTACCCAGGCGCCCCGGGAAAAATGATTTTACTATCGTTACATGAGAGATGAGAGTAAAAAAACCTCTGAGGACATTCTCTCTACGAGAGCAGGATGTGAAGGGACAGCTGGATGAGTTAAGACTGATGGCCCTTGATGGCCCACAGACATCTGGGTGATTTCCAAGAATTCTGTGAATCCTTTTGAAGACTGGGGTGTGGGGAGAGCTAAGTTCACAGCTGAGTGGCATTTGAGTTCACTGCACCTCCCTGGGCAGGGATGGGGACAAACCTTCAAGGGCAGAGTGTAGCCAGGGTGGCTAGGGGCTGTTCGCCAAGACCCCCCCCCCCAGGGGAGCAGGGAGAGAATGGTAAGTACAAAGCCCCTGGACGGTAACGAAAAGGCAGACTCAGCCACAGCCAGGAGACATGGTCAGGAGGGCAGGGGCACTCGGGGCCTAGGGGTGTGTGGATTTGTTTTTTTAGCTTGAGGTAGACCTAACAGGTTAGCCTGAGATGCCTTTGTTGAGCTGGGGGAGGCACCATATCCTCTCAGTGACATGGCAGACAGGTCCCCTACGTGGCTCTGCTCCACAGAGGCCACTGACCACCCACAGATGCTCAGGGCCTGAGCATCACCCGCACTCCCTCCCTAGTTCTCCTCACACTACACCAGAGGGCTCGGCTGGCACAGCAGTCGGGACATGAAGCTGCCACCACAGAGCCCACAGGACTGCAGTTCACTCTGTCTTTGGAACCTGAGGCCTCAGGTGCAGGAAGCTGCGAGGAGAGGCAGAGTCTACAGCCCTGTGTGGCTCTACCAGGCACAGGCGCCCTCGGCGGGGTCTGATCCGAGCACATACTGGGCTACTTGGCAGCGGCGGCAGGACTGCTGGTGGAAGCAGGGCCCCTCTGTGACCCGTAAAGCCGCTGCTGGCCCACATCCCCAAGAGGCTGAGGCGACTCACATCCCACCAGAGCCGTGAGGCTCGCCCGTCCCCTCCCTCCCTGCCTGCAACAGGTTAAACCACCAGTCTCAGGCCAGGACTCATGGAAATACGATGCTTGGCAGGATCTAGTTCATTTTTAACAAGGTTTTTTTTTGTGTTCTTTTTAAATAATAAATTCTTGTGATGAGAACTCAGGATTTACTGTCTGAACAGCTTCCTACATATAACCTCTACAGCAGTGCTCACTCTTGGCGGCATGGTGTACGTTACACCCCGAGTACTTCTTGATCTTGTAACTGCCAGTTTGTAAAATAAGTCTGCACCTATTTTCCCCACTACAAAAGCTGTATGTGCCTATTACGGAAGCAAGACAGACAAAACTGTAGCCGCTGATAATCTGCCCGCCTCAAACTACTGAAAACATCCTGCTACACGGTACATAACCCCACAAGCTTTTATCTTGTACATGTTCTTAAATAAAAGCAAGACTGGGATACGCACTGTTTTCTAGTCTTTTTCCACTTCTTATCTCATGTAAAAAATCCTTATCAACAAATACACCTCTCCCACAGACTTCGACCCCCCTGGCTGAATAGCGAGCACTTGCAGGCACGTACCCCAGTGTATGGAACCAAGTCCTCACTGCTACATTACTTAAGCTGCTTCTCAACTTTCTGAATTATCAACAGCACTGCACTGCACATCTTTTCAGCTACAGATTCTCAGGAAAGGCCTTCTGGGGAACTCGTGCACGAGGGATGCGGTGAGGTGGAAAGAGGCTGACGGCAGTCAGGGCCTGAGGCCTCAGGTCCAATAACAGGCAAGGTGATCCTGGGCCACCACAGCACCTCCAGGCCGCGCTGGCTGTCACAGCAAGTCTTCTGGCTCTGGCACCTGAGCTTATGTGCGTGTTCCTCCCACCCGCCCTCCACCCCTCCAAGCTACAAATGGGGACAGTGGCCGCTGCTCAACTTACTCGATGGGGAACCAGTCGCCGCACAGATGCTTCACGGTGTCTATGTCATCGTGGCAGAGGAGGCGCAGGCTGACCTCGCTGAGGGCGCTGGATGGCACCACCTCTGTCATTCACACCTGCAGAGAGGGAGGCGGCGTCAGGAGGGTGGCCGCGCCCCCTCACCAGCCCACCGAACGGGCACTGTCACCTCACGCTACTTCTTCCTCCTCCTCATGCTAACCTGCGAGGCGGGCAAGACAGGGAAGCTAGTATTGTCCCCCATGGACAGACGTCTCCTCAGTAACTGCATGGGCCGTGTCTCTCTCTCACAACAGCCCCAAGCACAGGTGGCAGAGTCACCACCACACTGCAGCCGAGGAAAGGGGGTGCCCCACCCGAGCCTGGCTCCTCCCCGGCTGGTCTCGCGTCTCCCATCTCCCTTGCGCTGCTGTTTCTCTGCTGCTGCAGAGAGCACCCCCCCACACTCCACCCCACATCCCGACCTGGGTTCCCTCTGGGGCAGCCTGGTGGAGGGGCCATGGTTGGGCTGGATTTCAGCAGAAGCGGTGCTAGCTGACTCGGCTGCTTCTCCTCCCCCACCCAGCAGACAGACTCATGGGCAGGAAGAGAGACTATGAGACACACCAAAGTTCCAATCAAGGGTCATGAGTTGCTAATAACTTTCTTATTTTAAAACATATTATTATTTCATTTATTCATTTATTTATTTATTTAATACAGGATCCTGCATTCTTATTTTTCTTTCAGCAATCTCCACACCCAACATGCGGCTTGAACTCATGACCCTGAGATTGAGAGCCGGGCGGGCACCCTGCTAACAACTCTTCTAAATAAGGAGAGTCTGTTCAGTCCAGGCTCCTGCTGGAGCAGCCTCTTTGTTTCAGTTAAAGGAATGCAAGTGGAAAGGCTGGGCTCCGACAAAGCACCTGCACCCCCAGGATTTACTGACTTCCAGAAAGCCGAGCCTGGCAACTCAGGTCCAGCAGCCCCTCGAGCCCAACCTCTAAGCACAATGTGAACAATGCTAATCACTCTGGCTTCCACCTAAAATCCTGGGCCTGGACCCCACTGAGCCTCCAGGCCTAACTGCACACAGGCTTCAAACACAGAATGTAGGGCATTCTACAAGACAACTGGGCTGATCTCTTCAAAAGACCAAGGTCATTAAAAAAAAGAAAAAAAAAAAGCAAAAAGCAAACTAAAAGAGGCGAGGAGACCTACCACCGAATATGATGTGTATACCCCCACTGGGAAAAAGAACAAGTCAAAATAAACTTCTGGGGAAATGTAAACAC
Organism: Ursus americanus; assembly: GCF_024610735.1. Classification (NCBI taxonomy): domain Eukaryota; kingdom Metazoa; phylum Chordata; class Mammalia; order Carnivora; family Ursidae; genus Ursus; species Ursus americanus. The sequence continues at coordinate 37,663,556 of NC_142128.1, forward strand.
AGGCTGGACCGATGATGTTATGAAGCTGTTACTGATGGTATTGGACAAGGAAGTGTGTAACTACGTAGAAGTCTTGGGAGTGAGGCACCGTGAGGTCTGAAACTAACTTTAACCGGCTGAAGAGATTCCAACTACTTAGGAACCAAACACGACACAGTGCTATTCGCCATGGGATCCATGAGGCAGATAAGACACAATACAGGAACTTACTGCCCACACATTCAACTTCTCCGCGTGTTTGAACTTTTTCATAACAAATGTTGGGGGTGGCGGGACCCCAGAGAGGCTGGTCATCACCTACTAACTGAGCTTACTCTAGAAACCGGTTCTGTGAGTGTGCACCGAGACAGTCCCAGTGACGCCCAAAGGTCTCAGGGACCCAGATGTTCAGCCCTGACCACTCACCCAGCCCAAGTAAGTGCCTGTGACAATCCTTCAAGGTCACCTGCTCTGACTGCCCTGGCATTGTTAGTGCCTGGTTCCTGTGACACTTCAGGCGTTTCCAGGAGGGTCTCCGGAAAGGACATGTCCTAATGTGCCAGCTGCCAGGGGCTGAAATCCACCCTGAGGCTTGACCACCGGGACAGGAGGGCAGCTGCTCAGAGCCTAAGCCCTAGACACAACCCCAGCAGGCTCTACACAGCAAGAAGGGTTCCTCTGAGGGCCGGTCATGGGCTGACAGCCCCAAGGACCACGTGCTGCTGAGCAGTCGGGCCAAGGGCCAGCTGAGGGCTGGCTGAGGGCAGGAGGAGTGGACGTACTGCAGCTCTGTGGCTCTGGGGCCACACTGGGTTCTGTCTTTCCAGCACACACCAAACTCCCAGGGGTGGGGACCATGCCACCTTGACACGTCCCTCTGCACAGCACTGGCTCAACAGCTGAAATGAGTGGGGACCTGATTTCTCCCCCTCCCTCCATGTTTTCACCCAAGTGCCTGCGCACTGCCTATGTGGGGTCTGCAAGGTGGGAACCCCTCCTATGGCCCTCCCCACAGCGCAAGGTGCCCTCCCCCGGGGCTCTGAGGGGGACGGAATGGGATGTTCATCAGGACAAGTGGTTGCTCCTGCTTGAGGCCTCGTGGGCCCCCACAGGCCCAGGGTCTGGCAGTAGCTGAGGTACCACCGCCTCTGTAGAAAGGAACCCTGCCCGAGACCTTCCACTTAGAAGGGGACAGAGCTCATCTCTGGATACAAGATCTTGATGGAACTCCAGAAAGCTAAGCTGACCCAGACAAAAGCCTCTTTCTGGGCAGGGCAGAGACAGCCAGCTGTGTTGACTAAACAAGGGACACAGCCATCACAAAAGTTAAAGTGAGAGGCCTGCTGGGATAGGGCAGGCCCCAGCTGCTGGGCTGTATTTGTGTGACTTCTTAGTTTCAAACACAAAACAAAACCAAAACACCAACCAAACAACAGAAACTAACCTCAGTCTAGGCAAATCTGACCTTCCCGTGCGTGCCTCCTTCTTTCTTGAGACGCACGTTCAAAAACAAGACCCCATCCAGCCTGATCCCCGGGGTCAACAACAGCTCCACTATTTGATTCCTGAACAGCGGGGCCATGCCAGGCCTCAGCACCCCCACCTACGGCTGCCCACTCCAGCCCACGTCCCTGTTGCTATCCAGGATGTGGCCTGTGGCCCAGAACATTCTGGGGTGATCTTAGGGACCTCATGCCTCTCAGGTGGCCAGCCACCTCTTGGGAAATGGGACTGGTCAACCAAAAATGGCAAGTTCTGAGTTTTATCAGTCACCTCTGTCCAAAACATAACCTAGTGGTCACTGGATAGGATGTGGTTCCCGGTCATCTGGAGCCAAGAACATGAATGTACGGGTTAGAGGGGTTCGACCAAGAGCAAGATGGACCCTGGCTCTTCACATTCAGGTATAAAGTGCTGCTCCCCTGGAGGTTTCCACACAACCCCCAAAGCGAGGGTAACCATCCCTTCTTCCACAAAAGGGATGGATTGAGACACTGAGCCTGGCCTTGCCTCTGGCTCACCCGTCACTAGCCAGTCTCTGAGTCCCCTCTAAAACAGAGAGGGTCAGGCCCCACAGGGCAGTGTTGAGGCTGGAATGAGTTGCCGATTGCAAAGGGTTGGGAACTGAAGAGGAAGTGCCCATCAACGTGGGCTGTTGGTGCCCACCAACTGGTGACTGGCATGGTCTGGCCAGTCCTGGGACATTCCCTTGACCTTTAACATTGACATCCTAAGTAGTTTTCCTCCAACTCCTAACTTAGGTGGTTCTCATCTGCTGTTTAGTGTTGGAGGCACCCAGCCAGTTCAGGCTCACCTAAACCGGAAGGAAGCCTGCCCCCAGTCCCCTTAGCTGGGTTCTGAATCCAAAGTTTACCTCTGACACGTCATTATTTTATTTTTATTTTTTAATTTTATTTATTTGAGAGAGAGAGAGAGAGAGAGACAGCATACAAGCAGGGGGAGGGGAAGAGGAAGAGGGAGCAGCAGACTCCCTGTTGAACAAGGAGCCCTACATGGGCCTCGCTCCCAGGACCCTGAGATCATGACCTGAGTCAAAGGCAGACGCTTAACTGACTGAGCCACTCAGGCGCTCCCCCCCCACCTTTTAAAAAAGATTTTATTTCTTTATTTGAGAGACAGAGAGAGATACCTGTGACACTTTAAAAAACAGTTCTCTGGGGGCGCCTGGGTGGCACAGCAGTTAAGCGTCTGCCGTAGGCTCAGGGCATGATCCCGGCATTATGGGATCGAGCCCCACATCAGGCTCCTCCGCTATGAGCCTGCTTCTTCCTCTCCCACTCCCCCTGCTTGTGTTCCCTCTCTCGCTGGCTGTCTCTATCTCTGTCGAATAAATAAATAAAATCTTTAAACAAACAAACAAACAAAAAAAAAAACAGTTCTCTGGCACAACACACGCACAAAGAATTGCTAAAAGCAACAACCACAGGTTTCATTAATCTTGTAAGATATGAGAACAGCATTGCGGTTATGCAAAAAAATGTCCATACTCTTTAAGAGATGTACACTGGATATGTAGAGGCAAAGTGACAGAATATTCTGTAACTTAATTTAGTTGGAGCAAAAAGGCCTAAACGTTAATAACTGTTGAACTGGATGATAGGTATGCCAAATGGGTGTTTGAAAATATTCCCGGGGCACCTGGGTGGCTCGGTCGGCTAAGTGCCTGCCTTCGGCTTAGGTCATGATCGCAGAGTCCGGGGATGGAGCTCCTCATCAGGATGGAGCTCCCCATCGAGCTTCCTGCTCAGTGAGGAGTCTGCTTCTCCCTCAGCCCCTCCCCCAGCTCGTGCTCGCGCTCTCTCTCTGTCAAATAAAATCTTAAAAAAATAAAGTGCATTTCTCTAAAAAAAAAAAAAAAAAAGAAAAAGAAAAAAGAAAAGAAAAGAAAAAAAGAGAAAATGTTCCCAATTAAAAACCAGCCAACCAACCACCAACCAAAACCACCAACCACTTTTCCAGAGGCTGAGTTTCGGGTACAGATGGCAGGTTGGCCAAGTGACTGATTTAAACGTCTCTGGAGTCCTGCACCCTGAGCTCTAGAAAGCAGCGCCACACGCTGCAGCAGCCACCACGGCCTCTGCACACCTCCTCACTGGAAGAGTGAGTTCTCGGCAAACCACAGCTGGTTCACGAATCTGCGCTCTCCGTCTCGGGTGGGTCAGGCGCCTGGTTCAGAGGGTTATGGGTTCTGGGAATACTGCTCAGGACCCAAGTGAACCAAATCTCAAACTCCACAGATGTTTTAAGGAGCGACAGGACACAGGGCACTGTTTTAGGAGCTGGCGACGCCCTCCCCCCTCCTCTTCCCTCCAGGGCCAAAAAAACTGGCAAGTGCAGGAAGTCCCTGCCAAAACCTGGAGCCTCTGGGTCAAAGTCAACAACCCCACAGCATCCAAGGCCAAGCCCTGTCCCTCAGTGCAGTCTTTACAGAGAAGGCTCCAGGGACAAGGGGGTCCTCCCCTCCCTGTTGCAACCATCTTCAGGGAAAATCCTGGTGGACAAGCCAAAACACATCACCACCTGCCAGTCCATGTGGCCCAACAGGATCATCTACAAAAACCCTCAACATCCCAGCAAGGACACGATCCCACTTCTAAGCGGAGCAAGGGAGGGAGTGGAGTGGGAGTCCACGATGGACTGTCAATGGACGACCGAACCAATACACTACAGCGGGCATTTAAACCTATACCTGCTACGACGGAGATGAATGCTGAAAATGTGATGTCGAGTGAAAGAAGCCAGACACAAAAAGCCACATATCTTATGATTCTAGTTACATGAAATGTCTAGAACAGGCAAATCCAGAGAGACAGTAAGCGAGTGGTTGCTGGAGGCTGGCAGGATAGAGGGGGGGGGCTATGGGGGGGGGCTTCTTTTGGACTGGTAAAAATGTCCTGAAACTGAATGTGGTGATGGATGCACAGCTCTGTGAATACACTAAAAATGCTGAGTAGTACTCTCTGTACGGGTGCATTGTACAGCATGTGGATATCTCAATAAAGCTGTTAAAAACAAATCCTTAGAGTGATTGTTCTTTGGTAAACAAATGGATGAAAAAAGTTATTTTTGAAGACAGTCAGTCACAGCAGATTCCAGAAAGAGTCAGAAGCTTTGTAGCTTGCCAATTAACTACAGGGACCCAGGCTGGTGCCCATGGGCGGCTGGCCTGGACCCTGCCACCTGGGGTGTGGGGACATGCACGCACATGCATCTGTGCCACCCCCAATAGGGCCAGAGTGGGGTGGGGAGATCCCTGGGAAGACAAGGCTGAAGATCAGGGAGCCTGGCAGGAGACACAGAGAGAAGAAGAACCGTCAGTCCACCAAGGCCCACCTGGTAGCTTACTCCAGATTTGGACCAATTTTAATTATTTCATACTCAAAGGAAAAAATCTGTCGCTGTGTAAGAAGTGATCAGAGGAAGTTATCAAGTCTTAGCCAAGAATGTCTGCGCTGTCTACTGAGTTTTCACAGGGTAGCAATTTAAAATGCCTTTGAGAAAGGGAAGATCACGCTCAGACTCCCCCCAGCCTCCGCCAAGAGATCAACACAAACCGCAAATCACGAGATGAATCCGAAATCAACTTTCGGCTCCGATGTTTGACCTGTGCCAGGAAACTCCACATCCTCCTCTTTCCAGGAACAGTTCGCTAGACTGTTCATCTGCTGCAAGATGGGCTCGAGCCAGCCCGAGAAATGGGGTGCCATGACTGCCTGCCCTCGCTGCGCTCGGCAGAGCTCCAGGTGTCTCACTGGCTGTGCCCTACTGTGCTCCTGATAAACAGCGAATGTGCTCTGAGCTCCGGCAGAAAGGAGGCGCAGGACAGGACACCGTCAGCGTGCTCGCAGCAGACCCTCCAGCACAGGGGACAGAACGAGCATAGGCACCTGGCAACATCAGCCAGCAGTCAGGGTCTGGATGGTCACAGACCGACCAGGGGATCCGAGCAGCCAGGGAGCAAGGGCGGGGGGGGGGGCACTTTCTGAAGGGATGGGATGTTCTCTATGTAGATGGTTACACACACGGACACACACATATACACACATGTTAAAGCTCACTGGGTGCATTTTGTCGTATGTATACTAAACTCGATAAAGTTGCTTTTAAAAGATTTTTTTAAAAATCTTCTACGTTGAGCCGATAGCAAAGGGAGAGATCTATAATAAATGAGCGTCTCATGTCCAAGGATTTATAAATTTTTCCCTAGTATCCTTGGGACAAGGCTCTTGACCAAAGGGACAGGATCCTGTTTGACTTTCAAGAAAAACACTGGGCTCCAAGAGGCACAGCTATTTGTGGATTCTCACATCCCTATTAAAAGTACTTCCATGTTTTCAAAACCCTTGATTTAAAAATAGAAACAAGTCACTTTTAACTAAGGGAAAAATGCAGCATTTATAGCGCCGAGTCTGTCACAGCCCAGCTGACAGCGGGCGGAGAAAGGACAGGAAGGCAGGGAAAGGGAGAGCCTGGCGCGGGTCCCATGGGAAGCACCGGTGTCAGAGGCCAAGTTTACAGAGAGGGTGGCAGGACACAAGAGATGCTGGTGTGGCAAGCAGCTGGGTCACAGGGAGCAGGCCAGGGGACCCACCTCTGGCACCTGTAGGAATCCCCACTTACCCATCTAGAACCTTCTACCACGTGCCAGTCTCCTATTGCTACGGGCTACTCTTAGGGCTTATGGGACAAGGATTCTGATGATTCACTAGAGAACAGGAGCCAGCGGGTGAAGCCAGAGCACAGCCGTCCCCTCCCCGCCGCTTCAGCCCCAGCCTCAGTTCTGAGCCCTTGAGCGCTAGCACTCAAGTCTCAGACACGCAGGCCACCTTTCAGGACATTTTCCTACAAAGACACAGACACATCTACACTACAACAGTAGGGGCATGTTGTACAGGGAACCCGAAATTCGCTTAGACTTCAAAGTTAAAACGTGAAGCTACAAAGGTTCATGCTTCTGTGAGAATTCTTGCCCGGGGTTTCCTGGGTCTGCATCCTGCCCACGACCTCTGGGTGGGGAGGTGGTTGAGTGAAGCACTTCCCGGAAGGACAGAAACCAGATTCTCCAAGATGCAAATGAAGGGCCTGCCTGCTCATCTGCTCTACCCTTTCTCCTTCCCCAACCTCATCCTCAGGAGGCTGTCTGCAAACCTTGTCTTCCTTCTGTGCTGAAATGACCCCCTGGTCCCTGTACGAAAGGCCACTTTTCCCTGAGGATTCCCAGGTGGCGGGAAGGGGTCATGTCTGGACATCTGGGCACTGCCTCCACGTGCTCAGCCAGAGGGACAGAGTGAAATGGAGGAAAAGCTACCAAAATGTCCCCAGCATCCTCAGGAACACTTTCCGTCTCCCTTCCATTGCCAAGTGCTGGGGGCTGAGAATGGAATCATTCCACTTTCTGGAGGGGTTTCCCAGCACTGTCATGAGGCCCACAGGGCACTCCACTCCCACCCCAAGTAAGGAGATTGAATTACCCTATTCCTGGACACCCCTCCCCTTGTGCCCTGATACCCCAGGTCCACAGGGCCTCTTCCTTCTTCAAAGGCATTGTTTCTTGGTCTCACACAAGTCACATTCAACTTTTAAAAATCACTCCATCTTCTTAATGTCTTAGGAGGTGCTCTGGCCTCTTCCCTCGCCCTCATAGGACATCTGGTATTCAGTCCAGCCATGACCACACTGCACCCTCTATCATTCCTAGAACCTTCCTTCCTTTTCTTCTTTCACTCCCATTGGTTCAAAGGGTCCTTTCTCTTTGCCGAGGTTAGCCACCCTCCACTTAGACTCTGGGTGCTATGTCTTCCACGTGCTCTCAGAACCTGCAAGGATGCTGGGGTCACTGTGACCACTGAGACATCTGCCTGTATGTGCTTCTTCTTTCTTCTATCGCTGAGAGATGAAATGAGATGGCCTCTTCCAAAGGGCCACCCCAATTGCTGGCCCAGCGCCACATCTCCTCCTGCCCACACACCCACTCCTCTGGGTACTCTGTACCCCCTCTTGGACAGGCCTTCCCGCCACCTGTTTCCCTTCCACACAACTACGTGCAACGCCCCATGTGCCACCACCTTCCTGCTTTATCCCCTGTGCCCATCCTCAGCCCAACTTCTGCTCCAGCACACCCACAACAAGGCACCACCAGCTTCCCCTCCTGGGAAGCAGGCAGCTTCCCTCAGGAATTTCCTGCCCAAACCCTCTCAAGCTCACAACTGAGTCCTTCCCTTTCTCGAAACCTCAGCTCCCTTCACTCATGATGAAGTACCACCCTAGTCTTTCCCCAAACTCCAGGCTTCTTCTCAGGTGAGGCTCAAGGGAAGATCAGCACATACTCGCCCACGGCCCAAGCACTAGACACAGGGCTCTCAGGAATGTGCCATTCTGCAGACGCCAGGTTTATCAGCTCGAAAAATCCAACAGTAATGAGCTCTAAGCTCTTGCCTTTAGGATGGATGGGGAACAAAAGGAAAACTAAGGCAGGATGCATACAAAAGCCTGCCTTGCACAGCAGTAAAAAAGGCTATAGGGCTCAAAGGAGACTGAGGGACACAGGGAGCCCTCTTCACAGCTCAGCTGTTCACACGGGCAGCTGCTCGTGGGGGAGCGAGCGTCTCCACAGCAGCCTGGGCTCCTTCTAAAACCTCAGTGTAGGAGCAACATGAATAATTTACAAGATGACAAGAAGCAAGCACCCAGCACTCTGGCTCCAAACAGCCTTCCTCTTAAAACCTACCTCATCATGCTCTGAGGGGAGCCTGTAATTCTCACATACGAGTCTCTTCAAACACAAATTGATATTACTGGAGGATTCCATTTGTAGGACATTCTAAAACTGGCTAAAACAATCAAAAGTGACAGAAATCAGAAAGTAGATGTGGTGGGGGACACTGTGAAAGGGCAGAAGGCAGCCTGCTAGGGTGACAGTGATGTGCTGTATCTCCTTTGATGGTCGTCAAACATATGGCTCTGCTTCAGATCTGAGCACTTGGCTGCATGGTAAACACTAGTCAGGTGCCAAGTTCCCTGCCAGGGGCCGGCGAACTTGGGGTACCTGCACTTGACAATTGGGTCCTCCTTCAGGTTCTCGAGGGTGAGAAGGCAAAGACAAAGGCCTCTGTGCAGTACAAGGAGGACATTGCATTTTGGAGCTCAGCTCTTAAGCTTTACATTGTGCCTCAAGATGACATAGATCTTATTTTGTTTTAAATTTGTTTTTCCATTTTGTTTTACCGCACATCCAAGGTAAAATGACCAGATGCGGAGGGCATATGCTGAGACCACTGTGCATGTGTGCCACCTGCCAACCCCCAACGCTTGGGAAGGCACCTGCACTAACACTGGTCAACACACACAGAATCCTCTGGTTGCTCTCAGGACCCTCATCACAGCGTCAGGGCCAGCGAATTTCCACACAGTCAGAGGACTGGATTGTGGGCAGGCAGCCGAAGGGCTCTTTGCCTTTTGTGGCCTTAGTTGGCCAGTGTCAGAAATGGAGAAGGAAAGCCCAGGTCTGGGGTGAGACAAGGACAAACAGGAAGATTAGACAAGGATACGAGCTGAGAGAAAAAGGGGACATGGGAACCGAGGGCCAGAGATGTGGAGCCGTGAGCAAACCCCATGGTCCCCTTGCCGGAAAGTTCCAGAGTGTTTCACCTTCCCAGAATAGAACATGAGGGTGTAGATGAGCCTCCGCTGCCAGCTCGCACCGTAGTGCTGAAAGACACAGAGCACAGGGCCTGGAGACCACAGGGGCGTGGGCCCGACGGGCCCGAGGACAGCTTGGTGAAGAAGCCTGTTTGCCCCTCCGCTTTCTAAGCTGGGATCTTGGTAGGAGGCTACCTCACAAGGTGCACCCAGAATGTAGCTCCCAGTTCAGATCCAGTGAGTGGTCAACTAGTTTGGTTTAACAACAAAACCACCCATAAATAATCAGATTTTTAGGAGGTGGGAATAAAAACATATGTAATAATCTGCAGTCCTGACTACCAGCCGAGACTGTACCCTGTCTAGAGCTCAAACTCAGCCAGGAGTGTGTGTCACAGAGAACTCCGGCAGCTGCGAGCAGCCCTCAGCACTGCTGGGGGTAGTGAGTGACGGGGACCAGGCAGCTACTCACTTTGAAAGGAAAAAGTAAAGCAACAGGGGAGTTGGGTTTCAGAGACACTGCCCCCCCACCCCACTGCCCCCAGCAGGCCAGGCCTCCCCGCCTTTCTTCCATGTCCATCTCAGCTGGGTTTTGTTGTTCGATGGGTTTGTCATCTCTACTTCTCTGGTTTTGCGTTTAAGATCCTTCAGATGAGATGTTAATTATGAAAGTAGGTCAAATTTGGTATAAATTAACACTTGATCATGAGGTTAAACTTATTATTTTTAAAAAGTAATTCAACCTCCTGTCAGCATTTGCCTCTGGAATTACAGCAGATGTCTGTGTTCATCACTCATTTCTGTATTATTTCAGTTTTGTTTTTTGTTTTCAGGAAAAAAACAAGGCTTTCGGGTGGTATGAGAAAATTATGAATACATTTTTATGAAAATTATCTCATGGGCTGTTTTTAATTAGTAACAACGTGGAAGTTTTACAGTGTCTCTTCAAATTATAAGTAGAATGGTCACCCATTTTGTCCCAAAATAGTCTCTCAGAGTGCTAACTTTTAAATCCCAGACCCCTGGAATAGTGTGGCATTTTGTGCATGGACATCAGAAATAAATGTTCTAAACACAGATTCAAAGTTGTAATGAAGCAAAAAGGAGGTATTTGTGGATAAGGACGCTAAACAGACTTGTAAACATATTGTAAAGGGTTCCCATGTAATGATTAAACAACAATTTAAGTGGCTTTATAAAAGCCAATTTAAAATATTTACAAGTTTTAGATGCCCATTTAAAAAAAAGTTAAAAAAAAAAAAAAACATTCCCGAGGCGGCTGGCTGGCTCAGTCCGAAGAGCTGCAATTCTTCATCTCCAGGTCGTGAGCCCCATGTGATGTGCAGAGATTACTTTAAATTAAAATAAGATAAAAACACTTCCCTCTTCTTGAAGGAGGGAAATGCTCTTGTAAACTTTTCTGTTTTACTATGAACACATGTTCCCAGTAAAATAAGTCATATGCAATACAAAGCAAAACTAAGGTTCCCCTATTTACCCCATCCCCAGTAAAATGCCTGTTACTGTTTCTGGTGTTTCCTACAAGAAAATGATTTTTGGGGGCGCCTGGGTGGCTCAGTCGGTTAAGCATCTGCTCTTGGCTCAGGTCATGATCCCAGGGTCCTGGGATCCAGCCCAGCTGGATGAGCAGGGAGCCTGCTTCTCCTTCTCCCTCTGTCCCTTCATCCCCGCTCCTGCTCTCTCTCTCTCTCTCACTCAGCTCTCTCTCAAATAAATAAAAATCTTAATGATTTGTTGTTGTTGTTGTTTTTAAATAGGAGAGGGCTTGGCTGGTAAGGGGCTGAAGGGTTTTTTGGGGTGGTGGGTATAAAGGTACTCTCATGCCATGACCATTTGTCAAGCAGCATACTTTTTTCTGTAGGCATACTTCAATAAAGGTGTTAAAAATGGGAGGCCAGAGGAGAAACAAAGTAATCTGAAACTAAGACTAGAAAGAGCAGTGACTCTCTGAACTAGCAAGCCCTTCAGAAGAGTTTAAAGAGAGAAGTAGGGGTTTCAAAGAGAAAGAAAATTGAAGCAAGTACCCATTAGCACTCCCACGAACACTATAGAAAAGGTGTAAATATTGTTGCATCAACATTTTCCAGATAAGAATTCTTTTCAGTACCTAAGGGACAATTACTCACAGGTTGTTTTATATAATGAAACTGCTCTCTTCTCGGTCATCTTTAAGATGGGCTCAAATTTCAATACATTGCTGCCCAAACAGATCATATTTCAGGAATTCAGGAAATAAAAAAGAGGAACACAACTTGATTTTTAACAGTAACTATTCAACAAGAAATAGAACTGTAAGAATTTTTGTTTAATGCAGTTTGTTAAAGGTGACAAACTATGTTTTTCTGGTGTTCCTGCGGAAGCAAAGGGAACAAAGACATTCTCAGACAGTTGTTCTATGTCCCCTTCCACAACCATCTCCTCTTTGCTTCTTTACGACTGCCAATCTGTCTTTAGAAGGTTTACTTCTTAAATCAGTACACAAAATGCCATGCTATTCCAAGGCCATGGGGTAAAAGTTAGCACTAAGAGTCCATCTGGAGGCAAAATGGGTAATCATTCTTACAATCTGAAGAGACATTTAAAAATCTCTACACTATTACATTCATAGGTACTTTCGTCCCCTTCCTGCCACATGGGCCCTGCCTGAGCAGGAAGCTGATCTCAGGTGAAGAGATGGGGAGTCTGAGATGTTGACAGGACAAACAAGGGACCAGCCCTCATTTGGTGTTACTCCTTCTCTACCTGACCATCTAGCTTAGCTCAGTGCTGTGGCCACCTTGGCTGACTGTCACATGCATGCTGGCCTCCACAGTGGGGCACTCAGGCTCCAGGGAGCACTGGTTCAACTGTTGACCTGGACCCCAAACCACTTCCAGCAGAAAGCCCCGGGTCCCTGTTCAGACCTCCTTCCTATCATTCCACGAGCACTGAGCAAATGCCTTAAGATTCACAGCGGAATACTAACCTACTATTTGCTCACTGGGTTTTCCAGTGCATGGGTCTCTCTTTAATCAGTGGTGTAAGGACTTCAGCTAACCCAGAACTGGGCTGCCAGCTAGCTCCTATCAGAAGTCATGCTAAGAAAGAAGGATTTAGGGAAGAAGGCCTGATCTTGATATTATCAAAGACACAAATATTTGCTGGGGGGGGGGGCGCCTGGGTGGCACAGCGGTTAAGCGTCTGCCTTCGGCTCAGGGCGTGATCCTGGCGTTGTGGGATCGAGCCCCACATCAGGCTCTTCCGCTATGAGCCTGCTTCTTCCTCTCCCACTCCCCCTGCTTGTGTTCCCTCTCTCGCTGGCTGTCTCTATCTCTGTCAAATAAATAAATAAAATCTTTAAAAAAAAAAAATATTTGCTGGGGGAAAAAAAATCAGTATTTGAACTTGGCCAATAAGAGACCCACGAGATCCAGCATTATTTTGCAGATCAGCATTTACTTGAAAGCAATGCACACGGACATAAGCAAGAACAGTTTTGATGGAGTCTATACCCCAAGCTTGCTTTCTGCAAACAAGGAACAGAGATGGAGAAACCATGAGGGCTTTGTGGATTCTTTCCAGAAAGAGATGTCGAAGGAAGATAATGGAGATAAAACTTAGACACGGAGGAGCCACCATTTAAGAGAAGACACTGCCTGATAGGCAGCCAGCTCTCTATTCAGGTAGGAGAGCTGTCACCAACAGCTGAGACCTCTGGGCTATTTCAGCAGTACAAAGACATGTGCCAGCCTAAATTCAGAGCTCTGAGGATTCTTCTCTACACTGTGTTACCTGTGGCTGCTGCAGTGTAAGGATGCTGTTTCCATCTGGTCTAAACACACCTCAGGCTGGTAGAAACCAAAATGCTGCTAATCATACACTGAGGCTCAGACAGTCTTGGAGCCAAGTGCCCATTCAGCAATGACAGCATCACCCCAGTTCGGGTGTAAATGTATCTTTTATCTCTCAAATCTCCTAACATCCAGGAATTTTCTTCCATCCCAGACTGAGGCATGCTGTTGCTAAGCAACTTCAAATCATATCTGAAGTCTGTGAGTGGGTGTGGTTAAAATAAACAAATGACAGAGTCACTGCAAGTTACAGAGAGGTGAAAGATACACACAGACCTTTTAAAAACATGCCTGTATTTTTTACTCAGGCCTGTCAACACCACACCATGCCTTGAACTTTGTTTTGTACAGGTTTTAACTGTCTTCATAGAATCCCAGCGTGTCTGCAAGCTCAGTGAGATAGAATTGCAGCAAACTGTGGCCCAAAGGAGAAGGAGCTCAGGCACACTGCATTCTCCAGGGTCGATCTGCACACTGATTCTGACTGGTACAAAGTCCTAAAACGGGGTTAAGTGAAGACCTATGTGCACTGCCATGACTGATCTGTCCACTTGGAAAGATGACGGGGGCTTATATATTTCAGCCACTCCTGAGTTTCTTCTAGCGTTTACTCCCTTCTTCTCCAAATTTAAGGCAATTCAGAGATTTTCCTGAGAGACAGAGAATTTGTTTTTGCTCCAACCCCTTTTAATTCAATGACGCTCAAGACGCCCCTCCTTCCTACCTCGCAGGCCAAACAAATAACTTCTCACACTTACTCTACATCACAAGATGTCACAGGGATTGTGGTATTTCTGTAGATGACCTGGAGTCACCTACCCTTCCTGGATCACTCAGTTAATCATTAACTAGAGGTTTTCTGCCTTAAGTCCTCTGGTAACACTTCCGCAACCAGCAATGTTCTCTCCAGTTCTGACACTCCAATTAACAACCACTCGGGCGCTGTAGGGAGCTACTGTGTGGGGCTGCTATCCTTTTCCATCAGGACAACTGAGTAACAAAATCTTACAGCTCAGGACTTGGCAGCGTGAAACAGATCAATGAAGCTGCCAATGCCCACGTTTACTGCAGAGCACCTCCAGGTCGTGGGCTCTGGCACCCGCTGGGCACAAAGATATGTGTTGTCAGTGGTCCAGAGAAGGCCCACAGCCTCCCTCACAACTCTCCCACGGGGACACACCACAGGAGCTACAGGTTCCCGGGCTTCCTTCAGAAGTGCCCGATCTGGTGGAGGAGGTCAGAGCTGTCGTAGGGTCTGCGTGGCCAGTCTGTAAACTACCAGAAACGTAAGGAATTGACGTTTCTTAAAAGCAAAAGGTACAGCTGAGGACGGAAGAGTCGGAGACGACGAAGACAGAGCCCCCGGCTTTGAAGAGTTCACAGGAGAGCAAACAAGTCGGCAAATAACTACAATCCGCGCAACAAGTACCAAAGCAAAGGCAGGGCCAGGCTAACCGCTGACCTGTGAAAAGGCCAGGCCCTTCAGCAGGAGGGAGACCCGGCAGGAAACGAGGGGCAGTCTGACCGCTCATCCCAAATTTCCCGACCAACTCGTCTTGGGGCCTGGCCGGGAGGCGCCCAAGCAAAGGGGTGGGGGGCGGGGGGGGGGGCTCGTCCGTTCTCGCCCCGCGGACGCACCGCGGGCCCTCCTCAGTCTCGGCCAGCGCGAGCTCCACGGCCCCCTCGTCACCCCGCGGGCACGTCTGGGCACATGCCCAATGGCTCGCGCCCCGGCCGTCCTGCGCCCCGCAGCGGCCGACTCGGGCCCCTGCCTTCCCGGTCCGGCCCGGGTCCGGAAGGCTGCCTCCTCCCTCATGACCCCTGCCCCACCGCAGGCCGGAGCCGGGGGAACCTCACCTCGGACGGGAGCCGGCGGCAACGGACGCCGTCGTGGGGCTCAGAGCATCCTGGGGTCGCAGGCAGCCGAGAAGAGGGGCCGCGCGGAGCCCGAAACGAGTTATGTAACCGGCAGGGGCCGCAGCCGGGACGGAGGCGGCGGCCCGCGGCACTTCCGCCTCCCGCGCCGGGCCGGCGGCGCAGGCCGGAAGCCCATTGGCCACCGGCCCCCACGTGGGACGCCGCCAACGCTACCCGACGCCGCCGCCGCCATCTTA
Source organism: Ursus americanus (assembly GCF_024610735.1). Classification (NCBI taxonomy): domain Eukaryota; kingdom Metazoa; phylum Chordata; class Mammalia; order Carnivora; family Ursidae; genus Ursus; species Ursus americanus. Next base: position 37,678,659 of record NC_142128.1, read on the forward strand.
CGAGCGGGCAGGCCTCCATTGAGGCCCGGCGGACGTGCGGACGAGGCGGGCGGCAGGACGAGCGCTCCTGCGCTGGCGGCCGGGGACGCCTGCGGCGCCGCCCGGGTGGGACCTTCTGGGCCCGGCTGAGTGCCCCATACGCAGAGCGCGGGCGGGGGGCTCCCGAGACAGGGATTGCTCCCTTCCCTCCAGTCCTGCCTGGGCTGACGCTCCCCTCGCTTGGACTCGGGGCTCCGGCTTTACCATCCCCGGTGCCCGGAGGCGCGTACACCCGGGGAAGCGTGGTGGCGTGGACGCGGCCGACAGCAGTCCGTCTCCACACAAAGGCTGTGGACGGCTGTCGCCGTGCCAATGGGTAGGGGTCGGTCGCACTCAAGGTGCAGGAGGGTCTGTATCACAAGATTGAACTCAAGTTCTGTTAGTAGAAAACCCGAGTTGAGCAACATCTTCTAGTAACTTTAAAGCAGGGATTTAGGGGCACCTGGGTGGCACAGCAGGTAAGCGTCTGCCTTCGGCTCAGGGCGTGATCCCGGCGTTATGGGATCGAGCCCCACATCAGGCTCCTCCGCTATGAGCCTGCTTCTTCCTCTCCCACTCCCCCTGCTTGTGTTCCCTCTCTCGCTGGCTGTCTCTATCTCTGTCGAATGAATAAATAAAATCTTAAAAAATAATAATAATAAAGCAGGGTATTCTTTGCCTTCAGATAAAAGTGGTCCACACAGCCAAAGGATGGAATAAGAAGGACCTGCTTACAACAAAGCCTAGAATGATCCACCCTAAAAGGATTTAATTCATATCCAAGAGAATAAGCATCACAGATCAAAAGTCTAAATAAAATAACATTATCTTAGGGAAGTTAAAAGCATATTCTTTTTAACATTTTTAAAAGGAAAAAGTAAAGAGATGAGAGGTTTTAAAAGTAACTGGTATAAATAGATCAAGAGTAATATGGGGCGCCTGGTGGCTCAGTTGGTTAAGGGTCTGCGTTTAGCTCCAGTCATGATCCCCGGGTCCTGCCATCCAGCCCCACTTCCCACTTCCACTCTGCTGGGGCAGGAGCCTGCTTCTCCCTCTCCCTCTGCCCCCTCCCCCACCTCCCACTTGTGCTCTTGCTCTCACTTACTCTCTCTCAAAATCTTAAAAAAAAAAAAAAAAAGTAATGTAACAAGGCAATATAAAACAACAAGGAATAATCTATTGTCTACATAATACGTATAGAGGCTGATGGAATCCTGATTTATATAAAGCAACCTGTATATTTCCTTTTTGTAACAGTTCCTGTAAGTTCCTGTTCTTTTAAGAAAGCTGAAAATAACACCTGAACAAAATGAAAATCGATATAATACTCTTTACAGCTCTGCACTGTTACATGTTTAAGGACTGCAGACATGCTATTGTAACCAAAGATACTGTGGTGAACTGTGTTTGAGCCCATACAGAACACTTTGAGGACTCCACACAATTATATTTAGTGCCTCATTATTAAATTATTTATAAACTAAACTTGTTGCAAAAAAAAAAAAAAAGCTTTCAGATTGATTAGAGAGATCCACACAGTACAGCAAGATAAATGAGGGCAGAACAGTCATCAAGAATGAGGTGGGTGTGTAAAATGCACTTTGAAGCCCTATATACTTTCTAGAAATGGGCTGCAACTTTAGCTCGGATCTTTTCAAAATCCACTTCCAGGAGAACAGCTGGTTACAAGATTTAAGGGGTCAATGTGTCAGAGGTGGCTAACTGCTGCCTACTGTCTATTGTCCCACAAGTCTTTCTTCTCCTCCAATAACTGCTTTATCACATCTTCTTATAGTAACAGAACCCCGCCCCCTACAGCAAGCAAATAGCTGTCAAGGTAGGCTTGTATTTCTCAGTCTCTCTTGCATCAAGGTGAGGCTGTATGGCAAACTTATTACCAATGGACAAGAATGAAAGTGAGGTAGGCAATTTCTGTGTCATGCCCTTAAAACCAAATAGCATAAATGTTACCAATTGGTGACGCTAGGTTGGCAGGTACATAGGTATTTGCTGCATTACTCCTTCAAAATATACAGGTTTGAATTTTTTTTAAGTTTTTTTTTTTTTTTTTTTAATTTGTGTGAGAGAGAGAGGGAGAGCGCACAAGCAGGGGAAGCGGCAGGCAGAGGGAGAAGCAGGGTCCCCACTGAGCAAGGAGCCCAAGGTGGGACTCAATCCCAGGACCCTGGGACTATGACCTGAGCTGAAGGCAGATACTTAACCGACTGAGCCACCCAGGCGTCCCAGGTTTGAATTTTTTTTTAATAAAGAGATGAAGTTTAAAAAAAGGAAATTGCTTGCTTTCCTCCTCTTCTTTCTCCCCTTTCCCGGTGTTCCCATCCATAGAAAATGGATGCAGTGATAAACCCCTTCAGTAACACAGGAGAAGTGAAATGCTACCCTATGTCCTTGCTACTTAGAGTGTGGTCTGTGGTCCAGCAGCAGCAGCAGCAGCCGCCCTGGGAGCTTGTTAAAAATATGGAACCTCAGGGTCACCTGGGTGGGCTCAGTCGTTAGGCATCAGCCTTCAGCTCAGGTCATGATCCCAGGGTCCTGGGATAGAGCCCTACATCGGGCTCCCTGCTCAGCGGGAAGCCTGCTTCTCCCTCTCCCACTTGCCCTGCTTGTTTTCCCTATCTTGCTGTGTTTCTCTCTGTGTCAAATAAATTAAATCTTTAAAAAAAAAAATGGAACCTCAGACCGCAGCCAGACTGAATCAGAATTTGCATTTAACTAAGAACCTACGTTTAACAAGATCCCTAGCTGATTCAGAAACCTTAAAACATTGGAAGTTTGAAACACTGAAACATTAAAGTTTGAGAAGCCCGCCCTATGTGATGACAGAGGTATAACATTCTATTGTTTCCAGGGTTCTATGCACAGTACTTTAGGATGAACTGCCAAAACAGAGAAGGGCATATACATCCATTCAAACTTTAAAAACACTCTTTTTAAAACCAAATGAGAAAATATTTTCCCAAGGGCTTACTTATTTGCCAAGCACTGCGTTAAGCTTCTAACACAGGATCTCTTTTATCCTCAGGGCAAGGAGGTACCACATGTTACTACAAGGATTATTCAAGGTAGTTGTCCTCTTAAAAAAAACCATTCCACCCCCAAAATGGTCCCTAATTGGTTTAACCAATTAAAGTCAGCCCCTTGTGATGGCTGGGTGGCTCAGTCGGTTAAGCGGGTGCCTTCCGCTCAAGTCATGATCCCAGGGTCCTGGGATCAAGTCCCACATCAGGGTTCTTGCTCAGTGGGGAGCCTGCTTCTCCCTCTGCCTGCAGCTCCCTCTGCTTGTGCTTGTGCACTCTCTCTCTCTGAGAAATAAAAATCAATCAATCAATCAATCAGTCAATCCAAGGCTCTGGTATATTTAAAAAAAAAAAAAGGTCTCTCGGCTCAGTGATTTGGGTAGTGTGGTCGTCAGTCTCGTCCAGTTCTATTTCATCAGGAGCTGCCTGTTCTGAGCACTCGTCCACTCCTCCTCCCCCTGGCTGCAAGGCCTCTTCTGCTGTACTGTTATTTTTCTTTTGCCTACTCATGGCCATCGGTCAAGCAGGGAGAAACCTAGAGGCACTACCCTTGCAGAGAGCCAGCAATCTCTACTCCTGTAGCTTGGCCGCCTTCCAAACTGCCAAGCAGAGGCAGTACTCCAGGGAGCACTTCCAGGGGAACCCTCGATTCCTGCCGCCTCAGATGCAGAACCCTCTCCCAGCCTTGGAGACAGGGAGCTAACCAGGCTTCTCTGGGCCGGGTGAGCAGCAAGCCACCACCGACATGGGCTGGTTCTGCCCCTCCCGAGCCCTGGCTTGATTACTCTGCTAATTTTGGAAGTAATATATATTCACTGTTCTATGAATCTCCAAGGCCAAGATCTCTCCAGAAATTAAGGCATTTAAATTTTCACCTCTCCCTTCTGGTCCCTGGGGTCTCATCTGGCCCATAGAGGAACAAAGTTGGGTACTACTCTCTTATTCCAACCGTGGGTGATACCACCTACCTAGGGCCCTACTCACTACTCTGTCAATAGATGGACTAGGGTTGGGGAGGAGGATAACAGGGGCCAGCAATCAAGGTTTCCCCTGCAATACCCACACATTCAGGTTATAAACAGTATTGCAAGTAACAACTTTATAGAGAAACCTGCACACATTGCAGATTTTTTTTTCAGGACAATTCCTAGAATGTTGGTTAAAATTATTTTTTTTAAGATTTATTTATTTTAGAAAGAGAGAGCTGGGGGAGGGGCAGAGCGAGAGCGAGAACCCCAAGGAGACTCCCAGTGTGGGGCTCAATCCCACAACCCCAAGATCGTGACCTGAGCCAAAACCAAGAGTTTTTCCAAGAGGACAGCTGGGTTTCAAAAGACCACACAACACTCAACTGACTGAGCCACCCAGGTGCCCCCCAAATTATTTTTAATTGACCACATTTCAATTTGGAAACAAACTCCTGCCCAAAGGTTTTACTAGTTTATTCTGACACCAAGAGTGAGAAAGCTTCTGTCGCATATATCCTCACCAACCTATTATTATTCCTTACCTCTCTGGGTCTGGGTGAAAAGATCTCATAATTTTAATGTGTATTTCTTGGTAAGTTTGATCGCTTGTTCCTATTTTTATTAACCATTTATATTTCTTCTTTATATGATTTTTACAGATGTGCCCAACATGATATTTTCGTTTGGGCTTAACTGGGGGTGGGGGACTTTCTAACACAAACTCTTCATCTTATTTTTTTAAAAGTAGGTTCTGATGTGGTTTGAAGTGGTGGGGTTCAGAGCCAACGGACCAAGAAAGAATTCTTGAGATACCTTTGGGGCAAAAAGGCGGTTTTATTAAAGCACAGGGAGAGGACCCTTAGGCAGAAAGATCTGCACTGGGGTCACGAGGAGTGGCCGTGGCCGATTATATACTTTCAAGTTGGGAGAGGGTTAGGGATAGCACAAGCCTCCAAGGTAATTTGGAAACAAGGTTTCCAGGACCCTGAGGGGGCTAGCTATTGTTCGGAAAAAGTCATTTATTACTGTTTAGTAAAACCTCAGTCATGAGACCCTTCAGATGTATATCAGTGGGCCATAGGCTTGGAGGACGATTGCTAACATATATCTTGGGGGGTAGAAATAAAGGAAGTGTCCAAAGGAATTTGCGTATGTTAAAGTAGACTTACAGGATCCTGGGGAGCAGGGGAGAGGCCGGGCTAAGATTGCCTTTTGCCCTTACCAAGGTGTCAACATCAAAGCAGTTGAGTTTCTAGAGGAAAGTCATTCTGCCTGTTTCAAGGACTTGTCAGTGGGTTGTAAGCAGCAAGGAAATCTAAGTTTCCTCTTTGCCTTTGTTTCCCACATCAGGCTCCATACCCAGCATGGAGCCCAACATAGGGCTTGAACTCACAACCCTGAGATCAAGACCTGAGCCAAGATCAAGAGTCAGATGCTTAACTGAGTGAGCCACCCAGGCTCCCCTCACATAAACTTTTTTTAGAAGTATGCATACCCATGGCCAATTTTCAGGAGCACAACAAAAGGAGATATGGTGCAAAGTTTTCCTCTTTCTGACTCTGAGTGCTAGAGTTCTCCAGATAATCACTATTGCCAGGATCCTGGAATCCTCTCGGAGATCTTGTTTACATGCACAAGCGATATGATATTTTCACCAATAAAAAGCAAGTGTGAGTGAGGTGTGGTCAGAGCTTAGATATGGGATTCTGTTCCTTCCTTCTACCCTCTCTTCAAGAGACCTGGCCACTGTGCCAGGGGCTGTGGGTACAAATGGTGACTGAGATGTATTCTCTGCCTTTGGGCAGATGTATGATTACAAGATGGCCTGATAAGGGTTTCCACAGAGGCAGTCACACAGGACAGTGGGACTTTTAGAACGGACTATGAGTGAATGCCTATTTGCTAAGTGTCTGCCATGTGCTATGCCCTGCGTCACAGCCCTTCCTGAGGGACTCTGTATACTTCCCACCAACTCTGAGAAGTAGGTATGCTTGTCCCCATTTTATAGACCACGATGCCTATACTTTCCTGACTCACCCAGGAGGACAGCTGGGTTTCAAAAGGCAGGCTTTCCAGGAAGACCCTGAAAACATTTTTCCAGGGTGTCAGAAATAGACCATGAACAAGCCCCTTCATGGCAAGCACTGTAGATGGTTGACCAGCATCTGCCTGGCCTGAGAGGGCTCTAGACCACCCTGAGAGCACTCCCAGAGGAGGAAAAGGCTCCACGAGACTGGCTTGAGGTGGGGGAGATTATTTTGATTCGTGGTCCTAAAGGGTTTATTAACGTTTGCATGGATCAAAGCCACTACAACCAAGAACCAAATATTTGCTTCCAAAGAAATTCCCTTTTGATGTAAAATGCTGCAAGTGTATCTGTTAGGTCACCAAGGATGATCTTACTTGCTGCAACAGAACCAAGACAGAGGGAGCCGAGGGCAACCACGTGGCCCCTTAGCCGGTCTGGGAGGGTCAGGCCAGCCTACTGGCAGGGTCTGGTTCTCCAGTTATATTGTCAGTACACCCTGAGACTGGGCTTACTGCTCAGACTCACAAAATACTGAGGCTTAAGCCAAAGACTGGCTTATAATGGTTAAGGGTCACTGGAATACTCCTATCCCTGCTCCAGACGCCCCTTCCTCTATTAGGGTTCCTGGGAAGCTAGATCACTAATCAGGAAGTCCTTGGTGAGCAGGGGTACAAGGAAGGGAAACAGAGTTTTAAAGGAGATCTTTTACTCGGGCCCTGGTCCGACACAGCAGAGCCTTCTCTGTCAGGAATGACTGTCCCATTCGTTCAACGTTCCTTTGCCTGAGCAGCGCTAGGAGGGTGCCAGACTCTTACTGACTCTTCTTCCTCTTGGTTCCACTCAGGTGAGGCCCCTCTGTAAACACGTTCCTTTTCAGACCCACAAATCACAACTTGCTTAACTATCCAGGCTTTGCTTAAAGTTACCTGTTATTTCTGCAGAAATTGATTTCATCTCAATTTTCTCAGCTTAATTCTCAGCATTCAGCCTTACTCCCCTTCTTCCAAGTTCTTGGGAAACATGTCATTGCAGGAAGCTCTATCTGGACTTTGTTGATGTGTCTGATTAATACTTTTATTTAAAAACCTTTCTTTGGGGCGCCTGGGTGGCACAGCGGTTAGGCGTCTGCCTTTGGCTCAGGGCGTGATCCTGGCGATCTGGGATTGAGCCCCACATCAGGCTCTTCTGCTATGAGCCTGCTTCTTCCTCTCCCACTCCTCCTGCTTGTGTTCCCTCTCTCGCTGGCTGTCTCTATCTCTGTCAAATAAATAAATAAAATCTTTAAAAATAAATAAATAAATAAAAATAAAAACCTTTCTTTTTTTAAGTAGGCTGCATGCCCAGCATGGAGCCCAACACGGAGCTTGAACTCACAATCCTGAGATCAAGACCTGAGCCGAGATCAAGAGTGGGATGCCCAACCAACTGAGCCACCCAGGCGCCCCTAAAAATCTTTTCAATGATAAAGCTCATACTTTTGAGCACTTCTTATATGCTAGAGTGTTGTATCATGTAGTATCTCATTTAATCATCCTAACAACGACATGAGGTAGAACCTGAGGTATTTACACTCATTGTCCCTCTTTGGCAGCTATGAAACTGAGACTTCGAGAGGTCAAGTAATGAATCCAAGATGTTAGAGCTGTTGAGAGCAATTTCAACCCATGCAGTCCAACTCCAGACTAGTTTTGGAAGAAATACCTACTCACCGTAATAAGAAAAATATATAAGAGCATAAAGAAGAAAAAAATTACCATTTGCTCACCAACCCAAGATGATCATTGAACATTTGCATGTCTCCTTATTGTTCTCTTCAGTACATTTTTTTAAAAGATTTTATTTATTTATTGGACAGAGATAGAGACAGCCAGCGAGAGATCCCTTAAAAATTTTTTAATGTTAGTATTTCCCCACGTTGTTTAAAACTCCTAATAGGGGGGCGCCTGGGTGGCACAGCGGTTAGGCGTCTGCCTTCGGCTCAGGGCGTGATCCCAGCGTTATGAGATCGAGCCCCACATCAGGCTCCTCCGCTGTGAGCCTGCTTCTTCCTCTCCCACTCCCCCTGCTTGTGTTCCCTCTCTCGCTGGCTGTCTCTGTCTCTGTCGAATAAATAAATAAAATCTTAAAAAAAAAAAAAAAAACTCCTGATAGGGCGCCTGGGTGGCTCAGTCGGTTAAACATCTGCCTTTGGCTCAGGTCATGATCCCAGGGTCCTGGGACTGAGCCCCACATCGGGCTCTCTGCTCAGTGGGGAGCCTGCTTCTCCCTCTCCCTCTGCCTGCTGCTCCCCCTGCTTGTGCTCTCTCTCTGTGTCAAATAAATAAATAAAATATTACAAAATAAAATAGTCTACGGCCATACCACCCTGAACGCGCCTGATCTCGTCTGATCTCGGAAACAAAATAAAATAAATAAAATAAGAATGTGCCACAATACTATTAAAAAAATAAAACTCCTAAAAAATGACATGTTAATTGGTTGTAATATTTCCTCCTGAGAAAGAGGAAAAATACTTAGACGTTAGGTCATTTCCAGTTTTTCTCTACTATACATAACTCTGCAATAAACATCTTCATGATTTTCTATTTTCAACACATTTCCTTATGATAACATGGCACTGATCGCCAGTTGTCTCCAATGTCTACTTCCTTCTTCTTTCTCATCATGATATAACTTGTGCTTTTTAGTTGGGCATAGGCTACTCAAATATTGTTTCCTAGCCTCCCTTGAGTTAGGTGTGGTTCTCTGACAATGTGACTAAGTTCTAGTTAATGGGATGTGAACTGAAGTGGCAGGTGCAACATCCAAGTTCTGCCCTGAAAAGAAAGGGACACGCCCTCCTCTTCCTCCTCCTGCTGGCTGCAACTGAGACATGATAGTAAGCCATGCTGGACTGGGAGTCTGAGAGTCATGAGAGAAAATACCCTACTGGCAGTGAAGCACAAAGCAGAAAGAGCCTGGGTCCCTGGCAGCTTTCCAGGGCACAGCTGTTATATTGGCTTGAATTATATGTGAGAGAAAAATAGATGTCTATTTGTTTAACCCAATGTTATTTTGGGTCTCTGTGTATAGTTAATGGAATCAGATGCCCAATTAATACAGACAGATATTTGTAATTAGATTTACAAGATCAAATGGTATGAATAGTTTTAAAACTCATGCTATACACACTAGGGACAAATTACTTTATAAAATACTTTATAAAATAATATGCTCCTTTACCCATCTACCAGCAAAGCAAAAGCATGTGTTTTACTATCCCCCTCTGTCATTCAGTATTAGTAATTTAAAAAATATTGACTAATGGAGGCTGCGTGGCTCAGTTGGTTAAATGTCTGCCTTCGGCTCAGGTCATGATCCCAGAGTCCTAGGATCGAGTCTCACATCGGGCTCCCTGCTCAGTGGGGAGTCTGCTTCTCCCTCTCCCACCCCGCTGCTGTGTTCTCTCCCTCTCTCAAATAAATAAATTTTTAAAAAATCTTTAAAAAATATTGACTAATAAAATGGGTTTCATTTCAGTAGGTTTCCTCTGACTGTGAGCGCATCACCCACAGCAAGACACAGCAGGCTTTCACTCACTCTCTGCAACTCTTTTCCCCGCTCGGGCTGGCTCCGTGCCTCATTCCTCCAGGTACAGCCTTTCTGTCTGCTGCAGCGCAGAAAGAGGCAAGGCCATCACTTCCCTCCTGGCTATGCCGTGCTGTTTTTGTTCACTCCTGGGCCAAGCGTTTCAGACAGTTAAACCCCTGATCTCAGAAGGCTCAATGTGAAGGGTCCCTTGGCGGGGGGTGGTGGTGGGGAATTAATTGTCTAAGCATGCCGTGCTCTTGTCTACTCGCCAACCTGCATGCTCTGATCTTATCATCCTCCAGGAGCCTCTGCTTACAGCTTCTATTTGCAAGAATCAATCAGTATCAGTAGATCCAGAATCTTCCTTTGGAAGCATTTCTAACCTCAGTGACTGAGAAGGAATTCTGTTAGAGTTGACACAGAGCAAAACCACTTCCTGGTCATAGGATTAATGTATTGGAGGCACAAGTTAGGACCCTTAGCTCCCTCCCTCTCTTCCTTCCTTCCCTTCCTTTCTTCCTCCCTCTTCCCTTCCTTCCACCCTCTTTCCCTCCCTCTTTCCTTCCTCCTTCTTTCTTTTCTTTCCTCCTTCCTCCCTTCCTCTATCTTTCTTCCTCTTTCTTTTTTGAGTCTCTGATGAAGGAATTCCTGCCCAGCTAGAGGTAATCCTAGCTTCAAAGTCCTGAGAGCCTCTTGCTGTGACAGGAAGTCCTGCAGGCATGACCAGTAACCATCATTCCCTTCATTAGAGACTGGATACTAGTGAGCCAGGGTTCCTAACTGCCCAGAGAGCACAATCCTAACTGGATTTCTGCGAGAAAAGCCTCTTGCTGAAGTTGGGAGAAAAAGCTAATCTTGCTTATCTATACTCTTCTGGTACATCCTGATATGGGCCTGCCAATTTCTCGTTGGTATTTACATCTCACGAAAGATACAAAGGCTGTAAAAACCAGAGACATACTTATTTTTAAGGCACAGACCCTGAAAAGCAGTACTGTCTGGGAATGTTAAAAACGCCAAATGTAGAGAGCAATTTGTTCTGGAAATTATGTTTAAAATTACCAGGGAGAAATATCTATACTTAAAAGGGAACATTGGTAATCTCTGAATGATAAGAATGTGTGCTTTTATTTTCTATTTTTTTCTTATCTGTATTTTCTAACTTTCTAAAATGCACATATACTGCTTTTCTAATAATAAAGTTATTTTTTAAAGACTTTATTTATTTATTTGACACCGAGAGATAATGAGAGACAGAGCATGAGGGGGTGATGGGCAGAGGGAGAGGGAGAAGCAGACCCCCTGCCAAGCAGGAAGCCCCAACCCTCCCAGGACCCTGGGATCATGACCTAGCTGAATGCTTAATTGACTGAGCCACCCAGACGCTCCTATAAAAAGTTATTTTTAATTTTTAAAAAGATAATGTGATCTTCAGAGACACAGCATATCTTTGGCTACAGAAAGAATTTTAATACATACGTATTATTATTGATATGTTAAAAGCTGAAATGAAGAAGCTTGTCAGAAGGCTGTAGCAAAAGGACTTTTGAGTTTTGTTTGTTTGTTTTTAGGGAGAGAGAGTGGGGGAGCAGGGCAGGGAGGAGGGGGCAAAGGGAGAGAGAGAAACTTAAGCAGTCTCCGTGCACCCCAGGATTTTTTAGTTTTGACTCTCAAAATCTGTTACTTGAGGGGTGCCTGGATGGCTCAGTCAGTTAAGCGTCTGACTCTTGGTTTTGGATACTGAGCCCCGCATCTGGCTCTGCACTCAGTGTGGAGTCTTCTTGTCCCTCTCCCTCTGCTCCTCTCCCCACCCTCTCTTCTCTCTCTCTCTCATAAATAAAATCTTTTAAAGAAATCTTTGACTTGAACATAAAATGGATATATAGTCAAGCATCTCTGATTTTTTTAAAAAACCAAGGTAGGCATATAATTCAGTCTTATTCCTTCAATCTTGGTCTTGAACTTGGTATCTCATCTCTTTACTTCAAGCAAGATCAATCTTTCAAGCTCCCTTCTTGATCTACTTGCTTAGTTTTGGTAGTTAGAGGGTCAAGGGAAGGTTTAGTTTCCTTTCCCATTTCAGAGATGACCCTCTCTATCTGGTTATCCATTGAGTTAATACCACAGGCTTCACTTCTGGTTATCGGAAACTGTGTTTATTTCTTTATTAGGAGACCAAATTTCAAAGGAAAAGGCTACAAGAGCCTCTTGTTCTTGGTGAAAGGGTCAAAAATCAAAATCAGGAGAATCTGAGCCCTAAAAGAGATATCCTTGATGTAAGAATAGCATTATATATAAGCACAAAGGGGGGGGGGTTAGATGACTGCTTGAGCACTACCATGATTTGATGATGAACGTGCTTTCAGTTTAGACCTCCATGTACCAGGCTGTTAGGTCTTCTTCAGCATTTAGGCTTTGGATTGGTCTAGCCTGTGGGGAAATTTTTCCTTATCATTCTTCCATCTGTCCTTTCCCCACCTTTCTCCTTCTCCCTAGGGCCCCTAGATACCTCTTTTGTGACCCATTCTCAGAAGGCCTAGCTCTTGGCTGTCAACAGATGTCACTTGTGGCAGATGCTCTTAGTTACTATTTGACATCTGTTCTACTTCCTCCTTTTTCTTTTCCAACAGAACCCTAATTTTGTACAGATAGTTGGCGAGGGGAGGCTGGGTCCTTCCTGCAGTGCCAGGGGGTGAACCATGGTTGGTCAAAACCAATTATAGTAGGTATCGTCTTTTTACCCGATAATGATTGGTTTAGGATGGGTATCTGGCACAATGCACGTCTGCATGTATTATGTGGATTCCACTGTCACTTTCACCAACATGCTAAGGATGGCGGAGGAGAAATATGGAAGCATTGGGACCTCGATGATGTCACTGAGCCACTGAATTAACCAATCTGTACCTGCCCTACTTTTGAACATAGTTTTGTTGGGTTTTCTGTTACTTGCAACTGAAACTGTCCTGTCTAATATTCCACCCGTTCCCACTACTTATTTTGCCAATTCTGATAACACTGTTTCAATAACCATGCAACCATTTCTTGAGTAACCTTTTAGATACAGGCACATGATTAGCACTAGAATAAGAAAATATATTGGGACTTACCCAGTATTTTCTATTAAGGTATATCTATCATCCTTGCTTTTTCACCTTTGTAAGTTGACACCTTTGTAAACTGACAACTTATTTGAAACTACCCTCTGAGGAGAAGCATTTGGAACTCTTTGCAGCCAAGGAAAGCAAAGTTGTATATTGGCCAAGATGACCCAAGCAATCAGTGGCAAAGCTTGACAATGAACTCAATTTTAAATTCCAAATCCATACACCATGACACCCAGTGTCAGTAAAGTGTAAAATATGTGGCAATGGGACAGGTCGAATGTGAAGCTTAGGCGTCTCGCAAAGCAAGCCAATGGCTCTACTCCCGCTTGAGATTTCGCTGTGGCTCTGAGCCTGATTTGGCTCAGCTCGGCTGCAGCCGCAGGGCACAACGCATCTAGAATGCACTGGGTCAGAGACTAGCAACCTGGTCGAAGCTGATCTGAACTCTGTCCACGCAGAAGACACCCCTTTTCGCCCACGCCCCACAGTCCGCCCAAAATACAGTGGACTTGGCTGCTCAGGCCAAGACTGGGACTTGCATTCCTGGCCACTCACCTCACCCTGGTCGGACCCACTTTTTGAGCGCACGGGGCACTGCCGCCCGAACCCACATTTCGGTGCCAATAGTCCTTCGGGTTCGGAGTCTCCCTGTCTTCTCGCTTTCCTTGTTCCCTGAAACATAACGTCCTTCCGGGGTCACCTTACCTCTTCACATCCTACCTATTCACTTACCTGCCTGCAGGTAAGCGGGCAGGAGCTCACCCGGGAGACCCAGGCAGCGGAACCGGAAATACTTACTTTGAGAGACGGAAGGAAAACTACAACTCCCAGCATGCCCAGCGAATCATCGGCCCTCTGTTAATGGACTCGATTGGTCAACACACTAGAAGGACTGCTCCCTTTGGAATAGCGCTGGCCAATCACAGGGCAGAGCTTCATGAAAGCATGGGGGCGGGCCGTTTCCGGCGGCTTTCCCGGCAGCTCCGGCTTAGAGGAGCGTGGGAGCCTAGCAGTAGCTGTGCTTTCGGTCTAGAGTGTCAGTCGGGCGTCGCCTTCTGCTTTTTCTGCCCGGGTAGCGGGAGACTTTCTAACATCACTAGTCTCGGAGCGGTAGGTGGTACCTGGCCGGCCCAGGAGTCGGCCCTTCAGAGGCTGGCCTGTGGAGAGGAGCCTTCGGCTCAGGTTTTAAAGGGGTTGGGAAAGCGAGGAAGCCTTGGGAGTGCATGGGGGGGCTTTGCAGCCAAACTGGCCCCTCTGAGGATTATTCTCTCCCCTCCTAGATCTGTCTCGAAGTCAGTGTGGCCACTTGAGGAAGACACTCCCACCCCCTGAGATGGCGTCCACGCTTCCGACAACCGGCGGCCAGGTAAGACCAGGTTCCTTCTCGGGGTCCAGTTCCTGTCGCTACTTTCCGGCCTCTGCCTGCCCTCCTTTGGAAGAGGGCCCGTCTCGTTGGGAGGGCTCCTGATCCCCAAATAGCCCTTTGATCAAGCTGTCTTTGTCCCTGGACCAGGCACTTGGGAGAAATGGCCTATCACATTCTTCCTTTCAGAACCACCAACCGGGAGCAGGGCCCACTGGAGAAAGCTATCAGAGTACCTCAAAATTTATTGGCTTTCTGGAATGCTGCTCAAACTTGCGGATTTCTAAGCACATCCCACACCTTTTGATAAGCACAGAAACAAAACCCCCAGGCGATTCTTAATCACGTTGAGGTTCTGTTGGTTTGTAAGACTGGTAAACTAAGGGAAGGAGGACTAAGCCTGGACATGATTCTAAAGAGAGCTTAGCAGTGAGTGTCATGTGCAGGGAGGAGAGAGACTAGCAAGCAGAAGGATGTTAGGAGAACACTGGAACCCCTGTCCCTTTTCATGATTCTTCCTGGGCTGCTCAGTTTTCTTTCCCTTAGAGCATCTGTATTTAATGGTTTCTCTCCCTGAGAGTTCCCTCATCTTTTCTAGAACTCTCTTCTAGAACTTCTTACAGTTCACCGTCTTGGCCCTTATACCACTGCTTCAGAAATTATGTCCATTTTTACCCCTTCCCAGTTTCCACTACCACCCTTAGAACCCATTTATACACAGTCCCCAGCACTCAGGAATCTTTTACACCAAGCCCCTTTCTCCCTTGGTTCTGGTATTTCTAGCTCTTCTCAGTCTTCCTAAACTGAGTGAGGGGGTGGCCTTGGGGCCTCTTGTCCTGAGATGGGCTCTCATGTTGTTTCAGGGGCCAATGCTGTTTGAGGATCTGGCTGTGTATTTTTCTCAAGAGGAGTATGTGAGTCTGCACCCTGCCCAGAGGTCCTTCAGCAGAGACACTACACAGGAGTGTTTCGAGGATATGGCCTTGATGGGTAAGGCAGTTGTTTTTTCCTGGATTTTGGAACTTTACTCAGTTCTAGCAACAGGATTTCATGTGTCATTCACATGTTGGTATGGGGGCATGGAACCTATCTCTGGGTGATCTATGTGGATATGACAAGAACTTGCATGACAGGGAAGTATTCAAAGGAGATGATTTCTAAAAGACAAAAAATCTTATCTAGTACAGTGACTGTGGTTTTGCATAAGACATGGCCATACCCAATAATCTTCCCAAATATGTGTTAAAGTCAGTTCACAGTTTTACTTGCAAAACCTCATGACTATAGGTTACTATCATCTACTAAAGATTCGAAATTGATTTACTCTTAAGGGGGTGCTATGCCATTTTCACGTAAGGGGAACTATATGCAGAAATGTTCCCACGCCTGAGTAGAGTTTGTCTCTGACTAGGGTTGACTCTTGCAACTATATCATAACTCATGTTTCATATTTTCCACCTCTCTCTTCATCATGTTCATGTTTCCCTGTACCTTCTTGAACATAAGAAGTATAGTTATAGCTATCCGAACATTGTTTCTACTAGTTTGATTCTCTGTGTCATTTCTGGGTCTGTTTCTGTAAATTGATTTTGTTCCTAATTATGGGTCATATTTTTCTGCTTCTATACATGTCTGATAATTTTTGATTGGATGCTAGACATTGTGGGTTTTATGTTGTTGGATGTTCGCTTTTGTTGTATTTTTTAAAATATTTTTGGACTTTGTATTTCAGTTACTTGAGATCAGTATGATCCTTTCAGGGCTTGCTTTTTGCTTTGTTAGGGTGTATTCAGAGCAGCCTTCAGTCTAGGGCCCATCTGACCTGCTTTTAAGGCAATGTCTTTCTGAGGATACTGCCCGATACCTTGTGTGTTCCATCTTGGCTGACAGGAACATGAACTATTGAACTATGTATGATGTGAACTCTGAAGACTGTTCTGTGTGTTTCTTTTTGATGGTTCTTTTCCCAGTCTAGGGTAGTTTCCTCATGTGCACTTACAGATTAATATTCAGCCCAAGTCTTAACAGGGCCCTACCTAGATGTCCAGAGCTCTGCCTGGGCACCTGCCTTGTCCCCAGTATTTTGTTATCAAATTCTAGCCATCCTGGCATCCCTGAATTTGGTCTCCTCAAGACAGCATAACTACTGGGTATCATTTGGATTCCCACACTACGCTGCAGCCCAGAAATCCTTGCTAGGGAGTGCGCTAGGGCAATCAGAGGCTGTTTCTCTGGAAGGAAAGACCCCTTTTATATTGATATGTTGGCTTTACAAATTAAGAATATTTGGACAAATATTTAAAAAGAATGTTTTTTGGCAGCCTAAGTTTTGTCAGCCGTCCAGTGAGACCAGTTATCATTTGGCTGCTGTGTGCATGGCAGCTCTACCTTGATCTTTCCTCCAGGAGAGATAAAGAAATTTTGAAGAACTCTCCTGGTGACAATAAAGCTATTTCTAATAACAGATTGTTTCTCTGCTAGGTAGAATACTCACTCACTTGCTCTCTTTCTTTCTCTCTTATTCTAGTTGTGGTTGCTCAGTAGTCACTTAAGATTGCTTAAATGATGAAAAGTTCCTGAGACTCGGGAGACTAACTGGAAACCTCTAGACAGCATCTACCAAGATTGCCCTTAGTTCCTATCCTATAGACCCTAGCTTAGTTACACCTCTTTTCTGCTTTCTCCCCTCACAGGATCACGAACAACTAGATCCTCTGGGAAGTCAGTAGAGCCTGCTGGCCTGATTTTGTATAGTATGAGTGTCTGGGTTCTAGGATAAGCCATCTACAGATTCTTGGTCCTTGTGTAACTAGCTTGTTCTTTTCCCAGTACCACTTGAGGGTGTTGTCTATGTTTTGCTTTGTTTTGTTTTTATCAACAGGAGGGGAAGGCAAGACTGAGATTTCTCAACAGCTAAATCTAGAGTCTACGGGATTTGAAGAACTTGCCCCAGAAAGCTCCTCCATCACTGTGCCCCTTGTCTATTACCCAAAAAAATCTCACACTGGAGTTGGAGACCCAGAAAGGAAAGTATCAGGTGGAGCTCCTGCTTGCAAGAAAAGGTTCATAAGCCTATTAGTTACCATTGAAAACCAAACCCCGTTACTAGAACTATCTCAATGTTTAGGAACCAGAGCACTTTCTGAAATTCTTGAATTTCCTGGGGAAGAAGCCAAAAATTTGTACAAGTGTCCTGAATGTGATGAAAGCTTCAGTGATAACTCATACCTTGTTTTGCATCAGAAAACTCACTCAGGGGAGAAAAAGTATAAATGTGGTGACTGTGGGAAGATTTTCAATCATAGAGCCAACCTGAGGACACATAGGAGGATCCATACTGGCGAGAAGCCTTATAAGTGTGCTGAGTGTGGCAGCAGCTTCCGCCAGCACTCACATCTGTCTCGGCACATGAATATCCACATAAAGGAGAAACCCCACACATGTGGCATATGTGGGAGAGGTTTTATGTGGCTCCCAGCATTGTCACAGCATCAGAAAACCCACGCTGCCAAAAAAGCCTATGAAGGTACTGACTGCGGTAAATATTTTGGTCAGAAAACACATCTTGCTTTGCATGAGAAAACGCACATGTCAGCCACCCAGTACCGATGCACCCACTGTGTGAAGTACTTTGGGCAGCCCTCACACCTTGTCCTCCCCGAGCAGGGCCATGAGGATGACTCTGAACAGTGCAACGACTGTGGGGAAAATTTACTTTTGTTCTCAAAATTCAAACCCCTAAAATGTCCCGAGTGTGCGAAGACCTTCCTTCGTGTCTCTGAGCTTATTTCCCATCAGAGCATTCATAGAGGGGAAAAGCCCCATAAATGCAAAACATGTGCAAAAAGCTTTATTTTGGACTCAGAGCTTGCATGCCACCAGAAGAGCCACACAGGAGAGGAACCTTTTAAATGTACCATGTGTGGGAAAAGTTTCAGGTTGAATATGCATCTCGTTGTTCATCAGCAAACCCATATGGAAACCACCATGTAAATATAGCAAGTTTTCATTAATGCTGTGCTTGTCAGTATCTATACTGAAAACTGGGGACCAGTTACCCTTTATGTGCCTGGCACTTTACATGCATTCCATGTCACATGTCACTTAGTCTCCACTACAACCTTGCTTTAGGCACTATCATTTCTGTTTTATAACCAAGGAGGCATAATCAATGTCACAGCTAGTGAATGAAGCCAGGATTATAACTCAGTAACTCACTCACTGTTCACATTCCATTTGTATGCGCCACAGAATGATATGGAACTTTTTTTTAAATTCAGTTTTCATTAAAATGAAAGTCTTCCTAGAAGTCCTTTTAATTTTGTTATGTGGTTTCTGAGTAAGTTTTAGAAGAAGGAGAATTTCCTTTTTTTTCTTTTTGCCAGTTCTGCAGATGTAGTATCTAGGAAAGTAATCTGTCTATTTCTATCTTATACTTTTTTGGGTTATAACTAAATGTAACATTTGTAAGAGATGATATTTCACATGTGAATTTCTGATGTGGTTTAGAAGCTTTTGTGCCTGGTGTGAAAAGTTCCCAAATAGGTGGACAAGTTGGTGTCATAACGGCTATTAGAATCCATGGAGTTCCATTCTCAGATCTGATGCCACTGGCCTTTGTGACTCCTTTGCAAGGAATTTTGGCAATCTGACTGAAGCCTTTTCTGGTGCCTGGGCTTGATCTAGGGAAAGATATTTGCTCCTCTCTGGAAGGAGTTACCTCTAAGTCTCGACCAAAGCACATTTCCTGCCTTTCTATGAATAACAGGAACTATTGTTTAGTGAACATGCTAGATGCTTTAGGTGTGTATTATCTAATTTAATCTTCAGGATAAATCTGACAGAGAAAGGGCTATCCTTGTTTCATAAACAAGGAAGCTGAAGCCCACAGAGGTAAAGACAGTATCTTGCCTAAGACAAAAATAGGCATGTGCTGAAGCTGGCATTTAACCTTGGGTCTCTCTGACACTGAAGGCTGTGCATTCTTCAGCCCTGTTATGTGTCTGCATTTGTGTTCAGACTGCAAGCAGCCAGGAAGGCTGAGATGATGGGTGGGTGAGGGTGGTCATCATGGAGACTACCTTGTGCACACGCATCCTGGAACCCTTTCATTGCCTTTTTTGCTTTATCCCAAGCCTGACTTAACGTGTGTGGTAATAAAGCAATAGAGAGATTCTCCAGGACTTCCAGTTCAAACTCCCATCCCTATGATCAGATCAGAGATCGCAAACTCTACAGAATACAGTCCTTATGGTTTTAGTTGGATTTTGGTTAAAAAAAATTTCCTCCTGATCTCCAAAGAAAAATACATACAGAAAACTATTAAGAGTTTAACCAAACTACTTGACAATATAGGTCTTTAGATACCGCTGTTACATGTAAATATAGGAGCAAAATGGTTTTGAATGGAGTGGTCACTAATGTTAAAGAACCAGGGAATCTTGTAAATATACATGCATACACAGTTTCTCTTTAAAGCAAAATTGATTGTGTACTTGTTAGCAAAACCAGTTTTTAATGGACTTTTGATCAAGATGTGAGAATGTCTTAACTCTACTGAAATAGTATAGAAGTACAGCATTGACTAAAGCGTGGTTATCACTGGGAAACCTCGTGAGCAATAATAGGCCTCTTTAGGAGAGTAGTACCTGGAAGATGCGGTCTTTCTACAGAACAGCAGATTGGGAACAATATACAAAAAGATGCTGGCTACTGCTGTAAGCTCTTAACACTGTTCAGAGACAAGAAAATACTCCTGGTGAGTAAGGGAAATGGAGACTAACCCAGCTCACCCAATCTCCCCCTTTTTGTTGTTCTTGTTTCTTGTTTGCATAACCACAGTTGAGACCCTGTGCTCTGAATGTCAAGGTCATACTAGAATCTTTTTTCTGATGTCTCCGCTCAATATGAGACACCAGTCTGCTGGGGTTTTAGGGTCCTAAAGAAGTGAGGTCATCTGTAGGTTGTTCTTCAGCAGAGCTCTGGGGAGCTTAGAATTGTGTAGGAAGATGGTTTCTAGTTAGATTTCTTATCAGCCATCTTTAGGATCTAATAATCTTTGCTAAATACCAGAAAGCACTATACACCAGTTCTCCTGCTTCTGCCTTCAGTGCCTGAACAGAGTTGCAGGGCAGGGAATGAAATTGGGAAAGAGGCCCCTACTTGCACAGCCACTGCAGAAAGTAAGGAAGACTATCTAAGACTACCTTGGACAGAATGGGGCTGACATAAAAGATGGGAGCTGCCATGCTTTCCTTTGCTCCTATGACAGTATGCGGGAAGGTGAGAATTTATGCCGTAAATGCTCTTCTGTACCTCAATATGGGAAGTCACCTTCCCAGATGAGGCTTCCTTCACAATTAAATTCAGGTTTTACATTTTTCTTTATTTTCCAGATTTTATAAGATTATGCCAAACCTCCGTAAGAGATTTAGAAAAATAGCACTTTTATAAAACCATTAACATTAATTAAGATGCCTTTTTGGTATAATAACCATTGTTAATAACTGGTATGCAGAAAAAAATATAAGTAAAACTTTGAGTGTCAGTTACTGTAAAAGAGGCATATTTTCAAGTGTTGCCTTATTGTGCACTTACACCTAAATACATTTGCTGGATGCAATTCAAGCTGCTCTGAGCCCAAAAAGTCGGAGGAAGGTGTGAGTCCACCAGTGAGATCCATGCTGTTTTTATGATGATGGCTTTTTCACCTTTCTGTTTACAGTGTCAACCGATGAAGCTAGATTTCAGTTTGTCATTAACTCAATGATATTAGCCTAGTATGTTAGTATTAAGAAATACTGGATAAAAGTTAATACAGGGATGAGAAACGCAAGAGCTATTGTTATGAACGGTTGCTTCACTGCCTTTTGCAGCATGGATGTTGACATACTATGCAGGGTGAGAACTTTGTACTGAAGAAATTGACTTTTGAACAAATGTGCTTTCAGTTGTTAATGCATAGATGAAAATGTGTATCAAACAGTTACTTAATGTGTATTAACAGGGTGTATTAACAGCCATCATTGATACAAACAGCATTATTTCAGATTTCAGATGTCAGCAGTTTATATTTTCAACTAAAGAAATTGTGGGATTTAGTCGTTAATCTGGAAGGAGTTGGACTCAATATGGTTTTGTTTAGAGCTTTGTTGCAGTAGTTAATAGGCTATTCACATCTCCCCATTTAACACAGAAGATGACTAGCCCAGTATACAGGGAGTGAAAACAAGTGAGATTTCACAGTAAGTGGTGTTTTGAGTCTTTGACTTCTGAGATTCCATATAATTAAGTGGCATTGTTCTGATGACTGCAGCATGATACCGCCGATTTTGCTCAAAGTAATGTGCCAATTTATTGAGTATGTGTACAAGACAAATTATAGCTTATCTAATTAGTCTATTTTGAATGGTTCATTGAACTCGTTATCCTTATAGGATTTCAGCAGTAACGTGTTTTTGCTTTGACCATCCGTTAAAAAAGGAACAGTGCTCTTCATCTGAAGTATGTATATTCATCTGCTTTAGTTTTGTGGATTGAGAGAGCTATTGATCTGATGTCAGGATGATCATTACTCATCTTTTCATGCCCATTTGACTACGGTTTTTTGTCTTTTATTTTTTGACATCCCTCCTTGCATTAACACCCTGGGGAGGCTGGGGATATAACATAAATGTATATATAACCCTGAGAATATGCTGTAATCTCTAGTTCGTTTGGATACCTCAGAAGTATGTTTGTTATGTGCACTTGTACTGTCTAATGTTTTGATTTTACCGATTTCGGTGTGTTCTCATCCCTCTTATTTCTAGAATGCACGCTCTCACTAGGCTGTGATTAAGTTTATCTTATGTGCGGTATGGCATCTAATAAATGCTATTGTCTGAGGATGGCAATGAAGTGAACTTGTTCTACACGCTAGTGGTTTTGGATGGCAGCGAATTTTGAAGACGGGCGGGGCTGTGGGTATGGAGCGTGAATGCATGATCTCGGCGGGTACAAATCGTTAGCTCCCCGAAACGTAGAAGAAAGTTCCAGCGCAATCCCGTGAGGCAGCCCCAGACTTCGAAGTCCCCTCCAACCCCGGCTCCGCCGCCGCAGTACGGAGGGCTGGACGCCTGCGGCCACGCAGTGCGGCAAAGGCCCGCGTGCTACCCTACCCGCCCAGCGCCGGGGGTGGTAGCCGGCCTTGCGCCGTACGGCTCCCAGAAGGCTCTGCGCGGCTCCGGAGCGACGCGGAGGCTAGCGCTTCGCAGCCAGCCTTGCAGGCCGGCGGGAATGCCAGCGAGATGAGGAGCGCTAGAAAGGCCCACAGGGCTGGGAACCGGAAGTGGTGCGCTCACTTCCGGCGACCCCGTCGCGCAGCACTGCTGCGCGCTCCTGGGGCGGCTGGGATCCGTTCGGTGGTGGGCTTCTGGCGGTGGGCTTGAACTGACTCACAGCCCGTTCCAGGCACCCACCGCGGGGCGGCCTCCACAAACTGGGCGATGGGGCCGAGAGCGTTTGACGACGGGTCCCTCCAGTCTTGCCCTCTGCACCACGGGTATGACTGTTGGGGGCCAGAGGAATCTCCGTCTCTCGACGCTAGGCACAGACCGCGCGCCAGCGGCGGGGGGAGCCCGCGCTGCCTTCCAGGCCCGAAGCCCGCTTTGGCAATGCGAAGCTGCCGGCTCGCCCAGCTTGTGTACCTTTGGCTTGTTGAGAGGGACACTTTGTGGTTCCGACTTGCCCTCTCTAGAACTAGCGCCACTCTCCTCGTCGGCTCTCTGTGCGCCTCGCAGCCGAATTTTAACATGCTTCTGTTGCTTACTGTATCCTCAGCTGACCTGAGTACGGGGTCCCCCCCCAAGAGAGCTTCACCACTTCCATGACTACAAAGACCTCACTTTATGTCTCGCCCACATTTCTTCTCTCCCTGCATTCCAGATCCCTATATTCAAGTGTCTGTGAGACATCTGCTTTTGAATGTCTGAGGCATCAAAACACATGCCCTACACTGAACTTAAGCTTTTAAGCTTTTAGCTCTTGATCTGTTTGCCTCCAGCATGTGGCGCCACAAACACACAATTGATCATGCTACCAGCGCACTCCCTCTTCCTCGCTCAACCATTCCATCAAGTCCTGTGGCTTCTGCCTAAAAATTCTCTCTCAGACCTGACTGGTTCTCCACTGTCACCATTCTTAACAGCACCATTGGGGCCGACTGAAATAGCCCTCTAACCTCGCACATCACTTGTTCTCTGCCAGCGCAGCCAACACACCTGATCATGTCACCATCCAACTTGACATCTTCCACTGGCTTCCCATTTTCCTTAGGATAAACATCCAAAATATTCAACATAACCTTTCTAACCATTACTCTGCCAACCCCAGCTACTATCTTTATTCTCTCTCTCCATCTGCACTGCCTTTTTTTCAATTCATCAAATGTACCAAGCTCTTTATTTCCTCAGAAACCGTGAACATACTTTTCCTTTTACCTGGAACACCGCACACACACACACACCTGCATTCCTATCTACCATTACAAAATTGGAATAGTAATTATACAACCAGTGATTTAATGTCTCTGTGGGGGCAGGGACGGACACATGGCAAGTGCTTAAAATTGTGCATTTAAAGAATGAAATTCCTGTGGCTCTTGTCACTTTTATACTGTTGGATACAGCTACAAGACAGGCAGGAGGAAAGGGAATAGCCGTTAGTGCTGTCATTTACAAGTAGACAGGAGGTTTAACAGTGGCTCAGAAAAGCTGTAAGGAATTTAGCAAAAAGCTTGACTAAGATAGTTCTCGGGATAAAAATGTTACGATGTTCTATTGCTTGGAAGGAATAATTTAGCAAAGAGGCACAATTGCTATAAGCCACATTTGAAGGAAGTGAGGTAAATGTAGTTTGTATCTCATTTTTTTCAAAAGATTTTACTTATTCATTTGACAAAGAGAACACAAGCGGGTGGAGTGGCAGGCAGAGAGAGAGGGAGAATCCAGCCCCCACTGAGCAGAGAGCCCATTGTGGGGCTTGATCCCAGGACCCTGGGATCAAGACCCCAGCTGAAGGCAGACGCCCAACTAACTGAACCACCCAGTCACCCCATGCATTTCAAATAGAATTGTGTTGAGCTAATACAACAGATAAGGAGAGCTTAAAGAGTTGGGTCTACACATCCTACTGCCTTGAACCTGCTGTGAGTAAAGCATTAGTGATTAAAACAGGTCACTGGCACAGAGGGTAGCTAGCCTGACAACATTATTGCCAGTACTGTTCCCATTCTAAAAGATCCCCTCAGTGGGGGAGGGGTAAGCACCCAAAGTGGGCAGAATGGTCCTACACTTGTACGCTAGGCTGCCCAGGAAAATACAAGAAGGGGAACTATTGTCACCCTGAACACTCTGGAACAAAAGGGAACTTGGCTAACAGTTCCACATTCCTCTTAGAAGTTAAGTTTCATTTGACTGATGTGGCTCATGAGCCCATCTCTGAACCAACCACTGTGGCTGGGGGAATGGAGTAGACTGGCCAGGCCTGCTTGTCATGCACTCTCCTGGAGCTGCGGTTGGGGTCAGCCCCACCAAAATTACATATACAAAGTGGAAGAGAAGAGGTGACTGTAAGGGATACTGCAGAAAGAAGAGAGGATGGGGGCTGAGTAACAGGTAAGTCAGAGTAGAGAGAGGCAATTAGAGTAGTGATGGAAACGTCCAATACTAATCAAGGGCTTGTTCTGTGCCTGGCCCTCCTGTGCTGAGCACTTTTCCTGGATTAGTTCACCACTGTTACCATCCACGTTTCCCACATGCAGAAAACAGGGCTGGATTGCAGGGTGTGGTACAAAGTAGGAGGAGACAGGGTGGAAGTCTCAGGTTCACTGTTGAAGGTGTGCGGTTCAAGTCCAGCTACCTGTGATCGTGCTAACTTCAGAAAATGATTGAGTCTGGGTCTCCTCGAAGGCCCAAAGAATAATCATAACATCTACCTTCGAGTGTGTAAGGGTTAAGGGAGATGCTATGAAGTACATCTCTGAGGAATCATTACTGCCATCAAATGGTTGTCCTAGCAGGAGAAACCTCGGAGGCCCTGACCTTCTTCTCTCAAGTAGAGCCTTCCCCAGTCATTTCCCACCACGTGATTCCTGCTTAAGTTTTCTCCTTAATAGTTACGGTTGCAGTTTTACATTTGTTTGTGCAATTATCTGATTCATGTCTGTTCCCCTCCCCCCCAACACTGGGCTTTCTAATAAGCATGCACATGGTCTGGGTTCACCATAGTAACCCCAGCACCTGATGGTGCCTGGGTTGTAGGCATTTAATAAATATTTATCACAAGAGCGAACAAACTTAACGAGCAAGCCTCCAGGACAGCCTTTCAGCTTGAGGCTAACGGTCTCAAGCGATCACCCGCACCAAACCTTCCCACCCACGTTGGAGGCGGAGCGGGCTGGAACTACATCGCCCAGAGAGCTCCACGGCGCGCCCCCCCCCCCCCCCGCCGCTTCACGTTGACAGCTGAGACCGGCAGCGGGAGGCGAGGCTCCCTCGGGCGGGGTGCCGGACGGCCCAATCAGAGAGGAATGGACAGGGTACTTCCTGTCGAAGTTCCGTCCCTCACTGTTGCCCGCTTCTCCTGTGGTTGCCTGTGCCCAATGGGTCCACCTGGGAGGTGCCGGCCGGGCCTTGCTTCACGGGAGGGGCCTGTGCACTCGTCCTTGGGGGAGCCGAGGACCACCCTTTCCGCGGACCACGTCCCGGGCCCATTAGAGGAGATACCGTGCCCGGCTCTCGGCTCCCCGATCCCCCGCCTTCTGCGCCCCCCCCCCGCGCTTGCCGCCTTGGGTGAGGGGCCCTCTGATGCGTCGTGGGGCGGGAAGGCCGGGCAGGGTACCCTGCTTTGCGGTGCAGGCTGGGACAGAGGGTGGCACTGGAGCAAGTGAGAGAAGAGGGCCTGGAGTAGGTGGGGTCCTGGGAATGAGGAAGAGACAGTGGCTTCAAGACAGATTCAGGAGGCAAAAGTAACGATTTGGCCGGGGAGAAGGGAGGGAGTAAGAGAGGACTTGGAAGTTTCTGGATTGGGTGACTGGATGGCGGCCGCTCTGTGAAGAGAGGTTATCCTGCCTCCTCATTAATCTGTGGGTTTTCTAACTTCGTAGGGAGACAGTTAATCACGAGTGACGCTGCAGCTGTGCTAAGTGCTATAGAGGAGAGGTGTGTTGCGCCAGGAGAGGTATTTCAGCAGGCCCAGAAGCTCAGCGAGCCCACTTTCTTCTGAGAGCTGAACAGTGACTGGGAGTCCACTGGTTGGAGACCTCTGGAAAGGACACAGGGCCGGGGGAGGCTGTTTCTAAGGGAGAACCTTACACAGGCCTCTAATGTGTCAGCTGACCCCGCCTATGTAGCAGGCTTTCCCTGCTCCCATGTACTGTCTGTCTCCAGGGAAAAACAGCCAGAAACTGGAGAACCCAGATGCCTAACCACACCCTACAGAGATACAGGGTGTGACCTTCCCAGGTCCAGTCCTAGCTGGTATGAGGCTGTTCCCTGAGCCATAAGATGGCTGCAAACTTGGGTGCCCTGGACCTCCCCACCCCCTAGAACTAGAAAGCCTTCTGATTAAAGATGCCACGTGGGGGTGGGAATCCTACCCACAGACCTATGATCTTGGTCCTGAAACACTGCTGTCAGTGCATCAGACCCTCTGGCATGAGGAGGTAGCTGGGCCAAGGAGGCTCTTGGCCACCATCGGGGATTGTGCCATCAGTGGTAGCGCCAGAGATGTCTCCCAAGGAGCAGATCCTGAAGCTGCTGCAGTGCTTGTAACTGTCCTGTCTGAGAGATCCACCCTGGGTTCAGCATGAGCGCCCAGAGGGTGAAAAGAGGTGGTAACCCTGATGGAGGATTTGCAGAGAGAGCCCAGGAAGCCAGGATGCTGGGTGGGAAGGGCCAGAAGAGACCGAGAGAGTAAACACTCGATGGGTGATAAGCTCCCCACCTTGAGGGGTGGGGTGGGGTACCCTGAACAGATGCCTTCCTCTTCCCCCCAGGGTCCTGTCTCCAAGGCTTCCAACAAGAATCCTCACTCTGGAGCTCTGAGGGTCACCTTTACTCGGACAGAACCAAACTTTCCAGGTATAGACTGGCAGCTCAGAGTAGAACTGAAAAGAAAACTAGAGAGGATTTTGTCTAAGCCCCTGATTTTACTGAGCTCAAAGACTGCACACTACAGATGGAAGCGGGGTCATCAGGCTCCTGGCTCACTGCCTTTCCCAGGTTCCCAAGCTGTCTCGTGAAGTCCGCTACAGCAGCATGCTAGCTGTGTTATCAGCTAGCTCCGTGTGAAGCAGTCACTTGTCTCTCTCAAATAGTCACGTATCTGGTCATAACTTTGTGAATATACAAAAAAAGCACTGAACTATATACTTTAAAAGGATGAATTTTAGAGTATTTGAATTATATCTCAATTTAAAAAATAAACTTTGGGGACACCTGGGTGGCTCAGTCAGTGAAGTGTCTGCCTTCAGCTCAGGTCATGATCTCAGGGTCCTGGGATCAAGTCCCACATCGGGCTCCCTGCTCATCGGGGAGCCTGATTCTCCTCCTGCCTGTTCTGCCTGTCGCTCTCCCTGCTTGTACTCTCTCTAAAATATAAATAAAATCTTAAAAATAAATAAAAAATAAACTTTGAAGTAAAAGAAGTTGAAATATGTATTTTACAGATGCAATACATTTAAATTTAATATACCAAATAACATATCAAAAACATGAAAATAATTTCCGCTACCAGCTTATTTGTGTGCAGACCTGATAGTAAAGCTGCTTTTGTCTTCTCTGTACAAAGAGTAGAGTCTCTTGTAAGATGAGCTGTTAAAACAGCATTTGCAACTAATCTCTACAGAATTTGCTCAATACTATAAATCAAAGTAAATAATCAAATAAGCTGGATGTTAATGGAAGAATGCAGTTCCCAGCAAGATAAAGAAACAATAGAAAAGATGGGTGTCCCGGTTTAGGCAGTTTCCATCCACATAACCCACCGGTTGCAAAGGGAAAATAGGTCACGTAGTTTCAAAGAATGGGGTGGGAGGGTTTTCTCTGGGGTTTGGGGGGAAGAGCTTGGCCCTGAGTGGAAAATCAAGATGAAAGGAGAGCAGATGCAAGTCAGCCTTGGGAGTGACACTTGCCAATCAGCCCCTCAGCTCCCCCAGGGTGAGTAGACCTCTGGGATAGAACTAGGCACCCCGTCCCCTCTGCCTCCCTCAGGAGGTCCCTTACTCTCTAGAGCAAACTTCTCTATCAGAGAGAACTTCCTCCTTAGCTCCGATTTCTTCCTGAGGGCAGATCTCTGATTCTGGTGTCCTCCATGACCTCTGATTCTTCCAAATCCTGGGTCAGACAGGACTCTTCCTGTCCTCTTCTAGAACAGTACTTCCTGCCCAGGGAAGCATCTGCTTGGTGCCATATATGCCTCAGAAGTGGATAGACAGGGGCATGCTATCCAGAGCTTTCTGTGTCCTCAAATGCTTTACTTCACCTTCACCCTGAAAACACCATCCATGGCGGGCTCCTTCCCTGCATTCAGAAGAGTTCAGATGGACAGATGTTTACAAAGCCTTTGTGTGGGGCATTCTAGAGGCTATAGCCCTGCCCCTGCCCATCCCCTCTCCAGGGTACTCACAGAAGCAACCAAGGCCCCAGGGGTAAAGGCCTGCTCGGCTCGAAGTCCAGCACCTCAGAACCTGAGACAACTAACACAGCACTGGAAGCACACAACTCGGAGAGTCTCATTTAAACCTTACAAAGCGGAAGAAACATGTTTGAGAGGGGATCTAGAGTCAGGACTGGAACTAAGTCTGTCCAAAGCCAAAGTTCACGCACACTTGGTGCTACAGTCTGAATGTTTGAGGCTTCCCCAAAATTCGTATGTTGAAATCTGAACCCCCAAAGATGATGGTATTAGGAGGTGGGGCCTTTGGGAGGCTCTTAGGTCATGAGGGTGCAGCCTCATGAACAGGATTATTGTTCTTATAAAGAGACCCCAGAGAGCGTCCTCACCCCTTCCACCATGTGAGGGCATAGTGACAGGATGCCGACTATGAGCCAGGAAGAGGGCTCTTGCCGAACACGACCTGGGGGTGCTGGCCCTCTGATCTCGGACTTCCAGCCTCCAGCACCGTGAGAGATCCTGTCTGTTGTTTGTAAGCCATGGAGTCTGGTACTTAGTTACAGTAGCCCGAACAGACTAAAACACCTGGCTACCCTGAACAGTTTCCCATCACTCCCTTCTTAAAGTTTTCCAAAAGGTAAAGCAAGTGCCTTAAACTCCTCCTCCAGACACGGTCTTTGGCCTCAACACCCACGCTCCACATGAATTGTACTTCTCTGCTGCGTTACTTCCTAGGCTCTGCCATTTCCTGGGACTGTCAGGCTCAGAATCCATCGACTCAGCCCCCACCCCCAGCTGGTGAAAGCAAACACCTCCTGTCCTCTGCTGATAAACCTGAGTCCCCAGTGCAGGTGGCCTCCCCCCGCCATTACCCCCAGACATCCTCACATCTCACAGTGGGACCCAGGTAGCCCCAATTTTTAACCTTTGTTTTCGGGTGTTCAAAAGATGCTTAAAGCTGCTCCTGTCAGGGACACCCTCCCTCTGCCATCCCGGTCTCTCTCCTTGACCTTGACCCTCTGCTCCTCCTTTTAGAGCAAGCCCCCCCCCCCCCGCCCCAGACCTTGGCCCAATTCCTGCTTGCAGCTACTCCAGGAACACTAATGCAGGGTGCCACTCTCACGAGGCTCTGTGGCCCTGTGGCAAACTTTTCATTGGGTTTTTGAAAATTACGTATTTGCAAAAAGTAAGGAACACGTTATTCACAATATCCAAAAGATGGAAACAACCCCAATATCCACCAACAGAAGAATGGATACACAAAATGTGGTCCATCTGTACAGTAGAATATTATTCAGCCTTAAAAAGGAGGGACATTCTGATGCACGCTACAGCATGGACGAACCCGGAGGACATGATGCTGAGTGAAAGAAGCCGGTCGCAAAAGGACAACTACTGTGTAACTTCACTTACACTAGGTCCCTAGAGTCGACAACCTCACAGAGACGGAAAGTGGAAGAGTGGGTGCCGGGGGAGGGGAATGAGGAGTGTTTCATGGGGACAGAGTGTCAGTTTGGGAAGTAGTAGTTCTGGAGAGGGATGGTGGTGAGGGCTGCACAACAGGGTGAATGTGCTTCCTGCCACCAAACTGTACTGTCACGGATGGTTAAAGTGGTAAACCGTATGTATATTTTACTACAGTAGAAAAAGAAAAAGCCAAGAGCAGCATGAAGGGCCATGCTAAGAGGGGGTGCCTCTGCTTTGGGGCCCCTCTCTCTAGGACATCAATTTTATTCACAAACAGCCTTCTGGAGAAATTCTTCTCCCTTTCAGGACATTATCTCCTATGAGATAATGTGTAAAAAAAAAAGCCAAGTCCAGGAAATAAGACCTCTCCTTCCTCAAATTCCTGCAGCCTCTTTGCTCATTTCAGGATCTGAAGGGCTGAGAGGAGACTTCAAGAAGCTCCATATTACTTGATGCATAATTCACCTTCCTTTCGTATGATGCCGTCCAGGACACAGAGTGCTTTCACGTACACACGTTCATTCACCAATCATGTGTGGGAAGCAGGGCAGGTGTTCCCATTTCCAGTAGAGGAAACAGGCCTGGATGCCTCCAGGTTACCGGGCTGGAGAATGACAGAGCTGGGCACAAAGCCATGCCTCCGTCTTAGCTTGGCACAAAGTCCACTCCTCCGGCCTAATGAGCTGCCTCAGATCTGACTACGTCCAAGTCACCCCCAGGACAAGGTAGGTCCTTGGGGTTTGTCTAGCTGGCTCTGCCCTTATCTGGTCCAAGACAAGTTTCTAGAACCATTCTAGAGAGTGACATTTGGAGACGGTTTCTCACACTTCTATTTCACCGGCAATACAGGAAGTGTGACCATATTGGTCACTTTTGTATTTTGGCAGGTGACAGCTGCTTTAAAAGATGTATTGTAATTGTACAAAAATACATTACAAAAGAATGGGAGAAAATATCTGCAAGCTCTATATCTGATAAGGACTTGATTCCAGGATCTATGAAGGACTCTTACAACAATGAAAAGACAAGTGAATTTTAAAAGAGCAGAGGTTCTGAATAGCCATTTCTCCAAAGAAGATACCCAAATGGCCAGTAAACATATGAAAAGATGCCCAACATCAGGGTAACACAAACCAAAACCACAGTGAGACAGCACTTCATACGGACTAGCGTGGCTATAATCAATTTGATGATACCAAGTGCTGACCGGGATGTGGAGAAACTGAGACGCTCACACACTACAGGTGGGCAGCTGGGGTGCAGACCCTGTAGAGAACAGCCTAGCAGCTCCTCAGAAATGGCTAAACGTAATGTTACCACATGACCCAGCAATTCCGCTCCCTAGTATTTACCCAAGAGAAAGGAAAATACGTGTTCACAGAAAAACGTTTTTAGATTTTTAAAATTATTTATTTATTTATTTATTTGAGAGAGAAAGAAAGAGCAAGAGCAATGAGGAGAGGCAGAGGGAGAGGGAGAAGCAGGCTCCCCACTGAGCAGGGAGCCCGATGTGGGGCTCGATCCCAGGACCCCGGGATCATGACCTGAGCAGAAGGCAGATGCTTAACCGCCTGAGCCACCCAGGCGCCCCATTCACAGAAAAACTTGTACACGCGTTCACAGCAGCACTATTCACAAGAGCCCTGAAATGGAAACAACCAAATGTCCACTGGATAAATGGATAAACAGAAGTGGTCCATCCACACAGTGGACTATTATTCGGTCACAGAAAAGATAAAGTACTGACACCTGCTATGACACAACTGAACCTTGAAGACACTGTGCTGAGTGAAGAGGGGGCTCAAGGGGGCACAGGGATGCAGAGTAACTGCTAAATATGATGGGGTTTCTTTTTAGGTGTTGAAAATGTTCTCAAATTAGATTGTGGTGCTGGCTGCACAACTCTGTGAATATAATTATTGAACTATATAAATGGATGAACGTTCTATGTGAAATAGATCTCAATAAAGCTATAAAAACAGCATTTTTCTTTTGGAAACATTGGGGGAAATTTCAACACTGTGTATTGGATGGTATTCAGGAGTCATTAATTCTGTCAGGAGTGGTAACAGTATTATGGGAAGGGTTTTACAAGTCCTTATCTACTGTAGGTGGAAAATGCTTTTCAGGGACATCTGTGAGGTCCAGATTCCCCATTGTGCATGATGTTTCCCTCTCCCCGTCTCACTGGGGGCCACCAGGGAACCAAACAACTTGAGTCGGAGTCATCCCCCTCCATGGCTAAATACAGGCCAAACCAAGAAAAGATGGTAAACCTTACAGGTTGCTCATGGGTGAAGAGAAAGAGTATTTCTTATATGGGGTAGCTAGTTGCAAGCCTGCAAGTCAGTGGTCTGGGCGGAGGCCCTCTGGTGAACCATGCACGGGCAAGGGGGACGGGGACAATCCTACATCTGACGAACTGAGTACACCTGCAAATGTGGCTGGGCGCCTTCTTCCTGCCCTCAGACTCCCTCAGACTCCTTGCCTGGAGTTGAGCCTCATCTGCCAGAGGAAAACTGGACTAGGAGAGGCGAGGTAGCATCACAGGCTTGAAAACCTTTTGGGAAGGAGTGATATTCAGATTGGTAATTTTGTCACATTTATTCAAGGACCACAGTTGAACAGATACCCAAAGACTTTAAGATTCAGCAGTTAGTTTGTTCAGAAGAGAGAAACCACATACAGGTTCTTCAACACATACCAAACAAAGGTTTCATTTAAGGAAGAGTTCCTATCCCAACTCATAAATAAGAAGAGTGGGTATCTATGTTCATTTGCTTTTAGGAGAGATCTTTCACTAACCAAGTTGATTCAACAGACAGGTATGGTTGGCTGAATCTGGCCCCCCAAATACGTTCACATTCTAATCCCTGGAACCTGTGAATGTTACCTTATATGGCAAAAGGGATTGTGCAAATGTGATTAAGAATCTTGAGATGGGGGGATTATCTTGGATTATCTGGACGGGCCCAATATAATCATGACGGCCCTTTATATAGTCAGCGTCAGATGACAAGGTGATGTGATGACAGAGGAAGGAGGCATGCACTTTAAGATAGAGGAAGTGGCCACTGGAAGCCAAGAAAGGCAAGGAAACAGATTCTCCCCTCGGACACCTTAATTTTGGTTCTGTGAAACTGATTTTGGACTTCGGACCTTTGGAACTCTAAGAGATTATGTTTGTGTTGTTTGAAGCCACTACGTCTGTGATCATGTTATAGCGACAAGAGGAAACTGACACAGACGTAACCATGATTAGGAGGGTCTTGTGACAGCAAAACTGTCCCGGAAAAAGATGGATGAGGTGGGAGCAAATGAGGAATCAAGAGACCCTGACCGGTGAGAGGTGACAGACGGGCGAGGGTAAGGTGCAGGCACAGTAATAAAGACAAGCTGGGAAGGGGACTGTGACGTAGTCTAAAGGCCACTAAGCTTCCATTAAGTCTCTCTCTGCCCAAAAGACAAGAGGCTTTGTCAGCTGCATTCAACACACTGTCACCAGGGTCTCTGGTTCAGGCAGGACCGAGCCCTGAATGAACATGTATTTCCCTTGGCTGGGCTTGGACTTAGTCTAAAAGCTAAAATGATGGAAAAATAAGGTTCTTGTCCCTAAAGAGCTTTTACTGTGTACGGTACAGCTCCCCAATCTTGGCACAACTGACACTGGGCCAGGTAACTCTGCTGTGGGGCTGTCCTGTGCACTATAGGACGTTTAGCTACATCCCTGGTCTCTACCTACGAGAGGCCAGGAGTGACCCTTCCTCCCCACAAGTCATAAAAACCAACAGCATTTCCAGACATGGCCAAATGTCCCTCCAGAGGAAGGGGGAGGGCAAATCTGCTCCCAGGTTGAGCACCACCAGTATGTGGAGTGGAGGAGGGAGTGACACAGTATAGTCAGCCCGGCACGGTCAGAGAGGATTTTGCTGAGTAGGACGCTCCTGTGAGATGGGGGAGGGAGGAAGCAATGGGGGTGGCAGGTCCTAAAATCAAAGGGAACAGCATGTGCAGAGCCCTGGGGGGTGAGGATGCAGCAGAGAACACAGCCCAGAGATGACTGGCAATGACTGGAGGATACTGATGCTTTAGCAAGAATGCCGCCTACCCGTTTCCTGCTGGAGGCACTGCACCCAGCTACCGGAGGTCTTCTCTGAACTCAGAGGGCCGCTGGCTTGCTCTGGCTGACTGAAAACGATACTGGTTGGGTTTGGATTCTTACTTTGAGCAAATGAAAGGATGGAATTTGATCAACTCTCTGGCCTCATTCCAGGACTTTTACATTTTATACAAATATATTTTGCGTTTTTTAAGAAAATTCATTGAGATATAATTTATATTATCATAAAATTAACCCATTTCAATGAGTTTAAGTAAATGTACTGAAATAATCCATTTCTGTAACACTTCATCACCCCAATCACTTTGTTATTCTTAAGGCTGCCAGCCTAAGTGAGTAAGGAGAGTAGTAAGGGTCCCTTTGGCATGTCCTTAGCTGTCTACACACGCTACGTGCTTTTTTCCTGTTGTCGCTTTCCCGTTGTCTGGGTGAGGGCTGCGGCAGCTGTGGAGATTTCTTCCTAAATCAAAGGTCCTTTCATATAAATAGATCCCTCCGTGTGTGTGAGTGTGTGTGTGTGTGTGTGTGTGTGTGTGTGTGTGTGTGTAAAAGCACTATTTACTTGGAAATCCTCTCCTCATACAAACACGTTCAAACTCTCACTTCATGTGTTGTTATGAACAGCCAGGAATTATAGTAAGAATATTAGGGCATTTATATTCCAATTAACTTTTGCCTTGAAATTCTAGTGGATCACTGATCTTTATTAAAGAAGTGTGTGTGTGATTAAGATTGTCTGGTATGATAGCAAGTACATTAAGTATGTATGTAATTTACCCTTGGACATGTTTAGAGGATAAATAAAGGGGCAGGGGCACCTGCAGGATTGGCCGGATTGTCTTAGCGAAACCCCGGTTCTCTGTGACCCAACACCCAGACCTGCAATCTCTTTGCTCTATCACGACCCCCCTGGTGTCTTCTGGGACTCCTCAGCAGCCAAACATGCACCGGCATTCCTCAGGGACTTCTTGCTTTCCTTGTAAGTCACACAGACAGTCTGTGATTTACATGCAAGTAAGGGGAAGGAGAAACACAGTTGCCTTCCTTCTGAACAGAGAAAACGAAGCCCTGTTTTCAGTCCCCGTGGTGGAGTCTGTGGTGCTGGTGGAGGTTTGAGCTCTGGCGAAAGCTTTTCCCACACTGGCTGCACTGGTATGGCTTCTCGCCGGTGTGGATCCTCTGGTGCAGTTTCAGGGTTGACTGGCGCCCAAAGCAGTTCCCGCACTCTCCACATGTGTAGGGCCTCTCCCCTGTGTGTACACGCTTGTGTCTTTTCAGCTCCGAATTCCACGTGAAGCTTTTCCCACAGTCATCACATTTGTAAGGTTTCTTTGCTGAGCGGGTTGGCTGGTGACCAAGACGTTGCAAACGACTGCTCAGGCTCCTTTTGCTTCCTTTGCTTTTCTTCAGCTCTCTCAGGGGGCTGCTGATGTATTCCAGTTCCCTGCAGTGTCTCTGGTAGTGAGCAAATGGCCTCTGAGCATTTGGGGGGCTGACCTGCCTCCGTGTCAAGCGGGATTCATTCATATTCGCCCCTCTCGGCTCAGGACTCTGCAGACCATTCCCTTTGGATCTGCCAGGGGACACTGCACATGGCTTTCCTCCTTTAGCCCCCTCTGGCTGTGGATTTTCCTTGTTGTCACTTTTCATTCTGGGGGCCTCTATAATCAGAAAGAATATGTTTCATTTTCTGGGCTTTGAAGAAAGAAGCTCAGCAAAAGAGCCAAGAAATATTCTTGAAGTGTGGTCCTCCACTGGCAACTTGCATTTGAGTCATTTGGGGCACCTGTTACACAAGTAGGCTACCCCTGCATCCCCATGGCTGCTGAGTCAGAATGGGGAACCTGGAAATCTATGTGGCTAACAGGCTCCTTGGGTGACTGTAATTTATATCAAAGTTAGGAACCAAGCTCTCCAACCCCATCTCTCCTTCCTACCTTTAGGAAAAGGTTAGGGAAAAGAAATAAGGAAAAGCAAACCCATCAGACCTGAGTGTCAATTAACTAAATGAAAAGAAAGGAGAGAGTTGAACTTTCAACACTGCAAATCAACTCACTCACATGGACACGGAATGATCACCACTGGCTCTTTAAATAATGGGAAACCCAGCAAATGTGGTATGTTCTTTCATTACAAACGTGACAGCATTAGGGTTACAAACTGCAATATGAGCTAGACATGTATCCTAATTTCAGAAACTCTGCAATATCTGACCACGATGATTGAGGATCAGGACAGAACCAAGCTGGAATGTCTGTGGGCAAGTTGGAGGATCTTCAGCTGTGTTATCCCACAGGATTCCTGCCACGTGGGAAGTGTGTGTGCGGACATGGGCACGCGCACATACTATTCAATATGGCAGCCACTAGCCACATGGGGCTACTGAGTCCTTGAAATGTGGCTAATGTGATGGAGAAAACGGAATTTTAAATTTTATCCAATTTTACTAAATTTTAATTCAGATTTAAATAAGCAGCCTATAACAATTATGGTCAACTGCTTTTCAACAAGGTTGTCAAGGCAATTCAATGGGGGAAAGAACAGTCTTTTCAATAAAGGGTGCTGGGACAACTGGATTTCCACAAGCAAAAGAGTGAGGTTGGACCCCTGCCTCACAACACATACAAAAAATAACTCAAAATGGATCAAAGACCTAAATAGAAGAGCTAAGCCAATGTCTCTTTGAACAAAACATAGGTGTAAATCTTTGTGATTTTGGATTAGGCAATGGTATTCTAGATATGTCACCAAAACACAAGCAAACTAAGTGAAAAATAGATAAATTGGACTTGATCAAAATTAGAAACATTTGTGCTTCAAAGGATACTATCAAGAAAGTGAAAAGACAACCATCGATGGGAGGAAATACTTGCAAATTATACGTAGGGGTCAAGTATCCAGGATATATAAAGAACTCTAACAACAAAAGACTAACACAATTTAGAGATGGGCAAAGGATCTGAATAGATATTTCTCCAAAGAAGATATTCAACTGACCAATAAGCACATGAAAAGATGCTCAACATTATCCACCATCAGGGAAATAAAACCTTCATGAGATACGACTTCACACCTAATGCGATTGCTGTAACTGAAACACCGACAAGTGCTGACTGGAGAAATCAGAATCCTCACAGGGATTGCTGGTGGAAATGTAAAATGGCACAGCTGTTTTGGAAAACAGTCTGGTGTTTCCTCAAAAGGTTAAACATAGAGCTGCTGTCTGACCCAGCAACTCCACTCCTAGGTATACGGCCAAGAGAAAGGAAAACATAAGTCCACACAAAAACTTGTACACAAATGTTCATAGAAGCACTATTCCTAACAGCCAAAAAG
Source organism: Ursus americanus (assembly GCF_024610735.1). Lineage (NCBI taxonomy): Eukaryota > Metazoa > Chordata > Mammalia > Carnivora > Ursidae > Ursus > Ursus americanus. The sequence continues at coordinate 37,716,330 of NC_142128.1, forward strand.
TAGAAACACCCCAAATGACCATCAACTGATAAACAAACAAAATGTCCATATAACGTAGTATCAGCCGTAAAAAGGACGAAGGAGTGACACATGTGACAACATGGATGAACCTTGAAAACCTTCTCAGTGAAAGAAGCCAGTCACAAAAGAGCACAACAGATATGATTCTGAAATATCCACAATAGGCAAATCCAGAGACAAAGCAGATGGTTGTTGCTAGGGGCCGGAGAGGGGACGCTGGAGAGTGACTGCCAAGGGGTCTGGGTTTCTTTTTGAGGTCATGAACATTTTCAAGAATTAGACAAATGGGGATGGTCACACAAGTGTGTGAATGTACTAAACACCACTGAAACATATACTTCAAAGGGGTGAATCTCATGGTATGTGCATTATATCTCCATAAATAAAATTTACATAGCCACATGTGGAGAATGGCAACTTACTGGGCAGTGCAGCTCTGAAGGAAGGCTTTACTGGAACTTAGGGGTGAGGAACATGAGAATCTACCTTTGGTGATCAAATAAAAGGAGAGAGAGCCTGCATGCACACTGAGCTGCCTGCAATGAAGCAGAAGGGAGTGTGTGTGCTCAGGACCACGAAGCCCATAGGTTATGGGGCAGGAGCTCAGCCAGGGTCACAGTGCTTTTCCACTGAATACCCCAGGTCTTCTCCATTCCTAAATTCCGGGAATAACCAAACTGAAGTGTTTCACTGAATGTAGCAATTCTTAAGGAAATCAAAGCGCTCCAGCCTTCTGGTAACATTCTCTAACCTGCTGACCATCCCCTCTACTCACATCACTAAGACTGGCCAAAGTGTCTCTGTTATTCAGTCTTAGAGATGATAGGACTGAGTACAGTAGGGCCAGCAATGACTGGCAATGTACCACAGACAGATGGGGAAATGGACACCAGGTTTGAAGCACATACAATGGCAGAGGAGGAGGAAGAGGCAGAAAATAATACGGAGCAGGACTTTTCCTCTAAAGTATTGCACTCTCTAGGCCCCTTCCCAACCTGGAACCATTTTAAGTGACGAAACTCAGCCACGGTTTGCACGCAAGTTCATCAGTGGTCATATGTGGCTCTGTCTTCACTACAAGAAGCTCTGAAGGGGAGAGAGTAGTTAATCCTGTTATGCAATGTCACTGAGTCATTAACAGATTGTCAAAAAGTCATTAACAGAAAATGATAAAACCATACTTCTTATATACACCATCACTACCATTCTAATCAATGAAATTCATTAGGAAATAAAGATCTACTGTTACATCAAACATTAAAAAACCCAATATGCAGTCTATGGTGTTTCAGAACCATTAGCCGTCCTGATGGAGGTAAAGAATTTAGGAGAGGGAGAGAAGAGGCATGGAATGTTTACCTGTGCCAGCCAATTTGGGGCTTGGTTCCTGGAGGAGTGGGGATTTTTCCCAATGATGAGAGCTCAGCTGGTCTTGAGATCCCACCTGGGAAGGCTCCTCCAGAGGGCTCTCCCTGGGATACCTCCTAGGAGTCTGAGGTTGAAAGTCTGGCAGTTCCTGTTCTCCAAGCTGAGATCCAGTCTTCTCCAAGAGCACCTTCTGCCCCTGCATACAAACGGCCACCTAGGAACAAGCCCCATGCATTAGAGCACAGCTTGAGGACTGACTGGGGGCACCTTGACTTCTTACTGCTCTGTGATGACCCCTTTACCCTGGGAATTCCTGACAACAGCCTGGAGGCCAACTTTGAGAGACTATGAAAACTCTCAAAGGTACCAAAGGAAAGGACGTGCAGAATGATTAGGGAGACTAATCCTAATCCATGGAGGCTGCTTCAAATCAGCCAAGACTTCCTGATTGGGTGACCCTAAATGGGGGTCTTTCTCAGGGCCTCAAAGTCATCAGACAGAAGGCACAGATAGCAGAGTCAGTCACGACACTGGCCTAGCAGATTCTCACCCTATGTCCATCCAGACACCCTATGTCTCACCCTACGTCCACCCTATTTCACCCACTTGCCAGATTCTGTTGGAAACAGGCCCTGTTGGATCGGGAAGCAGTATGATGAGTCCACGAAAATACTAACATACCTAATAAATTGCTCTGCCCAAGGCTTCCCTGATAAGGAGATCCCAGTAGTAGTAGGGCTAGGAGAAGACCACCCACCCTGCTCCCTGACTGCCTCCATTCCTCAAAGCACATGGTTGTTTGCTTCCTGCCTAGGCCCTGAATGGGGTCTGAATTGGAGGGTGGGGGTTGGAAGAAATAATGGCCAAGTGAGCTGCAACTTCCTGATCCAAAGGGAAGACACTGCACTGAAGCAAGGTCCACCATGAAATCCCCCCCAAATCAAATTCCTACCCAACAAGATGACCCTGCCTGCTAAGAATCCTGACTATAGGAAACCATCAGGAGAAAAGCGTGTGGGGAGATGTGTGGGCAAAAATGCAAGAACCTTACTTGATCCTCTACTTTCCCACTGGAGTGCCAGTGCCTGGGTTTTCTGAAAACCTCTTATATCTCCCAGGGAGGGTTCCCAAATAGAGGCCAGAAGCAACATTTGAAGCCATTGGGCCCATTTCTGGACTCTGACTAACTAGGGAGGGATCCAGAGACCAGATACTATCCAGATAAAAAGAATTCCTGGCAACCATGAGAGAGGGCCCTCCTTACCCATTGCTTTGGTCTCTTGGCTGCTCTTTGAAAATCTTCCACCAGGGTCACAATCTCCTTGCTGCTCGTTGGACATCGATGTCTGACCCGAGCCTGGATCTCCGGAGGCAGGATGTTCAGGAACTGCTCCAGCACTAGCAGCTCCAAAATCTGTTCCTTGGTGTGCAGATCGGGCTGCAGCCACTGACGGCAGAGCTGCTGGAGCCGCGAGAGTGCCTCTTGGGGTCCAGACACCTCTTGATAACAAAACCGTCGAAAGCTCTGGCGGGAGAGCTCAGGATCGGGGCGGTCTTTTTGCAGAGCGGGTCCCCGTTTGTCTTCCAGCTTTGTTATTATGTGTCTCTCTGGCTTGGAGGAAGCCTGAATGTGGGACTGAGAGCTCAAAGTTATCTCCATCTTCGCCGCCATCTTGGGGCTCAGGAGACGGGCTCTCTCTCCCCGGAAGCAGCTCAAGCCTTCGGGCTCATGGTTCCGCAGAAGTCTCTCTAAATGTCAGCGAGATGTTGGGGAGGGCGGGACATACAGAGGCCCGAAGCTCCCGGGGACAACACAGGGCCTGACCGTGGGGAAAGTCTGTCCCTCTGGCAGTTTCCTGAACTGTCTCAAATGGAGCAAAGTCATAACGTCCTGAAAGGAACTGGGGGAAAATCCTGCTTTTATTTCATCGTCAAACGCACGACGTCTCAGTAGAATTGCGCAACGTGACCCAACTGGCGGTCGGGAAACCCCAGGAAAAGTTCGAGTTGTCACACAGGTGGCCTGCGCCACCTCCCCGGCACCCGGGCGGCGCCGACCGCGAGCATCTCGCCAGGAGCTGCGGGGCTAGCAGCACGGACCGCGCGGAAGACCCCCCCCCGCTCGCCGCAGGGCAGGCGAAGCGCGGCGGCCGCTCGCTCCCGACGCCCGGCAGGCCCGCCCGCTACGGCCTCAGAGGGCGCCCCGGCGGCCCCCCAGCTGGGCGAAGCTGCGGCTCCCCCGCGCGCGGCTTCACTTCGAGACTGCGTGGGAGCCCGGCGGGCTGACGCCTGGGGCGGCAGCGTAGTCGACAGGCCAGTGCCCCGCGCCCACCTGCCGCGGACTCACCTCTCTGGGGACCTGGGACGCGGAACCCGGGAGCCTGAGCTGGGGGCGGGGCCGAGGCCGCTCGTCGCGGACACTCCCACTGGCTGAGGGGGAATGACGCGGGGAAGTATGGCACAGGAGGGCCAGCCCCCTCTCCTGGGGGATTGGCTCCTAGAGGACGGTCTCTCGCGTCTATTTGCTGCTGAGTCTGTCGATGCTGGCGAGGGACGGCGACCAGCCTTCGCAGTGCACGGCGGGAGCTGTAGTCCAATGGCGCTGCTCGAGAACAAGCGCGGCGGGTGGACTAGAGCCGGTGGAAAGGGGAGGGAGTGCCCAGGGGGTGACTCCCTGACCGGCGGCTGAGCGATTCGGGTGAGTGCTCCGCTTCCTCGCGGCCACGGGCTCGAAGCTGGGTTCAATGCCGGCCTGTGAACCCCTCGCCGCTGGGAGTCGTTCCAGGGCGGTGGGCACAGGGGCGGGCGCCCCCCGCACACGCCCCGGTCCCCCCTGGACTCCTTGCGGGCCGTGACCTTGCGGGTACTTCCCCACGCCGCCTCCGCCCCAGCGCCTGACCCTCGTGCCCAGGGAGCCGGCACGACTCAGGGCATCTCTGCCTAGCGAAACGTGAACCACCCCGGCTCCCATCCTCGTCCTGCTTTCTGCCGAGCGCCAGGGTCTTCGCCAGAGTGCAACACGAGAGCAGTATTCTCAAACTATGGACGGGATGTTAGGGGTCAAGAGGAGCACAAGTTCCGACTTCCGCATGAAACTAGTATAGCATTTACTAAACTATTCTTCATCTGGATAAGGAGCCGGATGTAGAAGATCTGAGGCATGGCATACATCTTTGAGGCCTGGGCCTTGCTGCGGAGCTGTGCCGTGGGATTCTCCTTTTTTGTTAAAAAGGACTGCTACCAGTAATGCCTTCCATTTCTCAATCTCTAGCCTCTTGGGCTGCATTATATGTAAAGAGATTATAAGTGAAAGCAGTTCAAGTACTTTGGAAGAAGAATAACCCAAATGCATTTGTTTAAAAGTTTTTTTGGGGGGGGGGTTGTTTTTACTTCTGTGAAGAGGCTCACCCCTTTGGTGGAGGAGTGGAATGTTGAGTGACACAATTACAGGTAGCTCCAGTCTTACATCCTCCCAATTCAGCAATTCCTAGGAAATCTGGAACTTCTCACACCCCACCTTAGGTAAAACCTCAGAGAATTTTGACAGGCTCGGTTTATGTCAGATGCCTGCTCCTGGGGTGGGAGGGAAGGGTACTATAATGAATAGCCCCACCAGACCCACTGGAGTTTAGAGGGACTCAATCACAAAGGAAGAAGATGCATTTCAAAGTAGGAAGGAATACTGGAAAATAAAAGCATACAGCAAGCCAGTCATTTCTCATCCACACTCTGTGTGTGTGTGGGGGGGGGCGGTGGTGGTGGTGGTAGAGAGCAGGGGGTAAATGATAAGAGGCTAATCCAGAGGCACCTTACGAGAAGGTGGCAACTGGGAAGATGGCTCTTGGCTTACTGAGGGGAGGAAGGGCAGGGAACAAGATCCAGGCATATGGGGAACACAAGAAAGAACAGCTGGACTACACTGTGAAAGTAGCTTGGGAAATTCATGAGCAAATACCAATCGGCTGTGGAGAAAACAGTTTTGATATTTCCAGTGCTTTAGATTCTCGGATTGTAGAGGGAGCAAAGGAAAAGGACAGAAAGTACATCACGAGAAGCAGAGGGAAGGAATATGAGATCACTTTATGCTGTCTTTTTCCATTTCCTGTAGCTTCCCTTCCAATTAGAGTCTTTTTCAGCTGTGATTGTGCACCACTAAGATATTCTCATGTTTCTCTAATGCCAGGAAGACATTCACTGGTGTCCAGGAGAATGGCTTCCCAGTGATATGAGAAGAAATGGAATCTGTTCTCCAGGGTAGAAGTGGCTGCCAGTCAGCCAGTCTGCTGAAGCAAATCATGGCTGCAACAAGGAGTCCCCAGGCATACCCATCCCCAAGCAAGGACTGCTCACAGGGACAGAAATCAGCCCTAAACAGCACCAACCCTCACTCGGAAGCTTCCCGCCAGCGCTTCAGGCGGTTCTCCTACCAGGAGGTAGCTGGCCCCCACGAAGCTTTTAGCAAGCTCTGGGAACTCTGTTGTCAGTGGCTAAGGCCTAAGACACACTCAAAAGAGCAAATGCTGGAGCTGTTGGTTTTGGAGCAGTTTCTGACCATCTTGCCAGAGGAGATCCAGACCTGGGTGAGAGAGCAACATCCAGAAAATGGCGAGGACGCAGTGGCTCTGGTTGAGGACGTACAGAGTGGATCTGGGCAATAGGTAAGGAAAGGCATTCAGAACCTGGTGAGTTTCGTTATGAAGAACTGAGTGAGAAGCACAGGAATCTGGGTTAGCGGAGAGGAGCCAAGTTGAGAAATGCACAGTAGCCTCTGTCACCCACCAGAAACTAGGACCTAGCTTGGGGTGGTCCCCTGCCGTTCCTTTATGGGTAGAATTTCTCATTTGCTGCTATAACGTAGACACTGATACATTCAGTGAGTGTTTAGGGTCCCTAATACAAATGTAAAAACTCAGAATAGCTCCCCACAGAAGGCCAGGGAAAGGACAACTATCCCTCACCCAGGGAATCAGAAAAACTAGAGTTAGTGAATTAAAACCCAGTGTCTCTTGCATGGAAGATTCCCTGAATGCAGATGCTGTGTGTTCTACACTAAATAGAGTTGTATTAGAGCCGCTCCTGCGCCAGGATTAAGGGGTCAGTATGGGATAGTGAGGAGTCTCACAAAGTCGGCACCTGTCCAGTTAGGGACTAGGTCTGACAGCTGGTCAGTGTAATGATCTTGTACATTTTGGGAGAAGGGAGGTGTGAAAGGCACAGGAGAAGAAAAGGAACATGGCTTTGGTTGTGGGAGATTTGTGGGAAGGAGGCTACTAAGATCCCAATCCCAAGTCTGGGAGAGGCACAGAGTAAAGGAGAGTGGGTCAGAGGGATGCTGTAGGCTGAGCTCCTCTGTGGTCAACGGGAAGCAGCGCCCTGGGTGCGGAGACTGCATGACTGGAATGGGAGATGCTGGTGTCCCCAGTGAGGAGGCAGACATGTCCTCGGGCTGCAGGGGAAGGGTGGTGTTGACATAATGTGGAGAAGGCAGAGCCATGTGGTGGGGACACATTAGGGTCCAAGCTGAGGAAGTTCATGAAGGATCCAGGGAGTTGAAACAATTAATAACACCTAGGAGGGAGTGGAGAAGAGCAAGCAGTAGCACATGTATGGAGTTAGAGACTGGACAGGTGAATAGCGGGAGCCCCTACATGCTGACAGCCATTCTGCTCCAGGTCTCCTTGCCCTCTCTCTGTGGGGTTGGTCTCTCCCTTGTGGCCCCCAGCATTTCAGAGCCAAGCTCTTAACAGGAATGCTAACGGTACAGAAATGTAAGGGTTAAAAGAGCTCCCTGAAACTGTCTGGGATGTGAAAGGCAGAGCAAGAAGTGGAGGTGAGTGGGGCAGTGCAGGTTGATAGCACTTCTCAGGACGCCAGCTGCCTCGCGCAACCACCACTTGGTCACTTGAAGGACCAGTTAGAAGCCTGGGACGGAAGGGGATGCAGGTGGTTCTGAAAGACACAAGTAGCTCTGAGATGAATGCCGCGTGCCACATATTGGGGATTTCACAGTGAACATGACAGGCGTGGTCCCTGGCCTGCAGGATCCTACCCTCCATGGGGAAAATGGACAACAAGCAAAGGAAGAAAGCAACTTTTGGGGCGCGTGGGTGGCTCAGCCTTTAATCATCTGCCTTCGGCTCAGGTCATGATCCCAGGGTCCTGGGATTGAGCCCCGCATCGGGCTCCCTGCTCATTGGGGAATCTGCTTCTCCCTCTCACACTCCCCTTGCTTGTGTTCCCTCTCTCGCTGTCTCTGTCAATTAAATAAATAAAATCTTTAAAAAAAAAGAAAGAAAGAAAGAAAGAAAGAAAGAAAGAAAGAAAGAAAGAAAGAAAGCAAGCAAGCAACTTTGGGATAAGTGCTCTACAGGAATGAGCAGACAGATGTACTGGACTAGGACCGCAGGCAGACAGGAAGTGGGCACGGCCTCTCTGAGGGGACAGCTGAGCTGGAGGGAGGGAGGAGCTGTGTCAGGAGCCTCAGGTGGGAGAGGATGTGGCCTGTTTGGCAGAGAAGCAAGGATTGGCTCTGACACCCAGAAGAGGTCGAGGAAGGAAGGTGGGAGGTCGAGGAGGGAAGGTGGGAGGGCTTGGCACTGCATCCTGCGGGTGGTGGCAGCTGCTGCAGCGGCAACAGTGACAGCGTGAGCTTACGCTTTACAAGAGCTGCTGCATTCTGGGAAGGCACAGGGTGATATCAGGATGTGGCAGCACAGGACCGAGTCAGGGAGCAGACTGCAGGGTGAACACAGAAGGGGCCCATGTGAGGGCTCTGTTTAATGCTGGGCGAGCTGAGCAGATGTGGCGAGGCCCGGACGTGGAGGAGAGGTGCTCCCCACTCAAGGCTGCAGTGCTCGCATGCTGCAGACGTGTGTCCACTCAGCGCTGGCCACGTCACCTCTGCTCGGTGCTTGCATCTCATGATCTTAATCACTGCAGGCCACGTGAGTGAGACCAAATTTTATCTTTTTTTTTTTTCTTCTTACAGGGGTCTGAGAACATTTCCTTCTGTCTCCTTATGTCTCACATGGTTTCCTAATGCCACTCTCAGGTTTTACAGTCCCTTAGGCAAGAATTTGTAGTGACAGATGATGGGGTCTGTTTGCAGGTCCCAGATTCTGGGAAGGACTGGAAAATGCTCAATGACAAGACAGCCCTGTGGGGAGAAGCCAGAGAGTTCCCGAAATGCCACCTGAAACGGGGGGTTCATCCAGAGGAAAGCACTTTGGAGGGGTCACGGAGGTCACAACAAAGAGCAGGGGAACACTCAGAAGGTAAGCCGAGGTCTCTGCCCTTGGGAGGGCAGAGGAGGAGGGCTGGGGAGGAAGGCGGGTCTGAGCTTGAATAGGCTGTGGGGATCCACATTAAATGCTTTTGAAATATACCCTCAACACAAGATTTCAAATGTTACTTGATGGTAACAGCACTTAGATAGGGTGGAGATTTCTTTTTTTTTTTTTTTTTTTTTAAGATTATATTTATCTATTTGACAGAAAGAGACAGCCAGCAAGACAGGGAGTGTGAGAGGAAGAAGCAGGCTCCCAGCCGAGCAGGGAGTCCGATGCGGGGCTCAGTCCCAGGACTCTGGGATCACGACCTGAGCTGAAGGCAGACGCTTAACGACTGAGCCACCCAGCCGCCCCAGGGTGGAGATTTCTTATGTGTAGCCCTAATTCTCCTTCACGGCAATTTAATTCTATTACTTCTAAACCAGGTACATTCACACCCACACATTTGCCCTCACCTGCAACCAGCTCTTCACGCACTTGAGACAAAGCCCCTATCTCATCCAGCTTAACTTTTTTTTTTTTTTAAAGAGGGGGCGAGAGAGGGGAGGTGAAATTGTTAATTTTAATTGTTTTTAACAGGTGTATTTGCTGTAGTGTTTTTTATTTCCTTAAGCAGATGAAACAATGAGTATATCAGTATAAACCTTGGTGTTTCTTTCTTTGTAATCCTTGCGAACATCACTGTTCTCTGGTGTGTGGTTTCTGAAGCTTTGGGGTTGAATGTGAAGGAGGCAGGACTCACCGTGTGCCCAGCTCTGCTCCTGCTGCTCAGCCTGGCTTCGGGCTGCTCCGATCCCTAGTACTGTGACCTCCTCAGGATCACAGACTTGCATGTGTCCCCCGAGGTTCCGTTAATAAGGTAACAAAATGAACCACTTCCTTCTTGCAGATGGATTTCTGGGACGGAATATATTATGCTGGCCTGAAAAAAACGAAAGGCTTGAGTTACTGTGGTATTTTTAGTACTAGGGTCATCTCTGGGTGGTGGGGCTCAGAGCTTCCCCCCTCCATGAAACATTTTTTTCCTGTAATGTGCATATACTGCTTTAGAATGAAGCAAGTTTTTATTTTTTAAATAAACAGCTGTTATGCCAACAGTCTGCTGAAAGAGCGTCTCGCCACACAGAGGCCACTGGCGCTGGCGGTGGTCCTCAGACTCATCTGGGGGGCGAGCGCGTTGGGGCACATCCCCAGAGCTCCAGATATGGTGGGTGCAGGTGGGGCCCAGGAATATGCGTTTCTGACGGGTTACCAGTGCTGCTGGCCTGTGACCCCCCTCGTCCCCTGCTCTGTGGTAGCCGCCCTCCACCAGAGGCTGGTTTCTCCCCAGCCTGGCTGATGGCACAGGCACCTAGGAACCGTTCCCAGAGGAGGGTTCTTTGAGACCGGGAGACTGTGTGTAGGGCAGCTGGGGCCCAGTGAGCTGTGCTTGACGCCTGCTGTCCCCAGGGTTCCCATTTCACTCTTACCCCTGAGCCCATTCTTACCAGAGATGTTGGAAAGATCATGCGGTCCATCCACTGGCCCTCCCTTGCACTGCTGTCTGTCCACGTGGCTGTGCGCTTACCCTGTGCTCCCCTTGGAGGCCTGACCCACCCACCCCCCCCGTTTCGCTTTGCCCGGGTGGGATGCCAGCGGTCCTGTCTGCCCCACGCCAGGCTGGGACGGTGCTACTCTGTAGGCAGCAGCAGCCCCCGGTGTTGTTCCAGGGACCAGTCACGTGGGAGGACAGAGCCGTCTCTGTCAGGAAGGACACACGCCCTGGCCCTACACAGAGGGCCCTCAACAGAGGCGTCACTCAGAATGACTAACATCACTCTCGGGTAACGATGCCCATTCCCTCAGGGCCAGACTGTGTTCCTTTCTTCAGAGAGAGACAAAGACCAAAGACCTGTGAAAGAAGGAGGGAGACAGAGCGAGTGGAGACTGTTGGCTAGAGGAAGGGAGATGAACAGGACGAGAGTAGGCGCGACACACAGTGACTGCAAGAATGAGAAAGCAAGACACCAGAGTGCTCAGGCCAAGGTGGACAGTACATGTGACAGCGAGCAGGAACAAGGAAGGGGCGAGACACGGAACACAGTGGGGACAGAGTGTGGGAGGGAGAGCGTGGGGCTGGGGGACAGCCCGCAGCCAGGGAGATGCCAACACACACGTGCCCACACGCACAGCGGAGAGCGGTCCTGAGGGGCAGCGCGCACTCGAACTGTGCCTGTGTGCTTGCGTACCCAGGCCTTCAGGAGGTAGCGGGCCCTCTGAGAGCGTCAGACGCTTAGAGCCACACACCTCAGGGACTGCCCCAACTGCACACAGGCGAGCACCACGCTTCCGTGAGTCATGTCTCAGGACAAATGAGTGGGATTCGAGATAAAGAGAAACACGAGGGCAGCATTGGTAAATATGCCACAGCCCCTTCTCCGTCAGAGATGATGCCCTTTCCACTACACTGAGCATCAGTGTTTAGGAAAGAAGCCCACAGTGGGGTAGCTTCCCCGGGATGACAGCACACGGTTGGGATGACAGCACACGGTTGTGGCAGAGCTGGACAAACCCGCACATAACTTCCTGAGCTGCTAACCTTGCCGAGTGGTGTGCAGGCCCCTGTGGACTCACCGTGTGTCCCTTGGCCCCTGGCAGCAGGTGTGCACTGGGGCGACGACGAGACCGAGACGCTCCTGGCCATCCTCTGGGATGCTCAACATCGAGAAACTCCAGACTTGTCAGCACAGCCAGACCTACAGGGTGGTGGCAGAACGACTGTGGGAGCAGGGCTTTCTGCGCACCCCAGAGCAGTGTCGCACCAAGTTCAACAGCCTGCGGTCGAGGTACCACAAGGTGAGGGCAGGCCGTGTGCCTAAGCCTTGTGTCCTTTATGAGGAAGTGGATGCCGTGTCCGGCTCCTGGGTCTCTGCACCCAAGGTGGCAAGCCGTGCTGTTCCTGGCCAAGAGGGAAGGGCTACGGAGTCTGGAGAGCTGAGTCAGCAGAATGGGGAGCCCACAGAGGTCGGAGAAGGGGTCTGGGCCGATGGTGCAGCTGGGGACGAAGAGGACTTCTGGGATCCTGGCTGGGAAGGTGGGAGACTTGACCTGCCAGTCTTGTTCCCACCCAGAGCTGGTAGGACTCCTGACTCTGACAGCCAAGGGACAGGAAAGTCCCCCAGAGCCCATTAGCCCAGCTATCAGGAGGGAGCGGCCTCTGTTGTTGGCGTGCTCACTGCCCTGATGCACGGCCTGCTCTAGGCCAGGGAGTCTGCCTCTCGGTGTTGAGGCTTTTCCCCTTGCCCATCAGAGCCCAGGTCTGCATCCGCCAGCCACCTTCACAGAGTACGTGGCGTGTTCCCCGTGCAGCTCCCTTCCTCGGCTTCCTCAGTCTGCCATGGGCCTCCAGCCCAACTCTCTCCCCTTCCCTTCTGCTCCAGCATCACCTTCCTTTCCTGAGCTGAGCGTGTGCCGGCCACGTCCTGGCAACACGCTTTCTTCTCGTTTCTGCCGAGCTCAGGGTAGCCTGTTGTTATTCAGCTGCCAGCGGCCAGGCCGTCAAGAGTAGAGGTGAAATCTGAAGACAGACTAGCGGATGACACAGCGCTGGCCTCTCGGCCTCAGATGTGTCACTGCCTGAACATCCAAAAAGAGACAGTATAGGGGGCCTGGTGGCTCAGTTGGTAAAGCGTCTGCCTTCGGCTCAGGTTATGATCCTGGGGTCCTGGGATTGAGCCCCCATTTCGAGCTCCCTGCTCAGTGGGGAACCCGTTTCTCCCTCTCCCACGCTGGTGCATGGATTTGCTTTCTCTATCATAAATAAATAATATCTTTAAAGAAAGAAAGGAAGAAAGGAAGAAAGGAAGGGAAGGGAAAGGAAAGAAAAGAAAAGAAAAAAAAGAAAAGAAAGAAAAGAAAAGAAAAGAAAAGAAAAGAAAAGAAAAGAAAAGAAAAGAAAAGAAAAGAAAAGAAAATAGAAAGACAGTATACAAAAACAGAAGGTGGAATCCAGGGTTTTTTTTCCCCAGGACCACAGGGTTTGGAGCTTGAATATACTACAATTGGAAAATGAAATTAGGCTATGACTTAGCAAGATGGCTGAATCCCATGAAGAATTCCATTTAGGTATTTCTCCCTTATGATGCTTTACCTGTAACTCCTTGTTCTGTTCTTTCTCCACAGTCCCGTGTCTTTTTCTTCCCTCAGGTCTTGAGATCAAGAACAAAGCTAAAAAAGAGAATCAGAAATGGGATGATTCAGGGCAAGCAGAAGTGACGAAGAATCTATGGAGAGAGTCTAGTGAAATTTTTTGCAACCTGAGCCCAAGAGAGCAACGTAGATGTTCTCCAGGGGAGCGTGAGGGGAGACCCCCGTCCGAGGACAGGAGGAGTCAGCAGACACTCCGTGCCGGGGAGAAGGCTTGTGCACATGTCCTGAGTGGGGGAGACTGCTCTCAGGGCTCTCCCTGTCGCCATCAGCCAGTCCCTGAACTGGAAAAAATGTCTAAGTGCCAGCAGTGTGGGAAAAGCTTTAGCCAAGGTTCTTACCTCATTCGGCCTCAGACAATCCACACAGGAGAGAAGCCTCACAAGTGCAGCGAATGTGGGAAAGGCTTCAGTGAGCGCTCCAACCTCACTGCCCACCTAAGGACGCACATAGGGGAGAGACCCTACCGCTGTGGGCAATGTGGGAAAAGCTTCAACCAGAGCTCCAGCCTCATTGTCCACCAGAGGACCCACACCGGGGAGAAGCCTTATCAGTGCACTGTCTGTGGGAAGAGATTCAACAACAGCTCCCAGTTCAGCGCTCACCGGCGAGTCCACACTGCGCAGAGCCCGCACCCCTGTGCGCACCGTGGGAAAAGCTTCAACAACAGCTCCCACATCCGTGCCCACCAGAAGACACACTGGGGGGAAGCCGTACACGTGCTCTTGGTGTGAGAAAAGCTTCCCCAAAAACCCTGTCCTCATCCACCATCGGGGGCACACAGAGAAGACACACTCACACCCCAAGAAGGGACACATGCTGCAAGGGTGTAGGAAAGCCAAAAGATCAATTCCCTAGTGTGAGTCTCTCCTGAAAGCTTCCATCGGCTTGTGGAGGCCTCTGCCAGCCAGTCCATGGCTCAGCAGGAGACTTACAAGTGGATCTCAAGCAGGAAGAGGAATCAGCATAAGGGTGCCGAGCTCTCTTTCTAGGTCTGCCTGTGACCCACAGTCCTGTGTCACCAGGACTTCCATCTGCTTTGAACACAGGATCCAAAGCCCTGCCAGGAAACTAGGGCAACCTTGTTCTGAACAGAGAATGGGTGGCTAGTGGTCTGGGAACTGTTTCTGGGGCAGGTCAGAGAAAAAGTTTTCCCTCCTCATGGGAAGCATATCTGGAAGTGAATGACCTCTAGGCACCTGCTCTCAGGAATGTCTTACCTCAGAGTAGGTCACCCAGAAGAGAGCAAGGCAGGAGGGACAGCTTAAGCCACAGCGTACCACTACTCTAAGTGACTTAATCTCAGACCAAGTGTGACATCTGGGTTCCTCTTTCTAAGATTCTCCTCTGTATCACCCCCACCCAGGTTCCTAGTTTCTTGTGTGTTACATTTAACAGTTTCTACAGGTTTATAAGTATTACTATTTCTTTTTTTTCTTAATGTTTTATTTATTTATTTGACAGAGAGATAGCCAGCCAGTGAAAGAGGGAACACAAGCAGGGGGACTGAGAGAGGAAGAAGCAGGATCCCAGTAGAGCAGGGAGCCCGACACGGGGCTCGGTCCCAGGACTCTAGGATCACGCCCTGGGCTGAAGGCAGACGCTTAATGACTGAGCCACCCAGGCGCCCCAGTATTACTATTTCTAATGAAAATAAAGGTGCTACTCACTCCACTCTCTTGGCCCTTGGTGCTAATATTCTCCATTAAAACTTTATCCTCATGCAGGTGCCCACAGGTTCCCAAAAGAATCCATGGGTAGAGCCTGTGTTAGTGGAGAACATAGAAAGGAGCAGGAGAATTGGATTGGAGAGGTTTGCACTTCCACTGAGAGGGAACATCACAGGTATATGGTGAAAACAGGGGTGTGGGAGAAAGGAATGGGGTGTCAGGAGCACTAAAAACCAATCTAAGTCATATTAATTTTGAACAGATATTCAAGCTTTTGTGAAATCTCCATGGATTAACGTGGTAAAACCTGGGCACGTCGTCCTGGTTCCTGGCCTGTGCACACAAGCTGTTAGTACATTGTCTAATTATGGTGAAAGCAATGTCATGGTCTCTGCTTCAGTCTTTTTGAGGAATTAAACAAGAACAAATAAGAATGTTCTACCTCAAAACAAAAAAAAAAATTAATTTTGGGGAAGAATGGGAAGGAAGGCAAGTCCTTAAGAATCTATTTCAGTGTTTCCTCCAGTTGAGCCTTGTATTTCCTGGTTCTTTGCTATTCCAGGTTCTTTAGTAGCCAGATACAATGTGGTCGATGAAGTAGAATCACCTCACCAGACCTTCGGAAGTACCAGCAGCAGTCGCGCAGCACCAGCCAGCTCCAACACCCCCAAGATGTGACCAGCCAGGCAGGGTCTCTCTTCCAAGTCGTGATTAATCCAAACTTTTCGCTGTGTTCCCCCAACTCCATTTGGAGTAGCTGCTCCCTGCACTTATGGCGGATACCTGACTGCCTACCTGTCGTTGATTCACACAGCCTGATCACTGCACTAGGCACTGGAGAATGAATCTGAAGTAGCTGTATAAAACCTAACACCTCCCAGCCTCTAGATCTCCTCTCAGGTATAGGACACCCTCCTGGTATGGTTCAGCCCTTCACATGTCTTGTAAGAAGCCAGTTTTACCTCCTGTATATGAAATACTGAGACTCCATATGGTTTCTATACATCCCTCCCTCACTGAAACATTTTAACTAACTGATATAATTTCTCAATGGACAGTTCCTTGCCGAAGATTACTAACCATTCCTACAAGGAAGATCCAGTATTCTCACTACCCAAAGAAGAAGGCCAAAGCCACAGATCACCGCCCCTTCGTGTTCTGGTTCTTTAGTCTAAGATGGCAGATGGGTGCCTGCAGCGAAAACAGGAGCTGGATCCCTCCGGCCTCCTGACCCCACTTTCCTTTCCTCTGGACACCTCTTCTCAGCCTCCCCTGGGAGGGGACTACCCTACCAGTCATTGCAGGTACAGCATGGGGAATACTGAGACCCTGGGCTCGAGTATGCCCATTTCACCACTGACCTCGTCACACGCAAATGTCTGCTTTCCCTATTTTAGTTCCAGCCTCCCAGTCCTGTTACTCATCCTTGGCTGGCTTCCTGGCAGACAGGACTGAGCGATCATTAC
Organism: Ursus americanus; assembly: GCF_024610735.1. Lineage (NCBI taxonomy): Eukaryota > Metazoa > Chordata > Mammalia > Carnivora > Ursidae > Ursus > Ursus americanus. The sequence goes on from NC_142128.1 coordinate 37,732,329, forward strand.
TCATGGAGAACACAGGACCCTAGCAGGTAACCTAAGTCACTGTGGTAGGGGCCATGCCTCAAAGAGTGAACTTTGTGCAGCCCTGCTCTGGCAGATGAAGGAAGCGGCTCAGTACGTTCCATGGACTTGGCCATTCTAGTGGCACCTCTGGAGTTTTTGCAGAAGTTTGAGATTTACTGAGTATTGCAAATAATGTCTGGATTTCCTGATTGGCCCAATGCACACTACTACAAAAGAAGAGGAAACTGGTCAGTTTGATATGTCTCTTGACATCTGTCTTCCCTCCATTTCCACTACTACCATTCTAAACAGGATCGCTGAAACTCAGCACTACTGATATCTTGGGCCACACAGGTATTTATTGTGGATGGATTGGGGGGGGGGGCTCTGTGCATGATAGGAGACATGTAACCGCATCCCTGGCCTCCACCCTCTAGATGTCAGCAGCACCTCTGAGGTGTGACCACAAAATTGACTCCATTGTTACCAAATGCCTTTTGGGGGCAAAATCCTCCTTGGTTAGGAACCCCTGTCTAAGGACATGTCATTAGACCAGGCTGCTGTAAAAGCCTTCATCTCTCCACCTAGTCTTCCTACAGAGCAGATCTGGATTTCCTGACTTTCCATGTATCTGATCCAATTGTATAACTAGTCTTTTCCAAAGCCCTGGAGACTTCCTGTTGCCACTGAAATAAGCCAAGAACTCCAAGCTTACAAGGCTGTCCTTGGCATTCAAGTCCCAACCAACCACTCCAGCCTCACTGCCCACTACTCTATGCATATTCTCCAACCTGCACAGGTGATCTAGTCTCAGGTCCTGGAACAAACAGGCTCTGGGCTTTCAAGCCTTAATACCCTGACCCACAAACTTTTCCTACCTAAACTCTTCTCAGGGTTCGATTCACTGAATACAAGGGGAATGCAAGTCTCCATCCCTCCCAGCCAGGGAAGGAAGGGCACCTGAACCTAGAAATGTAGAAAGAAGGAAACTTTTATATCCTGAAGGAGAGCACCATCGAAAGGCAAGCACCCCCACAGGATGAGTACTGGCACTAACACTACCGCCTTCTTGAAGCCTCCGAATGCTCTGAACTCTTCGGCCCTGTCTCTAACTCTCTCGCAAAGCGCCTTCTCTAACTCCACCTAATACCAAGATGTTTCTGGTGGGTTGACTTCTCCACTCGTTTGGGAGCTCTCTTGAGGACAAGGGCAGGGTCTGCGTGCTCTTCCCAGACAACAGGCCTCAGTGCATGAGTGCTTCATCGGCGTAAATCGCAAGGGCAGGAGGCTCGGAACCCTTCAAAGGTTTCTCCGGGGGGAAATGCACGGACGGGTGCCCCGTAGGGGACAGGTGGCGCGCCGGCCACCTCCTCCCCACCCCCACCCCCGAGGGGCGAGGTCTCGGCACACGGCCACTCGGTGTCTTCGCGTCCCGGGACGGAAGACCACAGCTGCAGGGTAGAGGGAGAAGCCGCAGCGCTCGGTGCCTTCCCAGCAGGAAAAGTCAGCTTCACACACGTCACTCACCAACAGCTCCATCTTCTCCAACAGCTCAATCTTCTCCAACGCACTGGGTCGGAAGCTGCCGCGAGGCATGCCGGGCTGTTCAGACGCCTTGACGCATGCGCAACGGCTCAGCCGGAAACGCGCGGGGCGGAGCACGCAAGCCCAGCCAGAAGAACCTCTTTCTCTGGTTTCCGCCTTCCGCTAATCAACAGTCCTCCTCACCAATGAATCGACAGGATCTTCTCCGCGTCATGCTCTGGGGCCAAATCCTGGTATTTCAGAGAACCCGGGTCCGGGCTATGGGTGTTCGTTAACTCTCTCCTGTTGGTTATTGCTCTTCCGTTGGCCAGGCGCTTCTGTTTCTTGACTTGGATGGGTTTTCCTTCCAATACAGGTGTTGCTCCGAGGGTTTTACAGATGTCATAGCGGCAGTAGTCAAAGACCGTCACGCTCTTGGTTTGCTAGGCGCAGTTGTATACACGTCCATAAAACGTAATCCAGACAATAATCCTATGAAGTCAGTAGTATTACCTTTTTCATCCTCCGGAAGAGGAAATCAAGACCGTTTTTAAGTGACAATCATGACAGAAGTAGAGTTTCCAACGCAGTGTTTTCTTTCCTGTTTCAGTTTTTAATATCCCGTGCGTACCGCAAACCATTCTCGTATTAAAGTTTCCGCATTCCTTATTTCCCAAGCTGCTCTCTCTTTCCAGAGGAAATAACTTACTTTGTGTATATCTTTCTGTACCTTCCTATGCAATTTTGCCCATTTACTTTATCTTCAAGGTTTTCTATTTCAATATACCGAACTCACCTTTTATCTTTAGGCTGCTGCGTTTAGTCATGTACCAGAACATATTGAATCTTCAATCATTTCCATTTTGGTGGACATTGAAATACTTTCCTAATTTTTATGTGTCTTTGTTATCCTTGGTTGAGATAATTCTAGATATATTTTGAAGAGGGAGCTGATAGATTGGGATGTGGAGTTTGAGGGAAGTAACAGTGCAGACTCCTCTGTGGTCTCTCTGCCTTTAATCCGGCCCATTCATCCATCCATCATTTATGATGACACTGGTTGCGCAGTGAAGGAGTATACTGGATCAGAACATAAATGGAGGGAGGTGGGAAGTGAAATAGACTGATTAACCTCCCTATGAATGCATTCCACTTTGATTAAATATAACACTGAGCAGTTTCCACTAAACACTCCCACACACATTATTTATTTCATCCTTTTAATGTTCCTGCCATGTATTCCATTCATTTTACAGATGATGAAAGGGAGTGCTGGAGAGATCAGATCTACTAGCTACCATATCTCATTATTTCCAGAGTACATCAAAATGCGTCTTAGCTCCTCACGTCATGAATTTTCTAAGTTATCTGCTGCCTCCCTACTCAGAGAGCACAGTAACTGGACAGCTACATTGTTAGGAAAGAGAGACAGAGAGCAGAGTGATTGTGGGAAGAAGCCCAGTATGGCAATTAGCTTTTTCTCCTCCAATTCCGTTTTTACCTATGCCCCTAACTCCACCTTAGATTTAGAATATTCTGTATTTTTGATAGGGACTTCGTCATTACTCCAAAGTGTTTAAGGATTCCCTCTTTATTTTCCACTTATTTCCTCCCAAGTTATTTAGTAATTTAAATGATTTGCCTAGAGGATATGACTGTTCATTTTCCTTGGTAGTTACAATTCTCATAAATTAATCCACTGTCATTCTGGTTTATATATTAACTTAGGAGTTTAGTCATTGTGATCCTACCTTCTGAGAACTTCATCTACTCTAAGTGTGCTGTTCAATAAAAATTTTGAACCTGTGAGTCTCTGAAGTTTGATAAATGCACCAAGATAATGCCAGTACTTGGCTAGTCCTGGAGACACACTTGAAATATTACTGAGTGGAAAATTGAGAATATAGGTCATGGCTCTGGTCTACAGCTGGAAAAACCAATTCAGAATGATAATATAACTAGATTTCTTTGGATGGGGCATTATAGATATGTGGAAAGGGGGATATTTGTCCCTGTGTGTTTGGCATTGTCCAAGGGACAGGGTAACTCCAAAGTAGTAAACATAAAAATCGTTCATTTCAGTTTTAGTTCACAGTGTGAAAACGGGATACTTGTGGGGCTTGTTAATTAATTCATTTCACTAAATGTTTATTGATCATCTGCTATGTATGAGGCATGTGTTTAGGTGCTGTGGGGGACACAAAGTACAACACTGTTTTGAAAATAGTCCTAAGAACTGGGGCGCCTGGGTGGCACAACGGTTAAGCGTCTGCCTTCGGCTCAGGGCGTGATCCCGGCGTTCTGGGATCGAACCCCACATCAGGCTCCTCCGCTATGAGCCTGCTTCTTCCTCTCCCACTCCCCCTGCTTGTGTTCCCTCTCTCACTGGCTGTCTCTGTCTCTGTCAAATAAATAAATAAAATCTTTTTTTAAAAAAAGAAAGAAAATAGTCCTAAGATCTATTGATTTCCTTTTCTTTGGAAATGTAGTTGCTAAGCAACTTATATTAATCCAGTTTCTCTAAGGAAAGAGTACATGAAATGTGGTAGTAGGTATGTAGTCCCACGGCAATTCTAATAATGTGCTGTATCACATATTGGCATTCTAATTCCAATACCTACATTCCTCAAGGTGACTCATGGTGTGCTGGACTGATTGCTGTGTTCCAGGACTGTTAAGACTGAAAAACCAGATCTGGAGGCAGGGGACATGCTTTATGGAGATGATGATCTTTCTTGGGATCTTAAACTTACTTAGGAGTCTCAGAGCATCCCATAATCCACCAATCATACTAACATATCCAAATGCTGATAGCAAATCTCATGGCTGGGACTTTGGAGATGGAAATTTAAATTAATAGGTTTAATTTAAAGGAAAATAGTCTTTCTTTTTTCTCATTAAATATTAGATGAAGCAGAAAATGGCATGTAGACATAAAGGAGAGGGTAAACAAGATGACAGAGGAACATATGGATAGGAAGTATGGGTCGACAGGGGCACCTGGGTGGCTCAGTCAGTTGGGCGTCTGCCTTCAGCTCGGGTCATGATCCCTGGGTCCTGGGATCGAGCCCTTCATCAGGCTTCCTGCTCAGCACGGAGTCTACTTCTCCCTCTGCCCCTCCCCCCTGCTTGTGCTCTCTCTCTCTCACTCTGTTCTATCTCTCTCTCTCAAATAAACAAATAAAATCTTTTTGAAAAAGGAAGTATGGGTAGACAGACTGAAATACTGAGAAGAGACAAAGAGAGATGGAGAAAGATGGGGGTATGGATAGGGTACAAAGATGAATTGTTTGAGTTTTCATTTGGGATTAATCATGTCTGGCTTGATTTTATGGAATAAGAGCATCATTATAAAAAGATATTGCAAGTGGAACTGCTTTTTAAAGTACATAATTCTCTAGAAATAAAAAACAATATTTATTACATGTAATAAATAACATGTGTACAAGGACAGTGAGCTAGATCTGTACTAAGTCAACAACCTCTGAGCCATTGATGAGACATACCTAAGATCTATTGTTACCTGTAGTCCACAGGATTTTTAGTAAATAAGCATAGAATATTAGAAATAACTCTAGCCACATCTTAGTGGCTTAGGGTTGTTGGGAACATATCTTGGTTGTACTAGCGTTGGTTCTCCTCATATTCATCAGGCCAGAACAAGAATGAGAAAAGGAGGAAGGAGAAGGAGAAGGAGAAGAAAGAAGAAAGAAGAAGGAGTTAAATGATGATGGAATTTCCCCTTCTCTCAGCCAAGTTCTCTTCCCTTTCCCAGCAGCCTCCATAGTGCCCCTTTTACCTCCTTGTTTCTTAGAGTGTAGATGAGAGGGTTCACCATTGGTGTGACCACAGAGTAGAAGAGGGAAATGAATTTGCCCTGGTCCTGGTTGCTGGTCTTAGCAGGAAGGAGATACCCATAGATAGCTGAGCCATAGAAGAGGAATACCACCACCAGATGGGAGAGGCATGTATTAAAGGCCTTTCTCTGTCCCTCAGCTGAGCGGATCTTCAGCACTGCTTGAGCTATGTAGCAGTAGGAGATCAGGATGATGCTTAGTGGGACAGCAGTGAAGAAGGTGCAGACACCGTTGAGCACAGCCTCATTGAGACTCGTGTCTCCACAGGCCAGTTTGATCATGGCAGGCACCTCACACAGGAAGTTGTCCACCCTCCGGTGCCCACATAATGGGAGCTGCAGAGTGAACGTTGACTGGATCAGAGAGTTGCTCAAGCCACCCAACCATGCAATGGCAGCCAGCAGCCAGCAGAGCCGATGGTTCATGATGGTGGTGTAGTGCAGGGGCCGGCAAACTGCCACATAGCGGTCAAACGCCATCACCACAAGCAGGATGCACTCAGTGGCCCCTAGCCAGAGGAAAACATAGAGCTGGGTCACACAGCCACCATAGCTTATGGTCTTATCTGGTCCCCATAAGTTGATCAACATTTGGGGGACTGAGCTAGTAGTAAAAGCAAGGTCCAGGGAGGAGAGGTTGCTGAGGAAGAAGTACATGGGGGTGTGGAGCCGGACATCCAGGCAGGAAAGCAGGATAATGGTTGAGTTCCCAACCAAGGTCAGCAAGTAAGCGAAAAGAATGACTATGAAAAAGATCATCTCCAGCTGGGGATGGTCAGATACACCCATCAGAATGAAGTCCTCCGAGAAGCTGTTGTTGGCCCCTGCCATTTTGGTTGCTGTCAGTCACTTGAGGAATCTGTCCAGGGAAAACCACTGAGAGAAAAGCAAGTGAAAAAGCAAATGAGATAAGGCTGCTCTGCATCACAGAGGGGCTAATCGTTTTCTGGGCATCATGTGTAAGTACCAATTTAATTTTTGTGACTGCAAATGTTCACTGCAATCCTCAACCACTGTCAGTCTCACACGAATGGAAACTTTATTCCATCGAATGTCAAACGAGAGTTATTGCTGCAATGAAAGAAGTGCCTTATGAAGAACAAAAAGATGAGGTATCTTCAGTCCAGCACAGTGGTTACAACAAGGTAGAGGGAGTTGACCATTACAATTACATGTAGAAATTCTTAAAATACACATTTCCCCAGCCAAGGTTTTGATATGCTCATGGGAGGGAGAAGCAGACTCACTCTATTTCGAAAAGCTCTCCAGAAGTTTCTGATAAACATCTCCCCCTCTCTTCCAAATCCCTCCCATCCCTGGTGAAAACTGTTGGTCTAGAAAGATGAAGTTTGAGGAAGAACATGAGGAGTCTATTAAATCATGAAGAAAGTGGAAAGAGTGAATAATTCACCAAATATAGAAGATAAACATGTAAGTTAAGAGGAGGTAAATGTAGGATAGACATAACTTCACATAAGCCTAAGTAAGTTGAGGTGGAACAGGCTAAAGAAATAAACAGCAGTTATCCAAAGGGGGTTAAAACAATTAGTGGGTACCCTTTATTAGTAAAGGAAACTGGAAGATTTCAGAGGATATCCTTGATCCTTTGAGGTATATGACCACCATCCCCATGTCTAAACTGTAATTCTTAACATCTCACAAACAAAAATTAGGCCTTGTTAATAATGGGCCAATAGTGTCCCTCTACCAAGTCAGGGATGATAAGGACTTCAGAGAACTTTTTTCTTCAGAGAACTTTTCATCCTTCCTTCAGGCCGCCTCTACCTTATACTTCAAATGGAGTTAACTACTTATCCTTTTCATTTAAAACCTAAGGATGCTGAGGAACTGAGTTACCATCCGATAGCTCAACTTTCAGTTCCAAAGTTCTTTCTGAAATCCGTCTCATACCTCTGGCTTCTAGAAGTGCTTCTCCCCTTGTATCCATGTAGGGGAAAGAAACAGGTAGACACTGCCCATTTCCTTCCATAACCTGTCTGGTATTTGGGTGGCTGGTGCTTTGTGGCAGCTCAGGGATGCCAGAATTTCAGACAGGTTCTATGCATATGAAATGTTGTTTAGCCCAGGAACAAACCGGCCAAAGCGGAAAGGGAAAAACTATACCCCGAGAGGGAAGCTATCTACCTCCGTCACCAGAAAGTTCAGAAGGAAATGCCAGACCAGCTAGATTATTGGCCTGAGCTTGACAAACTTCCCAAGCCAACGTGACTGTAACTTCAAGTTTGAATTCAGCAACTCAGCTGCTCTTCAGGGTGTTTCCTCCCTCAAATGGTCTCTTCCCTTGGTTCCTATTTCTCGCATGATTTGGGAATGTTAAATTGATCCAGCACTACTTGCATTTTAAGAGAAGCCTAGAGGGAACAATATTGAATGCAAAGGGTGTACCATTTATGGGGCAATTTTAGCAGGGGGACATCCAGATGGAGGTTACTTGGGTACAGAATGAGTTTCAGGAATGGCTTTTATGTTGCATAGATGGTTCTCATCCTGGCCTGCCTGTGAATTGGTTTGAATGTTCAGGATGTTGAGAAAAACAGCCACAACTTGTGTCTCAAAGAGAATCCCAGATATTGTGATTGCCCGCCTTCGCCCAGTTTTCTGCCTGCTCCTCCTCTAAATTTCACAACTCTCAACTGACCATGCGTGGATTAGGTGCCACATCTGGAATTGGGGTTGGCTGACTCCTGTCATGGAAATAGCTCCTGAGCTGCCGGCACTCCCCATTTGTGACACCACATTCTCAGAATCCAAGCCTTGCTTTAATATTAGCCTGAGCAGTAAAGGGAAGGTGAATCATGAAAAGCAGAGAAACAAGCCCAATTCTAAATTCCCAATCCTGGTAGAGAAGTTTTTAGATATGTTTTAAGTATTTCACTTATGTGGGAGATGGTTGTCAGTGATATTCTTGAGAACTCAGTTTGTGCCGGACTCTCATGCATGGAAGTTCTAAGTTAATCTTTCTTAAGGACATGGTCAGAGTGGGAAATGGGGTTTTCAGTGGAGAGTAACATTGAGGCAGAATGGCAGGCAACAACCACAAAACAAAACAAACTTTGTCTAGACGGATGAAGTCTGAGGTGAAATACAATCACAATCTCTCCAGGCAGAAAGTTTAAGGTATTTGATCAGATTAACAGGAATTTTATCCCCCAATCTAAGAATTCAAGAATGAGAGATAAGGGAGTTTGAATCTTAAAAGAGGTAAAATAGGACCAGTAAACCAAAAAGGTGACATAGTTCAAACTAAACTTATGGAAATTGTAATGCCTAAGGGGCATCACAGTTTAAAAATATTGAAATTTAAGAAATAAAGAGAACTTAAGGGAATAAATGCTGTCTGAAGGGGACTTTAACTTTTGATGTTCACATCAGGGAAGACAACCAAGCTCCCTTAAAATTTATTTCTGATGCCACTGTTAGAACAAAAATCCTGGCTGCGTGGATCATGAGCCGGGCTCAGGTGGCCGCGGTTCTAACAAGCATTGGATCTCATAAAATAGAAGAAGAGCTAAACGTATCACACAGGCACACCAACCGAACACCACAAACTCAGAATGGAAATGGCTGGATAAGCATGGTGTTCCAGGAATAACTCTCCAGGCTGTATCTCTCTGCAAGGCGACAGCAATTTGCAGTGGGTGTCACCAAAGGGAAAGCAGAGTGTTTGACGTGGGGACCAGGAGGGAAGCTTTCTGCCATGCAGTGCCTGGGCAGACGCTCAGTGGAAGGTCTTACCTGATTTGCCTGATGGCTTAAAAGACATGGAGCGTGTGCAGATTTTTACAGAGGAGGGAGCAGGAGGAAATAGTTCTCATGGAGAACAGCCAAGACTAGTTAGTTTAACAAGTGGTTAAAGGGAGGTTTGGTTTTGCTTTCTCTTCCAGATAATGTCTTCACAACAATGAGGGGATTTTAAAGATGTGTGAATGCACAACAGGTATTTTCCTAAAGCAAAATAGGCTTAAATTAAAAGCAAGAGAAATTATGACAGGACATTTTAAGATTTCAGCATGATAAAACATCGGAAATTTCCTTGGCAAGAGAGAAATGTGTTCCTAGAGATTTGTATGCCTGAAGGCACTGGACTATAACCAAGTCTTCCGTGACATTCTTCTGTTGAGGATTCTGTTCCTAGGACTCAAGTGCACACTGAAGAATTTTGTTTTCTTTATTCTCATCAGATCAAGAATTTCCCAGCTCTTCTCCTAGACCATTTTACAAATGACTTTGTTAGAGTTCCTCATTTGTAGTTTTATTTTTTTTTAAGATTTTATTTATTTATTTGACAGAGAGAGAGACAGCCAGCGAGAGAGGGAACACAAGCAGGGGGAGTGGGAGAGGAAGAAGCAGACTCATAGTCATTTGTAGTTTTAAAACTTCCCTTCACAGTTCAAATATTTTCTCCTCCTATCTCTTCTCTCAGCTGATGGAGAAGGTCACAAATGGGCTTGGGGCTCTAAGGCCATGTCACTTCCAACCCTTCTTCTGTGGGAAGATTCCAAAATCAGCTCCTTTAAAAAGACATTCATTTCTCTCTTTCGTTCTCCTTTCCCCAACTTTGTTCCCTTTTTGCCTCTCACATACCCTGAAGTCTCTGTTAATAAAAGTTCGCGGATTGTTCAAGGAAACATACCTTTGGCTTCAGGACTCTCCCAAATCCATCACGCCGTCCCTGGTGGACCAAATAGGAGAGGGAGAAATTAGGAAGGAGGCTGAGCTGTGCGGCTGCTCTCCTGCCCACTAGTCGCAAGCACAGGTTTTTAACCCTGGGGCTGGCCCTGGCTATCTGAGAAGCCCTGGCTCTGCCACCTGGAAGCCCCGCTGGCTCTGGCTCGTTCTGCAGAGCCCAAGGGGGCACATGCATCCCCCACAGGTAATTGGCACAAAGCATTTGCGTGGCCAGCACACGGGGAAAAGGCTGTCCCTGAAGAACCCACTCCATCTTTCACCTCAGGCCCACCCCAAAGGTACATTAATAATTGAAAAGTAATAAGAATAACCACATTCCTTAACTAATTACCAGTGATATTATTTTATCCTTTTCAAGGTACTTTCATATGATCTAACTCAGTTTTTTAAATGCTTTCTGGGGCCCCCAGCTGGCTCATTTGGTAGACCATGGGACTCTTGATCTCGGGGTTGTGAGTTCGAGTCCCACTTTGGGTGTAGAGATTGCTTAAAAATAAAATCTTTAGGGGCGCCTGGGTGGCTCAGTCGTTAAGTGTCTGCCTTCGGCTCAGGGCGTGATCCCGGCGTTCTGGGATCGAGCCCCACGTCAGGCTCCTCCGCTGGGAGCCTGCTTCTTCCTCTCCCATTCCCACTGCTTGTGTTTGCTCTCTCGCTGGCTGTCTCCCTCTCTGTCAAATAAATAAATAAAATCTTAAAAAAATAAATAAAATAAAATCTTTAAAATGCTTTCTATGGCATTTGGAGAAGGTGGTCTTATCGCCACTCAGTAGATGAGTAAACTGAGCAGGAAGTGATTATATGACATGCTTAGTGTTAAGCAGTGGTGACTTCAGTGTTTGTTTCCTCACTGGGCATAAACCAGCCATCCTGCAGAAGAAGTAAGTATTTTTGGCTCATCTTCTGGGAGATGCCATCCTTGAGTGTTTTTTGGGAGGGAAGGGGGAGAAGGGATTCCCACTATCTCCGGCCCTAACATAAACCATGAGTCAGGGGTAAGAACCTTAGACACTGACACCATGCTGTGTGAAGAGCAATTACTTACAAATGATACTAAATAAATACATAAAAGGTGACTGGCAACCTAATCAGGTCATGAGATGTCATGGAAGATAAATTACCCCAGAAACTGACTTAGAAACCATGTCATTCAAAGGACTGGACACTGAGGGTACACGTGTGCCACGTGCTGGTGGGATCTAGGGGTGAGCAGGATGGGCACGACCCCTGCTGACCAGGGCTCCCTACCACGTAGGTCTGGTTCTGGAAAGGGTCTCACAATCATTAGCACTGCTTGCTGGCATGTGCTGGACACCATGCTCAAGTTTACAAACATTATCACGACGACCACATCAGGCAGGTATTAATCCCACTTTACAAGAAACTAAGGCTCAGAGGTATTACATAACTCACCCAAGGCAAAGAGCTAGTATATGGCAGAGTAACGTAAACAAAGTCTGATTTACTACAAAGTCCACACTCGTGAAATATTGAAGAATCTCAATGAACAAAAATGGGGAATTCAGTAAATGATGGCACCTCTATGGAATACTACACAAACCGTTATCATTGGACTCCATAAGACTTCTCTTGTTTTGATTTAATTTAATCTTATTTTATTTACTTTTATACTTTATTCCCAATCCCCACTCTCATTCCACTCCACACTCATAGGCTGTGTCTCATGTGTTTAAGTGCCTGGGTCTAACTGTACCCTTGTAAAACATGTGTCTTACATATGTGAGTGTTTTACATTGACATCCACGGCATTTGCCATAGACTTCATTCTGTTTCTTTTAACTTCTTTTTTCTACAAAGTTCTCACTTATGTTTTAAAAGGCACAACCATGTTGCTATGTGCCCATTTGCTTCAGTATTTCTCAAACTGAATACACATCTATCATATTTTATTTTTCATTCATAGGGATGAACATACAGCCTGTCTTAATTTCCCACTACCACAAACAATGCTGCAATGAACATTCATGTACATATCCCTTTACAGACCTGGATAAGAGTCTATCACAGGTCTGTCTCTCTGTCTGTATGTATGTACGTATGTATGTATATTCTAGAGGGAAATTGCTGGGCAACAGGGATATACATATGAGCATTCTCTGATTCTGCCAATGTGTTGATGCAGTCTACAACTCCCAATAGCTAGAAATGAAGATTTCTTTTTTTTTTTTTTTTAAAGATTTTATTTATTTATGTGACAGAGAAACAGCCAGCGAGAGAGGGAACACAGCAGGAGGAGTGGGAGAGGAAGAAGCAGGCTCATAGCGGAGGAGCCTGATGTGGGACTCGATCCCGGTACGCCAGGATCACGCCCTGAGCCGAAGGCAGACGCTTTAACGACTGCGCTACCCAGGCGCCCCTAGAAATGAAGATTTCTGATTTCCCCTCATCCTAGACAACACCTAGTATAATCACATTTTCTAAAGTATGCCAGTCTGATGGCTATAAAACGGTACCTCAGTTTAATCTGCATTTCTCTGATTACTAGTGAGGTTGAATAGTTTTTATAGATGTGTTGGCTTTTGAAATTTCTTATTCTATAAGTTGTATTTTCAAATCCTCTGCCTGCTTTTAGTTTTTCTGTGTGTTGGTTATAGACATTATAAATATTTCCCCCTAACCTATGCTGAACTTCTTTGAACAAAAATCCTTAATTTTGATATATTCCAATTAATAATTTTCTGCCTTTAAGTTGATTTGTGCATTTAAAAATTCTTCCCAATCTCTAATATACAAATAAATCCCATTTTATTTTCTTCAGATAGTTTTATGTTTCACATTTAAATTTTTAATTCTTTCAGAGTTCATCACTGTATGTGATATGAGGTAGTGATCCAAATTAATTGTTTTTTTTTTATTTTATTTTTTTACCAAATTAATTGTTTTATTAAAAACCCAGGGGGTGTATTTTTCCTTCACACAAAGCAAATTCAGAGATAGACAAACAGGATCTAGTGTGGTAGCAGGTCAACAATCATCAACCCAGGTTCCTTCTACCTTCCCGCTTACCATCCTCATCAGTGGCTTCTGTCCTCCAGGCTGCCTGTGGTCTAAGATGGTGGCAGGTGCTCTGGTCATCATGTCCCCACTGCTGCAAGGAAGGTGGAAGATGTTTTTGCCTCTTTTGGAAAGCTATCCTAGAAGTTCCATCAAATAGCTTCCTTTACATCTCATTGATTAGGATTTAGATATAACAACATCTAATTGCAGAGGATGGGAAATGTAGTTTTTACCTGATCACAAATATCACATCATATATCATATCATATCATATCATATCATATCATATCATATCATACATATCATATCATATCTTGCAGCCCCAACAATGTAAGGGTTGTATTACTAAGAAATGGAGAGTAGATGTTGAGTAGTCAAGCAGCAGTCCCTGCCACGAAATAATTAAACTTGCTTTGAAATGGCCTTCTGTGTTGCTCGGATAAGCACAGTAAGAATGAATTCCTTTACAATTACAAATATACAAATAAAAAAGATTTTTAGTGTCTTTCAAGTTTTTACTGAGATAAAATTCACAAAATTCATAAGTTTAATCATCTTAAAGGATTAAATCCACTGACTTTTATTATATTCACAAGGTTGTACAATCATTGGCACTGTCTAGTTCCAGAATATTTTCATCATCCCACAAGAGAATCCCTGTACCGTTAAGTAGATACTCCCCATTCTACCTTCGCTCCCATCCTCTTCCAACCACTAATCTCATTTCTGTCTATAGGGAATTACCTGTTCCAGATGTTTCATACATAAGGGATCATATAATATATGGCCTTTTGGGTCTGACTTCTTTCATTCAGCATAATGTTCATCCATGTTGTAGTATGTATTAATACTAAATTCCTTTTTATGGATCAATAATATTGCAATGTATAAATATACTACATTTTGGTTATCCGTTCATCAGTCGATGAACACTTGGGTGGGTTATACCTTTCAGCTATTACGAATAGTGCTGCTATGAACGTTCATGTATGAGTTTTTGTTTAGAAACATGTTTCTAATTCCTTCAGGTATATACCAAAGAGTAGAATTATTGGCTTATATGGTAATTTTATGTTTAACTTCTTGAGAAACTGCAAACCATTTTCCACAGAGGGTGTACCATGTTACAGTCCTACCAGTTTCTCTGTATTTCACCAATACCTATTATATTCCTTTTAAAAAATATAGCAATCCTAGTGGGTGAGTTGTGGTACTTCACTGTGGTTTCGATTTTCATTTCGTCCATGTCTAATAATGTTGAGGCATCATTTCATGTCCTTTTACACGTCCATAGACATACATGTATCTTCTTTGCAGAACTGTCTATTCAAGTCCTTTGCCTATTTTTTCATTGGGTTCTTTGTCTTTTTGTTGTTGAGTTGTAAGTGTTCTTTATATGTTTTGGACACTGGACCCTTATCAGACATATGATTCACAAAAATTTTCTCTATGTGGACTGTCATTTCACTTTTTAAATAGTGTCCTTTGAAGCACAAAAGTTTTTTATTTTGATAAGGTCGATTTATCTAATTTTTCTTTTGTTGCTTTTGGTTTTGGTGTCATACCTAAGAATCCATTGCCAAATCCAAGGTCATGAAGATTTACCCATATATTTTCTTCAAAGAGTTGGGCTGCTATGTTTTATTGCTCCAGGATAAATGCCCAAGATTACAATTCCTATGGTAATTGCATGTTTAGTTTTATAAGAAACTACCAAACTGTTTTCCAGAGTGTCTGTATCATTTTATATTACCTTCATCAAGGTATGTGATCCAGTTGCTCCACATTCTTGCCAGCACTTGGTGTCATTACTACTTCTCATTTTGGCCATTCTTTGGCCCATTTTGGCCATGTATGTAGTGATATCTCATTGTGGTTTTTTTTTTTTAAAGATTTTATTTATTTATTCGACAGAGATAGAGACAGCCAGCGAGAGAGGGAACACAAGCAGGGGGAGTGGGAGAGGAAGAAGCAGGCTCATAGCGGAAGAGCCTGATGTGGGGCTCGATCCCAGAACGTCGGGATCACGCCCTGAGCGGAAGGCAGACGCTTAACCGCTGTGCCACCCAGGCGCCCCCTCATTGTGGTTTTAATTTCATTTCCCTGATGGCTAATAATGTTGAACATCTTTCATTTGCTAATTTTTCATCAGTATATCCTTTTGTTGAAATTACTGTTTATGTCTTTGGCCCACTTTAAAATTGAATTCTTGGGGTGCCTGGGTGGCACAGTCGTTAAGCGTCTGCCTTCGGCTCAGGGTGTGATCCCGGCGTTCTGGGATCGAGCCCCACATCAGGCTCCTCTGCTAGGAGCCTGCTTCTTCCTCTCCCACTCCCCCTGCTTGTGTTCCCTCTCTCGCTGGCTGTCTCTCTTCTCTCTGTGTCAAATAAATAAATAAAATATTTTTTAAAAATTTTTTAAAAAATAAAATAAAATTGAATTCTTTACTTATGGTTCAGTTTTGAGATTTATTCATATATTCTAGATACAAGTCCTTTGTCAGTTAGGTGATTTGCAAATATTTTCTCCAGTCAATAGCTTGCCCTTTTATCCTTATTTTTAATAACAGCTTTATTGAAAAATTCAGACACAATATTATTTACCTAAAGTGTGCCATTGATAGACTTTGGTATATTCATAGAGTTGTACAATCCATCTTCATAATCAATTTTAGAACATTCTCATAATTACTAAAAGAAACTTCATAGCTATTGCCATTTTGGCCGAACCTTCCCACCTGTACCCAAGACAACAACCAGTCTACTTTCTGTCTGTATAGATTTACTTATTCTGAACATTCCATGTAAAGGACTCATATAGTATGTGGCCCTTTGTAGCTGGTTTCTTTCAATTGGCATCATGTTTTTCAAGGTTTACCCATGTTATGGCATAAATCAGTACTCCATTCCTTTCATTTCTGATGGACACTCAGCTTGTTTCCACTTCCGGCTACTGTGAATAATGCTGCTATGAACATTTGTGAACAGGTTCTCATGTGGCTGTGTTTTCATTTCTTTTGGATACATACCTAGTTTGGGAGCTGTTGGCTCATATGGATGTTTAACCTTCTGTGGAACTACAAGACTCTTTCCCAAAGCAGTCTTCTCAGTATTTTAATGGTACCTTTCATGGGAAATGTAAAAAATTTTAACAGGGTCCAGTGTATTTGTGTTTTTCTTTTATGGATGATGCTCCAATGCCATGTATAAGAACACTTGGCTTAACTCCCAGGTCACATGTTCCTATGTTCTTCTAGAACTTGTAGAGTTTTAGATTTTACATTTAGGACTGTAACCAATTTAGGGTTAATTTTTATATAAAGTGTGAAGTTTACATGGAGGTCTATTTTTTTTTTTACATATGGATGTCCAAGTCTTCCAGCATCATTCATTGAAAAGACTGTCCTTTATCTACTAAATTGTTTTTGCACCTGTGTCAAAAATAAATTGGCCATAGACAAAATACCCCAGGAAAAGAAAACTACATACCAATAGCCCTTATGAGTATAGATGTAAAAATCCTCAACAAAATAGTAGCAAATTGAATCCAACAGCATATTAAGAAGATTATATGGCATGACTAAGTGGAACATATCCCACAAATGCAGGGGTGATTCAACATAAGACAACTAATATAATACACCACATTATAAAGTGAAGGGGGGGAAATGAATAATGCAATAAAACCACGTGACAAAATCCAACACCTTTTCATGATAAAAACACTCGACAAACTAGAGAAAGAAGGGAACTTTCTCAAAATGGTAAAGAGCATTTATAAATAATAATGATAATGATAATAATAATACCCACAGCCAACATTATACTCAATGGTGAAAGATTAAAAGCTTTCTGCCTAAAATCAGAAATAACGATGTCTAATTTCACTACTAATATTTAGCATTTTACAGAAAGTTCTATGGTGAGTGAATGGGCAAGAAAAAGAAATAAAAGGCATTCAAATTGGAAAGGAAGAAAAAATCTTTCTCTATTCGTAGATGATATGATCTTATATATAGAAAAGCCCAAAGAATCTACATAGAAACTGTTATACGTAATAAATGAATTCAGCAGAGTTGTAGGTACAAGATCAACGTAGAAAAATGAGTTGTTGTTTATATACACCAGCAATGAACAATACAAAAAGGAAATTAAGAAAACAATTCCATTTAGATAGCATCCAAAAGAGTAAAATACCCAAGTACAAATTTAACCAAAGAGATGAAAGCCTTCTATGCTGAAAACTACAAATCATTTATAAAATAAAGAAAACATAAATAAAACAAAAGTCACCCCGTGTTCATGGATTGGAAGACTTAACATTGTTAATATGGCAATATGCCCCCAAAGCTGTCTATAGATTCGATGCAATCCCTATCAAAATTCTAATGGTCTTTTTGCAGAAATGGAGAAGCCAATCCTCAAATCTGTATGAGATTGCAAGAGACCCTGATTAGCCAAAACAGTCTATAAAAAGAACAAAGTTGGAGGATTCAATTTCAATTTCAATTTCAAAACATACTATATAAATCTACAGTAATCTGAATGATGTGGTACTGACATAAGCACAGACATGTAGACCACTAGAATAGAACTGAGACTCCAGAAATAAACCTATATATCTATGGTCAACTGATTTTTTTTTTAGTAGGCTCCATACCCAGGGTGGAGCCCAAAGCAGGGCTTCAACTCACAACCCTGAGATCAAGACCTGAGCTGAGATCAAGAGCTGGATGCTTAACCAACTGAACCACCAGGTGCCCCTGGTCAACTGATTTTCAATAAGGATTACAAGACCATTTAGTGGGGGAAAAGAATGAGTTCTTCAACAAATGGTGCTGGGACAACTGGATAGCTACATGCCCCCCCCCCCAAATCAAGTTGGACCCCTACTTCACATCCTACAAAAAAATTAATGAAAATGTATCCATGACCTAAATATAAGAGCCAACATAATAAAACTTATAGAAGAAAATATACAGGTAAATCTTTGTGACCTTGGATTTGGGGGTTTTATTTTTATTTATTCATTTTAAAAAGATTTTATTTATTTATTTGTCAGAGAGAGAGGGAGGGAGAGAGCACAAGCAGGGGGAGTGTCAGGCAGAGGGAGAAGCAGGCTCCCTGATGAGCAAGGAGCCCAATGAGGGACTCGATTCCAGGCATCCCTGGCAATGGGTTTTTAGATATGACACCAAAAGCAAAAACCAACAAAAGAAAATATAGACAAACTGGACCTCATCAAAATTTTTAAAAATTTGTGTATGAAAGGACTTTTATCAAGAAAGATCAAGAAAGTAAGAAAAGGGGTGCCTGGGTGGCTCAGTCGGTTAAGTGTCTGCCTTCAGCTCAGGTCATGATTCCAGGGTCCTGGGATCGGCCTACATTGGGTTCCCTGCTCAGTGGGAGCCTGATTCTGCCTTTCCCTCTGTCTCTCCCTCTGCCTCTCCCTCAGCAGCTCTCCCTGCTTGTGCTCTCTGTTAAATAAATAAAATCTGGAAGGAGGGAAGGAAGGAAGGAAGGAAGGAAGGAAGGAAGGAAGGAAGGAAGGAAGGAAGGGAGGAAGGGAGGAAGGAGGGAGGAAGGGAGAGAAGAGGGGTGCCTGGGTAGCTCAGTCGGTTGAGTATCTGCCTTAGGCTCAGGTCACGAACCCAGAGTCCGAGGATTGAGCCTCATGTGGGGTTCCCTGCTCAGCTGGGACTGTGTTTCTCCCTCTCCCTCTGCTCCCCCCTGCTCATGCTCTCACTCTCTCAAATAAATTTAAAAATTAAAAAAAAAAAAAAAAGAAAGTGAGAAGAAAACCTACAGAAGGGGAGAAAATACTTGTAAACCATATACAGGGTAACGGCTCAATACCCAGAATATATAAGGAACTTCTACAACTCAAAAACAAAAAGACAAATATCCAAGTTTTAAATGGCCAAAGGATTTGAATAGACATTTCTCCAAAGAAGAGAAAACGCCAACAAGCTCATTACAAGATGCTCAACGTCATTAGTCACTGGGAAAATGCAAATCAAAACCACAATGAAATAT
This sequence comes from Ursus americanus, assembly GCF_024610735.1. Taxonomy (NCBI): domain Eukaryota; kingdom Metazoa; phylum Chordata; class Mammalia; order Carnivora; family Ursidae; genus Ursus; species Ursus americanus. Next base: position 37,751,469 of record NC_142128.1, read on the forward strand.
CACTTCACACTCATTTAGATGACTTTAATAATAATAGTATAAAACAGACAGATAGCAAATATTGGCAAGGATGTAGAGAAATTAGAGCCCCTGTACATGGCTGGTGAGAATGTAGAATAGTTCGGCCACTATAGAAAAGTTTGTTCCTCGGGGCGCCTGGGTAGCGCAGTCATTAAAGCGTCTGCCTTCGGCTCAGGGCGTGATCCCGGGGTTCCGGGATCGAGTCCCACATCGGGCTCCTCCGCTGGGAGCCTGCTTCTTCCTCTCCCACCCCCCCTGCTGTGTTCCCTCTCTCGCTGGCTGTCTCTCTGTCACATAAATAAATAAAATCTTTAAAAAAAAAAAAAGAAAAGTTTGTTCCTCAATAATTCAATAGAATTAACATATAACCTCACAGGTCCACTCCTAGATATATACCCAAAAGAAATTAAAACAGGCACTCAAATGCTCGTATATGCATGTTTATAGCAGCACTATTCACATGAACCAAAAAGTAGAAAAGCTCAAATGTCCATCAGCAGATGAGTAAACAAACAAATTGTGGTGTATCAATACTGTGGAATATTATTCAGTCAAAAAAGGAATAAAGTGCTGATATGTGCTACAATGGGATGAACTTCAGAGACATTATGCTGAATGAAAAAAACCCAGGCCCGAAAGATCACATACTGTACAACTCCATTTATTTTTAAAAGATTTTTATTTATTTGAGAAAGAGAGAGAGAGTGAGAAAGAGCTCAAGTGGGAGAGAGGGAGAAGCAGGCTCCTTGCCGAGCAGGGAGCTTGACGTGGGGCTCAGTCCCAGCACCCTCAGATCATGACCTGAGCCAAAAGCAGACGCCCAACTGACTGAGCCCCCCAGGAGCCCAGTATGACTCCATTTATATTAAGTAGTCAGAATAGATAAATCCTTGAGGCAAAAAGTAGATTTCTGTTTGCCAGGGACTGTGGGAAGGGGGCAATGGGGAATAACTACCTAATGGATACAGGGTTTTCTTTGGGGGCGATTAAGATATTTTGGAACTAGACTGGGGTGGTGGTTGCTCAACATTGTGAATGTTTTAAATGCCACCAAATTGTTCACTTTAAAATAGCTAATTTTGTTTACTGTGAATATCATCTATTAAACAGTTACCTATAAAAACAAATTTGCCACATTTATGTGGGTCTATTTCTGGACTCTATTCTATTTCATTGATCTATGTGTCTATCCCTTACCAATACCACACTGTTTTGATTAGTGTAGCTGTAGAGAAAGTCTTATAATTGAGTGATGTGAATCCTTCAAATCTTTTTTATTATATTTCAGAACTGTTTAGGCTACTCTAGTTCCTTTATCTTTCCACTTTACATTAAATCTATTGATCAGTCTGGGGGGAACCGACATCTTTGCTATGTTGAGTTTTTCCAAGTTATGAGTATGGTGTGTCTTTCTATTAATTTAAGACTTCTTTGACTTACTTCACCACTGGTTTGAAGTTCTCAACATACATATCCTGTGTTTTTTTGTCCTGTGTTTTGTAAGAGTTATACCTAAATATTTTTAAAATATTTAATTAATTAATTAATTAATTTGTCAGAGACAGAGAGGGCGAGAGTGCACAAACAGGGGGAGCAGCAGGCAGAGGGAGAAGCAGACGCCCCTGCTGAGCAGGGAGCCTGATGCAGGGGCTCCATCCCAGGACCCTGGGATCATGACCTGAGCCGAAGGCGGATCCTTAACCAACTGAGCTACCCAGGCGCCCCTAAATATTCTGTTTTTGAAGCTGTTGTAAATGATATTGTCTCTAGTGTATAGAAATAGGATTTATTTTGTTTGTTGACTTTGCATCCTATTATCTCACTAAATTTAGTTATTCTAGAAATTTTTGTAAGGTTTTAGGATTTTCTACATTGACAATCTATGACACCTGTGAATAGAGAGTGTTTTGAATTTTCCTTTCCAATCTGGATCTTTTATATTTTCTTTTCTTGGATTATTGCACTGGCTAAGACTTCTAGTATAATTGCTGAACAGGAATAGTAGGAGTGGGGATTCTCATCTTGTTCCTGATCTCAGAGGGAAACAATTTAATTTTTGACAATTAAGTATGATACTAGGTATAGTTTTTTAAAGTAGATGCTCTTTTACAGGTTGAACAAGTTCCATTCCATTTCCAACTTGTTGAAGATTTTTATCAGAAATAAATGTTTTATGTTTGTCTCCACTTTTACAAAAGTGTTCACTTTCAGGTTTCTAGTTGTGTTGAGATCAAGGGATATCAGAGAAAATAAACTGTAAACTCACAATCAATTCAGTGGTACTTTGAATTCTGGTGCTCTTCTCCATATCACCTCCTGTTATTGGCTCTTTGAAGTTCTAAAATAGCTGCTCCATTTGTTTTATCCAGGTTTTATAGTTGTTTCTATGTGAGAGAAAAGATGAGGCATGTTCACTCCACCTTATCCAGAACTGGAACCCCAATACCAATAGTTTTGCTTCTGTCTTTCCAATCTTTATTCATTTTACTTCTTCTCTGTATTATTGGTTCTCCCTTCTGATACTTAGTCTCTGCATCCAAAGGAGACTTCCTAAATTAGTTTCTTTTTAAAGTCTTTATTCAATCTTTCTTTCTTTTTGTCCAAACTCTTCTCCCCTGTTGCATCTATTAGTTACCTGGAAGCCTACTTGTCACTCTCCACTTTACACCCCTTCTTAGTCAATTTTAATATTGAGCTGTAAGTCACTTACCATAAAATTCACCATTTTAAAGGGTGTAACTAAGTGGTTTTATTAGCATAATCCCAATTCATCATGACTATTTAATTCCAGAACATACGCATCATCTCAAAAAGAAACCCCTTAACCTTTACCATCACCTTCCATTCCCTTGTGAATGTAAAATCCCAGAACATAAAATAATGCCTGGAACATAGAAAGTGCTCAATAAATATTTGCCCAATGTCAAATGAATGAATGAACACTCACAGTGGATATCTTTCTAAAAGTTTTAAGGAGTAGGGGCACTCGGGTGGCTCAGTTGTTAAGCAACTGCCTTCGGCTCAGGGCGTGATCCCGGCGTTCTGGGATCGAGCCCCACATCAGGCTCCTCTGCTGGGAGCCTGCTTCTTCCTCTCCCACTCCCCCTGCTTGTGTTCCCTCTCTCGCTGGCTGTCTCTCTCTGTGTCAAATAAATAAATAAAATCTTTAAAAAAATAAAATAAAAGTTTTATGGAGCAAACATTACCACATAGAAATAAGGACAGAACCAGTTTTGGAAGCAGGTTAATTTAAGTGTCAATTTGGGAGTGCAGGTGATAAACAGTAGCTTATTGTATCAGCAATTCTGGTTACAATAACACTTGGTTATATATAAAAGAAGGCTTTTATAAAGGATAAACTACAGAAAGTATTAACTGGTCATAAAAGAATCTTTCACAGAAGTGTACAGTACAGGGCCCTGGGCGTTGGAATACACAGTAGCTATTTTAGATTAACTCCAGAAAGACGATCAAGGGATGGAATGGACACCACCAAAAGAAAAGGAGAGAAAATTCCTCATTAAGAGTAAGTAAGATACCAAATGGAGATGAAAACTGAATAAGAATATTAAATTTCCAGGGGCGCCTGGGTGGCACGGCGGTTAAGCGTCTGCCTTCGGCTCAGGGCGTGATCCCGGCGATCTGGGATCGAGCCCCACATCAGGCTCTTCTGCTATGAGCCTGCTTCTTCCTCTCCCACTCCCCCTGCTTGTGTTCCCTCTCTCTCGCTGGCTGTCTCTATCTCTGTCGAATAAATAAATAAAAAATCTTTAAAAAAAAAAAAAAGAATATTAAATTTCCAGGTCGGGGCGCCTGGGTGGCACAGTGGTTAAGCGCCTGCCTTCGGCTCAGGGCGTGATCCCGGCGTGATGGGATCGAGCCCCACATCAGGCTCCTCTGCTATGAGCCTGCTTCTTCCTCTCCCACTCCCCCTGCTTGTGTTCCCTCTCTCGCTGGCTGTCTCTCTCTAATAAATAAATAAAATCTTTAAAAAAAAATAAAAAAATAAACTTCCAGGTCACTTTGCATCCTATCAGTTACTGAAATGTGATGGTCAAATGCTAATTAAAAATAAATATTATCAAGCAGGAATGTTGAGGGGGGTGAATTATCACAAAATTCTTATAATTTTAGTATAAAACATTTACACATTACCTTTTTTTCAAGAACAAAAATTTAAAGCCAATGCAAGTAGGTAAACGAGGGCACTTTACCTCGTGGGAGAATGTTCTATACAAATACATAAGAGAATAATAATTATTATTATTTTGTTTTTTAGTTTCCAGAAAACTATCAATTAATTCTTGCCACTGAACTTTTAATGAATGAATCACTTTGGGGCTTGTTAAAAGTATAGCAGTTAATCATGTAGTTCTGCCTTATTAACAAATTGCTCTGCTGATTGTTAGAGGCTCCCAGCATCCCTCCAGGACCACCCTCATTATGATACATTTGGGTGGCCTGTTTTTCTCATAACTGAATACCATAGGGAGGAACCCCAGAGAGTCCTGTTACACGGACATCTTGAGAAGCTGTCAGTCAAGTTCTGGTTGCCTTCAGAGCAAGTGAAAAGCAGCTCCCATGTTCTCAATTAAACTTCCCTCCCGTGGGAGAGAGGGCCTCTGTTGAGGGGAAATTTTTTCTTAAAGATGGTTTAGAATGGAGATTGTCAAGAATTGTTTATCTTTTATAAACTAAACTATTTACGGGTGAAATGTTGTAATGTCTGAGCTTTCCTCTGAAATACTTCCAAGCAGCACCTGCCTGGCTCAGTCAGTAGAGCATGTGACTCTACGTCTCAGGGTCGTGAGTTTGAGCCCCACGTTGGGTGCAGAGATTACTTTAAAAAATAATAAAAAATAGGGGTGCCTGGGTGGCTCAGTTAGTTAAGCATCTGCCTTCAGCTCAGGTCATGATCCCGGGGTCCTGGGATCAAGCTCCACGTTGGGCTCCCAGCTCAGCAGGAGTCTGCTTCTCCCTCTGCCCCTCCCCTATTTGTGCTCTTTCTCAAATAAATAAATAAAATATTAAAAAATAAAATTAAAAAATTAAAATGCTTCTAAACAAAAAACTCTAACAAAACTAACAGAATAAAAACAAAAAAACTGCAGGGGATAAATGAAACAAGATTGGCAAAATGTTGAAGCCTACGCGGGGGTTCATCATATTACTCTACTTTTATGTATGTTTAATAATTTCCATAATGGAAACTTTCAAATAGGTGTATATAAAAGGATTCTTCATCTCCTACCTCTATATATCAGTTATTTCTCTATGTACTAGGATTCTTTCAGTTATAAAGAACAGAAACTCCAATGTACACTGGCTTAAACGGTAAAGGGAAATTATAGATTCATGCAGCTAAAAAGTCAAGGGCAGTTCGAGGTATCAGATGATGCTTGATCCTGCAGCTCAGTGGTGTCACCAGGACTGAATATATATCACTCTGCTCTGCCTTCTATGGTGGTTGGTTTCAATCTAAGGCTCACATTTCTCCTACTTTCAGGAAAACTGCTAACAACCACTGGGTTACATGTATCATCCAGCAAGAGCCGGATTTGTTCTAGCATTTCCAACAAAAGTCCTGATGGGACGAGCTCAAGGTCATATGCCTAACACTGAGCCATCTTCCAACCACGGAGGTAGAATTCTCTTTTATTAACTTAGGTTAGGTCACATTCTTCACTCCTAGAAATCAGGGTCAGGAAGCTCACAGATCTCAAAATGGAATCAGTGTTGTTGGGAGAGAGGCAAGGGAAAATGGATGCTAAGAGGCAGTCAACAAATGTCTGCTAAACTCTCCACATGTAAAGTTCCCAATACAATAGAATAGAGGGCATTGAAAGACATGTTATAAAACTGAAATACAGATATAAAGCTATGGTCAGAGAACAGGGACCTGGATAGTCTGTGGAGGTGAAAGATGACCTTAATGAAAGGATAAGCAGTGTCTAGAGAGGATGGGAATAGTGGTGAGGAATTCTATGAGGCAAGCATTACCATAATACCAAAAACCAGAAAAAAAAATTACAAAAAAAGATACCTACAAATCAGTATCTCTCAAGAATATCAACTCAAAAATCCTCAATAAAATACTACTAAATCAAATCCAACAATGTATAATAAGAACTAGATAGTGAGGGTGCCTGGGTGGTGCAGTTGGTTGAATGTCTGACTCTTGGTTTTGGCTCAGGTCATGATCTCAGGCTCATGAGATCGAGCCCTGCATCAGGCTCCATGCTCAGCATGGAGTCTGCTTAGATTCTCTCTCACTCTCTGCCCCTTCCCCCTGTGCTCTGTCTTTCTCTAAAATAAATAAATCTTTAAAAAAGAATTATACAGTGGGACTTATTCCAGGTATACAAGGCTGGTTCAATATTTAAAAATATATTAAAATGTCATCCATCACATCAACAGGCTAAAGAATAAAAATCATATGATCATATCAGTAGATGCAGAAAAAGCATTTAGCAAAGTCCGACACTGATACATGATTTAAAAATTCAGCAAACTAGGAACACAGGGGAATTTCTTCAACCCGATTTAAAAAAACTTGCCAAAATTTCATACAACCAATATTGTACCTACTTGTGAGAAACTAGAAGCTTTCCTATTAAGATCAGGAACACAGTAAGAATATCCCCTCTCACCACTCCTCTTCAGTATCATACTGGAAGCCCTATGTAATTCAATAAGACAAAAAAAAAAAAGAAATAATAGGTATACAGATTGAGAAAGAATAAATAAAATGGTCTGTGTTTACAGATGACATGATCATGTATGTGTAAAACCCCCAAAAAACAACAACAAAAATCTCCTGGAACTAATAAAGCATTTGTAGCAAAGTTGCAGGTTACAAGATTACTATACAAAAGTCAATCACTTTCCTATACACTAATAATAAACAATTGTAATTTGAAATTAAAAACAAAATACCATTTACATTAGTAAAATAATATGGTTCGTACATCTTGTAAATACCAAAAACAAATATATATATGAAGACAACTACAAGATGAAAGAGATAAAAAATAATAAATGGAGAGATATTCCATGTTCATGGATAGGAAGACTCAGTATTGTCCAGTGGTATTTCTTCACAACTTGATCTGTAGATTCAATGGAATCCCAATAAAAATCCCAGCAAGTTACTCTGTGGGTGCTAATGAAATTATTTTAAAATACATATGGCCCAAAGACCCAGAATAACCAATAAAATATGGAAAGAACAAAGTTGGATGACTGTCATTACCCAACAGTGAATTACTCTCAATCTACAAGACAATGTGGTAATGGTGAAAAAATAAACAAATAGATCAATGGAACAAAATAGAGAGCCCAGAAAAAAAACTCCATAAATATGGCCAACTGATTATTCACAAAGGAGTGAAGACAATAAAATGAAGAATAGATTGTCTTTTCAACAAATGGTACTGAAAGAGGACATCTACATACAAAAAAAAAAAAAAGGAAGAAAGGAAAGAAGAAAAAGAAAAACGAAATCTAGGTGCAGATTTTACAGCCTTCAGAAAATTAACTCAAAATGGATTCTAAACCTGGGACACATGGGTGGCTCAGTCAGTTAAGTGCCTGCCTTCAGCTCAGGTCCTGATTCCAGGGTCCTGGAATTGAGTCCCACATGGGGCTCCTTGCTCAGCGGGGAGCCTGCTTCTTCCTCTGCCTGCCGCTCCCTTTGCTTGTGCTCTGACAAATAAAATCTTAAAAACAATGGATTCTAAACCTAAATATAAAATACAAAACAATAAAACTCATGGAAGATAACATAAGGGAAAACCTAGATGACCTTGGGTTTGGTGATGACTTTTCAGATAACAAAATACACAATTCATGAAAGAAATAAGTGATAAGCTGGACTTCATTAAGATTAAAAACTTCTACACTGCAAAGACACTGTCAAACAATTAGAAGACAAGATACAGCGTGGGAGAAAAAATTTGCAAAAGACATCTGATAGGGGTGTCTGGCTGGCTCAGGAGAACATGAGATATTCTCTCTCATTCTTTTTAGATGGGGAAGGGGAGGGGCAGAGGGAGAGGGACAGAGGGAATCCTAAGCAGGCTCCATGACCATCCCAGAGCCTGACGCTGGGCTCAATCTCACAATACTGAGATCATGATCTGAGCTGAAATCAAGAGTCAAATGCTTAACTGACTGAGCCACCCAGGGGCCCCAGAACATGCGACTCTTGATCTTGGGATCGTGAGTTCAAGCCCCACGTTGGGTGTAGAGCTTACTTAAAAAAAAAAAAAAGACATATCTGATAAAGGACTGTTATACAAATTATGTGAAGAACTCTTAAAATGCAAAAATGAGAAAATGAACAACCCAATAAAAATGGGCAAAGATCTCAACAGGCACCTCACCAAACAAGGTTCACAGATGAAAAGATGCTCCACATCATATGTCATTAGGGAACTGCAAATTAAAACAATTTAACACTATACAACTATCAGAATGGTGAAAATCCAAAACCACTGATAACAATTGCTAGCAAAGATGTGGAGGAAAAAGAACTTTCATTCATTGCTGATGGGAATGCAAAATGGCATAGCTGTTCCTGTTACTCTCCTGCAAGTCTCAGACCCCTTTGAGCCTGAGAATGGTTAGAGGAAGGGCTGTTTCCAGGCCTCAGACTGTGTACAGGAACAATAAATGATTTTGGAGGACATAGCATTCTGGTTAACTCTACAGGATTATCAAGAAAAAAAAAACAGGTTTCTTTCTGAGAACAAGACACCATCCCTAATAAGGGATTTTAGCCCTTGGAGAGACAGGTAAGAGATCAACATTTAATCAAGAGAGCATTTCCCTAGATGTCACTGCCCCAGTCTCTCCTTCTCTTCCTTCTGAAATACTGAGGGCTGATATGAGTGGTCAGGGTGGTGGTGGAATGGAGAACCAGCAGGCTGTCTCAGAGAGCTAAAGGGGAAGAATGCATAATAATGGTCAGCCAGGAGCCCTGATTCTTAAATCCTATTCCCCAACTGCAGGGACAAGAATTTGATTTCTTCCTGGAGCTCTCATAATCAAAGGACCTTGCTGTATCTGAAGTAGGAACCAGAAATCCTCAACTTTCTCCCTGCATCTTCTTCAACACAACTTAATACAATCACTTCCTGACATTTGTCTTATATACCTGCTCTCTCAGATGGGACCGATGATCACTGTTCTTCACTCCTCCTGGCAAGTAGCATAGATGAATGAGATCCTGTAAGACAAGCTTTTAAGTTGAGAGTTGTTATACTGGGTTGATCCTTCACCATAGCCTGGTATCAATGGCTTCCGTAAAACTGAAGTGCCATTATCCAATCCCATTTGCAAAGTACTCTTTGCCATGGCAGATGTTGGAAGCTATTGATATTGTTCTTGCTAAAACAGTGGACCTTCTAATAGCTATAGAAGATCCCAAACACAATTGCTCATGTTGACTTTGGAGAAGTGAATTCTTCTGCCGGGCCCTTGCAAAGGAGAATTCTCCAAGTCATCTCCTAGAAGGAGGATGCACAGGTCCTAGTCTACTGTCTGCAATAGGTAGCCATGGGATCTGAAACTTCAGCTACCAAAGCTATGTAATAATGATGCCTGTACCACTAACTGAGAAGCTGTGTGGTATGGAAGAAAAGGATAATAAATTGTGAGTCACATATCATGGGAAGTAGTTTTGTCCTACTAAATCAGTTATTCTCCCAGGTTTCAATAATGGTGAAAGGATTAACTAGGTATGTGTTCCCAAAACTGGTGTTCCAAAAACAATCTTGAGAGTTGTTAGGTGAGGGTGTTGCACACAAAAGCACCACCACAAGGGCCTCCACAGTCCAAGAGGGCTGGTATTCTGCGTGCTTATGCTCCTCTACTTTGACTACCCCACCCTGAGTTTCACACTACACATTTAAACATAAATGCTCTGAGAAATCTTCCTATAGCAAAACATTCACTATATTCTAACCCATCATCCCCAAATTTACTTGGATAAGAATACTTTTTTCATGGAACATCTCTGCACATCTCATAGACACTTGTTTTCTGAGTACCAGTTTGGGACTTACTGACAGGACAGATTTCTGAGGTCCTTTCCAGATCCTTCTACCTACATCCTCCATAGCAGGAGAGGCCCGAGTACTTGCAAGACCACTAGGTCTGTGTGAGCATTCAAGGCCCTTATTACCAGTAATGCAAACGCTGGAGAGCAGACATTGCAGGGATGTGCCCAGAGGAGAACGTGAATGGAGGTGATTTTCCTGCAGTGTACATGGAATCCAGTTTTCCTATTCCAGGGGGAAGATCCTTGAGCTTTGAGTTTGAGCATTCATGTGGATAAAATGATAGCCTTGGATATTCATAGGTCCCCCACAAATAATACTCTGTGTGATCCTTCAGAGGACTTGATGCTCTTTTTTCCACCTCTTCTGTAAAGAGCAAGACAAGGACTCATGGTCATCACAATCAATGAACCACTTGATACTTCAAGAAGGAAGATAACTGAGCCAGTGAATGCTCCGAGTAACTGAAGTTAATGTGGAGGTGGCCACGGCAGTTTCTCACCTTTGTAATATTCCATTCTTCTGTCTATTACATATGATGATGTGTCAGTCTTGTGCTTGACAATAAAGACTCAAGGCTGCACAAGACACAGCCCCTGCCCTCCTCATGCTTACATTTTAATGGGGGAAGAGAGACAAAAACATGTAACCAAACCAAATAACTCTAAGTGGCGATACATGGTATGATGGAAATATACACAGTGCTCAGAGTGACAAGAGCAGGTATGACTGGTACATAAGTAAAAGGAAGAGAGAGCCCTTGTGCAAGTTTGGATTTTAAAATGTGGGAGTTTTAGAGAGATCATAGAACTGAATATTGCAAAAGTGCCTCTTCATTGAAAGAATAAGATTGGCAATACAAGCTTCTCCTTTAAGGATGATTAATAGCTTTAACGAGGGCTAATGCTCCCCCACCATAGCTAAAGGATGAAGGAAATATTTTTAAAAACCCATTCCTCACTCTCCTCCATGAACTATTGCTTCTTAAGCTACTAATATTTTTAAAGAAAACTTTACTAAAGTTAAACACATTTTACTTTTACCTTATTAATATTAAAGATGCTTCACTTTTTTTCTTCAAATGCTCTGACACTGTTTAGTTGTTCATAACTTAATGGAAAAATGCTTAGTGTGAAAATTATATTTGAAACCTATCATTTGCTTAAAAAATTCAACAGTAAGCTCTCTAAGTTTTTCTTTACAGGTGCAAAGTATTTAAATACTATAAAGCTTATGTGTCAAGATCACTGCAACTCCACAGTCATCGTCCTGCTGTGGTGTAAGGGAGAAGCACCTCTGACACTTTTGCTAAATCTGAAAGTGTGCTTGATCCCTCTCATGAGAAATGGGGTGACTGCTTTAAAGGGAAGTGCAGGCGTTCTCAGATGTGGGTGGGTCGGGTGGGTCAAGGAGAAAAGCCTCATGGACACTGGACTGCAGAAAGCACTTCACAATAGCCCAGTACCACTGTCTACTGGGGATTCACACACGAAGGAAAAGCTGCACATAAGCCACACTGGCGGACGCTTCAAGAGACTCCGGCCCTGCTCCCCACCGAAGCCACACAAGAAAGACATGAAAAAGGTGACAAGTGTGGAAAAGATTTAGTAACACAATACGCTTTAGTCCAAGTATGTTGTGGAAACAACCCTGGAAACACTAAGTGTGAACAAAGCCTCCACTGAGACTACTCGAGACTCCATTCAGGCGAGAACCCACAGAAGCAACGGGAGCCGTTCAGCGAAGAATCCACTCTAAGCACCAGAGGGTAAAACCCAGAGAGCAAAGTAACAGGCAGCCTTGACCCATTACACGAGAGTGCAACCGGCCAGGAAATGCAAAGGGTGGTCAGTAAACACCTGTCCGTGGAGTGACTCAAACCTTGGTGTTATCCCAACTGTCCAGCTGGATCGAAAAGGCCGCTCAGCATTCTTGCTCTCAAGCTCTCCAGGGCAATGAAACACTCTTCTCATGGTTCCAAAAGCTGATCAACCCTAGCACTTTTTTTTTTTTTTTGAGATTTTATTTATTTAACAGAGAGACAGCCAGCGAGAGAGGGAACACAAGCAGGGGGAGTGGGAGAGGAAGAAGCAGGCTCCCAGCGGAGGAGCCTGATGTGGGGCTCGATCCCAGGACTCTCGGATCAAGCCCTGAGCCAAAGGAAGACACTCAACGACTGAGCCACCCAGGCGCCCCAACCCTAGCACTTTTAGCTTGGTTCCAAGCTCTCCTCCTGTCCTTCCCCCCAGCTAAGACAGCAGAGGCTCTCAAGATCAGCTTGAGGGTCCACATGGAGTCTGCTTAACGGTGGGGAGAACTCTGGGTCTGGCACAGTCCCCACACTGTGCCACAGTGCAGAGAAAGGGGATAAGGATTTGGGGGTTACACTGGTCACTGATCCAGTTCTCAGAACCAAGCCTGGAGCCACTGTCAGGCTGTTACCTGAACCACCTGAAATGATGCACCTTCTGGTTTGTCCTAGAATCATGTGACTATAAAAGACATTTCTGAGAACTTTAATACTAACGTTTCAGGCTAAACTTAAGGTTGTGTGCTGCACTTCATCTTTAATCCAAGCCTAAATAGGGGCGCCTGGGTGGCTCAGTAGGTTAAGCGTCTGCCTTCGGCTCAGGCCATGATCCCGGGGTCCTGGGATCCAGCCCCACACCGAGCTCCCTGCTCAGCAGGCGTCTGCTTCTCCCTCTGCCCCTTCCCCCGCTCAGGCTTGAGCTCTCACAAGCTCTCTGAAATAGCATCTGTAACAAAAAATAAACCAAGCCTAAATAGATTTTATGTTGCCTTTTCGGTAACCTGCTCTCATCCCTGTGACAAAGCTACAGAAATTCCTTCTTCCGATGTCCACATTCCAAGCATGAGTTGTGCAACACTGCACTGCTGGTTCTTGGCTATGCAGACGTTCCCCATAGAGGCTCCTCAGTCCTCAACTGCAACGTCCTGCTCCTGCTTTCCTGCATCACTTCCTCCCCACTACCACCGCTTAGTCCAAGGCGGCAGTCACCTTCCTCTCTACACCAATCAGGACAAATCTGCTTCTGCCCTATGTCCTGTGTTTTTTGAGGCCAACTCGCAGAAGGTATGAGAAGGGTAGTTACCAAACGATCGCTTACTGCACTCACAGGAGAACGAAAGGCAACCACTACCCTGTCGTCCACTGATCAACAGAAACACATCTTACGTAGAAAAGCAGTGGAGCACAGAGGAACAGAGAGCAAGGGAAGGGGAAGGAAGCCAGAGAGGGAGGGATGGTTGCTCTGTCCCCTTGAAAAACTGACCAACCTGGACTTGTCTCAGTCTCTCCTATCACCTAGTCGCGTAAGCTCCTCAGTGTGCCTATCAGTGTCACATGACCTCAGTGGAGCATCTACAGGAAGGCGCAGCTCTTCTGAGGGCCAAAGTCCACGCGGACTGACACAGAAATGTTCCAGAGCTCTAGCAGAACAGCTGCCTCTACGTAGACAGGCCAGGTTACGCTGCAGAAAGACACGACGCCGACATTTCGGTAGTTTAACGGAAGTTTATTTCTCATTCCCATGAAGTCCATCACAGGTCTGAGGGACTTCCCAGGACAACCGCGCTCCATATGGGGGCTCAGCACTCCAGACTACTTTGGCCCTGTGACCTCTTTCTGTACGGGCTTCCACAACCGAGCCAAGAAGGGCACTAGAGTCCTGCAGCAATAAAGGCTTCAGCCCAGAAGTGGGGCTTCTGCTCACAACGCATTACCCACAACTATCCTATGACCCGAACTGCAAGGAGCAGAAAACTATAACCACTCTTCTTTACACTCTTCACTAGAACGCAAGTCCCGTGAGAGTGTATCTTTAGCTCTTTTGTTCACTACTATATTCCCAGTCTAGAACAGTGCCTGGGCACATAAGAGGCCCACACGAAATTGAATGAACGTAGCACGAAGATGTCCACATGTATCCCGGGATGAGACAGAATACCTCAAGCCTAAGGAAGAGGGTGATGGGTAACAGCTATGCAGATGAGAGCTTCAGAGTTGGCTGTGCCTAAGGAATAATACTTGGTGTAGTTCATCTGGGGGAAGAAAATAACATCTTACTGAGGGCACCAGACCCACAGCTCAGGTGACTTACACCATAAAGTACTGAAGCCAAGGACCAAATCAACTGAGCATAATCACCACCAGCACTGCTCAACTCCCGAAAGGAGCTGAAAATAGCCATAAACACAACTGCTTCTTTACTGCAGTCAGTCTGCCCAGCACAACCCTGGGGAGCAGGGGAAAGGGAAACAAATGCACGCTGGTCGAGCATCTACCACTGGCCAGGCTGTGAGGGGCTTTTCTTTCGCCAATCCCTCTGATCTCTAGAATAACCCTGAGTTGAAATACTTTTCTCTCTTTCACAGAACACACGGAGACCTAAGCGCTTTTCTAAGTTAGAAGGAGATACAGCACAATGGCACCCAGCCTGGCCCTGCAGGGATAATGTACACATCCTGCTAATCCCGCTAATCCCGCCTTCAGGCCTCCTGACGCAGCGAGCTGACAGCCAACAGACCACTAGCACTCGGGTCTTGAACAAGTCCCCATATCTGAGCCTCAACTTCATCGTTTATAAGGTATTTGGGAGAGATCATTTAACCCCCTTCCCAAAACTACCCAAAAGCTCTAACAGGAACACTTGGGAGTCACTGTCATAGACAAGAGTTCTAAGAAGATCCACAGCCCACAGAGATGTTCAGCCATCTATCATTTGTCACCTAAGGCTGTTAAATGCCGTGTACAAAACAGAGACAGAGACAGACACCCTGCCTGCTTAGTAATAGTTTACAGTGTAAGACAACCAACAGGAATGCAGATTCACGCATCCCCGCCCACCGCTCAGCATTGATTCCCAAACCTTTCCTCTTGGGAACCCAATGTTCTGCCACACCCAGTGAACAACATCCCGCCTGCAGCACACACTCCAGTTCCCAAACAACCCTCTTTGTTCTTATAAACAAAAACCTGATTTGATTCTGAATTTCCATAAATTACCATTTAGAACCTGGGAAAGTACTAATATTTATGGCTGACATTGTGAGAGGGGAAAAATGTCTATTTCTTTTATTGCAGACAATCTTTTTTACATGTAATACATAATCCATGGCTAAAAATTGCAACCCGTTTCCATATGATCTTGGTATTTTCCTCTATCAACCACCACCAACGAGAGGTTTAAGTTAGTGCACTATTACTTCTTCTGGCAGATTCCCTAGTAATGAGGTAAATAGCATTTCATCACAGTAAAAATGGTGCTAAAAGGATTGAAGAGCTAAAATGTTCGAGATGGAACTCCAACTTGGGGAAGAGTGTCCAATGACAAAGGAGAGGAAGAAAATCCAATCTGGTTCTTGGAAAACTTGACAGAACTCATTTTTGCCCCATAGGACTCTTGAAATTGGTAAGCCCACTACCCTGAAGGCAATGATATCCAATTAAACATGCATGTTATTCTTTCTTGTTTTGGAAGACCATGCTACAAATGTGTCTACCATGTGTTTAAAGCGACTGGAAGATCAATGTAAAACCAACAACGTGATGATCACAGAAGACTGATTAATTCATGGGTGTATTTGCTATTTGAGCTGAATTTGCTAATTGCCAGGTACAATCATGAAATAGTACATTCTGTACTCAGAATATTCTTTGACCATCTTTCTTGTTAGGAATTCCCTGAAGATTTATTAGTAAAAATGCAATTAGTACAGAACTAACGCATCCCCTGCAGAGTCAACCTTGATTCCTTTCTGAGAAACGTGTTTATATCACCAAATTTTCCACTGATGAATTATTCATGCTTCATAATTTATTTTTCATAAACCTCAGGGTTAAGCACTACTTGGTGAATTTCTTGAGACCAAGGACACTGGATAGGCTTCTGTTCAGTGGTGGTGTTTCTGGTATATAAGGCTGGACTGCTTCTGAAGTTTCTCATGCTTATGTTACATGTGGGTTCTCCGGTGTTTACTAAGGTGGGAGTTCTGACTGAATTTCTTTCCACATACATAACACATAAAGGGTTTCTCTCCAGTGTGAGTTCTTTGGTGTGTACGCAGATTTGAATTTTGACTGAAGCTTTTCCCACACCAGGAGCATTTATATGGTTTTATTCCTTGGTGTATTGTTATGTGCTTATTAAGATCTGATTTCCCTCTAAAGCTCTTACCACAATGTTGACATTTATACGGCTTCACTTCCGTGTGAATTTTTTTGTGTTTAGTAAGATCAGAGGTAAGTCTGAAGTTTTTCCTACACTCTTGGCATGTAAAAGGCTTCTCTACTGCACGGGCTTTCTTGTGAAGATCCATAAGTCTCTGCAGCTCTTCTTCCCAGATTGAAAGTTCCTTTGTTTGATTAACTGGAAACTCTTGATGCCATTTCCCCATCCTGTGTGTATCACCATGATTTTCTTTACCTGTTGTTTTCTGGGGAACTTTCACTCGGGTCTTTTTGGAGACTATGTCTCCCGGTGCTTGTATTTCTAAGTCAGAAAGACATACGGGCTGATGGTTTTCAGTGACAGTTTTGACCTTTAACCCTGTGGGAATAAACATAACAATCAGCCAACTGCATGGCAGAGCAAAACCACAGGAATGGAGAGAAAAATTCAATGATTACCAACTTATAAAACACAGATAGCAGAATTTTAAATGCTAAGTCCCTGCAAAGGTTGCTATCAAATGCACATTTGTCCTCTTCCCAAGGTATATTTACCTGCAGGCAGGTCTCCAGGACTGTTCTTGAACTCCAAGGGCCCTTGAACCCATGGCTCTTCCCCATGATCTAGATAGGAGATCACTTTAGGTTTGGGAAGCACAAATAACGCTGTGAAATGGAAAAAAGGAGGTCAAGGCCTGGCAACCCAACTAGCCACTCAACAATTATCCACCAACTCCACACTATTTCAGGAAGAGCAAAGGACAGTTTACAGTGTGTTATCCAAAATGGTCAAATGGGTAGACTCCCCTATCTGGTTTCAGGTTTATACTATACTGCATTCGTGGGTGGATGCACAATGTGGAGACTGAGAAATAAACCCAAGCTAGACCCATGGAGAGGAAAAGGGCGTGGGAATCCATCTACAGTGCCCCTCTTCTGCCACCAAGATTACCCTATATTTGAACAAGGTTGAACCAAACCCAGGAGTCTGCAGGGAGTACAGGTTAGTCCTATTAATTCCTTAGGATTAGCTCAAGTCTAGCACAGCAAGGTGAAGGTCAGGGGCTGCATATCATACGCACTAGTGATTCCTGTCATAACAGTAACTTCTTACTAAACTCTTTTTTTTTTTTTTAGGATACATTTATTTATTTAGAGAGAGCGAGAAAGAGACAGTGCACAGACAGGTGCACAAGCTCACAAGTGGGGAAGGGGCAGAGGAAGAGAATCTTCAAGCAGACAACCCTTGGAGTGTGGAGCCCGACAGACTGTTTGATCTTATGACCCATAAGATTGTGACCTGAGCTGAAATCAAGAGTCAAATATTTAATCAACTGAGCCACCCAGGGGCCCCTACTTCTTACTTAGCTCTTTAGCACCACACAGTGGATTAGGAAAGATTCCTCCCACTCCTATAGCTTACTGGTTCTTGTCCAGATCGAAGAAACAGACCAGAATCACTTAATGAAACTTTTCTAAATACACTGCCAAGTGGGGGAAGTAATCATCACTCGGTCATTCAATCAACACGTACTGAGTGGCTATCATGTGCCAGGAACCCTCTTTGGGCTAATGATATAGTGGTGATGAAGCCAAAAGCACTCTGATCTCATGGGAGCTCACCCAACAGCAATAAATAACAAGGTTGTCAGCACGTGATAAATATTCTAAGGAAAACTAAAGCAGGATAACTCAGCATTTAAGATTTTGCTTTTCTGAAGCTATTTTAGATGAGGTAGTATGGACGACCTCTTTGAAAAACTGATATTGCAGCAGGAATGTGAAAGTGAGAGTTTTGCCATGTGGCAGAAAAGTGTGCCAGGCAGAGGAAAAGGGAAAGTAGAAATGACCGTGGCAAGTTCAAGAAACACAAAGATTGGTAAGGCTCAAGAGGAATGAGCAAGGGCACAAGTGGCAGCAGATGAGGGCAGGGTGGTGAGTAGGGTCAGATCCTGGAGGATCCTAAGCACTTCAGTAAGGTGTGGATTTTACTCTGAATGTGATGAGAAGTCATCATAAGGTCTGAAACAGGAAATGTCATGATTTGACCAGGTTTTTAGAAGATTCTGGCTGCTGGGTGGAAAACAGAGCATGGGAGGGCAAGAGGCAGGGGCACCAGTCAGAAAGTACCCAGGTCAGTCTGGTTAGACATGCTGCTGGCTTAAGCCAGGACGCTAACAGCACAAAGAGATGAGACACGGCCGCACTCAGGCTACACTGTGAAGGTGGAGCCAAAAGGACAGTGATGCATTAAAATGCGGTAGGACGGCAAGATCACAGGAAAGGATGACTGTACGTTCCTTCTTAACTATGATATAGAGATATGATACTGAGAGGAGAGAGAGATGAAAATAGATTTGGGGAAGGAGAAAAAATAAATCAGGAAAGCTACACAGCATATGGAGTGTGCTCCTGGACAAAGCTCCCCAGGTGATCTGGACACACCTTTCCCCTGTCCACACACCATCTAGCTGAGAAACAACCTGTTATCTGAACATAGAGGAATACATTCCCAGCAAGCAGAGAACATGACAGATTACTCAACTTCTACCCAATGGGAGAGGAAGATTCTTTACCTAGAGAGATGACAGTCTCATAGTTTTCCTGCATTACATCATTGTAGAGGGCCTCCTGAGTGGGATCCAGTAACTCCCATTCTTCCTGGGAAAAATACATGGCCACGTCTTCAAATGTCAACAAGCTCTAAAGAAGACAATGGGCTTCAGCTCAGTACTTGACACTACAGAGCAGCTCTACCATTTGGCCCATGGTAGACCCAGGCACTCCAGGAATTGATAGCACATTTAAAAATTTTTTTTTTAAGTAAGAAGGCAAAAAGGAAAAAAGCAAGGGATCATCAATAACCTAGGAGGTGCCCCGTTCCCCAGAGAGAAAACTAGGACCAATACGCCTGTGAGCTAGGCAGTGTGGGTCCTGGAGAGCAGGGAAAGGCGACCCTCAACAGCTGGATTGCACAGCTCACCTGGGACTCAGGCAAGATGAGCTCGGGTGCCACTGTCCAGTCTTTGGTGTTTGTCTTCTCAGAAAAGGCTAGAATCTGGTGAACAGGCACAGCTGTGGGTAGAAAAGAGCCAACAAAAATTTCTCTCACTTCTATGAACATCCTTACCTCATTTCTAAAATATAGAAGATACTGTTTCCTTTACACATATGGGACATATTTACAAATGTTAAGTGATACGCACTAGTGGCCTTCTCATAGTAAAGAAGAATTGAGCATCTAATAACCCCCCAAACCAATTCCCCAGTCGACCGTCTTTAGTTTTCATGTGGTCAGTAAAGGGAAATCTCACTTTTTCTTATGTCATATAAAATGTTTTGAGTTGAGCAAAAATTAGAGGTGTTTAAAAATGTAGAACTCAGAGCCAATGTGCCAGTAGATGAAATGGAAAGGTAAAAATTAGCTTGGTGAGTTCAAGCAACAGCAAAATCAGTGTGTATAAAGAAGACTGAACAAAGACACCAGTGGAAAAAAGACGAGGGCAGGAAGGTGAGTAGCAACCACATCTTATAGGCTCCTGGGTACCTCAGTAAGGAATATGGATTTTATTCTGAATTTGTCAGAAGACATCCTAAGATTTACAGCACAGAAAGTTCATGATTTGATCAGGACTTTAATAAAAGGATGAGATATGGTTGCACTGTGCCTACGCTATGAAGGTGGAGCCAAATGGACAGTGATTCATTGGTAGTGGCTTGTAATGGAAAAATTACAGCTCAGGATGATTGTATTTTTCTTTTTCCTTTTTTTTTTCTTTTTTTAAAGATTTTATTTATTTATTTGACAGAGAGAGACAGTCAGCGAGAGAGGGAACATAAGCAGGGGGAGTGGGAGAGGAAGAAGCAGGCTCATAGCGGAGGAGCCTGATGTGGGGCTTGATCCCATTACGATGAGATCACGCCCTGAGCCAAAGGCAGACGCCCAACCACTGTGCCACACAGGCGCCCCTGTATTTTTCTGGTGTGACATAGTGGGTAAATGATAGTTCCTTATATGGGGATGAGAAAGGTTAAAAAAAAAAAAAAAAGCAGATTTGGAGGGGAGGAAGGGATCAAGAATTTTAGGACAAGGAATGACCATGTGCACCTGGACAAAGCTCCCCAGGTGACCTGGACACACCTTTCCCCCGTCCACACACCATCTAGCTGAGAAACAACCTGTTACTGGAACACAGCCTCTCAGAGGAATGCATTCCCAGTAAGCAGAGAACATGACAGATCACTCAACTTCTACCCAATGGGAGAGGGAGATTCTTTACCTAGAGAGATGACAGTCTCATAGTTTTCCCACATTACATCATTATAGAGGGCCTTCTGAGTGGGATCCAGTAACTCCCATTCTTCCTGGGAAAAATACATGGCCACGTCTTCAAATGTCAAGAAGCTCTAAAGAAGATAATGGGTTTCAGCTCAGTACTTGCTGCTACAGACACAGCCCTACCATCTGGCCAATAAGACCCCAGCAATCCAGGAATTAATAGTACTTTTTTTTTAAGGCTTTTTAAAAAATTTATTTGACAGAGAAAGACAAACAGTAAGAGAGAGCACAAGGAGGGTGGTGGGGATGGAGAGAGAGAAGCATGCAGGGCCATATCCCAGGACCCTGGGATCATGAACTGAGACGAAGGCAGCCGCTCAACTGACTGAGCCACCCAGGCACCCACTTTTTTTTTTAAAGTAAGAAGGCAAAACGGAAAGAAGCAAGGGATCATCAATAGGCTAGGAGGTGCCCAGTTCCCCAGAGAGAACACTGGGACTAATATGCCTGTGAGCTGGGCAGTATGGGTCCTGGGGAGCAGGGAAAAGCGGCCCTCAACAGCTGGATTCCACAGCTCACCTGGGACTCAGGCAAGACGAATTCTGGTGCCATTGTCCGGTGTTTGGTGTTTGTCTTCTCAGAAAAGGCTAGAATCTGGTGAACAGGCCCAGCTGTGGGTAGAAAAGAGCCAGAGGAAATTTCTCTCACTTCTATGAACATTCTCACCCCATTTCTAAAATACAGATGATACCAATTCTTTTATCAGAGAGAGGATACATTTGCAAGTGTGTATGGTGTCTTCAAGTAGCCTTCTCATTGTAAATAAGAGCCAAATTATCAACTGACACCTAAAATAGGTTCCCCGATTTTCAGGAGTGACCTAATGAAAGAAAAACACTTTTTAATTTCCTCTCATGAAATAAATGGTTCTCAATCAGGCAAAAGTAATACATATTTAAAAATGAAGTACTCAGGGAATCCATTGTATAATAAAAGATATGATTTTTTTTAATCATTATTTTTTTTCCTGATACACAACTGTGTTCACATTCTGCCACTGATAACCCATTTCTGAACTCAATTTCTTCTCTATTTTATGAGAATGAGATGGCTCCTATTCTCTCCAGTTTTGTAAAGAACAGAGTTCATGGTGTTATTACCAGAGTTCAATTGTGGAGGTACTTCTGTATCATAAGCCAACGTCCAAATTCACCCACAACTTGTCTACTCTACTGACACCTGGGACTATCGTCTAATTGCTAATGTCTTTTTATAGATCTACAGTGATCAACACATAGAAAATACAACATTCTGATTACACAAATTCCTATCACAGTTCCTAGGAATTAGTAATTATCATGTCCCGCCACACCTGTGTCACATACAGGCTGAGTTTCCTTACAGGAATTCCAGCTCAGTTGTTCTTGCAGCCCCTGGTGTATATTCCAAAATTCATCATGGTCGGACATGTCCACTGGCTGTGACTCTGCCACCTTCCTCTTGAAGTCTGTGACATCTACACTTTGTCTGAAGACCACAGCCTCTTTTCCAAGCTCTTGGACTGCACCCTAGAAATAAATAATCTTCATCTGTTACCAGAAAACTTATTTCTGGTTAGGGGGCTGGTGGTAGAAAAAAGAAAAATCTGAGTACAGATGGCAGGAAGTACGAAACACTAAGAAAAATTAATGAAAGACGAAAGGAGTTATTGGGACAACAATTTTCCACAAGATATTAACAACAAAACCTGGGGAAATAACCGTAACAAACAAACAAAAAAAACTTGTGGCAACTGCTAGCTCTCAGACACGCGTGCTCCCACCCATTTGCATGCACCAAAGCACAGACTAGCAGGGTTGCATGGACTACATGTACTCTTCCTGTTTTGACAGGCTTCCACTTTGAACCCTCCGTTAGTGGTTTCCCGTCTTCTACTTTTCTAGTTTTCACCCATTACCACCTTTCTTAGCAACTGAGACCATGTACGGCATAAAATAAAAATCAATAAAAAGATCTTTTTCCTAAAACACTGAGAGGAGAAAAAAAGTGCACATCAGTAAGAAAGTCACATGAACTTTACCACTCACTACTCATAACACAAGAAAAATGGAACAGAAAAATCCTGCCTTGCTTTCCTTTTTTCTTTTCTTTTTTTTTTTTTAAGATTTTATTTATTTGAGAGAGAGAGAGCAGGCAGGGAGCCTAACACAGGACTTCATTCCAGGACCCTGAGATCACCACCTGGCGCAAGGCAGCCGATTAGCCCACTGAGCCACCCAGGTGCCCCTGCTTTCCTTTTAAAGAATCCACTGCCAGACCCTTTCTTCTTCAATTACCCACTCGAAATAAGGCACAGCTCACTGACAGACAAAAGCCCACTGAGGACCTGGCCTTTACAAAAAATAACCATTCACGAAAGGGTAGACAGTGAGAACATTTACACCCTCTGGCTGGAAGGAGCCTGGGGATTATACAAAGACTTCATTGTTGTGCCTCCCACCCCAGCTTCCCCATGCCAAGGGAGGATCAGGAGAATATTCTGAGTTCCTCTTAAATTTTAGCGTGTCATCCCAGTCTTCTGTCTCTCGGAAGGGGGTCCAACTTCTCTGACCCTTCATCCTCTTGTGAAGAAGGAAGCCCTCAGGGCGTGGAACATTCCAGATTCTCCTTCCCACTGTACGAATACTGGCAGGAGAGCTGGGACACAGAAGTGAGACCAGAGAAGAAGGAAAGTAATTAGGGGAAAAAGCAGGCCTATTCTCCTCGCACAGCATCCCCGGATTAAGTAACCACAAGCTCAACAGGCTTGCTTCACACTTCCCTGCAAGAAGCACAAAGGGCACGGCGCACAAGATCCATTCCCGGGTTTTTAAATCTCTTTACTCGACCCAAAAAATCACAGCTGATCTTTGCTTACAAAACGCTTATCCAAAGGCCAGTCACGAAAGAGAGAAGGGGAGCTGGTGCTGTTGAGGATGACCCTTCGGCCCACCTTCCCTTTCTTCGACGGCCATTTAGACCTCGAGGCGAGACTGAGCAGAGTCTCGGGACCTCGCTCTCCCTGGCGTGAGCCCGCAGGAACGGCACCCAAATTCGACCAGGATGCCACGGTACTCCCAAATGGCTGGCCGCCCAGCAGGTTCAGCGGGCACCGGGACGTTTGCCTTGCTTCGGCACCAGCAGAGGCCGATGTCTCCAAGGCTGCACCGCCCGGATCCCCGGGGCGCGGGAACACCGGCCACCGAGTCGGAAAAGCCGGCCGGCGCGGCCCCGACGCCATCTGTACAAAGGCGGACAACAGGATGGCCTCCGGAGCCCGACGGCAGGG
The DNA here is from genome assembly GCF_024610735.1 of Ursus americanus. Classification (NCBI taxonomy): domain Eukaryota; kingdom Metazoa; phylum Chordata; class Mammalia; order Carnivora; family Ursidae; genus Ursus; species Ursus americanus. The sequence continues at coordinate 37,775,348 of NC_142128.1, forward strand.
CTCCCTGACACGTTCCCGCCGTCAGGCTGCGGCCACCCGGCCCGGAAGCACCGCCGCCCAAGGACAATGGCTGCCTCGCCCCCGCCCGCCGCACTGAGGCCGGGCTCCCTCCGGAGCTCCGGGGCTGCGGCCGCTCCGCCTGCCACCGGCTCACCTGCAGGCCGCCGCCCTCCGCCCCGCGCCGCTCCGAGGCGGGCCCCGCCAGGCGCAGGACCCGCTTCAGCACCGGCCCTCAGGACCGCGTCGCCGCCCGGGCCCCAATGGACACCGCGCCCCGGCCGGAAGCGGACTGACGCCCTTCCGGGGAGAGGCTTCAAGCAGCCGCGCGGCCAGCCCCGGCCTCGCGAACGGAAGCGGCCTTCCGCCCGGTGCCGCCCTAGCGGCCGGAAAGAGTTAATGCTACAGAGTGTCCCGGCCCGCCGCGGCCTAGAGGGGCCTGCGCGCGGCTCTGTGAGCGGCTGTCACCGCCCCGCGTCCCCGCTCCGGGAGACGCTGCGCGACCGGCTGGTGCCTGCGTGGCCTTCGGGCGGCCGGCAGCGCCTGGTGTCCCGAGCCCCGCCTGGCGAGGGTGGCCGCCCCTGCGCGCGCGGGGCCCTTGGCCTTCCCGGGGCTTTCGTCCCGGTCGGGATCGGCGGCCCCCGAGGGCTTGTTCTCTCCTCTGGGCCGCGCGTCCCTCACAACGTTTACGTTTTCCTGGTGAGGTAGGTTGCAGCCGGTGAGACGGGTCCCATTTGTAGTGTCCTTGACAGGGACAGGGAGGCGCGGCTCGGCTAGGGTCTCACGAGCGACGGGCGGCGGCCCCCAGTATGGGATTCCGGTCCCCTGTAGTCTGGCTCCCGCTCGGTCCGCTCCGGCATGCTCCCTGGATGATGGAAACCCCCTTTCCATCTTGTGTCCCTTACAGTCTCTGCTAGAGTTCCTGAACCTTACTTCTCAGGATCCAGGCATTTCGGGTTGTCGGCGTCTCCTCCTCATCAGGGTTCTCCTAACGTCAGCCTTCGCCAGGCAACGGGTTACGTGTTAGGTCCACTACGTGCAGGCTGGGCTAGAGTGCACAGGGCATAGTCTTGGCTGCAAAGAATCTGGCCAAAGGACCCGGCACTTTCGTGACCATAAGTAGATAACAGAGGCTAGGAAGAGGGGAGCCCTACGCTGAGCGCTGCGGAGTCCATGGAAGTGGAAGTTGACTTATGGTTGGCGAAATGGTAAGAGACCATGAACCTGATCTGTCTGCACCACAGAGTGGGACCACATCCACACAGAGGGAAAGCTGGAAAAGATTGGGGTGTGAGAAGATCCGTCATACGTTCTCACTAAGTGTGATCGGGCTACATTTGGAGGAAGACTTAACAGACAAGTTCTTGTAGCCCTCTCAAGGGGTGCGTTGCATGGCAGTGAAGAGACCGCATTTAATAAAGTAAATCCTGGAGCATGGCTGGAGGCTTTTTGAGGGAGCTTCTTTCCAGGGCATTTCACCTGGAAGTAAGGTGAAGGTGGGAATGCAAATGGGAGACCAGTAAGTACCGGGCCATTATATTACTTTTGCTTGTAGATGGAATCCTGTTAGGCTTCTCTGATCCTTTCTCAGTGAAATCAAAGGATTACACACGGGAGGTAAGAATAAGCATCTGTCTAGGTCACTTGAATAGGTTTCAGAGCAGGGTCATTTCCTTGGAATCCGAGTCAGGTTGAGACTTAGTTTCCTCAAAAAAAAATCCTTTCCGGGTTTCCAGAACCAGGGGACAGTAGTGCTCTTAGCATTGAGATCATCACCATCAGGCCCAAGGCTAAGCACATACTTGGAACTTACTAATGTGAATAAATGAAGTTCTGCCAGTGGTGCCCTTGCATGGGACTGACAGGCCTGATTCATGACACGGGTATGGAGGTGGTTGGGGGAGAAAAAGTGGGAAAAGAGACCCTGTGAAAGCAAGAAGGCGGCACAAACTGGTGAAGAGTAAATGAGGGCCAGTAATGATTTTTGTAGTTTGAAGCCTGTGCCAGAGTTCCTTTCCCTTGCTGTGGAGCCCACCAACATCCCCCCCAAGACTTTCCTTTTGAAATCACGATCCCTGCCTGGGCACTGCTAAAAAAAAATGATAAATGTACAGCCGGGAAGCGATGACAGCAAAGACGTGAAGTTTATTCTGAGATACCACACCACTGCCATAGCGGGCTGAATGTTTTCCTGCATGACTGGCTGGAGTAGTAATGCTGCTGTTGACTAACCAGTTGCATCTTTTCTTTTTCCATTTATATTCGTTATAACTGAATAATTCCCTTAGTTCTGGCTGCCTTTTAGAAAGTTGCTTCATCTTAGTGTGTATTTATTCCACACCCTATTCACCATCATATTCTATCAGGATTCCCTCAGTGCTTCATAATCTCTTGAAATCAAGATGTGCATGAATAAGCAACACCCAGAAAATGGTGAGGACGCAGTGGCTCTGGTTGAGGACGTACAGAGTGGATCTGGGCAATAGGTAAGGAAAGGCATTCAGAACCTGGTGAGTTTCGTTATGAAGAACTGAGTGAGAAGCACAGGAATCTGGGTTAGCGGAGAGGAGCCGTTGAGAAATGCACAGTAGCCCTCTGTCACCCACCAGAAACTAGGACCTAGCTTGGGGTGGTCCCCTGCCGTTCCTTTTTGGGTAGAATTTCTCATTTGCCGCTATAACGTAGACACTGATACATTCAGTGAGTGTTTAGGGTCCCTAATACAAATGTAAAACCTCAGAATAGCTCCCCACAGAAGGCCAGGGAAAGGACAACTATCCCTCACCCAGGGAATCAGGAAAACTAGAGTTAGTGAATTAATAAAACCCAGTGTCTCTTGCATGGAAGATTCCCTGAATGCAGATGCTGTGTGTTCTACACTAAATAAAGTTGTATTAGAGCTGCTCCTGCGCCAGGATTAAGGGGTCAGTATGGGATAGTGAGGAGTCTCACAAAGTCGGCACCTGTCCAGTTAGGGACTAGGTCTGACAGCTGGTCAGTGTAATGATCTTGTACATTTTGGGAGAAGGGAGGTGTGAAAGGCACAGGAGAAGAAAAGGAACATGGCTTTGGTTGTGGGAGATTTGTGGGAAGGAGGCTACTAAGATCCCAATCCCAAGTCTGGGAGAGGCACAGAGTAAAGAAGTGTGGGTCAGAGGGATGCTGTAGGCTGAGCGCCTCTGTGGTCAACGGGAAGCAGCGCCCTGGGTGCGGAGACTGCATGACTGGAATGGGAGATGCTGGTGTCCCCAGTGAGGAGGCAGACATGTCCTCGGGCTGCAGGGGAAGGGTGGTGTTGACATAATGTGGAGAAGGCAGAGCCATGTGGTGGGGACACATTAGGGTCCAAGCTGAGGAAGTTCATGAAGGATCCACGGGGTTGAAACAATAACACCTAGGAGGGAGTGGAGAAGAGCAAGCAGTAGCACATGTATGGAGTTAGAGACTGGACAGGTGAATAGCGGGAGCCCCTACATGCTGACAGCCATTCTGCTCCAGGTCTCCTTGCCCTCTCTCTGTGGGGCTGGTCTATCCCTTGTGGCCCCCAGCATTTCAGAGCCAAGCTCTTAACAGGAATGCTAACAGTACAGAAATGTAAGGGTTAAAAGAGCTCCCTGAAACTGTCTGGGATGTGAAAGGCAGAGTAAGAAGTGGAGGTGAGTGGGGCAGTGCAGGTTGATAGCACTTCTCAGGACGCCAGCTGCCTCGCGCAACCACCACTTGGTCACTTGAAGGACCAGTTAGAAGCCTGGGACGGAAGGGGATGCAGGTGGCTCTGAAAGACACAAGTAGCTCTGATGTGACTGCCGCGTGCCACATATTGGGGATTTCACAGTGAACATGACAGGCGTGGTCCCTGGCCTGCAGGATCCTACCCTCCATGGGGAAAATGGACAACAAGCAAAGGAAGAAAGCAACTTTTGGGAGGCACGTGGGTGGCTCAGCCTTTAATCATCTGCCTTCGGCTCAGGTCATGATGCCAGGGTCCTGGATTCAAGCCCCACATCGGGCTCCCTGCTCAGTGGGGAATCTGCTTCTTCCTCTCCCGCTCACTGCTTGTGTTCCATCTCTTGCTGTCTCTGTCAATTAAATAAATAAAATAAAAAAAAAAAGAAAAGAAAGAAAGAAAGTTTGGGATAAGTGCTCTACAGGAATGAGCAGACAGATGTACTGGACTAGGACCGCAGGCAGACAGGAAGTGGGCACGGCCTCTCTGAGGGGACAGCTGAGCTGGAGGGAGGGAGGAGCTGTGTCAGGAGCCTCAGGTGGGAGAGGATGTGGCCTGTTTGGCAGAGAAGCAAGGATTAGCTCTGACACCCAGGAGAAGAGGTCGAGGAGGGAAGGTGGGAGGGCTTGGCGCTGCATCCTGCGGGTGGTGGCAGCTGCTGCAGCGGCAACAGTGACAGCGTGAGCTTACGCTTTACAAGAGCTGCTGGATTCTGGGAAGGCACAGGGTGACAACAGGATGTGGCAGCAGAGGACCAAGTCGGGGAGCAGACTGCAGGGTGAACACAGAAGGGGCCCATATGAGCGCTCTGTTTAATGCTGGGCGAGCTGAACAGATGTGGCGAGGCCCGGACGTGGGGGAGAGGTGCTCCCCACTCCAGGCTGCGGTGCTCGCATGCTGCAGACGTGTGTCTGCTCAGCGCTGGCCACGTCATTCTGCTCGGTGCTTGCATCTCATGATCTTAATCACTGCAAGCCACGTGAGTGAGACCAAATTTTATCTTTTTTTTCTTCTTACAGGGGTCTGAGAATATTTCTCTTCTGTTCATGTCTCACGTGGTTTCCTAATGCCACTCTCAGGTTTTACAGTCCCTTAGGCAAGAATTTGTAGTGACAGATGATGGGGTCTGTTTGCAGGTCCCAGATTTTGGGAAGGACTGGAAAATGCTCAATGACAAGACAGCCCTGTGGGGAGAAGCCAGAGAGTTCCCGAAATGCCACCTGAAACGGGGGGTTCATCCAGAGGAAAGCACTTTGGAGGGGTCACGGAGGTCACAACAAAGAGCAGGGGAACACTCAGAAGGTAAGCCGAGGTCTCTGCCCTTGGGAGGGCAGAGGAGGAGGGCTGGGGAGGAAGGCGGGTCTGAGCTTGAATAGGCTGCGGAGATCCCCATTAAATGCTTTTGAAATATACCCTCAACACAAAATTTCAAATGTTACTTGCTGGTAACAACACTTAGATAGGGTGGAGATTTCTTTTTTTTTTTCTTTTTAAGATTATATTTATCTATCTGACAGAGAGAGATGGCCAGTGAGAGAGGGAATACAAGCAGGGGGAGTGTGAGAGGAAGAAGCAGGCTCCCAGCCGAGCAGGGAGTCCGATGCGGGGCTCAGTCCCAGGACTCTGGGATCACGACCTGAGCTGAAGGCAGACGCTTAACGACTGAGCCACCCAGCCGCCCCAGGGTGGAGATTTCTTATGTGTAGCCCTAATTCTCCTTCACGGCAATTTAATTCTACTACTTCTAAACCAGGTACATTCACACCCGCACATCTGCCCTCACCTGCAACCAGCTCTTCATGTACTTGAGACAAAGACCCTATCTCATCCAGCTTAACTTTTTTTTTTTTTTTTTAATGAGGGGGCAGAGGGGAGGAATAATTCTCAATTTTAATTGTTTTTAACAGGTGTATTTGCTGTAGTGTTTTTTATTTCCTTAAGCAGATGAAACAATGAGTATATCAGTATAAACCTTGGTGTTTCTTTCTTTGTAATCCTTGCGAACATCACTGTTCTCTGGTGTGTGGTTTCTGAAGCTTTGGGGTTGAATGTGAAGGGGGCAGGACTCACCGTGTGCCCAGCTCTGCTCCTGCTGCTCAGCCTGGCTTCGGGCTGCTCCGATCCCTAGTACTGTGACCTCCTCAGGATCACTGACTTGCATGTGTCCCCCGAGGTTCCGTTAATAAGGTAACAGAACGAACCACTTCCTTCTTGCAGATGGATTTCTGGGACGGAATATATTATGCTGGCCTGAGAAAAATGAAAGGCTTGAGTTACTGTGGCATTTTTAGTACTAGGGTCATCTCTGGGTGGTGGGGCTCAGAGCTTCCCCCCTCCATGAAACATTTTTTTCCTGTAATGTGCATATTCTGCTTTAGAATGAACCAAGTTTTTATTTTTTAAATAAACAGCTATTATGCCAACAGTCTGCTGAAAGAGCGTCTCGCCACACAGAGGCCACTGGAGCTAGCGGTGGTCCTCAGACTCTTCTGGGGGGCAAGCGCGTTGGGGCGCATCCCCAGAGCTCCAGATACGGTGGGTGCAGGTGGGGCCCAGGAATATGCATTTCTGACGGGTTATCAGTGCTGCTGGCCTGTGACCTCCCTCGTCCCCTGCTCTGTGGCAGCCGCCCTCCACCAGAGGCTGGTTTCTCCCCAGCCTGGCTGATGGCACAGGCGCCCAGGAACCGTTCCCAGAGAAAGGTTCTTTGAGACCGGGAGACTATGTGTAGGTCAGTTGGGGCCCAGTAAGCTGTGCTTGACGCCTGCTGTCCCCAAGGTTCCCATTTCACTCTTAACCCCGAGCTCCTTCTTACCAGAGATGTTGGAAAGATCATGCGGTCCATCCACTGGCCCTCCCTTGCACTGCTGGGGAGGACACAGAGGTCGGAGAAGGGGTCTGGGCCGATGGTGCAGCTGCGGACTTCCGGGATCCTGGCTGGGAAGGTAGGAGACTAGACCTGCCAGTCTTGTTCCCACCCAGAGCTGGTAGGACTCCTGACTCTGACAGCCAAGGGATAGGAAAGTCCCCCAGAGCCCATTAGCCCAGCTATCAGGAGGGAGCGGCCTCTGCTGTTGGCGTGCTCACTGCCCTAATGCATGGCCTGCTCCAGGCCACGGAGTCTGCCTCTTGGTGTTGAGGCTTTTCCCCTTGCCCATGAGAGCCGAGGTCCGCATCCGCCAGCCTCTTTCACGGAGTATGTGCCGTGTTCCCCGTGCAGCTCCCTTCCTCGGCTTCCTCAGCCTGCCATGGGCCTCCAGCCCAACTCTCTCCCCTTCCCTCCTGCTCCAGCATCACCCTCCTTTCCTGAGCTGAGCGTGTGCCGGCCACGTCCTGGCAACACACTTTCTTCTCGTTTCTGCCGAGCTTAGGGCAGCCTGTTGTTATTCAGCTGCCAGCAGCCAGGCCGTCAAGAGTAGAGGTGAAATCTGAAGACAGACTAGCAGATGACACAGCGCTGGCCTCTTGGCCTCAGATGTGTCACTGCCTGAACATCCAAAAAGAGACAGTATAGGGGGCCTGGTGGCTCAGTTGGTAAAGCGTCTGCCTTCGGCTCAGGTTATGATCCCGGGGTCCTGGGATTGAGCCCCCATGTCGAGCTCCCTGCTCAGTGGGGAACCTGTTTCTCCCTCTCCCTCCCTGGTGCACGGACTTGCTTTCTCTATCATAAATAAATAATAGCTTTAAAAAAAAAAAAGAAAGAAAGAAAAAGACAGTATACAAAAACAGTAGGTGGAATCCAGGGCTTTTTCCCCAGGACCACAGGGTTTGGAGCTTGAATATACAACTGGAAAATGAAATTAGGCTATGACTTAGCAAGAAGGCTGAATCCTATGAAGAATTCCATTTAGGTATTTCTCTCTTATGATGCTTTACCTGTAACTCCTCATTCTGTTCTTTCTCCACAGTCCCGTGTCTTTTTCTTCCCTCAGGTCTTGAGATCAAGAACAAAGCTAAAAAAGAGAATCAGAAATGGGATGATTCAGGGCAAGCAGAAGTGACGAAGAATCTATGGAGAGAGTCTAGTGAAATTTTTTGGCACCCTGAGCCCAAGAGAGGCCAGAAGGGTGAGCCTGAGCCAAGAGAGCAACGTAGATGTTCTCCAGGGGAGTGTGAGGGGAGACCCCCGTCCGAGGACAGGAGGAGTCAGCAGACACTCCGTGCCGGGGAGAAGGCTTGTGCACATGTCCTGAGTGGGGGAGACTGCTCTCAGGGCTCTCCCTGTCGCCATCAGCCAGTCCCTGAACTGGAAAAAATGTCTAAGTGCCAGCAGTGTGGGAAAAGCTTTAGCCAAGGTTCTTACCTCATTCGGCCTCAGACAATCCACACAGGAGAGAAGCCTCACAAGTGTAGCAAATGTGGAAAAGGCTTCAGTGAGTGTTCCAACCTCACTGCCCACCTAAGGACGCACATGGGGGAGAGACCCTACCGCTGTGGGCAATGTGGGAAAAGCTTCAACCAGAGCTCCAGCCTCATTGTCCACCAGAGGACCCACACCGGGGAGAAGCCTTATCAGTGCACTGTCTGTGGGAAGAGATTCAACAACAGCTCCCAGTTCAGTGCTCACCGGCGAGTCCACACTGGGCAGAGCCCGCACCCCTGTGCGCACCGTGGGAAAAGCTTCAACAACAGCTCCCACATCCGTGCCCACCAGAAGACACACTGGGGGGAAGCCGTATACATGTTCTCGGTGTGAGAAAAGCTTCCCCAAAAACCCTGTCCTCATCCACCATCGGGGGGCACACAGAGAAGACACACTCACACCCCAAGAAGGGACACATGCTGCAAGGGTGTAGGAAAGCCAAAAGATCAATTCCCTAGTGTGAGTCTCTCCTGAAAGCTTCCATCGGCTTGTGGAGGCCTCTGCCAGCCAGTCCATGGCTCAGCAGGAGACTTACAAGTGGATCTCAAGCAGGAAGAGGAATCAGCATAAGAGTGCCGAGCTCTCTTTCTAGGTCTGCCTGTGACCCACAGTCCTGTGTCACCAGGACTTCCATCTGCTTTGAACACAGGATCCAAAGTCCTGCCAGGAAACTAGGGCAACCTTGTTCTGAACAGAGAATGGGTGGCTAGTGGTCTGGGAACTGTTTCTGGGGCAGGTCAGAGAAAAAGTTTTCCCTCCTCATGGGAAGCATATCTGGAAGTGAATGACCTCTAGGCACCTGCTCTCAGGAATGTCTTACCTCAGAGTAGGTCACCCAGAAGAGAGCAAGGCAGGAGGGACAGCTTAAGCCACAGCGTACCACTACTCTAAGTGACTTAATCTCAGACCAAGTGTGACATCTGGGTTCCTCTTTCTAAGATTCTCCTCTGTATCACCCCCACCCAGGTTCCTAGTTTCTTGTGTGTTACATTTAACAGTTTCTACAGGTTTATAAGTATTACTATTTCTTTTTTTTCTTAATGTTTTATTTATTTGACAGAGAGACAGCCAGCCAGCGAAAGAGGAAACACAAGCAGGGGGACTCGGAGAGGAAGAAGCAGGCTCCCAGCAGAGCAGGGAGCCCGACGCGGGGCTCGATCCCAGGACTCTAGGATCACGCCCTGGGCCGAAGGCAGACGCTTAACGACTGAGCCACCCAGGCGCCCCAGTATTACTATTTCTAATGAAAATAAAGGTGCTACTCACTCCACTCTCTTGGCCCTTGGTGCTAATATTCTCCATTAAAACTTTATCCTCATGCAGGGGCCCACAGGTTCCCAAAAGAATCCAAAGATAGAGCCTGTTTTAGTGGAGAACATAGAGAGGAGCAGGAGAATTGGATTGGAGAGGTTTGCACTTCCACTGAGAGGGAACATCACAGGTATAAGGTGAAAACAGGGGTGTGGGAGAAAGGAATGGGGTGTCAGGAGCACTAAAAACCAATCTAAGTCATATTAATTTTGAACAGATATTCAAGCTTTTGTGAAATCTCCATGATAAACGTGGTAAAACCTGGGCACATCGTCCTGGTTCCTGGCCTGTGCACACAAGCTGTTAGTACATTGTCTAATTATGGTGAAAGCAATGTCATGGTCTCTGCTTCAGTCTTTTTGAGGAATTAAACAAGAACAAAGAATGTTCTACCTCAAAAAAAAAAATTAATTTTGGGGAAGAATGGGAAGGAAGGCAAGTCCTTAAGAATCTATTTCAGTGTTTCCTCCTGTTGAGCCTTGTATTTCCTGGTTCTTTGCTATTCCAGGTTCTTTAGTAGCCAGATACAATGTGGTCGATGAAGTAGAATCACCTCACCAGACCTTCGGAAGTACCAGCAGCAGTTGCGCAGCACCAGCCAGCTCCAACACCCCCAAGATGTGACCAGCCAGGCAGGGTCTCTCTTCCAAGTCGTGATTAATCCAAACTTTTCGCTGTGTTCCCCCAACTCCATTTGGAGTAGCTGCTCCCTGCACTTATGGCGGATACCTGACTGCCTACCTGTCGTTGATTCACACAGCCTGATCACTGCACTAGGCACTGGAGAATGAATCTGAAGTAGCTGTATAAAACCTAACACCTCCCAGCCTCTAGATCTCCTCTCAGGTATAGGACACCCTCCTGGTATGGTTCAGCCCTTCACATGTCTTGTAAGAAGCCAGTTTTACCTCCTATATATGAAATACTGAGACTCTCCATATGGTTTCTCTCCATGTGGTTTCTAAATGAGTCCCTCCCTCACTGAAACATTTTAACTAACTGATATAATTTCTCAACGGATACTTCCTTGCTGAAGATTACTAACCATTCCTACAGGCAAGATCCAGTATTCTCACAACCTAAAGAAGAAGGCCAAAGCCACAGATCACCCCCACTTCACAGATACCTGTTGTGGTTCCTCAGTCTAAGATGGCAGAGAGTGCCTGCAGCCAAAACAGGAGTTGGATCCCTCCAGCCTCCTGACCCCACTTTCCTCTGGCCACCTCTTCTCAGCCTCCCCTGGGAGGGGACTACCCTACCAGTCAATGCAGGAACAGCCTGGGGAATACTGAGACCCTGGGCTCATCACACGCAAATGTCTGCTTTCCCTATTTTAGCTCCAGCCTCCCAGTCCTGGTACTCATCCTTGGCTAGCAGACAGTGAGGACTGAGCGATCATTACTCATGGAGAACACAGAATCCTAGCAGGTACCCTACGTACCTGTGGTAGGGGTCACGCCTCAAAGAGTGAACTTTGTGCAGCCCTGCTCTGGCAGATGGAGGAAGCGGCTCAGACATGCTCCGTGGACTTGGCAATTCTAGTGGCACCTCTGGAGTTTTTGCAGAAGTTTGAGATTTACTGAGTATTGCAAGTAAAGTCTGGATTTCCTAGGAGACCCAATGGACACTGCTATCATAGGTTAGGTGATGTGCATAGAGATTCGGGGCAGGGAGCTCGAGTTTGAATGTGGGTCAAGTCGATTCCAAAACCTTAAATTACTTCAGTCTTTCACTCCCGCAACCTGTCTGGTCAACACTCTGTGGAACCTCAGTACACACACCTTCTAGTGCACGTTAGTACCATCAGTGTAGTCTTTTGTGCCAGGTGCCAAAGGCCTGGGCCCCTGCTGAGTATGTGGGCACAGCTTCAGATTCCTGTCACACCCACTACCACCAACTCTCCCAGATGTGCTACTGTGCCGGGCACCAGAGTAAGAGCTCCGTGGATTAGACATGGCGCCTAAGAAGCTTTTACAGCCTTAAGGTGGAAAAGGCAAAGAAGAGATCTCATTTGTTACAAGCATGGTTACACAAGTTCCCCTTACCATCGAGGTATTATCCATTGGAGGGCATCCAGCTTAGCAATAAGAATTGTCCAATGGAATCCCTGATTGGATTGGCTTTAGGGTGAAGACTTTATACTCAGATACAGTAAGCCGTAAGCAGATATATCCCATGCGGGCTGCCTTACTGTGGTTTCTGGGGTTGGCCAAGCACAATGGGGCCTCATACACTCACCCACAGTCTCCCTCTCACCATGGCTTCCTAGCCTCTGCTAAAACCTGGGCTCTCAATCATTTCACCTGTATTTTTCTTCTTTTTCAACTGACAAGCCACTTGACATGTCCAAATGGGGTCTTCTAAGTAGAGATGTGTCCCACATCGCCCTTCCCCCAGGGTAGTGTCTTCTGATCTATCACCCCTCTGTCCATGCTGAACTAGCTCCCATACACCTGTTCAAAAACTTCCTTATCAGTCTATATTAAAGATCAGACACTCTTCCTTAGGTGACAAAAAGGCCCCACAAATGCCCCAAGACATAGACTGATTCAAATATGACCCTGCTCAGAGCTATCATGGAATGAGCCTTTTGAGGAGAGGACCTGAAGGAATTGTGAAGCCTACATATGGAATGCAGGTGTCTCAACCTAACAACTGCACACCAATTCACTAGCTCCCTGTCCCCAATTCAGGTCACGACACAACTACAAGGTCACATCTATGATGTCACAGGCACTGACAAACTCTCATCCCTGATCCTTCCTGCCTCTCCCATTTCCAGGCTGAGACTGTGTATCTCACCGTTTTCTTAAAATAGTTGGGTTCCCTTTTAAGGCCCCATGGTCTGAATGTGAGTTCTGGCTCTTCTCTTGGGAAAATCCCTGAGCATGGATTTGTGGACTCCAAGAGAAGCTCTGCAAATCCCAATAGAACTACATAGTTGCTGGATCTTCTTGGGAGCACACACACCATCACCTGGCACCTTACCTCCCCCATGCAGATCATCATACAGGCTCAGGGAAGAAAAGTATAGGTATAGACATTCCTGGAGAGCCAAAGCTAAAAACGTAAATGAGGAGTGTGGTGTATGTGGCAGAACAGAAGAGTCAGGAACCCAGGGTCACACTAGACAGTGGCAGAGACCACTTCAGAGTCCTGTCTGCTCAGGGCAATGCAGGGAGGGCCCTGGCAGCCCCTATGCAGAGGCCTGCAACTCTGACACCTTGCAGCACTGCTCTCAGCCCCCAGCTTGGCTCATTCTGGCCCTCTCCTGAGCAGAAAATCAGTTATATTAGTCCGCTTGGGGGGTGGGTGTGACCCAGACGCTGAGCACACAGCCAAAGTTCTCAGAGCTTGCTGAGCATTGCAATTCCTGCACCATAGAGCAGGCCTCTTTAAAGGTAGTAGGTTCTCACCACAGAGCTTGCTCAGGAGAATACACCTACAGAACAGAACATTTAGGTTCATTTACAGGGGACAACTATCGCCCTTCTTTCATCCTTGGGAACAGGGACCTACTCAAAGCTCAGTGACTGTGAGGGTTCAACCTCACTCTCCTCCCACCATCCTTCCTGCACAGGGAGGAGAAAGCCTGATCTCGTGGGAAAGCTAGCACCCACACCCATCAGGAAAATAAACAAGCGCTTAAGAAGCAGCAGAAAATCAGGTTTGTCCACCTTCTTCCAGCTGCCCGTCCTCTCACCCAGGCCCTCAACAACCTGGTCTCACTTTCTCTTTATATACTCCCCTTCTCACCATACTTTGGTCTCCCAGGTTCTCACTCCAAATCCTGCACCAAGGTCACCAAGGTCACTGCCTTCTCAGGGCTTCTTGGATGACGCCCTCACCCAGGCCTGGATCTCCCTGTGCAGAATAGTCAGGAATTGCTTCAGCTCCAGAATCTTCTTTGATGCATCTTGGGCTGCTGCCATCCACAGCAGGCCTCCCAGAGATGGCTGAAGGCCTCAAAAGTCCAAGCAACTGCAATCTGAAGAGCTGACAGGACATCTCCAACTTGCCAACCCCTTAAAGACGTCAGGATCTGCCTTCAGCCGCCTGAAAGAATGTGAGCAATAAAGAGGAATTCACCCCCAATGGATGCTGAACAATTCCTACAACTTCAAAGAATCACCTCCAGGTAGGCTTCTCCAATAAAAAGTGCTCTCTGGAAAGAGAAAGTGGTGAATGTGAGACTTCATTTCTACTTCATTTTCCTAAGTGTAGGAAAAAAAGTACAAATTTCTTCACGGGGTATATGACAGGGTGACACCTAATGGAAATAGCACTGCCTTTGGCCACAGGTAGATCCGGTTTCCAGTCCCTGCTTCACTCCATGCTAACTGATTTGGGGCAAATTATGCACCTTGTCTGAGTCTCTTTTTCACATCTGAGGATAACAGTACCTATATTGCAAGAATAAGAAAAAGATTAGAATGCTATTTGTAAACCCTCTAGCTCTGTGCTTGGCAATTAGAAGGTGCAGAGTAAAAGGTGTATGATAGTAAGAGAAACTCCATCTTATAGGAATTTCTTCATGGTGTATCTCACCACCTGACATGTACTTATAGATTCAAGGTCATTCCCCTGCAAGAACGTAAGGCTCTTGGAGAGCAGGAATTGGTTTGTTCATGACAGAATCATAGTGCCTCCAATATTGTTCGGTGCACTTAACTATTTGGCAAGTGAATGAATGGGTTAGAAAATACAAACAAGACTGAGGTCATCAGACCTGATTAACTGCTTAGTTGTCAAGTACTTAGACATCATGAAGAATACCAAAGGAGACGAAACTGGTCAGTTTGATATGTCTCTGACATCTGTCTTCCCTCCATTTCACTACCGTTCTAAACAGGATTGCTGAAACTCAGCACTACTGATATCTTGGGCCACACAGGTATTTATTGTGGATGGATTGGGGGGGGGGGAGTCTGTGCATGATAGGAGACATGTAACTGCATCCCTGGCCTCCACCCTCTAGATGTCAGCAGCACCTCTGAGGTGTGACCACAAAATTGACTCCATTGTTACCAAATGCCTTTTGGGGGCAAAATCCTCCTTGGTTAGTAACCCCTGTCTAAGGACATGTCATTAGACCAGGCTGTTATAAAAGCCTTCATCTCTCCACCTAGTCTTCCTACAGAGCAGATCTGGACTTCCTGACTTTCCATGTATCTGATCCAATTGTATAACTAGTCTTTTCCAAAGCCCTGGAGACTTCCTGTTGCCACTGAAATAAGCCAAGAACTCCAAGCTTACAAGGCTGTCCTTGGCATTCAAGTCCCAACCAACCACTCCGGACTCACTGCCCACTACTCTATGCATATTCTCCAACCAGCACAGGTGATCCAGTCTCAGGTCCTGGAACAAACAGGCTCTGGGCTTTCAAGCCTTAATACCCTGACCCACAAACTTTTCCTACCTAAACTCTTCTCAGGGTTCGAGTCACTGAATACAAGGGGACTGCAAGTCTCTGTCCCTCCCAGCCAGGGGAGGAAGGGCACCTGAACCTAGAAATGTAGAAAGAAGGAAACTTTTATGTCCTGAAGGAGAGCACCATCGAAAGGCAAGCACCCCCACAGGATGAGTACTGGCACTACCACTACCGCCTTCTTGAAGCCTCCGAATGCTCTGAACTCTTCGGCCCTGTCTCTAACTCTCTCTCGCAAAGCGCCTTCTCTAACTCCACCTAATACCAAGATGTTTCTGGTGGGTTGACTTCTCCACTCGTTTGGGAGCTCTCTTGAGGACAAGGGCAGTGTCTGAGTGCTCTTCCCAGACAACAGGCCTCAGTGCATGAGTGCTTCATCGGCGTAAATCGCAAGGGCAGGAGGCTCGGAACCTTTCAAAGGTTTCTCCGGGGGGAAATGCACGGACGGGTGCCCCGCAGGAGGACGGGTGCCGCGTAGGGGACAGGTGGCGCGCCGGCCACCTCCTCCCCACCCCCACCCCCGAGGGGCGAGGTCTCGGCACACGGCCACTCGGTGTCTTCGCGTCCCGGGACGGAAGACCACAGCTGCAGGGTAGAGGGAGAAGCCGTAGCGCTCGGTGCCTTCCCAACAGGAAAAGTCAGCTTCACACGCGTCACTCACCAACAGCTCCATCTTCTCCAACGCGCTGGGTCGGAAGCTGCCGCGGGGCATGCCGGGCCGTTCAGACGCCGTGACGCATGCGCAACGGCTCAGCCGGAAACGTGCGGGGCGGAGCACGCAAGCCCAGCCTGAAGAACCTTTCTCTTTCTCTGGTTTCCGCCTTCCGCTAATCGACAGCCCTCCTCACCAATGAATCGACAGGATCTTCTGCGCGTCATGCTCTGGGGCCAAATCCGGGTATTTCAGAGAACCCGGGTCCGGGCTATGGGTGTTCGTTAACTCTCTCCTGTTGGTTATTGCTCTTCTGTTGGCCAGGCGCTTCTGTTTCTTGACTTGGATGGGTTTTCCTTCCAATACAGGTGTTGCTCCGAGGGTTTTACAGATGTCATAGCGGCAGTAGTCAAAGACCGTCGCGCTGTTGGTTTGCTAGGCGCAGTTGTATACACGTCCGTATTACGTAATCCAAACAACAATCCTATGAAGTCAGTAGTATTACCTTTTTCATCCTCCGGAAGAGGAAACCAAGACTGTTTTTAAGTGACTGTCATGACAGAAGTAGGGCTAGAACTCGCTTCCAACCCAATGTTTTTTTCCCTGTTTCATTTTTCAAAATTTCATGAGTACCGCAAATCAATCTCATATTAAAAGTTATTCTGTCCATTCCTATTTCCCAAGCTGCACTCTTTCCATAGGAAATAACTTTCTTGTGTATCTTTTTGTAGCTTCACGTGCAATTTTGCCTATTTATCTTAACGTTTTTGTTTCAGTATGACTTCTTTTTTTAAAAGCTGTTGCGTTCAGTTATGCACCATATTCAATCTTCAATCATTTCTTCGATGTACAGCGAAACACCTTCCTAATTTTCACATACGTTTTTGTATTCTTCTAGAGTGGAATATTCTGGATTTGTTTTAAAGAGGGAGATGATAGATTGGATGCTGAGTGTGAGCGTAAGAATAGTGAGCTGTCTGCATTTTCTGGCCCCTTTATCCATTCATCATTTATGAAGACACTACTTACACAATGAAGGAGTAGCCCTCCATCAGGATATAAATGGAGGGAGGTGGGATGTGAAATAGACTGATAAACTTCCCTAGGAAAAATTTCCACTTTGATTAAAAACAACATGAACAGTTTTCACTAGATACTCCCACATACATTATATAACTATTTGATCCTTACAATGTTCCTGCTGGGTATTCTATTCATTTTACATATGATGAAAGGGAGTGCTGGAGAGACTAGATCCATTGGCTATCATATCTCCTTTGCACAGTATACCAAAATGCCCAAGGCTCTTGGCTCCTAGTGTCATGAACTTTTTAAGGTTTCTTGATGCCTCTCTATTCGCGGGGCATTGTAACTAGACCACTACACTGACAGGAAGGAGAGACAGAAGAGTCTGATTTTGGGCGGGGGGGGGGGGGGGAGGACAAAACAATGGCAGAGCAGTGCTTCTCTGTAACCCTAGTTACATGTCTCCTCGGCCTCCTAAAATCTTCTTTAGTGCACCGTTAAGGTCCTTGTTCCTCCAGCTTAGATGAGAGACTGGAGTATGGGTGTAACAATGTTAAGAACAAGATAAAGATAAGGAAATTGGTCTGACCAAGGAAGTAGCTGTTCTAGGTGAGAGTTAGTTGGAGGTAACTATCCCAAAGAGAATTCCTGCACCACCAGGTGGGACCTGTTTGTTCCTAAGTCTTTGCTTCTCTCTGTCCGTGGCTTAGTAGATCCTTGGCCAACTTCTTTTTTTTTTTTTTTTTTTTTTTTTTTAATTAATAATGATTTTTTATTATATTATGTTAGTCACCATACAGTACATCCCCGGTTTTCGATGTAAGGCTCGATGATTCATTAGTTGTGTATAACACCCAGTGCACCATGCAATATGTGCCCTCCTTACTACCCATCACCGGTCTATCCCATTCCCCCACCCCCCTCCCCTCTGTAGCCCTCAGTTTGTTTCTCATAGTCCATAGTCTTTCATGTTTCATTCCCCCTTCTGATTACCCCCCCTTCCTTTATCCCTTTCTTCCCCTACTGATCATTCTAGTTCTTATGTTCCATAGATGAGAGAAATCATATGATAGTTGTCTTTCTCTGCTTGACTTATTTCACTAAGCATTATCTCCTCCAGTGCCGTCCATGTTGTAGCAAATGTTGAGAACTCATTCTTTCTGATTGCTGAGTAATATTCCATTGTATATATGGACCACAACTTCTTAATCCAGTCATCTGTTGCAGGGCATCTCGCCTTGGCCAACTTCTGTAATGCAGATATAGTTAACAAGGACCATCCCACGGAGACCAGTAGGAAGATGATTGTGATCAGAAAGACATTGAACTTTTGAAACGTTTATGGCCACATGTGACTTTATCCAGGCAGGCACCTCATAAAGTAAGTGGTCAACTGTCCCTCTGCTTTTCACAGAGGGACAGCTGTAATGTGGCAAGCATCTGAACTAGGGAGTTGTCAAAAACATTCTGCAAGGCTAGGGTTGCCAACTTTAAGTAGTTGTATCACTGCTTGACTAAAGCATGGTGGAAGACCAACAGATGACAATGTGTGGCCAAGGTTATCACCGCTGAGAGAATGCTCTCTGTGGAGTTGAGGGCCAGGACAAAAAAAAAAAAAGGAAAAAAAAATAAAAATCAACTATAATCTTATGGCATATTTGTGTATGTCTCCAAGTTTCCTAGCTTTCTGGGATTATCATATTTTTTATTATCCAAATAAAGAAGGATTCTTCTTGCGTGGATGTAAGGATGTTTTTGTTTCACATTTTTCTACAACTTTTCAGTAGACATCTCATTTGTGATACACATCCAAGTTGATGCATATAGCTCTACATTATTTTTATTGCTGTATAATATTCCACTAGTGTGACTACCATATTCATTCATCTGTTCTTCTGTAAAAGAACATTTGGGCTATTTCGGTCTTCTATTACGAACAATGCTGTCCTGAACATTATTGTATATGTAAACAGATGTATTTTTAAAGGACTTTTGGGGCGCCTGGGTGGCTCAAATGGTTAAGCGTCTGCCTTTGACTTGGGTCATGATCCTAGGGTCCTAGGATCGAGCCCGGCGTCAGGCTCCCTGCTCCGTGGGGAGCCTGCTTCTCCCTCCACTTGTGCTCTCCTGCTCTCTCTGTCGAATAAATAAATAACATCTTTTTAAAAAAATTAGAAAAGACTTTCTCCAGGGTATGCCACAGAGAAATAGGTCATTGGTATGCACATCCTCAACTTTACTAAATAATGCCAAATACTACTGGCAGTATTTTAAAGTTCCTGGTGTTTTGGGGCGCCTGGGTGGGTCAGTCGGTTAAGCGTCTGCCCTCGGCTCAGGTCATCATCCCAGGGTCCTGGGATCCAGCCCTACGTCAGGCTCCTTGTTCAGTGGGGAGTCTGCTTCTCCTCTCCCTCAGCCCCTCCTCCCTGCTCGTGCTCTCTCTCTCTCAAATAAATAAAGTCTTAAAAATAAGTAAATAAAAGTTCCTGGTGTTTCATATCATTGTCATCTCTTGGTATTGTCAGTCTTTTAAATTACTACCAATCAGAAGGAATAAAATAGTATTTCATTGTGGCTTTAACTTGAATCCCTGATTCCTAATGAAATTTGGCATATTTTGATATATGATTAACAAATTGTTTCTTACAATTAGAAATTTTGACCTCAAGTATTTCTCAGATTCTCTAAGAATGCTTTCACTTTCCTGGTTGTCATTTGTCATTTTGTTTTCTGTACAGCTCTGAGTCTTTCCACCTTTCACAACTGGCCCTTTGTTAACTGTTTCTCCATGCTGCTTCCACTCTTTCTTGTCTGCTTCTCGCTACATGCAAAGCTTGGGCACAGTACTCTTGTTTTTTTTTTCAGAACAGGGTTCATATGAGGATTCCCTGGTGCCTAAGAATAATGGAACTGTAGCACAGAAAACTAAAATCAAAATCAGGGAGTATTCCCTTCCCACTATTGGACCTGGCTTTTACAGGGGTTCCCCCACTGATTGTCTTTAGTTTTTGCCTGACATCATGTTTATGGCATGTGAGCCTCTTCTCCTGTATTAAAATCCTTTTTTAAATTTAATGTCTTCACTCTCCTTGCCTTGATCCCCTACTTCTCCCACCAGAAAAACAAAACAAGTTAATATTATACTCTCTCTGAGATGTATATCACCTTACCAATAGTAATGGGGTCACATGGTGTCCAGGAACGGGCTTCTAAATACCATTTGAGAGAAATGGCTGGGCTGGGGCAGGGATAATACAAGATGAGCACGGAGTATCTTATGGTGCCAGAAAGCAAAAAAAGTGCTCAAAGAATACGGGGAAAAGTCAGAAAAAACAAACGTTTGAATAGGCTCCCAATAGTCAAATAGCAGACAATATAATAGTAGCAGATTACAAACCATTGGATAAAATAGGAAACCTTGATTCTGTAACCAGTAAATAAATGAATCAATTGAGTTTCATTAGTAACAGGACATTTACGTAGTTTCAGATTACTTCCCCATTAAAGTTATTAATTAGAAAAGAAAATAAACATAGATAAAATACAGGAACAGCCTAGCAGACACCACTTTCATTTAGTGATCCAATATCATTAGTAATGGGACAAACTGAAATATACAGCACCTGTCTTTGTCTGCTCAGGCTGCCATAACAGAATACCATAGAGTGGGTGACTTCAACAAGTATTTATCTTCCCACATTTCTGTAGGCTGGAAAACCAAAGATAAATATGGGAGGATTCAGTTTACGGACAGAGCTCTTTCCTGGCTTGCAGAGGAACACTTTGTTCCCTCATGGCATTTTCTCTGGGTGTGGAGAAAGATCACTCCTTTTCTTCCCCTTTTTATAAGGTCACCAATTTTATTGGATTAGGTCCCTAAACCTAATTAACTCCCAAAGGCCGTATCTTTAAATATAATCACACTGGGGACTAGGGCTTCAATGTATGAATTTGAGGCGGGGGTGGGGTGGGGGGATGACACAATTTAGTCCATAGCAACACCTGACACGATACAATGAGAAGAAGGCAACATCACTGCTGTGGTATTCCTGCCAGAGAGGCAAAAGTTGAATCTAATTAAGAGGAAGCATAAAGCCCAAATCGAGGGGTGTTCAATAAAATAACTGGCTAATGATCTTTAAAGTGTCAACATTATGAATGCCAACAAAAGACTGAGCAACCATTTCAGACCGATAAAGATGTGACAGGGCTCCTGGATGGTTCAGTCAGAAGAGCATGCAATTCATGATCTTGGGGTTATGAGTTCGAGCCCCACGCTGGGTGTACAGACTATGTAAAAAGAAAATATTAAAAAATCATGAGCTGTGACAACTAAAAGCATGTAAAAATATTAACAAAATCTTCTTGCTATGAAAGACTTTACTGGGACTACTGGCAAAAGCTGGAGTTTGAAGATTAGCTATCAGGTGTTAATGTTTGTTTAGTAATTTTGATGGCTATATTGTGGTCCCGTTGGGGAATGTTGCTGTTTGTTGGAGATACAAACTAACATATTTGGAGGACAGAGTATCAAGTTATCAATGTACTCTCAAATGATTCAGAGGGGAAAAGTCCTTTGTATTATGCTTTCAACTTCTCTGTAACTTCATTACTTCAAAAAAGAAAAAATATTTTTTGAAAAAAGCACAACCTTCGCAGTCAAGAATATTTGGGTTTGATTCCCAGGCCTCCACTATGTACTCTTGAGCAAGTTTCTTCCTGTCCGCCAATGTGCTCATCTTAAAATGGGAACAGTGTAGGTAGTTGTGAGGAGTAAACTGATTCCAATGAAGAGGTTAGATCATTACCTAATACATGGTAAGTACCAATAAAGTTAGCTATGGGTGATATAGTCAAATAAACTGGACCTCTTCACCAAATGATTAATGGAGGTTGCAAATCAGTTTGTAATTTAGAGCCCACATGCTAGAGCGTAAGCCCACCAAGCCAAACTCAACTTTTCAATTCCTATTTCTCACCAACTCCTTTATTGCAACACCTCCTCACCATGGCAAAGAACTGAACCTCAGGGCTGTGAAGACAGGAAAGTAATTGACCCCCTGCATTGGCAGGTTCAAAATTTGGTCCTTTGATTCAGGTCTTCATACAGACTTCACTACATTATGAGGCACATTATGGTTCTAGATAAACTCTACGAAAGGCTCTGTGTGATGTGCCCTTAAATTCGTTTAAATCCACTGATCAGACTAGCATATTCATATGCTGGCCATCTTTCATTTACTTAGGTTCCTGATCTTAAAATCGGTCTGGTTGTTTTCTTTTTCATTTTTTGAATTTCCAACTACTAAGACACCAAACACACTTTTTCCTCTGGGACTCTGGAAATAGAACTTCAAAGCCCTCATGTCAAAGAGCTTGCCTCATATGTAATTGCTTCTTTCCCAATTCTTGACTGTGTTTCACTGACAGTGACTCACTCCTGGGCATGGAATACGGACACGTGTGCCATCTGATGTTTAGGATGATCCCTGTGATGCGTTCACATCCCAAGGCGGTCAATCTCCTCCCTCCTGAATGTTCGGAATATTGAGAAAAGCGGCCAAGACTTGCTTCTGAAAGAGAATCCCAGATATTGTAATTGCCCACCTTTGCCTGGTTTTCTGCCGACTCCTCCCCTAATTTCGCAATGCTTCACAACTGGTCACTTGTGGCTTAGCTACAGCATCAGAAGCTGGGGCTGGCTGCCTCCGATTATGAAATTTGCTCCCGAGCTGCAAGCACTACCCATTTGT
Source organism: Ursus americanus (assembly GCF_024610735.1). Classification (NCBI taxonomy): domain Eukaryota; kingdom Metazoa; phylum Chordata; class Mammalia; order Carnivora; family Ursidae; genus Ursus; species Ursus americanus. The sequence goes on from NC_142128.1 coordinate 37,797,605, forward strand.
GACTTTGTGTTCTCAGTATTCTTTATAGCCTGAGCAATAAAGAAAAATGAAAATTGAAAAAAACAAGCGTAATCCTAAATTTCTGATCCTGGTAGGGAAGACTAGATGTGTTTTAAGTGTTTGGAAGACGGTTGACAGTGGTATTCTTGAGAGCTCAGTTTGTACCCATCTTGCATGGAATTTCTAAGTTACTATTTCCCGAGGACTTGATCAGAATGGGAAATAGCGTTTTCAGTGTAGAATAACATTGAGGTAGTGGGGCAGGTAAACCACAAAACAAGCTTTGTTCAGAAGGATGAAGTCAGAGGAGAAATAAAATGAAAATGTCTCTAGTCAGAAAGATTAAGGTATTTGATGAAGTGAAGAGGAATTTTATCCCTGAATCTTAGAAGAGGAACCTTGGAGAGACTGTAAAAATGAAAACTGTAGCAGTGCCATTTAACTAAAAAAATAAGAATGGATGTAAAAGCTTCTCCATTAAGGAGGATAAGTAACTATGATGCTGGCTAATGCTCCCTCACCATAGTTAAAGTATGAAGGAAACATTTAAGCATTTTTTTTCTGAACTCATCCCTGTAAGCCATTAATACTTAAGCTACTAACATTTAAAATCTTTTTAAGAAAATCTTTCTAAACGGAAGCATATTTCTTATATTTACGAATATTAAAGATCCTTAACTTTTTTCTTCAAATGCTCTGACACTGTTCACTTGTTCATACACAAGAAGGACAAAACTTAATGTAAAAATTATAATTTTGGGGGGCGCCTGGGTGGCACAGCGGTTAAGCGTCTGCCTTCGGCTCAGGGCATGATCCCGGTGTTATGGGATTGAGCCCCACATCAGGCTCTTCCGCTATGAGCCTGCTTCCTCCTCTCCCACTCCCCCTGCTTGTGTTCCCTCTCTCGCTGGCTGTCTCTCTCTCTGTCAAATAAATAAATAAAATCTTTAAAACAAAAAAATTATAATTTTGGAAATCTAACCATTGGTTTAAAAAATTCAAAAGTAAGCATTCTTACTAAGTTTTCTCTTAAAGGTGCAGAGTAGCCAAATACTATAAAGCTTAATGTTGTTTTGTTTTTTAGAGGAAGGGGGGGAAGGGCTGAGGGAGAGAGAGAGAATCTTAAGCAGGATCCATGCCCAAATTGGACCTTGACCCAGGGATCTATCTCACAACCCTGGGATCATGACTGGGCCAAAATCAAGAGTCAGAGGCATAACCAACTGAGCCACTCAGGCGCCTCAAAAGCCTAATGTTTTGTGATAGTGACAAGATCACTGCAACTCCACAGTCATCGTCCTGCTGTGGTGTAAGGGAGAAGCACCTCTGACACTTTTGCTAAATCTGAAAGTGTGCTTGATCCCTCTCATGAGAGATGGGGTGACTGCTTTAAAGGGAAGTGCAGGCGTCCTCAGATGTGGGTGGGTCAGGTGGGTCAAGGAGAAAAGCCTCATGGACGCTGGACTGCAGAAAGCACTTCACAATAGCCCAGTACCACTGTCTACTGGGGATTCACACACGAAGGAAAAGCCGCACATAAGCCACACTGGCGGACGCTTCAAGAGACTCCGGCCCTGCTCCCCACCGAAGCCACACAAGAAAGACATGATAAAGGTGACAAGTGTGGAAAAGATTTAGTAACACAATACGCTTTAGTCCAAGTATGTTGTGGAAACAACCCTGGAAACACTTAGTGTGAACAAAGCCTCCACTGAGACTACTCGAGACTCCATTCAGGGAGCCCTTCAGCGAAGAATCCACTCTAAGCACCAGAGGGTAAAACCCAGAGAGCAAAGTAACAGGCAGCCTTGACCCATTACACGAGAGTGCAACCAGCCAGGAAATGCAAAGGGTGGTCAGTAAACACCTGTCCGTGGAGCGACTCAAACCTTCTGTGTTATCCCAACTGTCCAGCTGGATCGAAAAGGCCGCTCAGCATTCTTGCTCTCAAGCTCTCCAGGGCAATGAAACACTCTTCTCATGGTTCCAAAAGCTGATCAACCCTAGCACTTTTAGCTTGGTTCCAAGCTCTCCTCCTGTCTTTCCCCCCAGCTAAGACAGCAGAGGCTCTCAAGATCAGCTTGAGGGTCCACATGGAGTCTGCTTAACGGTGGGGAGAACTCTGGGTCTGGCACAGTCCCCACACTGTGCCACAGTGCAGAGAAAGGGGATAAGGATTTGGGGGTTACACTGGTCACTGATCCAATTCTCAGAACCAAGCCTGGAGCCACTGTCAGGCTGTTACCTGAACCACCTGAAATGAAGCACCTTCTGGTTTGTCCTAGAATCATGTGACTATAAAGACATTTCTGAGAACTTTAATACTAACGTTTCAGGCTAAACTTAAGGTTGTGTTCTGCACTTCATCTTTAATCCAAGCCTAAATAGGGGCGCCTGGGTGGCTCAGTAGGTTAAGCGTCTGCCTTTGGCTCAGGCCATGATCCCGGGGTCCTGGGATCCAGCCCCACACCGAGCTCCCTGCTCAGCAGGCGTCTGCTTCTCCCTCTGCCCCTTCCCCCGCTCAGGCTTGAGCTCTCACAAGCTCTCTGAAATAGCATCTGTAACAAAAAATAAACCAAGCCTAAATAGATTTTATGTTGCCTTTTCGGTAACCTGCTCTCATCCCTGTGACAAAGCTACAGAAATTCCTTCTTCCGATGTCCACATTCCAAGCATGAGTTGTGCAACACTGCACTGCTGGTTCTTGGCTATGCAGACGTTCCCCATAGAGGCTCCTCAGTCCTCAACTGCAACGTCCTGCTCCTGCTTTCCTGCATCACTTCCTCCCCACTACCACCGCTTAGTCCAAGGCGGCAGTCACCTTCCTCTCTACACCAATCAGGACAAATCTGCTTCTGCCCTATGTCCTGTGTTTTTTGAGGCCAACTCGCAGAAGGTATGAGAAGGGTAGTTACCAAACGATCGCTTACTGCACTCACAGGAGAACGAAAGGCAACCACTACCCTGTCGTCCACTGATCAACAGAAACACATCTTACGTAGAAAAGCAGTGGAGCACAGAGGAACAGAGAGCAAGGGAAGGGGAAGGAAGCCAGAGAGGGAGGGATGGTTGCTCTGTCCCCTTGAAAAACTGACCAACCTGGACTTGTCTCAGTCTCTCCTATCACCTAGTCGCGTAAGCTCCTCAGTGTGCCTATCAGTGTCACATGACCTCAGTGGAGCATCTACAGGAAGGCGCAGCTCTTCTGAGGGCCAAAGTCCACGCGGACTGACACAGAAATGTTCCAGAGCTCTAGCAGAACAGCTGCCTCTACGTAGACAGGCCAGGTTACGCTGCAGAAAGACACGACGCCGACATTTCGGTAGTTTAACGGAAGTTTATTTCTCATTCCCATGAAGTCCATCACAGGTCTGAGGGACTTCCCAGGACAACCGCGCTCCATATGGGGGCTCAGCACTCCAGACTACTTTGGCCCTGTGACCTCTTTCTGTACGGGCTTCCACAACCGAGCCAAGAAGGGCACTAGAGTCCTGCAGCAATAAAGGCTTCAGCCCAGAAGTGGGGCTTCTGCTCACAACGCATTACCCACAACTATCCTATGACCCGAACTGCAAGGAGCAGAAAACTATAACCACTCTTCTTTACACTCTTCACTAGAACGCAAGTCCCGTGAGAGTGTATCTTTAGCTCTTTTGTTCACTACTATATTCCCAGTCTAGAACAGTGCCTGGGCACATAAGAGGCCCACACGAAATTGAATGAACGTAGCACGAAGATGTCCACATGTATCCCGGGATGAGACAGAATACCTCAAGCCTAAGGAAGAGGGTGATGGGTAACAGCTATGCAGATGAGAGCTTCAGAGTTGGCTGTGCCTAAGGAATAATACTTGGTGTAGTTCATCTGGGGGAAGAAAATAACATCTTACTGAGGGCACCAGACCCACAGCTCAGGTGACTTACACCATAAAGTACTGAAGCCAAGGACCAAATCAACTGAGCATAATCACCACCAGCACTGCTCAACTCCCGAAAGGAGCTGAAAATAGCCATAAACACAACTGCTTCTTTACTGCAGTCAGTCTGCCCAGCACAACCCTGGGGAGCAGGGGAAAGGGAAACAAATACACGCTGGTCGAGCATCTACCACTGGCCAGGCTGTGAGGGGCTTTTCTTTCGCCAATCCCTCTGATCTCTAGAATAACCCTGAGTTGAAATACTTTTCTCTCTTTCACAGAACACACGGAGACCTAAGCGCTTTTCTAAGTTAGAAGGAGATACAGCACAATGGCACCCAGCCTGGCCCTGCAGGGATAATGTACACATCCTGCTAATCCCGCTAATCCCGCCTTCAGGCCTCCCGACGCAGCGAGCTGACAGCCAACAGACCACTAGCACTCGGGTCTTGAACAGGTCCCCGTATCTGAGCCTCAACTTCATCGTTTATAAGGTATTTGGGAGAGATCATTTAACCCCCTTCCCAAAACTACCCAAAAGCTCTAACAGGAACACTTGGGAGTCACTGTCATAGACAAGAGTTCTAAGAAGATCCACAGCCCACAGAGATGTTCAGCCATCTATCATTTGTCACCTAAGGCTGTTAAATGCCGTGTACAAAACAGAGACAGAGACAGACACCCTGCCTGCTTAGTAATAGTTTACAGTGTAAGACAACCAACAGGAATGCAGATTCACGCATCCCCGCCCACCGCTCAGCATCGATTCCCAAACCTTTCCTCTTGGGAACCCAATGTTCTGCCACACCCAGTGAACAACATCCCGCCTGCAGCACACACTCCAATTCCCAAACAACTCTGCCCTTGTTCTTAAAAATAAACAAAGCCAATTGAGAAAGCAAATAAAAGTGTAAGAAGTTCATTTTGAACTTCTATTAATTTTCTTTTAGGCCTCAAAAAAGTGCTATACTTTATGTTTTATCATAGTGAGATTCTAAGAAAAGGACTAGTTTCTTTTATTGCAGAAAATTCTTCTTTACGTGTAATACATAATCCATGGCTAAACGTTCCAACCCGTTTTCATATGATCTCATTAGAGATGTTTCTCTTTTTCAAACACCACCAACGAGGTATAAGATAGTGCATTATTAGATTATCTGGCAGATTCCCTAGTGGTGAAGTAAATAGCATTTCATCACAGTAAAAATGGTACTAAAAGGATTCAAGAGCTAAAGTTGCTAAAATGTTTAAGAAAGAACTAAAATGATGTCCAACTTTGGGAACAGTGTCCAGTGACAAGTGAGAGAAAGAAAATCCAATTTGGCTCTTGGAAAATTTGACAAGAGAACTCATTTTTGTGTCATAGGACTCTTGAAATTGGTAAGCCTTCTACCTTAAAGGCAATGGTATCCAATTACTCGTGCAGGTTATTGCTTTTTCTTTTGGAAGACCATGCTACAAATGTTTCTATCAGTATGTTTAAAAGTGGCTGGGAATTCAATGCAAAGCCAACAGTACCCTCTGTAATCACAGAAGACCGATTCATGTATGCATCTGCCATTTAAGGCTGAATTTGGTATTTTGACAGGTACGACTGCAAAAATGTTTCCCTACTGAGAATGTTCTTTCAACACCTTTCTTGCTAATGAATTCCCCAAAGGTTACGTGTAAAAATGTAAGTAGTACAAAACTACTTACAGAGATCCCTGCAGAATAAACCTTGATTCCTTTCTGTGAAATACGTTTATATCACCAAATTTTCCACTGATGAAGGATTACTCATGCTTCATAATTTTGTATTTTTTCATAAATCTCAGGGTGAACCTCTACTTGGTGAGTTTCTTCAGAATGAGAACACTGGATAAACTTCCATTCAGCGGTGCAGCTTCTGGTGTCTAAGAAGGCTTGACCTCCTGCTGAAGTTTCTCCTGCATACGCTACAAGTATATGGCTGCTCACCTGTGTGGGTTCTCCGATGTTTAATAAGGTGGGAGTTCTGACTGAACTTTTTCCCACATTCATGACATGTAAAGGGTTTCTCTCCAGTGTGAGTTCTTTGGTGTGTATGTAGATTTGTATTTTGACTGAAGCTTTTCCCACACCAGGAGCATTTGTACGGTTTTATTCCTTGGTGTGTTGTTAAGTGCTTATTAAGATCTGAACTCCATCTAAACCTCTTATCACACTGTTGACATTTATATGGTTTTTCTTCAGTGTGAATTCTTTGGTGCTTAATAAGGTCAGAGCTAACTTTGAAGCTTTTCCCACATTCCTGGCATTTAAATGGCTTCTCTCCAGCACGAGCTTTCTTGTGAAGATCCATAAGTTTTAGCAGCTCTTGTTTCCAGGTTGAAAGTTTCTTTCTTTTCTTCACGGGAAACTCTCGGTGCCATTTCCCCATCCTGTGTGTATCACCATGATTTTCTTTACCTGTTGTTTTCTGGGGAACTTTCACTCGGGTCTTTTTGGAGACTATGTCTCCCGGTGCTTGTATTTCTAAGTCAGAAAGACATACGGGCTGATGGTTTTCAGTGTCAGTTTTGACCTTTAACCCTGTGGGAATAAACATAACACTCAGCCAACTGCATGGCAGAGCAGAACCACAGGAATGGAGAGAAAAATCCAATGATTACTGACTTACAAAACATAGATAAGCAGAATTTTAAATGCTAAGTCCCTGCAAAGGTTGCTATCAAATGCACATTTGTCCTCTTCCCAAGGTATATTTACCCGCAGGCAGGTCTCCAGGACTGTTCTTGAACTCCAAGGGCCCTTGAACCCATGGCTCTTCCTCATGATCTAGATAGGAGATCACTTTAGGTTTGGGAAGCACAAATAACGCTGTGAAATGGAAAAAAGGAGGTCAAGGCCTGGCAACCCAACTAGCCACTCAACAATTATCCACCAACTCCACACTATTTCAGGAAGAGCAAAGGACAGTTTACAGTGTGTTACCCAAAATGGTCAAATGGGTAGACTCCCCTATCTGGTTTCAGGTTTATACTATACTGCATTCGTGGGTGGATGCACAATGTGGAGACTGAGAAATAAACCCAAGCTAGACCCATGGAGAGGAAAAGGGCGTGGGAATCCACCATCTACAATGCCCCTCTTCTGCCACCAAGATTACCCTATATTTGAACAAGGTTGAACCAAACCCAGGAGTCTGCAGGGAGTACAGGTTAGTCCTATTAATTCCTTAGGATTAGCTCAAGTCTAGCACAGCAAGGTGAAGGTCAGGGGTTGCATATCATACATACTACTGATTCCTGTCATAACAGTAACTTCTTACTTAGCTCTTCAGCACCACACAGTGGATTTAGGAAAGATTTGTTAGAAGGACTCCTTAAATCACTGGTTCTTGTCCAGGTGGAAGAAACAGACCAGAATCACTTAATGAAACTTTTCTAAATACACTGCCAAGTGGGGGAAGTAATCATCACTCGATCATTCAATCAACACGTACTGAGTGGCTATCATGTGCCAGGAACCCTCTTTGGGCTAATGATATAGTGGTGATGAAGCCAAAGCACTCTGATCTCATGGGAGCTCACCCAACAGCAATAAATAACAAGGTTGTCAGCACGTGATAAATATTCTAAGGAAAACTAAAGCAGGATAACTCAGCATTTAAGATTTTGCTTTTCTGAAGCTATTTTAGATGAGGTAGTATGGACGACCTCTTTGAAAAACTGATATTGCAGCAGGAATGTGAAAGTGAGAGTTTTGCCATGTGGCAGAAAAGTGTGCCAGGCAGAGGAAAAGGGAAAGTAGAAATGACCGTGGCAAGTTCAAGAAACACAAAGATCGGTAAGGCTCAAGAGGAATGAGCAAGGGCACAAGTGGCAGCAGATGAGGGCAGGGTGGTGAGTAGGGTCAGATCCTGGAGGATCCTAAGCACTTCAGTAAGGTGTGGATTTTACTCTGAATGTGATGAGAAGTCATCATAAGGTTTGAAACAGGAAATGTCATGATTTGACCAGGTTTTTAGAAGATTCTGGCTGCTGGGTAGAAAACAGAGCATGGGAGGGCAAGAGGCAGGGGCACCAGTCAGAAAGTACCCAGGTCAGTCTGGTTAGACATGCTGCTGGCTTAAGCCAGGACGCTAACAGCACAAAGAGATGAGACACGGCCGCACTCAGGCTACACTGTGAAGGTGGAGCCAAAAGGACAGTGATGCATTAAAATGCGGTAGGATGGCAAGATCACAGGAAAGGATGACTGTACGTTCCTTCTTAACTATGATATAGAGATATGATACTGAGAGGAGAGAGAGATGAAAACAGATTTGGGGAAGGAGAAAAAATAAATCAAGAAAGCTACACAGCATATGGAGTGTGCTCCTGGACAAAGCTCCCCAGGTGATCTGGACACACCTTTCCCCTGTCCACACACCATCTAGCTGAGAAACAACCCGTTATTGGAACATAGCCTCTCAGAGGAATGCATTCCCAGTAAAGAGAGAACATGACAGATCACTCAACTTCTACCCAATGGGAGAGGGAGATTCTTTACCTAGAGAGATGACAGTCTCATAGTTTTCCCGCATTACATCATTGTAGAGGGCCTCCTGAGTGGGATCCAGTAACTCCCATTCTTCCTGGGAAAAATACATGGCCACTTCTTCAAATGTCAACAAGCTCTAAAGAAGACAATGGGCTTCAGCTCAGTACTTGCCGCTACACAGCAGCTCTACCACCTGGCCCATGAACTACACAGCAGGCCAGGCTAAATGATTTAAAGCAGATAATTTTTTAAGTGAGAAGAGAGAAAGGAAGGAGGCAAAAGGAATCAGCAACAGAATAGGAGATGCCTAGTTCCTAGAAAGAACACTGGCACATGTGAGCACTTGCAGGGCAATGTGGTTGCTGGGGAGCAGGGAAAGGCGACTCTCAACAGCTGGATTGCACAGCTCACCTGGGACTCAGGCAAGACGAGCTCAGGGGCCACTGTCCAGTCTTTGGTGATTATCTGCTCAGGAAAGGCTAGGATCTGGTGAGCAGGCACAGCTGTGGGTGGAAAAGAGCCAGAAGAAATTTCTCTTGCTATTGATTATGAACATCCTTAGCTCATTTCTAAATTACAGATAATCCTGATTCTTTCAGTAGAAATGGTACACTTTTGAAACTGTTACATGTTACCGAGAAGCGGACTCACCACAAACAAGAATTGAGTATCTACTAACCTCTACAACAGGTTTCACGGTTGACAGTCTTTGGTTTCATGAATGAAAGCAATAAAAGGAAATTTTTTTTCCCTCATGTGTCATAAATTGTTCAAAAATCAGAAGTGTTTAAAACTGCAGAACTTTTTCCAGTGTGCCAGGGATGGAAATGGTGAAGCAGAAATTAACTTGGTCAGTTCTAGAAACAGTAGCACCTTATAGAAGTATGGCTGAACAAGGGCACAAGTGGCAGATGAATAGGGGCCAGATCTTGGATGCTCCTGGGTACCTCAGTGTGGAATTTATATTTTATTCTGAGTGAGTGAGAAGTCATTGTTAAGATTTTTAAAAAGATATGATGATCAGAGTATTAAAAAACTTTGGCTGTTGCATGGAAAGTAGATTGTGGCAGACTCCAAGTGTTGGCAGAAGGCGCCAGTTAGAAAGTACTGAGGTGAGCCTGGTTACACACTCCCCTGGATTAGACCAAGATGCTAACAATTCAAGAGGATGAGACATCATTGGACTCAGGCTATACCGTGCACGTGAAGCCAAGAAAAGGATGAGGAGTGGGGTAGGAAAGCAAGATCAGGGTAAAGAATGACTGCAAATTATCTGGTCTGAAATATTGGGTGTCTGGTGCTGCTCTTTATGGAGAAGTGAAAAGTAAAAGAACAGATTTGGAGAGGGGGGAGGGAGGAATCAAGAATTTTAGCATTGGGGCGCCTGGGTGGCACAGTGGTTAAGCGTCTGCCTTCGGCTCAGGGCGTGATCCTGGCGTTCTGGGATCGAGCCCCACATCAGGCTCCTCTGCTATGAGCCTGCTTCTTTCTCTCCCACTCCCCCTGCTTGTGTTCCCTCTCTAACTGGCTGTCTCTATCTCTGTCGAATAAATAAATAAATAAATCTTTAAAAAAAAAAAAAAAGAATTTTAGCATCAAGAATGAGCACATTCACTTGGACAAAGCTCCCCAGGTGATCTGGACACACCTTTCCCCTGTCCACACACCATCTAGCTGAGAAACAACCCGTTATTGGAACATAGCCTCTCAGAGGAATGCATTCCCAGTAAGGAGAGAACATGACAGATCACTCAACTTCTACCCAATGGGAGAGGGAGATTCTTTACCTAGAGAGATGACAGTCTCATAGTTTTCCCGCATTACATCATTGTAGAGGGCCTTCTGAGTGTGATCCAGTAACTCCCATTCTTCCTGGGAAAAATACATGGCCACTTCTTCAAATGTCAACAAGCTCTAAAGAAGACAATGGGCTTCAGCTCAGTACTTGACACTACAGAAGCAACTCTACCATCTGGCCCATGGTAGACCCTGGCACTCCAGGAATTAATAGCACCTTTTTTTTTTTTTTTTCCAGTAAGGCGGCAAAAAGGAAAGAAGCAAGGGATCATTAATAGCCTAGGAGGTGCCCCGTTCCCCAGGGAGAACACTGGAGCTAATACGCCTGTGAGCTGGGCAGTGTGGGTCCTGCGGAGCAGGGAAAGGCGGCCCTCAACAGCTGGATTGCACAGCTCACCTGGGACTCAGGTAAGATGAGCTCGGGTGCCACTGTCCAGTCTTTGGTGTTTGTCTGCACAGGAAATGCTAGGATCTGGTGAGCAGGCACAGCTGTAAGTGGAAAAGAGACAGAGAAAATCTCTCTCACTTCTGCCTATAAACATCTTTAGCTCACTTCTAAAAAATAGATGATCCCAATTCTTTGGGTAGAGTCGGGACACCCTTGCAAATGTGTATAGTTCCCTGAAGTGCGTCTTGTCATCATACATAAGAGCCAAGTTATCTACTGGTTGCTAGAATAGGTTCCCCAGTTTTCATGAGTGAATAAAGGAAAGACAAGCTTCTTATTTTCCTGTCATGATGTAAATTGTTCTAAGGCAAAAATTCAATATATTCGAAAATGAAGTACTCAGGATATCCAGTGTAAAATAGGAGATGTAGTTTGTTTGTTTTTTTAATCATTTATTATTTTCCTCCTGGTACAGAAGCATGTTCACATTCTGCTACTGCTTTCTAAAGAACAGAGATCATGGGGTTATTACCAAGGTCCTGTAGCTGGGACATTTCTGTACCCTAGGCCAACTCCCAGGTTCACCCACAGCTGGTACTCTACTGCCACCTAGGGGACATCATAATTGCTAACAGAGCTGTGTTTGCCCATCCACATAGCCTGACATCCAGAAAATGCTCACAATGTTCTGGCCGAACAAATTCCTCTAGCAGCTCCCAATAGAAGGGAATTATCATGATGTGCCTTACCCCTCTCACATACAGGCTCAGTTTCTTTATGAGTATTCCTGCTCAGCTGTTCTTGCAGACCCTGATATGTATTCCAGAATTCTTCATCCTGGGCCATTCCCACTGGCTGGGATTCTGCGGTTTCGCCCAAGACCACTGCCTCCTCTCTCAGCTCTTGGATTGCAACCTAGAAATAATCCCCATCTTTGTTACCACAAAAATTACTTTTTATTTTGGGGTTGATTGTAAAAGGAGGAAAAAGTGAACAGTCCAAATGGTCAGAAGTGTGTGACACTAAAGGAAAGGACAGAAAGACTTAAAGTATCAGGCCACCAATTTTCCACAGAGAGCTATCCACAAAATGTTGAAATATTAGGATAAAAGGAAAAAAAAACGTGGCTACTGCTAGTTCTCTGACACAGCAGGCCCAACCCCTCTGCATAGAGACCAGCTTAGAGCAAACAGCAGGGCTACGTAGGCCACGTGTTCTCATGCCACTTTGACAGACTTTCTCTTCACTTAGATCGCTCCTTACTGTTTTTGTCTCCTCATTTCCTCAAAAGGTTGGAGTTGAATAAAGGAAGTTGTCTCCTCAACCATATTATCCCCATGGACAGGCAAGGTTTTCACAGAACAGGAAAGAAATGGAAGAAAGGGGAAGAAAGTCTGGTTCCAACCTCCCTCCAAAAAATTTTGGCATAAAATATATGCCTACCCTGTTTCTTCCCAGTAGGCCTGAAGCCAGTTGGTGTTCTGCCACCTGGCTAAAAACATACTCCCCCCTAACCAGCAGAGCCAAGGACCAACCATTGAGAACACTTTAGAGGCTCTCACCTAGGAGTCAGAGGACACTATCCCTCAACATCTTTCTTCTCTCCACTACTCTGCTAGGATTTTCAAATCTGTTTCCCTTTCCAATGCTTACTTTTCTCTCCCTTTGCATTCCTCCCCCATTATTTGGGTTTTCCTTCTCTTTACTATCTCCACTCAACTTTCATTTTAAGTGTTCTCCCTTTTTCAAGTCCTCCCCTTCCTCTCCAACTCCTTACTGCCTTTTATTGATTTGGAGCTCAAAACCCATGTCCTTGTACAAGCCAAAGTAGACCTACTACCCTCAATTCAGTCTGGCTCTAAAGAGCACAAAAGCAATCTTTCTCAAAGGCCAGGGAGGTATCTGCCAAGGATCTGCAAAACCTGTGGCCTACTGCTGTAGGTTTGTGGTTTCTGGTCCTGCCTTAGATGTCCTACAACAGAACAGTGACCTAATTCACCTTATTTCTCAATTAACTTCCCCCACCCATATCAACCTTCATTCTATTTCATCGAATGTATCAGGAATCTTTCCTCTCACCCCATTCCTCGTGGGACCAGATTCCCTCTGCAAGTGTTCTACCAGGGCCACAGCCTCCTCAATGCTCTGAAGATGGTCTTTCCTTATCCGGCTCTGGGTGTCCCTGGGTAGAATGGTCACAAACTGTTCTAGCACAAGTAGTTCCAAGATCTGCTCTTTTGAGTGGAGCTCTGGCCTCAGCCACTGACGGCATAATTCCTGAAGTTGTCCAACAATTTCACGGGGTCCTGCTGCTTCGTGATAGCAGAAATTCCGGAAGTGCTGGCGACAGCTTTCAGGACTGAGACTGTCCGTTTGTGCTGTATATTTCTTACTGGGACTGGAACTCTCTATCACAGGCCCCTTGCTTTCCCACAGAACCCTGACCTGAGGGTTCAAACAGTCAGCCACCTTCAGATCTACCATCATTATTCTGCTGCAGGAACAGTTTTACTCCTGTGTTGGACACCCCGCCAGCACCACCGAATTAAGATCCAGTCAGCTCTTGAACAAAATCAATAAAAGGATCTTCTTCCTAAAATACTGGAAGGAGAAAAAAAGTGCACATCAGTAAGAAAGTCAAATGAACTTTACTACCCATTACTCATAACACAAGAAAAATGGAACAGAAAAATCCTGCCTTGCTTTTTCTTTCTTTTTTTTTTTTTTTTTTTTTTAGATTTTATTTATTTGAGAGAGAGAGAGCGAGGGAGCGAGCAGGGACCCTGACACGGGGCTTCATTCCAGGACCCTGAGATCACCACCTGGCGCAAGGCAGCCGATTAGCCCACTGAGCCACCCAGGTGCCCCTGCTTTCCTTTTAAAGAATCCACTGCCAGACCCTTTCTTCTTCAATTACCCACTCGAAATAAGGCACAGCTCACTGACAGACAAAAGCCCACTGAGGACTTGGCCTTTGTAAAAATAACGATGCATGAAAGGGTAGACAGTGAGAACATTTACACCCTCTGGCTGCAAGGAGCCTGGGGATTATACAAAGACTTCATTGTTGTGCCTCCCACCCCAGCTTCCCCATGCCAAGGGAAGATCAGGAGAATATTCTGAGTTCCTCTTAAATTTTAGTGTGTCATCCCAGTCTTCTGTCTCTCGGAAGGGGGTCCAACTTCTCTGACCCTTCATCCTCTTGTGAAGAAGGAAGCCCTCAGGGCGTGGAACATTCCAGATTCTCCTTCCCACTGTACGAATACTGGCAGGAGAGCTGGGACACAGAAGTGAGACCAGAGAAGAAGGAAAGTAATTAGGGGAAAAAGCAGGCCTATTCTCCTCGCACAGCATCCCCGGATTAAGTAACCACAAGCTCAACAGGCTTGCTTCACACTTCCCTGCAAGAAGCACAAAGGGCACGGCGCACAAGATCCATTCCCGGGTTTTTAAATCTCTTTACTCGACCCAAAAAATCACAGCTGATCTTTGCTTACAAAACGCTTATCCAAAGGCCAAGTCACGAAGGAGGAGAGAAGGGGAGCTGGTGCTGTTGAGGATGACCCTTCGGCCCACCTTCCCTTTCTTCGACGGTCATTTAGACCTCGAGGCGAGACTGAGCAGAGTCTCAGGACTTCGCTCTTCCTGGCGTGAGCCCGCAGGAACGGCACCCAAATTCGACCAGGATGCCACGGTACTCCCAAATGGCTGGCCGCCCAGCAGGTTCAGCGGGCACCGGGACGTTTGCCTTGCTTCGGCACCAGCAGAGGCCGATGTCTCCAAGGCTGCACCGCCCGGATCCCCGGGGCGCGGGAACACCGGCCACCGAGTCGGAAAAGCCGGCCGGCGCGGCCCCGACGCCGTCTGTACAAAGGCGGACAACAGGATGGCCTCCGGAGCCCGACGGCAGGGCTCCCTGACACGTTCCCGCCGTCAGGCTGCGGCCACCCGGCCCGGAAGCACCGCCGCGCAAGGACAATGGCTGCCTCGCCCCCGCCCGCCGCACTGAGGCCGGGCTCCCTCCGGAGCTCCGGGGCTGCGGCCGCTCCGCCTGCCACCGGCTCACCTGCAGGCCGCCGCCCTCCGCCCCGCGCCGCTCCGAGGCGGGCCCCGCCAGGCGCAGGACCCGCTTCAGCACCGGCCCTCAGGACCGCGTCGCCGCCCGGGCCCCAATGGACACCGCGCCCCGGCCGGAAGCGGACTGACGCCCTTCCGGGGAGAGGCTTCAAGCAGCCGCGCGGCCAGCCCCGGCCTCGCGAACGGAAGCGGCCTTCCGCCCGGTGCCGCCCTAGCGGCCGGAAAGAGTTAATGCTACAGAGTGTCCCGGCCCGCCGCGGCCTAGAGGGGCCTGCGCGCGGCTCTGTGAGCGGCTGTCACCGCCCCGCGTCCCCGCTCCGGGAGACGCTGCGCGACCGGCTGGTGCCTGCGTGGCCTTCGGGCGGCCGGCAGCGCCTGGTGTCCCGAGCCCCGCCTGGCGAGGGTGGCCGCCCCTGCGCGCGCGGGGCCCTTGGCCTTCCCGGGGCTTTCGTCCCGGTCGGGATCGGCGGCCCCCGAGGGCTTGTTCTCTCCTCTGGGCCGCGCGTCCCTCACAACGTTTACGTTTTCCTGGTGAGGTAGGTTGCAGCCGGTGAGACGGGTCCCATTTGTAGTGTCCTTGACAGGGACAGGGAGGCGCGGCTCGGCCAGGGTCTCACGAGCGACGGGCGGCGGCCCCCAGTATGGGATTCCGGTCCCCTGTAGTCTGGCTCCCGCTCGGTCCGCTCCGGCATGCTCCCTGGATGATGGAAACCCCCTTTCCATCTTGTGTCCCTTACAGTCTCTGCTAGAGTTCCTGAACCTTACTTCTCAGGATCCAGGCATTTCGGGTTGTCGGCGTCTCCTCCTCATCAGGGTTCTCCTAACGTCAGCCTTCGCCAGGCAACGGGTTACGTGTTAGGTCCACTACGTGCAGGCTGGGCTAGAGTGCACAGGGCATAGTCTTGGCTGCAAAGAATCTGGCCAAAGGACCCGGCACTTTCGTGACCATCAGTAGATAACAGAGGCTAGGAAGAGGGGAGCCCTACGCTGAGCGCTGCGGAGTCCATGGAAGTGGAAGTTGACTTATGGTTGGCGAAATGGTAAGAGACCATGAACCTGATCTGTCTGCACCACAGAGTGGGACCACATCCACACAGAGGGAAAGCTGGAAAAGATTGGGGTGTGAGAAGATCCGTCATACGTTCTCACTAAGTGTGATCGGGCTACATTTGGAGGAAGACTTAACAGACAAGTTCTTGTAGCCCTCTCAAGGGGTGCGTTGCATGGCAGTGAAGAGACCGCATTTAATAAAGTAAATCCTGGAGCATGGCTGGAGGCTTTTTGAGGGAGCTTCTTTCCAGGGCATTTCACCTGGAAGTAAGGTGAAGGTGGGAATGCAAATGGGAGACCAGTAAGTACCGGGCCATTATATTACTTTTGCTTGTAGATGGAATCCTGTTAGGCTTCTCTGATCCTTTCTCAGTGAAATCAAAGGATTACACACGGGAGGTAAGAATAAGCATCTGTCTAGGTCACTTGAATAGGTTTCAGAGCAGGGTCATTTCCTTGGAATCCGAGTCAGGTTGAGACTTAGTTTCCTCAAAAAAAAATCCTTTCCGGGTTTCCAGAACCAGGGGACAGTAGTGCTCTTAGCATTGAGATCATCACCATCAGGCCCAAGGCTAAGCACATACTTGGAACTTACTAATGTGAATAAATGAAGTTCTGCCAGTGGTGCCCTTGCATGGGACTGACAGGCCTGATTCATGACACGGGTATGGAGGTGGTTGGGGGAGAAAAAGTGGGAAAAGAGACCCTGTGAAAGCAAGAAGAAGGCACAAACTGGTGAAGAGTAAATGAGGGCCAGTAATGATTTTTGTAGTTTGAAGCCTGTGCCAGAGTTCCTTTCCCTTGCTGTGGAGCCCACCAACATCCCCCCCAAGACTTTCCTTTTGAAATCACGATCCCTGCCTGGGCACTGCTAAAAAAAAAAAAAAAAAAAAAAAAAAAAAAAAAAAAAAGATAAATGTACAGCCAGGAAGCAATGACAGCAAAGACGTGAAGTTTATTCTGAGATACCACACGACTGCCGTAGCGGGCTGAATGTTTTGCTGCATGACTGGCTGGAGTTAGTAATGCTGCTGTTGACTAACCAATTCTCTCTTTTTTCTTTTTCCATTTATATTCATTATAACTGAATAATTCCCTTAGTTCTGGCTGCCTTTTAGAAAGTTGCTTCATCTTAGTGTGTATTTGCTCTACACTTTATTCACGATCATATTCTTTCATGATCCTCTTAGTGTTCTGCAAACCATTTGGCATTTCTGGCAACAAATGTTAGAGGAAAACTAGCAGCCTGGGCTCTTTTGGGTTTCTAGATGAGAAGCTTGTGATAATTCTTTGTAGTTGAGGGATGAATGAAAGCCAATTAGGCTCTGCAGTATAGGAGAGGAAAAAAATAAGTGAAATGCCAATCATTTTCCTCATTTCTCTGACATACTTTTCTTTCTTCATAGCACCTGAAATGGATAAAAGTTGCAGTTTTTGTTACTTCTCATGAGTTTGTGTGTCTGGAATAAAAACAATGAAATTAACCTAGAGTAGGACACTTGTAAGAACATGGAATGTCATTGGGCATCACCAGGAGGACCTGCAAGGAATATCTGAGGAATATCAGAAACACTAGTAGAGAAATCTTTTAAATTTCTTCAAGCAGGTGAAAAAGTGAGTATTGTTTCAAATTAAGAAACATCTACAGTGAAGAGAAATCTAATAAAGTCTCAAATATAACAAATCTGTTACTTAACATTCTAATGTATTTAGAATGTAATTTAGAACAAAAAATGAAAGGCCAAATCTTTTAAAAAATGTTTAAC
This sequence comes from Ursus americanus, assembly GCF_024610735.1. Lineage (NCBI taxonomy): Eukaryota > Metazoa > Chordata > Mammalia > Carnivora > Ursidae > Ursus > Ursus americanus. The sequence continues at coordinate 37,815,105 of NC_142128.1, forward strand.
TATGGTAAAATATTTTTAAAACTTTTGGATTGATCTCTGAGAACTGCCGTGACTCTGAAACTTGATAATTCCAAAATATGGAAAAGCGTCAGTGAAAAATAACACTTGAGAATATACCAGAGGTACACAAGGAAGAAGCTCCAAGAGTGGGAAAATGCCACTAACAACTTTTTACATACTTAGAGATTACCTTGGTAAACGTAAGAAGTTAAAGCTCAGTCTTTGGGAATGCTACATTGAATATAGTAAATGTGAGATTTCTTCAGATGGACAACAGAACCTACTTTCTTTTTCACGTAAAGATACTAAACAACTGTTCGGGAATGCCAGCTCTCCAGACATCCCAATGTCAGAATAGCTTGGACTCTTTATCCAGGTGGATGGCCTGCTGCCCAGGGAACACTACTGACAGAGCACCACAAGCACCATTTTTTTTTCTGGCAGTGAGGTCAAATCCGGTCGTTTTGGAAGGGGAGAAGCCAGGCTGCATCTCTGCTACCCAAGATTACTCTGTCTATGTCTTTGAGGCTTTCACACTCCCTTCTCAAGCACTGCTTTTTATGTAGACTTCTCTCACCTGGATTTGTTCTCGTGGACACATATCACCTCTCCTCCTGTTGTCTTTTTCTGTGTTGAGTTAGGGAGAGTATGCAGGTATTCCTGTTATTCTTCACTAGTGCTGCTGTTATCTGTCAAGAAAGGAGGAGGAGGATGGGGTTTTGAGAACCGATCAGCCATATCTTGCAAGAGCAACAGCTAGATAGGGCTTTGATAGTGGTGGCTTTCTGAGTTCATAAGACCTTCGTCTGTAGACTAGCACTTCAGTCATAACCCTCTATCCCTTGTAGACCATTACCCTTCTGCTACAAATGCCTGTGCCTTTTGGGGCTTTAGGCTAGTTTTTTGTTTTGCTTTTAATTTTTTCCAATTCAGTAAGGCTTTTCCCTCTTTATCTCCTGTTGGTTGTTTGAAACCAAATTCAGTATGAATAAAAGAGGGAAATATACAACACTGAATTTGGAGGAGAAGATGAAGGTTCTCAGTAGGATTGAAGCTGGACGATCTCTTAGAAGTGTAATGGATGAATTTGGAATCAGTAAATCAACATTTTATGACATTAAAAAGAATAAGAAATTGATTTTGGACTTTGTACTGAAGCAGGACATGCCATTAGTAGGGGCTGAGAAGAGAAAGAGGACAACAGGAGCCAAATACGGTGATGTGGATGATGCAGTCTACATGTGGTACCAACAGAAACGCTCAGCTGGCATCCCTGTTAGAGGTGTGGAGCTTCAAGCTGCTGCAGAGAGATTCGCACAGTGTTTCGGGCGAACAGACTTTAAAGCTAGCACTGGTTGGCTTTTTAGATTTCGAAATAGGCACGCAATTGGGAATCGAAAAGTATGTGGGGAACAAGTCCTAAGTTCAGCTTCAGAAAATGTCGAACCATTTCGACAAAAACTGTATATGCTTATCAAAGAGGAGAAACTGAGTCTGGCTCAGCTGTACAGTGGGGATGAGACTGACCTCTTTTGGAAATCAATGCCAGAAAACATTCAGGCAAGCAGAAAAGAGATCTGCCTGCCTGGGAGGAAAATAAACAAAGAACGGTTGTCTGCTCTTTTATGTGCAAATGCAGATGGAACTCATAAGTTAAAGTCAATCATTATTGGAAAATCAAAGCTGCCCAGAAGTGTGAAAGAGGACGTAAGTACATTACCTGTGATATATAAGCCTAGTAAAGATGTTTGGTTCACCAGAGAACTGTTTTCAGAATGGTTCTTTCAAAACTTTGTTCCTGAGGTCAGGCATTTTCAACTTAATATTTTAGGATTCCATGAAGAGGATGTCAGGGCCTTGTTACTTCTGGATAGTTCTCCAGTTCACCCTTCCGCCGAATCACTAACCAGTGAGGATGGTCGAATAAAATGCATGTTCTTTCCCCATAACACTTCAACCTTGATCCAACCAATGAATCAAGGTGTGATCTTGAGCTGCAAACGACTTTATAGGTGGAAGCAACTTGAAGAGAGTCTTGTAATTTTTGAAGAAAGTGATGATGAGCAAGATAAAGGAGAAAAAGGAGTTTCCAAGATTAAAATCTACAATATAAAAAGTGCAATTTTTAACTGGGCAAAGAGTTGGGATGAAGTGAAACAAATAACCATAGCAAACGCATGGGAGAATCTTCTTTACAAAAAGGAACCTGAATATGATCTTCAAGGCTTAGAAGATGGAGATTACAGAGAAATCCTTGAGAAATGTGGGGAGTTGGAAACCACACTGGGTGATGACAGGGTGTGGTTCAATGGGGATGACGAAGAAAAGGGCAGCCCCACACAAACAAAAAGTGGAATTACAAAGGAAGTTGTTCAGAAAGGAGGAGGAGCTGAAGAGCAGACTGCTGAATTTCAGTTATCTGCCGTCAGAGAGAGTTTGGACTACCTCCTTGACTTTGTTGATGCCACACCTGAGTTTCAAAGGTTCCATTTCACACTGAAAGAGATGCAACAAGAAATAATAAAAAAACAGTTCCAAAGTAGAATCCATTCTAGAGTTGGTAGTTTTTTGAAACCTAGGCCTCGTGTTATGAAGGATTCCTTCAGTATGCCTTCAACATCTAGTAACTAGATTTTGTGTTTAAAGATTTCTGTAAATACGATGCAGACCTGTTGTGAACTGTCATTGTTTTTATCAGCTGACCTCATTTTGCATAGCACTGCCCATTTATATACTGTTTATAAAGCATACAATTTAAAAATAAATTTGCTTCTTTAAAGTATAAAAACATTCATTAATCCATTTTTGTTTCTATTTTAGACAAGGATCTGAATAACAAAGAGTTATTGTCCCAGATTATCTAAGGTGGAATGGATGTGGGAAAAGCATTACATTCTATCTCATTCAGAGCATATAAAAAGAAACTATATGCTGACTAGTTCTGGTTATTTTTAACAAGATTTTTAAAAAATACATAAAATAAAAAAAATAAAAAGATAAGAATAGATTCAGTTTTCAGTTTAATGGTGTGACATTCTCAGCTTTCTTAAATCTGTACCACCTACTGTTTCCCCCTCTCTTAATGTGCAAGTTACATGCTGATTTCTATAGAAGATATATATTTAAAAGATGAAAAGCACCCAAAATCTATTGACCAACGACAGTTTAACACTTTGGTATATTTTATGTTTTTAAAAAATAGGCAGATTACTCGGTAAATACAACTTTTTATATATTACTGTCTTAACGTGCTTTAGGCCTTGGCATTAATAAAACGTTAGCATTTGTCTTGAGCCCAGGGTAGAATGCATTGTGGAAGAAGTTGATGGGAATGTCAGAGGAATTTACTGGACGGCTCTCCAGTTCCTTTTAATTTAAGTCATTGCATCAAACGCCCCCCCCCCCGCCCCCTCCCCGCGTCATGGGTAATACACTGCCAGAGTAAAAGACCCGCAGTCACACCCTTTTGAAAAGTATTCACTGATTCTGGAAGCTTCACGTTGCATTTCCGTGCTAGGTACCAAACCTGGTGTTGGGCATTCAGACCTGGATTAGGAAGAAAAAGAATAGAAACAAACCACCATTCAATGTGTGCTAGATGACTGTGGAGAAGGCTTTGGGAGTGTTTGGGGAGCAGGGGAAGTATCTAAGAGGGTCAAGTGTAACTTCTGAGCTGAGTTTTAAAGTTTAGTGCGGGCAGTGGCAGGGCAGTCCAGGCAAAGAGCTCAGGCTCTTCGATGCGAGAGAGTGTATCTCCCTGGGAAGCTGCAAGGTCCCTGGATGGTTGCTGTAGGGGCAGCTGGCAAAGAAAAGCAGGAAAGACAGGTCCGGGCCAGATTTTCATGCTAGGTCATCCTAGGATTTCAGACATCCGTCTGGGCCCACGTAAAGTTCTGTCGGTTCTACGTTCTAACTGGCTCACCTTTTGTCTCCACTTCTCCCTTCCTGCTGTTCGTGCCCCGGTCCGGCTGTCATCACCCCCTGCTTGGACAACTGCATCAGTCTCCTTTCTTGTCCTCTCCCCATCCTTTCTCACCCTGTAATCCCTTCGTGGGCTTCCCATTGCATTAGAGCAAAGACTCCAGGCGTCGGGTCGGGTCGGCCTGCAGGCTCGCCCTTCCCGGCGCTTGAACCGCCCCTTTTCCGGCGGCCACACCACCCAGGTCTGCGCTCGCCCCCTGCTGGACCACGAGAGCCGGGCCCGGTGTAGGTCCGGGGTAGGCACATATCTGATTGAGACCCGGGAAAGTTTCGGAGAGTGTTGTAGCGCCGCCGGCGTCCGCTGGGGAGGAGGGGAGGGAAGCCTGCGGCCACATGTCCCTGCCCAGCCCTGGAGCCAAGAACTGTGCGGAGCTCCAGCCAGTGCGCCGGAGCGGCGGGAGCGTGAGCGGGGGCGGGGGGGGGGGGGGGCGGCCCTAGGAGCGGACGCGGCCCGGCGCAGCCACAGAGCGCCCGCCAAGCAGGCCAGAGCGGCCAGGACGGGGAAAGGCTGCGAGTGCCGGGCGGGCCGTGGGACGGGCGCAGCCATAGAGTGTCTACTGGCGGGCTAGAGCGGCCGGGGAGAAGGGGGTGGGCCCGAAGGGAGGCGCGGCCGGGCGCATCCGTGGAGTTCCTGCCGGTTAGCTAGAGAGGCCAGGGTGGGGAGGCGCCCAGCGCTAGCTGTCCCCGTGGTTTGGGAGCAGAGGCCGCCAGAGGGGTTGGGCTTAGGGTGAGGTTAAGTTTGTCGGGACTTGGCTCTCGAGCGCCCGTCTCGCCACCTCTTGTTCCTCCCCGGGCTCGCGCGGGAGCCGTCCTCGATGGGGTAGGAGCGCAGGCGGGCGGTCAGGCCGTCAGGAAGGTGCTGATATCTTTGGTTCTGGAAATCATATTTTCAGGACTAGTGCTCCTCCGAGAAACCCAGGCACCCCACTCTCGTTCCGGTGGCTGAACCCCCGCCCCCCCTCGAAGAGCGAGAAAGAGTGGGGGTACAAAGGCAAACACGACTCCGCATTATGTCCAAAAACATACCCCAGGATTTGAAAAAGAAAGTTTTTTCTTTCCCTACCCTTTCTAGCCTGCGGAAATCTGACCACCTTCTCAGAGCAGGTTAGGAACCTGGCGTGTCACCAGTTTTGATTTCTGACTACAGCTTCTGGGTCATTATAGTGATAAACTGAGGATATTAACTGGAAGATTTGTCCAAATACGCTGGTGTTCTGAGCCATTTTTAATCAACCATTTTCAACCATTGTTGAATTTACCTAGGCTATTCCCACTGCCTCCTAACAACCTATGTGAGGCATCACATAGCTCTTCTTCGTAAAAATGACTTGACCAGAAAGAATTATGTCTCCCTTTCAACAGTGGAAGTCAATTTTAATCGTGTTTGCAAGCTAGATTAAGGGCTAAAAGGATAAATGCACCTCTATTTTTTCTAATAAATGCACTTTTAATTAAGCTTAACTATTTTTGAGCTGCTGACACCCAAAGAAGTTAGACCCCTAGTGCTAATAAACTTGCTAGAACTTTTTAATGACTTAGTTGTTTCAAATGTTTGTGAAACATTTACGAAAATTCCAAGTCTTACAGCAGTGGTGGTGGATTCTGCACTTTCCAAAATGCTATCAGTTGACAGTGTAATTCAAACAGTAAACTCTTCTTAAAAGGGCTGGGGGTACAGAAACTTAAATTTCAGATTATGATATTGAGACCCATAAATCCTTTCAATTCATAGTGATTTCTGATTTTTTTTCTGGAGAAAAAAATTGTTTAATACTAACTTTTTTCCAGACTCTGGCCTTACCAGCTTTGTCCTCAGTGATGTCTGGCCCACTGCTCTTACTCTGCCTCTGCCAGGTGTTTCCACAATGCTTCCATGTGGTACTTACCCTCCATCCAGGAGTCCTTCTGCTGGTCTTCTGTGCTACTTTTGCTCCAAGGACTGTGGCTATTGTTCAGGGTCAGTCCACATCTCCCAGATCTCCTTTGTACCCAGCTGGCCTGAGGGGGCAAGTGTCTTTATTGCCCCAGTGTCAGTCTCCCATTGACCTAAAAGCCAGTTGGAGACTTCCGGTTTCTTTTTCAAGGACTAGTGGGTAAAAGTATAAACGTAAAAAGTGTGTGTACGGCATTAAAGTACAAATGTAAAAAAGCACACACTTGGGTCATCCCTTGCAGTGACCTCACGGGACCCTGCAGTAAGGACCTTCAACCTACTCTCTGATATGACCCCAAAGAAAGAAATCACCATTCGTGCCTGTCAGTAACAGAAATTTCTGCCAGTGTGGTCAGTGGCACAGTGGCAGGTGCTTAGAAGGCAGTCTTGCCAGTATTATCTGCCCACAGATGACACCAATAGATGAGTACTTTCTGTGTGCCAGGGGCTGAACTAAATGTTTTACGTGGAATATTCTGTGAAATCATCTCATTGAAACAGCCAAGAACAGCTTTGCTTGTGAATTTGTTAGAAGGGGAGCTAGACCGGGGGGCGGGGGGGGGCTTCCTATTGGAAAGATTTTTTCGTGCAGGGAGTGAATTTCTGGGGGCGCTCATTGCTCTAGCCTGAAGCTGCAGTCCTCCCAGTAGGAGCAACAGCAGTTGGACCACTATCAGATGTGCATGGGTGACACTATGGGGGAAAGGGGTGAAAGGAAGGGGTGCTTCCCATTCTCAGGACGTTTACAATCCACGTAAGTTGCAGTCTTAACCGAAGAGTGCTTAGTAACAACATCAACTTGACGTCACCCACACATTTCATGGCATCAGCAGCCACACCAGTCCTGTCCTGCTACTACCGTGGTCCTAAATCACTCTCTCAAATCTTCACCCTCTCGCCTGCCCCTCAAGCCCTGCACTACCCTGCCCCCTCATGGAGAAAAGAAGAGAAATAAGAAACTAAGATTTTTTTTTTTTTTTAAGATTTTATTTGCCAGAGAGAGAGAACAAGCAAGCATGAGAGCACAAGCATGGGGAGCGGCAGGCAGAGGGAGAAACAGGCTCCCTGCTGAGCAAGGAGCCCGATGTGGGTCCTGGAATCATCGCTTGAGCTGAAGGCAGGCGCTTAACCGACTGAGCCGCCCAGGTGCCCCAAGAAACAAGATTTTTCAAAATTGGCTCAGAAAACCAAGGACAAACTCATACTACACTGAGGCAGGGCTGAGATAAGACTGATAAGGAAATAGGGGGAGGGGTATGCACAGTTGTTTCCCTCACTTAAAATTACTGTATTTGATAGCAAGTTGCCAGGTAACGTTCCACCTTTTTCTCCCAGGGAACAGTTAGCTATCTTCCTCCAGGGCCAAATCCTGAGAGTTTTCCTGGCACCAGAATTTCCTACTCCTAGAATACTTTGTGGTAGTCTACCTCTTTCTCACAGACACACATCCTGGAATTCCTATTCCCGATTCCCCATTCTAAAATACAAAGCTTTCCCCCTAAAAATTTTGCCCTCGCCTGTATCTTCCCTCCATTAACAGGCAATAATTCAGTTATGTCCTGTCTTTGAAGAGCCAGATTTTCCTTCAGCTTTGTCACAGAAAGTAAACATTCTAAACAAGAAATCGAAGACTTTTTACTGCTGTCCACCACTGAAAGGAAAGACACCTTCTAGGAGACCCTATGACAACATGACCCCAAGCAGCCACTGGGCTTGACCCTTTTGTTACCGCGAAGCAGTCCCAGCCTGGAGCCGGCCAGGGCCACCCCCTACCTCAGCCCTCCTCAGCCAACCTCATCCAAACCTTCTTTGACCAACCACAGAAAAAGCAGGTCCTCTGGCCAAAGCAGACAGGAGACAAATCAACACTGGAGGCCAAGACAAAAGGTCCTCAATGAAGAGTCACACATGCTCATGTTTCCTGAAGATATTTATTACCATCCAAACATTTTCAACAGGGAAAGGCATGATCCCTAATTTCCCCAGGAGCCACGTTTGCAAAGCCTCCCAGGGAACCTCGCTTTCGTAGAACCCTCTGAAGACCCCAGAGCTCTGTCTCTTTCTTGGACAGAAGTAGGGTAAGTCTTAATCTCTGCAAGGGTAAACTAATTCAGAATCTGGTTTCCTCTGCCAATACCTGGGCTGAACTGCAAACTCCACCTTACTATTTCCCTCAGATCTCTGGTTCCTTTTGGTCTGAGGTGACGTTTATATGCCTGGCCTGTGCATGGGCCCTCCTATCCTAGAGGCGCAGTGGTGGCTGCCATGGACTGCCCCTTGCTTCCCAGCCAGGGCTTTTGGGGGAGCTGCAAGTCACCAACCAGTCTTCTGTGGCCATGAGCTGGTTTCCCAGAATACTTCCTTGGTCCCAGGCCTCAGGAGCCCAAATGCCCCCGCTGAACATTCCAAGTGAGGAAGCAGTAACGGAAAGTCACACGGATTCCCAAAGTTGCTGGGACAGACAATGGATACTGTAAGGCACCCAGATCACAACCTGGCTAAACATACCAAGGGAGCAGGTGCACCCTGGGACGAGAGACTTCACAGAGAACTCTGCCCTGAGCAGGTCACCTCAGAGACTTGTCACCCTCAACAGTTCGGAGAGAATTCCGTTTTAGTTCTACACTAATCCTTTGCTGCCTCTGCACCTCCCTCACAGTGACCCCCACGTGGTTCATCTTTATAGTAATTACTTTGAAAACAGATCATTTGGTGGGCTGGGCAAAGAATACCGGCTCTTAACAGGACCCTCTGAGTATGCCACCTTATCTGGGCCAAAGAGAAATCCCATTGTTTCTATCCCGTGTGAGTTCTCTGGTGACTCATAAGGCGTGAACTCCGAGAAAAGCTCTCTCCACATTCAGAACATTTATAGGGTCTCTCTCCCGTATGGGTTCTCAGATGACGAATCCGATTGGAGCTGTGAGAAAAACTGTCTCCACACTCATGACAGGTATAGGGTTTTTCTCCCGTGTGAATTCTCTGGTGCCTGATTAAGTTTGATCTATGCGAGAAGTTTTCCCCGCAAAGGTTACACTTATATGGTTTCTCCCCTGTGTGCGTTCTCTGATGTCTGGTGAGGTGCATGCCCTGACGGAAGCTTTTCCCACAAGTCAAACATTCAAAGAGTTTTTTCTCTGCTTTGTGGGTTCCATGATTTGTAAGAAAGAGGGTGCTGTCACTCACTGCTTCCCCACACTCAGAGAAGGGGTAAAACCTCTCTTTCTCGTGAGTTCTTTCGTGTATGACAAGGTGTGAACTGCGAGAGAAACTTTTCCCACACTCGGCACACTTATAAGGTCTCTCTCCTGTGTGAATCCTTTGGTGTCTAAGTAGGTTGGAACTATGAGCAAAGATCTCCCCACACTCGGGGCACTTGTAGGGCTTTTCGCCTGTATGTGTCCTCTGGTGCCTGTGAAGGTTTGAGTTGCAAGAGAAGCTTTTTCCACACACGTTACATTGATAGGGTTTCTCACCAGTGTGGGTGCGCTGATGGCGAGTCAGGTGGGTATTCTGACTGAAGCTTTTTCCACATTCCAGGCACTTATGGGCCTCCTCTCCCAAGTGTGCTCTGTGTAGTGACAGAAAGTGTGGGTTCCCACCAAAGATTTCACCACACTCCACACCCATACACAGTCTCTCTGCTGCATGTATTCTCTGGTGCCTAATTAGGTTCGAGTTGTTAGAGAAATTTTTGCCACACAAGGGACATAAGTGGAGCTTCTTCGGCTGTAATTCCTTTGGTCGCCCCAGTTCTCTGCAACTTGTGGCCCCCACTAAGGTCGGCTTCATCCCTTCCTCTGGGGGAGGCTCCCAGTGCCCTTCTGCCCCGTCCCGAGGCCTTCCCTCCTCAGGACTCCAGGGCACCTCCCCTCTGGCCTGGCCAGGCAGCAGTGCCTGCGGGTGGATGCTCTCAGGGGAAACGGACTGAGCACTTTCTTCCTGGTTCTCAAGCTTCTCTTCTCCTGGCAGAGCAACAGAAACCAAACCCCTGTGTTATTCCTATACCACAGAGAAGGAAATCCCACATATCTGCTACTCCATGTAGGTCAAAAGGCCAGAAGGGTTGGTTCTGCCTCAGTTTCCCATGTAGACAGTGCACTCTAAGAGGAAAAAGGGTGGGGCCATCTCTCAGGAACCAGTGCTCACTCAGTCCAGTCCTGAATTCCCTTGCGCAGGCCCCCAATTCCCTCTAAACTGAGGTGCCAGTTTCTGCCCTGTGGAAATGGGTGGCATGGAGCAGAGCTGGGACTAGGGTGGGCCCCAGGGGTGAATGCCCCCTTGCATTCTGCACCCCGGGATGGAATGGGCAGTGGAGACACAGGAAGCAATGTATCTTCCTAGCAGCAGTGATGGGCTAGCCCTACACCCAAATCCTCAAATGCCTCCCTCCCAACAGCAGGAGGCGAGCTGGAAAGGCTGTTCATCTTCACTCCTTACCTGGAGCTGGGCTTCTGGGACGCAGGCCCTCCTTGCAAGTCTGAACACTGGGATCCCATGGCTTTCCTCCTTGTTCCACCTGGGTGCTCAGGGCCTCCTGACTAGGAACCTGAGACTCTGTTTACAATGAAAGAAACAGATTTCTACGTCACCATTTTTCTCTACCAGGCAGAAGTAACAAAGATAATCTTGTTCCTGCACTTAGTGGACACAGCCACAGAAGGCACAGTAAGTCTGACAGCAAACACCTGGAAGGTGCACGCGACTGTTCTCAGGAATCACCTCCAGAGAAAGAAACTGGAGGAGGGAGACTATGGCTTTTTTCTTTTTATGCTTTTGTAGTACTTGGGACCTATCGCGATGAGAATGTATACTTTTGTAATTAAAACAATCAAACAAACATGATTAGAGTGATCAGTTCTTGAGGAATTAGCTTAGTATTATAAAAGAGCCCTGACTCTCACAGATAAATATAAACTAGAACTGAGTTCCACTAGACAATTCCAGGAGAAAATACAGTATGATCGACAATGAGAAAGAAATCTGGGGCTCTGAGAGGACCAAGGTGAAAACCCAAAAGCACCATTCCTGTGCTGTGCTATAACTAACACCTCACTCCAATCCCAGCAAACGTGGACTTTAAACGGTTTGGTTCTAAGAACTTGTGATCCGAACTTCTCTTCCTATGAAGCACTCACTGAAAGATATGCTCAACTTAGGGCACCAAGCCAGGCCCAATGATGGAGAACCTGGAGAAGGTCCCAATGAAGGGAACCAAACCCAGCAACGACCCCTATGCAGAATTAGTGCAAGTGAGCTGACAGCTGTGCCTCTCTTTACAAACACCTAATGTATGAAAACAAAGTGCGTTTGACTTCTACCATGTGGCAATATAGCGATAATCGATCATAACACACACAGAACTGTTTACTTTAAGACTTCCCACAACTTTTTTTTATGAGACTTTCCATGCATCCAAAGTTGAAGGAAATATACAATACCTGTACACTCTTCACCCAGATCCAACTATCAGTTTTTTGTCATATTTCACAAACTTCATTTTTAATCTCTGCATAATAGTTCAACACATAGATGGATCTTAATTTACTTATCCTGTTTTATACATAAATATCATTTTCAAATTTCCAAAAGGCCTCCCCACATTCCTGAATTTTTAAGGGCTGGGATAACTGCTAAGCTGGAATATTCCAGTGCCCCCTGAAGCTGGGGAAGGGCCTAGAAATACTAATGAAGCATAGAAAATACAAGTGAGGTCAGAAGAATAAGCATCTCAAAATTACAAGGCATCAAGAACTGCCAGGGTGTGTGATGCGGGGGTGAGGGAGGCTGTCAGTGGATTTGATTTGTTCTGCTCTGGGAAGTCCATGAAAGCTCACACTCCCTGCCTTCAGCTCTGGCAGCTGGGGGCCATAAGTTTGCCAACTGTGCCGCCTGCCAGATGTTTAACTGATCCTCTTCCAGGGAGCTTTAGAAAAAGGGAGGACTTCTGGCAAAACTCAGAACTAATGTCCTGGAGGTGAGTGGCTAACGGAAAGGCCCCTGGTAAGAAACAGCTCAGTCTTCATCCCTGGAAAAGAAGTCCTTACCCAGTGAGTCCACATTCTCATAACTCTCCTGCACCGTGTCCCTGGAGAGGGCCCTCTTACTAGGATCCTGATGCCCCCACTCCTCCTGGGAGATGTACATAGCCACGTCCTCTAAGCTCTCAGGCAACTGAAACAGCACAAGATCTCCTTTAGCCCCTGAGGCACCAAGAACAATTCAAGCAGAGTCATGAGTTATAGGGGCAAAACCCAGGGTGCCAAGTACACATTTCACAGGGAAGAAGGGTGCCAGGCCCACAAGTGAGGTGCGGAGGAAATAAACAAAGAAGGCGGGGAGGCTGCGCGTTGAGAGAGAGAAAGGATCCTCTCTGAGAGGCAAAAAGACCCCATCCCCACAAGAGCAACTGCGGGGAAAGGTGCTGGGGGGGAGACAATGGGAACTTCCACATCACCTGGGGCCCAGTCATCTCCTTGTCTTCCATGTTTCCTTCAGCAGGAAAGAGAGAAAGCCAGGGAGCAGACAATGCTGAAGTGACAGAAATCATGATGAGAATGGCATTTGTAATTCTTGGGAACCCAAGGATTATTACAACACGGTATCCATTCCCCAACACCCAGTCTCTGCTGAGGATTGTACAGTGACCAAAGGCAGGCAACAGAGGCATAATAAAGCGATATCCAAAATGGTGGGGTGCAGGTACAGAACACCAGTCAATTTTCCTGCTGGTCTGCAGTATTCGAGCCCTCAATCATTCAAAGCTCGAAATGTCTCTGCTGTGCATACTACAGGGCGCAGAGATCCCCCTCCCGCCTCCCATCCCCAGAAGAACCCAAGTCACCACTTTTAGGTCCTTCACTCCACATCTGGGAACCCTGAGACCAGAAATTCCCTCACCTAGGCAACCGTACTCCACCTGCCGGTGTCAGGCGGCAACCCCGAAGCCCCTCCTCCCTCCCACCTGCCCAGACGACTGTTCCTCACCCCTCTCCTTTACAGCTTGGGGGTCTCTTTTGGGGCTGGGGCCTAGCAGCTCCTGCAGCCTGGGGCCAGGGCTTCGCTCAGTCTCCATTGGCTCCAACTTGAAGCTCGGTGACTCTCGTGCTGTTTCCAGAGGCAAAGGCTCCTCCAAGAGCACTTCTGTTCCCCGCCTATGGTTTGTGACCTGGGAACCAACCCACATCACTCAGCATCACAACAGGGCCCGACAGGAAGGGAAATGAGTACAGAATTCTGAGGGCAAGCCTTCGACAGAGAACCACTGGCAATCCTTTTGGATCCAGCAACAGAGGAGGATGGTTTACACTAAAAGCTTTCCTGATGGCCCATGCATGGGAGAAAATAGGAGGGGAGGGCACACCTTCCCTGCACAGCTCTCTGACACACCTGACTTCTTCTTGCCTCCCCCCACTCTTTCTATATGCTTCTATTCCTCACGCCTGCATAAGTTAAACTTGGGTGACCCTGGGGGCAAGTGCCCTCAGAACCTCACTGCCAAACTGTTTTCCTAAATTCAATAGTAACCCGACCTAGCTCTGCAGAGGAGACCAGACTGCTGCACCTAACAACAGCTAACAGCCATTAAGCGCTATTGGCCAGCAGCGCGCTCAGAACTGCATGATGCTCTCCCTGCAGCTCTCAAAGCAACCCTAGAAAGATGGTTCACCATTCTCACTTTACCAGTGGCAAATCTGAAGCCCAAAGAGATTAAGTAACTTGCCCAAAGTCACAAAGGTAAGGACCAGAGTGAGGATTTGAACCCTGCGAATTAACTCCACGGCTCACACTAATGAAGAACCCCTGCCTCCATGTGGAAATAGGGCATTCTTCACGGCTCACTCTTCCTCCCGGGGAAAACGTGGAAAATGAATCTTCCTGACTAAACTATGAAAAAAACCCTTGCCCATATAAAATCTACTTGGGGGACCAAGTAAAGGTACGGAGAGCAGGGCCGCCGCGATGTCCTAGTCCTCGGGGCCAAACAAACCGCAGATAAGACCGCTCTTTCTCTCACCTGTAGTCTCAGCCTCCCAAGCTCTCTCTGCATGTCCTCCACAAGGGTCACTGCTTCCTCGCCGCTCTCCGGATGCAGCTCTTGCACCCTGCTCTGGATCTCCTGGGGCAGGATGGTCAGGAACTGCTCCAATACCAGCAACTCCAGGATTTGCTCCTTGGTACGCAACTCGGGCCGCAGCCACTCATGGCAAAGCTCCTGGAGCCGGCTGAGGGCTTCCCGGGGCCCAGCGGCCTCTTGGAAGCGGAACCGTCTGAAGCGTAAGTGGGAGGCCTCAGGGTTGGGCCCTGGATCTGGCGGGGGCAGCTCCTGACTCCAGGCGCAGTCCTCCTCCAGTTTCACTATCAGAAGCCCTTCCCGGTCTTGGGAGCCCGGGCCCGACGCCATCGTCAGGCCCCGGGAGGGCCTTGGCCCCGAAACCCGCTGCGCCCGCCCGGGAAGGCTCCCCGGGCCCCTCAGCTGCAAGTCCCGGCCAAAGAGCCCAGCCCCAACCCGGGCGCAGCCGGCTCCGGCGCCTTGGCCTCAGTCGATCACCGGCGCCGCCGCGCCAACCCCGGTTCCGTCACCGGCAGGACGCCCCCACTCCCCCCGCCCCAGGGCAGGACCTGAACGCCGCGCTTTTACGCTCGTCGCGGTCTCACGCAAGACTAGGCGCTCGGCTTCACGCCGGAAGTCCCTGCGCGCGTTAGGTGACCACATCCAGCGCCGCAGCCTCGGGACCAACTTCCGGGTCACGATCCGCGAACTCTAGCGCCCATTGGGTCAGGTCTCGCCACAGACTCACCGCCGACCAACCAGAAGGGAAGATTTGCCTGCAGGGGCGGGACAACCGACGGGCCAATTGGAGACGAGAGGCGGGGCAGGTAAGTTTAGTGGAAAACAAGCCTAAGGATGGCGTGACCCGTGGGCTACCGGATCAGAATTCCCCGGAAAGCTTGCTAAAGTGAAAACCCCTGAGCCACGCAAAATCCAGTGCATCAGTGTCGGGGGGGGTGCGGGGAGTGGCGGCAATCTGAATTGTTAACAAGCTCTTCCCCCAGAGACAAGTTTGAGAACCACTGTCCCGATTTAAGGGCAGTCGCCTCCCGCTCTGGGTACGGCAGGAGAGGGTCCCCTGGCCCCAACGGCCTTGGAAGCACGCAAGCTAGGGTCCTATTCGGCGCCCGGGGAGGGCTGGAAGCGTACGGACCCGCCGGGGTCAGCGTCGCCGCGGGGCTTGCCGGGAAACGTAGTCTGTGGCGCCGCCTGCACCCCGCTCCTGCGTCCGAGCCCGCGGCAGGTACCCGGCGGTGGGGAGCTACGCGCCGCGGCCGTGCGTCCCGCCGGTTGCTGACCCGGCCTCGCTCCTGGAGGCTGGACGTCCCCAAGGGCTCCTGGGGACCCGGGACGTGCCGCTTATTGTCCACCGCTGCGAGGACAGGATCGTTACTCAGCTCCCTACTAGGTCCTAGGTCTTGTGATGAAGGCTGTGAGGTTCACCGCGAGGGGCGAACGGAAGGAAACCCCAAGAGTCGGCTCAACATCTCCCTTTCCTCCAGCGACATTCAAGACCGTGGACTCAGGAAATGGAGGCGTCGTGGGAGTGAATCGTGACAACCAGTAACCTTTTATTGAGCGCCTGCCTGATGCAGCTGGACGCTGACAGCACACAAAACTGTGGGACGGAGACGCTATTATCATCCCTGTGTAACGAATAACAGCCCCGAGTGTCAGTTAACGCCCTGCTCAGGGTCACACAGCTAGTTTGTCGCTAAAGTTCAAGGCTGCCATAATAGTAAAGGGTTATGTGAGGACAGAGAGGCCGGCTTTGGACGACTGGGTGTAAAGAGTCCTTAGTATTTTGGCTTTTTCTTGTGCCGCTCGAGGGAAAGAGGTGCACGGCTGTTGTGGCAAATGTGCCTCAGCAGCCGCAGAGCACGCAGGCCGGTATAGGTCCATTTCAGAAACCCTTGTTGAGACATGTGACCTCAGAGTCCTCTAAAGCCATTTTCATGTTTTCGACATACTTCAGGAGACTACAGATTCTAACCTAATAACCACTTCGCCTGCATTTACTACGTTATCTCAAACAAGTTCTTTAATCTCACTAATCCCCAAACTTCTCTCATCTGTTTTGAGGGAATAAAACTATCCCCACCTTGTAACATTGGGTGAGGATTAAATGAACTAATGTGCAGGACGCTTAGAATGGCACCTGGCACTTAGATGAACTCAATGTAATACTAGCTGTCACTAATGCACAAAATTCCCGAAGGCTCACCCTATCTCACAGAAAAGCCACTTGGATTTTTATTGCAGGATGTGGGACATGGGAATGTTTGTACAACTACACATACTTTGAGACGGAAAAGAATGAATCATCTGCTGTTTAAGTTTAGGGTTTTGTAAAAGATTTTACTTAGTTGACAAAGCACAAACAGGGGGCGCAGCAGAGGGAAAGACAGAGGGAAAGACAGAAGCAGGCTCCCACTGACCAGGGAGCCAGACGCCGGGCTCAATCCCAGAACCCTGGGATTATGACCGGAGCCGAAGGCAGACACCCAACTGACTGAGCCACCCAGGCGTCCCTAAGTTAAGGTTATTAATGGGGACTTGAAGCTAAATGGACTTTCTGAGTTATTCAAAATTACTGGTAATATTCCTCCATTTCGTTGAGGTCTGTCTATATTCAGACAGAGAAAATAGCTGGAATATTACAGGGAGTGGGGGTTACAGCTAGTAGACCTGCAGAGGCTCGTTTGGGGCAGGAGTTCTTAACCTAGTGTCCATGAGGTTATAGAGCAGCACTGTCCAGTAGAACTTACTGCGATGGTAAATTGTGGTTTGTGTTCCTAAGTGCCACCTGGTGGCTACTGTACTTGCTACTCTGGGGGTCACAATAGTCGGACTTGGAGATCTTGTAACTTTTGATACGGTATGCAGAACTGCATGTACCTGTGTATTTTCTAGGAAGCAGATCCATGCCTTTCATCAAGTTCTCAAAATCACCAAAAAAATTAAGAACCACTATTTTAGGGGCGCCTGGGTGGCTTGCTCGTTAAGCATTTGCCTTTGGCTCAGGGCTTGATCCTGGAGTCCTGGCATCGAGACCCACATCAGGCTCCTCTGCTGGGAGCCTGCTTCTTCGTCTCCCACTCCCCCTGCTTGTGTTCCCTCGCTCGCTGGCCGTCTCTCTCTCTGTCAAATAAATAAATAAAATCTTTTTAAAAAAAAGAACCACTATTTTAGGTCTTTGGTGAAAAATGTTCAGGGAAGTAAGTATGCCCTCTGGCGACCATTATTGATTCTGCTTTCTCATATTTTCTTGTCCTCAGCTGTCAGTGGCTCCCTGATTATTACAACAGAGAAAAACAAATTTGAATCTCAGATAAAGAACCCCTATTAATCCTGGCCTTAGCTGTTATGGTCACTAGATTCTGTCTGTGGAGCTGCTTTCAGTCCTTACCGAGGTCTTACAGATTCCCCTGCACTCAAGTGGGGCAGTTGTCTGTGTGAGGTCTTCCAACCGGTATTTGATGAAATACACAGTGTTAAGACTTTCTGGTCTGTGCTCTTTGGTGAGGGAGCAAATAAGCAGCTCCTATCAGTCTGAAATGTGGCTTTCCCTGCCTCTCACCTAAGCATACCCTGGCCTCCGGGCTTCTGCCACCCTAAGCCTTTGCTATCTGCTGCTCTTCCCAGCTTTGGTTTCATCCCATTTTACTGGACTACACATTTCCCATGATCTATGGCTCAGGGTTTGGCTTTATATGTATGAAATTAGTCTTTGATCTTACTCTTAGCATTGAAATCCAATTATAAACAAAATATTGACTTTAAATGGCATTTCATTTGAAATGCATCTTATTTTTATTAATCTGAAACATGTTGCCTTTCTCCATGAACATGATAAGGCATTTTGCTCCACTTCCTATATTTTGATAAATGTTCTAGAATTTAAGTTTTCCTTCAGATTAACATTAACCAAACTAACTTGCTAATATTGTTTGGTAATATTAATATTTAAACATTTTTCTCATGTCTATTCCTCATATTTAAACACAATTCTCATAAACATTTCCTCATGTTTCCTCCTTGGATCATAAACCACCATTTACCAACCCACACTTTACTGCAGAGCAGTAAATTTTGTCAGGGGTAAGGAGGGGCAGGAAGGGACACAGAAAGACGTTGCAAGCTATAGCTGCTCTCAGCAAGGGAAGCAGTGGTAGGACATAGCAGGGAACTGAGATGGACACGATTTTACTAGCTGTCTTTGGATTGCCAGAAACACTGTTAGATAGTTGTTTCAGTTAACTTCAAGATAATCCACGTCTAGGCTTCAGCTCAAAGAAACATATAAAGACAGTCTTTTCTGGTCACCACCAACCAAGTTCAGATATCAATTTTTATTTGAAAGTCTCTTAACTGAGGGGCGCCTGGGTGGCTCAGTCGTTAACTGTCTGCCTTCGGCTCAGGGCGTGATCCCAGGGTCCTGGGATCGAGCCCCACATCGGGCTCCCTGCTCTACTGGGAAGCCTGCTTCTTCCTCTCCCACTCCCCCTGCTTGTGTTCCCTCTCTCGCTGGCTGTCTCTCTCTGTCAAATAAATAAATAAAACCTTAAAAAAAAAAAGTCTCTTAACTGAAATTAATCCAGGACACAGTTCCCAAACTCCTACTTTTACCCCTCTCTCTCAGCATTTTAGTCCTGACTTAGATCATTCTCTTAACAAAATATTCAAAAGCTAAAACTAATTCAATGCATTGATTTTAACACAGAATTAATTCATTCCTCTGTTCACCGAGTGGATGGAGGACAATAGCCTTGAATTGAGCACAAAAGCTTTCCCCTCATTTTGGTTTTATTTTAACACTGAAATACTGCCTGACAGAGACTCTAGGTGAAATCATCCTGAGGAAATAGATATAGAGAGGCCATCTGCCCTGGAAATCAGTCTGAATCCAGGAACAGTCAGTGGTGACCCAAACTCTTATGTTTCCTGTCTTTCTTGTGACCTGGATGTCCAGTTAGCAAAGCCTGACCTGAGCTTCCCAGCGGAGCACAGAGAAGAGCCGTGGGTAAAAGGACTGCAGAATTCCAAAGAAATGAAACAAGGATTTGGCTTCAAGATAAGGTGAGTGTTCACTGGATACAAGGGAGGAAAGAAAAGAAAACATCAGACTTAATTGGAGTAAAAAGCTTTGAGATCTACTTAGGGGTTTCTATCACCCCATTACTGGTTTAATACAACTTTTTCTCCCCCTCACTTTGTTTCCCCTTCGAGCAGGGTGACATTTTCAATTTTCATTTCTTCTCTCAGGTTTTAAGATCAGGAGAGACCCAGAAATGTACCCACAGCTATTTGGTCAACTAATCTTTGACAAAGCAGGAAAGAGTATCCAATGGAAAAAAGACAGTCTCTTCAACAAACCGTGTTGGGAAAACTGAACAGCAACATGCAGAAGAATGAAACTGGATATCTTTCTTACACCATACACAGATATAAATTCAAAATGGATGAAAGACCTAAATGTGAAACATGAAACCATCAAAATCCTAGAGGAAAACACAGACAGAAACCTCTTCGACCTCGGCTGCACCAACTTTTTGCTAGACATGTCGCCAGAGGTAAAGGAACAAACCCAAAAATGAACTATCAGGACTTCATCAAGATAAAAAGCTCTGTACAGCAAAGGAAACAATCAACAAAACTAAAAGATCACCTACAGAATGGGAGAAGATATTTGCAAATAACATATCCGATAAAGTCTTAGTATCTGAAAATCTATAAAGACTTATCAAATTCAACACCCAAAAAACAAACAATCCAGTTAAGAAATGGGCAGAAAACATGGATACTTTTCCAAAGAAGACATCCAAATGGCTTACAGACACATGAAAAGATGCTTAACATCACTCATCATCAGGGAAATACAAATCAAAACTACAATGAGATGCCACCTCACACCTGTGAGAATGGCTAAAATTAACAACACAAGAAACAACAGGTGTTGGGGAGGCTATGGAGAAAGGGGAACCCTCTTGCACTGTTGGTGGGAATGCAAACTGGTACAGCCACTCTGAAAAACAGTATGGAGGTTCCTCAAAAAGTTAAAAATAGAACCACCCTACAATCCATCAATTGTACTAGTAGTAGGTATTTAACCCAAAGGATACAAAAATACAGATTCGAAGGGGCACATGCACCCTGACGTTTACAGCAGATTATCAACAATAACTGAACTATGGAGAGAGCCCAAATGTCCATCAACTGATGAATGGATAAAGATGTGATACACACACACACACACACACACACACACACACACACGAATATTATTCAGCCATCAAAAATAATGAAATCTTGCCATATGCAATGACATGGACGGAGCTAGAGTGCTAAGTGAAATAAGTCAGTCAGAGAAAGACAAATACCATATGATCTCACTCATATGTGGAATTTAAGTAAGAAAACAGATGAACATATGGGAAGGGGGAAAGGAAAAAAAGGAGAGAGGGAAACCAGCTGATAGAGAATAAACTGAGGGCTGCTGGAGGGAGGTGGGTGGGAGAGGGACAAATGGGTGGTGGGTATTAAAGAGGGCACTTGTGATGAGCACTGGGTGTTGTACGTACGTGATGAGTCAGGGAATTCTACTCCAGAATCCAATATTGCACTGTATGTCAACTAAAATTTAAATAATAAATCAGAAGAGATGAGAAAGCTTCTTCAAAGCACAAAAAACCTAGGAACTCTGCATCCATTCACTGTTCCTTAGAGTGGAATGATCTGTGGTTCTGTTTAAAAACAAAAACAAATTTAAAAAATTAGAAAATCAACTTGGAAATCCCAAAACTTAGCAGAACTTATAGAGCATCAAACCACTACACAGAGGGAACCCTGAGAACTTCACTCTGGGAGAATCTCTCAGCATTAGATCCCTGAGCATCAGGGGACTCATTCAGGAAAGGAGCCTCACTAGCGCCCCAGCTGTGGGAAAAGCTTCCTTCATTCAGACCTTTACAGACACCAACATTTCCAACAGGGGAGAGACCCTGTGAATGCACTATACTTTATGGAAAGCAATTTCACATTGTGTTGTAAGAATCTTAAAATGTTTTTCCTCTTTGATCAAGCAGTACCACATGTGAGAAATTATTCTGAAGGCGAAAAACATAACAAAATAGCAACAACAAAAATTTAAAAATTTTAAAAAGTCTTTACACACACACACACACACACACACACACACACACACACACACACACCCTCCAGTGGTTCCCCGCTGTCCTGATAATGAAGCACTGACTCCTCAACAAGGCCCCGAACTGTAGCAACAAGCACTGCAGTTGGCTCTTGCTACCACAAGTCAAAATCCCTTTCTTCTGGGCTCCCATGGTACTTTGTTCAGACCTTATTTTTAGCACCAAAAGTTTGCCTTAACTGGGAGGGTTAGTTACAATCATTCTATGACCTGTGTCCTCTTCTGCCCGTCCAACATACATCAACATCACACACACTGGAGTTCCACAGGGTAGAGAACATCAATTATTCACCTCTTCACCCCTTAAAGTTCTGTATACATAATAAACATGAATACATGTTTGTAGCAGTGAATTAAGAAAGGTGTGACATATTCTTGAAAACTAAGCACCTAGGTCATTGCATGGATAGGCCTAATTATACTTAGGAGCATTTTGAAAAGATAAGAGAAAAAAAAAAAACCAAAACAGTGTCCACCTCATAAGTACTACAAAGATTAAGTAAAATATATTTAAGTGCAGTTTCCATACAAATTAAACTTTCAATAAATATCAGTGTATTTAATTTTGTTAAAAGATCTATTTATTTATTTGAGAGAGAAAGCAAGTGCATGAGCAGGAAGGGCAGAGGGAGAGAACCTCAAGCCGACTCCATGCTAAGCCCAACGTGGGGCTCAGTCTCACAACCATGAGATCACAATCTGAGCCGAAACCAAGAGTCAGATGCTTAACCAACTGTGCCCCCCAGGTGCCACAGTGTACTTAATTTCTAATCTCTGTTTAATGATCAAAGCATTTAAGGCTATGAGTTTCATCTAAGTACAGCTTTGATTATTTCCCATAATTTTAATATGCAATAGTCTCACTGGTCATTTCAAAACAGCTTGTCATTGCAGTTTTTATTTTATTTCCTCTTTTGGCCAAGAGTTGGTCAACTGGTCAAGAAAATGTTCCTCTTAAAATTTATTTTGCCTGCATTTATTAGAAAAAGAGGTTCATTCCACTCTGCTTGAAAAGCTCATTGAGGTTTTCCTGTAGACTTATATTTGATAAGGCTTGTCAAGTATCCCCAAGGCCCTAGAAAACAAGCGTTCTATTTATAGGACACGAATGTAGTCTTGGACCTCGCAAGCATTTTTGTATCTTTGGAAGCACCCTTGGTGCTTGTGTAAAGGGGAAGTGAGGAAGAGGAGATTGGGTTGCTTCCCATTTTTCCCCCTTGAGGTCTTTTTCACTTCCTCTTCCCTTAAGAGGCTTTAAAAACAAACAAAACGATTTTGTGGACTTTATACAGCAATTCTTAATAGTTCTAGCTATCAAAGCTAGCAGTGAAAACGGAAGGCAAAAAGGCCTTGGAGGGGCCTCGTCCCTTTCTCCATCCAAGACAGTCTTCCCAAAGATGTCATAGCTGTTTGTCTTCTTGAAAGCAGAAAAAACCCACAGGGTTAAGATTTTTTCAATTGTGACCTTCCAGAATTTGCAGAGCTTCTTTCACAGTGTGTTGTCTAGACTAAAATCAAGGAAGTCAGGGAACAGACTGGTGACTGGGCCTCCAAGGGGCTCATGACATGAGGGGGTGGGGGAGGGGCGAGGACAAGACACAGTACACCTTGGCCTCCTGCACATGCAGTCATCTACACATTCTTGAAGAAACGTACAAAGGGTGCTCCAGGAAACTATGATCTTTAACTCTGAAATGAGTACTAGTCCTGAAATCTTCTCTCATTTCTAGCCTAGTGATCTGGGCAGAATAATCTTAGAAACACCCAAAGCTCAGACGTAAGCTTCCAGGCCCAGCTCCCTGCTTCCTCTCCTTAAGTCCCCTGTAAGGATGTGGAAAAAGGTGGAAAGGAGAGCTCACCTCTTGGCCTCTCCTCAGCACTTATAATCAGTTCAGTCAGTCCCCAAGTCTGGGTGACTCTGGGTGTTTGAACAACTGGCATAGGGGATTTTTCTATCCCCAGAATGAGGAAAGTCACCCTCCACCCTGTCTTTTCCAGGTGATCGGATGGGATTTCTCAGAGATCTAGCAAAGCCTATCTCCACATTTTTTAAGTCTCCTAGAAAATTAAGATATTATAAAAATTGTGGTATAGTTTTTACATGTTTGCATCTAGCATTTTTAACACCTAACACAAGAACCCAACTAGGTGTTTTACCAGAGAGAACTTCAAAAATAAAAAACTTGAGACCTTTCATACAGGTGAGACCATACCAAATGGTCCTAAGAGAAGCCTATCCATGCCTACTTTGCATTCTAGAGTCACTCTTTAGTCACCTCTCTAAAACTTGGGCCCCTTCCTAAGAGGAAGAGAGAGTGTAGGGGAGCAAAAAAGAACAAGTGGCCCCTCACCTTGGTCTGGGGTGGGGGCACACTTCCAGTGCCTCATCTCTTGGGACAATATAGTTCACCCTGGGCAGGATGGAATCCCTTCTCCTAAGATGTTTTTCTCAGGGCTGTCCAGATGCT
This sequence comes from Ursus americanus, assembly GCF_024610735.1. Lineage (NCBI taxonomy): Eukaryota > Metazoa > Chordata > Mammalia > Carnivora > Ursidae > Ursus > Ursus americanus. Next base: position 37,838,750 of record NC_142128.1, read on the forward strand.
AGAGAGCCCCCAACATAAAAGGTCTTGCACCTTCTACTTTGTTGACTAGAAGAATTTGCTCTGGAAGCTCACAGAAGTAGTCTAGCTACCCTAAGACTACCACACATAGGCTCTCCATTCATGGACAGTCCAGAGGTGCCTAGTTTCTTACGAAATAGAAATAACAAAAATCAAGCAAATAGACATAGTAACATTTGTTAATTGTGAGGGATGGTTACATAGGTAATTATGTTCTGTGTATTAAAAAAAATCTATCTATCTCCAAGGAAAGAAGCATAATGGCATAACTACCAAGGTTATTCCAGGCAATCTCTGACTATTGGTTTGAAGCACGGCTTACACCCTGGCCACAAGAAGAAATCTCTTCCAAAAACAAAAAGGAAGAAAGTTGTAGGTTCTGCTGTGGGGAGGGTGGTGGGGTACACAAGAGGTAGGGATCTGGGGCCTTGGTCCTGTCAGGTCTTCCTGTCCACCCTACCTGCTCTGAGATGCTGGAGTACCCCCTCAGACCTTTGCATTTTTCTTCTCAAGAACTTTCTGGCAAACAGATGAGCCATTTACATGAGACCTCTACTTCCCAAAGGCTCCCTTCCGTCTCCTCCCAGAAACTTCGAGTTTGCCAAGTTCCCTGTGGTTCTATCACGCAGCTCAAATAGGGTAGAGCTTCCCCTGGGAAGTAAGGAGGCAGCTTGTAGGATTTATGTTATTTCAGAAAGTGCTGTGTTCTCTGTTCTTAGAACCATTTGCTCAACCACAAGGTCCTTGAGCAAAGGACTTATAGAGTAGGAGTCAGACTCAGCACAGGCAGAAACTGCCCACAAAGATGCTTCATCCATCACACCCTGGCTGCGGTAAGCAGGTGAAAGATGCAACCTCCTTAACTGTAGAGCTTGAGGGGGCCTCCATGGAGTATGGCAGCCAACCCTGGAAAAGGAGGACTCAGCCTTTCGCCATAAGTCAAAACTTCTTGAAATTCCATGACCAGGTTCACACATCCAACCCATTGTTTTGCCAACAATGACTGTTGGCTGACAAGTGCTAAGCAGCCACTCCTGGAAGCCACTGGTGCTGGAGAAGTTACTAAAAATCTAAACCAGAGGTTCTGATCCTTATAAACACTAGAATCATCCGTGGAGTTTTAAAAAGTCTGACACCTGCTGTCTTGGTGTCATTAGGGTTACTATAACAAAATATTACGGCCTGGGTAGGTTATAAACAACAGAAATTTCTCTTTTTAAAGGTTTTATTTTATGTGATCTCTATGCCCAATGTGGGGCTCAAATTCACAACCCCGAGATCAAGAGTCACATGCTCCATTGACTGAGCGAGCCAGGCACCCCAGAAATTTATTTCTCATAGCTCCGGAGGCTATGAGAAATCAGAGTGCCAGAATGGTCAGGTGGGTGCCCTCTTCTGGGTTTCAGACTGCTAACCTTTGTGTCCTCACGTGGCGGAAGGGAGTTGGGAGCTCTGTGGATTCCCGTATACAAGAGGATTAATCCCATTAATGAGGGCTCCACCCTCATGACCCAAGAAATTCCCAAATGTCCCACCCATCTAATACTATCACACTGGGCATCAGGGTTTCAACATATGAATTTTGAGGAGACACAAACATGCACAGACCATAGCACCTGGGTGCTACCCCCTGGAGATTCTGATGTATTTGGTTTGGGCAGCAAGATTTTTTAAAGCTCCCCAGATGATTCTTTCTTTTTTTTTTAAGATTTCTTTATTTATTCATTTGAGAGAGAGAGAGAGGGAAAGTGCACACAAGCAGGGGGAGCAGCAGAGGGAGAGGGAGAAGCAGGCTCCCCAGCGGGGCTCAATCTCAGGACCCTGAGATAATGACCTGAGCTGAAGGGAGTTGCTTAACCTACTGAGCCACCCAGGTTGATTCTCCCCAGATGACTCTAATGTGCAACCAAAGACGAGAACCACTGACCTAAACATTAATTTGTAGAATGGCATAAGAGAATTGGAAGGAAGCAACAGGCCTAGTAGAGGATTTCCAAAGAGACTGTACATTTGCAATGACTGGTGAGAAAAATGAAAGAGGTGGGTGTGCTCTGCTGGAATGAAGTCACTATAAATCATAGGTCAGGTTGAATTTCCTGTGAAAAGTCTTGATTTTTTACATTAGGTAAGTGTGGTAGGTTAAAAATGGCTACAAATTCCTTATTACTTATTGAGAGGGGGTTCCTAGACCAATCTTAGTGACATACGTAGGCAACAGAATGAAATGGAAGTGACTTTCTGGGACTACCTAAGAAGTCTTAAAGCTACCACCAGAGGCTTCCTGGAAAGCTACCTCTGGGAATACCAGCTGCCATTTAAGAAGGCTGGTTCTCTTGAGACCGCCATGCTGTGAGGAAGCCCAAGCGACGCACATGACAGAAATGGATGTGCAGCAAACTCCAGCAGTTCCAGCCATCCCAGCCCAGGCGCCCCACATACAAGTGAAGACGTCTTTCGGATATTGCAGTCCCAGCAGACACAAGGGGGACAAGAAACAAGCAGTCACCTGCAGAGAGCCAGTACCGAGACCCCAGACACATAACCCCAGTCAAGTATAGCCATTCCAGCGATCTCCAGACATAGGAGCCACCCCAGGTGGAGCTCCAGTCATGCAGCAGAAATGAGTTGTCCCTCCTGTGTCCTGCTCAAAATCCTGACCACAAAATCATGAGACTAAAAAGGTTTTTATACCACTAACTTTTGAGGTGTTTGTTACACAACAACAGTTAATACATGAATAGTCATTGTACAAGATTCAAAGAATATAGATGTATACAAAGAAAGTGAGGAAACTTTTCATCACCCCCTTATTTCACTTCTCATTTTTATAGGTAACAGGTGGCTGTACATTCTACCAATCTCCTTCTTTTTTTTTAAGATTTTATTTATTCATTTGACAGAGAGAGAGACAGCGAGTGAGAGAGGGAACACAAGCAGGGGAACTGGGAGAGGGAGAAGCAGGCTCCCAGCGGAGGAGCCTGATGTGGGGTTCGATCCCATAACGCCGGGATCACGCCCTGAGCCGAAGGCAGACGCTCAACGACTGCGCCACCCAGGCGCCCCTCTACCAATCTCCTTCTGATGTGTTCACATACATGTATTTATTAGGTGTACATGTTTTCCCAGTTTTCCTTTTAATAACAGTGTGCCTGGATCAAGATGAAAGGGCTTTCTTACTCTTATCAGATGCGCACTATGCCACAGTATGGGTGTCACAATTGTACTTACTATCTCCTCTACTGATGGACATTTAGGTTGTTTCCCATTCTTGGTTTAATAAATAATTCTGCAATGGACATCTTGTAATGCAGCTTTGTGTACACTCAATAATTTTTAGGATACTCCCAGAAATAGAATAATTGAACCAAGGGGTATGTGCATTTTTGCGGTTTTTGGGGTGGTAAAATATACATAACCTAAAATTTACCATTTTAACAATTGTTAAGTGTACAATTCCGTGGCATTCAGTGCATTCACACTGAGGTACAACCATCACCACCACCTATCCCCAGAACTTTTTCGTCATCCCAGACTGAAATTCTAACCATTAAATAACCCTCCTTACCCTGTTAAACACAATTCTACTTTCTGTCTCTAAATTTGACCATTCCAGGTACCTCATATAGGTACAATCATACATTTACCCTTTTGTGTCTGTCACTTGGCATAATGTGTCCAAGATTTGTCCATGTTGTGCCATGTATCAGAATTTCCTTCCTTTTCAAGGCTGAATAAGTGGATAGGTCCATCACTCGGCCAGTGTCCACACAACTGGTTAACTGTAGGCACCGTATTCTCACTGAGGCAGTCTGACTCCAGAGCCTGTGCTGTGAAGGCATACAAGGCACTCATATGATACTTACATCACACACAGTGCCCACTATATGGTAGCTTCAATCGTAAGTGTCACCCATTGCAGTCCCAAGGCTATGATTTTTGGTGTTTTGATCCCTCACCGCAACTATATCAACCTTAGAAAATGTTTTCTGTGGTCTTTGATGTCTGATTTTAACTTTGACTTACACAGTTGTTTTCTCCTAAGTACTTCCTGCAGCATGAACTGTTTCCAACTGCTGGCTTCTGCAGATTACCCTTGCGGATGAGGAATGGGAGAGGGGTGTCTACTGTGCTTCCACAGGCAGCCCTAGAGACCACGCGGAGGGCCCTCTACAAGAAGCAGGAAAAGTGCCTGAATTGGGCAGGGATGCAGGAATAGGTAATGCCCTGTGTGAAGGCTCTTGTGCAAATACTGCGCCTTCCCGGGCAAATGGCCTTTTAGTCATTTTAGCTTATCTCAATCATATTTTTTAAGTTGTAGTTTCTGCTCTATAAATTCAAGGGAGTCAGCGCGTGAGACCCTATGCCTTCCCTAGTCTGGGTCTGCATTAATTTGATGTCTGCAGTGTGTGTGCTTGTATGTATGTGTATTTAGCTTTAAAGGTAGGTCTGTGCTGTTTCTCCAGCATTGGCAAACCTCACACACATTGTTTTAAAATCTCACATGTGTTTCCCAATGGGCACAGTCTGCTTTTTAAAAACCATTTTCCTAATCCTCTGCACTGCAGTGAAAAAATATTCCAGTTCATGAGGTTTTATTTAAGTTTTTGTTATAAAAAATAATAAGCAGGGGTGCCTGGCTGGCTCAGTCGGTAGAGCATGTGACTCTCAATCTCAGGGTGGTGAGTTTGAGCCCAACGCTGATCACGGAGCCTACGTACATACATATATACATAAGCAAACAGACAGATAATGAGCAAAACATGAAAGTCTTCCTCTAACATTAGATTGCTATATTTTCTGTTTTGCCTTATTATTTTACACTCAGAATATATTCATGGATGATGTTTCACGTGTCATAAAATGTTTAAATGCTCATTGAAAAACACAAAAATGTACAGAGGACACAGAATGAAAAGCACAACCTCTATCCCTAATTCTACTCTCTAGAGGTTGCCATGTTATTTCTTCTTCCCCTTCAGATATTTAAGTTTTAAAAATATTTTCCTGGTATTTACAAACATGGGATTATATTGTCATGTTGTATTGTAAGCATGCTTTTTTCAGCTTACATAGTGACCATCTCCATACATTAACATACAAAAACCCGCCGCACATTTTCAACAGATGCGGTGCAGTCCATAGAATAGATTCACCAAAATTTACTCAGCCAGTCGCCTGGTGATAGTCATTTAAGTCGTTTACAGTTTCTAACTAATTGGCAAGTGCGCCAGGCAAGGGAACGTTCCACAAGGGTGACACGGATTTGAGTAAGAAGGTGTCCCTCACACTACCATGGAGGCGAATACAGTCTGGTTATGTTCACCTGAGACTAGAAAGTAGTCTTGATGGGAAGGACTTAAACAAATAGAATGTTGGGACTAGAAATACAGATAGACCCTCTGGCTGGGTGTTCCTCCCCCGATCCTCCCTCAGTGGATCAAAGGAAATCTTCCTGGAAGGTGAAATATACAAAAGATTTAAAAAGTACGGGCGGCTTTGATTGACGGGAGGGTCCATGCCTAGAGCTTCGTGCCAGGCTCCCCCAGGCACACTTCGGAAGTCATGAATCCCCTGAAATGACACATGAAACTGCAGGTCTATGTGCCTTTTTTATGAACAAAACCATTTATCTCCACAGCCCATAGCATTTCCCTAGATTTTTCAAAATGAATCACGATAAAGAGAAGTTTAAGAATCGGTACCCTAGGGTTCCTGGTGTCTGAAAACCAACAAGATGACAGTGCTGGCGTTGGGCTGAATTTCTTTCACTGCTCTCGCCGGGAGTGGAGACCACCCGCTTCTTTGTAAGCCAGGAGACAAGCGCCCTGGGGCAGGGGTGCCGCCTGACCTGCCTGTTTTCGCTCCGGCACAGCAACAGGTGCACAGCAGGCACTCGGTAAATACTTGCCGGAAATACGACTGAACGAGGTCCTGGGGCTCTTAAAGGGTGGAGGGCTGTGGAGTGCCACGTGGCAGCGCAGCCCCCGGCACCCACGCCCAGCCAACCCTGGGCTGCCAACGGTCGAGTGCACTGCACTTGGCGTCGTGCCCAGGATACCAGCGGCGACGGCCGCCCCGCCTCCGCGCCGAGCGCTAGCCGCTCGGTGGAGATACAGTTAAAGGCTACTGGAGCCGCCGATTCGGACCACCGCGCAGCGCCCCAGCGCCCCCTGGGAGACAGAGGCCCCGCTGAGCCCGCCCGCTCGCCCTCCGATCGTAGTTTAGGGCGTGGCCCTCGAACACACTAGCGATGCGCTCAGGGAACCCGCGCGGGGCTGCTCCTGGCTCCTTGGGCTCGCCCTCCTTCGGGCAGACCCCCCGGGGCCCCGGACTCAGTGTGCCAGGTGGTCTCGCCCCCCAGTGCCTGCCAGCCTGCCTGTCGGGGCTTTGCGCTGACACTTCCCTTTTATCCTCGAACTACTCTTCCCGCAGACAAACCCCCTCCAGCCCAGGCCGCTTCCCCTCGGAGCGACTGCTCCAGGGGGTTGCTGCGGGGCGTGAGACCGGCGGAGTGGGGTCCTCCTGCCCCCACGCGCGGAAGCGAGCGCGGCGGCGGCGAATCGCGAGCTGTGGGTGGAGGGGTCTCGGAGGTGACGGCTGTGCGGGGCCGGGGATCCTGTGTCCGGCCCTCGGACGCCGCCCACGACTCCCCCGGCGCAGCGCTAGAGCATCAGAGGACCTAGCTGACACTGACCCACGGTGCCAGGCTTTTTTGCATACATTATCTCATCGAAATTCCCAAACCACCCATTTGACAGGAAACAAATTCAGAGACGTCGTGTAACTGCCCCAGGCCAAACGTCCTAGATCTTGGAGTCCCGTTTTCTTCCCCATTACTTTGTGCATATTCGAAACTCACTGAGTAGGCATGACCAAAGCGCCCGGGGCCGCTCTGCAGCGGATAAGAGGGCGGGGAGGTGGGAATGGGAAAGAATTACGTAAACCGAACCTCAAAGGGTGCAAGTGAAGCGAGAGCAGTTGCCTTCTAGGTACCGGGTTATTCTCCTTCACTAACCTGTAAGCCTTTGGTGGTCAGGGCAGTGTATGCCCACAGCCAGCCTCCTAGTAGGGTCCCTAGAAATATTGGTAAAACAAAATTTTTTCAGTGTTTTAAATTATAAAATGTTTAAATACGTAACAAAATTGAAAAGTAAAATGAACATCCACTTACCCTCCATCTAGATTTAACAATCAGAATAAATAATGTGTGTAGCGCTTTAGAGATCACAAAGCTTCTTGCTTGGCGTTACCATACTGCAAATGAAACTCTAACGGGTGGACCGATCCGGGAACTACTCCGACCCCACTACTGTACAACCTCCACAGGTCAAGGCCACCTTGGAAGCTGGCTTTCTCTCCCTGTTTCCATCCTGCTCAGGAGGTTGGAAGCTGCACCAGAACTTGGGTTTTTTCAGAAAGCACAGTTGCAAGTATGTTTCTCAGCGGGAGGTTCATTGCCTGGAAATTCACTTTGAAATTGAGACGTTAGCCTCTCTAAGTCTCAGATCTCTGCCTTAAAATTCAATATACTGGAGGGAGGGAAGAGTTTGGGTCACAATGGGATCCATTATTTCCAACTCCGGATTAACACAGAACTCTTCCATGATCTTGCCTACTGCTCTCTCAATAACAGATATGTACTTTATTTAAAACCATAAACCTCCTTTATCATGTTGGTTGTGGGGACAGGACTTATATCCCCTTGGAGGATAAGCTAATTATAAAATACTTTTTTTGAACTATCTTTTTTTCTTTTATAAAAGTAATACATATTGATTTTCAAAATCTCAAAGTGATGGAAAAGCGAAATGTGTTAGAAAGTGAAACCCTGATGGAGTAAGTTAGAAAGATGAACCCAGGCATGGAGTAAAGGTTGGGATGTCTGGGCTGTGCATTACTTAGTATAAGAGCAGAGGCTGAAATAGCTCTGCCTGCAGCCGCTGCAATGGATTTAGATGTATCATGGTGTTCCGAAATAAGGGCACACCCACAGTCACAGAGGCACAAGAAAGATTTCACTTTTCCACTACAGCTGTTCAATCAGACATTTAAAAGGCATTCCGAGAGCTATAATCATCTTTTCACATTTCTTCATTTTAAAAAATTACTGGAACCTCAAAAAATGGAACCTCTTTCAGCTTCTCTTGACCTAGAAATGCCATTACCTTACAAGTCCATGCCTTGGAGCGACTAGGTGGCTCAGTTAGTTGAGTGACTGACTCTAGGTTTCGGCTCAGGTCATGCCTCAGGGTCATGATCTCAGGGTTGTGAGATCAAGCCCAGTGCGGGGCTCTGAGCTCAGTGGGGAGTCTGCTTGAGATTCTCTCTCTCCTCTCCCTCTGCTGTTCCTCCCCCCCCCCACTTGAGTGCTCGCTCTTAAAAAAAAAAAAAAAAAAAAGACAAGTCCATGCCTCAGAATTGCTCCCTATTGCGAAAGGTATCACTGCAATTGCAAAATATCCTGCTATAGACTGGAAAGCCCCAGTTCCTGCCCAATTCTGCCATGGGTATGTTAATCTCAGCTTAAAGGAGTTTCCTGGCCCGTCAACACAGGGTCAGGGACCCCATGAACACGAAGCACCCTGTGTGTTGTTGCACAATTTCAGTTCTGTCTCAGGGGTGGGAGGCTCCCTGTGGGTGGCTGTGTTCCTGCCTTCTGAAACCCTGCACAGGTCGTGATCCCAGAGACGCTCAGTCTACACCCTTCTGGGCCAACCTGAGAATATCACACATCCAGCATTTGCACCATAAATATGCATGCAGTTGGGTCCATCCATTTTTAAGGGAGTATGTTGGGTTTGGGGTTATTTTCTCAGCAGGATCCAGAAAACTGGATGCTGTCAGCTATTAAACCAAAAGCACTGAGTACTCTGTAAAATATGAAGTATGTGGACCAAGTGGACAGGAAGATACATTCAACCAAGCAGAACTCATCAAACCCTTGGTCCCAGCCAGTCACACACAGGCTGGTCATGCACAGTACTGTTTGTTCTGCCAGGCATCAGAATGTTGTAAATGACCTGTGGGAGTGGTCAGAATAGCCCATTTTGAGTCTCATTGGAAGGCTGAAAAAGTGACATCTGTGGTTAGTGAGAACAATAAAATAATAAATTATCATCATGCACATAGACATTATTGCAGAGTGGTTAAAAGAGGGAGTTTGAATCCTGGCTCAGTCACTGAGCAAGTCACTAAACCACTAATCCTGGCAGTGAGGATGATGAATCCTGACCAGGGGTGCTGCACAGATTTTAGGAGATAATGGATATAAAGCAAGCAGTGCCTGGCACACAGTAACCACCATTGTGTTACCAACAAAACATCTGTAAGCCAAAAATTTCATGAAATGCAGGAAGCTTAAACCAGGACATGCAAATGATGCCAGCTTAGTGATAGAAATATTGCCATTTTGCAAGTACCACTGTAGTGACTGATTTAGGAAAGGATCATCAATGAAAGCTAAAATCATGAGGTGAAAGACTGTAGGAGAATGAGACGTTTCCACGTTCAGGTTACTTACTAATTACAAAGAAAAAATGTCCTTTTACAGTGGAGACATCTTGAGCACCTGAATGTACCTTCAGTCTAATAATGAGGACATGATGCACAGATCTAAATTAAGGGACATTCTGCTTGGAATGGACTTTGCAAAAGCACTGACAGAGTTTAAAAAGGCAGGGAAGAGTGAAAGTGTTCTAGCAGAAGCAGACTATAGAGACGCGACAACTAAAAGCAGTGCAGGGCCCCTGGGTTGGTGGCGGGGGAAAGCTGGCAAGGACATTATCAGGACAATTGGAGAAATTTGATTATGGACTCGTTATAGTATTATAATGATGTTGATTTTCCTGAGTATGATCATTGTATTCTGGTTATTTAAAATAATATCCTTGTATCCTTGTTCATTGTACTTAGGGTACGTAGGGTATTTGGAGTGATATCTAATACTGTTTTCAATTCACTACCAAATGGTTCAGAGAGAAAAAAGGAAAAATGAAGCACATGCATGTATGTAAGAGAGAGAATCACTAAATACTGTAAAATGTAAACAGTTGGTGAATCTAGGTAAATTTTCTGTAGGTTTGAATTTTTTCAAAACAAAAAGTTGGGGACAAAAATCAGGGTATGCAGAAAGACAGAAGCAGTTACCTGTGGAAGAAGCCCGCTCACCCCACATACAACTTTCTTTTTTTTTTTTTAAAGATTTATTTATTTATTAGAGAGAGACAGCCAGCGAGAGAGGGAACACAAGCAGGGGGAGTGGGAGAGGAAGAAGCAGGCTCCTAGCGGAGGAGCCCGATGTGGGGCTCGATCCCGGAACACCGGGATCACGCCCTGAGCCGAAGGCAGACGCCTAACAACTGTGACACCCAGGCGCCCCCCACATACAACTTTCTTTAGCTCTGGAGTGACTTCTGGAGCCCCACACTGGGACGTGAGCTAAAAAGGACACCTAAGTCTTTTTTCACTCTTGTTTCTCCACATCCTGGTATGGTGTCCAAAATATGTGTTCAGGGGCACCTGGCTGGCTGGTTGTCAGTGGAGCATATGACCCTTGTTCTCGGGGTTTTGAATTCAAGTCTCACACTGGGCATAGAGCTTACTTTAAAACACACACACACACCCACACACACACACACACACACACACAAAAAAAAAAACCAAACAAGCAAAAAAAACTTGTTCAGTAAAAGTGCATGGACAAGCACCCTCTGTCATGGGTATGCTCTCGGGAAGCCAGGGCAGAGTAGGGAACAAACACATCAGGACGACAGCTCCACACATGGTGTTTTGAGCCTTCGTGATGCTGGAAGTACCAGACAACTGGAACTACATCAACAGGGGTGACGCCAGGGCTTGTGTCCTGGGAGTGTCCTTCTGGCTCCACCTTCTTGGGCAGAAAAGGGTAAAATTTGCAGGACTGCGTTTTTGCCCCCTGTCCCCCCACCATTTGCTTTGGAGGGCCAATAAAATCCCAAGAGTCTGGAGGAGAACAACCGGCCAAAGAGACTGACCGTCATCATGGTCCTCTGCAGCGTGGGACCAGGGGCTTTGTTCCTGCTCCCGCCCCCCCGCCCCCAGCCCATATCCTGGGAGAAGCAGCATTGAGCGCCTTCCTAGGATCAAGACTCTGGACTCCAGCCCCAGCCCCTCCTTCACAAACCTACCCGCTGCTCTGCAGGGCTGTATGCGAAGGTGAGGGCTGGGCCGGAGGACCACATGGCTGACCTTGCGCCCTCCCAGCTGTAGAAGCCTTCAAATCCGTGAGAAAGAGAACGCAAGTGTCATCCCTGGGAATAAACGATGACATTCATACCTCGGTTCCCGCCAGAGTGCAGAGCATTTCCTGTGCCTCTTCCGCTATTTCACAAGCGGCTTCTTTTTACCCACCTTCTGGGTTCCAGAGCAGAGCCTGTTTCAGACAACTATCTCTGGCCTCTCCTGGTCAACACCATGATCAAGACCCCCCGTGACCATCTGCTGGACTCCCTGGAGGAGCTGGTGTCCGATGACTTTGAGAAGTTCAAGTTTAAGCTGCAGAACACCAGCCTGGAGAAGGATCACTTCCGGATCCCCCGGGGCCAGCTCCAGAATGCCAAGCCAGTGAGGCTGGCTTCTCTGATGATCACCTCCTATGGGGAGGAGTACGCTGTGAAGCTGACCCTACAAGTCCTGAGGGCCATCAACCAGAACCTCCTGGCAGAGGAGCTTGTCAGGGCGATTGGCCCAGGTAAGAAGGCCCCATGCCCCATTCCTCTCCCAGTGTGACTGCTGGCTATTCATGGGGTGGGGCAGAAGGTGCAAGAGGGAACTTGTGTTTAGACCAATGTGTTGTGACTTGGGGTTAGGAATCCCAGGACTACCATGACCCCAGTGACTCTGGCCGATGAAGTCCTTTCTGCTGCTTAGGTCTTTGGAGCTGGGTTAGTACAGCTAAGGGTCCCAATGGCTTTAAAACAGGGTGGGGTGAGGGGGGCGGGGAGGCTGAGATTCTCACTGCAGGGCAGAATCAGGAGAGGCAGGAGCTAGATGCCTGATCTTAGAAGGGCCCTAACTTCATTGTGATTAACCCCTACGTACACACCACTATCTTCAGGAGAGAAAAAAAAAAGGTTTGCTAACTGACCATACCAGCAGGGTCGACAGGTAATCTTCACATTGAAATCCACCGATTTTCAGTTTTGAGTTCTTCTTTGACACATTCCACAAAGGTATTCTAAAATTCTCAATTCTTTTCCTTCCTTTCTTTCATCTTTTCTTTCCTTGTTTTTCTTCCTTCTTCTCCTCCTTGTTCTTTTATTCCTGTTTTGCTGTAACTTTCTGATTTCATCACACTGTGATCAACAAATGTGGCCTACTGGATTTTTGCTTTCAGACTTTTTTTTTTTTTTTTGAGAAGAGAGGCAGCAAATACGTAATGGGCTTAAAAAATATTGGTTAGTGTTTGAATATTTCTTCTACTTCTAGACTTTAAGGACACATTAGAAATGCTTTCCATGTGTTTTTCTGAAGTAGAACGTTTAAGTAACATAAAAGTTCTCTGCTCTCTGAAAGACTGATAGGACTAAACCATAATCTGAGTCCAGTGTAATTTGATGAGTAGAGTTTTTAAGTTACCTTTTCATGTTTTAAAACCTGGTTATTAGGGGCACCTGGGTGGCTCAGTCGTTAAGCGTCTGCCTTCGGCTCTGGGTGTGATCCCGGCGTTCCGGGATCGAGCCCCACATCAGGCTCCTCCGCTGGGAGCCTGCTTCTTCCTCTCCCACTCCCCCTGCTTGTGTTCCCTCTCTCGCTGGCTGTCTCTCTCTCTGTCAAATAAATAAATAAATAAAATCTTAAAAAAAAATGAAACCTGGTCATTAGCATCTTTAGGGCTTTCCCATTAGTTCTTGAGTCAGTTTGGGGAACTTACATTTTCCTAGGAAGCAAAGTGTTTGCAACAGCAAAGTGTTTTAAACAACTCTGAAGCAATTTTAATAAGAGCTTCTTCTACCAAAAATTAAAGTGCTGATTACAGGATATCTTCATTTCTTTATTAGAGTAGTGGTTTTCAAGTTACATCCAAGGAACATACTTCAGGGATTCTTTAGAATGTTAACAAATACTTAATCTAAATTTTATTAATTTTTCTTATTTACAAAACCAACAAATTCATATTAAAATGTGTCATTAACAAAATTCTGAAATTCTAGAGGCCAGCAGGGCAATAGTTTGTGCTGTACTTGAACTCCTTTTTATGTAGACCTTGGAATTAAGACTTTCCTGTGATTTCTGTTTCATGAAACTGTATCCTGAAACTTCCAAGCAAGTTGTTTAAAACAAAAATCACCATTTACACTTACTTACCTGTGTGTTAGGATTTTCTTCATGTCGTGAAACCAAAGAATAAAACAGAAGTAAATTAGTTTCTGAAGTTTTAATTGTCCTTCAAAGTCTGTTTTCAAATTTTTGTGCCAAATACCTTAATTCTTTGATAGATTTTGTGAGTTTTATACACCTATAATCACCACTGAGATGATTTTCCCTTCTCTTCCTTCTCTCCCAAGCCCTGGCCCTGAGCACGGCACAATTCCATGCCTTCACATTCTTTTGTCTTTGCAGAGTATCTGATACAAGAAAGTGGCACAGACAGCTCAGCAATGTCTTGTTCCTCTGGGGAGAATAAGCCCAAGGGCCTGAGGATACCAGATGGCCTGGAAGGTGATAGGCAGCGGCAAAGTGGTGATGGGGCCATCAGCCGGCCATCCGGCCAGCATGAGGCTGGAAGGGGGTCCCAGAAGAAGCCTCAGGGCAAACGGAGAGATCAGACGACCTCTGAGGACCAGGATATGCAGGGCAAGCCAGGGTCCAGGAGCATGACTCTGTCCTCCAGGAGAAGCCCGCTTTATGGCAAGCAACAGGGGGAGAAGGGGAGTCCCAGTGGCAAGCTACGCAGGAATTCCAGCTCTACAGGAAGTCTCCAAGAACATGCCTCTGAATCTCCTACTGGGTCCCAAAGAATAAAATCCAGGATCTCCGGGCAGCAGCGACCCAGAAGTCTTGATTTTACCATTTCGAGAGAGAGAGAACTCCCCAATCCAGAAACTCTTCTGAGTCAAGAGAAAATGAGAAGTGATCATCCAGACTCAGCAGCCACCCCCAGTGAAGTGGCCACTCTGGATATAGGTGCTACTGTGGCTCCAGAGAAAGGCCCCAGGAATCCAGAACATTCCATGATCTTGAAGGGGGGAGTATTCAGGAACACACTTTCCAATGTATCGTCGTCTGGTCTCCAGACAACCTGGGAGCATCCAGAATCTACAGGACCTTCAAAGAAAAATGGAATTGAGGGTCGAGAACCCTCTGAGACCTTGAAGGAGGTGGCAGGCAGTGAGCTCCATCAGCCTTCAGGTCCAGAAGTCTCTCCTTCTTCAGGTAAGAAAGGACCCCAAAACTCAGAAAACCTGGCATCCTTAGGAATGGTGACCTGTGTAGGTCTTCCGTCACAAACCTTTTATCCCCACTGTATTTATGTCAACAGATCCCTGGGTGCCCCCTGGGATCTGAGGTAGGCTGTGAATCCTGAAAAAAATGTACGTATGCACATCTTCATAAAATGTTGCATAGAAGTTCAAGTTCTTAGACACGCTGAAATCCTTTAGAATTCCACAGAAGTCACAGACACCAGCGTGAGCATCTGGAAAAGACTGGGTAAAATACCTGCTTCTCACAATGACCCTATGGCAGTATGTCATGGGGCTGAGATTCTGCCATTCACCTTTCTGGGCAGGGAGGAGAGCTGTTGGCTAAAATCCTAAATCTCATCTACTAAGGAGGCAGAAATTGGGATTATGTTGGGTTGTGGATGACATAAATGCCAAAATAATGCTAACTGAAACAAGACAGAAGTTTGTCTCTCCTTCACATAAAACAACACAGAGGGTCCAGAACAGATGTGGTACTCCATGGGCCAGGAACCAGGCTCCTGCTGTTTTTCTGCTCCACAAAGTTTGCTCTCAAACTCATGGTCTCAGGGGGTGGCATCCTCATTCCAAGCAGCACGATGGAAGGACAAAGGAGAAGAGTATTACTTAGGGAAAGTCTCCAGAAGTTTCTAGAATCTGTTCAGGATGCCTTCATTTATATCCCTTTGGCCAGAATGTAGTCAAGTAGCCACACCTAACTGCAAGAAATGGGGTTTTGGGGAGGGGGGCAGGGAAGCAGCCATCAATTGATGGGCAGCAATCAATTCTATCATTAGGGAAGGAGGGGAGAATGGTTACTAAAGGGGCCTCCCACAGTCTCACTTACAGATGTGATATGAATTCCTGGAACCTTGTGAGAGGTGGTGGGAGGGGACTAATGAATTGAGTGTGTTTCTGACTGTACCTCCTGTCATTCTGCTTTATGAGGTTGTGCTATGGTCTTGGGGCACAGCTAGTCATAGCTGTTTGTCATCATGGTGCATTATACCCTTCAGCCTTATAAAATCAAGTCCCTTTCCTTACTTCCATTTAATTCTTCCTGAACCTGGATAAGAGGAGAGGTCCCTTTAGTTCTTTCATTTAACACAGACTTCTCAAATCCTTATCATGTGCTAGGGACTCTGCTAGGGGTCAGACTATGAGTGAATTACTGTTCCCAGGGGGCTCCCACTCGAGTCATGAGCAGCCTGGGTGGTTTTAAGTGGCAGAGCAAACACTGGTCAGAACGTCTCACTGCCTTTATATCACCTGCTAGATCTGTATATGTGTGGGAGGAAGGCATAGAATTTATAACAAAAGGCTTTTCTTTAGGATAAATACCCAGGAATTCAAATCTCAGGACGGTCATGAGATCTAGCCCTTTGCCCTCACTTCCGCTGGGTGGTTTGCTGCCTTGCTGGAACGAAGTCAGGGGAGGACAAGTTAGAAGTGGCAACAGTCTAACCAGGAACTTGTGTGTACAAGGCATGGGCTCTCTCTCTCTCTCTGCTGCGCCTTGCAGCACCCCTTTGGGACATTTTGGGTTTGTCACTCAGGAAATTTTTCCACTGCCATGTCCCCAGGGAAGCCACAGGATGAGGCTGTGTATCCCCTTTGCCGTGCTCAGGAAGGAGACGATTCCTGCAGATACTCCGTTGCTTCTAGGGATCCCAAGACCTCAGGCATACGCAAACGCAGCAGCTTCCTGAGCCTGGCCTCACTCCAAGTAAATAACTCGGAAGACAACAAGCAGCACGAAGGCCTGCAGATAGCTAACTTGAGCCCCAAGTCCCTGCCACAGTGTGAGAGACACATGAAGCAGGTCCAGCTGCTCTTCTGTGAGGACCACAGGGAGCCTATCTGCCTCATCTGCAGGCTGACTCAGGAACATCAAGGCCACTGGGTACGCCCCATTGAGGAGGCTGCCCTGGAATACAAGGTAGGGCTTCTTGTGGGTGGGGTGGGGAGTCAGGGCTACTTTATTTCCCAACCCTGGGATGTTGGTGCATTAGTCAGCATTTTTGGGCTGTTAAGTGGCAAAAACACAATACAAACCAAACCAGCAAAGAGGGAATTTACTGGTTCATGCAGCTGAGATCCAAGGGCACTAGCTTCAGGTATGGCTGAATCCAGGTGCCCACATGTCATTAAGAATCTCTCTCTCACCACCTCTTGGATCTGCTTCCCTTGGTGTGATGGATTCATTTTCCCCCTTTCCTGGGCCCTCCCTGTGCCCTTGGCTGCAGTACCCTCGGCTTTACTCCCTAAAGCAGAGTTCTCCCTCTAGAGCTGGCACCACTAAAGACAGCAGAGGCCAAGTTTAGGCTTCAACAAGTGCCCCTTTTCCAGGAGCAAATTCAAAAGCAGCTGGAACATCTGAAGGAGTTGAGAAAATCTGGGGAGGAGCAGAGATCTCAGGGGGATAAGAAGACTGCAAACTTCCTGGTAAGGCCAGGGGTGTTCTGTGGCCAATCCTTGCCTGAATTCACCCCTGAAAAAGGAGGGAGGGGAGTGAGCAGGGGTCCCCAAATTATGTTCAGTTCACAGGGAAGCAGAACTGATCACCTATTTAGAATTACCTGCTCTTGGGGGGCAGGGAGGTAATAGGAGCTTGTCCCTGGAGAGGGACACCCACTCCCAGCAGGGAGGGAAATCTCCAAGGAGCTGTGCTTTCTCATATTCACTACAAAATGGTCTAGAGAAATTAACACCAGTGGCTGTCACTGAGGGATGGGATTGAGGAAATGGGAAGAGAGACTTTTCTATTTTAAATACTCCTTTGTATCATTTTTATAATTGTCCATTTTGTTTTTTTTTAAACCGCATGGATTTTTAAAAATTCAAATGGTTAGACATTTTCTTTTTTTTTTTTTTTAAGATTTTATTTATTTACTCGACAGAGAGAGACAGCCAGCAAGGGAGGGAACACAAGCAGGGGGAGTGGGAGAGGAAGAAGCAGGCTCATAGCAGAGGAGCCTGATGTGGGACTCGATCCCATAACGGCAGGATCACGCCCTGAGAGCGAAGGCAGACGCTTAACCGCTGTGCCACCCAAGCGCCCCCTCAAATGGTTAGACATTTTCTTTACAACTGTCATTTTGTGATGCCACAGATTTCAATAAATACACTTGTTGGCCTTCCTCTGTTGAACCTAGGACACATAAGTTGCTTCCATTCTCCCTGCAAGCAAATTCAACTACCCCAAAGAGCCTTAATTTGTCTGACCCATTTCTGTTGGCTGGATCCCATCTCCCAAACCACAATGGGAAACAGGCAAAGATAACAAAGGGCAGGAATGGGGGTGGGCATGGCATTGGCCTAGGTGTCTAATTTTTGGGAAACTCATGAAGTGTAGTAAAAGAAAACCCCTTTCTAGGGTGCCTGGGTGGCTCAGTCGGTTAAGAGTCTGACTTGATTTCAGCTCAGGTCATGATCTCAGGGTCGTGAGATCGAGCCCCTCTCTCCCTCTGCCCTTCCTTCCCCTGGTCACCTCACCACCTCCCCACTGACCAGCTCGCCTTCTCGCTCTCTCTTTCTAAAAAAGAAGAAAAGAAAACACCTTCCCTATAATACCAGGTGGCTTGGAACTTGTGGGTGAAGCAGAGGTCAGGGATGCTCCCCACCATGACGGTGAGGCAGAAGCCTGGGCCACATGGAAACTCAGGGAGACAAGAAGGTCTGTTCTTCCCTTAAAACACTCACAGTGACATGAGCCCCCATGGAAAGCCCCCATGGAAAGGTGATGCTGTTTTCAAGACTTCTGCTCTTCCTCCTCTCAATAGTCAAAAATATATATAATTTTTTAATCATATGAAAGGGGGAGGGGAAACTCTTTTTTACAGCCCAATGCCAGCTAAAACAAGTATGGATGAACGGTTATGGGGTGCCTGGCTGGCTCGGGCAGAGAGTATAGGACTCTTGATCTCAGGGTTGTGAGTTGCAGCCCCTCTATGGGTGCAGAGATTACTTAAATAAATAAATAAAAACTTCTTAAAAACCTCAAAAAAGAAATTTTCCACTATACAAACACCAATAAGTCGATGAACACCAACAGAGATCATCAACAAAAATTTTAGCAGAAGATCGTAAGAGAACAGGATATTGACATCCTCTCAAAGTACCACTCCTCCAATTACTTAATAATTATAAAGTAAATAATATATACTTACACTGGAGAGATGAGGCAAACCCCTCCTCAACCAAGTGACTGACCTCTGTATCACAACAATGGTGATGGACAAACTGGACACTCTTTGCCTCCCCATGGGATGTGCTAGGGAGCCTAGAGCATTAAGAATATGGTATTCTTGTCTAAGATGCTTAATCTGAACTTAATCATAAGCAAAATTATCAGACAATTTTAGAATATAGGCCATTGAACATGACAACTGACCTGTCCTCTTTAAGGAAAAAAAAGCCAATGTTAGCACGCTCAACAACAAGGGGTGAGGAAACATTTTTGGTTCAAAAAGACTAGAGAGCTCAAAATGATGAGACTTCTTAAGTCCAGTCTTAGAAGATTCGAAGGGGGTTCTCCCTCCACGGAGGAAGAATGTTCCCTAGAGCCAGTTCACCTTTCCACAGAAACTCTCGCTAGAACATGGGCCAGGCGGCTGCCCTACATGCAGCGGTAGCAGAGGTCAAGCTCACTTACATTCACATAAACGGACTGACTGCCTTCATTCAGAGCCACGCTGAGGACCTTGCATGCCAGCACTCTGGTGGAGAGTAGAGAGAAGTCTCCTTCCTGGACACTGTGGTGGTCATAACCTTGTCCATTTACAACCCCAGGCATATATCATCCTCACACTGGCTTTCAAGGAAGGAAAAAGATGATAGCAGATATGTCAGGGTCCTGTGGCCGCCGTAACAGAGTAGCACAGACTGAGTGGCTTAAACCACAGAAATGTATTCCCTCACAGTTCTGTAGGCCAGAAGTCCGCCGTCAAGGTGTCGGCAGAACCGGTTCCTTCTGAGGGCCGTGAAGGACAGACATCTGCCAGGCCGCTCCCCTCAGCTGGTAGAGGTCATCTTTTCCTTGTGTTTCTTCACATGGTGTTCTCCCTGTGTCTGTGTTCCAAATTCCCCACACCAGTGGCCCACTCCGGTATGACCTCATCTTAACTAATTACATCGGCAATGATGCTATTTCCAAATAAGATCATATTCTTTAGGTACCAGAGGTTAGGACTTTAACATAAATTTTGGAGGGGATACAAATCAACCCAGAATACTAGATTTTGGGGCATTTTACAAGAGCCGGCCCCTGCCACCCTCAGTCTGTTCTGGAAGGTTCTGGCCCATTTTGTCTCCTTCTCTAAAATCCAGTCCTCCAAGAAGCTGAGGGATCCAGCCTCTTATCCACCTCCAGGAGGTGGGCTTCTAGGGATTCCCTGGGCACACACCTCCAACACACTGCACAGACCCCTACACCTTTCTGTTCCCCAGAAACAAATTGAAACCCAGAAGCAGACACTCCGGCACCAGTTGGAGCAGCTGTACCATCTTCTGGAGCAGCAAGAGAAGCTCTTTGTGGCCTCACTAGAGGATCTGAGCCAGACCATTGGCCAGGTTGGGGAAAAATATAACACCCATGTGTCCAGAGACATTGCCCTTCTTGACAAGCTGATTGGGGAGTTGGAAGCCAAGCAGTGCCAGCCGGAATGGGAGCTTATGAAGGTAAGTGTGGCTGGGCCTGGCTTTCCCCTTCCCACTGTGCCCAGAAGGATGACATGGGCTTTCAGCACTGCCATTAGCTCTGCCCAAGTCAGTACAAGACAAAGGTCTTGTGCCCAGACCCCTTTGATGAGCCCTCAGGAGCCCAGGGTGGTCCAGCTTACAAGGGATCCCCTGCCATCCCAGAAGAGAAAAGCAGGGTTTGGGTGCAGTTCTGTTGCAAGCCCGACCAGGCTACCACTCGGGTAATAAAAATTAGAATGGGGGAGAGGTACCCCAGTTTTGCTGACACCCCAGGGCTGTGAGCCCAAGAGGAAAGACCAGGAGTCAGTGCAGCCCCTAGGAGACTGGTAATGGAGAGCTTCCCTCTTTTCTCTCCTAGGACATCGGAGTCACCCTGCACAGGTACCGAGAGGTCCCCTCGTGTTCCCTTGGGTATCCTGCAGGAAGCAGTGGGGGAGGCATCCCTAGGAGGGAGATGCTCCCAGCCTCGAGTCTATAACTCCTCCTGGGCTCCTCCCATCTCCTGCAGCTTCCTAAGGCCTTTCTGGATTTGTGTAGGAAAAATGGGAGTGTGATCAGGAGAGAGAGCATGGGCTGAAGACTGAAAAGAACACAGCCTATCGTGCTAATGATGGTTCCTAAGATTGCAATTTGCCTCATGCAAACTGTTCCTGCGGAAGTGCCTCCCTCCACAAGTGCTTATGGTCTCAGGGAGGGAAGCACTTTCTAGGAGTGGTGATGCTAAGCCCAAACAGGGGAAGGAAGGGGAGGGAAGAGAGGAGGCTGGACATTATAATTACTCCAGTAGCTTTACAAAATCCTGACATCCAGGCCCTGGCACACAAATTAAATTCCAATCTTCAAGAGCATGATCCTAGCATAATTTTTTTCCTTTTTTTGGTGATAAAATACATATAAAATGAAACTTACCACTCTAACCATTTTTAAATGTGCAGTTCTGTGGCATTAAGTACATTCATATTATTGTTCAACCAACGCCACCATCGTCTGCAGCACTTTTTCATTCTCCCAAATGGAAACTCCATACTATTAAAACCTAACTCCCTATTGCCCCCTCCCCCAGCCCCTGGCAACCACCATTCTACATTCCATCGTCATGAATTTCACTACTCTGTTTCATATAAGTGGAATCATACAGTATTTGTGCTTTTGCGTCTGGCTTATTTCACTTAGCATAACGTCTTCAAGGTTCATCCACATCGCAGAATGTGTCAGAATTTCACTCCTTTGTAAGGCTGAGTAATATTCCACTGTATGCATAGACCACAAATTGTTTATCCTTTCATCCATCAATGGACACTTGGGTTGTTTCCACCTTTTGGGTATTGTGAATGCTGCTGCTATGAATATTGCTGTACATATATCTGTTTGAGTCTCTGCTTTCTATTCTTTTGGGCATATACCAAGATGTGGAACTGATGTGTTATATGGTAGTTCTATGTTTAGTTTTTCGAGGAATCACTATACTATTTCCCACAGTGTCAGTACCATTTTACTTTCCTACCACCAATGCACAAGGGTCCCTATTTTTCCACATCCTTGCTAACACCTGTCATTTTGATTTTTTTCAAAATAATAATAACCATCCTAATGAGTCATATCTCATTGTTTTTTTCTTATTTATTATCATTTTTATTTCAACAGAAAAGGACTAAAGAAGTATAAATAATTTGACATAGGTAATTCTGGGCTGAGCATTTCAATATCAGCACCATTTTAAGGCCATTATAAAAACTCACTATGGTTTTGAGATCAGTGGTTTTTAAAACTCCCTAGGTGATGCCAATCTGTGGCCAAAGCTGAGAAAGAGTATTTAAAACTCGGAGTCCAGGGAAGACTTTCTTTGCCAAGCCCAAGTGGGCTGCGTGTCCCCCGTGGACGCTGCACCTTACTTCCATCTCATGGGGACGTGGGCTACTCCCATGCACCAGCCCTCTCTGGCCAAGTCTTTTGTCTCTAGGGTCAAGATAGCGACTGTTCCTAAGCCCTGGGGCATTCCTTCAGATGTGGAAAAAAAGATCCATGTGATCTACCAGAAATCAGAGTTTGTGGAGAAGCGCATGAAGTCCTTCTTGGGTAGGTGGGCTTGGGGGAAAGGGGAGGCACCTGCTCACGTCCTCCTTGATGTCCATGTAGCCCAGACCCCTCTGGCATCCCTCCTCCATCTCCCATGGCCTTTCTGACGCTGCCTTCAGCCTCTTCCTGATCTGTCCCTAGCTGGGGAACTTAACTCAAGCTCTCTTTCTTCTTTTAGAAAAGCTGCGTTCAGAAACGGACAGCTTCAATGGTGAGTATGGTAATGGCAGAACGTACTTGTCAGGGGTTACTGTGATATCCCCTATGCTATTGATTTCTGGGCATTATTTAGAAGAGAGAAAAACACGTGTAACAAAGGCAGAAGAAAGCCTTCATAGGCTCTGTGCTGGATTTGTTGGCTGGGTCAGCTCATCAGACCACAGTCTTTAAGGCAGGCCCCAGGGTCTAGGAGTAATGGGGCTAACCCAAGCAGAGGAAGCAAGGTCCGGAGCCAGGGCAGGGGTCCTTGTCTTTCCTTGTTGTGGTGACCAGGGTACATTTAGCCTCTCTGAATTTGGATACTCAGGTTTTTTGCCCCCATCTTCTTTTTCTCTGTAGTTCCAGAACTGATTTGCGCTCAGGCATATGCCGGTAAGTGCCCAGACTAAGGCAAGTGGACTTCACCTGCTGGGTCCCTGTGCTGACCTCCAGTGCGTTCCACAAGACTGCTCCTACCCATGTTTCCTGGAGGTGGGGAGAACCCTGTAGGTCCACTTCCCATGGACCCTGAGCTAGTTATTCTAATTCTTTCTGCAGTTGATGTGACTCTGGATGCAGAAACCGCCCACCCCAACCTCATCTTCTCTAATAACCTGAAGAGCGTGAGACTTGGAGACAAGTGTAATCGTCTGCCTGACAATCCAGAAAGATTTGATAGTTGCACCATCACCCTAGGCCTTCAAAGCTTTCTCTCTGGCCGCCATTATTGGGAAGTGGAGGTGGGAAAAAAGACAGGGTGGATCCTGGGCATCTGCAAGGCATCTGCGAGCAGGAAAGGGAGCATGACTCTGTCACCCGACAATGGCTACTGGGTAGTGATGATGATGAAGCGGAATGAGTACCAGGTGTCCACCATTCCCCCAACACGCTTGCAGATAAGGGAACCCCCCAGACGTGTGGGCATCTTCCTGGACTACCAGGCTGGAGACATTTCCTTTTACAATGTAACATACAAATCTCTCATCTACACATTCACCAGCTTCTCTTCTTCTGGGCCCCTTAAGCCTATGTTCAGCCCTGGAACACATGATGGAGGGAAGAACATGGATCCTCTGACCATCTGTCCAGTGGGTGACCAGGGATCTCACTGAATGCCCAACACTTTGCATCCCTCTTCTGGCTCCCAACCTTGTATCTTGAATCTCTACACTCAACTGTCATTACTGTATGCCTACTGGGTTCCAGCTGCGGTGGGTAATATAACAAATAAGAGAAGAGTACCTGTGCCCAAAGAGTCTATGGAATGGTAGCAGAAATAAGCTGTGTACACAAATATTGGTAAACTAAGGGTGAAGAGAACACATGCACTGATGACACCTCAGAGGAAGAAGTACATGGCTGTTGCTTAATAAATCCTTGTATGAATTGCACCTAAGATGCCCCCAAGGCAGAGATCTCACCCTCGTCTTCCCTCAGAATTCTACGGCAAGGATGTGTCCCCTCATTCTATCCTCCTCTTTCTTGAAGACTTGGAAAGCTGAGAAATAGAACAAGCAGACTGGGTTGTTATATTTTTGTACCTGGATTAATGAATTATGGATCTTAAGAGTATTGGCTAAGTCTCATAAATAAATAAGTTAGAAAACTTGGTCATAATTGCACTCAGTTTGCACTCAATTTGTCGTCATTTAGTCAATCATTGTGAGATCCCATTTCCCTACTGAATACCATGAAAAAGATGGAGCTGTATAGTGGGAAAACATTTGACACATATTCCAAGTGTCAGATTTTTTTAAAAGTCTGTCCTGATCTGTATCTGAAAATCTGTTCTAGTTCACAGATATCCCCTCTATCATCCTGCATTTAAAGAGATGTAAAGAGGGGCGCCTGGGTGGCACAGCGGTTAATCGTCTGCCTTCGGCTCAGGGCGTGATCCCGACGTTACGGGATCGAGTCCCACATCAGGCTCCCCCGCTATGAGCCTGCTTCTTCCTCTCCCACTCCCCCTGCTTGTTCCCTCTCTCGCTGGCTGTCTCTCTCTCTGTCGAATAAATAAATAAAATCTTAAAAAAAAATAAAGAGATGTAAAGAGAAAGGATGTAAAGGGAAAAAAAGACTCAAATGAAGATTAGACTCCAAACCCCTCGCACTCCAACTCATCTTTCCATCCTCACACTAGAGCCTAGACTAGACTCGGCTTCTCTGCGATTGTGGCCCTGGTTTCTCCATGGAGCTTTGTTCTATGCACATAATCCATTCTCTGACAGAGTTCATGTGCTCTATTTGCTTAGCCGTTCCCAATTCTCCCTTGCTATAACCTGTCCATGAATAGCTTCCTGTATTCCACCATCTCCCCATACACATATTTTTTTCTTCTGTTACTCCTAAAATGGCTCCAGAATGTGAACTATGTGATAACACTTGCTACAGTTGGCCATACAATCCTCCAGAAAGATTAAATGATGTTTCATGCCCAAAGCAATGTTTCTCCTTTAAAATTTTTTGCTCATTCAATAGAGATATAATGGGGTTTTACCTATGTTTTAATTTATTTCATTATCTGTTAGTAAGGCTGTGAATTTTCCAGGTGGACTTCTACCTTTTGTTTCATTCTACAGAAACAGCACAGCTTCTCTGACTACTTGCTATGTGGAATCTAGATATTGAACTTAGTTGTTTCTAGTATTTCTTCAAAAATATTTTATTATTTTTTTAAATTTTATTTAGTTGTCAGAGAGAGAGTACAAGCAGGGGGAGCAGCAGGCAGAGGGAGAAGCAGGCTTCCCACTGAGCAAGGACCCTGATTCAGGACTCAATTCCAGGACCCTGAGATCATGACCTAAGCCAAAGGCAGACACTTAACTCATCGAGCCACCCAGGCGTCTCTCAAAAATATTTTAGATACTAAACATTTGTATTTGTACGATGAAAAATTTCCCTGTCTGGTGTTTTTTTTTTAATTGAGATATAATTCACAAAACATAAAATTCACCCTTTTAAAGTATATAGGTAAGTGGGTTTTAGTATATTCACAATGTGTACAAACACCACCACTAAATCCAGAACATTTTCATCACCGCCAAAACAAGCCCTGCATCCATTGGCAGTCACTTGCCACTCTCCCTTTCCCCCACCCCCTGGCAACTACTACCCTACTTTTTGTCTCTATGGATTTGCCTATTCTGAACATTTCATGCAAGCAGAATCATACAGCATGTGGTCTTCTATGACTGACTTCTTTCACTTGGCAAAATGTTTTCGAGGTCCATTCACGTTGCAGCATGTATTAGTACTCATTCATTTTTTTATAGCTGAATAATAATCCGTTATATGGATATACTAAATGTTGTTTAGCCACTCATCAGGTTTTTTTTTAAGATTTATTTTTGGGAGAGAGAGCGCGCGCGCGCAGAGGCGCGCGCGTGCATGGGGGCGGCGGGTACAGAGGGAGAAGCAGCCTCCCTACGGAGCAGGGAGCCTGATGCCAGGACTCGATCCCAGGACCCTGAGATCATGATCTGAGCTGAAGGCAGATGCTTTAACGGACTGAGTCACCCAGGTGCCCCGACATTAAATTAATGGTCTTTTGTGTTCTTTTATTGGCTATTAAATTCCATTTTTTTGTATATAAGGACACGAGTCTTTCTTTCTTTCCAGAAGAATAGACAATTTTTGCTAGCACCATCTATTTTACACTAAGTTGAAATGCTATCCTTTCATACAGGTCCACGTACATTCAGATCAACTTCGGCACTTACTATTCTTTTCTACTGTTCTATTTACTTCCAGTTTAAACCATACTGCTTTGATTGAAGGAGTTTTTGTTATTGTTTGCTTTGTTTTGGTTTTTGATGTCTGGAAAAGCAAGTATCCTTTGTTTTTAGAAAAACTTTTGGTAACATATAGTTTTGACACAAGTCTGTAACATATTTTAAACCATGGCTATATGAGTCACCTATAGTTAGCGTTAAGGAAAAAACATCCATTTATGTTTTTACTTTGGTCATCCAGCTGGAAGCTGGCGTCACATACAGGAATAAAGCAATCCCTGCCCCGGGGTTGTCACAACCCTGATCAGTGCCTCACTGGGGAATGAACCGAGTACGGGAACAACGCAGGGAGAAAGGGCAGTTAGGACTCCCTGAGACGCTGAGGACGGAAACGACGGCGACTGCAGAAGGATCACTAGGATTTCTAAGAAAACAAGATGGCCCGTTCAGACCCCAAGCTAGAAGAGGGCAAGCGGGGAAGGGGAGGGTCGCTCGGTTCTGACCTATGGGCCGCCCCTACCGGAAAAGACAGCTGTGACAGGACCCAGAACCAGGCATAGACCTTGACCCGCCACCCACTCACCGCCTCAGCGGTCCTTCGACGCACCCTGGATGCTGCAGCGGAAACAGCCGCAGATTCTCGCAGGTCTTCCTGTCCTAGAGGCAGCCCACTACCGGTCGAGCCCCAGGCGGGAGGTGGGGGGGTGGGGGTGGAGACTGTCCTGCCCCAACCGCCTCGCCGGTCGGCCTCCCGTTGCCTGTTTGGAGCCGAACTACATTTCCCAGAAGGCCATGGAGCCACACCCCCAGTACCTGGAGAGGAGCCAGCCCGTCGCGGAGGGTTGGAGCCAGCGTCCTGCTTTCCGTCTCCCAGACCGAGCCACAGAAACAGCGGTTGCCGCCAGCCCGTTCTCCCTCTGGCGCTGAGAGCTTTGCATGTCGTCCGCGAGCATCGCCTTCTCAAGCGCAGCCCGCCCGCTCCGAGCGGGGAGACCAGGCTTCCGCACCGGAAACGAGACACCGGTTGTGACGTAACGGCTGCCAAGGCTCCCAGCCTCCCAGAAGGCACCGTGTCCCGGCGGTCCTCCCCAACTGACGGCGCCTCACGCCAATAGTCGCCGGCGGCCTGTGAGGACACTCCGAAGGGCGAGGGGAGGGCTCGGCCTCTCGCGCCTGGTTTCCCGGTCTCTCTGCGCCGGGGTCTCTGGGCCGTCCCCTGCAAGCGCCCAGGGGCGACAGAGCCCCTGAGAGGTGAGGGGCTCCGCGAGGGCGGGAACCAGGCTGAGGTGGCCTCTGGGGAGCAGAGCTTGGTCCGTTGCTGGGGAAGCCTGGCCGGCTAGGGAGCCAGGAACGTACCCCGGGCAATGTCGCCGCCTGGGCTTTGTGATAAAGGTACCCTTGGCTGGTGGGAGAGGCTCCAGAATGGGCCTGGCCAGCTGGGCCCTATTGGGATGTCCCTCGCCGCTCTCAACAGGGCTCTCACGGCGGAAAGGAGTCAGCAGGCCCTGTATGGACTTCTCGTGCGGCCTTGCGTTTGCTCCTTGAGCCATCAATTGCCCTCCGAAGGGCATCCGAGGGACCCGCGGTCCAAGGTGCGCACTACGGCTTCATTCAATGGCCAGGCCAACTTCTAAGCAGCTGCCCTCGGTATTGGACCTCAGGTTTCCTATCTTCTAGCCCGTTGTTCTTTCTGCCAGCAGGAGTTAAACCGCTCTTCCCAGTGGAGTTTGCACTTCATATTTCTCAGCAGGATGACCCCTGGGGTTTGGACATCCTTCGGCTTTCGTTCTCAGAGCGTCCTCTCAGGCCTTGCTATGAGTGTCTAGTCCAGGGGCCTTCCGTTTCAGTTAGGAGTTCCTCACCCCAGCTTCTTTCTTTCCTTCCGCTTTAAATTTCATGTGGCCTCCCTATCCGGGCCGTGTATTGGACCTGGTTTTGTGGGTAAACCATGGTTTCTCTCGTCTGCAGCTCGGCTCTCTGACAGATTTCCTTCAGTAAGAGGTGACTCCTGAAGCTCTGCAAAACGAGTGTGGTGTGTGATTGCAAGGCGCGATGGCTGCAAAAGTGGTTCCAATGCCCCTAAAGCCAAAGCGGTCCTTTATACTGAGAGTTCCTCCAGACTCCAAGCTGGGCCAAGACCTACTTCGAGATGCTACTAGTGGGCCCAAGACCATCCACCAGCTGGTTCTGGAGCACTTCCTCACCTTCTTGCCCAAGCCAAGCCTGGTCCAGCCCAATCAGAAAGTCAAGGAGACCTTGGTTATTATGAAGGATGTGAGCTCAAACTTTCAGAACAGACGTAAGAAGCACATGCTGTTTCACTAGCAGAGAAGGGAATGGTACTAGGGGCTGAAATAGGTTTTTATGTTAGTAAGAATTCAAATTAGGATGGTGGGTATTGAAAAAAGTTGATTCTAATAAGTCAACATGTTGGGGAGAGGGAGTATTTTTTCTCAAGCTGGAGTTCGAGTGGATTGCTGGGTGTGTGTAAACCCAGAGAGTAAACGTAGTGTCAGTTTTACCCAAACATTGGGAGGGTGTATATCATTTTAGGATAAAGAAATGTGGATGAATTGTTGAATTGACTGCAGTTTATGTGGAATTTTGGAAATTTTGTGCTTGTTGTGGGCATCTTCAGACATTACGCTCCTCCAGCCTTCCCTTTAGTAGTAATGGGAATTTTAAAAGTTCTTAAGAGAATCATTCTTTTCATAATGAGGAGACCCTATATAGGTTCAAGACCCTGTGGTTTATGGCTTGAACTCTTCCTGGGCTCACAGAAGCAGAAAAAGCCATAAGTTGCCTTCGGAAGGAGTGAGGACAGTGTGGCCTTAAGGTGTGGTTAGGGTTCCCATATTAGAATCACTGATTTTTCCATTAACTACAGCTTCCTCTTTACCCAGTGCAACCTCATCCCATGGTGAAGCTTCTGCCCAGAGAAGGAATCCAGCAGAAACAGGACACAGTGTCTCTGTATTTGAAAACTGAGCCTGAGGTGGGTTTGGTTTTCCCGTTCACTGTTTTGAGTACATCATCTTCTCTGCTCTTTCAGCGCTCCCTGCTCAGCCAGCCCATGTATAAAAACACACTCTGGGAGTCAGTAAGGAGAGTGGGCTCGTTTTTCACTTCCTCCTTGGATATTTCTCTTCTGCTCGTCCTTTGGCTCCTCTCTCAGCCTGGCCATCTGGTCCATGCTGCATCTGCGTGGAATTTATAGACCCCTTTGACCTTCCCTTCCCTGATCGTTGGGTTTCAGTCTTTTTTGCCAACAGAGTTGTCAAAGAACCAAAGAACCTCTGTTATTAAGAGGAAGGGGGCCTATTGCTCTTTCAGGAACTGGTGGTCCTTGAGGATTTGAATGTATTTCACTCCCAAGAAGAATGTGTGAGCCTGGATGCTACTCAACAGCCCACCTCAGAGAAGGAAGACAATGTTGGGGAGATGATGTTACTGGGTAAGAAATCTTGTGTGTTCATATTGAATGTTATGGAAGAAGCACGTTCTTCTATTTTGTCATATATTTTTTTAAGATTCTATTTATTTGACAGAGAGACAGCCAGCGAGAGAGGGAACACAAGCAGGGGGAGTGGGCGAAGCAGGCTCCCTGCGGAGCAGGGAGCCCGATACGGGGCAGGATCCCAGGACCCTAGGATCACGCCCTGAGCCGAAGGCAGATGCTTAACAACTGAGCCACCCAGGCGCCCCTGTCAGACTTTTTAAGGACCTGATGAACACTAGCTAAGTACATGGTCACACATGTTTAATTTTTGTTCTATGCCTTGTGGCAGAGCCTGTACCAGCTGTGGTGGCCATTTTTCCTATATCTTTAGGGCAGCAAGGGTGGAGGAGACTTGTCTTGGTAAGCAAGACCTGCAGCTGATGTACTGACATCAGATATTCAAACAGATAGAAAATCAGGCAAATTGTTTCTGAGTCCATTTTCTGGATTCAGCGCTAGTCCCCCAACAGGTGTATTTTTTTTTTTTTAAGATTTTATTTATTTATTCGACAGAGATAGAGACAGCCAGCGAGAGAGGGAACACAAGCAGGGGGAGTGGGAGAGGAAGAAGCAGGCTCATAGTGGAAGAGCCTGATGTGGGGCTCGATCCTAGACCGCCGGGATCACGCCCTGAGCCGAAGGCAGATGCTTAACCGCTGTGCCACCCAGGCGCCCCCCAACAGGTGTATTTTAAATTAGTGTTTTCATTGGACCCATGACTCTTTTAAGTCTTTTTTTTTTTTTTAAGATTTTATTTATTTATTTGACAGAGATAGAGACAGCCAGCGAGAGAAGGAACACAAGCAGGGGGAGTGGGAGAGGAAGAAGCAGGCTCATAGCAGAGGAGCCTGATGTGGGGCTCGATCCCATAACGCCGGGATCACGCCCTGAGCCGAAGGCAGACGCTTAACCGCTGTGCCACCCAGGCGCCCCTAAGTCTTTTTTTTTTTTCTTAATGTCCAGTAGTTATGAAGTCTACTAGTATGAATGAAAATATATCCAACTATTGATGGGAATAATATCTGGCACTTATTAAGCACCCATGTGCCATTATTGTATGAGGCACTAGTTCAAGTGCTTTGCATGCATTTATTATCACATACATTTCTCACAAAGGTAGAGTATAAGAATTAACTACTATTTTACAAATGACGGAACTGAAGCAGAAAAATGTTAAGAAATTGCTAAAGGTTGGGCAACCCTCTTGGGTCCTCTCCCTCTTCAGGAGCTTCATACTATTGCTCAATAAACTTTGCTTTCCTTCCCACCAAAAAAAAAAAAAAAAGAAAGAAAGAAAACCAGAAAAGAAATTGGTAAAGGTCACACAGCAGTAGGTAGCAGAGCAGGGATTTGGACTCAGGGATTCAAACATCAGAGCTTACAGTCTTAGCCCCGAATTATACTGCCTTCTTCCTGCATTTCTCAAAAAATTTTCATTGAATTTTCTATATGGTTGGTGAATGGGGTCTTCTTCATTTGTGCTTATTTCCCAGTAATGGTTAAAAAAGAAATGAGAATACTATGTATGAACTCATCTGGCAGCAGCAAGCTGCTGAGAGATGATTCAGCCTTTCTCTACACATATACTGCTAGCCTAGAGTCAGGAGCCCTCAAAAATCATTTTGCTGAGTACCTAATATTTTTTACTTTGCCTTCAGGGCTGTTTGCTTCTGAGGCTGAAGTGGAGCAGAAGGTGGGTTTTGTGAGTTGCCTGGGGTAACAAAAATCAAATCCACGACTGTTGAACTCTGTAGTTGTCTTACACTGTGTGGTGAGTGTAGTGTGGTACAAAGAGAGCCTGCTTCATTTCCCACAAGTTATTCTATGTAATATTTTTTTTAAGATTTTATATATTATATATATGTATATATATGTGTGTGTGTATGGATTGATTGATTGATTGATTGATTGATTGTAAACTCTGTTCCCAACGTGGGGCTCCAGCTTACAACTTGAGAACAAGCATGCTCTACCAACTGAGCCAGCCAGGCAATTCTAATGTTTTCTTATTTTAGAGATAAGCATAAACAGATCAGATTTATTATGCTGAGTTTTTCTCAGTCTTGGGTAAAACTAGCATTTATTTTAGGTGACTGGTTGGTGGGTATGTGCCAGTTCCAGGAACACTTTGGTCATGGACTTTGAGGCTCTCAGGCCCAATCCTCACCCATACCCCAAAGCTGATGATTTAAACCAACATTTAATAAATGCTACTTGCTTTGTCCTTAGGCAGAGCTGGATTCTGGAGTTGATTATCAGTGGGTTAAAATGATACATAGTGCTCCATTCCTGCCCTCTAAAGCTTCCAATTTGTTTTTAAAAGATAAGTCATTAACATAAAAAGATAACCATTATGAAACCATTATAGCTATAAAGAGCTATCACAAGGTCAAGATAGGATATGGGCCCAGGAGCAGAGTTTGGAAGAAGATAGATTCGATTGTAGATGAGATTGAATCCATGATAGGAAATAAGGTGAGATTATTCTTTGGGCACTTGAACATTAGGAATTGGAGGTCACATGTAAAGATGTAGAGATTTGGGAGTCATCAGTATATAGCTGACATTCGAAATAGTAACATTAAGTAGTTTGGAAAGGAAAAATGTAAGGAAATGACACCTTGTGGGGATAGGAATCACAGGAGAATCCTTGGCAGAGGAGGACAGAATGTGTGTCTCAGTTCAAATGAATCACATAAAACAACTGAAAATATAGAACACTTAAATTTTCAAAGAGATAGTTCCTATGTTCATATCTGCCCTCTACTGTGGTAAGAGAATATAAGCCTTTTCAAGATTGATGCAGATTAACTATATATTATACAACAAAGACTCAGTAGATTCCAAAAAGTAGAAATAACACAATAGGATTTATCACAGTGCAGTACAACTAGAAAGTAATACTGAAACTGGGAAAAAAGTTCACTGAGAAATGCTTAAACTATTAAGTAAACTTGGGTTACAGAGGAAATACAAATTAACATTACACAATTTTTCTAGGAGCGCCTGGGTGGCTCAGTCAGTTAAGAGTCTGCCTTCAGCTCAGGTTATGATCCCAGGGTCCTGGGATTGAGCCCCTGTCAGGTTCCCTGCTCAGCAGGGAACCTGCTTCTCCCTCTCCCTCTCCCCCTGCTTGTGCTTGCTTGCTCTCCCTCCCTTCCCCCGCCCCTGTCAAATAAATAAATCTTTAAAGAAAAATAAATTTTAAAAAATTACATAATTTTCCTAGAATATACCATGTTTCAGAATCTGTAGCATAACCTAAAGTGGTACTCAAAGAAAATTTATGCCTTAAAAACACATATTAATTTAGAAAAATGAAAGCAATTAAGCCTCTGGCTCAAAGTTAGGGAAAAAAATAAAATAAAGGAAAACAGGAAGAAAGTATTAGTAGATACAAAATTAGAAATCAGTAAGTTAGGGGCACCTGGGTGGCTCAGTCGTTAAGTGTCTACCTTCAGCTCAGGGCGTGATCCTGGCGTTCTGGGATCGAGCCCCACGTCAGGCTCCTCCGCTGGGAGCCTGCTTCTTCCTCTCCCACTCCCCCTGCTTGTGTTCCCTCTCTCGCTGGCTGTCTCTCTCTCTGTCAAATAAATAAATAAAATCTTTAAAAAAAAAATGAGTAAGTTAGAAATAGAGGAACTAATAAGTAGAAAGATTTAAACAGAAATAGATAAATCAATTTCCAAAGAGGAAATTGGAATTGTCAAAAAAAAAAAAAAAAAAAAAACCTAGCCCCCCACAAAGGGAAAGGACCAGACTCAGTTTCACAGAAAATTCTTACAAATCTTTAAAAATTAGACCATTGAAATGCGATGAAAACTTTCAGTTAAAAGAATAAGAAAAACTTCCAATTCTTTTCATGAAATTAGTGTAACAAAGATACCACAACCTGATTAAGAAAACGGTCATGATCAAGTAAGATTTATTCCAAAAATGCAAAGATGATTTAATAATAAAAAGTCTATTAATATAATCTATTTTATAATAACAAGGAGAAAAATCTTATCGTTTTCACAGTTACTGAAAAGATATTTGACAAAGTGCAAACTCCTTCAGAAGAACACAACAAAATAGTAACTAATGGATACTTCATTAATGGAACAGATGCAGTCTGCATCTGTTTAATGGGGAACACTGGAAGGCATTCCCTCTAAAATTAGAACTACAACAATGAAGCCCACTATCACTACTACTATTCAATATTGTGTTTTAGGTATTAGCCAGGGCAGTTAAATGAGAAAGAAATTAGATGTGTAAGAATTTAAGAAACAGATAAACCATCTATTACATGTGATATAATTGTGTAACTGGAAAACCCTAAAAAGTATCTGAAAATTATAAATAATAAGAGCATTCAGTAAGGCAATGGGGTGAAAAATTATTTTATGGAAATCATTAGCTTTCTTACATGCAAACAGTCACTTAGAAGTTATAGGAACAAAAAAGATTAAACACCTAGAAATAAACTTAAGAAATATGCAGATATTGGGGCGCCTGGGTGGCACAGCAGTTAAGCGTCTGCCTTCGGCTCAGGGCGTGATCCCGGCATTGTGGGATCGAGCCCCACATCAGGCTCTTCCGCTATGAGCCTGCTTCTTCCTCTTCCACTCCCCCTGCTTGTGTTCCTTCTCTCGCTGGCTGTCTCTATCTCTGTCGAATAAGTAAATAAAATCTTTAAAAAAAAAAAAAAGAAATATGCAGATATTATGAGAAAAACTTCAAAACACTTTTTCTAAAGGACACAGAAGTAGATTTGAAAGAATGGGAAGAAATACCATGTTTACTAGGAAAATTTAACATTAAAACGTCAGTTCTCCCCAGGTTGGTTTGTGAAGAGAATGTAATCCCTTTAAAAATACCAGTAGGATTTTTTTCCCCCTGGAACTAGATAATCTGATCTCTAATACAATTGGAGAAATAAATACAAAAATGAAAAATAAATACGAGTCACCAGGAAAATTGAAAAGAAGAGCAGTGGAGAGGAAGGAGCTTATAAAGGTGTTGGGACCACTCAGCCATTTGGCAAATCATACCCTACTTTGCACACCAAGAAAAAGCCCTAACAGATTCACTTAGGAATACAAATGACCCATAAACACATGAAGAGATATCCAGCCCTACTCATAATTAGAAATGCAGAGTAAACTTCTACCAAGTTACCATCTTTTTTCATCTATCAGATTTCTAGAAATCAGAAATTTAACACATTGGTAGTGAGGTTGTTGGGAGACAGGTATAATACTGGTGGACGTGCAGAATGGTACACTCCCTATATATGGGAGTCCAATTACCAATATTAAAGATGCATTTACCTTTGATCCAGCAGTCCCAATTCTGAGAATCTAACCTTCAGTTAATAGCACACATTCAAAATAATATGCAATTACGGTTGTCCATTGTAGTATTGTTTGTGGAATCAAGGTTGAAGACAATCCAAGTGTCTCTGCAGGGGACTGGCTGAATAAGCTGTGTCTACACAGCACACCATGGTAAGCGCCATGCACTTGAATATAATGATCAAAATAAAGCATTAGCAGACATATACATAGTATATTACCCTTTATGTAATAAGAGGGGAGAAAGAAGATCTATCTAGAGAAACAATGGAAGAATAAAAAGAAACTAATAAAAACTGGTACCTATCTGGGTGATGAGTAGAATGGATAGGGAGAGGGACTGGAGTAAGACTTTTTAGCAGATACCTTTTCATATTTAGATTTTTGAACCATATGAATCATATTTAGCTACTAAAAATTTTTACATTAAAAATTAGTACACTGGGGCTCCTGGGTGGCTCAGTCAGTTGAGCGTCCAACTCTTGATTTCGGCTCAGGTCATGATCTCAGGGCTGTGAGATGAAGCCCCATGCTGGGCTCCACGCTAGGCAGGGAGCCTGCTTGGGATTCTCCCTCTCCCTCTGCACTTCCCCTCCTGGGCCCCCCCACCCCGCCCATGCTCTCTCGCACGCGTGTGCGCTCTCTCTCTCAAATGAATAAAATCTGCGGGAAAAAAGAACAAAATAGGGAAATCTGCTGTCATTATTAATATCATTAACTGGATAAAGCAAAGAGATAAGCGGCTAGGAAGAATAAATATTGGGGCACCTGAGTGGCACAGTTGGGTTAAGCATCTGCCTTCGGCTCATGTCATAATCCCAGGGTCCTGGGATCGAGCCCCATGAGCAGGGAGCCTACTTCTCCCTCTCCTCCATGCTTGTGCTCTCTCTCATTACCGCTGTTTCTCTGTCTCAAATTAAAAAATAAAATCCTTAAAAAAAGAATAAGAAGAATAAATACTGAGAAGGGAGGGAACCAAAATATGGTTTGGACTTAGAAAAATCTAAAAGGATCAACAAAAACATCTTTAATAGTTTTAAAGTAGGTGGATAGGGAATGTATAACAATAGCATTCTTAACGCAGAATGATGGAAGGTGTCATTCAGAATGGCTATAAAAGAGTAAACCACAGGGGCACCTGGGTGGCTCAGTCATTAGGCATCTGCCTTCGGCTCAGGTCATGATCCTGGGGTCCTAAGATCCAGCCCTGCGTCGGGCTCCCTGCTCAGTAGGAAGCCTGCTTCTCCCTCTCTAGATCCCCCTGCTTGTGTTCCCTCTCTTGCTGTCTCTCTCTGTCAAATAAATAAATAAAATCTTTAAAAAAAATAAAATAGTAAACCACAGATGTTTTATCAGTAAATATAGAAGATTCTTATAAATTGGAGAAACAAGTCTAAATGCAAAAACTAAAATCATGTAAAGATATTGGTGCCCTTCAAATTTATTTATACTGTAAATACAGTAAGAGTCAAACTTTTAAAAAGGATATTCTGGCTGATTTTTACCAATATTACACATGTTACAAACAAACGCAGTGTGATACTAAGCTCCAAATGTATTAAAAGTTAAGTGTAAATATAAGTCATAAAGGAATGGCCAGAAAATAGAAAATTTATCAGATTTTAATACTTTTTTATGGTTTTAAGTTGTGGAGTTACAGAGAAAGACTTCAGTTAAATATTTACATCAGTAGTGATTGACACAGAGATTAAGATTTGCAGTATATAAAATTTATTTAAATTTATAAAAGTCTCAGCCCAATAAATTGCTAGTTTGTAATAACGAAGTACAAAAAAAGCTACAATGAGAAACCGTTTTATACCCATTAAGTGTTTTTAAGTTCAGTCTAATGCTGGCAAGATTAGGTAAAATTGATACCCACATGTTGATGACAGTATTAAAAGTTGGTAAGCTTCTTTTGAAAGAAGTGTGGCAATCTGTTAAGAGCTGTGATAAATATTGCCGTTTGCTTTGACCCAGCATTTCATTATCTAAGGGAGTGAATGAAAAAGAAAACACCTTTCGGTATGAAACTGCAAATTCCAGCAAAGACACATATTCCAGGCTGTGGTCAGCCACATACCGAAGTGGTTGATTTAACCCTTTATTTTCAGCAAGTTGCCCAGAGTTTTGGGAGTCGCTTGTCACCACCCCCCTTTTCACGGCATACTTTTTTACTTTGTTATCTAGTCTTTATAATCTGTTATTTTACAGACTTCTTTTGGAGGTATAAATACAGAAAAGTCTACAAATCATAAGTGTTCACCTCCGATTTTCACAAAAATGTACACATTTTGCCTAACCACCACTCAAACTCCTAGCACCCCAGAAGTCCCTTTTGTGCCCATTGCCCATTTACTACTCCCCTTCCTCCCCTACAAAGACCACATTGATTTCTACCATACTTTAGTTTTATTACTTGTGGTAATCACCGTAATGCCCAAATAATCACCCACTGAGTGAGTGTGATATGCCTTCATTATTTTTGGTCATTTGAATTGTTCCCAGTTTTTCACTATAGAGGATATTACAGTATTATCTAATCCTATAATACCATAATAGTTAATGTAGTGAAAACGTAGAAATAACTCATCTTACTGTTCACTTACTAGCCTCTTAAAGAGCTTGAGTGGTACCCTTTAGTATTTATGTCCTTCATCTCTTGGTCCTTAGCTCACCGCTCTACACAGAATATAATAAGATCAGTATGCACTTGTTGAGTAATTAGTGCCTATTTAGAAGCAAACATGAAATCTTTCAGTACAGTCCCAATCATTTCATTAAAAAAAAAAAAGGACTGTGTGCTCACATTGCATAGAAAGATTAATCAGTCATATATTCTACCCACAGTAAGAGTGGAAAAGGAGTGTTGATAATGATTATCTGCTAGTCCTCAGATTTCTGACACTCAAGATTATTGTTTGATGAGAAATCTAACTTGTTTTGTCCTGCCTGGTGTCATATCCCTCAAAAGTTACTAAATTCTCTTTGTTTCCATAGTCAATGACATGAATCCTGAGAGTGACGATCTTCAGAAGGAAACTGTAGAGAATGATGATCATAGAGAAAAGACTTCAGATTGTGATGAAGTGGATTGTTCTGTGGTCTCTGAGGAATCTCCATATTGCCATAAAGACAGACTAAATACATCTATTCCCAAGCAAAGGAAAATGAGAAATCTTCTAGTTACAATTGAAAATGATACTCCACTAGAGGAACTCTCAAAATATGTGGATATCAATGTGATTGCACTTACCCGAAATCGGAGAACAAGAAGATGGTACACTTGTCCACTGTGTGGGAAACAGTTTAATGAAAGTTCTTACCTTATTTCCCACCAGAGGACTCACACTGGAGAAAAACCCTATGACTGTAGTCACTGTGGGAAAAGCTTCAATCATAAAACAAACCTTAATAAACATGAGCGAATCCATACAGGAGAGAAACCTTATTCGTGTTCTCAGTGTGGCAAAAACTTTCGTCAAAACTCTCATCGGAGTCGCCATGAAGGAATCCATATAAGGGAGAAGATATTTAAGTGTCCAGAATGTGGGAAAACCTTCCCAGAGAACAAAGACTTTGTGCTTCATCTGCAGAGTCATGAGGCTGAAAGGCCATATAGTTGCAAAAAATGTGGGAGAAGATTTGGTCGGCTGTCCAACTGCACCCGGCATGAAAAAACCCATTCGGCATGTAAGACCCGAAAGCAGAAATGGGATCAAGAGAGGTCTGATGATCCTGCCTCAACCTGAAATGTTTCGTAAGGAGTTCTGAACTCCCAGGCTGTCTGAAAAGATACAGATATGTGAAAACCTCAT
The DNA here is from genome assembly GCF_024610735.1 of Ursus americanus. Taxonomy (NCBI): domain Eukaryota; kingdom Metazoa; phylum Chordata; class Mammalia; order Carnivora; family Ursidae; genus Ursus; species Ursus americanus. The sequence goes on from NC_142128.1 coordinate 37,877,570, forward strand.
TATAGCCAAAATTGGATAAATACCCATCTTGGCTAAAACCTCAAGTTTTTAGAAAATTCCCAGGGAAGAAAACACCGTCAAGGGCTATACCTCAGTTAGCATCCACAGTTTTTGGATTAAGGAGCTTTCTTTTGTGAATTTACACAACAATGTATAGGCCACAGATCCCTTTCCCAAAATGGCTTTGAATGTGACTCTGGAGGCCACTCACCTGCAAGGAGGTGTACAGTGACTCAGTGTACGGAAAGGAATCCATTTTCCCCCACATAGGAATTCACACTTGAGAAAAAAATAATAATGCAAAGGTCCTTATCTGGAACTGTGTTCCCCTGAAAGAACCAAACTACTGATTTGTTAAGCCAATAGCTTTTATTAGCAATTCACATAACCTTCTAAGAATACCCTGTTAAAGCTTGAGTGTTGCAAGGGATTGTTTACTTTGGAATATAGGAAAATACAGCAATTGAATGTCAAATGCTTACTCTGTCATTTTTATGTGATCTAAATAATTGATCTCGATAACGTTTGCATTTTGTAGTGAAAAGTGACTTTTATGGGCCTACTTTTCACAGTGTACTTTTAAAGTGTCTCCTGTTCTTACTGTATTTTGTCTAGCGCTTGCTCAGACAGCTCACTCATGCCTTTACATTGCCAGAAGAAGTTTGGATCGCTCAGGCCCAGCCCCGTTACTGGAAAAGCTCTTCAGAATCTTGTCCCTCTGATGAGCCAAGAAGAAAACCTGCCTACAAAGGAAATCCAAGAGCCTGAAGAGGAAGAGGAAGATATTGGCTTAGACCCATGACTGGTCAATAACCTTACCATGTGCTTAAGTCCCCTCCAAGCAGTCATCAGACCCTTGGCAATGGGTGGTCACTACCTCACAAGTAGTGTTTTATTTTTAGCAGTTGTCTCCAGTGGCTAGCTCACATTGCCCCTCAAGGAGACAAGATTCCAGTGTCTTCATTGTAGTGGATATTTGTTCTCTTTCGCCTGATACCCAGACTTTCCTGACTTGTCTGCCCAGAGGCAAGGCCAGCGGTGCCTTCACGGGACCGATCCTGTGGTGTGTTATTTTAAAGATTCTTGATCAGTTTTTGCTTCTCTTTTAGGTTTCCTAAGGTTTTACATTGGTATTTGATTGAAATAGGTTAATCCTATAAACTGTTTGGGAAAACTTGTTAGCTTTATAAATTTTGTTTCCCATCCAGAAACATGCCTTTCCATTTACTAAAGTATTATATTCCTGAGTAAATTTTTCTAATTTTCTTCATGTAAGTTCTGTATAATTTTGTTACTGTAAATGGCTTTTTCATTGTATTTTTCTAGTTGATTATTGTTCTTACGTAGGAGTTATTTTTAATTATATATTTGTGAAACTAGCCACCTCATTGAATGTTGTTAATTTTCAGTAGTTTCTCAGTTTCTAAATTTGTGGTTCAAAATTATACCACCCACAAATAATAGTTTTGTTCTTTTTTTGTTTTTTTGTTTTTTGTTTTTAAGATTTTATTTATTTATTTGACAGAGAAAGAGACAGCCAGCGAGAGAGGGAACACAAGCAGGGGGAGTGGGAGAGGAGGAAACAGGCTCCCAGCAGAGGAGCCTGATGCAGGGCTGGATCCCACAATGCCGGGATCACACCCTGAGCTGAAGGCAGACGCCCAACGACTGAGCCACCCGGGCGCCCCATCTTTTTTGTTATTTTTAAAACATGTAGTTCTAAGCTTTGCTTGGGTTCAAAGCATACTAAAAAAGAAGGACCTCTGATGATATAGTTCAGTCCTGAGTCCTAATTCAAACACTTAAAGGCCACACATAAAAAAAAACAAACTGTCCTTTATCAGCTTTGTATTTCGAGCCTACAGTACCCTTAAAAACTGGGGCCAAAACTGGCTGCCAGCAATGTTATTCTCTTATTTCTTGAGAAGACTGGCTGGCGTCTGCCTGGTTATCACACCTAGAAAACAAAGGCTAATTGGCTGCCAGGCAGTGAAGTCTGTGGGGCAAGACTGTTCTGTCCCCCATGAAAGAATCTGACCACGCAGTCCTCAAGGCCTATTGGTGTGTGATACTCCCACAATGCAAACCCCCTCCCCACACCAGGAGGTGCCCTCGGTGCCCTCGGTGCCCTGAGCTGTGGTGCAGATAAGGACCTGTGCAGTCAAAGTCATGGGCAACTACTGTCCCCAGAGGCTGGGGCCTGGGCCACCTGACCTACCTGCACTGGCCCGGGAGGGTCTAGAACAGAATGTTCCTCACTCCTGCTCTTGAGCTCAGAGCAGGATGCCCAGGGTCAGCATCCCCAAACAGGAGTGCACTGGGAAGGTGTTAGTGCACTGGGAAGGAGCTGACAACCAGTTAATGAAAAACAGTAAGCACACAACAATGAATGGTTTTCCAATAGAGCAGCAAGGGTCAGAACATCTGAAGGACCAGCTATCTGATTCCAGCAGCAACCACAAATTGAAGGCATGCATCCCCTAAAGATGGAGCAAAAGGCCCGGGGCTGTAAAAGGAAGCAACATACCCATGGAGTTTCTTAGGGTGGGAGGTGGGGGAGAGGGGACAGAAATTCATTAAAAAATACATACACAGCTCCACGCTAACAAGTACTAGGAAGGAAAGGATTCTAGGAGAGTGTTACAAATGGATTTTCCAGAGAGGACTCCGGGGAAGTGGCCTTTAAACTGAGACCGGATGGATGAGATGGGGAGGAAAGGGGCAGCAAGGGGATATTCTAATAAGACATGAACAGATAATTTTTAGGTAAACTTGAATGGCTACAAGAAGTATGAAAGAATCTTCAGGTTTACTAGTAACCTAAGAATTATAAATTCAAAGAACAAAATGTCATTTTAGGTGTAATACATGAGCAGAGTGTGTGTGTGTGTGTGTGTGTGTGTGTGTGTGTGTGTGTAAATGTTAGGCTTGGCAAAAGAGGAATAGTAGCAGCCATCTACTGTGACAATGTTAAAAAAAATTATTACTACATGTCCCATCAATTTATCTTCTCAATACAAGGAAAAATAGAACATCAAAGTACTGAAAATTAAACATAACCTAAATTAATAAGTAGGTAGAATTTTATATAGCTAATAAAAAACAGTGCTTTTATCTTAGTTGACAGGGTGGGTCTCATCCTCTCCATTCTCTCTTTTTAAAAAAGATTTTGTTTGAGAGAGAGCAGGGGGGAGGAGGAGAAGGAGAGGGAGAAGCAGACTCCCCACTGAGCAGGGAGGCTGATGCAGGACTCGATCCCAGGACCCCGGGATCACGAACCTAGCTGAAGGCAGATGCTTAATGGACAAACGACCCAGGTGCCCCTCTTTGCATTCTCTCTTGAGCCCGCTCCAATTTCACCTTCAATTCCAACACTTCACTGAACATTTATAGACTATTTCATCCAACACCAGCAGAACACACATTCTTCTCAAGTGCATGTGAAACATCACCGAGATGGACCACATCTGGGCCATGAAGCACACCTTAACAAATTTTAAAAAACAGAAATCATACAGAGTATACTCTCAGATCACAGTGAAACTAAACTAGGAATTAATAACAGGTAACTGGAAAATACCAAAATATTTGTGGAGATTAAACAACACACTTCCAAATGACAGGTAAAAGAATAAATCTCAAGAAACTAAAAAATATTTTGACTTAAATGAAAATGGAAATACAGCTTACCAAAACTTGTGGGATGCAGTGAAAGCAATGCTTAGAGGGAAATTTATAGCATGGGATGCATACGTTAGAAAAGAAAGATTTAAAGTTAATAATCTTAAGTTTCTACCTTGGGATCTACAAAAGAATAGGAAATTAAATCCAAAGTGAACAGAAGAAAATCCATAATAAAAAAAAAACAATAGAAATCAACGAAAGTAAGAACAGGAAGTCAATAGAGAAAACCAACAGAATCAAAAGCTGATTCTTAGAAAAGTTCAATACAATTGATAAACCCTTAGCCAAGCTAACAAAAGAGAAACGGCACAAATACTACAGTCAGAAATGAAAAAGGGAGGGGGAGCGCCTGGGTGGCTCAGTCGTTAAGCGTCTGCCTTTGGCTCAGGGCATGATCCCGGCGTTCTGGGATCGAGCCCCACATCAGGCTCCTCCGCTGGGAACCTGCTTCTTCCTCTCCCACTCCCCCTGCTTGTGTTCCCTCTCTCGCTGGCTGTCTCTCTCTCTGTCAAATAAATAAATAAAATCTTAAAAAAAAAATGAAAAAGGGGTAATCACTATGAATCCTTTGGACATGAAAAGGACACCAAGAGAACATTATTGTGAAAATTAATAAAGGAAACTTCACTTTATTTTTTTCTTAAGTAGGCTCCACAGCCAGCACGGAGCCCAACATGGGGCTTGAACTCAGGACCCTGAGATCAAGACCTGAGCTGACATCAAGAGTCCAACACTCAAATGACTGTGCCACCCAGGTACCCCAGGAAACCACTTTAAATGGAGTAGGGAGGCCAGAACGAGGAGACTCCTCATCAATTACAGACCCAACAGGAAAAGAAGCCTTTTGAGTAGATGCTATTTGACTACCTCAGCAGGCGGAAGACAGGTTTTCTCCTTGCCCAGCAAAGAACCCAGACAATGACAGACAGTTACAACTCAGCCAATCAGGAGGCACTACACTTTGGAACTCCTAGTTTACTCCAATAGACTTTTTCCTTTAACAGCCCCTCCCAGCTCCCTGCCTTTCTCTATAAAAAAGCAGTCCTTGCTTGGTTTTGTTTTCTGGGATCACCTATGGTTTTGCCATTGCTTGCATGTTCCAAATTGCAATTCTCTCCTATTCAAACAAACCCATTTTTTGCTAGTAAAATAACTGACGTTTTAAAGTTAACATTATGAACAACTCTATGCCCATAAACTTGACATTGATAAAAGGATAAGACAGGAATAAATACAGTTATAAACATGCATGCATCTAACAACAGAGCACCAAAGTACATGAAACAAAAGCTGGTGGTTTCTTTCAAAATGTCAAGGAACAGGTACTTTCTATCTTATTATGAAGAGCTCTTGGATATATAGACTAGAAATTGAAATGTTGCCATTTATTCCATTACGCAAGCATATCAATACACAAATATGACCAATATAAAAATCACATGTTAAACTCAGAAACATCCTCTGATTCTGAATTATCTCAGTTTTATACAAGATGTCACTTTACCTATCTCTCTGAAATTAAGGGAAACTACACTATTTTCCTCTTTGTTTCTCAAAATCCAGAGCATCCTGTTAAGTAATGTTTTAACCAGTTTCATATATTGGTCAGATTTTTATGTTCTGCATTTTCAAAATAAACTTAGTTATACTTTTAAACAGTATATTTCCCTTATGTTTTATTTTAGAAACAGAATTACTAGGAGCATATTTTCCTGGAGCAACTTGATGGAAATATGTAAGTACAGTAAAATAAAATTGTGGAGACAATACAGCAATTTAGAAAGGCTTTATTGCAAAATTATAGCAGAAAATCAGGATATAAATTAGTAACTTATAAAATATCTCTGCACTGACATAAACTGAAGGCAGAGTGGAAAAAAAGATGCAGGTGATTGACATGGCTGAGATTCTGGAAGATATTTCCTTTTTTTTAAGATTTTATTTATTTATTCAACAGAGAGAGACAGCCAGCGAGAGAGGGAACACAAGCAGGGAGAGTGAGAGAGGGAGAAGCAGGCTCCCAGTGGAGCAGGGAGCCCAATGTGGGGCTTGATCCCAGGACCCTGTGATCAGGCCCCGAGTCGAAGGCAGATGCTTAATGACTGAGCCACCCAGGCGCCTCCTGGAAGATATTTCTTGTTTAACTTACCCATGTTCCTGTTGTAATATTGTGTGACACAGAAAGCTCAGATATGAAGATAAAAAATAATTAGCTTGAATGCATGGCAAAATTAGGGCTTCTTGGAGCCCTAAATGAACCCTTCCCTTTTCTGCCCCAATACCAATCTGGCCCTCCAGTAAGATGTGTTCCTATCTCTATGTCTCTGTTGTGAGAAAGAAATCAGTCCTGACATGCAGGAGCTTTCAGGACATTCACAGCTAGGTGTTGGTGGTCTCCTGATGAACAGAGAGAATATCAGTACCACACAAGGCCATTCTGTGACCGTTACGGAGTAAGACAAAGAGAGACTACTCTGTAATCATGTCTGAACACAAAAACACAAACACTGTCCAAGTCACAAAAAAGACCAAACCCCGTCCCCCTATGCTGGCTGATATGAGTCACTGCTCCTTCTTTGCCAATCACAGTTTTGGCCTTAGTCTAGTCTTCCCTCCTCCTAGATAAAGTATTTTTTAAAAATTTTTTGAGAGAGAGAGAGAGTGGGAGCCGGGGGTGGGGGGTGCTGAGGGAGAGAGAATCTCAAGCAGACTCTCCACAGAGCACAGAGGCCAATGCAGGGCTCGATCTCACAACCTTGAGATTATGCACTGAGCGGAAATCAACAGTCAGATGCTTAACCAACTGAACCACCCAGACACCTCTCCTAGATAAAATATTTTCAGATATTCAGTTGGAATATGTGACACATGTAATCCAGAGCACAGACCCAATTCCTTAAGTCCTCACTAAATTCACCTCACACAAACTCAAGTCTTTTAGCATGCCCTGTCTACCACCTTCCTACTAAGATGCCCCACTACTCCCCATGCTATGTATTCTCCCTTGTGAGCCTAATAAACCAGAATTATTCAACAAGACATATATGTTCCTAGTGAGTTTTGGCTGGAGGGCACTGACAGTTCTAATAGGTTATTTGGTAAAAGGGTCTCTCTTTCCATCTTTTTTTTTTAGATTTTATTTATTTATTTTGTTTTTTTAAGATTTTTGTTTATTTGACAGAGAGAGACATTGAGAGAGAGAACACAAGCAGGGGGAGTGGGAGAGGGAGAAGCAGGCCCCCCACTGAGCAGGGAGCCCGACGTGGGGCTTGATCCCAGGACCCTGGGATCATGACCTGAGCCAAAGGCAGACACTTAACAGCTGAGCCACCCAGGCGCCCTCTCTCTTTCCATCTTTAACCTGAAGTGACTATATCAAGTTTCATCTCCCAAGACAGAAACTAGATTAATTTTCTTACAAATGACAACGGCTAAGTTTTGCACAATAGAAAAAACAAATATGATCTTCTTAGAAATTAGTTTCAAGATTTTCTTAGCCCATTTCATTACCAAGTAGAAAAAATTTCACAGCAACCACTTTTCCAAGAGCCCCTTTTATGTCCTTGTTTCTAAGGCTGTAAATGAAGGGGTTCAGCATGGGGGTCACCACTGTGTACATCACAGCAGCTGCTACATCTACCTCAGCTAAGTGGGAGAATAAAGGGTTGAAATACACAGCAATGATGGTGCCATAGAAGAGAGAAACCACGGCCAGGTGGGAGCCACAGGTGGAGAAGGCTTTCCATCTTCCCTTTGTGGATGGGACTCTCAGGACAGCACAGGTAATAAGGACATATGAAGCCAGGATGCAAATAAATGGAGCAATCATGATCAGAGAACCCTCGGTCAGAATCATCATCTCATTGAGGTGTGTGTCGGAGCAGGAGAGTTTCAGGAGGGGCGTCACATCACAGAAGTAGTGGGGGATGGCATTGTCTGCACAGAACGAGAGTCGAGCCATCAGCAGGGTATGCAATAGGACATCCAGGTTGGCGATGGCCCATGACCCAGCGACCAGCAGGGCACAGAGCTGCTGGGTCATCTTTGTTGAGTAGCGTAAGGGGTGGCATATGGCAACGAAGCGGTCATAGGCCATCACAGCCAGGAGGAAATTGTCCATGTCCACAAACATGAATACAAAATACATCTGTGTGAGACATCCGGAAAAGGAGATGGTCTGAGTCCCGAGAATGTGGTTGGCCAGCATCTTGGGGACAGTGGTGGAGGAGAAGCAGATGTCTGTAAAGGACAGGTTGCCGAGGAAGAAGTACATGGGGACATGCAGGCGGGAGTCCACGCCGATGGCCAGGAGGATGAGCAGGTTTCCCAGGACCGTGGCCAAGTACATGGTCAGGAAGAGCACGGAGAGGAGGTGCTGCTGCTGGGGCTCCTTGGAAAGCCCGAGGAGGAGGAACTCAGAGACCCTGGACTCGTTTGCCCCTCTCATGGGGCTGGACACAGATGCAAAGAACAGAAGCAGAGCTCAGAAACCTAGAAGCTGTGGCTTTGGAAACAACAATCCAAGCTCCACCCACATGGTCATGTTAATGAAACCTGTATTAGAATTGCTCAGTCAGGATCCACCCCTAGTCTCTACACCCTCAACCTCCAACTCCCAGTCCTGGATGACCCTGGTCCCACTGGACTATTCTTTAAAGTTTTATCAGGTATAACACAGACACAAACAAAGCCCTTCTCTGCCATTATGTATGTCTCTTTTTTTTTAAGATTATTTAGTTATTTATTCGACAGAGATAGAGACAGCCAGCGAGAGAGGGAACACAAGCAGGGGGAGTGGGAGAGGAAGAAGCAGGCTCATAGTGGAAAAGCCTGATGTGGGGCTCAATCCCAGAACGCCGGGATCACGCCCTGAGCTGAAGGCAGACGCTTAACCGCTGTGCCACCCAGGCGCCCCGTGTATGTCTCTTTTAAAATTCCCAGGCTTTCTCCCACTTTTTTGTAGCTCGCAGAGACAAGTAAAACAGTTGATTATTACTGAGTGTATCTCAAGTTCCAGTTGATGGATTCAGGACTCTACCACTCCCTGGATCTGGAAAAGTTAACAAGAGAGATTCTTCAAACAACTTCCCTCATTAGTAACTATACATATAAATTAACTTCATATATATATTCTCCTGTCCTATATATATGTTCTAATTTTACCTGGAAGAAGTTGGTACTGTTGACCGCAAGTTTTCTTCACCTTTGAGGAACCAACCAATGCTCTTCTTTATTATAAGGTTTGGAAAGTATTGGAAATATTGGTAGATCCTGAGTGAGTGAGAAGCAGAATTCATTGCCTGAGCCCTCTGTGCAGAGAAGGATGTTTGGGGGAATTAGAAATAGGTATTTACAGTGGCTTCCATGGCCACTGGGACCAAATTCCCTGAGGACCTCGTTAAAGATAAGCAGAAAGTAATTGTCCCACCTATTTCCTGGTCTCTGTGGACCCAACAATGATGACAAAGTATAAGGATCTAACCCCTGCATCAGAACTTGGGAGATAAAGCAAGAAGTAAAATTTTGCAAGTAAATCATTAGGTATTACAAAAAGTAGTGCCCACTTTTACCGCTTGTTTCCTTGCCCCATAAATTCCTGGTTGGTAGAAAGTTCAGCAGATATTGTCCACTGGTATGAAACTTATTGTATCCTGTAAAACAGCACCCCAACCTCACAAGGTAACCTCAACTGGTGCCCAAACTGAGTCTTTAAAAGACCATTTCTCTATTCCATAGAGTCAATTGCTCTAGGTGATGGTGTACAAGTAAATTTCAGTGAATCACATGGACACCAGCCTTATCCTTCTTATCCATGAAAAAATATACCTTTTTGTGTATATTAGTTTCCTTTTCCTGAGTGCTTCCGTACATTCCCAGAGACCTATCCCTCATATTATCTATTGTCGAGTAACAACTTATCCCCAAAGCTAGCAACTTGAAACAGTTAATATTTATCTCACACAATTCCTGTGAGTCAGGGACCTAGTAATGGTTTAGATGTATGGTTCTAGATCAGGACTTGTCATGAGACTCCAGTTAAGTTGTCAGCAGGAACTCAGTCATCTGAATGCTTGACTATAGCTGGAGGATGGGCTTCCAAGACGGTGCCCTCACATTACCTATGGTAAGAAAGCCTCAGTTCCTCACATCGACTTCTCCATAGAGCTAACTTGATATGTCCTTATAACAGAGTAATTGGTTTCCCAGAGCAAGTGATTCAAGAGAGCAAGATGGAAACCACACTATCTTTTGTGATGGAGTTCCTATACTCACACACCATCATTTTCACAAGATTCTGCTATTTACAGAGTGCTAAAGACAGAATGGTTATGTCCCCACCACATTCAGATGTTGAAATCCTAACCCTCAAGGTGATGGTATTAGAAGGTAGAGCCTTTGTGAGGTGATCTGGTCATGAAGGCAGAACCCTCACTAATGGTATTAGTGCCCTTATAACAGAAGGCCTGAGAAGCTCCCTTGTCCCTTCCACTATGTGAGGTTACACTGAAGATTGCCATCTATGAACCAGGAAATAGCTTCTCACCAGACATCAAACGTGCCAGCATCTTGATCCTGGATTTCCCAGCCTCCAGAACCATGAAAAAATACATTTCTGTTGTTTCTAAATTAGCCAGTCTAAGGTATTTTGTTATAGCAGCCTGAATGGATTAAGACACAAAGTCAGCCCAAGTCAATGTGGGAAGGGATTACCTGAACACCTGTGACCCATTCTAACCAGGAAGGGAAGACGATGGAGCAGAGCCCTAAAGGACCCGGGCAGGTGCAGCGGAAGGCTCATGGGACGCTCCAGTTGCCCTGGTTTTGCCGGAACCAACCCCAGAGAGCCTCTTTACGCCATTTCGGGGGCGGGGGAGATTCAGAGCCACTCAAGGCAACACAGAACCCCCGCTCCCTGCAGGGGCTCCAAGCCTGCCGCACTTCGGAGAAAGAGTAAGCCACACCTCCTCGCTGAGACCAAGCAGAGCGGAGACTCCGCTCCTCCTATCTAATTGGGCAAGAGTACGCGGGGCGGGGGCGACGCAGCCTCTGATTGGTTCCGTTTGAGGGCGGGTATAGCGCTTCCGGGAAGTGATTCCGCCTGATCCGCCTCTCCCGCGCTGCGCCTGCGTGTGGCCGATTGTTCTAGGAAGGTCCTCCCGCGCTCCGGCGACTCCAGAGAGCCGGGGGGCGGGGGCGGAAGTGTGAAATATAAAGGGGTTCAAAAGGCTTAGTAATCAAAGTAATAGTTCAATGCATTTTTTTTTAAAACAAAGTTAATGCAAAAAATCTTTTACTAAATATAAGAATTTTAAAGACACGATCAGTAAGCTGAAAGTTAATATTTAAGACCTTCACTTAGTCAAGAGAAATTGTCAAATACGGCAATTCTGTCAGTTGAAACAGGCAAAGAAAATTCTGAAAACATTAGTGATGAGTTTACTTCTACTAAACTAGTGTTAAAGATAAACACAGCCAGACATTAATTAAAGCAGTGAAAACTGATTTAATTCAGTAACTACTGATGGTAGGGGAAGGAGCTGAGCTCCATTCCATTTTCTGCAGAGGTATTGGGGATCTTAAAGGGAGAATGAGGAAGTAGGGAGAGGGAAGGGCAGAAACTTCAGCAGTCAGGGAAGTGAAAAATTACAAAAAGCTGGATGAGAGAGTTGGTCCTTGGGAAACCCATCTGGGTTTGCTAATTGGCCCTTATGGAAGCTAGGCTCCTACCCTACCATACAGACAGGGTCCCTATCTTCAGGCGTTTCTGGAACGAATGGTACATTCTTTTGGCAGCCTTGATTTTTCTGAGGCAGGCAGTACGGGCACTTAGGGTCATCCTAGGGATGGCCCTTGAGCTGTTAGATGCTATGTTAGTGTTTGTTCAAGTCCTTTAGGCCAAAGTTGAACATAGTCAAGAAGAGGGAGAAGCCTGATTGAGTTGGGTCAAGGAGGGACTCTGTCCTTAGAAAAGTAAAATTATAAGAGATTCTGATTTGGGTGTAAATAAAATATTGCAGTTAAAATAATGTGAGTTTAGGGGCTCCTGGGTGGCTCAGTTGGTGGAGCATGTGACACTTGATCTCAGAGCCCTTGACTTTGAGCCCCACTTGAGTTAGGCATGAAGCCTACTTAAAAAATAAATTAATAAAAGAAAAGAAAAGAATGTGAGTTTAAGTATACCTACTTTTAACTTTTTCAATATTTTTGCAACCACTTTAAATGTAAAAAATTAACCATTAAAAAATAGATTAAAACATGCATATCAGGCTTCATTATGGCTTGGAAGTCCCGATGTGAGGTGGCAGAGAGCTGAACCAAGCCCATCAACTCCTTTAGGAAACTTTTTCATCATCCTCTATAGTAACTTCCCCATATTGATTCATTCATATAATCGTTTATTCAGGTAAGAAAATTGTTGAGCAACTACTATATTGCAGATACTATTGAAAAACCTGGTCCCTGCACTCACGGAGTGCAGCCTAGTTGGAGTAGGAAACACAGGGAAAAAAACACAAAATAATTTCCTCAGGGTACTGACTTCTGTTTCTCATTATTCATGAAACGTGCACTCTATATGAACCAGACCCAGGAACTAACACCCTGTGTACAAATGTGAATAATGACTCATTTCTTATTTCAAGGGCCTTATATGTTTATGGTGGAAGACCCCAAAAGAGTGCAAACACCTGCAATAGAAGGTTGTACAGGTCATATGGGAAAGATAAGGCGAGCAGTTCTACTGGGGTGGTGTATTGGTTTCCTAGGCCTGCCATAACAAAGTACCATAAATTAGGTGACTTTAAACAACAGAAATTTATTCTCTTACAATTTTGGAGACTAGATGTCCAAAATTAAGGAGTTGGCAAGGATGGGTTCATTCTGGAGACTCTGCGAGAGAATCTGTTCCATGCCCTTTTTCTAGCTTCAGTGGCTGCCATCAGCCCTTAGGGTCCCATCACTTAGGATTGATTAGTGCCATCAATCCTTAGTGATGCTTGTAGATGTACCACTTCAAACTCAGCCAGTCTTCACATGGCATTACCCCTAAGGATCTTTGTGTCTTTGTGTCTTCACATGGTGTTCTCTCTGTGGGTGGCTATGTCCAAATTTCCCTCTTCTTAGGACGACACCAGTCTTTGAAATCAGAGCTACCCTAATCCTGTATGACCAAATCTTAACTTGATTACATCTGTAAATACCCTATTTCCAAATAAGGTCATATTCATAGGTACCATGTGTTAGGACTTGAACATCTTTTGCAGGCTGGGGGACACAATCCCACTCACTACAGTAGGGAATAATATTGAAGAATGATAGGGAAGTAGAATGCAGGGCACTTAGTGAATGATTGGATATGTGGGATTAGGGCAAGTGTAGGAGGGCAGCAACATTAATTGAGAACCATTAATTGAGATGTGCAGTGCAGGCAGGAGAGAAATGCATCTGCGCTTGTTGGGATGGATCACGGTGTGATGGTGGCAGTGTGGACTCCATGGGTTCCACTAGGAAGTGTTGGGTGTGAAGACATTCAAGTTGGACACAATGGATATGTAGGTCAAGGGGAGCTCTGACAGATATGGATTCAGGGATTCAGAAGTCACCAGAACACAGATGTGGTTAAAGACACAAAGTAGATGTAATTGCCCAGGAACAGAGTATAGAGTGAAAAGAAGTCCAAGAATAAAACCCAAAAGGAAAACAAACATTTATAAGATGGTAGAAGAGGAGGAGGTGGCAAAACAAATGCAGCAAAGAGACACAGAAACAAGCAGAGATCAGTGTTTAAGGAGCTATGGTGAGTTTTAAAAAGAAACTAGTGGTAAACAATGCCACAGGCACAGAAAAATCAAGGAAAATGACTGAAGAGCAACACTGTATGTTGTAAAATTATATCTCCAAATAAAATACTAAATGTTGTTTCAATAAATCGTCACTAATGTGGCAAATGGACTAGACCTTAATACTTAACCTTTGATTATGCAACATGGTATATCTGTTCTTTTCCTTTGTTGTCATTCTGTTGTTGTTACTATTATCCTCTCAGGGGTGCCCACTCTTGCCATTATTATTCAACATAGTACTAGAAGTCCTTGCAACAGCAATCAGACAACATAAGGGGATATAAGGTATCCACATTGGCAAAGAATAAGTCAAACTGTCTCTCTTCGCAGATGACATGATACTCTAGATAGAAAACCCAAAGACTCCACCCCCAAACTACTAGAACTTAGAGAGCAATTCAGTAATGTGGCGGGATACAAAATCAATGCTCAGAGATCAGTTGCATTTCTATACACGAACAATGAGACTGAAGAAAGAGAAATCAGGGAATCCATTCCATTTACAATAGCACCAAAAATCATACATTATCTCAGAATTAACTTAACCAGAGATGTAAAGGATCTATATTCTAGAAACTACAAATCACTCTTGAAAGACATTGAAGAAGACACAAAAAGATGGAAAAATATTCCATGCTCATGGATCGGAAGAATAAACATAATTAAAATGTCCATGCTACCCAGAGCAATCTACATTTTCAATGCCATCCCAATCAAAATACCAATGACATTTTTCAAAGAACTGGAACAAACAGCCCTTAAATTTGTGTGGAACCAGAAAAGGCCCCGAATAGCCAAGGAATTGTTGAAAAGGAAAAACAGAGCTGGGGGCATCACGTTGCCAGATTTCAAGCTATACTACAAAGCTGTGATCACAAAGACAGCATGGTACTGGCACAAAAACAGACACATAGACCAATGGAACAGAATAGAGAACCCAGAAATGGACCCTCGGCTCTTTGGGGAACTAACATTTGACAAAGCAGGAAAAAAACATCCAGTGGGGAAAAAAACAGTCTCTTCAATAAATGGTGCTGGGAAAATTGGACAGCTATATGCAAAAAAATGAAACTTGACCACTCTCTCACACCATACACAAAGATAAACTTCAAATGGATGAAAGACCTCAATGTGAGACAGGAATCCATCAAAATCATAGAGGAGAACATAGGCTGCAACCTCTTTGACATCGGCCACTGCAACTTTTTTCATGACACATCTCCAAAGGCAAGAGAAACAAAAGAAAAAATGAACTTGTGGGACTTCATCAAGGTAAAAAGCTTCTGCACAGCCAAGGAAACGGTCAAAAAAACTAAGAGGCAGCCCACGAAATGGGAGAATATATTTGCAAGTGACACTACAGATAAAAGACTAGTACCCAAGATCTACAAAGAACTTCCCAAACTCAATACACGTGGAACAAATAACCAAATCAAAAAATGGGCAGAAGATATGAACAGACACTTTTCCAATGAAGACATACAAATGGCTAACAGACACATGAAAAAATGTTCAAAATCATTAGCCATCAGGGAAATTCAAATCAAAACCACCTTGAGATACCACCTTACACCAGTTAGAATGGCAGAAACTGACAAGGCAGGAAACAACAAATGTTGGAGAGGATGTGGAGAAAGGGGATCCCTCTTACACTGTTGGTGGGAATGCAAGTTGGTACAGCCACTTTGGAAAACAGTGTGGGGGTCCCTTAAAAGGTTAAAAATTGAGCTACCCTATGATCCAGCAATTGCACTACTGGGTATTTACCTCAAAGGTACAGACGTAGTGAAGAGAAGGGCCATATGCACCCCAATGTTCACAGCAGCATTGTCCACAATAGCTAAATTGTGGAAGGAGCTGAGATGCCCTTCAAGAGATAACTAGATTAAGAAGATGTGGTCCATATATACAATGGAATATTACTCAGCCATCAGAAAGAACAATTACACAACATTTGCAGCAACATGGACGGGACTGGAGGAGATTATGCTAAGTGAAATAAGTCAACCAGAGAAAGACAATTATCATATGGTTTCACTAATTTATGTAACATAATAGGAAGATTGGTAGAAGGAAGGGAAGAATGAAGGGGGGGTAAACAGAAGGGGGAATGAACCATGAGAGACTATGGACTCTGGGAAACAAACTGAGGGCTTCAGAGGGGTGGGGGGTGGCGGATTGGGATAGGCCGGTGATGGGTATTAAGGAGGGCACATATTGCATGGTGCACTGGGTGTTATACACAAATAATGAATCATGGAACATTGCATCAAATACTGGGGATGTACTGTATGGTGACTAATATAACAAAATAAAAATATTTAAAAAAAAGACCTCTCAGGGGGCATGCGGGTAGCTCAGTAGGTTAAGAATCTGCCTTCGTCTCAGGTCATGGTCCGGGATCCTGGGACCAAGTCCCGAGTTGGGCTTCCTGCTCAGTGGGGAGTCTGCTTCTCCCTCTCCCTTGCCCCCCCCCGCCATGTTCTCACACACACGTGCGCACTCTTTCTCTCAAATAAATTTAAAAAAAAAAAAAAAGCTAAGGGGCGCCTGGGTGGCACAGCAGTTGAGCGTCTGCCTTCAGCTCAGGGCGTGATCCCGGCGTTCCGGGATCGAGTCCCACATCAGGCTCCTCTGCTATGAGCCTGCTTCTTCCTCTCCCACTCCCCCTGCTTGTGTTCCCTCTCTCGCTGGCCGTCTCTATCTCTGTCAAATAAATAAATAAAATCTTTAAAAAATAAAATAAATTAAATTAAAAAAAGCTAAAAGACCTCTCAGATTGGGTTCTCCAGAAGCACATGCTTTTCGTTCCCCTATTCAGTATTAATGGTTTGCACGTGCAGTAAGTGTCAGGAGCCAAGCTTTTTATGGGTGTCCAAGGTGAATAGTTTATGCATGTGATCCCTGAACATCTCACGGTCTTTAGAGCGCCTAAGGGCGAAGAGGGAGAGGAAGCTGCAACAAACAGACTACACAGTATTGCATATATAATAACTCAAATAGTTTTCTGTGGGAGAGAGAATGAGAATCTCAGCCTAGGGTAATCATCAAAGGCTTGATAGGGATAATATTGGCTTGGACCTTGAAAGTTCAGAAAAGGTTTGCCCCACAGGGAGAAGGAGTAGGCATCCTGAACAGATGAAAAAAGCAAATGTTAATCTGTTTCTCCAAAATCGAAGGAACACCTTATTGCTAAATATACCCCCATAGAGTAAGGCAATCAAATTGGATAATGAGACACTGCCGCAGACTGCTTGCGCGCCCCTCCAAAATGTTAAAATGTTGAAACTTAACTTACCCCAGTGTGTAGTATTTGGAGGTGGGACCTTTGGGAGGTGACTAAGTCGTGAGTGGGGGAGACCTCATGAAGGGATTAGTGTCCTCATACAATAGACCCCAGAGAGCTTCCTCACCCCTTCTACCACCTGAGGACACAGAAAGAAGAAACAAGCAGGCTCTCATCGAACACTGAATCTGCTGACATTTTGATCTTGGACTTCCAGCCTCCAGAACCGTGAGACATAAATGTTTGCTGTTTAAACTGCACAGTGTATGGTATTTGTGTGAGAGCAGGCTAAACAGACTAAGAGGGGCACTGAAAATTATGAAAAGTTCTTTGGATTCCACGTGAGGCTCAGGAATGTGAGTTCAGCCAAAAGACCAGCCCTCTCAGCCGAGGAACACTTGAGCCCACAGAAAACGTCAGTGACTTTTTCACCTCTATTGTTATACCCTCATTAGACACCAGATTTCCTCTGAGTTTCTAGGCTCACTCTTCATAATGAGCAATCATAAAGTACATCCGAAGCAGCATGACTGTCAACTCAGAAATTACATTAGAACCCCTTGGAGAGCCTAAGGGGAAAAAATGCTAATGCTTGGATCCCACTCCAGAAATTCTGGTTTAATTGGCCAAAGCTTGGTCCAGCCACCATATATATGGTGTCAAAGCTCTCTAGGTGATACTGTCATGTATTCGAGATTGAAAAACACTGCCTTAGATTCTGCGAGCATTTCCAGAAAGGAAGTGGAAACAAATTTGGTGACACGTAAATTTTTAGAGTGATCACTTAGAGAGGAAAAACTTGACCTTTATGCAAAGAAGGTTTAAATACAGGAATTAGAAACAAATAAAATTACGTATTTAAAGGAGCAGGGGTGTACTTAAGTCTTAGTTCATTCGTAACGCTCTTAAGAGTATTTATTCTAAGTTCCTTGCAAACACTTTGATAGCTACATCTCAGTGAGTTGACAAAGATTAATATGCCTGGGAATAATAGGTCCATTATACGTTCATCACTAAGAGTATCTCGTCCTGCCCATCATTTTTCGTAAGGCCCCTTTCAAGTCCCTGTTCCTCAGGCTGTAGATGAAGGGGTTCAGCATGGGGGTCACCACTGTGTACATCACAGTAGCTGCGGTGTCCTTCTCAGAAGAGTGTGAGGACAAAGGGTTGAAATACACAGCAATGATGGTGCCATAGAAGAGAGAAACCACGGCCAGGTGGGAGCCACAGGTGGAGAAGGCTTTCCATCTTCCCTTTGTGGATGGGACTCTCAGGACAGCACAGGTAATAAGGACATATGAAGCCAGGATGCAAATAAATGGAGCAATCATGATCAGAGAACCCTCGGTCAGAATCATCATCTCATTGAGGTGTGTGTCGGAGCAGGAGAGTTTCAGGAGGGGCGTCACATCACAGAAGTAGTGGGGGATGGCACTGTCTGCACAGAACGAGAGTTGAGCCATCAGCAGGGTATGCAACAAAGCATGCAGACTGGCGATGGCCCATGACCCAGCGACCAGCAGGGCACAGAGCTGCTGGGTCATCTTTGTTGAGTAGCGTAAGGGGTGGCATATGGCAACGAAGCGGTCATAGGCCATCACAGCCAGGAGGAAATTGTCCATGTCAGCAAGTTCAAAGAGAAAATACATCTGTGTGAGACACCCAGAAAAGGAGATGGTCTGAGTCCCGAGAATGTGGTTGGCCAGCATCTTGGGGACAGTGGTGGAGGAGAAGCAGATGTCCGTAAAGGACAGGTTGCCGAGGAAGAAGTACATGGGGACATGCAGGCGGGAGTCCACGCCGATGGCCAGGAGGATGAGCAGGTTTCCCAGGACCGTGGCCAAGTACATGGTCAGGAAGAGCACGGAGAGGAGGTGCTGCTGCTGGGGCTCCTTGGAAAGCCCGAGGAGGAGGAACTCAGAGACCCTGGACTCGTTTGCCCCTCTCATGGGGCTGGACACAGATTAACAGACGACAGTGAAGTCAGATACCTATACAGGGATGATTAAGATGTAACAAATCAGACTCCTGCAGGATCACATTTGCACATCAGTTCATAAAAGTGCTAAGAGGATGTGCCCACCCAACCTATACTTCCAACTTCCAACACACAGTTCTGATGTTCTTCCTACTGGATTCACTGATCCTTAATTTGTATTGAAAAACACACGTTAACACTGAAAAGCAGACAGATACCTACACGGCCTGACTATGTGTCTCTGCTTACATTTCCCAATTCTCCCCCTGACCCACCCAACTCCTATGGAATTCATAAGAGATAAGAGAAGAAGTTGATTATTACTGGGTTCTTGAGTGACGTACGATGGATTTAGGACTCCTACTATTAACTTCCTGTATCTGGAAGGTGTAGCGGAGGAGGTTCCTAAAAAATCTTCGTTTCTTGATAGATATCAACGTCTCTACTACTGCAGTCTTACCTGAGGGGAGGTTCTTCAGCTCTGTAACTGATCGATGCTTCTCTTCATTGTAGTGACTGGAGTGTCTTGGAAACAAAGGCAGGTAAGGAGTGACTGAAGAGTGGGGGTTCATGGTCTAAGTCCTCTGTTCAGGAAAGATGTTTGGGGCAATCACAGAGCAAGCATTTACAGGAGCTTCACCACCACTGGGACAAGATTCCCTGAGAGCCTCATTAGAGATGAGAAAAAGAATAATTGTCTTGCATATTTTTGGCCCTTTGGACTGAACAGTAATGACAGTAATGACAAAGAATATTATCTAAAGTTTAGATGTAATTCTTGGGTCAGAACTTGGAGGATATTAGAAATGAAGCCACTTTGGTAGACACAAATCCCAGATAAAACTCCCTTGGAACTGAGTGATCTGGGTCTGTGCCCAAAGATGTGAAAATTCAGTTATTAACCACTTGTTCTCATTTCCTTTTTTCAGATCCTGGGCTATTCCTGTGTTTTCTGTGTCACCTTGGCTTTCTTATGTCTAATTATCTTTCTAGAAGATTAGTGATGCCAAATCTCCATTTTGCAAGTGGGAATGTTGAGAGCGAGTTACAGAGCTGAGAGTAAACCATGAAGACATCTGGGAAAAAGGATAGCCTGATTCTAAGGGAAGTTGTCTCCAGGAGAACACAAGCATGCTGTAATTTACAAACTCCAGCCCCCAAAGGCAGATATTTTTTGGGATTTGAGTCCAACTCACATTGTTTACCTTTTTTCTGAATGGAAGCCCCGAATCCAAATAGTAGTAGCAGCAGGATCCCAGCCACCATGTTCGTACCACATGTTCTTCCCTTCACCATAGCTGGTTGGACCAGGGTATTTGGAACTAGGATTGAGGGAGAGCCAGTCCCTATCATTATGTGGCTTGCCAGGAATGTGTAAATCCAACCTTCTGCCTGTGCATTGCTATCGGATGGACTGAGAAGCAGAGAAGTGTTGAAGAAATAAACACAGAGAAAGAAGATATTAGTTGGAGAAAATCTTCACGGTGTTCCAATTCTGGGTTCAAGTCCTTTCCTGATGATTGGTTTACATTCCAGCATGTTTCACTCAGGATTCTTAGTTGTAAATAATAAAAAATAATTGTGGTTAATTTTAGCAGAAAGGGATTTCATTAAAAGAAGCATCTGACTCTTGATGCTTCGGGTCATGATTTCAGGGTTGTAAGGTCAAGCCCTGCATCAAGTTCTGCACTGGGCATGGAGTCTGCTTGAGATTCTCTCTCCCTCTCCCTCTGCCACTCCCCCCACTCATGCGCTCTCTCTCTCTCTCTCTCTCTCTCTCTCTTGCTCTCAAATAAGTAAATCTTTAAAGAATACTGGTTCCACCAGTGAATGAGTGGATAAACAATGGAATATACAGTAGTGTGTGTGTGTGTGTGTGCGCGCACACGCATGTGTGTGTGTAAATCAGCCATAAAAAGGAATGAAGTCCTGATACATCTTACAACATGGATGAACTTCAAAATCATTATACTAAGTCAAAGAAGACAGACAGGAAAGGTCACATATTATATGATAGGACATCCAGGTGGAAGGACCCAAGAGTCAGTTTGGGGCCTATTGTTCAGAGCAGGGTCTGGCTTCACATGGTTCAGACGTTATCAGCACATAAGTTTATTTGATGTTATGAAAGTGAATGTGATTGTCCAGACAGAAAGAATAAAATGAGAAGGAAAAAAATCCAAGGATAAAACCCATGAGGACAAAAACATATAATGAGGTGACAGAAGACAGGCCAGCAAATGTGATCTGTAAAGACAGGAAACAATGAGGGAACGAGTAAAAATTGGTGTCTCAGAAGCCAAGACCTAAGTTTCAAAACAGAACAACCCCCCCCCAAATTGTATCAGTAATGTATTACCACAACCATAGTTTGTAACAAACTCCACAACCTCAATGGCTTAGAAAATCAATAACCTATTCATTGGTGGGGGGTCAGCCAAGCTTCATACTGTGGATCATGTGGGCTGGGCACCACACTGTGGGCTGGGCTCATGTTCTCTGCTCTTCTTTCCTCCTGGGTCTCAGGCTGGAGGGGCAACAGCGGCCCAGAGTGTGTTCTGGTGGAGCACTGAGTGCAGGAGGCAAATCCAACTGTGCAAGCCTGTCTGCAGCCTCTCCTTAGATCATCTTCACAGACGTCCCCTTGGCCACAGCAATTCATGTGGCCAAACACCAAGTCAAGAGTCAGGGAAGGGCGCTCCATCTGCCGTGAGGCCATGGAAAGGGCATGTATACATGTAATTGTATTACAGAGGAATGAATGACTGAGATCCCCAGTTCATTCTACCGCAAGAATCTAGTAGTAGAGAATACCGAAGAGACAAAGAACTTAAGAAAAGAACTAGATGGCAGCGATTATATTTCATAAAATTATATTTTTAAAGAAAACTCTGACATTTTCAAAGTATATTTTATAATATGCTAAATGCCATACAGCACTGTAGTTAAGCATATGTGTTTGGGTCAGCCAACATGGCTTAGCCATACTTATTGTTCTCAGAGTATCATTATAATTAAAATGCTAAAAGAAGAGGGAAACAAAAATATTCAGAATTCAGGGTTTTCTGCTTTTTTTTTTCTTCTTGATAGTTTTCTGCATTTTCCTAAGACTTTCTTCAACAAGCAGTGTCAAGGAGCACCTGGGTGGCTCAGTCGTTTCAGTGTCCAACTCTTGATCTTGGCTGGGGTCATGATCTCAGGGTCATGGGATCAAGCCCTGCGTCGGGCTCCACACTCAGCGTGGAGTCTCCTTGTCTCTCTCACTCTGTTCCTCCCACCCCACTCATGCTCTGTCTCTCTCTCAAATAAACAAATAAATAAATAAAATCTTAAAAACAAAAACAACAATAAGCAGTGTGAAGAACTACAAAGAGTCTGAGATTTTACCCTGAATGCAAGTTAACAAGCTAGTCTGGGAATTTCATGGATGGAGGCAGAAGACACAAAACTCTCGGGTCAGAGACGAAGGACTTTATTACAGCAATAATAGGATCCAGAGCAGCAGCATTTACACCAGTTCCTTAAGCCCCAATTCCCCCAGAATGACATGAATAAAACCAGGCAGCACCTGTGTACACAGTGGATGATTTAGAGAAGACAAACTCCAAGCTTAGGAAATCAAATCTTTTGTAATTGGGAATAAGCCTTCCTGACATTTGCTCCAGAAGGAAACATTATATTTATTATACCGGGTGGTAGAAATCCCCCTGTTGCTCTGGAAAGACACCATTTTCATCTTCCAAGGCCATTCACTACAGAAACATCCTTGAAGAGATGGTCTAGAACAGAAGTAGTGACGGTCTCTGCTCACAAAATGTACAGAAAAGCAAGAGACCCATGGAGTACTATCTCCCACCAAGCATGTGTTAATTTTATACTCATAAAGTTGTATTTGTTTTTTAATAGTAAATAGGAGATGGAGGCATTCATTGTTGACTAATACTTTCTAGGCAAAGGATTGGACTTTAATTTTTTCTCATGTACTAGAAGCTCTTAAAAAATATTCTGACAAAGAGGGAAAGAATCCTTCATCCAAGTCAACTATTTCAGAAAGTCCATAAGAATGAGCCAACACAAGCCAAGCAAAAAGTAGAGCTGGTGACTCAGTATTAACCAATGTATCCTATTCCTTAAGGATACATTGGTTAATATTAAAAGGATTAAAGAGAACAAAGATCTTACTGTTACTAAAAGATACAATCCATAATGAATTTACAACCTTTGTGAACCTTTGTGCCTTCCAAAAGCTAACATCAAATAAAAAAGCAGAAGCTATTAATAGAAAAAAATAGTTGAAATGTTAATTATAAGACTTAACAGATCAATAAAAACATTAAGTATCAGAATGTTATAATTTTTTCTTTTTTTTAATATTTTATTTATTTATTCGACAGGATAGAGACAGCCAGCTAGAGAGGGAATACAAGTAGGGGGAGTAGGAGAGGAAGAAGCAGGCTCCTAGAGGAGGAGCCTGATGTGGGGCTCGATCCCATAATGCTGGGATCACTCCCTGAGCCGAAGGCAGACGCTTAACCGCTGTGCCACCCAGGCGCCCCCAGAATGTTATAATTTTCATATACATTTATTTGGATTCTATTTTACAGATATAACCATATCTTAGAAAAAACCTGACTGAAGTCCATGCCATATAAAAAGACCCCAAGGATTCAGAGAGGATGTCAAAGGTAGAAGGGTAAATATGAGCTGGGTGTTCTTGGTTGACACAGTGGAGCTAGAAGCCACCGCGGCCCATAGTCAGACTTCAGTGTAGGATAAAGTAAATTTGAGCTCAGAGAGCTGAAACCTGAGGCCATAGGAGGGTCCCAGCGCAGACCCCAAAGAGATGTGAACCACAAGCACCAGCGCTACAGCGAGCAGGTCCCCAGCAGACCAAACAAAAATCAGGATTCAGGAGCTACAATGTGTGCTAGTCATTTGCAGAGTCATGCCAAGGGACGGGTCCAACTTCTGGTTCTCTCTCTCTACCTGACTGGGGGAAGCAGGACTGGCTGACTCTTCTGAATGAGCTTCTGGGTATTTTGACACAAAGAAGGAGGAACTGGACACCCTGATAATAAATGACAGATAAGGTGGTGCTGAAATAATGAAGAAATAAATGATGACCTTAATTTTTACTGCAAGCTGGAGAAACTGGGTCATCTAAGCTATGTGTCGGATTCAGGGACACAAAGAAAGAATTATACACCAGGAAGTACGCAGCAGCATTATTCCTACTACAGAAACACTTGAAATTGTTCAGAGTCAGGGAATGAATCCATGAATGGATAGAATATTATGTAGCCATTAAAATCACATTTCTAAGACCTTTGCCGACATGGGAAGAAGGAGGTAGAAAACTGGAATGCCAAATAATATGGGAAGATTGCAGCCAACTTTTCTAAAATTATATCCACAAGTGTATAATAGCAGTTATCTTGGAGCAGCAAGACTGCAGGTTATTTTAACTTTATTCTTTATGATTTTTGGTGTTCCATAGTGTATAGGCATTACCTATCTAATAACAAAGTTGTATTTTTAAGTGAAGAAATTTTAAAAACTCCTTCTCAAGTAATTGTGTCCAAATTAAAAGCTAAGGAAGTATTCATTCATCCGCTTTTTTTTTTTTTTCTTTCAGCTAGGCCTTTGGTCCAGAAGCAGTGCCAGACACTGGAGTACAGGTGAATAGTGTGTGAATTTGAGTATGGAAGAGCTTATTATCTGTGAAAAGCCCTTGCAGTTGTGGAAAATAAACCAAAGGAAAAAACAGAGCTTGGGAATCAGGAGGCATCCATGGGAGACGAGGTGACATTTGACTTGGCTCTTGGAAGTGTGGGAGAGTGTTGATGTGGGGGGAGTGTTGTGTCCCTTAATGCCACAGAGAAGAATGTAGAGGGCGCTGGTCCAGGCAGAGGGAAAAGCAAGCCTCGATCTGCTTCACTGGTATCAAAGACTCCCCTGCTGACCCCATAAAGGTCCGTTAGCCAAGCAGGATCCTCGCAACCAGACTGTTTCCCCATCCTGTGCGGGTTCACCTCTTGAAGCTCTGGGCCACGTGCCCACCTGGGCCTCTGAGTCTCACCTGAAATGTTATTACCCACTTTAGTCCTCATAGTTTACTCTGTTCTTTTGTCTGAGATTCAAAACATTTTTTTTGCTTAATCTCTACACCCAACGTGGGGCTTGAACTCATGACCTGAGATCAAGATTTGTGTGCTCTTCTGACTGAGCCAGTCAGGCACCCCTCAAAACTAATTTTTCTGAGTGTTTCTGCAACCCAATTTTTATGACTGACCAACAAAGGATATGTAAGGAATACAAGACAGACCAACAATTCCCACCCTGACGGCACATTAGAATCATCTGAGATTTTTAAAATCTGTGTTGTGGCCCCACCACAAGAGATTCTAATCTATTTGGTCATTGTTGGGGCCTGGACATCAGCGGATTGTAAGAGCTTCCAGGTAATTCTAATATTCAAAAATATGTGTAGCATGTATCCTTTCAGAGAGACCACTTGAAAAGGAAATACTTGAGGGGCACTGGGTTTCTCAGTCAGTTAAGTGTCAATCCTTGATTTTTGGCTCAGGATCTCAGGGTCGTGAAATCAAGCCCCATGTCGGGCTCTGCACTGGGCACGGAGCCTGCTTAACATTCTCTCTCTCCCCCTCTACCCACCTCTCCAAAAAAAAATTTTTAGAAAAAAGAAATACTTGACTTGGGTGTAAAATAATTCAAAAATTAGTCAGTAAAAAGAAGTCTCATTACTTGGTAGATGCAGCAGGGTTATGGGTGAATTCAGTTCACAAGTAATGAGTGCCCCTAGCACAGACATCAATATGTTTGTTGCTTCTACGTGCCCCTAGCACAGACATCAGTATGTTTGTTTCCAGACTGTCTTTGACAAAACACCTATCTTAAATCAATTAATAAAAAAAAATAAGTTTTCATGGAAATAAAATTCAGCTTTGATTCTCTCAACAGACAGAAAACGTTTTCCTGTCAACCACTTTTCCAAGAGCCCTTTTCAAGTCCCTGTTCCTCGGGCTGTAGATGAAGGGGTTCAGCATGGGGGTCACCACTGTGTACATCACAGTAGCTGCGGTGTCCTTCTCAGAAGAGTGTGAGGACAAAGGGTTGAAATACACAGCAATGATGGTGCCATAGAAGAGAGAAACCACGGCCAGGTGGGAGCCACAGGTGGAGAAGGCTTTCCATCTTCCCTTTGTGGATGGGACTCTCAGGACAGCACAGGTAATAAGGACATATGAAGCCAGGATGCAAATAAATGGAGCAATCATGATCAGAGAACCCTCGGTCAGAATCATCATCTCATTGAGGTGTGTGTCGGAGCAGGAGAGTTTCAGGAGGGGCGTCACATCACAGAAGTAGTGGGGGATGGCACTGTCTGCACAGAACGAGAGTCGAGCCATCAGCAGGGTATGCAACAGAACATTCAGATTGGCAATAGCCCATGACCCAGCGACCAGCAGGGCACAGAGCTGCTGGGTCATCTTTGTTGAGTAGCGTAAGGGGTGGCATATGGCAACGAAGCGGTCATAGGCCATCACAGCCAGGAGGAAATTGTCCATGTCCACAAACATGAATACAAAATACATCTGTGTGAGACATCCGGAAAAGGAGATGGTCTGAGTCCCGAGTATGTGGTTGGCCAGCATCTTGGGGACAGTGGTGGAGGAGAAGCAGATGTCCGTAAAGGACAGGTTGCCGAGGAAGAAGTACATGGGGACATGCAGGCGGGAGTCCACGCCGATGGCCAGGAGGATGAGCAGGTTTCCCAGGACCGTGGCCAAGTACATGGTCAGGAAGAGCACGGAGAGGAGGTGCTGCTGCTGGGGCTCCTTGGAAAGCCCGAGGAGGAGGAACTCAGAGACCCTGGACTCGTTTGCCCCTCTCATGGGGCTGGAAGCCTGAGCCCAGAGGCAAATAAAGCAGGAAAAATTCAGAAGCCTGGAAAATGATGGTTAAAGTGGAGCAACTAAGAAGACCGCAAGGAGAAAGGCTGTGTGATATAGATGAGGCATTAGAACCTTGTTCCCTGTGTTTGGCCAGTAATTTATGGCCTTTTCTGTGCCACTATTCTTTCATTAGCAAAATGAGGGCAGTGCTTCTGGAAGGACATTGTGCCTCTGGAAAGATTGTGACAATGGCTTTATCCATAAATTCTTTGTATGTTTGAACTTTCTATCATGACCATGTATCTTAAATAGTGCCATAAATCACTATAGATATAAGAATATTAATAGACATGTTAATATTTACAATGAGTACTGGAGAACAAGTAAAGTGGTTACCCTAGAGACTGACCTATAGTAAGCATATATCTTAATATATGGATATTGATGTCATTATTATCATTAGTGGTGTTGCCTTGGAGGACATTTTTCAGTTCCATTATCTCTAATCCGGACATGTTACACATTCCTAACATGTTTGCTCTGAGGATGAGATCAGTGATCAATCAATATGATAATATTGTTGCTGCTGCTTCCCAGGCTCACATTTTCCGAGCACTTTACAGAGCTCTGAGCCAGCCCTTCTTGGTTATGTCCACTGAACTCCCTCAGTCTAACTTGTAAAATGGAAATGGAAATGACCCAGAGTTATGGGCAGAAACTTGGCCAATTGGTTTTCTCCACAGCTCAGGTCTCATAAACATACAAGACATATATGGTCATGACTGGGTGATTGCAAGGGACTCTTGATGGTGTCAGAACTGTTTCTTGGCTCCACTTTAAAAGAAGGTGTAGTGAGGAGCACCCCCGCAAAAGGTTTACACCTTAACAATCAGTTATTTATAAAGTCCCAGTGATCTGAATCTTTCCCCAGAAAGAATAGCAGTCATCACAGTCACCAGAAGTCCCAAGCTTGCTTCACTTTTCCAGACCTGGCCAGAGATTATTGGTTTGAGGGAAAGAGACTGGTCATTGGAGTTTTCAGGCTAAGTCTCCTTGAATAGGGCTGGAGTATACAGACTCAACCCTTGGTGCAGGAAGCATGTTTGGGGGAATCAGAGGGCCGGGTCTTTATGAGTTATGTTCTTGCTGTTTTAGGCCTCAGTAACATTGGAAATAATGGAATCTTGGGGAAAATCATTAGCAACAATTTTTCTGCCAGAGAAAACTCACACTCCTAGCTGGGATGGTGTCCTTGTTAGGAAATATACATAATGCTGTATATGAATTAAGAAAATAACCTTTGGATTCACACAGACGTGCACTTAATTCCCAGATCCAACATTACCAGTTGTATGACTTTGAGAAATCTATCAACCTTCACAGAATCACAAGATAATAGTCGTCTGACACAGTTGTGTAGATTAAATGAGGCAGTTTATGTTAAACATCTCATGACTCCTAATCTCATCAATGCACTGAGCTTAGAGCATGTCCACTACATGGAAGCTAAAGGTATTAAGTGATATTTACAACCTTCACTCTCAGCTCAATCATCTATGTTCTGGATAAATGTCATTTGGAAATAGTGTCTTGTGTTTATCTTCAAATGGCTATAGTCATTTTGATAAGGGGCCAGTTACAAGTTTTTTTTATTCTATATGTAATTTGGGGGTAAATGGGGTAGAATAGGAACCACTGTTGAGTCCGTTTATAAATTAGTATGACGTGGATGCCAGTAAGGAACATAGAATTTCTGAGTCCCATGGTTATCACTCCATAGTGCTGAAGGCAAGATCTGGCTTTAAGGTGCCCATAAAGCTTTTGATCTTGTGCACTACAAAGTTTACTTTCCTGAGTTGATAATATTGAAGGGTTACTCATAAAAACCATACACCTCGATCAGAAGTGACAGTTGAATCACTAAAAAAAAATGTCTTCTGGAAACCAGAGTGCTAATCTAACTGATCTTCCGCTTTGGGTTATTTATGAGCAATGTATTCTTCATGCTGATTATGACGTCTTCATAAGCATTCACCTACTCCTACTAACTCAACCAAGAACTTCAGGGTCATAATGAGTCCTCCTGTATCCATCAGACACAGGTTATTGGTTTTCAAGTTCTGTACATTCCATCTCCAAAAACAGGCCAAAAAACACCTCACAATGTTAATTATCAAGCATCTGTGCAAGAGGGGAACAACTGTCACTGGATTACTAAAGACATTGAAAGTGATAGAAACTAACTCCCTATCAGCTTAAGGAGAAGGAGAATCTATTGGTGGATGTAATTGCAAAGTCCAAAGTTCTTGCAAGTTTCAGGCGGGGCTAGATGAAGGGACCCAAATAATGACATCAGGACCTGTATTTCATTTCTTATCTATTTTGTCTGTTTCTGTTTGACTTCATTCCACAGATGGCCTCTCTCCATGTAGCAGACAAAATGGCCACCAGCAGCTCCAAACCCACATCCTCCTAGACTAGCAATCACTGGGCACAGAGAACTTCTCTCTACCAGTGTTTTCTTTTTAAATTTTTTAAAAAGATTTATTCCCTTTTGGGTGTAGGCACTGTGGGGTGGTATAAAGTACAGAGATTTGGAATGAAGCTTTGCAGTTTTTTTAAGCAAACCTTACCCCTGACTTGAGGCTCAAATTCGGGACCCCAAGATCAAGAGTTGCATGCTTTATAGCCTGAGCCAGCCAGGGGCCCCATCAGTATTTCCTTATTAATTCTGGGCAAGGCTGTGATCATTCCTTCTTGGACTCATGCCCAAATCTGAACCAACCACTCTGGATGGAAGAGTGGGTGTTCTGGTCATCCTGGGTCATAAACCCAACGCATTCCATGTGAGAATCCAGTGATGTACATTATCATCAGGACTAAATGAAGGAGAGGAGGAGTTTCCCAAACAGATACAAAGAATGGAAATGGGAAGGAATGTCCTTGAACAAAAAATCTAGTTACTATGATCCATAGTTGTTCCATCAGCTGAGTTGAACAAAGGATTGGAGAAGGAACACTTAAGACAAAAGGATAAATCAGTAAGCTGTCTTTAAAAGTTAAGGTGAGGGATGCCTGGGTGGCTCAGTCAGTTAAGCGTCTACCTTCAGCTCAGGTCATGATCCCAGGGTCCTGGGATGGAGCATTGAGCCTCGCATGGAGCCCCTTGCTCAGTGAGGAGTCTGCCTCTCCCTCTGCCTCTCCCTGTGTTTGTGCTTGCACTCTCTCTCTGCGTCAAATGAATAAATAAAGTCTTAAAAAAAAAAGATGATACCCTCTAGTTCCAGGTATTATGCTAAGTGAAATAAGTCAATGAGAGAAAGACAATTATCATAAGATCTCACTGATATGTGGAATTTGAGAAACAAGGCAGAGGACCATAGGGGAAGAGAGGGGAGAAAAATGAAACAAGATGGGGCGCCTGGGTAGCGCAGTCGTTAAGCGTCTGCCTTCGGCTCAGGGCGTGATCCCAGCGTTGTGGGAGCCCCATATCAGGCTCCTCCGCTGGGAGCCTGCTTCTTCCTCTCCCACTCCCCCTGCTTGTGTTCCCTCTCTCGCTGGCTGTCTCTCTGTCAAATGAATAAATAAAATCTTTAAAAAAAAAAGAAATAAATGTTTGAGACAATGATTATGAAGGAATGTTAAAACAATATGTAATAAGTTGTTGGAGAACAGGATATTCACATAGTATCAAATCATATCACTTTACAGGTTACTTGCTAAATTCAAGGGGGGGGAATATACCATTATAAGAATTGCTTTTATAGGGGCGCCTGGGTGGCACAGCGGTTAAGCATCTGCCTTCGGCTCAGGGTGTGATCCCGGTGTTACGGGATCGAGTCCCACATCAGGCTCCTCCACTATGAGCCTGCTTCTTCCTCTCCCACTCCCCCTGCTTGTGTTCCCTCTCTCGCTGGCTGTCTCTCTCTCTGTCAAATAAATAAATAAAATCTTTAAAAAAAAAAAAGAATTGCTTTTATAAAAAAAGAATTGCTTTTATAAAGTCACTACCACGGACTATCTTTTTCAGTGACACAAACTTTACCAAGTTATCAAACAGCATCACTAACACCTCTAATTCTAATGCAACACCATAGGATTTATCGAAGCCTTCTCTTTTTGCAGTTCTACCAATGAGAAAACTGGTTCCCATTAGCCTCAATATATTAACGTATTTGTTCAGCCCTCTGCACACAGCCCATTTCCTGAAGCCCCACCCCCAGGCTGCCTTCCAGGTTGGCCATGGCAGGCCACCCTGCCCTGCCACCTGGCCCTGTGCCAAGCTAGCTCTCCTGTCAGATCTCAAATGAGAATTGTTTGCACCAATATTTATGGGCTTGATTCTTTAGACCAGTGGCTCACAACCATGAGATAGTGGACATGTGGAGACACTTTTTGTTTCCCCACGACTTTGGGGAAGTGACTGGCATCTAGAAGATAAAGGCCAAGGATGCTGTTAAACATTCCACGGTGCACAGGATGGCCCCGTACAACAGGGAATGATCTGGCTCCCAAAGTCAAAAATGCCAAGATCGAGAACAGAATACATCTAATTCAAATGATACAGTACTATGCACATCATCTTTCTGAGTCTTGCGAACTTAAGAAGTTTCGTTCAAGGACATCTACTGGGCATAGATTTAAGGAAAGTCGGCTTCCTCTGCCTTCTGCTGCCTAGTGCGCAAGCAGGAAGGGACACCTACGCCCACCGTGGGACTGGACCCCACGACTCATGCTCTACTGACTGAGCTAGCTGGGCACACGACTCTGCCATTTCTCCTCAGAGAAGAGCGTAAATACCGTTGGCACGACCACCAGGACAGAGCTGGGGCAGCAGGACTGTTGGCTGGAGAAGAAGCGCCCACAGCAAAGCAGGATCTGACCCAGGTCTCCTGGTCAGCAGGTGGCTCGGGGACTCTGCCAGCCAGGATCCCGAGGCGGGACTCAGCAGCAAAACCCACCTGCAGGAATGCACCCCCAGCTGGGAACCTTTGTCTTCCCGCAAGCTGTAGGTCCCAAAGCCCACCCAACATACCCAAAGCCACTGGCCTCACAGAGTCATTCGTTCACCCACTGAACACCTACTGTAAGTATCTACTGGCAAAACAGCAGCTAACAAAATGGATTTTTTAAAACAGAAGAAGAAAGGGAGTCGGATTCCAGATGAGGGGAAGTTGCTGCTCTTCATTTTTGTTTTCTTCCTCACCAGGCTCGATGCCTACAGCTTAACAGAGCACACCAACATTTAACCTGAACAGGAAATGCGTTAGGCGCCTTCTCCCGTTTGACTGACCTCTCTCCCCTGGTTTGATACTAGCGCTGCTCACTTTCACTATTTAAAGAAAAGAAAAAAAAAAAAAAAGCACTGGAGGTGGCTGCTCTGAGATTTGATTCTGGACCCCGCACACCTGAGCAAGGACGCAAGCCTGGCATGGCGTTTCTGAGGACACCGGACCTTCGGGTCACCAGAGTGCTGGGTTACACGGCAAAGACAGCATTGACTAGACACCGAAATCCTGGACTGACACCAAGACTCTAACAAGGGCCTGGAGGAACTATAAAAAGTCACAGCACTAACTATGTTGAAACAACAGAACTCCAGGCAGAAAATCACCCACAGTCTTAACCCAGGTCAAGTCAACCCTATCGTTGGCCCGTGTCATCTGGATTCTGTCCGGAAGCCCATTCAGTTCCAACATTCACCTCTCACAGGGGCAACCCCTGCTCTCCACATTTTCTGTTCACCTTTTAAGCTGGATACTTAGCATTTTGCTAGTCTCTATTTTCTCTGATTGCCTGTGTGGCCCTGAGCGGTCACAGCCTTTCACACCCATTTCTTTTCTGGGCACTCATGCAAAAACAACTGGGGTTTGGTAGTTACTGTTTGTTTTAGAAAAATCGAATCACACGCCTCTCCTGGTGGGATATCTCAGGTCAACAGACAGAGATTCTTTTCGAGGTTCAACAATATGCATAGTATACTTAGCCAACTTAATCTTGCACACGCGTCACTACATCCAACACGGGATTACAGAGTGTGGTTAGTACATCAGGAGTACAGTGTGGAGAGCAGACATAGGAGTATATTGCTCTTTCCCTTGTGATTGGGGAGAAGACAAGCAAACCTCTCACTGTTACTTTAAGGATGGTGGAAACTCCTTTGAGTTCCACAGGTTTTCCCCTCCCCTTTCTGTAGGTCTTCCTGTTCTAAAACACCCACCACACACCTAAAGGGTAGGTCTGCCCTACTACCCCAGGTGGGACTCGAACCCACAATCCCTGGCTTAGGAGGCCAGTGCCTTATCCATTAGGCCACTGGGGCAGCTGCCAGGCCACTTGCTTAGTGTCTAGAAAGGGTTCCAGAGATAGGTTTGGGTACCTACTCAAAACCAGGAACAGCTGTGAATGAAATCAAACCAACAAATGCCCCCTTCCCGCAGAGCTTCTGTGCAGACCGAGCAGTCGCCCTCCTCTGCCTGTGCTCCTGCGGCTCTTCGCGCACCAGTTTCGCATGGTCTGGCTCTTCTGTTTCCTCCAGAAGTCCCACGCTCAGAAATGCACTGGATTCTCCTTCGGATGAATGGATTTAGAGAGCAGTAGGGGACTCCGGCTGGGTCAGTCAGTGGAACATCCGGCCCGGCCCCCAGGCTGCGTGGCTGATAAGCCTTCGGTCCTCTCCAGGCCCAGCTTGACCAATGACCCGGCAGAGCGCAAGGCTGGGAGGAAGAGGGTGCAGGACCCACACAGCGTGCAGTGGGGAGATGACCCCTCCAGACCCCTGAGGCTCACCCACAGGCCAAAGTCAGAGCCTCCTACACTGCGGCCCGGGGCTGGGCGCCACAACTCCAGGCTTGGCCAATGTCCAGGAGACGGAGAGAGCCCGGAGGATTCTACCCTGGACCTCGCATTTCCAGGCTCAGGTGCGAGAGCCCCTTGGGGCCTGTCTGAAGCTGAAAGCTCGAGTATCGTGGACACACCCCCTGCAATTTTCCTTGAAATTCACTGTATTCACTGAGGTTTGTAATTTATTCAATGGTAAAAAAAAAAAAAAAATAAGGGGCGCCTGGGTGGCACAGCGGTTAAGCACCTGCCTTCAGCTCAGGGCGTGATCCTGGCGTTATGGGATCGAGCCCCACATCAGGCTCTTCCGCTATGAGCCTGCTTCTTCCTCTCCCAACCCCCTGCTTGTGTTCCCTATCTCACTGGCTGTCTCTATCTCTGTTGAATAAATAAATAAAATCTTTAAAAAAAAATCAATCAATCAATCAGCAGAATCCGAAGCCTCTTAAAATTCTCTCCCCATTCCCCTAAGAATTCCCCGGACCTCAGAGCCTCCCCTTGCCACACCTCCAAATTTATCCTTTATCATTCGTGCAACAAGATTATCTAACGCACAGTCCATATTTGAATTTCCTCCAATAACGCCCTGAGAGCACACTTTGCATTAGTGGTCATGTCTTCTAATGTCCTTTGTGCCGCTGGTCCTGGCAATCTGACCACAGGCCCAAACGAGGAAGCGGCAGGCAAGGGGTTAGAGCTGCCATCCGTGAGACTTCAGAGGAGCTGATCTGGGAGGGAGGGGATCGCCACTGAGAGAAACTAGGACGCTGTAGACGCAGAGTCCTTGTTGGGAGGGGGCGTTGTCCTTCTGGTGCACAAGGTCTCCGCATTCGCTCACCTCTTATTTAAAATAATCCGCGTTTTAGCAGCAGGCGGGAGAAGGAGGCCCAAAGCAATACGCTTTCCAGAAGCAGCTGGAGGCCCGTGGGGGTGGGACGGGTGTATTTCTGTGCATACTCATCTTTCAGGGGCACAGATTCAAGGAGGATCTCAGGAGCAGGTCCTGGGTTCTGCCTTCGGCTCGCCGGTTTGTGGAAATTGGCAAATGCCCTGGGTGTGACCGCGGCTTGGGGATCCGCACACCCCTCTGCTTTTCCACCTCCATTTAAATGTAGCCAGGAATTTTTTTCCCCCTCTCGCTGCTTTTAAGTGTGCGTGTTTGTTTGGAATAGCCAACATTTTCCACTATTTTTAGCTAAAACGTTGGTCCCCCAAATCCCGCCCATTTGTGTTACTGGAAATCATGAGTCTTTCTTGGAATGTTTTTCTTCGTAGTAATTCCTTAAAGCTGTTAACAATTTATTCAAACCAATAAGTAAAGGTTTAAAAAACAAGAACAACAACTACTTAGGACAGAGATGGTTCCCTGGGAAATCTAACTCGACAGGCAGCCTCGGGGGCCTGCGTGGGCTCTGGAAGAAAGAGGACATTCAGTCTGAGCTACACCCCCGGCCCACCATTGCCGGGAAAGCGGGTACCCTGTGCCCTGTATGGAAAGCAACTCTCAAGGATTGAAACTCTTTAGGGGTCAAAGTCAAACCCTACCTGGACCTCCAATCTCCTGGACCTCAGAGCTTGACGTTCTGAGAGGGGCGCAGGACCCTAGTCCTGACCGCACTTGGTCCCCAGGCCGTAGCAGGACCAGGGCAGGCCTGGAAACGCCCAGGTGGCAAGGACAGGAAAATGGAGGGAGGAGGTGTGGAAAGAAAAGGGAAGAGGGGAGGACGGCCCAGGCACCTCCTCAAAGTGGGTCACGCCCCCCCCCCCGCCCCCAGTAGCGCTGGCGGATAAGTTCCCAGGTGCTCAGCAGGGAAGTGCTGGACTCGAACCCTCAAAGGGGTGACTTCGAGGAAGCATTGCTTCTCTTGGATTCCCCTTCCCCAAACCGGCCTTGGACTACACCTGACACAGCCCCGGGAGGAGTGTCCTGCCCCGGGGTTACCTGCACTTCTGGAGTCCTACGACTCCAATTAAATATTTCTAAAGCACCTGGAACCAGCTGGAGGGTTTTAAAGATTTTCTTCTAATCTTTTCTTGCATTGTCCTAATCTTTTCTTGCATTGTCCTGTTTCGTCGCGCAAAGGCTGAGGTCTGCCGACAGTTCCTCAATCTCTAGTAGGATGAAGTTATTGTACCAAAAGAGCCAGGGCTCGTCCGGGATTTGAACCCGGGACCTCTCGCACCCTAAGCGAGAATCATACCCCTAGACCAACGAGCCATGGAAGTAAGTACTTCCAGCTCTCTTTATGACTTCGTGGCGACCCGGGGGTTGGGACAAGTAGGATTGAGGAAGTGACGCGGGGAGAAGATTCAGATTTCAGACCAGCAGGAAAAGGTTGAGCTCAGGAGCCAGTGGGCGCAGAAGAAGCCCACAGAGTGGGGAGCAGCCCGCTTGTGCCCCCCAATCTGGTGGCCCCAGCGCTCACAGAACAACAAGCCCCCAGCCAGGCAGAGGGTCCATGCGTCCCTGCACCGTCATGGGGTCACTTCTTAGACATTCCTAGCAGTCGCGAGCATGCGGCTCACACGCACTCTGGGGCAAAAGCCAGCCTGTCCCCGGGGCAGCGTTGCCAGTCTTTCGATTGTAGGTCACTGGGACGCCTTGCGTGGAAACGCTGCCGTCCTGTGGCGCACCCAAACTGCTCCCTAATCGTCTTCTGCCCAGTTTCGCGCTCCAAACCAAGAAAACAAACCGCCCAGCGTGGGGCTCGAACCCACGACCCTGAGATTAAGAGTCTCATGCTCTACCGACTGAGCTAGCCGGGCACCCATGGATGGCTTCTGTAGCTGGTGGGCTGATCTGAAGGTGATGGGAACTATGCTAAGTAATGAATTGGACCTGCGCACCAGAGGCGGGTCAGTAGGGTCCCACAGGAGCTCCCCGCAGCAGCAAGGGTGTGCTGCAAATCCAGGATTTCCCTCACCTTCCTATGGCCTCTAGCTGGGGAACTGGCCTGGGCCCGGTTTCCGCAGGGACAGACCTGGCGTCAGGTGCAGGAGGAGCAGCCCCAGCAGCTAGGTGCAGGGGGGACAGAGCGAGGGGCACAGGGGAGAAGGCCTAGGACAAGACGTACCAGTTAGTTTACCTACTGACGCCTGGACGGACATCTGGATTATTTCCAGGTTTTTTTGGCTGTTAGAAATATGTAACAGCTATAAACATCAGAGTACAGAGTTTTGTGTGAACATAAGTCTTCATTTTTCTGGGACAGATACCCAAAGGTGCAACTGCTGGGTCCCATGGTAGTTATGGGACTTGGTTTTTTAAAGAAACTGCCACAGTGTTTTCCAGAGTGGCTGGACCGTTTTACATTCCCATCAACAACCCATGAGTAACCCAGTTTGTCTGAGAAAATGTTCAATAGAAAGAGCATCAGCAACCTTGTTGCATCTCCAACCTCAAAGAAAACTTCAAGGTTTCACTATCAACTATGAAGTTTACTGTAGTATTTTGTAGATGGTTTTGGCAAGTTATGGGTATTATCTCCTTTTGCTAGTTTACTAAGCATTTTAAAAGTCATGAATGGAAGTTAGATTATATTGAATACTTTTCCTGAATTTGTTGCCGATAGCAATAGATTTTCTAATGTCAAATCAACTTTCCACTCCCTAGGATAAACTCGAGTTGGCCGTGGTATATTCTTCTTCTTATATGTCATAAGATTTGGTTTGCTAATATTTTAAGATTTTTACATCCATTTTCATGAGTGAGATTATAGACTATGGTTTTAAAACTATTTTGCATATTGTCTATGGTTTGTTTTTTTAAAGTAGGCTCCATGCCCAGCACAGAACCCAGCAGGGTGCTTGAACTCACAACTCTGAGATCAAGTGTCAGATGCACAACATACTGAGCCACCAGGGGTCCCTGTGTTTAGTTTTGATGCCAGAGTTGTGCTGGCCTCCTAAAATGTGTTGTGGGGTTCTGTGCTCTTCTGTGAAAGATTTTGTGTGAGATAAAAATTTTGTTTCTTAAATGTTTGGTAGCGTGCTCCACTGAAGCCATCTGAGTCGAGAACCTTCCTTGGAGGATAGTTTTTGACTATTGATTCACTTTCTTTATTAGTTTTAAGATCATTTACATTCTTGCTCCATTTTGATTCCATGAAGGCATGTTTTTTAATTTAAAAAAACATGTATTTCTCTAAATTTTCAGAAAGGTGTTTAGCATATGCTTTCATTATTTAAGTTATGCAATGACTGTGAAGTCATTCTTAGCCCTGCTTTGTGTTGCGTGTCTCTTCCTTTATTTCTTAATCATTTTTTTGCAGAGTTTTATCAATAACCCAAGCTTTGCCCCAAGATTTGCCTACAGAGTGTGTGTCATTAATCTCTATAGTATGCTTGTTTTCTACTTCATTAATTTTATATCTTATTTTTTCCCTATTCTAACTTCTTTGGGTTTATTTTTGCTGTTCTTTTTCTAACTTCTTGCCATTAGTTTTC
Organism: Ursus americanus; assembly: GCF_024610735.1. NCBI lineage: Eukaryota > Metazoa > Chordata > Mammalia > Carnivora > Ursidae > Ursus > Ursus americanus. The sequence continues at coordinate 37,915,562 of NC_142128.1, forward strand.
AATCTTTCTATTATATGCACTAAGGCTATCAATTTCCCTCTAACTACAGCTTTAGCTATATCTTACAGGTTTTGGTATGCAGTGTTTTCATCATTTATTTCCAAGTATTTCTAATTTTTTTTTAAAGATTTTATTTATTTACTTGACAGAGATAGAGACAGCCAGCGAGAGAGGGAACACAAGCAGGGGGAGTGGGAGAGGAAGAAGCAGGCTCATAGTGGAGGAGCCTGATGTGGGGCTCGATCCCATAACGCCGGGATCACGCCCTGAGCCGAAGGCAGACACTTAACCGCTGTGCCACCCAGGCGCCCCTATTTCCAAGTATTTCTAAATCTCATTGTAATTTCTTCCTTAACTCATGGAATTTTTAGAAGTGTGTTGCTTAATCTGCGATCATATTGGGATATTTTAGGGTTTTATTTTTGTATTATTTCTTCTGACCTAGTCTTAGTTTACTTTTTCTCCATCTTTTTAAACTGTTATACACATCTATTGAATTTTGTTTCAATTTTTGTGTATTTTTATTTTTAGAAGAATTTAGATCTTTTGCAGTCTTCTGGATCATTTTACATAGCTTCTGTTTTCAAAGATATTTTAGTTTTCATTTATTTATGCATAGTAAGAATAGTTGTATTATAGTCTGTGTCTAGTAATCTTAGCATCTAAAATCTTTGCCGTTTTATTTCCATTGCTTGTTGTTGCTTGGTTATTGCTCATGGTGCCTTATTTCCTTGTTGTTTTTGTTTTGTGAATTGCCCATTTTCCTTGTAAATTTCGTAGTGTAGGGATTTTTGTGAGATCTAGAATAAAAGTGTATTTCTCCACAGACAATTGTTTACTTCTGCCAGGGGCTCAAGGACTTACCACATCATTCGTTAATTTACCGTTTAAATTAAATCTTCTACTTGAGGGTTTTGTTTTTTTTTTCCCCTCCAGTTGGTCCTCAAGTACACAGAATTGGATCATTCATGATCCTTAGTTCATGGAACACTCTCAAACTCACCATCCTAAACAAAATGGAAGACCATGCCACTAACAGTTGTGCAACACCATGGTCCTCTCCATTGCCGCATTCTTCTGATTCCTTCTCTCCAGCATAACCATCCTTCCGATCCTGTTGGAGGCAGATGCTCTTGGCACACCTTGGCATTCTTCTTTACACACACACGCTGAAGGCATCTGCTTGCAAGTGCTTGTGACTCCACAGGAGGACTTTCCCTGGGCCCCTGGGCCTGACAAGGGGGAAAGGCTGGAGGAGTTAATTCCCTTCCCCTGAGTCCCACTTTCCTCTCAGCCCCAGGTACTGAGGGAGTGTTTTATAGGAATTCGATGTCTGGATGCATTGCAGCCTCTAGGTTCAGCAGAACAGATGTCCACCCCTGTAGAGCTTTTGAACATGGTTTGCTAGGGTTTAGTCTCATGTGTGAAAGATTCTCTAACACAGTTTTAAAGTGTTAACATCTGTTTGACGTTTGGGCTGATGCGACAAGGAATGGGGATATAACTACATGGGATCATAGCCTCAGACCAACAACATATCCACTATTGTTCTTCAAGTGCTTAGATTTTCAAGCTTTCCTGTGTTGGCGGGACCCCGTCCGCTTCTCGCTCTGCAAAGCTGACCCCAGTCCACACAGCTGGAGCCCCAGAAAAGAGCAGAGGGGACTCCAACGGGGCCTGGCACTGAGGGTCAGGGCCCTAGAAGGGGCAGGGGAGAGCCCCAGAAGGCCAAGCCCAGCTGAGGAGTGCCGGGCTTGGCTTCTGTAGGCCCCTCCAGCCAGGCTGCAAACGCCAAAAGTCCACGGCCTCTCAAGCTCCTGGACTCCTGAGCCCGGGACTCTGCCGCGCCAAAGGCGTAGGTCTGGAGAAGAATGGGCTCCCAGTGCACAGGAAGGAAAAACCTCTTTCTCCCACCTCGGTGCCTCGAACTCCACTGACAAAGTAGTATCTGGAGACGGGGCTCTGGCGACGGGGCCGCAATTAAATTTTAAAAGCAGCGGTGGGCGGCACTCTGCTAGCTTGAGGCCTTTCAAAGTTACCTTTCCCGGGGTGGAGTTTCGGCGTGTGGCGCAGAGATCTCAGGCTAGAGCTCTGACCCACAAAAAGGAGGGCTCGTCCGGGATTTGAACCCGGGACCTCTCGCACCCTAAGCGAGAATCATACCCCTAGACCAACGAGCCACGCTGAAGTTAGGCTCCAGATTTCCCTTTATGACCATTGTGGCATCCGGGGCGGGACACGCAGAGCAGCGCGCGGAGGGGACTTGGGTTTCAGACTAGTGAAGAATGGCGAAGCTGGAGAATCCGTGCGCGTGGAGGGAGCCCAGCGCTCCCTGAGCCCACAAAGTGGGGAGCGGGTCCCGCGGGCCGCCTATACGGTGGCCTCGCCGCTGAAGGGCGGGCGGCCACCCGGCAGGATGTCAAGGCGTCCCCGCGCCGCCCTTCGCCCTTCGGTCCGCTGCAGGCGATCCTCCCGGCTGCCAGCGCGCTGGCGGCAGAGGCCGGTGAGGAGCTCCCGTCGGACGGGGCAGCTGGACCGCTCAATAGCGGAGCGGCGGCGCGTGGAGGGTGCTGAGCCCAGGTCACTAGGAAGCCCGCTTTGGAAAACGCCGCACCCCCACGGTGTGGCACCCAGTGCGTGCTTACTAAAGGCGTGCGGAGTGCATGGAAGAAACAGCCGCCACCATCTGCCTCCGCCTCTTGCCCCCGCTCCTCCAGGCTGCGCTCCCCTCTCCCGCCACTGGCAAGATCAAACCGAGAAATCCAGTTTCTGACGTGGGGCCTACAACCCCCGAAGCTGACGCTAAGTAGTCGCTTTGTTATGCTGACTAAACCAGCCGTCCTGCGCTAGGTGCCATCCGACAGGAGGCGCTGGCCCCTGGAGGGAGGTGCATCAGGCCACGAATAAGACCCCGCCCCAGGCCGGCGTAGTGATGCCCGCCCCTTCTCAGCAGGGGCACGAGGCGGGTCTTCTGGTCCTCAGGTAGTGGCGAGGACAAGGACCCCGCCCTCGGGGCAGGGGACTGCGTCCCGCGGTCGGGGGTCGGGTTCTAGGCACTCTGCTGTCTCTGTGTCGTCCCCGTGTCCAGGCGTGACCCAACCCGCGAGGATCCGGCAAATCTGGACGACCGGGTTCGCTTTCTACTGTCTGACCATCACCCCTCCGGATCCATGGCGCGAATTTCCTAGCGCTCTCATCTGGGAAGGCCCTGGGGAACGAAGTTCTACCCGCAGAATCCCGGGTCTCGCTCCCTCTCTCCCATCTCCCACCAAAAAAAAAAAAAAAAAGGCAACTTAAGAGTAGGGCTCACCCGGGACTTAAGCGGGGATCATCTCGAACTAAGACAATCCGTATCCCTACAGCAGCCCACGATGCATTTTCCCGTCTTTTAAATAACCTCCTCCTACTTCCCGGAGTAGTCCCCTTTAACCCGGTTACCGCGGGATCCCAGCCTCCGGAGATTCTTACTGGGAGCCCTAGGTCCCTCACGGGCTGAGCCATCCGGAGCCTCAGCCTGGTGGGCTCCGTACTCCGCTGAAAACGTGGAAGGGAAAAGATGGACGCAGGGGCTCGTCCGGGATTTGAACCCGGGACCTCTCGCACCCAAAGCGAGAATCATACCCCTAGACCAACGAGCCGCCACACTCTACCTACCCCCCCTTGTGCAGCTGACGCACGCGGAAAGGCCGACCGCACCCGATAGCTCAGTTGTTAATGTGTGCGCCTGTGAAGCCGGCTCTAGGCGTTCGCGGGTTCGCAGCTGCTGTCAGGTTTCAGAGGGTTCTTTCTGCCACCTAAATCAACAAGCTCACGAACCAATCCACGTACGGCCCCGAGCTGGCCCAGCTGCGGGAAGACCGCCCAGCCGCAGCTCTACAACCCACCGCTTCCCAATTACGCGTCCTGATCACTGCAGCGCGCAGCCCAGGCTGGGACCCAGAGGAGAGAGAATCGCAGCAGTGCCCACGGTGAACTGCGGGGGGCACAGCTCGCCCGCAGTCGGTCGCAAACCGGGAACGCTGCTCTGCCCCCAATCGGCAGCGCCTATCTTCCTGGGCTGAAGCCCTCTAAATTGGCCCAGGACCGGGAGACAGAACAAATATGGAATTCCCAAACTACCGAATATTGGGAATTGGGACCCCCTATATCCCTCTACTTCATTGATAACTGAATCAAACTCTCCCCCCTTAAGACCCCATGAGGACTGGAGCGTGGGCAGCGCTGCTGAGAGAGGAGAGGTTGGCAGCAAAAGGAGTTTCCAAGACTATAATCCTCGCTTAGAACGCAGGAGGATCAAATCCCAGAGGAGCCTAGGTTTTCAGACTGTCTTGTCTTTTAATTAGGGACAGCCTGCTGTGTTCCCAGAGGAGGAAAACCCTTGTGGAATTCCTTCCCGGGTACCTTGCTAACAGGGAGCGAGGAAGTCCTTGGTGTCAGCGTTAAAGTGCACTGGTCCTTCCCCTGTCCTGGGTATGGGTGCTGGAATGGCTACTCTCCCTGATCTCAGGAACGGGGGTCCAGAGGGGCACATGCTTTGAGGGCAGGAACCAAGCATGGCTTCCTGGCTGAGCAGGAATCTGCTTTTATCACCTCACACGTTGTGCACCCAACAGGGCACTTTTCAGGCAGGAGTGGATAGCTGGGAGCAGAGGAACAACCCATGTGGGCGGGAATCCTCAATGCCTTCAGTGGACCACAACGGGCAATAAAAGATCTAACTGATGTGAGGCTCAAAGCTATGACCCTGAGAATAAGAGATGAAAGCGGAGCTCACCTGGTGACCATATGGGTGTCTTTGCTGAATCTCTGCATTAAAGCTGAGTCTCGAATGTGGACAACACTAGGATCTGGACCAGACTGTGGACAACATTTCCAGCCTCATACATCACCCTCGACCCTGACCCCAAAGGTCAGACGCAGGCTGAGACCCCTGATGGTGCAAGGCGCCAAGTTGGAGTCCAGTCCTTCTCTGTGCCTTGATGAAATCTAAGGTTCACCTGTTGATGCCCCCAAGTCCCAGCACACCCTGAGGCTGCAGGAGGAGGGTGTGTCAGCTTGAGGCCACTCCAGGAATATGGAAGCCTGAGCCCCTTTCTCAGGGGGATGGAAAACAGGCCTGATTCCTCAAGTCCTCCCTCATTCCCTCAAAATATTTTGTTGAACTCCAACACCAAGGTCAGCCCTTGGGATCCAGCTCCTTCGCAGGGAGTGGCACAAAGCCAGGGTCTGCCAGTTTGGGACAAGAGGCCACTCAGGTCCGAGGGCTCAGGAGGAGTGCGAAGTGGGGAGGCAGGAGAGGAGAGAATTAAGAGGGGCCCCAGAACACCTGGGCTTCCCCTACCCCAGAGTTGCCTGGTTCAGGATGGTGGGGGGTGGGCAAGCAGGCTGGAAGCTCAGACAGGAGTCAATGCTTCAGTCTCAAGGCTCTGTTCTAAGTGCTTTATACAAAATAGAAGTAATTTAATATCCCAAAAAACCTTTGAGTCATGAGCTGTGATTATCCCCACTTAACAGATGGATAAACTGATGTCCTTGAGAGGCTGGGTTTTGTGGGTCCAGATCTGTGGAGTCCAACCAGAAAGAGTGGAGTCTAGTCCTATAACCCTCCTGCAATCCTAAAAGAACTGCCCAAGATTTGTGTTCTGCACCTTCTGCACCTTTCATATCTAGGGGAAGGCATAGACAGGCAGAGCCAAGCCTAGAGGGGCAGGTCCATATAGGTGGGGCCAAGGTTTTTCCCTTAGGGACTGGGTCTCCCTGCCTCACCCATAGGCACGAATCTGCTTTGGGTCAGTCAGGATCAGTCGGTAGGGCCTCCTGCACCTCTCATACTAAATGAGACACATATCCTACACCTTCTCTGTGGGTGGGTGATAAGGTTGTCATATCACAGGGTAGGCTCAGATGGGGGTGTTGGGGGGGGGAGGCATCAGAACTTGCACCTGGGAACCCAGAGGAAGAGATGATCTGTCTCCAGAGGAGAAGGGGAGTGGGCACAGGGTCAGGCAGGAAGGGGCCACTGACCCAGGAGTCAGTATTCCATTGTCCCACTAACTGAGGGTCTGCTGTCACACCCTGCTTCTGCCAGAGGAATAGACTTAGATTTCAAATGTCGGCAGCCCTGACTCCAGAGCCCCAGTGAAAGGACAGCGGCCAGTCTGCTCCTCCCAACCGGCCTGGGCCCTGAGCATCTGTCTGCCAAAGCCTCGAAGCCCAGCATGGACTCACACCTGGACCCCTGACCCTAGACACTCCCACAAGGTGGGAACCAGGTGGAGGGGGCTGAGGGTCCTCCCTGGTCCCCCTGCTTCCCGGCCGGTTCTGCTTCCTTTTGAGACTCCACTACTCTTATCCCCACTAAGGCTGCTGCCCTTGGAGAAGGGTGAGCTGAGGCTCTTATCTCAGGGACATGGCTTGAAGTCCACCTTGGGCGCACCTTTTAGGGCCCTGGACCTGTGGGTTTAACTGAGGCCTTCACCTAGACATTCTGTTCAAGCTCCCAGCTTGAACAAATCTTACCATCTATCGTGAGGCCCACACCAACCTGGAACCCATAAAAGAAAATAATCTAGATGATACCCCAAGACGTGGCCTCCTAGCATTTTCCAGATATATTCTATTCAAACCCACAGGAGTGGGCTGCCTCCCCTTCCCCCAGTAGCCCTGTGCAACCCCCTGGCCCTGCAGGGATGGAGAGAGAAAGCCAGGAGCCCAGGTGATGGTGAGGACAGTTCAGGGAATAAGGAAAGGGTACGTTTAAAATTAAATCTGACCGCAGTGACAAGCGCCAATTTCTGGGGCCCTCTGATCTCCCTCCCACATGCAGGTGGCCCTACTCCCTCTGTGCCCACCTTCCTTACCCTCCTCTATGAGGCGAAGAGAACACGGTACTTGGGTGTAACCCCTAAAAAACCAAACTCCCAAGGTAGAGAAAGTTCCTCAGAATGTCTCCCTTGAAGGTAAGAGTTACACGCAAACACGGTGTTCTCTTCTCCTCATGGAAAGAGCAACCAGGAAGTTTGTTTTCTCAGGCAGATCTCTCTAAACAGGGTTAGGACTTGTTGAAAGCCTGCTGTCGCCCAAAATGTAGACCCCGCCCAACGTGGGGCTCGAACCCACGACCCTGAGATTAAGAGTCTCATGCTCTACCGACTGAGCTAGCCGGGCGACATGCACGCAGCTCGGGCGCTCTGTCCTTTGTTCTGAGGCCTCAGATGACTTGGCTGCAGAGCTTCTGGGGGTGCGACCCGAGGACATGGAGGACCTGCCCCCCCAGGCCTGGGAACGGGGTTCCAATCACTGAACCGTAGACGACGCGCCCCCGCCGCCGCAGCGGAGGAACGGAGCCATCCCCTCCGAGCTCGGACAGACTCGGCGCGCTCGCGGGCTGTGTTTGGGGTCTGGGCTCACCGAGTCGGCACGTTGCGGTGCGACATGGGGCCGCGCCAGTCCGAGGGCGCGGGCGGAGGTTCCCAATAATCCCCCCACCTCGTTTCTTGTCCGCAGGTGTCGGGGTCCTTCCCACCAGGGTCCCTCTGCCCCCTCGGCGCGACGCGGAGTGAGGGACACTTCTCCCCAGCAGGAAAAAGCCTCAGCGACCACCTAGCCTGTGCTGGGACACCTTCCCGGCTTGCCTCCACCTGAAGCCAACAGAATCTGGACATTTGGGGACGCCCAAGACTCGGGCGCACGGACGGTCGCCCCCAAAACAAGCACCGTACCTTAAACCAAAGAGCCAGGAGACGACGACGTTTTCTGTCCTTGGTGACTCTTCCTCGCCCACCTCGCCGCAGGGGAAGGGACCTGAGGGAAATTCTAAACGAAGACGCCGCACAGCCAAACGCCGTAACAGACGTCGCCCTGAGCGCGCGGGCCCTCGCAGCTTGCGCGCGTGAGACACGTGGCGCCGCCCACGGGCTCCTCGCTTCAGTGAGGAAGGGGGCGGGTCCTGACGCGGAAGCCTGCGCGCCAGGAGCACGCCCCGGTGGCCTAATGGAGAAGGCACTGGCCTCCTAAGCCAGGGATTGTGGGTTCGAGTCCCACCCGGGGTAGGGTGAGTCTATTTTGGCACTCCTGTGCTGGGTGGTTTCTCTTGTCAGCCACGACTGAGCGCTGCACCTCCTAGGACGCCTGAGGTTGGCGCACGGGTGTGTCTTTACACCCGTGAAGGTGATAAAAGGAGGGACCTGGTGGGCGTCGGGGAGGGAGCCCACCGGAGCTAGCTCGGGGGGGGGGGGTGAGGGGCGTCTCACAGAGTGGAAATCACAGGCTGGTTTGGCTGCTGATGGGCGGAGTTGAGCCCACCACCCATCAGCCCTTTGGATTAATTCTTCCGGCTTCCAGGTAAAGGGCTGAGGAATGGGTCCTAATCCGTGGAACCTGCATGGGGGGGTGGCTTTTCTAGCACTTTGGAGGTTTGGGGGGGGCAGGAACAGAGTTAATAGAGAGTGGAGAAAGACCTATGGACCATACCTGGCAGATCTTCTTCCCAATCTGGGCCCCAATTCAAGAAAGAAACATCTAGAAGAGGACAGTCATACATACCTTCAAATTCTGTTACTCTGCGGTCCCAGAGTAACAATCCCAAGAGCGAATTCTAGACTCCCTTCCCCAAAACCCCACAACTCCTTAGAGGAGGATCCACCACGGGTGGCTCTCTTCATTGAGAAACACGACAACCGGACCCCGAGGAAAATTCTTCCACCAACAGCCTTGCCTGTTGGACCAGGACCAGGTTCTAGTGTTCCCTAGCAGAGCTGTGTCCCTAAGTCTCGCCGGTGGGGTGGGGTGTGGCACCGAGGATGCAGAAGTCCCGAAATTTCAGGTGTCCACCACAGGGCCGGACCCTGGTGGTGACAAGAAACAAGCGGGAACATGATCTGACCTCTGATATTTCAGAAGAAGCATGGAGTGAGTCATCCTGACAGAAATCAGAACACTGGAACTCACAATTAGTGTCCACTTAATGACTTATTCGAATCAAGTTTGAGGGTGGGGGAGACTTTGTCTTTCCCTCCCTCAGGCTTGGGGACCAATTCGGCCACAAACCAGCCACGAAGCCATCCGCGGAGTGGATCCGGGTCCACCCCCGAACATCAATGCCTGCCGCAACCCTTTTTGGCGCCCCACACACACACACACACACACACGCACTCCCCGGAACACCCCCCCCCCCCGCCCCGGCCAGGCCCCAAGCATCTTTGTCTATACCAACCCCGGGTGGCAGCCCATTTCCTCACGCCTTGTCTGGGATGATGGGGGTGGGGGAGGAGCGGGATAGGAGGTCGTGGGGCCACCTGTCCGCAACCCCAGACCTTTCCGGCTGCACTGAGGCTCTCTGTGCCTGGAGGGGTAGATTCCAGGATCGGCCACACCTCTCTCAAGGCCTGACTCGCCCCGGACTTTTTGGCGCCTCCCTAAGTCCTGTGACTAGGTGGGGGTTGCTGAAGTTTCCAGGCTCGGTTAAACCCTTCGCTTCAAGACTGTAGAATTGAGCCCCACCTTGGACATTAGATTTTGAGGGATGCTGCTGCTGATCAGCCGACTTTAACGTTAATCAATCCCCCAATTGTGGATGCCGACACCTCAGATTTGGTGCTTCTGTGAACTACTGGATCCAACACATGTCTATACCCGGCGAGGCGAGGGAGGGTCTTCTGTTTTCACAACACACACACACACACACACACACACACACACACACACACACTGCAAAGACCCTCACAGCTGGCGGAGGCCAGAGACTCCCACGCTGGACCTCGGCTCTTGGTTCGTTTTGCCCTGAACAAAGTCTACATTTTGAGAGACCTGACCCGGGAGAGGGTGCCTGATCGATCGTTCTCGTACCGCACCCGCCGCAAGACTGCCATGAAAGAATTGTCAGGAATTTGCATCGTCCCCGAATATAATGCAGGCAGCACCACTCTCGGTAGCTCTCAATTAGGTCCTCTAGTCACAGCGGGCACATGACCCCGGAAAGGAAGGGGGGGATGGGAATCGCCTTCTTCCATTAGCTGATTTTCTCAGCGATTCCCTAGCACTCTGAGCAATAAATGGGCCAAGCACTGTCAATGCAGATCTTGATGCGGGTGCTTGGAACTGAGAACCCTTTCTGAGGTTGGGGAAAATGGGATAGGCTGTGGCCAATGAGCCCAGGAAAAAGGCCAGCGTGGAGGTCCAAACCCAGACTGGGAGAGAGCTTTGCGGTCTACCGAGTGCACTAGCCAGACACTGGGAACTTTTCTGTGGTTCTTTAGGACAAGGAGGAGCCTCAGCCTCACTCCCTCTAGAAAAGCAAAGTCCTGGAGTCAGACTCAAATCCTTTGCTTAACCTGAGCAAAGTCTAACCATGGACCAACTGTGCTTATGGCTGCTGAGGACATCCATCCTTTGTGGACCCCAATATTGAGTGTCTGGGTCCTTGCTTGTTGTGGTTTCCATCCCTGGGCAGTCTATGAAGCAAAGAGAAACCCTCTCCTAGGCCAAGTCCTAGTTCCATCTACCTAAGTTTAAAAGCAAGGCCCTAGGGGAACCTGGCTGGCTCAGTTCAGGGAGTATGTGACTCTTGATCTCAATGTTATGAGTTCCAGCCCCGTGTTGGGTGTAGAGATGCTATAAATAAACAAATAAATAAAAATTTAAAAAATAAAATAAATAAATAAATACCTTAAAAAAATAAAGTCTTAAAAAAATAATTACATAAAAGCAAGACCCACAAAAGATAAAACTGTTTCTAAGAAATTTAACCACATCCTAGAAAAATGCTCAAGAGCATGTGTAGGATATAAACATGCCCAGCACCCAACAAAGTAAGACTATAAACATCTGGCATTCAATAAAAAATTAGCATACATGAAAAGAAGCAGGAAAATATACCCAAAGTCAGGAAAAAATAAATTAACAGTCACTATTCAGAAATAAAGCAGATGATAGAATTAGTAGACAAGGATATTAATACACTTACATACCCAAGAAGCTAGAGAAAAGATTGAAAATGTTAAGTAGAGACGTGGAAGCTATAAACAAAAAATAGCCAAATTAACTTTTATAGATAAACTACAATATTTGAGGTAAAAAGTACACTGGCTGAGATTAGTGGCAGATTAGACATGGTAAAAGAAAAGATTAGTGAACTTGAAGGTATAGCAATAGAAATTATTAAAATAAAATCCACAGAGAGGAAAGACTGGAAACAAAACATTAGTGAGCTGTGGGAAAATTTCAGGTGGCCTAATGTGCATAAATGGACCACATGTAAATGGAAGAGACAGAAGAATATTTGAAAAAATAACAAATATTTCCAAATTTGACTAAAACCATAAATCCACAGACCTCTCCCCCTAAAAAAACTGAACAAACCTCAGGCACAGGAAATATGAAGGGAACTACACCTTGGCATATTACTATCAAATTGCTTAAAGTGAGTGATAAAGAGAAAAATCTTAAAAGCAGCCAGAGAGGGGCGCCTGGGTGGCACAGCGGTTAAGCGTCTGCCTTCGGCTCGGGGCGTGATCCTGGCGTTATGGGATCGAGCCCCACATCAGGCTCCTCCGCTGTGAGCCTGCTTCTTCCTCTCCCACTCCCCCTGCTTGTGTTCCCACTCGCTGGCTGTCTCTATCTCTGTCGAATAAATAAATAAAATCTTTAAAAAAAAAAAAAAAAAAGCAGCCAGAGAAATGAGATATGTTACTTACAGAGGAAGAATGGTAATAATAAAAGCTGATTTCTCCTCAGAAATAATGTAAGCTAGGAGACAGAGGAGCAAAATCTTTAAAGTTCTGACATTCAAAAAAAAAAAAACCATGACTCTAGAATGTTTACATGTAAAAAAATCAATGTACGTTTTATGACTAAAAAAAGAAAGACCACATGATCATCTCAGCACATGCAGTAAAAGCATTTGACAAACTCAATGTCTTTTCCTGATTAAAAAAAAAATAAACAAACAAACACTTCAGCAAACTAATGTTGAGAGGTAGGAGGGGAGATAAGAAAGAGTCATAAAAAAACTTTTGGAGGTGAGGCATATGCTCATTACCTTGACTGTGGTAACAGCTTGGGTAAACACAAATGTCACAACTTACGAAACTGTTCACTTTAAATGTGTGCGGTCTGTTACACATCACCTATGCTTGATAAAGCTGGTTTGGGTTTTTTTAATGATCACAAATTCTTTGCCACTCTTTCCACTGAGAGGTGAGGTCTGTATCGCTTCCCCTTGAGTTTCAGTGATTTCTTCACCCAATAAATATATAGCAGAAGTGAAACTGTAGAGGTGCCAAGGTTGGGTCATCAAGAGAAACACAGGTTCCATCTTGTTGTGCAGAACAAGCATGTGGGAGTCCCAAAGTTGCTAGGTAAGAAATTCAGTTAGCCTGGAGCGTCTGTGCCATGAGGAAGTCCAAGCCTCATGGAGAAATCATGTGTAGGTGTTCCATTCCACAGTCCCAGCTGAGCTGTGCACATGACAGACATGTGAGTAAAGGAGTCTACAGATGCTATTAGAATTCAAGTTTTCCCAAACTCCAATGTAACAGAAACAGGTGATATCTGCGATTCCCTGTTGAATTCCTGACCCAAAGAATCCATAAGGATAAAAACGTTGTTTTACTTTATTTTCATTAAAGATTTTACCCATTTACTTGAGAGAGAGAGACAGAGACAGAGACAGCGGGGTGGGGTGGGGGAGCAGAGGGGGAGGGAGAGGGAAACAATCTCCAGCAGAGTCCCTGCGGAGCGGAGCACAGAGCCAGAGGCAGGGCTCCATCCCAGGACCCTGAGATCACCACCCAAGCAAAGCAAGAGTCTGATGCTCAGTGACCAAGCCACCCAAGTGCTCCAAAACATATTTATACCACCAAGCTTGGCAGTGTTACACAGCAACCATAACTGTCAAATGGTAACTATTAAAATAAAAGGCAGCAAACATAGTTAATAGAAGAATTTTGAAAGCTTCTCTCTTCAAATTCTGGAACAAAACAAGAATGCCTTCTATCACATCTCCATTTTATTGGAGGTTCTAGTTAGTGCAATAAGACAAGAAAAGTAATTAAAAGGTACAGATAAGGATGGGAAGTAAGTCATACTGCCATTTTTCACAGATGACATGCTTGAATATATAGAATACTCTATGGATTAGAAATAACACGTGAGTTTCACAATGTCACTGAATCCAAGATTAATACATAAAAATTGATTGTATTTTCATATATCTGCAAAAAATAGAAAATTATATCCAAAGCGATATAATTTACAATAGTATCAACCACATCAAATACCTAGTAAAAATTCTGAGGAAAGATGTACACAAGCTATCTCAGAAAAATATAAAACACTATTATAAGTTAAAGAAGACCTTAATAAAGAAGAGCTTCTTCATGCTTATGGCTTGAAAGACTCAATATTGTAATGATGTCAGATCACCCAGAACTGACCCACAGAATCAGTGCTATACCAATCAAAATCCCAATCACTATCGTTGTGTAAACTGACCAGCTGATTCTCACACTTACATGAAAGTGCCAAGAGCCAACAAAACAAAACAAATCTGGGAGACTAACACTCCTGGATATCAAGACTTGCCCACAAAGCTAAACTGATTTGGGCAAAAGCATAAACAGACCATGGAACAAAGCAGTGAAGTATTAAAACAACATATACCTGGACTCTTAATTTGTGAAAAAGTTTGCACTACAAATCGGTGGCAGAAAAGACAGTCTTTTAAATAAATCCTTCTGAATCAGAACCCGTTTAACAGTTGTTGAAAGTAAAGCCCACATGGCTAAGCATCTTGTCCAGAGCCTAGACCACCGCCATCCCGGGGCTGTGGTCCCTAAATCAGAAAGAACAATCATGAACTCAGTCAGCATTTGCACCCAGGACCTCTATCCACCGCAAGGAGAGTCATGCGTCTGGCCCAGCGCGGTCCATTATTGCAGGCCACTAATAGGAGCTCACGATGTTCTAGCAGCACATTTAAAAAAATATTAACAATAAGTCAAAAGAAACAGGTAAAATTAATGGTAATAATGTATTTTACATAGCCAGTATATCCAAAATATCATTTCAACACGTAAGATATCTTACTTTTCTGGTGACAGGTCTCCAAAACGCGACGTGCATTTTATACATTTACAGCAGCACGTCTCAATGGGGAGGGCGGAAGGAAACAGGTGTCCAGCGAGGGGAGGAGCGCCCTTAGGGCCACGGAGCGCAGAGGAGCTGGGCGCGGGCCGGGGTACTCCTGAGGCACGCAGGCCGGCTGACCGCCAAGCTGACCGTGGCTCTTCCCCACCCAAAGTGGCCAGCCTGTACCCCGAAGCCTCGCCGCTCTCCCCCAAAACCCACAAGCAGCAAGCTGTCCGGCTGCGTCTGGTCCCCAGGACGCCAGGCTGGATGAGAGCCTAGGCTCCGCTTCTGAGCTCGAGATAACCCGGTAAAAGAGCGGAGAGCAAAGATGCATACCTCGGGCTCGTCCGGGATTTGAACCCGGGACCTCTCGCACCCGAAGCGAGAATCATACCCCTAGACCAACGAGCCTCACACACAATAGTGACTCTTAATACTTCTCTCACAACTGTTTGTATCGCGGGTGACCCCGGTTCATTCCCCGGCAGGCACAAGTCGCTCCTGGAAGCCAAGCGGGAGGCTGAGCGCTGGGGTGGCCGTGGGGAGACCCCGGGGACCTAGGTAGGCAGAGGCAGAGCGGCCCAGTCCCAGGACGATGGATCCGCGGAGCAGGATGTGGAATCGATTCTTGCCCGCAGGGGAGTTGGGAGCATATTGTGGGGTAGGGGAAGACGAGGGGCTTGGATGAGCCGGAGGCCGCGAGCTGAAAAAGCACTCGCTCTGCAGGGGAACCCGAGTCTTCAGGAGGTGCGGGTTGTGGGGACTGTGGATGGTGGCTGGGGCGCAGACCAGAGGAAGGGGACTAGCGTCAAGTAGGCGTGTGCCCTCGAATCTCTTGAGGAGGAGGAAAGTGGAAGGAAGAGACGATGGTTCCATTTTATGCGCCCAGCTCCTCGGCTGCCAGTCTGGGCGCGGGGGAAGGAAGTGCCCGTGGCGAGTTCTGGTTCTCCCTGTTGATCCCCAAGCCCCACGGGGTGGGTGACGACGCCCTTGGGAACTTCCCGCAGTTCTCAGCAAAGTGTCACCGTGGGAAAGGCAAGTCAAGGCAGGGTAAACAGTTTAGGGCTGGCTAGATTGGATAATTCGGTGGGATATGGGACATAGGGGCTGTCCCTAGTTGTCTCCTATCTGACCCCGGGTGATTTAGAGCAGGGGAAATACGAGCTGGTGCGTCAGTTAAGGAGGGGGGTGGGTGGGGTATGGACTCAAAATGGGTTGGTTTGCATATGAAAAGCCTGTTAGCAGGCAAATTGTTTATTATCTCTAGGAATTAGCTAGCTGGGGAGCAGGGGCAGTCTCTCCTCAGCTAGCAAGCGCCCCCCCCCCAGACGTCAAACCTTCATGGAATACAGAAAATAAAAACCAGGTGTGATAATACAGGTGTGAATGGCATCAAGTGTTTTTACAAACATTTATGAAGATCATGTGACTTTTCTTTTTCATTCCATCAATACGTTGACTACTTTGATAGATTTTCTTGAACATAAAACCAACCTTGCATTCCTGGAATAAATCAGCTCAGCCCGTATTTTACTGCTCCAATCTTTTTAAAAGAAGTGAGGACAATCACACTGGGGAAGTGATGGCCCTTTCTCCCTGGGAAACCCCCAGGCTGGCTAATTTGAGACAGAAGAGGGTGCACTGGCCCCCAGCTCAACCCTGGCTCTGCAACTGTCAGAGGCCAAGGACACTAGTGACCCCCACTTCCATTCCCCATGTGCTCCGGTGACACAGGGTCATGTGAGTTGGCTCTTTGGTGAGTTACAGGTAGACCCTACACCAGCGGGAGTTGTCACGTAAAGGAAACTTTATTTGCAGCAAATAAGGAGATCATGGGGAGTCATCTCCAAAGCCATGACTCCCCAAGTGGGGGTGAGTGGGTTTCTTCTATTTAGGGTTAGGATAAATGTTCAGAAAGGGGAGCTTAATCCCCACATGGCGGAGTGGGGGGGGGGAGGCGCACAGGCATAAGGTTGTGTAGCAGTACTTAGAAAACACACCTATACTGTGTCCTATGTTATACGAATGAAGCTTGTGCTCCTCCTGGGGCCCAGAGTGTAACATTATAATGAGGCAGAGGTCACTGCCATGCACTCCACGGTCTGTCTGCACAGGTGTGAATCAGTGGTGGAGCTCAAACTGGTCTAAACTGGCCGGAGCTCTTGGCTGTCACTGGGAGTCTTGCTGGTGACAGTTTTAACACCATCACCCCTATGGGGCACAGTTTCACAGACTCCGACCAGAGGCTTTCCATCAGGACGTGGGGCTGGTGCAGCACATGCAGCCGGTTGTCCCAGCCTCCGGCCCAGCGTCCTCTGTCCCTGCACCCCCACCCCTGCCTCTCCTGGAAAATGCATCCGGAGCCACTCCAAAGCCCCTGAGATCGATGTTTGAATCCTGCTCCCTGGTCATACCTTGGCTGGTTAGGGCTCCACCAGGTATTTTAGAGGCCTGGGGATGCCACCTGGATGGCTGCGAGACAGAGAAACTAAAAGGGACCCACGAAAAACTGCTTTTTCCAGTCCTTTTCCTGTTTGCATTCTTGCTAGGACCTACACCCCCGCCTCACACAGCTTATAGGACAGATAATGTATGTTCTCCTTGTAAAGGTCAAGGAGTTAATGGTTTCTTTGGAGTCTTCCAGCACAACAGACAACATCTAAGGAGTGAAACTTAGATGTTTCCGCCCCAGTGGGAGTCCTCACGAATGTTTTCCAAGACCACTGACTCATCAAGAGCACTGGCTTCGAGGCATAAGCTACTTACGGGGAACCCCTAAACACTCCTCTGTGTTCCTGGATGCCTGAGAAGATACATGCAGGGAACCACCATCCTCAATAAAAACCCTAGGCCCCAAGCAAAGACAAGACTCACTCTTCTTTCCCTTCTGAGTCTGCCAGACATTCTGCTTGGACCTACTCTATGTCTTCATCAAAGTCTGCTCTCACTTCCTCTCTGCTCACGTTTGGTTTCTAGGCTGCACGGAGCCAACGACCCTCTTGGCTGGTCCTGTGGGACCCCCTCTGCGTCCAACCTACATCAGCTGCACTCATGCACATGGAAACATCTGGTTCTCCACAGGCTGGTTGCTACAGCAAGGGCCACCACCCAACAGCAAGGAGGTTATGATGAAGTTCCACTCTGGCTTCTAAAGCCCTGATTTTTTCTGTCAAAGGGAGTGGATCAGGAGTTCAGTGCTCTGTCCCATGAGTTAGCTGGAGACTGTGGAGCAGACTGGAGGGGTTCTCTCCATGTTGATCCAGCTTCAGGTGAACGGGAGCCCTTCTCCTTTCTCTGAACTTTCCAGCTGCCCAGCCACTTTGGACACCTGCCACCCTAGGACTGGGTCTCCTGGGATGGAGGAGGAAATTTTGAAACTTATGCTAAAGGAAGGGCTTCAGGTTTCTTCTCCTGGTCTAGGGATGAGCAGACAGACACTCGTGGGTGCAAAAACTCCTGCTGCCTGCACCTGTGGACTCTGTTCTGTGACCCTGAGCATGAGGGCTGGTGTGTCACCCATCCTTCCATAGCTCCAGCCCCTCCCTGTCTCTCGATCCCATCCCCACCACCTGGGAGAAACCAGGGCCCTGCTCCTGACCCCAGCTGGGAAAGACCGCGTTGGGAGCTGGCAAGCTGTCCTCAGTTTGTGATTGAAACTCAAGGTTATTTTCACAGGATTGAATTCCTTGCACTTATGAGTGAACTGGGGAGAAGGGAGAATTGCGGCCTGTGTGTCTCTAGTGAACTCAGAAGCCCAGGATCAGAAGGCAAGGGACTTGGCTCCTTTACATTTAATTCACATCTGCACCCACTCTGGGAAGGTCCAAGGAGTCAGATCCAAGGACCACATCCACCCCAGGGGACCAGGCAACTGGGCAGCCCTGGTCTCTTCAAAATAGCTAGGAAACACACTCACCCATGTTGGGGGGCGGGGGTATGTGGGCATCTGAGCATGCTGTGTGAGATCCTCGAATTGCAGGAATGATTCCCCAGCTATTCCTGCCACGCCTCCATGGATTAGAAACACATTAAAATCTCATAATACAAAAGCCAACTCAGGTCCACAATCTGTGTGGAAGGGACTAGATGTAGACCCCTTCCTGAGCAACTCTCATGCCTCACCTTCAACCTGTTCCAGGCTGGGGGTCTTCCTGGCAGCTGCAAGTCCAGCACAGGGATTTGGTCTTTGGGTCTCCCCAGAGTTAGACCCTGAAATCTTGAGTTGTGCTAACTTGAGGTTAAGGCCTAAGCACCTGAAACCATTACTTCTGTTCACCCAGGCTTGTAAAAGGCTATACGCCCAACGTGGGGCTTGAACCCACGACCCTGAGATTAAGAGTCTCATGCTCTACCAACTGAGCTAGCTGGGCACACTACCCCTTCTCTCTTTCAATAGGAAAGGGGGGCAGTGGTGGGGCAAGAAGACCTCTCCCCCACTGAACTCCCCCATGGTCAGTACTGTCTCCAATAGGATTCCCCTGCCTGAAACTGGCTGAGAACCTCAGGACTGAAAGCAGCGAGGGGGCGGGACCGCCTGGCCTGAAATTCAGGGACATGGGCAGGAAAGGGGGCACACTGACCCAGAGGGACAGACCGAAGGAGGCCCAGGGCCCCGGCAGCACTGGGAAGCCGGTTCCTGGGTGGCACCGAATCCCCGAAACTCCATGGTCCCTCTGCCCTGGATCCAGCACACAGGAAAGGACAGTGAGAAAGCGCTGTCTTCCCTCCCAGCTCTGGAATGGGAATCCAGGCTTCCCCCCAACCGGTCGGACAAGGGAAGCTTGGCACCCTCTTGCAGACTGGGAGGACAGGGTCATGGAGGTCAAGGTCATTAGAGGTAAGTGGAACAAGATGCCCTTCTCTACAGTGGTCCCTAGAGCATGAGTCCCCCCACAGCATTGATCTGTGGGTCCAAATCGTGAAGGAGTCTCAAACTCTCAAGGTCTCCTCCCCCTGTCCCCACCCCTCATACTCTCCACCCCACACACTCCTCGCTTCGGGGCGTGAACCAGGAAGACCCAGAGGACCCTCTGCAGGGGCGGACTCCCAGTGCCCCGGGGATACTGTGCAAGGTCGGGTCAGGGCCACCTTCTTCCTTTCCTGTCAGTTTCTAGAACCACCACCCATCCACGAGGGACAATAAGTGTGGCGCCTCGAGGACCTGCTCATCCGTCCAGCCCCGGGATGCCACTGTGGGAGGAAGGTTGCCAGACTGTGCCCAGTGCCGGGACAAAGAAAGGAACTTCGGGAAAAAAAAAAAAAAAAAAAAAAAAGAAAGGAACTTCGGGGGACTCAGAACTGCACGGGCGCTTTAGGGGCTGAGCCCGGAAGAGGATGGGCTTGGCCGAGGACAGGAGCCTCTGAGTCTGCCCTGGACCCTAGTCCCCCTTTCTGTTAACAGAGGAGACACAGTTTTGGCCCAAGGCCCACAGCCCGTGCTTCCCCGATGGGAAGGCGGGAAGCCCTAGTCTCGGGTTTGAGTCCCCCAGGGACCCCCCACGCAGTCCTGGAGCCGGGCCCAGCTCCAAGGCGGCCCAAGTTCCCGAGCCTCGGCCCTGGAGGGAGGTCCCTGGTGCCAGGGAGCTCCTGGTCCAGGAGAAACTGGCCCTTGGGACTCTGGGCCTGGCAGTGTGGAACCTCACTCTTTGCTGGAAGGTGAGCTGAATCCTCCTGCCTTGGGGTGGGCATCTGGGACACTGCTGCCCCTGAGCTGGGGAAAGCAAGTGGACAGAATCAATAACAAAGCGTAGGGTCAGTTTGGCTCGTTGGTCTAGGGGTATGATTCTCGCTTTGGGTGCAAGAGGTCCTGGGTTCAAATCCCAGACGAGCCCTCTCTCTGGTCCTTTTCCTTCTCCAGATGGCCAGGTTGTTGCCCCCTAAGGGGGTCAAAGTCCACCCAAAGCCAGGAAGGAACGGGAACCTAGAGACCCATCATTATGACGGGGATGAAAAGACCTTCCAGTCTGCAGAGCAGGCCTGGACCTGCACTTGCTGTCTGCTTAGACTGTCCCTCTGTCCTCTCCACCCCACCCCTACCCTCCTCCCCACCATTTGGCATGGGGGTGGGGGGGAGAGAGATGATGTTTCTCTTGACAGCGGATCCCAGTGTCCTCAGGTGGAGGGAAGCTGCAGGGCACAGGGAGCATCTCCAGGGGACCGACCGGTCTTAAAACAAGATCCCTAGTTGGCGTCCCAGAGTCCAGATAGATGGGCACACTCCTCCCTGGCCAAGCCCCGTCTCACCCATGAAGGGATATCGAGTTAGTATGTCAGACAAGTGAGGGAGAGAAGACGTTAGAGCCACCAAGGACCACCAACCAAAGGGACTTTTTTGGCATAAGGATGTTTTTCTTGTTTTAGATGTGAGGGGTCCTAAATTCAACCCTAAGAGGCCTCCTTGGCTGAAGTGGCAGTGCAGGGCCTGGCTGCGGTGCCTTTTCAGACCGAGAGGGAGCACGCCTTCGGCAGGCCTTGGGTCTTGACAAAAGGTTGGCCTGGGTCAAGGTGTCACTCAGACACTGATAGGACCCTCAAGTGGGACTGTGCTCAGGGTCCAGCCACTTCCAAAACAATCACTCCCAGACCGCCGCCCAAGGGACCACCTGCACAGGCTCGCTCTGATGCCGGCTACTTCTGTTCCGAAAGCAGGCAACCTCTATACTCAGGCCAATGCCTTTGGCTTGGTTCTGTGGTTCCCAACTGTGTCTGGAGACCCCTTTATAGTATTTTAAATATTTTTTAAATATATTTTTTAAAGATTTTATTTATTTATTTGACAGAGATAGAGACAGCCAGCGAGAGAGGGAACACAAGCAGGGGGAGTGGGAGAGGAAGAAGCAGGCTCCCAGTGGAGGAGCCTGATGTGGGGCTCGATCCCAGAACGCTGGGATCATGCCCTGAGCCGAAGGCAGACGCTCAACTGCTGCGCCACCCAGGCGCCCCCCCTTTATAGTATTTTAAAATTCCCAGGGATATCTTAAAGTTCTGAGGGAAACAGCCATACTCGACATCCATTGGAAACCATATTTTGGGAACTACTAGCTCAAGGCAGTCGAGTTTCAACTTTTGATGATGCTATATTTTTGCAAAGCTGGGTTTTCTGCAGTATTTGTGCAAACAGTGCAAGAAAATCGATGTGGAATAGGAACTCGGAGACTAGCCATCTGATTCAAGGCGGGAGAAGCAGTACAGGGCCCACCAAGTGCACACATCCTGGTAGAAAACAGTTATTATTTAGGAAGAAGGTAGGGGTGCCTGGCTCAATAAGGAGGGCATCTGACTCTTGACTCTGGGGTGTAGAGATTACTTAAGCAAAATTTTTTTTAATTTAAAAAAAATGTAAAATTACCTTTTTTTTTTTCAAAAATGTAATGTATGGGGTGCCTGGGTGGCTCAGTCGGTTAAGTGTCTCCCTTCGGCTCAGGTCATGATTTTGGGGTCCTGAGATCGAGCCCCATGTCAGGCTCCCTGCTCAGCGGGCAGCCTGCTGCTCCCTCTCTCTCTGCCACTCCCCCTGCTTGTGCTCTCTCTCTCCCTCTCTCTGTCAAATAAATAAATAAAATCTTTTTTAAAAAGGTAATGTATAGGGTTGAATGGTTTTCTCCTAACATTATGGCCACTCAGAACCTCAGAAGGTAGGGTCTTTGCACATAGAATTAGTGAAGGTGAGATCATCCTCGAATAGGGTGGGCCCTGCCCTAATGACTGGTGTCTTTACAAAAAGATTACATGATTATATGAAACACAGAGGCTCATGGAGGGAAGAAAGCTATATGATAGCGGAGGCAGAAACTGGAGTGATGGGTCCTTAAGCCAAAGATGGCCCGAGCCACCAGAAGCTCGAAGAGGCAAGGAAGGGCTCTTCCCCAGAGTCATTAACAAGAGTGGAAAGGGTGGCCAGCTGGTACCTTGACTTTAGATTTTGGTCTCCAGAAGTGTGAGAAAATATATTTCTGTTGTTTTAAGCCGCTCAGGTTGTGGTAACTTGTTACGGCAGCCACAGGAAATTAACAGAGGTACTGGGTTGGTAAGACTTTTTTTCCAAAAAGCAACTAAGATGTAGGGACCTAACTACCCAGTAAACTGAGCTTTCTTTTACCCTAAGAACACCAGGAAAGATTCTGGAGACGGACAGTGCCCTGAAGGGAGAGATGTGGGGACTCCTGGTAGGCGTGCCGGCCACAGGCCTGGGACTGGGAGCTCCAAGGGTCCAAGGCAGGGGTGAATCAGCCGCTGTGGTGTCTCTCCCAGAGTAGCCTCAGTTCCCACCAGAAAAAAAAAGAAAGAAAAGAAAAAAGAAAACCCGGTCCTATCAAACATTGAACCAGGCATAACATAACATTTTAACATAACATAACTTTTTAACAGCATAAACCATTGCAAGAGAACAGAAGAAAATCAGCTGAAGGGAACCCTATACCCTCCTTCTCCCTCTCCCCCCAAAATGGAAAACAAAACTCCCTGCCTCCATTTCCCTTTCCCTGGAGAGGGTGGAGCAAAGTTGAGAATCCCTCCAAATGTGAGGCCACCGACCTCCAGGCCAGGGTGGGGGAGGGAAATTCTGAGCAGTCCCTCCTCAGGCACTGGGGTGGCCCTGCTTGGGAGCCTCCTCCTGGGAGCCCCCTCAGGACCCAGAGAGTCGTGCCCCCTCCTGACACACCCCAACACACACATACACACACACAGACTCGGAGCTCTGGGTTTGAATCCTGTTCCCCAGTCAAATGAGGAGATGCAGGGCATTCTTGGATTACTCATGTAGGAAAAGATACAGCTGTGTCTCTCTCGGGCCAGGTATTCGAAAGCTGGGTGGCCCCAAATATTTACATCACTTCACTCTAGCATCGAGAAAGTGCGAGGCGTGCGAGGCTTCGGACAGCCACACCGTGACGCACGAGTCTCGCTGGAAGCATCTGCTACCGGCCTAGATTGTTAAAAGCCTCTGTAAAGGATAGGAAATACTTTCCTTGCATTGCACCGTCTTAAGGCCTCTTTGGCAGTCAAAACCACACGCCCAACGTGGGGCTCGAACCCACGACCCTGAGATTAAGAGTCTCATGCTCTACTGACTGAGCTAGCCGGGCAAAGACAGAAATTGGCCTTACGTCCCTGCTACTCTAAGTACCAAAGGCAAGTGCTGTAAAAAGAGGCCAAGGTGCATCCTGCCTTGGAAGAGGTGGGGCAGGCGCGACTGCCACCCGCGCAGGGGAGTAGGAGGCGCTTAACCAGGGCGTGGGGATGGGAGGCAGTTAACTAGGGCCTGGGGACCAACTAGAAATAAGTAGAAGTAGACAGTAACTAGGGGTGGCTCGTTGGTCTAGGGGTATGATTCTCGCTTAGGGTGCGAGAGGTCCCGGGTTCAAATCCCGGACGAGCCCAACCTTTTTTCTTCTCACAAACTCTCCCGGAGCCTCACTGAAGCTCTGGGTACCCGGTCCCGGGCCACACCTGCAGGAACAAAATCGCCCTGACCTACCACTGCCCCCTCAGCCCAGCACCCGGATCGGAAGAGCCAGAGTTCTTTAATCTCTAAGGCCTGAATTTGGGCTCCACACTGAGTTTAGGGAGCTGGGGCCTGCAGAGAGAGCTCTCCAGGAGCAGCCCGACCACACAGAAGCGGGGCGCCGCAGCTTCAGCCCGGGGCTCCTCGCCCTTTGCTCACCCCACTGCAGCTCCTGCACTCAGGTGGTTTTCCCTGCCTGGCCGCCAGGGGGAGCGCTGAGCCAGTACCACTGGGCTGGGAAGCCCACGACCTTCTCCCCCCGGGAGAGGCAGGTGGACCCAAACCAGGCCGGGAAGCCCCCTAACTATGTTCCGAGTGAGCCAGACTCTGATTGACGGCCCGCACTGCCTCTTGTGTTAATGACCAGTGAGGGTTCAGGGAGCGTCCGGGAACCCTCGCCCCCGCCCCACCACACACGCACCCTTCCCGGTGGTCCCACTGCAGAAGGGGAGAATAAGGCGACTGGGTAGGGCCTGCCCTGACCGTGCAGCTCACGAAATGGATACTTTGACTTCAGTCCCAGGTTCTCCTCACCTCCCCTTTCCTTTCCTGGGACCTGAACAAAAACTGCACGGCCACTTCCCCGCGACCCAGTGCCCAGCAGCAGCCTCAGACGCTCTCCTTCACTATAGCCTATAATGTTGCCCCAACCTTCTCTTTGCCTGGTAGGGTGTCCCACCTCCCCCCAGCCAGGGGGTGACAGCAGAAGCCTAGTGGGGAGTCTGAACTCTCATTCCCGCCCAGCAATCAGGAGGCCCCACCTTGTCTGAATTGCTCCCCATCCCCCCAAACAAAAAGGTGGAGTCCTGTTCTCCCACCACAGGGTCTCCCACCACAGGGTACGCAGAAGTACATAAGATCTAGAGTTTCAAAGCATAATACCGAAAATGTCCACCGTGCAACTGAAAATCACTGGTCATACTAAGACCCAGGAAAATCTCAACTTGAAGGAGAAAAGGTGATTGAAAGACACGGACACAGATTTTGGAACTGTTTGAAAGGAAGGGGAGAGTTGGGAAAGCAGCCATCCTAAAAATGTTTGAAGAAGCTTTAAAGAACCTGCTTGAAACAAATTTGAAAGTTGAAAGTCTCAAAGAAATAGAAGATATTAAAAAAAACCACATGGAAAACTTAGAGCTGAGGAATGTGGTAACTGAAATGAAAAGCCTAATGGCAAACACATAGACAAGACGGAAGAAAGAATCAGTGAACTTGAAGATAGAATGATAGAAATGATCCAATCTGAAGAACACGGAAAATAGACTTCGGAGGAAAGGAAGAGAAAGAGGAAGGAAGGAAGGAAGGAAGGAAGGAAGGAAGGAAGGAAGGAAGGAAGGAAGGAAGGAAGGAAGGAAGGAAAGAAAGAAGGACAGAGCCTCAAGGATTTGTGGGACTTTAACAAAATATCTAATGTTGGAGTTGCTTGAGACACAAAAAGAGAAGAAAGATGGGGCTAAATGTATTGGAAGAAACAGAACTTTATCTGTGTATTTTTTATAATTATCTTTAAATAGGCTCCAGGCCCAACGCAGGGCTTCAACTTACAACCCTGAGACCAGGAGTCACATGCTTTACCAACTGAACCAGCCAGGTGCCCCTGTCTGTTTTCTTTTCTTTTTTTTAACAGACTGTTTTTAAGAACAATTTTAGGTTCACAGCAAAATTGAGCAGAAATACAGAACTCTCAAAAACTGCCCCTGAACATGAACAGCCTCCCCCATTTCCGCGTATTTTTAAAACCCACCTTCCACCCACTTTTTTTTATTTTAAAGCACATATAGTATTGCCTCACCCATAAGTGCTTTTCACTTTTGGGGGGGGTCAAGTATCTCTACAGATAAAGTCCTTTTGTTTTAAAACACCCTCAGTGCCGTGCACACATCCAGTACCATCTAGGATGATAGCTTCGTAGTCTCTGCCCTGGTCTGTGTGCAGGTTCCCACAGCCTCCTTTCTCCTCTCTGCACTTGGTTGGCTGCATTCGGGATGCAGGCCAAGTGCCCACAGGGCAGTGGGGAGTCTGAAATCTCAGTGGATCCTCAGTAGAGTCACTGAGGCAAACCAGCCCCGAGCTTCCGGTAGGCGAGGAGCAGAGAACTGCCAGGTCCCACTCCCAGCCTGTTCACCTGAAGTTCCTCCTTGCTCTGGAGAGCGAAGCCAGAACCGGGGTGCAGTGGGGGCTGCTCCAACCCAAACCCACCTGGGGCTCAGGCGCGCAGACCCACAAGGACCGACCCTCTCCCTCCAGGGACGCCTTCGCTCTCGCCCCTGAATCCTGGGAGACTGGATCCAGAGGCAGAAAGCAGGAGGCAGGTGTCACGGCAGGCACCCCGGGGTCTCCAGAGCCTTCCTCCATCCACTGCCAGGTGGCAGGTTCCAGCAGCTCAGGATCGCGCAAGGGCAGATCAAGAAGGCATGGGGCAAAATATGTATTTTTAGAATTTTAAACAAAAATATATGGATTTTGGATCATTCCAAGGAAGCAGGAGTTTTCGTGCAAACAAGTGGAATCTGGCGGGCCTAATAATTATTTTAAATACACAGGTTTGCTTGACTGCGTAAGGGAGGATGGGTCCCGTCACATTTCCCCACCTCCGCGCCGCACGTCCAGGGGCCGCGCGATCAGGGGCCGCGGGTCGAATCTGAGCCCCAGTGGCGCCGCGCAGCAGCGCCCCCGGCGGCCACGGAGCCTGACCGTCTGTGGGTCAGGGTGGCACTTTAGCCTCCAGCCGTTGGGGCCCGCTCCCCGCCGCGCCCGGAAGGGCCCATTCCAAGCAGTTCCCCCACACAGGGTGCCCGGAAGGGCCTCCGGAGGCGGCCACGTCCCCGCCATCCCCAGGACCGGATCTGCCCGGCTATTTTGAATTGTGTGGGGCCAACTGGCTCTCACAGAACCTGCCCGGCTAGCTCAGTCGGTAGAGCATGAGACTCTTAATCTCAGGGTCGTGGGTTCGAGCCCCACGTTGGGCGTCCTTTTGAACCAAGAGTTCGCACACATCTCTGTGCAGTTCCTGGCCTGTTTGGTTTAGGCACAACCTCTTAGACGCACCAACGCGGGGGGGGGGGGGCAGCCTGTCACTGTCACTGTCACAGTGCACCACACCCTTGCCGAAGCCATCAGAGGTGATGAATCACACGCCCTCTTTACACTGGGCTCTCCAGCCGCTGCATACCTCAACTTCCTCTTTGAGCAAAGTAACCTTAGAAAGGGGTCCGCCAGAGATTTGGACCTAGCTAGGGCAGAAAAGCCACCCATCCCAGTTTTCTCTTGGGTTCGGTCAAGGGAAGGTGCCAGTACTCTTATCTGCGCGGCTAAAGGACGCTGCTGCCAGACTAAGTGGTCCCCTTGGGGGTCAGGGTGTACCTGGGATCCAGGGCATATCATCACTCAACATGGGGACACCGCCAGGACAGGGGGCACCAGACCTATGACTAGGTGAGGGTGACAATCTAGGTGGGCATGACCCCATGTCCCGGTGAATGCAACACCACAACTGCCAAACACTCTCAAAAGGAGGGCTTGTCCAGGATGTGAGCCTCGTACTCTAATTGAGAATCATAACCGTAGACCAACGGGCCATCCCCTCTGGCTCTGGCCTCACTGATCGGGGGACCGTCCCTCTTTCCTGTGGGTGTTGGGAAGGATTTGATTCCGGTCTCTATGGACAAGAGGAGAATGGGGGGAGGGGTGGTCAGCATTGCCGCACACTAAGACTCCAACTCAGCAAGTCCCCAGTCCGGGTTTTGGGGGTGACTGCTCCGTTGCTCTTCCCCTCTGGTGGAAAACTGAGGCCAATGCTTGGGAAAGCTCCCCCTGGTCCTCCTTCTGTCACCAGGCTAAGGGCTGAGCTCTGGAATGCAGCTGAGAGCAGGGTTTGGACACCCTCCCCCCATCCCAACACCGCCCAGGGCAAGAATACCCTCTCCCATAGGACCCCACCCCTCCTAAGCCACACACTGGAGGGACCCACCACTCTAACCTGAGCGTCACCCCCACTTCCGCCCAGGGACCTAACTCCTGGAGTCCAAGATGCACATCCCAGCACAGGCACAGTCGGAAAGGATCTTAAGGGATAGTGGGTGTCCAAATGTGAAGAAAGGATGAGGTAGGACATGAAGAAATTTGAGTAGCCCTCAGGGGAGACGCCCTGCCTTGCCACTGCCCATAACTGGGATCAACGTGCCTCTTTGTCCACTGAGCGCACCTGGACACCTGGCGGTCCAGACCTGATCCAGCCACTCGGGTCCAGCTGGGATCTGGGTCTGCTGCACACTGGGCCTGTCTCTGGTCCATCCACACAGGCCAAGACCCCACTTCAGCTCTGCTGGACACTCCATTCATGCCTTGAAATGACTGGAAAAAGCCAACTGTGGGCTCCTTGGGGATATGAAGCAGAAGGAAGAATGTGCTCTCCTCCCCAGGGACCTTCCTCTGCTGAACCCCAGCTCAAGCTAAACCCAGGGAAAGGGGCGCCTGGGGGGCTCAGTCAGCTGAGCATGCAACTCGTGGTTTCCACTTGGGTGGTGCTCTCAGAGTGTTGGAACCGAGCCCCGCATCAGGCTCTGCTCAGTGGGGAGCCAGTCTGCTTGCCTCTTTCTCCCTCTGCTCCTCTCCCTGCCCTCTCTCTCTCAAATAAATAAATAAAATCTAAAAAAAAAAAAAAAAAAAAAAGGCTAAATCCAGGGCTGGGTGTAAAGATGAGGGGCAGACCCCAAGGGAGGGAGGCTGCTTATTCGGAAGAGGATTTTGGAGATGAACCATCCTGCTGGTGGAGGTGGTAGTGGTTTCCCCTTAAGGGATGGGAAAGGCTTAAAGATCTCTGGCCACAGGAGAAGAAGTGCTGGCTAGAGAGCTCGATTACCCCGGTTGACCTCCACCAGGCCTCAGGTCTGGAGAGGCCTCGCCTGGTGTCCCAGCGGGCCCGAGGGTCTGTACAGACCTGCTCCCCTCAGGGACTCCAGAATCAGGAGGCATAAAAGGGGCACCACCCTGGGGCTTAGGTGAAGAAACCAGGGTCAGAAATGAGGCCAACTGCTCTGCACATGCGGGGAGGTCGGGCTCTGTGCTGTAATTCCGAGGCCGGGTTTGACTCTGGGATTGAGATCAGGAAACTCTTCCCAGACTGGGGGCCCCTGAAGTGTCCACCAAAGCCTCCGGCCCTGCCCATATTAACCATGTCTTTTATCTTCTGTACTCTGATACCTCGACATCAGAGCCTTGCTGACCCTGGAGAGATTTTCCTTCCCAGGGTTGGCCAGTTCCTAGAGAGCAAACAGGGCATTTCAAATGCAAACTAACCATTCCAGGGTCCACAGCCCCCAGTCACCTCTTTCAGCAGGCTCGCACACTGGGGTTACTATCCACCTGCCAGGATCACCCCAAGGCCAGGAAACAGACAACTAGGGACAGAGTTCTGTTCTAGAAGCAGCTGAAGTTAGTTCAGACTGACCGGTCTAAACCTGTTCACTCTGCCTCACCTGTCTCACCTTCATAGAAACCACAAGAAAGGCTCTGAACAGCACTTTCTCGGAGCTTTCTCTGCTTCCAGACCACCCAGTGCCTCCCCTGTGCCATTCCGACCCCCACCCCTATCCACCCCTCCACCCTGGGGCCAGGCTCATCCCTCTGCTTGGGAGCTGTGAGTCACAAGCCATCTTTTCAATGGCTGCATGGGTTGGGCTCACCATACCTGAGTAGTAATAAAACCTCTTGAAATACTGCCCTTATTCCAGTGTGGCTGGGGCGCCTGTGGGGGCCCTGTGCCCTTCATGGCCCCAAAGCTGAGGCCTAGTTCCTCCCCATGCCCAATTTCCACTGTGGTTTCCTTCCTTCCCTTGTCTGTGGAAGGTCCTTCTGGTAGCCCCTCAAGAAGGGAAAAGAAGTTTGCAAACGACCTTACACACCCCAAAGCAAAAAAAAAAAAAAAAAAAAAAAAAAAAAGGTGCCCAGAGAAAGTTGGGTTGTCACCCCGCAGGCTGGGACTAGCTGGTGTGCACACAGGCACACAGACCAGGTCTCCTGCTCTCCGAGAGGCAGACTGCGCGTGGGGGACCAAGTGGGGGACCAAGTTTCCTCTGGCCCAGGACCTCAGGCACTGTTCTAAAAGCTGGGCTCGTCCGGGATTTGAACCCGGGACCTCTCGCACCCAAAGCAAGAATCATACCCCTAGACCAACGAGCCGCCCTTGGGCAGCACTGCTGACATTTGTCCTTGGAGGCCGTGCCCTTGGCTCGGCACTCCGTCCCATGAGTCCTGGCTTCCTGATCCCTCAGGAAGGTGCACGGGGTAAGTTTCGGTTTCGATTCCAGAAGGGGAGGGGGTGCAGTGCAGCCACGACCTGGCAGGAGAGAGAGCGATGGCCCGCCTGGCCCCAGACCTTCAGGGTCCCCCTCCGCACCCCACTCCTCCAGAGCACGATGGCCCCGCCCCTGGCGAGGGCCACCCAGCTCCCAGCAACCAGAGGAGGCAGCAGGTGATCCCGCGGAGGGAGTCTGTGTGGCCTGGGTGACCAGGGAGGTCTCTCATGGGGGCCCCAGCCCAGAAATTTCACCCAGCGTAGGACGCAAGTCCAGGACCCTAAGAAGGAGGCTCTGCTGTCTCCCAACCAGCCAGCCCGGCCGAAGCTCCACTCGGGAAAGCACCCCGGGGCTCCTGCCCTCAGTCGAGCCCCGCCGTGACCTGGGCTTGGCCCCAGAAGCCCCTCGCAACTGTGGAACCCCGAGGCAGGGGTCAGAACTGGGATTCTTCTTCCCAAATGCGCAGCTGCACAAACTCTCCAAACTTTTACGCCCCCAACTTCTCTTTCCTCTTGCGCTAATAGGGGGTCCAGCTCCCACCTGGGGAGGGAGGAGGCTTTTCCGGCTAGTCCCCATGGCAAGGCCCTGGAGTCTTCCTGATTCGCTTCTTGCTGCTCACTAAAAAGGGGGGACAACTTGAAAGTGAGCGATCCTCCCTGAATGGAACCTGACACTTCTCACACCCTAAGCGAGGATCACACCGCATTCCTCACTGACCAGCTCCAGTGACAGCCCATGCCCTCGCCCCAGACTTTCCGGCTTCCCTGAGCTGCTGGGCCACACAGACCCACGGACACGACAGGACAATAGACAGTGGCCTGGCCGCCCCCTCACTCCTTGAGGAAAGGACCGCAAATTCAGCGTCGCAGTGCCCAGAAGGCAGTGCGCACAGGACGCAGGACCTGTCCTTACCAGTCCCAGGATGGCAAAGTTCCTGAGTGCCGCAGTCAGCCTGAGCCGTGGCACCGTCCCACACCTGCCCGGCTAGCTCAGTCGGTAGAGCATGAGACTCTTAATCTCAGGGTCGTGGGTTCGAGCCCCACGTTGGGCGTGGCTTTTGTCCAGACGAGCTTACAGCTAAACCGGTGACCGGGTCTGCATAAATTACAACTAACTCTGTTACTAAGGGGAAATCTGTACCCAGTCCAGGGCGGCCAGGACGCTGAGAGCCAACCTCAACCTCACCGAGGCAAAGGCTTCCCTCTCTTACATTCTATTATATATACTTTGTAATTTTAAAAAGTTGAAATTTATGCAAAAGTTCCAGGTACAGTGACACAGAGGTGGGACGCCTCTCCGAGGAGTTCCCCTTCTAGGAATTTCCTTGAAGTTGGCAAGATCTGGGCAGGGGCTAACCAGGCCAATCCAAGAATATCGCCCAACTAAGGACTCAAACCCACTCCTTATGCGGTTAAGTCTCAGCTCTACGGGCTGGAGGAGAGCTCCAACAGAGGTGGAACCTCATTTACTCTGGCCCTGACTGGGGACCTACGTGGGGTCCCATCTGTATCAGAGGGTGCTCCCGCTCCCAGACCCTCGCCTTCTCCAATACCGTGCCCCCGCCCAGGCTTCCCTCCCTGGTGGGACAGAGAAGCGGTGGTGCAGCCCTGTCCGATCTCCTCTCCCCTTTCTAAAGTAGGAAGAAAATCAGAAATCGTGGGGTGCCCTGAGTACAAGTTAGTGTGTCCACTCGTTGAGAAGCAAGCAGAGAGGGAACTGTGGGTTCCTTTTTGTGAAAGGGTAGGAGAGCCCGAATGTAGTGACCGGGATCCCGAGGCTCAGCATCCGTGAGTCAGGATGTCAGGTTGTCTGGGTAATCTGGGTTTCCAGGGGTCCATTCCTCCGGGGGGCCTCTGCTGCTTCAGCATGCAGCCTCTCTATGTCCTGGCTCCGTGCCAGGAAACCCGCCCTTCCATGGGGGTGGGGAGTGGGCTAGGGAGTGAGGAGGCACCTGCTGGGTACCTCTTGGTGGCTGGGCCAGGACACCCTACCCATCCAAAAGAGACTGTATTTGGGGCGCCTAGGTGGCTCACTCAGTTAAGTGACTGACTCTTGGTTTCAGCTTAGGTCGGGATCTCAGGGTTCTGAGAGGCAAGCCCGGGTCAGGCTCTGTGCTTAGTGCGGAATCCCCTTGGGAATCTCCCTCTCCTTTGGCCCCTCCCCACTGCTCGCTCTGCTCTCTCGCTCTCTTACTCTCGAATAAAAAAATAAATCTTTAAAAAGAGAGAGGAAGAGAGACTATTTATCAGAGTTCTCTGGGAAAACAGAACATAGAAAGACAGAAGAGACAGACACTTGGATTGATTTTAAAGAATTGGCTCACAGGATGGCCCCTGGAAATTCCAGCAAAAGCAGATACTGCCGTCTTGAGTAGGAAGTTCCCTGAGGTAGCATTCCTTCCTCTTGGGGGAGCAGTCTTTGCTCCTGAGACCTTCAAATGATTGGATGAGGCCCACCCACATTGTGGAAGGGAATCTGCTTCACTCAAGTCTACTGATTTAAATGTTAATTGCATCTAGAAAAAAATACCTTTACAGCAACTTCTAGACTCCTGTTGGACCAAACACCTAGGCCCCATAGCCTGGCCTAGTGGATACAAATTAACCATTATGGGGTCCTACCAAGTGCTAGGCTTCTTTCTTAATAATAGGGGATGCAAGGTACACAAGCTTACCTGCTACTTCGGACACGTCACAGTTCCCGCCGACCAGAGAACAGTCACTCCCAAGCTTCTCAAAGATGCCGGCGCCTCCCCTCCAGGGCGCGTGCGTTATTTCCTCCAGGCGCTGCCCAGATACACAGTCAATGGCGGGTCTTTGCCCTGACGTAGGACCACTCTAGCATGCCTGTGTCTCTGTCCCTTCTGATTCCTTTCTCCACAGTTCTTGAAGAACTTCATTTCATGAAGCCGTGCCAGCTGTGCGTTTTCACCGGGTGGACGGACCCTTGCCAGGGTGTTAAGGCCTGTGTCAAGGAAGAGTCCCATACGCATGATCTTTCCCTTTCCAGCTCTTTATCCTCTCCACCCTGATCCAGCATGCGTCACTGCTGACTTGTCACCCAGGTGCTACGGCGCTCGGTTTCGAGGTCCCCTCCTTCAGAGCAGGGCCGCGCTTTCTTGGTTGAGATGGAACCCTGGTATTCAGCCGGGTGGCCTGGAGGAGGAGTAGAATCCTGAAGAGATGAAAACTGTCTCCTAAGTATCTGCCTCATCTGAGGGTCTTTCCAGCAAGCGGGGTGGAGGCCTGGGCCACATCTGCAGGCCCAGAGGGTTCCCGGGTCTCCATACATCGCCCCAGCTCACCCCATTCCAAGTCTCCGGGTCCCACTTCTTCCCTCTCGGCACCCTGACGTGGGCATAAGAGATCTGCCGAGGGTGAGAATTCAACTTTTTCTCAACATCTGCTATTTTTACTCTGAGGCCCCAAGCCTGGCCTTCAGCTTCACAGGCCCTTCAGCTGAAGGATGCGTGGGCTGCTTTCAGGGCTGCCGGAGTGCTGTGAATTGGTGACTCGTCGGCACAAGCAAGCTATTCTTTGGTCTCAGTGCGTTAAAGATGCTCGACAACAGCCTAACCAAGGAGGTGAAAGACCCTACTCTGGAAACTAGAAAACACTGAAGAAAGAAACCGAAGACTACGTAAAGAAACGGAAAGGCATTCCATGCTCATGGATTAGAAGAACGAATATTGTTAAAATGTCTGCACTGCCCAAAGCAATCTACACATTTAACGCAACCCCTTATCAAAATACCAACAGCATTTTCACAGAACTAGAACAAAGAATCCTAAAATTTGTATGGAATCATAAAAGACTCCGAATAGCCAGAGCAACCTTTTTTTTTTTTAAGATTTTATTTATTCATTTAGAGAGAGTGCACAAGCAGGGAGGAGGGGCAGAAGGAGAGGGAGAGAGAGAATCTCAAGGAGACCCCACAATGAGCGAGCACGGAACCCAATGTGGAGCTTGACCTGAGCCAAAAATCAAGTCAGATGCTTAACCAGCTGAGCCACCCAGACACCCCTTGCTGAAGCAATCTTGAAAAAGAAAAGAAAAGCTGGAGGCAGCACAATTCCAGACTTCAATTATGTGACAAAGTTGTAGTGACCAGAACAATATGGTACAGGCACAAAAACAGACACACAGATCAGGGAACAGAATAGAAAACCCAGAAACAAATCCACAATTAAAATGTTTATTTATTTAAGCACTCTCTACCCCCAAGGAGGGGCTCAAACTCGTGATTCCAAGATCGAGAGTTACATGCTCTGCTGACTGAGCCAGCCAGGTGCCCCACATAAACCCACAATTATATAGTCAATTAATCTTTGACACAGCAGGAAAGAATATCCAATGGAAAAAAGACCATCTCTTCAACCAACTGCTTGGAAAACTGGACCACTTCCTTACACCATACACAAAAATAAATTTATTTTATTGTATTTATTTTAAAATTATTACAGACCTACATGTGAGACCTGAAGCCATAAAAATCCTAGAGGAGAACATAGGAAGTAATTTCCTTGACGTCACCCATAGCAACATCTTTCTAGCTATGTCTCCAGAGGCAAGGGAAACAAAAGCAAAAATGAACTATTGAGACTGCATCAAAGTAAAAACTTCTGCACAGTGAAGGAAACAAAACTAAAAGGCAACGTATGGAATGGGAGAAGATATTTGCAAATGACGTATTTGACAAAGGGTTAGCATCCAAAATATATGAAGAACTTATTAAACTCAACGTCCCAAAAAAGGCATAATCCAATTAAAAACTGATCACAGGGCCCCCGACTGGCTCAGTCAGTGGAGCAGGTGACTCTTGATCTCAGGGTTGTGAGTTCGAGCCCCACTTGGGTGTAGCGATTACTTAAGAAATAAAATATTTTAAAAACTTAAAAAATAAAATAAAAAATAGGCACGAACAGACATTTCTCCAAAGAAGACATCCAGATAGCCAACAGACATGAAAAGATACTCATCATCAGGGAAATGCAAATCAAAACTACAATGTGGTATCATCTCACACCTGTCAGAATGGCTAAAATCAACAACACAAGAAACGGCAGGTGTTGGCGAGGATGCAGAGAAAAAGGAACCCTCATGCACTGTTGGTGGGAATGCAAACGTGCAGCCACTCTGGAAAACAGTATGGACGTTTCTCAAAAAGCTAAAAATAACCACCTTATGACCCCACAATTACACTACTGAGTATTTGCGACTACAAGAACACTAATTCAAAGGGATACACGCACCTGGTTGTTTATACCAGCATTATCTACAACAGCCAGATTATGGAAGCAGCCCAAGTGTCCATTGACTGATGAAGATAAAGAAGATGTGGTATATATGTATATACGGAATATTACTCAGCCATGAAAAAGAATGCAATCTTGCCATTTGCAACAACACAGATGGAGCTAGACAGTATAACACCAAGCACGATAAGCCAGTCAGAGAAAGACAAATACCACATGAGTTCACTCACATGTGGAATTTAAGAAACAAAACAAACAAGCAAAAGGAAAGGATAGGAGAGAGACAAATCAAGAAGCAGCCTCTTAACTATAGAGAACAAACTGATGGTTACTGGAGAAGTGGGGGCGGGGGTGAAATAGGTGATGGGAATGAAGACGTGCACCTGTGATGAGACCCGGTGGTGTATGCAAGTGTCGAATCACTATATTGTACACCTGAAACTAATATAACACTGTTAACTAAGTGGAATTAAAATAAAAACTTAAAAAAAAAAAAGATACTCAACAGCAGCCACATCATCCCACAGTCCTTACCAGAACTTTCCCGCTGTGTCCCTGAGGTGCCCAGAGACATGGGACAAGGGCAGCTCATTTCCCAACTCCTCCGGTCTATCCCAGTTCAACCCGGACGAAGGTCTGAATGTTTGCACCGCTCCGGCACACCAGTGTTTTTCAAAACTCCCCCCACCGCGGGGGGTGTGGCCCTCCCTGCCAGACAGCCGGCAGGTGATCCAACTTCAGAATCTCATTCTGAGAGTCTGGTTCCAGCTGTTGAAGGACAACGTTCCCAGGAACAAGCCTGAGGCAAGGATTTCTGTGTAATCGATGCATGAAGGGACTCAGCAGGCACCTGTAAGGAGGCGGGGGGCGGGGCGGAGGGGGACAGGAGAGGGCAAGTGCACCACTTATGACACTCATCTCCGGGCTTCCAGCTCACCCTTCTAGACCCTACCAGGTGATCCTCTGCTTTGCCAGCTGGCCTGTGTTAGGTTTTGCTGCCAGGAGGCACAGACTGAGCAGCTGGAGGAGGAGGAATGGATTCACTGCTTCCTGTTTTCTGTTCCCGCCACGCTGCCCGCCCCCCTTACCCATGCAGCAACAGTTCACTCCAGGAATAGCAATGGAATCCAGTTCGAAATTTCCCAACACTCACAGAATCCATTTCATTGCGGCTCCTGAGAGGCTCCGGCGCAAGCTGCCTGCCGTGGGACCCTCCTCGGAACTCAGAGCCACCCAGGCTAGCTGAGTGGCACTCTTCTTCCGAGATCTGCTCTCAAGCTCCCGGAGGCCCTCTCCATGCTTCTGACTTTTAATAACCACAAGCTCTCCCCTTGGTCCCCCAGCCCTGTAGCTGGCAGCCGTTTTCCGCCGCCCCCACTGCCTCACTAGCCACTCTTTCTACCTAGTTAATCCTTGTTCTTTCAGTAGTCTGTTAAAATAAGGGATGGGTTTTCTTTTCTGCCCCAGGTTTACTGAGCTATCATTGACAAATAAAAACCATACATATTGACGGTGTTCGACGTGGTGATTTGATATCCATATACATTGTGAACTGATTCCCACAATCAAGCTGATTAACACATCCATTACCTCACATGGTTACTTCAGATCTACTCCCTTAGCGAATTTCAAGCACACGAGACAGTATGACTATCATCGCCTTACTGTAGGTTAGGTGCCTGCAACTCATTCATCTTAAAACTGAAAGTTTGTACCCTTTGACCAACCTTCCCAGCTTCCCCCAACACCCACGGATGGGTTTTCTGACTGCTGCCTGGACCTTGACTTGGTGGTGGGTTTGGGCTTGAACACAGCCGAGGTCCTTGCCAATGGGAAACGGGACGCGGGTCATTGACGGCACACGGTGACATCATGATCAAGCCTCGCATCAACCTGGCTGATTATGATGAAGCAGTGCCCAGCAGGACCACGTGGCTGCTGCCCTTGACTGCCATGGCAGTAAAGGTGATTATGGATTGTGGCCTGGAAGGGATTCTTCTGGGGGCACTGGTTTG
This sequence comes from Ursus americanus, assembly GCF_024610735.1. Taxonomy (NCBI): domain Eukaryota; kingdom Metazoa; phylum Chordata; class Mammalia; order Carnivora; family Ursidae; genus Ursus; species Ursus americanus. The sequence continues at coordinate 37,952,756 of NC_142128.1, forward strand.
CTCACCAAAAGGAAATGCAAGACTGGGCCTTTGAACTTTCAGCCTGAGTCATGTTCAGAGGCACAGAGACATTTCATGGCCACCATAAAATAACCTTAGAGCTGCAGGGCTGATATCGCTAAAGATCAAACCCATCACCGAATGATGCATGTCGTGGAATGACATTGGAAGTTGAGTTCACAGCCTCAGGAAATCTCTCATGTGAAAGAAATGGCATTGATTATGAAGGAGTGGGGCCAAAGACATAGAGACCTCTGGGTGGGCTCAGACAAAGTTGAGAATCTCGAATCCCTGCGTCACTCGGAGCTTCCTTGCCAGCAAAATCAGGCTGGTATCTGCGAAGAGGAGCCTTCCCGTGTTTGAATGTCCTATACTAATCTCACCTGGAGCGCTTGTCTTCCAAGGGGATGCCAGTGCTCCACAAAGACCACACCACCTACCCTCGTTAGCACTGGCCCCATGACTACAGCCAGATCAGCACGCTGCGGGCAGTGAGTACAAAGGCTGACCTGGGAGGAAATAGCTTACTCACCTACAGAACTGCAAGTGGGGCTCATTTATGCCGGCAGAGACCCGGGAAACACATGTGGGAATGAACCTGAGGCTGTTGGAGTGAGGAGGCTGAGATATGCTTTTGAATCTGGTGAATTTATCAACCCGGGAGCACTTCCCGGAAAGCCTGTATTTCAGATGTTATTTTGTGCCGCTGAATGTGGGTCTGCCAAGTGTCTTGGTTGGTTGGCTGAGCATTGAACTCAGTGGTACCCTATGTTTAATGAGATGGAGATGTGAGAACGTCCCTGGCATCGAGTAGAGAAAGAAAGCCAAAGACTTAGATGGGGATGCTGGAGTGGATCTTTCACACATGATGTGAACACCCGCCATCCACTGACAGCGCCCAGAGGACTTCCCTTTCAATGAGGCATTGAGCAACATTGGCCAGGGAAGCACCAGCATCCCCGGATCGTTCTGTGGTCCCCATTCCCTTCAGGTAGCCCACAATGGTGGGAGACACTGCATTGAGATGACGTTGTTGATTCCAGTGGGAATAATGGGGTTCCAGGTATTTGGGAAAGCAAGAGCAGTAAGGCCAGAGCTGGAGGAACAGAAGAGTCTCATTCATGGTTTTTAAAGGCAAAAGAGAACTGTATTTTTATATGTGTATATGACAAAGCTCCAGTGGTCTTCCCTGCTTTGGGCATGTGGTATAGAAGGTTTCTGATTGTTCTCTACACCATGCCCGGCAGTCTGGGAGATTTTTACCTCCAGGATGAAGACAGGGATTGCATGGATTAAAAAAAGAAAGAAAACTTTATTACGGACTACTTCAAACATGCACGAAAGCAGAGAAATAGTTTAATGTGTCCTCATGTCCCCCAGCTTAAGCCATTATCAACTGACAGATAACCTTGTTTTATCTACACCTCCAACCAACCCATTATATTTTCCCTAGCTTTGTTGAGAGATAATTGACAAATAAAAATGATATATATTTAAGGTGCACAATGTGTTGATTTGATACACATATACATTTGTGAAATATTTGCTACAGTCAGGTTAACACATCCAGCCTTCGCATAGTTACCTTTTCTGTGTGGTGAGAACATTTCAGCTCTCCTCTCAAAGCAACCTGCAAGTATACAATACCGTATTAATAACCATGGTCAGCACTCAGCCCGTTGTGTTAAAGCACGACAGCTGTCATATAATTTAATCTTTAAATAATTGGGTCTGTTTATAAAAGAACTTTTAAGAACTTTTAAAAATATACGGAACCACAATAAAATTAATATACTGGAAAAATGAACAATTATTCCTTTATATCATCAAGTAGAATGGGTGGTTATTTTAAAAATGGGAATGATGAAAGTATTCCTCTCTGAAAGCTGGAAACGTGCACCCGTTATTAGAAAATTAAGTCGCAACCAATTTAATAGCATAGGACGACATCTGGATAGCCTCCAAGAACCCTTAACTTGGCTTCCTCCACTGGGGAGGAGGGATTGCATTTCTTCCTCAGAAGAAGTCTAAAACTTAACCCCACGTACCCCGGGTGGGACTCGAACCCACAATCCCTGGCTTAGGAGGCCAATGCCTTATCCATTAGGCCACCGGGGCCGACAACGGACGTCTCGCAATGGTCCTAAACCAGTCTCTCTGTCACCTCCCCGTGGTTCCCGCCGGTTACACACGGATTCCCCGCTCCATCCCAGACTCCCTCCGGTCCCTCAACACCCGCATTCGGCCTGGGCTCCGACGGGGCCGGAGCCTAGAGCGTCCTCCGACCCCGGAGGGACCGCGCACGCGCAGATGGAGCCCAAAGATCTGGGGCCACAGGTGTCGCTCAGCTCGTTTGACTCGTGTGTGATCCTCGCTTAGGGTGCGAGAAGCCTGGGGATCAAATCCTGGGCGAGCCCTTTCCTTCTCCTTGAAGCAGAATAAGGATCCGGTGATAACTACTAGCAAGAAGGAATTGGCTACGCAAAATATGGGAGAGGAGAGAGGAGGGGTACCAGCCCGGCGACTGGGAAAAGTGCCATCCCTGTCCTTGTCCTCCTCCCTACACTGCCCCGTAGACAGGAGGTGTTACCTGGGTTCAGGTCTCCGCGGCTTTCAACGGAGCCCAGGGGCCTGAGGTCTCTGTCCCAAGCGCCCTCCGCAATGGCTCTCCTCCGGCTAGCTGTGTCGGTGGAGTATGAGATTCTCACGGTCAGAGATCCCAGCGTTAGCTTTCCCACCAGCGGATGGGTGTTCTTTCCCATCTCCGAAATGTTCACCTTAATGAACTTCAAACCGCTGAAGCATCACAAAAACGATAAAGTAATACCCCGTAGGACCCCAGGTCACCTGCGCCCACCGTTCGGTATGAGGGCTCCGGCTGCCACTGCCCCGGCGGTCACCGGGTGGGAGGAGGTTACATCACCTAGGTCATCACCTGGCTTAGCCGGAATCCCTTGGAGAGAACTTGGTTCCTCAGGTAGACATTTTCCCCCAGGTAAAATGAAGACCCAATCCTTGGCATAGTCTCTGTATTTAAACTTTTAAATATATACTCACACAAGTCACTTAGGTACACTACCATTGACAGAAATCGAAATAATCTATAAGATTTTTAAAACATTTTTTACTGTGACAAAATATATTTATATATGACGTTAAACTGGGCAATTAAGCCATTTTTAAGTGTATGATTCGGTGGCATCACTTACATGCACCGTATCATCCAACTGTCATCACTATTTCCAAAACTTTTTTTTATCACAATAATCTATTATATTTTGAAACGCACCTGTCCTCTGACCTTGGGACAACTCTCCCCGTCCCCCTGCAACAATCCAACTCCTCCCCTCGTCTGTCACAGCTCTGGTCGACTGAACTATACCCGCCTCGTCTGAGGTTCTCGGACTCGCTGCGGTGGCTTCGGGTTCTGGCCTGCGTTGGGCCCCGCAGCTCCCTCGGTGTCGCCAGGGGTGCAGAGCAGGCCCTAGCTCCCGGGCTCCGCGCCTGCAGGAGCTGGGCGACTTCCCGGGTGTGGCAGGGCGGGGCGGTGCGACGGGGACACCGCCCGAGCCTCCTAAGACTCCGCGGAGGGCGCCGTCCCGACAGAGGGAAAATTTAAAAGCGAGGGAGAAAAGCAAACATTGCAGCGACCACGAAGGGACTCGAACCCTCAATCTTCTGATCCGGAATCAGACGCCTTATCCATTAGGCCACGCGGCCCCACCAGTGACACTTCCACAGCTTCTCTCATAAAGCTGCTGAAGGCGCCTGCGTGGTGTGCCGAAATGCGCATGCTCTTACCGGCGAGGAGCTCCGCCCCTCGGGCCCTGTGGGGGCGGGGCTGCGAGCTGGAGCCCCGCGCGGAAAGGAGGCCCGCCCGCTCCGCGAGGACAGTCCATGAGAACTGGACTCCGAGTTCGAGCCCCGACGAGGCCGCGCCGGCTCCTCCTGTCCTAACCGGCGGGTTGGGAGCTCTTCCCCCACGTGGCCCCGAAGCGCGCTGGGTGAGAGGCTGCCCACTGCTCCCGCAGCCCCCGCGCCCCCGTGCTGTCCCCATCACAGCACCGATCAGCCTGCAGTGCTCTGTCCAGTCTTGTGGTCCCAGACTGGACTCTGACCTGCGTGAAGGCCGAGACCGCATCTCCCGCTTTCCCACCGCCCCAGCGCGGGACGCCGGCGGGGTGCGCGAGCTGAGAAAGCGGTGTGGGCACCGGCTGCCCCTTCTGGGAACATCCAGCCCAGCCTAGCCCGTGCAGGGTTCCTCGGTCCCTCCGCCTGCCGGAAGCCCCAGCCTCCGGCTCCCAGGAGCACAAATGCACCCTTACGGAGTGCCAGGCACTTTGCATGCGTTCTCCCACTGTCTCGCCTCCGAGGGCAGGCACTGTTCATGAGCACAGCGATCATCCACAGAAGTTTATTGCACGCCCCCTCCCTTAGCCCCGCGCCCGCGCTGCTGCACCCATTGACAGAAAAGGAGCCGGTAGAGTGGATGGAGTCAGCAGCACCCACTGTCGGCACCCCACCCCACCCCCGCCCGGGCGGCAGGGGCGCAGTCAGGCCTGCAGGCAGAGCTGGCGCCGAAGAGAGCTTCGGATCTCCAGGCAGGCCTTGACGCGCTCCTGGCAGTCGGGACCCAGCACCTCCAGTTCACACACCCGTCGGTTGACCTGCGAGGACCACACTCAGCCTGCGCCCAGGACTCCCAGGTCCCTTGGCACCCAGCCTGGAGCCCCGTGGATGGTAAGGCCTAAAATTTCAAGTGCTGCCTTGCCATCGTTGGCCCTGACAGGACCTCCGAGGCCTAACCGTGAGCCCCCTGCTCCTGTCAGATGTGCCCCCCACAGGGCAGGAAAGGCTCCCCACCCAGCTGGTTCCTCCATACTCCACTTGTCCTCAGTCTGAGGGGCTTCAATTCCCTGGCAGCCTCTGAAATTATTCAAACAAGCCAATCACATCCTGCTGCAGGAACCAGGGGCAGCCCACCCACTCTTACTACAGAGCCTGCGGGTCACAGCCCCTGCTGGTCCACTCTGTTCCTAACTGCAACCCCCAGCGGCCCTGCGTGGTTGCAGTGTCCTCCTCCACCCCACCACCATCCCCCACCCAGCAGGGAGTATATGCGGCTAAGAACTGCTGAGGCTCTCACTGGCCAGCACCTGACACCCTGTGTGTGCTCACCCACAGGGTGAATGGGAGGTGATCAAAACACCAGGGCTGGGGAGAAGGATGAATCCAGCCCCTCTCGCCAGGTCTCTGCCCCTAACCCCAACACACCTCAGTCAGCAGCTCCAGGAGCTCTGCCCCGGGGTCAGCTCTGAGGACCTCCACCAGAGTCTGGATAAAGTCTGAGCCCTTCTCTTCATCCCGATAGGCTACACAGCCTAGGCCAGAGGACCAGGGTCAGAGTGTCAGACTTGGGCCCCTGCCTGCTGCCTTCCAATCCCCAGGGGCTCTTTGTTGGTAGAAATGGGTGGGCAAAGAGACAGGACCTCAGGGGTCAGGCAAGGGAATGGTACAAAGAGCAGGAACTTCTGGCTTCTGGAACAACTTGTTGCTTGTATTTGTGGAGTGAATATACAATTCCGACTAAACATGGAACACACATTCACTGTGAACCTACCCTGTGCCGGGCGCTGAGCAGGGGCCTGAGGCAGATCCCTCATGGAATTTACAGCGCTCGGCACAGTCGGCCCTCAACGTGAGCTCACCATCGTTACTATTTTTATAAATCGTAAATATGGAAGGAGGACGGGTTAACTGTAACTGAGCTGGTGTCCCTTTACCCCACCTGCCCAGCCCTGGCTCCCCTAAAGTCACTCCAGATGTCCAGCCAGGATGCAGGGCCCTGTGTAGCAGGCTTTCCCGATGACCCGTCCCCTTACCCTCGGCAGCTGCATAGACCATCAGGACGTCTGCTTGGTCAGGGCTCCCCGGAGCGGGGCCCGCAGAGGAGCTGCCTGCAAGAAGGATCAACTGCGTTTACCCAGCATCCTGGGACTTCTGCCAGCCCCAGGCGTCCCCCCAAGTCTGACTCAAGGGCACACAGGGCAGTCAGTGGAATGAGCTCAGGACAGAAAGGGCAAATCAGAACTCAAATCTCAACATCATCAACAACAACAACTCTGTTCTCAGCTGTGCCCTTAGGAAAGCTATCTCATCTTCCCGCCTCCAGGGCTGTTTTGAGGCTCAGGCAGGGGCAGAAGCCCTCGATTTTCAAAGGTCCTTGCAATTTAGGAAGTTTTCCTTCCCATCCTCTTGGCAAAGAGGACGCAGGTAGCAGCAGGACCCCAGGTCAGAGCCCTGGAAAGGCACACCGGACAGCCCTCCCACCAGTCCCGGCCAAGCCTAGGCTCCAGAAGGAAGGCACACCCACCTTGGGCATCAGCATAGATCTGGAGGACATCGGCATGCGAGGGGGTGGTTGGTGAGGCCCGCAGCCAGCGCCGGAACCAGGGGAGAGCTGTGGGCCCCACACCGGCGTCCCTCTGCCCTGAAAGGGTTGGGGGGGGATACGCAGATCCTTTTGCTCAGCAGATACCTGGGGGTGCCCCCAGGGGTCAACAGCCCAGCCCCCAGAAGCCTAGGGCAGGCCTGCCAGGCCGGAAGCACTCAGAGCACAGAACAGCATGTACCGAGGGTGAAGTGCTCAAGTGGGTGGACTTGACTTCTAGGAGAGGCTAGGAGATGGGGCAGGTGAAGCACAAGCGCTGAGGCCTCCTGGAGAAGGTGGACAGCAAGTCCTGGGAGGCTGAGGACTGCGTGTGCAAAGCTACAGCAGGAGGAGGCAGGAGGGAGGCGGGGACCTGGCCTGGCCTTCAGCGCAGGGGGGCCTGGGCCCCACTCACCCCCACGGCAGGCCTGGAGCAAGAAGATCTTGGGGCAGCCCCACAGGGCCCTGCAGTGGCTCAGCTCCTGCACCAGCGCCTCTGGCTGGACCTCTTGCCCGTCCGCCCCCAGCAGCTGGCCCTGTGGCCCCCCATGGGCCATGAGGGCCACAAGGGCACAGCTCACTGGGGCCCTGCGGGCATCTAGGCACTCTCGGAACTGGGCCATCTCCTCCTGGAAAGCCTGGGGTGGGGACTAGATTGAGGCCTGGGCCCGGGGCTTGGCCTCCCCCGTGCCTGGTGGTCCTCCAGGGAGGCTTCTCCAGCCCCTGCCCACCCTACTTCCCACCTCCTGCCAGCCTCAGGCCCACAGCGGAAGTCCTTTTTCTAACCCCCCTACTGCAAAGCTGGCATGGCCTAATTGGAGGGGACATGTGATCTAGCCTCTTGCAGGTGGGCCTTTGGCCAGGGCAGGGAAAATGCTCCAAAAAGCGAAGAGGTGTGAGGGGAGGACAATGAGCTGGCAGGTGTCTGGGAAGGAAGCCGAGACCCTCCCGGGAAAAGCTGGAGGGTCCCGCTGGAGCCTGGAGTTGGGGGAATGGAGAAACAGCAGGGTAGGCTGCAGGAGCCCAGGGGGTGAGCTCCACATGTATGCAGCAGGAAGGATAAGGATGGAAGCCAGACAGACGGCGGGGCGGCAGGTGGGGAGGATGAGAGGCCTCAGAGAGAGTCCACTGGGTCCTGGGGTGGGGCGTGACCTTCCTTCAGAGCACCACCAGAGCTCTGGCCTTCACCTCACCTGGGCCGTAGGGTCTGTCCTTAGGGTGGTCTTGAAGCTCAGGGCCCGGCACAGGCCCCCCAGCGCCTCCACATCATGCTGGGCCCCGGGCCGGTCGTGGACCACGGACAGGAGGAGTGCGGCCCTGGTCCCAGACAGGTCATACTGAGTGCTGGGGCTGGGTTCCAACTACAGACAAGTTAAGGAGTATTCAGAGTGGTCTGAGAACCTCCCAGCTCCTCACGTCCCCCATCTCAGGTCTCCCTGAGCCTCTGTCCCTCTTGCAACTGCTGTCACCCCACCCTGTTCCCCTCACCTGGGGCTCCCAGGGTTCCACGTCCCCCAGGCACAGTGCACCCCGCAAGGAGCTCCAGAGGACTGGACAGTAGGTGGCCTCTGACTCTTTGGCTGTCCTGTAGAAGACCTGGGGGGGGGGTACCAGAAACCCCTAGGGGGCTGCTCCACGGGGGTGCAGTTTGGAGAGGGAACAGGATACTGGCTTCAGGGTACAGCCTGACTAGCTCATGGCTATCGCAGGGTCTTTGGGGTCCCCTGCCAGAATGTAGGGAGGAGAAGACAAAACAAGGGGAGGGCATGAAGGGGGTGTCCTAGTTCAGGTTCAATGTCATGGCTTCCCTGGACATGGATGTCCTTAAGTGGATGGCGGCCATGCCATTAACCACACCGCTCCCCACCCCAGGAATGAGTGTGCGCAGAGCTGGGGCGCTCCCTAGAGCAGGTTGGGGACCATCTGCGAAGGCTCACACGGTAGGTACCACCTGGGTCCTGACCCTGACCCTCCAGGGTCACCAGCAGCCACCCAACTGCCCAGTGAGACCTTTGGGCCTCCAGCCCAGACCAGAACTGGATCATTCACAACTCTGGCTTTCAGGGACCTGCAGTCTGATGGGACAGGCACTGTGGGAATGTGAACAGTGCTGGGCAGAAGGATAGGTGCTGACTCGGGGAGCTCAAGAAAGGGCATCACTGACAGCCTGGAAGGGAATGTGTGAGGCTGGCTGGGACAACAGGAGGGCAAGCCGGAGGGAGTGGTGTGGGCAAAGGCATGGAGCTGAGAAGCAGTTGAGAGTGTCTGGGGGATCTTGAGTGGGGTGAGGAGGGTCATGGGTGGGGTGGGATGCAAGGGCTCGAGGCTGATACCACATGCATAGACAATAAAGATTCATCTGTACAATGAATGGGGGGGATGAATCGAACTGTCAAACAGGTTCAGGAGAGCACAGCAGAGCCAGGGGAAGTGACTGGCACACCCCCTCCCAGGGACTCCCCATCTGGAGCCCCCACCTCTGTCAGTAGCTGCAGCAGAGACCAGTGAGGAAATCGGCCACAGAGTTCGCTCAGGACAGTGAGGAAAGCTCCAGGCTCAGAGGCAGCTGGGTGGAGAAACAGTACGTTGGCCTGGAGGGTAGGTCTTGGCCCTCCTGTCCACCCCCACCCCTGCTCGGCACCGTCCCACAACCAGTGTCCCTGCCCAGCCCACTCACCCCCAGGAGCGCTTGAGAGCAGCAGGAAAACTTTGGGGCAGCCCCACAGGGCCCTACAGTGGCTTAGCTCCTGGACCAGCTGCTGGGGCTGCCTCAGCTGCCCACGGGGGGCCACCAAGGCCACTAAGGCACAGCCCACAGGGCCCCCAAGGGCATCCAGCTGCTCCCGGAAGCCAGCCAGCTCCCCAAGGAAGCCCTAGGGCAAGAGCAAAGCTGGGCCTGAGTCCAGGGAGGCCCCAGGGTGGGGCTGGGGGTGGGTGCTGGGATGAGGGTGGAGGTGGGAGTCAGGTGAAGACTCACCTGGACAGAGGCCTCCCTCCTCTGGCAGCTCTCAAAGCCCAGGGTCCGGAACACACCTTCCAGGACAGCAACTGTAGACGCTGACACCTCAGGGCTGCAGAGTGTCAGGGCCACCCTTGGACCCTGCAAGCCGTACTTCCCCTGGGGAGGCAAGGCCAGAGTTGGGCTGGGGTGGGGCTCAGCTGAGAGCCAGGAATGGGCTGGGCCAGGCAGTGCCTCCCACTACCTTTCTTTCCAGACTCTGTCGAGCATCTGCCATCTTCGAGGCCACCTGCAGGGTCCCAGCCACCAGGAAGGCCATGGGGGCCGGGTGGGGGCTTCCTCTGAGCACCGAGCTAAACTCCTGACCCCGGTACCAATGCCCTGGGTGCCAGTACTTGCCCTTGCCCTGAGCCCTGGCCTATCAGCTCTGTTTATGAGCTGAGCTGGACTCTGCTCCTTCCCTGGAACCCTGGGTCTTGGGCCCCACTGCCTCAGTCCCTGTCCTGTTCTCTTGCTCCAGCAGGCTACTTCCTGGCTGGCATTGGCACACCCCCACCTGAGCCAGGAGCCTATGCCCAATCCTATTCTTAGCTCTTGGCCCACCTCCTATCTGATCTTGTTTCACAGGAGTATCTCCCTACTGAGCTGGCCACCAGTACCAAAAAAGTCTATGCAAGGCTCCCACCACCCTTTCCTCACTCCTGCACAGCACCCACACCACCACCCACACATATGCACACTGCGGCCTTGAGCACAAGGGTATGAGGAACGGTGACAGGTGCTGTCTCACAGGTAGAAACCCCCAACTGGAGTCATCTGTCCACAATGGAGCCCAGATGCTTCATCTGGAAAGTGGGGTCCATCATAATGAGCTCAGGATGAAGCAAGTGTTAAATGGGGGGCTGGCTGAGGAAGGGCCCTGGGGCCAGAGAGGCTGGCACACAGACTAAGGGACAGAACATTCTATTGCAGTCTGCTCCCACCACCCTTTAGGCGGCCCGGTGAGGCTACTACCAGGCAAACTGGGAAGGGTTCTGTGGGGGTGGAAGGACCTCTGACCGTGCACCCACCAGTTCTGTGCAGGCTCCAGGCTGCGGCTTCGGCAGGGGAGGGGTCAGATGTCAAGGGCGGGGTGGGGAATGGGGAAGGGGCAATTCTAACCCAGCAGTCCTCTCCCGCTAAGGGATCTGGGGACAGGGACCAGCTTAGAGTTCTGGATCCCCTTGAGCAGCAAGAGCACACCCCCACCACCACCACTCACCCCATACCCAAGCCTGCTTCTTCAGGTGGCCATTGAGGAGAAGGGGACTGGCCTGGCAAAGACCTGCTCAGCTCCTGCGTTGTCCTGCCAGGGTGGTGAGGGGTGCCACCAACTGTCCCATCCTGAGCTGCCCCCGGTCCAGGGCAGACACTGACTGACACAGGCTGATAAGAGTCTGAGACTCAAGGCTGTCCTTTGGGACCCAGACAACCTGGAAGCCAAGGATGTGGCTCCACCTGGTGACCACCTGGCACCACCAAACCAGAGGGCATAGAGACAGGAATCCCGACACCGCCCGGCAACCACACAAAGAACAGAACCACCTAGAGGAAGTTTTCGTTATTTATTCAACGTCCTCTGCTGCCCTTTTGAGACCAGCGAGCCGAGCTCCTTTGGGGAGCCTGTGGTCTGTCCCTGTGAATGCCGATCCGCAGACGATGCGGACGGCACGTGGAGCGCAGTGCTTAGGGAGTCAGCGACCAAGCGCTGACAGAGTGCTAGTGTTAAGTGTCACAAACCCCACACCTCTGGAGAGGGGAGGAGCGGGGAGCAGCCAGCCTCCACCAGCCCTGTCCTTGGTCTTCAGTGTGGGCCTCCTGTCCCTTGAGCCCCCACCACCCTCACCAGATTGGCAGGGGGTCTCTCACAGGGACTCACTTGGGGGGGGGGGCAAGTCAGCTAAGAGTGGAGGCAGGCAGTTTCCACGTCTCCAGATGGGGCAAAGTGGTCATGGCCTGGAAATGGGAGGGGATGAGGCTGGAAAGCCCCTGTGGCCACACCCAGGACCCAGATCCTCATAGCCATCGATCGGCTGTCCCTCCCAGAGCCCAGCAGCAGCCTGCAGGTCAAGGCCTGTCCTCCACACCCACCGGAAGGCACAGCTTGGCAGGGCAGAGGGCCAGGCCCACGGACTCAGCCGTTAGGGCAGGGAAGAAAGAGCCACGGGGCAAGCAAGGCTGGGGAGGGGGGACCCCAGGCCCTGCCAGAGTCCTCACATGTCTCTGACGCCCAAGCCTTTCTCCCAGGCTGAGGCCACGGGCCAGGAATGTGCTGGGGCCCCAGGAAGCCAGAGGGCAAGAGAAACCCCCCCGAAAGCAAGAAGGGGAATGGCCGCGAGGTGCTCGGGGCTTTACATTCCCTGGGAGTGTGGGCCAGGCCCAGGGAGAGGGCCGGGCAGCCGGGATGGAGGCGGCAGATGCGGAGAGAACCCCGGGGGCGGCTGCCTCGCCCTGGGGAGACCACACCCCGCCCCAGCCCCGGGTGGGCCGCAGGGCCCTCGCCAGCCCTCAGCCCACGGGCTGGGCCATCTTGGCGTGCAGGCTCTGGTGGGCGATGAGGTGGGCGCGCTGCTTGAAGCTCTTGTCGCACTCGCCGCAGCCGAAGGGCCGCTCGCCCGTGTGCACGCGCCGGTGGTCCAGCAGGTAGGAGCGCAGCGAGAAGCTCTTGCCGCACTCGCTGCAGCCGAAGGGCTTCTCGCCCGTATGGATGCGCTGGTGGTCGGCCAGGTAGGCGCTGCGGCTGAAGCTCTTGCCGCACTGGGAGCAGGAGAAGGGCTTCTGGCCCGTGTGCACGCCCTGGTGGCGTACCAGGTCCGACGAGCTGCGGAAGCTCTTCTCGCACTCCTGGCACTTGTGCGGCTTCTCGCCCGTGTGCGTGCGCTGGTGGCGCGCCAGGTCCGAGCCCCAGCGGAAGCGCTTGCCGCACTGGCCGCAGCTGTGCGGCTTCTCGGTCGCCAGGTCCCGCAGCTGCCGCCGGCGCGTGGGCGGCCGCCCCCTCCGCGCCCCCACTGCGCGGCCCAGGGGCGCCCCCGGCCGTACCACACCCTCCCAGGCCTCGGCCTCCTCGGGGCGCCAGGACACAGTCACATCGCCGCGCCCTCCGCCGCCGCCGCCGCCGCCGGCCTGGCCCGGCAGCGTCACAGCCTCCTCCAGCCCAGATTGCTCGCTTTGGCTCTTGAACCCCAAACCCGCAAGCCGAGAGGGGGCGGCCTCTTCAGTTCCACTGGGTTCTGGGACCAGAGCTGGGGCGAGGCAGAAACAGGACTCAGGTCCAGAAAGCCCTGGGCTGCACAGACCCCAGCCTCGGTTTCCTCCACCGTAAAACAGGGACAAGATAAAATGCCAGCAGAGAAACACTTCAGAGATAGAGGCAAGGGGCCCAGCTGGGCTGATCCTGCCTGCATAGACGCTTACTAATTATAAGCCCAACCCTTCCACACCCGTGTCCACACTGGCATCCTGTGTCTCCCTCTGAACCTTGGCTATTCACACTCCAAAACTGAATAAATTCAGGTATTTGTAAATCATCCAAACCCTCAGTATTTCTTACCAGAAACTGAGAACCTACGTGGGTTCAGCCTACATGGCTGCTCTCATCCCACAAGCTCTTGTCCCCTAAACTCAAGAACAGATTTGGACAGGGAATGATCCTAGCCCGCCCACTGGGTCACGGGGATTAAATGAGAGGCTCCCCAAACAGTGCTCGGAAAGGCTATAGCGCGGAGAGGAGCTCCAGGAGGATGGCCTCCGAAGAGCAGGACCCAGGCCTTGGTGCAGGGACAACAGGTGTTCTCACTGTCAGCCCCTCTTCGCAGGGCAGACGGAGGGGACCTCACAACTACTGCAAGGACAGAGTCCCAGCTCAGTCCCATTGACTCTCTGACACTCAGGTCCCTCGTCTGTGAACCGGCACAACACTTCTACACAGCACGTTGTGAGAATCACAAGAAAATGCCCGTATGAGAGCTCAGCATAGTGCTGGCACGTTGCAAGCACCCATCATATGGTAACACACACTTATAGGCAAAGAAAAATGAACACTGACACAAAGGAAAAATCACCCAGGGCTTTTGAAAAGACCCAGCAAAAGCCCACTTTCCAGCCAGCTAAGGAGAAGATGGGAAGACTGAGGATTCCAGCAGGGACATACAGGGGTGTATGGCCTGCCTGCGCCCACCCTCTGTCACTGGGACCCTCAAGAAGGCTGCTGCTTCCAGTCTGGAGGAGTCAAGGACCCCAAGGGTCCTGTCTACACCCACTGCTTACCCAGGGCAACATTCCGGGAGTTCTCTCGCTTTATGTCCCAGAAGAGTTCCCTCTGAGCAGGGTCCAGAGACCCCCATTCTTCCCGGGAGAAATAGAAGGGAATGTCTCCAAATGTCACAGGTCCCTAGAATGAGGTTAAAACAAAAACAAAAACAAACCACCTGGCTCAGGACTGCCACTGTGAACTCCCCCTTGGGATGGGGAACAGGATGGGTCCAGGCAGGAGCAGGATGGATGGAAGAGGCCTTGATGAAAACACAAGGCCCATTTTAGGGACTCAAGACAGCACCAAGGGCCTTGGAGGGGACAAATGGACTGGTAACTCACGTGGCCCTCAGAGGCACAGCAGGGGTCGGTCGTCTCTCGGGTACTCCCTTCTTTAAGAGCAGGAAACTGGGCTGAAGGAAAAGAACAGAGCCTCACAGAGGCCAGCCCAGGCCAGGAATGAGATCTCACACACGCACAAGCACACACATTCCGAGTCTTCCTAGAACAGAAATACCCTTCCTGCTACCCTCCAGGCCACGCCCGAGAGGGAGCCAGCCTCTGCCCAGCCCTCTGTGGCCTACAAGCTTACTCACCACCATGGCTGTGCTGCTCCCAAGGTGCGGGTGGCCAGCCTCGTGCCCCCACCTTCATGGGAAGCCCCTTGGCCTGGGGTCCCTGGACTGTAGCCTCGGGTTCCGCCTCCTCTGAGGGCACTTCCTGTGCAGGAACCACAACATGCTCATCAGCCCCGAGACCAGATGGGGGAGACAGAGCTTAATCCCTGGGAAGGAGACACAGGACACGTCCCTCAGGATGCAAGGGGGTGGGGAAGGAGAACCACACGGGGTCCCAGAAAAATCCAGAGGAGGAAGGTGACACCAGGCAGTGCTGTGTGCCCAAGGACACTCCCGGATCAAGCATGAGGCAAGAACAGCTCCCAAAGGCCAAATCACAGAGCCACTTAGTAAGGGGGCGTGGGGGCAGACCTCCATGCCAAGGGTGGGACTCCACACCCCAGCCACTCATTAGCACCTCCCCAAGGTCAAGAATCCAACACCCCACAGCGAGCACGGTTCACGTGGACAGCTACCTTCTCATACCTACTCTGTTGCTCTCATTATACATATCACTGTATCCCCAGGGCCTGGCCTATTGCAGAACACAAAAAAATATTTACAGAACCTGTGTGGAGCTAAAACTGCCTTCCTGGAACACGCCCACTTTGGTCCTGCTGCTGCCCTCCTAAGCCACCAAGAAGAAACCAGACTCATTTGGACAGTGTCTTTCAGAAAGGGAACCCCTGTTATGAGGCGCACCTGCTGATGCTCCCTCTGGCTCTGCATCCCCACCACCCCTGGAGGACTTGTTTCTATGAAGATGGCCACCGCTCTTCAGCCAGGGGCCAGCCAGGTGCCCCTGGGTATGGGAGGGGCCCCTCACCTGCGGCCATGCTTTCACTGGCTGCTTCTGCAGGACCTCCACCAAGGCAACGGCCTCCTCGCCACTCCCTGGACACCGCTCTCGAACCCAGTCCTGGACGCCTTCAGGCAGCACGCTCAGGAACTGCTCCAGCACCAGCAGCTCCAGGATCTGCTCCTTGGTGCGCAGCTCCGGCCGAAGCCAGCGGCAGCAGAGCTCCCACAGCTGGCTGAAGGCCTCGTGGGGCCCGCCCACATCCCTATAGCAGAAATGCCGAAAGCGCTGGCGACAGGCCTCAGAATCCCTGCTGTCTTCTTGCTGGGCAGAGTCCTGCTCCCAGGAGGAATCTTCCACCTTCACGATCAGCAGCCCTTCTCCCTCCCCAGAGGCCTCATCCTGAGGCTCCGGGGGTGCTGCCATTCCCCTGGCCTAAAGCTCAGGACTAGCTGGCCTCAACCTGGCCTGGGAGCCTGCCCTTCAGTCTCCCAGAGGGATCCCCTGTGGCAGCCGGGTGGGCATCTGCACACGCACTCCTGGGGAAAGAGCAAAAAGCAGGAGGGGGGAGCAGTATATGAGCAAACACCAGCCAGCCTGCTCCTGTCCTTTCCTGGCCCTGAGTCTTTTCTAGGCTGTCCCGTAATGCTTTGCTCATGTGACTGTTCTACCAATACAGGTCTACAGCCCCTTATCCTCAGCTCTGAAATCCAAAACTCCCAGGTTTTTAAGACCTGGCCTACTGATGTGAGCCTAGTCATCATCTCCACTTATCACACTAATGTAAATGCTTATATGTTTTACAGCAAAAAATATTCATGTGTTTCTTCAGCTTGTAAATATTCACCAAGCTGTACTTACCATGTGTATTTCTGTATGTGTATTACAGTTGGTAAAAAATGGAGTTGGTACATTTGATTATTGAGTATTGCTGCAGATTCTGCTGGTGGGGTTACTTGATATACCATGTGTACTGTATTACCTTCCTCAAATCTGAAAACTTCTGAATTTCAAAACACATCTTGGCCCTGGGGTGTCAGCGAAGAGCTCACCACACACACCAGGCTAAGCCATTTATCCACAGGTACATATGAACGAATGACACATATTTATACCTTACATTGCTACTCCTTACAATAGTCCTGAAAATTATATATGTTGAAATTTTCTTTAATTGCTCTTGTGTTTCAAAAACAAAAAAATGACACAGACCGTTATAATAAAAAGGGGGGGGGGGGTTAAACAATACAGAAACACATAAAATAGAAACTCCCTTCCAAATGCAGTTGCATCCGCCCCGCAACAGTGTGACAAGTGACCTCCTGGACTTTTCCCTGTCCATTTACTGAAAATGTATCCACAGAAACGGGGAAAACCAAGTGTTTTTGTGTGGTTTACGTAAATGAGGTCTTACTGCACATACTACTTTATATCTTGCTTTTCCACCTAACAACGCTTCTTCATTAGCCGCTCTTGGAGATTCCACGATGTGGATGCGCTCCAGTTTCTTAACAGGTACCGAGTGAGGCATTCAGCTTGTTTCCAGTCCTTCTCTACTACACACTAAGCACTTTATTCACTTTATTCTTCCACTCCTCACAACACCCCTGAAAGGTACGCGCTCCATTCTCATCCTCCAGTGACCGAGGAGAAGGCTCCGCTCGCACAGGGCCAGGGACTCACCAGGGTCGCTCGGCAGGACGCGGCGGGCGGGAACGCGGACCTGGCCGGAGCCCCGCGCTCCGACCCCAGCAGCCTCGCCTGCGCGCTGCTGAGAGGCGGCTGGCGGGCAACGCGGGCGCAGGCGACCCCACCCACGGCACTTCCCAGCAGCGCGCGCCCCCTCCGCCCTCTGTCTCGGGGCGGCGGCCACTGCCGCCTGGAGCACCGCGCTCGATTTCGCAGCTCCGCAGCCCGCGTCGCCGGTCCCGCCCCCGGGATACACACCGCCCACAACCGCCCAGGCGTTCCTAGTTCCGCCGCCAGGTCCCTGCGCCGGAAGTTCGCGCGGGGCTCGCCGGGAAACAACATGGCGCGTGAGTCGCAGGAAGCATCGGAACTACACGCCCCAGAAAGCCTTTTGCCCATTGAGTCCGCCTTTTCCCTGACGGATAGCCAATGAACGGGGAGAATTCCCAGAGTTGGCCAATCAGGAGGCAGCGGCGCCCTGCGTGTCAACACCTATGCCCCGAGCTGAGGTCCGCTTCTACGCTCGTTCTTTCAGATTTCTCTGCGGTCCTGGTCCGTTAAGGACGAAAAGGCAAAACCGCCAGCCACTAGTAGAGTGCCCTATACGCCGGAAGGGATCTGCTGAGAACGGACTCTTCCTTCCGGCCCCGGTGCTTGCCTTGAGTGGGTGGAGGGCGGAGGGCCGAAGACAGGCGCGCCGCTCGGCCCCGGGATACTCATTTCCAGCCTTTTGGGGCCCGCCCTAGCCAAAGTCTTTAGCGGCTCCTAGCGGGGCGTGGAGCTTCCTGGGAAATGCAGTCCAGTGAGGGACGCGGAGCCTCCCGCGGCGATTCTTCGCAACCGAGCCTTTGTCCCGGGTCGTGCGGGGACGCTGACCCCGGGGAGCCCCCAGCTCTCCCACCGTCAGCTTCGTCTGCGGGGCGGCGGGGTCCCTGGGGCCGGGGAGCTCTGGGTTCTCCTTTCCATGCATTTGTATCTGCCCCCACACTCTACTTACTACTTTACCTGGAGATCTGAGGCTGCAGATCTTTTCTTGAAATATAAAGAGCTCTCTTTTGATTTGTCTTGATCATGCAAGTCTTGCGTGCCTAGTGTAGGAAAAAATTAAAGTATGGAAAATCATAAAGCTAGCTATGTCCACAAAACTAGCACCTTCGATCTGCTCAAATGTCGCTCCCTCCAATTGGCTTTCCCTAACCCTATGTAAACAGCACCCCCGTGATGCTTCTGCCCTACCTTATTTTTCTTCCTTTTATCACTACCTGACATACTTGTGTAATATTTGTCCCCCACTACTGGACTAGAAGCTCCGTGAGGTCAGCATTTTCACTGCCCTACTCCTAGCATCTGGATTTGTGCCTGGCACGGTATTTGTTGACTAATTGAAGGCAAAAAATAACTGGAGGTTAAAAAAAAAAATCCTAAAAAGGCCATTCAGAAGTGAGCATTATTAATATTTTAGTCTGTTTTTACACTTCTACGTCTGTGAATATTTCTAATGTAAATGTGGAATAATTCTGTGTAAGTAATGTTTTGGTGACTCAAAAGTCTATCAAGGATATCTCTAGGGTACCTGGGTGGCTCAGTTGGCAAGCGTCTGCCTTCAGCTTAGGTCATGATCCCAGAGTCGTGGAATCGATCCCCACGTTGGGCTCCCTGCTCAGCGGAGAGCCTGCTTTTCGCTTTCCTTCTGCCTGCCAGTACCCCAGCTTGTGCTCTCTCTGCCAAATAAATAAATAGTGAGAGAGCAACAGGGAGCCCGATGCAGGGCTCGATCCCAGAACCCTGGGATCATGACCTGAGCTGGAGGCAGACGCTTAACCGTCTGAGCCACCCAGGTGCCCCAATAAAGAAAACCTTAAAAAAGGGGGGGATATCTTTCCATATCACCATGTATAAATAAGATGCATCTGTTTTGCAAGCTGCATAGTATTGCATAGTATGGAAGTTCCATATTGTATTTAAAGTTCCTTACTCTTGGACATTTAGATTGTTTGCAATTTTCTGTAATTGCAAGGCATTTATACAAACACCTACCTTCCAGCATTTGCTTGAACAATTTGCTGGAGGGCATGAGTCAAAACTGTTCTGTGAGAACTGCTCAAATGGATGCTCTTGGGCTCCCTCCCCTCCCTCTACTGGCCCCGTGGAAAACTGCACAGGGAAAAAGGAACTTGATAGTCCATTTTTTTCTAGGTGCGGATTTACAGTGTTCTTCCCATCGCCCTCTGTTGGCAAAGACTCATAAAGTTGGCTAGCAAAGGAGAAAGGCTCTAGTACAAAGTGGGACAAAATGTGTGTACAGTGGGCTGAGAAATAACAAATTAATAACTGGCACACTTACCATATATTTTATTGGGCAGTTCAGGTAGTGACAAGTTATTTGTATACGATTACGTTGAAATTGACCATCCAATAACACTTCTTTACTTTCTGAAAGTATTTTAGTTTATTTTTCTAGCTAGGAAATAGAATCTATAAATAATGAAAAAGTCAGAATTTTCTTTCCAGAAAATTTATATTCATTTCCAGAATTTATACTCATTATTTTCTTAGTCTTAGTCCAGAACTCTCTAAACAATGTAAAAAATTGAGGACAACAGGCATCATTGTCTTGCTTAATGAAAATAGTTTTAATGATTTACAATTATCCATTGTTTGTCCCTGATATAGATCCATGCTCATGTTAAGGAGTATCTATTCTCATTTGCAGCAGAAGGACTACTAGCTGTTCCCAGTATCAGTTTTCTCCTTCTATAGTAAGAATTTTTCAACAGGCACATAGCTATTCAGAATAAGGAGTAAGAGCGCCTGGGTGGCTTAGTCGGTTTAAAGTGCCCGCCTTTAGCTCAGGTCATGATCTCAAGGTACTGGGATCAAGCCCCATGTCAGACTTCCCACTCAGCAGGGAGTCTGCTTTTCCCTCTCCCTTGCCCTCCCACCCCAGCTTATGCTCTCTCTCTCAAGTAAATAAATAGTCTTAAAAAAAAAAAAAAGAATAAGGATTTCCCAGCCTCTTCTGCAGCTAACCATGGCCATGTAATTAAATTGAAGGCAATGTGATGTGAGCAGACGTGATGTATGTATCTTACTAGAAGGGGATGTGTCCTGTCTTCCTATTCTCTTTTTCCCAGCTGCTAAAAGAAATTTGGACATAGTGGCGTGGACCTTGCGGACGAGAGTAACACCCAGAGGTATCAAAGCAATGAGACAGAAGTGCCTGGATTCCTGAGGATTGTGGAGCCACCAAACTGGGATTTATACCCAGGCAGTGATGTGAGAAAGAAATGGATACCATGTTTAAGCCACTGCTATTTTGAACCTCTATTACAAACAGAGTGTATGCCCTAACTAAATTACTGCTTACTAGGAGTTTTTTTTCATTAAAAATAGAATATAAGGGGGACACCTGGGTGGCTTAGTCCTTTAAGCATCTGCCTTCAGATCAGGTCATGATCCAGGGTCCTTGGATGGAGCGCCACATCGGTCTCCCTGCTGAGCAGGAAGACAGCTTCTCACTCTCCCTCTGCCCTTCCCCCCACACACTTGTGCGCTCGCGCTCTCTCTTTCTCTCTCAAATGAATAAATGGAATCTTTTAAAAACAAACAAACAAACAAATGAACCTAAGGGGCACCTGGGTGGGCTCAGTCAGTTGAACGACTGATTCTTGGTTTCAGCTCTTGTCCTGATCTCAGGGTCGTGAAAGCAGCCCAGCATCAGGCTCTGCGCTTGGCATGGAGTCGGCTTGGGATTCTCTCCCTCTGTCCCTCCCGCTTGTGCACTCTCTCTCTCTCTCTCTCTCTC
This sequence comes from Ursus americanus, assembly GCF_024610735.1. Taxonomy (NCBI): domain Eukaryota; kingdom Metazoa; phylum Chordata; class Mammalia; order Carnivora; family Ursidae; genus Ursus; species Ursus americanus. The sequence goes on from NC_142128.1 coordinate 37,973,345, forward strand.
AAAAAAACAAATAAGGCTTTAAAAATAGAACATAAAAATATTTATTTTTATAATTTCTCTTGTAGGATATTAGATATTCAGATTTCCATGTCATCCTGACTAAATTTTGGTAATTTTTCTAGGAAACCATCCCTTTCATCTACAACTTCAAATTTATCAATATAAACTTGTACGTAATATTCCCATTTGATTAAAATTTTAAAAATCATAAATAAAATATTTTAAAAAGGGGGGGTGCCTGGGTAGCTCAGTTGGTTAAACATCTGCTTCTGGCTCAGGTCATCATCCCAGTGTCTTGGGATCAAGCCCTGTGTCAGGCTCTCTGCTCAGCGGGAAGCCTGCTTCTCCCTCTCTCACTCCCCCTGCTTGTGTTCCCTCTCTCTCTGTCAAATAAATAAATAAAATCTTAAAAAAAAAAAATTGTTCCCGCCTTGAAGGTGCCTCTCTGACACTCCGTTCCTAACATCCTCCATCGCTTCACCCGTTCATTTCTTTTGGAACTTGTCACTACTTGAAAGCAATGTTTGTGTCACTTATCTGCTTATCAGTCTCCCTCACCAGACCGGAACTCCGTGAGGGCGAGGATCTTGTCTGGCTTTGTCATCGCGCAGTCCTCAATGTTTAGCAAAGAACCTGGAACGCAGGCATTCATTTCGTATTTGAAAAACGAGTAAGTGAACTCAGCAAAGCCTCTACTTAACGTTTCCCTGCCCTTTCCCTCCCTCCGCACGCTCCACAGAGCCACCCCCACTCCCCCCGCACTGGCTACCTCAGTTTCCCCGGCTCCCCCGGCCCCCAAGAGGCCCGCGGTCTCCCTTCAGGCCGTTCCCGCGCCCGGCTCTCCCCAGCACCACTGTCAGGCCCTGCTCCAGGGCTCGGAAGATGCTAGAGCGCCGGCGGGAGGTGTGCAGGGGCCATAGGTGGCTGCCAGGATCGGGCTCCTCGAATTCCCAGCCAGCAACCAGGTGCCGGCGCTGGGAGTTCGAAACCGGAAGCGGCTCTGGCCGGGGCCCTCCGCCCCTCGCCCGCGCCCCTCTAGAACCGCAGGAGGCTTGGCATCTCTGTGGTAGGCCCAGGGCCGGCTGTGAAGGCTAGGGGGTTGGCGAGGTCAGGAGTCCAGCCCCGCGTCGTTGGTCCCTTCGGCAAGTGCCATCGGGCAGAGGGGAAGAGAGAAAGCGTCTAGCGGAGATTTTCGGATGTTGCCTGGCAACCGTGCAGCTTGGGGAGTGGTGGGGAGAATATGAGTCGTGATTGGCTGCTTCTGCTGGAGCCCGCCCCTCGCCCCGCCCCGCCCCCGATCGGCGAAAGGCGGAGCTGGTGGGGCGGGGCCTTCCGGAAGCCCATCCTCCTCGCTGCGAGGCGCCTCGCTAGCCCGTGGAGTCACCCAAGTGCGGGAGACGCCCCCGGCCCGGGGAGGGCAGCAGGGCCAGTGGGCCCTCAGCCCCTGCTGCAAGGACCTGGGCTGTGCCTTGGGGCCGCACGGGGAGCGGGTGGGCAGCCCACCGGGAAGATTCCCCGCCTCTGCCCTCGCCCTCCCTCTGACGGCGCAGGCGCAGGTGAAGCGTGAGCAACCAGGTGGGGCTCTCCAAGGCCAAGAAGCTGGGAGGTCAGGTGTCAGCAGACGGCGGGAGGAGGCAGGCCAGAGACACCAAGACCCTTCCCTGGTGTCCCTCCGCCCAGTCAGCTACGTCTCCATCACCCACCAAGCCACAACACCCTTCAGGCTCACACGCTAGGCCCTTCCACATCTCCACTACCTCCGCGGTCCTAGTTCTTGTCAGATGTTTCCTAAATTCCCAAGGTCCGCTCATAAAATGTTCTCGCCAGCTCTATCCCAGAATGGTGGCCTCTGGATGGGTCTCTAGGGAGAAGTGGACTGAGACCCATGGGGTCCTTGGAATCATGTTCCTCTCCACGGTGCTATGAAAAGGGGAACAGTTTCTCCAGGTCTCTAAGTTCCTCAGAAGCCAGAGTAGAGTCTTTAAATGATACCCTGGCTCACTCGACAGATCTCTGAGTGGTTCAAGTCCTGGCACACTGGCCAAAAGGCAAGGAAGCAAATGAATACCCACTGTGCAAATAAGTACTCTGGGCTAAGCGTGTACCAAGTGACCAAAGCTCCCAGTACTGTTACAGCAAGTGTCCTTCCTGCATCTTTTATCAGAAAACAAGCTCCTGGAAGCAGCAAGCCTGCTTTATGCGAACAACCCCTCCCCCTCAGTCCCTTACACTGAGCCAACTGAGAAATACCATTTCTGACTGAGAGACCGGAGCTATGAAGACAAGCTGAAAGGAGGAAACAGCTTTCTCACGTCTTCAAGAAACAGCCATCTAATTCAACCAGTCCTGCCTGCAACCCAACCCTAGATCCCACTGAGACCTGCCAGACATAACCAAGCTCTGCCTGGGCTCCCACTAGTCAGCAGCTGCCTGGCATCTGGCTGATGACGTGCTCCCCAACTTGCCATCTCCGGCTGAGTCCAGCAGCCCTGAAGGTCAAGTCTACAGTCTGTCTTACTCTTTCTAGACAGCCCCCACCTCGTAACATGCAATAGACAGTAGTGATTGGGGTGCATGGAAACAGGGGTATTCTTTACACAATGAAATCCCCGGACCTGAACCCCAGCTTCCAGCTTTCTGGTTGTTGGCTAAGTTATTGGACCTCTCTCTCAGCTGTTTCCTCATCTGTAAGACTGGGATGGAGTCCACTGTTCAGAGTTGTGGAGACTAGAAGCAACATATACGTGGCACTTGGCCCCACACCTGGCCAGGCAGCTGCTCGACTGGCAGCTATTATTATCATCAGTCCCCTCTCCTGCTCAAACTCCCTTGGGAGCCAGGAGCCAGCTGGGGCTGCAGCCACCCTGCCAGCCCCCTGATCCAGGGAGGCAGGTGGAGTCTCAACGGCTTCCCACATGCAGATGTCCCCAAGGTCAGTTGGTGTCAGAACCCAATGTCATCTTAGGAGCCGAGATGCAAATCTTGGATAAGCAGCAGGCTGAGCCCATCCCACCCCAGGAAAAAAGAAAATGGGAAACAGAAGTACAGAGGTCAAAAAACAGAAGGCCAAGAGTAAAAAAGCCAGACAGGGGCAGGCAGGGCAAATTATAAAGGACATGTACAAAGAGGCCAAGGAAGTAAAACGTAGCAAAGGTTGCTGGCGGCAGCCTCAGAAGGCACCAGGAGGGACAGTGGTCCCTGGTTAAGGAGGAATCCTCACTGGATTATGGCTGCGTCCCAGTGGAAACACATGGAAAAGTCCAGTCACAAAACAGGCCTCCAGTGCGTGAGACAAGAGACAGTGAGGGCTGCAGACAAAGAGCATGAGTTCCCAGCTGGCTCAGCCCTGCTCCAGCTCCCAAATAGAAGAGCCAAAGGAGGGTCCTGGGCTCAGTGGGCAATGCCCCGGGGACAACGGTAATGGCAGCAGTAGTAGCAGGCTGACCCTTCAAGGGGATCCACAGCCTCAGAAGTGGCTGGCTGGCTTCAGGTCTGGAAACCTCTCCGTGCCCAGAAGACTTTGCTGGTAGACTTATGGTCCTGATGGCTCTGGAATGGCCCCAAGTCAGGTCAAGGCTGGGAAGGAGAGTACCCAAGGCCCAACAGCAGTGACTCAGAGACGCCTCAGCCATGCTGACTTGGCTGACCCTGGAGGCCCCCACCTCAGACTCACCACCAGGGCCCCACAAGACAGAGCGTAAGCTGTGGCTGGAATTCCAAGGCCTTTAATTCGTAGCTAGCGTGCCCGCACCTCGCCCTCACTCCTGTGTTGCCATGCCCCACCCCATGCCAGCACCTCCCACTCCCTTCCCACGCCCCTTCTCACACTGCCCTCGAACCTCCCCCACAGCCCACCCCTCCTCCTGGGCTCCTAAGTGGGAGCAGGCGGGGGTGCTGCCAGAGCCCCCGCCGCCCCCAGCATCAGCATGGCCAGGGCCTTGGGCCCCGTCGTGTGGATCTTCTCGTGTCGATGCAGGTTGGAGCGCCGGCTGAAGCTCTTGCCACACAGGGGGCAGGAGTAGGGCCGGACGCCGCGATGGGTGCGCTGGTGGGCGGTGAGGTGTGAGCTGTGACTGAAGCTCTTGCCACAGTCGAGGCAATGGTAGGGCTTCTCGCCCGTGTGCGTGCGGTTGTGGGCGATGAGGTTGGAGCGCTGGCTGAAGCACTTGCCACACTCGGGGCACGGGTAGGGCTTGACCCCAGTGTGGGTGCGCTGGTGGGTGACCAGGGCCGAACTCTGCGTGAAGCACTTGCTGCAGATGGGGCACTTGTGGGGCTTGGCGCCCGTGTGGGTGCCCTGGTGGGTGACCAGGTCCGAGCGGCGGGTGAAGCGCTTGGCACAGCGGTCGCACACGTAGGGCTTCTCGCCCGTGTGGATGCGCTGGTGCTGGATCAGCGTCGAGTGGTGGCTGAAGCTCTTCCAGCAGGAGGGGCAGGTGTAGGGCTTCTCGCCCGTATGGATGATCTGGTGCTGGATGAGGTGTGAGCTGCGGCCAAAGCGCTTGCCGCAGTCCGTGCAGGCGTAGGGCTTCTCGCCCGTGTGCGTGCGCCGGTGGGTCACCAGGTGGGAGTGCCAGCTGAAGCCCTTGCCGCACTGCTCGCACTTGTAGGTCTTCTTGCTGGCGTCACCGTCGGGAGCCAGGCCCTCCTCGCTGCTCTCGGGGGTGCCCGTCCGCTCCTCTCTGGGTTTCTCTGGGAGGTGGCCCTCCTGGGCCTTGGTGAGGCTGGCGTCGGGCGGGGCTAGTTTCGCCTGTCTCTCCTCCGGGGGACCCGGCTGCCCATCGTCTTTGGCTGGCCCTGAGCTCTGGCCTCTGCCTGCTTGCTGCCCGCACTGCAGGACATCCCCCTGGGCTCTCCCCACCCTGCTTCTGAAAGACTTCACGTCCCCAAGGGCTGCCAGGGATGGGGCCGGCTCCTCCTTGCCCACCTCAATGGCTCCTAGAGAAAGAGAGTTTCCAGCAAGAGAGAGACTTCCGTGAGGGACCCAGGGAAATTCTGGAAAGGAGATAAGAGCGAGGATCCTGGACGGAAAAGCCACCCCCTGGAGAGGACAGGAAGCTGGCAGCCCTGCCCCTGGCACGCGTCTGCACCCCAGAAAACAGCCCGTGCTGACAAGGGGCACCCGGGAGTGGCAGCAATGACGCCACTGCCCCGTGCCATGGCGCCTGCCCACCTGCCACTTCTGCACGCACCTGTCATCTCCTCCTCATCTCCCATCTGCCGGCACGAGCTCGAGGTCTCACCCTTGCCCTGTCCTTGGGAGGCCCAGAAAGGTCTGCTGAAGGGAAATCCTGGCCAAAAAGAGACAAGAGATGCTGCACTCAATCGCGGAACTTCCAGGCTGCACAGCAACAGACACCCCCCGCCCCCACCTGCCAAGTGAAGAGGCAGAAGTAGGGAGTCAGCTCTGCAAACATGGGATAAAACAACATAAGCTGAAAAATCACTTGGGGTCAGGCGTCCAACCCTCTGTAGGAAGCACACTGTAGGGTAACTGCCAGACATACTCTCTCCAGGCTGAGCTGGGCTCCATCTCATCTCCCTGAACGAGCACCAGGAGCAAAGAGACGGGCCAGGAGGTCAGCTGCCAACAACCCCCCACCCCCTCATCACACAGGCCCCCAGCAGCGGGCCCAGCAATGTCTCCAGTCCTGTACCTTCCCAGGCCAGGGGCAAAAAGGGTTCCTGGGGGAGGGGCAGTGGGTGGAGCAAAACCCAGTGGGAGGGCCTGGGAGAAGAGGCCAGGGGTGCCAGCCACCCAGAAGTCAGGGACCAAAGCCCCCTGGCAAGGTCCCCTGGGGCAAGGGCCTGGGGATTCTGGTCAAGTCAGTGAGAGAGCAGAGGCCCAGCCTCCATGCCCTGATCCACACCCTGCAGGAGGGAAGGAATGTGTTGGACCCACCACCAGGTTTAGGACATTTGTGAGGCTCGCCGTGGGGCTGCAAACGGGTGCTGAGTTCCCTCTGATGTCCCAGGACTTGCCTGGACCTGCCTCTCTGGGCCCTGGGGAGTGCTAACGATGGGTGGTGAGAAAACCTGGGATAATTAAAGGAGTAAGCCATCCTGACTCTGAGACCCACCACCGAAGTCAAGGGCGGAGTGACCGAGCCCCCGGCTCCCCTGGACTAGCAAGTGTGCCCCTGGTGCGTACGGACAGACAGACAGACAGACTGGACGGATGAGTGAATGAGCCCCAGGAGTTCTCCATAAGACCTCCTACTAAATTCTGCCAACAAAAGCAGGGTCTGAAACAGAGAAGTCAGAGTGCTGGGACTTTATTTACCAGGAGAAACAACGAGGGAGCCAAGGCCCCTCTGAAAGGAGGACAGGCCCCTCGGGGTAGGTGGGACAGCGCAGGGCCTGGAGAGGTTAGCTGGCACCAGGCCCCGCGTCCCCCCGCAGGCAGCCCCGCCCTGCAGCCAAGCACTCTGCGCACACACCTCTCAGGTGGGGTTCGAGGAGCAGACTAAGCACTGCAGAAGGACCGAGGGGCAGCACCTCGAGGTCAGCGCTGCCCGGCCTAGCAGCCACGTGCCACGTGGGGCTAGTGCAATTCAAATCTGAGCCAGTTAAAATGAAATAAAATACAAACCCCAGGAGCTCCAGCCACCTTTCCGGTGCTGAGCAGCCACACCTGGCTCCTGGTCCCCATGTCAGCACAGAGCACACATCCTTCACCAGGAAGGAGTTACAGGACAGAGCGGCCCAGATGAACAACGAGAAGGAGCTTAAGCCCCGGGGAGAGAGGTGATGGCGGGACGGCCCCGGTTCTGGCATCGGGCCTTGGGAAGTGGCCGCCCCGGCACAACCTCGGGCCCTTACCCAAGGACAGCCCGTTCCTCTTCTGCAGGACGTCCCTATAGAAGTTCTGCTGCGCATGGTCCAGCCGCCCCCACTCCTCCCGGGAGAGGTACAGAGCCACGTCCTCAAAGGTCACCGGCATCTGCAACAACACAAAACACCCACTCTCCAGGGCAGGCCGGATGCCCTGGAGGGGCTCAATGGCTCCAAGAGGAGGGCGACCCCCCAGGCCCCAACCCACTGCCCTGAGGCCTGCCCTCGCATCTGATGGTGAAGCGGGACAGCCGCCCAAGGGTGGCTTTTGCAGGGGCGCAATAACAAAGCAGTTGTGTACAACAGAAGAGACGAGACAAAGACAAGGACCCATTCCAGCACTGCAGCCAAAGCTCGGGAACTCCACGCACCCCCGCCGGCCCCCACCCTCGGGTCCGGCGCTCAGATCCAGACGATGACGCACAATCTGAGATGCTGTCCCTCCATATCCTTGTGCTCTTCCTCCAGCCTTGCACTTGAACAGGGACACTCACCTGGGACCAGGCGGTGAGAAGCGCTGCAGCCATCTGCCGGTCCCTGGTCCTCCCCTCGCGAGAGAGCACGGGGATCTGGGGGGACGGGAGGGCTGAGAGAGGAGAGAGATCCTCAGTGCGGCCACCTCATCCTGCGGGGCCCTGCCGCTCCCCGAGCGGACTCATGCCTGGCTTACCGGGGACACCACTGCTGCCTCAAACTCCACCCCCGACCTGACCCAAGGCGGGAGTCAGTAGGCTCGGAGGCTATGCAGGAGTGGCCTCTGAGGGGCAGGTGGGCAGCCATCCGGGCATCTCCATGGCAGGAGAGCTCATGCCCTCCCCACCTATGCTGTGAGCCTCCGCCTCTCCCCACAGCTGCCACCCAACACAGCGCTTCTCTCCACGTCCCTCTCCATCCCTCTCACCTCCACCAGGCAGGAATAGAGCTTTCTCCTTAGAGCCCTGGCTTAGGGACAGCCAGCCTGGCGTTCCTGGAGCGCCATCCCCCTGTGACGCCCCCTCAGGGTGTGACTCTTCCGGCTCTGTCTTGATGTGGGGTGACTCCCGAGCACCTCCCAAAGGCACCATCTCCTCCAACTCAGAAAGCATTTCTTGACCAGGATGCCCACGACCTGGAACCTAGGAATGACAGCCCCCATCAGCACCTGGGCGGAGAACGGGAGATACAGCCGAGCTCCACACCTGAGGGTCCTGGCAGGGGCCACACATGCCCAAATGCCAGGCAAAGCTCGAAGGACTGGCCTCGCTTCCTTCTCCTGGCCCTGGGGACCCCCACATCCCTGGTTTACCTCCACAAGGCCGGGGCAGCAAGGTAAGGGAGGCAGGCTCGAGGTCAGGCCAGGGGCAGGCTGGCCGGGTGCCCACAGAGCAGACACCTCTTCTCAAGTCCAGCCTCACACCTCCCACCACAGTGGGGACTGTTACTGTTCAACACTGAGGAAACCGAGCGCAGCAGAGTGAAGAGTGTCCCCCCAAATTTCATGTCTGCTCACAATCTCAGAACATGACCTTATTTGGGAAAAAAAGTCTTTGCTGATGTAATTAGTTAAGGATCTTGAGATGAAATTATCCTGCATTTAGACTAGGCCCTAAATCCAATGACGGGTGTCCCTGTAAGAGGAAAAGACACAGAAACCCAGAAAAAGCTACATGAAGATGGGAGGCAGAGCTGGGGTGAAGCCAAGGAACACCTGGAGCCACCAGCCGCTGAGAGGGAAGGACTGTCCTCCTAGAGGCTGGGGAGGGAGCCCCGCCAACACTGTGATTTGGGGTTTCAAGCCTCCAGAACTAAGGGAATAAATTCTGGTTGTTCCACAGACACAGGAAACCGATGTATCCAGGCTCAGAGATCAGACAACAACCCAAGATCACAGAGCCCGTGAGCGCTCAGCCGGGAGTGGAACTCAAGGGCACATGACTCACAAGTCTACCCCAGGGCCACCATTTCTTGGAGATGACAGGGAGGTAGCATGTGGCCTTGGGCCATTTCCAGCCTGACTCAGTTTGGTCAAAGAAGTTGAGTTTTTGGGTTTGGAGAAAAAAGCCCAAGGGTACTGCTAACTGTACCAAGGCCCGTGTCCACCTCGGTCCAACAGAAGGAAAACCTCCCAGCTCACCCTTCAGCACCACCCACAATGGCACTTCCAGGGTCCTCCTACCCGGTCCCCACTTCTTCACACCAGCCTCCGATCTAGCCCCCTGGGACGGTGAGGAAGGGGCTTTGGAGTCAGGCAACCAGGACTCAAACCCAGGCCGGCCCCTCACTAGCTGCTCAACCCGGAGCACACACTGCCTTTCCACAAACCTCAAGAGTTTTGGGAAAGCCACTCCCTTTGCATTGGGAGCCCCTGGTGAGGCCTCAGGTGTCATCCACTCACTGCACAGGGACTGGCCAGGCTTCTCCCTGCACCACCCCCAACCTCCGTCTATGTCAGGGTCTCAGAGGGAAAGACCCTCAGGCCAGGGAGCCCCTGAGACTCAGCTGCTCGGCCTCATGCACAGATAACCTGTGAGAAAGAGCTGTGCACTCTGGAACATTCTGGATAAACACAGAGTGGTGCCAATAATTATTACTACTACTTTGCTGTGTGAGTTGACAGAATCCAACAGCAGCAGAGAATGTCAGGGACGTATGAGGCCCAGCGGGCACTACAAGGGCATAGTGGAAGGGACGACAAACAGTGCTCACACTCCTTTGTGCTTCTATGGTACGAAAACGGGACAACTAACACGGGCGGTCCCTGACTTACAACAGCTCAACTTAACCACTTCTCAACTTTACGATGGTACAAAAGTCATACGCATTCCGTAGAAACCGTACTTCCAATTATGAGTTTGCATCTTCCGCTGGGCCAGCCATCTGTAGCATGGTCCTCCCTGGGGATGCCGGGTGGCAGGAGCCGCAGCTCGCAGTCAGCCACTCGGTCATGAGGGTAAACGACCGACACACTGACTGTATTTTTCTTTCAGTGCAGTATTCAGTGTAATACATGAGAAACTTCACACTTCATTGTGAAATAGGCTTTCTGTGAGGCCATTTTGCCCAACTGTAGGCTGACACGAGTGTTCTGAGTGCGTTTGAGGGAGGCAGGTTAAGCTATGATGTTCAGTAAGTTACTGTGTTAAGTGCATTTTCGACTTCTGATACTCGCAATGGGTTTATTAGGTTGGAACCACATCCTAAATCGAGGACGATCTGCACTTAATTTGTATTTGAACTTACAACCCCTGGAAATACTAGCTGAGGTGCTATAGGCTTCTCTGACCCAGGTTCTAGTTGCTGTGGGTGTTATATGTTACATGTTACAATAATTACCTCCTCTGAGCCTCCCAACCACCTGGATGAGACAGGTGGGAACAACTGGCGCATGATGGACATTTTATAGATGACACGCCTGGTTCCCAGAGGCAGGGGACTTGCCCAAGGTCACACACCTGGCTGCAGCTGAGTCATATTCCTTTGATTCCAAGCCCATTGGCCCTGGTTCCCCCCCACCCCCTGGAGGTTGTAATTACAGACGTGGGCAACAGGTACATGAAGGACAAGGTACTTAGGGCCAGACAGAGTGGAGACGGGGTCCTAAGCAGAAGGGAGGGTAAACTGAGGCTTCCCTGCATGCTCTGGGCACTGTTCAGAGAGCAACCCCACCAGGAGGACACCCATGCAGCCTCCTTGCTATTTTGTGTGGCCTCTGGCCAATTGACGCCTGAACTCGCCAGGCAAAGCAGAGCGGTTTGGTAGCTGTCGATTCCCAGGTTGAAGGCGCTTCCTGTCGTACCACCGTCTCTTCAACACTTCCCATCACCCCCATCCACCAGCCCTGCACCCCAGCGAGCCTAACTCTTCCACTGGTCTAGTCACCTTGCCTTGAAAATCCCCTCCTGCTCCGAGTCCTTCCAGGACATGCGTCCCTCACCCAGCGCCCCGTCCGTACCTCTCGAGCTCTCTCCTTGTCCTGGGCAGCCCGGGTGCCTCCGCCGTCTGCAGACATTTCTATCTCAGAGGTAGAAAGCACAGCTGAACTGTTTCTCCCTCTCGTTGGCCAAGCCCCCTCCAGCTTCTGGCCAGGAGCCTGGAAGAGCAGGAAGAAATCAGCCAGCGTCTCCTGGGCACCGCTAAAGCACTGTGAAAATCCCCATGCAGGACCAGATCCAACCTTAGTCCCAATCAGAAATAAAACCTCCTAGATGTCTTCCAACCACCTCACTCTCTCTGATGTTTTCTGGTCCCTCGCTCAACAGAATGCTGTTTTGTCACTTTAAGCCAGAATTCTGCATCTCAGAGCAGCCCGGTTAGGGAAAGCCAGGGCTGACTGGGAATCTGTCTCCTGCCATCAGGAGCCCAAAGGTCTGCAGACATCCTACAAAACAGGTGCTGGGTGTGGCCGTACCCGTCACAGCCAGCTCAGCGGGAGAATCGAGGCCCCACTGTCTCCCAGGCGCAAGACACACACACCCAGGGCTCAACGTGACTGGCCCCGCCTGGGATCCAGAATCTGAGCAGCCTGCAGATGCAACCTCCCGCCAGGTCCATCCTGCCCACGGGCCCGGACGGGCCATGTCCTTCCCCTTCCCGAACCTGGGTCCAGGCCCCCTTTCCTCCCCACCAGCCTAAGCGGTCCACCTTTGACCCCGTCCCCTCCTGCCAGCCGGCCACCCGCATGGATCTCGGGATCCAGGCACCCTCCCCAGTGCCCTTCTCACCGAGGTGGAGGTGGAGGGGGCACCTCGGGTGGTGGGGGCCCCCTCCCCTGGGAAGGGAGACTCCACAGCCAGCACCGGGCCGGGGAGCCGGGTGGAGACTGGGATTAGGGACAACAGGAAGTCCCTCCCAGATCCCGTTCCCCAGGCAGCTGCAGCCCTACAGGGTTCCCAGCTTCAAGGGTTCCGGGTCTGGGGTCCTGAGCGGAGCTGCACCTGCTCTCGGCCGGGAGGCGAGTCCTAGATCTGCACTGCCAGCTCACGATCGCTTTACCTGGCGTGCACTTGTGATACCAGCAAAGCAGGGACGCCAAAATGGGGAAATAAATTCTGTAGAAGGATGCTGACATTGGACGTTTCAAAGAGAGCACTACAACTGTTCTCACAGAAGGAAGGGCACTTTTCCCGGGTAGAGGGGCACGATGGTCCTTTTCGACACTCAGGGCTTCTGAAGATCTTACAGTGTCTCCGTGGAGACGTTCCTGGATTTCACCTAAGGCCCCCAGGCTGGTGAGCAGGTCCTCTGGGCTGTCCCCAAGACTAGCATGGAGTTCTGTCTCCCTAAGAGCAAACTTAGGAAAGAGGCCTGGGAACTCCCCCCTACCCCCACCCCTGTGCCCCACACCCTGAAAAGATGTGGGACCTATCTAATTCCTCTAGACCTCCTCTCTCCAGCTCTGTCTCGAGGCTGGGGAGTGTACAGGGGTAACGGGGTCTGACCCAGCCATCAGTAGGGTCCCAGACTCCACCGTGCAGTCTTGGCTTTCCCTTCGGACCCTGAGAACCGAGGCTCCCAAAATGGAGGGCAGAGACTGCTTCATTTCTACGGTGAAAAACCCATCTCCCCCCTTGAGCAGGGCACAGGGGATGGGTCTCAGGAGATGAGTGGGGCCAGCTCTGGAGTCAGATTCCGGGAAACCTCCCCAAGCCCGTGGCCTTCCGCCATCAGAATCCTCTGACACAGGAATCACCCAGAAAGACAGGCACACCTGGCCCTGTGCCGGCCTACAGGTGTGCTGTGTGGGCTCACAGGGGTTTAACTTCTTTAAAACTTAGTTTTCCAACATTTAACAACTAGTAAAGGTCTCATAAAATCAATTTTCTTGAAAAATCAGAACATCGGGCAACCCTATTCCCCACACTTGGAGGCTGCTGTCCCATAGCTGCATTTAGTCCCCACTTGCCCCTGCAGCATTTTGAATGTGCAACTCTGCTTTTGGAGTTAAACATGTTTTAGGATTCTGATCTATCCTACTGTCACTTTGATAAACAAAAAATATTACCCTTGGGGTTTGCCTCTGGTCAGGATTTCCAGGCATTTTAATCCTCAAGGTAAAGAGGGATGTCCAGAGTTGTAGCAAAAGTCAATACTATTGTCAAGCCAGAGAGCTATAAACTGAGAAGTCACAGGGGGCTGTGAAAAAGATCAACTACTCAGTGTGTGAATGTTTCTCCATCAAAAAGGAACATGTGTCCAGAGTAAGGGGACTCACTCCTGAGGTGGGCCATGTCAGTCCACGTCAGTTCCAGGTGTGCACTGAGTACCAAAACAGTGGGTGTGTCCTGATTCTTGGGCCAATGTTTCTCTACTAGACAAAAGGCCACTTCAGGGATGCTGGGGAAGCCCAGCAGTTTAGATCCCACCCACGAGATCACCTAAACTAGACCAAATGAAGTCTCAATATTGAGACACTAGCCCCTTCTTGGAGATGAGAGGAAACACGTCCAGGGCTGGCTCTAGGACTGAGAAGGTCTAGGAGGAAGGGTGTTCACATTTGCTATGTGGGAACTGCAGTCCCTAAAAGAAGAAAGGCACCAAGGAAAGCAGAGACCAAAAACCTAAATGTCTCCAGCAAGCAGGCAGCACCACAAATGACCAGTGATTTGGGTGCAAGCTGGTAGTGGGGGAGGGGCCGCAGAGGCCTCAAGAAATCCTATTTTGTTCAAAGGGGGCGGCTGGGGGCTCAATATTGCCAGAGCTTGAAGATTTTTCAAGAGAAGCCAAAAAAAAAAAAATTAGATTTATATGTGAAATATCCCGACTTTTAAACGTTGATGATTCAAATAAAAAATTTTAGAACTCCATACAACTTCAGCAGAAAACCCCTGCTGTCTAGCTCGCGGGCCACCAGTTAGTTCAGGGAGGTACTCACCTCAGCGGCCTGTCACAAGGATAACTACGATGGGTGGAGGCGCTTATCTGAGCTTCAGACGGGGCAAAGCCTCCCGCATCTGGCGGCTTCACTGAGCCTGAGAAGAGGTCACTGGCAGTAAATAAATCATGATCTACCCACAGGGATTGGCCTGAGAATTGATTCCGATCCCACAAAAACGCTCAGAATCATAAAAACTAGAAAAAAGAATCACCAGATGTAAGGGAAAAAAATGTTTAAAAAGAAAGGGGGGGGGCGTGGACTAATTAAGGCCGTTCAGCCAGGCTGGAGACAGGGTAATGCAGAGCTCTGGCGGTAAGGAGAGAAGGGTAAATAAAGGAACGTGAGAGAGGCCAAGAAAAACAGAAATAATTGAGTAAACAGCAGAGCAAATGTTAACCACGAGAAAAGGAAAAAAAGGAAAGCAGACAGGTGAGGAAACCAGATAGGTGTGGCCCCAGGAATACAAATTTTTTAAAGAAAATAACTAAGAACGCCCAGGGCCCCTGAGTCCAGGGCGTGCGCGCCCCCGCGGCCAGCGGCCCGCTCACCGCCGAGGCAAGCCCGAGGCCCCGTGCCCTGACGCCAGGCGGCCGCACGAGCCCGGCTTCCCAGCCGCGGGACGCTCCCGCGCCCCACGCCCACGAGCCCGCACGGTCCAGCCCCCAGCCGGCCGAACACCGACGCGGGCGCCCGTCGCCCAGGCAACGACGCCGCCCCGCCCCCGCGCCCACGGGAGCCACCGGTGATTGGCTGGCGCCCGACGGCTTGGCCCGTGCGCCTGTCCAAGGCCCCGCCCTTACCTGCGCGCTCTCGTCCGCGCCCCCGAGGGACAGCCCCGCCGAGGGGGAGGGTCACGCGGCTGCCGCCCGCCTCTGGCCGGTGTTCCTGCGTTTCCCGTCCGGCTGCCCCATCTCAACTTCCGGTTTCCCGGCTCTCTCGCGGCGCCCGCCTGTGGGCGTCGTGCGCGGGCACAGCCGGGACGGTGAGGACAGCCACGAACCCTCGAGTCGGCGTCCCCCGTGGGGAAACTGAGGCTGTCTGCGCGAGGGCCCGGCGCCCTGTCCTGCCCCCCGGCCCCCGACACTCACCTGTTCTGAATTTTGTTTCAAAAACGGGAGTATAGCATATGCTGCTGACCTGCCCCCTCTGTGACACGTACCTTGTTCAATATAAAAAAACACAGAGGAAAAAAACATGCTGTGTCAAAACCAAAACACCAGACATTCGTCGAAGCAGCGAAAGCAGACTTTATTCGGTAACTGCTGACAGCAGGGGAAAGAGCTGAGCTCCGTCTGGTTTGTGCAGAGGTGACTGGGGTGTTAAAGGGAGAAGGAGGGAGGGGGAGAGCAGGGCCCACGAGAGTCAGGGTCGTGAACAGTCACAGAGAGCCCGTCAGTGTGGGTGTGACCGGGCCAGGAGGTGTGCCGCTGGCAGTTATGGAAGTCAGCAGTCTAGCCTCCCACGGAGAAGGGAGACAGAGGCCAGGTCCTTCCAAGAGAATGGCTCTCAGGCCCATGACAGGTGCTTCTCGGTTATAAGGGACACAGACTCGCAATAATAAACCCTTTTTAGTAAATGCTCTGAGAAAGGGAGGTCAGCTGTTGGCTGGAACAAACACTAGATTCTCCCTGCAGCATTGAGCTTTCTTGGGCAGGGCTGGGGTCATCCTAGCCGTATGCTGCTGGAAGCCTTGCTAGAGTCTGGTCAAGTGTCTCCGTGCTGGAGTTTTAGCTATGGCACATTCCCTCGTATGGCTGACCCGGCAGCCCGCCCATCACAGCAGAAATGGCCTTTTCCTGCCCTGGGCAAGCTCCAGAAAAAGCCAAGCGGCTTCTTCCTAGGCAGCAACACCGAGCACTTCCTTGCACTATCGTCAAGGCTAGCAGCTTCAGCCTCAGCCAGGCAAGCTGTGGACTCCAAGACCAGAAACCCCCCAAACTTAATAGGATAGACTGGATATGTTCCCCGAGCACCCACGTCCCAACTTCGAGAACACTGTCTTTACTGGGTGCTAAAGGCAGCTCACAGGACAGGCAGGGAGGGGACACTCTAGTGAAACTAGGCTGGATAGCTCAAGACTCACTCCAGCTGGTCCTTTGGTGTGGAAATTAGAGTGAATTAAGTTACTTTTTCTTTAGAGATTGGTACATCTTTAGGAAACCAGGAGAGTGTCATCATCCCAAAATATCCTTTGTTGCAGCTGACACCTCCTATCTCATACCTTGTCCCCCAGTCTTGGGTAGAGTTTCAGGTTACATTCACTCACGCAAGCCTGAAACAGGTGGGGATAGGGGGACTCAGAAGGCATCCTGCCTGGCTCAGCTCCGGAGGACCCTTACCAAGGGCCCCTCACAGGAGCAAATGGCAGTGGCACAGCCCTTCATCCTGCTGCACTCGCCCTCCCCCACTCCCCAGCCCTCAGACTCCCTCTACAGGTCTTGTGGTCTCGCACAGAATCTGCCATATTATTTTTACTTCCCTGGGTGTGAAAAAAAAATGTAGAGTTTCCATTTGTTTTTACTTTATGTTTTCAAAAATTCAATTTTTGTGAATTTTTTTTTTAAAGTAGGCTCCAATCCACGCTGAGCGTGCCCAGTGCAAGGCTTGAACTTACAACCCTGAGATCAAGAGTCAGATGCTTAACTGATTGAGCCACTCTGGCACCCCTTCATGAATGTTTTATAATGTGGGGGAAAAAATATCAGCTAATGGTAAGAATCAGGGCCTTTGGAAGAATGGCTGATCCTACGATCAGGGCAAGAAACACAAGATGAATCTGTAGATGGTGGGAGGGGAAACAGCGCAAGCTCTCCAGACAAGTGTGTGGCAGGATAGTCTAACACTGAACACCCACACATCCTGGGTAGAAACCAGCAGTGACTCACATCCATGGTCACCAGAGACATACAAGAACTACTACATGTAGCCCCAACCTGAAGACCACCCACTGTCTAGGTAGGTGGGATGAACAAATAATGCAACCGGGAATAGCATTCAGGAAACAAGCAACACATGGATTGGGTCTCCCACTGTGGAGTAAGCAAGATGAAGAATTTCTTGGGGTGCCTGACTGGCTCAGTCGGTAGGGCATACGACTCTTGATCTTGGGGTTCTGTGTTAGAGCCCCACCTTGGGTTTAGGAATTACTTAAAAATAAAATCTTAGGGGCACCTGGCGAGGCTCAGTCAGTTAAGAGTCTGCCTTCAGCTCAGGTCATGATCCTGGGGTCCTGGGATGGAGTCCCACATCGGGCTCCCTGCTCAGTGGGGAGCCTGCTTCTCTCCCTCTGCCTGTTGCTCCCTCTGCTTGTGCTCTCTCTGACAAATAAATAAAGTCTTTTAAAAAGAGAGAGAGAGAGAAACCAGTTAGGCCATTGCTGTGACCTTGGCAGGTGACGATGACAAGCAGTGGAAGTAGAGAAATAGGCAGATTTGAAAAATATTTAGAATATTAACCCTACGGAACTTGGAGACTGACAAGATGTGAGAATGAGGTAAAGTGAGAAGATCCGGGATAAATCCCAGTGTCTGACTTGAGTGGCTAAATGGACTGTCCCGTTCGCCACACTAGAGAATACCAGAGACACGAATCTTTGATGTGGAGGACTCACTGGACCCACACGTAGTGAGGATCTGCTATGTGCCGGGCACTGCGCACGCAGCCGGGGACCAGCGACAGAGCCACTGCATGGAGCTTGTAAGTGGCTGCGTTGAGTCTGGCCTTGAACACAAAGCCTTTGGGGCATTTATGAGATGTCCAGGTAGCAAGATCAAGTGCACGGAGTCGAGAAACGAAATACAAATACAGGGATATTGGTACTGAGAATGGCTATCAAGGCCACGGGGGCTATGAACCCAGCAAGGGAAGTGTATTAGTTATTTACTGCTGTGTAACAAACGATCCCAAAACACTGTAGCTTCAAATACGTATTATCTCATGGTTTCTGTACCGTACAGGGCTTAGCTGGGTGCCTCCAGCTCCAGGTCAACAGCTGTGGTCAAGTCATCTGCTTGACTGTGGGAGAGGGTCCAAGTTGATTGGCCTTGGTCCCTCACCACAAGGGCCTCTGCTCAGACATGGCTCCCCCAGCGTAAGCCAGCAGGACATGGAGAGAGAGAGCGCGTGAGGGCCACCAAGAGGAAGCCACAGTCCGTTTACCACCTAATGTCAGAAGTGACGCCCCCTCACTCCTACTCGATCCTGTTTATTAGAAGAGAATCATTAAATCCAGCCCCCACACAAAGGTAGAGGCTTCCACAAGGGTGTGACCAAGGAGCTGAGGCTGGTGAAGAAGGCTGAGCAGAGACTACGGGAGAAATGGAGAAAGAGAAGACAGGTGATAAGGAAGGAGGAGAAGATCAAACCCACTGAGAGGTCCACTGGGAACCCGTGACCCACGGAGACACGCTCTGGGGCTGACAGTCCCGCGTAGGGACAGACGAAAGACAAGCAAACAAAAAAACGACAAGTGAATCAGAGACTGTGGCATGAGCCAGGAGGGAACAAGAGTGCATGGAGAGGGGACAGAGGGGACAGATGCTGTTGCAAGAGTGGGCAGAAGTAGTTTCCACAAGGAGACTGACATCACTGACTGACATTTCCGAATGAAATGGGGGTGGGGGCGAGAGCATCCTTTCCAGGCCAGGGTGGTGAAGGGGGATCGAGATGGCGTGCTCGGAGATTGAAGGGCGAAGGAAGAGGGCGGGAGATGTAACTGCGGAGGGGCGCCGGGGGTGAGCTGCCTGCAGGTAGCTCGACCGCGCGGGGGGAAGCCATGGAGGAACTCTGAGTGGCAGAGAGAAAGGATTCCATTAAATGATGCTGAAGGCACACGGATGGCGGCAAATGGCAAGGCTGAGCCGTAGCCCAACCCTTGGAGCCAGTGAGACAGACCAGACGAGAGGCTTGGGGGCCGCAAATTTACAGACACCAAAGAAATATGGGGTCAGGTACAAGGCTCACCTCATGTTCTCACCATCCCCAGTGTCTCTGTCCCAGGGCTGGTCCTCAGCGAGGGCTGTGCCCTCCACACCCTGCAATCCTTCACTGTGAGCACCGCAGGAAAACGCTGGGCTCCCAGCTACAGGGAAAGATGTTACCTAACATGATTTGGGGACAGGCATTTGAGCAACTGGAATAACCAGAGGCTATTTAATAAAAGATAACAGACATCTTTATAGTAATCTTTCCCAGAGCTGGAGGAGGATTCCTCCCTCTGCCCTGAATTATTCTAAATGGGCGAATTCGATGGAAACAGCAAATACAGAAAAACTTGTCTTTTTGGTGATGAGCACTGGGTGTTATATGCAACTAATGAATCGTTGAACTCGACACCAAAAACTAATAATGTACTATATGCTGGCTAATTGAACATAATAATAAAAATAAATAAATAAAAATAGTTTAAAAAAATCCATAAACAAAACTTGTCTTTTTTTTTGCCATCTCTGAAAAGACGAAAGAGGAGAGAGGAAGACTCCCGTCCGTCAGGTGCTCTAACTGGCTGACAGTAGCCTTAAAATTTCCTCACATTCGATAAGTTGCTGTACACCTGAAACTAATATAACACTGTGTGTTAACTATGTTGGAATTAAAATTTAAAAACTTTTAAAAACTATTTTTAAAAGATTTTTATTTGAGAGAGAGAACATAAGGAGGGGGAGAAGGAGAAGCAGGCTCCCCACTGAGCAGGGAGCCTGATGTGGGGCTTGATCCCAGGACTCCGGGATCATGACCTGAGCCAAAGGCAGACGCTTAACTGACTGAGCCACTCAGGAGCCCCTAATAATATTTTTTTTAATTAAGTTTTTTACTTCAGGGGCTCTGCCTGCCGCTCCCCCTGCCTGTGCACTCTCTCTCTCTCTTTCTCTGTCAAATAAATAAATAAAATATTTACAGAAATTTAAAAAATAATTATTAAATCAGAAAACAAAAACAAAAAGTTAGATTTTTTGCTTTTGTTTTTTTTAGACATCAACCACTTAAAAAAATTCTAAGGTAACACCTAGGATAGTTTGTGTGCATTTGCAAAATTTTAGGAGATACTGAAATATACCTCAAATAGGTAGATTTTTAGTAAAAGTCTTTCCTTTGGAGGTGTGTTTATCACTTGTGGAAATAGGTAACAGTCCAGCAACTTCACAATAACTTTCATCTGTTTAGGAGGTAACGCTGGGAGAGGGGAGTGTATTTTCAAAGATCAGGAAGAACTTGAAGGGACTTAAAGGTTCATTAAGCCCTTTTCTCTGCAAAGTCACTTTGGTTAATAGAAGTTAGAAGGAATCCCAGCTTCGGTGACCCGGTGCTGCCCAGACTGGAAGCCTCACGGGGGCAGCACGTGTCCACTCCACTCAGCACTGGGTGTCCAGGGGCAGGGAGAGCACAGACGCACGGGGGGACGCAAACATTTCCCGAATGAATGAATGGTGCCCGCACACGGCGGGCCGGCAGCGGGGTTACTGGCCAAGCCCAAGCACGGGCAGGGGTTTTGGAACGAAGGAGACCAAAAGTTAGTGTTGCTCTCGTGTCAACGCAGGCGCCAGCCCCTGTGCCTGGATGCTATTTCTGGTGGCTTGGTCAAGCCGGTCTCTGCTTTTCTGACACATTTCTAGCAAAGATATCACTTCTGAGTCGGAGGCCTGGAAATCAGTGCTAACAGCGAACCCCGAGCCTTCCCGCCGCGCTCTCAGCCAGCTCCCCCAGGCCCTCACTGCGCACTCCGACCCTTACCCGGGGAGCGCACGTTCCAGCGGGTCCCCTCCACCGTATCCGTACGGGCCCGTTGCCCGCAGTGCGCCGCGCCCACTGCCACGGCTCAGACATGGCCACGACCTCCAAGGCCATAGCCACCGGGAGCTGGTCAGTCTCGGGAGCGGGACCCGCCGGGAGGAGTCCAGACCTGGGTGTGCGGGAGGCGCCTCAGCCCGACGGGTGGGGGTTACCGGGCCCCGCACAGGAGAGGGGGTTTCCAGGCTCCGCCCCCGGGTCGGGTTACCAGGCCCGGTCGGGTAGGTGGGGTTTCGCAGCCGCCGCTGCCGGTGAGGGCGGCGAGTAGAGTCCACGCGGTGGAGCTCCGGGGGCTGGGCACGCTGCACACCCCCGAGGGCGGCGGGCCTCGCGAGCCTGCTGCTAAGCCATTTCGTTCGTCTTGACACACGCCAGCTCTGGGCTAGGTGTGGAGGATCCGCGCAGACATGGGAAACACCGCTGTCCACGGAGAGCTTGTGGTGCAGGGAGGCCCACGCTAGACGATGAATGCAAAGGAACAAGAAAGCCCAGGTCCCAAGTGCAGGGAGACAACGACCCGGCAGAGGGAGCCGGAGCCAGCGCAGGGTCTGGCCCCGACCGATCCACCGCCGAGGCTGAGGGCTGGCCAACGCTGAGCCTCCGGCCACCGAGTAGGTGGCCCTGGGTGCCCAGGACAGGTGGTGCCACGAGAGTGCCCACGGGCTCTGAACCGCAGGTGCCCCTGAAGAAAGCGCCCTCCGGACTGTGACCAGCCAAGCGCACGACCCAAAAAGACATCTTAGAGCAAAGGGAAAGCCTTGACTTTGGAGGTCGAGTTGGGCTCAAGGCCAGTGGGAAGGTCACATCCCCCCGCCCCCGGAAGGCCCTGCTTTCTCTTCAGGAAAGCTGGGACAAAAGCCACCTGGCAAGATTCTTCCGGAAGAGCCTGGGTGGTATTGGTGGCGGGCTTTCTTCCCCCATCACGTGGTCCTGTTGTTTTCCTACCCTGGGACTGGTGCAGCGTACCTGCGTGTAAGGCACACCTGCGTGTAAGCCATCTGAGGTCCTGTTTACCTCAGCATCTGCAACTGTGCCTGGCACACAGCAGACCCTTGGCAGAGATTTGTCTCATGAATGAAATGCCAGCAAAGAGCCCAGCGCACAACAGGCATTTTAAAATGGCAGCTCTGGTCCCCCCAGAAAGTACAGGCTGACAGACCTGCCCAAAGAGAACAGGCACAGTCCTGATTAGGAGGGGGGGCAGTTCTTACCTGGAGGGGTAGTTACACTCATTCTCGGTCCTAGGCTGGAGCCTGGATCAGCCACAGTCCTCATTTCTCTGGCCCCGCCCCCTACCCCTCCCCACCCCACTCCCAAACTGGGAGGTTAAGGGTTAACTCTAGGAAGCCCCCTCATTACCTGGATGGGACTAGAGCAGGGAACTTCCTGTTCGGTTTTCCGGGAGTCCTTTCCCAGGCTGGCCGAGGCTGGCTCTGGCCCTGGGGCCCTCAAAGAACCCCAGGCACGTCCACCTCTGGAGTGGGGACCCGAGTGGTGAGTTGCAGGGAAGCCTGGGGCGCAGGCTGCCAGGGCAGATCTAAGGAGTTCCTGGCAGCTTGGAGGGAAAAGGGGGCCCCAGGCCTCTGCGATGGCATGGGGGATTAGGAAACTGGAAAGAAGTCTTGGGAGGATGTGGGTCGTCTATGCTGGGAGCCCCGCGCCAGCTACTCTGGCCTGCAGCTGGGGGTCATCAAGCAGGGTGCTGGGACTTCCCGTCGCCTGGGCTTGCTGTTCCCACAGGGGAGGCTGCATGTGTCCCCGGGTGGACCGGCCGGCCTCAGCGACTCACCCCAAAACCGGCAAGGGAGCCTGGTGAACAAAAACAAGCCAGTCTATCTCCTGCCAGCTGAGTGCAGGGAGAAAGGGAGGGTTCCCGGCCGAGGCTCCCGGCTCTGGGATCTCCTGCTTTGCAGGTGGGTCTTGCAGCAGCACCTCCACCCTGGGCAGGTCCAGCCATTGCCTCCCCACCTCTCTGGGCTCCAGATTAAGCTGGTTGAATATTGGAGGGCTGAAGGGCCTCCCACCCCCCACAGATGTGCATATGAACAGAGCTTTTGTCCTGGAGACTGAGGGGGGAGGGAGAGGCTCTCAGGCCAACTTCCCTTAAATTCCGTCTCTTTCAAACCTTTTGGCAAGATCTCACCTGGAGGTTCTGGGGGCCCTTGTGTGTGTCTAGGCCCAAGGGCTAGAATTTTGGAATCTCTCTCTTCCCCCCTGCCCCCCGATTCATGCTGTGATATTCTGGCTAAAACTAGGCAAATTGCACAGGGAGGGAGAGAAATTGGGTGCTTTTCTGTTTCTGAGCTTTTGTATAGTGGTCAAGGTCAGTGTTCTCACCTTAAAGAAAATCTTGGCTCCACCAGGTGTGACCTTGAGCAAGTCACCTATCCTCTCCAAGCGTGGTCTTCACCCTTGTCAAATGGAGAAATTATAATTTACCATGTGGGCTGGGGTGGGACTAAGCAACCCTGAGCCGAGAGCCCGCGCATACTAGCGCTCGGCGCCTGCCTGCTATTATTGCAAGGAGACTGATGATCGCCCGTGATTGGTTCTATAATTTTGCTCATGCCAAAACATAATGAAACAAAAGCCCGTTTTCCTGAACACTGCACCAGACATTTTTGCATGCATTCCTCAGTAAGCATGACTTCCAGGTAGGCCTTATCGTTCTTGTTTCGCTATTTGTGCTAACAAACACTGAAGCCCCTTCAGGAGCTAGGGGAATGGTTCTGAACAAGACGCCGTTCCTACTTGCCTAGGGGAGAGGCACACTCAACCATGATTGTGGCACAGCGCGACAGTGGACAGGGAGAGAAAGGTTGCTGGTGTGCTGTGGAGTCCCTGAGGAGAGGCGCCAAGGGGTGGGAAGTGCCCATGCGGGGTCAGATGCCAAATTCGAGAAAGAATGTGGGCTCTGCGGCTGAGGGGGAGACTGGAGAGAAGCAGGAAGGGGGAGGGAGGCTGGAGAGATGAGCGCCAGCCTGGTCAGGTGGCCAGGATGGAAGCCTGGGTCTTCAGCATCCCCATCCTCCTCCTCAGGTGGGAAGTGCTCAGCCAGGTTTAAAACTCAGTTTCCTCTGTTCTGCCACACCTCACTCCCCCCCTTGAACAGGAGCTTCAGGGGTCTCAACAAACTGTCCAAAGCTCTCAGCCTGGCCGACTTCTCCCTGGCTGCATTGCCAGGGCTGGGTTACCTCCTTGGGCATCTGGGTGGCCCCACAAGGAAAGAGTGAGTAGCCCCACGGAACCCTCCGCCAGGAGAGGGGCTGGTGCAGGCTTGGGGAGAGAGCCGGGGAGGTTGTCCGTCTGTGGAACCATTGCCCCCTAGTGGCCAGTTAACACTTTTTATTGCTACTTGGGGACGGATACTTTGCAGAGGGGTAGACCAAGGAAGAATCTAGAATTAAAAAAAAAAAATAGGAAAGAAAGAGAAACAATTGTGTCTCCTCCCCATCACCCAGCACCCAAGAGTGTACCCTCTGAAATGGGCAGAGCCACTTTGACTGGCCGTGGGAACACATCTGTCACAAATTTCTCCAAATGGTAAGCCTTAGTCGCTCATGTGAGACCCAGCCACCCCTTCCGGCTCTCTGGCTCATCCTGGCCTCTGTCTCTGGTGGAAACCGGAAGATGAGATTGGGACACCAGGTAGGTGCTCAGCCCTGCACTGACCACCTGGGTGGCCTTGGCCTTGACTGCTGAGAGCCAACCTCCAAAGCCATAAAGTGAGAGTCCAGATGTCTGGTCAAGGAGAAATCACATGCATGAACTCCCCCCACCCTCGCCCACACATGCACACCTGTTATCTCCAAAACTGTCAAACTTTCAGGGACACTGAAAGAACAGCACAACGGGGCACCTGGGTGGCTCAGTCAGATAAGCGGCTGACTCCTGATTTTGGCTCAGGTCATCATCTCGGGGTCATGGGATTGAGCCCCGTGTCGGGCTCAGCAGGGAGTCTGCCTGAGGATTCTCTCTCTCCCTCTTCTGCTCTCCCCCCATAAATAAATAAATAAATAACTAGTTCTTTAAAAATGAAAGAAAGAGCAACACAATAGACATGCATACACCCATCTCCCAGATTCAGCAATTATTTTTCTTTGCCACATTTGCCTTTCGTATCCATAAATATGGCTGACTCCTCATGCCCCTTTACTTCCAAACCCTTCAACATCTAAGAATAAAGACATTTCCTACAAATTCCTACAAAACTGGAAACCTATCTCAGAAATTAAGTCATCTCCATTATCTAGTGCCCCATCAATATTCCAATTTCCCCAGCTGACTGCAGAACATCTTTTATTAGAGCGTTCTACTCCCCCCTCCAATCGCCCCCCCCCTTAAGGATATCGGGCTCCAGAGGCGCCTGGGCGACTCAGTCCCTTAAGCGTCTGCTGCCTCTAGCTCAGGTGTCCTGGAATCGAGCCCCATGTTTCCCTGTTCTGGGAGAGACTGCTTCTCCCTCTGCCCCTCCCCTGCTCATGCTTTCTTTCTCTCTCTCTCTCTCTCTCTCTCAAGTAAATAAATAAAATCTTTTAAAACATTTAAAAATGTATTTATTTATTTATTTATTTATTTGAGAGAGAGAGAGTATGATCAGGGAGAGGGGAGAGGGAGAAGCAGACTCCCTGCTGAGCAGGGAGCCAGATGGGGGCTCAATCCCAGCACCCAGGGATCATGACCTGAGCCGAAGGCAGACCCTTAACCGACTAAGTCATCCAGGCACCCCTAAATAAAATACTTTAAAAAATAAAATAAAAACATCCGGCTCCAGTCAAGGCTCATCATTCCTTTGCCTGTGCGGCTGTTAGTTTCCTCTAGAGCAATGCTCCCCCTGCAGGCGCTTTTTAAAATAACACTAAAGAAACAGTTGTTCGCTGGCATATTCCAAATTTGCAATATGTTCCATTGTTTCCTTGAGGGATCGTTTCACTTGTTTGTTTGTTCTTAAGATTTATTTACTTATGTATTCTAAAGAGAGAAAAAAAGCACAAGTGGGAGAAGCAGAGGGAGAAGGGGAGAGAAACACAGGCCAACTCTGCGACAGGTGCTGAGCTCCATCCCACGACTCCAAGATCATGACCTGAGCCGAAACCGAGAGTCGGGTGGTCAACTGCCTGCGCCCCCGAGCCAACCATTCTTTTTTTTTTTAATTGAATAAATTTGACATGTACTTTGTGTACCTTAAAGGTATACAGCATGTTACTTTGATACATTCATATGTGGTAAATCGATTGCCAGTGGAGTGATATTTACCACATTACATAATTATAGCACCGTATTACTGTCTGTATTCATTATACTGTGCATTAGATCTCTGGATTATTTACTCCTAATACAAGTTTGTACCTTAAACACCATCACTCTATCCACCACGCCCCCAGCCCCACCTGTTCCTATTCCTTGCAGTGCAAGGGTCTGAAGTGGAGCTGGATGTGTTGACACGAAACGTTTTTGGCAAGGGCGCATCTTTGCTGGTGTCGCACACTACCCGTGGCACAGCGTCGAGAGGCAGGGAAACAACTGTCCTGCCTCAGGAAGGCCAGCTGTGATCACTGGGGGGAAGTTCTGTAAAGTTCTAGATGCTGCAGGAGGGCCCAGAATGGCACAACTTTCGGGCTTCTCTGCCTTGTAGTGTTTCGGTCCGCCTGGGGCCTTGGGCTGCCCTGCTCTCTGGGCCCTTATGTGTGACTGATGAGAGAAAGGATTCCTCTGGAGGCTACATCTTCAGGCATTTCTTAACAGCACCGGTGCGAGCAGAGAGGGAGCGACCCGAGAGCGGGACCAGCTACAGCGAGCCGCCGCCGCCCCCCCCCCCCCCAGCTGAAGGATGCTTGAAGAGCCCGTCCCGGCTGCCCGAGAGCCAGAGCAGCTTGGAGCGGTCAAACTGGAAGAAGAGGACGCTGCTGGTCAGGAGGACATCAGGCCTGCACAGGCCAGGCCTCGGCCCGAGGTGGCCCACCAGCTCTTCAGATGCTTCCAGTATCAGGAGGACATGGGACCGAGGGCGTCCCTGAGCCGGCTCCGGGAGCTCTGCAGCCACTGGCTGCGGCCAGCTCTGCACACCAAGAAGCAGATCCTGGAGCTGCTGGTGCTCGAGCAGTTCCTGAGCGTGCTGCCCCCTCACCTCCTGGCTCGGCTGCAGGGCCAGCAGCTCAGGGACGGCGAGGAGGTGGTGCTGCTGTTGGAGGGGGTCCAGAGGGAGTCCAGCACCGTGGGGCCGCTGGTAAGAGGGTGCTGGCCAGGGGGGCTGGACAGCAGGTAGGGAGACAGGGACTTAGTGCCCCATGAGAATTTACTCTGTTTCCCTCCCCCCGATAATTCCTATTTAACCTCCTCACTCCTCTGACTCTCACCTTTCCTTAGTCGCGTTTCCCTTGGGAGTCAGTAGGACATGGACTATCCCCTGTCCTGTCCATTGCCTAACATAGATGTATTTTGAACAGGATTTCAGTTTTAATACTGGCAAGAATTGTCCCCGTGCAGACATCACTTTGGAGGAACAGGGGGGCTCTTCCCAGGTCTCCAGTCACAGCCCCAAAAAGGAAGTGCCTTCAGAAGGACCTCCAGCCCTGGAACCACCGAAGGAACCCCTACCATCCCAGCCAGGGCCTTCCAAGCCCGCTGAGCTGGAGACCTGGAGACATCCCCCAAGTTCAAAGCAGCCACTGAGCCCAGGTCCCAAGAGGACATTCCAGGCCATGCAAGACACTGGTGAGGAGCTGGTGCCCCAGGAAAGTGGGAGCTGGGGGGCACCGTATGTGAGCGTGGGCTGAGACGCAGGCAGCCTCCCTCTTTGACAGGGATGGGAGAGAGCCAGTGTCTCTCCTGGGGCCCTAGCGTTGGGTGCACTCCCTGTAGCCACATGGAGGGTAAGTCTGGCTTCTAACAGCTTTCTCTCCCTCCCGCCCCATGCTGTCAGTCCCCCAGGGCCCTGTCCTGTGGCTGGAGGAAAACTCCCGAGATCAGGAGCTGGCAGCTGTGCTGGTGAGCTGGACCAGTACCCTCACTCCAGATTGTTCTGCCCCGGATGTTCTTGGCCTCTGCAGTTGTAGCAAATCCGTATCTTCCTTCATTTAAACCTTAAAAACTCATTGTCCCCCCTCAAGTCACAGAGCTCCATTCCTCTCTCACCAAGGGTCTCTGCCCATCCTTTCGTTACAGGAGTCCCTGACCTTTGAAGACGTCCCAGCAAAGAAGGCTTGGCCCGCACATCCTCTGGGTAAGAGGCCCTTCCAGCTTACAACCACCGAAGGCTCTTTCTCTGTGTTTCAGGACTAGTCCCTGAAGCTCGGATCCTACCTGACTTTTGGCCTCTTTGGCTAAAAATGGGCTATGTGGGGGCAGCTGGGTGGCTCAGTCAGTTAAGTGTCCACCTTCCACTCAGGTCATGATCTCGGGGTCCTGGGAGCAAGCCCCACCTCAGGCTCCCTGCTCAGAGAGGAGCCTGCTTCTCCCTCTGCCCCTCTTCCCAGTTGTGCAATCTCTCTCTCTCTCTCTCTCTCTCTCTCTCTCTCTCTCTGTCTTAAATAAATAAAATCTTTTGCAAATGGGCTATCTTGATGAGGACTCATTCATTTTTTCCTTCGTTCAGTTATTCATTCATTTATTTTAAAGGCTCATTGTGTCTGATCTAATCATCAGCCCCATTAACTTTAGAGCTTTTAAAACGGGTAGTCACTGGGGCACCTGGCTGGCTCAGCAAGTTAAGCTTTCAACTCTTGATTTCAGCTCAGGTCTTGCTCTCAGGCTCATGAGTTCAAGCCCCAGTTTGGACTCCACCCTGGGCAGGGAACCTACTTAAAATTTACTTAAAAAGCAAAGTGGTTACTATGGTAAATTCTATGTTGTCTGGTTTTTACCCTCACCTGCCCACCCACCAGCTTTGCAGGATCCCGGGTTTCTTTCTGCTTTGAGGCACTGAGGTTCTAGGCAATTCCTGGGACCCTCTAAGAATACACCTGCCCGTCCCCATTTTCTGCTTCTTTCCCAGGATTTGAAAACAGAACCCCTGATGAGGAGTTTAAAGAGGAGCCCAAAGTTGTGGCCTGGCCTGCTGCCGTCTCAACAGAGTCTGAGGCAGGTGGTCCTGGGGTGGCAGAAGAGCCCCATGTTCAGTTGCTGGGGCCGGGCCCTGAAGTGAGTTGCACTGGTGAAGAAGGGTCCCCTCCCAGCAGGAGCGACATTCTGGAAGTCAGAGTGACTGGGGACTCCCCCAGGTCAGAGCCAGAGATGGAATTCATCTGCACAGACTGCGGGGTGAGCTTCCGAGAGCTGGCCCGCCTGGAGGCACACCAGCTGCGGTCTCACCCCGGCGCTCGGTCCTTTCGGTGCCAGTGCTGCGGGAAGACCTTCGGCCGGAGTTCCATCCTCAAGCTGCACATGCGCACGCACACGGACGAGCGGCCACACGCCTGCCACCTCTGCGGCCACCGTTTCCGCCAGAGCTCACATCTGAACAAACACCTTCAGACTCACTCCTCTGAGCCCGCCTTTCTGTGTGCCGAGTGCGGTCAGGGCTTCCAGCGCCGGGCCAACCTCATGCAGCACCTGCTGGCACACGCCCAGGACCAGAAGTCCCCATGCGTCCCCGAGACCAAGTCCGAAGCGCGCGAGCTGACCGTCGTCCTGTGCTCTCACTGTGGCCAAACCTTCCAGCGCCGCTCCAGCCTCAAGCGCCACTTGCGGATCCACGCCAAGGACAAGGGCCACCAGTGCTCCGAGTGCTCGGGCAGCGTGCGCCCGGGCCCCGAGCGCAGGCCTTACGTGTGTAGCGACTGTGGCAAGGCATTCCGGCGCAGCGAGCACCTGGGGGCCCACCGGCGCGTGCACACGGGCGAGCGGCCCTTCTCCTGCCAGGTCTGCGGTCGCAGCTTCAGCCAGAGCTCGCAGCTGGTCTGCCACCAGCGGGTGCACACGGGCGAGAAGCCCTACAGCTGCCCGCACTGCGGGAAGCGCTTCGTGCGGCGGGCTGGTCTCGCCCGCCACCTCCTGACGCACGGCGGCCCGAGGCCCCACCATTGCACCCAGTGTGGCAAGACCTTCAGCCAGACACAGGACCTCGCCCGCCACCGGCGCAGCCACACGGGCGAGAAGCCCTGCCGCTGCAGCGAGTGTGGCGAGGGCTTCAGCCAGAGCGCCCACCTGGCGCGCCACCAGCGCATCCACACCGGGGAGAAGCCCCACGCCTGCGACACCTGCGGCTACCGCTTCCGCAACAGCTCCAACCTGGCCCGCCACCGCCGCAGCCACACTGGCGAGCGGCCCTACGGCTGCCCAACTTGCGGCCGCAGCTTCCGGCGCAACGCGCACCTGCAGCGGCACCTGGCCACCCACGCGGGGGCGGGGACCGAGGCGGCGTCCAGGCAGGCCGAGCCCCCCCAGGAGTGCCGGGAGTGCGGCAAGAGCTTCAGCCGCAGCTGTAATCTGCTGCGCCACATGCTGGTGCACACCGGGGCCAGGCCCTACTCGTGCGCACAGTGTGGCCGCAGCTTCAGCCGCAACTCCCACCTGCTGCGCCACCTGCGAACCCACGCCCGGGAGACCCTGTACTAGCCTCACCCGGATCCCCCGGGCCTGCGAGCCTCTGCCCGCTGTCCTGGACCCCCCACCCCACCCCACCCCCAGGCATCTCTCCCTGGCCTCAGGGCTGTATTTCAAAGTACCTAAAGTGAAACAGCCCTCTTGAAAACGACTCCTTAATTTTTTTGAGATCCACCAAAACGCTGTGTGTTACCCTCACCACTGTGACAGGGATGCCTTTCCCCTTCCCTACACCCCAGCTCCTTCCACATACTCTAGATAGAAGCAGGCCCAGAGAGAGTCCCACCCACACATATACACCACAGAAAGGCCCAGAGTTGGAGGGGGGGGTGTCAGAGGGATGCCAAATGTTGGAGCCAGCTGTGATTATGAAGGCCACGGAGTGCCACCCTGGAATTTTTCCTTCACTGGAGTGTGCCCCAACCTGTGCTGTCCAATACAGTATCTCTAGCCATATGTGGCTGCTCGAATTAATTAAAATAGAATAAAATTTAAAATCCCAGATTCTGAGTTCTTACGGGAAATCTTGTTTTTGGAACGTGGGTAACTAGTTCTAATTGAAGGTGCCAGCAGATGAAACCTGCCTGATGGCCAAGTCGGGCTGTCAGCTGAAGACCCCTCATGACCCCGAACCCTGTACACCCAGAGCTGTTTGGGGGGCTTTCCCCACTTCTTTTTTTTTTTTTTTTTTTTAGATTTTATTTTATTTATTTGACAGAGAGAGAGACAGCCAGCGAGAGAGGGAACACAAGCAGGGGGAGTGGGAGAGGAAGAAGCAGGCTCCCAGCAGAAGAGCCTGATGTGGGGCTCGATCCCAGAACTCCGGGATTATGCCCTGAGCCAAAAACAGACGCTTAAATGACTGAGCCACCCAGGCGCCCCTGATTTCCCCACTTCTACCTACCAGACAATCTTGGCCTGTTCTCCACTCTAGAGAACAGATTGTTTTTTTCCAAACTAATGGACAGATTTAAAATCATGTGACTTCTGTGAAGACTACAGGAAAGAAAACAGCCCTCCTCAGCTGCAGAGGACATACACACCCTTCCTGCTTCTGTCTGTGGCTTTTTTTACCCACACTCTTTTAAATTCTCTTTGTCCCTCCAACCTGGCATGTAACTGCTGTGTAGCAGATGCTTGCGAACATGAAGTAAACTTGTCAACAAGGGCTCATAGGACTTGGGGAAAATCCGGTCCCCGATCTGGGAAAGTAGAGATGGTTCTTGGGCACAATTGAGTGGGAAGCGCTGAGCCTGGGGAAGGTCTATGCTTTGGGGGGTTGGGAGGAAGATTAGGTAGGGTACCAAGAGTCACTGGATGTCACAAAACAAATTAGACTCGTGGAAGACCCCAGAGAAGAAAATTTCAAGGACATTTTCTTAGTCCACTAAGAGAATAAGGAGTTGGGAGAACCCACAGCATTTGGAGGCTTTATTATTTCTTGAGCACCTACTGTGTACTAGGGAATGTGCTGGGCTCTTGAGGAGAACAAGGCCTGAAATGGAAGGGAGAGGCAGCCACAGAAGAACCAGGAGAAGGGCATCCCTGGCACAGGGAACAGCATGTGCAAAGGCCCTGAGCTGCTGAGCAGGCAGCTGAAGAATACTGTCCCCAAGGGAGCTCTGTAGGAACCTGAAGACACAGGGCCTTAGAGGCCAAGGTCAGAGTATATTTATGATGGCAAGAGGGGAGGGTTTTAAGCAGGGAGTTACTTCATTCTGCAATGAAATTATTTTGACCTTGGTGCTAAATAGGTTTGGCTTAAAAGAAGCAAGACCAGAGAAACCAACCAGAAGAGCCTAGAAGGGGCGCCCTGGTGGCTCAGATGGTTAAGTGTCTACCTTCGGCTCAGGTCATGATCTCCAGGCCCTGGGATAGAGCCCCACATTGGGCTCCCAGCTCAGCAGAGAGTCTGATTCTCCTTCTGCCTCTGTCCCTGCTCGTGTACTCTGTCTCTCTAATGAATAAATAAAATCTTTAAAGAAAAATTAGAAGAGCCTAGAAGTTGTCCAGGCTCTGGATGATGGTAACTTTGATGGGGCCATGCGGTCATAAAAGCCCCTGACGGCTTCAGCACAGGAGGGTTTTCTCAAGGGAAATCAGTGCAGAAGTCACAAGTGGCAGTTGGAAACAGGCTCACTTGAAAAGGCAGGGTTAGGGTTAGGGTCTAAAACAACCCGAAGGCTGACAGGAAGTGGGAAGAGAGGGCATGGCCAAAGGGAAGTAAATACTGGGGCAGGCCCTGGACTGGGTGGCCCCTTGGAGCTGGGGACTCAGGCCTGAGATGGGCCTTCCAGTGTAAAAGGCTATCAGAAGGATCCCCCGCAAGCGAAAGAAGATGTGGGCCGCCACGGGCCTCTGCAGAAAGGAACCCCCATATTGGGCTGCCTTCTGCCTCAGGAAGAAAAGGCCAGGGCCAAGAAGTTCCCCCAACTCCTTCTCCTGGAGGGCAGGGTATGGTTTCACAGGTGGCCCCCAGGGAGGAGATTTTTGTAAGAATCAAGAGTTTATTCCTATGATCCAAAAGGGTGTGAAGAAGCTGGCGGACAGGAGAGGGGGTTGCTGACTCACAGAAATGCCCCCAGTCCTTGAGGCCTCCCAGCTCCCAAGTTCTCCCCACATGCCTCTCCCACCTCAGCCTCCTTCTTAGACAGTGGGCCCCCACCCTGGCCCCCTGCCCCAGGCCCATTTCCTCCTTCCTGCTCTGTTCTCAGGTCGGGGGCCCCTGGAACCCCCTCCTCAACTTCACCTCAACAGCTGCTGTTTGAGGCCAGACACTCCCAATGCAAAATCCGTGTGCAGCTGCCTGAAGCAGGAAGTCAGTGGGGGGAGGGGCGCCTGGGGGAAGGGAAGAGGGGCGCCTGGTGGCTTAGTCAGCTGAGCCTCCGACTCAGGTGCCTGGGTTTCAGATCAGGTCATGATCTCATGGGTCAGGCCCCGCATGGCATTGGGTTCCACGCTCAGCCAGTAGTCTGCTCGAGAAAGAGTCTCTCTCTGCCCCTCCCCCACTGACCGAGGAGCTTCTGTGGCCCAGCGAAGGAGAAGAAAAGATGGCTGAAACTCCTCAGGCCTGCGCTCCCTACTGCTCTGGGAGCAGCATTTACGGAGTCCCTACTATGCATCATGCGGGGAATCCGCCTTCCAGCCCTCACCACAAGTCCGCGACCACACGGGACACCGGTGTCCCACATAAAGCTTAGAGAGGTCAGGTGGACCCCAGCCCGGGTCCATGTGACACATGCCCCCCCAGCCACCGGCGCCCCCGCTCCCGACACCACAGGCACTTGGTTGGGTTCGACCAACTTTTATTAAGACACCATAGCAGAGCAATGGGGCAGACCTGGGCCGGAAACCCGTCGGCGGGAGGGGAGCTTGGCTAGGCCTGGATGGCACTCCTGAGGACCTGGGCCACAAAGGAGCAGAAATCCTGAAACACACTCCAGACGGTCTCCACGGCGCTGCAAAGGGCCTGCATGCCAGCAGCCACCATCCTCCGCACCCAAGCCAGCACGGCCTGCCACTTCTGCTGCAGGCAGCACAGCAGCCTCTGGAACAACCTCAGGGCTCTGTCATAAAAGGACTCCCTGGGATCCCAGACCTCCACGCTTTCATCTTCCAGGGAAGGGACAGAGGACCTCCGGACCCTGGAGCGCAATTCCTGCCGCACTTCAGGAAGTAACGGAGCGGATTCCTGCAGGGACGGGGATGGAGGGCTGCTCAGGTCCTGCCCAGGCTGAGGCCTCCCAACCTTCATGAGAATCTGGGAGCCAGATGCCCGCAGACAGAAGCTGCCCGCTGTCCTGCCAACAGCTCCGCACACGCGCAGACTTCTCCCTCGCACCTCCTTTCCACGGCATGAACCACCATGGTCGTGCATGTGTGCTCCATGGCCAGCACTGGAGCCCCGCACCTGGCCCTCAGGGCCCATCAGACGCGGCACTGAGAGCACGGGTGGGGGCTCTGGCCGCTGTGTGCTGGGCGGGAGGCCGGTGCCGGGAGGTCGCCATCTCCCAAGTCTCGAGTCTTGTGGGGGGGCATCCCTTCCCCCTGCACTCACCAACACCATACATGGCAACACCAAAATCAAGAGAGAACAGGTGGGAAGGGAAGCAAGGAGGGCCGAGATGGGCGACTCGCACGCACCTGATTGCTGTTCTGATAGTGCAGATCCACGGTGTCGAGCAAGACCTCATTGAAGTCGTCCTGGGGAGAGGGGGGCGCGGAGGCTACAGACCTGCTCCTGCCTGCTGCAGTCTGCAGTCCCCTGCCACCTCCGTGGGTCCAGGTGAGTCAGCAGGGAGCCAGGAGCCCAGACCCAACAACGAGGCTGAGCACCGCTCTGCGGACTGGGCTCTGGAGGCAGGGCAATGCCGAACTCACCTCCAGCTGCAGCAGCGCTACCTGCTCCTGTGGGGGAAAATGACCTGTTTAAAATCCACCCCCCACCCCCGTCTCTCCCACATTCGGTCTCATCCCCGAGCCCCGCGCTGTTCCCTGCTGGCCAGCCCCCATAGCTGGGGCCGGGGGCCCAGGTGTCTGGCATCCCTGCCCTGTCATCAATATGCCCAGGGACTTGGACTAAGCCTCCCCGGGCCTCCGCATTCCTCACCTGTGCGCACACCTGACACTCAGGTGTGAGCTGAGAGATTAACGCATCGTGAGGACGTGTCGGGGGAAGGCATGGGCAACCCTGGGGCAGCATCTTCATCTTCCCCATCACCAGCAGCATCGTGAAACCACCCACCCAAGCCAAACTGTAGAGAGCCGGGGAGTGGGGGCACAGTGACCCACCTGTTCTTGTCCTTCTGGTTGATTCTGATGATTATTACAGAAACTGTCCACCATCTGGTGCTGTGAGGAGAGGAGAGGCAGAGGTGGAAAGGCAGGCCTGATCCTCCCCACCGCCGCCCGGGGTCCCAGGGGGGCCGGATGCTCTCAGCACCGCACAGCAAGACCCAGCCGCCCCGCCCTCCCCCAGCCATGCGTTGGGAAGAGCTTCTTACCATTTTGAGTCGTAAGTCCTCAGTAGGACCTCTGCCTGTCTGTGGAGGTAACAGTGATCTACTCAGGCTCACTTGACCTTGCCCCCCGACCACTTGCTGTATTCGTGTGTGCGCGTGCGCGCACACACACGCACACACGCACACGCACACTTGCACGTAGGAGCACAGGTCTGCAGAGTGCAGGGTCGGATGTGCTACCTCCACGCGAGCTCTCCGTCCCGGCTGACGGTTGGCCAAGGGAAGGATTGGGGCGCCGCAGCCTGCAGCTCTTCCTGACTCTGAAGCCCCACCTCCCCTGCCCAGACTCCTGGCTTCAGCCACGGAAGTGCGAGGTACCCCAGAGCCTCCCTCACGAGTCTCTACCTTAGGGCCCAGTCTGGTGCTGGCTTCGTGTCACTAGGCAGGCAGGGTCAGCACAGAATGTGCAGGGCCCTGGGCAAACATTCTTTGTGGGGCATCGGTCTACATACTTTTTGAGTCAGTGATGGCACCATCCTGTGAGCCCAGTGTCACATGATATAGGGCAAAAGAAATACCCAGCTGGCCTGTGGGAACAGTTTGCTCTCCAACTCACCCTCCCAGACAGGGCCTGGCCACTGAGCCTGGAGTCATTGCATAATCCCAGTGTCACTAGTCCCGGACAGGCCTGGAGCATCTGGTCAACCTTACAATTGGGGCAGGGGAATGGGTAGGGTGGGGGAGGTTACAAGGCACCCCAAAAGGGAGGAGCGGACACCGAGGCTGATGCAGGTCTTGGGCTGCAGGTCCTGGCACCTGAGAGGAATTTTAAAACTTTGCAGGAAAGCACTGCCCCTCCAACCCCTCCCTGGTTTCCAGGGCATACAGGGTCTACTGGGATTGGTGCTTCCTCTGGCCCTCCCCAGCTGCCCCACAAACATGTCGGGTCTAACTCCTAGAGTAACCCCCTTGTCCTACAGCACACACGGTTCCTCAGGACACACACACACACACACACACACACACACACACACACACACACAGAGCTGCCCCCCCCATGATTTACCCCCGGACAGGAAATCTGGCCCCACAACCAGGACCTGCTCTATAAAGTGAATGCCTCAGGGACGCCGAGTGCCTCACTCAGTTAAGCCTCTGCCTTCGGCTCAGGTCGTGATCCCAGGGTCCTGGGATCGAGTCCCTACATCCGGCACCAGCACCAGGCTCCCTGCTCAGCGGGGAGCCTGCTTCTCCCTCTGCCTGCTCTGCCGGCCACTTCCCCTGCTTGTGCTCTCTCTCTCTGACAAATAAATAAAATCTTAAAAAAAATAATAATAAAGTGAATGACTCAAAGCAAACTGAGACTGTGAAGCTGTTTGTCAACAATTATTCAGAATTTCAGGACAGTGATGGCAGAGCATTCGACCAAGCAAGCTCAGGCTCATTATGAGACTGGGGCCCTGTTGAGTGCCTCAGACCCCCTGCTTCCCCAGGGGACTCCCCCATTGGCCTAGGAGAATGGGACAGAGCCAGGCGCATGTGGAGGGATCAGCAGGTCCAGGGCCAGTGCAGGTGGGAGAAGGGGGACCCACAGGGCGGAAATGGTATCCAGGGCCCACGGCCCCCCAC
This sequence comes from Ursus americanus, assembly GCF_024610735.1. Lineage (NCBI taxonomy): Eukaryota > Metazoa > Chordata > Mammalia > Carnivora > Ursidae > Ursus > Ursus americanus. Next base: position 38,009,951 of record NC_142128.1, read on the forward strand.
CACTCGCTCTCCCTCACCTTGGTGAAGCACATGGTTGTTCAGGGCTCCAGGGGCTGTGACCTAGGGAGGAGGAACAGGTGTAAGGAAGAGTCTTCAGAGAAGCAGCCTCCCCGCCCCCCCAACAAAGTCCCTTTGGCTGCAGCTCTGTCCCCAAGCCTCCACTGAGCCATCACCTTCTCACAGATGCTCCCAGCTGAGGTTTCTGCTCCAGAGAGAGAGTCGCTCTTTTAAGAGGGAAGAGGGAGGGGGGAGGAGGAAGGAGGGAGAAGGGACGGGTTGGGGGAGGGTGGAGCCTGCCCCAAAGGCAGGATGTGGGGCTCTGTGTGTGTGTGTGTGTGTGTGTGTGTGTGACAGAGACAGAAGCAAAGGACAGACAGACTGAAGGGCCTGGGAGGGGGTGGGCATGGCTCTGGCTGTGGCCGCTCCACTCTCTGAGCTAGGGCAGAAATGTCGGAGCCTGGAAACAGGCTCTTCCCCACCCTCATCAGCCTGAGATGGGGGAGGGGCAGCGGGAAAGTCCAGACTTGGGAAAGCAGATCGAGAGGCTCCCTGAGCTGTGGAAAATGTAGTCATCCAGCTGAGGGGCGGGGGGGGGGGGGGCAGGGATCAAGGTCCTGAGGAATGCTGGCCAGGTCACTTGGAACAGAGTGTATCTCAGCTCCAAAGTCCAGAGAAGGTTCCAAGAACCTCCTGTCCCAGAGTGTAGCATGACCCGCAAGACCTGTAGGGTGGGCCCACCAGGTGGGGCACCTGAGCAGACTGCCCCATGCGCCCCTGCGGGGTGGCTGGAGGCGATGCCTACCTGCCAGGGGACAGGGTACATTGAGGTTGGCCTGCTGTCGGCCTAGGCCCAGCGGACCAGGCTATCCTGAGCCCTCCTGGGGCTGAGGGATTCCACGGTCCTGCAACCCTCAGGCACCTGTGTGTGGTGGGGGTGGGGGTGTTCCCAGGTCCAGGCCAGTGGTTCCTCACACGGTTCCACTCACACAGCCTCACCCCCAGCTCCCCCCTTACCCCTATCTCCCAGTTCAGCACAGCCTCTGTCTGCCCTCTGTTTTGGTGTCCCGGGGCTGGCACAACAAAGTGCCACCACCTGGATGCCTAAACCACCGAAATGTATTCTCTCCCACTTCTGGAGGCTGGAAGTAGAAATCAAGGTGTCAGCACTGGTTCCTTCTTTTTTTTTTTTTTTTTTTTTAAGATTTTATTTATTTATCTGACAGAGAGAGAGACAGCCAGCGAGAGAGGGAACACAAGCAGGGGGAGTGGGAGAGGAACCAGACTCCCAGCAGAGGAGCCTGATCTGGGGCTCGATTCCAGGACTCTGGGATCACGCCCTGAGCCAAAGGCAGACGCCCAACGACTGAGCCACCCAGGGGCCCCAGCAGTGGTTCCTTCTGAGGGCCTTGGGGGAAGGGCCTCCCTCCCAGGCCTGCGGATAGCCATCTTCATGTCCAAGTCGATCTCCTTGTATGTGAGTCTGTCCTCTAATCTCCCATTTTGATAGGGACACCAGTCCTACTGGGTTAGGGCCCATCTGATGACCTTTACCTCGATTCCCTCTATAAAGCCCCTATCTCCAAATCAGGTCACATTTCGAGGTGCTGGGTTAGGACTTCAACACTTGAGTTTGTGGGATACAACTCAGCCCCTAACATCCTCAAAGAGGACCTGGGCTCCCGGGGGGCCACCAGAAGGACAGAACTATAAAGCACATTTCCTTGGTGAAAGTCTCACTTGCTTTCACTAGACCCCGGCCGGCATCTCCTTGCCCCTTAGGAGCCCATCAATGGCCTGAAACTCCTTTTGCACATCTAGGAGTCCAGATCTTTCCCTGAGCCATCTCGAAATTCCAGGTGGGAAGAGAGAAGACAGCTGCTCCTGCTTCACCTGCAAGTAATACTTCTGGGCTTCATCAGGGAACCGCCAGCTCCCCGACCCCATGGGACACTTGGCCTCTCCATGACTGTCTCACAAGGACCACCATCTGTAGGCATTTTGTGTTTCATTGCGAAGTGTACCATTTTCTTTATAGTTTTAGTGAGAAATAATTCACACGCAATTCATCCACCAAAGCGTATGATTTTCATCACCTCAAAGAGAAATCCCATACCCCTTAGCCGGAACCCCCCAATCCCAAAACCCCACCTGCACCAGTCCTAGGCAACCCCTCATCTACTATCTGTCCCCAGATTTTCCTGTTCTAGACATTTCACATAAATGGAATCACAGGGAAATGGTCACACTGTGTGACCTTTTGTGTCTGGCTCCTTGCACTTAGCACAGGGTTTTCAATCCATCTTGGTGGCAGCATGAATCAGAACTTCATTCCTGGGGCGTCCGGGTGGCTCCACCAGTTAAGCCTCTGCCTTCCGCTCAGGTCATGATCCCGGGGGCAGTGGGCTCCTGGATCAGCAGGAAGTCTGCTTCTCCCTCACCCTCTGCCGTGTGCTCTCTCTCAAATAGATAAATAAAATCTTAAAAAAAGAAGAAGAAAAGAACTTCATTCCTTTTTATGGCTCAATAATATTCCGTGCATGAGTATGCCACCTTATGTATACGTCCACCTATTGATGGGACATTTGGGTTGTTTCTACCTTTTGGCTATTACGAATCCTGTTGCTATGAACATGTGTGCAAGTTTCTGCGTGGACATAGGTTTTTCCTTCTCTTAGGTAAACACCTGGGAGTGGAATGGCTGACTCATACGGTAACTATGTTTTCACCTCTTTGACGAACCACCAGACTGTTTTTCAAAGTTGCTGCACCATTTTGTACCCCAGCAGCAGTGTGTGAGGGCTCCAATTTCTCCACCTCCTCACCAGCACTTACGATGATGTTGTTTTGAGTCTAGCCACCCTTGTGGGTGTGAAACAGTATCTCGGTGTGGTTTTGATTTGCATTCCCCTTGGGACTAGTGATGTGGAACATCTTTCTTGTGCTTGTTGACCACTTGTATATCTTCCTCGGAGGAATGTCTATTCTGATCCTTTGCCCATTTTTAAACGGGGTTATTTATCTTCTTGTTATGAAATATAAGAGTATTTTATATATTCTGGATACAAGTCTCTTATCAGATATGTCCTTTGCAAATGTATTCTCCCATTTTGTGGGCGGTCTTTTCATTCTTTAGGGTGTCCTTTGAAGCACAAATGTTTTACATTTTGATTATGGGACCATACCATTTTAAAAATAAAATTCATCAATTTGACATGGCATTTTTCCATAGCATACTTAGTATATTTTTAAAGGCTGGAGAAGTTTCCATGGAGGAATGACAGGAGCCCCAGATTTCAGCTTGGATGCTCCTCCTCTGAGCTCCCCTAGCCAACTTTAGGGTTCCTCTCTCTGCTTCCTTCCCCCAGGCTTTCTCTCCATCTGCCACCCCAGTGCCCATCAACTCTGAGCCCCAAGTTCTTCTACAAAACAGAGCGATTCAGGTCTGTCAAGTTCCTGCTGCCAAACTCACCCCAGGTCCGTGTGTGCACAGAAGCAATGAAGGGCTTTCCGTCCAATCATTTTCCTTGTCCTTCTGTCTGGGGCTCATAAGCTTTTAAAACACAAAGTTTCCTCCTCCACGTATTTTGAAGGGATCCTGACAGAGGCCCAGATTTCTGGTTTTCTGGCAGCTTAGGATTCCCAGGTCAGGACTGGTTGAAGACCTCTGGTTTTTGCCCTCCTACTGGTCAGCTCCTTGCGACCCACTGATGACAGGCAATCTCCCTGCATGCAGGGACTTCCGCCCGTGGCCCCTGCCCCAGGCAGCACTGTGGGCTGGATGGCAACCCAAGAAATAATTGCTAAGTTGCTCCACTCATAGACCAGGGCCATCAACTTGACTCTACCAAGAATGTGAAGAGGTTGGCCCCTAGGAGGGAGAACATGGCCGAGACACAGGAAAACCACACAACAGGGTTGACAGCTGCTGTCCCAGCTCCCTTGCCCACCCCCCAAGCTTACTCAAATGCAGACTCTTGCCCCCACCCTCATTCAGGGTGAGGGCGTGAGGTCTGCATTTTTAAGTTCAGTAGGTGATGCTGATGTGGAATATTCCAGAAGTATAGTTCCAGAGGCACTGATTTAGATCATGAATTCCACGGGGAGCATGGGGTGAATGGGGTGGCCCACCCACTCCTCACCCAGGGTGCTGAGGAAGCAGTGGCCCTGGATTGAGGGGAACTGAGTCCACCATCCTCCCACCGCGTGGAACTGAGGAGAGCCCATGAGTTCTTGAGGGAAGTGGCGGACACTCGCATGGAGGCACTGAGAGGATCTGTAGGGATAGGAGGGTGTTCTGTTGAACGGGGACAGTACTGGGTCCAGAGTGGTGACCAGAAAGCAGGTCCACAGGGCTTAGGTTGTGGAGGGTCATCTGGGTGGCCACTGATGTCACCCAAGACATGGGACACGCCCACGGGTGCTCAGGGGTAGTTTCAGGGCTGGGTCTGGGGTCCCCATCCCTGGGGCATTGAGGACGTCATGGAAGCGGGACAGGGTGGGACAGTCCTGGGAAACTCGGAGCAGAGGGTGGAGACAGAGCCTCGAGTTAAGTTCCCCAGTCAGGACATTCCTCTAAAGCCCCAACAGCCCAGAACCGCCAGTGGGGGCCCGCGTTGCCAGGCGGGGGCAGGCGGCAGTTGGCCGCTGCGCTCCCAAAAACACCAGCGTTTCCGAGAAGAGGAGCTTCCTGCGGGAAAAGTAACCGTGCAGGTGGGGGCGGGGGAGGCGACGCCGAGCGCATGATTGGTCCAGTCTAAGCGCCAGCCGCTTGTCCCCGGTCCCCAGGGCTTAGCTCTACCCACATGCTCCCAGCTGCGTCCCCGCAGTCCCGCCCCTGGGAACAGAGGACGCGCCTCCGCGGCGATTCAGCCCCCCCGACACACACACAGACCCGCGGTGGGAGACCCGTCCCCCTTAACGGGAGGCGACGTCCCCCACCAGCAGGGCCAGAAGGGACAGCAGGAAGGACAGCGACGGCCGCCCTGAGGCCTGATTGATCTCGCACGAACAATCGCAAGTCCCGGGTTCCAGGGTCGCTTTGGGGGGCCTGGGGGCGCGTGGGCCAGCGCTGGGGGCCGGGCAGTCCAGCCACTTGGGGCCCATGGGTTGGGGGGAGTCGGGCTCCGCCTTGACGCTGCCCTTGGGAAAGCGCCAGTAGTGGGCGCCCTTGAAGAAGTAGGTGTCACCTGCGGGGGAGGGAGGAGACACTTCGGGGGCCGGTTCAGGCTGCCCCTCCCGCGGCGCCCCGTCTCTCCGAAACCCTCAGGCCTCCAGCCCCCTCCCCGCACCCTCTCCCACCTGTGTTGCTGACGGTGACATCGTCCGGGGCGTGAGGCGCCCCTTCCCAAAGACTCAGGTCGCGGGGGTAGCCGGGGTCCGGGCGCGCCGCCGCCTCGTCGTAGCGCCAGTACCGCTGGCCCCGGATCAGGTAGGTCTTCCCGTTCAGCGGCCACGAGAACACGGCGTCCACCTCCTCTCCCGCCGGCAGCCCCAGCTCGGTGAGCGGCCGCGGGGCGCCCTCCAGCTGCCGGTCCTGGAACACCCAGAACTGGGGGCCTGCGGGGGAGCCGGCCGGTGAGCAGGCGCGCCCCCCGCGCGGGCCCAGCCGCGCCCCGGCGCCCACTCACCGCTGAAGAGGAGGATGCGGCCGTCCGGGTGCCGCGCGTAGGCGGCCTGGATGACCTTCACCTGGGCGGGCAGCCCCTCCCAGAAGCGGTGGAGCCGGGCGGGCCGGGGGGACACCAGCTGTCCCGACGGCTGCAGGCGCCAGAACCAGGGGCCTGTGGCGGAACAAGGGGCGTGAGATGGCAAGGGGTGTTCTGCCTCAGAGCTCGGGGCGGGGAGACAGTGCTGGCTCTCTCTCCCGCCGCTGGCTGAGCAAGGCCGTCTGGGTTTCAAGGATGCAGTGACCCTGGAGTCAGCTCTCCCAGACCTTGCCTTGTGCTTTTAGCACAGAGAGTCGCATCTGGGGAACCCCACAGGCTTGGTGGGTCATCCTGAGGGGGTAGGAAGCCAACTCTATGTGGCCAGGGGAGATCTGGAGTGACTGACCTTTGAAGAAGAAGATTTCACCACGGATGTTAGCGATAGCGTCAAAACTGCCATCACATCGGTCAGGGATGGGAAGAGAGGGGCTACAAAGGGAAGGAGAGGTGAGCAGAGAGGGGCCCCGGCTCCTGGTCTTTCTGCTTAACCTCGGTTCGGACAGTCCTGTGAGGTAGGGACTCTCATCGTGCCCATCTCACCAAGGACCACACCGAGGGTTAGGGGCCTTCCCCCCCCTCCCCCATCATACAGCTGGAGAGGGACTCACCTGTCGGGGGGCAGGGCAGGGGGTGGGGGAGGAGGAGCCAGGGGTTTCCTTGTGGGCTTATCATATGGCGTTTGGGGCACTTTCCCTGTGGAGAGAGTCGGAGAGGAGAGGCGTGAGTTCCCTGACCCTGCTGTGGCAGAGGCCACAGGGCCAACCACCCCTCCCGAACCCCTGTACCGTAGAGCTGCTGCAGGCCTTCGCGGTCATCCTGGGACAGGCGATACTTGTCCGGGTCGCCCACTGGGCCCTGGTAAAAGGGCCTCATAATTGAGTTGGGTGCTGAGGAGTGGCCCAGGCCCAGGGCGTGGCCAAACTCATGAACAGCCACAGCAAACAGGTCAGTCCCCTCACCGTCTGGGGAAGGAGGGAAATTGGGCTAGAGCTGTGCCCCTGCCCCGCACCAGGCCCCCTGGAGTGGGGCCTGCCAGCAGACAGGAGCAACCAGGAGACCCTCCGGGGATGGCTATACCCAGACCCTTCCATGACCCATTTTGTCCTGCCTGTGTGCGTTCACTTATTTGGTAGATTTTTTTGAGTAGCCTTGTTTGGCAGTTCTGGAAACTTGGGTACAGGGCTGAAGAGGTTAAGGAAGGGGCAGGAGGAGACAGTCAGGGCAGAGGAAGGGGTGACCTTCCTGGTGTAGCGCTGGCCCCCAGGCAGGGAAGCCTGCGCGTAGGGAAACACTCTGGGGGAAGCAGGAACCTGGGGGTGCATGTATTTCTCTCTCGAGGAAGCCCCAGTCCCTGGAGTTTCCCTCCTCCCCGCTCCAGCCTGTGGTCAGAACTCCCCACCCATGGGCTCCTTGGCCTGGGTTCTCAAGACCTTCACCCTGTTCCCACCCCCAGGGTGCTCCCTCCTCCTTCCATGTGCACTCCTTCAGTGCCCCCCTCCCCTCTGTCCTCGGTCACCCTCCCCCATCTTCCCCTTCCCACAGCCTCCCCTGCCTCCCTGAGGTCCCGGCTGCCTCCCTGCCTCTGCAGCTCCATCCGTCTCCTCGGGCAGGCACTCTCAGACCACAGCCTGCTGGCCCTGGCGGCCGGCCTCGTTCCCAGCCTCTCTGACCACAGCCTCTTCCTTGGGGACCAGCCTGGGTGCCAGGAGTGAGCCTCTTCACGCTCCCCATTGCTGGCCAAATCCCAGCTCCTCATCGATCCACCTGCCAGCTCCTACTCCAGCCGCCGAGAGGCCAAGAGAGCAAGACAGCAAGAGAGGCAGCAGCTGCCCTAGGAGGCACCATCTCCACAGATGTTGATCTGCTGCATGGAAATCTCTAACTCAGGCCATCACTGTTGAAAGTGGGTTTATTGGAAGGGACCTGGTGATCCGAAAAGCACATTTCTCTCAGCCCCAAGGGCTGCTGGATGAAAGTGTAAGAGATGCGTGAATGAGTCTTAGGGAGAGTAGCAAATACTTGCCCTCATTCTCCTCTCATAAAACCTCTTCCTTCTGTCCTCATTTGACAGGTGGCACTGTCATTGAGGCACAAGGAGGTCGAGTCAAATGGCAGTATAGCCAAGTACTCTGGCCGTGTTGTCCTGCCATTCAGCACGACTTCAGGCGGTCTTGGTCAAACTGCACATGTATTGATGAATTTCGTCGTTGACTGTGGGTTTCCTTATTGCCCTGAGGCCTTTTTCTGAGAAACTGGAGGAAGCCTGGTGTCTACATCAGGTAGATCTCCTTCATCCCTCACCCCTCCTCCCCTGCTTTGCGTCTCCTCAGGCCGCACCCTTCCTTGCACCCTTCTCACGCTCTGCAGCCGGGGCGAGACACACAACTGCAGCCCTAGCCCATGAGATTCCCCAGCAGCCAGTCTTCCGGGCTCCTCAGTACCTCCTCTCAGCTCTGCTCTAGATCTCAACAGACAGCTCCTTTGCACTCTCCACTATCCTCAATTCCAGGCCAACAGCCCCTCAAGATGCTCGCCAGCTCTGGCCCCCAACTCTTAGGTGACAAATGCTGATGAATGTGTTTCCTATTTCATCAAGACAGGCCATCCGATGCAATCTGTAACTTCCTGCGTGCCTGGGCAGATAGCTCCACCTCCCCCATGCTCCCCTCCTGCCTCCTGCTCTGCCCTGTCCTGTGCAAGGATCCTGCTTCACTTACCTCCTCAAGGACAAGGACAATGCCCCACCCACCCCTCCATCCATCCCTGCATCCCTGCACCCATGTGTCTACCCATCCATCCATTCGTGCATCTATCCATCCATCCATCCACCTATCCATGCATGAATCCATGCATCCATCCCCCATCTCTTTCTTTCTGTTGGCTCATCCAGCATCACCAAGTGCTCAAGACTCCCTCATCTTAAGCCACCCCAGTACCTATCTGCCCCCATCCACACACCTCTCCTTCCCTAGCAAGTTCTGTGGTGAGTGGTCTAAACTCATTTTTCATTTCCTCAGCCCCTCTCATGCCTAACCTCACCGTGGTTGGGACCCCTCCCCTATCCACCAAGTCTGTAGGCGCCAAGGTCACTTTGTCCTCGGATGATCAGATCCAGGCCCATATAACTTAGTGGACTGGCTTGCTGCCCTGCCCACTGCTGCCTGCTTCTTTCTTCACTCTTGTTTTTGGTCACCTGTGGGCCTGTTCTTTCTGCATTTCCTTTGGTTCTTCCTCTCTTTCTACCCTCCCCTTAACTGCGGGGCTCTCCACAGCTCTGTGCTTGACCTTTCCGTTCTACAGTCTCCTCCCGGAAACTTACCAACCCCTGAGCGCCACCAGGCCCAGCTCATAGCAGCTGGCAGCGAGCGGAGTGCTACTGTGTGCGGGCCCTGTGCTGACAGCTGGAGGTGAATTACAAGCGCACCTGCCAGCAGGTGCCATTATAATCCCCATTCTCAGACGACGAAACTGAGCACATCGCAGCAGCGGAGGAGCGCTGACTGGAGTTTGCTTCAAGCCGGCATATGCTTAAATGCTGCGTTACACAGCCTCACTTCTGTGGATGCTATGGGCACCTTGCCTAATTCAGAGCCTGTGTGCCCATCCCCTGGCTCCCTCCTTCCCCAGAAAAAGCTCTCCCTCCTGGCCAGCCTCCCTGTGGCAGCTCACAGCCAATGGAGAGTTGCCAAGTGACTAGAAGAGCTGGACCCCTTGCCTCCAGGCAGGACCAGCCCTGGGGCTCAGGCTCCTCTCAGCAGAAACCGCATCCTGACTTAGCTGCTTTCCCCAGCCCGCTCTTGTTTCCCTTTCTCTTGAGAAAGAGAACATACCCTGAAAAACTGCTTGCACAAGAACTTTCATCTCAAGCTCACTTATGGGGAACCTGACCTAAGTCCGAGAAGTCTCAGTTCTAGAACGAGGCGCTCGACCGCGAATGTTCTGCCCACACTGAACGGCCCACAAGCGCTACAAATACACAGCCAACCTGAACTCCCCTTTGCCATCTGAGAGCCTGCTCTTCCTGCTCCAGGGGCCCAAGTCAGAAGCCTAACCATCACCCCTTCCTCCCCATCCTCTCTGCCCCCAGGGTCTGGTTAGATCGCAGTCTTTGCCCTCAAAGTCTCAACTGTCCTCTGCCCCACCCCCCCCCAGCACCATCTCTTTCCTGGACCCTGCAGCCAGGGGCAGCTCCACAATGCAAAGCCTTCCCTGGCTCCCATTCCCTTCTCCCACCCTCCCCATTCTGTCCCCGTGCCTCCACAGCCCTCTGTGTTATGCAACACACCATCTGTCCTCTATAGTCTTGCTCCCAACACATTTCAGCCTTCCAGCCCCAGATGTCCCCCTGTGCTCCTATCCCTGATGACCCTGGACTCAGGTAGCTCATTGGCTTGCGCCTTTCTCTGCGTCCTCCCTGCCCCACATACCCCAGGGGAGCAGGACCTCGTGTGCTAGTTGGCCCTCAGTATACACATGTGGGATGAACAAAGCCACCACTTCTAGGAAGCCCTGTCAGTCAAAGGCTTTGGGTAGGTCTCTCCTCTGAGCACAACAGGCTGGAGGACTTCCTGCTAGGATTCCCCCAAGTTGTGTCACTGTGTGTAGCAACTGCCGGTTACTCTTCTGACTCAGCTGCAACAAGGAGCTGTTTTCACCTAAGTCCGCAGCTCAGAGCTGAAGGCCTGAGAGGCCTCAGTGATGGGTAATTTTTTGTGTCAATTTAGCCAGACTATGGTGCCCAGTTGTTTCATCAAACACCAGTCTAGATGTTGTTGTGTAGGTTATTTTGTAGATGTGATTATCATCTACAATCAGTTGACTGTAATTAAGCAGATCATGCTCCATAGTGGGTGGGCCTTGTCTAATCAGTTGAAGGCCCAAAGACCAAAACCTGAGGTTTCCAGAGAGAAAGGAATTCTGCCTCAAGATTGCAACACAGAAATCATGCCTGGGTTTCCAGCCACCTGGCTTACTCTGCAGATATCAGACTCAGGACTGCACCATCAACTCTCACTTGAATTTCCAGCCTCTGGGCCCATCCTATAGATTTTGGGTTTGTCAGCCTCCACAATCCTGTGAGCCAATTCCTTAAAATAAATCACTTTGCGTGCACACACACACACACACGCGCGCGCGCGCGCGCGTGCATCCTACTGGTTCTGTTTCTCCGGAGAAGGCCAACTGATACAGCCCCATCGACACATGATTCAAACCGAATTCTTAAGGACAGACAGACCTGGGGAGAGGACCTCTCAGAATAGGGAGATTGTACCTTTTGACCCATAAGTCCAGGTCTCCTCGTCATCGAAGTGAGTGTCCCCAGAGATGGGGTGTTCCCCGGGGAAGAAGGCATGGGCTAGGGTACCTCCCTGCCCGTCGAAGGGGTAACTGTCCTGGTGGTATGCCCGGGCGAAGTCGATGAGGATGTCGGGCTCCGCCGGGTCCTGAGAAACCAGCTCCTGGAATCTGAGGCCTGACTCAATGCCCCAGGTGGCCAAGGCATGGTGCATGAGGGTCCGCACCGTCTCCTGGGTCAGTGCTGAGCTCTGGGGGAAGGAGCGGACCCTGGGGAGAGAGAAGGCAGCCATTCCACGCAGGGCCCAGCAGGCAGGCCAGGGTGGGGTGTGCACCAGGACCTACCTCCACGTCAGGGTTCGCTTCCTCCACATGCTGCCGCTCAGAGCATACCGGCGGCGCCGGCGGCGCCTGACCAGCTCTGCCACCCCCAGCACATCGGGCAGGGAGCAGCGGGGCCTCTGCATGGTGGCCATCGTCACCGCGTCTGGGGGAAAGGTTGTAGGGGGAGGGGATCAGCAGCAGGACAACCTGCTCTGATCATGGTACCAGCTCCCTTTCTACACAGACACACTGAGGCTCGGAAAGGTTAAACAACTGGCCCAAGGAGGCCCCACAGCTTGGATTTGAACACAGGCTATCCAGTTCTGGTAGCCAGCTCAGGTCAAATTAGGACCTTGCTCTTCAGGGCAGTGTTAAACTCTTCACCTGGCCCTGGATGGGCGGGCTGCCATACTCTGGGGGTCCTGCTTCCCTGAGCCCTGGTGCTTGGACTTGGAGAAAGGAGCCAAGGGGGCTGCAGTGCAGGCTCCTCTCCCTGAGGCCGGAGCCCCCTGGGAGGTTGCTTACTCACACCTCACACCCTATATCCCTAGTCCTCACCACATCCTCAAGTCCAAAGCCCCCAGGCTGGCTGGGTCTCCGGCCTTCAATCCTTCTCTCATTATAAGCACACCAGCTAGTGGCTACCACAGAGCCTTTGCACTTCCCTGGGACACTCCCACATCTTCAAATGGCTGGCCCCTCCTATTTGTGTTCTTTGAGTTCTTTGTGTCATTTGAGCTCCTCTCACCCCAGCACACCTTTCAGAGGGATCTGCCCTGACCAGCATTTTATTTTCTTCAAAACACGAATCACTATCTGAAATTATCTTGCATATTTTTGTTCTTGATCTGTGTGTATGTCCTATGAGAGCAGGGACCTTTTCTGCTTTGTTCATCACTGCACCAGCAGAGCCTGAAATGGCCTTACACGTAAGAGATTCTTAGTAAATATTTATTGAAAAAGGAATGCCTGAGAATCTCCTGGGTTTGGCCCCAAGACCAGCATTTCATAGCTCCTGTGATTCAGGTGCATGCTGAGGTTTAGATACTGCTGGCTAATGATCAGGCTGGGTGCAGAGGCGGGGCTGGGGAGGGGTGGGGGTCTACCTACCCAGGAGGCCTGTCTCAGGCAGCCCAGCAAATCTCTGCATGACCTTGATCGCATCCCTCAGCTTTGCAGGACTCTGCAGCTGGGCTTGGGCAGGGTGGGGTGGTGGCAGATAGCCATAGCGGGTCAGCCAGTCCTAGACCATAGGAGGGAACCCCTGAAGCAGGATGAGTTGGAGAGATGCCCCCTTCCCACCACCATCCTGGAAGCCCCACCTCTCGCCAGGCATCCAGGCAGCTGGAGCCCAGGGGGCCCAGTCCCAGTGACTGCCTGCTGCCCATCTCAAAGTCCCGGCTCTCCAGCCCTGGGTTGTGTTCGGACCCAACTGTCCTGTCCTCCACCTCCCCACCCCTACCCCTCAACAGATCTTCAAATCCCAGACCCAAACCTGATGGGTCCAAGAATCTGGGTCCCCAGGCCCCATCCCCAGTCACTCTTTGGACAATTGAATCAGCCCCCAGCCCCGTCCGGACCCCACCCCCACCCCACAGATCCCAGGAGCCCGCAGACCCCGGCACTCACCACTCCTGCGCTCACGTCCTGAGCGGAGGGCTCCCGGGTGCGTCCCGGCGGCGGCAGCAGCGGGAGCACCAGCGCCAGGAGCCGGAGCATGCCCGCAGGGCTCGAGGGGGCCTGCCCAGGGCCGCTCTGGGGACCTGGGGGAGGGGGCCCGGGGCTCGGAGAAGCTCGGGGATCCCTGCGCGAGGTGGGAGGGGTGGGCGGGGGGACCCGGGGCCGCGCTGCAAGTCCGGGACCCTGGGAGGCACGATGCAGGGGACCCGGAGACGTCCAGCGGAGGGCCCAGGTGGGCCGGGGGTCGCTGCGGATCCCGGGAGGGTTGAGAAGGCGCGGGAGGGGGCGGAGGTGCAGGCTCCGGGTGCACGGCCGCGGCCTCTGGGTCCCGGGCCGGCCCCGCTGGACCCCGCGCGGCACGGGCGGCCCCTCCCTCCGGGCGGGGCAGGGCTGCTGCAGCCGATGAGCGCCGGCGGCCCCGCGAGGCCAATGAATGCCCCAGCCCTCGGACGCCCAGCGAGCAGGGGGGAGCCGGCTTCCGAGAGCGCGGGCGGCGCCGGCGGGGGGCGGCGAGGAACCCCTGCAGAGCGCCCCCGCCTCCCGTTCCCCGGCCGCGCCCGCAAGTTTCTCTTCCCAGAACCCGGCTCCGCTGGGACTCTCCGCGGCACGGCTCTCGTTTCTGCTTTCTGCAAGGCGAGCAGCCCGGCGGGTGAGGGGAGGCTCCGGGGCGCCCCTCCCCCCGCCGCCCTTCCCGGAGACCCCGCGGCCGGCAGCCGGAGGCTGGGACGCTTCCCTTCTCTGCGGGGTCCCAGGCCGCCTCCCCGCCCGGCTCTGCTGGCGCCCGGGTGTGCGCGGTGCGGCTGCCCGGCTCCCCGCCTTCGTTCCCCGAGCCCCGTGGGCTGCGCCCCCTTCCGCGGGTGCTAGACGCGCGGGACAGAGGAGGGGGTGTACGGGAGCGGATCCCGCAGAGACCTGGGGACCCGCAGAGCCACGCCTCACCCCCGCCGGGGAAGCCCAGGGCTAGGAGGCCCTGCAGCAGGAGAAGGACGGGGAGGAATGGGAGGGTGGGGGGGACTTCCCCGCGAGCGGCGAGGTGCGTGCGAGTCCAGCTGCTCTGTCTGCAGCAGGGCAGCGATGGGGCCCCCTGCGTTTTAGATAAAATAAATAATGAGCAGAATTGGCGAGCAGGAGATACAAACTAAAACACTGAAATCCTGTATGCGTCCTCGCCAGCTGCGCTAACAAAATACCACGGACTCCGCGCCGGAAACAACAGACATTTATTTTTGGAGGCTGGAAATCCAAGATCCAGGGACCGGCAACGTTGGTTTTCCTGCCATTTCAGACCCCTGGGTTGGCAGGTGGCTGCCCCGGGCTGTCCTCACCTGGTCTTTCCTCTGTGCCCGGCGCCCCTGCTGCCTCTGGGCACCCACATCTCGTCTAACCGTAAGGACACAGTCAGGCCACCCTCACGCCCTGGTTTTGCCTCCGTCGCCTCTGGAAAGGTCCTGCCTGTAAGAGCAGTCACAGGCTGAGGTCCTGGGGATTAGGACTTCAACACAGAAGTTGGGGGGTGTGGGGTGAGCCCCGCGCGGCCCGTGGTGAATCGCATGTGTAGGAAAGACCGGCACTTCTCCTTCCCAGCGTGTCCTTTACTCTCCAGCTACTACCGCGCTCCCAGCGCCCTGACGCCCCTGGATGTGCTGGTTCCCCCACCACCACCACCACCAAAGCATTATTTGGGACACCAGCTGAGGGTCCCGCAGCTCAGGTGGACCCTGACACTCACTGGAGTTACCACAGACCCCACAGGGTAAGGGCTCAGTCCCTCTGACTCACCTGCCCCACTTCAGATGCCAATCACAAGTAGTAGGTCCCCTGGTTACCCACAACTTCTGCCAGATTGGCTACAGATTGTAGGGTCCCCGAGCCCCTCTCCTCCCATTCACTTGTACACTAGAACAGCTCACAGAACCCAGAGACAAGGTTACCAGTTTATTATGTAGCGAAGGATATACCAAAGGATAGGATAAACAGCAGATAGAGATACATCAGGTGGGGTCCGGGAGGGTCGTGAGCACAAGAGCGTCTGTTCCCATGGAGCTAGGGGATGCCACCCTCCAGCATGGAGATGGTACCAACCTCCAAGCTCCAAACCCCAAACTTTGGGCAGTTTTATGGGGGCTTATCACGTGGGCACGATGGGCTAATAACTCAGTCTCTGGTCCCTCTTTCCTCCCCGGGTGATGGGAGATGGGGCTGAAATTTCCAAGCCTCAGATCACAGGCTGGTCTCTTAGCCTCTGTCCAGGAGCTCTCCCAGAGTCACCTCATTACAACAAAGACACTCCCATCACCTAGGAAATTCCAAGAGATTTAGGAGCTCTGTGCCAGGACCCAGGGGCTAAGACGAATGTATGTATTTTCTTCTATGATTTCACACACGGTCACTCACACACACACACACACACACACACACACACACACACACACACCTGGTCTCTGGCCACCGGATCCCTTGCAGCAGAATCATATACAACTGAGGTACTGCACATTACTGGTACCCCACGCAGTCAGTAGTAATCATTCCAGTCCATCGTCCTATTGCATGAACACGTCTCTCAGGGTGAGGCCACTCAGCTTTGCAGGCTTCTCCTCGATCTTGTCAGGGTGCAAAAGCAGGAGTGGTGTCAGCACACGTATGGCTTCACCCTTTTGGACGTCAGGTATAATCGAGCTGAGATGACAGTATCATCTCTTGCTCTGAGCCTCTTTGGAGGTATTCATGGAATATTGGATTGCCTTATGACATAACTCATTTATTCATTACTTTCCCCATAGCACTATTCTTCCTTTTCTCCATTTGTACCCAAACTCCCTGGCCTTCGGAAGGTACCTGGGGTTCTGCCGCTGTGCTGGTCTAGATCGTGGGCAGGAGCGCCAGTCCGGCAAGTGCTTGCCCTCAGCCCACTGCCGCCCGCAGAGGGTAAGTCAGGTTACGGGGCTGCAGCTGTGGAGCCAGGGGGCTATGCTTACCGCCAGCCAAAGAGCACTGCTTTTTTTTTTTTTTTTTTAAGATTTTATTTATTTATTCGACAGAGATAGAGACAGCCAGCGAGAGAGGGAACACAAGCAGGAGGAGTGGGAGACGAAGAAGCAGGCTCATAGCAGAGAAGCCTGATGTGGGGCTCGATCCCATAACACCGGGATCACGCCCTGAGCTGAAGGCAGACGCTTAACCGCTGTGCCACCCAGGCGCCCACAATAACACTTTTTTGGAAAAGCTTTTTTTTTTTCCTTTTCTTTCTTTCTGTCTTTTTCTTTCTTTTTTTTTTTTCTTTTTTTACAAAAAAGAAGCGGTTTGGGTTCCCAGGGAGGGGTTGAGCCAAGGGACCCCCGGCCCCATTGTTCTCTGTGGCCTGACTGATCTGCCCAACCACTGCCCCAGATGATTGCTGGTCAGGCTTATCGTGCGATCTCTGCCCTCTGGATTCTACAATTTCTCCAAGGCAGAGTAAACAGAGAAGACTCTTTTGAGACCCTTTCATGCTGGGGTGCAATCAGATCAGAGGCTGCTTCCCGCTGCCCGGCCTCCCACCATGCTGTAGTAAACCCTTGGTTCCCTTTCCATCAATTCAGCATTTATTTCCCCCACTTAAAGGAAACCATCTAAACATTTCCTCCCCGTTGGGATGTGTCCTGCCCCTCCACTCTCCCCGCTCTTTCTCCCCTTTGTTTCATTTCTATCAATATTCACTTTACTCACCTTATTCCTTAATAACTGTTTAAATTTTCCATCCTGCTAAGACCAGGCTCTTGACTCTCTCCTCCGACTTTCCTCATTTTCTCATTAATTAATCTCATTAAAATTTTTAAAAAATTTCATGTATTTTCTACATCCAACACGGGCTCAAGTTCACAACCCCAAGATCAAGAGTCTCGTGCGTTACTGACTGAGCCAGCCAGGCGCCCCACGTTTTTATTTTTACTAAGACCCATGAGAGGAAATAGAGACAGCAAATGCAATAAGATTTCCCAAACTGCCCTTCGATTTTGCAGTAGGTTATATGGGGTTCCCATGCAAAAGGGGATCCCTTAACCACAGCCTTTACCGTGACCTGGGAAACAAGTGTATTCAGAGGGTGAATGTCCATCCCAAAGCCAGTCCCACACGGCTTACATACAGAGCATATAAGCTGCTTCATCTGGGGTGCTCCACTTGGCATTTATAGGGGGAAACCGAGAGCCCACCTTCTTGGGGGAAACGAACCTTACAGTGGCTCTTATCCCATCTGCCAGGCTGGCTATCCCCTCCCCCGCCCCCTGTGTGTCTGGATCATGGCAGCCATCTGTGATTGTTTAATAGGGAGCCATGGGTCCTGACTCACCCAAACATGTTCTTCCACTCTGTAGTCTTCACAACCAAAGACAGGCCCCGCATGAGTCACTCTCACAATCGTGTCAGGAAGGGCTCCTCAGGAAGCTGATGATAGTGACCTATGAAATGAAACAGCTCCTTCACCCTGGCCCCTGGTTTCAGTGGCTTCTTGGTTTTGCCTTTCCCCTACATTGACTACCTCCTTGGTGAGCAGAGGTCTGAGAGGTGCTTTCTGTTGTCGCTGGATAACTTTTCCCTTGGGGAGTGGCTTCTAGGCGAGTGGCCGAAGCTTAGACGCACCCAAATCTGAGCTTGGTCCAGCAGCAAGCTCTGACCCAGCCTCCTCTCTTAATTGCATTGTAACTATTACAGATAATGAAGGGATTGACTATTTTGCCTTTTTCTTACTAGTTTGCATTTCCGTATGCCTCCAGTGAGCCAGCCCTCAGGGAGCTGGGTCCATCTCTACGTTCCACTGGTAACTCTTCCTTGGAGTGACCGAGTGCAGGACGGCTGCTGCCCCATACCACCGGCGACCACGTGGCCACCAGGAATCAGAGGCTCCTCGTCACCCAGCTTTTTCCCCTTTCTCTCCCCACACCACATTTCTGTGAGTCAGGGTCATTCTAGCAAATCCCACTTCCCCGACACTAACTGTAACGAAAACCTCGTGTCCCTGGCACCCCAATTTACAAGGGTTTTAGGAGCTTTGTGCCAGCAACTGAGGGCAGATAGAGATATATAGATACACACATTCACATTTTTTCCTATTATTTCACACGTTTGCCATCAGATTGGCAAAAAGTTAAAAGTCTGATGATGCTGAGTCGTAGCCAGGTGTGAGCCAGGTGAAACTCATGAGCTGCTCTCAGCAGTGTTTCATGGCTGCCCCACTATGGGGTCAAATCTTCACACAGAATTTGGTTCAGATATGAAGACTGATGAGGCCACTCACACTAAGAGATTATGACGAGATTGATTACTGACATAATGAGGCTTTCTATGGGGAGCAGGGCCAGTCCCCAAGCAGGTCTGAAATGGCTTGAGAGAGCAAAGAGGGGCTCTCATTATGGCGGGCGGGGGGGGAGGCTGGACTGAGGGCCCCTCCACACTGGCCAGGGGTTCCTTGGTTTAAATTTCCCTCGAGTGCCAGAGAGAGCACCAGGGCCTTCTTATCGGCTTGCCCAGATGTGGGGCACAAGAGGAAAAGGAGGCGAGTGGCTTTAAAGCTGTCAATCATCAAACATCAAAAATGGAGTCAGACTCCTTATTACAGAGTGTAAATTAATACCTACACTTTGCAAACCAGTTTGGCCATATTTAATAAAGCTAAAGAGCATAATCTCTGTGGTGGATAAAAGATGGCTGCAAATTCTGTTACTGCTCTCACTGAGAGGTGGACTCAAATCCTCTCCCCTGCAGCCTGGGTTGGCCCCAGTGACTTGATCCGTAGAATGCCATAGAAGTGATGGTCCTCGAGGCTGAGCTTCTCAACCTCCAAGGCTGAGTCTTGAGAAGCCTTACTTACAGCTTCTGCCCAGGCCCCTTGGACCCTTGTGCCGGGGGAGGCAGCTGCCAGGTGGAAGTCAGGGATAGCCATACTGTGAGGACATCTATGCCGGCCACAGGCAGGGGCCATGTGGTGAGGGAAATGCCGACTGGACCCAGTTGATCCAATGCCCCAGCCATCCAGCCCAGGCACCAGATCTGGGAGCCAAGAAGACTTCCAATGACCCCAGCCCCAGCCACTGTTTATGTGCAATTGCACGAGAGCCCAGCAGCGAGAATCCCCAGCAGAACCCAGCCCACCCTCAAAACTGCGAAATAGAAAACCAAATAATTGTTTGAAGCCTTCTAAGTGGCAGGACGGTCATTATGCAGCAGAACAACAGAACACCTCCCCCCACTGATTCCACTTCTAGATGGATAACGGCTCCCACCCACGTGTCCGTGGAGGTCTGTGTACAACGATGTGCATTAGGACGTTGTTTATAACATTGAAAAAGTGCCAAAAGACTAAGTCCTTCACTGATAGAAGAGTAGAGGTTAGTCGGGGCATAAACATTGGATGAAAAAACATACAGCTATTAGCAAACTACATCCAAACGCATCTTTGGGGATAAATCTCAGAAACATTCTGGAAAACAGCTGCCTGGAGTCCTGTTTTTTAAAGATGTTTTTATTTTTAAGTAATCTCTATATCCAGTGTGGGGCTCCAACTCACAACCCGAGATGAAGAGTCACACACGCCACGGACTGAGGCAGCCAGGCGCCCCACGGAGTCCTTAAAAAAGAAAAATCAATGTCCTGAAAGACACATAAAAAGACAAGCAGGCTATTTTGTACTATTTTTTTTAGGTAGGCTCTACACCCAACATAGGGCTCCAACCCATGACTGTAAGATCAAGACTTGCACACTCTATAAACTGAGCCAGCCAGGTACCCCAACACGCGGACTATTGTATTTTTTATCTTTTAGAAGGTTTATGTATTTATTTGAGAGAGAGAGAGCGAGAGAGCAAGAACGTGAGCAGGGGAAGGGGCAGAGGGAGAGAGAGAGAGAAGTGGACTCCCCCTGAGCGTGGAGCCCACCAGGGAGGGGGGGCTCTATCTCATGACCCTGAGATCGTGACCTGAGCCGAAATCAAGAGTCAGGTTCTTCACTGACTGAGCCACCCAGGAGCCCCAATGGACTATTTTAGATTAAAGGAGACTTAAGAGAAATGACAGCAAAATGCAATACGTGGTCCTCGATTTCATCCTGGATCAAAGGAAACATTGTCTAGAAAGGGCCTTCCCGGGAACACTGGAACATGGGCTGTAGGTTAGGTAAGGTTATTGTATCTACGTTATCGCCGCTCAGTTTGTCACGTGTGATGATGGTACACAATTTACACGATCACAGAGAATATCTGTGCCCTCGGGAGAAGGTGGCCGAGGTAGTCAATGGTTTAGCAAGATGTGTGCGGGTCCATGCCGTGTGAGGGAGAGAGCAGGCGTACGTGGCAAAATGTTCACAGTTGTGAGCCTGCATTAGGGCAGTCATGACATTATTCCTGCAACTTGTCTAGAGGTTTGAGATTTTTCAGAACCGTTGATTCCACCGAGACATACAACATGCACGAATCTCAGAAACATTACGCCTCGTCAAAGACGTCAGGCGCAGAAGACCGCACTGTCCCTGATTGCATTTAGAGAACATTCTGGAAAAGACAAAGTGATTGCAACGGAAAGCAGATCAGTGGTCGGCGGGCACGAGGTATGGGAGGGAGACTGACTGCAGGGGGCCCGGGGCACCCCGTGACTGCGGGAGGCGTTACACCACTGCATGTAGTTAACAACTCATCAAATGAAACACTAAACTTGGTGAGTTGTATTCTATAAAAATTATTCCTGGGGCGCCTGGGTGGCTCAGTTGGTTGAGTGTCCTACTCTTGATTTCGGCTCAGGTCATGATCTCTGGGTTGTGAGATGGAACCCCGTGTCGGGCTCTGGGCTCAGTGGGGAATCTGCTTGGGATTCTCTCTCTCCCTCTCCTGCTGCCCCTCCCTTCCCTGCTCACAGGCTCGTTCTCTCTCTCTCAAAAATAAATAAAATAAAATAAAATAAAATAAAATAATATAAAATAAAAATTATTCCTAGTAGTGGGTGTGTCTCCAAAAAACAGATGTTCCAGTCTGAATTTCAAGTCCCTGAGCATGTGTTAAGGTTATTTGGAAATAGAAATTTTGCAGTTGTAAGTTAAAGATCTCACGATGAGACCGTCCTGGGTTTAGGACGGGCTTTACATCAATGAGTAGTGTCCTTATAAGAGAAAGGAGAGAGAGAGATCTGAGACTCGGGGTCACAAAGAAGACCCAGAAGGGGAGGCCATGTGAAGAGGCAGGGAGAGGCTGGAGCAGTGCTCTTTCTAGCCAAGGAGCGTGGGGATCTCTGGCAGGAGCAGAGAGGCGTGGAATAGATTTCGTCCTCGGAGCCTCTAGAAGGAACCGACCCTGCCTCCACTTTGGTTTTGGACTTTTGGCCTCTGGAACCACGAGACAATAAATTGCTGTTGCTTCAACCACCCAGTTTCTAGTAATTCATTACAGCAACCTTAGGAAACAGATACCTACTTCCACAAAGCTGAGTTTTTTATTTTTTGTGGGGTTTTTTTGATGGGAAGAAACTAGGAAACATCAGGTTAAATGGAAAAAGTGAGCTGCAGAACAACACACTCAGTGTGAACTATTTTATATAGAGGTTTAAAAGGCTCTAAACAATACTACTTATTGTTCATAGACTTTGTCTATGTTGTAAAAGCCTGCAGGCCCCTCGGTCTGGACCTGCGCCATTCCCACGGGGTTGCTTGTATGGCAGGGGGTGTATGCTGGCCTCTCGATGCCAGCGTCCACTGCCCACGGCTCTGTGAGGTCTGCGAAGTCTTCCCCAGGGAGGAGACCTTAGAGCCAAGACTTGGCATAGCAGGGGCCCAGCAGGCTGTGGAGAAGGTGGGGGAGAGCATTCTAGGGTGAGCATGGGTCTGGAGGCTGCAGGAAGCGGGCCTGTCCGAGGGCTGGCTGGAGAACCTGTAAGGGCTGGGTTGTCTTTCCCTCCCTTCCCTGTCTCTGTCCCAGCCTCCCTAGGGCCTCCCTGGGGCCACTCTGCCCCTCCTATCCATTTTCCTTCTGGAATCAGTAGGGAGGCTGGGGGAGGGGAGCTGAGGGGCAGGGAAGGGGCTGGGCAGCTGGAGGCCAGAATTCCTGGGTCCAGAGAAGGCAGGCCACTGATTCAAACGTTCAAAGAGTGACTGGGGCTGGGAGCCCTGCAAGCTGGGCTGAGGGGCCTCCCGAACGGGCACAGGCAGATTGCTGGGCCTCCCTGAGCTGGTTTCTGGTCTGTGAATGGTATGACCTCACAGAGTGGCTGTGAGGAGGAGATACACTGGAACATGGGTGCTGAGTCACTTCTGTGGCCTTGCTATGGCCCTGCTGAGGGCTACCAGCAGGACTTGAGCCTTACTAAAGCCCCACAACCCTATAAGCTAGCAGTTGTTATCACCCCCATTTTACAGACAGAGAAAGTGAGGGCTACAGAGGTTAACCAGCTAAATGACCCAGGCATGCAGAGCTAACACATGGCCAAACTGTGATTTGGCCTGAAGCCACTGATGCCAGTGTCCACGAGCCAAGCTCCTTTGCTGTATTGCTTTATTGGTTTGTTTCTGGTTTATCCGTCTCTGCCCACTCCCAGCTCCTGGGTGGAGCTTGGAATCTCCTGGGAGGAAGGCCTTGACCACTTCATCAGCAGGTGAGTCCAGCTCCCTGCCTGGCAGAGGGAGGGTTCAGGGAATGTGTGCTAAGTATGGATGTGGGTGGGCTCAGGGTGACCCTGGTGTTTGGAGGGGTCAGGTGGTGGCACCAAGGAGAGACTGAGGCATCTCCCAAGTCCACCAGGCTGTCGTCACAAGTGCTATGGGAAGACATAGTGGCCTCACTAGGCCATGCAGCCCTCAGACCTCTTTGCAAAGGAAATGAGCACCCCTCCTCTGGGTTGGCAGGAAACCTTGTCCCAGCCCTCCTGGGACCCAGCAGTTCCAGCCCCTAAGCCACCCCTTCAAAGAGTCCTTGCACCCGTTTTCCCACAAGTCAGGAGTTCCAGCTCCCATCTTCCTTATTTCTCTAGGACCCAGGCAGTTAGGCCCCAGTCCCAGACTCAGGAGTCCAGACCGCCAGCCAGAGGGGCCGGGGAGCCAGCCGCTACCAGCCGACAAAAGCCAACCGCGCACGTCTCTGCCCAGCTTCACATTCAGTAATGCCGTGTGGACAGCTTGAAATCAGCTGTGCAGGGAACACTATGCCTCGGAAATTGCCAAGTCAACAAATAGGGGCTTTCTTTCTCCCCAGAAAGCCTGTTGTTAAACAGTTACCAGCACACCACTGCTCCAGCCCTCCCTTTGTCCCTGCCCACCAGGCCAGGAGGCCCCAGCCCCCGGCCAGGGAGCTCTGGGAGTCTGGAGCTGTCTTGGGCTGGACCCAGCCCTGAATCCTCCTGGTCTCCACACCAAGTCCTCTGTCCTTGGACTGGAGTGTGGGGTCCAGACTTGTGCCACCTTGAAACTGAGAGCCCCAAGTTAAGGGCCACACACGCTAAGGTCTCAGCATGGGAATCAGCACACACCCCAAAGTCACACTTCCGATATTCACATTCAAGTTCTGTGGGTGTGAGCCCAAGCAAGTTAGGGGTCCCCCCTCAGCCTCAGCTCCCTCATTTGTAAAATAAGGATAATAGCAGTTCCTGCTTCGTTAGGATGTCATGAAAGTAAACTAGTTGTGCCCATAAAAAGAGCTTACTTAGCAGAGTGCTTAATATGTTACATTTGTCCTTGTTGTCATTCTCAGTAATGTCCTATCCCACAGGGCAGTTGTGGGGGGAAAGGAGCTGACATCTGCGCTCAGCGTGGGATCTGCACCCAGCAGGTGCTCAATTATTGGGGCCCATGGTTTCTGATGGCAGCGAGACGGATTGGGGCCTCAGAGCTGGGTGGAGGCGACTTTCCTTTAGCCCCACCGGGCCATTCCGGTCACCAGGGGGCGCCCCAGTCCCGCCCGCGGCACCGCCCCCTCACCTGCGCCTGCCTGCACCTGGCGCCGCCTCCGGAAGAGGGGAGCGGGGACCGCGGGGACATTGGAGGGAGCCCGGCGTCGGCGGGTGAGAGCCTGGGGGGCTCCGAGGACAGGGGCCGTTGGAGCTTCGGACAGGACAGGGTCGGGGCGAGCAGGCGCCGGGGGGTGGGGGGTGGTCAGGTCTGACGGCTGGGTCGGGCAAGCGGGGGGGGGGGGCGCGGGCCCGAAGGTAGGTGGTCGCTGCGCTTCGGGCCGGGGGATCGAGGAGCTGGGGGCCCAGACGCCTGCGTCGAGGTGCTAAACAGCAGCTCGGTGCGAGGAGGTGCGAGGAGGTGGGAGGAGGAGGGACGCACCCGGGTCTCCAGAGCGGGGTCGGGCCCACAGGGGCCACGTCAGGGAGACTCCGGGTCCACGCTGGTCTGGGACAACCGCGACAACTAGGTCCTGCGGATAGGGCTGGGCTTGGACACCTGGGGAGGAAGGGGCAGGTGTGCGTGTGTGCGTGTGTGTGTGTGTGTAAGGGCTGGGGAGACCTCCAGAGGGCTGGAGGTGGGGTCGGTGCCGGCGGAGTCTGGTGTGTCTCCTTCTGAGCCCCTGAACTGCAGGGCCCTAAGCAGCCCTAGGAGAGCGCCGCCAGGCTCCCGTCCCCAGGGGCGGGCCGGGAAGTAAACAGAAACCTGGAGTGGCCGGCAGTCTGCTGGCACAACCTGTTACCTGGCCCTGCTCTGGGGCTGCCCCGGGGCCCCTGGGAAACTGGGGCCAACACTCCAGAATGGGAGGACTGGGTCTGGGCATCTGAGTTCCAAGGCGTGGGGACCGAAACACCTGGATCTTGAGTATATAGGAAAACAAGGCCCAGGATACCTGGGAGGACAGGGGGCTGGGGACCTGGGCTTCTAGAAGAGGAGGGGTCAGCACACTTAAATTCCCAAGGCCTGTATTCTTGGGAGGGGAAGAGGCTGAGCTCATCTCGAGTCCTGAGTCTCTGAGAACTTGGTTTCTAGGAAGAGTGTCTCTGCTGGTGAGGGGCTGGGAACCCCAACAGCTAAGGTGGGGGGGTGGGGAGTGGGGGGCACTGTCAGTGGTGGGGGGGCCTGTGGTCCTGGAGCACTGGTGCAGTTACCTGGGGGCAGAGGATGTCTGCCAATGCAGCTCATTTCCTTGTGCTCCCTGCCTCAGTTTACCCTGGGGACATTAACGGAGCTGGGTGGCCAAGACACAGATCATTAACCCTTCATGGCCCAGGGAGTCCCTGGCTGCAGGACTGAGAGGGCCTGACCTTGACCAGCAGGGGGCAAGTCCCAACGGGCTGCAGAATAGAGTGTGCAGCAGCTGCCTGTCCCCAATGACCCGCCTGTGCCCACAGATGCTGCAGGTGCCATGAGCTCCCCACAAGGACCAAGCTTCCTGTCAGGGCTGCTCTCTGGAGGTGCTTCCCCCAGTGGCAACGAGGGCTTCTTCCCCTTTGTGCTGGAAAGGCGGGACTCATTCCTGGGAGGGGGCCCGGGCCCCGAGGAGCCTGAGGACCTGGCCCTACAGCTGCAGCAGAAGGAGAAGGACCTGCTGTTGGCCGCGGAGCTTGGCAAGATGCTTCTGGAGCGCAATGAGGAGCTACAGCGGCAGCTGGAGACGCTGAGCGCCCAGCACTCTGAGCGTGAGGAAGTGAGCTGGCGGCAGGGGGCAGAGGGGGGTGTCGTGGTGGGGAACAGGATGAGCAGATGGAGGACAGGTAGGAGGGTCCAGGTGGGTGGGCAGGCAGGAGACAGGTGGGCAGGGGGAGGAGAGCCAGGCACTGGGATGCCTCTGGAACCACAGTTCAGGACTGGGTCCAGTCTTCCGGGCGCTATTCTCCAGTGCTTAAGAACATGGGCTCTGAGGACAAGTCCCGATCTGGGTTCAGACCTCTGCCTGGTTGTGTGACCCTGGGACAGCCACTGGCCTTCTCTGAGTCTTGGGTCTGGCTCCTCAGCAGGCTGGCACATCCCCAGTGCGCAGTTACTGGGCACCCCCTCCCTGCCTGGCCCTGGGCAAAGCCTTTTCCGTGCATTGTCTCGGTCAATTCTCACCTAATCCTGTGAGGGAGAAGAAGTCCCCCCTCTGCCCAGGCTGTCCTCAGCCACACAGTCATTCTGAGGGTCATATCTGGCCCCCTAAACACCCCGGACACCACTGACTCCAACATCCATGTAGCCCCAACCGCTGCCCCGAGATGGACCTGGGGAGCTTATGACCTTCACCTCCTCCCCGGGCCACCTCATGGGCATCTCAGCATAAGGGGCGCTCTTGACTGTCTGACCCCATGACCTGTGGTCCTCATCCTGGCTTCCCATCTCAGGACCAGTCCCCAAGCTTCTCATGACCTCTCTTCTCCCACACGTGCAAGCCCTGTGGATTTTGCCTCTAAACTAGATTCCGAATCTGCCTGCTTCCCATGGTCTCTGCAGCCTCCACGCTGGCCACAGCCAGCATCACCTCTGCCTCATCCCGGCAGCCGCCTCCTCACTCATCCCCAGCTTCCGCTCCCGCCCCCTGGAGCCCATTCTCCAGCCTCCATTCTGGGGCAGCCAGAGGGATGTTCAAAGATGGCAAATCAGATCATTTCAGTCCTTGCGTAAAATCCCCCAGCAGCTCCCCATCACACTTAGAATAACACGGGAGGCTCTTCACCAGGGCCTGAAAGTCCCCGCACGAGGGCCTTGGCCAGCCTCGCTGCCATCCTCCCCTAGGACCGACCTCTTTTCAGTTCCTTGAGAAACCCACGTGTGTTCCCTCAGGACCTTTGCACTTGCCATTCCTTGGTGTAGCCTCTTCCTTCCTACACTTTAGATGTGAGTTCAAACATCACTTGTTCTTTAGAGGACCCCTGCCGACCTACCCCACTCTTCTTCATCAGGGTTTCTTTACAGCCCTTACATTCCCTCTGAAATGACCAAGTCCAAGCATGTGTCTGTTTGCCTCTCACTCTCTAGACTCTAGGGGCTGGAGGCAGGGAACTTGGTGGTCTCGTGGACTGCAGATAGCCAGACCCCACGATGGGAGGAGCTCAGGAAGTACCGGACAGATGGCTGGGTGGCTGGAACCTGGAGATATTAAGGGACTTGTCTCATCACAAAGCAGCAGCAGAGCAGGGCACCACCCAGGACAGTTGGACCCTGAACCTGGGGATTTAATCCTAGAGCTGCGTTGTCCCCACGATATTTGGTTAAGAGTTTGGCCACCTGGGTTGGAATCCCTGCCTCACTGATTTACTGTGTGTCCTTGGGCAAGGCATTTAACCTCTCTGAGCCCCAGGTTCCTCATATATAAAATAAGTACATTAACAATTCTAAGTGTGGTTGATTAAATGAAATGGTACCAGGAAGGCCTAGTGCGGGGCCTGGCAGGAGTACCTGCTAATAACTGGAGTGGTAATACAGTTAGCACCGCCTTCCTGCTCTGAGAGTTTATAGAGAGTGGGGGCCTCTGGCCCCCGACTTGCCTGCCTCCCCAGGTCGGGCACCTGGGTGTGTCAAGAGCGTCCCCCTGCTGGTTGGACAGGTTTTGGGGAGGGCACGCAGAGGCGCGGGGCCCAGGCAGGGCTGGCCAGGGTTAATTAGAGGGAGCTGGCCAAGAGGAGCTGGGGGAGAGGGGCTGAGCACAGGCTGAAACTTCAGAGCCCCTGGAACATTGGTTGGCGAGGCCATGGGCCGGGGCTTAAATTCTGCCAGACTCAGGCGCCAAAAACGGCGCCTGCAACCTCGGGTCCAGAAGCCCAAGCAGCAGCCAGAGGTGAGTGGGCATCAGGGAGCCCCACTCTCCTCCAGTCCCAGGTCAGCTCCTCCTGCCTGACCTGGAAACCTCTCCACTCCTCCTGCAAGGCTCTGGTTTTCACTCTCTGCCTGCTTCTCCCTCTTGCTTCCACACCTGCCTCAGACCTGCCCGGACCCCCTTTGGGTCTGTGTTCGGTCCAGCCTCACTTCCCTCTGTCCCGGCCCCCACAGCGGCTGCAGCAGGAGAACCATGAGCTCCGCCGGGGCCTGGCAGCGCGGGGCGCCGAATGGGAAGCCAGAGCTGTGGAGCTGGAAGGGGACGTGGAGGCCCTGCGGGCCCAGCTGGGAGAGCAGCGCTCCGAGCAGCAGGACAGTGGGCGTGAGCGGGCGCGGGCCCTCAGCGAGCTCAGCGAGCAGAACCTCCGGCTCAGCCAGCAGCTGGCCCAGGTGGGAGAACCGACCCCACATCCCCGACAGGATGAGGGCAGATGCCTGTGTCCCAGTGTAGGGGTGGGTACCCTGGGCTTGGGGTCAAGGCTTAGGGCCAGCCGAGGGCTCCACTGCCTGCCCCCCACAGGCCTCCCAGACGGAGCAGGAGCTTCAGAGGGAACTGGATGGCCTTCGGGGGCAGTGCCAGGCTCAGGTCCTGGCAGGAGCAGAGCTGAGGACGCGGCTGGAGAGTCTGCAGGGGGAGGTGAGTGCCAGCTGGGGCTGGGGGCTATCTGGGGTTGGCCCAGCACCGCCCCTCCAGCTCTGAGTCTCTCCCCAGAACCAGATGCTGCAGGGCCGCCGGCAGGACCTGGAGGCCCAGATCCGAGGCCTGCGTGAGGAGGTGGAGAAGGGCCAGGGCAGGCTACAGGCCACCCACGAGGAGCTGCTGCTACTGAGGCGAGAGAAGCGGGAGCACAGCCTGGAGGTGACCTGTGGGGGGCTGGGGGGGTGCATCTGGCCAGGGCATGGGCCACTGCCTCTGGGCTTCCTGGGAGATAAGGCCAGAGGTGGATCGATCACGGGGAGCCCCAGAAGTTGGGCCAAGAGAGCTTGGGCATTAGCCCAAGGGCAAGTGGGAGCCTTGGAAGGAGATAGAGCCAGGTCTATCCTGGTCTGCCTTTAGAAGGCATCAGAGCCTGGCAGTTGGGAGGCCATGGGGGAGGGACGCTGAGGCCAGAGATAGCGGGAACTTGGACCAGGTCTGGGGCAGTGGACATGGACAAAAGCAAACGACAAGAGGCAGCATGGCCTGATGTGTGAGATCTCAGGAGCTTGCACTTTGTGGTCGAAGACCGCGGGCTCTTGTCCCAACACCCCTTCTTACTATTGTGGGACGCCCGGCCTCAGTTTCCTTGTCTGGGAGATGGGATGGGAATGATAAAGAGCCGTGGTGAGGGTGAGGCACTCAGCACAGCGCGAGCTTCAAAGGATCAATAAACGTGGCATGACGGCATTTAGGCATTTATGGCATTAACGCGTGAGCTGGCCAACCGGTCGGGGAAGTGGGCGGGGCTCCGCCAGGTGACTTGATGGGGTGGGGCCGGAGGGAGGGTGATGGGAAACTTTAAAGCCAGTGCACCTGTCCGCACCCTGCTTTATAGACAAGGAAACTGGTATCTGCCGGGGGGAACTGCGCGGCCCAAGGCCGCCCAGCGATCTGGGGGTGGGAGCAGGATCCCTGGGGTGCTCCGACGCGCAGGACTGCGTGGCTCTGGGTGGCGCGCCCGCGCCCCCTGTAGGCCGGTGGCGGGATGAGGGCGCATGGCGCACCTGGCTGACTCCCCACGCTTGTCCTTCTGTCTGTCCCTCCGCAGCTGGAACGCGCGCGCTCCGAGGCCGGCGAGGCATTGAGCGCTCTGCGAAGGCTGCAGAGGCGCGTCTCGGAGCTGGAGGAGGAGTCGCGCCTTCAGGACGCCGACGTGTCGGTAGCCTCACTGCAGTCAGAGCTTGCTCATAGCCTCGACGGCGACCAAGACCAGAAAGCAGATGGACGCAGAGATGCCCCGGTGAGCTCGCGGCCCCTAGCCCCCACGTACCACGCAGATTCCGCCCCTCCTCCTTTTCCCAGGAGGTCCGACACCTCACTGACCGATTCCTTTCGCGAACAGAACACTCTGTCCCCCGAGATCCAAGAGTCGTTAAGCCACCAGCCTTCACCCCAAGAGGAGAGCCTGGAGCCTCCCAAGAAGCGAGCATCCCTGAGGCCAGGGGAGTTACTAGAGGAGGAGGCCGAAGTGGCCCGGCTGCAGGATGAGGTGTGGGAGTGGGAGCATGGCGCTGGATGTAGAGCCCCTCCCAAAGCCAGTTTCTCTTGTCCATCTACACCTCTGAGTTTTTGCCCACTAATTCCCCCTCTACCTGGATCTGTTTTCATCCCAACAAACTTGTAGTCATGCTTCAAGAGCCAGTCTGTATGCCACCTCTTCCAGGAAGACTTCCTGGACCGCACTCCCCTCTTAGTCCCACCTCCCAGTGCTTCTCCCAGCATCCTTTCTGCAGGCTTATACCATCCAACTGGCCCTGCCCCCACCCCATCCTGCACCAGCCTGGGGACTCGAAGATTCATCTCCAGCACAGGCCGCAGCTGCCCCGAGTGTTTGTGGAGCAGGCAGGGGAGGGCCTAACGACCTGAAGCCCTGGCTGCTGGTAGATCCAGGAGCCTCCCTGCCCCTCTTCACCATCCCCTGCCCACAGATCAATCTGCAGCGGGCAGAGTTACAGTCCCTGCGGGAGGAGCTGCAAAGGCAGAAGGAGCTGCGGACGCAGGAGGACCCCGAGGAGGCCCTTAGCGGCGCCCTCTCGGATCGGGATGAAGCTGTGAACAAGTGAGCCTCTGCCACCATCCACCACAGCCCCAGTGGGACTGCAGCCCCTGGGCCTTCGATTCCCCCACACGTGATAGTTAACTCCACACCCACCAGAAGCCCTCCAACCTTGCTTTTGGTGTTAGCGGCACCACTCCCGTCCGGGTCCAGCAGCGTCCCGTCACCTCTGCTCGCTGAGGCCCGAGCGCCCTCGGACCCACTCTCTGCCCCTCTTGCCTGCAGGGCACTGGAACTGTCCCTGGAGCTCAGCCGCGTCTCTCTGGAGCGGGACTCGCTCTCACGGGAGCTGCTTCGCACTATTCGCCAGAAGGTGGCGCTGACGCAAGAGCTGGAGGCCTGGCAGGTGAGGGGCGGGGCGGGGCGGGGCCTGGGAAGGGGGCGGGGCCAGCACGCTAACCCGCTCCTCCCGCCGGCTGCCGGGCCCGCAGGACGACATGCAGGTGGTGATCGGCCAACAGCTGCGCTCACAACGCCAGAAGGAGCTGAGTGCGGCTGGATCAGCCCCGCGTCGCGCTGCACCGCGCTTCTCCCTGCGCCTGGGCCCTGGGCCCGCTGGCGGCTTCCTGAGCAATCTCTTCCGAAGGACCTGAAGGCCGAGGGATGGGGGCCGCCTGTGCCCTCTGGCTCACTTTCCTCTTCTGACCAATGTAGCACCAGGGTCCTGATTGTCTTCCATGGGGGGCTGGTGCCCTCCCCACCCCTGGAAGCTGGGCAAAGGCTCAATGGGAACAGGGGCCAGCTTTGGGGGCCAGGGGCCCCAGGTGGGTGGCGGGGCAGGTGAGGCAGAGCTGAGTTTTGAATCTATATAGGTCTATATTTTCTAAGCACCCTGGGCCTGGCATGCTCCAGGGCAGAGATGGGGGGTGGGTATTTATGTATCAAGATCAGAGTAATATATAAAAATCATTACACCGACTTGGTCTCCATTCTTGGGAAGAACATGAACGGAAAAATAGCCTGAAAATTTGTTTATTAAAAAAAAAAAGAAATAAAAAAGCATTCCAAATCCCTGGGATGGAAGAGGTGTTGCCAGAGGTCAGAAGGACAGGGAGAAGGCACGGTAGCCCAGATTGGTGAAGACATCTACCCGGCAGCTGTTACCTGCGGCTGTCAGGACCTGGAGGCAAGAGGGGGTGACTGGCCTGTTCACACATGTGGCCCCCAGGATCCCCGCAGCCCGTTGCAGAACCCACCTTGCACTCAGGTGCTGCCGGCTGCTGGTTGAGACTGAGGCTAAGCAGCCCTGGGGAGGAGCCAGGCACCTGGGCCTTGAGCTCCCCACTCAGCTGCCACTGGTTGACACAGCGGCCCTGGCCAGCGGACAGAATCTGTGGAGGGCAGGGAGGGGAGTTGAGGGTCAGGACTGGAGAGGGGAACCGGGCAAAGGTGGTACAAGCAAGACAGAGGGCCTCACCAGGTCCTGGTAGAAGGTGACGTGTTTCTGTGGCGCCCGCATGGGGAAAATGGTGGTGGGTGTGGAGGATCGGAGGTGCCAGAGGGTGAGTGCTGGGCCGCCTCCACAGACCTGGGCAGAAAGGTGGGGGTCCCCAGCCACTGTGAGCACAGGCCCTCAGCTGGCAGGGCCCGGAGCAGTCACCCCATTCTGCACCTCGCCCTGCTCACCATCCAGTCCGAGTCAGTTGCTAAACATCCGATCCAACGCCCATTGTGGGGTCTTGAGCACTCCTAGGGGGAAGGAGGGGAAGAGAGGAGATGAAGACACAGGGGATGCCCAGGGAGGGGGATGGGAGGATAGGGCATGGAGTGTGCCCTCACCTCATGCTTATACACCTCGATGGTCTGGACTTCCTTGGCTGTCCGGAGGTCTGTGGGGGAAGAACCATGAGAAGCGCCCTGCTGGCCGCAGTCTCCCTCACCACTGTCCCTCCCTCCAACCGGACACTAACTTACCCCAAAGTCGCACAGCTCCGTCCTCCCCACCCGACAGCACCTCGGGGCTCCGCTCCCTCAATGCCAGGCAGTGGATATAGTCTGTGTGGCCCCGGAGGGCCCGCTGCAGAAGGAGGGCCAGTGTCACAGAGAAGATCCAGGAAGAATGCCCCTACTCCCATCCAGCCCTGACCACCCCAGCTCCATGGCCTGCTCACTGTGAAGGCCCCAGTCTCGAGGTCCATCGTATGCAACTGACAGTCTCCCCCTGCCAGGATGAGAGAATTCTCCTACAGAAGAAGGCAGGGTGGAATCGCAAGTCAATGTCGAATCAGGACAGGGAGAGGGGAAAGGCTTTGAAGTTTGGACCAAGAACAGGGCAGAGTAGAGCCCCAGTCACAAAGGGCTCAGACCTTAGGGACGAGAAGCAAAGCATTGATCTCAGGCACTTCTAGGCTGGTCCTGGGAGAGAGAAAGCGAGGTCAGCTCTGGTGAGGCAGTACCTTCACCCCCAAGTACCTTCTGCCCACACAGCCCTAGCTCACCTGTATGGGGGCTGACGCCGCCACAGCTCCTTACAGCCCTTCATGGAGGGAAACACTGGATGATGTCAGAGGCTCTCTGGGACCAGGCACCCCAGCCCATCCCCCAGCTCCACACTCCTTACCTTCTTGAGGATCTCTGCCCAAAGCCAGGCCTTCACCTCCCCATCCCCAGCACTGAGCAGATGTCGATCAGTGGAGACCATGCTGTAGACGGGCCCATCATGGGCTAGATGGAAGTGCAGAACTTGAGTGACCCTGTCCTGTCCCCCTCCCCTACCCGGGGTTCTATAAGCCAGACTCAATGGCTGCACGCACCTTGGAATGTGACCACAGGATTCTTACTTTCTTCTTTGGCCTCAGAGCTCAAAGCAGCAGACAAGCTGAAGGGAGAGGGGAGGGCAGCCTGAGAGTCAGAAGCAGGGGACATCAGTCCCAGGGGGTACAAGTGCTAGAGCTACCCAGTGGTGGGAGCAGGGGTGGGGGTACCTGAAGATGGCTATCTGCCCGTAATTGTTCCCAGCTGCCAGGAACTTCCCACAGGGTGACACACTCTGGGAGAAAATGGTCATGTGGAGCCGCTGTAGGGCCTGAAACACTTCCATCTGTGGGGAGAGGCTGCATGAAGCTACCTGGGACATGCAGGACCTGAGAGTCAGACTCCTTCCTGCCTCCCCTGCCCAGAACGCGTAGTCATTCTTTGAGGTGGCCCACCAAGGGGGTGCCTGCCCACACTGTCCCAGGGGTTGCTCCAAGCACAGGGTGAGGAAGCGGGCAAGTTGAGGCGTGACGTCTACCAGGACCTTGAGCAAGCACCCAGCCTGGCCTCCAAGGTTCCTCAGGTGTCAAATGGAGCTCATGGGAGACTTTGTCACAGGTGTCCGAGCTCCTGTATCTAGAGCTTCGCATACAGCTGCCTCTTAAAAGCACTTAAAAAGTGGCTCCATTACCCCAATACAGAAAAACATACTGACTTCTAATCCCTACCCTCCAACTTTCCCGTTAGGCTCCTAAGGTCTTGCTGGGTTACCCTCCCTCCTGCCCCTTCCGAGCCGGGCATACACTACAAACCCCAGAAGGCACCGCGCACCACGCCCGCCTCACCTGACCCAGAGGTACGGCGTGTGGCACAGCTCGCTCCATGTCGAGAACTACAAATCCCAGGGTGCTCAGCGCGACGCAACTTCACGAGTCTGGACGTGCCCGCGAGTGGTTCCCTTTCGGGGCGCCGCACGGCTCCAACACCGCCGGCCGGCCCGGCGCGAAGGCAGCCGCCGACTATTACCCAGAGCCTCAGGATCCCAGGTGACTGCCGCGAAGATCGCCAACACGAAGCAGCGCCCACAGCACCCCAGCTACGCCAGATCCCCTCCCCCACCTCACTGAGCCCACCCGCCTTCTAGCCGCGCGTCTTTGGTCTTCCGCGCCTGCGCAGAACCTCGGCGCTGCGCGCGCCTAAAGCCACGCCCCTCGCGCTGGACCACGCCCCCTGAGGCTCCGCCCTGTAGCCCGGATCCCACCCTCTGCCCGCAGGACCCCGAACCCAAATGATCCTGCAGCAGCCCCTGGAACGAGGCTCCCCAGGTCGGGCCCAGCGCGACCCACGGGCCGCCTCGGGCACGCCCCGAGCCCAGGACGTGAGGTGTGTCTAAGGGCACTGGGTGGGCCTGGCCCAGCGGCCCAGGAGCTTTGGCTGGGGGCTCAGGGTTGGTCTGCAAGATGACATAACGGTGGAGTGAGTTGGCAGGGCTTGGGCATAAGCTGAGACTGAGCTGAGAGTTCTGAGGCAGGCTGCTTGCTGGTGGCCTGGGAGATGGGGTGACTTAGGTGAGACGGGTAGTCTGGGGGCTTCCTGGCTTACACTGCAGGCACCGGAGAGCAGATCCTGGGGATGGGGCCAAGAGGGTGGGGTGCACCTGGCTTTCTTTTCTTCCCAGCTCCCCTCTCCGAGGAGCTGTGCCCATGAGCACCAAGCGGCGCCTGGAGGAGGAGCAGTGAGTTTGGGGGCAGGGAGGGACTCCCAAGGCCTCTGTCACCTTAGGTCCCTGTCAGACTGCTACCCATGTGAATATCCCAGCCTGCCTGTCTTCCTGTTTCTCCCCAGGGAGCCCTTGCGAAAACAGTTCCTTTCTGAAGAGAACATGGCCACCCACTTCTCTCGACTCAGCCTGCACAATGACCACCCTTACTGCAGCCCCCCCATGGCTTTCCCCCCATCTCTGCCCCCACTCAGGTAGGCACCACCCACCGTCCGGGCCTTCTGGAGGATCACACCCGATCTTTGGAGCCAGTCTCTAGGCCCTGCCTCATCCTGCTATTTTTAGCTTCTAGCCAACCTCTGTTGTTTCCCATCTTGGCTCCTTGGAAGGTGCTGGCAGCCCAAGAGCTCTTGGGGACCTGGACTTGGTGGGAGGTGGCTCTTCCAGGCCAGCCTCAGCCCCATGCTGTTATTTCCTTTTCCAGGAGCCCTTGCTCTGAGCTGCTTCTCTGGCGCTACCCTGGGAACCTGATCCCTGAGGCCCTCCGGCTGCTGAGGCTAGGGGACTCCCCCACCCCCCACTACCCTGCAATGCAAGCTGGGGAGATAATGGATTTCTGAGTTCTGATGGGCAGTATTTCTGCCCACCTTCCTTCTTCTCCACAACAGAGAAGACCAGCATCCCCACTAAGGGACCAGCTGTCCTGAATATTCTCCAGACCAGGCCTCTGGGCCCCAGGACCTACCCTCAACAGAGGAGGACACTGAATCCCACAGAGCCCTGGGGTAGGAGGGGCAGGAGGGACAGGAGCATGGGAAGGGAGGCATTCCCCCCAAAACTGAATAAAGATTGCTGAGCAAATGAAGGCTTCAGTCTGGAACCCTGGGGCCTTTGGGAAGGAAGGTGGGAAGGCTGGGGCGCTGGATGCTTGGGGTTTCTCAAAATCTTCCCTGGAAAAAACGGTCAGGGCCGGGCCAGGTCCTGGCAGGCTGGGCTCAGGCATTGAGAATGTGTGAGTCAGAGCCTCACCCCCGCCCCCGCGGCTGACTCACTCCTCCCTCCAGCTCTGGGAAGTCGGGCTGGGGATCATGCCACTCTCCGAACCATTTAAAGTTAAAGATTCTTTTATTAATAAATTCTCCCTCCCTTCCAAACTCTCTCCCCAAAATAAATATTTCCCCCCCTTTGGGGGTTGGGGGGGACAGTGTCTTAGGGCCAGCCCCCCTAGAGGGCCAGCCCCCTAGTGTTAGCAACAGATCCCTAACCCCCCAGACAGAGACCCCATGGTGGAATTTCAGTACATCTGAGTGGGTGGGGCCTGGTGTTGTCTGGCCCTCACGTCAGCCTGGCCCTTAGGCCATGGGGGCGGAGGGAGGGACCGTTTGTGCAAATGCTGCGGTTCCTTAGTGTCAGCTGTCTGGTGTGAGCCAGCGTGGGTCTCCTTTCCTGTCCTGGAGCCAGAGACAGGGCAGTCAGACACCTAGGAAGGCTCCTCTGAAGCCTGGGCCCAGGCCTCGGAGAGCTGATTCACCAGTCCCCCATCCCTCCACACCCTTGTGGTTGGAAGAGTCTGGCTCTGGCTGTGTCTCTGGTGAGGGGGTTGGCTCCAGAATGAATGAATGAATGAATGGATGAATGGATGATGACTGGGTGGGGCCTCCTGCGGGCAAGGTCTCTCACTGTCACTGGATCAGTGCCACACCAGGACAGCCCTCCCCGCCGGTCTCCTCGATGGGGGCTGCAAGATAAGAAGAGGGGTGGTCAGGAGCAAGGGAGATGTTGAGGAATGATGGGGGGTGGCCGGGCAGGCCTGGCTCACTTACTAGTAAACTTCTCTCTCCTGCGGCACCGTCTCCAGACCAAGAAGCCAGAAAGCAGTCCCAGCACGAGGGCTAGGCTCAGAGCACCCCCCAAGATGGGCCACAGCAGTGGGAAGGAGGCTGGAGGGGCTGCAGCGCCTGGGGGCGGGACTCCAAGTTAGACCTCGCCCTTCTCGGTACTAGCTCCGCCCCCTAGATCTGAGCCCCAAGCCTTCCCCGCATCTTGGCCCCTGCCCTGATCCTATCCCTTCCCCACCCCACCTCCCATCCCCCCGTACTGATTAATTCCCCAGATCTTAAGCCCACTGCTCCCCTCTCCGCCCTGGCAACTCTCTCCTACTCTGGGGTCCGCTCGCCCCTGGTCTCTCCCCAGACTCACAGCCCAGGCAGAAGTCGCTGTTCGGTCGTGCCGGGCACGACGCGCAGTCCATGCACTTGTCGAGGTCCGCGCTCCAGGAGCTGCCGCGAGAGCAGGGGGTGGTGCCTGGGGAGGGGGCCGCGGGTCAGAGGCTGGGGCGGGGCACGGCTATTCTGGGGGCTGAGGTCAGGGTCGGCCGGCTCGAATAACGTGAGTCACTCGCGCCCTCCCCCCGCATTCCTCACAGGTGACCGCACGGCCCGACCGGGACTCGGCGGCGTGGGGGAAAGGGGGGGCCTAGTGCGGGACGCTGTGGGGGGGGGTGTCAGGTCCCCACAACCCCCCCCCCGCAGCCGGCGGGTGACTCACTCCTGGGCACCGGGCCCGACCCCGGTCCCTCCCCCCGCATAGCTGGGCACTGAAGTCACCGGATGGAAGGGGGCACCCCACATGGTATAGGGGGTACAGACCCCCGTGCTCTCGATACCCCCCCCGAGACTCTAAGGTCACTGGGGCCAGACAGACCAGGTACTTAACAGGATGGGGACGTGCCTTCTCACCGAACGAGACATCCCGCCCTCAAACTTTCTCCCTCCACTTCCGAGTCTGGACTTACTAGAACAGAAGTCGCCTCCCCCTATTTGAACAGGGGGGAAACTGAGGCTGGGACTGCGGATGAAGTTCGGAGCGGGATGAACCTCTCCTGGCCAGGGAGCGCGGAGTCTGGAGACCACCTAACCCCGAATCCCCATGTCCGCCTAGTTCCCCCCAGTTCGGCCCCGTTCTCTGGGTCCCCAATGCCGGCTCCCCGATCACCGGAGAGAGACTCCCTGGGCCCCCGCGCCCTGAGTACCTGGCACTCGCTCCCCGGCCGTCGCGCCCAGCAGCGCCAGCCCGAGCCCCAGCACGAGGAGCCGTGGCAGCGCACGCAGCAGTGCGGGAACCATGGTGCGCGTCCGGCGGCCGCGGCCGTCTGAGCCCGCCGCGCGCGGGCCGGGGCGGACAGCGGCGGCCCCGCCTCCGCCCCCGCCTTCCGGGGCGGCTCCCTCGGCTCGGCCCGCCCCGCGGCGGGCTCCTAGACGCCCCGCCCCGCCTGGCCCGCTCTGTTCAGTCATTAGCTCAACAGGCACGAACTCCGTGCGCCAGCGGCTGAGACCCCGCGTGGACGCAGACCTGTCTCTGTCCTGTGGATGCTGAAGGCCGGGAAGTTGGGGGTGGGAATCAGACACGAACAACCCATCTCAAAGATAACTGCAGCTTTCTTAAGGGCCCCGGGGTATAATGATAACGACGTAACATGATGATGATGATGATGATGATGATAATAATAATAATGTCTTTAATTTCTATCTTAGGACATAGCTACACAGTAAAATGTGGGTTGTTGTCTCCAATTTTTCCGAGTATGAAACTGAAGCTTGGGAAGGTTAGGTGAGTTCCCAGGGTCACAGCGCTAGTAAGCAGCGGAGTCAAGAGCCAAACTCTGGCTCCATGCCCTGTGCCCTGACCCACTGCGGGCCGGCGTTAGCCAGTTGAGGTCCCAGCGCCCCGGCCACATGCCGGCGCAGCGGCCCCAGGCTTGAGCGACCCCACCTGACGAGGTTGGGATTCGCGCGCCGGAGGTCAGGAATGGGGTCTCTGCCCCTCCCCGGGGCGGTGGTCCAGTGACGTCACTGCCTCTTTAAGACCCCCGCCTCCTCCCCGTCCGCACACTCTGCGGCTCCTACGAATCCCTGTGGGTTTCTTCGCAGGTGAGCCTGGGGGAAGTGCCAGTGTTGGAGGGGAAGAGGCGGACTCCTCGAGGAGTGGGGTGCAGGGGGCGTAGCGGCGTGGGTGGGGGTGCGTGTAGAGAACCTGGACTTATCTGGGGGCGGCTATCGGGGCATAGCCCCTGGGCTGGGGTCTGCACCAAAGCCGTAGAACTGATCATGATCTCCTGCAGCCACGGAAGGGTTAAACGCCCCTCCCCCTCTCCCGGGACAAAGGCACCGAAACCCGGGCGCCCCTCCCCCACCTGCGCTGCTCTCTGGGGCAGAGCTCCCCTCCCCCTCACCTACCGGAGCGGACCCTGCAGATACCGCCGCCATTAAGCCCTTCCCTCGGTGCGGCTCCCAGGTTGGGAGCCCACGGACCCTTCTTCCGGCGGGACTCAGAAGGGAAATAGGGATCGAAAGCAGGAGGGGGCGCCCTCGGGCCAAGCCGACCCCGTGGTGTGCGGAAAGAGAAGGGGTCGAGCGCAGGGGTAGGATCTAGGAGGAGAGAGGTGCTGGGTCCCTGGGCCGGCGCTAAGCCGGCCAGAGGCGTGGAGGGCTAACACCGGGGTTGGGATGAGCGCGAGCTGGGGCGCCCCGTCCGATCTCCCCCGAGGTCATGAGCTCCTCCAGGTATGGGCGGGATGCAGATGAGGAGTGCATGGTCTGTCCTCTGGCCACACTGCTGCGGCCGGTGCTAAGCTAAGGTCCGAATCGTGTGCGGGAACTTTAGGTAATGGAGAGCCACAACAGGACCCCGAACAGAACTGACCGCGGAAGCGAGCCACAACACGAAGTGCGATGTGAGGTGGGCAAGTGAGGGGGGCGCGGGCTGCTGCAGAGGAGCCCTTCCGCTGGACACACTCTAAGGGTTTAGGTCCTCTTAGGAGAATTGAGTCCTGAGAGGACGGCATTTTGGGCAAGAAGGCACAAGAAAATGTCCCCTCGGGATGCCTGGGTGGCTCAGGTTGTTAAGCATCTGCCTTTGGCTCAGGTCGTGATCCCAGAGTCTTGGGATCAAGTCCCACATCTGGCTCCCTGCTCAGTGGGGAGCCTGCTTCTCCCTCTCCTCCCCGATCGTGCTCTCTCTCTCTCTCTCTCTCAAATAAATAAAATCTGAAAGAAAGAAAGAAAGAAAGAAAGAAAGAAAGAAAGAAAGAAAGAAAGAAAGAAAGAAGAAAGAAATGTCCCCAACCTTGGAGGTATGCTCAGTGTGACCCTGAGGGAGGGCAAAAGACCAAGACCCAGGGGGGCAGCGGGTAGCCATGGGGAAGAAGAGCTTTTGGGTAAGAGGGTGGTCTTTTTCCTTCTTCATTTCTCCTGCCCTTCTGGAGTTTGACGGCGCCTGGGCTGGGCCAAGTAGGGCCAGGCAAGGCCAGGGATGAGGGATCACCTGAGACACAAATGTCACTGCCTGCCTGGGGGTATGGAGCCAGGTTGGGGTGAGGGGTTTGGACACTGCTATTGGATGGTGGGAGGAAGCTTGGATTTCTAAGCTTGATGTTGAAACTGACAGGTTTTGAGCCTGAAACTCATGGCTAGAGCCAACCCACCCTCTCTGTGCCCCAAGGAGGACATCTGGAAATTGCCCTCTGTTGTTTCTTCCTGTTTTTGCTACTTTGCTGTCTGATACAATGTATGCAAAGTGGCTGGGGCCGTGGACTAGCATTGGTATAGGCTTTATGTCTCATCTGCACTCAAAGCAGCCAGGACTGGGTTGCTTACTCACTCTTAAGTCATGACAATCACATAACCAAGGAAAAAAATTACATGCTAAAACATCAAGTGTTCGTTTTGCCCACGAGAAAGTGAGGCTCAGGGAGAGTGCCCTGCCCATGGTGTACTGAGTCCCTGGGTTTATACTCTTGGTGCCCTGTGTGGGGGCCACAGTCTGTGGCACGAGAGTTAGCGCTCATCGGGAACAAAGGGGTCTGGACCAGCCTGTCTTAACATTAGTCTGCTTCTGTCCCTCCAGTGCAGCTCCTCTCAACCTCAACTTTGCCATGGCTTCTGCTGGTCTGCAAATCCTGGGCGTCATCCTGACACTGCTTGGCTGGGTGAATGCTCTGGTGTCCTGTGCCCTGCCCCTATGGAAGGTGACCGCCTTCATCGGCAACAGCATCGTGGTGGCCCAGGTGGTGTGGGAGGGGCTGTGGATGTCCTGCGTGGTGCAGAGCACGGGCCAGATGCAGTGCAAGGTGTATGACTCCCTGCTGGCACTGCCCCAGGACCTGCAGGCTGCCCGCGCCCTCTGCGTCGTCGCCCTCCTAGTGGCCCTGCTCGGGCTGCTGGTCTACCTTGCGGGAGCCAAGTGTACCACCTGTGTGGAGGACAAGGACTCCAAAGCCCGTCTGGTGCTAGTCTCTGGGATCATCTTTGTCATCTCAGGGGTCCTGATCCTGATCCCCATCTGCTGGACGGCTCACGCCATCATCCGGGACTTCTACAACCCCCTGGTGTCAGACGCCCAAAAGCGGGAGCTGGGAGCCTCCCTCTACTTGGGCTGGGCAGCCTCTGGCCTTTTGTTGCTGGGCGGGGGGCTGCTGTGCTGCACCTGCCCCTCTGGGGGCTCCCGGGGCTCGAGCCATTATATGGCCCGATACTCGGCGTCGGCCGCACATGCCACCCCTCAGGGTGCCCCTGAGTACCCCACTAAGAATTATGTCTAATTCTTGTAAGGGAGTGGAGACTCCCTCGACCGTGGAGCCTAACCCCCTGAACTGGAGACATCAAGATGGTGATCCAGACAGCTTGGGGGTTTTTATCTTTTTTGCTTTTGGTGGGAGGGGTATTTTCAAAATTCATTTGATAACCTAACCAAGGAACCCAAGTCTTTCCTGGGCTGTGCTGTTGATCTTTCTCACCTTTGGATGAAGAAGCCAAGGAGGTGATGCTTCATGGTTTCTGGATCTTTCTCCACGCTGGACATCCCTATCTTGGAGGCCAACTTGGAGCTGTGGGCCAACATAAAGGCTGCCTGCTGTTTCAGCCTGTCCCTGAGTCCCGCCCTACTAGTCAGGCCTCTGGAACCCTGGGGGCTCTTGAGCCTCACGTGGCCTTTAGAAGAGCAGATGATAAGTCACCAAAGAACTGCCCGCCTCCAAGTCTTCTGACCTCTGGCTCCTCTAACTGGAGCCCCATCCCAGCTGTGCTGTAGACCCCCCCTCCCCTGCATCCTCTCACCTTCAGCCCCTGCACACTTCTGCCATGCCTTCCCCACACACTCACCAGTTTTTGCTAAATAAAGCGTGTCTTACTTTGTTGCTTGCTTTGGGTGTTGCTGGGGGACTGGTGGGTGCTAGCCTGGCAGGGGGAAGAGGGGAGCACAAGGGGCTCACCTTCCTTATCCTTGTACCTCACATGGCAAGTGAGTGTCCTGGAGCAGGCCTTGGACGGACAGCCCCAGAGAAGGCCACCTGGTCTTCCCTGCCCAAGCACAGATCAGAAAAGCCAAGGTACAAACTCTGTTTATTCCTAGCTAGCAGGTGTGCACAGAGGGCGGGGTGATTGGCTGGACCCCTGGATGCTGGTGGTGGCCAGGCTGGAGAGGACCCACCCCAGGCAAGGGTCCCCTCCTTATTTTGGAGCCAAGGACATGCTGCTGTTTGGGTGAAGCCCAGGTTCCTGGGGAAGGGGTGGCCCCAGAGGAAGAGGATGGACTGCAGAAGAGGATGGACTCCAGGGGAGGCAGGGGCAGGCCAGCACACCCCATCAGCTCCGGCTTTTCCTGGGTGGAGGTAGGGAAAGGACTTGTGGGGACCCCATTTAAGAGGGTTTGGACTCAGCCAGGGCTGCTGATATCCAGCTCTGTAGCCAGGCCTGATTGGAGCTTCTGGGAAATGGGTTTCGCCCTGGGGGAGGGGTTGGCAGTAGGGGACAACAAT
This sequence comes from Ursus americanus, assembly GCF_024610735.1. Lineage (NCBI taxonomy): Eukaryota > Metazoa > Chordata > Mammalia > Carnivora > Ursidae > Ursus > Ursus americanus. The sequence continues at coordinate 38,052,666 of NC_142128.1, forward strand.
CAGAGCAGGGCATCCGGCTCCGAGCTGCAGGCTTCCAGGGACAATTTCCACCTCATACATAGTCCCTCTTGTCCAGCCCAGATGCACCTGAGCGGGAGGGGATGGAGTAACCCAGCCTCGGTCCTCGGGGCCGCTCGATCTGGGGTGGAGGACACGTGCAGCAGAGGAGGCCCCCTCCCAGCATGAGCAGAGCGGCAGCGGCCCAGCCCAGGTAGAGGGAGGCCCCTAGCTCCCGCTTGAGGGCCTCGGCCACCAGCGGGTTGTAGAAGTCCTGGATGATGGCGTGCGCTGTCCAGCAGACGGGGATGAGCACCAGGATGCCGGAGAGGAGGAGGAGCACCCCCGCGGTGAGCACGATGCGGGCCTTGGCACCTTCGTCCTCCACGCAGGTGGTGCACTGGGCCCCTGTGATGGCCACCAGCAGCCCGAGCAGGGCCAGCAGGAGGGCGACGACGCAGAGGGCGCGGGCAGCCTGCAGGTCCTGGGGCAGTGCCAGCAGGGAGTCATACACCTTGCACTGCATCTGGCCCGTGCTCTGCACCACGCAGGACATCCACAGCCCCTCCCACACCACCTGGGCCACCACGATGCTGTTGCCGATGAAGGCGGTCACCTTCCACAGGGGCAGGGCACAGGACACCAGGGTGCCTAGCCAGCCCAGCACAGCCAGGGTCATGCCCAGGAGCTCAAGGCCAGTGGAAGCCATCTGTCCTCTCAGGTCTTCTTAACCCTAGACGGCCTGGTTGACTACAGGGGTGGGTCCGATGTTGCTGGGTGGGGGTCTCGGTGCCCAGCACGAGGGGAAGTCAGTGTCCTCGGCCAGGACCGTCCTCACATCTGTGGGCCTCTTGCAAAGCACCTCTCTTTGAGCCCCTCACAGGTATGTCTCTGACCCCGACACACACAAATCAATCTCACAGCCCTGCTCGAAGGCGTCCTCTCGAGGGTTCCGTTGCTTATCAGATGCCCAGTGGCTGCCGCTCCCGCCACGCTGCAGTCACGTCCTGGCCGCTGCCCCTCTGACCTGGCTTGCAAAGCCCCTCCTGACCCACCTTCAGGCTGAGAAGAGCCTTCCCCGCCGGCAGGCGCAGGCAGTGCACTGTCTGTGGGTGCCACCTGAGGACTCAGCCCGCTCCCAGATGTAGGCGGGGTTTTGAGGCGGAGGCAGGGGAGGGGCAGCGAAGCCGAGACTGGGGAAGCCAGAGCTACAGGGAGAAGGCGGGGCTGGGAGTGGGATGCGGAACCTGGGAGGGGGTACCGCGACCAGAACGGGAAAGGAAAGAAACTCCGTGCCTGTGGGAATGAAGGGACAAAGGAAGGGAGACAGAGGACCAGCTGGGGAGCAAGGAAGGGGGGGAGGATGGAGCTCTGGTAGGCTCGGCAAAGAGAAGTGTAGGTTCCGCTGCCCCCCTGAGCCACCGCCTCCTCCCCCAGCAACTCCTCCCTGTAGCCTTTTCATTTCATGGGCAAACACACCCAGATTACCCAGTATCGCACACCCCCAACCCTGCTCATGTCCCCCTGCCCGCCCCAGGAACCCGATCTGTCTCCAGTCTCAGCCCAGTGGCCCTGGCTGCTCTCAAGGGAGGGGCTCCGCCCGCACTGTTCCCTGGGCGACAGGTGCCTGGCGCCCAGCTCAGGTGGCATCACCCAGGCAACGGCCTAGAAAATCCCCCCCCCCACTTCTTCCTCAGCTCAGGTGTGCCCTTCCCACCCCCATACTGAAACTGAGGGCCAAGCTGAGCTGCCGAAGGTCTCTAGCGGCCAAGGGATAAAGAGGCTGTTGTGGAAGTAGGGGAGGGGCAGGCAGGGGTCTGCGAGTGAAGGGGGAAGAGTAGCAGACAGAAGCCCTGGATGGGGGTGAAGCCACAGGACCCAAGGCTTTTCCTGAGGAGTAAGTGATCACTCTGGAGGAGACCCCATGGAGGAGGCCAAGGGCATGAAGCCCGGGTGAACCCTGCCTCACAGTCCTCAGGAAACACCCTCCTGCTCCTGAAGACTTCCTCGGAGCCTGTGACTCCCCCTTGTGGGAGGCAACCTGGGACTCACAGACTGTAATTCAAATTCTGCCACCAACTAGGGACAGATCATGGAAGGTCAAGGTCCTTAACCTCCTTAAGTCAAAGACCCCTGTGAGAAATCTTATGGGACCCACAAACATGGGGCCCTCATTTGGGGGGTCATGAACTCCCTCAAGCCCCTTCCTGGGTACTAGGAACTAAGGGAAAAGGAAAGGGGGATGTGGGACGTTGATGAAAATTTCTTCCTTTCATACTTTAATGGGTGGCTGGCGGACCCTCTAAGGCAGAGCTGGGCCCCCATCTGGAAGAGCCTCTCATTTCCACACCTCCTCCTGAGGAGGGCCCCAGGCCTGTCTGCCCTGAGGAGACACCCCTTGACAGCCTGGGAGCTAACGGGGGGGGGGGGGGGGGGCCTGGGAGCCGCCCCACCCCCACCCCCCTGCACGCACGGTCACTCACTGCACCCACCGCTCCAGGCCGCTGGGAGTGGTGAGCACTGGGGGCCTCTTCACCCGTTCAGTGGGGCTTAGACTATAAAGGATTTTAACTTCAAGTGGGGGCACTGCTTCTGGGAATGGGTTTTAGCACTTTGGGGAAGACAGGTTTATACTTTCATCAGATTTGCAAAAGGGTCAGTGACCAAAAAAAAGCTTGACAGAACTGCTCCCCCTAAAATGGAGACTGAGGCCAGCACCCACGAGTGGGTCTGTAGGGTAGACTGCAGTGGCCTGGTGGACATGGTAGGGAGTGGAAAGGGGCCAGAGCCGGCAGTGGCTGGGCCTGCTGGCTCTGATGGGCCTGGGGAATCTCAGGGCAGTTTGTCCCGCTCATCCAGCCCCTGGGGCCCTGGATTTCATTGTGGGGAGGGGCGGCTGAGGAGAACGGCAAATAGAGGCTTGGCCTCGGGGCCTGGAGAAATCCGGACACACAGGTTGAAGCAGTTGTCAGGAGGCAGCAGCAAGCCCAGGTCTGCGAGGGGCCCAGCAACAGTCCCACGGGGCCTGCCATCCTGGGCAGCCCAGCCAGGGGTCTTCTCTCTCTCTAGGGTCAGAGAAAGCCTTGGGCTTAAGGAACCCAACCCATCCTGATTTGCCCCGATAGCTGGTCAGCCTGCAGTCAAGGACCCTTCAGTTCCACAGGCAGGTCTAAACCCCCAGCGTTGTGATAGGACCCGTGGGACGCCTGCGCGCTCGCGCGCGCGCGCGCGCACACACTCGCGCACAGAGTAAGTGTCCTGCCCGGAAGCAGCACCGGGGACCCTCACTGTTTTAGATCCCAATTCCTCTTGGGCTCAACATGTCAACTCTCCATCAGGGAAGACCTGCGCAACGCCAGGGGTGGCCGGCCACGTGGGAGGTGGTGCTCAGAATCTGAAGACACCACCCTTTCACCCCCAGACCAATCCCTACCAGAACCGTCGTCTGGTGTGGGGGCAGCTTCGGCTTCCTCCCACCTGTCTACTCTTTTCCCTCTTGGGAAGAGGGCACCCCCCCACCCAAGGCCTTCAGGGAGGGTAAACTTGGGACGAGCTGTGGGAGAACAAGGTTGAGAGGTTGTCAGAGGAACCGCCCCCAGGAGGGGTAAGTGGCGGAGGCCGGGTTCCCGCGGCACCCAGGCAGGACAGGCTTCCCACCCTCAGCCCTCCTTAGGCCCTCTCTTGGATCCCCTGGTCCACCTGGACTCAGTGGGATCTGGGAACCAAAGGGTTAAAGTTGGGGCCCAGCAGGGACTGTAAATGGGGCTGGAATGTCATTGATATGGAGAGGTGGGGACTCCTTCGGCGCCGTTACCACCTCAATGGCACTTTAACACGTCCGCTGGAATCCCCACCCCGACCACCTCCGCCCAGGAAGGAGGTGGGGGAGGGAAACCTGCCCCAAGACACTACTGTGGAGGGACACTGAGGCACAGGGGGAGGGGGCGGCGTCGCCCCGCTCACAGCTTCATGGGGTGGCAGAACTGGACCTGATCTTTCTCTGGGAGGGCAGTGGGGTGGGGCCACCCCGGAGGGCGGAAGAAGTTAGGACTGGGCTTAGATGGGGGAAGAGCGGAAGTGGATATCTCCAATCCCAACATCTACCACGCTTTTAGAGAAAAGTGTGGCCCAAAGACAAAGGAGGGAACTGAAGATCCGAGAGCCACCATGGTGTCAAGAAGAGTATGGGGTGGGCTTGGGGATGGCACAATACCAAGGGAGCATCAGCCTCGCTTTGGGGAGGTGCCCAAGGCCCCAGACTCTATGGGTAGAAAAGCCAGATCCCCCCGGCCCCTGAACTGCAAGGTGCAGAGGGAACCCTGGGGTCCCATGACAGCTCTCTACCACCATTTTACAGACAAGGAAACAAGCTCAGAGAGCAATGGGAACTTGGCCACAGGTACTTGTGAGAAACAGGGCAAGCCTGAAGGAACCCCAGACCCTGATTTCAAGGCCCAGAGCCCAGAGCTGGAGGGTGAGCTGGGGCTCCTGGTGCCTCTTTCCCCAAAGGCAGCCCAGTAGCCCCTCCCCCACAGACCACCCCACCCACATCCTGCTCCATTCCTCCCCAGCCAGCCTTCCCTCCTTCCCCTGACTCCTCCAGGCCCCCTGCACCCCACACCGGGAAGCCTCTGCATCTGGATCTGAGCACACCAGGAGCCCCCCAGCCCCTCTGCTGCACCTTCACAGTCTGCCCCCCTGCTGTGGCAGCCTAAGGACTCTGGGTCAGACCTTGCTGTGCAAGTCACAAGTGCAGTAACCTTGGCTGCCTCCTGGCTGTAAAATGAAGGGAGAAGTCTGCCTTGCCTACCCCCAGGGTCACTACAAGAATTCGCCCAGGCAGGGAGCACCCCACGCACATTGGGGATCACTATAGGGACTGACTTGGCAAGAGAGCATTTTGTTAACAGCATCATGGCCGTTTCACTCGTAAACCTAGTCAGACTCCATGGTAACTGTCAGCTTTCACCTAGGAGCAGTTATCCATCTGGGGTTCAGAGGGTGGGGTCGCCGCTCACCTCAGTGCTGTGATCTTTAAGATTAGAGTACATTCAGTCTTGTCCTTCCTGTTGAGTCTGAGTCTTAGCGGAGAGAGAAGAGGAGAGCTGCGGGATGTAAAGGGGGTGGAGGAAGCAAGCCAGCAGGCATGGGAACTCCGCCATATTTCAAAAAAGGGGAAAGGGAGTCATCAAGGTACTTAGTGCCTTTGGCTCCAGCTGGAAGGACTGCAAGGGCACCCAAGGCTCCAGGTCAGCAAGAGATAGGGTGTCAAAAACAGTGGCTGGGGAAGCTGGGAAGGCAGCTCTGGGGGCGGGCCAGGCCCCTGGGGAGAGGACACTGCCTCTATGGATTGCATGGTGGCCCCCAACACTATGGCCAGGTATTAAGCCCTGGAACCTGTTAGTGTGGCCTTATTTGAAAACAGGGTCTTTGCAGTTTTAATTAAGATACATTAAAAACCTCAAGATGAGATCATTCCGGATTCAGGGTGGGCCCTACACCCAGTGACAGTTGTCAAAAAAGTAAGACAGGAAGATCTGAGACACAGACACAGGGTAGGCTATGTGAAGACGGGAGGCTGAGGCTGGAGGGACAAGGCCACAAGCCAAAGAACACCAGGGGCCACCAGGAGCTCCGAGAAGCAAGGGAGGATCCTCCGCAAGAGCTTTGGGAGGAGCACAGCCCTGCAATGCCTTGATTTTGGAGTTCTGGTCTCCAGAACCTTGAGAGAATAAATTCCTTTTATTTTCAGCTGCCCAGTTTGTGGTGATCTGCTACAACAGTCACGGGAAATTCACATACTGCCTTTCTTGCTGGTGGGTCCCAGGCGCTCAGAGGTTGCCCACGGTCAAGCTGGCTTCCTGATACCACTCCTGAGCTGCAGAGGAGCCCATTGAGATAGGACATCTGCCTGGTTACCTGAGACCAAGCCACCTGAGTAACAAAGGGAACTTTTATTCTGGGTTGTACACGCTGGGGAGAACCTGGCAGGGTGGGGGTGGAGGAGAGGGCGAGCAAAGGTGGGGCGAGAATAGGGGCTTCCTTTCATGACTCACCTTGGGAACTTTACCGTCCAGCTGGGGGACGACCTAGCCCTTGCCTGTGATGCTGCGGCTCCAGGGCCCAGTATCGGCTGTCCACACCACTGTTTTCCCGGGGCACCCAAGGGTTCCTTGGATCCATCTCAGTTCAAAGTCTGACTCAAGACTTGTAAGGCCGGTGCGGGTTCCCAGAAGCCACACACACGTGGTGGGGCAGAGCCCTAGTGATGGCACCCAAACCCTTAGCTTTATAGGGGAAATGAGACATTTTGCGGGCCCAGTCAGAGCATTTCAAACTCTTGTTTTCATTTCCTCGAGCCAAGTGGGGTGGGCCCCCGCCGCGACGGGTCTGATAAGCAGCCCACTTATCGGCACAGGGGATGAGTTACATTCTCAAATAACTAGGCAAGAGGCTTGCTGTAGGGCAGTAGGGAAAAATGGAATAAAGACCCTATTCTTAAAACCAGTTTATTTTTAGACTTGCTCCTTCCCCTGAGCTGGGCCGCTCCTCTGACACTCCCTCCGTCTTTCCCAGTCCAGGCTCTGACCCACACTTTCTGAATCCGCCAGTGGGGAAGGCGATGAGGGCGCCCAGCCCGGGCGTCCCAGGCGGGGCTGCCTACTCACCCGCCCGCAGCCCCTCGGGGTCGACGGTCTCGGAAGGGCCGGGCCTTCAGCAGGGAGGCGACAGGAAGAGGTGCGGCGGCGGCATTGGCTGAGGCGGCGGCGGGAAGGCGGGCAGCAACCAGGGGGCGCGGGGCGCGGGTGGCGCCAGCAGGCTGGAGGGCGAGGGCCGCGCGGGCAGCGGCGGCAGCGGCTGGGGGGGCGACTCGGCAATGAGCGGCGGGCGGCCACGCGCGCCCACGGGCCCCGGCGTGGCGGCGACCGCGGCTTCGGGCAGCGGCGGCAACGGCAGGTGCGCGGGCGGCGGCGCGGGCGCGGGCAGGCGCGGCAGGTCCTGCAGCGCTAGCGCGGCGGCAGGCGGCGCGGGCACGCAGGCCTCGGGCGGCAGCTCGGGCAGCACCAGGTGGGCGTCGGGGCCCCAGGGCGCCAGGGGCTCGGGGCGCAGTGGAAGCGCGGGCAGAGGCGGCAGCTCCGCCAGGGCGAGCGCCGAGGGCGGCGGCGGCGGCGCGGGGCTCAGGCTGGGCGGCAGGCCGGGCAGCGGCGGGTGCGGCAGGGACGGCGCGGGCGGCGCGGTCAGCGACAGCGACGCGCGGGCCCTGCCCAGCCGCGAGTGGGCGCGGACGCGGGCTAGCCGCGGGTTCGAGCGGGCGCGGGGGAGCCGCGCCTCCAGCTTGGCAGCCGCTGCCACCCCAGAACCCGGCGCCCGCCTCCCACCTCGACCGCGTCCTTCCCACGGGTGGCCACGCGCCGCGCAGTGACCCGCCCAGCCAATCACGGGCCGGCGCGCCGGCTGCCTTCGCGTGGGTCCCGCCAGCTGACACGAGCTACTCCTGGCGGCCAATCAGAGGCGGCAGCGCACTCTATCAGGGTCTTCTTCCCGCCCTCCAGCAGTCCCAACCAATCATGGCGTCCCTCGGTGCCGCAGGCCCCACCCCCCACCGGCCCCACGACCAGGCGCTGCACACGCGCAGTTGGCGCCCCCACCTGGCCTTAGGGTCCACTGAGCTGCTGCACCCTCGCGGCGCCCAGCGAGGTTTGCCCTTGGTGTCTCTGGAATGAGAACTCTGGGCATGGGTCAAGACCTATGCAGATTCCCATTCAATAATCTTAAAGAAAAGATAATTCAAAACCAGAATCTGATGACATGGAGTATTTACGTTATTGTTAACAAACGGCATAAATGACCAATGGTGACAATCATAAAAAAGGACAGAATGGTCAATCTCTTTAAAATCGGAATATAGAGGGGCGCCTGGGTGGCACAGCAGTTAAGCGTCTGCCTTCGGCTCAGGGCGTGATCCTGGCGTTATGGGATCGAGCCCCACCTCAGGCTTCTCCGCTATGAGCCTGCTTCTTCCTCTCCCACTCCCCCTGCTTGTGTTCCCTCCCTTGCTGGCTGTCTCTATCTCTGTCAAATAAATAAATAAAATCTTTTAAAAAATAAAATAAAATAAAATAAAATCGGAATATAGAAACCTTTATTAGAATAATATTAGAACATTTCTAGGTGGGTTAGGAAGGATATCACACATTGCCCTCACTGAGACAGTCCGCTGGGTGGCCCCTGTGCTCAGAGATTGGGTTCTAATCCAGTTCTCCAGTGTTAACAAAAATTCAACTGAGTAAATTTGCAGATTTAATCGGCTTTAAGCGATTCAAGACTCGGGAGGCATCTGATCCACCAAGTAGAAGGGAGCGAGTGGTTGAATGGGACTGGCCTGTCTCTGAGTTAAAAGTTCAGAGCAGCAGGTCAATCCCCAATTGTGCAACCTCCGTTCTGGCCCAGGTAAAAAGAGCACTTTGCTTCCGCATTTCTGGGCAAGCAAATTTGTAATCACGGGATAAGAAAAAGCAGCAATCCAGTAGCACTAATATGGATAGTGGATTAGTAACTGGCTTTTTAAAACATTTGAAAGCGTTCAGTAATCTGAGATATTAAATATCTGATTTATTCATTTCCAAGAGCCCCTTAAGTGCTTAGGAAGAAGTGACTGATTGGATTTGTAGATCAAGGAGATTCTGTGTGTAATTGAAGTGTGTAAGGGAATTGAGTTAATCAGGTTTGTAAGACATGCTAAATATTCAGGGGGAAGTCAGATCTGTCAAACTAATAATCTAACAGCATTAATCAGAGGATGTGAAAGTGCGTTTTATATCCAAATTATAAAATTAATCAGTACAATAACATTGGGAAGCAAGTGGGAGGCTTAAGAGAAAAAGATTTTTACTTTATTTATTTTTTTTTTTGAAGATTTTATTTATTTGAGAAAGAGAGATAGACCGAGTGTGCACACAGAGGGAGAGGGAGAAGCAGACTCCTCACTCAGCGTGGAGCCCAACATGGGGCTCAGTCCCAGGACCCTGGGATCATGACCTGACCTGAAGGCACGTAACCCACTGAGCCACCTAGCGACCCAATATTTTTACTTTAAATAACTAATAAGTTCTTTATAAATGTAGACATAAATTAGGCACAGATCCCTTCTCTAACTTGGTTGTGGCTCCCCCGCTAGACTGCGACAGAGTGCTGTCCCGTTTATGAAACGGATGAATTAGGTGGTGGCCCGGGCTGCCTCCACCCAGCCAGTGATAACCCCCAGCACAGCACACAGAGGCAAACAGGGAAGCATGTCGCCTTTATTAATATTTTCAGCCCGCAGGAGACCCCAGGCCAGAAGCCAAGCCCCAGGGTCTGGCCGTCCTCGCCCAACACACCAGGCTGTGGTACAGAGGCACTCAGGATGGGCAGTGGAAGGGTCTTGGTGCTCAGCATTTCCCAAGAGGGCAGTGGCCTGGGAAAAGATAGGGCCCTGGTGAGGTCTGGACCCCTCTTCATCTCCCAGGGGACCTGAGCCCTGTCCCTCCTCTGGTCTCTCAGATCAGTCACTCAGCAGATAACCTAAGGTGACCTGAGAGCCTCCTGTCCCTCCCAAGGGCTGGGACAGCCCAGTGCAGCCTGGAAGGGCAACGATGGTGGCACAGGGCAAGTGGGGGACAGGGTCACCGTGACCCCTCTTACCTCCATAGCTATTTTCCAGTGGGCCACTGCTGCCTCTCTTCACCTCAGGGCTGCCTAAGGCACAGACAAGCCAGGGCAACAGTTCACTAGAGGACTTCAGAGTCCTGCCTTCCCCAGCTTCACCCCAGGCCCCAGGAGACTGCCACTCACCGAAGGGTCCAGGGCCCAGCTCTGGCCTCAGCTGTCTATAGGTCGCTGGGGGGAGGGACAGAAGGTGTGAGCATTGAGTCCCCAGTGGCCTTCACTCCGGGTCTGTCACTTCCCCATCTTGGTCTCGTGTCTCCTGCTCCACCTGTCTCTCCTCAAACCCTAGCCATTCCTGCCTAATCCCTCCTGTCCGGGTCCTACGTCTTCTCTACAGGGCTGTGGGTGCGCCTAGGCCCAGGACCCAGCTCCCTACAGCCACCCCTGACAAGCCCACGATGCTCTTCCACACACCCCCTTACCTGGTTGGCTCCCGATCCCTGGATATGCACCTCCAGTCCCATATCTAGGCTTTAAGGCAAGCCCCCAGGGCTGCAGGGAGGGCCAAGAAGAGCCCCTTAGGGCCCCGGCCTGACCTGTAGAAGGAGAGCTACTGTGGGCACCCCTGCCCATCAGTGCGGGACATCCAGGATGCTGCAAGCCCCCAGGCCCTCAGAGGGCCCTGCCGACTTGGCTTGGTCCCCACGTCCCTTGCCAGGGTTCACCCCTTAAACACTCATTTCCTACCATTTCCTTCAGGGCCTGGAACTGCTGCTTTGGGGTACACTGGTGCTTCCTCCCCATACCCTGCAAGAGATCCAAGTGATTCCTGCCCAGCCCCTGGATGTCCCTCCCCCTTAGCCCCTGCACTCTGTCCTCTGTCCCCGACTCACCATTCCTTTTTTTTTTTTTTTTTAAGATTTTTTATTTTATTTATTTGACAGAGATAGAGACAGCCAGCGAGAGAGGGAACACAAGCAGGGGGAGTGGGAGAGGAAGAAGCAGGCTCATAGTGGAGGAGCCTGATGTGGGGCTCGATCCCATAACACTGGGATCACTCCCTGAGCCGAAGGCAGATGCTTAATGACTGCGCCACCCAGGCGCCCCCCAACTCACCATTCCTAAAGCCATTGGCCCCGGGGAACTCTGGAGGAGGGAGGAGAAGGTCAGAGACGAGTAGTCCCTGAGTCCAGGGCCCCACACCCCACCCCAAAACTCCCAGGCACCTGGCTGCAGGTGGGCCTCAGGGAAGACCCCAGCTCCCAGACCGTTCCCGTAAGCAAAACCTGCAAGACAGCAGTGGGAGAAAGGCTGGGTGAGTCGGGGGAGGGAGGGGCTCAGGGTGACCAGCTCATGGAGAGACAGGAGGCGGCAGACAGACAGACTGACTGAGGCAACCCAGAGAAGGCCTCACACGCATACCCCCATGCTCAACCAGCTAACCCTGTGCAGCCTCTGGGGCCCCACCTTCTGGAAGCCTCTCCTGGCCTCCCTCTAGGCAGCTTCCCTTTCCACCCCAGGACTGGACCTCAGTGTGCCACTCGACCCTCACCTGACACATGGTGGCACCTGTCTCTGGCCGTCATTGTGGCCTACTGCAGAGTGAATGCATGCTGGTTCACTAAGGAAAGAGCCAGCCACGGCAAGAGAAAAGGACAAGGACAAGCAGGGATTGCCACAGGGAAGATACGAGCTTGCACCCAAAGGGTCCAGGGGGCTCACCAACTTTCTGAGGCTTGAGGCCACCACCAAAGCCTGAGAGAGGAAATGGGGGGCAGACATGGAGAAGTCAGAGATAGCCGAAGTCTCTGCCTCCCCTCTTCCTGAGCTTGGGGACAGGAGAGGAGGGCAGGGGAAGGGCCTCCTTACCCAGTTCTGTTCCTAGTCCATAGCCATTCAGGGGCTGGTATCCTGTGAGGAGAATGGAGATCAGTGGAGAGCACTCAGACTTTCCCTAACTCCTTGGGGGCCAAGTATGGACCTTAGGGGCTCTGAGGAGGAAGAAGGGATACTCCCTATCGATAGGGAAAAGAACCAGAAGAAATGGGCTTAGAAAGCAGCAAGAGAGACTGCAGGTAGACTAGGGGAGGGACTTCCTGGCCTTAAGGAACCTGAACAGCTGAGGCAGACTGGGCCCAAGGATAATGGTGGAGTGACCCTGATCTGGCCTGGGGATGGGGCAGACAGAGTCATACCTGCTTTCTGAGGTTTCAGCCCCCACTGGATGGCTGGAGTCGGTGCTAGGGAGAAAGCCATGGGATAGGAGTGAGTTTAGGGCAAGGAGGGTTGGGAACGCTGCAGCCTGCCCTGGGGGAAGGGGCTGGGGAGAGCTGCCATAATGGGGGTCCTCTGGAGTCTCAGGGCCAGAGTTTAGGCTTTCCCTCAGCTGGCTCTGTGACAAGCCTCAGTCTCAGCTAGACAATGGCCATGGGGGGTTCTGAGCAGCCCAGCTAGACCCAGCCCCTCCTGGGACCAGGTATCCCCTGGTGCCCTGCAGGCCCCCTACTCCATACTGACCTGGGAGCTTGCCGTTCTGCCCTGGGGGAGAGGGCTGAGATTTGGGGCCCCAGCCGCCCCCTTTATCAGATGGGACCCCCAAAGTGGGAGGCCTGGGGAGAGGCAGTGTAGGGACCCTCCCATTGCAGGGACCTAGATGGGGGAGGGAGGGGGAGGGCAGTGAACCCAGGCTAGCGTCTGCCCCAGGCCATTCTCCCAGCCTCAGCCTGTAGTGACTCCCAGGGCAGACACAGCCTCCAAGGGGGGGCCACTGGCTAGACCAGAGAAAGCCGCACTCCCTTGGTGCTTGGGGGACAAGGGGACCCACACACCTAACATGGCTCCTGCTGTTGACGCACCTACACCCTCTGCCTTCCGGCAGCATCCCTCCTGCCTCTCTCCTGGTGCGCCTCCCTTCACCCCCAGCCCTGCCCCAGGAGCCTCACCTGGCTGGGCCCCCGCCCCATTTCCGTTGCCATATCCTGGGGAGAAAAAGCAGGGATATGAGGGTAGTAATTTGTGTGGGGAGGGTTCTGGAAGGAGGCAGGAGGAGGTGCAGGATAGAGATGGGGAGTCTCTCACTTGCCTGGCTTTTGAGGTTTCACACCCCCTCCCAGAGCTGCAGGAGAGACAGGTCCCCTCGGACCTCAGACCTCAAGCTCCTAAGAAAGAGCCCCGTCTCCCCTCCTGAAGCCCCCACTGCACTCACCTGCTGGGAGCAGCAGCCCAGGCCCTGGCATGTATCCTGGGGGGGAAGCAGGCATGAGGGCTAGGGCTGGGGGGGCAACTGCAAGGCAAGGGAGGAGAAGGGCAGGGATGGGCTCACCTGGCTTTGGAGGGCTCAAGCCCCTTCCCAGGGCTGGGGAGAGATAGAAACAGGCTGAGTGACAGCTGGACCCCACCCTGCCCCCTTCTCTTCCCCAGAACCCAACTCTGCTTCATGGGGCCCTGTGCCCCCCTCCTCCCCTGGACCCCCTCCTCCCAGCACTGGAGGGCCTACCCCTGCCTCCCTCACCTGGTGGGGCCCCCTGGCCTGGGAAGACTCCAGCTCCCAGCCCATTCCTGTAAACTGGGAGAGAGGATGTGGGTTGTAAGGGGGAAAGCAGTGAGGGGAATAGACAGTTTCTGGGGGTGGAGAGCAGTAGGGGCCCGATTCTAACACTGATCCCAATTCTGGAATTTTCCCACAGCACCAAGCAGTTCTCTCAACACCAGCTGGGTGTCTGACAACATAACTCAGTCCTGACACCGGCCCCCTGCGGACAGCCTCAGACCCCACAGGTTAAGGGCTCAGTTCCCCACCCCCCATTTCAGGCACCACCCCAGCCCAGGTGGCCACTGGCTATAAACCCAACCCCTTGGGTGTGACTGGTTTGTTAGAGCAGCTCAGAGAACTCAGAAAAACCGTTTCCTAACTAGAATACAGGCTTATGATAAAGGTTAGAACTCAGAACCAGCTGATGCAAGAGAAGAAGAGCCCAGGCACGTGGCAAGGCCTGAGGGGCCTCCGCCCTCCCCGCACTATCACGGGGTCACCCACCCAGAAGCTCTCCTGACTGGCCCTTTCGGGTTTTTAGGGAGGCCTCGTTATACTGGCACGGCTGGTGACCCTTTCCATCTCCAGCCCGGCCCCCTCCCCAGAGGTCAAAGGGTGGCACCAAAAGTTCCAACCCTCCCATCACATGGTGGGTTCCCCTGGCAACCAGCCCCCAACCCCAGGTGACTTAGGGGCTCTCCAAAAGTTACCTCATTAACATAACAAAAGACCCCTCTACCGCTCTCCTCACTTAGGAAATTCCGAGGCTTTGAGGGGCTCTGTGCTGGGAACTGGAGACCGAATATTTATTTATTTATTTATTTATTTATTTATTTATTTATTTATTTATCTATCTTTTCTTTTCTTTTCTTTTCTTTTCTTTTTAAGATTTTATTTATTTATTTTGACAGAGAGAGAGACAGACAACGAGAGAGGGAACACAAGCAGGGGGAGCGGGAGAGGAAGAAGCAGGCTCCCAGCGGAGGAGCCCGATGCAGGGTTCAATCCCAGGACCCTGGGATCATGCCCTGGGCCGAAGGCAGACGCTTAACAAATGAGCCACCCAGGCGCCCCCGAATAGTTATTTCTTATTAGAAGTCACAGTACCATGAGGAGGAGGAAGGCTTTACCTGGCTTCCTTGGTTTCCCGCCCTCACTGATGCCTGAAGAAGAGATGGGAGCAGGTGAGCGACCTACTCCCCATCTCTGGGCCTCTCACCCCAGCTCCCACTCCCCTACCTGGTCCGTAGCCCATGGGAACCGCAGGGCCTGTGGGGACGGAGAGGCTCAGATACGGAGGGCGAGGGGGAGGGGGACCAGAAACCCGGGGCCTCCTGGGCCTCCTGCCAGGGCTATTCCAGCACCAGCCCCACCCTCTCCCCAGAACACAGCCGGGTGCGGACCAGCGCTCCCCACCAGGCCCGCCTCTCCTCTCCCCTCGGAACCTCCTCTGTAGCCTTTGTGAGCTTGAGGGCCCCTGGGGGGAGGAGGGATGAGCAGGGGTTGGGGCTGGCGCCCAGCCAGAACCAGGGGTCCTAGAGGCCCCGCCAGCTGCTCCTGCCAGGCCTGGAGGAAGGCGGGAGATGACGCCCACACTTGCACCCCCCCCCCAGCCCCACCAGTCTCACCTGGCTGGGCTCCCAGCCCATTGCCATTCCGGAATCCTGGTGGGGACAGAAGGACAGGGGGTGTGAGTGGGGGCAGGAGCACTCAGGGTTTGGGGGGAGGTGGAGGCTGATGTCGACCCCACCAGACCTCTCCTCAGGGTCCCCTGCACCCCCAGTTCCTGCTTTTCTCCCAACTCCTGGGACCCAGACCTGGCTGCCCTCCCGCGGCTGGGCTCCTGGTCCGGGCGATGTGAGGGGCAGGGTTTGGAGGGGTTCCAGAGGAGCTAGGACAGAGCTGGGCAGCCTGGGGCAGGGCAGCGGTGGGCAGGTGAGGCAGTGGGTGCGAGGTCGTCTCCTCCTCCCCATGCCTCCCTGGCCACAGGCTAAGCTCTCCACCTCCCCACTATGTGGAAGCCAGCCCTCTGCCTTCCTCTCTCCCTGCTAGAAGCCTAGGCTGGCCCCTGGGAAGGCCATGCCTCTGGCGGTTCCCCGATCCTAGAGAATGACAGGGAGGCTGAGGAGGGGCTGCTCTGGCTTTAGGGGGTTCACGGATACAGACAAGACCAGGGCAGACTCACCTGGCTTCTGGGGCTTCATGCCCCCGCCAAAGCCTGGAGAAGACACAGGAGCAGGTGAGGGGCCCGGGAGCCCTGTCTGAAGGCCTCCCCAGGGTCCTCCCCACTCTGCTCCTACCTGCTCCATATCCGTTCTGGATCACTAGGCCTGTGAGAAGAGGAAGGGTGAGTTGCGGGATTTGGGATCCAGCTGAGGGAGAGGTGAAGGTGCCCCCTTCAGAGCCAAGCCTGAAAGCTGGAATCCTGGAGGCTTTCTCTTAGTGCTCCCTCAATTATTTACCAATCCTGCCCCTACAAGGCCTGGAGGGAGATGGGAGAGGACGCCCAGATGCGGACCTCCAAATCCCAGCAGTCTCACCTGGCTGGGCTCCCAACCCATTGCCTTCCCGAATCCTGGGGGACAGATGGGGGCTGTGTGAATGGGGGAGGGGAGCTTAGGGTTTAGGGGTGGAGAGAGATAGGCAGGGGTGAGGCTCACCTAGCTTCTGGGGCTTCATACCCCCTCCAAAGCCTGGTGGAGACAGGGAGCAGATGAGGGCCCAGTCCCCGTCTCCGGGTGTCCCCAGAGCCCTAGAATGTGCCTACCTGGTCCGTAGCCATTTTGAGTTGCAGGACCTGATGGAAGGCAAGAGGGACTCTGGGGCCAGCCTCTCTCGGAGGCTCCCCTGGGATCTGGCCCCTGTGTCTCCAAATCCAGTGCCTCCCCCACCCAGTTGAGCCCCTGCCCTCCCCCTGGGGCCCGACTCCCTGGGGAGCCTGAATGTCACCCCCGCTGCCTGGGTCCCATCTGGTCAGGCGTCACGGCCACCATGTGCATCAGCCAGCCAGGGAGGCCGACTCTGTGACACGGCTTTGCGCCACCAAGCCCAGGGTGCGTACTAGCTCCCCCCACACACCGCTGGCCTCTGAGCTGTTTCCAGAGCCTGGACCCTCTCTGGTGCTCTCTTGGAGGCCCCGGCTCAAGCACCCACAGATTTTTCAGGGGGCCCCAGCCAGCGGTCCTCTCCCTGGCCTCCGCCTCCTCTTCCCCAAATGCTCCTGGCTCCCCACCAGTGCACCCCCTGGCCACGTGTACTCACGCTCCTTTCCTGTGCACCCACCTCAGCACCACCACCCCCATTCTGGAGGGGCCTGTCTCCCACCTGGCCATCCCTTGTGGTCCGGTGAACTAGTGATGCTCATACCAGGTGGGGGAGGTGGCCGTGGCAAGCGGGTCTCACGTGCCTTCTGTGGCTTCAGCCCTCCCAGGCATGGGGAAGACCAGGAGACTGTCGCTGTGTCCCCCCGGCCCCTCCTCCTCTCTTGGATCCTAACTAGACCTGGGCCGCCTCAGTGACCCCCACGCTCCTAGGGCTCCAGAGCCTCACCTGGTTGGGCTCCTGCTCCTGGGAAGGCGCCACCTTCCAGCCCATTCCCATTCCTGAATCCTGGGGAGACAGAGCAAGAGGATTTAAGGGGGATCACGGGCTTGGGAGCAGAAACAAAGAGATAGCTGACAGGGAGACAAACAGCGGGGCTCACCTGGCTTCTGTGGTTTTCCACCCCCTCCAAAGCCTGGGGTACAGACTAGCAGGTGAGGGACCCAGAAGCCTAGCCCTGGCTCCCAGCTTCAACCCCATGCCCTTGCTACCCTGGTCCACAGCCATTCTGAGCATGGAAAAGCGGGGTGGCCCTGATTAGGCCCCTAGACTCCCCCACCCTGCTGCCTGGATCCCTGACGTCCCCTCACACATCCTTCCTTTCAGCCTGGCTACCAGAGTGGGGGAAGGGGTCATGAGCCTGTGGCTGGAGAGAGGCTGGGGAGGCAGGCAGCAAGGGACCCACCCCCCAGACCTCTCCCCACAGCTGTCCTGGGTCCCTCTGACCCACACTTCCTAATGCCATGTGGGCAGAGCCCAGCCTCCTCAAGGCCTCCCAACAGGTCCTGGAACCCAAAGTGGTTTGCTCTAGCTTAAAACGCCAAGGGTATGCCCCACTGCAAGGTTAAAGCCCCCCAGGACTGGGCATATGGGCTGCCCCAGGACAGGCACTTGAACGCCAGCAAAATTAATGAGCCCCTAAGAGCCCCTCTGCTAGGAACAACAGCATGGGCTGGACCCTGACCTCTCCAGTCACGTGCCCCCGCCCCAGCTGCCCCAGCATGGCTGGGCCCCCAGCCATTGCCAGCGCTGCAGCCTAGAGAGGAAAAGCAGTGTGAGGCATGGCCTCGGGGAGGAGAGTCAGGGACTGGGGGATGGAAGGCAGGGCCTGGGGAAACACCCAGAGCCACGGAGCCACATGTGGACCTCATCCCACCCTATTCTCCCCCCAGAAATCAGTTTTCTGCCCTCCAGTCCCTGACCTCCCTAGCTCCTCCCCAGAAGCCCAGCTTGGCCCAGGTGCCCTCACCTGGCTGGGCTCTGACTCCCATGCCATTCCCATTGCCAAATCCTGCAAGACAGCAAAAGAGAGTAGGGGGAGGCTGGAGACCAGGTGGAAGACAGAGACATCAGGACAGCATGCGGCTCACCTGGCTTCTGAGATTTCACACCCCCTCCAACTCCAGAGAAAGGGTCAGGGACCAGGTGAGGGAGCGCAGAGCTCCCTTGAACCCCCACATCCATGCCTATGTCCCCCAGTCCCCACCCCGTACTTGGTCCCTGGCCACCATTCTGAGCCACAGGGCCTGTGGAGAGAGGGCGGGCAGGGCTGGATCTGGGCCAGTGGGGCTGCTCTGGGGGGTACCCCTCGGCGGGGTAACACATGCCCAAGCCGGGGACATGGAGAGGGGACGCTCTCCCCTCACCTGGCTTCTGAAGATTCATTCCCCCTCCCAGGCCTGGGGAGAAACAAAGAGGCTTCCCCGCCCCAACTTTCTCCCTTATTTATTCCCTGTTCCAACACTACCTCTCCTCCCCCTTTTCCCTCCCTGGGCTCAGGCTCCAGGTGTCCTCACCTGGCTGGACTCCCAGTCCTGGGAAGGCACCAGCTCCCAGTCCATTTCCATATACTGGGGAGAGAGAGCCAGAGGGAATAAGGAAGAGGGTGTCAAAGGGAGCCAGACAGAGGGCAGGGTGGAGGGAGGAGTGGGCATGGACTGGGCGTCTCACCTGGCTTCTGGGGTTTCACACCACCTCCAAAACCTGGGGAGAGAGATGTGGTAGATGAGGGGATCCCAGGGACCCAGCCTCTTCCTGGGGCTCCAGGGCCATGCTGAGCTGAGGGGTGAGGCAAAGGGCTTTTGGGGTCCAAGCTGAGATGGGAGTGAAAAAGGGGTGCCCTTCTCTCCTCCCTGAAACTTTAATGGTCCTTCTCGTCCACCTCCAATGAGTCACCCATTCTGCCCTGGGGGAGCCTGGGAGAAGATCCTCTCAATGCTGACCCAGCCTTATCAGCCCCATGCTCTTCTCCCACCTTACCTGGCTGGGCCACAGCACCTGGGAAGGCCCCTGCTGCCAGCCCATTTCCATTTCCAAACCCTGGGGAATAGGGCAGGAGGGGGTCAGGGAGGAATAAGGGAATAATGGGGGGGGGGGAGGCAAGGCAGAGATGGGGAGAGATGAGGTGGGGGACTCACCTGGCTTCTGAGGTTTCACAACCCCTCCAATGCCTGAGAGGGAGATGGGGATCAAGTGAGGGTCTCAGATCCCATTTCAGGAGTACCTAGAATCCTGACCCCAGCTCCCAATCACCCTGGGCCCACCTCTACCTGTTCTGTAGCCATTCTGAGCTGCAGGACCCATAGAGAGAGGGAGGGATGAGCAGGGGAGGTTTGGGGTCCTAGCTGGGGTGGGAGTACAGGACCCTTGGACCCCGCCAGAAAAAGCAAACTGGAAGGCTCCCTCTCTGCCCCCTCAATCATTAAAAAATCCTGATCCTCCCCTCTAAGGCCTGGGAGGGAGGCAGACAGAACAACTTCCAGAGCCCACCAATCTCACCTGGCTGGGCTCCCAGACCATTCCCGTTCCCGTTCCCATTCCCAAATCCTGGGGGGACATATGGAGATAAAGGGTGTGAGAGAAAGGAGGGGAGACAGGGCTGGGGCTGGGCAGTGCCCACGTGGCTTCCGAGGTCTAACAGCCCCTCTGAAGCCAGGGGAGATCCAGGGACTAGGTGAGGGTCCCAGGACCCCTTCCCCCCTAGCCATTCTGAGCGGCAGGCCTATGGGAATTCCCATAGAGGGTGGAGAGCCCCGCTGGTGAACAGGAAGGGGGCCTTGGAGCCCACTCCCAGCCGGCCCAGAGGGCATGCAGTGAGCCAGACTTGCCTACCCTGAACGGGGCTCAGTGGGGGTGGCACAGAACAAGCAGGGACAGGAAAGAGTTGGGGGTGCCTGGGGCGGGGCACATGGGTGAGAGGACACCAGAACAGTCTTGATGGATTCCTAGGTGGGAGGGGAGTGTGTGTAGGAGGAAAAGGAGACCAGCCAGAAGGGGTCACAATTCACTTCTCTGAGGGGTGGTGTGGGGTCAAAACTGTCCCCACATATTTTTGAGGTGGCTGCTTCTCCCAACCCCAAAATCCCATTTGCCCATCTCTTACCTGCTCCCAGGCCACTGGGGGAGCCGTAGCCTGGGGGGGGGGTGAAGACAAGAAGTTGAGCCTGAAGGGCCAGGAGGGGCCAAGAGCTGGGGTGCCTCCCCCTTGTTCAGAGGACACAGTGGCACCCACCCTGCCCACCCTATCCCCCGGCCAGCTTCACCTGATCTGTAGCTACTGGGGCTCCCTAAGCCTGTGGGTTGCAGAGAAGGGGGTTAACTTAGGAGGGGCAAAGAGCCCAACCTGAATGCTACCCCTCCCACTTTGCAAGCAAGAGCGCAACCCCCTCTCTGGGCCTCTGTTTCCCCTCTGGTCAGAGGAGGGGCAAGGACAGTGCCAGGTGAGCAGCCTGGAGAAAGGGGCGCGTAGCAGGAGGTGTTCACGCCGTACCCCTGGGGGCAGATCCCCTGCGCCTTCCTCAGGGGCACGACCACCTCTCCCACCTCTCCCCTCCAATCTTTGGAGAGTCTACAGACCCCTCCCTTCCTAGAAATCCCATCCCCCTGGTGCCCCAACCCCCATCTTTCTCTTATGCAGCATCAGGTCTCAGGAGGGAGCCCTTTCTCCCATCCTGAGGACCCCACAGATCCCAGGAGTTCAGACCCTTCTGTGACACTCTGACCCTACCTGCCCCACCCTCTGGGCCCCTCACCTTATTTTCTCCCCTCCTGCCTTACCTCCAGGCCTTTGCCCCTTCTCACTGTCAGGATGTCCTTACCCCTCCCTGTCACAGCTTGGCCCCCTTGAAGACCCAGTTCCAAGCCCCTCCTCTGGGATGTTCTCACGCCTGGAGTTGACGTTCTGCCCTATCTCACCCCAGTTCCAAAGGTGTGGGGTGTCTTTGCTCCCCAAACTTGAGCTAACTATGGACAAGACTGTCTGCCATGAAGACAGTGAGGGACCCTGTGCTCTCCTGGGCCCCACATCTGGATCCCAGAACCAGGGAGGGAACATCCGGAGCTCTTCCCCAGAGATCTCCCGGACCCCTAGGGGAAAGACTGGTCCCTCTTCCTTGACCCCAGTCCAGCAAAGACCACTTACCTTTCCCTAGGCCCGGAGACAATGGAGGTAGCCCTGGGGAGCAAGGAGGTGCTGACTCAGGGTGCGGACCTCAGAGATGGACAGGGAGAAGGACCCAGGCATCTATCCCTGAACCTCCCCAAAACCGTCACACACTCAGAGCCCCAGCACTGGCCCGGTGCTGTGCCTAGACCTCCCAGCCCCAACCTCAGCTCCCTGCCTCCCGCCCTCACCGCCTTGTAGGCTTTCAGAAGTCAAGCAGAGCAGGAAAAGGGCTGTGGGGAAGGCCCAGGTGCCCATGATGCCAAGTGGAGTGCAAGGGCACACACCCCTTGGACCTTTAAACACCCCTGCTGGGTGGGGACTCTCACCGAGGCCCCCCAGCTGTGAGTGGCAGAGGCTCTGTTGGCAGACCCCAGGGGGCCAGCCCCCCACCTCCGTCTGTGGCAGGAAGCCTGGCCTTCTCCCTGCCCCACCCCTCATCCATCATGAGTGCTGACAGCCACGACAGGCCCCCACCTGGCCCACGAGGCTCCTCCACCCCTGTCAGGATTGGGGCCCTGGCGCCAGGCCTCAGGCCTCGGGGGCTCAGATTCCCTCCCAGCAGCTGGCAAGGGGAAGGCAGGCAGGCACCCCAGGCCCAGCCCAAACACAGCTGGAGAGAGGAGGGAAAGCCAGGCACAGAAATGGCAGGGTGGCTGGCAGGGGAGACTCAGGAGTTACTGTGTTACACAGAGAGCCCGGGGCAGAGGCCACAGTGTTCCAGAGGTACGTGGAGAGGCAACGGTGCAGTAGACTGGGTCTGACCACTAGACTGTCCAGGAAGAGCCAGGCTATTAGCTTATCTCACCCCGGAGACTCCGGGACCGCACCAGGAGGTGATCGTTGGGCTCCCGCTGAGGCTGCACGTCCACGAGTGCGCCCCAGCATCCCTTCTATAAGCGGAGGTGATACACAGGGAGCCTGTCCAGGGACGGTCACTGTTGCCTGAAGGCTTGGTGGGGGTCCACCCGCTGCAGGGGCTCTCTCAGTGTCACCTCTATCTCCTGCTCAGCTCCAGCAGCAGTGACTCTAATGCCGGGGAGACTGGAGCAGGGGGCACTGCCTAAGGTGCAATGGGGAGAGTAAGCACTCTGTTTCTAGGGGTGGCAGATGAGCCTGGAGCCCGGGCCAGGCAGGGGGACTTGGTGGGGAGCCAAGTACGCAAAGACAGAAGAGGCAGGCCTGCAAGTGCCAGGAGTGAACCCCACCGAGCTGGCTGGGGACAGCAGTGACTCAGGCCCCCCGGGCCCTAGTCCAGAAGGCTCCACACCCTGTCTGTCTGAGGAACTGGCCCCTGCCCAGCCAGCCCCTCCTGGCACCTCTGGCTCAGGAGGGCGGCCTGCCAGGTCAGGCTGCCTGACAGGGTGGGGGCCTAGAGAGGGGTTACAGTGGGGAGTCGGCCTGCTGCTAGGCTCCTGTGACCACGGCGCATGCAGGGGCCAGCTCCAGCCACAGTGGACGGCAGGGCTTTGAGCAGGTACCCCCCAGCACGGAGATGTGCCTGTCCCTCCCCTCCCTCTTCGCCTCCTCTCCCACCCACATCCTGGGCTGCACCCCGGGACCATACTCCCATGGCCGGGCCCATGGTGCCCACCTTCCCCACCACACACATAAGGCCCCTCTGCTCCCACTGGGTCCCCTCAGCTCAATGCCCCAGTGTGGCACCCCCACATGCCCACCACTTCCCCTGCCTGGCATAGAGCCATGACCCAGAGTCCTAGGGCTGGACATTTTACTGGCTGCTGGGAGGAGCTCTGGGGTGGCCCCTGGCCCCAACCACCCCAAGAGCACCCAGAACAGCTGGGATGATCTCTGCAGACTCCCCGGGGAGGGCTTCCTGCCAGGCCACCTGCTCCACCCCGTAAAGGCAAGTGCTGGCTCCCTGGTCTCATCGAGGGCCTCTAGTGGTCTTGTGGTCACCAGGCCAGCCACTTGATTCCGACTGGGTTCAAATACCCGCTCGATCTGGCCGGGATGCTGGAGCAGCAATCCAGCCTCCCTGAGCCCATTCTCTTTCCCGTAAAATGACGGCACTAACAGTTCTGCCACGTCAGGGCCATTGCAGGGGAGCTGCTTCTTACCCTGTTTTACAGATGGGGCAACAAGCAGAAAAGGGACAGGGCTCAGATTATACAGCTCCTAAGCAGGGGGCCTGAGATTCGAAGACAGGCGCCTGCAGGCCCAGTTACCCCAGACACTGCATTGCTCTCCGCCTGCCCTATGTCGGTCTGGGCCCCAGATGTCTGCCTCAGACGCAGGATAGCTAAGGGCCCCCTCTACAGACCCAGACACAAGGCTTGTCCCACGGTGCCAGGGAAGCTTGGCCCAGGAGGGGGTGGGCACAGACCAGGAGGGGCCACGCAGGAGGTACAGGCTGAGGAAATGCTGGTGCCCACCACCGCTGCCAGGCGGCCTGGGTGCTGGCATGGGCCTGTGGAAAATGCCAGCCAGCCTGGGCATTTGGGCCAGCTTGATGCTGCCCCGGGCCAAGCCCAGTTGGGCACCCTTGGCCCATTCAACAGCGCCACCCCCACCCCAGCATGTCCAGTCCCTTCAGGTTATCCCCAGCCCTGCCCTGGCCTAAGAGCACCTGGACTGTGTGGAGGCCAGGACAGCCCCTGATGGAGTCCTGGCCTAGGGTACCCTTTTCTCCTAGGCGTGAGGGGACATGGTGGCCCAGCTTCCGGGGAGAGGAGGAACTTTGAGGGGACAGAGCTAAGAGCCCAGGGCAAGGTGACAGCTGGGTGTTGGAAGTGCCAGGCAGAGGCCCAGGAAGTGTGTCGCCTAAAATGGCAGAGCCTGTTGACAGACTCCCAGCCAGTTGCTCCGAGCAGCACCTGCCAGGGTGCGAATTTGGGGAGGACAGCTGGAGGGGAGGCAGGCGCCTTGTGAACCTGCAACTGTGCCGAAGTCCCCTCTGGTCACCCTCTTGGCCCTCTATCTGGCAGCTCTTTAGCCCAGACCCCTCCAGCGGCTGCCTCTGGACACCTTTGCCGGCACCTCCAGGCGCTCCCATGGTGCAATCCTGACCTCCGTTAACGCCCTCCCGCCATCCACCTGCCGGCTTATTAAAACCTATGCCAGCGTGAAATAAGGCATACGTACAGAGCGTGCGTAAGATAAACGCGCACTGTAACATACCCACGGGACACCCACTGCCGCTAACACCAGACCAGCTCCCCAGACGCACCCGTCACGATCTCCTCTTCCGTTACAGTAGCCATGTCCGCCCTTGGGGCCGTCATTTCCCTGCTTTTCTTAAGTCACCTTAGTCCCATTTCGTGGCTCCATCCCTGAGCGGCTTCCCAGGTGAGCGGTGACCGACTTCCCTGGGAGAGTCTGGGTGCGGCCACAGTGCTGTTGCGGCGACAGGACACACGGGGGCGCGCGGGGCTCGAGCCGGCTCTCACCTGAGCGCGGGCGGGACCCCGGCAATCCAGCGCCTGGGCCGGGGGTGGGGGTGCTTCCTCGCCGACGGAGCCCCAGCCAAGTTCTTTAGTCTCGAAACCTGCGGGCCCGTGCCTCTGCCCCTGTGGTCCCGGGGCGGGTGTGCGGGTGCTGGTTCCTCTCCTCCAGGAACTTCCTTTTGGCCCCCGACAGCTGCTTTGAAAACTGAAAAACACTATACAAATGACGGAATGTTACTGTTTTTATTAAACAGTGAGTAAGCTCCTACTGTGTGCTTGCTCAGCCTTCAGCTCAGTACTTCGCATTCATTTTCTTATTTCGTGCTCCTACCGTACAAGGAGGTAGGAACGATCATCTCCATTTTACAAACATGGAAACAGGCCCAGAAACATAAAGCAATTTGCTCAGGGCAGCACAGCTTATGTGTGTGGCAAAGCAGGGTAGAGCCTTAATTTTCCTTACTCCACAGCCCATGCTCTCATCTACTCCCTGTACTTAACTTCGTATTACAATCCTCCCACAGACTGAAATATCCATTGGAAGTATATTTTTGAATTAAAAAAAATATTTCGATTATTGCCAATTAGGCTTTCAAGACTGGGCACCTGGAAGAAGCCCCAGGTCCTGGACTCCTGGAGATGGGGCTAGCAGAGGGGATGGCAGCTGGAGAGGGGGCCACTTGCTTCCCCAGGCCTTCTGGGGACAAGCTTGGGGTCTTTCACAAGGATCCAGCCTGAGTCACAGGGGCTGGGGCTGCCACAGGTGCAAATGCAAAGGAAGGGTGTTGTGTGTGTGGGGGGGTGCAGCCCCCAAAGAAACTCTAGGTCTATGAGCCTAACCTGGTATGCCAGGCCCTCCCGTGCTGGTCCATGCCCTGGAATGTTCGCCGAAGGTGCAGGCACCACAATGGGCTGAGAACCCTAACCTGTCGGGAACTTGGGGGATGGGTGGTCAACAAATAAACCAGTAAATAGAGGACAGAAATTCAGACAGAGATAAGCGCAATACGAAAATAAGGTGGGAAACGAGATGCGATAAGATGGGGAGCGTTCTAGAGAAGATGGCCTGGAAGCACCCTGTTAAACGGATAAAAGGTGCCCTTAGCGGAGGAAGGGGCAAACTCCAGCCGCGCTATTGTTAGGAACCAGCGCTTGCTCCGCCCCGGCTCCACGCTAAGAACTTTAAGGGGATCATCCAATTTGAACCTCTAGCTGCGTGGGGGAAGCTGCAGCAGCTCGGTTTTTGCCGGAGAAGAGACTAAGCCGAAGCTCAGAAAGGCCCGGCGCGTTCCGAAGGTCGTGCAGCCACGAAGTGGCTGAGGCAGGGTTGAGCTCTGCTCAAATCTCAAATCCAAAGAATGGTTAGGGCTGCCTCGGAGGTGGCTGCGGCCTGGGAGGGCTTCCCGCGGGTGGGGAGAATGTCTGGCATCCCGGTGCGATGCTAGGCGGGCAGGAGGGAGCCCGCGAGCCCAGGGCGCCCCACCCCGCTGGGACCCGGAGGCTGCAGGGACTTCCCGTCGCGTCCCGCGGGACCGCCTCCTGAGGCACCTCTGAGGCAAACCGCCCCTTTTATAGTCTCAAAAACTAAGCCAGCGAGGCGAGGGTGGTGCGTGCGGGACTGGGGTCTGGAGGTCTGTCAGCATCCCGGGAACCGAGTGGGAGAGGTCCACCGGCAAGCTCGGACCCCGCGACACCCCTCAGCCGGGACACCGCAGCCGGTAGTGCCTTCCACCCCGGCTGGCGCCGAGGAGCCGTGGCGCCTGCGCAATGAGAGGGCACGGACCGAGGAGCCGGCGGAGCGGTCCCGGTGACGCGCACGCAGGGACGTGTGGGGCGGAGCCCCGGCGGCCTGGGCGCCTCTGATGGGCTGCATCGGGGAAGGGGCGGAGAAAGAGGCGTTCCTGGGCGGGGCCTCGAGGCCGGTTTGGAATTTTTGGCGCGAGCCGGCTCTGCGCGCGTTCACGGGCCGTTCCTCCTCCGAGAGTCCTCCGGTAGAGAGCCGTCGACCGCAGACCCCCGCCCGCCTGACCGCCCCAGGGGCTTCCGCGGCCTCTGCGGACCCGGAATCTGGGACCTTGCTGAGCTGCGCCCCGCCCACCCGTCCAGGTGAGCACAGGCCGGGTCCTGAAGGTGATTGTCCGGGACAAGCCCCCTGACAGCCCCTCCCGGGGTGAGCCTCACCCCCTTCCGGCCCCGCGGGGTCGCGCCCTGCCCGCGGCCGCCCCGCCCTCTCCCCCTGCCGCGGCTCCCGGGGCGGGCCCCGGCCTTCCTGGCCTTCCCCGGCCTCCCTGTCTGCTTTCTGGGAGCGCCTTTCCCCAGCGACTGCAGCCCCTCTACCGGCCCTCCCCCGTGACAGCCGGTCTCTTCAAATGTTCGCCAGGGCTTCCCCGCGTCCACGGAGGTGAACCAGCTGTGGCCCTGCCCGGGAGGAGCTCACAGTCTAGCGCGGTAGACCGTGGTCAGCAATGCGTCCGGCCCAGGGAGAGGGTGAGGCCCCCGAAAGCTCCCGAGGTCACGCAGGCCTGGCCTGCTCCGGGCCACCCTGGATTCACCGGGGAGCCCCTGTTGCTTCTCCGTCCCCATCCCCTCCCCAGAGCTGTTTGGCCAGGCCTGTGGTGCTGGAATGCGAGGGACTTTGGGGTGGTCTGAGAACTGGCTTAAGATGCAGGTGCCTGGTGTTCCAAATATGCTAGGACTGGGCCTCTTACCGGCGCTGGAGGGGGTGCTGACACCCTGGTTCTGCGCTTTAGGAAACCCTGAGATGGGCATCCTGAGGTGAATACCCTCAGAGGAAGGGCCCCCACAGGATGTAGGGTGTCTTCCAGGCAGGTCCCCGCGGGGGTCCCTCCCCCATCCCCTCACTGTCCCAGAGACTGGAGGGCACACTTCAGACGACTGCTTCCTCACGGTTCTGCGACTGATTCACTCCCTGCTGGGTATGGTATCGTTTGATACACTGTGGCTTCCTCTCAAAATCGAACTCCTCTTTTGTGTTCTTGTTTTTGTTTCTATTATAACATTATAGCAACACAACAGCCCTTTCTCTTCCCACACACACCCTTGAGACCACTGCACTTTGTGTGTTCTTTCAATTACTGCTCAGAACACTGTTATATATTACTTGCTCTGTAACAGCGTTTATTGGGGGATCTGTATGCCAGACACTGGGCTGAGCCTTCCCTGAGGTATTACCGGTCCACAAACCCCTGTGGCTAGGTGTGTTTCTGAATTCAACATGTCTCTGATTTTAGAAAGCTAATAGGGCACACATATCATTTATATGTAACACCACCTGTGGGCCTAGGGCATTATCCCATAATCAAACACATTAAGATTTCCATCAAGAAATATATGAATATTCACACTTGGAGGGAAAAATAAGTTAAGTCAGAGTTTTCTGCTCAATGATTTTTGCATGTAGAAATACAGTTGTTCCAGCACCATTTATAGAGAAGACTTCTTTCCTACTGAATTTTTTTGTCACCCTTGTCAAAATCAATTGACCATGAATGTCAGGGTTTATTTCATAAACTCTCAGTTGCATGTCATTGATTATATATATATCCTTCAGACAGACCAGAATACCACTGTTTTCTGATCGCTGTAGCTTTGAAATCGGGAAGTGCAAGACTTCCAAGTTTGTTTTGACTATTCTGGGTGCTGTGAAATTCCATATGAATTTTAGGATCAGTTTCTCAATTTCTGCAAAGAAGCCAGCTGGGATTCTGATTCTGATTTTACTGAATCTGTAGATCAATTTGGAGAGTATTGCCATTTGATCTATATTAAGTATTTGGATCTACAAATGTGTAATGTCTTTCCATTTATTTAGGTCGTCTTTAATTTCTTTGAGAAGCTGAGGGAAGAATAGAAAGCAAGTATACATGTATAATATTTGTTATATTGACCTTCTTATCACTTCTGATTCTCTTCATTTGTTCCTGTGGATGCAGGTTTCCATCTGGTATCATCTTCTAGTTCAGTAGAGCTCTGTTCCTACCCACCTCTTTTGGGCTAACAGTATGTATGCTACTTTTCTTTTCTTTTCTTTTCTTTTCTTTTCTTTTCTTTTCTTTTCTTTTCTTTTCTTCTTTTAAGATTTTATTTATTTATGTGACAGAGACAGCCAGTGAGAGAGGGAACACAGCAAGGGAGTGGGAGAGGAAGAAGCAGGCTCCCAGCAGAGGAGCCCGATGTGGGACTCGATCCCGGAACGCCGGGATCAAGCCCTGAGCCGAAGGCAGACGCTTAAACGAACGACTGCGCTACCCAGGCGCCCCGTATGCTACATTTCTATACGTTGTATGCCCAGCATACAATTACATACATGTTGTTTTGTAGAATTGCTTTTTAAATCAGCTAAGAGAAGAAGTATGTGTTTACATTGTCTATTGCGGTTTTGTTGTTGTTGTTGTTTTAAAGATTTTATTTATTCCTTAGAGAGCGAGCGACAGAGAAAGCACAAGCAGGGGCAGAGGGAGAGGGAGAGGGAGAAGCAGACTCCCTGATGAGCTGGGAGCCCAACATGGGGCTTGATTCCAGGACCTAGAGATCATGACCTGAGCCAAAGGCAGATGCTTAACCACCTGAGCCACCCAGGCTCCCCTACATTGTCTTTTGTATCACATAATTAATTTTATCAGTGCTTGGCTTGTTCATATAGATTCCGATTACTGTTTGGGATCACGTGCTTTTAGCCTGGAGAACTACCTTTCGTTTTTATTATAAAGCAGGTCTGTTAGCAATGAATTCTTTATTTTTATATTTTTATGTCTATTTTGCCTCTATTTTATTTTTAAATTAACCCCCCCTCTTTTGTAGATTTATTTATTTGTTTGTCAGAGAGAGAGAGGGAGCACAAGCAGGGGGAGCTGCAGGCAGAGGGAGAAGCAGACTCCCCACTGAACAAGAAGCCTGATGTGGGACTAGATCCCAGGACCCTGGGATCATGACCTGAGCTGAAGGCAGACACTTAACTGACAGCCACCCAGCCATCCCTATTTTGCCTTTATTTCTGAAAGATAGTTTTGTTGGCTATAGAATTCTTAGTTGACAAATCCCTCCTCCCCCCGACCTCAACACTTTGAATATGCCACTCCACTGCCTTGGGCCTTCTCTGTTGCTGGTGAGAAGTCAGCAGTTACTCTTCTTGTTGTAAGTGTTGTAAGGTGTTGTAAGTGTGTAAGGTGTTGTAAGTGATGAGTCCTTTTCCCTCTTGCCACTCTCAAGATTGTGTCCTTGTGTGTGGATCTCTTCACTTATCCTACCTGAAGTTCATTGAGCTCGTTGGCTAGGTTAATGCGTTTTTCTTGGGGTGGGGAGCTTTTTCTGGGAATCACATTTGGGACGTTTTCCTCCATTATTTCTTATATGTTTTCCCTGCTGCTTCTCTTCTTTCCTTCCCATGTGGCATTCTGCGTATTTAATGGTGTCCTACATTTCTCTGAGGCTCCGTTCCCTCTTCTTCGTTATTGGCTCCCTCTGTTCTTCAGCCTGCATAACCTTTCTCGATCTGTCTTCAAGTTTGCTAACCATCCTGCCAGTTCAAATTTACTGTTGAACCCCTCAGGGAATATTTTCATTTCAGTTTTACACCTTTCATTTCCATAATTTCCACTTGGTTCTTTTTATAATTTCTATCTCATTATCAGTATTCTTTATTTGGTGAGATGTTGTCATCCTAGTTCTCTTAAGCATGGCTCCCTTTAGTTCTTCGAACACATTTATGGTGGCTACTTTGACATTTATCTGTGATATCTGACATTTGGTCCCTCTTACCGGTAGTTTGTCGTCTGCTTTGTTCCTGCATATGGGTCACACTTTCCTTTGTCTTTGCATATCTTGTAATTTTTTGTTGTTGTGGAAAACTGGTCATTTTAGACAATGCTATAGCAACTGTGGATACTGGTTTCTCACCCCCCCTCTGGGGATTGTGACTGTTGTTTGCTTGTTTACTTGCTTAGTGACTGGCTGGCCCACTGAAGTGACGTCTATTTCCGCTGCAGGGTGAAGCCTCTGGTGCTGAGCCTCAGAGGGCCCAGCTCGGGCGTGTGCACATGTGCACGGGCACCTCGGAATGCCAGTGATTTCACAGAGATTCTCTACCCGTCCCCTTCACTGGCTGTTACTCCACCAATTGTGGACTGATTGTTCTGTTGTTTTTGACAATGCGTAGGCCATCCATTGCTCCATAGACTGATCTAATTAATTTGGGGCTCCTTTAACAAGGCAGCTTTTGAATTCAGTGTCTGGGGTTTGTTCTGACCCCAATAAGGCTCTTGTTAGCACTCTCCTTCCCCAGTTCTCTCTGGTAAACTAGCTGCCCTATGGGGTACTGTGTTGCACTGATGGAGGGCCCAGCTTCCTCCTGTTTGCTTACCACCAAAACCTCCACTGACTTTGAGAGCGCTTTTATGCTTGAACTTCCCACACATTGTTTCAAATAGTCTCCCCCCCCCCCCCCCCGCAAGGAGAGCTTCAGACCTTTCTGTTTCATTGCCTGCTTCTCATAGGCAGAATCCCTGGGCCGCAGCTCTGGAGCTGAGGGCAGGGACAGTGGTGCCCGTCTCTGGGTGACCCTGGTGCCTTAGGGTGGGGACAGTAGCCTCTGGCCTTCTCTGCTCCCCTTTCCCACGGGGGAGCTTCCTTCCCGCACATGAGCTGGGCCTGGAGCGGTCTGGCCTCCCTGTTCCCAGCTCCTGGCCCTGAGGTAGAGCTTTTGTCCTGTGAGCAGGGCCGATGGAAGAGGGACCCCCTGGCCTCTCTGCTGCACCTGCCTGGAACTCAGCCTCTGCAACACAAAGTTGGAAGTGGGGGCCCACGAAATGAGTTTTAGCCCCGAAGCTAGGAGAAGTCAGGAAAGAAACTTGACTTCAGACCTTTGTTTTTACTTTTGAATTGGAGATAAGAGATGGTGGGCCTGTGTTAATAATTCCACCTTACATTTTTGGAAGAAGGTGTATATTTTAAGGCCAAACAGCTGGTTGTGATGTGGCAGGGATATACATGCCAGCAATCCGGCTCCAGAACCCATCTCAGCCTAACCTCTGCTGGACTGTGCAAGTCTCTAGGACACGGCCGTGGGTTTTTCAGTTTATGTTTTTATGACCTCCAGGGTACACACGACTGTGTGCAGGCATATATGTATTTGTTCTCTGCCTTCTCCCAGCAGGTGCTCGGTGTCCCTGTGGCCTCCATGTTTAAAGTAGAACGT
The DNA here is from genome assembly GCF_024610735.1 of Ursus americanus. Taxonomy (NCBI): domain Eukaryota; kingdom Metazoa; phylum Chordata; class Mammalia; order Carnivora; family Ursidae; genus Ursus; species Ursus americanus. The sequence continues at coordinate 38,084,225 of NC_142128.1, forward strand.
GTGTGCGGAGTGGACGTGGCTCTCTTCCGAAGCCTGTTTGGGGCCACAGGACCAGGCACTGTTTGAGTGGACACACTGCTCTGTACTGTGCACCTCAGGGCCTCCTGTGCTGGCCATGCCTGTGCCCACGGAGGGCACCCCTCCACCTCTGAGTGGTACCCCTGTCCCAGTCCCAGCCTACTTCCGCCATGCAGAACCTGGCTTCTCCCTCAAGAGGCCTGGGGGGCTCAGTCGGAGCCTTCCACCCCGGCCTCCTGCCAAGGGCAGCATTCCCATCAGCCGCCTCTTCCCTCCTCGGACCCCGGGCTGGCACCAGCCTCAGCCCCGGAGGGTGTCATTCCGAGGCAAAGCCTCTGAGACCCTGCAGAGCCCCTCATATGACCCCAGCCGGCCGGAGTCCTTTTTCCAACAGAGTTTCCAGAGGCTTGGCCGCCTGGGCCACGGCTCCTATGGAGAGGTCTTCAAGGTGAGTGGGGTGACGAGTCCCTGGGCCTGCTGGGGGAGCCCCCCTGCCCCGCCTCCCTCCCCTGCCTGGATGGGACTGTGTCCTGGGCAGCCTGCTTCCATGGCTTGACAGGCTCCCTTCCTCAGTGCCTGATTTGACTGCTTTCTCCTTCCCCCAACTCAGGCCCCTCAGTACACACACTCCCCTTGTCCAGAGCCTGGCACGCCGTACAGTCACTCCCAGATGCCTTTTCTCCTGCCCTGCAGCCAGCTCCCACCCTCTGTGCAGTGCACGCCCTCCCCTGTCACCTCAGGCTAGCAGGCACTCAGGCTACACCCTCCATACCACTTTGTTTTTTCTTAAAATATATTTCCAATCATTTATATTTCCTTTAAAATGGTAATTCTCCTTATACAAGTACTACACAGAGACAATTTTGTTGTTAAAAAGTACAAACAACATTGGCCCCTAGACCAGTTCTTCCCGGAGGAAACTACTATGTTTCTCAGGTGGGTGTCCTTCCTTCCAGACCTTTCTCTATACAACTCGAGTTGACCATACAAAGACAAACTCACTTTATATTCTACACAGCAGGTCATTCTGCCCACATGGTTCTGTAGCCAGCTTTCTTCATAGAACAACGTGCCACGGAGACCCTTCTGGTCAAGACTCAGAGCTCTTAGAGTGGTTTAGCCACTTTGCTATTGCACATGTGCAGGTGTCTCTAAGGTAGATGCCGTGCTACAACTTCCACACATGTACAGTCGTAACAGAATCTGCCAGACAGCCCTCCTAAGTGGTTGTGCCACCTCCCATCCCACCTGCGGGCACCACCTCCCTTCCAGGTGCGCTCTAAGGAAGACGGCCGGCTATATGCAATAAAGCGCTCTATGTCACCATTCCGGGGCCCCAAGGACCGGGCCCGCAAGCTGGCCGAGGTCGGCGGCCACGAGAAGGTGGGGCAGCACCCGCGCTGTGTGCGGCTGGAGCAAGCCTGGGAGGAGGGCGGCATCCTGTACCTGCAGACAGAGCTGTGTGGGCCCAGCCTGCAGCAGCACTGTGAGGCCTGGGGCACCGGCCTGCCCGAGGCCCAGGTCTGGGGCTACCTGCGGGATACCCTGCTTGCCCTGGCTCACCTCCACGGCCAAGGCCTGGTCCACCTTGACGTCAAGCCTGCCAACATCTTCCTGGGGCCCCGGGGCCGTTGCAAGCTGGGTGACTTTGGGCTGCTGGTTGAGCTGGGTACGTCCGGAGCTGGTGAGGCGCAGGAAGGAGACCCCCGGTACATGGCCCCTGAGCTGCTGCAGGGCTCCTATGGGACAGCGGCGGACGTGTTCAGGTGAGGGCTGGGATGTGGGAGGCTCTTCGGCGGGCAGGGGCGGGGTACAGTTAGCAGAGGGAGGGAAACACCACCCTAGCCCAAAGTCAGGAAGACTTGGCCTTGGGCTGGACGCCCTATCCTAAAGGGGCGGAGGCCTGCCCTGTAGTTAAGCGGGTTTTGCAGTCAGGCTGTCTAAACAGTGAACCCTCCAGAGCTACGTTACCCGTTTCCTCACCACACCCCCACAGGGGGGATGATGACTCCATTTACAGGCAATAGACACAGTGGGGTTAAGGGACTTGCCCAAAGTCCAGTTAGCAAGTGGTGAGGCTGGGACTGGACCAGGCACTGGGTTCCATTGTCCATGCTAGTAACCACTGTTCTGCCTTGAACAGCCATATCCAGCCTTATCGACAGAACGAGGATAGTAATGTTAGTAACCATAGTGCCTGTCCAGTGAGGGGTGCCAGGACTCACTAGGTTGTATAGGCTGTGCTGTACCTGGGGTCCATGCTCCATGACACGGTCCCATCACTGGCCCTGTTGGGGCCTCCTCAGGAACCCCAAGCCCCCCACCCCACGTGTCTGGCTCGTGGCAGAAGACAGCAGCCCTTTCCCACCCTCTTGGGCAGTCTGGAGCTCTGGGGTCTGTGTCCCAAGGCCAACCTTGCCCCTCTTCTGTCACCACCCCTATCCTTCCCAGTCTGGGTCTCACCATCCTGGAAGTGGCATGCAACATGGAGCTACCCCATGGTGGGGAGGGCTGGCAGCAGCTTCGCCAAGGCTATCTGCCCCCTGAGTTTACTGCTGGTAAGTGGAGGGCAAGCATGGACAGGAACATGCTGCCTCAGGGAGGGCAGGCTTGTGTGGGAGGAAATGGCTGGCAGTGGGGGACCACTGGGCTCACAGTCCACAGTCACCCCTGACATGGCCGTGCCCTGTGGACAGGCCTGTCTTCTGAGCTGCGTTCTGTTCTCACCATGATGCTGGAACCTGACCCCAAGCTGCGGGCCACAGCCTCGGCCCTGCTGGCCCTGCCCATGCTCAGGCAGCCTCGGCCCTGGAGCGTTCTGTGGTATATGGCTGCCGACGTCCTCAGTCGAGGGTGGGCCCTGTGGCAGGTAAGTTGGGTGATGGTGGCAGGGTGCCCCGCCCTGCTCCCCAGCCCCATGGTCTGACCTGCCTCCCTTGTCCCTGTCCCCACAGGCCCTGCTTTCCTTGCTGTGCTGGTTCTGGCACGGACTAGCTCACCCTGCGAGCTGGCTGCAGCCCCCGAGCCCACCAGCCACCCCACCTGGCTCCCCACCCTGCAGCCTTCTCCTGGACAGCAGCCTCTCCAGCAGCTGGGATGATGACAGCACAGGGTGGGTGAGAGCTGAGAGCGCTGGGGGAGGGGCAAAGGGGTGGTCAGGATAGCCAGGCCCAGACCCAAGAGGATTAGAGTTGAACAGGACCCCTCCCACAAACCTGGCCCCCATCAGGCCCTGGGAAGGGAACCAAGGCCAGTGGGGGTGCAGCCTGGCCTAGCTTGAATGCAGCTGTCTCTTCCAAGCTCGGTGCAGGGAACGAGCAGAGCAGAGCAGAACCAGCAACTTCAGTCTTCGGGCACTGCCACCCGAGGGAGCAGTGTGAGGGCCATAGCCCCCACACAGCAGCGGCTGCCAGGGCCCAGAGATGAGGCACCGGGGAGCTGGGCCCTGGGAAACTCCTGGTGGCCAAGTGAGGGGCTGTAATTAAGAAACTGCTGCAAAAGAAAACCACATGCTTGGGGCACAGGCCTCAGGAGGAATCACACCATTAACCCCTTCCTTACGGAAATGTCACCCCTTGCCACCAGGACACTTCATATAGACAGGAAGTACCAAAAAAGCTTCATTTCCACAAGTTCACTACAAAGCTAGCTGTCCTAACCCATGTGTTCTGAGACAGAATGGAGGTGGCCTTTGAGTGTGGTCAGATGGCCTTTCAAAGTTGTGAAAGTGCTTCTCTCAAAGGGCACCGCATTTTGCTGTTCCCCATTGTGCCCCCCCCCCCCCCGCCGCCACCGCCCATGCCCATGTCAGGCTGGAGCCTAGAGCCCGCAGGCTGCTCCCACCCAGCTGTGGCCTCCTCCCAGTGCACTCCCCACCCCTCGACACCTTACTTGTCTGGCCCACCCTGCGCAGGCTCTCACTCTCTCCGGAGGCCGTCCTGGCCAGGGCTGCCGGGAACACCTCCACCCCCCGCAATGGCTCCCCTGCCCCCCGGAACAGGTACTCACTGAGGTGAGCAGGCCCAGAGTCCAGGGGGGTTGGGAGGTAGTGGCTTTCAGATCCTGAGTGTCATTTGTCTCTCCCCCCCCCCCCCCAGGGATGCCCTGGACCTCAGTGACATTGACTCTGAGCCCCCTCGGGGTTCCTTCCCCTCCTTTGAACCTCGGAACCTCCTCAGCCTGTTTGAGGACTCACTGGGCCCAACCTGAGTCTACAGGCCAGCCTTGGTGCTTTTAACCTTTTAGCCACTCCCCAATCCTCCTGGAGGCTGGGGTCCCTCTGGGAACTCCAGGGGTACCTCCTGCCTACCCATGTCTAATAAAAGGTATTTGAATCTTGGGAGCACCCAAGCTTGCTTGTGTGGCAACACAGCGCTTCCTGCCCTTTTTATTGATGTTGCCCAGGGTCTGCGGCCCCGGGGTGGGCTGAGGCTGAGCCCTGATGCAGGGCTCCAGGCCAGCTGACTGGAGGTAGGAGCCATGCGCTGTGTGGAGCAGAGATTTCCTGAGCAGGCGCGTACCCACTGTGTAGGTCGAGCCATCAGAGCATGGCACTCAAAGTGGAGGGGGCCCTCAGCCCAGGGGCCCCGGGCCACTCAGCTCTTTATGTCTCTGTGCTAGCTGTCTGGAAATAGCAGCTGCAGCCACCCTCCTACCCCTTGGTCCTGGGATAAGAGACTAGTCCTGTTGCCCAAACCCCTCACTCCACAGTCTCTGGACAGAAGGGAGAAGGGGTGGGTGAGCCTCAGGCTGCAGGGAGGGCTGGCATGCAGAGCAGAAAGAGGTCAGGAAATACGGGCTAAAGGCTGGGCAAGGCACCCATGAGGTACCTGGGGCAGGATGGGCTCATGGCTCTCGGCTGGTGGGATTCCAACTGCCAGAGCCAGACATGACCCTGGAGTCCCTCTGGCCATACCCTCATAGGTCACAGAGGATAAACTGAGGCCTAAGAAGGAAAGGTTTCCTTCTAGCCTACGTGGACAGTACCCTGAAGGAAGGCGGCCGGGAGGGACAGCCAGAGCTCCAAGGTGTGAGCAGAAGAGGTTAGTCCACAGGGAAGAATGGACGAACAGACGAGGGCTCCCAGCTGGGAAGTCTCGTTCGCTGGAAGCATCCAGGCAGTCGGCCCCTTGAAGACCAGCAGAAGGAGAAGCATGGTATTGTTGGTCCTAGAAGCCTGTAGAGAGGCTGGCCTGGCGGGCAGCATGGCTCAGTCTGGGGGGCAGGCGTGGTGGGCGGCCCAGAGCAGGTCTGGCACGACGCCAGCGTGCAGCTGGAGGATGGAGCCCACGCTGAGCAGATGCATGATCTGGTGGGAGTTGCCCCAGTAGTCAAAGCGGCCGGGTCCCCAGCGCTCCGGCAGGCGGGCCACGTTCACCAGTCCCCCAAGCAGTGCCAGTGCATCCATGCGCAGGTAGCAGGGCAGGGAGCCTGGAGCCCCGGAGCCCAGGCCCACTCCTCGGGCCCCAAACACCAGGAGGCGGGCAGCGGCCTGCCAACCGAAGGCACGGAGCCGGGCGCTGGTGGAGGGAGCAGTGAGAGCCCTCCAGCCAGCCACACCTGACAGCACGGTGTAGCCCACCAGGGCAGCCGGACGCAGCCAGGGCCTACAGGCCAGGGTGCAGTGGATGATGGGCAGAGCTCCTACACAGAGAGAGGCAGGAGAAGGCACATCAGTCTGGCGAACTGCCTGCCCTTTATATCCAGGGTTTGTGTGAGGGACCCCTGCCGCCTCCTCCCTGGTTGTGCCCCCAGCTCCCATCCTTCAAGACCACCCACCCCATCCCTTGGCTCACCGAGGGTGTTGACAAGGCAGACCCCACACATATCCAGGGCAAGGAGTCGAGTATACACAGGGCTTCCCCCTTGGTGGCACATGAAGAGGTGATAGAGCACGGAGCCTGCGGGGGGCGCCAGGCAGGCCACACAGTGCGTACCCCCCAGCCAGCGATCCTTGCCCAGCTGACCCCAGGGCATGGTCATCGGCAGCAGCACCAGGAAGCCCAGCAAGGCCAGCCCTGGGGGAGGGAGACAATTACCCATCACACGGCTTGAGCGCAGAGGACAAGTCATGTCCTCAGGGAGTCCACAGTCTAGAGATAATACAGGAGGGATGAGGCAACAGAGGTCTTGACAACGCTCTTAGCACACTAGCGGCCGGGCCTCTGACAGAGGCAGGCCCTGTGCCTTCAGTGACTTCAGTGACAGCAGAGCTCACAAAAGAGTTTCTGGAAGTAGAGACCGTTATCTGCCCTTTCAGTTAAAGAAACCGAGTGAGTGCCCCAGGTGACACCAGCAGGTAGGCCATGGAAGCAGCCTTAACTCTCATGCTGCTCTCATCCCCGCAGCCACATTACCTCCCCAGAAAGCAGGGGGCCCCAGTCCCCCAAACCTGGTGTGTCAGCAGAAGCCAGAAGGAGGCGTGACCTCATGCTGAATTCTGAATAGGCTATGTGGGCGATGATACCAGATCCCCTGGTCACTTAGCTTGCTTCTCTCAACCCCTGTGTTCTCTATTTAAGTGACCAGACACAAAGAGGCTTTGGGTCTTTTTGACTTCCAGAAAGGGGCAAAGTCAGGCAGGGGAGAGGGGCTGAAGGAGCTTGTTCCATCTCCCCAGGCAGCTTTTCCTGAGCTCCATTCCTCTCAGCCCCAACCAGGGCGATTTCTCCCCTGTCCCCTGGGCACTCTGGCACTGCCCTCACAGGGTCAAAGGCAGGCACAGCAGACTGAGGCTGCTGGCTGCACACTGGGCAAGGTCTGGCCAGGCCATAGTCCCCCAGTGAGGCAGGTACCAAGGTTGGGCCCTGCCTGCTCAGTCCCCTCTCCTGGCCCCAGGCAGCCCAAGGACGGGCAGGGCTGTGTCAGCAGAGCAGGGCCGCGGAGGAGGGGCCGAGCGCCCGTTGGGGGGAGGAAGGAGCCGCCACCAGGCGGAGCCTCGCGGCGGGGTTGCTCCGGACGAGGGTGGCAGGACAGCTGCACGGGGAGGGGCTGGGGCCTGGCTTCTTTCCCGGGGCCCCTCGTAGTTGAAGTCAGCACCCATCTACTGGACGAGCGCTGGCAGGGGAGGGTGCCCCAGACGCAGGGATTATGAAGGGGGACGGACACCAGACTCCTCCCTGGGGCTCAGAGGGATTAAGCGGACTTGGTCCCCTACTCTGCTTCCCTCGCCTGCCCTGGGGCCCCGCCCGGGGAGCGGAAGGACAGTTCCGTCCGGGACAATGGCAGCTTTGTCACCACGGCTCCAAGCCGTGCCAGGGCCCAAACAACCCAGGACCAGAGTACTGGGGTGCTCGCCGGCCTTCCGGCCCCCGGCCAGGCTCGGGCAGGGCTGCCGCGGGTGTGGGATGCGGGGCGCGGCTCACCGTGCGTGTAGATGTTGCCCAGCTCGTTGTGCAGGTAGAAGAGGCTGCGCAGACAGCCCGAGCCGCTGCTGGCCGGCCGATAGCCCGTCAGCACGAACTTGTTGAACTGCAGGTGCGGTGGCGAGCTGGCCCAGTCCAGCAGGCGCGGCCCGGCCAGGAATGCCATGGCCCAGCCCGGCGCGGGCGGTCCGCGCTCCCCTCGGGCCCCGGCCTCCTCCTCAGTGCTGCCACAGCGCGCGGAGACTCATCCCGGTGCCCGCCAGCCGCCCAGTGCTCTGTCCGCGCACGCGCCGGCCGGGGGTCCCGGCCCGCGCCCCCTCCTGCGCTGCGCACGCGCGGGCCCGGCGCCCCCACGCCGGGGTGGAGGCTGGGGACGCGCGGGGCGCCCGAGCGCAGTGCGGCCGGCCCTGGCGGGGCAGGCACGCCGCAGGGAGAGCTCGCGGCGGCGGCGGCGGCAGCGGTGGCGGCAGGCCGTCTCCTCTCGGCCCGGAGGACGGGTGCGGCCGGACGCTGGTGGGGACGCCAGACTCCGCCCCAGCTGCTCGCCCCCGCCATCCCGCCAACGTTTCGCGCGCGGTGCTCGTGACGTCGGCCTTGAGAGGGCCAATGGGCGCGGCAGGCTGGGGAGGCCCCGCCCACGTCCGCCCAGACTTTGGCTTGATTAGCATAATGATGCGGTCCCAGCCTCATTTGCATGGGGTAGCTGTGGGCGAGGGATCCAAAGTTCTGGGTCCCGGTGGCTCTGCTGGAGAGGCCCCGGAGCCTTGAGTCTGCCTTGCGCGTCCGGGCTTTCCGCGCGACCCCCCAGGTCTATGCACCCTTGGGCACTCACCCTTCTCGCCACCCCGCCCCACCCCTCACCCGGGCTCTGTCCAAGGTGCTACCGGCTCCGGACCTTGGGACCGTAAGGTCTAGACCCGGCGCTTCCCTACTCCAGGGGTGATCTCTCCACCCTCCCGACTCAGCCGGAGCGCAGCAAGCCACGCTGAGATGCTCAGGCCTCTACAGGTGTGTCACGCGCCCAGCACCCTCGGGCGATGCCATGCCCTTCAGGCCAGGCTCCTTATAGCCTGGGCTCGGTCAAACTCGCTCCCTGTTATCGCCCACTGGGGGCACCTTCAATTCCGCCCAGAAAAGACAGGAAACGGAGAGGAAGAGAGAGGGCAGGAGGCCAAGGGGGAAAGATCGGTCCCTGCCCTTGTTCATCCTAAAGCGGGGCCAGGAATGCCTCCCTTCTCCGGCTTAACCCCGCCCTCAACCGGCTTCCTCCTCCTCCCCTTCTCCAGGACCCCGCCCACCCATCCTTTCGCTTCCGCAGTTTCTCAGTCTTCAGCATTCCAAGGGGCTCCAAATCACTCCTTGCGGGGACCGACCTTAATTTGCATGGATACACCCAAGCTTGGCTCCGATACCCTCATTAACATAAACCCTCTCATCACGCAGGAACTTGCAGCGCCCTGTACCAAAATAGGTCCTTTATTCAAAGTCTATGGTTGGTCTTTTGACTACTTTTCTTGACCTTTCACATTTCCCTTAGGGCAGCAGTCCAGGACCACCCCAAGAGGCTCTCAAAGCAACCTGAAATCAGAGACCCCGTATCAAGGTTCATGAAGAAGGGAAGCTGGAATTCCTCTTGCTCTTTGGCCTCAACCATCTGGACCCTGAGGGTCAGACCAAGTTCTCAATAATAGAATCAGATGCTTCCTGTCCAATGTCTGGCCTCCACGGGATGACCAGGGACCGAGTTGCCCTTAAAGGGGCACAAGGTCAATGTGGAGTGAGGCATGAAGTCTCTCAGATGTCCATCCCGCTGGCAGAGAGTCCAGTGGACCCTGGGGGTCCCGAGTCAGAGAGCAGAGATGAGCGAGCGCAGGGAACTCTGGCTGGAGGCGCTCAGGGGCCGGTAACTCGCGGCTAGACCCTCAGCCTGAGGGTCCCCGGGAGGGCAGGGCAGGGCCGCCCCTCGAGGCCGGCGGTACCACACAGCCCAGCTTCTCCCGGGGCCCTGGGAAGGCCCCAACGCTGGGGGGCCTTTTCCCGGAGCCAGCAGACAGCTCCTAGAGAGGGAGCAGACGTCAGCCGAACCCCCAACCGATCTTACCTCCAGCATCCTGCTTCGCCTGCGATCCCACGCACGATTCCCTGTGTGGACGCAAGGCCTCGGCCCTCAAGAACCCAGTATTTCCTCCTAGCCCCGTTCCCCTTGGAGGCCCCAGCTTCCCAGCAGCTCCCCCCCACACCCGCCCGGGGCACAGAGGCGTCCGCCCTCAGGCCCTGCCCCAGGGGGCGCACCGTCGGCGAAGCAGACGCAGCAGCGACAGGAGCAGCAGCAGCAGCACCGAGATGGCCGTCACCGTCGAGAAGACTCGGGCTGCGGGCGCACGGTGCTGTAAGGACGGGGTCTGGAAGGGGAGGCTCCCCAGACTCCCTCCCGCCTCGCACGCCCGCCTCACCCCGCATCGCGGCCTCCGGAGCCCCAGGCTGGGGGCTGCAGCTCACGTTGGCCCAGTCGGGGGGCGCTGCGGGGGTCTGGGCCGAGCCCTTGGGCGCCGGGTCGTCAGCGGCGTCCTGCAGCCCTGCGGAGAGAAGTGTGAAGCAGAGCGGCGGGGCGGCGGGCGGGGGGCGACCAGGCGGGCTCTCACCGCGGTAGGTGAGCGCGAACCCCTGCGCGTGGCCGCGCGCGTCGCTGCGGAAGGTGAGCAGCAGCCCTGCGGCGCGCAAGCGCAGAGGCCCGGGCGGCGGCGGGCGGGCGCCGTCGAAGACGCTGAGCAGGCTGCCCGAGGCGGCGTCGCGCAGCTCCAGCCGGTCGCGCGGGTCCGCCAGCTCGAAGAGGCGGAAGGTGAGCTCCAGCGCGGCGCCCGGCGGGCTCAGCGCCCAGCTGCAGTTCCGGTCCGGCCCGTACTCGTCCGGGAAGTCCGGGGAGTAGACGACGCCCTGAGGAGCGGTCCAGTTGCCCTGGCAGGAGCCCACGGACACTGTGGGCGGGGCCGGCTGTCAGAACACCCCGGCCAGGCTCCACCCCCTCCCCCGCGGGGCTCCGACCTCAGACCTGCCCCCCTGCCGCCTGAGCCGGGTCCCACTCCTTCCGAGGACTGCGAGTCCCCTCCTCAAGCCCCGCCTTCAACCCCAGGCCCCGCCCTTGACCCCCAAGATCTGCCGGGTCCCCTCTTCTGCGCGTCCCAGATCCCGCCCCCTATGAGGGCTTCAAGCTCCCGGGTCTCACTCAAACTCCGCCGCTCCCCCAGGCCCTCTCTTCCCCACTCACTCCTCACCTTCGTAGATGCCCAGACGCCCATCGCCGCCGCACAGCTGGCCCGGGTGGCCGAAGCAAATCTGGTCACAGTCGGTAGCTGGGGCCGGGCGTCCCCGGTCCAGGTCGCTTTCAGAGCCACAGAAGCAGGCGTAGCCAGCCTCCACGCCCGCCAGCTGGGAGCACAGACTGGGTGACCCAGAGGCAGTGGTTGGGGCAGGGGCGGGGTAGTGGGAGCCTAGGGTCTGGGTCGCAAGTGGGAATCGGGCTGGAGGTTCCAAAATCAGCGCCAGGGTTTGACGTCAGAGTTGGGAGTTGATTTGGGTCCCGAGATCAAGTTCAGGGGTCACGGTTCTGGGCCGGAGGTGGGGAGCAGTACCTGGTAGCCCTTCATGCGGCAGAAGCGAACGCACACCTGGACCGTGAGCTTCGTTGAGGTGCCGCTGGGCCCGCTGAGGGCGGGGGGTGCCCCCGAATCCACGAAGCAGCCCAGGTATCCGGGCACTGAGCGGGCAGCAGAGTCAGGCTTTGTCAGGTGCCTCCAAAAGGGCACTGTACCCAGGCAGCCCAGCGCCCCAACCCGTGTCCGGCCAGGCCCACTCACTGTGGCACGTGGGAATGTCGCAGTAGCGCCAGTAGATACCCTCCTCTGTCTCGGCTACGTAGCACCACGGCTGCACGTCGCCGTCCGGGTTCCTGCCGGTGGGGGAGAAGTGGTCCGGATCTCGCCACCCCAAATGCTGCAAATCCCAGGCCCCACCCCACAGCCTATTCGCAAAATGGCCACCCTGTGTGTTAGAACTTATTTGTGTGTTCCTCTCCGTTGTCGCACAAATTCTGGTTTGTCCCACGTGCTTCTGGATGTCGACTTCAGAGGGGTCGGTGGGGAGTCCTTAAAGGGGCCCTGAGGGCGTATATTGGGCTTCAGCTGTTGCTAGGACGTGACCTTATACGTGAGGATTTTGAGGCCAACAGTAGTGTGTCCCCAACCCTGCTTTGGGCCTCAGCCACCTCCCTTGCCTTGGGACCCTGCTTTAGAACAAACGTGGTGAGCCCTGAGTTTTGAGGTGTCCTCCCGCTAAGCTCCAGACACCAGTTGTGGCTCTGAACCCCGAATCCCTCCACAACGAGTAGAGGTCCTCAAATCAGTTGTACGGCAAGGGCCCGGACCCTCACTCCAGGGCTCGCCGCCTGATAGGGTCTTGCTCGCGCGAGCTCCTAGAATGCCCAGGCCTGACCTGAGACTGCAGAGTTTGGGCACTTAAGGAGGGTTCCATGTCCGACAATGTTCTGAGCGTCCAGCCCCGCCCCCAGGACGGGCTAGGCCTCGTCCCTCACCTAGGCTCCGCACCCAGACCGTCCGGTGGACTTTGTATCTGCCCAGCCGCGACCCCCGTTCCACCCAGTACGAGGCCCTGCCCCAGGCCAACGCCGGCCGCGCCGTGCACAGCCCCGCCCCCAACGCAGGCCCCGCCCCTCACCGGCAGAAGTTGTGCGGGCCCAGCCCCCAGCGGCCCTGGGGGTCGCTGGAGCTGCTGTAGCTGTGCTGCTGCGTCTGGTCCCAGAAGAGGCACGGGCGGCCGGCTCCGCGTGGCCCCGTGCGGTTCTGGTGGCCGCGGTAGTCGGCGCCATTCACCTGGAAGCACTCGGACAGGCCTGCACGAAGACCGCGGGGACTGGGGAGGTCCGGACCTTCGCCCGCGTCGTCACCCCCCACCCCCCGCCTCCAACTGCCACCCGGCTCCCCAGTCAGCGGCCCCGGCGCCTATGGGGCCCTGGGGCTGCTCAGCAGCTCCCGCCACCTGCTCTGCCCCCTCCTCAGCCTCGGGACCCGGGATCTAGGCGCGGAGGCAGAGGAGAGAGCGGTGACCGCGGCTCAGTCCTTGGGCCAAGACTCACCTGGGCTGTGCAGGCTCCCCGCGGAGGCCCCGCGTGGCGGCAGCAGCGGGAGGAAGAGGAGGAGAAGGAGGAGGCCCTGCGGGGCCCGTGTCTCCTTCGCCCCCAACCAAAGAGAGGTTGCCCTGGCCCACGCACGGTCCATGCCGCCCCCGGGGTCGCTCCGGGGTCTTCCAGGCGACCTGGGGGGCGTTGTCCTCTGACCGTCTGTTCTCGTCCCACTCTGGGCGGCGCTCTCCGTCTGGGGCGGTGAACTCACTCCCGCGGGTATTTGCCTCCCAGGGTTCTCACCCCTGGAGGCGTCTCTTTGCCCCTGTGTCCCCACTGGGGTATCCCCGGGGTTCTCTGGCTAGGGGCGTTGTTCGTCACTGCCCCTCAGTGCTCCGGGTCTTGCCTTGGCTTCCACGCCCGCCCCCTCCCGCTTCGCCTTGCTCTCTGAGTCTCCTTCGCTCAGGTCTCTAACGCAGTGGCTCCTGCCCCCCTCGCGTCCCTCTGTGGGTCCCTCCCCCTTGAGTCCCTCCCTCCCCACCCCATCCCCCGAGGCCGGGAAGCCCCGCCCGAGACTGGAGCGGAGGCAGCAGGTCCAGACGCCTCCCACGCCAACAACCCCCCCCAAACACACTGCCCCGGGACCCTCGGTGTCCCGGCACGCTTCACCCCTCCCCTCCCCCCCTCAAGGTCCGTGCAGGTTCTAGGGGGTGTGTGGAGGAGGACAGTCCAGGCTGGCGGACAACAGGACCCTAAGGGGGGGTGATACACGACCCTCTCCCGAGGCCACACGCCCCGGAATACCGCAGAGTCTCCTTTTCACAGGCACCCTTATGTCAAACGCACGCATGCACTCCCAGGCTGTCACCCATTCATTGTCGGAAGCCCAAATGCACACCCTCTTTCGGATCCTCACGCCCCTGTCCCCAAGTACCGAACGCCTCTGGTTTGACGGAGGAAGTGCCACTCCCTGCCCCTGCGCCCGCGAGACAGGCGGGAATGGTGGACGTTCAATCCGGGACAGGCAGGGGCAGCTGGTGTCTGGGGAGGAAGGCAGCTGCGCCCCTGGTCCCAGCCTGTCCCTTCCTCTCCTCCCCCTTCTTTCCGTAGGACCCCCAGCCCAGGCTCCCTGGAGCCCTCGCAGCGCAGTGGAATTCCCCCAGCAGAGCCCCCCCACCCCCAACCTGGCGGGGGAGGGGGAGGGGAGCAGGCCCAGGCAGGCGTGGGGGGAAATTCCCCGCCCCCTCCCCCGGGCCCGACTCCTCCGAATCCTCTGATCTCCCAGCGCCGCCCGCCGGCTGCCCCCAGGGCTTGGGGGGAGGCCAGCGCAGGTGCGTGGGAGGGCGGGGGCGGGCGCCAGGGAGGAGATGGGTGGTAGCCCGGGCCCGCAGCGGCCCCGCCCCGCCCAGATCCCTTGCCCCTCAATCCAGCCTCCCCACCTCTCCCCAGGCCCTCACCAAGCTGTCCAGCCCTGACGGACCTGTCCCTGCCCATAAGATAGGGGGCGTACAAGAAGGATTCTAGAAAGGCCAAGATGTGCGTGGCGACAATGGGACCGGAGACCTAGCAGTTAGTACCTCGTAATGAAGCTCTCGGATCCTAGTCAGGTGAGCAGCCCACAGGGTGAACATTCAAAGGAGATGGGCTTGTTGAAACTCGAACTGGACACCAGGGTCACCTCCTGGGGCAACCCTCTCAGCGGCCAGGCTGGCGGGGGCTCACCTCCCAGTTTCCTGGCCCCGCTGAGCACTGGACTGGGAGTCTCCCCTGCGCATGCTAGCCCAGCACAGACAACCTGTCTAAGGCCCCCCTATCCAGGCAACAACCGGTGGCCACCCTTCGCCTGGCCCCCTTCTCCCATGTAGGGGGGTTCTGGAGAGGCAGTTGCTGCTGGGGCTTGTATGTGTCCTCCCAAGTCTCTGGTCCACAGGGAGCCTCTGGGGACTGCAGGCCTGGGCCATGGCCTCTGTGATGGTGGTGGGTGGGGAGCGTCACCTCCATGGACACAGACTGCCCAGGGAAGGGCTAGGTGGGGGACAGGGACAGGGGTCAGTAGGGAGAGCAGAGTAGGGACTGGCTCCTGTCCTGGCAGGGGTGGACCGAGCTGTCGTCCAGTCTGCTGTACTTCGGCCTCCCCTTCCCCAAGGGCTCAGTCTCCTGCAGGGGAGCTATTGGATAACGGGGAGGGATGCTTAGTTCCAGGACTGGGGCACTGAGATGAGGGGCAGGGTTTTCATGGCAAGCTCCGGTCCCAGATGGCTCACAGAGCCTCAAACTAAAGAAGACCTTGGCCCCCACCCTGTCACTTACAGGGAGTTCAGGAAGGCTGAAGGGCCCCACAGTCTCAGTCAGGACTTCCTCTTGGTCCCCCCAGAAAAACAGTACTGCTGTGGGGGGAGGGCTAGGTCCCGCTTACCTGCTCCGGCCTCCCCTGTGTTAACTGATCCAGGTTCCTCCAGCTCCTGTGCAAATAGCTGAACTTCATTTCCCTGCCCCCCTTGCATCTATCTGTGGGCACGAGTTGAGGCCAGTTGGGTGTGGGCAGGACTGTGGGCACGAGTTGAGGCCAGTGGGGTGTGGGCAGGAGTGATGCCTCTCGGTACTCAAAGTGGGGGCCCAGACCGGCAGCAGCATCACCGAGGAGCTTGTTACAAGTGCAGATTCTCAGGCTCCACCCCAGACCTCCTCCATCAGAACCTTCATTGGAACCTGTATTTAATACTGTCTCCAGGTTTGCAAAGCGCACAGGTAGGTCCCTGCCAGGGCTCTCTCTCCTCCCTTCACCAAACAGATGTGCAAGATGCCCAGGGCCTGGGAAGGGTGGAAGGAGCTGGATTCCTGAGTGACCTGGTAGAAGGTGCCCACCAACTGGAAGTGTGGGGATGCGTGCGAAATAAACGTGTGTTACGAAGCTGCTGAGATTGGAGGCTTGCTTGTTACAACAACTGGTACAATTGAGCTCCAACTGGCCCACCTCCTGCCTGGCTAGTCGTTGTCTCCCCTTTGCTTTCCTGGGACGTCCTAGCAGAGTCCCACAGACGGGGGACTGAAATCCCGAGACGAAGCCGTCAGCAGGGAGTGTTCCTTCTGAGAGCTGTGAGCGTGGATGTGTTCAGTGCCTCTCCGCTAGCTTCCAGAGGTTAGCTGGCCATCGCGGGTGTAGAAGCATCACCTCGATGTCTGGCTCCAACTTCACATGGTATTCTCCCTGTGTGTGTGGGTCTGTGGCCAAATTTCCCTTTTCTATAAGGATAGCAGTTATATTGGCTTAGGTGCCCACCCTAGGTCAGTACGACCTCATTTAACTGATCACATCTGCAATCACCTATTTCCAAACAGGATCACACTCTGGTCCTGGGGGTTAGGACTTCTACACATGAACACACATGTCAGCTCGTGCCATCTCATCTCTTGTCCCTTTTCCATCCTTGCTGCCACCTCCCTAGTCTGGGCTACTACCACCTCTTCCTTGGGCGAATCACATTCCAAACTCATGCCCAGCTCCCCACTCTCACCTTCTACAACCCCTCCAGAAGCCAGAGTCTTTTTTTGGGGGGGGGGGGATTTATTGCAAGCACCTCTGGCTCTTGGCATCTGCTCATTTTTCTTTTTTTCACTGGTAAAAACACCTAACATGAAGTTTATCATCTTAGCCGTTTTTAAGTGAACATTTCAATAGTGTTAAGTATATTCGCATCATTGTGCAACGCTGAATGTCTATCCCATCAAACAGTAATTCTCTTCCCCTCTCCCGGCCCCCCAGAACCACCTTTCTACTTCCCCTTTCGGTGATTTTTTTCCATCATGAGGAGGACAGTGGGTGGATGACCCCCGTTGCTGCCTGTGCCCCGCCCACAGGTTACCCAGGGCCAAGGCCACGGAGGTAATGCTGCAGACTGACAAACAGGGAACCCTCCAAGCGGCTGGGCAGAGAAGGGCTGGGGTCCAGTCCCCACAACACCAACCGTGCAGCTTTTAGGCCGGTGGGGACAGAGGAGCCCTCCAGGAAGGCGGGAACAGGCTGCAGCGAGGTAGGCCAAGGACTGAGAGGAGCCCTCCTTGGGAGGGGTCAGCAGACGGTGGTCAGTGCCGAGTGCGAGCAAGCTCTGAGAAGCATCTGCCAGCTTCAGGCACAAGGAGGTCCCTGGTGCCGCCTTCCTGCAGGAAGGATGTGGGGACCGGAGGCTGGGCGGGGGCCAAGGGGGAGCGGAGCCATGAGAAGCATTGTAATGATGCTCACCTTACCCCCTGGGGCAGGAACTGGGGGCTGGGACTCCCATAGCCAGCCACCGATCCCCATTTTTGAAAGTTGAGCTCCTTTTTGATATTTTTGTTAACCCTAGTGAACTTTTTAAAGAATTTCTTAATTGAAACCTGATTTCGTAACTGTTGCTCACTGTCACAGGAAGGGGCAGAGGCTCCGTGTGGTGTAGACATCATAAAATCGGGTTTATTGGGGGAAACTAGCAGCAGAGCAGGGAAGGAGGAGGGCCCTGCCCTGCTGACCCGTCTCCATCCACGGAGGGGCCAGCTTCCGAGGACCTGCCCCTGTGCACTTCGCTCTGTGACAGGACAGGGCAGGGGATGTCTCTGTGGCCCTGCAACGGTGGAGGAAGTGGATGTATGGGAGGAAGCTTCTGGAGCCAGAGCAGCCAGGGGGCCACCCAAGGTGACGGCGGTGTCAAAATTCCTGTCCGTGTGGGCGTCCTCGGTCCAAGCAACACAGACCCTCCGTCTGTCCTCTGAAGTCAGAGCAGGAGCAGAGAAGATGAGGAGCACACCGGCGCTTGCCCGCAGGAACGTCCAGGAGGGAGGGGAAGCCTGCGTCCCTCTGTGAGTCTCCTTGTGCTGCATCCTGGAGCCCGGCCACGCTGAGGGGCATGGACGTAGGACTGAGGAAGTCACGGTCCCTGCAGAGAGCCGGCTGGGGAGGCCGCAGAGCCAGCAGATTCTGCTAACAGCTGTCGGGACTCAGCACTTCTCTCTGGAGCACCCACGCCCGTGCGAGGCGCCCCTTCCACAATGGGGCTGCGCAGAGACTCGGCGGGTAGAGGCACAGACTTCCCTCTAGGAGCGGCCACCTTCCGTGGGCATGCGTATTTGCGACACGAAGATGGACGCGGGATTGGGGTGTCCTGTCTGTTCACAGGGATGTGTCTTTGGCCTTGGCCGCGGGCAGTTCCCCATCTCGGGGTGGCGTGCTTCATGGCCAAGAGCACTGCCAACGACATAGCCCCCGTGTCGGGTGTCCACTGCCGACGGCCGTCAGCACAGGGTTCTCTGCCGGACAGCTGCCCGCTACCTGGGAGGTAGGGCCGTCTTCGTGACAGCTGGCCAGGCTGCTAGGCTCCGGCCCCGTAGAGCTGGTAACTGGGTCAAATGATGGGTCACATGCTCGCCAGGGATGGGAGCCAGGGTCTGCATTGGGGGGTCTAGGTTGCCCTGTCCTTGGGGGAGCCATTTCCATTTTAAGCTTGCCCCAGTTCATGAGAAAGTGGGGGCTCAGAATGAGGGGCAGCAGCAGAGAATCAAGGCCTCTCAGCGACATGAGGGCAGTGGCGAGCAGGGGCCGCAGCGCCCCCTGCAGGCTGGGAGCAGACCACTCGGCAACCGCTCCAGAGGAGCCCGACCTGCTCGCGGTCCAGCAGACATGGGGCCAGGTGAGGGGCACTGCCTCCCGCCTGGGGGTCTCTTCTGGGGGTGCCCAACCAAACTCCATCGTTCCCAACCTCGTGGCACTGAGACTCAGCGCAGTGGCTTTGTGGTGGCCGACCGTTGTTGCACAGGGGACGTGGACGCACATACCAGTTCTACACGGTGAGATAGAAAACAGGGTTTATTGGCGGGAAATCTATAAGCAGAGGGACAGTGGGGTCCCAAGCTGTCGCTGTCCCATAGCCGGACAGCAGGCTCCATGGCCAGCTTTGCAGGAGAGAGGGGGCCTGCGGCGTGCGCTCCCTCTGCAATTACAGCACGGATTACAGCATGAACGCAAGGAAGCTCGCTCTCGAGGCTGTGGCCCAGTTAGCAAGCAGCTGCCTCTGGAGCTCCTGGCCGAGGTCAGCCTGCTTCTCCTCGGACCTGCTAGGCCAGCCGTCTGTTATGCTACCAGATGGGAGAAGGGGATGGGCCTCCACTGCCATCCGGGCCTGCCTCTCCTCCTGTGTCAGATAAATGTGGGCGATCCAGGACCCAGACATCGTGGGCCAGTAGGGTCTGTCCGAGGCCGGCTTCCCGTGGACATCCGGGTTGGCTCCCGCTGCCAGGAACGACACTGCTGTGGGGACTGCAGACCCTGGGTTTAAGTCAGAGGACAGCAAAGAGAGAAACTCCGACAGAATGTGTAGTGAGGCCTCTGCTTTGGCCTGTCTGCCACCACGAGGGATGGCTGCAGCCCAGCCGCACGTGGCCAAGGAGCACAAAGGTCCACCTGGCACCTGTCTGGAAAACCTGTGGGGAGGCTGGAGCTCTGCAGGGCAGCTCAGCAGGAAGCAGCAGAAACTTCTCCAAATGTGCCCACGCCAGACTGGACCATCCTTGGCAAAGTCACGTACTCTGAAAATGGATGGGTGTTTGTGGCTCGGAGCAGCAGAGCAGAGAAGAGGCATCTTTGTGGAAAGACGCTGCTTCAGCTCTTTCGTGGGCCAGGACCTTGCCCTAGGTCACACACACCTGCAGGCCGCCAGCTCCTGGCACTCTTGTTTGCCCGCTCGGAGACATCATCAAAGTATGGCTCCTGGGGGACCCTTGAGGAAACGTGAAGGCCACCAGTGCTTTGGAAGAGTGGAAGAGAGTTTTTGTGAAGCAAGATCTAACCGGGTAGGATAGGCCAGGGGCCTGGGTACGCTTGGAGTGTCCTTGATGCTGGCAACGCACGGGGTCCATCCGCTCGAGTCGGGAGGAGGTTGGCCTCACTGGGACTCACTGTCCTGTTTTGTACCTTCCACCTTCCTAATTACAAAGAAACACATATTCGTTATAAAAATCCAAACATGGCAAAAGTAGGCAATATAGAGGGTTTCCCTTTCCTTAGAGATAACCATCAGCTAGGCTGTTTTCATACACGTTCCCATAAACACATCACACCGTTTCCATTAAAAGGGGAAGTTGCCCCATAACACGCACTTTGGGGGTGCCTGGCTTTCTACACTAGCATATCCTGGGAGGAAATCCACACTCCTGAGAGGTCCCGTCTCCCACTCCAGAAGTTGCTGGGATCTGCATGTGGCCTTAAGATTCTTTGTCGCGAAATGGAAAGTTCTCGTTTATTACTGTGATGGGTTTGGAAAATGTCCACAATTCTTTGGTGTCCCACGGGGAGTGTGGGAAGGGACAGAGGGAAGGAGCCTAATTCCCCTCCCCTTGTGCGTGGGCTACGTGTGCTCACCGGCTTCTAAGGAAAAGAGTAAAGCAAGAGTGGCAGGGTGGTGTGAGCGTGTTCAGAACGTCACTGTCGCTTCCCTCCTGTTTTTTTTAGACAGCTTTACTGAGCTATCATTCCCACGCCACCCAGCTCGCCACGTCAGTGTGGGACTCGACAGGGTCAGTGTATGCGCAGCCATGCGCCCATCCCCACAACCACTTCGAGGACGTTTCCACGCTCCCCAAAAGTCCTCTCTGTCCTTTTCCACTTTCGTGGAGAGTTTGTGAAGGGCTGGTGTTAGTTCTTGGCTAAGTGTTTGGTATAGGGCACCAGGGATGCCATCCAGGCCTGGGGCCTTTCTTGGTGGGAAGTTTTAAAATGACTAATTCGGTGTCTGTACCTGTTACAGGTCTATTCAGATTTTCTTATTTCTTCCTGAATCAGTCTTGGTAGCTCGCCTTTCCAGGAACGTTTTCACTTCAGCTCGGTTACCCGATTTCCTGGCATGCTGCTGCTCAGTGTTCCCTGACGACCCTTCTGTGCGTGTGTGGTTTTTCCTGTGGGGTAGGCAGTAATGCCCTATTTTTGATTCTTTATTTTAATAATTTGAGTCTTCCCTATCTTTATCTTATTTAAAGATTTTATTTGGGGGGGTGGCTAGGTGGCTCAGTCAGTGAAGCATCTGCCTTTGGCTGAGGTCATGATCCAGGGTCCTGGGATTGAGCCCCATGTCTTTTTAAAATATTCTATTTATTTATTTGACAGAAAACGAGAGACAGAGAGCACAAGCAGGGGGAGCAGGAGGCAGAGCGAGAAGCAGGTTCCCTGCTGAGCAGGGAGCCCAAGATGTGGGGCTCAATCCCAGGACCATGGGTCATGACCTGAGTTGAAGGCAGACACTTCACCGACTGAGCCACCCAGGTGCCCCTAAATAAAATCTTTAAAAAATATAAATAACGATATTATTTTTTTAAGTCATCTCTACACCCAATGTGGGGCTCGAACTCACGACCCCGAGATTAAGAGTTGCACGCTCCTCTGAGCCGGCCAGGGGGCCCCTGAGTGTTCCCTATCTTTACAAACTAATTTTGAAAAAAATTAAAATAATAAAGAAATAAAAACCAATTTTGGGGGCAATGTAGTTAAAGGTTTGCTAATTTTGTCGATCCCTTACAAAGAACCAACTTCTGGTCTCGTTCATTCTCTCTTCTCTGCATCACTCATGTCTGTTCTTCCTCATGTCCTCTGCTCTCGGATGGCTCCGTCATTCTCTCCCTAGTCGTCTCCCTAGTGTCGTCACACGGGGTGTCGGTCGCTGACTTGAGACCTTGTTCTGCTTTAACGGAAGTCTTCGCAGCTACAAACGTCCCTTCGTCCCTTCGGCGCTGCTGCCCGCGCCTCCTCACGCGCCGCGCCGCCATCTTGCTCACTGGGGACCATTTCCGCCGGCGCCGGGGCCGCCTCAGTCGGCTGTGCGGCTGTGCGTCCTTCGCGCGGCTGATCTCTGCTTCACCCGCTGCGCACACACGCCGTCCTTCGCGTGATTTCAGTCCTTGCTGTTTCGGGGCCCAGTTCGGTCTGTCGGGCGAGCGCCCCCCCCCCCCCCCCCCGCTCGCCTCGCTCCGCTGCCCTCCTCGGACCCTGGTCCGGCGGGGAGACAGCTGTCGTGATGGAGGGGCGCCTGGAAGGGGCTCCTCAGCCCCCACAGGCCTTCCGGCGGCCGCAGCCCTGGGCCCCATGTCTCCTCCAAGCTCGGCAGAGACCCCGTGCCAGGACCCCCAGCCCACCCACTCCTGACGCCTTGCCCACAGACACTGTGCGGCGCAGTAAGCGTTTGTGGCCGTCACCAACCGCGCGCCGGGCGCCTGAGTGCGCGAGACAGCTGTTAGGGACACACCTGCTGGCAGGCCGGCCACTCGGGCTGGACGCACAGCTGCGCTTCCGGCGGAAGTTTCATCTTTTCTGAGGAAAGAACGTTGAAAACACGGGTTAATAATTCTTGTGTAAGATTTTCTTTTCTTTTTCATTATTTTTTAAAGTAGGCTCCACGCCCAGCATAGAGCCTAACACGGGGCCTGAACTCACACCCTGAGATCCAGACCTGAGCGGAGATGAAGAGTCAGACACTTAACCAAGACTGAGCCACCCAGGCGCCCCCCCTTTTCTATTTTTAAGTCATCTCTACACCCAACATGGGCCTTGAACTCACAACCCGGAGATCAAGAGTCACAGGTTCTACTGACCAAGCCGAGCAGGCGCCCCGTTAATTTTCTTGTTGAAGCTGCTAGAGCCAAAGGTACACACTTTGTCATGATGACCTTAAGGCCTTGAGGATAAAGAAAACTGGGTGGAACGACTCCGATTGGGGCAGTCACTGGGAATCCTGGTTTTCTGACACCCCAAACTACCTGTGCCTGGTGAAAGAAGCTATCTGGGACCCTGAGAGTCAGCGTTCAGCCCCTGTCATTCAGCAGAGCAGACCTGAACGACACATCGAACCAAACTACCCTCAAATGTGCCACAGGCGTCCCACAACTTCTATTTCTTCTCTTTTTTTTAAAGATTATTTATTGCGGGCACCTGGGTGGTTCAGTCAGTTAAGCAGCTGCCTTCGGCTCAGGTTATGGTCCTGGAGTCAGGGGATCAAGCCCTGCATCTTGCTTCCCACTCAGCAGGGAGCCTGCTTCTCCCTCTGTCCCGTCCCCCTGCTCCTTCTCTCTCTCTCTCGCTCTTTCTCTCTCCAATAATCTTAAAGATTATTTATTTATTTGACAGAGAGCACAAGCAGGGGGAGCTAATATGAAACTAATATGAAACACAAAAACGCTTCCTAATAACTGGTTTTCTATTCTGTTTATGTCAAGGGAACCCATTTTCAGTTCAATAAAATTAAGTCTTGGCAAAACCTTATGAGTGTACATGTGTGTGTGCCCGTGTGCGTGTGCATGCATATATGCATGTGTGCGTGCATGCATTGTGCACGTGTGTGCCCACGTGCATGTGTGTGCATGCGTGTGTGTGTGTGTACACACAAATATTAACACACTCTTCTGGAGCAGTCTGTTTTTTCATCTGATTTTCAAGAGACTGATCTGTAACCAGTTAAGACCTCTTAGGATAAAGGAAAGGAGAGGAAGTGAATTAGAAGGGGAGTCGCTTTGAGAATGGGACGGATCTGGGGTGTTTCCAGGTTCCAGAGAAGGCGCCAGCGCACAGGACAGATAGAAGACTCTGGAAAGGTAGGAAGGCCAGGGCACCAAGCTCCTCAGATGGTGTGTGTCCCTTGAGGTGTCTGAACCTCAGGCTGGGAGAGTCGAGACGCCTACAGCTCTTTTATACTCCCCCCTGTGACCCCATCCCTGTCTGCACCTGGGTCCTCCTGCCGGACCACGCTGGGGAGCCGCTCCCGCTGCCTCAGGGCCTCCAGGCCTGCCAGGTCAGGCAGGTGGCAATGGCTACGCATCACCGTCACCCGCTGGCCCTGCGTGATGGCCCGGCTGCGGCAGCCCAACCGGGCCTGGTCCCGGCACATCCAGTACACCTTCTCCCCGGCCGCCTTCTCCTTTCTGTAGAGGAAGGACTCGTACACCAGGAACCTGCCCCCGAGGGACGTCCTCAGGAACTCCAGAGGCCGGAGGGTTCCTGGAAGGAAGTGGCAGCATGAACGGGGCGGCTCAGAAGCAGGGTGCAGAGCCTGGGCGCCAGGGACAGAGGCCGTTTCCTTTGCGCCACCAGCCTGCCCCAGGAAACCGCAATCCCCGCCCCCCCGCCCCCGAACCCGCTCCGCTCTCTGCCTCCACACCAGCCTATGCTGTGGGGCCCTGAGGGCTGCAGCTCCAGCTGCCAGCCCAGGGCCCGTGGCCCTGACAGCCTCGAGGACAGACAGGCTGTCTCCTTCTCGGGGCTTTGGTGCTGCCTGGGAGGCTGGCCCTGCTTTCCTGCAGGCCTCTCCTGACCCGGCTTGGATTCCACACTTGCTGGCGAGCACCCCAGTCAGAGGCTGGGCTGGAACATTCAGCGGAGCCCATGGCTGGTTGGGGCCATGCACAGGGAGCCTCCTGGCTCTGTGTCCACCCTCCCCTTGGCCAGCTGGCAAACAATCGACTCTCTCTTGAGGCTTTTAAGACCTTGAATTGAAATGTCATGCGCTGTTGGGGTTTGGGTGGCTAGAGGGAACTGGGGGTGAGGGAGGAAAACAGGCATGAGAGACCCAGAGAGGGGAGACAGAGGATCCCTGAGGTCCAAGAGCATCGCCCCATAAATGGGTGCTGAGCACTTCCTGTGGGAGATCATGCCACCCCACCCCCTTCCCTCCAGCTGTCTGCGTGGGTTTCTCTCCAGCCAGGCAATCCCAGACTAGCACCGGCCATGAGTGTGGAGCCCCCGTGCAGCCCTGCCTTAGGGAGCTCACGCTGCGGGTGGCTAGACCCCACCAGGCACAGGGCTGCGGACAGAGGGTCCACAGGAGCACCTGCCCCGCTCCATACCCTCTCACCCGCACCTGAGCCTTCCCTCTGGGCTGGGCTGGGGATCTGCTCCCTCTGCCTCAGGGCCTCCAGGCCCCCCAGGTCGGGCGGGTGGCAGTGTCTGCGCATCACCATCACCCGCTGGCCCTGCGTGATGGCCCGGCTGCGGCAGCCCATGCGGGCCTGGTCCCGGCACGTCCAGTACACCTTCTCCCCGGCCGCCTTCTCCCGCCTGTAGAGGAAGGACTCGTACACCAGGAAGCTGCCCCCCAGAGGGGTCCTCAGGAACTCAGGGCCTCCTGGGGAGAAACGGGAGAGGTGGGTGGGGGCGGAGAGCTGGGAGCTAGGTCTTGGAGTTCAGCGGTGAGGTGATGGGGGCCCCTGTTCTCAAAGCAAGAGCAGCATAGCTCCTGGGTGGAGCAGACCCGGGAGGACTCCACCCTGAGACGGCAGGACTGAGGTGAGGAGGGGAGGGGCAGGAGGGGAGGGGAGAGCAACAGGAGAGGGCTGTAACCACTTCCAGAGTGTTCGCCTCGCCTTAGATTGGGAGGATGCTTGCTGGGGGACATGAGAGGTCAGAGGGAAAGGCTGGCTGTCCGGGTCTCCTGCCTGTCACCAAGGCCCACTGGCCGCAGTCTGTCCTACCTGGGCTCCCCCGCTGAGCCGCACCTGGGCGTTTCTCCCGCTGCCTCAGGGCCTCCAGGCCCCCCAGGTCAGGCGGGTGGCAGTGGCCACGCATCACGGTCACCCGCTGGCCCTGCGTGATGGCCCGGCTGCGGCAGCCCATGCGGGCCTGGTCCCGGCACGTCCAGTACACCTTCTCCCCGGCCGCCTTCTCCCGCCTGTAGAGGAAGGACTCGTACACCAGGAAGCTGCCCCCCAGAGGGGTCCTCAGGAACTCAGGGCCTCCTGGGGAGAAACAGGAGAGGTGGGTGGGGGAGGGAAGTGGGAATTCAAGGTCTTGGGGTCCCCTCCTACCTCCCTGGACCTGAGGAAGCAAGACTTGAGGGGTCCCGGCTCTGGGCCAGCAGACTGAAGGACTCACCTGGGTCCTCCTCATCCTGGTCCTCAGCAGGGGATCCCTGCAGGGCTTGGGGCGGGGCCGGGAGGACTTTTGTGCGCTTTCTAGGCCGGGCTCTAGTGAGAGTCAGGGTCCCAGGCCCCCTGCGGTAGAGCAGACTGTCCACGCCTTGGAGCAGCTTGTCCGCTTGGCCCCTGGGCCCGCCAGGCCTGGCCTGCAGCGTCTCCATGGCCTTCTCCTGCTGCCGCCGGGCTTCCAGGCCCTCCACATCGGGCGGGTGGCAGTGGCCCCGCATCACGGTCACCCGCTGGCCCTGTGTGATGGCCCTGCTGCGGCAGCCGTGCAGTGCATGGTCCCGGCACGTCCAGTACACCTTGTCCCCCACGGCCTTCTCCCGTTTGTACAGGAAGGACTGGTGCACCAGGAAGCTGCCCCCGTAGCACGTCCTCAGGAACTCCAGGGGCCGGGGTTCTCCTGGAGGAGGAATCTAGGGCAGTCACGGCTGCCAGCCGAGGAGAGGAGGCCAGGGAGGTGTGGGGGCCAGGGCTTTTCCCTTTATGCGGACACTGACTGTAGCTTCCCCGAGCCGGGCGGGCGTGGGCCCTGCGTGCATTCCCACCGACCCCGCACCCAGTGAGCCAGGGAGATGGTGCCCGTCCTCTCCTGGAGGTCAGCGGGGAGGCCACTCAAGGTCGAGCACCAGGAAGGACCGAGCTGGCTCTGACGTCATAGCCTATGTGTTCAGTCATCCTGGCCAGACTCTTTTTAGGGTTTGTTTGAAACTTCTATTTAATTTTTGAATAACACATGCACACGCCATAAAATACAAATGGTGGCAAAAGACAGACAGTAAAAAACAAGTGTTCCCTGCCTCCCCCCACTCCAGTACCCAGCACAGCAGCTGCCCTAAATCCTTACACCCTCAAATCTGGGTCAGGAGGGACCCGACCCTTGGGACCAAGCCCACCTCCCACTGGCTGGTAATAAAAACCCAGAAGACCTCAGCTACTGGGCGCTCAGTGCCACCACACGTGGGACTGGCGCTGAGTCCTTCCCACACATCAAGCTTCTGGTCTCCCTGGCATCTGAGCGATCACCCATCCCCGACAAAGCTCCCGAAACCCCAGAGGTTCAGCACCTGCGCTGAAACCAGGTGGAGCTGTGATTTGAACCTGGTCCAAAGCTCTCCCCTAGGCCGACCTCCCCTAACCTCACGGGAAACCAGGACCACCTGGCCCTGTTAAAACTCAGGTTTCTGGGCCTCACATCAGACCCTGCTGCATCAGAAAGTTCCAGAAGGACTTGGGCCCCCTGGTTCTGGAGCACTAGTTCTATCCCCCGGGCTTGATGATTTCTAGAACGTGTTTCTATCTTTTAGCCATGTTGACTTGGAGCGCATTACAAGCCATGTGGGACCCCACGTTTCACTCTGGGCACAGGTAAGGACCCGTGGGTTCCCGCTTTCTCCAGAGTGGAGCCCAGGTGTGGGGCACTCACCAATCCCCAGGGTCGGGCGTTTCTTGGGGGGCAAGCTCAGCAGCGACAGGGCTCGCAGTCCCTCATCCTCTTCTGCGGCAGGCTTGCTCAGCACCAACCCAGGGGTGGGCTCCGGCTCCTCAGAGCACAGCCACGGGCCCACCCCTTCCAGCGGCTCCTCCACTCGGCCCCCAGGGCCCTCTGGACCCCCCAAGCCTTCAGGCAGGGCTGGGCTGGGCAGCTTCTGTCTCCGGCGCCGTGCCTCCAGGCCCTCCTCGTCGGGCGGGTGGCAGTGGCCCCGCATCACTGTGGCCCGTGGGCCTCGGGTGATGGCCCGGCCCCGGCAGCCCAGCTCACAGTGCTCACGGCACTTCCAGTAGACCTTGTCCCCCACGGCCTTCTCCTGCTTGTACAGGAAGCACTCGAGAACCAGGAGGCGGCCCCCAAAAGGGGTCCTAAGGAACTCCAGGGGCTTGGGGGCTGCTGGGGAAAAGAGATGACTGGGTTAGCTGGAACAGAGCAGGGCTCGAGGCCAAGGACATGGATGGAGGGATGGGAGATACACAGAGATGACACCGTGAGATCATCACACCAGCCTGACACAGTCCTGATTAGAGACAAGGATGCTTAGCTCCAAGCAGAGGTGGGACCCCAAGGTCACCCCCCAGAAAGGGGGTGCACAGGGCCGATGTCTGAGCATGCAGGGCCACAAAGGGGGCTGGGCCAGGAGCAGTAAGCCTGAAACTCACTTGTGTCTGGCTTGTTGCGTTTCTGCTCAGGCTCCTGGGGCGTTGGCTGGACTGCCCCCACTTGCTCCTCCACTGGCAGGATCTGGGGGGTCCTGGCCAGTGCGTCAGGACCAGACATCTCCAGGGACACGACACAGTGCCCTCCTTTGGGCTGGGAGTCCACCCCATCAACGTTCTCCGTGGAGACCGTCAGCAGGACCAGTTTAGAGAACTCTTTGGGCTTCGTGGGGGCTGCGGGGACAACATCTGTGCCTGGCTCAGGGGACTCCGGGGACGGCTCCTGGCCAGCCTTCACACTCTCGCCCTCCTGCTCGCTGGGCTCCGGCAGGGGCATTCTGGGACAATGGCCCGTCCCCCAGGCCACACTCAGGACCCAGCAGATGGAGTTCTCTTCCTCCTCCTCCTCCCTGGTCGGGAACCTGGCAGTCCAGGGGCTCCGTCCTAAGGAAGGAGGCAAAATCCATCAGGGGAGGCCCCCTTGGGCCTGGGGCTCAGGAAAATGGACATGGGGTGGAGGTGGAGGCAGATGGGGCTGAAAGGCCGGGGAGGGCCCCGCACAGAGCTGGAGCACCCCGGGTCGCTGCCTCCGCTCAGCCGCGTCCTCGCAGGCAGCTGGGGTCTGTCACCTCCCCTCCCCAAACGCCACCCTCCTGTCTGTAAAATGTGCCGCAGGCAGGGCTCTCCAGGGGCTGCTGGGGTGACCGAGGCACTGAGAACCGCGAGCTTCTGCAAAGACAGGCCCGTAGGTGCCGAGCACGGTGGGCCGTGTCTTCACGGGGTTTCCCATCTCACTTGGCCCGTGTATGAAAATGGGTCATTCTTGCTGACCCAGGGTACAGAGGAGGACACTGAGGCGTGCCAGGACAGCCGACACGGCCATGAAGTGCAGAGCTGGGAGTCCGGCTGAGGGGGATCCGGAGCCCGTCCCCCCACGGTACCTGCTGTGCCTCGCCCGGGATGACGGTAACCGGCCGTCCTGAGCACCAAGCCTCAGAGACCAGCACTTGGGACATGGGCTCAGGTCATGGACCCTCCCACAATGCCCGGTGGCCTTCCTGCTGACACTGTGTCACAGGGAGACCGAGCCGGGCACGCGCTGGCGCTCTGCAGAGGGGACGCCTGGCTCTGGGAGGCAGGACTCTCTGGACTCAGACCTAGATGTGTCCCCCACCCCAGGCCAGAGGCCCTGGACCACACAGAGCTCGGGAGATGCCGGGGCCCCAGGAGGGCAGTGACCTTGTGCCTGAGCGGTGCTGGTGCTGCCTCAGCTGGGAGGGGACGGGGCTGGACAGGGGTCTGGAGAATCCAGTCACTCCGGGCTCCCTGGCTTCTGGCCTGGAGAAGCAGAAAGGACGTATTATGGGGGTAGAGCCAGCCTGGAGCCAGCCCTGGGGTATCAGTGTGCGGTGGACTCTTTTGTTTTCTTGAGGGACTGGGTGGTGGGTGAGTGGCTGGGTCTCTCCCACCTCTCCTTAAGAGTCCAGAAGCAAGACCGCAGCCTTCCCTGCACATTTCAGCTCCCCATTGGTGAGCTGTCTCCCTCGTTTCCAAATTCTGCCATTCCAGTGCCCCCAGTCTCCCATTCCTGCTCTGAAGTTCCCTGGTTTAGGGCCCAGATTCAGCTCCCCAAAGCCTGGTCAGCCTAAGGGCAGGATCCCAGTGTCCCCACTAAGACAGAGCCAAGGCTGAAGGCACAGAGGGACGCCTCATCCTCGCCCCATCCCGCAGTACACGCCTGCCCATCCCAGGGCAGCAGTGGAGGGGTTTGGAGTGGAGGGTGGTGGCGAGACTCCAGGAAATCTTCCAGGTAAGGGGCCACCTGATTGAGAGTCCCGGCTGGCCTGCCCTTCCGCGTCATGCCCCTGGATGAGCCAACCCTCGCTACTCCCGTGCGGCCCTTCTCTTCCCTGTCCATCCCGCCCCACACCGCGACGTGGCGGCTCAGGGACGCGCGGGCCCCTGGGGACCAGCCACAGCGAGACCTGGTGCGCGCCTCTGCGCGCTGCTGCCCGGGGCAGAAAAGGGTGACAGCGGGAGGCCCTGCCCCACCCCGACCCCGCCACCACGCCCCCCTCGCCGACTCGCCGATTGGCCCCAGCGCCCGTCCCTCAGCCAGCAGCCGCCCCCAGCTGGCTAGCTCTGGGTCTCCGCGCGCCCCGGTCCCGCGCCCCAGTCGCCTGGCGCGCTCCTGCCGTCCCAGCGGCTTCCAGCCTGCCGGGCCAAGGGCGCAGGGGCCGACCCTCCCTTCTGCAGAAGGCCTCAGACAACGCGGGCCAGGCGAATCGCTGCCGTCGCTGTCCACACAGCACGCATACTCCTACAGGCCCGGGCCCCGGTCACCGCCACACGCGGGGCAAGAGGCGACGCTGTGAGGACCCTGTGAGGACCCCGACAGGCCATCGGCCTCAGCCTCAGACCATCAGACGCCGAAGTCTGGCCTCCTCTGAACCAGAGGGCGCTGGCATGACTAAGACCCCCCACATTCCCCGGGAACTGGACCCGGAGTCATGGGCAACCGGAGTCAGGAGACAGTGCGGTCCCCTCAACTACAAGTTTTGCTTAAAAGGCTTCCAAGATCCACGGACCTCAAAGGATATGGAAGAAGGTACAGCACAACAAAAGGTGAACTATGGTCGCCCCCCATCCCCCTCTGCGGAAAAGCATGGGTCAGCAATGACCTAGAATTTGGATTGGATTGACAGTTACCATTCTCAACCGTTAAGGGGCCTTGGAATGTAGATTGTCTAATGACCACAGATCCTCCCATAAGGTACGCAGGCCCCCTTGCAATGTGCCTTGAATCTGGACTGGCTCCAGCCCAGATGGGTCCCTTGCTGTGTGACTTGCTGAGTGTGGCAGAAGCCTGCTGTGGGGGTTGGAAGTCCTCACCCTCAGGACACGCAGCCCTGAGCCTGCCAGGCATGGAGGAAAACCATCTTGCACTGACCGGTCCAGCAGACCCCCAAGCTGTGTGTAGCCACATGAAGGGGCCAGAGGACCCCAAGCCACGGGTGCGATCCTGCATGGCGGCCACAGGAACGGCCCACCCACCTTATGGGGACATTGGTCAATAATACACTGTTATTTCAGGCCAGTGAGATCAGGGTCATTTGCTACTCAGCCGTAACTAATACTCGGCAAGTGACTGAACCTGGTGGGTTTTGGCTTTTTGATGGATGGAGCACTACAGGTTGTGAGATACACAACATCAAAGGGCACTTGAACTTCAGGTACCCTGCAGCACAGATGTTAAATCCCTCAGCTGATCATGTTCAAAGGGCTGGTAATGCAGCGAGAAGAACAAAAATAGTGAGGATAAAGGATAGCAATGAGAATTACGTACTTAAAAAGTCATAACAGGGAAGCCTGGGTAGCTCAGTCGGTTAAGCGTCTGCCTTCGGCTCAGGTCATGATCCCAGGGTCCTGGGGTCGAGTCCTGCATCGGGCTCTCTGCTCAGTGGGGAGCCCACTTTGCCGTTTCCCTATACTGCTCCCCTGCTTGTGCTCTCACTCTCTCTCTCTCAAATAAACAAATAAAATCTTCTACAAAAATAATAAAAAGTCCGTAATGCAAAATTAGCCAGTCATGAAAACAGAAACGTTGTATGAACCCACTTATGCAATGTCCCTACACTTGTCAAATTCACAGCGGCAGAGTCGGGGGGCGGGGTAGGGCGGGGGGTGGTGGAATGGGGAGCTGTTGTTCGGTGGTTGTGGAGTTTCAGTTTGGGATGATGACGACGTTCTGGTAGTGGTTGGTGGCGATGGTGGCACGCCAGTGTCAGGGTGCTTCATGCCACCAAGCTGTGCACTTAGAGTGATTCGAGTTGTAAATTTTTGTGACACATATTTTCACACACACACACACCAATCTGTAACAAACTACATGTAGTAATGTCCATTTACCTAACATCGTTGGTGAATGAGGTTCTTCAAAAAAGGCAGATTTACTAGCTAAAGTTATGTCTCCATGATGCGGACTTCTACCGTTTTACCTGTTTCACAGTTTCCCCACCAAGGACGGATCTCTTCATAAGCTCTTACCACTCTCCACTGTCTGGATGAAGGGGGCATACATATCTATCCTGATTTGGAAATAAACGTGTCTCCACGCAGTTCCCTTGGTAGAGCTCCCCTCCCCACTTGGGGCCCTTTCTCCAGCCTTCGTGTCCTGCTCTCTCTGGTCACCAAAGCTCTCTGCCTCCTGCAGTTCTTTGCACTGGGACCACCAAGGCTCTTCATCTCCTGTGTCCTAAAACAAGACCTAACAAAAGCCCCTCCTTCCCTCAACAGTTTGACTTTGCAAGAACAGCCCACACTCCTTCCTTCTCAGCCTCGCTGTCAGGAGGCTGCCGGCCAGCCCTGCGGACACCAACCACTCTCTCCTTTGGCCACCATGCAGGGTCGGCCCCGGCTGGGTCAGTCTGTACACCGCCTTCTCCCTCGGAACCACCCGCGCTGGCCTATGTGTGGTCCATCCATACAGTGGACTATTTTTCGGCCATAACAAGGAATCAAGTTCTGGCACGTGCTACGGTGTGATGAACCGTGAGAACATCACGCTCAGTGAAAGAAGCCAGGCACAGGGGCGCCTACCTGGCTCAGACGGTTAAGCATCTGCCTTTGGCTCAGGTCCTGATCTCCAGGTCCTGAGATTGAGCCCCAAGCTGGGCTCCTCGCTCAGTGGGGAGTCTGCTTCTCTCTCTCCCCCCTGGTTGTGCTCTCTCTGTCTCTCCCTCTCTCTGTCTCGCAAATGAATAAATAAAATCTTCAAAAAAAAAAAAAAAAGTAGAAGCAGCCAGACACAAAAGATAGCAGACTGTATGACTCCATTTATATGACGTGGTCAGAACGGGCAAAGCCACTGAGATGGAAAGTAGATGAGTGCTTGCACAGGACTGGGGGGGGAGGGGAGGTTAGGAAGTGATGCTAAAGGGTGTGGGGATTCCTTTGGGTAATGAAAATGTAACACTGACTGTCGTGATGGTTGTGGAACTCTGAATACACGGAAAACACGGAGTTATACACTTTTGATAGCGGAATTATATGTATTAAATCATATCTCAGTAAAACTGTTAAAGAAAAATCCTTATAGGGACTCAGGTCCTCAGGGTCAGTTGGATGAAAAATAGTTTTCTTTTCTTTTTTTTTTAATACTTTTTATTTTTTTTTAGTCATCTCTACACCCAACGTGGGGCTCAAACTTGCAACCCTGAGATCAAGAGTCACACAGCGCTGACTGAGCCGACCAGGCGCCCCAAAAACCAGTTTTCTACACCATAAGCAGGTCTTTCACTATTGGGCTTGGTTTGTTCATCAAAGAAGAGGGCTGGCATGGATGACATACTAGGATATTGTGTAAGTTGCTAATATCATATTGTAAAAACTATATAAAAATATGTTTAAACTGTTAAGAACCTAATTCCTAGTACACGGCCCATAATCCCGCCACCCGGACGCACAGCTCTCTCCCTTCCCGGATTAGCGCTCTTGCCTGACATGTTGTTTTCTGCGGCACACACACTGCATTCAACATGTTGTTTGCTATTTCACGCCACTTTACAGGGGGAGGCCCCCTCCTGCAGACCAGTTGGAGCCCTTGCAAAGGAGCAAACCGTCGTGCAAGGTAGGCCCAGAACAGCCTCGACCCATCGAAATCCTGGGCAGCAATGCCCCCGAAGGCCACAAGATAGCGGTGTTGCCCCTTAGAATGAACGTACTGCGTCCTTGGTAAAAATTCTCTGCCTGACACAAATGGTTCCAAAACAAGAATGTGGGAGTTCTTCCATGTAGCAAAAATAACTAAAGATTTCCCAAAATGTTTGTATTGACAAAACTTAACAGTTAGAAAGCAGATGCAGTTAACAAAGTCTGCAAAGGCTGTCTTTTCTAAGCTAAGGTTTTCCCAAAAAGCAAACCTAAGTATGGCTCAGACCCCGCGGGGCCTCTGGCCCTCAGCCCACGCTCCTCTCACTCGGCCTCCCGTGGGCTCTGCTCACGGTCGGCAGTTACGGACTGATTTCATTTTATGTATTCATGGCCTAAACAAAAAAACAAACAAACAAAAAACCCCAAAAACTGAGTCACCTGGGTGGCTCAATCGGTTAAGCATCTGCCTTCAGCTCAGGTCATGATCCCAGGGTCCTGGAATCGAGCCCCGTGTCGGGCTCCTTCCTCAGCGGGGAGTCTGCTTCTTCCTCTCCTCCCCGCTCATGCTCTCTCTTTCACTCTTTCTCTCTCAAATATTTTTTTAAAACCCCCAAACCTTAAATACCTAGGAAGAAATATCTCAAAATGTTAAAAGTAGTAAGAACAGTCATTTATTTTCTCCTTCCATTTCTTTTGTTTTCTTGAAATTGTGGACAATGTGCATGAACTCTCAGTACCGCAGGGAAACAGGAGACACCGTAAAGACAAGGTGCATCTCCTTGCTTGGTCATCTGTCCTTCAACTCCGTAACTCTCCTGTGACAAGTCACATGAGAAATTAAAGGGTAATATAAACGACAGAGCGATGAACAAAAATTGAGGATATGAAAAATCCTCGTTGTGGGACCTGCATAGCCTCAGACACTCTCTCCAAGATATTTATTAACTACAAAGGGAAAGACAGTAGCTTGACAGTGGGGAAATCCCACGGACACCACCCTACGTGGTCGAGGTTGACTTCGCCGGTCATAAGACACATCAACACCATGACGTCCTTGAAGAGATGCACCGAGAAGGACACCCACTGTCTCTGTGATTCTCCTGCCCCAGGCGCACACCCCCCTTTTAACCAGACAAGCCATGTGGACGGGGGTCCACAACACAAGTGACCAGAACACTTCAAAACTGCTGAGGTCATTGAGGACAAGGGCAGGCTGAGGACCCATCACAGATTGGAGGGGGCCTGAGGAGACACAACAGGTAAATGCCACGTGGGATGACAGGACAGAAAAAGGATGCTGGGGACAAGCTGGAGAAATCTGAGATCAACAGTGTAGGCGAAATGAACTGTACCCACGTTGATTTCCCGGCTTCGATCGCCACGCAGCGTCAGGTAAGATGCTGACAATCGGGGGGACTGGGTGATGGGTATGTGGGAATTCTTCGTACTCTTTGCAATGTTTTTAAAATCTAAAATCAACTCAGAATATAAGGTTCTTGAAAACCCAAGTTTCAAACTTACAGACACAATGGGAGTTGACAGAGAAAGTAAGTGACAGAGACCTCCTGAGTGTAAGGTAAGAGAGAGAGAGAGGAAAAGGGAGACACCCTCCTGTCCAGAGCCTCGTCGTCCGTCCTGGGACCTGGGACCTGAGCCAGGAACAAAATTCCTCTGGTATCAGCCCACACCTCCAGTTCAGTGACCCAGCAACCTCCTTGCCAAGTGTCACCAACATCCACGCTCCACTTCTAGGGCCTTAAGTGAGTGGCCCAGGACCGCACGGCTAGTGACAGCCAAGACTCCAACCCAGGCCCAGCTGGCGCGGAGCGAACGGGGTGCCTCCCTGTGCCCGCAGCTGCTGAGGCTCGACGCAAAAGCGCCTGTTGCCGAGGAAGCTGATGCTCGGAGCTGCTATGAGGCCTTCAGAGTAACTCATCAGCGGCGCTGATGTGTCCCTACAAATCAGCTATCTTGTGGTTTATCAGAGTGGCTTCCGGCTCATCTGGCCAACGGCAGGCCCGGGGCGGGGGGAGCGCTGGAGGGTGGAGTAAGGCGGGTGCTCCTGAAGCCACCTGCCTGGGTGGGCCCACCAGCGCGCTCTGGTCCAGCTTTGCAGGACCCCCCACGCCGCCCTGGAAGCTGGGCTGTGCGGGCAGCATCTAGCCCCTGTCGCTCACCATTTCCTGTGTGGCCCCTGAGCTCCTCCACCAACAGGGACCGCAAGGAAATTCCCAGCTGAAATCTTACAGTAGTTTCTGTTTTCCTGGCTGGATTCTGACTGGCACATCCTTTAAGAGTCTGAAGGACCGTGATTATAATATTTAATATTTACCAAATACAACGATGCACCTGGCACTAACCCCCAAGGGCTCTGCACGCACTGTTCCTGTTTATCTTCCAAATAACCCCGTCAGAGTCCACTGTTCTTTCACATCACAGAGGAGGAACCAAGGCTAAATCTTAGGTTCCTGTGACCAAGAGCAGGCCGATAAAGACAGAGTCCGCAGTCAAAACGCCTGTGTCTGTCTTCAGGGCCTCACCTCTTAAAATCAGTAAAAATGTTTCTTTGCACATTGAGGATTCTGACCACGGGTATCAACGTAGTAGGTTAAGACTGGTGGTTGCCGGTCAAGGTGACTTGCTTCCCAGGCAATACCTGGCAATGTCCAGGGACATTTTTGGTTGTCACCACCGGGGGGCAGGTCATGCTACTAGCATCCAGTGGGAAGGGGCCAAGGATGCCGCTCAGCAATGTACACAGCCCAGGGTGGCTTCTCCAGCACCCCCCAGAGAAGCATCTGGTCTCAAACGCCAACAGAGCCAAGACTGACAAACCCTACTTGAGATCGGTGTTTAAAAAAATGAAACAGAATTTAAAAAATGAAATAGAATAGAAAGAGTGAATCCATATAATGACATTAAGTATAGTTTTCATGCAAGTTTTATTATAATTAGTTGTTTGTGTAATTCTCGTCTTCATAAGAATTCCCCTGGGGCCCTTGATAAAAATGCAAATGCTTGGATTTCCATCTAAAATTCTGACAGACGGTCTGGAGAGGGATTCAAGAATCTGGATTTTTAGCAAGTACCCCACGGGGCTCTGGCTCTCATGGACCATGGACGGTGCTTTGAGAAACACCTGAATAGACGCCCTTGAGAAACAGGTGGTCGGCGGCACTAAGTAATGAGCCTAAGAAGGATTTGAAGAGTTTTCTTCTTTGTGTGTGCCGGACCCCACATGAAGTACTTTATACACATGGTCTCATTTAATCTGTCACATTGTACATGTTCCCTCATTAACGCGTTAAATAAAATCATTAACATCTATTTACTTCATGTCAGTAGGAGGGTCATGATCTTTTCTGAGATGATCCTGTAACAATTTAACACGTTTCACATACCTTGGGCTATTGGGGTGGGGGGTGGGGGCTCAAAAATACAGACAGGGATTTGCTCAAACTCATAAGTACGGTAAGTGAAATCTGGTGGAGAGAGCTCCTGGAGCATGGCTTCCATAGCCTGGGATAGCAAATACTGGACTTCTAAAAATCCCACCGGAGACTCCTTATGAAGGCTTCCAGCAAAGCAAACTCAAGAAGGCCCTTACGGTGAAGGAACACGCTCTTACCTATGCAAACAATCAGGCCAAATCTAACGAGACCAACCTTATTTCACGATTGGAAGTATCTTTCACTGAGGCTATGAGACTGTAAAAAACCTTTGTGGCTCAGTGGAAACTATGCATTGTCTGGAACACATCCTTCCAGGTTACAGGATTCTAGCCTTTGAGCTATGTCAACAACTCTGCCCAGTGCAGACGACCGAGAGCAATGCATAACTGTACTAGTCTGTAGGCAATAAACGCTGTCGCCATGTAAGTAAGTACATGTAAATAATTCTTCCCCCTGCAGAAGAAGCCAGTTTTGCCTCCATGTGCACATTTATTTCTATATCTGTAGTCTTCTAGAATCTTCTTTGGATTCTCTTGCCAACTGGCTATTAGATATTTCTGGCTCCTTGGTTAATGAGTTAAGTAAAAGCTTCCATACATGTTCATTCTACATCTGTATGAAACAGTTTTATTTCCTTTGGTTTGGTCTAGGGTTCTGCTTTTCTAATTGCCTGGGTCACTGGTCCTATAATCTCTGGTTCCAGTCAACAATTTTTAAAATTACATATGAAATCTCAATCTACATTGGACGCAATAAAAGCGGGTGTTATTTTATGAAAGTTTCACTTGTTATACACATGTCTATTTATTGTAAGTGGACTTAAATGTATTTTTTTACTTTGGATGGTCACTGCTTTGAGGTCAATACTTGGGTCCTCGTGTTTATTTTGTAATGTTCAATTTTTCCTCACTAAAGATTTATTGAGTGACTGGAGTATTTTTAAATCAGGCAGATGTAAATGGAAAGTTCAAAAGCCTCACGGTTTATGCTTCGTCACTCTCTTACCCTCCCCTCTCCCCCAGAATTGAGGCACAGAGCAATTTAAGCACAATACTCAAGCTGCCTGCCCTGATACTGGTGTCATGCTGGTGGTCACAAAGGGCTCGGTGTCAACCTAACGCCCAAGAGACACACAGTATTACAAACTGCTCGCTGCCTCTCAGGCAAGATCTAATAGGTAAGGTCCTGAAAGCCTGAGCCTCGCTCGGCAGCTGATGGTGGATCAACAGAATTACCTTCACGCACAGAGAGCAAGCACCGCCATCCCCATCTGCTGGTACCCGGGTCCTTACTGGGTTGCTGGGTGCGACAGCTGGGCAAATTCCATCAATTCTCTGGACTGATTTTACCTGTGACACAGGAAAAGTGGCAAATGAGATACTGTATATGAAATTCTTCAATAAACTGTAAATCATCACGCAAGGCCAAAGAGTTCTTTGTCGGGCCCAGGGGTCCTGATGTTTTGAAAAAGCTCCTGGGTGACTCCAATGGCTGTCCCCCTCCCACA
Source organism: Ursus americanus (assembly GCF_024610735.1). NCBI lineage: Eukaryota > Metazoa > Chordata > Mammalia > Carnivora > Ursidae > Ursus > Ursus americanus. The sequence goes on from NC_142128.1 coordinate 38,122,424, forward strand.
CACGCTAACGAGCCATGAGGGGTAGACGTGTGCACTGACTGACTCTTGAACCCTCCTACAAAATATGCATGCTGTTTGTGCATACGCGTATCATTCCTGGGGGTGTTGAGGGTGGCAGTGACCCCCTCCCCCAGTGATTAAGAATCACTGTTCTAGGGGTCCCTGAGTGGGTCAGGCGGTGAAGCGTCAGTCTTCAGTTCAGATCGTGATCCCAGGATCCTGAGATCGAGCCCCATGGCAGGCTCCCTGCTCAGCGGGGAGCCTGCTTCTCCCTCTGTCTGCCTCTCCTCCTGCTTGTGTGCTGTCAAATAAATAAATAAAATCTTAAAAAAAAAAAAAAAGAGTCACTGCTCTAAATAGGATTTCTCAATCTCAGCACCACTGGCACTGGGGGGGAGGGGCTATCCTGTGCAATGAAGGGTGTTCAGCAGCATCCCTGGCCTCTGCCTGCTGGATGCCAGTAGCACAGCACAGCCCAACCATCCACACTGCTGTATGCCCCTTGGGAACCCCTGCTCCTGAGCACCTGAGAGAAGGCACAGGGCATGGAAAGGAAGATTCTAGCTCCAGGTCCTCCCAGCCCCAAGTCCTTCAGTCAGCAGATCAGAACCCTAGCTTTTTTTTTTTTTTTTAGGTAATCTCTTTGCCTAACGTGGGGCTCAAACGCACAACCTGGAGATCAAGGGTCGCATGCTTTATCCACTGAGCCAGCCAGTGCCCCAGAATCTTAGCTATTTTTTTACTTCCTCACCAGGCCTCATGTGTCCTCAAATCTCATTCTCTGCACACCTGGTCACACCACTTCCCATTCCTTCCCACTGAACATCACTCCAGGGCTTTGATCCTCACCCACTCCTCAGTGATCTTCCCATCCAGCATCCAGCTTGGCCAATTCTCCCTACGCAGTGCCAACCAGTAAATCTTCCTAAAGCTGAACTTTAATTATTTCTCTCTCCAGTAAAAATCGTCTCCCTTTCCGTTATAAACACTCCACACTCCAGCCCCAACCTCACACACTATCTCTTCTCCAAGTCCGACTAGGAGCTTTTGGAAGAGGAACAAGATAAACCTGATGGCATCAAACCAGAACATTCAAATCAAGTCCTCAAAGAGATTTTGGTCCTGAGAAGCAGAAATGTCAAAATATCAAAAATTACCTTTTCTCTGGAATGAAGATTACCCATGATTATCTGATTATTGGAACTCAGCATCCCCCAAAGGCAAGAAGTAAAGGCAGAGAAAGACGAATGTTTGTTAAAGCAAGGGTTTCAAACTGTAGTCAGAAGCATTAGGTCCTGACATCAATTCCATGGGTTAGCAATAGTCATTTGGAATGCAGAGATCAGAACAGAATCAGAACAAAGGTGGAGGAGATCTGGCTGTTAGGACAGAGGTTAGGGCCATTTCTCCCTTTGAACTTATCCTTCAGTAATCTACACCCACAGGCACAAGTTATGCATGTAGAACATATTTCTTGAGTCAAAAAAGTTTGAAAGTCACAACAGGCAATCTGCGTAATCAGAAGTGGAAGGAGGGGTTTAATAGCAAAAGTGCAAGGTCACTGGGACCTACAGAACCGCGCAGATGGGACGGGGCTGGGGTGGGTGCCAGCGCGGGTCAGCTCCGGTGGGACGGACACGGCCGGGCGCGGGGTGGGGGCGAACGTGGGGCTCCCTTTCTGGGGACGTCAAGGCTCAGTCCGGGGTCGGCTGGGTTGGGGCGAAGGAGGAGCCAGGAGAAAGGAGGCGAGTCTCAGGTGAAGGGCAAGGAGGCAGCCTGAGCGCCGGGACACAGAGACGGGTGACACCCCCCCTTCCAGCCTCAGCAACCCTCGGGACCCCCGGGGAGGCCTGGCCGGGGGCGCGGCCACGCCGTGGGACCCGGGACCCTCCCCGGCCCGCTGGGGCCCGTGCTCACCGGGCACCGGCCGGGCGGCGGCGGCAGCGGAGCCCTCACTCTCCGGAGACCGAGCCGCGGCGGGTCCTTTGGCCTCGGCCGCCGCAGCCACAAGCGTCGACCTCGCGGCCCAGGCGCCTCGGGCCACCACAACCCTAGCAGCCGCTCCCCGCCCCCACCTGCCCTCTCGGGAGCGAGCCCCGTGCCCGCGCCCCGCCCCGCCGGCCGGGAGCGCGCGCCACCCCGCGGGGGAGCCGACCTCTTGGAACGCCCAAGCGGGCTCCCAGCGAGCATGCGCAGCAGGGCCGTGGGGGCCCCATTCCTCCTGCAAACTCCGTTTCTCCGGCTCTTCCGAGAGCGGCGCCGAGCTGGCGGCCGGACCAATCGGCGCAGGGATCTACGGCAAGGGCTTGCGAAAGGGGCGGAGCAAACCCAGAACTGGGCGACGGTGTCCGGGGGCGGGGCGCTGGCCGCGCAGGCGGCTAGGACTGGGGATGCTGGGCGGGGGCTCTGAGACGCGTGAGTGGGAGGCTTAATTGAGATCACGCCCCGGCCTCCGCCAGCATTTGTCTCGGTGCTCACTAAGCGGGAACTTTTGTTTAAATATCGTGATAGACCTGTCACTTTCTTTAGCCAGGAGAAGGAAATTTCTTAAACACCTTGTGAAAACCTTCAAATGACCCCGCCCCAAAGCTGGGCCAATTTGAGATGCAAAACACAGTGAATACTGGTAATAATGGATTATAACTTCGAATAAAATAAGAACCTATGAGTTGATACTAATATAAATAAGTATTTATATTAGTATGGATGGCTCAGTTGGCTAAGCGTCTGACTCTTGCTTTTGGACGAGCTCCTGATCTCAGGGTGGTGAGACTAGTCCCTAACTGGGCTCTCTGCTGGGCGTGGAGTCTGAGAGTCTTCCTCTCCCTATGCCCTCTCCCCACCCCACCCGTTCACCCCCCCACCCCCACCCCAACCCCAGCTTGCAGGCTCTCTTTTTCTTAAAAAAAAAAAAAAAAGGAAATGGGGAGAAGGGAACACTCTTACAGTAGAATGATGCAGAAAATCACGATTTGTCAACCACCCTAATTAATAGCTGATTTGGGCAAAAATCATCAATAGCCACAAAAGTTAGAGGGTGAAAGCTTAACAAGGAAATGGTATTTACAGAATCCCAAAGATACTTATTAATTACAAAGGGGGAAATAGGAATTTTATACTAGAGGAATGGTTCTCAAAGTGTAGTCTGGGGGTTCCTAGAGGTCCCTGTGGAATATTGCAAAGGCAACATGACAGGATTTTGTAATAGGCTGATTGCCAAAGCACATATGAAAACCTTTAGTATTTCTTTAGGCCTACATTAAGGAGATTTGCAGAAATAAAAAAAATAATAAAGTGTACAATTCAGTGTCTTTTCGTATATTCATAAAGATGTGCAAACACCACCACAATCCATTTTAGAACATTGTCTTTACTCCAGAAAGAAACCTGTAGACATTGCTGTGAAATCCCTCACCCCCCAACCCTAGGGAACTATTCACCTTTCTGTCTGTATAGATGCAGTGTTTTATGTCTGGCTTATTTCACTTAGCCTAATGTTTTCTTTTTTTCAAGATTTTATTTATTTATTTATTTGAGAGACAGTGAAAGAAATCACAGAAGGAGAGGAAGAGGGAGAAGCAGACTCACAGCTGAATGGAGAGCCCAATGTGGGGCTCAATTCCAGGACCCCGAGATCATGACGCCAGCTGAAGGCAAACGCTTAACCAACTGAGCCACCCAGGTGCCCATTGCCTGGTGTTTTCAAAGTTCATCCATGCTGCAGCCTGTAGGGGCACTTCATTTTTGTAATGGCCAAATAATACTGCATTGTATATAGAGACTACAATTTGTATATCCATTAATCTGTCGATGGGCATTTGGGTTGTTTCCAGGTTTTGGCTGTTATGACTCATGCTGCTATGAGCATTCATGTCCAGATTTCTGTGTGTACATATGTTTTCAATTCTTTGGGGTGTGCACCTAGGAGTAGAATTTCTTGGTCATATGGTAACCCCTATGTTTGACCATTTGAGGAAGTGCTAGGCTGTTCTCCGCAGGGTCCTCACATTTTAACATTCCTACGAGCAGTTTATTAGGGTTTCGATTTCTCCACGTCCTTGTCAACACTTGTTATTATCTGAGTATAGCCATGCTGGTAGATATGAAATGGTATTTCATTGTGTTTTTTTTTTTTAAGATTTTATTTATTTATTTATTTATTTGAGAGAGAGAGAGAGAGAGAGAGAGAGAGAGAGAGAGAGGGAGCACAAGTGGGGGGAGGGGCAGAGGGAGAGAGAGACGCTTAACCCACTGAGCCACCTAGGAGCCCCAGGCTTTTGCATTTTTTAAAAAAGATTTTATTTCATTTCTTTGAGAGAGAAAGTGAGAGAGAGCATGAGCATGGGGAGGGGCAGAGGCACAGAAAAGCAGGCTCCCTGCTGAGCAGGGAGTCCGATGTGGGCCTCAATCTCAGGACCCTGGGATCATGACCTGAGTGGAAGGCAGACCCTTAACAGACGGAGCCACCCAGGTGCCCAGCTTTTGCATATTTACTGTTTAACTGCTTGTTTTACACTTTTTTAAAATTTAAAGCCAGACGGTTTTTTTTAAATAAGATTTTATTTATTTATTTGAGAGAGAGAGAGCATGCATGGGGGGAGGGAGAGAGGTAGAGGGAGAAATAGACTCCCACTGAGCAGGGAGCCCTACTCGGGGCTGAACCCAGGTCCCCAAGATCATGACCTAAGCTGAAGGCAGATGCTTAACAGACTGAGCCACCCAGGCGCCCCTCTTTCCAATCCTTTTGAAAACAAATCTCTATTTTAAATTTTACATCATTGAGGGGCGCCTGGGTGGCTCAGTCCTTGGGCGTCTGCCTTCGGCTCAGGGCGTCATCCCGGCGTTCTGGGATCAAGTCCCACATCAGGCTCTTCTGCTATAGGCCTGCTTCTTCCTCTCCCACTCCCCCTGCTTGTGTTCCCTCTCTCACTGGCTGTCTCTCTCTGTCGAATAAATAAAAATCTTAAAAAAAAAATGAATTTTACATCATTGAGAAACACTGCACAGCAATTATTTTCGTGAGTCTCTGCCTTTTCCCTGAACTCTACATTGTAAACGTCTCCTGTGTTATAGGCTTATTTTACACACGATTAGCTGCACAATTTAGGTCTTTTCTTGGTGGACACTGCAGTTCTAAATCCCTCTATTGTAAATACTGCTGTATGGCTGGCTTCATTCCTAACATTTGGGAAATCTGGGTGAAGAGCATATAGGAATGCTTTTACACTTGCTGCAACTTTCCTATAGGTGTGAAATTATGCCAACATGAAAGGGCAGACAAACAGGGGCGCCTGGGTAAACTCAGTCGTTAGGGGCTGACTCTTGATTTTGGTTCAGGTGGTGATCTCAGGGTCCCATGAGACCCGGCCCCTCCTCCCTCGCCCACCAGTCCCTCCCTCGCCCTTTGGTCCAGCCCCACCCACAGCCACAGCCGCTGGACACATGTCGTTCCCCGACCACCTAGTGCGGTGGGGACCCGGACCACAGCGCGGAGCTGCGGGCTTGGCGCTGCTTTCCCGCACACTTGGCGGGCGGCGGCCTCGGAGGCCCCAGCATTAGCCAAGCTGCCGCCCGGGGGCCCCTCACCGGCCCCAGGTGCGGGGACGCCCCCGCCTCCACTCCGCAAGGCGCCCGGGACCTCGGCTCACCGCGACCCTCCCAGGCCCGCGAGGACCCCTCGATCCGCCGCCTCCCCCTCGCCCGGCCGGAACCCCCCAGTCTTCCGGCTGCGCGTCCTCAGCCTTTGCAGAGTGAAGACGCTGCTCCTCTCCAGAGACCCCCACGCTGCCCTGACACTCCCGCCCCTGCGCCTCCCTCCTGTTGCCCTAAAGCTGCTGCTGGAGGTGCCCCCCCACCCCCGGCTCCGGGCAGGTGCAGGTGCCGTGGGGCCAGCCGGTCCTCCGACTCCCCGCACCTCTCGGCCGCCCCCCCCCCCCCTGTTCTCCACCAGCCCGAGATCCACAGGGACGTCTCGGACCCAAATCCACAAAGCCCCCTGCCCCGGGGTGCTACAGCTTCTGTAACAGGGACCGGGCGAGAAGCAGTGGGTACAAACATTGAGTTGCGTGGGCTGTTACAGGTGGTGCGTGCGATGGGGAAATGCGACGGGCGGCGGGCGCTGCAGGTGGTTACGGAGGAACCCTGGCGGCCCATCGCCTATGCCCACTCCTGCGGCAGGCGGGCTGGAGCCGCTGCGCGGTCCTCCTGCTGGGGTGGCGCCGGGACTGCTGCCGGCGAGCCGCGCGCGCCCCCTGCCGGCCGCTGGCCTCCTCGGCCCCGGTGCAGGCGGTGAGAACCCCGGAGCCCGTGCGCGGAGGCGGTGCTCACCGAAAAGAATTGGAGCGTGCTGCTGCCGCCGCCGCTGTCGCTACTATGACTACCATCCTGTCGGTGACAGTGCCGGTGCCTGTGGACAAGGATGCCTGGGGGCAGGCCCTCACGGGAGTTGCTGGTCCTCCCCGGGAGCAGCGGTCCGCCTTCTCGAGCTTCGTCCCAGGAACACCCAGGGCTCCGTAAAGGATTGTGGACCAGCTGGAAAGGACCGGGGTGCAGCCGGTGTCAGGACTGCGGGATGCGCGGGCTCCTGGCCGGGGGTGGCATCCTGCAGTCCGTCAAACCGTGTCGGAAAGTCATCCATAATGGAGGAAGAGAAAATTAGCTGTATCATCCCCAATTTTCTGAATACGAAAAATATTACAGACTTATCTCTAGATGACAGAATTACTGGAGATATTTATAATATTTTTCATAAGCTGTATGTATATTTCAATGACCATGAGTTATCTTTTTTTTTTTTTAGCTTGAAGACCAATAAGTTATGTTTTGAAGGAAGTGTATAGTATTCCTATTTACTTTCTTTTTTTTAAGGGGTGGGAGGGGCAGAGGGAGAGGGAGACTCTTTTTTTTTTTTTTAAGATTTTATTTATTTATTCGACAGAGATAGAGACAGCCAGCAAGAGAGGGAACACAAGCAGGGGGAGTGTGAGAGGAAGAAGCAGGTTCATAGCGGAGGAGCCTGATGTGGGGCTCGATCCCATAACGCCAGGATCACGCCCTGAGCCAAAGACAGACGCTTAACCGTTGTGCCACACAGGCGCCCCGGAGAGAGAGACTCTTAAGCAGACTCCATGACCAGTACCCTGCCAGACGCCGGGCTCCATCTCACCACCCTGAGATCATGACCTGAGCTGAAATCAAGAGTCCGAGGCTTAACCAGCTGAACCATGCAGGTGCCCTGACTCTTGAGGAAGAGCCCCCTTCATTCTATAATGAAGACCCCCACCCACCCGCACACAGAGCGCAGAGACCCAGCGCTGGCACCAATCTGTGACCTCTGAGGAATTTCTGCTCTAACATCCGAGGGAACTACTCTTTTCACAAGAACACGTCGATTGTCCTCCTGGTCGGTGGCCCCGTCCCTCCCAGATGGGAAACCTCCCACCCACCTCCCCTCTGTCTCCTCTCCCCCAAGGCTGTGGTGGCCTCCTCACCAGCCTTTTAGAGCCCACTTTGGACATTTCCAGTCGGTTCCTCTCATGGTGCCTGTGGGCTTTGTAAAACAATGCCGACCGTGTGCCCCCTCTGCATAAATCCTTCCCCGGCCTCCCACTCCCCATCATGAGCCTGGAATCCTCCCTGTGGGCTCCAGGCCCCCAGACCCTGAGCCACTATCCACCATGTCCTGCCAGGGGCCAGGACTGCCAGGACAGTAGGCCAAGCCGCATCAAGTCACCCCTTGCTGCCCCCTGCCCTCCTCATGCCCCTTCTTTACTCTGCTTCCCGGGGGTCACCCCACCACCAACTCCTCAGACATTCTTGTCGTCTGACCACACCAGCCCACCAAGGGGATGACGCAGAGCCGCAGGAAAGGAGAAATGTGGTGAGGACCGGGTATCTATTTAAATATAGAGTTAAGACAAAGGAACGTTTCAAATGCTGGTTACAGAACATAAATGTCACATCACGCTGGAGGGTAACAGAGTGAGATGGAGCCGGGCTGGGGGGTTGCTGAGGAACTCGCTTTTCCTTAGAGGGGTCCATAGATACAGGTTCAATTCGGGAAAATGATGTTCAAAAACATAAGGCCTCTAGTCGCAACTTTTTAGAAATAATCTGTTTCCATTGCCCGATGGCAGTTTTCACAAAACCAGGAGGACCACGCGAGGTGAAGGAGGCCAAAGCCTTTCCTGTCGGGGGGCCTCCAGGGAACCCTGATGTCCGTTTGCAGGGGGGTAACAGAAGAGTTCTGTTCACTTCCTCCTCTAGCAGGGGCGGCACCCAAGGTGCCTGGGGAGGGGCTCAGGTGCCCAGGAATCTCAGCCCCCAAAACACCCAGAAGGAACATGATAGGGGCATCATACACCGTTGCGGTCCACCTGCCCTACTGCAGGCCCACCCCCTCCGCAGCAGAATCTGGGCAGCCATGAACACAGGGGTGGGGGGAAGCTGTCAGTTTGGTGGGCTGCCTGGAGGATGCGAGCCTCCTGGGGGTCCAGCAGGAGCAGGCTGAAGGAGGGATGGTCAGGGAGGGGCTAGATCGGGTTTGCAGGGGCTCAGGCCTGGGGGGTCCCACTGCCCCCCTCTCAGGCCAAGAGCAGCAGGAAGGAGAAAGCTCAGTCCAGGCCAGTGATGGCTCTCCAGGCTGAGGGGCCAGGGGTCTGAGCGTTGGCCTAGGCCAGGCAGCCCTGGGAAAGGGCCCAGGGAGGGCTGGTGGGGTTGCATCGAGGTCTCAAAGGACCACAGAAGGTTTTAAAACCTGTCCATAATGGGACCTAGCATACAGCTTCTTTTATGCTTTTTGAGTTTTTTTCTGTTTATAAAAGTAATTTATGCTTCATTTGGAAAAAATTACACAATGTTTGAGAATAAAAATCAGTTGCAACTGGGTCCCCAGCAGAAGTCACAGCCAAGTTCACTGACCCAGTAGGGGCATACCCGAGCTTGTCAGAGTTACAGGAGCGTGTTGGGCATGACGGCATCTGCGGTGGGCTCCTCCCCCACCACCTCGGTACTGGGGGCAGACTGCCCTGCCAACCTTCCATCTTCTTTTCCGTCTGGAAGAGAAGGGAGTGGGTCAGGCTGGTGTCAGAGGAAAAGGGAGGGGGGCAACCCAAAGCCTGAAGCTCTCAGCCCAGCCAGGGGATTTTCTGCGATGCCATTGCCTGACTTACAGAAATACTTGCTGATTTCAGAGACATGCTCCCCAAGGCCACCAGCCCAGGGACAAAGAGGCTGTTAAAGTCATTCCCAGGGAACTTTGGACCAAATCTGGGCTGAGCACCAGGGAGCCACTGCTATCCCCACCACCTGGCCTGGGATGGGGGAGGTGGGAAAGTCTGTGGAGTAGGCACAGAGGTAAACACAGGGTGGCCAGTGGAGGGCGTAGTTCACTGTACAAGAGCACCTGCCTAGGGGAGGCTGTAGGGCTGAAATGTAGCCCTTGCTCTGCCCTCCAGCCCTCCATCTGAGGATGGGTGGCTTCGTTTTAATTCTTGCCAAGGGGCTGTGTGGGGTCGGTGGGGCCCACATGGTGCCAGAGCCCAGGCAGATCTGAGAAGGGCCCAGAGGTCTCAGCCGGGGTGGAAGGGACCAGGAGATGGCCCATCTCACCCAGCTCCATGAGAAGAGCAGGCTCTGACCAGATACTCCCCACTCCACCCTCTGCAGTGACCAGCTGGTGGCCTCAGAGCGGTGACTTAGCTCCTTGACCCTGCTTCTTCACAGGTCATAGGGACTGCACTCTCCACCCCTTGGACTGGGGGAGGCAGTAAGTAAATGTGAGGGTGCACTTCAGGCAGGACTGGCCGGTAGAAACAGGGGTGAGCTGGACATGCTGCAGAGGGGCCTTCAAGCTCTGGGGCGATGGGCTTCCCCGACTCCTCGAGTGCAGCTCCTGTCCGGCAGTTGAAGGAAGCTGAGCGCACTCTTGTGTGCCCTGAAACTCCAGGCCTGTGACTGGGGATGTCCCCATCTCCAGTGCCGTGGTATCTGGGCTCCAGGGGAAGCGGTGGTGTTACCCCCCAGGACTTCAGACCACTCACTCCTACACTTCCAGCAGTGAGTGGGGTCCCCTGCACTGCCCAGCCCGAGTGCCCTGGCTGGCTTCAAGGGGGCCACCTGTTTATAGGCAGCAAATGGAGGCCAACTGTTGTGGCTTTTATTGTCCCCATCTTCTCAGGGCACAGCAGACCCCACTTCCAGTTGGGAAGAAACCCAGCTCATCTCTTCCCCAGGCACTGGGCATCCCTTCCCTTGAGCGCCCCTCAGGATTCCACGCTCAAAGAAGGCATCCATGTTCCAGTGTCGCCTGCAGCAAGCCGGGTGGGGGCTGGGGAGCCTGCCTGGGACCTCAGAAACATATACCCCTAGACCCCCAAACACATTAACACATAGACACATAAGAGCAGATATGGACAGAAATGGGCCCAGGACCTGCAAAAATGTACCCAGAGGGAAATACAAACTCACCCTCCCAGGCCGATCCCCACATAGACACATGTGCGTGGGGGCCGACCGACATGCAGGCCCTACACTGAGGTGTGACGTGGACAGCACGTGCACACCGTCCACAGCCAGCCCAGCCTCCAGCCCCCAGGTTCCCGGGTGTCAGGGGACTTCCAGCCCCGGGAAGGTCTTGCTCACACTGTGCTCGCTGCAACCACCTGGGGGCCTCACCTGTGTCCGGCTTGCTGCGTTTCTGCTCAGGCTCCTGGGGGGGCGCCTCGATGGCCCTCTGGGCCTCAGGATGGATCTTGAGGAGGGCTTTGGCGAGGGTGGCGGGGCCAGGCACCCCCAGGGACATGATGCAATGCACGCCTTTGCGCTTGGCCCCTGCCACCTTGGCACTGTCTTTAGAGGCCGTCAGCAGGACCAGTTTGGAGAACTTCCTGGGCTTCCTGGGGGCTGCAGGGACGACATCTGTGCCTGGCACAGGGGACTCCGGGGACGGCTCCTGGCCAGCCTTCACACTCTCGCCCTCCTGCTCGCTGGGCTCCGGCAGGGGCATTCTGGGACAACGGCCCGTCCCCCAGGCCACACTCAGGACCCAGCAGATGGAGTTCTCTTCCTCCTCCTCCTCCCTGGTCGGGAACCTGGCAGTCCAGGGGCTCCGTCCTAAGGAAGGAGGCAAAATCCATCAGGGGAGGCCCCCTTGGGCCTGGGGCTCAGGAAAATGGACATGGGGTGGAGGTGGAGGCAGATGGGGCTGAAAGGCCGGGGAGGGCCCCGCACAGAGCTGGAGCACCCCGGGTCGCTGCCTCCGCTCAGCCGCGTCCTCGCAGGCAGCTGGGGTCTGTCACCTCCCCTCCCCAAACGCCACCCTCCTGTCTGTAAAATGTGCCGCAGGCAGGGCTCTCCAGGGGCTGCTGGGGTGACCGAGGCACTGAGAACCGCGAGCTTCTGCAAAGACAGGCCCGTAGGTGCCGAGCACGGTGGGCCGTGTCTTCACGGGGTTTCCCATCTCACTTGGCCCATGTATGAAAATGGGTCATTCTTGCTGACCCAGGGTACAGAGGAGGACACTGAGGCGTGCCAGGACGGCCGACACGGCCATGAAGTGCAGAGCTGGGAGTCCGGCTGAGGGGGATCCGGAGCCCGTCCCCCCACGGTACCTGCTGTGCCTCGCCCGGGATGACGGTAACCGGCCGTCCTGAGCACCAAGCCTCAGAGACCAGCACTTGGGACATGGGCTCAGGTCATGGACCCTCCCACAATGCCCGGTGGCCTTCCTGCTGACACTGTGTCACAGGGAGACCGAGCCGGGCACCCGCTGGTGCTCTGCAGAGGGGACGCCTGGCTCTGGGAGGCAGGACTCTCTGGACTCAGACCTAGATGTGTCCCCCACCCCAGGCCAGAGGCCCTGGACCACACAGAGCTCGGGAGATGCCGGGGCCCCAGGAGGGCAGTGACCTTGTGCCTGAGCAGTGCTGGTGCTGCCTCAGCTGGGAGGGGATGGGGCTGGACAGGGGTCTGGAGAATCCAGTCACTCCGGGCTCCCTGGCTTCTGGCCTGGAGAAGCAGAAAGGATGTATTACGGAGGCCGACGGCAGGGCAGTGTGGAGTGGCCTTTGGTCTGTTGGGGGCGAATGAGTGGTAGGCAGATGGCAGGGTCTTTCTCAGCTTACAGGAACGAGACCTCATCCTTAGGAGACATCTCCCCTGCCCATCTCAGGACCCAGGCAACGGCAAGGCTCACAGACACCTACCTGCCCCCCAACCCTGATTATCTAACCCAGTTTGCAGTTCTCACTGTTTCCTGGGACCCCTCCCAAAGCATATGGCTTGAGGGGTCCATGCCCAGATTTCCAAAGTTTTCCAAAACTCCATCCATGAGAGGAGTCAGGGGTGCAATGCCAAAGAGGGTTTGGGGTGCCTAATCCCTTGCAAACCCTCCACCCCAGTCCCTTGGCCACAAGACATAAAAGCAGAGACCTCTTGGAGCGACAGACATGGAGCCCCCACTTCCAGGGTGTGAGCGCTCAAGGAAATCTGCCTGGTAACAGGTCACCTGACCAAGGCACCCCTGGGATCAGTGTCTCTGTATCCCTCCTGCCCATGGCCCCCCAGTTCAGCCCTGGGACAAGCAAACCTCTGCTCCCCCAGCGCAGTCCTTCCCTGCCCTGCCCATCCTGTCCCACAGGATGACAGAGCAGTCCTGGAGGAACCCAGGGACCAGCTTCAGAAAGGACACCACCAAAGCCTCCCCTGGTAGAGCCACTCTGGGCAGAAAAAGGTTATGTGGGAAGCCCCAGTACAGGCCGTCCTGCCCAATCCACACAGGGATTGGCTTCAGTGCACATCTTCCAGGGCTAGCCCGCCTTTCTGGCTTGCAGGCTCCTCCTGGTCTGGGGATGCAATCCCGCAGCGTTGGGCCCCTTCCTTACACCGTATACAAATATTAACTTTAAAATACTCTTCAAAAAAGAAAAAGGTAGGAGTAAATCTTCATAACCTTATATCAGCCAAAGCTTTCTTCAATATGACATGAAAAGTACAGGTGACTCCATCAAAATTTAAAACTTTTGTGCATCAGAGGATACCATCAAAAAAGTTAAAAGACAGCCCGCAGAGTGGGAAAGAATTTTTGGAAATCATATCCCTGATGAGGGAATTATACCTGGAATTTATAAAGAACTCTTACAAATCAGTAACAAAAAGACCAGTAACCCAATTTAAAAATGGGCAACGGCTCTGAATAAGCTTTTCTCCAAAGAAAAGATACAGATGGCTGGTGAGCATAGGCAATGCTCAACGTCATTAGTCATGAGAGAAACAGAATAAAACCACCACGAGATACTGCTTCACGCCACCGGGATGCAAATAATAAAAGGAGCACACGCACACGAAACAGACAAAGCAAGTGTTGGTTTGGATGAGGAGGACCTGGAAGCCTCTTACACTGCTGACGGACTTGTCAACAGCACAGCCATGTCTGGCAGCTCCTCAGAACGTTAAGCACAGAGTTACCATGGGACCCATCAATTCCGCTCCAAGCACATGCGCAAGAGAACTGGAGACAAGTGTCCACATAAACCCTTGAACACGAGGAGCGTCTGGATGGCACAGTCCGTCAAGCGCCTGATTCTTGGTTTTGGCTGGGGTCATGGTCTCAGGATCCTGAGATCAACGCCTACATCGGGCTCTGCGCTCAGTGCAGAGTCTGCTTGGGATTCTCTCTCCCTCTCCTTCTGCCCCTCCCCCCTTGCACTCTCTCTGAAATCAATAAAATCTTGAAAAAAATTCTGTACATGAATGCTCACGGCAGTATTATTCACTGTCACCAAAAAGTGGGAACAAGTCAAACACCCATCAACAAATGAGTGAATAAAAGATGGCATATCCATACAATCGAATATTGTTTGGCAATTTAAAAAAATTATGCTACAACATGGATGAACCTTTAAAAGATTACGCGGAGTGAAAGAAGCCAGTCATAAAAGACCACGTATCATATGATTCAATTTACACAAAATGACCTAGAGACCAGACAGCTGAGGGTAGAAATGTCCATCCTTGGAGACAGATGTGCGGTGGGCTAGGGGTGGGGGGAGGGCGGGAGGATGAGGAGTGGCTGCCAGTGGGGATGGCGGCTTCTAAAACTGACCATGGCAACGGCTGTGCAACTTCATGAATACATCGGAAGCCATTCAATTGTACCTTGTGAGAGAGTGAGCTGCACAGTACAGGAATCAGCTCCATAAAACTGTTGGCTATTAGGAGAAAGGGAAATGAAGTCTACAACCAGTGGTCCCCCAACTTCAGCATTCCTAAGAATCACCAGAGTTCTTGCGACAAACGCACAGTCCTGGACTACGCCATCCCCAACCCCACTCAAGGGGTCTGGAGAGGGGCCCGAGAACCTACATTTTTTACTAGTACCACATCTGATTCTGATACCTTGACATGGATGATACCAGGGGCCTTTCACGCAGGAAGTGTGTAATTGCTAGTTCATGGGTTGAACTGTTTGTCAATCTCTCCATGAACAGGAATGGTCATGTCCTTCGGGCTGGATCAGCCTCTTTTCTGGAGTCATCCTTCCAGCAATTTTCTGGGTGTGGAGGGAAGACCTGAGAGGCAGCTATTTTAAGCCTAATATATATTTTTTTGAAAGTTAAATTTCACTCAGTGAAAGTTCATTGAATGAACAGAATTATTTTATTTTTAATAACAAAAAAATAAAATAAAATAAAACACAGGGCTCATGACCCTGAGATCAAGAAGTGAACTAAGATCAAGAGTTGACCGACGAATGAACAGAATTTTTAAAAGCGAAGCAGAAATGCATTAAAAAGAGCAAAGGGCTTAATAGTTTACTTCCCTCACTTGGCACCCTCCCTCTAACTCTGAAATCTGGTGGTTTGATATCGCCATTGACCTCCAGTCACCCACTCATCCTAGCCCGCGGTCAGGACATGGGTCTGCAGAAAGCCAACTCAGAAGTGTGAAGATGTCTCAGTGTAAAACCCAATTCATACAACATTAGGAACTGGCAGGAGCCCCTCGGACACTCTGGGAAGCAGAATCATGGCCTAATGGCCCTAATCCCTGGAACCTACAGGGAAAGTCTGCAGATGGCATGAAAGTTCCTGAAGTAGGAGAGCAGCTTGGATGACCGGGTGGGTCCAATCACAAGGGTCCTAAAAAGTACAAGAGGGAGGTGGAAGAGAGAAGGAGAAAGCAGGACAGAAGCAGGGTCAGAGAGACTGGATGGTGCTGGCTTTGAAGAAGGAGGGAGTGGCAGGGAGCCAAGCAATGCCTGCGGCTCCAGGAGCTGGAGAAGACAAAGAAACAGACTGTCTCTCCGGGAACCTCCAGGAAGGGACACAGTTCTGCCTGCACCTGGCTTTAATTCCATGAGACCCACGTTGGACTTCTGGCCTCCAGAACTACAAGACTGTTAGGAAGCTGTGCTGTTTAAAGCCACGAAACTTGTGGTAATCTGTTACGGCAGCAACAGGTAACTAATCCAAGGTCCGATCCCTTGTTCCTGAGGCTCTGAAGACATGAACCACGCCTGGCCACTGACGAGGGCTCAAGAAAATTACGTCCACACGTACAGGAGAAAAATGCCACCAACATCCACCAGCACCTGTGTCCTCAGCCACGAGGACAAACCCCTTACCCTCTCGGGCAGGCTCCACCTTATGATGGCAATAGTGGCGAATCTGGCAGAGGTTCTTAATAGCAGGTAGGCAAGAGTGCACTGTTTCCAAAAGTCCTGGGGGTACCGGCAGCTGCGCCCCAGATCATCACTGTCCCACGCGGCTCACGGAGGACTGTGAATGGGCCGCCGGTGGGACGATGGGCCCACTCAGGTGTACAGGTACACATCCTTACAGGGAGAGTTTCAAGGCGGCAGTGATCCAAAAAAGGTCAAGGACTGCTGCTCGGTAGTACGCAGGGGAGAGCCTGCCCACAGTGGGAATTTCAGGTAATGACACCTCCTTCCCTTCAGCGCCCTGGCTCTTAGGTACCTGTACTCCTCTTCACACACGGTAATTTGTCATCAGACCCGTCTGCGCTGCACCCAAATGGCCCCTCCTCCCAGCTCCTCTCCCCTCCGGTTAGTACAACCACCTCGCCAGCAAGCCTCCAGGGTGTCCGCCCCCCGCCTCAACATCTCACAGCTCCAACTGCCAGAGTGGGACGAGGCTGAGGATGGCCGCAGGGAGGGGGGCAGTACTGGGTGTGGTCAAGGAAAGGCAGACCAATGTGGGGATCCTTGACCGGGAGTGTCGGTGCTCAGTCCCGAGTGGGGTGGGATGGGGGGAAGGAGGAGCCAGGAGGAAGGAGGCGGCCTGAGCGCCCAGACGCAGAGCAGGGTGACCCCCCCTCCCAGCATCAGCAGCCCTCGGGACCCCCGGGAGGGCCGGGCCACTCCGTGGGACCCGGGACCCTCCCCGGCCCGCTGGGGCCCGTGCTCACCGGGCACCGGCCGGGCGGCGGCAGCGGCAGCGGACCTCTCCCTCTCCGGCGACAGAACCGCGGCAGGTCCTGCAGCCTCCTGCCTGGGGCCCCGCCTCGTTTCGAGCCGTCACCTTAAGCCGAGGTCACGGAGCGAGCATGCGCAGCAGGGCCGGGAGGGGGCATTCCTTGGGCGAATTTCGCTGCTCCGGGTCTTCGCCGCGCGGAGCCGAACTGGCGGCCTGACCAATCCGCGTGCAGGGGCGGGGTCACGGCTCGCGAAGGGGGCGGGACCAGCCCGGGATTGGACGGCAGCGCCCGGGGGCGGAGCGCCAGCGATCCCGAGGCCTGGAATCCAGCTCTGGGCGGGGCTCTCCCTGTATCAGAGGGTGGGTTTAACTGAGACCCCCGGACGTCCCCCCGGGTTTGACGCCTGCTAGCGGCGAAAGAAACTAGAGCTTTCGTTTAAAGGCCTCGATCGCGCCTGTCACTTGCCTGAGCGAGCGGAGGCTGTTATGCTCACTGAAACCACTGGCTCCGCTCAACCCAACATCCTTGAAGACGCAGCATCCTCACCACCGGTCCCTCCGTCGCCCATCCGTCCTTCCTCCCTTGCCCACCAGTCCCTCCCTCGCCCTTTGGTCCAGCCCCACCCAAAGCCACAGCCGCTGGACGCCTGTCGTTCTCCGACCAGCTAGTGCGGTGGGGACCCGGACCACAGCGGGGAGCTGCGGGCCTTGGAGCTGCGGGCTTGGCGCTGCTTTCCCGCACACTTGGCGGGCGGCGGCCTCGGAGGCCCCAGCATTAGCCAAGCTGCCGCCCGGGGGCCCCTCACCGGCCCCAGGTGCGGGGACGCCCCCGCCTCCACTCCGCAAGGCGCCCCGGACCTCGGCTCACCGCAACCCTCCCCAGGCCCGCGAAGACCCCTCGATCCGCCTCCTCCCCTTCGCCCGGCCGGAACCCCCCGTCATCCGGCTGCGCGTCCTCAGCCTTTGCAGAGTGAAGACTGACGCCGCTGCCCTGACACCCCCGCCCCTGCGCCTCCCTCCTGTTGCCCTAAAGCTGCTGCTGGAGGTGCCCCCCCACCCCCGGTTCCGGGCAGCTGCAGGTGCCGTGGGGCCAGCCGGTCCTCCGACTCCCCGCACCTCTCGGCCGCCCCCCTCTCTGTTCTCCACCAGCCCCAGATCCACAGGGACGTCTCGGACCCAAATCCACAAAGCCCCCTGCCCCGGGGTGCTACAGCTTCTGTAGCGGGGACCGGGCGAGAAGCAGTGGGTACAAACATTGAGTTGCGTGGGCTGTTACAGGTGGTGCGTGCGATGGGGAAATGCGACGGGCGGCGGGCGCTGCAGGTGGTTACGGAGGAACCCTGGCGGCCCATCGCCTACGCCCACTCCTGCTGCAGGCAGGCTGGAGCCGCTGCGCGGTCCTCCTGCTGGGGTGGCGCCGGGACGGCTGCCGGCGAGCCGCGCGCGCCCCCTGCCTGCCGCCGGCCGCCTCGGCCCGGGTTGTCAGAGGCAGCGTGCACAAGGGAGCGGGGCTGTTCTGTTTGTCTGGCTGTCACCCGCACCCCGTTTCTGAATTATTAGAAGACCTCCTGTTTAGGCGTCCGACTTTGTTTCATCGCAGTGTGGCTCCTTGGCCTACCCCGGAGTGACACGGATTTAGCCACAAGGCTTTTTCGAAATATTTATAAATAACAGTGAAACAAATGTGAAGTGACTCAAGCGTTCATCAAGTGATGAATGGAGAAACAGATGTCTGTGCCCACAATGCGGTGTCATTCAGCCGGAGCAAAAATATTGCCTGAGTCCATTGACATGAAATGTCCACAGTCGAAAAATCCATCTAGACAGAAAGTGTATTAGTGGTTGCCCCGGGCTAGGGGAGGTTCGAAGGGAAAGGCGGACTAGTAGTGGGTGTGGACTTGCATTCTGGTGTGAGGAAAACGTTCTGGAATTAAATCATGGTGATGGTTGCACAGCCTTGAGGATACACTGAAAACCACTGACTGGGGGCATCTGGCTAAGTGGAGTAACCTGCCACTGGATGTCAGGGTCCTGAGTTAGAGCTGCACTGTTGGGGTAGTAAGATTACTTGAATAAACTTAAAAAAAATACACCAAAAAACCTTGGGTCACCTGGGTGGCTCAGTCGGGTAAGCGTCTGCCTTCAGCTCAGGTCATGATCTCTTGGGGTCCTGGGATGGAGCCCCACATAGGGCTCCCTGCTCAGCAGGGAGCCTGCTTCTCCCCCTCCCTCTGCCCACTGCTCCCCCTGCTCCTTCTCTCTCTGTCAAATAAATAAATAAATAATATATATATATATATATAAATAAATAAAATCTTTAATAGTAGAAGAAAACCCCACTGAATTGCACACTCTAAAATGGTGACTTTTATGGCATGTGATTTAAATCTCAATTTATTTTTTTATTTAAATTCAATTAATTAACATATAGTAGATTATTAGTTTCAGAAGAAGAGTTTAGTAATTCATCAGTTGCGTATAACACCCAGAGCTCATTCCAACACCCATTTACCCCATCCGCCCTCTCCCCTCGCCTCCAGCAACCCTGTTTGTTTCCTAGAGTTAAGAGTCTTTAACAGTTTTTCTACCTCTCTGATTTCGACTTGTTTATTTTTCCCTCCCTTCCCCTATAATCCTGTTTCGTTTCTTAAATTCCACATACGAGTGAAATCATATGGTATTTGTCTTTCTCTGACTGACTTATTTCACTTAGCATGATGCCCTCTAGATCCATCCACATCATTGCAAATGGCAAGATTTTTCTTTTTTGATGGTTGAGTAATAGTCCATTGTAGATACACAGCACGTCTTTTTTATCATTCATCTGTCGATGGACACCAGGGCTCTATTCATAGTTTGGTTATTGTGGACATTGCTGCTGTAAACATTGGGGTACAGGTCAGGTGCCCTTTGGATCACTACTTTCATATCTTTGGGGTAAATACGTAATAGTGTAATTGCTGGGTCCATTTTCAACTTTTTGAGGTTAAATCTCAATTTAAACAGAAGAAATGAACAATCAAAGTGGCAGCTTCGTTAAAATTGCTCCCTCAAAAATGGTTTATACTGGGGAGGTGGATGGGAGAATGGGCGAAAGAAATGAAGGAGGTTCAGACGTACAAACTTGTGGTTGTAAGTGTTGAGGATGAGAAGTACAGCACGAGGAATACAGTCGATTGTGTCGTAAGAACGTTGTTTGGTGACACAGGTTTCTCGGTGAAGACTAATGGAAGGGATCATTGAACCAATATGGCGGACACCTCAACTGATACAGCATTGTGTGTTAATTATATTTCGATTAAAGAAAAAGAACACAGGATGTAGGGTAAATAAGGTAGATTTGGGATGCCAAGCACACTGCTTAGTAGTCGTAGGGCCTCGGGCAAACAGCTAAACTTTATGAGCCTTAATTTCTTTAAAAGAAATTGGAATTCTTTTTACTTCAGAGGGGATGTCGTGAGGGTTCAATAAGATGCATATAAATTGTTTAGCACGTGTCTGGCACAAAACAGTGCATAATACATGTTAACATTGAATATGCCTTATGTAAATACATCTCGTTCTCATCCCGTGAGTATTCTATGAGGTTGTTATTATTGGCCCATTTTGTGTGTGAGCAGATGGAGTCTAAGAGAATTTGAATTAAGCTGATCATGGTAAGAGAGCTAATGATAGGCAGAGTCAGGAAATAAACCTAGGGAAACACACCTAGGTTTATCTGGCTAAAAAAATGTTTTGCACATCCACAATTTCATTTATATATTATTTTTTTAAGATTTTTTTTTTTTTAGATTTTATCTTTAAGTTATCTGTGTGCCCAATGTGGGGCTCGAACCCACAACCTGGAGATCAAGAGTTGCTCTTGATCTCTCCACAGACTGAGCCAGCCAGCGCCCCTCAATTATTTTACATAATTACATTTTAACTATTTTTTTTAAGATTTTATTTATTTATTTGACAGAGACAGCCAGCGAGAGAGGGAACACAAGCAGGGGGAGTGGGAGAGGAAGAAGCAGGCTCATAGCGGAGGAGCCTGATGTGGGGCTTGATCCCAGAACACTGGGATCATGCCCTGAGCTGAAGGCAGATGCTTAACGACTGCGCCACCCAGGCGCCCCTACATTTTAACTATTAAACAGTGAAACTAAAATACCTTTTGTTCCTTGATTTTACACATGCATTTTCTGCATATTTTCATTATCCATTTCACACTAAAATCGCTATTTGTTTAAAGAATACTTAACAAAGCTCGCTGATTTATTTTGTATTGATCCTGACCTCACCGGACTCTGGACTCGGGGGTACTGGCTCCACTGTGTGTACAGTTTTCAATCCGATGTTGCATGTGTTGAAAAAGTCATGCTCTTTACATAGGCAGAGAAGGGCCATGTACTCCAGCCGGTGCGCTGACAGAATCAAATTACCGATGTGCCTTAATTCAGGCACACATATCCACACGAGACGGTTCTCATTCCTCAAGTGTTCAGTTTCAATCTGGGGATAAATATAGCTCGAATCTTTTTTTTTTTTTCTTTTAATAGCTTGAAATTTAAGCCAAGCTATTGTTGATGTGCAAGCTAGCAGATGAGGCCACACATCATTCAATTCCCTGGTTCATGTTTTTCAAATAAAGTAGGACTGATGAAAATTTGGGTCATGTGATTTAATACACATATGATTTAAATTACTAATGTTTGTAAACATATTCTAGTTGTTGTCATTGATTAGTGGAGGCTAAGGAGACAGGTCAAATAAATGCCTTGTGAACATAGGTTAGATCCCAGACCAGAGAAGGACATTAGTGGAAAACCTGGCGAAATTTCAGTAAGTTTGAGAGTTTAGAAATTTAAAGTGTCTGGGTGGCTCAGTCGATTTAGCGTCTGACTTGGGCTTGGGCCATGATCTTGGGGTCCTGGGGTCAAGCCCCATGTTGGGCTCCCCACTGAGGGGGGAGTCTGCTTCTCCCTCCCCCTCTGCTCCTCCCCTGCTCGCTTGCGCAAGCTCTCTCTCAAATAAATAAAATCTTTTTTAAAAAGTTTAGTTAAAGGGATTATATCAATGTTCATTCCTATGGTTTATTATATTGGCTATGTCAGACCATAATATTAGGGAAAACTGGATGAAGGATATATGGGAAATCTTTTTTGCAACTTTTCGATAAGTCTAAAATTATTTCAAAATAAAAAGTTTGAAAATGTGTACTTCATGGTTAAGAAGATATTTATTTTCTATACTTTATCATAGAAATATATACATTTATAGTTTGATCTCCCTTGTGTGTAAAAAAGTGTACAATTATATCCCCCAAAAAGATACATTCAAGTCTCAGCCCCCACCCCCACCCCGCCCGAGGAGCTGTGAACGTGACGGTATTTGGAAATAGAGTCCTTGCATATGTAAATAGTTAAGGACTTCAGGATGAACTCATCACAGATTTATGGCGGCCATAAACCCAACGAACGATGTCTTTAGAGAGGAAAGGAAGGAAGATGGGGGCCGCTTGGTGATGCAGGGGAGATGGTGTGGTGCGCCTGCAAGCCGAGGGACGCCAGGGACGCCGGAGCCGCCAGCATCTGGAAGGGGCGGGGATGGAGCCTCCCCCAGAGCCTTCAGAGGGATGCCTAGATTTCAGACTCTGAACCCTAGAACTGAGTGAGAATAAAATGTCGTTTAAGGGGCGCCTGGGTGGCGCAGTCGTTAAGCGTCTGCCTTCGGCTCAGGGCGTGATCCTGGCGTTATGGGATCGAGCCCCACATCAGGCTCCTCTGCTGGGAGCCTGCTTCTTCCTCTCCCACTCCCCTTGCTTGTGTTCCCTCTCTCGCTGGCTGTTTCTGTCAAATAAATAAATAGAATCTTAAAAAAAAAATGTCGTTTAAGCCACACACTTTGTGGTAATTTGTGGCAGCCCCAGGGGACTAATACACCTACTTCCATTTGTCTGCACCTCGAACAGTGGAGGAACAAGGTGCGATCGCCCCACATGAGGTCTATAATTGGGGCCGATGGGATGGGAAACTGGCTTTACCTAACAGCTCACTTTGTAACTATCTCTTCTACGTGAAATGTGTACTAGATGATGACTTCATCTGTTTGTTAAACTGCTAAGACCGACACACACAAAGCACAGTCCTTTTGCCGTTTTAACCGTATTCGAGTGTACAATTCAGGGGCGCTAATACAGCCACAAGGTGGTTCAACCAGCGCCGTGGATCTATTTGCAAACTGTTCCCCAGCCCCCTCCCCCAGCCATAGAACTGCAAGATAGTACATTTGTGTGTTAAGCTGCTAATTCTGTGGCAGTTTGCTAACGGCAGCAATAGGTAATTAATCTAACCTCATTCACTCATTCACTCATTCATTCATTCATTCATTCTGTTCATGGAGCACCTGCCTTGGGCCAGGCACGGGAGGAAAGGAAAGGGAACCAGACAGTAGCAGATCTCTGTCCTCCCAGAGCACAGGTTCTGGGCTGGAAGAAGATGGTGGCGCTGTAGTTCCCCGGTGATGGGGTGGGGGATCAAGTCGTCAGAGGAGACGGGGAAGGCGCAAGGCACCGCATACTTTCTGCTGATTTCTTGCTAGTACCACCAGTCCTTGAGGGAGCCGTGTTGTGATTCCCATTGCGTGGATAGGCCCAGAGAGGTTAAGTAACTTGCCCAAGGTTACACAGTGAGGCACAGAACTGGGATGTGAACCAGTGCTGTAATGCTTCCCTAGAGCTGTCAGGCACCTGCCTGCTTGTTTCCACCTAGATGGGGCAGTGGACAGCCCGGTGCCGCCGCCAGGCTCCCGTGGAGGCCTGAGCATGCCCTTTGGTCCCATGGCTGCTTGTGTAGACTCCTCTATGGCCCTTGGGGTGCCCGGCAGCCTCGGAGTCACCATAGCTGATCATTCAGTGTGGGTGCACCTCTGGGGAGTGCAGAGGGCCACGGGGGGTGGGATGGCAGGGCAGTGCCTAGGGTGGGTGGTGAGAGGTAGCGGACCTGGGCACGCCGGAGTGATGTTACCCAGGCCCAAAGTCAGCACAGGCCCCTCAGCCTCCTTGGGTCCCCAGAGGGATTCGGGCTGTGAAGAAGCATCTCCACCGAACAATCCCGGAAAGACAAGTTCAAGGACACCCACACTACAGAGATAGCCAGATGGCCCACAGCTGTCTCCTCGGTACACCCAGCCTTGACCTCAAGGGCCTGGGTCTGCTCTTGCCCTCAGTCCAGCCTCTGCCTCCCGCTCCTGTCCCTCCCCCTGCCCCCACCCTGCCCAAAGGGACCCGTGTCCGTGTCCAGCTGGCAGCCAGGCCTGGCTGAGTGTGAGAGGGAACTCTTGGCTCTCACCATGGTGACAGCCACCTTGGACACTCCTACCATCATCCCAAGGTGTCAGAGCTCAGCCCTGTGGGGAGGACACCCCACACTGTCTTCCTTCCTACATACTCCAAATCTTCCAGACCCTGGGGTGTTCCCCAAAGGCCAGGGCCAGGTGTCAGCCTTACAGTCTGAAGGGCTCACCTGGACAAGAGCCCGGGGTGCGGACGGTCCTGGAGCCCGAGCGGCTGCCCCAGGACCATTCTCTCTGGGGGTCTGTGGAGGTCCCATGACCTGCTTGGTCTCTGGCTTAGGAGTCACCTCTGCAGGCCTGGGGGTGTTCGTGTTCACATCCCCCTCAGGACAATTTGCTGGGGGACCTACTGCCTCCTAGGCTTCCCAGCCACGGGGGGCCCCCTCACTGCCCCCACACGAGGAACCACCACAGGCTGCTCTCTACCCACCGACATCCTGTTCTGGGGCCCCTGGTGCAGGCCAGGGGGTGTGGGGGGACGGTGGTGGCAGAGGCAGGAGCCAAGAGGAGAAGGGAGGTCAGCCTGTGCTGCCTAGGGATGGTGATCACTTCTCCTGGAGTCAGCTTCCTGTCCCCTGACCAATCCGGGGAAACTGTCCTTTGAGAAACTCCAGTGGCTGCCAGCCTGGCCCCCTCCCTTCCGCCCCCTCCTCCTGCCCATCCTCCCAGCCCCCTCCCACTGCCCCCCACAGCTTGCAGCCCGAGGCTTGGCCCACGGCCCCTCTCCTCCGCTCCCTGGGTCATCTGGGGACACCCACCAGTGGCCCCTGCCCCCTCTCCCCTGTGCACTAGGGCAGTTTCATCTAGCTGCTCATAATCCTGACACCCCTCTCCCATTTTACCGCTCCCCCCAGGACTCAGGGGAGGCAGCCTGAGGGGGTGGTCTTGAGGGAGAGGACAAGCTGAGGACTACGTGGAAGCCGATACCCTGCAAACTCCGCCCCAGACTCCCAGATGCGAGATGTGTGACATTCCTCAGGCCCTCCCGGCTGCCCTAAAGCTAAGGGAAGGAAAAAGCAATGGTTAACCTACAGAGATCACAGTCCAGCCAAGACAGGAGTGTCCCTCGGTTTACACGTCTTATTGTCAAGAAGAAAGCATTCTTATCAATAACCTGACTTCCAGAAGGAAATGCCCAACTGTCCTAATGTTAATACGCCCTACTAGAGGGAACACCACCTTAACCCGACAAAGGCCAGGCCTCCAGGATCTTGTAGGTTCTCTCTGGCGCACAAAAGTTCTTTTGAAGACCTCCCTTTTCCTTACTTCCCCCAACTCCCAAGTATAAAATCAGTCACCCCTCACCACCGCGGGACAGCAGCTCTTTTTGCCCACGTGTCCTGTCCCTGGTGCTTTAATAAAACCACCTTTTTGCACCAAAGATGTCTCAAGAATTCTTTCTTGGCTGTCGGCTCCGGATCTCATCCCACCAACCTCACCTATATTCCAAAACGACATCAGTCTGCTAGCAGGTGACAGTGTGTGGTGGCGTGGGGGGCTGGTGCAGAAAGGAGCAGCTCGGGCCCTCAACCTGCTAACATTCCCTGCCCAGCTCCCCCTGCCCACCAGCCAATTCAAAGGCACTCAATCCAAGGCCGGGATGTCCCAGCTGACCCGATCCTCACCCTGGTGTCCCCTTGCCCCTTCAGAAGGAAAGTCTGATCCCTATTGCACCTAGGCCTCCCTTGGCTGAGCACCCCTCTGGAGACCCCACCTCCCTCCCTGCAGAGACCCTGTTCACTCCCTGTGCGCAGCTGTCTGTCCCAGCCTGACAACAGACTCCGTGGGACCCCGCATCTTGCTGGAGCAGCTCTCCTCCTCGGTCCCCTGCCAGGCCTCCTGCCCTCACATTGAGAAGAGGGCCAAGCTCTCTCCCCACAGGCTCCCTCGGACTCTGGCTGGGCCAGACCCGGAAATGGACTTGAGACTGGAATTTCCTGGCTCCTCCCTCCCGCAGCTTCTTAGAGAAGCAGGGGTTTTGCTGAACACACGGGACTGTTTTCTGAGGTCCAGACGGTCCTGGTTTCATTTGATTTCATTTCTCTTCCACGTGCTCTGAAGTAGAAGCAGCTGGAATGTTCCTACTATGCAAGACAATGAAGAACTCCATGTGCGAGCGAGGGAGAAAGCCAGAGAGCTAGCTCCTAGGCAGGCTAAGCAGCATGGCTGGAAGAGGAGCCTGGTGAAGCCCGGGACAGCAGGGCCAGTGCTGGAGATGGTGTAATACTGGCCATTTGAAGAGTTCTCTGAGCATGTACGTAAACCCAGCTTCGGGTCTGGCCCCTGGGTCCAATCCCTGTCCCACAGTCTGCAGCCCCGGCCCAGGACTCGTTATAATCCCTGGAGCCAATGTTTTAGGCTAAAGACCCTTCCCCTGGGAGATTGCAGCCAGGAGCCTTCAGTCCTGGGAAACTTCCTGGAGGAGGTGACTCTGGGCCTGGGAGGGCAGTGACTGAAATGACCTTTAGCAATGGTCATCAGGAAATTTTATGGGAGAAAAAGGTTTCTTACTTACTGGACCTGGAGTTTCCACAGCACAGCTGGGGCCACCAGTGAGGTAGCTGGGGAGAGTGAGAGAGGCATACAGGGTGGGGGAGAGTGCCAGCACTCATAGGCCTGGGGTTCTCTTTTATTGGGCTCAGGAGTGCGGGGCAGAGGATTTTGCAGGCTCACCCTATCGCTGAATTTAAAACGTAAGAGCAGGAATTTAAAGACAGGCGGCCCACATGGTGGGCTACTGAAGCCAAACTCTCTGAAACAGAAGCCAGAGTGCAGGGCCCGGCCAGGCAGGTTCTAGGGTGGCCGGCAACACGTGTATTTGAAATGGCCCTTGAAGTCGGTGCCTCTTTGAAAGGGAAGCCTCAGCAATCGAGGTTTAAGTTGGGCACTTGCATCACAACAGAGGAAAAAGCCAGTCAAGGCTCACACTCGGACCCACGTTCCCATCGCCGGACTCTGCCAGGCCGCTCCCGGGGTAGCTAACATGCTGCAAGCAGGGTCGGGCGCGTTGTAACCCAGACAGTGCATTTCCACATAGGATCGGGGTAGCAAATCCTATACAGATTACACGGGCAGCAGTCTGGAATGTAGTCCGTAGCCATCGTCCCAAACTTGAAGGGCCCAGCTATGAAAAGAGGTCGGTCCTGCGGCGGGGGGGGGGGGGGGGGGGTGCAGCTCAGGGGATCCGTTCAGGGATTTGGGTAATACTACCCAATATTTTAACACCTTGGGCCATTTAATGTGTGGGGTGACCCAGGCGGGAGCAGCCCTGTGGGCGGTGAAAGGATTCACTGGAGGCTGAACAAGGAGATAGAAGTTGATAGAATACATGGCAGGGAGCAGCAGACAGGACAGCAGGGGAGAGGCTGTCTTCGAGGAGGGGGCGGTGGGGGCTGTAGATAAAGGGGAAGGTGAGGGGGTATGGGAACGTATGCAATTTTCCTTTTGGGGTAACTGTGTCTGGGAGTAAGCAGCCCATTGGTCAGCTAGGGCTTATGGGCATTTTGAAGTTTCTGCCTAATGAGCCTGTTTGCAGTCAGCCAGGGGAGTAGGGGTCACTGTGGGCCCTTCTACCTTATTCAGGTCTCCATTGCTCAAGCTGGTGGCCTGAAAGCAGCCTCCACACAGCCTCTACATGGCGTGAGCAGGTTTGAACCCATCCTGAGCTGGTAGATTGCTGCATATCTCATCGAACCAGTCTGAGTCCTGAGAATAGGTCAGTTCAGTAAAAGATTGTGTCTCATTTCAGGAGGTGGTAATGTAGGTGGACACCCAAAGCTAGGCCTACAGTAGTCCCCCCCACTCCCACTTATCCACAGGGGACACACTCCAAGACCCCTAGTGGATGTCTGAAAGTGGAGATAATACTGAGCCCTACAGATACTGTGCTTTTCCTATACGTACATACCTCGGATAAGATTTAACCTATAGGGGCCCCTGGGTGGCTCAGTCCCTAAGCATCTGCCTTCAGCTCAGGTCATGATGCCAGGCTCCTGGGATTGAGCCCCGCATCAGGCTACCAGCTCAGTGAGAAGCCTGCTTCTCCCTCTCCCACTCCCCCGCTTGTGTTCCCTCTCTGGCTGTTTCTCTCTCTCTGTCAAATAAATAAATAAAATCTTAAAAAAAAAAGATTTAATCTATAAATCAGGCAAAGAGATTAACAAGAACTAATAGTAAAATAGAACAATTATAGCAATAGTAATAATATACTGTATTACAATATAATATATAAATTATATGTAATGTAGTAATAATAAACCATAATAAAATTTATGGGAGGGGTACCTGGGTGGCTCAGCGGTGAAGTGTCTGCCTTTGGCTCAGGTCGGGATCCCGGGGTCCTGGAATGGAGCCCCACAACCGCCTCCCTGCTCAGCGGGAGCCTGCTTCTCCCGCAGCCTCTGCCCCTCCCGCGCTCGTGCTTGTGTACTCTCTCTCAAATGAATAAACAAAATATTCAAAAAAAAGTTATGCAAATGTGGCCTCTCTCTTAGAATACCTCATTGTACTATACTTGGCCTACTTCTTGCAATGATGTGACGCGGTACAATAAAGATGAATGACGGGAGCGGACTCTAAGCCGCTAAAGCCGGAGCCTGAGCTCCAAGGGCAGCCGGTGGAGGAGATTTCTAGGTCTTCACAACTAGGGCTCGAAATGTCTTCATAAGGAGGGAGGGCAGGCAGTGGCAATCTGGCAGGTTTGCCTGGTTTGGAGTTTGAAAGCCTCTGGTGATCCTTCTGAGGGGCCCACAGGCAACAGGCATGAAGACTGTCCCTACGTGAGCTGTTGTGGTGGGTTCTCCGAAGTTTGGATCAAGCCGTCCCACGTTAGCTGGCGTGGCTGGGGGAAAAAGGCAGGTTTAGTTCTCAAGGATTCCAAGTCAGAGGGTGGGAGAAAAACTGGAAATGCTAAAAGTTTGGAGGGTAGCCAAATATCAGAGGAAACTAGAAGAATTGAGGATCTAGTATAGGAGAAGACAAAACCCCGAAGATAATCACCAGCATTAGAATATATCCGTAAAGATGTATTACTGAAACATAATTGTTCCCTCTGCAATCACCCCGATTTTTATCAAAGATAACCACAGCAAGACTGTTTTGTTTTCAAATTCAGTCTAGTTTCAGTAAACTTGGCTTGATGACTTACCTACACGCAGCAAGAAGAGTGACTGACCAGAGGCTCTTTTAAGTCGTCTTTGCTAGAACCTTTCATACAGAATCTCAGATTAAACTTGGAAAAGCCTTTCCAGGCTAAGAAGCCAAGAACTTCCTGTCAGACTTCATCTGGAATACCTATAGATTTGGGTGAATTCCTCTCTTCTTGAGGTTCCCGCGCCTGTTAGGAGGCGACCTTCCTTAGTCACATGATAAGGCCGCTGGGAACCCCATCAGCAAGGTTATCAGGCTGATTTTTCCAAGGGGCTTTATTGGCTCCATAAAGTCAACCTTAGTTCCTTAAAGCTGTCTGGTCATATCTGAGTCTATGCACGTCTTTCTCAAATACGACATTCCGGTCAAAGCCTCGGTAACACGACCAGTGTTCCCAGTAGTGTCCTGTTATAAGGGGAACAGGTTCTTATTGGACTTATACGAATAAATATGTTGCAATGAAAGTATAAGAATACTTGGAGTTTCCAAATTCTGGAGGGGTCGGGTAGGGAGAAAAAGCAATAGTTTCATCTTTGTTTCCAAAGGTAGACTTTACAAATTGCTGTAGGTCATGCTAGTTTAAGAGAAGGTTTCCTTAAATCTGGAAAACAGAAGATTAAAGAACCAGCAATGTTTCAAACAAAAGTCATAATAATTTATAATCCTCCCCATCAGTTCTGTCAGTCCCTGAAATTAACTCTTGTTGGTCTCGATCTTTTGTTGACGGTTTTATGAATCCAGGGTTTCTTTTGAGTTGTGTAAATTCTTTCGCAGTTGAGTGATATGATCTGAATTATCAGAAACCTGTATTCTACAGTGCCTGTCAGTCCTTTCCAGAAATTTTTCTGAAGATGAAACAGTTTTGCAAAAGCATCAGAGTACAACAATAACTGCCCGTACATGACAAAAGACTTAAAAATGGCCATGGTTAAAGCTCTGATGAGAATTCGTTACAAGGCAACTGAGAAGGAAATTTGGTTGTTTTTGTGACACACAACATTTTAAGATGATAACTGTAATAATGACTGATAATATTATATATCAGATTTTTAGGAGTTTCATATAATTTCTGAAACACTTATATCAATAACATATCCATATAAGGATATTAATAAAGAACTTATAGCATTATTTCTTATTTGAAAATGCTTCCGTGTAATGTCACATTTCAAATAAGACTAATTAGTTTAATGTCTCTCTTTTTACAAGGACAGAGAACAAATCTTTCGAGATGTTCCATAAGCATTCTGGAAAATCCCAGAATTATTTCCAGGTCAAAAGACTTCATTTAGATTTTTATTTCCGGGGGTGCCTGGGTGCAGTTGGTTAAGCATCTGACTCTTGGTTTCAGCTCTGATCTTGGTCTCAGAGACCTGAGATGGACCCCTGCATTGAGTTCCACACTCAGTGTGGGGTCTGCTTAAGATTCTCTCTCTCTGGGGGCGCCTGGGTGGCGCAGTAGTGAAAGCGTCTGCCTTCGGCTCAGGGCGTGATCCCGGCATTCCGGGATCGAGTCCCACATCGGGCTCCTCCGCTGAGAGCCTGCTTCTTCCTCTCTCACTCGCCTGCTGTGTTCCCTCTCTCGCTGGCTGTCTCTCTGTCACATAAATAAATAAAATCTTAAAAAAAAAAAAGATTCTCTCTCTCTGTCTCCCTCTGCCCCTCCCACTCGTGTGCGCTCTCTTTCTCTAAATAAAATCTTTAAAAAAAAAGAATTTGATTTTGGGAAGTTTGTCAAAAATATCAAAAGATTTTGGGCACTTGACTAAAGAGCATCACAAATAATTATGAACAATCCTTACCCTTTAACCAAAGTGACAAAAAGATTTCAAAGGCAAATATAGGAGGTGACATAGATCTGCGCAAAACTTAGCTCTCTTAATACGGAGAAGACTCAGTTTACTCAAGTAATCAAAGACTTGATGATACAGATACCAGGAAGCAAAGGAAATTATTTTGATAAGATACAGGGTCTGGTTTTCTAGGCAGATTACTTAAAAGGTAAAGGAAACCCTGGTAATCTCTGCTCAGGAGCAGATCAGTAGTACACAAGAATTTTGTCCTTTGAGCAGATGAAAGAATTAAGTTTTAGTTTAATTTTCTTATTGTACAATTTTATTTACTTATTTATTCGAGAGAGAGTGCAAGCAAGAGATCATGAGCAGGAGGGAAGGGGGGAAGGGGAGGGGCAGAAGCAGACTCCCCACGGAGCAGGGAGCCTCCTATGGGGCTTGATCTCAAGACCCTGGGGTCAGGATCTGAGCCCAAGGCAGATGGTTAATCAACTGAGCCACCCAGGTGCCCCTAAGTTTTAGTTTTAGGTTAGTATACTATCAGTACTAAAGCCTATTTTTAAAGATTAAAAAAATTGGGGGGGGGCGCCTGGGTCATTCAGTTGGTTGAGCGTCTGCCTTCGGCTCAGGTCATGCTCTCAGGGTCCTGGGATCGAGCCCCGCATTGGGCTCTCTGCTCAGCAGGGAGCCTGCTTCTCCCTCTCTCTGCTCATCCTCTCTCTCAAATAAATACATAAAATCTTAATTTTTTTTTTTTTTGAAGTAATCTCTACACCCAACCTGGAGAGCAAGAGTGGTAGTCTCCGGGGACTGAGCCAGCCAGGTGCCCCAAGCCTATTTTTAAAACCGTTATAATAGCCATTCCATTTTTAACCAACTTGACCATGCAAGATCCCCTGCCCCCCCCAATTTCTCATTCTCTTCTCAACTTTCTTTGTGCATAGTTTGTTCTTTATTTTCCCCTTTCTCATTCTGAAATAATCGGCTTTACTTTAGGACAAAACTACTTTTGGGCCACCTGGCGGGCTTGGGTAGTGGAGCCTTCGACTCTGGATTTCGGGGCTGTGAGTTCCGGCCCCACGTTGGTTGTAGAGATTGCTTAAAAATAGGACGAAATTACTTTCTTTTTCCTTATTATTTCTAGTAGTTTAAATGACATATATTCATTAAATTCTTAATCCTTAGGAAATTTAATTTCTAGTGCAAACTGAGAAGTATGTGCTTGTGAACGGCTACACAGTACCTTACACATTGTCACACTTATGAACACATCTCTTAACTCCTAGAAACATAACGTTTCCTCATAGTGCAGTTTTCCCCAATTCAAATGGAGCAGTGTCACCCTGTAGTTAAGGGGAATGCTCTGTGAAGAATAGTTCTCTGGCCTCAGGGTAAAATGGGGCCTCTTGAGGGTTGGAAATAGAGGATCATTTGGGTCACTACGATCACAGACAAGGTCAGCCCGCTGGACCATGCCAAATTTGCACAGGAGATGGGCCTCCTCTTAATGTTTGCTGTTCCCTGTGAGCCTTGGCAGTGCTCACGGTATGGGCACGGCGCCAGGCAATAAATATCCAAGTGAAGAGAGGGTATGAGTATTTGTGGCTCTGAGGGCCTTTGCTTTCCCTTTTCCCTCCGCCCTCTCACTAGAGACCTTGACAACCCCGTCAGCTTTCCCCGTGGTGGCAGGGACACCAGAAATTTTTGATGATGTCCCTGTGAGCGCTCTTTATAGGTGGCCGCTTTCCTTTCCAGGGTGTTCCAAGAGACCTCCCTGGAATTAGGGTATGCCTCCACTGGCACGCTATTTGCAGGGCCTTTGGAAGGGTGTATGAGTCTCAGCGTGTTGGTATGCATGGCCCTGAGCAATGTCCAGAAGCATCTACGGGGTCTGCATTTATCAGGGAGCTGGTACGTCCTCAGGTTACTTAGGCAGTGCGGGCACCAGGTGTTCAGGACATTTGCATTTGTCCGTCGGTTTTTCAGCAGTACCACACCAGGAATAGGACCCATATCAGGGAATGAAGAACGACAGCAGTGAGTGAGGTGGTGGCCCAGAGACCATGGCCTTTGTCGTATCTTCCCTCCGGTTCCACCGTTGGTTTCCCGTTGCAAGGCTACGTAACTCTTACCGCGTGACAACATGCATTCGGGGCACGGCCCACTGACTCTGTGGTCGCTGGCATGTCCGTGTCCTGCTCGCAATCGGAATCTTTTCCTCGCTCCTTCAGCCCTAGCCTCCCCTTGGGCAGGGCCACTAGCCTTGCAATCCAACCCACCCTCCTTAGCTCTCCTCGGCCTCAAGCTGTGGAACAGCCTCACACACAATAGTCAATTTAAGCCTTTATAATTAGAGGTCTAATCATCTCGGTAGCCCACATGGCCTCGTTCACGCTGCTCTAGGGAGATCATTGGATAATTACAGCAGCGTGACCTTTTGGGGTTGGGTACGGCAGGCAACCCAATACGGAGACAATTTGCAAAAGCACAAAACAGCATGAACAACGGCCTGCAAGTGGTGCTAGTTTTCCAGATGGTGCTACCGACCTGAGTGAGCTAGGCGGTTAGGAAGAAAGCCGCAGGTAGAGACATTCCCCTCGGTTAATCGCAAGGACAATGGTTAATCGGTTAATCGCAAGGATAATCATGCAATCCTGCCGGCTTCGCTGGTCGCTGGTCGTTTTGTGCGCGGGTCAGAGTTTATCAATAACCAGTGTTGTGGCTGGATCAGCCCTCGTGGTTCTTATTATGATTGCAAGATGCCCTTCAGCAATAACCATCAGGAAACTGGGGGGGGAAAGGCTTATTACTTCAGGAGCAGGAAGTTATATAACACACCTGGGGCCATGCAGCGAGGTCTCTGGGAGGGAGGGAGAGCCCGAGCTTGAAAAAGTAGCTCACAGGCGGGGGTTTGCTTTTGTTGGGTCCAAGGTGCGGGCCTAGGGTTTTTTGAGCTCACTATTGCTGAATTTAAAACTTAAGAGCAGGAATTTAAACTGGGGAGCAGGGAGGATGGACAAGTGGCCCAAGTGGTAAGTTATTGAGATCAATCAAACTCTCTAGGATAAAGGAGCCTCAGTTGGGGGAGGTGGCCTGGCTCATTAGTGCAACTGGAAATGTGTTTGAGATGACCAGCTTTTTTTTTGCCCTCCAAAGGAATGCCACTCTGAAATGGATGCTTTGGCAATCACAGCTTAAGTCAGGCAGCTGCATTACCCAACCCAGCTGAACCGAGCTGTCAGGGCTGACACTACAGAAGCATTTAGGTTTTCCCCATCTTCTTGTATTAGAAATTGTGCCGACACTATACATATACCTGCAAGCCTATCTCAGCTGGACCTTCAGCCCACTGCCGACTCTGCGGCCCCTCCAGCAAGCAGCTGGTTCTGGGGGCTCTGCAGTGCGGGGCTAAGGTGTTGCCAGGTGGGGGGAGGCCACTTTGTATTTTCTAATTTTCTAATTTTTAAGTGATGGGATTTGGCTGATCTTTTACCTTTCAGCGTTTTTTGTTTTTTTTTTTCCCCAGTATTTTTAAAAAGTGCCAAGCCTAGTAGTCATAATTCACCTGAATTTTCATAAAACAATCCTAAGAAAATAAAGTTACTGCTTTTATTTCATTTTATTTTTTAAGTTTATTTTTTTAGTAATCTCTCTACCCAACATGGGACTCAAACTCACCACGTGGAAATCAAGAGGTGCATGCTCTTCCAACTGAGCCCTAAAGTTATTGCTTTGATTTTATTTTTAATTTTTTAAAAGATCTGAGAGAGAGCGAGAGAGCGAGGGCATGTGCACTCTTGAGCAGGGGGCGGGGCAGAGGGAGAGGAAGAGAGAGAATCCTCCAGCAGACTCCCAGCTCAGCATGGACACCCATGCAGGGCTCAACCCCAGGACCCCGAGATCATGACCTGAACGGAAACCAAGAGCCAGACGCTCAATCTACTGAGCCGCCCAGGTGCCCCAAGTTACTGCTTTTAAAGCTGTAGGAACTCCCAAATCTTAGCGTCTATTCCAAGAAGGAAGGAGAGGCAGGGGGGCCGTAACTGACCCAGGCCAGGGTGTGCCGCACAAAGGCTGCCTCGGTGGCAAAGGAGGCCGTGCCTCAAATGCTGCAGACTGGGACTGTCCCTGGGGCCTGTGGCAGGCCTTCCCTTGTCGGGCTCCATTACAATATAAAACCTTTGTGCATGAAAGGATACTATCAAAACAGGAGAAACGACCCATAGAACGGGAGGAAATAGTCACAAATCAGAAATCTGATAAGGAATTAATACCCATAATATATAAAGAACTCTCATAACTCAATAGCAAACAAAAAACAAAAAGCCAATTTAAAAAAATAGGTAGGACCTGAATAGACATTTTTCCAAGGAAGATATTGAAATGAATAAAAAGCACATGAAATGAGGCTCTGAGTCTTCAGAGAAATGCAAATCAAAGCTACAATGACATAGCACTTCACACCCACTAGCATGGGTGGAATCAAAAACAAGTGTTGGCGAGGACGTGCAGCACTGGAACCCTTGTCCACCGCTGACGGGGACGTGAAATGGGGCAGCCCCAGTGGAAAACAGTGTGGTAGTTCCTCAAAAAGCTTAAATGTAGAGTTCCGTATTGCTGGGTAATGTAATCCTAGGCGCACACCTGAGAAATAAAGCCATGTCCACACAAAAAGTTGTATACCAACACTCATAGCAGCATATTCACAATAGCCAAAGTGTGGAAACCCAAATGTCCATCAGTGAATGAATGGATAAACACAATGTGGTCTACCCACGCAATGGAATACATTTGGCCATGAAAAAGAATGATTCTGACACCTGCTACAAGGTGGATAAACCTTGAAAACATGATGCTCAGGGCAATGAGCCAGACACAAAAGGAGAAATACTGTGTGACTCCATGCGTGGGGTACCTAGAACAGGCACATTTATAGGGACAGAAAATAGAATAGAGGTCACTGGGACTAGGGGAAGGAAGAAGAAAGGTGTTATTGTGTTTTTGTTTTTAAATTAATTTATTTGACAGAGATAGAAACAGCCAGCGAGAGAGGGAACACAAGCAGGGGGAGTGGGAGAGGAAGAAGCAGGCTCCCAGCAGAGGAGCCTGATGTGGGGCTCAATCCCACAACGCTGGGATCACGCCCTGAGCCGAAGGCAGACGCTTAACGACTGCACCACCCAGGCGCCCCAAGAAAGGTGTTATTGTTAACGGGGACAGTGTTTCAGTTCGAATGATGAAAAAGTTTTGGAAACAGGTGGTGGTGATGGCTGCAAAACAGTGTGAATAGACTTAAAGCTACTGAACTGGACACAAAAGGTTAAAATGGTATATTTTATGTTATGTACATTTTACCACTACACTGAAATACCGTTTCTCACATCAGGTTAGCAGAAATTGAAAGTACAGCAACCCAATTTTTTGGAGAGGCTGTGGGAGAGCAGGCCTTCTCATATTTTGCTTCCGGAAGGAATGTGTCATTACCAACAAAACTACGTGTCTTTACTTTCTTTTTTTCCCCTAAGATATACTTATTTATTTTACCACTCAGGTCCACTCACCTGCCATTCCTGGCACTGGCAGAGAGAGAGAGAGAGAGAGAGAGAGAGGGACACTGCGTGTGTGGGCGGGAGGGGGCAGAGGGACAGGAAGAGAGGTGGACTCCCTGCTGGTTCCGGGTGGAGCCTACCCTGGGGCAGGAACCTGAGATCCGGAACTGAGCCAAAAATCAAGAGCCACATACCCAACCCACTGAGCCACCCAGGCACCCCACGTGTCTTTACCATTTGCCTTAGCAATGCTAATTCTAGGAATTTACCTTGAAGGTACACCCTCAGTATGAAAATACCTCTGACCTGGTTACTCATGTCAGCTTGCTTGGTGATTATAAAATATTGGAAACAATTTAGATGTTCACACATAGAAGAGTGGTTGAATGAAAAGTCCATCCACACATCTCTGTGAACTGATGTGGAATGATTTTTAGGCTCTGGTTGCTAAGTGAAAAAAGGGAAGTGTAAAGGAGTATCTATAACAAGCTACCTTTCTGTACAAAAGAAGGGGAATTAAGAAAATAAACATTTGCCTCCTCACTTGAGTATAGAGAAACCCAGGCAAGAAAAGCCAGAGAGGACTGAGATTGATTTCAGGAGGTAGTTGGCAGGAAATGAACCGAGAGAGGGAATGAGGGAGAAGCCATTTCTCTGAATAGAACTTTTTGTGCAGACCTGACTTTTGGAACTATGTTATCGTTTTACATATTTGAAAAAAATAAAATAAAATCTTCAAGGATGCGAGAAAAAAATCCCCAAATTTAATACAAACAGAAACAAATGAACAAAAGCATTCTTTCAAATGAATAACATAAACACACTCAAGGGTGAGAAAAAATACAACCAGTAACTCAAGTAACTTTTGAATATAGTACTTAGAGCATATGCCCCCAGGCTAAAGACAAAAAGAACTCTAAACAAATATTTGGTTCTAATTGGATTTGGTAGGCTTTCCCCAAATATAGATGAAATATAGATGAAAAATTCTGAAGCTACTTTTTGAAATTCTAGCAAATTGAGCACATAAAGGAAAGCGGTCCCTTGGGGTTGGAAAACAGAGTTACAAATACTGAATGGGAGAAGAAAGAATGAACCCTGCAGGTCTGGGTTGGAATTAGAGACAGTGTAAACTCATGGATGTACACATCCCATCCGTTTCCCAGCTCTGTTCTCCAAGAAGTAATGATGCCACAGTAATTCTAATTGTACAGCAGAGAAACCACATTGACCACCCTTTGTAAACACGTGAACCCTGGAAAGTATGTACCTCTTCATGTTATGCAGAGAACACAGCGTCACTTCCGTGGTCTCTCCTGCCCAGAGTGCGGAACCTGAGTCTAAACAGGATGAAACATCAGACAGACCCAACTTGAGGGACATTCTACAAAATAAATGGCTCATATTCTTCAAAAATGGCAGTTGTGAATTACAAAGAATTATGAATTGTTTCAGATTAAAGAAGTCTAAAAAAGACATGACAACTGAATGCAACGGTCGCACGATTTTGAATTCTTACTATAAGGGATTTATTGGAACAACTGACGACACTTCAATAAGGTCTGCAGATTAAGTATTGCTTCAGTCTTATTTTCCTGATACTGAAAACTGGACTGTGGATATGTAAGGGAATTCACTGTTCTCCCCCACAAAAAGGAGTGAACACTTATCCATGGGGTTGTCACGAGCATTTACCAAAGCAAATGTGCTGATTCACATAGCACAAAACACTGGCTAAATACAGAGGAAGATCATCATTGGGAAGAGGATCTCTCGGGACAAGGTGGGTTTTAAGAAACCACCGGCTCCGGTGCCGAACGACTAGGCTTCGCCAGGGTCCCCTGGGTCACTCGGAGGGGTTCCGCTCACAGAAGCGGGATCCGCAGGTGCCCAGGTTTCCAGCAGGCAGGAATCCAACAACAGCCCGGGCGCGACCCGGCGGGCCTTCCTGTTCCAGCTCCCGAGAGTGGGCAGGGTAAAAAGGAAATTTGGTGAGCCCTGGACGGAAGCTGGATTCGGGGACTGCCGCCCACTGGGTCCCGGTGAGGGAGCCAGACCCCCGAGATGACCGGCACCTCCAAAGGCGAGCCCAAGGTTGCCTGGCAGGCGGCGGGGTGTGAGCACGGCTGCTTTCAGCTCTGTTTTGAGAAAACACAGCTAGTTCTCAATCTAAAAAAAAAAAAAAAAAAAAAACGGTCTTTAAAATGGTCACAGGAGACATTCTGCATGGGGTGAG
Organism: Ursus americanus; assembly: GCF_024610735.1. Classification (NCBI taxonomy): domain Eukaryota; kingdom Metazoa; phylum Chordata; class Mammalia; order Carnivora; family Ursidae; genus Ursus; species Ursus americanus. Next base: position 38,160,918 of record NC_142128.1, read on the forward strand.
AAATTAAGGGTGTTTGTGACGTTTCTGCCCTGCCACGTAGAGCCCGTCCCGGGTTCTGCAGGAGAACATGGCATCGCTGCCCGGCCGCCTTACCCGGAGGTACTAGTACGCAAATCATCCCCAAGGGCAGCCAACACGGTTCAGCACCGCCTGTAGCGTGGAAGCTGCCAGCACCTCGGCCAGCTGGTGTGGCCTTCGCCTCAGGCCCTGGGCCTGAACCCGGGCTCTGAAGTTAGGGGCGCGCCCGCTGCTAGGGGTTTGCGGGGGCTTCTCCCGGGTGCGGAAGGCCAGGTACGACGCGGCAGCGGGCACACCCCTCGGGGCCCGTGGTCACACACAAACAGCTCTGTCGATGGACTCGGACCATCAACTCCAAACATGGGGAGACAAAATGGCGGCCGTGTCTCCGGCCGAAGCCACATACGGGTTCCGCGGCACTCAGGACCTACAACTCCCAGAGTGCTCTTGGTCGAAAGTGGGAGGGCGGGGAGCGCGCTAGCGTCCCTCGATGTGGCGCTGGGCCCTGTACCCCGCCCCCTCCCAGCCGAAACCCTCTGGAATACGTGGCTCGCTGCGGTCCGCTCACCCGCCCTTCCTCGCACTGGCCGAAGGGATTCGTAGTTCATTGGTAGCGGTGTTGACGCTCCCTCGGGTCTTAAGAAACTACAGTTCCCGATGTGGCTTCGGCGCCTGCGCACAAAGCCGCAGGGCGTACTACGGTTCCCGGCGGTCCCTGCGACGCGCGCGGGTGCGTGCTGACGCGCTCAGTTGGTCGTGCTGACGTGCAGCGCGGCCCAGGCGGGGTGCGAGTGGCGCAGTCGGAGCCCGCTGCGGCCCCTGAGGAAGCGAGGAGGCGTCGGTGTCGGCTGAGGCGGGCGGACCGGCGAGGCGAGGCGGCAGCTCCAGGCCCCGAGGGACTCGGGAGCTTAAGCAGCGGCAGCACCTCTCCCCCTCAGAGGCGGCGGGCGGAGGCGGCGGCGGCGGGTGAGAGGGTGAGGGAGCGCGCGAGCCGGGTGGGGGAGGGGCGGCGGCCCCCGGCGCGAGGCCAAAGCGCGCGGAGAACGGTCCAGGCCGCCGCGCGCACGCGCGTTCGCCGCCCCTAGCTCACGCGGACGCCCTCGCTTGCCTGCCTCCCCTCCCCCCCTCGCTTTCGTTCGGTTCCTGTCGCGCGCGGGCTTTTACTGCCTTCCCCCTCCCCCATGGCAACGGCTCGCGCCGCCGACTGCTCTCGGGTTCGTGCGCGCTCGCGACGAGGAGGGGGGAGCGCGCGCCTCGGCTTCTCGCCTCCCCCACGCTTGCGGCCGAGGAGGCCCTCCCGCGGCTGCCCCTTCCGACATTTTCTCGGCGGGGAGGCGGCGGGGGCCTGTCCCCGGATCTCTTCCTCCGAGCCTCTCCGGCCTCCGGCTTCCCCGTCCCTCCCGGGGGCCTGCGGTCCGGCGCGGAGCCTCCCAGACTCTTGGGCGCCACGCAGCCCCCTCCCCCATGTCTCAAGGCCGAAAATAGGCCTTGGCGGCCCCGCCGCTGCAGGCAGGCCTGGGACTAGGTGCCCCGCATATTGGGGCCCTTCGGACTCTTTACTGTTTGTCTCGAAGCGGTAGGGAGAGGAGAGCTGCAAACCTTGGTTTTTTTTTCTTTTTCCTTTTTTTTTTTGAAAGACGTGTTCAGCCGAGGTACATAAAGATAGATCATGCGCTTCTCTTTCTCTTAAATTTTTTTTAGTTTTTCACTTTTTCGCTGTCTTCTCAAAAGTTGTGTTAAAGCTGGGGAGGCCGTAGGAGCCCTTCCTTGGGAAGAAAACGCTGGGCGCCGATTCAGGCATTATTTGGCACCCAACTCTTCCGAGCCTTCGTTTCCACTCAGGCTTATCTAAGATGTCGTCTGGACCAAAAATGTAAAAAGAGCGTCTCGTTGTCTTTTAAGTGTGTGGCTTTAGATCTTTTCTTGAGCTAATATTTAAAATTTGGGGGTTCCCCAGTGTCCGCTTAGCTACCGAAATGCCCCCTTACTGTGCGCCTATGTCCATTTTTCTGCACACCGACCTCGTTTTTGGTGCGTTTCTTTTCTTGAGTATTTCAGTATTGAATTTCCAGATTCCTTTATATTTTTTTGTTAGTTTGGCGTCGTGATAAAATTCCCAACAAAAGAAATTCTGTTGTCTTGCTTTGCAGCTTATTTTTATTCTCTGACTTTAGCTTGGATAACTTGTGTACTCACAGCCTGTGGACCCCAGTTAAGAATGCTTGTTTTATAAACTTACCTGGTTTTGGTGATTTCTCTGTTTGTTGGTGTTCCCCTTTGGTGTTTCCTTTTAGTGTTTTTAGGACTGCCTCCGAAGGTGTGGGCTGTTATTGGGGGGGGGGGGGCTTGTTCCCTGAAAGTTCTACAATTCGTTGTGTTTTAATACCCTTTCCTTAGCAGCTACCGGTTTTCCCTCCTAAGGGAGTGGGAGGATTTTTGTGTGAGGTGGTATGGAAGTGTGGGTGAATGGTTAAGCTGAAGAATTAATTGTATGTCAGAAGCATTCTGTAAGGGAGGCAGAAATTAGGTGGGGTTTAGAGAGGCAAAGAAGGACCTAAGTTTAGAGTGGGGAGGATTGGTATTTGAGAAAACAAAAGTGAAGTCTAGAAGGTAGAGAAACTGATTTCTTGTGCTGTAAAGAGATTTTCCCTTTTTTGGGTACATTCTATTTTTCCTAGATGTAGCCTTATTTGTCACTGCTTTACCTTAGTGTGGTTTTCTCTTATTGTTTTTAGTCCTCTTGAGTGCTACTGGGATTGGGCAAGGATCCAGCCTTTAGAATTTGGGTATAGAGGTACAAGCAGTTCTGGAATTGGGCAATTTTCCTTCCATTCACTGTCTCCCCATACTTAAAATTTTGTTGTTTTACATTCTTTGAGGTATTTGTGTACTCTTTTTTTTATTCTGGAATTTTTAAATTAAAGAGTTTCTTTTTATCCAATTTTATCTCTCTCAATCTCTCCACTGTTCGTTGGGTTTTGTCTTGGGGTAGTTTTCCCTCATATTTAGGCTTTTTGAAGCTGTCTTGGACAGAATGAGATGGGAGAAGAAATAAAGTGTATATATAGGGAAAAGGAATAGAGTATGTATAACTAAGAAATCTAACCAGAAGAATGGGGGCTTGAGGGCTCTTCAGAGCCATGTTGGGGTTGGAACAGGTTGAGAGGATAGAATTTGGTAGAAGGTATGGAGATAAGATGAGAGGGATAAGGCAGAGCTGGAAGAGAAACTCTGGGAAGTGAGATACAGGGGATTGATAGGGAAAGCTGATTGATGTTAGTGAAGGGGGGGTATAGAGAGTGAGGGGACTTCTGAAGAAGTTTAGGGCAAGGAATGTAGAGGGTATGGGAACAGTTGGAGCGGAGGAGGCTGATTTGATGTATTCAGAGCATTGAGTTGAAAACAGGTGATGTTTACGAGGAGCTAATGAGACTTGGGTGAGCTGCAAATCATGTAAGAAATCCTATTGGGAAGGAGATTAAAGGAGTAAGATACCAGGTGGGGTAGTTGATAGGAGGCTTTGAAGTATTTGGAATCAAGGAAATGGTCTCTTACCTCTGGGAGGTAAAGTACAAGAGGATTATGTATATAAGGTTCATATGTTTCTGATATGCATAGTGGCCTTTATTCTTGAGTGTGACTTGGCCTATGTCAGGAACAAATCAGTCCACCTGTTCAAATACGTAGGGGATTGATTAGTCTGTTTTGTTTTCATAACAGGGTAGTCTGAAATTCTCAGGTCAGGTCTTAGAAGGATCTTTGAACTTGGATTGTGGGACTTAGTTGCCACAGATCTGTGGTGGTTGTTGTGCCGTATTTGGAGGCCTCAGTTACCAGATGTTAGGGATTAGATTAGTTGGTGGAGACATCACTTGTGCTTATTGGGGCTAAAGGAGAATAAAGAGTGTGGAGAAATTTGAGAGAAATGGATTCTCGTTTTCTTAGGGTGGAAAAGAAGAACGTCTAGGTGCAAACAAAAATGGAAATAGCTCTTGCACTTTGGGGAAAAGGCTGTAAGAGCTGGGCAGTGATTCTAATAAAATAATGGGAAGGGTAAGAAAGGGGTTTTTTTTGTTAGCAGACTAGGAGGATTACGCGGCTAAAGGTGGTTTAGTGTGGAGATTTCATGTTGAAACAGGGATGAAGGAGAACAAGGATTTGGGTGGTGGTGAGTGGTTAGTTTGGGGTCAGGGGCCTGACCCGTGTTTCCCCGCTCCCCCTCAGGAGCGGTGGTGCCCCCCCCGGGCACGGGGCCATGTACAACGGGATCGGGCTGCCGACGCCCCGGGGCAGCGGCACCAACGGCTACGTCCAGCGCAACCTGTCCCTGGTGCGGGGCCGCCGGGGTGAGCGGCCTGACTACAAGGGAGAGGAGGAACTGCGGCGCCTGGAGGCTGCCCTGGTGAAGCGGCCTAATCCTGACATCCTGGACCACGAGCGCAAGCGGCGCGTGGAGCTGCGATGCCTCGAGCTGGAGGAGATGATGGAAGAGCAGGGGTGAGGGGAGGGCTGGGGGAGAGCCAAGCACTGAGTGAGTGCAGAGCTGGGGGAATTAGGTGGGGTATAGGGCTCTTAGGACTGGTTGAAGAGGCCTGGAGAGGAGTTGTAGGACGGGAGGAGATAAAGGAGCTAGCAAATGGAAAGGAGTTAAGGGGACAGCTCAAGGTGAGAGGTGAGGAAACTGTCTTCGAGAAGAGGAAGCCTCAGGGAGTCTTTATTATTTAGGTGAAGGCACATGGGGAAAGAGGGGAGCCATAGAGAAAAATGTGCTTTAAGGGGAGAGGTGGGAAAGCAGGTACCAGAGAAGACAAGAGCTAAGGTATAAGCTGACAGGTGATGTCATTGGTAGAGAAACGGAAGGTAAATGGATTTAAGGATTGAGACCTTGGAAAGTATGGAAGGCAGGAAAACAGGAATTGGAATAATATCTGGATAAAAGGGGATCATGGGTTGGGTAGGGAAGTGAAATTTTGGAAAAAGGGGCACAATCAGGCTGAAGACCTTGTAGAGCAGTGGTTTTCAAACTTCAGCAGTGGCACGCTTTTTATACAATGTACCTTTGGAATCTCAGGAAATACCTGTTGTTGAAGTTGGGGGGAGCACCTGGAACTCTGCTTAACTTTCCTCTTTTGGCCCCTGGAGTGTAGCATGTTTAAAATCCACTGTTCTAGAGGCTAAAGTAAGTGGAGAGAAGAAAGATAACAGCCAAAGATCAGAAAGATTTAAGAGAAAGGCCCTTTGGGTGACAGTGAGTGAAAAGTTTTATGTGTGCATGGAAAGGGAAGGGATCCTCCTGGGAATGAGGAAACTGTAAACCTGGGACTGGGGAAAGTGCCTTGTCAAGCTTTAACCTGAAGGGATTTGTTCTTTAGGTACGAGGAACAGCAAATTCAGGAAAAAGTGGCTACCTTTCGACTCATGTTGCTGGAGAAGGATGTGAACCCTGGGGGCAAGGAAGAGACCCCAGGACAGAGGCCAGCGTGAGTGTTTTCACTGTTTCCTCTGGACGCTAAATAGCTGCTTCTGTTATCCTCTCGTTGTACCTTGTACTTTCTCCCTGCTCTCATCTTCTTGTCCCAGTCCCATTTGGCTGCCTACAGTTGTGTGAATATGACTGTGTTCTTTGCCAACTCCTTCTGACCTTTGCCTTTTTTTCCCTCTTAGGGTAACTGAGACTCACCAGTTGGCAGAACTGAATGAGAAGAAAAACGAGCGACTCCGCGCTGCCTTTGGCATCAGTGATTCCTATGTGGATGGCAGCTCTTTTGATCCTCAGCGTCGTGCTCGAGAAGCTAAACAACCAGCTCCAGAGCCTCCCAAACCTTACAGGTACTCAAGGCCAAGAAACACATGTCAGCTGCTTTTCTCGATTTTAAGTACTCTTTGTTTGTATTTGTGGGTTTTTTGGGTTTTTTTTTTCTGTTCTTTGTGGGGTTTATTGAACAGTTTCTTATCAGACTGTTTAGATTTTGTTGTTTTGAAGTTGAAATGTCTAAGATTTGTCTTAACACTCACCCTGCCGCTTACCATCTTTCTCCAAGCCTTGTCCGGGAGTCCAGCAGTTCTCGCTCACCAACCCCAAAGCAAAAGAAGAAAAAAAAGAAGAAAGATAGAGGACGGTAAGTTAGTTGGAAAGTTACTGTAATAGCCAGTGAACCAATCATGTCGTTTCCGTTCTCTTTCTGGAAGTAGTTCTTGGAAGCAGGTGAAAGTTGTCAGATAAGTCAGGGAAGAGGGAGTTACCATTCAGATTTCAGTCAGAGAATGAATATGTATGTTTCTTCAGTGGGGAAGGGTTGATTCTGCAGTTTTGCCGACTAAGAACTAACCAGCAACGTCTTAAATTGGATTTTCTTTTTCATTTTGAGACTTGTTGCTTTATGCTAGAGGTACGTAGGCCTCTTGGAGAGTAAGTCAGTCTGAGACATTGGTGCTATGTTTTTTTTTGTTTGTTTGTTTGTTTTTTTAAGAAGCCTCTTTTGGGGGTGAATTGTAAGTGGGAAGGTCAGGGAAGGAGCCGAGCAGAATGACTTTGTTTTTGAATCCATCTTTAGCAGGTCAGAGAGCAGCTCTCCTCGACGAGAGAGGAAGAAGAGCTCTAAGAAGAAGAAGCACAGGTATGAGGTGGGAGTACGTGGAGTGATTGGAGAGGCTTGATGAGTCCAGGCATAGGTATTGGTTCATGTTTTTTTTCCCCTCCCTTCCTCTCCCTCTTAACAGGTCAGAGTCTGAATCCAAAAAACGGAAGCATAGGTAAGACCTTTTTGGGGTATAAGGGGCATAGTGGCACATGGAACGGTGAGCCAGGTTGGCCTTGCCTGTTCTCTAGGGGGTTTCTTGGAATATAGCTCAATTCTTCTATGTTGCATTGTTAATAATTCCCTGTTTCTTTCCATTTCACTTTTGATTTTATTCTAAAACGATGATTATTTTTAATAATCTCACTTTCATTTGTCAGGTCTCCCACTCCAAAGAGCAAACGTAAATCTAAGGACAAGAAGCGGAAGCGGTGAGTGAATTTAATTGGAGGGTAATTTGCTTAGCAAGTAGGTGAAGGCTACCTGGTGGGGAATAGGGGAGAATTAGTTATGTCCTTGACTGATGATGGAGGGTTGAGAGATGGATGAGGAGAGTCCAGTACAAGTATGATAGCACCCTGAGTTGCGGCGGCCTTCCTTCAGGTCTCGAAGTACAACACCAGCCCCCAAGAGCCGCCGGGCCCACCGTTCAACATCTGCTGACTCTGCTTCCTCTTCTGATACTTCCCGCAGTCGGTAAGGGGTGGTCCAAGAGGAAGGGAGGGAGAGGGACTTGTGGGTTAATCAATTTAATATTTATTGAGCGCCCACGGTGTGCTAGGCGCTGCACAGACCATTCGGAAGACACGGTCCCTGCCCTCTAGGAGCTGACAGGCTAAAGCAACAGGATGGACAGACATATACATTTCCCCTTCTCTTTTTTTTTTTGTTTTTGTGTTTATTTTGTTATTTTTTGTTTTGTTCTGATGTATATGGACTGCCAGAATAGGGGGGGTGGTGGTTTGTTCGTGGTGTCTGGGGGAGGAAGGAATCCTTACCCTGGCTTCCTTAATCGGGGAAGGCTTCCTGAAGGAGGTGGGCTCAGAGGTGAGTTGTGAATGAAGTGGGTAGGGAATGGGCAGGGTGGAGGGTTTGGGGAGGTTGGGGGAGGTGAATAAAGGGGTAGAGGGAGAACGTTTTTGGGGACTGTGTTGGGAAGAAAAGGACCAAAGTGAATTGGACTTGAATTTCTATGAGTGGTTTGAGTCGTGTAAGAGAAGGCTTTTTGGAAGAGGGTTTGTATAGTCAGGAAAGGTGGATGGGAGCTGGGGAGGGGGTTCTCTGTTCTCCCCTGAGCTGATTTCCTTCCTCTTCCCTGCCCTCAATTACCTTCCTCAGGTCTCGAAGTGCAGCAGCAAAAACCCATACAACTGCCTTGACTGGGCGAAGTCCTTCCCCTGTTTCAGGGCGTCGAGGGGAGGGAGATGCACCTTCTAAGGAACCAGGTACCACCAACACAGGGCAGCCTAGCAGCCCAGAGCCCTCTACAAAGCAGCCTAGCAGTCCTCATGAAGACAAAGATAAAGACAAGGAGGTATGTCACTGAGTTAATGGATGTTTATTGGGTTGCAGGGTTAGGATGGGTTTTTGAAGTGAAGAAGGGAAGTGAAGTTTTTGAAAGACCTGAATTAGTTCTTTTTTATGCACTTCTCATTTATCAAGATCTGTTTTGCATCTGCAAGTTTTTTAGAATTATTTCTTTCAAAGTGGCCTGGTTATTAATAGGTTTTACGTTAATATCGTTTTATAATTTTATGTACAACTTGGGCAAAAGGTTTTTTAAAAATTGTATCTAGTTTCACTACTTGTGATAGCTCTAGTTTTTTTATTTTGTTAAATGTTGGTTGTAGCTAACTAGGAGTTTTCAACCCACTTGGGGTGCTGCCTGCAATTTGAAAACACTACTGTATTTGTCTTTTCAGTACCTGTCATCTTACGGTTATTCTGATTGAGCTCTATTCATGATGTTTTCTTGCTTCAGCTATTACATAAATTGCTCTTTGCTAAATTCTTAGCTCTTTTGTCCATTTTCCATGTCATCCAGAGTTACTTTCTCTAAACTACAAGTTGGTCACCACAAAAATTTTTCCTATTTAAAGCTTTTATAACTTGGTTTCCTTTTTTGTAGTTCACCGTAGTCTTGTTTACATAAATCATGTCAAACCTTTGCTTTTGTTCTTTTATTTCTGTATTCTTTTTGAAGGATGAAGTCAGATGCCTCCCACTTTGGGAAACCTGCTTTGTTTCTCCATTTTAAAAAAGTGTCTTTTTTTTAACATTGCCATGGCATTTTGTTGTGGTTGTTACCAAATGTCATGCATTAGTTGTTTGCATTGTGTTTTTTCCTAGATAAGACTTTTAAAGTGACAGCTTGTCCACATTTTCGTGTTTTCCCTATTGTCTTTTTATATGATCTTTTGTTAATAACGGCGTGTGGTCAGGAAAGGGACCAGTTAGCGTAATGGGGTGTGTAGAGAAAAATTTCATTGGGAAGGGTGTTGGGCTCTTACAGGTGATAGGAAGTTTTCGTGCTCATGTTCCTATCCATACTTTTTTTCCCCACTCTTAGAAATCTGCAGTTCGACCTAGCCCCTCTCCGGAAAGGAGCAGCACAGGCCCAGAACCACCTGCTCCCACTCCGCTCCTTGCTGAGCAACATGGCGGCTCCCCACAATCCCTTGCAACAACCACCTTAAGTCAGGAGCCAGTGAACCCCCCATCTGAGGTTTCCCCACCCCGGGGCTGTTCACTACCTAAGTCTCCTGAGAAACCGCCCCAGTCTTCTTCAGAGAGCTGCCCACCATCCCCTCAACCTACCAAAGTTTCTCGACATGCCAGCTCTTCCCCCGAAAGTCCTAAACCTGCACCAGCTCCTGGGTCCCGCCGAGAGATTTCTTCTTCTCCCGCATCCAAGAGTCGCTCACATGGCCGGGCAAAGCGGGATAAGTCACATTCTCATTCCCCTTCTCGAAGAGTGGGGAGGTCCCGTAGCCCTACCACTACTAAGAGGGGACGATCTCGGTCTCGAACCCCTACCAAGAGAGGTCATTCACGGTCCCGGTCCCCTCAGTGGCGTAGGTCCCGGTCTGCACAGAGGTGGGGACGATCCAGAAGCCCCCAGCGACGTGGCCGCTCTAGGTCTCCTCAGCGACCAGGCTGGTCTAGAAGCAGAAATACCCAGAGAAGAGGCAGGTCTAGATCAGCAAGGCGAGGCAGGTCACACTCTAGATCCCCAGCCACTAGGGGCAGATCTCGTTCTAGAACGCCAGCCCGTCGGGCCAGGTCTCGCTCTAGAACACCCGCCAGGCGGAGATCACGATCCAGAACACCTGCCAGACGTAGGTCTCGCTCTAGAACACCAGCCAGGCGGGGCAGGTCTCGCTCTAGAACACCTGCTAGGCGCAGATCTAGGACCCGATCACCAGTACGACGGAGGTCTCGTAGCAGGTCACCAGCCAGGAGAAGTGGCAGGTCACGCTCTAGAACCCCAGCCAGACGTGGTCGGTCACGCTCTCGAACCCCAGCCAGAAGAGGGAGATCTCGGTCTAGGACACCCGCAAGACGAGGACGATCTCGGTCTAGGACACCCGCGAGACGAGGACGATCTCGGTCTAGGACACCTGCAAGACGAAGATCTCGTAGTAGAAGTGTAGTTAGACGGGGAAGATCTCACTCAAGAACACCACAAAGAAGAGGCAGGTCTGGTTCGTCATCAGAGCGGAAGAACAAATCCAGAACGTCACAGAGAAGGAGCAGGTCCAACTCAAGCCCAGAAATGAAAAAATCTCGCATTTCTTCAAGGCGGAGCAGGTCTCTCTCTTCACCACGGTCCAAAGCAAAATCTCGCTTGTCTTTGAGGCGAAGCCTTTCAGGGTCATCTCCATGTCCTAAACAGAAGTCTCGGACACCACCAAGGCGCAGTCGCTCTGGATCGTCCCAACCAAAAGCTAAATCGAGAACACCACCAAGACGAAGTCGATCTGGTTCTTCTCCTTCTAATCAGAAATCTAAAACACCATCAAGACAGAGTTGTTCCAGTTCATCTCCTCAACCTAAAGTCAAGTCTGGAACGCCACCGAGGCAAGGGTCTGTAACAAGTCCCCAGGCAAATGAACAATCTGCAACAACACAGATACAGAGCCGTTCAGAATCATCACCTGACCCTGAGGTGAAATCTACGACTCCTTCAAGACATAGCTGCTCTGGGTCCTCTCCTCCTAGAGTGAAATCTAGCACACCTCCGAGACGGAGCCGATCTGGGTCGTCATCTCCACAACCCAAAGTGAAGGCAGTAACGTCACCAATCCAAAGCCATTCCGGCTCCTCTTCTCCAAGTCCTAGCAGGGTGACATCTAAAACACCTCCAAGGCAAAGCAGATCAGAGTCTCCTTGCTCCAAGGTGGAATCTAGATTGTTGCAAAGACACAGCCGTTCTAGGTCGTCCTCACCAGATACCAAAGTGAAACCTGGAACACCACCAAGACAAAGTCACTCGAGGTCTACTTCGCCATGCCCTAAAGTAAAGCCCCAAACTCCATCGGGGTACAGTCTTTGTGGATCAAAGTCACCATGTTCCCAAGAGAAGTCTAAAGACTCATCAGCACAAAGTTCTGGATCCTTCTCTCTCTGTCCAGGAGTAAAGTCTAGCACACCACCAGGAGAGCTGTATTTTGCCGCCTCCTCTTTGCAACAGAAAGGACAATCTCAAACTTCACCAGACCCTAGGTCTGATACTTCAAGTCCAGAAATGAAACAGAGTCACTCTGAGTCTCCATCTCTGCAGAGCAAATCTCAGACACCTCTTAAGGGTGGCCGGTCCAGGTCCTCATCTCCAATCACTGAGCTGGCACCCAAATCTCCAGCAAGACAAGAAAGAAGCGAATTATCAAGTCCTAAGCTAAAATCTGGAATGTCTCCTGAGCAGAGCAAGTCTCAGTCTGACTCTTCCCCATATATTGCAGTGGACTCTAAGTCTCTTCTGGGGCATAGTAGATTGGAGCCTTCTGAATCGAAAGAGAAGACAGTCTTACTCCTTCAGGAGGATATTACTGCATCATCTCCTAGACCAAGGGACAGATCGAGTCCTCTTCCAGTGCAGGATAAGCCTGATTCCTCACCAGTACTCAGAGAGATGCCTAAAACCCCGTCAAGGGAAAGAGGTGGTGGTGTTGGATCATCTCCAGACACAAAAGACCAAAGTGCGTTAGCTAAGCCAAGCCAAGAAGAGGAGTTAATGGAGGTGGTAGAGAAATCTGAGGAATCCTCAAACCAGGTTCTCTCCCATTTGTCTCCGGAACTTAAAGAAGTGGCTGGAAGTAACTTTGAATCATCTCCTGAAATAGAAGAAAGACCCACTGTGTCTTTGACTCTTGACCAAAGCCAGTCGCAGACTTCTTTGGAAGTAGAAGTCCCTGCAGTAGCTTCAGCTTGGAGTGGGCCACATTTTTCTCCAGAACATAAGGAACTGTCTAATTCTCCCCCGAGGGAGAATAGTTTTGGGTCACCTTTAGAATTCAGAAACTCAGGCCCTGTTGCAGAAATGAATACTGGATTTTCTCCTGAAGTTAAAGAAGATTTGAATGGATCTTTTCCTAATCAGCTGGAGACAGATCCATTTGTAGACCTGAAAGAACAATCAACAAGGTCCTCTAGGCGCAGCAGTTCTGAGTTATCCCCAGATGCAGTGGAAAAAGCTGGAATGTCTTCAAATCAGAGTGTTTCTTCACCAGTACTTGATGCAGTACCCAGAACACCATCAAGGGAAAGAAGTAGCTCTGCATCTCCTGAACTGAAAGATGGCTTACCCAGAACCCCTTCGAGGAGGAGCAGGTCTGGGTCTTCTCCAGGACTTAGAGATGGGTCTGGGACTCCTTCAAGACACAGCCTATCTGGGTCCTCTCCTGGAATGAAAGATATACCTAGAACACCGTCCAGGGGGAGAAGCGAATGTGATTCTTCTCCAGAACCAAAAGCTTTGCCTCAGACTCCTAGGCCAAGAAGTCGTTCACCATCCTCCCCAGAGCTCAACAACAAGTGTCTTACCCCCCAGAGAGAAAGAAGTGGGTCAGAATCCTCAGTTGAACAGAAGACTGTGGCTAGGACTCCTCTTGGTCAGAGGAGTCGATCTGGATCTTCTCAAGAACTTGACGGGAAGCCAAGTGGATCCCCTCAAGAAAGAAGTGAATCAGACTCTTCTCCAGATTCTAAAGCTAAGACACGAGTACCGCTTAGAGAAAGGAGTCGCTCTGGATCATCTCCAGAGATTGAGAGCAAATCCCGACCTTCTCCTCGGCGCAGTAGATCTGGCTCATCTCCTGAAGTTAAAGATAAACCAAGAGCAGCACCCAGGGCACAGAGTGGTTCTGATTCCTCCCCTGAACCCAAGGCCCCTGCCCTTCGGGCTCTTCCCAGACGAAGCAGGTCAGGTTCATCAAGTAAAGGCAGAGGTCCTTCTCCTGAAGGAAGCAGCAGTTCAGAGTCGTCTCCAGAACACCCACCCAAATCCAGAACTGCTAGAAGAAGCTCTAGGTCGTCACCAGAGCCTAAGACCAAGTCCCGTACTCCACCTCGCCGTCGCAGCTCTCGATCATCTCCTGAGCTGACTAGGAAGGCCAGACTGTCTCGTAGAAGCCGCTCTGCATCATCCTCACCGGAGACCCGTTCTAGAACTCCTCCAAGACGCCGAAGAAGTCCTTCAGTGTCTTCCCCGGAGCCAGCTGAAAAGTCAAGATCCTCACGCCGCCGGCGCTCAGCTTCATCCCCACGTGCTAAAACAACTTCAAGGAGAGGCCGTTCTCCTTCACCAAAGCCTCGTGGGCTCCAGAGGTCCCGTTCGCGCTCAAGGAGGGAGAAAACCAGAACAACTCGACGTCGAGATAGGTCTGGATCTTCTCAGTCAACCTCTCGGAGAAGACAGCGGAGCCGGTCAAGGTCTCGGGTCACTCGTCGGCGGAGGGGAGGCTCTGGTTACCACTCAAGGTCTCCTCCCCGGCAGGAGAGTTCCCGAACTTCTTCCCGACGCCGAAGAGGCCGTTCTCGGACACCCCCGACGAGTCGGAAGCGGTCCCGCTCACGCACCTCACCAGCTCCTTGGAAACGTTCAAGGTCTCGGGCCTCTCCAGCTACTCATCGGCGATCCCGGTCCAGAACACCTCTGGTCAGCCGCCGTAGGTCCAGGTCTCGAACCTCACCAGTCAGTCGGAGACGATCAAGGTCCAGGACATCAGTGACTCGACGAAGGTCTCGATCCAGGGCATCCCCAGTGAGTCGAAGGCGATCCAGGTCTAGAACACCACCAGTAACCCGCCGTCGATCAAGGTCCAGAACACCGACACGTCGGCGCTCCCGTTCTAGAACTCCGCCCGTGACCCGAAGAAGGTCTAGATCTAGGACTCCACCAGTAACCAGAAGGCGATCTCGAAGCAGAACTTCCCCTATCACTCGCAGAAGGTCGAGATCCAGAACGTCCCCAGTCACTCGCAGGAGATCTAGATCTCGCACGTCTCCGGTAAATCGAAGGAGGTCCCGCTCTCGAACTTCTCCAGTGACACGCCGCCGATCTCGGTCCCGAACACCTCCAGCTATTCGGCGCCGCTCTAGGTCTCGGACCCCACTGTTGCCACGCAAACGTTCTCGAAGTCGCTCTCCACTTGCTATCCGCCGCCGTTCTAGATCTCGTACTCCGCGAACAACTCGGGGCAAACGGTCCTTAACAAGATCTCCTCCTGCCATCCGAAGGCGTTCTGCATCTGGAAGTAGTTCTGATCGTTCACGTTCTGCTAGTCCTCCGGCAACAAGGAATCATTCTGGTTCTCGGACACCTCCAGTAGCGCTCAATAGCTCCAGAATGAGTTGCTTCAGTCGTCCTAGTATGTCACCAACACCTCTGGACCGCTGTCGATCACCTGGAATGCTTGAACCCCTTGGCAGCTCTAGAACACCGATGTCTGTCCTGCAGCAAGCTGGTGGCTCCATGATGGATGGTCCAGGTCCCCGAATTCCAGATCACCCAAGAACATCTGTGCCAGAAAATCACGCACAGTCTAGAATTGCACTTGCCCTGACAGCCATCAGTCTTGGCACTGCTCGGCCGCCTCCATCCATGTCTGCCGCTGGCCTTGCTGCAAGAATGTCCCAGGTTCCAGCTCCAGTGCCTCTCATGAGTCTCAGAACGGCCCCAGCTGCTAGCCTGGCCAGTAGGATTCCTGCAGCCTCTGCAGCAGCCATGAACCTGGCCAGCGCCAGGACACCTGCCATACCAACAGCAGTGAACTTGGCTGACTCGAGAACACCAGCTGCAGCAGCAGCCATGAACTTGGCCAGCCCCAGAACAGCAGTGGCACCTTCTGCTGTGAACCTTGCTGACCCTCGCACCCCTACAGCCCCAGCTGTGAACCTAGCAGGAGCCAGAACCCCAGCTGCTTTGGCAGCTTTGAGTCTCACTGGCTCTGGCACACCCCCAACTGCTGCAAACTATCCCTCCAGCTCCAGAACACCCCAGGCTGCAGCCCCTGCAAACCTGGTGGGTCCTAGATCTGCACATGCCACAGCTCCTGTGAATATTGCCAGCTCAAGAACCCCTCCTGCCTTGGCACCTGCAAGCCTCACCAGTGCTAGAATGGCTCCAGCCTTGTCTGGTGCAAACCTTACCAGCCCCAGGGTGCCCCTCTCTGCCTATGAGCGTGTTAGTGGCAGAACCTCACCACCGCTTCTTGACAGAGCCAGATCCAGAACCCCACCAGGAGGCCCAGGTTCCAGAACCCCACCATCTGCCCTGAGCCAGTCTAGAATGACCTCTGAGCGGGCTCCCTCTCCTGCCTCTAGAATGGTCCAGGCTCCCTCACAGTGTGTTCTCCCTCCAGCTCAGGATAGACCTAGGTCCCCTGTGCCATCTGCTTTTTCTGACCAGTCCCGAGCTTTGCTTGCCCAGACCACCCCTGTAGCAGGGTCTCAGTCCCTTTCCTCTGGGACAGTGGCCAAGACCACGTCCTCTGCTGGTGACCACAATGGCATGCTCTCTGGCCCTGTCCCTGGAATGTCCCATCCTGAGGGTGGGGAACCACCTGCCTCCACGGGGGCCCAGCAGCCTTCTGCATTGGCCGCCCTGCAGCCAGCAAAGGAGCGGCGGAGTTCCTCCTCCTCCTCCTCCTCCAGCTCCTCCTCTTCGTCGTCGTCGTCCTCGTCCTCTTCCTCCTCCTCCTCTTCTGGTTCCAGTTCTAGCGACTCAGAGGGCTCTAGCCTTCCTGCTCAGCCTGAGGTAGCACTGAAGAGGTGAGGGGCTTGACTTTTAGAACTGTTTCTACGGGGCAGGTTCTGGGGATGGGTGGTGGTGGGGAGGGAGAAGCCCTTTCCAGAGGTTCTCTGCTCTTTGAAGAAGGTATGGGGACCTTGACCCTTAAGCTGGGGGTAGAAGAGAATGCTGGGGTGGGGGCAATGGGGGGAGGAATGGGTCAGATAAAAGTCTCCAAAGGTTCATTCTCTAGAGGATAATGATGAGTTTTCCGTCTCTACAGAGGACAGAACTAGAGGAAATGGACTTAATTTTACAGCAGGAGGGATGGCAGTTAGACCTCAAGAGGAACTCCCTGGGCTGGAAGGATCTTCAGAGGTCATCCCATCCCTCTCCCTGCCTCCAGGCAGGACGGCCCCTCCCCCAGCCAACCCGCGCACACAGGGGCCTCCCCAAACTGTGGCTCTCCATGGAAGGAGACCACCCAGCTCGCCTTCCACACCTGAGCCCAGGGACCTTATTTCTCCATCAGGGACATTCTTGAGGTTTAGCCTTGATCCCTTGTGCTGCGGGCCCCAGCCTGTTGCTTGTGTTAGCAGAGGTTGGGTCAGCTCGGGGCCACTGCTCTCCAGAGAATGCACTCACTGGCTCTCAGCTTGGAAAGCGCGCAGGGCCTTTCTGCGGCACCCCTCCCCCACTGCCGTTCCTACAGGCCAAGGAAGGTAGGGTTGGGGCTGGGGCAGCTTGTCTCCTGTGACACTCTGCTTCTCCCACAGGGTACCCAGCCCCGCCCCAGCCCCAAAGGAGGCTGTTCGAGAGGGACGTCCTCAGGAGCCGACCCCAGCCAAGAGGAAGAGGCGCTCTAGTAGCTCCAGTTCCAGCTCCTCCTCCTCCTCTTCCTCCTCCTCCTCTTCTTCCTCCTCCTCTTCCTCCTCCTCCTCCTCCTCCTCTTCCTCCTCCTCCTCCTCTTCTACTTCTTCCTCCCCCTCCCCTGCTAAGCCTGGCCCTCAGGCCTTGCCCAAACCTGCAAGCCCCAAGAAGCCGCCCCCTGGCGAGCGGAGGTGAGTGCTGCCTTGCTTGAGGTGGAAGGGGTGGGGTGAGACCCTGGGTGTGAGATCCCTGCTGGGAGTCTCAGGTGGACTGTGGTCTCTGGTTATGTGGGAGGAGTTGGGCTCTCCTCTCCCTACCACCTTCGTTGTGCCCTGTGGTGGCAAAGGGCTGCACCATCCAAGTGGGTGCTCCAGTCAGAATTGTGGAGTCCTAGGTTCCTTCCTCTCCCTGCCCCTGACATGCAGCCTGTTCCCTGCTCCCAGGTCCCAGGGATTCTAGCTTTTAAATCTCCCTATTGCTACTGCCAGGGCTCTGGTCTGGCCACCGTCATCTTCTCCCGACTCTGTCCACAGCCTCCTCCCTGTCTTCCCTGTCTCCACGCCATTCTCTTCCACACGTAGCCAGAGGGATCTTTCTAAAACGCACATCTGGTTACTTCCCTCCACTCCACAAATCCTTCCGGGACGCCCTGTGGCCTGCAGGATAAAGCCCCACCTCTGCGGGAATGGCGTGTGAGGCTCTTCACCAACTGGCCTTGCCTGCCCTGTGTTCTCCTCTCCTGCCCGCCCCCACACATGCCCTGTGCTCCAGCCACACCCAGCGCCTTGCAGTCTAAGGAGAACCCCATGCCTTTGGACATGCTGTTCCTTCTGCCTGGAATTCCCTTGTCCGCCTGGTGAACTCCTCGTTCTGCAAGACTCCGCTCAAACAGCACCTTCGAGAAGACTACCCTGCCCCTTCCCTGCCCCATGTCCCCTCCCCCCGGGTCCCCAGACCCGTGTACATCGGTCCTTGTGGGGCTGCTTCCCATACACGGGGCCAAGTGGGCCTTCCGTGGCCTGCCTTCACCACCAGACTGAGCCCCTCCAAGGGCAGGGACTGTCTTTATCTTTGCATCCCCCGCTGCACCCCATGCCCTGCCCGTTGGGGCACTCGGTGGATGGTGTGCGGGCGGATGGGTGAGTGAGCAGACAAAGGTGGGTCTGAGGCTGGCCCTGTGTGGTATGAGGTTTGGTGGTCAGGACCTGGGGGGTGGTCCTGAGTGCCGGCTGGTGGGTTTGGAAAACCGTGGTGCTATGGGGACTTACTCTGCTCCCCAGGTCCCGTAGCCCCCGGAAGCCAATAGACTCCCTTCGAGACTCTCGGTCTCTCAGCTACTCGCCTGCGGAGCGCCGCCGCCCCTCACCCCAGCCCTCACCACGGGACCAGCAGAGGTAGGGCCTCCTGTCGGTAACCAGCCCAGCCTGCCCACCATCACTCTGAACGGTTTTGAGGCCCGAAGGTGCCAGAGGTTGGTGTTGCGTTGTGTGTGGTCTGATGTCTGCCCTGTGTTGTTGCAGCAGCAGCGAGCGGGGTTCCCGCAGAGGCCAGCGTGGGGACAGCCGCTCCCCGGGCCACAAGCGCAGGAGGGAGACACCTAGCCCCCGCCCCGTGCGGCACCGCTCCTCCAGGTGCGTCCTTACGGCACTCAAGTGCCAGGTTCCCTTCTGCGTGCCCCAGCGCTGGCTGATCTCTGCACTGACTGTCCCTTTTTCTGTTGCAGGTCTCCTTGAATTTTTCTGGGGGGAATTCCACCATACCCCAAGTTCTGGAGCTACAGGGAGTGTCCCCTTTCCCCAGCAGAGCCATGGGGAGGGGTCCTTGTCTGCCCCCCTTTGAACCCTGGCAGCATTTTGGGGGAGGGCTCTCTTTTTTCCCTCCCCCACTTTTTTCTTTGTTCCTGTGAAATGTTAATCTCCGTGAGTTTTTCCTGGTTCATGTTTTGGGGGGTTTGGGGTGGGTGGGAATGAGAATGGGAGTTGCGGGAGGGGAGGATACAGTTGGGGACACCCTGGTCTTGAGTTAGAAAGGGCCTGGGAGGCAGTGATGCCCCCTTTTACCTGTAAGTTCCTGGGGGGTCGGTGGTTTGGAACTTGCGAACCTGTGTGTGAGGTGTTCCTGGAAGGAAGGGGCAGGAGTGGAAATTAGTTGGCCCCTACTGCTCCCCGCCCCTGTGAGGTTGTGGCCCCTCCCCCAACTTTTCTTCACGTTTCTTAAAGGCATTTTGGTTTTTTAAAATCTGTACAGCAAGAGCAACTTTTTCTGTCAAATAAAAATGAGAAATGCAGGAATTGGGTCTGTAGATGGTTTATTAGGGGTGGAGAGAGAGCTGTTCTCTTACTGACTGCCCCCCTCCCCCCAGTGCACTCTGTTGGCCTCAGAGGACCTGTGTTGGGTGGCTCTAGGCTTGGGTCCTCCTCCATGGAGCCCAATCTAAAGCCAGCATACGGGCTGCAGCTTACTTTTGCTCCTTCGCTCAGAAGCTGCCTGGGAGCCTGCCTGGTGGCAGGAAGTCATTAAAGGAACAAAGCCTCAAACCTTGGGTCTCCAGGCTGAGCAGAAGGCTGGCCTCGGGCTCTGGGTTCCTCCCAGTCCTGTGTCAGTGGCCTCAGAGGGGCAGGCTGGGGTGGGGGTGGTTGGCTGGGCCCACAGAGCTTGACCAGAGAGAGTGGTCTCTCAAGGTGGCCTAGGCAAGCAAGGGGCTGAGGATGAGCCTTGCAGGGGAGCAGAACCATCCCAGGGAAGGTGATGCCTTAGGAAAGGGTGCACAGAAAAAGGCAGCAACCAGGCAGACACCCAAATCTCGTTTATTGGGGGGGGAGGGGCGGCACCGGGGGTGGGCCCCAGGCCCTCTCACTGGACCGCTTGTTCATTGGCGCTGCTTCCTGAGTCCTGCGGCTTCATCACATCGGGTAGCTCAGGTGGGCTGGAGAAAGGCTCGATGCGCAGGGCTTCGAAAGCTTCATCTGGTGGACAGGGGGGGTGGGGAGAGCTGGAGGGAGCAGCCACCTCTAGCTTGTAGGGTCCACTGAGCAAATCCCACCTCTGCAGACTGAGTCCCTTCCACGATCCTACTAGAAGGTATTCCATACCTATAGGCCCAACCTGGACTTCCCATCCCCCAGCCCACCATCCGAGTCCTTTTCCTCACCCGTCACACCTACCAGTGAGACTGCACAGACCCCTACCCGGAACCTCTACCATCTCCTTGTTCTGTTCCACGCCACCTCTCTTCCAAGCACAGATTATTTTTTAAAGTTCAAACCAGACTGTTCTTCCCCTGCTTGAAACCTTCCAGTAGCTCTGCATCACTGTGAATAATTGCCCTTTCTCCACCCGTCTCCTGTGCGCCCTGTGTTCCTACATCAATCTCTTCCCTGCCTCAGGGCCTTTATATTTGCTGGTCCCTAGTCTGCCACTCTGAATGGCTGGTTGTCTGGGGGCGTTCAGGGGGTCAACCCAAACATGACTCCTCAGAAAAGCCTTCCCCAGCCGTTCTACACAGACAGTCACCGCGTCCCAGTACCTGTGTGCTGTGCAGGAGCATTTACTCATCACTCACCAAAACGGCCGTTTCTTCGACCAAGCTGCTTCCCCCACTAGAACAGCAGCTCCAGAAGGCCCCATCTTGCCCCTGTCAGCGCAGAGCAGATGAGCCCCACTTCCTAACCTTTCTCCTGCACTTCTCCCAGCAGGGAGGCTTCTCTCCACCTAGCTCAGGGTTCTCAACCAGTCAGGCCCCCACAGGAGAGCCGGCCATGTACCGCAGCAAATTTGGTTGTCCTAACTTGGCAGAGTGGGTAGCTGGCCATCTAACAGTGGCCAGAGATGCTGAACAGCCTGCAACACACAAGACATATCACACGGAATTCTCTGACCCCACATGCCAATGATGCTGACTTAAAAGACCCCTGGCTCAGCTTCACTAATTCATCTTCCAGGTCACAATCTGCAGTGACAATCTTATCTTCATCACATCTCTCATTTTTAGTTTGTTAAATCTAATACCATTTAACACTCGATTTGACTGAGCAGCCAGTTTGGGGTAAGTTGTGTCTTGCCCTTCCAAAAACTATGTAAGGAAAACAATTACCCACGAAAAAGTGCATTTTTGCAACAAAAGTAGCACATGGGAGGACCAAAGAACAGCCTGTCCAGTCCATATTGTGTCTTCTATCAAGACTGCAATCCCCTGCCCCAGTGGTGATGCCACCTAGGGTCTAGTAAGCCCCCCCATTCAGTGCCCTAACACAGATTATAGGGAAAAACAAACCCCCCTCCCTGTGTTGATTTTTTCATCAACAAAATAGGCCTACTGACATCTCCCAAGAGTCCCTGCAAGCCTACAGAAGACTGCCTTTCAGAGGAAGCAGAATGGGAGATGTGCTTTCAGTCCTCACCTGCCCCCCTCAGAAGGTCGCCCCTGTACAGAGCCTAACTGTATCAAGTCTGCACCAGCTGTGCGCCTGCCTTCGTATCACTGAGAGGGTCGGGGGACCCCTGGGGAAGGCCCCTAAGACTTCCATTTGCTGAACACCCTCAGGCCAAGACCTGGGGCACATGGGGGCTCACACCACCTGTGAGGCTGGCCTAAGTGTCACAGCCCTCCATGGAGATGGGAACTCCAGCCAGGAGGACTCAGGGCATGAAGCAGCCGCCCAAGGACACAGCTGCTGAGACCCGGCACAGTGATCCTCATGAAATTCCGAAGTGCGGCCAAGGTTGTACACTCCTTCCTCAACCCTCACTACAGTGTTCTCAAAAGAAGCCAGAAAAGTCCTTACTTATCAACCGAATTTACTGAGCCATCCACACAAGCCTGGGTCCACAGCTGCAAAAACACAGTACAACCCCTGTTCAAGTTTCTAGGAACAGAAATTCAAACCTCTCTTTCTTGGGGGAAGGAGATATACTGAAGGGCAGTGAACCACCCCCAAGCTTGGGTTTTTAACATTGGGCAGGGGGCATGTGGTTCATGAGAGCAGCCCCTGGGACAGGCAGGGACTGCACATGAATTCCAGATCTGACAGCCCCAGCAAGTGACCTAATTTCTCCCAGACGCAGTTACTCATCCTTGAAATGGGCACAACACAAGTCTGGCATGCACAGAGATGCTGCGGGATTAAGTGACGCCCTGCAAAGACTGCCTGGCAGGGCGCCCAGCTCAGACAGGGTCCCAGCAATCTGTATCTGAACCACAGCTCCCCAGCTGACTGCCAGCAAGTCTCAGTTTCCATGTCTCCAAAGTGGGGACAGCTGTGCTTCCCTCTTAGGGTACCGACTTTTAAATGGAACAACGGAAATAAAATGCATAGTACAGGACCCAGTACTCAAGACCTCTGTAGCAGAAGCTGGTATTGTGATTAAGGATATTTGAATCCCTCATGAAATTTCTACAAGCACCTCCTTTGCTTTTTTTTTTTTTCCTTTGTGGGGAAACAAATACACTTATCTCATGCTGCCTGTGCTTTGTGGACTAGGAAGACACTACCCCGGAGGCTGGGAGGAACAACAGCGGCTCCGCAGTGACCCCTTTCCTTGGCTGTTTTCGCCCGGCCCGGCTGCCCCGCTCACCTGCTCGGAAGGCCAGCCCTACAGTGGCTGGGGCCTGCGGCCGTGCCGTCTGACTAGTGAAGCCACACTCTCCCAGTGTCTTGCCGTCATCCAGAAGCTGGTCATCCTGAGGGGAGAGGCAGGCAGGGTGTTGGGAGAGGCCCCAGGAGGGCTGAGTCCCAGACACTTCCCTGGTCAGCAACTCCCCTGAAAGTCAGAAGAGGGAAGATAGATGGCCCCAAGTGGCACCCAGGACCACCCCCAGAACATACCAAACACAATTTCCAGGGCTACACACAAGATTTCCAAATCACAACCTCCCAAGGTAGGGCTCTGGAATGTTGTCGTCTCCCCCCTTCCCCCGGCCAAGGCTCCAGGTGATCCTAATTTCAAGAGTCAGTGCCCAGTCTGTCCGCGGGCAGACCTGATCTGAATCCCAGCTCTGCCACACTGGACAAAGCGGTTGATCTTTTTGATGCGCAGTGTATCTGTAAGATGGGAATTACTGGAATTCCCAACTTGTCGGGCGGCCAGGAGGTTTCAGTGAGCGAAGCAGACCCAGAAAGCGCGGAATACAGGACATGGAAGGAGCACGGGCAGCAAGGAGGCCCCCCTGGACACCGCGCAGATGAAGCGCTCAGAGACTGAGGCTCAGTTTGGAGTGAAAGGCCAGTTTCTAGCAGAAACCAGACCAACGCACTTAGGTGAGGGGCCCACGCTGCCGGCCGCCCGAATCGGGCCAAGACGACAGGCTCCCCCACGAAATCCAAAGCCCCAGGCCATCTTCGCTACGTAACTGCAGCTGGTCTGAGGGGGAAGGACGGACTTTGAGAGCAGCTGCAGGAGCTTGAGGAGTAATGAGCTCGCTGGGTGGAGGCCTGCTGGGCCGCTACTCACCCCGACACCCTCCGCTTGTCGGTGGTAAGGCGTGGGGATGAAGGGCTGCGCTTCTGACGGGCCCGTGGGGGGCTAAGGGCAACAGGGTTCAAAGCCCGACTCTGCCGCTGACCTTGGGCCGAGCGGCCACCTCGCCCAGCCTGTTTCCCCAGCCCGCCGCCGCGGGGATGAGACGCGCCGCCGGCCCCCTGCGCAGCGCCCAGGCCCCCCCGCGCGCCCCCCGGGGCCGCCCCTCCACCGAGCGCCGGCACCGCCTCGCCTCCACGCGGGGGAGTTCCGGCCACTGTTTACACCAACGACGCGGCCGCCGCGCAGCGCCCGCCCCGGGCCGCACCTTGTACAGCCGCTGCTCGTCGGGCGGCCGCTTGAGGATGCCCTCGACGATGCGCTTCAGCTCGAACACGGTGCTCGACTCCTTGGCGTCCGTGAAGATGGTGGTCTTGTGGCGCCGAATCATGAGGAACACGTCCTGGGGGCGGCGGGCCGGCGTGAGCGCGGAGCCCCCTCCCCCAAGGCTGACCGCCCCCAACCCAGCCCCGCGCGGCCCGCCGCCCCCAACCCAGCCCCGCGCGGCCCGCCGCCCCCCGTCGCCGCCCGCCACCCCTCCCCCCGCGCCCGTTCACCATCGCGGCGGCTGCCTGTCCCCCCTCGACGCGCCGGCGCGGCCGCGCTCCGCCCCGTTCCCGGCAGCCCGCGCGCCTCGCCCCAGCGTGCCTCGCGCCCGGCGGCCCCGCCCCGCCACCGCCGCCATTTTAAGAGATGCGCCTGCCGCTCGATCCAACTGCGCGTTCGGCCGCCATCTCGGCGCCGTGGCGTGGTGGGCGTGGGGCAGGGGTCCGGCGCGGCAGGTGACGGCGCCATCTTGGGAGTGGCAAAGCTGAGGCGCCCCTGTTGCGGTCAGCGGGTGGTCTAGGCGCATGCTCGGCCCTCTGGGGGGGAACGTTGGGGGCTGACCTGGCGAGTGCAGAGTACCCCCACGTCCCAGGGAGGGTCAGTGAATGTTGTGCATCTTGGTCATTGGGGCGCAGGACTTTTGCGTGTCAACGACCACCGGGGCTGCTGTGTGTCTGCGGGGGGGAGGTCTGCTTATAACTGAGGGGCTCCCTGGCCGCCATTTTGAGGCGGTGATAATTCTGGACCTTCCGGCTGCCCCCATGGGTGGGCTGTCCCCGTTTCCACGTCCACCCTTGGCTGGGCTTTGTGGCCGGGAAGGACCCCAGGAAGCTGTCGTGGGTGTTAGGGAGTGGGCCAAGGGAACTCCCAGGGAAAATGCTATAAGGCGCGGGATACCTGGGTGGCTCAGTCCGGGAAGCATCTGCCTTTGGCTGGGATCATGATCCCAGGACCTGGGATGGAGCCCCGCATATGGGGCTCCCTGCTCAGCATGGAGCCTGCTTCTCCCTCTGCCTGCCCCTCCCCCTGTTTGTGCTCGCTCTCTGACAAATAAATAAAATCTTCAAAAAATGCCACAAGGCTCTGCCAAAGTTGGCGCTCACTCCCTAGGGGGAGGAAGGAGGAGCCCCCTCCAGTCCAGGGGCCTTGGGCGGCCGACCGCCTCCTGCCTGCGTCCACTCGGGCTCTGGAAGGGCCTTTAGACTTGGTTTCCCTGGCTGGCTGCCCATCTATGGGCAGAATCTTAAGAAAATAAAACTGCCAGTTATTTTACCAGCAAAACTGGGCTTGTCTGGGGATAGAGAATTACAAGCCAGGACCAACAAGCTACAGCAAAACCATAGGCAAGTCCGCAGAACAAAGGAGAGAAACTCTCCTATAGAAGAAAGGGGACAGTGGGAGGGTGTTATAAACAAAAAGTTCGTTGGAATAAAGGGAGTTCTAATAGTGGCTTTTCATTGGCTGGGCTGTTGCCTTCCTCCCGCTGGGCTAATAAAGCAGCATCCACCTGCCAGGTGCGACTCTTCCTGTTGGGGCTGCAATAGACGAGCGAGAAGGCCGAGAGCGCCCCCTGCTGGCCTCCCGACTGCGTTCTAAACGGGGTTTCCTTTCACTAATTCTCACGGGGCGGCCTCCGTGCTCAATACACGGGGATTCACATCCTTGCTCCCCGCGCAACCTGCGCAGCTGTGGGCAGTTAACCTCTTGAAAGTGCAGTCTCCTACCTTTTATGATGACAGAACAGCTGTTTGTAAAGTTTGTAGATTTTCATCAAGAATTGGTCCTCAGTAGGTGTTTCTAAAACTGTAACGGTAGTTATTACTTTTGACTTCTAGCCTGTGCCTCCCCCGGGGCCCCCTGAAGTCCTCTCCCCTCCTGTGACTCTTCCCTCCCCGAGCCTAGGCAGCCCTGGCTCCCCGCTAACTCACCCGCCCCTGGCTGACCTTCACCGCTGCTTCATCCCCTGGGTGGGAGGCGGTGGATGAGTCACTGGTGTGGCCAGTCCTTAGCTCAGGCTGAAGATTTCCATCTCGATCTCAGCATCTTTGGGTACAGAGATTTGGAGGTTTTAGATCCTGTACTGCTGAGGAAGGAGAGTGTGTGGCAGGGGAGGCGTGTGGACCATGGGGGCCAAGGAGGTTCTCAGAGGCATCCAGCTGACCTGCCAGAATGAGGCAGGTAAAGATGGAGTCCAGGGGTGTGGGGAGACGGGGGTCTCCTCTCCGCCCACGATGTTCTGGCCCAGCTGCACCCTAGCACAGTATCCTGAGTGAGCGCACTGTCGCCACGTAGACACCGGCCTTGTTAGGTTTGTCCCGGCCAGTGTCACAGCTTGGGACGCCTACCGGGAGTCATCCTGGGTGGGCCCACACTCCATCCCTCTGAGGATTG
Source organism: Ursus americanus (assembly GCF_024610735.1). Classification (NCBI taxonomy): domain Eukaryota; kingdom Metazoa; phylum Chordata; class Mammalia; order Carnivora; family Ursidae; genus Ursus; species Ursus americanus. Next base: position 38,186,847 of record NC_142128.1, read on the forward strand.
TGCCCCTCTCCACCCACGCTCCAGCAGACCCTCCGGGTTCCAGCACCAGCTCATTACCTGTGATCTTAGGCGAGGTACTGAGCCTCCACCTGCTTGCCCATCCACGAAGGGGATACACAACTGGACTCCGTATGGCATTTGGGGGCATTAATGAGCGAATGCACACAGCACAGGGCTGGGATTTGGGTAATGACTGGGGTCTGATTACAGTGGTCTCTGCAGTTAGAGGTCACCCAGCCTACGGGAGGTGGCGAGTAGGGTGGGGGGCCTGCCCAACAGGAGTCCTTCCCCTCGGGGTGTCTCTGTGAGCCCCCCGGGGCCATCCACTTGGTGGGTTGGTTGTAGGAGATGACTGCAGGCCTTGATGTCATTGTGAGTGCAGTGGGAATGGGATACTTGAGGGGGAGAAGGGGCTGGCCCCCCAGCCCCCGGCTCTGTGGTCTCGCTGGATGCAGGTCTGCCCTCCTGCGAGCCATGACAGAATGGGAGTCCCAACACGGTGGGTAAACTGGGCGGCCGGCTGCTCTCGGTTCTCTGCACGGGAAGGCTGGCTGGGCCCTTTCTGCCCCTGCGCCTCAACCACCCAACCCTCGTGACGGGGACCCCTCCCTGGCCTCCAAATTAAGCCTGCAGGGTCTCGACCTAGTGGGCCTTCTCCTCCTTTTCTCCCCCCAGCACTGATGACTAGATAGTCATTATCATGACTGGTAGCTGCTGGGGTGGTGCTCATTTGTAGAGTTTTACAACGACTTGCATCTCCACAAGGGAAGGTTCACAACTCAGTGGGGAGTTGGAGTCTGAGGCCCAGCTCTGATCTCATTCCACCTCTTGCCTGCTGTGGGCCTTAGGGCATGCCACTTAACCTCTCTGCGCCTGTCTCCCCATCGGTGAAAGTGAAAATGAGAACAGCTCATGGGTGTTCTCAGAGTGGCCGAGAGCGTGCTCGTGCTGGGCACAGCATCCATGCTTGGCGGGCAGAAGGCTGAGGGCTTTGGCCACCTTCTGAGCCCTCCCAGCAGCCACGACAGGGTGCGTGGCATCCATTTGGAGGACAGAAGGGGAAACCGAGGTCAAGTCAGTGCTCTCGGGAGAGGCTAGGCCATCTGGTTGCAGCATCCCCAGCTGGAGCGGGTGGGCAGCCGGGAAACGCCGGCCTTGGAGAGGAGCCCAGTGGCCCCCATGCCTGGGATTTCCCAGGACCTCCCCTGCCACCCTGGTGCTCCCCTCCCGGTGGCACAGTGTCCTGGCCTGTCACCTGGCAGGTCAGGTAGCTGTGGCTGACGCAGGGCCCCCACTGACCTTGCCAACGGACGGGATGCAGCAGCACAGGGTGGCTGCCGCTGCAGCCGCGGGCGGGGAGGTGAACGTCGCCGTCTCATGAGAATGGCCACCAGGAAGGCGCTGAGGGGGAAGCAAGGGGTGAGAGTAAAGGGGGTTGTGACTCCCCTCCGCCATTGCCAGCAGCCTCTGGACTCAGACCACCTGGGCGGGAATCCCAGCCGCGCGACCCTGCGCCTTAGCTTTCCTGCCTGACGATGGGTGTCAGGTGAGGGTCCCCTGAGGCGGGGCTGCGCAGCCTTCCTCGTGGCATCTGGTAAGGGCTTGATAAGGAGCCGCTGATTTCTTCTCATTTGCTGACCCTTCCCTTCCAGGCCCATGTCCTGTCCTTCCAGCTCCGGACTCCCCAGTTTATCTCCCAGGTTATGCTTCAGAAACACGGGCTCTCTGAGTGGGGACCCAACACTCAAATCACAGCCGGCCCACGGCTGAGGCAGACTGGCCCCCCTGCCCCTGGCTTGTGCCCATCTCAGAGCCTCGGGAGGCGTCCTCAGGAAGGTCCCTTAGTTGGCCCCAGGCCGAGGGAGGGAGTGAGGATGGCCAGCGTCACCCAGCAGGAGCCAACGGGGTCCCCTTGCTGACGTTCCCATAGCTACACCCCGTTCTGGACACCTGCTCCCCAATAACCATCCTCCAAGGACAGATAAGCACTTCCCCGGATGGATGGCCCTCGGCCGGGGGAGAAAGCAGTCGGGAGCTCTCCTGTGGCCCAAGTCTGTGGGCCCCCTGCCCGCCTGGCCCCTCCTGGCAGCGACTGCCGGGTGTGGCTGCCTTCCTCCTGGGAGGGAAGGGAGGAGGTGAGCCTCAGGCCTGCCCCCCCTCACTGCACCTTTGGTGATGACCTCCCCCATGCCCCCTGCCCCACTGTCCATGAGCCCCAAAGATCAGGCTTTGGGGTTTCCAGGTTTGGTTCCTTCTGCGGTTCTAGACACCGAGCTGTCTCTCTTGGGATGGATGGATGGATGGATGGATGGATGGATGGATGGATGGATGGTCTTCGGCCTGGGGATGAGCAGATGGCAGGGAGGGGACAGGAGCCAGGTGCCAGGCACACAGGGGTTGGGCAGGGAGCTGCAAGGGGCCTCAGCTGGTTTCCAGGTGCAGCGGGGGTGGTCCTGGGTCCGTGGGCCCTTGCCAGAGCTAGGACACGGCCTGACGCGCCCCGGCGACGGTGGCCATCACCACAGAACCAAGCAGAGCAGAAGTTAAGGCCCGGCCGGTCTGGGGGCTCCCAGCCCCTCCTGGGTGGACGGCATGATGCAAGGTGCCCCAGGCTCCTGAGCCTTTTTGAGCCAAGGGCTCGCCCGCCTAGACCCCAGGGGCACGTCCATTGCCCTGTAGTAAACACTACCAACAAAGCAGCCTACGACACCCAATTTATTAAATCACAACTCTGGGGGCCAGCGGTCTGGGTGGGCTCCGTCGCGTTCAAGGGCTTGGCCTGGCAGGGCTCTCATCTGGAGGCCAGGGCGGGGGGGGAACTGGGTCCCAGGCTCACTCAGTTCCTTGCAGCTGTAGGACTGAGGGGTTCCCCGCTGCCCATCAGCTGGGGGCTCCCCTCTGTTCCTGGAGGCTGCTCCACCTTCAAAGCCAGCAATGGAGAGTCTCCCTGGTGCTGAATCCCTCTCACACTGTGAATCTCCCTGACTTCCTCCGGATAGAGGGGGCCCAGAGGCCACACTGGGCACATGCTGGCTTGCCTGTCTCTAGGGACCCAGGCCCAGACCCTGGCTGGAGCTGAGAAGGGTAAATATGAGCAGGAAGGGGAAGGGGGAGGGAGGGATGGTGAGACAGCCCCACCCCCACCCCAGGGGAGGCTCCTGGAAGAGGGTCCGCAGCTAGGGCCTGGTGAGCCCTACTGAGGAGGCAGGGATGGACAGATGGATGACACCTTAGCTTTGTAAGGCCTGTGAGCCTCAAGCCGGAAGGGGCAAGGTGCGGGGAACGGGCAGGTCCTCAAAGGGACCCCAGGCTCTGGCTCCAGGTCAGTGCTACTGCGTTAGAGGCTAAGGCTGGCCTGAATCCAGGGGCTGTAAGTGGCCACATTGGTATAGACCCCTGGACGGTTGGGCAGGGCACAGCCCTTGCCCCAGCTCACCACGCCCACCAGGACCCAGCGCCCAGATCTCACGCAGGTCAGGGGTCCCCCAGAGTCACCCTGCAGGAGAAAGGCAAGCTTAGGTCTCAGCCCTTTGAAGATTTGGGATGGCAGCCCCAAGACTCCAGTCCCCAACGTGGTGCCTCTGGGTTAGGGGCCAGGGAGGGAGGGTCTGGGCACAAGACCTAGACGCCAGGGGTTCCGGGCAGCCTCCCGCACCTGACAGGCGTCTTTGCGGCCCTGCACATAGCCGGCACACAGGCTCCCGGGCAGCACGATGGGCTCCGTGCGGGGCACGTCGGTGCCCACGTGGTAGAGACGGTCACAGGTGCGTGCGTCCAGCAGCGGCACCCTTACACCCTGCAGAGGTCGCCAGTCTGGAAGCGGCACTGGGGGGAGGAAGGGGGCCTTCTGAGAGCTGGGAGAGGCCGGGGCTGACAAGTGTGACCCGCCAGGCCAGGCAGGACTCGCTGCTCTGACCGGGAGGAGGAGGTTTGGGTCCCTGGAGGTCGCGCTGCGTCCCGGACTGGGACGGAGCGGGGCTGGGCTTCCCGGTCCCTCCCCGCCAGGCCCCCGCGCCCCGCCCCCTGCCTCACCTCCGGGGCGCAGGCTGCCCCAGCCGGTGACCCAGCACGGGGTGCCGGGGGGCGGGCGGGCCCCGGGCTCGGGCAGGCAGACGGGCCGAATGCGGGCGCTCAGGGGCACCGGCCGGCGCAGCTGCAGCAGCGCCAGGTCGCCGCGGGCGCAGTCCTCGGAGTGGTCGGGAGGCAGCAGCACCCTGCGCACGGGCTCCGAGAGCGCGCGGGCCGAGGCGGGGCGCAGGTGCAGCGCGCCGAGGCGCACGCGGTACTCGGACGGCAGCGTCGGCCTGCGCGACGGGGGCGGTGCTGCTGACCGCGCCCCGGGCCCGCCTCCCCTCGCCCTGGCCCCGCGCCGCGCGCCCCCGCAGCCCGCTGACCTGGGGAAGCAGTGCGCCGCGGTCAGCACCCACTGGGGGGCGATGAGCGAGCCCCCGCACACGTGCGCCCCGCGGTGCTGGATGCTCGCCTGCCACGGCCACTGTCCGTCCCGGGCGTCCCGGCCCCCCACGATCCGACTCGACACCTGGGGCTGCCCGCAGGCTGCAGGGGATAACGCGGACGCGAGGGAGGGCGATAGACTGGGGGCCTGGGAGGTGGGTGGGGTCAGGGAGACAGCGCGGACTCTGAGGCTTCCTTACCTGCAGACTCCAGCGTCCCTGTCCCAGCAGCTCCTGGAGGAGGAAGCAGCCAAGGGGCTGGATTATGAATTTGGTGTCAGATAACGGGGGTGAGGGGGAGGGATGTCAGAGATCAGGATGGGGGTGGAACATACTTGTCACACGGACCTGGTGCCAGGCTTTTGTGCAATCAACACCTGGGCCTGGCTACCTGATTTAACCCTCCCCAGGGCAGCGTGAGGTGGGGACTCACACTCCCAACACATGCAGGCACATCAGAGCTTGGAGAGCCCACGGCAGTGATGGGGGGAAGGTGAACCAGTGAAGCCAAGATTAGGGTGCCCCGGGGTGCTCTAGGGGAACCAGGCCAGAGAGAGGTGTGATGGACATCTGGGAACCCCCCAGCCCATGCCCCCCACTCACCCAGCAGCAGGAGGAGCAAGACCCGAAGGCAGGAAGCCCCCCTCATTGTGTTTTCAGCGCTGGGCCTGGTAAGGGCTGCACGGCTCAGGGTGGGGCCTCTGGTCAGAGCCTGCAAGGAGACGACAGGAGGGTCCTAGCCCAGGCCCCAGAGACCCTCTGTCTTCCCTCAGCCCCTGGTTGGTCGTGGACCTATCCCCAGGGGTCCAGGGTCTATGCACGTCCCTCTGCCCACACCCCAGGGACTATGCCTGTCCCTCCACCCCCTGCAAGATTTGAGCACCCTGGGCCTCCCCGGGAGCCCCGGAGCCTGGACCCTGCCCCACCACCTACTTCCGTTGCCTGCCGGCCGCCTCCACCTGCCCTGGCAGCCCCTGCACGCTGCTCTCACCTCCGCGGCTGGAGCCCTCCCTGCTGACTGGGCAGGGGAGGACCTGGGGGCTTAAAGGCCCAGAGCGGCTGGGGCCTGGCCAGGGGGTGATTAAGGAGCCAGGGCGGGGCTGTGGCTTCACCAGTGTGGCCTCAAACAAAGATGCTTTGAGCAGCACTTTCGAGGTGGCAGGAAAGGGACACCTGGGTTTGTCAAAGGACACCTGGCTTGGGCCACGGTGCTGAGAGCTGGGGGTGGGAGCCTGGGCTCGTGCAGGCAAGGGCAGGGGCGGAGGGCTGCGGTCAGGCCAGGAAGCTCTGGAGAATCCGTGGCAGCTCATCCCCGAGGCTAATCCTAGCTGCTGGCTCCCGCTAGAGCTGCTCGTGGAGCTCACGAACACTGCAGTTCTGTCTAGAAACCCCAGCGCGGCCGCCCACAAGGAGCCCCACTCGGATCCCGCTTTGCACTATTTCGAAGTGGGGGTGGCTGGTTCAACGCCGCCAGCCCTCCTTGCTTGGCCAGAAGCAGCAGCAGACTTGACCTTGGGGAATGGTCCACTCTTGAGTTTGGTGCGGCCAGGACAGCGAGGCTGCTGGCCTCGGTGAAACTGGTGCATGCTGGGAACAGGGGTCGGTGGAGGGTTGGGCCTGGGCCGTGACCACCACCCAGAAGGCTCTGGAGCTCCTCTCTGCCTGGTCAGCTCCTCCTCCCGCAGCTGTCTGCTCTGTCCCAGCCTCCTGCCCGGCGGTAACTCCGTCCCGGTCATGTCCCGTGCGTGCTGACACGTGGTAGAGGAGGCCTGATTCACGGCTGTTGGTCTCCTCTCTGTGAGGTGGGGTCTGGGTGTCCGTCTCAGCTCCGGCTGCCGGAACAGACTGCTGGACTGAGGCACGGGAACAAACATTTCTCACAGCTCAGGAGGCTGTCAAGTCCAAGAAGAAGGTGCTGGCAAGGTGGGTCCCACTCTGAGACCTCCGTTCCCGGCACCTAGGCTGCTGTGGTCTCTCAGGGCGCCCATGCGGCCTCTTCTCTGCCTCCGGGAGGGGCGGTGCTGGGACACAGACAGCTCTCTGACGTCTCTTCTTATAAGAAGGGGGTCTAGGGGATCAAGGCCCCACTCTTAGGACCCATCTTAACCCTGGCTACTTCCATAAAGGACCCATCTCTAAATACAGTCACGCTGGAGGGGGGGCTTCAAAACATGGATTTTGGAGGGGACACAGACCTTCAGTCCATAACGGTCCTCGAGGGCCAGAGCAGCACCCAGCGTAGAGCACGCACTGGGGACAAGCGAACGGGGTGCACAGGGCAGTGGGCTAGGGCCGAGGGCAGGGGCTACGGGAGAGGGAACCTGGTACCCGCCTCTGATGTGGATGGAGCGAGGGCAGCTGTGGGCCTGACCCCGTGGCCCATGCTCAAGTCCGTGGGGTCTGGCATCGGGCTGTGACGCCCGCTCCCTGTGGGACCGAGGCCTTGCGGGCAGTCTCTTCTGTAAAAGGCTCTTGTGAGGAAGAGCTGGCTCAGCCCAGGCCTGCGCGAGAAGAAAAGAAGCTTCCTCCTGTTCTCCCAAGGCTCCTGACCTTTTATGACCTGGGGTTCAGCTGCCCCCGGAGGGCTTGGCAGCAGTGGGTCTGGACGTGTTCCCCTTGGGGCAGCTGGAGAGCCTGGTGGGAGAGTGATAAGGGACCCTGGGGTGTGGGGCAAACTTGAGGGGGCAGCTGGCCGGCTCTGATGTCTCCCACAAATTATGTAACTGAACTAACCGCAGGGGTTCTGTGGTTTGCCCCCCAAACCCGAACAGTGCAGACAGCTGGAGCAAGTTTAGGACTTCGGGGGTGCTGCTGGGGTGACTGGGAGAGCGTCCAGGGAGCCACCCGGGGCCACAGAAGGCTCTGCAAGGCACAGACTTCAACATGCAAACGTGTTTATTAAAAAAGGGACAGAGTGGGACGGGGCCTGGCTCAGCAGATGGCCCCAGCTCTCAGGCTCAGGTGCAATCGGGCAGCCGCAGGAGGAAGGCAGGCGAGAGCAGAGGGAGGAGGACCAGCGGCAGGCAGGGGGCTGGCCTGTGAACACCGCTGCGAGCCAGCAGCGTCCGGATCCAGTTGAAGTGCCTACTGACGTTGGTGTAGACACCGGGCCGGTTGGGCCTCCCACAGCCTGATCCCCAGCTCACGATTCCAACCTGAATCCACAGCCCTTTCTTTTCACAGGCCAAGGGCCCGCCTGAGTCGCCCTGGGGAGCAGCGTGGGTGAGCCAGGCCTGAGGCGGGGCCCGAGGGGCCAGTGGAGAGGCGGGGAGAGCAGGAGGGGCTGTGGAGCTGGGCAGACTGGGTGTCAATCCTACCCCCACCCCGGAAAGGAGCAAGCCTCCGTTTCTGCGTCTGCAAAGTGGGGCAATGGTCTTTAACTGCGCACCCGCCCCCTCCCCCCCCCAATTTCCAGGTGAGGCTCAAAGGAGGTACGATTAATGCAAAACAACGCTCGTCTCAGGCTGGATGGCTAAGGGTTCCTGTTGTTTTCTCAGGAATAAATGCTGAGGGTGGGTTGGTGGGCATCCTGGGGGTTGCTCCCAGGTCCAAGGTTGGGAGGGGTGGGGCCTGGTCCCAGCAAGGCCCTTCTTGGGGCAGGGGCACTCACCTTGCAGGCGTCGCGGCTGCCATCCTCGGAACCAGCACAAATCATGTCGTTCAGGTCATTACTGAGGAAGCTGGGCTGCTGTAACGCGTAGTCACACCTGGAGCTGTCAACGATGGAGACCGGCACTTCCTGGAGAACATAAGGAGACCGCAGAGCTGCCAGGGGTGGGGGTGACAGAGAGACAACGACTTTAGCCCCTCCTCTGCCATCTGGGACACGGGGTGGGGTCCCTGGGACACCCAAGGTGCCTGGGACATGGCTCTCGATGACTCCTCTGCGCCAGCCCAGCACCCCGCACGTTATGGGTGATGTAGAACGTCACCAAAGGACCCAACAGATGGACAGCTGGGACTTGGCTTCCCTCTCTGTAGAGCGGAGATGACAGCCGCTGCCTGAGCCAGTGGGGAGGCCCCTTGCCCACAGCGCGCCCGGGGGAGGGGCGGGGGGCTGACACGCTGAGATGGTTTAGGATTAGCGATTAACACACTGCATCTGCAGGATCCAGGCTGAAAATGCCCCGGATTTGTTAAAAGATGTGAACCTAGACCCCAAATAGGATAAACACAAGGAGATCCACACTGAGATACATTTTCATCAAACTCTCAAAAGACAAAGGGAGAATTTTGTAAACAGCAAGAGAGAAGCTGCCCATCAAGTGACAGACCTTCAACAAGATTTAACAGCCAAACGCTTTTCAGATACCAGGGAGGCCAGGAGGCAAAGGGATGGCCCAGCCCAGGGCCGAAAGAACAGAACAGTCAACCCACAATTCTGTACCGGGCAGAACTGCCCTTTGGAAAGTGAGGGAGAGTTTAAGAGATTCTCAGATAAACAGAAGCCCAGAGGGTGCATCACAAGTAGACCCACCTGACAAGAAAGGCAAAAGGGAGCTCTTCGGGCTGCAATCAAAGGACACTGTCCCTTCATAGGAAGAGAGAGACAGCACTGGTAAAGGAGATCGCAAGGGTAAACACGAGAGCGAAGTGTTCTTAGAGTTTGGGTTTGTCATTTCTTTTTTTCCCATTTATAATTAAAGACACATGCATAAAACAACAATTATAAATCTCTCTTCATGGTTGCATGATATGTAAACTTGACAATAACAGCTTAAAAGGGAGGAACAGAGCCGTGCAGGAACAGAATTTCTGTATACTATTGAAGCTAAGTCAGAATTAATTCAAAATAAATTGCTATGGGGGCCCCCAGCTGGCTCATGGGTGGAGCTTGTGACTCTTGATCTCAGGGTTATGAGTTCGAGCCCCACGTTGGATGTAGAGATTGCTTAAAAATTAGAAAAAGGGGCGCCTGGGTGGCGCAGTTGTTAAGCGTCTGCCTTAGGCTCAGGGCGTGATCCCAGGGTCCTGGGATCAAGCCCCACATCAGGCTCCTCTGCTGGCAGCCTGCTTCTTCCTCTCCCACTCCCCCTGCTTGTTCTCCCTCTCTCGCTGGCTGTCTCTATCTCTGTCGAATAAATAAATAAAATCTTTAAAAAAATTAGAAAAAAAAATCTTGAATAACATAAAACAAAATAAATTTACATTGTCAACTGTAATCCCCAGGACAACCACTAAGAAAATATACAGAACAGGAAATGGGAAGGGAATCAACACAGTACACTAATAAAGATCAATGAAACACAAAAGGAAGAAATAAAAAACCCTATACAGATGTGCATATTAATAGATACGACAAGATACAGAAAACAAATAGAATAGCAGAAGTCCTTACTTATCAGTCGTTAATTTTAACGTAAGTGGATTAAACACCGCAAACAAGTGGAGATGGGCAGAATGGACCACAAACATAGGATCGAACTACATGCTGTGTGCAAGACAATAATTTTAGATCCAAAGGCACATAGACTTGAAAGTGAAAGGCTAAAGAAAGAGATTCCATGCAAATAACAACCAGAAAAGTGCAGAGGTTGCTATTTTAATGTCAAACAAAACAGACTTTCAGTTAAAACTTGTTATGAGAATCAAAGAAGGACATTCTATATTGATAACAATGTCAAAATCATTAAGAAGGTAAAATAATTACAAACATCTACACACCTACCAAGTCCCAAAATATATGAAACAAAATTGACAGAACTGGTGGGAGAAACAGTTCTAACCACAGTTGGAGGCTCCGTACCCCACTTTTAATAATGAGTAGAACAACCAGAGAGGAGATCAGAAAGAAAACAGAGGACCTGAGTAACTATAAACTAATTAGAACTAACAGACACACACAGAACGACCTGCCCAGACAATGGCAGAACACACATCCCTCTCAGGCCCACGTGGAACACTCTTCAGGACAGATGGTAGGTCAGGACACAAAATAAGCTGTAATAAATTAGAAGACTGAAATCATACAAAACGTTTCTCCAACCACAGGGGACTGAGGCTAGAAGCCGGTAAGAAAAGACAAACTGAAAAATTCGTGGGTGTGTGGAAACAAAACCACATATTCTTTACCAATGGATCAAAGAAAAAAAAATCACAAGGGAAATGAGAAAACACTTTGAAATGAATGCAAGTGAAAATAAGACACACCAAAACTAATAGGATGCAGAACGGGCAGCTCTCAGAAGGAAACTTACAGCTGGAAATGCCGACATTAATACAGGAGAAAAATCTCAAACCAATACTCTCATTCACAGCTTAAGGAACTAGAAAAAGAAGAGTAGACCGAACTGAATGGTAGAAGAAGGAAGGGAATAATAAAGAGGGGAACAGACAAAAATCAAGCTTGGGGATAGAAGAACAGAAAATCAACAAAACCAGAATCTGGTCCTTTGAAAGATCAACATAATTGACGACGGAAGGGAGGACATTACTACTGACCCTACAGAAATAATGATGACTATAAGGCCATGTGAACAGTTGTACCCCAACAAATTAGATCGCAGCGATGAGATGGACAGAATCCTAGACACGCATAAACTACCAAAACTGAATCCGGAAGAAACAGAACATCTGAACAGAGCAGTAAGAGATTGAATCTGTAATAGGAACCTCCCAACAAGGACAGGCGTTGGACCAGAGGCCTTCAATGATGAATTCTACCAAACATTTGAAGAAATTAACACCAATCCTTCCTGAGCTCTTCCAAGGAACAGAAGAAGAAAGAACACTTCCTAACTTATTCTATGGGACTAGCATTATGGTGACACCAAATCCCAGACAAGGACATCACACAAAAAAGAAACAATGGATCAATATCCTTTATGAATCTATATGCAAAAATCCTCAACAAAATGCTAGCAAACTGAATCCAGCAGCATCTTAAAACAACAGGACATCGTGACCAAGTGAGATTTATCCCGTGAATGTAAGGGTGGTTCCACATAAGAAAATCAATCAGTATAATGCACTGTATACATTAATAAGGTGAAGGGAAAAAACCACATGGTCAACTTAGTTGATGCAGGCAAAGCAGTTTGCAAAATCCAAAAATTCCTTCATTATAGGAACACTCTATAAACTAGGAACAGAAGGAACTTCCTCAACATGATAAAGAATATATGTAAAAAACCCACAGCTAACATCATACTGAATGGTGAAAGACTGAAAGCTTTCCCCCTAAGATCAGGAACAAGACAACGATGCTGGTTTTTGCCATTTCTATTTAACATTTTACTGGAAGTTCTAGTCAGGGCAATTAGCCAAGAAAAAAGAAATAAAACACATCAAAATTGGAAAGGAAGAGGGGCGCCTGGGTGGCACAGCGGTTAAGCGTCTGCCTTCGGCTCAGGGCGTGATCCCGGCGTTATGGGATCGAGCCCCACATCAGGCTCCTCCACTATGAGCCTGCTTCTTCCTCTCCCACTCCCCCTGCTTGTGTTCCCTCTCTCGCTGGCTATCTCTGTTAAATAAATAAATAAAATCTTTAAAAAAAAAATTGGAAAGGAAGAGGTAAAACTATCTCTATTCACAGATGATATGATCTTATATAGAGAAAATCACAAAGAATACACAAAAGAGGACTGCAGTTAGGGAGTGAAGTCAGCAGAATTGGAGTGTCCAAGGTCAAAACACAAAAGGCTGCTATACCACCGATGAACAACTCTAAAAGGAAATTTAATAAGAAATTTCATTTACACAGCATCGAAAATAAAATAGGAATAGATTTAATTGAGGAAATGAAAGACTTGAGCGTAAAAAAACTATAAAACATTGCTGAAAGAAATTGAAGACCTAGGGGCTGCTCAGCTGGCTGAGCGTCTGACTCTTGATTACAGCTCGGGTCACGATCTCAGGGTGGTGAGACTTAGCCTCACATCAGGCCTGCGCTCAATGTGGAGTCTGCCTGGGATTCTTTCTCTCTTTCTCCCTCTGCTCCTTCCCTAGTTTGCATGCTCTCTTAAAGAAGAAAAGAAAGAAAGAAAGAAAGAAAGAGAGAGAGAGAGAGAAAGAAAGAAAGAAAGAAAGAAAGAAAGAAAGAAAGAAAGAAAGAAAGAGAGAAGGAAAGGGGAAGGAAGGAAGGAAGGAGGGAAGGAAGGAGGGAGGGAAGAAAAGAAAAGAATAAATTAAAAAAAAAGATCTTGTTTATTTATTTGAGAGAGAGAGAGACAGTGAGAGGGAACACAAGCAGGGGGAGGGGAAGAGGGAGAAGCAGGTTCCCAGATGAGCAGGGACCCCCACATGGGGCTCCATCCCAGAACCCTGGGATCATGACCTGAGCTGAAGGCAGGTGCTTAACTGACCGAGCCACCCAGGAGCCCCAGGAAAAGAAAGTAAAGACGTAAACAAATGGAAATACATCCCACGTTCACGGACTGGAGACATAATGAAGATGGCAATACTCCCCAAAGGAATCTACAAATTCAATGCAATTCCTCGCCAAATCCCAACGTTCTTTTTATTTTTTATTTATTTTTTATTTTTTAAAAGATTTTATATTTATGTGACAGAGAGACAGCCAGTGAGAGAGGGAACACAAGCAGGGGGAGTGGGAGAGGAAGAAGCAGGCTCCCAGCGGAGGAGCCCGATGCAGGGCCCGATCCCAGAACGCCGGGATCAAGCCCTGAGCCGAAGGCAGATGCTTAATGACTGAGCCACCCAGGCGCCCCCTGCCACGTTCTTTTTAAAAGAAATTGACAAGTTGACCCTAAAATTCATACGGAATACTAAGAGACCCCAAATAACCAAAACAATATTGAACAAGTAGAACAAAGTTAGAAGATTTACACTTCCTGATTTCAAAACATATTATAAAGCTATAAGAATCAAACAATGAGGTCCTGGCATAAGGATACAGACCAAAGGAGTACAACTGAGAGTCTAGAAATAAAACCCACACATCTATGGTCAATCAATAAGGGTGCCAAGACAATTCAAAGGGCGAGAGGAATCTCTTTAACAAATGGTGCTGGGACAACTGGATATCTAAATGCAAAAGAATGAACCTGGACCCCTACCTCACACTATATATAAAAATCAACTCAAAATGGATCAGAGACATAAATGTAAGAGCTTAAACTATAAAACTCTTCAAGAAAACATGGAGGTAAATCTTCATGACCTTGAATTTGGCGATGGTTTCTTAGATACCACATCAAAAGCACAAGCAACAAAAGAAAAAAAATGATTTAAACTTCATCAAAATTTTAAAAATGTTATGCATCAAAAGACACTATCAAGAAAGTGCAAAGAAGGGACGCCTGGGTGGCTCAGTCAGTTAAGTGTCTGCCTTCAGCTCAGGTCATGATCCCAGGGTTCTGGGATCGAGCCCCACATGGGGCTCTCTTGAGCAGGGAGCCTGCTTCTCCCTCTGTCTGCTGCTCCCCCTGCTTGTGCACTTGCTCTCTCTCTGTGTCAAATAAATAAAATCTTTAAAAAAAAAAGTGCAAAGAAATCTGCAGAATGGGAGAAAATATTTGCAAATCATATGCCTGATAACGGTTTAGTATCCAGAATATATGAAGAACTATTACAACTCAACAACAGGGGTGCCTGGGTGGCCCAGTCAGTTGAGCGTCTGCCTTCTACTCAGGTCATGATCCCAAGGTCCTGGGATTGAGCCCCATGTCCGGTTCCCTGCTCAACGAGGAGCCTGCTTCTCGACCTCCCTCTGCTGCTCTCCTTGCTTGTGTTCTCTATTAAATAAATAAAATCTTTAAAAATTAAAAAAAAAGTGGACAACTCAACAACAAAGACAACTCAATTTAAAAATGGGTAAAGGGGGAGCCTGGGTGGCTCAGTCGTCAAGCGTCTGCCTTCGGCTCAGGGCCTGATCACAGGGTCCTGGGATCGAGCCCCACATCAGGGTCCCTGCTCAGCAGGAAGCCTGCTTCTCCCTCTCCCACTCCCCCTGCTTGTGTTCCCTCTCTTGCTGCCTCTCTCTCTGTCAAATAAATAAATAAATAAAATCTTTCAAAAAAGAAATGGGTAAAGGCCTTGAATAGGCATTTCTCCAAACAGCCAACAAGCACATGAAAAGATCTCAGTATCACTGGTCATATTAGGGAAATGCAAATCAAAACCCCAATGGGATGCCACTTCACATCCGCTAGGATGGAGGAAAAAGTTCAAACAAGTGTTGAGGAGAATGGGGAGAAATTATAACCCTCACTCATTGTCGATGGGAACGTAAAATGGTGCAGCTGTTGTCGAACACCGTTTCTTGGTTCCTCAAAAAGTTAAACACAGAATTACCCCATGATTCAGCAATTACACTCCTAAATATATACACAAAAGAACTGAAAAGTGGTGTTCAAACAAAAATTTTATGTTAATGTTTATAGCAGCTCTATTCACAAGTCCCCAAAGGCAGAAACAATGCAAATGTCCACCCGTGGAAGACCGGCTAACAGACGGTGTGCCCGCCGGTACCGCGGGGTATTACTCAGCCAAAAAAGGGATGAGATTCTGACACATAGGATCACACGTACGAATCCTGAAAACATTCTGCTGAGCGAAGCCGAAGACAAAAGGTCACATAGTGTATGAATGTGTTTACATGAAATACCCAGAGTATGTAAATCCATAAAGACGAAAGCTTGTTAGTGGTTACCAAAGGCTGGAAAGGGAAGGTAAGGAGGGACCGCTTAGCGACTGTCGGATTTCCTTGGGAAGTGATGAAAATGTTTTGGAACTTGATAGACGTGATGGTTCTACGCTCTGAAGGTGCTGAATTAAATGCCACAGAATTCTACACTTTAAAATGGTGAATTTTGGGGCGCCTGGGTGGCGCAGTCATTGGGCATCTGCCTTCGGCTCAGGGCGTGATGCCGGTGTTCTGGGATCGAGCCCCACATCGGGCTCCTCCGCTGGAAGCCTGCTTCTTCCTCTCCCACTCCCCCTGCTTGTGTTCCCTCTCTCACTGGCTGTTTCTGTCAAATAAATAAAATAAAATCTTAAAAAAAAAATAAAAATAAATAAAATGGTGAATTTTATGTTTTGTGAGTTAAATCTGAATTAAAAAACCCCTAAACACCTGAGGTCTTTCTGACAAGTCCACCCTCAAAACTTCCACACCCCTGCAGTCTGGGGGGTGCAGGCCAGGGCCCAGCTGGCCTCCCTCTCACGTGGCTTCTGGCTCACAGTGTCTGGCAGGGAGAGGCAAGCAGGTGTGAGGACAGGAAGTCTGTCCCTTCAGGGGGAGCAGGAGGGGACAGCAGGTGAAGAGATAGTGCTGAGCGGCCCCCAGGAGGGACCTAGCTGCACACAGACCCAGGGGTACACGGAACAGATGGTGGAGCGTGGGGCCCCCCTGCCCCGTTCCCTGCCCCCAGCCTCACCCTGATCTTCTTGGATGTCCCCCCAGCCAGTCACCCAGCAGTCGGTCCGGTTCTGGAACTCAGAGGAGGAGGTCAGAACGCAGATGGGCTGGATGTACTTATTATAGGTGACAGAAGAGGACAGCTTCAGCAGGGCGATGTCCTTGAGTGAAGTCCCACCGAATTGGGGATATATAATAATATCTTTCACCCTATAACGATGATAGAAGTTCCACACTTTCCAGGAACTTGGCCTAGAAGACAGCTCACCAATCTGAGCCGTCCATTTCGAGGGATCACTGTGCCTGGCCAGGGAGGAGAGAGCAGTCAGGGATCCTTAGAGAAGGGAGGCCCCCCTGAGCACATCGGGGGCCCACTCCCTGAGGTGACACTGCTGCAGGGGCTACTAGGGCTCATCCCGCACACTATTAGGGTTCCCCTCACCGGCCAAAGCGGCCAGTGTAGAAATGATAACTGCCCAGAGAAGATGGACCAAAGTCCTAGACTCTGGGGACTTGGGGCTGGGGCAGCAGGGTGCCTCCCCCTGGGGCCTGATCTGGCCAGTCACTCAACCAGCCTGTCACCTCCCACAGCCGTCCTTAAAAAGAATGAACAGCTGCACAGGGCCAGAGCAGCTGGAAAACTCCACCACCACCGTCGCCACCGGCCAGGCTCTGTGCCCAGCGCCTACCACCACCCGGAGGTGGGATGAGGAAGGGGACACCTGGTGCTGCCATTTGGGGAGAAAAGAAGACAGAAAAGAAAAAGACACAAAAGTGCCTGTGAATGTTCTGAAGAACGTTCTAGAAGGGAAACAGGGTTTTCTTCACGTGGCTGCAGTCGGGCCTGGGGCTCAGGAGAACACGAGGGCCGTATCCGCACCGGAAGGGCGCGCAGGACCCGGACGCCCCCCACCCCCGCCCTGTCCCCTGGTCTGGGGGCCGCTCACCCCCGGACTCACTGTAGGAAGCAGTGCGCGGCCGTGAGTGCCCAGCGACGGTTGAGCAGGCTCGCTCCGCAGCGGTGGTATTTACCCCTGCGCAGGCTGACCTGCCACGGCCAGCGGCCCAGCTCCGAGTCCTTTCCGCCCACCACGCGCGGCTCGATTTTGCGGCGGCCACAGGGCCCTGGGACGGACAGACGGACACGCGGCTGAGCTGCAGGACCCCGCCCGCTCGGCCCTCTGCGTGAAGGGAAGGGGCGCCCCGGGGAACATGGAACGGCGCGCGTCGGGGGTCGGGGGTCGCGTCGCAGGGGGACCCTCCCCACGTGGTCCGCGTCCGCCCTTCCCCCCCAGGGGCCCGGCAGTTACACGTGAGCAACGACGAGTTCTCGAAACCTGGGCGGAGGAGAGGAGAAGATGAGGCGCCCTCTGCGCTCCGGCTAAGGGGCCCCGCGCGGGCCATCACGCGTCCTGGACGCCTTACCTGCAAACAGCTGGTCCCCATCCTGAAACTCTGCGGGGCGGGCGGGCGACCGGGTGAGCTCCGCCCGCTCTGCACGCGCCCCAGCCACCCCCTACCAGCCCGAGGGCGGCGGCAGCCCCCGCCTGAGCTCACCCTGCCTCCCAAACACCAGCAGCTGCGCCAGCAGCAGCGCCCCGACGCGCGCACCCATGGCCTCCTCTCCCGCCGCGTGGCGCCCCCTCCGCTTCCGGGGGAGAAGGAGCGCCCGCTACGCGGGCCCGCACCTTCCCGCAGCTGGACCTCTCAGGGCGCAGGGGCCGTCGTCGGGAAACGTCGGACCTCCCGACGCCCGGCTCAGAGCTTCGACTCGGGCTGGGTCCCCCAACCCCACCGTGCGCCCACACAGTCCCGCTTGTCCGCGACCCTGGGGTCCTGGCGGCACCTGCCCCCCCCCCCGTCGCCCCCCAGTTGTCCCCGTTCCTCCACCCTCGCCCTCCTCCGGGAAGGGCCAAGGCTGGCCCGTAGCCCGGACTCCCGTGGGAACACGTCCTTCCTGGGTGCCCGTCGGGGGCCTGGCAGTATCGGGCTGCTGCTCAAAGCAGTGGTCATTCACAGGAGCCAGGAGCCGATTTTGACCACCGGGAGGGCTCTTAGCCTCCGTTCGCCTGCTGCTCCCAACTGGCCCCACCCGACTCCGCAGAGCCCACAGGCAGCCTTCCTTTTCCGTGCGCAGGGTTGCAGGGCACCAAGGTCACCAAGTTCTCTCTTCAGTTACAGCTGTGAATGGACAACTGAACTGGGACCCCCAGGACGCCCTCTGAGTCGCGATTCACTAGAAGGTCTCACAGAACCTCCAGAAGCTGTTATACTCGTGGTTGCAGCTCACTACAGTGGTACGGGGAGCATCAGCAAATGCAAAAGGTACAGAGGGCAGGGTCCAGGAGAGACCACGTGGAAGCTTCTAGTTTCCCCTTCACAGTGGAGTCAGATGGGCAGAGCTCGGTTCTCGCAGCAATGACATGTGACCACGCTCGTGAAGTACTGCCAGCCGCGCACGCTCCCGTGAGCCCAGGGGTCTGGAGGGTTTATCAGACATCCATCACATAAGCACCGACAGCCCCTGTGACGGACCTTAGTTCGAAGACCTCAGGGCCTGCAGAGGTCCGGAGGCCGCCACGTGGCCCGAGGCGCTGCCCTCAGTCGCGCTGTTAGCATTAACTGTCCGGAGGGGCACAGAGACACTCTTCTCAAGCAAGACATTCCAAGCTCAGAGGGGATTTCCTAGGAGCTGGTCGAGGGCCAGTCCCTTCTTCGGACGGTACAGCGTGGGAGCGTTGTAGGCCTGCTACTACCGCCAACAACCAAGGACAAAGCAACGTTCCCAGAAAGCCCATACGTGTGCCCGAGTGATCGATCTGCATAAACCGAACTGTCTTCAGGGAAAACCGAGAGATTACGTGGAACAGCAGACCACTTGGAGGATCCTAGCTGCTATCCTCAGAAAGCTCGTCGAGGGTGTTTGTGAACACGAATCAAGAATTCCCCACGAAAAGCGCGATGGGAGAGCAAGAAGGGGCGGACCCTGAAGGTGCTGCTGAGAGAAACCGTTTGAGGCAGGGGCTGAGGAATAAGATGGTTGTAGCTAAAAGATGACCTGGCAAATTTGAAGATGAAGTAGAGAGACATGTTCAGAACTTAGAGCAAGAACTTACAACGCTTGCCTAAGAGAAAACAGTGCGGACACGGAGGGACACACGAGGTCGGTTCCACACCGACAGTCGTCTAAGCTGGGTGACAGGAGGTGTTTCTTGTTCTCCTCTAATCTGTGTATATTTAAATGTTTCCGTAACAAAACATGTTTTAAGCAAAATAAAATCAAGGGTTGAGAATAGACAGAGATGATGCGGGGCTCTGGATGGCCCGGCAGGTCAGCTGACCATCAGCCAGGCCATGTGTCCGCAGCCGTGTGAACTGGCCTAGCTCGGAAGGCTGTGGCGGGGTGGGGGGCCCGCAGGCGGTGGGGGGGTGTCTCTCCTCCGCTCCATTCTGTATGCTCCTAACACAAGCTCAGCAGAAACAAGGGATGGAGTGAGCCTGCACGGAAGAAGAGGAATGTGACATCACTTCTGAGTCAAATGCTTTGCTGGATGACTTCATCCACTTGGGCTGCTGTGACAAAATACCATAAAGAGGTTGGGTGGGTTACAGAAAACAAGCACTTCTTTCTCATGGTTCCTGGGCTGGAAGTCTGAGGTCAAGGTGTCTGGAGAGCCTGCTTCCTGGTTCACAGCCGCAGCCTCCTCACTGTGCCCTCGCATGGCAGAAGGGGTGAAGGAGTTCTCTGGGTCTCTTTTATGAGGGCACTGATCTCCGCTCACGAGGACTCCACCCTTCTGACCTCATCACCTCCCGAAGGTCCCATCTCTGAACACATCACCCTGGGCTTCAACATACGGATTTTACCATATGAACTTGGCAGAGAGGTGGGGGGCACACATATTCCGACCACAGCACAAGGCTGTGCATATCTTTTAATTTAATTTACTTTTATCATATCTTATTTATTTCATAGAGAGAGAAAGAGAGCAGGGAGAGGAGTAGAGGGAGAGAGACTGCACTGAGCACAGAGCCTGACGTGGGGCTCGATCCCATGACCCCAAGAGCATGACCTGAACCGAAATCAAGATGGTTGCTCAACTGACTGAGCCACCCCGGCGCCCCCTTTTTTTTTTTTTTAACACTTTATTTATTTATTTGTTTATTTATTAAGAGCATGAGAGTAAGCAAGGGGAGGAGCAGAGCGAGAGGGAAAGAGAGAATCTCAAGCAGTCTCCATGCTCAGTGTGAAGCCTGACCTAGGACAAGATCCCACAACCCTGAGATCATGACCTGAGCTGAAGTCAAGAGTTCGATACCCAACTGACTGAGCCACCCAGGTGCCCCAGGGCTAGGAGTCTTAAGATTGAAATAAAGGGATACTTTACATCGACACAAGTTACAAGCCACTGAAAAGATTATGCCCCCAACAATAGACCTTTGAAAGCAAAAAAAAAAAATCTAAAAACTCAAATACAAATAAATTCACATTTTTCTCAGAAATCAAGAGATCTAGTAGATGGAAAAAGCAGTAACACCAGAGTTTTCACTGAACTTGATTTTGACCTACATTAAGTATTTCGGGCTGCTCAGAGAGCTACCATGCCCCTCAGGGGTAATGAGCCCTTTGGAGGGGGAGCTGCCTGTAGGCCAGGTTGACCGGGGCATCAGAAAGGATGGGTACTTCTTGAGAAATGGATAAAACTTAGGCATCAGGGCACGAGTCCTGCATCCCTCCTGCCCCCAGTGCCAAGGCTGCTCAGCTCTGCTCTCTTGGCCACACAGTCTGCACAGGTAAGGCCAGCGCAGGGCAGCGGCCATCCAGGCACTTTGCTATTTGTGGTCAGAGAAAGACAGCAGGGGTGTCTCCTCCAGCGGCCCCGCCTCCTCAAATAATGGGTCCCCTCTCACTCACCGGGCATCTTGGCCCCACCTTAGACCCTTCAGAGCCCCAGGGTGAAAACAAACAGCTGAGGGAGCAGAGTGGAGTGTGTCCTGGGGTCGGCAGCCCCCCCATTGCACCAGGCACTGTGATGCAGAGCCCAAAGTAGAAATACCTGGTTTCGTCACCTGTTGGGCCTTGAGCAAGTCATTCAACCTCAGAAGTTGCACTTCCTCTGCTGTGAGATGGGGATCATAATAGGTCCTGGGGAATCAGGAGGCAGAGGCATTGTTGACACAGGGCCAGCACACAGTAAGTGCCCCATATATGGTGGGGATGGTGGGTGCTATGATGCCAGGGCCAGGGCAGGGGAGGGAAGGTCTTGAGGGTCTTTCCAAAGACGTGGAGGAGGCCTGGGACCCTATACCCAGGAGCAGTGTGGGAGCCAAGTCTCGAGGACGAGGCGGGGAAGTGTCAGCCCCACCCTGGGGCAAGCCCAGCACTTGGGCTAGACCGCAATCATCTTCTACACCTCAGTGTCTGAGGACTCTGCCCCCGGAAGTGGTGGCTGGAGCACACCATGGAGCTGGCCCTTACCGCCATCCTGCTCTCCCTCATCCCAGTGGCCCTCCAGGACAGCACCCCTGGTCTCCCAGCCAACGACTCCCTGAGGGCTGCCTGTGCGAAAAGCCTGGATGCGGGTAGGACGGATACTGGGGGGGGGGGGGGGGGGAGACAGGCACTGCAGGAGAGAGAGCCTGAGTTTTGGGGGCAGATCAAGAGGAGTGTGTAATTCCTTCCCTGCCCCTTATACCCTGTGCTGGGGCAGGTCCTCTAAGGAGCCCAGATGTGGGGAGGGGGCTCTCATTCAGACCCCGCCAGACCTCAGCACCAGAGAGGTGCAGTGATGTGGCCGGCACTGGGCTACGAT
The DNA here is from genome assembly GCF_024610735.1 of Ursus americanus. NCBI lineage: Eukaryota > Metazoa > Chordata > Mammalia > Carnivora > Ursidae > Ursus > Ursus americanus. The sequence goes on from NC_142128.1 coordinate 38,208,434, forward strand.
ACTCCCAGGAGCCCCAGGCCAGCGGCTCACAACTCCCCTCTTCCCACTGAGCCTGGAAAAACCCCCCAGGCTCCCAGCTCCCACTTCCCCCAACTCAGCTGCTGTGCACGCCCCCCCCCCCCAGGGCCACCGAGTCCTTTCCTCAAGCAGACGGTCCTACATCGCAAGGAATTCCACCTCGTGGAGCCTGAGCAGAGACTGGGTTCCAACCCGTGAGCGGCAGGGACTAGCCAGGGCAGGGCTGCGGGGCCAGGGGAGCCCAGATGGGACTGCGTCTAGCTGGCCCATGGGCTCCCCCCGCAGTGTGTGGACGCCCACGCGTGTCAGGCCGCATCATGTCAGGGCAGGATGCCGAGGTGGGCCAGTGGCCGTGGCAGGTCAGCCTGAGGGAGGACGGACAGCATGTGTGTGGGGGCTCCCTGATCACTGAGGACTGGGTGCTGACTGCCGCCCACTGCTTGGACCAGTGAGTATCTTCGGGGGCACAGGTGTGAGCCAGGGGGAGCCAGGACCTGCCCTTCACCCCTCGCCAACACCCTCCCTTCCCCATTTGAACCACAGTCTTCCGCACATCTGGAGTTAGGTGGGGGGAAATATCCTCCAGGGGAGTGACTTATCCCCCAGGATGGCCCCTGTCCTTGGGCCAGGCGCTGGGGAGAGTGGGGGAGGGGACAGACCCAGCCCCGGCCCTCCCACTGGCCACCTCCCAAGAAGTGATTCATTTCCCAGAGACCAGAGGCTCCCATATGGGGATCTCTTGAGCTCAGCAGCTGGGCGGCACGGGGACAGCTGACCGCCTCTCAAGCCTGTTTCACACTCACCAAACAGAGGAGGTGGAAGGGTCCGTGTGGGGGTGTCTCAAGGAATACATGGCGTCCTTTTCATTTCTGGCACGTGCTCCACTTGCATAGTTGTCCGTCTATAATGTTAGGACACTCAAATCAAGATGGTCCTGGGCCCCCACCCGTGAGACCCTGGCACAGTCTTCCTGACGCCCTGGCCTCTCCCACCTCCAGGAAGCAGCCCCTGTCCGCCTACTCCGTGCTGCTGGGTTCCATCTCCTCCTACCCCCAGGCCGGGGAGCCCCAGGAGCTCCAATCCGTGGCCCGGTTCATCACCCACCCAGAGTACTTGGAGGAGAACAACAGAGCGGACATCGCCCTGGTGCAGTTGGCTTCCCCCGTCACCTTCAGTGACCTCATCCTTCCAGTCTGCCTCCCCAAACCCGGAGACCCCCTGGGTCACGGCACCTGGTGCTGGGTCACCGGCTGGGGGAACATCGACATAAATCTACGTAAGACACCCAGAGTGTGGGGGTGAGCGGGGGGGGGCAGGTGGGGACCAGGGCTGTTAGGACCTCCCTAGGGCCCTCTGTCCTCGGGCAGCTGCACCTGCCCCCACACTCATAAAGGCTGGACATACAGCCTACACACACTGGTGTGGGCACAGCAGAGGGGAGCCACAGAAATACTGCCATGACCACGAGTAAGCAGCCTGCCACCCCGGACCCTCCCTCGGGCTCCCCAGTCTGCCCTCCCATCACGCAGTAACCAAGGATGAATGCCAGCCTTCTCTGGTTGGAGAATGGGCTGCGCATCCCCCCTGCCCTCGTGGTGTGGGAGCCAGCGCCTGACTGGCTGGGTGCCTCCACCGGCCTTGCGGGGCTGTGGCTTCCCTCTCAGACAAGCAGGGACGGCAGTGCTAACCTCGGGTGGGGAAGGATGCGTTTCAGGCCCTTCCCACAGGGCGGGGCAGGAGCGCGGTCAGCCACCGAGGTCGCCAGCACCCCGCTGCCCACGTCTGTGTCCTGGGCCGCCATAACGAATGAGCACAGACCAGGGGCTTCAAACCGCAGAAATGCAGGCTCTCACTGTTCAGGACGGTGCGGGTCTGAAGTCACGGCGTGGGCAGGCCGGGCTCCCTCCGAAAGCTCCAGGGGAGGGTCCTTCCTGCTCCTTCCAGCTTCTGAGGGCTCCTGGCGACGCTTGGCATTCCTCGGCTAGAGGCTGCGTGCCCTGGCCTGCCCCCATCTTCACACGGCCTCTGCCCGGTGGGTCTCTGTGTGACCCTCCTTTTCTGTCCGGCCTGGGTCCAGTAGGACTTCATCCTGATTAATCTGCAAAGCCCCTACTTCCACAAAAGGGCACACTGTTTGGTGCAGGGTGGGCACAGATTGCTGAGAGTTGCTGTTCAACCCATTCTCGGCCGGGCCTTGGGAAGCCAAGAAGAGTAGGGTCAGCTGGGGAAGCGACGTGACCACACCCTGCGGCCCGGCCAGGCCCTGACGCCAGCTCTTGGCTCTTGCCCTGCACCTCAGTGTGTGTCCAGCCGGCCCCCGGCCTGGGCACCGGGAGAGCAGCCAAGCCCGAGGGGAGCGCCGCACCTCGTGCAGGCCCCATGCGTGCCCCCTGCGTGCCCCGGGCGTGCCCCGCCAGAGGGAGGAAGCAGCTCTTCCTCGGGTTCTGAATATTCAACACGGTCACCTTGCTCGGCGGGCTCCTGGGTCAGGGTCTCCCGAACACAAATGCAGGCCCCAGTCCTCGGTCCTCGAGAAGCAGAGGACGGCATGCAGAAACGACAAGAAACGGCTTCTTGTCGTGCGTCCCGCGGAGTGTGGGAGAGCAGGGATGGGCCCCCTGAGAGCCGGCGGACGATCACGGCCCCGCCCGTCTGAGCGCTGCTCTGCTCCCCACCCCAGCCCTCCCCCCACCCTTCACCCTGAAGGAGCTGGAGCTGCCCCTCATCGACGCCCAGACCTGCGACGGCTACTACCACGAGAACTCCGGCATCTCCAGCGAGATCCCCATCATCCTCGACGACATGCTCTGCGCCGGCTTCGAGAGCGGCCAGAAAGACGCCTGCGGGGTGAGCGGGCACCCCTGGTGGGCGCAGCAGGCTCTCCCCCCTCCCCAGCACCCCCGGGGACCACCCCAGGGCAGAGCAGGGCTTTCAATACCAGAGTCAATTCAAATAGAAAAGCATGTTCTTGGACCCTGTCTGCCGTTACATATGTCAATCGTAACAATATCGTCAGAACGTGAAATACTTCAAGTGCTTAAGCAAACTGTGACCGTATCCCTATCCCTAGAGCTTTTCTTCGGGGGCCAGGAATGTCTTTTTTTCTTTCCCAAAAAGAACCTCAGGGCCTCTGGGTAGATTGTCCTGAGCAGCAGGTCGCTACTGGGCTGGGCTGGTGTGGTCTTTGTCTGCTTTTATAAGCAAACGTGCTTTACCTCACAAGCCCTCTCAGTATTGTTTCATCACAAACAGGGTTTTTTTTTTTCATCCCAAACGAAGCAATCGACATTATTAGCAACACAGAAGTGCCCCCCGGAGCCCCTACTCTGACACACATGGTTTTATTTAGGGAACACAGTATTCCCACGGCCCTGCTTCTCCCATCTGCCAGAGATTTCGCCCCAAATTCCCAGACCTCTCTTGCCTTCCAGAAACATCCAACCCACCGATCCTCCGTCCACTAGACCTGGCTAGCCACGTTGACGGGAGGTTGGTGGGCCTGGGGAGGCCCCTGTGTTCCTTCTCCCTCGTGGGCCCTACACTTCTGGACTCCTATTTCTCCCTAGGGTGACTCCGGGGGCCCCCTGGTCTGCGACATTGATGGAGTCTGGACCCAGGCAGGCATCGTGAGCTGGGGGTCTGACTGCGGCCTCCCCAACAGGCCGGGAGTGTACGTCAACGTCAGCATGTATACCACGTGGATTGCCAGGACCATCCAGAGCTCAGACCTGGACACGGAAAACTCCTCTCCACGCCTTGCTGGGCTCTTCTTCCCCACCGTGCTGTTGGTTCTGGGGCTGCTGGGGGACGACACCCTTGCCTCCCTGGGGCTTGCCTAACCCAGCAGCCAGCCCTGCGGACTCAGCCTCTGCCATGTAAACTCAGCCCTTTCTCTGCTGTCTGCTCGTGTCCGGCAGGAAAGCCCTCCACAAACCTTCCCGGGACAGCTGCCTTCCATGACCCTCCCCAGCCTCTGTCCTCTGGCCCCCCCCTCCCCCCCTTCAGACCCCACAGCCCTCAGGCCAGCCCCACCTTTCACATGTCCCCCACGGGCCTTAAGCTGCCCTCACCTTCCCTGGCCAGCCTGGGAACCCCTGGGGACAGCCTGCTTGTCCTGCTTCTCACCCACCATCCAAGTCTGAGTACCAGGGTGCACGCTTGCTCGGGGATTCCTCTGGGCGTTTTGGGGACTCTTGGGACTGGGGTTTCCAGCCCCCAATGCTGGGCGGCTGCCTTTGTAGGCCTGTCTTATCTGAGAGGCAATAAACACAAGCTGGCAGGCAGAAGGCATTCCTCCCTGTGCCTCCGGGCCCCACAGGGTGTCTGGGAAGGCACCTCCCATTTGTGGGGGCTTTCCCCCCAGGCTGCCACTGGATGCTCACAGCAGCCCTGAGAGGCTCGTGTCGCTATTATTTCCCATTTTTCAGACAGGGAAACTGAGGCTGAGGGCTTCAAGCTGCAGGGTGTGTCGAGCCCACTCGGTTTGGCAGCCCTGCCTCTTGGCTGGGGGGGCATCCATCCACCCCAGGTGTGAACCTCGAAGGCTCAGAGCCCGGCTGAGCTTGCTGTCCACCTTTCTCCCTCTTTCCCCAGCCTGGAGATGTGGGAGCCGGCTGTTGGAGGAGGAAGCACTGGGCTGGGACCTTGGGCAGGGGCTGGAGATGGGAGGAGGGGAGGGCAGTCTGAGCCCCCTCTGGTGGGAGTCCCAACCTCCATCCTGGGACAGCTCCCACCCCGGCCTACGCCTGGCTCTCCCACCCACAGGTGAGCCGAGTGGTCACATCTTTCAGTAGCCCCCTTTGCCCCTGGGCACCATGCTGGGAACCCTTCACCTTCTGCAGCCCCCACCTACCCCTCCAGGGCTTTCTCTGCAGCATCCCCCCCCCCCCCCCCGTCCCTGCTGCCGAGTCCGTCTGAGCCCTGCACCCTTCTCTGGAGCCTTCTCTGGATGCACAGGGCCTGTGTGTCCCTGTCAGGCTGTCTCCCTATAGCCAGATAGCCAGGGAGGTACCCCCGTCCCCAGCCCTGGGCCTGTCCAGGAAGGAGAGCAGCTGTGCTGGTAGGATGGGGGGCTGTGGTGAAGGATGGCCCGAGCCCCAGGTGTTAGAGCAGGCCCTGCACTGCAGCCCGCCCTGGGGGAGAGGAGCCAGTGCTGGGGCTCCAGGATCATCTGGTGCCCAGCCCACAGCTACGGGCTGACCACCAGGGTCGTGGCTGCAGTCACCATGCCCCCGAGGCCCCAGACGCTGCCTGTATCCAACACATGCCAGCCGGAGCAGCGTGCTGGGTAGCCAGCCGGGCACACCAGGGAAGACTGTGTGCCCCTCGTGCATGTGGAACCACAGACGTGACCTCCAGCTGCTGCTGCCCACCTTCTCCAGGCGCTTCCCCTACGGGCACCTCGTAGGGTGGCAACCGAGTGCGACAGCGTGCATGAGGGAGGGAGGGGAGGACATGTTACCTCCTCGCCTACCCGGAGGGGTCTCAATGACCTCTCTGAGCCTGGCACACCCAACCTCTCAATCCCCAAAAGCTGACATCCCCCAAGGAGCACCTAGTGGACACCTGATGAAGCCTATGGTCAGTGCCACTCCTGGGCCACTAATGTCCTCCCGGTGCTCCTCCACACCACTCCTTCCGGGCCAGGAGACCCGGAGGTCCTCTAGAACGGCAACAACAGGGACCTTGAGAGCCAGAGCCCCTCCACCCTCAGGGACACTCTGCCCATCCACATCCCTCCTTTTCCACCTTTTCTCTTTCCACCCCTCCCTTCCTTGGTTCTCTGTCAACCCTTCAATTCCACACACACCAAGCCTGTCACATGTGGGCCCTGGAGGCCGAGAGACAGATGCACACATGACCAAACATCATTTTGGATATTGCAAACATCTAGGAAGAAAATACGGGGCGGGGGTGGCAGTGAGACAGAAAGTCAGTAGGGGAGGAGCGGGGAGTGCGCTGTAGATGGGAAGGGAGTAGAGAAAGCTTTGCTGAGGGGTGATGTTAGCACAAGATCTGAATGCCACCAAGAAGCCTGCCATGTGACCGTCTGGGACAAGAGTCTGCAGGGAGAGGCCACCCCAGGCTGCAACAAGCTCGGAGTTCACTAGGAGAAGACAGCTGGGGAGGGGACGGGATTCGGGGGAGGTGGTCACAGGGGTATTGAGGGCTGGGGGAGCCTATACCTGTGGCGGGAGCGATCCTTTGGGCTGCAGTGGAGAAGGGACGGCCTGGGCTCTCGTGCAGCTCCAGGAGGTGGTCGTGGGCACGGTGTCTTGGACCATGTACGCCCATGGCCCCAGCGTGGAGCTCACAGGACACTGGCCAGTTACAAGTGCTGTGGTGTCAAGGGTCACAGAGGGGGCCGTGTTAGGGAAAATCTTGCCCCCTTGCTGTGCCTGGGGACCCAGGACCTACCGGGCCATGGCCTCCCACAGGGACCCATTCTGTCCCTCAGTCCACCGGCTGAGACCGAGCCCACCGCCCCTCACTCTGCAGGTGATTTGGTGGAGGGAGCACCAGTGTGCAAAGTCAAGGAGGTGTGGGGACAGCCCAGCTTCAATCTCTGGAGAAGGTTCCGTGGTCACCAAGCACCCAGCGTCTCTCACTAGCGTCTCCCTCAATGGGCCAGGCCCTCAATGAGCCCGGATCCAGGGCTCCCTCTCCCCCAGGGGGCGCCCCGGCCGGGCCCCCGAGCCGGCGGAAGCGGAGGGGGCGCCACGCGGCGGGAGAGGAGGCCATGGGTGCGCGCGTCGGGGCGCTGCTGCTGGCGCAGCTGCTGGTGTTCGGGAGGCAGGGTGAGCTCAGGCGGGGGGTGCCGGCCGCCCTCGGGCTGGTGGGGGGCGGCTGGGGCACGTGCAGAGCGGGCGGAGCTCACCCGGCTGCCCGCCCGCCCCGCAGAGTTTCAGGATGGGGACCAGCTGTTTGCAGGTAAGGCGTCCAGGACGCGTGATGGCCCGCGCAGGGCCCCTGTGCCGGAGCGCAGAGGGCGCCTCATCTTCTCCTCTCCTCCGCCCAGGTTTCGAGAACTCGTCGTTGCTCACGTGTAACTGCCGGGCCCCTGGGGGGAGGGGCGGGCGCCCGCGGACCACGTGGGGAGGGTCCCACTGCGACGCGACCCCCGACGCGCGCCGTTCCGTGTTCCCCGGGGCGCCCCTTCCCTTCACGCAGGGGGCCGGGCGGGCGGGGTCCTGCAGCTCAGCCGCGTGTCCGTCTGTCCGTCCCAGGGCCCTGCGGCCAACGATCCATTTCGACACGTGTGGTGGGCGGAAAGGACTCGGAGCTGGGCCGCTGGCCGTGGCAGGGCAGCCTGCGCTTGTGGGGCTCCCACCACTGCGGAGCGAGCCTGCTCAACCGTCGCTGGGCACTCACAGCCGCGCACTGCTTTGAAAAGTGAGTCTGGGGGCGGGCGGCCCGCTTATTGGCGAGCCGGGTCCTGCGTGCCCTTCGGGTGCGGACGAGGCCCTCCTGTTCTCCTGAGCCCCAGGCCCGGCTACAGCCACGTGAGGCAAACCCTGTTTCCTTTCTAGAATGTTCTTCAGAACATGTGCGTGCACTTTCGCGTCTTGTTCTTTTCTCCCGGGGTGGAGGTGTACCAGGGGGTGGAAGGAGGTGGGTAAGCGCTGGGCACACAGCCTGGCCGGTGGCGACCGTGATGGTGGAGTTTTCCAGCTGCTCTGGCCCTGTGCAGCTGTTCCTTCTTTTTCGGACGGCTGCGGGAGGTGGGGGGCTGGTTGAGTGACTGGCCAGATCAGGCCCCAGGGGGAGGCACCCTGCTGCCCCCAGCCCTTAAGACATCAGGTGTGCTCAGGGGCCCCGCCTCCTCTGAAGACCCCTGCCCGCTCTCTCCTCCCCCGCCAGGCACAGTGACCCCTTTGAGTGGTCGGTCCAGTTCGGGGAGCTCTCTGCCTCGCCGTCCATCTGGAACCTGCAGGCCTACTACAACCGCTATGGTGTGGAGGAGATCGTTTTGAGCCCCATGTATCTGGGGGCTTCGTCCTATGATATCGCACTGCTGAAGCTGTCCTCCTCTGTCACCTACAATAAGTACATCCAGCCCATCTGCGTTCTGACCTCCTCCTCTGAGTTCCAGAACCGGACCGACTGCTGGGTGACTGGCTGGGGGGACATCCAAGAAGATCAGGGTGAGGCTGGGGGCAGGGAACGGGGCAGGGGGGCCCCACGCTCCACCATCTGTTCCGTGTACCCCTGGGTCTGTGTGCAGCTGGATCCCTCCTGGGGGCCGCTCAGCACTATCTCCTCACCTGCTGTCCCCTCCTGCTCCCCCTGAAGGGACAGACTTCCTGTCCTCACACCTGCTTGCCTCTCCCTGCCAGACACTGTGAGCCAGAAGCCACAGTGAGAGGGAGGCCAGCTGGGCCCTGGCCTGCACCCCACAGAGTACAGGGGTGTTGGGGTTGTGGGAGGGCCTCAGAAGGCCTCGGGCGTTGACTGATTTAGCCAAGCATTCTTCCCACCTCGGCATGGGTGCTCACCCAGCCCCCAGGCTTCCCAACCCTGGCTCTCCCACACCTGCGTCTACCCGCCTTGCTTCCTTGTCCGGCGCGCCGAGCCCATTATTCTGTCCTTGCAGTTTCAAGCCATCCACAACCCTCGGCTCCCCACCCCACTCTCTGGGGCTCCTTGGGCGGTCATGAAGTGCCACTTGCATATTTCTCATCACGAACTCCCCGAAACTGCTGGGCACAGCCTCCCCGGAGGTGCCCTGGGCCTGGACTGCCCCATACACTGCTCTCTGGCCCCGCCCATTCCTGCAGCACCCTTCCCACAGCAGTAACAACAGATGAAGCTTCTGGCATGCGTGCTGTGTGCCTGGCACTGTTCTAGGCTCTCAAGACTGAGGAATGAGCAGGGTGAGGTCTTTCTTCCTTCTGACTTTACCTATGAATGAAGCTGGGAACATTTTTATACCTGCTTTATAAATGAGGAAAGTGAGAGAGGTATGGAAATTGCCATAAGGCCCCAGAAAGAGTCAGTGGAGAAGCCAAGGCTCACTGGCCGAGACGGTAATGTGTCCTTAAGATCACACATCTGGAATTGGGGAGGGGGTAGAGAAATCAACACCAGCCCTGCGTTCCTGTAGAGCTGGGGTCCTGCCCCTGCCGCAGACCTCCCCTGGCGCAAAGGGCCGAATGGGTGTGAACCAAGGGGCCCGGCCAACAGGTAGTCCCGTCCAGCCCCAGCCCCCGCCCCCATTCTCGCAGGTAGAGGTGACTTGTGGACACGACCGTCTTGCCTGTGTCAAGCTCAGCTCAGCCATGTGCTGGCTGGGAGACCTCGACTCATGGTGCCTTGGCCTCCTCATCTGTAGACGGGGTAACAATAGCTCCTACCTGCTGGAGTAGCTCGGAGGTTTGCAACTGTCCCCGCGGAAGGGCCCAGCAGAGTGCGTGGCTGACGAGAGGCTGTACCCGTGATCAGCTGTCAGTGGTAGCCTTGTGGCCGTGCCCCGGCTCGGCTGTGGCTCAGGTCTAGACTGAACAGTTGGCCAGATTTGGGTTCACAGCAGGCTCTGGCATGTCCCTGGTGCTCTGCGGGGAGGGCGGGATGGGAAAGGCAGACCTCCCCCTGAAACTTTCCTTACCTGAAAGAGGGTCATGCTGGCGCTGCGTCCTAGGAGGGCCCCAGGGGCCCCGAGAGCACATCCTGAACGCTCCAGAAGCACTGGGCTGTGCGGCCACGCGCGGAGAGCTTTGCACTGACCCTCCCGCGGCTCAGCTGCCGCCCCGCCCCCAGCGTCTGCCGGCTGCTGGCTGGTTCGGGAGGGGCTGCCGTCTGCCTGCCACGGACCACGGACCAGGAAGCTGGACCTCAGGAACAGGCCCTTGGCAGGGTGCCGTCACCCACGGGGGCAGGGTGCTGGACCCAGGGACCCTCTCCCCCACCCTGTAGCCTGTGCTGTTCCTCTCGACCAGATGACAGAGGAGAGGCTCAGGGTGCCATGTTTCTCTGTCCCCCCACCCCCGCAGAGCTGCCATCCCCCTACATCCTCCAGGAGGTGCAGGTCGGCATCATAAACACTGCCATCTGTAACTACCTTTACACACAGCCCGCCTTCCGCTATGACATCTGGGGAGACATGATTTGTGCCGGCAGTCCCCAAGGTGGCAAGGACGCCTGCTTTGTGAGTGTCCCTCCCCAGCCCAGCCAGGGGCTTCTGGGGCCTGGAAGTCCACCACCCCAGCCCCAGCCCCAGGCCTGCACCTCACGTGGTCCTTGTGCCCACTCTAGAGGGTAGAGACCATTGCCCCACTTTGCAGACGCAGAAACGGAGGCTTGCTCCTTTCCGGGGTGGGGGTAGGATTGACACCCAGTCTGCCCAGCTCCACAGCCCCTCCTGCTCTCCCCGCCTCTCCACTGGCCCCTCGGGCCCCGCCTCAGGCCTGGCTCACCCACGCTGCTCCCCAGGGCGACTCAGGCGGGCCCTTGGCCTGTGAAAAGAAAGGGCTGTGGATTCAGGTTGGAATCGTGAGCTGGGGATCAGGCTGTGGGAGGCCCAACCGGCCCGGTGTCTACACCAACGTCAGTAGGCACTTCAACTGGATCCGGACGCTGCTGGCTCGCAGCGGTGTTCACAGGCCAGCCCCCTGCCTGCCGCTGGTCCTCCTCCCTCTGCTCTCGCCTGCCTTCCTCCTGCGGCTGCCCGATTGCACCTGAGCCTGAGAGCTGGGGCCATCTGCTGAGCCAGGCCCCGTCCCACTCTGTCCCTTTTTTAATAAACACGTTTGCATGTTGAAGTCTGTGCCTTGCAGAGCCTTCTGTGGCCCCGGGTGGCTCCCTGGACGCTCTCCCAGTCACCCCAGCAGCACCCCCGAAGTCCTAAACTTGCTCCAGCTGTCTGCACTGTTTAGGTTTGGGGGGCAAACCACAGAACCCCTGCGGTTAGTTCAGTTACATAATTTATGGGAGACATAGTAGCCTCTGGGGAGACAAGGACGGTGCTGGGAGGAAAGGTCCTGAACGCTCCGGTGCTCGGGCCTTCCACCACACACACTCCAGACGCTCCTGGTCTGACCTCTGTCCCCGACGCCAACCTGGGACCAGAACTGGGGTGCGGGAAGTTGATTTGGGAGGTGATACCACGAAGCCCCAATGGGGAGGTTCCCGATGTGGGGAACTGAGGCACAGTCCCGTTGGAGCCCATGAGAAACCACAGGTGCGCCTCGGCACCCGCGAAGGAAACCTCCCTGCTCCCCCGTGATCCTGAGAGGAATGCTGGAAGGGGGTTCTGCTTCCCCAACGGGGAATGGTCGAATGCTGGTGGGCTGCCACGAACGAGACCAGAGTCCTCCCCAGCAGGCAGAGAGGCCCCCGTCCACTCCGCCTCACCAGCTCATCCAGGGGCCGCCCCTGCGTCAGGAGCGGGTGCCCGTTTCTGTTTCCTTCTTGCCCTCCCCCTGAAGCTGGAGGGGCTCCACTCCACACATAGCAGAGCCAGCGGCTTCCTGGAGCTCCTGGGCTCCTGGCCAGGCTGGGCACCCCACCCCTGCAGGGACCCTGCCACCTCCTGTCGCCCCTCACCCCTGCAAGGCTCCCCCACACTGTTACATGGCACCTGTGTGACCTGCTCTGGCCTGACTTAGGGTACTTGCAGATATACTGTTCCCTTGGTCTGGAATGTTCCTCCTTCTCCTGGTTGAGCCCTGCTGTTCTCCAGGCCTCAGTTGAGACATCAGCCATCACAGCCCCTATGATCGTTCATGCCAACTCTCCCTTTGTCACTACCTGGCCTTGGCTGCACCTTCCTGCATGGGCAGTCCTGGAGCCTGCGGTGGCCCAGCAATGACCGCACAGCCCTGTGCCCTTCAGGGTGGAGACACCACATGACCCCACCTGGAATCAGTGACGAGCTTGGGAGGTCCGGCCACGGCCGCCCACCTCCCCCGCCGTGGCACCAGCCAGGCCAGGCTGGATGCTTCTGGGCCCAGGGTGGAAGAGAGCCCAGGGGACCATCGACACTCTGCCCCAGGGGTCATCATGGTGCAGCGCTGGGTCCCTCGTTCACTCACCCCGCAGTGCCCCCCGCCCTTGCTCTCCTGAGATAGGCCGGAGATAGTGAGAGCTCTCAGCCATCCTGGGAAGGGAATTGGCAGCTTCAGGCAAGCAACTCGGGGCTCATCGCCCCTCCACCACCCGTCCCTGCCCCCTTCGGCATTCAAATTCCCAGCTGTCTTCCATGGAAGACATGACCTTGCCGTAGAGAGTGACCTTCTGCTCCTGGTCACACGCGCCCTGCACCAGCCGCTGATGCGACCCGGTCCCTGAGCAGTGGGCCTGACCTGGTGGCCAGTGGAATTGCTTGCCCCCCCACAGCTGGATCAGGGCGTGTCACCACGGCTCTTGATCTCACCTCAGGTCTTGATCTCAGGTTGTGAGTTCAAGCCACACATTGGGCTCCACAGTGGGCATGGAGCCTACTAAAGAAAGAAAAATTGAAAGGGAGGAAGGGGGGAGGAGGAAAGGGCAGGGGGAGGGAGGGGGGAAAAGAAAAAAATCTCGACTCCAAGGTAAAGATGTCCTCGAAGATGAAAGTTGCAGGTTTAACTGTGTCCATGAACTGGATCACAAGGGAGGGCCCCTCTGTGTTGACACTGGCTGGTGGGAAAGCACATGACGGGACGTTGGTCACTCATGGTCTGGCTACCCCCCACCCAGCCTCCACCTCCTCGCCAGAGAGAGCTCCCAGGTCCCCACCATGCATGTCCTCCCCAGCAGTCAGAGGGACTTAGGGAGCCACTAAGATTTATTATTTCCCTTACACAAACAAGAATAACTATGGAGAAACTGAGGTATTTCTGACGGGTTCTGAACGTAACCACAATCCAGAGCTTTGTGTATCTTGTAGCGTGTGGCAAGTTGGGCGCAACTGGGGACACACCAGGCATCAACACTTGTCACCCCTGGGTGATGGCTGTCTAGGCGATTACCATCACTTTTAGCCTTTTCCAGATTTCCTTCGCTACCCCTTTCCTATCGTGTTGTTATCAGAAAACAAAACCAATAAGTGTATTTAAAAACCAAACGAACAAGAACCCAGCTGGTTGGGTGTGTGGACAACTGACATTTTCTCAGGCTTACGGAGGAGGCTCTGCAGATGCAAATTCAAGCCTCCTGCTTCCAAGGACAAACGCCAGGGCCGCCACTGTTAGCAACAGTAGAATTCTACCAAGATTCCGGAGTAGGAGCTCGAAGGTGGTGCTGCAGGGTCTTCCAAGATCTGAGAAAAAGTTGTTTTGGTTTTTGAATTCTAGACCTGTTACCAACCAGCCAAGGGGGAGGGCAACACGATGTAATTGTCAGGCAGGATGGCTTAGGAAGCTGACCTCCTGCCTGCCCTTCCCGAGGGAGGTCCCTGCGGTAGAGAACAGAACAGAGCCCAGGGATGGCCGCGACCTAATCTCCGGAGACCTAGTATGTCACTCTATGTGGCAAAAGACACTGCAGACGCGGCTGAGCCAGCGGTGTGACATGGGGAGATTATCCAGATTGCCCAGGTGGGACCGGTGTCATCGCAGGCATCCTGAAACCTGGAAGAAGTCAGAAGAACCAGTCAGAGCGGTGCCCTAGGACAAGGCCGGAAGAAGGGACGCATGCAAGAAAGAATAAATGACAGATGGCGACGTGGTAGAAAGAAGGCGCGGAAGTTCCACTTCTACTCCGGGAAGGAAGAGAAAAAGGACAGTCAGGAGCGTTAGGGGTGAGGGCAGCGAGCCCAAGGTCCAAAACTAGCCAGCGTGTCTGCCGTGCGAAGCAGCAGGCGTCAGGTGAGTGGCTGACCCCTGTGTGCGCCGGGCGCAGGGGATGAGGGCTCCCAGCACACGCCCCGTCTGGCTCCTCCGCCTCCAGTCAATCCTGGGAAAGCCCAGCCCTGCTCACCCACGGGTCCCCCTCAGCTGCGGTTTCCCATGTGTACTCCGTGGAATGGGATTTGTAAAAGGATTCTATGATCACAGACTTTTGGGAAAGTTAAATTGGTTTCTGGGTTGCAGGACCGTTCGGTGACTTGGATAGGCTAAAATGCGTCAGAAATCTCTAAGTGGATATACGGTGGGCAGCGTTCCCCAAATTGACCTGGCCTTGGAACCCTCGTTTGGGGGGAATTTCACGAGACCTGTAAGACGCTGCCCCATATCTCCAGGGCCAGGCCGGGCCCTGGCAGTTCCCTCGGTCCCTCCCTCTCGTAGGAGCCCCTGATCTGATATCCTCCATCTCCTGGGGTAGACTTTTCTTTTGTAAAATCTCGGGTCTTTCAGCACCTGTCTCTCTGCCGTGTGCCCCCTCTGACACTAGGGGGCACTGCTGAGCTGCGGGCTCCCTGCCCAAGCGGCCCAGGGGCTCCTCTAACTCGGAGGCAAGGGCCCATGTGCTTGGTCCCTCATGGGATGTTCGCTAAATAAGCAGATACCAGCACATGCAGGAGACCTAAGGGGCCTGAAACAATGTTTACTTTCCCATACTTACTTGTATGGCATGAGGACCCCAGCCCCCCACCGCCTCCCCGTTCCCATTAGCCCCGTGCTGTGTCTGTGGGATCCCTTCTCTCCACCCCAGGAGGTCTCTCGCTTACGGAGTCTGATGGCCAGGTGCAGAGCCGCATTTCCACAGGTTGGCCCACGGAGCAGGCTGGTCTCCTTCGCATGTGAGAAGCGGAAGGTCGCTTGAAGAATTTGCACACACCCTGCCCGGGGCTGCTCATTGCCGGCCTCTCAGACGTCGGTGCTGCGACAGCTGTCTCAGATAATGGGAGAAGTGGTTCTGTCATCGCAGAGCCAGACTCGTTTGTAACGTACTGTTGTAAGAAACTGTTCAAGATCACGAGAACCAAACTTGGAACCGATTTCTTTTCTTTTTTTTTAAGATTTTATTTATTTATGTGACAGAGAGACAGCCAGCGAGAGAGGGAACACAGCAGGGGAGTGGGAGAGGAAGAAGCAGGCTCCCAGCCCGATGTGGGACTCGATCCCAGAACGCCGGGATCACGCCCTGAGCCGAAGGCAGACGCTTAACGACTGCGCTACCCAGGTGCCCCGGAACCGATTTCTTAATGTTGGACAGTTAGGCTCTTGGCAATGTCATTACAAAGGACACTTTTGGGGCACCTGGGTGGCTCAGTCGGTGAACCGTCCCACTCTTGATCTCAGCTCAGGTCTGGATCTCAGGGTCGTGAATTCGAGCCCCATGTTGGGCTCTGCGCTGGGCATGGAGCCTACTTAAAACAAAACATGGCATCTTCACGTAACCTTTATAAACCTCGGCACCTGGTCCTAATCATTTCTTCGGCTAACTGTTCTATGGGTGCAATGGGCTTCATGTTTTCAAAGGAGTTTAACCCACGAGGAGGACTCCAGGAAAGGAAGAAGGACCCACCTCCCACCCTGTTTTGACCCTGAAAGGTGTCCACTTTTATATCCTTTGTAAACTTACAGGTTAAAAAATGCTTCTCAGGGCGCCTGGGTGGTTCAGTCAGTTAAGCATCTGGCTTTGGCTCGGGTCATAATCCCGGGGTCCTGGGATCTTGTCCCATGTCCTGCTCCCTGCTCGGTGGGGAGTCTGCTTCTCCCTCTTCTGCTGCTGCTCCCCCTGCTTGTGCTGTCTCGCTGTCAAATAAATAAACAAAATCTTAAAAAAAAATTGCTTCTCAGTTTTTAAAAGAGTAATCACTTTGTGTTTGTGAAAGTGGTATAGTCTTAAAAAAAAAAAAAGGTCAAATACAAAGCAATACAAGAAAAGGACAGGGGAGGAAGAGAAAAATGTCCCAAATCCCCTCATCTGGAAGTAACCATAGTTTTGTTTGAACATTGTTCCAGAAGTCTGTTTGGAAAGGCAGGTTCAAGGACAGGCAGGAGGAAGGATGGGTGGGGTGTGGGTCAGGGTGGGGGCCCAGACACATGTGCCTGCTTCTCCCAGACGCCCTCCGAACTCCAGGGAACAAGGAGACGTTTACAAAGGGAATCCTTCTCTAAGAGTGTTGGACCCCAGCTATGTGGCGGGCTTCTCGAAGCAGAGAGGCAGATGGGGTTGAGATGATGGGGGTGGAGTCCTGGCCGCTTGGAGGTGGGACGCTGTGGCTCTGGGGTTCAGGAGAGGCTCCCAGCCGAGCCTCCAGCTGGCTGGGTAATGCCCTGTAGTGGATTAGATTGTGGTCCCCCCAAAAGGATATGTCCCCTCAGAACCTCTGATGGGACCTTATTTGGAATAAGGGACTTTGCAAATGTAATTAAGGTAGGGATCTTGAGCCGCTCCTGGATAGAATGGGCCATAAATGCAACACAAGCCGTCCTTATAGAGACAGGAAAAGAGAAGCCACAGACATGGGGAGCAGTGCAGGTGAGAGAGGAGGAGATTCTGCAGGGGTGCAGCTACGAGCCAAGCAGTGCCCGGTGGGCAGGCAGCCACCAGAGCCTGGAAGAAGCAAGGAAATGTTCTCCTTTAGAGACTTCGGGCTAAATAAAGATTAGATTTATTTGTTTGGGAGAGCGAGCACGAGCAGAGGGCAGAGCAGAGGGGGAGGGAGAAGCCGACTCCCTGCCGAGTGCAGAGCCCGCCCTGGGGCCCGAGGTGGGACTGGATCCCAGGACCCTGTGATCATGACCCCAGCCGAAGTCAGCCACTCAACCGACTGAGCCACCCAGGCGCCCCGTGGAATTTTAATTGCATAAAAGATTAGACAAAATGTGTGCTTGAGTGTCCCGGTTTTCCAAAATAGTTGTTGCATTTCTCTGGGGAAAGTGGGAAAAAACACTTAGCTTAGAGCATGGCATCGGTGAGAATCTGAGGCCCTCTTGTCCGTTGTGCCGCCAGCTGCAGAGCACAGAGGGGTCTCCCCAAACCCCACATCCAGAGGGCGAGGAGACTTGAGCCAACCCCTCACCTCTGCGGGGAGAAGGCCGCATTGTTCCAGCCCCGGCAGAGTGAGGTCTGGGCACGCCCATGCAGAGGATTAGGGCCTTGCAAATCCCCTCCTGGGGAGCCCTGATCCTGAGGGACAAAGGGCTTGTGTTGAGTCTCCCCAGGGCCAGCACTGGGCCAGGGTGGATGAGGGGGCAGGGCTCCTGAAAGCTGCCCCTTTGCAGGTGTGTGTGAGTGTACGGACGTGCAGGTCGTGTGCAAGGCCCTGTGTGTCGGGATCGCTGGGCAGGCGTGCGTGCTTGAGGATGCATCCGTGTGACAGTGTGTGTGTGCATGTGCAACCACACTCCTGTCCCCCGAAAATGCACCTCGTGTGTGCTTTTGGGCACGTCCCGGGCCCCCCCCCCCCCATTATCTAGGCAGCAACCGGCTCTTCTTCCAGTGCCCCCAGGTAGTGCTCCCCAGAGTTCCAGGTCACAGAACTTCTGGGCTCCAAGCCCGGCCAGATTGGCACTAGGAAGAAGGCCCCTGAGTTGGCACAATACCCACAAAAGCGCCCAGTGGCTGAGTGGGGTCAGGAACAGAGCCCCCTTTGTGCAGCCTCCAGGCCCTTCCTCCAGAGCTGCGCCTGCCAAGGTCCTGGGCCTCTGCTGCCTCCGCCCCACGGAAGGATCTGGGGCCTCTGGGAGGGGGGAGGAGCACGGGGAGACCAGGTGGGGAGCCCCTAGCTTCCAACATGAGTCAGCGGGGGGTGCCTGAGCCCTGAGGGGCCTCTGCAGGGAGACCAGCCACGTCCAAAGCAGCTCTGTGCTCTCCCCACGGAGGGCTGGCTGGTCAATGCTGTGGACAGACTGCCTCTCCTCCAGAGTGAAGCCAGGGAGCCTCCAGGATCGCTGACTTTGTGGGTGAAGGACCAGAGGATACACGTGGCAGGCTTTCTGGGTCACAAAGTGTCTCTCACAATTGCCCAGCTCTGGGCGGTGACAGCAGCCCCAGACGACGTGCACGTGAATGGGCTTGGCTGTGTGCCTGGAACACTGTCCGTGGGCAATGGAGTGTCACAGGATTTTCACGTGTCACAAAGTGCTATTCTTTTGAATTGTTTCTAACCACTGAAAACTGTAGGAAGTGTTCTCAGCTCACGGGCTGCACTACAACGGGTGGGGGTGGGGTGCTGGATTTGGCCGCGGGCCCAGTTTGCTAACCCCTGGCCTAGGTACCTCAGCGTCTAGGGAATGGAGGTGCCAGTGAGACAGGGCCTCCGCCCCGTCCCCAGTCCCCCAACACTGCCCTTCCAGTGACACCAGGAGGTGGGCCAGCGCTTCCAGAGTGGGTCTGTGCATGCAGGAGGCCATTCTCTGCACCCTCTTCTTGTGACCTTCCTAAACACCTGGTCTGTGCCCAGCCCGGCTCCTGGGCCCTGCATTAGTCCTTCCTCGCGCCCAGGGAGTGCTCCCCTGCGCTGCCGACACTGTCACTTAGCTGACCGGTCACCAGGGGCAAGTGTGTTGTTTCTGATCTTCTGCAATTTAGCAGGACACGGCCTGGAATGACGCTGCCCCTCTGGCAGTAGGCGTGAGTCCCGGGTGTTGGGGCCCTCGCTTGGAGAAGGACGGTTGAATTCTCGTAACGCCCACGAGGAGGCTCTATCACGCCCTGCAGACAACGGATGACCCAATCAACTGTTGGGTGGTGGCGGCTCCCCGGACACCATGCCTCACACTCAGGGAAGCCAAGATTTGGACCTCGTCTGGCTCCGGCGGCAGCACCAGCAGGGGCCTCAGACCTGCAGCCCTCGAGGAGTACCCCAGTACCTCCCAGTAAGGCTGACCCCTAGGCCTGACCCCAGGAACCCCCAGAGGCACTAGCCTAGAGAATGGCTCTCTCCCCATCCTCTGGGCCTGGGTCATCCCAAGGCCCGTTGAGGCCGGCCCGTCCCAGTGACATCTGCTCTGGGCACAAAGCAAAGATCCTCACTGTCTTCGAAGTGACACACCATGGGGGACAGCCCCTGGGGTCTCTCCTCCACCTGGAGCCAGGCACACAGTCCAGCTGTCTCTGAGGGTCTGCGGGGAGCTCAGCCTGAGCTCCTGGAAGCCCACGAGACACAGAGCTCCACACAGGCCTGCTGAGGTCCTGGGCCCAGTTCTGCACGAGGCAGGAGCTCCTGTGGGCATGTGGCCCGCACCTCCCCCCATGGGGTGGAGACCTGTCTGGCCAAGCTAGGGGAGGCTCTCAGCAACCCCCCACTTCTGAAGTGCCCTTCTAGTCCAGGTGCTGAGGAGAGACCCAGCGGTGGCAGAGAAACGCTTGTCACTGTCACGTTTTGTTTGTCCTGGCCACGAGGCCAAGACGAAAAACACGGCGAGTCCGGGAGCCTCCCCCGGGATGGCTCTGGGATTTCCCCAGGAAGAGCTCCCACTGCCATTCCTTCCTGTTCCCCTGGTGGCCCTCACTCCTTCCTTCTGGATGGGGGCCCACGGGGACGGCATGGGTATAAAGGGCCGGCGGACAGCGTCCAGGCACAAGACTGCGCGGCCAGAACCAGGCGACAGGACTCTCCGGGCAGGTATGGCAGCGCTCCTCTCCCATGGTGGTGCCTGGCCAGGTCGGATGGGGCCCCTCTCAGAGCAGGGCCTGCCCTCTTCCCTCCAGGAGCCTTGGGACTCACCATCCAGAGGCCATGCTGCGGTGGCTGACTCTCGCCCTGCTGTGGAGCGCCACCTGCCGGGCAGCACGTAAGTCTGGCTGGGCCTGCCCCCACCTCGTCCCCCACCCCGGGGGCGCACTCACCCCTGCCCTCCTGGCCCATCCCCCCGGGGGGCCACCCTCACCTCTTGCCATAGATGGACTCCAGTCCCAGGGCCACAGGGGCTGCCTGGAGGGCGGCGTCCAGTTCTGGGCAGGGACACGCTCCATCCCAGCCTGCGTGGTGCTTCCCTTTCCCACCTGGTCCCCTCATCCATGCAGAGATGTACGGGGAAGGAGGAGGCAAACATTTCAGCACCTCCAGCGACTGTGAAATCACCGGAGTCCGGGTGGCCGTGGGTCTCCTGGGCCTGGTGAAGAGGTGAGTAGGAGCAGGGCCCCTGGAGCCCTATCGCCACGGCCTTGGGAACTGGGGGAGGAGGCTGTGCACCTCATCCCCTTGTACCTGCGCTGGGCTCCCAATGACCCTGGAAGTTCTGGAGCCACCAGCCACCGCCTCCCCGTTTGTTCCTGTCCTGGGGCACCTCCTCCCCTGCACAACAGCCCCTGCCGTTCTGTCTGCAAGTCCGGCCTGGCTTCTTGGGCTGATCTAAAAAGAGGGGTAGATGAGGTTTCTCCCTCCTTTCTCCCTTCCACCCCAAACAACCTCTTGATCCGAGATGCCCAGTGGGGAACCCAGGGGACGGTCTGTCCAGTGAGGGTCAGAGGAAAGGCAGTGAGGTCAGAAAGGGCCACTGGCAGAACACGAGTTGCCAGAAGCGTGTAGAGGCAGAGAGCCAGGCTCTTCCCTAATGCTGCTCAAGGCCTGGGCGGATCTGTGCTCTGCACTCCCAGGGTCCTGGGGAGAGCAGCGGGCGCCACGGGGGACAGAGTGTGGGCAGGGCCAGGTGGAGGAGGCGTGTGAGGGGAATGGGGAGGCCCCGATGGGCACAGCTAGTGGAACTCCCCCAGGTAACTGTGGGGGTTGCCTGCTTCTAAGGCTTCTGGTCTACTCAGTAACTGGGGCTCAGAAAGCCCAAGCTGGGCCTGGGGACAGTTCCCCACTGTGCACAGTAACAGCAGCTGGCATTGCCCGAGGGTCCCCTTACGAATGATCTCGCTGACTGCCCCCCCAAACCACTCCCACTTTTCAGATAAGGAAACTGAGGCCCAGAGGGGCTGGCTCGCAGAGCCCGAAAGCATCAGCGCAGGGGTCTGAGAGCAGCAGCTCTGTGTCGTGAGCCCAAGTCCGTGTGTGGGGATGTCTACCTGTAGGCACAGGACTGCTGTCCTTGCGAGGGGATGGAGCGCCCGGGGAGTGGTGATTCGGCCTGACTCTGGGCCTTCGACGCTTGCCATCCCCCAGTATCCAGGTGAGGTGTGGCGTCTCCTGGAGTGCAGTGTTCGGCACCCCAGGTGGGACTACCCAGGAATTCCTCCTGCAGCCGGGAGAACACATCGATTTAATCTACGGCTCCTACAGGATGTTTATCCGATACCTGGTCATATTCACAGATCAAGGGCACTATGCCACGTTTGGGAAGGAAGATGGCAACACCTTCACCGTCTTCCCCAGTGAGCAGGGGAAGGTGCTCACGGGAATCTGTGGCCAGCATAAGCCTTTAGGCCTTTCGGGCCTCTGCTTTGAGTGGGACTATCCTCCGGAGGAGGACTGGACCACCGTACGGCCAACTAGCCAGTAGGCACAGGGAGGGCTCTGCATGAGCCGAGGGGCTCAGAACAGCGGAGTCTGGACCTCACACTGGAATCCGCCAACAAATAAAGCTTCTGCAAGAACGGTGCCTCCGGGTGTGGTCCTTGCGTCCCGGGATGTGACCTAAGCTTTCCCAGCGGGTGGGGGGACCAGGCCTCCGGGGGGGAGGCGCAGGGTGAGGAAGGAGCGGTCCGATGCCCCAGGCCGTGGGAACCCTGCCTGTGCAGGCCCTGGGCCTCACAGATCTTCCATCCTTGAGGAGTCTGGGCTCCAAGGTTGCCCCCCACCCCGGCCCTACCCCAAGCCTGTCCAGCTGGCCTCTGACGGCCCAGGCTCAGTCCTGGTTTTCTCTGAGTGTGTGACGGGCCTCAGGGAAGCCAGCCATTAACTTACCCGCTCGCCCAGCACACATCTGCCAGGACCTGGGCTCCCCTGGCCACTCAGGGTTAGAAGAGGAGGCCAGGTGTTCCGCTGAAGGGTGCCCTGTAGGGGGCGCAGGTGGAGGCAGAAGCAGGTGTTGATGGGGACACACGCAGAGCATTGTGTGATGGTGCAGAGGCAGGGGGAGGGGGTGTGCTGCAGGGACGCCTTCAGACGGAGGCAGCATCTGGGCCTGGAGGCCGAGGGGGACCCGGCCGGTAGAGGCAAGGGGAGGAGGGCACTGCAGGAGCAGCGACCAGCACGACCAGCACGGGCGAAGGCAGGGCTTCTAGAGGTGTGATCTGTGACAGCAGCCTGGGGAATGAACGCAGACCCCAGACCTTGCCGTTCTCTGTATGCCCCATCCTGAGCCCGGATTCTGAGTCCCAGAGACCTGCAGCAACTTGGCTTCCAAACAGTAGGGGCGGTGACCGCAGGCAGATGCACTCGGGACCACCGAGCATGAGCACAGACACAGCCAAATGCTGGCGGCCAGTGCGGGGTGCCGGGTCCGGCTGCTCCTCAACAACCCCGGGGCACAGGCCTGCAGTGGCTCCTCTCTGGAAAACGAGCAAACTGAGGCCCAGAGAGCCCAGCAGCTTGGCCTGGGTCACACAGCAGCAAGCAGAACGGCTGAGGTTCGCTTGGGCTGGCAACCCCAGACACACGCTGACATTTTTCTCTGTTTTGTTTCTTATCCTTTAAATGCTGGTTGGGACCCATTCTGTGGTTCTAACCTGCGGTCCGTGGGCAAATTCCAGAGAATCCATGAACTTGGCTGGAGGGGGGGATGTCACCTGTTTATTTTAGTTATTTTCTACTGGAAATTTTGTGTTTCCTTCATGCGTGAGTGTGACCTCACGCAGCTCATCAGCAGTGCCTGTGACCTTGACATTGACAGTTGTCCCAGATACCTTGAAATTCACACTCATTCCAACTTCAAAATTATGGGTGTTTCAGGATGTGTCATGTGACTGTCAGTAGTAAAGGGTATTTGGAGAACACACGTGAGGACACCTTCTGATGAATGTATCTGTTCTCCTCCCGCGTTGTGGAAAAGCCACTGTGGTCGGCTGGGGGCTCCCCACCCCCCTTGCCAGCCGCTCCCTGGTACCCAAGGGACAGCTCTGGTGCCTCATTTCTTGCCCCTGGATTGCTAAAAGGACAATCTGTCTTCAGTATGAGACGCCTGACCATTTTCCCACGGGACTTTCTTGGGGCTGGCAGCTTCAGCTCCAGGCCTGGGAGAGAATCACTGTAGGGCTGCTGGGATGCCAGGGGTGGGGACAGAGGGCCGGGCCTTCAGAGCTGCCAGCTAAGGCCCCGGGCAAGCCGCTGTCGGGGAAAGGGCACCGGGAGGAGGCAGACAAAGGGCTTGTGGTTCCACGGGCTGAGCCCCAGGCTGGAAACCCCTTTGTGGGTTTGGCTGCCCTTTCAGATTCCTTCCTTCCCCCTCCCCAGGCAGCTTCCTGGAAGGAGGGAGGGAGGGCCAGGAGCGGGTCTGGCCGAGTCCGGGGGCTGCCCTGGGGACCAGGTGGCCCGAGGTTTCTTTACCGTCACCCTGGACGGATCAGGAAGCCGCGTGCTGGGCCACCATCTCGTCTGCCGCTACTGAGAGTAAGCCGGGTTTGCCCGGCTTTACAGATGAGCCAGCTGGGACCCCAGGAGGGGAAGTAATGGGTGGGACCTTACACATGGCGGAGCAGGGATCCTGGCAGACGAACATGCGCCCAGGCCCGAACAGAAACCCAAACCTGTGCTCCTGGTGAGGAGGCCAGAAACCCACAGCCAGCTGGTCCCTACTGGCAGATCAGGGTCTTCAGCGAGGGGCTCGCCGTTTCCAGGGCCTCGTGTCCATCAGGAGGCTGCAGGGACCCGTCCAAGAGAACCAGCTGATCACAGGCATTTCTCTGGTGACAGAGGGTGACTTGGTAAGAAGTTTTTCTTTATAGACGGGCCAGCTCCTACAGGCCAGGCAGGGAGGGGGCAGGACAGGCCCCTGACCCTGGGGAGACTCTCCATCATGGGGGACTCAGTTTTATGGAGAGGCCACAGATATTCCCAAGGCTAGGACCAACCCCCTTGGCTTAGAGCAGTGGTTCCCACCTGGGGTTGATGGTGTCCCCAGGGGACCTCTGGCCGTGTGAGGAGACATTGTGGGTTGTCTCAACTGGGTAGGTGTCACAGACCTTAAGGGGCTGGAGGCCAGAGACATCGGTACGTATCCTAAAATGCACAGGACAGCCCGCATATACACACATACACACACGCAAAAAATAACTCTTTGGCCCCAAACTGCAGTAGGCCGAGGTTGAGAACCACGGGCTAGTTGCTTCGGTCTGTGCCGTGCCCTGTTCTCTGTGGAGAGAGGGCACCTTTCCCTTTTGCCCCACGTGAGTCTGATGGGGATCCACAGTGGGGTCCAGCTCCTTGGAGCTCCAAACCTCAGAGCCGGAGGTCTGTGCCCCCAGCCTGACGTGCCTTTGGGCACGGAGTATCTTCTCTGCGCTCCCGCTCTCTGACCCTGGTCCCCATTGCTCCTGGGCTCTCCAGCAAAGGAGGTGTTTGGTGATGTTTTCCTTTTTTTTTTTTTAAAGATTTTATTTATTCATTTGACAGAGAGAGAGAGAGAGAGAGACAGCCAGCGAGAGAGGGAACACAAGCAGGGGGAGTGGGCGAGGAAGAAGCAGGCTCCCAGCGGAGGAGCCTGATGTGGGGCTCCATCCCAGAACGCCGGGATCACGCCCTGAGCCGAAGGCAGACGCTTAACGACTGAGCCACTTAGGTACCTGTCTGTGATGTTTTCCACATCAATTCATTGCTGTACGAGGCTGGCAGGTATTTTTATTGTGCCATAAGGTTTGCCATTTGAGCCATTTTAAAGTATATACCGCCGTGACATTCCGGGCCTGCACAGCGCTGTGCGTCATCCCCACCATCTGGCCCCAGAACTTCTTCATCACCCCAGCAGAAGCCCCAGACCCCAAACCCAGTAAGTGGTCACTCCCAATACTTCCTCAGTTGTCTGACCGACCTTAGACACGTTGTGCAGAGAGAGGTCTGTTTCCTGCTGTCGTGTCTGTTCATGGCTCTGTCTGGTTAGGTCGTGGACCCCTACAGTGTCAAGGGTCCCCTGCGCGCTCTTCGAGGCTTCCTGTTGTCCGCTTTCTGGAGGTACGACGTCCACACAGTAAAATGCATCTGTGATCACAATGACGTTTGATAAAATCTTGACAAGTGTATACGCCAGTATAACTACCACGACACCCAAAATGTAGGAAGCTTCTGTCCCCCCGCAAGGCCCCTGGAGTCCATCTCCTCCCAAACCCAGTTCCAGAGAATCGCTGATCCGGTTTTTTTGTCACTATAAATGGGTGTTGTCTTTTCTAAAACTTCAAACAAACAAAATCACACGGTATGTGCTCCTCTGTGTCTGGCTTCCCTCACCTGGCGTTAGGGTTCGGAGGCTCGTCCGTGTGACCTGTACTCCACCAGTTCCTTCCCCTTCTACCACTGAGCAGTAGTTCTCTGTCATGGGCACCGATGAACACTGGGGTTGTCTGGGCCGTTAGGAACAAAGCTTCTGTGAGCGTGTGTGCGTGAATCTTTGTGACATATCTGTTTCCGCTCCTCCTGGGTAAACGTCTAGTGGTGGGATCGATGACTCACGCGGCCATTGTAGGTTTAAGTTCAGAAGAAACGGCAAGACAGCTTTCCAAGGTGGCTGGGCCATTCTGCATTCCCACCAGCAGGCACGAGCGCTCCAGGTGCTCCACACGCATGTCAACACTTGGCGTTGTCAGTCTCCTACATTTAGGCCATCCCATCACTGCCACTACGGAGTGTCTTTCTGTGTCTCTTGCCCGCTCCCGTGTCTTCCTCCATGGCGTCTCACACCAAACCTCTGCCCAGTTGTTGGATATTTTATACTGAACTCCCTTTTCCTTCTGGCTCTTATCCTGGTGTATGAGGAGAAGAGAGGGTCTAGTGACTTGTGGATGACTCAGTAAAAGAGAGCTCCAGCCCGTTCCCGGCTCCACCTGCTCCGGCCTGGGCTCACCCACGGGCCCCCCAGGGGCAGAAGCGCACACCGAGGTGCCCATGCTGTAGAAGGAGGACTTTCTCTGAGGCCTTAGCTTTCTCATTTAAAGTTGGAAATGTCCCTGCTGCTGTGATGCAAAGGTCCTTCGGTGAACAGACTGAAGACACTTCAGATGTTCCCAAATTGGCAAAAGATTGGCAGCCAGGGGAGAGGGAACAGAAATTGTAATCAACTCTTCCATGAACTGTAATTGTACGATATTTTTTCCTGTTACAAAAGTCATACATGTACACTGCAGGAATTAGGGAACATAGCCACGTTGAAAAGAATGCCCAGTGCCCAGAGGTACTCACTGGTGACATTTCGATGTACCTGCTTCCAGTGCTTTAAAATGTATTCAGGCAGGGGCGCCGGGGTGGCTCAGTCGGTGAAGCATCTGCCTTCGGCTCAGGTCATAATCCCAGCGTCCTGGGATCAAGGCCTGCATCGGGCTCCTTGCTCAGCCTGGAGCCTGCTTCTCCCTCTCCCTCTGCCCCTACCCGTTTGTGTCCTCATGCTTTCTCTCAAATAAATAAATAAAATCTTAAAAAAAAAAAAAAAACTTAAAAAAATGCATTTAGGCAGGGGTGCCTGGCAGGCTTGGAGGAGGGTGTGACGCTTGATCTTGGGGTCATGGGTTCGAGCCCCACACTGGGTGTAAAGATTACTAAAAAGTAAATTAAAAAAAAAAAATAAAATGGATTTAGGCATGTAAAAGGGGTAAGTTTGATAAACAGGACACCCAGCTACAGAAGCTGGCGTTAGGGAAGAGAGAACCTGTCTGAGGACAAAGGGGTCTGGAAAGAAGTTACCAGGGGCGACTTAACACGACAGGAGAGACAGAGAAACAGCCCCAGGTGTTTGCAGGGGGAGCTGAGGCTCCAGGCCGGGCAGGGGCAGGGCGCACAGGTCTCCATGAAGAGCAATTCTGAGCTGAAGGCCACTGGCCCCCAGGTGCCGCTTGTGCTGTGTGCACTAGTGTCAGTTTGGCTCTTTCTCTCAGAACATGGGGACGGACGGACGCACAGAGGAACACTAACGTCCATCACGCACCTGTTTGGGGCCAGGCCTGATGCTTGGTGGTTCACAGGTGTTCCCTCACTCCACCCCGCACACACCGGTAGGGTGGGTACAGGCTCCCATTTTCTTGGGGGTCCCCCACCCCAAGAGCCCAGGCTTCAGCACTCCACGGCATGGGGTTGTCTCAGGCTGGTTTCCATGGGCTGTGAATTCCTTCTCGGTGACGCACGACAAGTTCAGAGACGAGGTCCGCGCCGGACCCGAGCCCGGGGTCCAGGCTGAAAAAGGGACGGTTTATCTCGCGCTTGGTTCCTGCTCCTCAGAGTTGGCCTTTGCGCCCAAGTCCGCCTTCGGGGGCCCTGGCGTCAATCTGACTACCTCCTTCTCCATGTCCTGGCTCAAGCCCAGCAGACGCGGTGTGTTGGCCACGAACTGAACTGTGCAGCTCCTGGCCCTGACTTGTCTCTGGGAGGCATCACTGGCCCCAGGGCTGCCAGAGCCCCCCAGGGTCCACGGACGCATCAGCCACGAGTGGGGAGCGCCCCGGAGAGACATGCAGCTGTGCAGGCAGATGCGCAGGGCAACCAGGGACTAAGGAGGTCGTGAGTGCCCCTCCGCGAGAGCCCCCACCCCACCTCCTCGGGCCGGACCCTCCCACCCCCCACCAGGCACAAGAGAACCTCCTTTGTCTGCTGCAGTCAGTGGGGGCCAGGGGTGGGGTGTTCTTCTTAATCCTCTGCACACACCACCTCTGGGGGGGGCCGAGGGACAGCAGACAAAAGGACTTGTGTCTATGCTGCAGTCATGGCCAGCTGGGAAAATCTTCCCGTGGGTGTGGCCGCTGGTTTGGGCTCCTTCCCTCTCACTGGCCTGGCAGAGATGGGAGGCTGGGGGGCGGGAGGGGGCTCAGGAGTCACCCCTGGGGGCAGGAGCAGAGTAGCCTCACTGCCGACTGGCCTGAACGTTTGGGCTCCCAGGAGCACACACAGACCTGTGCACACGCACACGCATGTGGAGGACATGCACAGATGGGCACGGGGTAGGAGGCCCCAGGGACAGGGCTGCGTGGCACCATGGCCCTGGGCGGCCGGTGGTCACCTGGGAGACGGGGTCCCAGCCCTGGGCCGCCAGTTGCGGCTCCTGGGTGGTTGGCTCACACTGGGAAACGGCCATTATCAAATGTGAAGCACAAAGGCCGAGGAAGTGAGGGACTTTGTTTACCTGTAGTCCTTCCTGTCCTCTTCTCACTGCTTTCCGGAAGGGTCCTCACGGAGAGTGAAGAGCTGGAGAATCTAGCAAACGAGCACGGGGAAGAGATGAGTGAGAGAAAGTCGCCAGGAGGGACAGACTCTGCAGGGCCCAGGCGCCCCGTCCAGGAGGCAGAGGGGAGGGGACGTGGGAGGGGCAGCAGAGGAGAGGCTCTGAGGACCACTCAGCAGGGCCAGGGAACATTCCAGAGCATCCCTGGTGTGCGGCCAAGGCAGCAAGCCTTCTGGGCAGCAGGCAGCTCTCAGCTTCCCCTAGGCGTGACTAAGAGGCTGCTGGGGCTGGTCTAGCCCCTGAAGGGCCGAGGCCTCAGGACCATCCAATCTGCCCCTCACTGTCCTCTCCCTCCACCAGCTCTCACGACTCCAGTCAGCCCTGAGCTCTTGACATGGAACTCCTCCATGGTTCCAGACAGCCACCTCCAGGGAGGGGAGGGGCACGGGGGACACAGAGGCTGCACCCTCCCCCCAGCCCTCAGTGGGCCAACTGGACTGAAAGCAGGACCCCCTAACCTCACAGGGGCCAAAGGAGTTTATTGTGACAGAGCGTGTGCCCATGGCCAAATGCTGGGCTGGCTCCCACAGGTATGGCTTAGTCCCTGCTTCGGACACAGGGACACAGGGCGCTGGCCCCCAAGCTGGCCTTGGCGGCCAGGGCCCGCGGGGGCTGCCCCTGCGTCACCGGCAGGGAGGGGGGGAGGTGGCGGGCATGCCACTGGCCAGAGCTGGGAGATCCAGTGCTAAATGGTCAGGTGGTGGCCACGGCGACTGGGGCGGGGGTGCAGAGATTGAAGATCGGGGGGCTCCGGGGGCCCTTGATTTAGCTGAGTCACTGTTGGGCAGACCGTGTAATTTATCCAGCTCTCGGGACACTTAGGAGAGCATGGACCATGTGAAGGAACAAAATTCGGTGGAGTAAATGTGAAGGCTGGGCTGGCTTTATCAGCAATGCACGGGTCCGGCAGCGGCGAGCTCTGCATTGCACAAAACGGGGATCTTTTTACAAGAAGTGGGGCTGGGCAAGGGATGAACCGCAGAAGAAGGGATGGCTCCAGGCAAGGCCGGTCTCTCTCAGGGGGAGGACAGGGGTCTAAAGTGGGTTACCACACCTTCTTTGGGGGTGGCCAGGCTTGGGGGGGCAGATGACCTCATTGGTGCCGGCCAGAAACTCCCCACCCACCGCTTAAGACTGTGTTTCTGGGGGAGGCACACAGGTCAGGAGGTAAACTCCAGGTGGAAGACTTGGCCTGAGTGATGCCATTTGGGGCCTGTGATTTTCTTTTTAACAATAATCCCAGCGAGACAGGTGTCACCCTAGACCGTCCCAAGCAAGCCAGGACACGCCGTGACCGCTCCTGAGCAGGGGCGGGGGAAATGCTTCTCAAACTCTCTGGGGTAAAGGACTACTTCTTCGCGGTCTGCCGTGGTCAGACGCGGTCCTGACCTGCTCGGGCGGCTCTCAGCAATCCCACAGGCCGGTTTTGTCCCCTCCATTCCGGCTGCTAGGAGTCAGAGATGAAGGCATGGGGGGCGGGCTGCTCTCTTCCTGGCCGTCAGGTGGCCTCTGCTACCATGTGCTCACATGGTCCAATCCCTCAGTAAGCTGGGAAACGCGCATGTTTCCCTGCGCTCTGTGAGCCGCTCTAGCCACCAGAAGGGCTGGGGTTGGACGAGGGACCCTCCACCCTATAGGCTGTGATCAGAAGCACAGGACTGGGGACTGGCATCTGGGGTGGGGGCAGGGCTGAGCCCCTCACCTGTGGGGCTGACGCTGTCCCTGGGTGGACAGTGTCACGATTGAACTCAGTTGTGGGCACCCCGTGGTATCTGAGGAACCCCGCCCCCCACCACGCTGGAACCGACTCTGAGAACCTTAAAAAGACCATAGCATATACTTTCGTAAAATATGGTCATATAACTGTAAAACACGATAAAAATGAATATGAATAAAAAAATAGGAGGGGGGAGAAGACAAAACACATACCCATGTTTTCTATAAGAATAAAAATAGAGTCTACATTATATAATTGCTCTGTCGAAAGATTCACAGCCAGAATGAAGAAGTCCTACCATTCGATATTCAGACCAAAGATTTTTAAGTGGACAAACATCTGAATAGGCAAATCACAAGAGATGAGCCCAGGAGGAGATGCCCCACGCCATGAGTCATCAGACAAGCACACAGTGAGGCCGCAGGAGATAGCACGACAGCCCCCGATTCCCGGCTAGGAGGGCTCCGATCGGGAGGACAGGCAAGCACAGGTGTGCGTGAGGACTGGCGATGCTGAGACCCTTACCTCCCATGCTGCTGGTGGGCAGGTCAGACGATACAATCACTTTGGACAGGAGCTGGTGGTGTCTTTCTTTAAAAGTTATACATACATAGGGGCGCCCCGGTCAGTTGGTGAAGCGTCTGCCTTTGGCTCAGGTCATGCTCCACAGGTCCCGGGATCGAGCTCTGCATCCAGCATCCTGCTCTGCGGGGGGTCTGCTTCTCCCTCTCTCTCTGGCTCTCCCCGTCTCGTGCTCACTCTCTCTCAAATAAATAAATGAAATCTTAAAAAAAAAAAAAAAAAAAGCGAAGCATACAGGTCGCCTATGACCAGCCATTCCACTTCTGGGTGTTGGCTCAACAGAAATGAAAACATGTCCACATAAAAACTTCCAAGTGTTCGCAGTAGCTCGACAGGTAACAGCCAAAACCCAAAACCAACCCAAATGCCCATCAACACAAGAACAGGTGAAGTCTCTCAGCGCTGTGGTCTCACGGGAACACACGGGAACACCACTGGCAATAAAGACACACCACACCCCGGCGGCTCCCAGACACATCCCGTTGAGGCCGAAGGAGCCAGGCACAAGGCAGCACAGGCTGGATGACTCCGTTTATCTGAAACACTGGGAAGGACAGAAGGCAGATCAGTGGTCACTTGGGGACCGTGATGTGGGACAGGGCATTTGACCGGGAAAGGGCCCAGGGAAGATTTTGGGGTGACTTAAACTTCCTGTAACACAGTATGTTAAATAGTAATAAATGTCCTGGGAAAAAGAGAGCAAAGAAAGAAGCAAGGGGGAGGCGGGAACACTGCTCTTGTAAAGGGGCCGGTGACATGGTGGCACGAGTGCAGGTCTGCAGGAAGTGGGGGCTGGAGCTGCAGTCATGCGGGGGAAGAGGAGACTGCAGGTGCAAAGGCCCTGAGGCAAGAGCGTGCCTGTGGGGTTCCAGGGCACAGCTGGGAGCCCTGCGGGGGCAGCTACCCAAGCAAGGAAGGGGAGGTGGGCGGGGGTGGGGGAGGCCAGAAGGACCACGTCATTTCCTCTGAGTGAAATGAAGAGTCAGCAGAGGGCTCTGACCAGCAGCGTGGGCAGTCTTGCTCAGATTTGGAGAGAGCCAGTCTGGCCGCTGGGCGCTGTGCCACGACGAGGCTGCTGGAGAGAGCGCGGAAGCCGGGGGCCCAGTGAGGAGGCCACTGCCCAATCGCAGGACCGTGCGGAGGAGCCGGGCCAGCGTAGCAACAAGTGCACACATCTGCACATGTTTCCAGTAAAAGCAGCAGGGTTTGCCGATGGCTTCGGTGAGCTTCGACGTAGAGCATAAGGGAAAGAGGAGGCAAGGGGGGCTCCACGTGTTTGTGTTGTTTCTGAATCATTTTGAAGGAGGTGTAACTACACACAGGAAAATTCACATTTTTAGTGTATCGACCACAGGAGTTTTGATACATGCATCCGGTCATGTAACCGCCACCTCCACCACGACCGCAAGCTCCCCCAGCACTGCTTGCGACAGCCACCCATCTGCTCTCCGTCTCCGTGGTTGTGCCTTTTCCACAGCGCCGTCCACACGGCCCCGGAGCCTGGCCGCTTCCTCCAGCTCGCTGCACTGGGCGTCCGCGGGCCTGCGTGCCGTCTGCTCCTCTCGGCTGCTGAGCAGAATTCTCCTGATCGGGCGTCCTACGTGTGTTTTCCTGACTGCCAGCGGAAGGGCATCTGGGTTCCCAGCGTTTGCCGATTCTGCATAAAGCCGCTGTAAGTGTCCACGTGCAGGTTCCGGAGTCGGTGGCTGTGGGAAAGTCCAGCTTCACAGGAGATGGTCGCCTGGTTTGCGCGGACGCCATGCCAGGCCGCATTCCCACCCGTGCCCGGGTCCCCACCAGCACGTGGCAGTATCCGTCCTCCGGGTTTGTCACACTCAGCAGTTGGAAGGACGGACTGTGGCCTTTTGCTGGGATGGGAAATCCTGACAGTGATGCAGGTTTGGGAGGGGTTAACAGGATTCACTTGGAGTCTCGCTGAGGTCGAGGCATCCGGGGGCTGTGGGGGAGAGCTCTGGGAGTCACCATACAGATGGTCATGGAGCTCTGGAACCAGCGGTGTGAGCCAGGAGCCAGTGTCAGCGGGCGAAGAAGGCAGGGAGCGCTGGGGCCGCCATAATGCGGATGCTGGGACACAAGGCAGAACCAGCAAAGAGGATTTCATCCTGTCAAAGGGATGACCCTCTCCGTAAGGATGGAGACCGCAGAGCCTCTGAAAACTCACATGTCCTGCCGTGCCTGTGCATGACTGATGGGAAAGCAGACCCACGGCCCCCCAAAGGGAGGTGTCCATGAGCAACCTCGTGACCTTCTGAGCACAACCACGTGGGCACACGTGGCAAGATGCGGCTTGGAGCCGGGAAAGGCCGTTCTCTCCTCCTCCACGTGGAGCCCTGACCACCCGGGCCGTCCAGGGAGCTTGGGGAGGGCGCGCTTGGCTGAGCCGGGGCAACGGTGAGACTCCTTCAGGTGCCCTGGTGGATGTCAGCACTGGCTTCAAGCAGGAAAGAGAGACAAGGAAAAGACTTGTTCTTGAATAACATCTTTACATCCTGGGGACCCTGACACCAAGTGGGGGGGACCCTCTGCAGGTCCAGAATTCTTGTGGACAGGTATGATTTCAAAGCCTTCCTAATCTGGATAATTGAAATGTGTGGGGCCCCTGGCTGGCTCAGTCGGTGGAGAGTACAACTTTTAATCTCAGGGTTGTGAGTTCGAGCTCCATGCTGAATGTAGAGATTACTTAAAAATAAACTCTTGGAGCGCCTGGGTGGCTCAGTCGGTCAAGTGTCTGCCTTCAGCTCAGGTCATGATCCCGGGGTCCTCAGATCCAATCCCGCGTTGGGCTCCCTGCTCAGCGGGGAGCCTGCTTCTTCCTCTCCCTCTGCCCCTCCCCCTGCCTGTGCACACACGCTCATGCTCTCTCTCAAATAAATAAAATCTTTGAAAAAATTTAAAAAATAATGTAAAGTAAAATCTCTGAAAAAAAACCCCAAATGTGTGTGATTGATGAAATCTGACACTGTCGTTTTCATGATAACAAAAATAGTTTTCTGTAAAAAAACAAAAGTTTTCTATAAATCTAAAACTATTCTAAAACGGAAGGATTGAAGCAGGTATATCAGTTAGGAATGCAATTGGCTGCAAGTAAAACAAGATCAAACAATAGCGGTTTAGAAGCACGGATGCGTGGATGGAGGCAGCTGTCAGAGACAGGGTGACGGGGCTGCTGCGTCCCCACACCCACAGCTCCTGAAGCTTTGCTCACTGTCATCACTCTCATTTGGCACAGCAGCTTGTCACCTCATGGTGATAAGATGGCTGCAGATGTTTAAGCATCACATTGACATCCCAGACTAGAAGAAGGAAGAGGGTGGGAAAGGGTACCAGCTGAATATGTCCCTTTAATGAGGAAAAAGCCGTCTTCCCAAGAAACCACCCCCCAGGTGTCTGCTTCCTTCCCCTGGGCCAACACTCAGTCCCACAGGCTCTTGGGACTTGGCGGGAGATTGTGGAAGCGAGCGTTTCCCTTTTCCAGTCTCTGCGGTGGAGGAAGCAAGGCAGGGGTGTGGGCTTACCAGGCACAGGAGGCTGCCACCACAGAAGAGCCGGGCTCGGTGTGTGTGTGCTCACTTCTCTGGACGCGGGGGCAGAGCTGCGGAGTCGCAGGTGTGGGGGTGGACGTCCCCGCAGGGGTTAAAGCTCTGAGGAGAGAGCACGTGGAGGGACAGACCCTGCAGCTAAGGCAGCTCCTGCTGGAATGACATCGGTCCCCTTGGGGAAGTCAGGACAGCTCTGGGAAGGGCTGTTCCATGTGGGAGGCTGCAGCGGGTGGAGACACCTGCCCACTGGGCCCCCGGGACTTCTTCCGAGGAGACTGCCGGCAGGCCCAAGGGCTCTGGGTGGTGTCGGTGGAGCTGAAGCAATGAGTCCTCCCCACCCACAGTGGTCCAGATTTGGGGTGTTCCTGGGCCCAGCTCCAACCCGGGAGCAAAGGGGCTTCTCTGTGCTCCTGGTGTGGACCCTACTGGTGCTGGGCTGACCCCCTTCCACCTCCTAGAACCCCAGCCCTGATGAGGGGTCATCGCACTTCCTGTTAAGGTGGGGAGCCAGGTGCTGGTTCCCCACTTGGAGCCCAGCCTGCCCTTGGGCTCCTCCAGGAGGGCGCACTTGCTTGGGGGCTCCCTGGAGGCGGATGGCCCAACTCAGAGGCAACCCGCTCCACCAGAGTGTCCTGGCAACATCTCCCCCTGCCCCCCCCCCAGATGTGTCTAGGCATTGCTCCCTCCTTCTGTGGGGGACCCTTTGCTTACTGAAGGGGAGGGAGAGAGCAAGGGAGAAAGCGAGGGACAGAGGAGGGAGAGGAGAAGGAATGAGGGGAAGAAGCAGGGGCAGAAGGAGGGGCAGGGAGCATAGGGAGAGCCAACCCTGGAGGACAGAGGGAGGAGGAAGAGGCCCAGAGAGTGGGAGGGGGGCTGCAGGCGGGAGAGCAGGCAGGGGGAGTGGCAGGTGAGGGAAGGCCCGGATTTGGATGTGGTGCTCACCTGAGCTCAGTCCCCAGGCTGGTTCCCAGGCGAGCAGGAGACCAGTGTGGTGTTTGTTTTTTGATAAAACCAACCCAAGGCATCTACTGTAATCTGGTAATGACACAAGGGTCATCAAAACAACACGAGCAAGTGTTTCAGGAGCTGCTCCCCATAAAGGGTGCCAAAAAGCCAGCCAGCCAAAACCCCATGCCACCTTCTCAAAAACTCGCTTCACGGTGAATTTCTAGTTGGAGACACTTTGTCAGCAGTCCTTCAGCGTGGCTGGACCTAGCTGTTTTCTTGACTTTTAGAACGAATCTCTGTGTGGGCCACCATCAGGTTCAGACTCCTGAAACCTGCCACAGAGCCCTCAGTCCGCACATTCCACGGGTTGCAGGGAACACCAGGTGGGAGAGGACGGGGTCCCAGGCGTGGGGGGCTGCGGGGGGGGGGGGCAGGTCCAGGAGGTCAGGGCCCCAGCTGCAGAGGAGGGGGCGGGGGAGGGGCAGTCCTGGGGGAAGGGGGGTGTTAGCTGGCAGACCCCCTGTGGGCACTGGCCAGTGACTCACGCCCATCATGGCCCAGAGACCTGCCTCTCATTGCTTTGCTTTGCTCCGTCCTGCAAGGACGACTCACAGAACCAGCAGTGAGTCACTCAAGTCAGCTCCCGGGGGTGCAGAGGCCTGAGTTGCCTCAGCCCGAATCCGGGAGACCTGGTTCTCAGGGGAGGGAGGGAGGGGTCAGACCACTATCACATGGGCGGGTTTCTCCTAGCTAGCCCAGTTTTGGAAACCCAACAGGCAGGTTGGGGGCCTGGAGTGGCCCTGCAGCCCGCTGGGCCTCCCGATGGGAGGGGGGCATAGGAAAGAAGTGCAAAGGCCAAGGGTCAGAACGCTGAAACACAGGTGAACAGGACACCTAGGTCCCTGGTGGGGCCACCAGACAAACACCCACCTCCCCCATTTTAATCCCAAGTGTACCCCTGCTTCCCAATGTCCCCATACCTGGAAAAACAGGAACGGGGAATAAATAATTTATTGAAATTGAAATAAATAAGATAGGCGGGCAGGGCTACAAATAACCGTAAAAATCGTTAACACATATATACACACAGAAAGGTGCTCCCGCGGGCGGGGCGGGGCCTCGCAGCAGAGGCGGCGGTGCCGGCACGCGGGCGCCCCCCGGAGGCAGGTGGCTCACTGACGACGCGCGGTCAGGCAGCTGGGGCACGCGGCTGCCCGTCTCCCAGATCCCTACCGCGCGCGGCCCCGGGAGGGGCTGCTCCCCTGCGAGTGCCCGCGGAGCTGCACGCCCTGCACGATCCTCATCACCCAGGAGCGGTGGGAGGCCAGGCTGATGTAGACCCCGGGCCGGTCACGCTCCGCACAGCCCTCGCCCCAGCTGATGATGCCCGCCAACAGCCAGGTGCCCTCGACCTGGCACATGAGGGGGCCCCCGGAGTCACCCTGCGGAGAGGAGGCAAGGTCAGGGACCCACGTGGGTCAGGGCTGGACAGAGCCCCGGACCTGACACAGCAGGTGGCAAGGAGCAATTCCCTTGGGGGTGGGTTTCTCTGTCGGAGGAGGTGCTGGAACCCAGCAGGACCGGGCCAGACAGGCCTTCGGGCTCGCTGCTGGCGAGGAGCACCTTGTGCCAGACCTTCCTGCTCACGGCCCCCGAGCCACACTGGCATCCTGGGTAGCAGAGAAGGAACCACAACCAGGACCTTAGTGTCTGAACCCGGGTGTGGACCATTCCACCACCGCTGTCCGCTACCCCTGTGATGGAGCTGAAGCTGGTTCTGGGGACCAGGACGTAGGAAGCCTCTCAGGAGAAGGCAAGCTTCCAGAGAGTGGGGTCCGGCACCCCCAAGACGCGCAGTAGACGCCTGGTGTGCAGCCCGACAGATGGATGCCTGAGCCAACCGGATGGACGCCGGTTCTGTAGGCATTTGGGGGGCTCGCGGGTCCCAGCTGACGTGGGGGGTGGGCAGCCGGCAATGGGGGAAGAAGATGGGGTGCTCACCAGACAGGCATCTCGCCGCCCCTCCAGATAGCCAGCACACAACATGTCCTCGGTGATGGCTCCCTGCCCCGCTCCCCGCCAGTACAGGCGGCTGCAAATTTCTGAGTCAATGATGGGAACCTCCAGTTTCTGCAGTGTCTGGGGATGCGGCAGGGGCACTGCGGGCAGGGAGCAGAGGGTCAGGCTTGAGAAACCCTGTCTTCATTGTCCCCACGACCCCCTCCGCTCCCCCTCAGAGGCAGTTCTCAAAGGCTAATGGATCAGCTCTCCCAAATGCCTGTGGAAAACCCCAATCCCAAGACTCCACCTCTGGGCCTACCTGGTGTCACTTCTCTTAATTCTTCTGGATTCTGGTTAAAGTCCCATTTTTCTTACACTTTTTCCTCTTAGCATCCCCCCATTTATCCATCCATCCTTCCATCCATCCATCCATCCATCCATCCATCCATCCATCCATCTTTTTCTGCTTCTTTGCCTCTTCCTTTAACTGCCTGGTGTCTCTAGATGATGTTTTCCAGACTTGGTCTGACAACTGTATTTTTGTTAAGGAGACTACATCCTTCTGGAACTTTCGCCTGCAATCATGGCACGCTGCCACCAGGAGGTGCCTGTTCCCCCTTGGGAGTCTCCAGCTGTCTTCCTATCCCCGCAGTCAGCCTGGCCCCACACATGCTCCTTCCAGCCCCTCCTCCATCACTTAATGGCCTCACTGATCTGGCTGCTGCCGCCCCAGGACGGCACCACAGATCCCTTTTAACTAGAAAGGACCTACAACTGTCCACCTAGCTTTCTGTGACTTCCCACCTGCAGCTCACTTTTTGTCTGTGTCGTCCGAAGAGTCTGTTTCCTTCTGCTATGCCTCTGGCCTCCACCCTCTGCTGTGCACTGTTCCTGTGTCTCCAGGAGCCTTGCTAGCCCGACCCCAGCCACCCCTGGCCAGCCGGTGGGGAGCAGCCGCACCTCCGTCACGGATGCTCCCCCAGCCTGCAATCCAGCAGCGCGTGTTTGGAGAGAGACGGACGGAAGAATCAGGCAGGCAGATGGGCAGGACTCGCTCGGAGAAGTGGACGGAGCGCTCAAGGCGCACCAGGGCGATGTCTGCACGGGAGCCCTCTTTCCAGGAGTACACGGGGTGGGACTGCACCCAGGCGATACCCACCTCCTGGGACCTGGGGCCCGGGTTCCCCAGCTGCCAGGCCCCCAGCAGCACAGAGAACTGGGATGGCTTGTTGAGAGTGCTGGCAGGAAGAGGAAAGGGGGTAGGGTCAGTCAGGAACCCGGGGCGGGGGGGTGTTGCTGGGAAGGGTCTCGGGGACAACATGCTTATGGAGGCCCTGAGAAGCAGCGTCTCTCTTCTGAGAGGCCGCGAGACGGGACAAAGACCTGGAGGCTGGGGCTGAGTGGGGAGCATGGGGTCCAGCGCAAGAGACTGGCCGCACATACCCCTTGAAGCAGTGGGCGGCGGTGACCACCCAGCGGCTGGTGAGCAGGGTGCCTGCACAGTGGTGGGTCCCGTTCTTCTGGATGCTCACGACCCAGGGCCACTCGGCATCGGTGCTGTCCTCACCACCCACGATCCGGTTAAGCTGCTGGGGCTTCCCACAGGCTGGGGGTGCTTGAGGAGGAGGTCACATTTTATCATCCCCGGGGCACAAGCCTCCCGCCCTGTCCACGCCCCGCACTGTTCTTCCCCTGGCCATTCCCTGCCCTTCCTCTGCCCTCCCCTCAGGCTGGCCTTCCCTCTGCGCTCCTCTCACCTGCTGGTGCTGCCCTGCCCTGGGCCCCTCTCCTAGTCAGAGTCTCTGCTCTGCCTTCCAGGCCCCCTTTGCTCTGCCTTCCTCTCCTGCTTGACCACCCCTTCTGACCCCCCCCCCCCGCTCGGGGGGGCCCCACTCACCAGGTATCTTGGCAGCATGGAGGGAGGCTGAGGGCAAGAGAAGGAAGGGTCAGGCCAGTGGAGAGGAGCCCCCCAGTGCCCAGGGCAGCTCCCCAGACCTCCAGGGTGGGGCATTTCCTGGAGCCTGGGTAGGGCTGACAGAAACCTCAGGCTCTCTCTAAGCTGCGGCCTTACCCTCCCACCAGCTTCCTGTCCGTCTTGTGCCTGTGCTCCGTCCCACCTGCCTGGGGGAGGACGGCTGGCTCCGGGGTGCCTCTCACGGAGGGTAAGAGTCGGGGAACACCTGCCTGACCCTCTCAGGCTTTCCCCCCCAGACCTGAGGCTGTGGCCCGAGATCCCCTCAACCCCAAGCCCGAGGCCTGGAACAGAAACGTGTGGACCTAAGTGCTGGGAGGGGGTTGGAGGAAGAGGACGGAAGACGGTGATGAGGATGAGGAGGAGGACAGAGGAAGATGAGGAGGACGCTGACGGATAGGAACGGGAGGGCTGAGGTGTGTTGAGGTCGGGGCGCTGGCGCAGCCTGTGCCCAGCGCCTGCCTCAGTGTGTCCTGCAGTCCTCTGCTGGCAGCCACAGGACAGGGCAGAGAGGAGCAAGCGAGCACAGAAGGTGAGGGAGAGACGGAAGACAGAGACCGGGTGCAGGCAGGGCTGGGAAGGAAGGTGCTGAGTACGGAGAAGGGAAGGGGTGGCCCTAGAGGGGCAGAGGAGGGAGGGGTGGCAGGTCCTCAGGACTCACCTGCAGAAGCCAGAAGCAGCAGGGGGGTTAAGATTCTGAGACAGCCCCCACCTAGGGCCGGGGGAGTTCTGGAAACCACCATGGCCAGCAGGGGCGCAGGAAAGGCTGGGAGAGCAGTCCTGCCCACGACAGGAGTGTGCAGAGTTCCCTACAGGTCACCCCAGGTTTTATCCTGGGAGGTGGAATGCTGTTGGACCAGTCCCCCAAGTGAGTGAGTGGCTCAGTCCCTGCCACCCCAGGCTGTAGGTCACAGGAGGGGTGGGACTGCTGGGAGGAAATGAGCCGTTAAGGGGACTGGGGGCTCTAGCTGAGACCCCTACCTCTGCCCTGGAGCAGTGGACTCAGGGCTCTGGACCCTGGCTCCAGCTGTAGGTCCAGGATCAACCCTGTGGAGGAAAAGGACCCGGACCCAGAGGTCTAGGCCAATGCCCTTGACACTGACTGGGAAAGCTCCCCAGTTTGGGTG
Organism: Ursus americanus; assembly: GCF_024610735.1. Lineage (NCBI taxonomy): Eukaryota > Metazoa > Chordata > Mammalia > Carnivora > Ursidae > Ursus > Ursus americanus. The sequence continues at coordinate 38,248,471 of NC_142128.1, forward strand.
GGGAAGGGAACACCTGGGGCCTGGGTCTGCAGCAGCTGAAGGCTAGGTTATGGAGTCTGGGCAAGGTCCCAGGGCCTTGGGGAGAAGGGGGTTGCCCAGAGGCTCAGTAATGGCTCCTTCCTCCAGGGGCCACCATGACTCAGCCAGGAGACCTGACCGAGCCCTCCGCTCTGGGATCCCGTTAACCCACTTCCCAGAAAGCTGTGCATCAGGCCCCCAGTGGCCGCCTGATGGGTCATATGGGCCCTGTCACTCGGTGGCGAACAACTCACCCCTCACCTGGACTGCAGGGAAGCCCAGGCGGGGCCAGCCAGGTGCCCAGGTGGCTGACTGACGTGGCTGCCTGGGAAGGGCTGGGATGCCATCCCCCATGCCTGGCCTGGCCCATGCACTCTGAACGGTCAGAGGGCAGCTTGGCTCCACTGGAGCAGGGAGCCTGGGGGGAGCACCAGATGAGACCTTGTGACCCGGTGTCCCTACCAGTTCCTCCCTGACTCAGCGCCCTGCTCCCCTAGCAGGAGGGGCGGGCCAATTCCTCTTCTGAGACCCACTGTGTCTCTGTCCTTTTGTTCATTCGATCCTCGTGCTGGGAAGGGGCACGAAACAGCGGGGCATATGGTGTGCCCCACATCGCTGCATCTCGGGCTCAAATCCCCTTACTGTTCCTGCTCTGCAATGAGGAAACCGGGGCCTGGTGGGGAGGGGTGGAGCTGGGGGAGGCTGGTGGGGAGGGGTGGAGCCTCGATGTGAACCTCAATCTGGAGGCGGGTGACTGGATGGGACTCAGTAGATCCTGAGGGATCTCGGTCCAAGGGGTGGGTGGTTTTCACCCAAGGTCCTAGCTGTGGGGAGCCTGAGGGCCTCAAGGGGCCCAAGGAGGCATGTGACTCTGGCAGGGCGACCGGTGAAAGCTGCCCGGAAAAGGAGGAACCTTGAGACAGAGGCTTGCAGGGCAAGTGGGAGTGGGCCTTGCAGAGACTCAGGTAGGAGGGCTTGCAAGAGAGAGGGGGTCTGGGGCTGGGAGGAGCTGGGGGCCAGGCCAACTCTCAGTGCACCCCGCTGGGCAGACCACCTAGGCCTCTCTGGAGCTCCCCAGCTTGGCCAACATGCTCTGTCCCCACAGCCTGTGGGGGGGGGGGGCGACTCCCGTGCTGGTTCCCAGAGGCCAGAAGGGTCCGGCGGCAGGAGAGTCAGCAGCCAACCCCCTCCCCCTGGCAACTGACCGCCTACCCCCCCCCCACCGAGACTGGGACTGTCAATACCAAAGGATCATCAGTGTGTTTTACTGACGCTCCCCCCCCCCCCACTTTGGTGGGAAGGGCAGGAGACAACCCAGGATTAAACTGCAGCCCGAACCACCCCTCCGCATTAGGGGGAGCCCCCGTCACACCCCGTCTGCCCACAACAGCCCCCAGCTGATGTGCTACTCCCAGGACTGGAAGGAGGGGGCTGCCGGAGAGCACAGCGGCCGAGGTGAGGGGCAGGTTCTGTGGTGCTCCCCCTCCCCACCTGCTCATGATCCTGGGTCACCCCTGTACTCCATGAGTAGCCTCAGGCTCCCCCAACCCACTCCCTTCCTGCAACTAAGGTGGTCGGCCTCCCCGGCTCCTTTGATAAGCATTTACTGGGCAACTGCTGTATGTCAGGCCCTGTGCTGGGCACTAGGACACAATGGTGGGTAAGACAGAAGTCCTACCTCAGGCAGCACGCATTTCCCCAGGACTAGGAGATGGAGCAGGTGAGGGTGGTGAGGAGTCAGGGACGAGAGCAGAGGGGAGTCTGGAGGATTCTGCTGGGCCAAACTGCTCCAGACTGCTGTCTCCCCAGTGTCCTTTGTGTAACAGCCTTTCCTGACACTTGGGTCACTGCCCAGGTGACCCAAGGGGCAGGTGTGTGTCCTGAGACGTGCTGTCCCCAAGACAGGGTGGCCAGGCAGAGGGCCTCAGGGGAACGAACTGGCAGGTGCACAGGAAGTCCCGAAAAGCCAGTGAAGGCTCTGGCACGGGTCTTAAGCAAGGCCCAGAGACCGGCTCCCCATTTCCCAGAGTGGGGGCCTCGGTGTGATCCAACATTCAACAAAAGATTTAGGCAGTGCCTACTGTATGCTGGAGCCACGCCAGGCGTGCTGGCTGGGCACCTCTTCGCTCGGGTGCCCCCTGCCACCCACACGGCTGTGTATCTGCGGCGCCATCTCAGGGCCACGGCTGATGTGCAGCGAGGCGCGCAGAATGCACGGGGCTGCAGAGCTGGGGCTGGCCACGCTCCACCCAAAGAAGGGGTCCACCCACGCCACCACAGACAGGGCAGATATCCACCCCGGGCTATCTGTCCATCTCCAACCCAAGTCTACCGGTGCCCGCCATGTGCTGGGTGCTGCCGTTCAGTGAGCAAACCAAAACCAACCCCGGCCCCTGTGTCAGGGACGCTGGGGGAAAGAGAGAATAAACAATAGGAATCTGATGGATGGATGATGGATGGATGATGGATGGATGGATGGATGGTGGATGGATGATGGATGGTGAAGTCCCGGGGAAGCCAAACCAGGAAGGGGATGGGGCCGGGGGGAGGGTGGCCATCTTGTCAGGACTCAGGACAGTGCTCACTCTCCGGCTGAGTCTTAGGGGTGCAGTCGGAAGTCATCCCAGCCCCCAGAACTGCACCAGCAAAGGCTCTGCTGGGTGGGAACGGCGGATTCGAGCTGTGGCAAAGGAGAGGTTCAGGGGGGCCACTCTGTGGAGGTGACACTGACCTGGGCTCCAGGGAGCCACAGGGGGACAGAAGTGGGGAGGCTGTTTCAGGGGGAGGGACCAACCAGCTCCTGGGCACAGAGGCAGGGTGCTTGGGGGCGCGGCTGAGGGCTCTCAGCAGAGGGAGCTGGGGATGCACGTGGCCGGCAGATCTGAGCACCTGCCCCAGCATGTCCTGCACCCCACGTTCACAGAAGCAGGACGCATGGAGCCCCAGAGTGGAAGCAGCCCAATGTCCACCGTGGATGAATGGATGAACATGGTGCGGCCCGTCCACCCACCCAACAGAACATGATCTTATTATCCAGCCATAAAAAGGATGAAGCGCCTGACGCCTGCACAGCATGGGGGAGCCGGAGAACATTGTGCTCAGTGACAGGAGGCGGAGGCAAAAGGACAAACACTGCAGGATTCCACTTCTAGGAGGTCCCCAGGCCGCAGAACCACGGCCCCAGGAAGTGGAAGGGGGGGTTCTGGGGGCCAGGGAGGGGCCCGGAATTAGGGTTCGGAGGGAGCAGAGTCCTTCGGGAAGATGGAAAAGGCCCACAGACAAAGGCAGGACGTCTGCACGTATTTAATCCCACTGAGCCGTGCACTTAGCAGTGGTGAAAGTGGTAAATCATGTTTATTTTACCACAACTAAAAGAATGGGCGAGCAAATCTGAATGTCCCCCCGTCCTGTGAACACTGGGATCTGGGGCAACACTGGGCTGCAGGGGGCAGAGTGGCCCTGGCCAGTGCCCTGGTCCACCCGGACAGCAACAGCCACGACAGCCCCCTCACATGAGAGCAGGGCACTCACAAAAGCAGGTAAACGGAGTGCCTTCCTGCACCCTGGGCCTCAGTTTACCCATCTGTGAGGAGGAACTGGTCAGCCCCACCCCCCACCCTGCCTGTCACAAGTGCAGGAGCCAGGGCTGCTTAGGTGTGAGGGCCTGGCAGCCCTGCAGGGCTCAGTGCCAGTCGAGCAACACCGGGCTGCGCGTCTACAGGCAAGGTTTTCTGGGGCACTAATGGTTTTCAGGAACCATTCGTCCCTGGCTGGCTGGCCCTGGGGACACTCGAGGACACGGCTCACTGGCTGGTGTTCCAACATTGGGGATGTCCTCTCTCTGGTCTAACCGCACTCCTGACTCTCCTAGGAACCCACGCGTCTCCAACCCCATCCCAGGTCCCACTCAGAGCCCCACCTCTACCCCAGCCCAGCCCCCACAGCCTGGGCCTCCTATTTTGCTCTGCCTCTGCCCAGGTTCCTCACGTCTCCCCAGTTCTGCCCATCCCGGTCCTGGCCGCAGAGCTCTGCCCCTGCTCCTTCCACACCTGGCGCCTTGGGATACTCCACCGAAGTCTCAAGTGGCAAGCACACCGAATCCCCTCCCCATCTTCTGGCCCTCCACCCCTGGCCTGTGTGGTCTGGGCACGCCCCCCCCCCAACTCTGGGGAATAGAGCTTTCTCCACCTTATAACAGCACTGCCTGTCCTCGTGACACCTCCATAAAGTGGAGGCTGAGCATCCTCCCCCTGTTGCCCAGCCTTCCTTTCTCTGGTCTTAGGGGGGCCCCCTCCCCACTCCCTTCCTCAGTGGCACACTTTCTAAACGCAAAGCCCCAGCTGCCTGACTCTGCATGCTGGACTTCTAGGGTCCAGGTGTTAATTATATGAGTCAGGTATCTTTGTGCTGGCTAACGTCTTCCTGGAATAGAAAGCATTGTTAGTTCTGGTGGTCCACTAAGACCTTCAGGCATTTTCCTAACTGCACTTACAGCAGTTTACTCCCCCATCCCTTACTGATCTACTCTCTTTTGCTACGGCACATCTCTAAGTCAGCTTGCTCCAGAATTTTCCTTCCATGCCTTAGATCACTCTCCTAAGTTTTGTTCACAACTGTTTCCTCCTTCAGAAAAGCTGAAGAGCTTTTCATGTTTTCTCAGTGACTCCTACTGTTCTCATGGAAAAATAACCCATCAGTCTGGGCTGCGAATCTTTGGGGAGGAAGGTAGTCAGTCCCCCAACAGAAATATCACTGGGCCTGTCCACTTTCGGGGCCAGAATCCCTTACCTCCATTCTCTAGTCTACACACCACTTCCCTGGTTGGTGGAGAACCCCTTCAATTGCCCCCTCCCCATGAGAATTTCCTCCTCATGTCTGGCTAAGCTGATGGATCACAGGTAAACTTGATCAAACAAACCCCTTTGCTTTATCTTTTTTTTTTTTTTAATATTTTATTCATTTATGTGACAGAGAGACAGCCAGCGAGAGAGGGAACACAGCAGGGGGAGTGGGAGAGGAAAAAGCGGGCCCACAGCGGAGGAGCCCGATGCGGCACGCCGGCACGCCGGGATCACGCCCTGAGGCGAAGGCAGACGCTTTAACGACTGCGCTACCCAGGCGCCCCTGCTTTGTTTATCTTTAAAACAGCATGTTTACTAGAGGAATGTGTTCCCAGGGGCTCTGACTGGTTAGCAAGAACCGATCTAAGTCTGCAGGAAGTCTTCAAGTGGTTGACAGCACATTAATATCCTGAAATCGGGCGTGCACAGCGGGACAGCTGACACCACCGAAATCAGCAAAAGCCACAAAACAGGCCTTTCCCCTGAGACGGTCCACCGCGAAGCTCTGACCCACATGCCCCCGAATGTCATCCACATGACCAGCCTATGCTAGAGTCAGACTCTCAGCACTCAGGCATGTCTCCTTCCACCTGGACAGACAGGAGCCTACTTTCACCACCACATTGACATCGGTCTGGAAGGGCTGCGCTTCTCTACGACCAGGAAGCAGAGGGGAGCTCCAGGCTGGGAAGGGCCAGGGCCAGAGGAGCCTGCTGGGAAGAAGGGCAGAGGGCAACGGACAAGCTGACTCGCTGGGTACCCATCACCAGGCTGGGCAGCTCCCAGCACTCTTGGTGACACATCAGTGACTCATAGTCCAAGAAGAGGGGGCAGGACCTCAGAGTCTCGAGGTCACAAGTCATGGCCAAGGGCTCATGGAAAGGAAGTGACTGCTGCATGGGATCAGCCCCATCTGGGGGCAGGTGCAGAATTAGGGGCCCCAGTCCAATTCTCCAGGGGAGCTGGTCCCAGAGCTGGGAGCTGCAGGTCCCCCAGGACTTCCTTCAGGCCTTCCTACAGAGACGTGACATAGCCCCCCAGGTGACCTGCCCAGCCGAGTCATGCCTGCGGAGAGGAAGCACGGAAAACCAGCCCCAGCCTCCCCCGCAGGGTGGAGAGCCACCTCCAACCACGTTCCTCCTCCCCCTCACCCCTCCAGGGCAAGGGGCGACTGCTGGTTACTGCTAATGAATGGCTTCTGGGTTAAGTCAGTGTGGTTTCTCCAGCCAAGAGGACAGACAGCTCTGGGGCATAAGTCGGTGGCTGGGATGGGGACCCGTCTGTGCTGGGAATTGGGGGTGGGGGAGGCCCAGCACACCTAGTGAGATATGAGGCACCAACTTCCACTACCACAGCCTGTCCTTCAAGCCCGTCTGGGTGCTGAGGACTTGGACTCCTGACGGGCATCTCCAGCTAAGGGACCTTGACATTCCTTCAAACCCTGACACCCCCAGACCTCCCACCTTAGAAAATGGCATTACCGTTCACCTGGGGGCTCCAGGCCTAAGGCGAGCCATCCCGGACTCATCCTGTGCCCCCCCCCCCATATCCAACTGAAAACCAAAAACTACTGTGTACGCGCAGAATGCTTTTTCGACACTAGATGTGTGGGATTTTGCTCACCAAGCAGTTCTCCAATTTTCTGTGGACACCAACTGGGTGTTCTCCGATTTAACTCAATTCACACACCATCTGGACTTGGCGCAGACCACACAGGATAAGGGCTCAGCCTCACAAGATTCCCCCGACTTCAGGTGCCAACCCCAGGTAGTGGGTCCTCAGGTCACCCACACTTCTATCCGACTCGGATGCAAGTCCAGGGCTCCCAGGACCCCTTCCTCAGGTTCAATAATTCGCTAGAATGGTTCACAGAACTCAAGGGAACACTTATGTTTACCAATTTATTATATAATACAGGACACAGGTGAACACCCAAATGAAAGGGCACACAGGGCAAAGTCAAGAAGGATCCTGAACACAGGAGCTACCGTGTTGTGGAGTTGGGGTGCACCATGCTCCCAGCACATGGACCTGTTCACCAACCCGACCCCCATACTGCAGGGATTTTCATGGAGGCTCATCACGTGGGTGTGAATGAGGATTCACTCCACTCCAGCCCCGTCCCGTCCCCCGGAGGCTTGGTCTTTAGGGTGACGGGCCTCCATCCTAGAGCTACCCAGAGCCCACCAACAGTTGCTTCCTCAAACAAAAGCCACCCAGGAAATTGCAAGGGACTCAGGAGCTCTGGGTCAGGCCTTGGGGGGCAGAGGGCAGCGTGCATCTGTAGCAGAAGTCCTGACACAAAGCTCTGGCTCGCAGATCGCAGGGCATCCATTTCAAACACATCCATCTGGAATAAACATGTCACTAGCTGCACGACAAAGCTACGTTCCCCTTGTGGAAAGCGCTGGGTGAGGTAGGTAACTGACCCCTGGGCGACCCCACTTCTCTGTTCCCACGCCCTAATCCCTGCTCTTTGTGTAAATTCAGTAAAGAGTGAGACTGTGAGACCCCAGCCTTGCCTGGCTTGGACCCAAGTAAAGACAGAGCCCTGGTCAGTGCTCTCCCCCGCCTCCCGTGACCTCCCTGCGTGGCCCTAGGGCCTGCCGTGCCCCTCCAGGAGATGTGAGTAACAAATCTGGGGTTTTTCTGTTTTGTTTCCCGTTCCCTGACGGTTGTCGCTGAGGCGCATCTTCTAATCAGTCGCAGGAACCACAAGGGCCTAAGCAGCCACGACGTGTCTGGGGGAGCCTGTCACCACAGTGCAGGCAGACCAGAGCCCCAGGCACCCCCAGCCTAGAGCAGCACCCTCAACGGGATCCCTCGGCAGGGTGGGGGGTTCCAGCCACGTTTGGGGCATCCAGGCCCTTCTCCCCAGTGCACAGCTCATCAGCTCTGCACTGGACTCGGCAACGGCCTCCACGCCAGTCTCCTCCCATAGCAACCAGAGATGTTTAACAAAACTCAAGTTAGATCAGGACACTTCCTCCTTTAAAACTCTGCTGGTGCCCGGTGCCCACTGCACTTGGAAGGAGTGCCAGACTCCTCCCTCAGGCTCTGCATTACGTGCCCCCTGCCTTCCTCTCCCTCACATTCTCTCCTGGCTCATTTCTGTCCAGTCACATGACGACGCACCGGCCCTCCCTGTGCTCGAAGCCCTTTGCCCTCTCAGGGCCTCCACACATGCTCCTCCATCTACCTGGAAGGCCCTAAGCCCGTCTTCAGAGCTGACAGCTTCTACAATGGCTTGGTTTAAGTGGCACTCTCTCCCTGACTCCTCTCCTCAGCCCCGCGGGTAAAAGCGGGAAGATCTGCCCTGGGCAAGCAAGATAACACGAGATCCCTGCTGGCAGCACTGGCGCCTCCAGAGATGATCTGATCCTATGGGGTGTGTGCCTTTCCCTGTCTCTGATGAAGCTATTCACAACTCTGTAGGGACAGAACTTAATTGGCAGAAAACGGACAGTAATGCCAGTAATTCTTGTCCCTAGAAAACCAAGTCACATCCCACCAACTGCAACTGGTTGCTTCCTCAGTGTCTTGACACCTTTGCCAGTTTCTGTCAGTTGGCAAACTCTTTCAGCAATCCTTCCCGGACTATAAACATGTGGTGCTTTGAACCCTCTTTTGTACAAGTTGTAATATCTTACTGATTCCCTCAACTGATAAAAAAAATCTGAGACGATCTTAGGAAAGTCATTTTATGGGGCTCCTGGCGGCTCAGTGGGTTAAGCGTCTGCCTTCGGCTCAGGTCATGATCCCAGGATCCTGGAATCAAGCCCCACATGGGGGGGGTGTCTCTGCTCAGCAGGGAGTCTGCTCCTCCATCTGCCTGCAGCTCCCCCTGCTTGTGCTCTCTGACAAACAAATCAAATCTTTTTTTTTTTTTAAAGATTTTATTTATTTATTCATTAGACAGAGATAGAGACAGCCAGCGAGAGAGGGAACACAAGCAGGGGGAGTGGGAGAGGAAGAAGCAGGCTCATAGCGGAAGAGCCTGATGTGGGGCTCGATCCCACAACGCTGGGATCACGCCCTGAGCCGAAGGCAGACGTTTAACCGCTGTGCCACCCAGGCGCCCCAAACAAATCAAATCTTAAAAAAAAAAAAAAAAAAAAAATTTATTCTTAAATAATCTCTATGCCCAATGTGGGGCTCAAACCCACAACCCTGAGATCAATAGTCGCACGCTCCACTGACTGAGCCAGCCAGGCGCCCCTTGAAAATTACATTTTTAACGTCTTACTATTATACCCTCAGTGCTTAGCATGTAATGGCAATTTTGTTGAATCAATTAATTAAATGGAATAGTTTATAAATTTGTACTTAATAAAGCAGGCTTCAAATTCTATTTTTTCCCTTTTATATTATTTCTCTCATGCTATTACACTATTTTAACCTGTTTTTAAAATGTAACATATTTTGGTATCCCATGTCAGTAAACCATTCACAACACGACTGTTAATGCCGTGTAATATTCCACTGTATAAGTGACCCAAGGCCGTGTCCTCTTATATGTACATTCATTCTTTTTACTGTTGTACGTAATACTTCAGTAAACAACCTTGTTCATAAACACTTAAAAACATCTCTGATTACTTCCTCAAGTATGTTCCTAGTACAGAAATCACTAGGTTATAAATTTAGCTGATATGTATTATCAAACTACTCTCTTTTCTAAAAAGACTTGTCTAGAGTTGTGTAGTGATTTTTCTCCCCTTTCTTTACCATGGAAAAATAGAATGTAAGTATCTTCCCTCGCATCCTGGCAGGGTTTGAAAGCTCAGTCCTCCTTGTCCTAAGGAAAGAACTAGCTCTCCAGCTGCTAATGATGTGGTGTCAAGGCTGAATTCACCAGCACGGTATTGTGAAAGAGGGGAGCACTGGTGTGGAGAGAGAGAGGAGACAGGAAGTGTGTCAGCTAGGACCAGGAAACGGGAAAGATTTCCCCAAGTCTAAGATGGGCGGGCCTGCAAACCTAGCAAAGTTCCGTGAGAGTGCCACTTGTATGTCCAGGAGCCCCTGGAAGCCGAGGCTTCACTGGTAGACCCCAGCTCTCACCAGGACTCTGTCGTTCACATGCCAGGGCCTGGGGTGGAGCTCCATGCTTCCCTAAGCAACCAGGATGCTGATAGGGCCCAAACTGAATGTCAACTACGGACTGGTAAACAGCCACTTCCCTAAGGCCCCAACTGCCCCTAAATGCCCAGCTGCTCCAGCCCTTCCCTAAACCTTCCCGAACTCTAGCAATTGGAAACTTCGTGCCTGGGGGCATCTGTGTGGCTCAGCCAGCTGCACAGCAGACTCCTGACCTGATCTCGGCTCAGGTCATGATCTCAGGGTCCTGGGATAGAGCTCCATGAGACCCATGTCTAGAGGGACTCTCTCTCTCTTTGCCTGTCCCCCTGCTCTCTCCCTCTCTAATAAATAAATCTTAAAAAAAAAAGTTAATGCCTGTTAAGGCAGGGGGCCTCCAAGCCTTTTGAGCAAGCCTGTTCTGACTGTTTGGAACTAGTTATTGAATATGTTCAATGTTGCCCCTGCACCTGTCCTGGGGGGCAGGGGTGGGGAGCAGTGCAGGAAAGGGAGGAAACTACGGGGCGCCTGGGTGGCTCAGCCGTTAAGCATCTGCCTTCAGCTCAGGGCGTGATCCCAGGGTCCTGGGATCGAGCCCCGCATCAGGCTCCTCCGCTGGGAGGCTGCTTCTTCCTCTCCCACTCCCCCTGCTTGTGTTCCCTCTCTCACTGGCTGTCTCTCTCTCTGTCAATAAATAAATAAAATCTTAAAAAAAAAAAAAAAAGAAAGGGAGGAAACTAGAGGGAGCTGGTAGAGTGGTTAATACCTTGTCCATTTCTCCTGCTGTCTCCCAACCTGGTTACCCCTCCAAGTCCTTGCCAACTTGCTAACTCTGGGCCCTCAGCCTGTTCTAGATCCATAGTACGCAGAGCAGCCCACGCCGGTGACAGCTGATGCTGCTCCAGGATCACGTGGACTTCAGTTCCAACAACAGCTGGCTGCCATACTCAACGCATGGCCTCACTTCCTCCTTCTTCTGCTCAAAGCCTCATCTTCCCCACTGTACAGATGAGGAAATGAACCGAGAGAAGGGAGCAGCAGGGAAGGTCAGGAGTCAAATGCCCCAGGGCCATTTTAAGATCTTGATAAGCCCTGACCGTATGGCATCAATCACATGTACACGCACCTCTCTCTGCAGAGTAAATGCAACGGACCCTATAACTATATGCTTTGAGGTGCAGCTGGGTGGTGAACAGTAATGCTTTCGAGATATTAACAAGCATCTATTCATTTCAATTTGGCAGCTTCCTTTTCCTATGTGAGAATAAGAATTGTTTTTCAGGACCCAGACCTTTTTATGAGCCCCACAGAGCTGCAATACTTAAAGGCTAGCACAGGCTGAAACCCTGGTCTTCTCAGGGCAGGCCTAGCTCCTTCCCCTCCCCTTGCAATATGATCCCCATTCCCCAGGCAAGCAAACCCTATACAGGATTCCTCTGGGTGCACATAACCAAGGACCGTGACTCACACAGGCTGAGGCAAAATAACGTGACTATTATTGGGGCTTAACCATGCCAGGAACACCTGCCCAGGGAAACAAAAGGTGCAAATAACCTGACTCTCCCACTTCACAAAAATCCATTTAAAACCGCACAACTTTCCAGGCGCCTGGGTGGCTCAGTCGGTGAAGCGTCTGCTTTCGGCTCAGGTCATGATCTCAGGGTCTTGGGATCGAGCCCCGCATAGTGCTCCCCGCTCATTAGGGGAGTCTGCTTCTCCCTCTCTTCTCTGCCCGCCCCCTGCTCGTGCTCTCTCTCTCAAATAAAGAAAACCTTAAAAAAAAAAAAAAAAAAAAAAAGAACCACACAACTTTTAACAGGCAGCATTAAAGAATAGTTGAAGCTCCCAGACACTGAAACCCTCACCTCACTGGGACCACAAATCCTGAACTATTGTGCCCAACGATCCTCAACTATGTAGCCCAAGCCTTACCCAATCCTAATTAAACCCTGCATCCAAAAGCCCTCCTTCAACTGGCCCCAAACCTCAATACCTCAACTGAGCCCTCCCACCTCCTCTCGACTCAGAACTCTTTCCCTGAACAAGCGACAGGTTGTTCGACGCTGTTCTCAGCATCTGACTCGGTGGCGGCCGCGCTAGCGCGAACGAGTCTGCATCGGGGACGTTGCACTGCAGGCTAGCAAGGAGGGAAGGCGGCGTCCGCTGCAGAAAGCGAGGCCCAGCAGGGTGCGATGCCTTGTCACGCGAACAGGCCTGCGCCCCGGGAGGAGAAGGCAGCCCCCCGGCCCCCGGCCTCCCCGCCCGAGGGGCCCTGCCCTTGTCCGCGCCCGCACGGGCGCCTGCAGCCTTCTTGCCTCATCCCCCGGGCGCCGCTGCCTCAGGGTGACTCAGGAGGAAGCTCTGGTCGCTCGTCCCTCCGCACTAATCCAGCCGGACTCAGGACCCGGGAAAACACAAGGCGACTCCGCGGTGACTAATAGACTCTCCTACAGCCGAATGACGCGCACTCGCACCCGCTCACCAGCCGGCGGAAGTGCGGGCACCGCGAGGGGGGAGCCGGGAAGGCGGCCGGCCGAGTTCCGGCCGCAGAGGCTGCCGGGTGAGGGGAGTGCGCGGGGCCGCCACGCCGGGAGCGGCGGGCTGAGAGTGCGCGTGGGGCCGGCGCAGGCCCGGCCGGGATGCGAGGCTCGGCTGGGCCCCGGCGGGACCCGGGGCTGAGGCCTGTGCCCGCCGGCGAGCCGAGTGCTCCGGCCGGGCCAGCACCCCGCCCCCCTCCCCCCCAAGCTCTTACCTGCTCCCGCTCGAGAAGTAGAATACGAACCACCAGACGGGGAGCGCCGCCCGGGGCGTGCCGGCACCGGCTTGTGCGGAGTCCCTACGGCCCCCGCGCAAACTTCCGGAATTTTGCAGCTGGCTGTCAAATGTTCATGGTCTTTAAAAGCCAGTACTAAAAACAATTCTGTAGACCTGCAACTAAATAAGTTATATTAAAAACAAAGCCAATAAAAACCTCTCTTCCTAACTATTGTGCTACTTTTTACTCTGACCTATGTTTCAGAGACTTTTTTGTGTGTATTATGTCCGCACTGTGTGCTTGGGGACATTTACTTGCAGCCCCACACTCAGTGACCGTGGTGGTCGCTTGGCAGCTGCCAGGAGAAAAACGTCCCCACAGCCAGCTTAGCGGATGGGCGGGTCCCGGAACACCCGGGAGGGGGAAGGTGGGAGGGCTGTTGTCAACTGAAAGTCCATTGGAGCAAACCGGGAGCTGTAAGTATGGGGGCTTCTCATTGGCTGCGCCGTGACGGTCTCTCATTGGCTGGGCTGTTGCCGGGGCAGGAGGAAACCTTCCAGCTGGACTAGTAAAGTGGCAGCCACGTGCTGGATCTGGCTCTCCCTGTTGGGTCGGCTGTTCGTGAGTGACAGGGCTGCGAGTGCCGCCTGCTGGCGTCCTGAGTGCGTTCTAAAGGAGGTTTCCTTTTTATCAATTTTCATAATAAAAATTGGTGGACTCTACAAATCACCACATCTCCGCCCCATTCTCCCAGAGCCAGTTGTTAAGCATTCCCCAGCACGCCACTTGAGTCAGACAACGGCCAGGGGAGACTTTCAAGAACATAAGGCCCAGGGTTTTTTTGGACCAGCGTAGGGACGGAATCAGCCTCCTCTTTATTAAGACCTCGTGCGGGTCCTGACCGGTGCTCAGTACATGTTTGAGGAAGGGAGGGAGGAAGTTATGTGCTACCCTGGGCTGTCAGTTTACTTAAGGTCAGCTTGCCTAACCCTGACCCTGACTGTGACTCTCACCTGACCTTTCTCTAATTGTCCTAACAGCCTTCACTGCACTCATGCAAGGCCTTGAATGCCAATACTCAAAAGAGTTTCAGCCAGGAAAGGATTTTTAATTGGGGTGATATAACCCAAACTTCGCTTTCGGATGAGCATCAGGCCAGTATGGAGGACAAGCTGAGGAGAGGAATGAACAGACACCAGGAGACCAGCCTGCTCATTCAGGACTTTGTTCAGTACTCACTGTGTTTGACCTGTGGAGAGATGGGGCTGCAGAGATAGCCGTGAGCCCCAGTGCATGGCCCCGAGGAGTTCAATCTAGTGGGGCAGAAGATAGTAAACAATTAATATGAGTGTGATAAGTGCATTGAAAAACGCAGATCTAAGTGCCAAGGGGTGACTCATTCTTTCTGGAGGAGGCAAGGAAGCTGTAACCCAGCCCGGACAAGTGGGGCTTGTAGGCAGAGGGAAGTTATAAAAGAAGGAAGAGGGTGGGGCTCCCAGGCTGACAGACTGCCCTGGCAAAGGCCCTTGTTTGTAGAGGGCCTAGGAGATTGGGCTGGAACAGAGGCTGGCGAGGGTGGGCGAGGTCCAGGAGATGGCTGATGAGGCTGAGGGGGAATGTTCCAGTGTGGGGGGCAAGGAGCCAGTCCCGACAGAGTGGAGTTCGGGTGTGTTCTCCTTTATTCTCCAGTCATGAGCTCCGTGTCTGCAGTGACACTCGACTTTTCCGCTGTATCTCCCACCTTCCTTCCGTGCTCCCGCCAGAAAGGAATACTGCTTGTAGTATGGCTGAAGGCGCCGGACTCCATACCTGGTACCCCCTGCTCTTATGCCCCAAACTCTCTTCAAACACACATATTCTCTCTCTCTCTCTCTCTCTCTCTCTCTCATTCACACACTCTGTTTTGTAAATTTTACCCAAATTTATTGACTAGCTGAATGTACGACTCAAAATCATTCCATAGGACAAATTCAAAAAATAAAACTGCCTTTGCGTAGCATTTACATTTAAAAGTTTTAATCTGGGCACCTGGGTGGCTCGGTTGGTGAAGCGTCTGCCTTCAGCTCTGGGTCATGATTCCGGGGTCCTGGGATCTGGTCCCACGTTGGGGCTCCCTGCTCAGTGGGGAGTCAGCTTCTCCCTCTTCCCCTCCCCCTGCTCATGATCTCTCTCTCTCTCATGCTCTCTCTCAAATAAATATATAAAATCTTAAAAAATAAAAAATAATGTTTTAATCTTTATGACATTTGCATTCTGTTTCTGTATTCCAGTGTTGTAAACACATTTTATATTTTCTTCCAATATGTTTATAGTTTAGGGTTGGGTTTTTTTTTTATTTTAAGATTTTATTTATATATCAGAGAGAGAGACAGCCAGCGAGAGAGGGAACACAAGCAGGGGGAGCAGGAGAGGAAGAAGCAGGCTCCCAGTGGAGCAGGGAGCCCGATGCGGGGCTCGATCCCAGGACTCTGGGATCATGCCGTGAGCCGAAGGCAGACGCTTAATGACTGAGCCACCCAGGCACCCCTATAGTTTAGGGTTTTAAAAACATTTTTGTGAATGATCAAAAGTACAGAGATATTACTTAACTTTTTTCAATGATGTTTACTGAATAATCATTTCATTCCCCACTGATTTGAAGTGACATTGAAGTAAGATACATCTGTGTGTATCTGTTAGGATATAAACAATATATACAGAAAGGTCAGGGCTACAGAAAGACTATGATCTCCTTGATACGTGAAATCTGAAAAGGTCACATTCACAGGAACAGAGTGGTGGTTGCTGGGGCTGTGGGGTGGGGGAAATGGGGAGACATTGGGCAAAGGGTACCAACTTCTGGTGATAAGATGAATAGGTTCTAGGGAGCTAACGTACAGCACAGTCACTGTAGTTAATAATAGTGTATTGTATGCTTAAAATGTGCTAAGAGATTATACCTCAAGCATTCTCACAACACACACACAAAAGGTTACTACAGGAGGTGACGGATGTGTTAATTAGCTTGATTGTGGTAATCATGTCACAATGTACACACATATGAAACCACATCGTATGCCTTAAATATATACAATTTTTATTTGTTAATTACATTTCGATAAAGCTGGATGAATAAATAGACAAATAAATATTTGTAAGAGAGAAAAAAGAGAAAGGATGAACGAACTATATGGTTTAGCAAAAAGTGAATCTATTTAACACATTTTGCGAAGTAAATTCATCAGCAGAGTGGTAGGTCTGGTTGTTCTGTCCCTGAGTAGGTCTTCTAGAAAGATCTGAGAAAACAATTGCCCTTGTAATGGATTCTGAGAAAATCTTGAGAATCGTGTGATAAACAGAGGTGACAGGTGACATGACATCTGCCCTTAACCTGACAGCACCTGTTCAGCTCACCCAGGTGTGCAACATTTCTCTCATTAGAATTTCTCAACACCAACTCCCGCCCCGCAAGAGAAAATCCCAAAAGCTCTTAAAAGACTCCATCTGCCCACGAGGGTTCGGTCTTCTGTCGACATGGTGTGATTTGTTGGATGCCCATTCAGGACAACGGTTTGTGGTGATATCTAAGCACCCGAGTATCAGAAAGTACAGGAGGGCAGAACGGTCTGAGAACAATCACAACTGTTGTGAGAAACAGGTGGAGCATATTTTGTATTCGATGTTTTAGTCAAACAGGGTCTAAGTAGGAGAGTAAGGGTCAAGGGTCAGATTGGTCAACTTTCTCAAGTGGCTTTTAAAAACTAATGGTTAGTTTTACCTCTTATTTGGGTCAGAGTCAGAGACAAATTACAGGTACACCAATTTTTTAAAAGATTTTATTTGTTTATTTGAGAGAGAGAGAGAGAGAGCACGCTCAAGCAGGGGGAGGGGCAGAGGGAGAGGGAGAAGCAGACCCCCTGATGAGTGTGGAGTCCAAGGGACTCGATCCCAGGACTCCAGGATCATGACCTGAGCTGAAGGTAGATGCTTATTCACTGAGTCATGCAGGCGACCCCAGCTACACAATTTTTAAGTAATTTTTAGTCAGGTGGAAATTCTTGTACAAACCAGTGAGATCCAGAGTGTTGGGTGTCTTTTGAGAATTTAACACATTAGGCTCCTAATGAACCCAGGTATTGGTTACCCGGGAGTTTGGGTTAAATGCATGAGATGGCCCAATAACAAATGCAAAAAGGTGGAAATTATTAACTTTTCACAGTCTACATAAAGTTCTTAGTGTACCAATTCATACAAAATGTACAAACTTTGTAATTATATAGGTTTATTTTCCTCGCCTTGTACTTTATAGTGGTCATATGCATTACCTCTACATGTTACAGACCCCAAAACACAGTTTTTGCTTTAAGTGCTCCTGTATTTTAAGAAATGAGGAGGAAAAACCAGTATTTTATATTTACCTACATATTTTCCATTTCCTGTGCTTCTTATTACTTTCTGAAGATCTGTGATTTCATCTGGGATCCTTTTACCTTTAGCCTGAGACCTTCCTTGGGCTTCTCCTGCAGTGCAAGGCCTACTGGCAATCGATTCTCTTAGTTCTCATTTATTTGAAATTGTGTTTTTCCTCTCATTCTTAGAGCATATTTTCATTGGACATGGGTTTTATGGGATTCTGGGTTGATAGGTATCACCACCACCATGACCATCATCATCATGGGGTTCCAACATGAAGACATTCCACTGTCTTCTGGCATCCACTGTTTCTCAGGAGAAGCCAGCATGTTGCACAAGCTTGAATGAAAGGAAGGGTTCTTTAGATTCCAACTTTCTGCAGGTAAGAAACAAGTTGGCAGAGAAAACTACTGCACTACAAACACAGACCATTTCCTATGGAAAAGGACGGATGATTCAGAAACCAGAGCCCAAAGCCCGGAGGGTGGTGTGGAGAGTCATGAAGAATCACTTCCAGGGACTCCAGACAAGCCCCCTCCCTGATCCCAGTGGGAGATAGCAGCAGCATGTGCCCGGCTGGATTTCAGAACTGCTATGGGCCAGCGACTGCTATGTGTGGTTATGGATGACGGCTGTCCTGTCTCTTCCTCTCTGTGTGTCTTGGGTGGGTGGGCAAGGTGAACTCTAAGAGCAACCTCACCCATGAAGGCTCTGCCACCAGGGAGAAGCAGGATCCATGCTGAGCAAGGAGCCCGATGCAGGGCTCGATCCCAGGATCCCGGGATCATGACCTGAGCCGAAGGCAGACACGTAACCAACCGAGCCACCCAGGCACCCGTTTGCTTCCTTTCTTAACTTGACTCCCTGAAGTTAATGACTGCTTTTGTTGATGGTGTTCATTTCTTTCGTATCTACCCACACTTTCCGGTTCCCCACAAGGTCAATCCCATTAGGGACGACATCAGTTCCTTTTTCTCCTTGCCCACTGCATTCCTCCTTGAGATGCCCATTTTCCTCTTCTCTGGGACATTCCTTTAGCTGTCATCCTTGGAATTCTGTTTGCTTCTCTCCGGGCTTGTACTCCCTGTCCTGGGTCTCCCGTCTTCCTCTGCCTCAGTTTCCATCTTGTTTTGGTGGAGCACATCCTTCGGTAGGTTCATCAGACTGAGAAGACCGTGTAGTGGCAGAGGGCATGATGATGATGATGTTATCATTCCTGTTGCTTGTGTCCCTGTGTCCCAGTGAGGACTGCCTGCCCTCTCTGCAGCTGTCACTCCAGCACCCCCCTTCACCAGCATCCTAGAGGATCCCTTCACTGCTCTTCTGCATTTGAGCTCTGTGTTCCACAGTCCACATATCCTAATTTTCTTGGTGCACCCCTTCTGTAGTCAGAGAACATCTTTTCTCCAGGGGCTTCCCAAGAACAGTGCATGGGGGGCTAAGTTTTTTGAGACATCCCATGTCTGAAAAGGTCTTTATTTTACTCTCATGCTTACTGAGAGGTGGTGGTTACTGCTTCTTACTGACCAGCACCTTTCCCTCTTCCTCCTTTCTGTCCTGGGGGGTGCTCCGGGGGCTCAGCTGGTTAAGCCTCTGCCTTCGGCTCAGGTCATGATCTCAGGGTCCTGGGATCAACCCCACATCAGGCTCTCTACTCAGTGGGGAGCCTTCTTCTCCCTCTCCTGCTCCCCCTGCTTGCGCGCATGCCCTCTCTCTCTTTCCCTCTCTCAAATAAATAAATAAAATCTTTATTTAAAAAAATCTGTCCTGTAGCCACGCGGTGGCTTTGTGACCAGCCTGGGACAATCACACGGTCAGGAGACAAGTTGGGCCACTTAATGTCTTTCCTGGGATGGTTCATCTGAATGGGACAGAAAAGGAGCTCTAGTCCTCTCGGCTGGCTTTCCTTATAGGAAGTTCTTATGAAGTTCCCGGCTCGTGGAGTCATCCTGGGCACTGCAGAGACAGGCAGAGCATCCTGGGGGTGAGAAGGGAGGTACAAACCCACCAAAGGTTCTGTGAACATCCCTTGTGTTCCATGCATCTAGGCTGGCTTCCTGTCACCCGCTTTTGAAAGAAATCCACAAGGTGACAGACATGTTCCCAGCGGGTCACTGCTGAACATTCCGCCACCTTTCCTTATGGATGTTGGAGGATGCTGCTGTTGTTACAAAACTTAAAATGTTTTAATCGTTTTTGTACTTATGGATTCTACTCGTTGCCAAACCGGACTTTGTTTGGTGTGTGTTTGTTGTTGCAAGTGTAAGTAGAACGTGCCCCACTAACACCTGACTGCTTTTTCTGTACTTAGGATTTTCCTCTTGGAATAGCCCGCCAGCAGGGAGGTCAGTGAATCAAAGGGAATAACTATTTTAAAAAGCTGAGGCCACAGACTGGCCAGCCGACTCACGGAAGAGCTGCGCCCACCAGCCGGCCCATTTCCGCACAGCCCCGACGGACGGCATTCCTCTGCCACCTGCTAACTCCCAACAGGACAACTGGCCTCTCCCGGCGGCTCCGATTTGCATTTACTTGATTAAGGAGGCTGGACCTTTCTCAGTAAAGCCTATTAGTCAAACTGGTTGTCGTTTTGAAACACTTTCCACAGTCTGTGATTAGACATTTTTTCCTTTAAAGTAGCCTTGTCGTCTCCACGCTGGGAGCTGCGTCTGTGCGGTTCAGCTCCACGGTCCCCGCAGCTGGGACAGCGGTGGTGGGCACCGCCCGTGCTCAGATCGCCGTGCGCAAGAAAAGAACGGACGAGCGAATCGGGGTGATGACCCCCACGCCGCTCGCAGGGCCGCTGGGGGACCGAAGCGGGAACCTGGGGGCGGGGCGGGCGGTCCCCGAGAGAGACCCGAGCCCACGCGCCCCGCGCTGCAGCCCGCGGCCACCAGGGGGCAGGCCCGCTCCGCCCAGCAGCGTCGCTCGGGCCGGGGGCCGGGGGCCGCGGGCCGGCGCACACCCAGCGCGCCCCGCAGCCGGCCACCCGGGCCCCCACGCGCTCCCAGTCCGCGCACGCATCCGCTGCGCAGGCGGGGAAACTGAGGCACGGCTTGGTCTGCGGCCCGGCACCCACCGGCCGGGGCCTGGCGGCGTCGACCGCACCTGGTCCCGAGCCGGGACCCCGCGGCCCGGGCGGGGGGTGGCCGCCCCAGCCCCGAGTCCGGCCCTGACGTCAGCCCCATGCCCCAAATAACTTCCTCCGGAGCCTCTTCCGCCGCGGCCGCACGTCCCGGAGCCCGGCCGGCCGCGCCCAGGGCAGGGGCGTCCGTGGACGCTCCTTCCCGGCCCGGCCTTCCCAGAACCCGCTTCCGCCCCGCCCGCCCCTGCCCCCGGGTGCCGGGAAGCCCCCCGCCCGCCGCGCGCGGGAGGAGGGTGCAGCCCCGGGGAGGGGACGGGGGTCGGGGCCACCCTGGGGCAGGTCCTGGGACGCAGGTTCTCCTGGCGCAAGGGCCCGTGAGGGGCGCTGGGGTCAGCTAGGGACAGTCCCCCCACGGCCCGATGGCGCCCCTGCTCTTCGTTCCATAAGAACGGGTGACCTGGACTTTTCCGAGTCCCCTTCCTCATCAGTGTAAGACACAGACCTGAACTGTGTTGATCACTGATGCCCTGAAACAAAGTAGGTGCTCAATAAATCAATGAATGAACCCACGAATGAATGAATGAATGAAACAGGGAGGGTCTGGTGGGCAGACTGCTGTCAGCTTACGTGAGGCCTGCGGCCAGATGGGGGGGAGTCTGGTCAGTTATGGTGGAATCCCAGGCCACAAGCACCGAAATGAGGCAGGCACACCCCCACTCCAAGACCCTAAGGTATTTTGGGGTGAGGGGTCTGCCCCCTCGGGGTTCAGGGACAGGTCACGGAGAAGTTGGGGTTCTGGGGCACCTCCTTCCGGCTGAGAAGAGCTGGGCGGGCCGGGCCAACAGGTTGGGTGGCATAGCCAAGCTGACACTCACCTCCAGCATAAAACCCCACTTCATGGAGCCGTGCATCTTGAGCTGGTGCTCACGGACCTCCAGCCACCACTGCCCCCCCCGCCCCCGACTCGGTGCCCCAGCCGGCCTGAGATCATGAGGCGGCTGCCAGCCATGGCCCTGCTCCTGCTGTGGTTTGGTGAGTACTGGATGTTGCAGAAAGTCCGTCCCCCTCCTGCCCAGAGGGGCGCCCTCTGACCTGCCTGGAGCTCGCAAAATCCCCCACTCCCTAGCCAGACCTGAGGCTGCAGCACCAGCCTCCCTTTCCTGCCCCAGTGGGCGGCCTGCTGAGCAGGGAGAAAGGCTCAAGGGTTCACTCCTGAGGCAGTGACCTGCAGGAGGCAGGATGGGGCTGGAGGCACAGGTCCAAGAGGACCCTGAGCAGAAACATGGGAGGGGCTCTCCTCGCCCTGTCCCCCGGCTTGTCTCTGGCGTTCATGGGCCAAGCTCTGGGTTTGGGGTTTCTGCTTCCTTCCATCTCAGTCTCTTCCCGTCCCCCAGATAAAGACATGGGGTTGAATGTGTGCAGAATCTGAACTCGGGGCCACTGGGCTCCGAAGCCTTGGATCCCCTTCTGCTGGGCTGGGGGGGGTGGCTGAGCTGCCACCTGAGCCAGAGCCCCCAGGAGGCCGGTAAGGGCTCACCGGGGAGTGGGGAGCTAGGGGTGCGGGCTCCTGCTCCCACCAGGCTGGGAGGATGTGTGGGGAGGAGCGAGGCCTGCATCTCCTCCCCTCTCCCAATCCTGGGTCAGGGTCAGCAGGTGCCAGCCAGGGGGACCCCACCTGCCAGGCCCCTTCCCTGAGGGCGGGCTGCTCCCTGCCAGGGAAACACTCCCGCATTCCTGGGCTAGCCTGGCCAGCCCGGTGCCACCTCACTTCCCTGTCCTCAAGTTACCTCCCAGGGCTGGGCCAGGTCACCCCGGCTTCGACTCTGCTGGGGCTTCAGGCTTCCTACCAGGGGTCAGAGGACACCAGGGCGGCACTTCGGCGGGGAGGCCCAGTCTCCCCAGGCTCCACAGGGCCTCCCCAACCCTTGCTGCCTGGCTTCTGCCTCCTGGTTTCCTGGCATGGGGATAATGACGTTTTTGAAGGAAGCCCATCTCCAGTAAGGCTGTAATACCGTGATTGCTCCTAATGGGGTGAGTAATCGCAATCATTGCCAAAGATGAAACAGCAGCCTGCATCTGGCTTACAAACAGTTGTGAACAGGAGTCGTGGGCTCCTTCAATGCCACCCTCACTCCCCACCTCCTAGAAACCTGGGTCTCTACCATCCCCACCAGCTGAGCCCTGACCAGCTACAGGAGCATGGGGACCCTGGGCCCACACTGGCCCCCCCCGGGTGGCTCACCCAGCCCCTGACAGGGCACCCACCCTGCAGAGCCCAAGGCTCCACAGTAGCCCTTCCTGGTCAGCCCTGCCCCCATAGCTGTCCTCCTTCTGTCCTTCTATACATTCCCTGGAAGGGGGCTCTGCTTGGACTGAGGTTCTGGGCCCCTAAGTGAGATGAAACTATGGTACTCCCCCCACAGCAAGGTGGGCAGAGCTCTGTGTGGCCCAGCAGGTGGACAGAGCTCAGGAGTGGGAGCCAGGCTTCCTAGACAGACAGCACAAGCAAGGAGGGCTGCCCGGAGGCAGTGGCATTTCACTTGGGCCTTGATCCGGATTAGGACCCGTAGGATTCACACTAGTAGAGACCAGGAGCTAAGGGCCTCTAGGCAGAGGGGCGTTGTTAGCAAGCACTCACAGGTCAGAAGGCTCAGGCTGTGTGAGAAACAGAGAGTTGCATGAAGCTGATTTGAGGAAGTCTGCGAAGACTCAAGGGGGTTGTCCACCAGGCCACAGGAGTGCGTACTTGATCCTGGGTGTGGACTACAGAGGCATCTGCATGTAAGGGAAGGGCGGGTGGCTGTGGGGGAAGCGGAAGGCCCTGGGAAATCCGCACGGGGAGGGAATGAACCTGAAGGAAGGTCAGTTCCCAAGGGGACTGGGGTGAACACCGACTACCGAGCAGAACGCCAGGGCTTAGGAAGAGCAGCTGGCTGGGCGTCTTCCATCCAATGCAGTCATTTTATACTAGGTGAGTGGGGCTGCAGGGAACAGACCTCCCAGGGGACTTTGGCATTTTAAAAGGGCACCTGTTAACACGAACCAGGGACTGGAATGTCCAGGGCAGACTTCCTGTCCCCATCACCGGCCTGGGCAGACAACATGCTTGCCCCCACACTTCTGCCTGGCACCCCTACTTGGAAGACGGCCAGTCCTGCCCGTGCCTGCTCAGCGCCCCCCCGCCCCCCGCTGTCCAGCTCCTCCCCGTCATTGCTTCATCGCCAACCCCACCCTCAGCACTGGGGAGCGCACCCCTCGGACGGGGGGGTCCTTGTAAAAACCCCCAGCATCATGGAGATGTGTGGCTCAGACCCCACGGCCCCTCCCCTCCATGGGACTGCTAGCGAACTTACCACACCCTCTGGTCACCGGAGGGGTTGGGGCTGAGGTGGGGAGAAGCTGTCCTGAGCCCCCCACCCCAGTTCTGATCAGGTTTGCCCCCAATGAACCAGATATGCTGGGGGCGCTGGGAGACCGGCAAGTGTTTCTGGAGTGTTGCTGACACTGGGCTGGGGTGGAGGTTCCCGTGTGCCTCCCTGTGTCCAGGGATGTGGGGGGTGACGGGTCTTGGGGAGAGGGGCACTACTCCGACCCCTCTGCCTGTCCCCTCCCCTGGGAGGGTGGCCCAGCAGGGGGTCTTGGGTGCCAACTACAGAACATACTGAGACGCGTGACGGGTGTTCAGTCCTTGGGGGCCTGGAATCTCGGGGGGACTGACCCACGATGCCACCGGCTGGCTTCTGTTTGCTCCCCGGGGACCACAGAGGCCTGAGGGAGACTCCGGGAAGAACCCTACGGAGGCTGGCTCTTGCTGGAGCAGTGTGTGTGAGCCGCTCTGGGGCCTCTTGCTTGACCCCATCTCCAAACTGTCCCAGGGGGGCAGGCAGACCCCCCCCCCCCGGCACCAAAGCTTCCAGACAGGGACGGGTGGAGGGCGTGGAGGGAGAGACCCGGAGGACAGGAGAAGCAGCAGAGTCCAGCCATGATGGGGGTCCTGACTGGCTCCTGTGTGGCAGGGAGCTTGTCAGCCCCTGCAGGTAAGCTCTAGGCCTCCAGGGACATGGAAGCCCCCGGCCTTTCCTGCCAGGTCCCTCCATGGACTGTCCTTCGGTGTCCTCAGGAGGCTGGGAGTGGAGCAGAGGAGGGGCTGCCCTGACTAGTAGTAGGCAGGGGAGAAGCAGACCTTGGCTTTGGCAAAGCTGGCTGATCACCCCCTTTTTTCTCACCTCCAGGGACTCAAGGAGCCACGGCATCAAGTGGTGAGCATCCAAGGCCACTGGATGGGGGGACAAGGGCAGGGGCTGGTCTGACAGCAGCAAGACTGGCCAGAGGCTCACACACACCCCCCAGAGGGGGACCCAGAATCAAGGGCTGGGGCACAGGGAATCCCAAAGTAAGGAACAGCTGTGGCTCTGCAGAATTAGAGCCAAGACAGGAGAGGACGAGGAAGGCCTGGCACGCGGTGCAGTGGGCACAGGAGCCCAGCAAGAGGAGGTGGGCAGGGAAAAGTGACTGCAAAGAGGCTAAGGACAATCTGAAGACCATTCTGCTGTAACAGTAACAGACCCTGCAGGGTCACCAATGCTGTGTGGGACCCTCCCAGCGCCCACTGCCCCTCCGGGAGCCTCTATTTGCTGGGCCCTGGGATAAGACCTTTCTGAGAATTATGTGAACCCTCTCCGTGTCTCATGACTAGAGAGGTAGGTCTGAGGTCACCGTTTCAGAGGTGAAGGGCACGGGGGCTTTCCTACAGCCGTGAGGTGTCTGCCTGTGACCAGCCAGCCGCCCACACCCCTGACCTGCCCAAGGTCTCCGTGCAGGTCAAGGGTAAAGAGGGCCCAGAACTGGGCAGAAAATGGAAGCTGGAGTGTGGGTTTGGGAATCAGAAGTGCCCCTAGTGAGCACCACCCCCGCCTTGTCCCCTAGTGTGCGGGCGCCCAAGGATGCTGAACCGGATGGTGGGCGGCCAGGACGCCTTGGAGGGCGAGTGGCCCTGGCAGGTCAGCATCCAGCGCAACGGAAGCCACTTCTGCGGGGGCAGCCTCATCACAGAGCGATGGGTTCTCACCGCCGCGCATTGCTTCTCCAAGTGAGTCAGCCGGCCCCCAGGCTCCCTCCACACCCGGCAAGGGTGTCTCCGGGCTCCAGCACCTCGGACAGCGCCACGGCCGCAGCCCGGCCCTCGCCCTGCTGCTCGTCTAGACAGTGAGGGGCTGTGCCAGGCCTGGGGCCATGTCCCCGCCATGCTGGCAGGCTCAGCCCATATCCTGGCCCTCTTCCCTGCCCCCCTCCCACACCTCGAATCCAGGACACTCCCTTTCCGACCGGGACTCGGGTTCCAGATGAGCCCTTGGGCTGAGGTCCCCCATGCCACCATACTAGGAGCCGCCCGGCCCCAGACCCTCATCTGAGCTCTTGCCTCACCACAGCACAGGGATTCTCTGACAACCTCACATCTTAAATTCAGAAACGTGGGCTCAGAGCGAGCAGGCTGCTTGCCCAAGGCTCATGGGCTGGCCCCCAGCTGCAGCCTGTGCGCGGCACCTCTTTCAACCCATTCGTGTAGGCACCACTTTCAACCCCTTCATGTAGGGACTGTTACAGGGAGGAAACTGAGTCACAGAGAACTTGCGGGGTGACCTACCCAAGGTCACCTGGCCAGCCAAGGGTGGGTCTGGGCATTAAAGCCAGGAATTAAAGCTGCTTCAGTCTAACCGTACTGTACGTGCCCCAGGAGAGGACGGTTCTGAAGACCGTGTGCAGGCACAGGGGTGAGGGCGGGGGGCTGGTAGCAGAGGTATCACCCCAGCCCCTCCCTGCTTCGAGGCTCCATCCGACCCCTCCCAGTCCCTCTTCTGTCTCACACCAGCCCTCTGCTCTTCCCCACCAGCACCTCCCAGACATCCCTGTACCAGGTCCTGCTTGGGGCGCGGCAGCTGGTGAGGCCAGGCCCACATGCTGTGTTCGCCCGGGTGAAGCGGGTGGAGAGCAACCCCCTGTACCAGGGCATGGCCTCCAGTGCCGACGTGGCCCTGGTGGAGCTGGAGGCACCGGTGACCTTCACCAACTACATCCTCCCCGTGTGTGTGCCTGACCCCTCCGTCGTCTTTGAGACGGGCATGAACTGCTGGGTCACTGGCTGGGGCAGCCCCAGTGAGGAAGGTAATGGGGCAGAGCTGGGGGTGGGGAGTGGGGGCCAGGTCTGGGGAAGGGCAGTCTGTGGGGGGACCACTCTGAACCAACAGTCTTCTGTTGACTGGTACACGTGGATCTCTCCCCCAACGTGGGGTGGGTACGGGAAAGCAGGGCTCAGAAGGGGCAAGTGGGGAGAAGGGGGGCAGCGAGAGCCCAACCTAAACCCAAGCAAGAAACGAGGGGGGACAGAGCTGTGGATCTCAAGAAGCCAGGGCCATGGGGTCCTCGGGAAGACTGTGCACTGAGCTGCAGGCTATTTCCCCCTCCCCAGACCGCCTGCCCAACCCGCGGGTCCTGCAGAAGCTCGCCGTGCCCATCATCGACACACCCAGGTGCAACCTGCTCTATAGCAAAGATGCCGAGTCTGGCTTCCAGCCCAAAGCCATCAAGGACGACATGCTGTGCGCTGGCTTCGCCGAGGGTAAGAAGGACGCCTGCAAGGTAGGGGCCAAGCCCTGCTCCCCTGGCCCCCGTGGAGGTGGGAGTTAGCCTGGCTGGGCCCAGGAGGCCCCCGTAGGCGGGCCGTGGTCCACACCAGAGCCTGGCATTTCAGCAGCTGGGAAGTGGACTCCCAGGCCCCACCCAGCACAGTCAGCCAGTTTAGTAAGGTCTGCCGTGGGGCCAGGAACCTCCAAGAGCCCCTCGTAGGTGAATCAGGCCAGGCAGTCTGGGGGTGCTAGGGAAATGGGCACCCCAGGGCAGAAAAGGACCAGCCAGCGGGTGGTGGGGTGGGGGTCCGGGGCAGGGACGCTCCTGGAGCTGAGGAGAGGGACGAGGGAAGGCCGCGTGTGTGTGCGTGAACCTGGGTGCAGCAGAGGCTGGCTTTTGGGCCCGTGGGCTCTGACTGTGCCCCTGCTTCTCCCACAGGGCGACTCAGGGGGACCCCTCGTATGCCTGGTGGGCCAGTCATGGCTGCAGGCTGGGGTGATCAGCTGGGGCGAGGGCTGTGCCCGCCGGAACCGCCCAGGTGTCTACATCCGCGTTACCTCCCACCATGCCTGGATCCGTCGGATCATCCCGGAACTAGAGTTCCAACAGGCTGAGCCGGGTGGCCAGACGCGGGGGCCCCGGGGCCAGAAGCCGCCCGTTGGGAACTCTGTGCCCTGCCTGGCGGCCCCTGTGCTCCTCTCAGTCCTCATTGCCCTGCTCGCCCTACTCTGAGCCCCGGGGACCCACGCTGTACATTTGTAAATAGCACCCCATTCTCTCCCGTCAGGCGCCGTTGTTTTTTATTTATGTTCATCCTCCAATAAAAACCCAACCTCAGTGCTGGCTGCCCCGTGTGCCTCAGCACACCAGATGGGGGGCTGCTGCGCCGCTGGGCTGGGGGTGAGGCTCCCCAGCGGGAAGGGAGCTGCGGCAGGTTCACTGGACACCCATTCCCGGATCCCCTCACAGGCTCCCAGCCCTGCCTCAGCAGCTGCCAACACCGTCCTCACTGTATCACTGAAGGGCACCCCGGGGGCAGCAACAGATACCAGCAGAGAAAGCGGGGGCCCACTGGAGGGTCCTCGAGGAGGAAGGCTTTGCTCTCCCATGGCCCCCACTGCCTGTCTGAATCACCCCAAGTCTCCTCTAACATCAGCAGGGTGACTCACCCACGTGTGTGCTTTCCTACTGGAATGCGGGGGGGGGGGGGAGGCGAGGGCTGTTCCTGGTGCCCTGGCCCCCCCCAGGGACTCCTTGTTCCCTGGGTCCCTCTTGGCCCCTGGCTCCTTTTCCTCCATCTCCTCCCTCAGCCTCGACTTCCCAGTGGTGAGTCCAAAACTGCAGGGAACTGAAGGGGCTGGAATTGGAGCCCACATCTGCTGGGAGACATCGGACAAGTTGCTACCCTCTCTGAGCCCTGAGACGAGCGCCCCCACTTGCCTCTCAGAGGGGTGACTGGGTGGTGGAAGATCAAGGCAGGGAAAGGTAGAGACGTACATCCTGCCCCTGGGCTCCCATGCCTGCCCGCCTCCCTCCTGGGTTCCAGACCCCCTTTGCAATAGCCTGGGTACAGCTCTCCTGGGCCACCAGCCCCGACACCCTGGGAGGCCAGACCTCTCTAAACCTCAGGGATGCAGGAACCAGCATGAGCCCCAAGTCCACACACTGCATGGGCAAGCCGCTGAGGGCCATGGAGATCAGCAGGACAGGCCCGTCTGCCCAGACCAAGGCCAGGACCCACTCCTTCTTCCTTCCACAGGGTTTAGGGTTCAGGCCATACTAGCCGGAGTCTTCAGTGGATTGTGCAAGGCTCCCCGGGAACTCAGAAATGAGCTAGAATCCACCACCAGCCCCCTAGATCTGCAGCCCCCCTCTTGTGGCCTGTTGCCACCAGGAATCCAGCACAAAAGGTCCCCAGAGCTCAGGTCCCCAGCTTGCTCCAGCGTTGCTCAGGCCTGCTCGGCGCAGCTGCCCTGGGAGACGGTCTCAGGCTTGCCGCCGGCCCGGTGCGTCCACAGCAAGCCACTCTCCAGCCAGATGGCCAGCTCCCTCGTGCGGCCCGATTCCTGAAAGGTACCTGGGCTTGCCTGTGAGCTCAGCAACATCCACTGGACGAACCTTCTAGGAAGACAGGGCCAGGTCTCCGGCTGCCTTGCGTCCCACCCATGCACACGCATGCAGACATGTGCGCATACGCGCACACACACACGCACCCATGCACACAATCGCTGGCACACACAAAGGCACAGCTTGCCCAGGCCTGGTGCCAGGAAGAAAGCAGACCTGGATATTTCTGGAACGGATCAATAATCACTTAGCAAGCACCTGCTGCGAACTGGCCCCGGGGACAGACTGGGAACAAACACGAATTCCCTTCCGTGCTCCACTGTGTCTGGGCGCGTCCCTAACACCAGGCAGGAAGGACAGGAGGGGAGGCACTGGCAGAGGCTCCCAGGGCCCCACCTCCCTGCTGGCTGCT
The DNA here is from genome assembly GCF_024610735.1 of Ursus americanus. Lineage (NCBI taxonomy): Eukaryota > Metazoa > Chordata > Mammalia > Carnivora > Ursidae > Ursus > Ursus americanus. The sequence goes on from NC_142128.1 coordinate 38,277,741, forward strand.
CAGTGGCCCTCTAGGGACCAGGTGGCTTGATGAGCTCCTTCTCCAGACCACATGGGTCCAAGTCCCTTGGTGGGAGGCGGGGGCAGCAGGTGCACTGAGGTCCAGATGGGGTGAGGGTGGAGGGAGAGGGAGGCTGCGGGTGTCCTGAGGGCAGCCTAGGGACAAGTTCTGGGTCATCCTGGCTGGGAACAGGGGCCGGCCTGGGTCCTGCAGCCTTGGAGAGAGGCCTGGGTGAACCCACCATCACACTGTGGGGGTAGAAAAAGCCTCAGGCCCAGGGCTGGCGTGTAGGGAGCTTCAAGGTTAAGTGGTCTCTGGAGGGAGGCCCCTCTGCTGCCTCTGTGTTGAGAGGCCAGGACGAAACTGACCGTGGGAGACCAGGTGGAGACCAGGCTCCCCTCGGAGGCGGCCGTGCCACCCCACTGGTGCCTCCTCTCGGCCGTTCCAGCTTTCTGTTGCTCTGGGGAACTCCCAACACCCCCATCCTTCTGCCCCTGCTACAGCGCAAGGGTCTGGTCAGGATCCTTCCGGGCACAGTCCCCATCCCCTGGGGTCCCCAAACTCGGGCCCACCCAGACCAGGGGCAGATAGTCAAGAGAGTGGAAGAGAAAACACTCTCGCAGAGGCTAGGGGTTTCAAGGGAGAGGTTTCTCTCATGCAGGTGACACCCACAGCAAGCGGACGAGTGCTGAGACAGGGACAGGGGAGAAACCGCCCTGCTGTCACCATCCCCTCTCCCACCCTGGGCAGGGGGGCAGCTCATACACAACTTTCCATGTTGCTGCCAAAGACCAGAAGACTGTCTGCCGGCTGAGGCTGGGGCCCACAGTGAAAAGCCCACCTTGGGGCAACCATAGCGGCCTGCAGGTCAAACAGGAGGAGGAGGGAGCCAGCCTCTCCGGGGGCTGCAGCCGAGCATGGAAATCCACACCTGTGCACGTGTAATGATCAGCCCGTGGGAGCCCCAGGAAGGAAAACTGCTGGGTCAGCACCCCAGGCCCTTCTGGCCTCAAGGACCAAGGGTCAGCCCTAGCTCTGAGGTCGCAGGACTGGCCCTGGAGCATCTGTGTGTGTGTGTGTGTTGGGGGGTAGGAGCCTGGTGCAGCTACCCCAAGGCCAGGTGCTCAGAAGTGAGGGCAGGTGGGAACGCACACAGGAGAGAAAGAACGGGTGTGCGTGCAAGTCAAAGCCAGAGACCGACTCCCTCCCAAACCCAGGGGCTGGAGCGGGGCCGTGTCTGCCCCCAGCCAGGCCACTGACCACACAAGCTCCAAGGCAAACAGGAGTCTCGGCACATGGCCAGCTCGAGGGCACAGGTTCCCAGGGATGGAGAAACCCCAGGCCCACGAGCCAGCCCTGCCTCCCGCTCTGGGGAGGATGTTAAGAGGCCAGAAAGACCTGCTGGGTGGACACAACCAAGCAAAGGCGGGGGGGGGGGGGGGAGGAGAAGCCAGGCCAGGGGACCAGGGCTGCTGCCTGCCCCTGTGCAGGGCTCCGGAAGGTTCCGGACACGGGCTGGGGGCAGCAGCTGCACACTCCATGCACCTGCCTCCCTCTTCTGTCCTGCTGCTGGAGCCTGGAGCTACAGGGCTGGCTGTGCAGAGAGCTGTGCCCTGCCCTTCCCATGCCTCCGCCTAGCAGGCAGGCTGGAGCACAAGGTTCAAGAGGCAGGGCTCCCTCCCTGCCTGGCGGACCCACAGTAAGGTCCCTCAGTCGCAGCACCTGGGCTGGGTGCTGTCTCCCTTCCCGTCCTCTGCTTGGACAGGAGACACGTTCACATTTGCTGTTGGCGTCAGAGCTCGAAGATCCCAAGTTAGTCTGTGCAGAAAGCAAACTCCTTGAAGCAGGATTTGGATTCCTTCCCATTTGCCCCCGGCTGTACACTGAGCAGCCCCCCCCACCCCCGCCCCAGGCAAGCAGGTCCTGCTCCCCAGCCTGGGCCAGCAGGACAAACCCCCAGGACCCTGGGAGCCCTGGCCAGGCCGCAGCACTCCTGCAAGCAGGATGGACACTGGGACAAGGCTGGGGGTCTGGGCAGCCACCGGCGGGATGTAGGGGGGGGGGTGGAGCGCTCCAGGGAACACAGGAACAGGAATGTCCCCTGAGTGTGGGGGGCAGCCCAGAGCTTTCAAAGAACAGCCGGCATGGCCTTGTGGGAGGCGCCCTAGGACCCCAGGACCTGGTGCTTCTGGGAGGGGCGAGACAAGACAGGAGCACACATTCCACGCAACCAGGCATTGGGGCTTTAAACATGTCACTGGAGGACGTACTTTGTCCCCAGGGCCTGGCTGAGGTGGGGGACGGGCGCGTGCTGCTCTCGTGCACCAGCCCTGGCCCCTGCAGGCCCCTCAGGCCCCTCACAGGGTGGCTCACCGAAAGGCCCCCCACGAGCCCAGGCAGCGCTTCTGGCAGCCGCCTCTCCACGCATCTTGAGACACTAACAGTTGTTCTCATTCATAAATACACAATTTTATTTGCTATTTTCAGGGGAAACTTAGGCATTAAACTGTAAGCTGATAAAATACGGATACCTAAAAAAGTATAAAAGTATAAATATCCCCTTAGAATAAATTTTAGTGAATTAAGTCTTAATATCTTTAAATTAAAAAACCACAAGCCTATCTATTATGTCAAGGTCATAAATCAAACGACGCTACGTGGCCAGCAGCGCCCACAGGTACACCCCGAGGCCAACGAGGGGATGCCCCGCCCCGGGCTCACCGACAGGACGGTTGCCGGGGCCTAGATGTGCCCTCTAGAAAGCTTGCGATGAATCTAAAGCCAAACATTTAACAACATACAAGAGACCTTACAGAGAGGAGGAGGTAAGTCCTGGGTGCCGGAGAACTCGGTTAATCAGGTTATTGGCAAAGAGGAGGGCACAGGCAAGAAGCCTCCGGAAGCACTGGAAACTAAGCACGCCCGAGCCTCGGCCCCACTCGGCGGTGGTCAGAGTGCACAGCGGCCCTGGCGAGGAAGTGGACAGCTGCTCGTCCGAGCCACCCCCCACCCCCCCGACAGCCAGGAAAGGTCTGTCCTCAAAGCATGCGAGCAGCGCTGTTCATAGGGATTCGAGTCGCTCCAGTGCCATGTTCCGCAGGCAGAGCCCGTGCAGGTCACGTGAGTCTCAAACACCCCAAACCCAAGAGAGAACTGCATAGTTAGACAAAGAAAACGAGCGAGCCGGCAAGAGGGAGAGATGTGTGATGCACTGTAAACATCCGGTTTTCAGTGTGACCTGGAGTCTCAGCTCCGGAAGCCAGGTGGACAGGCCTCCCGCCCCGACCTCCATCCCAGGTGAGACAAAGGCACTGACGAGCAGCAGCCCCCCAACAGCCCGCAGCCGGGCCGCACCAGACAAACCGCTACCTCCCTTCCAATGACTTAACACCTCAGTCCAAAATGCAGCAACACTTGTAGGCATTTCTAAAGAGTAAAAATGCTGGATAGTCCGTCCACACTGGGTAAGAAGGGATGCAGAGTTCTCTTGCCTGGAAAATACAAGTGGAGAAGCCTCGACTGTTCCAGGTTGGGTCAGGCCGCGGGAGCCTGGCTCTGAAGGAGGCCAGGCCTCAGGGCCAAGGCCTGGGAAGTAGTGAACACACGGAGGCTGCCTCTCTCAGGAGTCACCCACTGGGGCTGCAAGAAACTGCCGACCACTCCCGCCGGGAAGGCAGAGCAGACTCCCTGACCCGAGGACCAGGGCCTGGTGGTGTGTGGGTGACCAGCGGGCACCCAGAGCCTGGGGCCTTGGTGCTGCAGCCACTTCCTACCAGCAAGGCCCAGGCTCCGTCACAGACTGTTTATGTTAGCACCAAGAGCGCTGTCCTTTAAATGACCTTCGGTGATGACAGGGGTTGGCTGGAAGCATCCTGCCTCAGGCCCATGCAGCACGGGGAACACCGCGCGGAGGCCCCCGTGGGGACACCCACCTGGCCAGCATGCCTGCTCCAAGTGGGGATGCCCGGCCTCAGACAACTGGTCCTGTCTCTCACCGCCCACCTCAGAGGCAAAAAAAAGGATCCACACCCAGATCTCTATAGAGAAATTGTCAAACCCAGGTTTCTTCTCACGGCCAAGCTTCCTCCACATGGCAGATCGCTGCAACTTGGGGCAAGATAAAATGTTTCTTCAGCTGTCAACACTGTGCTTCTCACATCCTTGAACCCCGTTCTTGCAAAATCTGAAAACGCCAAACACAAACAATGAGGACCCAGGGGGTGGATGGGGCTGCAGCCCATGGCCGGCTGGGAGCCTCGAGGCCCTGCAGCAAAGCACCTGCTCCAGGAGCAGGGCCCAGGAACCCACGTCCACCTGCAGGAGGCTCCGGGGGCTGAGGAGGCCGGCACTGAGGGTCAGGGGCAGAACAGGCTGGGAGACCCTTGCTGTGAGGGTTGGCCAACCCACCCACCTCCTGGCCCTTGGCCAGGCGTCCCTCCAGATCTCCATCCCAACCCACGGCAGACACATACGCCCCCGCCTCCCACCACAGCAGCTGGCCTGCTCCCTACCAGGCGCCTCTCGGGGCCACCTCGGAGAGGCCTGAGACGTGGGGGTGCAGGGACATTTGGAACTTGGCTCCTTATAAAGCACCCAGAGGTCCCTGGCAGCCTCTCCCCCAATGGCCGCCCCTGCTCTCCTCCTGCAGGTGCCAGAGCCCACCTGATGGGCACCAACTCCTGAGTTTCCAGCATAGCTAGATCATGGGCTGCCACATGCATGCACCATCGGGGTCCCAGGGTATCAGCAGTCCCGGCCTCAACCTGCTCTTCATCCTTGCCCCATCATAAACCATGTCCCCTCAAGCCGGCCCCATCACCTCTACACCCACCAGTTCAGCCCACACGTGGCCTGGCAGGCCTCACATTTTGCTTCTCAGTGCACTGGCCTCCTTGCCTCAAGGGTGCCAGCCCCTCTGCAGCCTTGCAGAGCCCACTGCCCCTTGGCCACCATGCCTGTCCCTGTCCCTCTCTCCCCTCCTCGGCCCCAGCCTCCCTCAGCCCTGAGCACGGGCTGATACCTACAGAGCTGAGCCCCATGCAGCCCAGGCAGAGGGGACAGGACCACCCTGTGTCCCTGGGTGGGGGCTTCAGAGCCAACAGATCTCTTGTGGTTTCGATCGATACGTGCACTACGGCTGCTCAGTACCATGTAACCACTAGAGATGCCCAAGTCGCAGCCTGGCCCACCCCAGCCAAGGCCAGTGCTGTATGGTGGCCCACGGCACTGGCCATGCAAGAGCTAGTCCCCTTGAATTCCGGCACTGAGCCAGATATGGCTCTGGGGAAATTGCTTCTGAGCCCCAGACCCAGGGACAACGTGGGACTGTGCCCTGGGAGGGGCCAGCCTGCTCACACCATGTCCAGGCCCACATGGACCCTGTGGCCAGAAAGCAGCTCACGGCCTCCCAGTGAGGCCCCACCAGTCCCTACTACCTGCTCCCAGTGCAGGATGGTTGCCCAGAGCAGCAAGGCCACAGGCGCGGGGGAACCAGGCACTAGTTTGCCAAGGGCTTGTTCTGAAGCACTCAAGTAGGCCCAAGTTCTTGAGGGCCACTGCAGCCTGTGCCCTACACACCCCTGCCAACCCCTGGGCCTGTGCCCTGAGGGCTGTGGAACACCCGGCTGGCATGGCCTCATGCTCTCCTGCCCTCTGCGCCCACCTCCTGGACCCCACTCCGCTCCCTGTAAGGTGCACCTTCCACTGTGATGGAGAGCAGCGCCCCGGAGTGAACGTCCGTCCTCAGCCCAGATGGCCCCTGTCAGAGTGATGTGGTCTTGGAGGGGACCCGGGATGGTCACACGGAGACCCCTGCCGTTCCCAAAGTCTGGTCTCAGCCCTATCATCTATGCTGTTTGTAGGGCAAGCTGGAATCTGTGGGAGCCCGTGAAGAGCTGTCCCTCCCTCATGGGAGCCCGGCAGAGGAGAGGGAGTGTCTGAGTCCACCGTGGAGAGGATAAAGCCCGTGCAACCAGGACGTGGCCTGGAGAAAGGAGACCATACTGGAGGGGCTGCCCCTGCACTGCCCCCGCCCCCCCCCACCCCCCGAGTGAGCTCCAACAGCTGTCTCCTACTGAGGACGGAAAACCAGTCCTAGACCTGTGGCAGTCACAGCCCTTCTGCCCAGGATGGGCTCTTACCTGGGCCACGTCCCACAGCCGGGCCTGAGCCGACCACAGGGACCAGCTGCGTCCCTTAGGCGGCACCCCCTCAGACGGGTCCAGGCAGGGGGCCACTGCCTCACTGTGCGGAGCCAGGGCTGCTGTGAGACCAGCCCCTCCTGCCGCCCAGGCGCCTGAGTTAGGGCCCCCGAAGCGGCTCCCACCGGCTCCCCCAGCGCCCAGCTGGGCTCCTATCACAGGCTGCGAGCCGCGCTCACCGTCCAGCCGGACAGGTCAGGTCAGGCGCCTGCTGAGCACGCGGCGCAGCCGCTCCGAACAGATGTGCGCCACAGACACGAACCACGCGTCTGCTTCCAGAGACTCCATGAGGAGAGTAAAACACCGCCGTGATTTCGGAGGTTCTGTACATACTGAATCAATAGTATTAGCTTAAGTTCACATTTCTCTTGACTTTCTCAACGACAGGTGGATTCGTGCTGCGTATCTCCTGGACTGCGCTCATCCAGACCAGGGCTCGGCAAACTGTCTCCGAGAGCCAGGGACAAATATTTGAGCACTGGTGGATCAAGAGGCAAAAGTGAAAATGCTGTATATGTATATAAACACCAAAAAGTAACTAAAAATGTAAATGCCACTCTCTGCAATCTCCAGTCCAGACCTCTTATGGCTGGGCGGTCATTTCGGGGTTTGGCTGGCCACACGCCTTTCCCGACATCTCCCAGGGCAGAAGCTGAGGGGCCCCCATCTGCATGGCTTGGCCCACGACCAGGGCATTGGGGGGGGGGCCTGGAGGGAGCAGGGGAGCCCCACGGATGATGCGTGGTTCTCCCACCTGCAACCTGCCCTCTGCTAGTGGTGAGCACAGCTGGGCTCTGGACCCAGGCGACGGGAAGAGGGACGGGAGGCTGCAGGGATGTGAGCGGTAGGTGGGGACTGAGGGAGCGTTTGTGGAGCTCCTCATTGCAGGGCAAACGGAAAGAAGGTCCTCACAAGACTCCTCTCTATCAGCACCCCTCTCCTGAGGCTCAGGGGAGAGCACAGCCCTGGCTGAGGCCCTGAGCCCATGGCAGAGCGACAGGAGGGCAGGCCCGTGTCCTTGCCCACGGACATCCATGGTGATGAAGTCGTTCCAAAGCCCGACACACAGGGTTCTCTGGCAGCCCAGCCAAGGCCCCGATGCCACCCACGCAGACATCCTAAAGGACACAGACGGACAGCCCCTGCCCCACACAGGCTGGCTCCACCGCACATCTACAGTCAGCTTCTAGCGCGGAAGGTCCTGTCCACCACAGGTAACGGAAAGTGGAGCGGAGGAAGGGCTAGCGTCAAGGAGACTAAAGCGAGTGGTCAATGAAAGGGTGACGGAGCTCACCATGACATTTACACTTAATCTGAGTCATCCCCATCGTGACCTGTGTTCTCGTCGTCACTCTGGCTCGGCACACAGCATGCAGCAAGGGAGAAGAAGAGAGGGCACCGTCAGTGCAGGCTGGGAGGGAGCGGCGGCCGGGGAAGCCTGCCCACAGAGACCGAGTCTGCCCACAGCGGCGGCAAGCGTGGGCGCTTGGGGGCAGGAACCCCTCTGTGCCGGGTGGTGAAGCAGAGACGGGCTCATCTCTGTGCCCCAAACCCACATGCCCAGACGTGCCATGGAGGAAAACACGGGGCGTAGGCGTCTCCTGCGCCCCATTGTCCTCAGGCCTGGCACTCCCAAGATTCCAGACTTTTCCCTCTCTCTTTTTAGTAAAGACCTGGACCTTGTCCAAATAGAGGTGTGGCCTTTGCTGCTGGCCCTGTAAAGGTTGTGACCTCCAGGCCACATGGGTCAAAGAACGTGATAGGGGTGGGCTCAGTTGGCCAGGGGATTGGAAACGGATCAGTCATCAATCAGTTATCAATCGATCTTATTTATGTCACCGAGAGCAGTAAAATCCCTGGACAGGGAGGCAGGGACATCCCTGGTGGGCAATGTTCTCTGTGTGCTACCACCTGTCCTGACAGGTCTCCAGGCCTCGGCCCCACGCCCTCCCTTCTGGACCGGAGCCCTCCCTCTCTGCTCTTCTGACAACAAACCGTACCGCAGAGTCCCCTCAGTGAGTCCTGCCAGCAAATCTCAGACTGGCAGAGGGGTCTCGGAGGCCCCTGGACTGGCGGTGGCCTTGAAAAGGGAGGCTGACCCTCAGCGCCCTCCGAGGTGAGCACTGCTACAACCAGGCTGCGCACGACGTCCCCAGATCACCACCCCCAATCCAGCCCCACGGTCTTCCGCGGCGTTCTGGAGGCCCAGCCACGCTCCGCCTCCTGGGGAGCTCCTGCCACCGCCTCCGTTTAGAAGACACAGTGGCTGCCACACTTCAGACCCAGGTATTTTTGGAGAGAAAAACAGGGCACGTTTTCAAAAGCAAAGGGATTCGGGGTCATGCCTGGAGCTCTCTTACAGCACAGACGTAGCCTTTCTGCAACAGAAAAGCTACCCGAGGGCAATGAGCTCAGGTGGCCACCCTGGTAAAGCACAGCCATGAAAACTTTTCAGGTTCAGAAAGCAAAGCTTTTAAAAACGAACAACTCCCACAAGAACGCTGCAACTGCTCAGAGAGATGTGCCTCCTTGCGAGACTAAGGCTCTGTGCGTGGGGCGGTCACTTTCTACCCCAGACTCAACAGGAAGCACAATCCTGGACAGGGAGGTGGGGGAGAGCCCTGACACCACACGTGCAGCTATGGCGCTGCAGGCCAGGGCAGGGACACCCGGGTGCTGGACAGTCGCCTGTCGTGAAGACACAGGACTTCTTCATGCCGCCATGAGCCCCGTAAGGACAGCCACCAGGGGAAGGCTAACGTGCATGGGCACTCTGCTGTCTGTGCCCAAGCCCACACCTCCAAGGAGGGCCCGAGAAGGGTCACACTGCAGCTCTGGGCTGGTGGCATCGACCAGAGGACACCTGGGGGGCTGAGAGTGTGAGGAAGCGTCAGGAGCCCCTGATTTAACGTCATCAGTTATGATCCTCTGGGCTCTGGACTTTCCTGCACTCACTCAAGTACCCCATGGCCCTGGGCCCTCATGGGGGTGCCCGCCAGAGCCCCGTCCCCACCTCCTCGGCTCCCCTCAGAGCTGGCTGCAGGGCTGGCAGGCCACCGCCACCCTCCGAGGCCCAGGAGTCCTGCCGGGTGGAGCCAGCCTGGAGCAGAAGCATCTGGAGTGAGTGACCCCAGAGGAGACGCCAGCTGCTGAAAATAGCTGGCAAGGCTGTCCTGTGTGTACCCTGGCCGCTCCTGGCCTCCTTGGGAGACAGAAGCACCAATGCCCAGCAGGGAGCCAGGGTACACACAGGGACGGCCTGGGCTGAGTCTGAAAATCAGAGCTTCTGCAGGACCTGCTGTTCCCTTTACAAACCAAACATGACCCCCAAGACGTGAACGGATGTGGCTAAGGCAGGTGCCACTTGGGGGAACCCACTCTCCAGCCTGGATGTCTCAAGTCCCCAGAAAAACCCTCCAAAATGGCATCACTTAAAAGACAAGCTTCTGGAAACAACTCTGCCTGTCCGAAGAGGTATGCGCAGCGGGAGTGGGCTGCAGAAGCCACAGGGGCTCGCCTCAAGGGGAGGCCCCTGTTCAAAGACCCCTTGCTCCACCACCTGCAGCCCACGTGACCTAGGTGTCCTTGGGGCTCTGCTGATGCAATCAGGCAAGAACTCTGTGACGAGGAACGAGAGCACGAGGTGGACGAGCCCTCAGGCAGCCTGTGCAGCCGGAAGCACAAGGACAGGGGGCCCCACTCTGCCTAGGGCACCCACCACCTCACAAGCCCCTCCGCAGGCGGAAGCTGGAGGGTCCACAGCTGTGCCCAGCTGGCCCAGCACCCGCCTGCCTGCAGTCACCCACCTTGGCTTTCTCACTGGGCTCACTGGTCGTGCCGTACGGGGAGTTGTGTAGTTCCTTGGAGACCACGCACAGGAACTCAGCCTGGTCTTCGCTCCCATAGTTGTAGGAAGAGCCGATGCTGACCAGCTGGGAGGAGACAAGAGCAGCCCATGGGGGCGAGCGCAGCACACGCGTCCAGCCCACCCGCCAGCAGGGAGACTCCAGCCCGTGAGCCCACGTCAGAGACAGCCGGCACTCGGGGAGATGAAGGGACAGGTTTCAGCCAAGAGGTTTCTGATGAACTCATGGAAAAATGAGATCCCCAAACAGTCGTACATGGCACAGACATGCGCACATGCCACCCCACAAGGATACCACACATGGACAGGGCATCTCGGCTGGAAACTGAGCTCTCTCAGAGTTTCCAGTGGGGCTCACAGAAGAGGGGGGCCTGGTGCTGGGAGGTGGGGGGGCAGTGGCGGCCGGCTCAGAGCAGGTGTGAGAGTCGAGGCCTTGGCACAGGCTGAGTGTGTGTGCACTGAGGGTGAGCTCGCAGGGGAAGCCAGAGCTGACCTTCTCCCAGCAGGGCTACTAACCGAGAAGGGCACACAGTCTGGTGTGGGGAGGGGTGGGGTACAGGGACTAGGGTTGAGGAGCCTGAGTCTCAGAGACGGATGCGGGCAGGCTGCGGCTTCCGCACACCTCAGGCTGAGCTGGTGTGGGTGCCACCCGACAAGGGGACACACTCCAGGCTGATCTGCCTGCTCCAACCTACCCCAGAGCCACCACGGGCTCATGTGCTTCTAGACGCAAAATGAGTCCTCACACCACCGTGAGGCTTTCCAGGGCAAAATATCTGAGCTGACAAATGCCTTAAAGGGCCCTCACCCTTTGGCTGCACACGCTGGAGAGGGCCAGGGGTGGGCACCACGGGAAGCAGCGTGGGAAGGACGAGAACAGCATGGAGGCAGCGGGCAAGGCCAAGCAGGGAGAGTACACAGGCAGCGCAGCCTGTGTGGCCAGAGACGGGAGAACACCGCGGGCCAGCCCGGCTCCCTGCCTCTGCAGAGCCGTGCCCTGCCACCTGCAGACCCTGGGGGTGGCCAGCCCTGTGAGCTGACGGAGCCGCAGATCTGCACGCAGACCGTGTTCTCACAGGGCACACAAGCCTCTTCCAAACCAACCTCGGAACTTTGCTCTCACCTCGGCGCTCACCACTGGCTGACCCCGGGCTTGGTGCCAACACCTCTCAGGACTCTGGGCTCTTACCCTACTTTCCACAGCAGTCCCAGCTTCTGCTTCTGGGAAGTAGAGCATTTCTCATCAAACGGGACTAGCTCTGGAGTTTCGCTGGCAAGAATCAGGAGGCGGACATCCTCCAGGGACAAACTGGGCAAAGCAGGTAAGACTCAGGAACAAGAGAGGAACGTGGCGTGTGTGATGGATCTGGGATCCACCCAGAGGAGCTAAGCACAAAGCCCTCAAGCTGAGCACAGAGAGAAAGTGAGAGGCCCACGCAGGAGGCAGGAGATTCTCCCTCTCAGCCAGAGGACTACAGAGGCGCTTCGCCCCTAGCGAGGGAGACCAGTTCAACACCCTGATCGGCGCCTGCAGCAGCCCCCATCTCCCCAGCCCTTCTCCAGGCCGCAGGGCGAGGGAGAACACGAGGGGCATGGGAGGGGACCTCTGTCCCTGCACGGTCTCTGGCACAAGTGTAACGAGCTCAAATGCTACCTGGAGCCCCAGCACGCAGGCAACACTGTGAGAGGACACAGAGAGCAGCCTGGTGGCCGCCGCGACCAGCCACTTACCCTGCTGCCCTGCCAGGGCCCCCGAGAGTGGAGGGAGGACACACACTGCAGCTGTCTTAGTGACATTTTAAGGGGACTCCAAGTATGCTGTACAATACAATGTTTCAAAACACCCAAAGAAAAGGTGTGGCCTTAATTAGACGGGAGGCTGAGGTGAGGCCTGTAATTTCCCACCCTCTCTCCTGGCAGGACCGCTCACCGCAGCCAGAACCTGCACCAGACGGAGGCAGAAAGCTCTGAGGCCCAAGGCGGCCTGGCGAGCAGAGCAGTTGCGACCTGGGCCGGGGGCTGGGCAGGGTCACAGGTCCGAGCCTTAGTCTGAACCTTAGTCTGAACCTGCCTGAGGGACAGGAACGGTGAGCTGTTCGTGCAAAAGGCACTGGCCAATCAGTGCGCATCCCGGACGTGCTCCCAGGCCCGCGGCCAGTGGGCTGCAGCTGCACAGGATGGGGGCCCGGGCTCCATGAAGGGAAGGAGCACTCCCACGTCCTCACCCAGGCCGGCAAAGTGGAGGGCACAGCTGCAGCAAAGCCGAGGGCAGGAAAGGGACTGGGGGGCCACAGAGAAGCCCTGCTAGGAAGGGCATCTGTGCCAACCGCAGCACAAAAGAGCCCAAGCCACCATCTGCTCAGCCAGCACGGGAGGGGCTGCAAGGGGACGGGAAGGTGGGGCCAGGCCAGGATGCACTCAGGCTGTCAATCCCACGCACACGGAGATGCCAGATGGAAGCACAGAGAACAGTCTCTGCAAAGCACGGGCCTAAGTAAGAAGGAGAACTAAGGGAGCAGGGTGGGGGAAGCGGGGACAGGGACTTTGGGGAGGGGGGGCCCTATGAACAACTCCACCTGTCCCACCTGAACACCCGTGACCAATCCAGTCATGACAGGGCACAGGCCACGGTCTGCGAGGTGCTGGAGGACAGTGACAGGCCACCCCGGGCCACCGATGCCTCATTACTGGTCCCTGTGGCTTTACCTGCTCGAACTTCCAGCCATCAGACATGGTGGACACCATCTGTGTGAGTTCCTCTTCCTGACACTGCAGCACACGGTACACATGCTTCACCGGCACCTGTGAGGGTGACAGCCACGATGAGATGGGCCCCACGCGCCCCATGACACTCCTGCGCCCAGCCCGGCAACCCCGTCCCTGGGCCAATGTTGGGGATAGTCCCACAGGGGACCCAGGGGAGGCTAGCGCCCCTCGGGCCCAGGTCGCGGTGCACAGGGCGACCCCAAACACATCCAGCAAAGCAGAACAGGCCAAACAGCTGTTTTTCTCCTCTTCATCCACCGTCAAACATTATTTCTAAATTGCAAAATTCAGTGAGTCATGCTCCTGAAATCCCAATGGCACCCTGAGCTAGACATGAGCACGTGAGGGCTGTGGACGCGAGTGAAGGCAGCTGGGACGGGACAGCGGGAAGGGCCTGCGGAGCCACACACGGTGCTTGGACCCAGGCCCTCCCCTGGGTGAGGCGGCTTCTGAAAAGCTGGTGTGCCAGCCGATGCGGCGATGTGCCCTTCCACCGACCTCCACTGAGCTGCGCCAGGCACGGTCTCTGGTGCGGAAAGCACCACGGGGACTTGCCCGCCAGCAGGCTGCCCTCACAGAGCTGCTCCTCCAGTAGGAGGCGGCAGCACCGACACAGAGCGCGAGCACGACCGGGGACCTCAAGGCAGAGGCTCAGGCCACAGTGGTCACAGCCGAGAGGGCGCTGGCTGTCACACAGCCCCAGTGCCCTCATCTGTGACAGGGAATGACACCAGTGCTCTCGGCCTGGGCCCCGAGGAGCAGCTCTTCTACCCCCACCATGCAGAGGGGGGACACTGAGGCAGACAGGCCTCAGTGCTGCAGGTGTGGGTCATACTATTTATTAAGTGGGGTGGCTGGGCAGAGGGGAAAGCGGCAGCAAATGGCCAGAGATGACCGTGAAGCCTGTGGTCGGGTCTCCTGCAGGAGGGAGGGCTGGGGGCACTGCGGCCTGGAGCAGCCACTCTGAGCAGCGAGGCGGTCAGCCAGCCTCTCACAAAGACCAAGAGCTCTAGCTCGGGCCTGCTGGACACCCGGTGGGAGAGCCCACAATACAACGGGGCACCAAAGGCCAGGTGGGTGAAGACTCCAGGTAATCGAGGCGGGTCTGAGAGCATGTCCACTTCACAGCAACCCCGGGGGAGCTGCTCACTGGGAGATGGCTCGCTGCTCTGCCAGCCAGTGAGGAGCTGATGCGGCAACAAAGACTGATGCCTTAGCCCCTTCGGCACCTTCCTCTGCAGAAGATGCCAGACATGGCCTGCTTCAAACTCTGGCCTAATGCGCAGCAGAGGACTGGCTCCAGCACTGCTGACTGGCCAAGCACACATGGGCACCACATGGGGATCTGCCTCAACAGGCGGGTACACAGAACGCTGACTACACCCTTCTCTCCCAGGAAAAGAAAAGTCTTTGTGGAACCTACACTGCCCTGCAGGACCCCACCTCCACCATTTACCCCTGAGCTCACTGCCAGCCACAGGCCCTTTGCACCTGCTGCACCCTGCTACAATGCGCTCCCTGAGATGTCCACAACCCATTCCACATGGGAAGCCTCCCTGTTCTCCCTCCCTGGACTTTCCTCCCTGGCACTGTTTGTCCCCTACCCCTGGAGTGGGGCTCCCTAAGGGCAGGCTGGGCAGGAACGGATGAATGTGCCCAGCACGCAGGCTACGGTGCCAGTCCGCAGTGCCACAGGAGACGGCTGAGAGCAGGCTGTCAGGCAGTAGGATGATTCCCGAGGAAGACAATCACCACAGGGACGGCACCAAGGCTGGGCCCTCGTGCAGAGGGTGCCCCTGGTCAGCGCCAAGGGAGGGAGTGAGCTGGGCCTCCATGGCAGACCTCAGAAGCCGCAGGCGTATTAGTCACTGGTCTTACCTGCGATGTTTTGCTGTCTCGTTCTCTAATTTTGTCCTTTACAAGTTTTATTAGTGAGGTGATATTGTAAAATTCCGCTTCCTCCAACACTCCTAGAATAAAAAAAAAGTAATTTTCACCAGATCCGAGAATAAATGTCCTGCACCTGTTCCTCTGCGGACCCAAGGCCCGTGCCTGGCCCGGGCCCCTGGCAGCTCCTCAACCCCGTCCCAATGGACCCTGTGCAGACACTGCTGGCTTTCAGTGGGGCGCCCCGGGATCATGGGCAAAGGGCCCATTTCCTGAACACACTCCTGGCATGTGCCACTCCAGGGGCCAGCTGGGCATACCGTTGCACATGCATCAACCCCGAGCTCTGCCCTGGCCACCCCTGGATGGAACCCGGAGACCTTCCTTCTGTCGCCTGCGGGCCACCTGCTGCCTCATATGAGGCCCGGGCCTGACAGATGGCTTCATGCAAGTCTGTCACTTGGTGCGCCTCAGTTTCCCCATTCAGCTGGAAGCTGGGATGGTTGAGAGGGTGGCTCCCAGCTCCAGGACTCTGGCCAATTAAGGGCTGCCTTTCTTCCCTAAGGCTGCCACTTGTGTTGCACCCGTTTAGGGAATTTCTGGCCCCAGGACCCCTCCTGGGTATTCTGGAAGGGCCGTGCTGGCCGCCCCGGCCAGGCCTCGCGCTGTGCAGTGTCCCCGCACCGGCAGCACCGGCAGCTTGGGGCTGCGGACTCTGTCCTAACCAGGTCCCCAGGCAGCACAGTCAGAGGGGGACCTAGGTGGTGGGCAGCTGCACCTACGATGTCTCTTCTCAGGATGGCATGTGGCCGTGTACGTGACAAAATGCAGGCTTGGTGCTATGCTACCTGCTGTCCCCCTCAGACCTGTGGGTGGGGACAAGACGCCTTGCGAGTGGGCACCAGGATGCTGCAAGCGCTGCACTCTCGGGGCAAGCAGGGGATGAGGCGGGGCAGCAGGGGCCTGTCCACAGCAAGCCGCCCTGAGAACAGGCTGTGAAGTGCAGCCTAGAGTGGACGGCTCCAGCAACCGGACAGAGGAAGGCGCCCCAAACAACGCAAGTGCACGTGTCTGCGGGGGGCCCCATCAAAAGATGCGGGCTCGGGTCCGGAGACCCGGGAGAGGGGCGGACTGCGAAGCGGCAAGAGCGCCAGGAGTGAGCCCGTTCAGGCCCAGCGGCCACTACAGGACCTCAGTCCCGGCAGGGCCAGAGCCCACATGGAATGGAAGGGCCTGGACCTCCCAGGGCCCCCTGATACATGAAGCACCCTACTCTCTGCACCCAGCGCTGCACCGTTTGAAAACAGAACTCAGAGGGGAGGGTGCAGAGGCGCCCTGGAAGGAGAGCCACAGGGCTTACCCGGGGGCGACGTCCGAGACCGTGTGAACCAAAGTAGCCGTGAGAGTGGCGGCCTCCCCGGGCAGGAGCCCCAGCCCCAGCAGCATCGCTAACTAGGCTCCTGACACGGCCCAGAGCCCAGGTGACCCGTTCCCCCCTTGACAGCAGTCCTGATGGCCCAACTCGGCTGTGAAGTCTTTGCTTCCAGGAGGAAGATAGGGGACGAGGCAGCCAGCAGCCCTCACCTCCCAGAGACAAGAGCCTGCTGCCCCGTGGGGAATGGGTGAGAGTCAGCCGGGAGCCAGCGAGGGGACGTAGGCACCTGGGAGTTCTGCAGGGGAGGGTGTGCCGGGCTTGCTCCTCGCAGGGCGGCTCGGGCTCAGAGGGGTCTGTGTCTCAAGTGACCAGTCAGCCTATCCCCCGGGCCCCTGTCCCCAACTCACCTTCCTCTGCGAGGTCTTTGTTAATGACCAGCTTCCCATGTCTCAGGTAGTTCAGCACGGGCCCAAAGTAGGTGGGGTCTCTGTCGATTAAATAGGCACCAGTTTCATCCTACAGAGAAGAGAACACTGTGAGTCCTGCAGGGGAAGGCAAGGACCCCTCAAGTGACTCCAGGTCGGGCCACACGGAGAGGGTCGTGTGTGTCCCTTAACGCAGAACCAGACTGCACTGTGGCACTTCAGGGAGGTGGCTCTGCACGCCTCTGGCAGTCGGCAGCCTTGCACCCTCGTCTGTCACCACCTCAGGTCTAGACCTTTACTTACTCAGCAGTGAGGTGACTGTGGCTGAGGAATGGTTCAGCCTCCACGCATCTCAACACTGCCCAACACGAGGGACCTCACACAGACTCTCCTCCCAGACACCCGTGGCAGGGCCTTCTCACCCTGGGGAGGGGGTCAGGGGCACAAAGAACAGGGACTGTGTGAAGAGGCCTGTCTTCCACTGCAAGGTGGCCCCAGGGCCTCTTAGGGATCGCTGACCAAAGGAGCCACACCCCATGGGCAGTGGTTCCGGAGTCTGAGCAATCTACAAAATAGACCTTCAGAAGGCGCTTCTCCCATACTCGGTGGCCCCGGTTCCTCCTGGAGGTGCCCGGGGCCTGAGTCCTAGAGCCTTGTGCCCAGCCGCCAGCAAGCTTCCATTACAGCCAGGCCGGGGGAGGTGGACACGCCGACCTGGGCATGAGCATGGGGGCAGTCCCTGAAGGACACCTCCACAGAGTAGAGCCACAGCAGTCTCGGGGGGAGTGACAGCACCCTGGGATCCACTCCAGGCCACAGAGCAGACTGCGTCAAGGACACTGCATATCTGATGTGGGTATGTGGGGCAGGGCCCGGCCCAGGCTGCCTTCCAGGGGGCAGGCCTGCAAGAAAGGCCCAAGCAGCAGCTCGCTCTATGCCAGCGCCTCCCGCAAGCCCACCTCCCTTCCCCGTGGCCCAAGGGAGGCCTCCCTCTGAGACACCAGGGTAACTCCATAAGTCAGTGGAGCAGTCAGTGTGGCGGGCTCCTGGGGGACCCTGAGCAGGAGCATGACCAGCTGAGACCACAGAGGACAGTGTGTCAGCATCGCTGTAGCGGCGAGCATGGTGGTGGGAGTACCTGGAGCTCTGGGATGTGCTGCCTACGACAGCAGATGGACAGATACAGGGAGGCAGGAAGCATCCCGACCGTAAAGCAGTAGACCATGTCAGGGCCCTACTTCTCAGCCGTGTGTGGCAGAGCCTGGAGGTTCCAGGGGCTTCCCGACGTCCACCACTGCAAACCTGCTCTTCTTACGTCAAGTCAGTTAGGGTTCTGGATGTGAGTGTGCTGGGACCTGGAGCCTTGCTGCTCAGTGGGCAGGATCCGGGCACTCAGCCCAACCTCCTGCCAGGACAGGCCACTGCCTGCTCCCCTGCGGGCTTCTGTCCCCCAAGGCGCCAACCCAACCGCACACAGACCCCCCGCATTCACCCTCGTGCTCCACCCCACCCACCTAAGGAAGCACCAGACACTGTCCCATGGGCCCCGTCTCCTGTCTCTCTGGACGCCTACTCTTCTCCGAGCAAGACAAGGACCCGTGGACCAGTCTTCTTACTGGTAAAAAGAGGCCATAAAGTCGGGGGCTGATCCCCACCCCCACCCTCACACACGAAGAGAGACCAGTGCACACCACCAAGCTCAGAAATGATTCATCAGCTCACTGCTGCCTCGACAGACAGCTGGCAGAAGGTCAAGAGGAGATGGGGACAGGGCTCATGTCTGCGCTCAGCGCACCCCAGTGAGCCTCGCTGTCACACCGGGCCCAGGCCCCTGCGGACCCAGACTAGGGGCACAGGAGGGGCATCATCACGCCGTGCCTCCACCGCGCAGAGAGGCCTGAGCTCCGGCACATTCTGAGGCAGTGCGTGCTCAGCCCAGTGGCCGTCTTCACGATGGCTCCAACACGCTGGCCCTGAAGGGAAGCACAGAGCCCTCAGCCTGCGGCCGCCTGGAGGCCCACCCGCCTGGACCCAGAACGGCGGGGTCACTGAATGGCCCTGCGTGGCAGGCTGTGCCCGGGACGCGCCACCCCCACCAGTGACAAGCCAGTCTGTCCAGCCCGGCTGCCGCCGAGCAGCACGTACGGAAACTCAGGAGCGCCTTCTTCCACAGAGTCCCGCCAAGGCTCTCTGGACCGGCTTCTTCTTGGGGATTTGTTTTGATTGGAGGGACTCCGAGGTTAGGCGGGGCCGGGGCAGCATCAGGACGCATACTCTGACCCAGGCTCGTCACAGGGAGGTATCGACTTCCACACCAAGTGCCAGGGGCCCGACACCAAGCCCCAAAACTCCACCAGGCTTTACCTTGGGCTGCTAGCCAGGTGATCACAGACCATCATTTGGACGCACACAGGCAGGCCCTCAGACTGCGGCCGGCACACCGACACAGGTGCCAGGGGTCTTAGCACCTCAGGTACCGTGCTGGGCCTGCAGCCCCAAGGCCTCTAGCCTACGGCAGAAATAAGAAAAACACACCACACAGAAAAGGAGAACCAAACAAACAAAAAACCCCAATTCAGAATATAAATCTTAGGCTCACTTCTGCAAAAGCCCAGAGAAAAGCATCTTGGTGCCATCTACACTGGCGACTGGGGGACCGTGGGGGCGCGGCCACCGCCACACCACGTGGATATCACCCGGCTCCGCCGTGACAGCACGTACAGGCAGGACCCTGGTCTGCTCACACTTACAACGGCAGCAGGGAACGGGAGCAGGACATGCACGCTGGCTGGTGGCAAGACTCCCAGGTCCCTCGTCTCCTCTTTCTGTCCTGTCCTCAATTTATACAACAAGTGTGTGCTACATTTGTAGAGTGGCAAGCTCTGTAAGTTTTTTGGTGTTTTTTTTTTTGGTAAAAAAGCCAGAATTAAGACTGCTTTCTTGACAAATCATTTCCCTCGATTGACCTTCCCCACTTCTCAGTGAATTAGCTTTTGACCTACTTGTGAAGTGCTGGCTTTAAAAATATACGTGTACCTTAAAGACTTTAAACAGAGGAAGCTGGCCTTGGCTTAGGAATATGTAATGAGGGCCAACTCCCCATAGGCTGTCAGTCCACACGCTTGGAGCAGGGCAGCCCGACGATGCCCAGGTCGGCTGGATCCCACTGCTAGTGGGCCCCACCTCCAAGGCTGAGCTACTGGTCTCCACGGGAAGTCTGAACCCTGCATCCCTAAGCTCAGGCTGCTGGGCCACTAGCCCCAGGCAGGAAGAAGGCCAGGCCACAGAGATCACGCCCTGGCCACAAGTCCTGTGAGCACAGTCATTTCTCCGAGAGGAGCCAGTGGGCAAAGGCAGGGCCAAGTCCACATGACATGCTCTCCCAGGAGACACTTAACCTGCAGGCCCGACAAAGGGGGAGACAGAGAAGACACCCTGATTTGAAACCACTCCCTCCCTTCTCCACCCTGCCGTGTCCACTCCGTTCTAAGCCCACCCAGCATCCTTAGCCCACATCGCTGGTTAGGAAACAATGCTCCGCAAGGGGCAGAAACACACCTGCATCACTTGGTGAACAGCCCCTGAGACTGAGGTTCTCCCTGCCTGCTCTGCACCCAGAAGTAAAACCCAGCCGTTGGGGTCAAGGGGCAGGATCGAATGCACTGCTAGCAAAGCGCCATGGATAAAGTGGGGGCTGCTCGCTGCCAGGGGTCAGCCGCTCCTGCAACATAACCACACGGTCCTAGAAGTGGTGATAAGGAGGGAGAGTGAGGGATGTGAAACTCTCACCAAGATTCTAAATGGAAAAGAACTCTGCTGGCCTGAGAGCTCTCTATGGAGCGTCTGCACTCGGCCCCGTTCCATCACGTTCGCATCCTCCACAAACACACCAGGAAACAGGACTCCACCACCACTTTGTTGTGGGGAGAAAAAGCACAGCCACTGGAGACTGGAAATGAAGAGGGCTGAGTGTCCTGAGCTATACGGAAGATAAATTCTGTCAAATCTCCCCGTTAAAATCTAAATGTAAACGCACAGAATTCTCTGTGCACAACATCTGCAATCAACCTAATTAGAAATACTTAGCTTTTACTCTGAAATTATCCATTTTAAGTGACTATTCCAAATTCGCACACAAAACCTTCAACCTCCACTCTTCAATTTTTTGTTTTCTAGTTTGTCAAACCCTCCGTCCAGAAAAGGCCTGAGACGTCATCAACTACAAATGATGCTGTGGAGACCCAGAGACCAGACAGACCTGTCTCAGGCACCGGGATTCGCCGGGCCAGGCTGCCAGGAGTGCTGGCAGACTCTGACTTAGCGTTCCCCACACAACCCCGAGTTGCCCCGTGTGTGCTGAGTTCTGACACACTCTCACAGCCACCCGGGGAGTAAAGGAAAAGCAGGGCTCTGGGCCGAGGTGGGCTGCATGTGTCAGGGTTCCAGATCATTTCCAGCCTTGGTGCCGGCCCTGCCAACAAACACCCTCAGACCTCAAATAGCACCCAGCTCCCAGGGCCCTGACCCCCAGAATGTCCCAATTTAGGATGACATACACGACCCAGATGAGGCTCGCCCAGAAGCAAACAAAAGTGCCCGTGAGAAAGGACCCACCCGCAAGGCCCCGGGCTCCTCTTGCGGCAGACAGGCCTCAGATTCAGCCACGGTGGGTCCCACAGGGCCCCAGGAATCCACGGGGGTGCTTCACAGAGAACCACCCAGTGCGGCAGGACCGGGGGCACTGAGAGCAGACGCCAGGTCACCTGTACACACACAGGCACAGGTGCTGGGTCACCCTGGGGCCAAGGGACATTCCTGGGCAAGGTGCTGAGTGGACGAGGCAGCCCGAGGGCCGGCCATCCAGGTCACAGCTGCTGTGAACACTTCTGTCGCAAGGCAAGGGATCATCCATCTGCCAGGATTTCGCAGGTGTTCCCCTCCTTAGACACAGTCCAGTCTCAGAACACTTGCACATAAATCCTCTACACAGGTCACACCACTGACTCTGATACAAAAGTGCTGGCGCGAGAAAGTCCACTAGCAAGGGAAACAGGCGGGAACCATGCTCACCTGGAGCAGAAGCACCAGCACCACGCAGGACCGCCCCGGGGTCCCTGGCTGCAATGCCCCTCCACTGCCTCGGAGGCGAGGCCTCCTCAAGCCTGGAGGCTCCAGGCTCTGGCGCGCCAGCCACTCAGTGCCAGCAGGCAGGACCCCGCCGTCCGGGGCGCCCTGCCAGTGGTTCACGCCTCGCCCACTGCTCTCGTGAGGCCCTCGAGCCCTCCCCGCCAGCTGTCCCCACAGCCACCGCCCTGCTGGCTCCAAGGTGGCCTCTGCTCTCTCCTACACTCGGCCCTGCTGGCAGATCTGGTACAGAGTTCATCCTTCCTTCTTGCTGGGGCCGAAGGGCAGGCCCAAGGCTCCTCTGCTACCTCACCGCGCCCGCTCCCTCTTCCTGCCCACTGCCCAGTGACTAGGCTCGGTCGGTGCCCCTGCTGCCTGCCTGTTACCTGCTTCAAAAACCTACCTCGATCTCTCTGCTGGAGCTGGCCCAGCTCATCACCTCCGGAACTATGGCCACCCAAGCCTGACTTGCAAAACCGGGCCAAGATCCTAGAAGCCCAACTGCTGAGGGAACTAGAACCCACCAGAATGCGGACGATGGGAAGAGACACTCGTGCACGCCCACACGTGGATGCCTCAAGCCCATTCCAAACACGCGCGCCAATGGGACGGGAACCCTGGAGCCGCATTCTCCAGCCTCCAAGACCTCAAGTTTCTTGCAAACCTCGGTGGCTGCCCAGGAAGCTGTGTCCTGCCCCCACGGCGCAGGCTCCAGTCTCCAGGGCTGGGAAGGCTCGCTGGGGCCTGTGCTCAGATCAGCCAGGAGCTCTGGGGGGACTGCGAAGAGGCCGCCAAGGAAGGACGGGAGACAGGAGGGCCAGGCTCTCAACACTGCCCTTCGAGGCTGGCTGAGCAGGAGCTCCCTGCTGGTAGTACCAGGGTTTGTGCATGTTCAGAGATCGCGTAAGAAACAGCAGCAGCAAGAACAAATTCTGAAGGGGAGAGAAGAGCATTCCTTCTACTAACAAAGTGGAGACTGCCACGGGTCCTCTCCGATTGCTGCAAGGACCCAGCACGGGCACTGGGTGGAGGTGGTGTGACCTGAACCACCTTCCTAAACTCTCACAGCTCCACGGTGACTAAGGCTCAGAGAGGTGTCCCAACTTACCCCAAAGCCGCACAGCGAGTTAAGTTCTGGTCAAAGTCAGGCCCAGTCTCCAGTCTCACCCTGCCACCAGAGAAGATACTGCGTCTCCCCAGTACCTGCAGCACACCAGCGCCAGACCGGATGTTTCTGAAGCTCCGCAGTCCGGGGAGAGTGCCCTGGCCATGCATAAACCTCCCCGGGTGCAGAGCCAGCTCCTTTAAAGGACTTTAAGGACTGCTGAACTGATGCGTCCCTGGAAGGGAACTGTGAGCACCCACTCACAGGTGAAAGCAGCCACAGACACCCTGTAAACAAGTGGGCACCTCAGTGTCCCCAAAAAACTCGATTTGCACCATCACCAGGTGGGCCACAGCATTCTGACCGGCTCTAAACCAAGCCTAGTCACTGTGCAGTGGGCAGAAAGAGGAAGCTTTGCAGTGACAACCATTTCCTCCCAGGCTGCCCTCAGATGGCTGACAGTGGGGACAATTGCAGGCCCAGGGCCTGTGTCTGATGCCCTGAAGCAAGCTCTTCTCACTCAAGGCAAGTCCTTTCTCAAGACATTGTGGCCTGGACTCTCGCGGGCTGCTTCAGGTCCGGGGGGCCGTCCAGTTAGGTGCACTGTGGAGATGTAACGTGGGCTCTGCCAGTAAGCACCTGCTGTACCGGGGAGGGGAGCAGGGGCCCCTCCCTCTGCTCGGGTCCTAGACCAACCACGGCACGTGGTCAGGGCTAAGAACACGCTCAGAGCCACATCCCCGACCAAAGCGTGAAATGAAATACCCCCGAGTCTCGGGACGCCCACTCCAGGACTCAGACAGGACGACTCGGCTCTCGTGGGTGCCCGGGATGCTCTTCAGAATTCGGGAAGTTAGCCTTTCGCCTCTGATTTAGTTACACGGAACATAATCTGCTCTTTCCACTCTAAGGATCCCCACTTCTCTTGCCAAGCAACTTAAAAGTTTGTACTTCCACCCACATCCCTCATCACTTGGCCGTGTCTGTAAAATCCCTTCCACTATCTTTCCAATCCTGACATTCTTGCCAACACCAACTACACCCGGAGTGAGCACAGGCCAAGAGCTGCAGGTGACAGGTCACCAGACGCCCTGTGATGGCCTCAGCCCTCAAAGACCCATGGACACCACAGCATCTGCATCTGCAACCCCAAGGCAGGACAATGGCCCCGTCAAAGGACAAAAGCTCAGGTTTTCTCAGGCAGAGAGGGAACCCACCTCAAATCCTACTTAATCTGAGTACTTTCCAACCACCAAACAGCAGTATTTCCTGTTTCCCTTTTAACTCCTAAAGCACCTCCACACTGAAAAGGGCTGATTCACCCCTAAACAAATGCTAAGCTGTTTTCATTAATGCCTAATGGGCCAGGTACCATGCAAAGCAAAGAGACTTAACCCAAATGAATCATACATCAAGTATTCACAAAGCACTTCCGGGAAGGAGTGTCACACCTGGCCCGCCCCTTACAAGAACCTGGGAGAAAGATGACCCAGACAGCAGGGGAGCAGATGCTGAAATGAATACCCCAGACACAGCCCCGCTGGTGGAAGCCCCAGGAGGAAGTGAGAATTCATACTTGGGCGTCTATAAAGAGAACCGCACAGCAGCAATGGGCCCAGAGTCAGCACTGAGATAAAAGGGTAAGGGTTTGGAGCCCAGAGCTGGTCCCACGCTCAGTCCTGAGAGGGAACATGGACTTTGGTGGAGGGGGACCAGTTGCAGCCCCACTCCCCACCCTTGCTAACAACCTGTCTGTTGCCTGCTTCAGAAATCGTACCATCACTCCACCTCTCCCACAGGCTTCTGGGGTGTTTAAGAGCAAGCTCCAGGCACTCTCCCAGTGAACTTCACTTCCACCCATCAGGTTCCCGAAAGGTTTCTGGTCTCCCCTCCCTTGGGACAACTCCCCCTCGAATCTCCCCACCCAACCCGTATCCAACCACCAGCTTGCTGGAGCCCAGGAGCTCAACAAACACTAGTTAGGTGCCCAGCAGGAACCTTCCACCAGGTCTGAGATGACTGGACATCTGCCAGGTATGCTTTCATTCATTTTAACTATGAAGTGAGGTCTTCGAGGTTTTTACAAGTGAATCAACATCCTGTTTCTCTTCCATCATGTAATAATCACTGGCCATCCCACTCCTCCAAACACCCCTTCCCCTCCGCCCTCGGCCTACGCTTCCTCACTCAGGGTCTAATTATCCAGGAGTGAATCTCTGGGACATTCTTTCATCAGAAGGGGGGGCGGTGACACTGAGAAGACCCAGTATCTCACACGTTGTGTTTTTTGAGGTAAAGCACTCTTCTACCTTGACTGATGTGAATCAGCATTACTCTTTCTGGTAAATTCCCATTACCCGAGACAAAAACTCACCCTTATTTACTATCAACTATCCTACAAGACAGAAACTGTATCTGCTGCATTACCTTCATGTTCTAAATTTCACTCTCACAATTTGGAAATCAAATGTGGGTAAGCCCACGACAGGGACAAGAAGCAACTGCAGCAGATACCTTCTGGTGGGTTAATTACCAACCCCAAAGGGCTGTTACTACAGGATAGTTTAAGTCGTTCTGAGACAGTAAAATAAAGGGACTGTGCAAGCTTAGTTAATTGGCTCTGAATCAATTGTTTTAATGATGAATTAAGAGATTTTGCCTCAAAAAAACCAAAAAAAAAACAAAACAAAACAAAAAAAAAAACCCAAAAACCCAATGGACAAGGG
Organism: Ursus americanus; assembly: GCF_024610735.1. Classification (NCBI taxonomy): domain Eukaryota; kingdom Metazoa; phylum Chordata; class Mammalia; order Carnivora; family Ursidae; genus Ursus; species Ursus americanus. The sequence goes on from NC_142128.1 coordinate 38,303,214, forward strand.
CAATTTAAAATCTGATTCAATATACAAAACAGGAACTCTGGAGTAGAAACCCAAGTGAATGACCACTGTGGCCCAGTGTTTTAATACAAACAAACAAACAGTAAAACATACTCCCTCACCATAAAAGGAAAATCACGGCAAACAAAAGCCTATTTCTGTCCTGGAGAGGACTGCCATTTTCTGGGAGGTCAATTTTCTCCGAGTGGAGAGCTTGGTCAAAGGAGCAGTGGGAGCAGCTGGGGGCAGCGGCGGCACCGGGGCGGCGGGGGAGGGGGGGAAGCGGACAGGGACGAGGGACGGGGTCTGGAGCGCTGGCATCTCAAACCCTGATTTCTGCCAACGACAAGTGGTCTTATGGTAACTCAGGAGCTCCTGTTTCCTGATCGTAACGTCATGCCACCCTGAGGATGGGCTCCGTCAGCCTTTCCGAACTTGAAGAGGGAGCTGAATCTTTCTGGGAAGACCTACGCCTGGCAAGCATTGAGCCGGCGAGGCACAAAGCCAAGTGCAATTATGCACACTCAACTGAGAAGACCCAGGAAAGTTAGAAGGTTGAGATCGGCCTGGGATAAATATAGGTAACAACTACTCTTACAACAGAGCCTTTTCGGAGTTTCAATCCCTACAGATCCTGAGCAGCTCTTCCTCAGCCACACACGTCTTAGAAAGATAATAATCGAAAACAGTTTCCATTATGATCTGCACAACAGTACGAGGACTTAATGGAAGACAAGCTGCAAACCAACCGAGAGACTCCGACCCTTTCGGGAGGGCAGTGGGGACGCAGCCTGAAAAAACATTTCTACCTGGTCCCTCCTTGTCACCCCTTCGTACGCGCAACCGTCCCTTTGAAGAATTACTCTATGGACGGCCCCTTCTGCGAGCGCGGAGTGGGCGCGTGTTGTGGCTGTAAACGACGGAGCGCCAACTCTCTAAATGCAAGTCACTGGGAAAGGCAGGTCACCCGTGTCAACCCCCCCACGCCAACGTGAAGTCAAACGTCTGGAATGCGAGAAGATGAGAAGGAGGCCAGGGCTCTCCGATTCCAGGGCCACTAAGTACACGGGGACACAGAGGAGGCGCTCACACAGCGGGGCCCCAAGAGAACCTGGAGGGGAAAGAAAGTGGATCCACGGCAAGGTCCGGGGCGTGGGGAAGCTCCGCCGGGGAGCGGAGAGGGCGACAGGGAGCCGAGGCGGGCCGACCGGGGGTCCTCGAGGGCGGTGGGCGCCCGGGCACCAGCCGCGGCCTCGCCGGCCCGGGACAGGGAGTCGGGCGGCCCTCACCTTGTCCGAGTCCAGGTCGGGGTCGGCCTGGCACAGACGGTACAGGAAGGATTTCGGGTCCCGGCACAGCGTCTGCCGGGTGGTGAGGAAGTAGGTGCCGCCGACGTTGAGCCGGACCCACTTGGACACGCCGCCGGGGCGCTGGGCCAGGGCGCCGAGCCCCGCGCTGCAGCGGCGGCACAGGCCGGCCCCCAGCCCCGCCCCGAGGCCGCCCGCAGCCGGCGGCAGCAGCTCGCAGTGATTCTCCGCCATGATCCCAGCAAGCCCCGCCACAGCTCCTCTCCACCGGAAGCGTCCGGCCTTTAATACCTTCCTCCCGGCTCTGTCCCGCCCACGGGTCCGCCCTCGTAAAGCGCCCGCCCTGGTGTCACGCGGCAGGCGGAAGTTCCGGTCCGGAAAAGCGGCCGGCCGAGCCCCCTTCCGGCCGGAGCCGGGCGTCGGGCTCGAAGGGCTCGCAGGCCTCCGCCCCCAGCGCGTGCGGCGCGGACGCCGGGTTCCGGGCCCGGGATGCAGGTGGCCACCGTGCCCGGCCCGCGCCCCCCCGCCCCCCCCCCCCCCCGGTCAAAGAAGAGTTACGCCAGCGAGCGTCTACACTCTACATGCTTTTTTATTACAAGACTACCGAGCATAAGTGGAAAATTCATCATCCAGGAACTACATCTAAAGCACAAATATTTGAAAAAAAGAGAAGAAACAGATTCATTAAATTATGATTAAATCATTGACCAAATAGAAAATTTATATAATAAAGCCAGAAAAAAAGTTGTAAAATATAGTTTACAATAATTATTCACATTCAAGGCTGTACATCAATACATACAACAAGGTGGCCCCGAACATGAATTCAATCCAAATAATTCATATATTAGATTTTAAATAACACAGACTGAACTAGAGGCCAACAATAGCCAGCAAATAACCTTATAGAAGAATAAAAATACAAAAGTGTATATCCTAATATCATTGCATTATTTGTTTTCGTAAGTTTTAGATTTTTGCTTTGCCTGTACATCACAGTTACAGCTACAGACCAGGCAGAGAATTTTACACACGTCCTGACTGACTGCCACCAACCTGAAAGACGGCTCACACACGACTGATTCATCCTATTTTGTGTTAAGGAACAGCTACAGCAGCTCTAAACACTGCAAAAATTTATTTTTGTCAACGTCCAATCAAACTTCTGATAAGGATAGAGGCTTTTTATCAGCAAAACGACCCCTACTCATACGTCATTCTACCAGACGGGTTGGGACTAGGCTGGATCACACGCTAAAAAAAGGTCTGCCTTTTGTAAAAAGTTCTCTGCACACAGTTTGGTGTTTCTTCATACTGAAGAAGTGGGTTCTGGGGAAAATTCAGGTATACATGTAGGCTAGTTGAGCTGCCCAGCACCGCTGTCCGAGCTACAGATAAAACTGCTCTTTGCTGGAACAGCTCCTTCCCCAGACAAGTTCTCCACAGGCAGCCTGATGTTTACAAGTCCGCAACCTTGAGCCAGCAGCCTGCACCCCTCATTTAAGGCACTTGCCACACAGGCTGCCTGAGGGAAGGGCCACACCCACCTGAGTCACCATCAGCTCCCTTGAGCTTTGGATGAAAAGAAACAATGTGGACAAACGTACATGGCAACCTCTCTAAGGACAGTACCTTCATCATACTCTGGCAAGCGGCAGCCTTTCTGTCTGAGGAGTGAGCACCCTCAGTCTGTGGACTGGCCAGGGCACAGGGGACCTGCGGTGTCAGAGGAAGGCAGAAGTCCAGTTCTGCACAATCCAGCCAAAATCTCTGGCAGACTCAAGTGACACTGAGCACGGCACCTCTCCCCTCAGAATCAATGGACCCCAAACTGAAGTGGAGAAATTAGGAATGAAACCAAATGCGGTGGTCTGGGTTTGAAGATGGCCAGATGACCTGCAACACCGTGAGGGAGGACGGGGAGAAGTCCCGGAAACCGTGTGGACCAGGAAAATCACCCTCTACAGTGAAAAGGCCTGGCCACTGCACTCTGCTGAACGAAGACCTCCGTACTGAGAGCCACTGTTGGAACAGCGTGGGGGCAAATAACCTTCTGTAAAACCCAACTGCCTACATGGTCTCTTTCCAAATGGCCCAGGGTATTTTCTGAGTCTACAAACTTAATTACAAATCATCCACTAGCACGTGGCAAGGTCAGTTCAACACTCTCTCTCTGCTGCCTGTGCAGACGCAAATTCAGTACCATTGTGGACGCGGAGTACGAGCTTCTGAAGACATCATCAAGCGCCTGAAAGCCACAGCAGCAGGGATGGGAAGTAACCAACATGCAAGCGTTAACCAGACTCTGTCAATGAAAATCAGTAAATGAGCTTTTGGAAAGAACTGTCACAAACGGACTGCAGTAAATGATGTCATTTTAGCATTGTGGGGGAAAAAAGAGCAGGCTTATGAAAGCGTTCTTTGGAACACACACCTTACCAGGAACTGATTTGTTCAGAATCTGCAGGACACAGTAAGGAGGTTCTGTACTGGAACTCTGAGCATCTAAGCATCAGGTCAAGACAAAGGGAGAGAGACTAATACCACCTATAAAACAAACAAACTCTCTGTGACCCAAAAACACTACTTCTAGGAACCACGGGTGGGGAGGAGACCAGGGTCAAAATCAAAGATTTATGAGGACATTCATCACAGCATTTAAATAGTGAAAAACCAGAAACCATCTAAATGTTTCATAAAAGGAAAATGGTCAGATAAGTTATGATAAAATTTATAACCATTAAGCTCTACAATCACTAAAAACAATGTTTTTAATCATTGTTTATGACATGGAGAAATGCCTAAGATAAATTATCGAGTGAAACAAGCTAGATGCAGAACAGTGTGTGTTTCATGTTCCCAGTTCAGTTTAAAAAGCAAACCGATGTGTGCACTGGCGGCTGGGGGGGGGGGGGCAGAGATACACCAAAATTTTCACAGTGGTCTCTTCTGGGTGGTAAGCCTACAGTTGATGTTCTCAGAAAGCAAACGTTTTAAGAAAGTACAGAACCACCTGGAGCCCCTGGCCTGGCACCTGGCCCTGGGTGAGTCTGTGCCTATGGACCTCGGCCACAAATACCACAGCGGCAGCAGGGGCCTGGAGAAGGTGCGGGTCCTGCCACCTCTGGCACGGCCATGAGAGGCCTCTTCTGCAAAGCAGGTCTGTAACACAGTCCTGAGAGCCAAGATTCCGAACAGGAGGCGCAGTGCAGTGCCGTGTACCAGGTGAGGCTTTGTGCACCCCACGGGGCCACCTGCTACCATGACCCAGCGCCCACTGTCCTGGTCAGGCCTGCAGAAAGAGGGAAGGAAACTGCCCCACCCAAACCTGGCTTCCTGGAGTTCCCAGAGAGGGGCGAGGCACAGTGGGCCACCTGAGCCTGTGGAGGCCACAGCCCTGCCCCCTCTCCTCCATGCCTGGTGAGGCCACGTGGTTTGGCACCGCACCTTCTCCTTGCCCACACTCAGTAAGACACACGGCTGGCTCCCGCATCTAGTCAACAACAGGGCACTTTCTTTCTCAGAGTGGATAAATCGTTTGTACTTCCACGTATGTCTGTGTACGTACTCGACTGACAGCCATGTCACATCTTAGAAGGCAAGGCACCTGCCCCGGGACAGGCGCTCTAAAAACAAGCTGCATACAACGAAAGCAGACATGGACGTGCAGGGCAGGAAAAGAACATGTATGTGCCTTTAAACAAAAAAAAAAAGGACAAGAAGGCTCTGAGTGAGAGGGGAACGGTGGCCTAGGGAGAAGGGCTCAGTTGTCACTGGCTCAGACAAGGGCAGTGACTTCAACTCTGTCAGCTGCGAGCTGAACCCTGAACCCCCTTCTCTGGTTTCAGAGGTGACGATGGAGCTGGTGGGTGAAGCCCAGGAGGTAGTGGCGCTGTCTGGGGGGAGGGACGCAGCCCAGCCGAGTGCTCTTGTTAAAGCCAAATGCCAGCCCTGCTCCTTTCCCTGTAACCAGCCGCAAGGAAGAACGCCGTGCCAGAGCAGCCTCCAACTCTCCGAACGGCATACCCACAGATGCGGGTGTTATGAGAAAGGTCAAAGATCAACGTGGGGAGCAAGCTGGAAATGACATTCCTGAAGGCCCCCTGAGACTGACTTTCTGAGAAGCACGTGAACACAGGCGAGCCTTTTCAGAAGCCAGGAGGAGGAAGAGGGGAGCCTGAGCTACGCAGGCAGCCCGGGGCAGGCACGCCCCCAACACCCTGGCACCCGCCCCGTGGGCGCACGCGCACGCTCGCTCACTCGCTTGCAGCTCTCACGCAGCAGTGCCCAAGAGCCGAATGGAAGCCACCCACACTCGGCCCCACCTCTGCTCCCGTCCAGCCCCTGCACGGCCTAGCGGCAGCTGCTCCACAGCCACGCTTCCCTCCCAGGCTGACAAGGGCCACTCTTATCGCTAAACCCGTTGGAGAAAGACATCTTTTCTCCTGATTTGGACCACTTGTCAACATGGGCTGACGGATGGTTTGTTCGAGATAGGAAATGGGGAGAGAGTCGCCAGGGAGAATCTTTCCTCTGGGAGCCTTCTGCTGTTGCCTTCGTCAAAGTCTAAAGAAAACTGTGAAGTTGTTCATCCCCCGGGCACGGCCAGACGGGTCTGTGAGCAGCCTGCATTCAGCGGTGCCTCTGCCCCTCCCACCTGGGACTGCGGACCGCCCTCAAGGGACAACTTGGGCAGGGAGAGAGGAACTCCCAGCCCCACCAGGCCCATAGGCTTTCTCTGTCCAAGGAGCAGCAGCAAAGAAATCAAAGGGTGGGGAAACCATGGACCCCTTGCAGCAGGTACCCACATCTTGCTGCCTGTGGAAACTGGAAGGCAGGCAGGCGGAAAGCAGGGGGGCCAGCAGGCTGGCTACTCAGGCTCCAGTGCGGTGTTCCTACCCCTTGTGCAAGGTGAGCAACATTTTCTTCCCAGCGAGGTCCACGTCCTGAGGGGGTAAATGACCTGACAGCATGAGAAGGCTTACAGACTTCCACTGTGGAGATGTGACATGTGCTGGGAGTCAGGCTACAAGAATGTTCCCTCACCACGAAAAGGGTGCGTGTCACAGCTGGGAGACTGCTGGTGCCCAGAGTCCCTCGGCCCTAGCAAACTGCTCCAAGGGGCCTGCACGTTCCACCCTCTGACCAAACTCTCAGGAGGAGCCCATCAGGCAGCCCTCTTTCGTGTGGGAGACACCAGGCGCAGTCTGCCCTGCTGCCTTGGACTCGCACAAAGTGGGACACAGTCCTATCTCCTGGCGCAACCGGGTGCCCACCTCTCACAGTGCTCTTTCCAGCTGCACAGGGCCAACCCCACTCAGAGGGATGTTCAGCTGAACGGCCTGCTGGCACCTTCCAACCTCAGCAGTGGCTCCATTACGCACCCCGACAGCCCGCTCCATGACTTCCCACCTGGAGCCTGCCCGACGAACGCAAGCCATGGAGCGCTCACAGCCCGAGTGATACGAGAAGGCAAGCAGGGGGCCTGGTGGGGCACGGGGGCATCAAGTAAGGACACAAGAAAAGGAGCACACGGACCAAAGCCAAGAGCCCTCCCACCCCACAGAGATCAAAGCCACCCCAGCAGAGGCGTGCACGGCCCCCCGCCGATGGGTTCTGCGATAACCTAGGAGCAGCAAGGGCCCAGACACACACCCCATCCCCTCGGCTACAGGAGGACTGGCCGGTGGGTGACCAGGGCGTGTGGTGCAGAGCTGGTGACTCGCATCTGTGCCACTCGCCCGGGTGGGAATCCGGTGGGCGTGCACAGCACTGGGGCCCCATGGCAAGGGGAGCCTGGGGAGCCTCCGCAGAGCACAGAGAGCAAGCAAAGCGACCCTGAATTCCTTTTCGTTATTGGTTTTGTTCTTTGTGTGGTTGGGTATTTTTTCTTCTTTTCTTTTAAATAAAAAAGCTGCAAGGTTCCGCCGTCTGCGTCCCCCTTGAGATGGCTGGCAGGTGGTCTGGAAGCGTCCCGGAGGGCAGCGAGCTGCGCCGGGGCACGTGTCCTGGCAGCGAGTGCAGCAGCCGCGGACGTGTCACTGCACGGCGGCCTGCGGGTGGCTCTGGTATCTGTGTCTCCACACCTCCTGGATCTTTTTGCACCATTTGTGAGCGTTCCCACTCGGGTCCATCAGGTAATACGTCCTGTTCGGCTGTGGAGACAGAAACCGTTTAATGATGCTGCGGGGTCCCACCAAGAGCAGCACCTACTGCGGCCACAGTGGGCACCCCCAGAGACGCGCAAGTTGGCGGGTTTTCCCTTCGCGTAGGTGCAGACACTACGCACGTAGGCAAGGACCGACAGCTTCCTTAGGTCGCTCCCGCCCTGACAAATAAGCACGGGGGCCTACTGGCCCAGCTCAGGGCTCAGCTGGGAGCCAGGGCCCCTGGGACACGAGAAAAGGGAGACAAGTGCCCTGCAGAGGAGAGCCCATACAGACAAACTCACCGTGTGCACGAAAAAGGTTTTAAAGTTCTTGGCCTCTGGTCGGAGTTCTTGTGACCATGGAATTTCACCTTTCAGGACTTTGTTGACAGGATCCACATAATACAAGTGTGGCCCTTCTGTGAGCAGTAACTGTCGTCGTCGTGCAAACAAGCCCTGATGCAAAAAGAAAAGACCCTGCTCGTCAGGGCTCAGAAATGGGAGTGGGCAGCACCTACCGCGGCCTCAGAGGCCGGGCCATCACAGCAGCCTGGGGCACCAGGACCAGCACCAGCCCCATGTCCACTCTCCTGGGACCTGGCCTCCCCCCATGGACCTGGCCTCTCAGGTCAAAGAGGGGCAGGCAGAATGTAACGCCCAGCCCGCCTGGTCTTCGTGAGCTGGATCCCGAAGCCCCCACCTGGGCGTGTCTCCCTCCGCTGCCACACGGGGGAGCGGCGGCACTGGCAGGCAAACCCAAGCCTGCTCCACCTAGCCTGCCAGGGACAGTCAGGGCGCCCCTCGTGCCCTCTGCTTCATGGGGGGGGGGGGGGCGACGATGACATTCCCCACCGCTGGCACCGCACTGCTGTGGCCTGTGCGGCACGGCCAGGAACGGAGGAGGCCTGGGGCCTGAACTCAGAAGGGCCCGCGTCTGCAGAGGGAGAGCATTTGTGGAATCTGATATTTTTGACACAATTAATCCATTTAATTAATCCATAAAACAAATTAATAACAATTTTCAAAAACAATTCTAATGAAGTAAGAGACAACTTGATAGGATATCAAAACCCCGGTCCCAAGCCAGAATCAAGAGGCTGTATTTCTATTTTACCACAGCCTTCCTGTGTGGTTTCCAACAGCTTCCCCTGAGTGGCTCAAGCCTTCCTGAGCCGTCAAATCTAGAAATGATCTTTCAGAGAAAGGGAACCAAGACCAAGGACGCATGTGCAGCAGGGATCAGCCGGAGCCCGGGGCGGAAGGCCAGACCTGGACGCAGCTGAGGGGAGACAGACGCTCGGGGAGATGCAGCGGGAATGACTTACCTTTCGCTTATCTACGGGACCCATCTTTAGTATTAAGTTATTTTCTACAAACTGGTGCCTATAAAAAGAAGAAAACAAGAGTGAGACACTCACGTTGAATCAGGGACAGAAATTCTCCAAGCTCCTCCACTCAAAACGAACTTCCGAGGGCATCTTCGAGCCTTGCCCAAGCCTCTCCCGTCATAGCCCCAACTCACTCCAGGAACTCGGGAGGCCCCAAGTGTCACGGAGCATGCAGACACCCACTGCTCTAGAGCTTCTGGTCGGGGTGCAGATCAGAACTGACACACGCCAGCACCATCACCGGCTCCCACCTCTGGCTCAGCAGCGCTCGCGCAGCAGCAGAAAGGTGGCGGCGAGGGGACGCCCGTCCTCCTTCATGTGAACAAGGCTGGGGTGAACACAGAGCCCCTGAAAGGGTGGAGGCTGCTGAGAGTCAGCCTCAGGACACAGACTGTTGGCCACGTGCTACCTTCCCAAGCTGGGTCCCCCCCAGTCTGGTGCTCAGAAACCACCGAGCAGCTGAGAATCATAGATCCCGAAAAGACCCATGCTGGACTCGGTTTAAGAACATCTTCTCTGGTGTTTCTACCTCAGTTAACAGCACTCCTGCTCAGATACGGCCAAGAGTGTGGAACAGAAAACTAGAAATTCAAACTCTGACTTAATGTGCAGTTTTAGCACGTATACTTCACTCTGACTCCTAGGAGTATAAAAGAGATTGTTTTAACGTCCACAGGTTCTTGGTTTTGGTTAAAGTGAATAGTTACCAGTTTGTTTTGACTTTACTGAAATTCCTGATCTGAGGACCTACTGTAGAACACAATATTTTATATTTGGAAAGGCATAAGACAACTGTCACCTCAAATGGTGACACTTTTACCGCTTTAGTATCTGAGCACACCCACACGGGACCCAGTGCACGCAAGACTGGCCGAGCAGGCAGAACTGTGTTCTCCCACCCAGCTCACCTGGCCCCGAGGCCTGCCTATGCTAACCCGAGCGGACCCCGGCCGGCTCCAGAGCTCACGGACGGCCCATCCCCAAGGACCCTGCCTGCATGTGAGTGGACACATCCCCATGTGGATTTTGAAAACTAAAAAGATTTTTAACGAAAAAAGTGCTGTATGACGAAAAGTACAATACCTCACTCTCAGAGGTACTTAAAAACCAAACCAACAAACAAAACCAAGACTTGAAACAAAGAGGAAAAAAATTCAGGAGATTTTTGAAAAGCAGCACAGAAACAGATCAAACAGAAAGCCTCTTCTAACCAACAGACCCTAATGTGTAAGAACTGGATGTGTAGTAAAGAACCACAAACTAATCATAAGGGGAAGACTTGAATTAAACTGTACTAGTGCGGGGGGCTTGGGGGGGGCAGGCAGCCGGGCTCCTGGGCTGATGGCGCCACAGCACCAGGGAAGCCTGACAGGTATGGAAAGAAGTGGCCTCCCGGTGTCTTTGCAGACTCACGTGGTCTGACACGAGAGACTGAATAAAATAGTAAATCAAACAAGAGATTCTGGTTTTCCCTGAGCTTGAGAAACGAGGGAAGATTTTTCTCGGACAGTTTACACTGATTCCAGTTCACCAGCAGCCCCGAAGTGGAGCTAGGAGAGGAGGGAGGAGTTCCTGTCTTAGCCACGGTCAGGACCACAGGACGACAAGAGCCCCTCCAACTATAGGACCACAACCATGAGCCAGGAGGCAGGCTGGAGTCTTCAGCAAACTCAGCCCACAGGGTGAACGCTGCTCTGCAGAGCACGTGCAGAACAACAGGAAAGGCTTCAAGCTTCAACAAAAAAATGAACAAAGGATACAAACTAGAAATTCCCCAAAGAGGGAGTGACCCCAAAATTCTCAACGGCTCTAAGTAAACAAAATTGAGCTAGCTGCCCCCGGGTGCGCGTGTGAGCGCCTGCTCAGCGCAGGTGCCTGTGGTCCTGAACTTAAAACTGGCTTAAAAGCAATTCGGAAAAGACATACTGAGACATAATCCCACTCCCAGCAATCTACCCTCAGGAAGTAAAGAAAAATGAAGGTCAGAAGCACCAACATCCAAAACAGTATTATTTATACCAGTGAAACTGAAACCTCAGCAATGGCTCAGCAACAGAACATTCTGGCACTGCAGGGAAGCAGGCAAGCCCCTTCCACGTCCCTGCAGTGAGGACCCCACTGACAGACCCCAGCCCGACTGCGCATACCAGCTCGCTCCAGGTCCCTGTCACACGCAGGCAAGCACGGTCCCCGCCTCGCCCGCTCCTCTCGGTGGTAAAAGCCAGGGCGGCTTCTGACTGGATCCAGTGGCTGGGGTGCAATGAACCCCAGGCAGAACACAGAGAGGCTCAGAAGCTCCATTATTAGCACAAATGCCACAATCCAATCGTGCAACGCATTCACCAATTAGCTTACAACAGGCTGCTAGTGAGCTACCTTGAAAAGTTTAAGTACTTATTAAAGGAATCGTTTTGATTCTTTACTTCAAAAAGTCAACGTCCACTCCCCTGAAAACGCACTCCCCACCCCCCGCACTAGGCGCCTTTCCCTCGCTGGCAAGTGGCAGACGCTGTCTGCAGACTCAGAGCCAAAACCAGACACGAGTCAGAGGCTCTCAAGAGTGTGGGGAGCAGGCAGTTCCCCACAGCCCTGCTTCACACACAGGCGACACTCACCATCGGCTCTGTGCACATGTCCACGCAGGCTTGCCCACAGTCATTTCAAGAGGGGGGACGGTGTCAAGATACTCCTTCCTGATTCCAAAGCCAGGGTTCTCTCCTCCTCACCCTATCCCCTCAGCAACCCCCAGACTCCAAGAAGATCATTTTGGAGGATGCAAGCCTGAGGCCACAAGCAAGCTTGAGGCACTGCAGGGCACAGTCACTCCCACGGGAGCGCCGATGCGGCTCCTCTGACCACCTCAGGAAGGCTCTCCACACTGGGCTCTGACACAGCTGACAGAGAAACATGTGATTGTGGCCAGTCTGCTCTAGAACGCCAGCTCTTGGGACCCCTTTATACCCTCAACTTGATGGAAGATCCCAAGAGATTTCCTTTACTGAGGTTATACACATTGATATTTACGTAGAAGAAAGTAAAACGGAAATGTTTTCAAATACTTATTTAATTCATTAAAAACCAAAAATAAAACCAGCTCATACTAATATAAATAACACATTTTTATTCAAAAGTAACATTTTTCCAAAACAAAGATAATTCATGTGAAGCATGACCCCGCTGTACATTTTGCAAATCTCCTTAACATCTGGCTTCAGAGAAGACAGAGGGGTGCTCCCACCTGCTTCGGCCTTCACTTGGCTGTGCCTCGCTGTGCAGGCTGGAGCACAGGAAGGGGCCAGCCTCAGTCGGGCAAGTAGCTGGAACACGGAGCAGTGCCTTTAAAAGCCTTTTCAGATAATGATGGGCATTCTCCTCTGCACCCAAACTCAACCAGAGGAGTGCCTTCAAGGTCCACTGCCACCTGGAGTCGAAGTCCCACGATGGCCCTCTCACACTCAGACACTAGAACTCATCGGTGTAGCCAGCACTTTCAACAGCTCTGCCCCCCGCACCCACCTGGAAAGTGGTGGTTTGCTGAGCCCTGGAAATCATCCCAACGCTGACAAATCACCTCCCACGGTATCAGCCAATCAACTCATTACTGCCACGACCTATCTCCTCAAAATAAGTCTTTAGTCCTGGGAAGATGTCAAACTTCCAGTGAGGGATGAAGTTTCCCAAAATCCCAATTTCAATTTTATCACTGGTAACAAATACTGGCACCTGCCTGTCTTGAAGTGACAGGCTCATTCCACTCCTTTTCCAGAAAAAATGGCCAAACAGCTAAATCTGAATAACCACATAATAAACTCTGAAGTGAACACGGTCTTCCATGCGAAGAGCAAGTCGGCCTGGCTCCCAACACCAGTGCTCTGCTTGCGAGAACTCACACTGGGGTTGGGAGCAGAGAGGCTTCCTGCACGCTTCCCATTTCATTCAGACTACAATAAAACCAGTAATTTTTAACGTCTAGTCCTAAGTGAAGCTGGTTTCCTTGCTCCCTGTGCGTGCATGGCTGTCTGGTGCACACCTGGTGCCACGGCTCAGGACCTGCCCCCGCAGCTGCACCCCCCACCGCTCCTGCAGCACGGCTGCACAGGTCAGCAATGCGATCTGTTCCAGAACAAGCGGTGCGATTCCAGAGACGCACCCCGGGGAGACCCTGTGCCTGAGGAGGCGCACGCAGCCGACTCTTCTTCCTGCGATTCATGCGGAAAAACCAACCGCAACTGCAGAACAGGCAACCTCCCGACAGTACGATCACTCTGGTGGGTGCCATACATGCTCTGGGAAACTCTCTGGCTGATGAACTGGTCCTTGTGGGTGTTTTGGAAGATAAACTCAAAGATAAACTCCTTCATTGCTCCATCGTGTTTTGGAAGATAAACTCAAAGGGGAGATGATGCGTCCGCAACATGGGAGCCTGTTTCTTCCGACGGCTAAAACTGTGGTGGATAAAGATTACTCCATGACCGCCGATTCTAGGGTTGGGGTGGGAACTGCAGGGGCCCCCCAGCAGGAGAGAGCCGGCTCAGTCTGGTGCAGAAGAACGTCAGTGTCTTCAAACTCACTGTCCCTCAGAGAGTCAGTATGGTCCTGGTGGTGGTGGGACTGTGGTTTCCAACCCAGTGGATAGTCTCACATATGGGACGTGGAAACTAAGAGGGCTACACGAGCACTGTGTGATGGGAAGTGGGTATAATCTGGATTCTGTTAAGATTTCACTATATTACGGCTGAAAAACCTGGCATTCATCCCAGCAGCTGCTATGGTTGGATTTTGGGAGAACATGGTGACTCGAGAGTGGCTGTGTGGAGTAGAGTGAATGTGGCAGGCACTTCCACCCAGGAACTGAATCCAGAAATGGGAAGAGACGATGACAGTGAGAACTGGGAGTGCATACGATGGTGGTTGAAAGTGCCTACGAAGTCATCAAGCTAAAACGACATACCAACTGGACTATTGGGTTAAATACAGCTGATCTCACTGAATCCATGATGAAAATCTAGCCAGGATTCGTCCGATGATGATGGTGAAGGGAATGCATGGCACTGAGAAGGAAGTCTTCCTGAGCCTTCCGTGTATCCTGAATGCTCGGGGATTGACCAGTGTGATCAACCAGAAGCTGAAGGATGATGAGGTTGCTCAGCTTAAGAAACATGCAGATACCTTGCGGGACATCCAGAAAGACCTAAAGGCCTGTGACTTCCGGCTTCTAGAGATTTAACACTTCAGTGTGATTAACCGTGATCCTCTAGTTTTCATCCATGTGCGTGGACTGCAGTTTGCTTTCCTCTTCCTAAATATGTGAATCTGGGCTCACAGGCTTGAAGCCCACACTGGGTTCAAATCTTGCAATATAAGTAGTATCTGGACACTGATCACTCATAAGAAACAAATACAACTCGGCCAGAGGGATGCTGACTCATACCTGCTGTCCATAGCCGCCTCTAACCCAGCGAGCTACCGCGCCAGGGCCCGTGGTAGTGCCGGGACTCCTCGCCCCGAGTGTCATCCAGCAGGCACTCTGCCATGTCGACGGCCCAACATTCCGTGGCCTCCCAGCTCCAGCTGTTGAGTGCACTTTTCCAGCCTGGACGACGTAACTTCTCTTTAAGATGCCATAGTGGCTTCTGAAGATTGGCTTGCAAGAGCTCCTGACGTGTACACTTGCAAGCCACTCCTTCATCGCTCCAGCTCTGAACGCGGCTTCCGGCGCTGCAGCTCCACCGGCCCCCAGCAGTACTCAAAACTGTTCTGCTCAGAGACATGGACGGAAGGCACTGACGAGCACGCGTGAGGGGAAGAGAGCCCTGGCCCTGCGGAGCTCCGCATCTACAGTCCCGCCCAGTGTCTCCGGAGAGGGCCCCTCCCTTCCATGCAAGGAGAGCAGCGCTCTGACAGGCAGGGCCGCCTCCTCAGCACCCTGGGATGTGGGTGGGGCTGCTGTGGGCTAAGAAAGCACATCTGTTCTCTCTCTCTGAGTCCATGATCCCTACTTAAATATGAAAAATGTTATAAATGTCCTTTTGTTTTAGAATATATCACTAAAATCTACAATAGTTTCAGATAAAATTTAGAAACGTTTTTCAGAAATCTTTAAATTTTATTGCAAAACAAGTCAGCAAAGCACCCTGAGGTCCTAAGGAAAACTTCAGGACTTCAAAGCAAGGATTTAGCGGGTGACACCTAGTTCCAGTAATTACAGCAGGTGTAACTGAAGACAGCTACGCAGAGCCCAGCAGAAATACTGAGAACTCACCGATCTCGAAAGTTGCACATATTTGTACCGTAAACCTCCTCCCGTAGAAGATTCAAAACAGACAAAGCACACAGTCCACGAGCCGCCAAAGCAACGACATCACGGTCCAGCACGTAGCCTCTGATGAGGTGCACGCACACTCACAAGAGCGCGAGAGGGAGACAGCACGTGCCCTCTTCACGCTACACACAGTCATTACCAAGCCCCTCGGGCTGAACACCGAGAGCCACTGTTGTGAAGAACCAGGTCCTGACAGATCCCACCCTGCCAAACGAGAGACGCTGCAAGCTTCGACACTCACCAGCCCGAGAGCCTGAACCTGGAGGGAAGGCAAGAGGCCTCGGTCCTGCCCAGAACCCAGGCTGCAGGGAAGGCCCTGGCCAAGGCACACAAGCCTTCTGGGGAGTCACCCCACAGCTGCATCACAGCAGGCCCTTCTCAGAGACCCCCGCACGCACCTGCCCGGAGCGCGGGGCCTGGCGGTGCTCACACCATTCTGACCAAAGCCCCTTCCTCCCAGCCATACACACGGATACTCCTAAGCAACAGTGCTTTAGGAAGGGTAAACTCCACAGAAGTGTAGGTTACTCCAGTTGGCTGACATCTAACTGTACTTTTTCTAGAGACGATAATTTCTAATGGTTTGAAATCCTGGCTTCCTCACCCACCGCTTCTCCTCTGCACCCTGCCTCCTCCTCTTACTCCTTCAGGCTCGCCTAGCCCAGCCCTCCAATCAGCCTGCCTTCTCCCCATCACCACTCCTCTGCTAACACACCTCCCCGCTCACCCCGTACCAGAACCCCCCTCCAACCAAGTGAAAGGTGAAACCATAAAAACGCATGAAGAAAGTGTCAGGGTAGACACACTCTTCTCACATGACCAAGATGGAAAACAGAAAATAAAAACACAGACACGTTTGACTTTGTAAGAATTTAGAACTTCTATACAAAAATACACACAAAAAACTGAAAAAATGAACTGAAGAAAAATGTTTGTGAAACATACAACAAAAATACTCTTCATGTCCATGGCTCTCTGAGTCAACTGCAAAAAGATGGAAAACGTACAAGAAGAAAAATAGTCAAAGTACACAAAGTACCTCAAAAGATAAATACAAACGGCCAGTGATGTTTGCTTCAACCAGAATACACATATAAATTCACATCAGCCCATTTTTAGAGCATCCAAGTGCTTCTGGGGAGGCACTGTGGACACGGAGCATCCTCACACATGCTCGCCCTCACTCCACCTGCCAACCCAGGGCTCCCCCTTACAAGAAACACCTAAGCAAGTGGGAGAACCTACATGCAAAGGACGGTCTGCAACAGCAGAAACTCCGGAAGGCCCCACATGCCTCACCTGGGAGTGGTGGTCATCTGGTCGGTAGTAAATTTGTGTCAGAACACAGATGCCAGCAAGGCCTGGCTCACAGAGTCCCAAGGGCTACAGCCCTGAGGGTCTTGAACCCACTCATCCCTGAGCCAACACCCCCAAACCCCCAATTCAAGCTGGACCCTTTAAGGGTCCTTATTTCCAAAGCATCAATGGCAGCAAGGGAGGTGTGAGGTGGCGCGGAGCCTCCGCAGGCAGCGGAGACGAAGGGCGGGCACCCTGTGCTCTCAGTCTCCTGCCACTCGGCTCCCACACGCTCCGCTCCGCTCTTCTAAACGGAGCACTGCTTACGTCTACGGATTCTTACCAAGGGTTTCCACTGGCCTGCTTCTCCAGTAACAACCTCTTCTCATCTTCGGAGAACTCTAAGTCCAGTTCAAAAGAATTAGTGTCCAGGTCGTGGATATACTGCTCGATGTTGCTGCCCGTCGTCTGCGGCAGGCCTGCATCCGAGGCGGACAGGGAGTGGGAGGAGGAGGACGAGGACACCTGCATACAGCCGAACTGGCTCAGGAGGTTGTCATACTGCACAGAGAAGAGGGAACAGTGAGAGCCACGCACGATTTCCCTCAGGCCCCCAGACCAGACCCAGCAAGCCCACACCCTGGAGGTCCTGAGGCCCCCACAGCCGCTCTGACTCCTCCTGCACCAGATGGAGGGCCCCGGAACCAAGACAGGGCTGGATGCTGCCAAGTCTGGTCCCCTTCCTGATGGGCTGACCCCCAATCTTCATCCCCAAGAAGAGGAGACCCAGGGCCTGGGGCCTGCTGACCTCTGCAAGCCCTGTGCTACCCCAACCAGAGGAAGGAAGAGGAGGAACGGGTGGCCCCCTGGGTGCAGAGGCAACCTTCTGTGAGCTCAGGAGCCCTCCTCCTTGACCCTGTGGCTTGACGTTTCTAAGTCTGTGGTTGTCACTATATATCCCAATTTGACTAACTGCATTCAATTAAAAAAAATCCCTTTTAACTAAAGAAAATATTAATTAAACTTGATAAATAGTTGCCTGCTCTTCTGGAGAAAGCTATAAACCGATGGTAACACAAAAATGGACTTATCGATGTGCCAAACAGGCAAAGCCTGTGCACTCAGACACCGCTGGGGCCAGTGACAGGGCCAGAGAGCCCTCACCAAAGACCTGAGGAAGAGTGCTCACCCTTGACGGCCTGCGTCCCACAACTGCAGGCCCCATGCCTGAACCCCAATGAAGCCAAATACAAGGGAAAAGAAGCCACCACCAATGGTGAGACCAGAGTCCGCATGTCCTTCCAAGTCCCCTCCACGAAGGCCCCGGCTGCCACCTTTGAGGGTGGGCCCCAGACAAAGCCCACCCCCACTCCTGCAGACTGCTCCCACCCCCCTTACTCACTTCCAGGAGTGGCTTTCTCCCTAGTGCTCACACAGCACAGGGAGCAGGCTCAGTCCCACCGCATTGGCTCCTGGGTGGGACTGACCCTGGACACTCCTACGGCCCCTCATCTAAGTAAGGTCTTCTTCTGGCACATTCTCTGCTTCTGCTCTGTGAGGACTCCCTGGGCCAAGGCCGCCTCTGCTCAACATCCCAAAATTTGAAGAAGCTTCCATGAGCCCCCCTGCCACCAGGTGTCTCAGGGGGCTGCAAGGCCAGTGAGACGGATATCTCCATCATCTCCATTTCTAAAACAGAGAAACTGAGGCTCAGAACTGTCCCAAGACCACAGCCTGCTAGCTAGCACTGAATTAGGACTGGTCTTCTATGTCTTTTCCAGCACAGCAGCTGCCCCACTCTCGTCTCAGAGCTGTTGGCTTCCCACCACCGCCACCGCTGCCTGGGCGATTTCTGTCTTGGCAATGGCGTTGCACTGCGCCCCACAGAAAGCTCCAGATGTTGTATCTCAGCTCTCTGCTCTTCTCTCCTCAGCAGCACCTTGGATGACCCACAGCACAAAACGCAAGCCCAGAAAGAAGGGGTGACACTGGCTGGCGTAGGGGTACCTGCCGGCGTGCACTAAGGAAACTTCCATGCTGCTCTAGAACGGAGGCTTTCTCCGAGGGCACCACATCTAGCACGCTCCCTCTGGGATCCAACCACCAGTATCATCACCAGCTCCGGCAGGTCATCAGGAACACGCAAGAGAACCGAGTGACTGCTCTCTTCCTCTCTCCATTCCCTGAGCAAACACCGTTCCCAGTTCCTTGCCCCCAGAGGGATCCCCCTTCCTACTGAAAAAGACCCCAGACTCTCTCGGGGCCTCACAGATGAGAACATGCCCCTGTGAGACTGTCAACACCGGCAAAATGGGAGCGTCCCTTCCCGTATCTGATACCTTCCCAGGTCAAGGCTCATTTCACTGTCCAAATGGAAAGTCTGGTATAGCGAGCGCTGCCTAAATACCTCCCAAGGCTTTCAAACCACACAGCTCTGAGAGCTGACGATGAGCCACCTAACAGAAAATAAGCCATTAACCAATGGAGCTGGTTTTAAGATGGCCCCACCTGAGTACTGAGAAGTCAGGGCTCTCAGCGTGGTGAACGCAATGAATCGGCAGACAGAAGGCCTGCCCGAGACACTCCACCGTGCGTGCACACATGTGCACACACGGCTCCACGAAGCCGAGCCCCCGGGCACCGAGGCCCAAGTCAATGATGACATGAGCGGCTGCTGCAGAGCCAGCAGGCCGAGCAAGCTGCCTCCCAGGGACGCCCTGCCCACCTGCTCCCACTGGCCAAGGCTCAGGAAGGACATCAGGTGCGGGGAATGGAGTCCTGGGGCGGGGTCCCCGGCAGTCCGCACCTGCGGAGGCTGCTGACAGCCGAGACCACCGCCATGGGGGAAGCAGGTCAGGAGTGAGCGCAGATGGCTGGCCACATCCGACTCCCTTCAAGTCCAGGCACAAACGGTATTTTAGGACAACGAAAGGGTAGTGTTTGATGTTTACAACAGTACGGAGGAGACACGTAGGAGACAAAAAAAAACTCGGTCTCTGAGAGGTGATCCGAGCAATAATTTTAACTAAACTCTGGATGACTTTGATAAAATCTAAACCTCCCAGTCAACTAACGTGACACACTAGACACAGGAATTGGCTAGAAGAAGCCAGGACCACATAAGTTAAACCAAGAG
The DNA here is from genome assembly GCF_024610735.1 of Ursus americanus. Lineage (NCBI taxonomy): Eukaryota > Metazoa > Chordata > Mammalia > Carnivora > Ursidae > Ursus > Ursus americanus. The sequence goes on from NC_142128.1 coordinate 38,322,808, forward strand.
AATGGACTGTGGATGGTAACAGAAACACAGGAGATTGTATTTAAACGTGGGGGGGTCATGGTAGAGGGTGAGGAGGGAGCACAGGACTGCCCAGGAGCTGGTTGCTGGTGGGGGGGTGGTGCACAGCCGCTCGCTGAACCCCTCTGTCCACTTCTGTGTCTTCACTCCCTCCATAAGGAGCGTTCGAACAACAAAGTATACTCAAGACCCTGCCTGTACCAGGCACTAAAACGCAACAGTGACCAGTGTCCAGCCTCAATGCCACGTCTCCCGAAAGTTCAAAGCAGAAGCACCCTGGGCTTCTCAAAGATGAGAAGCATTCCAGAATGTCTTTAGACACATCATTACAAGGCACCAGCCAAACGCAGAAGACAGAAGCCCAGAGCGACAGCGTGGAGGGTGCTACTCCCACTGGCCCTAGTCTCCCCGACCCAATGGCAGGCTCCCTCTGGGTGAAAACTAACTACAGGAAGTAAGAAAAGGAGACTGCCCTTACCCCCCAAGCCTGGCAATCTGAGCTCAGGACAGATGGGCAAGTGGATGCTTCACTGGCCCCAGTACTGGGGAGACTCGGACAGGGGCTCACAGTGCTCAACCACCAACTGGTCTATACTGGCCTCCCGTCCAGCCACTCGTCCCACAAGCTGGGCTCCCAGGGCCCATGGCACAGACGCCCTGTGCACCGAGGAACGATGGCACACAGCACTGCTGGGCTGTTCCTGACACACATGTGCATGTGGGCACACCACGCTCACACGCACATACACCGCATGCACGCACGCACACACAGACACGCACATATGTACACACATCACACTCATGCCCACGCCACACCTACAGACACATGTGCATGTACACACAGCACGTGCACACAGACCACGCTCACGCACACGCGTGCACACGCCAGCTGGCTTACGTTTCCGTAGCAGTCCTCATCGTCCTCTGACATGGCTGGCAGGTAGGCAGTGAGCTTCGGAGGCGTCTGATGCTGCAGGTTCTCCCACGTGATGGATTCAAAGAACGGATGAGCTCGCAGGGGGCCGTACCCTCCCATTTCCTCACAGCCTAACCGCTTCGTGGCATCTAAAACCTAAGACAAGTCAACACGGGTCAGCGTCAGGATCGAAAAATAATTCTGACAAAAACATTCTTTCTGAGCGCTCCTTTTTAATTCTTCTCATCTCAGACAAAGGAAGGGCACTAGGGCCTGTCCCGCCCCATCCCATGGCATGCCGGGGACAGCGGAGTCACCGCCAGGGCTATGTGTACCTCTCTCAGGCACCTAGCCTTCCCCTCGCACAGGCGAAAATAACTCAAAATCTAATGAACAGCAACAACTGTTCTCTTAAAATACACAATTAAAAATCCCACAACAAGGAAAAGAATGAACATACCATCTTTAATAACAAGGAGACCAAGAATCTGTCTAGACGGCGAGCTGCCACGGACAGAACACAAAATGCTGTGTTCTCCCACCCGTGCTTCATCTCAAAGGGCCCCACGCCCATCTCCTTCCACATTCAGCTTCACGCCCCTAGACCCACCGAGCATCAACACGCTGCCCGCTGACAGGTCGACACGGGACTGACCCTGCTCCCCAAGACCAAGGGAACATGAGGGGGAGGGCCAGCACCTGCGCAGCAGGGCAGGGACACTGCAGCCGCTAAACACAAACACAAATCCCCTTCCTGGATGAATCTGCTTCGCTCCACGCTAGTGCCCGGGTCATCTGCAGACCCTCCAGCGGCGGACTCGAAGGCTGACGCCCACAGACGCCACCGTGCAGGATTCACAGCCACCTGCCACTGTAATACACCCAGCTGCTCCAGCAACAGGGAACTGCAAATGCTATGTATGTTGATGAACAAATGCAAAATGATACAATGATTTCCCATCTTATTCAAGTCAAGAATTGGGCATTTACAAAATCAAAAGGACACGCAGATCAGACAGAAGACACGAATCTACCTACACTCATTATCAACCCTAGGACACCCTTTTGTTAAACACAGGGGCCTCCAGGAAAGCTGCTCTGACCACAAGTTCAGAGGGACCTAGGATGTGGCTGTCGGATCATCTTACAGAAGAAAATTCAGAATATTTACCAAAAGTTTTTCCACAAGGTCTCTTGCCTTAGGGAAGAATTTTTCAGGAAAGTCATATTCCAACTTAATGATCTTCTGAAATATAAGATATTCATTTCTGTAAAACAAGAGAAGCCATCACTTTGACAGAGTGCACGAACTTCCCCAGCACAGAGCTTTACCTCTCCCAGGCCAGCAGTCTCCCTCTCTCCCTGCAAAGACACAGCTGCAGAAGTCCCGGCACCCTGGCCCAGCCCCGGCCCAGCCCCGGGGGGCTGCCTCCTCCCACTTCTCTTGCAGCTGCTGCGATGGGCTTGGGGGCGGTGGGTGGTCTTACCCCGCTCGAAAAGGCGGCAGTCCTGCCACAAGCTGGTATATTATACATCCGAGAGCCCAAAGGTCTGAACTTTAAAGGAGGGGAAAAACAGAGAAGAATGACATTTGTAAAATTTCCGTGACAAGCACAGTTCGTTTCTTCCTGATCGGTTTGTACCGCCCCATTTCAGCCTCTGATCTACTTCTCTCCTTTAAAACCAGGTCAGTGTGAGGGTGGGAATCTGCCTGGCGTCCTTCCTGAGGGGGCCTCCCCGGGCACCTGGACTTGGAGGATCCCAGGCGCAGCAGGCCGTGCAACCATTCCCACAGACCTGCCACCGCAGCGGGCGCTCCCAACTTCCTCACGGGGCCAACGTGGACCTAAAGAGGCTGCAGAGGTCACTCCTGACTACAGGAAACATGGACAGTGACAAAGCAGCAGCTTCTTCGAGCGCCGGGTGGCAGTGCTGGTAAGGGGGCTCCCAGCCACCACTGCAGGTTGGTACAGCGAGGAATCAACTTAGATTCTCTCACGACTCACTCGACGTTTACCCCCAGGACACAGACGCAAGCCAAGGGGCCAAATCGGACAAATCAGACAATCCATGGGATGCGCACGAAGCAAGCTTTAACTCTTTCCCTTCTTGAACTTGTCGTGAAAAGCCCTACCCCTCTTTTATAAACATTTAATTCCACATTTTAAAAGAACCAGTTGTAAACTTCCCTAAGTTGTTTCCAGAACCAGCTGTCAGGGACCCTGGAGGGGATGCTCTCCTCGCCTGTGACATCGCCACCCCCTTTTCCCAGCCCGCCCTATGCACTCTCACCCCTCAGTGCCCCTCGGAGCCCTCTCGGAGCTCGCGGCTGACATCAATTTTGCATACATTATTTCCTGTGGAAGTTTTTCATTCTATTCCCAGCTCAGCACTACAAAAGCATCCAGATGCAACTCATCCCGCACCGCCAGCTGCCTGCCTGGAGCCCTAAACATACGGGGGGCTCGTGGGTTGCAGGATACAACCAGGTTCTGGAAGAGGCCACAGCCTGGCATTCAGGAGAGAGACTTTGGGTGCGGGTCGAAGTGTCAGGCCAGCCTCAGCGCCAGGAGGCAGAAAGGGCACTGGACACGGGTTAAAACATACAACAGATCAGAAATCTGAGACACAACATACAAGTGGAGTGAAGGGCATTTAAAAACCGAATCTATAGTCTCAATACTCAATACCTAGTTTTACACTTGGTTTTCTCTACTATCTAGTCTAGTCAAAACGGGGAGCCACACAAGATAGACGCCGACAGAAAAGCCTCGGCCCTTGGGAGTGGCAGCGGCCGGAGACTGGGCAGGCGCGATGGCGGGCTGCCATCTCCAGGAAGCACGGCCGTCGGCACGGCCAGGCCCTGGGCTCTTCTCACGCTGGCACATTATCACCAGCAGCTCTACCAGTTAAGATGGTTTTTTAATACAATACAAACAAAAGAGGAAAGCCGGTGTTAACATTTCTGGAAAGCAATATGTATCAAGGATTTTTAAAATGGTAAGTTAGACCAAGTCATTCCACTTCTTGGCATCCAAGCAGAGGACCGTCAGGCAGCCCCGGCACCCCGAGACAGGCAGGGGTGCCCTTTCCCCCGGGGCGTGGCATGTGCAGCACATGGCCGTCATGCCAGCTTGTGCCACGTAAGTGAAGAACACTCAGCGCTAACGATAAAGAAAGAGCTCAATGAACTCAGTAAACCCACGTGCCGGAAGCGCACAGGTGTTCGAGGTGTCTACAGACGACTTCCCGGACACGGGGAGAGGCCGGCTCCACAAGCCCAAGGAACAGGGCTCAAGCCTGGTTATTCACCACGACTCCAGCTGAACAGAAGTCACATGAACACACAGAAGACACGCAGAAATAAATAACTGGAAAGACACGCCAGATCACTATCCGGTGTCTGTAAGCAGGCTGCAGACTCCCAGTTTTCTTGCTTTTTTATCCTCCATGTTTTCTAAGAGTTCTCTATAATACACAGGTGTCACTTTGAGAACCAGAAAATAAATCTTACCTGTTTTTGAATAAAGATCACAACTTAAACACGTAAAAGCATAAAAAGATACACAACGACGTCTCCCTCACAGAGCTATCCCCTCACACCCCCAGAGGGCCACTGTCCCCACTGCTGGCGCATCTACCCAAGAGAGCATAAATGACAAGCCAATGTGGGTAGACAATCTCCTTCCAGTTTTCACAGAGAAGGCAGCGGCCACTCTGTGTCTTCCTATGTCACCCAATAGAGCCGGGAGGACCTCCCCCCTCAGTGCTAAAGGGCTGCTTCATCCTAAAAGCCCCAAATCGAGGAAAAGCTAGTCCTTAGGCAGCCGTGACATATACTTCAAGAATCTGGCCCGCAGCACTCACCACCCAGAGGAGGGTTTCCCAGCCTCGGCACCGTGGACACCCGGGGCCAGTTCATTTTCGCTGGGGAGCCGTGTCTGCACCGCGCAGGGCAGAGCAGGGTCCCTGGCCGCCACCCAGTAGTCGCCAATAGCACTCCCCTTCCCACTCCTGCCAAGTGGCGACACCGGAAGTGTCCAGCAGGGCCAAATGTACCCCGGGGGCCAGAACTGCCCCAGCTAAGAAGCCCTGCCCTACAGCAACGTCTGGCCCACAGTAAGAGTTTAGAATCTGTGGGTGAATAAGATTAAAAACACAAACGCAAAGAATGCGGAGACTGCTAAGAGGCCCACCCACCTTCATGTGCGCCCTGCAGCTCAACCCCCTAGAGTTTTTAAAAAGTGGTCACACTCAGAAACACAGAGCCACCCCCAGAACCACTCACTCCTCTGCCACCTCTGGCAGGGCTGTGTCTCTCCGGAAAAGGGGCTCCTTGCAGCCTGTCGGTACCAGTCAACCCGAGGGAGACCTCCTGCCTCCCTCCAGCAGCAAGGAGCCAGGGAAAAGCTCCAGCTACAGAACTTGTCATCTGGAACGGCTCTTCCACGTTGAGACCCCAGACTCTACTGCCACCTCTCCATCCTCCCACTGCCTCAGGCCCACCCAAGACCACTCTCCCGACTGCTCCCTGCTCCTGGCCATCAACACCCCACCCCCTTCTCCCCTGCTACCCTGCTGCTGACTTTTCACTCTCCAGACCTCTGTTCCTGCGAGCAGAGCCTCACCTATGCAGCTCTCATTTTCAAAACCCAGGCCCCCACTCACGCCCTCAACCCTGTGGCTCCAGGCCCATGCCAGTTCTAAGCACTGGGTACGGATGGCTGGCACTGGCTGGGCCCCAGCTGGGAATACAGCTCCACCCCCTCCCACACGGACTGCCTTCCGGGCCTCTCCCCACACTCTGCAGAGCCTGTTTTGCTAGAGTTGTCCTGTTGCAGCTGCCACTGCCAGGGTGTAGCAGCCCGAGGCAGCGCGAAGGATCCCAGGGCTCAGGGACATGGCAAGGAATACAGACCTCTCGGCCACACTTTACCCCACTGGCTGGGTGCTCCTAAAGGAACAAGATCAAATCTCAAAGCATCAGGCAACAACAGCCCCAGGAGTATGACACAGAACAATGAAGCAGCACACAGGTTGTCCAAGAAAGATACTGATGAAGGCCTCAAAAGGCACTCCTTAACTATTAACTGTACATGAACAAATGTACGTTAATAGCTACTGTAGAAAAAAGAAAATATTCTGGATCAAATGAAAGTGAGTTACCTTTTACAGGCCGACTTCTCTGTAAGCAGCTCTGGAGACACATACTGGGCTGTTCCTACAAACGAGTTGGCCCTGGCTGTTGAGAAGAGGAAAAAGGGAGAAAGGTCACGCTGAGACACAAGCATTTACCAACCATGCACCGTGGACGCTCACCCATCAGGACGTCATGGTTCACAAGGTTTAACTGGAGCTCTTTGTCACAGCACTAGTCCCCTGGAATCAGACTGTACACTCCCGAGAGCCCGACTTGTCCAAGGACCTCCCCTCAAACCCCCTTCTTGGGGCTCTCTCCTCCTAGGGCTGGCTCAGAGATCACCCACTCTGTGACACCAGCCCTGACTGCCTGGGCAGTCCCCTCCAGGCCACCCCACCACACGTTCTCTGGGTACCTCTCACAGACCCACTAGAGAGGCACTCGCCCAACCTCCTGTTAGCTGGGAGCAACTCGAAGACAGGGGACTTGTCTGTTTGCGTCCTGTGCAAATAGCTGTGGAGCCTAAATAGCCCCAGACACAGCAGACACAGATGGGACACGTGCAGGTGTGGGGAGGGCCTGGCCCCTCTGCAGGCTACGCGCCCCTAACAAACAGCTCACGGAGGTTAGGGGCAATGAAGGGAGCGAGAGCCGGGAGTTCTGGCCAGGGAACCTTCTCAACACCCCGCTGCCTCCAGTACTGGGCTGCACGACACCAGGTTCGCCAAGCTCAACCCAAACTCCTAGGGTCCGTGGCAGCAAGACCCTCTGAACCCGCTCATCACAAAACAGATGATGTAACAACACCTGAGTCACCCCAGCGGCCCTCAAGGACCTCAGGGGCTCGTGAGCAGCTGAGCAGCCCCGATGGGGCGGCACTTCGGGCAGGAGCCAGCCTGCTCTACTGCATGGCTCCTGAGGCATCCGCATGGGGTGTCCTCTGACATGGCGGAGACAGCACAGCCACTCTGCCCTTCCCTGTGACTGACAGACACAGGACCGGGATTCCCATGTGACAGCTGCCCACCGTCTGAGAGTAAAACACTTCTCTTAGGAGTGTGTCAAATGCTGCATCACCTTCGACACTTCCCAGGAGATGTCCCCCATCACTTGCCGTTACCTGCCACGCACGGCCTTCCACACCAGCCCCATATAACAGCACCCTGCACCTACACTAAACAGCTGTTGGCGAGGCTCTGGTCCTGCTCGGACAGGCCCCGGAGGAGACCACCCTTCCCGGCAGCAGGTTCCAGCATGGCCCTGTCTCCTGTCCCAGCACCCCACGGCAGACAGGAGGCCTAACCACTGTTTAACAACATTTTGCTCTGGGCAAACAAGTCCCGTGACTTAGCCTGACCCTTTTGCAGATCAAACGGTCCTTTTACTCAGTATCTTTAATAATCCCTGATAGAAAGTATTTGTCCCTAAGGACACATTTTCCTGAACTGACCTGAAAAGTAGAACATCACAGCAAATACACCTCCCAGCAAATGGTCTCCAGCCCTCCAGGCCACTTCTGAAACCGGGGACACAGAAAGTGGCACCCAGCCCCATGCAGGGTCCTGCCAGGTGGGCTTACTGACAAGTCTACACAGGGTTCTCAACTGGGGACAGACAGGCCCCCAGGGGACATCTGGCAGCGCCGGGAGACGTTTCCAGCTGGCACAACAGGGGCGGGAGGGAGCTCCGGTCACCTAGTGGACAGACGCCAGGGGTGCAACTAAGCATCCCACACGGCCGCCAACAGCAGGAGCTCTCCAGCCCCACACGTCCCAGGCCCTGGGTGGCCTCTGCAGCCTCACTGGATGGCGCTCTCCTACCCCCTGAAGACATGGCCCTAAATAGAACAGGAGGAGCCAGCTCCGTTCTGGGACATCCTGGAGGAGGCGGAGCTGGGGAAGGGAGGACTGCTGAAAGTGCCTTCGTCCTTCCTGCTGGGCTGTGTGTACGTTCAGTCAGGGGAAGCAACCTTCTCCTTCTGCACTGACTGGAGGCTCTGTACTGGGCACCCCAGCCTAGTTCTGACAGACAAATGACTTGAGGTTACAGCTTTCTGGGACAAAACACAACAGACCCATGTTTGGTCTGTCTATAAAATTCTTGACAGTATATGGCTATAAATAACACAACACCTGAATTAAAATGCAAACAGAAACCAGGACGCCTAGCCACACCAACGCAGCACATGGCGTCTGGGCTGAGAGAGGCCATTGTGTCCCTGCTCACCATCCCCAGGGTGGCCTTAAAGTGGCGAGGGCTCGCCCTGGGGGAGACTTCCTGACTGCTGTCCAAAGGCCTCCAAGGCAGATGCCAGGGAAGACGACGCAGACACAGCCAATGTGCTTGCTCTTCCCCATGTGTCCCCAGTGTGGTCTCTGTCCTCCTCTGTGCTCTAAGGGGGCTCCTGTATACTGCAGCCCTGGAGTCAGCGGGAGCCCCCAGAGGGAGGCAGGGGAGAGCCATGGGTTTTACTCCTCCTGCCTCACCCCACACCACGCCCCTCTCCCACCGCGATGCCCCCCGCACCTGCCCCGGGCCAAGAAGCTCACAGTCCCTCCTGTGGGGATCCAGCCCTGTTGCTTCCTCGGCCCTGCTCTCCGTAATGCTCCCTTCAGTAAGTTATTTTCCTATAAAGACTTCGCGGCTGCATTTGCATCCTGCCAGGACCCTGAGTGATACTGCCAAGAACACTGAGGTGATTCATAAGAGGAAAAAAGAAATGAGAGCCAAAACCAAATGAAACCATTCAATGATGCAATGAATCAAAGACATGCAAACGAAAACATGATGGCCTATCAAATCAGCAGAGATAAAAAAGGAAATACACACTGCTGGCAAAGACTTGAGAAGACACACACAGTGCTACTGGTGGGGATATGGAAGGGTGTAATTTTCAGGGGAGCAATTTTCGAAAAAGCATCAAATCCATAGAGAACAAACTTGCCCTCTGAGCCAGCGACTGCACTCCTGGCACCTGGTCCTCAAGGATGGATCCTGCACGGGCAGCAGGATGACATGGGCCCCGGAGCCCCACTTGGTAACTCACTGCCACTACTGTGTATCCATTCTGCACAGTAAGCATGCGTTGCTTCTGCGATTTTTTTTTTTAAGATTTTATTTATTTCCCTGAGAGAGAGCAAGAGAGCAAGAAAGAGGACAGAGGGAGAGGGAGAAGCAGACTCCCCACTGATCAAGGAGCCCCACACGGGGCTCGATCCCAGAATCCCAGGATCACGACCCGAGGCGGGGGTAGATGCCCAACCGACTGAGCCACCCAGGCACCCGAGATTTGTTTTTTTAATGCTATTATTAAAAAGCTCTAAAAACGTATTATTATATGGAAAGATGTATTTACACATAATTAAATAAATAATTCAGGCTATCAAACAGTATTTAGAGGTATTTGTGCCTTTAAATAGCTACCTGATGAACCAAATGAAGTCTAAAAGATATAAACTATTCCCAACCCCCCCCCCCCAATGGCTGGGCTTTAAACAGTGAATCATGATGTCATTAGGGCTGTGTGGTTGTTGTAGGCTTTCTGGGCCTGGGTCGGCTTGTCTCCCATGACACCTGCCGCTTTCTCTCACCCAGGAACCCATGCCCACCTTCTCGGAGGCGGGACTTCACGTCCCCAGGGAGGGAGGTATGAAATCACGCCCGAGGACAGGAGCTCTCTTGTTACTCATGAGATGAATGAGTCCTCTGGTGTGTGGAAAAGAATAGGACTGCCCTCAGAATGATGTTCCAAAGGTGTAAAATAAAATATGCGGGATGACAAAGGACAAAAATACCCAAACATTAAAGCAGCAACAGTGTGATGTAACAGTACATGATTCTCTTTACCGATGTAATAACAACAAGATATGGCAGGTCTAGCAATACGGTAATTCTGAAGCAGCACCGGATGCACGTAACGGATCAAGAATCTGTGGGGTGCCTGGGTGGCGCAGTCGTTAAGCGTCTGCCTTCGGCTCAGGGCTTGATCCCGGTGTTCTGCGATCGAGCCCCACATCAGGCTCCTCCGCTGGGAGCCTGCTTCTTCCTCTCCCACTCCCCCTGCCTGTGTTCCCTCTCTCGCTGGCTGTCTCTGTCAAATAAATAAATAAAATCTTAAAAAAAAAAAAAAAAAAAAAAAGAATCTGTGACAACCGTGGTGGCCCTCAGTCGGTGGCGTGTCCTCTGACTCTTCGTTTCAGCTCAGGTCCTGATCTCAGGGTCGTGGGATCGAGCCCACAGCAGGCTCCATGCTCAGTGGGGAGTCTGGGGGAGATTCTCCCTCTGCCACTCCCCCCACTCGTGCTAGCACAAAGGTGCATGCACACTCAGTCTCTCTCTCAAATATATAAATCTTAAAGAAAAAAAACGTGGGGTCGAGGGGTGTCTGGATGGCTCAGTCGGTTGACTGTCCAACTCGATTTTGGCTCAGGTCCTGATCTCACGGTCATGGGATCAAGCTCAGTGGGGAGTCTGTTGGAGATTCTCTCTCTCCCTCTGTTCCTCCCCCAACTTGCGCAGCTCTAAAATAAATAAATAAATCTAAGGGGAAAAAAAGAAGGAATTCGTGACAAGTGTGATGGGACCAGGAAACACCTATGACTGCTCCCGATGACAGCAGGTGTTTGTTACCTACCTTCAGAACTAAAGGAAATGTCCAATTTCACTGCAAGTTTAGGAAAACTACGCAACTTTTTCCTCTCAGCTTCATGGACAGCTGACTTCTATGCATGACACGAGGGTTAAGAGCAGAGATAACCCAGTTCCCTCCCCCAGAGGCTCAAGAGATGAACCAAAGGCCAAACTGCTCCACCAGTTAGAAAACCAGGCCCAGAACCCACCGTTGGCCATAATGCTGCTATTTCCACGCCACTGACCCACTGAAAGTAGGCCACAGGGTCAGGGGAAACGAGGGTCTTGGGCTGGGCTGTTGCCTCCACCCCTGAAAGTGATTCAAAGAAAGTGTCCAGCATCCTGGGCCGAGGAACACTCTGGCCACCACCTCGGATTCAGAAGTGCCGATGAGGAAGGAGGGACCTCAAGAAGTGTTCCTGTGGCCAGAGGACACCTTTACTCTCTTCAAAGCTGAAGTACAGACTGCTAGGCTCTTACCCATAAGCCCGCAAGTGAAGCACAGCCAGCACACTCCACAGAACGGGCTGACCTCCTGGACGAAAGATGAGCAAAGCGAATACAGCAACCCATAAAGAGCAGTCTGCACCATGGCCAAGTGGCATTTATCCCAGGAATGCACGGGTGGCTCAACATATAAGAAACAATCAATACACTATGTATCATTAGCATAACAGGAAAAACCCCACATGCTCATCCCAAGAGATTCAGAAAAAGGATCTAATAAAAATTCTAATAAAAATCCAACACTCCTTCATGACAAACATACGTCACAAAGTAAGAATAGAAAGGAACCCCCTCAATCTCATCAGGGCGTCTAGGAAAACCCCACGGCGAGTGTCCCATTTGATGGTGAGACGGAAGCTTCTCCCCTAAGATCAGGAATAAGACAAGGACGCCCCACACGGTCCTGGAGGTCCTACCAGGACAGGTAGACAAGAAGAGATAACAGGCATCCAGAGTGGAAAGGAAGAAGTAAAACCATCTTGAATCACAGATGACTTATCTTACACGCAGCAAGTTTTGAGGAATTCATTAAAGAAGCATCACAACTAAGAAGCAAATCCTGCCAGGCTGCAGGACACAAAATCAGGACACAAAAATGAAATGTATTTCTATATACTTGCACTGAACAACCTGAAAATGAAATTCGGAAAACAATTCCACTTACAAAAGCCTCAAAAATAAAATACTTAGGAATTTGCTAAAAACAGCACAAAGCTTATACATTGAAAACTATGAACGATTTTTGAAAGAAATCACAAGACCTAAATAAAAAGATACCCCATGCTGAGGGATCAGAGGACTTAATACTGTTGTGATGACGACACCCCCAGACCACTCCTCCACTTTCCCACCCCCACTGCAGGCCTTCACTCAGTGCAAGGCTTCAAGGACCATCGATGCTGCCAGTACCAGAACGCCACTCTTTTTAAAGACAGAATAATATTCCCCTGTGAGGACCGACCACATTCTGTTTACACATTTGCACGACCAGCTGAGGGACACTTGAGTTATCTCCACTTTCCGGCTACCACATAAAGCTGCTCTCAACATTCCTGTACACCTTTCTTCTGTGAACACGTTTCCAGTTCTCTTGGGTGTGGGCCTGGAAGTACAACTGCTGAGTTACAAAGTGACTGTGGCCAACCTGGTGAGGAACTGCCAGCCTTCTTTCCAAAGCGACTGCACCATTTCACGTTCCCATCTGCGGAACATGAGGGCTTCGGTTCCTGCACACCCTTGCTAAGGCTTGGCGTCACTGTCATTTCGATCACAGCCTAGTCCTAGAAGCAGTAACTCAGTGTACTTTTGATCTGCATTTCCCCAATGACCTTAAGCATCTTTTCATGTGTTTATTGGCCATTTGTTTGTCTCCTTTGGAGAAACATTTATTCAGACTCTGTGCCCACTTTTAAATTTTTATTTCATTTTTATTTCTTGAGTTATGAGTTCTTTATACATTCTGGGTGTAAGTCCCTTAAGATATATGATTTGGAAATATTTTTTCCCATTCCACTTTCTGAATAGTAACACAGCACAAAAGTCTCCCAACTGGATGCAGTCTATTTTGCTTCTGTTGCTCATGCTTTAGGTGGCGTATCCAAGAAACCACTCACTGCCTAACCCAAGGTCATGGAGATTTACGCCTACGCTTCCTTTCAAGAGTTTCAGTTTCTGCATTCTACGTTCACATCTCTGCTCTATCCAAGTTACCTTTGGAGTTAGCTTTTGCGTATGGTGTGAGGAAGGGGTAAGTCATGTTTTTGATGAACTTGTCAACACTGAAGGATGACAGTGAACCAGTTCAAGCCTTGCACAAGTGGCAAATAAAGGGGAAAGGAAAGCAAGCATTCATCCTGTTTTTCCTCCGTAGTCAATACCACTACAGTTAACCAAATAGTTGCTATGGGGAAGTTTTTCTTTAAAGAACTCCAGCCAATGAACAAAAGAATTAAACTATGATCATTCTGCATTCTCTAGAGAATTAATGGATCTAGGCCATCATGGCTATAAAGGGCTGTTGACATCACAGAGAGAGATGACGGGTTGTTATGAGTGTCCTAATGGAGAACACACCCCAGCCTCTGGTGTGAGAAGCCTGAATCTGCATGTGATCAAGGGGCCAGGTCCAACTTCCCATTTCCAGCGCACAGAGCGGACAAGAGCATTGTTACATGACTCCACAGAGGTGCAATCAGGAAACTCCAAGAAACTCTGTAAGACAAATGACCTGGTTTCTTCAGCAGACTGCAACGGAAAAAATAAAGAGTGAAAAAGAAATGTAAGAAAGAAATTAGCTAAGCCCAATGTGGAGCTTTATTTGAATCCTGATTCAAGTAGACAACTACCAAAAAAATTATGATATAGAATTATGACAACTGGAAATTTAACACAGTATTTTGAGACATAAAGCAATTACTGTTAGTTTCTTATGTATGAAAACGGTTTGCTATTGTAATTGTATTTTTCAAAAGAAACATTATATTTTAGTGTTAAATACTAAAATATTTACCGGAAAAACAAATCGATGATGGTGGAAATCAGGTCACATGCATGGTCTGAATTTTCCAAAAAGCAAGTACTGTGTTAAAAAGAAAAAAAAGGGGGGGGGGGCGCCTGGGTGGCACAGCGGTTAAGCGTCTGCCTTCAGCTCAGGGCGTGATCCCGGCGTTATGGGATCGAGCCCCACATCAGGCTCCTCCGCTATGAGCCTGCTTCTTCCTCTCCCACTCCCCCTGCTTGTGTTCCCTCTCTCACTGGCTGTCTCTATCTCTGTCGAGTAAATAAATAAAATCTTAAAAAAAAAAAAAAAACCAACTCCATGTATCAGAGCTATGAATATACAAATACCAATATTGATAAGACCAGAGTAAACCACTTCTCAATGTAAAGAGTTGTATCTGGTGGTATAAGTACAGGGACTCGACTTTCTCCTCTAACATGTGAACTCTGCTTTTGGGGTGGGTGGAGCTGTCCTGCTCATGCAACACTGGGGGCGAGGCAGAGGCACTGGAGCAGGGTCCAGAGTCCACAGCACACTGAGAGGGGAGTCAGTACTGGCCTGAGGGTCTGGATGATGGCCATCCACAGAAGGTAAAGGTGGAGTGAGTGGCAGAACTGACTTAGGCTCTGCAGCCTCCCCCTCCATCCCCTCTCCCGTCACCTGCCCCCAACACCTGCCAGTCCTCCCCTCTTGTTTGGAACCTCCACATCTGGATGCATACCAGAAAGGCCTACACAGTTCAAGACACAAACCCTAAGTCTGAACCTCTGTGGCATCCTGAGCTCCCCAAACCGCTTACGAAGAGGGCAAAGGCCAGTGACACCGCCACCGACAAGGACCTTACTCTGCATGATTAAGCTGCCCCCACTTGAATAGGTCTGTGGGACCCTTGTTAGGTGAGGTTAGAAGTCACAAGTCCTCTGTGCCAGGAAGTCCTCATCAATCCCACAGACCCTCCTCAACAGCTGGCTCTTTCCTATTCCTGCCCCTCACAACCAGGGGGCCACTATAACCCCATAGGAAGCAGTGAGAGAGAGACACAGGAATGACCCACAGGGACAGAGGTCTGGGAAGACAGACAACCTGCCTCTTGCCAGGAGGGTGAAACAAGCTCATGCACACAGTACAGCTAAGGAGCCTGGGCTATGTTCCCACCAACGCTTGCTCTCTGCAAGCTTAACATGTCTTTGGGAAACCATCTCTGTACAAAAGTTAAAAGCTAACACAAGAATAAATTCTAAGATTCTGAACTACTTTAAACAGAAAGTGAGAGCAAGTCACTAAAATGAATCACTCACATAATTATACATGTTTCTCCCTCTTTCCCTATGAAGGAAAAAAAAAGCCAAACTCATCCATATATACGAGCAAGTCTCCCTGGTTTACAGTGTAAGGACTTTCAGACTTCTAGAAAAAAAGAAATGCAGGTTCATTTCACTATTTCACCAATGCATTTAAATTCTTGTTTTCTAAATGGCTACAAGGCAACAGGACCAGCTCGTGCCAAGCGTCAGATTCTAAAGGGAACGCGCGTAGAGCAAAAAGGGACAGAGCAGATGGCGAGGGGGCTGACTCTTGAGGCTGACTGGGGGGCCCCACGGGCAGTCACACATGAGACAAGAATGGGGCCGCAGCAGCCCCAAGTTCCTGTCCAGTGCACCCGGGTCATGGGCAATGCTTATGGCTATGGGTTACACTGTATCCACAAAAACACAACTGCCGGCCAATACAACGTTACTATGCAACCGGAATGAGTCAAATAGATCAAGGCTTCAGGGCATCTCACAAGTGCCTAGAGGACTTCCCCAAGGTGGGAAAGGGGGAAAGGGAGCTGCAAAAGGCAGGTGAGTGGCACCAGGACAGAAATTTGTTGAGAAATAAGAGTATCTTCCCTGATGGCAAGTTTTGTTTTGGCCACAAAAGGGTGGTGCCCTAGGATTCTCTGAGAAGTTCCCAAATCCAAGATGCAGTCTTGGCGATTCAATGAGTGTTTGCACAAACATCGAGGCACTACCTGACAGAATCTTCACAATAATCCTGAGAGTGAAAACACAGGGCTGCAAGAACACCTGGGAAGCAAAGGTAAGATACCCTGTGGAAGAGAACTCACAGAGGCCCAGCCAGGCGCAGCTGGAGGAGGGGACCCCAGGCATCAGTCCGGCAGCCGCCCTGCTTGCGCACGCTCACTAAAGAGGCCTCAGTTCAACCTCAGGCAGAGAAGGCCTGCCCAGCTGAGCTGGAGGGCTCTCCCACTGCTGCATGGGGCTCAGGCTCCCCTCTTCCACAGGAGGGCAGTTGTAGCGAGGTGGGTGCTTCCCTCTGAACCCAGTCCTTCTCTTTCATGGGTCCCCACGAGCCCTGGCAGAGGCGAGCACACTGCCCCAGACTCGAGGGCCAGGCTCAGGGTGGCTCTGTCTGGGACACTTGTCCTGACTCAAGGTTCATTTTCAAGGTCCCTTATTAATTCCAAGGTCCCCGCTGGCTAGCTAGGACACCCAAAGGCACTCTTCCAGCCCACTTTACTGTCAGCTCCTCCTCCTCAGGTGACAGTGGTCACGATACCTAAACCAACACCAGGAATTACCCCAGGGGACAGTGATCACGAGGGTTTGTAATTATAAATGTGCACTCAAGCAGCAGGTTAGACATCAGCCCCCACTTGTTCTGTGATCTCACAGAACCTCACTATCATCAGCGTGCCTGGATCAACTACACAGAGGAGTTGCGGAGACAGATGGCCAGATGGCAGGTACTGGGATATAGGGATGGCGCTCTCACAGTTGCAACCCACAGTGCCAACACGTAGGGCTGGGAGCTGACTCCATCGACCCCACGCTCCTGCACAGAAGACCAGGAACAAACGTGGCACCGTGGCATCTTCTAGGACTAGGGAGGGTGAGCCGTAGTGGACACTCCCAAGTGCTCACAAGGACCTGGGACACCAACATGCAGACTGGCTGGCAGACCAACCAAAGACCACCCGGAAGAGCCTTCCCTCCACCCACCAGACCAGGTGCAAACTGCCCAGGGTTCAGGCAGAGCCACCACGGAAGCCAGGGCCTGCCCCTGTGAAAGCTTAAGTGTCTACTTTGCGACAGCAAAGCTATGACAAACATGTCACTGACAACAAATACAAGGCCATTCAACACATTTCTAAGAAGCTGTTTTTGATCTTAAGCACCGAACGGGGACATGCTGGAAACAGGGCACTCACACACCTTGCTTACTCTCTGGGGACAATACTTTCGCTGTTCCGAAATCTGTGATCTGGATGTGCATGTCTTCATTTAACAAAATGTTTTCGGGTTTCAGGTCCCTGTGAAAGTAGATTTTGTACATTTGAGATGAAATATTTAAATAGCAGCATTATTACACTCTCAGTTTTGCTGAAAACAAATGAACTGATTAAATACTTATAATCTTTATGGACTAACAACCAAGAATGCAAGTCTAAAAAGTTCACACTGAACAAATATCAACTGCATCTAATGAGTACATTCAAACTGCATCACTTTATAAATGCACCTGTCATTTTCAATACACTTGTTATTAAAGTGTAATCCATCATTTTTAACCCATAAAAGGAAGATCTTTGAAACCTACTGTGGTCAGGTAATCATCTCACAATATATATAAATCAGCCATCATGTTGCACACCTTTGACTTATACAGTAATCAATGTTCATTGTTTCTCAATAAAACCAGAAAAAAAGACTAAAATGTTAAATTTTGTTATGTGTATTTCACCACAATAAAAAACCACCCGTGACAGCAACAACAAAAGAGCTCATACGAACACTTTCGATTTGACATTATCATAGGGTCACGGAAACTGAGATCAGAAACAAGCACACATGCGAGCCACAAGGCGGGGACCGAAAGCACCACCAGTCAGGACGGCCGAGAGAGCCACTGGCGGCCAACTTCACCTGGCACCGGGGGACGTCAACTCCTCCTTAGTTCTCACAAGGAGGCCTCCCACCCCTCCAGAAAATCCCACAGAGCTGACCCGAGGCCTGGGGAGCAAAGCCCACAGGCCGCTGGCGTGGTACCTGTGAATGATGCCCTTGCCATGCAAGTACTCCAGAGCTGACACCATCTCGGCCGTGTAAAACCGGGTGCATGTCTCATCGAATGAGCCAATTTTGCGAATGTATTTAAGTAGTTCTCCATTTTTGGCATAACTAAGACCAAAGTCTAAATATTGCATTGTTAAGGAAGAGTACAAAATCATTTTTTTAAACTAAACTTACAGCCCAATAGAAATATTTTTAATTAATGAAAACCAATGGTACCCGAGGCCTGAGACAGCTGTCCCTCTTCAGGTCGGCTGAAGATCACCTGTCGTGATCAAACCCACAGCTGCTGGGGCTGACAGGGCTCCCTGGCCCCAGCCCCAGGACCAAGCCCCAGCATAGGTTTCTCCCCGAGAATACAATGACACACACCCCTCGGCCCGACTGCTCCTTCTGGACCCCACCATCCCCAAAGGTACTCACGGGCTCAGCGAAGGGAAGCCACTAGACAGAGTGGCCAGAGCCTGTGGCATACATGTCTCTTGGCAGGCTTCAGCAGGGGGAAGGGGACCCTCCATCCTAATTCAGCCCCAAACCCTCACCACAGTGGACACACAGCATTTACTGAGCACCAACTGTATTCCACGGAGAGCTAAGAGTCAATTCATGTAAAGGTTTCTCGAATGCATGCTCCTGTCCAAGTATAAAGTAACAAGTTTTACAAGAGGAATACCATTTCATTATCTTCTTGATTCTATCAATTTACTGGCCACCCGCTGGGGTGAGAAGCGAGAAACACAGCATCTTTCCTTCAGACACCACTGTGGTGTGATTTGCTTCCATTCTCCCTTCCCAAAAGGATTACAGACTGGAACAATAATGGATCCCATACAACGGCTTCCTCTTGGAAGCACCAAACAACTGCACCTATAAACGGAAACCTATAGGTACTTCACGGCTCCCCAGCAGCCAGGGACACAGTGACAAGAGTCCTCACTACTCTAGGTAGTGGCTCTGAGGGCAGGAAGGGGTGGCCTGCACTCAAGGTCTTCCGTCTGGCTTCTGTTCGCCAGGGCACTGCCATCTCCCACCGAGGAGAGAGTCTGATGCTGCAAGACAGTGAGGATGAGCCCAGGATGGAAGGGACCAGTGACCAAAGCTGCCCAAACCTGTCCCTCATTCAGCCCCACCTGTGGCCACCCAAGCCCTTCCAACTAGGACAACAGGAACCTGAAGCAAAAAAACACACCTTGCTTGCAGGGAATGCAAACGGTCCCAGCCAGACCCCTTCACAGCTCACCCCGCTCTGTCTGCTCTGCAGGGAAGGCTGGTGTCCGTGGCCTCCTCCCCAGCGGCCTGTCTGACCCCAACGCAGGACCTCAGCGCCAGCCGGGCCAGGAGCCCCACCTGGACCAGCCACAAAGCTCGGCACTCGGGCATGCCTAGGAGCCTGCAGCAGCCAGAAGGGGCTCGGCCTTGGCGCGGCACAGCGCCTCTCTGAGCTTCACAGGGTTTGCCCCTTATCTGACCACGTCGTGAGTTCCTGTTTCCTGGGTGAAGGACACTTCTAGTTCTCTGCTCAGCTGTGGAGCGAAGGTGACCAAAGGTTTTGAACATGACAACTGTTGAGGGTCCTAGCTCCAAGCCCGTGTTGGAGCCCACATACTTTCCTCATCCCCAGAAGTACTCTCTCACACCTCCTCAGTCCACTTCACCTCCTAGAACATTTCTCCCTCCCTCAGCACGGCCAGAGGCCCAGGGCGGCAAGGAGGAAGCTGTTCTCTTCCATGAAGTGGGTGAATTCCTGAAGGATGAGCAAAGACCAGGCCTGTGACAGAGCCCGGTAAGCTCAATGCCTATGACTGGCAGAGGAACCTGGCCCAGAGAGGTTACGCCACTGACTCAAGGTCACGAAACCATGGAGGTACAGAAGTGGAGCCCAGCCTCCTATGGCTCAGAGCACTACTCCTGTCCCCGAGCCGCACGAGGGAACACACAATGATGAGCAGCCAATCAAGGTGGCTCAGAGGTGAGAGAGGCAGTAAGCAGCCATGAAGAGGACTCCTCAGTGTCCTCAGGGGCCACAAGCAGTGACGGCAGAGTGGCGGGGACGGGGTGATGCTGCAGCCACGCAGAAGCATACATTCTCTAACCCTAAACAAACCAATGAGGAGCCCCCTCTCTGCCCTACATGCCTCTGGCTACGAGACCATTTTACTGCTCCCCCTTGAAGGTGGAACCACTGGGCAGAACCCACTGTGTGTGCTGCCCGGACCTCCTCACCTCTCTCTCTTGAAACCCCCTCCCCACCCCAGAACAACTAGTACAAGGGCCATTCCACAGGGCAGACCCAGGCCCCAGATACTCGGCCACTCCGCGGCACCTGACCTGGCCGCCAAGCACCCCTCACTGAAATCAGCTGGCCCTGGGGCCCCCGAGGTCTGTCTGCTCCGCTCACTGGCAACAGCCTGCCTCCTGCGTGTCAGTCTCTGTGTGGGGGTCACGAGGGCTCAGGCCTCAGAACTCTTCCCAGCCTGCTGACGCCCCCCAGCCCTCAGTCCGCACACGGCCCTGACTCCTCACCGTGCTCTGCCAGCACCAGCACGCGCAGACGCACTGAACACCAACACCGCACACGCCTCCAGCCTGGCCTCTCCCTCGGTGCCTTCTGGCTCAGTCACTGCACCCCTGTGCACCCCAACCCTGAGGCCCCTCGCAAGAGCCTTCAGCGTGGCACCAGCCACCATCACAGCAAATGGCTGCTCTACCCTAGCCCCTCGGCTCCCTACACACTTAGAAGAAAATCCATAATTCTGTCGGCCGCTAGGGGAAGAGCGGCCGGCCCCTGCCGAGCCTTTTCACTCCACCAGCACAGGAGCACTCCAGCCCTTACTCCACCCAGGTCTCTGGCCCAAGTCCACGTGCCCGCAGACCACCAATCTCCAAGAGCAGCACTGTCCTTCACCCTCTTACCTGCCCTCACCGCCCTTGCTCCCTCAAGTCTACTATACGGGCACTGCTGGTCTGGGTGTGTCTAACTCCTCCACGGGATGCAGCCTTCATGAGGGCCGAGCCTTCTTCACCTTTTCACCAGCATATTCCCATCACCGGCACTCAACAAGAACTTCTCGAGGAGCAAAACAACAAATTCAGCGGACAGTTGAAGGAGCCAGAAAATGGTGCTGAAGGGGGAACAGAGTGGAGCACAGTTCTAAGCCAGAAGAATCTGTGTAGAAAGAGTCAGGGAAAGCCTGGGCGAGAGGGGGGTGGATGGGGAAGCCAAGCCCTCACGGGGACCAGCTCCTGGGGCAGGGGTGGAAGCTGAGGAGACACGAGGGCAGGAGGGAAAGAACGAAGGCCAAGACTGAGGTTTAGGCCTGAACAAGCCTCGAGGCAACTCCCTTTGACAGCCAACCTCTCTCAGTGGAGCAGAAACCAGAAGAGCATCTGATGGGACTGAGGACAGAGTTACTGGGGCACAGAGGGGCTGAGGCACAGAGGAGCTGGGGAACTCCTGGCTGGGAAAAACTACAGGAAAGGGCTGTGGAGTGAGGAGAAACTGGCCAGCCAGGCTGCGTGATGGGCAGACGACACAGTGTGGCCTACCCTGGCGACCATGGTGCCCTGCCTGTCCTGCTCCCTAAGCAAAGGTAAAGGAGGGAAAAAAAACACTGCTCCAGGGGTTAGTGGAGAAATCAAGAAGCAGAAGAGGTCCTCAGAAGAAGCGATCAGTGGGGTGTGACAGCCCTGATGGAGAGTCAGAGGCACTGGGTGATCAGAACTATCCACAGGCAGAGAACAGACAGGGGCGGGGGCCACGGGGAAGGAAGGAGGGAGCCTGGAGGGTCTGGGGAGGACAGCATTCTGGGTACTGTGGGAAAGAGTTTGGGCTCCTGTGGGTGGCTCCCTGGACTTCTCACTTGGGGGCTAAGCCTGGAAAAGATGTCCCTTCCAACCAAACCCTACAGCCTTGGGCCAAAGAGGGCAGAGAGGGGCCCTGGATGCCCAAGATCCTTCTTCCTCCCTCATTTCCCTGCTTCTGAGTTACAGGAATAAGGGAATGACTTTGAATAAATCACGGAGTTAAAACAGTAACAATCCTTTAGATACAATGCTTATGAACAAAAAACTTCAAAAAGGTTTGTGATGATTTCCTTTGAAGTAACATTCTACTTCAGTGAACGTCAGCAATCCCAGGGGCTCTCAAAGCAAAGTGATGTGAATTCATTTGTATTTAGAATATGCCACCCTTGTCCTTTCCAGGGAAGGAAGGACTTGTGAAAGTACACAATGGGGTCATGATTCCAAAACAGTATAGGGGTCACTGGTGTGATTTCAGAAAGCTCTGACTGTTCAAAGGATACACAGCTTTTCATCATCCTGAAATGTGAAGTAAAGTTTAACAAAGAACGGGTGATCCAGGCGTGACATCACGTCTCTCTCTCTGGTTACATACGGGACCTTGTTTTCTTTGATAATGTGACGTTTCTCTAGAATTTTAACTTAAAGTAAGAGAGAAGCAAGTTACTACGATTGATAATGATTAAAAAAAAATTAAAAATAAAAGTCATAAAGGTAACTGGTACAATTTAAAGTTTTTCACAAAACCTACCCACTGGCTTTGTGGTCTCTGAGACGAGCAGCATCCCACCCCTGAAATCAGCACAGAACCTCCAGGTGCTGGCAGCCTGGCGGCCACGTGCTAACACACACCCTACCCTGCATCCCAAACATACAGCCCCCCGGATTTAGTACTTACTAGCATATTCCCTTGAGGTTGCTAGTTCTCGGGCCAGGACAACCTGGTTTGGGAAGAGAAGACAAAAAACACTCAGTGTAACATCGACTCTCACAAGTCACCTTGTGGCTGACCACACAAGCCAACCTGCTCCATGAAATTACATTTAAATATCTGAAGTTACATTAAAATACACTGGTCCTGTGCTAACAAATTTGGCTGGATGTCAACGATAAAGTTAATGTGTTCTAATAAACAGCAAATGCATAGATCAATCAAATGCCTTCAGAAGGTTCTCGATCAGCTGCTAAGTTTCCATGGTGCAGTGAAGTATACACGCAGGGACATCTTGCACTAATGTAACCCTCACAAGTTGTAGAAAGAAACAGCAAATAATACCTCGAGTGAGTCCTGGGAACTCCTTCAAAAAACAATTTTTAGAATATGTTCTCAATATATGTTCATTGTAAAAAGCCGCCCTGAATTTGGGCTTTTTCAAATAACTGTGACCGTACATTTCAGTTGACACTGTGCTCAGGTACGGTAAACACTGTCCCTGCCATCAAGGGCACAGGAAACTAAGGCACATGGGGCCCCTAGACAGTGCCTCCTGCATGCCGTGCCTCCCGTCCACGGTTCAGTCCCACTCCTGGCAGCCTTTCTCAGTAGCACACCTAAGGCTTGCACTCACACTGTACTTTGGGGACAGAAAGCCAACAGGTCTTAGCACAACCTGGAAAAGAGATTTCTACACAAGCAATTCCTGGGCACAAATGAGCACCAATTTCCACATGCCTGATGAGGCCAGTCGGCTGGGAAGCTGGGGCAGCCCCCACTCACCACGGCCAGCTGAGGCGGAAGATGCCCCTCCTAAGACACCTGCAGGAAGGATGGCTCGAGGACCAGAGTGCAGATGGATACCTGCCCAACTCCTGGGGGGATCCCTGGGCCTCCAGGGGAGCCCTTCTGAGGCCACAGGCCAGGTTCATCCTATTACAGATTTCTCCAGCAGACTCACCAGTGCTCCTGGGAAAGTACTGTGTGAAACACCCTGCAGTGATTAAGAAGAATGGGGCTGGATCACATGTGCTCAAGTGGAAAGATCTCAGAGATCTTTCTGGAGGAATGCACCTGTGTGGACTGTTCTCAAGCACTGGGGGGTGATGGGGAGGGGCTGGGGAAAGAAACCCCTCCCTAGGTTATGTGTTTATGAAATGTTAAATTTCTTCACAGGAAAAAACTCTAAGAAAGTACTAACAATTGATGGGATCCTTTCTGAAGCGGGTACTTAGGAAATCTTTCTGTTGTGTGAATTCAACATTTCATGCGCAGGCTTCCTTATGGGCACAGGGCAGGGAGTATCCCTCTTCCAGGGAACAAGGCATGACACATCCCTCCACCTCACCGGGCCGACAGCAGGGCTAATCTGGACATCAAGATCATCCCCAGGGGACCAGATAGCAGCAGGCTGGGCCTCCCCACTCTCCAGGGCAAGGCTCGGCCAAGTGCAGATCCTGCCCAGCCTGGGAACGGCCGCTTGTCCTCCACCCTCCCCCGCAAATCTAATTTTAAGTGGTCTCTATTTCAGGAGTGATGAGAAAGACCTTGAGGGTAGCACATATAATCTGAGACCCAGAGCTGCAGGATTCCACGCCGCGCCAGGAAGGAGACCCCTGCTCATGGTGCTTTTCCCTGGCACCTGGGTTCAAAAGGCACAGGGATGACGAGAATTACAGCCAGGGCTTTTCAACATCAGGAGTGCATCATCCAGGGGCACCAGGGTGGCACAGCGGTTGAGCGTCTGCCTCGGCTCAGGGCGTGATCCCGGCGTTATGGGATTGAGCCCCACATCAGGCTCCTCTGCTGGGAGCCTGCTTCTTCCTCTCCCACTCCCCCTGCTTGTGTTCCCTCTCTCGCTGGCTGTCTCTATCTCTGTTGAATAAATAAATAAAAAATCTTTAAAAAAAAAAAAAGGAGTGCATCATCCAGAATGAATGGTGCCTACTTTTACCTGCTGTGCAGACCCATGGACAAGGGGGAGTTTCACAAATAAAGGCCTCATTTACTAGTCAAGATAAATGTCCACGAAGCAAAACTGAGATAAAGAGAGAAAGCTGCTTCTTTTACCTGATTATTTTAAGTAACTGTGCAGAACACCCAAGGTTCTTTTCAAAATAGTTTCTTCTTTCTGAGAGGATCTGTGAGTACTAGAATTACTGGGGACTATCCTCCTAGCTGAAGATTTTTATCACGAGGGCACAATTCTTCCATAATTTAAACAGAAACTGCCAACAAAAAATCTAAATTAAAAGTGCAAGGGGAGACAACTGGGTAGTTCAGTCGGTTAAGTAACTTCCTTCAGCTCAGGTCATGATCCCGGGGTCCTGGGATCAAGCCCCATGTTGGGCTCCCTACTCAGTGGGGAGTCTGCTTCTCCCTCTCCCTCTGCCCCTCCCCGTTTGTGCACACATGCTCGTGCGCACGCGCACTCTCTCTCTCCAATAAATAAATAGAACCTTTAAAAATATGTATATAAGGGAAGGAAAAAGTTAACACTGATTAAAACCAAGCTGGGAACACAGGTGAGCTATAAAACTTCATGTTCTTATTCATATTTTGTAACATTTCATGAATGTAAAAAGAGAAAAGGGAAACACGTCTCACATGAGGTTTCTGCCCTGAGGCTGAGGTAAGAAGGCCCTGGCCATCTGCAGGGCGTGCTGGTGCTCAGGCCTGCCCCCAACCTGCGCAAGCCCCGGGCCCCATCACAGCCATGTGGGTCTACCACCTCAGCAAAGGGGCTGCTCTGAACCTTCATTTCTTTGCTTGAAAAGGAAAAATGCCACAAAACAGGCACAACTCACTCAGGTAGCAAACAGAGGTACCCTGCATGTGACTTGCGGGCCCTGACTGAAACTGAGGCCATGAGAACCCGGGGACTAGCAGGTCTGGGGCTGCGCCTCTAGCAGGGGTCAAGGCTGTGCTGTTTTATATACTGTTTTAAATAACAGCAAAACAGGCGCGCCTGGGTGGCTCAGTCGTTAAGCGTCTGCCTTCAGCTCAGGGCGTGATCCCGGCGTTCTGGGATCAAGCCCCGCATCGGGCTCCTCCGCTGGGAGCCTGCTTCTTCCTCTCCCACTCCCCCTGCTTGTGTTCCCTCTCTCGCTGGCTGTCTCTCTCTCTGTCAAATAAATAAATAAAAATCTTTTTAAAATAAATAAATAAATAAATAACAGCAAAATAGTAAAGGTCGTTAAATGTTTCCTAAAAGCTCTTAAGAGATATTGATACACTTTCAAACAAAGGGACAGAAAAGCTTCCCAAGACCTTGCTAATGCGACACAAGGACACAGGATGGAATCTGTTGATGATTGGTTAGAATAAAAATTAACTGCATCAAAAACCAAACCAAACCAAACAACAGAAAATCAATCGATAGATGCCTTTTAAAGCTTTCATCTACAAAATCATGGCTTAGGTATTTTAACCACGTGATACTTGGTGGGAGGTGGCCCCAAGTCACCCTCGCAACCAGAGTAAACCCCAAAGGGGTCTGAGACCCTCACCTAGGGAAGAACACCACCCTGGTAATGGGGTTCCCTAGCTCCAAGCCCTGAGGAAAGTCAGCCATCCCGAGGAAAATACACTCATTCAAGAAACAGCAGTGGCAGATACTCACTGTGGAAAAAGAGCCTTCACCAAGAATTTTCCCAAATTTGAAGTCTTCAGGCCGTTTCTTCCGAGGCTGTGGTGGCGGCTGTGTGGTGTGTTGCAGCGAGTTGGTGCTCGGGCGGGACTCAGCCGCGGTGCTGTCCATGGTGGGGCCCTGTCTGCTACCACCGCTGGGAATGGCAGGGGCCGTGCCGGACTCAGTCTGGGTCCTCACCATTGATGGGGATGGGCAAGCACATAACACCACGCTGGACTGAATAGGAACGGTGTCATACTGGTGGACACAGGAAAAAGAGGTAAGACTCAAAGCGGCTCACTTTTCCTAAATGTATGAACTAAAGCGTTAAAATTGCTGAAACACGAACACCAAGCACAGGGCAAACCATCTGACATTTTGCCACAGGGTTCAGGCCACTGCTCTCCTCTCCCAAGTCCCTTCCCTGCTCAAATCCCAGCCCCCACCCCCATCTCGCATGCCCAGCAACCCCGCCATCCAGCTCCTATCCACCCTCACTCTCCTCCCTCAGCACTGAGTGACTCTCCAACCACCGCCCCTCCCCCCGCCATGGCCAGTTGGCCTTCCCATCACTGCCCAACCTCAATGCCACCTGCAGCCAACCCCAGCCCACAGAGGAAGCCAGTCCAAACTCTCTGACCACGGTGTCTCCATCCAGAACTCCTTGCCTACTCACCCACCCGCACTTCATACAAGGCTGGACACACAGAAGGTGCTCAATCAGGGCTTGAACACAGACGGGCTTAAGACCGCATCCGCAACTCAACAGAACTTTAGCCTAGCAATCCTAGAGCATGCAAGTACAACGTCGTGGAAAGAAGACTCCAGGGACTGTCAGCCACAAATAACAGTTATAGCTGAGGGTGCCTGGGTGGCTCCGTCGGTTGAGTGCCCCACTCTGGAGCTCAGCTCAGGTCATGATCTCGGGGTCATGAGTTCAAGCCTCATGTTGAGCTCCTCACTGGGTGTGCAGCCTACTTCAAAAAGAAAAAGTTACAGCTGATAAAAATGAATAAGCTTCTCAAAAAAGATAGCAGTGGAATAACTGGTTAACAACTGGGAAATTACCTATCTAGAGTCCAGCTCCTCACTTCAACCAAAGTCACCCCCAAGCCAGGTAGAGTGTTAGGTTTTTAAGTTATTTAAACAAATTCAAAATTTAACAAATTTTAAAAATTATTCAATGGAATCCCTACTAACATCCCAACTGGCTTCTTCGCAGAAATTGACAAGCTGATTCTAAAATTCACATAGAACAGAGAACAGCCAAACAATCTCAGAAAGAACAAAGCTGAACAACTAACTACCTTACTCACACAACCTGATTTCAAAACTTACTACGAGGCTACAATAACCAAGATGGGGTGGTCCTGGCATACGACAGATGCAGAGGGGAGCGGAATAGAGCTTAGAAGTAGAGGCCTATGGGCGCCTGGGTGGCTTAGTCGTTAAGCGTCTGCCTTTGGCCCAGGGCGTGGTCCCGGGGTCCAGCCCCACATTGGGCTCCCTGCTCTGCTGGAAGCCTGCTTCTTCCTTTCCCACTCCCTCTGCTTGTGTTCCCTCTCTCTCTTGCTGGCTGTGTCTCCCTCTGTCAAATAAATAAATAAAATCTTGAAAAAAAAAAAGTAGAGGCC
This sequence comes from Ursus americanus, assembly GCF_024610735.1. Lineage (NCBI taxonomy): Eukaryota > Metazoa > Chordata > Mammalia > Carnivora > Ursidae > Ursus > Ursus americanus. The sequence goes on from NC_142128.1 coordinate 38,350,594, forward strand.
TAGATGTCTACAGCCTACTGATACTTGAGAGAGTGCCAGGACCCTTCAGTGAATAGGAACACTCTTTTCAACAAATGCATAGCCACACACAAAAAGAATGAAGTCGAATGCCTTTCCTGTATCAGATACAAAACTTAGCTCAAATGTTACCAAAGATCTATGTGTAAGAACTAAAACTATAAAACTCTTAGCAGAACATATATGAGTAAATTCTCCTGACCTGGCAATGGCTTCTTAGATATGAGACCATAAGCACAAACAACAAAAGGAAAAAAAAAAGAAAAAAGAAAAAACACAGATCAAGGGACTTTGATCCACCAAGAAAGTGAAAAGACAACCCGTGGAATGGAACAAAGTATGTGTCGATCCCGTATCTGCTAAGGGGCTTGGAGGCACAAAGAGCTCTTACAACTCAATTAAACACACACACACACACAATTAAAAACCAGGCAAGGGATTGAATAAACATTTCTCCAAAAAGATAAACAAACGGCCAATAAGCACATAAAGAGATGTTCACCATCAATTCTTACGGAAACGTGCATCAAAGCCAGGAGGAGACTCTTCCTCACACTCACTCAAGTGGCTAGAATCAAAGACAGACAGTAACCAGTGTTGGTGAAGATGTGGAGAAGCCGGGACTCCCACCACTGCTGCTGGGACGTAAAATAGTGCAGCCGTTTGGGCAGACAGTCTGGCAGCTCCTCGAAAGGAAGCAGGCGCCATACAAGCAAGCTTTTCCACTCCTAGGTGTATACCCAGGAGAAATGGAAACCTATGTCCACGTGAAACCTGTAGAGCAATGTTCACAGCAGCATGATTCCTAACAGCCAAAAGGTGAAAACAACCCACATGTCTACCAATGGGTAAATGGATACACAAAACATAGTCTAGCCATAAAACTCAGTATTATTCAGCCACAAAAAGGAAATACTGATACACGCTACAACATAAATGAACACAGAAAACATTATGCTCAGTCAAAACGGTCAGACACAAAAGGCCACATATTGTGGGATTCCATTTCCATGAAACGTCCAGAAGAGGCAGATCCACAGACAGAAAGCAGATGAGTGGTCATCAGGGGCTGGGGGGGTGGGGGGTAACGGGTCTTGGGTTTCTTTTTAGGGTGTCAAAAACACTCTGGAACTAGATCGTAATGATGGCCATATAACTTTGTGAATACACTAAAACCCACTGAATTAAACAGGTGAAATGTACAGTATACAAATTATGTCTCAAGCTGCTAGAAATACATATATCACATATGACTGCATTCATTTATATACAAGAACTCATTCAAATTCATAAACGATCAAGAGTTTAGGCAAAGAAATGGACAAAGGATAGACACCAAAAAAACTCAAGGAACTAAGAGATGAAAGCGTGCAAGGTATCCAAAGACACCTTAAAGTGGCCGGAGATGGCACTGTATGTTTGTAAATACGAGAGGCTGGAGGACGGACAGATAGACAGTAATGACGATTATCTATGTTCACAACACATAGGAACACCAAACACTGGCAAGGCCAGGATAAAACAAGGTACCTCTCTAACTACGGCTGGCACCGATAAACCCGTGATGCTCTTACCATGTCTTTGCTAATTTGTGAAGAAAGCAATGACAGAACAGTTGCCAATGAGACATAAAGAAATACTACAGAGTTGGGAGAAGAAATAGTAAAAATTTAGGAGGGCATTAAGAAAGGATTAGACAGGGGCGACTGGGTGGCTCAGATGGTTAAGCGTCTGCCGTCGCTCAGGTCATGATCCCAGCATCCTGGGAAAGAGCCCCGCATGGGGCTCCCTATTTGGCGGGGAGTCTGCTTCTCCCTCTCCCTCTGCCCCTCCGTCCTGCTCATGCTCGCTCGCTCTCTCACTCTCCCTCTCAAACAAATAAAATCTTGGCGGTGGGGGGGGAAGGATTAGACAGGCTCAAAGTTAAATCAGAAATACATACAAGTTCACCCACAACCACAAAGAAAACTGCCTTTCCCAGCTCAGACTCTGAAGTGTTCTAGGAGTGAAATCATGAGCCGACCCACCACCAGATTGTTGGAGAACACCACAAAATGAACCCAGAGCGTCCAGACTGCTTCTAATAGTACTCCCCATTAAAAGAACTCAGGGAAAAAAACAAAAACAAAAAAACAGAAACAAACACAACACAGGACAGCAGTTAACTCCATGTCTTAGAACAGAAAAAAGAGAATATGGTACTGGAATCCCTTGGTATGTCTGAAAAGGAGGAGGCCTTCACAAGCGTCTGTGCCTACTAGGAAAAAAGGGTGGGGAAGCTGGCCTGGAGGTCCTGTCACTAGCCAAGCTGTGACCCTGTAAACCTTAAAATGAGATTAGTAAGTACAGCTAATCGGAATATGCCCAAACGGAAAGATCCTGAGTCTGTAAGGAGGTACCAGGTGATAAGAAGTCTATCAATACTGTAACTATAAAAGCGGGTTGATTACAATGGAACACTTCATTTTATAAATCTGAATAACTAAGGGAGTGTGGTCATACAAAACTCTGTTTCTTGTGTTGTTTGTTCATAAAGAACAGACAAACATTTCCTCTCCATTTAAACAGGGAAAGGAGCCCCACAGGGAACGATGAAGAAACCAAGTCCTATAGAAAGTGCGCCACGAACAGGAAGGACAGGTGGCCACCCCGGGTGACAGCTCAGCCACCATGAGAGGAGAGCCGAAGAAGCAGCTCATCCCGAGATGCACCAAACACAAAGTCAAAACCAGGCTAGAAAGAACACCCTGTGCCCCAGACACGAAGAGGGCAGAGAGGGCAGCGGCAGGTGGCGAGAAGAGGCAGGAGCCTGTGCAGCCCCACAGTGCTGCTTGAGCCCCTCTCCCTGCAGCAGGCTGGCCCCAGGACGGCTGGCTCAGGAGGGGTCAGCCCCAAAGACACACCGTGCCCCGGCTCCAGCCGAGGAGTCACCATCAACACGGGGGCTGCGCCACAGCTGGGGGGAGGCAGACTTCTCACGCAGAGGTCTGTGGAGAGCGTAGGATCTGCAGGCAAGGTGCACACCTACCTTGGAGATACCGTGGGTCGGTTTCAGACCACTGCAGTAGAGGTAATGTCGCAACAAAGTGAGTCAAATAAACTTCGTGGTTTCCTAGTACATACAAAATTATGCCTACTCTCTACCATAGTCTATTAAGCACTGGTAGCATTATATCTAAAACAAAAAAACAAAAACCAAAGTCCATGCCTTAAATAAATACTTTATTGCTAAAAAAGTACTAACCATGGGAAGCCCAGCCAGCTCAGTTGGTGGACCATGAGTTCGAACCCCACGTTGGGTGCACAGAGCTTACTTAAAAAAAAAAGAGAGAGCTATCATCTGAGCTTTCAGGACGTTGTAATCACTGATCACGTATCACCAAAACAAATACGGTAATAATGAAAAAGGCTGAAATGTGAGAATTACCAAAATGTGACACAGAGACACAAAGTGAGCAAATGCTGTTGGAAAAAAGGCACTGGCTGACTTGCTCAGGGTTGTCACAAACTTTCAATTTGCTCAGAACACAGTGTCTGTGAAGGGCACTAAGGTGAAGATAATACAGCTGCCGGTGACCAGTATGAAGAAAGTACCAAACACCCAGTATCAGTGAGAGATCTGGAGAATGACTGCCTGACTTTAAACATAAAACATACCTAAGAGAATCTGAGTTCTTCCACGTCGTGCACAGTACGAACGTGACCAGCGGGACAGCTCCTCTAGCTGGGCTGCAAGTGGAAGTGCACCACTCATTTATGGAAAACACTCCGTGTCTCGGCAGTAAGCCAAGTGTGTCTCACACATTTCCTAAGTACTCCGCCTCACGGGAGGTACCAAGGTTGGACCAAGCTGAGGTTCAGTCAATCCCTTAACGGTTTGTCCCTTTATAAGCAAAGCATGTAACGTAACGAAGCATAATCAAATTCAGTACCTTCCCGCCATGAGCAGGAACTTCTCTGTCCTCGGGCGCAGTTAAGTGGGGAAGAGTCACAGTCTCCAGGCTAAGGCCCACGTCCTCACAAGCCAGGCCAGCTACGCTGTGAGGGAGTGCTATGCACACAGAGCCTCGGGCACTCATGGGACTCCTGGACACAACCAAGGGTGCTACCTGGGCCTCCAGGGTCATCCCGGGTGCAGACCCTCAGGCCCAGGACTGAGGACCAGCTGGACTGTGTCACTTAAAGGACACACACAAGGGAGGGGACGTGGGAAGGAGTCAGCACTTCCAACAGCACAGTCCTGGGCACGACAGCAGTGCTGTGAACTAATCTGGCCACAGGTCCCCATTGGTAGGGGAGGGGAGAGTACCACCTGTCTCTGTCATGCTCACCCCACCCCCGCACCTGTCCCAGCAAGTGAGTAAACCAGATCAACACGGCCTCACCTCAATTCACCTGTGTGCCCAGCCTCCTGTCAAGCAAGGCTCAAGGAGACAGAAGAGACGCACGAGACCATGACACACACTACTTTTAATGCAAAATCAACAAGAGAAATACCAAAATCTCTAACATTAAGTTAATAAAGAACAAAATATGACAGGCTGATTTATGGACCTGGAAAAATGTTAATTGTACGTGGACAAGATTCTGGACTCAATGACAGTTCCAGCAAAGGCACTGACATATCTTCACGTGGATGGTTTGGCACAGGTGGGGACAGCCTATGGCTTCTTCATGGTAGGCAGAACCTCGGTCCTGGGAGGTGTGGTAGGCGACATCCAAGAGCAGTGAAGTGTCACCCACAGGGTCAGCCACTAGCCCCGAGGAGGCAGGGCTCCATAGGCAGCAGGTGTCCACAGCCACAGAAAAGTAAGGGGGCACTGAAGACCTGGTGGGACAGCCCCCACCCAGCAAACTGGCTATTCTGGGGACAAAGGACCCTGATAGCAAACATCCTGGGAGGGATGATAAGAATGCTTACACTCAGGGCGCCTGGGTGGCTCAGTCGTTAAGCGTCTGCCTTCGGCTCAGGTCATGATCCCAGTGTTCTGGGATCGAGCCCCGCATCGGGCTCCCTGCTCAGCGGGAAGCCTGCTTCTCCCTCTCCCACTCCCCCTGCTTGTGTTCCCTCTCTCACTGCCTGTCAAATAAATAAAATCTTAAAAAAATAAAAATAAAAAAGAATGCTTACACTGGCTTCAGGAGCACTTACCAAGAAAAGCTGTCCTCAGTGCAGACTTCCTGACCCCAAACTGACCAACATTAACAGCAGTACCCCCAAAACAATGACCAGGTAAGTCTGATGAGACTCCGGTTTGCAAGCATGTGTTCCTGAGAGCTTTCTTTCATTAAAGTGGTGTCTATGGTTGTTAAAAGGTCTCCCGAAGAGATCCTCAAAGGAGAGCACTGCCCCGAGCAGGCCCCACCCAGGCAGAGCAGCCCGCAGCACGCACCTCTGCCTGTTCCAGGCTCTGCGGCAGGCTGCTGGCCAGGCTGCGCGGCACAATAGAAACTGATGGGCTGTTTTCTGTTCTAAGATTTTTTTAAAAAATTTATTTTTGCGCACACGCGCACAAGCAGGGGGAGGGCAGAGAGGGAGAACCCGACTCCCCGCTGTGCAGGGATTCCCTTCTCGGGACCCGATCCCAGAATCCCCCCAGAATCCCGGGATCATGACCTGAGCCGAAGGCAGACACTTAACTGACTGAGCCACCCAGGTGTCCTAATGGGCTGTCTGGATGGATGAGGACCTGACTCAACGGACCCTGTGACCGGGAGCAGCACGCGGCCTGGCGCTGCTGAGGGAGGAAGTACAGCTTCACACTGGAGAAAACCTACTCCCTTCCTCTCTACCATCTGTCCACATGTGAGTATGGTAAGCACCACAGAAAATGCCCAGGCCACCTGAGCAGGTGTGAGAGGAGTACTGCGGTTTGACAGTCAGGAGGTGTGTGTGTTCGCTGGGAGTGAGAGAGAGAGAGGACTCGGACCACGAAAGCTGCCGATGGCGGTGCAGAGCACCCACTCCCCTGCACACCTGCACTGCCAGGGGGGCCGCCCCGTGTCCACACACGGGATGTAGGGGACTCCAAGCCTGATGCTGCAGCAGCCCAGGGTCAAGCACACCTGGTCGGCTCACAGGTGCCCCCAAAGCTCCTTCCCCAAATGAGTGCCTATTCCCTGGCCACGAGCAGTGACCGTGAGAACAGCCTTTGTCTCTTGGCTGCCCCAACGTGGGGCTCATCCTGGGAGTCACCATGGCCATACTAAAGCACAGCCTGCTACGGAGGAGCCAACCACCGTGAGCTCTTAGTCTTAGGAAGTTTATGGCCACTAACACATCTTCCATCTAGGGTGATTCTGCCCCCCAGCGGACCCTTAGCAATGTCTGGAGACATTTTGGGGTGCCATAAGTGGGGGAGGGAGAAAGTGGTACTGCGTCTAGTAGGTGTAGAGATGCTGTAAACATTCCGCAATGAACAGGACAGCCCCACAACAAAGAATGATCAGGTCTGAGTGGCAACAGTTCCTGGGGGAAAAGTCCTGCTCTATTCTGGTAGACTCCATGCTCCCCTCCCCAGGAAGAACCCCACCAAGTGTTCAGTGACACCCCCCCTTAAAGCACACAGCCCTTGGGGAGGCCCCGTGGGCCATGAGGCCCTACAGCCACCCCTTGGAGCAGGAGGGAGAAGGAAGTACAAGCACCGGGAGCTGGGATCCATGAAGAGCGGCAGGTGTTTCCGGTCTGAATAAGGCATGTTAACAAAACCTAATGCCATGTTTGGGAAACAAGAAACTCCCATGACCTAAACGGTATATACGGCAGTGCTGATGAGGCTTTGCAGTAAGGATCCCAACCAGGGGTGTGGCTTCACACTGAGCAATACCAGACTGAGGCAGAAAAAAGCACACCACCAATGTGCTTCCAGCCCTCCGGAGCCCAGTGGCAGTGCAGGGAAGTGGGGCAAGTGGCTGCTGCGGAAACTGGAAGCGATGGACAGAAGGGAGTGGGCACATCCCTAATGGGTGGGTGGGTGAGGTAACACCCCACTCCCTCAGCAGCCAGACCCACATTCAACTCTCAAGAGGGTAAGAACGGCGATCCAGCAAAGATGCCCAAATCTGAAACGTCTCCGCACAATCCCCTGCTCTTGGAAAAGCAGTCAGCCACTCCAACAGCAGCTGCAAGGCCTGGGCTGGGGAACTGCAGGGACACAAGCTCTGGCTTTCTTATTCAGTTTCTCCAGGGCTTTGGGCTCAGCTGGCCAACACACAGGTTTTGGCTGGAACTCTGCTTGACAATGCTATTTCCAAATGCCAGCCTTTGACATTTCACTTGCTGCAAGATTATACTCAATAATTTCTCTAAGATTTTTTTCTTTTAACTAATGAAATAAACTCTCAACTTGGAGCTGGAAAAGTAAAAACAGCCAGGAGCTCTTTTGACTGCTGTAAAGAACACCATTTATTCCAGGGTAAAGCAGGCATATGCAAAATAAGAACACATCCAGCCAGAACTGGCACATGAGGAGAGCAGCAGCTGAGCACGCCAGGCCTGCAGCCTCTCAGCCTGCCCCAGGATGACAACTCCCACGGGGAAGCACCTCTCTGGGGAGGAGTGGCCCTAGGCAGCAGGTAAAGGGGCATAAAACTGAAGACAATCCTGGGCGCCTGGGTGGCTCAGTCAGTTAAGCATCTGCCTTCAGCTCGGGTCATGATCCCGGGGTCCTGGGATCAAGCCAAGCCCCATGTTGGGCTCCCTGCTCAGTGGGGAGTCTGCTTCTCCCTCTGCCACAGCCCCTCTCCCCTCCAAATCCGCTCGTGTCCACTCTCTCTCTCTCAAAAATGAATAAAAACTTAAAAAAAAAAAAGACTTAAGACAATCCTACACACATTATTCTTAGCACTGTACCCTGCAAGTGGTCTAGGACTGAGGTCTTGGGTAGAGAAACACTATGTTCTGGATACTTCACAGAGACTGTCATGAGATAAAAGCTGAACCCCAGTTTTCCCCACCTGTAAACACTAATGCACCTGGTACTCTTACCTTTCCTGGCACGTTCACCCTGCTCCAAAGCACAATTCCAGTGAGAGGCTGGAAGGCATTAATAAGCCTCTACTTTAAGAAACACACAGCACCTTGATATAAGTTAATATAAACTAGTTAGTCGTCTTACTGTATTGTTGGCAACTGGCGGAAACCGTCAGCTGGGGGCTTAACCGAGCTGGGCCGTGCCTGCTTTGGTGTGGGGTGTCCTGAAGTAGAATGCCTGACCACAGGAAGAGAGAGACAGGGCGCTTGCTGCAGAGATGGAGACACAGGAGGGTGGTGAGTGGCCCTGTGGCCAGGCTCAGCAGGGATGGAGAGAGGACACCAAGCGCCTCCACACAAACCAGCAGGCAGCGCACACAGTCAGGACCGCCACCCCCTCTACCTCCAATTCCCAGGCCCCACTGCCTCCATCACCCCTGGCCCAGCAGATCCTGTTGTCTGCCTCAGCTCAGAGCACATCCAGCAACCCCTGTCCACAGTACTGGGAGGGTAAGGGGAGCTCCAAGACTTTGAACCCACCCGGCGCAGACAGCTCAGGCTGTCGGGGAGACTCCTATAAGTACACCTTGCTCTCCGAAGCCATGGCCATGGGTTCTCTGTTACTTCATAGGTACATACCCGCTCATTTTGCTCATCAGTTTCCTTTTTTTTTTTTTTTTTTAAGATTTTATTTATTTGACAGAGCGTGTATGTGTATGTGGCAGTGGGCGGGGCGGGGGCAGAGGGAGAGGGACAAGCAGACTCCATGCTGAGCTCGGAGCCCGACTCGAGGCTCAATCTCACAACCCCAAGATCATGACCTGAGCTGAAACCAAGAGTCGGACGTCCGCTCAACTGAACGTGCCAGCCAGGTACCCCGCTCATCAGAGTTTCTTAAAGGACGCAAATTAACTACATTATTAATCCAACTACTCAATAAACATTCCCACTGTGCTTGCAAGGGTCTGGGGACATGGCCATAAGGTAGATGTGGTTCCTGCCCCTAGGAAGCTACATCCTAACAGGGCAATGGGCCTGATGTCATTTACAAAACTGGCTGGCCAGAGCTGGGAGGGTGGCCACGACAGAGATGGGCCAGTACTGGGGCATGAAGCAGCCAAAGCAGACCTCTGGCTGCCATGGGGCTAAAGTGTGAGTTGGCAGGAGGCTTGGTGGAGGGAGTCTCTCAGGTGCTGGGAGTGCACTCAGGTGGAGAGGCAGGGGAGTGCTGCCAGCTTAGATGGTGCTGCATAGCAGGGAGGGGAATATTCACGTACAGAAAGTAAAATGTAATGACAGCTCATCATGCATCCCATTTTTTAAGAAGATTTTATTTACTTATTTGACAGAGAGAGACAGCGAGTGAGAGAGGGAACACAAGCAGGGGGAGTGGGAGAGGGAGAAGCAGGCTTCCCGCTGAGCAGAGCCCCATGCTGGGCTTGATCCCACATGACCTGAGATGAAGGCAGACACTTAACGGCTGAGCCACCCAGGTGCCCCCACGCATCCCATTTTTTTAACGACTTATTTTAGAGGAGGAGTGTGTGCATGGGCACGGGAAGGGGTAGGGCGGGAAGAAAGAGAGAGAGAGGATAATATCTCCAGCAGATTCTGATGAGCATGGAGTCAGATGCAGGCCAAACCCATGACCCTGAGATCACGACCCTGAGATCACGACCTGAGCTGAAACCAAGATCCAGCTGCCTCATCAACCGCCTAACCCCTCCTCCCCCGTGCCCCGGATGCAGCACACATTTTCAAGTTTCACTTTCCTCTAATGTTTCAGATTCAAAATACAGCAGCCGTCACGAGTCAGAAAGAAAAGCCAGTCATTCTGAAATCAACATCCAAGCAAAGTGTAGAAAGAACTCTGGATTTTTGAGATGGCCATAACAGATGCCGTAAGACAGACAGACACACATGCTTTGCCGTTATGCGCTTCACGTGAAACGCCAGAGCCCCACCGCAGCGTCAGCGATTTGAGGCAAATACAGTCCCCCAAGAACCACACTGCTCTACCCACTTCAGCAAATGTTCACTGAGTACCTACTATATGCCATGCACTGCTCTACGTACTGGAGACGCAGCAAAGAATAGAGCCAAGCCTACACCCTTGAGAAGGCGACATTCTGGGGGTGCTTGGGTGGCTCAATTGGTGAAGCATCTCCCTTCAGCTCAGGTCATGATCCCGGGGTCCTGGGATTGAGCTCCACATTGGGGTCCCTGCTCACCAGGGAGTCTGCTTCTCCCTCTCCACTGCCATTTTCCCTGTTCATGCTCTCTCGTGAAATAAATTAATAAAATCTTAAAAAAAAAAAAAAAAAGACTGCTACATTCTGGTACAGCACACAGACACCCCAAAAAACAAACAACAGGTAGTGTTATGGTGTTGGATGGTGATAACTACCATGAGAAAAGTACAGCCAGGAAGGAAGACAGGAGTATTTGAGGTGAGTAGCTGTGGGATGTGCAAATTTAAACACAGAAGCCCTTACTGGGAAAGTGACATCAGAGAAAAATACCTAAGGAGATGGGGAAAGCCCTAAAGAAATCTGGGGAGAGCCTTCTCAGCACAGGACTGGCCAGTGCAAAAGCCCTGAGCCAAGAGCACCTCTAGACTCAGCAGTCCAGTTTGACCCACAGTACGGGCTACCTCCAGAAAGAACCGCTGGGTGCCAGGCAGGGACCTCAGCTCCCCTGAAACACTTTTTCTGGGGTCACTTCTGGTGAGCCTGAGAAACAGGGCTGCCCAGAAGGGCCCAAGCATCTCCTGAACCAGAGTGTGATGCTAGCCTAGCCCCAGCTGTACTGTCCTGCATCAGCCCTGGGCTCTGAGATGCTGGCCACCAGACCACTGCTCCTCCAGTGTCCCCTCTGCTCCAGCAATTATGGGCAAAATGACACAGGAACCTGTCACGGGCAGCCTTCCTCCTTCATGGAATTCTGCAATTTCCTTCCTGCCTCAGCCACTGCACTCCAGGCAAGCACCTCAGTGCAAGACCAGCTCTCAGGGCCCCTCCCTGACAGAGATGTTTGCAGGGTCAGCTGGATGCTCGTGCTTTCTCTTCCCAAAGCTGTAACTCACTGGCATGAGTATGTTTTAGCGATTAATTTTACTTCTGTAGTTAAGAAAGATATCCATAGTATTACTCTTTGAAGCATTTAAACATCAATTGTGAAAAGAAAAGCCTAAGAGAAAAGCCCTCTACCAGTGTGAAAAGTCCAAATGTTTACTTGTATTATAGCTGTTATTCTTAACAGCTAATTTTTTTTTTAAACATCTAGAGGTGGTACTTTAGCAGCATAAACAGCACTGAGACAGTCTGCCACAATCTGGGGGACACTTGCTGACTGGCGGCCCCACAGGGCGGGTTCCGGTCCTGAGACGCCCCTTCCAGCTTGCCGTCACTCCGCCCTGTGGAGGCAGCATAGCCCGGGGATCCCAGGTGACCCAGGACCTGTGAGTGGGTCATTCCCTCCCGGCACAAACCACTCAGCTTGCCACCCACCTGATGACCCAAAATTGTGGTAAGTAAATAGTTTTGGTTACTCAATAGCTTCTGCAATTTAAATTTCTAGAGAAATTTAAAGTAACAAAACCCTAGTTATGCCTGTCCCCCATCCCCATCCTCCCTAATAAAACGAAGCTGATCACAAGAGAGGTTCTCAAGAACACAGCCCTCTGCCTGGTCCCGCGGGCACCGTGGCGCCACGAGAGTTACGATCGCTCGCCTCTCCTATACGCATGTGCATACCCCAAATCCAAGCCCGTCACACACCCAAAGAAAGGCTGCATGCCCCGACCTGCCTCACCAGCTTCACACCAGCGGCCGGCCTACATCAATGCTGCTCCTCTCCTGCCAGGAGCCCCCCCACCGGCATGCCCAGCCCCTACCGTGGCTCCCCCACTTCCAAGTACCAGCACCCCACCAATCTCCCCCTCGCTCAGAAGGAGATCCCCTTCTGCGTTTCTCTCTCCTACCTCCTGTCAGGACAAGCTTGAGTAACTGCCTCACTGCTGAGAAATGTGGAAGATACGTCTGTGGCATAGCTCTCTCTAGAACAAGAAAGGACAGCTGTTCTCAATTGAACTTAGCTATGAGAATCAGTGCCACTGACCTCTAGCACCTTGAAGCCTCTGGAAAAGGTGTCACCATGCCCTCCCCCCACTCCTCTCAACATGAATCTTGTTCTGTACAGATTAGTGTGTGGTAGACGATCAGTAAGTAGGAGTGCCACCTGCTGTGCTCACCTCACCTTTTCAGCGTAGGGACCACAAGCAGCCTTTCACAAGAGCGACTCTGACAGGAAGACAAGCATGAGTCTTAAACCAGTGATTCCCAGGGGCACCTAGGTGGCTCAATTGGTTGGGCGGCTGGCTGTTGATTGAAACCCCCCACATGGGACTCCATGCTGAGTGTGAAGTCAGCTTGAGGATTCTCTCTCCCCTTGCCCCTTCCCCTGCATGCACGCACAACCACATGCTCTTAAATAAATCTTAAAAAAAAAAAAAAACTTCTAAGTGAACTTGTAAGAATATAGTCCATTTGTAAACTGGGCATTTTCTGTAGACTTTACCTTGTTTCATACAAATTGTATGTAAAAACTTAAAGAATTTCAACTTCTTGAACAGTCTGAGTGTTGAGTTCAACAGTCCCCTCTTAGAAGTAGAAACTATCAAGGGAGAATTAATTTGAGATCAAGTTACATTTTCATATCCACCAAAAACATATTAAGTAAGGCTCAAATGAACCACATAGTACACTGCTCACCCACTAAGAATTAAGGAAAATATCAGCATCAAAATATCCAGTATCCACCATTCATAACTGCAAAATGTAACAAACGTTTTTGACACATAGATTAAAACGCAAATAAACTTGGGGCAAAGGAGAACAAATGACCCACAGACTTCCTTCTCACATCCCACCAAGTCTCACTCAACAGACAAGGCAGCTTCACGAACCCTTAAGAGACTGCCAGGAAAATAGAAGCTTATTTTAATTTTAATTTTTCAAAAGATTTTATTTTTAAGTAATCTTCGCATCCAACATCGGGCCCAAACCTACAACCCCGAGACCAAGAGTTGCATGCTCCACCGACTGAACCGGCTGGGCACCCCTGGAAGCTTATTTTGAAAATACAGAGCCACGTGTTTTTAAAGCACATCTCACAGTCAGTAATCACTGGTGTCAAGACAGTACTCACGGGGCAGGTGGGACAGCACAGGCAGGGGTAAGCAAGCTCAGCCAGGCCACGGGAGGCTACTGCCAGTGTCTGGGGAGAAGCCACAGCGACTTCCAGGCTCCCGCGTCGGCACAAGGGACAGGGGATGGGGCTCAAGCTGTAGAGGTGCTTTCTTACCTTAAGTGGTTTGAAGTGGCTTGAAGGTGGTGTTAGGATGGAAAGCTCATGGTTTTTCCTCTTTTGTTTGAAAATGTAGTTAAAACACTTCACAGTGAAAAGTGATTTATCCACTCATCCCGCTAACAGACAGACATTCACTGAACACCTACTAAGAGCCCAATCCTACCTGAGCCCCGGGACAAGAAGGAGAAAGGGTGATAGCACCTGGGTGGACACCAGGAGGCAGAGGAGCAGGATTTGCAGGAAGAGGACTGACTGGCAATTCTCAGATCCCTCCAGATGTTTCTTTATCTGTGTCTTATCTTTATCTCTTCAAGAAGGATAAAATGCAAATTAAGCAAGGATTTCAAACAAAGAAGGAGCCTGGGGAGTCTGAGGCTGGCCTCAGGGTTGGTGTGATGAGAAAGTCTTCCACCTTGAGGTGAAGGCAAAAGCCAAGGATTCAAAGCTGTGGGCCTACACCGCACCCCCACCCCCCCAGCATCTGGGCAATTCAAGTAGGTTCTTTAAACATGTCTTGGCTCCTAAGGGTTTTTATGTTTCTACAAACACACTGAGAAAGAACCTAATTCTGTGACACCACAAGAATAAATACCCAAACGCTTAATCATCAATTACTAAGGTGTCTAAACTTTCTGCGTATGAACTAGTAATCTGGGCCTCGGAGAGACAGACAAGTTGTAAGCGCTCGTGGAGAAGCGTTAGCATGAAACTGCTGGAACTTGCACTCCACAGGTTCGGATCTCAGTTCCGCTCCTCACTGGCTGTCTGACCTTGAACAAGTTATGTCAGTCACCTCTCAGTGGCTCAGACTCTCCACCTCATAGCCAGGGATAAGGAGAAAACCAGAGATCCCAGGCTTGCTGTAAGGATTTTTTTTTTTTTGAAGATATGAGAGAGCGAGCATGAGCGTGCACGAACTCATGAGCGGGAGGGGCAGAGGGAGAGGAAGAGAATCTTACGATCGCGGAGCCCAACACGGGGCTCAATCCCACCACCCCAAGATCATGACCTGAGCCTAAACCAAGAGTTCGACAACACTCAACCGACTGTGCCACCCAGGCGTCCCTTGCTATGAGGATTTAACGAGATAATCTACACAAAGCACACCAGCCAGCCTACTCAGAGGGAGCACAGTGCAAGCACTTCTATGATTAAATAACACAGAAGACACACAAAGGATTCCCATCCAACGGTCATCAGATCATAAAATAAGCCTTTCCAGGCAAAAGATGAAGCCCATCCCTTCCCAAATATGGCTTATTTGTCTGAGTAAAACAGAATCAACTATATACTGTATTAGGAGGCCCAATTCTAACTCTGAGGCAGATAAAATGATACAGGAAGGCTGAGCCCCCTAACCACCAGAAGAGAAACCACAATCAAAATCAGGCCCTTCTATGGTCAAGATGCTGCCAAGCAGCTTAAGGCTCCAACCAGCAACCTCTCCTTGGGAAAGGATCCCAAACTCAAAAAGCTAAGTGGTCTTTAAACGCTGCCTGGGCAGAGTGTGCTCTGGAGCTCTGAAACACCCCGAGACAGGTTGGGAGCATCTCCCTCGAGGCCCCTGCATAAACAGGGATGGAGAGGCTGCCCCCAATCTGACCAGCTCATCCCCAAAGGAACACTGCCCTCATATCAACTGGGCTCACTGGCAAAGAACATTTCAATAAGAACTTCCTCCCACCCCAGGAGACTCCACAAAGCTAGGCCCAGCAAGCACTGCTGCCTCCCCAACACCCCCGGACTTCCACCACGAGGAACAACTGTGGTGCAGTAGCAAATTCCAGAACCCAAGTTCCAGCTTTGTGACTTAGCTGAAACCAGGGGTAACCCACACTCTCTGAACCCTAATTTACTCTTCTATAAAATGAGGTTGATAACATGGACTCAGCCCTTGAGGGCTGCTGAGTGCCTGCAACAGACAAGAGCAGGAAGCACCCTGTGCGGTGTGTCAGGGCTCACGGGGCAGACCGGGCGTGGCTATGGACTAAGGTGGCAGGAGGGGATTCTTGGGCCCCGGTGCCTGTCTGCCTGAGCTCCTGACACACACTGGGCCACATGCTCTGCGGGCCACACAGGTCTTCAACTGCAGGCAGTCAGGGAGCTGGCCCGCACAAGACAAGTGGCCACCAATGCTCCTGTGCAGGACCACACAGAGCAAAATGCAGCTTCTCCTAACCCGTGTGAAACCACACTCCCCAGACGAAGCTCCAGGGGGTCCGCCGGCTGGACTTAAAGGAAGACCAGAGTTAAGACTCTTGCTATTGTTCCACAGAACAGGGTGGAGAAAGGGCAAGAAGGAAAGGAGAAGCATTCATTGGGTGATCCCTGAGGACGGCCACTTCACCTGTCTTCCCACTCTGCCCTCCAACCCCTTGGAGCCTGTCCCCCAGCAAGAACCAGGCAAGGCAGGAGGCGGAACACAAGATCGGAGCTGCCAGCCGCCTGAGGTCTAGTCCTCAGGCCTGACAGAGGGCAGCACTCAGCAAACACTGTCTCGGAATGTTACTGACCTGTATCCTCACTGTTACCTCTGAGCGTACGTCACCACACACACACTATGAGACGCTGAAGTACAGTCTTGGCATGGACACAGAAGCTCTGCTTACTTCCCGAATTTTGGAAATACCTGAAGATATCCTTCACACACCAGTAAATGGATTAACATGAACATCAGGATGCCAGTCACCCCTGGATCGCAGGGGATAAGACTACAATCAGGAGGACCACGCAGGGGGCTCCGAAGAACTTAGCAAAACCCTATGTTTAATGCAGGGTGGTGGGAACATGTGAATCTGTTTATGTGTTCATTCTTTAAATTCTCCATATAATTATATAACACCCCTTATAGATACAACTTTAAATACCATTGCTGAAGATAAAATTAAGGAAATACCATTTTTTTCTCTACTTCTAAAAATAATTAACATTTATTAACTGCTTACTGTTTGCTACACACTCCTCTCAGCATTTTATATATATTATCATGGTTAGTCCTCAAAAGAACACTCAGCATCCCCCCCCCCTTTTTTTATAGATGGGGACACTGACGCACAAGGCAGATCCTTGGCCATAGTCCCACACCCAGCAGGGAAGCCACATTCAAACTCCACCCCGGTTAGTAAGGGGAATCTCAGATGCTGATATTCCGTATCAGCCAGGTAATGAAGAAGTGGGGCCCTAACCTGGCAGGCTCTTTGTGGGCTGCATTTAGTAATCACTACCATATCACACCTTAGGCTCACACCCTCCGCCCTGGCAAATTCATCTGCACAGAATCTAGACCAAAAAGTCAGAAATTCAGACTAAAATTTACATTACAAAAACATTCATTAAGGGGAGCCTGGCTGGTTCCATCAGTGGAGCGTGTAACTCCTGATCTCGGGATTGTGAGTTCGAGCCCCAAGTTGGATGTAGAGATTACAAAAAAAAAAAAAAGAAGAAGAAGAAGAAGAAGAAAGAAAAAAAAAGAAAAAAAAATCTTAAAAAAAACCCCAAAACCATTCATTAGGAAATTCCTAACAACTGAAAACAGCCTACATAAACGTACACCAACAGGACAAGAGGGGCTCGCAGTTCACCCAGAGAGAACTACGCTCGCTGCAGCGCAGGGTTACAGAAAAGCTCAAACAAAAATGTTAAGTGAAAACAGCAGGAGACAAAACCGTGTCAGGTCCAACAGGGGTCCCAATTTAGTTCAAAAAAAAAAAAAAAAAAGAAGACAGAAAGGAAACAATGACGACTGATGGGCCACTGGGTGAAAAACATCTTCCAGTGGGCTCCCTGTAACTATTAACCTTGTTAGCTGCCATGGACAAAGTCCGACCTGGGCAGGGTCAACAGGGCCAGCACAGAAGCTCCCAGCAGGTGGGGGCCTGGAGAGGCCTTCTGAGTGGCCCACCCACCAAAGGGGCCACTAAGTTCTCCACGGACACTGGTGATATCACTTGGGACCAACAGACCTTTTGAACTTCCACATTCACCAGCTCACTCACTCAACAAGGACTCATGATGTGTGATGAGAGTACTTGCTAATGAGATGAATAAGCCAGTATCCTTCAGACACAGATCCTCTGAGTAGAGCAGAAATCATTAAGTACCAGTGGGGGCCCAGAGTGGAAATCTTAGTTCTGCTTTTCAAGTCTGTCATCCCAGAGCTATACCAGAAAAACAGCAACATTTCAAAGACAATTAATCCATATACTTCAAATTTCATTTCACAGCCAAAGAACCTTGGAAAAAATCTAGAATGAATATGCACTAACAGCTTTACTAAATAAAATCTATTACTAGTCAGAAAACAATAACAACACACTCTTGCCTTCTGTTTTGCTAAAATTAATAATTTAACACATTAAAGTTGACAAACCAAGGAGGACTGGGATTCTAATCTAAAACCACATTAATTATACCACTTAAACATGAAGCTCTCACTGGGAATTAAATTCATTCAGCAAACGTTTTCCCCACAATCTAGTCTGGAAATCTGAGTGATACCTAACTTGAATCAAAAGGTTACCTCGTGAAGCACTAAGGCCAGCAGATGCTGAGCTGTTTCCTGTCCTACCCAGGGGAGCCAAACTCTGGGGGCCTCCTCTTTCCCACTCCCCAGCTTCCGACCCCAGCTCCTTAAGGGAAACTCCCATGGCCTGCAAAAGCCAAAAGTTAAAATTTAAAGCACATCAGAAATAAGAACCTTCTTCCGGGGTTCCAGCCCTACCATTCCCTCCCCTCCCCTCCCCAACTCCCTCCCTCTCCTCTGGTGTTCTCTGCAGGGCTGGAGCCCCTCAGGTGCTTCCCACACACGTGACTGCTACAGCTGCCCCGATTACCTTCCCCTCCCTGATAATGACTAACTGCGCCCTCTCCTCCTCCTGTGTCCTTCAACCTCATTGTGGACAGCGCTGCACTCTGTCCTTGCTGCCCCACGGCTCATGTACCCACAAGTGATCAACATCTCCCCTGGCACGGTGCAAGATTCTTGAGAGCAGTAAAGGGACCTATGAGAACTTCCCACAGTTCCTTAAAATGTCCTGGTTTTGTTTATCTTCCATCAGTGTTTCCCACACATAAACCTATAATCACAGTGATATGGATAACTGTTCTAGTAACCCTAACAGATTATCCTGTAAGGAAAATGCCAGATTAATGTGGTCAGACTTTTGATTTTTAATCCCCTGAAAGTTCTCACTCCTTGAAATAGGAAAAAAACAAAGCACAAACCAGCTCCCAGAATGCCACTGGCCACATGAATAAATGTCATCTGGCAGGAACACCCCTCCAACAGCAAACACTTGCGTGGTTTGCAACAGCAGAAGAGAGACAGCAACTTCTAACTGCAGATGCCAGCTCTCCTGATACCTGAGAAAAGGCACCATAAGCAGCTGCTCTCCCTTCCTGGGCTCAGTATCTGCACATTTTGAATAAAGAGTTTCTTACTGGGAACAATAACAGCCAACTGAGACACAGAACGGCTCTGTCCCAGTGTTAATGGCTAACTCCCACAGCAGAACTTCGCAGCACCACCAGTGTGCAGAGAAAAATCTATTTTGTCTAGCATGACATTCATCCACACCTCCTCCCAACAACCAATTTAGAGACAGAAAAGGAGGATGAAGGCAGAAAGGGTGGGCAAGCAGGTTCGTCTGTATTTGGCCTTCTCTTAGCTTTCAGGCAGGTCCGTGCCCCGAGGCCGATCTGCCCCTTGCCAGGAGCCACCACCATCATTTTATCCAGAGTGCTCTCTCCTTACACCCATCCCTGTTCTTTCTTCGTAACAGTCCCATAGGTGCTGGGGTTATATGGAAAAGAGGTTGGAGAGGGAAATATGTAGATGGGAGGGAAAATAAACCAAATTCACGATTTTCTTGAGATGCTTATCTTCTGACTTCCAGCCTAGAAAAAACTCCAAACTCTGCTCAGGGTTCAATCTAAAAGCCCCAAGTAACAGCCCACAGGTTCATCTGTGACTCAAGACAAAGGTCTTCGGACAAGGAACAACTGTAGCTTCACCAGAAAGGAAAAAAGCTAAAAGAGAACAAATCAAAGCCAACCACCTACTTTCACAAAGGCCAGCTGACATACTCCAGCCCCCTGCCTGCAAAGAAAGCAGAAAGGGACTGGGCACAGAGGACCTGAGCAGACTGTGGCAAATGCCCACTGAATCACTAGCTGCAAATACTCCAGAGAAACACGGGCCTGGTCCTGATTAGAAACCAGTTCTATCAGGGAGTTTGGGTTCACTCTACACCTGGGGACATCTCGGTCCCCGTGGTGTCCTGGGAGTGTCCATGCTAGCAGAAAGCAGCCAGAACAGGCAGGCACCTGGACCTCATTCCAGCTGTGACCCAGTCCTTAAGTCAGAAGCCCTCCAGGTCCCAAGTATCCTCATCTGGAACTCGGGAGGATCCAAGTGGGTGAGTGTGAAGGTCCCTTCCGAAACAGAAACAGGGGGGTCATCCTATAACAAAACAACCAGTATCAGAGAGCAGAGCAGGGCCACAGGCCTAATTCCGATCAATAAGAACTAATCCTGTTTCACCTCACCAGTGATCAGTCACGTGGACACCGGAGAGGATGCACTAGGGGCACTCCACCTCTGTGGGATGTTTACTGAGCCCATAACCCCAGTGTCATCACCAAAAAACATCCAACAAACCCAAATTGAGGGGCAGTCTACAAAATACCCTGACCAGTACTCTTCGTGAAAAGCAAGGAAAGACTGAGAGCGTGTCCTCCACCAAAGGAGACCAAGGAGACCAAGGAGACGTGAGGATAACTGAGTATGGCTGCCAGACGGGGCCCTGGGGGGAAACTGAGAGAGCCCCAACCAGGGCTGCATTCAGTTCAGAACCTGGCACCCACGCTCATTCCTTAGTTTTGACAGATGTGGCGTGGCCACATAGATATTAACATCAGGGGAAGTGGGGTGACGGGTCTCTCCCAAATAAATAAATAAAATCTTTTTTTAAAAAAGATTATTTGTCAGAGAGAGAGAGCACAAGCAGGGAGAGTGGTAGGCTCCCCCCTGAGCAAGGGGCCCGATGCAAGACTCGATCCCAGGACCTTGGGATCATGACCTGAGCCGAAGAGACTGAGCCACCCAGATGTCCCAGCCCAAGTTTATTTTAAAAATAAGTTTGTTTGGAGGCTACTTTGGTAGCTTCAAGAAAAGGATCTGAAAACACCCCATGGTTTAAAAACTTGACTCAGGGTCAGTGCCTCAACACTAATCTGAAAAATGTAGGTAGGGCTACCGAAGGAAAGTAACACACTTGAAAGAGAAAAAAAACTAGCAGAAAAAAGTTTAGAATACATTTCCTAATACCACCACCTTCTTCAGCTTGCATCGTCCAAAAGCCTTCTGTTTTTGGAAGCAGAGGTTTCCCAGCACTAGAAATGGTGCTCCCTTCCTAAAACTTCCTCCACACTTGGCTGCGGCCCTGCTCCCCTGCCCTCTGGGCTGCCCTCCAGGAAAGTCCCTCCCTGCTCAGTGCACCTGGCCCAGGTTCTAATGCACTCCTCTCTGGAGCAGCCCCACGAAGGCTGGCAGGGCAATGCCTTCTCCTTGGGGCACTGTTTCCCTTCAGCCCCCTGGGGTAGGGCTGTGGTTGATGGGGCTCACAGGGGTGGGAGCACATGCTGGCTGTCCCCCACCCACTAAGCTGTCATCTTTTTCACACAAAGATTCCTTCAGGCTTGAGTGTGCAGCCCTGGTTCTGTCCATGTCTCTTCTCCATCACCAGCCCATCCTCACCCCCTTCTACCCCAGAGATACAAAACACAGCGTCAGCAGCTTCTGGGCAGGAGAGTTTTCTAAGATTTAAAAAAAAAAAAAAAGGCATTTAGATTATGAGCTTTGTTTTCTTTTTTTAGGAATGAGAATAAAATGCATTCACAAATAAAATCTATATTTAGACATTTTTGAAGCTGTATATCTGATAATAACCAGCTACATACATACAATCAGTAGAAGACTATAATTTTGACCAATGAAAAAACCCCATGAAAGAAAAATGCCAAATTGCATGAAGAAAAAACGAGTTAACAATGGAAAAAGAGGGCAGTAAACACGGAGCTTCAGAGATCACGCACTGAGGGAACAGATTATTCTCTCAGCCTCCTGTCCAGCCTAAGTCAAGGGCCACTCCAAGAGGAAAGAATGCAGAACAGCTCAGTGCTCACCCTCAAGGAAGGAAGCCAGTTAATAATGACAAGAGCCCGGAAATGAGCAGTTATCAAGCTTCCTAGCTTTCTAAGTAAGTTAGCTTGCGACCTTACCTGCCCCCCAGGGTCTGGCTGCTGTGACTCTCCACATCAGACCTTCCTAAGAACACAGCTGAGCAGAGTCAGTGTCTGGGCAATTTTCCCAAAGAATGGGCTGGTCCCATCATTTCCCAAAGAGGGAATCCATGCAGCACTGCTTAGTGGCCAGTGTTGGCACATACCGGGTGTAACGTTCCCATCACCTCTGCCCTCCTCGTAGGTTGGTGGCTCACTGAGTACTCACTGAACATGGTGAGTGAGATGCGCACATGTCCACGGAGGGAACCTCTAAGTCTAGGTGGGCTGCTTGGACACCCCCCAGGACCATCAGCCACACAACCTGGCGCTACATTCACTGGGAGCCACAGCTGTGGCACTGATGGGGCTGCACCCAACCATACAGCACATGCCCCTTTTAGGACGGGATACTTAGAAAGGAGAGCAAAGTCGAGGCCTGGGGAGAGCCCTCACTGACCCTGCAAAAGCAGCAGAGAGAGCTCTGCCATTTCCCCTAAGGCTCCTCCATCATATGGGAATAGCCGCTTGGCTTCTGGTCAGAGAGGCTATTAGGGTGATCCTCATCCTCAGTGAGGGATCTTTTAAGAAAACTGTCCTCCTAGGGACACCTGGGTGGTGCAGTCGTTAAGCGTCTGCCTTCCGCTCAGGGCGTGATCCTGGCGTTATGGGAGCCCCACATCAGGCTCCCCCGCTAGGAGCCTGCTTCTTCCTCTCCCACTCCCCCTGCTTGTATTCCCTCTCTCGCTGGCTGTCTCTCTCTCTGTCAAATGAATAAATAAAGTCTTTAAAAAAAAAGAAAACTGTCCTCCTGATGGGAAAGTAGCTGCCTCTTGTGCAGAGTCCACATCACCAACGTTGGCTCTTCTACAGGTTTGGGACTCAGGTCTGGCGACGTGAGGACAGTGGTCCACGGCAGGCCTCTCCCACCACGGCGGCAGTGCCAACATGAAAAGCCTCAGCTCGAACACTATATGCTTGACACTAACAGTTTGCTCATTCAGATTTAACACTTGGTCGCCAAAACCTGCCAGGAAGAGCTGTAGTACAAAAAGAAACCAATACCTTTGAAATACAGCCTTTCGAGGGTCAAGTAAGTGATACAATACACATATAGAAAAAACAGATACCACCTTCTTAAATTGTATTTCCTTAGATGATGAAAGAGTGGGACCCAAATCCATGTTTTTAACCATGTGACTCCTTCCTGGTTTGGAATGCTTTCATATTGGGCATGAAACAGGTGAGTTTATGATGAAACCGTCCCCCCCTCAAGTATATACAGCTCTAAATGCAAGGCAATCAGATAGGATTCAGACATATTCTTGTTAACAAAAAGCAAAAATGGTAAGACAAACAGGTATGTGACAAATACACCACAGGAAGCCCAGCTATGAGAACCATGAAGAGAAAGCATGAAAAAGAGGAAGAGAAGCCATCTAGAGATTCACGGTTTAGAAAAGACAAGGATATAACCAAGCGCAGAACCTGATTCAGAGCTGACTCTGTAACAAAACCTGTTGCAGACCAAAGCCGGCGGCGGGGCGGGGGGGGGTTTACACAGAATCTGATGGGTCAGAAACAGCTTCACAGCCACCAGGGAGTAGTTTCCGCTGAGGGGAATTTCTTCAGGCAAAGAGGAAGAAGAGCCTGAAGAGGAGAACCTGGCAGCCCAGAACATCCTGGACACTATCCTGTATAGGCCGGGAAGAGAGAAAACACGGCAGGGGCATCTGAGAAGAGACCCTCATTGAGAAGGAGCAAAGTGACAGGCCATGAGAGGCAGGGGACAGTCCCAGGAATGCTGTTATTGGGGCACCCTCCCAGCAAGTGCTCACTTCTCGATGACCAGGAAAGGGGGAACGGGGAAAAAAGCAGGCCGTGTTTTGAGGCCCACCAGGGAGAGTGAGTGGCAAGGCAAGTGCACAGTGTGGCTGCCCCTCCGGATGGAATCACTTCCTTCACTGCACAGTAGCATCCACAGCCAGGCCACAACTGAGTCCACGCACCTGCTTCACACTGGGTTCAAGAGCAAGGTCTCCCGGGGCGGGGGGGGGGGGGGGTAGGCCCTGTGTTTCCATCTCTCAGAAACAGGGAGGGACAGCAAAAAAGTTAACTCCAAGCCCCTTTCTTCACAGGTGACCACTGCAGGTCAAAGCACATAACAAAAATTTCTGTAAGACTTCAAGCTTCCCTGCAAACCTTATCAGCCTTCTCTGACAGCAACCGATATACAGCTGTCGCTTTGAGATACAACTCCCACTGCAGTACAATTAATTCCAAAAGAGAAAAACAGGTTGAAGAATGAGACTTTAACAATGAATTCACTGTAACAGCTAAGCTCTCAGCCAGATGAATTCTGACTGAAATACTGCCGAGATGCACACACGCAGCCGTCTGCACGCGGCCTCTCATCAGCCTTCTCCAACGTGGGCAGACCCACCACCAGCTCCACAAACATGCAAAAGACACAGACCTCCAGGACGAACCTTCTTGACATCCGGACATACCTTCACACCACGTCTTTAAATACTTCACTTCCCTGAAGGCTGCAAGCTGATTCAAAGCACAGTGGCTGGTACACAGGGCCCCCAATCCTGTCTGTGGGACAGAGCAGGTCACTAGGCCACCAGGAACTACGTGCCCACCTTCATCAGGCCCCCGGGCAACACTCCAAATGAAAACCATGCTTGTTTGTTCTTCCATGAGCTGTGCACCAAGCAGGGGCTGCTAACGTAGGGCATGTCCCATCTTTTCCACACACAGACCTTGCAGTACAGTCAGCTCTCCTTCTGGGGGCCTATATGCAATCCAACTATTTAAGCAGAGACCTCAATCAGTTGCCCTGATGAGGAATCTGAAAGCCACAAACGTAGATCCTTTATAACAAACTACCTCTCTGAAGACATTCATTGGAATTTCTTGGGAGTAAAAATATCAGTTAAAATTAGGAAAATTTCCTACACTAAGAGAATGGAAACAGATTTTGTGCAGCTACATAAATGCAACCAGTCAAGCACTGAAAACAGACCAAGAACCATCATGAACCCAAAAGGGCCTTTCTCCTCTAAGACACTATCATGAGAACGTATTCCCCATTACTCTTGAAGAAAATGCACTCTGCCTGTTGATTCAGCTAGAGCCTGGATACACCACTGGTTCTCAATATTCAAACAATTTTTTAAAGGGTCTGGTAACAAATGCGAGCCAGCTAAAGAAGGTGGCACTGCTGAATAGGCCTGGATGGTACATATCCAAAACCTGGTTTCCACACCAGCGCCACCTCCCCCCCCCACCCCATGATTTGCTCTTTGAACCTGCCTTCAAAACAACTGCACTCCTGTCATCCAAAGGGCAGGGACAGAACTTGCACACATCGCCCAAGCCCTCGCACCTGCTGAGGGAGTCGTTTCTGCATCAAGTGTTCCTCAGCAGCATGTGGGGTTCCAGCAAAGTCCATTTCCCTCGAAGACACTCCTTAGGGAGGGACAAAGTATAGTGCCAGGGAAGGTTCTCCATACTCCATCAACTCAGGGGACTGAGTCTCTTACCCCGTTTCTGCAGCAATTCCCCATTCATCACACCCTTGTCTACGTGCGCCCAAACCTCACATCAGGGTGCTCAGGGGACGAGGGATAGAGTGAAAAGGATGACAGGCCCAGAAACCACCTTTTCTTCATCCTCCAAGCTGTGCTGAAGGCAGCCCAGAGGCCAAGACCCGCTCTGAAGGCCTGCCCAGCCTCTCTGTAGGCCCCACAGCTACACAGGCTGCTCTGCACTCCTTCCCACAAACGCTGTCAGAGAACTGCACAAACCTCCACTTCCACCTCTTAGTACAGGGACCTTACCCTGCCAGCTCCCAAATGCTGTAGGGGTGTCACAGGGCCAGAAATACATCACATCCCATAAGACTCTGAGGAGGAGGGGCCCAAAAAGGAGTGTGGAAATCAGAACCCACCTCTTTCCATGCTCCCCACTTTCCCAGACACCTTCCCGCACAGATGCAGCCACCTTTGCAAAAGCTAGAGCCACCCTACATAGAGTATGCAGAGAGCCCCTCCCTGCCTGAGCTCCCATTTTACCTTTAACCAAGTCTCTACACAGTTCTTGTTTCCCAAAGGGAGGATTCCAAGCCTCACCCATTCAGAATATCAGCCCTCAAATACAGATGAAGCAGAGCCTCTTTCCAAACAGCTGCTTTCTGACAGCGTGAGGCTGAAAGAGGCTCCAGGGGTCACAGAGTTCAACCATCTGCCCGAAGAAATAAATAAGCGTGCTGTCCTTCCATGTGAAGATGTCCTTCCTGCCTCCAGCGCGGCATAGTCTGGACATTCAGGCACAACCCTCAGGGAAGACGTTCTAGGCAGCAGCACCAAGGACTTCCTCAAGCCAAGGGTCCCAATGAGCCACCCAGCAGACCCTCCCTCAGGGTGCTCCCCACGTGAGCAGGCAAAGCAGCACCCAGGCCCCTGCCACCACTCAGACGTGGATTCGCACTGCACTGTTTACCAACCACTTACTTAACGTCCCTGCATCCCAGTTTCCACACCTGTAAAATGGGAAGCACACTCAACCTCACACAGCACTGTCAACAGAAATCAAGCAACAAGGGGTGAACTACCTGGAAAAGTGCCTGCTTCTAAAGTAAGTGCTCAAGAAATGGTTCCTCCAGCCTCTGGCCCACCTGAGAATGAAAGTGGACTAGGCCATTTTCAGACTTCATTTGTACTGCTCCCCCTGTTGGCTGCACACACTCAGAGAAAAGGGAAAATGTAATAATTGGGACAGGGGCTTCTCCACACAATGCCACCTTAAAAATCTAGATGCAAACCTACTTGAACCATGCAAATCTATCTATCCTTTGCTGAACAGCCAATACTGGGGGCACCTCCGCCATTCCTGAGGGGAAATATGGCAAATCCTCACATGGGGAGGGAGGGAATCTAGCTGAAGACACAAAACCCTTGTTCCTCTCACTTCCAGACAGGGAGGTCTCTCCTTTATAGTGCGATTCATTTTCTCTCACCGGATTCTAGCATTTCGTACTAAAAAACATGACTTACGCAAAGAATACTCCAGATGTCCAATGCCTATCGTGTGGAACCAAGACCACGAGGAAATGTGCTCTTTGCCTCTTGCCATAACCGCCAACAAAGTACACACCTTGCACTGCAACAGCACCGCTCTATGAAAGTTCGTTTTATACCCTTCCATGGTTGTCCTCACCCCCGGCATCCACTGAGACTCGCCAAGGAGCCCAATTCGTGTTTTTGCCTGTTAGCCCAGACACCCCAGGGTACAGTCACATGTCGCAACAGTCAAAGACAGCCTCTTCGCCTTTCACCATTTTCTCAACTGAACAGGTCCTCCTTTTAGACTCTGGACCGTCACCCATCTCTACAGTATTCTTAGCCTGAAGTTCACGGATGAGCTGCAGAAGGTTCAAAAACCTGTTAAAGTAATTACAAAACGCGGTGTAACTCAGTGTTTTTCTCAGGAGAGGATTTATACCTTCCACCAGATTCTCAAAGGGGTTCAAGACTCCCCAAAAGGATTAAGAACCGCTACCACAAAGTTGTATGCTGAAAAACAAGGAGTCAGGTAAGTTTCCTGGATCTTCATTCACTTAAGTGATTTTGATTTGCCTTCTGAACCAAATTTTGCAAGCTGTGTTGACATTCTTCCATCACCCACTTTCACGGTTGCGCCCAAGGTATAAATCCCAAAACCACCTCCGCGACTCCAGAACTCAAACACAGGAAAAACATCAAAACACCAAGGATACTTTTAGCAACAGAAAACAACAACAACAACATGGAAACACTAAGGATACTTGTAAGCAAAACATTTCACCCAACAAGTGCTCTTCCTTCTTCTTTTCCTCTGCAATCTCTCCAGACTGTCACGATCACTCTCCCAGGGGCTTCTCACACTTGATGCCAGTACTGGAGAAAAGCCCCAAGGCAGGAAAAGCACCCGACGCCGCTCCGCTGGGCCGGGAAAGGAGCCTACCAGATCCCACCCTAACCATGAATTTGGGGGGAGCCTGGAGCATCAGGTGCTCTAAGCAAGAACTCGTCCCTCCCGCTTCTCTGCGGCAGAGGCACTGGGACCCCGTTCCAGGTGAAAGCCCAGGGCGGTTCCTCCGCAGACGGAAAGAAAGGTAACCCCGGAGGCTCTCAGCTCCAGGCCGCGGCGCGCCGAAAACAAACTTTCCGAGCACTTCCACCGCGACAGGCCAGTGACACCTCCCCGGCCTCCCCCGCCCTCCGCGCGTCTGTCAGCGCCCCCGCCGGGCAGGCGCCCGCCGCCCGGAGCCCGGGCTCCCCGCCGCGGCCGAGAGGCGCCCTCACCAAGCCCGCGGTCCCGGGCCCGGCCGCCCGGCAGCAGGTGAGGCACCGCCCGACCCTGGAGACGCGGGGCCGCCCCGCCTCGCCGGGCCCCGGCGGCCGCCGCCGCGCTTGGCTGGGTGACGGACCGGCGCGCCCGGGCGGCCGGCGCGCACTCACCAGCTGACTGGTGGTCCTGGCCATGGGCCCCGCGTCCGCACGGGCGCCTCCCCCGCAGCGCTGCGCGGCTCGGCGCCTCCTCAGCGTCCTCCTCCCCGCGGCTGAGCCCCAGCAATGGCCGCCCTCATCCTGCGCCCGCCCCGCCGCCCGCCGCCCCCGGCGCCGCCCCGCCCCCGCGCGACGCCGGGCGGGACTTCCGCTGCCCCGCCGCCGCCACCGCCCGCGCCCATTGGCCGCGCCCACCGTCGCTCCGCCGCGGCTCGGACGGCCTCGCCGGCGCCCCCGAGCCGCATTTCCGGGTTGGGGCCCGGCGGGCAGGAGCGGCCCGGCCCCGCCTCGGAGGGGGGGCGGCCCGCGCGAGCCAATCCCGGGGCCGCGGGGCGGGGCCGGGTGGGAGAGGGGGTGAGCTGTCATCCCCGGCGCCCGCAGGGGAAACTGAGGCCCGCGGGGGCCCGAGCTGGCCAAGGTCACGCCCGCAGCAGCTGCGGGGCTGGGCTCCAGCGCGTCGTTCGGATCCGGAGCTGGGCTCTGCGCAAACACCGACCGACGCAACTTCGCTGCTTACGAAACTGACAAGTGTTCACGAGCGGAAATTTGGGCTATAAAATCAAATTTATAAGGCAGAAAACAGTCCCATGGCATCACTGCTGATAGTCCCTTTCTTCTTTGCTTATGGTTTTGTGGATTTTTTTGTAGTCGTTACTGTTGATGATGATGTTGATTTTTTTTGTAGTTGTTAATGATGATGGTGTTATTGTTGGTGTTTGTAGTTGTGGTAAAATGTACCTAAAATTTACCACCTTGACCGTTTTAACATATGCCATGTGAACAGTTGAGTGGCATTAAATGCATTCACACTGTTGTGTTATGACTATGCTGTTTTAAACAAAATCATAATCATCTTTGTAACCTCAAGGTTGCATACTTTAAAATAACCTCTCTATTTCCAAAAGAAATACGTTTATTTTTTAAAATAACAACTTAGACAATACAGGGAATAATTAGATAAACGAATCCATAAGCCCACTAACTAGAATTAATTCTTGAATAGCAGTGATAGCTGCTAACATTGACCCGGCACTCAGTGTTGTTTTTTTGTTTGTTTGTTTTTGTTGTTGTTGTTTTTAGGACTTACTCTTACTAAAGAACTTTCATGCCTACGGGCGCCTGGGTGGCTCAGTGAGTTAACCGGCTGCCTTAGGCTCAGGTCATGATCCCGGGGTCCCAGCTTCCTTCTCAGAAGGGAGTGTGCTTCTCCCTCTCCCTCCACTGCTCCCCCTGCTTGTGCTGTCTCTTAGATAAATAAATAAAATCTTTTTTAAAAAATAACAATTTTTTAAAAAGATTTCATTTATTTGACAGAAAGAGACAGCCAGCGAGAGAGGGAACACAGGCAGGGGGAGTGGGAGAGGAAGAAGCAGGCTCCTAGCGGAGAAGCCTTATGTGGGGCTTGATCCCAGGACCCTGGGATCACGCCGAGCCGAAGGCAGACGCTTAACGACTGCGCCACCTAGGCGCCCCTAAAAAATAATTTTCATCCCTAACATCTAAGCAAGCATCCCTGCTCGTGTTGCCTGTTTTCGGGTGAGGACGCTGAAGGCAGAGTGCAGTTCTGTAACCTGCCCTAGGTCTCACAGAGCCAGGACCTCGATCTTGATACCCATATGCTAGAGGCTATGCTTTGACCATTAGGCTCTAAAGCCTCTGTCTGTCCAAGCTTCCAGTCTTCTGTACATGGATGCACCTAAAACAACAGTAAGAAAGGTAAATATAACTCCTACTCCCCCAAAGGGCTTCTGTGGTTTTGAAAAAAGTCCTCACTTTTTTCACTTAGCAATGCGTCATCCTGTATCCCGTACAGCTCTCCTGATATCTGAGCGCCATCTTCCTCGATGGTGACAGCTGCAGAGGACCCCACTGGAGGAAGCCTATAGCTTATAGATCCACGTACTTGATCGAGCTCCCTCCTGACACTGAAGTGGTTCCTGGACTTCTTCCTCGTAAAGAAGGCCCTGCACTCAAATTCAGGCACACCTTTATTTATTTCCTTAGGGTAAATTCTCAGCAGATGGTACTGCTGGGTCAAAGTACAGGGATCCCTCTGGGGACTTTTGTTACAGGCTGCAAATTGTCAATTGCTTACCCCACTCCAGACACTAACCCTCAGTGAACACAAAGACAAGGTCAACATAGATACCAGCTCTTACCACCATGCCAAGCCACATTCAACCCTCGGCAACACTGGGAACATTACCCTACATCATAACCCTTAGTACAGATTAAAAGCAGCACATCTGATTTTGCTCACAACAGCCTGTGAGCAGTACGTAGCTGTGAGCATTTCCCTCTTTCACATGAGAGAACTAAGGCTTCGGTGCCCTGCCTACTCTCAGTCATAGAGTTAGTAGGTCACAGAGCACAGAACTCAAAACCAGCCCTGACCAACAGCACGGCCCTGCTCTTGGCCACTGCACCCAACTGCCTGCCAACAAACCCTTCTTTTGTGTTTACTGTAGTCCTCACAAAGTAATAACAACTTGTCCTCAGAGTACGCTAACCATTTTCGAAGATTTATCTTAATCCTCATCAAAACCCTAGGAGACACTTAGTATTTATTACTATCTTACACGTGAAATTTGCCAGACCATACACTAAACGCAATTATAAATAAATACATAGCTTCAGAGCCTTAAAAGTACATAAATACACAACAGGAACGACCTTTCTCAGAAAGTTACTAATGCATGTGCTCCACCAAACAACGGAGTAAACCAAGAAAGCAGAAGACATGAGACCTGGGAAACAGGAAGGAACAAAACACACAGGAAGTCCCAGGACTGGTCCACTCAGCAAGTATGGATTCAGTCTCCCCTCTGTGCCAAGCACTGTGTTAGACGTTGACAATTCCCTGGCAAACAAAACACAAACATCTTTGCCCTTGTGAAACTCCGATGCCACAGGCAGGAGGCAGGGTGGGGGAGAGAAATAAGCAAATCTTGCGGATGTCAGAAGGCAGTGAGTGCTACGGGGGAGAAAGGAATCAGGGGGGGACTCAGGAGTGCGTGGGGAAAAGGTGCAATTTTAAATGGATAATGAGAAACCCCAGGATAAAAACAGGGAGCACACAGACCCAAGGGAAGCAGGCTTCAGAGGACTCCAGGAAGATGCTAAAAATGAGAGATCCTCTCGTGGCTTTGGCCACATAAAAAACTGAATTAGGAAGCTGACAGAGAGACAAGAAAATTCCAGAAGACCCTATCAGGAAGGAAGCAAAATCACGGTTCACAAGGCACCTCACTCTTCTCAGCTGTGAGGGATATTTACAGTCGTGATACAGACGCACGCATCCAGCCAGTAATCACCCTCCTGTGCCGTGGAAGGACCCGGAGAGCAGAGGCGGCGCGAGACAGTGGGATCCTCACCTCCCCTAACAGACAGGCACTAGATATGGCTGTGAGTGATGAGTCCAGGCATTAAGTGGGAGAATATTCGTTAGAAAGATAGACATACACAGCAGGAAGAACATTTAAACCGTAGAAGTGGGATGTGAGTAGGGAGAGGTGAGGCATGGGCTGCTGTTCTGCATTACAAGCCTTTTTATTTTATTTTTTTAAAGATTTTATTTTTATTTATATGAGAGAAAAGGGGAGGGCACACAAGCAGGGGGAGCAGCAGAGGGAGAGCTGACCAGGGAGCCCTATGCTAGATCCCTGAGCCGAAGGCAGACGCTTAACTGCTGAACCGACTGAGCCACCCAGGTGCCCCTACAAGCCTTTTTAGAACCATCTGGCTTCTTAAACGTTGATGCAAATAAAAATTAATAAAGTGGGTGTATCTTCTTCCTGGAGAGTCTAAGAAGCTCTCACTCACAAAGGGAAAACTGCACAAGAACATTTGTGACGGCGTAACTTTAACATGAAGCAAAAAACAAAAGAGAAAAAGAAAAAAAAAAGAACCAAAATATTTGTCAACAAGAGAATGGTAAAATAAATTATGGTACGTTCATCCTAGAGAATTCGATGCAGCTACAGGAAAGAAGAGGGTAAAGGTCTAACGGAGAGAGTGAAGGTAAAGAAGCAAGTCACAGAATATGAACCGAGGTCTTTAGCCTTTTTTCTTTCCTTTTCTTTCCTTTCCTTTCCTTTCCTTTTCTTCTCCTTCCTTCCTTCCTTCCTTCTTTTCCTTCCTTCCTTCCTTCCTTCCTTCCTTCCTTCCTTCCTTCCTTCCTTCCTTCCTTCCTTCCTTCCTTCCTTTTTGTGTCGCTTACACCAAAGCATGACCAAGTAGTTCTTTAGGAATTCAAAGAACAGGGAGGGGGAAAACAGTGAGGTGCAAGTACGCGGAGAATGCTAGAGCCCACTGGAGCAGCAGGTGGGGCAGGCAGCCTCTGCGGCCTCAGGGGAAGGTGTGAGGGGAGAGGGGCAGGCTGGAGCCCTGCGGAGAGCAGCTGAGCAGGCGGCGGGGGGCAGGGCAGGGAGCAGCATCGGAAAGAGGAACAAGGACAGTACTCAGTTCTCACGGGACCTCGATGGCAGCCAGTGTGCAAGCCAAAAGCCAGGCTGGGCCAACCCTCTCACCTAGCGAGAGGCAGGGCACCCCTGCCATGGGTCAGGTCTGGCTGCGGGTCCCAGGACAGCGGGCAGGAGGGGACATTAACTCACCTGGCCCCACACAGCTCACAGGTGCTCTGGCTGGAGGAAGAAGTGGGACAGCCCCTGGCTCTCATCTCTCCCTTCCCTGCTCAGTGCTTCTGTCCCTGGCGGAAGGGTGACCCCAGGCCAAGAATGCCATACTTGGCTTGACATTGTGAGGTCATGTTCCACCCAAGGAGGAACAGGAGGATGCCCGTAACCATCTTGGGAGGGGCTGGAAGGTAGCAGTATATACACGGCACACGCGAGGTGGAGAGCCCTGTGCTCCACATGGCCTGTGGCATGTCCCCCGTTCCTCACTTACTTCTGTAACCCCCCTGGCCCAAAGGAGGGAGCCCAGGGTCAGCAGTGATGGAACTTGCCCAGCATTGCACAGCTGATGTGTTAGCTACCCAGGCCCGTGTAACAAATTATCCCCAAACTCAGAGATGTCAAGCAACATACATTTATGATCTCATGGTTTCTGTGGGTCAGGAAGCCAGGAGCAGCCTGGCCGGGTGGTTCCGGCTCAGGGTCTCTCAGGAATTTGCAGTCAAGACAGTATTGAAGGCTGAGTCATCTAAAAGCTTGACCGGTGGGGGGAAGGGGGACAGGGGGATGGGCCTGGGGGCTCAGTCTACTTAGCATCCAACTCCTGGTTTCTGCCTAGGTCATGATCTCAGGGTCGTGAGATCGAGCCCGAGCCCACGTAGGGCGCTCAGCATGGAACCTGCTTGGGATTCTCCCTCTGCCTCTGCCCCTCCCCTTGAGCTCATGTTCAGTGCTCTGGCTGCTCTCTAGCTCTGAAATA
This sequence comes from Ursus americanus, assembly GCF_024610735.1. Classification (NCBI taxonomy): domain Eukaryota; kingdom Metazoa; phylum Chordata; class Mammalia; order Carnivora; family Ursidae; genus Ursus; species Ursus americanus. The sequence continues at coordinate 38,384,185 of NC_142128.1, forward strand.
AATAAATAAAATCTTAAAACAAAAATAAATAAAGACTTGGCTAGCTTAGAAAGAATCGCTTCTGAGGTGGCCTGTTCACTCAGATGTGGATGGAGGCACCGGTTCCTGACCATGGGGCCTCTCCGCAGAGCTTTCTGAGTATCTCCACACCACAGCAGCTAGCGATCCCCAGAGTGAATGACTCCAGAGGAAGAGCGCACACCCAGCATAGAACCTGCAATGACTTTTTTTAACTTTTCATTTTTATTTTTTATCTTTCCTACTAATTTTTTTTAAGTAGGCTTCATGCCCAATGGGGCACCTGAACTCACGACCCGGAGATCAAGACCCACATACTCTACAAACTGAGCCAGGCAGGCGCCCCCTGCAATGATTTTATACCCTAATTACCAAAGTGACCCAGCATCACTTCTACCCCATTTTACTTGTCACACAAAAGCACACTGCACCACATGGGAGGAACCACACCCGATGTGGACCCCCGGAGGTGGGATCGCTGGGGGCCATCTTCAAGGCTGTCATAGCTAGTCCAGGGCAAAGCCAGGACTCCCGTTCTGCTGGGATGCAGGGAGAGATGGGGAGAAACAGGGTAGGAAAGACAGGCCAGGCCCGCACCCCTGAAAGTTCTGAGAGCCAGGAAAAAGTGTCAGGCAAAGAGGCAGACAGGGAAACCAATTAGCACGCATCCAGTTAGGAAAAGACAAGGGACCCTTCAGAGATAATGACATGGTGTTCTGCCTGTGCCCACTAAGTGCCTGGTCACCCCACCTAAGGCTCTCAAGATGCCTCTGGCTGCGGGTGGATGAAAGATGCCTGGGGCACCTGGGGGGTGCAGTGGGTTGAGCGTCTCTGACCCCTGGTTTCTCAGTGTTGTGAGATCGAGCCCCACGTCCGGCTCTGTGCTCAGTGCAGAGTCTGCTTGGGATTCTCTCTCCTTCTCCCTCTGCCCCTCTCCCCACCAACACATTCTCTCTCTCAAATAAGTAAATCTTTAAAAAAAAGAGAGAGTGAGAAAAAAAGAAAGACGCTAAAGCCAATAATTTCCAAGCCCCCTGGGAAAATATCTTCTCACACAAATAGTGCTATGGGGAAAAAAATATTTTAACTAGACCAGGAGACAGGAAACAGAAAGTTGCATCAAATCTCAGGTGAGTAACCTTCCCTCCCTGAGTCTCAACTTCCCCAGCTGTAAAATGGGCTGACTCCAAAAAATTGGTCAAAATCCCAAAGACTGAAAACATCCAGAGTTGACAAGCATGCAGAGAAATGAGCACCTTCATACACTGACAATAGGAATGTAGTATCTCCTTTGGACCCAGGCAGTAGGGAGCCGTGGCTCAGGCCCCTCTCTCTGGAGGAGGTGGTAAGCAGAGTAACAGCCCTGCCAGAAAGGACCACATCCTGTTCACTCCACCTGTGAACATGTTACATCACATAGGATAGGAAGGGAGGGTGACGGCTGCCAGTAAGCTGACCTGAAAAGAGAAAGATTATCCAGGATCATCCAGCTCGGCCCAATGTAATCACAAGAGTCCTTAAAAGATAGAAGAGAAGAAAGTCAGGGTCTGAATAAGGCAACGTGAACAGCATGACTGGCCAGCACTGGTTTCGGGAACAGGAGACCACAAGACAACCAGTGTGGGCAGCATCTGGAGCTGGGAAGGGAACATCCTCCTCCCCCCAGAACCTTGAGGGAGAACAAGGCTCTGCCACCACTTTGATTTCAGCCCACTGAGACCTATTTCTGACTCCCACCTCCAGAGCTATAAACGTGTGTTCTTTTGAACCCCTAATTTGTGGTAATTTGTTACAGAACGCGGGAGGCCCTCCTGTGGTACAGGGAAACCGGGAACCCAAAGGGCCTAAAGGAGTGCCCACACCGGGGCCCCTCCTGCCTTCTGGCCACGCTGGAGCGTGTGGGGGCCCAGAGCTCTGTGCCCATCACTCCGCGGCCCCTCCTCCTCGGCAGCCGGGGTGGTAGTGGTGAGAGGAACCCGACTGGTCCACGGGGCGATCTGGTCAACGTTATGAAACAATCATCTTAGGGAACACTGGGGACCTTGTTCAAGTACAGAGTTATTTCCACATGTCCCCACCCAGGACGCTTTCCGTTTCAGGATGCTTAACTTAAAAAATAGTTACTAGCAGGGCACTATCAAAAGTTCCAGTTTATGAAACAAACCAAGACATAAACGTAAGTTAAGGTATGTTGGATCACGTTGGAAGGACCACACCAAGCTCTTAAAGCTGGGGGAGTGGGAGGCAGGCAAAACTCAGAGAGGGCCATCGCTCCGGGCACCCGGCTGCCGCCCACCCCCGGGGTCCCTGGGGATGACGAGGGGCGAGGGGAGGAGGCCGCAGGGGCTCAGCGGAGCCGCCCCTTGCCCACCCTCCCAGTGCCACACCCCCAACCCCGGACACGCTCCGAGCTGGGGCGAGGCTGGGAGAGGCAGTGGAAGGGGGCCGACGGCGAGCCCACACCCTACTTCCCAGCGCCAACGAAGGCGGAACCGGAGAGGAGGTTTGGGGCGCAAGGGTTGCACAGGGGCGCGATGGGAAGAAGGGAGGGGCGCGGTGGGGCCGGAAGGTGCGCACAGAGACAGCCGGGCGGGCCGGGGCGCAGTGGGGTCCGCAGCGCGGGGGGGCGCTAGGCCCCCGGCTCCCCTTGCGCCCGCCGGGCCGCGCGGTCTGGGACTCCGGACTCCGCCTCGGTCCGGTAATCGTGGACTGGGTCAGAGCCCGCCGCGCGCCCCAGCTAGTCCGCAGCCGCGCATCCCTGCGCAAGGCAATCCTGATTGGCCCCGGCAGGGTCCCGCCCACCCTGAGTCTGCAGAGCCCGCCCCCCAGGAGGAGCCCCTCGCGCAGCAAGTACTAGCCCGGCGCGCCGCAGCTCTTACCGTACCTATGGGTCCGCATGGAGCCGGCGCCTGGGCTGCAGGCCGGGCCCGCGGCGGAGAGGCTCGGGCCCGATTCACCGTGCACCTTGCACCGCGGTTGATACCGTCTCCCCCCACCCCCAAGCCGGCTTCTCCGGTCCACCCAGATCCTCTGCACGAATCAGCGCCCGAACGCTGCGCTCGGAGCCAACGGGGCCCATCAACCCGACGAGGAGCCCGAAGCTTCGGAAAGGACGCCTCTGCGCCTGGACTTGAACCCTCGTACACTCGGCGCAGTCGGGGGCCCTAGAGTGGACATCTCCGCAGCTCCCAGGCACGGCCGCCAGGGGGCCCTCGCCCCACTCCGGGGAGTCGCAACGCGCTGGGCCCTGCACAGGGTCCTCCCACTCACGTACAACACAGAGCAAGCCACGAAGGTGCGGGTTGCACGCCAGGTCGCCTCCCCGAGGATCCCACCCCAGCTTCCCCACCTCTGCGAAAGTCACCACCACCCACCAATGACTCAGGCACACCCCTCGCAGCCCAGTCCACATCTCCTCCCTCCCCGCCGCTCCGCCTGTCTCCAGCCCCCCTGCCACCCTGCAGCCAGCCCCTCCCAGTCTCCTTGCTGGGGATCTCACTTAAAATGGAAGCACATCTTCTGTTTAAAACCCTGCAGCCTCGGACTCAAAAGTGGGATGGGGTGTGTCAGGCTGGAGGAGGGGGCACAGGGACAGTGCCGAGCGGGAACACAGCTTCTCTTAGGGCTGAAGTTCTGCGGAGGATGCTGGCAATGGCTGCACCCCTTCCCAAAGAGGGTGGCCAGCTGTCCCAACCAACGCACCAAGCCTGTGCCACTGGATCTTCGAGGGGCAGTTTCCCTTGCCTGAAGGGCTCTTCTCAACCACGCTGGAGCCTCGCCCCTGCTGACCACGAGTTCAACTAGCCTTTCCCAGATTCTCCACCCTGAGAGGAAACATGGTGACAGGTCTGAGCGCCCCGGGGTAGAGTGGCCAGGACATATCCTAGCTCTGCGCTCACCAGCTCTGGAATCGGGTGCCCACTTCCCCATCTGAGAATGGGGATGACCAACAGGAAACTCCTTTAGATTTTTGGAATCTAAAGAATGGGTTCACGCTGGTAGCGCACTTAGAATAAGGCCTAGCACCAAACAAGGCAAGTAAGTGCCCACGCTCAGCTTCGCATGTGTTTTGGAGACATTCCTTTGCTCCCTCCGCCCAGGGCAAGCCCCAGTAGACTGGCCCTGCCCCTGGATCACTGGAGCAGGCGGCTGTCTTCCAGGAGCCTGCTCCGTCACCTGCTAGGCCTAGGACATCCCTGCACCCCGCTGGCATGTGGCCTGAGACCCAGTCCCCTGGTAGCACTGTAGGTGGCCTCTGCCCCAGGCCTTTCCTGATCCTTGCCTTACGGTGCTGGTTCTTCCCAGGCTGCTCAGCCTTAAACACAGCTGGGACCCATGGCTGTTTTTTTTCACTTTGGGCCTGGAGACCTTTCCTGTAGTGGGCTCTGTGGCAGAGGCAAGGGGAATGGTTGCCAAGCCACACACCACGGTGTCCTGGGACACTCGCCTTCAACCTCCTATTCCAAGGCCTACAGCTATGACAAAGGGGGAAGGTGCTGCCCACCCCAGCCCACGATGGGGGAGAAAGTCCACCCCAGATCTGGGGCTACACCAACCCCTGCTGTCCGACTCCCAGGTGACGGCTGGCCTCAGGAACGGCACGGCTCCCCACAGCCCACCTGCCTCAAAGCTATCCTACCCCAGGAATGCAACAGCCCAGGCTCCCAACGTGGGGGCACTGCTGCCAGGACCAAAGGGACATGAAAGGCTGCGGATGACACTAACAGGCAAACACTTGCAGGCTCAGGACACTGGTGACCCCCAAGTTGCCCACCAGCACCAAGCAGCGTCACCCCCAGCTGTGCAAATGCCAGGTGCAAGCAGGATCATCGCGCCCACCTGGGAGTTGGGTCAGGAGAAGGGGCTGCTCAGAGAAAACACCACAGGAATTGGAGCCTTGATTATCCCAAGGGCTCAAAGAAGTAGGGCTGCGGGCTGGGCAAGGAGCAGTGGCCAGGGTCAGCTCAGGGGCCCTCCGCCACTGCTTCCTGCACTCACAGGCAGGCAAGCTGGGGTCCTGAGGCCGGCGCGGATTCCTCCTGAAGGCTGGGGAGGAGCACCTGGCACTGTGCCCAGGCCCTGTACTATGGCCCTGGGCCCCCACTTTGCCCGCCCAGGTCAAAAGGGTGCAGAAAGTGAGCCCCTGGGACATCCTCATGCAGCAGCCTCCAAACCCTCCTTGCTGCTCACCTGAGGCCTCTCCTGCACCCAGCTCCTCCAGCCCCAGCTCCTAACTTGTCTCCACCACCAGTTCTCTCCTTGTTTACCCTTTCCCTCGGTCCCCTGACACGTGAGCTTCTGAAGCTGTCTGCACCCACTGTCCCCAAGCCCCTTCCTGTCCACTTTGCAACAACCCAGGGCTTCCCCTCCCTCCCTCCATTTCCAACCAGCATGGCTGCCTGTGGGTCCGCAGGCCTCAGAAACGTGTGCCACAGAGAGGGCCCCGGCAGAGCTGGGATGAGCCAGAATCCACTCCTATTCCCACCTCCCCACCCCACCCCAGAGAGCCACCCAGGGGACGGCGCCCTGCTTTGAAGCAACACTCGGAGACCAGACAAGTCCCTGCCGGCGCACGTTTATCCAGCTGGGGCAGGGCACCCACTCGCTCCCTGGAGACCAGCTCCTCCACAGCTCAGCCCTGACTGTGTCCAGCTAAGGCTGGGCATCCTTTCCAGCGGTGGTCCTCGGTCACTGCCTGGCCTCCTCCGCCTGCCACACCAACTCGCCTGAGATGTAGGTGGCCCGCACGTGGAGTGAGTCATCGAGCACCACGAAGTCTGGGTCAGAGGCGGGCAGTGAGGCGGCGGCAGGGACAGGCCCACTGCCACCCCCACCGCACGCCCAGGAGCTTCAGCACCCGTAAGAGAAGCTCTGTTCCCATGCCCCCCCACCCACCCACCCACCCAGGAGCTGGTGGGGAAACTGAAGCCTGCAACACGATTTGGGCAGAGCACCCAAACCATTGCAGGCTAGCCAAGGTCCTGGAACCAGTATTCCTGGCAGTAGGGTACAAGGGACAAAGGCCCTGGCAGCCCCTCACCTGGCCTTTATCTCATATGCCAGAAAGTCTGGCCTGATGGGAAAAGGGGCCTGGGCTGAGGCTGGGGGCTGGTCAAGGCCACCTGGGCACAGGGAAGATTCCACCTGCCCTGGCACTGTCCCAAGTCCCCAAGAGCTCCCAAGTCTTCAGCGGCCCGGGTGCCTGCATCAGGCCCTGACCTGCATCAGCCCCGAAGTCCAGGGTCCCCTTGTGCTTCTCCAGCCCCAGCAGCTGAGCGGGGTGCAGGGACGCAGCCTCCAGGGCCAATTCCACACTGCAGCCTGCTCAAGGGGACACAACTGGGTAATTATCCCCCATCCCTAGCTCTGCCAGCATCCCCTCCCCCGCCCAGCCCCAAAGCTCCAAGGCCTAGGAACTGGGGAGGGGAGACATCCCAGGCCTCTGCAGCAGGGTGACAAGGCTCTGCCTTCCCCCAAGTTTGAGGACACCACTGGGTACCCTTTTCCTGCTCGCTCACCCACCCCAGCCCAGCAGGCCTCCCCTCCTCAAGAACAGATGGCTCTGGACCCAAAGGCCTGTAGGCCATTCCTCCTTTGGGGTCCCAGAAGAGCACCCCCACAAAGAAGCACTAGCCTGGGGATCGATGATGCCACCTGCCCTTGCCTTTCTATCCCTGCTGCCCCTTGAGAGATCACATGACTAAACCCCATTCTTTCTGTTCCCCACATCACCCCCCAGCTGCCAGGCCAAAGCCATTTCCCACCTCCTGGCCTGTCTCCCTGCAGCTCTAAGCAGCACACTGAACCCCAGCACCCCCCAGCTGACACCCCAGCCCCAGGGCACTACCAAGAATCCCACAGGGCCTGGCCAACCACAGCCTCTGCCAAACACCCCCTCCTACCTCCCCCACAACAGCACCACCCCCTTAAGAAGCCTGGAGCATGGCTCTGACCCCCCCCACCTCATCTCCCTAGCTCTGGACCCATGAGCCCACAGGGTCCAAGACCAAAGCCCTTCCTGTGGGTGAGGCAAGGTCCTATTCTCCTCTTGGGTGCCACGGCTTCACTACCATCACCCTGGGTCCCAGCCGTCTGCCTGCCACCGTCTTACCCTGCCCAGGAGCTCCCCATAGGGGAACCTCGGCCACATTCCTGGTGCTTGTCCCCTGGGAATTCCACCAGACAAGGGATGTGGGTGCAAGACTCCAGTGGTCTCCATGCTTCCCTCCCCCTTCTCTCAGGTGAAACTTCCACCCTACACACCCACACACCCACACACACACACCCACACACACAGGTGCACACACCCCCCCCACGCCAGCCTCACTGACCTGTGGCCTGCAGGAAATGCCGGACACACACGTCCATCGGGGCTATGCTGCCACTCAGTGTCTTGGTGCCTTGAGAGCAGAGAGGGCAGGCTCTGGGGGACCAGAGGCCACCAGGGACGTGGTGGGGGGTGGGCAGTGGGCTGGTGGGGGGCCAGCTATCAGAGAACACCTAGATGCTTGCATCCCATGAGAGGCCAAGGGGCTGTTCTCGTTGGGGCAGTCGGCAGGGACGAGAAGGTCGCTCACCTGCCACGTAGGCTGTCAGCCCATCTACTTCCACTTCCTGCTGCCCCAGTGTGTGACGGCCATTGCCCAAGCCCAGGGCGGGAACAGCGTCGGTGACCAACACCAGCCCTGCGGGAGGAAGGGGCCTTAGAACTACCCCGTGGTGTCCTCCCGGCTGCTCCCAGCCTGCCCTGCCACTCACCCTGGGGATGGGCCCGGTGGGCGATGCGCAGGGCAGCAGGATTGGTGTGCGTGCCGTCGGCAATCATCCCGTAGAAGATGTGGCGGCCTGGTGGCAGCCGGTCACTGGTCAGGAGCCCCACAATCCCTGGGTCACGGTGGTGGAACTGGGCATGGATAGGAGGGGACAGCTGAGCGATGGCAGGAGCCCTCGTGCCCACCCGCCCACCCGCGGGACTTGGGGGGGGGGGACTCACAGGCAGCATGGCGTTGAAGAGGTGGGTGATGAAGGTGGCCCCACACTGCACAGCTTCCTCTGCGGCCTGCAGGTCGGCCACCGAGTGTCCTGCATGGGGGACCTGGACTCAAAACACACACCCAGCCCAGGACCCCCATCCGGGCCCAACCCTGGAGCCGGCCCCCCTCACCTAGGGACACACAGATGCCACGGGCCGCCAGTGCCCGTATCACCTCTCGGCTCCGGCCCAGCTCGGGGGCCAGCGTCACAATGCGGACGTTGTCCAGGGGCCCGTAGGTGGCCAGCACATCGTGGAAGGCGTTGGCCTCAAAGGAGCGCAGGTGGGCTTCGGGGTGTGCACCTCGCTTCTCCCGGCTGATGAATGGGCCCTCCAGGTGCACCCCTGGGGGGAGGGGAGTGGATGACCCCAGCACGCCTCCGGCCCTGCAGCCCCCACCCTGGCCCCTGTCACCTGCCCGACCGCCACCCCCAGTTGGGCCTGTAGAGGGGGAGGGGCTGCCAACAGGTTCCCGAGGAGCCTCCCAGGGCAGGGGCAGGGAGAGGGGTCAGCCACTCACCGAGGACCCCTGCCCCATGGGGACCACCACTCTTCACAGGGATCTGAGGAAGGACCTGGGGGGAACCAGCTGTTAAAGCCCTGCCCCCTATGGCCCAGCGCCCAGAGGTCAGAGCCCAGCCACGGTCAGAGATCAGCCCCCGATGGCCTTCCCTCAGGTATCATTAGGAAGTCAAAGGCCCCCAACTGTGGTCGGGGAAAGCACAGCACTTGGAACCACCAGCACGCAGAGGAGCAGGAGACGCACTCAGCTGCCTGCAAGGACCAGGAGAGGAGGAAAGTGCTCCTGCTCGGAGGGCAGGCACGTGGGCAGAAGGGAACCCCACTGCCCTGGCTCCTCCAGGAGGCCCCAGTCCAGGCAGCAGCTGGGACACGGTGGTTGGCATGCTCAAAGGGTCTGGACCCGGCCCTGGCTGCCCAGCTGCAGGACCAGAAGCGCGGCCAGAGGCAGGAGGACGGTGTGCACTCCAGGCAGGGCGAGCGCAGCAGCAGGGGCTCAGAGGCCAGAGAGCCAGGTGCAGACGGGGCTGGGGGCTCAGGCATCGACGGCACGGCCCTGCCTGCCTGAGCCGAACACCATCGGGAAGGTCACTTGTGCGAAACAGGCGCTCACATGACCCATCTCGGAAGCAGACAGGCACGCAGGCGTCCCAGCCCACACCTCCCTCAGGAAGGAACGTGGAGAAGGAAGTGGAAAGGGGGCCCTGCAGGACAGCAGAGTCCGGGGCTGAGCTGCTGCGTGGATATGCCCTCCAGAGCTCCCTCCGCCCGGACCAGATAGGAGGAGGCTGAAACCCCGCATGGCGCGCAAGACGCAAGAAGAGCCGAAGTGCCCGGGGAGGCTGAGGAGCGGACGCGGGCAGATGCGGGCTGTGGTGGACACGCCCAGGACACGGCCGCGGCACCGCAACAGCCCCACTGTCCTGGGCCCTGGCCACACCTCATGCCTTGAGAAGTGGGGGGACCACAACAGAGACCTCATCACAGACTAGCTGTGTCCCCGAATGTGCCCAGCAAACACTTGGAGAAGTAAACCAGGAGGTCTCCAGGTGAGAGGTGGGTCGAGGTACGTGCACCCAGCAATTACGTGGAAGTTTATACTCTTCACACGCTCAGCATGGAGCCAGTGAGGTCTGTCCCCACTGACCAGGGACCTCGACTAAGGGCCTCCAGGAAGCCTCCACAGGCTTGGGGCTCCTGCCTGATCTCAAACAGAGCCGATAACCGAGGCTCAGCAGCAGCTTGGGGAAGCCTCCGAGGAGACACAGGACAGACAGAGCAGGGCCGGTGGGCACAGGAGGACATGTGAGGAGAGGTCTTGCACCAATGAGACAAGAACGGAGCGTCAGCAGGAAACATTCCCAGAAAGCAGGCAAGCCCTTCCAAGTTAAAGCTACGTGAGCGGTGAAGTAAAAAACCCAAGAGAAGAACTGCAGGATAACAACAGAGCAAACAGCCAGAAAGCAGAGTCAGAGAAGAATTAGAGAATCCATCCAGGAGGCCCAGCAGTGGAATGATGGCTCCCAGGAGACGACAGACAGACGCAGCAGAAAATCACAAAGAAGTTACACAAGACAAGCAAAAAAACTGAAAACCAGACTTGAGATGGCTAGGCCGTGGGGCCAGCCAGCACTACGGATGACCTCCCCCAGGCCCCACCATGTCCCCCTCAGGCTTCAGAACCCAGGGCCAAAGGGAAGGTTCCACAAGCCTCCAGAGGAAAGAAATCAATCACGCACGAAGTATCAGAGGTGGGTGGCTTCTGACTTCTCAGCAGCAACCCTGGCGGTTAAAGGAGAATACAGCAATGCCTCTAAAATTCTAAAGTAAAGTCACTTCTTTTTCTTTTTAAAGATTTTATTTATTTATTCGACAGAGACAGAGATAGCCAGCGAGAGAGGGAACACAAGCAGGGGGAGTGGGAGAGGAAGAAGCAGGCTCCCAGTGGAGGAGCCCGATATGGGGCTCGATCCCATAACGCCGGGACCACGCCCTGAGCCGAAGGCAGACGCTTAACGACTGAGCCACCCAGGCGCCCCTAGAGTAAAGTCACTTCTAACACAGATTCGTAACCCAATCAAGACAGTAAAAACAGGGGCGCCTGGGTGGCTCAGTCGGTTGAGCGTCTGACTCTTGATTTCGGCTCAGGTCATGGTCTTGAGGTCGTGAGATCGAGCCCTGTGTCGGGCTCTGTGCTCAGTGGGGAGTTTGCTTGGGATTCTTTCCCTCTCCCTCTGCCTCACTTGCTCTCTAAATTAAATAAATAAATCTTAAAAAAAGAGAGAAAAAGTAAAAACATTTTCAGGCCTTCAAGATCTCTAAAACTCACCCTCCTGTGACCCCTTCCTCCAGCAGAAGCTGGCCAACGTGCCCCAAAGCGCAGGCATAAACCAGCAAAGAGGAAGACCCAGGATGTGGGACGGAGGCCCAGCAGCAAGATGACAGGGGACCCCCCCAGGTGAGGGGAAGGGCGCTGCCAGGACAGCTCAGCCCAGGGAGGCCAGCAGCCAGTGCTGGGAAATGGGTCCCAGAGGCTGTTGCAGGAAGGTGACGCTGATGGAGCGCCTGGCACATCCAGATGTCCTGAAAGGAGAAGGAGCTACTGGCAAGAAGCCCGGAGCTGAGACACGAGATAAACAGAGCAAAGAGCAGGAATTCCAAAGAAAACAGAGCAGCCAGGTAAGAAAATGGGACCACGTGGAGTCTCCTTCACCCAGTCCTGCCGACTGACCTCCAAGACTGCAGGCGTCTCTGTGGGGAGGACGGGTGGTCCTCTCTCCTCACTGGGAAGCAGACACGCACATACACGGCCCTACATGGAGACATGCAGGAGGAGTCCCAGCATGTACTTAGAGACAGAAGAGCGAATTCCAAGAATCAGCTGAGCTGAAAGGGATGGTCTCTAGATGGGAGCCAGTGGGGGCAAAGGGCTGCCGGCTTTCCCAACAAGCCACGGATAGGTGTAAGTCCACTGAAGTTTAAAAAAAAGAAGATAAGATAATGCTTGAGTTTTTCTAGAACAGACTGTTTCCCCTGAAACGGGTGGGCATGCATGTCAGAGGCTGGGCAGCCCTGGGACACGTCCTCTAGACCCCTTGCCTTCAGCCCGCCCATCTGTAGAGAGGATAGCTCGAGGCCTGCTGCCCACATTCCACCAGGAGACCCTATTGTGATGAATGTCAGGTTCTGTCCTAAAGCTTTCTCTAAAGTCTTCTGAGGGAGCCCAGCACCAGACACAAGGTTCTTGTTAGATGAGGGGGGAGGGGAGTACCTCAACCCAAGGGGTGGATGGGATCGTGGGTGAATCCTTAGATGCCTGTCTTTGCAGGGAAGACACCGTGTGGCACATTCTAGGAGGTTCTGCACAGGGTCTCCCCTGGGAATGACACACAGGGAGAGGGAACCTGATCAATGCTGTGCCCATCGCTGGCTGTTCTCCCCACCTGGGCTCACATGTGCCACTCCTACCCCTGTAACCTCCAAGTCTCAGATTCAGAACTCAAAGTCCAAACAAGCCACTCAGGGTTTACTTCACGCTTCAAAACAAAACGAAGTTTTACAAGGAAAAACTAGAGAACGCTAAGTGGGGAGAATAGCATAAACGACAGCACGGAGATAGAGAAAATGAGGCCTGTTCCAGGCAGGAAAACAGAGGGAAAGGTCAAAGGACAGAGGGCGTGTAGGGCCAGAAGCAAAGGTCTGCCTGCCTCCTGAGGAGGTAACTAGATCTTGGTGAAGCAGATGATGGACTTGAAGCCGAGAACAATGCAGTCACATCTTCCTCTTCGAAGAGTATCAAAGCGTTAAGGCTAGAGGAGACCGCAGAAAAGGACCAGGTAGTCTCAGTGGACCAGAACATGATGACAAAGGATCTGGGTAACTTCTGACAAAGTGCCAATCCAGTTCTGCCCAGTGCAAGCCAGCCCTGGAAGAAGGTGGGTGGATGGGGGTGGGAAGATATCCCAGTGAACAGTCCTGTAGCTTCTAAGATGATACCGGAATCAAATTTTCACATTCACTGCCCTCCACGACTTTACTTTCTGCTTGCCCTTCAACCTGCAAGTGTTTATGGTGGGTGACAAGTACTAGCAAGACAACATAAGCTAAAAGTCCCCATGTCCAGAAACCCCCTGTCCTAAAGAAAAGGACCTCACAGGGACGCCTGGGTGGCTGAGTCAGTGAAGCGTCCGCCTTCGGCTCAGGTCATGATCTCAGGGTCCTGGGATCGAGTCCTGCATCGGGCTCCCTCCTCAGAAGGGAGCCTGTTTCTCCCTCTGCCTCTACTGTTCCCCCTGCTTGTGCTCCCTTGCTGCCAAATAAATAAATAAAATCTTAAAAACAAAAAAAAGATAAAAAAACCTCACCATCTGTGTGGTGATGGTCAGATGTGCTGTGGAAGGCGTGGGCGCTATATGACTGCACAGCAGAGCCGAAGAGCCATGGCTTCAAAGAGGAAACAGAACAAGGCTACGGCCTTCCAGGCAGAGGGCTTGGAGACAGAGACAGAACAGCCTAGAATGGCTGGAATGTGCCTAGGGAGAGGACAGAGGCTCAAGCAGGGAGGGAGGGAATGCTCAGAAGGCTGGGTTTACCCTGAGGATAAAAGGGAAGTGGGGGGTGAGTGAGGCACTGAGCCTCACCCTGTACCTCAGGAAGGCCCCTGTGGCAGGACTCAGAGCAGGGACAGCCATTAGGAGACTAAGGAACAGTCACTAAGCCTCACTGGTGGGGCCCAGGAAGGGGGAGGACAAAGAACATGGAGGCAATAAAGTGGGCATGCTCGTAGCTTCCAAGCAGGGGAAAGCATGGACCGATGACCAGGAGAGAAAACGCAGAACCAGATGCTGGTTTCCAGCAGCAAGGGGAGCTTAGTTTTTAACATCTGACTCTGTGATGGGAGGCCTGCGGGAAATTTCCAGAAAGACATCCACAGCTGACAGTTTATCAAGTGCTTAATACAGACCACGCACAGTGCTGAGTGCCCTGACCCCAAGACACGGACACAGTCGTCATTCTCAATTTAGACTTGAGAAAAGAGACTCAGAAAAAAGTAAAGGCTGTCTCGTGCCCCCCAGCTGACAGATGAAGTTAAGGGGCCCACACCAAACCCAAAGCCCACACCCGACCTCCCCAAACACCCAGCTTGGACTGTGTGTCCACACACCCATGAAGGACCCCACGACAGGCAATGTGATCCATCGTTACAGTAAGGAGCCTGTGCTGGAGAAAACCGCCACAATGGAACAAAGATGAGGGACCACAGCACAACTGCCAACTTCCTAAACTCAACTCCCGTAAGGGAACAGCCACGCTTTTCCAAAAGTCGTTAAACATCAAGCAGTCCAGAGGCACGAGGAATACAGTCTGCTCTCCAATGGTTCAGGAAGAAAGAACATATGTGCATGCAGAGAAAAAAAACCTCAACGATAAAACAAGGTCAAGAATAAAACCAGAGAACCCACGGGGAAAATAAACAGGTTTCAGGAGAACGTGGGGATAGACAGAAGGAAGAAGTGGAAGGGTGTGGGGTAGACAAGAGCAGCACCGGAGAACGCACTGGGGCGGCTGTGCTTCTGTCTGGAACGTACATTCGCTGGAGTCACAGAGCACAGACAGGTTAGAGGGGATAAGCCTGAAGAGCAACTATGTGGCAATCAGCAAGTCCCAGCAACCGGTTCTGGAGCCTGAAAGAAGCCAGAGGGCAGCGCGGAACGGACGCATAGCCGGGTTAAACACTCAGAGAACAGAAAGGAAGTCCTATCAGACAGCTGCAGAGATGGGGAGACTCTGCAGGTGGGGGATCTCCCAAATGAGAAAGCCTAGGGGCAGGACCCTGGGCCCCCATGGAAGGAGGCCAGCAGGTGAGGCCAGACGCTCAGGCTAAGCGGTGTCTGTGGGAGCATGGATTTGAAAAATAAAGCGCTAGTGTTCCCGGAGACCCCCTTCCTTGAGACTGAGAGACCGACCTCACCTTGTGATAAACCTCTGGTGGTGAGGTGACCAAGGTGGGGCAGAAGGAGGTGACTCCATGCGACAAGATCCTCTGAGCCACCAGGGCGACCCCCGAACCCACGTCCTCCGTGGCCTGAGAGAAGTCAACGCCAAATCCACCTACGGCCACAAAAAAGAAGGTCGCACGGTGCCCAGACCACTTTGTCTGGGTCCCCACCCCCGAGCCCTAGACCGCACCGTTGATCTGCACGTCGATGAAGCCGGGCGCCAGGATGCAGCCCCCGCAGTCCCGCTGCTCATCCGCCACTCGCCGCTCCTCAAAAAACAGCTTCTCTGGGTCCAGAATGCGGCCTTCGCGCACCCACAGATCCTCCCTGCAGCCAGAGCCAGGCGGGTCAGGGGCTAAGAACGCCTACCCCGCACGGACCCTGAGTCCCACCCAAGCAGCTCCCGGCCCCGCGCCCCGCTCCGGAGCAGCGCCCGGCCCCGCGCCCTGCACCCGAGCAGCTCCCGGCCCCGCGCCCCACCCGGCCCCGGCCCCCACCTGAGCAGCGCCCGGCCTCGCAGGATGCGGCAGTTGGTGAACTGGAGCACCGGGGCCCGCGCCTCGTCCTGCCCGCCGCGCATTGTGAGCTACCCGAGGCCAACCGAGCGGGCGGCGCCCGGAGCCCCGCAGCCGAAGCCCGCTACCCGCGCACCCGGCCGACTGCGGGCCGCGGAGCTCGGCCGCACCCACGTGACCCTCAGCTGACTGAGGCGTGTCACGTGATCGGCACGTCCACGTGACCCAGCAGCCCACGTGACCAAGGCGCCCCCTCCGTCTGCCTTGACGCCGCGGGCCCCTTCTCCCCGGCCCCGCCCCACACAAGCGGTCCACACAGGCGTCCAGTCACAACCGAGAACTTTATTGGACACGGCTCGGCTCGGGGCCTGACAGGCCCAGCGCACTGGCCCCGCGGCCCCAGCAGCCGGGGCTGGAGGAGGGTGGTTCCATCCAACCAGTCTCCGAGCAAACGGTAACCCCACAAGGCAACACTACCTAAGATTACTATATAGTTGGGAGACGGAGGGCTGCTCCACAGACGTATGAACAGATCAAATCTTTATAAATAAACATCCAGTGAAGAGAAAATGACGACTCTAATTCATCCTTATACACAGAGCACTCTAGGGCAGATGAGTGGGGGCGGCAGAGGCCTGCATCCTCACTGGTCGGGGGCCTGGATGGGTAATGAGTGGGCCCAGATGTCCACGGCACGGGGCGGGCGGGGGCAAGGCCAGGGTAACAGACGACGGGCACTAGGACACTGCGCATTTACAAGACCAACTACTGGGGGGGCAGCTGCCCCGTGCATGTGTGTCAGGCTGTTCGTTTTGGAATGAGGGGATGGTCTTTACATCATATTCTGTGGCTGGTGCGCTCGGAGCGGGGCTACTTTGTGGAGAGGATGAGGGCAACGATGAGCCCGTAGAGGCCGAGCACCTCGGCGAAGATGAGGATCAGGATCATGCCCACAAATAGCCGGGGCTGCTGGGCTGTGCCACGCACACCAGCGTCCCCCACAATGCCAATGGCAAAGCCAGCCGCCAGCCCACTCAGGCCCACACTCAGGCCAGCACCCAGTTGGAGGAAACTCCTGGGGGAGAGAGGACACAGGAGAAACGTTAGCCACCTGCAGGGTTAGCCACACGCCCCACGCCCCCTCTCTGACCCTCCCGGCCCTGTGCAGTGGCCTGACCCCAGGCAGGGCAGGACAGACGGGAGGGACCCAGCACTCACCTGTAGAGGCTGATGCCATCATTCAGGGAATTAGCGATGAGGACTGCCACCACCAGCCCATAGATGGCGATGATACCAGCCATGACCACTGGAATGATGGACTTCATGATCAGTTCTGGCCGCATGACGGACATGGCTGCAATGCCGGTGCCACTCTTGGCTGTACCATAGGCGGCACCCAGGGCTGTGGGGAGGGTGGGGGAAAGCAAAGTCAGCTCAGAGCATTGTGGGCCAGATCCTGGGAGTAGCTCTGGCACAGCTGAGGGACACCCTAAGTTATCACAAAGGGGACATGAAGTTGGCACCCAGCCAGGGGCAGGAGGTGGCCCTAAGGGGCAACAGCCCCAGCTTGGCACATAATGAACCCAGGTACTCTCCTTCTCCACCAGAGGCCCTTACAGCTGTCTGGCCTATCCGGGCTCCTGCTCTGCTGTGAAACGTCGTCCCTATCTCCCAGGGAGCCTTTGTGCAGCTGCCTGCGGCCTACAAGGTGGAGCTGTGACTGGTCTAGAAGCCCAGTCACATGGAGAAACGGGCAACTGGGCTGTTCATGCCTTGCTGAAGATTCTGGACGTTTTTTTTTTTTTAACCACCTGGAGTCCTGAACATTCAGGTCAGAAACGGCCTGGCAAAGCACCAGGTAACCACATCTCAGCAGCCCAAACGTCAGGCCAGGATCAACCTGTCTGCCATGGGGCTCCGCCCAGGGACAACATGCTGGAAGAGCCTCATTGCACACATGGCCTGACCACAGAGTCAGGGGAAGCTGGCCTAGCAAGTCCTATCTCAGGCCAGGGCTTTTCCAACTCCCCGTCACTCTAGGTCCTCCGAGAGGGCTCGAATCTGTTGTCAACAGGCTGAGTGCATTCTCAGCCACACCGCAGGCCCGGATCCTCAAGTCTGGAAAGAATCCTCTCTAAATAACCGGAGTAAAAAGGGCGAGCCAAGGACAGGACAGGGCACAGGGAACCACCACCCAGGCAGACCCTCCAGAAGCACCCCTGCAGGCAGAGGCCGTGAGCTCCCAGAAGCCTTGATGCCCTACAGCCTCCAGGAATGGGGGTGGGGGGAAACTCTAGGGTGGCCTGTCTCCTCTGATGCTGCTTCTCCTCCCTCTTGCTAGGCAGGGTGTGCTGCCTTCCTGAAAGTTCCCCTCTCCTGGACTCAAAGTCTAGAGTAACTTTTGCACAGAACAGAACCCCAGGGGGCCCAGGTGGCTCTTCTGACTCTTGCCCCCAGGATCTCACTGCACTACTTGAGCTGAGGTTAACATGGCTCAGCGATGGAAAAGACCAGGACAATCCCAACGATTTTTCTGCACGTTTTATTCACCTATTTGGGCCACAAAAAATGACTACTCTCCATGCTCATCACCAAGCAGTGAGGAGGTCCAAAGAGCTCTAGCTTCCCAGGACTCCAAGCCTGGTGAGGACACACATGGCACCTCCAAGCACAGTAACATGTTCCAGAAGAGTAGGGAGGCTGGGGGGCGGGGGTCTGGGGAAGGACTCCATAGAGAAAATGACGCAGGGTAAGGTGTGAGTGAGCAAAAAGGATTGCTGACAGCACGAACAGAGACATCCACCAACGTGGCAGCAGACTGGGAGCTACCAGAAAGAGGAAAGAGGTAAGGGTGGGAGCAGAGGGACCTGTACTGCCTCTGCCACTCCGTCCCAAAGGCACCCAACATCACCACGCCTAGGCACTCGGCACCATCAACCCACGGGTCAGGACTGGTCTTCATGAAGCTTTTCCGGAACTCTCCTGGTCGCAGTGCATTTTGGGGGCTCCTACTGCAGGCCCAGCACCACATCAGGCTGTGTCACATGCATGCAAGGGGCCAGCGCCATGCCCGTTACTCAAGTGGGAGAGCACCAGTGATGTGTGGCACTGAGTGAGAAACTGATTACTGGGAAGTCAGCATCCCAGGCACCAGGGCACTGCCACATGTGGAAAAGTGAGCTGGGCTCTTCTCCAGGAGGTGGCAGGAAGACCGTGTGGCTGGGGGTGGGGAGGCAACAAGACAAACAAAGGGAAGAAACAGGGCTGACCATGAGGGAAAAGCAGCCTGGCCTGGGCAGCAGCAGGTATCCAAGGGCCTGGATGCTAGCTCTGGAGACCAAGCCCGACGAGGTCCCAGATGGAGCAAAGGACAAAAAAAGAATGCAATCAGGAGGCAGTCCCAGGAACAAAACACCAAAGGCAGGGTGCCCGCCAGCAGGGAGGAAGTCAAAGAGATTACGGAAAAGGAGCAACCCACCAGCCTGTGGAAGAGTTGATGAAGAAAGAATCTGCAGGACTTTTGTCACAAGAAAAAAGGGGAAGCAGGAAAGGAGATTGGGCCCACAGGAGCAGGCAGCACCAATCCTCAGGGGCCCGGGGCAACCAAAAAAAGCCCTAGACCACTGAAACCCAGTTCTCAGTAACTTCCAGAGACCTGCTTTTGGGTCAGGCTCCATCTGAAAGTATCAAGTTAAGTTCTAGGAGAGGAAGAGATGTACCTGGAGGCAGGCCAGGAGCTGGGTACAGAAAAAGGGTAGGGGCAAACTCAGGGCTTCAGAACAAGCAATGACAGCCAGAACTCAAGGAATTCTGGGGCAGGAATGTCCTGCTGTTCATTGATGTTCCCCTGTGCCTGGCACATAGTAGGAGCTCAATCAAGATTCGCTGAATGAATGAATGAATGAATGACAACCACAAGTAACCCACAGGTGGCCAGGCAAAGGAGAATCTCTTTAGGCATCCTGGAAACAAAGAGCAGAAAAGGCTGGAGTGGAGGGAGTTACAGCAGCCTGTTCAGAAGTGCTGGAAAGTAGGCAGCCCCTAAAGATGTGGAAAGAGCAGGCGCTGGCTATGAGGGAAGGGGAAGTCCAGACCACTTCTCCCACCACAAATGACCCCTTACTTGCACGTGATGGGAAGGGCAGGGCAGGGCTCACTCAGCAACTCATGACTGGCAGACAGGCCCAGGCAGAGGGAGGCCTTCAAAAGAGCAGGAGATCCCAGGCCCCTACCCCACAAGTGTTTACAGTCAGCAGACACTGTTTGGAGTTCAAACCCTCCCTGTACTCTCATAGGGAGCCTCCCCAGTCCACCAGGTAGGGTGGGGCAGGGTGGAGTCATCAAAACCAAAAACCAGACCTACCCAAGAAAGCCCAGAGGAGACCAGGTCAGACCAGTCTACAGGGCTGTAGCGGGACTAGGACTAACCTTCCTGGGTCCCACATTCCTGGGCCTGGCCCACGTGCCCTTCTTCCAGACAGGCCTATTTTCACTGAATTCGACACCCCATGACCATCAAGACCCAACTTCAAAAGAAAGGTGCTATCAAGAACCTGGAAGGCCCCTTCTCTTTACCTAGAGGAGTCCTCCCAATTTTGGGCCTCAGGAAAAGGAAGTCATTCATTCTTTCATTCATTCATTCAGGCCTGAACTAGAAGACTCCCTCCTAAGGACGAAGACCCAATCCCCTCAATGCTGATACTTCATGCCACCCTCTCACTCACCCAGAGGTAGACTCTTGGCAAGTGTGCACACACACAGTGTTGTTGCTGGCCTGCCTCCCAGACACCCATCCTTCGCCCTTAGCCCGTCTGGACCCCCACCCCATTCCACACAATTCCACCCCTGGGTTCCTGCCAGCTCTTAGGATCAACCCCTCAGCCCGGTTTTCCCAAGCAATCCACACATCCCACAAGACTATTGGGAAACAGTGACAGGCCCTAACTAGAAGCACCTGCCTCTGGGAAAGACCCACTTGACCCCCGCCGCGGGGGGTGGGGACGGGCCGCCACAAGGGCTGTAAGGGCGAGAGCTGTGTACCCCGAAGGGGAGAGACAGCACCTCATCAATTCCCTGCCCCCACCTCCGCCGAACAGGGCCGGCCCCGCGTCGGGGGAGCATTCCGAGGTGTGATGTCACACCTGCCCGCAGGATGGGGGAGGGGGTTGCGGAGCAGGCGCAGGACCGCGCGCCCCCACCCCAGCCTCCCTCCCGCCTCTCCTAGGGCTAAGATGGCAGCGGCGCCGCCGCCCCACCCCCGCACCCATACCGACAGGGGCAGGGCTGCCGGCTATCGATCCTCGGAAGACCCCTGGGACGCGCACCCCGGCCCAGCCCGCAGGCCCTGCGCACCACAGCCCTTGGGGCCCCGACCCCCGCCCGCTGTCATGTGAGTCCCGGGACCCCCCCAACAGCTCGGAATTACATCAGCGTGACGTCACACACCGAACCCTGGGGAGATGCGGGCATGAGCCCCGCGCGCCCCGGCGCCCCCAGCCTCCCGGGTCCCTCCTGCCGCGGCGCTCACCGCTGAAGACCATGGCGGCCGAGGCGCCCATGACCGCGAAAAAGGAGGCGTACTCGGGGCCGCTCTTGGCCTCGGACATGTCTGCGGGTGGGGAGAGGGCGAACTCAGCGAGCAGAGGACGGGACGGCCACGACGAGCGAGCACGGGCAGAGTAGTCTGGCGGCTGCGAAGGCGACCCGGCCCGTCAGCCGCTGCGCTCTAAATACCAGCACCGCAGAACAAAATGGCGGCCGTGGCCTCGTCACATGACCCGGGCCCCGCCCCTGCGGGCCATACCACTTCGCGCCGGCGGGGGGCGCCTCGGCTTGGGGACGGCCTAGCGGTCCTCTGACCGCCCCCGCACTATGCCTCCGCCCGACCGGCCCCGACACAGGCGTTCCGCCCCATCTCGGCCTCCGCGGATGCGGGGCCGGGAGCTAGTAGCCTCACACTCCATGGCATTGGGCTCGTCCGGCTCCGGAGCGGGGGCGGGGCGGTGGTCCTTCATATTAGCATACGAGGCGGGGCCTGGGCGCCCCGCCTCCTCTGCGTCTGCGCGCCGCTAGCTGGTGTTGGGATCCAGTGCGGCTTTGCTTTACGTTCGCGGTGTGGCGTCGGCCGCGGGCTTCTCACGGCCTTCCCCCAGGGACCCGAGACTGAGGTGTCCCCGGGACGTCTTCATACTTTCTGGAGCGCTCCGAGGGTTCGAGCAGACGGAGCGGAAATCCCAAGTCCAGGGCGCCGGCCTGTTCGGCTCCAGCCCCTAGGAGAGCCCCCACCCACCTGTGAGCTCCTGGCCTCTGCTCGCTTCCCTCCTGTGCCCCCGGGGTCGCCCCACCCCGACCCTGTCCTCAGTTTCCTCCAGACACAGAGCCCCCAGCTCCCGACCCAGCTCTCGGTGCCTCCTCTCCTGGCTTCTGAGGAAAAGGAGCCCCTCCCCCGTATCTGTCCCCTCCCTTGATCGGGGACCCACACTTAAGTTGCGGGGCTGTCTCTGCCCCTCGAGGTGTAGGCGTGACTGGTTTGAAGCCCTGTCGGTGTTGCGACCTGTGGATGCTTCTCCAGATTTCTGCACGTTCTGGGATCCATTTCTTCCAGCCTGTGCTCGCGCAAAGCTGGCCCCTGCAAGGCCGCATTTATTTCTGGAGGAGCGGCCAGTGGTTCCCTCCCACCCCAGCACGCAGCTTGGCCTGGGGCTGAAACTGTCCTGAGGGTTACCGGCACCCGGACTGGCTGCCTTATCTCTGGTTCCCTTTGCCCTTTTGTCCCCTGCTTTGAGAACTGGGTGGCTGCCACCAGGTCCTTGGTCTCCCTTGAGCTCCTGGCCCTCTCCCCAAATGTCCTGGGTGGCAGCCTTGTCCACGGGGGCAGTGGGGTCACCACCCCTGCCTAGCCCTCCCACTGGCCTCAGCCCTACCTTACACAGGAACCTTCTTCATGTCCTCCTCCCTGAGGCGAGGCCAGGTCTTCCATCTTCTGAACTGGCAGCCCACGGGTGTCTGGTCTGTCCTGTTTCAAAAGGGAGGAGGCTGCCATACCACTAGAGGCCTCCCCACCTTCTTCTGCCGCCCTCTTCCTTGTCCCAGACTCTGACTTCTGGGAAGAGAAATCTTCACTCCTCGTCTGCACCTCACCTGCCCTCCCTTCCAGCCCCTTGCCTTTGCCAAGGTCATCTGTGACTGCCATTTCTCTAAGCCGAGGGACATTTGCCAGGCTGAGTGGGCCTCTTTGCCGCATGGCCCGCTGCCCACCTCACCACACCCTCCTCCCTCTCTCTCCAGCTCACCTCCTACAGCCCTTACACTCTCATTCCTTCTTCCTGGGGGCACGGGGAGGAGTAAGGACAGGCCCAGGCCCTGCAGCCTCAGCCTCACGTCTGTCCTGGTATTCCCAGGGTTCCCCCTGCCCCACCCCACCCCAGGGCAATCATGTCCTCCATCTCACATCATTCTGTCCCTCACCTGCCCCTCTCCAGCCCTGATGGCCCTCTGAGCTAGCTGCCCACAGGCCTGGCCACTCACCGCCGCAGGCATTGAGGACCCAGGGCCAGGGGAGCCCAGGCCAGGGAGCCAGTGCTGGCTGGGGGACTGTGTGCAGAGGGAGACTTCAGACCAAAGAAGGGGGGCAGGGTACCCTACCGTCAGGAAGCAGCACAGTCAAAAACACAGAGGTGGGCAGAGCACACAAGCCCAGTGTGGCTGAAATCCTAAGACTCAGGGAGACATTTCCCTCCTTGGGCTTGGGGAGCAGGTCAGCTGTGCTCACTGTCCTCTCATTTTCTATGCCGTGTGAGAGGTCACACTGGGTCTCTGATGGGGCTGCTGACACCTCAAACCAGCATGTCTCAAACTGAGCTCACCCCACCCCCACCTTCCATTCTGTTCCACACTGTTATTTCCATTTTGGGCAAAAGACACAACCATCCACCCAACTGCTCGCACCAGCAGCCTTGAGTCACGCCACTGCTCACTCCTCGTTACTCACCGAGCCCTGAGATCCTGCAGCTTCCTGCTCCTAGCTCTGCCCCCACCCTGTCCCTGCGCTGCCCTCTGACTGGGCCTTCATTGCTGGCTGGGGTCTCCTCACAGCCTCTAACATGGTTGGCCTGCTCAGTCTTAACCTCCCTCCCCCCAGTGCATTCTTCACCCTGAAGCCAGAGGATCTAACTGGCACATCTGACCAGCTACTCCATTCCTGGACTCCTTCAACGTCTTTCTGTCACAGGCTGGACCCTTTGGTGGTCCCCTCCCCTCCATCCCCATCACCGCCCCCCCTTCATTCTGCCCCCTCCTCACCTGTGTCCTTGAGCCTGTGGCTCTCTTTGCACCAGCTACTCTCCTTCCCTTCTTGTTTAGGGAGTTCTACTCGAGCTTTAGAGCACCACCACCTCCAGGAAGCCCTCCTAATCTCTCTTCCTCCCTTCTCAGACCCCTCCTTCATCCCTCACACTCCATTATTACCTTTTTTTTTTTTTACTCAATACCTCCTCTACTGAGGGTCCCTGTGCATCTTTTACTGTATCTCTGACCCCTGGTAGAATGCCTGGCACATACAGCTAATGGTAGGCCAGCCCTGTCCTAAGCATTTTTAGGGTATTATATAATCTTCATAAAGACACTTTGAGGAAGTTATCACCATGACTCTCATTTTGTGGACAAGGAAATGGGCCTAGGAGGGTCAAACGTCTTGCCCTGGTCAACCTGCTAGGGAGAAGTGGAATTTAAACTCTGACTCCCAGCGGGGCTGAGCCCGTGTGGCTTACGACACCGCCTTGTCTCCTACAGGAGGGCTCGGGGAGCATCCAGTGACCAGTGATGGGGCCAGGAGGGACCCAGGGTACCTCCCCCTTGGCCTTCCAGCACCAGGCAGGCCTGGGCGAGGGGGTGTGGTGTGTGATGAGGGACAAACGCCTCTGCCTTCCCCCTCACAGCTGGGTCCCCAGCTGGAAATCATACCATTGTGAGACCCAGGCCCGCCTGCTCCCTAGCAGGTTCTCAGGGTGCCCGTAAGGGGCATCATGTGCCCTGGAGCCTCCGTCCGGTCTGGGCTCATTCAGGGTTTACCTCCACCAGCCAGCGTTTGCAACTGCCTTCAATCTTGAGCCCTCCATCTAACACTTACTGCGTACCTACTGTGTGCGGGCACCAAGCTAGGCTCTGGGATACGAAATCGAGGAAGAGGGCTCTTACCCTGCAGCAGTTTGCAGTCCGGGGGTGGGGGGGCTGGATGTGCAGATGATACATCCCAGTGCCGCACCAGAACTGCGGTTACTAGACAGAGATGATACAGAAGAGGGGTGGGGCCAGGTAGCTTGGACGGCCCCTGAGGGGTGGTCTCTGAACAAGGTCCTCACAGATGAAGGGGTTCTGGAGCAGGGGAGAGCCTGCAGCCAGTGTGTCCTTAACTCACAGCCCATCGCAAGCACGGAACTCAGCTGCTGGATGCAAGCAGGTGCTCACGTGTCAGGGTGGACAGTCCCTGAGCTGGGGTTAAGGGACGAGCAGGAGGCTGAGGAAGGGTACGTGGGTGCATTCCCTGAACACGGCTGCAGGCGCTAACCGCGGGGACCCCTGGGGGCCGCGGGGGGAAGATCTCCCACGAGGACACTGCGTTGACCCTCTTGCAGGTGCACCCTTCACCTTGTCAGAACCCGTCAGACGGGAAGTACTGGGAAGCAAGTGCTGGACGGGCATGGGTTTCCTTTCGGGGTGTGAGACATCATGGAACTAGAGGGAATGGTGGCGCACCGTGGATGTGCCAAATGCCCCTGAGGCGCTCACTGCCAAAGGGTTAGGCTCCACGTTGAAAAAGGCAAAACGAAGCACTTCCATGGCAGGGTAGGGGGCGGATGTGAGCTGGGCCACCAGCATCCTGGACCAGGCCCACAGAGGGGCCTGCTGAGGGCAGGTGCTGGCGGGTGCAGGAGTGGGGGTGGGCAGGCTGAGCTCCGTGCAGACAAGGGTCACTGGTCACCACAGCCAATGCCGCTGCAGGAGGCAGGCATCTGAAGGCTACTGCTCTGTGCCCAGGGCCGCCCCTCCCCAGGGAACAGGCCAATGTCACTGTCTCGAGGTCAATCACAAAATGACGCTAAAGAGTGCTTACAGTAAATTGTGGCTGCAGGGAGTTTGGGGGGCACCCGCCAACCATGGGCCCCAGAAATGCTCACTGCTGCAGGAGAGCAGCGCACCCATCTCCCCTCCAGAATCGCCCTGCACAGGACAGCAGCACAGGGGCTGACAGGCTCAAGGGGGGGAGGGGCGCTGGTTCCAGGGCCTCAGGGAAAGCGTCCTGGGGCCGGAGCACCCCAGCTACTGAGGGTGGGGAACTCCGGCCCGGCCACAGGCCTGTGTCAAGGCCCCGAGGCAGCAGAGGAACCGAAAAACAGCCTGCCCCAGAGAAAGCCAGCCCTGGGGGCCGACACAAACCTGGGCCAGGCCACCCCGGGGTGGGGCAGCAGGAAGCGGCCAAGGAGAACCAGAGTGTTGTAGGGGGCCCCACAGAGGAATAGGGAGCGGCAGGGAAAAGGGTGCCGCCTACAGTGTGAGGAAGATAAGAGAGAAGCAGTTTCCCAGAACAGGCAGAGCCCACGGCTGCCCCAGGAGGGGTGGAGGGGTGGAGGGGCTCCGGCAGCAGGGTCCAGCACCGGGAGGAGTCCTGCCAGGATGGGCATCTGCCCGGTTGCAGAGAAAACGGGTCTTGTGGTTTGTGGTTTTCTATAGAGGATATCGGCACACCCAATTAAAACGCTAGGTATTCGGGAAGACATTAATGTTGCTTTATACAAACTTTCAGATAAAATATTCTCATTTTGCATGAGGAGGACTTGCTGATACTGGGCTTCCCGTGTGACAGGGATCAGTGCGATTCTGGATGGAGACTTTGGACCGAGGTTCCCAGGCTGCTCCCCTCATTCCTCGCACTGGCGGTGCATGTCGGCAGGAGGGCGCCATGAACGGGAGTAAACAAAACCAGGAGGGGCTTGGTCTGCGCTGGCCACGGGAGCAAGTGCAGCGGAGCGTGGCTCCTAGTGGAGAGAGACGTCCAGGGAGGCATCCTCCTGCAGGCCCGTGCCTCCTGGTCCTCCGCGCACCCGCAGGCGGTCCTTCCCAGACACACCGCATCCACCACCTCCCGTTCCACAGAAACGCTCTCACAGCAAACGCGTCAGTGAGGTTCCACTAGTTTGTGTTAGTTTTATTTAGGACTCAAGTGAACACTGAGCAACCATGTTGCTAAATCATTTTCACTTTTCCCAACTTAGATTTAGCTGCCAAGCCACACACCCAGTCACTACACCCCAGTCTGCTTTCGCTGGGTCTCGCGATTCTTCATCCATGGAAAGGTAAAGTGATTCACACGGCCCTTTCTCCTCCTTAATCATTAGCTCGCTAGCCTTTGGCAGTGTCCTTTGCTGGGCAGTGCACGTCAGTAGGACACGGAGGAAGGGTCCGCTCCCAGACCCTCCATGTCGCCGCCGGCACCCTTGCTCAGGGGCGCCTCTCACAGCTGGAGCCAGCTGGCCAGCTAGGGAATACACCTGCGGATTCGGCAATCTGAAGGAGAAGGTCTCTAATGGTGTGTCTGCACCCCAGCGTGTCCAGTGATTTTGCTTCGTTGGTCCCAAGCACAGAGTTAATAAATTCCATGCGGTCGGGTCAAGCGAACGTGTCTGCCAATGTGTGAGGCATTTCATCTGCAGCGATGAGTCACGGGACACTGTTCCTCACTTCTTGACAACAACCTGACACTAATATAATGAAGACCATAATTTTTAATTTAAATTTTAGTCAGTCAACATACATCACAATATTGGTTTCTTCCCAAAGGTGGTCGCTTTCCTACTTGTAGACGTGCGGTTTTGTTCTCTCAGACCTGATTGCTTGGGTGTTCACAATGGTTGGGTCACTAGCTACGCTCCAGGGGCAAGACAAGCTTAGGGTCCCCTACTCCCCTGCCATCTTAAGTCCTCCAGATCATCATTTCGTCTTATACCAGATTATTTTTAAAGATCCACGCACTTCTAACTTCGATGTGGTGAAGCGTGTGTGAGGCGTCCTCTGTACTCCTGCTTCAGCTGGTAACTTCCACGTGCAAATGAGACATCGGGGGCGGATGACCGGCACAGTCCAGACGGGCCTCCTTTCCTGAGACCTCACAGTGCGAATTAGTGGCAATTTGTGTGTTTTTTTTGACCAGTGTTAGTCTTGTGAATTTTGAGGACATTCTGGATTTAATAAAAGTGTAAATATCTGTACAAATTAAATCTATCCCTGGGACAGAGAAAGGACTGTGGGAAAACCGAAGGAATTGGATTAAATCTGTCGCTAATAGCATGATATACCGACATTCACCTGTGCTTGGATACACGCCCCGTAGCTGTGCTGAAGCAGCCGGGCAGGGTCTCTGGAAATTCTGTAGCATCTTTGCATCTCTCCTGTAAGTCTAAAATTATTTCCAAATTAAAAGTTACAAACACTGAATCTATTAAACATAAAATACTTAAGGGGACTATAAATTTGAAAGCCTGAAATCTTCAGAATTTTCTAAAACAAGTTGCCATGAAAAACTAAAAAAAATAGGCACATGGCTTGTAAAAGCAGGAAAAGTTGAAATACTAATTTTAATTCAGCAATTAAAACTCTGAAAAATTCATAATACAAATGACTTACTCTTGTATTACAAATTATTCTTGAAAAACTGATGCTCTCAAGCCCTAAAGGCATATAGTTTACTTTAACAAATTATTTAATTAAATGAACTGCTTTAAATTATGTTCTGTTTTATTTTTAAAATAAAAATGTTTTTAAGAAAACTTCACGCCCAACATGGGGCTTGAACTCACGACTCCAAGACCAAGAGTCCCATGCTCTTGCCACTGAGCCAGCCAGGAGCCCCTCAAAATAAACTTTTAAATGTTTCTAGAAAAATGAATAATTTGTGGCACCTGGGTGGCTCAGTCGTTAAGTGTCTGCCTTTGGCTCACATCATGATCCCGGCGTTCTGGGATCGAGCCCCGCGTTGGGCTCCCTGCTCAGCGGAGAGCCTGCTTCTCCCTCTCCCACTCCCCCTGCTTGTGTTCCTTCTCTCGCTGCCACTCTCTCTGCCAAATAAATAAATAAATAAAAATCTTTAGGGGCGCCTGGGTGGCGCAGTCGTTAAGCGCCTGCCTTCAGCTCAGGGCGTGATCCCGGTGTTATGGGATGGAGCCCCATATCAGGCTCCTCAGCTATGAGCCTGCTTCTTCCTCTCCCACTCCCCCTGCTTGTGTTCCCTCTCTCGCTGGCTGTCTCTATCTCTGTTAAATAAATAAATAAAATCTTAAAAAATAAATAAGTAAAAATCTTTAAAAAAAAGAAAAATGAATAATTTGTCACACAATTCCATAAAACATTAGCTATTTTTAACATCAAAAGCAAATTTTAGGTACTAATAAATGATGGAGTATATTAACAAAACATGTTCCATTTGGGAACACCTGATACATAACAAGGACAACAGATAGGAATTAAAAATGAAGGTAATAATCACACATACCTTTTTGCTCATCGGGACAGCTGGGAAGAAGACGTGCCAGCCGAGGGAACGGAGTACCGTGCACATGCACACAGAGACCTCACACTAGACACAGACACGGCGGCTAAGCAGCGCTTGCCCTCCTGGGCTGGACCCTGAGGGTCCTCAGGGCAGCCACAGAGACTCCTCTGGACTCACTCACCAGACAAAGAATCCCCCAGCCTCCCTCAAGAGGGAGCCGTGTAGACAACGCTGGAATACCACTTGCAAAGGGTCAGCTTTCCACAGATGATGCACTGACCAGCATCACGAGGGTGCAGCTTCTGGCGCCCGCGCCGTTCGGTGGCATGCCCAGGGGAGCCCCTGGAGGCCCCTCTGCTTGAAGAGACCAGACTTGGACTCTCGGAGTTCATATAACAAGATTATATTTAATGAACACCAAAGCTGGCGCTACAACAGAGGGTGGTGGGGACGCGGGGCAGGGGACAAGGACGGCAGTGGGGGGGGGGGCAGTGACACTGCCTCCCGGCACCTCTCCTCTCACTAGGGGCTCACACTGTCCCCCTCAGAGCCTCTCGAGAGTCCCACAGGGACAGCAGAGCAGGATGACTGGCCCCATTTTACAGTTGGAGAAAGAGTTCCAGGCAGATTCGTGGCTGGCCCAATGCCACACAGGGCTCCTGGTCCTTCCTCCCGCACCACAGTGGCCTGGCTCAGAGGAGACTGGAGTAGGTGGGCAGAGGAGGGCCAATGCCCCACAAGAGGAACAAGTGAGATGGAAACAGCAGAGGCGTGGCGCACGGGGACACCGAGGGGCTGGCTGCAGCTACGTGGGGAACAGGCTGGGGGCGAGACCCCTGGCACTTGTGGCCCAGGCTCCCACAGCTCCACATGGCTGCTCGGGTATCTGTCAGCTTCCCCTCCCCATCCCCCGGGTGCCCAGGCCCTCAGGACCAGCTGAGGGAGGTCACGAGGCAGGAGACCACTCCCTGACAAGTCTTCACTAGCACCTACAGTCAGCAGGGCCTGTGTGGGGCCAGGCCAGGCAGGGAAAGGGGCAGAGGCGGCAGCACAAGAAAACCATGCTACGTTGCCCACCACAGGGCTGAGAGAGGGATGCATAGGCCCATGTGAAGGAGCTGCATGGGAGGGATCTGGGGAGGGGGCAGCCCTAGCAAGCTGGGGCGTGTGGGGACGGACAAAGACGAGCATGCCATGCTGAGGAGTCTGGACAGGATCCTGGGGCTGCTGCCGAGACTGGCGGGGAGCAGAGGCAGCCCCTGACAGGAGGAGGGCTGAAGAAGCCCTCATGGGCCCGCACTTCTCCTGGACATGGAGCTGGCTGGTGTGGGGTCAGCTGCAGAGGGAGGGCCCCTCCCTGGGCCATCTGGGGCGGCCTCTTTGGGCATGGACCCACAGCGAGGCCCAGCAGAAGCCCCAGGCTCTGCAATGCAAGAACCAGTGATGTCCCCTCCAGCCCTTCATCAGACTGGTGCTCGGCCCTCCCTCAGGAGGGGCTCAGAGCTCAGCACACATCCTGCCCTCCCCTTTCCCCTTGCATTCACTGTCCAAGAGGCCAGCTTGGGGAGGAGAGCATGGGGTTAGAAGCCCCAGGCGGGCACTCCTGAGGTGGGAGGGGCAGGGGAACATGGCCTAGGAGCAGTCCCCAGGGTGCCTGTCTCTTCTGGGGAGCCTCCCGCGCCAGCCGCTGGCCAGGTGGCCACCGGCTGCAGGACCCGTCGTGGCCGCAGGACTCTGGTGGGGAGCTATGCTCAGAAGCACCAGCAGGGGGCGCCATGGCCCCACACTTGGTGGAAGGCTCCTTCTGCCCGTCTTGCCCCCCCCCCCCCGCCCCCTCCCGCCTCGCACCAAGCGACTAAGCCTCAGGGGGTGCAAGATGTGGCCCCTCCAGGCTTCAGGCACAGGATGCCTCCACAGAGGAGAACTGGGGCCTGAGCCCAAGCTTGAGGCAGCAGCAGCTCTGAGCAGGGACAGGCCCAGCCAGCTGAGCTCCGGGCATCCTCTGGCCGACCCAGCCCCAGGGCCCCAGCTGCTCCTCGATGCTGCCCACCGTACGGGGGGGGGGGGTTGTTCCTCACTGCCTCCCCCTGAAGAGGGGGCCTGGCCCCTGCCCCACCCCCACCCCACGGTGACGGCTCAGTCACCGTCTGTGCAGGCCCGTCACTGGGTGTCAGGGTCTTGGAAGCCCCAGGCCTCCACAGCCGAGATGAGGAAGTTCTCAGAGCAGAGGGGCTGGTTGTTGAAAGTGTCGCAGTGGCCGGTGCGGCCCCGGTTCAGGTCACCATCGATGTAGAGCGCCTGGCCGCCCCCTCCACCTGCGGGATGCTCCGGTCAGTGGCCACCCCTCTGTCCAGCATTGCCCCCGAGACACTCTCCCCCCGCTTCTGAGCATCTCCACTTGGATGGGGCAAGCTTCCTAGCTGTCCCTGACCTGGCCCTGCCAGAGACTTCTCAAAGACCACAGGGCGGGCCAGGGTCCCCCACCGCCCACCCTCCTGTCCCCACTCCTGCCCCCGCACCTGCTCCAGCCCCCGCAATCCCAGTTCTTTTCCTCTGCCCGTGGGGAGCACCTCCCATGCAGGAGCTCTGCACCCCACGATGCTGCACCTATCTCCTAGGCTAAGAGGCCAAGGGCTGGCAGGAGTCCAGCCTGGGGTGCGGGGGGTGCCCACCTATGATGAGGCAGTCGTTGCCCCCAGCCATGAACATGGACTCTGTCTTGGAGGGCAGGTTGAAGTGACGTGCTGCCAGGAAGGGTGAGAGGCGGTCAGCAGGGTCAGAGGAAACAGGGCGGCATGGCGGGGACGGGGCGGCGGGGGCCTCCAAGGGCACCGGCTTGGTCAGCTCCGGGTGTTTGATGACCACCCACTCGTAGCGCTGGACCTCAGGCTGCAGCTGAGGGCAAAGGGCAGCATGAGTCACAGCTCACGGTCCCCCACGGGTCCTCCTGCACATGTCCCCCACCAGTCTCGTCAGCACCAGGCCCCGCACCCGGGCTGGGGAAATGCTGCACAGGGCGACGGCCTGCGGCAGTGTGGTCTGACCATCACCAACGAGAAGCCAACAGCGGGGTCCCCTGTGGGGTGAGGACCCTGGCAGACTCACTCACCCGAAACACGAAGCACTCTCCGGTCCCAAAGAAGCCCACTTTGCCTCCAAACTTGTTTCTCTCACTCCAGTCTGTGGACAGGTAAGCCCCACACACCTGGGGAGAAAGGCCCGGGGCGTGAGGAGCATCCCTCGCTCACTGCTGGGGGGCACTGCTGGCAGAGCCGCACCCCTGCTCCAACCCGAGGGCAAGGGCTGGAGGTGGCCAGCGGTGTGAGGAGGTCGGAGTCTGGAGGGCATGGGGCGGGCAGTGAGGATGGGTAGGTGGCCGCCTCAGCCGGCATCGGCTTGTTGGGGATGCTTTTGTTTCCCTCCTTGGCCCTCAAGTACGGGGAGGAGCCCATGCCCGCACTCGGACTTTGGCCACCAACCCCAGGGGTGTCCCTCACACAGAAGCTTCCAAGAGATGACCCTGCTTTAGAATGTTCCCCAGCCCCATCAGCCAGCAAACTACAAGATTTCACCAGAAGACTCAGTCCTGTGAGGGGCTGCAGGCTTGGCCCCCAGTGTCTGACAGTGAGTCACCTGCTAGAATGCAGACACAGGGTCCAGAACAGGGTGAGGAACCTCAAACTCCCATGGGTGCAGGTCTGGAAGCCAAGGAACAAGGAGCGTCTAGCGGGAGCAATACCCCTGGAGGCCTGCGAGTACGGACCCTCCTAGACGCTTCAGGGCACTTTCCAGGTGATGGCTACTGCTGGGCCCTGATGACTAGCTATCAGGGTGGTAGAGGCGGGTGAAGACAGCAGGTGGAGGGGAGAGAGGGCCTTGCTCACTAGGTTATCTCTGCAGTGCTCCTTGAAGCCAGGCTGTGGGGGGTCAGGCTGCTTTCACAGGAGCTGAGAGCGCCCAGGGGGACAGGGGGCCCTGGGTCCCTGGTGGTCACTCGGGGAGGCTGGACTCACCCCTCCATGGAGGGCCCACTCCACCCCGTGACCCTAAGTGCAGAATGCCTGGGTGAAGCTTTCAGGGAAGCACCCACCCTCCCCGAAGCTCATCAGAGCCAAGGACCCCTCCTCACCTCCTTTTGCGTGGTCTTGATGAGTAGGAGGGTGGGCTCATGTCCTTCACACTGGAAATAGAACCTGGGAGCAAAGAGCACACATGCCAGCCTGGCATCCCGCTTGGCACGACCTCTGGCCACAGCATCCGGTGCCCATTGCATCCGAGAAGCCCGGGCTGTCTGGGGTAGATGGGCCTGGGAACCAGGTCTCCCTGTCTTCTGGGGACCAGGCATGATGGTCAAGGACCTGGCAGCGCCTTGGCCTGGACACGTCTCAGCCAAGAAGGAGCCCAGACCAGGCAGCCTGGGGGCTGAGCAGTCAGCTACCTCAGACGTCTGCCTGGTATGATGTGGGGGGGGGGGCACAGCAGATCGCCCTTAGCAGGTACGGCCACGTGCCGGGTGCTTCCGGGAGACAAGACCAGAGGAACAGGTCCTTGCTCTAGGAAAGCTCGGAACGTGCCCAGGAGCCTGAGCCTGGGAGACAGGCAACGCCGGGAAGTGCCTGAGGAGGCCTGACGTTGCACTGTGGTGGCACCAAGCGCCCAGGGATTGCTCGGCGTCCCTGGTGGCCCTGCCTGGCTGTCCCGCGCTCCTGCCGGGCCTCCCACAGAGCACAGAGGTGGGGAGCAGGAGAAGGTATCTCTAGCAATGCCACCTCTGTGGGATCACCTGTGACCCAAGCCAGGAACTTCTGAGGCTACCTGCCATCGGAGGCTTGACTGGGGCTGTAGCCGGCAGAGCTGCCTTGCTTGGCAGGCGGTATGCCCTGAGGGGCCCTGCGGAGCACCCTGGCCCCATCTGTGGACCAGCCAAG
Organism: Ursus americanus; assembly: GCF_024610735.1. Lineage (NCBI taxonomy): Eukaryota > Metazoa > Chordata > Mammalia > Carnivora > Ursidae > Ursus > Ursus americanus. The sequence goes on from NC_142128.1 coordinate 38,417,739, forward strand.
TGGGGGCTGGAGAGCAGAGACCCAAGGCCACGGGTCATCCCGTGCTAGGATTCTTCACACTCCTGGGTGGGGTTCTGCCTCCCGTGTTGTCACAACACCTACACAGAAGCCTGGAGCTGTGCTGTGCATGCAGGGCAACGACCCCTGAAGTGTGGGTGGCCTGGGAGTAAGAGGAGTTCCAATTCCGGAGGGCCCCCAGGAAGAGGCAGGGGCTTGCCCAGTATATCCAAGGGCCCATCTCCAGCCACCACCACAATGTTCTGGAGTGGCTCCACGGCTCGCTCTGTCCTCCTGCACCGGCGGGCTCCGGGAGTCCATGGCTCGGGAACTCGGAAGGGCAGGCCTAGCATGTGCTGGTCTCCTGGGTCTTACCTGGTCAGGCTGTACCCGTGCTGTAGGGACGAGAAGAGCAGGAGGGGCTGGCAGAGGGCGAAGCGCTCGGGGACCCACGACCAGATGTCTCTCATCTCCTTCACACTGACAATCTCTGAGTGGAAGTTCTCTGCGTGCACGGCCAGGTGCACAAACTGCCTGGGGAGAGCGGGGAGGGCTCAGAGCACAACGGGACCCCAGCCCTGACCGCGCCCCCCACCCTGGAGGGATGCAGAGCCTCTTGTGTAAGCTAAGCTGGGGGGGGGGCTTCTCACCTATTGAGGGAGAAATGGGATGGCGCTGACCCCTGGAGCCCCACCCCCAGAGGTTCCAGAGAGGAGAGCACCCAGCCTGGGCCGGGACAAAAGCACCTTTTCTCTAATAAATGGGGACAGAGAGTGAGCCAGCTCTGGCAAGACAAGGCTTCCGAGCCAGCCAAGCACTGACAGACACACATCCGAGGCAGCTGAGCAGACAGACAGAGGCTGAACATCAGCCAGGCTTTAAGGCAGCACTGCCAAAGCCAGCCCTGAGAGCCGGAGCACACAGCCAGGCCCTGGGACAGCCAGGCCGGAAGATGGAGAGAGGCCAGGCATGGAGCAGTGGTAACAGACCTACCTTTTAGAGAGTGAAACACTGAAAAACAGGAGGAAGCAATGGATACAGAGAAGAGGAAGAAAAATAAAACAGACAAGGACAGGTTAGTGGCAGGTACTGATGGCTGGGACGCACCTGCCTGTGGCCCAGGAGAAGGGTCTCCGTACCAACGGCTTGGTCAGGCCGAGATGCTGTGGGGACGTTGTGGACCCCTCCCAGCCTGGCTCCCCCAGGTGCTGTGCTCGGGGCGGGGGGGGGGGGCGTACCCAGCAGCCATGAGGACAGCAATCAAGGGAGCCCAGAGCACAAGGGGCAGAGCAGGGGCGGCTCTGAAATGATGCTCGGCGGTCAGCCTGGCCCACTGCATACCCAACTCCATAGTCAGCGTCCGGCTTCCGTCTCAGCCATGGGCCTTGTCCCAGAGGGCAGGACCCTGCACCTTCCACACCCACAGCTGCCTAAGCAGTCTGTGGCTGTGGCCATGAGGCCCGTTTTCCCTCCTGTGGTTTTCTATCCGCGCAGGGCGGGCGGGACAAACTCCGGCCCCAGCCCCCACGGTGCGTCCCAGTCCGTCCCCGTCCGTCCCCGTGTGGGCCCCTCAGAGCCGACCGGGGCCACACCTGAGGCCCTGAGAGGCCCGCCTACCTCTTCTGCTTGACGGTGATGCCCTTCTGTTTCAGGGCTTTCTCGTTGGCCATCTGCAGGAGCTGGATCTCCTTCCGGGAGAAGAGGCGGATCGCGAACGCCTTCTCCAGCAGCTTCTCTGGAGACACGGTCTTGGCGATGTCCCTGACGAAGGTGCGGATGTCCTGCTTCACGCTGTCTGACTCCAGCGGCTGCCCAGCTCTGACCTTGTGGAAGAACTTGAGGATGGCCAGCGCCACGCGGTACAGCACCTTGTACCCCTCCACCAGGAACACATCGAAGACACGAGCAAAGTAGCTGAGGGGCAGCTCCCCAAACAGCCAGCGCTGCCAGTCTGCGTAGACCTGCAGGATGTCCTCGGACACGGCCACCATCAGCTTGTGGGCCGCCTGGCAGTACTTGTTCACCAGGTCCCCGAAGGTCATGCAGGAAGACTCGAAGGCCAGGAAGCTCTGATCCACGAGCTTCCTGCTGGGGTCATTGCAGGCCAGGATGCGGCAGGCGTTCTCGAAGCACTGGGCCTCGTCCGTGCTGTAGTGAAGCAGCAGGGCCACGACGGCAGGCAGGGCGGGGCAGAAGGACACGTCCGGGAACTGGTTGGCAATGCAGAGCAGGATCTTGCGCACGGCACCCTCCCCGCGCGTGTTCAGGCAGTAGCTGGGCACCTGCGTGTTGTCCACGAACTCGGGCAAGGGCAGGCTGCTGGTGCTGTGCTTGCCCACGATCTTGCCCACGATGTCGCTGTACACGCTGGCGTCTGGCGTGACGGCGCGGCAGGGGATGTCCCGGATCAGGCGCTGGTACACCTTGCCCCGCAGGGCGTAGCTGCGGGCCCAGTAGCCCTGGCGGGCCAGCTGCTTCAGCTCCTGCAGCTCGGTGCAGCTCAGCTCCTTGGGGCCCAGGTCCTGCACGGCAGCGTCCATCTTGTCTCTGTCCACAAAGCAGTTGTACCCCGGTGGGTCCATGGTGCTGGGTGCCCAGGAGGACAGTCGTAGGTTGCCGGGCGTGGGCACGGAGCAGCGAAATCCCCAGCCCCGTCTCTGAGGCCTTGCTGCTAACCTGTGTGCCACCCCATACCCTGTTGGATTAAAAGTCAGGCTTAATATATGCATATGAACTTTCGCAGTTTTTGTTTTAATTTCTTCTTTAAAGATTGATTGATTGATTGATCTATCTATCTGGGGGGAGGGGAGAGAGCACACGCACACAAGCGGGGGAGAGGGAGAAGCAGACTCCCCACTGAGCAGGGAGCCCCACCTGGGGCTTGATCCCAGGACCCTGGGATCATGACCTGAGCTGAGGGCAGACGCTTAAGTGACTGAGCCACCCGGGCGCCCCTGAAGGTTCATGTTTTAAAGAACATGTTTTTGTTTTAATCTTTCTGTAAAGTATTTGAAGGGCTTCCATTTAAGATAAGTGGATACTGGGGCGCCTGGGTGGCTCAGTGGGTTAAGCCTCTGCTTTCGGCTTGGGTCAGAATCCAGAGGCCAGCCCTGAACTCTCTAGAAATGCCAGCTAAGTTTCAGGTAGAGAGGCATCGCTGCTGGGGAGCAGACACGAGGGCTGGTGAAATAAATGGAAGCTGTCGTGGCTTCGACATTAAGACATTTCTGGGTCTGAATGAGCCAGAGGTGTTGGGGGATTTGGTACCACCCCTCTGCTGTGGGCAACCACGGAGATCCAGGCAGACGTTATGAAACGGGTACGCTGTGCAACCCCGGACTCTCTGGCTAACGGGTCACTGCACCGCACGAGGATGGCCAAACACAAGTCTGCCGTTCGGGAGCCCGCAACTTAACATCCATCTCTGCCAAAGGCTCCTGCCCTTGGCACACAAGCACCATGTCTGCCTCCTACCTCAGACCAGCCTTTCCACCCGGGACGGTACAAGTGGACGAGAGGTCTCAGAGCTTTGCTTCAGGAGGTTTTGGTAAATAACCTGATCGTTCCAGTTTCTCCTGCATCTAGAACACTCATCTGAAAACATAAAAAGGAAGTCATGCCTAAGAACGCTGAGTGGAGATTCAAGAATTACAGTATAAAACCTGTACATGTGAGAAGGTGGCTGGAGAAAGTCCCTTGAAAGGGTATTTTTCACTGTGGCAAAACATACCGAAGATTTACCATTTTAGCCATTTTTAAGTGCCTGGTTCTGAGACATTGAGCGCATTCACGCGGTTGTGCAGCCCTCACCACCGTCCGTCCCTAGATCCTCTTCCCCAGTTGAAACTCTGCTGCCATTACCCACGGACGCCCCCTCCCCAGGCCTGGCGCCCACCCTTCTGCCTCTGTCTCTATGAACCGGACACACAGAGCCCCACAGAAGCAGAATCATACACATTCAACATTCCGTGTCTGCCTTATCTCACTGAGGATCACGCCCTCAAGGTTCATCTAGGTTTTTACCGTGTATCAGATTTTTTTAAGACTATTTTTATTTATTTTGTTAAGATTTTATTTTTTAAGTCATATCTACACCCAGGGTTGGCCTGGAACTCCTGACCCCAGGATCAAGAGTTGCACGCTCTACTGACTGAGCCAGTCGGGTGCCCCTAAGACGATTTTTTAGAGCAGTTTCAAGTTCACAGAAAAATGGAGAGGAAGACACAGATTTCTCATGCCCCCGGCTCCCCCACGCATGCAGGGACACCCTACCATCAGCACGGCTCAGCAGAGCGGGGCATCTACTCCAGCTGAGGAGCCTGTGCAAACATGTCATCAACACCGGAAACCTGCCGGGTAAGAGGGTTTGCTCCTCTTCTAGGAGTCTGGACGAGTGTATGATGACACGTACCCTCACGACAGGACCATACAGAGAACTTCCACTGCCCTAAAATACCTCTGTGCTCCACCTATCCGTCCTGCCCTCCCCCAATCAGAATGTCATTCCTTTTTATGGCTAAAGAATATCACAGTGTGTGGACAGAACACGTTGTGTTTACCCCTCCTGTGTCGGTGGGCACGGGTCGCTTCCAGCTCCTGGCCACCGTGAGCAATGCTGCTGTGCACATGGGTGTGCCAGGGCCTGTTGGAGTCCGGTTCCAGCTCGCTTGGATACGGAGCAGTTGCTGCTCTTATAGGATGAGAGGAGCTAAAACAAGGTTTTGTAACAACACCCATTTCACATGTCCCACCAAGAGCGCCTCACCCACAGAGGGACCCAGCCTGCTGCCAGGCTGGAGCCTTCCTCTTCAGAAGAAAAGAAGGCTCCACAGAGGCCGTAAGTTTGCTCTGTCCTGGGCGGGAGAGGAGCCGGGTCCCCCTTTCAAAGGCCCTAAAGAGTCAGGTCCAGAGCCATGCCCAGGCTGCACTCCACAGCCCCCCAGGAGCAAATTACTTATAGGTTTGCGGGGGGGGGGGTTGTTGTTGTTGTTGTTGTTGTTGTTGTTTTCATTTTTAAGTCATCTCTACTCCCAATGCGGGACTCGAACTCACAACCCCGAGATCAAGAATCGCACGCTCTTCGGACTGAGCCAGCCAGACACTCCACCTATAGGGTTTAGATCCTTTATACTAGGCTCTAAGCCCACTAACCTCTGAAGGGGACCCCAGGTCCATCCTGCGTGCGTGAAAAGCAGCAGCTCCTTCTCGGGGCAGTAAACATGTTTATAAGCAGAACCAGAGCTGGGCAGGACAGCACCAATCCTCACTCAACCGGCCTCCCATTCTGGTGGAATATTAAACTGGCAACTCCAAAGACGATTATCGCACCTTGCAAAGTTCCTTCAGAAGGACCTTCAGGGAGAAGCAGACAAACGGTTTCGTTTGCTGCAGCAAGGAGTTCGGGGACACGCCAGATTCGGAGGGAGGCCAGGGCGTGCTCAGGAGACCCTGAAGGAGCTGCCTGGACCCCCATAGGCATCCTCCTCAGGTCCCACCCCAAGAGCGAGCATGGCCCTTCCGGGACCAGGCAAGCCGGGCTTGCAGCGACCGCCGTAGGCATCTCTGAAACCAGATCCAGGGTGGTCCACTTAGTTGTTGTCATTTTATTTTATTTATTATTTTTATTTTATTTTTTTTTTTTTTAAGATTTTATTTATTTTATTCGACAGAGATAGAGACAGCCAGCGAGAGAGGGAACACAAGCAGGGGGAGTGGGAGAGGAAGAAGCAGGCTCATAGTGGAGGAGCCTGACGTGGGGCTCGATCCGGTAACGCCGGGATCACGCCCTGAGCCGAAGGCAGACGCTTTAACCGCTGTGCCACCCAGGCGCCCCAGTTGTTGTCATTTTAAAACATGAATTCATCATCACAAAAAGGGCCAATAATACAAAATTACAGAACAAAAATGTCAAGTCCTGTTTCAGTCCCCACCCCACCCCTCTTCCTCCTAAAGATAATCAGTACTCACATTTTAGTGCATACCCCACAAAGCCTTTTCCTTAGACTGACACACTCATTCACAACCACGTTAGATCGTGTAAGCTGGCTACCGGGAAGGAGAAGCCAGGGGGCCGGAAACACGCCGAACATACGAGAACACATAAACTACTCTCAGTTGAACACTCGTGCCCTGGAGGTAAGCTTTGGAGCTGACGTGCCTGTCCCCCCAGACATTCCTCCTACAGCTCACGGCTACCACACGACTGCGGGGACGCAGAAAACAGGCCTCACCTGCGCCCCATGCGCCCCCGCGCCAACCCGGCTGCTGTCCAAGGGACCAGGAAGGGGGAAGGTGGCCATGCTTCCACGTCCACACCCAGGGGTCAGGGGTGGAGAAGGGAGGCAGGAGCTAATGCAGGAGATGATCCAGTGTTAAGTCAAGCAGGCCTGGCTTCCAAGTCCATCTTTGTTTGCCTGAAGCTCACACAAGCCATGCCTCTTCCCCAACGGGCAGGTACCCGCGTATGAAACGGAGCTGGTAAGAACAACCCACCTCACGGGCATGGGTCCTCGTGCAACACCTGCAGGGTGAGGTCACACTCTGGGCTCGCTGGCTGGGCTGGGGTAGGGGTGGCAGCCTGTAGAGAAGCACACCCCACTCTCTCTCATTTCCCCTCCTCTGTGCTCCCCGCCCCGGCTCTGCTGCTCTTTCCCCTGCCTGTTGTACTGTGGGTGTTCTGGACACCCCGCTGTCTATCCTAAGCCTGCCAGCAGGGCTGGGCTAGCAGGTGCCCTGGAAAACCACTTTCCTTGGGCCTCCAATGCAGAAGGAAGGGAAGGACTTTTGATCACAAACGCTGACTCACCTAAGGCCACCCCCCACCAGTGTCAGGGTTGCTGCAGAGCGACAGAGTAGGCTGGTTCTCAGGGGACACCTCCCCACCAGCCCCATGGGAGGAGGCCGGCCCCAGCTGCCTGTGGTTCCCTGCATTTGGAATATAGGGAAGTACTCGGTGTGTTCTGTCCTCAGCTCTGGGCCTAGCCTGCAGTTCTGGGAAAACTGAAAAGATTCTATTCAATATCCTTTCAGATTCACCAGAAACGCAGTGATGACTTCAGACAGCCAGGGACACGGCACGCCTGGCGGGTGAAAACTACTAGGGTGGACCTCTCTCAATCTGAGCTCAAGGGATGAGAAGGAAGCTGCCAAGAGAGCTGAGGAAAGGTCACTCTGGACAATGAGAGGAGTAAGTGCAAAGGCCCTGAGGCAGGAACAGGCTGGTGTGCTCCAGGAAGAGAAGGTCATCCAGAATGGCCAGAACACAGCAAGCAAGGCAAAGAGCAGCAGAGCCATCCAGGGGCCGGATCACGCACGGGGAGGAGTCTGGATTTTTTTCTAGGTACAGCCGGAAGCAGGGAAGGGATGTGATCCAACGACAGTGCTTAAAAGCCAATTGTTAGGAGGATTAACGAAGACTGTTTATAGAAAGCACTCAGCCTAGCCTGGCACACACAGCAGCTCAGATGTCCCTAGGGCTTCTCATTACTGCTCCACAGGGTCCCCTGGCCTGCTACAGGCTCACGGATGTCTGGGGAGGGACAGGGACCCGGTCATCATACCCGGTCATCACCCGGGTATGGCCCCTTCTGGTAGGGGAGGTTCTCCCACAGGCCCACCCAAGTCCCCAGCTCAATCTTTAGGGATAGTCCCTCCAAAGGGCCTCTTTGACAGACCTGCCTCCCCCTCCCCTGTAAGCCCCTTCCAGTGACCCTCACAAACTCTATGCCTGTTTTGAGGGTTTAGGCTACCTACAGATAGGAAGCAAGTTATTCTTGATAAAAAATAAACTAGAACTCTAGGCAGCCCTGGGTGGCTCAGTAGGTTAAGAATCCGACTCTTGGTTTCGGCTCAGGTCAGGATCTCAGGGTCTTGAGATCAAGCCCCGCATCGGGCTCTAAGCTCAGCGAGGAGTCTGCTGGAGTTTCTCTCTCTCTGCCCCTCCCATGCACTCTCTCTCTCTCAAATGAATCAATCTTAAAACAAAACAAAACAAAACAGAACTCTAAGTGGAAATGAGTGATCCCTATTTCTCCCAAATGTTACATTGCTATGCCAGCAACAACTCAGTCTGGTTTCCCGTCCCACCGTGATGACCTCTGAGCCCTCTGGCCACGTACACTGTCCTGAGGGTGCCAAAGGCAAGTCTACACCAGGCTGTGATGAGCTCCCATGCACTGGGTGGTCCTCCCCACAGGCCCCGGCCAGCGTGGCTGTTTCTGGGAAGGGAGTTCCTAGGAGGATCACTTTCGCCGGGTGCACCCCATGGGAGTTCAAATCAACCCCCACTCTGTCCCCCAGGGCAACAGGAAGAGAAGGTACTGGCCGGATACAGGAGCCCAGGCGCCCCGAACCTGCTGGTTCTGCTCTGTCAGGCGCACGGTGCCCCTGCTGACAGGAGCAGGGTGAAAGGAAAGAGCGGACAGGGAGGGAGTGACAAGACCTCCTTGCAGGACAGCGGGGCAGGAGATGTCCGGGTACAAGCAGCTGGCAGCACCTGTTCAAGCTGGACCCCTCCCACCCTAATCCTCACGAGCTGCGGAGCACGGAGCCCATGGCTGCCGGCCGCCAACTGACTCAGCCTTGCATTCCCATCTCCCCTAATCCTGAGGACAAGTCAGTGGTATGCGGACCGGCTCCACTTTACAGATGAGGAAACCAAGTACAGAGAGGTACCCACGAGTCCTCAGCACGGGCAGAACCACCCCAGGTCTGGCAGCTTCCAGGGCGCTCACAGAGACCCCTGCTGTGCCTCTGCCCCTCTCACTTCAGGAGCACAGGCCGCCTGGACCCACGTGCTCTCCTCAGCGTGTGCAAGGCTGGCTTCCCAGGGCCCCACTGTTGTCCCCAAACACTGCCCAGGGTCTGGAGAGTCACGGGACCTCTGCATTTCTCACCTCTGAAGCGAGGAACATGACTTTCCCAAACTCTTGGCTGTGAACCTCACTCTCCTGTGACAAGCACAGACACATGAAGCCTGGGTGACTTCATCTTAACCGCCCCGCACTGGGCTCCAGGCCTCCCTTCCAGGCCGTGCCTCCCCCTGCCCCAGACTTTCGTTCATTTGACAGGCTTCTGTTAAGAGACCTCCTCTGTGCCATGAGAGGTTACCAAGGCAAGGCGCTGACTCCACCGGAGCACAGCAGAAGGGGCAATGGTAGGGGCCCTGAGTGTACAGAGACGGGAGCGGGCCAGGTGCCGGAGTGGGCAGGACACAGAAAGGAGGGCACCGCAATCTGGGGAGCCTGAGGCGGGTGGTGCTGAGTGGCCAGAGCTGGGACAGGAGGGGACTGATGGCTGTGGTACCAGCTGCCCTAGGAGACTGGACCTCAGCCCCACACAAGCGGGACAGTAGGAGAGTCTAAGCAGAAGGTGGCACATTAGAAAAATCCCCCTGGTGGCCAAGGAAGGAGGGCTGAGTCCAGACAGGAGGCACAAGGAGGGTGGGGTAAGACCAGCCAGGGAGGATGGAGAAAACGGGGTGGGCCCAACAGACTGCTCAGGGGTGGATTCCACCAGAAGTGGGGACCCAGTGCTGGGGGCAGACACCCAAACAGGGAACACAGAACCTGGCCCAAGGCAGGGGTGAGGTTGGCAGAGCGGAGGGAGTGCGGGATGGAGTGTGAAGTGTCTGTTATGGCACAGCCGCCTCTCACTGTCTGGCTCCTGGACTTCTCCGCCACCGAGTCAGCCTCACGGAGGGAGCACACACATGGCCCTGGGCGCCGCCAAAGGGCAAGGGGCAGCTGTGTGCAGAGGGAAGTAGGCCCTCAACGGAATTCTGACCGCCCCCCACAGGCTGCATCCCCACCCCCAGCTGAGAACAGCGCATGGTCCAGAGCTGGGCCTGCTGGGCCTTAGTCACTGAGCACAGGACAGGGCGGCTGCACCGCTGGAGTCAGCAGCTGTGGCTCAGCGTTTCCTCTGTGTTCTGAGCAATCCTACATTTGTTCAGGGAGCAGGACCAGCAAGCAAAGAATGGAGAGGAAGGAGGCGGCGGCCCCAGCCCTGTGCTGTGTGTGTGCAGCAGGACAGCGGGACTGGGAAGGAGGGGTGGGGATGTGCCCGGTTCTGGGTCTGTGCAGTTCCACGGGACCAAGAACCGCTCTCCCCTCTCAGGCAGTGGAATTCACAGCTTTCTCAATCTCTAGGTACCCCGCAGCCTTGGAGGCCACCGGTCTCTCTCAAGGTAGAGCCTACGGAAAGGCCAGGGCACAGTGGAATGACACCCACTTGGCACCAGAGATGGGCATGAGGAGGTGACCCAGCCCCGCTTCAGCCCTCCCTCGGGTGTGTGCATGAGAAAGACAGGTTTGCTGCCTGGCACGGAGATGCTTGGAGTGCCGAGGCCACCAGGCAGTGGGGCAGGCAGGCAAGACAACCTGTGTGGGAAGCGAGAGCTCAGCTTACGGGGCATTTGGGTACAAGGGAGGGCCGGTGGCCGGGGGGACAGCCTGAAAGGGCACCAGTGAGTCAGGAATGGCAGACATGGAAGGTGGAGCTTCAGGGAAGTTAGGTGGCAGGAGGTGGAGGGTTGGGAGAGGTCCCTGAGGCCATCTGGCTGAGAAGACCAGAAGGGGCAGGGATGGGCATGGCCATGAGAGCAGGCCTACAGCAGGGCACATTCCAAGGCAGGTGATGCCCACCTTCTCCCACTACTCTGGAACCTTCTTCTCAAGTCTGAGTCAAATCAGACTTCCTCACGAGGCTTAGTCTTCCCACCTGTCTGTGGGGAGGCCAGGAAAATGCCCCATTCCACTCCTGGGAATCTGCTGGAGGCCACAGTGACAAAGCTGCAGGTCATTGTGTGGAACTGGGGCAGGGGGAGGTATTCATGCCCCCATCTGAGCCCTCGCTGTAGGGTCTCAATTCTGCAGACGGCTGGCAGTGATGGGGTCCCTGACTGGGGTAACCACAGTCACCAATCCCCCACATTCCCTTACTGTGCCGTCCTGCCTTCACCCACCTCCCCCATTCCCACCTCTCTTCTGGCTCTGGAACCTGAGACACAGCACCCACCTCCTCATCCTCTCTCCGAATGTGCCCTTCGTCCTTCTGGCCAGACAGCAGGGGCTCCCTTGTACCCTATGCCCCTCTACCTCGACTCTCCCCGGACCCTGAACCCCTCTGAGCTCTCCCCGGACCCCACCCACCCATCTGAGCTCTTCCCAGACCCCGCCCCCCATCTGAGCTCTCCAAGGACCCTGTCCCCCCATCTGAGCTCTTCCCAGACCACACCCCCCCATCTGAGCTCTCCAAGGACCCTGTTCCCCTCTATCTGAGCTCTCCCCGGACCCTGCCCCCCTCTAAGTTCTCCCAGGACCCCATCCCCTCCATCTGGACTCTGCCTACCCAGGGTCCTTGTTTCCCACCCCGTCTCATCCCAGCTCAAAGCTGTCACTGCAGAGCACTAGAGGCCAGAGTGGGCAGCCTTGGCCTGATACTCCCCAACTTCACAAACTTTACATCTCTACTGCTTCATCCCCATCCTGGTCAGCTCTGACTGCCAGAGATGACGTGTCGCTGACAACCCACTCTCATGACCCCATCCAAGAGCTCGTCACGATCCTCTCCCCGCCTCCCACACGTCGTGACTCTATCTCCCCTTACCCAGCGGCCCTCTTGGCTTTACTTCCTCGCCCACTCAGCCTAGAAGTGCCTGCCAAGCCCCTCCAGTCTTCCTGTCTTAGCCACCAGGCACACCCACGGGGGAAGCCAGCCCAGCGGTGCACTTCTCTGCGCCTGCACACCAGCTGCAGAGGGGAAAAATAATGCTGCCCTGGTCAGGGCCCTCAGAGCCGCCTGGCCAGCACCCTCTCTCATTCTGCACACCAGTGACAGCTTCACACCCACCTGTGGCCCTCCCACTCTGCCCCTCGATCTGCATCTCCCCTGGGTCCTGGATCTCACCTCCTGGGCACCCGGCTCGCCTGCGTCCCTCTCCACCATAAGAACCCACGTGCTGCTCCGGCTCTGTTGCTCCTTCTTTCCCTCCCAGTCAGGCTTCTGGAGAGAGTGGGGTGTGCCCACCTTGCAGGGACACCCTTGGACCCTTATTTCCCTGAAGCATGCATGGGTGACCCCACGGCTCTCAGCTCTCCTCTGTGGAGACCTCCCTCTTCCCCCTCCTCCCTCGTGCCTGTCTCCTGACCCCTCGGCCGCCATGCCACTCCTCCTCCCCTCCCTCCACGTGTCTCTTAATGTGGCTTTCACAGGGGTCCATGCTCTTCTCAGCCTAAAATCCTCTTGTGAACTCAGGTCCTGTACCTCCAACTGCTTTCCTGAGCGTCTCCCTATCGTACACTCCAAGTGACCAACGCAGCTCTGGGCTGCACCTGAAACCCTTCAGGATCTGGCCCAAGGTACCACACGCACCAGGCGACCCCTGAGGAGGGGGAGGCCAGGCAGGAGACGCCAATCGGCTTCACACCTCGGCCCAAACGTCCCCTCCTTCACCTGTCCTTCCTGACCTCCCCGGCAGGGCTGAGGGCACCCTCACTGCACTCCACCCCTCCTTGTGCAAAAACGGTTTTAACTGTGGGCACGCTGCTGGGATGACCTGCTTATGAGTCTAGCTCTTCTACCACACGACGATTTTTGAGTCCAGGAGCCTCCCGCCATATCCAGTGTACCCGGGAAGGAGGAAACAAGAGAAAGAAACATGGAGACGCAGAAAAATCCCAAACCACTTTAGCCCAAGAGGAAAATTTAATTCTAAATAATAACAGAGGCATTTGCCAACTTGTTCTATGCATGTGACCTTCCCAGCAGACATCTTCACATAACGGAGGGGGCAGGCTGTTCTCTGCCTTAGCCCTGAAGCAGAACACAGGGAGTTTTCAAATATTAATGGCAACTGGCAACTCCACAGCGACTCCCAGGCAGCCAGTTCTGGGGAAGTGGATAGTGGCCCTTTGCTGGTGGCACACGATGGCGGGCGCGTGCCAGGGACAAGGGGTGTAACCATTAACAAGGCATTAATCACAGCACAGCTGGCTGGCCCGTCTGCCTGTCTCCAGGCAGAAGTTCAAATGCAGGTCTTACCAATGGTACCTAAGTCTAGGGCACAGGACCTGGAACAGGTCCCTGGTAGCCACTCCAAACAGTTCCCTACGTCCCTCTGTTGGCTCAAATACCTTTGCCCCAGCCTGGCCTGGTCTGCCCACAGGCAGGGGCTAAGGCTGGAATGGGGCTCTGCTAATGCAGGATCTGTATCTTCTGAGCAAAAAAAGGGTCCTCCTAATAGCAGGTGTGGAAAAACACCCCCAGGGCACGTAATGCATCAGTCAGCTGCGCAGAATTAGAAGCAGAAGACAACTGGCCTGTCAGCAGCATTAGAATTCTGACCTGTCTGAATTCCAAGCAAAGTGCCTGTCACAAGTGTGCCTCAGAAGGCTGGGCACAGAGCAGGTTGTTAGCAAGTATTTTTAGACCTGACAACAAAGCTGGAGCGAGAGGGAGTCTTGCAAGTATAATCATTTTAATAGGCATCCAAAACACTTCCTGGGTGCCGGTGTACCAAGTGCCAGAAACAAAGACGCAAGCTCTCCATGAGCTGCTGCCTGGGGGGACAGGAATGGACAGACCATGTCAACCCAGGTGCAGGTGCAAGGATAGGAAAGCACAGGGCGTCAGGGGCCTCAGCTGGGTCCTGACGGACAAGGCGGTCCTGGCCCAGGAAGCAGAAGCAACACCATGGGCCCAGGACAGGGCCACAGTGGGCACAGCCACTCAGGGGCGGGCAAGCCCTTCAGTCTTTAAGAGGGCAGTCCAGTGACCATCATTCACGGAGCAGATGACAAAACAGTACTAGAGTCCAGCCGCACGGGCTCCCAGAAGCCAAAGAGCCTGAGACCAAGGCCTGGCTGTGCTGGGTGGTGGGGAGGGACAGCCCCAAAGGCAGGGAAGGATGTTTGAGGCAGCAGGAATTAATGCATACACCTGGATCTCAGGCCAGCAGCTTTACCAAGATTTGAAGGCTAGAACAATTGTTGCTGGAAAAGGAATTACTGCAGATAGAGAAGCCCTGGAAAATGATACAAGGAAATGCTGAAGGGACAGAATGCTGAGGGAAGCTTTCAGTGGGAGCAGGTAAGGAGCTACATTTAGAATACTATACAGTAAGGCTTTTATTGGTAACAGAATCGTCCATTGGTAAGCAACACCCTCACTGTGTGTGGTACCCAATTAAAACTGTGTAACGATTAGGCAGACACAGTGTCAGATTATGGGAAACAGGTCAAGCCATGTCTAGTGTGTTCTCAATCACCTGTAAAAGGAGAGAGCAGCTTGGGTAGGCTGGAGGGAGAAACCATGACTGCTCACATGTGACCCCTGCCAGCAGGTCCTTGTGCAATACCCAGGGGAGACTGATAAGGTCCCACAGCCAGGCGGGGGACATAACTGCCACAGGGCAGAACAAGATCTTGTCTCTCGGGTGCCCTAAGTGAGGAGCACGTTCCTTCAGAGACAAAGATAACTTCTAACAGCCCACTGTGCACTTATCTGAAGGCCAGACCAGCCCTGTGGGGCCCTGTGCCACCCGAGGGCAGAGAGAGGCTCCTTTTGCAACATGGGCCTTTCCTCACCCTCTCCCCCTCAGCCCCCGGGTGTGGGAAGAAGACGGCAGGGGGCACCACACACTTGCTCCTCTGCACTGAGAGTCTTTCCCAAGTCCTGCTTGCTGCTAACGCCAATGTACCACACAGGAACTGGGGTCCTGGAAGTACAGCAAGGGCACCTCGAGAATCCCACAACTTTGAATCGGTCTCTGGGTCTGAAAAACACTTTTTTCAGAAATCTAACTGTAAGAACGCTCTGAGGGGACCAACCCTTGGTCTAGAGGGAAATGGGTCCTTTGAGAAGAGTGACAATCTGGGTTTCCCAAAAGGCACATAAAGCCATGAGACAGGAAGGCCCCTGGCATCAAACATCTGTTTTTGTACCTTTAGGATCTCACACGTCGCTGTTTACTCTAACCAACAAATGGGCTCTGTGAGAAAGAAAAGCCCACAGTCCTGCCCCCGCCCCGGCCCAAAGCCAAGGGCTTACAAACCAGACTCCCACTACCTTACCCACCCTCTGCTGTATGGACATAAAACATCAGGTGCTTCCGGACTTCTCATGCATACTCCACATGCTCCCCTGAGGAGGCCCATCCCAGTCCCTGTGGCTTCAGCACCACTGGAAGGAGTCCCACAAACACTCTCGAGCCCAGGACATTCTCCTTGGCTCTAGACTAACGTACATCCATCTACCACTGGGAAGCCTTACTGACCCTCAGCTTAGTATCTCCACACCAAAAGTTGTCACCTGCCCCGAAGCCAGCTTCCTTCCAGCACCCTGTGTGAGTGGCATGGTGCTGCCAACTGCTGTCACCTTCTCTTGGGAGTGTTCCCTATACCGCCTCTCTCCCTGGCCCTTCCCCTCCCGCAGCCACCTGTCTCGGGGTCCCACTCTCCTTTCTGTCCCCCCAGCACCCTTCCTCTGTGCTGGGCCTACACCCTTTCTGGCTAGGGGGGCTTCTATGGCCCCCCAATGGCTTCCAACTCAGCGCAGGCCTTCACCACCCAACAAGGCTACTGCTGCCCCGTCACTCACAAAGCCAAGATCCCTTGGGGGCTTCCCACTGCTCTCAGGGTAAAGTTCAAACCTGAATCTGGAACTCAAACCCTCTTCCCAATCTGCCGCCAGCCTTGCTGTCCCTGACCACCAGAATTTCCCAAGGCCCTTCCTGCAACAGCAGGGTGCGAGGAGGCCATGCCCTTCTCATGGCACAGGCACTGTCCCTTTGCCTGGAAGGCCCTTTCCCTCACACGGTCTCGCCACATCTATTCCTTCTTCAAAATTTAACTCAAGTCCTGAGGAATCCCTACCGAAGGCCAGCCGGAGGCTACTGCTCTCTTTCCTCAGCAAACTCTATCCACCTGTGCGGACATGCAGCGGCCCCCCTCCTCCCTGCACCGTGAGCTCCCGCGAAGAGGCTCCCACAGCTTTGCGGCCACAGAACCCGCTTGGGCCTCCTTGTGTGAAGGCAAGTAGGATTTCGATAAATTTGTGTTGAAAGCATAACGAAAACCACTGAATAAAGAGTTCAAGTGGATTCTTAATAAAATGCCTGAGGTGTTTTTTTTTCCCCTTTGATATTATCTCCATTTGGAAAGTGACACTTGTAACAGCCACTGAAATTGCTGCTTTGAGTTAAAAAGGGCTTCTTTCTTCCATGGACAGAGTTGTCATAACAGGAAAGGTATGCTACAACAGGTAAAACATTGAACAGGGTAAATGTTAAGTGCTTTTTTATAACCTGCTTCATTGTTCTTATGTGCTTTAAACCAGAAACCATCTAAAAGCAAACAAATATGTCTTCTGAGGTTGGCTCAGACCGTAACTGCAATTAGGAGCAACACAGTGTACCCAAGGTCACTTGGCCTGCTGGACACTCCTGGCAGGTGCGCTGAGGCCCACTGCAGATGAACTTGCAGACTCAGGGGGTGAATTTTATTACTGTTATGAAAAGCCTGTCCGGATGACGTCTATGTTCCCCGAAGGTCACCCTTAACGCAGATGAAAACCAGTGCACTAGCCTTAGCACCTTGGTTCAACAGCCGTTCAGAGAAAACTGCCTGCCCACTCCATGCCAGACAACAGGGGAGCAAAGATGAATGTGACGTGGTTCTCACCCTGTTCACAGGGAGAGACAAGCTTCTAAACAGAGCACTTGGTACTGGATAAGCACTTCACATAAAGGCTTTATCTGAGGGCTGAGAAGATTAGTTGAGGACCAACCTTCAGAACAAAAGGAAGTGCATGTGGGGCTTGCACCACCGGCTAGGGCTTACTGCAAAACCTCTGAGAGCTTCCTGGACCTTTTCCTATCTGGGTTTGCTTCTCAGAGCCTGTATCCCTTCAAATGAATAGAACCTACATGCTTGTCCCCAAAACAATTAAGCAAACAGTTGCAGGTGTCTGCTATGAGCCCTCACCCTTTTTTTTTTTTTTTTTAAAGATTTTATTTATTCGACAGAGATAGAGACAGCCAGCGAGAGAGGGAACACAAGCAGGGGGAATGGGAGAGGAAGAAGCAGGCTCACAGCGGAGGAGCCTGATGTGGGGCTCGATCCCGTAACGCCGGGATCACGCCCTGAGCCGAAGGCAGGCGCTTAACCGCTGTGCCACCCAGGCGCCCCTATGAGCCCTCACCCTTAAGTGGAGGAAACAGCTACATCTGTGGAATAGTAGGGTTTGGGGGTTTCTTTTTTTTTTTTTTTTTGGTTTTTTGGGGGGGCATTGTTTTGTGTTTTTTGCAATTGCCCCGCTGACACCTGAGCAAACATACATCAAAATAATGAAAACCACCTCCCAGTGCCCCTACTGGCCCGGGGAAAGGCAGACAGACTCCTAAGTAGGAATAAAAAACTGGGGAAACACCGAAACACCAGCATCACAACCATAGCCACAACCTCCCTCCCACACCGCTATCTTAACAGTCTACCTGTGCCTCCCCATAGCCCAGGTGGCTCTTAGACAACCTTTGGCCTTTAATGTCAGCCCAGTGAGTGGCAATCCAGGAGCCCCACAGCGTCTGTTCCTGTACAGAGTGAGGTCATCAATGAAAACCTGTAGCCGGGCCACCAGCACCCCTGCCCAAAGAAAACCGTGACCTGGTGCAGCCTATCCCCGACCTCCAGCTGTGCTTACTCAAGGCTTGGAAAGCACAGTGCCCGGGGGCCTGCGCAAATGCTTCCTTCTGCGGGCAAGGCCTGGAGAACGGCAGCCGCCTGGCACAGCAGCCACTCCAAGGGCTCCAAGGCTGGGCAGATAGATACCTAGGCGGCAGGTGGGCGGGCGTGTCATCCTGGGGCAAGCAAAGGGCCGAGAGGAAAGCAGCTGTAGGTCTTCAAGGGCAGAACGTTATCAGAGAATCTGTTGCAATTTCGACTCCAGAAGAGGATTTCCTACCCGCAGAGCCGGAAAGTGCCCCGAGAAAAGAGTGACACAGGAAGAGCTCTTTCCGACGCCTCGCCCTGGGCGGGCCGCAGACCTCCGCGGGTCAGGGGCGCCGGCCCTGCCCCCCGGGGTGGGCGTCCGGCGGGGTCGAGGTGGGCCCCGGGCCCGGGCGCGCCCCGCCCCGCGCTCGGTCCGCGGGGCCCGGCCCGGGGAGGGCGGGCAGGGCCAGGCGGACGGCCGCGGACCCCGGGCACAAGGGCTCCGGACCCCCGACCCGCGCCACGGCCGGCCCCCGCGCCCCGCCTCGGACGGAGGCCCCGCAGCACTGCCCCACGTCCCCTCCCTCAGCACGCCCCCGCCGCGGTGACAGCCGGCGACCCGACCCCGCGCCGGGCCGTCACGCCCCCCGGCCTGCCGCGCCGACCGCAAACCCACCTCCGCCCGCCGCGCCGCGCCGCTTCTCCTCAGCTGGCCGTGCGACTGAGCGCGGGCCTTTCTGCGCACGCGCGCACGCGGCCCCGCCCCCGCCGAGCACGCGCCGCCGGCTGCCCACCCCAGGCGCCCGCGGGTCTCGGCCGCGGCGGGCTCTGGGCATGCGCGCTGGCGCCCCGCCGCAGGGCGGCGGGAGCTTGCGTCGCCCGGAGTCGGGTCTCCGAGCTGCGGGGCGCGGGCTCCGCGCGCCGGCCCCTGGGGGCGCGAGCCGAGTGGGCGGGGGATGCGGGGTCCCGCCAAACGCAAGGCTGGGGGCATCCGGAGCCGAGAGGGCTGCCAGCCAGAGTGACCGCCCCGCCGGGTCACGCGTAGACCTGGGAACGCGCGTCTGCGTGGACACGACGTCTGGTCCCGAGCGGGTGGAGAAGGGGCGCAGGGGGTCCTCGTGCGGGACCTGAGCGGAGGAGCCCTGAGGCCAAGGCCGAGAGAGACAGCCGGACGGAGACAAGACAGGGACACAGCAGGCCAAGAAAGAGGCCGAACACAGGCAGAGACACAGCGGGGACAGGGACACGGACGTCCAAGCGGCAGTGACAGGGCAGGCAGAGGTGACAGAAGGGGACCAGAGGCTGCCGTCCTCGCTGGGGGAGAAGTCACAGCGCCCTCTGCGGGTCCTGGCAGGGGGCGGGGGAGCCAGTGCCACCGAGCCCCACGGGGGTCCGCAGGCGTCTGTGGGGGCGACGGCGCATTCTCTGGAGATCAGAGTCCTTGAGGGTTGAAGCCACCGCAGCCCTTGGGGTGTTTCCAGACCTTAGATGGGTCCTGGCATCACAAGGGGGTTCATATCTGTTGGGAGAGGGTCACAGTGCCTTTTAGGAAGGGGAGAATGCTCTCTGAGGGATCACGACCTCACAGGTGGGGGAGTTGGCAGAGCCTCGAAGCGTTGTTCGGCCCCACAGGGGGCTCTCAGCCTTCTGGGACTAACACAGTGCCCCTTGGAGGGGGAAGATAATGCGAAATGGGATGACAGTGGCCCCAGGGGGCCTCGAGCAGCTCTTGGGGGCTGTCCCATCCCTCTGTGTCGGGGCGGGGTGTCGCTGTGTCCGTCACACCCCTCCCAGGCATGGGCGCGTGGCATCGAGGGAGTCGCGGGGCAGGGTCGGGGGAGGGCACAGATGGCGACGCGCGCGACGCCAGCGAAGAGTCCCCTGCAGGCGATGCACTGGATGAACGTGCGCCTCAATGTGGAAGCAGCGCCCCGCCCGCGCTTCGGGCTCAGGCCGTTCCGCAGCGCCCCCGCCGCTCACGCCGCTGCAGCCTCCGCAGGCGCCGCGTCCACGCATCGCGCCAGGGCAGCACGAGGCTCCCGCGGGTGGCGCTGAGCCCGGGCCCCCGGCCTGCGACCGCGGTCCCTGGCCCGCCCCCAAGTAGCAGGTAGCGGCGGCCGGGTAGCAGGCGCGGGCAGCCGCAGGCCGCGTCCCGCGCCGGCACCCACAGCGCGCTGCTCCCTCGCCTCGCGCGCTCCTCGCCGCTCCGGAACACTGCAAGCACGGCCACCGGGAAGCGCGTCCACGAGCCGCGCGCCTCGCCGCGCGCGCCTACCGCCACCTGCACCGCTGCGGGGAGGGCGAGAGGGGGCGGGGTCAAGCGGGGCGGAGCCGTGAGGGGGCGGGCGGCGCGTAGGAACTCTGCGCGCCCGCGGTGTGGAGAGGGAGGCACAGAGGGGACACTCAACGCTGGGGTGGGGGTAGGCATCGAGAGGCCACCGGGAGCTGACAGGGCGGGGCAGGCGACAGTGGGAGGCCCAGGGAGGGAAAGGGCAAGGTGAGAAGGTGAGGGCAGGAGGCCTACCGTAGTCCTTCCTGCAGAACTTCTTCAAGCTGATGCGGTAACTGCCCCGGGCTGGTTTGCAGTGCAAGTCGCAGTCTGGAGGGGGTGTGGAGGCTGGCACAGGATTCCCACCTCCTTACCCCACCCTTTCCTCCTCCCTCCTTGCACCCATAGCCTTTCCCCCCAGTCATGGCAATCTAGGGCCCTGTTCTGTGTCCACTCACCCTGGGGCTCCACAGGGCTGCTCTCCTCAGTGGGTCCAGGGACAGGAGTCTCTGTGGACAGGGTGAGAGAACAGCGCGCATTGGAGGGGGAGCATTTGCAGGGCTCAAGGGACAAGCAGGTAGCAGGGCACTGGTGTGGCCTTGGCTGAGGTCGAAGGAGGGCAGGGTCACTCACTAACGCAGGGAGCAACTGGAGAGCGGCTCTGCTGGAAGCCCGGGGCGCATCGATTGCAGGTGAGGCCAGTGACGCCATCCTTGCAGGGGCACTGGCCTGTGGTCTGGTTGCAGGTTTTGCCAGCAGCACCAACAGGGTGACAGTCACATGCTGAGGACAGAGACGGATGGTTAGAAGCCCATCTGTGGATGCGGGAAACCAGAGGGCGAGGATGTGCAGGTAGCTCGTCGCAGGCTCACCCCTGCAAGCGCGGCGGTCACTCAGGGCACGCCCAGGGTCGCGATAGAAGCCCTCCCGGCAGTAGTGGCAGTGGCGGCCAGCGGTATTGTGCCGGCAGTTGAGACAGACGCCGCCACTGCGACGGCCGGACAGTCGGTACAGCTCCATGTTGAAGCGGCAGCGGCGGGCATGGCCATTGCAGGAGCAAGCTGCAGGAAGGGATGGGTCAGGGGCAGGCTGGCCTGGTCCACGATCCCCAGGCCACCCTCCAAGGCCTCACCAAGGCAGGCGTGAGCTTCCCGGGCCGTGGCCCGCTGCCATGGCCTGTCGCAGTAGAAGGGCTTGCAGCGGCCGCAGTCGGGGCCCTCGGTGCCATGCTGGCAGTCGCAGATGAGGTGGCCCTGGGTGTCCAGAAGGCACCTTGAGGCATGCCCATTGCACTTGCAGCGCCCGCCCACCTGGAGCTCAGTAGCTGAGTAAGAGTAAGGGACCATGGCCATGGAGTCCCTGGTGTCCCCCAGCATGGCAGGCCTTGTGAGCACTACTCGAATGTCTGTGGCAGTCACCCAGTCTTGGAGTACTGGGCTGCTGTCCAGATCCAGGCCTGGTGGGCTTCCATCCTGCACGCTGAAGGCCAGAAGGCCACCACCATCAGGCTGGACCTGGGGCTCAGGGAAGCACAGAGCTTCAGGCCCTGGGCCAGGTGGGCCATCCGCAGGGGCAGGCGGGCGGCCATAGTCCAGGCCACAGCGGGAGGAGAAGAAGCCCAGTGGGGCCCAGCTGCGGCCGTGGTCCTGTGACTTGAGCAGGGCCACCGAGGCGGGGGGCGCCGAGCAGAAGCGCAAGCTCACGAACACCAGCTCGAAAGCCTTGCCCAGAGGCACTGTGAGGGTCACGTTGTGGGGCGCCTGCGTCAGTGAGTCCGAACGCCAGCACGCAGGGCTTGTGGTGCTCCCTCCGGAGGTCAGAAGGGCGGCGGGGTGTGCCCGCCTCGGGTCCGAGGCATCACAGGCCCGCGTGGCCGGCCGCCCGCACGTGCTGGACGCCAGAACCTCGCGGCCCAAGGCGGCATTCACCAGGCCGGGCACGCAGCCGCGGGGCGCGCCCCCGTCGTCATGGCAGGGGTCGGCGGGCGCTGGCGGCCCCAGGCTCAGCGCGGTCGAAAGCGTGCCCGCGGTCAGCAGCAGCCCCCAGGGCCAGCAGGGCATGGCCGGGGCCGCGGTGGATCAGCCAGCCCGCAGGGCCCCACGCCGCTGCCCTCGGGGAGAAAGAGCCGGGATCCGGGGCTCTGCCCGCTGGCCCGCAATGCCGAGCAATCCCGGGCGGCCCCAGCCGGGGCCAAGAGGTGGGAGCAGCCGCGGGCACGCCCCGGGCCAAGCGCAACAGCGGGGATGCTGGCGCGTCCTCCCGCTGGGCCTGGAGCGATGACAGGAGTCGCCTCCGCTCCCGGCGCCTCCGCCCGCGGAGGCCCCACCCGTCGCCCGCCGCTGCACTCACCCACCGAGGGCCGGGTCGAGCAGGTCTCCCGGCCTCCCGGGAAGGGCCGAGGGCGGGCGGGGCCTGGGGCGCCCCGGCCGCCGCCTCCTCCCGGCTGTAGCTAGGGTCGGCGAGCTGTGCCAGGAGGGGGTGGGGGGCGCAGTAGGCGCAAGCCTGGGCCCAGCCGGGGGCGGGGCTGCTCGGGCCGGGAAGGAGGGAGGGGAGGGGAGGGGGCCTCTTCGGCAGAGCCGGAATCAGAAGCAGATTCAGACACTGGCTGGGCCGGCGGGGGAGGGGGCTGGGAGGCCCGGGAGCCGGGGGAGGGGCCGGGGAGCCAGGAATGCGCCGGCGGGAGGGGTCTGGAGGGGGCGGCTCAGCCACGCAGCCCGTGGGGGACCACCCAGCAGGGTCCCCGGCCTGCATCCAGGCCCTGACTGCTCCTGGGACTGTGCCACGTGCTGGGCGGGGGTCTGGCCGCCTCCTCCCTCAGGCCCATCTGGCAGGCTGGGCCCTGCATCTGAAGGCTGGTGCCCTGATGCTCCCCTGGGTCGCTACAAGGAACACTCAGGGCTGTAGCAGCCAAGCTGGGCTGGTGGTTATGGGATGTCCCCAAGGCAGTGGTCTGTTCTAGTAGAAAAAAACCCACAGTTGGGACCAGGTCTGATTTTGAATCCAAGCTGTTCCAATTTCTAGCTCTGTGGTTCAGGCCCCTTAACCTGTCTGAGATTTAGTTTTTTCATTGGACTGTTACTCAACTTTGCTGAGCCATTGGTGGTGGTTGTGGGGGTGAGGTGGGGTGGGGGTGATGAGCCACAAAGGTATTGGACGCGGCCAGGGGTTCCACAGACTTGAGTCCCTCTTGCTTTATGTTCAGGAAGGATGTATCCTCCCAGTCTGACTGGAGCTTGCCTAAGTAATGAAATTGGCATATCCCACCCAGATCAGGCCAAAGTCTTGTCCCAAAGCATCTCTGGGTCTCTGTCTGGTTGCATCACCAAGACGAGGCCAGCCCCCAGAGCTGGCAGGGAGGAAGCAGAAGCTGGGGGAGGAGGAGGGAACCCACTAATCAACAGGGGCCCATGGGGTTCAGGGTCTTGGTCAGCAGTCGAGGACCCCTGTAGAGGGTGGGGAGTGGAGTTTGGTCCATGGGGAGGTCCTGGTCACAGACAGCTCAGTGTCAGAACCCCTGAGTCTGGCCCACATACCAGCAGGTTTTGGTAGGGAAACTGAGGCAGGAACCCAGGTGGGCAGCCTGGGCACCGGCTGGGGATGGGGCAGCTGCAGCTGAGAGTGACCCAGCCAAGAGACATCAGTACTACTCCGGATAGAGACCGTTTCCCCACAACCATTAAGCCCTTGATGGAGGGGGCCAAGCATCCCAAGGAGGGTTGTCTGCATGCAGAGGAGACAGGGAACACTGGAACATGCCTGACCTGGGTCCTGAAGTTTCGGATGGGAGGTTGACCCTAGGCCAGGCCCAGCAGCTGAGGGAGGATGCCATGTGGGTGTGTCTGTGTAGGCAGAGCTGCCTCTTCCAGCTGGGCCAGAGATACTGCAAGGACCCACAGAAGAAGGTAGAGAAAAGCAGAATCTTCTCGCTGTTTAGGAGAGGAGGGGCAGGAGGACACTGGAGGCTCCCAGGGGAAACCAAAGGAGAAGAGGTAA
This sequence comes from Ursus americanus, assembly GCF_024610735.1. Classification (NCBI taxonomy): domain Eukaryota; kingdom Metazoa; phylum Chordata; class Mammalia; order Carnivora; family Ursidae; genus Ursus; species Ursus americanus. Next base: position 38,441,703 of record NC_142128.1, read on the forward strand.
GAGCAGCCAGGAAGACAGGGTGATGGGGCACCTGACGTGACTAGCACCTTCTGGTCAGGCCCTCACATATGTGTGTGGGGGTGCAGGGGCTGATGAGATCATGGGAGACTTAAGAAGAGTTTAGTCAGAGGGGCTGCTGTCCTCTCCCTTCATCTTTGGCCGCAGCAGGGTGGGTCCCCTATGGAGCCGGTGCCATGGCACCTAATCCAACTTTGAGATAAAAAGAACGTGCCCCTTACAACAGATAGCAGTGCATGAATGAGGGGAGCTGATAGGGACCCCAGTCTGCTCCAGCACGAGTCAAGTTCAGAAATGGCATCTTCCCAACCACCCTCTTCAAGGTCTGTCCTATCATCAGCCTCAAACCCAACCTGGGATGAGCGGAGCCCTGGCAAGAGTACCGGCTGTAGCAGATCCTTTTGGGACCATTAGAAGCTAAGAAGTGACTAGCTGGCCACAGTGGGGAGAGATGCCCAGGCCCAACACAAGGGTTCCACAGAGCCCGAGACAAGCCTCCAGGGAGCCCCTGGCTATCTGAACTTCAGGACTCAGGAGGCAAGAAAGGAAATCGGAAATCGGGGAGCAGCCTCCCCTCCAACCCTGCGTCAGACTTGCAGGCTTTGTCTGCAGCCCAGCCTCCTCGGGAGTTGGGGCTAAGGTCTGCAGAACATCTGGTGGTTTCTGGTGTGGGTGGAAGGAGGCCGCCAGGGCTCAGCCTGCTGCCTGTGAGTGTTCAAGAGTGTTCAAGAGTGTTCATCCTTGTTAGCAAGCAGGGAGCTCTGGGCCCAGAGGGCGGTAGTACCACCAGCTCCCCAGGGAGGAAGATGTAGGCAGCCCCGCCTCTTCCCCAGAATGGCCCCCTGCACACATTCTCTTCTGGCCCCTAGGATGGCCCTGGCAGATGGCCTGATGAGAGTTAGGGAGGGCCTTCTCCCCAGCCCCCAAGCCCAGCTCATTGCTCCTGCAGACTGTACCACCTGTCCCCAGCCTCTGGGGCCTCTCACACCTCTCAGCTGGTCCTGCCCCTTCCTGACACCTTAGAAGAGACTCTGGCTCCCTGCTCCCACATGCACCTTCTCAGTGCACCACAGTCCTCCCACTCCCATCCCGGCAAAGTGACAGCTGCTGGCTTTGGGGGCACGCAGGAAATCTACCTGGGGAGGAAGGGACCCAGGGGGTCAAATAGTCCTAGGCCCCAGGAGGCTCGGGTCTTTCCCTTAAAAGGCGGACTGATCGAACACTCCTGGCCCAGCCCGGGCCGGACTGTTCCCTCCAGACGTTTGCAAGCCACCACTTGTACACATTTCACACAGACATTTATTGAGCATCTGTTATGCCGACAGGGGCTTCCAACCCAGCAGGGAAGACAGACGGCTGGGGAAGGGGAGCACGGCACGCTTCACCCTGAGGAGGGTGGCCCCACCGAGTCCGCGGTCACCCTGCATCCTGCACCCCCGGCAGGGCCCCCGTGCCACGCAGGCCCTCTGTGTGGTCGCGACCGGCTCTGCGCGCCAAGCGGAACGCTGAAAAGCAACATTGGGGGGAGGGGGGGAGAGGAGAGTCCGAAAAGCAGAGGGAAAGGCTCGTAGCCCCCACCCCCTTGGCCTCCTAAGGGCTTAGGAAGGAACGGTCTGGGGAGGGGTTTCCGCGTCCCGCGCGCTGTGCTGTGCACGCCCCGGCGGGGCGAGGTCCGGAGGGAGGAGGCGTCCGGCTCCCGGTGACTTCTCTGGGGAGGGGGCCGCGCGCGCGCGGGCTCAGGACGTCCCCGGCTCCCGCCGCCCCGCGCGCCCGGCCCGCCGCTGCCGCCGAGCGCGCCAGCACAGGAAGGCGGCGGCCAGGAGCCCAAGGCCCGCGCCCAGCGTGGTCAGCGCCACGCCCTGCTCCAGGTCCAGGTGGGGTCCGCGCAGCGAGAAGGTGATGGCCGTGGCGGCGGCGCCGGCCAGCAGGGTCACGGCGCCGAACGGCAGGACGCAGCGCGGCCAGGAGCCCCCCACGCCACCGGTGGCCAAAAGCAGCGCGCGCAGGGCCCCGGGGGGTTCGGGGGCAGCGGGGGGCGCAGGGGGCTCGGCAGGCACCGCGGGCGGGGTCTCGGGCGCGCTCATGCCGCCGACGGGGGGCCGCGCTCGGGGTGGGTGTGGGCGCCCGCACAGCCCCCACTCCCTTCCTCGACCGCCACGTCAGAGCGGATTGGGCCGGGATGCAGTGACGCCACCGGGACGCCGGGGAGAGGAGTTCGCCGCCGCCTCCTAGCTTGACGCTGAATCAGGGTGGGCGGTCGCGAATCTAGAGGGGGCGCTAACCCAGACCTCTGCCCTCGTTCTCCCTCACGCTCCGGGGGGCACCTTCCTGCCCAGGTGCGGACAGCCCTCCACAAGACACCCACAAGACGGGTCCTGATAGGTGGGTCATTGAGTCAACAACCTTTGGGTGCCCATATGAGCCTGGCCAGGGATGAAGGTGGACAGCACCCCTGCCCTCAGGGGGCAAAGGTACAGTAGGGAAGGTACACAATAAACCAAGTGAACTGGTGGATTAAATAATTTACGGTGGAGACCACTAGCTATGTAAACTGATTTTGGCCAGTAACAGGGTGGTGGTGGAACTCACCCTGAGAATGAAGATTCCTCAAGATCAGAGCAACTGGGCATGAGCTCTGGAAGCAGCAAAGGCCAGAGGGGGGGCGGTAGCTGTACCCCAGACTCCCCATCTCTTGATTCCCCCTTCCCTGTTCCTGCCCTGGGCAGGGAACAGAGCTGTTCCACCACGTAGAGGCCCCTCAGTGCAATGAGGACTGTTTTTAGGTTTCCTACTTTGGTTGGTCATCTGGTCCCCAGCAGCCCTCAAGACCTGGGATTCCATGTTCCAGGTTTCTGGCCTGTGGGACTGTGGGGGCTTTTACAAGTAGAACGTCCTGCTGGGAGCCTGGGGCCACCCCAAGTTTGCTTCAACATCACTCGGTTCATCCCTCATATCTGTGACACCTCATCGGGCTCTCAGAAGACCTGGCCTTCTCCCGGAGTTTCCTGGCTCGGCGCCTGGGTCGCCCTGGGGGCAGAGGCTGGTGTTAATTCCGCGTTGCTCGTCACTGGCTACACAAAGCACCACTGCCCCAGCTCTGACCATTCTGCTTGGTTGGCACAGGCACCTAGGCAAGGTTTATTAATGAACACCACAGCCTCCCAGCTTTCCCCAGGGCCTACCACTGTGTAATTTGTCCTCACCCCAGCTGCAGGGGTAATAGCCATTACCGTTGGCACACGGGCCCCTCGGGAGCCTCTGGGTGTCATCTGAAACCGGCCGCACACGTGGAAGGCCGGCAGAGACTGAAGGAAGAGGCAGGCCACTCCACGGGTGTAGGTGGCAGGGTTCCTAAGCAGTGGAAACTTGTGTCCCTGTACCCGCCCGCCAGGGCCTAAGAGGTGGTGTCGGGAGAGGCCTTCCCTGGGCTCAGTCCCCATGCAGGTGTTCCCAGCACCACATCCCTACCTCAGGGCTGTGTCCTTGGAGCAGCGTCTGGGAGTGAAAAGGCCAGTGGAACCCACATCCCAAGGACAGGGGAGGGGGAGAGGAGCCTCCCGTTGTCCAGATCCAGCTCCTGGCGGGCGGTCACATCTCTTTGATAACCTCTCCCAACAAGTACCCCCAGTAGGACAGTAGGGACGACACTGGGAATTGAAGCTCAGGGCCCTTAAGAATCCTGCCGAAAGTCCCACAGCAGAAATCAAGTCACAGTGGAAACCCAAATCTGTGACTGGTATAAACCCAGAGACCATGACCTTGACCTCTACGCTTTCTTGCCTTCCTTCAGCGGGGGAGGCAGGAGCCTTGGAGGAGGTGACAGTGGAGTAGGTGAGGGGTGAGTTCCCTGGTGGTAAGTCAGTGTTGGGGGGCCCACGATGGCCACAGCAACAGCCCAGGAGGAAGTAGTGAGCACGGGAGCTAGGACAGCTGTGGCCGCACAGTGCCCGCCCACTCAGATATGGGCTGGTGGCTTTTGTGTCTCCCAGTGAGCCCAGTCTAGGCAGTTGGGGGAGGGGTTTCAGGTGTGCTGGGGCTAGTGCTGCTCACCTTCAGTGTCCTTCCCCCTCTCTTCAGTAGAGGCCTATGAGTGTTCTCAATAAATATGCTTGATATGTTCTCGGTAAGCCAAAACACGCAGAAAAAACCAAACACCACGTCCCATCTTAAATATATATACTTTCGAAAGTAGTTTTAATATCACACAAGTGGCTTATAAGGCTGCGGTAAGAAAAAAACAGAGATAGCTAAGAAAAAAGCCCGGCAGGCCTCTGGTCTCCAAGCCTGTGGAAGGCCAAGCCAAGTGAAGGCCTGACCACTAGCTCTGGGGCCCTAGGCTCCTCGGGAAGAGCCGGGGGCTGTCCCCAACCCCCTGGGAACCCTGCTTTCCTGGGTGGGTATAGCTATCTCTGGGTCCCCAGACCCACCACAGTGAAAATCCTCTCAATCCCCGTTCACCTAATAGGGGGCGGTGGCACTCTCCCAGTTGTCTAGGTCAGAACAAGCTCGCCCTCCTGCCGGGGTCCGGCGGCCCGGGAAGGGGGCAAGGTGGGGGGCGGCTGGTCACGGGAAGGGCTCAGTCTGCAGGTTCATCTCGAAGGATGGTGAGGAAGCGCTCCCCTCCCTCACAGAGCAGGCTATGTACAGCTCTGCAAAGCGCCAGCCGGGGCGGTCCCTGTGGCTCCAGTTTGCTCACCAGCGGGAGGAGCTCAGCCATCAGGACCTAGGAGGAAATGCAGGGCCAAGATCTCAGTGGGGGCCCCATCCGGGGCAGCTGGCGGAGGGCTTACAGAAGGCCCCACAGTGGGGCAATTCCAGGGAGGGCCTCAGGCACCATGTGCCAGCCCCTTCTTCCTCCCAAAACTCTGTCCCTTGGCCAGTGCTGTCAGCTGTGCATAGCCCAGAGGCTCTGTCTGCTGGATGGCCCAAAGCCCACTGCTTCCCCGGTGCCCAGTCACCTAGTCCCCTCCCCCAACCCTGGAAGTACCTTTTCCAGGTGAATCTGCTGGTCTAGCATGGCCACCCGCAGCCTGAGGGCCGCCAGAGTCTGCAGCTCCTCGGTGCTGGAGTAGAGAAGAAGCTGGGGGCTCCACGCAGGGTCTGTGCCACCTCCATGGGGCATCGAGGCTCTGGGGCGTCTCCCCTCAGGCCACGGCCCCAGCTGCTGTCCTGCCACTGCTGTGAGGACAGGGGGAGGTGGCCGCATGGCGTGGTGGCCAGGGACCTCCTTCCCACTTGCCTTTAAGGGGGTGCAGTCTCCCTCTGTCTCCTGGATGAAGCCCTACTATCCATCAGCAACTGTCTCCTGCAATACCGGGCAAGTCACCTGCAAGTACGTCTCTGACGCCCACATGGAACCTTCTCAGGAACCAGATAAATAAGCTATTTACAGTGCCAAGCCTGCGTCAGGAGAGGCAGTGGGGGGACCCTGCTCCTGTGCAGCTGTTAATGCTGCCTTTTAGCTAGACCAGACTTCAGCACAAGGTGGGGTGGGGGTGGGGGGCCGGTCTCACCTGCACGCAGGTCCTGCATTCTGTGGATACACTGGCCCGTGATGGCCTGCAGCCCCTCCAGGGTAAGGAGGCAGTGGTACTCCTGCATCCAGTCAGCAGGCTCTACGCAAAAGTGGGGGAGGGCAGGCCAGGTCCGCGCCAGTCCCGAAGCCCTCCGTGCCCCGAGACACACACCAGGGCCCGCTCACCTGCCGAGAGCTCTTCCTCCATCCGCTGTCTCAGCAGCGAGCAGGCCTTCCGCAGGAGCCCCACCTCCGCCTCCACCTGGGCAGCACTGAGCTCAGAGCCCAGCCAGCCTGACTGGACACAGGTCAGGGAAACTCCTCTGTGGCCAGGTTCCCCCTCCCCTGCCCTCCCGCCAAGGACAGGACCCAAGTGGCTCTGGCCCCTCCTGGAGTTGCCCCTTACACTCCCCAGGCTTAGAGCCAGAACCACCCCCATCCCCACCCTGGGGGGTCCCACAAGCCCAGCAAGAATACAGTCATCTTCATTTTCTGCAGGAACTGGGTTTTGGCCGTGGTAGCAGCATCCCCGCAGTCACTGGTCTGTGTAGAGCTCAGCTGGGCCCACAGGCTGGAATGCACACACAGGCACCCGGGAATCAGAGAGGGACCCCGTTAGTCCAACCAGCTGGGCCTCGGGAGGCAGGGAAAGACCAGGGCAGGGGCCCCATGAGGGGCATCCCCAGGCCTTGGGGAATGGAGAGGATGCTGTCCGTGAAAAGGAGACAGGGGAAGTACTAGGAGAGAATTCAAGGGACAGAGGAGAGGAGCTGGCAGCCACTGGTAACTGGGACTACCCGGGACAACAGTGAAGAGCTGTGGGTGCTGGCTGTGGCTCAGACACAGCCCAGACACGTGAAAGGCACCGCCCTGTTTAACCCCTACCGCACCTCTATGGAGCGGACACCATCACCCTCACCCCCACAGAGAAGACAGACGTGGACGCAAAGTCTCTCAACCTCAAAGCCTGCTGAGCCTAAGTCCTAGCTAGGCAGACTCTCTTAATGTGGAAGGTGTCCCCACCCAGCCAACAAAGCAGAGCGGCCAGCTGGAAAAGTCTTACCGATATGGCCCTGCGCTGGTGGGAAGCCTGGGCCTCCCTGCTCTCCCCTCCACCCCCACTCAGCTGCGACTCAGCCTTACCGGGAGTTCTGGGAAGCCGCTTTCCTGTAGGCCATGGGTAGCTTCAGCAGGGTCCTGTCAGGGAAGCCAGTGCTCTGAGTAGCCTCACTCAGGAGGCTCCCCCCATCCCCCCTGCGACCAAGCAACAGGGCTTCCAGAGTGGCTATGGGAGCCAGCAGAGTCCAGGTCTGCCCTGGTGAAGAGAAGAGACGGACCAGGGGCAGAGCCCAGGCCCTCCACAGCCTGTTTGGAGCCCCAGGCTGGGTGGATAAGAGAATGGGGCACTGGACAGCCAGGGAGAAGGGAACAGGCCCTAGCAATAGTCCATTCTGCCAACTTCAGGGCATGGACCCCATGGGATAGCACCCTGGGGGCTCCCCTGGCCCACATCCAGCTCAATGCCCTGCCCTCCCTGTCACCCCGCATCGCAGATTCCTGCTGCTGGCCAGGATCCGGTCAGGTAGACAAAGCTGTTCCTCCAGGAAGGGTCCGGAAAACCTACCCCTTCTCCTTCAGTGTGAAAGCTTCTGGCGCCTGGGGAGCAGCCGACGGGGGTATTTGTTGGTCCCTGAGGCCTGGTCTAGGCTTGGTGGCTCGGGAGCCTCTCCCCATAGCGGTGTGATCCCCCACTGATGGAAGCCTGCACTCAGGGAGGCCCCTGGCAGGCACCGTGGTCTGGTGGCTGCCCCTGGGTGGTTTTGTCTCTGAGGCTCGACGGCCAGCCTGGCCTGAGTCCCGGGATGGGGCAGAGGCTGTGCTGGCAGAAGTAGCAGTGAACCCAGACTTCAGGCTGAGGGCCTTGTGTCTTTCTCCAGCCTTAGAGACGCCTTTTCTCACCCGTACAGCCTTCTCCAGTGCCTGGGTCAGAAGCTCCAGCTCCTTGAGGTCTTGAGGGCTGGGTGAGCATGCTGCAAAAGCCAAACACTCTTGCAGTGTCACTCACCACTGCTTGTCAGAAGACAGAGCAGGGGCAGCGCCAGAGAAGGTGGGTGGTGGAGGTTTACCCGGAGGCGGGGCTTCTTCATTCGTTTCTGGCCCTGGGGCTGGCTCCGCCGCCGGCGTCTCGGCTGGTTCCCTGCCAAGACACAGCACAGTGGTGGCAGGGCCCAGACCCAACCGACCCCAAGGAGCTGCCTGGCCTCGCGGCAGCCCCCCCGACCTCGGAGCCTGCAGGCAAAGGGGAGCACAGCTGACAGTGAGCAGGTGGGCACTGGGCCCGGCCTCCCAGCCCGGGGGCTCTGAGCGGGGTTCCGAGGGCGGCCTGGCCGGGTGGTCTCGCGGTCCGCTTACCAGGTCCGCAGCAGCTGGCGGGAGACGCGCAGGCTCCGCTCCAGCTGCCACTGTCGCTCGGCGCAGGCGTCCAGGGCATCCTGCAGCTCGGCTAGCAGCCTGGGAGGGGGGCAGCGGCGGCTCAGCACCCCGGCCGGCCGCGCGCCGCTCCCGCTTCCGCCCCGCTCCCTCCCAGCGCGCGAGTCTCACCGGCGCGAGCAGCCGGCGGGCAGCATGAAGGCGGCCGCCGCTCGTCCGGATTTGCCGCCTCCGGAAAGTCCGGTCCTTTCCGGGCTAGTAGACCGCCCCCTTCCGGCCGGGCTGCCCAGTCCTGAGCCCGGCGCTCCGGCCCCGCCCCCGGCGCTCCGGCCCCGCCCCCGGCGCTCCGGCCCCGCCCCCGGCGCTCCGGCCCCCGCCCCGGCGCTCCGGCTCCCGCGTCAGCCCCACAGCCGCGCGCCGCTACTCCGGCTCGGCAAGGAGCTGGGCGTGGGGCCCGTAGAGGGTCCTCGGGTGGTGCACGGACGCACATCTGGTTTGGATGACTGGGTAGATGGTGGCCCCTGTGATTGCTTACGCTTGGCTTTGTCCTTATTGAGGGCGCCCTAAAGCAGGGCCGAGCTGCCCTGCGGACCCCAGGCACCTAGCACGGGGCCAGGTACTTGGCGGGGCCCAGTAGGTATTAACAGAGGTGAGGACAGGTGTTGGGGGCAGAGCAAGGGAGGAGGGAGCGTTCGCCTGTGGACGTCCTGGTGAGGTGACGACATGCAGGGGTGGCATCAGGTAGGCACGTGAGCCGAGGCACATCAAAGTCCAGAAGACCAGGGAGGGTGGCCTGAGAACAATGGGCCTGGGCCAGATGGTCCAAGGTGGGGCAGGTGAGTATAGACGCGGACTGGTGAAGGATGGGTGATGGAAGGGGAGCTGGAGCCCAGACAGGTGGAGGGACAGCAGAGCCAAGTGTCACAGAAGCAACGGGAAGCTGTTCCAGGGGGGTCTCCACAGGATGGGGGATGGAGCCTTCAGTGACTTGGACAGCTGGGGATGGGTGCTAGCCAGGAGGAGTGATGAAGGAAGCAGAGCCCGACGTAATTGGAGTTAGTAAGTAGGACTGTGAACCCTGCAGGGGCTGAGAACTCTCTGGGGAGGCTGCAAGGATGACACGCTGGGGGTGGGGGACGTTGCTTCAAGTTGGAGAGATGTCCATTTCGTAGCTGCTGAGGAGGGGAGCTGGGGGCCCCATGCTGCCTGGGACTGTTCCGGGGTGGGAGCTCAGGGTGGGCCCCTCCGAGGGTGGTGGCCCTGTTCTCAGGAAGAGGGGAGAGGGAGAGGCTTCGATCAGCACAGGCAGGTGGCGTTAGGTCCTCACTGGAGTGGTCTCCTACAGGTGCAGGCTGGGAGAAGGTAGAGAGCCTGGTCCTTGCAGAGTTGGGCTTCTGACAATGGGCCACAGACAAGGAGGTGGGTAGTTCAGACATGCACATCACTCAGCTGCCACTACCCTCATCACATTTAATCCCCACAACACCCCTGTGAGGTAGGTACTATGGCCCCATTTTACAAATGAGGATATCGAGGCTCACACAGGCCCAGGGGCACACGGTTGACAGGAATCCCAACCATGCCCCACCCAGGGTAGTCAGGATTCTCTCACAGTAGCAGGAAGACAGCTCCCCAAGGAACACCCCCCCCACACACACCCACACAAGCACCAGAAAAGCCATCTCTTTGTTCCACAGAGCTCTGGTTCAAGAGCATTTGGGGGGACGCTCCTGGCCCGGTGGTTCTTCCCGATGTTTTGAGAAGAAACAGAAGCTATCACTGCAGGGCACATGTCTCCGTGGTCCACCCGCCCGGGGTGGAGGGGGGTCGTCGGGCTCAGTCTGGAGCAGATCCCGCCGGTGTTCTGGCTGCTGCACCCAGGAAGTGGCAGGTGTGGGGGAGCGTCAGGAACCCACTGCAGATGCACTCTCGCCCAGCAGGTGGGAACAGGTCTTCTAAATCCCGCCCCTTTGCACTGTGGACACCTCAGATGTTACAAATGACATTTAGTTTTTTTCTGTCTAATCTCTCTGGGAAGAGTGTCAGGAGAGCACTGAGGGGTCTCAATCAGATAGACGTTCCCTTTTTCTTTAGTTGAGCCTAAATAAAGTTAAGAATCTCTTTTTAAAATTTAATGCCTTCTATCTTTAATTTTTCTTTTGTTTCCATCTTTAAAGAACGAAGGATGGAAATAAAGACAAGAAAAGAAATGGCCTAGAAATTCAGTGCAAAGAGAGGTGTTCGTATGGACACCACCTGCTGGGGACAAAGACAAACCACTCTGGAGGAAGGAACAGATTTCTGAAGGAGCTGAGAGTGTGGTGGGCAGGGAGCTTAGGGCCAAGACGTCAAGGCCCTGGCCCGAAAGCAGTCACGGCCCCCGCACCTGGCAGTCCCATGCAGTCCACAGCAGTGTGCAGGGGCAGGGCCCCCTCAGCAGGGGACCTGCCGAGTGAGGACAGGAGCCACGGCACAGGTATGAGGACGGTGGTGCGCTCAGAGCTGTCGGCCCCCACCGCAACCCAGAACCAGAGAGATGCCGGGAGGGGAGCTGTGCCAAGCTATCTGCTCACATGAGCCCTCAACTGTGAAAGCTGTCGGCTCCTGGGATGGGGTTCGGTGGGACTGGGGAGGTCAGGACGTGGGCTCAAGCTCCCCAGAGAGAGCAGGACAGACACAAGAGGGGACAGAGAAACGGGCTTCATGGGGCGTGGCATGATTGCTTTGAGGCTAAACTTTCCAAAGGGAAGAATCCGAATTTTTGTTCTGATTTGGACATTCTGCCGGCTTGCGTGGGACTACCCTGGAAAAAGAAACTTAGTGTCCCGTGGTCTCTCCGTTACCTGGGCGAAAGCCATCGGCGGTCCTCATGGCGTCCATCTCCAGCGCCCCCGTGGCTCCTAGTGCAGCGAGAGCCCTCCCTCAGCAAATGTTCCCTGCGGCACGCACGGGCACACTCACAGCCTCAGCAAGCCCGGCTCAGGTCCCTTCCCTCCTCCTCCTCCTCTTCCTCCTTGCTGTGGGTGGATAGGTTTTTCCTCTTCATCTGGGGAACGCTGCTCTCTGGAGGGCTCGCAGAGCGACACTGTAAACACGACTTCCTGGCATGATGGCGGCAAGGCTGTGTGTCTGAGGTGCTGCCTGGGGATAGCACTGAGGTAGATTGGGGAGGGCCCCCCGAGACGCCGTCCACTGAGTTTGTGGGACTCGCGTTGCTGATGGAGGAGTACCCTGAGGTCACGCTGTCCCTGCCTGGCTTTCTCGTGCTGCAGAGCCGAGGCTCAGGCCCTGGCGTAGTAGGCGTCTGGGGGCCTGGTACCCAGACGTGTGGGTCCTGGCGTCCCCTATCCTCCGGGCAGGCCTCCTCATCACTTGATTCCTGGCAGCAGTGCTGTTCGGGGCTCAGATAGACCACGGTGACATCGAGGATGCCGCTGGGGGCCGTCACTGTGGGAGACATGGGGAGAGAGATCTGTCCACTGTCCAAGCACTGGAGTGCCCCCCTGCCCAGTCAAGACCCCCAGTGGCCCAAGGTCCACTCTTGGCCAGGACAGGCGTGGCTCTCACTGGACAGTCCCCTGTACTGCTCTCCTTTGGGTAAGAAATTGAGGGTGGCACTCAACGTGAATCGGGGGACAGTAGGAAGCAACAACAAACTGGTCATCAATAATTTACTTAATCCCCAAGTGGACACAAAAGCAAGCAATTGGAAAATTGACAGAAATTGCTTGAACAGGGCTTCGTGTTTAGCTGCTTGAGAACACAGGGACAGAGCCTCCCACAGGCAGCCCTGGGGGGTGCACAAGGCACAGAGTCCAAAAGGGCAGTGGGCGGCACATCTCAATGTTCTAGAAAGATCTCGTGAATTCCACACAAGGTCTCTTACACTTCCCTGCCCTGGTGAGGCCCTTCCACAGGCCTGGCTGGGGCTGGACACAGGTCTCCTCTCCCTGCCGTGGGCTGGGAGAACCCCCACCCTGGCACCCGGCATCACTCTGGTGTTCTAGGGGCTCTGCTCTCTCACACCTGCCTGGGTGTGGACCTCAGGGGGTGCGCATCTGGATGGCCTTGAGGCCGTGGCGCTCACCGTCACCATCCTTCTCGCCCTCGCTTTCCTGGTCGCCCTCGTAGCCAGAGCAGTAGTCCAGGCTCCAGTCCAGAAAGCTGCCCAGCAGCATCTCCTCCTGGCTGGACAGCTCCGCGGTGGGCGTGGTAACGAAGCTGCCCCTGTCCTCCTGGAGGCTGTTCTCCCTCTTCCTGCAAGGTGGGAGACCAGGCGCCCGGTCACGGGCAGCAGTGTGGGGGGCCCAGCCTGGTCCTCCGCACCTGCCGGACCTGGCCTGGTGTGCTGCGTGCGGGGACGACACAGCCACCCAGCTGCCTGCCCTCAGGAAGCTCAGGGCAAAGCTCCCAGAGGCAGGGCCGGCGGCACAGCGAGGGGCTGCACACCTGGACTGCGCAGGATCAACAGGAGCTCCTCGGGTCTTTAAGATGCGGACGGCAAGTTATGCCAGGTGGCCAAGCCAGGACGCTGAGACAGGGGACATGTGTGGGACAGACTCGGGAGGTGAGGGTGGAGATGGGGGCAGCCAGGGAAGTGCGGAGGGGTAGGGCCAGGAGTGACAGCAACACCGTGGAACAGCGTGGCCCGCGGGTGCCTGTGCTGGGCTCAGCCTGTGCTCAAGACTGTCTTCGCTCAAAGAGACCAGGTTAAAGCGAGAGAGCGGCGCCGGAGAGAGAGGACGGCAGCCGCCAGTGGAGACCGGGCCCAGGAACCAAGGCCTGGATTCAGCCCCAGCTTCGTGTTTTGTGGGACCTGCTGCTTCTCCCTGCTCCCTCTTAGGAGGCCCCTGTGTAAAAGGGGGTAACGGAGCTCTCGGGCAGCCGTGGCAGTCGGAGGGAACCCAGGCCCAGCACGCACCGTTTCAGACACAGGGCTCACTCACCGCTTGGTCCTCCGTCCCGACGGCGACGTGAGGAAGGCGTGGATGTCCCCCGTGCTGAGGAAAGACGTGGGCTCTGGGCTGCCCTGCTTGACTCCCAGAGCTGCACACAGCTGGCCGTAGCTCAGCACCTGAGAGGAGACCAGGGTCAGAGGGGGGACGAGGCACGGAGGGGCCGGCGTCTGGGCTGGGGGTGGGGGTGCAGGCACCTCGTCCTGGCTGATCTCTTCGTAGCGCTTGTCCTCAAATCGCTGCTTCACGGCGGTCAGAGACACTTGCCTGTAGTCCTTGGGGGCATCATCATGGAAGCTGCAAACGGGGACACGTGAGGGACAGCGGAGCCACATGCGGGGGTCTGGGGCAGGTGACATTGGCAACCCCAGCCCAAGGGACTCCATTTTAGCGTCCGCTCGCTGAAGTGAGAGAGAACAATACGCTTTTAAAAACAGCCTAGTGATGGGAGGTCAGGATGGGGAACCTCGAGGCTCCGCGGTGAACGCACAGCCACACAGACGTGCGGATGTTTATGGCAGTGTTATTCACAACAGCCAAAAGGCGGCAACAGCCCCAACGTCCACCAATGCACGAATGAGCAAGTTGTGGTCCATCCATGCAGTGGACTGTGATTCCAGTGGAATCGTTACGCAGGTGACATGCTGGTCACAGAAGTCCACATGAGGCAGGACTCTGTTTCTATTAAGTGTCCAGAAGCAGGAAATCCACAGACATGGAAAGACGGGGGCTGGAGGGGAAGCCTGGGCCTGACAGACGTGGAGTCTGGGGTTTGAGAGTGGTGCCATGTTATGACGGTTGCACAACTCCGAGCACGACTTGTACACTTAAAAAAGAAGTTCGGTTGGTAAATAAATGTTTCCAATTATCTGAAATGAAAATAAAAAACAGTTCTGGGAGGGCAGGGGAACAGCTAGCAACAACTCTTGGTAGCTGGTGTCCAGTAAGGACTGTTCGCACCATCGTGTGAGTGATCAGACACACACGCTGACCCATCAGCTTCACCCCTGCTCCCCGTCCATTGGCTGTGAGTAGGCACAACAGAAAACAGGTTGGCCAAAGCACACGGCAGCCCCAGGACATGCTGACCGGTTCCCCATGGCGGGAGCAGGGTGGGGAGCAGGCCAGAGAAAGGGCCGCTCCCAGGGGTCTGGGGCCCGGCCAGAGAGCTCCGATCTCATCCTGGAAGGTGTACAGAGAAGTGACGCCCTCAGAGGCGGTCACTGCGGTAATTCAGGGGGCGGCTGGGGAATGAGCACGTGCAGGCGGCACAGGCCTCCAGAGCTGGTGGGACGCCGGATGAGGCAGCAGAAACGGCTGGCCCCAGGCCCCTGCTAGGATGACTGTGGCACACCCACCAAGCGCCCCGTGCGATCTATGACGAGGAGGAACGGCCCGGGGAAGAGGGGGTCCGGCCTGGACAAGCCAGCGGTGGGGGAGGAGGTCCTGGGGCTCAAGTCAGAGGCTGGGGTTCACATGTGTTCTGAATCCTGGAAGTCCCCGAGGACAGGCAGAAGGCCGGAATCACCCAGACCCACACGCGGGAAAGAGAGCGCTGGGCGTGAGGAGGAGGGGCAGCTGGGGTCTGGCTCAGGCGCGTGTTGGGAGCGGGCATGAAGTGAGCGGATGGGGAGCGGGGCTGCGGCAGGAAGCAGTCACAGCCGGCCAACTCCTGAGCAACGGGACAGGTGGTCCGACGCCACACCGACCACGGCTCCAGCAGCCGGCTTCGATGTTTCTGTTACTGTCTGCCGCCCGCCGAATGAGCTTTGGGTGGGAGCAGCAGCAGCACGCACATCAAATGTCAAAACTGCGAAACAGGCAACGTGGCCTGACGTTTTTACATGTCGACTCTGAGAACGCAGTGCACTGCGGGGAAGCTGTGTGTGTGGGCTGACAGCCCTCATGTGACAGCGAGCCCCCCCCCCCACGCCCCGGGATGTGACGACGAAGCCTGTGGCAGCTGGGTGGGGGATCAATTCCTTCTAGGAACTCACCACTTTTGATGAAGGCTCAGGACACAGGGTATGAGGTCTTCACAGGAGAACCCAGTCAGGTCCCACAGATGCGTGGTCCAGGGCTGTGCTGGGGAGGAAAGCAGGGGTGCTGCGGCCGTGCTGGGGTCCCCCGCACCCCATGGCCCCACGGTTCTGCTGCACAGTTTCCTGGAGCTCAGGGTTACAAACACCCCATGCTCACTGTCAACAGAGCAGGAAATACTTAAACGCTAGAACCATCTCTTAACCTCACCCCCACAGAACGGCTTTTAGTCCATTCTGGTGTCTCCTCATCCAGGAGTTGGGCAAACTTCTCTTTCTCCCTCCTTCCCCCTTGTATTGGAGAGTCGTCTCCTGTCTCCTGACTCGGGGAATCCCCAGTCCCTGGCTCAGCCCCTGCTGAGCAGCCGGTGGAAGGGCGGCTCCTTACTCTGCCCATGCGTCAGCCTTGCTAGCAGCAGGGCGGCCGCGGCCAGGCAGGCTGGAGAGTAGGCAGCCAGGCTGGTGTGCAGCAGGGACAGCTCACACAGGAAGCTGCACAGGTGCTGGGTTCTCGGCGCCGCAGGGACCAGCGTCAGCAGGACATCCTTGTAATCAACCACAGTGGGGACCTAGATGGGACGGGGAGGTGATGTGGGGTCCTGGCGCACAAGCCCCAGGGTGTTGCAGTGACAGATGCAGCTCCGGTCTCGTGCCCTCTGGGTCCAGGAGGACTTTCCAGAGCAGGGAAGCTCAAGACCGTGGAGGAGCCTATGATTCCTCCTGTCCCCTCCCACGACATCAGCCCTGATGTGAAAGGAAACAGCAAGTGGCCCCTTACCCGAATCTTCCCTTCCAGGGCAGAGATGATCTCTCCCATCATCCGCACCAGGTCCTCATACTTGTACGTGTTGTCTGTGAGCCACACAGCCTCGCGGATCGTCAGGATCTCTTTGCTGATAAACCTAGAATGTCAAGAGGTGTCTAAGCATGGAGTCTGCTCTCCCTGGAGGCAGCGATCACTTCAGGCCCACGGCGGGGGGTCAAAGAGTGGACTGGGCTGCCTGCAGCCCCACAAGGAACAGATGAGCCCATGACCCTGTCCGAAGGGTCTGCAAAGGAAGTGGGACTAGTGCCAGCCGTGGGAGTGGCCAGGCTCCAGGCACGCAGAGGTGTCTGCAAAAGGCACCCACGAATGATGTGACTGGTTGATCCTCTTAACGACCTGAGGATGAAGCCAGCTTCCACGGAGCTCACGTAAGCAAGAGCTTACACCTGGGAGGGAGTTGAGGCAGCAGAAGGAGAGCTGGAGGTTGTCTGAAGGTGTGTGCTCAGCACGGGTCTGGCCACAGGAATCCTGACTGTGTTCTCTACTCTCCAGTGGCCCCAACTAACAGGGAACATGCTGGTCCAGTGGCCTGCCGGCAAGGGAGCAGGACCAAGCCCGTGGCCGCTCTGTCCTGGGGACTCGGTAGCTGCCCCATTTGCTACAGCCTTTTTTTTTTTAATAAAGATTTTATTTATTTGACAGAGAGACAGCCAGCGAGAGAGGGAACACAAGCCGGGGGAGTGGGAGAGGAAGAAGCAGGCTCCCAGTGGAAGAGCCTGATGTGGGGCTCGATCCCATAACGCCGGGATCACGCCCTGAGCCAAAGGCAGACGCTTAACGACTGCGCTACCCAGGCGTCCCTATAGCCTTGAAAGAGAGAGATGGGAGGCGTGGGGAGCACAGGCGCAGAGAGTATGAGGCAGGAGTGCCCAGCGGGGCTGGGTGTTAGAGCTCCCGTGCAGAGGCCGCGGCAGGCGCTGCTCGGAGCAGAGGCAGGGCATCTCTGCGTCTAAGATCTTTATAAAGCATCTCACTGCCAGCCAGGTGGTGGTCTGGTCACTCGGTTTCTGATTACAAGGATGTAATTACGCCGCTCTGGCACGAGGCGGCGGAGCCTATCTGTTCTGTCACCTCTCGTGAGAAGGTCTGAACTGGGGGTCCCACGAGCACGCCTGAGGGGCTGGTTGGCACATGGCAGCCTGCCTGTAGCCCCAAGCCCACACTGGTCTCCTACAGACCACACGTCCCAGTTCCCGTCATGGTCATGTGTCCAGGATCACTCCAAAGGTGGACAGGGTGGCCTCAGGGGTCACTGGGTGTGGCAGAGAGTAAAACAGGAGCTGGGGCTTTCCGTGACCCCGTGACATAGAAAAACCATCCCAACAACATAAGCCTGGACCCCCTGCCCCGGGCTACATGCAAAGGAAGTCCGCGTGTCTGAGCACACCCTGCCGTGCGTGGCGAGCCTGTCCCTCAGCCCCAAGGCTCACAGACAAGGATGGCCAGTCTGCAGAGCACTGCCCGGGGGAAGGGCAGACCACGCGGGGATGTCTGCCTTAGGAAAACAAACACACACCAGATGCTTCCAAGGCAAAATGGGCAGACGAGTATTGACAAAAAACCAGCAGATTTAGGTAAAACGTGAGCTGGTCCTTCCTGACAGGTCCGAGTTGCCAGGGATGCAGGCAGCTGTAGCAGGAAGCACCCTGTGTTTGCGGTGGGACTGGGGTGTTCTGGGAGCTGGTTGGGGGTGTGAGACCCTCTAACTGCAGGTCTCTGATGACATGGGCTAGAGGGCTTGATCGCTGAGAAGTGGTCTTTCCGTGATTTCAGGAGGAAGACTCTGGAGGGCAGGTCACCACGTCACCCTCAAGGGCCAGGGGAGGAGGAGCCCAGCCTGAACCCATCCGAGCAAGGCCATGTTCTGGGGTCCCCGCAGGCCGGGATGAGTGGCTGCCCACATGCCAAGGGTCGGTCCCCATGGAGGGGAGACTACTCTGCTTGCGCTCTCCTTGAAATTCAGACCCGCACCCTATGAGGTGGGACACTGAAGGCTCATTTCACCGGCAAGCCAGCCTGAGCAGCCGGGCAGGCCTAGCTTGCTGAGGGTCGTCCCGCAGACCCCGCCCCGGGGGGCCCCTCACCGCGTGCAGATGACCATGCAGGCAATGCCCAGCAGCTGGAGCCTGAACCGGGGCACTGGCCTCCTCCGCAGGTACCGGTCCACGCACTCCACGGTCAGGTGGAGGCACAGGCTCGTGAAGTCCTTCATGGTGGCGACTTCTACCAGCCAGTCAATCAAGATGTACCTGCAGGGAGAGCACCATCCTGAAAACGAGGGCGAGCGTCCCATTCCCGCCTGGCCCGTCTGTCCTCGGGGAGTGAGCAATCTGCAGCATCGTCCATTTACGCAGGAACCTGTCCCTGCCGCAGGTGCTGGGTCCAAGCGGGCTAGGAAGGCCCCCAGGTTGCTAGGTTCCTAAGACGAAGCTGGGCTCACACATCTGTGTACCTGCCTTCTCCCACTCAGACCGCCAGGTTCCGGAGGAGCCCAGACACACGCAGGAGGCAAGGTGGGGCCACCCTGCAGGGCTGAGGATAGATCACAGGGCCCAGGTCCGGAGAACAGTCACGAGAAGCTGGCAAACCCATATCCTCCCCAAGGAGAGGCTCATCCACAGGGTCATTTATTTCGACCCTCTGCAGCGGAGCAAAGAACCAGAACGGAACTAAAGGAGGATGCCCTGAGCCCGGCACTGGACTTCTCAGGCACCCAGCAGCCCTGACATTGCTGACAGACGTGGGGTCCCTCCTCCAGGGGGCTCAACCTGGGGCCAGGGACACCCTCATGCGGGAGTGCTGGGTGCCCCGGCAAGGATACCCGAGTATGGTCAACGCCTCTCCGAACAAGGAGAGGAGAGACCAGCAGCAAGAGGGAGAAGAAAGGTGAAGCTGCTGGGTTCTGGGCAAGTGTTTCAGGTGCTGGGAGGAAGCATCTGTCACAGGCAGAGGGAAGGAGGGAAAGACGGGCCGAGGTGGTAGAACTGCGGGGGCAGGAATGGGGGTGAGACAGAATGGGGGAGGAAGCCCAGTCTGTGTTTCCTCCCAGAGCTGGAAGACCCCGTGAGCACCGCCAAGTGTTGGAGGTTTAAGCCAGCCGACACTGGGAACAGAAAAGGACGCTCCGCCACCCAGACTCAGCGACCTTAACAACCTGACTTCTAAAACCCAACCAACCGGGGCGCCTGGGGGCTCAGCCGGTTATGCATCTGCCTTCGGCTCAGGGCATGATCCCGGGTCCTGGGATCGAGTCCCGCAGGGAACCTGCTTCTCCCTTCTCCCTCTGCCCCTTACCTTGCTCACGCGCACACACTCTCTCTCTCAAATAAAATCTTAAAAATAAATAAACCCCAAACCAACCAAAGGTACCCTTCAAAATAACTAACTCTTCAGCCAACACAATGTCATGTGTCAAATATACCTCAGTTAAAAAAAAAAGGTGGCTGTTGCTTGGTATAGAGGAAAACAAAAAGAAGCTCAATTTGAAGACTGAAATGATGTTAATATTTCAACAAAATTCTGCTGTTCTTGAAAAGGACAAACTGCCCCCCAAAACAGAACAGCAACGATCCAACAAAAGGGCCGACTGAGAGGGGCACGAGGTGTTCTCAGGATACACCTTCTCACAGGAGAAACAAGTAGGGGAGAAGGAGGTGCAGCCGCCGGCACTGGCCCCGGGCTCCAGAGCACAACGGCTTGCCGACGTGGGCTGTGGGAGTGAGGGACAAGGCAGCCCTGTGCCGTGTGCGTGAGATCAAGCCTCTCCACGAAGGCATGATCCCGTCAAACACAAACGTCTACTGAGCACATTCTGTGAGCTGCGGGAGAACAGCCAGAGCCTGCCCCTTCGAAACCCAAAGCATGTTTTTAACTAACTTTTTTTTTTTTAATTTTATTTATTTATTTGACAGAGATAGAGACAGCCAGCGAGAGAGGGAACACAAGCAGGGGGAGTGGGAGAAGAAGAAGCAGGCTCATAGCGGAGGAGCCTGATGCGGGGCTCGGTCCCATAACGCCGGATCACGCCCTGAGCTGAAGGCAGACGCTCAACCGCTGTGCCACCCAGGCGCCCCTTAACTAACTTTTTAGAGAGAAAGTGGGGATGGGCAGAGGGAGAGAGAGAATCTTAAGCAGCCTCCACGCCCAGCACAGAGCCTGACACGGGGTTCAAGCTCAGCACCTGAGATCACGACCTGAGCTGAAAGCAGGAGTCGGACGCTCCACTGACTGAGCCACCCAGGGGCTCCTCCGAAGCATATTTGAAATCTTGTGGAAGCTGAAGAAATTATTTACGCCTTCCACGTTACTTTCTAGCATATCCTGTGACCGAGTGAAAAACCTCGGGGTGAGTGGGCTGCAGGAAGGGACAGGACATGCGGGGCTGGAGGCCACCCCAGGGGCCACCGCTCCCCCTCCGGGCACACGCAATGGCCGTGGGCCCTCACACGCCACATGGATGCTCACACGCGGAGGCGGAAAGAAGAGGTGGTGTTTTGGCTGCTGAACTGGCGATACAAATCCTGTCATTTTGGGAAGACGCTTAAAATGGTTTAACACATTCTAGGGTTAAAAAGGAAAACTGGAGCACGGACACTCATGGGGGATATTTTCTCTTCAAAGCCCCAGAGAACGGGAGCGTCCCTGGTTTTGGAATACACAGGCGCACGAAGGGGGGTTCCAGTGGGGTTGCTAACCCAGGGTGCCCTGTGCCGGTGGCCCAGGTGGAACGGGACCAACACCCCCCTTTCCCCGGGGGGCCCGCCGGCCACTCTGCCTCTGCCCACCGTCTCACGCAGATGCTTGCCCTAGAGGCCCTCACCTCATCGTGTCGCTGAGGCCCTTCTGCACAGAGAAGACCTGCTGCTTGCTGATGGCGCGGGACGTCTGAAACAGCTGGCGCACCATCCCGCCCGAGGCCTTCGCGTCTAGTCCCAGCTGGCCTCCATGCGCGCAGGCTTTGGCTAAAGACAGCTGCGGGACAGACGTGCACGTGAGTGAGAAGCCGCGGGCTGCTGGGGCAGACGAGTGAGGGGACGCAGTGGCTGCGTCCACCTTCCCCGCCTTCTGGAAACAGCACGGCTGGGGTTTGAACTACTCACTTTGAAATAAATACTACGTCATGTGATAACGAACTTCAAAAGGGACAAAACATGTATAATGGAGTCAGCGTAGCAAAGCGGCCAAAACTGGCTGGAGGGTCAGATGACCTGGCTTTAAAACCTGGGTCCCTGTGAACACCACAAACTGGGGGAACTGCTGCATGCCTCAGTTTCCCTTCTCATGAGCACCTGCCTAGGTAGCTGGGTGTGTGGGCTGACTGAGCCGTGTCCGCCACTTGGCACAGGCCCCCTGGGACCTCTGGGCCCTCCGATGGTAACTAGCAACCATTTCTGGATACTTCCTTCTAGATGTTTCTATGCATTCCTGATCATAGTGCACATATATTTTATCTTCTCTCCGTTCGCTAACAATAACGTGGCTCCTAGGGTTTGAAACACCTGTTCTTCCCTGCAGAGTTTATTACTCTGTGGAGCATCTCTGTGCCGCCATTTCGGTACTGGTACCCGTCTGCTTATGTGGTCAACCCACAGGGGCGGCTGTGCCTAAGTGTTTTCTGAAAGGGCCACGCGGATTTTCATACCAGCTAAGAGAATGCTGTTTTATCACATCTTTGCCAGCAAAAACTGCTATCATGAAAAATGTGTATTTTCAGAATATCAGCGATCCACTCAACACGCGCAGAAAAAAGATCTGCACACATGGCCTTGTTCAGCTGTGTGCCCCATGAACTAGAGGTGAGGGGGGCGCTGCCCTGGGCTTTGACCAGTTGGTTCTATTTCCTCTTTTCTGGGAGCACACGGAGACCCTTTGAATGCTTACTGGCATGTCCCTCTTCTTACGATTAGTTAGAGCTTCCGAGAGAAGTGCGCTGCTGCTGTTCCAGCTGCCGCCAATGCTCAACCTGCCTGGGATAGTTTGTGACACGTGCCTTGTTCTGTGACACGTCAGGCTGGGCCACCTACCACTCAGTGATTTCTTCCCTCACTTTTAGGGCAGATGACTGTCGAACACCCCCCTGGTGGGGCGACAAGAGGGTTTCTACCCGTTCGGCAAAGGGGGACTGTCTTTGCTTTGTCCTAAACAAGGATTTTTTACAGCTGGAGCAGGAGAGCATCTAGAGAACACCACCGGCAAATCCCTCATGTCTTGGCTCTAACCCTGGGTGACCCTGTGAGCGGGTGACATGACGGAGCCCCATCTGCTCCGAGGTGCCCGAGCTACCGGACAGTCACAGGGAGCAACAGGAGTGCGAACAGCAGACGTAGCTCAGCAGCACCCGAGAACGGAGAGGCTGGCCGGCTGGGGGCAGCGGGCTTGGAGGCGCCGGGGGGAAGCGCAGGGATGAAGGAAGCACTTGCAGGCCTCCTCCCTGCGCACCCCACAGCTACACTCCTGTAAGCCCTGGTGTCAGCCCTGGGCCAGTCCTACCGCCTCTGAAAGGAAGCCGGGGCGGGCTCGCCGCCATGGGCCCCACGAGAGGAGCTGGAAGGAGCAAGGCCAGCTCCTGCCTCACCTGTGCTTCCCAGCAGCCTTTGGCTGCGTAGTCCCTGAGTTTCCGGAAGCTGTGGAGGCATCGCCCGGGATCTGACATCTGTCAATGGGAGAGAGTCACCGTGCTTTTATACAGTTGTGTCTCTGGAAAAACTCAGAACCAACCCATCGATTCTTAATTGTTCCTCCCGACACCCCCAGAGGGACCACAGCTCAGACTCCTTCCCAGCCCCTTACCCCCGAATGACGGTGGTTGTTGGGGACAGCTACAGGAGCACTGCTGGCCAGCAGTGCCTGGTGCTCGGGGAGCTGCCCGCAGGCCCCCCGTGTATACAGAACCTTGCCTAAGGGCCCATTTGGAGACTGAATGTTTGGCCGACACGAATCCTCCTGTCCCCAGACCCCGGCCCACTTACGTCTGTCCTCCTGTCACGTTCCCAGAGGAGGTACGAGCTGGCCAGACAGCCCTGATTAGCAGACTCTTCGAACAGGTCCCGGGCCTGCTGCTTCCGCTCTTCATCCTACAACAAACCCCAGGACAGCGGCCTCCTTCACCCCACTCCCCGCAGAACACCAGCCTCTATCGGTGGCCTCCTTCGCCCTGCTCCCTGCAGAAGACCAGCTTCTATGGACCGCCACGGTCTCTCCGCAGACCTCTCAGTAATCATATTCAGGGGTCTCTCTTAATAAAATGAATTAAGTAAATTGGGAGTGGAAACGACTTCTCTTAGGGTACATGCTTCGACGACTGCCGGGAGAGCGAGCTTCTGAGCTCTGCCCCCACAGGCCCCCTCCCTCTCGGATGAGGTTTGTGTTTCGCTCAGCCCGTGGCCCCTAGCTTGGCTGTGGGCCACTGCAGGGTCAGCGCTCCGCACCAGGCCCCCCAGATGGTGATGTGGAGGTTTTGTCAAGGCTGCTCCCTGTCCTCGCTCATGCTCAGCATCCCCCCTGCTGCTGCCCATGTCACCAGGAGCCACCACCGCTCCTTGTCCTCGCTCACGCTCAGCGTCCCCCCCGCTGCTGCCGCTGCACATGTCACCAGGAGCCACCACCGCTCCCTGTCCTCGCTCACGCTCAGCGTCCCCTCCTGTTGCTGCCGCTGCACATGTCACCAGGAGCCACCACCGCTCCCTGTCCTCGCTCACGCTCAGTGTCCCCTCCTGCTGCCGCGGCTGCACATGTCACCAGGAGCCACCACCGCTCCCTGTCCTCGCTCACGCTCAGCGTCCCCTCCTGCTGCTGCCGCTGCACATGTCACCAGGAGCCACCACCGCTCCCTGTCCTCGCTCACACTCAGCGTCCCCCCTGCTGCTGCCGCTGCACATGTCACCAGGAGCCACCACCGCTCCCTGTCCTCGCTCATGCTCAGCGTCCCCCCCTGCTGCTGCCGCTGCACATGTCACCAGGAGCCACCACCGCTCCCTGTCCTCGCTCACACTCAGCGTCCCCCCCTGCTGCTGCCGCTGCACATGTCACCAGGAGCCACCACCGCTCCCTGTCCTCGCTCATGCTCAGCGTCCCCCCCTGCTGCTGCCGCTGCACATGTCACCAGGAGCCACCACCGCTCCCTGAGTTTGCTGCAGGCGGCATGAGCTCGGTAAAGCTCTCTGCAGTGTAGGGAGGTCTGTGGGAAGAGTGGGAGAGGCTGCCCGGAGCCAGGCCATGACACCGGCCCATGGTCTGGCGAGCACTCGGACGCTCCCCCTGGGCTCCACACTGTCTCAGAGGCGGGTCTTGCCCGGGTGTTACACCCCACACGACCCCTCCTGCTGCCTGCTGCTTACTTCCTGGTCCCTGGTGTTTGCAGCTGCCAGAGAGGCGGGCAGCACAGAAACACGGAGGCCCTGTGCTCCATGTCAGTGTGCTCAGGGGGTCTGGGTGGGACAGATGACTCACCTCGAAGAGACTGAGCACTCTCCCCAGGCAGTGCAGTAGGGACGCTCTGTGAGTCTGAAGAGCAAGAGGAGGGGGAGGAGGAGGTGTGATCATCAGTGGGAAGAGAACTTCCGGTGTACCATCCTCCCCGTCCACCTGTTCTTGTGGCCCCTGCCTGGCCCACACCCGACCCCGAGAGCCGTCCCCTGATTCCTGGCTTTGGGGAGCCCAGCCCCTTGTGGGATTCCCTGGGAGCCCCAGCTGTGAGGCTTCCTCTCCTGCTGACTCATCTGCAGATGCCCCCGCGCCCACACTCGCGATGTTCTGCCCCTGCACTGTTTTCAGGCGCCTGGCTTTACATGATCCGGTGTCTCTACTGACCTGATGGGGCTCGGACCGTCCGGCACGCCGGCCCCACATGTGTCCATCGCCAGGACTTGCTCCCTGCAGCTGGCACTCTGCCCTGAGGCTCTCATGGACCACGGCCTTGCAGCAGCTTCCAGACACCGACCACGGAGGACGGATGAAGAGCCAGATGAAAGGCGTGGCACCCACATTCAGTCGCTCAGCAAGACTGAAGAAGCGAGAGGCCTTCAAGCCGTTCACTTCCGCACGGGCTTCATCAGACACAGACACTGCGGACATGGACAGACCATTACCCCAGGTGTCTCTGAGGGACAGGTGCATGGAGTTCTCCGTGGGCTTTCAAAGTCTACAACCTTACGCCTGCCACAGCGCACCACTGCTGGTGTGTAAGGAGAGCAGAGCCCTCCAAGATGGGGGCTCCTCCCTTTCTTCCCCTACCTTGTGAACCACGTGTCCCTGCCGGCAGCCTAGGTTCTGAAGGTCTGGGAAGGTGTCCCCTGTGGAGCGGCACATGCACCCTCCCTCCCGCTGGGAGCTACAGCCTGGACCCTTGCTAGTGGGTACAGTGTTTCCTTTTAGGCCAATGTTCCACATCTGGATGGTGGCGATGGCTGCACCACTCTGTGAAGATACTACAAATTGCTGGCTTCTACACTTTGGATGGGTGACTTGGATGGTGCGTGAATTCTGTCCGGGAACCGCTGTCTGATGGGGGAGTGCACGAGGGGAAGGATTGTTCACCGTCTATCAGTCTCAACAATCCTGCCAACCAGCTGGGAGCAGAGGCTCTCTCAGCAAGATACCAGATCTTTTAGAAGCAGAAACATATCAACTATCCCCAGTCTTTATGCATTTTGGGGGCTGGGACTGGACATCCTGCAGGCTGGTTCTGTGTGCTAGGTAAAGAGGCAGGCACTGGGAGAGGAGAAGGCCACATGGGTCGTTTCAAGGAGCCCCTGTTTCTTGGGGGGTGAAGGAGTTCAGGCACCAGGCCGGCTTTGACCTGCTCGTACGTGTCTCCCACTGAAGCCGCAGCTGTGTTGTTAACACCCTTTGATCGCTGCCCCAGAGTTCCGGGGAGGAAGGAGGGGAGCCAGCACTTACACGTGGCCTGCGGTGTTCACTGGACGGAGGGGGTGCTGCCAGGGGAGGGGGAAGCCTGGCTTGCCTGATTAGCCCTCCCCACCCCCCACTCCCCGCCTGAGTCTCTGCTGATGGAATTAAAGCATTTGTCAAAACAAGGTTTGTTAAAATAATTAAAGGGTATGGACTCCAGTGGGTCCCGTAGCAGGGCCTCTGTGGGCACACGCTGCTGAGGGGAGAGGCCCAGGGCTGGACCTCACAAGAATAAGGGCAGAAGGGCTCCCACTGGGAAGGACTCACGCCTGTTCTACAAGGTCAGCACCGAGGGGGGCGAGGCTAGCCCCAACCCCGTGAGGACTTACGGCCTTCATTGTAGAGGTAGGCTATGCCCAGCTTCACGGCAGCTTCAAAATTTCCCTTTTCGGCAGCCCTAGACCAGTAAAAACACACAGCATCACCTGTGTTGTCCCATGAAGGTTCTGTCAGGCCACAGCACCCAAAGCTAGAATGCTTGTTTCTTAAGTGAGGATTTTTTAGGAAATGCAAGCAGATATCATTCATCCATGACATGCGACAACACGAACGAACCTTAAAGACATGCCAAGCCAAAGAACTCAGCCACAAAAGGCTACGTGTTGTAAGATTCCCCTTACACAAAATGTCCACAGCAGGCAAATCCACAGACAAGTGGGCAGATTTGGGGCTGCCCGGGGCTGGGGGACTGCAGGGAAAATAGGGAGTGGGCACTGATGTCAACCCCTATTGACTCTGGCTTTGCTGTGCGGTAATGAGGATGTTAGTGGTGATGGTTGCACAACTCTGTGAATCTACAAAAAAACACTGAATTGCACACCTTAAATGGATGAATCATACGGTATGTGGCTTAGGTCTTAGGGGGCCTGTCTGGAGCCACCGGCACACGTGGATGGTAGGTCCAGTCACCGGCATGATGGGGCCCCCAGGCCCGGGGCGGGGGGCGGCTCACACCTGCTCTGACCCTCCCTCTGGGTCCCAAACTCAGCAGGAGGATGGGATCAGCCAGGGAGTGAAATGCAACAGGAGTGAAATCACATGCTTTTGACCAATAAATAAATATCTAACTAAATAAATACAAAGAGGGTTGAGTAAAATTTCCACAATTTCCACAAGCAGGTGACCTGCATTTGAGTCACACAGACTGGTCCCAGCCGAAGTGCGACCCTTCGAAGCATGACAGTGACTAATGAGTCCGCCTGGGCTGGTGGCATGGACAGCCAATCACTCTACTTCATGTGACTCCATGAGTGACGCTGACAGCCCTCGATCACTCTCCGGGGGGTGAGGTGTGGACAAGGGCAACCACAAGAGGAAAAGCATGCCCAGGTCAGGCGTACCAGGGAGGCCCAGAGACAGGAGAAAACGGAGCCATTGTCTGGTGCCTATATACCTTTCAAAGAGCCTCAGGTTCCTTGGAGAAGGCCACAGCTCCTGGAAGCTGGCACATGCCCAGACACTGGCATGGTTGTCCACCAGGTACTTCAGGTGGGAGTGCACCTGCACAACAACGGAAGCAGGGGTGGGGGCTGGATTATCAAGGGACCTCCCAGAAGCCTCGATCCCGGAAGCCCTTGAACGCGGGACATAGAAGGATGGAGGGCCTCCTGTCTCCCTCCCCACCCCAGGAAGAAAGGCCCCTGTGTATCAAAGTAATAGCTGATTTGAAAAGAGGGAAGAAACAAGCTTCTTGCAGGCTCTAAAGGTGGGGACAGTGGTGCCAGAAGGGGGGAAAAGCATCCACACTGAGAAAGAGGGGGTGACGCCCCTGTAAGGGTGTGTACCTACAAGGATAGGGAACCTGACTCTTTACAGGAGCAAGTAGAACAGAAGTTTGTTTTGTGCTCCTCTACCTAGGGCCTTGCTAGTGGGAACATGGCTGGAGTCTGGAGGGCAACAGAGGCTCTAGAAAAAGACCAATAAATTTAATACCGCCCTGGTCAGAGGCAGGAAGTGCCCCAGCAGGGAAGCCTGAGCACAGGTGAGCACTTCAAGTGCTAAAGTTCCCATTGCCATTGAAAACTCGGCATGTATGGCTATTATGACCACAACCGAGGCGGCTTTGGGAGTCAGAGAAGCAAGGTCCTATTGGAGTTTTCCCACCAATTTGCTGTATGCCCTTGAGTAAGTCAGTCTGAATGAGGGTGCAGTTGAGTATCTGCAAACTAACTCCCAGGGTCCCTTTCAGGGCTCGATATTACATGGCATTTTGTCCTCAAGAATGTGTTTTTGTTCTATTTAATACTCTTATTTCTCAAGGGGTGAAAATTTCACTGCCACCATAGGTACCTTCTCTGTCAAACATGGGAATGAACGGATTCAAACATACTGCACAATGTTTCAGCTTTGAGGCATTCCTGCGATCGCAACAACCTGAAACATCTAGTAACAACATCATCCTTGGAGCCTCAGCCCTCTTTTGTAGCCAAAATTCTGTTCTGACATTTAAGAACAGAAAGCTCTGATGGGATGACCAACAAGTTAGGCTGAGGCTACTTTCATCTGGCGACTTACAGCTCGGACAGCCAGGATGTCTCCAACAGAAAGCCATTTCAGAATATGAAAGAGCACATCTTCGGGGAGGCTCAAGATGGTTAGGTTTCGGGGTCTCCTCCTTATTCTTCTCTTTGTAGGGTAACAGAAACACTTGGCACACCGACAGTGGATCACTGAGGGAGAACAGCAGAATGATCTCAGTGATGTGTAGGAAAGGAGCTGCACTGATGTGCAAAGTTGTATCTGAGGGCGACTGAACGGTCACTGTGCCTTCCCCACAGAAGGAACCAGCCGCATTTCTAGTCCCAAAGATTAAATAAAGGAGTAGTGGTCCGCGATTCCCGCAGACACCATCATTCATTCAAAGATTCAGTAAGTACTTAGGGCGAATAGCAGGTGATCATGGAACTTGGCTACTGGGGCAAGTGGCCAGCGCGGATGATGGTCCCCTCGGACCCCTGCCCATCTCCGCTCCTACTCACACCAGGACGACACAGCAGGAGCCCCTCACCCCGCTCCCTTGGCTTCCTCCCCGCCGCCCGCCTGCAGGACCCCCTCCGCAGGCCTTCCTGCCCTGCCCCGCTCTGCACCGGGGTCGCCTACCAGCAATTAACGGGCCGCGCGGGGCGACCGAGGCCCACAGAGTACCTGGATGTGACCGCCACACTGTCCTCGTCCCCTCGCTCTAGGCCGGACGCGGTACTCACAGCCCGCGACAGGTGCCGGGCCCCGCGCTGGGCGTTCACGCCAAGCCCACCCGCACCCGCCGCGCCGCCGGGCATTTAAACCGCGCGCCGGGCGGGCACCTCCGGGACGCCCCGCACGCGGGGCCGAAGGGCCCAAGCCGTCCCGCTAGGTGTCCGCCCGCCGCCCGCGCCCCGCACTCACCACCGCCGCTCCCCATCGCCGCCGCCGCCGCCGCAGCCGCCGCCTCGGTCGCCCGCGCCCCCGACCGCCGTCAGCCCCGCGCGCCCCGCGCAGGCGCAAACCCGCCCCGCCTCCCGCCCGAGTTTTCAAATGAGCCCGGCCCTCCCATTGGCCGGCCGGGGGGGGCGCGCGCCGCCGGGCCGCCGTGCCTGGCCCCCCCCGGCCCCGCTCCCCCAGCCCGCTCCGGGCGCTCGCGATTGGCCACGCCAGGACGCGAATTCGAACGCCGGCCGCTGATTGGTGGATTCTGAGCGGCCGCCCCGCCTCCCCGGCCCGGGCGGGCGGTGTCCCCCGGGGAGCGGGCGCCGGCCCGGCCGGCGGGGGCGTCTATGCGTGCGCTAGGGTCCGGGCTGTTCCGGCGGCCCGGGTCCCGGCGAGCGGCGTCCGCGGAGGTCTGTGCGCACCCGCCCCGCCCCTGGCCCTCACCCCGAGGTCGCGCGCCCGGCCTCCCTCCCGCGCGTCAGGCGAGGAGACGGCTGCTCGGGCGGCAGAGCCACTGGGACGTGGACCGTAACGCAGCCCTTTCAGTGACTCGGCCGGCGCCTTCTTCCCGCGAATCGTGGCTCAGGGGTCCCTCGGGCAGGACATCGCCCCTGTCTGTCCCCGCTGTGTCCTCACTGCCCTCGGGAGCCGGCCGCACTGGCTGCCCCCCGCCAGCCGGACCACGGTGTCCGTCAGGGACTGGGCAGTGCCCTCCGGCCCGTCTTTCACGGGAGAAGCGCTGGCCGGAGGAGGACACGGTGGTTTTCCCGGAGACGCTCTGCTCAACCCCGCGCCCCCAGTCAGCCCTAGGCTCCCGTCAGGGTCGGCGGTCGCTGCTGAGCAGCCGGGCACACACACCAGAGCCCACGCTGCCAGTCTGCAGCAGGAGACACAGGAGGACACGGACGGCCACACGGGGTGTGAGAGGCCAGGCCCTGCACTTGGGGTTGAGGAGGGGCCGAGGTGGGGCGCACAGGAAGCAGAGAGGACGGAGCCCCGCGGACTGGGGGCTGCTCCCCAGATGGCCCACGTTCCACCCAGGAGCACGAGGAGGGCCAGGGTGGACGCTTCAGGTTTCTCATCCTTCCTCACACCTTTGGTTACTATTTTCCGCTTTGTTACTGTGTTGTCCTCCTCCCCCGCACTGTGACTTTGTTGCTGGTCTCCCCCAGGGCAGAAGTGTGCCCTTCCAGCCTGGAGTCCAAGCACCTTGAAGGGATAATAAACCATTGTCCCCACACCCACTCCCCTGGGGAGCCCAAAACAGCATCCTTGCTCCGAAGTCCCTCAGCTCTCCTCTCTCCAGTTCTTTGTGTCCTCATTGTTTTTTCTTTATTCAGAGGTAAAGTTTTCTTATTTTTCAGAAAACCAGTGCTCTTCTCTTGGCCATGCTGTGGGCCCTCGCCTGCATCTGTTGCCCTGGCAGGAAGACCTCTGGGGGCCCCGTGGGGTGACAAGCTGCTCCCAGAGGGTGAAAGAGCCCATTTCCTACTGGACACCCCCACGCAGGAGGGTGAGAACTCATTGGAAAAGTCTAGATTGTCGGGGGTCAGGGAAATTCCCGGCTGGAAGAAGATGGCAGTTGAAGACATGGGGTGGGGGGCGAATGAGAAAGATTCAAGGACAGCAGGGCACAGAGGTGGTAGTGAGGGAGAAAGGCTGTGGGAGGGACTCTGAAATGCCACAGAGCAGGCACAGGGAGAGAGGATGGAGAGACCAGTGGTGTGGCAGCCAGGGGTGGAACACTGCTGTAATTTTGGGTGAGTGGTGATGGCAGGTAGGAAGTTTGGTCAGGGACAGGAGACACCACTTTCCTGGAGCTTGGCTGAGAAGGAGGGAGAGAGCTGCCTGCAAAGGGGGAGCCGAGGGGGCTTTTTAGAAGGGACGGGCATGAGCACGCTGGAGAAAGGCTCTGTGACAGCGCACATTCCAGAGGAGCATGCTTGTGACAAAGGCCAACAGCCACATCCTTCTGTGCAGAGAGGCTGGCCTGTGCCGTGGCCTGGAGCACACAGGCCTGTGCTCAGTGGTTCTCACACCTGAGCTGCATCAGAAGTACTTGTTAACATGGGGTCCTTACCACACAGATTGCTGGGCTCACCCCAGATAGTTCCAATTCTGCAGGTCTGGGGTGGGGCCCAAGAATCTGAGTTTCTAGCATGTTTCTAGCTGCTGCTTAGGAACCCCACTTTGAGAACGTCTATGTGAGTTGAATCTTGGCTCCACCACCTATTGACTATGGAAAGTTCATGAATGTCTTTAAGTTTCAGGTTACCCCTCTGAGTAACACTTCATGGGTTGATGTACCATCATGAGCAGACTCACTCCTAAGATTTGTAAGGACAGGGACAGAGAACAAATGGAGCCTCACAAATCCAAATATTGAAACACTGGAAAATTGAGACTTGGGTTAGCAAACTCATCAATCTCTTCTCTTGCCTTCAGGACGGTGTTGTGAGAACCATGGTCACCCCCAGGCCACTGCACCTTGAGAGGACATGGCAGGTGTTCCTCTGAGGCTGCTTCCACAGCCAGGTCTCAATGAGACCACGGGAACCCCCAGATGGGACTCAAAAGGACTCTTTTCCACTGAAATGGAACTAGGTTCTCTACCAGGCCTCTAAGGTGAGAGGGTCTAATGTGGCAGAGAGCCACCCAGGCCCTGAACTGAGCTCACTGGGTCTACAAGCTGCCTTTGCACTCCTTGCAGCCTATGGCAATTTTTGTACCCTTTATTACAGCGAGTAAATGTCAGAGGGAAGTGGTGAGGGAGGCTGGGAGGGAGGAGGAGAGCCAGTTGGAGAGGGAGGCTGGGAGGGAGGTGGAGAGGGAAGCTGGGAGGGAGGTGGAGAGGGAAGCTGGGAGGAAAGTAGAGAGAGAGGCTGGGAGGAAATTCGGGAGGGAGGTGGAGAGGGAGACTGGGAGGAAAGTAGAGAGGGAGGCTGGGAGGGAGGTGGAGAGTGAGGCTGGGAGGGAGGTGGAGAGGGAGGCTGGGAGGGAGGTGGAGAGAGAGGCTGGGAGGGAGGAGGAGAGCCAGTTGGAGAGGGAGGCTGGGAGGTAGGTGGAGAGGGAGGCTGGGAGGGAGATGGAGAGGGAGGTGAAGAGGTTGATGAATGGTCTGCTGGCTCTGCTTGCCCTTGTTTTTTTCCCTCTGTGGTTGGGTGCACAGAGCATGTGAAGCTCAGGAAAATATCCTCCAGGGAGACTTGGTTGACAGAGTAGTCGTCCAGCATGAACTTCATCTTGGCTTGCTCTAGAGTGTCAAACACCTGTTGGGAAGGAGGGAGGCCACGGTGGATGATGGGCACAAGGCAGGCAAGAGGAGGCAGCAGAGAGTGGAAAGAGGGAGAGTCTTGGGTGTGATGAAGCCCCCAAAAGACCCATCTCTCAGCTGCCCCCAGCACCTCCCAAGAGGTCAGTCCAAGGAAGTTAGGCATCTTGATCTCAGGGAAGGGCACTGGCGGGGCATTGTGCTAGCAGACAGAAACTCCAGCTGGATCTCGGGCTTGCTGTGGGACCCTGGGCATGTGGTGTCCCCTCTCTGGACCCGCTTCCCTCTCTGTGAAATGAGGGGGCAGGAGGAGCTGATCTGAGGCCCCTTCCTGCTCACACATCTTTATGTTTTATGAAATCCATGTGAATTTTGCCATGGGGACGGCAAAGAGGAAATGCTTTGACTGCAACTTTCACACAGTAAAGAAAACAAGTCACCCCCAGAAAGCTGGTGACATCACAGTTTGCTCCCTCTGATGCCCAGGTACACGCTCACCTTGGCCCAGCTGAGGTCATCCCCGGGCAGGTGGTAATGGACCATCCCTTGGTGCTCATCTTCCAGGACGCTGCCTGCACAAAGAGGACACCGTGTCCCTGTGAAGGCCAGGCTGGAGGGCCTGGGACCATGGAATCACGGCCCTCCTCCCAGGGGTCAGGGACGGGGAACTCGGCAGGAATGAGGTACAGACGCCCTCTGTGCAGTGGCCCTCACCTAGGAAGGTCAGGTTCACAAACGCCTTGAACTCCTCCAGCGCCTCCTGCTGCCCGTCGCTCCGGACCTTGGCCCGCAGGGAGTAGCCGCTGCCGAACTTGCTCTTGAGGTGCTGTGGGCTGCCCAGGCACTTGAACTGACCCTGCACCATGATGGCCAGCCGGGTGCACAAGGCCTCGCACTCCTCCATGCTGGAGAGAGGGGCAGAAGCCTGACACGGGGCCGGGGGATGCGGATGCCTGCCGTCCGTGTCGGAGGCTCATGCCGAGGGGCCGGTGTCGACGGCCAGATCACACTGTTCCTGAGTCCCATGTTCAGAGGGTGGCCCACATGGCTAGGCTGGGGACTCTGCTCAGGGACAGAAGAACCTGCCTCACCCGGCCCCACCCACCCAGCCCTCGTCCCGGCTCTTCCACTGACCCCAGAGACCCCGGCTCTACCTATGGGTGGTGATGACGATGGCCTTGCCAGAGTCACGAGCCCGTGCCACAGTGTCCCAGAGCAGGCGCCGGGCCACGGGGTCCATGCCCGTGGATGGCTCATCCAGGAAGATGACCGAGGGCTCTCCAAGCAGGGCGATGCCTGTGCTCAGCTTCCGCTTGTTGCCGCCACTGGGAGCAGGGGGGGAAGGGTTAGGGTGAATGGCAATCAGCAGTATCCCAACCCCCCTACACACACACACACACACACACACACACACACACACAGCGGCTTTCTGTTCTCCGTTGAGAAAGTGTCCCATAGCCCCTCAGTGGGCTTTAGTAACATGGCCCACCACCCTCCTGTGAGGTTGTATTGTGACTTGGCTGTCCACTCAGTGTATAGATCATGGCCCAGGACACAGGGGTCAGTCCACGGTGAGCACATGGTCCATGAGTCTTCTTTGAGGGTCTCTAGGGTGTTGGGCGAGTAAGAACAAAGGGCGAGTTTAGCTAACTTTTTTTTTTAAGATTTTATTTATTTATTTTGACAGAGAGGGAGAACACAAGCAGAGGCAGCAGCAGAGGGAGAAGCAGGCTCTCTGCTGAGCAGGGAGCCCGATGTGGGACTCAATCCGAGGACCCCAGGATCATTACCTGAGCCAAAGGCAGACGTTTAATCGTCGGAGCCACCCAGGCACCCTTTAGCTAACATTTTTTAAAATGAACACATAGCATTTACAGTGTGTGCGGGGCTGTTTTAAAGCCTTCAAGCGTTAACTCTTTAATCTTCAAAAGATGTGAGGAAGTTCGAAAACCTGCCTCAAACCAAAGCCAACAGGGAGGGAAGAGCCAAGGTCAGCAATTGCCGGAGCCCTGGGGATCTCTGACTTCCAGGTTCCAGGAGTGGGATGCTGCCAGCAACCTCCAGAGGGCGCTGCACACACCTCCAAGGAGTCCTGGGAAAGACGCTGTGTGGCCCTGCTTTCTAACTAACAGGACTGGGTTCAGATCAGTGGCAGCAGAGGACGGAGGAAGAACCCTCGGCCTCTCAGCTGAGCATCTGCAGGACAGATGCCCTAGACACAGCAAGATAAGGTAACATGCGCTTGAAATGCGAGCCTACCAAAAATCCGAGGCCCTTTGCGACGCAGCAGGACGATAACACCTGTGATGCTACCTGCTTGTCCTTAGCTACCTACCTGCCCGGGGCCGAGTTTAAGCAGTGCCTCGGGGCAGCCCAGGCCACGGACCCATTCATCTACAGGAGGGGGCTGCCTCCCTCAAATCCACACAGTGGCATATGGACTGCACAGCAACCCCAAACCCGGAGCTGACGGCCTTGGCCTGCACTGAGGAGCGCCGGAGCAGCTCTCATTGGTGGAGGTGGCAGGTCTCACCTGTAGGTCTTCACCAGCTTGTCCACGTATGCATACATGACTAAGTCGTCGAGAATTTGTTCCACGCAGGCACCGATATGGTGCTCGGGGATGCCCCGGATCCGGGCGTACATGACCAGCATCTCCCGGCCTGTCATGTGGTTGAACAGGGCATCACACTGGGGGCAGTAGCCCGCCCACTGCTGCACCTGGGGTTGGAATGAAGCCCAAGAGGGAGGCACGTCAGAAGGAAAGCTGCCAGCCATGTGCGGGCCTGGACACCTGCCCTGGCATTGCCCCAGCCCAGGCTCTTGTTCTGCCTTGTGTATTTGCCATGTGGACGCACGTGTGACACGTGGGGGGAGTGGGACAACAGTGGCGTTAGGGAGCCCAGATGCAGTGCTCGCTGCCACTATGTGTGGGTGGCACACGTGGGGCTCTTCCTCCCGCCTGCCTGGCAGGAAACCTCAGTGCCCAGTGCCTTCCTGCCTCTCGTCACCTTACAAGTGTCTGGGCAGTAGAAGATGCTTTATTTCCCCCCCTTTAACAATATTTTCTATTAGACACATAACCCATAAGTAGGTTTTCTCTATAGAACACTCACAACGAAGACCGCTGGAACCTCAGTCAGGGTGGCATGTGCCTCTCGACTTTAGGCGGACATGGTTGTGTGTTGTTTTTGCCAAAACAGTATCCTCCCATATCTACCATTCTGCAAATTACCTTTCTAGCTCAGCATGATGTCTTTTTTTTTTAAGATTTTATTTATTCATTTGAGAGAGAGCATGAGCACGGGGAGGAGCAGAGGGAGAAGCAGACTCCCCATTGAGCAGGGAGCCTGACACGGGGCTCGATCCCAGGACCCTGATATCATGACCTGAGCCGACGGCAGATGCCCAACGGACTGAGCCACCCAGGCGCCCCTCAACATCATGTCTTAAAGATTTTTCTTAGGAAATACAGGTCTACTCCAACTCGGTTTAACTGCTACTTAGCCATTCGGGAAAGACTTCTAGATTTTATTTAGCTGTTTATTTTTTTATTTTTATTTTTTAAAATATTTTATTTATTTATTTGACAGAGAGAGGCAGCGAGAGAGGAAACACAAGTAGGGGGAATGGGAGAGGGAGAAGCAGGCTTCCCGCTGAGCAGGACCCTGGGATCATGACCTGAGCCGAAGGCAGACGCATAACGACTGAGCCACGCAGGCGCATGTGAGTTATTTCCAAGTTTTGCACTGCCCTGGTTTGTGCTCCTGGTCAAGGGCTCCCCTGGAGTAGATGACAAAAGTGGTAGGATGCCATTCTTGAGAAATAACCAATGCTCTTCTTCCCACTGAACGAGGGGCCACTCTGGGCACCCCTGGCAGGGGCGGGGCACGCAGCTCTGATTGGACGCAGACGGGAAAATCGCCGGGATGGAGTGAACAAGGGGAGAACGCACCAGGACCATCCCACAACCAACGGTGGGGCTTCCCCTGAAGACACCTGCCACCAGGAGCAACGTGCCAGCAGGAAAAACAGACTTGAATGAAGATGCGTCACGCCTCTCACTGCGGGATATGAAGATTTCTGGTAGGTGGCCTTTGTTGGGTGATTTAACCTGATGTCTCTTCTGTTTCTAGTTCACTGAAAATTGTTGAGAGTCATGAGCAGCGTTGTTGTTGGTTTTGGTTTTGGTTTGTTTGTTTTTTGTTTGTTTTGTTTTTTAAGGTTTTATTTTTTTGAGAAAGGGAGAGAGGAGGAGCAGAGGGAGAGAGAGAAGCAGACTCCCCCGCAGAGCAGGGAGCCCAATGCAGGACTTGATCCCAGGATCCCGAGATCATGACCTGAGCCAAAGGGAGATGCTTAACTGACTGAGCCACCCAGACACCACAAGAAGGCACAAATCTTGGACGTTTATTTCAGTTCACCTCTGGTTTGAGTCTATACGGGTTTTCTATCTCTTGAAACAGTTTTGGGGTAGAAGCCTTGAAAATGAAGGAATGTGATGTTCTTACACACCTGAGCCCGCAGTACATGGGGGCTTGGCTGGGGCGGCCATGGAGCCCCGCTCAGCACTCGGTGGCACCGTGGGCCAAGGACAACCCCTCAGTGGAGCCAGACAATTCTGAGGCTGTGAGCAGGGCTCACAGAAACGTGTGTCACAGCCATGGCTTGGAACACCAGCACGTCCTGATAAGAATATATCTCAGAAAACCCGAAAGAATGCTTGAAAGGACTTGTCCGTCCAAAGGGTGGTGAGCAGCAGGCCCGCACAGGGGGAGAGCAAGGAGTTTGCGGACAAGGTCAATGTGCACACGATTTCCAGGAGAAAGTGGAAGGACGGAGGGGCGGGCTTAACTAGACAGATCCCACGTTTCACACAGACTGTTGGGAGGTGATGTGCAGAAGGGTTGTGGGGAGACTGGAATCCGATTTCCTGGCAGATGTCATTTGATTTTACATAACACAAAGAAATGTAACATTTTTAGTCACCTGAGTTGATGGGACACGTTCGTACTTTCTTCTGCGTGAGCTTCGGGAAAGGTCTGTGGGCTGGAGGGCTGCTGACAGTAAGACCAGGCTCCAGATCTGCCCAGGACCAGCTGCCGTGTCCCTTCTCCTCTCCCTTCCTTTCTTCGTTTGTTTCTTTGCTCATTCCTCCCCTTCCCCCCGTTTTTAAAAAAGGTTTTATTTTTTTTATTTGAGAGAGAAAAAGAGCATGTGTGCGAGTTGCGGGGACGGAGAAGGAGAGAATCCCAAGCTGACCTCGGGCTGAGTGCAGAGCCTGACGTGGGGCTTGATCCCTGGACCTCGAGATCATGACCAGAACCAAAACCAAGAGTCGGACGCTTCCCTGACTGAGCCACCCAGGCGCCCCTGTTCCTTGCCTTTTATAGTGGCTTTATTGAGACACAACTCACATTCCATGCAAGTCACCTGTTGAATGTGTACGATTCTGTGCTTACTAGCATATTCAGAGGGGTGCAGTTATCATCACAATCAGGTTTAGAACATTTCATTTCCCCCAAAGAAACCCCATATCCTTTAGCACTCACTCCCCATTGCTTCTAATACCCTCAGCCCCTGGCAACCACTCATCTACTTACTGTCTACAGATTTGCTTGCTTGTTCTCGACATTTCATATAAAGCAGATCATATAATACTCGGCCTCTTTAAAAAATTGTGTCTGAAGATTTATTTATTTATTAATTTTTGAGAGAGAGCAAGCAGGCGAGCAGAGCACAAGCCAGGGGAGGGGCAGAGGGAGAGAATCCCAAGCAGACTCCCTGCCAAGCAGGGAACCCAACATGGGGCTTGATCCCAGAACCCTGAGATCATGACCTGAGCCGAAGGCAGATGCTCAACTGACTGAGCCACCCAGACACCCCTTAAATAAATTTTTTAAAAATTTTAAAAGGGGCACCTGGGTGGCTCAGTCAGTTGAGCATCTGACTCTGGGTTTCAGGGTCAGGTTGTGATGTCACGGTCGTGGGATTGAGCCCCTCATCGGGCTCCGTGCTCAGTGGGGAGCCTGCTTCTCCCTCTCCCTCTGCCCCTCCCCCTGTTTCACGCTCTCTCTCGCTCGTTCTCTCTCTCTCAAGTAAATAAATAAAATCTTTAAAAAAAATTTATTTACATAACGTCTATACTCAACATGGGGCTTGAACTCCCGACCCCAAGATCAGAAGGCACATGCCCCTCCCATGGAGCCAGCCAGGCGCCCTGACATGTGGCCTTTTGTGACTGGCTTCTGTCACCGAGCATCAAACGTTCTAGGTCCCCCCACTTCGTAGCGGGCATCCGTGCGTCAGTCCTTTGTGT
The DNA here is from genome assembly GCF_024610735.1 of Ursus americanus. Classification (NCBI taxonomy): domain Eukaryota; kingdom Metazoa; phylum Chordata; class Mammalia; order Carnivora; family Ursidae; genus Ursus; species Ursus americanus. The sequence continues at coordinate 38,480,390 of NC_142128.1, forward strand.
GGCTGAATGGTACTCCGTCGTTTGGATGGACCATGTTTGGCATCTCCACTCACTCACTGACTGACACTGGAGTTGTGAGTCCCGTTGCTGTGAACGTCCGTGTACAGACTGCTGTGTGGACATAGGTTTTCCTTCCTCTTGGGCACACCCTGGTCAGCGGCCTCGCTGGGCTGTGTGCTAACTTGGTGTTCCAGCTGATGAGTATTGTCCCGACAGTCTTTCTGCTGGACTCTTCAGTCCGTTTCTACTAAATGAACTCCTTGATGTGTCGGGATTTCCGTCCACCAACTTCTTCAGGGCTGTGTGTCCATGTGCTCTGGGCTCCTCCTCCTGCTTGTGGCGGCTTGTTCTCGGTCATGTGATTGTCGTTCTCGTTTTCCTTCTGTCCCCCGTACTGGCTTATCACCCCCCCGGAGACGACAGCGTGTGTCCTTGATTTAGCACTGGGCACTGTTTACTGGAACTAGGCCCTTTGACTTCCTTTATGCCCCCCTGGCCTGCAGCCATCACCGTCCTGTGCTGTCACTGTGGATGTATTTTAAACGTCAAAAGAAGACATTATTATTATTATAGCTTAATCAAAACCCATACATTTCCTTCTTTTTTTTTTTAATCACTTTTCAGTCCTTCCTGCATCTCTGAGCTTCCTTCAGGGATAATTTTCCCTCTGCCTAAAGATGGCTCCATGATTTTTTTTTTTTTTTTTGCACACGTGCTGGTGATCAGTTCTGTCAGTGTTTGTTCATGTGAAAATGCCTTTTTCTCATACCTTCTTTTTACAGTGTGGCTTTACTGAGTGTATTATCCTAGGTTGGTTGTTAACACTTCCGTCATTTGTTGTCTTCTGGCCGCTGTCATTTCTGTTAAGACGTCACCTGCTGATCTGATTGTTGTTCCTCTGAAAGTGGGTCCCTTTAAGATTTCCTTCCTGTGTTTATTTTCTAGCATTTTTATTATAATATTCCTAGGGATTTATTTCGTGTAATTTCTCCTGCTTAGGGCTGATAGGAATTTGTTAATTTGTAATTCGATGTCTTCCATAAATTTTGGAAAGTCATTAGTTCTAGACATTAATTTTTCAAAGTCTGCATTGCCTCCTATTTGCATCCTTTCCTTCTGGGACTTCAGTTATGTGTCCGTGAAACCTTTTCACGGGAGCCTCTGTATCAGGTTGTCATATGTTGCCGTGTAACAAGTTACTCCAAAACTTAGTTGTGGTTTTTTGGTTATTTTATGGTTTCTGTGGGTCAGCTCGTAGATCTGGGGACAGCTTGGCTGGGTGGTGCTGGGCAGGCTCCGTCATGAGATGGCCCTTGGCCTCCCAATCAGGGCCGCATCCCTGGGAGCCTCCAGGATCCACCGCCCAACTCGCTCACGTAGTGGTAGGCAGGTCACAGGACTCCCGCGCCACTCCTCATGGCGTGGGCCCCTCCACAGGCTGCGTGAGCACCGTCAGGATGTGGCAGGTAGCTGCCCCCACAGTGAGGGACGTGCGGGAGAGAGTGTACCCCACACAGAAGCTGCAGTGCCTTCTGTAACCCAGTCTCAGGAGTGACATACCATCTCTCCTGCAAGTTTTGCTGCTGCCTGGACCCACCCTGGTCCAGCATGGGAGGGGCTGCTCGGGGTTGCGGGCGCCAAGATGGGGTCCCCTTGGGGCCATCTCGGAGGTCTGCCCAACGTTCTTACCTTCTGTTGGATAGCTTCTGCCCTTTTAACTCGCCAGGCTTCATTCTAAGTTATTTTTTTTGAAAGGGCGTTTTGTCTTTTATGCATGTATACCCGGTTAATTTTATTGTGTACCAAGCATTGCGTTTGCAAAATTGTTTGTAGAAATCATTTGAAGCCAAGGATGGTATCGTTTTCCCCCAGAGATTGGCATTGGCTCCCGTCAGGTGCCTGGGAGCATTGGCGGCTTAGGGCCCTGTCAGCCCCATTTCAGGGACTGACACGAGTCCAGGCCGTTTTGTGGTCCTTGGATGAGCTCGTCCACATGTGGCTCATCCCGGCACCTGGGGCACAGCCCTTCAGGGTTCCCAGTCTAAGAAAGTGTGCACTCGCCCTGAACTCAGCGCCAGTCACTTTAGCCTCAGGAGCAATCCTGGGCTCCCAGCTATCCCGGCCGGACTTGGTCACCTCCCTAGGCCTCTCCCCATCCTACCTCCTGCCTCATAAGTCTTCACTGTCTTCTCAGAAGGCTTTCTGGAGATGTTTTTAAAATTTGGTCCTGTTGTTACAGTTCTTGCCAGGAAGGGGGTCAGAGTAGGCAATCTGCCATTACCAGAAGCCTCCTTCATAATTTGTACGACAGTAAAAGAGTTAAAATGAGTCGTAAGTGTCTCACGGCCGTGAGAGGCTTACGTTGGCTATGGCTGTTCACCCCGGCTGTGGGCAGCAAACACGAAGGGGCTGAAGATTCCGGAACGGGCCTACGTGGGTTCTTTGCTTTCTTTCTGAACATGATTTTGCTCACGGACGTTGAAGCTGGTCTGATAAATTCTGGCGACTCGATGGCTTGTGCTGTGAAGAGTACGCCCTCCATTATGCTGCCAGGTTTGGTCTCTCCCTGCGCCTTTCACGGGCTCCGCTGGGTGCCAACCGCCACCGCCACCGCCCTGTCACTCTCACCTTCCTGCACGGCCAGCACGCGCTGGCCATCAGAGCTCTGTGCCGTGAGGGCCGCTGGGCCGGCACAAGCATTGGCGCCACTGGGCATTCATCGAATTGGTGCCAGTAGCTGAGGTGGAGGCCTCAAGAAGAAGGCGGGCTTTGAGGAGCTTGTGAGAAGGTTGGGTGTCAACAGGGAGGCGTCGGAGCTAGGCCATCTAGGAGGCACGCGCACGCATGTCTGACGTGCGGGACTGGGGCCGGGCTGAGACGTGGCTGCGTGGGCGCCCTCAGCGAGCAGGGGGTCCAGAGTAACCACTGAACTCAGGTGGAAGCAGCCCGTGTAGAGCGAGAGAGACAGAAGGCTGGTGTTGCAGCCCCGAGGAGCACCACAGCCTAGCGGGCAGGCGGAGCAGACCCGCCGTGGGCGTCTGGGACAGAAGGGTCGTGGTGGGAAGAACGAGAGAAGAGGGGAAGGCTGCAGCTCACAGGAGGCGAGGTTTGCATTATGAGAAACCCTGCCAACGGCAAGGAAGGCAACCCAGGCATCTCTAGGAGCCGCGGTGTGAGCGCAGTAGGAGCGGCTGGGAGACGGGACCTGGGACCTGGGAAGGTGTGGGAGGGACGTCCAGGGCTGTGAGCAGTGGACACTGGAGATCATGGGTGGGAGCTCAGAGAAGAGGTCTAAGGTAGGGCCGTGGGCTGGAGTCACGTATAAACCTGATAGGTGGGGTTTCCAAAGACCAAGAACACCCCAGGCCTGTGTCAGATCCCCAGGTGCATTTCCACGCCCCCTCCTCCCAACACAGCTACCCCTTCCCAAGTGCTGCCCCCTCGTCCTGGGTCACACCCTACCTCCCTCAGGTGAGACCTGATGCTGAGGCCCCTGACAAAGGCGTCGCCAAAGGTGATGGGCTCTTCCCCGGTCAGCATTTTGAAGATGGATGTTTTCCCAGCTCCGTTGATGCCAAGAAGGCCAAAGCACTCCCCTGCTTGAACAGTGAAGGAGATCTTGTTCACAGCCAGCGGGGGCACCTTCTTAGCATAGACCTGAGATACCCAAGACAGAAGGTGTGCAGTGAGGAGGCTGGGGGCTGGGTTGGGTGCTGGCTGCCCTCGGGGCCCAAGGGCTTGGAGTGGCCAGGCTTCCTTTCACTCGCAGCAGGGTTAGGGAGTTTGCTCTCCTCCTTCTATCCCTGCAAACGGAGAGCCCGGTTCTCCAGGATAAGCCTCTTCCCTTCAGTCCTCCAAGCAAACAAAACCCCTTGATGTTGCCTGAGTTGTTTGTTGGTTGGTTTGTTTAAGCCACCAGTGACTCTAGGGAAACAAAGAATAAGAACTTAGAAACTGAGGGAAAATGTTACAAAGCTCCTGGATGTTTGAAGGGTCTCTCTATAAAATTCTGGCTGGAGCTCTGTGGCTGACTAACCAGGCTCGGTTTGAGCTTTCGGAGCCGCCTGCCACCCTCCCAACCAGAAACTCCCCCCAAAACTGCCTTCTAGATCCTGGAGAGGATAAGCCAGTCGTGTCCATCCCCAAGGCTTCCAGCCTCTTGGGATTCGTGGCTCTGGCCCTCCCGCCTTACAGGGGCCCCCCGGAGAGGCGTGGAGGGCTCAGGCCCTAACTCTTGCCTTTGGGCACTTTGGGGGCAAACAGGCTTGGGTGTGATTTGTTCACAGAGGACGCCTCCCCGCCTGTGTGTCTCCAGGGCAGCGCTGCTTGCACTACACGGGGCCGGGCCGGGAGAGCTAGCAGCCACGTCTGGAGCTCCCGGCAGCTGCTTCCTTACGAAAGGCCCACCAGAGGAGTGGTCTTTGCTTTTTGAGGCACGTCTGACTTTACCTTTGACACTTCTCTAAGAACCAGTGGGTTTTCCTCTCGCAGCTTTTCCAAGTAAGTCTCCACCATCTCTGCCTCCTGTGCCACATCTTGGTCCATGGGCACGGCCGCTGCTTCGTGCGTCACCACGTGCTTTCCGGAGACAAAGGTGGGAGGTGTGAGTCCCTGCAGGTGTGAGGGCAGGGGAGGAGGCCGAGCGAGTGCGGGCCTCACGCACACACCACCACTCCTTTCTCAGGGGCGACCAGGGTCTGGCGGACCCGGAAACGTCACGTGGTATTGGCTTTTGAGGAAAATTAAAAGACTTGAAGCCTGGGGATATCAAGGCAAAACAAGTGAATCTTCTACAGAATTTCCTTGGGGGGCTTTTGCCTCTGGAAGACATTCAGACCAAGAGCTGACAGAACAGACCCTTCTCCCTTTGGGCTCCTGGCTGACGGGGCGGGGGAAGAGGTGTTCCAGAAAGGTGACTGGTCTTAGGAAATCCGGGGTCTCATTCCTAACTCAGCTCACCAGGGTCACAGGGGCCAAGCTAATCCTTGGCCTCCCCGTCCCTCCAGGTCCCTGGGGGCCCCTCCCCCACCCCGGGCACGTGCTGTCACCCCTCTCCCCTGGGGGGGGATGAAATGGTCAGATGCTGGAAGTCAAGGCCACTCCCAACCATGAACTGTCGAGCCAGCCCATGGACCCGAGTTCCAGAGTTACACGCTGACCCACTTACCGATTGTCGCTTCCTGTTGAGGTCAGAAAACCTGGCTTTCAGCTCCCACAAGACGTTGGTTTCAATGAGGAAGAGCAGCATGAGGTACACAGACCCCGAGATGGCCAGGGCCGTCAGATACTTCCCCATCCCCAGAGACTCCCAGGCGTAGATGCTCTCCTGGATCGTGTGTCCCTCTGCTATCGGGGAGGAAGCACATGTTACCAACCTCGGGCTGGCTTCCCAGCCTTTGCTCACCTCTTCTGTCCAGCCAGTGAGTGAACCCGTCCTCCAGCAAATGCCGTTGAAGCCACACGCGAGCATCCTCAGTGCTGTTACCATGTCCCAGCAGGTGGTAAACATGGAGACTGTTTTGTTTCTCTTGCTACAACCCACGTTCTGTACAAATAACGTGGTGAAGTCAGTGACTTCACCCTGTCCTATGACAGTGTTTTAAAATGCAAGATTTTTATATGATCGGTTCTCCGAACAGTTGTCAGTCACCTGCAGCTTCAACAGTCTTGTCGCAACATCCGGGAGCCTCTAGTCCCCTCTCTGTAATCTCATCTGCCTTCACATTTACCCTTTAAATACACGTATTTTAAAATTATGCCATAAATACAGAGTCATAGGAAAAAAGGGACATGTGTGAGGGAGAACAGAAAGGTTCCCCTCCACTCCCCCAAGCTGTTGTTAGGGTTTGTGTCCAACCCTTCTACCCTTTCTAGACATGAACTTTTAAGATACAGACAGAATGGGGGTGCCTGGGTGGCTCAGTCGTTAAGCGTCTGCCTTTGGCTCAGGGCGTGATCCCAGAGTCCTGGGATCGAGCCCCACGTCAGGCTCCTCTGCTGGGAGCCTGCTTCTTCCTCTCCCACTCCCCCTGCTTGTGTTCCCTCTCTCGCTGGCTGTCTCTGTCAAATAAATAAATAAAATCTTTAAAAAAAAGATATGAACAGAATGATACTATGCATAATTTTCTCCAATTTGCTAGTGTCATTTAATAATCTATAATGGACAGTGACTGTCTCAGGACACACAGATCAGAATAATAAAGGTCTCTGGCAAGGTGACTACGTGGACAATTATACAAGCTAGTATTATTTTAAGTTGGGTTTGTAACTCTGCTTGTGGTTTTCTCCGTGACTGAAGAAACTAATGCAGAAAACAATTATTGGTCTATGTCTCTGGATACACAATACACAATAATTGAAGGGAGTGGGGACGCGACTGCATGGGAGCAGTTTCTATGTTACCGAGTCAGGCTGATACAAATTCCAATTAGAATGTGACAACCTGAGGGTGTTAATGTAATCCCCATGGTAACCACAAAGAAAGTAGCTCTAGAATGTCCACAGAAGGAAACAAGAAAGGCCTAGGAGGTTTCATGTGAGGTTCCTAGAGTGGTGGAGTTCATAGACACAGCAAGGGAAGTGGTGGGTGCCAGGGGCTGGGGGACGGGGACGCAGGTACAACAGTGTGATTGTGCTTAATGCCATTGACCTGTACGCTCAGAAATGGTTAAAATGGTAAACTTCATATACATTTTACCACAGTTTTAAAAAATGAATAATTTAGGGGCGCCTGGGGGGCTCAGTCAGTTGAGCATCTGACTTTTGGTTTCAGCTCAGGTTGTGATCTTGGGGTTGGGGGATTGAGCCCCGTGTCAGGCTCCACATGCAGCATAGAGTCTGCTTGAGATTCTCTCCCTCTGCCTGCCCCCTGCTCACTCGCTCTCTTTCTCTTGAAGAAAAAAAAGAATTTTAATAGGTGTCGGAGAGAATGTGGACAAATTGGAACCCTCCTACATCGCTGGCAAAATGTAAAATGGTACAGCCGCTGTGGAAAACAATCTGGTGGTTCCTCGAGAGGCGAAACACAAGTCATTCCTAGGTGTGTGGTCAAGAGAACAGAAGACACGTTCACAGAAGAACCTGTACGTGACCCCCACAGCAGCGTTGTTCATAACTACCAACAGGTGGGGGCAGCCTGCATGCCCATCACCCGATGAACAGATAAACTGTGGTCCGTCCACACGGTGGCGTATCATTCAGCCACAAAAAGGGAATGAGGCTCTGACTCCTGCTGCAACGTCGATGAAGCTTGAAAACATGATTCCGAGTGAGAGAGGCAGACATGAAGGACCAGAACAGGCAAGTCCACAGACAGAAAACAGGCCTGGTGGTCACCAGGGGCTGGGGGAGGGGCGATGGGGGAAAGACTGTGAACGGACGATGCTTCTTCTGGGGCTGATAGAAACGTTCTGGAATTGGATTGTGGCGATGCGTTCACAGCCTTGTGAACAAACCCAAACCTGCTGAGGTGTATCCTGTCAAGGGGAGAATTTCCATGTGCAATACTCACAAATTTGATTACACTCTGAATAGTTCAGGTTCCTGGTTTTGCATAACTTGTGGATCCCGTAGTTGTAGTATAAGTTGAAGAGGGCCATTCCCAGGCAGTGGCCCGGGAGCAGGAGGAACGTGCGGTCCAAGGAGTCCGACACTGTGCTGTAGCCCAGCTCTGCAAAGGGGACAGAAAGTACTGACTCACTTGCAGGCAGAAAAGGGCGCAGCCCCTGGCACACGTCACTCTCCCGGGCCCCAGGCCAAAGACCTGGTTCCCCCTTGGCGGTCATTCAACCTCCATGCCGTACACACTTTCCTTTGGGCCATGTCGTTTTACTTCTTTCCAATCGCTCGTGCAGACAAATCCCAAACAGCTGTGTTTGGGAAAACCAGCGAGAGCATGGCCGCCGTATGGAGTGCGTCTGTGGAAGGGGTGGGCTGAGACGCGGGAGGGAGATGAGGTTCACCAGGGAGCTGGGGCCAGACAGCAGCGTCTGGTGGGCCAGCTGTGGGGTTGTCTGAGCATCCCTACGGGAGCTGAGAAGGACACAGTCCCCGCCTAGATCGTCTGTGGGGACAAAGCCATCATTTGCAGATGCTCGACGCCACCATGGACCTGGAAAGGCCACGAGAATCAGCCAAAGTGCCGTGAGACACAGTAGCAAAGTCAGTAAATTGGCTGGTTGTGAACTAAATATACAGAAACTGGGGCGTCTTAGAGGTTAAGAGAAGCCAATTTTTAGATTCGCGTTATATTACGAAGTGAAGAAATGCCAAACGAGGTTGTTTGGCAAGAAAGTGAGGCATCTGTATTTAAAATAATTTAAACGTTTATTTACATCAAATAAACACAAGTGCTCTGCAAAGGAAATATTCTACTGATCAGCCGCTCATAAGAGAACGAACCCGGGGTGCGGCGGACAGGGCCAGTGACACGACTGCGCCCCTGAGCCCTCACCCACTGCACCGGCAGCAGCAGCACACATTCACGGCTCCTGCTTGACTGCCTGCCTTCTTCCTTTCTGGTTCCTACCCCGGCATTGCTCAAAGCCTGGGGCGAGGTCATGAACCCCCCGAATCTCGCCCTCCGCAACAGGTGGCCGTTCTCCGCCGCACGCCGGGGCCGGACCCGCTCCTCTCTGGGTCCTGTGCCTTCTTTGTTGCTTTGCTCCTTCCCTTTGCTGGCCCACGTCTCTCCGTGGACTTTCCAAGGAGACGCGGTGGGTTGCGTTCCCCTTGGTGTGGCTGAACTTGCCTTCATTCTGTTCTTCTGCTCGCTCGATAATTGAATGGTGCCTAGAGCTTGTCCTCTGGGAAGCATCTGGGTGTAAGGTCTGGACCCTTCTCCCCTCAGCGTCGGACATCTCATGGATCCCTTCAGCCTCGAGCTTGGTTTGTTTGCGACTCTGGAAGATCTTGCTGGTGATTTCCTCATGTCCGCTTTCTGTTTGTGGAGCGCTTCTCAGGGGTCGGGGCTGCAGCTCCTGGACCCTCTCTCAGCACCTGCCCGCCCCTGCCTCCCCTGCTTCCTCCTGTCTTTCTGCTCTACTTTCTGGGAGGTCGACAGGCGGCGTCTTCCACCCCTTCTGCTAAGTGTTTATTTGGCAGTCAGCTTGCTCTTGCTCTCAGAGTTGGTGTTTTTTTTTCCTGGTAGAATTCTGTTGTTTAATGGACGCCGTCTTTTCCAGCACGGTGGTTCTGTGCCCTGCATTTCCCCGTCTTCCATATTTGGTGGTCTGCTTTGATGTCTCTTCCGTGGCTGCCATCTTCGTGTTCGGTGACCTCTGTCTATCCACAGAAACAAAAGAGGTGCCGGGAGGGGATCGCTAGCTTTGTGCATGGGCACGGGCAACATTTTGGGCAGGGGACCAGGCAGAATGTGTAGGTCTTGTGTGCAGGCAAGTTCGGTTCACCCAGAGGAGGGGCCTCTGCCGTCCGGCGAGCCTGCCTGTGTGCTGTGTGCTTCCCGAGGGGACAGGAACAGGGGCAGACTGTTGTCAGCCCTGCCTTCACTCCCCAGCTCCTGGGTCCCGAGCCTCCCCAGGATTCTGTGGAGCTAAGTTAGGTCCTTGCTCCGCCATTTCCCCCTCCAAATGCATTTCAGAGGCCAATGCATCTTCATCATGAACTCGTCCGTTTTTATTTCCTTTTCTATTATTTTAGTGGTGTCTCAGAAAAAGGAGAGCTCAGATTTAGCTTTGTATTCTTGACTCTGTCCTGCCATGGTGACAGCATCCTGATGAGGCCCCTGGGGCGAGTGTATAGAGGCCAAAGTGTCCTAACGGTGTCCTTTCTCAGGAGGTGGGGGTGGGGTGCACACAGGAACCAACAGGGTTCCCCCAGGCCACAGCTTCGTGCCTTGTCCCAGCCTCCTTCCCCCGTGACTTCTAAGTGGGAGGGTGCCTCCTCCAAGCGGGAGAGGGGTCTCGGTCCTTGTTGTTGCCGTGTAGGAGGGCAGAGAAGACAGGGCATGAAGCGATCTAAGAAGAAATGGATCCCAGAAAGGTCAAGGGAGCCAGAGAGAATGTCCAGAGATCTATGTGGCCTGGCTTGGTCATTCTCTCTGAGAGCTCTGTCCCCATCAGAGTCCTTCAGTGTCCTTGGACTTGCAGGTACTTGTCTCTCTGGGGTGGGGTTGGGTGGTAGAGGAGAAGAGAAAGGTAGGAATCCTTAGATTCTTTCTGGAGACGAGGGCAGCATTGCTCAGAGTGATTCCCTGGCCTGCCCACGTTGGGATCACCTGGGGTGTGTCTTGAAATGCTGACCCGTGAATCTCAGACTCACAGCGCAGTTGAGGACTGCGGGGTTAGGGTTCCCTTAGGACGCGTCTTTGCTAACCCCTTTCCTCTGTCTGCAGCATGCTTTTTGCTCTGTTCCCATCATAAAGCCAAAATGCTGTTGCTTTTTTGATCTGCTCGGATGAAAACAATTCCACCTCCCAAATTCCACAGGTGGTATGCATGAGAACTAGGAAGGGCGCCACGAAGTGCAGACCACGAGACCAGTACTACATGCTCAGTCAAGATGGCTAAGAATACACGCACGGCCAGTCCTTTAGGAGACAGAACGGCTCCTAAGACCAAGACAGAGGGAGCTATTCACATATTCTTAGGTAGAGACAACAAGAAAAACCCAAAAGCCAATTTAAAGGAGGTGGTTGGTGTCCAAGTAAATGGAGAAGAGAATCACAGAGGCAGAAATGAACGTGTGTATCCAACCCGATGCAGAGGGAGATGCAGCCTAGACACGAAGACGTCAGCGTCAAGGTGCACAGTATGAATGATGGCCTGCTCCCCAGCGCTTTGACCCTAACTGCGCACTCCCCAGACAGCCCCTCCCAACCTGGGCTTATTGATAGTCTCACTACCTTCTTTTTTAACGGAGGAATCATTTATTTCAATGAAACGCATGATCATAAGTGGACAACTTGATGAATTTTGATAAACGTCTATGCCCGTGTAACTAACACCTCGCTCAAGATGCAGAGTAGGTCCAGGAGGTTCCGTGGGGTCCCTGTTTAGTCAGCCCCTCTCCCCGAAACCCAGAGGCCACCGCCGTCCTGACTTTCTGTCACCAGGGTTTGTCCTATCAGTGGGGTCAGGTGTCCATCCGCATGGCTGCGTGTGTGCGCCAGGCGCTTTGTTCCCTGTCTGCTGCTGAGCGTAACCCGTGGGAGGAACGTAGCCAGCACGTCTCTCCGCTCTCCTGGAGATGTGTGTTTGGGACACGGTTTAGGGCTCTTGAGGAGATGGCTGAGGACAGTCTCACGGAAGGGGGTGCGCCTTGCATGGCTGTGAGCGGAAGCACGAAAGGTGTGTGTAGCTAGGACAGTCCTCACCTTTTTCGCTTGTGATGGAGACGAGGATGAGGGGGCCGAGGCTCAAGAAGGTGAGTATGATGATGAGCTTGACGAAGGCACCGCCTTCATAGTGGAAGCAGAAGCTGCTGAGGTAGACGAGGGGGACGCTGGCCCAGCTGTAGAGCGCGAACGCTAGCAGGACGGCCGGGGCGCTGTCCTGGTGCGTGAAGGCTTCCTCCTGGTGGTACAGAAACACCACCTGGGGAAAGAGGCAGAGTTTGGAAGAGTCACTAAGAGTGGGTGCTGAGGATTGGAGAGAGGACACGACGATTCCAACTTTAAGAATAAGTTTGCGGCACAGGTGCTCCCTGTGCTTCCTCGTCTCGCTGTGCAGACGGCGGCTCTGCCCGGTGAGTCAGCACCGTGCAGTCAGGGGCTCAGCAACCGTTACAGAACACAGAGCAAAGGGGACGTGACCTGTCCCGCACAGACTGTCACAATCCGATAGCTGCCCCCTCGGTGCCCTGCTGAGCTATTTCCGGCTATGAACACACATCCTCCGTGTGCTGCCTGTTCCTAGCTGTGGCAGCAGTCACGGGGATGCCAGATTGGGGATCCTCACGGGCGGGGACCTTTTCCCCAGAGTCAGTGACGGAGTCACGCCCTGGGTGAACTGGCAGCCTAGACTTCCGGTCCTTTGTGGGGTCTCCTTGAGGCAAATCCCCCGTGATGTGCATGGGGGCAGTCCCAGCACCATGCAGCCCTCACCAGCAGCAGCAGACCGTTGACGAGGGAGGTGATGAGGTCCCACAGAAGCGCCGACAGCCAGAAAGTAGCCACGTAAATGCCGCTGGTGAACTGGATGTGCTTGGCCTTCGAGGATCGCTCTTTGACTGTCAAGATGGAAAATGAGCTGGACAGGAAAGCTATTCCGAAAAGCAAGTTGATAATGAGGAAGTGTGCTTTTGGGCCCCTGCGACAGGACATGGAGAGAGAGGGAGGAAGCGGTTTAAGCAGAGCTGCTCACAGGAGCGGTCCTCTGCAGGCAGGATTTGTCATTACAAAGAGAAGCAAACACGAAGGGGCAGGTGGTCGAGCTGCACTGTGGACGGGAAGGCTTTGCCGGGGGAAGGGCAGTCGCACTTACTGATACAAGATGTCCTCCGAGACCTCCAGGGCCGACCGGGGTTGAGGGTGGTTGACGACTGTGATGGAGGCTCTGGCCCCGGACAGCAGCTTGAAGAGAAAGTTGTCCACTAGCGCCAGTGCCACGGCGGGGGAGTGGTACGCCTGGTTGTTGAATAGTGCCGTCACCGTGGTGTGGTTCCCCGAGTCTTCAAAGGAAGCCGCCACGACATATTTGTAATCAAAGCCCTCAGGCTCCTCCTCTGCCTTTTGCAGGAGGAGGTCTTCCACTGAGCCTGCGAGAGAGCAGAGTGTCCCAGAGCTGTGCACCTCGTCCCCGGACCCCAGCCCCATCTGAAAGGGGGCTCCTCCGGACGTGGCTGCGCCCTCACTTCCAGGGACCCCTGTGCCTGCAGGGCCGCCTCCTGCCTGGGCCCCACAGCTCTGGGGCCACTCTAAAACCTCCCTTATGTTTATGGGAGCAGTGGGAAAAAAGGAGAGAAGTCTAGTCATCTTTCCATCTGTCTATCCCCTGCCCTCTCCAGGGCCTTGACCTTTGCCAGGACTGTGTGGCAAAGGCAGTCCCTCCTGTGTGCGTGGAAGGCGACACGTGGTCGCACTGCACCTCACCAAACCACCGCCAGTGGCCCTCACTGCCCCCACACACGGCCTGCAGCACTCAGTCACCCTCCAAACCCAGCTCACGTCCTCGGGTCCTTGCCACCCCTGAGGACCCACTGTTCCCCGTGCTTACAAACGCTGTCCTTGTGGTTTGGAATGTTCTCCAGTTCTCTTCCCCTTCTGCCAGTCAGCTCAGGCTCTCACCCTGTAGCCACTGTGCCCCCCTCCGAGGCTGAGCTATGTCCCCGCAATCCCTCGGTGCTGCCACCGTTCCGACTGTCACTTTGCACCACAACTGTCTTCACTTCCCCTCCAACCCCTGGGCGAGGGGCTCACCACGGGCTGGTAGCAACACTGTTCTTCACTGTGCTCTCAGTGCACAGCACCACATAAACACACGACCCACCTAGAGCTCCCTAGAGCTCGGGGGTCTTAGGCACTGGAAGGGACTGCCCATCCCAGAGACAGCGGTAACCATGCTGCTGGCAGGATGCTTGCTCGCTCACTCGGTTCGCGGAGGAGGCGAGATTTCTCCTTCCCCCCATCTTGCCACACCATGTTCCACATTTGATCTCTTTATTTTAAAAAGCGAATACTTTACAATTTGATTTCTAGTCCAAATGACTCATGCAATATAATTTTTAAATCCGAATAATTATGCAAGACTCACAATGACAAATGGCAATGGCCTGGCCAGCCCTTTGCCGTCCCCCAGTGCCTGCTCCCTGGGAGCACCCTCTCTCACGCTGGTCAGCTGGCGTTTCTCCAGACTGCTAAATGGCACATGTACCTATTGATGTACTATTATGGAAACAAGGCCTTTCTTCTCTTACCCGCAACCCGTACAGGCTCCCCTCCTCTGCCCTCCCCTGGAGCACATCATAAAGTTGGTTAAATCAGTTCACAGCTGAACCAAGTGGTATGTTACGCTGTGTTTCCTTTTTTGTACAACCTCCCTGCCAGAGTTAAGGTCCTTCCTTTTCTTTCTTTCTTTATTTTTTTTAGAGATGTATTTATTTTTAGATACAGAGAGAGAGTGCGAGTGTGCATGTGAGCGGGGTGGGGGAGCAGAGGGAGAGGGAAAATCTCCAGCAGGCTCCACACCCAGCATGGAGCCTGACTGGGACTCAATCTCACGACCCTGAGATCGTGACCTGAGCTGAAATCAAGAGTCAGACGCTCAACCTGAGCTACCCAGGTGCCCCATGTCCGTCCTTCTCACATTTGCTTAGCGCGCTCTACATCTGTCACCAAACCCCCGATACACGATAGACGTGTAAATCTCTCAGGATATGTCTGACACATCAGATAATTTATCAGTTTCATTTTTTGGACATGCCCAAGTCCCCAGAAAGACATGGCCTGGTTTCATTTCTGGGCATCCTCCCTTTCCTGTCATCTGGGGGGTTAAAGAAGTTTTTCTGAGACTTCTGGCTGTTCGCCTGACTTCAGGGAGCATCGCGTGGCCCCAAAGGATGGGGCGTCCCCACAGGGAGCAACGTGCCCGCAGCACACCCGGTTTGCCAGAGCCTCGGACTTACTCAGGGTCTCCAGAGGGATCTGCTCCTCAGACACAAGCATGTTTGTAAAATATTCCGAAAGCCGAGGACCCAGCCTGGAATTGGGAGAAATATAGAATGGGACAATGGTTTGCCCGTATGTTTTTAGGGTCAATTCCAGTGGGACCTCGTCCATGCGCCTTTCCAAGTTGAGGAAGGCAAGGCTGAAGATGGTGATCCCCAGAGGCGCCAGGATCTGTATCGTCAGCATCAACATCCAGTTGCGCCAAGAGTAGGTGACCCTTTTCAGGAACATGGCATAGAACTGTTGGCAGATAAGGCTGAGCTGCAATAGAAACAGGGGGCACCCCATTAGCAAGGCCACGGAGAGGAGCCGCCGGACCCACGCCCAGCTGCGCGCTCTCACACGGGGCTTAACATTTTGATGATGTTCAGAATTTGCTGCGAGTAAAAATTCTTTGATCCAGTGATTTGATTGACATTTAACAGCAGAAAAAGAAGCCATAGATTGGAAAGATCTGGAAGAGTAGCCTAAACAGATAGCAAATGTAAGTATGATGCCATTTTTTTAAATCTACCAGATTATCTGTCGGTGAGGATGTGGGGAAAATACCACTGCTGGAGTTTTAATTTGGTACAACTTTTTTAGAAAACAAATTAGCTGGAGAAATACAATCTAATTTAATATTCATATGGTCTTTTAACTTAGAAATTCCACTTCTGGTGATGCATCCTGCAGGTACCCGAGCACGCGTCCCCTGCGGCCCGGACAGTAATTGTGAAGGGTGTGGTCATGTGCGCTGGGGACCAAAACATGTAGGTGGGCCTGGGGTGGGAGACGCTGGGGGTCAGCACCGTGGGCCCCCATGCCGCTTCTCACTGGTGCAGCCGGAACGAGGGCAGGGAGAGGCCGCAACTCGTCCACCTGGAGCCTTTGTGGGGACAGGCTTGGTGGTCAGGTCTGAGTCAGGCATTCCTATGTTCCTGGCCCCAAATACCAACAAATCCCTGAAAGTCTCTACCAAGCAACCCCGAAATTCCCCGCACTGGACATGATGAAGGCACATTCACCCCAAACATTCCTCAAAAGGCACTGCTCTCAACTCGTCTGAGGTTGTACCCTGAGAACTACTTCCTGGGAAGTCTCCAGAAGCAAAACTTGGCCAAGCGGAGCCCAGGTGAGCCTCCTGCTGGAACCTGGAGAAGAGCCCCCTGTACAGGGGAGGCAGCTGGCCTCGATAACCCTTCTCCTTTCAAATGTGATTCGAGATTATGAAACAATGGAATCAGTCTCTTCCCTAACCCATGATAACCAGTCTCAGTGTTTTACGGTCATGCCTTGTGGATGGCCAAATTGAGACCATTTTGTAAAGATGCACATCAGGAATTTTTTTTCGGCAATGGAGGAACATGATAGGTTATCCAAATATTTCATAAGGATGTTTAAAAAAATCTTAAACTCCAGGTGATCTAATATGTGATCTGTTTCACAGTGAAAGATGGAAAAGGAAGATTAAACATGCTTTTGTGGCCAGTAGACTTTTATTCTTTCTTGTTCTTGGTGAGAGGAAGGGCTAAGACCTTTCCTGTGACCTTTCCTGTGACCTTTGCTGGTACTTTCCTCCACTGGGTTAATCCTGGTCAGGAAACACTAGGATGTTGCCTTTGAACTAGAGCCGAGAGCCTGGCATTGCTGAAACCTAGCGGGGGGGCCTGTCCTTTATGCTGAAAATCTGCACATTTTTTTTCTCAAGCCCCTGTGAAAGGCTGACCTGCACTTCGTGACAGAAGAATGGCGTGATTCTAAGAACTGAACCCAGATCTGCCCTCTTGCATGCATTTGAAATCCTTGCTCACCCCAGTGTTCAGCTGGATTGGCAGGCCCGACCGTATTGAGAAGATCCTGGAGTGAATGCGTTTAATCCTGCTGATAGGGACTCTTCGTTGGGACTGCATCAAGGGGATCTTGAGGGCTTGGGTATCTGTGTTGGTGTCTGACAACTTGTTAACCCTAAACCAGGCCAAAACAAAGAGAAATGCAAATTCACAAAAATCACAACTGACTTCAGTTTGTTTGGATTTAAAGAGTCTTAAACAGGCCCTGAGTAAATACTGAATTAACTGAATATTGAATTTACCGACCAGGGGCTTTTCCAAAGAACTGAGGCGACGTTTGCATGAATAGATTCCATTGTATTCCCTGAAAGATGCCATATGCAAATTAAGACAAAAATGAAATATCATTTAATATCTATGTTATGAGCAAAATCGTCAATTATAACTTGTAGCCTTGCTGACCCTCTAGGCACAGGCCGAGTAAACTGCAGCCCGGGGCCAAATCTAGCCCAAGGCCTTGTTTTCTGTTTGGTCCTGAGCTCAGAATGGATTTTACATTTTTAAATGGTTACGTGTTAGATAGTTATCTAATCATGTACATATTCTCCTTGATTATGCCCCTGAGTCTACAATAGCCTAGAATGCGTCCTCTCTGGCCTTCCAAGAAAAAGTTGGCCGAACCCTGCTTGAGGCAAAAAGACGCTCTCATTGCTGACAACAAACCGTTAAGAAGTCAAGAAACATATCTTTATTCATAGTCTTCGGGTCAGGGAATTTGTCACCACAAACTAGTCCAGTACATCGTGGCTCATTTTCCCTGTAGCAGAGTTGGGTAAAAGACGGTGTGTTTGTTGGTGTCCACGATAGGCTGAGGCACAGATTATCCCCAAACTGAACAGCTCGAAACAACCATAAGGGTTCATTCTCTCCCACAGTTGCTGAACTGGGTGGCGCCATCTCAGGGTGTGTGTTGAGGCTGCTGGCGGGCGGCGGGCCAGGGCTGCAGTGGTCTGAAGGCGGGGCTGGGGCCGGAGGGTCTGCTTCCCAGACAGTGCCCTCCCATGGCCTGTTTCACAGCTAGCTCTCCAAGTGAGGTTCTGAGAAGAATGTTGGTTCTAATGAACATTCATGATCAGGGTAAACATGAGATAACAAAGACGTGTGTCATAACTTCACTCATTCATCCCTGGGGGGAGCAATGCTGTTGTTGAGTTGAATGATACTTTTTTTAATACTGGAAGGATGTTTCTGCAAGTTTTTGTGCCCTTCTTAACGAAATGGCTCCAGAGACACTTCTAAACTTACTTTGCATTATTAACGTTTTCTCCATGACTTTCTCAGTCTACCCTAATTTGTAGCGTGTACCAAGTTCTGTGGTATAGGTAGTCTCACCGTGGTTGATTTCAAACCATCGACACAACACACCCATCACGCAGATGTGGTGGATGTAAATAACCTCGAGAGCACTGGTAACAGTAGAATGTGGCCAAATCAGGAGGAGAAGAAGTCTTGTGTGTCACCATTTGTAATATTGTAATTTATCATAAATACGTATTTGGTCTTCATTCCGGTCCTGGCACCGGGCTCCTCAAACACTTGTAACTTCCTAAGTGGTGACAGTGGTTAAGGTGTGTTCTGTTGTGCGAACGACGTGACTTTCGGAAAGCACGTGAGGATGGGGGCCGGTTGCCAGGAGAACCATCCATGTCGTGGCCAAGTTGGAACTCTCAGGCCCACCTCCCAGCCTCCTGGGAGGCGACAGGGGCTGGAGATTGAGTTTAAGCACAAGTGGCCAACGATTTAATCCATCAACCATACATAGGCAATGAAGCCTCCGTAAAACCCCAAATGGGCAGGATTCAGAGGGTTTCCAGGTTGGTGAGCACGTGGAGGTGTGGGGACCAAGGCACCCTCAGAGCACATGGACGCTTCAGACCCTGTCCCTGTGTATGTGTTCATCTGGATCTGGTACCGTATCCTTATAGTAAACTGGTAACTGTAAGAGTGTTTCTCTGAGCTCTGTGAGCCGTTTTAGCAAATGGATCAAAGAGGGAGTGGTGGGAACGTCCAGTCTATAGCCGCTGGGTCAAAAGCCCACGTGACCACCTGGACTTGGGACTGGGGTCTGGAGTTGGGAGTTGGGGGCAGTCTTGCAGGCCTGAGCCCTTAACCTGGGGGATCTGATGCGAGTCTTCCAGATAGATGGTGTCAGGATGGAGTTATCTGCTTGGTGATGTGGGAAAAAAACCACACTCTGGAATGGATATCACATGTACCACTGTTTTTCCCCATGAAATCATAAGTTTATGCAATTTAATTTTTAATAATTGCTATGTTTAACTGGCTCACACAATTCTTGATAGTTTAATGATTGGCTCTCGCGAGCCAATATGAGCCAGCTCCAGGATAGGTCTTGGAAGGAGCCGCAGTTGCTGCCTGGGGCTGCCTGAGTACCTTCACGAGACAGTAGCTGGCTTCTCCCAGACTGAGCAAGAGCAGGGCTACCGTATCTTTTGTGACCTAGCTTCATGAGTCACAGAGTCAGTTCTGCAAAATCTTGCTGCGTCTACGGGTCAGCCGTATTTACAGTGAGACGGGTGAGGCTGGAGTGAGCAGCCTGGGACTTGCTCCCATGGACAGTGCGCCCTGGAGGTCCTCCCGGCCTTTGCCGAGGCTCTGCTTCTGCTCTGGATGGTTTCTCCTTGACTTTTCCAGGCTTCCTCCTTTCTTCAGCCCTTCTACACATTGGGGGATATTAATGACAGTTACCAGGATTTGTGGGCCTCTCGTCAGGACTTCCGCTGGTGCCTGAGGTGGGTGTGTAGGGAGAGTCGGGCGTCACGGGGCACTTCGCCACGGTATTTTCTTTGGCCCCATGAAATTTCATGGCATAGGTTGTATTTTTTAATTTTTCGTCCTCATTTGGTTTCTGCTAGTAGGGTTTTTTTTTTTCTATTTAAAAAAATAAGAGTGTCATTTATTAAGACTGAATTTCAGGGAGGGAGGGAGGGAGGGGATTTTTCTACAGTGGGAGGCTGGCGAACACCACACCACACTTTCTTCAGACATCAGGTGATAGGCTTCTGCAGACAGAGTACGAGCTCCTCGGAGAGCTTCCACATGCAGTAGACGGTGTCTGACTGGCCCCCCGAATCTCTACCTCCTGGTGTTGGCCCTGTCCTAACCTCCCAGTTTTATTGCGATATAACTGACAAATACCATGGTGTGTTTCAGGTGTCCGTATATGCTGTGGAGTGATCCCCACAGTGAGTTCAGTTACTGTCCACCACCTCACAGCGTTGCAACAGCTTTTCCTTGTGGTGAGAGCTTTTACCATTTACTCTCTGAACAGCTGTCCAATACCAATACAGTGCTATGGACTGCAGTCATCATGCTGCACGTGACCCCCCAGAACTCACTCTCTGTACGGCTGGAAGTTTGTGCCTTTCGACCCCCATCACCTAATTCCCCCACCACCTGCCTCCGGTGACCCCACAGCTGTTCTCTGCTTCTAGGAGTCTGTCTGTTTGTTTGGTTTTTAGATTCCACATCTAAGTGAGATCATACAGTGTGTGTTTTTCTCTGACTTATTTCATC
This sequence comes from Ursus americanus, assembly GCF_024610735.1. Classification (NCBI taxonomy): domain Eukaryota; kingdom Metazoa; phylum Chordata; class Mammalia; order Carnivora; family Ursidae; genus Ursus; species Ursus americanus. Next base: position 38,500,382 of record NC_142128.1, read on the forward strand.
GAGCACAATGCCCTCAGGGACCACCTGTGTTGTTGCCGATAGTAGGATTGTCCTTCTTTTTAATGGCTGAACGGTGTTCTCTTGTGGGGGTGGTGTGTGCGCTCACTGGGTACAAACTTTCTAGTTTGATACAGTCCTACTTGTTTGTTTTTGCTTTTGTTGCTTGTGCTAATCTCTTCCCCTTGATTGTAAGCTGGACTTAGTGTCTCACTTGCTTTTTTTTTTTTTTTAAGATTTTATCTATTTGTTTATGAGAGAGAGAGAGAGCAGGGTGAGGTGCAGAGGGAGAGAGGGGGACAAGCGGACTCCATGCTGAACGTGGAGCCCGACATGGGGCTCAGTCTCGTGACGCCAAGATCATGACCTGAGCCAAAACCAAGAGTCCGACGCTTGGCTGACTGTGCCACCCAGGCGCCCCCAGATAATTTTTTTTTTAAAGATGCCAAAGATTTGTACACCACAGATATAACTGGACCTGGCTGCTGTATGCAAAAGACGGCACCCAGCAACTGAGGAACGAGCATTCTTTTGTAAAATCGGAATGTAACCTGAGCCACAGACATAAGTATTTTGGAGGAAGGAGGCTATACAGGGTATATGCTAGGACCAGAGTGAAATTAGGTCAGAAATCAACTACATTAACAAAACAAGGCAAAATAAAACAAGAGAACAGTTTTTTAAAAAATCTCCATGAATTTGGAAATTAAGAAACACAGTTCTAAGTAAGCCACAGGTCAGAGCAGAAACCGCATGGAAAAATAAACATATTTGTAACTCAATGGTAATGAAAATACTACATACCAGAAAACAGAGACGCAGGCAGGTGAAGCTCAGAGGGAGATTTATATCGCTATACATTCCCCTCACCAGGAGAGGACATCCCTCCTCTCTACTTCCAGTCGGCATTATGCTCAAGACCCTACCAGTGAGATAAGCAAGTGGAAGGCATGAAGACTGGGAAATAAGAAGTAGAACTTCTTTACATGACATGATGGTTATACACAAAATACTAAGGAAATCAACCCCAAACTGTTTGAATAAGTGAATAAATTATATCTCTAGATATAAATAATACAGAGTGACTTCTAGATCTGCCACAACTGATTGGAAACAAAATTTAGGAATCCATTTCCATGCCTTCAAAAACTATGAAATACGTAGGAGTAAGTTTCACAAAAGATATGCAGAACTTCTGGAAACGGCAAAATATGGCCGATAAAAATGAGAAATGACCTCCCAAGTAAACGAAGCTATGTGTAATATGTATGGATTGGAAGGATGAATGTTTGAAAGATGGCCATTCTCCCCAAATTAATCTGTAGATTCAATTTAGTACCAGTCATGTTCCCAGCAGGTGAAAAAAAACAGACTTTATAGTTAGACAGTTTTAGGTTTACAGAAAAACTGAGCAGAAAGCACAGAATTCCCTTGTATCTGTTCTACCCCTGCTCCTGTTTTCCCTGTTGTTAACGGCTCGCATTCACATGGTGTTGCCTGTTGTAACCAATGAATGAGTTTTCCAGCAGGGTCTTTTTTTCAAAATAGAAACTGATGAGTTTAAATTTAAATTTACATGTCAACACAGACGACCTATAATGGCCAAAACAATCTTCAAAAAATAGACCCGGAAGAACCATCTACTACCTGACTTGAAGACATCCTACAGAGCTCCAGGAATCACAGTGGTGTGGGACTGGCGTGGGACAGACAGCTGGTTCAGTGGGACACAATAGGGGTGTAGAAATTGACATACACAGTTGACTGATTTTGAAGGCATCCAAACAATTTGGTATGGAAGAAGTCTCTTCCCCAGATAGTTCCATCGTGACTGGATACCCACATGCAAGAAAATGAACCTCAACTTCTTGTCACACACAAGTTAACACAGGTTAACCCCAAAGTTAATGCCAGGTGGGCCTCGGATCTAATGCAGAAGCTAAAATGGTCAAGTTCCTGAAGAAAAGGTAGCAGAATGACTTTGTGACCTAAGGGTGGGCTCTGAGAATAGGAAGAGGGAAGCCGCAGGCCGGGCAGAAAATGCCCCTGACAAAGGACTTGTATCCAGAATAGATGAGAACTCGGTAATAAAACTGAGCTGTAGCCTCGATATTTGTGCACCTTTCGGTACGTCTGTTGTACTTTGATAAAGACGTAATTGTTAGAACTCAGTGGAAGTGTTGAACTGAGGATCGGACACGGCTGAAGAGAGAAGAGGCGACCTGGGTGATACATCGGAGGATATTATCAAGCTCGCGGCTCTGGGAGGCAAGGGCTGGGAAAGGTGAAAAAGAAGAGAAAACTCACATAGCACAGACAACGAGAAGATCTAAGCCCTGTCCTCCGGGGAGAGAACACTGAGCAGCAGAGAGGCCGCGGGAGCGCGTGGCGGCGGACGCTGTGGAACTCACGGCAGGCATTCCGTCGGGGGCCGGAAGTCCACCAGACATCAAGCAGGATAAGTAAAAAGAAAACAGAACCCAGAGAGACTGTGGTTAAGGGGCATAATTCCGAAGCAAAGGGTGGCCAGATTTCTTTCAAAGGAAGAAGTGGTAAACCTACAGCTCACTTTCAGCAGCAAGAGTGGAGACTGGGAAATGGTATCTTCAGCACATTGATGGGAAGTAACTCTGAATCTGGTGACAGCCTCCTTCCAAAATTAGAGAGCTAAAACCATTTCCAGACCAAAACCGAACAAAACCCCAGAAACAAAAACACAAGTGTGTTTGGCCCCTGCATAAAAATGCTAACGGGCGCTGTGGAGAGCGTCCTGTGGGCAGGACGGTTATCGGAGAAGTAAGAGGAACGCACCCAGTACACGCACATGAGTTTAAGCGACCACTGGCGTTCTCAACAGTAGCATGGTTCTGTGTACAAGCTGGTGAGGGTGGGATGCGCATGCCCCGAGGTCTCAGTGTGTTCCTGGAGCAAAGTAAAGCTACTACCTCACTCGGCACATTGACAGGCTGCATACGTGTCTCAGGATCTACGCTGACCGCTAACGTCATTCGGCAAGAACGTAGAATTTCCCACTAGCGTGGGGAGGAAAATATAGAAGGAGGAAAAATACCCCAAAAGGGGGGAGAGAAAAAGCCACGTGGACTAGTAGAAAATATAAGATAAAATATACAATTAAATGTATCATTAATAACACTCGTAAAGAGCCTGCATGTTGCAGGAAACAGACAGATACTGCCAGCTTGGATCCTCACTCTCTGGCCTTGTTGGGCCTTCTGGGTGGCTCCTCTAGAGAGCCCCATCGTGACCCTCCTAGAAGGAAGCCCGCCGGCCTGCTTCCTGACACTCACGTAGCTCAGTGGATCCATCAGCCCACCCCGGAGCTGGACGTAGTCAGCCTCCCTCATTGGTTAAACCAGCGAGTCTTGGTCATCGGTTACTCACAGTCCACAGCATCCCAGGTGATACAGTGTCCGCTTGGTTTGTTTTTCCCTCCTGGAAAGTGATACTGTATTCAACACTTTCTCTGTTGAGCAGTATCAGCATCACTGGAGGTGCCCTGAGGAGGAGCCAAGCCCTGGACAGGGGTTAGATGCAGGACCCTCAGGCCCCCTCTACTGTAAGACCCTCGGGGTCTGCAGTGTCACCCTTGCTTACCGAATGAAGACCTCCTCCATGGTGGTGACCGCGGCCCCGAAGCTGGCGATCCCCAGCTCTACCTGCCTCAGTTCCAGCTCGGTAAATAGAGAGGGAAACCTGCAAGGGAAGAGTGGTTTTATTCCTCACAGGAGGAAGGGGACCCCTCGCTGTCACCCTGGCTTTCCACAGGGCAAACAGTGGGGGCTGGGGAGGTCTCAATCTTGTCACTCCCAAGCTGCAGCCCTCTGAACGTGAGCAGCGAGGGTGACAGAATTTACTCCAGAACGTTCCTGGGACGAAAAATGTCACACACACCTCGTAAATAATTCATCTCTTTCATACTATTTTTGGAGTGCTTACCAAGGGCCAGGGACCATTCCCAGCCCTTTTCCACGTATGAACTCCGTCAGTTGTCTCAACAGCTCTTTGAAGACAGTGCTGAGAGGCTAAGTAACTTCCCCAAGATCACACAGCCACATGTAGCAAGACCAGGAGGCAAACTCAGCTGCTCTCTCCAAAGACAGTGAGTGCTCTTTTTTTTCCCCTATTGTTCCTCTAAATGAGGAAAGGAGCTAATTCTCAACAGCCTGCTAATCTCCAACCCTTTCTTAGGCATGCCTTCCATTTTTTTTTTTAGCTGAATGAATCATGGCTTTTTGTGTGACATGAAGGAATCCACAATCCCCTACCTTGCAGCCCAGGGTCAAGCCCAACAAGGTGCCTTTAAATAAGCTGTTCGCACGCCGGACGCCCCGGAGAGGCCGCACCAGGTGTGGGACGGTGGGTAAGGGTGTGGGAGGCGCCCTGAGTCCCGACTCTGCCACTTGCGGGTTGTGTGACTAGGGCTAGATCTTCCCTGTCCCCAGCTCTCCTCATCGGTGTGATAGACACTACCTCACGCACCGGGGGAGCTGCACGTGAGGACACGCGGCGGAGTAGCCGGCCCGTGCTGTGTGCTCGGTGGTCCCATCTTCAGTGCTCAGTACCTTGCTCTTCAGTCTCCCATGACTGAAATCATGCTCATCGATGGCGGCTGTCTTGCAACAAGGTTTACGTGTTGTAAAATGCCTTGTTCGCATCCCAACCAAGAGGTAGACCTTCCCATCACCCTGCAAAGTGCTCTCCCGCCCCTTTCAGATGATTCCTCTCCTGCCCATTGATTGACATTTGGATGGAAGTGATGGGGGTTGGGTCGGAGGAAGCCTGCAGGCTCTGGGTGGCTTCTCCAGGACTCCTGAGCCACCATTGAAGCCGCCATGACCTACAGGACTTGGTAGACGCTCTGATCAATGGTTCCGGCTGGGCCCAGCCTTCCCGAAATCCCACCGAGGCCCCAGGCCTGGGGGCCAAGCCGTCTTGGCGCCTGGAACCCCCAGGTAAGTCCACTCGGTGGCTCTTATTTTACTACAGACTTTGTGTTTCTGTCCACGCTCCAGATGTTGGTAACAGAGGCACACCGCCCTTCCAGTGAGTGGGGTGCTGCTCCCGTCTCTATTTTTTGAAAGATTGGGGTGATTTATTTCCTCAGCGACTGATAGGGCCTGGAATTTTCTTTTCGGTGACATTTGCCATTGCAAATTCGATTTCATCAATAGATGTGTGATTAAATTCGGATTCTTCTCTTTCACTTTGTGTCAGTCTGAGTAGGTTGTGTTTTTCAAGGAATCAGTCCATTTCATCTACAGTGTCCAGTTTGTGGTATTTTCTCACGGCTGTCGTAACCCTGTGCTCAGTGTGTATGGTGGTCTTCTCATTCCAGATGCTGGTTCTTGGATTTCTTCTTTTTTTCTTTGATGGCTTTGACAGGGGCTTATCACTCTTATTAATATTTGTAATAAACAATATCTGGCTATTTTAGTCTTCTCGATACTTTTTGTTTCTTTTTCTATCATTTGCTCTCTTCACATTTATTATTTCTTTTCTACTCGGTACTGTGCACTTCACTTTCTCTCTGCTTTTTCTCCCTCCCTCAGCTAGAAACGCAGGTCGTTGGTTTTAAGCTTTCTTCTTCCCTAACGTAAGTGTTTCAAAGCTGTGTGTTTCCCTCTGGGCACCGCTTTGGCAGCATCTGAACATTTCGGATCTGTCGTGTTTTCATCACCGTCCAATTCAGAACCGTTTCTAATTCCTCTTTGACCCATAAGCTGTTCAGAAGTGTAGTGTTGAATTTCCAAATATTTGTGGATTTTCTAAGTATCTTTGTGTAATCAAGTGCTAATTTAACTCGAGGAGCCTGGCTCACGGCTGAGAGCCTGTGGGCGATGCCGGCAAGATGGCAGCGTGGGAAGGACCGGGGATCTGCCTCCCCGCTGACGTAGCGTCCGCGCTGGCAGAGCCGGAGGTGCCTGGCGCTGGAAGTTGTAGTCAGAGTCATTAGGCAAGAAAAAGAAGTAAAAGGCATCCAAATTGAAGAGGAAGAAGTAAAATCATCTGCTTGCAGATGACATGATCTTATGTGTAGAAAACTCTAAAGACGCTACAAGGAAGCTATGAGAACTACTAAGTGAACTGCACAAAGTAGCAGGGTTTAAAGTCAACCCACAGAAATCGGGTGCATTTCTAAGTACAATGAGCAAATCTGAGAAGGAAATTACAAAAACTACCCCACTTAGCATCACATCGAACAACAAAATACTTAGGGATTAACTTAATCAAGGAAACGAAAGACTTGTAGAATGACAACTATCAGACATTGCCAAAGGAAAGTAAAGAAGATGGAAATACATGGAAACACATCCCATATTCATGGACTGCAAGACGTAATATTGTTCAAATGTCGCTGCCAGCTGGAGTGTTCCACAGGGTCAGTACAGGCCCTACCAAAAGGGCAAGGACTTTTTTTTTTTTTTTTTTTTTTTGCAGAAAGAGAAAAGCCCATCCTAAAATTCATATGGAATCTCAAGGGACCCTTAAAAAGCAAAACAATCTTGCAAAAGAACAAAACTAGAGAATCACACAGAAATCACACAAAAGCTTCAAAACATGGGATCTGGCAGTGATTTCTTGGATGTGACACCAAAGGCACAGTAACAAAAGAAAAAATAAACAAGTTGGACTTCATTAAATTTAAAAATTTTGCGCATCAGGAAACACCATCATTGGAGTAAAAAGACAATCCACCGAATGGGAGAAAATACTTGCAAATCCTGTGTCTGATAAAGGACTAATACCCATAATGTAGAGAGAAGTCCTACAACTTCAGAACAGTAGAAAACAGCTTGCTTCCAAAATGGGTGAAGGACTTGAGGGGCACCTGGCTGTCTCAGTCAGAGGAGCGTGCAAAACTTGATCTCAGGGTCCTGAGTTCGAGCCCCACGTTGGGGGTGGAGATGACCTAATGATGACTTCATAAATAAAAGTACTTTAAAAAATGGGCAATGGACATTGCTCCAAAGAAGACATACGAATGGCCAAGAGGCACATGGAAAGAAGCTCAACATCACTCGTCATTAGGGAGACGCAAAACAGACCAGCAGTGAGGTACCACCTCACACCCATTAGGCTGGTTATTAAGGAAAAAAACAAAACAGAAAACAACAGGTATTGGTGAGCTGTGGAGAAACTGGACTTCTTGTGTGCTGTGGGAGAGACTGCAAAACGGTACAGCCTCTGCGGAAAACAGTGTGGTAGTTCTTCAAACAACTTAAAAATAAAATTGCCGTAGGACACAGCACTTCTGCTTCTGCGTAAATATACCCCAAAGAATCAAAAGCAGAGCCTGGAAGGGCTACTTGTACACCATGTTCATAGCGGCACTATTCATCGTAGCTCAAGTGGGCCACACCCCAAGGATCCATTGACGGGGAAAGGATAAACACCACGTGTGTGCAGGAGGGAGGGAGACGTGGGATATTATTCAGCCTTAAAAAGGAAGGAAATTCTGCAATGTGCCACAGCACTGAACCTCGAGAACATTGTGCTAAGAGGTCTAACCCAATCGCAAAAGGACAAATGCTGCAGGATGGCGCTAATACGAGGTGCTGAGAGCAGCCCAACTCATGGAGACAGAACATACAGGAGTGGGTGCCAGGGCCTCGGGGAGGGTGGTGGGGAGTTAGTGTGCCCCCGGAAGGGACCCAGTAGAGAGAGAGACTGGTGGTGTGGATGAGCGGGGTGAGTCAAGCAGGTGGGTTTCTGAGAAGTCAGGATGGAAAGACCTGCAGCTGGGGCCAAAGGGTGAGCCTCCAGCAGAAAGAGGCCGCGTCGCTGGCTGTAAGGATGGAAGGAAGGAAGAAACTTGTGTTGGGAGTGAAGTTGACTTCCCATCTGGTGGCTCTCATCTTCCTAGCAAAGTATGAGCTCAGATTCCTGCTTGAGAGCAACACGAGGGAGAGAAGGTGGTGGGGAGTGCCGGGAGCCACTCTGAAGTCTGAAATGATTAAAGAAAATCAGGTCAGACATTCATCTCAGTTCCGCCACCCAATAAAGGGTTTCTGACTTTAACGTGAAGGCCAGTGGGAGCCATCGAGGTTTTAAAGGAGGGAGGTGACACCATCAGAGCCCCGTATTTTGGAGTTGTTCTGCCTGGAGTGTGCTGTTTTTCCAGGAGATGCCAAAGGCCTGGGGGTCCAGACCCTAGCCAAATAGACAGCTCTTGCTGAGGAGAGGGGCAGAGAGCCGGCTCTGAGCTCTGTCAGACCAACAGCCACTCCCATCCTCTGGGGTCCGTACCTGTGTATGCTCTTTTTAGGAAGAATAAATGTTAATTCTTCTCCAATGTTGGACTGCAAAATTGCGTTAGGTATGTGGTGATAAATCAGATGAGAAATCTTCTCTGTGCTGCAGTGAGGTTTCTTCACTAAAGTCATGTAATATCCAGCACCTGAAACAACATTTCAAAGACTTTTTCTGTAGCTCAGAATGGGTAGCTCTGTGGGAAAGTGGAGCTGGGGGGCCCTGTGGGGTCAGATGGGAACCCCAAGGAGTTGGCCTCTGAAGGTCCGTGTTCTCGAGGGCTCACACAGACTTTCATTAAAAGGGCGTGAGGCAGACAATAAGAGAAATAGGGAAGATCTATGGGTTATCAGTGACATGTGCTGAGGAGAAAGATAAACATGGGAGGGGATATGGGGGTCGGGGGTGTGTGATTATAACAGGGTCACTGAGGCCTAAGTGTGCCCAGGCGCTGGCTGAGGAGGGAGTGGGTGTGGCCCGAGGGGCAGGAGCTGAGCCGGGGAGTGGAAGAGCATTGGGAAATGCCCCTGGGTGACGGGACCAGGCCAAGCAAGGCCCCGTGGGCCAGTCCTAGGACTCTGGCTTTTACTTTTGGTGGGAGGGGAGGTCACTGAGGGGCTGAGCAGAAGAGTGACACAGCCATTCAGACAGCTGGGCAGAGGCTGGGGGTGAGTTAGCCAGCAAGTGCAACAGTCCAGGAGGCGATGGACGCCTGGCCAGGGTGCTAGCTGGGCGTGGAGGCTGGGGAGAAGGGAAGGCCCCCAGGGTTTGCGGACCATTGGGATTTGGGCTCTGAGAGACAGAGGGGTCAGGGAGCCTCCAAGGTTTTGGCCAAGCCACTTGAAGAAAGGAGCTGTCTGTGCTGGGGATGGTGGGTGTGGTGGCAGAGAGCGGGCAGAGGGGCCCCCGGTCTGCCTAGGGTTTGGACAAGTCCCACAGAGCGGGTCAGTATCCACGCGGGTACAGAGTAGGCTCCGGGTACGCACGCTCCTCTGGAGTTCAGGAAGGGGCCCAGGCTGGAGAGACACACATTTTCCAGCACAAGAGACCGGATGAGGTCACCCAGTACACAGGCAGAGAATGGAGTGAAGTCATGGAGACATGTCCGCTCCATGAGCAGCGGAGACCCAGGAGGGCATGGGGTCTGGGAGAACAAGGGGAGCCACCATGGAAACAACCCACACCCGTATAGGCGCTCCGCACACACTGCTCACTCCTTGAGGAACACGGTCTGTGAGTGTCCGTTCTCTAGGTCGGAAGGGGAAGGCTAAAGAAGGTTAAAGCTCCTGGCCACATGGATGAAGAGGCTCTAAACTGGCAGAGTGGAGCTCAGACCTTGATCTCCTGACTCCAGGTCTCAGGCTGTGCTCCTCGCTCCCTCCTCCTGTTGTGGCCCCTCTCCTGGCCTCAGGGGCCCTCGCGGAAGCGAACCGCCCCCAGACCAGGGACGGGGTCCTGTGGGGAAGGGAAGCAGGCCCGCCAGCGCCGGGGCCACTCACCATACTTTTGCTTGAGGAACAGCGAGGACCCGCAGCACTGCAGCTCCCCCTTGGCCATGATGGCCACACGGTCCCCCAGCAGGTCAGCCTCGTCCATGAAGTGTGTGGTCAGCAGCACGGTGCGGTCGCTCTTGTGCTGCTGCAGGAGGTCCCAGATGGCCCTCCTGGAGATGGCGTCCATGCCCGAGGTGGGCTCGTCCAGTATCAGCACCTACAGGCAGAGCAGTGGCCGCTGGGGGTGGCAAAGCCATGTCGCGGGCCCAGGCTGGCTGTGCGGGAGACCCCTGCTCTGCAGGCGTCCAGGGCCACAGCCAGCCCGTGCCGCGTGCACCCTGCCCCGCCCCGGGGCCTCCCACCCGCCTACCTTGGAGCCCGCTATGAGGGCGATGCCGATGGAGAGCTTACGCTTCATGCCCCCGCTCAGGAACCGGCTCAGGGAGTCCTGCTTGTCCTCCAGACTGAGGACGTGCAGCATCCGCTGGACTTCCTCGGGGCACTTCTGGCAGGACAAGCCCTTCAGCTGCAACAGTGGAGACAGAGAGGTCCGGTAGGGGCTCCTGCTGGGAGGCTGGCCCGTCCAGTCCACAAGGAGCCTGGCCTCGGTGTCATCCTCTTCCCTCCGTGAGCTGCACCTGGTGCCCTGACGTCCCTCCCTTCCTCCCCGGTACAGGCCCACCTGTCCAGCCAGCATTTTGCTAGTATATCGGTAACCTCGACACAAGAAAATTACTACCTCCAGGGAAAGGGATGGACAAAAGGGTTCTGCATTTTGACCCATGTAAACGTATGTCTTATTAATACTCAGTACGGCATATTAAAGGATCCTACATCATGAGCAAGTGGGAGTTATCCCCGGGACGCAGAGGAGGTTCAACTGATGGAAAACCCGTGCAAGTGCTGCATAACGAAGCGTCTGGCTGGCCTCTGTCCCATTACTGGGAAGGGCCTCTAAATCCCTGGCGTGACGGGGTGTCCTTGTTATTCCCATAGTACCCTGGGGCCACACCTGAGTTCATGCTAACGTGTTGACTCAGGACCTGCTGGGGGGTGGAGGAGATATGCAGAGGCTGCAGCTTGAGTTCAGTCCCGTGGCCCATGAGTCGACCGTCCAGGGCTGTGTGATGAACCCCCAAGAAAACCGGACACTTGCAGGTTAAGTGAGCGACCGTGTTCACAGCCACATCCCAGCAGGGTGAAGCGTCCGGAGGACATGGAAGCCTCGCATTTGGGACTCTCCCAGACCTCACCCTACATGTCTCTTCTTTTCACTGGTCCTGATTTGTACCCTTTATGGTCACATTATAACCTGTCCCCTGCCTCCCCTCCTGAATGTTTACGGAATAGTGTCTGGAAGAGGTTTCAAGGCCTTCTGAGGTTGGGTCAGGGAGCTGCAGGCTGACCCTCCCTAAGAACGGATGCAGGAGAAACAGCCTGCCACCCACAGACGCACCTGAGCATAGAAGGAAAGATGCTCTTTGACGGTGAAGTTCTCGAACAAGATATCGTGCTGGGGGCACCAGCCCAGGCCCCTTCGGATCTGAGCCATGTCACGAGAAATTTCATATCCGTTGACATAGGCCCATCCACCTGAAGGAGGAAGAAGACCTAGGAGCAAATGCAAGACATACGCTAAGGTCATCTTCAGCAGAGCACGCCACAGCGGGAGGCTTACGGACGCCCTGCGTCCATGGGCAGACTGCCGCATCCTTGTCACGGTCAGTCACGCCCACGGACTGTGTGTTCCCTGACGGTGAATGAGGTTGTGTGCGGGAGGCAGAGACAGGGGACGTCCTTTCTGCCTCTGAGGAGGGCCTGTCTGGCTAGGGGAACAAAGCAAATTACACTGAGAAGCGGTAAGCAAGACTATGGAAATGGGGCTCAGGAGAACCGTGTGTGGGGCATCTAAGTGTTCTGACTTGAGACCCGTGACTGATTCCCCTTTGATTCCCGGGAAGCCCCCCAGGAATGCACAGAACTGCACCCAGCGCCGGGCACCTGTGGGAATGTGTGGGGCTTCACGGCCCACCCATCAGTGTCCTCTCGCTCTTTGTTCTCATCTTCGTCATTCACATCTATTTGCAACAAGGCTAAAAGAAGAAAGTATAGCAAAGCACACAAAGACTGTAGGTCCCAGCAGTTAACACTGTTAACTATTATGACCACTGCTGACACGGTTCGGCATAACTTTGTGGGGTTTTTTTTTTCTAAGATTTTTATTTATTTGACAGAGAGAGCACAAGCGGGGGCTGCAGCAGAAGGAGAGAAAGAAGCAGGCTCCCCACTGAGCAGGGAGCCCAGTGGAGGACTCGATCCCAGGACCCTAAGATCATGACCAGAGCCGAAGGTAGACGCTTCACCGACTGAGCCACCCAGGCGCCCCTCCTTCGTGTATTCTTTTATGCGCATGCTGACTCATGTGTTAATGTTTTTAGCAAAAATGGGAAAATATGAATTCTGGTTTTTTAACTGGCTTTTTCACAAAAGGTATATTGAGGCCATTTCTCCACTTGCACAAAATCTGTATAATTTGGGAAGGAAGATTTTATTGTTATGAATACACGCTGCTTATTTATTCAACCCACGCTAATTGGTTAGTAGGTGGTTTGCCGTTTTTTAGAAGTACGAACATGTGATATGACTTCGCCTTCTTTCCCACGTATCTCCTTACTCTAAATCAACATAAGGATTTTGGGGGCGCCTGGTTTTGGCTCAGGTCGTGATGTTGGGGGTCATGGGATCGAGCCCTGTGGCGGGCTCCTCGCTCAGCGGGGAGTCTGTCTGAGAGAGTCTCTCTCCAGAGACATGCAGAGCCGTGAGCACAGCTCCTCGATAGTGTGTGAGGTCTCATTCCACAGACTGGAAGAGCCAAAGATTCCATCTTCCTGGTACAGGGGCACATGAACAAACAGACACTCTACAGATGGCAAAAAAGCAAACAGCAACTGCTTCATGCTCAACGTCAGTGAGACCTAAGGAGGGGGATGGAGGCTCACCCGGGCTGTGTTGAAGGCTCTCTCCTGAGGGGGCTGGCCCCGCGCAGGTACCTGTGAGCATGTAGCACGTGGTGGTTTTGCCGGCTCCGTTGTGTCCCAGGAGGACGGTGATCTGCCCCTGGTACAGATTCATGGTCAGTCGTTTGACTGCGATGTGTTTATTCTTTCCCGTGTGATACACCTGTGGAGAATTCAGCGTGTGACTGACTCGGTGACGGGCATGTGGTGTTCCTGAAGAATTTACGACCCACACCAAGTTCCCCGCGAAAGTCAGTCCGTCGGTGGGAATGCAAGTGGAAGTCTGGAAGGGAGCCCCTCTCTCAGGGTTTAGCTGCCTGGGGCTGCTGAGGAGCCTGACGGGGGTGCAGGCCAGGGCTTGAGGACGCAGGGCTCAGAGCGTGGCAGGGAGTCTTCTCCCTGCTTCCAGAGCCACACCTGGCCCTGCGTGAGGTGGCCAAGCCCCTGAGAAATCATGCCAGAGCCACATGTCTACAGACAGCCTGGTATGTGAACAGAAAGGAGATCCCTGGAAGCCACAAGCGTGCCTGGCTGCTTCCGCTACCGCAGCCTGTGAAGGAGCTGGAACCGTCAGCCGCGTCGTGAGTCCCCTGGGCTAGGATGTGACACCCCCCAGCCCCCAGCCCCCACAGGCAGAGGAAGGTGGCACGAAGTGCGACAAGGACACCGCCTCTCTGAAGGTGCTGAAGGAGAAGATGCTACTCGGAGGACGTGCCAGGGCACAGGGCTGGCCTCCTGTCCTGGGAGCACCTAGTCACGCGGGCTCCGTGTGCAGGAAGGGCTCAGCGAATGCTGGTGACAGACAGACACTCCCTGTCTGGAAGCCAATCCTGAACGCCGGGGCAACGAGGGCTTGGGTGTGTAAACTGTGGGGATCGACGGCAGCTGCCCAATGGCTGAGTGCCAGGGTGTCCCCCCGCAACGGTGTTGGCACGGTGGGGGGTCTGTTTCAGGAGACATCATCCCGACCCCCACCTCCTGCACTGAACTGCCTGACTTTATGTCGGATTCCTATTTGCAGGGTACGTCACAGGAAGACACTAAACCTCCCTCAGGGAAGGTATCTCGTAACCACCGTCAGAGTAAAACAGAAGACTCCGTACACTAGTCGGTAAAATCTCGGAAGGAGACTCGTGAGCTGATACCTTGTAGAGATGTTGGATTTCAATCCCTTTCGCCAAATTGGTGGGCTCCTCCTGAATGAACTTGCTTTTCGGACCTTTGTCAGGATCCCCCACGTCCAGCACTGACCGTGTGAGGGGCATAGACCGTCCGCACCAGTGGGACGGCTAGACAGAAAGTCAACTGACATTAACGTGTTCGGGTGAATCGACTGTCGTCTTTGGAAAGATAAATATTTTGGTGAATTAAATTCTCCACACTCCCCACCCCCAACCCCCACGTTGCCTGGTATCGAACATGTAATGGTGCCTGGAGAAGTCAAGCAGCTTGCTCATGGACTCACTACCAGTAAGCTGCTTTTGGCCTATAACTCAGGGTCCCAAGGTCAGAGTGAGCGACCGTCCTGCTGGATGTGCTGTCCCTGGGCTGCCGGCGAGCTGGGGAAGCCGGCAGGTTGGCAGACAGCCTCCCTGGCTGAGCCTGGAGAAATCCTGGGGTGGACATTCCTGGAAGGGCCAGTGGGCAGCCACGTGGAGCCCCAAGTCCGTGCCTGTGCCCCTCAGACAGGGTCACCCCCTTCAAAGACCATGGGACGGGGCCGCTGGCATCCGCAGGTGACTCCACTTGTAAGGAGACAGCGCCTCTGGAACTTGTTGGGGTCGCCAAGGAAGGCTGCACCCTACCAGCACCCCAGAGGTCTCAGAGAGCGTCAGGGCCACGCCCACAGCCCGGAGGGGAAACGGTGGTGTCCCGTGCAGACTCACGGGGTCTGACATTGGAGTGGACACAGCAGGACATTGCAGACAGGCTTGTGGGCACTCTGCATGGGGCCCTAGCCAAGGACGAGTCAGAGACACTGAGACTCGTTCATCGTGCTCCCTTGGCGACCACAGCTGAAGGTTTGGGGTAAATCCCGGTTAGAGAACCCGGCTTAGATTTCCTGGGGTCTGAGATTTCCATCAAGACACCGAGGAGACGGGTGAGGCTCCTGGGGCGGGGGCTGTAAAAGGTCTAAGGTGGTCTATAGGACAGCAGTGCCAGTACTCACCAGAACAAAGAAGTACCAAGGCTTGGGTACACCATACTCCCCGGGGAGGACAGCCTCCACGTACCAGGCCACCACACTGTACAAGACGGAGTCCAGGAGCAGCAGCAGCAGCACCTGGGAGAAGTTAAACTCCCCACTCACGCTGCCAATATTCTCCCACTGCATGCCTGTACCTGAGCCAAAGGAAGGACGGCGTCAGCACACGCAAGGCAGAGCTCCCCCCCGAACGGCTGGCGACCAGGACACTGACAAGACCGGACAACTGGGGACTGGGGCATCGAGGGACAAACGCAAGGCACAGGGAAGGGGAACTCGAGAGTCGTGAGATTCTCCCATGAGACAAGGCATTTTCGGGACCTGCCAAAAGGCCCTAGTGTTTTCACGGGCACCAAGAAGGAGGAGTCTGGTCACCAAGACCCTTCTCCACGCTTCTGCCTTCTCTCTCACTCTGCCCCACCCTCTTGATGGGCTAATTCTCATTGGAAGGGAGGTCAGCACAGGCGCCTCCTTACCCTACAAGCTCGCGTTCTCACTCCCCCTGTGTGGGTTACGTGCCCATCCTGCAAGTGAGCGTCCGTGCCACCTGTGATCCCAGGGGTTCCCGCTCCGCGCTCTGTATCTGCTCACGTATTGTTCATTCACTGTCTGCCCCAGGGCCTCATGCGCACCTACTCCAGGAATACAGGAAGGCACGGAGGCGGGGCTTGGGACCAGTTCCAGGACGCGTAGGGAGGTAAGCAAGCTGTGTGATGCCAAGTGTCCAGTCTGAGTGCCAGTTGACTAAGCTTCTCATTTCAAGCATCCAAGACACTGAGCGGCTGTTGCCACCTGGCAGGCTCACGGTGGCGGAAACCAGCAACACGGCAGCACACACACGGGCTCCATCGCTGCTCCTCAAACTTGAATGTGCTGGCTGAGTGCCCGGGGATTTTGTTCCTATTAGGTGTGTGTGGGGGGAGTGGATGCTGTTGTGGGGGGCCAGGGGCTGGGAGACCCACGGGGATCCCCTTCCCATGACAGGTGTCTACGTGCCAGCCCAGAACATCGCCGTATCAGATCTCGCACCAACTCAGGACGGGTGCAAGGCTGCGGGGAATGCAGGGCACACTTGGTCCCCAAGTGTCAGGTCCATCTCAGTGCAGATCTGCAGGGCCCGGATGGCAGACACATGATTGCCGGTTAACTTTAGGTATTTACTGAGAGTGCCTGTACCAAAGAATACATGAAATGGAGCTTTAACAGGCAATCCAAGGGAAATATCGCATGACCTGCCTTTGCCACGCCGGGGTCAGTCGCCCAGAAACACCCAGAGTGTGTGCCCCGTCCCCACCCGCCCCTGGCCCCAGGCAGCATCTGCCTGGGTTTTGCCTCTTACCCAAGCTGACAGTCTCTCTGTAACTGGTCTCCCCATACCATGCACATTTCGTGCGACTACTGCCGCTCTGAATTAAAATCTACCGTCTTGCCAGCTCTTATTTGTTCCAAACTTTTCTTTCTTTTTCTCCTCCTTTTCTCCCTTTTCTTGAATTCATGGAGAATGTTTTCATGATTCCATTGTATTTCCACTGTTGATTTATTATTTATACCTCTAAAAATTTTTTTCAGTGTTGTCGTAGGGTTTACATCATTCATCTCTAACCAGAGTATGTCATCAAACGATGTCATGGCTGCTCACATGTCGCGTGAGGACCGTTCTCGGCATCTCCCCAGTACTTGCCCGCACATCTCACTTCTGCGTGAACTCTAAATGCTATAAGCTCCTCCCACTTTTGCTTTAAAACTCAGTCCTCTTTCAGAGCAAAAACCCAAAAACAAAACAAAACCCCCCAAAAAGCAAAGTATTTTCCATTTCTGGTACTCTTAATTGCCTGTGTAGAGGGAAGCATTCTTTCCACCTGAAGATCTCAGCATTTCTTGTCATGTCTCCTCCCCATCAAGTTTGCTTCTGTTTCTTTCAGACAGTCTATCTCTTGCCGAGTTTCCACCCCCTGGCAGGGTTCTCCCCGAGCGCGTAACCCGTGTCCCTGCATGGTCTCCCAGCTTGCACACGCTCGTCGCCTCCGGGATACGCTTTCCGCCCAGTGCCTACTCAGGTCTTCCCTCCCTTGAGCTTTACCACAAATTCTAACATTTAATTGATGTGTATGAATTCTGGACGCAAGCCTTTTGTGGGCTCGGTGTGTCTCCCTCGGCAGCTCCCCTTCATTCTGGGGCATCGAGGGACGAACGCAAGGCACAGGGAAGGGGAACTCGAGAGTCGTGAGATTCTCCCATGAGACAAGGCTTCTCAACGTCAGATGCCTCTGTCTTCGTGGTCGGTTCTTTTTTGCGTCTTGCTTAACGAGAAATCTTTCCCCCTCGGAGGACTGGGGTGTACTCTTCTCTATCATCTCCGACAGCTTTAGAGAGTTTCGACACTCGAACTGATTTTGTGCACTGTGAATTGGGGTCCGATTTCCACCTCCCCAGAACGTTCTCCAGGTGCGCCAGCTCCGTTTCCCGACCCCGCTGCTCTGTAGCATCACCTCGGGCCTTCGACTGTGCCTGTGGCCTTTCTTTTCTGTTCTGTCAGTCTTTTCGTCAATCTTGATGACTCTTGCTTTACCGTAGATCGTCATAGCCAGTAAAACAGTTCTCACCATCTTGTTCCTCAAGGGGTTTTTGCCATTCTTGGTCCTCTCTACATGCCTTTACATTTGAGAACCGGCTCATCAAGGTCCGTCATTGGTTGGGGTAGAGGTGAGCTGTCCCTTCCTCCCACAGTCTACCTAGTCCTGTTTGGGAGCACGGGAGGAGTCTGGCGGGCTGGCCCTGACCCCATCGGTTCCATAGAGATTGTCCTGAGCCAGCTGTTCCCGTCCTGCTCCCTGACTTCTCAGCCTCCCCGCAGTGGAGGCAGGCACAGGACCGAAGTCCTCTCTCCTTTCCGCCGCTTTTGGACTCAGCCAATCTTTGCTTATTCCTTTCTGTCTCTATTAAGTTTGAAAGTTACACAGTGCTTCTAGCCTTCCGGTTGGCTCAGTACTGAATTACCGCATCTGCTTCGCGTGGCCCAGTCTAAAGTTCATTACCTTTCCCCTCCTTCCAGAAAGTATTTATGCCCTTTGGGTTCTGACATTACCCCCTCAAGAACCCCTCTTATGTATTTTAATTCACCTGTTAAAAAAAAAAAAACCCCAAGACATCTCTATTAGTATTATTTTACACACCCAGCGTGTGAACCAGTAGCTTCAGGCTCCCGTTGAAAAGCAGTTTGTCTTTCTGTTCCTCAGGCTGCTTGTAAGATTTTCCTCTTGCCATCTGCCGTGCTCACTCTTACGCTGATGTGTCCAGGGTAGATTTCTTCTTCTTACTCTTGTCTGGGATTTGCTGGGCCTCCTGAAATCCAGTCTGGGGACAGATCTGGGCTCCGTCTCTTCAGAAGTATTTCTTCTGCCCCCTTGTCTCTTTTCCTGCTGGACGTCTGCTTAAACGGGGGTAAGCCCTCCTCACTCTTCTCAACTCTCTCGCGCATTTTAACATCTTTCTGGTCCTCTTTGCTGCTTCCCGCATGGTTCCTTCTGAACTACTTCCAGGCCATAACCCTCCCTCGGCTTCGAAGCCACGGTTAACCCCTCCAATACATTCAAACAATGCCTTTACTCAAAAAACACATGCTGAGCACTATTGTCTTATAATCTGTGCTTTGGTAATTCCAAAATGTGAGGACTTTGTGACTGTTTCTGTGGGCTGTCATCCATGGCAGGTTATGTCCTTATGTTTTTAATTGCTTTTTACTGTGTTGCATTTTGCCCTTGAGAACCCGTCTGTGAGGATTTGCCATGACGGGGATGAAAAGGCTTCTGCCGGGCACCCGAGTGGGGGCCCTGTCGTCCCAGGACAAGCCGAAATCACGTTCCTGCTCGAGGGTCCCTGGACAGACCTCGCAGGGTGACCCCGGGCTGCAGCTCTGCCGGAGACCCAGCCTCTGACAGGTTGTCGGGGGCGATTTTCCCCTTGGGTTTTCTTCCATAATGCGGTCAGCACCACAGCACCTTCCGCAAGGCCGTCTCGTTTATGAGGGGCTGGGATACGGATGCGGGGATAGATGCCCCTGCTCCCCTTCAAGAAAGCCGGCACTTCAGTTGCTGGCCGGGGCCGTGGTTGAGGGTCAGCCTGGTCACGCCCTTTCTTGGGGGGGGGGTCCACACCCAGTGACAGCAGGAGGCAGAGGCGTGAAGGCCCGGCCACGCCAGCCCAGCGCTTGGGTGGGCCGCTTTAACCCGTAACTCCCAAGTGAGAACTGCTCTGTAGCCCTAGTCTTGTTTCAGTCTCTCCCTGAGAGAATCTCTGCGGGGGAGCGAACCCAGGCTCTTCTGCTCTCAACAGAGAGGTTCCATAAAGGTCCCCTATTCACTCCCTAACATGTGAGGAATCAGAAATACCTTTTTAATTCCGCTTTCCCCCCATGCTTATTTGTGAAGTGTGGTCTCATCAATGCTCTAAGGAAAACCACGCGCCTGCAGTAAATTCTGGCCAGCTTCACACCCTTTATTATATCTTAAACACCCTTAACCCTTGAGACCGTCCCAATTTAACAAAGAAGATAATTGGTAGATGGTGCCTCTGACCAGGTCATTGGAAATTATCCCAGTTGCAGTACGAGGACACACAGACTAGATCCAACTTATAACTCCCATCCTGTCGTCTGCCGCTAAACCAAGCCGTAGCATCTAGAACCAGAACTATGGTGATAAAAGCCAACACTGAGCCGTGAAGACACTTGCTACAGTGTCCACAGCCGGCCGTCTTAGTGCCGCTGAGACGGGGGCGGTTTCATCCAGAAAGCCTACGGAGCCCAGCAGGCCCTCGGTTTTGATGTGTTAGCCCCTATCTTCTGCGGTAACCGTTGGCATTCTGAGGAATTCTTCCAACTCCGGAACGTAAGGCAAACGAGCACGTGGGGGTGCGGCTCCAAATGAGGAACTTGTGAGGAAAGTAGACCACCACCGCTGGCAAGGCCCCCAGGCCAACCCCAAGCCTGTGCGCCTGGAACACGGCGTATGTGAATGGCCCTCTGTTATCTGTAAAGTGCTAAACGTGTTCACTGAATCCAGCTGTGAACCTGTCTTTTCTATGTAACTACATAGGCTTATAATTTCCTAAATCGTTACTATGCTTTAGTTTTGCTCCCAAACCACACCGGGAGCTGTGTGGTGTGAACCGTGTCCTACGACCCACCGCAGCTGCCGGGGTACCGCAAACACCCCCAAGCTGAAGGAAGCTGCAGCGAGGGCCGCCTGGAAACGCAGGTCAGCCTGGCCCGTCCCCCGCGGTGGCGGAGCTTCAGGGCCGCTTCCCTGGGGAAATGGGGGACTCACCTTTTATCTCAAATGCGGAGATTAATCGGACCCCCAGTGCCATGGCGACGTTGGAGAGCAGACAGAAGGCCACCTTTTGGAAGTGGGTCCTCTGGGAGTAGCTGAACGTGAGGTACAGGTACGGGAGGTAAGTGAAGAAGAAGATGATGCCTCCGGCGGCAGTTGCTACGTGGGCTGCAGGAGGACACGGCAGGGGGCCCCGTCAGCCACGCATGAGGTGACACAAGCCCCGTCCCGCCACGGCCGGGGTGGGGAGCAGGGATGTCTGCGGGTGCCTCGGCATCTCAGAAGGGAAGCAGGCTTTTACAGAGCGTTGCACTTTCACTATCGAAAGACTAAGGGCCTCTGGGCACTTCACGGTGTGAATGGGTCTGTTAGGGCGCAGATCTCTAACCGCTGCAGACAGACTGACAGCGCCTCCTACGGTCTAAACCCTCCCCTTCGCAGACGGTGGCACGTGTTGTAGCCCCAAGGCCGGCAAGTTACCTACAGCCTCTTACTGAGCCTTCACGCCCTCCCTGTTTACAGACGAGGAAACTGAGGCTTAGCCACAGTAAATACGTTTGTCCAGTGTCGTGGAGCGAGTAAAGTAAGGTGAAGGACTCAGGGTTTTCCAGGCCGTGAGCATGGTGGCTCCGGACTGGGAGATGAGGCCAGTCCGACTGCAGGCTGGGAGACAAGCTCAGGTGCAATGCAGACGTTCCACTTCCTGGAAGTCGAGAGAGTAGGAGCTGGGGTCGTGAGGACTGCATCCACAAAGGAAAGAGCCCCGTTGAGGCATCAGGCATACCCGCCCCGAACCTGGCTATATGACCCATGGCTAACCTTGGATCCAGTATGACTTCTCTGAGTTTCAGGTTCCTCGTTTGTAACAGGCGTGGAGAATTGCTAATGTTTACTAAGCTCTTGCTAGATACCAAATACTGTTCTCAGCACTTTACATGTAATATCCCATTTAATCCTCATAACGAAGTTATCGATACTGTGATTTTCTCGTTTGCGAGAAGGGGAAACAGATGCACAGTCAGTCTGTGGCCTTGCTCGAGGTCAGGGTCCACGCGAGCAGCCCTGTGAGGCTGGAGCAGGAGCTGTCGGCCTCAGTGAGGAGGGGAGAGACGCTGCTGTCCATTGCAGGGTCGGGAAGAGGTTTCAAAGTGCTGTGTCAGAGAGGCGTGGGACAAACTGACACAGGAACGTGGGTGGGTTGCAAGGTGGTGGCCAGGGGCTCTCACTGAGAATCAGAGACCAGTCCACCCAGGGGGAGAGTTTTTCTGCAGCCACGTTCCGCGGGTCAGGTGTAGGTGCAGGGTAGGCGGGGGGCTTGGTGGGACCAGGGCTGAGGATTTGCGATGCAAGTTCAATGGACAGCTGATGCGTGTAAGTTAAAGGAGTCAAAGCAGTGATGGGCGGTGGGCTCTGAGCGGGCTGAGGAAGCCGGCGAGGCACACAATGGGGTGACGGACAGTGAAAGAGCGTTAGGGCCAATGGAGCAGGCGTCTCGATGGGGGTCAAAGAATTACTGGGGGAGGCGGGTGCAAGAGGGAAGGAGCTAAACAGAGAGACGTGGGGTCAAGAGAGAGGTGTCTGGGGCTGAGATTCTGGTCATTACAGTCGTTGGCAAGGCCGAGGTTTAGAGGATGAAGTGCTCCAGCGAACGCGGGAGGGAACAGGGAGCAGCAGAGGCTTTAGCAAGAAGCAGTGTGTGGTTTAGTCAGATGACACCCTCCTCCTCAAAGGGGCTGAGTGCTTTGAGCAGGGAGGGAAGAGGCGTGATCTGGAGGCTGCAGCAGGGAGCGAGGATGCGCCTTCCCACCTGCAGCCGCGTGGTGGGATGGGTGTCCTGGGTGGCAGCCCCGGCACCCCTCAGGGATCACCAGTGAGCCATTTCCTGGGGCACCGTTATAAATCACGGATTTTTGCATCATCAAGGATTTTTACATTTTAAGTGTTTCAACTCATTGCGAGCGCTATTCTCCATGATGTTCACGCCCCATCTTCGGTGAATGGCAGCATCTTCAGGTTGGCTCTTCCATCCTCTAGACATCATCTCCATCGGTCTTTGAGAGTCCCCTTGCTGTGGTACACAATGTCTAGAGCTCATACCCCAGACCTCGAATCAGCTGTTCCCCCACAGAGCCCTGGTTCCAGCTCTCTCTATTTCTTTTTTAAGACTTTATTTTGGGGGCGCCTTGGTGGCTCAGTCGGTGAAGCGTCTGCCGTCGGCTCAGGTCATAATCCCAGGGTCCTGGGATCGAGTCCTGCATCGGGCTCCTTGCTCAGTGGGGAGCCTGCTTCTCCCTCTGCCTGCGGCTCCCCCTGCTTGTGCTCTCTCTCCCTCTGACCAATAAATAAATAAAATCTTCTAAAAAAGCCAAAAGTATATAATAATTCACCTCTTAAACTTATATAATAATACCACTTCCCTTCAATAGCATAGTCTCTGCTCGCATACATCTCTGTCCCTCCCCCTTGAAGCTGTCGTTGGGACAGATTATATCTTCATATGTCAGGTACTCGTTATCACAGATTTATGAATATTTTCATGCATTTGCCTTATAAATCATATAGGAAACAGAAGACTTACAAACCAAAAGTACAAAAATACTGGCTTAAGTTACCTTTGTCATCTGTATTTCTTCTTATGGCTTCGAGTTACTGGGAGGCTGGTGGCTTTTCATTTCTGCCCAAAGAACTCCCTTTAGCCTTTCTTATAGGGTCAGTCTATTGGTAATAAATGCTGTCCGCTTCTGTTTATCTGAAAATGTCTCAATTTCATCTTCATTCTTAAGGGAAATAGTTTTGCCAGATAGAGAATTCTTGGTTGAATTTTTTTCCCTTCCTTGAAGATTTAAAATGTCATCGCAGTATCTTCTGGAGTCCATAGTTTCTGAAGAGAAATCAGCTATTAATCTTACGGAGGATCACTTGTACCTGAGGAGCTCTTCTCATTGCTTTCAATATGCTTTTTTTTTTTTTTTGCTTTGGGTTTTGACAATTTGAATGATACTTCATGTGGATCTCTTTCAGTTTATCCTGCTTGGAGTTCACTGAGATTCTTGGGTTTGTAGATTCAAGCTTTTCATAAAATTTGGGGCATTTTCAGTAATTATTTCTTTAAATATTTCTTTCTGCCTTTTTTCTGTCTCTTTTCTTATTCTGGGAGTCCAGTGATGTGTATGTTAGTATGCTGGGTGGTGTCCCACAGGTCCCTCAGGTCCGTCCCAACAAAGAAAATCCCAAGACCATATGGCTTCACTGGCGAATTCTACCAAACATATAAAGAAGAATGAACATCAATCCCTCTCAAAGTCTAGACCAGTAAAGACCAATGGAATATAATAGCCCAGAAACAAACCCTCACATCATGATCAGTTGATTTTCAACAGTGGTGCTGAGACTGTCCACTGGGGGAAGAAAGAGTTTTTCAACAAACGGTGCTGGGAAAACTAGACATCTACATGCAGAAGAATGAAGGTGGACCCTGACCTTAGACCATACACAAAAACTAACTCAAAACGGATCAATGTTCTAAACATAAAGCTATAAAACTTTTAGAAGAAAACTTGGAGAAAATCTACATAACCTTGGGTTTGGCACTGGTTTCTTAGTATAAGGCTGAAAGCACAGGCAACAAAAGAAAGATAAGTTGTACTTTAACAAAATTAAAAACTTCTGTGCATCAAAAGACACCATCAAGAAAGTAAAAAGACAACCCATAGAAGGGGCGAGAATATTTGCAAATCATATCTGATGAAGGGTTAATATCAAAATACATCAATAACTCCTACAACTTAGCATTAACAAAACAAATGATGCAAGTGAAAAATGTGCAAAAATTTTGAACAGATATTTCTAAAAAAAAAAAAATTGGAACCCTCATGTACTGCACTCTGGAAATGTAAAATGTTGCAGCTTCTGTAGAAAACATTTTGCTAGTTCCTCAAAAAGTTAAACAGAATCACCATGTGATCCAGCGTTTATACTCCTAGGTGTATGCCCAAAGGAACTGAAAGCAGACTCAAACAGACACTTGGTACGTGAATGTTCACAGCAGCATTATTCACAGTAGCCAAAGGTGGAAACAACCCTGTGTCCATCAACAGGTGAATGATAACCAAATGTGGTCTATCCATGTGATGGAGTATTATTCAGCCGTCTAAGGAATGAAGTGAGGTAGGAGTCCCAAGTGGCTAGTGTCCCAGCACCATTCCTTAAAGAAACTATACTTTCCCCATTAAGTGGTCTTGGCACCCTTGTCAAAATCAATTGGCTATTAGATCTGTGGACTTCTTTCTAGACTCTAAGTTCTATCCCATCAGTCTCAATATGTATCCTCTGCCAGTACCACACTTTTTTGATCCCTGTTGCTTTGTAGTGAGTTTGAAATCAGGAAGTGTGTCTCCTCCAACTTTGTTCTTCTTTTTCAAAATTGTTTTGGCTCTTTGAGGCCCCTTGCAATTCCATATGGATTTTAGGATTAGCTTGCCCATTTCTGAAAAGAAGGCATCTGGGATTTTAATAGGATTTCAGTTGAATCTATGGATCAGTCTGGGGGACTATGACCATCTCAGCAATACTAAGTCTTCTAATCCATGAACATGGGATGTCTTTCCATTGCATTAAGTTGTCTTTGACTTCTTTCAACGAGTCTTTTATATCTCTGGTCGGATTTATTCTTGGGTATTTTATTTTGGAGTGTATGTTAAATGGAATTATTTTCTTGATTTCCTTTTTGGAATGTTCACTGATAGTGTAGAGAAACACAACTGATTTTTGCATGTTGATCTCTAGCCTGCAAACTTGCTGAATTCATGTAATTGCTCTGAAAGTTCCTATTGTAGATTCTTCAGAATTTTCTATATATAAGATCATGTCATGTTTGAATAGAGAGAATTTTGCTTCTTCCTCTCCAGTTGCATGTCTTTTATTTCTTTTTCATTCTTGGTTGCTCTGCCTAGAACTTCCAGTACAATGTTGAATAGCAGAGGGGAAAGTGGTCATTCTTATCTTTTTCCTGATCTTAGAGGGAACATTTTTAGTTGTTCACCATTGAATATGATGTTAGCTGTGGGGTTTTTGTAAATGTTCACTATTGGTCGAGATACTTCCTTTATACTCCAGTTTGTTAAAAGTTTTTATCATGATGGGGTGCCTGGGTGGCTCAGTCGTTAAGTGTCTGCCTTCGGCTCAGGGCGTGATCCTGGTGTTCTGGGATCGAGCCCCACATCAGGCTCCTCCGCTGGGAGCCTGCTTCCTCCTCCCCCACTCCCCCTGCTAATGTTCCCTCTCTCACTGGATCTCTCTCTCTGTCAAGTAAATAAATAAAATCTTAAAAAAAAAAACAAAACAAAAAAGAAAAGTACTGGATTTTGTCACATGCTTTTTCAGTATCAATTGAGACAAATAAAAGTGAATAAAATTGTGTTTATTTTTTCCTTCATTCAATCCAAGTGGTCTATTACACTTATTGTTTTTCATATGTTGAATTGTTCTTGTATTCTTATAAATCCCACTTGGCATGGTGTATAATCATTTAAATATGCTTTTGGATTTAGCTTGCTAGTATTTTGTTGAGGATTTTTACATCTCTATTCATAAGGAATACTGGTCTGTGGTTTTATTGGTCTGATGTCTTTTTCAGTTTGAGTATCAAGGTAATGCTGGCCTGTAGAATGAGTTTGGAATATTTGTGTTTTTATTTTTTAGTTGTAAGTTTTCTTTTATTTATTTTGGATACAAGTCTCTTATGATATATATTACTTGCAGATGTTTTCTCCCAGTCTGTGGGTTGTCACTTTCTTGATGGTATCCTTTGAAGCACAAAAGTTGTTAATATTGATTTAGTCCAATTTATCAATCCTCTTTTTTATGACTTATGCTTTTGGTATCATGTTTAAGAAAATACCATCTAACCCAAGATCACAAAGATTTATGCCTGTATTTTCTTTTAATGTTTTGTAGTTTTAGCTCTTACATTTAGGTTTATAATCCACTTTGAGTTCATTTTTATATATGACGTGACGTAGAGGCCCAGCTTCACTCCTGTGTACGTAGATATCCAGCTATTCCAGCACCCTTTGTTGAAAAGACTATTTCTTTTTTTTTTTTTTTGAAGATTTTATTTATTTATTCGACAGAGAGAGAGACAGCCAGCGAGAGAGGGAACACAAGCAGGGGGAGTGGGAGAGGAAGAAGCAGGCTCCCAGCGGAGGAGCCTGATGTGGGGCTCGATCCCATAAAGCCAGGATCACGCCCTGAGCTGAAGGCAGACGCTTAACAACTGAGCCACCCAGGCGCCCCATGAAAAGACTATTTCTTACCTGTTGAATTGTCTTGGCCCCTTCATCAAAAATCAATTGATCATAAACTCTGAAGTTGTGTTGGGACTCTTGCCCGCTATATGCTTTCCACTCTAGTCTTCTGACCTCACGGGTTTTGTCTTTTCTTTCCAGCCCTCTGCTTATTTCTTGTGATTCACCCCAAGTTCAATTTTTTTGGGTTTCAGCCTTCAACACCATGTTACCCTTAGCTTTTTCAAGCATCCTTTGATACTCATGCTCCAAGGTCCCCACATAATTCTCTTACTTGGCCCCCCCACCCCCGCCGTGCTTGCCCGTGAGCTATTGAGGGATAGTGGGGAACTCGGTATAGAGTTTGAATCATAGATGGTGTCGAGGCCCAGTCAACCTCCCAAACAACCCACTCCCACCTTGGCAGAGTCAGTATTTTCCAGGGCCCACCTATTAGAACATTAGAATATGGTAGTTAACGTAAAATATTCACAAATGTAAAGAGTAAACCACCTGGCTTCATTTATTAGCATATTTTGGTTTTCCCCCAAGTTCTTTTAAGCCCTCTTTTTGTTTGTCACCAACTGCTGGACCCGCCCTCCATGAATGTTTTTACCTGTACCTCTGCATTTGAATCAGGAGTAAATTCTCCTGCACTCTGACTTTGACCCCATTTCCTGTTACTTTTGTCCCTAGTAGTTCCTTGATTCTACCAATAATTTCAGAGGTAACACCCGTCCTGGGACCAAAGTCCCAGGAATTCCAGTCTTACTGCGGTGTCTCGGAAGCCACCCTACCTTTGTGCCCAAGTTCACGGTCAAGACTCCGAAAACTGGGGCGCCTGGGTGGCACAGCGGTTAAGCGTCTGCCTTCGGCTCAGGGCGTGATCCCGGCGTTATGGGATCGAGCCCCACATCAGGCTCTTCCGCTATGAGCCTGCTCCTTCCTCTCCCACTCTCCCTGCTTGTGTTCCCTCTCTCGCTGGCTGTCTCTATCTCTGTCGGATAAATAAATAAAAAATCTTTAAAAAAAAAAAAAAAAAAGACTCCGAAAACTGTCTGCACAGACACCTTACCCCTCATTTCCTTCCAAGTTGGGACTTAACCACTTGCATCCATTTGAAACGACATTTAGAAGCCAAACGAAGCAGAAAAACATACATACATGGAGATGGTTCCCTAAGCCTTTGCTGGCGAATGGAAAGTAACCGCAGAGGTGAAAACTGGGCTTTGGAGGAATAATTCACGCCGTAGGTGACTTGAATAGTGCTGCCGGAAACAGAAGTCATGAACGCCCTCCCTGACAGAAACCGTACCAGGACTCACCTCTTTGGAAGAACGTGCTGATCATGAACGCAAAGAAAATCGTGGCAGCGGCAAAACACAGTAGAAAAACGAATATCAAACGAGGGTCGCTGTTCCTGAACACCGCCACCCCGGTCACCTGCGGGGCAGCCAGAGACACACGTCGTTTGTGCACGGAGAGAATGAGCAGAAGGCATGAAATGCCCATTAACAAGGCAGAAATTTTTAAAAAACCCACAAGATGATGCTGATTAAGCAACAGAAACAGATCTGTTTTAAGGCAGACTTTGACCCAGTGTCCACAACCATTTACAAACGATGCTCTGTCCATGTACCTTCTTTCAAAGAAAGCCTAAGTCCAAATTCAGTTTTTGACTCAGTGTGAATCTTTTTTGCTTTAATGAGAGATATTATCCTATTTGTCACTGTCACTATTACAGATGACTGTAGTATTCCTTTCGATAGCTTACGTCTCCTCCTTTTAATGCTTTCTGGCCATTTTCTTTGTTTTAAGTATTTTGCTGCATGGTCTGGGTTTTCTTGCCTTCCCTTATCCAAAGTGCCGCAACTTTGGTTATTTAGAAGGTAAATTTTCATATGTCCACATGGTGGATTATAATTTAGTCATTAAATGAAAGTTAGCAAGCTGGAACACCAAATTTCAACAACAGCATAGAACGAAAACTTAACAAGGTAGCATGAGCCTGAGAGAACATCCTCATCTCTTACAATAACTGTTTTCAACTATCTGCAGAGTGTAAAATCTGCAATGTTTTAAAGTTTATGAAATACATCTCTTGGAATTCCACTTTCCTAATGAAATTAACCATGCCCGTGTCCAGCCTTGCAGACCCGGGATCGGAGGGAGGGCGAGGCTGTCCCGGATCGTGCAGGTTCCACGTGCCTCACCCCCACGAAGTTTCAGTAAGTACCACCACGCATCCACTGAGGTCTTCCAGGTGCTCATTGCTGGCTGTGCTCTTGCCGGCTGCCAGATCTCAGCACCACCACCCAGCCCTCTGCACA
The DNA here is from genome assembly GCF_024610735.1 of Ursus americanus. Lineage (NCBI taxonomy): Eukaryota > Metazoa > Chordata > Mammalia > Carnivora > Ursidae > Ursus > Ursus americanus. The sequence goes on from NC_142128.1 coordinate 38,529,310, forward strand.
GCTGAGCACATCCCGAGGGCCTGAGACAGGTACCTGTGTGCAGAAGAGGATGGTCATGAAAGAGACGACGATGAGGGCGGAGATGAAGAACACGATGAACCAGGAGGCCCAGTGTTGCCAGTTGTCCACTCCCATCATGCACATATACTCCTAGGGAAAGCAGAAGAGCCAGCTGTCCCACCGCATTCAGGGGAGACGCCCGCTGCAGCCTCGCAGGCCGCCTCCGTCAAAGCACGCTGTGCACGCGAGAACACGGCACAAACCACTGGTGGGTGAGGCCGAGCAAGGTGCAGGGAGCCGCCGGCAGGCTATTTCAAGACACAGTCATAAGGATCAGTCAAAGGAGAAGAAAATGAAAGAGTAAGAAGGTAGATGGTCTACAAAGAACAAAAGGGGAGAGAAGTCACAGGAGAGAGCGGGCGGCCCCGGAGCACAGAAGGCAGAGAAACTTGCGCGGTCAGCCTTGTGTTCGGCCGGGGCTCCCTGGAGAGCGCTCCCGTCTGCAGCAACAAGAGATGGAGCTACTCCTGGGGGGTCATTCCCCTCCTGTGCGTCTCTCAGGGAGTCACTCCACAAGCATCTCCTGATCAGCCACCACGGGCAAGCCCAAAGCAAGGACTCACGTCGTAACAACAGACGGGGTCTCCTGAGTGGCAGGCAGGTCAGATGATGAAAGAAATCCACCTTCCAACTCACCTTGGAGGGCCCTCTGATGCCTCGGCAGCCTCTCCCCTGCCTTGGCCTCATTCCCTGTCTGGTCATTTTCCATCAGTGCTCCCGCACATCCCGGTGCCAGGAAAGGCGTGCGTCCCATGCCGGTGGGGTTACCTTCAGCTTCTTCTCTTTCTCCAGGGCAACGGAATTGATGATGATGAGCTCGATGCAGATGAAGCTGAGCATGAGCAGAAGAGGGAACTCGTTCTGAAGGATCAGCAGGAACATGTCCTGGATGTGGGCTCCGTGCGGGAACCTCTTCACGAGCACGGTGAGGTCCTCAAACAGCTGGGCCGTTGCATTGTGGGCGTGGTGCTGCATGATGGCCTTGTCCAGCGCGTGCTGGAGGGCCAGGAAGCCTTCCTTGCTGTATCCTGCATGAGAACACAGCAGACACCAGGCGTCAGAGACCCAGGAAGACTGACACGGCAGAACACCTAATGGGTCAGATGGGCCGTGGCTAGCGATTTGTAAAGACACACCGACAGTAGGGCAGGCTCCCTAGAGTCCACCTGCTGCCATGGCGAAGAAGGAGCAGAGTCACCATGGGCCCCCTGGGGCCGTGATGGCATCTTTTATCAGAGAACAGGGCAAAGGTGCCCTGAGCAGACACAACAAGGGACGTCCCATACAACACTCTTGCGTGGTGGGGCCGCATCCCCTCCGCTAGGTGCTTGGGCTCCAGGGAGAGGGTGCCCACTTGGCACTTCTAATCATCCAGGACATATGAGATGGTTAAATTCAAAGCATGTGGGAGACACAGCCCCCCTCACCGACTGTGACCTGTCTGTGAGCTGTCACCACAGTGACCCAAGGGTTATGGGCATCAGAATTTGCTGCCAAGCCTCAAAAACAATCTTGACTATAACTAGCCCTTGTTCTGACATAGTGTAGTTGTGGACTAAGGTCGTCTTTTGGGAAAAATAGGTTGAAGGGCAAAGACACGGGGTCTCGGGGTCTTGTAAGAGATAACGGTCCCGCCTCCAAGCATGGGTTCCTGGCCCTCCTTGTGGGCAGAGCCAGGGAGGGGGGTGCAACAGTGAAGGGGCGGTGACCAAGGTCTCCCGATGGCCCAGCCCGACGCGGACCCCCAGATCTGTGAGGATGAACATGGGAGGAACACATTGTCGACAATAAAATCCCAGGAGCTGTCATGTGGTCTTGACTGCCTGTAGGAGAGTTTCCTCTGCAGAGCAGCTGGTACCCTTTCTAGAATCTCACAAAACCGTGAGTCCTCAGATTTCCATCCTGCTCACTGGCCTTGCAGGCCCAAGGCCCCATGTCAGCTGTGTGCTCATCCCACAGTGAGGTGCAACTTGTCAGCTCAGTTTCCTACCAGCAGCTCGTTCCCTGCAGGGGGGGTCCCCTGAACCCCTGACAAAGACGGAGCCCCAAACTCTACAGTAATGTGGGGAGCGTGTGTCCTTCCAGAGAGGACGAGCGGGTGTCCATGCTTCCCCGCGGCTGCTCCCCCAGCCTGCAGGAAGCTAAAGCAAACGTTAGTACACACAGAAGCATAAGAAGGGACGCACCATCCTTGTTCCTGTAAAATGCTTCCATCCCTCCTTCAAGCAGTTCAGTACAAATCAAACACTTAACTGCCGCTTTAACTTCCTCTAGAGCGAAAGTATTTTAACCAGGGACACATTTCTAAACGTGACTCCCTCAACCTCTTCTGAAATGTTTGGGACCAGGAGGCCGCGCACAGGGTCACACACACGGGCTTCCTCACCAGGGAGTCCCCCATCGAAATGTCCAAAGGCCCGGGGCACTTGGCTCGGGTTGGGAGGATAGAGGAGGGATGTGCCCCAGCCTTCCAGGTTGTCGTAATATGATGTCACCTTCGAGATTAAGGAGTTCCTCTGAATGCAGCTCAGACGCAAGCGGTACTTGATCTGGGGAGGATAAAGGGAGGACAACCGTGGTCACAACCTGATGCTCAGAGAGGACCCAGGACAGAGCAGACCTGTGCCTGAGGCCAGCTGGGACATCCCGTCCAGGGTGCACACGGTGGTCTGCTGCCACCATCCCCAGAGAGCCCCTTGAGGAAGGCAGCACCGCAGCCCTGTCCAGCGCGGGCTCCGGGGCCAGGCCACCCGCACACAAACCCCAGGCCTCCCACCAAGCGGCCACGGCAGTTCAGGCAAGTCACTTGACCTTCTTGTCTTGGTTTCCTCGTCAGTAAAGTGGGGAGGATAATAGCACCCACCCCAGACGTACTGTAGGATCAAGTCGGGTGATCCCAGGGTGTGCCTGGCATTCCTAAGTGCTCACCAGATGTTGCTGGTTGTTTGTAAACATGTCTGTCTACGGCTTCCAGCACCCCATGCAAGTTCTGACAACCCATCTTTACGCGACTGTAGGGCACCGCACCAAAGCTTCCCCTCCCCCGACGGGAACCTCTGCCTTCTCCTCAGACAGACCGACCTACCGCACTGCAGTCTGTGCTCGTCATGGTGGCAAGTAGGACCCGTCCTCCTGCAAAATGCCTCTGTTCCCGGCTCTCTTCTGGGCAAAACTCATGTAAGCTCCAACTTAGGAACTACTGTTAATCCCATTACACTGGTAAGGGCCTCTAGTGAGGCCCAGAAAGGTTAGCGCCCTTCCCCCGGCTAGACAGCCAGTGGTTGTGAAGCGGGCATCCAGTCCGCAATCAAGCCGTGGTCCTCTTCCCTCGGCTGGGGGTCCCGTGCGCCAAGCTTCCCTTGTAAGGAATCTGAGACCTGGGCGCGGCCCCGGGTCCAGGTTGTAAGAAGTGAAACCCTGAGCGTTGGCTTACGTCCTCCGGAAGTGAGACAGGACAGTAACACCGGACCACAGAGGGGCAGCTCAGGTGACGGGACTCCCTGGCGGACTCGCTCCCAGGGCTGGCAGTGTGATCCGGCTGTTCTAGGAGGGCTGTCCTTACCTCCAGTGGCAGGGGCTGCTTGCTGTTGTTGAAGCTGTGATCCAGGACAATTCCAGCCCACACGTAGAAGGCTTTGGGATCCTGGATTATGTAACTTTCAAAGACAGGCACTGAAGAATGGCCTAGAACTTCAGAGAGAAAATCCGGTCAGCGAGGGCTGGTGGGAAGGCCTGCGCTGCCCACCCGTCCCTGTCCTCCCTGAGCAGGTGCACAGGCGCCCGCTCCTGGGCTGAGGGGTCGCAAGCCTCGCTCACTCCCTGGACCGTTCTGCAAACAGAGCACACAGCAGGCGGGCGGGTGGCCGCAAGCCACCGAGGACTGGGAGGAAAGCACTGGAACCTGCAGTCAGCGCTGCGCTCCTCTTAGCAGGAGTCAGCACAGGACCGAGGGCAGAGCACACGCTGTGACGAGACGGGACGGGACGTGAGTCGGAAGCAATAAAACAGAAATAAATGTTCAAGACCTCCATCCCAAGAAAAGATAAACTGCCCGAGGCAGGATCTTAAGGGAAGACAGAATAGAAAAGTTTTCTTCTCAGTGGAGGCCACTGAGGGGTCCCTGGAAGTGGGGTGGAAACCCAGCCCAGATGCAAAGCCCGAACGTTTCAGGAGAGGAGGGCCGTCCACCGAGAAAAGCCCAAAGCAGGCAGGAGGCTTCTGACCGCGACGTCCTGCTGCAGATTTATAAAAAATATTTTATTTATTTATTTGAGAGAGAGAGAGCACAAGCAGGGGACGCAGCAGAGGGAGAAGGAGAAGCAGGCTCCCCGCTGAGCAGGGAGCCTGATGCAGGACTCAATCCCAGGACTCTGGGATCATGACCTGAGCCGAAGGCAGACGCTTCACCGACTGAACCCCCCAGGTGCCCCTCCACTGCAGACTGATCTCAAATTCATCCACACAGTTCCGTCTGCCCTCCTCAACCACTTCCTCCTGAATGTCTTCGAATTCCAGGGGTTCCAGTCTCTCTTCCAGAGAACAGCCAGAGATGGCTCTTCTAAAACAAATCACGTAATTTCTCTTCTTCAAACCCCTCCCACGGCGGGCGGCCTTGGGTGCGAGGAAGGAAATCCAGGACTTGGACAAGGCCTTCGAGGCTCCTGCAGACACTCCGACCTCACTGGGACCACTCTCCTCACTTCTTTCCTCCTTGCCCACAGCTGCCAGCTCCCTGACCCTGCAGCAGGCCCCCTCGCTGGCTGCCCCCGAGTCCTGAGGTCACCCTCCCACCTCGAATGGCTTGTCCCTCACCATCACAGCTTCACTACCATATCACCTCCCCAGAGAAGACTTTTTCGTCGTCGTTTCAGTTTCACATTTGTGAAAGATACAACTGAATTAGAATGGTTTTTCAGGGCGCTAGGAAAGCATGAAGCACAAAACAGGGGTCCCCGCACATGCGGCCGCAGACGGCCTTTGAAAGAATTGTCTGCATCGAGTAGCACTCCGAGCTGAGAGAGGACAGCCCTTTCTTTCCTCTTTGTACCTTCTGTGTTATTGGAATACCTTTACAAAAACACATATTATAACTTTGGAAAATCACTCCACATTTTGTGGACTCCACGTTTCTACCTAAGTGCATTAGTCCATCCAATAAATGTGTATTGAGCAGTGAGTGTGTGCCAGGCACGTAGTAGGCCCAGTGGTGAACAAAACAGATGCGGGCCTCTACCGTCATGGAGCTGGAGCCCCTCAGGGAACGGCCACGTGATGAGACCTGAATCAGAATGCCATGAATGGAGCGTGCAGGGCTCCGAGAGAGACCGAGGCACAGGTGAGAGAACTACACCCCCGCTCACGGCTCTGCTAAGGGCCATTGCAAGGATAGGTAGGCACAGCCTGCGGGAGGCGTGTGGGGTGCAGGGGAGCCCGGAGAAGGGTCTGCTTGGCTCCCCGTGCAGACGGGAGGGGCTGAAGCACCAGCCGGCCAGACCCCTTTGAGAGATCTTCCAGACTCCATGCAGAGACTGGACTAGAAGGGGTCAAGAGGGGAAGAGAGACCTGTTGGAATGCTAATTGAGAATCTCTCAAGGCCCTGGGGTGCAGTTGCAGGATGAGAATACCCCGTGGGCTGCTCTCCCCCAGCGACCACCTCTGCAGACGTTTTAGGGTTCGGAGACCCCAGATTTGGAATCACGACCATGAGCACCCTCCGGAGAAGGCCTCCACCTCTGTAAAATGGCCTCCCTCCCTACCCTTACCCCATCTCTGCGTCTCACCTTCAAACTCAACATCAAAGGATTTCCGCACCGTTTCAGTGACAGCCTTCAACGTTTCGCTCTTGGAAGGGACGTACACCAGCTGGTATCGAGTCTCCGTGGGAAAATAGAGGAAGTCCGGCAGCAAACTGATGTTGATGGCAAGGTAGTTCAAAGGAGGCCTTTTTTTGGGCAGACTGTTGAGGCGAAGATACATGACGACCGTGGAGAAGAGCAGCGGCGCCAGGATCTCAAGCATGGTGACCAGGGTCTTGCGCTTCTGCAACAGAAACGAAAGAGCAGAACACAAATGTTAATCCAAAGCAGAATGCAAGTGTTAAGTCGCCGCGTGGCGAGGCTTCCGTGTGAAAAGCCCTTTCCCTCCCCCAGCCTCCCTGCGCAACCCGTGAAAGAGAAAGCAACAGAGAACGAGCTAGACGCCTCTCCGTCTGACTTCTCACATCGGCTGCGAGAAACCGGTAACAACGACGCCGACTTCAGTAACAACAGTTTGCACGGTTCCAATGGGAACCGGCCTTATTTGCAGAAAGGGGCCCTGCTCCAAGTAAAGTTGATTTTTCTCTTTAATCCATTATTAGAACCCGACATAACTTCAACATTCAGTGCCTCCCCAGGAGGCACCCATGGCCCCACCAGCGCCTTACCCACCTTCAAGATGAAATTCTTCCAAAGAAGAAGCTTTAAGTTCCCACCCATTGTCATGTTTCCAGCCGAAGAGGAGGGATCAGCACTGGCTGGGAAGCAAATGGGGCAAATGTCAGGCATCACACAAAAATGCTCCTGGGTCCTCGGGTCTTCGAGGAGCTTTCAGAGCGTCCTTCCTTGTTGATGACTCCCCCTCCCTGGCCCACCTCTAAACACCCCCGTGCCACCTCTGGGCCGACACTTGCCGGTGGGTGACCCCCGTGCCTTCGGGGTTGAACTGCATGGACACGCGGGCGACTTCTGCATCTGTATCTACAGGCTGCACCTGCCCGGTCTGCAGCAGTGGCTGGCCACCCAGTGCATGTGGCTCCGCTGCCCCAAACCCTCCCCTTGGAGCAGGAGCCCAGCCTCGGACGATGAGGACGTGCGAAGCCCTCCCCAGCTCCTCTCATCTCCCACTTCGGCTGGTGGCAGGCCTGGCTGTGACCCAGAGGGGACAGAAGGGGCTTCTGCTCACGGCCGGCGCTCGCCTCCCTGGCGCATCATCCCCACGTAAGGGGGCCTTTCTTGCCACCCTGTGTAAAATTTCAGAAATGCCACCAATCTTCCCTGTTCGTTTTTATTCTTAGCCCTTTCAAACCACTGAACGTGCTACTGATTTACTTATTGAATCTGATTTCCCTCTAGAATACATGCCCCGTGAAGGCAGGGAGTGTTTTTTGTTTGTTTTTTTGCCTGTTTTCTGTTTTTGTTTCACCACCCAAGTCCCCAGGTTCAAGAGCAGAGCCAGCAGGTGCTGACCACTCAGGAAACGCAGGCCCTGTAAATCAAGGCATTACGGGGCCCGTAGCGAGTGTAGGGTCGTGCTTGTGAGGAAGGCAGCCCGGCGGAGCTGCGAGTTCCTTCCCCTTCACACTTGGCTTCCCAGTATCACACGCTTTGGCATTTAGCTCCCCCCACTTCCACAAAGACATCTTCCCGCCAGTGAAAGAAGAATGGATGGACGCATTTTCTTCGGTTGAAAACCTCTCTGACCCGGCCCATTAGGAACTAAAGAAACAGCGTGGTGAGCACACCAAACATCACTGAAGGTACACTTCAATATTTTTTTAAAAGATTTATTTATTTGGGAGAAAACGAGAGAGCATGGGGGAGGGGGAGTGGCAGGCAGACCCTGGGACCATGACCTGAGCCAAAACCAAGAGTGGGACGCTTAACAGACAGATGAAGCCACCCAGGCGCCCCTGAAGGTACACTTTAAAGTGCCTCATGGTGTGATGTGGATTTCATCTCCATAAAAAAAAAAAACAACAAAAAAAAAACAGTGAATACAAGACATGTTTATATTAGCCAGCCTTTGCTGCAGGCTTCTTATCTGACAAATAACCCAACCACGGACCTTTATTTCCTGCTGGTGGCTCTGCTGCCTCCTGGGATTGGCTGGACTGGTCTTTAGGTCTGGTTATGGGCTGAATTGTGCCCCCCCCAACTGCTGTGTTGAAGTCCTAATCCCCAGGACCTCAGCCTATGACTGCTCTTACAGGCAGGGCCTTTCCAGAGGCGACGAAGGCAAAACCAGGCCATGAGGGTGGCCTGACTGTGTCCTTACGGGGTTAGATGAGATGTGGGTGCCCAGAGGCAGCAGGGGCGCCGGGCACAGAGGAAAGACCAGGTGAGGACAGCCTGAGGCAGCCACCTGCCAACCCAGGGGAGGGTCTGAAATGGCAGGAAAACTATTGCCGGCCGCTGGATCTTGGACGTCCAGGTTCCAGAACCAGGGGAAAGTAAACTTCTGTTGTGTGAGCCACGTGGTGTGTGGTATCTTGTTAGCGCAGCGGGCGTGGACACGTGCAGGTCTGTTCTGCACATCTCCTCCCAGCGGGAGGGTGCTGGTCTCATGACAAGAGGCCAAGCCAGACCATACAAATGCATTTCAAGCATCTTGCCCCACACACCTGCTAACCATTCCAGCATCAATGCGACAGGGAAGGAAACTCTACTCTAATGGGGGGCACTGCCTACTCACATGGAGAGGGGCATGGGCATAAAATTTAATACAGGGGACAACCAATATCTGTGTGCCAAGACAGCCAACACTGAGCTCTTGAGAAGCCGGTGTTGGAATTTGCCAGCCTTAACCCACACCCTAACTGTAGATGAGGAGGTATTTTGGCTCCTTATCGGCCCACACAGATTAAAAGAAAAACAGCCAGACCATGAGAAGATGACGGTTTTCTCCAGCCACACCTACTGTTCAGTGGAGCGGGACAGGAGAACAGTAGATGGAGGTTTTCACACTGAGCATCTTTCAGAATGTGTGATAGCACAGGTGGACTGTTCCTCTCAAAAGAAAGTTGATTTCAACGTTTGTGATGTACGACAACTAGCAACTGTGCATTGAAAGCGCCGTGTCCAGGCTCAAAGCCATCATCAAAAGATAGGGGCACCTGGCTGGCTCCGTCCATGGAGCAGGCAACTCTTGGTCTCCAGATCATGAGTTCAAGCCCCACCTTGGATGTGGAGATTACTTAATAAAAAAAATTTTTTAATAAAGATCAGTCAGTCATAGAGCTCGTCTTCTTGGAATTCAGTGGCTTCAAATAAGCATAGTAAGGGAAATGAGACGTACGAAGGGAGGCAGGACAGTACAAGGTAGAAAACGAGAATCAGAAGCAGTAGACTTAAAGGTGGCCAAACTGACGGATGAAACAGAAGTCCAGGAAGAGACCACAGGTGCACGGTCACTTGATTTACAACAAAGCCGACAGGGCAGGACAGGGAAGCAGGGTGTTCCTGACAGCTCGATGGCTTGGGGCCGGCAGGCCGTCACAGTGGGAGACTGCAGATCCTGACTCCTGCCTCCCACCACACACGAAATACCAACTTCAGATGAAAGACAGATCTGAATGCAAAGAGTAAAGGAAATAGGAAAACATATCCGTGATCTTGAAGTAGGCGGCGATTTCTTTTTTTTTTTAAGGATTTTATTTATTTATTCGACAGAGAGAGAGACAGCCAGCAAGAGAGGGAACACAAGCAGGGGGAGTGGGAGAGGAAGAAGCAGGCTCATAGCGGAGGAGCCTGATGTGGGGCTCGATCCCATAACGCCGGGATCACGCCCTGAGCCGAAGGCAGACGCTTAACCGCTGTGCCACCCAGGCGCCCCGAGGCAGTGATTTCTTAAACACGACTCCAAACTGCTAAACGTAAAGAAAACTGGGTAAACTGAACTACATCAAAATTAAGGATTTCTGTTCCATTAAAAATCCAGTAAGAGAGCAAATGCAGCCAAGGATGAGCAAAGCTACCTACAAGTCACTAAGAAAAAGACAGACTTCCCAACAGAAAAATAGGAAGAGATTCCTAGTTTCCCAAAGAACGTGCCCAAATGGCCAATAAACCTATGAAAAAGTGCTCAACCTAAATGGCTGTTGGGGAAATGCACTGTGAAGCCACAGTGAACACACTGACACAGAGATTTCTGTACGGGACGGTCACTGGAGGGCAGTCTCCAAACCTTCTGCAGAGCCAAGAGGGGGAAACCCTAGCCATTCAACAGGCACAACGGGACACAGACTACAAACCGTCCACCTCAAACTCGGGTATGAGGACAGCATGCAGACAGGTCCCAGGTAAGCAGGACAGTCGTTTCTGCTGTATTTGGGAAAACAAATGACCAGGATAGAAAAAGAAAAAAAATGGTCTGAAAATAAGCAACACAGCAACTATTCAGGATTTCTATGAGAGCCTCCCTGCTTTGAGCCGACACCCCCACTTCGAGGAGTCTGTTGTGCAGGCGCACCTGTGCACCCATGAGCTGACACCGCACGGGGTTATTCACCGCATCACTGCTGATAATGGCAAAGGGGTGTAAAAGCCAGGTACTCACACAGGGGATTTGTTACATAAACCGTTACATACCGAGACAACATGCATCATAGGAAAAAAGCCTTCTGGGATCTGCAGGATAAATGTGAGAAAATAGATTCCTGTTGTTTAGACCACCCCGTCTATGGTATTTGCTGCGCAGCCTTAGCTGAAGTAGAGAATGGTGGTCAGTCTGCACGGGCTGTGTGTGTCAGGGGGCAGGGGGACTGTGGGAAATCTCTGTACCTTCTCAGTTTTGCTACAAGCCTAAAACTGCTCTTAAAAAATAAAACCTATTTTTAAAAATAATTTTTAAAAACATTTTATTTTTAAGTCATCTCTCTACCCAACGTGGGGCTCAAACCCACAAACCCTGAGATCAAGAGTCGCATGCTCCACCGACCGAGCCGGCCAGGTGCCCCTAAAATCTGTTTTTAAAAAAACCATTTTGACAAAACTTTATCAACAGGAAAATCCATAACCCTAAGTCCCCCTTCATTATTAAATCAGAGATTCTAAAATCCATAAAAATTAAAAATCCATTAGGAATATGTGTGATTTTTTAAAAAGATTTATTTATTTATTTGAGAGAGAGCCCGTGTGAGCGGGGGTGGGGGCAGAGGGAGAGAGGCTGTTCAGCAGACTCCCCACTGAGTGCAGAGCCTGAATCCAGGCTCCATCTCAGGACCCTGAAATCATGACCTGAGCTGAAATCCAGAGCCAGACGCTTAACCAACTGAGCCACCCAGGTGCCCCCATGTGCTTTTTTTTTTTTTTATAACACAGACCACGACTGGTTATACTTGTTCACAGAACGAGATGTGTGCAGTGACGTGGCTGGACGAGCCTCTCATAGGGCATTAGCATCTTTGTCGCCCACGTTAGGGATGTCAAGGGCATGTGTGATGCTCGCTTAATGGCTATGCTAATGACAGGGAGGAGAGGCAGGACCCCCTTTCCTGATTACCTAGGAAAATAGAAATCACCAAATACGTCCCATACAGGAAAGCTAGAGGTCGTTATATGCTCGGTCTATGCGCTGATGCACAGACAGGAATTTTTGTTAAATGCCACAGCGGAGGTTCTGGCCAGAAAAGGTCATGTAGAGAGTACATGACCATCTCTAGTCTGTGACAGCCTTTTCCACTGAAAGAATGGTTTCTGTCATGCGTTTCCTGAACTTTGACTTTCTCGGGATCACAGATACTTTTTTATAGCAGAAAGTTTGGATTAGAAAAGAGCAAAGAAGTGCCGATAGGTAAGCAAATAAAACCCTGAAAATACATAACCTACTAGCACATTGAGCCAACACAAAAGGGGAGCCAACATACAGACGCATTAATCAAGAATTAAAAAGGAGAAATAACTATCGATGCACAGAAAACTAGCTGTTTTGTTTAAATAACTCTCGGCTAATCAATTGTGCACCTGCCTGGGGTGATTGATTACCTAGGAAAATAGAAATCACCAAATCAATCCAATACAGGAAGACATTTTTAAGAACCTAAATGTTTCCGCAAATAAACGGTGAAGAAATCAAGAAAGCTGTCCAAGAGCCTGCAAAGCAGGACAAATGCAAATAACTTAAAGGGGTGAGGTGTTTTCAACTGCAAGGAACAGATCATTCTGATGCTATTTGAACTGATCCATAAACATAAAGACAGAAAACATCCAGTATTTAAAAACCTGTTAGCATAACAGTGATCCCAAACTCTGAGAAGGAGAGCATTTAAATCCACTAACCAAACAAAAAAACTACAACTCATTCTCACTGAAGAAAAGACATAAAAACCCTTGATGAATCCAGAGGTGCATGAAAGGAATAACACACCATGAACAAACGGGAAATCCATCCCAGAAATATAGGAATGATTCACTGTTTTCACTATCATAAGATCTGTGGGTGTAATTCACCATAGTTATCGGTCGAAAGATTCAATACATACGATTGTGTCAAGAGATGCCAAAAAGGCATTTGATAAAATTCACCATGTATTCCTGGATCTTTTTTTTTTTTAAACCTTAGAAAAAGACTTGCCTATAACATACTAAAGCTACGTGTGTGTGTGTGTGTGTGTGTGTGTGTGTGTGTGTGTGTGTAGGGCCATGTAGAGCTCTGCACTCAGCACAGAGTCAGCTTGAGATTCTCTCTCTCACTCCCTCTGCCCCTTCCCCCTTTCATGTGCTCTCTCTCTCCCCCTCTCAAATAAATAAATCTTACAAAACTTAGAGAGAAAGAGCAATCAGGGAAGGGTTGGAGGAGTGGAATGGAAGTGTGGAGGGACAGAAGCAGAGGGAGAATGTTAAGCAGGCTCCACGCCCAGCTCAACACTGGGCTTGATCTCACAACCCTGAGATCATGACTTAAGCCAAAATCAAGTGTTGGACACTTAACTGACTGAGCCATCAAGGTGTCCCTGGGGAGACATGCATAGGAAGAGTCAGTATGAAGATATTAATTCTCCTAAATAAATCTGCAAATTTTACATAGCACCAATAAAGATTTCAACAAGATTTTTAAAAAACTGATTCAGAAGTCCATATGAAGCCCAAAGGTGTGAAATCAGGCAAGAAAATTCTGAAACAGACAGATAACGACCAGAAACTATCCAAATTTTTTAATTTGTCGTTATATAACTTCATTAATTAAAAAAATATCATACTAGGACAGTAACAGCTCAATAAAGAAAGAAGAATCTATCTATCTATATCTATATCTATATCTACCAAAGTATACATGGGAATTTAGTATGGGATAAAGAAAACATTTCAGGGGCACCTGGGTGGCTCAGTCGGTTAAGCATCTGCCTTCAGCTCAGGTCATGGGAGCGAGCCCCACGTCAGGCTGTCTGCTCAGTGGGGAGTCTGCTTTTCCCTCTCCCTCTGATCCTCTCCCCTCGCATGTTCTCTCTCCCTCTCTCTCTCTCTCTCACTCTTTCTCTCAAATAAATACTTTAAAAATTTTTTAAAAAAGAAAACATTTCAAATTAACTGAATATTATCAGTAACAGTACTGATGCCTGTATGCTTAACAACCTAGGTGAAACCAATTCCTCGAAAGACATAAACTACCAAAAGTACTCAAGAAGAAATAGGTAGCCTGAATAGTCCTATATCTACTAAAGAAATTATATTCGTAGTTAAAAGCATTCCAAGAAAGAAAACCATGACTCAGATGGTTTTATTGGCAAATCCTAACAAACATTTAAGGAAGAAATAATACTAATTCTATGCAATCTCTTCCACAAAATAGAAGAGGTGGGCTACTTCCCAATTCATATTATGAGGTCAGCATTCCCTTGATACCAAAGCCAGATAAAAACATTACAAGGAAGACATAAAATAAATAATAATAATAAGGCAAGAAGAAGAGTGTCTCTACTCTCAGATGTCATGATTTTCCCAAGCAATCTACAACAACAACAACAAAAAATCTACAACTTTTAAGTGAGTTTAGAAAGGTCCCAGGAGACGAGGTCAATATACAAAAATCAGTTGTATTTCTATATACTAGTAAGGAACACATGGAAACCCAAAGTTTTTTCAAGGTATCATTTGTGATAATACTGATAGAATGAAATACTTAGAAATAAACCCAACAAAATATGTGCAGAATCTAGATGAAATAACACTAATGAAAATTTCTTTTAAAAAAAGGTAAATAAATGGAAAGATATACCATACTCATGGACTGGAGAAGTCTATATTAAGCCATCAGTTCTCCCAAACTGATTTTTAGATTCAGTGCAATCCCATTCAGAATCTCTGCAGTATCATTGATAGGCATCAGCAAGCTGGCTTTACAATTCCCACGAAATGGCAAAGGGACTAAAACAGCCACAATCATTTTGAAAAAGGAGCAAAACCGGAGGACACATACTACCCCATTAACGCTCCACTAATCAAGACAATATAGTATCAGCTGAAGCATAGGCAAGCCAACGATGGCCCGTGGGCCAGACGCAGCCCGCTACAGCCCAGACTGCAAACAAAAACTGGTTTTGACTCCTTTTAACGGTTGGAAGAACTGCCCTCAACCACTGTTACCGAGCTCTGATGACCACCAACATTGTTTGAAGCACGTCTCATGCTATCAGAAGATCAAACAAGAAGTGAAATCTCCATTCCCACACAAACTTGCAGCGTGTCTATCTTCCAAGCTCAGACTACAGCTCCAGCAGCATTTTTCTAGACCTTGGCAGACATGCAAAGGAGATTTTCATATTTCAAAATCTGTGTAACTGCGACAGAAGAGCTTCCACCTCCCCTTCGACCGGTTGTGGTTAATCTATAAGGCGATGACAGGCTACAAGGCAAATTATCAAGAGAGGAATCTAACAGGATTCTATCAATGCCTTTCAAGCCATGGAGACACTCAACTGAAGTCATGTTCATGGCGAGATACACAAGCTCTCATCACCAGTCCGCATTCACAGACAAACATTTACAATAAACGTTGATGGTAGGGAACACTGTCTTTGAACCCTGGCAAAGCAATATGTTATCACATAAAAAAGAACTCCATTGTTCTCATGAGTAGATATATGTTGCAAAAGAAAGTTATATTCAATTATTATATTGAATGTCACTAATAAATTTTCTTTTGGAAACATGTCTCATATACATGTGTATGATACCCTGAATTTTGCCTCTTGCCATGCAAAGCCTAAAACCTTAGCTATCCGGCCCTTTACAGAAAAAGCGTGCCAAACCCCGGACTAAAAGATCAAAGATACACACACAGACCAGTGGAACAGAAGAGTTCAAAAATAGACCTTCACAAATACGGTCAGTTTTCGACAAAGGTGCAGTTCAATGGAAAAAGAATTATCTTTTTAACAGAGGGTGGTGGGACAACTGGAATCCTGTATGGGGAAAAAATCCACTTTGATCGATACCGCAATCCATTGTACAAAATCAGTTCAAAATACAGCATAGACCTAAGTGTGAAACCTAAAACTCTAAAACTTCTAGGAATAAAAAACCCTACAGGAGAACATCCCTGTGACCTTGGATTAAGCAAAGATTCCTGAGCTATGACAGAAAAAGCATAAAAGAAAAATTAATAAGTTGGGCTTCATTAAAATTAAAATCTTTTTCTCTGCAAAAGATTAACAGGGTGAGAAAACAAGGCACAGCCTGGGAAAAAATATTTGGAAACTGCTTATCTGACAAAGGAGCTATATCCAGAACATATAAAACTCTCAAAACTCAACCATAAGAAAAGTAGCACCCAGTTTTTAAAGATGCTGCACCAAAAAGGATATATGTATGGCAAATAAAAGCCCATGAAAAGATGCTCAGCATTACGTCATAGGAAAAGCAAATTCAAACCACAATTAAATACCGCTACCTAGCTACCAGAATGACTGGAAAAGATTTTTTTCAAGTGATGGCAAAGTTACAGTGACTGGAACCCTCATATACCACCAGGAGCAATGCAAAATGGTACAGCCATGTGGGGAAATATTTGGCAGTTTCTTGTATTTTCTTATAAAGCCAAACATATACTTACATACAATTCAACGATCCTTTTCCTAAGTTTTTACCCAAGTAAAATGAGAATTCTTATTTTCAAACACACAAAAAATCTTTACACAAGAAACTACATACAAATTATTATAGAAGGCTTTACTCAAAATCTCCCCAAAACTAGGAACTGGGCCCTTGCTAAGTGCCAAGCACTTTTTGAAGTATTCCATATGTTTCGAAGCTTCGGATCCTCACAGCAGTCCTATCAAGTGAGTGCTATGTGCTCCCTACTTTACGCAAGGGAAGCAAGGCACAAAGAGGTTACGTGAGGCATTAAGAGCTGGGATTCAATTCGAGGCTGTGTGGCCAGAGTCCATAACCGGTTTTAATCACTACAATATTAATGCCTCACCATCGCTGGACGAAGGAGTATGTGTACAGCCCTTGGTCTAGAACGAAGCCTCCAATTATAGCATCGTTCCTATGGAAACAATCAGAGGAGCTGCATTCTAAAATTCTGCATTGAATACCACCAACGTGGGCACTGCTGTACCAGAAAGTGCATATAGAAGCACAGATAGATACAGATGGATAGGGAGATAGTATTTGTGTCCCTGCAAAAGAAATAGGAGCTGACATATTGGTTCCATTTTTAAAATGCATAGAGTGTGTATAAGTATCCATCTAGATCTGCTAGCCAACTTTTGCAATGACAAGGTTTACTGCCTTCCGTAAGGCCATAAGTTTTGTTTCTGAGTGTCACCATGCACCTTAATTTTTGCCATCGATCTTGAGAAATGTCCGAGCCACGGGAACCCCAAGGAGCATCCCTGTAACTAATTACCTGGAGTGTTTTCACACTACATGAATGTGAGTAATTTACCTGCCAGAGCCTGTCAAGGAGTCCAGGAGCCTGAACACCGGAACACCTGGGCTCCAGGCTCACCTCTGCTGTGTGACTTTGAACAAATCATGACCCTTATCTGGGCATCCACTTGGAAGAATACCAGGTGGCACATCTTGGTTGAGTGAGCCTTGAGCAGAAGAGGGATGGTTGAGGGTCCAGCAAAAGGGCCACCCCCGTGGACAGTTGTTTGTGAACAGGTGTCCCGAGCCTAGACTCTTCCCAAAGAACGTCTTCCTTCACCAGTGGCCTTACACCCTCTCAGTTCATGATTGTAGTGACTAATAATAATAATTACCATGCAGGCACCCTAACAGGATCAAGAACAAAGGTATTGATCACTGCTCTGCAGGTGTCTCTCTTGGTCTGCATGGTCCTTCTTCCTGTCCCCCCCACTTTCACCTTCCTCCTGAGGGAAGTCTGGGTCAGCCTGCTCTGTTCCTGGATTGGGTCATGCAGAACCCTTTCAGGCTTAGAAAGGGCTGGGGAAAATTGCAAGGTGTAACCAGTGTAAGTCAGAAATGGCAAGGACTGGTTCTTGAAAGAAGAAAGATTGAATGAGGAAGACACCGGTCAGCCAGGTTCATAGTGTCTCTGGGCAGACACCTGGGCTGGCAGGGAGGGGGTGCAGGCTGTGAGCAATGATGGGGAGAGACGGTTTTTAAGATGCTTGCAACATAGTAATAATCCACTCCTCCACCTCAATCGTAATTGTGTTCGGTTGGGTTTTCTGTTGTTGTTTTTGGGTCTTGTTTGCTTCATTTTTGTCTGCCCACTACACCAGGGTAGTAAGTCCCGCTATCCTCACACAGCACTACCACTTCTTTGGTGTTTATGTGTCAGGCATCGGGATAAATGTTTACGCATTTTCTCGTTTGACCCGAAAGCAAAATACTTCTGAGTTTGGTGTTATTACTAGTCCTATTATCATTTTGATTTTGGGGACCGGAGATTGTGGCTCAGAGGGGTCAGTTGAACAGCCTGCACTAGTCAAGGGGCCGTGTCCAGACTCCAAGTCAGGTCTTCTGACCCCTTCATTCAACAAATATTTACCAAGTGCCTCCTCTCTGCCAGGCACCCCAGGACCCTGAGATGTAGCCATGAACTAGACAAGTCCCTTTCCTCATGGAGCCTACCCTCGAGTGAGGGAGACAGAGGGAAGAGAAGCCAACGAACGCGTAAGTAAACAGCACCACTTCAGAGAGTAAAAGACAGGGACCTCTATCGCTAATCCCGAGGAGTCTTGGGGTGGCAGTGACAGAAGCTTCCCAACTCAGGTCATTACTTTACCGGTTCGATCGGCCGCGTCCTGGTCGCAGAGGTGCGCTGGGCGCGGCCGGAGCCGGGCCGGCAGCAGGTGGCGCCCCAGGTGCGGCCCGGGACCGCTGCCGGGAAGCGCTGACGCAGCCGAGCGGCAGGTGCGCCTATGCCACGGAGGACCCAGAGTCGTAGGCCCCTGGCGGCGCTCAGTCCGGGCGCTGGGAACCCAAGTGGGCCGGCCCGCGGCAACTGTTGGCCCCGAGCCGCCACCGCCCACGAGACTCCGGCCCAGGCCCCTCGCCCAGTCCAGCCCCGCCCCCGCCACGCGACCTCAACCACCCCGCAGGTGGCCCCAACCCTGCTTCAGGGACCCTCTGGTCCCAGGTGATACCTGCCTGGCCTCGTGACCTCTCAGCTCCAGGTGCCCCCTGCCTGACCTGTAGCCCTCCCGTCTGAGGTGTCACAGGTTGTTCAAAAGAGCCAAAGTAAAACCAATGAATTACTGAAGTCGTAATTAGTAAAAATTGTGCACACTCCAAAACTCGGTGTGCAGAGCAGGAACACGGAGGGAGGTGGGGGCGCACGGTTATAGAGCCTCGCACGCAGCAGGGCAGCAGGACTCTCCTTCCCAGCGCTCAGTTACGATACTGCACTTGTAGGGCTCGCCACCCATCAACCTTGGCAAATAGTTCACGTTTTGCTTATCGTTTCCAGAGACACAAACGAGAAACAGCCCGGGTCAAGTTCGCCGGGCCAAAAAGGGGCGACACTAAGCCCTGCCCCGGGGACTAAACTGGCTCTGTCTTCTCAGGGACCCCGCAAGGCTGGTCTCCGTTTGCTTCTGATTTTACCAACCCTAATCCACAACCTTCCAACTAAAGTGACCCCAACCTGGCCTCATGACCCCCAGGCCTCCCCGCCCTTCTTAACTCTGCCCCATGACCCTGGACACACCGCAGGAGGCTGCGCTTTCCAAACGGCCTCGCCGTTTTCCAGAAAGTTCCCCACCCTCTATCCGGCAGGCCCTGGGCCTCCCCACCTCCCCCCGCAGTCCCCACCAGGCCCAAGGCGGCCAGTCGCCCTCCCTCCAGGACACAGAGGCCCGCGCCCAAAGATGGAAAGTGCTGGGGGGAGTGGATGGACCGCCAGCAAAGGTCGAAGTTAGGGAGGCGACTGCTCCAGCCGCCCCGAAGGGCAGGTGGACCCCGCCCCGCCCCGGGGTGGGGCCTCCTGCCGGCCGCGCGGCTGCGCGCGGGCACTGCGCCGGCGCGGGCGGGGCCGGGCGTCGGGTGGGCCGGGCACCCGCAGGGCTGGCCCACTGCGCACGCGCGAGCCGGCCGGCGCGCCCCCTGCAGGAACCCGAGCCGCCCGGTCAGGGCCCGCCGCTGGTTGCAGGCGCCCCCTCCCAGCCCGGCGGCCCAGCCGCTGTCAGCACCGGCCGCTGCTACCGCCTCCGCCGCGAGGCCGAGGGCAGCCGGGCCTGAGGCAGGAGACCCCGCGAGAGGGCAGCGCGCCGGCCGCCGCCGCCCTGGCGCCGAGGGTCGGTGAGTGCCGCCGGGACCCGCCGCGCGCGCTCGCTTGCTCCCGGAGCTCGCGGCTCCGGGCCGCCCTCCGCCCGGCCGGCCTGCCCCCGCGACCGCACCCCGCTTGGTCGGCCCGCCCCGGACCCTCCACCCCCGCGCGCCGCTCCGCCCGGCAGGTGCACCTCGCGGCGCCGCAGCTCCAGGCCGCCCTGACTCAGGCTTCCCCTCCCGCGGAGCCTCTGGGCGTGTCCCCTTCCCCGCGGGCGGCTTCCACCGCGGACCCCGGAGCTGGACGCGCCGCGACACCCTTTGTACCGAGCCGGGAGGGTAGACCCGCTGGTGTTCGTCTGGCAGGCAGGCACTCGGGGCACCCGCCCGCCAGAGCCTTACAGCCCCCAGGCCGAGAGCGCGGGGCAGGGCCGCGGGGATCCTGCTGGCTCATCCCTTGTGCAGAGATTCCCTGGGTGGGTGGGTGGGAGTGCTTCGTCCCACCCCGGAGTCCGGCCTGCACCCAGCCCTTCATTCCCAGGAGCCAGAATTGGGGGGGGAGGGGGCAGGCAGTGGTCCAGCGCTCATGGTGGGAGCTGTGTGGCAGACAGAAAGGTGGGGACGCCTGGTCTAGGTGGAGAGGCCTGCCACAGCCCTCAGTAACCCCTGGGGTCTGTGGCCATTGGGTCTGTGGTACGAATTTGCGTTGACACCGGTATTGGCATTCGCACACCACACTGTAGCTTCATGAGGGCAGGTCCCGTTTCCTGCACTAGGTTTAGGACGGTGGCGTATTTGGTGAACATTCGGTGTGCGAACCAGGGCCCCCTCCTCACTTCCTTGGATGTGGCCTAATGAAAGCCCATTGCCTTACCAGGTGTTTGTGTTTGTTGACCCCTCCTGAACTGTGAGCCCACTTACTGCTGGGCCCAGGTCTGCTCAGGGCTTGGGTTCCCAGCACAGAGCCAGAGCCTGGCACAGAACAGGGGATGGAGAAACGCTTGTTGAATGGGTGGCTGACCCTCCCTGATAGAACGGGGACCTGGGCAGGGTGCAAGTGAGTCACGCTGGCTTTTTTCTCCTGAGCAACTGTGTCATTTGATTCTGAACAGTCGGGTGCTGCCTTGTGTAAACTTGAAAAGATCAAGGCTCTTTTCCTCTAGAAAGTTTGCATCAAGGGAACATAAGAAAAAAGGAAAATAGGTAAAAATGGATGCCCTGGGAATCCCCTTGCTCTTCTTTTTAAGTCCTTGCAGATTTTTTTTTTTAATTGCACACTTGATCATCATATTGGACGAACAGGATGGCATCATTCCCCCTCTGGTGCTCTCCCATCATGCTAACGAGACAGCCGTTTAGAACAAGAGAGATCAGCTCAGGTGGCTTTTTAGAGACACTAGCCTTACACAGTGCATGTGCCCATCTCGTGGGAACCTGTTTTGACTTAGTCTTAACGGGGACGGCCCAAGAAGACTCCCCACTTGACTGTCTATTCTCCAGCCCTTCCTCCCAAGACGACAGTAGACTCGTCTGCTGTTGAGTCGGAGAAGAGAAAGAAAACATTCTAGAACTCAGGGGGAAAGGATGGGCAAGGCTCTGTGCATGATGGAAAGATTAATTGGATGTGGTTCCTGCTCTTGGGGACCTTAGGATGGAGCTAAAGAGAATGATTTATTCACAAGCAACTGTGACATCAGACCGAATGAGACAAGTGCCACTTGAGACATCGGAAAAGCTGCTGCAGGTGTCCAGAGGCGGAGGGGTGGCTTCCAACCAGCGCAGAAGGTCTCAACCCTGGCTGCATGGTAGAGTCACCCCGGGACGGGTCCCATGCCCAGGCCAGAGGTCAGAATCTTCAGGGGGTAGGCCTCTGATGTCAGTTCCTGTCTTAAAGCACCCCCAGAAGATTCCATTGTGCAGCTGGGATGAAGAACCCCTGGGCCAGGATTGTCCATGGCTGCTTCCCAGTGGGGCTGGGACTGCACTGGGAAATGATATTCCGAGAAGACAAAACCCCAGGAGGCCCAGACCCCCTTGGGAAAGTGTATGGCGTGTCAGTCCCCGTCCCCCCAAATGGCTCAGAGATGTGGAGTCAACAGGCAGACAAGTACCTTTGCAGGAGCTGAGTAAGGAGCCTGCTGCCAAAGACCCATGGTTACCTGTCCCCGGGGATCCTCAATCGCCTCATTACCTCATTTCCTACACCAGAGAGCAGAGCCGCTGCCAGGACAAGAGTGGGACCGAGGCTCCAGCAGGGCTGAGCAAAGCAGGAAGCGGCACACCTTTTGTGGACCTCTCGCCTCATAGCTTCCCTTGGGCCACATTCCTGTCTTAAAAATACACCCCACCGACCCCTGCCAGGAGCTTCATTGTGAACTCAGAGCCATATGCTCCCAAGGAGACAGCTGCCCCAACCCTGGACAGGGTGGGTGGTGCTGCTGAGCACGAGGCCAGCAAACCATGTCTCCGCCTGGGCCTCCGATGCAAGTGACCACAGCCTCCTGGGGCTCTCGGACAGTGACCGAGCCTCATGGATTTGTTCCCACCTCATCAACACAAGAGCCACTTGCATAAATACATCCTCCGCAAGGTTTTTCTTGCGCACTGCTACGTGTAAAAGAATTTGAGTTTGCACTCCCATATATTTCATTTATTTATTTCTAAAATAAAGCCATATACCATGGTCCTGAATATCATGGACAGAGAAACACACACAAATACAGACTTTTAAAAGGGACGAGAGCCAAAGTGAACACAATCAAATGGTTCCTGTATTAGTGCTACTAGATCAATCATAAAAACATACGCTGCTTTAATTTTTTTAAGTAATCAGCATGCCCATCATGGGGCTCAAACTCACGACCCCAAGGCCAAGAGTCACATGCTCCGTCGACTGGACCAGCCAGGCGCCCCATCCTGTATGCTGTTTTTCAAAGAAATCCACGGGAGCAAGTCTGTATCCCATTTATAATGTCTTGGTGAACCCAAAGTCCTCATCTGAAAGTCTGGTTCTGGGTTCTGTTTATTTCGGTTCCTGGTTCTGGTGGTGTCACTGGTAAACGCCGTGAACCTCGTGAAGCCATCTAGACTGTGCTGGGAGTCCAGGACTTGCCTGTCCCTCCGCTCACCAGCCCTGCGAGGGCTCTTGCTGCACTGGGGGGGTGAGCGTTCAGGGGCTGGGGCAGGCAGAGCTTCTGGGCTCCGGATGCTCTTGGCGTGTGCGTGTGCGTGTAGATGGTGCTGCCCCGCGCCACACCGGCTCCACACATCCCTTTTCATAAGTGCTCCATCCCTAGCCCAGGCTCTTTTGAAAAGCCGCAACTCTCACTCATTGTCACTTTTTCCTTGAAGGGACAGATTAGAGTGTGTCGGCCTAAAAGAAATGAGCTAGCTGACACATGGCGGCGGTCCGTTGTCCTGGAGAAAAAAGAAAAGGACCTCCAGATTTGGAACTTTTCTTGAAAGGAAATATGTATTTCCTCCTTCAGTTTTAAGTCTTGAGATGACCAGTGACCCTCCCTGTCACCAAGGCTATTCACGGTGACTTCCCAAATCCCTATGAAGTATCGTAACGCTTCGGCCATGATTTTGTGTGTTTTAATTCCACCTGAATGTCATATCCTGAATCACATGATGTCCAGCATGCGTGCGAAGCTTAATAACCCAGCGGGCGAGGGCTGCCGTCCCCATCAGGGTGCGTGGCCGCCAACACAGGCCCGCAGGCGTGCCAGGGTCCTTCCTTACTGAATATCAGTAAAGCCAATGTTCCCCTCATTTTTAAAGAGAAATACTTCCGAGTGCAGTTTGTCACCATTCCTTTCCTCTAGCAGATGGTGTCACGCACCCTGCTCGGAGGCCGGTGGTGGGCTTCGCTGGCGGGGACCTCACACTGTAAAGGCCCCTGCTGCTCTCAGCCTGTGCTTTACAGTGTTGACTGGTATTTAGACTTTGCATCTGCAGAATCCACTGAACTAGACAATTTCACCTGTTTATTGTGCACCCCCCCAAAAAAAACACACTTCCCCCCCAAAAGATGAGATCGTGTGCTGGGTAAACAATCAAACAAAACACCTGGAGAGCAGCATTACTGCCTTCTTGGCACAGCATCCGAGGCCTCGGTTGGCTTCCCTTTCTGGCTCATTCCCTGCTGCTCCCTGCCCAGTGCTCGGAACCACCGGCTGCTCCCACACACCCTCTTCCCGCGCCCCGCCCCCCCCCCCCCCCCCAGCTACCAGCACACTCAACACCGACACCAGTTTCCCGGTCACCCAGTCCCTGGAGCCTTCCCAGAGCCTCCCCCGCGTCGTACACACACACAGGAATTCAGTCTTCTCCAGAACCTCGCGATGTCTCCTCGCGATGCCACCTTTGGCTCCAGCTACAGCAGTTACAGTACACGGACGCATTCGCGGACTGTGAGCATCTTGGGTTGGGAATGTTATGATTTCCATTTCCACACCCCCCGGAACCCCTTGCACAGCAAGCACTGGGCAGATGTTTGTGGGAGGAATCAGTGGTTTTTTTTGTCTTGACCGCAGATCCTACCCACAGCTTTCATTAAGTACCTGTTTGGAGTGGAGACACGTAGACCTTTACTACCACTCGCTGTTGTGGACTCCCCACGTCGGTAAGGAAATGCTTTACTGGCTGAGCTGGGTGCTCACCAACCTCGGTCTTAAGGAAAAGTGCCGAGTCCTGGCCAGCGCCACCGGGAAGGCCCTGTCTCTGTTCCACACCCGAGGAAAGGGCAGAGCTATGCTCAGACATGCGGAGGCCTGGCTTTGTGGAGACCCCTCCTTCCACCATGCCGTCCTCCAGGCCTGGGCAGACTCAGGCTTCCCTGGAAGGAGATGCACTGGGCTCGGGATGTGATGGGAGCTCGTGACATAACAGGGTGCGTGCCCTGCACCGGGGCCCTGTCCACTTCCGCTTGCTGGCCTTGAGGCCTCCTCGAGAGTGGCCTCTCTAGAAGATTAACGCCGCTCTCTTCCACGTATGCTGAAGTAAAAGCCTGTTTTGCATGGGCACATAGACAGAGGATGACAGATTCAAGCCCGGAATGAAAAAAACCGCCGACGAGGAAGCCGAGGTGTCCGGGCTCTGAGCATGCACCCGAGCGGCCACAGATGTTTATGACCTGGCACGACCCGTAGCTCTTAAACTCATGAACGTTACTGGAAAAGCCCTCGTTAGAGAAATCCTGTGTGTCATCCCAAGAGCTCCCCGAAACTAGCAGGCCACAGACCACAGGATGCACTCACTCTGGACCGATTCAGTGGCTCACCTAAAGAGCAAACACCAAAACACTCAACACTTTGTGTAATGTTTGATATTTTAACAGTAAGCAAACAAGCCTTTTAGTAGAAGAAAAAAAAAACCTCTCCCTTCCCTTCCTGGCTCTGTCCCTGGAGGAGTGAAGTGAGCCCTGGAGGGGAAGCTCTCAGCCGCTCTTGTGGGACGGAGGCGGCTCTGCAAGTGGACCCCACCTGAGTGTTTGCCTTAGAGTAGAAAACGCGGGGCTGACTCTGCCTGGCGGGCATCGCCTCTTCTGGGGACGCTGTGCCTCAGTGTCAAGTGTTTTGAGGAACTTTTAACTTCCTTTCCTCGTGTACATTTGCTTTCATAACCAGAAAGTTGTCCAGATTTTGTAATTCTGGGAATCTCCTTTAAATTCCTTTCTGCTCAAACAGAACAGACGCAAGTGAGGCGTTCGGTGGGACTTGGGACGCAGCCGGGCACGCACGAGACAGCCCGCCGGGTGCTACAGGGAGACTGATAAATACCTCCAGAGGTGGAGGGGCTCAGGGAATACTTTCTCTTTCTGATTTCTAACGTTACGTTGTGCGAGCAATATATAACATTTTATAAAGATTTTAGTTTTAGGACCACACAGGGTTAGAAATGTGTCCTGGCTCGCGGCTTTCTTGCCGTGTGAGCCGGGCTGGGTCCTTCCTCCTCCTTTCTTCATCTGTGGAAGAGTGGTGATGGCAGAAGCCAGGGCTGGGTGAGCATGTCTAACGTGAAAGCTCCTCATATTTCCTCGTATCAGGAGGGAACAAAGCCCACCCTGCGGTCTCTGTTTCCCTGCATCCATATTTCTTTGTTATCAGATCTGCTCTGTTTTAAGTAACACACTTGCAATCTGTTTTGCCCTGTTCACTTTCTAACTCAGTGAGAGGTGCTTTTTCATTATTTTCCAAATTATGCTCTAGTGCCCTCCCTTTGCCCAGAGGTGCTGGGAGAGTCATGCCAGCGAGTCCCGGGCCCCTCCTGATGTCCCGTGAGGCGTCCGTCACCCCGCTGCACTTGAGAGGCCCGCAGGCCCCACCCCAGAGCCCTGGTCACAGAGCCGCCTCCTCCCAGCCAGTTCTGCCATAGCCCCAGAGGGAGACCGCAGCCAGGAGCCTCTCCCGGGACCCAGGTCAGTGCACGCTCACGGTGCTGCTCTCGGTTTCGTGGGGACTGTAGGGATGTGGTCGGTCTGTCTTTCTGTCCTCCCCACTCCTCGGGCTGGAGAGACAGGAGTAAGCACGGGGCTGTGTCCTTTCTTGGCCAGACTTCTCCTGAAGTCTGACCAGAACACTTCTTTGAACTGTGACCTTTTTATATTCCCTTCTTGGGAGAGGAAGAAGGCTCACCCCGGCCAGGCCAGGTTGGGTCGTGGGGGTGGCAGGCCCTGCTGGAGGCACTGCCTTCCCCTCTTGGCCTAGACCACTTCTGGAAACCTTTTATAAACCACAGGCCCTCATGGGTCTCATTTTTTTAATTCTTTTATTTATATTCTTTTATTAACTGTCTGGAGCTGATTTTATGACACTTTTTCCACCTTGTTAATTTTGAAAG
Source organism: Ursus americanus (assembly GCF_024610735.1). Classification (NCBI taxonomy): domain Eukaryota; kingdom Metazoa; phylum Chordata; class Mammalia; order Carnivora; family Ursidae; genus Ursus; species Ursus americanus. The sequence continues at coordinate 38,555,652 of NC_142128.1, forward strand.
AATTTGGATCATTTATTAAGTTGCCACTTAATAGCACCTCATGCTGTTTCGGCTTTAATCTCTTCATGTTTTAACCATGTGGTTTAATTAAAAGCATATTTTAGGTCAATTTGTAAATGACTTCTTGCAACTGTGTTCTCTACGAGTGTTCACTGAGTACCCTTTAAAGCATGGAGTTTGAGTAACTATCGTCCGACAGATATGGACAGCCACATCTTTTCTAAAAGAGTACGAGTTTAATTTTAAAAAGAGCTTTAGTAGAAATGACTTTCAACGGGTTGAGGCCCAATGTAAAGTTGGCCTTTGTGAGAAGACGCTCTACATGCAGGGTCTCAAGGCAGGTCCTCCAGGCCGTGCTGCCAGCGTGCATGTGTGCGTGAGTGCGTTTACTAGGGGGCGTTTGTCTGAGGGCTTGCGCTCTCTCAACCTGCTTGGCGGGGGGGGGGGGGGGGGGGCTACATCCGCCTGCATGTGGAGCCGGTTCACTGGGCTCAGAACTTCCCGCGTGCATCACACAGGCTTCTCCCCACTTGCAGGACCGTGAGCACCAGGGGCCTCTCCCACCCCCTGCGTCCTCGCCACCGCAGAGCTCTTGGGGCTCCCTCCACCCCTGCTGCCCACGTGCCCACCCTGGGTGGGCGCAGCCCAGTCCGCCCCCGGCCTTCATGCCCGCAGCCTCCAGAGCGCGGTGCTGCCGTGTCCTGTGCACCGTGGGGTCCGCCTGAGCTCATTCAGACCACCTCCTTCTGCAGGAGGTGAGTGTCTCATGCACGCTGGGCTCCGGTCTCTGCTGCTCACACTAGAAGTCTAGGGAAATGCATTTCCCCCGGTTGGAAGGAGACCTTTAGAAACCCCCCGCTCTCCTTTCTGCCGGGTCTCACGTAGGACAGCCTCTCAGCAGCGCTGCGTGGCCATATGTGCCAGGTTTAAGCATAATGCTCCTATGTGACATGGGGCAGATTTCCTCTGGAGGAAAGTGACCACTGTCACGTGGAGGCCGCATACCAGCATTCATGGTTAAAGCAGGAAAAACTGGTCCTGAGGGCTCATGGCAGGAGAGCGAGGGCCATCGTTCCACCCACGTGTCTGCCTGCTGCGTCCTGTCCCCCAGGTCAGCGAGGCTGACGGGGGCCCCCTCCTGGGCCTCTCCTCCCCGCCCTGCAGCTCTCTGCCAGCCAAGTCTGCTTTCATCAGCCTGTGGCCGTGGCTGTGGCCGGGGTGGCCAGTCAGCAGAGAGGATGGGGATGCACAGAGAGGTAGCACATTCATCCAGACCACAGGGGACACCTGCGTGGCATTTACTGCAGGATGAGTGCCCCTCCAGCAGCACGTGGCCCATAGAGAGTGTCACTGAGGGTGTGTCTCGGGAGGGGACGAGGCCACTGCCTAGCAAGGCGCTTTCTCCGTGAGCGGACGGAGCGGAGCTGGCATCTTTGGTGGCAGCCAGAACGTGGGGATGCGGGAGGAGGGCTTGTGTCTGAGGGGAGTTTCCCATCCTGGATCCCAGGTGCACCGTGGCAGCCGCACACCTGGCCTTCTGATCAGCCCGAAGATGGCCGTGCTCAGGCAGCTGGCCCTTCTGCTCTGGAAGAACTACACCGTGCAGGTAGGCGCGCGTGCCCCAGTGCGCCTGGCCCCAGGAGGGGTGTCCCGAGGGAGGGCCCTGTGACCCCTGCCAGCCTCGTGCTCCCCCAGCCGGCGCCTTCCCTTCCCCTTGCAGAAGCGCAAAGTCCTGGTGACCGTCCTGGAGCTCTTCCTGCCCCTGCTGTTCTCTGGGATCCTGATCTGGCTCCGCTTGAAGATCCAGTCGGAAAACGTGCCCAATGCCACCATCTACCCTGGCCAGTCCATCCAGGAGCTGCCCCTGTTCTTCAGCTTTCCCCCTCCGGGCGACGCCTGGGAGCTCGCCTACATCCCATCCCGGAGCGACGCCGTCAGGACCGTCACGGAGATGGCGCGGAGGACGCTGGTCATCAACATGAGAGGTGAGGTGTCCTCTGGCTCCCCTCCTGCCCGGCTCTGGGGGACGAACCCGGGTGAGCCTCCCCGGTCAGTGCCCAGACTCCACATCTGCCCTCATTGGTGGGTCATGCATTATAAATTGGGGACCAGGCTCTGAGGGCCGAGGGGAGCCACGTGGGGACGACTGCAGCAGCTTGGGCCCTGGAGTCGCTGCCGACGTTTCACGGTGGGGACAGCTCTGGAATTCCATGGGCCGTGCCAGAGGCTTTCCTGGGATGCGGTTTGGGGGGGACAGTTCTAGAAAAGGCATCGGGAAGCCTGTTGAGGGACACGCGCCCAGTACACACACCTGTCCACTTGCCTCACTCTTTGCTTCCAGGATGAAAAGTGTTATCGCTTTTCCCACCTCTTCTTTGGCGTCTGCCACCCGTGGCCTGTTGAACGCCGTGTGGTACATGCTCGGGGGGAGGCTTGGCCCACATGGAGCGATGACGGGGAAGCCCTTAACATGGCGTGGGGTCTGATGATAGAGAAACCGTGTGACACACGACATTAGTGTCCACTCCAATCTTCACGACACCCCACGTGGCCCGAGACAGAGGCCACCCCATGCAGGGAGGCCGTCCCCGGAGGGCGCAGACCAGCTCTGCCTCCAGCTCTCCCCAGAAACGCCGCCACCCTGATAGCGGGGTGCCGCCCGTCCCTGCGGCAGCCAGTCTCTCTGCCCCCCACGAAAGCCATCTGGACTCTGAGGACAGGGGTGTAAAGCCCTAGAGAAACCTGGACATTTGCAGTCTTTTACTGAAAATGACCCGAAATGGCCCAATTTCCAAGTAGAACAGGTACTTGGGCAACTTGCTGCTCTCCCACAGCTCGCGGCTTTCCCTCGGAGAAGGACTTTGAGGACTACATCCGGTACAACAACCACTCCTCCAACGTGCTGGCTGCTGTGGTGTTCGAGCACACCTTCAACCACAGCAGGGAGCCCCTGCCGCTGGCGGTGAGGACCCCGCCCTGCAAAGCCCCTCTCCCTCCCGAACCAGCCCAGCCTGTGAAGGGGCTCTGCCCACCCGCGAGGCAATGCCTGGCTTCACTATGGGGCCAGCATCACGGTGCGGGTCCTCGCCGAGGGCACTCTGATGCTGCTCTAGCCCGTCGGGCCAGTGCCACTGGGAAAGCCTAGAGAAGGCAGGCGGCCACCCGCTGCAGACCCCTTAGTCCTCCCACATGTCCCCTGTGCACCATCAAGTGGGGGGGGGGAGCGGACACGTGGGACTTCCGGACAGCGGCAGTAGAATTTCAGTTAGATATTTAAAACACAAGCAGTCTTCCTATCTGATGGCATCAAGACCAGGAAACGATCCAATTCCTCCAGCGTTATTTTGGGGACTCTCCACTGATGCTCAGGGACACCTCTGGCGCAGAGTTCTGGAGGTGAACGGCAAGAGGGGCTGGCGACAACACCCTGGGGGCGCACCACGGGAGTTCCTGTCCCCGCCCAGGGCAGGGCTACTTGCTGTGACGCTCCGGGACCCCGTGGACGTTGCGGGGGGCTGCGGGGGTGGGGAGTTCACGGTAACAAGCCCCTAAACTGTCTCTCATTGGACATGGTACTTGCTTCTCTGTCTGGATCCCTCAGAGCAGGCGGTTTTCTCTTTGTTCCCGTAGGTGAAATACCACTTACGGTTCAGCTACACACGAAGAAACTACATGTGGACCCAAACAGGCTCCTTTTTCCTGAAAGAGACGGAGGGATGGCACACCACTTCCCTCTTCCCACTTTTCCCAAACCCAGGACCACGGGAGCCCGCGTCCCCCGACGGCGGAGAACCTGGTGAGAAGCCGCGGCCGCGTCCCCTTCCCATGGCTGATGGGGATGGTCGCGGGGCCCCACCTCACGTCTCTCCACAGAAATGCTCCTTTAGGGCTGTTTGGTCTTGGTCCGGTAGAGGGGAGGAAGCACCTGGGAAAGCTGGCTCGGATGGGTTAAAACACTCCTAGGTCCGCAGAGGCGCTGTCCCCGAGGACGCGCGCTCGTGAAGGAAACCTCTGTGTCTCAGTCTTGAAGAGGCCGCGGTTGGTGTCACGTCCACGGGTGTGGCCTCACACTTCCTTCCCTCCCAGGCCTTGCTGTGCACAGTCGTATGGGCTTCGGGAGCCCTGTGGTCCTGGAGCAACTGTCCGGGGTCTGCCTGTGCCAGTGGGGTGCTTTCCGAAGCCGGCTCGTGGCTCGTTGCGCCCCTCAGCGTCATGCGTGTTGGTCTGTCCCGTGAGGGCCGGGCAGGCACTCCGCATGTGCGTCTCCCCCGAAGCATGGCTGCCCTCCTGAATGGAGCTGGGGGTGAGCAAGGAGTAGCTGGGACCCCTCTGTGGGCCCCGGGCAGTGGCAGGGTGTTGTGGAGAACACAGGACTCCACCGTCCGCAGGACACAGACTGTGTTCAGGCTTTGGTGGGAAGAACCAGGAATGTCCTGAAACGGAGCCCCAGGCGGCCAGGAGAAAGGGAGGCTGCGGCCAGTGTTTAGAGACTATCGCTGGTGCCTGGGACCAGCAGCAGGAGAGACTGTCATCCTGTTTTGGGGGGACACTTTCCTAAGTTTGGAAGCAGATTTCACGAGGTACAAACGCGAAATTTGACCAAAAAGGAAAAGCAAGTAGGAGCCTGGGGAAAACATTTCAGCTGAGGACAAGGGTCCACGTCTTTTTATGGTGAAGACTCGCTAGTCCACGCCAGTTACAAGCACACAAAGGTCCCTGAGCCGTGGCAGGGATGTGGGCCAGGCCCACAGCACGCTCTTGGCTTGCACCCCCAGCCCCGTGTCCACACGTCAGACCCACGGGGTCCCCGAAGGGAGTCAGAAGGAAGGAGATCTGCCTGCAGAAGGTGTTCCCCCGGCTTTGCTTACCGTCACAGACCTCCCAGCGGGGGGTGTGGTTGACCACACGTGATGGCTCCACTCCTCAGAGCGCGGAGCAGCCACAGCAGTGGTGATGACCAAGCCAGGCTGACGTGACAGAGCCTTGCGGGAGCGCGGCACGTGGGCCCGAGCCCCGCCTTGCCCCTCGCCGCCATGGGACTCCACTCCCCTGGCCCCATGGCCCTGGGTGTCCCATGGAGACACGGCCGGCTGTGCGGCAGGTCCATTGTGAAGATAAGAACTGACCCCCAACCCAGTGCAGCAGTGGGTGACGTTCCCCGAGCACCTACCGCTGTCGCAGCTGTAAAAGTCTGGAACTTGAGGGAGCCCTGGTGACCCCCACGTGGGGGTGGGGTGTCGTACTGCTTTTCTCTTCTAGGGGCTGGGACGCAGGCTGCTGGCAGTTCCGTGTTAGAGGACGTTGGGTATTTTAAACATCACTGTATCTTATGAACGAGGATGCCTGCACCCATGTGCCCCTCTCTGCCCTCTGCTCTCCTGAGGCTGTGCCCACTCCTTCCTTAGGCTCCCTGTGGCAGGCCGGGCTCTGGACTGGAATTCCTCACCCCCCGTCTGTCACTCTTCCCAGGCCTGTCTCACCGGCAGAATTTTATTACAGAGCATATGGCAGGGGGTCACAGAGGGCCAGCAGAGAGCACAGAGCCCTCGGAGGTCTGAGCAGCGGCCTTCGGTCTGTGACGCCTGCCTCCCTTCGAGGCGCTAGCTTGGGTGGATGGAAGTAAGGCTGCTACTCAGCGGGCCTCAAGATAGCAGGATTACTGTTCATCATCCTGGGGGGCCCGACGTGGTCACTGATGTCCTCCAAAGTGGACGAGGGAGGCGGGAGAGAGGGTCAGACAGATGCTGCCTGGCTGGCCTTGGGGGTGCGGGAAGGGGCCGTGAGTCAGAGATGAGGATGGCCCCTACAAACTAGAAGTCCGGGGCCCCCATGGGGCATTAGGTGGTGGTGTTCCGTGGCCCTGTCCACCAGGGAGACCCCGGTACAGCTCAGGGCACACGGCTCCGTGAGCGAGCAGACCGCTTGACGTGGCTTTTCCCGTTGCTCCGCGCTCAGGGTACATCCGTGAAGGCTTCCTGGCCGTGCAGCACGCGGTGGACAGGGCCATCATGCAGTACCACGCCAACGCCTCCGCGCGCCAGCTGTTTGAGAAGCTCACGGTGATCGCGAAGAGGTTCCCTTACCCGCCGTTTATTTCGGATCCCTTCCTGGTCGCCATCCAGTACCAGCTCCCCCTCCTGCTCATGCTGAGCTTCACCTACAGCTCGCTCACCATCATCCGGGCCGTCGTGCAGGAGAAGGAGAGGAAGCTGAAGGTAGCCACACTCTGTGTGGCTTCCCACTGTCTGCGGGTCGGGGGTGGGCGCGGTGCCACGGCGGGGGGGGGGGGGTGCCACACCCCAGGTGCTGAGCCATAGGTGCAGCGGGCGTGGGGTGAACACCCACCATGGCACCAGCGATCTCCGGCTTCTATGAAATCAAGCCCGGTGCATCCAGGTCTTTAAAACCCTGACAAAGCACCACATGTTGGTGAGATGTTGGAAAGACCACGGTTTGGATGTGCTGGGTCAGGCAGGATACAGCACTGAAACTAATTTCAGCGGTTCCTGTTAACTTTTTCTGTGGCCGCTATAAAGTTCTAAATTATGTACCACTCACATCCAGTATCTGCTGAACAGAGCCACCCTAGAGAGGCCACGCATTTCAGTTCATGGCTGTGCAGAAGGCCAGTTCGCTCTGCACGGGTCAAGCACAGCCGTAGGTCTGCACTGCCAGGCACAGTGGGACGAGGGTTAAGGAGTATGGAAGGTGTCCTTGTCTTAATGAAGTACACCTGCACGAGAGCGTCACCCATATACTCATGCCGACGACACTGCTGAAATCATCCAGACTTTATTTGAAGCTCTTCCCTTGGCAGCGCCTGTGACACTTAGCGTATTCTCAGAGGCACCACCTGTGTGATCATGGGGGCTTGTAAGCTGCTGCAAGAAGGGGGCCAGGAGAGGGGACGGGCTGTTGTCTGCGTGGGCGCCAGACGTGACGGTGGTGCAGTGGTGTGATGTGGATGGGGGGCCAGGAGAGGGGACGGGCTGTTGTCTGCGTGGGCTCCAGACGTGACGGCCGTGCAATGGTGTGACGTGGACGGGGGGCCAGGAGAGGGGACGGGCTGTTGTCTGCGTGGGCTCCAGACGTGACGGCCGTGCAATGGTGTGACGTGGACGGGGGGCCAGGAGAGGGGACGGGCTGTTGTCTGCGTGGGCGCCAGACGTGACGGCAGTGCAGTGGTGTGATGTGGATGGGGGGGCCGGGAGAGGGGACGGGGTGCTGTCTGTGTGCACGCTGGACGTGACAGAGGTGCAGTGGTGTGATGTGGGGGCCGGGAGAGGAGATGGGGTGCTGTCTGTGTGGGTGCTGGACGTGTTGGTGGTGCAGTGGTGTGACGTGGACAGGGTTGGCAGCAGATGTAAAATGGCTCAGAAGCAAAGGTTTATGCCCACTGGTTCGTGGATAAAACCAACGTGGCGGAATGTTGAATGATCGTTGAATCTAAGTGGAGGGTGGGAAGCACGCAGTGTGAGGGGCAAGGTGGGCTGATCCAGCAGGGAGCGGGGCGGGCATCGTGGGGGGGGCGTACCTAAGATGGGAGAGAGAGAGGAGGAGGACGAGGGATGATGGCACACGGAGACGAGGTGAGCGTGTGTCCTGGCCTGTGGGCTGTCGTTCCCTGCCGGCTGAGGGCGACGGCGCGTCCGCGGGGACGCACAGGCTCATACAAGCACGTGCATGGGCTCTCTCCCCAGGAGTACATGCGCATGATGGGGCTCAGCAGCTGGCTGCATTGGAGCGCCTGGTTCCTCCTGTTCTTCCTCTTCCTGCTCGTGGCCGTCTCCTTCGTGACCCTGCTCTTCTGCATCAAGGTGAGTGTGGCCTCGCGGAGAGCGTGGCGGTCGCGTGGATGGGAGAGCCAGGGGCGCCGCAGCACCCGGGCAGCCCCAGCCTCGCCTCAGGGCTTTCAGGGCGAGTCGGCCCTTCTCCCGCCCTCACCAGTTTCCTTTGAGGCCGGCAACGGTTAAGGTCTCCCTGGTTTTGTCCCCACCTCCCCCGCCACGGCCGTGTGACCCACGGGACGCCCCGCGGCACAGGTGAAGAAGGACGTGGCGGTGCTCACTCACAGCGACCCCTCGCTGGTGCTGGTCTTCCTGCTATGCTTCGCCATCTCCTCCATCTCCTTCAGCTTCATGGTCAGCACCTTCTTCAGCAAAGGTGAGCGTCCTGCCCCCAGGACCGCGGGCACCTCGGCGGCCCCCGTCTCTGGAAACCTGGCGCCTTCCTTTGGGGGAGTCGAAGCTGGAGGGGGCTGTGCTCTGCTCTGCTCGCTCTCAGGGGGGTGCCTGAGTCGTTCTTTCCCGAAGCTCTGCAGGGGCTGCTCCATGTCTTCCACTGCGTGTGCAGAGCGGTCCCAGCCTTGCTCTCCCACCTGCATAGTGTCCTAGCCTCCCCGCGGGTGGGCCTGTCCCTGCCCGTGGGCGCGTCCCCGTGGTGGGTTTGTCCCCGCGGGTGGGCATGTCCCCACAGACAGAGGTGTCCCTGTGGCACTTTGATACTGTGGCCACAGATGTGACCCCCACCAGTGGAGGTATGGTGTTTCTTTTTTTACTGCTGCTGTGGTCTGAGGACTCATGTCTTTCATTTCCACGCAATCTCACTCACGTTCACCAGAGTCCATGCTCGGCGGTCGCGGTCCCTGTCTTCCACTAGACCTCCGCTGGAGCCTCTCGCTTTGTCCTGTGTCTTCATTCTTTTTCTGTTGCTGCAAAACACACCTAACAGTTGGCCACCGTCGCCATTCTTGAGCGCACAGTCAAGTGTCAGGAAGCACGTCTACACGATGGTGTGACCGTCCCCACCACCCACCCCAGAACTCTTCCATCTTCCCAAACTGAGGCTCTGCCCCCCAAACACCGACTCGCCGTCCCTCCCCAACCCTGACACCCGCCGTCCACTTTCCGTCTCTGTGGCTGTGGCCACACTAAGTAGCTCGCATGAGTGGAATCACACTGTACGTGTCCCTTGGTGGCTGGCTTCTCTTGCTGAGCCTACTTTCTTGGGGGCTCATCCCCGTCAGTGAGCGGATGTCGTAAAGCTGCGCAATACTCTGCTGTGTGGACGGGCTCATTCTGCCCACCCACCCGTCCACACGCACGTGGGGTGCTTCCACACTTCAGCGCCTTGAGTCATGCTGCTTTGAGCGCGAGCGTGCAGCACCTCCTGAGACCCTCCAGTTCGGGGGCGGGGGGCGTGCCCAGAAGTGGAATCGCCAGGTCGTGTGCTGATCCCATGGTGTTGGGGAGGAGTTGCCGGGCTGTCTCCCACAGCCACGCCACCACGTTATGTTCCCGCCCAGAGCGCATGGCGGCTCCACAACCTCACCAGCGCTCATCTAGTTCTGCTTTGGGGGTATTTGGATGGTAGCCATCCTGGTGGGTGTGAGGCATATACCCTGAGAAGAGGAGAGGCCACAGGCCGAGCCTGGGGTCCCCCGGCCCCAGGGCCCGCATCCCCATGCGATGGCCGACACCAGGAGGGGTGGGCAGCCCAGGCTCTCCCCTGCATTCAGCACCCGTGTCTTCTCTCCATCTGTAGCCAACATGGCGGCTGCCATAGGGGGCTTCCTCTACTTCTTCACCTACATCCCGTACTTCTTCGTTGCTCCCCGATACAACCGGATGACTCTCAGCCAGAAGCTGCTCTCCTGTCTCCTGTCCAACGTTGCCATGGCAATGGGAGCCCAGCTCATAGGAAAATTTGAAGCGAAAGGTGAGTCTCTTCCTTCTGACGAGCAGCCCTTGCCAACTGAGTTACTAAGAGAGTGTGCTCAGGGCCTGAGGGAGAAACAAGTCACAGGCCAGAACTGTTTTCATGATTTTCGTGAAAGTTCCTCATTTTGTAAACATCACAGGGGTCAAATAAAACACGTTATTGGGCACATGGGCCACCTGCTCGGTTTCAAGGGTGCGGTCAAGCCTGCTTCTCTGAAGGGTGGAGAGGCCCCAGTTTAACCCTAAAAGCCCATCTGCTGGGTGGTGTGCTCCCGGGAGGACCTTGGAGAGGCAGATGGGGCTGTCACAGCTAAGAGGAGGCAGGAGGGTGAGCGTGAGCTTCTGGTGCCCGTGACAGAAGCCGCGGGGGACGGACCTGCCCGTCTGTGGACACTGGGCCTGTGCTGCCAGGGCTCTCTGTCTCGGGCTGTGTGGTCTCGTGGTCTCGTGTCTCATAGTCCTGGCTGTTGTGGTTTCCTAGCGTGGGTCTGTGGGAGGAGGGAGGCCATGGATCATCTGTGTGGCCTTCTCTTTCATTAGAGCTGTTTTCTCCCGTGGTAGGGTCTTCTTGCACTTTGGCCTTTGAACATCTGTGTTTCTGTGTTTAACAGTGTGATAAATGTAGACTTTTTCAATGCACTGCCCCCTCCAGGGCTCAAATACTTTCTTAAAAGCCGTTCACCAAGAAGAAGCTAACTGCAGGGCAGCTCTTGGTCTTCAAAGTTCTACGCTGATTTTACTTAAAACAAACAAACTTCTAGTTGCTTGAAAGTGACCAAAGCCAGAGCACAGCCACTGGGAGCCAACAGAGGGTAGCTGGCCACGCGGAGGCCATAGGCACCATTTGGACTGCGGTGTTTCAAACCAGATGGAAGGCAAGACCTGTGGAGCTTGATATATGTCTCGAGTGCTCCTATTTTTTGGAAAGATTTGTACTAAACATACACTATTCGTGTGGGCCTCCCCTGAATCGTAGATCTGTACCTGTGTATTTGTGCGTGTGCATACGTGTACCGTGTACATAGACACATGAGGATGAGCACGGAGGTCGTGCTGTGTCTTCCAGGTGTGGGCGTCCAGTGGCGAGACCTCCTGAGTCCTGTCAACGTGGACGACGACTTCTCCTTCGGGCAAGTGCTGGGCATGTTGCTGCTGGACTCCGTCCTCTATGGCCTGGTGACCTGGTACGTGGAGGCCGTGCTCCCAGGGCAGTTTGGCGTGCCCCAGCCCTGGTACTTCTTCATCAGGGTGAGTTCTGACGGCCCTGTGCCACACTCTGGCCACTTCCGTGGGGGTAGAGGTGCCTTCTGCCCACGCCCCGGACCCCTCCAGTCCCTGCTACGTGACCCTGTCCCGTGTGTGGTCAGTGAGCCGTGTGTCCCCAAGGCCCAGAGACCCTCCGCTGGCCAAGATGAGCCCTGCACTCCAGGGTCTGCGAGAAGGGGCTCACGCTGCCGTCACAGGACCTGCACACCCCACCCCCGGCCTCCTCTCAAACAAATACCCTTGTGGCTTTTCTGCCTATAAAGTTGTACAGCCTCTCGTAAAAATGATCCCAGCAGGGGCGCCTGGGTGGCGCAGTCGTTGGGCGTCTGCCTTTGGCTCAGGGCGTGATCCAGGATCCTGGGATCGGGCCCCGCATCGGGCTTCTCCGCTGGGAGCCTGCTCCTCTCGCACTTCCCTTGCTTGTGTTCCCTCTCTCGCTGGCTGTCTCTCTCTCTGTCAAATAAATAAAATAAAATCTTAAAAAAAAAAAAATGATCCCAGCACAATCCCATTACCAGAGATGAACTGGGCTGACCCTGTGGTGTGTAGCCATTCGGATTGTTTTTCTATGCACGTGCATATCACGTACATATGCTTGTGTTTATGGAAAGGGGACAGTGCTGTAAAGATGCCTGAAACTTGTTTGTTTTTTAACCTAACTTAGCGATCTTAAATATAAGCATGTGGATCTGTTTATAAATATACTTTTAGATTTTTACCTATACGCATTTGTAAGTTTTGTTTTACTTTGTTGGATTATGTTGTCTGCACTCTGGGTAAGCCTGCCAGGGACTGTGTGCCCAGGCGGCAGGTCAGGAAAGAGGGTCCGAGCCTTTCCAGGGAGAGGAGGGAGGAGCCACATGCCCTTGGGCCATTTCGTGGCCTCAGGCCACGCCGAGCTGAGGGCCTCGTGCTGTGTATTCAGCGTGTCAGGGAACATGTCGCTGTTCATCACACACAAAATGAACCAGCACGGGCCAGCTACCCAAGACCCATCTGATTTCCACCCTAGCCCTCGTACTGGTGCGGGCACCCGCGGACGGGCTTAGGAAAAGAGGAGGAAGATGATGACCCAGAGAAAGCGCTCAGAACGGAGTACTTTGAGGCTGAGCCGGAGGACCTGGTGGCGGGGATCAAGATCAAGCATGTGACCAAGGTGCCACACCCCGTGGGCTGGGTGGGGATGGGGACCTCCCCTGCCACAGGGCGTGACACCTGCCACCTTCCCCAGGGCTCTCTCCAAGCCAGTGACTATCCCCCAGGCCTTGTTGCCCCCCGGGACCCCCTTGGCTGTTCTCTGACCAGCTTTCTGGACACTGACCACTCCCCAGGCTCCATCCCCAGGTCCCCAGGGACTCAGGCTTGAGTCAGCAACACACACCACCTGGACTAAACCTCCCGTTAGCTTTGCAGCAAACGCTTACTGTGCTCACTGCACGGGGGACGGATGTCAGGGACCTGCCCCGAGGCGTGGGGGTGGGGGAGGAGGAGCCGAGAGCGGTGGGGAGTGGCATGGCCTCCAGTCAGCCTCTGCCCGAGATTTCCCACCTCTGCACTGACTGGCGATACTGGACATGGGCTCCTGAGACCCTCTGGGTGGGCATTCCGGAGGGCAGTTGGGCGCGGGGCTTGGAGTCCAGGGTGCCCTCTGTCTTTGCTGCAGGTGTTCAGAGTGGGGAACAAGGGCAAGGCGGCCGTCAGAGACTTGAACCTAAACCTGTATGAGGGGCAGATCACGGTGCTGCTAGGCCACAACGGCGCGGGGAAGACCACCACCCTCTCCATGCTCACGGGTGAGGGGCCGCGGCCTCTGCTCTGGCAGCCCTGCTGCAGGCCTGCTCACCCACCGAGGCGGGAGCAGGCTCGCTGGCAACCTCACAGCCAGGGTGCTCAGTAGAATGAAGCAAAGCCGCGTGAACGTGACCCGGGCTGCTCTCGTGCCGAGCAGTGGAGTGTCCATGCTGAACTCACATCTCCGGGTCTTCTGCTTGGCCCTAGGTCTCTTTCCCCCAACCAGCGGACGGGCATATATCAACGGGTATGAGATTTCACAAGACATGGTTCAGATCCGCAAGAGCCTGGGCCTGTGCCCTCAGCACGATGTGCTGTTCGACAACCTGACCGTAGCAGAGCACTTGTATTTCTACGCACAGGTGAGCCGGCGGCTCGGCGGCTGAGCGGACTCAGGTCACATGGTGGTTCCATGGCCTGCGTGCTTGCAACCCAGGGCATGAGCCCTCAGCCTCCCAGCAAACAGAACCCACTCTGAGCAGTCTTCGCACATCTGCAGTGGGAGGCAGGGAGGGACGTCAGGGCACCAGGTGCAGCTCACAGAGGGAAAGGGATGACACCGAGGACAGGCTCCTCGTGGACTGGACGGGCCAGCCTCCCAGCAGGAGCCCCTACCGGACCTCTCTGTCCCCACTGTTGCAGCTGAAGGGCTTGTCCCGCCAGAAGTGCCCCGAGGAAGTCCAGCGGATGCTGCACGTCCTCAGTCTGGAGGACAAGCAGGACTCCCTGAGCCGGTTCCTGAGCGGGGGCATGAAGCGTAAGCTCTCCATCGGCATCGCCCTCATAGCGGGCTCCAAGGTAGGCGGGTGGGAGGCCCCGGGGCGGGGCAGGGTGCACGCGGCACGAGCTGGCTGTGGCCCTGGACGCCTGCAGAGCAGCCTGGCCGGGGCAGGCGGCCACATCTGCACAAACCTGGAGGCTCACGGGGCCTCCTGCACAGCCAGCCTGGGCCTGCAACATGGCTTTGCCACCCCCAGCGGCCGCCACTCTGCCTGCAGGTGCTGATGCTGGACGAGCCCACCTCGGGCATGGACGCCATCTCCAGGAGGGCCATCTGGGACCTCCTGCAGCAGCACAAGAGTGACCGCACCGTGCTGCTGACCACACACTTCATGGACGAGGCTGACCTGCTGGGGGACCGCGTGGCCATCATGGCCAAGGGGGAGCTGCAGTGCTGCGGGTCCTCGCTGTTCCTCAAGCAGAAGTATGGTGAGCGGCCCCGGCGGGCCTGCCTCCCTTCCCCACAGGGCCCTGTCCCTGGCCTGGGGGCAGTTCGCTTCCCTGAGGGCCCCTGAGGCCAGGAGAGGGGCCACGACAGGAGGAGGGAGCGAGGAGCAGACAGTCTCCAGCTGGTTAGGATGACGTCCAGCTGTGCCCAGGGAACAGAAGAGCAGCCAAGCACCAGCTGAGGCCACAGAGACCAGTGGTGTCCTTGGAGAGACCACGCTCGATAGCACAGACATTCTTAAGCCAGCGGCCTGTGGCACAGTCCAGGGCCGGTGGGTAGTGCGTGGTTTGCCACATGAGCATGGCTTCCTTTCTCGACGGCAGCTCACAGTCCCACACAGTCTACCGTGGCAGGTCCACCCAGATCCTGCCCACAGGGGAGAGCAAAGACAGAAGCCGAGCTCCCCTCCTCAGACACCCTGGGAGTTGCACACCTCGTTCCTACAGCTTCCCCCTCAGGCTGGAGGGAGGCTGGAGGGAGGCTGGAGAGAAGGCGGCGGCGTCCCCAGGGCTCCCTTATGGAGAGAGCAGGGAGCACAGGTCTCGGAGACAGTTCCTGCCACAGCCTCTGAGACTTGGAGTCTGGAGTCCAGAGCCCTGCTTGGGCCTCACGTCCTTACCCTTGCAGCAACCCCCTCCCCAAGTCCGCCAGCATCTCTGCCCAGCTGGGGGCTGGAAAGCCAGGCCCTCAGGACAGTGGGCGCCCAGGGGCTCCAGGGTGCATTCCCCCCACTCTCTGGACACTTCTCCACAAGCCTGCCTTCACCGGGGGCCCGGGGAGACAGCTGCGTGGGAGACGGCATCACGTGGGGCTCCTTGGTGTCCAGGTGCGGGCTACCACATGACGCTGGTGAAGGAGCCTCACTGCGACCCCGAGGCCATCTCCCGGCTGGTGCAGCACCATGTTCCCAGTGCCACGCTGGAGAGCAGAGCTGGCGCAGAGCTGTCCTTCATCCTCCCCAAGGAGAGCACGCACAGGTGCGCATCCCGGGGCGGCACAGGCATGGGCCGGAGCAGGGGTACCGTGGGCCTCAGGGGCTCCAGGCTTAGAGTCCGCCCTCCTTGTCCCTGTCAGGCTCGGCCCACGGGGGCCTGTGACGGCACAGGGTGAACCAGCTTGCTGGGCCCGGCAGGCAGGCCTCCCAGTGCCGCGGAGCCTGCGACCTTCCTATACCCGGAGGAGAGTGTGTGCCGCCCCCAACCCCGGGTCAGGCGTGCATGGCCACCGCTCCGAGTTCCTGTGTCAGGCTCGGAGCCCTGCAGACCCCTGGTGCAGGGGTGACAATCAGACTCTCCGTTCACATTCAGAAACTGCGGGGTGTAATTCTGGAAAGTACATTTCATCTTGCTACGAGCCCAGCTGACTGGTGTGGGTTTCATAAATTCACAGGGTTCCTGGACCCGGTCACGCCGTGACTTCATCAGCCTCTGTGCTGTGACCACACACTCATGTTCCCCCAAAATATGCTAGTGAATATTCTAGAAAACTCTTTGTCTGAACCTCCAGTGACACCTCCCCCCCCCGGACAGAGTCCCAGTAGCAGGGTAAATGGTACCAAATCCTCTCCTAGAAAGGAGGTGTGCTGACTTCCCCGTCAGCGGGGTGGGAGAGGGTCTGTTTGACCCCATGGCTGCCAGCGTCCAGTAAGCTTTTTTGGAACATCTGTGTTTTTCCGCTCCTGCCAGCGGGAGGCGGAGCGTGGCCGCTGCGCTTGGCTTCCAGGCACTGCTCCCTCCAGACTGTGTGCGTCCCTGCCCCTCGCTGGCGTGTCCATCGGAGGGCTTTATGTTCAGCGTCAGCCATTTTTGCTGCGGTTTTTTTCCAGTTGGTTGTTCACTAATTTTGTGGGATTTTGTTTCCCACGCAGATACTTTTAGTGTAAGGAGTCGTACCTTTTCCCTTGTGATGTTTCCCTGGGAAGCGCTACTCCACAGTCAGATGAACATTCACCAGGTCCTTTGGTTTTGTTTTGTGCTTTCATGTGGACAAATATACGGAAAGCCCCACAGGCCCAAGTACTCACGGCAGGAGGTCCCGTGGGGATAGAAAAGGGGGACACTGAGCCCGACCTCAGGGTTTTCTTGCAGTGGCTTTGCAAGGATGAGGTCCCTTTGCTCCCCCAGACCTGACCGGAGAAACCACCTGCCTCGAAAGTCACTGAGACACAGCTCTTCACTCGGGGTCTCGTTTCCAGGTTTGAAAGTCTGTTCACTAAGCTGGAGAAGCAGCAGAAGGAGCTGGGGATCGCCAGCTTCGGGGCCTCGGTCACCACCATGGAGGAGGTCTTTCTCCGGTCAGTAGACACGCATTTCCAACAGTCTGGGCGCGGATCCCGGGGTAATGCCTGGGCCCCACATCCCTGCGGCATTCACCGGGGAGAGGGCAGCTGAGCTCGGGTCCCTGGTAACTTCCGCCCCTCCCTCATGGGGAGTGTGCAGGTGTCCCGGGGGCCCCTTCCTGGAGCAGGCGTCTGTCCATGATGAAGGGGGAGTTGGACAGGCAGACCACCGGAACTGTGGGCACGGGGCAGGAGCAAGCAGGACGACAAATGTGTTTACCAAACATTTCTGGAGTGCTAAGTGGCAGAGTGCTAAGAACTAAATGTACAAAAGGAAGTGTGAGGTAAATGTCTGTCCTTGAGGATCCCAGGTCCTAGAGGAGGCGACAGAGCAGGGAGTGTGCACGGTGTGCGAGAATCAGGTGGCTCACAGGCGTCAGGGTGGCTCGGGGCAGCCCGCGGCCCAGCACGTGGGGGCTTGCCGGCCTCACTGCCTGCACTCCCCACACACGCCCGGCCCTGGCTGTAAATGCTGGCTTTGGCCCATCTCCCAGGGGGTGTGGGGTCCTTGCGGGCAGGGCCCTTGTCTGGTTGTCTGTCTGTGCTGGACTCTGCTTGGCTGTGGTGCCCGGCGTCTGGGACATCTGTTGATGAGCGAGTGAGGAAATGAACCGCCAACCAGCAAAGCCAATGGTGTACTCCTCCTGCCACCTGGGCTCAGCCCACAAGGAGCCGAGCGTGACGGGCTTCTCGTGTCTCGGCACAGGGTCGGCAAGCTGGTGGACACCAGCATGGACATCCAGGCTATCCAGCTCCCTGCCCTACAGTACCAGCACGAGAGGCGGGCGAGCGACTGGGCTGTGGACAGCCACCTGTGCGGGGCCATGGACCCAACCAACGGCGTGGGCTCCCTGATCGAGGATGAGTGCACCCCCGCCAAGCTCAACACTGGGGTGAGCACGGAGGGCTGGGGGACCCCCAAACCCCATGTGTGAGAGTCCATGGGGGCAGACGAGGGCTTGTGGAGGCTCTGCTCGCTGGGAAGAGAGCAGATTGGAGGTCACGCAGTCATGGCAAGGAGAAGGAGAGCCCGGGGCATTTTAATCGACAGTTGTCATTTCCTTTGGTTGTCAGTGGGCCACTCACGAATGAGCAAAGTTTGCAGGTGATGTTCACGGTGCTCCATGTACCGAGGACTAGCCGTGGGCCTCGTGCTGGCTCAGTGAGGTAGACAGCAGCATCGGTTGTATTTTACAGACAGAACACGGGGCCTGGGCTCAGGGGCACGGCTGGCGTGTGGCCGAGCAGGTCTCCGACCTGGCACCCACGCTGGGAGGACAGCAAAGGGCAGCCCTCTGCTCCCGTGTGAGCGTCCACCGGGGTCAGGGGAAGGGCAGAGGCCGTAGCTCCCCTGTGGGACTTCAGCTGGTCCCCCAGTGCCGGCCTGGCCTCCGTGGCAGTGAGACCGCCCACCCCCCACCAAGGCCGTGTCCTGTTACTGAAGGAGCTTTGCAAGAAGCTCTGGGGCCTTGGGGCCCACATGTCAGCCCGAGGCCTCAGACTTGTGTTTAGACCATGCCTGCTGCTGCTGCTGGGCGGGGGTCCCACGCTGGGCCTGTGTGGCAGCCCTGGCAGCCATGTCAGCTCGTCTCCTCTGCCACAGCTCGCCCTCCACTGCCAGCAGTTCTCGGCCATGTTCCTGAAGAAAGCCGTGTACAGCTTGCGCGAGTGGAAGATGGTGGTGGCCCAGGTCCTGGTCCCACTGACGTGCGTCACCCTGGCGCTCCTGGCCGTCAACTACTCCTCTGAGACCTTCGACGACCCCAAGCTGGAGCTGACCCTGGGCGCGTACGGCAGAACCGTCGTGCCCTTCGCCGTTCCCGGGGCCTCCCGGCTGGATCAGCAGCTGTCGGAGCATCTGAAAGACATGCTGCAGGCTGAGGGCCAGGAGCCGCGCGAGGTGCTGGGTAAGGGGCGGCCGCGGGGCTCGGACCGAGTCATCCCAGCCCGGCTTCTCAGCCCGGGCACCGTGGGCATTCGGGGCGATTCCTTCCTTGCGGTCTTGGGCACTGGGGGGTGTTGAGAAGCATCCTGGCCTTCCTCCCTGCCCCCCTCCCTGGTCATGACATCCAGAAATTCCTCCAGACGTTGCCCCTGGGGGAGAAGGCGGCTGGCCTGAGTCAGAGCAAGGCACGGAGCAGCTCTAGGGCTAGGTTTTGCCCAGGTGGCCGTGTACCAAGGTTTTCTGTGTCGGGGCTATTATAGGTGAAATGTGAAACCTCCGTGGCCCTTTCTCTGTTTGGCGGGCTGGTCACAACGTGCACTGAGGGGACTTGGTGTTTTCTTTCTTCACGTCGAGCCCCAACTATCCGCGTCCCTGGTGGTGGCAGTCGCACACTGCCCTGGGCTGAGACCAGGCCTCGCTCTAGGGTTAACCAGGTCGTATGGGAAGGCTGGCTCGGTTCACTGCTCCCCTCCCGCAACCTGGCCGGTACACTGGGTGCCCAGCAGATCTTGGCAGGGATCAGGTGCTCATTTAGGAGAACACTGAATGCCCCCGGCACCGGCCAGCCCTGCAGTGGACGCTGCTGCTGGGCAGGAGCGCGTGCAGCCCCACCCACCACCCGGCTTAGCTGAGACCACGGTGGGCGCTTTTGTCAGTTCTGTGCACCCCCAGCTTTGTTTGCTGGCTGTCACCCAGCCTGGCCCCAAGAATTTGGGGCTCTCATGGCATATGGTGGCTCTGTGCCATTCGGGACATAGTCTCAGATGCCCTTGGCCTGAGTCCTTCCAGAAGGCCAAAGTGTCTATTCCCTCATCAAGCGTGCGAGTCTGCGGTTTTGACCACCTCGCTGGTGATCTCGTTATGCTGTATTCTTTTCTTTGTGTAATGACATCTGAAGCAGGCCTGGGTGGAGCCTTTGTAACTCTTGACATTAGGGCTCACGGACATGTCCCTGTCCCCTCACTGACCCTGGGTCCCTCAGATCAGGTGTCCTCGTTGGCCCCATTTACAGCTGAGTGAGAGGCAGGGCCGGGCAGCGAGGGCGTGAGCAGGTGTTTGCGACGCCGGACCACGCAGTCAGCAGCGAGCATAGGGCCGACCCCGGCCACCTCATCAGAACCCTTCTCCCCACACGTCCGCCACGGAGCGAAGTGAGAGCCAGCAGGACTGCCCAGAACCCGAAAGCCTGGAGGGTCCAAGACCTGAAGTGGGAGTTGGTTGGAGTTCTTCCAGGGGATGAGGGAATGTTCCTCCTCCCTGCGGCCCCCTCCCCTAGGCCTCTTTTTTTTTTTTAAGATTTTATTAGCTTATTTGAGAGAGAAAGAAAGGGAGAGCATGTGCACACAGGGGGAGGGGGAGCGAGAGAAGCAGACTCAGTGAGCAGGGAGCCTGACTCGGGGCTCGATCCCAGGACCCTGAGAGCAGGACCTGAGCGAAAGGCAGACGCTTAACCGACTGAGCCACCCAGGTGCCCCAGGCCACTCTTTTTAAAAACCATCTTATTTTTTTCTGACTATGAAAGGATACTTACTCATTCTATAAAAACTGGAACAGCAGAAAAACAGCCAGAGATCCTGTCCAATCGTGCCCCCCACCCCACAAGGGCAGCCCTTCCCTCTCCCGGCCACCCCTCCCTGCACCTGCCACCCGCCCAGCACCCATCAGCTGGGATAGGTCTGCCTTTTAGAGCCTCACCTTCTCCTGAGCAGCCCCCTCCCTGCCACACGGACCCTGGTCCACGGCTGTTCCCTTTAGCTCCAAAGAGGAGCTTGCTCTGCCCACGTGGCCTCCTGTGGCTGCGGGGTGCCTGCTACCCAAGGCCGCAGCCTCAGGCCCTGCTCCTCCCATGAAATGGCTCCTCGGCCTGTGGACTCTGCCCATGCAAGGAGAAGGTGGCGTGTCCTTCCCGTGGTTCCTCCAGGCCTTCAGAGCTCCTCAGAGCGGGCGCCTCGGGCACGCGCCCTGGGGCTGTCCTCCACCACTGACCCTGCCATTGTCCCCGCAGGTGATCTGGAGGAGTTCCTGATTTTCAGGGCCTCTGTAGAGGGAGGTGGCTTTAACGAGCGGTGCTTGGTGGCCGTGTCCTTCAGAGACGTCGGTGAGCGGACAGTGGTCACTGCCCTGTTCAACAACCAGGCGTACCACTCCCCAGCCACTGCGCTGGCCGTTGTGGACAACCTTCTGTTCAAGCAGCTGTGTGGCCCCCAGGCCTCCATCGTGGTCTCCAACTACCCCCAGCCCCGGAGCGCCCTGCAGGCCGCCAAGGACCAGTTCAACGAGTATGTGTGCCACCCCCGCCCCCTGCCCTTTTGCCAGGGCCCCACCCCTGCCCGTCAGGACCTCTCACCAGGACCGACCCCCGGGGCACTGCCAGGGGCCACCAAGGGCCATGCAGGCAGAGACGGCATAGCGTCTGCCTTCAGGAAGCTTCTGGATTCTGGCCGGGGAACCCCTGCCCCCCATCTTCCTCAGCCTTCCTTACTCACCCTTTCCTTGGGTAGCACATAAGCTGGTGAGACCCTGTCCCACATCTCCGAGGGGAGACTCCTGAGGATTTGGAGGGTAGCTGTGCCCTCTTCCCAAATCTGTACCCAGCTCCTGCTGACCACTGTCCCCAGAATGCAGAACACAGCGAGGTCAGGTGCTGCTGCCCGAGGCGGCCTCGAGTCAGGAAGCCCCATGGGCATCTCTGTTCTCAGGCCTTGTCCTGCCCTTGTGCGTGGGTCCCCCAAACCCTGGGACCATCCAGAGGAAGCCCAAGAAAATCAGTTAATTTCAGAGCCATCACCCCACACAGGGCAATTAATTAATGGGGGGGGGGGCAGTTTCATCTCTATTCCCCCCCCCCATGCTGGACTGCACTCTGGGCCCTATAAGGTCTTTCCACCCCACGACCTCCTGTGTCTACCCCGAAAGCAGAGACACGGTGGCAGCTGTCTGCCCCTCCAGGAGCAGATGAGCACACCAGAGGGTCAGGGACCACGCTGTTCCGGGGAGGGGCCTCTGCTCTGACTGGGCCCCCGTCAGACCTGGCGGGGCGGGGGCTGTGCCGGGGACATGGAGAAGGGGTAGCTCCCTCCTGGTGGGCTCAGCGTGGCGGACGGGGCAGTGGGACTCCTTGTTTTGTGTTCGCAGTGTGAGCAGATAGAACTCTGCACCTGTGTGTAACGGACAGTCGAATGGTCGTTAGCACGTTTGGAGTGTGGGGCCATCGGCACACTTGCTATCAGTGACATGCTGGGTTCCGTTAGTTCCAGGTGTGTGGTGAACCATCACCACGCGGACTGTAGTCAGCATCCCTGGTCACACAACCTTCCAGAGTCTTTTCTCCCATAATGAGGAGCTTTAAGACCGTCTCTCTGAGCACCTTTCCAACACGCAACCCAGGATCCTTAACCTTAACCGTGGTCACGACGCCGTACGGGACATCCCCAGAATGCATTTATTTTATGACGGGAAAGCTGTACCTGTTGACCCCTCACCTGCTTTGCCCACCCCTGCCCCCCACCTCTGGCAACCACCAATCTGTTCCCTGGGTCTACGACTTCCATTCTTGTTTTGGGTTTTTTAGATTCCATACTTAAGGGAGATCATAAGGTCTCTGTCTTTCTCTGTCTGACATACTTAATTTAGCTCAGTGCCCTCAAGGGCCATCCACACAGTCACAAATGGCAGGATGTCCTTCTTTGTTGTGGCTAGAAAATATTCCCTCATGATCAGACTCCAGGTCCTCGATCCTGTCGACGGACGCTTGGTTGTTTCTGTCTCGGCCGTTGGAAACAATGCTGCCACGAACGTGTGGTGCCCACATCACTCCAGTCCTTCCTCAAAGTGGGATTGCTGGAGCATGCGAGGGCTCTGGCTTTAACTTTCTGTGGACCCTCCACGCTGTTCTCCGGAGTGGCGACCCCAGTGTGTGTTCCCACCACAAGGGCTGCCCTCTCTCCGCGTCCTCACCCGCACATACTGGCCGTGAGATTGCTGTGAGCTGGTCTCGCTCTGTGGCTCTGATTTGCATTTCCCTGGTGGTTCGCGGTGCCCAGCACCTTCTCACATGCCTCTTGGACCACAGTGTCATTTTACTGAGCCGTCCGTCCCGCTCCGCAGGAGCCCCGGGACACCACAGCCACTGCCCGCACCTCCGTCCCCTTCTCCAAGCGGCCTCCACGTTGTCCCGTCTTGGGGACGCGCCAGCTCGGGACATTTTCTACTGATGGAATCGTATAATAAGACGTCTTTTGTGACTGGCTTCTTTCACTTCCAAGGCCCATCCGAGCTGTAGTGTGTATCCGTCATTCCCTCTTCTCCGCCAGATTGCATCCAGGTGTTGAAGTGCCATTTTCGAGAGAGACAGGAAGTCTTTAAGCAGGAGAATAAGGCTACCCGTGCTGATTTCTGGAAGGTGTTGCTGGCCACCAATTGTAGAATGTGGAATGCGCCCAATGCGGGAGATGAACCACTGCAGGGGCGTCTGGCCAGGGCAGAGCCAGCCACGCGGGGGGTTCTCAGGAGATGCAGGATAGGCGGACTGGCGGTGGCTCCATCACCTGCGTATCTGGGGGGGGGGCTGGGAGAGTGCCGCGCCATCACTGGGGACAGGAAGCCCAGAGGAGGAGCTGTCCTGGGGGTATGGGATTTTCCTGGCTCTGAGACACCCCGCACACACACAGATCTGGCGTTCTGCCTTAACTCCCGTTGGCGGCTGGACCGCTCCACCGCATCCTTTGAATGGCGACCAAGGACCTGATGAAGGTCCCCTGCTGCCCGGACTCACTACACTCAGTCCCTGTTCTGCCTTGTCCCCCCAACCCCCTGCAGGGGCCGGAAGGGATTCGACATCGCCCTCAACTTGCTGTTTGCCATGGCGTTCCTGGCCAGCACGTTCTCCATCCTGGCGGTCAGCGAGAGGGCCGTCCAGGCCAAGCACGTCCAGTTTGTGAGCGGGGTCCGCGTGGCTACTTTCTGGCTGTCCGCACTGCTATGGGACCTCCTGTCCTTCCTCGTCCCCAGTCTGCTGCTGCTGGTGAGGGCTGCCTGGTTCTGGGACCCCCCCTGCACGTCACGGGGGCTTATCGTGGGGCCCTGCACTGACCGCAGCCAGCCTGGGGTACAGGCTGGCAGCTCAGCCCCAGTTCTGGGAGGACGGCTGGGAACGCCCCTCATCTGCATCTACACCCCCAGCCTCCGCCCCACGTGGCGGGCGGGGCCCCGGAGCGGCATGCCCCGTGCGGCTCCAGGCTCAGAGGAGAGAAGGGGCAGGTCATCAGGGCAGTCCTGGGGAGACCGGCCCCCGAGCCACCTGCCCCTGTGCCCCCGCAGGCGGTGTTCAAAGCCTTTGACGTGCATGCCTTCACGCGAGACGGCCACATGGCGGACGCCCTGCTGCTGCTCATGCTGTACGGCTGGGCCATCATCCCCCTCATGTACCTGATGAACTTCCTCTTCTCGGGAGCAGCCACTGCCTACACGCGGCTGACCATATTCAACATCCTGTCGGGCATAGCCACCTTCCTCATGGTCACCATCATGCGCATCCCAGGTGGGGGCCTGCAGCCCACCCCCACCCGGGCGCGGAGCCACTCTGCCCTGAACCCGGGCGGCACCGATGCGGGTACCGGCCCAGGCCCCTCTGCCCATCATGGCCCTGCTGGGCCCGTGGCACTTCGGCCTCGCAGTGTCAGCGGCTGGAGGGGGCGAGGGGCATCCTGGAAGTGCTGTCCCTGGAGGGCCTGGCGCCCCACGTGGGGTAACACCTGGCTGGGCGCCTGGCCCACACGCAGCACCCTCGTGTGTCCCCCAGCACCCACTGGTCTGTGTCCCTCCCCACAGCGGTGAAGTTAGAAGAGCTTTCCCGGACCCTGGACCACGTGTTCCTGGTGCTTCCCAACCATTGCCTGGGGATGGCGGTCAGCAGCTTCCACGAGAACTTCGAGATGAGGCAGTACTGCACCTCCTCCGAGGTCGCGGCCCACTACTGCAGGAAATACAGTGAGTGTCCCGCGGCTGCCCCTCCCACGTGGCCCTCTCTCGGGAACCTCATTCCCCTCCCGCCGCTGGGCGCCAGCAACCCGGCTGCCTGGCGGGCCCCCTGTGTCCCTCCGCCCACCAGGCTTCTCTGTATCTCAAACCTCCCTCTGCCTTTCTCTCGCAAGGATGTCTGTGGTCGGATTCAGGGCCCGTCCTAAATCCAGGATCTTATCTTGAGACCCTTAACTCATTCCATCTGCGAAGACCCTTTTCTAAGTGGGGTTGCTCAAGGGTTCTGGGGGTTAGGACGTGTCGTGTCATTCTGGGGCCGCCTTTCAGCCCACCCCACGCCCTTCCTGTGCCAGAACGGTCTTCAGCGGTGGCCAGCTGTCACCACTGTGACCACGGGGGTGGGCTGGGGGGGGTCACATTTTCACGTCTCAGTGCAGCCCCCGAGCGGGGAAAGAGCGTGCGAGTGAGCAAGCAAGGGTGTGACTCAGTCACTTGTCACAGGCACCCCTTGCAAAGTAAAACTGCCCCCAGACGTAGGCAGCTCTGGGGCTTCCCTGAGGCCCTGGCAAGCACAGGGCGGGCCTCAGAAGACAAGTGGACCCTCTGCCCTCACAGCCTCCGTCGGGGGCCGGTGTGTGGGTTCCTGCGGGCCTAGAGAGGGCCTCGGGATGGGACGCAGAGCGGGAGGGCGCACGCGGGGCGGGGGCGCGGTGCTCACTCCCTCGCCCACACAGACATCCGGTACCAGCAGAACTTCTATGCGTGGAGCACCCCCGGGGTCGGCAGGTTCGTGACCTCCATGGCGGCCTCTGGATTTGCCTACCTCAGTCTGCTGCTCCTCATCGAGACCGACACGCTGTGGAGGCTGAAGACTTGCATCTGTGCCTTCCGGAGGAAGCGGGCGCTGGTGAGTGGCTCCCGGCGCCCCCCACACCGCCTCCCTCTGGCCCGGGCAGGGCGCTCGTGGGAGGGGCTGCGGTGCTCACCAGCCCCCTAGCTCTCCAGTCCCGGACCCTGGGGCCCCCACTGGCTCCGCCTTGGCAGAGGCTGTCGGGCCGGCCGCCCTCGTGTTTGTCACCTACGTCCCATCCCACAAACAGCCTGGGGAGGAGGCCGCGCTGGACGGACACGGGAGCCCAGGGTGGTGGCTGCTCTGACCTGTGAGGACCGCTCTGACAAGGAGCTTCTGCCGGCCAGCCTCCCACGCCCTTGGCCAAGTTTCTCGGCTTTCTCGGTGCATCCTGCACCGTCCTTGCTCTTTGGCCATCGGCATCTCCTCCGTGCTCATGTCAGCCCTTAAGTCCACCAGCTGTCCTTGTGAGAGCCCCGAGTTAGCACACCAGCGGTCTCAGAGACCCTCGCCCTTTGTGCTATGGAGAAGGACCCCCTGAGCTGGAGCTCACCCGTGTGGTCTTTTTCTGGAACAATTAGACAGAAGTATACGCTCGGTCGTCAGCACCTCCGGAGGACCAGGACGTGGTGGATGAAAGGAGCCGGGTCCTGGCCCCCAGCACAGACTCCTTACTGGACACACCTTTGGTTATCAAGGAGCTCTCCAAGGTAAGGCGGGTCTCCCCACACTGGCCCTGGGCACCCCCTCCCCTTGGCTGCCTCCAGGCCCCAACTCCCAGTGCCCCGCAGGTGTACGAGCAGCAGACACCCCTGCTTGCCGTGGACAAGATCTCCCTCGCGGTCCAGAAAGGGGAGTGTTTCGGCTTGCTGGGTTTCAACGGAGCCGGGAAAACCACGACTTTCAAAATGCTGACGGGGGAGGAGACCATCACGTCCGGGGATGCCTTTGTCGGGGGTTATAGCATCAGCTCTGAAATCGGGAAGGTAGGTGCAGCCACAGAGGCGGGACAAGGGGGCACCTTGGAGGTAGGGATGGGGCTCGTTTCTGGCTCACGGTGCGCGGAAAGTAGGATGAGGCAGTGACCAGGGGTCAGAGTGAAGCGACAGGGAAGAGAGAGAGGACAGGAAGACAAGAGGCCCCTAGGCCCGAAGGGCTCCGGCCACAGTCTCTCTGCGAAGCCTCCTCTCTGGACCCGGAGCCGTGGTGCTCACCGATTAACCATCACGGTGCCTGGGGCCGCTCAGACCAGGCATCCACCGAGAACCAAAGCTGGATAAAACGTCCATGACAAAGCACACTGTTAGTAAGGACTTACAGCCTGCTGCGCGGTGACGAACCCCGGCCAAAATCCGTGAGCCCCGAGAGGCAGGGCAGGGTCCATCTCTGCAGAGGGCACGCACTGCTCCTGGCCCCCTGGGTGTGGGTTTCAGGACCTCGTTGAGTGAAGGGGAGAAACCGAGGCCCAGGGCCCCCATGGTAGGGTGTGATAGGAGACCCAGGTAAGGATGAGCCGGGCTGCCATCCCACTCCCTGCACCCCTGGGGATTGGGTGGGGGGTCCTCTGTGTGCCGAGGGGAGGAGCAGAGCCTGGACCTGAGCCTGGGGGCGACCACGTGTCCCAACTGGCAGCGGGGGCTTCTAGTCCGCCATGCCCACAGAGCACAGCCCACACCGTCTGGAGGAAGGCCTTCCTCCGAGGCCCCCAAGAAGCCCCCAAACAGTGTTCGAAGGGCTATAAACAGGGCACGCACACTGAGAAACAAAGGAGACACGGCCCCATGTCAACCCGCAGATGCAGGGCCTCGCGGGAGAAACAAGCCCACCGCTTTACATTTGCTACCGCCAGGCCCAGATTCTGAAACACCTGCGTTGACCATGTTGAGAGAAACAAACAAGATTCGACATGCAGGCAGGAAAAAGAAAACCATAAGCACGTGTTAGAAGCTGCAGAGGGAGGGGACTCGTCTGTGCCTCCAGTCTGAGGGCCAGGGGGAGGGAGAACACGGGGACAGGTACTGAGTGACGGGGCAGAGTGTTCCCCTGCAGGCTGAAGCCTAGGAGCCCCCCGGAGGGGAAGGAGAGAGAAAACCCTGTCTGGAATCGACCCCAGGCTCGCAGACCGACCCCAGGCTCGCAGGCCCCTCGACTGCAGCTGCAGTAGCCGGGGAGACCATGCGGCCCTGCGGGGGCCTGGCTCCACCAGGCCCCAGAGGCACAGCCTGCAAACCCTTTCATCAGCGGGAGAAGAGGGGAAGGGCATACGCGCCCCACGCCTGTATAACGTCTAATGGGTGCACAGGTGGTGACACATCCGCAGACGATGTCACAGCAATGGTGGCCTCGTGCCGTCAGTGCCTTCTACTCCCGCGCCCCCCGCACTCCCGTGCCCCCCGCACTCCCGTGGCCGTGTTGGCTCCGGCCCATCTCTCATGCCTCGGGGGAGGGCGGGATGTGTGCCTGGGGCGTCCCCGAGCTGGCCAGGGCCCTCCGGTGTCCCTGACGAAGTGCAGCGTGGTGGCCGCCGGGGCCTGTCCACTGCCGGGCCGCCCCGCACGGATCTGCTGGGAGAAACCTGCAGGAGCCCCCTCTGACCTGCTGTACCCCTTGCCCCCACCTCCAGGTGCGGCAGCGGATTGGCTACTGCCCCCAGTTTGACGCCCTGCTGGACCACATGACGGGCCGGGAGACGCTGGTCATGTATGCTCGGCTTCGAGGCATCCCCGAGCGTCACATCGGCGCCTGTGTGGAGAACACGCTCCGGGGCCTGCTTCTGGAGCCTCATGCCAACAAGCTGGTCAGGACCTACAGGTGTGGCCGCACGCCGGCCCCCTCCCCCCAATGCCGCAGTGACTCCTGTGTCCCGGGATAGAGTCGGAATCTCCCTTACCATAAAGCTGGGGAGAGCCGAACGGGTCACGGCCAGAGCTCCCACCCATTGTTCCAGAATTGGATGGGGATTTGGGGGCATGACCCAGGCAGCGCAGGGTGAAGGGGCTGCCCTGCCAGTTCCCGCCACCAGGAAGCACGGCCAGGGCAGGAGGATGTCAGTCCCCAGTCAGCACAGACAGACGGTGTTACCGTCCTCTGTGTGGGTGTGGACTGACCCCCCTCGGCACAGCTTTCCTTGGGGCCCCCAAAACTACAAGGTGGGCTTTCCAGGCATGCTCCCTTCATTTCTGTTCACCGGGGTGCTCTGCGATTGCTGCGCCCAGTCCGATGCTGGGACACAGGGAGCCCGTGCTAATTATGAGCCTTGCCCCCCACACCCCTATTCCCAGTGGCGGCAACAAGCGGAAGCTGAGCACAGGCATCGCCCTGCTTGGAGAGCCCTCGGTCATCTTCCTGGATGAGCCATCCACGGGCATGGACCCCGTGGCCCGGCGCCTGCTCTGGGACACTGTGGCACGGGCCCGTGAGTCTGGCAAGGCCATCATCATCACCTCCCACAGGTAGAGCCAGGGTCTCTGGGGTCAGTGGAAGAGCCGGGACGAGGGCTGGGTGGGTGGGGCCGGGTGAGGCAGGTTCTTCTGTCCCTGAGCAGAGTCCCCAGCCTAGCCATGTGGGCCACCCTCTGAACATGGGACTCAGGAACAGTGTGATCTGGCCGTCGACACCGGCCCCTCTGCATGAGCCTCCGACACGGATGGCAGGCATCGGCATCCCCCGGCCCCGTGTCAGGCTTCTGCCCCTCTCCCCAGCATGGAGGAGTGCGAGGCCTTGTGCACCCGGCTGGCCATCATGGTGCAGGGTCAGTTCAAGTGCCTGGGCAGCCCACAGCACCTCAAGAGCAAGTTCGGCAGCGGCTACTCCCTGCGGGCCAAGGTCCGGAGCGACGGGCAGCAGGAGGCGCTGGAGGAGTTCAAGGTGTTTGTGAACCTGACCTTCCCAGGTGAGGGCCACTGCACAGAGGGCGTCTGTACCTCATTCCTGCCGAGTCCCCCGTCCCTGACCCTTGGGAGGAGGGCCGTGATTCCATGGTCCCAGGCCCTCCAGCCTGGCCTTCACGGGGACACGGTGTCCTCTTTGTGCAGGCAGCGTCCTGGAAGATGAGCACCAAGGGATGGTCCATTACCACCTGCCCGGGGATGACCTCAGCTGGGCCAAGGTGAGCGTGGGCCCTACCTGCCTAGCCGGGGCTGGGGCAGGCCCTCCCAGCCATCACTCCTTCTCTGGGTCTTCTAGGCTCCTTCCAAAGATGAGTCACTTCCAGTTTCTCCTCTAGCACTCATCCTAAAATCTGCTGGGTTCAGAGGTTCATTTGAGTCAGAAAAAAATGGGTGCAAAAAAGGAAACTAGCCCAGAGAGCGTGCCCAAGTTTGCACTCTGAGCTGGGAAGATTCAGGGGAAGCCTGGCCCCCGGGGCCTGCTCGTCCTGCACAGCCTCCCTCCCCCACCAGGGAGCACGGCTCACCCCTGCAGTGCCCCGGGGCCCCAGCTGGGGCAGGGGTAGGACCTCTGGGAGCCTTCCCCACCCCACCCCCCCACATGGCCAGAGGACTCCCAGACCAGCCAGGGCGCCCCCGCCCCTGGGCTTGTTAACAGCCACTTTTCTGCTCCCACAAGGTGTTTGGTGTTCTGGAGAAGGCCAAGGAGAAGTACGCCGTGGACGACTACTCTGTGAGCCAGATTTCGCTGGAGCAGGTCTTCCTGAGCTTTGCCCACCTGCAGCCACCCGCTGAGGACGAGGGGCCTTGAGGAGCCGGCAAGTGTGGGGCAAGTGGCCACACAGGCGGGCATCCTCTCCCTCCAAGTTCATCTTATCCTGCACCTTTCTTTCCAATCACTGTTTTCTATAATGGACGTGAGTATCAAGGCACAGTAGGGACCAGGGTGTTGGAGCCCTCACGCTGGGAATCAGCATGCGAACATCCGTGTCCGAGGCAGTCGCCAAAGCCCCTCTCTGGAACTCGGGACCTGGCAAGAGCAGCCCAGCAGCCTGTGCGGGCAAGCCTCGGGGTCTCTGGGCAGTGAACCACTCAGGAAGGGGCTGCAGCTGACCTGGGGGTCGTATTTCCTGAAGTGCTCACGAGGCAAGCACCGGTGGCACCCCCACATCTGCACACAGCACAGAGCCTCCCTGGGGGCGAAACGGGGAGCCAGCGGGACAGTGGGCAGCAGGGCTCACCGGGTTGCCCCGAACAGACAGAACGTCGCCTGTGGCCGTCCACGAGGGAGGTGCTAGCTGTGGCTCGGCTCTCGGCTTCCAGGGCGGGTCTGGGAGTCACTGCTCCACGGAGTGTCCACTCGATGCCGGGCAGGGCTGACCCTGCGCCCAGCGCCATCACACCAGCGTCTTCCAGGGTTGGTGGGCGCGGGGAGAGAAGGCAGTCCTTCATGCCCAAGACTGGCTTCTGGAGAAGCCCCCAGTGGGAGGCCAGTTGGGGACCACTGCGGGACCGAGGGACTATCTATGGAGGACACACCTGACACGTGGTGACTCTGTCCAGAAAATAAAGTCCGGGAGGGAACATGACGGCGTCTGTATGGAGTGACTTCCAGCGCTCAGTGCCAGGAGGCGAAACAGCCGACCAGCAGATGCCAGAGCGGGTTAGACAGGCCCCCGCAGGTCCGCCATCCCCACCAGGAGGCAGGAGCGCAGGGTCAGGGCAGGAGGTGCAGACCCGGCAGGGCAGGAGGCCCCCGACACCAGGGCCACTCAGGGGCTTTAGGCAGAAGATCCCTCTCCCGTTCTTCTGCATCAGCTCCCATTTTATTTGTATGCTCTTATTTCTGACAGGCTTTTTAAAAGATTTTTAAATGTGCTTGAGAGTGAGAGTGAGTGAGTGTGCACACACAGGGAGAGGGACGAGCAGGCCTGGGGTCATGACCTGAGCCGAAGGCAGACGTGTAACCGACCAAGCCGCCCAGGCGCCCCATTTCTCACGGTTTCCTTGATTTCCACGGTTTGAATCTCTATATTCTCTTAGGATTCATAGTTTTAGAGAAGACGGGTTCCATCACCTTGTTTCCTCCAGGACAGCCTCACAAGTGCATTTTCATCAGCCTCTCCGAGCTTAGGAGCACTGCGCAGTCTCCAGTGGGTTCCTGTTCCCTTTAGCATCCCTTACACCCTCATCACCTAGTTCCACATTACACAACATAAACGCGGGGGTGGTTGTGGTCCTAAACGTGCCCCACGGCAAGCATTGTCTGCGAGGCACCTGTGCCCCTGTGGGGTTGGCCGGCAGCGGGAGGAGGGCAGAGCCAGTGGTCCAACTGCTCTACATCCCCTGCTTGGTCTCAAGCCTGTGTGTTAGAGATTAGAAATGTGGCTTTTTTCCTTTGAGGGTGCACGAAAAGGCATTCAGCACGGAAGGAACAGCATATGCGGGGCACACCCACGTTGAAATCAGATTGCACCAGTCCAGAGAGAGGTGGTTCATCTGACGGGGGGAGAGGGCTGTGGAGACAGGCAGGATGAACGTGGCCGTGGTCCCCATCAGACCCTTCTTGGGAAGACCCCCGGTGGCTGGGGAGAGGGCAGGGCTGAGCTGACCCTGTGGGGACCAGAGGGGCCGGAGTGCCGCAGTCGGGGAGAGCCCACCAGGCCCAGGGTGTCTGTGGGAGGAGCGTGAAGCTGGGGCAACTGCAGGCGGGCAGAAGGGACCCCAGGAGCAGCAGGAAGGGGCAGCCCCAGGCCATCTGCAAGGATGCAGGGCACCCAGCTCAGAGCTGAGAATCCCTGAGGAGCCAGCAGTGGGGCCTGAACCCCCTCCTCCCCGAGCCTAGCTGGTTTGGTTTACAGAGACAGCTCCGGGCCCAGGGGAGATGGGGAGGGAGCCATGCACCCCACAGGAGAGCTGACCTGCTTCATCCCCCAGCCCCAGCCCACTCTCCTCTAGACTTTGGGGCCCAGAGGGTCCCCAGAGATATTGGACCAAACAGCTGCTGTGTCTGCTGGACTCCCGCCCCACCCCTACAGCAGTCAGCAGACCCCAAAGCCAAGGTCATGCCTTCCCTGCCCCCTGTGGCCTTGGGGCTGACACCCACACAAGGACTGAGTAGGTCTGTGGAAAATCCGGCCCCATCTAATGGCGTGTTTCAACCAAAACACACACAGTGGACTTGGGGACAGTCCCTCAGCAAGACAGCCTGACCAGGGAGGCAGGGGCAGACCCTGCTGGGTGCAGGCCTCAGGCTAAGCCCCTCCAAGGCCTCCCCCATGGGGAAGAGGCCAGGCAGCAGGCCGCGGGGCGAGGGGACCCCAACCCTGGCTGCAGAAACAGCTCCCGTGAAGGGAAGGCTGCCACGAGCTGTCTCGAGCACCAGAAGGCCCAGTCCCCGACGTTTAAACAGACAGGTGTTTATTTCTCAGCTGAGTCCAAAGTCCAGAGAACGCAGTCTGGGCCTTCTCTCATCATCAAGGCCTCAGCCAGTCAGACGCCATCTGCCTGCTCTGTCCAGGTGGAGGGTCAAGGTCCTTTCTCGGGGTCAAGGTGTCCCTGGGCTCCAGATGGAAGTGGCAGGAAGCAGGAACGGCGGGAGGGCACAGTTCCAGGAGTCCCGCTGGTGTGCGTGTCTACGTCCACACTACCCAGCACGCGGCGTGGCTGCACGAGGCACAGGGAGCTGGGACACGCCTTTTATTAGTTGGGTGACCCAGATAAAACCCAGGTTCCAGGACACAGTCCCAGCCTCCACGACTGCAGTGTGCAGGCTGGTATCCTGGAGGGGGGCCCCACCCGCATCCCCTTGTTGCCCACCTGGGCTGCTGAGACCCCACCTCTGCCCAGAACTGACCCACCCCTGCCCCCCCAGGGAGTGTCCTGGCCCTTTGGCTGCAACGACACAGAAAGGCAAACTGCAGTTTTTTCCTGGGCAAATAACCAATCCCAGATACTCAGTCCCGGGGTAGCCGAGGTCAGCTGCGTCTCGGGGACCCTCAGCCCGGTCTCACAAAGTGGCTGACGGGACTAAGG
Source organism: Ursus americanus (assembly GCF_024610735.1). Lineage (NCBI taxonomy): Eukaryota > Metazoa > Chordata > Mammalia > Carnivora > Ursidae > Ursus > Ursus americanus. The sequence continues at coordinate 38,588,690 of NC_142128.1, forward strand.
CTGACGGAGGAGTGAGCCAAGGCCAGCACCTGGAAGGCAGGCTGGAAGGCTGGTCCAAGAGTGGCCACAGCTGCCTGGGGATGACCACACACCCCAGGGTGGAGGAGGAGCTGACCCCACCTGCCTGGCCTGGACCCACGTTGAGCCCAGGCTGAAAGCAGTCGATTCCTTGACCACATAGGGACAGCAATGTCCCAACGCCCCAGACCTGGTCCCTGCAGGGCCAGAGCCCAGAGATGAGGGGCGATGCATCCAAGAGACCAGGGCCGAGACCAGCAACCAGGCTAACTGATCTGGCTGCTCCATCTACAGGCTACCCCATGCCAGACACTTCAGCTCCCTTCTGGGGACCAGAAGGTATGGGCCAGCCGGGTCCTCTGAGACCCTCACTCCCACACACGCTGGTCAGTGTGAAGGGAGGGCCACCTGTGCTCACCCAGACCCTGTGGCCACACCAAAAGTCCGAGCCTTACCTGCACACAGAGGGCCATTCCTGGGTAGACAGCCTGGACTCCACCTGGGCCCAGAGGGGCAAACCCCCACCCCGCTCCTGCATCAGGGAGCTGGCCCACAGAGGTTCTAAGAGGTACCCCAACCAAGGTCAGGATTACTCTGCTCACCCCACCCAGCAGCTGAGGCCAGCAGGCCATGTGTGATACCCCACTCTGCAGACACGAGGCCCCCTCCCTGAACCCTGGCTCAGGTCCAACTCCAAACCCTAGAAGGTTCAAGTCCCTTTCCCGAAGGAGGGCAAAGCCACTGGCATCCCTGCACGAGGGAGCTCAGAGCAGGTAGGCCAAGAGGCTACCCGAGAAGGGGTAACAAGGCAGAGGTCTCGGCCCCCACAGCCCCTCAGGAGAGCACCAGGAAGCAGGGTGTTGGGCCCTGGAGTCCCATCCCTGCCCGATAAGCCCACATGGCCTGGGCCTCAAGCAGGCAGGAGGAGGACCTGAAGCTACGGGGTCGGGCCCGGGGAGCGGGGGCCCTGCCTTCCTTCCTCAACACACAGGGCTGCCCAGGCCCCGCTCCTGGGGCCCGGCCTACACCCCACAGATGCTGGTGTCAGATGCCTCCAAGGCTGGAGAAGCTCCAAGTCAACTGGCTGTGGACGGCACCACATAGGCCCTGCGAGCAGGGCGAGGGGCCAAGATGGCTGGGCCCCAGTCAGCACAGCCACATGGCCCTCAGCACACCCAGTGTGGCAGCACACCAGCGTGACTCCTCTGTACCCAGCTCTGGCTGCCCCCCCCCCCCAGCTCTGGGGTCACTGTCCTTGACTTCCCTGGGGCAGAAATGAACACAGGGCTTTGGGCATGAAAGTCACCACAAGCCCCCAAGCTCACTGCTCAGCGGCCCCTAGAAGAGTGCAGAGTTGTCTGCTGGTGGCAGGGGGGGTCTCAGGACCTGACATCCCACACCTTGGAGACACAAGCCTGGAGCAGAGAGGCTCCGCCACAACTCCAGACCCTCACCGGTGGTCTTTCCCTTTAAGGCCCAGCCTGGCCACCCAGAAGGACCAGCCAGTGCCTCTTTCTGGGCTCCTGATTCAGGGGCTGCAGGCACTCACCCCCACAGAAAGGACCCAGATTCAGCGATCCAGTTCTTCTTCTAATGCCTCCCTCAAGGTCACCAAGCCATCACCAGCCCCCTTACCCCACCCAACCCCTCTGATGCACCTGGCTGGGCCACCCCTGCCCTAAGCGCAGGGACTATTAGTGATAAGTAGAAGTGCTTTCTTGACACGGTTTACAAGGAAATGCAATGCCTACTTGAAGATCCTGGACAGCCCACCGTGACCTCCAGCACAATCCAGGCTACCACTAAACCCTCTCTTTGTCCCAAGTCACCAACCTCCAAGGACAAGCATAGCAGAGGCCATCAGGCCCACAGAGAATGAAGGCAGAGGAAACATTCTGATTCCAAAGTGAGAGCAGCCCCACATGCCAACAGGTGGCCCTCGACCCTGGGAGGGAAGGGTGGGGCTCAGGACACTGGCAGATCCAGGCCTGGGGCTGGCTGCCCGACGCCCTGTCTGCAGGAGCCCTGCCCCGCCGCCGCCATCAAACCTGGACCAAAGACCTTCAAAGGTCCCCAGAGGACCCAGCATCCCGGCCCTCAGCCCCCAGAGCCTTAGTATGTTGGCACAGGGGTGTAAGAAGGGGCAGCCTGAATTCCCAGAAGGCAGGGGCCGGGGGCCTCCAGTTTTAACTTCTTACGTCTCTTCTGAACACATTCTGTTGATCTTCAAAATGGCAAAAGATGCTCAAATTTTAAAGCTCAACAGCTGATAACACACTTGATAACAAAAATCTATAATATTTAGAAACAAATGTGATTAAATTTATGGGTCTGAATAAATTGTGCTTTAGATTTAATATAAAATGTGTTAAAACTTATATGAGTGCCAAGATATATCACTTTAGCACATTTTTAAAAAGCACAGGCAACCGGTTGTCAGCCCTGCTGGTTGTGTCCCCACCCCCCTCTCACCATGGTGGGGTCACTGGCCTGCTCCCTCCCCACCCTAGGGTGTTGGTGCCGCCCTGGCCAAAGGCTCTGCTGGGTCAAGGCCCTTCAGGCGTGCACTGATGGTTGGCCCAGGATGTGTGGGACTCCAACATCCTGCCGTAGCCTCCTCACAGACCTCTACCTGCTACGGGCCTGGACCAGCAAGGCCACCCGATCCCCAGCGCTGACCCTCTGGGCCCCCTTCACTGCCACAGGAGAGCCGGGCTGCCCTCTGTTCCGCTTACTCCTTGAAGCCTGGCCATGGCAGAGGTGACGATGAGGCAGAGGGATGAACCTGCTCTAAATGCACCCTCACCACTCCAGGACAAATCTAAACCCAAAGGGAGGACCCAGACCCAGACTGAATCTGCCTGCCCACCCAGCTCCTTCGAAGAACGAAGAACGTGCCAGTGTCTTAGCAGAGGGGACTCAGGAGGCGGCTGCTCTTTCCGTGCTCTTGCGTCCTTGACTGTCAGACACCCCTCAGTGAGGTGCTGGGGCACACCTGACACCCCTGGACAGGGCCAGGGGACTGCACAGGGAAAGGCTTCACCATCCACCAGCTGGGAAAACCACAGGGAGCAGAGAGCAATGACTTGCAGACACGGTCTGCAGCACCATCCCCCATTCCTGGTCACCAAGCTGCAACCCGGACTCTCCTGTCCTTGCCCCGGCAGCTCGTCCATCTCCAAGTCACAGGGGTTCCTTCCTCCAAAAGACATCCGCTCTCCACCTGTCCCCTTCTCTTCCTTGGTGCATCTACTGTTCAGACAACGTCTGGGGCAGGGTGCACCTTCCTTACACTCACTGAGTCATGGAGTAACGGCCGCTTGCCAGACCCGGGCGGGGAACGCGGAGGCACCTGGGTGAACCAAATCCCAAAGCTCTGGCCCTCTCGGCGCCGGGTTTTACTCTTTCCAGCCTCCTGCCTGGGCTCAAGGCCACTGCTTTGCCAGAAGACTCAGCCTCCCTGCCTGCACTGCCCACCGACCAGGATGACGCCTCCGCGCGGGGTGCTGCACGTGCTCCACGTCGCCCCAGCACCGCCGAACTCCACCTTCCCAGCCCTAGCCTGCGAGCCGCCACCCTGGCCTCCCCTCGCTTCTCCCGACGAGCCTCCGCGCCGCTGCACCGCCTACTCCCCCTGCCGGGGTCCCCTTCCACTCGGGTCTCAACCGCAGTGTCACCTCCGAGGAGGCGCGTCCCCTTTCGCACCTTGTCTTCTACCCTGCCTTTCGCTCCCAGTTGGCGATGGCCGCACTGTCCCCTGTTCAGGCTCGGGACCCTGCCGAGCCCCGCTAGCGCAGAAGCGGCGTCCGCACCGTCACTCTGCACACCTCGTGTGGTTTTTAACCTCACCAACCTGACCATGCACCCGCCCGCCTCCTGAGCCGCCCGCGCCCTGCCGGACCCCACGGCCGGCAGCCAGAGGCCGCAGCGCCCGCCCCCGCCGCCCCGCGCGCCCGCCGCAGCGGGGTCAGGGGCCGCGAGCCCACTGCGCACGCGCAACGGGTGGGGCGGGGCCGCGGCGGCGTTAACTCCCTCCGCGCTGGCCTGGGAGCTGCCCGCGCGGCGCGGCCCCCCGGACCGCAGCCAGCCAACAATCTGCCGACCCCATGAGGCACGCACCCGGCCCCGGGTAGCCCCAGATACCTCCCCAGGGAGGGAGACAGAAGAAGAGTCCCCGCTGCGGCTCGCCAGAAACGGCCGCGGCCCTTTAACACTCCCCTCGCTCGCTTCCATTGGCTGAGGCGCTGTACGTCATCACTGCGCGCCCGACAGCGGCGCCTTCCCGCTCCCTAATCCTGACGCCAGAGCGGCGCCGGCCTTAGCGGCTGAGGAGAGCGGGAGGAGGTTGCGGCGGCGGGAAGATGTAAGTTGGGGGAATCCGACCCCATCCGAGCTTCGGGGGCCGCCCGCAGAGCTCGGCGGGGCGCGTGGTTGGAGCCGACCCGCTCCTCGGCCTCTCGGTAGGCACGGCAGCCTGGTGGCGCGGCAGCGGCTGTGAGAAGAAAGAGTGTGGCCCGGGGCGGGCGGAGTGGGAGGCGCCGAGGCCGCGGCCCGGAAGTGGTCGGGGCCGCGGCGGGCGGAAGGGCGCCTCAGACCGTCCCCCCTGTGCGGCGCGCCCGGCTAGGCCCGCGGGACTCGGAGCAGCCGGGAGCGCGGCTTCCGCCTTCGGTGCTCTGCCGCCGGCGTGGAGACTCAGGCCCGCCACGCCAGGCCCTGCCCTGGGAGCGCTCGCGGCCCGGCGCCTGGACTGGGCAGTTGTGAGTGAACGCGGACGGGGGTGGCGGGGGCGGAGATGCTTTGTGGGGGGGGCCCTCCCTCCCCCCCCTCCCCCCCCTCGGAGCCAGGAACCGAGACGCCCGCTCCGCGGACGCGACCCTCGGGGACGCGGCTCCCGGTGTCCCGCAGCGCGGCCGGACGGGCTGTCCCGGAAGGGAGGTTTCTGGGAACCAAAAGTCCTGGCCTTTTCCTCCTATTTCGCATGACTTGTGCCGAAAGTGCACTTTTAAGTGGGGGAAGCGCTCTGAAGACGGGAGCCGAAACGCCATCTGCTCGAGGTTTAACTAACTGTTCTCTCTCTCTCTGGCTGTTGGACGCGCACCTTTCCGGAGGATGGGGGAGGTAACCGAGGTCCCGTGCTGTGACCCGAACTTGTGTGAACACACAGCCTCAGTCTCTGCTGTCTAGCGCTCGGCCACGCCCGGCAAAGTGTAGAGTCTGAGAATCCCGGTGGTGCTCGCTGTCGCGGGGTACCTTGGGGCAGACCTTTGGGGCTGGGGTGGGGCCCGGGAGTGTGCCCTGCGGGTCCGTGCTGCTCAGGTAGGCAGCCCAGGGCCACACGAGCCTGCCGGGCACTGCAGCTAGACCCAGGCCACACGGAGGTGTTTGAAGGGCTTCGTGCGGGGTGGGGGGAGTGAGTGTTTTATGAATGAGTTTTTACACTGGTTGAATGCAGAAAAGGTGGTATTTGGGGCGTGGGCTGTCAGATACGTTACTGAACGTCAGTTTCATCTGTGAACCTCTTGTTGCAAGGTGGCTACTGCAACATTTTAGGATGTAGCTCGCACTGTTTCCCTTGGACAGTGCTGGACGTGGTGATCTCCTAATGGGGTGGTCCAGGGACCCCTGTTGAGCATTCAAGAGGTCGTGTGTGACTTTGGGAGATGGGTTTATGTGGGGGGAAAGCTTCCAAACATGGAGAAACACTCCTTTCTTCTAACATAACCTAATGTTTCCGGAACCTTAGCTAGGTGCCAAGTTTGGTAACTGTGGAGGCGTTAGGAGCTATAATTGTCACCATAATGCTGATGAGAAGTAGAGGCTCAGAAAGGTTGTGTGACTTATCCAAAGTCATACAGCAAAGCTTCGAATCAAACAGGCTGGCTGAGTCCACAGATTCTTACCCACTGAACTATATACTTCCTGATTGTCCAAGGCCACTAACCGTATCCATCCAGTGTTGCTTGCTCAGTACCTGTAATACCTTATTGTTTTAAGGCAAAACATCTTAAAAGATTTTACCAGCCTGGAGAAGAGCTACAAAGGTGACATTCTGCTTTCTAATGCTGTAATTTGATTGTCCAAAGCTGGCCTTCTTTCTTGAGTCATAACATTTTTTCAGGATTTTGGGCACCCCTACACATGTGAAAACAGGATCCCAAGTGGTCGCCTTGTCCGGGTTACTTAAAGGCTGTTGAGGAAGATGAGGTAGAAATAGTTGACACCAACATCCTGAGATCTTTGGCTGCAGCTCAAGCAAATTGTAGAAAACCTCACTGGAAATACTGAAGGTTGCAGATCCCCCAGGAGACAAGGCACATCGTGGATTAGTAGTTTGTTCCAAGTCATATTTACTGAGCACGTGCTGCAATGTGGGCTCTTTGTTAGACCCTTATGAGTGGTGTCCTCAGATCCCAGTGCCTACACACACACACTCTGTCTCTCTCTCTCTTTTGCTGGGGAAAATGTAAACATACAGAAAGGTTGAAAGAATTGCACAGTGAATACCCACATAACCACCACCTAGGTCCTACAAGTCACATTTCTGCCATGTTTGCTTTATCATATACCAAACCACCCATCAATATTTTTTTGTTGCATTTTGAAGTAAATAGCAGACTTTGGTGTACTTTCCTCATAACACTTCCATATGCACTGCATTAACTAAAGTTCAGCATTTGCACTAACTGCCGTCTAACTTAACTATTTTACTGCTTTTTCAGTGTTCATGTGGGACATTTTATCTGTTTGCATTTGGGTGTTAAATGTTTTGATGCTGGTACCTGTCACTTTTGAAAGGGTTTTTGCTTCTAGTCATCACATACCAATGTGTCCTACAAGGTAATTGCCACAGTAGAACAAGAGATCTAATCACAGCTGTAATCCTATCACGAGAGCCACACTTGGTTTTTTTCTGTTCTGCATGCAAATGTGTATTTCTAAGGGGATGGTAGAGGGCTTATCATCAAACTTAGGAGTGAAAAACGGGTATTGTACCACCTGTAAAATAACAGTAACAGACACCACCACCGTTTCCTTAAGGAAAAGACTGACAAGGTGAAGTGAGGGTCTACCTATGGGTGCAGGACCCTCCCCGAGGAATTGGAAGAGGTCCCTGTATGTTCCTGGCTTTGTGGACGCTCCCTGCTTACTGTGTTCCTTGCCATCTTCTCATGTGCTCACCTTTTGACTGCGAAGTAGATTTGTTGCCTTGCCAACTCGTTCACTCTGTAAATCCTTTTATCTTGTTATTAGGCTGCACTTTGGCGTAAATTGCAATCGATTAGGGATCGTTTCTCAGACTCGAGTTAGAAGTGAGAGTTCAGATAAGTGAGGCCACCATTGCTGCTTTGAACACCTCAGAAGGGGAGAATGGATTTATCAGGAGTGAAAAAGAAGAGCTTGCTAGGAGTCAAAGAAAATAATAAAAAGTCCAGCACTAGGTAATCCTTCTGTTAGATTTTTCTAGTGCTACTTTGGGGGTGCTCGTTACTAGGGACCTTCAGAAAGGGGAAGATTGGAAATGTCTTACATATTACAGTGATGTGTCCTAAGCCACAGATCATTTTGCTCTGTGATCACCTGGGATCTCTGTAGCCCTTTGGATCCCCTCTTTTGGGTAGTGTTGTTTTCTGGGTTTCGTCAGAGGGGCATGCGATCTCACACTCTTCCTCACCATCCAGGGCTCCTTCTCCTACCAAACGCAAAGACCGCTCTGATGAGAAGTCCAAGGATCGTTCTAAAGATAAAGGGGCCACCAAGGAGTCAAGTGAGAAGGATCGTGGCAGGGATAAAACTCGGAAGAGGCGCAGCGCTTCCAGTGGTAGCAGCAGCACCAGGTGGGACCCGGCAGGGCAGAGCACAGAGCCGGCCTCTCTCCTGTGGCCAGGCCCCTTTTCCTTCGTGAAGAGCCAGCAGGGCGCTCTGTGGTCCTCTTTATTTACACAGAAAACGCACTGAGCTTGTTAATCAAGGCCCTAATTATGGTTTGGGTCTGCTGTGTTTACATTTGGAAGATGGTGTTTGGGTGTTTTCTGTAGATGTTAAAGAATAGGACATCTTGGGGTATATGTTTCTCTCAAGTGCTTTTTTATTCAGAGTCATGATTGTTTTGCCTTAGCCTAAAGCTTACTTTTATTTCAGTTGAAAACCAGCCTGGGTGTCTCCGTAGCCACCTTCCAGGCTGGGTGGGTGCTTCTGGCTTGCCAGGCTCTATCTGTACCTCCCAGTAGGCAAGGCTTCTGTTTAGCTGGGAAGTGGCTCCTTCCTTTCCTGTCACTGCACAGTGTGAATGCTGTCTTCTGTCCCCATCTAGGGCTTTGGCCAGGGTTGGGGCGGTAAATATCATCCCCACTTCCTGAGGAGGGGAGACACTGAGGCTTGAAAATTGGAGGACAGTGGTTTCCTCTTGGAAGCATGAGAACGTGCAGGCTCATCCGTTTGGAAGAAATGCTCCCGTCCACTGTTGCCCTTGACACCTGTGTCTCACTTGTCAGGTCCCGGTCCAGCTCCACCTCTAGCTCGGGCTCCAGCACCAGCACCGGCTCCAGCAGCGGCTCAAGCTCTTCCTCAGCATCTAGCCGCTCGGGAAGTTCCAGCACATCCCGCAGTTCCAGCTCCAGCAGCTCCTCTGGCTCGCCAAGTCCTTCTAGGCGCAGGCATGACAACAGAAGGCGTTCCCGCTCCAAGTAAGCTCCCTTCCAGCACCGCTTCCCTACTCAGGAGTGCCTTGGTTTCCGGGGGGATTGCCCCCAAAACTTGCGAATTGTTTGGGAACTTAAGTTTACAAATGGGGGCTGTAAAGTTACCATAGCTCCTATAAAAGTAGACTTAAAAAAGGAGTCTTTTTATCTTAGGATTTCTGCAGCAGAGATATTAGGAATATACATGAACTGGTAGGGAAAGCTTCCTTACAAAAAAACTGTCAATCATAGCAGGTAGCAGTCCCACTAAAAAAATTTTTTGACTTGACAGAAATTGATTGTTTCTGGTTTTCTGTTTTTTTCAATCAGATCCAAACCACCCAAAAGAGATGAAAAGGAAAGGAAAAGGCGGAGTCCTTCCCCTAAGCCCACCAAAGTACACATTGGGAGGCTCACCAGGAATGTGACCAAGGTGAGGGATCCTGAATCCATCCAATGGACAGTGGGGTGTATCTCTTCTGCAAATATTTTAAATGGAAAACTAGAGAAGTAGGCCTCAGCCACAGGTGAACTGAGAACATAGGCTCTCAGAGGACTGGCGGGATGGTGTGTCGAGCAGAGCAGTAACTCCTTTAGTGGGGTTATTCTGTGCGAGTGAGACTAACCCGAGGTGCCAAGGCATAGTAGTTGCGTGGTGACTTCTCAGCTCCCACACGGGTGATGGTGGGTGTGCATCACCATGACCCTTCTTTCCTCTAGGACCACATCATGGAAATATTCTCCACCTATGGAAAAATCAAAATGATTGACATGCCTGTAGAAAGGATGCACCCCCATCTGTCTAAAGGCTATGCATATGTGGAGTTTGAGAACCCAGATGAAGCCGAGAAGGCACTGAAGCACATGGATGGAGGTGGGTGACCCTGCCAGCCCTCCACTGAGCCCCCTTCTCTGTTCCCTGTGCCAGACCAGCTACCTGACACTTAGGGACCTTTGAACCGGTTTCCAACCTGGCTGCACATCACAGTCCCCCTGGAGCTCTTGCCGGGTTCCAGTTCTTAAGCAGGAGGTGTGTGTTTACAGAAAACGAGTTTTATGGGACATTATTCTTGGGAAAAGATCAGCAAATAGAAATGCATTCGCATTTTTAGAATTTTCTAGTCTGTGAAAGCTTAAGGATTAAACGAAGGGTTTTTGTTTTTTAATAAAGATTATATTATGAGTATGAATAGTGAAGCATTTGGCTTTTATATGGGAGTGTTTTCTTTAATCCTCTCTCAGATTCATTTTCTATTGGGCAACATCTCAGCATTTTTAGGATTACTTTGCTGGATTCACACGTTTTATCCATTTCCCTAAAGCTTATATCTTAACTGTTTGTGACATTTATAGCTGTTCTGTGTGGAGCAGAATGGTTTTAACAACAGCTGAACACTTGTGAATAGTTTTGAATGGACAGTTTTTGTTTCTTCTTTAAGTCAGTGTTTTAAGGAGCTTGGAATTTGTCTCTGCCCAAGCTCGCTGCTATTGTAATCTAGATAGCCCGGGCCAAGAGCCAAGACCGCCCAAAGCACGCTGTGGGCTGCCAGGTCACCTAGAGAGGAGAGTCTGAACACCCCAGAACGTTGGAGGCCCCCTTATGCACACAAAAAAAATAGTGCAGAGGTTTGGTGGGTAGTTGCCCTTGATCCCTGGTAGACCTTGGATACTAGGAAATTTTCCTTACTGCCAAGCTAACTCTCTTTCAGTCTCCTTAAATAAACTGGCCCATCAGGGTGCACACAGCAGCTCTTGACCTTATAAATCACACCTTCATTTTAGAGATCTTCAGTCGTGCATCTTGGAGAATTTCAGCACTTGCTAAAAATCCAAGGACACTTGGGCACATCCAGGGTGTGCGTGGCTATACGTATTACATGATTTAAGATTCTGGTAGGACTGGAGTGTGTGTCCACATACTGTGCCGCGCACCATGAACGGGGGAGCTGGCCAGAAGATATGTCCTCGTTGCTGATGTTCAGTGCCTGTGAAATTCTCCCTTCGGGCTGGCTTTGGCAGTGGGCCAGGGCAGGGTCGGGGGGACCTTAGGCTGCACTTAAGTCTTTTGAGTATGTTGTGAACACAGGTCTGCGTGTCCAAGTTACCCCTCAGTAACCTTTGCTATTTCCTTGAGGGTAGGAATCGAAAAGATAAAAGAACCCTCGACCCTTTGGGGCCACACAGGGACTGTGCTGTGTGCTCCCCTGGGGATCCTAGGGTCTGCGCCTCGCCTTTCTTTGTTCTTTCTTTTTCTGAGGCCCTGAAGATTCCTCGGTCCTCCGAGCTTCACTGTTCTCATTCAATTGAAGGGGGGGGCCGCCTCCTTCACTGTTCTCATTCAGTTGCATTCACACACTTGGTTGTTTGGTCTGAGGCACTTTTTCCAAACTCTTAAGCAAACTGGACAGCTGAATCCTGTTTTATTTTGCTCCCCCACCCCGGAAGTCTCTCCCTCCTCCTGAGCTGTCATGCAGTCGTAGCTTGTCCAGAAACGTGGGTGCTGATGATCCCTCCCACCTCCTCCACCAAGCTCTAGTGGCTTGGTGGCCCAGTTATAGTGCATACTGCCTTCATGGGAACCCAGCACCCTGAGGCCACCTTCTGGTCACCTGGGAGGTATCAGGTGAGGGGGCTTTTACAGCAGGAGAGAGGACCAGACTACCTGGTTGGAGGCCACCTGTTCAAGGGCAGTCCCTCTTGAGTTCTTACACTTGACCCCCATCTCAGTCCCGCAGAGCCCCCAAAATATCCCTACTCCTCTTGCCTGCCCCGCCCCATTGTTCTAGAGGAGAAAGTTCAGGGTCCAGGCACAGCCCTTCCCCTCATTGAGTGGTGTCAGGTGTTTGCTGAGATGCTGCTTCTCTTGGAAGTGCTTGTGCATCTGGTGCCCCCATGCATCCAGATTTGAGTTCCCTGTGAGGTTCCATGCTCCCCTGCAGATTTCCTGATGAACCCTCCAGTAGTAGTAACTCAATATTTCTGTGATGAGTTTAGTTCCCCTGTCCATCTTGCTTACCATGCTAGGCCTGCAATGGGCACGGGCTGGCCTAGGCTAGGTGTTTGTCAGATATTTTGTGACTTGATCCTTTGTTCAACAGGACAAATCGATGGCCAGGAGATCACTGCCACTGCTGTGCTGGCCCCCTGGCCTAGGCCGCCCCCCAGGCGATTCAGCCCTCCCAGGAGAATGTTGCCACCACCTCCCATGTGGCGTCGGTCGCCCCCACGGATGAGAAGAAGGTAGGGCCACTTGGAGTCTTACAAAGGACTGCTTGGGGCCAGTGTGGATTTGTTTCATTTACAAACACAGTGTGATGGTGATGACTTTGGAACCTTACTCAGCCCTGCCTGCGCCTGTGCTGCATGGGGGTGGGGGGAGCAGTGTTGGCACAGGTGGCAGTTGGCGGGGGGAGCAGGGCTGCTGCTGGAGGGCGGGGCAGGCAGAAGGTACAGCCCTGCAGGTTGCACCAGTATTGCCTGGAGTGCCGTTCCTTTTCCTTTTTCTAGTTAAGAAGACAGGAAGGGGGGGCGCCTGGGTGGCTCAGTCGTTAAGCGTCTGCCTTCGGCTCAGGGCATGATCCTGGCGTTATGGGATCGAGCCCCACGTCAGGCTCCTCTGCTGGAAGCCTGCTTCTTCCTCTCCCACTTTCCCTGCTTGTGTTCCCTCTCCCACTGGCTGTCTCTCTGTCAAATGAATAAATAAAATCTTAAAAAAAAAAAAAAGACAGGAAGGATAGGGTTTGTGGCTGGCTCAGTTGAAGGAGCATGGGACTCTTGATTTCGAGGTTGTGAGTTCAAGCCCCACATTGGGCTGTGCCCCACCTAAGCCTGACCTGATATATTTATAGGTTAAATATTAAAACACACACACACGGGCGCCTGGGTGGCGCAGTCGTTGGGCGTCTGCCTTCGGCTCGGGGCATGATCCCAGCGTTCTGGGATCGGGCCCCGCATCGGGCTCCTCCGCTGGGAACCTGCTTCTTCTCCCACTCCCCCTGCTGTGTTCCCTCTCTCGCTGGCTGTCTCTCTGTCGAATAAATTAATAAAATCTTTAAAAAAAACACACACACACATACACACACACATACACAGGGAGGGTCAGAAGAGGAGGTTGAGTCCGAGTCCCTTGGCAGAGCCCAGGGCCTGGCCTTCCTCTGCTAGTGGTGTCGAGCTGCCCTTCCCATAATCCTCAGGAAAGGGGGTCTCCACACCAGATACCCTTTTCCTTCCCAAGGGCTCCGTGTCGGTGCTATCACAGGGAGCCGTCCTAACTCTGGAGTGAAGCCGTACAGGATTGTTCAAGAAGGCAGCTTTGCCCCCGCTGTCCATGACGCAGGGCTGTGTCTGGGAAGTTGGCCTCCGTGTCTGATGTGGTCTTTCCTCTTCCTACAGGTCACGCTCCCCGAGGCGCAGGTCCCCCGTGCGCCGGCGATCTCGCTCCCCTGGCCGCCGCCGCCACAGGAGCCGCTCCAGCTCCAACTCCTCCCGATAAGCAGGGCCCCCGGAGCTCTGCACCCTGTAACTTCGATCCCATACACTTCAGTTTTGTCACTTCTCTAGCCAAAGGAGGGCTGGTAGGAAAGAAAGTCCTCACTCAGGGCAGGCTTCGAAGGCAGCAACTGAGACGTTTCCTCTGAAGGCAGAGTTACAGAGGAGTGTTAATGGTTTGGGGTTGTGCCTGTATACAAGAATGCCCTCCCATTTTCTGGCTAGAAAGCTCCCACATTTCCAGTTCCTAAGAGAGTCCATCCAGTGGCAAAGCCAGCAGGGACAAAGCAGGGCTCCAGGTGGTAGTGTGGCCCCAGCCTCGGGGTGTACCTGTTTCATTTCCACAAATGACTGGGGACCTGGTCCTGCCCTTGCTTGTTGGTCTACAGGGTCCTTCAGGAAAGGGCACTCTTGGGTGCAGCTGCTGTCGCTGCTCCCCTGCTTGGGGCCTCTTCCAACACCTACGGACAGCCCATGTTAGTTCCCAGAAATGGTTCTGTTTCTACGTGTCCTCAGGCCCACACATACCCCATGTCTCCCTTTCTCTGAAATTGGTGAGCAAATTGAGAGCCAGCTCTGCAGGGTCATCACGGACCCCACCCCACCCCCCCTGCTGCAGCTGTGACTCGAGGTGGCTTACAGGTTACCTTGGCAACGTGTACATTGCTTTTTTGGGGCTTTTATTGTACAGTCAGTACTATAAATTTGTTCTGAGTTTTGTAACTTGTAGCATTTTAGGCGCTGTTGTGTTTGTACTTTGTTGTGTAGAGTGAAGGGATTGTGTTGAATAAACAGGATTAGAATGCAGAGGAGTGCTGGCTTAACTGCCTCTTTCCTGTCCTTGGCCTCAAAGGTAGCTTCAGTTAACGAGGGAATTAAAAACACAAGACTACATTCTAGGTCATTTTCAGAGTCCCACCTCCCAAGTCTTTGAGCCAGGAGAGCAGCAGGTCAGCTCCGCGGAGTGCCAGGTCTCTGCTGCCGGAGACACCGACGAAGAGATTGATCACCTGTGTGCTCCCAGGAGCTTCGAGTTCTGCCTGACCAGACACGTGGGCGTGGTGTGCTGCTGCTGTTAGGCAGCCATGGCTGTTCTGCCACTTAGCCATGCTTTTGTGTTGCCGGGAAGATGCGGAAACACACCAGACATTAAAAAGTAAAATCTCAGTCACCCAGTGTGCAGACTGGATGGTCAGAGCAAGGCCGTGTCCTGCCAGGTAGCACATAGGCTTCCTCTCCTCCCAGCTCATCCTGCTGCCTGGCCAGGGGACACCTGCCTTTCTCCTTGGAGAACCTGCCAGGATCTCCTTGTGGGATGGAGCAAACAAACACCTGTTCCCTTTCGGCTTCTGCAGTCCTGCCAGGAGTGTGGGCACCTGCCGCCCAGCTTCGGAAGGGGAAGGTAGATGCGCTGCTCTTAGTCCATCTTGCCTGCCGCATCTACCAGCTTGATTCCCGTGCCCCCTCTGCAGCCTTGGGCTGGAGGCTGAGCTCAGGCGGGAGGCAACCCTGTGGTCGCCCGCATCTTAGTACTCCAGTCTCTGTGGGTGCAGAGTTGGAGAAACGGCCCTTGGTGTCATCTGGTCGCCTTTGCTGCTCAGGTGCCGGGATAGCTGGGCTTCCCCCAAACTCCCTTATCACCGCCGATGCTCAAAACCCTCTCCAGGACTCCGTGCAGCCCGCCCCGGTCCCAGCAGTCCTGCCCGAGTGACCTGATCTTAGCTTGGGCCGGTGGACAGCCGGGGAAGCGTGCTAACTTCCCATCGCGCCGCTGCGTGGAGGCGGAGCACGGTGTCCGCTGGCGGTCAGTGGGGACGAGCCTGTCCGGGCAGCGGCCCACACCCGCCTGCCGACCTTGGCCTCAGCGTCGCCCCGCAGCCCGGACACCGAGCGAGCGAAGTGGGGCGGGGCTTCCAGAGCAGGGCCTCTGGGAGGAGCAGGCCGTAGGGGCCGGGCGGGACGTGGACCTGGGCGGGTCAAGATGGCGCTGACCGTGGGACTGCGCCCCCTGACGCGTGCCTTGCTTCGACCCTGTGCGTGAATCGGGGGGCGGGGGTGCTCGGGGGGGCCGCAGCCAGCGGGAGGGGCGGTGGCGAAGCTAACAGGCCTCGCGCTGTCGTTCGCAGGGGCTCGGGTCCCCGGCGCGGCCCTCGGGAGGCCGGCGGCCGGCAGCGGGGACGGCGTGCGGTGCTTCGGGAGCCCGCGGGTGCTGGTGGAGCCGGACCCGGCCGCAGGTAAGCGCGCCCGGGGCCGCAGGTCGGGGCCGGCGCGGGGCAGCCTGCCGCTCAGCGCCCTGCAGCCGCGCGGGGCGGGGAGGGCGCAGTCCCAGGGTTCCGCGCTGTGCTCGGACTCTTGTTCCCGGCTCCCGGGAGCCTCCGCATGGTCGAAGGCCGAGGTAAAGCCCGGTAGGGAAGACCATTTCTTTTGGATTCAGAGCTTAAGGGTCATCAGTCTAGGGGGTTTAAGTGCGGTTTTTCCCCAGTTTTTAGAGAGAGCGTGCGCACAAGCGGGCGGCGGGGGACACGGGGTGTAGAGGGGGAGAGAATCCCAAACCCGCTCCCCGCTGAGCTCAATCCCACCACTCGGAGATCATGATCATGATCCGAGCGAAACCAAGAGTCCTACGCTCAACCGACTGAGCCATCCAGGCGCCCCTCCCCCAACTCACTGTGAAGGTTCAAAGGTTTTGGTCTGTAGTTCGAGGGGTATGCCCCTTTATCTAAACTATTAAATTGGAAATTGAAGGGCGCCTGGGTGGCTCAGTTGGTTAAGCGTCTGCCTTCTGCTCAGCGTCCTGGGATGGAGCCTGTGTTGGGCTCCTTGCTCAGTGGGGAGCCTGCTTCTCCCTCTGCCCCTCCCCCTGCTTGTGCCCCCTCTCTCTCTCTGTGTCAAAAAAAAACCTAAAAAAAAAAAAAAAAAAGAAGTTGAAAATAATTGGAAGTATTTTGGAATAAAGTATTTTAGTTTTGTTTTTTTTTTTTAATACTCCAACAGGGCACAGAACCTACCAGGTATTTTACTAATTAAAGCCAGGAGCCACAGTGCAGTCACTGCTAACCAACCCCCAGTACCCATCAGAGCACCTCTTAAATCTCTGCAAAGGGGACAGAAGAGGTAGAAAAAGCACTGTGTGCTTTTTGATAGAGGCCTGTTGCTGTGCGTGGGACGCCAGGTTACAGCCTCAGCCCCTCTCCCTGCACCAGGCACCCAAGTCTACCTGCCCCAGGGCAAGGATGGGACTGCTTACCCCATGACATCCAGGTTCACCCAGAGTCCTTTTTGTTAACTCATGTTCACCTTTGGCCTATTTACCTTTCCCTCAGGGCCCTTGATTCTTCTGGACCAGGCCCTGTAAAAATCCAGTCAGCCTCAGAAGCTTCACTCTGAACCAAGCCCAGAAGCTTGCTTCTGGAAATGTTGATTGCATACAAACATGCCAGTAGCCAGTTAATAAGTTCTTCTTTCTCATAAATCAGAGGTCTCCAAAGAGCTCATTTGCCTTCAGGACTTAGTTGTCCCCCCTAGAGAACCGTGTTGACCATCCAGAGGTTTCTAAGGTCCTGACCAAAGAAACGTACCCTAAGTGAATGGTGGCATTTCTGCAGCTTTTGGGGCCTGTCCTCAGGCAGGCAGTGAGCACACGTGGCCCCAGCCAGCCCTGCCAGCATCCGCCTTTCCCCGGCCACTGGCAGGACGATTGAGTGCATGGGGAGAGTTTAAGAACATCAGGCCGCAAGTGTTTGTAGCCTCTGTCCTTAGGCAGGCGTGAACTCCCCAGGGGAGTTCCTCCTTGCACAGATGGTCTTTGAGTTTGCTCGCGCACTCCTCAAGAGGCTGAAGCCATTTCCTCCTCCCCTGGGGACGGAGCACTTGTAATCTGGGAGAAAAGGATCAACAAAACTTTGTGCACAAACGTTCATAGCAGCGTGTCCACAAGAGCCACGAGCTGGAACCAACCCAAGTGTCCCTCAGCACATGCGTGGCTGCACAGAACGTGGTCCCCATATTGCAGCTCGGGTCAGCCTAGAGACCATGGTGCTCGGAGAAAGAGGCCAGACAGGAAGGGTCACGGACTGGATGCTTCCCTTCATGTGAAACATCCAGAATGGACAAGTCCGTAGAGACAGAATGTAGACGAGCGTTGGCCAGGGGCCGGGGAAGGGTGGTGACCGCTGGTGGGCACAGGGTCCTCTTTTGGACAGACACGCTCAGCAACTAGATCGACGTGGTCGTGCGACACAGCGGGTACCTCATAGTCCTAAATTGTTCACTTTTAAATGGGGGGTTTACATTAGGTGGGTCTCACGTGCACTGGAAACACAAGACCCATGTGGCCGGCCGTGTCCAGGCTGAGGGTGCAGGCTGACTGGGTGTGCTTTTCCCGGACTGGCTGTGAGCGCACCCCTCTTCATGTTCACAGTAGGGGTCGCTGTGATGAAGATGAGGAACCCCCCAGTGAACAGCCTCAGCCTCGAGTTTCTGACAGAGCTGCTCATTAGCCTGGAGAAACTGGAGAACGACAAGACCTTCCGAGGCATCATCATCACATCGGTGGGTACTCATTACCTACCCGAGGTCGAAGTCCAAACTTGGGTGCCCTCTGAGTGTCACGTGTGTGCCATAGTGCCTCCATATTACAGAGACCGGTGAGAAGGTCTTGGTTCTGCCATCATCTAAGGCAGTCCCAGCTTCTTCCAGCCAGGGTTTGGAGTGTCCACTGGGCACGCACCTGCCTTCCTTAAACCCATGGGTTGTCCTGGTGTGGCCCGGTGTTGTCACAGCTCCGAACTCTCTGGGGCTCTAGGGCGGGCCTGACGTACACACCCAGTGGGTGCTGGGGAGCTGGGGCTTGCAGAGCAGAGCCCTGTGGAGGAGGGGGTTCTTTGGGGCTGCTCCCCGGGCTGGAGTTCTCCTGGGTGTGGGTGCTTGCGACACTTGCTGCTGACCTGCCTGGATGGGTTGCAGTCGCCTGGGAACTCTGTGCTCCAGATAATGTCTGAACACACTCCATGCAGGGTGCTGTTTCAGAGCGGGACATCTTCTCTCTTGTGCTCTGAAACCGAGAGAGGGACTTCTGTCCCTCGGCGACAAAGCGAGGGTCCCGCTGCCTCCCCGGCTTCAAAGTGGCACCGTCCTGGTGGAGGGGCACTGGCCTCTGTCCCTCAGAAGCCCACGTTCTCGCCAGGACTGTGTCATCTCCCCGTAAACGGGTCTGCATTGTGCCCTTGGCTGTGCGCCTACTGTGTACAGAGCAAAGGCCTGCCTGGGGCCCACAGCAGATGACGGTGGGTGCCGGGATGCTGGTGTGTTGGGGGGGCACGCAACACAGGGCCACGAAGAGGGCTCGCAGCATTCTCTCCTGGGGGTCCCTCTTCGCTTCTTCCAGCTGCTGGTGGGTCCTGGTGCTCCTATGATTGTGCATGGGTCACATCAGCAAAGACCCTGTTTCCAAAAATAGTCACGTTCATAGGTCCTGGGGGGGTAAAGGTGGGACTGCGTCTTTTCCCAAGACACAGTTTGGCCCCTGCAGACCTGTTGCTGAATCTCAGACATCTCACCCTGTCTAGTCAGGGTGCAGAGCACGTCCCCCGCCAGGAGGACGGCGGTTTCCGTCCCAGCCGCAACAGCGTTCTTTGCCCTTGCTTTCCTCGAGTGCTAGGACCGGAGGCAAGCTTCTGTGCGGACAGGCTGGATCAGGGGGAGGGGTCCTCGGTGGGGGTGGGGAAGTGTAAGGAAAAAGGCAGAAATGCTGGATGTGCTCAGAGCAGGAGTAGCTCTGCCCCCGCAGCTGCTGTCCCCCCCCCCCCCAGCGCAGGGGTGGCCCGTGAGAGGCAGCACACCTGGGTGGCCTTTTTGGGCCACGGAGGATCATGGGTCAGCCACCAGGGGCGGCGCACGCGCAGGGACGCGGGAGCAACGAGGAATCACATCCTGCGCCCTGCACACAACCTGCTCCTCACTTAGTATGAGGATGTGGGGACGTTGCCTGTGACTGTCCCGTACTTTGCATGTCCCCTCTCCACAGAGACACAGGTGGCTGTCGGCCGTGGTTTGTGGATCTGTAACAGGACGCGCCCGGCACCCCAGCCCTGGACGCGCTCTGGCAATGGGAGCGTCTCGTTCTTGTTTGCTTAGGGACATCGTGACGCCACTCGGGAGCCCCACGTGTGGGCTTTTCCCATGATGGCTGCTTGGTCACCCTACTGCCCCCACCCCCACGACGGTCTGCCTTCCGGGCCAGCAGTTCTTAGCTGGAAAGCACCAGCATGTGGCCATCCTCTCTCCCAGCTGTCACTGCTCTTGTGTGTTTGCTTTCCTCCCTCTGATGGCTGTGTCATGACCCAGGACATCTGCGCAGGACACATGCTTTCTCGGCCACCCCCCAGGCTTGTGTCTCGTGCGTGACAGCCCGGGGCGGAGATCTGGCTTCTCGGCTCATCGCGGTCCCGTCCTTGCTTTGCCGTGTTCCAGCAGCAGCACCGCCCAGCCTGGCACCTGCAGCTGGCTCGACCTTGGGGGAGATCAGAATATGTGCCCCAAGGCCCCAGCCCCGGCTCCCCACCACTGGGAACACGACCCCGGCCCCACCGCCTCTGGAGTTCCCCGGGCCCTGGGGACCTACTGCTGGCAGGGGGTGGACCCTGACAGGGCCCGTGGCTCCTTCGCCCCCCAGGACTGCCCCGGGATCTTCTCCGCTGGCCTGGACCTGCTGGAGATGTACGGGCGGGACCCCGCGCACTGCGCCGAGTACTGGAAGGCGGTGCAGGAGCTGTGGCTACGAGTCTACCTGTCCAACCTGGTGGTGATCGGTGCCATCAACGTGAGTGTCCCCCTGCCTGAGCCGCCTCACTGCCTCACTGGGCCCCGGGTGGGGGAGCAAGATGGGGCCCTGCCCTCGGGAAGGGTGGGGGGGACCCTCAGAGGTACACAGGTCAGCATGCCTTTGTGGACCCGCGTGACCAGGTGACAAGGGCAGGGGCAGGGCCCAGCAAGAGGGCTGGATGGGGAGGGGGCACAAGGAGGGGGTCAGATTCACCTCTGGAAATACCGCTTTGGCCTGGCCTGGGGAATGCGGGGGCTGCTAAGGCTCAGGAAGCCCTGTGTCTGACGACACGGTGGGGACCCCCCCCTCCCCAGTAAGGTGCCAGAAGGGTCTGAACCAGGGGATGGCAGGGTGGCGAGAGTCGGGGAGACGCCACAGGCTGCGTGTCAGTGGGCGGCAGGGTGCCATCTCTGAGGCCGTGGGGTGCGTGACGTGAGGGCAGTGTGAGTCTGGGGTTCCTGGGACGCCCTGCTGGGGATGGAGATGGGTCTTGTGGGGCAGTACCCGTCATGGCAGCTTCAGCTAAATACTGGTTAGTGTTTTAGCATCCCCAGCAAAAGCTGTGAGAAGAGGGGCGCCTGGGTGGCACAGCGGTTGGGCGTCTGCCTTCGGCTCAGGGCGTGATCCCGGCGTTATGGGATCGAGCCCCACATCAGGCTCCTCCGCTATGAGCCTGCTTCTTCCTCTCCCACTCCCCCTGCTTGTGTTCCCTCTCTCGCTGGCTGTCTCTCTCTGTCAAATAAATAAATAAAATCTTTAAAAAAAAAAAAGCTGTGAAAAGAAAGGCGGCTTGTGACCCCCACAGGAAGGTTCCAGGCAGAGTGATTTTCTGGCCCCCAAGAGCCGCTGGCCAAGCCCAAGTCCCCATCGTGCACACCCAGCCCAGCCAGTGTGGGTGCAGCACTGTTGAGGGGCGCCTTCCTTGGGACCTGGCTCTCTGGAATCCATTCAGACCCCCACACACACGGCAGCACGCAAAGCCAGGTGGCGTCTCTTCCCCTGCAGGGCATCAGCCCAGCCGGAGGCTGCCTGTTGTCCCTCTCCTGCGACTACCGGGTCCTGGCTAACAACCCCAAGTACGCCATAGGGCTGAACGAGACTCTGCTGGGCATCATCGCCCCCTTCTGGTAAGGCTGGGGCTGCACCCGCTCTCTCCTCCCCTGGGGCCAAACCTATCCTGGGAGCCCCCAGCGAGTGGATGTGTCATTCCAGGTTCAAAGACGTGCTGGTGAACACCATTGGGCACCGCGCCGCAGAGCGCGCCCTACAGCTGGGCTTCCTTTTCCCGCCCTCAGACGCCCTCCAGGTGGGCATTGTGGACCAGGTCGTCCCCGAGGACCAGGTGCAGAGCACGGCACGGTCAGTCATGGCCCAGTGGCTGGCCATTCCAGGTGAGGAGCACAGGGAGGGGCCGGGACTGGCGGCAGACACAGCCAGCACCCCCCACAGCCTGATGCTCCTGGTGAGAGCAGAGGGTTCTGGAAGGGGGCTGTGTGCACGTCAGGAACGTATTGCCGACTGACTTATTCCTGGGGCCACTGCAACAAAATACCACACAGTTGGGGTGTGCGGTGCCTAAAACCACAAAAGTGCATTGTCTCCGAGTCTGCAGGCCAGGAGTCCAAAATCAAGGTTTGGGCAGGGCCGACGGGCTCCCCCCAGAGGCTCTAGGGGAGGCTCCTTCCTGTGTCGTCCAGCCTCTGGCGGCTCAAACACTCCTTGGCCTGTAGATGCATCACGCTGGTCTGCTTTCCCTCCATGTGGCCTTCTTGCGTGTCTGTCTCCAGTCTCCCCTCTTCCTTTCTCTGGTCAGGACACTCATTGTTGGATTTGGGGCCCACCCAAAATCCAAGATAATCTCATCCTAACTTCATCTGCAGAAACCCTTTTCCAAATACGGCCCCATGCACAGAATCTAGGGCTTGGTTAGGTCCACTCTTCAACCCACTACACAGACCATTGGCAACGGGCCGTGCATCTGTTTACAGAAATTGGGCTGGTTAATATCCACCATGATGGAGACCAGGGATCAGCAGAGCGTCTCTAAAGAGCCAGGTGGATGGTCGGCTCTGTGGGTCCCTCGGGCTCGGCCACGTGGCGGTGCTGGAGCACGAGGGCAACCGAGAGAGTTGTGACCCAGCGAGCGTGTGTGTGTGTGCAATGAAACAGTCCGCTGGTACTTAAATTGCGTATAATTTTCGCATGTCACAAAACGTCTTTTTTTCAATTCCATAACAATGTAAAAACTGTTCTTAGCTCCCTGGCTGTAGGGGGGCCAGGTTCGCTGACTTAATTGTGCTGTGAACGAGTACGTAGTGATGTGAAAATATCCCCGTAATATTGGGGACTGAAAAGGACGGGGTAAGAGGCAGTTTTCACAGTGTCATCCGCTCTGCTTCTAAAAGAAATTGGTAGGCAGTGGGGAATGGGTGATTTTCATTTTGCTTGTTTACTTGTGTGTTCAAGTTTCCTACCAGAGTTTCTGCAGGAACTCTCTTGGAGAGGTTGGGAGTGATGCCACGTGTCGGGTGGGTTTTCACACTCGGGCCCTTTTCTGTAGACCACGCCCGACAGCTGACCAAGAACCTGGTGCGCAAGCCCACAGCCGACCGCCTGCTCCAGCAGCGTGATGCGGACATCCAGAACTTTGTCCGCTTCATCTCCAGAGACTCCATCCAGAAGTCCCTGCATGTGTACTTAGAAAAGCTCAAACAGAAGAAAGGCTAAGTGCTGGGCTGCCTTCATGGGGCTGGGGCCGGACGCACCCTCCCGGGAGCCCTCTGATTCCGAGGGGTTTTAAACAAGCTCTTTTCCAATGTAGAAGTACTTTCAGCTACTCATTTTGCTGATCTTCTTAGAAGGCCCTGTTCCCTGTAGCCAGTGTCCCAGGAGCCCACTGCCCCACGAGCGCCTTTTCTTCCTGGCAGGGGGGCAGGGCCTCAGTTTGGGAATCCTGAACCAGCAGGCTGGCCGTTCTGGGTCTCGGTGACATTCGCTGCTGAGCGTCCCCTTTGCCAGAGCAGAAGTGAGAACAAAGTCCTTGTGTTGTCCCATCCCTAGCTACCCAGCTGCCTGACTGCTGGGGGCATGCCCCCTGGTCACAGGCCAGTGACCCACAAGGACCTCCCCCAGAGGAAAGCCCTTTGGCCACCACATCTGCCCACTGAGACAGAGGGGCCATGCTTGTCCAGAGACTGGGGGGCTTGAGGAGGGGTACGGGAGGCAGTACAGGTGAGTCTGTCTGCACTGCAGGAGCCCCAGTCCTCCTTCAGAAAGATCACACCAGAAAACTTGTCCAGACTCTTGAAACAAAGGTTTTTCCTCCATACAGTTCAGGCCAGTTCCCAGACCCACCAAATGGAGTTGTTTCCAAAACCAGAAACCTCACTGGGCCCCTGTACCCCCAGTTCTGTTCCTTCCCAATCCTCAGGTGATGGACTTCCCTGGGACACAGGGCATGGTTCTCCCTGACAAACCCTTGCCAGCCCGGGGCTCCTGAGAAGCAGCCTTCCCAGGGTGGCCCCATGGAAGAGGCAATGTGTACACGTGAGGTGTGTGGTCCCACCTGCCTGAGCTGCGTGAGGAGTCCAGCCTGCTCACCACTGAAGGGCTCCCTAGGTGTCCCAGGGCCACCCACTGGCTGGGCGGCCTGGGGCTCCTGACTGCCTGCTCCCTGCACTACTGGGCAGGGCAGGGACCCCTGATACACTCAAGTGTCTGCAAGGTCTGCAGGACCCAGGAAGCGAGGGGCAGGGGGGACATCAGGGACTGGGAGGTCGGCCTTGCACGTCGGCATCGAAGCTGTGTGTTTATCCCCAGCTGCACTCAGCACGTGTTCTTGGAAGCATTTGCAGTTGGCACAAAGCACAAGTTTCCACTGGAAAGCACGGGAGCGGCATTCTGGGGCCAGCCTGGTCTAGAGGGCATCCGTTCCCAGCAGGGAGTCAAAGGGGCAGGCCGGGCCATCCCTGTCCCCTAGAGGGCGGGGACCCAGGACCCCACTGGGCTGCAGGACCAAAGTTTGGGCCTCAGAGGAGTTGAATCCTAAGAAAGGACACGGAAGCCTGGACGCCGACCAGTGTGTGGTCCTGGCTGAGTGCTGGCCCGTGTTTATTGAGCACCGCCTTGTGCCCGGCACTCTACCACCCTGCGAGGTAGATGGCATAGCCCGCCACACAGACGGGCAAACAGACCGCGTGTTCCCGTGATCTGTGGTAGCCACTTGTCCAGCCAACCATGCCCGGCTGCCTTGCTGGGGGCTGGCCAGCCACCCAGGAGCCCCGCAGGGCTGTTCTCCTGGCCTGAGTCTGGAAGCAGCATCCCTGACCGGGCCTTGAGGGTTTTCAGTGGGACTTCAGGGTCACCTCCACAGGAAAATGATCACTGATGGCGAGAGCCTGGAGGGAGAGAGGTGGAGCCTGAGCAGCCCCGCCGGGCAGCCTGTCCTGGGACTCCACCGTGGAAAACGACCACTGCCCGCACCCCCGCTTGGGCCAGGGATGGAGCCCGCTGGGGCTCCACGAACCACTGCGCAGCCTGCAGGTGGGCTGGGGCCCGGACTGGAGACCCCACCCGAGAAGAGGCCAAGGGCGTCTTCCGCCATCCCATGCGATCCTTTCAGCCAGAACCCAGCCTCTAAGGGCGCTCTGTTCAGAAGCGCTGGCGCGGGGAGGGGTGTGGCTCCGGCCCTCACCCGCCTTCCCTGCGCGCACTCGCCTGAGCCTGGTCCAGGCCGAACTCCTCCTGGAAGTCGTGCACGGCGGCCGACTGGGGCTTGAGGCTCCTGCGCAGGCGGGCGCCGCACGCCACGATGCGGTCGTAGGCGCAGTCCGAGTTGCCCACGGTGGTGTCAGCGCTGTCGGGGATGAGCCACTTGAAGACCTCGCTGCTGCGCAGGCGGACAGACGGCCAGTCGCGCTCCCGCACGTAGTTGCAGTCAGCGTTGAAGTCGCCCAGGAACAGCAGGTCCTGCGGGGGCCGCGGAGCCGGGGCTGAGCCCGTGCGCGCCCCCGCACCCCCCACCCGCACGGGCACCGCCAACCCCCCGCACGCGCGCACGGGACCGGGACTGGGACGGGGCTTACGTCCGTGCCCCACTTGTCGATCACGTCCAGGTACACGTCGTAGAGAGCGTCGATCTCCGATACGGCCCGGTGCGGCGCCGCGTGCAGCGGGATGAGCACGAACTCCCCCGCAGCTGCGGGAGGCACGGGTCAGAGGCAAGAAGCGGGGACGGGGGGGAGGGGGAGCGGCGGCGCCCGCGGGGAGTTGGCGGGGGGGAACCTCACCCGAGCCGGGGGCTGAGAACTTGACCACGAAAGGCTCACGGCTGAAGGCGTCCTCCAGGTCCGGGTACTGGTACGTGTCCACGACCGACACCGCGTCCTTCCTGGGGGAAGCAGGCAGGCGGACGCGCTTAGCCGGCCCCCTCCCGCCCCGCGCGCCAGGGCTCCGCGGCCCCGCCCTCACCTGTAGACGAACAGGTACATTTCCTTGTACTGGTCCCGACCCAGGGGCTCGCTGCTCACGAAGCTGTACTCGTGCCTGGACACGCTGCGGAGACACGGGCCAGGCCCGGGGTCAAGGCACGGGACCGGCCTCCGCGATCTGGGCCTGGGGTCAGAACGCTGGGCCCTGTCCACCCGCCCGCCTCCCCGCACCTGTTGATCTGCTCCATGAGCGCGGACACGGCGCTCAGGTCCGGGTCTCGCACCTCCTGCACCAGCGTGATGTCATAGCCAGCCAGGATCTGGGGGAGGGGCCGGCAGGTGCAGGGTCACGCGCGGCAGATTCACCCGGGGAAGCCCCGCTGCGGCCCCGCCCCCGGTCCCGGGCCTCACTTGCGCGATGACGCCTCCGCAGGCCGGGTCCGACACTTTGCTGTCGCCGAAGCTCTGGATGTTGAAGGCTCCGACGCGCAGCGCCGCGGCCCCGGCGGCCCCCAGGGCCCAGAGCGCGGCCAGCAGGACCCGGGGCCCACCCATGGCGCAGAGCGGGCGGGCTGGAGGGACAGACACGTTCCTGAGCGCGGACTTGGAGTCAGACACACCAAGTCACCCCTGTCCGCCCCAGCCGCGGGGTCCAAGGCGCATCCTTCCCCTGCGTCCCAGCGTCTCCCGGGTGGTGCACTAGGCTTACCATGGCCATTCTACTCCTTGGGGGAAACTGAGGCCCAAATACAGGGGCCCCATCCCCCTCAGGGCCCCTGGTCAGCCCAGGCCCTGGACTCACCTGGGATGTGGATGGGGCGGTATGCAAGGCTGAGGATCCAGGTCAAGATCCAGGCTGGGGGTGTGTCTGTGCAGGAGACTGACTCCAGGGGTTTGGTCAGACAGCAGCGGCAGCCCAGGGGCCCAGGCGGGTATTTGAAGCCCGCGTCCAGGGAGGGGCTGGACTGCTACAGCCCCACCCCCTCTGCGGAGATGGATGCTGGAGCTCCTGGTTCCTGTTCCCAGGGACACCCCTGGGGGCAAGGTGGCAGGGTCCACCCTGAGCTTGCTCTGGCACCAGGACCATCAAAACCAGGACTCTGATGACCCTGCCAGCCCCCCAGAACTGTGTTGGGACTGAATGAAAGGGCCAGCCTCCAAGGTCCAGGCCTTGTTCTTGTCCCCCCTCCCCCACCCCGCAAAACTAGGTCATCAGACTCTCTCCCTCGGGGGTGCCTCTGAGAAAAGGCAGGCAGTGCATCCAGTAAAGACCTTCCTGGCGGCTCTCCTGCTGCTTCTCCGTTGTCACCTCGACCCAAGGTCACGGCTCCTGGGCCTCCCAGCCTGGGTCCCCTGCCCACCCCCCTCCCCCCACCTCCGTGGGGCTGGGCAAGCTGGGGTCACGACTCCAGCTGGGCAGGGCGGCAGCAGCAGGCTGCCAGTCCACATGCCAGAGACGCCCACGCACCGCCACAGTGCCGCCACCCCAGCCAGAGCCCTGGGCGGGGCGGCCAGGCGCATGAGTCTGCAGGGGGGCCGGGCAGGCGGGGGCCGCCTCAGGGGAACCTGCCAGGGCAGGGGCATCACAAGTGGTGGGTTTTCATGTTTTATTGTAAAGCAACAAAAAACTATTTACACTCCCACAACCCCTCTGAACACCTGAATTCTGTGTCCCCTCTTCCGTGGGTCCTCGCCCCAGCCCGGCCCCAAGAGCCTGCGGGCGGCCATGCTAGACGATGACCGTCTGCACCTCGAGCTGGCCCTCCGGTGAGGCGATGACCAGCTCGCCCGCGTGCTCCAGGATTTCAATGTCCTCTGAGGAAACCATGGTCACGGTGGCCTGCTCGGCGCCGTTTGCGCCTGCACGGGCCGTGAGGACAGTGCCCTCGCTGATGGCCGAGGCCAGCGTCATGGCCACCTGCTCCGTCAGGCTCTCCGGCGTAGCGATGGTGATGGTGTCCGCCGCACCCGCCTCTGGGCCCAGCCCCGCCTCCTGGTCCATAGTCACATTCTGCACGATGATCTGGTGCCCGGCGCTGGCCTGATGCACGATCTGCTGCACCACCTTCATAATGTGGCTATCCACCTGCGGGCGGCTTGTGGCTCAGCCAGCGGCTGTGGGGAGGGCGCCAGGCCACCACCCCGGCCCCGCCACCCTCCCCCCGCCCCTCACCTCCGTCTGGGTGCCCTCAATGATCTCTGCGGCTTCGTTCGTCTCCGCATCGTCTGCGGTGGCCTGGATGGGGGTCAGAGGTCAGCCTGGCCCCTCGGAGGCCCGGCCCCACCCCAGCGGCCTCGCCCCCACCTCAATGATGTACTCCTGGGTGTCAGCCACGACGGACGAGAACTCCACCAGCACGGTGTGCGGGTCCTCCGCGAGCACCGTGGCAGCTGCCGTGGGACTCTCCTCGGACACCAGCAACTCCTCCACCTCCAGCAGGCAGCCCCCTGGGGGCGGGGCGGGGGGGCTCCGTCAGCGCGGCTGACTTCCCGGTCTCCCCCCAACCCCCGCTGCCCCGTGGCCCTGACCTTTGGTGCGCAGGTGCCGGTTCAGCGTGCCATGCTCCGCGAAGCCACGGCCGCACCTGTAACACTTGAAGGGCTTCTCGCCCGTGTGGTGCCGCACGTGCCTCACCAGGGAACCCTTCTCCCGGAAGCCTCGGCTGCAGAACGGGCACACGTGCGGCTTCTCCTCCAGGTGTGTCCGGAAGTGCACCTGCTGGGCATTCTGTGGGGCCCCACCATCAGCACCCACCTGGCCTCGGCCACAGCTCAGCCCACGACTCTCCCGTCCCACCGCAGGCCAGGGAAAGGGCCCAGGGGCCGTGTGGTCGGGGGAGGGGGGTGCTGGGAGGCAGGGAACAGGGCATGGATCTGGCCCGGGGCAGGGGAGCCCGCGGATCGGGGGTCAGGAGCCAGGGTCCAGGGCCTGAGGGCCCACCTTGGTCTTGTAGCACTTGCCACACTCGGGACACGGGTAGGGCCGCTCGTCGGAGTGGACGCGCCGGTGGCCGCGGACGTGGGCGATGGTCTTGTAGAGCTTCCCGCAGTCTCCACAGCGGAAACGGCGCTCATGCACGTGCACCTCCTGGTGCTTCTTGAGCAGGTAGGCCTTGGGGAAAGCCTTGCCACACTGCACGCACGTGAACGGCCTTGGCCCTGGGGCCGCCGGTGAGGTCAGGCCGGGTCCACCCCTTGAGGGCCCCCTGCCTGCTGCCCGCCCAGGGACCAACCTAGCCGCCCACCGCACACCCAAGGCCCATCCTGGCCGTCTGCTGCCCGGCACCCACCTGCATGGCCCCTTTTGTGGGCCTCCAGGATGGCCGCCGTCGGGAAGGTCTCACTGCACTGAGGGCACGGGTGGGTCCTGGGCGCAGTGGAGGCCCCGCTGGCCACCTGCTGGGGGGGGGCAAAGCACATTTCCAGCACCCACTGTAGGCTGGGCACCAGCAGTACCAAGGAGAACAGACCCACGGCACCCCACCCCCCCGCAAGCTCCATCATGATACCATGAGCACCGGGAAGGCAGTAAACACGGAACAAAGTCCCTGCAGAAGGGGACTCGATTTTTCCAATCAGGGAGGACAGCTGCCAGGCCTGGGTGGTGACCTTGTAGCCGAGGTCCAGCCCCCCTCGAAGGAGCACACCGGCATCGCAGGCACCTACTGTCTCCACGGGCTCCACCTCCAGCAGGGGCAGCTCTGAGGGACCATCTCCCAGGGTCTGCGGACTGGGTGCGGCGGGAGGGGCTGGCTCCAGGGCCCCCTCCTCTTCGGTGACGCGCTCAAGGACAATGCCGGAGTTCTGCATGGCCTGGTGCAGCAGGTTCTCACGGCCACCCTCGCTGGGACAGGGAAGCTCCTCGGGGCCCGGGGGCTGTGGGCAGGCAGAGGGAGGGAAGCTGGCCAGGTGGCCTGGGCATGGTACCCACTTGGACCCACTGCACGGGGCAGACCCCACATGGCCCAGGGAGCACCACGCATACCCAGAGGAATGCTTTGGGGAGCCCCACGGCCCTCTCTCCCTGCCCTCACTCTCCCCCTCGCCCCCAGCTCCCCATCCCTCGGCCCTTGCTGCCCTCCGGCGGGCCTCCCCTGCAGCCAGACTGAGAACCGGGAAGGCAGGCCGGGTCCGTCCCGCTCCCGTGGCACCGCTCCCCGGGCTGGCCCGCACCTCTGGAGTCAGGGTTTTCATGCCCAGGGGAAGCTCCTGCATTTGGACGTGGACTTCGTGGATGACAGTGCCCTTGGCGTCTGTCACCAGATGAATCACGGGTGAGGTCTCCATAGGTTCGCTCGTCACTGATGAAGATGGGACCGTCCCCACCGTGGAAGTGCCAGACCCTTTAAGGCAGAACCGAGAGAATCCTTGAAGAAACCTGCCCAGCCAGGGTGGCCCCCAGGCCGCAGCCAGGACCAGGCCAGGGAGCCCCTACCTCGCTGACCTGCGGGCGCGTCCTCTTTGCCTACAACCACGTCCTTGCTCATGCTGAAGCGGATTTTTTCTGTGCACGGGGTGAGAGACTTGAGGTGCCGGGTCAGCGCACCCGACTCCCGGAAACTCTTCCCGCACTTGGCGCACTTATAGGGGCGCTCGTCTGTGGAGGGAACGGAGTCAGCCTCAGGCAGGGCTAGCGGCCTGGGGACACAGCCTCACGGCCCGCCAGAGGCCGGGGCACCACCAGAGCCACTGGCAGCATGCCGTGCGGCCCCCGGCCCCCAGCCCCCGCCTGGCTCACCGGTGTGCCGCCGGTGGTGCCGGATGAGCGAACCCTTGGTCCGGAAGGAGGCCCCACACAGCTTGCACTCGTGGTCCTTGCGGCTGCTGTGGGTGACCATGTGGGCCTTGAGGATGCTGCCCTGGGGGGAGGGGACAAGTGGGGCTCAGGCGCCTGCCGGGGCAGGAGGAGGAGGAGGCCCGACCCGCACGCAGCCCCGGGGCTCACCGTCTTGAAGGTCTTGTGGCACAGCACGCACACGTAGCGGCCGTCCTCGTTCACCAGCAGCTTGACCTGAGCCTGCTCGCCCTCCCCGCTGACCGCAGGCCCCTGACAGCTGGGGCTACCTGGGGCTTCTGCCATCTCGCCGTCCCCCGGCTCTGCTTCAGCAGCCACAATGACCTCTTTGATGTGTCCGCCGCCTGAGGAGAGGCGGGTCAGCCTGACCTTCGGGACCCTGCGCCACCTCCGATCCCTAACGGGGAGCACTGCTGGGGGGCAGGGAGGGGGCCGCAGGGCTGTCCCGACCACCCTCCAGCCCGTGCCTGGCACCTGCTCCACGAGTGGGAGGCATCCCCTCTGACTGCAGAGCTGCCCGGGGAAGCTCCAAAACCCCACAATGTTTCCAGTGGGGAGACCCATCCTGAGCACTGGTGCCCCTCCTAAGGCCAGGAGCACACGACTAGACGTGGGCAGGGGTTCTGCCACCTCTAGGGACGAGTGAGTGCCAGCCCGGAGACGGGAGTGGGCTGTCTGCTCTGCTCACAGCACTGGCTCCCCCTGACAGGTAAGGCGGCTGCCTCCGGGGACCGGCAGGGAGGCTGGGGACGCGTCTGGGAGCATCAGTGCTCCCGAGACACCCGGGACCGCCTGAGGAAGGGGGCCGGGCTTTAGCACCTCTCACGGGTGATGAAGAGATCTGACAACGTGCAAAGCTAAGCCGTAAACACACTGCACAATTTCTGCTCCTAAAAATGACATGCGGGGAACAGTTGTAAAGCCGCTCTTAGGAACCATCTCAATCACACAGTGTTTTGACAAGCCATTCTCCCAAACAGAGGGGAAGCACCGTGACTCAGAAATAATTAAGGGCCTCTCTCGCCGGTGCCCTGGCGGCTGTGCTTGATGCTCTATGGTCCCTCCACCCCAGAAGCAAACTTCCAAAAGGACAGGGACTTCTGCGAGGACTTGAGGTGGAGTGTGGTATGACGGACGGTGGACGGAGGGCTCAAGGAAGGAGGAACATGGCTGCCCTGAGCCCAGAGAGGACACGCAAGTTTGTTTGCCTGGAGAGGCAGGACGGCCTGGTACAGGTTCCCCTGCACAGCCCCCTGAGGCCCCTGGCCCGGCAAGGACTGAGATGCCCCCAGTCCTGGCATGCCAGCAAACTGGCAGTTGAGGATGCTAGCCAACCTGCACCAAAGAGCAGCTGACACCAAGGGGACGGACACTTGGGGCACCCAAGGGGACAAGAGAGCCAGGAGGTGCCCAGAGAGGAGCCCCCGGAGCTCATGGCGGAGCTGCCGAGCAGCAGGTATGAGCCGGCTGGAGGCTGGCGTGCTGGGAAGGGGCCTGGCTGGCTGGGGGTCTGGGACCCGTGGATGCCGCCCTAGCCCAGGGAACTTGTTTTCCCATGGGACACCACTCACCCCAGAAACCAAACACCATGCCAGGGCCGGAGTGCGGCCCCACCTCCTGCATGACAACATGCCTGTCCCACAGCGGCACAGGTGAACGTCCCCATCCACAGGAATGTCAGCACAGAGATGGGGACAGGTGTCCTGCCACCTCCGTGAGGCGGGACCTTGGCAGAAAGGCCTGTTCTGACATTCCCCTCCCTGACGTCTCCTCCATCTCTCTTCCTGCCCCAGCTGCTCCCCAGGGCTTCGCAAGGCCAAGTTCTACCTGCTGCCCAAACCCGCATCCTGTCAGGCCGCCCACTCACGCACCTGCCAAGACTCCTCCTACCCGACAGACGGCCAGGTAACGACCGTGGCCTTCCCAACGTGGCAGCAGGCCGCGCCCAGCCTCCTTCCTGGGTACACACACCCCACACCTGGCTGCCCTCTGAAGCTTCCCCCTTCCCAATCCAGACCTGTCAACAACCCCTCTCCTACATCTGAAGAGCACTTTAACTTAAAAAGAGCCATCAAAGAGGCTGACTTGCTCTGTACGCTCATAAAAGCCTGGTGAGAATCAGGGCAGGAGTTGCCACCCCCACGTGGGAGGGGACAGCCAAGGTCAGACAGCAGGTTAGCACAGAGCCGGAGCAGCACGTGCATCCCCTGCGTACCCCAACCTGACCCATCAGAGCTGACCCTGGGGTAGGGAGCAGCAACCAGGGGTGGGTGGCTGAGAAATAGGGAAGATTCCAGAAGGACCAGGGAGAAAAGTTTGGAGAAGCCGCAGGAGGAAACAACCAGCTCGTGAGTAAGCAC
Source organism: Ursus americanus (assembly GCF_024610735.1). Classification (NCBI taxonomy): domain Eukaryota; kingdom Metazoa; phylum Chordata; class Mammalia; order Carnivora; family Ursidae; genus Ursus; species Ursus americanus. Next base: position 38,621,281 of record NC_142128.1, read on the forward strand.
AAAGTGAGGACTCTGAATGCAGCCCGTGAGCTTCCCCTTCCTGGCAGGCCAGGGCCTGGTGCCCGGTGCTCAGCCCCTAGGGCCTCAGCCCTCCTCAGCCAGGCCTTGCTCTCAGGACAGCAGAGAGACACGGGCAGCGAGGGTCCCTAGCCTTCGGTGCTGACCACAAACAGCTGATAGGTCAGCGACAGCTGTGCTGAGAGCCACACGTGGACAGCCACAGTGGGACCAGATCGCGCTGGCTTACCGACGATGTCAGGTGCATGGCTGATGTCTGCCGTTAAAGCGGCTGCCTCCACCACGATGTGGGCCACAGTGATGGGCTCCTCCGGGCCTGCCACCGCTGGCACCACCTACCGAGGGGGAAGAGGGGACAGAGAGGACTCATCTGCGGGGCTCTGGAGCTCCCTTGGCTTGGAGAGGACGGGCTTGTGTTTATGTCCATGCAGGAAGGCTGCGGTGGGGCCTCTCATCTCCCCCAACATCTCTCCTGCCCCTGCTCTGAGCCTGACTCCTGCCTGGTCCCTCCATCTCAGGCCTAAGGGGTCACCCCATCACTCAAAAACCTCTGGCCACCGTGGGCTGACTGCAGAGCACCGAGCGTCATTGTGGGGGGCTCCAGGAGGAAGTGGCCAGCGGCTCTGGCCCGAAGCTCAGCTCAGCAGGCTGTGCAGGGATGAGGTCAGCACCTACACCCACAAGCCCCAGCCAGGGTATCAAGGGAAAGAGCCCAGCCATGTGGGACCAGGGGGTCTTCCTGGAGGAAAGGGCACCACTGGGAGGGGCAGGAAAGGGCACAGGGTCAGAGTGAGACTGCTGTGAGCCTTATGACCTCTGGACCACCCCCTGTGATGACCTGAGGCAGCTGACATCTCTCAGAGCCTCCTTTCCCACCTCCATACGAGGAGGATGACAAGAATGCCACCCTGCGAGGGTGCTGTGGACCCCTCATGAGAACGTGTGTGTAGCCCAAGCATGCACGCAACACCACAAAGTCGGCCATTTTTATGACAAGGTGGCAGGACGCCCAGAGCTACCCTTTGTTTGTGGGATACTGAGGAACTGTGTGTACAGGGCAGGAGACAAGCCCTGAGCCAGGACAGGCCCTGAGGTTCCAAGAAAGGCGAGACCTTAACTGCGCAGGCTCCGGCCTGAGGCTGCTGAGAAGGCTGGGCCACCCTGGCGCACTGCTGAGCTCTTGGGGGCCGGGCCCAGACCCTCCCTCATCCATGACCAGGCGCCGGCCCTCTGCCCAAGCCCTGAGCCGCAGGGCACCAGCTGCACCCACCCCCCTCCCAGCTGTCAGAGGAGCCCGGGGGTCGGGGTGGAGAGCGCACACATGCACGGGTATGTGCAGGGCGGGGGGCGGGGGAGAGCTCACCTCCTGGCCCAGCAGTGCACCGGCAGCAGGGGCTGCAGGGAGGGCCTCCTGAGGGGCCCTCTGGCACACCTTCTGGAGCTTGTGTTGAACAAAGTCTTCCAAGGCAGTGAACTCCGCCTGGCAGCGGCCACATCTGTGCACATCGTCCTCATCTGCAATGAGCCTGTGGTCGGTGCGGCTCGGGAGGGCCTCCAGCGCTGGGTGCCACTGGAAGCAGCCGCACCTTCCCCAGCCCTCTCAGAAGGGCTGAGAAAACTCTTGGAGGCCCAGGGTGCCAGCCCCCATCCTCTGGGGATCTGCAGAAGCGGGGTCCACCCCAGGGAGAGCAGCATCCAGCAGGTGGTGGCCCCAACTGTACAGTTAGGCTGCGGAGAGCCACAGAGGCTGTCGTGGCCAAAACCCCCACTTTAGAGGTGAGGGGACAGAGGCCCTGGGAGCAGCCAAGAGGTGGAGGGATTCACCCACACCAGTTTGGGGACAGTGGAGGACCAGGGATTAAGATTGTTGGGCTATCCGTGTGCCCTTCGGCACCTCAGTGGCCATGTCTGGGTCCATTTGCTCATCCATAAAATGGGCCAACCCAGTGCGTGTATGGTGCAGTGGGGATCAGTGGGCTAATGCCCACAGGGCTCTGGCTGAGAGGCCAGCCCTAGGCAAACACAGAAGAGGCAGGATGCCCTGACCCATAACCCTCTTTCCTCACTGACTTGCTGCTTCGTTGGTTCTGAACAGGCAGGAGCTCCCTGTTCTCCTGAAGACACTCGGGATGGAACTTCCCAGAGGGGCTCCACACCCCAGGAACATCACACCCGAGCCCCTCACCATCTAGGCTGAGCAGCCAGTGCCTACCCCAGGTCCTACAGGAGAGACTTCCCACTCACTGAGTCCCTACTGGGTGCCAGGCACCTCACTGGGGATGTCACCGAATCCAGCCAGCACCCTGGGGAAACAGAGATGACCATTCTCATTGCAGAAAAATGACTTGCGATTCAAAGGCACCCAGCTGGTGAGTGTTAGGACCAGAACCTGAACCTGAGGGTCTACTCCAGATGGCCTGCCATTTGCACAAAGGGATGGGGGGATGTCCCTTGTGCTTCCGTAAAAGTCTGCCAGTTCCTACCACTTCAAATGCAGTACCACATCAAGGTCAAACCAGCCCTGGCACATAGAAGGAGTCTTCTGAATTAGTGAGCAAACAAAAGCCTAAACCACAGCCATGACTGGCCCACAGAAGACCACAGTCCCCTCCAGATGGCTCACAGTCACAAGCCAAGCACTGAGGTGCCCACCACCCTCTTAACCTTCCCATCTAGCTGGCCAAGTCTGACTCAGTGCTGCCGATGAAGGGGCACCCACCACAGAAAGGGACACGCCTCACCCACACAACACTGACAGGGCTGGGGGCAAGCCCAGCACGGCACAGCAACCTCCAAAGAGATCCCTCTACAGGTTGGCACTGCCCCTAATGGTCCTACCCTTCCCCAGCTGGAATAAGAAGGAGCAAGAAGAAAAAAAATGTACTGAGAATATGAGCTCTGTGGAGACGGGGACCACCACCCCAATATCACCAGCCAGTCCCCTCCTCTCAGGCCAACCTGGAGAGCTGAGGATAGAGACCCTCCTTCTGTCTGAAAAGCTATCCGTGCACCTGTGAGCTAGCCCTGGGCGAGCCAGCCCTGGGTGTGCCTGCGGCACTGCTCTCAGCGGGTCACCACGTGCTCTATCTTCCTTGTCACCACAGTCCTGGGAAGCAGCAGAGCCCAGAAGTTAGGGGACCTGGCTGAGGAGTCACACAGTCCAGTCCTTGCTACTTACTACCTGGGTGACCTGGTCACTTTGATATCCTTGAACCTCAGTTTCCCTCACCCACAAAATGGGAATAATAACAACAGTAAGAGCCTCCAGGGTTGGTTTTAGGATGAAAATGCGATGCGGGGTAAGTGCTTAACACATTAGCAGCAGCAGCAGCAGCAGCAGCAGCAGCAGCATCCCCATCTTGCAAGGGGAAAGGCAGGCTCACCTGCCCAGGATCAACTAGCCAGAAAGCGGCAGGTCTGGGATGGAGCTTGCAGGCTGGCTGCAGAGCACCGGCTCTCCACCACTGGGCTCTGCTGCCTCCCCAAGGGCCAGCCCGGAGCCCGGAGCCTCGGAGCCTGGAGCCTGGAGCCCCGGAGCCCCGCCCCCCTGCAGCCTCCAGCCCCACCCCTGCCAGGGCTCTAGAGGCCCGTCAGGTGCAGTGGGAGGGGGCCCAGAGGAGAGCAGGGCCGTGCCCAGAAAGGCGAAGATGGGCTGGACCGCGGGTCTGAGGGGCAAGGCCGGCCGTGGAGGCGATGGCAGAGGTCTACACGGGCAGCCCCCAGAGGCTTGGCCACCTGTGAGTATCCGTGAGTGGGCACCGAGGCCCGCTGGGTGATGGGCGCCCCGCAGGAGAGGCCCGAGGGTCTGAGGAACCCGGGGGCTCGTGGAGGGCTATGCAGGGCCCCCTTGGGGATCCGGGAGGTCCGCAAGGAACAGGCGTCTGGGACGGTCTGTCGCGTCCACAGCTCGGGCCATCGGGGCCTCCTCCAGCCAGGACTGAGCCGTCCCCACCCCGGCCGCGCCCGACCCCGTCAGGCCCTGTTACCTTCCTCGCTAAAGGGCGCCGGGAGGCCTAGGAAGCCGCCAGGGGCCAAGGCCGCCGCCGCCCTCGCCGCCGCCGCGACCCCGCCCTCGCCCGCCTCCCGCCCGGCTTCGGCCCGGACTTCTGCCGTATGCGCGGCCGTCACCCGCACTGCCATCGCGCCCTCCATGTCGCAACGCGCCGCAGGAAGATGGCGGATTTACGACCGTGTCGTCATAACAACGGGCCGCGCTGAGGAGAGCGAGAACGACGAGAGGAGGAAGACGGGGCGGGGCCGGACGGGTTTGACTGACAGGCGGCGGGGCGGAGTCTGAGAGGAGGGGCCTGGAACTGCAGAGGCGGGGCCAGACTCCAGGAGAGAGGGCACGGGGAGGGGCTGCTCGGGGGCGTGGTCACGGTGGAGCGCACTGACAGGCGGACGGGCGGGGTCAGAGGCGGGCCCTCGGGGCGGGGCTCGGGGCGTCAGGGTCTTGACCCTGCGGGAGGAGCCGAGGGCTGGGTTCCCCGAGCGGCTTCAGGTCTGAGAGCGGCAGGGGAGGCAGGCGGGCGGCCCGCCTGACGCTACCCCGGCTCCGACAAGCAGCGTGGTGCTCACCGCCGGGGCTCCACCGCGTCGGGTCAGAACCTCCCTTGCTGGTTGCCGGGTCCCAAGGAAGAGCCCGAAATGGGGCTGGCTCTCGGGTAGCTTCACTAATCCTTTTACACTAATGCGTATCTTTTACATTGTAATGAATACACGCAAGATTTACCACTAGCGACATTTAGCGCATTCACAGTGTGGTGGGACCATCACCACCATCTAGTTCCGGAACCTTGTCGTCCTTCCAAAAGGAAACCTGTCCCCTTAGCACTCACCCCCGTTCTCCCCTACTCCCAGCCTCTGGCAACCGCTTTCTGTCTGTATGGATCTTTCTCATACATGTGGGCTTTCGCCTGGCTTGTTTTGCTTAGCATAACGCTTTCCAGATTGATCCATATTGTAGCCTGTGACCAAACTTCATTTCTGTTTATACCTGAATAATATTCCATTATCTGGATAGACCACAATTTATTCATCCATCGTGTTTGGGTTGTTCCCACCTTTTCTATTGTGAATAATGCTGCCATGAACACATGCAGACAAATTCCTTTTGTTCTTTCTAAGACAGTAGTTTAGTTAGCTCTTTGACACTAAGCACTGTACAGGATTTTTTCATTTAAGATATCAATGATCCCCATTTTTAAAAAAAGATTTTATTTATTTATTTGAGAGGGAGAGACAGTGAGAGAGGGAACACAAGCAGGGGGAATGGGAGAGGGGAGCCTGACGAGGGGCTCAATCCCAGGATCCTGGGATCATGACTTGAGCCAAAGGCAGACACCCAACGACTGAGCCACCCAGGCTCCCCAATCATCCCCATTTTAAAGAGGAAGAAACTGAGGCACAGAATTGATAGTATGCTTGCCTGAGGGCAGACTGGAGACTCAGAGTCTGTCCAGAGCCACGGGCTGGAAACCCACAGGGTGTTCTCTCCCAGCTCAGTTTTATCTTCTGTGACCCAGCCCAGTGCTGGATGCCAGAGACTCAGATAAATCAGAACTGGTCTCCTCCAGGAAGGCTAATCTCCAGGGAAGACCAGGCAGAGTGCACAACTCTGCCCTGGGAAGGACACCGAGCAGAGACTGTCTCTATGCCGGGGCTGCCCAGCTGGGGCCCCGAGGACCCTTGGCCTGGCAGGAGCAGGGATGTGTGAAGCACAGGTCTGATCACTGGAGGTCGGGCTGGGGTAATGATGAAGCTGCTTTCTGCAGGAGGCTTGCTCACCGTTGCAGGAGTTTAAGCAGATGGAGTGACTGTTTCAAAAGGCTCCCTCTGACTACTGTGCACAGAAAGGACCACGGAAGCAGGGAGATCCCAGATGGATGGTCTCTGAGAGAGACAAACAGGAGGAAGAACAGGTATGGGGCATGTGGAGGGGGCTCTGGGAAGGAGGGACCAGGACGACCCTCACTTAAGGCTGTGCTGAGGAGTAATGCGGAAGCCAGTGTCAGAGAGGTAGAGGAAGCCCCTGGGAGAATGGAGTAGGGAAGGGTGTCAAAGGCAGAGAGGACAGTCTGAGTGTGGGTGAAAATGAGGAGGAGGAGCTGGCCCAGGGGAAACAGAGAGCCTGCCCTGCTGTGTGCTCCAGAGCCATGTCAGGGGCAGGCCAAGGCTCCTGCCTTGTGGCTCCCTGGGAGTCAGAAAAGGGCATCCTAATCCAGTGGGTTCCAGGTCCTGCCTCAGCCAGAACCCAGGCAGGCCAGTGGACAGGCCTGAGATCCCTGAAAGGCAGAGAGGCCAGAGGAAGACGGGAAAACCAGAGTCCCCCTTCCCCCAGATGGCCTCCTCCTGTCCCACCCAGCCCTCAGCGTGGGCTTCAGCTGCAGGCTGTTTGACATTCAATGCTGCCTCAACGTGCCATGGCCAGAGCCGTGGAAACTCCATCACCCTTTAGGAGGACTGCTCAGTCTCTGTTCTTTGGAGGTACTTTAATTTATTTAACCAATCCCATATTGAAGAATATTTAGATTGCTTCCAATTTTTTTTTTTTTTTTTTGCCACTTGAATCCTTTTTCAATGACTCCCATTTTTACTTGGCTCATTAGAAGCAAAACCATCTGTGAAAACACAGATTCAATTGCTACTTGCATTTTCTAATACAATTTAAATCCTTGCAAGGCTATTAAAATTAAATAGTGTCTGTCCTTGTGCCACTCCATCTATGCCCCATTCAGCTTGCAGGCAGGGCTTCCTCACTTGGGGGAACGCCGGCGCCAACCATTCACAGGTATACACTGAGCATCTACTGTGTGTCGGGAACACATCATAATCGTGAGGTGCTCCTCTCCCATCCAGACACAGGGCACCTCACACAGGTAAGCCCCTACCCCTGCCTCCACTAAATGTACCAAGTGCACCATCCCTTCCAGGGCTGGCAGGACCTTGTCTATAACCACCTCTTCTCTTGATATGGACCATTCCACCCTTTCCACAGTGCCAGCACAATCCCTACAACTCACAGGGGATGTTAAGGTAAACAGGTGTGGCAGAGCTCCACTTTGGAGTCCCCTGAGTTTAATCCCAACTCTGCATTGTCCAGCTAGTGACTCTGTGGCTCAGTCTCCTCATCCATGAGTGGGGACACTAACAGTCCCTGCCTCTTAGGGCTGTCCTGTCATTCCGACAAAGTAATGCAGGTAAGGAGTGGTGCTCAGTGCCTAGATGCTTACCGAGTGCCCAGTAAACCCAAGCAACTGGGCAGGTATTGTACAAGCTGGCCCGTGGCTGGCCAGTGTACCATATACACTGGATGCTTGTGCGTGGTTAAAAAAGGGTTTGTGATCTTCTGTCAAATCCCATTCATGCCAGAGTCAGCTGCACCACCAAAACTAACTGGGAAGACACAGGGAGGAAGGGTCCCCTTGTGGGTACATCAGGCAGGAACATTCTGCATGCCCCGCCCTTGTAGGCAGGCCATGGCCCGTCCAACGTCCTCCAGGAGTTCCTGGGGCCAGCAGAGACCAACAGAAACAAGCCGTGTGTAAATAAGCAGGGCCCTAAAGGAACTAAGTTCACTGGCTTTACCTCATGGGCTTGGGGGCAGGGTGGTGGGTTCGAGCAGACTTTAGGGAGACCTGGGGCCCAAGAGCAGAGCAGGGGTTTGACAGCCTAGGAGCTGGGAGGCTGGGTCGCCTGGCACAGGGCAGGCTTTCAGGAAACGGGGCCCTTCAGAGCCAGGCACCTGGCCCTACTGAACATCGTAACAGCTAAGCATACCTGTGAACCCGCGACTCCCCTCATAAGTATACTTCGTCCAAGAGAAACGCGTGTCTACGTCCACAAACCACAACATTCATACAAGTATTACTTACAATGCTCCCGAACGGGAAACAACACAATGTCCCTCAACTGGAAAACAGACACACAGAGGTGTATTCTTAAACCAGCCCACAGGACAATCAAGACACGCGCGCAGAAGGTTGGATTTCACAGACGCCATGTTGATCCACAGAAGCCAGACCCGTGGTTAGATCCGTCGGCGAGGCCATCTGGAACAGGCAGAGGAAGCTGTGACTCACTCCTTGGGGACGGGAGTCAGAGAAGTGGCGGGGGGAGGGGATCGGCGCCTGGAGAGGGACTGTGAGGGAACTTTCTGGAGCCATGAAAACATTCTCTAGCTTGAGCTGGGTTGTGTTTACACAGCCGTGTGGGTATGTAAAAATTCCATCAGGCTGCACGCTTCAGATTCATGCACCTGACTGCTACGCCTCAGTAAAAGTTAACCGTGATACCTAATAATAACGACGGCGATGAGCGCTGGGTTCTGGGCAGTGTCTCCTTAGACCCTAATCCCACCGCCTGTAATTACTCGCTCACATGACCACTAAGGCAAGCCCACCGCCTGTAATTACCTGTTCACGTGACCGCTAAGGCGCTTCCCACTGCCTTATTATTACTTGTTCACGTGACCGCTAAGGCGATCCCACCGCCTTACAATTACTTGCTCACGTGACCGCTAAGGCAGCCCCACCGCCTGGTCATTACTAAGGCCCAGGGAGAGGGTTTCTGCAAAAGGCTGAGAACGGGAACGCGAGCCTGGCCGGGAAGGAGCCCCGGGCTGTCACCCAGCACCGGCCTTCCTCAGCCACGCGCTGGCGCCGTGTCCGCAGCGTGCCCCGGGCGGAGGGCACGGCCCGGCGCCGCCCAGGCAAAGGTACGGACGTGACTCCGGCCCCCGGGCCACAGCGGCTCCCCGCCCCGCCTCCACGTCCTGCCGCGCTCCTCGCCGCGGAGAAGCCAGCCAATCCGCAGCCGGCCCGGCCAGGGGTCACTCCATAGAGGGCCTCCGTCACCTAAGCTGACCACGCGCCACCAATGGGCGAGCCGCCCTGAGGCCGCCAATGAGCAGCAGCCTTAGGTCCTGCGCCGGCTCTGGGCTCCTCCGCAGCGTTTCCGCAGTGAACGCTACACTCCGAATGCCGGTTGGCTCCCTGCCAGCCAATCACCGTGGCGCCCCAGATCCGGCAGCCAATGGCCGCCCGCCTCCCCGCGCCGGGCTGCGACGGTTGGCGCTGAGCTCCCGCAGCCCGCGGGAGGCGGGGGCGGATTGGCGCAGGCGGCGTCCAATGGGCGGCGCGCGCGAGGAGCGGGGCCAATGAGCGCGCCGGGGGCGGCGCGGGCGCGGCGGCGGGCGGCTGCAAGGAGCGGCCGGTGGCGGCGGCGGCGGCGGCCGGTGGCGGCGGCGGCCATGGCGGCGGCGGAGGCCGGCGGTGACGACGCCCGCTGCGTGCGGCTGAGCGCCGAGCGGGCCCAGGCGCTGCTGGCCGACGTGGACACGCTGCTGTTCGACTGCGACGGCGTGCTGTGGCGCGGCGAGACGGCCGTGCCCGGCGCGCCCGAGGCCCTGTCGGCGCTGCGGGCCCGCGGCAAGCGCCTCGGCTTCATCACCAACAACAGCAGCAAGACCCGCGAGGCCTACGCCGAGAAGCTGCGGCGCCTGGGCTTCGGCGGCCCGGCGGGGCCCGGCGCCGGCCTCGAGGTCTTCGGCACGGCCTACTGCACTGCGCTCTACCTGCGCCAGCGTCTGGCGGGCGCGCCGGCCCCCAAAGCCTACGTGCTGGGCAGCGAAGCCCTGGCCACCGAGCTGGAGGCCGTGGGCGTCGCCTGCGTGGGCGTGGGGCCCGAGCCGCTGCTGGGCGACAGCCCCGGCGCCTGGCTGGACGCGCCGCTCGACCCCGACGTGCGCGCCGTCGTGGTGGGCTTCGACCCGCACTTCAGCTACATGAAGCTCACCAAGGCGGTGCGCTACCTGCAGCAGCCCGGCTGCCTGCTCGTGGGCACCAACATGGACAACCGGCTCCCGCTCGAGAACGGCCGCTTCATCGCGGGTCCGTGAGGCCCGGGGGGCGCGGGGGTGGGGGCGGGCCGCGGGCCCTTCCTGTCCTCTGACCCCGGGTGCTCTCCTCCCCTCCCTCCCCTACCTCTCCGCCCCGCAGGTACCGGCTGTCTGGTCCGAGCCGTGGAGATGGCCGCCCAGCGCCAAGCCGATATCATAGGGAAGCCCAGCCGCTTCATCTTCGACTGCGTGTCCCAGGAGTACGGCATCAACCCGGAGCGCACCGTCATGGTGGGAGACCGCCTGGACACGGACATCCTCCTGGGCGTCACCTGTGGCCTGAAGACTATCCTGACCCTCACCGGCGTTTCCACTCTAGGGGATGTGAAGAGTAATCAGGAAAGTGACTGCATGTCTAAGAAGAAAATGGTCCCTGACTTCTATGTTGACAGCATAGCTGACCTTTTGCCTGCCCTTCAAGGTTAAAGATTTAGTGTCTTTAATCTCCAGAATAAAACGAATTGAAAACCACTTACCCAAATTAATAGGTGGGGCTTAAGCATCCGCTCAGCTAGGTGGCTTCAAAGAGTATCCTTGGAGTTAAGTAAAGGCACTAGTTGTTAACCTTGTAAGTAAACATTTCGGGGCGATATTGTTTACAGATGCTTCTATTTGAAGATGCACTTTTAAACCTGGAGGGCATTGTGGGGGTCCTGGGCACTGGGTGCCATTGACAAGGACAGGCTTAGCATCTGTCCAGGATTCAGGTAACCTCAGGGTGGTTACCCAGCCTGCTGATGGGACCAAGGCAGGTCTAGGGATGTTAGATGTTTTACTGAAGATTGCATTCAGGGATCGGCCCCCCCTTACAGGGCAAAGGGGAGGACGGTCTGATTATTTTGACTGTTGTGAGAAACTTGTACAAACAGCCCCAGGGCCCGTTGATGTGGTCCTCTGCAGGTGAGCCCGCTGCAACGTCCCAGCCCCTCACCTGCAGGGTGGGAGTGGAGGACAGTGCTGCTCCCTGTCCTTGGGGTGCAGCGTGCTGACCTCACCACTACCAGCCCACACTTCCTTCAAAACCACTCTGATGTCACAATCAAGTGTCTGCTCCGTTTCAGATACCCAGGGCTGCCACACCTCATATGTGGTCACGGAGTTCTGTAAACGCAGTCCAGCTAAGCCTCAGCTTTCTCAAATGTGCATTTAAATCCAGCTGATTGGACCGAGCATGTTGTTAGCTGAGCGGCCGAGAGGGTGTGGATGCCTTTGCTGAACTCTGGGCAGCTGTGCAGAGAGCTCAGAGTAGCGTTGGTACCAAAAATTATTTTTTTAAACTTTTGAACAACTTTTGTCAAATGGTGGAATTGAATCTTAAGTGTGTTAATTAATAGCTGTGCTCTGTCTCGTAGGGAAAATCCCACTGAAGAAGTCTGCGTGCCCCGCAGCCAGCAGCACGGCTAAAGGCATGTGCTGGCCAAGGAATGCCTGTCGCCCTGGGCACCCTCTGGGTGGGGGAGGAAAGAGGTGTCCCCAAGAACAGGAAATACTTTTACAAAACATCCAGTCTCTTCCTGTTTTCCTCCCATACCCTTAGTTGGGGTGGGGGGTTAGGTGCCAATGGTCCTTGAGGCCACTTCCCTTGGCTCTGGAGTTCCTTGTCGGAGACCAGCAGGAAAACTGGCAGGTTCCACCTGCTAGCCAACGGTTCTTGGCAGAGGGCCCCCGGCCTTTTTTGCCTGTTCCCTAAGTCGCTGACCTGGTAAGCAGGCTGTCCAGCCATACTTGTAGGGTAGGGCCTGGGAAGCTGTTCCTTTTGGCAGACTCCTTCCCAGCGCCTCACTCTGTATCCAGTGGCAAATCCACAAGCTTCTCTCCTAGCTCCAGGGTGACTCCTTCCCTCATTCTCGAAGTTCTCATAGCAATAAACGGTGTCCCGAACCCGCAGCTCTTCCCAGACCTGGGGTGTCTGGGGTTTGGACTCTGCTGTGGGGCAACGCGAGGGCAGCCATCGCCTGTGAGGTTGGTGGTGCTGACGTTGGCTCTGCGAGGTCGGCTCAAGGTGGGTCTGGATATTGAGCAGGCCTGTCAGGGCGTTGTCACCCACACCAGGAGCACGCAGCAGGTGCGGCAAGCAGCAACACCTCTCCTGCCGGGCAGCAACCCGAGAGCCCACGTGCACCCCATCTCTGCCCCCCGTTGCACTGTGTGAATCCAAATACATATTAAAGTCTCAAACCTGCGCTGACTCTGGCGTCCTTTGCCCTTGTTTTGACAGCAGCCTTTGCACAGATGCTATAGCTGCCTAGCGTGGGGAGGGGGTGCTGAGAAGGATGCGTTCTGGGATTCGTTCCAGGGCTGGGATGCTGACCACCATGATGCCACCGCATCCCGGGCCCATTAGACAGAGGGCTGGGTTCAGAGGAAAGCAAGAACAGGAAAGGGCCACACGGTGAAGGGGGTGAGGAGCACGCACACCCCGCCCCAAGCTGCCAGTGCCAGGGGGAGCCTGGACTCGAAATCCGCAGCGTCTGGAAGCAGAGGAAGCCATCCTGGGCAGGGCAGGGACGGGCTGACCTAACCTTCCCGGGCTGTGTGGAGGTTCCAGTTGGCCGACAGGAAGCTGCCCTGTTCTCAGTCTTCCGTGCTGCTTACCACCCATCAGCTGTCCCGTCTGAGGGGCTGGGAAGTGGCTGGGGGGACAGGGGACAGAAGGACAGAGGCAGCATGGACTCCCATACCAGTCATTTGTGAAACACATTTATTAGTGGGCTGCCGCGGGCTGAGCCCTGGGAATCCAGAAGTAACTTGAGACACTGGAACAGCCTCTTTAGGAAAATTAAGTCTGTCCCCAAACAGACTATAAAATTGTCCTGCCTGGGCCTGGTCTCCCTCCGTGCCAATCCGTGGGACTCGATTTCCTTGGTAGCCGTGCTCTTCCACTCTCTTGGGCCCCCACGCTCTCCGGTCTGCACAGGGGAGAGCCAGGCACAGTGACAAGCACCCCCCACCCTAAGCAGGGGGGGCTGTCCTGGCTCCGACCCTGATATCAGGTGGCTGGGCTGGTGGGGAGCAGCGGGGTCAGGAGAGGAGGGGGCCGGGACGGTTGTTTGGCTCATCGAGGGTGTACTAAGGTTTCCCTAGCTGACTCCAAGGGGCGGCAGACAATCCGCGCATTGTCACCAGGGCTGTGGCATGGAGCAGAGGCGCTGCTGTGAGGAGAGCCCTGGGCCTGGGCCTGTCGAGGTGAGTGCCTCCAACCACCCAACACCCTCTCCTAGCACAGAGACCCAGGGCATGCCCCGTGCAGGGGACAGGAGGGCCGTGCCCACCTCGCACACCTCAGCCCCTGCCTTCCTGAGCCAGCCTGCTTCCCGGTCTCTGCTCTAGGCCCCACAAGCTGCAGTTTGCCCCCAGGGGAAGGCCAAGCCCTGCCCTGGGGGCTGGAGAGCCCCTGGCCTGCTGCTGCTGCTGCTGGCACTGGCCGCTGCTGGGGCCGTGGCTGGAGGGCTTCTTGGCTTCACTCACAGTTCCCCCAAGGTGAGCTCCTCCTGGGGACCTGGCCAGGGGCAGACAGTGGGAAGGGGAAGGAAAGGCCAGCACCTCTCAGCCCACCAGTGGAGCCAGGGCTCAGAGCAGTGGCTGGAGGACCAGAGGGGTGGGGGGGTCAAAAACTCTGCAGCGGAACCCGGCAGGGGTGGGCAAGGATGTCCGGGGCTGCCCCACGCTGCCCAGCTGAGCCCTGGCTCCCCGATCTCAGCCTCTGCTGCAGATGCTTCGTCTGACCCTCCCAAGCCCTGGGGCACCCTGGTCCAACCAAACTGTCCAGGTGGATGTGGCCCGGAACGTGGCAACCATCCGGGTGACCTCGGCTCAGAGCAACCACAGCTGGGCAGTGCTGTTTGACGGGCAGAGCGTGAGTGGGCTGGGGGTGTGGTCAGCACCAGTGGATGTTCGGGTGGCCCTGCCTCACCTGCCTGCCTCCCCAGGGCTGCGTCTGCTACCGCCCCTTGGAACACCCGGCCTGCTTCCTCTGCCCGATGGAGCCCCGAGATCGCGAGACCCTACAGCTGCTGGTGAACATGGCCAGGGTAAGCAGCCCCATGCGGCCAGGCTCCCTGGGCCAGGGGACAGACAAAGGGTCCTGTGTATGCCTCAGTCCTGCGGCGGGCTGGAGCTCTGGTTTCAAGGAACAGAAGGCCTGTCTTCCCTCGGCCGGGGCCGCTGGCAAGAGCGGAGGACGGTGCTGGCATCAGGCCAGCAGTCCAGGACGCACAGGCCCCGCCCCAACCCGGTCGCGTGCCAGTGCCCCTGTACCGTGGCCCACCAGTGCCTTCTCTGCAGGGCCTAGGGTCCCCCGGCCCCAGCCAGGCCACCCACTATGCCCAGGAGCTGCTGGCAGTGCTGGGGAGCCGTGAGGTGGACCCTGCCCAGGTGGGGGATTCCGTGCAGCGCCTCTGCACGAAGACGCCCGTGTACTGGGCCCGCCGAGCAGAGGGTAAGTGGGGCGGTGCTGTGAGGCCCGGGCTCCTGTAGAACGGTCTGGGGAGATGGGCAGGAGCCCTCAGGTTCATGGACGCCCCTCCCCCAGGGCCCCGGAGGCAGCGGCTGATCTACCTCTGTGTTGACATCTGCTTCCCCAGCAACGTCTGCGTGTCGGTCTGCTTTTATTACCTCCCAGACTAAGTTCAAAGCCTGGCCAGTCCCCCAGGCCAGCCCCGTCACCAGTCACGGAGGGTGGCTGCTGGCGGGAGCTAATAAACCCTCCAGCTGGCCATGACTGCGTTCTCTGTGGCCTCAGGACGCAAACTGGGTGAGGGGCAGGGGAGAGCACTGGCTTAGGTTTGGGCACCAGCCTGGGACCCCTAGGCCCTATGGATCTGGAATTTCTAAAGCAAGTGAAGGCTGGCTCAGGTAGGCTTCTGAGCCTCGTCACATCCACATAAGCAACTGGGAGCTGAGAAAACCCCAGGAAATACTGGCCTGGCCAGTCTACGTGGGCCGAGGGGGCCAGGGTAGGTCAGTCAGGTCCAGCTGGCTAGGCTGATAGAGGCTAGCCCATGGAGGTTCGCTCTGACCTGGGCAGCTGAGCAGACCTAGGCCGGAGATGCTCCCTGGACAGCCGCCTGCGATCCCAGGGGTGCACGGGCTAGCCCAGCACGCTGTCATTGAAGGCCAAGCAGACGACGGCTTTCTGGTGGCCGCCGTACTCTCTCTTGATCTCTCCGGTCTCCACGCACCAGAGCCGGGCCAGGTTGTCAGAGGAAGCTGCATGGAAGGGCGGGGGCAGCAGCTCAGGGCGCAGGCGCAGGCCGGCCCGCCAGAGGCCGGCTCCCAGGCAGCAGGTGTGCAGGCGGGCGCGGGAGGCGGGGCGGCCGGGGTGGGAGGGGGGCTCACCGGTGACGATGTACTGAGAGTCCCCTGAGAAGGCACAGCCCCACATCCAGCCGCGGGACGACTCTCCTGGGTTGCTGCTCTTGATGCTGAGCTCTGTCATCAGGGAGAAGTTGGACGTCCTCCAGATCTTGCACGTCTGGTCGGCCGAGCAGGTGGCGAGAAGCCTAGGGTGGGCGTTTTGAGTGTGATGGGGGTGTCGTCAGCAGCCACTCCCACCCTGCACCCCTTTGCCATGCGAGGGCTCTGGGCCCCCAGGCCCCGTACGCACGTGGAGTCAGGACTGAAGCGGCACTGCAAGGCGTAGCGGGTGTGCGCTGGGATCTTGGTCTTGGGGATGAGCTGTGTCACCTCGTCACCAATGCCCCCTGTCAGATTCCAGACGTAGCAATTCCCCTGCGATTGGAGGGGAGTCAGGGGACACCTGGAGCCTTCAGTCTGACACAGGGGGAAGGAGGCTCTGGCGGCCAGACCCGGATCCAGGGGCTGCCGTCCCACACGGGGCTGCACACAGGGATCTGGGGGCTGGGGACGTGTGGCAGGAACAGTGGGTCTAGGCTGCAGGGAGCACTGCACAGACTGAGAGCAGGAGGCCATGCTTGGCCTTCACGGAGAAAGCTGCTGGCTGGTGGGAGTGTGAAGAACAAGACAAGAGCAGGGCTTGTCAGAGGGAACAGCAGGAGGGCAGTGTGGGGACACCACGGGACCAGCGAGTCCTTGAGATGTAAGGGATGCTGACGGCCGGACGGGATATCGCGACCACACTGCAGCTTCCCCAGGCCACGTCCCGAGGCCACGGCGAGGAGCCAGGGCGCCTCGGGGTTTGTGCAGGGAATGATGGCGTCGGGCTGTCGCCGCTGAAGGCTGTGCTGGCGGCTGAGGGAGAGTGGTGTGGGGGCAGAGGGTGTCAGTGAGGAGGGAGGGTGGCCACGGGGAGGCTACAGCCGTGGTGCAGGGAGAGGAGGCAAACTTGGGCCAGGAGGAGCCGGGGAGGAGAGGGAAGTAGACAGACTTGAGAAGTTCTGGAGGTGGGAGTGATGCCCGCTGGCTGAGCTAGGCAGTAGTGAGAGTGGGCGTCAGGAACGACACCCCGCTTTCTGGCTTTGCTGGCTGGAGCTGGAGCCCAGGAGGAAGAAGCAGGCCTGGGGGGGGGGGGGGTTAGTCTGAGGAGCGTCTGGGGAACCAGCCGCATGCAGGCAATCAGGAAGATCAGGGGCCAGGTGCTGAGTGGGCCTCCCACGCCGCACGCACACCCAGCACTCACCGTGCTGTTGACGGCAGCCATGTAGCTGGCGTCGGGGTCAATGTGGGCAGACGTGATGGAGACCTCAGGCTCGGGTATCAGCTGCTCGTTGTGGTCAGTTTTCAAGTCCCAGATGTGGATGGCGCCGCTCTGGTCACCCACAATGAGCTCTGCCTGGGGTGCAGGGGAGGTGAGGGAGGGCACGTTCCCTGCCCTCCAAACGCCCACAGGGCCCGGCCCTGTGAGTACCCCTCACCTGGTTGGGATGCAGGCACACGCAGTTAATGGGTGCGTTCACCTGGAAGATGCGCTGACACTGCAGGTTCCGGGACCTTTGGGGCAGCCACAGACGCTCTACTGGAGGCTGTTCGCGCCCCACCAGACGCTCTTTCCCCCGCCATTTATGCTTGTTCCTCTGATAGCCGCAGCCTTACGACAGACACCAGCGAGGTTCGGCCCCCTCCAAGGGCAGCCCCTCGCGCCAGTGGGACTCACTCCGATGCAAGTCAGAGCTCCCTGCGGTATCAGGCTGAGGCTGGGCTCCTCTTTGTGTGGCTTCACCCCCGCCCTATCCTGCTTCCGTCACTGCCCTCGATGAATCACCCACACAGAAGACTCCGTCTTAGCCTCTGCTTGGAGGGCCCTGGCCTGAGACAGTCTCCTGGCCCGGCCGCCCACCCCCACACACCCGGCAACAGGCCCCGCCTGCCCGGTGCCCCACACCTGAGGTCCCAGATGCGGGCCGTGCAGTCCTCCCCACCCGTGTACATCCAGCGGCCATCCTCGTGGAAGCCCACGGACGCGATGTTCTTGTTGACCCCGTCGTAGCTGATGATGGGGTTGGGGTTGTTGGAGCTGAGATCATACATACGAATGTGCTGGTAACCTAGGGACACAGGCTAAACTGAAGGGCGCTGTGCCCAGGTGGGCCCAGCAGAGGTCGGGGTTGGGGTGAGGGTAGAGGTACCTGCGGCAGCGATCATGCTGCGGTCAGGCGTGATCTCCAGGGCGTTCACCTGCTAGGTCTGTTAAGGAGAGTGATGAACAGAGCCCTCAAGGCCCCCACCGTCTGCTTGGGCTGCTGCATCCTTTCCACCCCAGGCACCCCTTCCTTTGCCCAGGCTGCTACCCCCACCAGGCATCCTTCCCAGTACCGCCCTCCCCTCCTCCCCAGTGGAGGATACAGAGTCCTGATGCTGCACCGTGCGGGTGCAGATGCCACTGTGGGCCTGCCAGAACCGCACCGTGTGGTCGTAGCCTGCAGTGGCCAAGATCACCGGGTCACTGCCCACTGTGCCGGGGGACGTGTTCATGGTGCAGAAGGCGGCTCGGGCCTGCACAGGACCCCACTTCTGAAAGGGAGGGGTCAAAGGTCAGAGCATTTGCAGAAGAGAGGGGTGTGCGGTATTTAGGGAATACCCCCTAGGTCCACTCGGTGCTGAGAGATACATTATCATTCCCGTTTTACAGAGGTGGAAACTGAGGCGTAGAGGTTCAGGGGACGGATGACAACCTACGGACAGCTCTGACCTCCAAGGCCCGTGCTCCGTTCCCCGCCCCACGGACGCGGCCGGGAAGCCACCCCACCCGCCGCCGGCAGGGGGCAGGCACGCCCGGGGCGCCGCTCTGCCGCAGGGGCGGGCTGCGCATGCGCAGGGCGGCGGACCTGCCGGAGAGGAGAGAGGGCTGCAGCGGCTGCGCATGCGTAGCAGGCCGGCAGCTAAGCCTAATGGCAGGGGGCGCTCTCTGGCCGGACCCTCGGGCTCCCCGGTGCTCCGCCGACAGCCCTGGCTCCGTCCCGTTGTGCCAGCTTCCCCCAGGCGCGCTCTCCCGGCCACCCAGCGGCCGCTTTCTGGCCCTCGTCCCGCGCCCCCCGTACCTTACATGCGGCTCTGCACTCCGCCGCTGCCCAGGATGGCGAGCGGAGCCAGAGCGAATCGATAGATGCCGCGGCCGAGCGTAGAGTTATCGATGGGCCCTTAAGGCGACACCACGGGACTTACGCGGGGGTGGTGTGACGAGACCAAAGTTCTGGGGCGGGAGGAGCCAGTAGAGGGCTCCGCGATGCCTGGACGCCGCCTTCTCCCCACTCGGGCACCGCACCCTGCAGACGGCTACCCGTTTTCCAGGCTTGGTCCCACCCCTCCCCTCCATCCCCTACTCCCCACCCCTGGCTAGGATGCCCAAGTCAATTGGAGGACTCCCGCCCAGTTAACATTTGAATTTCAGGTAAGCAACGGTAATTAAAAATGTTTTGGTATAAGTATGTCCCAAGTATCACCTGAGATGTACTTATCCTAAAAAGTTCCTCCTTGCCTGCGGGGAATTCACATGTAACTGGGCGTTCTGTGGTTTTATTTTCTAGACGTGGCAGTGCTAGTCTGGGCCCTTTCAGTCCTGTTCAGCCCTGGCCTGACCCGCTTGTCTGCCCACTCAGCCTCAGCGACCCCTCCAAAACTGGGTCCCTCGTGCCTCCTGTGCCATTCAGCGGTCCCACACTCCAGGTCCCACGGCCTCAGCTCTCCCGCGGTTTCTTCCCACCACACGTCCCACGCAGCTACACACACCCTGCCTTGCCTTCCTCTGGCTCCTGGACCAAGGCCGCAAACCCCCACCCTGCCCACAGGCCCTGGGTCCCAGGAACCTTCCTTCCTGCCCCTTCCCGCTCCTCCCTCCTTCCTTCCCCTCAGCCCAGCGAGCAGGCACTCTGCGGGGTTCTCACCACCTCTCTGACTCCTGTGTCCTCACTTCTCACTCACTCCTCAACCCCCTGTCATCTTTTGCCCCCAGCTCTCCAGAAAAAATATCACAAGGTCACTGGTGGCCTCACACTGACGAACCACACTGACGAACCTTCCACGTCTTGACGCGTCTGCACGGTGGTGGACACTGCTGCTCCTGAAAGCTCCCCTTGCCGCTTCCTGCCTGTCTTCCTCTGCCTTCGCCTAGAGGCTTGTCCCCTGCAGACTTCTGGTCTCGGCATGCCACACCCTGAGCGTCTTGCCCACTCTCTCTCCAGGACTTCCAGTGCCACCCCTGTCCGGGGTCCTTCCACCCTGTCTCCAGCTCAGATCCACCTCCCTGATAGACATCGTCCCTTGAAGTCCCCACAGACAGCTCCACTTCCCGTGGCCAAGACAGTTCATTATGGACCTCCCGCAAACGGTGTCCCCTTCTGTGTGCTCCCCTTGCGTGTTTCAGCTCGGCGTGATCCAGGGGCGTCCATCACCTCCCCTGCCTTCCTACCCCCACCCTTGCCCCATCCAGGCTGTCCTTCACATGGCACAGTGGTCTTTTTAAAATCTAGAAGCCTTCCTGAGTCCTCTGTCCCCTTCCAGACCCCTGGCCACCGCCACCCTTTGCGGCTTTGTCCTCAGCTCCAGAGGCCACGTGCTCCATCCTGCCAGAGTGGACAGCAGCCCTGGGATTCGGCCAACGCCACACACTCCCTTCCGAGCCGTCGCCCCTGCCCCGCTGAGGATGCGCCCCGATACCTCTTTACACGCTGGACTCGGGGTTGTCAGCACCTTTGTAGCATTTTCAGGGCTGACTCTGTGGGAAGTTTTATGCTGGTGTTTTGTTTCAATCGAGGTAAAATTCACACACTATGAAATCAACCGTTTTTTAAGGTTTTATTTATTTATTTATTTATTTTAAAAGATTTTGTTTATTTATTTGACAGCACAACCTGGGGCTCGATCCCAGGACCCTGGGATCATGACCTGAACCAGAGGCGGACGCTTCACCGACTGAGCCAGCCAGGCGCCCCTTATTTATTGTTTTAACTGATCTGTACACTCAATGTGGGGCTTGACCTCACGCCCCTGAGATCAAGAGTCACATGCTCTCCCAACCGATCCAGCCAGGCACCCCTGAAATCCACCATTTTTAAAGTGAACGATTCCGTGGCGCTGAATACATTCACAGTGCTGTGCAGTCAGCACTTCTGTCGAGTTCTGGAACACGTTTGTCACCCCAGAAGGAAACCTCTGTGCAGCCTCTCCCCACTACCTCTCCCCCCTCACCCGCCCTGCCCCTGGCAAACACCGTCTGCTCTCTGTCTCTATGGATGTGCCGATTCTGGACATTGCATATAAATGGAATCCTCCAGTACACGGCCTTCGTCCCTGGTTTCTCTCGCGGAGTGTCGTGTTTTCAGGGCTCACCCAGGTGGTAGCAGGTGTCAGAGCTTCACTCCTTTTTGTGGCCGAATAATACTCCAGCGTGTGGCTGGACCCCATTTTGTGTACCCACTCACCTGCTGATGGGCGCTCGGCTTGTTTCCACTTCCGGCTGTTAGGAATAACACTCCCGCACGAGTGTCTTTGGAGTACGTGTTTTCGTTTCTCTGTATACTAGGAGTGGAATTGCCGGGTCACATGGTAACTCTATGTTTAACTTCTTGAGGAACCGCCAGACCGTGCCGGGCGTCTTCCTGCATTATGCATCGGGTCTTCATAACGGCTCTGCCAAGGAGAAGCCACCCTCGTTTGGGAGACAAGGAAACTGAGGCTCACAGATGAAGAGTCCTATGTTCCAGGGCACATGGCTGGAACATGGCGGACCCCATCCTGCTGGCTCAGCTCCCCGATGACCCTGCCCCTTCTGGGCACCCCCCGCACCTTGCATGAACTCCTCATCCTCCTCTCTGAGTGCCGGAGCTCCGCCAGGCTCAAGGGCGGCTCTGGGAGTGGCAGATGAGTATGTGGGGTCCGAAGGCTAGCGGAGTAAGAGCTCTGTGCACCCCAGCACCTGAGGGACATCGGAGCAGCGTGAAGCCCCCAAGGAGCCTGAGAGCAGGAGGGAGGGGTGGGGCTAAGGGAAGGCTGGGACACTCCTCCACTCGTGTCTGTGTGGTCCCACCTGTGTCCCAGAGGCCAGGCCCTGGGCTGTTGGCCTTTCCTGTGGGGCTCCAGGGAGAGATTGGGGACTGCACATGTCCCATGCCTAGGATTAACCAATGGACTGGGCGGGGCTCCCCACCCAGCCCAAGCCGCTCCCGCATCTCTGCTGGGCAGGAAGGGGGACCAGGACACATGGTTGCTGATCCCCTCCCAGGGGGTCAACCAAGCACCAGCTGAGCGCTTTAAGAGGTGGCGTCTTATGAGAGTGACAGCAACCGTGGCAGCTGACATGCGGCGTGCCCCCTGCAGCCTGGGGGACGGTATGTTCGTCCTCCCCATTTCATACAAAAGGGGCCAGGCATCAGGGCTCTGGGGGTCTGGGAGGGGCCCCAGGGAGGAGCACGAGGGGCATCTCCAGCGGGTGGGCAGGAGCAGGGGCTGCGTGGCCGCCAGTGGAGACTGCCTTGCAGCTGGGAAGGGGGCCAGCCTGGGCTGCAGCGAAGCAGCCGCCAGGTCTCCTCCAGGCTGAGCCTCGGCCATTCTGCTGGCTCAGCAGCCCCTCCTCCCAGGATCCTCGGAGGCCTGACTTCCTGGAGAGCTGCCCAAGTCCCACGCCTCTGCATCTTCATCCCCTAGCCCGAACCACTGGCCTGCCATGCCAACCCCCCTCCTCAGGCTGGGGGGACCGCAGGCAAACGCGCATCTCTGCTTTCAGGTGGACCCACCCATTGGCCCTAGGCAGGCAGAGCTGCAGGCCCATTTTACAGATGAGGTAGCTGAGTGTCAGAGCGTGTCCAAAGTCCCTGGGCTGGCCGGTCACGGATCTAGGACGTCTTGACCCCTCCTAGGCCATTACCTTCACCAGCAGCGTGAATCCCGCAAAATCTGTACAGCTCTCTTCCCAGGCCTGTGTTCAGAAGGTGGTCTCCACAGAAGGTACCCCTTGTAGGTCTGGGGAGTGACTATGGGGTGCCTGTTTGTGGAGCACAGACAGCTGGAGGTGGGGCAGCTGCTGGTGGGACTAATTCATTACCCAGAGGAATTACAGAATTCCAGTCTGGAACTTGGCCTCTTAGGTCATGATGAAGGTTTATTTGCAAAGGCAGGAGGATAGGACATATTTTACTTAATGAGTTATTAGCACAGTTTATGACATTATCTCAACATTTGATGTGTGGGCCTCTGTTTTGTACCCTTGCCCCAGGCCCTGCAAATGTTAGGCTGAGGCCAGAGTGGTTTCCCTTCATCGGCCAAAACATAAAAATAATGGTCAGGACAATAGCTATCTTTTAATTTGTATTTTTTGTAATGCTTCCCATGTGCCAGGCACAGTGCTAGGCTCTGCGGATATGAAGAAGAGTAAAATATAGTCGCTCCTGGGTATGGAGCTAAGGATTTCACCATACCCACAGAAGCCATATACTGAGCACTTATTAAGCTCTACTGCAAAGTGCTGTATGGATACCATCACAAGCCACCTTCAGAAACTTACGGAAAGCTCTCACTCTCACCCCCATTTTACAGAAGGGAAAACCAAGGCTCAGAAAGACAAAATGACCAGAAAAGCAAACCCAGTAAGAGGCAGAACTGGGACAAACACTGAGGTGAGTGTGGGTTCAAAGTTCAGACTCATGACCTTGAAATTCTAGGACCTTAGGCTGGTCGCTTGGCTTCCCTGAGCCTCAGTTTCTTCATCTGTAAAATGGGCACAGTAAATCTGTGACATGACCAGTATGGTGCCTGTGCCAGCAGATGCCCAGGAAGTGGTCAGTATAAAGGATGGAAGGGAAGGGCCTTTGTGTTTAGGGACCCACCCCTCACCCCTTGGTAGCACAGCATGTGCTGGCAGACATAGGCTTGCTCCCCAAACTCCAAGGAAGACCCCACGGTGGGGACTGATCAGCTGCCTGGATCAGGGAATCCTATTGCCTGCTGCTTCCCCCACCCCCCAACCCGGCCACCTTCCTCCTGGACCTGCTTGATGGTCTGGCTGTAGGTAGAGGGGTGTCAGGCCGTCATATGTGCAGACCCCTGCAAAAGCTCCTGACAGCCTTGCCCCACTGAGGTGATGATTTGCCCCTCCCTGCAAATGAGGAAGTGAGCCTGAGCCAGGACTCAGACCCCAACCCATCTGTCTGTAGAATACTGCAGTCACAACAAGGGCACAGGGGTGAAGGCCTGAGGCCCAGGAGGTCAGAGGCGTGAGACCTCAGTGCATGTGTATGTGTGTGCGTGTGAGGCAGGCAGGGGAGCATGAGGGAGTGGGGACTGGTCAGTGTCTGTGGAGCAGAACTGTCCTGCCCCAGGGCGGCCAGAGTGTGGCTGGAGGCCGGAGGGTTAACAGACTTGGTGGGGGATCACATTGGTGCTGGGCAGGACTGTGACCCATTAGTGCTGGGGATGAGGGGTTGAGCCCCTCTGGGTGGTGGGTGTGTGGGGCTGCAGCCCAGCTGGTGCTGGGGGGGCTGCACTGGGGTTAAGGTTCAGATTGAGGCTGGGGGCAGGGAGCTGTCGCCCTGCATTGTTTATAGAGAGAGCGGGAGGCTGCAGGGGAAGAAGCAGTTGGGGGTGGGGGTGCGGGTTCCCTGACACCGAATTCATTATTGGGAGATTCCTCTTCACAATCCCTCGACACCTCCCACGGGAACCACGGGCCAGAAATGTCTGACAGCCTCTGGCAGGCCGGCTCCCGTGCCGCCGCGGGTGCCCGGGTCTCTCTGCGCCCGGGTCCCCGCCCGCCCACTGCCTCCGAGTCCCTCCCCCCTTGGGTCCCGCAGCCTCTGGAAGCCTCTCTCAGGCTCAGCCGCGCGCCGCCGCCGTGCCGGGGCTCAGTGTCCAGCCCCCACCCCGGCGGCTGCCTCCCCGGCCCCTGGCGGTCGCCCCGGGCCGCCGGCTGTCCGCAGAGGCCGGCGCGGCCCGCACGTGGGGAGGGGGCGTCTCGGGAGCACGGGGCCCGCGGTAGGGGCGGAGCCAAGGAGCCGGGCGCGCGGTCGGCGCGGGCGGACGGAGGTCAGCGGCCGCCGGAGGGGGACCCAGGCGTCCGGGAGGCGGCGCCAGGTGCCGCGCCCCCGCCCTGGGCCGCCCCCCGCCCGTGACGCGCTCCCCGCCCCTCGGCGCCGGGAGCCCGAGCCCGAGCCCGAACCCGAGCCCGAGCCCGAGCCCGAGCCCGAGCCCGAGGACAGCGCGGGGCGCGGGCGGCGGAAAAGGCGGCGGGGGAGGCAGGAGGATGCGGCCGGGGCCGCGGGGCCGCCGCCGCCGCCTCTGAGCCGCGCCGAGCGCACGGAGCGCAGCCGCGTCGCTGCGGCCGGGCCGCGCCATGGGGAAGGAGCAAGAGCTGGTGCAGGCGGTGAAGGCGGAGGACGTGGGGACCGCGCAGAGGCTGCTGCAGAGGCCGCGGCCCGGGAAGGCCAGTGAGTGTGGGGGGCGCGGGCGGGCGGGGGCCACCGCGGGCGCCGGCCCCCCCACCCCTCCCGGAGCGGGCAGGCGAGGGGGATGCTGTCGTGTCCCCGGGGGCGGGGCGGGGCCAGCAGCGCCCAGACCCTCGGTCCGCACCCCCGCCCCCAGCGCCGGAGGAGGGGCGGCACCGAGCGCCCGGCGGTCCCCGGGCCCCCGAGCCGGCAACCTGGCCGCGGGCGTCCCCCTCCCTCCCCGGGCTACGGGCTGACAGCTGGAAGGCTCTGCTGGACCGTCAAAGGGCGAGGCGGATGCCGCCCCCCCTTCCCCACCGTGGAGAGAGGGAGGGGGCCCCGGCGGTGAGGGGCGACCGCAGGGCTGCCGGTCCCTGTCAGATCCCCTCCCCGCCCCATGTTTAATAACACGCTTTGCAGGGAATGGGGGGCAGGACCATGCTGGGGGTGTGGCTGCCCAGGCATGGCCGGCCGGGGGCCATTTACTCATGGGGGAGCAGAGGCCCAAGGTCGCCCAGCCCAGGGCAGGCTGTGCTCCAGGCAGGTGCAGACCCTGCAACGGACCCTGGTCCTCTCTGGCTTCCTTGCTGGGAAAGGGGCTGGGGAGGGGGGGAGGGGGCTCCCACTAGCCATCCTGAGCTTGCGCTGTGAGGGCCCCTGGGAAGGGTTGGGAGCTTGGAGTCCTGATCCTAGCACTCATCCCAGCTCAGCCCAGAGCCTCCCCGGGGGCCACTGGAGATGGATGGATGGGTGTGTGGACCAGCTGCATGTGCGGCTGCGCACGTCGGGCCGTGTCAGTGTGTCGGGGCACCTGTGCAGGCCGGGCAGGGCTCCGCAGGATGGCACGTGGGGTCTGGGTGCCCCACTCCCCACCCCACCCCCAGAGACTGTCTGTAACCCAGGGAGGCCCCTCCCCTCTCTCCAGGAAGCATGCTGAGAACTGAGCCGGCCTTGGCGCTGGTGATGGGGGCAGGTCCTTGAGTGCAGGAAGACCTCTCCGGCTGCAGCCCCGTCCGCTCCCTGCAGTTGGAGAGCCTTGCGGGATCGCGTGTACAGGCTGGCTCTGCCCTCCACACCTGAGGCCCACAGATGGTCTACCGGTTGGGGCTGGCTTCAGGGCCTCAGGGCTCAGAAACGGAGGACTTCCAGGCAGAGGCAGCCCATAGCCAAGCCTTGAAAGCAGGTGGAGAGATTGAGAGCTGGAAGGCTAGGTAAAGGTTTCCACCTAGTGGCCATGTGACCTTGGGCACCGAGGACTCTGGAGCTCTGGGCCTCAGTCTCCTTATCTGTAGGATGGGGACATTTGCGGTCCCTGCCTCATAGCATTGTTGGAAGCACAGCGGGAAAGCACACCGGAAGCCCAGGCACTTCGTAAGTGCTCAGGAAATGCGAACTATGACCGGTTCCTCAGGCAGCCCAGGATGGGCTTCCAGGGAAGTGGGGCATCAGATTCGGCCATCCAGGGGAGGTGCGGGGACTTGTCCCTCTACCTGGGTGTCCACCTGGAACTTTGCATTTGTCCCTGGCTGGTCTGCCTTCTGGGAGAGACACCTGCCCTGGCCCCCGTTTCTGGGCTGTCTGACTCACAGGGGCGGGCATAATAAATCAGAGAAATCCCTCCATGAATTAGCTCAGTTGTCATGGTAACGCTGGCCTGCTTTGGAGTAAGATGTATCTTGATTCAGCAAAGTACAGCTGGAGTTTGGGCCATGGGGTGGGGGGCATCCAGCGGTGCTCTCTCAGGCCACCCCGGACTCTGAATCCAGAGGTCTTCCCATGACCCTTGTTTCCATGACCTCCACCCCCTGCCGGCACCTTCCCTCCACCCCAACTCCTGAGTGTTGCCCCGGGGTCTGTCAGCCTTGCCATCCTGCCTCGAAGGGAGCCTCGCCTGGAATGCATGCTCACACCAGGACCCTTGGCCGCTGTCCTTGAGAGGAAGGAGACAGTGCTCTGGAGGGAGATGCCAGGGTGGCGCTGGCCTTCCTTCTGCCCCCCCCCCCCGTCCCCTTCCCCGAATTCACTGCAGACTACAGACCAGCGAGCCTATGTCCTCTCACCTTGGCCCACTAACACTTCCCTTGCAGCGTCTGGCCCAGAGCTCCCTCCCTGTGCTGCCCCCGTAGGCCAGGACCACATCACTTCAGGGGACAGACGTGGCTCTGTGGAGCCGGCACACCAGTGGCCTCTGTGGCTGGAGGAGCATCTAGACGGGGGTAGAGGGAGGCCGTGAGGGCAGGGTGGGAGAGGGGTTGAGGCCAGCTCCCCCAGGGCCTCTGCAGCCTGGAGTTTGGGGCTGACCTCAAGGGCAGGGATGGTCCTGGAAAGCAGTTAGAGGACTGAGTGACAGGAGCTGGCAGAGCCCACAACGTGGGGTGGGGTGGGGGTGAAGTCTATGCCCATTACCCACGTGGGGGCTGCAGGACTGAGTGCCCTTGTGGAAAAGAGAAAGGGGGCTCCTGGAGGGGTTTCTGGGGCTTTCATCTTGGTCCCCACTTGTCGCACTGATGCTCCCCCCCCCCCAAGTGCTCAGGCCCCTCCGGCCATGCCTGCTCCGGCTAAGTTCAGAGTGCCTGTGTCTGTGAAGGCCTGCCTCCCTGGCACCAGGCGGGCTTCAGGTGTGCGACCTCCCTGGGAGCCCAGGGTCCCCCATGTGAATGGGGGGGTGCTCCAAGACCTCAGGCTCCCCTCCACCCATTCCAGCTACTTCCTTCTCTGAGGAGACCTGCAGCAGGGAGGGGGTGAGACGACCTTGCGAGACCCCCACCCCTTGTATAGTCTTCTGGATGGAGACTCCCCCTCCCCACTGGTGTCTGTGCCACATTCTGGATCTTGACCTCTAGTCCCTCTGAAATGTCAGTGCCTGCAGGTGTGGCCAGGCTGGGGCGGGGGAGACCTGGTTCTGCTGGAACTAACAAGAAGGGGCAGCAAACGTCAGAGCTGGGCCGAGTGTTTGGGGGCGGGGGGGACATCCTGAGCATGGCCCTGGGTGGGAGAGGGGGCGCTACGGGACAGCATTGTGGTGGTGGAGGCTATCAGTTAGGGCGCCGGCTTACCCAGCACCTCATAGGTGCCCGGCACTGTTTCAGCCGCCAAGGATACAGCAGTGAGCAAAATAGGTGAAAAAACCCTCACCCTTCTGGAGCTTGTACTTTAGTGCTGGAGACGGACAACAACCAAGATAAATGGCAGTGATAGGAGCTAGAGAGAGAACTGCAACAGACACAGGACAGCGTGGGGTTGCTGGTCTAGGTGGGGAGCCCCGCGGGGCTTCTCCAAGCAGGTGACATACAGATAAAGTCCTGAAGGACGTGAGGGAGGGAGACATGGGAATAACCAGGGGAAGACCAACACCCCACACATACAGCATGTGCAAAGGCCCTGTGGCAGGGGCGGCCGGTGTGTGGGAGCATCCTCAAGGAGGCTCGTGTAGCTGGGAGAGGAGTGATGAGAAAGTCAGAGTAAAGCAGGAGGGTTGTGTCTTGTGGGCCGTTGTCCAGTGCTGGCCCTCAGCCCCAGTGACATGGGAGCCGTTGGAGGGTCTTCAGGAGAGGAGTGGTGGCAGTGGGATCTGACTCATGTTCTCACAGGGTCCCCCTGACCTCAGTGGTGTGGAGGACAGACTGAGGGGCAGGGTAGAAGCAGGGATGCCAGTACGGAAGTGATCCTTTGAGAGATGCTGGCCTGGTCAGGGTGGGGACATGGCAGTGGTGGGAAGTGGTGGGATTCCGAGTGTGCTTTGAGATGGTCTTTGCTGATGGAGACACTATAAGGTACTTAGGGCTGACTCCGAGGTTTTGGCCTGGCCCACCGAGGGAAAGGCAGTGTTGCTACCGCCCTTAGACGGACGTCAGGGCCCGCAAAGTGTCTGAGCAGAGGGGAAGGAGTGGGGCCGTGGAGGTGCCTCCACTCCGCTCTGTGCGGGAGGAGCCCCTCGCTGGAGAGGGTGGGGGTGGGATTCCCACAGAGCTAATATTAGTAACTGCCGCTTATCGATGGACTCTGTGCCAGACCCTTCATGCTTTAAGGGTGGACACGCCCTTAGGCCTATGCGGCTGGCCCCATTACCCCCTTTGCGCTCAAGGCCAAGGCCATAGGGCTAGTAAGGGCCCAGTGAGGGTTTGAACTTGGGTCCATCTGTCTTCATGGGGTTTGTGGACCATTGGGGCCTCACACCCTGCATCCAGCAGCTGAGAGCCGAGGCTGGAGCGGCCTGGGGTGCTGTGGGTTACCCAGCCGGTCCTGGAGCAGCCCCTCTGTGACTCGACTCCCTTGGGTTCCTGCTGTCAGGGACCCCCACCCCCACCCCTGTCCTGGGCCTGGACAAAGGGGCTTCTGTCCCGCCAGCCCCTCCCTCACGGAGTGACTGACCCACAAATGGGTTATGTAACCATGGCCCAGACAGGCAGGGGCTTGGCCTGAGTCCGGCTGGCCCTGAGCCCACAGGGAGGGCGTCGGTGGGCTCCCCTCCTCTAGTAGTCAGCTGGTGGAGGCCAGGATGGAGGCAGCCCAGGAGGAAACTGGGGCCCCAGAGGGAGGGCTTGGGCCCCTTGGGCTTTGGGTGGACTGATCCCAGGACCCAAATGGCCCCCGGAGATGTGGTGGCCGTTCTTGTGTGGTCACTCAGGGGCACCAGCCCACTTGCCTGCCTCCCCTTCCTGCCTTGCCAGGCGGGACTCATCCACATGGGCAGGCCCAGGGCTGGGAATGCGGGGAGGCTGCACCCTGAAAATGCAGATCTTCCCCCAGAGATACCCCAATTTCCGGGTGTTCCAGCCTTCCCAGGCCACCCCCGGCCCCATCTGGGTCCTTCTGAGAAACAGATTGTGCCGGCTCTCTCCCTCCCGCCGTCGGCAGGTGCCTCGCCAGCGTCCCCGAGGAGGGGGTGCATGTGCACATGTGTGCGTGTGCCTGTGTGGGTGCAGCTCTGGCTTCCATCCCCGCGTGGGGACAGGCCCGGAGCCCTTGGCTCTGAGAACTTGCCAACACCTTAGTTCGGTGGGAAACCAGGGTCCAAAAGTTGGTACCTGGAGCTGACTGCAGAGCACAGAGTTGAACGAATGAAGGAACGTTTCTGGATGAAAGACTGAAGACAGCAGCTTTGGCTCCGAGCCTGCCGGGGAACTAGCCAGAGCCCTCCGCCTGCTCTTGGGCTGCCCAGAGGGCCTGGACCGAGCCTCCCTCACTGTCTCTCTCCCACCCCCCTAGAGCTCCTGGGCTCCACCAAGAAGATCAATGTCAACTTTCAGGACCCCGACGGGTGAGTTCTCAGATGGGGAGTGCCAGGCTGGCATGGGGTCTGGGGGCGGGGGGCTCCTGTGGAAGGCCGGGTGGCCCGGCTCCTTGCCCATTCATGCCTGTCGCCTGCCCCAGCTTCTCTGCCCTGCACCACGCGGCCCTGAATGGCAACACAGAACTGATCACCCTGCTGCTGGAGGCCCAGGCTGCTGTGGACATCAAGGACAACAAAGGCAAGGCCCACCAGGGACCTCAGCGCCA
This sequence comes from Ursus americanus, assembly GCF_024610735.1. Lineage (NCBI taxonomy): Eukaryota > Metazoa > Chordata > Mammalia > Carnivora > Ursidae > Ursus > Ursus americanus. Next base: position 38,651,524 of record NC_142128.1, read on the forward strand.
GGGTGGGGGGTGGGGGGGATGGGGTGGGTCAAGGTCCAGGGTGGAGTCCCTTGAGACCTAAGTGGTCCCACAGTGGAGGCTCCAGCCCAGAGTCTCGGTCTGTGTCGAGGCGGGTTTTCCTGGGATCAGCATCCTGCAGGCCGGGGTCAGGTGCAGGGTCAAGGGCTGGCTCCCAACGGCCCCCCACCCCGCCTGCTCCCAGGCATGCGGCCGCTGCACTACGCGGCGTGGCAGGGCCGGAAGGAGCCCATGAAGCTGGTGCTGAAAGCGGGCTCAGCGGTGAACATCCCATCCGACGAGGGCCACATCCCTCTGCACCTGGCAGCCCAGCATGGTCACTATGATGTGGTGAGGAGCACCCGGGGGCGTGGGGGACGGGCGCCGGGGCGGGACGAGCCCTGGCCGCCCGGGGGGCTGAGCGCGTCCCGTGGCCCCGCAGTCAGAGATGCTGCTGCAGCACCAGTCCAACCCGTGCATGGTGGACAACTCCGGGAAGACGCCCCTAGACCTGGCCTGTGAGTTCGGCCGCGTTGGGGTAAGTCTCCCCAGAGGGCGGAGTGGGGCTCTGTGTGCTCCGGCTGCCCCCAGGAGGGGTGGCAGCGGGGGGGCACGGCCGTGACCCCCCACCCCGCTTCCGGCCCCCCCCGACCCCTCCCTCCAGGTGGTCCAGTTGCTCCTGAGCAGCAACATGTGTGCGGCCTTGCTGGAGCCTCGGCCGGGGGACGCCACGGACCCCAACGGCACCAGCCCCCTGCACCTGGCGGCCAAGAACGGCCATATCGACATCATCAGGTATGGCCTTGCGGGGTGGGGGGAGGGGGCTGAGGAGTGACCTCTACAGCCCTAGACCGGGGCTCTGGTGGGACCTTGCCACTTGCTGGGAGACCTGGTGGACGCACTTAGCATCCCTGAGACTCTGTTCTCCCCTCTGTGAAGTGGGCATCCCAGCAGCAGCTGCGCTAGGATGACCCGACAGCTGTTCCGTCAGCACAGGGTGGGGGAAGGCAGGCAGCACTTCCACAAATGCTCGGTCGCTGTCACACACCGTGTTGTTGGGGAGGCTGGCGGGGCGGGGGCTCACCCTTGGACCTGGGAATGGGGGCCCAGCAGGGGGGGTGGGATGGAAGGCCCCTGCTGTAAGGGGCTGCCTGCTCCGACCTTCCTTCCACCGGCCTTTCTCCCAGACTCCTCCTCCAAGCCGGCATTGACATTAACCGCCAGACCAAGGCCGGCACAGCCCTGCACGAGGCTGCACTCTGTGGGAAGACAGAAGTGGTTCGGCTACTGCTGGATGTGAGTCAGGGGGCCGAGGGAGCGGGGCCCGGTGGGAGCATGGGGTCTCCTAACAGGCCACACCTTCTGGCACCTGCAGAATGGGATTAACGCCCACGTGAGGAACACCTACAGCCAGACGGCCCTGGACATTGTGCACCAGTTCACCACGTCCCAGGCCAGCAAGGAGATCAAGCAGCTGCTGCGAGGTGGGCCTGGGGCAGAGGCGGGGGCCCTGGGGGAGTCGGGGGGCCAGGCCAGCTCGCAGGACTGGGGGGGTCTGCCTCCTGTGTCCCCAGAGGCCTCGGCAGCCCTACAGGTCCGGGCGACCAAGGATTATTGCAACAATTACGACCTGACCAGCCTCAATGTGAAAGCTGGGGACATCATCACGGTAAGGCCAGCCTGGGGCTGCCGGAGAAGGATGGGCAGGACCCGGGGCGCTCAGCCCACAGCACCCCCGTGCAGCACCTGGGGAGTTTGGGGGTCTCGGCGGGAGGCCTAGGTCACCCACCCACTTGACCTGGACCTGGAGGGGTGTCTCCCTGAGCACACTCCCCCACCTCACCTGGCCAGGTCCTCGAGCAGCATCCGGACGGCCGGTGGAAGGGCTGTATCCATGACAACCGGACAGGCAACGACCGGGTGGGCTACTTTCCATCCTCCCTGGGCGAGGCCATTGTGAAGCGAGCAGGCAAGTCCCACCCAGGCCTGGGTTTGGGGGCCAGAAGGAAGCAAGTGCACGTGTGTGTTGGGTGGCAAGGCCATTGCTAGGTGTGGGGTCCTGAGTGGGGTCCTGCCAGCTGTCTCGTCAGTGGCCCCACACCGATTCCAGCATTTATTTAATAGGCAGTGCGCACCAGCCGCTAGCTGTAGATGGTGACCCAGAGGGACAGCATTCTTGGTCTCAAGCTCACCCCGAGGCAGGGAGGCGAGCAGGGGCAGTGAAGTCAATACACAAGCAAATGTGCCAACTAACGCCATAGACAACGTGGATGGAGACCTGCTTTTTGTTTGTTTCTATTAGTTCCAGGGTAACATTTAGTGACTCATCAGTTGCACAGAGACCTGCGTTTTAGATAGGGTGGTCAGAGAAGGCGCTACGAAGTGGGAGGGGCTGGCCCCGGGCAGAGCGCCCCAAAGGCCGGAATCACATATGCTAAGGCACTGGGGCAGGAGGCAGGAGATGTCGGGTCCTAAAGGAGCCAGCACAGCAGGGCTGGCTCAGAGTGAGGAATGGGGGTGCGGGGCGAGGCCACAGGGGTTGGATTGCTTTCAGACAGGATCGGTGAGATGGCGTCCCTCCTAGAGAGGACGTGGAGATCGACAGGGAGGGGACAGAGGGGTGCCAATGAGGAGGCATGGCCGGCCCACTCAGGGTCACCTAGGCTTCTGGGGACCTCTCGCCTCTCCATGCTCCCCTGGCAGAGAGGAGATGCACTCTCTGCCCTCCCCATACCCCACCCAGGACCACAGGGCCGCTGGCAGAATGGCCTGGCCTGGGCCCTCTTGCCACAGTGTCCTGCTCTCAAACGTGTAGGGCGGGGAGAGGTCTTCTGAGTCTCTCTCAGCTCCTAGGAGACAGCCGGGGCCAGAGGAAGCTGCAGTGCTGACCTGAAGGGCCTCTGCTCTGCCCAGGCTCTGGGGCCAGGCCAGGGAAGTCCCCTCGCCACGTCAGTTCCCCAGGCCAGGCTGGTCCAAGATTCAGTGAGGCTATGCTCGGCCTACAGGTTCCCGAGCAGGTGCTGAGCCAAGCCCATCACAGGCGGGCAGTTCATCAGGGCCCTCCGCGCCCCCCGAGGAGATCTGGGTGCTGAGGAAGCCTTTTGCAGGTAAGTGGGGGAGTTCTGGAGGTCAGGGCGGCAATATTTCCTTGAGGCAACACCCCGTTTGGGCCAGGCCAGCACTGGCCAACGAGGCTCCCTGTGTCGGCAGGTGGGGACCGCGGTGGCAGCTTGAGCGCCGGGGCCGGTGCAAGAGGCAGCGGGGGCCACACCCTGCATGCGGGCTCCGAAGGGGTCAAGGTAGGTGGCCTGGGGGCAGGGCCAGGGTGGCTGGGGCGCAGAGCAGCTCTGGCCAGCCTTCCTGTCTGGGTTGTAGCTCCTGGCGACGGTGCTCTCACAGAAGTCCGTCTCCGAGTCCGGCCCCGGGGACAGCCCCGTCAAGCCTCCAGAGGGCTCCACAGGTAAGAGCAAGGATGTAACCCCACCGGCCTGGCAAGGAGGTGCCCCCCCCCCAGCAGCCCCTACCCTACCACACCCTCTCGTCCCCAGGTGCGGCCCGGGCCCAGCCTCCCGCGGCCCATGCGGGGCAGGTGTATGGGGATCAGCCGCCCAGGAAGCTGGAGCCGGCCTCGGAGGGCAAGGTACAGGGCCCGGGCTGGCTGCGGGGAGGGGCTCCCGGGCAGCCTGCTTGGTCTGGCCACAGCGTGGCCAGGGGCCCTTGACCGGCCAGGCTCGTACTTCTGTCTGTCAGTCTGTGTGTAGGTGTTGTCTACCGTGTGGGTTGCGTGTGTGAGCTGGTGAGTCCGGGAGCTGCGATGTGGGCGTGAGGTGAGCAGGGGATGTGCCGGTGTGTGGGTGGTGATGCCGAGCCGGGCACGTGCACGCGTGTGTGCATGTGTGTGTGTGTGTGTGTGTAGGAGGCTTGGGTGTGAGGGAAGACCAGGTGTGTGCGGGGGTCAGAAGGCCCCTGTGTGCTGGGAAGGTGTGAGCTGCTGGCTATTTCCTCCTGCACACCTCTGGACAGAGCCCACCTGCTCGGGAGTGGAGGGGCTGCTCTGGCCGTGCCGTCTGTGGCTGCGTTTCTGAGCCCCCCACGTGGGGCCACTGCAGGGTGTCCCTGGTGCAGGAACAGGGGGATGGGCAGGGAAGCCTGTGAATCGGACAGCAGCTGGACCCTTCTGGAGGAGACCGCGGGAGGAGGCCGGACGGCCAACGGAGTTCACCGCAGTGGCATCCGGGATCACAGCGTGAGGAGGAACGCCGGGGCCAGGCTGCCCCGGGCCTGGCCGCAGGGGGACCAGCGGACGGCGGACTGAGTGGCTGAGCAGAGGAGAAGCCGGCTTGGTGGCCGGGGTGCACGGCTGGCGGGGCGAGCGGGCCGGGCGAGCCTGCAGCGGCTGCCTTGTGTCTTCCAGAGTGCGGAGGCCGTGAGCCAGTGGCTCGCCACGTTCCAGCTGCAGCTCTACGCCCCCAATTTCATCAGCGCGGGCTATGACCTGCCCACCATCAGCCGCATGACCCCAGAGGTGAGCTGCCCAGAGGCTGGCCGCCAGCCATGACCGAGCTGGGCCCCCAGCCTCCTGCTCACAGGCCTCTCCTCTCCGTAGGACCTCACGGCCATTGGGGTCACCAAGCCGGGCCACCGGAAGAAGATCACCGCGGAGATCAGCGGCCTGAGCCTCCCCGACTGGCTACCTGAGCACAAACCTGTAAGGCTCCCTACACCCCAGTGGCTGTGCCCGGGGTGGCCAGACAGACAGACAGACTGCCTCCCTGGCTACAGCCCCCACCCGCCCTCTGGGGCTCCAGGGAGAGAACAGAGGATGGCTCTGTCCGTCCATCTGTCTGTCCATCACGGGCACCGGAGCCAGACCTCCCGCGGCAGGGGCAGACACAGCGGCCTCTGGGGGCTGTAGGGCAAGGGGAGCCGGAAGCCAGGAGGGGCCCCTCTGCAGTACAGAGACCCCTCCACCCTTAGGCAGCCACGCAGGCACACCACGTGGCACCCAGCAGAGCCGCCCAGTGCGTTCGCAGCCTGACACCTAGAGGACCCCGTGCTGATGGGAAGGGCTTGCACGCATCCACGCCCGTGCATGGGGAGGACGTGTGTCTGCTTCGTGTCCATAGACAGCACATGTGCACCAAATATAGTCAAGGCGCCTGCTGACGACTGCATGCACACACCCACACTTCCAGCTGCACGTGCTGGCTACGTGGACGGCGGACACCCACACAGACTGCGGGCTGGGCCGTCACCAGCAGTCACAGTGTGGTGTGACAGGGTCTGGGCCTGGGTAAGGTGGGCCTGAGGCCCATCACATCTCCGCTGCCCGGGAGCCTCGCGCTGAGCTGCGGGATAGACTGCACCGGCACCCAAAGCGCCCAGGGCTGTGGGTTGGTGACAGGCGGGGTCCTGCTCACCCGCCCCAGCTCAGCCCGCTCAGTCAGCGACTCAGGGGTGCCCCCGAGGAGCACATCCCTGTCCCGTGGGCAAGTCGCTCTGTGCACCTGGGGGTGACTGAGTGTGCCGCGTGTCAGTGGGGAGCGATGTCCAGCTGTGAGTGTGGACAGGTGGTTCTGGGTGAAGAGCATCATGGGTAGTTACATGCGTGTGTGCTGTGGCTATGTGACCTGTGCCCAACGTGGGTGTGGAAATGGGCGTGAGCATGACGTGGAAGGTGTTGGTGCCCGTGTATGGCTGGAATGCAGGCTGCGTGTATGTGTGTATCTAGTCGGTGGCACCGCGTGTCTGTGTCCGTGACGTGCAAGCCGTGTCCCCCTGGGTGCTATCTCCGGGGCTGCCTTGGCAGGTGAGGAAGTGCGTTCTTCCCCTCCCCCAAATGGTGTCCTGAGGAGAGGGTCGTCCCTGTGTGTGTGTGTTTGCGTGTGTTCACACAGGCGTGCGAGCTGGCCTTGGGCTCCTACTGAGGTCACGCTGTCTCCAAAGCTGACACCTCTGGCCTGTCCATTTGTCCTTCTGTCTGTCTGTGCCAGGCTGGCCCGGTGCCCCTACCCCCGAAAGCTCTGAATAGCGAGCAGGGTGTGGCCAGCCAGCTGGGGCTGCCCTTTGCGTCCTCTCGCCCCACAGGCGAACCTGGCGGTGTGGCTGTCCATGATCGGCCTGGCCCAGTACTACAAGGTGCTGGTGGACAACGGCTATGAGAACATCGACTTCATCACCGACATCACCTGGGAGGACCTGCAGGAGATTGGCATCACTAAACTGGGTGAGGCGCTGGCGCTGGCCCCTGCTGTCTCCTGGTCCCTGCTCCCCTCCCGGGACTGACCTGCCCTGTGCCCCACTCAGGACACCAGAAGAAGCTGATGCTGGCGGTGAGGAAACTGGCGGAGCTGCAGAAGGCTGAGTACGCCAAGTACGAGGGGGGACCCCTGCGCCGGAAGGCCCCACAGTCGCTCGAAGTGATGGCCATTGAATCGCCAACCCCGCCCGAGCCAGCCCCGGCTGAGTGCCAGTCTCCTAAGATGACCACCTTCCAGGACAGCGAGCTCAGCGGTGAGCTGCAGGCTGCCATGACTGGCCCGGCAGAGGGGGCTGCCACCGCCACTGCCGAGAAGCCCTCCAACCACCTGCCCCCCACACTGAGGGCCTCCGTGCGGCAGGAGCCCGGCCTGGGTGGACAGGCACGGCACATGAGCAGCTCTCAGGAGCTGCTGGGTGATGGACCCCCTGGGCCTGGCAGCCCCATGTCACGAAGCCAGGAGTACCTGCTGGATGAGGGGCCGGCCCCTGGCACCCCACCCAAGGAGACCCGGCCCAGCCGCCACGGCCATAGTGTCAAGCGGGCCAGTGTGCCCCCAGTGCCGGGCAAGCCACGGCAGGTCCTTCCTCCAGGTGCCAGCCACTTTACGCCCCCTCAGACACCCACTAAAGCCCAGCCAGGCTCCCCTCAGGCCCTGGGGGGGCCTCATGGTCCCACCCCAGCCACAGCCAAGGTGAAGCCCACCCCACAGCTGCTGCCACCAACAGAGCGACCCATGTCACCCCGCTCGCTGCCTCAGTCACCCACACACCGTGGCTTTGCCTACGTGCTACCCCAGCCCGTGGAGAGCGATGCAGGGCCAGCTGCTCCCGGGCCTGCACCTGCGGCCGCGCCCCCGCCCGTGCCCACGCTGTGCCTACCGCCGGAGGCCGACGTAGAGCCAGGGCGGCCCAAGAAGCGTGCCCACAGCCTGAATCGCTATGCAGCATCCGACAGTGAGCCAGAGCGGGACGAGCTGTTGGTGCCAGCTGCAGCGGGGCCCTATGCCACCGTCCAGCGGCGTGTGGGCCGGAGCCACTCGGTGCGCGCGCCTGCCGGCACCGACAAGAACGTCAACCGCAGCCAGTCTTTCGCCGTGCGGCCCCGAAAGAAGGGGCCACCCCCGCCCCCGCCCAAGCGTTCCAGCTCAGCCATGGCCAGCGCCAACCTGGCCGACGAGTCGGTGCCAGATGCTGAGACAGAGGGGGTTGGGACTGAGGATGGCCGGCTGGGGGTGCGGGCCCAGCGCCGGCGGGCTAGTGACCTGGCCGGCAGCGTGGACACAGGCAGTGCCGGCAGCGTGAAGAGCATCGCAGCCATGCTAGAGCTGTCCTCCATTGGGGGTGGGGGCCGAGCGGCCCGCAGGCCCCCAGAGGGCCACCCCACGCCTCGCCCTGCCAGCCCGGAGCCAGGCCGGGTAGCCACAGTGTTGGCCTCAGTGAAGCACAAGGAAGCCATCGGGCCCGACGGCGAGGTGGTGAACCGGCGCCGCACGCTCAGCGGGCCCGTCACAGGACTTCTGGCCACTGCCCGCCGCGGGCCTGGGGAGTCAGGGGGGCCTCCGGATCATGGCCACCTTGTGGAGGAGGGTACCACCCGGCAGCGGTCTCGAGGGCCAGCCAAGGCTGAGGCGAGTGTGGAGGGCCCGCCCCTGGCCAGGGTAGAGGCCAGTGCCACACTCAAAAGGCGCATCCGAGCCAAGCAGAGCCAGCAGGAGAACGTCAAGTTCATCCTGACTGAGTCTGACACGGTCAAGCGCCGGCCCAAGGCCAAGGAGAGGGAGGCAGGTCCCGATCCACCACCGCCACTGTCCGTGTACCAGAACGGCACCGGCACCGTGCGCCGTAGACCCACCTCTGAGCAGGCGGGGCCCCCGGAGCTGCCCCCCCCACCCCCACCTGCAGAACCCCCACCCTCCGACCTGCTGCACCTCCCCCCTCTGCCCCCGCCTGACACTGATACCCGGAAGCCAGCCAAGCCGCCAGTCTCTCCTAAGCCCGTGCTGGCTCAGCCCGTGCCCAAGATCCAGGGCTCACCCACACCTGCCTCCAAGAAGGTGCCGCTGCCAGGTCCTGGCAGCCCAGGTAGGTGCCGGAGCCGGCTGGGGAAGGGCCCCTCCCCACCTCCCCACTCCATGGTCTGAGGGGTTTTCCTCTGGGATTTGAGCAAGGCCAGGTGGAATGGGGTGGGGAAGTGTCCTCAGACCCGCTCATCCACCCACTCACTGGACAGCTCTGCCGGCCCAGAACTGGGAGGAGGGTGGATGTTCGTCACCTTGCTCAGTGAAGGAGGCACAGAATCCCGTGGATAACAGCACCTGTCGAGGGAGGACAGGTGCACGGGGCTGGGTCACGGAGAACTCTGACCAGGCTGGAGAGTGACACAGCACAAGAGGGAGGGAGCGGGCTTCCAAGCAGAAAGATCAGAGGTGCAAAAGCCCTGTGGTATTCAAGCAACCGGACGCACCTGAAGGGGGACTGGGGGGGCGGGTTTGGGGCGGCCGCGGGCTGGTACGCATAGTGGAGCGCGCCCCCTGGCGGCTGCAGGGAGCCTGGCGTCTGAGGGGCAGCGGGGGGCCGGGGCTCAGGCCCCGGCCGAACCCACGCCGACCGCGGCGTCTCCGCTCCCGGGGGCGAGGCGGGGCGCTGCGGCAGGGCTCCTATCCGGGTGGGTAGCGCACGCGTAGCGCCGCCTCCCGCCCCCGGTGCGAGTGTCCTCCTCCCCGCAGAGGTGAAGCGCGCCCACGGCACGCCGCCGCCCGTGTCTCCCAAGCCGCCGCCGCCGCCCACGGCGCCCAAGCCGGCCAAGGCCGCGGCGGGGCTGCAGTCGGGCAGTGCCAGCCCGTCCCCCGCGCCCTCGCCGGCTCGCCAGCCGCCCGCCGCCCTCGCCAAGCCGGCCAGCACGCCGCCCTCGCTGAGCGCCAGCCCCGCCAAGCCCCCGTCCCCCGGAGCGCCCGCGCTGCACGTGCCCGCCAAGCCTCCGCGCGCCGCCGCCGCCGCCGCCGCCGCCGCCGCCGCCGGGCCCCCTGCCGCGCCCGACGGCGCCTCGCCGGGAGACAGCGCCCGGCAGAAGCTGGAGGAGACGAGCGCGTGCCTGGCGGCGGCGCTGCAAGCCGTAGAGGAGAAGATCCGGCAGGAGGACGCGCAGGGCGCACGGTAAGTGCGGGGCGGGGTCCGGGGGCGGGGGGCCGAGTCTGCGCGCCGCCCTGGCCCGCGCGCGCTCCGAGGCTGCGGCGAGCAGGTGGGAGTCGGGGGGGGGCGGGGGGGGCCCTGTGGAGCTCGGCCGCGGGACGGGGGTGGGATGTGTGGGGGAGGGAGCGGGGGTCGAGCAGTGAAGGGCGGGACCCGGGGCAGCGGGGACGGTCTCGAGCCGTGAGGGGCGGGATCCGGAGCAGCGGGGGCGGGGTCGAGCCGTGCTGGGGGACCAGGGGACAGTAGCGGGAGCGGAGTCGAGCCGTGAGGGGCGGGACCCGGAGCAGCGGGGGCGGGGTCGAGCCGCGCCGGGGGGCTTGGGGCAGCGGGGCGGGGCCGCGGCGGGGTGTGCCGCGCATGCGCCGCCCGCTCATGCCGTGCCCGCCCCCAGCCCCTCGTCCGCGGAGGAGAAGAGCACAGGCAGCATACTGGACGACATCGGCAGCATGTTCGACGACCTGGCGGACCAGCTGGACGCCATGCTGGAGTGATGCGGCCGCTCACGTCGGGCCCGCCCGCGCCGCCGGGGCCCCGGCCCGCACACTGACCTTTACCTCAGGGTGGGCACCTCTGGGCGCAGTGCGAGCGGGCAGGGCGGCCAGCCGACGGGGGCCAGGCGCAGGGGACGGAGGCGGGCCGTGCCGCCCGTTCCCTGCACAAGCACAACTCCTGCCCCTGGACCCAAGCCGGATGCCCGGCCTTGAGGACTGCCTGGCCAGGGGACCCAAGGGCTCTGGGTAAACGCTGCTGCCCGGTGGGTGCCCGTTCCTGTCTGCTGTTCCCCGTGCAATAACTGCTGGGCGACCCGCCCACCCATGCCAGGCTCTGCCTGCCGCGGGTGCAGGAGGGGCGGCCCCCCCCCCCCCCGCCCTGAGCCCAGGCTGGGCCTGCCCGGGCAGGCAGCGGGAGGTGGGCAGCAGCTTTGGCCCCCTCCCCAATCTGTGGCAGAGCACAGGCCTATGCCCAGCACAGAACTGCCCATTGGGGACTTCTGCCGGCCGCTCCAGCGCAGCACAAGGGGCTGGGGCTGGGGTTGCGCCCCTGCTCCACTGTACCCCCCAGAATATAAGCTATCGAGAGTATTAATTTATTGGGAATGAGCTGAGGCAGATTTCCCCAGAGAAACAAAAAGGTATAACTTTAACAAATATATATTTAAAGAAAGAAAAAAATATTATTGATTCTATAGAAAACCATTTACCAACTGTAAGGACACTGAAGTCTAGCTCAAGACAAAAACTGTTAGAGGCCCTGGCCATCTGTCTGTCCATCTTTCCCTCCCTCTGTCCAGGACCCCTGGCCCAGTAGCACAAACAGGAGGCTGGGGTCTGGGAGGGTCCATGCTCCGCTAGGGCCTCCCCTCCTCCCTCTCTCTCCTAACTTCTCTGCGTCTGAAGAACTCGAAGGATGTGCCTTGCTTGCTGCTGGGCTGTGTCCTCCACACCGTGGAGCTGGTGGGGAGGGCTCCCTGCTCTCCGGGGTGCTGGTGGGAGGTGCGCCTGGGTCTCGGGGGAGCTGTGTGTGCAACGTGGGCACGCCAGCCAGGTGACATTGGCGGGTGCAGGGCATGCATGCCAGGCTGCGTGTGGCGCGTGTGAGGGTGTGCCTGACCCTCCCTCCCCAGGGCCCTCACCCATCCAAGTTCCCATGGACGCTTCTGCTCATGGTCCCAGGCTGTGTCGTGTGGTCGTTCTTGCCCTCTCTCTTCCTCTCTCTCCCCCTTTCCAAAAACTACTGACTGGCCTCCTCTATTGTGTTTGCTGATCCACGTGTGTTGGGCACAACTTTGACATTTCTTAAAAAAAAAAAAATTAACGCCGAAAACCAGCGGTTGTGATGCGGGCGGGCAGAGGGGATCGGCCAAGGTGGCATCTGGGCGTTTGGGGCCCCTTCCAACTGTCATGCCCTGATACTTCCCCAGGTGGGTGTGCCTGGCCTCTCTTCAGTGGGCGGCCCAGGCTGGGCTCCAGCAAGTGGGGAGGGGGGTTCCGGGCAGGGAGCTGCTGTCAGCTGTCTAAATAAACAGCAGAAAACAGAGCTGCCTGGCTCACTTCTTGGGGATGTGTTTTGGGGAGAGCGGGGGTCTAGCTTGCTCCTGGCAGGGAGGAGTCACCAAGAGGGCCACACCCTGGGGCTGACAAGAGGAGCCCTTTTGTGGCTCCTCCCCAGCCTCTCTCCCGCTGGCTGCTGGTACCCGTGCGCACCAGCCTTCTCGGGTGGCCTCTCCGTCACCCCAAGGACTGTCCCCACTCACAGCCACAGTCTGTGCAGCTTTTATTTCAATCAGGAAGTAATCAAATCTATATACAGTCTAAAAACAGTAGAAAAGGTGAGTAAAAAGGCCCACGGTCCATCTGGGGTGGGGATGGAGGGTGGGCCGGGCGAGCATCGTACCTGGCACCCAGAGAGAGGGGCTGGGCACTGTCCTGGCAGCGACGATCACAAGGCCAAGCAGAGGGAGGCTCGCCGGGCACAGGGCGGGGAGGGCACTGCCTGGCCAGGTGAGCCTGCCCGCCTGTCCCCACAGGGCAGGCAGAGACCCCCCCTGAGACCCCTCCCATGGCCAGCCTGGTTGGGACCAGCCTGGGAGGTCGCAGAGGAAGCCAAGACCGGTCTGAATTCTGTCAGCACGTCCAAACCTGCAGAGGAAGGGCTCTGTTTCAGGTGCCCCTCTGGCCATGCTGCCTTACCACCACCTGCCATGCACACTTGCCCTCCAGTGCCACCCGCCCAGGGGTTCTAGCCCCTCAACCCTGCCCCCTGCTCCAGGCGTGCGGCCCCTCGGGAAGGCCTGAGCCCAGGCCCTGACCTTCACAGTGCTATCCACAGCGCCTGAGAAGAGCCGGCCCCGGGACACAGCCAGCGCGGTCACGCTGCCCTGGTGACGCAGCAGCGTCTGCGTGCAGATCATGTTGTCCATGCTCCAGACCTGGGGGCGCATGCAGCGTGAGCGCCCAGCCGGGCCCAGCTGCCCACCTCAGCCTCCCACCACCGTTAGCCAGCACACACCCTAAGAGACCGGTCGTAGGACGCGCTGAAGACTTTGGTCTGGTCTGGCGTGGAGATGACTGCCAGGGCATAGACGGTGCCCACGTGGCCCGTGAGGGTCCGCACCTGCTCCTTGGACTCGATGTCCCACACCTGCGGGAGTGGCACAGGCAGGTCGGAACCACAGACGGGGGACGGGCCCAGAGGCAGGCCCCGGCCCTAGGCGTCCGCCTTACGTGGATGAGGTTCTCATAGGTGCCGCACACGATGTGGTGATTCGTCACAGCAATAGAGTAGACGCTGCCACCAGATGTCTGCAGGACATGGATGCAGTCGAGGGTCCGGATGTCCCAGATCTGCGGACAAGCTCAGGCCACTTGGTCCCAGGCCGGGCACCTCACCCCCAGGGCCTCTGAGCCTTTGGACACTGTGAGCAGCCCAGCCACCAGCCAGAAAGGGTGTGAGGGTCTCCGACCCAGCAACGAGGGGACAGCGGAGCTGGGGCCCCCAGCAGCAGGCCTGCGTGGTGCTGGCGCAGGAAGTGCACACGGGCGTACCTTGATTGTCTGGTAGGAGCCGCTGTACAGGTAGCTCTGGGCAGCCACCAGGGCCCGCACCCAGTGGTTGAGACCCGTGAGCTCCTTCTTCAGCTTCAGCTCAGTGCCCACGATGTCCCAGACCTGTGGGGACGGCCATGAGCGTGGGCTGGGGGGGGCACGTACCCGGCACCCCGATGCCCCCCCCGCCGTGTCCTCCCCCACGTGTCCGCATGATGCCTCGCCTGACCTTGATGGCCTTCAGGGAGCCGCTGAAGAGCATGTTGTGTGAGGAGACCAGCGTGCACACCGGGTTGTCGTGGGCCCGGATGGTGTTCACCTTCTGCAGGTTCTGGATGTCCCACACCTGGTGGGAAGAACAGGAGGCCTCAGGCCCCAGTGCTGCGGCACGGCACGGCCTCGCCCGCCCGCCGCAGCCCCACTCACGATGATGGTGCAGTCTGCGGAGCCGCTGTAGAGTTTACACCTGGGGGAGCGGAGTCGATGGCTCAGGGCAGCAGAAGCCACTGTCCTCGTGGACGCTGCCCGGCCAGGCCGAGGGAGCGGCAGCCACCAGGACCCGGCAGCTCAGGCCAGTGCCGGGGCTGCTCCTGCTCCCTCGAGCCCTCAGGGTTCCTGTCTCGGGGAGGGAACCCTGGGAGTGGAAGCCCCACCCCCACCGCCTGCCTGGCAAGTGTCCGACAGTGAGCTGGGAAGTAATGACTCCCCTTAGCGCTGTCGGCCGTCAAGCCGCTGCTTTCTGGGAGCGAGCGTCTGTCTCTCTATCTCTCACTCATGTCCACGATGTAAAGCTTCATGACGGGAGACAGGAGGGAAGGTCTCAAAGGGGCTACAGGGCCAGCAACTCGCTACAGGCCAGCGAGTGGTCACTGAGCTCCCACCCCCGCTCTGTCCTCTGCCCGAGGCACCCCAGGGCTGGGGCTACACGTCATGAACGTACATCTTCGGAACGGGAGGGTCCGTGTGCCACCAGGTCTGCTCGAGGGTGAGGATGCCCCACAGGAGGGGCAGACACAGCCACTCAAGGACACGTGTGGACTCGAGCTCCTGGCCCACGGGGTGGCAGCACGGGGTCTCCCGTCCCTGGCTCCGCGTGGGCGCTGCGGCCAGGGGAGGCATGCGTGCGCGCACTTACCCTTGGATACACAGTGCCAGCACGATGCCGTCGTGGCCCTCCAGAGTCTTCTGACACTTGTAGGTGGTACACGTGTCCCACACCTGCAGAGACCAGGAGTGGGGTGGGTCCTAGCAGGGTCAGTGCAATGCCGGGGGGCAGCACAGCGGGAACGGGGTTGGAAGGTGCGCTCAGGGAACAGCCCTGCCCACGGGCAGGCCAGAGCTGGTAGGGGCTGCCGTGCGGTGCCCACCCCCGAGGCAGGACCTCACTCACCTTGATGGTCTTGTCAGAGGAGCCGCTGAAGAGCAGGTCCCCCATGGAGTAGACACAGAGACACCAGACCGGGCCCTGGTGGCCCACGAAGGTTCCTTTGCACTTGAAGATCTGCTGCGGGTCATAGGCTGCAGGGACGGGAGGAGCTGGTGAGGGCCCAGCAGCGCTCAGGGGCAGCAGTGGGGGCAGCGGCAGGCCTGTACTCACATCCTAGGATGCCCATGTTCAGCCGCGCGTTGATGTGGGACAGCTCGTCCTGCCGAAGCCAAGAGCAGAAGGCACGCTGGCTGCGGCTCCGTGGCCCCCCTGCCCCCAAGCTGGGCCGGGCCAGGGCAGAGCAGGTGCAGCGGCAGCCTTCGCCCGCACAGACACCTGACTCCACGTGGGGCCGAGCCTCCTGCTGGGGCCCAAGCTGAGGGGCAGTCCGGTGTCCCCCACCCTGCCCCATGCACGTGGCCCCTGTCTGCTGCTCACGTTCAACATGGACGCATCCCTCCGGAACTCCATGAGGTCCTCGCTGAGCTTGCTCTGGTTTTCGTCTAGGACATCTGAGTGGCCAGGAAAACGGTGTCAGGGACCAGGAGGAGGGGCTGGAACCCTGCCTCTCTGGGGCATGTCCTCACCGAACTTGAGCTCCAGGCTCTTCTCCAGCTGGTCAATCTTCTCGGAGAGCTTCCCCAGCATGGAGCGCAGGAAGGCGATTTCCTGGTCCTTTTGGGCCAGCGCCACGTGCATCTCATGGAAGCGGTCGTCTGTCTGCTGCAGGAACTCCTTCAGGCCCTCGAAGCGGCACGTCTCCAGGTGCGTCTCATAGGTGTCCTGGTTCCCGATGAAGGTGCACCTGGAGGGACAGGATGGCCGCCCTGCCCACCTGCTCACCTGCCTGCCTGGCGGGGCTGTTCCCCTGGCCCCCGTGCCCCGGGATCTCTCTCGAGTCCCACTTCTCTGCCACCATCTTCCCCACGCCTGCTGCCCACACATCTGTCCTGCAACCGCTCAGCACCTAGCAGGCCACTTTGCAAGGAAATCTCGGCACTTGGATCCTGCTCAAAGCTCTTCAAGGGCTCTCCCACAGCCTTTGCCAGCCTCCCAATCCTGCCTCTTATCGGCCCGCCGCACCTCGGCTCTCCCCTCCACCCGTGTTGGCCCCCACGCTGCTCCTCGGCTCACATGCACACATGCATGAGTCCTCAGGGCCCGCCTTCCCTGACCCCCCAGCTCTCCAACCGCTCTGAGCCCTCTGCGCTCCTGGAGGACTCAGGTCTCTCCTTCGCGGCACCTGTACCTCAGTTTGTAATTACACAGTTGATGGTGTGGCTCCCGCTAGGGTCCGTCTCCCTGGGGACCCTGGCTGTCTCCCCAGCGCTCAGCACACAAGCGGATCTCAACAAAGATTTGCTGAAGGAGGGACTGTGAATGCCAGCCCAGACCCCACCCCGCCCTCCTGCCTGCCCGCCACCGTCCCGGGGCAGCCCCCGCACGCCCACCCCCGCCCACTCACCCGTACTTGGAGTGGGGACACTTGATGTGCTCGCACTCCTTCAGGTGGGCCTCCAGGTTCATCTTGAGGAGGGGTGGGCAGCTGGGGTTGTTAGGACACCGCACAGGCCTGTAGTCACAGCTGCCCTCGTGGTCCCTGTGGGGGGCAGGGCATCGTGGGCTGAGTCCCCAGAGGCACCGGTTCTCAGCGCCCCTGGGAGGTGGGAGCAGGGCCAGGGGGAGGACTTACTTGCGAGCACTGAGCTTGATGGTGAAGGGGCACCCTCGGGGGTCCACCTCAAAGACTGGGGGCTTTCCGCCCCCTGCTGCCCGGCAGCCGTGCCTGCAGTGGATGAAGAGCTCCCCGATCTGCTCGGCCACCGCAATGTTGTTCACCACCACCGTCAGCTTGGCGTGGTCCACGGGGCACTTCTCTGCAGGGGAGGACATGCTGATCCCAAGGTCCACCTGGCCACCCCCGCCCCTGGCAACTCTGCTCAGAGCACTGTGGCCAGGCTGTGCTGGGGGAGGACTCTTCCCTGGTGAGCAGCTGGTGGGAAACTGAGTCCTGGTGTGGCAGGCCTGGAACACGCTCCCCACGCTGGGTGGACTGAGCCTGTTTGGGGCCTGATGCACCCATCCGCCTGCCCTGCCAAGGTGCAGGAGGGGTGCACAGCTGGGCCACGAAGAGTCACCACTGGGTGAGCAGGAGGTGGCGAAGCGTCTCAGCTGACTCAGGAATCTGGGACGGGGCGGAGGGAGCTGGGGACAGAGCACGGAGAGAAACCAGCCCTGGGCCCGGGCGCCAAGGCCTGGGACGGTGAGGTGGGCGCCCTGACAGCAAGGGCAGCTCTTGCCAGGCACAGCGGCCGCTGAGCCCCAGGGCCCCTGAGCTGTGGGTGTCACTGCTCTGCCTGTCAAGGTGTGGAGCTCAGCCCACGTGCACCCGGGGCCGCGGCTGGGGGCAGGACTAGGGAGAAGCCAGGTGTAGCAGGGGCACCATCAGTGCTGGGCATGGGCTAGGACCTCCCTGGAGAAAACCCCTGCCGGCTGTGTAAGGAGGTGGCCAGGCCCGGCGCTGGGAGGCCCTTACCTGACTTCAGGGCGCATCTTCGACAGAACGTGTGCTGTGGAGACAACGGGTGGGCTTGCGGCATGGCCACGGAGTTGCCCACCCCCCAGCCAGTGTCCCCTGCAGGGGGCACCTGCTGGGAGGCCACGCCAGGCCCGGAGCCGAGGCCAAGGTTCCGCAGCACCAGGGACGGCGGCTGCTGGGCCTCGTGGCGGCGCACAGGCGAGGCGGGCGGGGCACGGCCTTACCCCGCACGTGGTGATCACGGGGTCCTTGAACACACCGCAGCACAGCTGACAGCAGAGTTTCACTGACGGCTGCTCTGCAAACACCAGCGGCTCCTGGAACCAGGTGGGGCGGATGAGAGCAGGGCCTGGGGGGCACGCGCAGGCGGGGACAGTGACCTCAGCTGCATCAGCGCGTCCCGTCCACCTGCGAGGGGGCTGCGAGGGACCCCACACGGGCTCCGCCCTCACTTCCCAAAGCTAGTCCTGGGTCGCCCCCGGGCTGAGAAGCGGGAAGAACATGCCTGGGGGACTCGGCCGATCACCCCCTCCCTCCAGGCCCCGGGGGAAGGTTCCCCGCCACTGCCGCCACCAGCATGCGTGAGGGGCCGCCCTGCCGCGGCCGACACACCTACCGGCTCCTCGTCCTCCTCAGGCAGCGAGAACGTGGAGCGCAGGGACATGCTGGACTCCGAGTGCAGGGAGCGGACGGAGATGGCCGAGTCCGAGCGGCGTGGCGTGCTGATGGGGGGCTGCGGCGCACGGGGGCAGGCAGCCCGTCAGCCGGGGTGGGGGGGGGCACAGGGCCCTTCCCCCGGGCCTGGCGGGCACTCCCTGGGCCCTGTAGGGCCGCCGCGTGCGCCCGGGGAGCTGGTGTGGTGCCCGGGCCCTGGCCTGCCCAGCAGTCCCAGCCCTGTTGCTGGGCCACCCGCGCACGTCTGCCAACTTTCTTTGTGTAAATGGAGAGACTTCCTGCTATTCAATTCCAGGAGGACACGCTCGCCTGGCCTGCTTCCTGCTTCCCGTGAGGGAGTGTGGGCTGCACACGGGGCGCCTCCATCAGCCAGTCCTGGGCCGGCCTCAACGCCAGGACAGCTAGAGGAAGGGACGGCTGGTGGAGGCTTTGGGCCTCTGGGTCCCCTGGGGCTTGGCTGCCTATCTGGCTTCCCTGGCCGGGGACACTAGGCCAGGCCAGTGAGGCTCCTGGGGACAGCAGGGACGTCCCCACTGAACCCAGACCGAGATGCTGAGAACAGGGGGGAGTGCGTCAGGGGCCTGCCTCTGCCTGAGCTGCTAAAGGGGAGGATCTGGGGGAGCCCCCGTAGGGGGTACTCTTCCTTCCCTCCTTCTTGGCCTAGAACCCCCCAGTAGAGATCCTGCAAGAGCTGCTGCTCCCCACACTCCTCCTCTCCCACCCAGAAGCTTCCTTCATGAACCACAGACCTCCTGCCTTCACACCCAGCCACGAGCCCAGCTGCCCACCCGAACCGCTGTGGGAGGCCGGGAAAATCCCCTCCCCACCAGCCATGGGTGAGTTAGAGGTCATGGAGACTGAGGCAGGCAGAGCCAGAGGCAGTGGGGCACGATGTATCTGCTTCGTGCTTTGAGAAACCCTCGTGCGGTGCCCAGCACACAGCATGTTCAAATATCTAAAAACCCTGTTTTTCTTCAAGTTAAATAGGAAACCAAGGCCTGGCAGCCCAGCATGTGAAGACATGGGTCCTAGGGCCCTGGGAGGGCAGGAGAACCAGCTGGAGTCTGCTGGGCACACACCGGCGAGAGTCCCACGACGGAAAGCAGAAAGCAAGGTGCGGGACAGGTGAGCGGCAGGGGGTCCCAAGCCAGCCTCTGGGGCAAGGCAGGTCCTCCCTTCCAGCGGCAGGCCCACGGCCCAGACAGACAGAGAACAGCCACGGTGACCCTGGCCACATGGCCTGCGCACTGATGGCCCACCCTGATGGAGCCCCAACCCCCTTCCTCACTCCGCAGTGCCCGTGGCAGGAAGCTTTCTGGCTCTCCCACAGGCCTCATCCTCCCACTCGGGCCGCCCACCCCCCAGTCACCTGCTCAGGTCTCCTACCTCCACCCGGCAGCCCACCCACTCATCCTCTACTCAACAGCAGAGGCAGCTTTAAAAACGGAAATCTGATTTTGTTACCCCCATGACTGAACCTTCTGTAGCTCCCATGGCTCCAGCCTGTGGGTGCTGCACCCCCCGGCCCAGCTGCCCCCTCTGGCCGCCTCGCCCACGCCATCCAACCATGGGGGCTGAGGCCTTAGTGTGTCTGGACACACCGGCCCTCAGCCTCCCCAGCCCACTGCAGACCTTAGCTCGGGGCATGCCGAGCGGCTGAGTCTTGCCCTTCAGCTACTCCTGGGACCTGGCCCTCGGGAAGGAGGGCATGGCAGGAGGCTGTGGGGAGAGGTGGGCACGGCACAGACCTACCATGCTGTCCTCCTCATCCCGCGGTGAGTAGGCGAGGGTGCTGGAGGAGGACGGCGTCCTGCGGTGCTGTTTGTACGTGCTGGTCCCATCAGCTGCCAAGAAAAGAGATAGGGACGCCGTGAGCGCGGGCCACGGGGGCATGCCTGGCCCGTCATGGTGGGAGGTGGGCCCATGGGAAGATGGCCCAGGAGGGGCAGGGGCCGGGCCCAATGCTGTGCTAGTCCTCTCCAGGAAGTCTCCTTGCCCCCACCCACTCCTACAGCCTCCTTCTTGTCTCAGGGCCACTGGGCCAGGGCTGGGCTTATGGGCAGCTGGAAGTCCCTGTCCCCAGCAGGGGCCTGAGCCCCCAGCTACAGCCCAGTGGCCCAGGAAGGGAGCAGACCCCGACAGTCGCACTCCCTAGGCAGGTTGAAGGGAGGGTGGAGGGCGCTTCTCTATGCCTCTGCCAGCTCCCAGCACCTGGCCTGATCCTGGGGCTGCCCCGTGCCCGCTGAGGCATGAGGCCAACACCCGAGGGATTACACCGGAGGCTGCTTGCTTGGAGCTCCGGTATGGTCTTGTTTGGGCCTTAAGGAAACCCTGCTGGGGGTGGGGGCTGGGGGAGAGGCTCTGATGGCCTCACACAGGAGAAAATGGAGGGACAGAGAGGCCTGAGGCCCCTTGCCTGGTGTGTGGTGGGGGCTGGGAGAGAGCCCACTGTTTGGGTCCACTCATCTTCTACCTGCTCCTCTGGCCAGACCTGGAACCAGCCTCGGGCCTCCTCAGCCCCCTCCATGGAAGGTGTTGGTCAGGGGTCCATGTGGGAGCCAGCCAGCCTCCCTCACAGGCCCTGCAGGCGCCGGCCTCAGGCCCCAGCCAAACCCAGACATCACAAGCAGCCCCGAAAACCTAGGTTCATGATTCTGGCTTTGAGCAGCTGCCCGGTGACTGGGCCTCAGTTTCCCTATCTGTAACGTGAGGGGCCAGGTGAAGCAATGGTTCACGCCCAGCTCTGACCCATCCCTGCCACTGGCTGGTGGGGCAAGAGCGAGACAGACTGCCCGGCACCCCGCCCGGGAGCTGGGGACGCCAGCACAGGGGAAGGGACGGGTGGGGGTGCCGGGGAAGTCGGGGCAGCCCTTCCTGGACACAGAATGGGCAAGGCCCCGGGAAGGAGGGGCGGGGGATGCCACGGTAGAGAAGGAGCAGGGAGGGGGACAGCAGTCTCCCACCCACTCCCCAACACCAGCACCCCACTCCCGCCCCACCAGGAAGTGCCCCACTGGCAGGAGTTAGGGGCGCCCAGATTCTGCCTGGCCCGGACTTGCAGGCTCACCTTTTGTGATGGTGGTGACGGCCGAAAAGGCAGGCCCAAAGGTCGTTTCCATTCTGGTCTGGAGAGAGAACACGCGAGACTCGGCACTGACCCCCGGAGAGGATGGGGACACGCTCTCACGCCGATGTGCCCACGTGCACGCGTGCGTACACAGGGACACACCACCGATACACACGGCACGGCCCTCCTGCGGGCCTCTAGGTGGGGAGGGGGCTGCTCTGGAAGGTCCGCTGGGGGGCCCACACCCACAGCGCCCTCTTACCGCGGCTGTGGCGTCTGGGGTGGGAAGGGTGGTCGGCCCCCCGGAGAAGCGGCTGTAGCGGGCGTTCTTGCCCGAGCTCATGCTCTAGAGAGCCATCTAGGGTCCTCGGGCCGTGTCTCCTGCGGGGGGAGCGCAAGGGACGGCTTTAGAGACGGTGTGCCTGGCCCCTGACAGTTGGCCTGCTCTGGCCAGTCCGTGACGGGCACACCGCGGCCTCTCCGCCACTGGGCCAGGCAGGGGCGGGTCCGCATGGGCAAAGTCCCTTCCCTTCCTTCCCGTCCCAGGTGCGTACAGGCCCAAGGAAGGGAGGAGGCCCTGGGTGCAGGCAGGCAGCGGGCACTCAGCTTTACCTTCCTTCCAGGCCTAGTCTTCTAGAAAAGCCACCAGCTTGGCCACAGAGGTGGAGAGCCCCCCCCCCCCCCCGTGCTCTGTCTGAGGGCAAGCATCCCCGGGGCCAAGCCTGGGCCATGGTGTGGCACACAGGGTGGGATCAAGCCATATGCCTGTTTCCTGCCAGGGTAGGTGTGGTCGGGCCCTGGAGAGCCCCAGTCTGCAGTACGGGAGGACACTGGCCACGCCCCAGAGAACCTGTTGGTGACGTACCTGGGGCCCAACACTCAGAGCCTCATCACGCAGATGAAGCCATTTTTGGGCAGGGGGAGATGAGAGCCCGGACTCCTGACCTGGTGCAGGTCACCTACTCTGGAAACAGGGGATACCCTCTCAGTCCCCAGCTGTTGACTCGGGACTCGTGGGCTGAGGTGGCAGGGAGAAGGCACTGTGGGAATCATCCTGGGCTTCCAAGAACCGCCCCCCTACACACCCAAAGAGGGGCCTGGCTGGGCCCTAGGAGCACTGGCTACTAGAGAGAAGGGACCAGCCAGCCGCCCGGATCATGGATAGCCTGGGGAGAGCTGCTCCATTGCCAGAACAGGGCCTGCCTTCCCAGGGGCCCTCCCAGTGCCAGGGTCTCCTGCTATGGCCCCAGCTTTGAGCCAGGCTCTCCACGGGGAGGAAGGCCACACACCCAGGACTGCTGCCACCTGGAACGCATGCGCTCTCTACCCCAGGAGACCCCTGAGCAGCCCCTGGGATGCCACACCACGGGCTCATCACCCGCGGCCCAGCCCAGCCATCAGAACCAGTAAGTCAGGAACTCCTGAAGCCAGCTGGTCTTGCTCCTATGGGGTGGGAGGAGGCGTGGCAGGCCAGGGCCCACCCTGAGGTCTGAGGGCCCTACAGGGCTGAGAAGGGCTCCTGCTAGGACTGCTGAGCCTCCCACACTGTGGGAGCAGGCAAGAGATGCACTCTGTCCCCACCAGTGTGTGTACAGCATGCAGCTGGCTCCTGCACCTTCTCCATCAGGCCCCTGTGACCTGGCACAGCTGGCCACATCCGCCTCGCACAGCCCAGAGCTACTCAGTGGTCCTCCAAGCCGACCTGTGGGTCCGTAGGGAGGGAGATGGCTCTCCAGCCCTGTGTCCCCACCCTGTGCTCCTGAGCTATTTGCCCTACCCTCCCCCCGCCCCCGGTCTCCTCTCTCTCCCGCCTGCCCCTTCATATGTCACTTGCAATGCCACCCTCTTGGTCTTCTAGACTCAGGCCTCCATGGGGTGGCTCTCAGCCTGAGTTGGCATGGCCACAAAGTACCCCCCCCCCAGTGCTCAGAGTGCCCTATGGATCTGGCTAGATAGGGGGACCCAAGAGGTCGGCCAAAGCCTCCCCCTCCTGCCCACCACTCCCCCTGCTGTGACTCGAGGGACTTGGCTGTGTGTCCCAGACCAGGCTGTCCAATGGCTTGTCCTCTTGCAGGGGAGAGGTGGGGGTTCCTGGGAGTGGGCAGTATCAGGCCGTTGGACAGCACTGCTACTGGTCTCCATGCTAAGCAGGAAATCTTGGGGGCCACCCTGCTTGGATGAAGGCCACCCTGGCCGGGGTGAGGCCTAGACAGCTCGAATGGAGGAGCTCTAGGACTCACCTCCGGGAAGCCCAAGGTCGGCTCCAGCCTCAGCACCATGGGGCGTGCTGGGAGGAGGGGGGGTCACGGGGAGGCGGCTGGCCCACACTGACCTGGATTTTACAAGCCATCTGCTCCCTCTGCTGCAAGCCCCCAAGGCCCAGAGGCCAGCTGCCGGCTCCAGCCAGCAGCACCCATGGTCCAGGCAGCCGGGACCCCAGCAGGGACCCCCCCCCCCCCCCGGGACCACGGCCAGCCCTCCAGCCCCTGTGGGGCCTGTGTGCCTGTTGCTGCAGTCTGGCTCTCCCTCACTCTGAAGTGAAGTAAACAGAAAGGCACGCAGGGCTAGCAGGGCAACATGCAAATCGGCTGGAAAGTCCCCTGACGGCCAATAGCAGCCAGGGCTGCAGACATGGCGCCGGCCGTAGGAGCCTGGCTGGAGAGCAAAGCTGAGCGATGGAAGGAGGGAGGGAACTGCTTCCCCGTTTACATGGGTTGGCATGCAGCCCCAGCCGGGGACCCCAGGTGGGCGGGACCCGGGCTGCAGGCCACTGCCCCTGAACACAAGGTTCAGATCCTACCCTAACCATCGTGGGATTGAGCAAGATGCCCTGAGCCTTCAGCCCTGCTCCCCAGGGGCTGCATTTTGCAAGAGTCTTCTCTGGCATCCTCCAGCTCTGCAGGCCCAAACTCTGGAAACACAGCAGCACAGCTCCTCACCCCCCCCCCGCCCCCCTCCCGGCCGGCCCAGCTGTGCTGGGGGTGTGCCCCAGCTCCCCAGGGGGTAGGCCTCCTCACCACTCCATGTCAGCCCCACCAGCAGGCGGACAGGGAGCTGTCAACTAGACAAGCGGACTCTCCCAAACTGGGAAAAGCTGCGGGCTCGGCCTGCCAGGCACAGCTGGGGTGGGAGGAGGAAGCTCCCCTCTCCTCCCCTCCCCTCCCCAACTGAGTCCCCATCCTGCCTGTTCCAGGTGCCTTAGCAGAGCCCAGGGGAGGGACCCGAGGATTCTATCTCGTAAAGACCAAAGACCCCAGATCCTGGTGGAGACGGCTCTGCCTGCCTCAGGTAAGGCTGGTGGGAGAGTGGTGCCCAAGGGCACTCAGAGTCAGTGTGGAAGCAGGCCCCCTGTAGCCCCTTGCTTGAGCCTAGGGTCAAGGCCCAGGGATCTTTGTCCACCAACGTCCATGTCCAAAGGGCTTCTGGGGCCCTGGGGTGCACTCCCCGCCCAATGAGGAACCAGAGATCCACCTATCATGCCCCAGCCCCTGGACTTCTCCACCCCCAGCTCCTCTTCGGGAAAGCCCCCCAGCAGCCCCTTTCTCTGGGCAGCTTGCAGCAGAGGGCAGGCCAGCTCCCTTGGGAACCCCTTCCCAGCCCATCCCCTGGATGGAGGCCAATGGCATCTGCTAAGCCCTCTCCCTCGGGTATGTGGGACCCAGGCCCCCCAGTTTGGTTCGTGCGGCTGGGAGCCAGTGGAGTGGGCAGTGCACGCTGTAAAAGCTGGAATCGGGGCAGTGGGCTGGCCAGAAGCAGGTCCCACTAGGGCCAAGCCCCACCTTGAGGTGGCTCCTCCAGGGGCCCCAGGCAGTGGGCATGGTGGGGTCTCCTGACCAGCACGTGCAAAGCCAGCTAGGGAGTCGGCATGCCCATCAGGCCACACATTTGGTGGAGACTGTTCCAGCGGGGCACTGGTGGCTCAGGACACCTCACCCCTGCCTGGCATGGAGCTGTGGGTGGCAAGCTGGACTACAGCCAGAGCTCCAGGCCCAGCCCCAGCCCCTTGTATCACCCACGGACCACCCAGCCCCTGGGTCATCCCCTGCCCAGGGTCCCCTGGCCCAAGCCCAAGCTGGCCTGCCAAATCCCATAGAAACAGGCCAGGTTGCCATAGCAAAGCCCCATACACTTCCCCAGCTGTTCCCCGATGTCCCCTTAGCATGTCTTTTCCATCCCACACAGACAGGGTGTGATGTCAGGGATCCCCTCAGCACCTCGGCAAGCCCTGGTTTGAGGCCTGCCTGGCCTCCCTTCCCTCCCAGCATGCAGCCTGGGCCTCTGCCCTCACCCGCCATTCCTGTCTCTGTACTCACAGTCCTAATCCACAGTGGCCGCAAGGTTGCTGGGCTGGACACCTGCTGTGG
Source organism: Ursus americanus (assembly GCF_024610735.1). NCBI lineage: Eukaryota > Metazoa > Chordata > Mammalia > Carnivora > Ursidae > Ursus > Ursus americanus. The sequence goes on from NC_142128.1 coordinate 38,676,587, forward strand.
CCTCCTCTCCCCAGGGCTCTGTGTCCTTACACCTGCCACCTAGCCTCTCACCTTGCCTACCCAGGTCCAGGCTCTGCAGCACCCACAGGCCCCACCGCTGGAGGGAGAGCATCCCTCCTGCTCCGCCAGCCTGGCTTTAACCCCCACTTGGCAATGGGAATGCCTTTGCCTCCCCACATGCCCCTTGGGGCCAGACCCATCTCCTGTGCTTTCTCTCCCATACAGTGGATGGCTTCCTACGAGCTGTAGACTCAGCCTGGGGGAGTCTCCCCTCTACGACTCCTGGAGAACTTCCTGGAGGAAGGGGCTGGCCAGATCCAGAGCAGGGAGAGAGCATTCTGGGAAAAGGTGGTATTTGTCCTCCTATCTCAGCACCTAGCTGCAGGGACCACTTTTACCTTTCACCAGACAGCCTGGGACATGCTTCCCATCTGTGCCCCTGCAGCCAGAGTTGGGCCAGACCCTGAGTTGGAGGGAGGGTGTGGGCAGGTAAAAGTGGCCCCTATAACCCTCCCTGGGCCGACCCCCACCCATGAGTCTAAACTTGTGGAGACAGGTCCTGGGCCTCTGCTCAAGAGCCCAGTGACCGGCAGTGCCTTGGGGCCCAGGCTACAGCTCCAGGCCGCCCTGGCTGTTGCTCATCACGTCCCGTGTGGTTTCTGTCTCTCTGCCTTCCTCTTTCTTGCTTCCCTGCAGAACCTGGGGAGTGTATACAAAGTCGCAGGCCAGAGCCTGGCCTGGACGTGCGCCAGCCCGCTCCACTGTCCACCCCACGCCCTTCCAGCCCATGCTGGGGCACCCCCACTCCTTCTGGCACACCCTTTCAGTCCCAGTTCTTCAAGGCTGCTCCTTCTGACAGGTGCTCATGGGGCTGGTTCACCCCCCAACTGGACTTCCACACAACATGCCTCCCCCGCTGGGGGCAGGCAAGTACCAGGTCTGCAAGTGACATTAGCACCAGCCCCCAGGGCCCATTTCCCCCTTTGTCTGCCCCACCTGACTCCATGCTCCTCCAGGGAGCAACCAAATGCCTTCTGCCGAAGGGCCAGAGCAGAGCACAGAGGACGCGGTGGGGGGGGGGGGGGCATCTTTTGGAAGTGGAGGGGTTGGTGGGCCCCTCTACAAGGGTACCTCCTGCATAACCCAGCCAGAGGAGCTGGTGAAGTCCTAGGTGCCCACCCAACAGCCCGGTCAGGCCAGTGGGGACCCAGGTTCAGAGCAAGTTATGCCCTGCTGACACTTCCCAAGGCTAGACACATGCTGGCACCTCACTTACACGCTTACGAAGATCCCTCCAAGTGTTCTTTATGGAGATAGAACAGCATAACGGTCAAGGCCAGAGTGCTGAACTCAGACCTGGGTTCAAATCCTGCCTCTGCCCCAAAACAGCTGCATGATTTGGGGCAAAGCTGCTCAACCTCCTGGCCTTCAATTTCTCACCCGTGAAACGGAGTGGACATGCCCACACCTGACAGGAACCATGAGATATGGCTCTCGAGGCAACAGTCAAGGCTCCGCCAATAGCAGCCCCTCTCTGAGAGCAGAAAATGGAGCTGAGAAGCCATCCCAGGACTTATGGCCTGTAAGAGGCCACACTGGGGCCAACTGAAGCCCTGTTCTTCCCGCTTCCTCTGTTCTGCCGGAAGATCGAGGAGCCCACCATGCACTGTAGTCAACCCCAGGCCAAGCTGAGCCAGGGGGCAGCCAAACCACAGCGTCCAGATTGCCTGGGGCCACCCAGCCAGCGCAGGCCCTTCAACTACACCTCTCGCATTTCCCAAATTGTGGGTTCCTGATCCTGCGGCCAGGTTCACACCCACTGTGGGCCAGTCCCCATGCTGGAGAAGGGGCACATGCTGACGGCGAAACGTGAGTCTGACCTGGAGAAGCTACGGGGCCTGGGAGGAGAGACAGAGGCTCGGGAGTACTAGTAAGCCCCATTCAACCTGTCAAAGGCACTTTTCTGTGGGTTCTTGTCCCAGCTAAGTCAATACTTCAGACCCTGATCTGTTCCATTCATTTCTAGAAATACTGTGACACACAGCCACAGTGGGCATTACTCCACAGGGACCCCTCAGGAAGGAGGATCTCCCCTCCTTCTCAGCCAGTTACCTCCCTCATCCAGGCTGCCCATACCCCTGCTTCCCCTCAGAGGGAGGTTCTGGCTACTGGGGAATAGTGCAGCGACGCTCTGTAGGAACCATGAGACACAGGGACTGGGGATTCCATGGAACGGGAATGCCCAGAGTAGCTCGGGTAGGGATTTATGACAGACAGGTATTGTCTGCTACACAGGCCTTCAGGGAAGGGGTGTGGGAAAGGAGAGGCCCAAAGAGAAGGAATGAGGAAGAGAGAAGCCACATGCTTGGCAAACGCCAGGAGGTGGGCAGCCCCCAGGAGAGGGGCCCTGTGTGTGCGTGGGGAGGGGTCTGTGGGATGGGGAAAAGGGTGGACAGTGTGGGCGGCCCGGAGGTCTAGGCTAGGGAGGCAGCGAAGGAGGGTGGAATCTCAGCCCTACTGTCCAGTCCTGTCCCTGTCAAAGCAGGGGGGAGTCCAGCAGAACTGCAGATTCAGCCCCAGCTGAATGCCCTGGCCTGGTCCAAGACAACCAGCACCAGACCCGGTGAGGGGTGGGAGCCTCATCGCCAAACCAACTCACTCCCACCCCACTCTCCTCTACACACAGGCCAGCCTCCTCACGCTCTCCTGCTTCCTCTCTGAACCCCAGTCCTTCCTCCACACACAACCAGGGGCTCTTTACTAGACTTGGATCCGAGGCTGGCTCTCCTGTGTACAATCCCTGCCACCCTGCACCCTGGTCTGGCCTCCCCGACTCGCCTCTCACCCCTCCGCCAGCACTCACTGGCGCACCAAGCCCTCTCTCGCGCGAGGCCTTTGCACACCTTGCTCCCTCTGCCAGGCATGCTCTTCCAGCAACTTCCCAAGACAGGCTGCTCGCTGGAGGCACCTCTCCCTTCACCAAGCCACTCAGGAGCGCCCAGCACTCCTTCTCAGCGTCCTGTTTCTTTCATAGCACCCACCACAACTCCTCAGGATTTTGTGTGTACTGTCAATCCCTCTCCGCTCTGGATCACCGGTTCTCAAGCAGGGTGGGGGTGGGGGAGAAGGAGTTTGTCCCCCAGGAGACGTCTGGTAATGTCTGGAGGCATTTTGGGTCGTCACTAGGGGGGTGGGGGAGATAACTGGTATCTAGTGGGTGGAGACCAGGGACGCAGCTCAACGTCCACCAAAGCACAGCCGAGAACGCTCGGCGCGAAGTGTCAACACCGGCAGGGCTGAGAAAAGCAAGACAAGAAGAGCCCACGAGAACTGGGTCCCCGGCGGCGCTCCACGAACGCATGGAGAAATGAATAAGGAAGGGGAGAATGGAGAGACCGAGCAAGCGACGGACGGACGCGGAGACCCCGGCCAGCGCCGGCCCCGCCCCCCAGGCCCGACCCCGACGCGGACCCCGACGCGCCCATCGCGCGGCCCCGAGGCGCGAGCCCCGGGTCGGGCGCGCCGCGCGGACACTCACCCGCCCGCGGCCGCCCGGGAGCGGCAGCGCCACCCTCCCGCTTCATCGTGCCCCCGCGGCCGCCGGCCGGGAAAGGGACAGGGCGCGCGAGCCGGAAGCGCTCATGCGCTGCGCCCGCCGGGACTTGTAGTTCTCGGACTCTCGATGCCGGACTGGCTGCCTCACGCGCGGCTCCTCAGAAACTACAACTTCCGGCGGCTCTGACGTTGCAGGGCGGGATTGGCAGCTTTAGAATCACTCTATGTTGCAGGTCGGAGTCTGATTGGTTGATTCCGGCTGTCGCTCACGGTGATGTTGGATGGCCCGTTGCAAAAGGAAGCAGCTTCGCGTGTCGGGTCCGAGAGACCGGGAGCGTATCAGCGGTGAGGGAGGCGGGTACTTCCGCCAGGATGGCCCAATCGCAGTGGTGGGACAGTTTCTATAAAAGCTCGAGCCTCGGGCTTTCGCGTTCTTTCGGGATCGAGTGCGGGTATAGCTTGTTTTCTTTTTTTGCCGCCATGCTCCAAGGCCATGGGAGCCCTGGGCCCCGAGGGCGTTTGAGGGGGTCCCCCAAGCCTGCAGGCGGGCCTGGCCCACTTTCGCCTCGGTGTTGTTCACGTTTTTTGCTCCGCCCCCTTACCCCGTTCGGTCGGGGAATTCCGAAGCTCCAGGTCTACGTCTTCCTGCAGGTAAGGCTGGGCCGAGCCTGCCCTCCTCTGTGCGGCTTCGAGCCTGTGATGAATTGCTTTTATTTCTGACACCTCGTATGAAAACTGCACATGCAGTCTGATTATTTGGCAAGACTGAGGCTTCAGGGTGCGCCGCCGTGACGGGGCAGGGGCTGGGTGCGAAACTATCTTGCCCGAAACGGGGGGAGTGGGTTTCTGTCTACATTGCGGCACTGTCTGACTTCCAGGGCGGTGGGTGACCCGGCTGGAGACTGTGAACGTGAGTGGACGTCAGCCTGGAGGCCTGCTGGTAAGACGGGAGCCTGTGTCTGTATGGGAGGCGCTTAGCAATAAAGCAAAAGTGGTGAGTTGATTGGGGCGCAGGTGTCTTTCTTTTCACACGTGTCTGCCTCCCAGACGACCCTTTGGGAGCACTGGCTCATCCCCGTGCAGTCCTGGGACACGGCGGAGGAAGATGGATGTTGATGCAGTGACATCCCCACTGTTGGAACTGCCTTCTCCGTATTTCCTTTCAAGGCCAAAAATACCGGGGTTTTCTTGGCCTTTGCCTTGGGTAGGTCAGAAACTCTTTTAATTCTTCATGAACAGGCCACGTAGCACTGTTTGCCCTTGGGTCTTGTGGGGGGAGGTGGACACAAACCACCTAGGCTCCCCCGTGCTCCCTAGACACCATTGGGGTTCCACGTAACCTAGTTAAAGGCGGGGGGGGGGGGTGCTACCTTCTGAGCGTTAAAAGACGATCTGTATTTTGCCGAGGGGTCTAAAGGGGGATTTCTTTCAAAAGACGAGAGAGGCAGTCCAGAAAACACAACTTTATTCACTAGGAGTGAAAATGAAGGCTCTTAATCTAAAGACGAACTTCAAGATTTGAATATAACTTGGAGTGCACTACCAGCCCCCTGGCTTGACCTCACTAAGCACAGGCCTCCGTGGGACTGGCAGTTCTAGTTTCCCTGACATTTCTGTGATTTCCCATTTGCTGTTTGTCTATTACAAAGCCACAACCTTGGCATTCTCCAAGGGAGCATGAAAGGAAGACCCTGTTGATGGTGGAACCAGAGTCTCCTTGTGTGTGAGCAGGGAGTAGGTGGCTCTGTCCTTGGGGCACAAATGCATGGTATGGTTTGCGGTGAAGCGCTCGGTCCCAGGCACAGGCAGGAGTCCTTCCTTTCCCTGCCTGGGCAGCGTGTGCAGCTGAAGACATGGCTTTCTCTAAGGGATTAGGCACTGTACAGGTGCTGGCACCGTGGCCCGGCCTCGGAGCTGGGCATGTCCAGGAGGGGGCAGCAGAGCGCCATGGCAGCAGGAGCAGGCACCCTGCCCAGGCTGTACATGGTGACGTGCCCCCTCCCGTACCGAAGACCCTTGCTTTTCCGTCAGGGCCCTCAGGCAGCAGCAGGTGAAGGGGGGGGTGCAGTCCCACTGGCTCTTTGAAGCCTCTTGGGCCTGGGGCTCTGAGAAAGGCAAGGCTCCGTCTGGGAGTCTCAGGAGCAGACACTCTGGGATTGACTGCGGTGACTAAACCCAGGGGGACCCTTTAGAGCCTCTGTGCAGCCTTGCAGGGCCCTCCCAGGTTCAGGGTGTGCAGCAGGAGGCGCCTCGGCCCTCCCTCTTGACGTAGTCGTGCAGCCGGAAGCGGGGTTCACTGGGGGCCTTCATGGAGCGCTGCTTCAACTCCCTGTGGGGCAGGGGTGGCCAGGGAACAGAGTGGTTGCTCCCCAGCAAGGAGATTCACTCCAGGTCTGGGGGGCTCTTCCGGGTGACTGCCAGAACTTACTTTGCAATGGCTGTGAAGGCCAAGTCCACGTTGAGGCCCGTCTTGGCGCTGGTCTCCATGAAGGGCAGTCCATACTCCTGCAAACAGCTGCTGCCAGCCAGGTGGCAGCCTGGTGGGGACAGCCCAAGCCCAGCAGCCCTAGGGACACCCCTGGCCCCCCACCCTACCCTGGCTCACCTTGGCCAGCTTCTCCCCATCCTCCCTCTTCACCACACGCTCCTGGGCAGAGTCCACCTGGCACAGGGGTCTTGGTGAGAGCTGGCCCAGGGCTTACCCGCCCCCTCATCCCCCCTGTAGAGCCAGGGAGGAGAGGGGAGGTTGGGGTGCTCACCTTGTTCCCCAGCAGCATAAGCACCACATTGTGCTGGGCATACTCCTGGATCTCGGTCAGCCAGGCCTGTGGGGGAAAAGCTGAGACCAGTGTGGAGGCTGTCACTCCTGCACACCCCTTGCCCCTCCAGGCCACACTGCACGGAGGGCCTGTTGGGCTCTGGCTAACAGGAGGGGCCCAGAAATAGTGGTCCCTGTGCCAGACTGAGGCACCACTGACAAGTACCTTAGCCAAGGTGTTGGACTGATGGAGCTGGAAGGTCCCCAGACCCCCTTCAGCTCACAGGCAACCTGAGCCACCAGAAGGGGCCCACCTTGCCCTCCTCTGCCCTTGGCACCCTAATGCCACCACAGACTGTTCTACCACCACTACCACCACCAGGAAGGAAACCACTGACCTGGATACTGTCAAAGGAGGCCTTGTTGGTGACATCATAGAGCAGCAGCAGTGCTGGGGGCAGAGGGCCAGTGAGGATACCTCCAGGGCTCACAGCAGCTTCCTGTCACCCACACCCTCATGCATCACAGCCTCCACACCTCCTGCCATGTTCACTGCCAGGGCACCTTCCCCTGAGCAGAAGCCAGGGTAGCAGGGCACCCACAGCACAGCCTCCGATCCCCCGGGCTGGCATCCCATGCCCACAAGCTCACCGTGGGCATCGCGGTAGTAGGCGTGGGTGACACTGCGGAACCGCTCCTGGCCAGCTGTGTCCCAGATCTGCAGCGACAGGCACAGGATTCAGGGCTGCCAGTCCCTTCCCCTCACCTCCCCACCCCGCACCCCCCACCTCTCACCTGCAGCTTCACCTTCATGCCATCCACATCCAGAACTTTGTTCTGAAACACAGCCAGCCAGCTCCACTCAGCCCGGCAGCCAGCGCGGCTCCAGGCAGCAGCTGGGAACAGTGCTGCCCCCTGGCGGGGCGGCGGGGGGGGCTCCCGAGGGTGAAGCCAGGCCAGGACTGGGCCTGATAGTGCCCCTGGCATGCCCCCAAATTCACTCTTTATCCTGTCTGCCCCTCAGCTGGCTGGGTTCTGTCCTTGATGCCCACCTCCTGGTTCTCGTCTGACCACTTCGCCTCCCTGTACCCGCAGGTAACCTTTCACCTTGAACCCAAGTCCTGGGATCCACCCAACTCTCCCCACCCCTGTGCCTCTACCCTTCCCCCTGGTGAGCCCCTCCTGGTGACGCCTAGGCCCCTCTCGCACTCAGATGGCCATCCTCACGGACTTGCATGTTGCTGCCCAACAAGGCTGGCCATGTCCAGTTCTGGCCCTTGTGTGCTCATTCTCTGCCCACCTCAGAGGCCTGGCACACGGCCCCACCGGCTCCACTGCTCTCAAAGCCCCTTTGCCACCACTCAGCCCAGTCAGTCACCGAGTCCTGTTGCTCCAGCCTTCCCTCCTCCTCCCTGCCCTCCCCCAGCACCTCTCCAGCCCAGCCCTGCCACCCTGCCTCCCCCTGGCGCCTAGACCTCGTCAGCTTCCTGCACCTTCTTGCTAACTCTGGTTCACCACGCACATCTCCCTGGACCCTCGAAGACTGCAGACGCCTGCCTGCAGGCTCCAAGGCCCTGCCCCAGCCCCTCTGATGAGCCATCAGCTCCTCGCAGCTCTATACGTGCTGCTTCTTTTGCTCAGAGCCACCCGCACGACCTTTGTGAAGTTACCATGGTGTAACCCCAGGCCCATTACTAACATTCCGTCTCAGTTTCCCCATCCACAAATGGAGATAACCAAGGTGCCCATCACATGGCTGCTTCAACGGCTTTATGAGCTATGTGCAAAGTACTGAGAACTGTATCTGGTTCAGAGTGAGAGCTAATTGTTCTACTTTAAAAGCCTCTCTTCCTGCTGGGACAGCAGCTCTCTAAGGACAGGACCCAGTACAGTAACCATAGAGCCCGGAATTCGGCCTGGTATACAGTGGGTGCTCATTGAGTATTTGCCGGCTGGTAATGGTCCCCCAGCAGGCCCTCCCACCTCAGGACTAGTGGCAGGGAGTGGTGCAACCCGACGGTTCCCATCTGCTGGGGTGGGGGTGGGGGCCTGCTAACCCCCGGCTGAGGCCCCTGGTAGCCTCAGGCCCTGGCAGCTGGGACCACACCGCCTCCCTCCACCTCCCTCTTCCCCAAGCTCCTGCTGTCCGGGTGCTTCTGCCACTCCCAGGAACCAATGGCACAGCCATCTGCCAGGCCGAGAGGAGGCTGGGAAGGACACCCCGCCTTCTCTAGCACCCTTGAACAGGGGTGTGAACCTAGTGGCCTCACCTCCCTCACCACCTGCCCCAGAGCCAAGAGGGAGGTGAGAAGGGGGGAGGTGGGGCCAAAACAGGCCAAGGACCAGCTGTCCAGCGCTTAAACTGTCCCTTTCTGACACCTGAACCCTTACTTCATCTCAGAAGACTTGAGGGGACCTGGACCCCCAAGCAGGGTAAATAATGGCTTCCTAGACTGGAGAGAGCCCCCTTTCCCATTCCCAGAATGGGCCGCCCTCCCAGCCTCCTGCCAACTGGGTCTAATTAAAGGGTGAGAAAAATGCAAACTTGGGATTTGTCTAGAACACACCGGCACCTTGGCAAGTCACTCAGGATTTAGACTGGTGGGTAGAGCTGGGGGCTCGGCTGCTGTGGCCCTCATTCCCTGCTGACCCCACAGGCTGGTGGGGTGCCAGGGGGGTGTGGGGAGCCCTGAAATCCAGGGGCACTCCCCCCACCCCAAAACCCCAGGGACACAGCTCTCCTGTTGGCAATGTGGGAGGGACTCTGGCAGGGGGAATAGACAGGTGGGAGCATTTCCTGTGAGCCTCCTCACCCAAGGGCAGAGGTCCTCCCCCCCCCCCCCAGCTCCCAGACAGGGTGTGTGCCCCACAGCCACTTCTCTCTTAGGTCCTTAGCAGGCTGCCTGGCACCTGTGTTCGGTGGGGCAATGATGTTAAGCCTCCCAAGGGAACGTAGGCCTTAAGTTCCCTCTGACGGCCACCCCCTGGGGCACAGGATACAGCCCCAGACAGAGGGGTGCTACCCCTGCTTCAGTCAGATGTAGCCATCACCCGTCTCTAGGATCCTTAGGGTGTCAGGAGTTGGGCATTTTGGTGGTTAAGGCATCGCACCTCAGCCACCCTGACCGTGAGTGCCAGGTGGTCCAGACAGGAGGTGTCCCAGGGCTAATGGAGAACCCGCTGCCCAGGGGTGTTGTGAGAACTCAGTGAGCTGGTGTGGGGGTGGGGGCTCAGGGCATGGCTGGGTCAGCTCAGTGCTGAGGACATCAGCCTCCACTCTCACCCGGAAGTCGATGCCCACAGTGGAGATGAAGGTCCCTGCCAAGAATGCCCCATCCTTGAAGCGCACGAGCAGGCAAGTCTTCCCCACGCCCGAGTCCCCCACCAGCATGACCTGGGGTGAACAGGAGGGTCAGAGGTGTTAGGGACAGAGGGGACCAAGGTGCTGGCCCACCCAAAGGGGTGCCTGGTATTCCCTGAGCTGGCCTGGTCAGGAGTGGAGGAACTGTCCCAGGCCTGCGGGTTCAGCAGGACGTGGGGGAGACAGGGCAACTACAGTCCCTGCCGGCCTGGACCTCCAGCTTCCACCTCCAGAAGGTTCTGTCCCCTTTCTCTTGAACAGTGGCCCCTCTCAGTTAGTGGGGAGTGGGGGCAGCTGCCTCCATCCAGAGCCTACCTAACCCCACCCCAGACCCTGGACACCATGCTTGATCTGGAATGGTAGCATTTGGGGCTTGGTGGGGAGTGGAGTCTGGAGGTTGGTGGCTGGAGACCTGAGAGGCCTGTGGGGGGTCTCTGTGCCAGGGGGCTTCTTCTAATCCCCGTAAGATTCTGGAGGAATTTGCCACATGAGGTCAAATATTGGCTGAGAAGATCCAGGTCGTGTCTGGGGACCGAGAGGGGGCAATCAGGCCTCCCTCTCATCCACCTCTCCCCCAGCCTTCTGTCAAAGGCTCCAAAACCCAAAGACAGTCGGACAACCCCTCCACAATCCACAGGCTTCTGCCTAGGCCTGAAGGAGGCCCCAGTGTTCCCCACCCAACTGGCAAACCTCTTCTTAGTCTTCCTCCTTCCCCCAAAAAAGAGACCCACAGACCGTGGGGTTGAGGGAAGGAAGCATATGGGAAATGGTGAGACTGGGGCCCGGGTGGGTGCGGGGCCATTAGGGAGCGCGGAGGGAGCACCTGCCAGGTTCAGGACCCCTTGTCCGGCCCTGCCAGCTGGGGCGTGAGGGGGCAGGCCTTGCCAGCTGTTGAGTATCTGAAATCCGGGTCTGACAGCTGTGTGTGTGTGCGATGCGCGTTGTCAGCCGTGCCAGCTGCAGGGTGCCGCTTCGGCGGGCTGCCCGCCCCGGGTCCGCGGGGCCCTCCCTCCCCTTCCCGACCCTCCCTGCTCGGCTCAGGCCGAGCGCCACCTGCTGCGCTCGCATGGGGTGGGGGCCGGCTCACCTTGAAGGCGACGTCGTAGAAGTCGCCGCCGCCAAGCGAGGGCCGGTCAGGCTGCGGGGGCCCGTTGGGCCGCGCCTGGGGGCCAGGGCGCCCAGTCCCAGGGCGCGCCGGCCGGGACCCGTTGGCTGCGGGCAATGCGGAGGCAGCGGGCGCGCTGGCCCCCTTGCTCTTGGGGGTCTTTTTCCTGGACATGGCGGGCGGACGCTCAGGGAGCTCCCTCTGCAGCCGCCGCGCCCCGGGCCGCCTTGCTCCCCGCTCTCGCGGAGCGCGACGCGGACCTGAACCCGTCCCGCGGCGGCGGCGGTGGCGGCATCCCGGGCGCCCGGCTCCCCGCCGCCCCGCCCCCGCATCCCACAGCCCGCAGCCACTCAGGCCCGGCCTCCCGCCGCCGCCGCCAATGGCCGCGCTGGGGCGGGGGCATGCAAATGAGACGGCCGCCCGGGGGCGGGGTCACGAGGCCCTGGCACTGACCTAGGTGGCGACCGGGTGGGCGCGCCTCTGCCGGGGGCGGGAGGCTCCTGCCCCGCCCCAGGCCCTGCGACCCCGCTCCGGGGCCACCTCCGTGGGGCGGTGGGCCTGTCGCTTCCCCGCGCGCTATACACCATCCCTCCCTGCACTGCCCCTTGCCCAGTGTCCCTCATGAGATGGCCTCTGGGTCTGGGACCGGGTCGGGGGATGGGGGTGGAGGGGAGAGTGCTCTGAGAAGGGGGCGCCGAGGCAGTGGGACTGCATGGGGTGGACACCTGGGTTTCTGTCCCTTCTCTGCTAGAGATGCCACCTGGCCTGCTGTGCACCCACCCCTCCCCTTAGGGCAGGCAAACAAACCCGGGCGCTGGGAGCACTCAGCGCCCAGCTGACAGCTGGTTATCAGCTGTGAGGCGCCCTCCCTCGCAGCTTCTGCCCGCTGGGCTGAAGCCTCAGGATCCTCAGGGAAAGGGAAATCCGAGTTACAGCAGCAGGAAGCCCCTGAGTGGCCCTTGCCCTGGGGCTCTGCCCTCAGGGGTCTGGGAGGAGAAGGAGGTGGGAGGCCCCTCCCCCAGGAGGTGGCTAGCCCCTTGGCCTTCTGGTGCCAGGTTCTTGCCCCAAGGTAGCCAAATGCTGACTGTCCCAACCCCATGCTGGTCCCTGGCAGACCAGTGTCCAGAGCCTGACACTTCCCCCTGGACTGTCTCCACCCAGGAGTCTCTGGGTTTTGAGCATAAGGCTGAGATGATCATGGGATCCCGGGAGTGGTGAGCCAAGATGCCCCCCAGCCGGGGCTTGGGGGCAGCGAGTGTAGGCAGAAAGGCAGTGCTGCTGGGATCAGCCACTGGCAGCTGGTGGCATGGCCTGGCTGTCCCCCAAGATGGAACAGCTATCACATGGACCCTAGCCCCTTCAGAGGCCTGAGCGCTCTCCGCTGGCAGTGCCCAGAGCCCAAATACTGATAATGGACAGGAGCTGCCTCTAGGCCAGAGGTCTGGGAAGACCCAGCAGAGGGATTCCCCAAGAGGGTCTGGCAGAGCCCCGCATGAGAGAGGCTGTGGGAAGCTAGCTGCCTTTAATCGAGAGTCACTGTGTGTCAGGCACAAGTCACCGTCAGAACTACTCTGTGAGGTGGGTGGTGCTAGGATCCCCAGTGATCAGGTGGGAAAACTGAGGCCCAGAGAGGGGAAGAGAGCTGTCCAAGGTCACCAGGCTAGAAAGTGACAGAACCAGGATTTGTACTTGGGAACTCTGGCTCCAGAGAACACAACCTGTCCCGTGGCAGCATTGGCCCAGGAGTCCTCGGGAGACCCATCCCTCCAGGCCCTACCCGAGCTGGGGGACAAACCGAAGGAAGCCCTCTGAGGGCCCCCGGCCTCCTTTCTTGTCTCGCTCCTCGGGACCCCCACTTCTTCCAGGCCAGTGCCCGGATGTGTGGATCAAGGAGCTTGGGGTGGGGGTGTTGAGCTCCCACTGCTGTGGCCCTGGGGACTCCAGGTGTCCTACGTTCCTTGAGGCCAATTTCAGGGTGGCTGGCCCGGGCTCTCAGCCCATGCCCACTGACCCCAGGGTCCCAGGCAAGGGGCTCCCTATTTCCTCCTGTCAGCCGTTGCCCAAGGGAAATCAGAAAGGAGTTTGGGTGCTCTAGATAAGGCAACTGAGTCGAGGGTGGGGGCTAGTGCTAATGGGGTAACCAGGAAGGTTGAGTGGGGAGCCAGGAGGGGAGGAAAGCTGAAAGCAGCAGAGGAGAAATACTTGACCTTGAAATCTTTAAAATTAGGAGAATATATGTAAAAACCCAAGTCTCTGATTTCTTTTGAAAAGGGAGAGTTCTAGGTCCCTGCATCACGGCATTCTTCTTGCCTCTCTTTCCTTCCAGCCATCCTCCTAATCTTTGATCATTATGTCCCTTGGTACCTCCGTTTGCCATCTGTCTCACTCTCTGGAATGTAAATTGTCTGGGTACAGGAAGCAGCTTGTCTTGGTCACTGCCATATCCCTGGCAGCTGGCTCCAGGCCTCAATAAACTTACGAAACTGGTGAAAGAAACATGAGTTAGAAATGGGCCCCACTTCAGGACATGTCATTGCTAACAAGGATAAGGCAGACAGTGTCGCAGTGTGCGGTGACCAGGGCTTTGTCGGGGAGGGGCCTTTGCTCTGGGCTCTGACGGTTGAACAGGAGTCCAACAGGAGACAGAGAAGCTTGCTAGGTAGGGGGAATGAATACGTGCAAGCTCAGAGTGCCAGGGGGTGGGCATTCTGAGCAGAAGAGGCCAAAGTGTGGTCCAGCTGCTTGGAGGAAATCCAGGTGGTAACACAGGAGGGGGCTAGATTCTCTTTTGTTTTAATATATATATATTTAAGATTTTATTTATTTATTTGACAGAGTGAGAGTGCACAAGCAGGGGAGGGGGAGAAGCAGGCTCCCCGCCGAGCAGGGAGCCTGATGCGGGGCTCAATCCCAGGACCCTGGGATCATGACCTGAGCCGAAGGCAGACGCTCAACCATCTGAGCCACCCAGGTGCCCCAGAGGGCTAGATTCTAAAGTGAATTTGAATGTTTAGCGCAGGAGCTTGGATACTGTTCAGCGAGAAATAGGGAGCCACACATGGTTCCTGAGCAAAGCGGCAGAGGACGCTGCTACAGGAACAGGGGGGAGGGGGAGCATGGTGCAGCCTGTAGACAGGGAGGTGACTTGGAGGGGGTGGCAGTAACCAGAGGGGAGGGAATAGGGACAGAGGAGACCTCCCAGAAATACAGGATCTGTGGGCCTGCGGGTGAGGCAAGACGGGAGCCCATGGGCCAGAGACAGTGGAGGGCTGACGTGCGGACGGCGAGTTCTTTGCTGCCCCTCCCAATCAGGCAGGAAGGCCTCTGTCCCCTACCTGTGGCTCTGTCATTGCTCTGACCGATACGTATGGCAGAAGTGACCCTGTGTCCAGTTCTGGACCCAGACCCTATAGACGGGCAACTCCTACTTCCTGTCTCCTGGAATACTCGTTCTTGGAACCCGGCTGCCATACTGTGAGAAAGCCCAGGCAGCCTTGTGAAGAATCCCAGGTGCAGGGAACCCACTTGCCACCTAGGAAGTCATCCTGGCGAGGGGCGCTGTGGTCCTGGTGGATTCCATGTGGAGCAGAAATAGCCGCCCCACGGAGCCCTGCCCCAACTGCAGATTCATGAGCATTTGGAGGGTTTCTTGTTTACACAGCAATAGATAACTAGACCAGGCTGCCAGCAAGGGGGAGGAAAAGGGACGGTTTGGTGGGAAAGATCGGGAGGGTGGCCTTGGCTGGACTTGGGATTCCCAGATTGTTGGGCCGAGCTTGAGTGCAGTGTGGGGGAGGGGTGCCTGCGGCCCTCAGCCCTGCTGGCATGGGGCTGGCTCCACTGGACAGACAGGTCTACACGTACCCTGCACCAGGCACAGAGCTGGTGCAGCCCCACATCTGTTCCTGCCTCACTCTGGATCCTCACCCCCAGTCCCTCTGGTGGCCCCCGTGCCAGGTGCCTTCACAGGCCTGAGGCCCCCAGCTCCTGCACGCTGCCCTCTGACTTTCCCTTCTGGGGGTCTGGCCCCTTGCTCCTGGAGTGACGTGTGCCGCGAGTGCCCAGACACAACAACCCTCTGGGATCTATGGCCTGACGCAGTCTCTCTCTGGAGCCCCATTTTCCAAGCAGGACAGCTTCACCCCCAGGTTCCACTCACCCACGGGGCCATGGTCAGGCTCAGACAAGTATGAGGGTCAAGGATGAGCCTTGACCTTCCGGGCTCTGCTTGGAGCCCCCTCCCCCAGGTAAGTAGCCTTCCCCAGCCTCTCCCACCCCCACTTCTTCCTGCACTCATGTGGACACTGACGTTTGCTCTCCAGTGGACACGCCGGTGGCTGCCTGGCCTCAGCCCTGGCCTCCGGGCTTCCTGCGGACAGCACCCAGCCTGCCTGCTCCTGCCTCCCCGAAGCACTGAATGGAGAGTCTGTGACTGAGCAGGACAGGCCTAGGCTCGACTTCAGGGGTCTGTTAGGGGAGGAGCGGCAAAGGTCCCAAGTCTTCTGACCCCTGAGCACCTCACATAAGTCAGTCCTAGGGAATTCAGCTGTCTGCGATCTCGGGGGAAGGACCCTGGCCGGGAAGGTGCCAGCAGGCAGAGGCCCCGGCTCGATCCCTGGCTCGATCCCTGGCATGCTGTGGGACCCGCTCCCCTCTCCCTGAAATGAGGGGGCGGGAGGAGCTGATCTCTGAGGTCCCTTCCAGCTCCAACACCTTCTGTTCTATGAAATCCACGTGAACGTTGCTATAGAGACTGCAGAGAGGAACTGCATCAGCTCAGAATTGGACCTCCACCCAGAGGAGAGGAAAGAGTCACCCCAGGAAACAGCTGATGTCAGAGGCGTGCTCGCCCCCTCCCCCCACGTCCAGGGACACAGGGGCCACGCAGAGTGTCCTGCTCCTTCGAGGACACACCCCACCTGCCGCACACTCACCTTTGCAGCACCGAGGCCCTCCCGGGCAGGTGGTAAGGGGCGGACCTCCGCCCCTGCCTGTGCTGCAAAGGGACTGTTGTGTGAGGGCTGGCGCAGTGGGTTGTTTCCTTGCAGGCCTGCCCGCAAGATCTGCCCTCGGGCTTTCCTTCTCACCGCAGCTCCGGTACTCGCACCTGAGTACTCCTGGTGGTTTCAGGATGCAAAATGTGCCTGCTGTACAGCCCGGCGCGGGTGTGGGGGGTGTGGAGCTGCTCCCATCCAGGCTCTGCAGTGAGGCCCCAGGTGGGCGAGACCCCTGCCGGGAGGAGCACCAGGCTCTCCAGGCATCTTTGCAGCGGAAGCACAGGTGTAAAGGAAGAAATCGGACGCCCGGGCTGCCATGATGACCGCTGAAGTCCCAGCCCAGGCTGCTCCTGCCTCGGGCCAAGTGCACGGCTTGCATCCTCTCTCCTTTTTTTCTTTCTTTCTTTCTTTCTTTTTTTTTTTTAAAGATTTTATTTATTTATTTGACAGAGAGAGAGAGACAGCCAGCGAGAGAGGGAACACAAGCAGGGGGAGTGGGAGAGGAAGAAGCAGGCTCCCAGCGGAGGAGCCTGATGTGGGGCTCGATCCCATAACGCCGGGATCAAGCCCTGAGCCGAAGGCAGACGCTTAACGACTGAGCCACCCAGGCGCCCCTCCTTTTTTTCTTGATTTTGAAAATGATGGATGATTTTGGAGGCATGTCAACAACACAAGAGGTAAGAGCAAGAAGAAAAGTTCTTGTTCTGCCCAGACCCTGTCCCTCGAGGGCTGTAACAAATACCGACAACAAACACGGTGCGGCCACAGAACAGCCCGAATGTATCATCCTACACTCCGGAGGCCACGGGGCGGAATGAGGCTTACGGGGCACCCACGAGTCTCGTTCCTTCTGGGCAGAAACCTTGCCTCTTCGGCTCCCGCCGGCTTCCAGCTTTCCTTGACTCGTGGCCACCTCCTTCCAACTTCCCTTTCCCAGGTCCCCTGGCCTTCGTGTCTGCCGCTCAGATCTCCCTTACAGGGACACTCCTGAGTGCATTTAGGGCCCCCTGGGTCATCCAGGGTAACCCCACATCTCAAGACTTAATGGAATCATCACTGCAAGATGTCTTGCGGGGCAGGGTCACGGCCACAGACTCTGGGGACGAGGAGCTGGGTCTGTCTGGGAGCCGCTGTTCAGCTTCCTCAGCACGGTTCCAGTTGTGTATTTTAGGATTTTGTCTGAAACAGAGGTTCTTGGCTGAGACAGACCTTAAAAATCCCTGGACGATGGATTCCTTTCTCTGTGCTATCTTTATCCAGTTTGTTTAGACGTGCAAATTATGCTCAATACATGGCTTTATGCGTAAATATGCATTAAATATATTGAGATGTGGCCATGCCCTCTAAGAATACATACAAAAATCACAATCTTTGCACATTTGGTAAGATTTTTCCATAAACAGATCTGGATAAAGTATCTTTTCCTGGCGTGGCTCCAAAAAGTTTCCGATTTCTTCCTTTATGTCTGGTCTATTTGGGCTTTTTATTTCCCCTTGAGTTAGTTTTAATAGTGTGTCTTGTTCTAACACATAATGATCCTATCTAGGTATCAAAAGTTTACAAACAACTGCATGTAATTTTCTTTTGTGACTTTTAACTCTATTTCTGTGAATAAACCTGTTCTTAATCATTAACGGTCTGTATTTTGTTTTTATCTCTCAGTGACACTTGCCAGCAGGCTCTTTTTAAAAATCTTTTGGGTGTTTTGTTGTTGTTTGTTTTTTCAACATGGGGCTTGAACTCACGACCCTGAGATTGAGACCTGAGCTAAGAGTCAGACGATTAATGGACTGGGCCACTCAGTCACCCCATAATCTTAATTGCCTTAAATATTAAAAATAGCTCTTGATTTTATTAATTCATTCTACTCTTTCTTTTAAAATAACTGATTTATGCTCTTGGGGCCCCAGCTGGCTCAGTCGTTGGAGCACAGGACTCTTGATCTTAAGGTCGTGAGTTTAAGCCCCACCAAGTTAGGTGTAGAGATTACTGGAAAAAAAAAAAAAACTTAAAAGAAATAAAATGTGTAGTTTGGTAAGTTTTTACATATGTTTTTACATGAAATAACTAATAGATGCTCTTAGGTTTCTCATTTCCTTCTTTCTGCTTTGTTTTGGTTTATTTTATAGTTGTTTTTCTAGAATGTTGACATGAATGCTTAGTTTAAAACTAGCTTAATTTTTCATGCATAATAATAGAAAAAGTGATGTTATCAGTTTCTCTCCATGTATAACTTTGCACCCCACAGGTTTGGTAAGATGTATGCTCATTACTATTCATTTCTATACAATTGATTTTAATTTTGATTTTTTTTGCTCAAGCATTATTTATTTACTTAAAGATTTTATTTTTTTTTTTTATTTGAGAGAGAGCAAAAGAGATCACAGAGGCAGAGGGAGAAGCAGACTCGCTGCTGAGCGGAGAGCCTGATGTGGGGCTCAATCCCTGGACACGGGGACCATGACCTGAGCCGAACGCGGGCACTTCACCAACTGAGCTACCCAGGTGCCCTTATTTATTTATTTTTATTTATTCATTTAAGAGAGACAGAGAGGGCAAGCTAGAGCACAGCAGGGGTGAGGGACAGAGGGAGAAGCAGACTCCCCGCTGAGCCGGGGAGCCCAATGTGTCCCGCATTGGGGTGCATCCCAGGACCCTGAGATCATGACCTGAGCCAAAGTTCACTAATTTTAACTATACAGTTTGTTGAGTTTAGACAGAGAATCATTTGACCACCACCATACTAGTGATATAAAATATTTTCAAAAAAGATTTTATTTATTTGAGAGAGAGAAAGAGTGCTGCGTGAGCGGGGGGGGAGGGGCAGAGGGACAAGCAGACTCCCTGCTGAGCAGGGAGCCCCATGCAGGACTCGATCCCAGGACCCTGGGATCATGACCTGAGCCGAAGGCAGACCCTTAACCCACTGAGCCCCCCGGGCGCGCCGTAGATATTTAAGGAACAACTTCATCGAGATCTAATTGACGTCCGGTAACTGCACATATTTAAAGTGTACGATTTGGGGCGCCTGGCTGGCTCTGTTGGAAGAGCACATGACTCTTGATCTCAGGGTCATGGTGTAGAAGTTACTTAAATAAATAAAACTTAAAAAAAATGAAGTGTACAATTTGGTAAGTTTTTAACATATGTATACACCCATGAAACCACCACTGCAATTAAGATAATGAAGGACTCCGCTGCTTCTACATTTACCCTTCATTTACCTGGGTTGTCAGGGTGTCCCGCCTCAGCCCAGGATCCTTGGCAGACAGCTCTTCAGGCCTCTCCTCGGTGGGGCATCCCTGCGTTAGGGTGGGCTTGGGGGAGCCTCCCCTGGACCCAAGATGTGGTGGGGTGAGCAGGCGAAAGGACCCGGAGCACCTCTAGAGAACAGTGTGCCAAAGGCCACTTGCTTGCCTAATCATTTCCTCTGATCTTGCCGAAATATTGTCACGAAACATAGAAGGTATTAACTGGGCTGTTCAAATTCTCTTCACCTTGTCTGCTTGCTTTGTAAAGTTCAAAGGAAGGTGTAACAAAGTCTCCCACAATAGTTTTGTGTATTTCTTTCTTTTTTTTTTTTAAGATTTTATTTATGTATTCTAGAGTGAGCGAGAGAGAGAGCGAGCACAAAGCAGGGGGAGCAGCAGAGGGAGAATGAGAAGCCGGCTCCCTGCTGAGCAGGGCGACCAATGCGGGGCTCCATCCCAGGACTCTGGGATCATGACCTGAGCTGAAGGCAGATGCTTAACCAACTGAGCCCCCCAGGCGCCCCAGTTTTGTGTATTGCTAACGGTTTAGCTGTGTGTGCTAATGTTCTATTTTTGAGAACGCAAGGGGTCATTACACATTCTACACAAACTGTACCTCTAATTAGTGTAAAAATAAAGGACTTCCCCCCACCCCGCGCCTTTTTAAAAAATCTTTTGCTTTAGTTCTGTTTTCCTGGTATTAAACTACCAACCTGGGGCGCCTGGGTGGATTACAAAAGAAAAGGATTACAAAAAAAAAAAAAAGAATAGGAAAATGAAGACATACAGAAGGTAGGTTGGCAGTTTATTTTTTTTTTAAAGATTTTATTTATTTATTCGACAGAGATACAGACAGCCAGTGAGAGAGGGAACACAAGCAGGGGGAGTGGGAGAGGAAGAAGCAGGCTCACAGCGGAGGAGCCTGATGTGGGGCTCGATCCCATAACGCCGGGATCACGCCCTGAGCCGAAGGCAGACGCTCAACCGCTGTGCCACCCAGGCGCCCCATTTTCCTATTCTTTATTTGTTATTTGTCTTGGTTTTGTCCCTGAAAACAGCATTTACCTGGATTTAGTATGTCTTCCCATTATGAAAATCCTTGTTCGTTAGTAGGGGAATTTAACTAATTTACATTTATGACAATGACCCGTGTGCTTGGTCTTGTTTTGCCTATTCTGATTAATACATTGATCCACCGTTTTCTTTTGTAATCCTTTCCAGGGCCGATCAGGTTTTCATGTGTCCTGCCCTCCAAGTTTTCCCTTTTATGCTGTTATCATTAACTGGGTTTTTTTGTTTGTTTGCTTGTTTGTTTTTTCCTAGAAGGAGAGAGGGAGAGTGGAGGGAGGGGCAGAGAGAGAGAGGGAGAGAGAGAATGTTAAGCAGGTTCCATGCCCAGCACAGAGCCTGATGCGGGACTCCATCTCACAACACTGAGGTCATGACCTGAGCCGAAATCTAGAGCCAGACTCTTAACCGACTGAGCAACTCGGGCACCCCTCATTAACTGTTAATTAAAAACCTTAAGGGGTGCCTGGCTGGCTCAGTTGGAAGAGCAAGCAGCTCTTGATCTTGGGGTTGTGAGTTCAAGCCCCACATTGGGTGCAGGCATTACTTAAAGAATTAAAAAAAAAAAAACCTTTAAAAGTCCCACCTTATGATCTCTTTTATCAATAATTAAGGAATTTTCCAATGTCCTCTTCCTTGAATCAAACAAGATCTCCGGCACCTTTTATTTTCTCTGTTTGTTGAAATAATATTCTAGAATTTCATTTCCAGATAATTTCTTGCTTAAACATGCCCTTTCTATTTCAGAAATCCTTTAGAAACACTTGCACGGACTCCACAGCCAGCTTCAAACCGTCATTTAGGTTTGATTAATCTGTTTTTTTCTCATTTCGCACCCGTTTCTTATGGGTCTATCCTCCCTTATCTTGAGTCTGTCACTTGACTGGAATTAAAAGCTTGGGCTTGAAATAGAATCCCAGAAATACCACTTACTCTCTGTGTGACCTGGAAAATTTTTTAACCTCTCTGTGGCTTAGTAACCTTATTTCTTTTTTTCTTTTTCTTTTATGTCAGCTCTACACCCAACGTGGGGCTTGAAGTCATGACCCTGAGATCAAGAGTCCCACGTTCCACCCACTGAGCCAGCCAGACACCCTGGTTACCTCGTTCAATAAAAGCAATAGGTCTAGTAGCCAGCTCCTAGAGTTGTGAAGACTCATTGGAATGACAGTGAATGAATGATGGAGAAGTGAAGGATGTGAGTTGACTCCTCTCATCTCTCAAGAAGCTCTCACCACTGACACACTCTCTGCGCTCTCTCCCTGTCTCATCCACTTCTCCCTCTCCCTCATGGCTGGCACTCTTCCCTCAGCCTGGAAACCCAGTCAAGTCTGTACCCTGTTAGGAAAAAAACGTTGCCACAGCTCTTTCCTCTCACATCTAAGCTTCTAGAAACAATGGGCCACATGGCACGTCTACACCCTCTCACTTGCCACCAACCTGCTGGCATCTGGCTTCCTATCTAAACCCTCCACTCAAGGTGCCCTCCGTAAAGGTCATGGGTGAATACCATGCCTTCAGCTTTGTGCAGGTGACATGGCAGGATCGAGGGACAGGATGACTTAAGTAGTGAGGGCACTGACATACCTGGGGACCAGTGTTCTGCCTGCAGTAGATAGCTCATAAATATATGTCCCCTGAATGTGTGACGCAAATCAGCACATGGAATAGGGGCTGGGGAAGCTTCCCGGAGGAGGAGGGCCCTCAGTTGAGTCTGCAAGCATGAGTAATCATGGAGGTGGGATGGAAAAGTGTTCCAAGCAAAGGGAACAACATGGGGAAAGGCTAGGAGGTGGGAGACTGTAGAGAGTTCTAGAAGCCCCCAGTGGGGATACATGTGGGCCTGTGCAGTGAGGGAGGACCAAGGGGGGATGTGCAGCTGCACTGTCCTCAGCCCCCACTCTGTTCCTGCAGCCCAAGCCCCTGCTGGCTTCTCCCCTGTAGCCTTTCCCTTGACTTCCACATGCTGTGCCTCTGTTTCCTCCTGCTTCTCTGGGCTGCTCTTACTCAGACTTCCTCCAGGCCCTCTTTCTTCTCTTCTAGGATGGGGTTCCCTGCCTCTGGAGTTTTTTGTCTGCCCCAGGCCTGCTTACCCCCTCCCAGCGTCACGCCCTGCCTCCAGCTGTACTCTGGGCACCTTCACAAGTGCTCTATGGCATCGCACGTCCAGGACCTCCTCCTCACCTTTCCCTCCATGTCCCTCCTCCCCGAGGGCATCTCTACCCAGCCAACAGCCTCTCCACCCATCCCAGCACCCAACTGCCAGGCGAGGCACCATCTGAGCCTCCCCTTCTCTTCCCAGTCCCAGGGCTCCTCCTTCCCCTGCCTCATCCCATCAACCCCACCTTGGCTTAGACCTCATACCAGTGTTTCCAAACTGGGCTCCCAAGTACTCCCACTGTGACTCTGCATAAACTTTCCTGAAGCCCAAGTGGCTCACAGGCTCTACAGTCCTGCCCTGTTCCCCCTCGTGTCTAACTTAAGTCCCTCTCCCTGCTCAGCAATGAATTGGTCCAAGAGGCTCAGAGTTGGAGACAGGGCCTTGTGGGAGTTGAGCCCTGAGAAAGGACCTCAGTTGCCACAGCTGGACTACCCTTCCTCCACCCCCAGGCCACCTGGAGATCCTCTGCTTGTCCCTGGGTCATTTGACTGCCAGGGCATGGTAGGGCAACCTAGTCCCTGTTTATCCCTGGCCTTTGCCTGTGCGGGAACCAACCTGTTCTTCCGTGGATCTTTCCTGAGAGCTGGCTCTGGGCTGGGTGTGATCCTCCCCCAGCCCTAAGACATTGGCTTGCTATTTCTATGACACGGATGAGGACAGTGAGGGATTTAGGTGCCACTTCATGCCCAGGTGAATAGCAGAGCTGCAGGGTGTCCCACAGTGATCCTGCTTGGGTTCTCCCAGTGAGAGGTAGCAGGACGTGGGCCCAGCACTTGTGGGTTTAGCTGAGGTTTACCAGCTAGTTTAAAGAGAGAGACAGAACCTGGATAGGAAGTCGGGAAGCCTTGGGATGCAGCCTGGCCCTGGGTCTCAGGACAGTGGGATGGGGGCCTCCCCCATGTGGGAGTCCGCGGACTTCTTCCTGTGACCCCTCGGCCAGCTTAGGTCAGGCATCCCCCCCCCCGCGGCCCCACGGTGGAGCAATTTTATCACTTTTTCATTAAAAGTTGAGATACAATTTACATAGCATAAAATCCACCCTTTTAAGAGCACAATTCAGTGATTTTTAGTATATTTACGAAGCTGTGCACCCACCGCCACTACCAATTTCAGGACGTCCTCACCATTCTGGAAGGAAACCGCATATCCACTAGCAGTTACTCCCCCTCCCCCGCCCCCCAGCCCCAAGAGCCACTGGAGTGCTTCGGTTTTAGATTTGGTGGGTCGCAGGTGCCCTCGGCCGGCGGGTGGGCGGCTGCGGGGATGCTGAGCTGGCCCCGCCCGGCTGAGGCCAGCCTCGGGCGTCGCCTCTGGGACAGCGGGCACTGGCCCGCACACCTCGCTGGCGCTCCGGAGGAACGCCAAGACAGGACGCCTACCACGTGCCAGGCGCTGGGAAAACGGCGGAGACGCCAGGGGACAGAATCGCTCCAAGATTGCCGGCACAGCCGTGACGCTCGCGAGTGCGGAGGGCTGAGGGGCGCGGACGCGGCGGGGACCTGAGGCCGCAGGGCGCGGGAGGGCAGCTGCGCAGAGAACCAGCCACCGCCGCCGCTCCCGAGGGAAGACAGCCGGGGACAGCCCGACGCCCCTCCAGTCCCGTGAGATGAGGGGGCGGGGCCCGACGATGCCCCGCCCCGTACGCGGCCGCCCTGCAGAGCGAGGGGCGGGGCCTACGAACGCCCCACCCCGCCCGCCCCGCGCCGCACGGGGAGGAGGAGGAGCGGCGGCGGCGGGCCCGCACTGCAGCGGGAGCGCGCGACCGGCCGGCAGCGGACGCAGAGCGCGGTCGGGCCCGAGCGCCGAGCCGGCGTCGCGCAGGCAGACAGGCCGCGGTCGCCGCCGTATCCCGCCCCGCGCCCCGCCATGCCGTCCGCGGGCCCCGCCTGAGCCGCGGCCGCCGGCGCCGGGCGGGCTCGGGGGTTGGGGGTGGGGGCTCGGAGCCCGGCCGGGGCCATGCGCGCGCTGCCCTGACGATGCCGCCCGCCGCGCCCGCCGCGCCCGCCCGCCTGGCGCTCGCTCTGGGCCTGGGCCTGTGGCTCGGGGCGCTGGCGGGGGGCCCCGGGCGCGGCTGCGGGCCGTGCGCGCCCCCCTGCCTCTGCGGCCCGACGCACGGCTCCGCCTGCCGCGTCAACTGCTCCGGCCGCGGACTGCGGACGCTCGGACCCGCGCTGCGCATCCCCGCCGACGCCACCGCGCTGTGAGTACCCCGCCACTCTGCGCCGCGGGCCGGGCGGTTGCCATGGCGCCGGAAGGGCGCCGGGACTCGGGGGGCGCCCGGGGCGTGAGGCGGTCTCGGCGCGCCTGCACCCTCGGCTCCGGGGAGAGGCCCGGCCGGGCAGGCCGCCGGCCTGGCGGGCCTCGCAGGGCGTGGGCGCGTCCCCGGCCTCTGAAGGGGAAACGGAGTGCGGGCCAGGCCTCTCCCAGGGCAAGGCTCCAGCGCAGTGAGGTCGGCCCGACTAAATAAGGAAAACCGGGAGCGCGGGCGGCCCTCAGCCCCCCTGGCCTGGGCCAGGGCGAAGCAGAAGAATCCCGGTTTCTCTGGACACAGAAATGTCCCACCTGGTGGGGTTCCGAGTTGATGGGGGACCTGAGACAGCGCGCGGGGGCGGGGTGGAAGGGGTCTGGAGGGAACCGGTCAACACTTAGACGCTAATTAGGGACTAATAGAACGCAGACTGGCCTGGGGGATAAAATCCGCTCTGCACCTGGGAGCCCTGCAGCAGGAAGCCGCGAGGAGGAGGGCTTTGGGAAGGCGGGAAAGGCTTCCCGAAAGAGGTGTCTGGACAGGGATTTGAAGGATGTGTAACACTTGGCCTGATACTTAAGGAGGAGTGGGAAGGTGACCAGAGGACGGGAGGGGGGAACCGTGTGTGCAAGGCCCAGAGGCTGCATTTGGTCATGTGTGGGTGTAGGGTGCTCCCCACTGTGGCTACTGCAAGGGAGTCGTGCGGGAGTGGGGCAGGGTGGGAGGTATGGGGGGCTCATAAAGGGCTCTGATGTGGTCCTGGGGACAGTGGTCATGTGGGGTTGCCAGGAGTGGTTTAAAATGCTGAAGAGCTGTTGTCAGGTTTGGAAGTGATAGCGTAGCCTCTATGGAGAACTTGTCTTTTGTGAGCCCTGTGCCAGGCTCTGGCTGTGACGGACACACTTAAGCCTCCCCCTAACCCTCTGAGGCAGAGGTACAGCGAAGGTTCCTCTTTCACACGTGAGAAAACAGACTCAGGTGGTGTCGCTTGTCCAGGAAACAAGCAGTGGCCAGCACATGGCAGGGCTGGCTTTGACTGAGGTGCGCAGCACCTGGAGTTGGAATGGACAGGGTGCAGGGGACCAAGGTTTGCAGACAGTTGTCCCCGGGCTAGGGGCAGGCTCAGGGCCTGCTCATCTGCACTCCTATGGCCCTGTTTGGATTTCTTGGGCACTTTCAGGCACCGAAGCCAGGATGCCCATCTGTCCTTGGCCACATGCTAGAATCCACTGGGGAGCATTTAACATCCTCAGGCTTGTGAAATCTGGGGATGGGTCCTGAAGTTTTGTTCTGTAATATTCCCTGGGTGTTTCCAGTGTATGGCCACCTTTAATTAGAGGACCCCATGGTCAGTGTTCAGTTGAGTTTGGATGTTGGGGAGTAGGTGGTGAAGCAGGGGCGGGTATTTCTCCTGAGTGGTCTGGATGTCCTTGGGGCTTTGGTGGGTGGTATGGGGGTGGGGAAAGAGCAGGTTCTCCAGGGTCAGCTGGGAGCCATGGGGGGGTGGGGGGACGTCACACTGGGCCTGTCGCTTTGCTAACTGATCCCTTGAGCATTTGCCATCCTGGCTGTCTCTGTGGAGATGGGCCTCTTGCCTGCACCAGCATGACTGGATTGGATCCACCCCACTCCTTGTTTCTGGATACTGTGAAGATACCTGCATCCTTGGTGGGCTGGGAGCTGCTGAGGTCAGGCCTTGGTCCTCCTGGTTATTCTCTGCTTCCCCAGCGCCTGGTGCTGAGCTGGCCTCTAGGACCTTTGTAGGAAGTGAACAATACAGGTGGCTCGGTCAGGGGCGTGCAGCAGGGTGCGGGCTCTGGAGCCTCTTGGACACAGTGATGGAGCCCAAGACTGTGGCCTTACATGTGTCACTGTAGGATCTGCTCCTGGGTTTTGGAGGTCCTGGGAGCTGGTGGCCTGGCCCGGCCTGAGCTGGCAGGATTCCCAGAGCTGCTGGCCCCTCTGAGCTTGCGATGGAACCCTGAGACACAGGTGGACGGCAAACAGAGGAGACCCCATGCTGCCCTTTACACCCAGAAGCTGCCTCTGGGAGAATTCTGGAGGCTGGGGACCAGGAACCCAAGGGAAAGTGGGCTCTCTCCTGATGCCCCAGACCACTGTCTGGGCCCTTTGGGCTGCCCCAGCCATTCTGCCTGTCAACCCAGCAAGACCCATCCTCAGGTAGCAGGAGATAGGGGAGTCTTCTCTAAAGCAGAGGGGCCAAGTACAGAGAGGGCTGGGAGCCTCCTGGGTGAGGTGTGCCCCAGCAGCCCTGCCTTCTGGGTGGCACCAGCGGCCGCCTGTGCTGGGTTCAGGCCTGGTATGTCTGTCATGGGCCAGACCTGGGTGTAAGGCCCACGGCTGGTCCACAGGGGCCTGCAGGCCTCAGCGGGCAAGGTGGCCTGGGCTTCTGACACCCAGCGTCACCTGGGTTAACAGTGGCCTGAGAGAGATGACATTACTCAGCAGAGTGTTGTTTTTGTCCCATTTTTTAAAGCTTTATTGTGGAGAATTTGAATAGACCCAGAAGTAGACAGAACTGTGTGCCGAAGTTCACGGACCTGTCGCCCTCTGTCCTGCCCCCCTCTACACCTCCACCCGTCTTTGAACCAGACGCCAGCTGTCCTGCTCTGTGACACACACATTTTGGAGAGTCTGGCCGCACCGCGGTCACACCTAAGACGATGAATGATCCCCTGACCCCGTCTGTGCCGGCGTGTTTGGATTTTTGGTCGTCTCTGGTTTTTTAGTAGTTTGAATTAGGATCCAAGTAAGGTCCACATGGTGGGATTTGTCAGCGTCTTCTGTCTTCTGACGAGGTACCCACTCTGCCTCATCTCCCCTTCCTCGTGCAACTCGTTGAAACTGGCTCCGACAGCGTCTGGGTTTGGACTGCGCCTCTGTCACCTCCGTGGTGTCATCTGATGTGTCCCTCTGCCCTCCGTTTCCTGTAGTTGGGCGGTTGCTCCGGGGCTGTGCTGTGGCAAGCCACATTTCAAGTCCTCTGGAGGCGCTCGGGGCCGGTGGCTACGGTGTTGAACAGGACCCCAGAGACCTAGGGTGTTCGTCACCAGAGGGAGTTCAGACGGGACAGTGCTACTCCAGATGCGGTCGGCTCCAAGGTGTGGTTGCTTTTGGCCAACCACTGCCCAGGGGGCTGTGCGCTGCTAACTTCAGCCACCGGTCTAGGGCTCGCTTCAGGGCAGGACCTCTGTAGGGACTTGGTTTGTTGATGGAAATATCAGGGTAGGCACGCCTGGGTGGCTCAGCTGATTAAGCGTCTGCCTTCAGCTCAGGTCATGATCCTGGGGTCCTGGGATCGAGTGCCGCTTTGGGCTCCCTGCTCAGTGGGGAGTCTGCTTCTCCCTCTCCTGCTCCCTTTGCTTGTGTGTGTGTGTGTGCCCTCTCTGTCAAATAAATAAATAGAATCTTAAAAAAAAAAAAAGGAACTATCAGGGCCTTAGGGTCTTTTGTCACCTGGGGGGTACTTTGGGCCTTGCCCTTTCCCGCCTGTGTCCCTGAATGGCAGGAGAGTCAGGGAGACCAGAGGAGGCAGGCCTCCAGTGTCTGCATAGCACATGGGTGCAAGGGGAGGTGGGCATGGGGATCAGACCATGGGCCTGGTGTGCGTGACGTGTTAGGCTGCACGTGCCGCATGTGTTGCTGCCTTGAGGACTGCCCAGACCCCAGAGGGTCTCCTCCCCGAGCCCTCGCCAGGCAGAGACTCTCACTGCTATTTGCTGGGCCCTGTCTCTGGAGTCTCTGAGGCTCGGTTATCACCATGAAGCTGATGTTAAGCTAAAGACACAGATGATGGGGAAGGGGCTGCTTTGGAGGGGCTACCTGGAAGGACCCCCCAGTGTAGGTGACATCGAAAGGTCTGAGAGAGAGCATCCCAGACAAGAGACAGCTTCGAGGAGTCTCTCAGGCTCCAGCTGATGGAGGCGTGGGGGTAAGACCTTTATCCAGACAACAGCTGGGGACAGCATTGAAGGGTCCCAGATGAAAGAGGCACAGAACACTGGCTGCTGGGTGGAGATGGGTGTCGGGAGGATCTGGGCGTCCTGCATGCCCAGCTGCTTTCACTCTCATGTCCCCTGAGGTGCACAGCATAACCGGCCAGTGCTTGGAATTCAGAATATAAATGCGTGTGTAGTGGTGGGTCCCAAAGGGACACGGAACACAGATATACCAGACTGTCGATAGGAGGACACAGTGTAGGAGGGCCCCTGCCTGGGAGGGGAGGTGAATGGGGAGGCTTGGGCTGCACCTTGAACAGCTGGGACTGGAAGGGACCAACACCGGAGCGCCCACAGTACCAGCAGCCCTCAGGAGCTGGGCGGTGCCTGGGAGCAGGGAGGACTGCCACCTCTAGGAGAGCGAGCCGGGCCGCCAGACCGCTGCAGGTGCAGGGCATCTGCGAGTCTTTGACGTGGTGAGGGACTCCTAGCCAGAATGCTTATTAAAAACAGGAACAACAGCAAGGGTTTTGATGTATTCTCAACGCTAATGAGATAAAGGGTCTGATTAAGAAATGGGTGAAGGATCTGAACAGACACACCTCCAGAAAAGAGACAGGCAGCCAGTAAGCACGTGAAGAGGTGCTCAACTCAACATGTGGCTTTCAGGGAAACGCAGATCCCACCGCAGTGAGAGGCCCCTCACGCCCACGTGGACGGCTCTCTCCCAAGACAGATGGTAGCACGTGTCTCGATGTGGAGGCTCAGACCAGCCACCCAGCGCTGGCAGGACGCCGTCTGCCGGCCCCTCAGAAGATGAAATGTGGAGTCACGGTAGGACCCAGCAGCTCTGCTCCTAGGTGTCTATGCAGGAGAAGTGGGACCTCTGTCCACACAGAGGTTTGTACACAGATGTTCACAGCAGCAGGACTCCTAGTAGCTGAGACACAGCACAGCGCAGGTGTCCAGCTGCAGGAGGACCGAGGAACAGGACGTGGTCTGCCCACACGGTGGAGCATTACTCAGCCGTTAATAGGAATGGAGCCTCGACTGTGGCCCAACCCGTACGAGCCTTGAAAACATGTTAAGTGAAAGAAGTCAGACACAAGAGGCCACGTGTCAGATGCTTTCATTGTTAGGAAATGGAGCCAGAAAGCAGACTAGCGTGTCCAGCGGGCGTGGGGCAGGGGTTTCTGTTGGCGGTGGGAGTGTTGTGGGATCAGACAGTGGTGATGTCGCACAACCTTGGGAACACACGAGAAACGACCGAGTTATAAGCTTCACGAGGGTGACCTTTATGGTATGTGAGGTCCATCGGAACTGAAAACCAAATCTCTGAAAACAGCTGGAGGGTGTGCACCCCCCTCCCCACCTCGGGGTCGTCTTCTCCCTCTGTGGTTGCCTCTGAGCTCTTTGCTAAGCCCTTTCTGTCCTTGATGTCACAATCCCTCGCCACGGTGCTTTGGGGTTGGAAGCACTCTTGGTACCATTTTATAGACCAGGAAACTGAGGTTCCCCGAGGTTAAGTCCCTCCTACGGTCACACAGCTGGTGAGCTCTGACAGCGAGATGAATGCATCAGTGTGCTCTGGGGCATACCCCAGGTGCTGCACACGGGCCTGGCTCAGAAGTGCCGGTGGGGGGCACCCCCAGGTGGGATTGAGCGGAGCTGGGTGGGCGGTGGGCTCTGGCCTCAGCTGCCTGCTCGGCCCCTCCCTGCAGCTCCAGCCTCGGGTGTCCCCCTGCTCTCTGTGCTGTGTTTCTTCCCACAGACTTTCTGCTTGGTTCTGGGAGGGAGCCGTGGGGACCTAGGAGTCGGACTCTGGCCCTGAATCAGACCTGGTTCACATCCCAGCTCCTCCATTTCCTGTGTGACCTTGGCCGAGTCACTCAGCCTTCCCGAGCTTTAGTCTCCTCACTCACAAGGTGGGCACCGTAAATGGCTGTCCCTTCCGGGGTTGTGAGCTTGTCCACAGGGCTCAGTGCTGGGGCCACAGTAACTGTCACCATTGCCAGAGCGGCCCCTCAGCTCCATTCTGCCCACGTCCTCAGAGCCCATTACCTTGTCCCCAAGCACTGGCCACTGGGAGATGGGTCCTTGGGACCTGCCCTGCTGACAGAGCAGAAGCACGGAGAGCACGCGCTGAACAATGTGCCAGTCACTGTGTCGTGCAGACCAAATGCCAGGTGGGGGGACTCCTGCACACCCCTCAGCTCCTGCCGCGGCGGGGCCCGAGGTCCAGAAGCCTTGCCCCCGCCTCTGCTCTGACCTCAGAGGTGTCTTTAGCGTAGGGCCATGCAGCTGTTGGGAGTGTGACCCCTGGCACGCTCCTCAGGTGTTTGGGTCTCAGTTTTATGCGGTTGTGTTTTTGATGTGTTCAGGTACCGATGTATGACACAGTGAAGCTTTGAGGTGTGGATAGAATGTGTCACTTCGCGTGTTCACCTTGTTCTGTGACCTGGGGTGATGGGGTGCCCCTGAAATCCATGGCCATGAGAGCTGCTTGGTAGCCCCCCCCACATCGGCCCTGCTGCTGGCCTCCGCTGTCACATGCATGGCACACCCTGGTGATCTCACTTGAGCTCGCAGCGTAGGCGCGTGGTGTCGGTGAGACTTGGTTTCCCTCTCCCACTTCTCTGCGGGCTCATCCTGTGGCTTTCTCCCGGAGCCTGAGACCAGGGCGTCTCCTGTAGGGCCTCCTCCTCCTCTCTCTGTTGCTCTGCCTTGACCCTGGGCGACTTGTCGCCGGCCACCGTCTTCTAACAGCTGGCTGGGCGGCCCTGGAGGACGTGGCTCCCGCCCCCACACGCTGCCCGCAGGATGGGGTTTGCTTCTGCCGCCACCTGTGCTCCCCCACAGCTCTTGAGACCCTGGCTCTGGAGGGAGACCTTGGCTGAGGCTTGGTTTCAAGTGAGGAAGCCATTTTGGATGGAGATGCACATTTTCCTTCCCGGAACATTGTGCAGTGGCCAGCGCCAGCGGCGGGAACCCAGACGGGCCCAGCCCGCGGAGCACTCTGGAATGAAAACATCCCGTTTGTCCTGCCGCTGTCTGGGGTGGCGGCGGCCGTCTGGCCCTCTGAGCTGGGTGCTTGTGTGTCTCCAGCCGGCCGAGGCGGGGCCGTGTCCACGGGGTGGGCCGCGTGCAGCGGGGGCGCCGGCCGAGCGTGCCTGCAGTCTTGCTGCCGAACAGAACGCAGCTGGAAAATGCAGCTCACGTCCTTTTTTCCCGGAACACCTCGTTCTTTGTGGCTTGGCAGCCGTCTCAGCCAAGGGGCCCAGTGGTGCCCAGCCGCCCGTGCCAGGGAAGGGGCTGCGTTTGCGGCCAAGGTGGGCAGGGCTCACTCTCTCCCTGAGGTGCCTATGGGCCCAGGCCTGGCCAAGTGTGGTGTCCCTGATTTTAGCAGCCCCCGTGCCCTGGAGGCATGGAGCTCACCCCAGGATGCTGTGGGGCCACCCTGGAAAGGGCTTTGTCCTGATGCAGAGCCAGAAGCCAGCTTTTCCTGCTGGCGGAAGTAGGGAATGAGGGCCAGTGCTCGGGGCAAGGCTAACAGTGCTCTTGGCCTCCAGGGTCCGGTGCCTGCAAACTGCTCTTTAGCCCTGGGGTCATGCCATTGGCCATGCCCAGCAGCTGAGGGGTGATGGGATGGCTAACCACGCTGGACTGATGTCTCTGCCCCTGGAAAGCCAGAGGCCACGTGCCAGCTCCCTGGCCAGCATGGGGAAGAGCCTAGCCTTTCTCCACCAGCCTATAGACTCTGGGGCAGCCTCCCCGAGCCTCAGCATTCCCAGCTATAGAATGGGATGGTGCGCTCCTTGCCTGGCTGGCCGTGACAGGTCAGAGTGCAGCTCCTGCTCGCAGATGCCAGATCAGGAGGGAGGCTGGGCACCCTCGGGCGCTGGTCCTCCTCCTCCCCTGGCCCTGAAGGGGCCCCAAATCCCTAGCCACAGGCGGAGGAGCACGCTGGACCCTCTCCTGGTGGGCCCCCACCCTGGTCTTGTTAATGCTCTGAAGGCGGCTGCCTCTGGGCGGGTTGATCTCTGTCCCAGTGTGGAGGACTCCCCACCCCTCATCTCCTTCTGCAGGTCCCGGGCTCCCCTCCCTGCCCCGGCCTGCAGGCCCAGGGGGTTCCTAGGCCAGCAGCGTCACCACACCAGATATCTATGCCCCATCCTGGTGAGACTTCAGGAGTGGGAGGGCAGAACTCTGGTGACGGGGGCCCCCATCAAACACTGTGAAACGTGGGCCTCCTCCTGGATCTGGGAGGTTCCCATGCAAGCCTCTCCTCCTCACTTTGGAGGCTGAGACAGCCCCTCGCTTTTGCCCTGGGGCCGGGGGGGCCCCTCCCCGGAGAGCCTGCCTCTGCCCCCTCCCCAGCTGGCCCTCTCCGCATGTTTGTCTTCAAATCCGCTCCTTCCTAAACTTGGATTCATTAATTTACACATCATCATTTCCGGCTCTGGAAGCCAGCCTTGCTCACCATAAATAGACGGAATGAAAACACAACGAGGTTATTACGCTCAAACTGGCTCTGTGCTCCCGGCGGCCTGCCCCTGGTGCTGGGGGAGCTGCGGCGTCGCCAGCCCCGGGGCCCGGGGGTGGGGGAGGCAGGTCCAGCACTGTAGCCACTCCCCTTTTGCTGGGGGTCGTCCTTGCTTGGCTGAGGAGAACCTCTTTCTCCCCAGAGCTGGCGGTGCCTCCAGGGAGAGGACAGGCCAGCCAAGGCTGTGTTTCCAGGAGACCGGTGATGGAGGGAGGAGCATGGAGCCCTGGGCCTTGGATGGGGAGTGGGGTACCTTCTCTCCCGCCAGCACGGCCGTCCTGTCCTGCCAGAGGGAGGAGGCAGCTGCTGGCTCGGGAGGAGCGGGTTACATAACCTCTGTGCGGCCCCTCCGGAGCCCGTTCCCCCCAAGCCCTGTTTCCAGTGCGGCGGCCAGCGCAGGGGTGGGGGTGACGGGCTGGGGCCTGGCACTCGCCCCCGCCGCTGACCACATGTGTCTGGAATGTGCAGATGTTTCCTTGGGGGCTCCGGCTGGCCCCCGGGCCCCGCCCAGCATCTGGACTGGGGAATGGGCACACGGGCCACTCCTCTCCTTGGCAGAGGAGGAAACTGAGACCGCTCAGGGCTGCAGAGCAGGGTCCCAGCTTCTCCTCAGCTCTAGAAGGGTAGGCTGCTCTTGGAGCCACCCCAGGCTCAGGAACACTCCAGACCTGCTTGTGACCACCTTCTCCTTGTCTTCTACCTTCCTGCAC
This sequence comes from Ursus americanus, assembly GCF_024610735.1. Lineage (NCBI taxonomy): Eukaryota > Metazoa > Chordata > Mammalia > Carnivora > Ursidae > Ursus > Ursus americanus. Next base: position 38,710,303 of record NC_142128.1, read on the forward strand.
CCTGACCCATGCCCCTCTCCTGGGTGCAGCCCCTTCTCACCTCTCCCCGCTGGGGCCCTGATGTGAGCAGGGGTGGGACACGGGTGCTAAGCCTCGTGTGGAGAGGGCGGGGGGAGCTGCCATTGCTCATCAGATGGGGGTCCTTCAGCACCTTCTGCTGGGCACCTCCGGCTGGGTGGGAAAGCAAGAACCCCTCCACGGGGTTCTGCTTGGAGCAGGAAAGAGCAGACCCAGACATCCAGTGACATGCTCTTGGGTGTCTGCACCCCAAGGATGCACACCCAGGGAGCTGGTGTCCCCCTCATGAGGATGTCTGGTCTGGAGGGCAGAAGGAGCACGGGAGACCACCTGGGCTCCCCCGTGGACATGCACGGGAGGAGAAGGAAGGCCAGCCTCTCAGCTTGATCCCTGGTGCCTGGGGTGGTGACGTGTGTTTTGTGCTGTCGTGGGTATGTGCCTGTCCCCTGGTGGTGTGTGGGTCCCCAGGTCACCCACCTCCTCCCTAAGCTGGCCTGACCCCTCCAGCCTTGGCCTTGGCATCTGTGGTTGCTTGTATGGACCTTAGAGAGGCTGGGGAGAGTCTAGCTGGCCCAGAGGGTGGGCCCTGGTCGGCCTGGGACCTCTTAGGGGTGCTGTCCAGCCAGGCTGCTGGCCCTCCTCCCAGTAGGGGCCGGCCATTGCTTGGCCATCCCCTGCTGCTTTGGCTTTGCTGGGTTCCTTCGGCAGTTCCCTGGGCCTGCTGTGTCTCTCCCCTGCGGTTGTAGGACTTGGGGAACCCCCGTGTGGGGCAGGGTGTCAGACTGTGATGATGTCACCTGGGGGGCAGGGCTGGCTGAGGCCTCCTTGGCACTTCCCCAGAGCGTTGATGGCAAGAACAAATGTGGGCAAGTGGCTGTTCAGGACCTTGGGGGTGTGGGACTGGCTGAGGATACCACCAATTGTCCCCTTTCGGTGACCCCCAGAGCTCCCCCTCAGTGTCCCCTCTGCCCTTCTTGTCTCTCCCGCTGTACACCGTTGCCCACAGCCTGCCCCACACAGGCGCGTCCACACCCTGGGGCAGGCCCGGGGGCTGGGGCTCAGGCTTAATTCTGCCCTTGGGCCACGGGACCTGGGCTGGGCAGGATCCTGGGGAGCTTGTTGCTGTTTTCTGTGCACTCTGGGCCAGGTTAGGCCCAGGGGAATGCTTGAGGGGCCGTGCTCAGCTGGGACCTGGAGCACAGGGAGCACGTGGCCAGTGCCCGTGACTGATGGTGGGGCCTTCTGCATGCAGGGGAGGGGAGCCTCAACGGGGCTGCTGGGCCAAGCAGAGCTGGATGGAGGACTTAACTGGGCTGAGGATGGCCTGGAGGCACAGGCCAGTGAGGCCAGAGAGAGCGATGTCCTGATGGGCTAGGATGGGTGCTGGCTGAGTGGCCTGGATGCCGAGCTTGACCTGCCCCTCCCACCCACTGCCCTGGTTTCTCAGGCACCACTCATGATGGATTTTCCAGAATATGGGATGTGGAAAACATTTAAGGGATTTTCCTTCTTTCTTTCCTTTTCTGCTTGAGGCCCAAGCTGGGAAGCTCTCCCGGGAACCCCTGGTGGGTCTCATGCCTGTGCTCACCGTCAAGTCCTGCCGCCCCCAGGGCCCGTCTCTCTGGACCATCACTCTGTTGCTTCTCGTGCCCCTGCAGCCTGATTCTTCCTCAGAGGCACAGACCTCGGGAAGTTCCTCCATAGGTCTAGCTGAAGCTTCTCCTGCCACAGCCACTGCCACTCCAGAGCATTGTAGTTGCCCAGTTGGGTGGGAGTCTGGCCGCTTCTCCCTGCTCTCCCGGCCTGGCCTGCCCCCCCCCCCCACCCTGGGAGCAGGAGCGGGCCGGCCGGGGTGAGCCTGTGGGGCACAGGATGGGCAGTGCACCCTAGAGGAAAGCCCAGCCCGGTCTGGCAGACAGAAAGCACCCCCTCCACCACGTGTGAGAAGGGACAGGGGAATCTAGACTCCATTGTGGGGGGCAAGGTGACCTTGCCAGAAGGTCCTATCCCCATGTCTCCGGTCCCCGAAGGCCTCTCCAGCCCTGGAGTTCCTGGAACCCAAGTTCTGGGTGGAGACGGACCTGTGCACATAGCCACGCACGCGCACTGTCTCTCCCCATGTCTCTCCCCCCCCCCCCCCCGCCTGCCCCCAGATGGGAAGCCAGGAGGCTCGCTGAGACCAGTGCCTTGTCCGGAGCACCTAGCTGGGTGCTAGGTCAGTGACAGTGCCACTTCTTGAGTGGAGGCCTCACTGCCCCAACCTCCTCTTCCGATGGGGCTCCTGGCCCCCTGGCCAGCCCTCTTGCCACCCATTCCCCTCTGAAGCCCCCACTCCAGGCCCCCTAGGGCAGCCTGTCCATCCACTCCTGCACCCCCATTTCTCCTACTTCAAGGGCAGAATGCGTGTGGAAGACTCTGGGGACTCGCCTGCCCCCAAGACTGGAGCTGTTACGATGCGCCCCTTTCTGGCAGTTTCTTTAGATCTTAGTTTGGACAGTTGCAGGGGGAGGAGCTGTGTTTTGCTCCTGGATTTCTCTTGCGTCTGTGTGCTGAGGGGGCTGCACCCCCCGATGGGTGGATGGGCTCTGGGCGCTGCCACTGTAAATCCTGTCTCACCCCCTAGGTGAGGGGAGGAGCGTCTGTGGCGATACTGGTCCTCCGGGCTGGGGGCCACCCTGCCGTGTGAGAGGCTCCGGCTTGTGCCATTCCTTTGAACCTCTTGCCTGGAAGTTGAACTTTGCCACGTTAGGCGCCCTGGCTCCTGTCTGGTTGGGCGTCCTGGTGCTGGCAGTGGGGGCTGCTCCAGGTGGAAACGCCCAGCCCCCAGCCCCACCTGGTCCCAACAGGTGCTCCGGCCCCCCTGCCCCACCCATCCGGGGGGGTGGGAGCCCCTCTGGGCCTGGCTCCCCACTTAGGTCACAGTATGCTCTCGGTGCCCCTCCAGGCAGCCCCCTGGCTGTGTTGGGAGCCAGGATGGAAGAGTTGCCTGGTGGTCTGGTGGAGGCCCAGCTCGCAGCCCCCAGCTCTTGTTGGTCGCCATGAGACCCTGTGTGGCCCGCAAGCCTCCCGGGTGAAGCAGTGGTCAGGGGCTGTGGTGCAGGTCGTTTCCTGACCCTGGTTCTAGACGTGGTCCGCGGCATCATGAGCCAGGCCGGGGTGCTGCTCCTGGCATCCCCCCCCCATGTCCTCAGGGCCCGTGTGTATGCCTCAGCTCTCCCAGGAGGCCCTTGTTTTCTCACAGCCCGTTCTAAGGTCCTTCTGTATTTGGAGCAGGCTCCATTTCAGAGGGTGACTGTTGGGAGCTGGACACCCCCAGGTGCCTCAGGAGCTTAGATAGGAAGGGCCGCAGCAGCCAGGCAGGTGCCCCGGGATGGGGGGTCTGGACCAGGCTGTGCTCGGGGTAGGGTGGGAGTCTGAATGTTGGAAGAGCTGGGTTGGCAGGACCTGGAAATGGTTGGGCCAGGAGGAGGCATCAGCGGACCCCCGGCCTCTGCACGACTGGGTGGTCACTGGGGGCTGGGGTAGGGCCCGTGAGAGGCATTCTGGGGCCATCCGAGGGCGAGCGGTGACACCTGCAAGGGCAGAGGCTCTGCAGGTGGGAGGCCCAGGCCTCATCACTTTGGAGGCCACGGCAGGGGGGCTGCTCTGACGTGGGTGCCTGGGGCGGGAATGAGGAGGCCACAGTAAAGCGGGTGACTGGAAGCACCCGCCGGGTCAGGGCAGCGGAAGGGTGGGGGGGCGACCGAGGCCTCCAGCTCCAGGCTGGGAGGGAGAGTGGAGTCGTTGGCCGCACAGCGTGTTGTGTGAAGGGCTTCAATCATCCTGGGGGGAGGGGGGCTGTCGCCAGCACCAAGGGTCGTGGTCCTGAAACGTTCACACCTCGGGGAATGAACGTGCTTTCGTGCCACTGCCTCACGGTGCGTCTCCTCACGTCTGTGAGCTCTGCTCCTGTTAACCACGCCACCCACGCCGTTTCTCCCGGGGCAGCTGTCTTCCTTGCCGTCTGGTAGTGGCGCGTGTGGCCAGGGCGCTGGGGCCTGTGACCCGCGTGGAAATCGCTGTGGGATCCCGGCCTGTCGTCTGGTTTTATTCATGATGCTCCACGCGGAGGTTGCGCGTTCTCTGCAGTTGGATCGTCTGACTTGGCGGTTTCATTTCTGGTGATGCGTGACGCTCTGAGCAGCATGTGATGCTGTCCTGTGTTTTCTCATTTTGGTTCCGGAATGCTGTCACCTCTGGCTTTGGGCTGTGGGACACTGCCCTCTCCTGGGGTTTACGGAGAGCCGGCTCTCGCTGCTGGTCGGTTGTGTTCTTGCGTGGACTCTCGCAGGATCAGTCTGTGTCTGGACGACCGCTCCGACGCGGGAGCGCGGCGTCACACAGCGCTCGTCTCCCCTTTCAGCCGGTCTCGTGACTCCTGCCTGGTTACGCTTCCTGTTGAACCTGCGTGCTACCTTGTGGACCACGCCGGTGTTTGTCCTGGGGTCCCGCTAACCTCGGTGTTTACTACGGCCTGTCACCGTAGCTATGAGCTGAGGTGGTCCCCTAGGGTCCCCTCCCTGCTTCTCTGGTCTTTGTGCCCCACTGTGTTTTGGGGGCATTCTGAGACAACACCTCCCCCAGGCTAGCAACAGCGAGGCTCCTGGAGACCCTTGGGCTGCCTAGTGTGTTTCAGACCCCATGTGGGTCGGCACTGCTGGGCCAGGGGTGGGGGGCTGGGACTCCTGGGGCCCAGCTCTGGGCAGAGGGGGATGGGGCAGGGCTGCCAGCCGTTTCCTGCTCCGTTCATTTGGACGCTCTATCCTGGCCTCAAGAGTAGGGACTTGGGGGGTGCGGGGGAGCCTCTGGGGTGGGGCTGGGTCTGCTTTGTGCCCTGTCCGGGGCTCTGGCACTGACCAGGGACCACTTTGCTCCCCAGAGATGTCTCCCACAACCTGCTGCAGGCACTGGACGTCGGGCTCCTGGCAAACCTCTCCGCACTGACAGAGCTGTGCGTGTCCCCTCCAGGCGACTGTGCGGTTCCCTGGGGCGGGCGGGTGGCGGCTGCCTGTCACTGTTCCGGTTATGGTGGCTTCCCTCACACCTTGCTGAATCCCCCTCTTTCTTCCAGGGACATAAGTAACAACAGGATTTCTACTTTAGAAGAAGGAATATTTGCTAATTTATTTAATTTAAGTGAAATGTAAGTTGTTTCTGGTGGCTGTTGGTAGCCAAGCCCCAGCCCCCTAGTGACCCTCGCTGCCCTCCTGACCTGGCCCGTTCCCATTTGAGACCAGGTGCTGGGAGCTGTGTGCTTGCCTACTGGAGCTCATTCAGGGCCCGGCGGGCTGCCATGGGGATGGTGGGGTGCCGTACTTGTGAAGGTACCCCGGGCCCCCGCTCCCTGGGTTGAGGCCCGCAGAGACCCCTCCTCGGGGCCCCCTCATCTGCCCTGCCATCTGCCGAGTGCCCAGCCTTATGCCTCCCACAGAAACCTGAGTGGAAACCCGTGGGCCTGTGACTGTGCTCTGGCGTGGCTGCCGCGTTGGGCGGAGGAGCGGCAGGTTCTCGCGGTTCGGCCCGAGGCGGCCACATGTGCTGGGCCCGGCCCCCTAGCTGGTCAGCCCCTCCTTGGTGTCCCCTTGCTGGATGGCGGTTGTGGTGAGTGTGGCCGGAGTGGGGCCGGCAGGGGCCTTCCCTGCTGGGTAGGTCCCCGTAGGTGCTCTGGGGTCACCAGCCTAGGTGGGGGCAGGCAGGACACGGAGGCATGTGGGCAGTAACCATGGTGGTTGACAGCCCAGGCTGGGGGGCAGGAGGGCCCTGGGGAGCAAGGGGACAGTGCAGGCGGGAGGTGGGGAGAGCAGCGAGGTGGTGTGCACGGGATCCAGATTGGGGCAAGCCAGCGACCGGCCTGTCTGTTTGGCCCAGGTGAGGAGTACATCGCCTGCCTCCCTGACAACAGCTCGGGTGCCGCGGCGCTGGCGGCCTTCTCAGCTGCGCACGCGGGCCCGCTGACGCCCGAGACCTGCAGTGCCTTCTGTTTCGCAGCTGGCCAGGGCCTCGGGGCCCTCTCAGACCAGGGCTGGTGCCTGTGCGGGACGGCCTGGCCCCCCAACGCCTCGTCGGCCTGCCTGCCCTTCTGCTCCAGCACCCCGTTGCCCCTCGCCCCTGCCTGCAGGGGTCCCACCCTCCTCCAGAACATCTTCCCTGCCTCCCCAGGGGCTGCCCTGGTGGGGCCTCAGGGATCCCTGGCCTCTGGCCAGCCAGCTGCCTTCCATGTCACCGCCTCACTGCCTGTCAGCTCCACACACTGGGACTTCGGCGACGGTTCCCCCAAGGTGGACGTTGCCGGTCCCGGCACCACTCACCGCTACGTGTTGCCCGGACGCTATCACGTGACAGCTGTGTTGGCCCTGGGGGCCGGTTCAGCCCGGCTAGGGGCTGAGGTGCACGTGGAGGCGGCTCCCGCGGCCCTGGAGCTCACATGTCTCGTCTCGGTGCGCAGTGACGAGACTCTCAAGCTTGGTGTCCGAAATCGTGGTGGCTCGGACCTCGAAGCCACCTACAGCATTGTGGCCGTGGGCGAGGCGCCAGCCAAAGGTGGGTGCCTTCCTGCCCCTGGGCCTGGCTCATCCCCCTCTTCCTCACCCCGGGAGCTGGAGCGGGTGGGGCAGGGCTGGTTGGGCACACACTGATGCCCCCTTCTCCGCCTGCTGACCCCGCAGTGGTGCACCCGCTCTGTCCCCCGGACGCCGTGATCTTCCCTGGCAACGGGCACTGCTACCGCCTGGTGGCCGAGAAGGCCGCCTGGCTTCAGGCGCAGGAGCAGTGCCGGGCCTGGGCCGGGGCCGCCCTGGCCATGGTGGGCAGTCCTGCCGTCCAGCGCTTCCTGGTCTCCCAGGTCACCAGGTACCTGCCCCCCACCCCCAGAGAGGCTGGGAGGTGGGGTCCCCAGAACGCCGGGGTGGGGACAGAGCCTAAGGCCGAGGGGATCAGGAGGAGAGGTGGGGGTGGCTGAAGGAGCCACGTCCAGCTGGCTGGCCTGACCGCAGCCAAGGAGCCACGTCTTACTCAGCTCTTCGGACGTAGATGTGGGCGCGGGGGCTGCGTCCCGGGTCCTACAGGCTGCCCACCGCCTGCTGTCCCTGCTGAGCCCCACCTGGCAGACGTAGAGCCGGCTCTGGTGTGACCACGGAGGCCCCCCTCGGCCCCCCAGGCCTGTGAGGAAATGCGCTTCCCTGTAGCTGGCACCAGCCCTCCCCCGCAGCTGTCGGTGCCTGCCGAGGCCCGAGGCCACGTGCCCATTTCTCCGCGAGTCCCTCTGTGGGAAGGGGCCGACCAGACTGTGGATCACACCCTGGACATGCTCGGTGTCCAGGAGGGGAGATCGAGGCCCGGAACAGTCAAAGTCGCCTGGTTAACTGGCAGTAGCCGGGCCCCTGGCTCTGACCTGGCGCCTCGGTCCTCTCCCTGGGCCGTCCGTGTGTCTATAAGCTCTCCCTCCAGAAGGGTCTTCCTTCCTCGGCAGAGCTGTGGGGAGTAGCCTGTTTGGGGGACTGAGATGCAGGTGTTTTGTTTCCCAAACGCTACGCCCAAAGCCGCCTTTTTTTTTTTCTTTTTACAGATTTTTTTTTTTTTAATCTGTTTGAAAGAAAGAGGGAGAGAGAGAAGGGGCAGGGGTCAGGGGGAGAGGGAGAATCTCAACCAGACTCCTCACTGAGCACAGAGCCCGACGTGGGGCTTGATCTCACCACTCTGAGATCATGACCTGAGCTGAAACCAAGAGTCAGCCACTCAACTGACTGTGCCCCCCTGGGGCCCCACACCCAGAGACTTCTCACAGAATACACAGCCCTCGGCCACCCTGAAGCCTCCCCCTGCAAGGAGCCCTCCACTGGGCCCCTGGCCCCACAGGCATGGGTGATGTGTGGACACTGCCGTGGCCTTGCTTGCCAGGTCATCTCTCTGAGCCTCAGTTTCCCCATCTTCCCCAGGGGAGAGGGCAGGGTCAGACGGAGGAGTGCTTGTCTTCGGGGAGCCCCTGAGCGCCCACTCTCCCCTCCGCCTGCCTGCAGGAGCCTGGATGTGTGGATCGGCTTCTCCGCCGTGGAGGGGTCGGAGGCCGGCCCTGCCGTGCGGGCTGAGGCCTTCAGCCTGGAGAGCTGCCAGAACTGGCTGCCCGGGGAGCCGCACCCTGCCACGGCGGAGCGCTGCGTGCGGCTCGGGCCTGCGGGACAGTGCAACACGGACCTGTGCTCGGTGCCCCACAGCTATGTCTGTGAGCTGCGGCCTGGAGGTGCGCCGGGGCCCCTGGAGGGCTGGGGCTCACCTTGTGTGCTGGAGCTGGACCAGCTCCCCTGGCCATCCGGGGGAGCTCCTCTACATGCGCCCCGGGGGCTCCTCCTGTCCTGGCCGGGACAGTCACATCCCTCTTCCCAGGCTCACTCCTTAGCTGTTCAGTGTCCATTAGGTGTCACTGAGCACCTGTGGTCCCAAGCAGAGCCTGCACCCAATGGGACAGACAAAGCTGGGGTGGGGAGCTGGGAGGCTACTGCCAGGGGGCTCAGTCCTAGGTCTGGCCCTGCCTCAGGCCCCTGACACTCTCTGCCTTGGCCTGGGACGTCATTGCACACTTGCCATCCCAGGTCCCCTGTGGGACGCGGAGACCTTCCTCGTGGGAGCACCCAGTGGGGACCTGCAGGGACTCTTGAGGCCCTTGGCCGAGCAGGAAGCCCTCTCGGCCCCCCAGGAGCTTGTCGAGGTAGGCCGACCCCAGAGCCCTCCAGGACACAGTCTGGAGACTGAGCCTTCACCTGGCTGCTGTGTCTAAAACTAAGCTCTTTCTTCTGGGCCTTACTAATGTCCTGTGTGCCCAGTAGAGACGCTGTAGGAAACCCACCACTGCAGAGAGAAGCAGCGGCCCCTCTCCGGCATCTGAGCGAGCCCTGAGTGCCCCTGAGCCTTCTCTCTGGGTGTGTGTGGGTGTTTTCACAAAACAAGGTGGCGGTCCTGTGCTCAGGTGGTTTTGACCTGATTTTTCATCCTGAGTGACTGTCTTCCTCGGTGTGAAGCCCCATCTGGTGGCTCCTTCCCCTCTGAGCTGTAAGGGGTTGGGGTCATGGGGTGGGCCGGGGTGGGGCTGCCTGGGGGTCGGGGTCTGTGGAGCTGAGCAGCCCCCCGCCCGCAGGTGATGGCGTTCCCCAGCCTGCACCTGAGCAGGGAGGCCTTCCTCACTGCAGCCGAGTTTGGCACCCAGGAGCTCCCCCGGCCCGCCCAGCTGCGGCTGCAGGTGCTCCGGCCCACAGGACAAGCAGGTGGGACTCTGTCCTGGGGGGTGGGGGGCTGTCTGCGCGGTCACATGCACTGGTCCCTTGGCTCCTGGATGGGTCTCCAGCCTTGAGGTGGACACAGTGGTGTCCATGAGAAACCGACCCAGGCTCGGGATGCACAGGACTGCCTGTGTGTGGGGCTCGCCTGGGTCAGTCAGCTGGCCCAGTGTCAGGAGGGGTAGCGGAGTGATGCTGGGGGCCGGGGTGCTGCCTGGCAAGACCTCGTGTCATCGTGGGGGTGTCCCAACTGTGGCTTAATAGCCAGCCAGGACCCCGACACCCCTCTTCTCCTTGCAGGGGTCCCAGGAAGCAGCAGGGAGCCTGAGAGCAGGTCTCCAGAGAGCCAGACTGAGTCAGTCCCTGCATGTGCCCCAGAGGGACGCTGGTGCCCCCGAGCTAGTCTCCCCCTGCCACTGGACGACCCCTGCCACCCCCGGGCCTGTGCCAATGGGTCCACATCAGGGCCGGAACTCCCTGGGGCCTCCTGTGTGCTGTGGAAGGAGTTCCTCTTCTCTGTGCCAGCGGGTCCTCCTGCCCAGTACGCGGTACGTGCCATCTGCCTCCCCCCTGCTGCCCACCCAGACAGACACCACACTCTTCACTTGCCCTGCCCCGCTCTGGCTCTGTCCGTGTCCTTGCTCAGCTCCCCCAGCAGGAGAAACTGCCAGCCCAGGCCTTTCCACTTGTTTTGGCCACAGTGTCCCTCAGAGGTCCCGCCCCGTCCAGGAAAGGCCCTGCTCCTGCATGCGTCCTTGCCCTCTGCTCTGCGCACATCCTTGTCCCGGAGCCTGTCCCGTCTGTCCCTGCCATGAGTGCCTGGGGGGCTCCTGTGAGTCCCGGTTACCCCAGGTGGATCCTGTCCACCTGCCGGAGCCCCTAGTTTGGAGCTCCCTTGCAGCCCCCCGACCAGCAGTGGTCCACTGTGAGGACCTGACACAGCCTGCCTCCCTTCCTGTAGATTACCTTCCGTGGCCAGGACAGCCCCCTGCTCCCCGGTGACCTCATCGTCTTGCAGCACGATGCTGGACCGGGTGCCCTTCTGCACTGCTCCCCAGCCCTGGGCGCCCCTGGCGCTGAGGCCCCGTACTTCTCCGCCACTGCCGCGGCCTGGTTGGCCCACCTGCCCGCTCAGCTGGAGGCAGCCCCAGCCGGTCCTGCCTGTGCCTTGCGGCTGCTCGCTGCCACAGAGCGCCTCACCCCCCTGCTGGGCCTGCGGCCCAACCCAGGGCTGCGGCGGCCCGGGCGCTATGAGGTGCGGGCCACGGTGGGCAACAGCGTGTCCACGCACAACCTGTCCTGCAGCTTCGAAGTGCTCTCCCCAGTGGCGGGGCTGCGGGTGGCCCATCCCATCCCCCACGACGGCCGCCTCTACGTGCCCACCAATAGCTCAGCCTTGGTGCTCCGAGTGGACTCGGGCACCAACACCACGGCCACAGCCCGCTGGCCCGGGGGCAATGTCAGCGCACCCTTCGAAGCCGCCTGCCCTGCGGCGGTGGCCGCCCTGGTGCCCGGCTGTGCCCTCGAGGCCAACACCACCCTGTTCTCGGTGCTGGTGCTGCCTGGGCTCAGTGAGGGTGAGCATGCGGTCGAGGTCGTGGTGGAGAACAGCGCCGGCCAGGCCAACCTCAGCCTGCGGGTGAAGGCCGAGGAGCCCATCTGTGGCCTTCGCGCCACTCCCAGCCCCGAAGCCCGCGTGCTGCAGGGCGTCCTGGTGGTAAGTGAGGCCCCCGCAGATGAGGGGCCGTGCGGAGAGCCGTCCCTCCCCTGTGAGGAGGGAGCGCGGCCTCTGGGGACGGCGGGCTCTGTGGCTGGTCTGGGGCAGGCTCTGTTAGGTGGCTCCTCCGTAAAGAGCCCCCACTAGAGTGGCCGCTCTGAGGGCGCTGCGTTCCGCTCCCGCGGTTCTCGGGGAGCCCGCCCCCACCCCCGCCAGCCTGCGTGACTCTCCAGGCCCCTGTGGTGTTCCCACCGGGCTGAAGGGAGTACTTTCTGAGGGGGAGGGTGTCGTGCCACCATGCTGCTGTCCCTGTCGCGGCCTGTCCCCCACGGCAGGCGGCCGTCAGCTCTGTGGCCTTCACACGGGTCGTCAGAGGGGCCGTTTCTTTTTTTTTTTTCTTTTCTTTTTTTTAAAGATTTTATTTATTTGAGAGCGCAGAGGGGACACTAGCAGGGGCAGAGGGAGAGGGGGAAGCAGGCTCCCCACTGAGCAGGGAGCCCGATGCGGGGCTCGATCCCAGGACCCCGGGATCATGACCTGAGCCGAAGGCAGACGCTTGACGGCTGAGCCACCCAGGCACCCCTGAAGGGCCATTTCTGACCGGCCTACTGCTGATGCAGTCCTGCGCCTCAGCTTCCCCCGGTCACGCCCGTTCTGTCGGCTGACGGGTGAACCTGCAAAACCACACGGCCCTCTGAGACTCAGGTGCCTTCGCCCGTGTCCTGCGCAGGAGCCCGGGGGTGGGGCGTGCAGAGATGATGGGCTGAGAGGTCGAAGCCCGAGTCAGCCCAAGCTCAGCCCCCCACCGTGCGGCCCCTCCAGCCTCCCCCTCCCCTGTGGTGTCTTGAAGTTCAGGAAGGCCCGCCGGCAGGCGTGTCTGGGGGGGGAGGCGTGGGCTTAGGGTAGAGTTGGCCACCAAAGCCCCGGGGCCGGCCGACGCTGTGCCCCTCCTGCAGAGGTACAGCCCCGTGGTGGACGCCGGCTCGGACGTGGTCTTCCGCTGGACCATTGACGACAAGCAGTCCCTAACCTTCCACAACGTGGTCTTCAATGTCATCTACCAGAGCGCCGCGGTCTTCAAGCTCTCGGTGGGTGGGCTCACCGGTGGGGGCGGGGGCGGGCCGGGACGAGCGGCGCTCACCTTTGCCTTCTCTTCTGCTTTGCTCCCGAGGACCCCTCGGCTGGCTGCGGGTGAGTGCGGGGGGGTTCTGCCTGCTGCCTCGCGTCCTGTGCCCCACCCGCGGCAGCCCACGCACTGCTCCCTGTCTCTGCAGCTGACGGCCTCCAACCACGTGAGCAACGTCACCGTGAACTACAACGTCACCGTGGAGCGGATGCACAGGATGAGGGGCCTTTGGGTGTCTGCGGTGCCGCCCGTGCTGCCCCCCAACGCGACACTGACCTTGGCCGCCCATGTGCTGGTGGACTCGGCTGTGGAGGTGGCCTTTCTGTGAGTGCGCCTGGCCCGGTAGGCAGTGGGGTGGGCTGTGCCCGGCGGGGCTGCTGCCCAGCTCCCCCCCCAGCCTGCTGCTCCTCACCTGCCCGGAGGCGCCGGGTGCGTGGGATCCCGGGAGGGGCGAGGTGGTGCGGCCAGCCAGTGGGTCCCCACCCCCAGCCTGCTCATGGCCTGCCCACTGCCCTGGCAGGTGGACCTTTGGGGACGGGAACCAGGTGGTCGGCCAGTTCAAGCCTCCGTACAATGAGTCCTTCCAGGTTCCGGACCCCACGGTGGCCCAGGTGTTGGTGGGGCACAACGCCACACATACCTATACCATCCCAGGTGAGGGCTGGCCCACCGACCTGCTGTGGGGACAGTCCCCCTCCGTCTGGTGTGGGTTGATGGCCTGGGGTCCTGAACAGGGTGAAGGAGGGGTGTCTGGGGTGAGGGGTGGACTGGGCCGCTGAGTCCCGTGATTCAAGTCTTCTGGCCAGAACCTAGATCCTGCTCGGCCCCTAGTCAGACTGTTTTGGGGGAGACGAAGAGGCTTGCTTTTCATTTTTTAAGTCTTCGAAGCCTCACACGCAGAATAGAGAGTAAACTTGGGTGCCCCCAGCGGCTCTGCCTCACACCGGCGCTCGCTGTTACCCGGAGATGGTCTGCTCCTCTCGTTCCTGCCTCCACCCCGTGTCTCGCCCCGTGTCTGATGGCACCCCGCCCACGCCTCATTGCCAGAACCCCCAGGGCAGGGTCCAAGGACATTCTCCCTTCACGTTTTGCCCAGGGCCCTGTTCTGCCATCCCGAGGGGCCCCAGTGTGCTGCCACGTGGGGTTAGGTAGTGACTTTGCCAAGCAGGTGGTGGTGGTGGCCCCGGCCTTGTCCTTACTCGGGCCTGTCCCCCAGGTGAGTACAACCTGACCCTGCTGGTGTCCAACGCCTTCGAGAACCTGACGCAGCAAGTGCCTGTGAGTGTGCGCGCCACCTTACCAGCTGTGGCCGTGGCCGTGGGAAGCCGCGTCCTGGTGGCTGGCCAGTCTGTCACCTTCTCCCCACACCCGCTGCCCTCGCCTGGGGGCATCCTGTATACGTGGGACTTTGGGGATGGCTCCCCGGCTGTGATGCAGCCCCAGCCAGAGGTCAACCACACGTATGCTTCAAGGGGTGTGTACCGTGTCCATCTGGAGGTCAACAACACGGTGAGCAGTGTGGCAGCGTGCACCAGCATCCACGTCTTCGAGGCACTTCGGGGCCTGAGCGTGAGGCTGAGCCCGGCGGTGGAGCAGGGCGCGCCCGTGATGGTCAGTGCCTTGCTGGAGTCCGGAGACAACGTCACGTGGACTTTTGACATGGGGGACGGCACGGTGCTTACAGGCCCCGAGGCCACGGTGGAGCACGTGTACCTGCGGGCCCAGAACTGCACGGTGACTGTGGGAGTGTCCAGCCCCGCAGGCCACCTGGCCCTGAGCCGGCCCGTGCACGTCTTCGTCCTGGAGGTGCTCCGGATCGAGCCTGCGGCCTGCATCCCGGCGCAGCCCCACGCCCGGTTCACGGCCCATGTCACCGGGGACCCTGCCCACTACATCTTCGACTGGACATTCGGTGATGGCTCCTCCAACACGACCATCTCGGGGGACCCAACGGTGATACACAATTTCACACGGAGCGGTACGTTCCCCTTGGCTCTGGTCCTGTCGAGCCGCGTGAACAAGGCCCATTACTTCACCAGCGTCTGCGTGGAGCCCGAGGTGGGCAATGTTACCCTGTGGCCCGAGAGGCAGTATGTGCGGCTTGGGGAGGAGGCCCGTTTGGTGGCTCGTGCCTGGCCTCCATTCATCTACCGGTATACCTGGGACTTTGGCACTGAGGACGCTGCCCGTGTCGGGGGCCCCGAGGCCACGTTCACCTACGCGGACTCAGGTTCCTACCTAGTGACAGTTGCCGTATCCAACAACATCTCGGCTGCCAACGACTCTGCCTTCGTGGAGGTCCGGGAGCCCGTGCAGCTCGCGGGCGTCCGGGTCAACGGCTCTGGCGTGCTGGAGCTGCAGCGGCCCTACCTGTTCTCAGCCATGGGCCACGGGCGCCCCGCCACCTACCTGTGGGAACTGGGGGACGGCGGGTGCCTCGAGGGCCCCACGGTCACCCATGCTTACAACAGCACGGGCCACTTTGCCATCAGGGTGAGCGCGTGGAACGAGGTGAGCCGTGATGAGGCGCGGCTGAACGTTACGGTGCAGCAGCGCGTGCAGGGCCTCGGCGTCAATGCCAGCCGCACGGTGGTGCCCCTGAATAGCAGCGTGAGCTTCACCACGTCCCTGGAGGCTGGCAGCGACGTGCGCTACTCGTGGGTGCTCTGTGACCGCTGCACGCCCATCCCCGGGGGCCCCACCATCTCCTACACCTTCCGCTCGGTGGGTACCTTCAACATCATCGTCACTGCCGAGAACGAGGTGGGCACCGCCCAGGACAGCATCTTCGTCTACGTCCTGCAGCACATCGACGGGCTGCAGGTGGCAGGGGGCGGAGGCGGCTGCTGCTTTCCCACCAACCACACCCTGCAGCTGCAGGCCGTGGTCAGGGATGGCACCAACATCTCCTACAGCTGGACTGCCCAGAGGGACGGCGGCCCGGCCCTGGCTGGCAGCGGCAAGACCTTCTCTCTCACTGTGCTTGAGGCCGGCGCCTACCACATCCAGCTGCGGGCTGCCAACATGCTGGGCACTGCCTCGGCCAACCGCACCGTGGACTTTGTGGAGCCTGTGGGCTGGCTGGCTGCAGCCGCCTCCCCAAACCCGGCCACGGTCAATGCCAGCGTCGGCCTCTGTGCTGAGCTGGCTGGTGGCAGTGGTGTCATTTATACTTGGTCCCTGGAGGGAGGACAGAGCTGGGAGACCCTAGAGCCATCCACCACCCACGCCTTCCTCAGCCCCGGCCTGTACCTGGTCACGGTCACAGCTAAGAACCAGCTGGGCTCAGCCAATGCCACCCTCGAGGTGGCCGTGCAGGTGCCTGTCAGCGGCCTCAGCATCAGGGCCGGCGACCCGGACCGCAGGTTTGTGGCAGCCGGCTCCTCTGTGCCCTTCTGGGGACAGCTGGACTCGGGCACCAACGTGAGCTGGTGCTGGACGGTGCCGGGTGGCAGCAGGCACGGCCAGCACGTTGCCGTGGTCTTCCGTGATGCTGGCACCTTCTCCGTTCAGCTTAACGCCTCCAACGCAGTCAGCTGGGTCATAGCCACCCACGAGCTCACAGTGGAGGAGCCCATCGTGGGCCTGGTGCTGTGGGCCAACAGCAAGGTGGCAGAGCCCGGGCAGCTCGTCCACTTTCAGATCGTGCTGGCTGCCGGCTCCGCCGTGCATTTCCATCTGCAGGTCGGCGGGGCCGTTGCGGAACCGCTGCCCGGGCCTCACTTCTACCGCAGCTTCCCCCGGGTCGGGGACCACGTGGTGAGCGTTCAGGCTGAGAACCACGTGAGCCGGGCCCAGGCCCAGGTGCGCATCTTGGTGCTGGAGGCCGTGGGTGGGCTCCAGGTGCCTAATTGCTGTGAGCTGGGCATCCCCACGGGCACGGAGAGGAACTTCACAGCCCGGGTGCAGCGGGGGTCCCGCGTGGCCTACGCGTGGTACTTCTCCTTGCAAAAGGTCCAGGGAGACTCGCTGGTCATCCTGTCGGGCCGTGATGTCACCTACACCCCTGTGGCCGCAGGGCTGCTGGAAATTCACGTGCGTGCCTTCAACGAGCTGGGCGGGGAGAACCTCACGCTTGTGACAGAGGTCCAGGATGCCATCCAGCATGTGGTGCTGCGCAGTGGCCGCTGCTTCACCAACCGCTCCGCCCGGTTTGAGGCCGCCACGAGCCCTAGCCCCCGGCGTGTGGCCTATCGCTGGGACTTCGGGGATGGGGCCCCAGTGGAGGACACGGAGGAGCCCTGGGCTGAACACGCCTATCTGCGGCCTGGGGACTACCGCATGGAGGTGAATGCCTCCAACCTGGTGAGCTTCTTCGTGGCACAGGCCACGGTCACCGTCCACGTGCTGGCCTGCCGGGAGCCCGAGGTGGATGTGGCTCTGCCCCCACAGGTGCTGATGCGGCGTTCCCAACGCAACTACCTGGAGGCCCACGTCAACCTGCGCGACTGTGTCACCTACCAGACCGAGTACCGCTGGCAGGTGTACCGGGCCCCCAGCTGCCAGCGGCCTGGGCGCATGGCCCCCGTGGCCCTGCCCAGTGTGGACGTGAGCCGGCCCCAGCTGGTGGTGCCACGGCTGGCACTGCCTGTTGGCCACTACTGCTTTGTGTTCATGGTGTCATTTGGGGACACACCGCTGGCACAGAGTATCCAAGCCAACGTGACAGTGGTGCCCGAGCGCCTGGTGCCCATCGTCGAGGGCGGCTCGTACCGCGTGTGGTCAGACACTCAGGATCTGGTGCTGGACGGCAGCAAATCCTACGACCCCAACCTGGAGGATGGCGACCAGACGCCACTCAGCTTCCACTGGGCCTGTGTGGCCTCGACACAGGTCAGGTGCACTGAGGGGCGCAGATGGCCCCCGTCCCCCTCCCCTAACCCTTCAGTAGTTCGTGCTGCCGAGCCCAGCATAGGGAGGGGGTGTCCCAGCTGTGTCCTGGGCCATGCTCTGCTTTGAAGCCATCCAGGGTCTCACACCCCCTCCCCTGTGGCTACAGAGTGAGACTGGTGGGTGTACCCTGACCTTCGGGCCCCGGGGGAGCAGCGTGGTCACCGTCCCTCGAGAGCGTCTGCAAGCTGGCGTGGAATACACCTTCAACCTGACCGTGTGGAAGGCAGGCCGGAAGGAGGAGGTCACCAATCAGACGGTGGGTGCTGCGGGCCTAGTCCTTAGCCCAGCAAGGCAGAGCCCGGGGCCCCAGGGTGGACACAGCTGCCAGGGAGGGCTGAGCATACAGGGCCGTCTGCCCCCAGGTAGCACCGAACGTTCTCTGAGGGTTTCCTGTGTTGTGGTGCTTTTGGAAACTGTTGGTTTTCTTTAGGGGTTAGTACTTTGGATACAGTTTCTCTTTAACAAAACATCCGGCTTCGGCACTCCAGATGGTAGAGGGGCCCCAGGCGCCCTTCCCAGAGCATGGGTGTCCTCATTTCTGAACGGGAGGGGCCTGCTCTCACTCCTGTGCCTGCGTGTGCTCAACACTCCCGTGGACCCTCCAGGCAGGTCAGGACCACAGAGTGGGTGACCCCAGGGCAGCCGCTCCTGCTGCCTTTGGGTGAGGTGTGCCTATGGGAGCAGGTATGCTAGGCTCTGCTGGTGCCCTTCACGGGCTTGTCTCTCCCCAGCATCAGGCCTCTTCCGGCCGGCCTGCCCAGAGGGGATGTCTGGCGAGGTGGGAGCTTAGAGCAGGACCTAGCCTGGATTGGCTGAGGTGGGCCCTGCCCCAGGGCGGCAGAGACCTCAGGGCCTGCAGTGCACAGCTGCTGTCTCCCTACGCAGGCATTCATCTGTCTGTTCTCCTGTTCATGGGTGAGCACCTGAGGGCCTCGTGTGTGCCAGGCCCATGCTGGGCCTTGGAGGCTACAGAAAATAAACCCAGTGTGGACTCTGTCTTTCTGGGTGTCCACCACGGTCCCCCAGCCTGGGAGATGCAAAACCAGGGAACGGACTGGGTGAGGGCTGAGTCCACAGTGCCGTGGGAGGCTGGACCTGAGGCTAACGAGCCGTTGGCCGGGCCCAGAGGAGCTTTCTCAACTAGGAGAACAGCACCAAGGCAGAGGCCAGAGGCCCGGCTCCCCCATGAGCCCCACCCCGCGACCCCACTGCGCTGTGCAGACTCCGGGGTCTGGGCCCCAGGAGCAGAGGCCCCCGGCTCAGGTCATGGCTTCACTGGGATCCTGCCCTGTCCTCAGGTGTTGATTCGCAGGGGCCGGGTGCCCATCGTGTCCTTGGAGTGCGTGTCGTGCAAGGCGCAGGCGGTGTACGCCGTGAGCCGCAGCTCCTACGTATACCTGGAGGGCCACTGTGTCAACTGCAGCGGGGGCTCCAAGCGAGGGGTGAGCGGCCGGGGGCGGGGCCGTGGGAGGGCGGGGCCGCGGGAGGGCGGGGTCGCTCCGCCCCTCAGCGCCCGGTCTGTGTGTCGACCCGCAGCGCTGGGCGGCCCGCACCTTCAGCAACCAGACGCTGGTGCTGGACGAGACGACCACCTCGACAGGCAGCTCGGACATGCGGCTGGTGGTGCGGCGCGGCGTGCTGCAGGATGGCGAGGGCTACACGTTCACCCTCACGGTGCTGGGCCGCTCAGGTGAGGAGGAAGGCTGCGCCTCCATCCGCCTCTCCGCCAACCGGCCCCCGCGCGGGGGTTCCTGCCGCCTCTTCCCGTTGGATGCCGTGCGCGCCCTCACCACCAAGGTGCATTTCGAGTGCACAGGTGAGCTCAGCGGCGGATGGTGGGGAGGCGCGGCACCTGGGCAGCAGAGACTCTGGGGCTCCCGCTGATGCTGTGAGGGCTCCGCAGGCTGGCAGGACGCCGAGGACCCAAGCGCCCCCCTGGTATACGCCCTGCTACTGCGGCGCTGTCGCCAGGGCCACTGCGAGGAGTTCTGCGTCTACAGGGGCAGCCTCTCCACCTATGGCGCTGTGCTCCCACCTGGGTTCGCACCCCACTTCCAGGTGGGCCTGGCCGTGGTGGTGCAGGACCAGCTGGGCGCAGCGGTGGTCACCCTCAACAGGTGAGCCTGGGTGGGGGGGGGGGGGTCGGGGCAGGTGGCCGGTGGGAGCGAGGACTGCCACTCATTCACTGGGGGCCTCTGCACACAGGTCTGTGGTCATCACCCTGCCAGAGCCTCCCGGTGACCCCCCAGGAGGCCCCGCAGACCTCATGACCTGGCTGCACAGCCTGACAGAGAGCATGCTGCCCAGGCTACTGAGACAGGCTGACCCCCAGCACGTCATCGAGTACTCACTGGCCCTCATCACTGTGCTCAATGAGGCCAGTGTGGGGGTGAGGACTCCCCTTCTTTTGTCTGTCCTTTGCGGGAGGGTGGGGCCAGGCCAGTCCCCGCAGCTTTGCGAATGATTAATCCCCTGGCACATCTCCTTAAAACAACCTCTGTTCTCCACCGTCCCCACCTGTGGGCTCTCCCACCCCAATGCACACCCTGTGTGAGGAGTCCTGGGAAAGCCCCTTCTGCTCCCGAAGAAACAGGGCTTGAGCCACTGCCCGTTTCGTGATGGCTGAGACGGCCTGTGTGGCACCTGCCCTCACTGCTGGTGGGGCCGCCCGTTGCCCACTCAGGGCCTCCTGTGCTTGCTGCCCGCAGTCCGAGCAGGCCCCGGCCGTGGCAGCAGAGCCGGACGCCAGGCGGCAGCTGCAAGCCCAGATACGCAAGAACATCACAGAGACCTTGGTGTCCCTGCGGGTCAACACCGTGGATGACATCCAGCAGATTGCGGCTGCGCTGGCCCAGTGCACGGTAGGGGGGGCTCAGACCCCTTGGCCGCACCTGTCCTGGCCAGTCTCCCTGGTCACGTGCCGGTCCTTGGCTCTTCGAGTGTGTGAGCCACGGAGGCCTCCATCCCTCCGGGGACCGTGCAGGGTGGCCCGGCACATAAGGAGCAGGCTAGCTGTAGGGAGGGCAGACGGAAGAGGCCATTCCTGTGTTGTCCCGCTCTAGCCCACGGTCACACCTGACCTAGCTTCTGCAGCTCTGAGGGACCTGCTGCCGTCATCCCGGGTTCGGGGACTGGACTGCACAGGGCTGAGCCCGGTCTTGATAGGGATGGGAAGTTGCTGTAGAGTCCTCAGCAGAGAAGGAAGCGGAGTACCTTCCCCAGGGAGTTGGGGAGCCCTGGGACACGTGGCTCCTGTGGCCATGCATGTGGCTTGGGGTGGGACGCAGGGCAGCATTCCACTGGACCTCGTCTGTGGGTGGGGAGAAGCCACAGAAGAGCTTTCAGAAGGGAGGCATGTGGGTGGAACCCACGTTTGGGGTGGCTTTTTCAGCTGTGGCACGAAGGGGCTTGGGTCATGGCCACAGTGGGCGTCCAGCAGCACGGCCAGCGTGTTGGAGCTGAGCTGGGCTGAGGGGCCCGGTGGTGGCCCCGGCCAGCCGGGCTGGATAGGGCAGAACGCGGTGCCGGCCTCGCTGCAGGTGGCCAGCAGGGAGCTGGTGTGCCGCTCCTGCCTGAAGAAGACACTGCACAAGCTGGAGGGCATGATGCGTGTCCTGCAGGCCGAGACTGCCACGGGCACCGGCACGCCCACAGGCATAGCCGACAGCATCCTCAACATCACAGGTGCGGGCGGGGGCCCGGCAGGTGTGCGCGAACCCCAGCCGCCTCCCGTCCCTCCCCCACGAGCACCGTCCATACCCTCTCCCGCTCCCGCAGGCGACCTCATCCACTTGGCCAGCGTGGACGTGCAGGGCCCGCAGCCCTCTGAGCTGGGCGCAGAGCCGTCCTCGCTCATGGTGGCGTCCAGGGCTTATCACCTTTCATCGGCTCTCATGTGCATTCTCATGCGTTCCCGCGTCCTCAACGAGGAGCCCCTGACGCTGGCTGGCGAGGAGATCGTGGCCCAGGGCAAGCGCTCGGACCCCCTGAGCCTACTGTGCCAGGGCAACAGCTCGGTCCCCGGCTGCCACTTCTCCATCCCCACGGCCTTCAGCGGGGCCCTGTCCAACCTCAGTGACGTGGTGCAGCTCATGTTCCTGGTGGACTCGAACCCCTTCCCCTTCGGCTACATCAGCAACTACACCGTGTCCACCAAGGTGGCCTCCATGGCCTTCCAGACGCAGGCTGGAGCCCAGATCCCCATCGGGCAGCTGGCCTCGGAGCGCGCCATCACCGTGAAAGTGCCCAACAGCTCAGACCCGGCTGCCCGGGGCCGCCGCACCCCTGCCAGCTCCGCCGTCGTCCAGCCGCAGGCCTCAGTCAGCGTCGTGGTCACTCCCGAGAACAGCAACCCGGCCGCTGGCCTGCACCTGCAGCTGACCTACGCGCTGCTCGGCGGTAGGTGCCGGGGCTGCGGCGCTGGTGGCTGCTGCCTCCCACCTGGGCCCGGGCTCTCTGGGGGCAGGGGTGGTGCCCCGGGTGAGCAGGAGTTTCCTCATGCACCCCCCAGCTCTGTGGACTTTAGTAAAGTCTGTGCCTCCTGCTTCGCAAGCTGCTGGGGGCCTGGCCTGGGGGCAGTGGGGGATGAGGGCAGGGCAGGTGCCGCCCCTAGCACGGGGTTCTCCAGGCCTCTAGTCCCCGGGAGCGGGGAGGGCTCCACAGGGCTCCTGCATGTGTCACCCAGGGTGCGTGAACGGCCCGGGGCATCCGTCCGACCCTGTCCTCGTGCCACTAGAGCGCTACTTGCCCGTGGAGCCCGAGCCCTACCTGGCCGTGTACTTGCACTCGGCACCCCAGCCCAATGAGCACAACTGCTCGGCCAGCAGGAGGATCAGCCTGGAGGAGCTGGCGGGTGACGACCACAGGCCCTATACCTTCTTCATCGCCCCGGGGTGAGCACGTGCCCTGCCACAGAGGACCCGTTGCGGGGGTGGGGCTGGTGTCCGAGGGCAGGGTGAACGTGATCTGATCCGTGCATGCCAAGGTCACATGTGCTCCCGGTGGGAACAGGCACGGCGGAGGAGGACCGGGATGTGGGCCCGTCCTGGCGACACGTGGTGGAGGTGGCTTGGCCGAGAGGCCTTGCGGCATAACATCGCTGTAACTCGGAGCCTGGGGTTGGGCAGGGTCTGGCCGTGACGCTCCCCCAACTTCTCCCAGGACCGGAGACCCAGGCGGGACTTACTACCTGAACCTGACCAGCCATTTCCACTGGTCAGCGCTGGAAGTGACCGTGGGCCTCTACACGTCCCTGTGCCAGTACTTCAGCGAGAAGGAGATGATGTGGAGGACGGAGGGGCTCATGCCTCTGGAGGAGACCTCGCCCAGCCAGGCTGTCTGTCTTACCCACCACCTCACTGCCTTTGGGGCCAGCCTCCTCGTGCCCCCCAGCCACATCCGCTTTGTCTTCCCAGTGAGTGGCACCGAGCGTCTGCGTCCTGCGAAGGTGAGGCGTGGGTCATGCCTTCGGACCTGACGGCCGTGTCTTCCCAGGAGCCGGCCTCGGGCACAAACTACATCGTTGTGCTGACCTGCTCCGTGTGCCTGGTGACCTATGCGGTCATGGCCGTGATCCTGCGTAAGCTCGACCAGCTGGACGTCAGCCGGGTGCGCACCATCCCCTTCTGTGGGAAGGGTGGCCGCTTCAAGTACGAGATCCTGGTCAAGACTGGCTGGGGCCGAGGCTCAGGTGAGGGAAGGGGGTGCCTCATCTGGGCCCCCGGGCCACCCTTGCTTGCTCTCTGGCCCTGTCCGTCCTAGTGACCGTCCCTAGACAACAGAATGAGGGCTCGGTTTACCCACTGCTGGGCGCCCTCGGTGTGTGGGGCCTGCCCACGTGTGAGCTGACGGTCGGGGGGGTGGCAGAAGCTGTTGCTGGGGGGGGCGGTACCGGTAGCGAGGAGAGCGTGACTTGGACATTAGATGTGCTGGGAACCAGAGCGTTTGGTTTCTTGGTGAGAAACATGCCGTGGTCCGGACTGTGCTCCCCACGCGGCTGTAGGCCTTCCCGCGCGGTGAGCCGGTGTCCCGCGTCTTGCTGCACTGCTCCCGCGCGTCCTCGTTTGCCCTCCTGCCTCCGAGCTTCTCGCCTGGGCGTCCTTGTTTGCGCCAGCACGTTTGCGGTTGTGAATCTCCAGTGGTGTCAACAAGCCCGGGTGACTTGATCTGAATTCCTCTCCTTGTGCGACCGACCACCATTCACTTCATTTCTGTGCTTTCACCCTTTCAAGGGCCCGGTTTGGTAAAATATTGCGCGCGTCTGTGCCTGGGAGACGAGCCGGCAGCGCCGCCACGGGCCAGGTGGTCTTTGGGAGCCGGCGGGCGTGCGGGGACGGCCACTGTCGTTCCCAGGGCGGAAGAGAGCTCCCAGCCACGTTTCGGCCTCATGTAGTCGCTCGGTTAAGCCGTGTGGGCGCTGAGCATGCGCGCCGCACCGTCAGGGGCCGCGTCCCTAGACGCTGAGGTGGCTGAGGTGGCGTCCTCAGCCACGTGGAGCCGGGACTGCCCGCAGCTGCTGAGCGAAGGAAGGCGTGCCGGGCTCACATGTCTGGTGTGCGTGTCCGCCCGCCCTCCAGGTACCACGGCGCATGTGGGCATCATGCTGTACGGGGCGGAGGGCCGCAGCGGCCACCGGCACCTGGACGGGGACAGAGCCTTCCGCCGCAACAGCCTGGACGTGTTCCAGATCGCCACCCCGCACAGCCTGGGCAGCGTGCGCAAGATCCGCGTGTGGCACGACAACAAAGGTCTGTGGGGGCGCCTGCGGCCACCCCGCCGGCACCCCGCCAGCGCCCTTCCGCCTGACTCCACGCCCCCTCCCCTCAGGGCTCAGCCCCGCCTGGTTCCTGCAGCACGTCATCGTCCGGGACCTGCAGAGCGCCCGCAGCACCTTCTTCCTAGTCAACGACTGGTTGTCGGTGGACACGGAGGCCAACGGCGGCCTCGTGGAGAAGGAGGTGCTGGCGGCAAGTAAGGGCCCGGGCCGTCCCCGCCCCAGCGGCCTGCAGGGTGGCCCTGTGCCTGGGGCCTCCTGAAGCCCTCCCGTGTTCTCTCCCCAGGTGCGGCGGCCCTGCGGCGCTTCCGGCGCCTCCTCGTGGCCGAGCTGCAGTGCGGCTTCTTTGACAAGCACATCTGGCTGTCCATATGGGACCGGCCACCCCGGAGCCGCTTCACTCGTGTCCAGCGGGCCACCTGCTGTGTCCTCCTCGTCTGCCTCTTCCTGGGCGCCAACGCTGTGTGGTATGGGGTCGTGGGAGACGCTGCCTACAGGTGGGTGTCACGCTGTGGGGGTCCGGGCGACCGCCTTCTGCCCGCCGCCGCCCGCCCCTTCCCGCCTGTCCCAGCCCGCGTCTCTCTTCTCTCCTGCCGCACAGCGCGGGGCCCGTGTCCGCTCTGGTCCCGCTGAGTGTGGACACAATCGCCGTCGGCCTGGTGTCCAGCGTGGTGGTCTATCCCGTCTACTTGGTCATCCTGTTTCTCTTCCGGATGTCCCGGAGCAAGGTGGGCTGGGGGCCGCGGAGCTCCTGGAGGGTGAGTGTGGGCTGCTTCTGCTGAGGGCTGTCCGGTGTGGCCGCCAGACAGGGAGAGCCAGTGAGGTCAGCAACGCCGACGAGTCTAGCTAGACTGACCCGAGGAAAAAGGGACTACAGATGGTCACATGTAGGAGCGAACCAAGGGGACCTCACTGCCGAGGCCCCAGAAACAGGACGGATGGGGGTCCCGTGAACTGTTGTCGACCAGCCTGTCACGTGACTGAGGCAAAACCGACAAGTGCCTGGAAGGACAACTCCCAGACCGACTTGGGCGGGAATCGCAAACCAGAGCAGGCCTCCCGCGAGAGACCGGAGCCACGCTGCAAGACCTCCCGCGCGCAAGTCCAGACGGCCTCCCCGACGGCTCCCCGCTGCTGCCAGGACTCCGCACCAGCCTTCGTGAGCTGACCCGTCCCGTCCGTGCGGCCAGAGCCACGGGGGGCCTCACAAGACGAGGAATCACCGGCCGACCAGCCGCAGCCCCTCAGAAAGGGCCGTCTGCCACCACCGGGCCCTCGGCCAGGAGTCCAGTGTGGCGCCGGCTGCCGCCCGTGGCTGGTTATGCTCCGTTAGCGATGATGAGCTCTTGATTTCCTCAGGGCACCAGCCCCATCTCAGGTGCTCTGTAGCGGCATGGGGCTCGCGGCTATCGTGGTGGACGCTGCGGATGCAGAATGTGCATCGCTCTAGAACCTTCTCTAGCACAGCCCCCGTCTAGGCTCTGCTGCTCAGGAGGCAGAGCTGTCTCCCGCTGACCACCTGCCTCTTCCTGTAGGTGGCCGGGGGCCCGAGCCCCACCCCCGCAGGGCCCCAGGTCCTGGACATCGACAGCTACCTGGACTCGTCCGTGCTGGACAGCTCCTTCCTCACCTTCCCGGGGCTGCGTGCGGAGGCGAGTGTGCCCCCAGGACCCTGGCCGGGCTTGGGGAGGGGGTGGTCCTGCCACCTCTGGGTGACCCAGAGTCTGAGGTCTTCTCTGCACTTCTCAATAGGCCCTTGCCGGACAGATGAAAAGTGACTTATTTTCGGATGATTCTAAAAGGTAGGGGTCCATAAAGAAGATGTGAGCCTTGGCGTACGTCCACCACGCCTCATGCGTGCCGTGTTACGGGGGTGTGGGCTGCGTGGGCGGTGTCGCGTGTCCTCGGCAGGTGTTTGCGGGCCCTGGGTGTTGCCACACGTTGTCTCAGCGCCGTGTTTGCTCAGAAGCCTCTTGTGTCGTGTGTAGTGGGACTCGGGAGTATGTGCACGCGTGTTCCTGTGGGCTCCCTTGTTTGACCTGTGTCACCTGCAGCCTGGTGTGCTGGCCATCCAGCGAGGCCACGCTTCATTGGCCAGACTTGCTGAGTGACCCCTCCATCGTGGGCAGCACCCTGCAGCAGCTGGCCCGGGGTGGCACTGGGCGCACACTGGGCCCAGAGGAAGATGGGCTCTCGCTGGTCAGCCCCTCTTCACCTGCCAAATACTTCTCAGCTTCAGGTGAACGGGGGCGGGGAGGGGGGAATCCCCATGCTCTCTGCAGCGAGGCTCCGAGGTTGGGGGTCGGAGGGGCCTCTGCCCTCCCTGACGTGTTCTGTTTCTCCTTCTAGATGAGGACCTGATTCGGCAGATCCTGGCCGAAGGGGCCAGCAGTCTGGCCCCCACCACCCAGGACACTCAAGGAGAAACAGATCTGCTCACCAGCCTGTGAGTGCCTGACTCCTGGGGGTTGGGAGGCAGTGGGGAGCCCAGCCGAGAAGCCCTGTTCCCCTCCCAGGACCCGCCTTGTACTACTGTGCTGGCTCCTTCACTGCGGGGTCGGGTGATGAGTGATCTCGGGGCCTCTTCCCTGCGGGAAGGACCCCACGGGGTGACCCAGGGCCAGTAACCGTTCCCCGCAGGCTACAGAAGCGAGTGGTGAGAGGAGGGGCAGAGGCAGCCAGCATGAGGCAGGGTCTGGCTGCAGGGAGGGGTCCCCTCGGGCAGATTTTCTAAATATCCCTTGGGGTTTTTTGGGGTTTTTTTGACACTGTTTGGATTTTATAATTTTATAACCTTTTCAATTTCTGGGTTGGATGATTCATATGAAATTATGTATTTTTTTTCCTCTAATACTCTATTTTCTTGTTCTTTTTAACACTTCTCATTTTCAAGGAACTAAAAATTACTGAAATGTAAACTGTCCCAGAACACAGGGAAAAGGGGAAAACGTCTCCAATCCTTTTACAAAAACAGATAACTGTGGCATGATTGCATTTTTTATGAAGAAGTTGCCCATCTATTCAAAAGGTCTCTAATATGGGGAAATTCTGGGATAGTAGTTCTCAGCGGAGCAGACCCAGTACCTCCAGCCCAAAGCCCTGCCTGCCTGATAGAAATGCAGGAAGGTGTCCCTGCCCCCTGTCGCCGCGTGCTCGCCCCCTGCCCCTGCGCAGCGGGAGTGCGGCCGTGCACGCATCAGCGGTGCCGTCCCGGGGCAGGTGGTCTTCGCTCTCCTGCAGCGTAGACTCTCGGGCGAGCCCGTGTGTCGTGGGCGCCACATCTGCGTGTCCGACGTGCGCGGGCACGTCCAGAACTAGGAGTGGAGGGAGCGCGAGCTGTGCGGGTCCCCGCTGACGGGAGCGCGGACTCCTGCTCGCGAGTACTACCTGCGTGCTGCAAATAGCTCACGCTGCTTCTGTCGTCAGCAAAGCCCCTTTCAAGGAAGAATTGTGTCACTGGCATTGGCTTGCTGTCCTGGCAGTGACTTCCCTGCCACGTGAACAGTAGCGCCTTTCGTGCTGTAGAAGACTCGCGATGCCGTGCGCACTGAGCGCAGCTCGGGGGCGTGCGGTCCTGTTGCGCGTACGGTCAGGGTCCAGCGGTGCGGAACCCACAGCGGGTGTGCACGCTGCCCTCGGGAATTGCCTGTCGCACTCCTGCCTCACATCCCCGTCCTCCGGTGGAGCAGCTGTGAAGCTGGCAAGAGGGTGGGCGCCCTGGGTTCTGCCGAGCGCTGTGTGAATGTGAGCGACAGATGGCTTTCTGAGCCAATGCGTCTTAGGTCACAAAGCTGCCTCAGGGCTCGGAGGCCGGGGGCGAAGGTGGGAGGTGCCGGGAGCGCTCCTTGGAAGGTTGCAGGCCGAGTCGCTGTGCTGGTGGGAGGCACTGGCCCCGGCCCCCGCCGGTGAGGGGCACAGCGGGTCACGGGGGTGGGTGGGGGCTAGTGCTCCATCTGCTGGTGGTGGAAGCAGGAGGTGAGGGGCGCTGGGAAGAGGCTCACGGGGGTTTGCAGCCCCAGGAGCAGGGTGGGTGTTAGGGCTCCTCCTCAGAGTCCCTGGCGGGGTTCTGAGCCCCAGCACATGTCTACCCTGGTTGGGGGCAGTGTCTTCCATCTCTTCACTGACTGTGGGGCGGGGGCGGCAGGGCGTGCAGGCCGGCTGCTGAGTGCTGGTACTCCCCTCTTCCTGTGCCTCAGGTCCAGCGCCCCCAGGGAGAGGACAGAGACGCTGATGCTGCAGAGGCTGGGGGAGAGGGGGCTGCCCCGTCCGGGACTGACCTGGGAGCAGCCCCAGTCGGCTAAGCTCTCCAGGACAGGTGTGTTCCCGGGTCCCTGCGATACCCCTCTGTGACCCTCCCTGTGGGCTGCCAGTCACAGGTCCGTCTCCCTCCCCAGGGCTGGTGGACGGTCTGCGGAGGCGGCTGCTGCCAGCCTGGTGTGCGCCCCTGGCCCATGGGCTCAGCCTGCTCTTGGTGGCTGTGGCCGTGGGGGTCTCAGGCTGGGTGGGCGCCAGCTTCCCCCCTGGCATGAGTGTCCTGTGGCTCCTGTCCAGTAGCTCCAGCTTCCTGGCCTCCTTTCTTGGCTGGGAGCCTCTCAAGGTAAGTGGGATGTGGAGGTCCAGGCTGTCAGCCTCTGGCACCTGCAGGCCCTCCTGATGCCCTCCCCACCCTTCCCCTCCCCCTGCAACGCAGGTCCTGCTGGAAGCCCTGTATTTCTCACTGGTGGCCAAGCGGCTCCATCCCGATGAGGACGACACCCTGGTGGAGAGCCCAGCTGTGACGCCCGTGAGCGAGCGCGTGCCCCGCGTGAGGCCCCCCCATGGCTTTGCGCTCTTCCTGGCAAAGGAGGAAGCCCGAAAGGTCAAGAAGCTGCACGGGATGCTGAGGGTGAGCTCAGGCCCAGGTGGGCAGTGCCTCCTCTCTCCTCTCCAACATCCGGGCCAGCACGGTGTCTGCCTAGAGGTTCTCCCTTCGTCGAAAACCTCACACCTGCCCTTGGCTTCCCACAGAAGGCCCTTTGGCCCCTGCCCTGCCTTCCGTCACCCCCAGCTCCTCCTGTCTCAGTCCTTGCTGTGCCTCTTCTCATGTCCAGCTCAGATGCCTCCTTCTGCCTATCCTCAAGGGGCCCTGGGAGAGGTCTCGGCCTTGGGCAAGGCCGTGTCTGCCTCCCACCCCTGGTGGGGCATTGGCAGGTGTCTGTGCCGCCTTCTTGGCACCGGGCACCTTAGCCACGGGCAGTCGGCTGGCCAGCTCTGTTTGGGTGGGTCCGAGTGGGGTTGGCTGACCCCAGGGCCATCCTTGTCCGCAGAGCTTCCTGGTGTATATGCTCTTCCTGCTGGTGACGCTGCTGGCCAACCACGGGGATGCCTCATGCCACAGCCATGCCTACCATTTGCAGAGTGCAATCAGACAGGAGCTGGGCAGCCAGGCCTTCCTGGCCATCACCCGGTACGGACACCCCCACGTGCACACACCCCTCAGCCCAGCCGGGGAGCCACTGATGCCAACCAGGTCCCATCTTTCCTGGCCTTGGTCCAACCCAGTCCCCAGGGAACAGGGGCAGGTGTCTTGGTACAGTTTTGGTTGTCAGGACTGGATACGGTGCCCAGGATGGCCCCGTGGCACTTAAACTGCCCCAAATACCAGTAGGCTAAGATGAAGGAATCCCTGTCTTCCGCTTGTCCCCTCGGATGGCTCCTGCAGCCTGCTGTTGGCTGGGCTGGGGCCTCTGACCCGCCCACCCCGTGGGTGCAAGGGAGCCGCAGGGTAGAGCGTGTGACTCTGTGTGGGCAGGTCTGAGGAGTTTTGGCCGTGGATGTCCCACGTGCTGCTCCCCTCCATCCACGGAAACCAGTCCAGCCCAGAGTTGGGCCCGCCACGTCTGCGTCAGGTGCGGCTGCAAGAAGGTGAGTGGCTTCCGGCTGCCTCGGTGAGTGCCCCTCACCTTCTCCCTGCTCTGTGTCTTTAGCTGTGAGACCGTGACCTTGACCTTCTGGGTGCAGGGATGGTTTGGGCAGGGCATGTCGGGCCCAGCCCAGGCGGCTGGTCCATGGTAAGCACCCCTGGTTCAGTCATGCTCGTTCCCTGCAGCTCTCTGCCCAGACCCTCCCGGCTCGGGGGTGCCCGGGTGCTCCACAGCCTCGGGCACCTTCAGCACCGGCGACTACGGCATTGGCTGGGGGAGTGCTGCCCACAACGGCTCAGAGACATGGGCCTACTCCGCGCCAGACCTGCTGGGGTGAGCACAGAGGGCGCGCCCGGGGTTCCTGCGGGCTGGGGCCTGGCTCTCACACCGCCCCCTTGCCCGCAGTGTCTGGTCCTGGGGCTACTGCGCCGTGTACGACAGCGGGGGCTACGTGCAGGAGCTGGGGCTGAGCCTGGAAGAGAGCCGCGCGCAGCTGGGCTTCCTGCAGCTGCACAACTGGATAGACAACAGGTGAGGCTCCTCTGAGCCCCCCCCCCACCCGCCCTGCAGCACCTCAGGCAGGCACACCGCAGCCACCGGCCCTGCTCCCACCGCCAGCTTTGCAACTCCCTATTCCTCCTCACGGACCGCTCGGCCTCCCCCTCCTCCCGCCCTTCCCCCCCCCGCCGCGCATCACCCACCACACGAGCCCCTTCCTCCCGGGTCTTCTCACCCCCTCTTCTGACCACACAGGAGCCGAGCCGTGTTCGTGGAGCTCACACGCTACAGCCCGGCCGTGGGGCTGCACGCCGCCGTGACGCTGCGCCTCGAGTTCCCCGCGGCCGGGCACGCCGTGACGGCACTCAGTGTGCGCCCTTTTCCGCTGCAGCGCCTGAGCGCCGGCCTGTCGCTGCCGCTGCTCACCTCGGTGAGTGCCGGCCCCGCCCCCGTCGTCCTCCCAGCGCCGGCCCCGCCCCCCCGCTCCTCGCCCCGCCCCGCCCCGCCCACGCGCCCCTCGCCCCGCCCCAGCCAGTCTCGGCCCGTCCCCGCAGGTGAGCCTGCTGCTCTTCGCGCTGTACTTCTCGGTGGCCGAGGCGCGTGTGTGGCACAGGGAAGGGCGTACACGCGCGGCGCAGCCCGGGGCCTGGGCGCGGTGGCTGCTGGTGGCACTGACCGCGGCCGCGGCGCTCGTGCGCCTGACCCAGCTGGGTGCAGCCGACCGTCAGTGGACCCGCTTCGTGCGCCGCCGCCCGCGCCGCTTTACTAGCTTCGAGCAGGTGGCGCAGCTGAGCGCGGCGGCTCGCGGTCTGGCCGCCTCCCTGCTCTTCCTACTCCTGGTCAAGGTGAGAGCTGGGCCGGTGGGGGCTGGGCTGAGGGCTGGGCTGCGGGGCTTTGGTCAGCTGACTCCGCTTGCCCGCAGGCCGCACAGCAGCTGCGTTTCGTGCGCCAGTGGTCGGTTTTCAGCAAGACGCTGTGCCGGGCCCTGCCGGAGCTCGTGGGGGCAGCCTTAGGGCTGGTGGCGCTGGCCGTGGCCTACACCCAGCTGGCCGTACTGGTAGGTGACGGGGAGGCCGGCAGGGAGGGCGGTGTAGCCCGGGACCCGCCCCTCACTCGTGCCCTCTTCTCGTGCAGCTGGTCTCCTCCTGCATGGATTCGCTTGGGAGTGCCGCACGGGCCCTGCTGGTGCTGTGCCCCGGGTCTGGGGCTCCTGCCCTGTGCCCTGCTGACTCCTGGCGCCTGTCCCCACTGCTGTGCACGGGGCTCTGGGCCCTGCGGCTGTGGGGGGCCCTGAGGCTGGGGGCAGTCCTCCTGAGGTGGCGCTACCATGCGCTGCGTGGGGAGCTCTACCGCCCGGCCTGGGAGCCGCAGGACTACGAGATGGTCGAGCTCTTGCTGCGCAGGCTGCGCCTCTGGATGGGCTTCAGCAAGGTTAAGGAGGTGGGTACGGCCCAGTGGGGGGGAGAGGGACGCACCCTGGGCCCAGGTGAGCCCAGGGTGCAGCCGGACTGACCGAGCCCCTGTGCCGCCCCCAGTTCCGCCACAAAGTCCGCTTCGAGGGGATGGAGCCGCTGCCCTCCCGCTCCTCCAGGGGCTCCAAGTCTTCCCCGGATGCACCCCCACCCAGCGGGGGCTCTGACACCTCACGGCCCTCCACCTCCTCCAGCCAGCTGGACACGCTGAGTGGGGGCCTGGGCCGGCTGGGGCCACGGGGGGAGCCCGAGCCCTCTCGCCTCCAAGCCGTGTTCGAGGCCCTGCTTACCCAGTTCGACCGACTCAACCAGGCCACAGAGGAGGTCTACCGGCTGGAGCAGAGGCTGCAGAGCCTGCAAGGCCGCAGGAGCACTGGGGCCCCAGGCTCCTCTCCCCACAGCCCCTCCTCAGACCTGCGGCCAGCCCTGCCCAGCCGTCTTGCCCGGGCCAGTCGAGGCGTGGGCCTGGCTAGCGGCCCCAGCAGGGCTTCCCTGCGGGCCAAGAACAAGGTCCACCCCAGCAGCACTTAAGCCCCGGGGGACCTGGGCCATACCCCTTCCCTGGGGTGGGCCTGTGGTTTCACTCCGGCTTCTCAAAGGGAGCCGGAGCAGACACCGCTCAGTGTTAACTTCTGCCGCCCTCCAGGTCTCGGACCAGGCAGAACAGCTGCACAAAGGGCCCCCAGGGAGGAGGCAGCCGGTGTCTCTCTCTGGGGGTCTCAGCACTTTAAAGAGGCCGTGCGGGCAGCCAGGACCCAGGGTCCCCTCCCCAGCTCCCCGTGGGAGGACACAGCAGTATTGGGCCCAGAGCCCAGCCTCTGAGATGATAATTTATTACCGGAGTCCTCAGGTACAGCGGGCTGTGCCCGGCCCCACCTCCTGGGCAGACATCTCCCCTCTGCTAAGGATCCAGGCTTCGGGGAGGGAGCCTGTACCTCCCGTGGTCTTCCCCACTAAGTTATTACCTCTCCTGTGCCCCTGCTGCGTGCACTCCCCTTCCGCTGCCATCTGTGTGTCTATCGTCAGTAATTTATATGGGGTTAAAATGTATATATTTTTGTACGTCGCTCTATTTTTCACTAGGGCCAAGGGACCCGGTGGCTGAAGCAGCCCTGTGCCCACTGTCGCCCACACTGAGGGGCAGCAGGGACAGCAGAGCTGGCCTCCCTTCCCAGACGGCTGACCGGAGGGCCACGGCAGCAGTGGCTGCTGCTGGGCTGCGGGTCTGGCCTGGGGCAGGTGTGGGAGGGGAGGCTTGTGAGAAGGGCACGGCCCCCCCTCCGAGGCAGTTCTCTCACCCCGAGGGCCTTGTTCTGTGCCCAAGGCCGGGCAGCAAGAAGGCAGAGCCCAGACCTGCTGGTACCAGGTGTGGGGGAGAAGCAGGCCGAGCGCAGGGCAAGAACAGGGTGGCAGAGGAACAGAGCCCGCCCCGGGGGCTGGCTCCCGGGGCTGGGGAGGGTGAGCACACCACCGTGTGCGCAGGAGCATGTGTGTGGTGGCGTGGGCAGCCCCAACCGGCCCGTACCCTGCTGTGGGCATGGCCAAAGCTACAGCCTTGATACACCCCCGCCCCCGACAAAGTCAAATAAACAAGCTGGCTGACCGCATCCGTGTCCGTGAGTGACGCCGGTGGACGAGCAGGCCCGGGTTTTATTTCACATGCACACGCACACACGGGGCGGCCTCACACGAACTCTGTGAAGTCGTCCACTGAGGAGATGAGGCGCTTCCGCTGGCCCGTCTCGTACGTGGGCACGGGCTCTGCCGGCACCTGAGCAGGGCCTTTGGCGTGGCCCAGGGGGTGCATCTGCAGCAGGGGCAGGCTGGGGTTGGAGTAGTGGGCTTCCTCACGGATCTGAAGGAGAGGGGGGCTTCAGCAGGCTGGCAGCGTGGCGGGAGACTGGCGGGCAACCCCCACCCGCCACGGGGGGGGGGGGCCTGGGCCCATCTTCCCTACCCGGTGGCGGAGCCGCTTGATGTGGCGGAGCCTGGCGATCCACTTGGAAGGGTAGATGTCGGTGGGGTTGGAGCGGCTATGATGCACCTGGGAGGCCATCTAGAGGGGGCAGGGAAGGGGTGAGCCCTCTGGGGGTGGCACCTGCGGCCCTGTCCCACCTGCCCCTCGGGCCATCCCCTTGACTCACGTTGGCGTGCAGAGCCATCTGACGGGCCACAAAAGGCAGGTTGCGGTCAGACACAATCTTGGCCACGCTGGTGTCCACGAGACCCTCCATGTCTGGGGAGAAACAGCGCTCACACCAGGGCTCAGGGCCCCGAGTGCCTCCCACCACACCCCTGCCCCGGGGCTCACCTTTCCTGCACTGCAGGGACACCAGGTTGCACTCGTAGTCCAGGGGGCTGATAATCACGTGAACGAAGTTGAACTGGCCCTGCCGGGCGGGACGACAGCACAGTTCACCCGGCCCCACTTCCTCCCTCTGCTGGGGCTGGGGGGGCTTGCTACCTGAACAAGCCTGTGCTCTGCTCACCACCGGCCGCTGCACACACCCTTCCTGCCCACTGACCTAGAGGCCCAGCTGCCTTCCCTCTCCAAACCCCACCTCCTCCACATCTGGCTCCCGCCACCGAATCCACCCAAGTTCAGGTTCTCAGGCATGACCCCAACAGGCGCACGGCCCCCGCCCTCGCCGCCCTGTGTCACCTGTGGCTCCGGCTGCCACCCAGGGACACCCCCCCCCCCCACTGCTCTGCACCGCGGGCACCCCTGCCTGCTACTGGCCTGTGTCCAGGAGCCTGGGGCTCTCTGTTCAGTGACCTCCCCTGAGGCTTCCCGCTGTGTTCAGAACACACCCACACACTTTTGCGTGTGGCACCCCCGCCGCTGGGGCTGCCCCGGGCTCCCCGCTCCCTGGCCTCACAATGTCTGGCACATCCCCCATGCCCGTGACCAGTCTCCCGGACTCAGCCCGCCTCCTGCCGTGGGGCCTCAAGCCCTAGGGGAGTCCTCTCAGAAAGGTGGGGACCCGGAGGCCGACCCCAACTGCTGTGGGTACACAAGGGAGGTGCGGGGGAGAGGGACTCGGAGCCCTCGAGGAGCCACACGGAGTACCTCCCAGGTAGCCCGCAGCCCACCAAGTATGCGTGCACAGCAACTCCATGACTCCTCACAAAGCCACCGCCACAGGTGCCCTGGCTTCCATGGGAAACCGACGGGGCTACAGTCACCGTCCCTGTCATAACAGAGGACGCTGGCTCCTAAGAGGATCTGCCTACCCCAGCTGGCAGCGGGGGACACGGGAGGCCGGTGCCCCTGCTGTTAGCACACTGACCCTGCCCGTGCCCACACTCAACAGGAGCCCGCCGGGATCTCTCCCAGAGGCGCGTCCGCCTGGGCCCGCCCTGCCCACCCCCAGCACCCCTACTCACTCTGATGGTGCCCAGCTTGAAGTCCTCGCCGGAGTCGTTGTAGACGATGGACACGAAGTCGTTGCCTAAGTGACGCTTCTTGTCACAGCGGTGCTTGTCCACGTCCTTGGTGGGCATCAGGGTGGCAATGTGGAAGACGGCTGCAAGGCAGATGTGGGGTTGCGGGGTGGCCCGCACGGCCCCAGGCGGAGCGCTGGCGAGGGCTGCTCAGGGCTGGTGTCGCCGGGGCAGGGGCCCCCTGTGCCTCTCCCCAGGGGCACCTCTTGACTTCCCAGAGACTCTTGGAGCCTGCCCAGTCAGCAGCACTGCACTCCTCTCCCTGAGGCCAGAGCTTCTAGAAGCAGAGCTGACAGCCCACACGCTGCCTCCATGCTCAGAAGACAAAGTCAGGCCCTCAGCCACCCCCGTGGCCCCTGACGGCCGACAACACAAACGGGGGGCTGGCAGGGAGGGAGGCGCATACCTTGCATGATGTCGTCATGCCAGCAGTAGGTGAACTGGCCATCCTCCCCACATACATCCAGGCCACCCAGGTACACCTTGTCCGGCTGGCAGTCCTTGAGCTCGATGAGCTTGCCCAGGCCGGTCAGGAACTCTGTGTACCTGTACGAGCCGTGCTCGTTGGACAGGATGGCGAGCTCGCTGTCGCTCTGCAGGCAGAGATGAGCACGGTGGCACCTGCCCCTCCCCCACCACGGCTCCTGGGGCCCCAAGTCTGTGCAAGGCCGTCCTGCCCCAGCACATGCCTGGGACCGGGGTGTGGGGGAGGTAATCCTGGACTCCCTCTCCTGCATATCTAATTGGCCAGCCAGCAAATCTGCTCCACTGGACCTTCCGAACACATCCAGAACCCTGGCATTCCTGGGAATCCTGGCTCCAGTACGCAGAGCTACCCACTCACAGGGACGATGACCACCCACCTTCCACCGGTTCTCATACATGGCAGTCAGAGGGATGCTTGGGACACTTGGGCTGAGTCACCTCGAACCCTTTGCTCAGAACCATTCACGGCCCACCCACCTCCCTGGGAAGGAAAGTACAGCTTCCCAGCGGCCCACGAGGCTGTCCACGTCAGCTGTCCACGTCAGCCCTCCCCTTTACTTCCCTGCCCCACCTCCCATCCCCTGCGCCAGACGCTGCACCAGCCGCCCACACCTGCCGTTCCTCCGCAAGACGCTCCCCGCCCTCCCTCTCCCCAAGCCTGGATCGCCGATGGGAGCAGTGCCCTGCTCACACTTGTGGTATCCATGCACCTGCCACCTTCTCCACAGTGCGTGGCATTCCCTTGGGCACCACGAACTCACGCGCTCACCTGGCACTCCTGCCGTATTCCTGGCACCTGAACGGTACCTGGCATAGGGCTCCACGAGCACCAGCCACGTGGCAGCTCACGTGGTGACTGAGCTCTGGGGCACACGAGGGTGCAGCTCCCAACCCCTACCGCAGGCAGGAAGGCCACACAGCTCCACCCTGGCACCCAGGAGCCTCACCTGGCCTTCCCCCACGTACAGGACGGCAATCTTGTGTGTGTCGTAGGATGGAATCTGGTCGAGAAGCTGCACTGACCGCTCGAAGGACTGTAGCCACAGAGCCCTGCCTGAGCCTTGGGCGGAGGCCGTCCCCTGCCACCAGCCCCAGCCAGATGCCCATCCAGGGAGGGCTCTCCTCACCCAGGCAGATCGCTGCAGGCTGCCCCAGGGAGCTGAGGCTGTACCCTCTGCAAGCCTGCACTACGGCCACCACCGCCGAGAGCTAGGGCATTGCACGGCGCCCCCCGCCCCCAGGGAGACCCTGGAGGATAGAGAAGGCACACCCACCCACCTCATTGGGTAGAAGGATGGGCTTGTTGGACTCGTCACCAAAGAAGGGTGAATGGTACAGCTGCAAGAACACAAAGCTGCGGGGGGAGAGACAGGAGGGCTGGGTCGGGGTCACGGCCAGTACCGTCCACCCGCGCACAAAGAAGCAGGCCTGAGCCTCTCTCGTGGCTCCAACCAGCCACGGGGCAGAGGCCACGTGGACCTGCAGCCCAGCCTTCGGCGGGCCACTCAGGCGCCATGTCCCCATGGGGACTGTTCAGCAGCTCCAGCCCCGGAGGGCAAGGCTCACCTGGGATTGATACCTGGCACCTTCTCAGTATTGGAGGCCCCGGCTCTGCTCTTGAAGGCGTCCCTCTCTACCCTCTTGCCTCTGCGTGACGGGGCCGAATCAGAGATGGTGTACCCTCTGGGCCGCAGGCCACTGGGGGAGCGGGGGCAGCCGGAAGGCAAGGGACCCTCGGGCTGCGCAGGGCCCCGGCCCTGGCTCTCTTCACCTGAGGCTGACCAGGAGGCACCTGCCCCGTCCAGGATCCCGGACTGTGACCGTGCCTTGGCCTCAGGGCTCAGCCGGCCAACATCCGTCTTGTCCCCAGGGTCCCCAAGTATGTCCTGCAGGGTCTGCAGCTCAGGCGAGGAGCTGGACTTGCTCAGGGGCTGGGAGGGCTGGAAGGAGAGCTCCACAGAAGGCCGGGCACCCTCGGAAGAGACGGCCCGCTCAATGGGGATCCCTCCGGTAGCCAGCTCCTCCGCAGGGTACTTCTCCTCTTGGCTGGAGCTTGAAGATGACTGCCAAGAAGGAGGCCACAGGACCTCCGTCAGAAGGGACCAGCGAGCCCACCCAGGGGTTCACTTGGAAGCGATGAAGCCCCCCCCATCCCCCAGTCAGGGCCACAGAGTCCCTCAGCAGCAAGCACACAGTTCCACCCTCTCCCCCCAGACGGCATCTGCCAGTGCCCCACGCTAAGCAGCGGAGCCCAGCACCCGCCAAACCAAAGAACACCAACAACGAACAGCTATCATCCCGCAGGGCCCACTGGGAAACCCCAGACCGTCCACGCAGGACAACCTGGAAGGACAGTCATTTTTTAGATGACAAAAGAGGAGACAAAAGACTTAACAAAGTTCTGAGCTAGTCCGTGGGCGCCATGGAGCCTGGAGCCAGGCCCCGCCCCTCCTCCCACAGTGCCCTCCTCCCCTGCAGGAGCGAGCACCCCCAGGGCACCTCGGGCCAGCTCCGGCGACCCCGAGGCCCTCACCCTGCTGTATGCCTCCGCGCGGCCGCCGCGCCTGTCTGTGCCTAGTGTTGCCTCAAAGTCCTCCAACTCCGTGGGCTCCGCGGACAAATGACTCTCGCTCGGACTTCCCTCCTCTAGGACCACCGCCGAGTCTGGGACGACACAGATGGGGCTACTAGGTGCTGGCCCGGCCCTGGGAGCTCACATGGCCTCAGAGGTACCAGCCTCTCCCCAACGAGAGAGCACAGTGGCCCCTCGCCAGAGCCTCGCCCAAGGCCTTCCTCGCCTGTGGCTCTAAGCTGCCCACATCCCGTCAAGGCAGCTGCGAGAGAGCGCTCTGAGGGGCACGCGTGTGGCCCCCGACACAGGGTGTTGCCAACACAGGCCCCCAGGGCTGGGGACGAGGGTCCACAGAACCCGCCCCCGCTACTCCAGCGAGGTAGACGGGCAAGGGCAGCACAGACGCCCACCAGGATGAGCCCCCACCTAGGACGGGGCCTCAGCTCAGGGGGAGTGGCACCCCGGGACCAACTCCTGGGAATAGGAGGCCAGCGTTCCTCAACTGGACCCGAGGAAAAGCCCGACACAGGAGGAGCCCCTGTGCGCGCACACAGACGGGGAGCCCGTTCCGGAAAGCAGAGACACGCCATCGGAGCCCAAGCCAAACCCGGAGCCGGGAGAGCCAAGGAGAGGCCACGACGCCCCAAAGCAGCATTTCCTGTGGCAGTGTCAGGGCAGGGGTGGGGGTGAGAAGCCACCGAGGGTTAGCATAGCCCGCGGCCGCCCTGCACACAGCCCCGGCACACGCGCAGTCTGTTAGCCGCCTGCCAGGGCCCGTCTGCACACTGCCCTTTCCCAACTGGCTCCTGCTCACACGTGGGGGCCCAGGTAGGCCAGAGGGCCGTGCGGGTCAAGCCCCTGCCCCCGCCAGGGCCCGGAGGCGACAGGCCAGCCCATGACAAAAGGCAGACACAGCCCAATTTGTGTGCTCACCAAGCCAATCAGACCACCAGAGGCCAGGGCAGGTCAGCCCGGCTGAGCCCCAGGGCCAGGCTCGCCCCAAAGAGCTGTCCCCCACCAGTATCTGCGGCTCGGCTGCCCAACGTCACCTCCCGAGGCCTGAAGAAGAGGCTGCGGGGGCCTGCGCGGCAGGGCACACACCTCAGCCACGAAGGGCACAGGGCAGAGGGGCCCCCGGCCAAGCGCAGGCATTCTGCACAGATGTCCTCATGCGAGTCGGGGCCCCGCTCCCGGGGGGTGGGGGGGGGGCAAGGAGCGGCGCTGGCAGAGTCGCGGAGGCATGACCGCGTGAGGGACGATGGGAACAGCAAGTATGAGGCAGAGCGTTGCTCTGCAGCCGACGGCGCCCTCCTTAGAGAGACGTGTGAGTACCTGCCCAGGAAATGGTCCTGTGCAGCTTTGCCTGGCAGCTGGACTGGCACAGGGAGGAGAAAGAGGCCACTGCAAGGAAAACCGCGAGCGGCCAGTCAGCAGAAGGACAGACTACGCACAGTCGAGCAGAGAGGAAAGGCAGCGCTAGTCCCGCACAGAGCCCGAGCCTGGAGGGAGAGAGCGGAGGGCCAGCGGCGTCCGGCCGGCAGTGGGCGGCTCCCAGCCCACACGGGCTGCCGGCTCTCTACGCTGCTGCAGGGGGCGTCCAGGGCGGGGAGCGTCCCTCCTCCTCACCAACAGAGGTCCTGGCCTCGAAGCGCCATCTGTGGCCACAGGGAAGGCCCGCGGGTGGCCCGGAAGGAGCGCACCAGCCCTGCCAGGCAAGCGCACGAGCGCGCGCAGGCAGGCTCAGGTTGTGCTCGGCGCATCCAAACCCAGAGCCAAGCGCAAGTGCGGCTGCCCTCCTGGGGCCCAGGGCATGCCGAAGACAGTGCAGGGCACAGGGCGTGCAAGGCTCTGCCGCGTCCACCCTGGGAGCACCTGCCTGCCCCTCCACGAGCACCACGTCTCTCAAGAAGAGGGCCGTTCCGTGGGAGCGGCCCCGCGGCCAAACGCCAGGCTGTGGCGGCGGCAAGGAGAGCTCAGGGACCCTGCTCGGGCGCATCCGCAAGGGCGGGGGCGCCATGCTGCCTTCACACGGTACGCGCTGGGTGGGGGGCCAGCACTCACCCGTGTTAGAGCGGGGCGGC
This sequence comes from Ursus americanus, assembly GCF_024610735.1. Taxonomy (NCBI): domain Eukaryota; kingdom Metazoa; phylum Chordata; class Mammalia; order Carnivora; family Ursidae; genus Ursus; species Ursus americanus. Next base: position 38,750,590 of record NC_142128.1, read on the forward strand.
GGAGGGGGCTTGGCCGAGCCAGCCGCGGGCACCGACAGCGACTTGTACAGGGCTGTGTCACGACGCTCCTTAAAGCGCTCGGCGGCCATGAGTGCGTTGGACAGCTCCTGCAGAGGCATGTTGTTGATGTCCGAGGAGAAGGGGCTGAGTGGGTTCTCCAGGCTCATCAGCCAGCTGGTGTTCCCTGGGGAGGGGCAGGCAGCACCCCTTAGGCCACAGGCCCAGTGCATCTAACCGGTCATCCCCTGCTGGCGCTCCCAGGGCAGCATCCCCCCACCCCCTGCACTGTCCTCAAGGGCACACGCCAGGGCTTGGCAGGGCTCCTATGCTCAACCAGGGAGTGGCGCGGAGGGGCCCCAGGCAAGGCATGCCCCCGGCTTGCCCCACACCCCCAGGTCCAGGCAGCACCCATGCAGCAGTCACCTGCCTCACGCATAAGGAGGGGCCTCAACGTACTCCCCCCCCCCCAGGGCGGCTCCAGTGCCCAGGCCAGGCTTGGCAGAGGCATCCCAAAGCCCCAGACCTCGTCGCAGAGAAGCCTGGGTGGGGGCCTTCTGGGCTCTGTCCCTTTTCCCATGAGGCCCAGAGGCCCACACTTCGAGTCAACCTTCCACACAGAGCTTCCTACAACCCTGAGCATCTCACCCAACCCTGACGCCACCTCTTCTTGCCCGGCCTGGGCTTCCTCCTCCAATCTCCCGCCTGCCCCCTGCCTGCTCCCCGCTAGGAACCAGGACCCGTGGCCCTTCTGCCTGCACTCAAGGCTCCTCAGGGCCTGCTATCCAGCCCTCCCATCACCTCTCACCACGCTGTGCCCAAAGCAGGTCTGAGGCCCTGGGCCTCGGCTTAAATTCTTGAAATACCCATTATGGGCTGAATCGTGTCACACAAAATTCATGTGTTGAACTCTTGACCTCCAGCAGCTCAGAGAGCAGCTTGTTAAGGTAGAACAGAGACACACGGGTGGCCCCTAATCCCCTGGGCCCTTCCAAAAAGAGGAGACAGGACACAGACCCACAAGAGCGATCAGCCCGCCATCACCATGACCTGGGACTGCCAGGCTGCGGGCATACGAGGAGACACGTGTCTGTGGCCGAAGCACCCCCAGGCCACAGCGTTGAGGCCGGCGCTCCCACTTAGGCTCCCCTGGGTACTCAGCTCAGAGGGCAGAGCAGACGCTCACTCGGCCCCGTGTGCCCGCCACTCACTGCCGGGTACCTCGAGCCCTGGGGGGAATGGTCCCGTGCTCACCGCGTGCTGGCACAGGCCCCTCTGTACCTGTAGGCCTCCGGACCAGGATCTCTGCCCAGCCCTGGGTCAGCAGGGGGACGTAGGCCGCCAGGCTCGTCTTCTCCTGCGCCGGGAACTGGGTGCCAGCTGGCGCCCTCTCAGACTTGCTGGCTAGGGCCGTCTGTGCGCCCGCGGCAGTGGGGCCACTTGGGAAGTGGGAGGCTGGAGTGTCCAGGGCACCAACACGAAGGCCGTGGCCCCCTGAGGAAGAGGAGGGCAGGAGCACCGGTGACCACCACCTGCCCAAAGCAGAGCCACTAGCTCCGAATCAGCTGTTCCACCCAGGGCCCAGCAACCAGAGGCAGCTCAGCCCTCCCTGGGTACGCCCTCATACGGGGTCAGCCTCAGTGGACCCAGAGCAGTAGGAAAGGGCCCAGGGCCCCAGAGTCGGACCACAGCTCATTCCAGCTGCACCAAAGAGAAGCTCCAGGGGTGAGCTGAGCCTAGGACCAGCACAGCTGAGGGTTTGCAGGCAACACTGGCCATGAGAAACAGACCCGCGGCCACAAAGGGGCCTCATGCCAGCCATCTGGAAGGCAGGCCCCCTGCCACATAGCCCTGTGGCGTGGGCTCACGGAGACAACACTGGGACAGGCCTGAGGTCAAGCACCTCGTCCCCAGGCTCTGAGGAGTCCTTGCGAGCACACGGACCCACAGAGGCACCTGTGAAGGAGGCAAGGTGGGGCACAGGCTCACCAGACATGGAGCGGACCCGGTCCCGGGCCCCGCGGCACACCTGCTGCCCCGCCTGGGACTCCAGCTTGGCGGGCGCCTCCTTGGTCTGTCTCACGTGCACGCCAGGGTCAGAGCTGAGGACAGAAGGGTCCACGCAGAGCATGACGGAGGTGCCTGGGCCCAGGATAGCCACTGTCAAGGCCTGCTGGGCAGGGGGAGGAAGGCACAGTCACCTCAACTCTGGGCTACCCTGCAGCTCTCCGGAGTCTAAGCCCAGCAGCGACCGGGTCCCGGTCCCCACGCTCGTTGTCACGGTGACAAGCTTGTTCCCAACCAGCCAGGTTTTGGTCCTGCCACCAGCCAGGAGGAACTCTCCCACAGGAGACCTGTGAGGACAAGAGCATCAGCCGACACCTCACCCACTGGGGGCTCTCTGAACAGGCATCTTGGTCTCAAAGGTGCACGACCGCGGCGCGGCACGCCCTCGTCCCCAGAGGAGCAGGGCCCTACGACGCACAGAGTGGTCTGGCTAGGGCCCACCTGCACGAAGGAGCCCCGCACGCCTCGCCTGCTGCAGCGCTGCCGAGGATGGTCACAGAAGCCCAGTGGGACTCCTGCCCGGCCTGCCCCCAGGGCCCGGCCCGCACCTCTTGGGGACCGCTGTGAAGTTGGAGAACACGTATCTGGCCATCATGTCCAGACACGTTTCCGTGAGCTCCAGGTGGAGATTTTTCAAGTTGTCATCAGCCTGGGCCATCGAATTCTCGTCTGCAGACCCCAAGCTGGCACTTGTGAGAGACGTCTGGATCCTGCTGGAGGGAGGGGCCCTGGTGAGGTCAGGGACTGGCCGGGGCGACTCATCTCCCACCGGGGGCCAAAGCTCAAGGCATGCAAGTGCTGGGAGGGCCGTGCCCACAAACCCCCCACCAGGGCGCATGGCCAGTCAAGCCACTGCATGGCAAACCATGTGGACACATCGTCCCAGAGAGAGGAGTGGCAAGGCCTCACAGGAGAGACCCAAGCCCACTCGTCGGAGCAGAGGCTCAGGAGACAAGGTAGAGACCGACGTCCCCTCACCGAAGCACAAGAGAGTTAGGGGACGGCTTGGTGGCAGAACCGTTTAGTCATGCAGACACACAAAGACCACAGACACACAGACCAAGATTGCATTCTGCCCACAGGGCCACCTCCCGATGACACGGAGGATCTGGGCTTTGTGAACAGCTCTCCCCCTCGACTCAGGCCCCCCGGGACTCCACACGCACCCAGTGACCAGGAGAAGAGGCTCATACAGGTTTAATTCTGATACAAAACTTCACAGCCCCTTTGCCGTGTCTGGCTTGTGTTAAAGAATTTGCTAGAAAAGAACTGAGAGCCTCGCTGCCCCTGTCCCCCCAGTCAAACCCCACTCGGCAGAGGCCAGCCTGTGGCTGGAGCCTAAGCCAGGCACCGGAGAGGAGGTAGGTCTCCGAGCTTCGGACTCCGAGGCCTGAAGGGGCTTCCTGGGGAGGAGACAGCCCCCCACCCAGCTCAGAGCAGCCTAGCCTGGTCGGCGCAAAGCAGTGACCCCAAGAGCCCCCACCTGCACTCAGACACAGCAGGGACAAGTGACTGAGGCCACACCCCTCGACAGTTCAGGCCTCCCCAGCCCCCGACCCTCCCAGGCTGCCCCCCACCCCGTTCCCTTTCAGCTACAACAGAAAGCAGCCCTCTACTAAAAAAAGCTCAAGACTGAAGTCCACTTGAGAGCGTATGAAAGCCAAACCCTAGAGTGCCTTTCCCCCGAACCTGCCCTGCGTGGCCGCTGCTTTAATATGCAAAGCCCCTTACCTCCGGGGACAGGCCTGCGGGGCGGCTGCCACCAGACACCTGGCTTTCTCAGAGCTACCGCCCTGCTTCGGGCTACCAGGCCAGCCTCTGGGGAGGCCGTGCAGCCAGCCCATGCTCGAACGAGGCTTGGGGACAGAATGCAACCCTTCTACCCCTCACCTCCAGGCTCCCCTGGACCGAGGGCTGCCCCTCGGGCTCTCCTCCAGCTCCGGCCAGGGAGGGCGTGGGCAGGCAACGAGGTCATGCAAGCAGCCCCATGCACCGCCACCCGGCGCCCCTGCCTGGCAGGGTCACCTCGCGGGCCCAGCTCCCGGGCCTGAGCCCCCCACCCCGACAGAACCCACTACCTGCGGACCGCATGTTCAGACACACTGATGCTGCGGCACCGGAAGGCCTCGGCTGCAGAGCTCTCCTTGAATTCTTTCACGGGTGGAGAGTTATTCAAGCCTTGTTTGGGGGGTCTGGCTATCCTCAAACTACCAGGTCAGGAAGGAAGGCCCAAGCCCCAGAGAGCCCAGCTCCCGGGAGGGGAGAACAAGCCATTGGAGGGATGAGGAGGAAAGGTCACAGGCCACAGGGTCAGGATGGAGAGCCCACGGGTGAGATGAACAAAAAACCATGCCAAAGGCCAGTTAGCGGGGGGAAGAAACAGAAAACAAAAATGCATGAAAATACATCTCATAAACGTGACTGAGAATAGTCAGGTTTCACGCAACCAAAACAAAAAACGTGAGTGCAAATCAAACATGTACGGAGCGCTATGCACGGCAGATTCCAGGCTGTGCGGACCGGGCGCCCCCCCACCCCGCTCAGGGGCCAGGACGCCCCAAGGCCCTGAAGGCCACCGCTCAAAGGGCCGGTTCTTAGCTTGAGGCCCCTGGCGCCCAGCCACCAGGAGCTTGAGAAGCCAGCTTTTGACTTTAGGTCACACTGACCTGGTCATTCTGGAAAATGCCGTATCCCCACCAAGGGAGAACTGAAAAGCTTGGGTGGGAAGGCGGGGACAGAGAGAGGAGTCGCCGTTCATATGAGACGCCAACAAGCACAGGCCTAGCACAGCTCTGTCAGATCTGGCGGAAGCGGCTTGATGGTCCAGAGGAGCGTGGCCCCTGGTCCAATGAGGGCTGCAGAGCAAGCTCGGGAGGACGGGGAGCCCTGGCCCGAGGCTGGGCTGACCACAGGGCCCTGGAGCTCCTCCCCAGCCAGGCCAGGCATTCGGCTCCTCCAGAGCCACCGTTGCCCTGACGCAAGCCTCGGCCCATCCAGTGAGTCAGACCCAGGCCCAGGCACCCTACAGCTAGCACCCGAACTGCCACCGCCGCGAGTCTGCACTCGGGGCTCAGGCAGGTCGGGCCCGGCCACAGCCCAGCACAGAAGGCTTGGCGACGCCGCAGGCCACGGGGGCCGGCTGGGTGGGGAACAGCTGGCTCTCCAGCTACAGGTGGGCGTTAAGGGCCTGCCTCTACGCCAGGACCCCCTGGTGCCCAGCACGGTCTGCACAAGGACATCCCCCAGCCACGTCCCAGTGCCGCTGGCTGGCCTCAGACCCTACGCACACCAGGCCGGTCACAGGTCACGCTCGCAGACCCACCCCACCATGCCCCATTCCCACCGTAGGCCCGCACCTCTTGGGCCTCTCGTTGAGACTGGTGCTTCGTGCTCTGAAGCTGTCCTTCTCGGGGGTGTCATCGAAGGACAGGAGGACGTTGGAGCGCAGGCCCTGGCAGAGTGGAGCAGACCTGAGCCATCGGCCGGGGAGTACTGACCCCTGTGTTTCTTCCCTCCACGAGCCTAGGCCACAGTGGCAGCTCTTGCCCGCATGCCGGCAGCATGCTGTGTCCCAGCAGGCTGCGCGCGACACCGACACCCACCTCTCGCTCCCTGACCTTCTCCCCGCTCCGGCCATGGACAGCCAACAGCAAAGCGGGTCCCACCCTCACAAAGGGTTTGGCCTCCGCTGGCCTACCTTAGTGATGTAAGGGACAAAATCCTTCCGGAAGGGCAGGCGGCACCTAATGAACCACATGGCTATGACGTGATGGGCCAGACACACGATGTACTGATTAAACCTGTAAGAAGGAAGGGAAGTGACGCAGCCCCGATGGAGCCCTGAGGCTGACAAGCCGGGAGCCGAACATAGAAGGGAAGCCCTAAGGCCAAAGGCCCATCCGAGGTCAAGGGTCAGCACGCCTCTCGGCTCCAAGAGGCCTCAGGTGGGCCCAGGCCGGGGCAGGAGGGACGGGCCGGCACTCACTTGGAGGGGTTGGTGTAAGGCAGGGAGATGGCGAACACGCTCGCGTACTGCTCTGCCGCGAAGTTCCTGTAGAGGTGGGGCAGCCTGGCCAGAGCTGCAACGGACATGCGGGTGAGGGGCGCAGGCGCGCCGGGCAGACACAGGCCCACGCCCGCCGTCGCCAGGGCCTGCACTACCTCTGAAAGCCAGGGCGGCCCCCCTGACCCGAGAAGGCTGTGAAGAACTGATGGTCACAGCCCCCTTGAACGTGACCTTCCCTTGACCCTTGGCTCTCTATGCCAAGGGCTAGGAAATTATGGTCCCCAATGCCAAATTCAGCCGGCAGCCTGCACCTGTAGGGCCCATGAGCTAAAGACGCTTTTATGTCTTTAAAAGGCTGTAAACAGAAAGAATATGCAGCAGAGGCCCAGACACGCGTTGGGTGCCGGGAACAAAGGGGTGAGTGGGGCACCCTGAGCTCCTGGAAGCCCCTCCAAGCTGTGATGTGTGCCCCGAAGGGAAGCAAGAGGAGGCTGTGAGAGCCAGGCCAAGTGCAGCGACCAGTGTCAGGCAACAGAGAGGCTTCTATGCCCTTTAAACTGACACTGAAGGTAAGAACGGAGCTGCCCACTCGAAGGCCAGAAAGGAAGCATTCAAGGCTCGAGACAGTTAGTGCAAAGGCCCTGAGACAACGGAGGATGGCACAGCCTGGGTGCCCCGTGGAGGCAGCGTGCCAAAATGTATCCCAAGAGAGGTCGCAGGAGGAGGTCAGCGAAGTCGGCACAAGTGACAGCCCCAAGCCCGAGGTCCGCCCCACACTCCCACGTGCCCACAGACACGCGTGGAGCCAGACGCTTACTTGACAGGAATTCAAGGAGTGGAATGGCCATGCTGGCCGTGGCCGAGATGTGCGTGAGCTTCACGACCAGCACGGGAAGCGCCTTGATGATGATGTCCGGCATCTCCACGCTGCAGACGGCCAGCGCCACCACGCACTGGCTGGCGCAGCGGTAGATCAGGCCCTGCTCCAGGCAGTACACCATCTCCCGCTGCGGGGCAGCGTGCGTGCCTCAGGCCCGGCCCACCGCACCCCCGCCCCTGCCTGCACACGGGTCTCCCCTCACCCACTCTACAGTGTTCTAGAGAGAACAAGACCAAGGCTAAGGAAGGTTGACTGCCTTGTCCCCGGTCCCGGAGCCCCTAACCAGCACAGCACCAGGAGCGGGGCAGCTCTGGTCAGGCGCTTCCTGACACTTCCCATCTGCCAACACTGGCTGGGTCCCCTGGCGCCTCAGCGTCCCCTGGAGCCAGGACATCCTGGGCGCATTTCCCCTGTGGTTATGGAACCCCCCCCCCCAAAAAAAGTGGCTAGCGTTATGACAGGGGAGGCTCTGCCCGACGCAGTAAGGCCACCAGGCCCATACAACTCCGGGCAAACCACCTGTAGCTCAGGGCCCCACGGAAGATCTCAGTTTCCCGTAGCCAGCCCCATCCCTCAGACACACTCTGGGCCTCAAGGGTTCTCAGGAACACCTCAGCCCAGCGTGGCCAGCTCCCCGGCAGGGGCACAACCAGGAAGAACCAGGCCAAGCGGCCCCGGAGCAACAGCTGGAGTCAGGAAGGGAGGCGATGGGATGCGAGTGTGCGCTCCCGACCCTCTGCCGTCGGGAGCGTGGGCTCGGGCTCCGAGCGGCCCAAGTCTGGCACAGGCCCCTTTCCTTGCTGGCTGGGACCGTGAGTGGACTAGCCGACCTCTCTCAGCCTATGATGCCCGACTGACCGAGAAGCATGGGGACTTTAACGGACACAGACGTGCCCAGCCGTGGGGAAGAGGGGAGCTGCTGTGTGCCCGTGGGTGGTGGAGGCGCAGGCAGAGGGAAGCCAGGCACCCTGGGCCCTGCTGCCAGCCTTTCAAAACAGGCCCAGCTCCGCCAAGAGGCTTAGTGCTCGTCCTCAAGCCAGCAATGCTCCATAGACAGAAAAGACGCCACTGCATGTGGGAGGGCAGCAGGGGGCCCACAGCCCCCGAAAGAGAAGTCAGGAGTGCCAGCAGATGCAAAGGCCTGCAGTTCTGGGCTGGCCCAGGCCCTCGGTCCTGACCCGGCAGCCCCCCGGGTTATGCGGAGAACGTATGGCCCGTCTGCATGACGCAAACATTCTGCGGAGCAGGTCTGCCTATCCCTCTCCCACCTGGTACCTGTCTGGTCTTGTCCAAATAGTTGTGGTAAGAGATTAGCGCCGTCAACACGGGAACCACAGCCAGATGGAGGTCAGTTCTAGAGAACCCTTCCGGGGTGCCTCGAAGCCGCTCCACAGTTCTGGGACCTGAAAGCTGAAGACCAAGGCTCAGGCGGCAGCACACCGGGCAGGGAGGTGAGCGCAACCACTAGGTGGCCGAGAGCCCGGGGGCCCTTTATACTTTCTTCTCTAGCCAAGGGTCTGCCTTCTCAGACATGTGGGAGGATGCCACACCACAGGCCAAGGACAGAGAGGAGATGGCATGTGCGTGTCCCAGGAACCGCAGCGAGGAAGAGAGGGGAAAGGAGTCGAGACGGCACACTCGGAGGGCGAGTTCCAGCCCTTCGTGGAGGCCTCCAATTTCCTGGCCCTGAGCAGGGAAGGGACGACGGGGGCCCGGAGGCACGACCTGCAGACAGGGGTCTGCCTCTCAACGGGACTGCCCCCTTGTGCGTCCCACATCACCTCCCGGGGCCTCGAGGCCAGGGCAGGGAGGCGCGCGGGGCAGCATTACCATGGAGCAGAGGGCGGACGACAGCTGGTCGACGCTGCAGGGAGACGTGAAGATGAGCACCTTGTAGCGCAGGGACTCGGGCAGCTTGCTGAGCACGAGCTTCAGCACTTTCCAGTCGGCCTCCTGCGGGGAGGGCAGCCGGTCAGGGGAAGACGTGCTCGCAGAGCCCGAAGCTCCGTCTGCAGGGAGGCAGCCGCGTGGCCTCTGGACCCCCGTCCCTGCGGGAGCGCGCGCTCCCCAGAGGGAAGTTCCCTGCCACACGACGGCTGCGCCCTCCAGACACCAGGCTGAGCAGGAGGCCCAGGCACGGCCAGCACCGCTGTCTCCCCTGAGCCGGCCCTCAACTCCCCACACCGGCCCCACCCTTCCCAAGCGCCCGACGGTGACCCACAGGCCTCCCGCCCAGGACGCTGCGCCCAAGGAGCCTTGACGGATGCCCATCCGGGGCACCAGGAACGCGGAGCGAGAGAAAAGCCCGCATCCCAGCTCAAAGAGAAAAGCAGCAAGTATTCCTGAATAACCCACAAGCCCAGGTACCCAGTCTAGGACCAAAATCCACGGAGAGCCACAGCAATGAGGACGACGTGGCTGTGGCCCACACCGGAACGTCCCTGGCGAGTCCTCCCCACCTCATCAGGGGAGACCACGCCCGTAAGCGTCACCAAAGGCCCTGACTCCTGAAAGCCTTTCCCCAGATCCCACCGGTGACTCAGAGGCCTTGAAACTCACAGGAAGCACCCGATGGGTCCCTTCAGTGCTAATGCCTGGCACCCAGGGGAGGGGAAGCTGCTTCCTGGCCTGTGGCCCCCGAGGACAGACCCTGGCCACGGCAGGCCGCCCAGCCCCGCGGCAGCACACCACCAACCGTGTCGCCTCTCTCGCGGCCCGTGCAGGAACAGACCTCCAAGGCGCGGCCCCAGCTATGCCTTCACTCGCAGGTCTGCACCGACCCTACCTCCAGGCTCTGCTTCTCCCTGCCCCTGGAACCTCTCCTGCCTTTCAGGGCCTCAGCCGGCCCTCCAGGTGCCACCATCCAGAGATGACGGCACCCCCTGGTCACACACGGCCCACCTCTGCCTCCGCCTGACGCACGTCATCCGGCAACTGCAGTTATCTGTCCACACATCGTCTTACACCAAAGCCACCTCCCAGAGGCAGGAACGTCTCCTCAGCTCCAAGCCCAGCACCACACGACGGGCCAGTTACAGAACCGCGGTAACCTTGGGCGGACAGCGTGCGCACCGCAGCAGGCCCCGAGGGGGCCGACACAGGGACAGGAGCTGTGCTGGCTCACCTGCTTCAAGCACTGCAGCAGGACGCGGAAGAGCAGGGAGTAAGGCAGAGAGCCAAGCCGCACCGCGGGGCCCGCGGGCGCAGGGCCGGGCGGCCCGGTGGGAGGCGACAGGGGGCCGCTGGCCTTCTTCTCTGGGCCTCTCTCTGGCTCCCTGTGGAAGCAGGTAGAAGCAGCACTCAGGCCGCAGGGCAGGGTGCAGGCGCCCCGCCTGCCCCACGCTGCCATCGGACAGCTGCGCGACGTCCCTCAGACCCACGAGCACCCCCGGGGCAGAGAAGGGCTGACTCCCCGGACCGGAGCTGGGGGGCACGGCTGACACGCACATGGCGTCGCAGACACAGTAGGGGCTGAACCTCACGGCCCCGTCCTTGCTGGGCAGGCCGAGGCGGTGCAGCGAGTCGGCCCTCAGCAGCAGCAGAAAGTCAAAGGCCTGCGGGGAGAAAGTGAGGTTCAGCAAAGCTGGGATGATGCCGGGCCCATCCACTCATGCACTGGCCTCCCTGGGAAAGGCCGTTCCCGCTAACAGCACACATATCCCAACCCCACCGCGTCCGCAGCAGCAAGGGGAAGCCACACGGGCATGCACGGCCTTCTCCCTCAGCGCCCAGTTCCCACAGCTGTCGGGTGGCGCCCCATGGCCCTGAGGGCTAGGAAACACAAGTGCGCTCAGGCTACCGGCACCTCCCCCGATGAACAACAGGTCACTTAACTAGGCTGCCCAAATGACGGAGGGCTGCCCCACCGCGCAGAGGCTCTGGAAGGTTCCCAGGACCTCCACTCAGCCTGGTGCCAACATCTATGATGGCAGCCCTGAGCCACGTTCTCTGCCCCGCGCAGCCTCGCCCCTGCCACCAACAGACTGTAGCCCCAGAGGTGACAGGGCCGCGCCACCTGAAAGCCAATGGAATCCCACCTCTGCCCACACCCCGGCCACCACCTGGCTCAGACGGGCGTGGGGAGATATGCGGATGCAGACAAAGGGAAGGGCACCAGGCCCTGGGGAGGTTGTAGCCTCAGCTGGTGCTGAGGACGGAATGGTCTGCGGGAGAACCCTCCGGGGCCACCTGCCACCTCCCCAGCCTGAGGTCCCCGCAGGCACTCCCAGGCCCCAGGAAGCTGGCCGTGGCCAGCCAAGGTGCAGCTGGTACCACCACAGCCATGGACAACCACCAGCCCCGTCGTACCTGCAGCCGGATGCTGCTGGCGATGGGCAGGGTGTAGTTGTGTTTGTAGTGGAGCCGGATATGGCTGACGAGCATCTCGTACACACGCATCGCGTGGCTGGCAGGCAAGGCGTACAGCTTGGTCTGCAAAGAGAGTGCGCTGGTCACTTCGAGGGCAGGAGGCTGAAAGGCGGACAGAGCCAGCGCCCCGGTGCCCAGGAGGAGAGGAACAGGACGAGCTCTCTGGAGCAAGCAGGCAACGCACAAAGCCTTCACGCCACTCACTCCGCTCCCAGGACCTCACCCCATAGATGCACCCACACGCGCACACTCTCGGTTATGGCAAAAAATCAAAAACAACATGTTCGTGTCAGTAGCAGACAATCTGCTAATAAATCAGAAAATGTGTCTAATGGGGCACCCTTTGGCAACAGGCACAACGTGACCCATGAGCCGAAAGCACACCCTCCTGCCCAGCAGAGCAGGACAGACCAGGGGCGAGCAAGGCCCTGCGGGCTCCAGAGGGGTCCACGGGGGGCCATTCACCCAGCCGCTGGACTGTCATCCACATGGCGAGCCCCCTCCCTGCCCCACCTCCCCAACAGGTGAGCCTGGGAGAGGCCAGGTGAGACCCTGGTGTGGGGGGTGCTGTGGGGTGGCAGGGGCCAGCCAGCTGCAGCTAGAGGGACCCCTCCCTGTTCGTGGTACTCTCGAGGAGAGCAGCGGGGCCTTAAAATATAGCTCACTGCTATTCCTGTTCAAGAAAAATTTTTAAAAAGGTAGGGGGAAGGGAAGGAGTTGGACTCAACACGCAAGACAATTCAGAAGGACTGCAGGGCACAAGGACAGTGATGGCGAGGCCTGCCTCTTCCAGCAGGAAGGACGGACACCATCTAACTCTTTGCTGTTTATGCTGCTGCGTGTTTCACGCAGACGCACACGTTTTCAATCACGTAGAAAGAAATGAGAACCGCCTGGCCCAGGACTTGGGCTCAGCTAGCCAACAGCTTGGTTCTGTGGCCCGAGCCCCGGGTCTGTGGGGTTGGAGTTCCAAGTGAGGGCGACGGACCACCTTCCCAGCTTCTCTGCGGCAGGCTTCTGGGCTCGCCCAGGCCAGCGCACCCCCTCACCCACCAGAGGACGAAAGGGGGCCGAGCTCCTGTGATGGGAGCCACAGACGTGCTGGCCAGCTTTCTACAGACACTTCGAGCTTCCATGCCAGGAAATAATCATCCCATACAAGCATTTCGGGACATTTTGTGAACGAGAAGTGTTTGAGGCCAGGGATGCAAATACTACATTTTACGTGACACTGATTCTGCCGAGTGAGCGTGACTGACGCTGGGACGCGGAGAGATCAGGGACAGGCACGCCGGCCACAGCATAGGACAGTGAGCACGGCGCAGAGAACGCCTGCCACCCCGACAACAAACTCACCCACAACACACGAAGTCCTCTCACAACTCGGTAAAAAGACAAATGATCCCATTACTAAATGAGCAGGGGGTCTGAAGAGACATTTCCCCAAAGAAAATACGCACACAGTCACCCAAGCACCGCTTTACGCACACTGGCCCGGCTACACTCCAGATGAGCAGAACGCCAGGCGTGCTGGGGATGCGGAGGATGTGGGGAAACGGCAGCCCCGCACGCTGCCCCGGGCAATGGAGCGGCCCTGGGGGAAGATGGTCTGGCCCTCCTCAAATGATTACACACAGGGTCGCCATCTGAGCCAGCAAGTCCACTCGAAGGCGTGCACCCAAGAGAAGTGAAAACCCACGTCCACACACACACACACTGGCACACGGACGTTCACCACGGCAGGATTCACAGCGGCCCAAAGGTGGAGACACCCAGCGTCCGTCGGCACAGGAACCGATAAGCAAATCCACACGAGGGACGACGAGCCATCTGAGCAAAGCAATGACCCCTGCTACCAGCCAGGCGAGCCTCGACACGCTCAGCGCGCTCTGCACGAGTCCACCGTTACAAAACGTCCACAACAGGCAGATCCACGAGACACACACGGCACCGGTGGCTGCCCGGGGCCGGGGTGCCGAGGGGGACGGGGAGGGACTGCTAATAGGTGTGGAGTTCCTTCTGGGGAATGAAGACATTCTAAAGTTGCAGCGATGGCCACACAAGTCTGCGAAGATACTGGAAAATCCACTGAATTACACACTCGAAATGCATAAATTCTACGGTACGCGAACTACATCTCTCAACAAAGCTGCTAAAAGCACCCCACAACCATGGGGCCGTAACGGACGCAGCCCTCCCTGCCTCCGCAGCGGTGAGGGCTGGGGGCGGGGGTCCTGGCTTGGGGGATCTCTGCCCAGACTGGCCCTGTGGCCCTCACGAGCTCCCCACACTGTGACGAGGAGTCCAGGTCACACCAGGCTGCCCTGTGACTCCCAGGGAGTGCCCAGGTCTCCCTGGAGACATGTCCCTGCAGAGTGGCATCCGAAGAGGCGGCTGGCTGACGCGCCCTCCCACAAGGGCAGAGGCCCACCTGAAGGATGACGAGGAGCCCCAAGACGGCAGTCTTCACATCCTCTAGGGAGGCCGAGTACGCCGCCATGTCTCTCTCCTCCAGCTCCGGGGGTGGAGAAAGGGGGCGGGCAATCACCTTTAGAGAGAAAATACGTATTCAGCTCCCTGGCTCAGGGCTCCCCCCAGCAGCTACGGTCAGCCCCAAGTCTTTCTCCTTTTTTTCTCAAAAGCTCCATTTTACACACCCGAGGAGCTGTTCAGAAACCACAACATATTTCACCGTTCAGAGGAAAACACGCTGGCTGTGCAGGACAATGCATCAAGCCTCCCGGCCCGGCCCAGCTCCTGTGGAGCAGCGCCACAGCTGTCTCCTAGGACCCCACGCAGCCCCGGCCCGGCTACCTCCCCAGCACCGCACATCCCCGCTGGGAGGGGAGCCCTGTCTGAGACGCAGCCCATCGCTCTGTGGAGAATGCGGACAGAGGCTCCAGAGACCAGTACTGCCTGCGGGGCTTGGCCACAAATGGGGGTCCCTCTGGCAGCCCAGGTACCCGGAGCCCCAGGCTCGAGTGGCCCTCACCTTTTCCACAATGTCCAGCAGGCTATTGAAGTGGTGGGTATGACAGCCCTCGGCCAGGTCCACCAGCAACTGGGTGGCCAGTTTCCGGACTTGGGGGTCTTTGTCCTCCGGGATGTGGGAGAGCTGTGAGATGACCACTGAGCTGATCAGCTCCTCCTGTGGTGGCACAAGTGGGGGGGGGTGAGCCACGTGGAGCAGAGATGTGGCAGCACCTGACGGGCGCTCTGCACAGCCCCTCGGGGGCCCAGCCCAGGCCCACAGGCCCAGGCCCACAGGCCCAGGTGTGATGCAGCAGCGAGCATCCTGGCGAGCTCTTGCCCGTTCACCGTCAGTGGCGGGCCCGTGTACATGCACTGCAGCAGGAAGACCTTGTCCCCAACATCACAGAGCCCACTGTGATGGGCAGTGTGACAAGAGCTTTCACAGAGCCAGGTACAAAGCACCACAGCAGCAGAGAGCAGGACGAGACCAACCCTGACATGAGGAAGCTGAGAACCCAGAGGGCCTTCCTGGAACAGGCAGCACTGAACTAGATTCCAAGGGACAGAGATGTAGGAAGAAGGATGGCTAAGAGGGAAGGAGTGGGCAGACTGGTACTGGGAACACCAGAAATGCCGGTGAGGCTGCCCGGAAGAAACCACCCAGAGCCCGAAGTACAGCGCCTGCAGGGAAGGGCACGCAAGCGGCAGAACGCCGATGTGTCTCGAGGACAGACCCTGGCCACAGACCAAGTAAGAGAGAGCGAAGGGAAAGAACCAGCAGTAGAGAGGCAGGCAGGGCCCGGCACCACTGTGGTCCGGCCAGGACTGCAGAGTGTGAGTACAAGAGCAAAAAGAAAATGCCCCCCCGCAAGACTCTGCTCAGAGCTTCAGTTCTAGGTGCCAAACAGGCCTGCGACTGCGATCCCTGAGGGCGGCCCAGTGACTCTAGGCCCAGCACAGGCCTGGCGGGAGGCAACAAAGAACACCCGAGCGCATGAACAGGGGGTGAGCCAAGCCTGTTGAGAAAGCCTGCCACAGAGGGGCGCCTGTTGACCCCAAGTACAGGGCAGACCCACGAGGCATGCAGAGCCCCGCCACCTCGAGCCCGCTGACCCAGGGCACTCCCCCCACCGCATCCCCAGCAGGACTCGCACCTCATAGAACTGCCTGTTGATGAGAAGCACGAAGGACAGGACGTCCAGCACCTTGATGCGCACGGCACTGCGAGATTCATTCCTGCGGGCGGGGCACACCTGCTGGGGCCAGGGGTGGGGGGCACAGTGCCACCCTCGCCCTCCACCAGGCCCCACCTCGCCCCACAGCCTGAGCCCAGGCCCACACGCCTCTGCAGCAGGGGAGACCCACCCTGGACTCTCCCCGCACGGGGCCCAGCTTGTCCAGACCAAATAGCGCAACGGGGCAGGGAGCTCAGCCCTCAGACACAGCGTCTCTCTAGACGACCACTGGTCCTTCCAAGAGTGAGAAAGGAAAACCCCGACTAGACCGGGCCTGGGCTCCCAGCAGGCCTCCAGAGGCTCCTACCTGAAGAATCTCTCCATCAGCAGCTGCAGGTTGTGAATCCAGCCGTCCTTCGCCGGATGGATTGACTGAGCCCGGTAGGTTATTAAATTCAGGAGGGAGGACTCCTGCAGAAAGAAGGACCCTGGTGTTAATGAGCTGCTCTGCCCCGAGGAGGTTTTTCTACACTCTCGGGCCGTGCTGTTGGCCCTGGCGGAGCGAGTCCGCTCACCGATGCCAGCAGCGTCCCCAGGTGGGCAGTCCACACAACAAAGGCGCTAATGGCAGCAAAGAGAGTTCATTTAAAAACCCACACAAAAGCCTTGGCATCAGGCTGTGGGTTTCTGGCACACGCGCTTCCTGATGCCCGGTGAGCAGATACACCAAGCAATAAGTCTCCACGGAGCTGGCCAGCACCTTCCTCCGCACAGGGGGAAGGAAACCAACGGTTAGGCTAGCGCCGTCTCTAACCGTCCCACACGCAGTCAGCTTGCTGACGCCCCAGCAGACTTCCCAGAGAAGCAGAAGCCTGCCTGCAAGCCCTTGAGTTCAAAATCAAGGACAGCCGTTTCAGACCTGCACCACCAGGGCCCCCAGAGCCGGAGGGTCCCACCTCTCCCCCAGCAGCCTGACCTCAAGAACCCTTTACCCTGAGCACCAAAGGCCCCGCCAACTGGGGGAGAAGAGGTCTTACAGGCCTCTGGTCTGCACATCGCTCAACCAGCTCAAAGTATCTCTCCTGAGAGCCATGGAATTCATTCTGATCACACAGCTCTTCCACCGTGGTCAGCAGGTCGTGGACGATGGCTCTGAGCTCCGGGCTGTCCAGGCTCTGCAACACATAGGGGCCATCACCGAGGAGACTTCGGCTTCCCTCAAGGACCCGGCCTCAGAGTCCTGAGCCCAAGCTGCATTCAGACACCCCCTCAGGCCTTCCCGCTGGGACACGGGGAGCAACTGGGCCCTTCTCGCTCATTTGGGGAGTGAGGGCCCCAGGCAGTCCTACTCTGCCCACCCAGCAGGCCTCAAAAGGATCGACTCCAAGCACGTTCACAGCTCCCCACAGGTCTAGCATCTAGAGGCCCCGGGCCGTGGCCTCCCAGCCTGCCACTTGAGGGTGAAGCAGGCGCTAGCTACCTGGTCGGTGACGGCGGTCTGGCCCAGCAGCCAGGCCCTGAGGGATGGCAGTCCAGTCCTCCCACTGACCTGGCCATGTACAAGGCTGACCCCAGTGCCCTGGGAGGCCCCGCTCCAAACCCGGGCTAGACACAGCCTCCTTTCTCCTGCAGCCCCTGAGCTGCCACCATGTCCCCCCCCTTCCCACTGTGGTCAGTACTCCGCCAAAGTTACGGCAAAGCCGTGGGCAACATCGCAGATGCTCTGGGAACTGTCTTCAGGGCGCGCCACAGGCCACGAAGGGGACTTGAGTGCACCAGCCCCACCCCCTCGCCCACCTGCTACTCCTGCTCCTAGACGTGGAGCAGCTCCTTTGAAGCCCATCACCTTCAGCAGGGAGAGGACACAGCCGTGCGAGTGCGCAGCCCCGGCAGGCGGGCCCTCCTCACGGGGACGGGGCCTGCCACCCCCGTAGGTCCACAGCCGCCAGAGGAAGGGCCCCATGGCCTGCCAGCCCGCAGTCCCGGGCCTCCCGGTGCCCACGGACACGTCACCTGGAGCTGCTGAAGCAGGCGCTCCACGATGTTGAGCAGGAGGTCCCACGTCACCGCCTGGAGCTCCCGCCGGTACTTCTTGATAAGTCTGGTTATGGAGAGCACAATTTCGTAGGACACCACCTCGTTTGGACAGGTCATGGCCTGGAACAAGAGACCCAGGGAACCCAGCGGTCAGCCGCTTCCCGCTCCTGCCCGGCACGCCCCCATCCCACAGCCCTCAGAACCCAGCACAAGATGCCTTTGAGGGACTTGCTCCCCACGCGTCTCTCCCGGGCCACAGACGAAGTATGTCAAGAGCCCGGGAACATTCTTTCTACCCTGGCTGCAGAGGGCTGGACTCAGCAGACCACTCTCCACCGATTCTGCGACGCTGGCTCACCAGCCTCGCAGAAGCTGGACGCTACCCGCAGAAGCCGAGCTCGAACACCACCCTGTCCACAACCCGGGAAGCGGGGCGTGGCGGGAGGAACCAGCGGCTCAGGAGACTGCGGCCCCTGGACCCCGGGCACGGCGCAGCTCGTCAGGAGGAGGGCCCGGCTCACAGGGCGCCATGCCCACGGCGTGAGAACACGCATAGCCAGGGTCCTGAACGCTGCGCTCCATAGACACGGAAGCTCCGTCTTGGGCCTTGCTCTAGAGCAAGGGTAAGACGAGCGCTTGACAAGACGAAACCATCACCTGCGGAAACCTGGTGCACTCCTGATGCTAATTTATAGGAGATGAAATTTATAAGACAGAAAATTTTCTTAAAAATCAAACCTTCCAAGGGTCCTCAATCTCACAGTCCCCAAGTTGCAAAGCAAGTGACAAAGCTGCAGGCTCGCCGCCCGGGGACCTGCACTCAACCCGAGGGCCGCCCCCCCCCCCCGCCCGCGAGCTACTGTGCACAAACCAAGTCACCTCATAAAACGAGGGCAGCACGGACGTCGGAGAGTTCTTGAGGGAATAGAGCCGGTGCGCTCCCCAGAGAGCCATGCCCACGAAGAACACGGCCCCTCTCAGCAGCGGGGCGTCTTCCCTGTAGGCTCTGGAACAATCCGCAGGAAGACCATGTGTCAGCGGGGCCCGTGTGGCCCTCCATGCTCCCTGCTCTCACGGGGCAGGCACGTGGGGCGTAAGCTCTAGCTGTAGAGCACGTTTCCGGAGCAGCCGCCCCAAAAGGACAAGAAAGCACTCAGCCCCCTCGAGAAGGCTACGCCACACGGCCCACACCGGCCCGGCCCGGCGCGCACTCGCCTGTCCTCCATGATACGACACATGTTGTAGATGGCGCTGTGGCCCAGGTGGGTGCCCAGCAGGTTACGCATCAGCTGGGAAACACAACGCACCGCCGTCAGACATGGGCAGAAGCAAGCCGCACACCCCAGGGGCCAGCCTCGCAGCCACTGCTCAGAAGCCAGCCGCCTCCCGCCACCTCCTCCCACACACACGGGCAGCCGTTCTCAACATGCTACTCAAATCCTGGCCTTGGCTCAGCCCCCTGGGAAAATGCTGCTGGACTCCCCTCAACAGGGCAGGTGGCCATTCCCTGAACACGGCATGGCCCTTGTCCTATCCACGTGCCTGGCTTTTAACTTCATCCAGGGCAGAGCTCTCCAGAACAACAGTTCAGACCCCCACCTTCCAGCAAGGCTCACAGAGCTCCTTGACGTTGATGGTACGGCAGAGGGTGACGATGAACAGGGGGAGGCTCTCAGCCGGCAAGCAGTTGTAGCAGACCACGGCGTCCAGCACCTGCAGCGAGACCTTGGGGGGGGGGGGGACAGGGGTCACGCCGGCCCTGCCCTGCCTCCTGCCCACAGGGAGTGACCCCCCAGCCTCCTTCCCTCCCTCCTTTGGTCAGTGACGGTCGCCCCTCCCCACTGCCAAAGCAGCCTTCCTTAGAACAGCAAGAGCGAGTGAGCATCACGGTCACCGTGGGGCACCCCATCCTGAACTACGACCCCACGACGGACATCATCCAACCAACCACCCTTACTTACTGCAGAGTCCTGAGCACCAGAGAAGCCGACAGCAGGCCCAGGGCCACACGACCAGTGAGAGGCAGTGCAGGGCTTGACCCCAGAGCTGGGGTCTTGAGCGCTCCACCACCCGGCCTGCCCAGGAGGGTGAGAGGACCATCCCTGGGGAGGACCAGCTACTGACCTCTATGTCCACGGATGACACGGTCTGGACACACAGCAGGCAGATCATGCTGTTGGAGGAAGCGCGAAGTCAGTGGAAGGATGTTTCCCGGAGGCTGCGTGGATCCGCCTCACTTTCTGGTGACTCTACAAGGTAGTTAAACCAAGAACTCGACCCCCCGAGGGCTCCACTCACACACAAACAGGGAGGTGCCTGCCCTGTACCAACCACTGCTCAGCGGCAGCTGGACAGCACCAGCAAGACCCAGCCCCTGCCCTCACGGCTCCCAGAGTATATGAAAAACGACAGCAAAAGCGATTACAAAGAAAACCAACTGATGTGGTTCATCTGTTAAAGAGAAAGCGCTATCATTCTATCAACCCGAGTAGAAGGGGCCACGCTGCTCCCAGCATCTCCATTTGTGCTCATTTCCACAGCTTTATTCACGCGCCGAGCTACACACATCACCCAAGGCAGCGGGGCTACGATCAGAGGGACGTCATCGGAACTCTTCTTACTGGACCATTGATGCAATGTATTCATCCAGGTAACAGCTGTTGAACTTGACCAAGTTCACAAGCACCAGGAGGAATTCTGAGGACAGGCCGACGTCCATCCACTGCAGGACAAAGCCAGCTGAGGGAAGAAGAAGACGGCAATGTAATGCCTACTCACCTCCTCCCCAGGAACGCACCCTGGTCCCTTCCACTGCTGTCAGCCACGCCACCGGCCCCCATGCAACACCAGGCCACACACAGGCCAACACAGGCTCAGCTGGGGTCCCAGCAGGTCAGACAGCACGGACTCTGAAATCTACCAGCCCCCAGGATGCACTGAGGGGCAGGAGCAAGTCTGTGCGTTTGATGCTCCGAGCCCGGGCCCCCGAGGCTGGGCGGTGCGAGCATCACTAGGTGTATGTCTAGGAGGCAGACCCCTCGTCCCCCATCCCTCCGAGACTCTCTCAACAGGGACAAAAGCCACGTGCGACTGCTGGCCAAATCACCTTAGCAAACCTGAGCAAGGCCGCCAGTCAGCACCTGTCCTGGAGACGGAGAGCTGCCTGAGGCCCCTCTCTGGGCCCCAGTCAGACTGACTTCTCCCTCCTCCTTTCTCTTCTCCCCACGGCAGTGATATGAAACCTCAAGATCCACGGAAACGTCACCCCATCAGGACAACAGAGAGGAAGCCCAGCCAAGGGGACAGCTGGGAGGTCAGGCCCAGGGCACAGAGAGGCCCAAGAAGAAGACACGACAAGGCAGGCCCAGCCCCAGAAACCTTAGGGTACCCTGAATAAACCACAGGCTGACACCTGGGTCAGCAGCACACTCTCCCTACAAAAGAACTTGGACCACCTCCTGCCCACCTAGCAGGCCTCACTCCCCAGGGACTCTGAGCCAGCCCAACCGGAGTGAAGCCCAGGGCTGCCCATCTCTAACAAGCTCCCCAGGAGACAGGAGACGCGGTGGCTGCTCCAGGAGGCACGCAGGCAAGCAGAACCTCGTAGTGCTGCGCCCTCTGCAGGCCATCCCTGTAAACTGCAGCAGCCCCTCTGCGCCTCAGCGGCCTTCTCGCATCCCGGTTCAACGGGACCCCCCACGTCAGAGAAACTGCACACCCGCTGTGGCACCCACCCAGTTCTTCTTCCAAGTAGGTGATGTGTCTCCCATTGTCCGTGAGAGCCTTGAACACTTCCAGTCTCTCGTGTAGGTCTTCATTAGAGGGGTAATCCTTGATGACCTTAAAGAAGAGGGCCCTGAGAACGCCCAAGCGGTCCCCCTGAGGATAAAAGCACAAGGTCAGCAGTCCTGCCAGGACCCCCGCCGGCTGCGTTTCCCACACAGCCATACGCAGTCCAAGGACAGAGGACTCGAGGACTCCTGACCCTGGGACCCATTCTCCTTCCCACAGGCACTGGCTGTAAGCAACAAACAGCACATTGGAGCAGCTCCAGACCGGGGGGGGGGGGGGGGATCGCGTGCACGTACAGCACCTACTGTGTGTGAACCCAGCACGGCACTGGGCACAAAGCAGGGGACAGTGCAGTTCCGGCCCTCCTGGGGCTCGTGGCCAAGAAGAGACACACGTATGTCTGCACGTGACAAAAACAATCTGACCACTGAGAGGGCACAGGCCGCTCCATGCAGCAGGGGTGTGGAGGGCTGGAGGAAATGGGCAAGAGGAAAGGGAGCCTTCCAGGCAGGAATGTTCTAGGAGAGTCTCAAAGCAGCGTGGCTGCAGCCCAGAGCACAGTGAGCCACGAGCAGAGGCCCAAGGTGGGGGCATGAGGACAGCAGGAGGCTACCCGTCTCTCCCGGCGGGCACACCCCCATCATTTCGCATGAACAGCCTCATCAGCACCCTAAAACATCTCAGAGGAGGAAGGAACAGCACCATCCCCATCCTGCGGGAGAGGAGGTGGAGGCCCAGTGACTCACCCGGGGTCCCCCGGGTTCAAGAGGCTAGGGTGCCCACTTAGGTGGTCAGGCGGCAGAGACCTGGTGCCAGGTGCCCTCACCAAAGACCAGCGTGCACACGTGGCACAGTGGGAGCAGTCCGTGGCCGCCCAACGTCACCTCCCACACCCAGCCCAGCTCCACCTGCGCCCAGACCTGCCGCCTGTTACCTGCCCCTGCACGATGGCCTTCAGCAGAGCCAGCACCGCGTGCCGGGCCTCCGGGGGCCGCTCTGGCTGCAACAGGTCCGCCACGGCCTTCCACAGCGCCTCCACCGCATGCTGCCACCAGCACAGAGGGACAGCGGTTAGGGGTGCTGGCCCCCTCAACTCAAGGCTCGGTACCATGAACACAGGATGGAGCAGAACAGTTCTTCTGACTTAGAACTCCTCTAAAGCCCACACGTCGTGCACCCGTCACAGCGCACGAGACCAGAGTGTGCCGAGCGGAACGGCTGCAAGCTACTTCAAGCCCACGCAAGTCCTGACAACAGCCTGCGGGGAGGGAGGAGAGCAGCAGGCCAGGGGAGCTGTCCCGGGTGCCCCATGGGATCGGCCAGGAGTCCCCTTTTAGAGCGTGCTCAGACCCAAGGGAAGAAAGCCACTGGAAGAGTCTCAGAACCGGGCCTACCTGGGTCTGCAGCCTGACCCAGAAATCCCATTCCCCTGGCCTCTCTGTACCAGCTGAGGGCCACTCTGTACCACACGCCTGTCCTGCCTATGCTGCCGAGAATGCTGCGGGCTCCTGGAATCTGCCTCCTGGGGTAGCTGGGTCCTGTTCCCCGAAGCTACTCAGAATCAGCCTCTCGTCACCTTCTCTGCTCCACCTTAACCATCCTGTGCTCCCTTCAGCCAGAGTTTTCAGACCACTCAACCTTTCCCGGGCTCACTTCTCCTAGGAGGGAACTAAAACGTCCTTTAGATGTTGTCTGACCCACATCCTTTTTCAGGATACCCTGGAACTTTCACCTTCTTTGTCCTATGCACAACATTCCCGGTGACACAATCTAAGCCACAACAAGACGCAGATACCGAGCCAGTGGGCTCTGCCAGCCTATCAGGCTTATATGTCTGGTCAGCCACAGCCCCCTCTTTCATACCAATGCAGACAACTTTAGGGACCCAAAAGCCTATTTTCATGTTTATTCTTGGTAAAATATAGCCTCCATGTTTTGGATAACCGGCAGATGCCGTGGTTGCTCTACCCTCCCCCTGAGCAAATCCCAATCTACTTGGTCCACGTCTCCTCCCAAGTTGCCCATACAATCTCTGGGCCAGGCTAGAGCACAGCCCTTGAGGTGCTCTCATGACAACCTCCCACTCTGTCCCCGGGATGCCCAGAGAGAACCTGCAAACATCTGCCCAAAATAAATAGACTGTCTGTGAGGCTGCTCAATGCCACCAAGAAGACACCAGAAATGGCATGCCTTGAGTCACACGGTTTCCTGATGTCCCCTTACCTTTCCTGTGATACGAAAAGACAAGTAAGCATGTGTTTCTGCAAATCACTGTTAACCCTTCCTCGGAACTGCCAGAAAAGCCTTAATGCCTTTGCTCCCCACCTCCATGTGTGAGTGACCCGTAAGGCTTATGCTCAGAGCATTTCCAGAAGTTCCCCTAAAAAGGTGCATTAGTTAGCATGAGCACTCGACTCTGCTCCTGAAAGAGCCAAATCGGACTTCTCAAACAGCAGCCAACTGAGGCAGACCTACCTCTTCAAACTTCTTCGTTTTTGCAACCTCGCAGATTTGCCCTATCACCCGGATGCGATTGTTGATACCACATTCAACACTCAGTTCCTGGTGAGAGATGAAAAGCAAAGGGGCCAGGGCTCAGGCAACAGATCTCCTGAACCGCCAGCCACAGACACCCCAAGAATTCCGATGCTGGAGGCTTGTCGCGGCTCCTTCTGAAATCAGGGACCACCAGAGTTTACGACTCCATCTCAGCGGGGTGAGAACAGACTACTTCTCTTTTTCAGGACATTTAGTTTTATTGAGATAAAATTCATGTAACAAAATTAGCTATTTGAACAATTTGAAACTGTACAACTCATCTTTTAGTACATTCACAATGCTTGTAACCACCTCCATTAACTCCCAAATATTTTCATCACCTAAAAGGAAAACTTCAGACCCATTAGCAGTCACCCCCCACCCCCTTTGGCCCCAACAAATGCGGATCGACTTTCCGTCTCTATTCAACTATTCTGAACATTTCATAGAAATGGAATCACATGTTATATGGGGCCTTTGTGTCTGGCTTTTTCCACTTAGCGTGTTTTCAGTCTTCATCCACATTACGGCCTGTGTCAACGCTTCATTCCTTTTTCTGCCAAATAATACTCCATTGTAGGGATGTTATCACATTTTATCCGTTCACCAGCTGATGGACATTTTGGTGGTTTCTGAATGGGAACCTCACGAGTGCAGAAATTGAGCATTTCTAAAATACCGTGCCGGGATGTGGTAGAGAGATTCAAATACACACCAGAAAACAAAGACCCACTCGTCCCAGGAGCTCACAAATTACTGGTTAACACCTGGCCATAACCCTAATCACCTGTGGAAAACAAGCAGGGCGTTTCAGCCTGGGCTAGTAAAGTAGCTTCTCCTGCGTGGACATGCGAGCACTACCTCAAGTGTGCTAGACCCTGTCCCCTGACTTCCTGGACCTCGGAAGGAAAGACGTACAGGCTTCCACAGCACTGGGGACAGCAGTCCCACCTCCCACAGAACTTGGTGACAGACGCAGCCCGACCTGCCCTGCACCTCCCAAAAGGCTAGCAGGAAAGACAGGGCAGCTCACTCACTCTCAGAATGTCCGCGGTGATGATAAACTCCGTCTGTTTGCCCTCTGCAGACCTGGGGTTTGGCCTCGGGGTTCCCAGTCCCAACAGAATCCTGAACTTCTCCTTCAAGCCTGAATCTTTGCTTGTAGGCTTGGCCATGGTGGGCAGGGACGCAACAGAGGCCGCCTCTGCGCCAAGAACACAGGCGGAGAGCTCAGGGGCAGCTCCCCGCACCTGCCCCACTGCCGACCTCCGGCCGCACGCCCGGGAAGCCTAGGTCTTGGGTGGGCACGACCCTCCCACAGCTCCCGGGAGGAACTCAAGCACAGCCTGACGGCCCGGTCCAGCAGCGGGCACCCGGTGAGGGCGGGGAACCGCGGTCTGGAGCCCCGACGCTCGCCCTCCCTCTCCTCCCCGACGTGCGGGAGGCCTGTCCCGGACGCCGAAAGCTGGGGGCCCTCGCACCCGCTCCGTCTTAAAACCCAGGACTGCTCGAGGCTCTAGGCTCCAGGCTCAGGCTGAGGCGGGCGAGCCGAAGGCCGGGGCCGCGACACTGCGGGGTCCGCCCCCGCCGCCTCTGCGCCCAGCAGCACCCCCCTCTCCCCCGCGCGACAGCTTCCCCCTGCCCCATCGCGACCGAGCCACACGGTGAGCCGGGCCGGCGTCAGCGGCCGGGGGGGGGGGGGGCGGTTCGCTAGTCACTCACCCCACGGAGCGCCCGCCGCGCCCCGGGCCGTCGGGCGCCGCCACCCCCCGGCCTCCGCCGGAAGCTCGACCCGCACTTCCGGCAGTGAACAGGGGCTGAGCGCCGCCGCCGAGCTTGCTGGGAGTCGTAGTTCCCGGCCCTCTCGGGAGGAAAGGCGGGGCGAGAGTCGAGTCACGTGACGGACCGCGGGGGCCGCCGGGATGTGTAGTGTGCAGGACTCTGGCACTACCGAGCATGGCTGGCGTGAGGATGGTGACACGGAGCCGGAGCCGGGGCCCGGGGGCCGGGCCGAGGGGGGGTGGGGAGGAGGCCGCGCAGCTCCGGAGGGGAGAGGCGGCTGCAGGTAGCCCCGAGCCTGGACCGGGGCATGGGGAGAGAGACGAGGGAAGGAACCTGCAAGGGGCTGGGAGCTGGGATTCCAAGTCGCCCCCACGTGCGGCTCTGGCTCCCACCCTGCTCCCTGTTCCCGGGACGCAGGGGCGGGGGTCCACGGGGACTGAGTTCCGGGCGCTCGCACCTCCCCCAATCTCGTCCTGAAGAAGAAAGATCTCGGCGTCCCGGTAGCCTGTCGGGATACTCCACTTGGCGCTAGGCCCTCTGTGGGCACGCCAGCCTTGTCCTTGTAGCTGCTTCTCGCTCAGAGAGACCAGATGCCGAGGACACGCCAGCCAGGAGTCCTCTTCCCCTGCTAGAGGGTGCCTCTGGAGAGGAAACGGGAAAGGGCGTGGTCTTCCCTCTGTATACTCTGCAGGCATTAAGGTCCTAGTGTGTACAGGGCTCCAGGGTGAGCCAGACCCACAGGGCCCCTGCAACTTGTCCTGCAGGACAGCCAGAGGGGGATTCTCCTAGGCACCCAGTGAACTTAGGGGTAGTTCAGACGAGGAGATCCACTCATACAAATGCATAGCAGGAGGAACTGGGGCAAGGGGAGTAAGTAGGTCACAAGGGTAGGCAGGACCCTTGATGCTCCGATGGAGTTTGTAGTTCGCCATGAGGACAAGGAAGAATCAATGAGGAGTTTTAAACCGAAATGACACAATCTGATTTGGGCCTTAGGAAGGTCTCTTTGGGCCAGTGTGGAAACGAGATTGGGGGGGGCACCACGGTGGAGGCTGTGGGTAGAGTCGTCCTGTGCTAAGGCAGACTTGGTCAGGAGGGCAGTGGCGTGGGGAAAGCTGACCTGCCCCTAGAGCACGTGCTGCAGAGGCCGGAGCAGCCCGAGCTGCGGTAGATGAGGGATGGCTGTTGAATGAATCATGACGGGTGATAGCAGGCAGGGCAGCACCCACGCCCGCCCTCACCTGTGGCCCCTGCTCAATGGCACTTTTTTCCAGAAGGAAAGAAAAGCCACAGCCCTGCAAAGCGTCAGCGGAAGACACAGAAACTGAGTGTCGCCTACGAAGTCTCAGATCATGAGAAAGGAGAAGGCGCCAAACCCCCAGGGACACCAGGCTGGGAGCCCCTGGCCTGGCGGCAGCAGCTGCTAAACATCCGCACCATGAGGAGTGAGAAGGACGCGCCTGTGGACCAGCTGGGGGCTGAGCACTGCTATGACCCCAGTGCACCCCCAAAGGTAGGCAGGCACCCTGTCTGCCTGGTGACTGCCTTCTGGACAGGACACTTGCTTCTTCTCAGGCCTCGGGCAGGGCACAGCCTGACCCCTGGCAGCTCTGGGCTGGCACCCTCACCAGCAGGCGGCACCTCGATGGGTCAGCACCTGAGGCCCAGAGCGCGGGCAGCATCACCTGCTTCATGGTGGCCCCTCGGTGGGTCAGGACTGCCTGTGGCTTGGGGCTTCGTGCTGTTTTCTGCCAGCAGAGGCCTGAACTACCAGGGGTGTTAGTAATGTTTGCTGAGAGAGAGAGAGTTCCTTACATCTCAGTGGTTTGGAGCCTGGTCCTTAGACCAACTAGATTCTAATCCCAGCCCCGCTACCAGTGACTTGGGTGCACGAACTCTGGGCTTCTGTCTGCTGGTGAGATGGGTAGGATTATCCACGAGGCAACAGCAATCGGAGTAGCAGGCACTGGCTGTCGATCAGCAGGTCTGATTCTAAGCATCTTGATGATTCAGTGAAGCAGCCCAGTGATCTTTGTGAGGCAGGCACTGTTACGGTCCCCACATTGTACAGGAGAAAACAAAACAGGCCCAGGCCAATCCCTCATACAGTCCGTTGGCCAGTAACAGGTGGAGGTGGTGATGGGTTGGCGGGGGCCCGCCCACAGTGCGCGCCCAGGACCTGCCACTACACTGGTCCCCGTCACTGTGCCCACAGGTGCGGAGGTACCAGGTGCTGCTGTCGCTGATGCTCTCCAGCCAAACCAAAGACCAGGTGACTGCAGGCGCCATGCAGCGGCTGCGCGCTCGGGGCCTCACGGTGGACAGCATCCTGCAGACAGATGACAGCACGCTGGGCACGCTCATCTACCCAGTAGGCTTCTGGAGGGTGAGCCCACGGACCTGGGAAAGACGTCAGGAGGCCGAGGGGAGGCTGTGGGGGTAAAGGAGGCCAGGTGGGGCATCTGAGGCTATAGGGACCTGGATGTGAGTTCCCAGTGGAGCCCCCTGCCCATCTGACCGGCAAACAGGGCCAGGGCTCTGGGGCCCCCTCCTTGGCCTTTCCTGTTTGCAGCCCACCCCTTCCTTCCTCCACCTCCCCACCCAGCTGACTGGCGCTTCCCTTCCTCCCTGAGGCTGCCCACCCGCCTTTCCCTTTGTTTACTCCAAGCCTCCCTGGAGTGCGTCACCCCCTCCGTCTGGAGCCCCAACAGGCCATAGAGCACTGGGTGGCGAGTGGGCGGATCTGCTGAGGCAGCTGGGCGGGTGGAGTGCTTTCCCTTGGCATTGGCGTGGGCTGCAGCTTGTCAGATGGGTTTTAAATAGCCCTCTCAGGCACAGAATGGGAACCACCCAGCTGGCCTGGCGGCTGGTGGGGAAGCCCCAGGCTCCAGCCTTCCTTCCTGAAGGTCCAGGTGCTGCTGAGCCCAGCTCCTGGCATAGCTGGCCCTGCTTAGCCTACCTGGCCTCTGGAGGAATGATGGGACAGGGGGCCTGAGCTAGACCCCACGTGCATGTTGTGGGTCCAGGCCTACATTGGGCCTTGGCTCATTCCTACCTCTTGGGGGGACAGGGCAAACAGGTGCTTCTGAGCGTGTCTTGGGCAGGTGACAGGCAGCTCTGAACACCCGTGGGTCTTCCTCGGGACTCACCCTCCCAAGTGGGGCTGCACCCTCCACCTCCAGAGCTGAGCGCCCCCTCTGTTTTGCAGAGCAAGGTAAAGTACATCAAGCAGACCAGCGCCATCCTGCAGCAGCGCTATGGCGGGGACATCCCAGCTACTGTGGCAGAGCTGGTGGCACTGCCCGGCGTTGGGCCCAAGATGGCACACTTGGCCATGGCGGTGGCCTGGGGCGCCGTGTCCGGCATCGGTGAGTGGCATCCACTGTCAGGGAGGGCAGGGCTGGCCACATCCTGTGGTCTGTAACCCCAGCTCAAGTCCCCTCACCCACAATTTAGCCCAAAGGGTCAGAAAGATGTTTCCAGCTTTGAGCTAGGCCTGCCCCGCCTAATGGTAGGACTTCCTGTTTGCTGAGCACCTGCTGTGCGCTGGACTGTGTGAGAGGCCCTGGGGAGGGATTCGGGGTCCATGGTGTGCACGAAGAAGAATGTGGAACACACAACTCCCTACCTGAGGTGGAAGCGCTGCCAGGGGGCGTGTGTGGCGCTGTCAGAGCTGGCCCGGTCTGGGGCATCTGGGGAGACTTCCTAGGAGGTGATAAGTCAGCCAAGAGCTGATGAGTCGGGGGCTGGCCAGGCTGGGAGGAGGAAGTGCCATCCAGGCAGAGGAAACAGCATCCACGTCAGGTGGGACGGGGGCCGGTGGAGGAAGGCTCAGGAGCGGGCAGAGGGGGGAGGCATGGGAAAGGCAGGGGGACCCCAGGGGTGGAGGAGCTGGGGGGAGCCCCTTCTGGAATCCATTTCCTGACATTTGTGGTGTCCGTGAAGACAGACCCTGGGTCAGGCTGCGGCTGCTTCTTCAAATCTTTGCCCAGACAGCTGGGGCTTCAGCGGCCACGCAGCAGCAGGTCCAGCCAGCCCAGAACCCGGGGCCCGACCCACGGCCTCTCTGTGTGCCCCCACTCTGGTGCTCCTCTGGAGGAACTTCTGCAGGGGGTGGGGAGACAGGGCAGAGATCTCCCCAGCCCTTCCCCAGCTCCTAGATCCTGCTCCCTGGAGTGGGGACCTTTCTCAGCACTGAGCTTGGGTCGGCGCACAGCTAGGGGCTGAGGGCCCTGACCATGGAGGCTGGAGCCCAGCAGCCCCAGAGCCTGGCGATGGGACGGCAGGGGCTAGGGCAGAGCCTTCCTCCACCCCCGTCTGCACCGCCCCTGATCCTGTGGCTGCCAGCCTCTCAACAGATACCTGAGCTTATCTGGGCGGCTGTCCTTGGCTGCCCGAGTCCCGAGTCCCAGGAGGGGTCTGGCAGGTCTGCGGGGGAAGGGCCCACTGCCCAGGGAACAGGACTTTGGGAGCGCAGACACACTAGGAGGGAGAGTCAGAACGTCACCCCTCCTGGATGTCTGTGGGCCCTGCCTCTCAGGGGCTGCACCGGACAGCAGCCGCTCAATTAGCCAGAGCTGTGGGGTACAGCAGCCAGTCCCTGCTCTGCCATCCCAGCTGGGTGACCAAGAGGCAAGATGCTTAGCCTCTCTGAGCTTTGGCCACCAAGCTGGGAAAGTATGCAGAGGACCTGCCCACAGGAGGCTCACGTGGTGTGGCGTGGCCCTGGGCTGGGCCTCTGGGTGACAGGAGAAAGCTGAGGCTGGGTGACTCACTAGCAGGACCCCCGCACCTGTGTGCTCGCCCTGTGCCCACAGGGTGCCCTCCATCCGCATCTGGGGAGGGCCTGAGCCTTTTTCCAGGCCACTAGTAACAGGAAGGGAGCAGGTGTAGGGCTCACTTTCTCTTTTGCCAAGTCGAGAGGAGGGAGAGACTACAGCTGGCAGGGAGAGAGGCCCCGGCGAGCAGGTGCCCAGGCCGAGCCCTGGGGTGGCCGGCCAAGGGGAGCCGGGACTGCGGCCCCAGGAGAGGACAGCTGCGGCTGGCCTGGCCATACTCCCTGCTGTGTCCCTGGCCATGCCGTTGTAGGTGTGGGCTCTGTGGGCAGTGCCCTCCAGCTGGCCCTCTGGGCCCAGCCATGAGCGCCTGGCACTCAGAGCCAGTGCCCGGGCCAGGAGGCACTGCTGCCTGCACCCCAGCTGGAGGGCCCGAGCCCTCTGGCTCAGGCCGCTGACCTGCCCTCCGTGGAAGCCCGAGGGTGGGAGGCTTGGGGCTGTGGCAGGGCCTGGGTCCAGCCACTGTGCCCTGTGATGCACCGGCCCCGTGTCCCACAGCAGTGGACACGCACGTCCACAGAATCGCCAACAGACTCGGGTGGACCAAGACAGCGACCAAGTCCCCGGAGAAGACTCGTGCGGCGCTGGAAGCCTGGCTGCCTCGGTGCGGCAGGGTGGGGGCTGGTGGGGCGTCCCTCAGTCTCCCTCCCCCGCTGACCTCTCACCTTCACAGGGAGCTGTGGAGCGAGATCAACGGACTGTTGGTGGGCTTTGGCCAGCAGACATGTCTGCCCGTCCACCCGCGCTGCCAGGATTGCCTCAACCGAGGCCTGTGCCCAGCCGCACGGAGCCTCTGTGGGCCGTGAGGCCTTGGCCCGGCCACCACGCGCTCTCCTACTGCGTGCCTTTGCTGGGGAGCCCCTATTTACAATAAAGCTCAGGAGTTGTTTGCAGTTGGGGTCTGGCGGAGTCTCCCCCAGGGCGTGGGGGCAGGCCGGGAAGCGTGAGCTGCGTGTGTACCGTGCTCTTGTGTGTCTGAACTGCCTGGAGGCTGAGATGGGGACGTGAAGGTCTGGGCCGTGGACTGGGCGGTGGGGGGGGGGGGGGTGCCTGGGACAGGAGAGATGGCTCGTGGGAGCCAGCTGCAGCCAGCTGCTGGGAAGCCCGCTGGAGACCCGGGCCTCCTCCCTCCCAGGCAGCCGGCTGGGGATCCAGATCCTCGCCCCTCCTCCTGCTGAACTCCTGTACCCTGAGAGCTCTCTGCCAGGAGGCCCCACCCCATGTTTACAGAGGCACCTGGCCTCTGGAGTAACATCAGTAGGTCCAGGGCAGATGCCCCAGGGCATGAGATCTGACCTGTGTGTGGCTGCTGGCATGACGGGGGCTCTGCGAGGGCAGAGGTATCAAGGATCGGGAAGGCACTGAGGGGGAGGTGCCGGGGGTGGGGGGAGGGAGAACCTAGTGAGGGCCCCAGAGTGTGCCAGTGAAGGAGGGGGCATGGCTCCAAGTTCTGGGGGTTCTCAGGGGGCCGAGGAGGAAAGGGGAGGGGGGAGAGCAGAAGCTGAGGGGTCAGGCTTGGCTGCCTGGTGGACGGAGGTGGGAGGGGCTTAGGAATGGGACTCTGCTTCCAGCCGCTGAGAGTGGGGCTCCCAGGCTGCTGCCTTCCTGCCCAGACCACAGCCCCCCACCCACAAGTGAGGGCTCAGGAAGGACGGAGGCGGCCACGGGTCTGAGGAAGGCCTGTTTATTAGGACGGCGCGCATGCGCTATGGCTTACAGGGCAGACAGCAATGTCAGTGGGGTTCAGGGCCAGGAGGAAAGGGAGAGCAGGTGGGGTCTCCTGGGGGCAGGCTCTCCCACAGCCAGACTCCCCCTGCCTCATGGCTGTGGCGCAGGGACAAGAGGCCTGTCCAGAGGCCACCCTCCTCGGGGACACAGGGCCTCCATCCTCGGGCCCCTGGAGCCCAGGCCCTGTGCCCCAGACCACCATTCAGCAGGGACATGGGGGCCTGGCTTGGTGACCCCCCCCCCCAAGCAGGGAGGGGCAGAGGGGCAGCTCCTACGGCCACATCTGGCCTCCCCAGCATCACCTGAAGCCCCCACAACCATAGCCCGGCCCCCTACGTTTTTCTCTGTCCCTGAAAGTGCCCAGCGCTCCCACTTGGGATGGCTACCGCTGAGGGGTGGGGAGGAAATGGTTTGCAGAGAAAGGTTTGTTTTATTGCAATTACTTTGAGAGGCGTCCTGCGGGGGCGGGGACGGGGGCGGGGGCGGGACTCTGGTATTAAGTGGAAACATGTGTGGAGCTGCAGCCCTTTTTTTTTTTTTTTTTCTTTCTTTCTTTTTTTTTTTTTGGAAGAAAAGCAAAAACACAAATTCCTTTAAGTCAGCAGGCCCTGGCAGAGCAGCAAGGGCCGGGCCGCGGTCAGCACTGCCTCTCCCTGTCCCTCTCTTCTATCTCGGGGGGGGGGGCCCCCTCTCCCCTATCCAGCACCCAGCAGGTAGGGGGGCAGGACGGGGCTCACTGGGGCGCACATTGGTTCCTGGGTGATGGTGGGACCAGCACGGCTTCTGGGGGTGAGAAGGCACCCCCTCCAGTCCACCAAGGCTTGGGGAACTCTGGGCGGGGCCCGCGGGGCAGGGCCTGAGGGCCGTGCAGACAGGCAGGGAGGGGCTCAGAAGTTGCTGAAGATCTCACGTTTCCGGTTCCAGTCCATCTGTGGGGCCCGCTTGTTGACCCGTGTGGCTCTCGCCTTCTCCTTGGCTTCGGCTGCCGTGGGGCTCAGGTGGAGCCCGCTCTCCTGAAAGGGGTCCCGCTTCCAGGTGCTGTCCTGGTGGGGGGGGGCAGGCAAAGGGGGCAGGGGGCCAGAGTGAGCCCCCAACCCAAGCCCTCCATCAGGTAGCCCCTCCCAGGGAGTTCGCACCACAGGCCATCTGCTGGGGCTGGGGCAGCAGGCCCAAGAGGGCTTCCTAGAGGTGGTGGCCACTGCTCAGGCTGCCCCTCTGCAAACGCCCACCCCCAAGACCTCTGACACCCACCCGTGTATGAGCACAGCAGTGGAGGTGGGTGGGCACTTCCTACCTCGGTGTCCTTGTCTAAGCCAGGCAGATCACTTCGGGATGAGCACGCTGAGCCACCATTGAGCTGGGAAACCAAGGGCAAGATGTGGCTTCAGGGGCCTGCCCAGGAGCCGCAGGTGCGCACAGACGTGCACAACCCCCACACGCGCATCAGGACCGCATCTACTCTTCCATTTGGCAGTAGGCACCGAGCCTCTACTGTGCTCCAGGCCCAGACTGGGCAGGACACTGGACACCCAGCAGCCAGTGGGCAAGTGCTGTGGAGGGGTGGGGAGCCAGCCCTGGCCGGCTCATGACAGGAATCACCCACATGAGCATCCCCTGGGGTGAAGCCAGGGCCAGCTTCCCAAGGAGTGACGGAATGGGACTCCGGGTCGCCAACCAGCGCTGGGCAGAGGGAACGGCAAGGCTAACAGCCCCGTGGGGCTGGAGTGTGGCTGACCCAGGACAGGACCCACAGGGAGCATTAGGGCTAGAAGTGGCTGGGCAAGATTGGGTCTCACTGTCACGCCAACACAAGATCTTGAGGTGGGGGGCTCAGCCAGGCTGGGGATCCCTAGAGGTGCCCCTATGGTCTCCTGGGCCCACCCGGTCCATTCCCACCCTCTCACCTGGGCAGGGCTGGTCCCATTGGTGACTGGTGATGGCAGTGGACCTGTGGGGACAGGGTGTCAGTGGCTGCCCAGCCCTCTGTGCTCCACCCCATCCCCAGGCCCCCAGGCAGCAGCCCACCTTCCACATGCTCCTCAGTGGGCGTGACCCGTAGCCGCTTGAAGTACTCGTCCGTCTCAGGGTCCACCACCAGCAGCCGGGCCTCGTCCTCCCTCGCCTTGATGCTGGCCACCACCTCCGCATGGCGCAGCCCCTCGACGTTCTGCCCGTTCACCTGCCACCAGCAGCAAGAGATCAGCACTGCCTGAGGTCAGGCCCCCGCAGGCCCCCAAGCCACCCGGCCAGGTGTGGCATCAAATATTCATCAATGTTGTCACCAGCCGTGGTGGCAAAAGGAATGCCAGCTCAAGTTCCCAGCATCTCTCCTCTTCCTAGGAGGACCTCTCTGCCCAGACACACACCCGGGGGGGGGGGGGGGGGGACACGGGCCCAGGCACACACCCGGTGAGGGGGGCACAGGCCCAGGCACACACCCGGGGGGGGGACACACGGGCCCAGGCACACACCCGGGGGGGGGGGGACACGGGCTCAGGCACACACCGGGGGGGGGGGGGACACGGGCCCAGGCACACACCCTGGGGCATGCAGCACCCCAGAGCCTCCATGACAGATACCTCGATGAGTCTGTCCTGGGCGCGGAGGCCAGAGTGAGCAGCAGGCGAGCCTGGGTCCACGGAGCGGATATACTGTCCGGGCCGGGACTTGTCACTGTGCAGGTTGAACCCATAGCCTTGGGGGCCCTTTCGTAGGTGGCAGAGCCGAGGGCGTAGCTCCCTCGGGGCCCCACCGACATCCTGCAGGCACATGAGACCAGGCTCAGCGCTGATCTTCCAACCCCCTGAGGCCACTGAGCCAGCCCGCCAGGCCTCGGGCCCGCAGAGTGCAGCGGGAGCGGAGGTGGGCCAGAGGAACGCCAACGCCACGCTAAACATCGTGCCCCGCCCGGCAGCCCCAGGTCTCAGGGACAAACCCTCTGTACCCTGCCTGGGGGCCCTGGTAGGCTGCCCGTGACCGTGACTGAGCTCCAGCCCCAGGATCTTGAGCAAAGCCTCCGTTTCCAAACCCAAAAACAACTTCAAATGGGACCAGGGGCTTTACAGGATCTGCTCCAGGGCAGCGCTGAGCCCAGGCCAGGGAGCTAGGGGCAGCCAGGTGAGGTAAGCTGCCACTCAGCACCCTGTCCTGGGACTGCTGTGGCGGGACGGGGGGGGGGGGGGGGGGGTGTGCTGCCGGGGCACCCCTCCCCACTGCCCTCCCTGGGCGAGAGGCTGACGTTTGTTTTTTCCCCGTGGCCTCCATAGGGCTGGTGGCTGAGCGATGTGTTTGCTTTCACATTCCAGAGCAAGCTGGAGCCACCACCACCCCCATAGGGCCCAGAGACAGCGCAGCGGCCCAGCTGAAGGCCAGTGAGAAGGCCAAGGGTGGGAGCTGCCCTCCCAACCACCCTGCCAGGACACGGAAGGCTCACGATGCCCGAGCGACCCCCCGTCGACACCCCAGGGCCTCGCCTCGCTTTACCTCTGGCATCCTGCAGTAGCGCTGTGGGTCAGGGAGCCGTGCGGGCTGGGGCCAGGCCCCAGGACCCCCCCCCCCCCAGCCACAGCCTGGGGCAGTGACCACAGTGCTGAGGGGCCAGCGGCTGCGGGTGCTCAATTAAACATGGCATGTGGCCAGAGCGCGCGGGCGGGAGCAGCTCCGGTTTCCGGGGCCGCTCAGGACTCGAGTGCGCGTGCAGGTGAGCATGTGCAGGGTGGGGGTGCTCCCTGGGGCCCCTCCCTGGCCCTCCAGCTACCCTTAACCTCAGGGAAGCTCTCCCGGCTGAGGCACCTGCCCCCTGCAGCTCCAGCCACCCCCCCCACCACCACTCCCAGCCTCCAGGCCTCTGAGCTATTCCGAACCTCCAACCTGACCCCGAGTACTCCGGCCTGCTAGCCGGCCCGGCTGTGGACCCAGGCGCGTCTATTCCCACAGGGCAGACGCCTTACCCTGGCTCCGGGCCTCCTGCTTGTGCAGAACACCCTCTTCTTGCCCAGCCTGCCCCCCTCCTCTGGGACACCTTCCCAGACCCCCAAGGCCTGACCGGACATGCCCTTGGGATCCCCACTGCAGGTCACCACCTGGCCCCACAGCCCTCAGAACTCAAGGGGCAGGGCAGCCGCTCCTCCGTTCCCCAGGGGTTCGGTGGGGCAACATCGCTGAACTGAGAGGTGTGAGACCCCCAGGGCCCCCGTACAGACTCATCCCCTCTCCCAGACACACCTGGAAGCGCAGGCTTTGAGTCCCCCGCCCCCCAGAGGTGCCTCTCAGATCCAGGCTGCAGGCTTTGAGTCCCCCGCCCCCCAGAGGTGCCTCTCAGATCCAGGCTGCCGGAGCCCAGATCCTGAAGCTGACCGGTCAGGAGCAGAGCCAGAGCCAGGACCAAGCACACCTGGCAGGTGGATGTGGGCCCAGATGTGAGGCACGTGGCCACAGAGACCAGACACGCAAACATACGCTCACAACACACTTCATGGCGACACATGTGTTCGAGAGGACAGCCCCCTGGCACTGAGCCCTATGGCCTCTTCTCACGCCCTCCAGGGTGACCTCCCTGGCAGGTCTCTCAAGGCCCCCAAACAGGAAGCAGGACTGGGGGAGCATCCGGGGCCACGAGGCCAGGCTGAAGTCACATCCGGGTTCAGGACCATCCTGGCCATCCCCCTGCCTCAACCCAGCACAG
Source organism: Ursus americanus (assembly GCF_024610735.1). Lineage (NCBI taxonomy): Eukaryota > Metazoa > Chordata > Mammalia > Carnivora > Ursidae > Ursus > Ursus americanus. Next base: position 38,787,452 of record NC_142128.1, read on the forward strand.
CCACCGCTCGCCACACCAGCCAAGTGGCTTCTCTGGAGGTCTTGCCTAAATCGCTCTCCTGCCGATCAGCACCAGACCCTCAAGTTGAAAGGCTGCATGGAGAGGCCCCTGAGAAGCAGTGGGTCAGGAGGGGGCGCAGGCAGCCCCAGCGCATAGCTCACATTCCTTGCTCCCTGCCCTGGCTCTGAGCACTTCCTGCCGCCTCCCAGCCAGGCCCTCAGGCTCCCACGGGCTCCCAGCTGGGCAGCCCGGAGCTGGACAAGCCCTGGTCTCGCAGCTGAGGCAGTGACCAGACAAAGAAGCTGGCATGGGGGTACCCCGGCAGCCGGGCTGTGCCCCCCCAGATGGTGACTCACCAGCCCTGACAAAAAGGCCCCCATTGTTGTTCAGGGTCCAGCCTGTGCCCGCTTGCACCAGGGTCACCAGCGGGTCCCAAATCCCCTCTCCTGACCCTGGGGGACATGGGTTAAGCCGGCTGCTGGGGTCCTCGTTGCCCACCGTGCCCCCACCCAGCCTGACCTGCACGAGTCCCCAGGATGGTCTCTGCGGAGGGGCTCTGGGGGCCGGGGCCAGTGCTGTGGCACCCCCAGAACGGGCCATGGGAGGCAGGAAAGAAGTGGCAGGCACCGAGCGTCCAGCTGGAGTGGCCTGAAGTCTCCGGCCAGCCCAGGCCACCACTCCATTTATCCGCCTCCCACAGCGGCCCCAGCTCCCCAGGGATGGGTGGGGACAGGGGGGCTGAGTCACTTTGGGGACCAGGGTGGTGGCTGGGTCCCCCTCCCCTGCTCAGGCCCCAGCTAGGCACCCCGTACTGGCTAGGTTTCAGTCCTAAGAAAGGAAGGAAGGAAGCTGCTGGGAGGCCCTGCCCTGCTCCCAGGACCCAGGGCTGGGGAGACAGGGAGACGAGGGAGGGGTCCCCGGCGCCGAAGCAGAAGCCAGTCCTGCTGAGGCTCCCAGAGCCCTCCCGTAGGTACGAGGCCCCCATACCAGGCGGTCACCCCCTGCAGGACTCTCACTCACGCTCGGGCCCCAAGGGCCTCCAGAACGGGGGTGGGGGCCCTGGCACCGCAGGCTGCCCTGTCTGGGGGCTGTCCCCTACCGTCACTGTCAGGACCAGCTGTGCCACAGCTGCAGTCTCCCCAGCCTGGTCTGGCCTGGGCTGAGTCACTGCTGACTAGGACCCCACAGCACCCCACTGGGAGGGGCAGCCCTGATCCCCATCCTCCCCAGCCCCACCTCCCACAGCCCAGCCCACAGAGGCTGCGTGGAGAGGGATTCTCAGGAGGAGGAAAAGGAGCTGAGAAGAAAGGAGGGATTCTCGGGGCCCTGACTCCCAGCTTGGCCCTTATTTTCCACGGGGCCCCGGCAGTGGGGGGGGAACTTCATCCTGACCGAACCAAACCACATCCATCCCAGCCCCTCGTCCTGCCCGCTGCCCACTGCAGGCTAGCACCACACTCCCAGGCACCCTCACGGCCCAGTCAGTTCTGGGGAGGTCAGCCAAGGCCTGGCTCTCCCGTCAGACCCTCTGAGCTCAGCCAGGTAGACGTGGGGTCTCTGGAGGGGAGGGAGGGGGTTGACCGTGTCCCCTGGGCCTCCCCTGACCTCCTGGAGTCCCCATCCCCAGGCTGGCCCCTACCACAGAGTCCCTGCCAGTCGGTCCCCACTTTGTTCCTCTAAAAATACGCCCAGAGGAAGCCCCCTCCTAAGGCTTCCTGCGGCTCCCAGAGCCTGAAATAGCAGAGGGGGAAGGTCCCACCCAAGGACAAGGTGCCTTGGCACCCCACCCTCCAGATAAGCCCGAGGGCGGATTTTTCCACAGGAAGGTGAACTCAGCGTTTGTGTCTAAATCAATGGACAAACGCCTGGGGGGGAGGGGCGCTTCCTTTGGGAGGTAAGACGCCCGTGAAGGAGCAGGGTTGTGCGGGCCGGCCAGCAGGCCAGGGTACCAGACCAGCCCGCACATCATCCCAGGACCTCCCTGAAACCCCACAGCTGACCCGGATGCCCCCTACTCGGGCCCTGACCACAGCCGCGGGGCTCTCAAACCCAGAGAACAAAATGCATCCAGAAACTTCAGGTCTCACACCTCCACTGGCATTAGGCCAGTGGTTCTCAAAGCGGGATCTGGGGAAACCCCTGGTATTGAATCTTAAAGAGATTAAACAACAACAAAAAAAGGGCGCCTGGGTGGCTCAGTCCCTTGAGCGTCGGCCTTCAGCTCAGGTCATGATCCTGGGGTCCCGGAATCAGGCCTGACATGGGGATCCCTGCTCAGCGGGAGTCTGCTTCTCCCTGTCCCTCTGCCCCTGCTTGCGCATGCTGTCAAACAAATAAATAGAATCTTAAAAAAAAAAGGCAAAACGGGCATGAGAAACAGTACCATGGGGCTTCAAGAGGGTAGAACCACTGGGGCACCTGGGTGGCTTCAGCTCAGGGTCATGATCTCATGGGTCGTGAGAGTCGTGAGAGCGAGCCCCACGTCAAGGCCAGAATCAGGCTCCACACTCCGCGGAGAGGCTGCTTGGGGACCCTCTCCCTCCGCCCCTCCTGCTGCCCTCTCTCTCTCCCCCCCCCAAAAATAAAGAAAAAATAAATAAATAAAATCTTTAAAAAGAGAGAGAGAGCAAAACAAGTAAGGTGAGTTTCTTCCTCTTGGCCTCCCCCAAGTAGGACCCCCCCAAGCCCTGCCACCCAGAAGTCGGTAGAATAGCACCCCACACACGTACACATTTATTCCAGCCCTTCTGGCCCCGGAGAGGACGCAGGAAGAGAAAAGTACCCCAACTGCTGTAGACCCCAAGCTGAGGACCCAGCTTAGAGAGTGTCCCCAGCTGTCCCCAACCATGCACTGCCCACAGAAAATGACCAGCCCCGAGCTCCCAAGGCCTTCCCAGCACAAGTAGGCTCTTTAGACAGACAGACACCTGATGTGAACACAGAGCTAGGCACCATCCGTCCCAGGACATCCCAGCAGACCCTTCCCAGTTCCCTCAGCCCCTAGGCCGGGTTTGTCAGAGAGACTTTCCCTAGGCCAGGGAGCTCTGATGGGCATCCTGGGGAAGAGGGCTGGTGATGGAGGGCCAGGGACCAGGGCCATGCTCCCGAGTCCACGTGCCTTAGAACACAGGCTGACGGCAGAAAGAGTGGCCCCAATTAGCCAAGAGGGTAGTCACCAGGGGCCCCAAGAGGCAGAAGGGATAGAGACGGAGACTTCTGGAGGTGAGCAGAGGGGGAGACGGCCCACCATCAAGAGTCAGACACTATGCTCCTGGGAGAAGTCAGAGTGGAGCCTGCCGTACCTTCTGGCCAGCCTCGGAGCCCAGGCTGCTTGCACGTGCCCAGTCCAGCTTTGGCTCCCAGGGGTCGTGGGTGGGCGGAAGCCCTCGATGGGCCATCTCTTCAGTGCAGGTCAGCTGCCGCCGGCGGAGCTCCTCGTCCGTCTCTTTGTCCACCACCAGCAGCCGAGTCTGCCCTTCCACAGCCTTGATCCTCTGCACCACCTGGGGAGGCGGGTTGGGGGGAGCAAGTCAGCAGTTGGCACTCCGGGCAGCACATGGACAGTGGCACCACCCAGGGCTGGCCCAGGATCGCGGGCAGGCAGCTGGCCTACCGGGGGTGGGCGGCTGGACCGAGAGGCCCGCCGGCTCCACCCCCCACCCCCAGGGCTCCGGCAGCTCCCTCCCTCTTTACCCAGGACTCCTGACACAGGGCTGCGAGGGCTACAGGGTCGCTGCAGGGACTTGCCTCGGCCCGGGAGTGGCTGGGAAGCTGGGTGAGACAGTTGGTCTGGAAGGTGGTGCATGGCCGAGCTTGGGGTTTTCAGGGTGTGTGTGTGTGTGTGTGCACGGACATGTGTGCACAGACATGTGTGCATCCAGCTGTTTCAGGGTCTGTCTCTCAGGCTGGGGCCGAGGGAGCAAGGGGTCTCCCTAGGTCCCTGTCTGGGGGTCTGCGGTCATTGCTGTCCTCAATAGTGGAGCCTGGATGAGTAAACCCGCCACCTCTGAGCCTTCCATCTGCCTCCAGACCATGACCACCTGCCCCTGCTGGACCTGCAGAGACGGGAAGGCCTGGTTCCTGTGGCGAGACACCTGCTTGGGCCCCCAGACACAACCGGGGAAGCAGGGCTCAGACCCGGCAGGCAGAGGCCACCTGTGGGACAAGTGTGACGTCAGGGCACGTGTGTGTCTCTGCAGGTGTCCGTGAAGTGTCTAGAGCACATGGGGGACCATGGAGTGTGCATATCAGGGTGCGTCCTGCAGGGAGAAGGAGCAGTCGGTGCCCCCTGGGTGTTGGGGAAGGATGGACAAGACCCCCACCCCAAGTCTTGGGGGAGGGAGGGCAGAGAGGGCCCCCATCAGCTGCTCGGCAGAAGCTGTCAACAGATAGGAGGGTGTGAAGCAGGCCCATCCTCCCCCTGGCCCTCCTCCACCCCTCCTCTCTCTTGGTGAGAGCCATAGGGGGACCCCAGCACCTTCCTGCTTCCTGACTGTGGGACCCAGAGTAGACACCCAGTATCCTCAAGCATCAGTCTCCTCATCTGTAAAACGGGATCTGTAACTACACATCCTCCCCACCGGGCCAGCGTGGTCCTGTGTGTAAACTTCTTAGAGACCAGCACCCGGGGGCCCAGGTGGAGCAGGTGCTGTTGGGGGAAGGCTGGCAGGGACAGTTAAACCAAAGCCAGGTGCCACTCCAGCAGCCCCTCCCTGTGGTCTGCCAAGCCCAGACCTCTGGCCCACATTCCACCCGCCTTCAGCAAATAGCTTTAGCCAGCAGATACTCTGGGTGGAAGACAGAAGGTAGGCAGACAGACGAACAGACAGGAGCCTCGCGTAGAAGCGGAGTTCAGCAGTTGGTCCAGCCAAGAACCAATTCACTAATCTCTAGGCCCCAGGGCTGGCCACACAGACAGGTCACAGACTCATGCGTGCCGGGGAGGACACAGAGAACCCTGAGCAGAAGGGTGGAGGGAGGCTGGACTCCTGCCAGCTGAGTCCCTGGCCAGTGGGAGATAGATAGTCCCCAGGGAGCAGAACCTGCTGGGAACAGGCCCTGCCCTCCTTCTGGCCCTCATCTCCAGCGGCAGGAGGCAGGGGCTGTGGCAGCGGCCCCAACGAGAGGCACCTGCGGCCACCAGCAGCGACTCAGGGACCCAGACACCATCACCCTACACACACATTAGTACACTGACCTGCCAACACACACTGATGACTACGTGTAGCCAGGCAGGCCGACCACAGGCCCAGACACACACACGCACATTCGCGGACACAAGCACATACAGGTGTGTCCCCACTGCGACACCCCTCAGGTATCCCCAGGCAGCTGTGGGCACACGTGTGTGACCCCCAGAGGGACGGATACACACACACACACCCGGCTGTGTACACAGGCACGTGTTTACACTCATAGACAAGCACTCAGGGCCCCCAAAGCATGGAGACCCCCCAAGGTGACTGACGCTGGCACTCCTGGCACACCGAGGCCCAAACAAGACCGAAGTGCTGGGGCCGAGCGCGAGGAGCCGCAGTGCGGGCCCTCCCTGCCAGGATGCCCCCTCCGCGGTGCAGGAGCCAGCTTCCCGACGCGGAGAGGCGAGAAGGAGGCCGGCGGCCACCGCCTCCGTGGCCACGTCCGCCGTCTCGTAGCGGGAGTCCACGCAGGCCCTCGTGCGACCCGCTCCGGCCCCGGGCAGGGCGCCGAGGCCTGGGCGCACGCAGCGCAGCGCCGGGAGCGGCGGTCTCGGGACCCCCCGCGAGCGCAGGGCGGTGAGGGGGGCCCAGGGGGACCGCGGGCCGGGGACGGGGCGCGGGCACCCACCTGGTGGTGCGTCTCGCCCTCCACGTTGACGCCGTTGACCTCGACCAGTCGGTCCCCGGCGCGCAGCGCGGCCGCCTCTGCCGGGGAGCCGGGTTCCACGCGCCGGATGAACTGCCCGCGGCGGCCCTTCTCGCCGTGCAGGTGGAAGCCGTAGCCCTGCTCGCCGCGCACCAGGCGGCACAGGCGCGGCCGCAGCGGCTCCGGGGCGGCCATGGCGGCGGCTGCCCACCCGCCGGCCACCGGCCGGCCACGGCGCTGACGCCTGCCGCAGGCAGGCAGGGGCGCGGGGGGCGGCGCGGAGGCGGCAGCGGCGGCGCTGGGGACCCGGCGGCGCCCTCGGCTGCTCCCGCTCGGCTCCAGTCGCCTCGGGCTCGGGCTCGGGCTCGGGCTGCGGCACCGCCCCCGCGCCCGCCCCTTCCCCGCCTCCTGCGTGAGGCCGCCCCCGCCCCGAGTCCCGGCCGGTCCTGGCGGTGGCCTGGCCTGGGCACTCTGCCAATCCCGGGGGGAGGCCGCAGGGCCTAGGACCCCCCTCTGTCTCGACCCGACTCTGGGCAGCCTCCCTGGCGCCAGCGCCTGTGCCAACTAGGCCAGGAACATTTATTGAGCACCTACGGTATGCATGACACAGAGGCGGGCTCTTGAGGTAGGGGGGAGTGGAGAAAGGATCCTCAGGCCGAGGACCACACAAAGGTGGAGAGTAAAAACAAGGGCCACAGCTCTGTCCACCATCTAGGGGAACACACACACTCTTTCCCCCCCAACCCCCGCTGTTCCTGTATCTGGATCCCTCCTGCACCCGGAGCTGCCCTAGCCCAGCAGAGTCCCAGGATGGTCCAGGAGGCAAAAATAGGAGTTCGGAACTAACAAGGCAGCAGCTCTCTCCTATATTCTGGAGGCCAGTGACTGGGTGGCTCCCTGGCCCTCCCCAGGAGATCGTTTGTGCTTATCTGTGATGGGGACATCTATTAAACATTACCCCCCCACACACACACACAAACACACCTCTCTTTGCCAGAGCCCCTCACTTGTGCCCCTGTTCAACCCAGGCAGAGATGAAATGTACCCAGGACTTTGGCCTCTGACCTCTTGGCTTGTGATCAGGGCTCACAGAAGCTGTTCCCATGAGCTGGCCCTGTGATCCCCCTCTGCCCCAGACCACCCTTCCCTCCATCCTTCTCCCCTAGCATCTAGCCATCCCCAGCATGAGTGCCCCTTCCCCCAACCAGAAAATGACAACAGAAAATCGGTTACGCTTTGCTGCGTCTCTGAGTGCACTTTATCTGGAAAAACCCAAGAGTGCTCAGGCCATTTTGCAGATCAAGAAACTGAGTTCTAGAGAGGAACAAGACCCAGGCAAGTTTCCCTAGCTCCTCTTAGGCACTGCTGTGAGATTCCAAGTCCACACTTTATCATGGAGCTCTTTCTCAGCCTCCGATACAGGAAGATAGCTGAACTCCCCCTCAGTCTGGCCCTCCCCAGCCTGCCCAGCCCCCTGCACATACCTGGTCCCTGGGGGTCAGGCACAGCCAGCCCAGACAGTTCCCCATGGGGGCAGAAGCTGGCTCGGCTCAGGCCCTGTCCTTACTGCTCCTTCTCCCCTCTCCAGTGCCTTCAGCCTGGACGCCCAGTCCCCGCCGAAGCACAGGGCTCTCCTCTGGGCAGCCTCCTGGGCTGCGGCCCCTTGAGTGTCCACACCCGGCTGCTGCCCCTAAAAGCCACTTAGGCCAAGATTGCACGGCTGCGTCCCCACCCCCACCTCTAAGTTCCTGGCTGCTGCTGCCATAGGCTCCTGCCTAGCTGGCCACCTCTATCTGTCTGCCTGTCCAGAGGCTGCCTGTCTGGCCTGCGATGGCGTCTCTCGACCCAGCCTGGTGCTGCTGCTCCTGGAGGCTGTGAGGATGGGTGTGGTCTGCCATATACCACCCCAGGTGGGGCTTAGGGGTCACCGCATGGCAACCAGGACCAGCCAGGACCTGCCAGGCTGTGCCTTGGGGCCACACCAGAGTCTAGGGAGGTAGCTGGATGGGAGACCCCCAGGCTGGGGGTAGAGAAGGTAGGAGTCCCTGGTCCTCTGGGTCTGGAGGCTTGGAGATCTCCTCCCGCCTCCATGGGACAGACACTCCCAGGATCAGCCTCAACCAGTCCGTGAAGATGGAAGGGAACAGAACACCACTGGAGGGAGGCGTAGCCAGGGGCTTGTGGTCGCAGCCAGGGGCTAGAACACTGCCTCACAGCATCACAGCATCGCAAAGGAGGCTCCAAAGCAAAAAAGGAGTTGAAGAAGTACCGGGAAGGTAACAAAGAAACAAAGGCCACCTCAGAGAGTAACCAAGGGGCTGGTTAACAGCCACAGAATAAAGGCAGCAGGGAAGAGGGGCAGGTAAATTCCGAAGGGGGAGCAGGAATGGGTGAGAGGGAACGGGGTTAAGTACGGGCCCCATGAACAGAGGCAGGGAAAGCTAACCGAGCTACTCTCCTGGGCAAACTCTCCCGCGCCCCTTCCTCCAGCCTCGGGCCTCTGGCTGAGACCCAAGTGGGAGTCAGAGGAACAGGCCAAGAGAAAGGCATGGACAAAGACCCAGAAGAGCGGACCGGAAGGTGCTCAGGGGCTGTAAGCTGTTTGGGGTCACCGGGGGATGGGCCAGAGGAGGTGATCAGCGAGGCCAGGGGCAGTCGGGGAGGCCAGGTGGGAGGTGATCCCCACCCCCACCCCCGACGCCCTCGCGGCCACCTTGCTACACAGGCCTTGTGACAGACAGGAAGTAGACCTTTCGGGGCTTCCCTCTCCTGGGCTGTCAGAGGGTCTACCTGGGATGGGGGCTGGCCCGGTTGTCCAGTGGCGGGGAGGGGGCTTTCTTCTCAGCTTTGAACCTACCTCCCAGCTGCAACGCCCCCAGCGATGGGCGGAGCCTGGGCCTGGGCGGGGACTCTGGGGCGTGGCAGTGGGTAGAGGCCTGGTCACAGGCCCCGGGAAGGCCTGGGGGCCCCTCTGTGGGGTGGAGCCATTAGTCTGACGCCCCGGTAATGGCCCAGAGCTTCCCGGCCGGCGCCGCCTCCCTAATGGGCATTAATGGCCCCACGGGATGACCGGGCCTCGTTTACGACCCTCAGACTACGCCAGGCTTCTCTTCAGAGCCCGAAACTGGCGCAGGCGGGACCAGCGCGACGGAAAGAGACGTGAGAGCAGGACACCCGGAGCCGAGAGCGAGCAAGAAGGGGAGAACGGCGCGGGCCGCCAAGGGAGGAGGCGCAGGAACCCGCCCACCCGCTCCGGGCCCGCCCACGCCCCGCTCCTGGCCCCTCCCACCGCCGCAGGCGCCGACTGGGGCCGCAGCCCGGAAGAGCTGCCGCGCAGCGCCGCCTGCCGGTTCTCGGTGGGATTGCGTCGTCCGAGGGGTTGGCCCGGGACCCGCCCCTCTGGCTTCGATTTGGTCCAGCCTTGCTCTGCTGGCTGAGGATTGGGGTGAGGCCGGTGCCTTGGGGCTGCTTGCACTGCGGGACCACAGGGGTGCGTGCCATGAAGGTGGTAGGCAGAGAAGCCGGGCCTCTGCCAAGTCTCTAGTCAGCACTGCTCTTTCGCCCTGGACCTTACTGGACTACGGTGCCTCCAGGCAGTGTGAAGTCTAGCGTCTGAGTGTCCAGCACTTGTGACCAAACACATGCAGACCACTTGGCACCCAGCGCTGATGAGCGCTGGGGAACATCGCTTAGAGCCCTGGAAACAGACATTTATATGCCTTGGTAAGGGCAGGTCTGGGGCTGGCGCAGCCCTGAGGAGGGCATTTAACAGGGTCTGAGGCCCTGCAGCCCTTCTTCTGGGTGGACCGTGGGGTCGTTCTGGAATCTGCCCAGAGGTCCTGCAGTCCGTGTGGGGCAGGGGGAGGAGCAATGAGACCAGGGGACAGGGCAGCCGTGTGGCCCCAGACCCTGGTGCCCTTGGTGGTGGGGAGTCTTTGAGTGTTGTGCCCTGAAGTGAGAAAGGTCAGGATGCCCACACTTTCTTTGAAAGGCCGAGTTTGGTGAGAAGCAGGAGCAGGAACGAACTTGGAGTGCAGAGAATGGGTTGACCTGGGGAGTCTGTGGCCACCCCTTCCCTCAGTGCAGATCCTGGAATCAGAGTCAATATATCTAGTGCACCTGAGTGGCTCAGTTGGCGAAGCATCTGCTTTCGGCTCAGGTCATGACCTCAGGGCCCTGGGACAGAGCCCTGCATTGGGCTCTCTGTTCAGCAGGGAGCCTGCTTCTCCCTCTGCCTGCTGCTCCCCCTGCTTGTGCTCTCTGTCAAATAAATAAATAAAATCTTTAAATATATATATATGTGTGTGTGTGTGTATATATATATTTCCCCCCCCCAGGGGTCAGTTGGTAAGAATTGGGGGGGTGGGGTAAAAAAGAGCGCCCACATTAGGGAATGGCATGGGGAGAAGGATACACCCAGGAGATGAGCAGGAATTGCCAGTAAGGAGAGATGGGGGCTTCGAGGCCAAGGAGAAGGTAGGGGCTGGTGAGTGAGTATCTCCAAGCTAGCCAGCTGGGCGTGCATGGGACCACCCCTCCTCTGGTCCTAGCTTTGTGCCCTCGTGGAAGGCCTTGCCACATGGCCAAGGGAAGACTCCAAGGGCAGACAGCATCAGGGCACAGTGATGGGGCGCTTCGAGGCCCGGGACCGTTGGGGAGTCAGAGCCCACACCGACGAGGGCTGACGAGAAAGCAAAGGGTGGAGGGGCCCAGGCACTTGTGAGCAGGCGCTGTAGGGGGCCCAGGTGGAGGGAGGTCCTTATTCACGATGGCGGAGCATATATACACAGGGGATGGAGCCAATAACTGAAAATGCAGAGGGGATAAGAGGTGGAAGGGTCTCTGAGGAGGCAAGGGGCCCTTCCTCCCTAGAAGGAGAGCAGGACCTTGAAGAAGGGGGCCAGGGGTCCTCACTTCCTCTCCAGAAGGCATTGGCAGAGGGGAAGGAGGGTTGCAAAGATCAGGTTTGAAATGAATCTGGGGAGATGGGAGAAAGGCTGGGTGGGCTGCTAGGTCTTAAGGTCCCTTAAGGAAGACACTTGCCCCAGCCTGGTCAGGGGGCATAGTGAGGAGGCACTCTGGGGCTCCCGGAGGCTGGGTGGGGGCTCTGGCTCAGCTGGTAGGGTATGAGTCCTGTTTTCCTCTTTCTGGTAGATGGCTGTGGGACCCAAGGTCTGACTTGCACCTACCTCCCATGAGACCTCTCCTCTTCTGTGGGACCCTGGGACCTGATCTGATGACCCACCCCGGAACAGGAGGGGCAGTACTGGCAGAGAAGGAAGGGGACCTAGGCCCCAGCAGTGTCTCTGCTTCTGTCCCCACTTTGCCCCCACCCCCCAAGCACTTACAGGTCCAGCTGGTTAGGAGGGGGCATCCCCTGGCCAGGGAGAGGGTTTCTGGTATCTGCCAGGGTGTGAACCCAGCCAAGCGCCCTGAAGCTAGATGCCAAGTAGATATCGCAGAGGAAAGGGGTCATACGTGGGAACTCATGAACTAGGCAGCTTTTATTGACCAGATCGCCTGGCTTGGCCTGAGCTGTGCACCCAGGAGGATAAGTAGACTCAGCTAGCCAGCGTCAGACAACGGGGCGTCGCCAGCAAGGGCTGCACTCAGGATGGCCCTGGGGAGAGGTGAGGGCCGGCGAAGGTGGTTCGCTGCGCAGACCCTGGCTGAACAGGAGACACTCTGAAGGCTCTAGAGAGAACAGAGCAGGACCTTGGGAAGAAGGCTGTGCGCCCACCACTAACCCCCGCCCCTCCCCAAGGCTGGAAGGGTAGAAAGCCTTTCTGGGCAAGAAGTGGGAGGTAGGAAGGTTGTAGGGTGTCTCGTGGGCACGCGGCTCCGGGCCCAGATCTCTCCCGACATCCTCCACCCACTGCCGTCCCGGTCCCCTTTCTCTCCCCACGTACCTGGCCTGCTTCACGGAGGTCCAGGAAGGGGTGCCCAGCTGCGGCTCCAGTTCGGGCTCGGGCTCAGCGGCGCGCTGGCTCCGAGGAGCACTGACCCGGAGCCCTGCGCGGGAGTACCTGCGTCCCATCTCCAACAGTTCCCGAACCCCAGAGGAAAGCAGGAGAGCACCGCGGAGGACTGGCGCCGGAGAGAGGGTGTCTTTGGCAGAGAGCCCCTGGGGGAACTCGCCCAGGCCTCGGGTATCCCAGGCAAGGGATCCGGCAGCGGGGCGCAGCGCTCGGCGCCACATATAGGGCGAGCGGCGCAGCCCCATAAGCAAGCCCGCGGCGCGGCCCACTGTGTGGTAGCGGGGACTTGCCACGTGCTTGTACCAGGCGCCGGCGGGCGGTGAGGACAGCAGCAGCAGCAGCAGCAACAATGCGAGCATCGGCCGGCCCGCAGGGCCCCGCAGCCCCGCGCCCCGCGCCAGGGTGCTCAAGGTGACGGCCGCCCGGCGGGGCAGGCCAGGAGCTCACTCAGCTGGGTCTGCGCGCACTGCCTGCGGCGTCGGGGAGCCAGAGCGTCGAGGGGCCGCCGCGCAGCGGATCCAGCTAGAACTGCTCGCTGGCCCCGCCCCGCTCGCCCCCGCGGAACTTGCTGGGCTCCCAAAGGCAGGGGAAGGGATGGAGAGGGGAGAGGGGTGAGGGGCCCCGGCTCCTGGGGCGGGGGCGGAGGTGATCCTAGTATCTTCTCTGAGCGGGTGGGCCTTCAGCTAGAGCTCATCCCGACGCTCCGCTCGGGGCGCCCCTGCCCCCGCTCAAGAAGAACTGTCAGGAAACCGGGATGGGGGGACGTGGGCAAAGGGATGCCTCCCTAGCCAGAGCTCTTGCAGGCTGGGCACCAGCAGAGGAAAGACTGGGAGGCACCAGCAGAGGAAAGTGGGGTCCTCTGCATCCTTCAAGAGCCCTCTGTGTATCTCCTGTCCTGAGGGCTGTCTCCGGTCCCACCTACAGAGCTCTTAAATGTCGCCTCACCCCTCCCCATCCTCTCCCACCCTAGCCAGTGGGAGCCCTCCAACCTACGTCACAGCTGCCGCCACAAGGAGCCCTTCCTGAGATGGGTTAGTGGTTCCCCATGGCTTCCAGAATAGTAAGCAAGCCCCTCCTCTTACCCCAGCCCTGGGCTGGGCAGGACAAGGTCCTGTGGACCTCCAGCCCGGTCTCTGGTGTGGTCCCCTCAAGACCACTGTCTCCGGCCAGTTTCCATCTTTCTGCATTACAACCTGCAATTCTGCCCGCCTCTGTTTCCGTGCCCAGAACGTCCTTCCCTTCCCAACCCAGCACGCTTGCACTCATCATTTGGATCCTGCCTACATGGCCCTCATCTGAATAGTCCCCCTGGAGTATTCCTCCGTGGCCGTACACGTTTAACAACCCCTTCCAGACGGCAGAGCATGACCCATTCTTGCCTGAGCCCCAGCCCAGGAAGGATGCAGACTCGAAATAACCAGACCTCACCCCACCCCCAGCGACCACACCAGTCATGGAACACTTTCTAGATCCTACACGCCAGGGATCCTGAAATGTCTTTTTTTTTTTTTTTTTTTAAGATTTTATTTGTCAGAGAGAGGGAGAGAGAAAGCACACAAGCAGGGGGAGGGGCAGGCAGAGCAGCAGAGAGAGAAGCAGGCTTCCCACAGAGCTGATGGGACTCGACCCCAGGACTCTGGGATCATGACCTGAGCCAAAGGCAGACACTTAACAACTGAGCCACCCAGGCGCCCCCAAAAATAAAATCTTGGGGAAAAAAATCATCCTGCCTTGGGCTCCCTGCTCGGTGGGGAGTCTGCTTCTCCCTCCCTCTGCCTCTTTCTGGGCTTGTGTGCACTCTGTCTTGCTCACTCCCGCTCAAATAAATAAATAAATAACATCTTTAAAGATATTTTAAAAAAGATTTTATTTTTTCAAGTAATCTCTATACCCAGCGTGGGGCTCGAACTCAGAACTCCCAGATCAAGAGTCGATGGAGCCAGCCATTGACCTCCTTTACCAATGAAGAAAGTAAGGCACAAGGAAAATGGACTTGTTCAAATCACCTGTTGGGTAAGCAGTGGGGCGAGTGGATCCGACCTAGGCCCCCCAGCCTGACAGCAACAGTTTGGGGACCTAAACTGTAGTTCTCCATGAAACTGCCCCTCGCCCTCTGCCTGTCTCTTCAGCAAGAGGCATGATTCTGGGAGTGAAGGGAACAAAGTCCTTCCTCCCAAATCTCCATGTCAAGGGGCCACAGAGGGGCTGGGGGTACAGAGGATGCACCTCGAAGGCAGGAGGGGCCCAACTTGGTTGTGGGGAGCCCTGGGGGGGCAGTTAGAAGCAACAGCAGCCCTCCCTACAAAGACCCTGTGGAACAGGGGAGAAGCAAGCCCTGAGCCCAGCATCCTGTACCTCAACCTCTCCTGTCTCAGTTTCTTCACCTGTAAACCGGGATGGTAAGAGCCCCTTCTCAGCTTACTGTGAGCATTAAACCAGGCCTGGCACACGGGGTAGCTGCTCAAATAATGGTCGGGCTACCATCTCCCGCTGTTACTGTTCCAGAGGCTGACCAGCTTCTAAGCTGTCAGTAAAAACGCTTTGATGGAGGGGTGACTGGCGCAGGGACTGTGGGGTAGGGGGCGGAGAGGGAGCTGCGGGCGCACTGGAGGGGCCTGGAGGACCACAGGGACCAGAGAGCCGTGTGGAAAGCAGCCTCCCCGGGGGGCCCTTGGCCTGGAGAGCCGCCTGGAGTGTGCAGTGCGTGGGCAGCGCGGCACGACACGGTCCGCCAGGGTCCCCTGACGCTGCACAACCTCCGAGCTAGAGTACTTGGTGGGGGTGGGGGGTGGGAGCTGCCTGAAGCCCCCCACACCCCCAGCTCCGGGGTGGGTGGGGGGGAGAGTCCGGGCGCCCCCTGGAGGTGGCCCAGTAGGATCACATGCGGCTAGGCGGTAATGGGTCTGGAGCCATTAGAACCCAGAGTAGAGCTACGGGTGCCCGGATAAATCTCCAAAACACAGTGTTCGAGAAAGAGGAAAGTACCCTGCACGATGCTACATTCCACATCCGTTTAAATACCCGTCCTGCTTGTTTATGGCTGTGAAGCCCACGACATGATGAAGGCCCCCAGTGAGTCGGAGCGGGGCTCCTGCCGGGTGACAGTGTGCAGAAGGCATGTGTGGAGGGAGCCTAGGGCCGGGGTGGGGGAGCAAAGCACACCATAGTCCTAGGGACTCCCAACTTGGGGTACAGGGGAGGAGGGGCTCTGCCCAGCCCTGAGCCCAGGGGCTCAGTGACAAAGGCCTCCCCCCTTCCCCCACAGCAGGGGTCTGGAGCCACTGTGGGAGGAGAGGAGGTGGGGAGGAGGTGATGGGCCCATGAGAGCTGACTCTCCTTTCTGGGACTCACCTCTCCCTTCACCCCTCTTAGAAACCAGGGGAACGTGGCTTTGGACTGTCTGCACGCCACCCTTCCCCAAGGGCACCAAGCTGCCCGTGCTCCAGGACCACTCAGCCTCAACACCAGGCACGGAGCCCAGTCCCAACAAGGACTCCATCCTAAGGACGCAGTGCTTGAGCAAATCTGTTTTGTCTTTTTATTTATCTATTTCTATCAAGCTAATTTACATTATAAATATGCCAGTATAAGGAAGAAATTAAAACTGTCCCTGACCCACCCTTTTACTTCCCAGTCCTGCTCTCCAGAGGCAACAGCTTCCAACTCCTTCAGGTCTTTCTTCTAGTACTGACCTCCTATTAAAAAATCATAATCTTAACTGCTATTCTAAAAGTCAGTGGTGTTTTTAAGACCCTATACCGTACTTTGAGTAAAGCGTGTACATCTAGTCTTCACAAGTGCGTTTGTTACGTATGCATACACCTGCGTGCCCACAGCCCGGAACAAGACAGCAAAGATTTCAGCTCCCGGGGACCTCCCTTTGCCCCCCGCCCCAGCCAGAAGCCCCCAGCATAACTGATCACCTCATCGGGAGTCCTACCCTCAGCGCCACCAATATATGGGGGCTGTCCCGTGTAGTGGGGAACGTTCAGCAGCATCCCTAGCCATCACTCACTTGTATGGGAAGAATTACAGCCCCT
The DNA here is from genome assembly GCF_024610735.1 of Ursus americanus. Classification (NCBI taxonomy): domain Eukaryota; kingdom Metazoa; phylum Chordata; class Mammalia; order Carnivora; family Ursidae; genus Ursus; species Ursus americanus. The sequence goes on from NC_142128.1 coordinate 38,803,314, forward strand.
CCCCCAGATGTATGTACCCGATATCCTGGTACCTGTGCACACCCACCTGACGCGGTAAGGGGGGGCACTGAAGTTGCAGAGGAAATTAGGGATGCTCAACAGCAGACTTTAGTAGAAGCAGACGGTCCTGGATTATGCAGGTAGGCCCAGCGCCATCACGTGGGGGTAAGTGTGGAGGTAGGCGGTGTCGGAAAAGGGGGGGCGACGAGGGGGAGGCTGGCAGGATGCACCCTGCAGATAGAGGACGGGGCCTCGGATGTTGGAGACGATGACATGGATTCCCACCGGAAGGCATGCACCCCACCTGCACCTTGATTTTATCCCAGTGAGACCTGTTTCCAACTTCTGAATTCCCTAACTATAAGATAATAAATTTGTGTTGTTAAGCCGCTAAGTTTGTGGTAATTTTTTAACACTGGCCATGGAAAGCTAATGACCCTGTAGATGCCAGAAATGCTCCCATTCGGAGACCACCACAAATGTCTATTTGGGGGTAAAACTGCCCCCGACTGAGGACCACAGACCTTTAGATTATAAACTGCCACTTTCTGATTTATCTGTTTTAGGCAGCACCAGAAGGCTTCCTACAAACTTAGATGAGGCTTGGGCCCTCTCACGCTCTCTTCATCCTTCTGCTGGGATTTTGTCACAACTTTCGGCTAACTCACTGGCCAGTTTATGTTGTTGTGGCTGTGTATTAAGTGTCATACGATTCCATTTCCTTTCTCACGGATTGCTTTTTCTCCCCCATTGCTTGTTTTTTTATATACTTATTGTGCTATTTTCCCCCAAAAGCTCTGAGAGAGAGGGCGAGCTCCTCGCAACAACTGTTCCCGATTCTCAAGCACGTGAGGGCACCCCGATCAGGTCCATATTTGCTCTGGAGGCTGTGGGAGACGCCGGGCTCCTGCTCCAGGCTGCTCACCCCCTTCCCACACATCCACATTGGCGCCTCCACATGGGCTCACCCTGCGCTCTGCTCTGGCTCTCATCTGGGTTGGAAAGCGTTTTCTGGATGCCAGGCCATCTTCCAACTGGTACTCCCTAACATTTGGAGACACAAACCCTCTGGTAGTTTCATGTGAAAGGGGACATGGGAACTAAGTAATTTGTCCCTTTTATGTCAGTGTCTTGATGCCTAATGGAAAGATTTTCTGGGCGTAGAATTTGTGGGTGAATATCCTACTCCCTCAGAAATTTGAGGGAATCTCTGGCTTCCAGTGTTCTGGGAGTAAAGTCCTACTCTGAATCCCTCTTCTAGGATCTTCTCCTGCCTTACGCCCTCCTCCCTAAAGCTATCAGGGTCTTTGCTTCGTCTGCAGTCCTCCAGTATGTGGGGACGAGGTCACGTGCTGACGGCCTTCCTTCCTTGGCTGGGCCCTCTCAGTGTGAAGACTCATGTCCTTCAGTGACAGCCCGCACTGCCTTACTAGTTTCTGGATAATTTGCGCCTCTCCACCTTCTCTGTTCCCTCTGACATTCCTCTTAATTAGTATTGCACCTTCTAGATTCAGAGTTCCAGCTTCTTTTCTCTCTTTGCGTTCTGCTTGCTGGGAGATTTCTTCAATTGTATCTTCCCAATTTGCTCTTGAATTTTTACTTACGACTCTAATTTCTAAGAGCCCTTTCTTGTTCTGGTTGTTTCAAGCTTGTTATTGTTCAAGACATCCTAACCTCATTTCACAGAAGCAGCATCTTTTCTGGAAATATCAAATACAGCTCTTTCCTTCCTTCCTTCCTTCCTTCCTTCCTTCCTTCCTTTCTTCCTTCCTTCCTCTCTTTTTAAAGTAGGCTCCCCACACAACATGGAGCTGGAACTTACGACCCCAAGATCAAGAGTCATGTGCTTCACGGAATGAGCCAGCCAGGCACCCCAAATTCTGTTCCTTCTAAAGCCTCCTTTTGCTCCCTGGGTCTGCTTAGTTTGGTCCATCTTTCACACTGCAGGCTTTCCTCATGAGTCTGGAGATCCTTGGCTGTCCCCATGTATGAGTGAGACCTGGATGCTATTTCTTTGCCAAGCGGTGGGCTTCACTGCCAGAATGGCTTTTCATTCTGTAATGGGGCGGGCAGTGAAGCTGTTCTCTGGAGCTGGTCAGTTTCTGAGCGTTAAGTGTGGGGGCATGGATCAGATACAGAAGTCAGGCCAGGGAAGGAGGGCCCAGGTCCCCGGGTTTCATGCACTAACTTGCAGGGACTCCTGTTTTCAGTCCCTTGCCTCAGCTCACCCTCAGTGAAACTTACCAGGGTTCTCCCCAAAGGTCTTAAGTATGCTTTGTAAAGTGAGTCACTCGTCTTCCTGTCATTTCAAGATTTGTTTACATCCTTCACTAGCTGCTCCTTCTTCCTGTTCTCTTGGCGCTTGTGGGCTGGCAGCCTTCTATTCCCTCCCTGTCGTTTAGTGGGTTTGTGTGACAGTGAGAGGGCGTCTGCATGTGGCCTGTCCACCTGTTTTACTTGGTGTGATGATGCCTGTTTTGCAAGTGAGGAAGCCAAGGGCTCAGTGAGCTAACCAAGTTCACCAGCAAATAAGTGGCTGAACTGGGGGTTCAAGCCCATTTCTGTCTCATCTTAAAGTCCAGGCTCACTCCCCAACAACACACAGCCTTTTTCTAGAAGGCTTCAGATTTGACTTGCTCCTTTGATGGCAGAAGGGGGGGTTGGAGTGTGCCTGTTCCCCAAGGGTAGGGAGGAAGCCCTCCAACACCTGCGGGGGCCTGAAGCCCAGTATTCACCAGGGAGCACTCAGCAAACCCGCCCTGATGCTTCCCTGCGCCAGGCCTCCGACCTCGGCTGGGTGTGCCCTGCGAAGAGCGCCAAGTTCCCTGCCTGATTTTCCTATCAGGATCCGGGGAGCCAGTCCCTGGCTCGGAGATGGATGCCACCAAAAAAGTCTTTTCTGATAAGGACTTGCAGAAAGTTCTTACTTGGGGAGGCCGGGGAGGGCGGAGGGGTGTGCGCTGCATATAACAAGCGGTCTGGACTGGAGAAGAAACTGTGGGCTCCCCATACGGCGGCTATATTTAGCAAATAAACTGCAGGACGTGCGGTTAAATCTGCATTTCAGATGAACGCGGGACAGCATGTCAACACAAGGACGGCCTACCCACGGCAAGGACTTACTCACACTGAACCAACTGAACGCCGTCCGTTGCTGCTCTGAAATTCCAAGCTACCTGGCGGCGCAGCGTCTCGCGGGGCGCGCAGCCACGGCGGAGGCAGGCGAGGGGGGGGCCGGACCCCCGCCCGCGCCCCCCTGCCCGCGCCCCCCTGCCCGCGCCCCCCTGCCCGCGCCCCCCTGCCCGCGCCTCGCCGGGGCGGAAGTGGCGGCGTGCGCTTCCGTCGGGCGGGGCCGTTGCTGGGCGGGGCGCTGACGTCGCCCGGAAGGGGCGGGCCCGCCGGGAGCAAGGCCGCACCGTGCCGCGCCGCGCCGCGCCGGCCGAAGGGGGCCGCAGCTCGGACCATGGCGGCGGCGGCGGCCGCGGGCGCCGAGGGGCGGCGCGCGGCCCTGGAGGCGGCGGCGGCGCCCGAGCGAGGCGGCGGGAGCTGCGTGCTGTGCTGCGGGGACCTGGAGGCCACGGCGCTGGGCCGCTGCGACCACCCGGTGTGCTACCGCTGCTCCACCAAGATGCGGGTGCTGTGCGAGCAGCGCTACTGCGCCGTGTGCCGCGAGGAGCTGCGCCAGGTGCGCCGCGCCGCGCCGGCCGGGCCGCGCGTTCGGGGCGCCGGGGCGGGCGCGGGGCGCGGCCGGAAGGGGACTTTGCCTTCCTGGTGTCCGGTCGCGGGCCTGGCGGCACCGGCTCCCAAAAGACAGGCCTGGCGGGACCCCCCGGGGCGGGCTCCCGACCCTGGGGCCGACTGCGGGGCATCTGGGGCCGGCAGGCGGGAGGTGGCCCCGCTGGGTCGAAGAGGGAGCGGTCCCTATGGGGACGGTTCCTCCAGCGCCCCAGGAATTCCTGCCGGGCCGCAGGAAGGGGCACGATCAGAGCAAGAGCTACCTGTCCTGCTCGCTCTGGGGAGTTTATTCCTCAGGGTTCTTCACGGGAGGAGAGGAGGTGGGTGGAGGGGACTGAGCAAGGGAGCACCTCCAGAGGCAATCTGGCCAGGAAGCAGAGGGTCAAAATGGGTATTTCCAGCCCAGCTGTGCTTTTGGGCCCCTCGGGGTAACCCCAGCAAGGTCCTCCCGAGAGGGGTGCCTTCATCTGTTGAAGGGCGGTGGCACTCACACCTGCCCACCAAAGGGGGAAGGCTGAACCATTGAGGCTTCCTTAGGATTCTTGGCAGATGAGGATAAAAGTGTTATGAAGTTTTTCTCCTCCTTGTCAATTCCAGCGGGGGGGGAGGGGGCGCGGAGGGGGTCGGCTCCAGAGTGGAGGTGGGGATGTTTCTGACTCTATCCAGACTTGGAAGCCCTGGAAGGGGTCAGAGGGCACTGTGGAGATTTCCCCCACCCTCCCCATAATGCCAGATGCTGGCTGGGAGCACCTAGCTGGAGCTCCCTGGGTTTGCTTTGCGATATGTTTGCTTCCAGTGTTGTGAAATTCCTCTGGTTTGTTCATGGAAAGCTTGGGCTGGTGACATCTGCCAGGGAATCTGACTTTCTTCTTCCTAGAAGTGACACAGAAACGGCATTGTTGATGAGTAGGTTTCTTCAGTTGTGTTGTTTTTCTTTTTTTTTTTTCTTTTCTTTTTTTTTTAGGTAGACATTTATGTTAGGAGAGCCAAGGCAATGCTGTAATTCCATAAGCTCTCCATGAGGACCTACTTCCTGCTCTTTTTACATTTGGAGACACCTGTCATAGGGTGGACAGAGATGGACAGGGGAGAACTGGGGTGCAGGAATCGTCGGGAAAACCTTGGGCCTGTGGCTTAGTGAGTGCCTCCCAGCTCTGCCGGAGGCTGCCATGCAGGCCAGTCTTGCGTGGCATGAGGTCACTCTTGAAGGCCCACGTTTCCCAGTGCACCTGTAGTCGCCTTCCAGGAAGGCAGGGGAAGTGAGCACACACCTGTGTGGCTGCTGTTGCCAGCATCTGGCCTCGCTCCTTGTGGGTCCCACGCTCTTCAGCTGCTCTGTGGCAAGGGGCTGTTCACACAAGCTGTCAGCAGGCTCCCCCTGGGGCGTGCTTTGGCACTGGGTGCCTCTGGCCGATTCTGGCCTGCCTCTTGGGCCTGCCCTGAATTACTGGGCAGCAGGAGGGTGTCCTGGGAACTTTGGGAGGTGACGATCCTCTCGATTCATCTTGCTTCCCTCCCACTCTTGCACTTGCAGCTCCACCCTAGCCCTCCCTGTTCCCTGGCTGAGTCCTGCACCGTCCTCTGAATGTCCCATGCCCACTCGGGAATCCCACAGCTACCCCCAGGAGCTGCCTCTGCTCTGTCCTCCCTTGTGGAACTAAGTCTTTGTAAAAACCATGAGGAAAGCATGCCAAGAAGCTGTGCGGAACAGGCCTGCACCTTGACTCAGGGCTTCCCTGTGCCTGCCGTGCGTCAGGCGTTATAAAGAGCAGACGCAGAGCAGCCCTGCAGCTGCCGGTCAGGCAGGCAGCCAGATCAAGCTAGATTGCCCAGCAGGTGCTCAGGGTGGAGGCCAGGCTAGCTCCCAGTCCAGACCGACATCATCACCCCCCTTCTTCCCTGGTCTCACCTTTCCCATGGTCCATTTTCTTCTGACAGATGAGTCCGGTCTTGTTCTCCACCTTGCCCCGATGCCCGTTTCTGTCAAAGAGGCTTGATGGGGCTTCTGTGCAGAGTGGGGTGTGTCTGAGCCGCGCGGCCTCCTTTCCATTTCATAGCAAGACGTGGGAGGGGAGGCCCATGGAAGGTCAGGAGGCAGGACCTGCTGACCACCCTTGCTTTTCTGGTGTCAGGGCCCCTCCCCACGAGCCTGGTCCACCTGGGCTTCTCTGGGGCCTGTACTTTCTAGGTGGGGCCCTCACTTTCGCCAGGGGTCACTGCTGGCAGCATCTGTCCCCTCTTCCACTCACTCCCAGGAAGTGCCCACTGCATACTGGGAGTGGGGAGCCACAAAGCCCCAGGCAGGAACACACACACACCCCTGCGGGGGTCCAAGCATCCCCTCTCCCTCTCCCTCTCTTCAGGGACTGGCCCAGCCATCCTGGGGCCCACCCAAGGGCCCACCCAAGTGCCCTTTCCCCCTTGGACATCGACTGCCTCGCCAACCCAGGGGCTACCCAGGATGGTCCATTCTCATGTGTCTAGGCCTGGCCTGTACCTCTGTCCTCAGATCCATGACCCTCTCCCATCAGGGCAATCACTAGGGTGGGTCGGTCTCGGGCCTTGCTGGTTGAATCCCTGTTGGGTTCCTCCGTATCCCTGGTTGGGCCACCATGCCCTGGTCCTTGTCTAGTGACTTGGTTTCGCCATTCGTCTCGCCCTCTGCTGGGGGCAGGGACGCTGGCCACACCAAGCTGCACTGTCGTCCTGTTGTGTACTCATCACTGGTCCTGACGCCTGACCCCAAACCTGGTCTTACAGCCTGTCTAGGAGGGGCCCTTGGGATTTCGCCATTCCCGCCCCCAGCTCTAAACCTGCTCACCCTCATTGTCAGACAAACCCAGCCTTGAACCCGTGTTCCATGGCCACATCCCTTTCCTCAACCTCTTCCTGTAGTTCCCATCCCTTTCGGAGCCAACCCAGTGTCCCCCCTCTCCTGCCTTAGCCCAGGTGTGCCCAGCGTTGGCTGCCCCATCAGACTGATTGGAGAGGCAGAACCCCCCAGTCCCCTCCCACGCAGCGCGGCAGTCCATCCTGAGAACCGCACCCTGCCTCTGTCCACAGTGGGGGTGCCGGCAGGAAGACACCCCCCAAGGTGGACCCGAGCAGATCTCTGAGCGGAGGGTGCTGGGGGAGACAGTGGCGACAGCGGCATCTCGGCTCGGCTTTCCTCTGGGGAAGGACGTTGCTCTCTGCTGAGTCCACTGGATTTGGGTGCTTTTTGGCAGCAGGTTCCCTCGCGGGCTGCTTGTCTGGCCGCCTCACGGGAGGATGCTGCCTCTGTTGCCTCAGTGTAACTAGGGCCCTGAGTCCCGGCAGTTGGTTCCATGGCAGACCTTGCCATCTGTGGCCAGCCAGCAGCGTTCTGCCTGGCTCGCAGCACTGCCTGCAGGCGCTGGTCCTCTGGCAAGAGGCAGGAGGAACTGGGGGCAGGGCTGGGAAGCCACCCTTGTGAGTTGTGGGGGGCAGGCCTGGGTGTGGGCTTGTCCTAGAAAGGCAGGTGCTGTGGGAAGAGGCCAGTGTGAGGCCCAGGGGTCTGGGAAGGCAACCAGGGGGAGGGGGAGCCATGGGAGCTTAGCTGCAGTGCAGCACCCCGCTGAACTCCACATGGGGCAGGGGCAGGGGCAGGGGCAGGGGCAGGTAGCCACATTCGCCAGACGTGATGACAAGGGGAAAAAAGGCCTGCTGGGGCATTGCTAACCCTCCTCCATCCACCAGAGTGGGTGCGGCTGGACCCTGATGCCTCCTGTGGGGGACTTGGGGTCAGCTTGCTCTTCCCACAGTGTGTCACACAAGTGGAGACTGAGCTCCCCAGCTTCTCCCCCAGGCCCCTGGGGAACCAGTCTTCACTGTCGTGCTGCTGGAGGCAGGGTGACCACCCGTTGTCCCCAGCTAGTCCTCTGTTTTCCCAAGTGCACGGCCATTGTGATCCCAGACATCCTCCCTGCTGAGCCTAGCTGAGCCTAAACAGAGCAGGGATGACCTTGACATGACCCTTCCCAACATGAGGACTCTGAGCTGAGGTGAGCAACCAGGCCCAGAAGGGGGGGGGGGACAGGACGTGACACAGGACATGGATGACAGTAGTGGAGAGGAGGAGACCAAAGGTGTGGTCTTGGTCCAAGCATGGGGGGTGGGGACCAGAGAGGAGGGAGCCCTGGAGGGAGCAGTGCCCTTGTTGGCGCAGAGGGGAGACCTGAGCCTGCGAGAGGGTCCTGGGGGCGCTGGGACAGGGGTCTGCGGAGGGGCAGCCCTGCAGGCTGTACCTGAGCATGCCCGAGACCCCCTGGGAAACAGCCAGGCTGCACAGGTGTCTGCACCCAGGCCCTGCCCAGCACACCCCAGCTCGGCCCTTTGGCACCCCTGGCAGCTGGTTAACAGGCAGGAGGCGACCAGGGGCTGTGGTCGAGGCCTGCGGGAGAATCCCTCCCCTGTGGCCTCACGGGTTTATAGAGGGTGGCTAGGCCTTGACGCGTGGTCACCTGGCTTGGCCTGGTGGCGTTTCCATAGCTGCTGCTTGGACGGCATCTCTCCCTTCTCTGCCCTGTGCTCAACACTCATGTCATTAAGGCCTGGTTTGCCTGGCCGTGTGGTCCCTGTTTCTGCCCCCAGGGGTCACTGCTGACCTTTGTTCCTCTGGGGTGACCTCCGTTCCTCACACGGGGTTTGGTGTGGCTCTGGATGAGTGGGGAGCCTGCTGCCCCCTGGTGGCAAGTCTGGGCGTTGTGTCTCCTTGTGGAACACGCCACGCCTGCGGGCTGCAGGTGAGGAGAGGGGCCTAGGCAGCCCAGGACGGCAGAGACGGCTGCCTGTGGGGCCGGCATCGGCCTTCCCACCAGGGGCTGAGTGCCTCCCTCTTCTCAGCCTGACAGTGTCCTCCACTGGGTGTCCATGGTCCTGCTCACCAGCCCCCTCACTTGGTTCCAGGTGGTCTTCGGGAAGAAGCTTCCTGCCTTTGCCACAATTCCCCTTCAGCAGCTGCAGCACGAGAAGAAATATGACATCTACTTTGCCGATGGAAAAGTTTTTGCCTTGTACAGGTGAGAGGGATCCTCAGCCTGGGACTCCGAGGGCCTGTGGCCAGCCCTGCCCTGGGGATGGGCACGTCCCCGTGCCCTCCTGTGCTTTTCCTAGCCCTGGGGCACAGATGTCAGGACCCGAGCTCCATGTCCTGTAACAGGGATGCTCCTAGCACCCCCCTGCGGTGGCGCTGGAGGCAGGGGCAGGGGGTGAACTCAGGGAAAGCACTCTGGTGTAGCGCACAATGCCTGCTTTCTGGGGCTCTGTGAGGCATACTCGAGCTCCTGGGAGTTGAGCTCTTAGCCCGTGGCAGGAAAACACCATAAAGGGATGCAGTTGTCTCGGGAGGGATCCTCTTCCAGGAGAGGGGCTGGCCCCGCGGCACGGGCGCAGTGTTGGTGCCCTGCTGACACGGAACACAGCCATCCCGGTGGGAGCAGCCCCGACTCCGTGGGCGGAGCAATGGCGGGCGCCGGTGGGAGTGCCGGTCCGCCTGGCTCCTGCTCCCCCAGCGCGTGCGGGGGCTCGCTCTGCTCCGGACGGCGACGCTGAGTGCCTGCGGGGTCGGGGGGCGGCCCTCGGTGTCTCTCCAGGCAGCTGCTTCAGCATGAGTGCCCGCAGTGCCCTGAACTGCCGCCCTTCGGCCTCTTCGGGGACCTGGAGCAGCACATGCGGAAGCAACACGAGCTCTTCTGCTGCAAGTTGTGCCTCAAACACCTCAAGGTGCGCACGGGCCGCGGTGGCCGCCTGGGGCCCGGGAGCGCCGGCTACAGATGGGTGGGGGCTGGGCCCCTGGGCCCCCGCATCCCCCCAGCTCTCCTGCCCTACCCAGCCCAGACACGGAGGGGCTCCTGCTGGGGGGGGGGGGGACGACACTGAGGCAGCTCGTCTGTCGCGGGGCCATGGGAAGGGGCCCGCCCGTGCCCAGCACCCTCTTCCCTACAGATCTTCACCTACGAGCGCAAATGGTACTCGCGCAAGGACCTGGCACGGCACCGCATGCAGGGGGACCCCGACGACACGTCACACCGCGGGCATCCGCTCTGCAAGTTCTGTGACGAGCGCTACCTGGACAACGATGAGCTGCTCAAACACCTGCGCCGTGACCACTACTTCTGCCACTTCTGTGACTCGGACGGGGCCCAGGACTACTACAGGTGGGCGCGCCCCGGGCGCCGGCGCGGGGGTGGGGGGGGCCGCGGGCTCCTGCTGACACCTCGGCCCCGCCAGCGACTACGCCTACCTGCGCGAGCACTTCCGGGAGAAGCACTTCCTGTGTGAGGAGGGCCGCTGCAGCACGGAGCAGTTCACCCACGCCTTCCGCACCGAGATTGACCTCAAGGCCCACAGGACAGCCTGCCACAGCCGGAGCCGTGCCGAGGCCCGCCAGAACCGCCAGATTGACCTGCAGTTCAGCTATGCACCCCGGCACTCGCGCCGGAACGAGGGTGAGTGAGCGGGGCTCCCTCGGGCTGCAGCCTGGCACTCCCCGAGGTCGGGAGACCTCACACGGAGGTCCCGGTCTGAGCCCTCGTGTGTGTGTGGGACAGGGGACACACCTGTCTGAGCATGCGGCCACCACGGGGAGCTCCTGGTATCTCCTATCTGCCGTGCGGGGCACGGGGGCTTCGGGTTGGGAGCACTGTGGAGTGCCTGCTGTGTGGGGGTCATGCCCTGGGGCTGTGGCAGGCCCTTCTCCCTGCCCACTTCTTGCTCTGAGCTGGTAGCCAGGCAGTGGAGGCTTGGGGCTGGTGCAGACTCCAGAGGTGTCTGAGCCGGTCCTCGGGACTCCTGTGTTGGGGCGTGGGGAAGTCTCTGCTGGGGAAGCTGGAGCATCGGCCTCAGTCTGGCCCAGGCCAGTGACAGGCTGTGTGCCGGCCGCAGGGGTCGTTGGGGGCGAGGACTACGAGGAGGTGGACAGGTACAATCGCCAGGGCCGTACCGGCCGGGCCAGTGGTCGTGGAGCCCAGCAGAGCCGTCGAGGAAGCTGGAGGTACAAGAGGTGGGAGGATTTGCGTGCCACTGACATTCTCCTGACACCACCCCAGAGGCGGTGGCAGCGGCCGGCAGCTGGGTTGGGACCGCACACAGGGATCAGGGGACTTTGGCCTACTGGTATCTGGTGTCCTTGGCTTGGCAGCAGGGCCTGCTTAGTGTCCTGAGTGAGCAGACATTCCCTCCTCTTTTCTCTAGTTCCAGCCAGAGACACCAGGCCCCTGCAGGGGGGATGGGCCAGAGGGGCCTATCGCTGGGGGGGTCCAGTGCAGGCGTGCCATGAAACGCTGACGCTGCGGGCACATGCTCAGGCCAGGCGCTGTCCCCAGCGTCTGGCAGGATGGCGGCATCTTGGATCCCAGAGCACTGGGCCCACATGCTGTCTGGGGAGCCCCAGCCTGAGACCACTGGGCTCAGGAGTCCTGCTGTGTCCGCAGCGCCCTCTCCTGGCCAGCAAGGGTGGGCTAGCACGGGCTCCACTGGCCCCAGGACAGCTCCTGGTGGCCAGGCTCTGGGTGGGTAGGGGAGGCCCTCCCCAGCTCCTTGCCCTGCCACAGTGCTGTGGTCCTAGGCTTTGCCTAGCCTGAAGGCCTCCCCCTCCCAGGGAAGAAGAGGACCGGGAAGTGGCAGCTGCCATCCGGGCCTCAGTGGCCGTGCAGCAGCAGCAGCAGCAGCAGCAGCAGGAGACACGCAGGAGCGAGGACCGGGAGGAGGACGGCAGGGCCAAGAAGGAGGAGGCAGGGCTGCGGGGGCTCGAGGAGCCCCGAGGCCCCCGGCGCCCACCCCGGACTCAGGGAGAAGGTGCAGGTGAGCTGACTGTGCCTGCGGGCACCTGGGAGGTGAGAGGTAGGCTCCTGGCCAGCACGGTGGCTGAGAGTGACAGGGTGGAGCCCTGAGCTCACCCTGGAGGGTCTGCTCCCACCTCCCGGACGTTGCTCAGCCCTCTTGTGGGGTCCTTTCGTGTCCCGTAGGCCTCAAGGAAGCCTCGCCAAACGGTCCTGTAAGCCAAGAGGGCCTCCCAGCCCCTGGCCCAGCCACAGGGGCCACGCTGCCAAGGTATACTGGTGCAGAACTGGGGTGAGGGTGGGGGGCTGCTCCGGAGGGGGGTGCGGGGCAGGCTAGGGCCCACAGGCCACTGACGCCGCTCCCCTCCCTGGGCTCAGCACCCTCCCACCTCCCACTTCGAAGCTCAAGGATGAAGACTTCCCCAGCCTCTGCGCCTCCACGTCCTCCTCCTCCTCCTCGTGCTCTGCTGCCACGGCCCTGGGCCCCGTGGGGCTGGCACTGGCGTACCCTGTCCCTGCCAGGGGCAGGAGCACCTTCCAGGAGGACGATTTCCCCGCCCTGGTGTCCTCTGCCTGCAAGCCCAGCACCGCCCCCACCAGCCTCATTTCTGCGTGGAACAGTAGCAGCAGCAAGAAGGTGGCGCACCCCAGCACGGGGGCCCAGGCCGCTGGCGGGAGCAGCCAGCCCCCCAGGAAGGCTGGGAAGGGGGGCAAGGGCAGCAAGAAGGGCGGGCTGCCCCCCTCAGAGGAGGAGGAGGAGGACGGCCGTGCTGGCCTCACTGCCCAGGAGCTGCGAAGTGTGCCCACCACGGTAGCGGTCTCCTCCCTGCTGGCACTGGCCTCCACCCAGACCGTCACCAAGGTCGGCAAGAAGAAGAAGGTGGGCTTGGAGAAGCCAGGTGCTGCCTCACCCCCACCACTCCCCCCGGACAAAGATGGGCCCCCTGGGGCTGAGGAGGCCCCCACCACGACCGCCGGCAGAGCCGAGGGACCCATCGCCCTCATCGTCAACGGACACACAGAGGGGCCGGCCCCAGCTCGGAGCACACCCAAGGAACCTCCTGGGCTCCCGCGGCCCCTGGGGCCCCTCCCCTGTCCCACACCCCAGGAAGACTTCCCAGCACTCGGAGTCCCCTGCCCTCCCAGGATGCCCCCTCCCCCAGGTATGTGTGTTTGGCTCCAGCCTGCTTCTGGGTATCCGGGAGGGGGCCAGGGGGCAGGAGGAGGGAAGCCTAGTGGCACCACTAACTGTGAGCAGGCCACTTACATTCCCTGTCCCTTGCCTCCCTGTAAAATGGGGCAATCCTAGCACCCTTGGAGATGGGGGAGTGAGTCACCCCAGGCCAGGATTGCCACGAGAGAGCTTAGCGTGTGTGTTGACTTTTGGCACCTTGGGGCCTGGGCCTGCTGTACAGCGGAGGTGTGGCTTGTGGACAGAGCCTGAGCTCGGTGGGCTGGGCGGCAGGGGGAGCCACGGCAGCACGTGGAAAGCACGGGTCACGTGCAGGGTCTTGCTGTGCCACCCCCTGCAGGCTTCAACGCTGTGGTGCTCCTGAAGGGCACCCCACCCCCCCCTCCACCCGGCCTGGTGCCCCCCGTCAGCAAGCCACCCCCCGGCTTCTCGGGCCTCCTGCCCAGCCCCCACCCGGCCTGTGTCCCCAGCACTGCCACCACCACGAAAGCGTAAGTGTGGCTGGGCCGCCTAGCCTGGTGCCCCTAGAGGCCGGGGAGCGCCCTCACCTGGGGCCACCCCAAAGGCTTAAGCTGCCACCTGCTGCCCATCTCCCGACCCTCAGGCCCAGACTGACACCTACGCCACAGGCCTACCTGGTGCCTGAGAACTTCCGGGAGAGGAACCTGCAGCTCATACAGTCCATCAAGGACTTCCTGCAGAGTGACGAGGCCCGCTTCGGCAAGTTCAAGAGCCACTCGGGGGAGTTCAGACAGGTCAGCCAGGCAGGGGTGGGGGGGCCAGCGTGGCCACTGGGGGGGCTTAGGCCTGGGCTGGGCATGACTGGGTTTGCCTCTGGATGGCAGGGCGTGATCTCCGCAGCCCAGTATTACAAGAGCTGCCGCGACCTGCTCGGGGAGAACTTCCAGAAGATTTTCAATGAGCTGCTGGTGCTCCTGCCTGACACGGCCAAGCAGCAGGAGCTGCTGTCCGCACACACGCACTTCCGGGGCCGGGAGAGGCCACCTGGCACCAAGGCCAAGAAGAACAAGAAGAGCGCATGGCAGGCGAGCACCCGGCCGGCGGGCCTGGACTGCTGCGTGTGCCCCACCTGCCAGCAGGTGCTCGCGCACGGTGACGTCAGCAGCCACCAGGCACTGCATGCTGCCCAGGACAACGACTTCCCCTCCCTGCAAGCCATCGCCAGGATCCTCACGTAGCTCCCGCCGGCATGGGCAGGAGCTGCCACACCCGTGAGCCTCCTTCCTCCTTCCTCCTTCCAGGCTGCCATGCAGCCGGTAAGGCCCTGGTGAGGCCACCTGCTCAGGCCCCTCCACCGGCCAGCCCAGCCGGGGTCGCCAGGAAGGCCCACCCTGCCCTGTCAGCACACCATCACGTAGGAGTCCCTCCAGTTTTCTCCTGGGAAGCGGGTGAAGATTTCTGCCTCAGTGGTGGGCTGGTCTTGGTTTGTGTTTTCATGCTTTTGGAAGGTGCGAGGGGAGGGAAGGGCCAGGGCGCGGGAACCTGTCCGTGCTGTCGGAGCTAGTGGCAACAGCGGCCCCCTCCAGGCCCCCTGAGCCCGAGGGCTGCAGTACCACGGCCCCCGAGCCAGAAGCTGTGGGGCCGCCAGTGCCGGAGTCAGATGTTGAGCGTGTTGTGTAAACAGTTGGCTGTTTCGTGATTTAAGAATGTTCAGGATTAAAAGCAGACACGAAATTGTGCTACTTGAAGTTGAATCTTTGTATGAGACAAGCTGAATCTGGGATCTCAAATTGCCTCTGACCTTTTATAAGACTGTGTATCTTCAAATAAATTTATTTTGCAATAATGCACAAAGCTGGTGTTCTGAGCTTCTTTGCCCTCCCAAGTCACCCTGCAGTGAGGGGGACTCAGAGCCACCCGAGGCTCCAGCTCCGGTGGTCAGCTGGGGCCAGCTGGGGTGGGGGGCGACCTGTGCACACAGCTGGGCAGCTGGGCTTCAGCTCTCAGGAAGCGGCAGCCGGTCTGGGCTCGGGGCCTGATCCTGGACGTCTGGCACTGCCCAGGCCTTCCAGGAATAGACACAGCCATGTTTGACCTATGTTTGTGTCCCCAGTAAAACTGTCCTTCCAGAACGTGGGAGTCCTACAGACTCCAGGTTTGCACCCACAGACTAGTAAAGAGCTACTAAGGGTAAACAGCACTTCAGAAGCAGTGGAGGGCGCATCTGAAATTCTGCAAGAAATACAGAAATACCTTCAAAGTTCTAAGGAACAGGCCTTCACATTTATATTCCTACTAAAACTATCCTTGAAGAATGTGGGAGTAACAAAAGAAGTTCACATCCACAGACCGATGAACTGCTGAAGACGCGCGGCGACAAGAAATAGTTCCTCGTCCCGCTGTTAAAAAGGCAAAGAGGTGGGCGTCTCCCCAGCATTTCCGAGAGTCAGCTCTGAGCAGCCCAGGGGCAGCCCAGCGGGATGTGTGGTGGGAGCCTTGGACCCCCAGAATGTGGACGTCAGCCTGGCCTCCATCTGCTGCCCCTTCCTGGGTTCTGGGCCCTGAGGGGGCACATCCCAGCCTCAGGCACCCACAAGGGGCAGGGGTAGAAGTGACTTTGAGCGTCTGCGCCAGGTAAACTCACAGTTTTTTATTGTAAAGAAGTTGCAGGTGAAACATGGGACACTGAAGATACACAATCACGGAGTGTTCTTTCAGAAGAGGGAGAGGAATATCCATATATACAAAAATTGTAAACATGTTCACTTAAATACCCACACAGGACTGGTCTATGCTACAATGTACAGGGCAGTCACCAACTGCAACTCCAGAGCGAGGCGCCTGTCTGTAAGAAGGGAGCACGGCAAACACGCTTGGTAGTGACATCATGTGAAAAGCCGGCTTTGAGCGATGCATGAGTAGAGCTACGCAGAGGGACCCCAGCTGCGGGCTGTGCCTTAAAACGGGGTGCAGGGCAGGTTGCTGAGGAGCTGGTCCAGGAAGCTGAGGGTAAAGGGCTTTGCACAGATGGGCTGTGTCCAGGGCACGGTGGGCACACGGAGCCTCTAGGCCTCCCTCCTTGCGAGGGGCCTGTCTTGCCAGGCACCCAGGTGCCCCAAGCCTCCCTCGGGTGAAGTCTTACTGAAGGGGTGGGAGAGGGCAGGTGCCCAGGCCTCCAGCCATGTTGTGCCTTCCTAGCCGAAAGTGCCCACATCCGGGCAGTCTCCTGGGCCGAGGCAGATAGGGGCAGGAGCAGGGGCCACAGACAGTGGGGCTGTTTGCGGGGAACTATGAGGTGAAGCCCGAAGGCTTGACCACAATCACAACATCAACAGGACCAGGCTGCTCCAGCGAGCCCATGAGAGCAAATGGATGGAGTCTCCAGACGGAGTGCCACAGCCCCACAGGGTGAACCACCCCAACGGGAGCAGGGACTGTCACTACCCCTAGGGACATGGGATGGGAGCAGTGCCCACGCTCCCGGGGACAGCCCCTGCACCTAGCTACGAGGGCAGCTAGACCCCCTGACCCCACAGTGGACAGGCGAGCCACGGGCTAGCTGGCTCATGAGGGGAACGGCCCCCTCACAGGCTGATCCACCTGAGGCTGGAGGATACATGTCCAGGGCTGCACTGTCCCCTCCTCAGGACCTCGGGCCTGGGGTCAGCGCCTAAGGGGACAGGGGAACTTGGGGTGGGGGGGCAGCCTAGGCACCCTCTCTTGGCCCCAGATGGCCCACAGTGGCCACCCTCTCTGTCCCTGGTGCTAGGCCAGGAGGACCTGAGGGGAGGTCCCAGGAAACCCTGGACTCTGGCTTGGGGGCAGCCTTTGAGCCCTGGTGGGGGCCTGCCGGCCACTAGTAGGCAGGCACCTGGTACCCTTTGGGGCTGGTGTCCAGGGTCTCGGTGAAGGGAGGGCTCTGGTAGGTCTCGGTGCCCTCCACGCCGCTGCCCACCGGGTAGCCGGGGTAGGCCTGACCCGCCCCGGCGCCCAGCTGTTCGGTGGCAAAGAGCGACATGTCCGTGCCCAGGCGGAACCGCTGCAGGGCCTTCACAGTGAGCGCCACCTGAGGGGGAGCCCGGGGTCAGCCAGCACCGACCCCACCCCACCCCGGCCCCGGCCCGGCCCCCGCCGGCCGCACTCACCCAGCTGAGGATGGAGAAGAAGCTGAAGGCGATGGCGGCCCGCGCCGCGTCTCCCGCCTGCAGCGTGCCGGGCCCGGGCGCCGTGCGCTGCCACTGGTTGGTGAGGAAGCAGAAGCCCACGAACCACAGGAAGGACCAGAGACCTGCGGGCCGGCGGGAGGGTCAGGGGAGGCCGGCGCGGAGGCCCCGCCCCCCACCAGGCCGCGCCTCCGCACGTGCGGGCAAGCTCCGCCCCGAGAAGCCCAGAGGCCCCGCCCCCGGCCCCCGGCCCGCCCACCTGAGAAGCCCAGGTCCAGCAGCACCGCGCGGCGGCGGTCGCGGACGCTGCTGATCTGCTGGAAGCGCAAGTCGAGCAGCAGGAAGGCGGCGCAGGCAAGGAAAGCCCCGAGGCCGAGCGCGACGCCGAAGCGGCAGGCGCCCGCGTTCCCGTTGAAGACGCAGCGCAGCTCGGGCCCGCTGTCGGTGTTCACGTAGCCCTCGTTGACGATGGGCCCGAAGACGGCGATGGAGAACACCTGCGGGGGGCGGGGGCGCTCAGGGCCCTGCGGTGGTTTCCTACCCCGCTGTCTCTGTCACGCGCCGGCACTGCTCACGCCCTCTGGCCTGTCCCCACGTTCCCCGGCAGCACAGGGCCCAACCCTCCCTTAATACCTCCCTCAGGTATTTAGAAATTATGGACAGCATTACTATTTAGTGAGCATCTACTATGCCCAAGCACTATGCTTAAACCGCTACTTTACATGCATTCCTCCTAGAATCCTCTCCCCAAACCACAAAGGGGCCATTGTTAACCCCTTTGTAGATGGGGAAATTGGGACTTCAATTAGTGAAGTCATTTGGCTGATAAAAGACGGGATTGAAGGGCCCCTGGGTGGCTCAGTCGTTAAGCGTCTGCCTTACGGCTCAGGACGTGATCCCAAAGTCCTGGGATCGAGCCCTGCATCCGGCTCCCTGCTCTGCTGGGAGCCTGCTTCTGCCTCTCCCACTCCCCCTGCTTGTGTTCCCTTTCTCGCTGGCTCTCTCTCTCTCCCCCCGTCAAATAAATATACAAAATCTTAAAAAAAAAAAAAAAAAAGTCGGGGCTGACATTCAAACTGGGTCAGTGGCACTGTGTGGGGCCCACAGGGTCTCTGCAAGGCCCCCTCCAGACTGTAGGAACAGGAGACTTCACCTGGACCAGTGATTCCTAGGCTCCAGCGGGTGGCGCTGTGGGAGGCAGGTGTGGAGAAGAGGGGGGCCAGAGCACAGGGAGAGCAGCGCAGGCCACAGTAACAGTGGCACAGCTGTCACCCAAGCCCTGCATGCATGGAACCCACCCTTAGCATCTGGGAGATGTGTGGCCCTGCTTCCTAACATGCCAAATATAGGAACAGGTGCAGTTCATGGAGTGTTGGGATCAGAGAAAATAATGCCCACCCAGCATCCTGCACTTGGTGGGCACCCAATGGATGACAGCCCCATGTGGCTGATTATTAGCATCATAAGTATTGCGGCTCAAAGGCAATACTACTGGGACACCCAGGTGGCTCAGTCGTGAGCGTCTGACTCTTGATTTCGGTTCAGGTAGTGATCTCATGGGTCATGGGATCGGCCCCGAGTAGGGCTCCATGCTCAGCGAGGAGTCTGCTCAAAATTTTCACTCTCCCTCTGTCCTCCCCCAACTCGTCTCTCTCTAACAAATAAACAAACAAATCCTTTTTTAAAAAGGTGATACTGTTGACCTCTGGGGTTTGGTCAACTTCAGCATCCCCTTACCACAAGGGCTGGAAGGCAGGCAGGCGGTAGACCATAGTCATTTTAATGTGTGTTTTTTTGTTTTTTTTTTTTTTAAGTAGCCTCTATGCCCAAGGTGGGGCTTGAACTCACAACCCCGAGTCGCATGCTCTAAAGACTGAGCCAACCAGGCGCCTCTGGACCACAGTAATTTTAAACCAGATGCAGCTCTTTTAGCTCAGGGCAGCCCTGTGTTTCTAAAAAAAGACCTCCAGTTTCAACTTCATGTCTCCTCTCCCTCTCCAGCTCCTTGAGATGGAGTCAAGAGGGAAACTCAGGTGCAGGGCATGGACATGTCCCCCCAGAGTGGTCCACAAGTCGGACCAGAGCTGGTACCAGAACATAGGTTCCTACTTCCTAATCTGCGCAAAGTCACCCCACCCTGGGCATGGCTCTCCTTGAAGACCAGCCAGTAGGTGCAGCTGGTACCAGGTGCTGCCAGCTAAATAAAACCCAGAGATCGTCACCCCACCTTCTCATCTCTCCTGCCTGGAGAGGTGGGAAGGAGGAGCAGACCACCTGGCCTAGGGATGCCCCAGTAGTCGAAGCTGTCCCAAATCTGCCCCTCCCACACCACCCCCAGGAAGCCCTCCCAGTGCAGAGCCCCTTCTTGCTGCCCCACCCAGAGGGATCCCAGTGCACCCCCCCCACACACACACACAATTGCAACTGGAGGGCCTGGAAAGGGCCAGCTCCCTTGGAAGGAACCTGGAGGATGTGTGTGCGGGAGAAGCAGGTGTAAGCGCGGCCTGATTAACCCTCGGCTCGCATAGCGCCCTCCTCGTGCTGAGGCTGAGCGCTCAAACCCAATCTCGTCCCCGCCCCTGTGTCCGCTTCCAGGTCGTGAGAACAGGAAAAACGGGACGAGGGCTGAGGAAGGGGGCTGAGTTAGACCTAAGGAGGAATCGGAGGATGGGGGCGGCGGTCGGTGACCTCTCAAGGTCCCCGGCGGTTGCCGTCGGCCCCTCCCCCTCCGGCAGGTGGGCGCGCCCAGCCCGGTGACGTCACCCCAACCTGCGGCCGGCGGGGGAGGGGCCGGCGGGGACGAGGATGGGGTTGAGGGGCGAGGGGCAACGGGGAGGGACGAGGGGTGCAAGGCGAGGCGGGACCCGGCACCAGGGCAGGGGCTGAGACCGGGGCCACTCACCCAGGACGCGAGCCGCAGTAGGGTCTGGGGCCGCCGCGCGAATCTCACGGGGTCCAGGGCGGCCCCCGCGCGGCCCGCGCCGAACGAGGCTCCCTCCATGGCCAGCCCAGGAGGGACGCGCGCCCCCGGCGCCTTCTGTCTGTCTGTCCGTCCGGTCGGCCCCGCCCGAGGCCGCCCGGGTATGCTGCCGAAGCTGCTGGTGCTGCCGCTGCTGCCGCCGCCTCCCGGGAGCGCGCGCCGGCCGCGGCGGGGGCGCGCGGGGCGGGGCCGAGCCCGTGCCCCCCGCCAACTGGTCCGCGTGCAGGGCTGAAGCCCGCCCCTCCCTTCGCCGTCCCGCCCACACTTCCCCCACCTTCACCTGCTAGACCCGGGTCTGAGATGGGAGAGCACCCCCCAGGCCCCCAAAGGGGCAGGGGCTGGGGGGCTAGGGGGCTGGGGACTGAGTCCACCACCGCCCC
The DNA here is from genome assembly GCF_024610735.1 of Ursus americanus. NCBI lineage: Eukaryota > Metazoa > Chordata > Mammalia > Carnivora > Ursidae > Ursus > Ursus americanus. Next base: position 38,823,524 of record NC_142128.1, read on the forward strand.
TCACGGGTGAAGTCAGGAGTCAGCCTTTGCTGCAGCCACGCGAAGGGACAGACAAACCTGACCCCGCGCCACCAAGCTGGGCCCTTTCGTGAGTAGAGGGGTAGCTGAGGCCCCAGGGCTCCAGTCTTCTCAGTGGCTGGAGCTCTGCCTTCCCGCCCTCAGGGAAGGGGAACCCGACTCCCTGAACCTGGTTCCACTTAGACCAGAGATCAGTTCCTGGGCCTTTTCCTATGACCTCCCCCCCCCCCCAGCTGCACCCTCGCTTCTCCTCAAGAGGGTTCTAGCCTCCCTGACAGGGAGGGAGAAGGCCTCTGTGCCCCAGGGGCACTTGCCCAGGAGGGCAGAGCCCACAGACCAGCATGAGTGGGAGTTGGAGCACCTCTGCCCCTTTCTTGTGCGTGGATGTTGTCATTCCGAGGGTGCTCGCCGAGACCGTCACACTCCTGGGTCTCCCCGGCTGACTTGTGGCTTGCATGTTCAGTTTGGGGCTGAGGTGTGGGAAGAAGCGTGAGAGATGGGCAGCATTTGGCCAAGCTGGGGGCCCCTGCTGGGTCTCTTCTGCAGATCCCCCAGCCCAAGTTAGACAGGGTCCCTCCCTCACGCTCCTTCCTGGCCAGCCTGGCAGCACCTGGATGACTGCTGTTTCTGTCTAGGGCACTGAAAGAAAAGTTCCCATTTGTTGAGCGTGTGCGTGCCAGGCGCCTCGCCACGCCCCGTGGAAGGTAGCCGCTGTTCTCACGCTACGCACAGACAGCTGGTTGACTTCTCCCATCACATCAGGAAGTCAGGAGCTGGGACTCAAAGGGTCCCTTGCTGTGCTGGCCCTGTGGACAGGAGGGGACTCCTGGCTCGCCCCCTGTGGAACCCGCCCCAGGGCAGGTGCGCCCAGAAGTGCCACCCATGAGTCCTACTGCAAGTCCCCAACACTGTGCATCCAGTCCATCACCCGCATCTGTGGCGACAGCCCCTGGTCTGTCGTGAACAGCAGCTACTTCCCCCTTTGGTTGCCCCCTTCAGTCCAAGGGCAATTCAGACACCCCCACCCTCCTGGAAATGCTTCCAGGTGTCACCTTCTCCTCACGCCCCTATCTCATCAGCCCTTTCTCATCGTCCTTTTGGGAGTCTCTCCTCTCGTCCACCCCGTGAGTTCCTGTAACCTCTGAACCTTGGGAGCCCTATGGTGTGATCCTGGGGCTTTTCTCCTCCCTCTCTGCCCAGTCCCTTGGTCTGTGTGCCGACAGCTTGAGCCAGAACCTCCCCTCGAACTACAGTCCCACTTGTCTTAGCCTGGGTTGGGGGTGAAACCTCCAGGAAGCCAGAGTTAGGGGAAAAGGGAAGTGAGGTAGGACAGGAGGGAGAGCACATCCAGGAGCTGTGTTCCTGAGCCAAGCACGGCTTCCCTGGAGAAGCTGGCTGGTTCTCTGACCAGCAGGTGGCTTGGGAGAAGCCGAAGTAAGCCACATATTGGGAACAGTTCCTCGAGGGAAGGAAAGAGGAACAATTTCTCTGTTGGCTGCTCCCTGCCTCCAATTTCTTTGCCTCGCTGTCCTCTCTGGGGAGGCCCTGCTGAAGCCAGAGCCCCCGGTGGCACCCGCTGGTTGAGGGTGTGGAGAAAGCCATGCTGAAGGGAGAGGCTAAGATGCCACGGGGAGAGAGATGACCGGTGCATGATGACCACAGGGATGGGCACACTGTTGGGGGCCATTCCAGCTGGGAGCCAAGCCTGGGAGCAGGTGTGGCCGAGCAGACCTGGCAAGGCCCAAAAGCTACATGCAGCTCACCCCTGGGCCTGCTCCACCTGCAGTGTTCTCCAGAGCACGGTGCTGAGTGCCACTTCGTGCTCCCAGCCGCTAGCGCCCGAGCCCCCGGTCAACGCTGGCTCCCTTCTCTCGGCTTATTGATCTGCTCTGCCCCGCCCTGGGCAAGCTCTGCGTTCAGCTGCCACAGGGGTGCCTGCCCTCCCTGCTCCCACCCATATGTGCCTCATCCTAGCTCAGCGGCCAGAGGAACCTTTCACAAGTCATCTTGCCATTCCTCAGCTCCAAATCTTCCAAGACCTTCCTGTCACGGGAGGTGAGTGTTAAAACAAAGTCCTTGCTGGGGTTGTGAAGACTTCATGCCATCCGACCTCCCACCCACCTCTGACCCTCCCTCAGCTCCAGCACTCAGCTTCCTTGCTGTTCCTGGGGCTTCCCGGCTGCTCCTGCCCTTGGACCCTGCCCTCCTCCTATGGAGCAGAACCTAGATGGAAGCAAGCAAGGACGGAAGGAGGGCAAGCCCTGTCCATCACCGCAAGTCCCAGCACAAAACACACCAAAGCCAGGCCCTCAGTCACTTCGCTACCATTTTATTTTGGTCTCGAGCTCTGACAACGCTGGCCCCACAAAGCCTCTTGACAGGCCTGGTACAGGTACGTGCTGGACAGGAGGTGGGAGGCAGTGCTGGTGGACCCTCAGAGAACCAGCCTACTAGTGCTTTCCTTGTAGGCACTGAGCCGGGGGAGAGCTCAGCCCCCGGGGCCTCGTTTCTGAATCACAAACAGCACACAGCCTCTGGAGCTGCAGACACTGCAGCTGTCCCTGGCTACAGGGTCGGGAGACAATGGCCTCGCCCTCAAGGAGGAGGACAGGAGCCCAGGCGGGCCTGTCACCTTCCTGCTCAGGCAAGTCAGGATGTGGGGTTAGCAGGCCACATCCTGAATGGAAGGCATGGCCCAGGCTGCTCCTGCCTCCTTCACCCGCAGCCCACGGGGCCTTGGCTGAGGAGCCGCCATTGGGGTGCTTGCAGCAGGCACCTCTGCTTTTCCTCCACACCTAAGAGGGAAAGGGCCCCCTGCACAGTGTCTGGGGACCATCCAACTGACACACGACAGGCTCTGGCTCTGATGCGCTTTAATGAGTGCCCCGTCCCCCTCTGGCCAGGCTGCCTGGAGGCCCTGGCTACTGTCCCACAGCTCTGCCGGCCACCATCTAGTCACAGGAGCCATCCTTCCAGCCATCACGCCAGCGCTCGTCCACCTGTGAGCAGTCGAAGTCCGGCTTGCCCAGCTTGCGGTTCACTTCATTGTGCAGGCGGCACAACCACTGGGTTAAGCATGCCCGAGTGCGTGTGTCTGGCTGGTTCCTGCATATCCTGTGTGGGGGAAGCAGGTGGAAGATGGGGACAGGCAGTGGTCCCACTGCACCTGCCCCACCGGCTCCTTGCCTGCTCCATCCAGGCAGGAGAGCTGGGGCGTTGCTGTCAGCTACTCCCAGGAGTGGCCTTGTGCTCTGAGACACAGGCATTCCCAGCACAGGGCTGACCCTGCACTGCCCAACAGTGGCACACTCCTAGCCTGCTCAAACCTTACCTGGGGAGCTGGGCAAATCCTGACGAGAACTCAAAGCTCAACTTAAGGCACAAATCATGCAACTTTACAACCTCGTAACAATCAGGAAGCCTCACTCCAGCATCCCTGGCCCCAGGCAGCGTATGGAAGGGGTGGGGCCAGCACAAAGGCATAACTGAAAACCAAACCTGTTTCCAGCACCTGGGGCCCTGGGGCCTCAGCCTAACAAGAGAGCTGTTCTAACTGCCCAGGCTTCAAATGGCAAGGGCTACCCTGGCCCCCACATTCAGCACAGAAACACTTATACGTGCCAAACAACAGGTCTTGGGCTCCCCAGTGAGGAAAAGGTGGCTCCTGGAAGCAAAAGCAGTGGGTTCTCAAGGCCTTAAAATCAGCAGTCCTGCTCCAGAAGTCAGGCAAAATGGACTCATTAACCTGCCCGAGCCTCCAGGAGTACTAAGTAGGGGACTTTGTAAGGGAAGCCCGGCGGCGTTAGGGCAGCAGCCCCAGGCAGCTTGGCCTCTGAGAGGAAAGGAGACGGCTTAGTTGATCCAATGCCCACTGTTGGTGGTCCCGGCTCTGGGCAACCCTCTGCCACCCACCTCTGCACCCGCTCCTCCAGACTCCCCTTTATGACATCAGCCAGGGGGGCCCCAGGCCCTGGCTCCAGGGGGGACTGCTCTGCCGCCTACGGATGAGGCACACTTACCTGTTCCTCATATCTTCAGCACACTCCTCACACGGATAAAACTTGGAAAATAAATGTATGAACTGGGCCATGTCTTGCTGCTGTTCTGGGGTGGGCAGATCGGGGTAGTAGGCGGCCAGGGTATGGAGGACAGCCCAGCTGTGGCGGCCCAGCTCCTCGCGATCCTGAGGACAATCTTCCCTAAACTTGCTGTCCCGCTGCGGAAGGAGGCCGGCCAAGGGTCAGTTCGTCTCCCCGGACCGGAAGCCCGCAGGGCTCCCGTTTTCCCCCGCCCCAGCCAGAGGCCCACCGACTCGAGACACAAGCCCTGCAGCCGCCGTTCTGGCACACGAGGGGCTCAAACCCTAAAGCCGGGCCTCCCTTGGGGGCAAGGTTTAGGGACAGCCCACCCTAGGGGGACCTCTCGGCTTGGACCTCGGAAGGTCTGCGCGGACGCCTGGGAACAAGGCGTGGGGGCCGGGACCAGGGGAGGTGGCGGCCCCGGGCATCTGCACCTTCTGCTGCGTCCGCATCCACGTCTTGAAGTCCACACAGGCCCGGCAGGGCCGCCTCCGGGAGATGTCCTCGGCGACCTGAGGATCGGAGGTCGGCGCCGGGGCTGGCGTGGGGGCCGAGGCGGTGGCATCTCTCCGCCCCGCGCCCCGGCCGCGCGCGTCGGTCACTAGGTCGTCCATCACCTCTGAGCGCGCGCCGCCGGGCAGGAAGGAGAAGAGGCTCCCGCCGCAGAAGCGGCCCCGCTCCCCGGGCGCCGCCATATTGCCCGCGCAATGCCTGCCGGGCCAGCTCGGCCTCCAGATGGGCCTCCAAGTCGGTCTCCAGGCCAGCGCGCGCGCCGCCGCCAGGGCGCGGCCACAGGAGCCGGTCGCGCGCGCCGCGGGCGCGGGCGCGGGCGCGGAGGCCGCGCTCGAGCTGGGACTGGGGGCGGGGCCCGGGGCGGGGTCCGGCGGAGGGGTGGGGCTCTGGCCCGCGGCGCGCGCCCGAGAGGCCGCAGAGCCGGAGGCCCGGGTCCGGACCGGCGCGGGCGCGGGCGCGGGCGCGGGGCCGGAAGCCCGGGTCCTGGCCGCGCCCCTGGGCCTCGATCCGCGTCCCGATCCTGGCTTGCGTCGTCCGTGGTGGCGCTCCCGCTTCCTCCAGTAGAAGAGCAGCGTGTTGTGGAAACCACGCCGCGGCCGCGCTGTGGACTCAGGCTGCGGCCCAGGCGAAGTCCGTGTTCCGGCCCGTGATGCCCCCATCGCTCCGCTCTGACTGCCCCGCGTGCCCGCGGCCAGGCTCTGTGCCCTCCGCTGGGGCGCGCCCAGCGGCCGGCAGCGCGGCGCCATGGCAACGCGGGCTGGTGCCGTGAGCACATAGAGTGCGGCGCGCGCTAGGGCCTGGGTCCCGCGGGTCCGCCCAGGCGACTGGCGCCATAGCAACGGGCGCCGGCGGGTCTCTGGGCTCCTGAGGGCACGGAGGAGCCTGGATCCTATAGCCTGCCTGAAGGGGTTATGTCCACGTCGGAAATGGCCTCAGCTTCTATACGTTCATTCATTCATCCTGCAAATATTTGTGTAGTGTCTAGTCTGTTCCAAGTACTGGTCCAGGTGCTGGGCAGGGCGGGGCACAAGACAGTTCCTGACCTCCTGCCTCTGCTCACTGTCCAGTGGTCAAGACGGAAATAGTAAAAACAAAACAAACTGGTGGGGACCGTGAACAGGGCGCGGTAAATCCGGGAGGCCTCCTCGAGGAGGTGACACTTAGGCAAAGGCTTGAAGGATGAGGAGTCAGCTGAGGCCAGTCAAGGCCAAGGCTGGAGGTGGGCATGGGCAGAAAGGCCAGTGGGACAGGACCTGGGGAAGGTGGTGAGAGGAGATCAAAGGTGGGCAGGAGCACACCGAGGACCTCGTTAGCTGCCATGGGAGCTGGGAATTTAAGGACCATAGGAAGGTGCTGGACAATCCCCTTTATGTTTTGCGAAGATTCCTCTGGAGGGTGGATTTCATAGTAGCTAGTGAGGAGCACGGGCACAGGGTGGGGTGGGGGGAGGCAGGTGTCCAAGGGATAGATGAGCCTGGGGTCTATGGAGAGAGAGAAGGAAAGGAACCAGGGTAGCAGGGGCTGTCAGTTGGGGCAGGGAGGGGGCCTCAGTACCCTTCTAGGAGGTCCCTAGCTGTGAATAAACAGGCCCTCTCCCAGTTTTTCTCCTTGTCCTTCAGGGTTGAAGTGTCTGCCCCACCCTGGACCCTGCCAGGCCAGCTGCGACCTGAGCACGGCCCGCACTGATGCCGGGGGGGGGGGGGGGGGGGGGGGGCGTGACGGCTAGGCTGAAGGCACTCTGCAATTCAGGCCTATGTCAGCAGGTGTTCCTTGCCTGGGCCAAGACCAGGGAAGGTTTGAAGGCCGCTGTTTGGACAGATGCACAAAGGCCCTTTGTCAAGGCTAGGGTGATTTCTGGGAGGGATGCCCTCCATGGACAGCTTAGGGTAGGAGTCCCAACACAGAGCTGGTGGCCCCAGCAGCAGGAAGAGCCCATATATACCAGGGTTGGATGGAGCTCTGGAAGTCTTCCCTATGAGGAAGCAGGCCAGGAATGTGGGGCACCTGAGCGCACCCTGTTGGGGAATTCTAGAGTCTAACCCCTCTTCACCCCAGTTAGTGGGGGAATGCTGACTCCTGACCTCAGAGGCTGTGTTTGCAGTAAATTCTGATAAATCATGAATTCAGAGGCAGCTCTCTAAACTGTCCTAGTCACTCCCCCCCCCCCCCGGTGCCAGTGACTGCAGAGGGACCCTCTTTGTCCTGCCCAAGTCTCCCCACCACAGGGGAACCTCTGGGGTGAGCCTATGAGGTCCACCCCTCCCCAACACATCCAGAAAAACTGACATTAATTATCCATTTAATACAAATTTCTTCCTCTGGGACTTGGAAACATTAAGAGACTTTTCCTCCAATGTGAGTATTAAGCCAAATAAAGTCCTTGGTTCCTGATGACAACTGCAGTCAGCTTCCCAGGTGAGTTCCAAGACAGAGCCATGAGGCACGCCCTGGAGGAGGCACCGCACCGGGTGTGGGAGAGCTGGGAGAGGTAGGCCAAGCCCTGCGGCACTTTGATGGCTCTTCCTTTTCCTCCTCCTCCCGTGGGCCAGACTTCTGCGTGAGGGACTCAGGCCTCAGTCCCCACCCTCCACCGCCTCTCTGCCCCACCCCCCTTCCACCTCTCAAGCCCTGCGTTCCTGTCCCTCTACCCAGAGCCTCTGCTTTGGGAACAGTGAGGAAGTGGGGAAAGACCCAGGGGCAGGGCAGCCATACAAGGATCTAGCAGGTCTGGGGTGTTCCTGGGGAATTCCAATCAGTCTTCCGGGTGCCCGGGAACCCCCCCTCCTCCCCCCCCTCCTGCCAGGTGTGAGCCAGGACGCAGTGGAACCCTTGGCCACACCTTGCCAGCTCCAGAAGCCCAGGACCGTGACCCGTGAGACACAGCGATGGCAAGCTCCCGGTACCCGGTGTCAGTGTATGCAGCGGCCCTAGTGCAGACAGCAAGGCTTCAGGTATGACCGGGCGGGGTCCCTGCCAGCCCCAAGGAAGAAGGAAGGAATTCCTGGCCCAGCCTCTCCAAGGCGCCCCCAACCTTTCTCCCAACAGACATTTGCCTTCTCTGTGCACTGGTCGGATGACAGCAACACCTTTGTGCGCAGGAGCTGGGATGAGTTCAAGACGCTCCAGGTGAGTGAGCTTGGGGCGAACCCAATTGCCCCTGCTGCCCGACCCACCAATGGCTCCTGCCTGGGCATTTGCCCTTGTGCCCGAGAGGGCGTCCAGCTCCTAAGACCCCCATCCTGGCAAGGAACCCTCACCCTCCCAAGAGAACCAGTGGACTCTCAAACCAATTTGCTGGTTCTCCCTTAGAAGACCCTCAAGGAGACCTTCCCGGTAGAGGCGGGCCTGCTGCGGAGATCTGACCGCGTTCTCCCCAAGCTTTCCGGTGAGGCTGTTAGGGAGGTGGCGAGGGATCCCAGGAGGGGCAGGGGAGCCAGCGGCCTTGTGGAGGGAACCCTGTGGCCGGTTCCCACAGTCCGTTCCTGTCGTGCCTGCAGACGCATCGCTGTTGGTGCGCAGGGGGCGCACAGCCCGTGGCCTGGCGCGCCTGCGGCTGCTGGAGACCTATTCTCAGACGCTACTGGCTGCAGCGGTGCGTGTGTCCCGGAGCCCAGCGCTCACCGGCTTCTTTGCACCGTACCCCCTGGACCTGGAACCTGCGCTGCCCCCTGGCAGGTGCCTGACTCGTCCCAAACTCCCTGCCCACAAATGCACTTGGAGGATGGGGGAGGGACGTAGGCTGGGTGGACTGGGGAGGGGTGGCAGGCCCTCACCATACTTCCCGCCCGCCCCTCTTCCCAGTCTGGTGATCCTGCCCGCTCCTGAAGAGCCCCTAGCTCGCCCCATGGACAACCTTGCCATCCGAGACCTGAAGGCTCAGAGCCTGCGCTGCCTGCAACCCTTCAGCACCCAGGACACACGGGGCCGACCTTTCCACGCACGGGCCCAGGAGATCCTAGACGTGCTGCTGCGACATCCCTCAGGTGGGGCTGGGCAGAAGTGAGAGAGCTCGCCCATCTGCCCCCAGGACCCCAGTGGGGTTGGGGGGTCTGAAACTCCACCCACCTCTTGCACACAGGCTGGTGGCTGGTGGAAAACGAAGACCAGCAGACAGCGTGGTTTCCTGCTCCCTACCTGGAGGAAGCAGCCCCGGGCCAAGAACCACGACCCCTAGGGAGTAGTGGTAATTACCCATCCCCTCGAGCCAAGCCAGCCACCACCTGCAGCAAAGCTGAGTCACAGGAAAGAGCTGAGCGAGCGCGGGACATGGGGACAGAGTGTACTTGGTCCCCATACTGAGTGGGAGCCCCAGTGGGTTTCAGTGGTCCCCATTATCAGGGGGATGCCTGAAGGTGGTGACTCCATGGGAGAAGGAGATAGAGAGGTGGGCGCCTGGTCCCTGAGGCCCTGCAGTGACCCCCAAATGCCCACTCCCAGGGTCTCAGTTCTGTGCTTCCCAAGCCTATGAGAGCAGCAACGCCGATGAACTGTCAGTGCCCGCGGGGGCGCGCGTGCGCGTCCTGGAAACTTCAGATCGTGGCTGGTGGCTTTGCAGGTGTGCGGGGGTGGGGCGTGCGGGCGCGCGGGGTTGGGGAGGGCCAGGGTGGGGGGTTAGGATCCAGCACGAGCCAAACCCCGCCCTCTTTGCAGGTTCGGCGGGCGCTCAGGTCTCCTCCCCGCTGTGCTGCTGCGACCGGAGGGGCTGGGGGCGCTCCTGAGTGGGTCACGGCTCCACTGCAAGGAGGACAGTGAGGAGGACAGGGTGGGAGAGGCCCAATGCTCCCCCGAGATCCCTCAGGCCACAACCCTTCCCCCTACCGTGCCCGCCCGCCCCCCGCTGAGCGCCATCCGGAGCCGCTGCTGCACCGTCACCCGCAGGGCACTGGCACTGGAACACAAGGACCCCCTCGAGGGTGTGTGCAGCTGCACGGAGGGCCGGCGGAAAGCTCCAGAGCCCAGGGATGACTGACGCCAGCCACGCCCGGGGGAGGAGTATTTGAGGGTGGGACTCCCGGCTGGCAGTGCCAGGAAACCATACTCTCCCATTTCCCGAGTAAAGCTCTTCGGGCTGAGGCACGCCCACCCGGTGTCTGAGGCACGCCCACCCGGTGTCTGTGCTGAGAAGCAGAGCCTTCCGGGTCCTGGCCAGGCGGGGCGGGAGCTGGGGGCGGGGGCTGGGGCGAGACACAGTCCACACACAGAGTCTGGATAGAAAAGGACAGTTTCTGCCTGTTTCAGAGAGCTGAGGGAGCCAGCGCGGGGGCCGCAGGGAGGGGGGGCAGCTTCATGCTGTGCCACAAGAAGTCCAGGAAGGTGGCTGCCTGGAGCGTCCGGCTGAGCCGCTGAAAATGCCGCTCTGGGGGAGGACACAGGGACGTCAGGGGCTCTGTGGGGCCCAACAGCCGCTCTGCCCCGCCCGGGGCATGCCCACTCACCGGTGTAGGGCAGCAGGGCCTCGAGGGAGGCCTGCATGCCCTGGTAGGCCAGGAGCTCTTCCGGGGCTTCGTGCCGCAGGAGCACCCCCAGCACGGCCTGCGCCTCGTGGCAGTGTCTCGAGTTGGTGTTCCACGTGATACAGAAGCGCAGCAAGGCCTCTGCGGGGCACAAGGACAGTCAGACCTGCCTCCTGCCTGCCCTGCCCCTCTTGGCCACTGACCCGCCTGCCCACCTGCCCCAGACCTTTTTGATCTCGCCGCAGCCGCAGCACCGTGGCTCCCAGCTTCTCGCAGGCCTCAGGGTCCCTCCGGATGGCTGGGGGGGTGGGTCGGGAGGGCAGAAGACTGAGCCCCAGGGAAGGGCACGAGATGGACCCAAGACCACCCCCCACACACACCCGAGGCAGCACTGACCCTGGATGACAGTCAGCACAGTGTGGGGCCGGTCCAGGGAGATGGCCAAGCCCAGTGCCCGCAGGTACCGTTTCTCATGGAGCAGGTTGTCCAGCTCTTGCTGCCTGATGGGGAAGGAGGGAAGACAGGGTCACTGGGGGACCTGGCTGGGACTGAGGGCGGAGCCACCAGAGGGCTGGCTCAGGAGTCTGTAGCCTGGCCCTAAGTCTCCACTGGTGGTGAGCTGTGTTGTTGCTCCCAGCCTCAGTTTCCCCACACGATAAAGCAGAGGTAACGCCTGTAGGCCCTACTCCCAGGGTGTGATGTATGGGATGGGAGCCAGGCAGTTGGCACTCAAGGGGACTGGGCGGGAACCCCCAGACTTACTTGACCACTTCCTCCTCCCGCCTGGCCTGCTCTTCTGCCTGCTCCACCTCGGTCACATCCTAGGGTCAGAGTGAGGTCAGACGGACACCCTCATGCAGCCCTGCCCACACCCCATGCCCCGCCCCCCCACTTCCATACCTTCCAGAGAATGACGCAGGAGTCACTAGCTCCAGTAAGGGCGCGATCGTCCAGCCGGCTACAGTGCAGCCCCCAGACCTTGTCCTCATGGGCGTCCAAAGTCTTCACACACTCATTGTTTTTGATGGTCCAGAGCTTCACGAGACCATCAGAGCCGCTGGGTTTGGGATTGGGAGGGGCTCAGTGCTGGGGCCCATCCTGCAGCTCATCTCAACCCCTATCCCCAGTCTGCTCACCTGGACAGCAGCTGGGTACCACGGCTTACAAAGGCCACCTTCAGCACGGAAGCATCGTGCCCCTCGAATGTCTGCAGGATGGGGAGGGGAGAACGTGAGACGACACCGGGCAGCAGGGCTGGGCCTGGGGGGACTGGGGCGGGGTGAGGGCACCTTACCTTGAGGCAGCTGAAGTCCTGCAGTGCCCAGAGCTTGACGGTACCGTCAGCTGAGGCTGTGGCCAGCACCTGGTCCATGGGTGAGAACTGGACACACCAGAGGCCGCGCCGGTGGCCCGAGAAGACACCCAGCAGCTGGCACTGTGGCAAAGCCCAGAGCTTGGCTGTGCGGTCCTGTGAGCCTGTGGCCAGCAGCTTGTCGTTGGGGGCAACAGCCACACTGTTGATGTGCTGGTGATGGGAGCAGGTGGCAGCTCAGACCCCCATCCCGGCAAGGGCCCTGCCCTACCCCTACCCGTGCCCCAGTGTGCCATCACCTTGTCATGGCAGCGCTGCGTGGCCTGAGCCTGGAGAAGAACAGGGCCGCTGTGTGGGGCCGGGCCCTTGGACAGCAGGGCTTCAGGGACGGGCCACAGCTTCACAGTGCAGTCCTGGCTGCCCGTCACCAGGAAGGTCTCCTTCAGCCTGAGGCCAGATGTGGGGGAGGGGAGACACCTGCTGAGCCCCAGCCAGACCAATCCGCCAGGTCATCATACCTGGGCCTGCAAGACCATGGTCCCGACCAGATAGACTGTTCCAGAAAGCAGACAGCCGCTGTCACCCCCACACACCTCTGGGACTTGTCTATTCGAGCCCTCACCACCCACCCTTGGTCCACCATACCTGATGACTTGATCGCAAGACCCCAACCCTCCTCCCAGCCCCTAGCAGGGAATGTCTTTTCTACCCAAGCCTTGCTCAGTGTCATTCTTTCTGCCCTGAAGCCTCCCCCCCCCCCTTTTTTTAAAGGTTTTATTTGAGATAGAGCAAGAATGAGGGACAGCATGAGCAGCGGGGAGGGGCAGAGAGAAAGGGAAAAGCAGGCTCCCCACTGAGGAAGGAGCCTCACTCGGGGCTCGATCTTAGCACCCGGGATCACACCTGAGCCAAAGGCAGATGTTTAACTGACTGAGTCACCCAGGCGCCCCGAGTCACTCCCCTTTTATTCACCCAGCCCCGAGACCACGTCTGAGAAGACCCCACCTCTAAGAGCAGTTAGGGGTGTCCCTGGCATTCTGTTACACATCCCTAGCCTGGAACCTCAAAGACCAAGGCCGAAGCCTCCCCCTCCACATCTCCCTGAGCTGGAACCCCATTAGCAGGGTCTGGGCCTGTGCAACACCATGGACCCCAGCCCTGACTCCCTACCTAGAACAGCAGATGGTGCCCACGCTGTGTGTGTGCCCGGAGCCCTGAGCCACACAAGCCACCTTGCCAGCCTTGTTCATCTTCCAGATACAGATGCTCTGATCCTGGGAATGAAAGGGGTGAGGAGAGGCTGGGCTGGGCTTCCAGCACGGGCACCCCCTACCTCCACAGCTCTCCAGATGCCTCACCTTGGCACAGCTGGCAAAGAGCCACCCCTTGCGGAACACATCCAAGGCCAGGACAATGTCTAGGAGAAATTACAGAAAAAACAGCCATCAGTTACAGTAGAAGACAGCATTCCAGTCCAGGATGGAGTGCTGGGGGCGTCAGCTCAGCGCCCTGACCTGTGTGGCCGTGGAGAATCTGGCAGGCCATTGTCTGCAGCTCAAACACTTTCAGGCTGGGGCTGTTGGAGGCCACGACAATGTGAGAGTCCTCGGGCCCAAGGAACCGGACATCCAACACCTCCTCGCTGTAGCCGGCAAACTGTGGGGGTGGGGCCGGAGGGACACAAGCCGGAGTCTGCATGAGTGGAGGGCTGGCACCCCTGGCTTTGGGCCAAGCGGGGGCAGCGCTCACCTGTTTCTGCAGCTGCAGGGAGCGCGTCTCGTAGAGCAGCAGGTTGTGGTCGGCAGTGACAGAGAGAAGCAGGCCGGCAGAGCGGGCCAGAGCGCAGCGGGTCAGCTCCTGCCCGGGGCCTGGCCGCTGCCGTTGGGTGTGCACACACTGCCCAGAGGCCGCCTCCCACACTCGCAGCACGCCTGTGAGGGGACACGGGCCGCTGCCACTCCGGTCCACGGACCTCCCCCAGCCCCCGCGGCCCACCCTGGCCTGGACACACACACCTTGGTCTCCGGCTGTCAGGAAGTGCAGGCGCTTGGACTTCACACCCAGCTCAGGCGCTGGCTCCTCTGGTAACAGCACTGCAGCTTCCACGCTCTGAGGATAAGCGGGTTAGAGGCAGCAGCCCCCCCCCCCCCACTGGCCCGGCCCCCTGGCATTCCCACCTCAAACACTGGCACAGTCCTCGTGGCCTGGTGGCTCCGCAGGTCCCAGACGACGCAGATCTTGTCGCGGCCTGAGCTGGGGGTGCAGGGGAGAACAGCCACCTGAGTCCTCAGTCTCAGCTGTGGCCCTCCCCTTCCTGCCATGGCCTGGGTGGGTGGCCGCTGACCTAAGCATGGTGTGGCCATCAGCGCTAAAGGTCAGAGAAGTGACGGCACTGTAATGGGCAGTCATCACTGCCAGGCACGACTGGTCCTGCAGCGACCACGCGCGGATGGTGGAGTCCGCAGCGGAGGAGAAGAGCAGCAGGCGTGCGGGGTCCGGGTGGAAGGCCACCAAGCTGCAGGCAGGTGGGGTGCGGCAGGTGAGTTGTGCGACCCTGGGCATGAGGCCCCATCCACCCTCTGCTGCCTTCTACTCACTGTACGACACCTGGCGAGCCCCGAAAGTGGTGTGTCCCATAGTGCCGCACAACATCCCAGACACGCACTGCCCCGTCACAGCCGCCTGTAGGGACGTGTTTGAAGTGAAGGGGCTGGTGTGCCTGAAGACCCCTAACTGTGTGCCCTCCAGGGGGCCCAGCCGCCCAGCCAGGGCCCTACCTGTGGCTAGCAGTGTGGAAGTGGGGTCAAAGGCCATGGTGGCCACAGGGGCTGTGTGTATCGCCTTCCATAGGCGGGTGATGCTGCCCTCTCGCCAGGCCCACTGAGCCAGAAGCAGTGCCCGGCTGGCTGTTACCAGCACCTAAAGAACGATGCGGTTCAGCTGGGAGAGGAAAGGCATGACCATTTACCCTCAATGATTCCAAGTTTGGTTGAAGCCCTCCTCCTATCCCTGCCCCACATACCTCATCGTCAGGGCTGAGATCAAAGGCAGTGATGTCCTCCTGGTCCTCCTAGAGGCAAGAGTCAGCACACAGAGCACCATGAGAACAGGCTGCCCTCCACACTAGCCCCTTGCCCTGGCTCTCCCCATCCTCACCTGCTCCAGGCTCCGCAGCACAGCCCCTGAAGCCACGTCCAAGATGTTGACTCTGGTACCACAAATGCAGAAGAGATGCTGCCCCGTCTGGTCCAGCTGGTAACAGAAGGGTCTCAGCCAAGATAACTCCAGCCCCCCCCCCCCCGCCCCACCACTCTGCCCCTCCCTGGGCTGGTACCTGCACCTTCCCGCCCTTGTAGAAAGGCTCGATCTTGCGCTCAACAGCATAGCTAGAGAGAGAGCAGAGGAAAGAGTGAGTCACCCACCCCTTGGTCCCCAGTGCCCAGCTCTGTGCTGGGTGCTCTCCCAGAGCTCAACCCAAAACGCCCCTGTCCTTAAAGAGTTCCCAGGCAGAGGCGGGGAGACGGGATTGGAGATGGCTCTTCTCACTGTCCTCTTCTCTCTTAGCAGCACTGTGAGGTGGGTGTGACAGAGGACACGAGACCCAGAGCTGGGTGGTGATTCACACCAGTCTCTGAGGCAGTACAGGGAGTGCAACAACCAGGTCTTCCCAGATTTCTCCCCCCTCCACAGCGGAGTAGGCCAGATCTCGGGGGCCCCCTGCTGGTGGTGGGAGGCCTGGGTACCAGCCCAGAGCAACACCCCCCTCAGCAGCTTCCCTCTCAGGTGCAGCCTGCCTCCTCCCCAAGTAGCCCTCATTTCTGCAGCCTCATGCTGTCCTCGACCCTCCTCTCTTGGCTGCCTCCACGCTGGTCCAGGCCACCACACTGTCATCTGGACAGGTGCTCCAGCCTCTTCGCCAGGTCCCCTCTCTACCGTCTTAAACCCTGCTGCCAGAAAGGCCTTTCAAACATAAGTGTTTATAACACTACCCTGCCTTAAAACCCTCCCCTCTCCTTATGTGTTTCTTTTTTTTTTTTTTTTAAGATTTTATTTATTTATTTGACAAGAGAGAGACAGCCAGCGAGAGAGGGAACACAAGCAGGGGGAGTGGGAGAGGAAGAAGCAGGCTCATAGCGGAGGAGCCTGATGTGGGGCTCGATCCCAGAACGCTGGGATCACGCCCTGAGCCAAAGGCAGACGCTTAACGACTGCGCCACCCAGGCGCCCCTCCTTATGTGTTTCTAAGACCCTGACTTGGAAGAGCCTCTACTGCCCTTTTGTGTCACACAAGCTATTGCCTGTATGTGGCTTGGATCTCTCTTCCCAGATTTCACTGGTGCCTGGCTAACTCCACCGGGGGAAGCTTGGCTACCAACATGAAATGGAGCCCCCAAACGTGGAGCCCCGGTCACTGCCACAGAGATGCTCTTGACCCTAGGCCTTTCCTTTGGCATTGCTCACCACTCCCACTGATGGAAATGAGCTGCTTACTATGCTTACTCCATCAGACCGAGCTCCATGGCGGGGAGAAGTCCGGTCTGTCCTGGGCCCTGAGCACTTGGGTTCACCAGAGTCCTTGGAGACCTGAATCAGCCCAGGATTCAGGGCCTCCAGGGCCACAGCCGACCCGCCCATCTCCTGACCTCTCTTCCTGCTCCATGTGGAAGAGGGACAGAAGGTGAAAGCCCACGGGCCGCCGGCTCCAGAGCGGTGGTTCTCCCAATACCTGAGGATCGGGGCGTCCCGCTGAGGTCCAGGACCAGCCTTGACTTGTGCTCAGCCCGCCCCTTCCTCCTTTAGAATTTTTCATCCATAACCCCCAAACCGGCTCCTAATTTAATAACCGACGCTGGATCTCCCACTTTGTAATAACGCGACCAACACCACTCCCGCGGGCCAGTTCATACACCGCCCTCAGGCTCTCCCCAGGCCCGAATGGGCGCCCGGTGCAGGGCAGGCACGTTTGCCACTCCGGCTGTGAACCCCGTTCCCTCCCTGCGCGGCACCCACAGCCGCAGCGCCCCGGCTCACTTGGCCTTGAAGCGGCCCACTCCCGCCACGGGTTCCGCCATGTCGCCGCCGCCGCCGCCGCCGCCTCGTGAGGGAGACAGGGCCGCCGCTCCTCACTGCCGGCGCGCCGCGGATGCCGTCACCGCCCACGACTCTGTGATGTCATCAGCTGCGCGCTCGGCGCCATCTTTGCTGTGGGCAGTGCCTGCTGTGTCGGGAAGCGGAAGCTGGTGGAGGCGTTTCTGGCCTGGAGGAACGGGTGTAGAGCCGCGTGGAGGCGTCTTGGGGCTTCGGGGTTGGCGGACTGCATGGCACGGGGTTTGCCCGCTGTTTGCCTTTTAGTGGAAATTTTAAAAAGGAATCGTAGGAAATGTTTACTAAAGTAGGCATTCTGGGATTTGGGTACAAGCGCAGGCTTGGGTGTGATACATATCGCAGGTCAATGAATAAATCGGGTAACTTAAGAGTCTCTCAAATATTTATTGATCACATTCTATGTGCGAAGCACTGTTCTAGACATTTGGGAGGCATCAGAGAAGCGGGTGCTAGAGGAGAGAGGGCTGGCGGAGGACGGGCAAGGAATAATCGGGAGCGTTCAGCGGTTAGTGCCATGGAAAGAACAGATCAGGGCAACGGGTGGAGCGGAGTGCAGGAGGTGCACCTTTAAGGGTGGGGGGGGAGGTAGGGTGTCACCTGAGCGAGTGAGGCAGGGACTCCTGTGACTGTTGGAGGGACGGTGCTTGTGGCTATAGGGAGTATGGAGACTATGCGGGCAGGACGTCAGAGATAATGGGCGTTCCCTGGGAGTCATTGTGAGGCCTGGGCTTTTCCTAGTTCAGGGTTTTGAGCTGTTTGTGTGACCGGCTGGGAGGTTGGGTAAAAGACTGGTAGAAGTAACAGGAAGGAGACTGTGAGGGTATCAGGTAAAACCTCTGCGAGGAAGAGGCATCTGAGAGAAAAGAGACCAGGCAAACAGAGAGCAAGGAGAAGAGCCTTCTGGGCAAGAGCGGCCCAGGGAGAAAGGCCAGTGTCCCCACGTGGGGAAGGCAGTAGTGCCTGAAAGGGGGACCGGTGGCAAATGGGATAAAGCTGTGAGGCCGGCAAGCACAGAGGTGGCAGGGCGGGCCAGGCCTGGGCTCTGCTTTTATTTACTCCTCTATTTACAAGGTACCTTGGCCCTGGGCCCCCCACACCTCCACCCCAAGGCTGCCTTCTGGGGTGGCCTCGGCCTCCCCTTGCGGGGCGCCCACGAGGAGCGCTTCGTCCTCCTCCAGGAAGTCTCCGAGCTGAGCCAGCTGCCTGCGGATGAGATTGGTGGTGTGGTGCACTTTGCGCATGCGCCGCAGCAGGCCCAGCACCAGGGTCCGGCTGCGCTCCTGACGCTGGCTCCAGGCGTCGCGCAATTCGCGGTAGCAGTTGTGGCGTGCGCGCTCTATGGGGCCCAGGGTGGCCCCACAGCCCAGTGGGCACCGCTGCTGTGTCCCACTTTGACAGTGCTGCCGGTGTTCAGCCAGGGCCCCACGTGGCACCCGTACCGTGCAGCCCTCGTTGGGGCAGGCCTGCAGCTCGAAAGGGCAGGAGTCCTGGTGCCCCCTTCGATGGGCCAGGGGGCACGTCACCAAGCAGCCAGCTTCCGCGTTCTTGCACTGAGGGTGGGGGAGAGCACCATGTGAGCCAAACGAGGTCGGAGTTGGCCAGAACTGGAGCAGCCTACTTTACACAGAATCCCCCATCCATGATGTTCTTGAACTAAGAGCCTGCCAAGCTCTAATGGCATCAATGATGTGGAGGGGGAAATAGTTGGGCAAATGTTTGGAGGTGGGAAGAATCTAGACCTCTGGGAGCAGGTGCACAGGGCCGAAGGCTTGGGGTGGGGTGGGGGCACAGACACATGGCTGGGTTGATCTTGCAGTTGTACACAAGCCAACTTTTTTTAATGTTTCCTCATCTGTAAAATTAAGGGACTGGGGTGATGGCCAGCACAGCAAACACTTCATCCTCTAAAAATCCTGTATAATCCCCATTTTACAGCTGAGCCCCTGGGGCTCAGAAAGGTTAGGTAACTTGCCCAAAGTCACACAGCAAGTAAGTGGTAGAAATGGGACTCAAACTCTGGCAGGGCTGATGACCCTGAGGCTGTAGTCAGTGTTGCTGGAGCAGAAACACTCAGTTCTGAGGATAGGATTCTCCTTACCCCCTCTCCTTGCTCTGTCCCTCCCCTGGCAGGAGCTACAAGGGTGCTGGGAGTGGGTGCTTCAAGCTACCTTGACTTCCAGGCGGCCAATGGTCCTCCGGAGTTTATTTACATGGACCATCTTTTTCCGTTTCACCTCTTTCCTGCAGCATGGACAGGTCTTCTGTCTAGGAGGCAGGAGCGTGGGGTGGGGAGTGTTGGGAGTGGGAAGGGACCAAGAGACAGCAAAACACCTTCCCAGGTGGTCCCTTCTCTCAAGCTGGAAGAGGCATGAGGACTTCACGGGGAACTCAGATCTGAGGGGGGCCACGGGCTGTAAGTACTACAGGGTGCAGGGACACACATACTTCGGTGTCCTAGATTTGGAAGCTGACTCTTATGCCCATTGTGACCTAATGCTTGGTCCACCTTCCTCTCTGTTCCGGGCCATAGGAATGGACACAGCCCTGCCCTTGTCCTCCCAGCCTCTTGGGTGCCCACTAGCACCTGGCTAGCCACCGGAGGATGCATTTCTTGCAGAAGATATGGCTGCATGGCAACCTCACTGGCCTCTTGAGAACCCCATGGCACACGGAGCACAGGAAGTTGCAGTCGGGAGGGCTGGCGAAGAGGTTGAGATCATAGCCGCCACTCTGCAAAGGCCAGGCCAAAATCAGGGCCTGGCTGGACCAGGATCCAGCCATTTACCCAGAGGAAAACCCCAGAATGGGGAGGTGGGCCATGAGAGCCCCAAGTGGAGGGCTGGGTCAGCACCCACTTTGAGGGGGTAGCTGTGAGGGTCAAGACCCTCCAAGACTACCAGTCCCCAGCTGGAGAAGCTGGCCTTGGCCTGGAGTTAGACCTGGCCAGAGCCCTCGCAATGATTGGTTTCCTTGTCTTGGTTTGGGAGTCTGCAACCCACTGTTCACTTTCTCAGGGTGAGGAATGGGATCCAGCTTTGGGCAGGTCTCAAATTAGGAACACATTTAAGGGCCAGAGGCAAAAGGGTCCCAGGCTCACCATGATCTGTGTCTGGACGGCAGCTCCACTGACCCCCAGGGCTCAGGAGCCTCCATTTCACAGCAAGAGTGGGCCGACCTCACAGTGGCATTGTCTAGCTCAGGCCAATCACAGCCCTGGCTTAGTGCCCATTGGGATCCTGTACCATCTGGCCCTTGCTCGTAGTTGAGGGATAGGTAGTCTGGACCTGCCCGTCTTGGGAGTGGCTGACAAGTAATCCCCAAGCAGCACTAGGCTGGGAACCAAACTTCTGAGGACTGTTTCCCCAAAGCTGAGGCTTTGGCAGGAGTGCAGGCATCATTCCCTTCTCCCTCCTCAAATAGTGCTGCCCAGGCCAGATCTCCAAGAGCCCAGGAACTTTTGCCATTGACCCACCATCAGGTCTCTTAGGATCTAAGACTCATGGAGCTAGCTGCAGAGTGCAGATCAGGAGGGAAGTGAGCACCAGATTCCCATGCAACCTGTGGTTCCACCATAGTGGAGGGCCGACTCTGTGGGAAAGCCTTCCAGAGTAGATAGGCTCTGACCACGTGGGCAGGCCTCTGAGAAGACACGGGGACATCAACCTCAACCTGGGAAACCACCATGATCCCACACCTGAAGCATATAACAGAGAACCGCACGTTCAGCAGCACTAGGTACCAAGCTCACCAAATCCTGAAGACCCTATTCCCCTCCTGAGAGCAACAGGGGCCAACAAAAGCAAGCCCTTCAGGTGGGAATCTTACACTCTCACTCTTGGGTTAACTTTAAAAGTAAAAGTTATTTCACTGGCAAAAGTGTGTTTATTTGGGAATAACAGAATTGCAATTCAGAACACACAAACTATGGCAAAACCACAAGCAAGCCCCCAACAAACAAAGAAAAGAAACTTTATTTCATTAAGAAAAAAAGTTGGGAGGGATCTATTTGCATCAAAGTCCACTGGAGAAAAGCAAGAGTTCAGGGTGATGACTGTTTCTTACTGGCTGAGTTGCAGGAGTAATCCCTACATCCTTTCCTGTGGGGCTCTGTAATTGACGTTGAGTGGTAGGACTCCCCCTTCTAGCCTCCCTACTCCACCTTAGGGATGTTTCCCTTCATTGTCACACTTGCTAGTGGGTTGGTGGCCCAGCCCAACTGCCCTCAAGCTCAAAGGTACTTTATCTGCTATCGTGGAAGCTATGAGGTGTGTGAAACACACCAGGGTTTCAGATCTGGCCCTGCCACTCACGGGATGCCACGGAGGAGTCACCTGCCAGCCCCCGGGCCCCAAGTTGTACCCCTCTGTGGCATCCGACGCGGAGGTGGCCTGGCCGGCAAGAGGAGGTGTCCCATAGGGTCTCCCCTCCACTGCATACCTTGCTCCCCGCGCCCACATATGCACCTCCAAGCGGATGGGTGGGGGACCAGGAACACCCCCAACGTGCAGGACTCAGACCGACAACTTTACTCAGAGCTCCCCTCTCCCCGCGGTCCTGGCGGCGTGGGCCTCACGGTCGGAGCGTCGGCGGCCTGCGGGCAGAACACGGGGTCAGGGGTCAGAGGCCAGAGGCCAGAGCACACACAGGCCGGGGCCGACGGGGCGCGTGTCGGGGCCTGGGTTTCACCTCCCCACACGGACAAGTGGGCGGTGAGCTGAGGCCCCCGGTGGCTCTCGGCGCCGAATCTCACCCGCGGCCACGACCAAAGCCGCGGGTGATTTTCAACCAACGCCAACCTCCCAGCTACCCACCCAGAGACGCGGCGAGGCAGGGGGCGCTGGGCGCGAACCCACCTAGCAGCGCCAGGCAGCCGAACCGCGCGGGCGCAGACGCGCAGGCGCGCTGGTGCACGCGGAGCGGGCGGGGACACCGGGGAGCGTGCGCCCACCGTCCTTATAGGCCCGTGGCGAACTCGCGCTGGGGCGGGGCAGCCGAGATCTCGCGGCACTTGGCGTGTTATAAATACTCCCACTGCGAGGTCTCGGCCTTCTTCTCCGAGAGAACACGTGAGTCTTTGTGCTGCTGATGGCGGCGGCGGCGGCGCGCGGGCGGGGGCGGCGGGGCTCTGCGGCCATCCGGCGCGGCTCGGTCTGGCGCAGCTGCACCCCTGGGCTAGAGTCTCGGCCCCGGGCGGCCGCAGGTGACAGGGTCTCGCTGACTGGCCCATTCTCGTCCCTTTCAGCAAATGGCGGATGACGCCGGTGCTGCGGGAGGCCCCGGAGGGCCTGGGGGCCCTGGAATGGGAGGCCGCGGCGGCTTCCGCGGAGGCTTCGGCAGCGGCATCCGGGGCCGCGGCCGCGGTCGCGGCCGTGGTCGGGGCCGCGGTCGCGGAGCTCGCGGAGGCAAGGCCGAGGACAAGGAGGTAGGTTCGGGCCCTCGCGCATGAGACGGGCCCGTGGGCGGCCCGGTAGGACGACCGTAGTCACCGGCGCCTTTTCCCCTGCAGTGGATCCCCGTCACCAAGCTGGGCCGCCTGGTCAAGGACATGAAGATCAAGTCCCTGGAGGAGATTTATCTCTTCTCCCTACCCATCAAGGTAACGCGGGGGTCCTTTCCACCCCCCAACCCACGGGGCAGGGGCGTTGGCAGGTCTGGCACCAGGAGGCTTATTTGGCCTGGGGTCCAGGGATGGGATCTGCTCACCCCCACCAAGGCTCCACGTTTCAGGAAGGTGGGAGGGGGTTTTCAAGGGGGAGTGGTCACAGGTGGTTCCTGAGCTTTCCAGTAAACGCTTTTCTTCCAATCTTGTTATCCCTTAGGAATCTGAGATCATTGATTTCTTCCTGGGAGCATCCCTCAAGGATGAGGTTTTGAAGATTATGCCTGTGCAAAAGCAGACCCGTGCTGGCCAGCGGACCAGGTTCAAGGTTTGTTAGTCACCTTGTGTGTTCTTGAGCTGCTTCTGCTAAGGGGCTTGGTGAGACTCTCTCAGCTCTGCATGGTCACGCTTGTTACTATACGTGTGGCTTTCGTAATGGGGAGAGAGAGAAAGGATCTTCTCAGGACCTCAGGGTGGCCTCATGGTGGCCACTCTTTCCTTGAGGGGTGCCACAGGTCCCGGTTGGTGGGTGCTGATGCCTTGCTGGCCAGTGGACCACCAACCATCTCAGGCTTTTCATAGGCATTTGTTGCCATCGGAGATTACAATGGACATGTTGGCCTGGGTGTCAAGTGCTCCAAGGAGGTAGCCACTGCCATCCGTGGGGCCATCATCTTGGCCAAGCTTTCCATCGTCCCCGTGCGGCGAGGGTACTGGGGAAACAAGATCGGCAAGCCCCACACTGTCCCGTGCAAGGTAGGCTTGGGGGGTAATGAGTGATGGGTCCTGCTCTGGGGCACTCTCCATAGGCCATCTCCTGACTTGGTTCCGCCCTTTGCAGGTGACTGGCCGTTGTGGCTCTGTGCTTGTGCGGCTCATCCCTGCCCCCAGAGGCACTGGCATCGTCTCAGCCCCTGTGCCCAAGAAGCTACTGATGATGGCCGGTATCGACGACTGCTACACCTCGGCCAGGGGCTGCACTGCCACCCTGGGGAACTTTGGTAAGTGGCCCACACAGAGGTTGTGGCCTCTCTCAGCTCCGCTTAATCATACTGTGTGTGTGTGCTTGGCGTATTTTCAGAGAGAGAGAGAGGAAGGCCCTCCTAATGCACGGCAGACTGGCCCCAAGTGGCCTCTCTGTTCCTAGGAGCGCAACATTCTCTATCTGCATCTGGGGTGTTGGGTAACATGAATCTACCAACCCTCTCTTGCCGTTTTCTATCTTCCAGCCAAAGCTACTTTTGATGCCATCTCCAAGACCTACAGTTATCTCACCCCTGACCTTTGGAAGGAGACAGTGTTCACCAAGTCTCCCTATCAGGTACTGCCTGCCCAGCCAGCTCGTTAGCCTAGACAAGTGCACAGGGTGCTGGGGTGTGGATACAACTAAAGCCTTGTCTGTTTTTCTAGGAATTCACTGACCATCTTGTGAAGACCCACACCAGAGTCTCTGTGCAGAGGACCCAGGCTCCAGCTGTGGCCACCACATAGTTTTATACAAGAAAAATAAAGTGAACTAAAGCTTGTTAATAGTGCTTTTTGTTTATTTCTCTTATGAGTTTAGTTGTAGCTGGGTTTAAAGGGAGATGGAACCAGTAAGGTCAGTAGGTCCAGGCTGGGGGACTGAAGGTGACACTAGAAACACGTTTCTTAATTACTCTTTATTGTAGTAGTATAGTAGCTTAGTGAAGGTGCTCAAGGAGCTGCTTTAGGCAGCAGCGGCCTCTTTAGCTGCTTTTCTCTCGGCCAGCATCCGCTGCTTCTGTTTTGCCAGGCACTTCCTGGCAGAATAATGGGCCCCCAGGTCGTGATCTGGGAGAGATGTGGGGGAGGGAAGTCATGGGCCAAATCAACCAGAATACAGATCAGGCTCTTCAGAAGTGGGGAGGAAACAGCTAAGCTACTGAGCAGAGAAGGGACCTAGGGTATAGTGATTCTCTTAATTACCCCCCCAACCAACCAGCACAATTTGGGCAGTGATGTTAGGGTTGAAGGATCAGGCCAGGGTGGGGGCTTGCTTACAGCGGTCCTGGTAGGCCTTGGCCACCTGGGTGAACTGCTCCAGCTCCTTGGCACAGTTCTGCCTGTAGCTCTCACCTTCCCTCTGCTGACAGGCCTTCAGCCTTTCCTGGATAATGTTGACGATTTCTTGATCGACTTTACTGAAAGAAAAAAGTGGTTTACAAGAAATCCTTTCCTTATGGTCTGTTGTCTGTCTGGCCCCTCCACCCTCAAGACCTGGGCCAACCCCAGGAGGGATTCTCAGCAGCTGACCACCATCCCATGGTATCCCTGGGGGATGAGAGCCCAACAGGAGATGCTCACTGAGCAAGGCTCAGTGTTTCCTAACTAAGGGACACCCACAGGCAAGACATACTAGTCTCTTCTCCATTGCATTTCTGCTTCAAACATGCACAAGATATCCTTTTCCTGGCACTCGGTGATGTCTGGCACACGACGGAACTCCCGGTGATAGTAGTAATACTTGTTCTTCGCATGCTGCCGCTCTATAAACTCTGTAAAGAAAAAACCCCCAGATTCCAAAGGCCCCACTGGTTTGGATAGGCCACAGTTAGAATGTGCTCTAAGGGGCGCCTGAGTGGCTCAGTGGTTAAGCGTCTGCCTTCGGCTCAGGGCATGATCCCAGCGTTCTGGGATCGAGTCCCACATCAGGCTCCTCCGCTGGGAGCCTGCTTCTTCCTTTCCCACTCCCTGTCTCTCTCTCTCTCTCAAATAAAATCTTAAAAGAAAAAAACAAAAAAAAGAATGTGCTCTAAGCTCCATTCTTTCTCACAAGCCACGAAAAGGGCAGACTGCCCAGACGTTTCCAGCTTTTACAAAGACTGCCAATTAGACTCAACAGGTGTGGCTGGTTTACAAATGGTGAGGTCTGTTTACGGAGGGCTTCCTAGGAGCCGGGCACCATGTGTATTATCCTAGGGGGTAGGTCTCGATACAGAGTACTGAGGCCCAGAGAGAAATCAGGATTCTGTACCCATGCTCTGCAAGCCCACATCCTTTTACAGGTCCTACCTTTTACAGGTCCCCACAACACAGGGTCTTTCCCTGTAGGCAGAGGCCCCAACCCAGTTTTGCCGCCACTGACCTTCTGGCCTCAAGGTCCCCACCCAGGAACTGACAAGTTGGAACTACTGAAATCTCATCCCTCCAGATACATAAAACACTTTCTAAGAAAATGAGTGGGTCCATCGCTGTGCCTTTTCCAGATGTGGGGGTCTGATCTGCCGAATTTATTCTAAGGAGCCATGGGGGCATCGCGGTACCTGGGTGGCGGGGCTGTTGAAGGAATGAACCAGTTAAATGCATGGAAGAACTGCCTGACACTAGTAACTCAGGGCAGAGTGCGCTCGCGCTGCTAACTCCACTGAGCGAGCTGAACAACACACGGGGCCACAAAGAGCTCTTTTAAACATCCGCATGGGGTGGACCAGAGATGGGGGATCTGGACGGCTCTTAAGCAGGAGCACGCACGGAGTACAAGTCACAGCACATCTAGGTTGAGGGAACCGCGGCCAGCACCTGACCACCCCGGTCATTTTGCAGGCGTGCAGAAGGCTGGCAGAGAACCCCTCAACACCCGTTTGCTGACTGCGTTCTGCCCACAATGCAGGATGCAAAGCGTGCAGGAAGAATGCGGTTTAGCAAGACCCTGGCCAGACTGCGATCCGCAAACAGCCCCTGGTATTTGGGCGAGGCCGGAGACCAGGGGTGCACGGAGGGCTCCTCAGGCGGCAGGGGCCGGAAAGCAATGAGCGGTCTTGGTGTAGGGGCGAGGGGCGTTCCTAGAGTGCAGTGAAGGTGGGGGGCGGGGGGTCCAAGGAGGCGACGGGGCCTGCAGGTGCGGACGGCGGGGGCTGGTCACGGGGGCGAAGCCCGGGGTGCGGCGGGGTATCCAGGTTGGGCGAAGGGGTGCAGGGAAAGCCGAAGGGCGGCGAGGGGCCCTGGGGAGCGGCGAGGCCCGGATGGGGTCCGTACCTCTCACTAGGGTCACGGGCCGGTCCACGAGGAGGTCGAAGGCCTTCGTCAAATAGGTTATGGGGTTGGGCAGCGAAGTCTGCGGCGAGGGCGCCGGCGTGCGGCGCGGGGGCTCAGGGTACACGTCCTTGTCCCAGCTGTCCGGCATGGCGGCGGCGCGCGGGGAGGATCCAGTATCGGACGCACAAAACCGGCCTCCACCTGCGTCCCACGGCCTAGTTCGCCCGCCGCGGAGGACGCCCTAGCGCGGCTGCGCCTGCGCGTGAGGAGGGGGCGGTGCTCGCGAGGCTCCATGGAACTTGTAGTTCGCCCGCCGCAGAGAACACCCTAGAGCGGCTGCGTCTGAGCAGGGCGACCGCCGCTCGCGAGGCACCATGGGACTTGTAGTTTCCTCGGCCTGCCCAATGGTGGGCCGCGGCAGCACCGCACACTGGAGGCCCTCTTTCCCTTTCGGTGCCGCGTTCCGTGTGCTGGGCGCTGGTCTCGGCGCTTGGGATACTCTGGTGAAGAAAGCAGAGGCCCCTGCTTGCTTTCTTTTTTCTTTTTTACTTTTCTTCGTGCTTACATTCTAAGACAAGACGGACACAGGAATCAGTAAACTATTCATTCCGTTTGGTCGGTACCAGGGAACGTGCTGGTCACTTCACGCCCAGAGGCTGGGGCCAGGGGCATGGAGCCATCAGCTCTATGGACGCACAGAGTCAGTGATCATGGACATGGCAAGTCGTGAGATCATGAACTCTTAGAAACACATGCTGGCCAACCAAAAGAACCATTTATTTATTTATTTAAGATTATTTATTTATTTATTTGAGAGAGAGAGTGCAGGAGCCGGTGGAGGAGGAGGGGAGAAGCACACTCCCTGTTGACCAGGGAGCCCAAGGTGGGACTCGATCCCAGGACCCTGAGATCATGACCTGAGTTCAAGGCAGACGCTTCACGGACAGCCCCCCAGGCGCCCCCAGAACAGAGGAATCTCAACACTGGGCTACAACACTGGACTGAACAAGGGAAGCCAACAGATCAGGCCGGAGCCGCCGCTGCCGCCGCGCTGGCTCACCAGAAGAACGGGAGAAAGCAGAGACCTCGGCTGAAGGAAAGCACGGGCTGGCAGCTCTCCACTGCTACTCTAGCCAGCAGAGGGACTTGCAGACCATGTAGCAGAAGCGGGATGAGGCGAATGAGAGGGAGGCACCCACGTAGCTCGCGGCTCTGTGCCCGCCCTCTGGTTCTTGGCCTGTGCACCTGGCGTCCGTCCCACCAAGGCCGCGTGTCGCACAGTGTGCCCGGCCTCAGCACCCGCGGCGGCATTCCCTTTGTGCTGAGCCTGCGGGCATCCCTCCCGTGCTTCCTGCCCGCAGGTAGCCTCTCTCCCCTGGGCCCCTCGGGGGGGCTGAGGGTTGCCCCTTCCCAGGATTGTATTCCTTTGGGGTCGCCCAAAGTATGACAAGTGGCTTCGTGAGTAACAACAGCAGCAACAGAGAATTGCGACATTCGAGTCGTGCAGAATCTTAGCATCAGCAAGGCAAGGCCTACAGCTCTCAGAGACATTTTAGGCCTGTACAGCTCATTCTCCAGGTTCAGGACTTCATAACCATATAGACTCCTTGTTCTTGGATCACAGCCATTATCACCCCCGCCCACAGCACCCCTCACAGTTTGTCCAGCCCCAGCTCACCGCCCTCCGCACAAGAAAGGAATTCCCTGTGCCTCACTGCCTGATGACTGGACCAGACCCTCTTCACAGCAAGCCTGGAAGAAGCCCCCTCCCCACCTGGGGTTCCTTGACTCCTTACCAGGCCCAGGTGTTCTGTCCTGGGAGGGTAACACGAGGCAGAAAATAAAGTGAGCGGGACCCAGCCCCCGGGCCCTTGAGGACAGGAGTGACAAGCCTGGCTCCAGGTATCCCCACCCAGGCTGCCCATCAGATGCCCGCTTTCGCCCCGCCCCGGGCCAGGCCTGCTGCTGGCACTGGAGCCTGTGCCTGCCACAGGACATGACCAAGCTCCCCTGCCAGGGGCTAAATCTGGGAGCTGCCTGCTGTGCGCTCTGGCCTTGCCACTCGACCTCCAGCGCCTGTCGGGAGGCCCCTTCCCTGCCTGACCTACAGGGACCGGCTGCCATGGTCAGTGGGCTGGCGGGCAGGAGCCAGCCGGCTTCCTGGGAGGGCAGGTGGGCTTCTGGAGTGTCTCCCAGCAGGGATGGTCCTTGGGCCTGTGAGGGAGTAGATGACCGAGGGGACAACACGGGGCCAGAGCTCAGGTTGCTAGGCCTAGAATGGGCAGGAAGATGGACAGATGGCAGTGGTCCCCTGTCCCTTTAACCCTCAGCCACAGTGTGGGCCTGTCCCTTCTGGGCCCAGCAGGCTGAGCCCACTGAAGCAGGAAGCCTGTGGGTGAAGAGAGCTTGGTGCTGGCTCTGTCCCTAAGACACTGCCCCTGAGCCAACATTCCCTCCTTTCCAATGGACAGAGGGAGGCACTGAACACCACCAGGACCCCATCCAGGGTCTCTAACTCACTTCTCTGGGTCTGGGCTCTGGACCCATTCAGCCACCCCACCAGGGACACCCCAGCTTTGACCTCTCTCCCCTTCTGCCCCCAGTCCCACCGTAAGTTCTCTGCACCTCGGCACGGACACCTGGGCTTCCTGCCCCACAAGAGGAGCCGTCGGCACCGGGGCAAGGTGAAGACTTGGCCTCGGGATGACCCCAGCCGGCCCGTGCACCTCACGGCTTTCCTGGGCTACAAGGCGGGCATGACGCACACTCTCCGAGAGGTGCACAGGCCTGGGCTCAGTGAGTGGCTGCAGGGGGACACATGGGGAGGGTGTGGACCACCCCTGCCTGCCAGGGGATCTGGAAAGACTTGCACAGGCTAGGAGCCAGGACTGGGGTCCAGAAGGGGAAGCAGCCCCAGAAAGGGCAAGGCCCTGCCCGTGGGAGCCACAGTCAGGACACTGTCACTGAGCCCTAACCACGGGCCACACCTTGAGGTGTGTTCTGTGCTGGCTCACAGTTTATTGATGAGGAAATGAAGTGGTTAGGAAACCTGCTGGTTGCCCAGTTAGTAAGGGCAGGAGCTACGACTCAAACACAGGTGCCCCCATACACTTTTTGGTTAGAGTTCATGGTAGGCTCACATGTGACTGGAAGGACTAAGAGAGAGCCCACTCACCCTCTGCCCAGTCTCCCGATGGAAATTGCTTATACAACTATGGTAATAGGTCACAAGCAGGTATCGACATGGATACGACCTACCCATCCTGTTCAGGTTTCCTGGGTTGGGGCGTGTGCGTTGTACCCACATTTAGTTCTCTGTGGTTCTGCCCCGGGTAAGTGCGCTGCCACGGAGCATTCCTTCCCCACGGGGGTCCTTCCTGCTGTTGCCCTTTTATAGCTTCCCCTCCACCCCTCCGACTTCTTAGCAGCTGCCCATCTGTTCATCTCTCCTCGTATATGTTTGATTTTAATTTCCTTTTTAAAGATTTATTTATTTGAGAGAGAGCATGTGCGAGCGGTGGGGAGGGACAGGGGAGAGGGAGATGGAAAAAAAATCTCAAGCAGACTCCCCGCTGAGCACAGAGCCGGCCTTTGCCCTTGTGGGGCTCCATCTCACCACCCTGAGATCATGACCTGAGCCGAAACCAGGAGTCGGATGCTCCACTAGCTGTGCCCCCAGACGTCCCACTCCTAATATATATTTTAAACATTCACTTTTACTTTGTATTAGTGTCAATAATAACATCTACAAAATCATTGCTTTGGGACAAATTATAGTTATTTTTCTAGAAATTAAAAATGTTGGCGTGTACTCCACTTAAGGAATCCCAACCCTACCCTTTGGGGGATGCTGCCCGGGCTGTTGGCTCTCCTAGCCCATTTCCAGATGATCTGGTGGGTAAACTGAGGCAGGGAGCAGGTCAGGCCTTGTCTGAGATCTCTAGCCAGAGCCAGCATAGACCTCCTGAGGGGCCCTGCCCAGCACCTGCTCCATGCCCAGGGCGGAGCAGAGAGAGAAGGGGCAGGGAGTGGGCAGGCTGGGGGCTGGAGGTCAGTGGGGGCACTGAGGCCCTGGTGCTCCATCCTCCCTTGGGCAGGAGGGGCTGTAGTTGGCTCTTCCACGGTACCCCCTTTCCTTATGGGCCCCAGAGGCCCTCCTGCATGCTCCTGTCTCTGGGTCTCATCTAGAAATTTCCAAGCGGGAGGAAGTGGAGGCAGTGACGATTGTGGAGACACCACCTCTGGTGGTGGTAGGCGTGGTGGGCTACGTGGCCACCCCTCGAGGCCTGCGGAGCTTCAAGACCATCTTTGCAGAGCACCTCAGTGACGAGTGCCGCCGCCGCTTCTACAAGGACTGGTGAGGGCCGCCCTCGGGTGGAGCACGCGTGGGCTGGCGGTCCCTCCGTCCCCAGCTTTGTGCTGGCATGGTGGGGGTGGGCGGGCAGGAGCATGTCCGCAGTGCATGGAAGGCAGGAACGAGTGTGTGGGGGAGGTTACCTTCGCTTCAGTAGAAGATGAGTTCTAGGGGACTGGAGTAGAAACTGGCATAGAGAAAGAGAGGAAGCAAGTGTTCTCATCCTCAGCATTAAATTAGGGGACCAATTGATGGAATGTCAGAGTTGGCTCAGAGTTTCCTAGCAGCCAGGATGAAAAAGGGAAAGAGCCAGCTGACAAGCTCTTCTTTTCAGAAAGAAAGGTGTTTTGGGGCCTTAGATCTTCCCTGCCACTAAGTCCTGAAAGGGAGGCCCACCTGCCCAAAGAACCTCACAGGCACCCCCATCCGTACAGAGTTGGAGGCACACCTGTCCTGGCCCTCTGTGGGAAGTGACAAGTTTGAGTCCCTGAGCCAGAGCGTGCTGTAAGACTGCAGGCAAGCTGGCCGACCTCCTCGAGCCTCTTAGATCACGCCCCTCCCTCACAGCACCATCAGCTGGGGTAGTGTGGGGTGGAGCGGTGCCTGTGTCAGCAGGCTGCTGTGTGGGTCACAGGGGCACACAGCAAATGCTCACCAAATGCCAGTAGGCCTTGGTTTTACTCTTTCCCCTGTTACCAGCTTGCCCTCATCCAGGGGCTTTGACTTTGTGAACTTTGGTCTCTTCATCTGTAGAACGGGGACCATATGTCCGGCTTCTGGAGCTTGGGTGAGGGTTAGGCACGACACGGCGTGGTGCCCGGCCAGTACTGGCCACTGGCTTTACAAGTGGGGTCTGCAGCTCTAGCAACGTGGGCAGGTGGTGGTGGGGCTGGCCAGCACACCCCTCCCTCCTGCTTTTGCACATCTGACGCTCACTTGCGGGCCTCAGGAGGCAGGAAGGTGTCCACTCTGCAGAGGAGGAACCCAAGACCCAGGAAGGGAGGGACAGTCTGTGCTCGCAGCAGGTGGCTGGAAGCAGCCTGGGGACCCCAGGGGAGGGCCCAACAGCGGCCTCCCCAGGGAGGGAGGGAGGGAGAAGGGAACACGCACTGTTCTAAGAGCCCTGCTTGGTGGGCTGTGGGCCTGTGGGGCCCGGACAGGCCTGGGGAGCTGGCCTGGCTGGCCCCTCTAAGTGTCTTCCGCGTGTGGCTCAGGCACAAAAGCAAGAAGAAAGCTTTTACCAAGGCCTGCAAGAGGTGGCGGGATGCCAACGGCAAGAAGCAGCTGCAGAGAGACTTCGCCGCCATGAAGAAGTACTGCAAGGTCATCCGAGTCATCGTGCACACTCAGGTCGGTCCCGCCACCTTGTCCACACCCGGTCTGCTAGCCCACGCCCCGGACCCACCCTCCCACACTCTCCTCCACCCCAGCTTCCAGGAGCCCTGGCAAATGTCAGCCTAAAAATACCACGAGCCTGGGGCACGGGCCCAAAGTGTTGGGTGACAGGCCGTGCTGGCCGGCCGCCGCCCCAGGGATGGCCTGCTGGGGGTCAGTGTGCTCTGACGGCTGTGGGGCACCCGCCATGCCTAGGGCTCCACCAGGGCCCTCACATGTCCTGAAAGGCCCGGCTCTCCTGCCAGACGTCCAGTGTAGAGGGCCAGCCACCTCCCTCTGGGGCCTGCACAAGTGTGTATGTGAGCCAGCATTCGAACGTGGGGTTTGGCTTGATGTGGGCTGACAGCTTACTAACACCTTCTGGCTTATTCTGGAACACTCCTTGGCGTCTTGTCCTCAGGGAAGGCTTGCGTAGGCCAGGAGCAGCACCCTGCCCCTCCCCTGCTTTTCCTGGCTATGCGTGTCGTTGGTCATGTCCATTTCCCTTGACAGACTGGAGCTCCCTGGGGGCAGGGGCCACGGCTGCCTGCTCAGTGCTGTGCCTTGTATGCAGTAGGTGCTCTATAAGTACTTGTTGAGCACTATGCGTGTCGCCACAGCCTGCCTCACACAGCAGCAGCCAGAGATATCTAAACGTATGAACCTCACTGGGTTCATACCCTCACTTAGAATAAAGGCCAAGCTTCTCCCCACAAGACCTGC
The DNA here is from genome assembly GCF_024610735.1 of Ursus americanus. Lineage (NCBI taxonomy): Eukaryota > Metazoa > Chordata > Mammalia > Carnivora > Ursidae > Ursus > Ursus americanus. The sequence goes on from NC_142128.1 coordinate 38,856,051, forward strand.
ACGGGCAGACCCTTGCTCACCTCTGACTTCATCCTGCACCACGTTCCTCCTCGCTCACCATGGTCTACACACCCTGGTCTCCTTTCCGTCCCACCAACTCCCTGCCACAGGGCCTTTGCACATGCGGTTCCCTCTGCTCCCCATAGTTTCAGATCTTCACTTAGTGGCTCCTTCTTGTTACTGGTGTCACCTCAGAGGGGTCCTTCCTGACTGCCTTATTGTCTGCCCCCAATATTCCATTAGAATACTTCACCCTGTGGAAGAATTTACTTGATTTCTGTCTCCCAACTGGATAGTGGCTCCATGAGGGCCAGGACTCTGCCTGCCTCCTTCCATGCTGTATCCCCAATGCCTAGCACAGAACATAGCATATAGACAGACCAGAGCACTGGAACATCTGTTGAATGAATGCAGGCAGGAAAGCCTGCTGGGGGTCACCAGCCAATCATGCCGTGTCTGCAAATGGGGGCTGTGAGCCTCGGAACTGTGAACAACTGGCTGTGCCCTGTCCTGCAGATGAAGCTGCTGCCTTTCCGGCAGAAGAAGGCCCACATCATGGAGATCCAGCTGAATGGTGGCACGGTGGCTGAGAAGGTGGCCTGGGCCCAGGCCCGGCTAGAGAAGCAGGTGTCGGTGCACAGCGTGTTCAGCCAGAGTGAGATCATTGATGTCATTGCCGTCACCAAGGGCCGGGGTGTCAAAGGTAGGCCTGGGTGGGGATGGTGGCCTCAGGAAGGCTCCCTGAAGGGGGTGGGGGCCAGACTAGCCTCTCAACCACTAACCCCCCCATGCAGGGGTCACAAGCCGCTGGCATACCAAGAAGCTGCCACGAAAGACCCACAAGGGGCTGCGCAAGGTGGCCTGCATTGGTGCCTGGCACCCTGCCCGCGTGGGCTGCTCCATTGCCCGGGCCGGGCAGAAGGGTTACCACCACCGTACAGAGCTCAACAAGAAGGTGTGTCCACAGTCCCGGTGGTATAGGGACACTCATGACCAGACCCCAGTGGGTGGGGTGCGTGACCCAGACACTGCTTGGCCCCCCACAGGCTCTGAAATACCCCTGCCAGTGCCTGGGTCTAAGCATACCTGCTGGTGGGTACAGACATGCCCCTGGCTCCGGAGACCACCTGCTGCCTGCCACATGGCCTGTTCTCCTGGCAGATCTACCGTATTGGCCGGGGGCTGCACAAGGAGGATGGGAAGGTGGTCAAGAACAATGCGTCCACCAGCTACGACGTGACTGACAAGTCCATTACACCACTGGTGAGCGTGCGTGGCGTGCGTGTGTGAGCAGGCGTGTGGGGTACTGCCCTTCCCCAAGAGCTCAGGCCCCAGAGAGCGGCCACTTGGGTGAGCAATCCCGTGCGAAGTGTCCTCTGCAGACGGCTTACACTCCAGCTGCTGTCACGGGTGTGGGTGCAGCAGCGGCAACTGTGGCCTTGGGCTTAGGCCACCCGTGTTCAAATCCCAGCTGCATATGCAGCAGCTATGGGGCCCAGAAGAAGGGACTCCGTGTCCCTGAGTCTCAGCTTCTGGCTCACTAAAATGTGGACTGTGAAATGAGGTAAGGAAGGACTCAGACTGTGGCTCAGATGCTGTCCTCATTAGTGACCCAGGGTGCTGCCCTGGGGCTGGCGGCTGGCTGCAGTCATTAGGGCTTGCAGCTGCCCCTAACTCGACAGTGGCTTGGTGCTCTGGATCCTGACCCATGTTCCCGCAGGGCGGCTTCCCGCACTATGGGGAGGTCAACAACGACTTCGTCATGCTGAAGGGTTGCATTGCGGGCACCAAGAAGCGGGTCATCACGCTGAGGAAGGTCAGCGCCTCTGTGGTGGGCCGTGGGAGGGTTGGGGGGGCTGGCCTCCCTGTCCTGCGCCTTGCTCGGAGGAGGGTAGGGATGGGAAGAGCAAAAAGGGAGGGGTTCTGGCAGGAGCTGGGTGAACGAGAACTTCCCGGTGTGGACTGGGGGTGGGGGAGGCGGTGGGGGAGGACCTTACATCCGGCTCTCCTCTCCCACGACCCCCAGTCCCTCCTGGTGCACCACAGCCGCCAGGCCCTGGAGAACATCGAGCTCAAGTTCATCGACACCACCTCCAAGTTTGGCCACGGCCGCTTCCAGACAGCTCAAGAGAAGAGGGTCTTCATGGTGAGCCCACCCACCCCTTGTTCTTTGGCCCCAGCCCGCACACCCATGCCGCGCGCGGAGCGGGGCCGCTAGAGCAGATGAGCGCGGCGGGGGCGCCCCCGGCACGCCTCCCCCCGTGGGGCTTGTAGGAGCCCAACCCTGGGCACTGATTCGAGCCGCAGCTGGCCAGGGGCAGTACTGCCGGCTCGACCTCCGTGGCTAGCGCTCCTATCTCCTCCAACCCTCCAACCAGGGTCCCCAGAAGAAGCATCTTGAGAAGGAAAAGCCAGAGACCTCGAGAGACCTGTAGGCGGCTTGCGATGGAGGGAGCCTGAAGGAAGCGCAGCGCGACCCCCGCCTGTGCCCGCTGTCTAATAAAATGCGGACGCGACTGTGCCCGCGTGTCTCAGAGTTGGCAGCACGGAAAGGCGGGTGGCCCGCGGCTTGACTCGAGGAAGTACCCTGCCGCTCGTATCATCCCCAACCCAGCGGCGCCCCCTGGCGCTAGGGCGGGGCTTAGGGGGCGGGCCCTGCGCCGGGTCTCTGCGTGCCTGAACGTGATTGGTCCTCTGGAGGGGCGTGGCCTCGTGTGCTCCCGGCAGGCTCCGGGCAGTGATTGGTCCTCGGGAGGAGGGGCGGAACCCCGGGCGCGGGCCGGGCTGCCGCAGGCCAGTGGCCTCGGATCTGTCCCAGGGGTCGGATGCGGCGCTGATCTGCTGGCGCCATGTCCTTCTGCAGCTTCTTCGGGGGCGAGGTTTTCCAGAACCACTTTGAGCCGGGTATGCTCTGTGACCTCCTGGGAGGACAGGGGCGGAGCGCGCATTACAGGGGGCGTCGCTGCCCTCGAGCGGCGGTGGAGCCCTGGAACCCCGGAAGGGCAGACCCACGGGGGGCGAGTGTGGGTAAAGGGAGTCCCGGAGGAGGGAGGGGCCTGGGGGCCTGGAAAGTAGGGGTACCCGAGGAGAGAGGGGACACTAGAGAGAAGGGGTCGCTGACTTCGAGGAGTGCGTGAGCGAGGCGGTTTCCGGGAGGAATCTGTGGGGTCATGGTACTTGGAAGGGGTGACGCCGGTGTGGGGTGGGGCGGATCCGGATTAGGATCTGGACTTCAGCGGGACACGATGGAGGATCTTGTCCAAAGGCATCCCCGGATGATACCCCTGCCTTTGCCCCTCCCCTGTTCCTGGGACCCGCAGGGTAAGGCGGCAAGCACAGAGCGTTCCCTTCGGACCCAGTGTGCCCGCCTGGGTGCTTCCCCAATCTGTCCAGGGCCCTGGGGTTGGGCAACCAGCACAGCCGCCAAGCCACTAAGAGCCAGTGAAGTTTGACCAGGCATCCCAAGTGGAGGCGGGGGGAATAGGGGTAGGAGTGTTTTGGGGCATGGACAACCGTCAGCCCTGGCCCCGGGCTTTGAGAGGCCTTGGTATGTACCCTCCTGGGCTGTGCCGCCTGGTAATGGACTAATTTGGTAAAAACATGCCCACAGGCAAGACTAGGGCAGTGCTGTCCCTGGGGTGGGATCTGTTGGGTGTCAGCCCCCTAGGGGGCTGGGCTGTGACACTGGACATCTGTGGATGTCAGCTGTGACATAGGAATCTCTGGGCAAAGACCTCCCCTGAGCCCTTCTGGCTGTGGGACCCCAGTGGTCCTCAGGCTGCTCTGCCAAGCTGGAAGTTCCGTCCCACAGCAGCTCCTTAGTCCTTTTTGCTTCCGTCTCCAGTTGCTGGCTGAGGCTGAGTGGTTGATGGACTCCAGGGAAGGCTGTCCTCAGGCTGGGCTGTGGGTGCTGGGTACTCCTGTAGGGGCCCCAAGTGATTACCTGTTCTGCGAGTCAGTATTACAACATCTTTTCTCCTTCCTCAAAGTGATCTTTTGGGGACAGGTTAAAACCTGTTCTCTTCCCTGGCCCTCTGTCTTCCTGGGCCCTCTGTCTGGCCTGGAGACCTTCTTGTTGGGACCATTCTCTTCCCATGTGGAGAGCAGGCCAGCAACTGGGAGTCCAGCTCAAGGCTTCATTGGGCATCAGGAATGGCCACTTGGGAAGAGGGGAGCTGGGGCCCACAGGGGTGGGCATGCTGTGTCCTCATCAGGCCACTGGGCTCCTTCCTGACTGCACACCCTCGAGTGGAGTGTTCTGTATCACTCAGTTGCCTCATCTCTAAAATGGAAAAGTCCTCTTAAAAAAACAAAACAAGGGACATCTGGGTGGCTCAGTGGGTTAAGTGTCTGCCTTCGGCTCAGGTCATGATCCCGGGGTCTTGGGATGGAGTCCCGCATTGGGCTCCCTGCTCAGCGGGGAGTCTGCTTCTCCCTCTGCCTCCCTCTCTCTTTCTGACAAATAAATAAATTAAAAAATCTGAAAAACAAAAACAAAACGGGAAAAGGGGTGCCTGGCTGGCTCAGCGGTAGAGCACGTGACTCTTGATCTCCAGGTCATGAGTTCAAGCCCCACGGAGGGCATGGGCGCCCGGCTACTTAAACAAAACGGCAAAGCTAAAACGGAAAGGTGCACCTCACAGGACTACTGATAAGAGTCAGTGAGATAAGTGAAAAGCGGCTCTCCTGGGCTCCGCATGCTAAGAACCGCTGGGTGTGAGCTCAGTGGGGTGTTCTCCACAGAGCCAATACGCAGGCCTGGGGGTGGCAGGTGGGGGCGTGGGGAGGATGTGCAGGCTACCCTGCAAACGGGGACACTGCTCTGTTCTCCTAGGCCTGAGGATTCGGCAGCTCACCCCAGAGAGGCTGGAGCCAATGTGTGTGCCTTTGCCTTTCCTCCTGCCCCAGGTGTCTACGTGTGCGCCAAGTGTGGCTATGAGCTTTTCTCCAGTCGCTCAAAGTACGCACACTCATCCCCGTGGCCCGCCTTCACTGAGACCATTCATGCTGATAGTGTGGCCAAGCATCCGGAACGCAACTCACCTACAGCCTTAAAGGTGGGTGCAGCAGCAGGGGGTGCCGAGGGGGTGTTGGCCAGGGAGAGCCTGAGGGCTGGCCACTCCGTCCTTCTTTGTGCTTCCCCCCACAGCTCTAGGGGCTTAGAGTCTGTCTACTCCAGGCCTCTGGCCTCAGCCAGGGGAGCTGCTCCCCCAAACTCCTGGGAAAGCCTGGGGTCCTGATGGAAACGGAAACAGGACCGCTTTCCTGTGCGGCTCCAGGACGGAAGTCAACCTCTCCTGCCAGCAGTTACTTTGGGAAATGGGTGTGGGGAAGTCACCATCTACTGATGGTAGGAGGGGCCACTGCACAGTTGTTTTGTGGTCTTGCCAGGTGTCCTGTGGCAGGTGTGGGAACGGGCTGGGCCATGAGTTCCTGAATGATGGCCCCAAGCCGGGGCAGTCCCGCTTCTGAATATTTAGCAGCTCGCTGAAGTTCATCCCGAAAGGTGAGGTCGCCTTCTGGCAGCTGGCACAGGCCTGTGACATTTTAGAGGCCCAGGGGTGGGGGCACACTGTTCTCGTCCACTTACGGTGACAAATCATGGGGGTCCCAAAGCACACTGCCCAGGAGCTGCCCAGGGCCATCCCAAAAGGTGGCTGCAGGGCAAGGACAAGGGGGCAGGTGTCCTGATTCATCACCTGTGCCCCGACAAAGGGCATCTGAGGGTGGATGTGGCAGAGGGTTTTCTGTGCAGGCCTGGCCCTTCCCGGAGACCGGGGGGCAGGCAGGGACGGTGGGCGGGGGCTGTGTGGCCACGAGCTTGCTGCTCAGCCTCTCTGAGCGGGCCCCCTCCTCTGCACAGTGGCTGTGCTCGCAGAGCGCCTTCACAGGCCTAAGGACAGCTGCACTGACGTGGTGCTCCGGGGCCTGGTATGCAGTAAGTGCTCACATGTGTGCTTCTGTGGGCCATATGCTTACTGCGGGTTTCTCCCACTCTAAACTTTTCGTCAGCCAGAGTGGTGTAAAGTGAAGAGAGTCTCCTGCTTCCTGAAAGTTTCCCTTGTGCCACTGCACTGTTGTGGAAGACCTTATACGTTAGCACCTGTTTCCACTAACTGAAAGAAACCCAAAGAGGATTTTCACTATGAGAAAAGCCGTTGCCTTACTAATGTGGGGAACGTGCGTATAGCGTGAATGAAACATAAAAGCAAGTGGCCTAACTCGAGCTTTGGGAAAGCAGGGCTCCGTGTGCTGGCTGTTCGGGCAGCTGTTTCCCACATGAGCTTTATCTGAGCGCGACATCCCCTCTGACCTCACACAGGTGCTCACAAGCCAGCCCACGTCTCTCTGCACAGCCAGCCCCTCTGGACTCCTCACTACACTTTGTAGCTCAAATCCCAGCTCCCCACATGCCGCCAGCAGGATCGTGGCCAGTCTCTAACCTCAGTCTGTTCCTCTGTAAAATGGGGTTGCTGACAGCCCGTGCCCGCTGTCGTCCCTGGGGAAGTGGGGGGAAGTGAGGGTGTTGGTAGGGCTGGCGATGATAGGGTGTGACATGATTCTGCCCTTTTGTAATTAGTGTCCTTTGTCCTGTGGAGGAGGAAGAGACTGGGCTCTCCTGGGGATCTCAGGGAAAAATGGGACACACAGACTCCCCCAAGCTGGGTGCCTGGGTCCTCCCAGCTGCCCTGTCCTGCAGGCTGGAGTGGGCTGGCTAGAGCAGAAGATGGCGTCTAAAGCGTAATGTAGCAGTGACTTGTGTTTCTCTGCCCTCCCTCCTTTCTTTTAGGCAAAGGAAATTCTGGCTCTCAGGAGCCATAGGCGGGCAGAGCGTACCCATTCCAGCTGGACACTGCCCTGTGGTCACACTCCGGCCATCCCACCTTGGAGTTGGAACCCCAGACATTCAGACAGGGGAGGGGGTTAGCTGGAACATCAGGGGGTGTTGGCTCTGCGCGTGTTCTCTTTGGGAAGAGTGCTGGTTTTCCATGATGGCCCATAGCCTGCTGCCATGATGGGCCTGGAGGGCCCAACTGTGGGCTCACCTTAGGCTCCTGCTTATATGGGAGTCTAAAGGAGGTGGGCTCTAAGCCTAGCTTGCCCTCGAATGATGGCACACCCCACCTTCTCCTCAGCCCACTGCCCTCTCCCTGCCTGTCTGGACTCATCACTTTGGGACCCGATTCTGAGATGGGCTCTGGCCCTTTCCAAAGCTCGTGCCCATTCTCCCAGGTCATGCTGGGAGACAGAATGCAAAGGGAGGCAGCCCTTGGCGGCTGCCCCAGCTCCGGTCACTACATGATTCACTCTGGTTAAACCCTTCCAGGCAGCCAGAGTGGTGAAGATCTGTGACCCGCTGGAGGAGCGGGCCAAGGGGACAGACCTCTGGTCTCTCAGTTACGAGAGGAGAAACCCTCAGCCCTGTTTCCCAATCTGGCCGGGTGCACCTTGCCTCACTCAGGCTGAGGAAAGTGGCTGTTGCTCCATTACCCTGATTGTGCAAGGCCAGGGCCAGGGAGCTCACAGCCCAGAGTTCACACCTTCTCACGAGCGGGGCTGTGGCTTCTTGCGCACGCTGGGAAGCTCTTGCCGCCTGGGAGGGTGGGTGACGCCAGAGCCCCTCCCTTTGTAACTCCTCCCTGGAGTCCTCAGGAGATCAGTAAACAAATGGAACCCAGGCCTGATGTCTTCATTCCCATCGGGAGCCAGGACACCTTGTTTCACTTGTCCCACAAATATTTATCGAGTAGGTGCAGACTGCTGCTGGGAGGCAACCATGAGGCAGACGGGCCTCCCTGCCCCTCAGGGCGTTCCGGCGTGCTTGAGGAGACAGGACGTTACCGTCAGGGGACGGTCCGGCTGTGACTGTCTACGGCAGAGCAATGATGCTAGACTGTGTGGAGGGGCAATTAGGGGGCAAGAAGAGCTTCCCAGGTGGTAGCATATAGCAGGCAGAGAGGCCCCGGGAGGGCGACAGATGCATGCTCCTGCCCTGTAGGGGGAGGTCACAATGCCAACCGTGGGGAGGTAGCCTGTCCTGCAGAAGAACCACAGGATTTTTCCAAATTCTATGGACAAATCCAGGAACGTGTGTAAGAACGGATATTAAGAGGTGGGATGGTGGTGAAAGGAATATAAAGTTGGATCAGGCTGTATTTATTGACAGGGGCTCACCAAGCAGAGATTCAAGGTTTAATGGTGCAGCTCAGGGGATGAGAGGGGCTTGAACTGTTTGGTTGCTCTGTTGGCTGAGACGTGACCCAGAAGGCGGCCTGCGCTAAATGGAGGGGACGTGCCAGCACTGCCTTACTTTGATGGAGGGGAGGGTTCAAAGGCTTAGGGCAATGGGAGTGTCAGAGTGGATTTATCCTTTAAAATCCGCTCCCCCACCTCGGGGTCCAGAGGACATGCCTTTCACCGTGACTGTGAGGAAGCCCCAGCATCTTCTCGAGGCCAGAAATTACATACAGGACTGCCAGTGAGCTGGGAACACAAAGTGCAATGGGGTCACTGGATCCCGAGGGGCAGCGGTCACGTGCCAGCATGGTTACTGGGACTGCCATGGAGTCGGAGCGCCGGTCAGCATGGTGTGAGACGCACGGAGCTGGGCGGTCAGCTAGCTGCTCAGGTGTTCCTGGAAGGGAAATAGGTGCGAAGCCTCCTGAGCTCTTATCTGAACGAGCAGAGGTGCTCCAGGTCAAGGGACCAGAAGTCTAACTGGAATCCTAGAAGTGGAGAGTCACGATCCCTCCTCAGTCGGTTCCCAGCCTTGAGCCAGTGTACAGACCCAGGGAGGGAGGGTGCCCATGAGGACGGATCTTGGTACATTGCCCAAAATTGTATAATGTGAATCTTTCTCCCAGCCTTCCCCAAAAGGACCTACACTGGGCTGGCTCTGTACTGGGGAAAAGGAAATAATCAGACCTTCCGGGGACTACCCGACGCGGGCTCTGGACTGACTCCAATTCCAGGGGACACACAGGCTCTGTGTCAAAGGAGGGCTGATGGAGGCAGGCGGTCAATGGACTTTCAGCTCAGGCCTGTCTCCCGGTGGGCCCAGTGAGTCCCCAAACCCTTCCTGTGGTCACTCCCCAGTTCCGAAGCCATTGTGGGAGCGGACATACTCAGCAGCTGGGAGCATCCCCATGTTGTGAGGACTGGGGCCTGCAGGTGTGGAGACAGGGGTGGTGGAGGAGGGATGAGGTTGCAATGGCTGGGGAGGGAGGGGTGGGGAGGCTGGCGACACCGTTGGCCATTCCGCTCATTCCTTCGGGACGGGACTCCGCTCTTGCCCCACAGGCCTGGGGTCCCTGCTCTGGTGTGCGGTCACTGGTCTGCAGGGGCTGCTGGCTCACTGTGTGACCTTGGGTGGGGCACTTAACCTTGCTCTGTGGAACCCAGCCTGTCTCCTGGGTGGGGGGCGGGGCAGGGCGTGAAGGCAGATGTGTGGATTCCGAGCAGATGTCACTCTGTGGCTTAGATTCCAGACACTAAGTTGGTCAGTGGTCATCTGCGTAGAGGAAGTTGTGCAGCAGTGGGCGGGCTTGGCACTGACAAAGTGCCAAGGACCATGCAAAAGCACCCCATTCAGGAGGGGCTTGTTGCTGTTTGCCCCTCCCCACAGCTTGGCAGCCTCCCTCTCTCGAAAACATCTCTGTCTCTGCCCTGCTGGGGGCCAGTCCTGATTGCAACTGCTACAAAGACCCCCCTGCCCACCCTGGGACTGCAGAGCATGTGCCCTCCAGCCCACGATTCCACTTCCTACCTCTGCCTGAGTCCTTCCTGCAGGAACCGCTCTGTGGCCCAAGTTGGAACTGCCCTAGTCACCCGGGATCGTCATCAGCCCCAGGGCACTGCCCAGCCCAGCCTGTGATCCGCACACTCCGAGTCTAGCAGCCAGCCTTGGCCAAGGGCAAGCCCACTGCAGAGACTGAATGCTCAGTGCGCTCCCATAGGGAACATCGCCCTGGGTCTCTACCCTCACTCTTGTCGGGCAGGCACTTGTTCTGCAGGGGGGGAACAGGAGGCTCAGAGATGGGGAGGGGCTTGCCTGAGGCCTCAGGCTGTCTCTGCCCCCACCTGACCCTTTCCTCTATGCCCCAGATGAGGAACACTGGCTCTGGGAAGGTGGTGTCCACCTTTGAGCAGAGTGTGAAGGCAGCAAGCATGTTGAAGCTGCCTGGGGGTGGGGAGGGAGCCGGCTGAGTGGTTAGCCTGAATCTCTAGGCCCAGGGCTAGGACGGACTTTGGGCTTTGCTCACCTCTCCCAGTACTCCTGACTCACCATGTCCCTGAGTGAACTTGGTCCAAGAACAGGCTGGCCTCCTGCGAACCGGGCTGATGTGTCCAGGGCATGGCCCTGGGGCCAGCTCTCCAGGGCCGGCTCTATAGCAGGGTGGGCTGAAGGACTTGTGGGGGTCTTGGGCTGGAGCTGGGGCTGGGGAGGCTGGGAGGGACGCTGTGCGAGCAGTGCCTGACTACCTGGGCTTCAAGCACACATCCACACATCCAGGTTCCCCGGTGGTGGGGACGGCTGGAAGCAGGGTCCTTGCAGGGGTGGTGGGAGAAGGGTAGGCCCCAAAGCCCCGAGGTCCCCTTTGGTGAGGAGCTTGGATATGGATGGCTATGAGCAGGGTCTGTCTGCTGGGGCCCCTTGGGAGCAAGGTGTCTCCTGTGGAATCATGAATCTCCCCCCACCCTCTTCCTCCTGCTGGGTTACCCCATCACCGTTGGCTTGCAGCCCCCACTTCCTCCTTGAGAAAGGAAAGACTTTGAGAACCCAGCTCCCCACTGTCCTGCACCAGTGCCCCCTTGCGTGCCAAGTGGAACCTGCAGGGCATGGCCTTGCAGCCAGGGGTTCTGTTCAGGGGCAGAGGGCTCCTGGTGCTCTGTCAACACCAGTCACCGGCAGCCGGCAGACCCGCGCACGCGGGGGCACGCAGGGCAGGGGACTGGGGGGAGAGGGAAGACCTCTGTCTGGGGTCCCACTGACCCCCTGCAGGGGCCCTCGGCACAGGACATGATTGAACCCACAGTGCGGCGGGTTTGTGCTCGCTCACGGCTTTCTTCTTTTCCGAGTGACAAGTGCCCGGGAGAGCGGTGACCCCGGGTGTGTGTGTGTGTGTGTGTGGCCGACGGCTAGGTCCCAGGAACCCCCAGACTCCAGGCCTGTTTGTGGGCTGGGCCGGCAAGTGGGACGAGGCGCCCAGAGAGGTCAGTGAAGGTCACCGCCAAGCCAACCACCGTGCCCCCACCCTCATACGAGGTCCTGAAAGGGGACCCAGGGCGATGACTCCTTTCCGAGTTCACCCGTGCTCCACGACCCCTCCCCAGGTAGGGACGCAGGGACCGTGCACAGCACCCACTGGCAGGGGGCGAGCTCGCTCCGCCCTGCGTGTGCGCCAGGCCGGGTCTGCGAGACCCTGCAGTTCCCCGAGGCGCCGCCAGGGGCGCAGCGGCGGCATCTCCGACGACAACTGCAGGTCCGAGCCCCAGCCCAGGGCCCCGCGACCCTGACGCGCTCTGTGGTCAACGCCGGCGTTGGGCTACGCCGCCCCAACATGCCAGTACCCGGGACACAGGCTGAGGCCTTCTGGCGTCCGAGGGTACAGGGGCCCCATTTGGTGGGCCTCACGAAGGTGACGGTGCAGGGAGAGCAGCCGGAGTGGGACAGCTGCAGGGGTCGCGGGTGCTGACTGGAAGCTTCCAGCCCTTTCTCCAGGGCAGCCTGGCGGGACCCACCCGTATCGACGCCCCTTGCCTCCTCTCCCCGCGGCTCTTCCACGTCCCGGCCCACCTGGGACACCAGGTTCTGGGCTTCCACCTCCCACGCATCTTGCCCATGTCTCTCCTCCACAGTTAGCTAGCCTCCCCCAACCAGTCTGATCTTTGCAAAATCATAGACCAGAAACTACCCTCAGTGGTTCCCCCAGGCTCTGCTGGCTCTGGTCCCACAGATGCCGTTTCTCCAGCTAGCATGGATAGCAGTGTCACGCGCCATCACTATGCAATTTCTGCTATCCCCGGCCCCCTCCCTGGGCACCCAGACTCTTGCACCTGGGCCTCTAGGCCAGCCACGCTCCATTCTAAAACACGCCCCTGTGGTCCTGCCTTTGCCAGTTGGCTCTTCCTTCTTCCTCATTCCCTCCCTATATCCCAGAATCCTTCTAGAAGCCTCTCCTGGTGGCCCTCTCCTTCCCCCACACCCCAGGGGCCCTGGGCAGGTCTCCTATATGTGTGCACAGCCTGGGTGCCTGCCGTCCCCTTGCAGGTCTCACCCCTCCCCAGGTCAGGGACCACAGCACGTTCATCTCATTCTTTCCCAAACGCTGAGCCCCATGGGAGGCTGCACATAATAGCAACCGAGGCACAGACATCAGACTGCGCTGCCTTCTGCCCCCTCCCTCTGCAGGGATGAGATGCCAAGCCACACGTCTGCATGAGTGTGTCCGTGGTCTGGGAGATGCAGGGGCCCCAGGATCAGTGACCACCCTACCCTGGCCCTAGGGTTCTGCTTAGCAGAGCTTAGGGCCGGAGGCACAGAGAAGACAGTTGGTGGGCCTCCTCTGGCTGACAGGAGGGGAGGGACGGAGGCTTACCTGCAGATAGGCTCCCTCCACCCCAAGCCCTCACGGCCCCCCAAGGTCTGTCTCCAGGCATGATTTGTTCCTTGTAAAACCGCAGAGATTATCCACGCTTCGGCCCCTGTCTTCATGTCTTACCATGTTTCATTTCCAACGAGGACGTTTACAAGCCCCTCTTGACTTCAAGGCAGCTGCATTTCGGGAGCGGGAGGGAATAGGCAGGAGATAAGGCCCGATGGGCTCTGCACCCCCGTGGTGCAGTCTGCCTGTTGCCCGGGCTGCCCCCTCCACCTCTGATTCCAGTGACTTTTTGTTCCCCTAGTTTAGACACTGTGGGTTTTTGCTGGGCCGCCATCTCTGAGCCAGGATCTGCTGGTGTGTGTCTGGAGGTGGGGGAAGACAGGGAAGCTGGAGTCAGAGGGAGGACGGCAAGGGCCGGTGTAGAGGACAGAGTCGCTGTTCTCTGAGGAGGGGGTGGGGGGTCAATTTTCCGGGTCCTCTAGTCAGACCAGGAAACTTGGTGGGGAAGGGGACGAGTTTGAGGCGCCTGCCCCAAGATGCTCTGCCCTGGCCTCTGGGTTCTGGGTCTCCCTTGAGGGCCAAGACCGACGAGACTGGCTGCATGGCTGTCTGTATGTCTGTCTGGCCAACTGTGGTGCTGGAGTGCTTCCCTGGAAATGAGGGGGGGATGGAGCGTGGCCTTCTCTGGTGTCCTGTCCACCGGTCAGGCTGGACTTGCTTCTGGGACTAGGTCACCGGTGTGTGGAGAGCTGCACACTTGGGGCTTCCCACACTGGGGAGGGTGGCAGGGAACGAGTGGCAAACCTGTGAACACGCCCCACCATGCGTACCTGCACGCACACACACCCCACATGCACACAGTCCCGTGTCCTGTGGAGAGCACGGGCTTCCTGAGCCTGCACCAGCTTCCTTGCTCCCGATGGAATGTGCTCCCAGTCACCGTCTCGTCCAAGGGGCCTCTCGCCAGAGCACAGATGGCTAGACCTGCCCCCAGAGCCCCAGTACCCTGATGTGGGGCCATTTAGATGATACCCAGCCTTCCCCATGATGCTGAGTGGCTTCTGTGTCCAGAGGCCTGGCTTGGGGCTGTGAAGCTGGAGGAGGTGGGGATGGGGTGGTGATAGAGAGAGTCCTATGTCTCTGAGACCCTTTAGATTCATCTTGAGGATAAAGGCTGTTGCCAGCACTCCCCTCTTGCAGAACGGGGACTGCCAGCCTGGAAGGATTGCTGTATTGTTATAAAGGGAGCTGATCCAAGCTGGTTAGGGAGAAGCAATTTACAGGGCCCTGTGATGGGTCCCAGGAACCTGCATCCTTGCCCACTCCTGGAGAAGCAGGGGACAGTGGCAAACAGCCCTCTGTCTGTGCGGATGGCTCCAGGAAGACCCAAGGGAAAGGAGTGAGTGTGGCCGGAAGCGAGCTGGTGGCCCTCCCTGCGCAGGAGAGGGGTCTGGCCCCTTTCGGCAAACCCTGCAACCGCGGGCAGGCTCCTGGCAGGTGTGTGACCCCTCCATGTGGCTACTGATCTTGGAGGCCCTCCTTCTTCCCCACTCCTGGCCAAAAGGAACCTCTTCGTCTGTCCCTCCTGACACTGGGAATCTCGTCTGCCCGGAATCTCGTCTGCCCTGGCAAAGCCTTCTGTGCCCCGCTGTCCCCAGGGGGAGCTGGTCATCAGGAAGCCAGGCCCCAGGAAAGTCTTTCCTCTCCAGTCCGGTCTCCAAGGAAGATGAATTATGAGTAGTGAGGTCTGCCAGGGCAGGGGCAGCTTCAAGACACCCCTTCTTGTGCTGGGGTCCCTGTCACACGTCCACTGCCTCCTTATCATAAAGAGCTTTGGGGCTAGGCACCCGGAGAGTTGGGGGCTAGTGTTATCTTTGCTTTCTAGAGTAGGAAAGTGAGGTTCAGAGAGCCTTGATACCTGCCAAGGTCCCCTGCTGGGAGGAGGCAGAGCTGGGCCTGACTCAGCCTCCAGCAGGGAGTAGTCCTTGCTGTCAGTACCGCTCTGTGCTGCACCCCCCCTACCCCGCGCTCCCTACCAGGGTGAGGTGGGAACAGTGGGCTCCAGGGGTCGGGGGGGGGATAGTGGGTAGACATCTCTTAGGGGTCCCTCTCCAGCAGGAAACCGCATCCTCATGTGCTCGGGCAAATCCGGCATCTGAAGAGGAAAAACCCCACACAAATCAGGGACAGCTGGGCCTGCCCTCGGCGGCGGCCCCCTCCCCTGGGCCCCCTGGCAGGCTCCAGAACCCCCGCAGACTGCGAGAGTGGGTCTAGGGGGTAACGGTGTGGTTCCAGGGAAGGGAGTTCCTAGAAGCCCCGCATGTGTGGACTCTCCCCCAGCGGTCCCCTGTGGAGGGAGGGACTGCACGGTGTTAGTGATCACTTTCCAGAGTGGGGCAGCTGCTTGCACACCCCACCCTGCTGCCTGTGGGGGCTGCCGCTGCGGGTGCCCACCCTGGGGAGGGGACAGGTTGCGAAAGAGGTGGAGAGGAGTGTGGGGGAGGCGCGCACACACAGCCTCTTGCAGCCACACACGCACACACGCACACCCACGCACAACCAGTCCACTAGTCATTCAACAAACACTCATGAGTGCTTACCATGGTTAGGTGTGGAGCCACGGAAAGGATCCAGACTGACTCCATCCCTGCCCTGGCAGAGCTCATGGGTAGGTGGAGGAGAGAGATGGGGGACAAAATCACCCACGAAGGAGTAATTACAGTCTGCGAGGGGACTCCGTCATAGCTGGGCAGCTGGGCCATGGGTCTGTGAGGCCAGCCTGGGCCTTCCTCTCACCATGACCTTGCTCCCCAGGACTCCCTCCCTAGACGGGCCCTCTCTGTCCCCCTCTGCTCTGGCCTTCCCTGTCATTTCCCCCAGGGACGGTGTTAATTGGTCCAGCAGGCTAAAGCTCAGGCCGCCTCCTTTCCCCAGGTCTCCCTCCTCCATGCCAGGCAGCACATGGAACCCGACTAGCTCAACGTCTGATGGCTGGCCCTGGGAGGGTGGACAGACGGACCTCTGCCTGCCCATCCTGCCTGGGCAGGGGGTCCAGATTGGGTGAGGGGGATTGGCCCATGTTGGACCCTGAAAGCCAGGCTGCGCACCCCCCCACTCCCCAGGAGATCTTGCTGATGCATTTCTTTCTTTTTTTTTTTTTAAAGATTTTATTTATTTATTTGACAGAGAGAGAGACAGCGAGAGAGGAAACACAAGCAGGGAAGTGGGAGAGGAAGAAGCAGGATCCCAGCAGAGCAGGGAGCCCGATGCGGGGCTCGATCCCAGGACCCCGGGATCACGCCCTGAGCTGAAGGCAGACACTTAACAACTGAGCCACCCAGGCGCCCCTGCTGATGCATTTCTTATTGACAGAAGAGGTGAGACTGGACAGGGCGGGAGGTGGGTGACCCTCTCAAGGTGTAGGGACAGCCACCAGCCTTGTGCTCCCTTGGCCTGGTTTCTTTCAAGTCACTTTCTACCATGTGGTTCAGAGAGGGGGATCCACTGTCCCTAGATCACACAGGCAGGAGCCAGAGGACTGCCTCATGCTCTCTGCTGCTGCCATCTTCGGGCTGCTTGCATGACCGTCACCTCCTCCAGAAAGCTTTCCTTGACGTCTCCCTCCATTCACATCTGTCCACCAGCTGGCCTTTATCAAGTGCCTATTGGATGTAATTTCTCTTAGGTGCTGGGGATACACTGGTGAGCAAATGTCCCAAGCTGCCATCCTGGGTGTCCCCAGATTTGCACCCATCCCTCACTTGCCATTTGGATGGTGGCTGGAGGGAGGGGATCAGCTAGTAAAGGATCCGTGTCCCCAGCCTCATTCCCCTGCCCCCGGCATATTAGTGTCCTGCTGTTCTTGATAAATTCCTTCTGGAAAGCCCTGAAGGAGGTGTGTGTGTGTGGCGGGAGGGCAGGGGGGCTGAGGAAAGGGCATTTTCAGTAGGAGGAACAGCATGAGCAAAGGCTGGGAGGTGGAAACCACTATACCTGTGCTGGGCAGGGAGACAGAGGGGCCACCAGGGTTTCATGCTAGATTCGGAGCCCTGAGAGGTGCCTGCTGTGACTGTGGGTGGGTGCTGCAGGTGAAGTGGGACCCCACCCAGCAGAGCTCTAAGGAGAACCAGCCTGTCTGGAACAAATCCCCTTCTAAGATAGACTTCCCGTGACCCTGTGTGTATCAACATGCACCCCAGACAGTGCTGTGCCAACAACCCACCTACAGGGCTCCTGGCTGAGTCTTGCCCTGACAAGCAGGTGCAGGCCTGGTGTCTGGGACCTGGGCTGGAGCCCTGATCAGTGGTCTTCACCACACTGGCTCTGCAGAGCCCTTTGGTCTAGGGCTGCCTCTGGGTGGGAGCCCTGGCAATGACTGTGGGTCATGGAGGCCCCTGCCCCTTGGAGGCACTCCAGGTTTCTGGGACTTGTCTGGATGCCTTTAGTCTCAGGCACAAGCAGAACCCAGGGCAGTGGACCCAGCATCCTCTGGAGAGATGCTGGCCTTTTGGGGGAGCCCATGCCCATGGGGCACCAACTGGCAGTGAGGAAGTCTGGGGCAGAGGTGGAGAGAGGACGCAGGTCCAATTCCCTGTCTACCCGGGACTGTTGCTCACCGAGCCCTCTTTCCTTCTCTGCTTTTCTTGTGCTGTGCTGGGGCTTCAGTGAACCTGGGGGTGCACAAAGCTCCCATAGAGTGTCCAGCGCTCAGCAGGTCCCATAACTGTGAGTGGCCCCTGAATCTCACTGCTCCCCAGCAGTAGCTCCTGGAACAGGACCTGGGCTCCTCTTTCTAGTCCCCCATTCCACCTCTCCCGAATCTTCTTATCTCCGACAGGAGCCACGTTACCAGCATCAGAGGTGGGTCCCTGACATCCCAGGGCAACGCCAGGTGCACAGACAGACGGTGTGACATGGTAGAAAGGGTCAGGAGACAAGTCTGAATGGACCCTTGGGACGGACGCCTGTCATCCCTGAGCCTGGTTCCCGGGGCTCTGAAATGGTAATCAGACTTGGCCAACCCTCTCCAGACGCCAGGGCTGTGACCCTGACGAATGGCAAGCCGACTGTCAGCAAAGCGCGCCCTATTCTCCCCTCAGACTTCCCTCGATGCCCGGGAACCCCTCTGCCGGTAGGGCCCGGGTCCACGCGCCTCCTTGATCCACGGCTGCGCCCGCGCACCTGCTGCTTCGCCCTGGTCCGGGAGTGGCGGGGATCCGTCTTCTAAGAGCGGGTCCTGGGGCAGGCACCTCAGTCCTGTCATGGCCCTGAGACCCGACCCGTCGCCGCAGCATCCAGGAGTGTAATGGTGATGACCCTGGCGTCGAGCGGGCTCGAGCCCAGGGTCTCCAAGACGGCGTGTCTGGGTACTCTCTGAGGTACCAAATTACGCCCGGGTCTCCAAGCGCGGGCTAGTCCGAGGCGGAGCAGTGGCCCAGGGGGCGGGGCCTCGGGTTGGGCGGGGCTTCTAGGCCCCGCCCCCGCCCTCTCCCAGCCTGCGGAGTGGCGCGGCGCAAAGCAGAAGCCGGGCGCGGGCTGGCTGAGCGCGGCGCTGGCCGGGATGCGCTCCCTCCCGCAGCCCCCGTTCCAGGGCCTGGGCAGGGCACAACCCCATGGCAGGTAGCGGCGGCGTGGGCGGCGGGGCCGGCGGCGGCCAGGGCGCGGGCGCCACGCTGCGAGGGCCGCGTGCGCCGCTGCTGCTCGCCGCGCTGGTGCTCGGCGCCTACTGCCTCTGCACCCTTCCAAGCCGCTGTCCGCCGGCCGCCCGCGCCCCGGTGCCGGCCCCCGCGCGCGCTGAGCCGCTCCGCGCCGTCGGCAGCCCCCGGGCTCCCGGCCTGCCGGTGGCCAGCGGCCGGGGACGCCGGCGCTTCCCGCAGGCGCTCATCGTGGGCGTGAAGAAGGGCGGCACGCGCGCCCTGCTGGAGTTCTTGCGGCTGCACCCCGACGTCCGCGCGCTCGGCTCTGAGCCCCACTTCTTCGACAGGTGCTACGAGCGCGGCCTGGCCTGGTACCGGTGAGCGCCCGGCCTGTCCGCCCCGTCGGCTTCGGTGCGCGCCCTGGCGAGGGCTTCGAACAACAGCCTGATGCGCCCCTGGGGTCTCACTGGAGACACGGCGGGGTGAGGTATCCTGGGATCCAGGCTGAGACCAGCTTGGGTGGGGGGCCGAGGCTTGACCTCGGGGACGCGGTCTCCCTGCGTTGGGTTATACGGAAAGGAGGAGCGGTCACTGGCCGGGGGCTCCCAGAAACTTTGAAAAGTCCAGGGAAAACCCTGGTTCAGGGTTAATGAGAGGTCTCAGCAAGACTGGAGGGGAGGAGTTTCGGTCCCAGATGAGTAGTTTGAAGCTAGTGGGGTTTGAGGAGCGTCAGAAATGCTTCATGCTCATCGGCCCTTCCCCACTGTCACTCCGGGAGAGATGTCTGACCTCTGGCCAGTTACCCCAAGAATTTTCCCTGTAGCCTCCTAGAAAGTGTCTGCCTCCTCCCCACAGCCTCAGTCCTGGGCAGAGGAATCCTTCTTGGTGATTCTGGGGGCCTGGAGAAAGCCTGGGCTTCATTCAGAAAGGAGGAAGAGCTGGGAATTGGGACCCCAGCCTCATGTCAAGGGCTCTTTAGCTGCCCTGCCCTGTCTACCCGGATGGCCTTGGGGTGCTGTGGCAGAATGTGGGGGAGCACCCAGTCCCGGCTGAAGCAGCGTGAGGCCCTGCCCTCTGCCCTCAACTGTGTACAAGCTTTCCATGGTGTCCTGTTCCTTCCTGCGGGAAACGAGGGCTTCCAGATGGAGAGTGAGTCACCCCACTCCCTGTAGCTCTCACCTCATCCCCAAGCTATGGGGCAGAGAGGACCCAGCCCAAGGTCACCTGGTGAATTAATGGGGAGCGCAGGGTGGCAGGACCCAGACTCTTGACTCCCTGGTGCACCAGTTTCCTCTTCCCAGATCCCTGCCCAACACAACCCACCCCCAGCCGGCCCCCACCCACTCCTATTTGTTATCTTTGCCTTTTGCATTAAAACCACTCATGGGTTTGGAGGGACCCCAGTGAGAACGGGGATCCTAGGTCCTGAGCTCTGAAGGGTTGCTGTTGTTGGGGGTCTTAGGGAAGTTGGGTCGTGATGGGGAAGTGAGTCCATCCTTGCACCCAGTTGGCTGAGTCCCAGCACCCTCAGTGCTCAGGGAGAGACAGCTACCCCGCTCTGACAGTGCTGCAGCTTCTCTCTGCAGAGGGCGAGGAAGAGGAGGAGGGAGAGAAAGCCGGAGAGGCTGGGGGGTGGAGGATACACTGTTACCTGTAGCATACTTCAAAGCCCGCTCCTGGCCCCCATGAGCTTTGACTTCCCGAGTTGTGGGGAGGTGCTGAGCTGGGCTAATGAGGGTCTGCAACAGTGCTAGTCCCGGAGGGTTCTCAAAGAGCCTGGGGTCCAGAGGCCCTGTCGAGGCCCTCGCTGGGTGCATGCTCCGGTGCTGGGGAGGGTGGGCCCGATTTTCAGCTCTGCGTGGGGGTTCTTGGGATCCTGGAGTGCCCGAGGTGGGAGGTGGGACGATTTAGGAGCCTGTCTAACGCTGGTAGAGAAGAGATTTTCTCCTTCCTCATTTTTAGAGCCGCTGCCACTGGGGGGAGGGGTGGATGCCAAGGGTGCAGAGACCCAGGTCCCAGTGGCCTCCATTACTCCAGCGCGGTCTCTCAGGGCTGGCCAGCACTGACGCTTCACCCGTCAGTGCAGAGCCAGCAGGAGCCAGGCCGGCTGAGCTTCTGGGGTGTGTGTGCATCCAGGTGCCCCCAAAGGGGCTGTGGCCGTGTACTGACGTGTGTGTGTGTGTGTGTGTGTGTGTGTGTGTGTGTGTGTGTGTGTAGGGGGGCTTGCTGTGCTCACAGTTGCCCTGTGCCTCTGGACCTGTCTGTCCTTTCCACCAGCTGTGAGTGTGCAGAAAATGCCCACCCCTGCCTCAGTTTCCCCTAAAGCAAAGAGGTTGCCCCGCGCCTGGGCATGGTCTGGCAGTGTTGTCTGCTCTCAGGACCCTGGGTGGGACCTCCAGCGAGTGCAGAGCCCTGTTCTGGTTGGGGAGCTGGGGCAGTGAGTAGAGGAGGAGCGGCTGGTCCCTCAGCTGAATTTTTGGGACACCGCCCCCTTCCCCAGAGGGCTGTGACCAGTCTCATCTCAGGCAGTGACTTTGGTCCTTCCCGTGGACATGGCAGGTCCGTCCTGGGCTGTTCAAAGATGTTCCCTCTCCCTGGGCTCCAGGAAGTTCATCTCTCAGCCTCTTGATGGTCCTCCATCTGGGGGGCTGTGACCTTCAAGTGCCCCCAAACTCAGCACTTTTTCCTCACTCACTGAATCCCTTCTGTCAGTAGGTGCCAGGTGCGGGGATCCCACAAACACCTCAAAGTCTCAGTTCAGGAGGGAGTGCCCTGTCTGGGGCAGGTGGGGGCTATACTTTGACCATAGCATTTTGGAAAGGTGGAAGGAGATGGGGAGGGATGCAGCGGGGGTGGGGGGGAGACCCCCTGGCTCTGGGGGCCCAGGCAGGGAATGCAGGAGCAGTGAATACGGAGTCTGAGTATGTGGGGGGAGGGATCTGGGCTTCTGTGGGACTTACCTCCTCCTGCTCACCCGGAGAGAGGCTCATGTGACTGGGGGCTCAATGCCCGCACTCCCCCCCAGCACTGCAGGGTTCCACACAGAAGCCAGGACTAGTTTCTTCTGGGTCCCAGGCCCGGCTGGATGGGGCCCAGAAGAGGTGTGGGACCCAGCGAGTGAGTGGGGCTGAGGAGGAGGGAGAGTCGCCCGGGGCTGGATTGAAGCCGCAAGGAAATGCAGACCAGATGAACTTGGGGGGGGGGGAGTGTCCACAGAATAGCTTGTCAGATGTTTGCCGTGTGGGGGTCAGTGTCTTGCTCCTCTTCTCCTCTCCAGTCTCTCCCACCCCCCAAAAGTCCTCACCCCCACCCTACTCCATTCCCCCTGTCCTTCTTGCTTCCTCCCTTAGCCTCAGTGTGTCGGCCTGTTGAATGGGGCAGTGACCGGCATGGAGGGAGTCCCAGCTCCGTCTTTCATGGAGATGGGACAAGCCGAGTTGTCCCCATCGCTTCTGTAGACCAGCTCTGCCTAGAGCCGTGTTCTGAGGGAGGCAAAGCTAGCAGGCTGTGCAGCCCACCTGAGCCCGAGTCCCTGGGGTGATATCGGGGAGCCAGCGGCGTGCCCTGAACTCGCATATCTCACCTCCAGCACCCAACAGGAGAAGCACCCCAACTCGTGGGTCTGAGCGTCTGCGTCCATCTGAACCTGAGTTTCGTTGGGGGTCTGAACGGAAGGAGGAGACTCAGGCCCTGCCTCCCAGGGGCTTGCGTCTGGGGGTCAGCTACCCTGGACAAAACCTGAACTCCACCCTGTGCGTCAGCTCCGTGGCTGGGGCCAGTGCTGGGGGCTGGGGG
The DNA here is from genome assembly GCF_024610735.1 of Ursus americanus. Lineage (NCBI taxonomy): Eukaryota > Metazoa > Chordata > Mammalia > Carnivora > Ursidae > Ursus > Ursus americanus. The sequence continues at coordinate 38,878,087 of NC_142128.1, forward strand.
CCGGGTAGGGCAGCTCCCTCCAAGGTCAGGAGGCGGGGCCAGCCGGCAGAGACCTCCCCTCCCTAGCACGGGTCCCAGCAGCCTCAGCCTCTATTGACCTAGCTCCCAGCCCTCCCTCAGGGCTGTTTGCTCAGCTGGCCAGGCCCCGCCCTGCCCCGCCTCACCCTGTGCTACCTGGTTGGCAGGTGTGGCCTCGGGACCCTGCTCAGGGTACCTGGCTCCCCTGGGCCAGTGTTCAGGGTGAGCTGCCCCAGGTTTGGGGTGGTCAGTGGGCTGCCACCAGCCAACTCCCCCAGAACCTTGGGATGGGGTCGGTGCTCCCCTCGCCGGGCCAGAAATGCTGCAGCTGCAGCCTTGCGCTTTGGGGTGTAAGCCAGGTCTGGGAGGCCCAGGCAGCTGGGCTCCTGGGACCGGTCCTGAGGCCACCACACTCAGTGTTCTCCAGTGTGCATTCTGATCCATTCTGATCCAGTCCAGGTCGGTGAGAATGAGCAGGGCTGTAATCAGAGGCCGGAGAGGCTGAGCAGGGGAGGTGAAGAGGGGGGCGGCTGCCCTTGTTGGGGACACTTGTCAATAATTAATGGCCTGATTGGGAATGCCATCAGCCTCTTACTGAAAGTGTGGTGCGAGGTATTACAGCGCAGGGGCCTGCGGGGTGGGCAAGGCAGTCGGGGCTGGGTGGGGCGCAGGCCCAGGCCGCGGGCCTCGCGAGAACTGGGTCTGGGGTGAGAGACCCCGCAGTGTCAGGTGTGGGCACAGTCCTACTCTGGGAGGGGGGCGGGGAGCCCACTGCGGGCCTGTGCTGGGGCCGGGTGCCCTCATGGCCTGTATCCCAGGCTGCCCACCCAAGCACCGAGGACGGGTGGGTTTGCTGGAGAAGACCTGCCCGCCTCCGAGGTCTGGGACGTCCCTGGGGGAAGGGGAGGTTAGTCCTGGGTCCCTGGGGGCCAGTACGCACTCTCACCTACCTCTCCTCACCCCCGTTGCACAGGAGCCTGATGCCGCGCACCCTGGATGGGCAGATCACCATGGAGAAAACCCCCAGCTACTTTGTGACTCGGGAGGCCCCCGGCCGCATCCACGGCATGTCCCCAGACACAAAGCTGATCGTGGTGGTGCGGAACCCTGTGACTCGGGCCATCTCCGACTATGCCCAGACGCTCTCCAAGACCCCGGGCCTGCCCAGTTTCCGCGCCCTGGCCTTCCGCCACGGCCTGGGCCCGGTGGACACGGCCTGGAGCGCCGTGCGCATTGGCCTGTACGCCCAGCACCTGGACAACTGGCTGCGTTTCTTCCCGCTGTCCCGCTTCCTGTTCGTCAGCGGCGAGCGCCTGGTCAGCGACCCGGCCGGAGAGCTGGGCCGCGTGCAGGACTTCCTGGGCCTCAGACGGGTGGTCACGGACAAGCACTTCTACTTCAACGCCACCAAGGGCTTCCCCTGCCTCAAGAAGGCCCAGGGGAGCGGCCGCCCGCGCTGCCTGGGCAAGTCCAAGGGCCGGCCCCACCCCCGGGTGCCTGCCACCGTGGTCCAGCGCCTGCGGGACTTCTACCGGCCCTTCAACCGCAAGTTCTACCAGATGACCGGCCAGGACTTCGGCTGGGACTGAGCAGGACAGGCCCGCCCGTGTCCTGCCTGGGGACGCTCGGGAACCTCAACGGATGCCTGTCCCCTGGCCAGAGCAGCCCATGTTCAGATGCTGGGTAGAGAAAAATATTTAAGAAATGCAGTTTGGATCTGCGTTCTTCCACGTCACCTTGAAGGTTGCAAGGTGGGGGTTGCAGGGGCCACCGTGCGGGGAAATGGTCATCACACCAGCTCTCGCTACAGGGCACTGTTCATGTGCCAGGAGTGGTCCCAACCCCAGTCCTCATACATCCCTTGAGGTGGGCAGTGAGCTTGGCCGCATGTATCAGATGAGCACCTGAGGCCCAGAGAGGTTTAGGGCCAGCCCAATGACACACAGCTTAGACCTGGTGATTCTGGGCACTCTGGTCAGCCCTGGGATGCTGAGCTATGTTGTCCCCATGTTCTGGGTGAGGACACTGAGGCCCTAAGTGGCTCACTTGATGCCTAGGGCAGGATTAAAGTTGGATCTGTCCAACTCTTAGGGCTATACCCGTGACCTCAGCTAATTCCATATCTTCATGCCTACTGGGTGCTTCCTTCTGGAAATCTGGTGAAATTGCCCAACAGTGAGTGTGACTGGCAGGGGTGGTGGTTCTAACAGCCTCCAAGCAGCCTGGACAGTCTGGCGCTGCCCATCAGGGGCCACGCCCAACAGGCCACGCCCACATCGCCGCTCCCACCCTCCACACCCTGCCGGCTCTACAGGACTTGCTCACTCAGTGGGTCCCACCCAGTCCCCCAGGCCCTGGATGCCCCAGTTCCATGTGTGACAGGCTCTCTCCCCTGGGGGATGGGCAGGAGGGAATGCCCATCTGCAGCCAGCTGCCTGCTCTGCTCCTGACTGAGGCCAGACTCGGCGGTGCTACGGTGCCCTGGCCACCCCTCTGCCCCTGGGAGTGTGGAGGCCCCTTCTGGAATGACTGTCAGCTGCTCCCAGCCACAGTGCTGCCCGCCAGGTGTCCACAGACTGCCCCGACAAAGGCCTCCAGGGACCCTTAGGACCAGGCCTGACATGCCCGGCTGTGCTGGGCCCTCCCGGGACGCTGCTGCAGCCTCTCCACCCGAGGCCTCCGGTCCAGAGCAAATCCTTGGCCCTGACGTGGCCTTTCCACCCCGGGGTACTTGCAGCAGCTGCGTGTCCTGGGCCCCAGAGCCGAGATGAGGGAGGATTTCCAGGGGAGCGGCAGCGCCCTTTTCTGGCGGACTATGAACCAGTGGCCCCCCCAGGCACGGTGGCTACTATCTTTGCCACATGACCTGGAGAGTGGTATGGGCCTGGGGTCAGCTGATGTGGGACAAGAGGTGCGATAGGAAGTGGGGAGGGAGATGGGGCCTCTGTCCTCTGCAGCCTGGAGCCCTGCCCCTGTTCCTGCCGGTTCTGGGCCCAGAGCGCACTCCTGTCTGGACTGTCCCGAGGGGCCAGCACTGTCTCTAGGCTCTGCCATCGGGGTCAGGCAAGGGGCAGGGCTGGGGGCTGCTCCCGAGAGACCTCGCTGGAAATGTGGTGGGCAGATGTGGGTACAATGTTCCTGTGGCCTCCTCCCCAGCTCCGACCTCTGATGTGGGTGCGGGGGGGCTGGCCCAAGTTGCAATAATGATGAGGAGGACGGAATTCCTGCTGGGTGGCAAGCACTGGGCTTGGCGGCTTGGCCCCGTTCCCGGGGCTGTGGCCCCACTTAGTGACTGTGTGGCAGCCTGCCATGGGCAGGACGGGAGGCAGGAGCCTAGTTCCCAGCCTGGTCCATGCCTGTTTCTCCGTCTTCCTGGACACACCCTTGTCCAAACGTCTACCAGCTCACTCCTGGACGGCTCCAGGACACCGCTTTTGTCCCCCTGCAATGAGCTTCTTAGCTTGCCCGGCAGCCAGAGGTGTGTCCTCGGAGTAAACCAGATCCCATTATTTTAAACACTCCAGTCTTCTCCCCACACCCTCATTGCCTCCAGAATGAAGACCAGATGCCAGACTGCAGCTGAGCAGGCCCTCGGGGGCCGGCCCCTGCTCTGCCAGCCCGCACGCTCCTCTCACTCGTGAGCTTCTGCCCCTGCCAGCTCCTTCCACCTGCCGTGGCCCGGGTCCCCTTTGCACATGCTGTTCCTTCTGCCCGGAATGCGTTTCCCCACAGAAGGTGCGGACGGAGGGGGAGCTGGCCTTAGAAAGGGGCGGCTGTGCTCTCACACTGGGCTCATTCCTCCCTGCACTTCGCGTCCCTTTCCTGAGCTCACTGTCATGACCCACTTTTCCCTTCCTGAAGCCTCTTGGAAGCAGAGCTGTGGGAGCCACTAGTCTGTCTGGCTTTGGTGCCCAGAAGGCAGACTGGAAACAGTGGGGAGAAAGGGTGGACTGGCTCGTTCCGGTCATCGCCCTCCCAGGGGAAACGGGGCCTGGCCTCAAACGCCCAGAGCCAGGGGCCCAGCTGGGTCTCAGAACACACTGAGGCAGATGTGGTGGGTCCTCCCGGCTATGTGTGGGGGTGGGTCTCTGTGGGAGAGTCATCGGCCTTTCATTAAAGTCCCTAAATTGTTTCCCCAGCTGCTCAGTGGGTTTTCCATGTTGGAATGTTCCAGATGGGGAGAGAAGTGCTGATTCAGGTACCTTCTTCCTGTTTGGGTCCGTGGAGGAGAAAGCGCTGGGGACTCCTTCTGCACTCCTCCTCGGCCAGCCGGACTGGGATGGGGTGGCTGGGAGTGGGAGCCCCAGGCCCCCGGGCCATGGTTGGTAGAGGCTGGGGGCCCAGCAGGACAGGCAGGTGCGTCCGGTCTGGGTGAGGACAGTGATCTTTACCCCGCGCCTTCTGCCTGTGGCCACTGGGAACCCTGAGCAGACCCTGGCCCGAGCGGCCTCCATGCCAGGCTGGAGACGGGAGCTTCGGGCCCTGGATCTGCCCTTCCTGTGGGCTGGGCAGTATGTCCCCATGATGAATCTTCATTCTGGATGAGGAGAGGGGACCCAGAAAGTGCCAGTGGCGTGCCCTGCCCTCCTCCTTATCCTTGTACCCACATTGCGTGAGTGCTTGCCAGCTACCAGCCCATCGCCATCTGTGGGGCCTGTCTCCCTCCCTCCCCTGGAGGATGCTGGGAGCCCATCTGCAGTCACCTGCTGACTCCTGTCCTCCCGTGAGGGGGTCCCTCTCTCCAGGGCTGGAGGGCCTGCTTGATCCCCTCCCAGGCTTCTAAGACTGGCTGCAGGGCAGCACCAGGTGTGGGAGGGGCGGCTGGAAGGAGGGGTACCATTCTGGCCAGAACCTGTAAGCTCCTTTCACCCCAGGAGCAGGGGTGCTTTGGGGAAAGGCCTGGTCCTCCTGGTCCCCGTAGCTGGTCTCCATGTCGCAGAGTGGACACTCCTGGGACCCGTCCTCTCAGCCAGATCCAGAGGCCCTTGTCAAACTGTAGATGTCCTCTTTCCTGGGAGCTCCTTGTTCGTATTAAGGAGCTGCTGGTCTGAGCAGGACCATGCCCCGCCCTACATTGCCGCCAGGATGGGCCCAGAAAAGCATGCAGCCCCTCGTGCCCACGGAAGCTGTGCAGTAAGGGGCTAGGAATTTGCTGACATCATGAACCCTGTGGTCCATTTCTGTGGGACTCTCCCTTTCTAGAAGTTTTCTCTTAAATTGGCCAGGGCTGACTCCTGAAGACTCTGTCCTTGGGGGAAAAACCCAGGCCAGAGGGCAGGTTGGCAGCCAGGGGGAGGCTGGAACGGAGGGACAGGGCCTCAGGATCTTGTGAGGCCAGGGTGGGGCGGGGGGGGGGGGCGCTCTAGCAGGAAGCCCCCAGCTCCTGCGGCCCCCGGTCCTTTGTGCTCCTCTCCGGGCTCTCTGGTTCCAAAGTCACTCTTTCTCTGTTTCCTACGTGTCTGCCTGCAGCCTGCAGGAGCCCAGCTGTGCCCGGGCAGGGGGCAGCAGGGCCCTGCAGGTGCGAGGCGGGCAGGCAGTGGTCAGGGGACGGAGGGCTGCTTAAGAAAAACCACGAGTGTGAAGCAGGCCCTTCATGTGTGTACCCGGAAGGTTTACAGACCCGTGTACTGATGAGAACGCGCACGACGTCCGCGGCCGCAGGACTCACAAGAATAAAAACCACCCAGCGTCTGTCCACAGAAGAACGGATACACAGAATGTGGTCTCCTTGTGCACTGGGCTCTTCTTCAGCCACGGAAAGGTGCGCACCACAGCGTGAACGCGTCTTGGCGACAGCGCGTAAGTGAGAGAAGCCGACACAAAAGGCCGCTTGTCGTGTGATTGTCTTGATGTAAAACGTCCAGGATGGGGAATCCGCAGAGACAGAGAGCAGAGTGGTGGTTGCCAGGGCCCAGGGAGGGATGGGCACAGGTTTCCCTTTGGGGCGGTGAACACGCTTAGGAACTAGATAGGGGTGCTGGTCACACAGCACTGTGAAGGTACCACATGCCACCGAATGGTTCACTCTAACGTGGTGATCTCCTTAAACGTGAACTTCATCTCAATTTTTTTAAAAAAAGACTTCCGTAGAAAACTCTGGCATATCGGGATGGGTTATTTATTCTCCCAGGACATGAAGGGTTCATTGAGGAGGGCCCACCACGGATGAAACCGGAGGGACTTTCAGGGGCACAACAGTGAGGTTTCCCCCTGTGAGGAGCGAGGGGCGGCTCTGCAGCGGGGGACCTGGGCTGGGCATGTGTTTGCGGCCCAGGGCCCCCTGGCAGCAGCCCCTCCTTGGCCCCTTGCTTGGGGAGGCCAAGCTGGCAGGGGCTGGCCTTGCCCATCTCACCTCCTGTGCACCCCTGGGAGACCCCGGGCTGCTCTCAGGACAGAGCTGGTGAGTGCGGGGGTTTTTGTGGAATAATCCGGGGCACAGCCTGCACCGGACAAGCTGGCTTGGGTAGAAGAGGTTTGCTCGAAATCCCAGGTGGGGTTGAGGGTGGGTGTCCTGGGCACGGCCTGTGTTGACTCCTGGAGCCAGTATGCTGTGGTTCAGAAGCAGGGCCGCCCTCTGGACAAGGGGGTCAGGCCTGCATCTCCAGACAGGCTGTGGGCAGGGTCTGGCCGGGAATCCCTGACGGTCTGGCTCGAGGGGGACTCCAATGACAGCAGGCCGTCAGTGCTCAGGAGACCCTCCAGATGCCCGCTCACCTGTTGGCCACCCAGCCTCGGGTGACGGCCCTGCCCTTGAGCCCTTCACCCCTGGGACGTCTGGCCCCACCTTCAGAAATGGTGAGCGTCCTCTAACTCGACCCCCAGCACGGGCACTGCCCAAATTTCCAGGCACAAGAGGCTGGGGACTCTGCTCTCCCTCAGAGCCAAGCTCCTGGCTTTGAGGCTGAGAGATGTTTTTATACTGCTTCGTCTGAGCCACGTTGCATGTGCTTTTTGCCGGAAGAGCTGTATGCAAAGTCAGTCAACCAAGACAGTGAACGCAGAACTGTTGCCAGGAGGATTTCCTACTCAAGGATCCTGATGAAGAGGCAAGTTGACCCTGGGCAGCAAACAATCGGAGATCTTGTTCTCGCTGCCTCTCTGCTCCCGGCCCCCCACGGCAGCCCCGAGCACCGTGGATCGATAGTCACCCACGGGTCAGACCCTGTCGCCTTCTTTCGGCTTCCAGGAGGGAGGACCAGGCATCTGTGGAGAGCCCGTCTGGAGACATAGCCTTCGGCCAAGCACCGAACAGCAAGCTCGTGTTCCACGAGAGGACGGGAGAGGGAGTGACCCTGCAGGGGCGAGTCGTCTGCCAGCCACACCACTCTGTTCGGGAAAAGTGTCTGGAAGCTGTCTGGACTGGGTTGAGGAGGGGGGTGAGGAGCCCCCTTTACACAGGATGGACGGTGGGGGGCGGCTAGTGCTTCCATCGCTGGCTGGTCCTGCGGGGGGCAAAGTAGGGAGACACACAGGCTGGGAGGGAGCATTGCTGGGGTGCAGATCGCAGGCAGGCCCGGAAGAGCAAGAAGAAGGAAACTGGGCTGCCGTTGTGCCTCAGGAGTCCACTGCCTGGCATGATGTGCTCGGAAGAGCCCAGAAGTCTGGGGACTCAGAAAGAAAGGGAAGAAGGAAAGGAGGCAGAGGTCAATGACGATAATGCCCTCTGGCATTTCCTGCGCCCAGAAGAACGTGTGAGAACTCAGCGCAGGGCTCACACCAGGTAGGCGCTCATCAGTGTTATTCTATTTCTCCACCAGGTAGCTGTGTTATAAACCCCATTTTCCAGGTGGGTAAACCGAGGCTGTGTCGGGCCTTGTGTGATGGGAGCATGCACACCTCGGTTCACCTGCTCACAGCTGAGCCGCGATGCCCGAGCTGCAGTGGGAGGGGTTCATGTGGGGACCCCTCAGAGCCGTACCTCGGCTGGACAGGTGTGGCCGTCACCTGGGGCCTTGGTGTTTCAACATGTGATTTTTGGGGGGCACACGTAGTCCCTAACAGGGGGTCAGGAAGGCAGGGGCAGAAGTCACAGCGACCCCCTTGCTGGCCTGGCGGAAAGCTGACAGTGTGCTGTGAGCGGCTGTGGGCCCCGGCGGGAGGAACACAGGCTGCCTCTCAGAGCTGAGAGTGGTCCTGGCCCAGCGAGCAAAAAACCAGGGACTTCAGTCTTACAAATGCAAGGAAGTGAATTCTGTCAACAACCACGCAACTGGAGGCCTCAGACGCTACCCTGGCCAACACCTGGATGGGGAACTCGGGGCTCCCGACTCACGGAAGCAGTGAGGCCGTATGTGGGTACTGTGCTAAGCTGCTGAATTTGTGCCCACTTGTTACACAGCGTCGGAAACTAATACAACAGGGTGGGCCAGCCAGGAAGAATGTTCAGGAAGCAAGGAGCCAGGCTCAGACAAGGTTCATGGCACCTTCACTGTCTGGACGGTGAGGTGTAGAGAAGGATCCGGAAGCTAAAGGATGGTGGTTCCATCAGCACCAAAGGCTCCTGCCTGTGGGCCCAAGTGGGTGGGTGGCTCGCCTAGGTCACCTACCCTGCCACTCCTCCCCAGAAGTGTTGGGAAGGCTGGGTGCCACTCTGGGTGAGACTCCGTGGGGTGCGGTCTGGTTTTTATTAAGTATCATACACTCAGTGTTAATCCCAGCCAGAAATGAACATTTACTCCCTGACCCGTGTTAAACACAAGGGCTTTAAGACGCAGGTCCTCAGGAGCCCCCGTCCGCACAACAGAGCCTGGGCTCTGGAGGACGGGGAGGGCAGGGGAGGACGTGCCAGTCCTGACGGCCCCCCGGAGCTGGCAGACAATGGCGGGGCAGCCGTGAGGGGTTGTGTGCGGCCCCGGAATCTTTTCTGGGGACGTTTCTAGTCCTGTGACAGGCTCGGTGTGGCTAAGGCAGCACTGACTTGGGGCCCGAGGGCCCCAGGGTCAGATGGGTTTAGGGACTGGTGGCCTGTCTTAGCTACTTCCCATTCACCCCGTTGGGGATGGAGGCACGCCTGCCCTCGGCTTTGGGGACGGTGGTCACTTGGCTCCCGGTACTGCAGGTGAGACCGATGGCCGTTTATTAGTTCGTGTCCTAGCGGCCTGGGCCACGCGGGGCCACGGGCCTGGTGCTTGGGGACAGAGTGAGCCAGCAGGGGCTGTGGGCGGCAGGCTGTACGAGCAGGGGGACGAGGTGCCCCCGGTTCCCCTGGGAGGACGTGCTGCGCTTGTGCGAATCATCTCATGGGCCAGCAGGGGACCCGAAGCCCGCTGCTCGGGGACAGGTGGGAGCTGTGCTTGGTCTGATAAGGACGACCCCTTCCACGCCAGCCGGGTGCGCAGCGGGGAGGCGCTTGCAGTTAGGCCCTTCCAGGCCTGCCTGGGGTCAGATGTCAGGGCAGTGTGTAATACTGGTTCTTAATTTGAGGCCTTACGCCGAAGGCGCCTGGGATCCTGCGTGGTGGGGGCCAAAGGCTTTCTATGGTCGGCTCCTGGGGGAGGACAACCGGTGTCGCCAGCAGGATCCACATGTGAACACGGGTCACGGTTCCCTGGAACCATCTCGCTCCTCTCCCCTCCTCTGCACGCCTCAGCTGACTCTGTTTTCTGAGTTGTTTTCACCTGTGCAAGCCTGGCGGGCAGCCCGGCCCAGGGCCCAGACCGCTGCGGCGGCCGGGGTGGCTGCACGTCTCACAAACACCGCTCTGTAAATTCTCTCCCCGGGAACACCACCGTTCCCTTCCCTGCACGCACGCAGGTCCGGTGTTAAAGGCGGTACGGAACACCCCACTGTGCGCGACCAGGAGAATCTCACGGCGAGAAGCCGCGGTTCCCCGTCAGGCCTGAGGACGCTCGCGTTTGCCAGCCGAGCGCCAAGGGTGCCGCGCCCGCAGCTGCCAACGGACCCCGGGCTCTCCCTGGGACGGCGCTCCTGCTGCCGGGGCTCAGACCCCAGAGACACGTTCCCTCGGCCCCAGTGCGGCACCCTCTCTGCCCCGGAAGTTAACCTCCGTCAAAGGTGACTCACCAGGAAGAAAATGTGTCTGCGCCTGGGGGAGAGTGCGGGGCTCGGGTCCCTCTCGCTCGGGCGACGCCTCCGTTCGGCCGTGGACGGCTGGGCAGAAAATCGATGGTTTTGCTCTGCTGACAAAAATGCTCCTGTCGGCGCCCTCGCGGGAGACCGTCCACACACCGACCGCGACTCACGGTGGAGCCCGGCAGCGGCCTGGCGGGGAGAGCCCCTTCGTGTGTGTTTTTAACATTTGAAAACTCTATCATGGAAGGATTGTCGCCTCACAGACGAATCCAGAGACAGTTCGGGAGCGCCCGTGTTCGCTGTGACGGGCTCTGTCTGCTCACGGACAGCGAGCGCCGAGCGCCATGGCGGCACCGGACCGCACTGTGAACGCAGCCATAGGCTGTGGTCTGAGGGCGCCCGCTCCTCCTCTGAAGTCCCTCGCGCGTCGGCCCTGCATCCAGGTTAGTTGTCCCGGCCCCTCGGTGTCTGGTCTGAGACAGTTCGTTGGTCTCTCCTTTTCCGAGAACCCCGTGCGCAGGGTCTGTAGGATGTCTGTCCACCTGGGTTTGTCGGAGGAGTCCTTCTGACTAGATCAAGGTCATGGATTTGGGGGAAGAATCCTTCCGTTCATCCCATCGGTGGGTTTACGCCGTTGGAATGTCTCTGCCACCGGAAGTCCCTGCTCTGCTCTTTGTCACTCACGAATATTCGGGGAGACACCTTGGTATCGTGCCCATATCCCGTGTCGCCTTAACGGTTCCTCGCTAATCTTGGCGTCTGTTGCTGCCTCAAGCGTTTGCTTTGAATTCCGGAAGTTCTTTGAGCAACCATTTCCCCTCCTCTGCGGAATCACTCCGGCGGCATCTGTCTGACGTGCATGGGAGCTGGCGGACCCAGAGAGAATGTCACGGTGTGCACCCGTCAAGGGCACACAATGGCGTGAGCAGTTCCAAGAAGCCGCTCTGTGCAGATGCCCCCGTGAGAGAAATGACCCAGGGCCCTGCTCCGGCTTCGTTCTGCTCACTAATGTGACTTTAGGGTTAGATCGAAAGGCACCCGAGTCGTCAGACCGACGTCGCTGCCACCAGCGTGTCACTTTGTCAAAAGGACAGTGCGCCGGTCATAAAGAGGCGGGGCTGGCTGGGAAACCGATTATGGCCACGCAGCAGAGACGCAGCCTCCCCCGCGGGCTGCCAGTCCCCTCTGACACACGGGCCCTCAGCCCTGTCTGCACCTTCGGGGACCCTCGTAGAGGTCGGTTCCGGGCCTTTCTGAGCGTGCTCACCGCAGTGTCCGCATCGTGTGCCCCTGGGTTGTGCACGCGGAGTGCTGAGAGGGTGCCCCTCGCTGCTGACATCTGCTTCATTCCGACTCTGCTCTGGTACCCTCTGGGCAGCTTCCAAGGACAGTATCCAGAAATTCACCCCGAAGGCCGAGCCGGGAGACTGAGGGATGGCGTTCACCCACCGCCTGCTCTGCGGGGCAGGGCCTGGTTTGCACCCACGGGAGACCAGACTCCCACAGTCCCAGCCACTGGCCCTCTGGGGGGAGGGGAACAGTTTTCCTGCTTCCCTGGCCTAGTGGGCAGGGCCCCTCAGCTGCTAGCACAGCCTCTGAGAGGGGTCCCTCGCTCCGGAAGTTTCCAAGACAGCCCATCCGACGCCGGCAGTGCAGGCCAGGGCCCTCAGTCCTGGCAGGACCCGGCTCCCAGGCAGCCGCGGGGGGCAGGGGTCGTGAGCTCAGCTTCCACCCCCCGGAGTCTGTGCTCAGTGAAGCTCTGTGTGGGTGAATCGTGCGTGGGAGGCGCTCGGGAGAGCTTTTTGCTCAAGCCCCCAAAGACTCGTGGGTCCCGGAACCTCCAGAATGTTCTCCAACAGGGTGTCCTGTTTAGTCAGCACTTGGTACAGACTGTGGGGCATTTGGTGTTGGTTAATTGTGTCCTGTGTGAATTAAGCGTTGGGCTCAGGCTGGGAGGGAGGGGCCAGGAGGGGTGCTGGTTGTCCGTGGTCAGGGCGGCCCAAATGCAAGGCCGGGGGATGGGGACCGTGCGTAGCAGAATGAACTGAACATGGGTACGTGGGTGTGCGGATTCTCGCCTGCAGACTTCAAAGGAAGCTCTGAAAGTTAGTCGGGGGACGAGAGCTCTTGCGTGTGGCTAGAGCGGATGGGAGGCCCTCTTTGAGAGGCTCTCAGAGGAGGGCCTGGGATAGTTTCTGAATTCGTTATCACTGCTGGGACGGGAGCAGCTGTGTCCCCTGCCCATGGGTGGGAAGAGTCCGATGAAGTGGGCTCAAGATCCTTTCAGGTGAGTCAGGTGAGCGGGGAATGGGGGCCAAGGGGCTTCAGGTCATCTTATTATGATCTCAGCTGACTGGAACCCTTAAGCCCCTCTAGCCCCGTAACCTAACGTAGTCACCTCTTGGGGATCAGGGCATGGACATCTTTGGGGGCCCATTACTGCGCCCACCACAAGACCTATCCCCATGAGGTTTCGAACCCCGGGGTGCAGGGCATCTTGCCCCCCCCCCCCGCCATGTCCCAGAAAGTGCCGTGCAGAGAAGGCTCTCGGCATATCTGCTGCCTGGCTGGGTGGCTGGGTGGCCAGCGTGACGAGGCCAGAATCTCACACAGGACCTGCCGTGTCCCCTCTTGCAGACATTATTAGCAAGACACCGAGATGAACACAAGCCTCATTCACGTCTTTGGAGCAGCCCTGGCATCTGATGGAACAAGAGTGTCCCCAACCACATGGCGAATAAAGAGACAGGTGAGAGGAGGGTTAATGATAGAGTGAACTCACTCTATCCAAAATACTACCACTCGAGTGTGAGGTTGATACGCGTTCTCAATAAAGTATTTTATACCCGTTTCTTATTCCAAGTCTCTGAAAACTGACATGTCTTCTATAGCGCCTCTCAGATCAGCCGCGTCTCCAAGGCTTGCAAGCCACGTGTGGCTGGTGGCCGTGGTAGTGGGTGTCGTGGTTCTACGTCACTGGGAATTTGCAGAGAGAATGTTTTGTAGTTCAGACGAAGCAATACCACTTCCGGGTGGAGAATAACCAGCTGGCGAGTTCCCATCATTGCGATCCATCCTCCCTCTCTCCCTCTTCTGCTCCTTCAGTCTTTTGGGGACCGTGGCCATTCTCCTCACCCCCAGAGGGTGCTTGCCTGAGTCACTCATTGTTTTAGGCTTCTGTTTCTTCCTCTGTGGAGTGGAGAAGGTAGTTCTCACCCCCCTGCATCGTCAGAAGGCCTACATAGCAGGCTCCCGGCCCTGGTACCCGATGCCCGCACGTCCTTTGTGCTCACCACCATGCTCAGACCCGCAGTGGGCCCTGCTCCTGGCAGCCAAGGACATGGCCCTGGTCGCCAAGGAGCTCCCTTCCCCAGAGGCAGGGCAGGGAAAGGTTTCCTCAGAACCAGGAAATGGTATAAGGCCCGTGCTAAACGCTCAGTGCGCGAAGGTCAGGAAAACAGCCCTGTGACCCAAAGATGAGAACAGTGGACAGGGCCTTCTGGGACTCTGTGCTGAAGCAGGAGCCAGCTGACCAGGTAGACGGCACAGGAATGCCACCCCGCGGTGCTTGCGTGCCTTGCTGCGGGCGGAGAGCCCGCCTCGCCATGCAGGCTGGTTAGCCGGTCCTGGAAGGGCTTCATGGCTTTCCCCACATTCACAGGAGATAGAAGAGTCCTCGTCCTCTGTAATCTTTACTCCCTGCCCTCGATCACCTCAGTGCTCATGAAAGGATGGGAAGGGACACGCCTTGGAGAAGAAAATCTGGGGTAGCATAACGATGGTCTGTGGTTCTCTGTGAGATAAAGGGACAGGAGTCAGACGCTGTTCCGGATTCGGGTCTAGTTCTGGAAGGCTCTGTGGACACATGGAGAAACAAGGTCTGTGTTGGGGCAACCCAGGGAAATTCTGGAGCGTTCCGTCATCTGTGTGGCCAGGACTCTGAGACATCTGGGGCCCCTCACAGACGGCGGGCCGTAATGGACGGCTGGCAGAAGCAGGGAGTTTGCATTAGTATCTGTCTACGCTTCACAGAGTTCAGAGCGGATCAGCCACAGAGTGAAGCTACCCCGGGGTCTCAGTGAGGACTTGTGGGAGCCTTTGTGCGTGTCCCCTTGTCCTCCCTGCTGCCCAGCAGGTGGATAATCCCCAGGAAAGACGACCCCTGGGCACGGCATAGGACGGTCTCCTGAGGTTTGGTGTGGCTGCCTGCGCAGGTGTGGCCAGAGCGTCCGTTCACCACGCAGGCCCTCTCGAGTCCGCATTGCTGGACGTCTCTGCCCGGAGTCTCTGCCCGGAATCTCAGATTGGCCTTCAGACGCCTCCATTTCTGGAGGCATCAAAACCAAGCCCCATTATCTTGTCTGCAGCACCTACAAATTTGGGGAAATTGCTTGCTCCTCAAGGTCTGCCAAATTTCCTGATTCCCCGGGCTGCCCGGAGTGCCCTTCCTTGTCCACCTAAGGCCTGGTCCCAGGGCTGTTTCCCTGGGAGGGCTTGGTGGCCGTGGATTTATAACCAAAAGCAACTTTTCTTCCTTGAAGTGACCGGTCCTACCTGATTCAGTGAACGTGGTCTCCCGTGTGACCCTCCACTGGACCCACAATCGATGTGTCCAATTCTAGTCTGGTGAAAAGTCAAACAGATGCTTCTTGAACCCATGCAATTAAATATTTTGCCACGAGAGGTAAGAGTTTCTGGATTCTCAGGGCTCAGTGAAAATCATATCATTTTTAAATGTTTAACTTCAGCTTCTGAAAGTAGTTTTACTAAATTGCTGTAGACTATGGATGGCCTCACAAGAGAGGGGACTTCTTGGTGTATCCAGAACATAGAACATTAGCAAGACACCAACCATACCCCAAACACGTACAGTAACATTCCCCGCAAGTCCTGTTAGTCCTAAGTGAAAAGTTCTGTTTGGCGGGACCTCGGCTCTGAAAGCTGTGTGAGCTCAGAAGTCTGTTCCCAACTGTTTATCCTATGAAGTGTCAAGGATCCAAAGAGCCTCTAGGCCTTTTCCTGGGGGCCGAGGCTGTGGGAGGAGTGCCGGCCCGGGGCTCAGAGCTTGCCCCAGCAGGAGACACGGCTGTCTGTGCCTGCCAGGACTTAGCGGCTCTGGTTACTTCATTACTGAGAATTTTCAGATCTGAACGGTCTGATGAGAGCTCATAATCAGAATAAGGTAACTTCCCAGGAAATCTGCTTGCCTGCAGGGCACACAACACAAGGTAATTAAAAGCATTCCAAAAATTCATTTAGACAAAGTGTCTCTAAGGCTAACCATTAAGCCTGTCTTAAGGCACTGAATATTACCTCTGATTTATAACTGTGGATGGACATAATTTTTATAAAGGAGAAAAATCTCAAGATAGAACATATAATTATTCTAGGACATAATCTTTTTTTTTTTTTACCAACAACATCAAGTAGAGAGATTCGATAAGTCTGGGGTGGACATCTCTATTCTTATAAAATTTTATGGGTAGCTCTGACATACATCTCCCATTGAGAATCTCTGGCCTAGAAAATGTTCGAATTAGACAAGTAAGTTTGAGGCCCACTGAACATCCTGAGATTGTGGCTGGTAACTCAATTCCCTTGTGGGCAAACAGGCACAGTGCTCCCAGGGTACCGAGAAATAGAGGGAACAGGCGGGAGTTATTTCATAAAGGGGTTTGGTCAGTATGCTCACCTATGTTCACAGCTATTATGGAAAGCCTGGGCACTGAAGAGGATGCAGGGGGCAGGGGCTCAGTCAGTTGAGCACCCAACTCCTGGTTTTGGCTCAGGTCACGATCTCAGGGTCGTGAGATCGAGCCCCGAGTTGGGAATCTATGCTCAGTGGGGAGTCTGCTTGGGATTCTCCCTCTCCCTCTGCCCCCCATGGCTTGCGTGCACTCTCTCAAAGAAATAAATAAAATCTTTATTAAAAAAATAAAAAAGAGGATCCAGGGGAGACTCCCGAGTAGCTCAGCATTTCTTTTTCTTTTCTGTTTTTTTTTTTTTAATATTCATTTGACAGAGAGAGACACAGCCAGCGAGAGAGGGAACACAAGCAGAGGGAGTGGGAGAGGAAGAAGCAGGCTCCCAGCAGAGGAGCCCAATGCGGGGCTCGATCCCAGAACGCCAGGACCACGCCCTGAGCCGAAGGCAGACGCTTAACGACTGAGCCACCCAGGCGCCCCTAGCTCAGTATTTCTGAGATACTTCTGTTGATGACAGTTACGTCTCCGGTCAGGACCTGCAGCAGTGGGCTGAGAGCCTCTTCTGACCCCGCTACTCTTGCCTGTAGCCCTCACGCTGTCAATGCAAGCACAAGCCTAACTGTCTAGCACCCATTTTTATAGGAGAGAGAACAAAGCTTTGTGGCTTTCAGAGGGATCTGTGGGGAAAATCCTAGAGATGGTGTTTCATGAAAAAGATATTCTGAGGGTTTTATTTTGTTTTTTTGTTTTTTCTGCATTTAGGACCCAATTTTGGGAAAGCAAAAATAAAGTTGTCAGTGGAGATTCGGACACTTGATTAAGATAGGATCACGAGCTCCTGGGAACCAATCTTTGGTTACCTATTTAATCAAGGTGGAAATAAAATTTTGAATAATAAACACAGAAGGCAACATGCTGGTGAAGAACCTTAGTTCTTCTATAGGGTGAAGCACCTTTGGGTTTTGGTCGTCCCCTTAAATCATCAGTAAAGTTGACATTGAGCACACACATTTATTCTGTTAAGACCCAAAGTCTGCTAGTCAGGCAACGTCAAGAGTAATTTTCCTGCTGCAAGAGGGGGCATCAATCTGTAAACTAAGAAAGAAGCCCAGCAAATTTGGGCAAACCTCACTGAGATTGTACCACATTTCATAGCTCCTTTCCAGACCCAAGTATTATGAACCCAAGGCAGATAAAAATCACTTTTCAGGTTTCGGCCTTTATTATGTTCTTTCATATTCTGCAGCACACTGACTGTCATGTTAGGGCAACATTTCTGTCTCGGGGGATCCGAGAGGGCAACACAAATTTCACGGTCACACTAAGGCATGATGGATTGAGAACACATCAATGCTATCTTTGGTTCAATCAAGACCTATTTTAGAAACGTCATTTGGTCCAATACCGTCCTTTCTAACCTTCTCTCCCTGTCCCCAGTCTCATGGCTTGTTGTCGTTGTTTCTCTCTGATTTGTTTTAACTGGAGCAGCTCCTCTGCTCTGCCTGTCTTCTGTGACGTTGACATTTTCATAGACTACAGCCCCACCCCCATGAGAAGAAATAGAATGTTGCCCATTGAGGGTCTTCCGATACTTGCTCGTGGTTCGATTCAGTCACTCGTCGCCAGTCGGAATTCTTTGTAAGTGGCCTTTGCAGGGTGTCACGTGTAGAGGCCCACGATGCCAGCTGTCCCTCGCCGAAGATGTGATTCTGACCACAGGACCCTGGTAGAGTTGCAATTTTTCCCCTTGTGACCGATAAGTAATCTGTGGGCAGATGGCCATGCAAATAACCTTTTCTGTGTGCAACTACCCCACTAAATTTGACATCCATTAATGATTCTTGCCTTTACCAACCTTTCTATGGTGGTTGCAGTATGGTAATTTTCCAAATCAGCATTCCTCCACCCATACCGGCTGGCAGTTGGCATCCTGCTGTAAGCAGCAACCCTCCTTTCTCCCCCATTTATTTATTTATGTATTTATTTTTGGTGTGGACTCCTGATTTTTTAAAAGTAAATTAATTACAATTTCTTAATTGTCTCTGTGTTCAAATTGTCCCATGTGATCAGTGGGAGCCCTGTCAAACTGACCCTTGCATCCTTTAGGCCTGTCCCCATCATCTTTTTTGGAGTACTTCCCTGTTTTTTGGTATATGGAGGCATTTCGGGCTCATCTTGGCCTTTTCTGCCCCAGTCCTGGAAAAATCAGCCATTTTTCCTGGGAGCCTTGGTTTCTGTTAGTGAGGAAGGGTCTTAGGGGCCAAGATCTGGGTGCTGGGTGTGCTCATTCTTGCTGGGGTGTCTTTGCTTTGAGATTCTTTCAGCAGACGGAGCTAGAAAATAAACACATGTGCACACACACATCCACGTACGTACAGACACACACATGCACACAGACGCTGGCATTCACACACGTGCCTGTCTTGGAGGTCATGTGTCCACACTGATAGCTCTTCTTCCCACCTGTCCTCCACCACATAGTCGTGGTCTGCTCCCAACACCATCAACTCCTTTATTTGCTCAGTCCTATCATGGACCTAAAATAGCTTCAGAGCTGCTCAACAGTTTCTACCATGACAAACAACAAATCTGGTAGAGTTCAGGATTTTTTTGTAGTTTCCTGCTGCGCTGCCCACCCCTGCCGCCCCGCCCCACCAAGACCAAGTGCACAGGTAGTGAAATCCTGGATTCGTGAGTGCCTGGGGTTCTTCTCAACCCCTTCAGTGGGGCGATGACAGCCATTCAGAGGGCAGTTGGATTAATTTGTTTCGGTTTTCTTTAGTTTCAGGGTTTTAATCTTCCCATCCTTGTCCAAGTATGTAGACGGTGCTTCAAAAACTTGAAATTGCATGAACAGCTGAGACGCACCCCCACCCCCCGTCTCTTGTAGATCCCAACCTCGTTGTTTTCTGGTTTATCTCATTGTGTTTCTCTGTGCAAAGGGAAGCATGTGTGTGCGTGCACACACGCATGTTTTCTTATCTCTTCTTCCTTAGGCAAAAGGTAGCAGACTCTATGTGCTCTTTCATACTTTGCTTTTATCACTTAATGTATCTTGGAAACGACCCCATATCTGTTCATAGTGAGCGTCCTCATTGTTTTTTGAGACTACACTGTGCTCCATTGTGGGGGCAAAGCATAGGCAATCCAACCAATCTCCTACGATCGGTCAGTAATCCATGACAATTTCATTAGCCCCTTCTCTGCCTTTAAAAAAACGGTGATAAAATACACACAAGGTAAAAATGACTATTCTGGGGGTGCCTGGGTGGCACAGTTGGTTAAGCATCTGACTCTTGGTTTCAGCTCAGGTCATGAGCTCAGGGTTGTGGGATCGAGTCCCGCGTGGGGCTCCGTGCTCAGCATGCAGTCTGCTGGGAATTCTCTCTCTCCATCTCCCTTTTCTCCTCCGCTGCTCACACTCCGTAAATAATAAAATAAAATAAAATTAAAATAAAATAAAATCTTAAAAAGTGGAGAGGAAAAAGTAACTTTACAGCTGAGAAAACTGGCAGATTCACCTTGACCTGGTGATCAAGGTGAATGACTTGGATGGACGTCAGGTGTCCCTGCTATGATGTGGTGAGAGGGCACCTCACCTCGATGAGGTTACTCCCCAAAACCCATAACCCTGGTGTAATCACAGCGAAACACCAGACAAACCCAGACTGGGGGACATTCGACAGGACACCAAGCCAATCCTTCCTGAGACCGTCAGCGTCAAGAAACACAGGGAGGGACTGGAGGCCAGAGGAGGCCAGGGGGCCTGACCAGCGAGTGCAGTGTGGTCCCTGGGCAGGCTCCAGGGACACAAAGAGGACATTAACGGGAAAGCTGGTGAAATCCAAGTCAAGCCTGGAATTTGGTTAGTAGTAACGCGCCACTACAGGCCTCTCCGTAGTGACAAAGACGCTGCGAGTACAGAAGACGTTTGCAAGGGGGAGACCGGGTGAGGGGTATTCGGGGCTCGCTGTACTATCTTTGCAACTTCTCTGTAAAACTAAACTGATTCCAAAATAGAACGTTTATTTTGGATAACTGCTAAAAATCAGAATGCTGGCACACTGGCTCTCAGCATATTGAAAAAGCAAACAGCAGTTAAATAACGGTGAATAACAGAACATTTGGATCAGACATGTTTATTGTAGGAAATAGTATCTTAAAAAGTCATTCTCACTGGGCTTTTAGACAACGGTCAGGTCCTCTATCTACTTGTCACACACTTCTGACCAAAGCTTCTGCATCTTTTCAGTGAGGAAGTCAGATGCCAGAGGGGTGTCAAACGTGCTTCAGCGTGCTGACATCAGCCAAGACGTCCTCATCCTTTAGCTCCTGACCTTCTGCAAGATGAACATGCGACCTCTTTGCTCACGGTCATCATCCAGGTGTGCTACCTGAACGGTAACTTCCTCTGGACCTATGTGTACAAGAGGTAGGCTTAGGTGAAATTAACTGTGAACTAGCCAAGGTACATTAGAGAAGTGACATTTCCAGGCTAGTGTTAGATTTTCTCTGGTGCTGAGCCATTTGTTGACACAACTGCTGGATCCTGTAAGGATCTGGGTGGTGGGACAGGGTAGGTCCAGGCATGAGGATGATTTGTGACTCTTCAGGTGACTGGAGGAGGAGTGGGTGGGGGGGACGTGGAGCGAGTGTTGACTGTACCCCATGGAGATCTGCACGCTCCACCGTGGAGCCAGATTTTGAAGGCTCTTTAGCCAAAGTCGAATTCTATCCAAGCACGTTTGTTTTACTAATAATTTCATGCTGGTGTTTATTTATTTTGTTTTTAAAAGATTTATTTATTTAGAGAGAGAGAGAGAGAGCGTGTGCACAAGCAAGGAGGGGGTAGGGGGAAAGGGAATACTTAAGCAGACTTCCCGCAGAGCGGGGAGCCCCATGCGGGACTCGATCCCAGGACCCTGAAATCATGACCTGAGCTGAAGGCAGAGCTTCACTCACTGAGCCACCCAGGCATCCCTCATGGTGGTTTTTAAACGACGCTGGCCTATTCAGTGACCAATGAACACTTTTCACAGTGTGGACCCTTCATAGCTCGAGCTCTGTATTTACAGCAGCGGAGAGGCAGGTCCTGCAGGAGACAGGACCCCCCCCCCCCGCCGCAACCCCAGTGGCTGTCCAGTTGGCAGCGGTCTGGGCAGTCTGGTGTGGCCCCCAAACTGCCACTGGTCAGGGCGGGGGGCAGTGCTGTGGGCTCCCGCCGCACCGTAACTCGCCCTGGAGACCGATCCCTTACTTCTCAGTCGTGAGCACTCAGCTTGGGCTTCAGAAGGGGGGATATGTTATGTGACCCGGGTGTGGCCAAGGATGATATCCTGTTTCTCTGGCCGCGGTGCTGGGTTCAAGGATGCAGGAAACCGTGTTGCACCATGTGTCAGATCCTCCTTCTGTTTTAAGGCAGAATGATCTTTGGTGTGGTGAACTCCCATACTGAACTTTACCAACAGATTTGGAAAGCCAGTCAGATGCTATTGAAACTTTATAAATATTAGACAAAGCACACACCTATGACCTGGTTCTTAAGTAAGGGATGTTGGGTCCCACCCATAGAAATTCCGGTTTGATCGTCCTGGGGTGTGGCCTGGGCATTAGGTGGTTTCATCCCAGGTGATTCTCGTCTGCAGCGAACGTTGAAAACCACTGCCCTGGGGCCTGCAGGGGAGGGCAGGAAGCAGGCAGGCAGGGAAGGCTTCCTGGAGGAGGGGCTGTGAGCCTTGTAAGCAGAGCCTTGAGGAAAGGCACAGGACCAGAGGCCGCACTGGGGGTGGGAAAGAACCAGCTGATGTCCCTGGATGTCGTAGTTGGGATCTTTTGGGTACAAGTGAGAGAAAATGCAGTCCGCGTACACTTCAGTGGAGAGGGGGTTTGCTGGTGTCACCACTGGCCTCAGTGGGGAGCTCGTGGGGAGTGCAGGACCTCAGCCTCCCCGGGGGGAGGGTGTGTGTGGTCCTGAATCAGAATCTTCCTGCTCACCAGATCCCTGGGGGTACTTGTCTGCACACTAAGGAAGCATGAGAAGCATGGCTTTGGAAGATGGAAAATGAGAACTGAAATTTATCAGGACGGAATATTCCGGCTAGCCAGGGGTTTCCTGCAAGCCAGCACAATCATTGTATCTGCAGATCTCGTCTCCTCAATTTTCAAGTCTGTGTGTGTAAGCCCAAGGAGCATTACTTTACTGGCCCAAGCTCGGGGCATGTGGATGGCACACTGTCCCACATGCGCCCCTGGGTCTCCCCAGCCTTATCCCTCCATCGAAACAATGTCTTCCTCCTCTCTGTGTCTCGGCATGCGGTGCTGCATAAGCATTTCACTCCTGGGAGGAGCTGGACTAATCACTATAAAAAGAAAATAAATTTTTAATTCATCATTAGGAATTGCTTATTTCCATCCTTGGCTCTGATATTGCCCTCTGTGCTCATTTCCTACATGATAAGAAGTGTAATGAACTATCCATCCCGTGTGTGTTAAAGACGCATCCCATTCTCGTTACTCCTGTAGCTGAGCTGAGGAAGTCACCTCGAACCCTGAATTAGCAAGCGCTGAAGCGTGTCTCCCGGGGACATGTGGGCTTAGATTCCTGCGAGCCCCTGATCACAGCATTTTCATCAGCGGATCAGTATGTAACCTATTTTCCCAGAGCCTCTGCTTAAAGACACATTGTTTAATATAGACCGTGGGTACCTGCGCATTGAACTCACAGCCTGAGACCCGGATGTAACAATGTACTTTCTTCAGAGCCCTCGTGGCCTCCCTGCACTTAGGAGACCACATGGTGCTCCTGCTTGGGTATGCCATTTCATTTTTTTTTTTTTTAAGATTTTATTTATTCATTCGAGACAGGGAGATACAGGAGAGAGCATGAACACGGGGAGAGGCAGAGGTAGAGGGAGAAGCAGGCTCCCCACCGAGCAGGGAGCCTAATGTGGGACTCGATCCCAGGAGTCGATCATGACCTGAGATCATGACCTGAGCTGGACGCAGATGCTTCACCGACCGAGCCACCAGGCGCCCCTGGGAATGCCATTTCAAATGGCAGAATCACCCACAGATGCACAAAAATAAGAGAAAAGAGGTCAACAGACTTCTCTGCCAGGGGAGGACGGAGACAAGAAGGCAGAGCCTCCACGTGTTTGCCTCTCTGTCCGCGTGTCTGGGAATGCCCGTGAAAGTGTCCAGTACTCTTTTGGGGTTACAGATCGATTTTATTAAGCAGGAGGTTTCACAAATACGGAATCTGTGAATAATGAGAACCGACTGACCATACCTGGGAAAAGAAACATTTTTATTGAGAGTGAGTCTGGAATTTGAATGCTGAATAATTTTAGGAGGTTGAGTCTTTTTAAAAATAAACTGGAAGATTAGGGAAAATAAAGTAGCAAATTGGGAACGGCGCCAGGCAAGCCCTGTCTTTGCTCCCTAACCAGAAGCGAGGACTTCGGCTGGGCCAGGTCCTCCGCCGGCGGGCCCCCCTCCCACCCTGTCCATAGTCCCTTGATGGTCAGGAGTGGGCCTGCAGGTGGGAAGGCTCCCCAGGCACATGACACGTGAGTGAATTTATGAAGGCGTGCAGGTAACCTATCCGCACGGGTGTCGGTTTTCCTGCTAGTGGGAAACACTCTGACAAAAGAAGTTTCTGAAAGACAGGGAAGGGGAGGAAGGAAAAACCTGCCAGTCACGCGCCTTGTCGTCAGTACCCCTAGAGTAGAACGCAGTGCATTGAGTTTCCCGAGCTATTTCTCTGAAACCCAGTGTCTGAGGGAGCAGAAGGTCGATTATCCTAAAATCTGGTAAGAGTCTAGTATTCAGAACGGCCCAGTTCTGTGCATGGCCTCAAAGGGAGACACAGGCCCGGTGTTCCCAAGATGCACTGGGATTGTTTTGTGATGTAGGGGAGACACTAATGTTTTTGAAGAGTGATGGTGTCAAGCACCTGAAAAGTCTCTGTCCTTCCGATGTTTATTTATAATCACTCCCAGGCTCGGTCGTCCGTCCTCCTCTCCAAGGCATCAGCATCAAGACTGCGGATGAACGCAGACTCTTCATCAGGCTCTCGCGGAATCAGGACATGGGCAGGGGTGCCGCAGGCGGGCGAGGGTGGCAGTGGGGCTGCAGCGAGCAGGCGGGGTGAGCTCTCCCCCATGGAGCCGCTGGCCTGAGGAGCCCGGGCCTCCAAGGCTGCATGGAACTTGTTCTCAGGAATTCGGCTCCAGCTGCCTGCAACAGAAAACTGAATTTATGTTTCAGAAAGACTCTTTCAGCAAGATCTCATTCTAGCAAAGACCTATACAATGTGGGTCATTAAAAAGTGTCTACATCGGTCAACTATACTTCGGTAATAAAAAAATAATAATAGCGATGATAAACAATAATTTACTGGACAAAGGGAAGCTATTATTTTTAAAAAGTCTCTACAGCAGATGTTTTTACAGTGACAAACTCAAACAGCACAAGAGATTCCTCGGCAGCGGCATCTAGGAGAAAAACATTCCTTAAAACACAGACCATCAAAGCCCCTGTGGTACCTGCCCACCAGGTGTTACTCAGTGGGTGAGCAACCCATTCTGAAGGTGGAAGTGCTTGGAGGGTCTGGGGTCTGTGCATGTGTGTGCACATGCTGGTGTTTGTGTGAGTGCATGCATGTGTATGTGTGTGCATGCATGTGTGTGTGAGTGTGTGTACAGGTGTTTATGTGACTGCATGCGTGTGCATGTGTTTGTGTGAGTGCATGCGTGCATACAGATGTTTGCATGCATATGTATGCGTGTGCATGCATGTATGTGAGTGCATGTGTGTGAGTGTGTGTACAGGTGTTTGTGTGAGTGCATGTGTGTGAGTGTGTACTGGTGTTTATGTGTGCGCATACACGTGCATGTGCGTGAGTGCACGTGTGCATGTGTTCGCACGTACGGGGTGTTTGTGTGTGCACACGTGTACATGTGTGTGCATCTGTGTGAGTTGCATGCATGTTTTTGTGCGTGTGTGCATGCATTTGTGTGTGCATGCATGTGTGTGAGTGCATGTGTGTGCGTACATGTGCATGTGTGAGAGTGCATATATGTGTGAGTGCACTACAGGTGTTTATGTGTGTGCATATGTGTGCATGCAGGTGTGGGGCATTTTTTCTGGAGTCAGCTCCATTCTCTGTTCTTCTCATTCTGGTCCCTTTGCATGTCTTCTGTAGATTCTGGGAAGGAGCAGGGATGCTGGATCCTTGAGAGAGGGTACATGCGGAAAACACAGAGCTATTTAAAGGAAATAATAGGCAGTATTTACAAAAGTCTGAGACCAAATTTAGTCTGTGCAGTTTATGCAAATTATATATAAATTGTGTGCTACTACCCATTGATGTCTCCAGCTTTTTACATCTATAGATTGCCCTTGGGAATTTCGGATTCGAAGCTCCGCCAGGCAGCTCTGATTTCGACAGGTCACGGCCGCTGTTCTTCACTGCGGCCAGCGGCCTGGGCGGGGGTGTGTGCTGGGCCACACGGTGCTTTGACCTTCACACGATAGAGCTAAGACAGAACCATGTTATTCCACAGAGATTTCGGTGCAGGTGAGGAAAGAAAGTTTTTTGTTTTTAAAGCTGAGAAGGCAGCTGACAGTTAAGCCTTCAGCAGACAGGAGGCACAGCCTGCTTGGGTGTCTGTCCCACGGTGGATTCGTGTTGGAAGGTTCTGGGTGTCTTGGAAAATATGGTTAGAACATAATTTAATTTTAAGAATGCAATAGGGGCGCCTGGGTGACTCAGTTGGTTAAGCGTTTGCCTTCGGCTCAGGTCATGATCCTGGGGTCCTGGGATCGAGCCCCAGTGCAGGGAGCCTGCTTCTCTCTCTGCCACTTGTGTGCTATTTCTCTCTCTCAAATAAATAAAGAAAATCTTAAAAAAAAAAAAAAAAGAATGCAGTGGAACCTAATATATCTCACAAATGGTCAACTTGATCCTTTGTCTTGTAGCCAAAGCATGGTCCCCACTTAACAGGACCAGAATTAGAAGGAATGAGTCCCGTACCTCTGAGGCAAGGACACTTCGGAGATCGGAACATTGGGGAAGGCTGCCACACAGGGCGTGCCAAGGTCCTGGGGCCCTTCCTTCGACCTTGGGCAGCAGCTCGACCAGGGTCCTGCTCAGGGCAGCCCGACTGCGCCAGAGTGTGGACGGGTGTGTGACCCCCATGGCACGACTTGGGGGCAGGGGCCCGGCTACCGGAGATGCGGGAGGGGGGCGGCAGCAAGACCAAAGGGTTGGCCCTGAATCTGAGCCTTCCTTCACCCTCTGCTAAAGGCCTTGCTGTAAATGAAGAGCTGACCCTTGCAGTGTCGGTCCCGAGGCCCTTCTTCGGCTCCAATGAGGACTGTCGGTGGAAGGGTTCGTTTTAATGATCTGGCGGAGAGGCGTCCGTTGGCAAATTATGTTAAAAGCTCTAACGAAAATACCAGTGTACTGGGTCGAATGGCGTCCCACCACAAAATTCACGTCCAACAAGACCCTCAAAATGTGACCTTATGTGGGGATGGGGGCTTTGCAGGTGCAGTTTACATGAGGTTGCATGGGATCAGGGTGGGCTCTCAGCCCAATGGCTGGTGTGCTTCCCAGAAGGCTACGTGAAGACGCAGTCACACACGGAGGGAGAGCGCCGCGTGACTGTGGGAACACACTGGAAGGACGTGGCAGCCACCGGAGGAATGTCACGGATGGCCATCAGTACCCCCCGAAGCTGGCGGAAGCGAGAGGACTCTGCCCTAGAGCCTCTGGGGGGCGTGTGGTCTGCAGACACCCTGACTGAGGACTCCCGGCCCCCACAGCTCTGGAGAATAAAGTTCTGTGGTTTGCGGCTTCCCAGTTTGTGGTCCTTTGTGACTGTGGCCCCAGGACACGGACTAGGTGCCCAAAGGGGCTAGAGCAGCTCTACCATGCAGGTGAGAGAGGCCCCACATCCCTGGGGACTCACCTTTGCCCTTCCTGCTTCCTGCACAAGCCAGCGTTTCGCATGACAGCACATGGAATAAGAGCCAAGCACAGACCTTTGGGTCCATTTTCACAAGAAGCAGGGACTTTATCAATGGCACCTGCAACAGTGCCTGGCACACAGTCAGAACTGTATTTCTTGAATGAACACGTGAAAGATTGAGTATGGAGAACAAGATAAATCAGTGTTGCTGCTATCGAGATGGGGGCAACAGGCTAAATGAATAATACATAAATAAATAAAAAGTCAACAAACAAAATGACAAATGGAATGAATGCTGTGAAGGAATTGAATAGGGGGCTGAGATACAAAATAACGGGGAGACCAGCGACAGAATCAAATTGGCCAGGAGAGTCTTTTTTAAGGCGGGGCATTTAAGGTGAGACTCATTGGTGAGGATGAAGAAGGAGCCAGGTATGGGGAGAAGGAAGGTTCCAGGAACATAGCAGGTCCAGTGCAAAGGCCCTGGGGCAGGAAAAAGCTTAAATTGTTCCAGGCACTTCAATTTTTCCCAGAACCCCCACCCTCCCTGGGATGAGGGCTTGGGGAGTTGGGGACAAAGTGGGAAGAGGCTAGGCAGGGAAGGGATGCGGGGCTGGGTCACCCCAAGCCTTGTTGGGGTGAGGCCCTGAGCCAGGGTAGTTAGATAAAATACAGGACACAGGTGTTTTTAGTATAAGTATGTCCCATGATATAACTGGGACATATAAAAAAAAAGAATGATTAATTGTTTATCTGAAATTTAACAGACATCCAGCATTTTTATTTGCTAAATCTGGCAACTCTAGTTCTGAGAACTGAAAGAATTATGAAGTCTTCCCGCCAAATGACTCCAAGTTTAAAATAATCTAAATGGTATTTTATGTGTAGGGAAGTCCACTAAAATGCCCCCCTTCGCCCCTCGCCATGATGTCCACTCAGAAGACTTTTAACCTTGATGTCTCTCATGCCCGTTTCCCCCTCCCTTCTCCGGGGCTCCCGTCTAGCAGGTGTGTGCAGACTGCCCATTTGTGGGTGGGAGGCACACGGGGTCGGATTTGCTTCCGGAAGTCTCTGGAGGATTTGATGCAGGAAAGATATGTGTCCCAGGTTATTTTTTTTCCAGCAAAGATTTCTCTTTATTGACGTGCAATTCATGTAACGTACTAGTAACCATTTTAATGTGAACAATGTGGTGACATTTAGTGTTAGGCCGTGAGGAGACCAGTCAGCAGAGATCATTCCCCTCCCTTGTCCCCACGGGTCCCCAGCTGGTCCTCTAAAGATCTCCCGTGTGTCCCCTGCAGCCCCTCCCTGCTGCCCAGGCCCTACCTCACACTGTCCCGTTCCTCTCACTGGGGCTGGTCTGTTTGCTTTCACACCTACACGGAACAGTAATAAAAGTATTCAGGAGCAGCTAATGAGAGCTGATCGCAGCGTCAGGTGCTGGGAACCCACTTGTTTGCTCTTTGGAAGAGCTCTGTGACTAGGTTCTATTTTTATCCCCTTTTCATAGTGGAGGCAACTGAGGCACAGAGAAGTTAAGCAACTTGCCCAAGGGCACACAGCCGTCTTGTGTTCCAGCTCAGCCAGAATTACCAGTTTCCCTGCGAACTTGATCATTACAGGCTTAAGAGTTTGCTTGTCTCCCCCACCCTCCATGCAAATAAAATCAAGGCCAAATTCTTTTTTTTTTTTTTTTAAGATTTTATTTATTTATTTGACAGAGAGAGACACAGCCAGCCAGAGAGGGAACACAAGCAGGGGGAGTGGGAGAGGAAGAAGCAGGCTCCCAGTGGGGTGGGGAGTCTGATGCGGGGCTCGATCCCAGGACCCCGGGATCACGCCCTGGGCTGAAGGCAGCCGCTTAAGGACTGAGCCACCCAGGCGCCCCTTAAGGCCAAATTCTTAAACTAAAAATTACTTTGGTTTGAGAGATTATTGAGGCTGAACCGTGAGGGTGGGGGGTGGAGCTGACCTTCAATTGCCAGGGTTCTGGATTAGTAAATTTCCCGTCATTTTCTTTGTTAAATGTGTGCTTGGATCTTTAAAAAGGCGATTGAACAGCTCAGTAAGGCGCACAGTTAGGAATCCTAAACCAGAAGCCAGCAGCCTCACTCATCACCGTCACTCACTCATCGCGCTCCCAGCCCTGTGGCCGTGAGGTGGGGGGACCTGAGGCCTTTGCAGCATCTTGCTTTTCTTGCCACTGGTCTGACCGGTGAGGGTGAACTCGCTCATGGGTGTGCTCTCCTTTCCCCCGTCTCTCCTCCCGTCTGAGGTATAAATATTGTGTGGTTTCACCAGGAGTAACAGCACATGGTATAACTACGACTTCATGTTTTCTGCCTTGCCGTGCTGTTCTGATCCACCTGGTGGGTCAAGATTTTCCCCAGGGAAACTTTCTTAAATAATTGTAATAGATTTTTTTAAGAAGCAGAATTACAAGTGGATAAAATTCTTGTCTACGCCACATACATTATGGGTAGAAGCAATACGAGCTCCCATAGGAAATGGTGTTGATCTCGAGCAAATTACTTTGTGAATTATGAGATGCTCCTGGGACACCCCCCCCCATTTGTGTTATCAGCAAATTTTGAATCGATTCTCTCCAGGAACATTAACCACAGTGAAATGTGCTGGACAGGGGTATTAGCAAAATCTCTTTATTAATTAAAAAAAGGAAAAAGGTAATTATACCGTCTGTCAGGTCCCTTAAATCATTTTCTACTTGTGAATTCTTGAAGCTGCTTGAGATTTGCTCAGATCTTTTAGGTGAGCTGGGTGAGGAGAAACGAGCATGCGCTCTCAGGACCCATCTCAGTGTGGCGGCTGCTGGGCTTGCGCCATGCTGGGCTTGAAGCGCTAGGGAAGTTCGTGGAGAGAATGTGCTGGAAACAGCCACCTGGCTCAGCCCCGCACCTGACCTGAAGGATCGGACCTTCCCTGGGCAGCAGCCCTGCCCGGACTGGCAGTGAGCCGGAGAAGGAGGAGTTTGTGCAAGTGAGGGCTGAGACCCCTACATCAGCGTGTCTCACCTGCTGCTCTTGGTGCCTGGGGTCGGCTTCTTTATGGGGGGGGCTGTCCGATGTATGCGCTGTGGGATGTGTGGGAGCACCCCTGTCCTCTACATGCTAGGTGCCAGTGGCACCAGCCTCCCCCCACATGTCTCCAGACATGGACGCCTGTCCCCTGGGAGGCAGAATCACCACCCTGCCATCAAGACTCACTGTGCTAAGTTGGCTGGAGGAACCGTGCAGGCCTTCTTTGAGGGTGGTACCAGATTTAACAAATAGAACTACAGGACTCCTGGTTAAATTTGAATCTCAGTGAACCAACGAATAATGTTTAATATAAGTATGACCCAAATGTTACATGGGCCATACCGGGCATCCTCTATTTTCTCTGGCACTGCCAATGGCTGCTGGGGAAAGGTCGAGGCTTGGGAGAAATCGGGCGCTAAACTGAGCCCCAATGAAGCCAAAGCAGCTGCTGGCTGGGGAGCAACGGGAGGATTCTCCAGAAGGTACTTGACTTCTGCCTGGCTTTGAGCTCCCGAGTGAAGACCGAATGCCACGACATGTTTGTGAAGGAAGCGAACGTGCTGGAAGCTATGTTTCCCTTTTTCGATAGTCGGGGAAGACAGTCTAATTTTATGACGTTATGAAAACACTACTGCTAACATATTTACTTCCTTTTCTATATTTTCCAGCTAATTTGTGCACAGAAATGAATTGGCTTTACTAATTTTTATTTTTCAGGTCTAGACCACTTTAAAAAACGTGACAGTTATTGGAAAGTAGCTTTGACTGTCATTTTTCCTTTAAAATAAAAATAATCCATGCTTATGTTACAAGAAAAGTAAAGCAGGAAAGAAGAGTATACAGTAAGGGGTGCCTGGGGGGCTCAGTCGGCTGAGCATCTGACTCTTTTTTTTTTTAAGATTTTATTTATTTATTTGACAGAGAGAGAGACAGCCAGTGAGAGAGGGAACACAAGCAGGGGGAGTGGGAGAGGAGGAAGCAGGCTCCCAGCGAAGGAGCCCGATGTGGGGCTCGATCCCAGAACGCTAGGATCACGCCCCGAGCCAAAGGCAGATGCTTAACGATTGAGCCACCCTGGTGCCCCATGAGCATCTGACTCTTAATTTTGGCTTAGGTCATGATCTCAAGGTCCTGAGACTGAGGCTGCGTGGGCTCCGTGTTCAATGGGGAGTCTGCTGCAGATTCTCTCTCTCCCTCTCCCCCTACTTGTATGCAAGCCCTCTCTCTTTCTCTCAGATAGATAGATAGATTTTTTTTTTTTAAAGAGTATACAGTAAAATCTGAAAGACCAAGTCCCCACTGTCTCTAGTCCCCGAGTCCTACTTCTGGAGATGGTCACTACTGACAATTCCTAACCAATTATTCTGTGTTCCATCAGAAATTTTCTGTAGGTCATCAAGCAAATAAATACACATGTCCTCTCGTGGGCCACAGTTTCTAAGATGGCTCCCATCCTTGCTGGCTTCTGGAGTTCATGCCCTGTCTCCTCTTGAGTGTGGGGGAGCCTAGTGGGAGAGGCACTGCTTCCAAGATTAGATTGCGCAGGCCTGCTTCTTGCTAGCCAACCCTGTTGCCTCTCAGCTTTACAGCTTTGATGAAGCAAGCTGCCAGGTGGGGAGTCCCATGGCCCGCAGCTGAGGCCCTCAGTGTGACAGACCCCAAACGATCGAGTTCTGCCAGCAGCCCCAAGAGCCTAGAAGGAGATTGTTTTTGGTTGAGCCTTCAGATGAGACCGCAGCCCAAGCCAGCCTGTGGGAGACCCGCACAGAGGTTCAGCAGAGCCATGCCCGCATTCCTGACCCACAGAAACGGTGAAGACTGATGGGCATGTTCTAGGCTAAGTCTTGTGCTGGTTTGTTACATAGCAATAGGTAACTCAGATGCCTGCCCTTGACACAAACGAGGTCGACTCCTGCGCTGCTCTGAGCGTTCTGAGAAATCAGATACCAGAGCTGGTCAAGAAGGAGAAACACCAGGGAAAGGACTAAGGAGTAAACTGGATGGTTTCTCGATGGCAAAGTGGGGCGGTCTGGCCGTGGTAGCGTGGATGGGGCACAAAGCCGTGCGTTTGCTTCATACAGTAACTTGCTGTCCTAAAGGTGTGAGAAGTGAAGACCGTGTCAAGTTATACCCGACGTTTAAGAAAAAGGGCAGAAAGGCAGTTAGAATCAGAGAAGAGCCCAGCCCGAGACCTTTCAGCACAGAGCCAGAAACCTGGGAGTGATAGTGTTGTGAGCCTCACGCTTTGTGGGTCACTTAGCATGTCCTTCTCTGCATGTCTGCAGCATCATTGCACTGGCCAGCACTTGAGGTCACATCGCCGCTGGGGGGTGGGGAGAACGTAACACCACGAATGCCTAGCTGTCATTAACTTAAGGTAGGGAACAATTTCCCCCTCTTTTATTGATACTTTTACTATTGTTTTTTTCTTTTTTCTTTCTTTCTTTTTTTTATCTAATGCTCTCAAGACTGTAGAAATGCACTTCCACATTGCATCTCAAATGCCCAGAGCCACGGTTTCCCTGGCAAAAGTCTAGGACAGCAGGAGCGGAGCGTTTTGGCCTGAGCCCAGACCTGCCCTATCACAACCTTGGCTAGTACCACAGAGCTTTAATTTACAGAGAGGAAAAGTCCCAGCCCTCGGAATTTCACAGCCAAGTCTGCCTTTCTCAAATATTAATCTGTCCCACCAAGCAGCGTGTGTCTCTACGACACACTGGTTGCCCACGGATCCCTCAGGGGCAGTTCACCTCCACTCCATATAATGGGTGCATTGCGGTTGCATCGACCATAAGGCAATTCCTACACAGACACCACTGATTTGTGGGATCCAACCATAAGAGTAAACTCAGGAAAAGATTCCCTGGCAGGGAAAATTGTACTTTTTGATGGCTGATTTTTACTTAGATTCAGCAGTGTTTTTAACCCTCCCGACTAAGTAAGATTTCCACCTGACACAAGCCTCCTTGCTCAACCCCACCCCCTACAGGAATCTGTTTATGCCTAGAGAGTATCTAGAAGACAGGTCAATACATTTTTTCGATAAAAAGCCAGAGAGTAAATATTTTAGGTTTAGTGGGGCATGTGGTCTCTGTTGAAACTATTCGACTCCACCATTGCAGCATAAAAGCCGCTCCAGGCTCTGGGAGCCCCCGCGGGTGTGGTGGGCATCCCATTAAAGCTTTATGGACGCTTAAATTCGAATTTCATATCATTTCCACATGTGATGAAATAGTCTTCTTTTGATTTCTTCAACCATTAAAAAATATATATATATGTAAAAACCATTGTCTGGCTCACCAGTCATGGAACAACAGGTGGCCGCCAGATTTCGTCCACAAGCCCTTGTTTGCTAACCCTGATCGAGAGAGTACATTTCATTCTCTAGCTCCAGAAACCCCTCCTTCCGGGTCTGGAGAGTCTCAGGGCCTGTCCGAGTTGGCTTTGCACAAATACACGAGTGCAGAAAGTGCGGGTATCTAGTGATCACATTTATCCATTCATTTATGTGGACTGAAAAAAAATGCCGTCTGTGAATCTTTGTGGGTTCTTTTAAGAAAAGGTGAATTTATGATAATTGTATTATTGACATGCTTGGACCTGTTCCTACTATCATTTCAGTTTATCCCACTTTTTCTGTTTCCTTTTAATCCTTTTCTTATTTAAGAAAATTGATATATGTATTTTCCCCATAATGACATAAGAATTGAACATCCTCTCATCTCCTGGTCCTCCCATTCCATTATATTGGTAACTTGTAGTTCTGTCTTACTATGGATATATTTTCTCTTACCTGGTATTGGAGGTTTCTTAAGGACAAAAATAATATTTTTCAAGGAATTTTAGCACCTTTACTTCTAGATCTCTTGTAGCGTCTCCTCTTACTTAAATACATCATCCCACACAGTTTTGCATGGCTCTTGTGTCTCAAAGTTTCTTGCTTAAAAATATTTTTTATCATGCCCTCATATTTGAAAACGGTTTGACTGAATTTAATATTATGAGTTTGAAATTATTTTCCTTTACTATTTTGAATATACTATTCCATTGTCTTTTTTTTTTTTTTTTAAGCTAGCAGTTTCACTACTGAGATGTTTGTTTACAAGGTTCTGGGGGTGATCTTTTAAAATTATTATTGAGATATAATTCATATACTATAAAATTCACTCTTTTAGAGTGCCAGTAAAGTTCAGCAGTTTCTAGAATATTCACAAAGTTGTGCAACCATCCCCACACTCTAGAGAGCATTTCTATTGTGCCAGAAAGAATCCCTGTGCTCATTAGGAGCCATTCCCTGTTTCCTCCCACCCCCAGCTTCCGGCAACCTCTGATCTAACTTCTGCCTCTGTGGAGTTGCCCATTCTGGCCATTCCGTGTCAGTGGAGAAAACCACGCTCAACTCTTCACCCCATTCCACAACCCTTCACATCAGGTCTTTACCATCTCCTCCTCTTATGGGTTGTATCGCCTCCCCAAAATATATGTCTCAGTCCTAACCCCCAGGACCTCAGAATGTGACCTTTACCAGGTTAAGACGGGGTCATTGGGGTGTATAAGAACACCACTATGACTGGTGTTCTTATACAAAGGGGGAATTTGGACATAAGCAAGTAGTTGATGTTAAGCTACAGGGATAAGATACAAGGAGTCGACAAGCCCAGAAATACCGAAGATTGTCAGCAAACACAAAAAGCTGGAAGGAGTAAGACGGATCCCCGCCCCCCAGACACTTCAGAGGGCTCCATGCCCCACCTCGCTCCCTACATGCCAGCACCCTGGCCATTCCTCAGTTCCTTGAACACAGACAAGACAGCTTGGACCATGAGGATAGGGGTTGGCAGAGCAGTGAGCCGGAAAAAGCCTGGGTCCCTGATAGCTTTGCCAAGTAATCCTAGAGGGACTGCCTTTGGACTTATACATGAGAAAGAAACAAACTTCTCTCTTGTTTATGTCTCTGTTATTTGTTTACTGTTATTTGGGGTCAGGGTCAGGGTCAGCTTCATGGGTGTACATCTCGTGTGGTGGCCCAGAGTTCCCCATGTGGAAGGGCCCCACACTTGGTTTACTATCTGCTGTCGCCATCTTGGAATTCTTACTAGTATTTGCACAAGGAGCTCTGTGTTTTTGTTGTGAACTGGGCCCCCAGAATCATGTCGCTGGTTCTATTTGCAGCTGGATCTAATTCCAAATGATACAGCGTGTGACTCTGATGCCCACTCTTCCTACTTCCTGGACAGCCATTCTCTGAGTGATCTACTTCCAAGATCAACCTTTTGTGCCTGAAGTGTGAGAGACATGGGTTATTTTTGCCTCTTGGTGTCCATTGGCCTTTCTTTTAGAAGGACAGCAAATTTCCTTTAAATTCAAGAGTTTGGTGGTGGTGGGGGGTGACCCTACCCCAGCTCCAGGGTTGGGCATTTGAAGTAGGCCCAAGACAATCAATGCTTTCCATCCCCTGGTCATAGGGATTGATTCAGAATGGGGACAGCAACCCACTTCCAGCCAAAGACACTCAGACCCAGAATTTGTATTTCATCTGTAGGGAAAATGAGCTCCACAGGGATGCAGAGAAGCTAAGACTCAAAGACATAGTTTTAGCCTCTGGCCTGAGTTTTGTCTCAACGACCCTGACTTTCCAGTTACTAGAGCCAATAAAATCCACCACCAGCACTGCCATCTTTTTCTTTAAGGCCAGTTGAATTGTATATTCTGTCCCTTGCAATGGCAAAAGCCCTCATTAATCCATAACATTTTCTCAGACAAAGGGATACCTTCACAGTGATATCCTAATGGAGCTATTCAGGACTATCATCTTTGCAGGGTTTTGATGTTCGGTTGTTTCTGTAGCTGTTGGGGAACCCCTTTAACCCAGCAAATCGTGTTTGGCAAAGTGACCAAGATGCCGTCTAGGGCCCCGGCAGCGTCTGTGTCGCAGGGTCAGAAAGGATTTGCGTAGCTCTAAGTACACTTGTAGGTCTGGAAGAAGTACACTCAGAGATACGCAGGGTGAGAGGAAA
Organism: Ursus americanus; assembly: GCF_024610735.1. Taxonomy (NCBI): domain Eukaryota; kingdom Metazoa; phylum Chordata; class Mammalia; order Carnivora; family Ursidae; genus Ursus; species Ursus americanus. Next base: position 38,913,876 of record NC_142128.1, read on the forward strand.
ATGCAGTGAACAGCGTCAACGGTCTTCATCCAGACTTTAGTAAGCAACCGTGTCTGCCATCCTTGAGAGTGTGGGAAACTGGAAAACACCATGATTTTGGCTTCTCTAAAATGTGTAACCTCAAGTTAGTATAATTCGTAGGGCTGGTACAATTCAATCTTTTTTTTTTTTGGTGGGGGGTGTGGTTAGAGACACATGATATCATATCTACCATTTTAAGCACGTTTCAGTGTATAACTCAGTGACATTAAATACACTTACCATGGTTTCTTTCCAGAACTTTTTTTTTTTAAAGATTTTATTTATTTATTTGACAGAGATAGAGACAGCCAGCGAGAGAGGGAACACAAGCAGGGGAAGTGGGAGAGGAAGAAGCAGGCTCATAGCAGAGGAGCCTGATGTGGGGATTGATCCCATAACGCCGGGATCACGCCCTGAGCCGAAGGCAGACGCTTAACCGCTGTGCCACGCAGGCGCCCCTCTTTCCAGAACTTATTAATCATCCCGAATGGAATTCAATCCTTTATTCTCTAATATTTAAAAATTACAACAGGGGCGCCTGGGCGGCTCAGTCAGTTAAGCATCTGACTCTTGATTTCGGCTCAGGTCATGATCTCAGGGTCGTGAGATTGAGCCCCTCATCGGGCTCCGCACTCAGTGTGGAGTCTGCTTTAGATTCTCTCTCCCTCTTATGCCAGGACTCTGGAAGCATTTACAGAGATAGGTAAAGGATTTTCAGATGTTGATCACCTAGGATGAGTCTGGGAACTAGAGTTCGCATCTATCATTCCTAATTTCTAACTCCCTGTAACACTTGACTATTTTGCTCAATGAGTTCTAAATTAAAAATTGGATCGGGGCGCCTGGGTGGCACAGCGGTTAAGCGTCTGCCTTTGGCTCAGGGCGTGATCCCGGCGTTATGGGATCGAGCCCCACATCAGGCTCCTCCACTATGAGCCTGCTTCTTCCTCTCCCACTCCCCCTGCTTGTGTTTCCTCTCTCGCTGACTGCCTCTCTGTCAAATAAATAAAATCTTTAAAAAAAAAATTGGATCAAAACTTATACATGCAAGATGTACCCTGTTGATATCTCCTCCCATAAATTAGTTATTTCAAAGTGGATCTATATAGAATCACTGTTGTAAACTTGAACATATTTTCTCTGTAGTTATAGTTCAAAGAACATCAGTTTTCAAAATGTTTTCAAGGTTTTCCACTTACAAATATAGAGACTGATAGAATAAATACATCCTACTTATTTGAGAGCCTAGCAAAATATAAATGAAAAGATGTGATATGCAAAGTCTTTTTTTTTTTTCTATGAATCTGTGGGGTAAAGCCTTTGAAATGATTTGATCAGTGGTTGGTATTGTGTGAAATGGTGACCCCCAAACAGTCTGTCAATTCCTTGGCATGCCGTTTTTCAACAGCGTGGTGTAATTAGAATGGACTTATTGACGTCATAAATATAGGAGCACAGGTGGCCTCCATTTCCAGTTGTTGAATTGAAGAAATGAAAGATCTTGTAATATGGAGTTGACATGGAGAATTTGTCGAGCCACAATAAAATTTTGAAATAGCTGTGACCTTGGGGTCATAAAATGACTGATCAAGAGGAAAAAATTTTTATGATATAGAAGTGATTATATTGACTTATTTTATTCTTGGCTGTAATACCGACAGAATAAAGTGCTTCCCACTGCTTCTATTCTAAACCCGAGTGGAAAAACTGATACAAGTATTGTCTGAAATCATAAGCTACCATTAAATAATAAAACACAGTCAACTGCTGTTTGTAAGAATACAGACCTAGGGGTGCCTGGGTGGCTCAGTCAGTTAAGCATTGGACTCTTGGTTTCCTTCCGCTCAGGTTGTGATCTCAGGGTCGTGATACTGAGTCTCACCTTAGAGTCTGTGCTCAGTGCAGAGTCTGCTTGAGATTCTCTCTCCCTACCTGTCTGCCCACCCCTCCCCCCAGTTTTGCTGACTCTTTCTCTCTCTCTCAAAATAAGTAAATAAAATCTTAAAAAAAAGAAAAGAATACTGGCCAAAAAAAAAAAAAAGTGAAGGGTCCTGGAATTCAACCATATAGCCTTTTTTTTTTTTTTTTAAGATTTTATTTGTTTATTTGACAGAGAGAGAGAGAGACAGCCAGTGAGACAGGGAACACAAGCAGGGGGAGTGGGAGATGGAGAAGCAGGCTCCCAGCTGAGCAGGGAGCCCGATGTGGGGCTGGATCCCAGAACTCTGGGATCACGCCCTGAGCCAAAGGCAGACGCTTAACGACTGAGCCACCCAGGAGCCCCAACCATATAGCCCTTTGAAGCTAAAGTCAATGTGTGTACCCGTTAAAACGTGAAGGAAAAATGTTGGTGATTTTGTTCAGAGCGGCAAAGGAGGCCATATGACAGATCCTCTCTTCTTGCACAATCGAATAATGTTTCATTTAGGGGTCAAACACAATGAGCATCCCAGTTACTGGACTGTGCCGCATGTTTTCCTTCTACATCTACCCCTCCCTTACCTCCCAGGGATCACTGCACCAACTAGGACCCTTAGGGATGTAAACAGCAGGCAGGGGAGGGCCATGTTCATTTATGTTTTACACAAAGCTGACTAACTCTTCTAGGGTCATAGAGCAAATTCAGTCTCAGGCTAGACCTGGAAGCAGCCCGGCAAAGCAAACCTGCCGGTCTCCCCGTCGTCGCCCACCGAAGCCTGCACGCAGCCCAGTGACCAGAACGCCCTCCCCTTTTCCACCGCTTTGCACAGAGTAGAGGCTGATACTAGTCACAGCTAAAGACTATCCAGGGCCTCACTCAAGCAAGCGCCAGCTGTGCACAAGGCGTGGCATGAGCAGTGGGGGCATCCTGAGATGAGCAAGCTTCCGAAAAGCCTTGGTGCAGAAGACGGCAAGATAGACACACATAAATCCCCTGTATTTCCCTCCCAGGGTTTGTACCTTGGTGCTCATCTCTGTCCCACGGACCTGTCCAAACCTTTTATCTGACAGATAAGGAAAACAAAGCTCAGAAAGTCTTGACCGACACAGCTAATTAGTGGCAAAGCTGAAAGTTGACCAGACAGCTTGACTTTTAGCATCTATGATTCATGCTAGCCACCCCCCAAACTCCACGTGTTTTCTCATCTTAGACAAGCACGCAATAAATCTGCTCCGATAAGAGGGTGCTGATGAATGCGTATTGAAACTCGGTGCATTGAAAAATATTTACTGTCCTTTTCTCAGAGTGATACTTCTAAACTGTAAGATGCCTTCTGTCGTCGTGGTTTCCTGTTGCTTCCTTGAGCGTGTGCCAAAATGGTGAACGCTACAGATAAGCTTTTGTGCTCTGAGCAAATTCCTGAACATGTGAACAAACCCAACACAGAACACAGCCTGGGGTCCCGACCCAGAGGGAAGGGAGCATGGCTCCACACGCGGGATCTCTGCCTTTCTCTGCGCCTGTGTTCTGTCTTGGAGTCACTGTGGACTCTCAGAGGGGCAGACAAGGTAGCCGCTGTCATTCAGAGTGGCCAAGTGGCTTTAAGGGAGGACGCTCTTGGAAATGTTTTCTAGGAGTAATAATGAAGTGATGAGTGTCATGGATAATGAAGTGGAGGAGACGGAAATAAACACATTATTGTCACAGGGTCACCAGCTGTCACATATCTCTAAAAACATCTGAACACTTGCGGCGCCTGAAATTAATTTCTTTCTTTTTTTTTTTTTAAGATTTTATTTATTTACTTGACAGAGACAGCCAGCGAGAGAGGGAACACAAGCAGGGGGAGTGGGAGAGAAAGAAGCAGGCTTCCAGCAGAGGAGCCTGATGCAGGGCTCGATCCCAGGACTCTGGGATCATGCCCTGAGCCGAAGGCAGACGCTTAACGACTGCGCCGCCCAGGCGCCCCCTGAAATTCATTTCTAACCATGAATGCATGACTTACATAAAAGTCTTGGGGAAATGGGCATTTTTTAGAGACATGGTGGGAAAGAGGGCTAGAGTTTTAAATTGAATCCAAATTCTAGAAAGTGATGAATGCCAAACTAAGAAATTGTGACTTTAATCCAGGGGTCTTCGAACGATGGCTCACAGGCCAAATCTGGCCCACTGCCTGTTTTGTAAGTAAAGTTTTACTGGGACCCGGGCATGCCCATTTGTTCAGGTATTGTCTGTGGGTGTAGAGTTGAGGTAGGGTAGAGTTGAGTCATTTCAACAGCCACCCTATGGCCCACAGAGCCCTTTAAATTTACACTCCCTTACAGAAAAATGTGGGTGCACTCTATGTAGGCAGTATTGAAGTTTCCACACCAGGGGAACGCTGTGATGGAAGCATGAGAATCTCAATCTGGCAGGACGGGGCAGGATGGGCTGGAGCAGGGAGAGGTAAGCGTCGTCAGACATGATGCCACCAGCGTCCAAATGAAGGTGGTTGCAGTAGATGTGGGGAGACAAGGACAGGTGCAGGAGATATGCCTGACACCCGGTTAGAAAAACGTAGAACGGAAATGCGGATTCAAGGCTACCTTTGAGACTCTGTGCTCAGGTTACTAGCTGCATGATTATGACAACTGGGAGACGAGCAGCCGGCCTGGGGTGAGCAGCTGGCTTTAGTTTTAGATACACCTGCTCCCCCAAGTGCCTGGATTGCCTGCAGCTGTTTGGCGATGCACAGCTGGAACTTGCGAGGTCCAGGGTGCAGTTAATTGCAGTCCCGCTGGTGAAGGAATGTTGCAGTAATCTAGGAAGGTTTGAACAAGTTGTATATGTCTGATATAAACTGCGATGAAAAGTGGCCCATGAGAGCCCTCCAGAGAGGCGGGCCCTTCCTAATGTCACATGAGTAACTTTCTGGTGGGGTCCGCTGAGGGCCAGTCAGTTGTCTCCAAGGACCACAGGTGTCCTGTGTGCTGGTGACCTTCTTCTCCCCTGCTGTCCCCTCCCTCAGTTCGATCTCTTCAGCACAGTGGACTTTGGGCACGTGGAGCAGACACGCTGCCATGAGCAGCAGTCCCTGTTCATGGACTACAGACACTGCGGGGTTCCAAGCCCGCTCATTGCTCACTTCGGCTCACCATAGAGCATCGCCTACCTTGGGCTCTAGTAGGCTCTCCAGTTTCACTTGGAATTTCTGCCTCGATTCCCACCGCGTCTGGGTAGGCGCCAATGTTTCTGTTTCTCCTCTCTTTGCCGGTGGAACAAGTCAGGCTCTTCCTGGCGTGGGCCACCCAGACTTGAGAAGGGACCTGTTCTTCCCACAGCCCCCTGGATTCTGACTCAGCAGTTGCATGGATTCTCCCCAGAATTTTCCAGAACATTTCTGAGCGCCCAGTGCTCAGGCCACTCCCCAGTTGCTGCTGCTTTGTTTTTTTCATGAACTCCCTCCTTTTTGATGCTTCTTCAAACTTTCTTAATCCAGCTCCCTGCAAGTACGCCTTCCCTCTCTTCTGTCTCCCCCTCTCGTTTGCCCCGGTAGTCCCTAATCCCTTCGTATAGCCCCTGAACCCCATCTAGTTCTTCCCGCCCCACTCAGGGGTTACCTCACTCCTCTTCTCCAGACAAACCTGTGTGAAAACGTACACAAATATGTGTAAATGGTAGCATATCTACAATCTGTTTAAATGTTGGCTGGTCCCCTGGACAGAGGAGTGGGGAGTGAGACTAGTCATTGATCAATCAGAATTTCCACTCCTGGGAGGGAGACTGTAATCACAGGATTGACTTCAGAAAAATTGTTTTGTCGTTAAATAAATAGAAGGTGGTCTTGCAATTCATTAAAATAATTGTTGATCTTTTCCTCCCCATTAGTAAGTGTAAAGTTGGTTACTATATATTTTTCCTGTCACTCTTTTGTGACGTGGTCTTAGATGGCTCGACAGCTGGCATGCTCTGGGGACGGGACGGGCAGAGCCTCATACCATTTCTTTAGCCAGAGACGAAAGCTATTTTACCTCTGACCTTTGTTCACTCACCCTTGACTTCTTCATCAAGTGGCAAGCCTAGGCTTTCGTGCCCTTGCTTCTGTTCACATCCATCCAAGATGTACTGACAAGTCAATTCTATTGTTAAGAAAAAAACAGGTTCACAGAATTGCTATAAAAAATGGAAGAAATGAATTATTTTCACAGCAAGAGGGTCCCAATCCCATTGACATCAAACAATCCCACTCTTTTAGGCTTGCATTTCCAAGCTGTGTCTTATGAAAAGCCTTTTGTGCTTCAGTGAGGCTGACTCTGCTTGCTTAATCTTCGATAGCTTTCAGCGAAAATTCATTTACTAAAGTATGAAAAAATACACAAATTTAAAATATTACTCCCCTACTGAGGCGCAAGTGAAAAATGCATGCAAACTATTTTTTATACCTTTTTTTCCCTCTTTAAAATTGACTTAAAATGTCAGCTCATTCCTTTGGAAAGATCAGGATGTGTTCTTTTATTTTTTTATTTATTTTTTTTTTAAGATTTTTTATTTATTTATTTGACAGAGATAGAGACAGCTAGCGAGAGAGGGAACACAAGCAGGGGGAGTGGGAGAGGAAGAAGCAGGCTCATAGAGGAGGAGCCTGACGTGGGGCTCGAACCCGGAACGCCGGGATCACGCCCTGAGCCGAAGGCAGACGCTTTAACCGCTGTGCCACCCAGGCGCCCCAGGATGTGGTCTTTTAAAGACAAAGACTGGAAAGGAATACAGAAAATTTTAAAAAGCTTTCTCTATTAAGTTAGAAGTGGTAGGAATGCAGGTGCTTTATTTGGCTTTCCATGATTGGGAGTAAACTAACGAAAGAGGAAAAGTAAGAGCTATGTTGGGACGAGAACATGAAACTTGCCTCTGATGTATTTTTCTTTTAAAATATATGGCTGTATACTAAATACCAAAGTTGTTCTCCTAAAGGGAGAAGCTCACTAACTTAATGCTACGTGTGGACAGCAGTTGGGGACAAATGTAATGGATTTAGTTGCTGGATCTTGACTCATCTTCCCTGACTAGTACTCTAGTAACACAGATTCGTTTCCAAGTCCTTAGACTGAAAGTATTTCCCAGTGGCGGTAATGAGACACACGAAGAGCCGGCACAGGTCACTGTCTCCGTCCGCACCGGAAACCGCGGACACAGCTCCCAGACGCCTCGGACGCCGGCCCCGCCGCGGGCCGTCCCTCTCCGGGGGCCTTCCTCCCGGAGCCGCGGGCAGCACCCTGCAAACCCTGCCCACGCGCCCCGGCGCCCACCTCGCGGACCCCAGCCCAGCTCGCCGCCGGGTCACGGGGCGCCCGGGGCGCGTGCGCACGCGCCGCCCCTGACCGCACGCTCCGGCCCGCGAGAAAGGGAAGAGCCGCGACCGCTAGCACTCTGGTCTCCTCGAGCCTCGCCCTCCAGGAGCGCGACTGCGGCGGGACCGCAGGGGCGGAGCCCGAGAGAGGGGCGGGGCGAGGGCGGAGTCGGAGCGAGAGGCTGGGCGGGGCGAGGGCGGGGGTCGGAGGGTGGGGCGCGGCGGAGGGTGGGGTGCGGGAGGAGTCGGGGCGAGGGTGGGGGCGGAGCCAGAGCGAAGGGAGGGGGCAAAGGGTGGGGCGAGGGCGGGATCGGAGTGTGAGGCGGGGCGAAGACGGAGTCTGAAAGAGAGGCGGGGGAGCATGGGGTGGCGGGGGCGGGGTCAGAGTTGGGGCGGGGTGAGGGCTGTGGTGAAGACCGAGGCAGAGCCCGAGCGTGGGGAGGGGCGTGGAGGTGAGGCGGGGCGAGGGTAGGGGCGGAGGATGGGGCGCGGTGGAGTGTGAGGCGGGGCGAAGGGCGGGGCGAGGGTGGGCGGGGCCGGCTGTGGGGCGGGGCCTGCGCTAACTGTCGCGCGGCAGGCTGCGGGCCGAGCGTACTGTGGAGAGGCTGTGGAGAGGCTGTGGAGCGCGGGGCCCGGCCGGCGCGGGGAGCGGCGGCTGAGGTGAAGGCCCGGCCCGGGCTGCGCGTTCTGTGAGGCGTGGGCGCGCGAGGGGGCCTGAGGCGCTGCGCGGTGCGGGCCGAGTTGGGAGCCAGTCACGCGGCTGTCATTTCCTTTGCTGTCGTTTCGGGGCGCGGCGTCCCGAAGTAGGGTTCGTCCCCGGGATGCGGGACGCCGGGCTCCGTGAGGCCGGGCCACGAAGGGCGTGGCCGGCGGGGTGCGGGGTGTGCAGCGGCCGGCGGCGGCGTGGCTGCCCGCTCCGGTCCGAGCGGCGGACGCCGGGCGGGTCCTCCCCTCGGGAGCCCTGCGCGGAGGGGGGCCGGGAGCGCGGGGCCGGTGCGGGGCAGCCGGCGGGGAGCCGGGCGGAGGGGCGGCGTGCGGGCTGCGAGCGCGTGCTGTGGGGGTGGCGGGGACGCTGGCGGCGGACTCGGCGACGGCGGCCCCCCGGCCCCGCGCTCGGCCTCCGTGCGCTCGCTCCGGCCGGCTCAGAACTGGAGCGGCCCGTGCGCCGTGCGGTGCGACTGACCGCGCTCGTCGGCCGGGCGGCCGGACGGCCGGACGCCTCGTCAGAGCCGGCCGCGACCAGCGTGCCTGCGTCCTGCGGCGCCAGGGCCCCGGCGCGAGGTCGCTTTCCGCTCGGCGCCGCGCCCGCCTGAAGCCTCCAGCCGGGCGCCGGGAACGTCGGGCTCCGAGGCTGCCCTCCATTATGATGATTTCTGGTGGTTTTATTTTTAGAAATCATTGTTCTTTCATTGAGGGAGTTCGCTTTTTTTTCTTTTAAGTAATCTCTACACCCAGTGTGGAGTTGGAACTCACAGCCCCGAGACCGAGTCGCGTGTTCTACCCACGGAGCCGGCCAGACGCCCCAGGGGGTTGCCCTTCAGCAGTGGGAGGAGGGCTCCGAGCCCAGGCAGGGGGATTCGGAGACCTGGATCTGGGGCGCGGGGCTGTCAGAGACGGTCACGACGTGCCCAGTGTCTGTAGGGCAGCGCCAGCTCAGAGCGGTTACCGGGGACGGTGCCGCCACGTGACCAGAAACTGGCCTGTCTGCGCCAGCACCTCTTGTTCCCTGCACCCTTGCCCAGGGTCTGGACCAGTGGGGCCTCGAGACTGCACACCTCTGCTCCTACCTCCCACCCCCCACCCTCTGTTTTCCTTGCTCCTCTCTGAGGCTCCTGGGTGAGGAACCAACTCCCAGCCCTACCCCTATCCTCATTCAGGGCCTGACACACGTCAGGCACTCAGCCCACAGGTGCTGAATGAACAACCGAAATGGAGTAAATCTACTATAAATCTATTTCGTGTAGCTGACAAATGTTATTACATTGAAACCTTTTACAGGGATGATATTGAGGATTGGCCACCATTTGATATTTTAATATCACTCATTTGATATTGAGTGTTGGTTATGCACAACATAGAATTGAAATACACTCGTGAAATCTCTGAGGCCCCACCTCTGCTCTCATCTAGATATGAGGTTAAAATCACTACCATCCCCACACACAGTGTAACCAGATTTGAGGTATTTACAATAGAGTTTGCTGTATTTTTTAAAAAAGATTTTATTTATTTATTTGACAGAGAGAGAGAGAGCACAAGCATGGGGAAGGGCAGGCAGAGGGAGAGGGAGAAGCAGTCTTCCTGCTGAGCAAGAAGACGGATGGGAGGCTTGATCCCAGGACCCGGGGATCATGACCTGAACTGAAGGCAGACACTTAACCGATTGAGCCACCCAGGCACCCCTGTATTTCTTTTCTTTTCTTTTTTTCTTAAGATTTATTCACCTATTTGAGAGAGAGACAGAGTGCACATGCTCCAGCAGGGGGAGGGGCAGAGGGGGAAGGTAAAGAGAGAACCCCAAGCAGACTCCGCCGAGCACAGATTTCCCCTCCCGAGGCTCTATCCCACAACACTTAATGAAGCCACCCCGGGGCCCTGAGTTTTGCAGTATTTCTAAAAGTAGGCCTTATGCTAATAAATATTTAAATCTGCAAATGTCCCATTGAATCATCTCTCATCTGAAATTCTAAATTTACAGGGTGCACAAAAATTGCTAAATTAGCAAGGCACCTGTGTGGTGCAGTCAGTTAGGTGTCCGACTCTTGGTTTCTGGCTCTGGTCGTGATCTCAGGGTCATGAGATGGCTCCGTGCTGGTGGTGGAGCCTGCTTGAGTTTCTCTCTCTTGTTCTTCCTCTGCCCCCCGCCCACTCTAAAATAAATAAATAAATCTTAAAAAAAAAAAAAAACTCGTGTTCTGTGTTTTACTGAAACTAACATGCCATTACATATAAGATGCTTCTTGGATTCAGAAATATTAAAATGTAAAAAAAATTGCTAAATTATACATTTTTTGGAAAGTGAAACTTAAACATTGAAACTATATCATTCAAAACTGTGAAAGGACATTTTGAAGCATGTTTTTTACAGATTTGATCTGTACTTATATTTCATTGTTATAATAAAAACTTTTCCCCAAGACTGAGTAACATATCTGATGCTTTCCTAGATAATTTTTAAAAAGATTTTATTATTTATTTATTTATTTATTTGAGAGCGAGAGAGTGCGTGCATCCACAGGGGAGAAGGGGAGAGGGAGAAAGAGTCCCAAGCAGACTCTGTACCCAGTGAGGAATCCCACACAGGGCTTGACCCCACAATCCTGAGATCACAACCTGAGCCAAAACCAAGAGTCTGACTCTCAACCGACTGCGCCACCCAGGCCTCCCCCCCCCCCGATTATTTTTTTTAATCTTGGAATTTTTCATGGGTTATTTCAATTATTTAATTTATTCATCAAACTTATTTTTTCTAAAATATAGACAAAAGAATGGCGAACTCCCTTGCATCAAAAACCTTCACTGCACTTTCAGATCTGCATCCAAATATGGCTAATTTGGTAGGTTTTAATGAGGCTAATCTGGCAGGTTTTAATGATATAGTGGTTTGGTTGTTCTGTAGTGAAACTTTATCTGGTAATATTATATTACATTGACATTATTGGTTCATTTGACACGTGCCTATATAATTGACAAGTATATAGCTACTCATTCCATCAGTACAACTGTTGATATTAGATACCCCTAAACTTCTTTGATTTTATGCCAGCTAGATGAAAATTACTCTTTTGTCTAGAGTAGGACATTGTAGATATGACTAGCAATTGTTCAAAATGATCAAAAGTTTAATTGTATTACTTTCATTAAATAGTTAATAACAGCTCAAATTTAGCATTGTAAAATTAGAACATTTTTAAAAAGGTTTATGTATTTTCTTGAGAGAGAGCAAGAGAGAAACAGAGAGAGAGAGAGAGAGCACAGAGGGAGAGGAAGAAGCAGGCTCCCAGCAGAGGAGCCTGATGTGGGGCTCGATCCCATAATGCCAGGATCACGCCCTAAGCCGAAGGCAGACGCCCAACAACTGCGCCACCCAGGCACCCCGAAAATTGATTTTTTTAACTGAAGGGTTGTAGGGGAATTCAATCGTTTCAAATTTGCCAAGACTATTATTAGTCAAATAAAATCTAGGCGGAATCATCTTATGAGGTGAAGAAAGGTCCTGAGCAGTCTGTTGTTTACGTTTGGCATTTACAAATCAGATTTCTTAAAATGAGATATATTTATATGTAACCTTAATGTGCATTTAAAGTTTATTAATGTTAAAAATAGGGGGCCCAAGTCCTTCTGATGGAGGCCCGGGGGGGGGGGGGGGGGAAGAAAGGTAAGCTACTTGTTAATTTCCTCTTCAGCTAGAAAGCTTTGCTTAATATTTCCATTAGTTATATTTTTCCAGCAACATTTGGTGAGATCAAAATGCATGTGGAATTTAAGAGATAACAGCAGTGTGTCTAAATGCAATAAGATTAATTAATCGCTCAGCTAGAATGTGGTAGTCTCAAGAGCTTGAACATATTTTAAATGTAACAGATTATTGCAAGGTTAAAATCAGTTGCTAGAATTAGTAGTATAAGTTTAGGTTTATCTTCAAGAAAACTTAGTTATTCTTGTTTCTTAAAGTACTTTTTAAATATTCGGGTTTTATCTGGTAGTTGCTAAAGAAAACGTTAAAATGTTTAGGGGAGATGTTAATATTTTTAAGGTTTAAGATCTAGGATTTTAGAGCTCAGATTTATTAGCAGCAATGTACAAGTTTTGTTACAATCTAATGTATGTTACTGCTTAGCATGTTTGGATTAAGAAGCTAAGCAATTTTATATGATTGTTAGAAAATCCTGTATTAAAGAAATCTTTGAAGACCGTGGCAAATTAAATTGTATATACATGTGCTTTGAATGAATTCAGTAAGAACTGATAGCTTAGGGCAGTTACTGTGCTCCATCTAGTGATTGAAAATAAAGTAGAAACATGGTAAGTATTAAATGATTATATTTGTAATAGAAGTTAACTGTCTTATTACTTTGTACTATTCCTTGTGGAATTGAACATTTATGAAGTTCTTCAGATGTTTGTCTGGAGTAAATATATTTAAATGACTCCTAGTCAAAAATGTTTGTTAGAGCCAGTAAAATATAACAAGTCCATGAAATTAAATTTACCATTTACATCTGTGTTTAATATTTGTGTTCTATAACGCTTTTGTTTTTCAGAAAATAATTGGTATAGTTATTGGGAAAACAGATGTCAAAGGCTTTCCAGACAGAAAAAGCTGAGTTCTATTTAACTCTTTGCTTCATTTTTCATCAAATGTGGCTTATTATTACAACAAAGTGTATTTAAGTGATTAAATTTCTCATGCCTGTTTAACTCCTTAAGAGCAGTGGCCATTGCTCTATTGTATGGTAAAGTACTCAATTTAAGGCCGTATGTGTGAGGACTTTGAAATCATTTTTAATGACATGTAAGACTGTGTGGCCCTAGTAAGGACTCCATGTTAATGACCACTCTCAGCCTAAGAAATACAAATACACAGGTAAATGTAAGAGAGAAAATGTTAAGGAACAGGGTTTTCGAGCAGGGATGTGTCATGACAGAGGAGCGTGGAGGAAGAGACGTATGGCAGCGGTATCAGCAAGACAATCCAGTGAAAAAATTCATCTTTCATATGTGGAAAATGCAGTTAACTCTGGCTTTAGTGGCTCTTACTGAGTTTCTTGAACTGTATACAAGTTTTAGGTCTATGGAAACAATCAAAGACAAAGTTAGATTTTTTAAAAATCAAGTTTAAAATTCTGTAGCTGACATACAATGATAAGATATAAAACACCAAAACTAGCACTGTAGTACTATTAGCTTTTAAACTGTCAGCACTGCTTATGAAAGGTTACAGTATAAGCGCTTCTGTGAGGCTTGGAGGAGTCAGAGCCCTAGTCAGCTAGACAATGATTTTGGCAGAAGAAGACAATTTTTTTTCGAATTGCCTGAGTAATTGTGGCTCTGTTTTTTTTTTTTATCTCATGGTGTAGTGACGGTACCTTTAATTTCATGTAACATTCTATTATCATGTTTGATGTAAATATTTGCTTATGCCTTCACTTCATCATGTTTAATTAGATCAGAATTACCATTTGAATAATTTGAGAAAGTCTGTGTTTCTGTTTTCTGAGCTCTAAAAGGAATAATTTAAAACACGAATTAGGAAATGGTCAGTATTTAAAGTGTTTGCTAAAATCACAACAATGAAATACAGTTTTCACCTCACAGACTGTGCAGGTAGATGATTCCCGTGGTGTTGGAGCACATTTTATGATTATATGTACAGAACTGCTTTTTGGGGGAAGGTATGCTTACTTACTTAAAAAAAAATTATACACATTACTATATTTTCACAAAACAAGCAGTACAGAAGTCGTAGAATAGAAAATGAAATTCTTAATTCAACCCCCAGCTCTTTCTAGCCTGGTCCCCTCCCCAAAGATAAGCGCTAATAACAGTTTGGTAGATATGTATAACTTATGTATGTATGTTAGGTTGTGTTACTTTTTTAATTAGCGGAAACCAGGACATTTTATTTTGGGAAAAAATGTATCTGCTGACCCCTAGTGGCACCATTTACTAGCACACATTTATTTGTTTTGAAATAATTTAGATCTGAATCATGACTTAGGTTGAAAACTATAACAGTAAGAGAGAAATGGAGAATCTAAGCTAAAATCTGTATAGTTGAAGCTGACGTGTCATTTCCCTCCAAATACACAGATAACTGGGGAAAGGGAACAGAGGGATCAATAGTGAGGTGAGTTACGTACTCTGGCAGCTTTGAGATTCATTAAAGCATAACTTACCTTAGAATTTATATCTGCAATAGTATTTTTACCATGTGCTTGAGTATGTTTGTTATCATAATAGTCATAGTTGTTCAAACATAAGATAAAAATTTTCATTTGAAACATGAAAGCATTGGTTTCTCTTAGATATTGGATCAGAGAGACACACTTTCAGTTTCACCATTCGGGACTCACCAACCCATTTTGTAAACGCAACGTCCTGGGGCAGCGAAGGTTACATCAGGTCACTTTCTGACAGCTTTAGGGTTGGAGAGTGTGGTAAGTTGGCATTGGTTCTTGAACTGTTTCTATTCCAGTATTATTTCTGTGATATATTTGTGGGAACTACACTGAGGGAGTCAAAGTAAGATACAATTCATAATTCTTAAGAAACTTATCAGAAAAAAGGTGTTAAGAGCATAACACAAGCATTTAGCATTTTATTACTTGAAACATATAAATGTGATAGTCATATTTTTACTAGGTAGCATTACGATCTTTGATTTATTTCATATTTCAGTTTGCATCAATTCCTGTTTTGCTATCACCATTTATCTTTCAGTAAAAATAATAAGGCTGCTAAACAGCTTTTGATAAAAGAAGATATTTGAATTTTTAAGAGGAGTTTAAGAAGCTTTACTTTCAAAATACCAAGTCTTTGGCATCCTTTATCCGTCCCAGGATCTTTCTGATGTACGGTGTCATATAAAAAAACAGGGTTTTTGGGGCGCCTGGGTAGCGCAGTCGTTAAGCATCTGCCTTCGGCTCAGGGCGTGATCCCGGCGTTATGGGATCGAGCCCCACATCGGGCTCTTCCACTATGAGCCTGCTTCTTCCTCTCCCACTCCCCTGCTGTGTTCCCTTTCTCGCTGGCTGTCTCTCTGTCAAACAAACAAACAAACAAACCAGGGTTTTGAAAATGGATAGAACTGGATTCAGATCCTACTTCCAGTATTTGTTTACATCATGGATTTAAGAAAATTGCTTAGCCTTGTTGAGCCTCAACTGTGAATGAGTACCCTATAGATTCTGTGGGTGTTAAAGGAGGTAGTATGCCTGGTATAAATTGCAGAACGTTGTCATTCAGTGGATGACAGCGCTAGCCTCCTACAGGAAACAAGAAAGCACGATACCAGCTCTCTTTCAGGGTAGAAAAAAGAAGGGAAAGAGTAGTGCACATAATTAAACTACTCTCCCAAACTGCACAATTAGGCAGGCTATTACCTGTCCCTGTCACTTAGCACCTACTCATACATTTATTGCCCCGTATTATGAACTTGCAGAGTTGTATGTAATGTCTTTCTAACTGAATAATAAAGTAGTTGAATGTATGGACTGTGAAGGTAGAAAACTTTGTAAACCCCACAGGGCCCAGTCCTATTAGAAACATTCCTTGGATGAATGCCAGCGTGTTAGTTATATGGAGCTAAAGATATATTTTGGTATTAAACTATAGGTTGATGGTTGTGAGGATGAATGAGCAAGGGATCTTAAAAGCATAAGGTTGACAATAATTATAAATCTAAATAAGGTCTTAGTGTGGTGGTGTGAAAAGATTACAGATTTTTTAATCAGAACGAGTGTAAGTCTAGCCCTACTAGTTTCTAGGTATAAAACCTCCAGAAAGTTATTTAACCTCTGTGAGCTTCAATTTTTCGTCATTTGTAAAAAGGGGTACTCATGGAGTAGTTGTGTGAGGAATTAGCAAAATAGATACAAAAAGGTCTAATAAGACCATAAGGAATGGAACCCCTAAAATGTTCAGTGATAAGCTGATAAATTGTGGAGCTGAAATCAGGAGCCGGATTGTGCATGGCTCTTTCTGCCCCATGGCTGTTATTTCCAAAGGCAACTGTGAATTGGGTGAAGTTCATTTAAAGTGTATGTTTTATGGAAGGGCAGATTGTAACCAGATCACATGTTCAGTGTAACTAATCAATAAAACAATATTAATGCAGGTCATATGTTGGGATTTAAACACAAAGCATAAGAAGTGTCATCTGGGATCAAATTGATGGTCATACCTGAGGATTCCCTGTCTCAGTGACACAAGGAGAGGGCTGTGAAGAAAATGCTACACTGACTCAGAGATTAGAAATAACATTGTTAATGTTCGTTGTGAGGTACACTTGTTTTTATGTATCTAGTTACTTTTTTCTTTTTTTTTTTTTAAGATTTTATTTATTTATTCGACAGAGATAGAGATAGCCAGCGAGAGAGGGAACACAAGCAGGGGGACTGGGAGAGAAAGAAGCAGGCTCCCAGCGGAGGAGCCTGATGTGGGGCTCGATTCCAGAACGCCAGGATCACGCCCTGAGCCGAAGGCAGACGCTTAACCGCTGTGCCACCCAGGCGCCCCTCTAGTTACTTTTTTCTAATAGTATGATACTTTTCCTTCTATTGCAGTGATAATCGAAAATCCCCTGATTCAAAGAAAGGAATTAGAAAGAGAAGAAAAATTCAGCCCTGCAACTCCTGGGTAAATAATCCAGCACAGAGTCAACAGCCTTTGTGTTGGAGTGACCACCGCTATTGTGTTTGTGTGTCAGCTTTGTAGAGAGCTTACCGAGAGGGTATATGCTTCAATTTGAAAATTAGGAGTTTAATTCTTCCTCACAGTATTTACCTTTGATTATGAAATAATTTACATTGATACAGGATTACATGAAAACATAGCTGTTTTTTACCACTTTTATTCTCAGATTTAGAAAAATTTGCCTCCCGTCACATTAAAGCTGAACATGAGAAAGAAAGATAAATCTTGGAACTCCTATAGATGTATCATGTCAAAGTAAAACTCTGCTTAGATGCCTTCCTGTCTTAGTTCGGGTTCACTGGAGACAGAGCCCAGAGGAGGATTTTTGTGCAAGTGGTTTGTTGAGGGAGAGCTCTCTGGAGCAGCCTGTAAGGATCTGGTCAGGGGACAGCAGAGAGTCAGGTTCAGCAGGAGCTCAGCTCAGCCTGCCTGGCCCCAGCGGGAGCTCTGGGGACTGGGCTTTCGTGGCCTGGATTCACAAGTTATTGGCTGCGTCCAGTCCCCACCACTGGCATTTCTGCCTGAGAGCAGCTCTCCAGAGCAAGGTGATGCTGGTAAAGCTCTCTGAGTGGGGCACAGCAGTCTCCACTACATATACACCCATTTTGACCCCTTCCCACCTACTGTTCTGACCTCATACCAGACCCCAAGTCTCATTTCTGTGCAGCCTCATAGATTCCTCTCCACTCTGAACACCCTGGGCTCATTCTGCACTATCAGCTTTTGCACACTCACTTCCCTCTGCACAGAACAGTCTTTTCCCATCTGCTTTAAATGTTTGCTCCTTCTCCTCATTGATGTGTCAGCTTGAATGTCACCTCCTCAGGCCTTCTCCATTTACTCTGTGTGTAGTGGCCCTTCCAGTCTGTCACTAGGACTTCGCCCTGTGCTGTTATGGTCATAACCCACTCTCTGAGATTATTTGATTAATTGTTGTCTGTCTCCCTCTCACACATGTGAACTCCATGTCATCAAAGGTTTTGTCCATCTTCTTCACCATTGTATTCCCTATGCCTAGACTAGGGTCTGGTACATACTAGCTCTTGGTAGATTTTGATGGAATGAATGCATAAGTGGATGGAGGGAGGGGGAAAGGAAGGGTGGGGGTGAAGACTGTTCTTGGCAGAGGGAACAAACAGGAAACCTCCCGGCCTTTTCCAGAACAGTTAACAGTAGTTTGAACCATATGAAACTGTTGACATTTGACTATTGTTGGTTTAAAACTGTCACCTTCATAGTCTTGTAGTCTGATATGGCTGAGCTTTAGGGCAAGGGCAGGGGAGCACTGGAAGGAAAACTTGAGAGAGAAGCAGAGACACTTTCCAGACGGCTTTGCCTGGCATACCAACTTCATTCTTTGCCGATGGCTAGCCCAGAAGGTCTTTGAGCTGGGAAATAGTATGTTCATATTTGTGGTTTAGGAAGATCACTTCAGCAACCTGAGGGGGGAAGGAAGCTTAGGAGACAAGACAGTAGTTTAGGTGAGAAGTGATGAGGGAAACACCTAATGAAGTAGCAGCGGAGGGGCGGGAGGAGGGTCTGGGTTAGAAGGCTGGAAAGAGTCTCCATGAGGGGACTTGGGAATTGATTGGCTGGAGGGGGAAGAGCATCTTGATTGGAGTTCAGTATGTAGCTATTGGGCATCTACTCCACAGAGAGCATCACAGAATGAAGTCAAGCACCGTCCTGATCCAGGCAGGGCAGGCAGTGTCACAGAGACAGAAATTATGGCATACCCCCACCCTGACATTTTAGAGGGCTTTTATACCCCTATTTTACAGAAGAAAACTGAAGCTTGGAGTTGGGGCACAGTCAGAAACTGGTATGCTTAGAGCTCAGGCAAAAATTGGTCCTCAAAACATTTTCTTAATGAAAATACATTTTAAAGATTTTATTTATTTATTTGTCAGAGATAGAGCACAAGTGGGAGAGGAGCAGAGGGAGAAGCAGGCTCCTTGCTGAGCAAGCAGCCCAATGTGGGGCTCGATCCCAGGACCCTGGGATCATGACCTGAGCCAAAGGCAGACATGTAACTCACAGCCTCCCAGGCTCCCCTTAATGAAAATACATTTTAGACAAAAAATACTTCACGACAGTTTTCAGCATTTCTCAGAGTGAAAAAAGTATAAATTTTCTTAATAGAGTCTGAATCACAGCGAAAAGGATAATTTAATGTGAATTTGGAAGTATTTTTCTATTAGAAAGTCACTCGATATTAACTGTTTTTGTGTGTTTTTGCAATTTAGCAGCTGTAAACTATTGCTCAGTGAGAATCACTCCACGGTAAAAGTTTGTTCCAGTTACCAAGTGGACACCAAGCTCCTTGCTTTGATATACTTACCTGTTAAAGAGTCTCGTGATTTTTATTCATTGGGTGACATTGTTGCAAATGGATGCAGTCTGGACGGGAGGATTATTAATGTGCTTGCGGCAGTGAGGTCGGTAAGTTAAAGCCTCAACAAGGCCAACCTCTGTTTGGCGCCCAGTTCTATCACTTCACTTCTGTTTGGAAAGTAATGACCAGCTGGAGTCAATTTTCTTGATCCATAAGTTGAATTAAGAAAATGGTGGCAATTCTCATCAACATCAAAGGAGCAGTTTATCTGGGAATAAGTAGCAAAATAAAATTGAAGTTGAATGTTAAATGCAGCACACTCACTCCTAAGTGATCTATTAACTGTGAGAGCTTTGCATACTTTGGTGAAACAAAGGTGTGAATGGAAAGGGTAAATCCATGGACTTGAAGATTTGCATGAAGTTTCTCAAGGGGATGTAAGTTGGAGGACTCAGGCGGTCCACTCACGTGTGTGCTCAGAGGTGTCCTGAGACGGGGGATGGGCATATCCACCTTGCAGCTGGTGTAACCTTGTGCAGGCATCGTGGGGCCCTGGGGAGCCTCTCAGCGCCCCGCACACCATCACCTCCCTCTTATGCAGTTGCCGCAGTGAATTTCAGACTCTGTTGGACAGACTGGTCACTTGGCAGACATTCAGAGGTCGATCTCAAAAGTACAGTTTCACACACACAAAAAGTACGTGGAGAAAATTAAAGGGGCAGGACCAATTCCTCAACGTAGGGAGTGAGGATAATCAGAGGCCACATATACCTACATGAAATGTTGTCAGTAATAGCTCATTGCTTTTCTGTATTAAATAACAGTGTCGATTCTCCCCGTTGACAGGCCTGTGACGGTGGAGGCCACGACTGCTTTGTTGTCCGCCCTAGCCCCAACCAGCCCAGTGCCCGCCACGCGGTGGGCATTCAATATAATTCAGGACAGAGGAATAAACTCCCTATGTGACAGTCTTGAGAAATAGGAGAAATCACTTTCTGGGCAATTTAGGTTCAATCTTACATAAAGGCAGGATATTATCTCGATTTCCCTGCGGTTCTGTAGAATGCCATTATATTACAATGTAGTAAGAATTTTCTAAAACTCAGTGTAAGCAAAAGCCTGCAACAGCATTTTCCACTTCCCCTGCCATGAGTTTGGCACCCTCTTTTTTAGGAGGACATTACTTCTTTTTTCTGTGTGTCTTTCGTCTACCATTGTGCTTCCATCCCTCTTACATTTCCTTGTCTTCACATTTTTGTTTAGTCCGTTCTCTCTTCCTTCCCACCTTCTCTTTCTCTTCACTTTAGAATCCTTTTCATAGAATTCTCTTGTGTGCTGTGATATGTCAGACCTCTGTCATACTCTGGCAGCTGCAAGTCTTCCTTCAGCTCCTTCCTCTGGAGCTCAGCTCTGCAGGAAATGTGATGGTGACAGTAGCATAGGGGGCAGCCAGCTGACTGTCCAGGCTTGGGCCACTATTATGCGCCTGGCAGAGGGCCCTGCTCTTCCCTTTGAGAACTCGCTGGGGGAACAGAAGGGCCGCTGGGTTTACCTCCACTTCCACGATCCTCTTACCCCCAGTGTGGATCAAGCCAGACGGTGTGTCAAAGCGCCTTCCCGTATGTCTCTCATTTGGTCTTCACTACCTTATCCCCACGGAGGCAGCAAAGAAGGCATTGATATCCCACCTGTGCCAGCAAGCTGAGGATGCTGAGGCATAGGAAGAAACTGAGTTCATTTGGTCACATACACTCCACGCCAGGCTCTGTGCTAATGTTGAAAATATATTTTCCTTCCTCACTGAGTCCACCTAGATGCCACACAGGGGCTTGTCATGGAGCATTGTTTTTGACATGTTGAAAAGACCACACAATCTTAACTTAAAGCACACATTTTTGTATCTCTCTTCAATCAAAGTGTGCAACTTACAACTTCAGCTAAATACACCTAGTTTAGAGATAGAAGATGCTTTTAAAATCTTCAAATATATATTACTGATTCTTGCTATTTTGATTTTTAAAATTTGCTGTTTAAAAGGTAAACATTTGAATGTTTCCACCAATAAACATTTACGTACCTCTACAACCATAAGTGAAGAATGATGATTTCCTTCAATTTCTAAGGTTGGAGAGCCAAAATACTTTACAACTTCAGACCGGAGGAAAGGCCAGAGGTGTGAAGTGAAGCTCTATGATGAGACAGAGTCTTCTTTTGCAATGATATGGTAACCTCCCACATCTTTCCAAACCGTGAAATCCCTGCTGTTAACAGCAAGGCAGAATGTTTTTATTTTATGAAAAAGATGATGGATTTCATAGTAGGAGAGGAGTAATGGTGGAGGAGAAATAATTATTAAAAAGGAACCTTGCTCTTGTGCATTGAGTGTTACAGTCTGTGCTGTAAGATTACCTTAAAATGAGGTCTTTGGACAGCACGGGATTATTTGGATGGACTCCACTGTGACTGGTGCATTCCTGTCCTCTGTTTTATAACAGTCAGTAATTCATTAGGTCCCATTGGTAATGAACAAGCCAGATTCTCTGTGATTGCTTGGGTAGTGCCCTGGAATCAGGCCACAGGAATATGGTAGAAAAGCAAGGTTGTCCTTGGCTGTACCTGAAAGCACCACAGGGTAGAACATGGCATCGTTCAGACTTCAGATGCCTGGGCACCAAAGAAAACACTTAATTTGAAACAGGCCTTCCACCTGTCACGTCCCCTGAACAGTCTTTCCAGTGCAGGGGCCCTCTCTTAATGGTCTGACCAAGTGGCTGTAGAGGTTTTAGATTTGTAGTCACTCAGTTATAACTAGTCTGGAGCGACCTAAGTAGTGGGGAGAGAAGGAACTGATGAGGTGGAAGTTGTCAAAGATGAATAGTGTCTAAGGGCTGACTTATCACATGGATGTGAGATGCCCTGTGAAATAGACAGTGAACCCTGCAAAACGCAGGAGAACCCAATATCCTTCACTTGTGCCTTTGACAACGGGGGGAATTGTTACCTCCAGCTATTAAGACAGCCCTCTTTTTGGGCAAATAATGTGCTCATTGCCAGGTTTTTTCTAATGTATTCTTTTTTTTATTTCTTTTTAAAAATATGCAGTTGGGATAATGAATCTATCCTGGTTGCACAGAGCTGGGTGCCACGAGACACAGGTATGATCCTGCAATGATTGTGTTCAGTGTTTATAATTTTTTATACCTCTCTCCACATAAAAGTTGTAAAATGGCTTTTTTCCCCCCCAAACAGTAATATTTGCTTCAGATGTAAGAATAAGTTTTGACAAATTTCGGAACTGCATGACAGCAACTGTAATCTCAAAAACCATTATTACGACTAATCCAGGTAAAAGGCCATCTGAAATGTGTCCCTTTGGAAATGACTGTGTCACACATTTCAATGTTTGTACAGTGTATTTAAAAATGAAAACAAGGGTGCCTGGGTGGCTCGGTTGGGCATCTGACTCTTCTTTTTGGCTCAGGTCATGGTCTGTGGGTTGTGGGATTGACCCCAGTAGGGCTCAGAGTCTGTTTAGGATTCTCCCCCTCTCCTGCTGCCCCTCCCCCCTCACTCATGCATTCTTGCGTGCACACTCTTTCTCAAAAAAAAAAAAAAAAAAAGAATGAAAACAAAGCTTGGATTTCATTTGAATTAAAAGTGAAAGTTGCTTTATATACTTTACATGTGTTTTTTGTTTTTTGTTTTTTTTTAGATTTTATTTATTTATTTGTCAGAGGGCAAGAGAGAGAGAGCACACAAGAAGGGGAGCGGCAGGCAGAGGGAGAAGCAGGCTCCCTGCTGAGCAAGGAGCCTGATGCAGGACTCGATCCCAGGACTCTGGGATCACGACCTGAGCTGAAGGCAGTTGTGTAACCTACTGAGCCACCCAGGCGCCCCTTTACATTTATATTTCTTAAACTTAGAGTGAGTTATATCTTTGATGTCCTTACCAAAGAAAATAAATGTGAAAAACCAGACTCATGTTTATTTTATTTTATTTTATTTTATTTTATTTTATTTTATTTTATTTTATTTTTTTAAAGATTTTTATTTATTTATTTGAGAGAGAGAAAGAGCAAGCAGGAGCAGGGGATGGGGCAGAGGCAGAGGGAGAAGCTGACTCCTGCTGAGCAGGGAGCCCGACACTGGACGTAATCCTAGGATCCTGGGGTCATGACCTGAACTGAAGGCAGACGCTTAACCGACTGAGCCACCCAGGTGCCCCCAGACTCATTTTTTTTATTATTAACATATAATGTATTATTTATTTCAGGGGTACAGGTCTGTGGTTCATCAGTCTTACACAATACACAGCTCTCACCACAACACATATCCTCCCCAATGTCCATCACCTAGCCACCCCATCCCTCCCACCCCCCTCCACTTTAGCAACCCTCAGTTTATTTCCTGAGATTAAGAGTCTCTTATGGTTTGTCTCCCTCTCTGGTTTTGTCTTGTTTCATTTTTTTTCTCTCTTCCCCTATGATCCTCTGCCTTGTTTCTCAAATTCCACATATAAGTGAGAGCATATGATAACTGTCTTTCTCTGATTGACTTATTTCACTTCGCATAATACTCTCTAGTTCCATCCATGTTGTTGCAAATGGCAAGATTTCATTTTCTGATGGCTGCATAATATTCCATTGTGTATATATACACCACATCTTCTTTATCCATTCATCTGTCGATGGGCATCTGGGCTCTTTCCATAGTCTGGCTATTGTGGACATTGCTGCTATAAACATGGGGGTGTACATGCCCCTTCGGGTCCTGATGGTTGTATCTTTGGGGTAAATACCCAATAGTGCAATTGCTGGGTCGTAGGGCAGCTCTATTTTCAATGTTTTCCAGAGTGGCTGTACCAGCTTGCATTCCTACCAACAGTGCATGAGGGTTCCCTTTTCTCCGTATCCTCCCCAACATCGGTCATTTCCTGACTTGTTAATTTTAGCCATTCTGACTTGTGTGAGGTGGTATCTCACCTTCCATGACGCCACTTTCAGGGGCATGGTGTTTGGGTGGATGTGCAAGGTCCAGTCCACTTGTGTAGCACAGTCTTGTCATTTTATGTCGTATCTCATAGCAATGTTGAGTTTGATACCTTTTTTATAGATTTTGGATACTAGCCCTTTATCTGATAAGTCATTTGCAAATATCTTCTCCCATTCTGTTGGTTGTCTTTTGGTTTTGTTGACTGTTTCCTTTGCTGTGCAAAAGCTTTTTATCTTGAAGTCCCAATAGTTCATTTTTGCCTTTGTTTCCCTTGCCTTTGGAGACGTATCTAGCAAGAAGTTGCTGCGGCTGAGGTCGAAGAGGTTGCTGCCTGTGTTCTCCTCTAGGATTTTGATGGATTCTTGCCTCACATTTAGGTCTTTTATCCATTTGAATCTATTTTTGTGTATGGTGTAAGGAAATGGTCCAGTTTCTTTCTTCTGCATGTGGCTGTCCAATTTTC
Organism: Ursus americanus; assembly: GCF_024610735.1. Classification (NCBI taxonomy): domain Eukaryota; kingdom Metazoa; phylum Chordata; class Mammalia; order Carnivora; family Ursidae; genus Ursus; species Ursus americanus. Next base: position 38,938,351 of record NC_142128.1, read on the forward strand.
CCAACACCACTTGTTGAAGAGACTCTTTTTTTTTCCCCATTGGATTTCTTTCCTGCTTTGTCAAAGATTAATTGACCATAGAGTTGAGGGTCCATTTCTGAGTTCTCTGTTGTTGTTGTTTTTTTTTTAAGATTTTATTTATTTATTTGACAGAGAAAGAGACACCCAGTGAGAGAGGGAACACAAGCAGGAGGAGTGGGAGAGGAAAAAGCAGGCTCACAGCAGATCAGGGAGCCTGATGCAGGGCTCAATCCCAGGACCCTGGGATCACACCTTGAGCCAAAGGCAGAGGGTTAACGACTGAGCCACCCAGGCGCCCCTGAGTTCTCTGTTCTGTTCCATTGATCTATGTGTCTGTTTTTGTGCCAGTACCATACTGTCTTGATGATTACAGCTTTGTAATAGAGCCTGAAGTCCGGAATTGTGATGCCACCAGCTTTGGTTTTCTTTTTCAACATTCCTCTGGCTATTCAGGGTCTTTTCTGGTTCCATACAAATTTTAGGATTATTTGTTCCATTTCTGTGAAAAAAGTTGATGGTATTTTGATAGGGATTGCATTGAATGTGTAGATTGCTCTAGGTGGCACAGACATTTTCACAATATTTGTTCTTCCAATCCATGAGCATGGAATGTTTTTCCATTTCTTTGTGTCTTCCTCAATTTCTTTCATGAGCATTCTGTAGTTTTCTCAGTACAGATCCTTTGCCTCTTTGGTTAGATTTATTCCTAGGTATCTTATGGTTTTGGGTGCAGTTGTAAATGGGATAGACTCCTTAATTTCTCTTTCTTCAATCACATTGTCAGTGTACAGAAATGAAACTGATTTCTGTGCATTGGTTTTGTATCCCGCCACCTTACTGAACTCCTGTGTGAGCTGTAGCAGTTTTGAGGTGGAGTCTTGTGGGTTTTCCACATAAAGTATCATATCACCTACAAACAGTGAGAGTTTGACTTCTTCTTTGCCATTTCGGATGCCTTTTATTTCTTTTTGTTGTCTGATTGCTGAGGCTAAGACTTCTAGTCCTGTGTTGAACAGCAGTGGTGATAGTGGACATCCCTACCATGTTCCTGACCTTAGGGGAAGAGCTCTCAGCTTTTCCCCATTGAGAATGATATTCGCTGTGGGTTTTTCACAGGTGGCTTTTATGATATTGAGGTATGTTCCCTCTATCCCTACACTGAAGAGTTTTAATCAAGAAAGGATGCTGTACTTTGTCAAATACTTTTTCCTCATCTGTTGAGAGGATCATATGCTTCTTGTCCTTTCTTTTATTAATGTTGTGTAGCACATTGACTGATTTGCAAATGTTGAGCCAGCCTTGCAGCCCAGGAATAAATTCCACTTGGTTGTGATGAATAATCCTTTTAATGTACTGTTGGATCCTGTTTGGCTAGTATTTTGGTGAGAATTTTTGCTCATCAGGGATATTGGTCTGTAATTCTCCTTTTTGGTGGGGGTCTTTGTCTGGTTTTGGGATCAAGGTAATGCTGGCCTCATAGAATGAGTTTGGAAGTTTTCCTTCCATTTCTATTTTTGGAAACAGCTTCAGTAGAATAGGTATTAATTCTTCTTTAAATGTTTGGTAGAATTCCCCTGGGAAGCCATCTGGCCCTGGGCACTCTTGTTTGTTGGGAGATTTTTGATTACTGCTTCAACTTCCTTGCTGGTTATGGGTCTGTTCAGGTTTTCTATTTCTTCCTTGTTCAGTTTTGGTAGTTTATACTCCCAGACTCATTTTTAAAGCATCATCCCTTGTCATGATTCTGGAGAGATCAATGTAATTGATTGGATCACCTAAATTATTGACTATTTAAGAAATAAATTCAGTTTTACTATATTCAAATTAGTTAGTACTGGAGCACCAAGAACGTGCACGTCACACCATTAGTTCCTAACATAGCAAAATGCCCAGAAGGCCCACCAGAGTGGTTATTGAAAGGAGCTTATTCCAACACGCAGTCCAGGGAACAGGGTCTGGGGAGACGTGAGGGGTTAGTGCCCTTAAGTAGCCTCATAGTCCTTCGTACTGCAGATAGAGAGAGACGCCCAGCACCCGGGCAGAGTACAGAGTTCCCAGAGACAGTCCTTCCCAACCTCAGGAAGATGGAACTGTGAAGTGGGTCATTTCTGACAATAGCTCCCTCTGCTGGTCTCTAACAGAGCATCAACAGTGACTGATTTTTATTTATTTTATTTTATTTTTAAAGATTTTATATATTTGTCAGAGAGAGAGCTCAAAAGCAGGAGAGCGGCAGGCAGAGGGAGAAGCCGACTCCCCGCTGAGTAGGGAGCCTGATAAGGGACCCTGACATCATGGCATGAGCTGAAGGCAAACGCTTAACTGACTGAGGCAGCCAGGCACCCCTACAGTGACTGAGAATTACAAAGCAATTTTATATCTTTGACCAAACCATTATCAGAATTCTTTAAAGTAGCATTTCTATGAGATATGACATAAAATGACAAGACTCTGTGCCACACAAGTGGACTGGACCTTTCGTATCCACCCGAACACCATGTCCCTGAAAGTGGCATCATGGAAGGTGATGTCGCATGCACATGCTGTGTGCAGGGCATTGTCCTTGAGGCCAGTGACAAAACACAAATATCTCTGCCCACATGAAGCTCACATTCTAGCAGGAGAGACACAGATGATAAACGATAAAGATAACACATCTGTGAATTATGAAATATTAAAGAAGAAAAAGAGGAACAGGGTCAGGAGAGTCCAGGGTGACATGGTGTATAGGGCAGGTTGCACTTTTACAGAGGGTGGCCAGGTAGGCCTCCTTGGGAAGGTGACATTTGAGCAAAGATGTGATGAGGCAGTGTGGGGGTTCACCATGGGAAAGAGCATCAGGCTCTTAGTAGTGGAACAGCCAGTGCAAAGGCCCAGAGGTTGGCCTGGGCCTGCATGAGGGCAGAACAGCCAGGAGGGTGTGACTGGAGCTCATAAAGTATGGGCAGGAGGAGGAGTCGAGGTCAGAGGAGAAGGGTAGGTATCAGGAAGTCCTTACAGGCTAATGAAAGGATGTTGGCTTTTACTCTGTAGCAAAGGGTTTGGAACAGAGAAGTGACATTTTTTAAAAATATATTTTATTTATTTGTTTGATGGAGAGAGAGACAGCCAGTGAGAGAGGGAACACGAACAGGGGGAGTGGAAGAAGAAGAAGCAGACTCCCAGTGGAGGAGCCTGATGTGGGGCTCAATCCCAGAACACCGGGATCACGCCCTGAGCCAAAGGCAGACACTTAATGACTGAGCCACCCAGGCGCCCCAGAGAAGTGACATTTTTTAAGTAGTGAAAGGATCTCTCTAGGTGCTTTGTTGTAAATTGATGGTGACACAACCACGATCTATTCGCAACATTTAGGACAACAGTGCCACTCTTCAATTCCTTTTTTTTTTTTTTTGAGGGGCATAATATGGTACATTATATTTAATAACTTATTAACAGTTTTATTAGTATTATATAGAGTAATGTCAATGATTTAAAAATCTCCATCTTCTAAGAGTAAATTTGGCCTGGGAAAATTTCTAAAAGACAGTTGGATTTGTCTGTTGGAAAAGGTTATCAAGTGTGATAGGACAATTGTATCAATAACTCAAGGCTAAGTTAATGAAACACATATTCGGTGGATGTTATCTGTTTGGTTCTGAACACAGCGTGAAAGGGGAAATGTCAAAGTGTTTGGACAATCCCAGCTGGATTAGAATAAATGCCTGCTTCTCAAAGAGACAAAGGAGAGTACTTAAAAGGGTGTGTGAATTTCTTTTTAATGATTTTATTTATTTGTCAGAGAGAGAAAGCACAAGTAGGCGGAGCGGCAGGCAGAGGGAAAGGCAGGCTCCCCACTGGGCAAGGAGCCCAATAGGGACTGATCCCAGGACCCTGGGATCATGACCTGAGCTGAAAGCAGACATTTAACCGACTGAGCCACCCAGGCATCCCAGGGTGCATGAATTTTAATGTGCTTCTTTAAATCAGCCTTCTTTGTAACTTCCTGGCCTACACCTACCAAGTACAAACTAAAAACCTCTAAGGCTTTCATCCTAGCTTTCCTTATGGCTTTCTCTGCCCTGAGAGTGTCCATGAGACAGTCCCAGATAACCTTGTCGTCAGGAGGGATCTTTACAGCAGTGCCTGTGGGAAGCCCAGGGGTGTGATTTCCACGGCCTCACTCCAGCACCTGCTCCTGTCCAGTGTGCAGCACTTCTGTCAGCATTTCAGAAACATCCATCCATTCATTCACTCATTAATTTACAATTATCTGTTGAATGCCTTTTATTTGCCAAGTGCTGAGATAACGTAAGTCCATTTTGGATCAAGGCAGGACACGATGGGTGGATGGGCAGATGAGTAGAAGGACAGCTGCTGTGTTGTGTACTGAAACTACAGAGCTGAAGAGGCAGACCCCTGCTCACAAGGGGATTCAGTCTAGTTATGTGAAAGAAGAGTGGTTAGACGTAGGGTTGAACAGGAGTGAGGAAGAAGCCCCTGCCTCTGCTCCAAGCACCAGCACGTTTGCAGAATGTTGACGTGGGCGAGGGAAGGCCAAAAGGCCATTAAGTGTTGGAGGCTGGGGGGCTTGAGGTTGAAAGGTGTCAGAATCACATGGGAGCCCTTTTTCAAAATCGTGTTCTTGCCTTTGGTCACACCATCTGACTATTCCTGAGAATACTTGTGTCCCAAGTCAAGCAGTAAGGCTTTCAAAAACACTTAAATTTTTTTTTTCCTGCTTAGAAAAGAAATGCATATAAAATTTAGAAAATACATAATAGCAAAAAGGGAAAACAATGAGCACCTATAATCTCACCATCTAGTAAGAGAATCATTTCTTTCATATATACTCTTCCAGATATTTTGCATACCTATGTATGTATGTTTTTTAAATGAAAGGAAATTGCACCATACCGTTCTTCAAGCTGCTCTTTAACAATCTCTGGTGTACATCTCTTCATTTAGTAGATTACCACGTCACATTGCTGACTGGCTGCAGCATATTCTATTTGACTATGTTTTTATGTCGTCACTTTTACCATTAAAAGTAATATTGGATCATTCACAATTATTTAAAAAGTAATCAGGTGTGCCTGGGTGGCTCAGTTAAGTGTCTGACTCTTGATTTCGGATCAGGTCTTGATCTTAGGGTCATGAGATCAAGCCCTGCCTCTGGCTCCATGCTCAGCACAGAGTCTGCTTGAGATTCTCTCTCTCTCTAAATCAATAAATAAAATCTTGGGGTGCCTGGGTGGCTCAGTCAGTTGAGCAGCCGACTCTTGATTTCAGCTCAGGTCATGATCTTGGGGTCCTGGGATGGAGCCTCGTGTCAGGCTCTGCACTTAGTGGGGAGTCTGCTTGGGACTCTCCCTCTCCCCTTGCCCCTCCCCCTGCTACATGTGTGTGCTCTCTCAAATAAAGAAATCTTTTTAAAAAAAATAATCAGTTGCTTTTCGCTTCTTATGCATTTTTTGTTTAAGATACCCCAGAAGCTAACATCCTATTGAATTTTATAAGAGAAAATAAAGAAACAAATCCTTTGAATGATGAAATCAACAGTTATTTGAAAGAATCTGTAAATTGTAAGTGACCTTTAAATATTACTTTTGTCTTACATAGTAAAAGATACCATATTCTTATCCTGTGACTGCTATATTTCCACTTTTTAAAAGGTTGTTTAAACTTTTAGAGGTTTCAGGGCACCTGGGTGGCTCAGTAAGTTGGGTGTCAACTCTTGGTTTTGGCTTGGGTTGTGATCTTGGGGTTGTGTGATCAGGCCCCGTGTGGGGCTCTGCACTCAGTGCAGAGTCTGCTTAGGATTCTCTGCCTCCCCTCTCCCTCTGCTCTTCCCTCTGTGCCCATGTGCGTGTGAGCTCTCTCTCGCTCTCTCTCTCTAAATGAATGAATGAATAATTCTTTAAATTATTATTCTTTTAATTCTTTAAAATAATCTTTAAACTTTTAGAGGATTCCATAACCTTTTGCTAATCTGGTGGAAGTTAAAAAAATTGAGCTGACTGGCTTTTTCTTACTGATTTTTAAGAATTATTTATATATTCTGGATATGAGTCCTTTGTCTCCTTTAAAGATTGCTACCATCTCCCACGCTGAGGCTTGCCTTCCTACTCTTTTAATGGCATCTTCCAGTGACCCAGAAAGTCTTCATTGACATAAAATGAATTAAATTTCTCATTCTTTTCCTTTTTTTGCTAATTATTTTTGCTGTTATGTCTATTTATATAATCAATTTTAATATAGCAAATGTAATAATTTTTCTCTTAGGTGAAGCTATTACACATTCTCATTTGAACTTTATAGTTTTTCTATTTGGATATAATCCTTTAGAATTCTTAGAATATGTAGAGAGCTGTAATAACTTCTTTTTATTTTTAGTAAATACAATAGTTGATGTCTATACAGTTGAGCAATTAAAGGTAAAAGCTTCGAAGAATGAAGGGAAGGCTGACCCTTTCTATGGCATTCTTTATGCTTACATTTCTACACTGAACATTGACGATGACACCACAACAGTAGTTCGACATCGATGGTAAGCAGCCAGTATTGTCAGCACATTCATTCTTGTAAGAAATAAAGATCAACTATTGTTAATGAATTTTAAGCTCTGTAGAAGTTAAAGCTATTCTTTGACCTAATAATTGTTATGTATTTGAAAAAAAATGTATAAGTAGATAACCCATACTGAAGTTTCCAAGGCGAACTATGTAGATTCAAAGATAATTACCTTTGGGGCGCCTGGGTGGTGCAGTCGTTGGGTGTCTGCTTTCAGCTCAGGGCGTGATCCCGGCGTTCTGGGATCGAGCCCCACATCGGGCCCTCTGCTAGGAGCCTGCTTCTTCCTCTCCTACTCCCCCTGCTTGTGTTCCCTCTCTCGCTGGCTGTCTCTCTCTCTCTCTCTGCCAAATAAATAAATAAAATCTTAAAAAAAAAAACAAAGATCATTACCTTTGAAAGTAAAATTTGATTTGCTGTGTTTCTGCAGTCCTAAAATATAGAGATATAATGCTGCCAGAAACTTTTTTTTTAAGATTATTTATTTATTTATTAGACAGAGATAGAGACAGCCAGCGAGAGAGGGAACACAAGCAGGGGGAGTGGGAGAGGAAGAATCAGGCTCATAGCGGAGGAGCCTGACGTGGGGCTCGATCCTATAACGCTGGGATCACGCCCTGAGCCGAAGGCAGACGCTTAACCGCTGTGCCACCCAGGCGCCCCTGCCAGAAACTTTTTAAAAGATATTTTATTTATTTATTTGAGAGAGAGAGAGCATGAGCCAGGGGGTTGGACAGAGGGAGAAGCAGACTCCCCATTGAGCAGGGAGCCCGACACGGGGCTCGATCCCAGGACCCTGAGATCATGATCTGAGCTGAAGGCAGACACTTAACCGACTGAGCCACCCAGGCGCCCCTGCTGCTAGAAACTTTTAACTGAGATGACAGACTGTTGTTTTAATATATTAGAATATTATTTTGGTTGCCATGTCCTATAGCAATGCAAGGGACAGCATTTTAAAAAAAATTATTTTCAGCCACATGGTGAATATGATTTACAACCTCTCCTAAGTCAAAGTTAGTATCTACTTGTATAAAAACGTAAACCCCCAGGGGTTTAATAATATTAGCTGAAAGATGCTTGGCAAGAAACATCTAAAATGTTACTGTGAAAGTCTATGAATTTTTGTAACTGAAAATTTTACTGAGGGGCACCTGGGTGGTTCAGTCAGTTAAGCGTCCAACTCTCGACATTAGGTCTTAATCTCAGGGTGGTGAGTTCAAGCCCCACGTTGGGCTCTGTGTTGGGCATGGAGACTACTTAAAAAAAAAAAAGAAGAAGAAAATTTATTGAGATAGTTCTAGATTCACATAGAGTTGTAAAACATAATACAGAGAGAACCTACATACTCTTTATCCACTTTCTCCCAATGGTAACATTTTATGAAACTATAGTATTACACCATAGCCAGGATACTGACATTAATTCAAGTTGGTGATTTTATTGAGATTTCATCACACTGGCATGCAGTAGCGTGTGTGTGTGTGCATGTGTGTATTCTGTATGGTTTTATCACATGTGCAGGTTTGTGTATCTACCACCATAGTCAAGATACTGACCTATGGATTTTGAAAACATTTTATGATTTGGTATTAAAATTGAAAAAACCAGTGTGGAGGCTGCTGTTGTAAGTCAAGTGTTTACTTTTTGAAAAACATTTTTCAAAAACTTTTGAAAATGTTATTGTCTTCCTAATTTTTTCGTATATCTTCAATATTGATATCTGAGGAAAAGCATCTGGAAATTACCTTAAAAGTGATCTGTGCCCAGACAGGAAAGCACTATCTTCAGATCACACCCTCTAGTCTTTCTGTCCAAATTGGGTGAAGTAAGACCTGCCTCAAAATATGGAATAGCGTGTAATCACTACTTAAAGAGAGAAGAGTGCGTCACTAGCAGTACCAAGAGCATTTTGGGTGTGAACCTGACCAACCCTAGGTTTTTTCGGTTGATGTGCAGAGGCCTGGCACAGAAGCATCAAGTAAGCATTTGTGAAACTCAGGCTTTCTAGGCACAAGACAGGATTCCTCCCTCAGAACCCTGAGCTGAGGGGACTAGGTGGACATACCCGCAGTAGTGAGGAATGGGACGGGACAGGATGGAGGCAGGGCTGAGCGTCAGCTCTGTGGCTGTTTGGAGCTGGGAAGGGGTGAAGGAAAGGAGTCCTCGCAGGAGTAGGGTGGCAGGCAGGGCCGTGGAAATGGGATAGATTGCATGTTCCTTATTTCGTATGTCTGGTCTCCTGCACCGCTCTGAGCACTCTGAAGTTACTCTGATTTAGACTTTTAAGGGACCAGGGTGCTTCTGCGAGAGATCAGGTTGGTCATTTATGGTCTTCACATTTTATCCTTGTCTTTGTTTCTTTTCAGCTCCTGTTGTGGTTATGTTGTAAACGAATCATCCAGCACTTGCACTGCTTGCAACAAAGATCGTTTGGAATTTAAATCTGTTTTTCTCAGCTTCCACTTGCTAATTGACCTCACTGACCACACAGGTACCCTCCACGCCTGCAGTCTCACAGGAGGGGTTGCTGAGGAGACTTTAGGCTGCACGGTAAATAACAGAAAGGAAAATGTGTTTAGAAATAATTCCAAATTGAATTCTCTTCCCCCCAAGTGTAGATTATTTCAATGAACAGTTGATAGAAATTAAGGCATTAATAAAGAGGTCTGGGGAAAAAAAATCAAGCTTGATTTAAACACGCATTGCTTTAATGAACAAATAATTGCATGTTGTGTATTAAATCACAGCTGATTTTGCTGTTGGGGACAGCGGCCAAGGCTGTTCACGCAGGGAAGAAAGAAGACATTTTCTATAGTCGAGTAACAATGGGTAGAACAGCACAGCGGAGATGTTGGTCAGTTGAGGCAGAAGGAGGGTGTGGCGATATTTCACCAGCCAGCTGAGAGAAGTCACCACATAGAGTCAGGACACACGCAGCGCCTTCCGACGGCAGGACAGCAGCAGATGCTTAGGAGTGTGTGCGCGTGGTGACAGGGGCCTGGTTCTTCTTGTTAAAGCCAGCTCCTGCAGTTTGCCAGTAGCCCCCAGCCCCACTCAGCTTCTGGTTTGTTGAGGGGAGTTTCCTGGGCTGAGCCACCTGACTGGTTTCAGAGATTCAGTTTGGAGCCTTTTGACCTTGTCTCCTCCATTAAGAGAATTGAGCAGTATTTATAGTAATTACTATAAATAAAATTCCATTCTAGTGCGCAAAGCCAAGTTTCACATTGTTAAGATGAGTTATTTATATGGACTTTGGAAGTATTTCTTTGATTGTTTTAACCAGGTAAATGAGTTTCTTGCAATGACGGATGAACAGAAAACAGCATTGAAGTGGCGATTTCTTTTGGAAAGAAGCAAAATTTATTTAAAAGTTAGTATATTTTACAGTACTATGTTATTCTATATATTCAAGTAATAAGAAAATCCTAGAGTATGACCTAATAAGTTAGGGAATTTGTTATTTTTAATAATGTCCAGTTCCCAGATATGCAGAAGAATTTGACTAACGTGTATGCAAGTAATCAGGGTTTGTTTGTTTGTTTGTTTGTTTGTTTTGTTTTGTATACTATAAAGGGATTCCACATGACACCAAAGGAACAGACCAACAGGGCCGCCTGGCTGACTCAGTTGGTGGAGCACGTGACTCTTTAAAAAACTTTTTTTTTAATTTAAATTTAATTAAATAACATATAAGGTATTATTGGTTTCAGGGGTACAGGTCTGTGATTCATCAGTGTTATATAATACCCTGTGCTCATTACAACACATATCCTCCCCAATGTCTATCACCCAGTTGCCCCATCCCTCCACCTCCCCCCTTCAGCAACCCTCGGTTAGCATGTGACTCTTGATCCCGAGGTCGGGAGTTTGAGCCCCACATCTGGTGTAAAGATTACTTAAAAATGAAATCTTGGGGGGGAAAAAATAGACCAACAAAGACAGTATCTGTTATGTTTAGTCCAAGGAGGGCCATGGGTTGTAGAGTCAAAGCTGGTCCCCCACCCCTGTGCCACTCCCTTCCTGCCCGCAAAGCAGTGCTCCTCACTTCATGAGTAATATCAGGTGGCACAGTCACATGCGTGGATGCAGGGGAGAGACAGACCGGGTTTGAATCCCCGGCTCCACCACTCCTCAGCCTCTGTGACCTTCTAGAGCTCTGTGGTCCCGCCTCTCCAGTTGGAGCAGCACTGGCAACACTTCAGTGTGGGGGTCATAGCATCTTAGTATTAAAGGTGTAAAAACGGAGTGAGACAAACTCCTTTTGTTTTGCAAATGTGGAAAATGGGACCAAGAAATGTTGCTACTTGTGCAAAGTCACAGGTGAGATGGGCTACAGCCTACGCTCGCTCTCTCCTATCAGTCTCAAATGTTTTCTCCTTTACACTCTTAAAAGTTTTCAAGCTCTTGTTTAAGAGAGTTATATCTGCTGGTATTTACTGCACTAGAACATGACATTGAGAATAATTAAAAACCTGTCCATGAGCCCACATTCCATTAACAGTCAGCAATGATATTATTTCATGTCCCACAGCCTCTAGAAAACCACAGTGTGTTTTGCCCAAGAGTGAGGGTGAGAAAGGCAGATGGCATCTTAGTACAACCACGAACATAGTTGTGATCTCCTGGGTCCTCTGAATAGTCTTGGGGAGCACTGCACCTGCTCCAGCTAAGCCTCAGAGACAGGTGTGCCCATTTCCCATGGCTTCCTTCCTTGGGGCCTTAAGCACATCCGAGTAGGCTGCAGACATGGAGTTACCTACGGCCTCACTGATATCTCCAGCACATTAGTTTGAGGCCTCTTCATTGCTAGGCTGAAGGGGGGAAATTGCAGTAATATACTGGATCTCTTCCACCGTTGGCATGGATCCATCTACATACTGTCATGTCCCAAATCGGAATATACTCAGATCTTTGACCAACTTTGTTTTTCCTCCAAACAAGAGGTACCAGTTGCTAATGAGTTTGATCAATTTAAATTCATGGCAAGTTACTTATAGTTTCCCTAACTTGATCCAAACATAACAATAAATTGCTCTCAAAAAAGGGACATTGTACCTTTCCAAAGGACATGTTTAAAAGGTATTTAAGTCAGGGGTGCCTGGGTGGCTCAGTTGGTTGAACACCTGCTTTCGGCTCGGGACGTGAACCCGGGGTCCTGGGATCGAGCCCCACGTCAGGCTCCCTGCTCAGTGGGGAGCCTGCTTCTCTCTCTCCTCCCCCCTCATGCTCTCTCTCGCTATCTCTATCTCTCTCTCTCAAATAAATAAATAAAATCTTAAAAAAAATAAAAGGTATTTAAGTCAGATTTAACAGATTTTAAGCAGATATAAAAGGATTCTCACAAAATATAGTAAAGATTATGGGACTCTAACAACAATTTCAATTATTTTAACTGATTTAAAATAGAACAAGTAACTTAAAAAGTAAGAACTCACGTTTTTCTGCTAATATAACAAAAAACAAAGTATTGCTATAGAGATGGGCCATTTTGTATGTTTATCATATTTCAATTAAAAACAATGGCTATTTAAAATGGCTTAGCTGGAGGGATTTCAAAGCAAGGTATTTTAATATCTTTTTTTAAAGATTGATTTATTTGTTAGAGAGAGAGAACATGAGTTGGGGGAGGGACCGAGAGAGAGAGAGAGTCTTAAGCAGACTCCCCTCTGAGTGGAGCCCAACATGAGGCTTGATTCCAGGACCAAAAGATCATGACCTGAGCTGAAACCAAGAGTGTGACGCTCAACCGACTGAGCCACCCAGGTGCCCCAGTATTTTAATGTTTTGAAATACATGGTGACATGAACACAAGTCCTTGTATGTCTGATATTAGTGTCAAAGAATGCTTTCGGAAAAGGGTAAAACCATGACTCTCATATAGAAATAAAATGAACGTGTCGAAGATTTAATTCGTTAATCAGTGAAGAAATTAGGAAGGGGTTCTTAAAAAATGAATTCAAAGAAGAATTGGAAGAGTGAACACAGAGGCTGACAGTCAGCAGTGCTGAACTGGGGTTATCTGGAGATGGCAAAACCCTCTTCCACAGGGCAGAGCTGACTGCATCGTCACACAGACAGGATTCCTTTGGATTCCCCTGAGTGGGACTCCTATTTGTATCATTATCTGTTCTCTACAACATGCTGTTGAAAACAGCTCAGCCATGGCCACGAAAGGGGCTGAGCCCTGCAGAATGAGGCCACCCAGACTGTGGGAGGAGCGCTCCACTGAAAGATGCCCATTTATCCTCTTTGCCCACCTCAGCCTTTCACAGTGTTTCGTGACATTTGTCTGTGTTTTCCTGTTAGTTTCTGGAATTAGCATAGCCAGCTGACATGCCCTTCCACTCTATGTTAAATAAAACATTGGTGAAAGTGCTCTGTTAAATGTCAAGAACAAGATGTCATTATTAACAAAGTGCATCATTACATCCCCAGAGCCTAACAGACTTACGTTACTACCACAGGTTAATGCCTGTCACAGCTGCTAGTTTGAACACACTTTATTTTTACATATTATTTCTTTATTTGTTAATTTGTTATCTTTACACCCAACGTGGGGCTCGAACTCACAACCGGGAGATTGAGAGTGGTATGCTCTTCCGACGGAGCCAGGCCAGCACCCCTTAAGCACACTTTAAACCCTTCTTTTGTAGGTGTTGGATTTGAAACTCCAACTTTCCTACCAAAGAGAAATGTCATGAGAAAAATAACATTGAGTTTTACAAAATCGCTGTCTGGAGGCAGACCTGTAAATTCTCTCCCGAACTTCTCCTGATGTGAACTCTCTCCATTGTCTTACAACTGGCACTAGAATTATGCTCCCACCTGCAAAACAGCTCATGGTGGTTCTCCACTGCATTCTCTGTTGTGGTCAGTGGTTTTCAACTTTATATACAATGTGATTTTTTTTTAATTAACTCCTCCTCTCTCTTTTCTCCCTACAGTTTTTTTTATCACATAGAGCAAGGGGTGGATTGAGAATTAGTGTGCTCTCATGTAAGCTTGCAGACCCTATTGAGGCCAGTAGGAACTTGTCTAGACAAGGAAATATTTAAAACAAGATACTTTAAACTCTGGACAAGAATATGCGTTTCAACTCTCTTGAAAGTCGACAATGAGTTTGAAAATTATGGATAAAATTGTATTTTGTTCAAAGGTGGTAAAAATGTTTCTATAAATTGTTACTACGTTTCCTTCTGGAGTTGGTTGGGGGTAAGTCTTAAAATCTCTCATCTGCCCCAGCTCCTTTCTTAGGCCTTTTCTACCAACTTTGCCCTCTCTTGCCAAGTTGGAAGATGTTGTGTGAATTAATAAACGAGTTTAATCTTCCCCACAGATATCCATAATTTCTTTTCTTAAGCCCCTTTCCTCTTTGTCTTGTTTCCCTGGAGAAAGATGGGAACCTCCAAAAATGACCTCCCTAGAGTTTGGTGGTAGCTGAAACTGCTCTCCAGGAGCTGGTGGGGCACAGGCGAGGGCTTCTCTGCGGCGCAGGGTGGGAACAGCGGAAGTCCTCGGGCAGTGCTGGGCAGCAGCTTTGAACACTGAAGAACACCTCTGAACCTTGCCTTCTCTGATGACACATGGGGCCACCGAGCGCTTCTGAAGGCTGGCTGACTCAGGGGTGATATTTGTGAGTCTGAATCAACTGGGAGGAGACCAGCCTCAAAAGATCTAGGAGTGGGGGCGCCTGGGTGGCACAGCGGTTAAGCGTCTGCCTTCGGCTCAGGGCGTGATCCCGGCGTTCTGGGATCGAGCCCCACATCAGGCTCTTCCGCTATGAGCCTGCTTCTTCCTCTCCCACTCCCCCTGCTTGTGTTCCCTCTCTCGCTGGCTGTCTCTATCTCTGTCGAATAAATAAATAAAATCTTTAAAAAAAAAAAAAAGATCTAGGAGTGGCACCAGTCTGGGACCTGCAAGGGCAGGGCTGCTCAGACAGGATGCCAGCCCCCACTCCACCCACCCGCACTGGCCAAAGCCCTGGAGCGCGTGCTCAGCCCCACACCATTTCGAGTCACTTGCTGCAGGGCACAGGCCTATCGGCGTGGTCAGTGCTGGCCTGAGGTCTGGGGGGTTTGGCATTTCCAGAACCCACCACAGGAGCGAAAAAGAGTAAGTATCTGAAACTCTTACAAAGCTGGTGTTGGGGGATAAACTTGTCAGTAGCATTGTCTCTGGCTTTTACCATAGGCATCCATGGTGGAGAGGCATGAGTGGCCCCTAGTGTGTCTGGATTGTGGTAATAATCAAGGCAATGGAGGACTTGACCTAGGTGTGCAGACAGGGGGTGTGCCCGATGAAGAGCTTCCTTCCTCACTCCCCTGGGGCAGGGTATGGGTGTGTTAAGCAAGGTGACTCCAGAAGTTGGACTGAGAAAGAAGGCGGGAGAGTGGTGGAGGGGGAAGGTTCAGGCTGGGGAGGAGAGAGAAGTGAGGGTGCCTGCCGGTGGCCACATGACACTCTCTTGATAAAGCAAGAGTGGGTGTCCAAGAGCACCAGAGAGCAGGAAGGCCACCTGGCCCGGATGGTGTGTCAGGAACGGCTCTGCTAGGCCTTCTGGTGCCCTGACCTCTGGCAGCAGGTCCCAAAGCACCAATGCCTGGACCACAGGAGCCGGTACCAGCCCTACTGTCCAGGGGCCTCAGCTGCCCACTGGCCTCAGGAGCATAATACAGATGCCTAATACAGGCATTCTCAAATTAGACTTGTATGTCATACCCAGTGTTCCCCAGCCACAGTCTGTGGGCCCTAAGAGGGCAGCAGAGGGCTCTGAATGGCCTCTTCACTTCTACCTTGCTGACCTTTCAGTCCACCAGCACTTAACCAAGGAAACCCCATGCCCATCCCTGGAGGGGCCCCCTGTTTGCTGATTTCATCTGATGCCATAGGAATCCACAGGGCTGGGTGTCAGGCCACACTGAATCAAAGGGGCTTCCCAAAGTTTAACTTACACATTTATGAAATGAAGATGACAAATTGGTTGGTATCTAATATTTGGTTGTAGATTAGCTAGAATTCATGCACTTGAAGGCATAAAGGAAGAAGCATCCCGTTCTGCCACTACGGAATACAGAGTCCCTGTCCAGCACCTCCACTTCCCACTGCTCTCCGGAAGCTGCTTTTCCTGGTCCTGGCATCTTCCCATCTGCAGGTTTGCGTTGCTTTATGTAAATAGTGTGGTGACTGTATGATTTTTCCTAATCTACTAGTGGTTGCTTTCAGTAAGATTCTCCCTTCCTAATTCTGCTGTGCACGTGGCAGAATATGTGATACACATCACATAAAATTGACCATTTTAACCATTTTAGGTATACAATTGAGTGGCCTTAAATGCATTCACAGTGTTGTACAACCATCACCACGTCCATCTCCAGAAAGTTTTCATCTTCCCAAACTGACACTTTGTCTCCATTAGATATCGCTCTCCATTTCCGCTTCTCCAGCCCCTGGTAACCTTTGATCGGCTTCCTGCCCATGAGCTTGACGACTCTGGGTACTTCATAGGATACGTGACCTTTTGTGTCTGGCTTCTTTCTCTGAGCATGTGTTCGAGGTTCACCCACGTCACAGCAGCTGTCAGTGCGTCCTTCTTTCTTGCGCTGTGTTTGTTCACCCATTCATCTGTCTGTGGACGTCTGCACTGTTTCCACCTTTTGGTTCATGTGATCAGCCAGTCACAGCTGCTGGGAGCACACGCTTACAAGTGCCCTCATGTTTGTGTGTCTTTCCTGTCGTACATATTCATCTTTCTTTGTTAAAACATGCAGTTTATAAGTGCAGGTTACCCTATAATCTGCATTTACACTTAATACTTTGTAATAAACTTTTTTACATTACTCAATATTTGACCTAATTTAATGGCTGTATATCATTTCATTATATGAACATAGGGTAGTGAATGTAATCAATCCAATACTGTTAGACATTTAAGATGTTCCCCATTTTTTGCTATTGGAAACAGCTGTAGCTAAATTTTTGTCCACATTCTTAATTATTTCCTTGGGATAAGTTTCTGGACATTAAATTGCTACAATAATATTAATAGCTAACATTATTGAGTGCTTTCCAAGTGACAGACACTGTAATAAACACTTAGTACTGAATTTATTATTTTATTATTATTTTTGAAGATTTTATTTATTTATGTGACAGAGAGAGCACAAGCAGGGGGAGCAGCAAAGAGAGGGAGAAGCAGGCTCCCCACTGAGCAGGGAGTTGGACATGGGGCTCGATCTCAGGACCCTGGGATGACGATCCAAGCCAAAGGCAGATACTTAACCAACTGTGCCACCCAGGCGTCCCTAGTACTCAGTGTATACAAGGGCTGTCTGTTTGCCCATTTTACAGATGGGAACTGCAGGTCCAGCGGCAGGAGCTGGAAATGGAGGTGGTTGTGCGGGTAGGCTCTGTCACTGCAGGCTCACACTCCATGTGCTGCCTGCAGGATGCTCTCTCGCTCTGAGCTTCTCCATCTGTGGTTCTCCTTTTGTAAACGGGGGTAACAATGCCATCTTCTCTTGGTGACTGTCAAGACTGAGTACATCCACGTATGTCAAGTGCTTGGACTCATGCACCCAGTACCTGATCAGGGAGTATGTTATTGTGAATATTGAAGGATAGCAGTTTCACAGTCTCTCATATTTGGCAATATTTTTGTTGTGTGAATACTATTCTGCTTTTATAGTTTGATTTTTTTTTTTATAGGTGAACTTTTTTTTTTTTTTAAGTAGGCTCCACACCCAAGGTGCGGCTTGAACTCATACCCCGAGATTAAGAGTTGTGTGCTCGGGGCGCCTGGGTGGATCAGTCGGTTGAGCGTCCAACTCTTGGTTTTGGTCATGTCATGATCTCAGGATCTTGAGATCAAGCCCTGTGTTGGGCTCAGCGCTGAGTGCAGAGTCAGCTTGAGATTCTCTCTAAGTCTTAAAAAAAAAAAAAAAGAAGTCATGTGCTCTACCAACTGGGCCAGCCAGGCACCCCTATAGTTGAATTATTATACTTACAATTACTTTACTTTTTCCCTTTAAATCATATGAAGGTTTTTAGCATATTTGAATTAATCATATTGAAAAGAAGTATAAAACTACCTGAAACCAAAGAGATACCACACCAACATTAATACCACAGATGTGTCCAATAGTCTCATTAAAATAATTACTAAGTACAAAAATACGAAAAGATGTTAGCTTCACTATTAAAGAAATGCAAATTAAAATGACCATAGCCATAGGGAAGCCTGGGTGGCTCAGTTGGTTTAAGTGTCTGACTCTTGGTTTTGGCTCAAGTCCTGATCTCAGGGTTGTGATCTCAGGATCTGAGACCGAGCCCCACCTAGCTCTGGGCTCAGCAGGGAGTCTGCTTGAGCATACACATACGTGCAGAGGGACGGAGTGTGGAGAGCGGCAGAGAGAACAAACATAACCAATGTTAACAATTACTGAGTCTAAGGAAGCGTGTGCAGAGTTAACTATATAAGTCTTTCAACCTTTTATAGGTTTAAATTATTCAAAATAAAAAGTTGGGGAAAAATGTGCCTCCTGGGTGCTAGGATTACTGTGATTTCAGCAAGATCGGGAATTGTGGGAATTGGTGTCTCTGTTTTTTATTCTCGAAGCCAAGGACTTTGCGTGCAATACATGCAATGCTGTCGTCAGCTGTTTGTGACAAAACTCGTGCCACCACCATAGTGAACGTTGACCTCTCTGGGTGCTGGTTTGTGCCGCCCAAGCGGGCTGCTGTGAGCCTGCTCCCGCCTCACACCTTTTGGCTTCGAAGTCTGTCAGCTTGGTGGGCTTGTCTCAGCTGAGCCTTGTGTTTGCCACTAATACATGTTCCATATGAGCACACCCTTGAGCCAGCTCTTCCGCCTACAGGAGCCTAGGCCAGTGAAGCCACTACAAGTGTGCTGATGATTAGAAACCATCTCCATTGCCAACACTGGAGGACTGATGTCAGAATCTTGCGCAGTCACGGAAACAGTGCTGCAGAAATGTGCCGTCCGACAGAGAGTTACAGCACACTGTGAGGAAAGCAGGTTCAGAAATTGAGTTATGCACAAGTCTTATTTTAAGAGTTGCAGTTACATCCACAGATTTGGAAGAAGGTACACTAAGTGCTTCACTTTGGCTGTCTCTGGGTGAATGGAATTTTGGGTGGTTTTGCTTATTCATATTCTTGAACTCATCTGTAATAAACACATATTGCTTAAGCAATTAAAATAAGAAACTTGATTATTAGATAAAACAAGTTAAGATAGTATGACATTTAATAAACAAGTCCAATCCTGGCACTTCCTCACAATTACAAATTAAATGTGGGGGTTGCCTAATACTTACATGTTCGAATCTTCTTATATATCTACCTGCAAGATGCAGCCTGCATTGTGGTCAAGACTTCATCTTCTGGATTTAGGAAAGCCAGGTTATAACTTGGTTCTGTCCCTCAGCTGAGTGACCATAAAGCCAGGCTGGCTAGCCTCTAAATCTACATCTTCATGTTTAATAGGAATGGTAGTAATACCAATCTCACAGCTTTGTTGAGGGTTAAAGAACACATGGAAAGCTCTTGACCCAGTGCCTAGCAGTATTAAGGGTTAGTAAATGTGAGCTATTATTAAATTAGATGTCCTCAGTTTTCTGTGAGGGGCCTGCAGATGTCTTCTGTTTACATATCCAGCAGAAGCCCCTGCCTAAGCCTAAAGGACATCACCAGGCATCGTGCATCTTGGCTAGACTTTTTGTACACAGAGAGCAAGTAGGAACAAAAGTAGCTCTCCCCCTCTGGGGGGAGACTTCCTCATCTCTGGTTGGAGGTTGAGGTGCTGATTAACTCTGTTTATAAAGCACAGTGCTCTAGAGGCCAAAGGTCAATGACCAAGGTCTGAAGCCCTTTAATGAGGAAATGTGCCTCCTAGCCACTAGTGGAGCGATAAAAGTAAACTTTTAGACCAAATAAAAGCATTTAAAAAAAAAAGATTTTATTTATTTATTTGACAGAGAGAGACAGCCAGCGAGAGAGGGAACACAAGCAGGGGGAGCGAGAGAGGAAGAAGCAGGCTCCTAGCGGGGGAGCCTGATGTGGGGCTCGATCCCAGGACCCTGGGATCACACCCTGAGCCGAAGGCAGACGCTTAACGACTGAGCCACCCAGGTGCCCCTAGACGATAGCATTTTTATTTGGAAAACAATCGTTTCAAAATTATCTCCCAAATGCAGAATCTACAGGCCATGGTACAAATGAGTGAGGTTGCCATTAATCATTCACTTATTAAATACAATTTTAAATTAACTATGTGGAGTAGTGTTTAGCCACATTTCCAGGATAAGAAGCACTTGGGAGTGTTGATGATTAATTCTGCTAATTAATACAGCGAGCCTGGTATGGGCCAGTAATGTGGAAATTTTTATTTTTACAAATACCTCCAGATGATTATCATGATCAAGGAAATTTAGAAAAAACATGATTTTCAGATTCCTTTGCATAGTTTAAGTTTTGAATTACTGATTTCAGACTGTCCCAATGAAGTCTTTTTTTTTTTTTTTTAAGATTTATATTTATTTATTTGAGAGAGAGAGAAAGCACGAACAGGAGGGGTAGAGGAAGGAGCAGACTCTCTGCTGAGCAGGGAGCCCGATGCCACACAGGGCTGGATCCCAGGACCCCGGGATCATGACCTGAGCTGAAGGCAGATGCTTAATGGACTGAGCCACCCAAGCGCCCCCCCAATGAAAAGTCTTATCCAGTCCAGTTTTAGGAAAGAAAAGTAAGTCTTCTGAACATTTGGTTTGATAAATTCTCTGCTTTGGAAGCATCAGAAAAACGCAATTTCGTTGTTTCCTAAAAGACACTCTATCTTCTTTCCATTTCTGGCCCAGCTTTTCTAGATCCCATTTTCCTTGACGGGTCCATCTTCCTTAAGTCATAACAATCCAGTTAAATCATATTTAAGAATTAGTTTCTTGTCGCAAAAGAAAACAAAACAGAATTAGTTCATTAAAGGATTGTCACATTTAACAACCTTGGCTTGCTTCTGTCCAGCTCCCTTCTCTCCTGAAACATAATAGGGTGCTTTTGTACAGACTCAATACTCTGGCTTTTCCACCTTAAATCTCATACTGACGACCCCGTGTATGCCAGCCTGGATCTCATCGTTTTCTTTTACGGGTCCGACTCCCTTCGGCGTCCCGGTCAAGATAATATCTCCTTCTTCCAAGGTCATTATCTTAGAAACGTAGCTGATAATGTAGGGGATGGAAAAGATCATGGAGGCTGTCTCACCCTCCTGCCTGAGTTCACCGTTGACCTTGAGCCAGAGCTTCAGGTTGTGCGGGTCCGGGATCTTCTCTTTGGGCACGAACGCGCTGACCGGGCAGGAGGCCGTGAAGCTCTTGGCCAGCGTCCAGGGCAAGCCCTTCTTCTTGCACTCGTCCTGCACGTCTCTGGCGGTCATGTCCAGACACAGGGCATAGCCGGCCACGTAGTCCATGGCCGCGGCCTCGGGGACGGCGCAGCCGCGCCTGCCCATCACGACGCCCAGCTCGAGCTCGTGGTGCAGGTTGCGGGTGTAGGCCGGCATGAGGATGGCCGAGCCCTCGGGGACGTAGGCGGTGGACGGCTTCAGGAAGAGCACCGGCTCGCTCAGCACCGCGCTCTGCATCTCCTTGACGTGGTCCGCGTAGTTTCTGCCCACGCACACGATGTTCTTCCCCCACTCCCAGAAGCGGGACAGGGGCCTGGGGGCGGCCATGGCCCGGCCGGAGCCCCCGCACGTCACGTGACTTCGCCGGGACCCGGTCACCTGATGCCTACGGCGCCCCGGAGGGCACCAACTACCTCGCGGCGCCGTCCCGTCCGCGACGGCCCGTTCCGCTCCGCGCTCTCGCGGGTGCTCGGCGGTCGCGGCGCTTCCACCCCTGCAGCCGCTGTCCAGTAGCTGCCTCGGGACACTGGGCGGTCCCTGGAGAGAGGCTGAGACCCTGACGCTGCCCTCCTGCAGCCGCCAGGTCCCAACCCCCCCCCCCCCGCCCTCAGGTCAGCAGCAGCCCGGCCGCAGCAGGCACGGGTTTGGACGCGGGCGCTGATTGGCCGGGGTCTGGGGCGGGGGCGCGAGACGCGCGCGGATTGGCTGGGGGCGGGGCGGCGGGCGCCCATTGGCCGCGGCGCGTCGCCGGCGTGTGCGGCCCGCCCACCCCTCGCGCCGCCGCCCCGCCGCCGCCGCCGCAGCCGCTGCCCCGCCGCCCCGGGTCATGGTGCTGGGTCGCGGGCTGGTAGGCCACCGCAGCCTCGCCGCGCTGGGAGCCGTCTGCGCCCGCCGCGGCCTGGGTAGGTGGGCCGGCGCCGGCCGGGGCGCCGAGGGGCGCGCCTGACAGGGGCCGGGGGCGCGGGGCCCGGCCCGCGGAGGGGGGCCCGCCGGCGTCGGGACCCGGCAGCGGCGGTTGGGCCGCGCCCCCGCGAGGGGGCCGGGCGCTGGGGGCGGCCGGGAGTGGCCGGGCCGCCGCGGGCTGACGCTGTTTTCTGTCGACACAGGCTTCTAACCCTCGCCGGCGTCCAGGCGCGCCGGTCGGGGTCGAGAAAAGGCCCCAGCGGCACTTGAGTCAGACTTTGCGGGGGCTGAAGACAGAGTGGGGTCACTGGTCAGCTGGGGGTTGCTGGCGGATTTGTGCCGGGTAAGGAGACGTGCGCCCCTGGAGCCCCGCGGCCCCGCCCGCCCGGGCGGACCCCGCGTGTGTGGGGGGCCCCGGGGCGGCGCAGCGGGGCCCACGCAGCGCCCCGAGCTTCGGCTCACCAGAACAACCCGGGTGCGCGATGTACAGTGCAGACAGGGCAGGAAGCCGGGGCAGTACTCGGGTTCCAACAGACTGGGTCCTGCGGCTGTGGGGCCCTGGCCCTCCCTCTAAAAGGAGAGGTGTTGGGCACGCGGGCTTCCCAGGGCCTGTGCTTCCAGCTGTCAGATTCCTTTCCCACTGGGAGTTACGTCTTGCTTTGTTGGAATATTTTGACCTTGATTTTGAAATTTTTCTTTATTTCCTGATATCTTATCTGGCTGATGTGGCAATAGGGGCAGTAGGTTAACCCGAGTCTGTGGGAGATGGTTAGCGGTTGGAGAAATGACCACATAGCAGTCGTAAGGGAGACGAAGCCGCCCTTGGCCGTTTTAGATCTCACTGGGAGCACTCAAGGTTCTGGAGCGGGTAAGGTGTTGCCATTACTAAGGAAAGAGCCTGTCCTTTTTTTCCATTTGGGGATACCCCTCAGAGTGTCATGGCTAAGACCTTTGGCTTCCGGAGTCAGGCAGAGAGTGTAAGTGGGACGACAGGGAATTGGCAGGTTATTGGCTGCCTCACTCAGAAGGGAGCCCGTCCCAGCCGTGGGATGCTGGGCAGAAGGACGGGCCCAGTTCAAGAGAAGCCAAACAAAACATGTCTCAGGACTTGGCCTGGACTTAGGCTGCAGTTCTGTGCCCTCTGCTTATTCAAAAGGTCACAGTTGCAAACCAGTGAGCTGGAAGCATTTCTCAGGCATGATTTTTGGGAAAGGAGTAAGGCTTTTGGTGGTGCCTGCAGAAATAACTAAGTTTGCCAGATTCTCCGGGAGAAGCTTTATAGCACCGAGAGGAGCCTGAGCACAGGATGTGATCATGCGTCCTTCACCTGCGCAGTGTTCCTCTCCCAGACTCGAAGCAGAGTCCTCTTTCAGCCCTGCTTTCCTCCCTCTCCAACCCCCAGTATGCACACTCTGCTCTGTAGTCCTTCCTGGGCTCGGATGGTGCTGGGGCCTTGGGGAGCTGGACTGTCACAGAAACCTGATCATTTAGAAATGTTTGTTATGCTGTGCTTGAGGAGAAGGGCCTGGAAATCGCCCAGCTGGTTGTCCAGGGACAGGGGAATTGGATATCTCTGTGTACTCTTTAAAGCTGCACTTTCCCTGGCCATGGCAGAGGTGGTTGAATCCAGCTTGAGGTGGCCCCTGGAGATGTGGTCTGTCAGTCAGTGGCTCCTGCCTTTTTTCTGGATCCCTTTTGGAAGAGGCCCTCATTCCAGCACCTCCTCCAGAATTTCATGGCTGTCTTTTGTCACCTTTTGTGGTGTTCCTCTCTTTCACATTAAGACTTAAAGTATTGTTGGGGCCTCTGTGAATTTTTCGATTGAATAGGAGGAGTTTCATTGTTGAAGATACTTTGGCGGGGCGCCTGGGTGGCTCAGTCGTTAAGTGTCTGCCTTTGGCTCAGGGCGTGATCCCAGAGTACTGGGATTGAGCCCCGCATTGGGCTCCATGCTCCGCTGGAAGCCTGCTTCTTCCTTTACCTGTTGCTCTGCCTGTGTTCCCTCTCTCGCTGGCTCGCTCTCTCTGTCAAATAAATAAATAAATAAATAAAATCTTAAAAAAAAGAAAAAAAGAAAGAAAGAAAATACTTTGGCACCTGACTCCTCGGTGGAGGATGCTTTTGGCTCCTGCTCACTCCTGACACACCCTGGCAGGGTCCTTTGGTTCAACTGGGGCGACTCTGTGTCCTGTGCCCTTGAATCTGAGACAGGTGGCCACCTCTCCTATGTCTCAGTCCCTGGT
This sequence comes from Ursus americanus, assembly GCF_024610735.1. Taxonomy (NCBI): domain Eukaryota; kingdom Metazoa; phylum Chordata; class Mammalia; order Carnivora; family Ursidae; genus Ursus; species Ursus americanus. The sequence goes on from NC_142128.1 coordinate 38,962,492, forward strand.
GCGTTTTGTGCGTGATTCAAATTTCGAGTTTCTGCCTATGAAAGTGAAGATTGTTTTCTTCTCTGGCTGGAGGCCTAGGAAGGGTCAGAGGCGCTCGCCCTCCGGGTTCCTCTCTTCGTGGTCTTTTTGAGTCGGGTGTGAACACCCTAGGACTGGCACTGGTCACTTCTGACAGTGGTCTGAATCACAGGCACAAACCAGCACTTCTGTCCTCTGAGAGCTCTTGAAAAAGAAAATCAGGGTCATAGTCTGAAAGAAGTGATTTCCCTGAACATGCACGTGAAGAAATTTCTGTGTTTTTCTTACGGATGTGGTAAAATGAGGATATTTTCTTCTTTACTGAAGGAACTCAGAAAACCCGACACGGCGAGCCTCACACTTTGCCACTCGCCGAGTCACTGTCCCGGGACGTCGCATCCCCGGGACGCCAGGCCTCCCGGGCCGAGGGCTTGTCTTTAAGTCTCAGCCTGGGGCGGCTTCCCGTGAACACGGACCGAGGCTGCGCTTTTGTCTTCAGGCCCAGCGCTGCTGGGAGTCCTCCTCCATCACGCGGGTATAAGGAAGAGCTTGACCGTGGAACAGGGCACCATGAAGGTTGAGTTACTGCCTGCCCTCACCGACAACTACATGTACCTGATCATTGATGACGAGACCAAGGAGGCCGCCGTCGTGGACCCGGTGCAGCCGCAGAAGGTGGGAGGCAGGGCCCCAGCAGCACTTCATCCCCTGCGAGGGCTAACAGCTGCAGTGCCCTTGTAGCTTGGCCGAAGCTAAACAGAAACTCACCCATTTGGCTTCTGCAAAACCACTGGTGGCCAGCCACTCTGCCGTCGGGCAGAAGGCCAGTGAGGGGTGGAGGCCACCGACGGCTTGGGCAAGGGGAGCAATGGGCTTCTGTCTGTAAGGTCCCTCGGAGCCAGGAAGCCCTGGGGGCGGTGCCCTCGGCTGGCGGGGCTTGGAGAGGTTGTGGCTGGCCCTGAACTGCCAATTGGGTCAAGAGAGACCTCGAGCAGGGGCAAGTCGCCAGGGTCACGACAGGGCGTGGCCCCTCCCAGCCAATCCTGGGTCCTGCTGCCCACCCTGCATCTCATCCGGCCAGTGCTGGGGGTGTGACCACGGCCCCCATCTTGCCTCACGTTTGGTTGCAGGTTGTAGAAACGGTGAAAAAGCACGGTGTGAAGCTGACCACGGTGCTCACCACCCACCACCACTGGTAAGCCCTCACCAACTGGCTGCTTGGGCCTGTCGGCTCTGGGCCGTGTGCACCCCAGAGTGTGCACGGCTGGCGGCCGTGGGGGTCGGGCACTTGCGGGCTCCCTGGGCCCTCCTTCAGGTGGGGGCCTGCGGGATCGGGGTGCTGGAAGCCCTTGTCCCTGCCCAGCTGTGTTCTCTGAGCTGCTGAGGGTCGGCCCCAGTGGGATTCTGGGAAGACTTGCGGACGCTAGTCCCCATGCTGCCGCCCCGGGCCCTCGGCCCCGGCCCTGGGCTCTGCTAACTCGGGGGCTCCGTTGGAAGGACCTCCAGCAGCATATTTGAAGGTGTCTGGGCTTCTGTGATGGGAGATTGGCTTTGATATCAGGGAAGAAACAATTCTAGACATTTAGTGTTTTTAAAAATCAAGCAGCTATATTTGGAGAGGTTGTGGTTTTCAAAACTGGAGTTCAGGGATAAAAGAAACCCCCGTGTGTTTGGGTTTTCGTGCTAGAGCTGCTTGTCCCAGACCCTTGGTGAGTTTTCTGAAATTTTGGGGGCTCTTCACAGCTAGAAAAAAGTGTTCATTTGGCTCAGAATTTTCTTTTCCACGTACATGCCCGAGGGCAGCTAGCGGCTGTCGCATCCCGGCGGAGGGTCCTGAGGACATGGATTGGCCAGAGTTTGTTCAACGGTGGCCACTTCTTGGTTGAGTCACTAGGGCACCGAGAGCCTTTGGGGTTTAGCTTTGGGGGCATCAGCTGTTAACTCCTAAAAGCAGAGGTGGGCTGGCAGCCTTGCTCTTGGCCGCTGTGCCCTGGGCTTGCTTTCTGGGAAAAAGCCAGATCTGCCTCCCGCACAGCCTCAGGGTTGGCTTCTTTCTCCCTTGCTAAGCAACCACCAGGTGACTTTTCTCAAGTTGTGATGCTCTGGGGTTTTTCATATGTTTATGTTAGAATACAAAACCCCAAATTCGGCTCCAGAGTGAGCCCTGAGGCGCCAGTACCTCCCTCCCTCCCTGCACTTCGAGGAGGTGTTGGAGCTGCCCTGGGTGTAGCAGACGGGTGGGCAGGGCCGGGCCGCCCCTGTTATCTGTGGGCCCTGCTGGGTCTGGGCCGCTCGAGGGGCTCTGTGGATGAATGTGTAGTGAGGAACAGGAGCCCTGCTTGTCCTGGGAAGGCTGATCTGGCGCGGGGCCCTGGCTGGGCGCACGTCCAGCCCCTTGTCAGCCCCTCGAGGTGCGTCAGGGGCTGGCCTGGCCCCTAGTCGCCCTCAGGCATTGCCGATTTACGTATGTATGTATGTATGTGTGTGTGTGTTTATTTGTTTAAAGATGTGTTTTTATTTTTACTTTTTAAATTATAAACAAGTTTTTAATTCCAGTTAGCGGACAGTGTTCCAGGCTGCAGGTGTGGCACATGAGTGATCAGCAGTTCTCTCCATTACCGTCTCATCACAAGTGCGCTCCTTAACCCTGCCCCCTGCGCCACCCTTCCCCACACCCGCCTCCCCTCTGGTAACCATCTGTTTCCTCTCAAGAGTCTGTTCTTTGGTTTGTCTCCTTTTCCCTTTGTTCATTTGTTTTGTTTCTGAAATTCCACATGAGTGAGATCCTATGGCATTTGTCTTTCTCTGACATTTCACTTAGCATGATACTCTGTAGCTCCCTCCGTGTTATTGCAAATGGCAAGATTTCGTTCTTTCTCATAGCTGAATAACAGTCCATTGTGTGTGTGCGTACACACACACACACACACACACACACGCCGTGTCTTTGTCTGTTCATCAGTGCGTGGGCGCTCGGGTTGCTTCCGTAATTCGGCTCTTGTCGCTGCTGCTGCTGTAAGCGGTGCACGTATCCCTTTGCATTGGTGCTCTTGTAGCTTTGGGTAAATAGTAGTGTGACTGCCGGATCATAGGGTAGCTCTATTTTTAACTTTCTGAGGAGCCTCCACGCTGTTGTCCGGAGTGGCTGCACCAGCTTGCGTTCCCAGCAGCAGTGCACGAGGGCTCCCCCTTCTCCGCATCCTCGTCAGCACCTGTTGTTTCTTGTGTTGTTGATTTTACCCGTTCTGACAGGTGGGAGGTGATACCCCATTGTGGTTTGGATTTGTGTTTCCCTGATGAGTGATAGTGAGCACCTTTTCATGTGTCTGTTGGCCGTCTCTGTGTCTTCTTTGGAGAAATGTCTGTTCTGGTCCTCTGCCAATTTTTTTAATTGGATTATTCATTTTTTGGGTGTTGGGTTATATAAGCTTTTTATATATTTTGGATACTAACCCTTTATCAGATATGTCATTTGCAAATATCTTCTCCCATTCTTTAGGCTGCCTTGTAGTTTTGTTGATTGTTTCCTTTGCTGTGCAGAAGTTTTTTACTTTGATGAAGTCCCAGTAGTTCATTTTTGTTTTTGTTTCCCTTCCTCCGGAGACGTGTCTAGTAAGAAGTTGCTACGAGACATCATTGCCTGTGTTCTCCTCTATGATTTTTATGGTCTCCTGTCTAACATTTAGGTCTTTCATCTATTTTGAATTTATTTTTGTGGATGGTGTAAGAAAGTGGTCCAGTTTCATTCTTTTGCATGTGGCTGTCCTGTTTCCCCAATACCATTTGTTCAAGAGACTGTCTTTTCCATTGGGTATTTTTGGATGGTTCGTTTCTGAGTTCTCTCTTCTGTTCCTCTGATTTCTGTGTCTGTTTTTGTGCTAGTACCACACTGTCTTGATGATTACAGCTTTGTAATATAGACTGAAATCCAGAATTGTGATGCCACCGGCTTTGCTTCTGCTTGTCAGGTTTGCTTTGGCTCTTCAGGGTCTTTTGTGGTTCCGTAGAAATTTTAGTATTCTTTGTTGTAGCTCTGTGAAAAATGGGGGTGGTATTTTGATAGGCATTGCGTTAAATGTGTAGATTGCTTTGGGTAGTACAGACATTTTGTGTTTGTTCTTCCAATCCATGAGCATGGAATGTCTTTGTTTCTTTCTGTCTTCAGTTTCTCTCATGAGTGTTCCATAGTTTTCAGACTACGGTTCTTTCACCTCTTTGGTCAGGTTTATTCCTAGGTATCTTACGGTTTGGGTGCAATTGTAAACGGGATCATTTTCTTAATTTCTCTTTCTGCTGCTTCATTAGCATATAGAAATGCAACAGGACTTTCCACATTGGTTTGTATCCTGCAGCCTTACTGAATTCGTGTATCAGTTCAGCAGTTTTTTGGTGTTCTTTTGGGTGGGGCATTGCCATTTTATTTTATTATTTATTTATTTTTAGGGAGGTGGGGAGGGCAGAGGGAAAGGGGGAGAGAGAGAATGTTAAGCAGGTTCCACTCATCTCACGACCCTGAGATCCTGACCTGAGCTGATATCAAGAGTCAGACCCTTAAACGACTGAGCCCCCTAGGCGCCCCGGGCGTTGCCATTTTAGAAGACAGCTTCCACCTGCTCAGGGCAATGGGTCCCAAACTGGGTCACCTGCGAGAGTCACGGGGGGGGGGGGGCACTTTAAAACTCCTGCTCTTCAGACTGTCCCCAGGCCAACTGCGGCAGGATGTGGGGTGGGGAGTGAGGACTTGGTGCTTCCTACAGATCCTGAGGTGACTCTTATGTGCCCAAAGCGTGGGAGCCAGGGCATTTGGGATCATCTAGGTGTCTGCAGCTTGGTCTGCCTGCTTCCAAAGCTTCCGCAGCCACAGGGCAGGGGCACAGAAATGCCTCACTTGGGAATGGCATGTCTGAGAATGTTCTTTTCCGTGGAGCCAAAGGACCAAGAAGCCAGTTTCCTGTGTGGGGAGATGCCTTTCTACCTAGAAGGTAGCCAGGAAAGGAGACTTGTGGTCGGGGTTTAAGAGCTGGCAGGCCCAGGCCTATCAGCAGGAGCCCAGGTCTAACCTTTCTGACTTCCAGGGACCACGCTGGCGGGAACGAGAAGCTGGTCAAGCTGGAGCCTGGGTTGAAGGTGTGCGGGGGTGATGACCGGATCGGGGCGTTGACTCACAAGGTCACGCACCTGTCCACACTGCAGGTGAGCAGTGAACCAACGGAAGGCACTCCAGCGTAGCTGGCCTCCAGGCCCCAGAGGGGTGGGCTGTGGTGGGGGCACTTGCCCCCGCTCCTGGCATTCCCTCCCTTACCCAGGGACCCGGCAGGTGGAGGGCAGCGGGACGGTGCCCTGTCAGGAGCATCACAGGCACGTCCGCCTGCGGAGGGCGCCGGGTTGCGGGGAGACGCTGTCGGGCCCGGTTCTGAGACAGTCCGGGAAACTGGGACATGGACTGTGACGGCAGCGGGTTCTCCCGTCACGGTTGCATCTCTCGGATGCGGTGATGATGTAAGGTCAAGCGAGAGGATGTCCCTGGAGCTTCCGCAGGCGCCTCAGGGGCGGTGTGTGCGCACGCGTGCAGCTCCTGGTGCGCATGTGCAGGGTGATGCGCACGTAGCGGGCGGGGCCTGTTCGCGGTCGGGGACCCACGGGAGAGTCACCCCGAGGGTCGTCTTGATTTCAGTCTTTTTGTAGGCTGAACATTTTCGAAGTTATGGGTAAAGGGAGGGGGGGCAGTGGGAGACGGGAAGGAAAACTGAGCAGAAGGCCAAGCACCGAAGAAAGAAAACGGTCTTTTCTAAGAAGCAAGACACCTGGTTCGGATCTGGCTTGATTTTGAGGCAAAGAGTAAAACAAGCCCCTTTGGTTTTGCACGCCGGGCAGCACCAGGTTCCGGGGAGTGCCTTGCCTCCGAGGCCCCCTAGGACGGAGTCGCACGCTCGCCAGCAAGATGCATGTCCTGCTCGGTGGAGCGGCGCTGAGCGAAGTCCGCTCGCCCCTGTTGGGAGCGGCCGCCGTGGGGCGGTGGCTGGTCCGGGGGTGGGGGCGGCCGTCCGTGGGGCCGGTGGCCCACTTGCTCGGGAGCCCTCGGGCAGGTTCGCCAGCGCGTGCTCTGTTGAAGGTGGGGTCGCTCAGTGTCAAGTGCCTGTCGACGCCGTGCCACACTTCCGGACATATCTGCTACTTCGTGACCAAGCCCGGCAGCTCCGAGCCCCCTGCCGTGTTCACAGGTGAGTGTGCAGGTGTGTGTGCCGGGCCGAGGGACTCTTTGCAAAGACCCCCTTGGCTCAGGGATGCCTCTCAACACTGGGGGCGGAGAAGCAGAGCATTTGCAGCCTCCTGCGCGGGGCTGTTGGTGAACTTGCCCCGGCCCTCAGGGAGAGCACAGGAAGGCCCCAGTGTTCGGGGCACTGTCAGGACAGGCCTTTCCAGCAATCTGGGGGGCGGGGCTTCTCCCTTTTGAGCGAACGTGAGGCGCTGTGGCTGCTGGCTGGGGAGTCCGTGCGAGCAGAACCGCTGAGCGCATCCGCCGGACGCGGAGCAGGCCTGTGTGCTGCACGGAGGCCTCTCTCTGTCCTGACCTTTCTCAGCCCATATCGACAGCTCTCAAGCCCGGAGTCTTGCAGAAATCTAAGTTTCAGTCATGATGTCACTGCAGTGGGAGCTAGTTGGGAAATGCGATAGGGCTCCTGGAGCAGCTCCGCAGTGGGACGGGCGTGTGCGGGGCTCGGTTACCAGTGAACGCGGCCGTGGGCTCCTGGGTCAGGCAGAGGTGCTAACAGAAGGGGGGCCTCTGTCGCCTCGTGAATTGGACAGCACCCCCACACCGAAGCTTGTTTTAAAGACTCGGTCGTTTTTGGTGTCCCCAGTGCAGTAGCAGTAGGTGCAGGCCCTGAGCGGACTCCGCGTTCTCGCCATGGGACCCCTGGACTTGCTCTGGCCCCGGATGTCAGCCTGGCTAAGTGCCGGGGGGTGGGGCGCAGGGGGAGTGATCAGGGCCTGGGAGCGAGGTGGGTCCCTGGGGACTGCGCAGACTGGAGAAGTCTCGTCCCTGCTTTGGGGGGTGGGGCCGCCTGCTGTGAGACCCTGCCTTGAGCCCAGGCCCTACGCTGTGCCTGTCCTCCATGGACAGCGGCTGGCAGGGGTGTGGTGTGTGGACAAGTTGTGTAGTGTCCTCGGTGCTGAGGCTCTGGCGTCTGCCACCCGGACGGTGAGGACTGAACGTGTGGGAACCAGGGCGTGCAGTGAGGCACGGCGGCAGGTGTGGGTATAGGGGCTGCTCCCCCAGAGGGAGGGCCCGACCTCGAAGTCTCCTGCGCCTGCGTGTGCTCCAGCCTTCTCTGGGGTCTTGTGGACTCAACCTACCTGGGGGGGGTTGTTCAGGGGCAGAGCCCCAGTCCCACCACCAGGCTGTCCTGTCGTGTCCTGGGGGGCAGTGTGGCACCGCCCTCGCTAGGTGGGCCCTGACTCCTGTCTGGCACGACCCCACGGTAGCCCTGTGGTCCTGGGTTGTGGTTCGGGCTTCCTGGGAAGGGGTCTGGCCAGTGCTGCTAGAGGAGGACTCCCCACCACTGGGGCCTGGAGAACAAGTGTGTCCGAGCTCCTGCTGGGCAGGGAAGCAGCAGAGGCTGGGCAGGTCTCAGGAGGGGACGTCCCCTCTAAAAGGCTGAGGCAGGAAGGGGCTCTGTGAGGCAGCAGGCCTGTGTGCTGAGGACCCAGGTGGTGGCTGGTGAGCTCAGGGGCGTGCTACAGGCTGGCGCTGGCCACCGAGGGTAAGAGGAGACATGGGAGGCAGGCCCTGGAGGGCTGCTGGGCCCGTAGGGACAAGGGCTGGTTTGGGGGTCCCGGCACTAGGGCTGACAAGATGGGGTCACCCTACTCCTCCCTTCACTGACCCAAGGTGTGGGTTTGAGCAGCTGTTTCGGGGGGCTGGTGGTGCCAGTGAGACTTGAGGGGGAGCGGTGGGGGGTAGGAGCTGAGAGCTGGGGGTTAGGGTTTCTTGGTTTGTCTCTCTGTCCTGCTGGCGGCCCCCTACTGCTGCCTGGCTGTCCTGCTTCTCAGGAGACACCCTGTTCGTGGCTGGCTGTGGGAAGTTCTACGAAGGGACAGCGGATGAGATGTACAGAGCCCTGATTGAGATCCTGGGCCGGCTCCCTCCAGACACGGTAGGCAGCAGCCCACGAGTGGGGCCCTCCCGTCCCTCCCATGCCGGGGAGAGCGGAAGGGCGGGGGCATTTCCTCTGGAAGCGAGGCTTTCTGTTCATGTATTTTTATTGTTGGTTAACACGCACACACGAAGTGTCTGTGTCCTGAGGGACACTTCCGTGCTTGTCGCTAACGGGACCCAGCCCAGAGCCCTGTGTGCCCAGCTCCGAGGGGTCTGTGGTCAGATTCCGGAGACTCCAAGCTCACAGTCTGGTGTCTTCCCCAGCGAGTGTACTGTGGCCACGAGTATACCATCAACAACCTCAAGTTCGCGAGGCACGTGGAGCCCAGCAATGCTGCCGTTCAGGAGAAGCTGGCCTGGGCCAAGGTGAGCGGGGCGCGCCGCGGGGGTGCGTCTGTGGGGCAGTCACCGTGCTGGGGCTGCCCGGAGCACCGGGGGTCTGGGGCACCGTCTCCGGTGTGGGCACGAGGTGCTCCTCCTGGCCTGCCCCAAACTAGTGAGGAAGCCCCGGCTGTCTGGTTGAGATCCTTGCTGACCCAGGGAGTCTGGGCTGGGCCCGGGGTCCCGCACTTCTAGCAGGTGCCCAGGGGAGGCCGGAGCTGCGAATCCCTGACCTGTCGTCCATGTGCTGGGCTGCGGGTTAGGCGGGACAGTGAGTGAGCACCACAGCCTCCCTGTTGGGAGCACACAGTGGGATTCGCCCCAGAGGCTGCTTGTCTGAAAGCCATTTATTTCTGTGATGACCCCGGTGCTCAGAGGTTTGGTTGCAGGGCTGGCTTCTTGTCCTGGAGACATCGTCGGTGGCGAGGTTTGGAAGTGCTGCTGCAGGTGGCCGGGCTGAGGGACGTGCTCCTGGACGCGGGGGGGTCTGTCTTCCCCTCAGTCCCTGAGAGAGGGTGTCAGGAAGACATACGGCCAGGAGGCCTCAAGTGCGGGGCCTTCCGCTCCATTCAGGGACGAGTGCCGCCTCACAGTTTTGTTTTTTAATAAATCACCTGTTTTGGTCAAGCATCTTTATCGATTTGGGCTATGGGCTGACAAAATAAGACTTGTTAGAATTCAGCCACCTGGGTCAGCTGGTGAACGTGACTCCTTTGTTGGCAGTGCGCACAGAGGATTCTTCGTGACCTCACAGGACTCGCCCTGTGTATCTGCTTTATGTATTGTTCTGTGGCTTCTCATTTAATAACGGGTCCTAGTGCCCTTTCCATAGCACTCTATACGCACCAAACTAATTCTGTGCATAGTTACCGGCTTTAAAAAACTAATCTTTATGGAAGGTGATGTTCATCCAATCAAACGTACCTGTTCTGAGTGAGGAGAACGCAGTTTGATGAATTCTGGCGGCACGTGCCCGTGAGATCCCCTCGCGCTCCGTGTCCGTGCGGTGTCCGCAGACGGACGTGCTCTCGGGCGGCGTCCAGCTTTCTGCTCTCGTGGGTAGAGCGGCTGCGAACCTGCGTGTGCGCCTCGGCGTGGACACGGGTTTCCGCTGCTGTGGGTGCAGACCCTGGGGGGAGGTGTGGCTCGCGTGGGCTTCCCTTCTAAGAAGCTACCAGACTGCCTCCCCGTTGGTTGCACGGCCTGGCGTTCGCTCCAGGAATGCTCCCCACGCGGTGCTGACGTGAACGGGAGCCGGTCTGTGAGGCGTGCGCTGGCGTCTCCTTGTGGGTTTAAAATTTCCGTCCTCTGAGGGTAAAGAAACCAAGCGTCTCTCCTGGGCTCACCGGCCTCGTACAGATCCTCTTTTGCAAAGCGTATGTTCGCATCTTCTGTCCAGTTAAAAATGGGGCTGTCTTAGTTGCAGGAATTCCGTATGCGTTCCGGCCACAGTCTTTGTCAGAAATGTGTCTCCGGTATCTCCTCTGTTGCTGTGGCTTGCCGTGGTTCTCTCCCCTTAACAGTGTCTTTTTAATACAAGTTCATACTTTTGATGCAGGTCTGTTGATTAGTATTTTCTTTGACACTTTGTGTCTTAAGAAATCTTTGCACGCCCCTTGTCAAAAAGACTCTGCTGTGTTTTCTCCTGAAAGTTAATGGTCTTAGCTTTTATGTTTATACAAATTTATATGTAGGTCTGTGATCCAATTGTGTACGGTCTAAGGTAAGGGTAGAAGGCTCCCCCCCCCTTTTTTTTTTTTGCATATTCACACCCAGGTGCTTGACACCGTTTGTTGCAAACACGGTCTTTTCCTCGCCGGTTACCTTGGCTTCTTCGCTCAGTAAAACAGACAGTACAGCACGCGTCACTTCTGGCCTCTCCTCTCGGTGCCGCTGATCCGTAGGACGTCGTCCCCCGCCCCGCCGGTAGCAGACAGCCTTGATGGCTGTAGCTTATGCTGAGTCTAGAGTCAGGTTGTGTACGTCCCCTAGCTTTAGACTTTCTTAAAACTGGTTTTGGCTCTTCTAAGTGCTTTGCATTTCCATACAAATTTTAGGATTATCTTATTAATTTTTACCCAAAAACTCAGCTTGGCTTTGGATTGGGACTGTGTTGTAACAAAAGATTTGGAGAGAACTGAGGCCTTAACAATGTCGAGTCTTTCCACGAATATGCTTTAGCTTTCCATTTAGTGAGGTCATTAGTTTTTCTCAGAGATATGTTCTAATTTTCATTGTTACAGAAATTGTACATATTGTCAAATGTATCCCTAAGAACTTCACGTTTTTGGATTTTATTGGAAATGATTATTTGCTAAAGTCTTTAGAAAAACAAGTGATTTTTGCATTTTGATCTTGTGACCTTGCTCACCTCCCTCGTTCTAGCATCTTTTCCTTAGATTCCTTAGCACACAGCCACTTCATCGACAAATAGACAGTTTTATTCCTTCTTTTGCAATCTGCATGCCTTTTGTTTACTTGTTTTGTCCCACCGCACTGGCTAAGATCCCCAGGACAACGTTAGTGTCAGCGGTGAGAGCGGACACCTTTGCCTCGTTCCCAGTCTCGGGGAAAGCATTTGGTCTTTAATCATGAGCAATGATATTAGCTGTGGGCTTTTTGTAAATCCTCTGAGGTTGATGGAGTGGACTTACATTCCTGGTTTCCGGAGAGTTTGTATCATGAGTGGGTGCTGAATTGTGTGAACTGATTTTTTTCTTCATCTGTTACATAAGTAAGTTTTCTCCTTTACTCTGTTAATATGTAGGAGCGTATCAGCTGGTCTCCAACGTTAAACCAGCCTTGCTTTCCAGACAGACCTTGGTCGTGCTGCGTTACGTTGCTGTCGTGTCTTCTGTGTTCACGGGAGATCGTGGTCTGTAGTTTTATTTTCTTGCAGTGTGTTTGGTCTTCGTATCAGGGTGATGCTGGTCGCATAGAATGAATGGAAAGTGTTTACTGCTATTTTCCAGAAGGGTTTTTTATGGTATTATTTATTTGTCTAATGTTAGAATCCACCAGTGAAGCCACCTGGACATTGAATGCTTTCTGTGGAAACATCTTTGTTGTTGTTACGAATGTGTGTCTTCACGTGTGGCTGCTAGATTTTTACATCTTCTTGATCACTTGTGCCACGTGTGTCTTTCAAGGTTTGCCCATTTTGTCAAGGTTTTCAAATTTATTGACATAATTTTCATATTTTTTAAAAAAATATCAACTTTGTTGTGGTTTAGCTCACATGTAACGAACCACGTTAAAGTGAATGACTGAGTGAATTTTGGGAGACATGCACACACCCCAATGAAACAACGGCCGTCACAGTTAAGACAGAGAATGTTCCCTGGGGCTCCTGGGTGGCTCAGTCCTTAAGCGTCTACCTTTGGCTCAGGGCGTGATCCCAGCATTCTGGGATCGAGCCCCACATCAGGCTCCTCTGCTGGGAGCCTGCTTCTTCCTCTCCCACTCCCCCTGCTTGTGTTCCCTCTCTCGCTGGCTGTCTCTGTCAAATAAATAAATAAAATCTTAAAAAAAAAAAAGAACATTCCCATCACGCGTCCACTCTGCAGGGCTGCAGGCGACCCTGCTCCGTGGTAGGTCACGAGGCTTCCATTTGGCCATTTAAGAAATTGCATCCTCTTATTTTTGTTAAGAGGATGTTTCTCTCTCTCTTTTTTTTTTTTTTTTTTTTGGTAAGTTTGTCACATAGTCTCTCCCATTCTGTGGCTTGCTTTTTATTTTCTCAACAATGTTTTTTGAAGAGTAAGCATTTTTAATAGTCCAGCACGTTAACTTTTTTATGGTTCGTACTTCTTGTCTCTTACCTAAGAAATACTTGCTTTTCAGGAGGATCAGAATTTTTCTCCTTTGTTTCCTTTGTTTAGCTTTTCCTTTTAGAGCAGAATGTTCCCCACCCCCGTCTGTTAGATCCGTAGTGATGTACTGTCTTTCTGGT